>NW_027362763.1:463451249-473451249 GCF_046119375.1 Phyllobates terribilis | reverse complement strand
CCTATGCACAGTGTACACAGAAAGCTGGCAGAGGAGAGTTCACCAGATAATATCTGGCCATAAACTTGATATTGTGTGTTATTGGTGAGCACATATGGCAGTGCCATACTCTATAGTGCCCTCTCCATTCCATTTTACATCTCATTTTTGTCTATGGAAATTGTATCCATGCACGCTTGATGTGTAAGTGATATCTGCTGTTACCAAACCCCCTAGTTAAAAGGGATGTCCAAAAACATTAGGCTTTTTAGTGTATATTAAACTAACACATAGTGAAAAGACTTGAGGGTCCTATGTGCTGTTCTTTGTTTGACAGATTGACTTTGACATAGAATGTGATGAGCATCATTATCCTACCAGTTCTGTTGTGTGGTCTACTGACTTTACTGGGACTATGTCCTCAAAAAATTACCTATTGTTTAAAAATTGTATTTTCCGTATCTGTTTCTATATTAAATAAAATGAAATATTAGAAATCTTGCAATTTTGACACTGACCACAGGCCTATTATTACACTCATGCTTCCTGTACTGTACAGAAGACTTTTCAGCAGTCTCATTATCATCGCAGACAGATTGATTACACTGACAGGTAACACCTCTATACACAGCTGATAACACATGATCCACAGGTAACACCTCTATACACAGCTGATAACACATGATCCACAGGTAACACCTCTATACACAGCTGATAACACATGATCCACAGGTAACACCTCTATACACAGCTGATAACACATGATCCACAGGTAACACCTCTATACACAGCTGATAACACATGATCCACAGGTAACACCTCTATACACAGCTGATAACACATGATCCACCATTCACAATAGACGATGTCACAGCAACCCTGCTCCCCCTCTCTTCACAATGACCTTTGCCCAGATCAGAGCATGCCTAGGAAGCTCTCCTTTAGAAGTCAATGAGTTAAATAAAGCCTGTTTTGTCCTTTTGACAGCTAAAAAAGCATATCTCTCTATACTGTTAACAAGCTCAGACAAGATGGCTGCCTCGTAATCAGGTGTATGATAATCAAATATGAACACAGATTAGAAAGTAAGAAGATGTATTTAAAGGGAAGCGATGTATTTGATGGACGTGGATTGCTTCTCCTACGTCATTAACCCAGTGCTACACATCTCAAGTCTGTGCAATTGAAGCACAAACCTGCAAAGGCGCACAACGCTCTGCACCCCTGAGGGAACCTGCACCCCTAAGGGAGCCTGCACCCCTGAGGGAACCTGCACCCCTGAGGGAGCCTGCACCCCTGAGGGAACATGCACCCCTGAGAGAGCCTGAACCCCTGAGGGAACCTGCACCCCTGAGGGAACCTGCACCCCTGAGGGAAGCTGCACCCCTGAGGGAGCCTGTACCCCTGAGGGAACCTGCACCCCTGAGGGAGCCTGCACCCCTGAGGGAACCTGCACCCCTGAGGGAGCCTGAACCCCTGAGGGAACCTGCACCCCTGAGGGAACCTGCACCCCCGATGGAGCCTTCACCCATGAGGGAGCCTGCCCCCCTGAGGGAGCCTATGACCCAGAAGTGAAGCTGGCACATGCACATTGCAGGACTTTGCTCTGCCCTCAGGATGGTAGGGTGAAGCGTGCCTGTGCAGGTCAGTTCTTCAGCAGCACATACTCAAAATGTGCAACACTGGTTGGATGATGTAGAAGACGTCATCCACGACCATCAAGTCAGGAGTGCTGTCGATTGCAGCGAGAGAGAAGATGCCGAGCACAGACCTGCGACACCCATCAGACTGAACTGTGCTGATTAATATATCACACGGGAGAGTTATAAAAGCTATTTTCATGAATCTGCGGGTGGCTTATACAGAGATTGCTGGAGTGATGTCTTAGAGGGCTTAAAGGTGGTGTTTTTAGTTTATATGGGTAAAGCCTTGTGACAGGGTCCCTTTAAATACTTTAGGTGATACATTCCTCCAACACTTGGTAAATGGTATTTTTTGGTTGAAATGTTTATTTTATAGTGTTGATCTGGGTGTCTTTATTTTATTGTATACAAGCAGGTTTGGATAGAATTACTTGCTTCAATGCACGAATACCGGCAGAATAGCCTGTAGCTGTTTTCCTGCCACTACTGACATACATGAGCCATTTCCCGGACTTAATGCATAGTAATGAGCTGCCATTTATGACGTCATCAGTGTGTATGTGTCGGCCCCGATATATGTGGTTTCCAGGTCAAACCCTTACATACCATAGACCAGCTGATAAATGAATTAGTGGCACACTTATGTCATGTATGCATGTTTTATGTGTTTTATAAATAATTTTATGAATCATTAGCGCACAATTATTGTAATATTCTCTAGTTCTGGGGGAATCATCATTATCTTTCACTGTAGAGATCACACAGTTTTGAGGAAGGTAATGTAGCATTAAAATTACAATCCATCTCGGAGACCAAAAAAATCCTGTATTAAGTAATTACAGCCTTAGCAATCCTGCAGTATAGCCCTATTAGCCATATCGCTTCAGGAGAGAAGAGCACCATTTCACTGTAGTGCGGTTTACTTTATTGTAGGTTCACCCTCATCTTAGGGTCAAGATTATGGGATAATAAGATGCTTTTACATCTGTCTGTGGTGTTTTCTCTATTCCGGCCCATTCACCAGTAGTGGTAGAAGAGATCCTACACCATGAGCTTTATCATTGGATTCAGTGAGCCTTCAGTATGTGTTGACAGGTTTTGTAGAACTAACTGCCTACAATTGCCTTATATATTTCCTAAGGGCTTATTCACACATTACTTTTTTTTACCAGAAAAAAATGTAGCAGCAAAGTGAATGAGAGTTGAAGCCGATTTTCTATACCAAAAACATATCTCTTGGCTCAAAATACCCGCTTTTTTCATGTGTTTTTTTTTTCCCCATTCATTTGAATAAGTGAAAAACACTGTGAAAATGCTGAAAGAATTGTCATGCTGCAGATTAGAAACTTCATCAAGTCTATAAAGAAAAAGAAGCTTGTGAATGAGATTTCAGAAATCTCATTCACTTTGCTGGTACAGCAATATGTAGTGTTTTTTGTCGAAAAAATGCAGTGTGTGAACAAGCCCTTTGTGTGCCGAAAATTTGTGCAACCTGTAGATTTCATTTTTGAACTCTAATTAACTTTGCTGGTACTGTATTCACTGAGGATTTTCCACACACACATATCCGCATGGAAATTCCACCCCAAATACGCACTGCAATGTGAATTTAGCTTAAGGCTGAGTGCCCACTATGCGTTTTTCAAGCATTTTTGTCGCGAAAACGCTTAAAAAAACACTTGGTAATACGTGCCCCATGGCCCCAAATGATCGTCTTCATGTGCTGTGCACATGCTGCGGAAATTTCCGCTGCGGATTATCATTGCGGAAAAATATGCAGCATGTCCATTAATTTTGCGGACACGCAACGTAATTGCCGCCATTGACTTGTATTGAATCGCATAATATCCGTATGAGCACATGTGCACATGCGGATATTAAGCGATTTAATGTGCGGATGGTGCCAGGGTCTGGAGAAGAGGAGACTCTCTTCCAGACCCGGGTACCATGGTACCTGTAAAAAAAGAATTTAAAATAAAAAATAAAGATTATACTTACCTCCCGATGGCCCCCAGTGTTTTCTCCGCTACGTCCGGTCTCTTGTGCGGCTCGCGATGGTCTAAAGGGACCTGCGGTGACGTAATTTAGTCATGTGACAGGCCACGTGACCGCTGACGTCGGCGGTCGCGTGACCTGTCACATGACTAAATGACGTCATGGCAGGTCCTTTCACACCACCGCGAGCCATACAACAGACCGAACGTAGCGGAGAAAACACTGGGGGCCATCGGGAGGTAAGTATAATCTTTAGTTTTTATTTTTTACCATTTTTATTATTTTTTTTAACTATTACTTGGTCACACTATATAAATCCATGCCGGTTGCATGGATTTATATAGTGACCAAGTTGTCAAGCACTTTCTAAGTGATGCTAAAATCGCTTGGAAAAGCGCTTGATAACCCGCATGCAGAAATGCATGTGAAGAACGCTTGACAAACGCTTCTACCTGGCAGGAAAAACGCATATAAAATCCGCATGTACAATCCGCATGTACAATCCACATGTACAATCCGCATGCGTTTTTCCTGCCAGGGAGAAGCGGAAAAAATCTGCAGCATTTCTGCATCGTGGGCACTTAGCCTAAAGCCACGTTCACATGTTCAGTATTTTGGTGTAGATAGTAGATAGAGAAGAGCAGGGGCCCTAGAACTGAACTTTGGGGGGACACTGACAGGGGACGAGATGAGGAGGTGGTCTGTGAATGGGAGACACTGAATGTCTGGTCTGTTAGGTATGAGGAGATCCAGGATAAGGCCAAGTCTGTGATGCCGAGAGATGAGAGAATCTGTAGTAAGAAGGAATAGTCCACTGTGTCAAAGGCAGATGACAGGTCCAGAAGAAGGAGGAGAACTGAGTAGTATCACTGCGAGGGTTTGGCGATTAGTAGGTCGTTGGTGACTTTAGTCAGGGCAGTTTCAGTGGAATGATGCTGTCGGAGGCCAGATTGTAAGCGGTCAAAGAGGGAGCAGGAGGAGAGGTGGGAGGACAGCTCAAGATGGACATGTTGTTTCAGTAGTTTTTAGGCATAGGGGAGACGTGATATGGGGTGGTAACTTGTCAGAGAGGATGGGTCAAGGGAGGGCTTTTGGAGGATGGGTGTGATCAAGGCATGTTTGTATTCCCCATAATATACCAAATCTGGAGCTTTATATCCCAGAGCTGTGTGTTGTGCCATTCTTCTATTATTCCTCCAAGAAATATAGGAATGGATTGACATCTATGTGTTACTAGTTGGGGGTGTGTCCCTGTACACTTTGACATTGTCCAATCAGAGTGTAGAGTGCTAGGGTTTGTAGAGACACGCCCCTTGTGAAAAGAGGACTAGTAGCACCAAGGTAGCAATCTGTACCTTCATTTCTTGGAAGAATAACAGCGAAACAAGACAACACAGATTTATAAGAAGAGATACTTTAGATTTGTTGTTTTATGGGGAATAGAAATATTTACTAAAACAGACATGTCAGGAGAGCCCTTTAAGGTGATGGCCATGGTGATCCTGCTAGACTGGATAAAACACAGAACATCTCTTAGTTCTTGAATAGATTCGTTTACATTCTACCTTCACAGGAGACGACTGATCATAGGTGTCTGAGCTCAGACCTCCAGTCTGTGCATTGAAGCTTTTCTCTCCTTCCTTCGATGAGGGAGTTTTGTAGGAAATGTGTTCTGTAGCGTTTGTGATGATTTCCAGAGCAGTGTACCATGATGCTGCTTTGTCTGGCCGGATCATACTGCATTTGACCTTTCTCAGCACAGGGGGCGTCTTATCACTGCTGGCAGCCTTCTGTAATAGCATCAAACACTGAGAGGCACTAGATTCAGTGATATTACAGCAGGTAATCTGCGGCAGGGACTCAGAATAGTACAGGAACGCCTGCCATATTGCTTTTGGCAAGTTGTCATCAAATGTCTCCAGAAAGACAGGTGGCTTATTTTGCTTCAGGTTTAGCAACCAGGTCTGCGGTGTTTATTTAAGAAGCAGAAATACCAGAGGAAGTAGTCTTGACAGCAGCACCACATGCGGAGACTGTAAATTGTTCCAAAATGTAATCTGTGTTTAAATATACACTGCAGAAATGCTTTTTAGTAATTTACCATCTATATGGACATTCTCTGAAGGGTATGCTCACTGATTAGCCCATACATTCTCTGAAGGGTATGCTCACTGATTAGCCCATACATTCTCCGAAGGGTATGCTCACTGATTAGCCCATACATTCTCCGAAGGGTATGCTCACTGATTAGCCCATGCATTCTCCGAAGGGTATGCTCACTGATTAGCCCATGCATTCTCTGAAGGGTATGCTCACTGATTAGCCCATGCATTCTCCGAAGGGTATGCTCACTGATTAGCCCATGCATTCTCTGAAGGGTATGCTCACTGATTAGCCCATACATTCTCCGAAGGGTATGCTCACTGATTAGCCCTTACATTCTCCGAAGGGTATGCTCACTGATTAGCCCATACATTCTCCGAAGGGTATGCTCACTGATTAACCCATACATTCTCTGAAGGGTATGCTCACTGATTAGCCCATACATTCTCTGAAGGGTATGCTCACTGATTAGCCCATACATTCTCTGAAGGGTATGCTCACTGATTAGCCCATACATTCTCCGAAGGGTATGCTCACTGATTAACCCATACATTCTCTGAAGGGTATGCTCACTGATTAGCCCATACATTCTCTGAAGGGTATGCAACCTGACTAGCCCATAAATTCTCCGAAGGGTATGCTCACTGATTAGCCCATACATTCTCTGAAGGGTAGAAGGGTATGCTCACTGATTAGCCCATACATTCTCCGAAGGGTATGCTCACTGATTAGCCCATACATTCTCCGAAGGGTATGCTCACTGATTAGCCCATACATTCTCTGAAGGGTATGCAACCTGACTAGCCCATAAATTCTCCGAAGGGTATGCTCACTGATTAGCCCATACATTCTCTGAAGGGTATGCTCACTGATTAGCCCATACATTCTCCGAAGGGTATGCTCACTGATTAGCCCATACATTCTCCGAAGGGTATGCTCACTGATTAGCCCATACATTCTCCGAAGGGTATGCTCACTGATTAGTCCATACATTCTCTGAAGGGTATGCTCACTGATTAGCCCATACATTCTCCGAAGGGTATGCTCACTGATTAGCCCATACATTCTCCGAATGGTATGCTCACTGATTAGCCCATACATTCTCCGAAGGGTATGCTCACTGATTAGCCCATACATTCTCCGAAGGGTATGCTCACTGATTAGCCCATACATTCTCTGAAGGGTATGCTCACTGATTAGCCCATACATTCTCTGAAGGGTATGCTCACTGATTAGCCCATACATTCTCCGAAGGGTATGCTCACTGATTAGCCCTTACATTCTCCGAAGGGTATGCTCACTGATTGGCCCATACATTCTCCGAAGGGTATGCTCACTGATTAGCCCATACATTCTCTGAAGGGTATGCAACCTGACTAGCCCATAAATTCTCCGAAGGGTATGCTCACTGATTAGCCCATACATTCTCCGAAGGGTATGCTCACTGATTAGCCCATACATTCTCCGAAGGGTATGCTCACTGATTAGCCCATACATTTTCCGAAGGGTATGCTCACTGATTAGCCCATTCATTCTCCAAAGGATATGTTTACTGATTAGCCCATACATTCTCCGAAGGGTATGAGGGTATGTTTACTGATTAGCCCATACATTCTCCAAAGGGTATGCTCACTGATTGGCCCATACATTCTCCGAAGGGTATGCTCACTGATTAGGCCATACATTCTCCGAAAGGTATGCTCACTGATTAGCCCATACATTCTCCGAAGGGTATGCAACCTGATTAGCCATTACATTCTCCGAAGGATATGCTCACAGATTAGCCCATACATTCTCCAAAGGGTATACTCATTGATTAGCTCATACATTCTCCAAAGGGTATGCAAACTGATTAGCCCAAAAAATAAAGACATGTGTACAGCCCCATAAACTATAATGGGTACGTGTGCTATCCGTGAACACCGCATATTGAACACATACGTGAAACGCATTGGTCTGAATGAGGCCTAAGATTGTGTAAGTCCTCCTGTGCCAAAACATCTCTGACCCATCGAGGCATGGAATCCACGAGACCTGTGAAGCAGATCCTTTAAAGGGGTTGTCCGGGTTTCTATGTGACTGCAGAATTCTGAATCGTAACAGCGTTCGGTGGGCATGATTCCCCAGTATTCGGCACATGACTATAAGTATGAAAATAGCATATATGTTGTCTTGTGACTACCCACTGGCATCGGTAATACTGGGGAATTTTGACACCGCATGCTGTCACAATTTGGCAATCTACAGTCACATGGAGTGACTGCAGACTTTTGTCCGAAGCCCGGACAACCCTTTTAAAGGATCTACTCCTATAATCTTGATGCCAGATACCACTGGCTCAATGCTCAACCAGATATAGAACACATTTTGCAGTTTGGTAGAGGGTATTATTCTGCTGGAAAAGGTCTCTGTCATTACGAAATACTGTTACCATTATCTGTAAAAATGTTTAGGTAGGTGGTATGAGACATAAATGTCAGGACCTAAGATTTCCAGACGAATTTTGCGCAGAGCATTACACCACCTCTGCTCACTTGCCCTCTCCTCATAGTACTTTGTGGTGCTTCATCATCTGCACACAGTACATCCATGCTCTAGTTATGATGCTCACATGCCCATCGTAGGTGGTTCCGGTGTTGGATTGTGGTTTCCTGCTTCTGACGCATCTACTTCAAGAACTGACTGATTGCTGCCTGACATACCTCACTTTGCAGAAGAGTGAATTATAGTTGCAGTTGGGTAAATTCTAGTTTAGATTTGAGAGTTTCTGGGTCTACTCTTGCAGAGACTGCCAGCTAGCATGGGAGGACTCATAGTCCAGACTGTGCTCCCTGGGAAAAAGGTTTGCAAATTAGCTCTTGTCCAGCAGGAAGGAAACTCTCTCTTGTGCCACCTATTGGAAGTAATTAACCTATAAGTCAATGGCTGACCCTTTAACAAGCCCTGCAGCATGAATAAGGATACTTGACTAAAGCAGAGGTCTTCTCTAAAAAAAAGAAAAAAAAGCCACTTGACACATGGAGGTTAATACATTTATTTTTGGGGGAAAAAATCACTGGGTTATAGAGGACTTTGGTTTTATTGGGCTATGGGCCTAAGTACTTACCTGCTTCCAGTGAAAGAACAGATCCCTCTCTTCCTCTCTTCTCTGCTGACTAGGCTAATCTCTGCCGATGTCATGCTGATTGTCAGCCGGCTCCCTGCTACCTAACTGTGGAGAGCCAGCTGTCAATAAGCATTACGTCAGTAGTGAAGCCCCTTCGACAGAGCAGAAGAGAAAGGGCTGCTCTATTGATGTGAGATAAAATGAAGCCAGGGAATCGTTGCATGAGCCAGGAGAATTCATCCCATGGCAGAACAGACAGGAATTTAAAGGGGATCTGTCACCACATACAGGTTATAGACTGCAGAAAAAAAGGTAATCAATATCAGGCTGATGGGGGGTACAACGACTGGCACCCCCGTGATCAGCTGTTACAAGTACTGACGGCAGCCGAATACAGCTCCATTCAGTGTGTAGTTGTCGCTTCCGGATACTGCAGAATAGCCGCCACACATAGAACAAGGCTGCAAAGCGCAGCTCCATTCAAAGTGTTTGTAGCCAGCAGTCATCAGAGCAAATAGCTGCTGATCGGTGGGGACGGGTCATGAATATATGTGGTTACCAGACAACCCCTTTAATTCTCTAACCTAAGGAAAGTTATAAGTGGTGCATTTCCCTAGTGATACTACTTGCCTATAAGAAATATTTCTAGCTTCATTGTCAGCCTATGCTAAAAATATTAGGAGGTGAAAACTGAGTAGAACTGATCCAAAAGTCCCAGCAGTGGAAGGTAAAGCAGGGTCTCCATTTCGCTCCATAGTTACTATATGTTTACATCATGTGAAATTAGCTGTTGGAAGTGGCGGGTTACATTATGTTTATTATGGGTGCCTGAAATATCTGGAAGCTTGGAAGATTTCGTCTGGCGTTTAGCAGCTTTAAAGATTACATACTAGAACTGTGTTATCAGCAGTTCCCTTATACTGTATTTTAGCGCTGTCAGATTCCTTCCCTTTACAAGTAGGATGAAAATCTGTAAAGCTTCTCTGTGAACATTGCAGACAGAATCCAGGCTGTGCGCGGCTGATAGCTCCTGCGCAGGACTAATATCGGAAATGGGAACTTCCCTGCAGAGACTGATTACTGCTGCTTGTAAAGTGAGCAGTAAGGCTAGGTTCACATGTTGCTTTTTTGCTGCAGCCAAAACTTGATCTCTTGGCAGTAAAAAAGCTGCAGACAAAAGGCAGGTTTTGCTGGCTTTTTTGCTGCTTTTCTTGCTGCATTTTTTCTGCATTTTTGCTGCGATTTTCAGGATCCCAAAGTTCAGCTTTGCTTATACCATACAACCATGAACAATGTAAGAGTGTTAGGCCACCAATGCAAGACATATGTGACACCATAAAACCATTTAGGAAAAAAAAGTAATTTGATCAAATTATTTAGTGGAAAAAGATTTTTATGTCTGAAAAAATAGTGACTATTCTGAACAAAAAAGCTCCTGAGTTCATGAAAAAATACACAATTGCAAATTTATAAACAGCGGGGGGAGTTGAATTGGTCTTGCATTGAGTTTGTCGGCGTTTTTACTTTTACACATTGGTCAGGGCCATTGAATTGGTCGGTTATTCTTTACATTCACACATTCCTTGGGCTATGTTTAGTTTTACACATAGCACTAATTTAATTAAACTGTCCTAATCCTAACTGCCATGCTAATGTGATGATACCAAGACATTTTGGTTTAAACTTAGGAAAAATCACAAAAATAATGGGTTTCACATCCTTCTGTACCTGCTTTTTTCACTAAAAACGCTGCCAAAAACTGATGGCAACGTTTTTTGCTGCTCTTTTGCACTTTGCTTTCTATGGGTGCAAAAACGCTGCAAAAATGCAGAAGGGATTAACATGCTGCAGTTTTCAAAAAAGCAGTTTTCCAATTCAGTCAGGAAAAAAAACAGCATGTACATGAGATTTCTGAAATCTTATAGCTGTTGCTGTTACTGGAAAAAGCAGCATTTAATTTGCATTTAAAAAAACTCATCAAAAACGCAACATGTGAACGTAGCCTAATAGCACTGTGCGATGGAATTGCTATTTATGCACAGCTCAAAAATGTCTCGTGTTGAAAATATTTTTGGCAATTCCCCACCCCAGACCTTCATCAATGCTCCCCCGCCCCCCAGAAATTTTTTTTTTCCTGAATGTGATGAAAAAGCATTTCTGAACAAACCAATGCTCAATAGCTCTGTCCGCCAACAGAATCAGCAGCTTTTGTCTTGTGACTCCTCTCCTTAAATGTATCATCTTTAAGTCATAAAGACGCTCTTGTGAAATCATTCCTTACAGATAAAGAACATTTCTAATGTACTCCGAGGCCTGACTAGTTTGATGTCTCACAGCACATCTAAGAGAAGAACAAATCTGTCATTTATTATGAAATTATGAAAATAAAAATAGTCAATTTATTTCCGTAAAAAAAAGAGTTCTTGCATTGGCTATTTCTGTGATTGTACATCGGATTTATAGGGCTGACTCCTCCTGTATTACAGATCCATGTATTATATACATACTTAACTTGACACCGACCATCAATGATCCAATACTGTATCTCTCTCTCTGCGTCTCTCGGTCACCGATAGTAGCAGGCTTGGCTGACATTTCTCCACTGTATATGGGCTCCAGGAAATAATGGCTCACATCTTCCCCCAGAGATTACGGGAGACATTCATGCATCCCTTATTGGTGTGTATAGGGTTGCTTCTCCGCTATATATCTAGATCTCTGATTAAAGAGGTTATATGATGGGAGTCTGACCGCTAGGACCCACACCGATCGCCAGAATGGGAAACATTTATCCCCGTAAGAATGAAGCGGCAGTGTGCATGTGCGACCTGCGCTCTATTCATTCCCCATGGGACAGCCGAGCACTTCGCTTGGCGTTTTCCAGCAGCCCCTTAGGAAATAAACTAAGCAGTCATCTGGGCATGATATTTCTATAAATCCCATCCACTTCGCTGGAACTGAAGACGCGCATTTTGGTGGCAATGAAAATAGCGTTAAAAACTCATTGTGGGAGATTAAAGAGAACCTGTCACCATTTTTTTCCTATATAACCTACGACCACCACCTTTCAGCCCCATGTGATAGCATTCTATAATGTTGTATATATGACTCACCCTGTAAGGCAAAAAAAAAGAGCTTTTATTATACTCACCTACAGGGCGGTCCAGTCCGATGTGCGTCACTGCTCTAGATCCGGTGACTTCTCTCTTCTTGCGATGCCGTCCTCCTGTGCTTCGTGTGTACGTCATCCATACAATGTTTCCCTTTGCACTTCTGCACTGGCGCACTTCTCTCTTTCCTGCCGATGGCAGTGCACATGCGCCTGCGCTCTTTTGATCTGGCAACAACAATCAGAGAAAGTTGGAGCCAGATTGATGAAGAGTACTGTTTGTCACTCATTAAGTCCATACCTCAGAGACTGCAAGCTGTTATTAAAGCCAGAGGTGGAGCAACAAAATACTAGTGATGTATTGGAGTGTTCTTTTGTGTGTTTGTTTTTCATGATTCCATAATTTTTTCCTCAGAATTGAGTGATTCCATAATTTTTTCCCTCTGCTTGGTCTGAAAAAAATTACCCTTACCCGTACCACATTTTTAATCTTGATTTCTTTTAGTGTTTCTTAAAGCCCTAAAGTTGCCATTTGAAATGACTTTAGTTTTGTGCCATGTCTGTGATCTGCTTTTTTTCAACAACATTAAACAACTGAATGAACATCCTCCGAGCCCGGTGATTCCATAATTTTTGCCAGGGGTTGTACTATGCCATTATAATGATAACTTTGAAATCTGTGCATGAAATGAGATGAGCATGTTGGCCAAAAGTGGTATCAGTATTATGAAAGATAAAGGGACACATAGCAGCACGTGATACTGACAGGCTGTCTTATAACACAGACCTATGTTTTTCTTCACTTCGTCTCCAGTGACTAACTGCAGCGGTCACATAAGTCCTGTATATGGCTCGTTTTTGTCGCAGCCATATAAGCAACAAATGGTGGGGACCACCAGTGGGAGACTGGACTGGTGGGTTTGAATATTATTTTACATTTCCTGTTGCACCTATAAAATCCTGGGTAACTCCTTTAAAGAAAACCATTCACTAGGTCAAAAATGGCTGTTTTTGCTCGTATTTTATTCAGGGCTGTAGAATTGGAGTCGGAGTCGTGTCCATTTTGGTGGAGTTTTAGTTGGAGTCGGTATAAAATGGACTGACTCCGAAACCTAAAATATATAATAAATTGGGTACAGTAGTTCAATGCAGTTTGTGGGGAATATTTTTTAAGAAGAATTTTGGAAAGTTATGAAATGTGCTATAAATGTCTGTCCTATTCCTGATCTAAGGGTCTAGACTTTTAGCTGAGATGAATCTGCTACAGTAAATTTATCACTTCCGCCATACGTTTCCAGAGATATGGGCACTTTATTTTAGTGATTATTTTGATGGTCTTTACTAAAGGGGTGTGTCTCACAGATTCTCTGGGGGCATGCCTTTAATCTGCATAATTAGTCTGATAGCCACACCCTTTGGAAAATACCATAAAAATTAGACTTAATAGAAAGGCCAATATCTCTGGACCCGTATAATAATAATAATATTTTTTACATTTTATTTCTATAGCGCCAACATATTCCGCAGCACTTTACTTTTTATAGAGGAATTGTACAGACAATAAAAGACATTACAGAATAACAATAATCACATAAATCAACAGATACCAGGAGGAGAGAGGACCCGGCTCCCAAGCTTACAATCTATGAGGAGATAGGGGAGACACGAAAGGTGGATGGTAACAATTTCTTGTATTGTACGGTCAACCATCAATGTAATAAATAGGGTAATCACTTAATGCTAAATGAACCAGTCACCAACCAGTATTTGAACAAGTACAGACACAGTAGTCTACTAAGTGATGGTGTGTGAACAGAAGATACGAGGGTCCTGATTTGGAAGGAAGTTTTGTATAGTGGAAATAAAAGGGATAGTTAGATAGGTGAGGTGAGGTGATAGGTGAGTCTAAAGAAATGAGTTTTTAGGGCACGCTTAAAACTGTGGGTATTGGGGATTAATTGAAGAGTCCTGGGCAGTGCATTCCAAAGAATTGGCGCAGCACGTGAGAAGTTTTGGAGATGGGACTGGAAGGTCCGGATTACTGAGGATGTTAATTTTAGGTCATTAGCAGAACAGGGTGGTAGACTGAGACGAGAGAGGAGATGTAGGGTGGTGCTGAAGCATGGATTGCTTTGTCGGTGAGGGTGATGAGTTTATATTGAACTCTATAGCGGATGGGTAACCAGTGTACCAACTGGCACAGGGTAGAGGCATCGGTGTAGCGGTTGGCAAGGAATATGATCCTGGTTGCTGCATTCAGGATGGATTGGAGAGGGGAAGTTTAGTATGAAGGAGACCGATTAGTAGAGAGTTGCAGTAGTCCAGATGAGAATGAATAGGAGCTATGGTAAGAGTTTTTGCAGAGTCAAAGGTGAGAAAAGGTTGAATTCTAGAAATGTTTTTGAGGTGTAGATGACATGAGCGGGCGAGTGATTGGATCTGTAGAGAGAAGGAAAGATCTGTATCAAGTGTAATCCCAAGACAGCGGGCATGTTTCTGGGAAGTAATGGTGGAGCCACACATGGAGATGGCAATATCAGGCACAGGTAGATTAGTGGAGGGAGGAAACACAAGGAGTTTAGTTTTTGACGGGTTCAGTTTCAGATAGAGGGAAGACATAATGTTAGAGACCGGAGACAGCGGAAAGACAATCACTGGTGTTTTGTTATAATGCAGGCGTAATGTCAGGAGATGATGTGTATAATTGGATGTCATCAGCATAGAGATGGTACTGAAAACCGAATCTACTGATTGTTTGTCCAATAGGGGCAGTGTATAAGGAGAAAAGGAGCGGGCCTAGGACTGAACCTTGAGGAACCCCAACAGTAAGGGGAAGAGGAGAGGCAAACTAGCCAGCAAAAGACACCGAGAAGGTGCGGTCAGAGAGGAAGAAGGAGAATCAGAATAAAACAGTAGCAGAATAATCAGGGGAGCAGCGGGAAAGAAATATGGTCAACAACTGGTTACTTTGGACCTTTAAAGGGAGAGAAGGCCAAGAAAATAAAAATGGCTTTGCTTACACCACCTGCAGGCTCGGACTGGCCCACAGGAGAACAGGAGAATCCTCCGGGGGGCCCCTGTGCAGGAGTGGGCCACCACCCTCTTATATGAGCAGTACTTGGCACAGTGCTCTTCATTCACTATGTACAGACAAAGGCAGCATCTTTTTTATTGAACAATCAACCCATTTTATTGCTATAGAAATTTGTGATTGAGGATAATATCACATTTGCATGTAGTTGAAAAGTGGGGCCCTTGGCACTCCAGTCCGACACTGACCACCTGTCAACAGCACCATTATGAGAGTCTTTTTCTAGTTAGTAGAGTGCCTAGAATGGCTGTCACGATGGCCATCATTTCAATTTTGATTTTCTCTGTTAGGTCTCCCTCCTTTCCCAATTCAGCTCCCCTAGTATAATGCTTACAGAGTCCCCTCTGTATTATTGGGGTAAATGAAATGTATTACGTAGAGTTCAGCCTATGAACCATCTAACCTAGGTCACACCGACTCTAAAACTTACTCTACTCTTGTTAAGCGAAGGGTGGGTTAAATGGGGCCAACGGTGACTTTTCCAAAGGCTGGTTTACCTGAAGCCAATGATGTAAATAATATAATTTTTCATAAATGAATTACAGAAATATTCTTATCCTGAGGCTGATCTATTACCGCACACTTACTGTAAATGTGTCTCCTACCTGTCTTTATTTGTGCCCATATAGAATGATCTGATTCTACTTCTGTCTATTGTAGGCAGACATTTCACCAAATAAAGTCAACGAAAAAAATAGCAATGCTCCTGCCATTCATAGTAATTTTTCATCTTGAACGGCTGCCCAAACTGTTGCTCCCCTGTTGGGTGAATTTCCTCCCTTCACAGCTAAAAGGCTTGAACACACAGATCCTTTTTCTTTGTAACAATAAACCATCCTGAGCGTTCCTTTTGGCAAGCCTGGGTGTTTTTACATTTGTGGTCTAGCGTTCAACTGACTAAATAATACCAGGACCAACTGAGCACATGTTCCTTTCATCTGCATGTGACTGAAACGCGTGCAGCTTTCTTCTACTTCAGGATAGATGATTAGACTGCAAAAGTGCGCTGTAAGACAAAAGTAACATTCGCCAATATTTTGAAAAAATTCAAATTAATAAAGGTAATTAATATGAATAAGCAACTTACCATTCTACTGTTTCACTGCTACCTTTGTTTTTTTTTAAAGGTGTTGGTTAGGATTTTAAAAAAATATCAGATTTTTTTCTAGATACGAGCCCAGATGTTACCATATTGCTATGCCTTTTATTGCAGTTCTGTTCCAACGAAGAAAATTGGGCTGACTTGCATTACTACGCATAACCTGTGGCTCGCTGTGGCGCTGTTTCTAGAAGAAAGCAGTCTTTATCAGAGAGCTGACATATCACTGAAGCCAAGTGGAAAGTTTATAGCAAATTAATAGTCAAATAGATGCACTTTGTAGTGTATAAAAGAAGAGGGTCCTAAGCACGCCTTCTAACACGCCAAAATGAAAGGGGTATTCCCAAGTTTGGAATTTATGCCATATCCATAGAGTAGGGGATAACTTCCCAATCGCTGGGGGTCTGACCGCTGGGATCTCCAACGATCTCGAGAACCAGGTGTGAATGGGGTGCACATCTAGTCCATTCATTCTAGTTGGGAGTGAGAAGGGAATCCTTTGCACCGCTCTTCCTCCACTTACCAATTTATCGAGAAGCCAAGCTGCTCCCCAAACTGCAGTTCATTGAGATATCTAGTGGGTCCATTAAGCACCCACTACATTAACCCTTTCAGATAATTGAGGTTGTATTTCTGTGATTAAAGTACATCTGTTATTCCAAGCGCCATTTCTATATTTTTCTTGATTTCTTGTAATATTTTAGTAACATCATTTCCAAAATCCCAAGTGTGATTTTTGCAAAATCGGGAAAAGTTGAGGAGATCCCATGTGCAAAAATTGGTATACAACAGAAATGTATGTAATCTTGCACTAATATAAAGCAGCATTTTCCAATATTCTTTTCTATCTTTACAAACAACTTGTCCAGAATTTAAAAAATATACTAAAAGCGGAGAATATTTGTAAAATTTGGGCCCCATTAATCATCCGCCAGTTTTTTTAATACCTCTCAGCAAATTCATGTAACAATTTGCACCTTTTTTCTAGTTGTCTTCAGGTTTAGTAAGTTTTCAGATTTTTACACCAATATGACTTTCCCAGATGTTTTAGCCAGATTCATGAAATGCAATTTTTTTTAAAAAAGTCGTACAATTTGGCTCAACTTTACTCCAGTCCCTCAGGAGCGATTTTATTTAGGTCAGTTATTTTTGGCCAGTTTTACGAAGCATGGAGCTTTTCCCTCTAAAAAGTTACTAAAACAGTTAAAGGTTGCTTTGTGTAAATTTCATGAATCGCGTGCGCCATTTTGATCAATTTGGCGCAAGAAAGTCAGTGAAATCCACAGGTCAAAAAAAGGAAAAATGACTTAAAAAAAATCCAGAAATGATGAATTGGGCCCAATGTTTTAAAAAACTGCCAGGGGTAATAGGCAAAGACAAAACTAGTCCGGCATCTCTCCCCGCCGGCTTCTCCCCACACTGCTATAGTCAATTGACAGGTCTTTCCCGTACATGGAAGAGAGCTGTCAGTCAAATGAAGTGGTGCTCTTCAAACTATGTTTTCTTTGAGATGCCTGAAATTTTTAACGTAAACCATAAAACATACCTGGCTGATATAGTGCATCCAGGCTCTAATGCTGCCCTGCTTTGGGCAGCATGAATCTACTGACAGGTTCCCTTTAAATGACCAATCGGCTATATACAAGATGATTGACAGACATTTAGTAGCCTTTTAAGACAGACTGACAGGAATTCTATACACACAGAACGATCAGTTTGCTCTTTCGTCAGATGCTTGTCGGCAAGCTTAAGTCACGATGCGGCTTTTAATCACGTCATCTCTATGTCGATGGTGTCTTTCCACTGTTTCCCTGCACAATCACTTAAAGTGGTTGTCCACTACGCCTTCAGACATTTTGAACATGAAGAGGAAGCCAGGGCTGCGACTGATCTCTGACTTCCACTTCATGTTCAATAGGTTTTTTATTTTATCGGGGCCAAACTTTTAGATCAAGAAGGGGTATTCCTAGTAGTGAACAACCCCTTTAACCATATATAACCTCATAACCTCCAAAGCTGCAGAGTCATTTAGATCAGCCACAGGGTCTTGTAGGTGAAACAGCTATTTCCCTGTAAGATTAAATGATTGCACAGGGAAAGACCCCAGCGGCAGAGGGAGGTTGCGATTAAAAGATGCAGTGTGATCTCTGCGTGTGAACGCAGCTTTAAACTCAGTGCCAGTTATCCTTTGAAATGAAGATATGAGTGATCAAAGACCGGTAGTTAGGGATAACCACTAGACAACTTCTTAGGGTAGGTGCACACTTCCGCTTTCTCTCCATTCGAGAAAAACGAACCCATTATTCTGATCAGAGTGGCATCAGTTTCTCCAGCCTCTCCATTCTGTCATTCCATGAAAATTGGAAGGAACTCGGATGTCATCTGAGTGCAGTCCGATGTCTTTCACAGACCCATAGAGTTGCATTTTCGATTTTGATCGAATAAAAATCGGACACGTCTCCCAATTTTTTCCCTCGGACCACTCAGTCCGAGGATAAAAATCATGTGAGTAAAGACATGTGAACAGACCTATAAAATTCAGATTTGCCTATAGAATTTTTTTCGATTTGCTGAAAATAAATGTTTAACCTGTTTCTTCCATCATCTGTTTTTTCTATTGTTTGTTTCTCGCTGTTTTCTAGGTCAGTGCTACTTTCTACAACCCCTGGCAAAAATTATGGAATCACCGGGCTCGGAGGATGTTCATTCAGTTGTTTAATGTTGTTGAAAAGAAGCAGATCACAGACATGGCACAAAACTAAAGTCATTTCAAATGGCAACTTTATGGATTTTAGAAACACTAAAAGAAATCAAGATTAAAAATATGGTACTCAGTAAGGGTAATTTTGTTTCAGACCAAGCAGAGGGAACAAATTATGGAATCTCTCAATTCTGAGGAAAAAATTATGGAATCACCCTGTTAATTTTCATTTCTAAAACTAACACTTTATGTATCAAATGACCAAATGATCAAACTTTATGTATCAAATGACCAAGTTCTCCAAAAAATATGACGTAGTGGTCATGGGAGATTTCAACTATCCAGACATTTGTTGGGAATCTCTCTCAAGTAAAACTAACAGGTCAAGCAAATTATTATCCTCTCTTGCTGACAACTTTATCTTCCAAAAGGTAGGGGAGAAAACAAGGGGATCTACTTTGGATCTAATCCTTATAAACAGGGAGGAAATGGTTGAGGAGGTAAAGGTGGCTGGGACGCTAGGAGGCAGCGATCATGCTATTATAGAATTTTGGATAACTAGAGGAGGAAGACATGTGAAGACTCAAACTTCAAGGTTAGATTTTAGAAAGGCAGATTTTAAGAGACTCAGAAAGAGAATAGGAGGGATCCAATGGCTGGATGTCCTTAAGGACAAAAATGTCCAGGAAGGATGGGAAATTTTTAAAAATGAGATTCTCAAAGCACAATCGTTAACAATCCCGAAAAGTAGGAAGAATGGGAAGCATTTAAGGAAACCAGGATGGATGAACACAGAACTTAAACACATGCTAAAAAGAAAGAAAGAAATGTTTATTAAATGGAAAGAGGGAGGCATATCTAAAGAAGATTATAATGCAGTCTGCAGATCCTGCAGGGCACGTATCAGGTTAGCTAAAGCTGACAATGAATTAAGGCTTGCAAGAGATGTCAAAAGCAATAAAAAAGGATTTTGGGGGTATGTCAAAAGTAAAAGAAAAGTCAAAGATGCTATAGGATTTTTACAGGATGAAAATGGAGAAATGGTAAGAGAAGATGTTGAGAAGGCCGAACTTTTTAATTCCTATTTTGCATCTGTTTTCTCTCAGAAAGAAAATGTAACATCAACTGATCTTCACTGTCCTTTTAAAGGAATAGAGGAATCCAAGTTATCTGTAAACAGAAAGATTGTGAGGGAATATTTAGCTAACATAAATGAGTTCAAGTCTCCAGGTCCAGATGAATTACACCCCAGAGTACTGAAGGAGATCATAGAAGAAATTTTAGAACCACTCTCCATAATCTTTGAAAATTCTTGGAGAACAGGAGAAGTCCCAGAAGACTGGAGAAGAGCAAATGTTGTTCCTATCTTCAAAAAGAGGAAGAAGGTGGACCCAGGGAACTATAGGCCGGTGAGTCTGACTTCTATACCAGGAAAGATCTTTGAACAAATTATTAAACAACATGTATGTAAGTACATGGATAAGAATGAAGTGATTAACCAGAGTCAGCATGGGTTTGTAACTAACAAGTCATGTCAGACTAACTTAATTTCCTTCTATGACAGAATCACTGACTGGGTGGATCAGGGAAATGCTGTAGATATAGTATATCTTGACTTGAGCAAAGCATTTGACAAAGTATCTCACACCATCCTTATTGAAAAAATGACCAAGTATCCAATGGACCAGGCAACTGTTAGGTGGATTCATAACTGGCTTAGTGATCGGACTCAAAGGGTGGTTGTAAATGGCTTCACATCCAGCTGGATGAATGTCTCAAGTGGGGTACCACAGGGCTCCGTCCTGGGACCTGTATTGTTCAACATCTTTATCAATGATTTAGATGAAGGAATTGAGGGTAAACTGATTAAATTTGCTGATGACACAAAGCTAGGAGGGATAGCTAATACTAGAGAAGAGAGAGAGAGGATTCAAAAAGACCTAAATAAACTGGAGCAGTGGGCAGCAACCAACAGAATGGTTTTTAACAGGGAAAAATGCAAAGTACTACATCTGGACAATAAAAATGAAAAAAGCATATACAGAATGGGAGGAATAGAGCTAAGCAACAGTACATGTGAAAAAGACTTAGGTATACTAATAGATCATAGACTGAACATGAGTCAACAGTGTGATGCAGCAGCAAAAAAGGCAAATACAATTCTGGGATGTATTAACAGAAGCATACAGTCTAGATCACGTGAAGTCATTATCGGTCTTTACTCCTCTTTGGTCAGACCTCATCTGGAATACTGTGTACAGTTTTGGGCACCACATTTTAAAAAAGACATAGACAAACTGGAGCAAGTTCAGAGAAGAGCGACCAGAATGGTGACTGGTCTGCAAACCATGTCCTATGAGGAACGGTTGCAGGATTTGGGAATGTTTAGCTTGCAAAAAAGAAGACTGAGAGGAGACTTAATAGCTGTCTACAAATATGTCAAGGGCTGTCACATTGTAGAAGGATCATCTTTATTCTCATTTGCACAAGGAAAGACTAGAAGCAATGGGATGAAACTAAATGGGAGGAGACACAGATTAGATATTAGAAAAAACTTTTTGACAGTTAGGGTGATCAATGAGTGGAATAGGCTGCCACGAGAGGTGGTGAGTTCCCCTTCAATGGATGTCTTCAAACAGAGGCTGGACAGACATCTGTCTGAGATGATTTAGTGAATCCTGCTTTGAGCAGGGGGTTGGACCAGATGACCCAGGAGGTCCCCTCCAACTCTACCATTCTATGATTCTATGAACACCTGCATCAAATTAGATCTGCTCTTTAGTCTGTATCTAAAAAGGAGTGATCACACCTTGGAGAGCTGTTACACCAAGTGGACTGACATGAATCATGGCTACAACACGAGAGATGTCTATTGAAACAAAGGACAGGATTATCAAACTCTTAAAAGAAGGTAAATCATCACGCAATGTTGCAAAAGATGTTGATTGTTCACAGTCAGCTGTGTCTAAAATCTGGACCAAATACAAACAACATGGAAGGATGTTGAAAGCAAACATACTGGTAGACCAAGGAAGACATCAAAGCGTCAAGACTGGAAACTTAAAGCAATATGTCTCCAAAACAGGAAATGCACGACAAAACAAATGAACGAATGGGAGGAAACTGGAGTCAATGTCTGTGACCGAACTGTAAGAAACGGCCAAAAGGTAATGGGATTTACATACGGAAAAGCTAAACAAAAGCCATCATTAACACCTAAACAGAAAAAACAAGGTTACAATGGGCTAAGGAAAAGCAATCGTGGACTGTGGATGACTGGATGAAAGTCATATTCAGTGATGAATCGCGAATCTGCATTGGACAAGGTGATGATGCTGGAACTGTTGTTTGGTGCCGTTCCAATGAGATTTATAAAGATGACTGCATGAAGAGAACATGCAAATTTCCACAGTCATTGATGATATGGGGCTGCATGTCAGGTAAAGGCACAGGGGAGATGACTGTCATTACATCTTCAATAAATGGACAAGTTTACATTGATATTTTGGACAGTTTTCTTATCCCATCAATTGAAAGGATGTTTGGGGATTGTGACATAATTTTTCAGGATGATAATGCATCCTGCCATAGAGCAAAAACTGTGAAAATACTCCTTGAAAGAAGACACATAAGGTCAATGTCTTGGCCTGTAAATAGTCCTTATCTCAATCCAATTGAAAATCTTTGGTGGAAGTTGAAGAAAATGGTCCATGACAAGGCTCCAACCTGCAAAGCTGATCTGGCAACAGCAATCAGAGAAAGTTGGAGCCAGATTGATGAAGAGTACTGTTTGTCACTCATTAAGTCCATACCTCAGAGACTGCAAGCCGTTATTAAAGCCAGAGTTGGTGCAACAAAATACTACTGATGTATTGGAGTGTTCTTTTGTGTGTTTGTTTTTCATGATTCCATAATTTTTTCCTCAGAATTGAGTGATTCCATAATTTTTTCCCTCTGCTTGGTCTGAAAAAAATTACCCTTACTAAGTACCACATTTTTAATCTTGATTTCTTTTAGTGTTTCTTAAAACCCTAAAGTTGCCATTTGAAATGACTTTAGTTTTGTGCCATGTCTGTGATCTGCTTTTTTTCAACAACATTAAACAACTGAATGAACATCCTCCGAGCCCGGTGATTCCATAATTTTTGCCAGGGGTTGTATATTCACATTTCGTTTATAGTTTTTATTCGGATTAGAAAAATCTGTTTTCCAAATCCACAGAAGAGAAGGCTTATTTCTAAACTCTGGGTCCGATTCATCATGTGCGGTTATTTTGAAGTACTTTTTATTTTTTTACCTGTGGTTTTCACTGACTTTTTTTTTTTTTAAGTAAAAATTCATCAAAAATGGCGCCCATGATTCATAAATTTTGCGCAAAGCCCAAAATTGTCTCTGACTAGTTTTATGACTTCCACAATGGGAATAGTTGCACGTTTTACAAAATGCTGCAAAAAATGCGACAAAATAATTGCCGTACATAAAATCACTCTGGGGTGAGGGGGAACTTTTTAAAAATGTTGTACTTCGTTAATCTATTTAAAACATCTGGAAAAGTCACAAAAATCTGACAAATAACGAAATAAGGAAAGACAACTTGAATAAAGTCGCACATTCATTAATGAATGATGCAAATCAAAAAGCCGCTAATTAAAGGGAGTCTGTCAGCAGGTTTTTGCAATGTAATCTGAAGATGGCAGGAGATAAAGGCTCAGACACAGAATTCAGGGATGTGTCACTTGTCAAAGTGCATGATGTTGTTTACTAACTGTGAAGGATCTATCTCTAAGAGATTAACATTGCTGGAGTAGCATGGCAACTAAGCACCTGCCTGTCTATGGACATTGTACATGGAGAGCTTGGTGTGGGCGAGGTTAGCTGTGATGTGGGCATGGTTAGCTTTCTCAGCTCTGCTTCATTCAAAATCTAAAAGCTCTGATTGTTTGAGAACGGCTGCACCCAGTAATCTAAGTGATACATCATTGTATTCAGCTTCTCTTTGCCTACATCATGCTGTTCTCAGATGAGGTAGCAAAAACCTGCTGATAGATTCCCTTTTAGAGGCATTGACTCCAGAAAACTGGCGGAAATGCGATGATGAATCGGGGCCAATATGTGCATGATAAAAGGGAATTTCTGAATTCAGATTGGTGTCATCTCACAGTATCAATATCCTGCACTTCACCTTGCTATTCCAAAATGGCTGTGCTTACTTGTCAAATGATCTGCTTGGCTGTCTCCTGCTTCCTAGATGCATTTTTCTGCTTGGGATTTTAGTAACCACATGTACCATTTTTTCCATTAAATGTTGATGTGAGCTTACATTGATTTGCTGACAGGGCCCCAATACACGTGAATGAATGTGTGTACATTACTGCCGATATAATGAGCCCAGTAGATTGCAGGAGAAACTATTTGGACTTCTGTATGCAGAAACTATTTGGTAGCTTATATCTGGATGGATTTTTTTTTCTTTTAGTGACTCATCAATTTCTTCTGTGGTCATTAAATATGAATAGTTTTCAGGAACCTGTCAAAGCTATATGCAGTGCAATCCATGCAGGAAGCATTATGTGCACACCCATAGACATTCTGTTCTGCAAGCTGTTAGAGCCTTGCATTAGGAAGACTCCGTGTCATTTTTTTATACTCCGCCTAAAAGGAGATCCTTGAGTGTCCTGATGATTTCTCACATTTGGATTTGCTTTGGCGTAGCCTTAAAAATACCGTTTTTGGGAGTCTATGCATGTGTTTCTTGCAGTCTATGAGCCTCATGTTAGAGCTCTGCAGATTAAAAGGAGAATTTAACTCTGATAAGTTGCCGTGTGACACATTACGCTGTGTCAATGCTTGAAAGAAGCTCAGCCCCGAGCCAAAATGTCACTTTGGTTTTGCACGTACCGTAGCCCTCTGCATGTAATGTTTGAGATGCGTGTTGACGTACTTATGCCTTTTCCTTTATTTTTTTTGCCCCTGTATACAGACTGTGCACACTCCAGACATTAGCGTCAGCATAATCCTGTTTCATTGAACATTGGAACAAATCCGTGTCTTCTCACCATTGTCAAAATGCTCCAAAACATGTCCGAGCGTAACTACAGAGTGTCTGCCGAGCCGAAAACTCCAGAGGAATCTACATGTCACTTCTTTTAACCACTTGGTCCCTGATTCATTAAAGCAGTTATGCCAGAAACAACATTTTTGAGCAACGTGAAGTTGTCCAAAATGTGTGCAAAACTTTTGCGACTCTTGGCGTTTTCACAATAGTTTCGTCTTCTACGTAAGAGTGTGTGCACTGAGTCGTAACTTCAAGTATTTGGGGAGTTTTGATTAGGATTTGGAGAATTCCCGCTCCAAAAACACATTAAAATGACACTGTGTGCACATAATCTGTATTTCACATAGTAATAGGGTCTTTTTTTCAGAGCTGAAACTGAGCAGTTTTTGAGGAGTTCTGAGATTTGGAGGAAGATTTGGAGAGTTTCTGCTCCAAAAATGCCTACTCTTGAGTTCAGATGGCGTCACCTAGACACTGGTGCAGCTGCCAAGTTTTCCCAGGCAGACCCTCTTCAGGAAAATGCCGGTGGTTGTTTTCCTGTGGCGGCTTTGTCAGCGGCTTTCATTCTGTACTATTAGCGGCCCAAAGAATGAGCATGTCACTTCTTTTAACTACTTCTGGGTTTCCGAACCTTGAAGCAGTTAAAAAAGTGACATAAGATGGAGCATGTGCACAGCAATGTCATTTTGACATTGCTGTGCAATATGTTCATTTTATGGGGAAATTTTGCAGCGCTTTTCCAGATGAATTTCATCAGAATCCATTTGAAAAACAGGCTGTGTGCACATACCCTTAAAGAGTTTTCCGGTTTCAGCACCCCAGACTGCTGTGTGTTTTTAAAAGAAGCAAAGCGCACTTTCCTCACCCTCCCCAGGTTATTGTCTGAAGCACTGATGTCATGGCAGTACTGCAGCCAACCAGTGAGCTTGGTAGCCTAAGTTGACGGCACAAGCCGCTCAGAGCCAATAAGCTTACTGATTGGCTGCAGTGCTGTTACCATTACATCAGCACTGCAGACAATAACAGACACAAGAAGCTGAGGTGGAGAATCAGCATTGGACCCAGAAATGGGGATTAAAGCTCAATAAAAACTTATATTTTGTATCCCAGGTCAGGAAACATTATACAACTGTATGCCAACTGTATACTGTTCTTGAAAGTTCTGACTAACAGATCCATCTAAAAAGGTTTTCTATTTTTAATGGGTTCTTCTCAACATCCTAAATAGGTAAACTTGTAAAACAGGCAAGTTTGCAATTTTCCAAGAAAAAAGAGCACACGTTCAGCATATACCTGTGCCATACAGACGATGTAGATGTATAGTATACATATGAATTCCTGATTTTTTTAACACTTAAATATAAAATGCCATGACACTAGTGGATTACAACTTACAGCACATAGGGTATCTTTATGGCTTTATGCCTATTAGTAGGATATGTTTTGCCATTTTCACCCATACTGCGTTCGGAGCAATCGGTAGTGCACGAACGCTCAGTTATTACTGTATTAAAGAGAAATGGGTAGTTTTATGAGAAATGGAAATTGTTGTCCTTTGTATTGAATGACTTTCTGTATAATTTGTGGTAAAGCACATAGCAGGTTTTCGCAGACGTAATTTCTGCACCTGTGTCTTTGCAGTGTTAAACAGGAGTATTATTAGGTTATGTGGGTTTTTATACAGTTATGTGATGGGCAAATACACCACAACTCTGTATAACAAGTTAGATCTCACTCGGCCTCGCTATAAACCTGCTAATAGCTCCGGTGGAGACTTGTAAGTGCCTATATAATTCTCCAATGAGCAGATCATTGGAAAAGGATGGGGGAAAAGATTAAGGAGCTGCTACTTTTTCATATTGAGATTTTCAAGGGAATCTGTCAGTAGGACCAACCCTCCTAAGCCGTCTATATGGTCATGTAGGTCATAGGAATCTGAATAACATGATACCTTGATATCTGTGATCTGATGTCTTATTCCAGAGAAATCCATGTTTTTCTTAATATGTAAATGAGCTGTTAAGATCTATGGGCGGACACTGATCTCCTTGAGGATCTCCAGAGATAATTGTAAATGAAAGTGGGCATTACCAGTGTGAGACATGTAATGACTGACAGTCTGCTCTCCGGATCTACAGGTCTCACACTGGTAACACTGATAATATAGAGTAGGCTGGGGAAAGAAAATTGAATTCAATTTGTCCAATGTAAAATATAGGGAAAATTCCAAATGGAAATGTTGCTACCATTGAAACTTGCTTTCCCTAGCAATGATTGAAACCACGCTTGTATCTGCATTTCTATTGCATTGCATTTGTAGCGGATTAACATTAGTGTTTGGAAATTGTCTTTTCAATAGCAAACGATAAAGCTATTTTTTATTGAGCAGTTTCCCCATCAAAGCTATTTTTATGAGGCCCCAATGGACTGTAATTATAGATAACACATGGGCTGACATTTCAAACATGCTTCTTAGTAGTTCAGTTCACTTTCTATTAGTGTCGTCTGGATTCTAATACCTGACTTCCCCTAGGAGAACTGTTAGGGTATGTGCACATGACGTCTTTTTCAGGCGAATCCACTCCGAACTGCACCTAAAAAAGTGCCCAGAAAATACATTTCTACGGAAAAATGACATACTGTTCATATGTTCCGGTTTTTAAGCGTCTTTAAGCTGCTTCACGTTTCCAAAAATGCCAAGAGGTTTAAATAAGTGACCTGACCATTCTTCAGTCATTTTCCGCTCTGAAGATGTTCTGTATCTTACAATGCAAGTCAATGGAATGGCTCAAAAAAACGCAGATGGCCAAAATCGATAATTGAGAAAAAACGTAAAAAGACGGTTTAGAAAAAAAAAAACTCTGGATTTTCCTCTTAGGGGCACAAACAAGTGCAGATTTATGAAATTTGTCCATAGCATCCAATCATAGCTCATCTTACTCTAGTGTATTCCCAGAATTAGTAAGCTTTAGAGTTGCATTTAACTGTAATTGACATCCACTGCAAAAGAAAAAAAAGTTCATATATGAAAATGCATACATATGATTATTTGGATCTGAATGTATTCAAAAATACAGATTACTAAACTTGTGAAAAGAAAAATGTGTACTGACATATACTTGTCAATCATATCCCAAATGACTCTCTTCAGCATATGTCAGGCCAGCAGAAGTTTATATGACAAATGTAGGGTCATGTAATTTGACCTGAGCCCTGCTTTGTAAGGCTGAATTCAGACATCCCTGAAACACAGACTGTGTATGGATCCTGATGTAATGACTGACTGCAGATCTCCCGACCTGGACTCAACAGCCTTAAGGCCCCGTCACACTAAGCGACGCTACAGCGATCCTGACAACGATACGACCTGTCACGGATCGTTGCTGCGTCGCTATGTGGTCGCTGGTGAGATGTCAAACAGTCAGATCTTCCCAACGACGCAGCAACGATGCGGCGACCCGTAACGATCTGTATAACGATGCACACCTATGTGTTTCTGTGTCTGAGTCATCAACAAGGTCGTTCGTAAGGTGTCAAACACACCGATACATGCTACCCAGCGGGGTCTCAACGATCAAAAAATGTCCAGACCATTCCGACACGACCAGCGATCTCACAGCAGGGGCCTGGTCGCTGCTAAGTGTCAAACGTAGCGAGATCGCTGCTGAGGTCACTGTTGCATCACAAAACTTGTGACTCAGCAGCGATCTCGCTAGCGATCTCGCTTACTGTGACGGGGCCTTTATACAAGCCTTTGAGGCTGTTAAGTTCAGAGAATTGCTTCCCGTCCATACTTTGAGGCCTATACTTGGACTGTGTTTCACAGATGTCTGAGTGAGGCCTAACTCTACATAGCATTGTAAATGTATATTCCATTCCTGATCTGTGGCCACCTCTTTTGTCATATTCCGATTCTGCAACAGAAAATGCATTAAACCCGTGTAGAGGAGCAGGAGGAAAAGTCCTGGATGCCAGGTATGTGTCACTGAGGTGGTTGGCATCAGTGATGTAAGTCCCGGATTTGAAGACTCCAGCAACGGTAGGTTGCTTGGAATGTTTTTATTAGAATCGGATTTTGGGTCCAGGATTTAGGAGCGACCCAAAGATTCTGCGTGGGAAAGGTCGCTCCTATACTTCCAGTTTGGGCTTTGCTGGTCCTACAGAAGACAGCTGAAGGGGCTCAGGTGTGTCTAATGTGTGGGAGCTGCAGTGTGTCCATTATTGCTGACCAGACTGAGGGAGACGCAATGCTTGGATTGCTGCACAGCAGGGAGACTGTAGTGTATCTTTTGCCTACCCAGAGAAGGGACTGTTTTCTTCCTGTGTTATTCATTTAAGCCAAGGAAAGGCTATTTTGCTTTCACGTGAACTCTGTTAATGGTTTATGACAGGCAAATAAACTTAAGACTGTTTTAGGCTGAGTGCCCACTATGCATTTTTCAAGCGTTTTTGCCGTGGAATTTCCGCAGCGAAAAAGCTTAAAAAACGCTTGGTAATACATGCCCCATGGTCCCCAATGATAATCCGCATGTGCTGTGCACATGCTGCGGAAATTTCCATTGCGGATTATCATTGCGGAAAAATCCGCAGCATGTCCATTAATTTTGCGGACACGCAGCATAATTGCCACCATTGACTTGCATTGAAACGCTTGATATCCGCATCACTACATGTGCACACGCGGATATGAAGCGATTCAATGTGCGGATGGTACCCGAGTCTGGAGAAGAGGAGACTCTCATCCAGACCCGGGTACCATGGTACCTGTGAAAAAAAAAGAATTTAAAATAAAAAATAAAGATTATACTCACCTTCTGATGGCCCCCGGCCTCCTCAGCGATGCGTCCGGTGTGTTGGGCGGCTTGCGGTGGTGTGAGGACCTGACATGACGTCATTTAGTCATGTGACAGGTCACTCTACCGCTGACGTCGGCCGTCGCGTGACCTGTCTCATGACTAAATGACGTCATGGAAGGTCCTTCACACCACCGCGAGACACCGGGGAGACCGGATGCATCGGAGAAGGAGACCGGGGGCCATCAGAAGGTAAGTAACTTTATTTTTTACCATTCTTATTCTTTTTTTTTAACTATTACTTGGTCACACTATATAAATCCATGCCGGTTGCATGGATTTATATTGTGTGACCAAGTTGTCAAGCACTTTTCCAAGGGTTGCTAAAAGCGCTTGATAACCCGCATGCAGAAATGCATGCAAAAAAAAAATCTGCGCAGAAAAGCCTAGCATGACATTTCTTTAAGTCTGCTCTTCACCTCTGAGAATGACTTACAAGCTTCGATGTATAATATTCATTGGCGTCATTTCGTTTGGCAATCTAATGGCTCCTGCTAGGTTGATTGCTCGCTCTGTTACCTTCCTAGACAATTACAAGCACCTTTACAACCTGTTATGTGTTTCTAACCAGATCATTACCAGCTGCTGTATCCTTTGTGCAATACGTAGAGCTGAATGTTGTTGTAGCCGATGCCTTGGTCTGATTATTATTATTATTATTTATTATTATAGCGCCATTTATTCCATGGCACTTTATATGTGAAAAAGGGGTATACATACAAGAACCATTACAATAATCTTGAACACAATGTGACAGCGACTTGTACAGGAGGAGCGAGGACCCTGCCCGCGAGGGCTCACAATCTACAAGGGATGGCTGAGGATACAGTAGGTGAGGGTAGAGCTGGTCGTGCAGCGGTATGGTGGAGCTGTGGTTACTGCAGGTTGTAGGCTTGTCGGAAGAGGTGGGTCTTCAGGCTCCTTTTGAAGGTTTCCACGGTCGACGAGAGTCTGATGTGTTGGGGTAGAGATTTCCAGAGTAGGGGGGAAGCACGGGAGAAATCTTGTATGCGATTGTGGGAGGAGGAGATAAGAGGGGAGTAGAGAAGGAGATCTTGTGAGGATCGGAGGTTGCATGTGGGTATGTAACGAGAGACTAGGTCACAGATATATGGAGGAGACAGGTTGTGAATGGCTTTGTATGCCATGGTCAGGGTTTTGAACTGGAGTCTCTGAGCAATGGGGAGTGAAGACATTGACAGAGAGGAGAGGCCGGTGAATAGCGGGGGGGGACAGGTGGATTAGTCGGGCAGCAGAGTTTAGGATAGATTGGAGGGGTGCGAGAGTGTTGGAAGGGAGGCCACAGAGCAGGAGGTTGCAGTAGTCAAGGCGGGAGATGATAAGGGCGTGCACTAGTGTTTTTGCAGAGTCTTTGCTGAGGAATGCACGGATTCGGGAGATATTTTTTAGTTGGAGTCGGCAGGAAGTGGAAAGGGCTTGGATATGTGGTTTGAAGGAGAGTTCAGAGTCCAGGGTTACTCCAAGGCAGCGAGCTTGAGGGACTGGGGAGAGTGGACAGCCATTGACTATGATGGATAGGTCAGTTGGGGGGGGGTGAATGAGATGGCGGAAAGATGATGAATTCAGTTTTGTCCATGTTAAGTTTTAGAAATCTAGCAGAGAAGAAGCATGAAATTGACAGGCCACCATTTGTATATTGTTTGTGTTCACCTAGGTCTCCTAGATGGGGAATATATTGGTAGATCTGCCGAATTCCCTGAATTATGTACCTTGGAACTTGTTTTCTCCGAGGAGTCTTGGTAAAATAATATTTAAAGCGCATTTCCTTTAATAATGACTTATGGTAAAAGCTGTTTGTTTTCCATTGAACAATGTGGAATTTCTGCAGAAAGGAAAGCTCCGAAATCCCTCCCAAATAATTATAGGAAAGTGCTGTGTATTGTGTTCTTTGTCAGAGGGGACTGTACTGAGAGCTGGAAAAAGGCATTGATCATTTGTAAGATCATCACTGGACATACTTGGCCCAGCACCTAAAGTGAACTAAGAATTAGATAGTGAATTGAGAAATAATATAAGGCCATGTTCACACAATGCTCTAATTTTACAAAATCATAAAATTGACACATTTGCTGTCACAAAACTCGTGGCAAAAACCACAGCGTGATGATCACATTGTGGGAACATGGCCTAAGCCTCTTTCACGCATTTTTTTTTCTAAAACAATTCTTGTGTTTGTTTTTTATATATTCTATGAACTTTAGTCGTTTTTTAAACATTTTTACAAGTGTTTTAGATTTGTAATATTTAGCTTTGTCATGACAAGGCGATTTTCCATTTTTCTGCGTTTGTTTTTTTACTCTTCTTCCAAGAGCCACAACTTAGACGAGGGGGACGGACCGTCCCTGAAACGCGTAGTGCAATTAAACGCGTAATGCCATCTTCTGCCTAGGCTGGTGTCCTCTATCGCAGCACCCGGAGCCTATCCGCCCCCATTTTTTCCCTCTTTCCTCCTGAATGGTTGTTTTTTTAGATTTGTTTTTGCATGGTAAGATTTACCTGGAAATATGATTCTTCAGGTTTGTATGATTATTGTGATACCAAACTTGTAAATTCTTGTGATAAAAAGAAATATCCGAGATTTGTAAAACAATGTATATATTTTTTGTCGCCATTTTCTGAGACCCATAATGTTTTATCTTAATTGTGTGGCATGTTTCATTTTTTGTTTTGGAATACATGTGATGTTTTGATTGCTTATTATTGCAACATTTTTGGTGTTGCTACCTCAGGTAGAGAAACCTTAGAAAGCCGCAGTTGCTAGCTCCCTGGCTAAGAGCTGTGACATGTGCCGACAATGAACTGGAGCAGCTTTGCATGGTCAGACACAGCCATTACACAGTACACAGCAGGGGCTCATTTATAAGATTATCTCAGCACAGGAACATTTTTTTTAACACATCTAAATCTGGAACCTATTAGTATTCCAAGATCTATTGATTAAAATGTACTTGGGTCATCGGATAAACCCTTGTTCCCATGATGAGTTTTTTCGAGTTTTTGCTGCTGCATATTTTCGCTATACAAAGAATGTTGTGTTTTACATTTCCCACAAGGTGGATGGGATTTATAGAAATCTCATGCCCACCGTGTTTTTTTTTTTTAAAGCAGTGTTATCTGACCTGCGGGGCGTGTTAGAAATCCACAATGCGTCAACTTCTCTTGCGATTACGCTGAGTTTTATGTTCAGATACTCAGCATAGAATTGCATTAGGTGCGGAAATTACGCAGGCAAAGAACGCATATACATTTTTAGTGCGTTTCTGCTTCGGAAAAGCATTAAAAATTCATGTACACTACACATGACTGTATCAATAAAGTTTTGCCAAATCGAAATACCTGGATGTATCAAAAGCAAAGCAGCTTTATTTAAATAAAACATGACATACTAACAAAAGACAAAAAACTCTATAAAAATGCGCAAAACACAAAGAAAAAAACTGAAGTTGCTTTAGTTAATAATTTAAAAAATGCTGCAGAAAATCTGCAACATCAAAAACACACCATATACTTTCATGGGAACTTAATCTGAAAAGGGTAGTCCCATTTCCAAGATCCTATCCCAATATGTAGTAGGTGTAACAATAATAATATTAGCAAATACCTCCAATTAGAAAGGTAGTACAGTTCTTCTGATGTTGCATACTTACCCCATGTACAGGGCATATATAGCTTATATATCCATGGTTGGCTATGACCTCTAACAGCGAAATAATTATCACTACATCAGTGGTCATAACCATGGATATCTAAGATACTTCAATGCCCTGTACATGGATGAGGTAAGTGACATAGCTAATCAGAAGAACTATACTACATTTCTAATTGAAGGTATTTGTCAATATTATTATTATTATTACACCTACTACATATTGGGATTGGGAATACGACGCGCCCCCTGGGCCGTGGTGTACTCGGTAGCTGGGCCGGTATTTTCTAGGGGAGATGTCACATTGGCGGTGACCCGGTCCGTGACCCAGGGCGGTCAATTAAAGGGGTTTTAAAGAAAAGGATTATAGTTTTTATGTTTAATGTTCGTGACGCCACCTATGGTATGCGGCTAAAGGGAGCCACCGCTGCGGAGCAGGTCCTCTGGAGCTGTTGGTAATGCAGCAGAGTTGGTTCAGCTCTCCACAGGTCGAGCTAAGCTCCAGGGCGGTGCTGTGATGGTTAATGATGAGGTAGCTGTTGTTGCGCAGTGTGGTGCAGGGGATGATGGCGCAGCAATAATTCACAGAGACAGTGGGGTGCAGTCTTCAGGGTTTACTCACGGTTATCACGTTGCTCCTGGTTACAACGGCCAATTATCACCACTCACGTCGTTCTGCGTTCACCAAGGCAGGGATTCAGCAATCCCTCAGGTATGTCAGAAGTACTTAACGGGACCCCGTTCTGTGTGCCGTTCTCAGTCGTCTTCCTGCGCTGGCTCTCACCCTCCTGCCCTGCGCCTCACAATCAGTGTCCCAAGCCGGTAACCTCAGATCTTGGCGGGCAACCTGGAGTTCTCTGGACCCTGTGCGGCTACCTTTTTGGCGATTAATTGAGACTGTGGCAACTACACCCTGAAAGTGCAGAAGCCTCCGGTTTCTAGTTGAATATGCAATTCTCAATAGTTAGGGGCCGGTCCCCTCTGCTGCTTGATCCTTCCACTCCTGGTAGATTCGGGCATACGGGTGGCCTCCAGCACTTCCCGTACCCCTAGGATCCACTCTTTCCTTCTGGAGCCTTTCTCCCTGCTCCTCTCTTCCCTTCAGTCTCACCTCCTGGGCCTCTCTCACTCAGGCCCGTTCCTCCCAAGCAGAGCTCCTGCTCCTTTCACTGTCCTCCTCTGACTGAACACCACTCCACACACACCCAAGATGGCTTCCCTTTTTATCTCCTCCTTCTCAAGTGCTCCCCTGAACTGCTTCCTCCACCCACACCTACTACATGGTTCCCCCTCTCTTGGTTCCCCCCACTCCAGCCAGGGACAGGGCACAGCAGTGCATCTTGCCCCTCCTGCTGACCTAGAGTAGTGTAGTGTTGGAGTGTTTGGGTCCCGGGCAGTACTCCATCCTTACCTGAGAGTGGGATACCACACCTCTGGGTGAGATGTAGTACCTCTGTGGCGACTGAACCCACAGGGGCGCCACAAATACCCCTTTACTGGGAATCTGTCAACAGGTTTTTGCTACCCCCGTCTATGCGCATTATTTCTTTATTTGCAGAATAAAAGGCACCGGTGAACCTAGCCGTGCTTAACTAATACTGTATGTGAACTGAATGTCTTGTGACCTGACGGGAGAAGTCATTTTACTAATGCTCACTTCTGGGCTTATTAGATTAGTTTTGCCTAAGCAGTTGTGGTGGCGGGATAGTATTTAGCGTGTGATTGCTCATTGCTGAGTACGGTTGCGTGCATCTTAATCTAAACGCCGGCTTTTAATGACATAGTCATGTTGGTCGCTGCCGCTGAACCTGCTGTTGATTTCAGCGTCTGGTCTTCATAGAATGCATTTGTCGGTGTCGCCCGCACCATACCTTACCACCGGAGCAGCCTGCAGATCCCAGTGGCAGCGCTCTGAAGTATGACAACAATTGGTCCGGACTTTGATGCTTACACGCAGTGCCATGACCTCTTCACTAGTTCTGCTTTCCATTTGTGAGCACATGTCAGAGCCGCATAGTTTGGTGTTTATTTAGTCTAGTTTCTATTGTTCCAGGTACAGAAACTAGTTCAGATCCAGGTGAAACACTATTGGAAAGAACAGCAAAAGATATTCACTTTCTAATGATACTGCATAGCAAAAAAAAACATTTCCTATACCGTACGTCCCACCAATAGAACATTTTATTGGATGTCTGATATCTGAAAAACTGTAACATTTGTGGTCTAAAAATCATTTTGTTACTCCTCAGATTACATGACAATAAGTGGCTATTTCTGCCAGGTGTAGTTTTATTTAGGGAGATTTTGTAACAAGCCTAATAGTTTTTATTTTTGATCATTTAATTTATAAAAATATAAGTTAACATATCTGGAAGTTCACAGTTGGAGATATGTGAGATGAAAACATGTAATGATTGTGGGGTCTGATCAAAGGCTAACACAATAATACCGATATATGCAGGGCTGTGGAGTCGGAATCAGTGTCCATTTTGGTGAAGTCGGTATAAAAAGGACCGACTCCTAAAATATATAATAAATTGGGTTCATTAGTACAATGAATGATGTGCTGTAAATGTTTTCATAAGAATTTGGGAAAGTAATGAAATGTCCTATAAATGTCTGTTCTGTTCCTGATCTAAGGATCTCGGCTTTTAGTTGAGATGAATCTGTGCTGCACTTTATGTACATGCTCAGTAGTGAGGCAGTGAGATGAATCTGTGCTGCACTTTATGTACATGCTCAGTAGTGAGGCATTGAGATGAATCTGTGCTGCACTTTATGTACACGTTCAGTAGTGAGGCAGTGAGATGAATCTGTGCTGCACTTTATGTACATGCTCAGTAGTGAGGCAGTGAGATGAATCTGTGCTGCACTTTATGTACATGCTCAGTAGTGAGGCAGTGAGATGAATCTGTGCTGCACTTTATGTACATGCTCAGTAGTGAGGCAGTGAGATGAATCTGTGCTGCACTTTATGTACATGCTCAGTAGTGAGGCAGTGAGATGAATCTGTGCTGCACTTTATGTACAGTACATGCTCAGCAGTGAGATGAATCTGTGCTGCACTTTATGTACATGCTCAGTACTGAGGCAGTGAGATGAATCTGTGCTGCACTTTATGTACATGCTCAGTAGTGAGGCAGTGAGATGAATCTGTGCTCCACTTTACGTACATGCTCAGTACTGAGGCAGTGAGATGAATCTGTGCTGCACTTTATGTACATGCTCTGCAGTGAGATGATTCTGTGCTGCACTTTATGTACATTCTCAGTAGTGAGGCAGTGAGATGAATCTGTGCTGCACTTTATGTACATGCTCAGTAGTGAGGCAGTGAGATTAATCTGTGCTGCACTTTATGTACATGCTCAGTAGTGAGGCAGTGAGATGAATCTGTGCTGCACTTTATGTACAGTACATGCTCAGCAGTGAGATGAATCTGTGCTGCACTTTATGTACATGCTCAGTAGTGAGGCAGTGAGAGGAATCTGTGATGCACTTTATGTACATGCTCAGTAGTGAGGCAGTGAGATGAATCTGTGCTGCACTTTATGTACAGTACATGCTCAGCAGTGAGATGAATCTGTGCTCCACTTTACGTACATGCTCAGTAGTGATGCAGTCAGATGAATCTGTGCTGCACTTTATGTACATGCTCAGTAGTGAGGCAGTGAGATGAATCTGTGCTGCACTTTATGTACATGCTCAGTAGTGAGGCAGTGAGATGAATCTGTGCTGCACTTTATGTACATGCTCAGTAGTGAGGCTGTGAGATGAATCTGTGCTGCACTTTATATACACGCTCAGTAGTGAGGCAGTGAGATGAATCTGTGCTGCACTTTATGTACACGCTCAGTAGTGAGGCAGTGAGATGAATCTGTGCTGCACTTTATGTGCATGCTCAGTAGTGAGGCTGTGAGATGAATCTGTGCTGCACTTTATGTACACGCTCAGTAGTGAGGCAGTGAGATGAATCTGTGCTGCACTTTATGTACACGCTCAGCAGTGAGATGAATCTGTGCTGCACTTTATGCACATGCTCAGTAGTGCGGCAGTGAGATGAATCTGTGCTGCACTTTATGTACATGCTCAGCAGTGAGATTATTCTGTGCTGCACTTCATATACACGCTCAGCAGTGAGGCAGTGAGATGAATCTGTGCTGCACTTTATGTACATGCTCAGTAGTGAGGCTGTGAGATGAATCTGTGCTGCACTTTATGTACATGCTCAGTAGTGAGGCAGTGAGATGAATCTGTGCTGCACTTTATGTACACGCTCAGTAGTGAGGCAGTGAGATGAATCTGTGCTGCACTTTATGTACATTCTCAGTAGTGAGGCAGTGAGATGAATCTGTGCTGCACTTTATGTACATGCTCAGTAGTGAGGCAGTGAGATGAATCTGTGCTGCACTTTATGTACATGCTCAGTAGTGAGGCAGTGAGATGAATCTGTGCTGCACTTTATGTACATGCTCAGTAGTGAGGCAGTGAGATGAATCTGTGCTGCACTTTATGTACATGCTCAGTAGTGAGGCAGTGAGATGAATCTGTGCTGCACTTTATGTACACGCTCAGTAGTGAGGCAGTGAGATGAATCTGTGCTGCACTTTATGTACACGCTCAGTAGTGAGGCAGTGAGATGAATCTGTGCTGCACTTTATGTACATGCTCAGTAGTGAGGCAGTGAGATGAATCTGTGCTGCACTTTATGTACACGCTCAGTAGTGAGGCAGTGAGATGAATCTGTGCTGCACTTTATGTAGATGCTCAGTAGTGAGGCAGTGAAATGAATATGCTGCACTTTATGTACATGCTCAGCAGTGAGATGAATCTGTGCTGCACTTTATGTACATGCTCAGTAGTGAGGCTGTGAGATGAATCTGTGCTGCACTTTATGTACATGCTCAGTAGTGAGGCAGTGAGATGAATCTGTGCTGCACTTTATGTATACGCTCAGTAGTGAGGCAGTGAGATGAATCTGTGCTGCACTTTATGTACATGCTCAGTAGTGAGGCAGTGAGATGATTCTGTGCTGCACTTTATGTACATGCTCAGTAGTGAGGCAGTGAGATGAATCTGCTGCACTTTATGTATACGCTCAGCAGTGAGATGAATCTGTGCTGCACTTTATGGACATGCTCAGCAGTGAGATGAATCTGTGCTGCACTTTATATACATGCTCAGTAGTGAGGCAGTGAGATGAATCTGTGCTGCACTTTATGTACATGCTCAGTAGTGAGGCAGTGAGATGAATCTGTGCTGCACTTTATGGACATGCTTAGTAGTGAGGCAGTGAGATGAATCTGTGCTGCACTTTATGTACATGCTCAGTAGTGAGGCAGTGAGATGAATCTGTGCTGCACTTTATGTACATGCTCAGTAGTGAGGCAGTGAGATGAATCTGTGCTGCACTTTATGTACACGCTCAGTAGTGAGGCAGTGAGATGAATCTGTGCTGCACTTTATGGACATGCTCAGTAGTGAGGCAGTGAGATGAATCTGTGCTGCACTTTATGTACATGCTCAGTAGTGAGGCAGTAAGATGAATCTGTGCTGCACTTTATGTACATGCTCAGTAGTGAGGCAGTGAGATGAATCTGTGCTGCACTTTATGTACACGCTCAGTAGTGAGGCAGTGAGATGAATCTGTGCTGCACTTTATGTAGATGCTCAGTAGTGAGGAAGGGCTGTGGAGTCGGAGTTGGAGTCAGGGAAATTGAGATGTCGGAGTCGGTGGTTTAGCTTACCGACTGAACAGCCCTGGTCCCACGTATAAGTACAGGTCACATATAGCATATTATAAAGACCCTAACACGAGAAGTATGACTAAGACCATATATGAATGCAAAAGTGAACTTTATTGAAAAATAGATAAAAATGTATAAAAGTACAGTACAAGGAATCCATACAAGATTAAGGTCCAGACAAAAGGAAAAATGGGCAGGACAGTAAAGGTATGTACACTGGTGCTCGTTTAACCCTTTTGCCGAGCATGTTCGGGTGCTTTTCGAGTATCTTCGCCGTGCTCATATATTCAGGTCGAGTCCCTGTGTCTGCATGATTTATGGCTGTTAGTCAGCCTCAACACATGCAGAGATTGCCTGTTTGTTAGGGAATTCTCATATGTGTTGAGGCTGTCTAACAGTTGTAAATCATGCAGACTCAGGGGTCGAGCATAATATGCGAGCACTCCGAAGATACTCACTAATGTGCACACATTGAGTATTTGATTGCAGAAATTTCTGCAACGTTTCTGCATCTCTTGGCAGGAAAACGCAGCCTCAAAAACGTTGCGTTTTTGCCGCGTTTTTTGCCTGTATTTTTTCATTGCATTCAATGGGTGAAAAACACAGGCGAAAATGCACAGAGAATTGACATGCTACAGATTTATGTGCACAGCAAATCCTGAAAGGAAAAATACTGATCATGTGCACAGCACTTCAGAATTCTCATTGACTTTGCTGGCATAAGGACGCCCTAGTGTTTTTGGGCCAACTCTGCACGAAAAAAATGCACCGTGTGCACACAGCCTTGGGGGCCCAAGGGATGACACTATGGGCATGCAAGAAAGAATGATGAGTAAGTAAAAAAAGTATATATAAATTAAAAGAGGGTGCAATAGTCAAAGGCGAATGACACCAATAATAATAATAAGGTATAAGTGTATATATATATATATATATATGTATATATATATATATATATATACATACGCCGTATAGTGCTGCCAAATATAATTAATAAAAATTAAAGATAGTAATGCTAGACATTCAACATATATAAAGTAGTGACTACGATAACACACAGCAGACAAAAGCACCCAAAATATAATTTATTGCTATCAGCCAAAGAAAAGGTAGACTTCTAGTGCCTGGCCAACCTGACGCGCGTTTCACGCAGCGTATTTCATCAAGGGTAAAGATATAAAACATATAAAAATATGTAATGATCATGGGGTTTTATCGAAGAATAACACAGTCAGATGCTCTCCAGTTTAAAATGACTGATAACAGAGAATAAAAGAAGATAGGTGCACACAATGTTTGTGGTGAATGTTTAGCGTATATCCAGTACGATCACTAAGCATATACCCATTAACTTGACCATAGAGTGTGATTATAAAGTAGCATTTCAAACCGTGTACTTTTGGCATATTTTTGGTCATTGTATATAGTAATTTGTTTTCATTTCTTAAAAAAGCAATCCCCCACCAATCAGCTTCCGTTTCGTGTGTCTCCCTGCTTGGCGCCTACTTTCTGGCACCTCACAACACACAGGAGTTGACTGCTCAGCCAATCACTGGCTGATGCAGGAGCTAATAGAGTGTTATCCAGTTAAAATTGAAAAGTTTAAAAAAGATTTTTCTAACCTGGTAGACAGTCAGATATTGGAGAGAAAGGAGGAAGGGCAGAATATCTGAACTCTTGGTATACTTAAAGAATATTTATTTTATTCTGTTTTAAATTCAGTGTATGACAAGACAGGATCAAAGGAAAGGAGGAGACGAAAGAGGAAGTCATGGGTTATTTTTGGTGTGTATTTCCTTCATTTTGTTTAATGGGGCTTTTATTTAGAAATATCGCTTTAGGCTTGGCTCACAATAGTGTTCTGAAAAAATAATAGTTCAGCACATTGCACTTTTTCTTACTCTTAAATCTGCGACAGAGCCCTGTGACCGTCATTGAAAAGCAAAGATGAACAAAGCCTTAAAGTGTAATTTTTTTTCAGGACATGCACATCTCATGTGCCATCTGTCTAAACAGGCTTAGACCGCCGATCGGTAAATATATATGTGGCACCCCAGGGGTCTGGTTTTCCACAGTAATGTAATGTTATGTCTGAGAGCAGGTGGGAGGTCCTTTGGTCAGGGATCCTGTGCATGCCACACCTCCTGCCCAGTCTTGGGAGGGGAAGAACTTCCCCTGTATAAACCCGGGGCTGAAGCAGGGTTAGTCAGTCAAGGAGAGTAGAGACAAGAAACAGTCACAGGAAGAAACAGCAGAAGCTCAGTGGGAGCAATACTACTACAAGTCAGGGGCTGGCAGCTGCAGAGCTCGCCCTGACTGAGAAGCTTTCTTACGGGACCCGGCGTCCGAGGCTGTGGGGACTAACTCTTACCCAGCAGCAGAAGCCGACCGGCAGGGGATTTCAGGTCCTCAGGCCCAGAAACCCGAAGGCACGGTCACACGCGTGGGACCAGCACCGCCATCGTGGAGCGGAAGCCATTAGAAGGCCCCGAGTCACCGGCCATACGGGTGAGCACCACACGGTACACTCAGGGACGTGGGCTACTTATATCCGCTTCTAGCAAGGTAGCCAGAAGAGTACAGTCAGTTTGGGAGGCCTACAACTCCGCCTGGCCAGGGGAGATCCCATCTGCTCAAGGACTGACCAGGCCCCGTTCACTAGCAAGTACTCCGGGAGGGTCTATCGTTGTTACCAGTAAAGACCCTGAATTACACCGCACCGTCTCTGAGTGGTTCCTGCTACCCCCATCATCCACATCTGCTGCCCTGAGGCCATACCCCTCCCGTTGGGGGTTATACCATCTACGCTGCACCATCCATCCACCGGCCTCAGCGGACTGTCTTGCAGCGGCAGCTCCATAGCTGCATTCAACGGGTGGCGTAGTCGTCCTACATCTACCGCTGTTACATCGCCGCTCAGTTTGACTCCCTGGGCACGGACCGGGTCACCGCCACGAGACTACAACCCTCAAGAGATCCGGCTCCGGGTAAGATCCCGCGTGCGCAACGCAGCGCGACACAGGCCCAGGGGCGCGTCATATACCCTTCGACAGTCTTGAAACACCACAAAATTGGGTGGTCTAAATGCCCACTATACATACAAAACAATCGACCTTTGCTTAGAATGTTTTTTTGAGTATCAGAAATGTATAGGTAGTCAGAAAGATTTAACGGAGCTATAGAGCCCTTTCATTATGAAAATAAGTTGCAAGCAGTTACAAGATTTACAAGCTCAACTCCATAGACTTTTTTAGAGATAGTAAAATGCCTATAAAAATGGAACACTATTAAAGAAAGTGACATAATTAATTAAAGATAATTCCATTGAGCCATCTCAAAGGAAACATAGTATAATATAAGATTGACTTTAATGTGAACCTGTAACAGAAGCTCCTAAAAGAAATGTATTATCCTTTTTTTAAAGAAAAGCAAAATTTGTTTGTAGGTGACCCCACTAGCACAAATTTCATTGGAGGCTCTAGTACAGCCATTTATATGGATAATTTAAAAATTACATTTTTTCCTTTATTTACAACATGGCGCATTAAAAAGGTAAAAACGACCTGCCGGGTCTCCTACTATGTTGGTTCTAGTTAAAGCACCACTCCAACATTTTTTTTATTGCACCGCTGGAGTGGTGCTTTAAATCTAAGTCCCCTGCCCCCTGTCTGATTCTCTCCTGTCGTCCTCTTCATTCTTTTACAGCGTCGCTCCGGTCTGTCCCCAACGAAAAGTGACCTGCGGGCGCACTCCAGTGTCTGCTAGAGCGCGCCAGTGTCTGCTAGAGCGCACCAGAGGTCACTTTTCAATACAAGTCTATGAGAGCTTTGTTGTGGCTCTCATAGATTTGTATTGAGAGCATGTGACGTAACTTCTGACTTATAGCCAATCAGAAGTTATGGGCACAAGATGGTGCCGCGGGACCGGAGCGGTGTCGGTGGAAGGTGAGTATAAAAATGGAGGCAGGGAGCTTACACTTAAAGCACCACTCCAGTTGTGAAAAAAAAATGCTGGAGTGGTGCTTTAAAGTGATGGTCAACTACTTGGTCCTCTCTTCTTAAATGCTGTATTCCCCAGTTTAAAATTATAGTAAAAAAACACATAGATTTTCTCATAGAGTAAAAGCTCATCCTTCCCTTCCAGTGCCATTTCAACGATTTCAACATCGGGTCTCATGGCGCTTGCTTGTCATAGTTATACCACATGACCACTATAGCCTATGAGATAACGGGCTGCAGCACTCACACTTCCCTCGAGGAAACTTGAATGTACAGGAGAGGTGTGAGCTCTGCAGCCCATTTAGCAGCCTCTCATTGGCTGCAGCACTAATGCAACATAACAATGTCATGCTGGCTGACATCCCTGGAACAGCACTGGTGGGGAAAGTTTTTTTTAACATAGGAATGCAGGATTTAAGATGGGATTGTCCAAATAATTAAATTCCCTATAGTATAACAATTCTACAGGGTGGGCCATTTATATGGATGCACCTAAATTAAATGGGAATGGTTGGTGATATCATCTTCCTGTCGGCCATTTTGGATCCAACTTTATTTTTTTCAGTGGGAAGAGGTTCATGTGACACATCAAACTTATTGAGAATTTCATAAGGAAAACAATGGTGCCCTTGGTTTTAACGTAACTTTATTCTTTCATGAGTTTTTTACAAGTTTATGACTACTTATAAAATGTGTTCAAAGTGCTGCCCATTGTGTTGGATTGTCAATGCAACCCTCTTCTCCCACTCTTGACACACTGTTCGCAACACTGCAGAATAAATGCTAGCACAGGCTTCCAGTATCAGTTGTTTCAGATGCTGCACATCTCGTATCTTGATGGTATGGTGTGGTATATGGGGTACAAAGATAGTGGGGCCATTCTTCATCACTGAGAACCTAAATGCCACTGGATATCTGAAATTTCTACATGATGATGTGTTGCCCTCTTTATGCACTGAAGATGGCACGTTCCCTGAGTTTTTCCAACAAGATGGTGCACCACCACATTATGGGTGTGAGGTCCGAGGATTCCTACATGAACAGTTTCCTGGAAAGAGGATTGGTCGTCGTGGGCCAGTTGAATGGCCACCAAGGTCTCCCGATCTGACCCCCTTAGACTTTTATCTTTGGGGTCATCTGAAGGCAATTGTCTATGCTGTGAAGATACGAGATGTGCAGCATCTGAAACAACGGATACTGGAAGCCTGTGCTAGCATTTCTTATGCGGTGTTGCTATCAGTGTGTCAAGAGTGGGAGAAGAGGGTTGCATTGACAATCCAACACAATGGGCAGCACTTTGAACACATTTTATAAGTGGTCATAAACTTGTAAAAAAACTCATGAAAGAATAAAGTTATGTTAAAACCAAGCACACCATTGTTTTTCTTATGAAATTCCCATAGGTTTGATGTGTCACATGACCCTCTTCCCATTGAAAAAAATAAAGTTGGATCCAAAATGGCCAACTTCAAAATGGCCGCCATGGTCGCCACCCATCTGGAAAAGTTTTCCTCCTCCCATATACTAATGTGCCACAAACAGGAAGTTGATATCACCAACCATTTCCATTTAATTTAGGTATATCCATTTAAATGGCCCACCCTGTAGATAAGTTTTCCTTATATAGATGTGTTTTTGTATGAACAGTTTTATAAAATAATTTGATAAATCTGCCCGATCGACTATGTCAATGTCAATTTGCGCTTTGGAAACCATCTGCATTGGCAAATAGCATGTGAATAAGCGATGGTTTCTGCCCAGTAGCAAATCCCGTCTACACAATAGGTGTCAGCATATTTATATAGGGCAGTTATTGTGAATGATTGTTTATTTGGCCAGTCATCGACCCGTGTAAAATGGCCTTTACCACTTTTTATGTAGCTTTATAGAGTAATATTGCTAAATGTCATTCTGAAGCTTTTGACCGTGAAGCTTCTTTTTGACACTAACGCACTAAGAATATTGGATGCCATCATTTATTATACGTAGAGTGTCTTCAGTACATGGCACCACTGTTTGATGTGACTTAAATGGTAATACATATAATAAATATAATTAAACCTGACAACGCCCACAGACAGTGAGGCTGTGACATTTACTGACTATAGCAGAACGTCTTCAGTCGAGAATATGTGCCGTTTTAACTGAAGAGCTTCTCATAAACTTGAGTAATAGGTGGGATTCAGAGATCTGACTGATGGTTTGGCTTTTTAATGCAAAAAAAACCCTTATTTTAAAAATCAAATGCATTGTTTTACACATATTTTACAAGCGAAACTCATTCAAGAAAGGGTATCAAAATGAATCATAGTCACAACGATCATTGTCATACTAATAGAAGGTTTACGTGGGTGGTTGGGAGGAATACAGTTCGACCAACATCTATCTTAGATGTGAGGCCAGCTTTTACCATTTTCATCTATTAAAATCCCAATTCTGAAAAACAGATTGATGCTGTGTAAAATGTAAAGAAAACAAGAATGCAATGATTTGGAAATCTTTTATACACTTACAGTATGTTACTCACAACAGAACATAGAACACAGATCAGAAGTTGAACATTAGACATTTTTCCATTTCATTTGAAACAAATTAACTCATTTAGAAATTGATGTCAGCAACACATCTCAAAAAAGTTAGGACAGGGCCGTGTCTACCATTGTGGAGCATTACCTCTTTAAGCATTTGGGGAGTGAGGAGACCAATTGCTGGAGTTTTGGGAGAGGAATGTTGTCCCATCTTGTCTGATGTAGGTTTCTAGCTTCTGCAACCATCTTTGCCAGGTTTTTCTATTCATAATTCACTAAATGTTTTCTATTGGTGAAAGTTCTAGACTGCAGGTGGCCAGGTCATCACCTGAACTCTTCTGTGAGGCCATGTATTCATAGATGCAGTATGTGGTTTAGCATTATTTTGCTGAAACATGCAAGACCTTCCCTGAAATAGACGTCTGGATGGGAGCATATGTTGTTCTTAAATCTCTGTATAATGCTCATCATTGATAATAACTTTCAAGATGTGTGAGCTGCCCCATGACAAGCACTAATGCAGCCCCATACCCTCATACCATCAGAGATGTCATCTTTTGAACTGTGTGCTGATAACAAGCTGGATGGTCCCTCTTCTCTTGAGTCTGCAGGACACGGCGTTCTCGGTTTCCATAAAGAACTTCAAATTTTGATTCATCTGACCATAGAACAGTTTTCCATTTTACCTCAGTCCATTATAAATGAGCTTTGGCCCAGAGAAGACGGCAGCGTTTCTGCATTGTCCTGATATATGGCTTCATCTTTACATGATAGAGCTTTTAACTTGCATCTGGGTCAAGTTGAACAGCAAACTGTGTTGTTCACAGAAGTGTTTCTGAGCCCATGCAATGATTTGCATGACCAAATCATGCCAGTTTTAATGCAGTGCTGCTTGAGGGCCCATAGATCACATACATCCAATATTGACGGTTGTCTTGTCTTTTGTGAACATGAGTTTCTCCAGGATCTCTGAATCTTTTGATGATATTATGTGATGTAGATGATGGGGTGCTCAAGGTCTTTACAATTTTATGCTGAGGAATATTTTTCTGAAATTGTTCCACATCAGTTGTTTCTAGATTGATGAACCTCTGACCTACTTTGCTTCTGAGAGACTCTGCCTCTCTAACATGCTCTTTTTAAACAGTCATATGACTTAGTAGAAAATTGACCCTCCAGCTATTTTTCATTAGCACTGCTTTTTCAGCCTTTTGTTAATCCTGTCCCAACTTTTTTGAGATGTGTTGCTGACATCAATTTCTAAATGAGTTAATTTTTTTTCTAATGAAATGGAAAAAAGTCTAACTTTCACCGTTTGTGTCTAAGTTCTATTGTGAATAAAATATGGCTAGAAGAGATTTCCAAATGATTGCATTCTTGTTCTCTTTATATTTTGCGCAGTGTTACGACTTTTTTTGATTGGGGTTCTTGAATGACCATTTGACAGATCTTTTAATCTATTTTCTTCTTTTTTGGCATATTTTCTCATCCATTTTCCATGGAAATGTGACAATCATATATTCTTGGGTATTGCACAAATCTCATCATTTTTATTTATTTTTTCATTCATTTTACACATTCCCCCATAAGAATTTAAGAGACTATTGGGTGGTGATGGTGGCGGTGGTGGTGGGAATGAGGGGGGATGGGAATTTTAACATATTAATACATTCTTTCTTTTATAATTGTGGCTGGTATATTAGCCCCAGTTGCAGGGCAAATTCAGCTTTCTGCCTGCATAGAAGAGCTGACTGGTTCCCTCCCTACACCCAGTGATCACATATTCACTGGGTCCACAGGAAGATGTACAGTAAGTGGTACTGCTTCCTACTCTATACACAAGAGCTGGTTCAGCGCTGTGTATACAGAGATGGAGAAGGTACACATGGTAATAATGCTGACTTTGACACCCCCTACTCTTTCCCACCCCTACAGCTGCATAATCTTGTGTAAGCTGCTCACACTACATTGACATTTTAGAGCGTCAGTGCAGAGATAAGTGTGGACTGCCCTGAGGTATAAAGTCTATGGGCAGTCCAAGAGTGGTCCAAGACTTGGCACCCCCACCGATGATCTGTTATCAGCGCCGGTGGCTAGATGTAAATAGCTTATGGAGCCAAAATAACGTACATTGTGTGGTTGTCGTTCCTTGCTACTGCAGTTCAGCTTCTGTTGAAGCAAATAGAACAGCACAACACTTGTCTATTTCTGGAAGTCCCATAGACATTGAATTGAGTAGAAGCTGAGCATGAATACCACTCTAAATTGAAGACAGCTAGTTCCTCGGGTTCCAAAACCCCATTGTCGGAATCGCAGGGGGTCTTGATAGGGGGATAGCTGTTGTTTCTGAGAATAAACCTTTAAATATCTGTTGGAACTATTGTTATGGCTTTCCATTCACATCTGAGCCATGACAGTTATGCTGGATCTGGTTTCAAATTGATGTTATTGATTTTTAATTTGAGCTATTGAGATTCCAGTTTTTTTGAGAAAAGACTAATGCTATAGACTACACAATTATATACCTAAACCCCTGGGGAAAGTCACAAATCACTAGTGTGAACAGAGCGGCTCAGTGGTTAGCACTGTTGCTTTTCAGTGCTGAGGTTCAAATCCCACCAAGGACAACATCTACAAGGAGTTTGTATGTTCTCCCCGTGTTTGGTGGGTTTCCTCCGGGTTCTCTGGTTTCCACCCACACTCCAAAGACATACTGATAGGGAATGTAGATTGTAATCCCCAATGGGGACAGTGATGATGGTGTCTGTAAAGCGCTGTGGAGTATGATGGTGCTATATAAGTGATAAAATAAATAAATAGAAGTATCTATCACCATGTTGTAGCACAAGGTATTTTTTTTCTATTACAGCAGGGGCGGACATATCATTGGTGTAACCTGTGCAGCCACACAGGGGTCTGAGAGGTAAGGGGACCACCTCCAGAACAGGTGGAATTGTGCATTATGATGAGCTATTAGACTGCAAAAGCCATATATTGTTTTTGCCCACGAACCCTCTTCTGTCTGTGGCCGTCCTTGGATAGCATATCACATTTTTCATGCGAGCATGTTTACAATTTATTTTCATCTGAAATCAAATGGCATTCAAATGTCAAATTTCATTTAAAATGCCAACAGTGCGGAGAGCGTCAGGCCTAGGGCAAATTATAAGTGGCGCTCGATGTAACTACACTAATGCAGGATATATATAATATACACAGTTACTGAGCACTTTATATATAATTATTGGTCTCACCGAATGGTTTTAAAAAACAAAATGTGATTTAAAGCATCGGGAATAAAGGTAAAGGATTGAATACAATTTCATAGCCCTGTATATGAGACATTTGCTTGTAGCATGAAGCAGCACCGTGATAGCAGATCCTCCATTGTGTCTAATGCACCGAGCCAGACAATGCATTACACCGCCCGCCTGTTCTTTCACTGATTTATGTGCCTTTCTGATATATCTGTTACAGATTGTACTATCATGTGTAGGTTGTTCTCTTTACAAGAAATGCATGTTTCACACAACAAAACCCACATTTTCCGTTGTCCTTGCACAGATTACAATGCGCTTCATACAGCATGGGAAGAATACAGGAAATGCGCACGTCACGGCAGGGAGGAGGGTGGTTTCCCGCAGGAAATAGGTCTGTAATGTGTGTGATGTGCAAAGCACTGGCTGAATATATAGTAATAAGAGATCCACACAATCGTATCTATAGATGGCCTTTGGGTGCGCCATTGTAACGCAGTCTTGTCATTCTGACAAGTGTCACATAGCATTAGGATGTATTATAAATAGGGTCAGCAAGTAAGGGTGAACTCTCCGAGGATGTCTGCTTCCCCAAATAACTGTAGGAAAAGAAACATGGGCCGCACATCCAAAACTCATACATTGATTTATTGCAGCTGAGAAACACTGAATATGAACCTCTTAATTGTAAAGCGCTGCGGAATATGTTGGCGCTATATAAATAAAAGTTACTATTATTATTACCATTATGAGGATCTTAGCGTTCAGATCAGACAGTATGAAGCCCACTGTCACATCACAGTTTTTTAGCTCCTTCCACCTGGTGTTGGGGCTGTGTGGCGGCCAGTGGTGCTGTGGATGTGGGTGAAGTGGGACCTGGAACCATGTGAGCTTTGCCGTGGGGCATCTGGGTCACTCCCCCTGCTGATTCGTTATCACTTCGAAGCCTGTCGGCGCATGGTATCGCACCTTTAAGGTCAGGGACCCCCAAGTTGGCTGTGGCCTTCATACAGTCCGATCAGAATGTTATAGGCTAAATCACAGTATATTGGGAAAGTAGCTATAACTGTAAAAAAAGACATGGACCACACAACCAAAAATCATATATTAAACTGAACCTCTTGTTCAGTTTAATATATTATTTTTGGTTCTGTGGTCCATGTTTTTTTCTACCACAGCTACTTTCCCAAATATACTGTGATTTAGCCCATAAGTTCTTGAATACTACAGAACATAGAGCAAACGGACTAATGTTTCATGATGTAACACATTATTAGGAGGCATATGATTTCCATAGGAATTTATTTGCATATCTGGTCCATAGAGGAACTTTACATCAGTAAATAGGAATGCATATCCAGAAGCCACTGTTTCATCATATTAGTTAGAACACCCCCACATCCTATTGGTAAGGAGGACCTATCAGATCTTCTGACATGTCTTTGTTAATAAATCATTTTATTCCCCATGAAATAACAATTCCGATACAGCTTTTCTTAAAACTCTGCGTTGTGCCATTCCCCTTTTATTCCTCCTAGAAATTTAGTGATATTGCAAATGGGTGTTCCCGTAGCCTTGTGAAAGGGTGTGTTCCTACACAGTCTGACAACAGCAGCTCTGATTGGACAAGGTAAGTGTGCATGGACACCCCCCCAACTGGTAACACCCAGTTGTCAGTTTATATATTTCTAGGAGGAATATGAGGAACAGCCTAATGCAGACTTACTAAAAATATTGTGGGGAATACAAGTATTCATTAAAAGAGACTTCAGAGGAGAGTTGACAGCTCACCAGTAAATCTTAAAAACCTTTACTCAGAAGGGTTGTCTTACAAGTATAACACCTCTTTAAATTAAACCCCTATGGTGATTAGCTGACCACAGGTGGGAGTAGGGAATTAACTGGAGTCTGATTGCTAAAATCCCAAAAATTGCCAGTGGGGAATAGAAGTTATTGAATTGAAGGGGTGTATGTGTAATACATGGTAGCGCCAAGGTCACAGCTCTTCTGTTTGAAAGGAGGACTCTGAAAAGGCAAATAGACAAAGCATGTTCACCTCCTGTGACCTTCCTCTCTTGTGTCAAAGTCAACCTGACAGCTGATACATGTGTGCACTGTCTGTATGATTGCAGCCAGGTATGCTGCGGTGTTTCAGGGGTAAACATACTTTAAGAGTGGCCTGTGACTGAGCTGCGCTGGAGACCAGTCAGAGATGGGTTCCCGGTGGCTTTTGCCGGCCACTGCCAATGGCTGACAGGTCTCTCCCTAAACACCCACACAGAGAGAGACCTGTCAATCAAGGGTAGCGGGAAGAGGGGGATCTGCCTGACCAGTCTCCCACGTGGCTTGGTTACCAGCGGCTCTGAAAGTATGTTTTTATTGGAATACCGCAGTGTTTCAAAGTCAAACATACCTGGCTAAAGTCATGCATCCATTGTCTCTGATACATGCTGCCTCTCTGATACATGCTGCCTCTCTGATACATGCTGCCTGTGAATCAGATTTTAGGTTCCCTTTAAACTTGACATCTGATTCTGATCTGATCTTGTGATATTGTGTAAGAGGAGAATACTGTGTCCATCGGGCACCATTTGATTTAGGAGACAACAGTCCTGCTCCTTCAATGTTGCTCGACTGGCTAACAAACTGTAGGCATCTACTAATCTCACACCTGCAGAATGAGAAGCGAATAGATTTTACCTTCTTTTTTAATTACATTTTTATAGTAATTGCTGTAATTACGTTAATTTTATTGCATGTTATAAACAGTGGAACAACAACAGAAAAAATGGCTAAGTGTACAACCGATCGGTGCGTAGCCATGGGGCAGAACAAAACAAAAAGCAAACTTGAAAAACAAGTAATACTTTCCCTACACTACTTATATAGCAGAAGGGTAAGTGTTACATTGCGCTGTTAACCACTCTGTAACATACTGTACTCTGGTAGGAGAGACCTAGGAGCCAGGTCTTCTGACTGTATAGGCTGGGGGACCACAGAAAGCTCATTGTCACACTTTACTGTTTTCTTATCTCAATAAGCCAGGAAAGGCTGGAATGCAGAGCAAATGATTTGTGCCCACGTGATAGCATGTGATTTCTGTTTTTTTCTTAATGATGTTGCACTTTTTTTTCTTCAAGAGAACAAAGCAAGCAAAGTGTAGACAAAGTGTAGAAAAGTAGCAACTACTCAGTGGTTAGCACTGCAGCCTTGCAGCGCTGGGGTCCTGGGTTCAAATCCCACCAAGGACGACATCTGCAGGGAGTTTGTATGTTCTCCCCGTGTTTGCGTAGGTTTCCTCCAGATTCTCTGGTTTCCTCCCACACTCCAAAGACATGCTGATAGGGGATGTAGATTGTGAGCCCCATTGGGGACAGTGATGATAATGCCTGTAAAGTGCTGTGGAATTAATGGCGCTATATAAGTGAGTAAAATACATAAATAAACTAAAAAAAAAAAACGGTTAGCTCACTGATCTATATACCCGCATACCCTGTAAACTATTTTTGTGCCTGAAATAGTGACAAATAGAACAGGAATTTATGGCACAAATTTAATCTGAAGCTAATGCAATATTATGTTAAACAAGCAGGGATCTGTCTGTTCCAGAATAAGAAATCGAGGAATTGCCACTTACGGTACTTACTCACCCATTTTAGTGGGGTAAGGGTGATCGCACACGCTATGTCGTGCTGCATGTGTCCCAAATTCTGCCCACAGTGGTTCCCAGTGGGCGCAAGATTTTGAAACAGTATTGTGCCTACATTTGGTATCACAGTGGGCAGAGTTTTCGAGAAACGTAGCCAAACGCAGCATGCAGTATCACCCTAAAGTTAATCTTCCAATTATTATATTGAACCTAATTAAATTTAAAATGTTAGTAAAATCACCAGGTCAAGTCTCAGATGGATTTATTAAGTTTTGCCATAAGCCAGTCACTGCTGACTTGCTCATTGACACGCAATAAAGAATACAAGTAGGGTAGTCAAAAAAGTCACACTCCTTCTGAAATTGTAGGAAATGTAAATTAAGGTGCATTTAGACAGGCCGATTTCAGTCCTTTTTGACTATATACAAGTCTGCTAGCACTCGTTTACTGGTCTGTTTACACAGGCTGCCAACATCTGATGGGAACAGAACGGTAGTTAAAGGGGTTGCCAGTTTTTCACAAATGTCTGCAATCACTCTGTGACTGCAACCTTGTGAATGCTCGCAACGCACGCTGTGAGAACTCTCTGGTGTCGAGGGTGAGACTGAGCGGTCATGTTACTGAATGTATGCGATTCATATACTTCTGACTACATTGCAATTAGACTTGTGGAGTCTCGTAAAATACAAGCAATTTGAGCGAGTCTGCGCACGTTAGGTCAGGATGGGGCCGGGAGTATGTATATCGCATGTGTGCATTCACAACTCACACATAGAGTGACTGCAGACTTTCGTGATGAACTTGGACAACCCCTTTAAAGGGGTTGTCCAGTACTTTTAAAACTAGCCCAATGTGTTCTAATGATAAATAGAAGCTTCTTTCTAATTATCTCCTGGTGCTGTTTCTGCTTGTGAGTGGCGCTATCAGTGGCCGCTCACAGGCAGTATGTGACCCCTGGCTGCAGCCGGCTCTGACATCCGCTGACGTCACGACAAGACCAGGCTGCAGCCGGGGGTCCCTCTTCCGCGTTCCACCGGTGGCTGCTGGGTTGTGGGCGGGGTTACCCAGCTCATCACACCCGGCATCCACCACGCGCTCTCCCTGTCCCCATTCATTGGGAAAGCGTGCGGTGGATGCTGGGTGTGACGCGGGGAATAACCCCGCCCACAACCCAGCAGCCACCGCGGGGACCCCAGCGCTGAGTCACGCCTCACTTTACGTGACCTCAGCGCGGGGTCACGTGCTGCCTGTGAGCGGCCACCGACAGCGCATCTCACAGGCAGAAACAGCACCAGGAGGTAATTAGAAAGAAGCTTCTATTTATCATTAAAACACATTGGCATATTTTTAAAAGTACTGGACAACCCCTTTAATGCAATCGTTCTGTCCCCATGTAGCATCATGTTGTAGGTAGCGCATCCTCTGTTTACACGGGGTGACGTGCTGGTAACAATGATTTACAGTCAGTATAAACTATCTGATCATCCCATGAACAAGCATTTTCATTGTTGGGTGATCGGAGGAATGTTTACACAGGCTGATAATTAGAGTCCACCTGTCTAAATGCTCATAAGAGAAGATCTCACCCATCTATGGAATAGGTGATAACTTACTGATCGGCAGGAGTCTGAGCGCTGGGACCTGCACTGATTGGCAAAACCGGGAATTATTATCCTTGTTACAGTTTGAAAATGGCGTGGAAGGTCAGATGCCTGAACACCGTTCCACTCATTCCTTATGGGGCTGCTGGAAAAAGCCGAATGGCGGACTACTGCTCCATTCTCACGGGGATAAAAGACCCCCAACTATCACTAGTTATCATCTATCTCTCCAATGGATTGATAATAACTTGTTTTTACCGGACAACCTTTTTCAGAGAAGATCTATCTACCCTTAAAGAAGACCTTTCTCTGGATTTTTTTTAATCTGAGGTTTCACTTATTTGCCTATTTTTAACTTCTTAATTGTGCATCTCTCATTCATTTATTTAACCCCTTATTGACGGAGTCAATTATATCCTTAATGACCAGGCCTAATTTTACATTTCTGACCACTGTCACTTTATGAGGTAATTACTCTGGAATGCTTCAACGGATCCCACTGATTCTGAGACTGTTTTTTCGTGACATATTGTACTTCATGGCAGTGGTAAAATTTCTTCGATATGAATGGAATTTTGGTGAAAATGTTGCAATTTTTAAACTTTGAATTTTCATGCCCTTTAATCAGAGATATGTCACGCAAAATAATTAGTAAATAACATTTCCCACATGTCTACTTTACATCAGCACAATTTTCGAAATAAATTTTTTTTTTGTTAGGAAGTTATAGGGTTAAAAGTTGACCAGCGATTTCTCATTTTTTCAACAAAATTTACAAAACATTTTTTTAGGGACCACATCACATTTGAAGTGACGTTGAGGGGTCTTTATGACAGAAAATACCCAAAAGTAACACCATTCTAAAAATTGCACCCCCCAAGGGGCTCAAAACCACATTCAAGAAGTTTATTAACCCTTCATATGCTTCACAGGAACTGAAGCAACATGGAAGGAAAAAATGAAGATTTAACTTTTTTTCACAAACATTTTACTTCAGAAACATTTTTTTTTATTTTCTCAAGGGTAACGAGAAAATGGACCACAAAATTTATTGTTCAATTTCTCCAGAGTACGCCGAGACCCTATATGTGGGGGAAAACCACTGTTTGGGCGCACGGCATGGCTCGAAAGGGAAGGAGCACAATTTGACTTTTTGAACACAAAATTGGCTTCAATCTAGAGTGGACACCATGTCGCGTTTGGCGAGCCCCTGATGTGCTTCAACAGTGGAAAATCCACACAAGTGACACCATTTTAGAAACTAGACCTCTCAAGGAACTTATCTAGATGTGTGGTGAGCACCTTGAACCCCCAGGTTCTTCACAGAAGTTTATAACGTAGAGCCATGAAAAGAAAAAATCTAACTTTTTCCACAAAAATGATTTTTTAGCCCCAAATTTTTTATTTTCAAAAGGGTAGCAATGGACCCCAAAAATTGTTGTGCAATTTCTACTGAATACGTAGATACCCCATATGTGGGGAAAAACCATTGTTTGGGCGCACGGCAGGGTTCGGAAGGGAAGGTGCACCGTGTGACTTTTTAAACGCAAAATTGTCTGGAATCGAGAGCAGACACCATATCACTTTTTGAGAGCCCCTGATGCGCTTAAACAGTGGAAACCCCCCACAAGAGACCCCATTTTGGAAACTAGAACCCTCAAGGATTTTATCAAGGGGTACAGTGAGAATTTTGAACCCAGAGGTACAACACAGAATTTAATAATATTAGGTCGTCATATTGAATACGTCGTCATTAGTGTTCCTCACTACTTGAGTTTGCATCGGGTGCTCGGGTATGCACCGAGTGACGCGGGTGCTCGAGGGACATGCTCAAGTCCCCGCCCCACATGTTTCTCAGCTGTTATACAGCCAGAAAAAAAAACATGCGGGGAGTGCCCGTTTATGGCAGGCATTCCCCATGTGTTCTTTTTGGCTGTCATTATTTTTATTTACTTTTGAAAAAATCCCAGTCCTAACTCCAACCCTAACACAACCCTAATCCTAACCCTAACACAACCCTAACACTAACACAACCCTAATCTTAACCCTAACACAACCCTAATCCTAACCCTAGCACAACTCTAACCCTAACACAACCCTAATCCTAACACTAATCCTAACCCTAACGCAACCCTAATCCTAACCCTAACACAACCCTAACAGCAAAGAATGGAAAAAAATTTTTTTTTGTTTTAGAATTTTTATCTAACTAAGGGCGTGACAAAGGGGGATCCGATTTACTATTTGTTTTGCTTTTGATCACTGTGATCAAAGGAACCATTAGGGAAAACTCCCTATTGTTGTTGGGTACCCGCCGCAGATCTCTGCGGGCACACTGCGCACGCATCCACCATTTTTTTTCTTCCAGAAGATGACTCAGGATCAGGAGATCGGGGAAACGGTGGAGGTACGGGGGGGATGCTTAATTTCTCACTTCTCTGAGATGTATATCATGTTAAAGGAGAGAGAAATCATTGTCAACTGCGGACACAGGTTTTTTTTTTCGTGTGATCGGGGACCAGAAAATCCAGCCCTGATCATGTTCTCTAGGGTCTCAGCTACCCCCTGAAGCTGAGACCCCGGAGAATATCCGACTCTGGGGGGCGCTACAGCCTTATCCCTGATCGCCGTTTTAAAATGGCAATGAGGGAATAAGGCCCCTTAACGGCCGCTTTTTTAATGCATATCGGCAGTCATTAAGGGGTTAAAAGGCTTTTGGACTGGTTTGCATTTGTGTCTAATGCACAGCTTCATAGGTTTTAAAATTTAAGGTACACATAAATTCATTGAGTTAAACTTATAGTCTAACATGTTGATCCAGAGGAAAGCAAAAACCCCATGGGGTCGATGATAATAGCATATGGCAATCAAACTAGGTCCCTGGATTAACGCCTCATCACAGAATCTAGTAATAAAGTCTGTAATATTATATCTTGCATGAAAGGCATCCAGATCCTTCTTGTACTTTTGTAGTGAATCAACCATTATAACATCATGTGGCAGAGTTTCGTAGTTTCACTGCTTTTACTGTAAAGAATCTGCGTCTGTGATTATGATTAAACCTAGGCCCAGTTGTACTGTCCCCTCATATATTACATACATTGTAATAAGATCACCCCTGAACTGTCATTTTTCCAAACTAAATAACTCCAAGTTTGATAACCTATCTTGATATTGCGGTCCACCCTTTCCCTTAATAACCTTGGTCGCTCTTCTCTGCACCTGCTCTAGTTTAGCTACCTTCTTCTTATACACCAGAGACTAAAATTGTACTCAGTAGTTTAAGTGTGGCCACACTAGTGACTTGTATGGAGGCAAAACTATGTTCTGGTCATGAGCATCTTTGCCTCCTTTAATGAATCCCATTATTTTATTAGCCTTGGCAGCAGCTGCCTGGCACTGGTCACTAAAGTTGAGATTGCCGTCCATCCATACACACATATCTTTCAGTAACAGTTTTCCACCAGTGTTATTTCCTCTGCCCAAGTGCATAACCTTACATTTGTCTATATTAAACTTCAGTTGTCATTTCTCAGCCCAAGCCTCCAGCTTATATAAATCCTTCTGTAATGTTAAATTATCCTCCTTTTTGTTACCTTGCAGAGTTCACCATCATCTGCAATTATCTGTGTTTTATTTATGCACTCCAAGAAATCCATGAGTGTTGCATATCATGGAGTCATAAAAATTCTGTGTGCCGTCATACGATGCCTCAATGTATCGTGCATAATCCTGCATGCAATGGAACATGCCTATGTACGTTTCATACCCTCCATAAACAATCGGGGGCTCTTTAAAGTATGACATGGATGCATAGTAGTCTTACTAGTCCCTTGTTTGAAATCTGTACGACATGGATCTGTAATATGGCCATGTGCATGAGGTCTACGACATGGATCTGTAATATGGCCATGTGCATGAGGTCTACTACATGGATCTGTAATATGACCATGTGCATGAGGTCTACGACATGGATCTGTAATATGGTCATGTACATGAGGTCTACGACATGGATCTGTAATATGGTCATGTGCATGAGGTCTATGACATGAATCTGTAATATGGCTATGTGCATGAGGTCTACGACATGGAGCTGTAATATGACCATGTGCATGAGGTCTACGACATGGATCTGTAATACGGCCATGTGCATAAGGTTTACGACATGGATCTGTAATATGGTCATGTGCATGAGGTCTACGACATGGATCTGTAATATGACCATGTGCATGAGGTCTACTACATTGATCTGTAATATGGCCATGTGCATGAGGTCTACGACATGGATCTGTAATATGACCATGTGCATGAGGTCTACTACATTGATCTGTAATATGGCCATGTGCATGAGGTCTACGACATGGATCTGTAATACGGCCATGTGCATGAGGTCTACGACATGGATCTGCAATATGGCCATGTGCATGAGGTCTACGACATGGACCTGCAATATGGCCAGGTGCGTGATGTCTTAAATGTGATTCTTGTATGCATGTGTGGCACCCCTGCGGGTCCAGTCGCAACAGAGGTACTGCATCTCAGCCAGAGGTGTGGTACCCCACTCTCAGGGAGAGGAGCACTACCCGGGACCGACACACCCACATCCAACACCACATCGGGAGAGCACAGTCCCTGTCCCTGTCTGGAGGAGGGAACTAGGTAGAGGAGGTGGGTGGAGGAAGTAGTTTAGGGGAGCACTGAAGGAAGAACTGAAGGTAGAGGGGACCACGTAGAGTGACAGTTAGTGACATGGGTCACATGATAGACAGTATAAAAAGACAGGTAGAAATATCTAGAAGTGAGTGAGGACCGTTGAGGAGTAGGGCCCAGTCAGAGGGGCCCAGTAGGAGAGAGAACGAGAGGAGCGAGGGAGTCAGAGAAGGGCTCCAGAGACAGAGAAGGGATCTTAGGAGCACAGGAAGTGCGGAGTCCACCCGAATTCACGCTGACCGTAGTCGGTAGAAGGGATCAGGTCGCAGTAGGGGACCAGCCCCAGACTAGTGGAGGACTGCAAGACTCAGCTAGCAAACCAGAGGCTGCGGTATCTCTAAGTGCGGTAGCCAAAAGCATAAACATTCGCTGAAAAAGTGGCCATATAGGACCAAGGGGACACAGAGGATGTCGCCTGACAAGGCCCACGGCCACTGGCTCGGGACACTGTGTGTGAGGTGCAGGGCAGGAGGGCGAGAACCAGCGCAGAGAGAGACGACCCCGGAAAGGTACACAAGAAGGGGGTCCCGATCAAGTGCAAGCATGTTATCTGAGAGTTGGCTGGATCACTTCCTCGGAGGACACAGGACTCAGTGGGCTGTTATAACCTTCTGGCAGTTGTAACCTGGAACATAAGAACTGTGAGTAAAAACTTGAAGACTGCACCCCGCTGTGTCCCTTGACTTAATTGCTGCGTCACCTGCCTTGCACTACACCACCAACAACAAAGCTACCGCTTTAACTGCCCTGGGGCCTAGCTCTACCCGTGAAGAGCTGAACCATCTCTGCTGCGTCACCAACGGCCCCAGTGGATCTGAACAGCAGCGGCAGCAACCTAGAGCCGCATACCACGGGTGGCGTCACGAAACTTTATCCCCAAAACTTTATTCCCCTCTGTTATTGACCGCCCAGGGCCACGGACCGGGTCACGCCACCGTGACTATCCTAAAAGAACCGACCGGCCCAGCACCGAGTACTCCACAGCCGCAGGGGGCATGTCACATGTAGAAGTAAATACATAAACCTGTACGTTTCATTGTACATTTTAATGAAGCATAATTGCTGATTTAGATAAATGTGTGTGTGGAAATCTCCGACATGTTGGGGGTGGTCTGGGTTGTAGGCAGTATGGTAATAATCTCCCTGTTGCTTTGTGCAGGATTTGTCAAATCTCCTATTTGTCAATTCGAGTGGCTGCAGCGAAATCCTTGTAACAAACAGCGCACTGTCCTCTAAGGAAATGTGAGGCTGCATGTAAAGCAAATCTGCAGATTAGGCACATTCAGCCCCTGGAACAGGCTGCCAAGAGATTTTCCTGACACATGGCACCCCTCGTATGCTGCAGCAAAGGCTAAGAGCGGGGACGATTTCCCTTAAAAATGGAGGGAATTCTATTGTAGGAAATAGCGAACGTCTGATGAAAGGAACAGGAAGTGAAGACATGTCCTGCATCTTTTACCATCTGTAAAAGGAGACTGGCCGCTCTGTCCTGGCTTCAATGGAGGGATTACAGAACACAAATACCTCCTGGAGAAAAAAACACATTGTGATGTGTAAAAAGAAGAAAATAGTGCAGACGTCAGTGTAATGAGGACGGATCTATGGATTGATTCTGCCGCTGTATATTCATGAAATGGATGGCAATTTAATACGTTTTGATTTTTTCGCTCGCTGACCAACAGGTAGAAGGTTGGGCAGATGCCAGTATGATGTATGAAGTTACAATGAGAAAGCAAATGTCATTTGTTTGCGTGTAAATACAGTTATTTATCTGCACGTGCCTGGCGAGGAGCTGCCGACAGCACTGAAAATGGTCTGGGCTTTTAATTGCGCCTTGCGCACTAATGACATTTGGGGCGGCTTTGCATAGGTCAGCGCCGGTGCTAATGAATTATGTTCCCTCGCATGCTACCTTCTAAGTGTTATTTTATTGACCCTTTCTCTAAGTTGTGCTGAAAGGTTATTTTCACTGCTTAAAATGCCTGTAAAGATTTAACACTTTAATTGCCTCCCCCATCACTTATGTAACATCCTGATGCCTTCCCTTTTATTCATACCCTGTATTTTACGTACACGTGAGGGGGCTCTTTTCTTTTCCTATTTTACTGATCTCATGTCATCCCAGAGTTGGAGCACCTAGCAATCTCATTTAATCTGTGGGAAAACCTGAGTGTTTGGTTTCCCTGCAGCACCTCCACAGGAAAAAGTAATAATTACACAGTGTTTATTTACATCAGTGAGTCTTCTCCATAATGTAGGAAAAGACAGGTCCTCCAGAGGGGGAGACGCTCTGTGTAATGGCTTTCCATTCTGCCTAAGGGATGAGCCGCCTGAACTAAAGACCCCCCTCTATTAACTCAAAAATCCGTTTGGCAATGTGTTTTTTGAACTGGAAACCCCCTTTTAATTACTGTATACAGTTTTTGGTTAAACACATAGCAGGATCTTCTGTAAAATACCTTGTGTTTAATAACCTAATTCACATCACAAACTGCAAGTTATCTAGATTATGAGTTTTAATATGACTCACATCTTCTTTTTTTAACCACAAATATTACTTTGTTCCACACTATTTTGACTATTTTTCTTCATTCCCAAAGGTTTGTAAGAGGCGGAACTATCATGTCAACAGTGTGGGAGGCTGATTTCTGAATTTACCACAAAGATCAACAGGAGATACTTTATTTCCAGAGAAGACTTCATCGGAGCTTTCAAAGTAATTTCTTTTTAATTTTTCCAATCTTACATAAAAGAATTATGCATTTTTTTACTAGGTTTAAATACCCCTGTCCTCCTGAATCTTGCTTTGTTGGTACTTTTGTTCCTGTGCTTCTGCATTTCTGACATATGGTGCCATCTCCTTGTAAGTAAATCTAGTCTTGTAAGCCAAGAGGGCTTTATCTTGAAGATGACTACTATAAAGAAGAGTTGAGGATCACGTACCATTGGCTAAGAAAATTAGATTTACACACAGAGAAGAGGGGCCATATCTCAGGAATGAAAGGTGCAAGGACAAAGAATTAAAAACAAAACACCAAATTCAGGACTTGAGGGGGCAGCGCTGGTCTCTGCTTGCTCGTTCTCTCTTACAATGTGCAATGACAGTGCACTCTGTTGCCGGCTCGTCACTTCTGATCAGAGCTGCCGAGAGAGCGCATTGCCACTGTGCACTGAGAAGATCAGTGCACAGTGAAAAAATCTTACTGAGCATCCTTCAGAATTGTTAATCGACACATACTCAGTAGAGCAGGGACTAGCTCAGCCCCTGAAACAGACGTCACTGATGACACTTCATTGCAGGGTGGAGACAGAGACTGCGGCAGTGACCACAGCCTCTGCCCCCTGATGATGACTTGTTTGAATATCCCAGCATGCACTAATATTCTCATACAAAGCATCATCACAAAGGAAGTAGAGAAAAAAATCAGTGGGTGCAGTGGTTCTGATACAATAAGAGCTTTTAGATTTAGCACTACAGCTGAGGAAGCTGCTCCCGCCCAATGTCCATAGACAGTGAGAAGCCTATCACAGAAGGGGGCGTGTCTGACAACCATGCTCTAGTCCAGCAATGATAAGCTTCTGGAGCTAAAGCAATCATTGTGAGCAAACACAACCACCGAGTTTAATAAGAGAGGCATTGCTGAAATCTGTGTTTTAACCCCTACAAGTCTTCAGTTTACATCACAAAAACCTGCTGACAGATTCTCTTTAAGAGTTATTTACATGTCTACATTTGTGGACTTTGTTCATTCCACACAGAACACAGCCTATAAATATATAAATATGTGCATGTATGGCTTTGATCATATTAAGGTCTTGGCTGTTTTCATGGACAGAGCCATGATTTCTTTTCAAACAGTTGGCAATGTCAGGATTCAGTTCTTTTTCTTACAGTAGTGCTACTTAGACCGAAAACTAACAAAACAGAGAACAAAACTAGTGATATAAAGGCATAAGTTAGGAAGATATCTGGGTTTTGGTTGACTGTAAACAGTTCTCCACAGTCCTCTATAACAGTGCCAACCATAATGTTCCAATAACAGTGACAGCAGTGACACCCCAAAAGTGTCAGTCACAAGGGAGCTCCTAGTCCTTTGTCTATACTCTAGTTCTATCTTACCCTATCCTGGAAGATACAGTCTCAGTAACTCCTATCTCTTGTAACAGCATGGAAGACAGAAATGCCACCCTGGGTACATGTTATCTCTTTGTGTAAGGCATGACATGTGCAAGGACATGCCTACACAACCATTCATCTACAAAAGTGGGTACAAGTGCAATAAAAAGCACTGCTCTGTGATCTACATATATCCCACTAGGTTCAAAGAATGATTTATTATTGATGAAGAAGTGGATGCTCATTTCGGTGCTGGACTCGTGCCTTCATCCTTTTTACTGCACCTTCTTCTGCTATAGACTGAGGATTCTTCATCCATCATGGATGGTGAACCAGTAGCATCAAAAGACCATTACCACTTCTAGAAACATTTCAGAGCCACAAGTTTCCATCTAGTTTGGGTACAGCCTGTTTCTTTCTTTGTAATGAGAATGTAAGGTTTAAATGCCACATGTAATTTTCACTGTTAGACTTGCCGATCTGTGTGAACATTTGTGCAAAGGGAATAAAACATAGCATTTTGAAATGCTTGGAGAATTCTTTAGACCTTCTGGATATAGAAGCATTTAATTACAGAGGTCATTTACTTTGCACACCAAGGAATTAGATAGCAAACGTCACTTTTTCTAGACTACTGTTAATGAACTTCTGTTGCCAGCCCAGCACTTTTGTGCCAGTGGATTTACCTAGCTGTGCTTTTCAATAGGAACATACGTTCACAGTTTGTCAAGTGAGTTCTATTTAAATAGCACGACAGGAGTGAAAAAGAAAGAGAAGGACAATGGAACAATAGGAGTAAGCACCGGCCGCCAAACATTTATCGTATTCTACCTGTAAAAGCAAGAGTTTATACTGAGTGAAAATATTCAACTCAACTTCAAATAAATTGGAATTTTGTTTAGTTTTATAATCAAAATTATGTTATGTGAACAAGCATGTTCATGGAAAAAATGGAAATGAATGCATTAAATTCCTTTTCAGACCAAACACAGGCCCTTGGTGCACCCTTGGAGTGGCCACACAGTTTAATGCTCCTTTCCATCTACTTGTTTTCCGTCTATGTCCGCTCTTTTATCACTCTGGTAAAGCCAGAACTGTCAATCAAGGAAGGTGGGCAGAGATAGATGGAGAACAAGTACATGAGTAGGTGCACTGAACCTTTTGGCCACACCAAGGGTGCACCAAGTGCCTGTGCTTGGTTTGACCCATCATTTTGTGCTGACAGATATCCTTTAAAGACTGCGTAAACTTTACAAGGGTGTTCACACTGCGTTTTTCAAGGTATAGCCACCTCAAACCTCAATTATATTGGCACATAATGGAAATTTTTGACCATAGTCTCCTATTGTAAGAAAAACAACAAAATGTTCCTGTATGGAATGGCACAACGGACTGCATTTTTGCATACTGTAGAAAAAAAGGTATATCAGCTGATAGAGGGTAAAAGGACACTCTTTTAGCCTCTTTTGCATAAATTGGGACTTATATATTTTTGACTTATGTATGAATCCATCTTATCCTTTGTTAAAACATTGCCAAATTATCAAAGCTTGTTGTACCAATTTGTTAGTATCTTGGGTACGTACAACATATGAGGAGCGCCCAGGATATATTTTTAGTATACTATTTTATTGACAGTTTTGCTACGACATCCGTGTGCTATCATAAAATTCTATTACACCATTTTCTGCTGTGAAATTTTTATATTCTTTTAGTTCTTTTAGTCTAGTGTCCATTTACTACATCATTTGTAATTTTGGTATTGTTCTTTGGGGCAAGCTGGAGTGGGAAGGGAAATAGAAAAAGGGAAAATAAGATGCAATATTTTAGAAAGTCATAACAAAGCTCATTTGAAACTAGATGAAAAGCAACTAATGAAATAAATTGAGATGTAATTAGTTTATCTTGAGATATTTAATTAAAGAAACATTCTAAACATCTTTACTTCAAATTATCTTTAATTCATTTTTAATAAGAGCCTGTTCATTTCTTTTTTGATTAATGTCTGAAAGCGCAAATAAAAGTTGTATTCACTGTTGTTGACAATGAATGATCCTATCAGCTCAAGGAAGATTTGTCACCACCATATTGCTTTCTTGCTTAGGATCTGCTATAAGTGCAGGGTAAATATTGATCCCGAAACATCTGGGGAACACTAATGTTCTAAAAAGAAAATAGACGTGACTCTTAGGCTGCATTCACATATACCTGTGACACGTCCGAGTGCTTTGCAATTTTTTCTAAAGACAACACTCGGACCCATAGAGTAGAAAGGATGTATTCACCAGGCATGGGGTAAAGAGTTAGATCTGTGTGACTGAGAGCATGTCCTATTCTGATCCAATTTGCGGATCATACTTGGGCATTTAAGGGGATATCCGAGACTTTAAAAAAAAGGCATGTAGTTGTTAGCAGAGGCAACTACCTGTCTGTTGTACCCGGCGCCGATCATTGACCGATCCTGCTGGAGATTCAGCTGCTCCCTCTCAACAGAACGGCAGCTTTTCTTCCTGTTGACAGGGCGAGACTACTGGTGATTGACAGCCGGCTTCCCTCAATCAGGCAGCGGAGAAATGGCTGTCAATCAGCATGACACCAGTAGTCCCGCCCTGTCAACAGGAAGAAAAGCTGCCGCTCTGTTGAAAGGGAGCAGCTGAATCTCCGGCAGGATCGGTCAATGATCGGTGCCGGGTACAACAGACAGGTAGTTGCCTGTGTTAGCAACTACATACCCTTTTTTTTAAAGTCCCGGATATTCCCTTTAAAGTCTATGGGGATCTGTGAGATATGGATGACAATCAGAAGGCTTCCAATTTGCTTCCATTCTGCATCCATGTTTCACAGATCTGTTGCCTATTGATAAACTTGGGTTAAAACGTGACTTTCCAATTTTTTTTATTGGCTTGGAATCAAGCACATTTCTTTAGTGGAAAAAAAAACAAATGTGATAAAAAAGAAGCAGCTAGGATGACATCTGAGAAAAAATCGGTCCTTTTATCTCGAATGGTAACAATTCCGGACGTGTGAGCCTAGCCTTACAACGATATTTTTCTTTTCACTGATTCTGTTCTGTTCCATTAAAAAAACAAAGTAGCAATTATTCTATGGAATTATCTTGTTTTCATCCAGAAATGTTAAAACATTTGCAGTTGTAGACTATCTTGGATCTGAGAATAACGCAAGTGTAAAATTAAAGGCAGGCTGTAAGATGATTTCTGTCAAATCAACCTATAAAATTGACAGGTACTAGACTAAAGCACAAGTGGGAACATACTTTTGTAGAAACTTTTATTGCATATGCAAAAAGCTCCCAAATTCCAAATGGTCATTTTTAAGCCCGGCCTTGTCACTAAACTCTCCCCAACATCTCTTATGTTGATGATTGATGGCTCCATTTTTCTGCTCTCTTGTCTCTTGCGGCACAGTGAACCGTCAAGCACGAAATGGGAGGTGTTGGGGAGGGTTTAGTGATATGAACCAGGGCACTCCCCTGACTTGGGACCTCCTACTGGACACTTCAGAGCTACCTTGTATGGGCCATGAATGTTTATTTTCAGGCTCTCATTAGCTGCCACAAAAATATGTTTCCACGTGTATTTAAAGGGTTTTCCCACAAATAAAAATACATTTTTATCAATAGATCTTAGAATAATAATACGTTCCACAATTGGATGTGTTTAAAAATAATGTTCCTGTGCTGAGATAATGTTATAAATGTACCCCTGCTGTGTACTGTGTAATGACCGTGTCTGACCGTGCAGGAACATGGTCTGATCATACCACATCTCCTAGGCAGGGGAGGAAGGAAAAGAGTATACAGACAGGACAGCATGGGATCACAGCTGATTCTTTTTATGAGGCAAAATATTGTTTAAAAACAGGCAGTGAAATGTTTTACCTCACAAAAAGAATCAGCTGTGATCCTGTGCTGTAATGTCTGCATATTCTCTGTTGCTTCCTCCCCTGCCCAGGAGATGTGGTATGATCAGATCGTGTTCCTGTACGGTCAGACACAGCCATTACACAGTACACAGCAGGGGAACATTTATAAGATTATCTCAGCACAGGAACATTTTATTTAAACTCATCCAATTGTGGAACTTATTATTATTCAAAGATCTATTGAATAAGATGAACTTTTGTTTGTGGGAAAACCCCTTTAAGTCTCTTACCCAGAACTATTATGAAGTCCTTCCCTTGGGTTTACTTCATTGAGGTTTATTTAAGGCATTTTTTGTGCCTTGCAAAAAGTGTCAGTTTTCATGTATTTTTATAAAAGTTTTTTTAGTCGTTTTTTTTTTACATACAGGTGCAACTCACTAAATTAGAATATCATCTAAAAGTTAATTTATTTCAGTTCTTCAATGCAAAAAAACTGAAACTCATATATTATATAGAGTCATTACAAACAGAGTGATCTATTTCAAGTGTTTATTTCTGTTAATGTTGATGATTATGGCTTACAGCCATTGAAAACATAAAAGTCATTATCTCAGTAAATTAGAATACCTTATAACAACAGCTTGAAAAATGTTTTTATAATACGAAATGTATGTTCAGTAAATGCACTCAATACTTGGTCGGGGCTCCTTTTGCATCAATTACTGCATCAATGCGGTGTGGCATGGAGGCGATCAGCCTGTGGCACTGCTGAGGTGTTATGGAAGCCCAGGTTTCTTTGATAGCAGCCTTCAGCTCGTCTGCATTGTTGGGTCTGGTGTATCTCATCTTCCTCTTGACAATACCCCATATGGGGTTAAGGTCAGGTGAGTTTGCTGGCCAATCAAGCACAGTGATACTGTTGTATATAAACCAGGTATTGGTACTTTTAGCAGTGTGGACAGGGGCCAAGTCCTGCTGGAGAATGAAATTTCCATCTACTGCGCTGACTTTGGTCTTGATAAAACACAGTGGACCTACACCAGCAGATGACATGGCTCCCCAAACCATCACTGATTGTGGAAACTTCACACTAGACCTCAAGCAGCTTGGATTGTGGCTTCTCCACTCTTCCTCCAGACTCTGGGATCTTGATTTCCAAATGAAAATTGGAACTGTGGGACCTTGTGGAGTGTGTCAATGACTGCCTTCTGGACATCTGTCAAGTCAGCAGTCTTCCCCATGATCGTGGAGCCTACTGAAACAGATTAAGGGACATTTTTAAACGCTTAGGAAGCCTTTGCAGGTGTTTTTTGTTAATTAGTCTAATTTAATGAGATAATTTCATTGACTATAAGCCATAATCATCAACATTAACAGAAATAAACACTTGAAATAGATTACTCTGTTTGTAATGACTCTATATAATATATGCGTTTAACTTTTTGTATTGAAGAACTGAAATAAATTAACTCTTTGATGATATTCTAATTTAGTGAGATGCACCTGTACATACTTTTTTATGCAGTTTTTTTTCCTAAAGAGAGGCTTATGGGAAAACACATGAAAAAAAAACACACCTAAAGAATGTTATGATTGGTTTGGAAAAAATACCAAGGACCCAAAAAATGCACGATAATGATTAGATTAGGACACATGCCTGATACCTTCCATACGTCAGATGGTTGACTTGATAAATGTCCTGCCCAGTATGTAGCAGCGTTTTGCCACGCCCGGTGTCGGATCAGAGACTGGCGCTGCTCAGCTCCTATATGTGATCTTTTCATGTGTTGCTATTTTGAAACACTTGACCCCTTTCAGAACGGGATGTGATTTTCTAGAGGAAATCTAATAACCCTTTGGACAACTTAGTAATAATTATAATAGTTTCCAGTTTTGAAATGCAGTTTTCCATGAGGCAAGACATTATTACATTTTATCATTAGCTATGAGCAATTCTTAACCCAATGGCCTCATTTACTTCTTTAGAAGTGATCACCCACTGGGACAATATTATTTAATATTCACTGTCTTTTACTTTTTACACTGTATACAAAGCGCCATAGTCAGTTTTAAGCCATAATTGCCAGATAGATAGAGCGTGCTTGTGTGTATATATATGTGTGTGTGTATATATATAGATATATATATGTGTGTATATATACATACATATATCATTTTTTATATTATTATTATTATTATTTTGATTTCTTTATCTATAATCACTACATTTCCGTATATTGAAAGTTTTTGAGTTTGTGGCTTCTAATTGGATTCTATACTTTTCTCAAGCAATCAGACCGGCATGCAGTTAGACTATCTGCTAATACTTTTCTTCCTGTAAAAGGAAGTGAGTAAGTTTCTTTCTCACTGTTAAATGTATGTAGACATAAATGCATGTTTTGCACTAATACAAATAGCATACTATCCCCATTTTATATTGTAATGATTGTAAGGCTGATATTCCGAGAAAGCCTTACAGTATGAAATACCTATAATGGAAGCTAATATTTTGAGTAACCGGAAAAAGATCAAAGGTTTCTTTTTCCATTGATACAAATGGAATACTATTTAGAAGTAAATGTGGTTTACAAGCAACACACCATCCAATAATGACTTGCTGTATTATGGGTGAGTGCTGTCTAAGGGCCACCTACAATTGATTACCATAATGCCGGTTCTGGTGGGTCTGAGTGGACCCAGATCAGCTCATTTTTTGACATGTTGTTTTTTTATCATTTTAAATCCGACATACAGATCTATAGATATGGTCCTTTTTATTTACTGTCAATTTATATGGTCTTTTTCCAAGTGGGTGTGGCTTACAGAGGAATTATACAGAGCAAAGTAAAGACTCGTCTGCAGACAATCCTGTGAGCCATGCCCCCTCGGAAAAGACTAAAAATTAGAAAGGCCATATTTAAAAATAAAAACAAACAAAAAGAACCCAAAAAGGAGTGCTCAGGGGAGTGACGGAAATAAAACAAAGACTGGTCACTTTTGACCTAATGACAGGTCCTCTTTAAAAAACCTGGCCTAATAACTCAGCGTACTAATTCCATCTCAGTGCATGCTATATGGTGCAGTGTTAAATAGTTATTACATTATAGGGCTGTCCGCTACAGATTGCTCTTTCTAATTGCCCTGTTAGGACGTGCTGGGCTAATAATCCCATTCACAAAGGCTTTCTTCTCTGTAGAGCCACAAGCATCTATTAAACTCAATGGACAATCATTCATTTAAATGGGTATTCTGCAATATGTGGTTTTCTCAGCAGGAAAAAATGGGCATTTTCTTTTACTGTTCTCCCTCAACAGAGTTTCTTTGACCCGCTGAAGCAGGATGCCCAAACCCCTAAAACTAGTACTGTTAACTGATTTAAGATGTATGCTCTTTAATAGAATTTGCATTGAAAACACTACAATGTCTAGCTCCTACAGGTCCTGGTATTTGCATACTTCATTTGAATAACAATTAGCTAGATTGGGTATTTAACAATATAATGTATATTGAAAGGCCAATGCATTACGTTTACTGCTAAAGAGGCTGGTTACAATTTCCACCATTTCTGTTGTATTAAATACGTGTAATGTCTAAAATAAGCAATGGGACGTGGGGGGTGTTCCTATAAAGTCCGCCACTGTCAGCTCTAAACCATCTGATTTGCTAGTGACATGTGTTTGAGAGAAGTTTTAAAGGGAATCTGTCATCAGGTTTTTGCTACCCCATATGAGAGCAGCATGATGTAGAAGCAGAGACCCTGACTCCAGCGATGTGGCACTTACTTTACTGGGTGCTGCAGTTTTGATTAAAAACTGTTTTCCCCACTACAGGTTTAGTTGTTCTCTAAATGCTGAGCCCTATATAACAGTATATAGTTGGACAGTTGGACAACCAGTAGTGGGGGCAGCGTTGTTCTATCAGGCAGCAGGTTATGTGGTCCTCAAGTGATAATCTCCTGCCGATAAAATCTACAGGTAGCAGCCCAGTAAGTGACACATCAGTGGAATCAGGGTCTCCGCTGTCATGCTGCTCTCTGAAGGGGTACCAAAAACTGGGTGCTTTCTAAAAAATGTATGTACTGTATTTGACAAATCCAGTTCATGCAAACATAAGCAAGCATTTACCTCCTTAATATTGGAGCTACATTCTGTTTTTTCGTGTGTCATGGTTCCTACAGGCTTATGAATATAAGTCAATGGAATCGAATAGCATCCATCATAGATCCTGTAGAAGAGGGACCTAAGATATCTGTACAAAGTCTTAAGGCCCCATACACATTAGACTAATGTCGACTGATTCCGCCCATATCGACAGGCTCGGCTGACACTCCTACGTATATGGGAGCGCTAGCCAACTGATCGTTGGGGTAGATGTTGATCGGGCATGGTCGAATTCGAACTGTCAAACTTTTTTTGTCCTAGAGATAAGTCGTCGGCAGAGATGCCTGTCTGCTGCTTTCTCATAAAGAACACAGGAGCGCTTGGCCGAGCGATCGCTTCTGATGGCCGAACAATCGGCCGACGGATTGTTAGGCCAACAGCTATCTAATGAGTATGGCCGGCTTTTTAATTTGAACTTCTGCCACTTTTGGTGCTTTTTTTTCAGAAAGATAGGTCCTCTATAAGATAAAAGCTTAGCTGTGGTCCATTTTAACTCCTTAGCACAAAATGACATAACTTTATGTCAGCGCTGGGATTTACAAGTTTCAAAGAGTCTCACTACCATACCTACATGCTAATACCCGCTGTTTAGACAGGTATGCAAAATGACCTATGTAAAATGTGTAGGTGCATCAAAATGCAATACGTCATTTTGCAGCTAGGACCAAACGTATAGGATATGCATGTATGTAATGTAAATCTGTTGTACTAGATAGAAAATGTATCATTCAAAAATGGTCGGAATAAATTATTATTAGAATTATTATTCCTGTAAAATTGCACCAGTTCTGGAAAAATATCTCCTTAATAGGTTACGCACAAAGCGTCCTTCTAATAATTAGGATGCCTGTCTCATTAGGGACAAAATCTTTACATGCGAAGCAAGCATAAGACAAAAACAATTATCAGTCCTTTAGTAAATCTTAGCGTCAGCTGTTCCACGTATAATCTGGAATAAACAAGCATCCTTTAACTCTCTTTTGTGTGTGGCGTCAGCGCTGCCGAGCCATCTGTCACACACAGAGACCCACATCTGGGTGGAAAAAAATATCAATTGTTGCCTAATGGGATGTGAGATTCTTAGCTTTAGAAATTCAGCTGTGCTTAAACTACCACTCCAGTGTTACTTCTATTTCCCCATTCTCTATTTATTAGGAATCTATGCTGGGTATATGCAATAAAATACCAGTTGCTTTCTCCTGCCGTTTCCAGCGCTGCTCCATTTCCCTCCTGCATTATGTCACTGCAGTTTTTGAGCAGCCTGTTTACAGCTGTTGAAGCAGAAGTAACTTTCTCACTGTAAGTCTATGAGACTCCAGACGAGGCTGTCATAGGCCGATATGTAAACCGGCAAGAAAGCGATGATGTAGGAGAGGCACTGGAAACAGCAGACAGCAGTGATGGGTAGGTTAATGCATACAGAGGCCATACATTACTGATAGTTAGCTGATGGGGAAGTGAAAACATTCTGGAGTGATACTTTGAATAAATCATCATAAATCAGCTCATTGAAAGTTTATGAAGGCTGCTTGGCCACGGGATTTTTGTGTGCCTCCCAATTTTACAGTATCTTGAATTACATATATTAACTTTTTAGTATTGTTAGAACCCTCCTGTTTGTTTTTTTTCCTTCTTGTGTTTTGCGGTCATGTGACCACCTGCCTTTATATTCCAGCTCCGCCCTTTTGGCTGTGCTGGACTTCAGTGTTTGACTGTTTTGCTAGCCAGGTGCTTCGGTGCCTTTCTCTGTCAGTTACCTTGGTCCTTCTGGGACCTCTAGTACCTTTTTGTCTGTTTGTCTTTTTGTGTTCTGCAACAACTTTCTCTGTTCAGGAGGTGTCCCATTTTTGTTCCAGTCCTTAGTTCTTTTAGGGACCCCTTCCTTTATGCTATAGGTCTTCGTTCAGACTAGTCAAGGACTAAGGCGGGTCTGTTCGCTAGGAACAGGCAGCCCGAAACATCGTAGGGATTCAGCTTAGTCTTACTGTAGGCACAGTTTTCCCTTATCTTTCCTTTGTACTTGTTGCAGATCATAACAAGTATCTTGTATAAACCTATGATAGCATAACTGGTGGATTGACCTTTGCCTTTGTCAGTCTCCTTCATAGTATGTAGAGAACACCAGGACAGAATACATTAGTAGAGATTTATTAATACTGGCGTCAATTGGCCTCAGTGAAACATCTTTTTAGTGTTATTAGGTTCATACAGTGTTTAGAAATGAGCACAATGATTCAGACCACCCTGGTTCGGTATCCAATTCAGTGCCCTGTGGCAGCCAGACCAGGATAGTGTTCACTTCTGTGCCGGAAATCCTCTGCCCTACATACTGGGCGACTCTGCTACTTACTTCACCTCCGCCATCTCATGACCCCACTTGAGACCTTGTCACTAGTCCTCACATGAAGCCATGACGTGCATTGCACCGCGATGTCATTACACCACGGGATCTAGTCAGAGGTGCCCAGAATGCCAGACAAAGCCATGCTGGCGCAGACGTGAGCACTGCATTGATCTGAATGTCCTGGAGGACTGAACTGGACACTGGACCAAGGTACATTGACAGTTTTTGCCTATCTGTTCCTTTTTGTCAAGTCAAGGGAGCTGCAAACAATCCAAAAATCCAAGGCACTGGGTAATCTCCTTCAAAAAATTTTTATTGACACCAGTGCACACACACAAAAAAAACACTGACATGCGACGTTTCGACCACACGGGGCCTTTATCAAGCCAAACTAAAAGTGTACTTGACTTTGGCTGGATAAAGGCCCTGTGTTGCTGAAACGTCGCTTGTCAGTGCTTTTTTGTGTGCACACTGTAGTCAATGATATTTTTTTGAAGTAGATTACCCAGAGCTTTTCGGATTGTTTGTAGTTTTTGCTACCTAGAAGAGGGTTGTACCAAGTCTGCACTGGTTACGAAGTGGTGCACGGGTTATATCTTTTATACAAGTCAAGGGAGCTATTTTGTTAATAAAATTATATTAGGGAGTTACTCGGAGAAAAATAGATTGTGAAGATCTCATGGTCCAGGGGCTACTATTAAGGGTCTGTGACTACACACTGGCCATCCTGTCACATACTCTGCTTAGACTTATAGGGCGCCCATACGTATGTCACACTCTGTCCATGTCCTCTCTTTGGATTTTTAGAATTGGGACCCAGCTTGTCCGTGACTGCGAACCTTACGCTTTTGGCGCTTTCTTTGCTTCTACTCTGATTATCCATCACTTCATTTCATGTTTCTTACCTAAATTCTTATTCATACATCTATTTTTTCAATCATTTTTGGTGCATGTGTCCATTTTTTCCATCAGTGCGACACCACTTTTTCTCCTACCATTAAACAATAAAACCCCACAGCACTCAGATATTGCATATATAGTAACCTAGTGCTGTTTTCTTTTTTTTCCTGGAGTGGTTCACTCGAATGGGCGGACATGTGAACATGCTCATTGACTATAATGGACACTTGTTCTATGGAATACACGGATAAAACACATATGTGAAACACAGACGTCTGAATGAGGCCTAACCTGCACCTTTTCCTAATACCATGTACGGATTTTGAAAGGTGTTTCAGCACCCACTCATGACATGACCTGGTGATAACACTTGCCATCTTCTCTCTTTAGGATTCCACTGTTTTGAGTGAATTTATGTATTTGTCCAGTTTTAATAATGGTTTTAAAGGGAATCTGTCTCCAGGATTTTTCTACCCCATGTGAAAGCACCATGATAGGGACAGAGACCCTGATTCCAGCAATGTATTACTTATTGAATTGCTTGCTGTACTTTCAATAAAATCATTGTTTTATCTGCTGCAAAGCTCCCAGTTCTCTGAATGCTGAGCTCTGTATAACCACGTCCACACCTCTGATTGGCAGCTTGTACACAGGAATCTGCCAATCAGTGGTGGGGGCTTGGCTATACAGAGCTCATGAATATGCTTGACTACCTGGCAGTAAGTATACAGATCTACTAGTCCTGTAGTGATAATCTGCTGATAAAATTGTGATCTTATCAAAACTACAGAAGACAGCCAAGTAAGGGACACCACTAGAATCAGGGTCTCTGTCTCTACATTATACTGCTGACAGATTATGTGGCAAAAACCTGGTGACTCCCTTTAAGGGAAATGCCTGTGACTGTTACATTCATCTTACACTTAAGTCTTGAGTACTAGAGTGTCCTGGTAACCCGAAAAATGAGTCCTGTAGCTGAAAAGTGGAATCCACAGGTTTTGTTTTTCCTGGACATCTGCATTACATATTACACTTAATTAATATAGTAACTAAAATATTTTACACAGTAGAATTTTTAGTCAAAAAGTGACAAAATTAAAACATTTAAAAAATCATGGCATCCTTCCAATTTTTCCTCTTCGAACATAGTATAGTAGTGCGGTGACTTCCACATTTAGTGCATGCCAGAAGAAAAGCACAAGACATTTTAATATTCAAGGAGATTTTTTGTAAGCTTTGTTTAGTGTGGTACAAGTGAGCCCTTTATCCCCCAGAAACAAACAGCTCATAGAAAGTAAATGTACAAAGAAAAAGCATGTTAAAACTGCTAAGCAGCCTGCACAAGCTGTCCTGTACTTAAGGCTAAGAGACTTAACCAAGGAGTAAGTCTTGTGTATTGTTAACTAATGTGTCTCTCAGAGAGGTCATCAGCTGTACAGTGGGCACCCGGCAAATCCATGGGAATAAAGGAGGCGCAACAATCAGTTCATAAATCAACATCGAGATAATGGCAGCAGGGTGGCTCAGTGGTTAGTATTATAGCCCTGCTGCACTGGGGAGTTTAAATATCACCAAGAATAACATCTGCAAGCAGTTTGCATGTTCTCCCCGGGTTGCTTGGGTTTCCTCTGGGTTCTCCAGCTTCTCCAGCTTCCTCCCAAACACTGATTTACACTGTGAGTCCTAATGGGAACAGTGATGATGATGTCTGTAACATGCTGCGGAATATGATGGCGCTATACAAGTATAATAAATACATTGTAGGCTTATCTCATGTGTATATATATATTATTTTATTGTGTAGTCACTGGCAGGAATCATTTTACTCATTTCTCTACACCATAAGGGGTTGTTTGGGATTTTTAAGTAAGTGGCCAAAGAAGAGATGTTCTAAAATAAAAAAAGTTACCACTACTCACTAGTAAACCTACGCCCCTCCAGCACTGCCACTCCAGTGGTCCCTACTGATTTTGCAGCATTGACTTACATTATTCAGTGGTATCCACCAGTCTTGCAGCAATCCCTTATATTATTCACGCGACCGCTGCAGTCGGTCATTAATCTCAGCAGTGCCAGTTGCATGTACGACACGTGACCACTGAGGGCAGTGATTGGCTGCACTGGTGTGGGAGATACATAATTGACATCATCGGTGCAGGAACGGCAGGGATCATTGGAAGGGTTAATACCATTGTTTTATTTTATTTTTTTAAAGGGGTTGTGTGCAGTTTTAAGAAAGTGACCTGTCAATTCCCCTGACATACCTGTGCTCATACATACTGGTATTCCACATGAAATAACAATACAGGAACATTTTTCTTAGGCTTCCGGCTGCGGTGTTCCTGACTTATTTCTCAAACTGTCATTTGAATGAACCAGTGGGTCCAATTCATGGCTGATAATGGGGGAAATTGGAAATTGTCCATTTTAGATAACATTCAGCTCAATTATATAGCCAGTATAGGTTTATTTTTTCCTATTGGCGGGGGGGGGCAGAGGTTTGAGGGCACTAGACTATTAAGAAACTAGTAACAATGGCCCAATGTAACTCTCTACTTCCGTTGAGTCAATAAGGTGTGTCTCCGATTAGACGTGTGTGGTGACTTTTTCCATTGATGTTGGATTCCATGTCAGACATCTTTCCTTTTTAGTCCGTAGCTGTACTGATATATGTTATTTCTCATGAGCTAAGGTTATACCATCCATTGTGGTAGAAGTGACAGCAATGTTGATTTTCAGGTATCTCTGCATTCTCCATAGCTGCAGGGATCAGCATATCAGTCATCATCTGCACGTCTGTTGCCATCTGCACTTCTGGATTCTCCATGTTTCCGAACTGAATTAATTACACTTGTACTGGGCTAATCAGATTGTACATTGTAGACTATTGTCCGTATCACTAAAGAGGAGCGATGCGAGCGTAGACTCATTCAGAGGCAGTGTAAGGGGAGAATCAGTGTCAGCGAGAGACAGACAGTGCGAGTGCAGCTCGCTCCCGTACCCTGGGCTTTATATAACAGTATAAGTGCATCATTGATACCGCCACTCACTGGATGTTCATTATCTGCTCCAGATATTCCAGCTTATAATGTATCTACTGCTGATCAGACCATTGGGGCTAGCCAATAAGCCAATGTAAGTAGAATGGTTTTGGACGGCAGTCCTGGTGGATGGTGTTGCTCAGTGTTAGGACAGATATCCAGACAATAAGGTACACAGCTTTCCTTCATGCAATGAATAAAACGTTATTGATCTGTCAGCATTTTATGTTCAAGGGTACCGCTCTTTACAAGATGGCCAAAGTTTCCGTCCTCCTGGACTTTGAGCATTTAAGCGGACTAGTATCATTCATTTACAATATCAGCAAATATTACATTAATTAAAGGAGCTGTCCACTTGTAAAACAATTGACTTTTAGGCGTGTTTAAAATATAAATATACAGAACTTACTAATATACTTGTATGTTAGTGCCCGGATCTGAAGACATCAAGGCTCGTCCCAGCCGCCACTTCCGGCTTGTGTTCAACAAAAGAGAGAGTTTCTCATGTCACAAGGGACAAGGTATGTGAATGAATGGGGCTGGCTGACTGGCTTATTTCAATAACTAAGCTAGTCCACCCCTACCTTCAAAAGTACTGAGAAGCAGCAAAAGATTGGCTTAAATGTGTTGCCTGGCCTTGGGGTACAAGTCTGCGGTCACTCTATATGACTGCAGACTTGTGCATCCTCACATAGCGTGCACTGCGCTGTGAGGATTCTCCGGCGCTTGACTGCAAGAATGCGATTTACATACTTGCGGTCACATGTCAACTAGATGTGCACTTGAATTGAGCAAGACCGGGCACGTCTAGTCGGAATGTGACTAGAAGTATGCATATCGCAGTCACATGACTGTACGCTTCCGACACCAAAGTGACTGCAGACTTGTACCTCAAGGTCAGACAACCCCTTTAACTATTGATATGAGTCAATCAGTAAGTCTCATTGCACAAAGTATCGGTTACATCGCCTGTGTGAAACACAAGCTCAAATTGGATTTGTTGGAACCAGCAATGATATTTTCAGATTTATACAAGTATATTAGCAGGTTACATACAGTTAGGTCCATATATATTTGGACAGAGACAACATTTTTCTAATTTTGGTTCTAGACATTACCACAATGAATTTTAAACAAAACAATTCAGATGCAGTTGAAGTTCAGACTTTCAGCTTTCATTTGAGGGTATCCACATTAAAATTGGATGAAGGGTTTAGGAGTTTCAGCTCCTTAACATGTGCCACCCTGTTTTTAAAGGGACCAAAAGTAATTGGACAATTGACTCCAAGACTATTTCATGGACAGGTGTGGGCAATCCCTTCGTTATGTCATTCTGAATTAAGCAGATAAAAGGCCTGTAGTTGATTTGAGGTGTGGTGCTTGCATTTGGAAGGTTTTGCTGTGAAGTAAACATGCGGTCAAAGGAGCTCTCCATGCAGGTGAAACAAGCCATCCTTAAGCTGCAAAAACAGAAAAAAAACATCTGAGAAATTGCTACAATATTAGGAGTGGCAAAATCTACAGTTTGGTACATCCTGAGAAAGAAAGAAAGCACTGGTGAACTCATCAATGCAAAAAGACCTGGGCGCCCACGGAAGACAACAGTGGTGGATGATCACAGAATGATCTTCATGGTGAAGAGAAACCCCTTCACAACAGCCAACCAAGAGAACAACACTCTCCAGGAGGTAGCCATATCAATATCCAAATCTACCATAAAGAGAAGACTGCATGAAAGTAAATACAGAGGGTTCACTGCACGGTGCAAGCCACTCATAAGCATCAAGAATAAAAAGGCTAGACTGGACTTTGCTAAAAAACATCTAAAAAACCAGCACAGTTCTGGAAGAACATTCTTTGGACAGATGAAACCAAGATCAACCTCTACCAGAATGATGGAAAGAGAAAAGTATGGGGAAGGCGTGGTACAGCTCATGATCCAAAGCATACCACATCATCTGTAAAACACGGCGGAGGCAGTGTGATGGCTTGGGCATGCATGGCTGCCAGTGGCACTGGGTCACTAGTGTTTATTGATGATGTGACACAGGACAGAAGCAGCCGAATGAATTCTGATGTATTCAGAGCCATACTGTGTGCTCAGATCCAGCCAAATGCAGCCAAACTGATTGGTCGTCGTTTCATACTACAGATGGACAATGACCCAAAACATAAAGCCAAAGCAACCCAGGAGTTTATTAAAGCAAAGAAGTGGAATATTCTTGAATGGCCTAGTAAGTCACCTGATCTCAACCCAATTGAGCATGCATTTCACTTGTTAAAGACTAAACTTCAGACAGAAAGGCCCACAAACAAACAGCAACTGAAAACCACCGCAGTGAAGGCCTGGCAGAGCATCAAAAAGAAGGAAACACAGCGTCTGGTGATGTCCATGAGTTCAAGACTTCAGGCAGTCATTGCCAACAAAGGGTTTTCAACCAAGTACTAGAAATGAACATTTTATTTACAATTATTTAATCTGTCCAATTACTTTTGGTCCCTTTAAAAACAGGGTGGCACATGTTAAGGAGCTGAAACTCCTAAACCCTTCATCCAATTTTAATGTGGATACCCTCAAATGAAAGCTGAAAGTCTGAACTTCAGCTGCATCTGAATTTTATTGTTTAAAATTCATTGTGGTAATGTCTAGAACCAAAATTAGAAAAATGTTGTCTCTGTCTAAATATATATGGACCTAACTGTATATTAATATTTTAAACGCATGTAATCTAATCATGATTGTTTTTTCAAGTCGATGATCTCTTTAAAGAAATACAGCAGGAAAGCGAAGGCGCCTTCTTCCAGACCACACCATTCATTTAAAATACATTATAATAAATACTATGCCTCTAATGAAGGGGTGTGACGAACCCACATCTTACAAGTGGTGTGCAGGAACTTGGGTAAGATACCTGGTACAAAACATGCAGCATCTGGCAATGAATTATACAGCTGGGCGTTACCATGTCCCCAACCCGCCCAAGATCCACCCATTTTGGCAGGGTTGGTCGGGACTGGCTTTAGACTCCAAAAGTCGCAAAATTTTTGTACTGGTTGCAATTATCATTTTGGGGGAAATCTTTATTGGATCTACTCATACTTTATGAAAAGCATCTGATATAGTAGAGGTGCAGATAATTTATCAAGAAGACACGTTTGAGATCTGGGTTTCCTGCTCTAATTAATTTCCTTGAAGACCTTCATTGAAAAATAGCACATTAGTTTCTATTAACTGGGCAGCGTTACATAGAGTTCCCAATAGAAATGATCGTATCCATTTACAGCCGCTCTAACAGACAGTTCATCAGGCTTTATGCTACATGTAGTGTTTTGATGGATGGTACACCCTTACGGCTGCTGTACACCTTGATTAGTAACCCTTTCCATTCCGTGATCGGTTGGGCTGGAGATTTGTCAGTCTTCTGTATTTGTGTCCTAATTGCGTTACCACTAATAAAATGGAAGAGACGCTGATTTCTCCCGAGGTCTTTAGTGTCATAAAACATAGACGCGGCTTCATTGCCCCTTTGGGCTCATGAATAGCATACTGGAGGGTTACAGCTTGAGATGTCTGTCATAAAATACTCTACTATCTGTCAAGATTTCTAACAGAAGCACATTGTAGTCTTTATTACAGTGATGATTGTGCTCAGTCCTTCATGGCTGAATGTTCCTTTTAGGGACTCTGTAAAACATCTGTGGCATCGCTGTAAAGTCTAATCAGCCTAAGCCATGGCCTGGAGTATACTAGCCAACAGGATGCCGTCCTGCCGGGGTCAGAAGACGCCTTGGACAGCGAGCAGGAAGCAGCAATCTCATCTTCACTACCATCATTTCCTGAGACTACATAACTGTGGTTGTCCGAGAGTTTACATGAAACTGACGGCAGATATTAAAATAGAGATCAACCATTAATCATCTGTATAATCTATATTTGGCACATCTTTGCTGCTTTAAGGGAATCTGTCACCAGGTCTTGCTAGCCCATCTGAGAGCCGTATGATGTAGGGGCAGAGACCCTACATCATTCTGCTCTCAAGTTAAATAGCAAGAACCTGTTGACAGTTTCCCCCTTTAAATGTAAAAAACAGCAGGACTCCCCGGAGTGTGGATTTACTGTGTCAAAAATTTTCATTTTATAATATTTCATATTGTTTTGCAGAAATGTAACACCCATCTATAGCTGACGGCCTGGTGTCCTCTTCTTCTAAGCCTGGCTTATGGGGGGTCAGTCACCTGAGGTCCGTGGTGCTGGTTGGGTCCGTCACACTCGCTGTCCTTTTAGAAGCCCATATCTATCATTACTCAACCTCACAGCAAGCTACAAAGACAGCTAAAACCACTCGAATGAGTGAAAATTCATGGAGCTGAATTTTCACCTTCTGTATGAATAATTTCCATTAGTATTTATCAGCCAAAACTTATAGTGAGTCCAAATTCCAGAAGGGATGAGAATGGTTTTTATTGTCTTTCTTTGTTTTTGTTACATTCCTGGTTTTTGCTTTCAAATATGGATGAAAAATACTGGCCAGTATGTAGTGTGAATGAGGCCTGACTGATCGACACTGGTAAGAGCATTGGGCCGTGTTCATACGCATGGTGACTCGTTCAATAGGAGACTGATGCAGACATGGCGTGCAGCATTTATATTCCTTATCGGATTTTCATTTCTGAAAGCAGCATGGCATAAACACTTTAAGTCAGCTGTTTATGGAATAATCATTCCTATCCTCTAAAAAATGTTAAGTTGCTGTGACCCTTCCCTCAATGTACTGTAATGCAGCGACTTGCTGGCATTACGGTAATGGTCTAGGATGTGTTTTACCTGACCATATACCTTCCCCCTCAGGTGACTGGTCACATGACTGTGACATCACACAGGGCCTGTATGCACAGTAAAGGTCTGTACACATGACTGGGACAGCACACAGGACCTATACACACAGCTGACTGATCACATGACTGTGACATCAGCAAGGTCCTGTCAGTATGTGTGTGTGTGTGTGTGTGCACAGGATATATAAACCCTGGAAATTTGAGACAGGTGTGTTCGGTGTGAGGCGTGAGGCCTGTGCTCCGTGTGTGTGGGACACCGTTTGTGAGAGGCCTAGGGAGGCCGAGAGTGAAGCCTGGCAGCCTGAAAGGCCGAGCCTGGATCCCGTGCGTGGATGTCAGTGGCCTTTGAGGGAGAGCCGGCTTGGTGCAGAACTCTGAAAGGCGCAGGCTGGATGTCAAGTGTGGAAGACATACCAGTAGCCTACGAGGGGACGACGGCTAGAGACCCCCACCTGGGAAAGCCGCAAAGCCACAGTGGTGGCGGAATAAACGGACTGTAGCAGCCAAACCCGCTAAAGGTAAAACACTGCGTTATATGGACATTTATGTTGTTGCCTAGCCGAGGGCTATAACGGGAGCCAAGTGGACGTATCTGTCTCTGGAAAGGCTCCCGAATTGTGATGTGTGTAATATGCCGGTCTGCCACTTGAGAAGCTCCCGGAGGTGATAGGTGTAAACATGTTGGGCATTATACTAATATGGACTGCGTGATTAGCGGTTTAGGACGAAATAATAAACTGCATTGTGAATTATCTTAAGGACATTGCTTATGTGCATTAATTGACCCGGTGCAGCGAGTATCCCCCATTATGATGACTAGCGCTGCCTTACATGTGGTTCGAGAATGCGGGCAACGACAGCCCGGTTGCTAGCGGCAACGACAATCCGGTTGCTAGGGGCAACGGCACAGGACGACGAGTGTGGATAAAGCATCTTGCTGCAACTCGGCGGGGTTGCGAAGATTGTCGTCGCACTCAAATCCGGTTGTTTGCTGCAACTCGGCGGGGTTGCGAAGATTGGCGTCGCACTCAAACCTGGTTTGCTGTGGCTCGGCGGGGCTCACGAAATTAAAAGCATCTGGCTGCAACTCGGCGGGGTTGCGAAGATTATCGTCGCACTCAAATCTGGTTTGCGGTGGCTCGGCGGGGCCACGAATATTTTTTCTGGGAGAGCGGTGAAGTTCTAGTGTGAACAGCGTACCGCGATGGCTGTGAGCAAAGCAGCAGTCTGGAGCTATTGAGCGGTTGAAGGGCTGGTTGGGACCGGAGCAGGTATTTGGGAAACTTTTACTGGACATGGTGCAGGAACCGCAGGAGCTGTGGGCACCATATGGAATGGCGGCAGTGGACCATTCTATGGACTCTCCGGGGGCGCCAGTGTTGTCCCAGAGTGCCCGGGGAGGTGGTAAGAGATGCTGTGAACTGAGTCCTAAGACTACTGCTGATTTTTTGTGTAAAAATTACCCTGCCGGTGTGGTTGTTAAAAAGGGGGGGAGTCTAAAAAGGGGCGGATTTTCACAAGAGTGTGGACTGCAGAAAACTGGAAATTGTTACTGGTTGTGGGTTGGTACCTCCTAAAAATGACAATGTGACCGTTGATACCGGGGTAACTCCAGTAGAAGGGGGTGACGTCAAAGTGGGAGGTGACCTGTTAGTCCACAACACCATGGGGAGTGACACAGACCCCGTAGCTGACTGTGACACTATGAAAGTAAAAAGTGAGTTCGGTCAGGAGGGGCTAGACGAGGGGAGAGAGTCCCCCTCTCGTCGTCGACGGCGCAAGGGCCACAAAAAGGTTGCTCCGGTAGTACTCCCTGAAAATGAAAATAAAGAGAATATAGTACTGTGTGCCTATGCTTCAAGTGTGGATCCTCCTTTAGAGGTAGAAGAGGAGATGACGTTGCCAGTAGAAACCTCCGGTACGGTACTGAGACTGACGGATCAGGATCCGACAGCCCTGAAAGGGGAGGCGGCCAGTCATGACCAAGAGCTGGAGCCTATCAGGCCGCAGTGTCAGATTGACGTGCAGCAGTTATGTGAGAACCTGGGGAACGTGTCCTCAGACCAGCTGAACCTGGAGTCTGAGCAGCAGAAAATACACCAGGTTATGAGGAACTGGCAGCGAGACATAGAGGGAAGCAACGCGGAAATTAACCATTGGAAGGAAATGTTCAACGGAATTAAGGAGGACCGCCGTAAAATCAAGGAGGAGGTTTTTCAATTACAGATTGACAAAGCGGTGTATGAAGATGAGTTATGCGAGGTGAAAGATCGCTTCTCCCTGGTACAGTTAGAGCTGTCTGCCCTCAAAGAGGCGCTGCAGCATGAAGTTGCTGGGCGTGAACAAAACCTAGAACGATTGCGCGAACAGTTCAACCAGGAGCTGTGTGACTCCAAGAAGGAGTGTGATGAAAAGTTCGGTATGGAATTGCAACAACTTAAGAGAGATTATGAGGATCTCCTCAAGGTAAAAGAAAAACTAGAGGAGGATAAGGCGGGTGCAGAGCAAGTGCGCCAAGTGGGTGAGACCACTCTGCAAGAGACCCGTGAGGAGAATGATGATCTCCGTGGAAAGACCCTTGGTCTGGAAGCTCAGGTGAAGGAGCTACAGATGTCCTGTGAAACTCTCCAGAGGGCGGAGACGTGCCTTAAAGAAACAGTTAGCAAGATGGAAGCTGAGCGGAAAAAGATGGAGGAGTCCATCGGAGAAGCCACAGACCAGGGCCAGGAGTTGGCCGCTGGTGAGGGGAGGTATGAAGCAGATACCTCCTCGAGTGATGAGAGCTTGGATGATGCAGTAGAAGTAAGAGCCGAGATCAGGGAGCTCAAGGAATTGCTTCAGGCCCATTTGAAGCAAGAGAGGTCTGAGAGAACTCTACTGTTAAAAGAGCAGTTGAAGCAGGAAGAGCTTCAGAGACGGGCCGCTGAGAGGCGAGTGACGGAACTAGAGGAAGAGGTTTCCGGGCTCAAAAGTCGCCTGACAAAGTATCACTCGGTGAACGAGGCCTCCTCGGAGAAGGAAAAGGGCAAACACGTTGCACTCACTCCCTTATACCATGAGAAGGTGGACCTGAGGAGAGCTAAGAGCATGGTAACAGAAGACAAATATGAAGTGGAAGTGGTCAAGACGAAAATTCGTGAATTTGTAGCTGTAAGTCAGCTCAGGGTAAGCATCCAGGGGGAAGAAGCTGAAAGTCAGTTGTCCCTGAACCCTGAGCTGGTTGATCGTCTGGAAACTACTGGTGAGGCCGAAACGTCTTGGTACAAATGCCTCGTAGATGTACCCGAGGATTTGAGGGAAGAATGCACCAGTGAGTCTGTGCATGAAGAGTTTAAGAAGGCTGTGGGAGCCTGTAAGGTGTACTTGACCTCCGAAGCTAAAAGCTGGTGATTCTGTCCATGACCGAAGTCACAGTGAAGAGGGTGGCGATCCTAAGTGATATGCATTGGCTATGTATTCGCACGAAGCGGTTTCTCCGGTTGAAGACGGAACAAGCCGTTAGACAACTGGAGCTGATGAGGAAAGCTCACAGTATGCGTGAAGAGGTCATCCGGGTACCTCATGTTCTGGTGAGAAAGCTCATTGGGAGAAGCGGTCGAGCCATGCAGATGATGGTCAAGAAGTCTGGTGTGGTGAAAGTAAGCAGTCCACGTGATCATCAGTACTGGATACCAGACGAAGACTGCATGGTGCCCTTCTCCGCTGTAGGAACAGAAGAAAGCCTAGAATATATACGCATGCTGATTGAGTACTGAGTGACCTACCTGCAGGAGGTAGAACAATTGAATCTCGCTAGACTGCGAGTAGATAGACAGCATCATCTGAGCAGCAGAAGATGGAAGCCGTCTAGAAATAGTGAGACCCGACAGAGAAAGGGCCCCCTAAATAACAGAACAGCTACAGCTGGAGTTAGGGACCTTTCAAGATGTCCTGAGAGTAGTGGGCGTGGGTTTAGAGGTAGTGAGACCTCCAGTAACTCAGGTTTGAGCAGCCCATACAAACAACCCCATAGAGGACGGGACAGTACGGAGTCGAACCGGACCTTAGATACCAGGGCATGTGAGTCACACCGCTGTATGACTGACCGCTGGGAGCGGGGGAGGTCTGACAAGATTATGACTGACCGCTGGGAGCGGGGGAGACCTGACAAGGTTATAACTGACCGCTGGGAGCGGGAGAGCTCTGACAAGGTTACGACCCGGAAAGGTGACCCGACGAAGTCAGTGACAGTGACAAATGGTAGGTCCCTAAGGAATGGGCTAATGTCATTGACTAATATTCCAGGGGCTGAACAGCGCAATTGACAAGTACATGGTCTCGGTATGAGCTGTGGGATATGAGGTGATTGTGTATATTATGTGTTCAACCCCACAAGTTTGAACAGAGGGGGGGATATGTAATGCAGCGACTTGCTGGCATTACGGTAATGGTCTAGGATGTGTTTTACCTGACCATATACCTTCCCCCTCAGGTGACTGGTCACATGACTGTGACATCACACAGGTCCTGTATGCACAGTAAAGGTCTGTACACATGACTGGGACAGCACACAGGACCTATACACACAGCTGACTGATCACATGACTGTGACATCAGCAAGGTCCTGTCAGTATGTGTGTGTGTGTGTGTGTGCACAGGATATATAAACCCTGGTAATTTGAGACAGGTGTGTTCGGTGTGAGGCCTGTGCTCCGTGTGTGTGGGACACCGTTTGTGAGAGGCCTAGGGAGGCCGAGAGTGAAGCCTGGCAGCCTGAAAGGCCGAGCCTGGATCCGGTCCGTGGATGTCAGTGGCCTTTGAGGGAGAGCCGGCTTGGTGCAGAACCCTGAAAGGCGCAGGCTGGATGTCAAGTGTGGAAGACATACCAGTAGCCTACGAGGGGATTACGGCTAGAGACCCCCACCTGGGAAAGCCGCAAAGCCACAGTGGTGGCGGAATAAACGGACTGTAGCAGCCAAACCCGCTAAAGGTAAAACGCTGCGTTATATGGACATTTATGTTGTTGCCTAGCCGAGGGCTATAACGGGAGCCAAGTGGACGTATCTGTCGCTGGAAAGGCTCCCGAATTGTGATGTGTGTAATATGCCGGTCTGCCACTTGAGAAGCTCCCGGAGGTGATAGGTGTAAACATGCCGGGCGTATACTAAGATGGACTGTGTGATTAGCGGTTTATGACGAAATAATAAACTGCATTGTGAATTATCGGAAGGACATTGCTTATGTGCCTTAATTGACCCGGTGCAGCGAGTATCCCCCATTATGATGACTAGCGCTGCCTTACAGTACATAATTCTACCAATATTTCGAATTTAAGGGGTATTCACAATTGAAAGCAAGGATGAAATAAGGATTAGTTGCTGCCTTTTTCACAACTGGATAGAGGATATCATAGAGTGGGTTAACAATTTTTTTTTTTGCTTAAAGGGAACCTGTCACCAGCTTTGTCCCATATGAGGTAAGGCCACCACCTGATATACAGCAGTCTAATATGCCGAATATACTGTATATGTCCCCGATCCGGCCTGCAAGATAAGAAAAAGAGCTTTTATTATACTCACCTATGAGGCGGTCCTGTCCAATGGGCGTCACTGGTTGGATCCGGTGCAATTTCTCTTGTGATCACTGTCCTCCTTCGACAATCCGACATGGAGAGATCAGAGCCGTGAAGATAAACATAAGAAAATGATATACTGATTCATAACTATGCATTTCTAAGCCGTGCGTTCTTCTATGCAGGGTAATGCTATAACCTGACCTGGTCACTAATCATGTGGTATTCACATATCATTTATTATATGTGTATGGGTCACATAGAAGTCACATATCACAATATCTGGCGTCCAGCTCCATGGAGCAGATGCTGTAGATCCAGTCTCTGGATCGGTTATAATAATTTACAAGAAATGATTGCTACATTGAAGGCTGGAAATTCTGCCCGTTTTTAGGTTTCCTCCTATTTCAGATGTGAAGTATGCTTCATGTAAATCCATTTCTCTGCCGCCCTCCGGGTCTGACTCATTGGATGTTAGGTTGTAGGAAATCAAGCATCTCCATATTTCACCCAAGTGTAAAGCACGCTCCTCCTCATCCAGATGTGACTGCAGAAATCTCACTGCCTCCAATCCCATCTCTGAGGTCCACAGGGGCTGGATGCGGCAGAGGTCTCCTTCACCCACAGCAGGGCGGCATCTTCACATCTACCGAGCGCCATTAACCCTTTCTGCTGTCAAACAGAACTTCCTCCTCAATGCATGTAACAAAAAAAATAAGCTAAACATAGTGTCCATATGTTCCTGTCTTTCAACCATGTCTGGAGACGTGCACATGTTTTTGTGTCTGCTTACACATTTTATTTCTTTTACCTTGTATTTACGCTGTTCTCACGCTGCCGTCCGTGGCTGTGATTGGAGCCTGCATCCTCAGATCTGCCAGAAACAATAGCGTACAACATTCAGCGTTAGCCTCCCTGTAATGACCTGACGGACCCCAATATAACTTAGTGAGGTCTCTTCTGTAGAGTTATGTATCCTATGATGGACAGACATAGTATGGCAGCTTCTGTTGTAAACGGAAGCCACTAAATAACCTCGGGATAAGTTCACACTAGCATCTGGACATTTTGTCTTTTCATTTTTCAAGAACAGAATTAATGTCCAAAAATGGAACCGTTGCATAACTGATGCAAACTGAAGCAGAAGGACCAATTGGTTATTATGTAAATGTATGTGTAAGGGGTAACATTTCTCCTTGTCGAGAGTGACATGCTAAGCCTGGCATGTCAGAGTGAGGAGGCTTATAAGACATCCATGCTCCTCTGGGAAATTAAATATGCAAATTGTCTCTTCAGAGAGGAAGTGGACTAGAACTCTAGCGCCACCTATTAGACGTAGCATAAGTCAGACAGTGACTGCAAACTTATCACTTTTGACTGGACAACCCCTTTAACTGATGCAATTGGAAGTAGAGGGACCTCATGGATTGTTATAGAGTTTGTATGGGTTCCATTATGTGTCAGCTGTCAGAATAGAAGAAAATGTGCAGAACTTTTTAATTTTTTGTTTCCATAAACTTTACACATAACAGAACCCAAATGGAACCCATAATATTCACGTACTGGGGGAAAAAAAAAAAACAGAAAGAGGACGGCACCTGGTGTAACATGTTTAAAGACCCCAAAAAACAAATCAAGGAGGTCCCAATGAGAAGAGTCTTTCTCTACGCTTGTCACCGTAGGGCATCCTGCTGTGGAATCTTCCTCAGATTGGGGTGAAGGAGCGATCACCAGTAGAAATAGGTAAGTATAAGGTGACAATAAGCCCCTATTTCAAGTGGAAACCATAACAATGTATGTATACATAGATTATGCCTTTAGTTAATGAAATCATTCATTGTTTCAGTGGTTTTTCAGATGTGTAACCCCTTCTTCATACTAGTTTAGAATGCAGAATGATCAAAGAGTGTACCTTCTGGTTACGTTTGTATCGGTAAAGCAATGGCTCCATTATTTCGTTATAAACTAAATGTCCAGATGCTGATGTGAACATGGCCGTAGATTGTTCAGATTGTTCTGCACTTTATTATTTGACCCATGAGTGTCATTTAATATCTAGTGCTCTACTGAACACAGCATTTCACATTGTGAAGAAAATGCCCAGTCTTGTTTATCTACATACAGGAGCTCCATCAGAAGATCAGAATCAGATGACCATCGTTTCTGTAGGGTCTCCTGATACTCCCCTGATCCCAGATGTAGGGGGAAAGAACCGTTGTGCCGAGGGCACTGAATCCTTGTTCTGGCCACCAGTTTACGGTGCACTTTATATGACAATAACGCACCTGTAGACCTGATTAGCAGGAAGAACCACGTTGCGATGACTCTTCACACCATTTTACATATAGGGTATGCTTTAAATTAGTGGCTTGAATGAGACGTTGAGGCACAGTTCAGCAGGTGCAATTATTGATGTGCATTATCAGTCAAACGTTTGTATACACCTGTTCATGTAAGAGGTTTTTCTTGTTCTTATTAGAATCTGCACATAGTAGATTCAGACTGGAGGCAGCAAAACCATGAAGGAACACATAACAAAACAAGGAGTAAAGAAACACATGTGAAACAAACCAGAATATGTGTTAAATCATAGATTCTTCAACGTACCCCCCTGTTACTCTGATGACAGCTTTACTTTACACCCCTTTGGCATTATTTGAATCTACAGTGTGCACATTCCAATAAGAAAAAGGAAAACCACAGCATGAATAGGTGTGTCCAAACTTTTGACTGGTACTGTATATTCTACAGTGCTTCTAAAAAATTAACAAAGGAGTTTTGTCTTGGTGGCAGATTCCCTAAATGTCAGCAGGTTTTTGCTACCCCATCGAGGGCAGCATGATGTAGAGGCAGAGAACCTGATTCAAGCAATGTATTACTTACTGGGGTGCTTGCTGCAGTTTTGATAAAATCACTGTTTTATTGCTGCTGATCTACCAGTTTCCTGAGTACCGAGCTTTATACAACCCCACCCACACCACTAATTGACAGCTTTCTCTGTATACTGTACATAGGCAGAAAGCTGCCAATCAGTGCTGGGGGTGGGGTTATACATATCTCATGAATATGGAGGACAACATATGATGGAGGACTAGTTAGTGATAATCTCCTGCCGATAAAACCGTGATTTTATCAAAACTACAGCAGGCAGCCCAGTTAGTGACACATTGCTCGTATTAGGGTCTCTGTCTCTACATTATGCTGCTCTCAGATTAGGTGACAAACACCGGGTAACAGATTCCCTTTAAGATTGGCTTGATTTTATGCTGTCACTCATCTCCAAGGATACACATTTGTCACTGAAGATGCTTTGACTTCAAATCCGAGTGACTCATTGTGGGTTGTTGTTAACACGGAATTGAATGACTCAACCTAAGGCAGAGCAACATCAGGGGAACACAGTATTTAATCTATTATTCCAGTGTCAAAATAGATACACTACGGCTCATAGTCACATTTTTGTCAACAACTTATTTTGTATTTAACATGTTTAGTGATTCAGCTACTGTAGTTAGGGACGTAGCTACATCACAGTGGCCTACATTACAGTTTACAATATAAAGACCATTCCCTCTCCTGCCTTAGTATCTATAGTGCGCAGAGCTGATCAGGTTCTTCTTTTAGAATAACAGCAGTGTGGCGGAATATAATTTTGATCTTTCATGAGCTCATAATGATCGCCGAAAATGACATTGGTCACCATTCTGTTTATTTCATTAGCATGCCTACTGCTCCCATGGCAGAGAAGATTTCAGAAACTTGCACTACAAAAAGCTATTCCAGAGCCACTGTAGATTCAGTAACTGCCCCGGCACTGACTGACAGCCTGCTCACCACTGATGCACTGCTGCGCCGGCTGTCAGTCAGTGCCGGGGACGTGGTTATAGCCGCCGCTCACTATGCACTGAGCAGTGACTGGAGCCACACCTCTGTGACTGAAAGCCTAAGGCCACGGCCCCACTATCAGTATTTGGTCAGTATTCGGTCAGTATTTTTTCTCAGGAGCGGGAGCCAAAATCAGGCAAGGAACAATCAGAGAAAAGGTATAATAGAAACAAGTCACCAATTCTGCATTTATCACCACTCCTGGTTTTGGTTCCCACTCCTGAGAAAAAATACTGACCGAATACTGACCAAGTACTGATAGTGGGGCCGTGGCCTAAGGCAGCTGGGCTTTCAGTGCAGTGGCCACACAGCTTTAGAACGCTGTTAAACTGCAGATTAACCCCCAGATTTTTTGGCATGACAGGTTGCCTTTAAGCTTCCACTGAACCCATATCTATTTTTATTACTCATTTCCAGTGGCATACCGCTAATATTGGCAGATCACGCAGCCGCTATGGGGCCCCCCACCTGGTATTGCACTTTCAACTGTATCAGCATCCTAGATGCCAATACCATCGAAAACAATGATGGAAGTGGGAGAGTCAGCTGACACTTCCGCCTCCATCCTTTTCACTGCGCACTGGGCTCTGACGTCTCAGCACAGCAGGCATGATGACTTCACTACATCGCACCCACTCTAGAGAGTCGTGAAGATCTGCAGAATACTCTCATTGCCTCGACAGGAGCAGCGGAGGAATGAGGAGAGGTGACTATTTTTATTTTGTTTTTTTAATCAATGGGGGTCCTTATACAATGTTCAGGGCTATGTGTGGGACCTTATGCTGTGTGCAGGGCTACGTGTGGGATCTTATGGGGCTATGAGGGGGCTCTTATACAGGGTGGAGGGCTATGTCTTAGCCCTTATACAATGTGCAAGGCTATGTGTGAGCCCATATACAATGTGCGGGGCTACGTGTGGGATCTTATATAATGTGCAGGGCTATGTGGGGGCTCTTATACAGGGTGGAGGGCTATGTGTTGGCCCTTATACAATGTGCAGGGCTATGTGTGAGCCCATATACAATGTGCAGGCTACATGTGGGATCTTATATAATGTGCAGGGCTATGTGGGGGCTCTTATACAGGGTGGAGGGCTATGTGTTGGCCCTTATACAATGTGCAGGGCTATGTGTGAGCCCATATACAATGTGCAGGCTACATGTCGGCCCTTATACAATGTGCAGGGCTATGTGTGAGCCCATATACAATGTGCAGGCTACATGTCGGCCCTTATACAATGTGCAGGGCTATGTGTGAGCCCATATACAATGTGCAGGCTACGTGTGGGCTCTTATACAATGTGCAGGGCTATGTGTGGGACCTTGTACAGTGTGCAAGGCTATATGTAGGTCCATATACAATGTGCGGGCCTTTGTGTGGGCTCGTATACAATGTGCAGGGCCATATATGGGCCCTTATACAGTGTGGAGGGCTATGTGTTGGCCCTTATACAATGTGCAGGGTTATGTGTGGCCCTTATATAGTGTGCAGGGTTATATTTGTGCCCTTATACAGTTTGCAGAGCTATGTTTGAGCCCTTATACAGTGTGCAAGGCTATGTGTGGGCCATTTTACAGTGTGTAGGGCTGTGTGTGGGCCATTATACTGTTTGAAACGCTATGTGGGGACCATTATACTATTTTGAGGGCTATGTGTTGGTCCATTATACTGTTTGGAGGCTTATGTGGGGTCAATTATACTGTTTGGAGGGGGCTATGTGAAGGCCATTATATTGTTTGAAAGGCTAGTGGGGGCCATGATACTATGTGCAGGTCATTATACAATGTGGAGAGTTGTTTTGGGGCCACCATACTGTGTGGGGGCCATTATACTGTATGGGGGGCTGTGTCGGGTTCATCATAATTTGTTGGAATCACGGTGGGGTATCATATTTTCCAGGGGAACGGGGTTACAGTAGGGTCATCTTACTGTGTGTGTGGAGGGTACTGTTTAGGAATTCACTGTAAGGGTATCATACTGTGTTTGGGGGCGCTTTTGTTGGCATCATACTTTACGTGGGCCATGAAAGGGGCATCTTAATGCTTAAGTGTAATGCGTACACTAAGGGGCTTCAATAGGAGGAAAATTACTTTGCAAGTTGCAACAACCAAATACTATTTTGTTTTCTGTGGGCCCAATTAGACCTTCTGCTATGGGGCCATGATTTCTGTGTACGCCCCTGCTCAATTGACTACCTTGATTATATGCCTAATTGCTCCAACTTCCGGTCTGAAACATTTTTAGTTTTTGGGCTTTATTTTTTTCCTCCTATTCTTCCCAGAGCCATAACTTTTTTGTTTTTACTTAACATGGGAGGGCTTGTTTTTGTAAGAAATTTACCATATAATGTACTAAGAAACAGAAATTCCAAGTGGGGTGAAATGGTAAAAAAAAAAAATTCTGACAATTCCTGAATTCGGTAATTTCGGGTTTTCTTTTTATGACATTTAATTTTGGTAAAAATGACCTAACAGCATGATTTTTCAGATCAATATGATAGAAGAATAAAAAAAAATTGAAACCCAGAACTTTTTTATTTTTCATTAATAGACCTGTGTATGTGCTTGGTTTTTTTTGCATGGCAAGCTGAAGTTCTTACTGGTACTATTTTGGAGTACATGGTTTCATTGCTTTTGATTTGCATTTTTTGGGTGGACGCACGGTGACTAAAAAAATTACAATTCTTTTATTTTACGGTAGTTTTTCTTTACAGTGGTTGCCATATGGGTTAAATAAATTTGTGTTTTGATAGATTGAACTTTTAAAGTCACTGCAATATTGAATATGCTAATTTCTTATGTTTTTATCAATTTCTTTATTTGGAATTTGGGAAAAGGTACTTGATCAATTATTTATTTAGCACCATTAATTCCACAGCACTTTACAGACATTATCAGCACTGTCCCCATTGGGGCTCACAATCTACATCCCCTATAAGTAGGTCTTTGGAGTGTGGGAGGAAACTCCTTGCAGAGGTTATCCTTGGTGAGATTTGAACCCAGGACCCCTGCCCTACCTCTATATTTAAAATTGTATTTTAATGTTTTAACATTTTAAAAAAATGTTAATTACTTTTTACTTATTATTTTGTCTCCTTAGGGGACTTGAACCTGCAATCATTTGTTATTTTAACTATAATGCAATACTTTAGTATTGCAATGTATAGTGAAATTAACAATACAATAAAGTTAAATTAAAAACCATAGAAGCACCAAGATACCATGTTAACCCATGATTGCCAAAGTAACCCATTGGCACCCTTTAACTGAGTTGCGGGGGTCCGATGAGCCTCTGAATAAACGTCCACAGCACACCAGTTAAATCCACTTAAATACGATTGTCAGACATTGAAAGCAGCAACTAAATTATTGTACAAACCAAAAAAAAAGAGAGGAAGTGCAAGGACGAATGAAAATACAAATAATATAAATGTTTATTGAAAGTATAATTAAAAACAAGAAATAGGGAAATCAATATCCAACATAGCAAAATGCAGATACAGGGGATGGGTGAGCCTAAAAGGGGGACTGGAATATAAAAATTACCACAAAATGTAAAATTCAAAATTAAAGTGCATAGGCAGAAAATGTATGTGTCTAGATAATCTAGCAAGACAGGAATGTGCAAATGAATTGTAAATGATAATAACAGGTAGGTATCAGGACACATACAAAAAAGGAATAAATAATGATTAATACATAATTAATTATGTAGATAGTCCTATTGAAAACAATGTAATAATTGTAATGAACAAATGCATGCTAATAACAGGACAAATAGTCAAAGTGATATGTACATACAGTCTCACCCACCAATGACCCGACGCGCGTTTCACTGATGTGTCCGTGACTAACACTTTTTATGTCTTTCAATGAATGTTTTATGTATTCCTGGCCGGTATTTTGTGACTCATTAGGAAACATATGGTATGTGCATTGAATTAGAGTTGAATGTATACTTTTTATTCATTGTGATCGGAGTGGCCTTTGGAGGCTACCATCAAAATTCCCTAGCACTATGTCTTTGAAGTGTGGAATGAAACTGGAGTAGCTTGAAGAAACGAACCACCGAGCCATCATGTTGCCCAATACTATTGTAATGCGATACACACCATTAACTTCAACATTGAGAATGTTATTTCTCAGAGGTGACTGAACGTTGCTTCTGATTGTTTAAAAGTGTGAATACTTGTTTCGAAGATGCCCCACTTCTGTAGCATATGACAATGATTAAAATTTCCTCGTTGAGAAATCTCCACATGTAAGCACATGATGTTTGAATATTTCAAGACTGGAAAATAAAATGGTGAGAGAAAAAAGTTGCCAAAATTTACACATTATTGAAGCATGTAATGGCACCCATACTGATAAAGACCACAGCAAATTTGTCATATCTAAGCCCCTCCATTAACTAACCATTATTGTCCTGGCCACAACTACAAAACGTTTGGGTAGTCCTATTACATCAAAAAGGGGAGACAACACTTAAATGTTTCTGAAGAAAACAATGTACTGTAATCTAAAAGCAGAGTGTCGTATTGACCACATCTTGAACAGTTTATGGAATTTAGGTGAGATTCCGGTTTGGCCATGAGGAGGGCTTACCGAGATTAGGAAAACTTACAATATTTCTTTGTCTCGGAATGCAAATTCCAGTATATCAGCCATACCAACTAAAGGCCCCCATACCCAATAGACTAACATTGGCTGAGCCCACCTATATCGGGAAGATGAGCCAACAGTTTAATGTGTATGGGGGCCTACCGACTGACCCCCAACAGATGATATTTTAGGAAAGAAAGATCCGGCAGATTGGATTTGCGACAACAAATTCTTTTGTTTTCCTGGAGATAAGCTGAGAGGAGCCAAGTGTTTCTGTGTATGGGGGACCCAGGAGTAATTACTGTCAGCTGAACGATTGTTCACCCAACAACTATCGATTGGGTCAGGGGGGAACTTAAGTCATTCATTAGGAGCAGCCATTTTGAAAATGGTTGATAAGTTGTTTATTCGTAGCACATTTGCTCTTATTCATAAGTCTTTTAGCCAATATGATTTTGCCGTTGACGTGTGCCATACTGCCTACTCAGCTTGTATAAATAACACCATACGCATGTCAGAGTAGGAAGGAAGAAAATGAGTCAAGCTTTTGGCCTAAATTACTCATTGGGTAGGAACATGGTTTTTAGCAGATATATAATTCAGAATCAATGTAGTTGGCTTAAAAAAGCACTCACACAACTTTTTATTGCCTTAACACATACATGTCGAAGTCTGGCCCGCAGGGTGATTACATATGGCCACTACAAGAGAACCGCCACTGTGTGGCCCATTACTCTGTATGGAGGACTATGTGGGGCCCATTATACTGTATGGAGGACTATGTGGGGCCCATTATACTGTATGGAGGACTATGTGGGGCCCATTATTCTGTATGGAGGACTATGTGGGGCCCATTATTCTGTATGGAGGACTATGTGGGGCCATTATTCTGTATGGAGGACTATGTGGGGCCCATTATACTGTATGGAGGACTATGTGGGGCCCATTATACTGTATGGAGGACTATGTGGGGCCCATTATACTGTATGGAGGACTATGTGGGGCCCATTATTCTGTGTGGAGGACTATGTGGGGCCCATTACTCTGTATGGAGGACTATGTGGGGCCCATTATACTGTATGGAGGACTATGTGGGGCCCATTATTCTGTTTGGAGGACTATGTAGTGCCCATTATACTGTATGGAGGACTATGTGGGGCCCATTATTCTGTATGGAGGACTATGTGGGGCCCATTATTCTGTATGGAGGACTATGTGGGACCCACTATTCTGTATGGAGGGCTGTGTGGGGCTCATTCTGTATGGAGGACTATGTGGGGCCCATTATACTGTATGGAGGACTATGTGGGAACTATTATTCTGTATGGAGGACTATGTGGGGCCCATTATACTGTATGAAGGACTATGTGGGAAACATTCTGTATGGAGGACTATGTGGGGCCCATTATACTGTATGGAGGACTATGTGGGGCCCATTATTCTGTATGGAGGACTATGTGGGGCCCATTATTCTGTATGGAGGGCTATGTTGGGTGCATTCTGTATGGATGACTATGTGGGGCCCATTTTTACTGTATGGAGGGCTATGTTGAGCCCATTATTCTGTATGGAGGACTATGTGGGACCCATTATTCTGTATGGAGGACTATGTGGGTTCATTATTCTGTATGGAGCACTATGTGGGAACCATTATTCTGTATGGAGGACTATGTAGGCCCCATTATTCTGTATGGAGGACTATGTGGGGCCCATTATACTGTATAGAGGACTATGTGGGGCCCATTATTCTGTATGGAGGACTATGTGGGGCCCATAATACTGTATGGAGGACTATGTGGGGCCCATTATTCTGTATGGAGGACTATGTGTGGCTCATTCTGTATGGAGGAATATGTGGGGCCCATTATACTGTATGGAGGGCTATGTTGAGCCCATTATTCTGTATGGAGGGCTATGTGGGGCCCATTATTCTGTATGGAGGACTATGTGGGACCCATTATACTTGTTGGAGGACTATGTGGGAACCATTATTCTGTATGGAGGACTATGTGGGTTCATTATTCTGTATGAAGGACTATGTGGGGCCCATTATACTGTATAGAGGGCTATGTGGAGCCCATTATTCTGTATGGAGGACTATGTGGGGCCTATTATTCTGTATGGAGGACTATGTGGGAACCATTATTCTGTATGGAGGACTATTTGGGGCCCATTATTCTGTATGGAGGACTATGTGGGGCCCATTATTCTGTATGGAGGACTATGTGGGAACCATTATTCTGTATGGAGGACTATGTGGGGCCCATTATTCTGTATGGAGGACTCTGTCGGGCCCATTATACTGTATACTGGATGACCCGCGACTTTGTCCAAGTTTTTCATTTTGGCCCTCTGTGTGTTTGAGTTTGACATCCCTGCCTGAACCTATGTATATTAGTGTAAGTGCAGTAATATACTCACCGATCATCGTTTTCCTTGCCGCGCCTCTTCTAACGTGACTTCTATTCTGTCTTGCTGGCTCACACTGGGCTCCATTGGTGGCTTTTACAATGTACGTCTATGGAGCATTAGAACGAAACTCTAAAGGCTTACATTTTAAAAGCAATTTCCGGCTCACACATAGAGCCCAATGTGATCCGGCAAGCCAGAATAGCAGCCACATGAGCGAGAAGAGGTATGGAGTAGCATTGCATTGGAAGCCAAGGAAGATTACAATCGGTGAGTATATTTATGCGCTTACACTACGCATACATTTACACAGGGTTAGGTAATAAAAAGTTTTTTGGAGAGCTTTTTTAAATAGGACTCACAAATTGTCTATGGGAGAAATTAATCATAAATCAGCGGATTTGGATCATTTTAGTCAAATGTGTATGGGGGCCTTAACTCTATCTATATACTAAATCCCATGAAAATGAAACGAAAATCCCAGCAGGCATCCTAAATATAAACTACCACAAAAACATGTTTTTTTGAATCTTAAATAGTTACATATACAACTGTTATAATGTTTTTTTTAATGTATTGTGACATGCAAGGGGTTAAAGTAAAGTATCATACAAAAACTGGAATATACAAATCATACAAAAACTGGTGAGAAATATTATTGTGATCAGAATAAGTCAAGATCTGAGGTCACATGTTAAGCCATCCTTATTTCTTGCCCTATGGAAAATAATAGGAAAAGTCATCAAAAAAGGTCACTTTACTCACGGCGGCTTTATGATTCCGTTTTTTTCAAAGCCTAGTGGTGTTTTCCTAGTGTGAATGAAATAGAATTCGATTGCACAGAACCACGCTGTGTATGTGCTCTGATTTATGAATGAGTTTCTTTTGCTTCAATTTATTCTTACGTAAAAGATTGCTTACTCATGTGTAAGCAAATAACGAGTTGTGCAAGCAACATGAAAAGTAAATGTGTCTATTTATTTCCAGGGTCTTTACTACAGTCGCACTTGAAGAAATGTGGTGAAATCAAGTTATAGTAGTTTAGGAAATATTGGTAAGTAACAACTTTTTTTAAAATGATTACTATTTAATATTATGTGTGCTTTTTTCAGCATATGTATAGTTTTACAGCTTTAGACTAAAGCTTCACTCATAGGGGTTGTCCTCTTTAAAAAAAATAGCAGTCCCTGAGCACAGTTTGTTATAAAAAAACAAATTGCGGATTACTCACTGTCACCAGGTCCAATGTTGAGTCTGGGAGCAGTAGTTTAGTCCAGCGATGGACCCGGAGACATTGAGTAAAGCACGGTTTGTTTCTTACAACAAGCAAAGACTGGTAATTTTTTAAAAGGGATTACCCCTTTAGCTATGAGGACGCTAGAAATAAAAAGGATAGGAGGATAAAATAAAGAGTTAACCTAGTGTTCACTATGAGCATTGATTATGCTAAAAGGAGGTATGGTCAGCATTTGTAAGAGCCCATTGATTTAACATGTGTATCTTTGTAGACTTTTTTCTTGATATGCAGAGAGTTAGAGCATATTTCACTGAGCCCTGAACTTGCAGCTTCACAAGTATGTATGTCAGCAAAAAAAGATCTTGAAAATAAAGTGTCAGTGCAGAACATATAACTAAGAGCATTTTTGGATGACCAAGGTGAACATACATTTTAAAAAGGTTTTACCACAATAGACATTTATTGTCTATTTGCAGGATAGGTGCTAAGCATTGGCATAACTAAAGTCTGATGGGCCCTGGTGCAAAATTTGGATCCGTACCCCCACTTGCAAGTTGGTCAGATTTATGGGCCCTTATAGCATTCTACATCCTATAATGACATGCATGTTTTCCCCCCATATAATAATGTCATTCATCCTGGCAGTTTCCTGTAATAATCGCCCCCATCATGGACCCCATCCTGTAAGAATGTCTCTCATACTAGGCCTCTTTCTGGTATAATGTCCTGCATCCTGTGCCCTTCCTGTTATAATATCCTCTGTCTTGGGCCACTTCCTGGTATAATGTCCCCCATTCATGTCCCCTTCCTGGTATAATGTCCCCCTTCCTGGTATAATGTCCCCTGTCCTGGTCTTCTTAATGTCATAATGTCCCCCATCCTGGCCCCTTTCTGTAACAATGTCCCCATTCTGGTATAATGACCCCCATCCTGGGTCCCTTCCTAGTCTAATGTCCCCCATCCTGGGACACTTCCTGGTATAATGATCTCTATCCTGGTATAATGCCCCCTTCCTTGAGCCCTTTCTTGTATAATGCTCCCCATCCTGGGCCCCTTCCTAGTATAATGTCCTGGTATAATGTTCTGCACTCATTTCCAATACATTAAGTAAAAAAAAAAGAATAAACAATTCTTCTCACCTTCCTCTTTTCCCTTGATGTGCAGTGTCCTCTTCTGTAGCTGACTTCAGTGTTCCGGCACAGATAACGTGCCGGAACTGTCATGCGCCTCTAGTGACTGTCTGCTGGCCTCTGATTGGCCAGCGGCGTGTATTGCAGTGCAGCGAGCTGGCAAGACCTTACGCAGTGCACTTCAGCTGAATGTGTGTCCTCAGCTTAAATAGGCGCTACCACATTGGCCCAGTTCACGGTCGTACCCTCTGCTGCCGCGAATGTTACGCTGGTGCTAATTGTCCACTTACTGGAGGCCCCACCTCTGGGAACCCTGGGGTCCCTAGTCCTTTCTTTCTCATCACTGCACTAACACTGAGATGAGAATCTTGAATATAGCATTGTCCGAGCCTCACCACCAACTGATGGAGACAGCTAAACACAGTGCTTGGCTGTTACCATCAACCCCTTAGACATTAAATGGAGGCTGTTAAGATGGGTCTACTGAGGACCACATTTACCATTATTTATTCATAGGGCATTCACAGGTAATGGGGGGGATTCATTTCCATATCCAAAATTGTCTTTTTCCTTTCTGAGATTATTATTGATTTGCTTAATATAAGAGCTGAATGTACGGTATATATTTTTTATATTTCATAGCAGTGTTGTCCCCTCATGTTAGCATAGCAAGTGGCTTATTGAATCAATTGGAAACTTTCCAAACAATAAGATTGGACTCCACAGCTGCACCCAATAGACTACATTAAAAGTCAGTGGGATCCTTTGGGCAGCGTTAGCATACAATGCAGCCTCCTCATGTATTTATATTGTGTTAAGGCCTTTATACACATTAGATCGAAGTTAGACAATCCCAATAATATTGCCGGGATCGGCTGGCAGTCTAATGTTTGGGGGCCTCCCAACTGTCAAGGTTTCATCTCTGACTGTGGCCGAGGGACGCTGTGAGTGACAGCTCAGCCGCCCTATTGGATCTGGAGTGTGCTGAACTGTCGGTTTTATGAGTGGCAGTCCAGTCATCCAATCTAAACCTGGGGCGTGCTGGGCTGTCAGCAGTTTGATTGACATCTCTGCTGCTCAGTCTGTTCTAGCCTGAAGGCATTTCCCCAGGTGTCTCTTGTCTTTTTAGCTGGCTTGCTGTGAGCTGCACATTGTCAGTTGTAGCTTAGCTTAGTTAGGTGTGTTTGCTTGCTCTGTGTCTGACTTTTTGATCTTGTTGCTGGACCTCGGACTTGTTGTGATTATTCATGCATTATCCCTTCTGCTTTTGACGTTCTCTGACTTCAGGTATCTGACCCCAGACTTGGCCTCTGACTATCCATTTGTTTTTCTCCCTTGTCTTGACATACCCTCCTGGCATTTGACCCTGGACTGTTATCTAACCACGCCCTTGTCTTACCCCTATGTATTACGAACCCTTCTAGTGTCTGACCTCCTGACTACCCTGTCTCACAGCTTGCCCTTGAGTAGTGTAACTCAGCGTCACATCAACTTTCCACCAGCATATTATATATGGCACTTTAAACACTGAACCCTTTTGTTTTCCGGGAGATAAGCCACCATCAGAGCTGTCTGACAGCTATTTACTCCACTCTCGCCATTGAAACTAGGCCGAGTCAAGTGTATTTGGGAGAGTCAGGAGAGATAACTTTCGGCCAATAGCTACAGTATATGACCAACTTTAAAGCCGGTATTACAGCTTCATTACTGCAGTTCTTAAGGATCCTGAGCTCACTTCCCCCAGTACTTCCTGCCGATTTTGTATCAGTATATTGTATATTCTCTTCATTTGCTTTTTCACCATAAAGTTTTTTCACTTTGTGGTGAAAATGTGTTAATGTAATTTCACAAGTGAGGTCAAATTATCGCAAAACGGCTCCAAAAAGTTGCTGATGTGCAGAGAGTTTGCAAAAGCCACAGCATGTTGTTGTTCATTTCATGGTAAGGGCAGTAATACACCACAGCGTTGCTGCATTGTGTGAATAAACCACTAAGCTATTATAACATACTATGTACAGATTCAAGATAATCAAAATTTTAAGCGTTTTAGTATAGTGTATATCTTGATGCAAACTAATTTGGTGTACAAAGCTGAGTCTAAGTTTAAAGGGAATCTGTCAGCAGTTTCATGCTGCTTGAACCATGGAAAGCGTACAAGTCAGACATGTTCCCTCATTACAGATTGTTTCAGAGAAATCTTAGCCTGAAAAAAGAGCTGAGCAGAAGAAGAAGAGTTCACTAAGTATCTCACTCTGGATTCTCCCTACTCGTGATTAAGGAGAATTTTGTCAAACAAGCCATGCGGGGAGAAACCAGAGGGAGTTGCCCAGCAGACTTTTCTCCCTATGCCTGGTCTGTTCTCTTAGTGGATGGCTTGTTTGTCAGAATATGTTTTTTTTAAAAAAAAACACCTTTTAACATTCAGAATAAAACTATGAAAGGCTGGATTCACAATGTTCGCAGTTTGTTCTCGGACTGCGAAGATTGGACTAGCCGCAGGTCTCCTGACCTGAACTCGACAGGTTCAAATATGCCTAAGAGGCTTGAGTTTAGGTGAGGTGACCATGCCGGTCTGTGCATCAGGGTCTGAGTACAGACTGCAAAACACCAGTGTAGTGTCCTAATGAGACATCCTGGATTTTGGATTTTATGCTAACATCAATTCGGTCTCACTGCATATTAAGAAAGAGGAGGCCAATAATGATTAAGTACAGGACAGGGAAAAATGTATCAAAATAATAAATAACTTTTTATTGCAAAAAATGATGAAAAGGCTTAGAAGTTCATTATGGTAGTTGTCACAACAAAGAGGACACAATTGACGTGTTGGGCTGTGAATCAAAGGAGAAAAAACCCTGGAAGTAATAATCCAAGTAGATAGGATAAAACATAATTCCTAATGACATATGCACAATGGAAAAAGAATGGCACACCAGGGGGACATTGTCTCAGTAAAAAGTCAATCAATGTAAGGATGGCAGTCAAAATTAAATGGGCTCACGCACCAAACACACCTGACGCGCGTTTCACAAATGCTTCATCAGGGGTAATTGGTGGTGGTGGTAACAAGCTGGTACAAAACACACAGGTAACCAATCAGAAAGTTGACATAATGAGACATACATATAGCTACCACCTGTACAAACGGAGATATATATGTTATTTATTATTTTGATTACATTTTCCCTGTCTTGCATGTCATCATTATTGGTCTCTGCCAGTTTATGCATATTAAGAAAGTGCTATGGAAGCTGGCAGTGATTTGTTACTACATTATAATTTAGGCTTAACAGCAAATACATGTTAGAACTGGCTGAATATACGGTAATAATAATTATTTTTGTTTCTATAGCGTCAACATATTCTGCCGCACTTTACATTTTAGAAGGGACCTGTACAGACAATAGACATTACAGAATAACACATAACTCAGATAAGAAAAGTAACGAGGGCCCTGCTCGCAGGCTTACAGTCTATAAATATGCATTCTTATATTCAAATATAAGTAAGAAGAAAAACGATACAGACATATCCGAAAAAATTCCGGACAGCACACTAATCAGGACAACTGAGATCTAAACTTTCAGAATATTTAAAGATATTTGTGATGTGATCTTGTTTGATTTAGTTATCAATGCAATGAGAACATGTAGCACCAGACTGAGCATGAAAGCTGAAAGTGCTACCTACAGTAGTAAAGATCTGAGGTTACTCTGTGATGGTGTCAAGTGGATTTCTACAACTCTTTAAGGTAGCCTCAGTGAGTTGGAGGTGTATGCTTGTTATAGCTTTTATGGGGTATTGATTGTACGCTTTCATTAGATGTTGCCTGGTATCGCTATCGTGGGTACTTATTTATAGATCTGTCATCATTTGAAGCATTGATGTGTGGCTTCAAGCCAAGAACAGTGTGTAGAACACCTAGAAAATGTTACGTAATTTACTTTTTAAGAAAATGCGCTAATCTAATCTAGTTACAAATACTGTAGAAATAGAAATGGATACTGCTATGTAAATACCATCTAACCTGTATGCAGAAGATATGGAGTTTATAGCTAAGGGCATATTGTATCTTTCCAACAATGTATCAGACTAGGCAAGTGTTTATTCTGCCTTATTCAACATAACTAATGGAAATGCCGACTAAAGTCTGTATATTATCTCTTATCTCTATATTATACAGGCCTATTACATCTACACTCTTAATTGACTTTTCTCTGTATTAAAACGCAGTCAGCTGTATACAAATTATTACAATGTGATATATAAAAGGTGTGTGATAATAGCTGTTATTGCCTCTTTTATCTTTAAATCCTACATAATAAGCAGCAGTTGAACAGAACATCAAAGCCGGGCTTGCACCCACACACATTTGTCACACACTTTCCACTGGTACTTGTATTCAGACATTCAATGCAGAAATGTGGAAAGGAGTGTGACTATGGTTTTAGAATTTTGTGCAAATCTCCCTGGTTGTCAGAGTTTATCCAACCTGCCGTATATACCCATTCTGCCATATATACCCAACCTGCCGTATATACTACCTACTCCTTCTGGTCCCAAAAAAAAGTGCTATGTGGCAGAAGATGTGAAGCTCCTACTGAGGGAGCTGAGACTGATGTATGTTATCTTTGAGGACCTGTCAGGTCAAAAGTATCCAGTTTTTGCTCTTATTTAATATCTACTGCTCCCCTGAGAATTGTTTTCTTTTATTTTTTTTCTAAATCTGCCATATGATTCCAGAGATATGGGCCTTTTTAATTTAATGATGATTTTTATGGTCTTTAACAAGGGGGTGTAGCTCACAGGATTCCTTGGGGGCATTTTCTTAGGCTGCTCTGAGAATTACTCTGTGCCGCCCACTTAGTAAAGGCAATGAAAAATAGCACCAAATAAAAAGACCAATATCTCTCGAACCATATGGTGGATTTATAAAAAAAAAAAACAATAATCAGTGACAATAAAATAATAGAAAAAACTTGCCACTGTCACCTGGTGACAGGTCCCCTTTAAAGTAGAAGAAGCAAACAAAACCCCACAAGTGACGTCTACAGTCCCCTGCTGATCCTGCACAGATGCTTCTGTGCTCCCCTGCTTATCTTCCTTTCCAAGCTGCCTGTGATGACACCATGGCTGTAAGGGGCCTTTGCAGCCAGTCAGTGGCGTCAGAGGTCACATTCTGTACTACTGGCATTACTGGTTCGTTTGTTTTTTGTTCAAAAGCAGTACTACATTTCCATTTTGACAATCTGCAGCTCAGCCCCAGTTGCATTAAAGAAGCCCACCCATGAAGTTTTTTTTTCAGTAAATCTGTGTAGGTAGGGTAGTGTGAGTGTGTTAATATACTCATCTACTGTCGCTCTCTCCGGGATCCAGCGCCGCTCTGCTCCTCTTCTCAGTAACGTCTCCGCTCTTCAGACTCTCCGGGTCACGCTGCACTCTGCGTGAAACGGAAGTTACTTTTACAGTGTAAGTCTGTGGAGCGTCAGAACGGGACTCTGTAGACTTATATTGTAAAAGAGACTTCCGGCTCCTGCATAGAGCATAGAATGAGCCAGTGACATCACTGACACAAGGAGCAGAACTGTGCTGCATACCGGAGAAGGCCGCGGTAGGGGAGTATATTAATACATATACACATTACATACATACAAGTGCTTCTAACTAAATTTGAATATCATCAAAAAGTTAATTTATTTCAGTTTTTCAATACGAAAAGTGAAACTCATATATTATATAGAGTCATTACAAGCAGAGTGATCTATTTCAAGTGTTTATTTCTGTTAATGATTGATGATTATGGCTTACAGCCAATGAAAACACAAATGGCATTATCTCAGTAAATTAGAATAATTAACAAAAAACACCTGCAAAGGCTTCCGATGCGTTAAAAAAGTTCCCTTAGTCTGTTTCAGTAGGCTCCACAATAATGGGGAAGACTGCTGACTTGACAGATGTCCAGAAGACAGTCATTGACACACTCCACAAGGAGGGTAAGCCATCAGTCATTGCTAAAGAAGCTGGCTGTTCAGAGTGCTGTATCCAAGCATATTAATGGAAAGTTGAGTGGAAGGAAAAAGTGTGGTAGGAAAAAGGTGCACAAGCAACCGGGATAACCGCAGCCTTGAAAGGATTGTTGAGAAAAGGCCATTCAAAAATTTGGGGGAGATTCACAAGGAGTGGACTGCTGCTGGAGTCATTGCTTCAAGAGCCACCACACATAGATATATCCAGGACATGGACTACAAGTGTCACATTCCTTGTGTCAAGCCACTCAAGACCAATAGACAACGCCAGAAGCATCTTACCTGGGCCAAGGAGAAAAAGACCTGGACTGATGCTCAGTGGTCCAAGGTGTTGTTTTCAGATGAAAGTAAATTTTGCATTTCATTTGGAAATCAAGGTCCCAGAGTCTGGAGGAAGAGTGGAGAGGCACACAATCCAAGCTGCTTGAGGTCTAGTGTGAAGTTTCCACAATCAGTGATAGTTTGATGAGCCATGTCATTTGCTGGTGTAGGTCCACTGTGTTTTATCAAGACCAAAGTCAGCGCAGCCGTCTACCAGGAAATTTTAGAGCACTTCATGCTTCCCTCTGCCGACAAGCTTTTTGGAGATGGAAATTTCATTCTCCAGCAGGACTTGGCACCTGTCCACACTGCCAAAAGTACCAATACCTGGTTTAAAAAGAACAGTATCACAGTGCTTGATTGGCCAGCAAACTCGCCTGACCTTAACCCTGTAGAGAATCTATGGGTTATTGGCAAGAGGAAGATGAGAGACACCAGACCCAGCAATGAAGACGAGCTGAAGGCTGCTATCAAAGCAACCTGGGCTTCCATAACACCTCTGCAGTGCCACAGGCTCATCGCCTCCATGCCACGCCGCATTGATGCAGTCAGGCTAAGTGCCCACGATGCAGAAATGCTGCATATTTTTTCCGCTTCTCCCTGGCTGGAAAAATGCATGCAGATTGTACATGCGTTTTTCCCGCCAGGTAGAAGCGTTTGTCAAGCGTTTTTCACATGCATTTCCACATGCGGGTTATCAAGCGCTTTCCAGGCGATTTTAGCATCACTTGGAAAAGTGCTTGACAACTTGTTCACACTATATAAATCCATGAAAACCGGCATGGATTTATAGTAGTGTGACCAAGTTAATTTAAAAAAAAAAGAATAAGAATGGTAAAAAATAAAAAATAAAGCTTATACTCACCTTCCGATGTCCTCCCGGTGTTTTCTCCGCCGCGTCCGGTCTCTTGCACTGCTCGCGGTGGTGTGAAGGACCTGCGGTGATGTCATTGAGTCATGTGACAGGTCACATGACTCAATGACGTCATGGCAGGTCCTTCACAACAATGCGACCCATACAGCAGACCAGACGGAGGGGAGAAAACACCGGGAGGACATCGGAAGGTGAGTATAAGCTTTATTTTTTATTTTAAATTCTTTTTTTTACAGTTTCTATGGTACCCGTGTCTGGATGAGAGTCTCCTCTTCTCCAGACCTGGGAACCATCTGTACATTGAACCGTGTGATATCCGCATGTACAGATGCAATGATGCGGATGTCACGCGGTCCAATGCAAGTCAATGACGGCGATTACGCTGCGTGTCCGCAAAATTAATGGACATGCTGCGTATTGTTCCACAATGATAATCCGCAGCGGAAATTTCCTCAGCATGTGCACAGCACATGCAGATTATCATTGGGGACCATGGGGCACATATTACCAAGCGTTTTTTAAGCGTTTTCGCTGCGGAAATTCTGCGGGAAAAACACTTGAAAAACGCATAGTGGGCACGCATCCTAATTGATGCAAAAGGAGCCCCGACCAAGTATTGAGTGCATTTACTGAACATACATTTCAGTAGAAATTAAACCTACATATAAGACGCAAGAACTAAGGTACCATAAAATATAACATTTATTATTAAAATAAAATCAACCAGATAAAATCAAAAGGAAAAATTTCATAATAGAAGGCCAGATTGGGGGAGTTAATAATACAAAAAATTCAAATACGTACTACAATGTATATCATAGGATATGATACGATACTCAACAGATAAAACTCAGATACTCAACTCAAAAATTAGACCATCAATGTGAATCACTAAGCGTGATGTGATATACATGAATATGTAATCAGGTATACAGAGAGAGTACAAAGTGCATAGGTCTAATTCAAAACTCTATAGAGACCTATATATGTATGTTATGATCAGGGTCACAGTGGTAGCATAGTCAATATTGTGTCCATGTAGCCAGGAGTAAGTAAGGTAGCATCAGTCTGTGAGCAAGTAAGGTTTGAGAATATGTATATGTATGAATATATAGCCTAAAATAGGTAATATGGGTAAATATACTAACCCCCAAATGACAGGACGGATCCAACGCGCGTTTCGCCGATGGCTTTGACGAGTTTCGCCTCGTTAAAGCCATCAGCGAAAATCTTATAGTCCGAAAAATATGGTATATATGCGAATAATGTGGATCTCTCCAGAATAAGACATCAGATCGCAGATATCAGGGTATCATTTTATTCAGCTTCCTATGGTCTACATGCCCATATAGACGGCTTAGCACAGTTGAAACGAAAAGTACAAATGCTTTATAGGATTTGTTTTTTTCTGTTTTACAATGCGGTAGATGATTTCTGTTGTTTCTGTAGTGTGCTTCTCCATTGAAGAGTATGCTGAATTTATACAACATGAGTGGAACATCTATGTAGTCAATTGCTAATCAATGGTGGTAAATCATTATAGAGATGAATCGGTACCGCATTGGTAATTTATTGAGTGTCGTCCCCCTGTACCTCCTCCCTCACTTGTTTCATAGTTGATGAGGAGGCAATCAAGTATAAGATAAATGATACTGACCTAGATCAGTTACAGGAAATGCTGGTGTCAGCACAAAAAGGAAGAAAGGAGACCTGCCTTGTTTTTTTGTACGTTTTAAATTTTACACTATTCACTTGTACTCCATTCTGTGTGTCAGTACAATTATGGTGATTCCAAATTTATATAATTTTATTTATGTTTTATTACTTTTGTACAATATATACACTGAAAAAAAATCAGTTGTGCTTTTGTGTCTCCATATTCTGAGAAACATAAGTTTTACGACTTTCTGCCAATGGAGCTGTATGAGGGCTTAGTTTTTGTGTGACAAGATGACCTTTTCAGTGGTACTGTTGCCTGGTATATACAACTTTTGGATTACTTTTTATTGCACTTTTTTGTAGGTGTAATATATAAAAGGAAAAGCAATTCTGGATTGTTTCTTGTCATATTTAAACACCATACACTGTTCAATTTAATTGACAAATTAGCTTTATTTTGTAGGTCAATATGATAACGACATTACCCAATTTATATAGTCATTAAAGAGTAACCTATTAGAGAAATATGTGCGATTCTCTTCCTGGATTGCAATTTTTCTCTCAATTCTGGGTAAAATCTGTCTTCAGCAAATACAGATTTCACATTACTGAGATGACAGTTGGTGCTATTAAAATTCAATGGAGGGAGGAGCTAGAGGCAGGCACAGATATTCTGCTGTAAGGTCTCCTGAAATCACAGTTACAGTTCTCCATAGAACTTTATGAGCACCAACTGTCATCTCCTATCTCAGTAATGGCAAAATCTATGTTTACTGAAGACAGAATTTTATCCATGAATTGAAGATTTTAAAAATGAATAGTCAGTTCAGAAGGAGAAAGAAGTAGATTTCTCTGAGAAGATATATTACAAAGTTTCTTATTTTCACGTGCACTTTTAATTTCTGAATAAAAACATTAAAATGATGGTTACTCTTTAAAGGGAATCTGTCTGCAGGTTTTTGCCATGTAATCTGAGGACAACATGAGATAGGGGTTAAAACACAGATTTCAGCGATGTGTCATTTATCAGGCTGTGTGCTGTTGTTTACATACACTGAAGGTTTTATCCTCTGGTGATTATCATTGTCTCTGACTACAGCACCTACAGCATTGTGTGCATGTTATTCGACTCCATCCCCCTCCTGTGATAAGTAGCTCACTGTCTATAAACTATGTACAAAGAGAGCCTGGTGTGGGCGGGGGCAGCTTTCTCAGCTCTGCTGCATTGCTAAATCTAAAGACTCTGATTGTGTCAGAACAGCTGCATCTAGTAATCTAAGTAACACATTGTTGGATTCAGCTTCTCTTTGCCTACTTTATACTGCTTTCAGATGAGGTAGCAAAAACCTACTGACAGATTCCCTTTAAGCCCACGTATATTTTGGGATAAATGCAAGTTGCGTAGGACACTGGATGAGTGGAACTATAGGAGATGTAGTGTCTATGTTATGCACACGCCCGGGCTAAGCGGCGTGTGCGTGTGATTGGTAGTGATTCCACTGGACCGTGCCGGAGAGTGAATGCCTGGAGGGGCGTGACTAAGTATTCACCCGATCCGACCAGGGTCGCACGACGGCATACGACGCCAGTGCACCAAGGAGGAACCGAGCAGAGGGACCAGGTGCTACTCCAGGACAGACCCCGGACACGGCTGTTGACCCACACAGGGGAATACAGGAACAGGCTGGTAGGCTGGCACACAGACTGGTGGGTATAGGCAGGCACGACTGGTATGCAGGCAGGCGGGTATGCAGGCAGGGGGGTAAAGGCAAGCACAGCTAGAGTGCAGACAGGGAGGCACTAGCAGGTAGGAACACAGGCGGGATAGGACCCAGTACACACCGGGACTCAGGAACAATACAGGCAGAGGGTTACAGGCAAGCACAGCTAGAGTGCAGACAAGGCTGAGCAGGGAGGACAGGGCTCTGTTCACACGGAACAGACAGGAAGGGAAAGACAGAGCCAGATACTCACACAGTACTTGCAGAAGCAACAAGCAGGAGTTAGGTACGAGTTCAGACTCTGCAGAAAAAGGAAGGGAACGGACATAGAGGCAAAACAGGTAAAGGACAGGAGAGAGTTCAGACTGGAACTGAGTGTACGGAGGAGACCGACACTGCAGCGGGATACAGGAGCGGGTCTGGGAATACGGCCCCCAGAGAGGCGGAACGAACAGGCAAGGAGCGTGTTCAGACAGGACAGACAAGAGAACACAGAAAGGACTCAGTTCAGACACGGGAACTAATACCGCAAAGCAGGAGACATACAGGACTTAGTTCAGACACGGGAACTAATACCGCAAAGCAGGAGACATACAGGACACAGTTCAGACACGGGAGCTGATACCGCAAAGCAGGAGACATACAGGACTCAGTTCAGACACGGGAACTGATACAAAAAGCAGGAGACATACAGGACTCAGTTCAGACACGGGAACTGATACAAAAAGCAGGAGACATACAGGACTTAGTTCAGACACGGGAACTAATACCGCAAAGCAGGAGACATACAGGACTAAGTTCAGACAGGCCTGGAAATACAGCCTCCAGGAAAGGCAGACAAGGAAACAAAGACGGGACCTGGCACCTTCAGAGTGCAAGCACACACTGAAGGAAAACACTATGCTCAGGCAGGGATAGAAGGGAGCTGCTGAGCTATATACCAAGTGTCAGACAGCAATAGGCTGAGGACGCACAAGGGGTGTGACCCACAGCAGGTACAAAAAGCAGGAAGTGATCGGGCGCCGCCCTTAAGCAGCAGAGACAGACACAAACAGACAGCATGGAGGGAAGCCAGAGAGACACTCTGGACAGGAGATCAAGTGCGCTCTCTTGCACAGTGGGAGATGGACCACCATGCAAGGACGCCGCCAGGTATGTTACAGTCTATTTTTGTATTCCTTCCCTTCACCAGCTTCATGCTAAATGGGTTGTTTGGATGATAGTTACCGCAAGGTGGGCCTATTCTATTAAAGGGACTCGATGGTTTAACTACATACTGGCTTCTGACATACAAATCCTTTAAATTTTTACTTATCCATCATCAGAAAAATATCAGGTAGAATTAGTTTTTAAAGTAGTCCAATATTTGATTAAACCTAGCATGCGTGACGTCACAAATCTACACTTTTACATAACGGGGGCCTTTTAGTGCAAATCATATGGAGAAACTCCCATAAATAGCTTTTACAAACTTATTTCAAAATTGCAAAATAAGATCTGAATAATGCACAACATTTCAATTATAATTTTTTGTAGAAAACACCAAAAAACATTTTTTTTCCAAATTTCAAACAAAGATATGAAAAACACACAAAGGTATATAAATCTAGAGTAAACTAGCAGCAGCTACATTTCTTTTCTAACTTTTTCTTTTCAATTTTATTGGTCTTCCAAACAATTTTCACATGTTAACTTTTCTGAAGAATGTTCTTTACAGACATTTTCCCCACAAGTAATACAATATCGCTCAGTTTTCCTCTCTAAGTTTCTTGGACAAATGAAACAGTGCTTTCGTTTTCTTTCTCCTGGCCCTGGAATATCCTGAAACTGCACGCCACACGGTTTCATTGCTTCTTTAGTTTGCTTTGGCAAGCATTTCATGTTGCTTCGCTCCATCATGTGAGGCATTACAAGTTCATGGCAAAGATCCTTCAAGAATAGGCGTCTCCTGTCCTTCCTCCTTGCATGGAATTCTGGATGAGTTTCTGTATAAATAATGAATGAATTCAGGGCTGCTACATCAAGCATATTTGAAAAAATTACTACAGGCCAATGTCTTGTTTGCCTCTTGCATGAATATTCTCCCACCATTTCATCCATTTTGTCTACACCTCCTTTAGATTTATTGTAATACAGGATGATTTCTGGTTTCAATTTCCTGTCATTGCTGTCAATACTGCAATCATAATGCATGGTACTGAGTAATAGAACGGATTTCTCCTTTTTCGCTTTGTAAGATACCAGTGTCGCTTTGTTGTTGAAACCAAAGACACTCATAAAGTGCTCGCTGTGGATTGTGTTTCATTGCTTGAGGAATTTCTCGTCATTTTGGCTTCATAGTAACAACAAGTGTAACGGCTTTTTCAAGCAGAAAATTGCCCAGTGCAACATTGGTAAAATAATTGTCCGTGGTAATGTTTCTACCTGAATTGTATATTGGTACAACAAGTGTTTTCACAATCTCAGACCCTAGATCTTTCTGTACTGGTGCATCAACTTCTTTGCCACAGTAGATAAACCCATTTATGCCATAATAATTTGCAGAATCACACATCCAGAAGATTTTTATTCCGTACTTGGCTGGTTTACTTGGGATGTATTGTATGAACTTACAACGTCCTCTGAAAGGTACAAGTTGCTCATCTACTGTAACATTACTACTAGGATTGTAAAGTTTGGTGTGATTGTTGATAAATTTGTTCCAGATATAGCTGATAGGGGCTAATTTGTCTGTTTGAAACCTCGCTGCACGAGTTCGCTCATTATCAAATCGAATGTTTCTTCTAATTTCCTCATATCTGTCTACTGCCATTGTCGCTTTATAGTGTGGATCAGAAAGTGGGTCCAGAAATAATTCTCTGATTGAAACATCATACCATTTTTGACTCCCTGCCAGCAGTAAAAGTCCAAAATATGCATAAAGTTCCTCTTTTGAGATATTTTTCCAGGACTTATTTTTTGCAGAACCGACACGTCTTCCTTCTAGGCCTTATCACTCCCTCCCAAAATCACATGACATCCTCACATGGCATGATCTACCCCCTGGCCCCTCTGCCAGCAATCTTGACTACAAATAAACTAACTTGAGACACAAACACTGCTGAGCACATGATAAAAATAGCAGGGGCCTAAAAGGCCCCCGTTACGAACAGATTGATTTTCCCCAAAAAAGCATTGTTACACCAAAATGCCTATCAAAAAAATTATATGAGCAACTGGATATTACCAACAACGACATACTTGAGGAATACCTAGTGTTTCAAAATTCTAACTAAAGTAATTTTGCAGATAATAGCAAAAAAGTAAGCAGCAGGGCCTAAAAGGCCCCAAGTACGCATTGTAGGGTTAAGATATCCGCCTCATGTTATCCCATTGGTTATTGAAAGTGGAGATGAAATGAGTGTGACCCTTTCCTGTGTTGTTTTTCCCAGATGGATGTAATAAATTCTCTCATTTAGCAGCTTGAGCTCTTCTACGGCCATTTCTGATGCTGTCAGGGAACTATTGTTTTAAATCTAAATTCATGATGTATAATACTAAATTATTGGTGCCGTGTTAGAAAATAAAAATGTATGTAAATACTTTTATGACAAAAGGGCTAAGGTATTCTAGTGGTGATATCTTTATTGGTTAACCTGAAAAATTATATTTGCAAGCTTTCGGGGGAACAGAGACTCCTTCATCAGGCTGGTTTACAAATGATTGCCTGAGACAAAATTCAAACTCACCATATCCTTGTGCGTGTACACTATTGAATAAAACCTTTGGCAACTTCACTTCATGAGAGTGCGGTGGATTCCTCCTCCTGAGACAAGAGCACAATATTTAAGAGATGTTACAAGACATTTGTGGATGGGGTGATGCCTTCTAAAGATAAGTCAAAGTAATAAAACTTGAAGTTTTTGTTACAGATGGGGAGGGGGTAGGAGTTTAGTGATCTTGGGTCAGAATGGTGGAGGTGTGAAGTGTGTCCATGTAGTGGGTCATAAATCAACGTTAGTGTGGAACATGGAAAAGCCGCTTGTTCAATGGGTGAAATTATTTTTTCACCTACTTAAAAGATATTTATTCTCAACAGCATATCATCCTGTGTACTGCTGAGAACAGTGACAGCCTATGTGCAGCAACCGATCTACTGATCATCCTGTGAGCATCGTAAGTTCAGTCGGCCTGTCTAAACAGACTATTAAACGTCTAACATGTAGTCAATTTAACGCTCAGCCAATGTAAACGAGCCCTTAGATTGGAACGTTACTTCAAAGTCTTGAAGGTTCTTATCAGCTTGAATTTCATTTTTTCTTTTTTTTAGTGGTTCTTAAATGACCCTTCAGCATTGAGACTTTTAAATCTGTCATACTGTGTCCCGGTCCAGAGAAGCATTTTCCCACAGGTGTGTCCAGCTCTTGTCCTTTTTCTGTGTCTGTGTAGATCAAGGAGGTCAAACTCAAATGCACGAGGGCCAAAATTAAAAACTTGGATAAAGTCGAGGGCCAACCTTCACATTTATTAAAAAAATGTCTACAATTAAGGAAGTATTTCCTTATCAAATATAACAATAAACTTTTTCATATGGAAACAAACTTAAAGGGGTTGTACCACGAGCAATGTACATTTTAATTAATAGATCTTAGAATAAAGTATTGGAATGATATAATATGTTATGTAAAAGCAATAAAAAGCTTATGGCCTATCGTATTTTTCAGACCATAAGACGCACTTTTCCCCCGCAAAATTTGGGAGGAAAATGGGGGGGTGCATCTTATAGTCCGAACGTAGATAGTGTTACTTATCCGGGTGGTGGAACCTCTGTGCTACGGTGCAAGGAGGGACCAGAGGGGCGCAACTAGGTATCAACTCGGACTGACCAAGGTCGCACGGCGGCTCAATCGACTCCGTGAACCAGGGAAGGACCGAGCTGAGGGACCAGGTGCTACTCTGGACCAGTCCTTGTATAAGAGCAGGTGACTCCCACGGGTCAGAAGGCAGGGACTGACCGGTACCGCAGATGAGCACGGCAGCCAGGCTGATGGGTGATCCGGGTAGACGGACTGGCAGACACCACGGGTAACTGCAAATACTATACCACAGAAAAGTCCACATCATATCATTGGTGTCAGGCCATAGTGGGAGGACTTATGGATAGTCAGAGGGTGGGCATCGCAAACTAAACATAGAAAACAAAGAAAAATAATTATAGAAATTGATGACTTTGTCACATGATCTCATCTAGTACTTCCATTTAATTATTGTTGGGTTATACCTATTGGGGATTTTTGTGGTGTCCCTTGTTTTTTCAATCGTGCACATGACTTTTTGTGTCTTCATACTCTGTATGCAATTTCATGGATTTTTATTAATATATATTTAATAAAGATTTATATTTTTATATTGTGGGATTATACGTCGTATATCTTTCTTTGCACGTTTTCTACCACGGGTAACTGGCAGGAACCTCCAGGTAGGCTGGCTGGTAGGCACGGCAGGTAACTGGTACGTTCTCCGGGTAGGCTGGCAAGCCTGGCCCATAGACAGACTGGCGGGTTTGGACTGTAGGCAGACCGTCCGGCTGGAGAGTGTACTTGGCTGGCGAAGACAGGTAGTCAGGCTGGCGGACTGGACTGGTAGTCAGGCTGGTGGACTGGACTGGTAGTCAGGCTGGCGGACTGGACTGGTAGTCAGGCTGGCGGACTGGACTGGTAGTCAGGCTGACGGACTGGACTGGTAGTCAGGCTGGCGGACTGGACTGGTAGTCAGGCTGGCGGACTGGACTGGTAGTCAGACTAGCAGCGGGACCTGAGGGCTGAAGCAGAGTTTAGAACACAGAGCTACAACCTTGCACGGGCACCTCCATTTTGGAGGGGATGCCTTTAATATGAGAAGTCCTCTGGCCATTGGCCGGGGACTCCTTAGGACGGCGCGCGCGGCCCCTTTAAGAGGGAGGGAGCGCGCGCGTACCCTAAGCACAGTTCCCGGGAAGCTGTGCGCGCCGGCAGCAGCAGGAGAGCCGGAAGACGCCGGGCCAGGAGCGCGGCGGTAAGAGGGACGGCGTCTCTGCCTGTCAGGGGGCTGAGACGCCGATGCTACAGATAGTTGCGTACCTGCTAGTTGCAGTGGTGGTGGAGCGGGATCACAGGGCCCTCCGTTCCCTCCCTCCTTCCCTCCCCGGGCATTCCCCCTCTTCTGGCGGCGGCAGCATCAGAAGAGGGGGAATGCCCGGGGCCAGTAAGGGGTGCGGCTTTACGGTGTGCGCGGCTATCTTCCTGAAGCTGTGTTCTACAGGAAAATGGCCGCCCAAACTGGCGCATGCGCAGACTTGTAGCTCAAGTGGTCATTTTCCTGTAGATCACAGCTTCAGGAAGATAGACGCACACACCGGAAAGCCACACACGCAGCCAGACACACATATACAGTGTAATGGCCACACAAAGTGCTCCAAACTGTATAATGGCCCCACGTAGTGCTCCATACAGTATAATGGCCCCATATAGTACTCCATACAGTATAATGGCCCCACATAGTCCTATATACAGTATAATGGGCCCCACATAGTCCTCCATACAGAATAATGGACCCCACATAGTCCTCCATACAGAATAATGAGCCCCGCATAGTCCTCCATACAGTATAATGGGTCCCACTTAGTTCTTCATACAGTATAATGGCCCCACATAGTCCTCAATACAGTATAATGGCCCCACATAGTCCTCAATACAGTATAATGGGTCTCACATAGTCCTCCATACAGTATAATGGCCCCACATAGTCCTCCATACAGTATAATGGGTCCCACATATTGGCATCTAGGATGCTGATATAGTTGAAAATGCGATGCCAGGTAAAAGTGCAATGCTGGGTGGTCCTCACTGGTTAAATATACTTAGGGGACCCGTCTGGAGTCACAGGCCTAATATACTTAGCCTGCCGGCCAGATTTGGCCCGCAAGCCAGAGTTTGACATATGTGGTGTAGATACATTCTGATTTGTGGTTATTACTTGGCTTCCCTAATATGCCGTAGGTTTCTTCAGAACACCTTTTCTAGAGTATCATATTCACAACACTGGAGGGTGTACTTTACATGAGATGAAATCAGTGATTTTATAGTCTTGTGTTTTGTGAACGGGAGCTGTGTTTGGTGGTATGATTTTGGTACAGGTCCTACATTTAAAAGTCTTAAAGGGGTTATCCTGCCTTAAGCTACAATGAGTAAGCTGTAAGGATTCACAAGTCTGCAGTCACATATAGTGACTGCAGACTTGTGAATCCTTACAGCTTACTCATTGCGCACTGTGAGGATTATGCTGTGCGGGCACGTGACCGCATGTATGTGATTTGCATACATTCTGTCACGTACCGAGTGGACCTGTGCGGCCTTTCTCAATGTAAGTGTATTGAGCGGGGCCGGACGCGTCTAGTCAAAATGTGGCCGGAAGTATACAAATTACATACTTGCGGTCACATGACCGCCCGCTCCCTGCACCAGCACTAGAGAATCCTCACAGTGCGCCATGCACACGCTGTGAGGATTCACAAGTCTGCAGTCACATAGAGTGAAAACAAAAGAAAAAAACACTAAAAGAATTTTAATCTTTATTGATCAATATTAAACTCACACGTGATTCATCAAAGTGATATTGGCTTAAAACGTCAAATTTGATTATCAATGAGCAAGATACAGTAATTAATTTTCACTGTAGTAGGATGAGTATTGTTTTAAGGGAGGAGGACCTTAAAAAAAATGTTGTTGTTTTTTATTAAGGTACTATGGCCCCCTATGGTTCTAAATCCATTTGTGTTTATGTAGTTTTGACTGCAGACTTGTAGCCTGTAGACTACCTCTTGAAGCTCATCAAGAGAATGCCAAGAGTGTGCAAAGCAGTCATCAAAGCAAAAGGTGGCTACTTTGAAGAACCTAGAATATAAGACATATTTTCAGTTGTTTCACACTTTTTTGTTAACTATATAATTCCACATGTGTTAATTCATAGTTTTGATGCCTTCAGTGTGAATGTACAATTTTCATGGTCTGTACTGTACTTCAATATCAAATAAAAACAGATCCAGTTGAAATTAGTTTTTTTTAGGCGAACTAAACAGTTGTGTCTGCACAAGTTATTTGACAACGGATTTCTGCTGGGTACATTCCAACGGATGATTACTGGATATGTGAACTTAGCATTAAATGTTGTGCTCTTGTCTCAGTCATTCATTTGTAAACTCATCTGATGAAGGAGCCTCTATACTCCAAAAGTTTGCAATGTAATTTTTTGGGTTAGTGAATAAAGGTAATGTAATGGGGATACCACGACAGAGAGGGGCCAGATCGTGGTATCTGGTTTCAGGAACTCCTGCACTGGTTAGAAGTACTTCACCATCTCATTAAACAGTGCTTTTTTTTTCCTTGCTGGCAGTGCAAGGGTTAATCTGTTCACTTAAAGCTCCTGGAGTTTTCCTACCTGGATTGTCACAGCTGTTCAGTGTTGGCCACTCCCCTCTACTATAGATATGCACCTCTGGCACTTAGAATTTGCCAATGTTAGTTCCTACTGCCTGGCTTGGAGTTGGAGATGTAGTTCATGGTTGGAATTGGCGTTTGGAGATATGTTCAGTAGATTGTTACTTGGAGTTTTGTCTGTGTGCACATCCTCTCCGATTTGGTTTCTCCTTATCTCCCCTGTGTTCCACTCTGTTGTTTGGTGAGTGTATTTTGTATGATTATTATTTTCATTTATCCCCCTCCGTCTCTCCTTGTCCGTCTGGTTAGTGTTATCCTATACACCACGGCTTCCCACCCTGGGTGGGGGAGGGGAGAGATAAGGGTTGATTTAGGAGCATAGCAAGGCTAGAGAACCTGGTGTCTCCACCTTCAGTAGTAATGCGGGGGACAGGTTAGACTTCGGCGTCCCTAGTTCTAGGGACCTTGTTAGTGCCCAGTTTCAAGTCGCTGCGTGACAGGTAACTCCTAGAATACTTTTGTCTTTTTTGGAATAAAAGTATTTACATCAATCCTAATCTTGATATTCTAAACTTCCATCGGACGAGCAGATTGGCCCCATCTTGAGTAACTGACGAAGAGGCGCTAAACAAGGTTGCTACCTACGCTGTAACGGTGTGGGATGTGCTAATGTCATCTGAGCAACCCATTCTTAATCAGCTGATGGTGGAAAGTAATATAGAATTAAGGACTACAACACCTGTAGTTCCACTCATGTAGTGTACTACGCAACTTGCACTTATCCCAAAAAATATGTTTAGTGTTACGGGAACCCCTTATGTGTACAAGAGAACATGTACAAGACATTGTGGCAGCCAATGATATTAAAGATATATCCCTGTAAAGACTATTCTGAGACATTTCAAGAACTACGATTCTATGGGGTTCAAAGTGTGAGGTATTGACGGAATACATTGTGGTATCAGAGGGGGTGATTATAGCAGAAGCTTTACTGAATCTAGATGGATTGTGACCCGGGGCACTGTTACCCAATGGTGGAAATGAAAAGCTGAGCTTTGTTCTATTTTTTATAATATATATGGTCCCAGTAACTTGAGTTTATGTAACCAGCATGTATTGGTATCTGTTCTGTATTGTATTAATTTGTCACATGTAAAGCGCAATGGAATAAATGGCGCTATAATAAATAATAATAATTGTCATTTTAATGTCAAATACAGTTGATGTATACTTTCGTCATCCGTCCCCTCCCATCTCCCTCTTTTTTTGCCTTTGACGTCTTGGACTAAGATCCAGCGAATAATTAAATAAAGAAATATTTTCCTTCTCTTTCCCTCTTTAAAATTTTTTTTGTATATTTGTCATCACATGTATATTTTACATTTTGTTCTGCATATTTATGTATTTACTGTAATCATTGTATTTGCACATTACACATATATTTGTATCTATCTTAATATATACTTACCTTGTAATGTCTTCACATCCTGTTCTGTCCAGATGTGTCCGGATCCCAGAATTCCAAGCGGCGAAAGTTCGTCGACCCCCATATTGGGACACCCAAGTGATGGGTGTCTTAATATGGAAACCACTGGTGGTACCAGCCTTTTGCGCGGTACCACCAGCGGAACACCGTCGCAAACACGCCGTACACGCCGTACACACCGCACACACCGCCGCCCGGTTCAGCCAAATGATTCTCTGACCGCCGTATCTAATGTCAGGGCTTCCTCAGGCAGAATTGCAGCAGACAACCTTTCTACTATAAGATTTATGAGACAATAGGATTCCCTGCAGTCTTATGCAGTGACGTCACAGAACCAAGTGACAAACTCAGCTCTGCACCTGTACAATTCAGAGCTTACTACCGCACCAGATCCTGATACAACATAGCCTCATTATACTGAATGATTGGTCTGAGAAGACGTGATACAGGAACAGGGAGAAGGAGCAGGGCAGAGCAGTGTCAAGCGGCGTCAGCAGGCAGCGCAGCATGGCAGAGCGGTATGAGCAGGGACAGCACAGCAGAGCGGCATGAGCAAGCAGAGCACAGTGGTATGAGCAGAGCGGTATGAACAGGCAGAGCAGAGCGGCATGAGCAGGCAGAGCAGAGCAGTGTGAGCAGGCAGAGCAGAGCGGCATGAGCAGGCAGAGCAGAGCGGTGTGAGCAGGCAGAGCAGAGCGGCATGAGCAGGCAGAGCAGCATGAGCAGGCAGAGCGGCATGAGCAGGCAGAGCACAGCGTGAGCAGGCAGACCGCAGCGTGAGCAGGCAGAGCGCGACAGTGCACGGCGTGAGCAAGCAGAGTGCGGCAATGCACGGCGTGAGCAGGCAGAGCGCGGCAGTGCACGGCGTGAACAGGCAGAGCGCGGCAGTGCACGGCGTGAGCAGGCGGAGCACAGCAGCACGGCGTGACATTGCCGCTCTCTCGATGCGATAGCATCGGGCCTCCATCTAGTTTATTTAATATTAACATGAAATCAGGCACTGTTTAAATTATAAATCATATTGTTTGTTTATGTATTGCAATCTACACTTTATGATTGCCCTTGCATATTTAGTGGCCCCTTTTTTTTCAACTCCATATAATTACACTAGGGTGAGGGATCGAATGTTCATCTTGCATAATCAAGGTAAACTACTTGCCACTCTATGGATGTGTCAGCTGTGCTGCTGGTCAGATCTGGGTATAGCTATAGGTAGCGTCTTATGCCCATCTACCCAAGCCCATTGTGTTATGACGCGTCATGTTGTGATACATACGCAGTTTGGGCTGACTGCCAGAAGTTGGGCGGTAGCCTCAGTGACCATGCACCATTTATGCAGCATGCACCAATTGAATAATGCAATCATTGTTTTAGGAACAATAGGGCCGACCTTCTTAGATTCCCTGAAGAAGCAGACATGCGAAACATGTGTCGGTGTCAAGGCCGCCACATGGTGTACTCCTTGATTGATATACAGTACTAGGGCTTAGAACTGTTTCTACCTTAAACTATAACTTGTGATGATCAGATAAATTATGATGTGCTAGCACTTTTCACTCCAGTTCTTGGCTGACACATAAATGATCATTTTGCACAATAGGATTTTTTTTACAGTTTTGTACTGTGGGTTGAATTTCAATTTTTGGACCTTTCTGTATTGTAACAAACCTATGGTTTTAAGGTTCTAATAAAGGTGTGGTTTATCTTTATTAAAGTCTTGCCACACTCATTTTTGTGTATACAGCAAAATTCAGTATATATTAAAATGAATCTGTCAGCAGGGGGTGAAATCCTGCTGACAGATTTCTTTGAAGCATATTGATTATCTTATCACTAATCTAAAAACTAAAAGTGCTGAAGAGATCACATACCATACATGGTGCCTCATCTTATTTCTAGGCTTGGTGTGATACATCGTGACAAGGTGACACATGCATGACATTGCACTGGGCGTAGTAATCAGAAGAGGCACTGGACGTCATGTTTATTAATCAGAAGAGGCGCTGGATATGCTGGCAGGTAGGAGGCAGCTCGCAGGACTCCTGTTCGGTAGCCACAGAACACTAATGTGGTCCCTAAACCAATGTCCTGTGAATAGATTCACTCATCTCTAGCTGTTACCTATATTCTTTTAATATTCTACACATTTGTTTGTGATACTAGGTATAGAACGGTAGCAGCCACTATCATTAGCCTTAGTAGTCTGTGGCTAGGTAATGTTTTTCATAGAATAACCACTTTAAGTATAGTTTAGTCACAAGTTATTTCGGTCTTTGTTTTCTGGTGGTTTATACAAAAAGTGCTATGTGTTCTGGGACAGTCAGATTTCCCCTCCATCCTGCTGCACCTCCTCCCCTCTCACAGCATTTAATCTAACATACAGAGTGCTACGCTTTGAAGTTCACTTTTCTTTCTTTTTTTATCTTTTGTTAGAAAATGTTGTACCTTTTAAGTAATGAAAAAGCACAGTGTCCCTTGTAGTTATATCCACATATTTTAATCCTCGTACCTTCCCTATTCATGCAGTTTGTTGAGTGTGTGTGTATGTGTGCATATATGTATGTGTGTGTATGTGTGCATAGATGTGTGTGTATGTGTGCGTAGATGTGTGTGTATGTGTGCATGTATGTATGTGTGTGTATGTGTGCATAGATGTGTGTGTACGTGTGCATATATGTATGTGTCCATATATGTATGTGTGCTGTGGTAAAGCGGCTTGCTCGGCTGTACACGGAGGTAGACATGGACCACTGTCTCTTTAAATTTCAGGTTGTTTATTAAAACATTATAAACCAACCTAGCATTCGTAAACACAGCCCATTCGGCATAACGGCAAAGCAAAATACAAAGATGCAGCACAGTCCATATTTCGGCCGGTGTCCGGCCACTCAGGGTTAGCCACACATGGTTCAGCACAAGACATGTAAGCTCCTCTCTAGAGCAAGTCTCTCCAGATACTGACCAACACCTGAGTCACAAGGCTGGCTATTTATAGCCCAGACCATGCCCTGGGGTGGAGATATGGAGAACAACCTCCTGTCCCTCTAGGCTTGTTCTCATAAAACATGCCCTTTTAAATATAGCTGATTAACCCTCTCTGCACCTACCATGCTGGAGAAGACTTCCATGTTTCACATCACTGAAGCTAATAGCCTTAGTGAAACATATCTCCCCTCCAGTATTCTGCCAGTGACTTTGTCACAGTGCATATATGTGTGAGTGCATGTATGTGTGTGTTTCTGTATATGTGTGTATGTGTGCATACATTTGTGTATGTGTCTTGATTTTTTAAAATATTTAAATACGGATAAATTGACACAAGAATTCAGGAACTTAGTAGAAGATCACATAACACACTGCATAGCGGTAAGCATATGAATGACTTCTAACATCCTAAAAAACAAAAGGATAGAACGATAGACATGACTTGCGATGGCAAGTTATTGCAGAATGAAGCTTTTGACTTTCTACCTGTGGTATTCTCTGTGTGGAGTATTTTCCATTCTGCTACATGATTAATGGGATACCATCTGGGAGACAGCTGCATCTTCTATGATGTCTTTCTTGTATACGCTTTAAGGATCAAGAATCAGAGTTCTGTTTGTATGCGGCTCCTTCCTGTCACAACAGATCTGTAATATTGAACAACTGCCCACGGCCGAGTGATTTAAAGCTCTTCATTCTTACATAGAACTATTCTGAACTGCGATAATACAGTGCCACATTGATAGACCTGTGCCCACACAGACTGGAGCAAGGTGAAAGGATTACTGGAAAGCAAATGCAAGAATTTATAGTATTTCTCTTATAAGAGAAATGTCCCGTTCCCTTCTGTATTTTCTCCTGCAGCAATGACGGCCCGACAGGCACATGGTTATATCGGGTCACCTCTGTGGCAAGTGATTGGCTACAGTGATTACTTGTCTCTTTGTTAGGATGTCATCACCATAAAACGGGGGATTGGGCAGCATTGAAACAGAAATGGTGGGATTTTGTTAAAGTGAGTATGGCTCCTTTATTTTTTTCAAATGCACTCTGAGCTTCTATTTTTTTTTAATTAACTCGGCAGAAAACTATAATTTACATTAGAAACAAATAAGTCTTAAAGGAACACTAAATAAAGAATGGACAAAAGAATCCCTGCCATTCTTCCCTTCTATAGTTGTACCAGGATCAGCCATGTTCTCTCTTCTCCTCTCTTCACAAATCTGTGTTTGTCTTAGACAGTGGCTGCAGCAGGAGCTTCTCCACTCTGTCCTGCCTGCAACAGAATGAGATTAGAGAGACATTAAAGGTGTTACTCACCATCACTGGGTCCACTGCTAAACCTCCAGTATCTGATATTGGTTGCATTGCTGTCGACAGTGCGGAAGCCAATCACTGAGCTCAGCGACTTTGCTCAAGGAGGCAAAATGTTCTGCTCAGAGCTGCTGAGCTCAGTCATTGGCTGCCACACTTTTATAAAAAGACTAATTATTCTTTCTTTGTCATCCCCAAGTCCACCGCTAAAGCCTCCACCACTGCTTCCGGTATCTGATATTGGCTGCAGCGCTGACATCACGTTGACAGTGTGGACGCCAATCACTGAGCTCAGCGACTTTGCTCGAGGAGACGGAATGTTCCGCTCGGAGCCGCTGAGCTTAGTCATTGGCTGCCATGCTTTTATAAAAAGACTAATCTTCATCATCCCCAAGTCCACCGCTAAGCCTCCACCGCTGTTTCCGGTATCTGATATTGGTTGCTCCAATGACATCACGTTGACAGTGCGGAAGCCAATCACTGAGCTCAGCGACTTTGCTCGAGGAGATGGAATGTTCCACTCGGAGCCGCTGAGCTCAGTCATTGGCTGCCACACTTTTATGAAAAGACTAATTATTCTTTCTTCGTCATCTGCAAGTCCACCGCTACGCCTCCACCGCTGTTTCCGGTATCTGATATTGGCTGCAGCGCTGACATCACGTTGACAGTACGGAAGCCAATCACTGAGCTCAGTCATTGGCTGCCGCTCTGTCGATGTGGCGTCACCACTGCAGCCAAGCACCGGGTGTGCCGGCAGAGACCCACCTGTGTACCTGGGGACTGTTGAGTAAAGCCCAGGGAGCAGTATTTTCTGAAAGGAGATAACTGTTTTAAATAAGTTCGCTAAGCATATTATATTAATGACTTATGCTCGGGATAGGTCATGAATATCAGATCGTAGAGGGCTGAACACCCGGCACCCTCACCGTATCGGCATTATTAGCTTTACTAGAGGCCAGAAGTAAACAATGAACGGTGTTGCACTGCACGGCTCAATTTGCTGTGCAGTGGCTGCTGCTGGGTACTGCAGAAAACATGCACACAACATAAACCTTTAACATGGTAGTAATGCATCCTTGGGTTTCATACAGCCTAGTTTTATTGCACTTAGGGTACTTCACACAAACATATTTTTGGTTCAAGTGCTTACCGTATAAAAAAAGACCTCACAGACCAATGTTAGTGAATGGACTTGTTCACATGGACCGACAATGTGTGAAAAAAGGACCGACAATGTGTGAAAAAAATCACAGCATGCACTAGACTGAGACATTTTTCAGATAAGACTTGCTATATATATTTCAATGGGTGCGCAAAAATATCATCCATTCACCAGGCATCCATTTTTAATGGAACCAAGGTTGTTTGAAGTCATAATGAAGTTGTGTGGATGAGCCCATATTATTAAGCCAAGTAAAAAGGGTTATCCCAGAAGACAAACAGGATAAATAGCTGTACATATATCTGAAGGGATGTCTCAGTGTAGAGGAATCAGCTTTATTCTCGTTCACATGAAATGAAACTGAAAGGGAGAAGATACAGTTTAGATATTAGAAAAAACATTGACAGTGATGGTGATCAATGAGTGGAACAGGCTGCCACGAGAGGTGGCGAGTTCTCCTTCAATGGAAGTCTTCCAACAGAGGCTGGACAGAGATCTGTCTGAGATGGTTTACCGAATCCTGCATTGAGTAGGGGGTTGGAAACGATGACTCTGGAGGTTCCCTCCAACTCTAACATTCTATGATTCTATGAAGTGATAAATGTTTGGGGACTGCCACTGACCACTAGTCACTGTCACACATGTGCCCTGCTGCTCAACTTAATATCCACAGCACTGATGGAGATACTCACGAGCTGCAGTCAGCTATTTTGTCAGTCTCTTAGACCTTGAATGGAGCAGCAAGGTGTATGTCTGACAACCGCTCCATTCAAACTCCTCTCAAACTGGCGTTCTAGCACCGTGCGGAGCCGGCACTGAGAGCCTTGTTGCCGGGAGGAAATTAACTTTATTCCCCTGACAGTGTTCGGCTTCCAGTCATAGGGGAGGCACCAGCAAGGTTTCAGTCACATTCTGTATATAGAGAGCAGTGGCTGTAGCCACGCCCCCGGCACTGACTGACAGCCGGACCTAATACTGAGCCAGCTGTCAGTCAGTGCCGGGTGCACGGTTACAGTTACTGCTCTCTATGCATAAAGCAGTGACTGAAACCTTGCCGCCCCTATGACTGGAAGCCAAACACTGCCGGGGGGAATAACATTCATTTCCTTCTGGCAGCGGAGCTCTCAGTGCTGGCACCTCACGGTGTCAGAACGCTATTAACTTGCAATTTAACCCCATATCTGCAGGTTAATAGCGTTATTCTATATGACAGGTTATCTTTAAAGAGAGTCTGTCAGCGTAAAATGACTTTTCAAACCAAGCTCGGGTACTCTTGGCGTGGCCAATCAGTTCTGCTTATTTTCCATTTATCTCTTCCCTTTTCCGGCTCCTATATGGCCAGAGCTGTCAATCAAGGATGAAGAGGGTGGAGATAGATGCAAAACAAGTAGATTGGAAGGTGCCCTGATCTGTCACACCAAGGGAGCACTGAGCACCTGTGCTTGGTCTGAACAGTCATTTTGTTCCCTATAAGAAGGCTAGAGTGATGATTGAAGTAACACTTCTAGAGAGTAATGGCTCTCTTCAACCTCTTTATAACTTCCCATTTGATTTGACATTGCTTAGAATTGACTAGAGGGTTAAGGATAAAGCCGTGACCTCTGTGTAACCCACTTCAGTGAAGGAGGCTGCCAAAGTTGAGTATGTTTGAAGTTTATGACAGGAGTTTTCCCTCCTGTGAATTCGGAGGCCTCGTGCTGGGTTTAGGGAGCTGTATTCTCTGTCAGGATCTTACAGAACAGCTAACGGAGCATATTTGTGGGGAGACCAGCAAATACATTATGCTCGGGCCTAGCGGATTTCTGGACAGCAGCAGCTATACCACCGAGCCAGAGAAGTCCTCCATTGTCCTGAAAGAGCTGAGGCCATAATATTCTCAGAATCCTCTGACAAGGGAACTCCTTGAAAGTAATACTGGAAAAAAAACAAGACGGCAGAGTGGCTCTTTGTTGTATTTCCGGAGGATAAATCTACTCGTCTTTCATTTCTTCCATTAAAAGGGGGAGGGCTCGATTCTGTCTGCTCAAACAGCAGCTTTGTGCTAATGTGTTTCCGCACGGATTTGCCAGCCGACCCCCTGACCCTTCGGCAGGAGGCCAGCTCTGCCACAACAACTGTTCCTTAAATAATCTCCCCAAGTGAAGTCAGTTTTAGTCTCTGTTTTGGACCGGATGTGACAGGGGCTTTTCTTTCTGCGATATACTAATCTTTTTTCTTTTTAGATTTTCATGGGCATTTTAGGGGTTGCCTCACTAGTTTTAAACCTAAGGGTGCCTCCATATACATACGGTATATATTGCCTGCTGCGTTGGCATTGTCTCCCATGGACAATTGCTCCAGGCGTGATAGTGCTGGATGGAAGGGTTATAGCATCCATTGCAATCAATACATGTGCATCTTCGTGGCGCTTAATTAATCGTCCATGACACAGCCGGGAGCAATATTGTCCCCTTAAGGCGGTCAGGAAAATGGAGCACAGCTGAAAGATGCCATTAAGGAGGAGCTGGGCAATAAGGTATCATATACACATGTATCCATTTTGGATATTGCATAGCCCCTGCTGCAGCTTTATATGGAAATGGAGCATTAATAAGTAGGCCTCGCTGCTCCCGATTATTGCACTAACAATAGAACAGATGCAGCATTGTGATGAGAAGGGTAAGCTTACTTGTTATCACCCCCTCACTAAATTTAGTAATCTAGGAGCAGGCGTTTTACTGTGCGGTGATGAGGAGCGGTGACATGTGTATGAATTATGCTAATCCGCCTTCATATAGGTATTAGACATTGATTTATGTGACGAGTGTCAGCTCATACTGAGCAAGTCAGGCATAATGGAGCAATGCTACCCAATCTCAACTGTAATGTCTGTAGCAAGGCACTTGTGATTAAAGGGAATCTGTCAGCAGGTTTTTGCTGTGTAATCTGAAGATGGCAGGAGATAAAGGCTCAGACACAGAATTCAGGGATGTGTCACTTGTCAAAGTGCATGCTGTAGTTTACTAACTGTGAAGGATTTAGCACTAAGAGATTAACATTGCCGGACTACACAAGTCCCCTCCCCTGTGATAAGCTTCTTACTGTCTATGGACTTTGTATATACAGAGCCTGGTGTGGGTGAGGTTAGCTGTGGTGTGGGCGGGGTTAGCTTTCTCAGCTCTGCTGCATTCTAAATATAAAAGCTCCGATTGTTTCAGATCTGCTGCACCCAGTAATCTAAGTGATACATCGTTGAATTCAGCTTTTCTTTGCCTACACTATGCTGCTCTCAGAAGAGGTAGTAAAAACCTGCTGGTAGATTCTCTTTAAACTGGCTAAAGGGGTTGTCCGCAGTCAGACCTCTCCCCTTAAGTGCCCCACTATAACTTAATAATTTACTTACATTACTGGAAGTAACTAGTTTTTTGGCGTTTAGTCACATGACTTACACTCTCTTGTTGTGCTCCGACTGATTACATCATGTTAACCGGTCACTTCATGGTCAGAACTTTGCTGGCCTGTTAATGATATGTCACCTATGACATGCTATTTTAAGGGGGCAGTAACGCTATATGTAAAGCACCTGCGCAAAATAAGCTGACTGCTGCTTGTTCTGCTCATGTGCTGGACTGATACTGCGGTCTGCTGAGGTCTAAAGAGACTCCTCAAAGGAAAGGGAGGCCGAGCATGCAGAAACCAGAGCAAAGCAGTGTCATATTGCATCAGCGATGATGCGCATCATGGGAAATGGTATGCTAAGACCACTAAGATGGCCCTGTCGCTGCTGCTTCGGGATGTCATTAGGCAGGACGGCAAGTTGAACAGGAGAATAGACTAGGATAAACTGAATACGATACGTAGGCAATGAGGTAGGTTTTCATACTAGAATAAATTAACAGAAAAATAAATCGGTATGAAACTTGGAAATCAGCAGGAGAGGTAGCAATTTTTCACGCATAATGCCCTAGATTACTCTGGATGGTGATTTTATAGTGCAGCTTTTTAATGGTGTCCTTTGTAATTGCAATAAAAAGAGAATCAAAGGGCAGAATTGTGATGAAATACTGTTTAAGGCCTCGTTCACCCTCTTGTGTTTCCAGTACGTGTGGCATCCGTTTTTTATCCCACGTATCCATTATAACATATGTTACTATGCACATGTCCGTTTTTTTCCGGCAGCACAGATGACAAGGGCCAATACAAGTCTATGGGTCCGGGAAAAACATGTACAGAACATGGATGGCATCTGCGTACAATCTCTGTGCTGTCCGTGTTTAACATTGCAAAGTATGGGAGAAGCTTTGTAATTTATTTCTTTATCCATACTGGAAAAACACTGATGACTGATGGTAAAATGGACCTGCAGATGACACCGGTACCAGTTTTTCATGTACGTGTTTTATACGGACGTGTGAAGGAGGCCTTATACTATACACACAGTCTCAATTGTGGCCACCCCTTACATCACTCCATGATGAAACAACATGTTATGTTTCATATTTGCTTTCATGCTCATAGGTGTATATTTCATGGATGCAGCCTATAGGATTCACTCCCCTCAAGTCCTAACGGCCCCTTTAGATGGGCCGAGTCAGCCCATTAATCGCCAATCAGGTATATATACAAGCCAGTCAGCGGTGGTTTACTGGCCTTTTAGAAAGGCCTACAAACATTTTATGATCACAGAATAATTAGTACGATCATTCTGTGACCTTAAGCTCTAGGGCAGGGTTGGGAGCCTTTTTGTCTGCCAAAGGACATTTGGATATTTATACCATCCTTCGGGGGGGCGTACAAATTGTGCGCTAACTTGTCTTGATGCTGGCACCGGTGTCAGGACATAAACTTTCATTGCAAACAGCTCAGTGATCAGTAGTGAACACTGTGTGCGTGTGCTCACAGAGCAAGAAGAAATGAATGGGCCGACGGCCAGCAAAATACAGCTGCCGGCCCATGCACTGCAATCCCCGGGAATCTGCCCGGGGCCGGATAAAAGGTCATGGAGGGCCATAAACGACCTGCGGGCCTGAAGTTCCCCACCCCTGCTCTAAGGCTTAGAGCATGTTATCACCAGCACATCACCTGTTAACATGATGGGCTACCAATAAAGTAGATTGGCTTGTCTAAATGGGCAATTATGTGTCTCAGCAACAGACAAGGTGAAAATTAGAATGTGTACCCAGTCTTAATTCCATCCTAATGTTATAATATTATATGTTAGTATAGGAGCCATTTAAGTATGGTTTCATTGTAGTATTCATACAGTCTAATAATATTTTGTCTAAAAAATTTTTAAAGAAGCAGTTTTGGGAAATCTACAGTTTTGGGAAATCTGTAGTTTCTACAACTATTTCTATAGAAAGTGGATTTACTTGTTGTTATTTTCCTTTAGGACTTTCTCATAAAAATGTATTTTTTGTATGTTTTCAGGCGTTTCATTTATTAGTTTTTGATGTTTTTTTTTTCTTTAGTCCCATTTTATACAAACATTTTTTCTGCTGTTTTCTAAGACCTCTGAGGAAGCCTTTAAAGAATAAAAGCATAAACCCCATAGCTTGAACATATTGCGTTTTGATGCAAAACATCGTTGACCCATAAAATGCCAAAAAATGCTTCCAAGAACAGATTGAGAAATAGAGTATGCATCGGTAACATTTGTACATTTCGGCTATTATTTTCTTTAACCCAGATATACTTTGGAAAGTCTGACAGCTGTAATTTGACAATAGTTCCTCCACACTTTAGAAATATTACATTATTGCTACGTATTGCTGCACTCCAGTGGAGGTGAAGTGAGCACAGCCGCTGTGCACATTGTAGGTTTTATCCTGTGCAGCTTATTTACGCTGTAGTCATGGGAAGGTCATTGTCTGTGTGTGTAACTAATAAGGAGCATCTGTTCCAAGGGCTGAGTTCCAGTTTTCCTGAAATATGTGCTGGCTGAAATTTGGTTTCAAGCATGAAAAAAAAAAACAATTCTACAGTAAGATTTAAGTAAACCCAATAATTGATTAATTTTTAGTCTTTTTTTTTAGACCATAAACAATACAGTACTTCTCACTTTATTCCAGGCCTCTTGTCATACAACAACACAGAAAAAAAATGATAGTTTTCATTGCTAAAGGGAAGCTGTCACCAGGTTTTTGCTGCCCCATCTGAGAGCAGCAGGATGTAGACACAGAGACCCTGATTCCAGCAATATATTTATTCCTGGTCTGTTTGCTGTAGTTTTGATAACATCACTGATTTATCTGCTGCAGATCTACCAGTTTTCTGAATATTGAGCTCTGTATAATCCCGCCCACACCGTTTATTGGCAGCTGTGTACACTGTGCATAGTCAGAAAGCTGCCAATCATTGGTGGGGGAGGTACAGAGCTCATGAATATGGAGGACTACCTGGTAAAAGGTATACTAGGCCTCTAGTGATAATCTCCTGCTGATAAAACAGTGATTTTTTCAAAACTACTGCAAGCAGCCCAGTAAGTTACACAGAGCTGCAATCAAGAGTCTCTGGTGACAGATTCCCTTAACCCCTTCACGACCAATGACGTATATTTACGCCATCGGCCGTGTCCTTGCCTTCGATGCAGCCTCACATGCTGAGCCCGCATCTTTCCCCCCACTTTAACAGCCATCAACTGCCTCTAACAGCTGCGGGTGGATCCACTTGTGGCTGTTAACCAGTCAATCACTGACAGCGGCATTTAACATGTGCAGACTGGAAGCACGTCATTGATCCCGCCCATAGATGCACCCATCATGTCATTGCAGGGCGCGAACTGGTTGTCATGACAGCTGAAGACTCCCGTGTCTGTCATCACACTCTTCCGGCAACTGGTCGGCGTTCATAGGAGATAGTGATGTTTCCATACATAGCAGTGATAATGTACAGTACAGGCGATCAGTCGATTACAGCTTCAAGTCTCCTAAGGGGACTATTAAATAAAGCAAAAAAAAAAGTTTTAAGACATAAAAAAAGCACAAAAGTTCAAATCACCCACCCTTTGCCCCAATAAAAATAAAGCAATTTAAAAAAAATACACATATTTGGTATCACCGCATTCAGAAATGTCCGATCTATCAAACTATAAAATAATTAATCAGATCGGTAAACAGCGTAATGAGAACAAAATCAAAACCCCAGAATTACCTTTTTTTTGGTCTCCGCAACATTGCAATCAAATGTAATAACAGGTGATCAGAACATCTTATCTATCCCAAAATGGTATCAGTAAAAACGTCAGTTCAGGACGCAAAAAATACGCCCTCACCCGGCCCCAGATCCCAAAAGATGAGAACGTTTCGGGTTTCGGAAAATGGTCACAAAAGCGGAAAAAAATTTTGGAAAAATTTCTACGTTTTTGAATGGTGTCATTCAAAAGTACAACTCTTCCCGCAAAAAACAAGCCCTCATACGGCTATATGGCTGGAAAAATAAAAAAGTTATGGCTCTTGGAAGAAGGGGAGGAAAAAACTGAAAATCGCCCGGGGGTGAAGGGGTTAAACAAAGCTGTATTCCAGCCTGTAGTAGACAGACTATAGTGCCAAACAGAACACTCAGTGATCAGTACTGAGGGTATATTCCTTTCCATCCTCTTGTATAAACAGGACTGGAATAAAAAGACTGTAAATGAAATTATCTTCCATTTACTTGTATAGTCCTTTTAAATTTTATTTATTTATTTTACTCACTTATATAGTGCCATTAATTCCACAGCGCTTTACAGACATTATGGGCACTGTCCCCATTGGGGCTCACAATCTACATTGCCTATCAGTATGTCTTTGCAGTGTGGGAGGAAGCCAGAGGAAACCCACAGAGAACATACAAACTCCTTGCAGATGTTGTCCTTGGTGGGATTTGAACCCAGGACCCCAGTGCTGCAAGGCTGCAGTGCTAACCACTGAGCCACCATGTTGCCCTAATTTAAATGAAGTGATATAAATCTCAGCGAACCTACAAGTAGCAGTGATTTTTCATCTTGCCATGATTCCTGAGTATTTGTGTTGTCTCCATCATATATTGCTGTTATTGCCCTTTAGACAAGGACTGGGTTTTGTTATCGGCATCACTAGCACGGGTCGCATGCAGCTCCCTAACCATCTCATTATCGAGGATCCTTTGAGAATACTCCATGTGTAGTAAATAGCTCTCTAGCTAGAACCTAGGGGAGGGGACGGTAGAGACACAGCGTGGAAGTTGTAGCATATTTTATCCTTGTGTTACTTGTTTAGTATTGTTTTTTCATCTCGTGTAGCTGGAGGATATTTTGTTATGTTAAACTAACATTACGTGCGTGAATTTTTGTCACATTTATGTTTGTATATTTATATATATTTTTCCTTTCCTACTCTTTTTACTTGTTTTTCACTCTAAACTTGGGGGAATCGTATTTGTGTCTCATGTATGGCCATACATATAATATATATGGCATTCATCTTCCTCAATTCCCTCATACTAGCATGACGACCTGCTCATCACTTGTGCCCTCAATTCAGAGATGCCAGGGGACAGTCAGATGGTAGTTATATTCATTACAATTTGGATCCTGCTGAATCAAGTCACAGAAAATTACTTTAAGTGGCTAAGTTCATATGTACTGTGATAAGGCTACTCGCTCTGCTGCACTCGGAGGTAGATACGGAACACTGTCTCTTTAAATTTCTTGTTTATTTAAAACAGCATAAACCACGGTAAAGTTCATAAAATAAACACGGCCCTTCTGACATAACAGTAAAGAAAAAGAAAAGGTACAGAACAGTCCTTACGTCGGCCGTGGTCCGGCCAGTCGATGGTTAACAACAGTACACGGTCCAGGTTAGCACAAAGCACAAGCCTCTCTCTCTGGAGCTAGCCTCTCCATACACTGAACAATACATGACTCAACAGGATGGCCATTTATGTCCCAGACCACACCACGGGGTGGAGATATGGTGAACAGCCTCTCACCCGTTCTACAGCTGTTCATCTAAAAACCTGGCCCATTAAAAATGTCTGATTAACCCTCTCAGCACATACCATGCTGGAGAAGACTTCCAGGTTTCACATCACTGAAGCTAATAGCCTTAGTGAAACATATCTCCCCTCCAGCACTTTAGCAGTGACTTTGTCACAGTACGCATTAAAAAAAATTCAGATTTTCATTCAGAAAAATCTATACATTTTTCACCTCTATTGTCATCCATTTTTATATTTTAGCAGTGAACAAAATTTAGAAGACCAAATTCAGTTTGCCAAGCTAATAAATGTCAAACTTATCTGTAAAAATCAGATACCATACGGGTGATCCATAGGGGATGTGATTTTTTTTTCACACCCATAAACTTGAATAGTCGAGCTTCATCCGAAATATGGAAGAGAATAGTTCTCATCTGAGCAACCTAAGTAAATAACATTGGTCCTAATGCAGTATGTTTGATGTTTATTCATGGACAGCACTGAAAATATGGTTATGTGAATGTACCTCATCACTGAATGATGGTGTCCATAATTAACGGTGGCTCAGTGGGCATTGTGAAAATTGTACTGCACAGTAGTTAAAATATGATATCTTCTTTATAATGACCTATAGCCTATGTCCCAATTTCAGAGATGTGGATCGATTCTTCACTGATCGTCTCACCTTCTTGTGAACAGTGCTCGCCAGTTCTGCACATGCTCAGATGGAAGTCTTTCGGCTAGCCTAGCTGCACTGTGCTTATTACGGCACATGCTGGTTTGTATCCTTAGGCTTCTTTAGGCTCCATGGACAAGAATAAATTACACTGAAATAAATGGCACACCATCCATGCACAGTGAAACGTATTTCTTCAGCAAAGGAAATGCGAATACCACACTAGAACCAGGAGATGGAGAGCGCCGTCGGGTGAGAGAAGGGAGTGAAAAACAACCACTAATGAATCATAGATGCATAGTTAATATGGTTGACAAATGTTCATCGATTCTACAGAGGGTTGAGAAATGATAAAGGGAAGGGGCACAACCACAATGCATGATCCAGTCCACTCAAAAAGACCTAGTCTTTCCCTCCTGATCCCAGTTGTCGATCTACTGGAACATTCAGAAAAATACTTGACATTTACATAAGCATTTATGTCATTTTTTCTTAAAAAAAACTTCTAAGCCCTCTTTGAAGCCATCAATGGTTCCCACTGTGACTAGCTCTTGCGGTAGACCATTCCACAGATTCATAGTTCTTATGATAAAGAATTTGTGTCCTCTGGAGATTGAATCTTTCTTTTTCTAGACAGAGGGAGTGCACTCTTGTCTTTAGAGGGGGCTTTATATGAACAACTTTTGACAATACTTTTTTTATGTGCCATTTATGTACTTGTACAAGGTATTCATGTCCCCCCCCTTAGAAATCTCTTCATAAGTCTACAACGCAGTGTCTTACAGTTCCAGCAAAGTGGATGGGATTTATAGAAATCTCCTGCTCACTGTGCTTCTTATTTACACTGTGTAAACTGACCCGCGGTGCGTGTTTCAAATCCGCAGCATGTCAATTTCTCTTGCGGATACACTGAGTTTTATCTGCTGACTTTCCCCATAGATTAACATTAGATGCAGAAAATCCGACAGTAAAAAACGCACATGTCTTTTTAGCACGTTTCCACAGCGGAAACACATAAAAAATGCATGTAATTCGCACCTAAGTATATCAGTGAAGTTCAGTGAAATCAAAATACCAGGAAGTTTCAAGAACAAGGCAGCTTTATTTAAACCATGACACACCAAACAGACAAAACCCGTAGCATCAAAAATGCGATAAAAACTCATGTTAAAAAAATGCAATCAAAAACGCAAGAAACCTATTTTAAATAATAGGTGCAAAAATGCTGCAACACCAAAAATCCACCAAAAAGCTCATTGTGGGAATTTAGCCTTAATAAACTTAATTCTTTTAAGCTTTTGTCATGACTAAGAACCTCCATGCTCCTTATCATTTTGTGGCTCTTCTTTGTACTGAACTGCATTTTCCAGATGAGGACCCACTAATGCTTGGTAAAGTGGTGTTTTTACGTCCCTCTCTTGTGAGTCCATGCCTTTTTTATACATGACAGTATCTCTCCTAGTTGTACTCCCCTAAAACATATGTTGCCTGCACATTATTAATGCCCAGCTGCATAAACTTGCAGTAAAATTATATTGACCAAACAATTAAAGATGGATTCAAAGCTGTCGTAGGACTAATAGCAATAGTCCTTTAAGCTGACAGATCCACTTTTAATGCCTGCATGGGCATGTTCTTGGCTTGTTGCATCTGTGCTCGGTTTTATATATTCTCCCAATAGGTGTCACGCAAGGTGTGGTTAAGACTAAGTACAACACTAGGGGAAGGGAGCCCAGACGCTAGGGAAAGGGGGAGTGGAGATCTCCTAGACTCATCTGATATCACCCTATCTCCCCCATCATCCCTATATTGGTTCCTTACCAATCGCTGCACAGGAACTTAAACCCTGTATTTCCCTAGAACTTGGCCCTGGATAGGGAAAGGGGGGGTGAGCACTAGTCAGTCCCTACTAACAACTAAAGACAACAAGGGAGTCAAACACGGGGGAAAGTAACTTAGCTTTTAGCTTGATCCGACTTCAGAGACATTACACCACACGTCCTCCTAGCACCAGAGAGGAGGCAAACAGACTGCAATAGCTCCAAACCTTCATAAGGGAAACGTGAATATCACCAGCGCCTCCCTGTAGCAAACTTAAAGTATTTAAACACCCAGGCCTTGGTGTCAATTAACAGGAGGGAGGTAGCCGCTGGGTCCTAGAGTGAGACAGATTTAAGAAAGTATCTGTAATGCCAAACGAAGAGATCTTCTGCAACCAACTGCAGGACGACTGTGTCACATCTGACACACCCGTTACAATGGGCCAACAGACTCTCCATTACCGCCTCCAGATCACTGAGTGCATTAGGTATTGCCCCTCTTCTGTAACTATAAGGATAAATCTTCTCCTTTCTATACCACTTTCCATACAATCTAAAGAATTCTACTATTAATATTAGTACTTAGTCTTCATCCATGTGTTGCTCTCTGGTCATATTGTGTATAAATTTATTTCTGTTGCTTATGAAACATGAACATATTCCAGAGGACGGTAAAGGAGTTATTATTACTCACTGTTCCCAGTTTCGCACACAATCTCCATTATTTATTGGGGTTTTTCTTGGTGTAGGGGAGAAAAGCAAAGTACCTGGGGAAAACAGAAAAACTCCCTTCTAATGTTGACCCTGGTTATCCTCACGCACATGACTGCAGTTATGAAAGTCTACATCGCTAACTGCTGAGACCCCGTGACGTTCATAGTTCATGGTGACATTGGCTATGTGCACACTGTCTTTGTACACTCATGGTAACCTATATCCCAATATAAAAGGACGATTCCCATGGATGTCATAAAGTGGTAGCCATCCTTTGTAGAATCCTATTGTAAAAAACTTATAACGTATACTTTGTTTTACTGGATCCCGTTGTTTGGAGTAGTGTAGTCTACAAAGCTATTTTGCACAGTGGTATCCTGTAAGTAGCCATATACATGAAACTGATCCTTTTTCTACAACAGGATTTTTAGGGTGGCAAATGCCACTGTATGGCCCCTGTTAGAGGCATTTGTTGAATGTATTCATACTAGGGCACACATGTCAAACTCTGGCCGGTGGGCCAAATTTGGCCCTCAGGATGATTATATTTGGCCCATGACACCATATGGAGGACTATGTGGGGCCCATTATACTGTATGGAGGACTATGTGGGGCCCATTATACTGTATGGAGGACTATGTGGGGCCCATTATACTGTATGGAGGACTATGTGGGGCCCATTATACTGTATGGAGGACTATGTGGGGCCCATTATACTGTATGGAGGACTATGGGGGGCCCATTATACTGTATGGAGGATTATGGGGGGCCCATTATACTGTATGGAGGACTATGGGGGGCCCATTATACTGTATGGAGGACTATGGGGGCCCATTATACTGTATGGAGGACTATGGGGGCCCTTTATACTGTATGGAGGACTATGGGACTATGTGGGGCCCATTATACTGTATGGAGGACTATGTGGGACCCATTATACTGTTTGGAGGACTATGGGGGGGCCATTATACTGTATGGAGGACTATGTGGGGACCATTATACTGTATGGAGGACTATGTGGGGCCCATTATACTGTATGGAGGACTATGTGGGGCCCATTATACTGTATGGAGGACTATGGGGGGCCCATTATACTGTATGGAGGACTATGGGGGGCCCATTATACTGTATGGAGGACTATGGGGGCCCATTATACTGTTTGGAGGACTATGGGGGCCCATTATACTTTTTGGAGGACTATGGGGGCCCTTTATACTGTATGGAGGACTATGGGACTATGTGGGGCCCATTATACTGTATGGAGGACTATGTGGGTGTAACGGGTCTGGGAGGCGGAACCTCTGAGCTACTATACAAGGGGGCGGTCCTTGTAAGGGAGCGGGTGGCGACCAGGGAAGACGGGCAGGCAGTCACAGCAGGTGACCGGGACAGTCTCTGAGTGAACGGGCTGGAGGTCACGGCAAGTGACCGGGGCAGTCTCTGGATGAACGGGCAGGAGATCACGGCAAGTGACCGGGGCAGTCTCTGGATGAACGGGCAGGAGGTCACGGCAAATGACCGGGGCAGTCTCTGGATGAACGGGCAGGAGGTTACGGCAAGTGACCGGGGCAGTCTCTGGATGAACGGGCAGGAGGTCACGGCAAGTGACCGGGGCAGTCTCTGGGTAAAGGGTTGGTACGACCTGTGGCGGCTGATGGTAGACGTGAGCTCCCAGGTGAGCAGGCGAGAGTCTCTGGATAAACGGGTGGTCACAGCATGTGACGGCGGAGCCTCCAGGAAGACCAACAGACAGGCGGCAGATGAGCGCTCCCAGGTGAGCGGGCAGGAGTCACTGGACAGGCAGGTGGTCACAGCACGTGACGGCGGAGCCTCCAGGTAGGCTAAGCAGGCAGGTAGCAGATGTGCGCTCCCAGGTGAGCGGGCAAGCTGGTCCATAGACAGACTGACAGGAGTTGTAAGGCAGACCGTCGGACCTCAGGCTAGCAGGCAGGTAGCTGATGTGCGCTCCCAGGTGAGCGGGCAAGCTGGTCCTTAGACAGACTGACAGGAGTTGTAAGGCAGACCGTCGAACCTCAGGCTAGCAGGCAGGTAGCAGAATATCAGGCAGGAATAAGACAGCAAGCTGGCAGGAATCTGGCAGGTAACTGGCAACGGGACCTGAGGGCTGAAGCAGAGTAGTGAACAGTGCAACAACATTGCTCGGGCACCTCCATTTTGGAGGAGGTGCCTTATATATGGTGAAGTCCTCCGGCCATTGGCCGGGGACTCCTTAGGACGGCGCGCGCGGCCCCTTTAAGAGGGAGGGAGAGCGCGCGCGCCCTAAGCACAGTGGCCGGGAAGGAGCGCGCGCTGCCAGCAGAGCGGGAGGAGGACGCCGGGCACGGAGCAGAGCGGTGAGGGGAACAGCGTCCCTGCCTAGCAGAGGGCAGGGACGCCGGCGCTACGGTACCCCCCCCTTTAGGCCCCCCCTTTTTTAGGCCAGACAGAAATTTAGCAAGGATAAGAGGGGCATGGATGTTCTCCCGGGGCTCCCACGTTCTCTCCTCAGGACCAAACCCCTTCCAATCTACTAGAAAAAAGGTCTTTCCTCTTACCCTTTTGGTGGCAAGAATGTTCTCTACCTCAAACTCATCCTCAGCAGAAACCGGAGCAGGAGGCGTACCTGTAGACTTGGAAAAAGAGTTAAGTACCACAGGTTTGAGGAGAGATACATGGAAGGAGTTAGGGATCCGTAAGTTGGCCGGGAGTTTCAATTTATAGGCCGCCGGGTTGATCTGACTGATGACCTCCAGAGGACCGATGAACCGAGGCCCTAACTTGTAAGAAGGTATCTTGAGTCGGACATATTTAGATGAGAGCCAGACTTTATCTCCAGGACGAAATTGTGGAGGATCCAGGCGTTTTTTGTCAGCGTGTCTTTTCATCCGTTCGGACGACTGAAGGAGTGCGGATCGGGTACTCTCCCAAATGGAGGAAAATTTGCTAACGAGAGATTCCGCAGCCGGGTTGTCCACAGAGGTGGAGACAGGAAAAGGAATCCGAGGATGCTGACCGAAGACTACAAAAAACGGGGATTTGGAGGAGGATTCGCTCTCGTGATTGTTATAAGAGAACTCGGCCCATGGTAGGAGATCCACCCAGTCTGAATGATGGGCATTAACGAAGTGCCGGAGGTAACTGGTCAGGTTCTGATTGATCCGCTCCACTTGACCATTGGACTGTGGGTGGTAAGCGGAAGAGAAGTCCAGGGTGACGTCTAGCAGTTTACAAGTGGCTCTCCAGAAGCGTGAGGTGAACTGTACCCCACGATCCGACACGATGTGGAGGGGCAGGCCATGAAGACGAAAGATGTGACAAATAAAGTCTTTAGCTAGCTCGGGTGCAGACGGGAGGCCTGGCAGGGGAACGAAATGAGCCATCTTGGAGAAGCGGTCAGCGACCACCCAAATGACCGTACAACCGGCAGAGACTGGGAGGTCAGTTATAAAGTCCATTGCTATATGCTGCCAGGGGGCAGCAGGTACAGAAAGCGGAAGGAGGCGACCGGCTGGCAGATGTCTCGGAACCTTGTTGCGGGCGCAGGACACACAGGCAGAAACAAAGTCTATTACGTCCTTGTGCAGGGTAGGCCACCAGTAGTGCCGGGTAATAAGCTGGAGAGTCTTTTTCTGACCGGCATGGCCAGCCAGTTTAGACGAGTGACCCCAGTGAAGGATCTTCTCCCGATCAGGTACTGATACGAACGTCTCTCCGGGAGGGAGACGATTTAGACTCACGGGAGCCACCTGCATTACTCTGGCGGGATCGATGATGTGTTTCGGATCTTCCTCGAGATCAGACACCAGAAAGGATCGAGACAAGGCGTCCGCCTTGACGTTTTTGTCAGCCGGGCGAAAATGAAGAACAAAATCAAAGCGAGCAAAAAACAAGGACCACCGAGCTTGGCGCGGGTTAAGTCTCTGGGCATGCTGGAGGTAAGCCAAGTTCTTGTGGTCAGTGTAAATTATTACCGGGTGAAGAGCCCCCTCGAGCAGGTAACGCCACTCCTCCAATGCCAGTTTGATGGCCAATAACTCTCGGTCTCCTATGGAATAATTGCGCTCTGAGGAGGAGAAGAGTTTAGAGAAGAAGCCGCAAGTTACCATCCTCCCGGAAGATGATTTTTGAGTAAGTACCGCTCCGGCTCCAGAGGAGGAGGCGTCAACTTCCAGGAAGAACTGCTTGTTGCTGTCCGGGCGATGCAGCACCGGGGCGGAAGAGAAGGCCTGTTTTAAGGAAAGAAAGGCCTCCTCTGCTTCGGGCGGCCACTCTTTGGGATTAGTACCCTTACGGGTGAGCGCGGAAATTGGGGCAGTCCGGGAAGAGAAGTGTGGTATGAAGAGGCGGTAGTAGTTGGCGAAGCCCAGGAACCGCTGAATGGCCTTCAACTCCTCCGGTCGAGGCCATTTCTCGATGGCAGACAGTTTTTCTGGATCCATTCGTAGGCCGGTCTGAGAAATAATGTAGCCTAAAAACGGAAGCGAGGTCTGCTCAAAGAGGCACTTCTCGTATTTAGCAAAGAGGTGATTCTGCCTGAGCCTGAGCAGGACCTGACGAACGTCACTCCGGTGAGTCTGGAGATCCGGAGAGAAGACCAAGATGTCGTCCAGGTACACCACTACGCAGGAGTAAAGAAGGTCCCGGAAGATGTCATTGACCAACTCTTGAAAGACGGCAGGAGCGTTACAGAGACCAAAGGGCATTACCAGATATTCATAGTGGCCGTCCCGGGTGTTGAATGCCGTCTTCCATTCATCCCCCTGACGGATACGAACCAGGTTGTACGCCCCACGGAGGTCCAGTTTGGTGAAGATTCTAGCCCCCCTCAGACGATCAAATAACTCCGGAATGAGCGGAAGGGGGTACTTATTCTTCACCGTGATCTGGTTAAGGCCTCTATAGTCTATACAGGGACGGAGAGAACCGTCCTTCTTTTTGACGAAAAAGAAGCCTGCTCCCGCCGGGGAGGTAGATTTCCGGATGAATCCCCTGGCCAGATTCTCCTCAATATATTCGGACATCGACCGGGTCTCAGCAGCGGATAATGGATAAATACGCCCACGGGGAGGAGTAGTACCGGGTAACAGGTCGATAGGGCAGTCGTATGGTCTATGAGGGGGTAGTGTCTCTGCCTCCTTTTTATTAAAGACATCAGCATAAGACCAATAAGGAATCGGAAGTCCAGGTAGATTAGCTGGGGTAGGAGAAGGACGGACGGGATGGACGGGAACCAGACAGGTCTTATGGCAGTCCTGTCCCCAGCGAAGGACCTCTCCGGTCTGCCAGTCAAGCACGGGTGCATGTCTCTGGAGCCAAGGTAGACCTAGCAAGAGGGCGTGAGAGAGTCCAGGCAGAACATGAAAGGAGATACTCTCAGAATGCAGCATTCCCACCTGCAGAGTAATGGATTCGGTGATGAGTTGGATGGGGCATGGTAAGAGACCCCCATCCTCGGCAGCAACAGACAAGGGTACAGCCAGAGGTTTGGTGGGGATGCGGTATTTCTCTACCAGGGACTGTGAAATAAGATTCCCGGCTGCTCCAGAGTCAAGTTGGGCTAGTTCGAAATAACGGTTCTCCCCGCAGACGATTGAGACTGACAGCAGCAGAGATGGAGAGGATTTATTCTTGTCTAGGTCGACCTCTCTGAGCGAACCTAGACACAGGCGTTTCCCGACCTCTCCGGGCAGGCACGGATCCGGTGCTCCTTACTGCCACAGTAGAAGCAGCTCCCCTCGGCACGGCGTAAGTCCTGACGGGTTTTGACCATCTTGGTCTGGTCGACCTGCATAGGCTCAGGAGAGTGTACCTGGGGAGAGACGGAGGGAGTGACGGGTTTCTGAAAAGTAGGAGCTAGACGTGGAAACCTCCTCTCACGGGTGACCTCTTTGGCACGCTCCTGGAACCGTAGGTCAATCCGGGTGGCAAGAGTTATTAGGTCATCGAGAGTGGTAGGAATGTCCCGACCGGCAAGTTCATCTTTAATACGGCCTGACAGACCCTCCCAGAAGACGGATACCAGAGCGTCGTTATCCCAGGCCAGCTCCGAGGCAAGGGTACGGAACCGTATGGCATATTGGCCCACGGTGAGACCTCCCTGACGGAGGCGTAGCAGTGATGATGCGGATGAGGTCTTCCGTCCGGGTTCGTCGAAGACTTTCCGGAAAGCCGTGAGAAAGGCAGGCAAGTCGGACACCAGGGGGTCTCCTCTCTCCCATAGAGGATTTAGCCAGGCCAGGGCCTCCCCGTTGAGATGGGACATGATGAAGGCAATTTTGGCCCGGTCGGAGTTAAACTGGTGAGACAGGAGTTCAAAGTGCAGGGTGCACTGATTTATGAAGCCCCGAGCCTGGGCGGAGTCGCCTCCGAAGCAAGGAGGTGCAGAAAGCCGTGGTCCGGGGTAGGATACCATGGTATTAGTGGGCAGCGGAGCTGCCGGATTGCGAGTCATGGCACTGGCGGAGGTTACTGGCGGAGCAGTCAGAGTGTCCAGGCGAGAATTGACATTCCGCAGGTGACCCAGGATGGACTCCTGTTGGGACCTCTGACGGGACAGTTCATGACACAGGTCCGAGAGCGAGGGAGCTTGGGTGCCACCGGGTTCCATGGCCCGAGCAAACTGTAACGGGTCTGGGAGGCGGAACCTCTGAGCTACTATACAAGGGGGCGGTCCTTGTAAGGGAGCGGGTGGCGACCAGGGAAGACGGGCAGGCAGTCACAGCAGGGACCGGGACAGTCTCTGAGTGAACGGGCTGGAGGTCACGGCAAGTGACCGGGGCAGTCTCTGGATGAACGGGCAGGAGATCACGGCAAGTGACCGGGGCAGTCTCTGGATGAACGGGCAGGAGGTCACGGCAAATGACCGGGGCAGTCTCTGGATGAACGGGCAGGAGGTCACGGCAAGTGACCGGGGCAGTCTCTGGATGAACGGGCAGGAGGTCACGGCAAGTGACCGGGGCAGTCTCTGGGTAAAGGGTTGGTACGACCTGTGGCGGCTGATGGTAGACGTGAGCTCCCAGGTGAGCAGGCGAGAGTCTCTGGATAAACGGGTGGTCACAGCATGTGACGGCGGAGCCTCCAGGAAGACCAACAGACAGGCGGCAGATGAGCGCTCCCAGGTGAGCGGGCAGGAGTCACTGGACAGGCAGGTGGTCACAGCACGTGACGGCGGAGCCTCCAGGTAGGCTAGCAGGCAGGTAGCAGATGTGCGCTCCCAGGTGAGCGGGCAAGCTGGTCCATAGACAGACTGACAGGAGTTGTAAGGCAGACCGTCGGACCTCAGGCTAGCAGGCAGGTAGCTGATGTGCGCTCCCAGGTGAGCGGGCAAGCTGGTCCTTAGACAGACTGACAGGAGTTGTAAGGCAGACCGTCGGACCTCAGGCTAGCAGGCAGGTAGCAGAATATCAGGCAGGAATAAGACAGCAAGCTGGCAGGAATCTGGCAGGTATCTGGCAGGTAACTGGCAACGGGACCTGAGGGCTGAAGCAGAGTAGTGAACAGTGCAACAACATTGCTCGGGCACCTCCATTTTGGAGGAGGTGCCTTATATATGGTGAAGTCCTCCGGCCATTGGCCGGGGACTCCTTAGGACGGCGCGCGCGGCCCCTTTAAGAGGGAGGGAGAGCGCGCGCGCCCTAAGCACAGTGGCCGGGAAGGAGCGCGCGCTGCCAGCAGAGCGGGAGGAGGACGCCGGGCACGGAGCAGAGCGGTGAGGGGAACAGCGTCCCTGCCTAGCAGAGGGCAGGGACGCCGGCGCTACAGTGGGGCCCATTATACTGTTTGGAGGACTATGGGGGGGCCATTATACTGTATGGAGGACTATGTGGGGCCCATTATACTGTATGGAGGACTATGTGGGGCCCATTATACTGTATGGAGGACTATGTGGGGCCCATTATACTGTATGGAGGACTATGTGGGGCCCATTATACTGTATGGAGGATTGTATGGGCATCACAGTTGGGCATCATACTGTGTTGGGGTCACCATACTTTGCCAGGGAAGTTGAGGGGGGGTACAGTAGGGCCATAATACCATACGCGTGGAGAAATTCACAGTGTGGGTATGATACTGTGTTTGGGGGGGCACTTTTGTTGGTGTAATACTTTATGGGGGCAATGAAAGGGCAATCTAGGGGCTTCAATTAAAAGTAGTGTGTAATGTGTATGTTATCTTAAAGGGAATCTGTCAGCAGGTTTTTGCTACTCCGTCTGAGAGCAGCATGATGTAGGGGCAGAGAGCCTGATTCTAGGGATGTATCACTTACTGGGCTGCTTGGTACAGTTTTGGTAGAATCCCTGTTTTGTCTGATGTAGATGTAGCAAAGGTAAGACTTCTGGGCTGTTTATAACCTCACGCACACCCCTGACTGGCAGCTGCTGTTAGAACTCTCCTGTTAGGTTTTTTTTAGTTTGCTGGTCACATGACCATTTTTGCCTATTTAATCCGGCTCCGCCCTCCTGGTCTTGCTGGACTTCATTGTATTTACTACTCTTGAGCTAGCTTGGTGCTCTGTTGCCGTTCTCTGTTAGTTTTGCTAGGTCTTCTGACCTCTATGCTTTTTGTTGTGTGTTTGTCTTTGACTGCTACTATTTCTGCTAGGAGGTGTCCAACTTATCCCAGTCCCTAGTTCTTGTAGGGATCCCTCCCTCACATCTATAGGTCTTCGTTCAGACTAGCCGAGGACTTTAGCGGGTCTGATCGCAGGATCAGGTTCCCCGTTACATCGTAGGGATCTAGTTTAGTTCTATTGTAGGGACAGTTCTCCTGTCTTTCCTTAGTCCCTGTAGCAGATCATAACAGCTGCATATGTACACTGCATTTTCAGCAAGCTGCCAATCAGTGGTGTGGGCAGGGTTACACCGATTTGCCTGACTGGTCTGCACATGTTGTCCTCTAGTTATATTCTCTTGCTGATAAAACACTGATGGTACTTAACAGCACACAGCCCAGTAAGTGACACATTCCTGGAATCAAGGCCTCTGTCCCTACAGTATGATGCTGTCAGATTAAATAGCAAAAACATACTGACAGATTCCATTTGAATTCAGTATTGGGGACATTTTAATTGAAACTCTTTTTGATCTTTTGCTTTCTTACTATTTAAAGAGTAACCTACCACCAGTCTATGGCTGCCCTTTTTATTTAAGAAAATAGTGCTCAGCCACAGATTTTACTAAATAGCACTTATTATCAAGTATGAGGATAATTGTCCCTAATGCACGCTAAAGGACCGACTTTCTTGTGAAAGTCGGGTCCCAACTTCCCATGTATGCTGAATGTGATTGCATAAGTCTCCGTGCCTTTGTCCCTCACTGTGAAAACACAAGATCTCCCGTGTTATTACAAGATCTTGTGCTTTGAAGTAAACCAGTGCTGCTGCCATCTCATTTACTATGCAGTTACCAATCGATAACACTGTAATGAAGTTGCAGATCTGCCCAGTAGGGATGAAAGGACCCATGGATGTTCGGGTTCAAACGAACTTTAATCCAAAGTTCGGTTGGGGTACCAGAACTCTACCTGAACTTGAACCCAAAACCCATAGAAGTCAATGGAGACCCAAAATTTTGGTGCTGTAAAAGGGCTTTAAAATGGTCGTAGTAAGGGCTAGGGAACTGCCAAATACTCTCAACGAGTTTTTCTCTCCATCAGAAGTACGAACACTAAAACAGACTTCCATGAGAAGTCTGTGTTCGGAGATCAGCACCTGAACCCCGAACTCTACAGTTCGGGTTCACTCATCTCTACTGCCCAGAAATTGTTTTATTTCAAAATGCAAGATCTCCTGATAACATGCAAGTTCTCAAGCTTTTATGGTGAGAGGACCAGTGGAGGGTTATGGGAACCTACCTGGCATGACTGGATCCCACAACCTAGAAGTTGGGACCTGACTTCAGCTAGAAAGTCAGGTCCTTTAGCCTTGATTTATGGTCTCGTATCAGCATTTTTGTTAATAAGTTATGTTAAGGGCTCATATAGACATCATTGAATCTCTGTTCGATCTTGGACCACAATGCACGGACTGGCTCATAGAAATACATGAAGCTGTCATGCTCCGTTCAGGAGACCCCCGGGTTAGGCTAGCCCATGCATTAGCAGTCCGTACCCGAACCGATTTGCACAGCACGGACGTCTGCATGATCCCTTAGTAACAGTCTGTGGCTGACGAATGTTTTAATCAAAAAGGGCAGCCACCGACTGGTGATAGGTACTCTTTAATTTATATTATACTATATAATGAAGCTTAGTCACCATTTCTATTAGTACTTAGATACTTAGGGGGTATTCATTATCAGAGTAATTTTTAGGTCAAATTTTCTTGTGACTGCATTGACATTATTTGCACCAAATTTATGAAAGTTCTGCTCAATGTCTGATAAATTTGGCACATTTTTACTTATAAAAGTTCTATCTTTTGATTTTCCACTTTTTATGCTCCCTCCACACACACACTTTTTTTTCCATAAAAACAATGATCCCGATTAGTGATGAGTGAGCATGCTCGTTACTCGAGATTTACGAGCATGCTCGGGTGTTTTCCAAGTATCTTCAGTGTGCTCGGGTGTTATGTTTTCGTCACTCCGTGCTCATGATTTGCAACTGTTTGACAGCTTTAATACATGTGAGGAATGCCTCATATCACCCGAGCACACTGAAGATACTTGGCGAGCACCCGAGCATGCTCGCCGAAAGAGTTAACAGAACATACTCGCTCATCACTAATCCCGATTTATCAAAGCAATTTTGTCATAAAAAGCTTTAAAAAGTTGCAACTCGTTAGTTGCACTAAAAGTTTGTGACTTTCTGTATTTTCACAACAGTTTCTCCCAGCTTCACCAAAATGGATGGAGCTGGGGTGTTATACTACAACTTGTTTAATTCATGACCATCTGTGGTGTAACTTATGCATAAATCTTGCTCCAGTCAGGGAATGGGGTAAGATCTCTGGCATGGCGCATTGAGGCGAACACCACTCATCAGAGTTTTGAGCCTCTTAATGAATCAGGATCTTCTGACTCCTATATGTCCCCTAGTCAAGAAAATTGCCGGTCTTGATGAATCGGGGCCAAAGTTTGATAAAATGTGCATCTTTTTGACATAAAAAAAACTTGTTGACTTCGGCACCTCAATTGTGTAGATCTGAATTGCTTATATAAGGGATTTATTGTGATAGTAGAAAATATATTTCATTTTTGCTAAGATTAATCAATTAATTAATCTGTTGATTGTTGAATCTTCATAACATTCAGCTATAGAATAACACAGAGTGCTGGAAAAAAAGAGGTGTAAAATGAGTAGTTAAATAGACATTGAATGTAAGCATAGCTTGGTGCCGCTCATTCCTCCCCCACCTCACGAGTTCATGTAAATAACTTGATCGGCCCCCCAAATTGTAAAATGCCCCGTCTCGTGTAGTCATTGAAGTAAAGTTTAAATTGGATTCTGACTGAATGTTTTAAGTAGATGGGCCGACAGACAAGTGACGCTCACTGTTTCCATCTTTATGATTTACCCTTGTGGTTGTCCTTTGAGAGGCTGACCCAGTCATGGGGGTCACCCGTGTAACACTGATTCGTCTGTGTCTGAGAATTTCTATGCTAATTGTAAATTCTTCTGGGCAGATGGTTATATGGCTGCTCTGTACATCTAAACAATGACTCACTATGTATGGATCACGAAAACAGCACTTGCACTGGACTGGGCAGCCGCTTTATTCATGGTTATTTTATGGGAGGTCCAAAGTGAAGATGTAAATGTATTTAAAATCATAAAAACCTAAAGATATAAGGAATTGCATTAGTTATTCAGACTGATACAGCCCCCATCTGTTGCCCTGAAATGGGCATGTTCTGTCATATGTTTATGTGGGCTTTTATGCTGCTACACAAACAATGCCACTTATACATTAGTACATACAGTGCAGACCAAAAGTTTGGACACACCTTCTCATTTAAAGATTTTTCTGTATTTTCATGACTATGAAAATTGTACATTCACACTGAAGGCATCAAAACTATGAATTAACACATGTGGAATTATATACTTAACAAAAAAGTGTGAAACAACTGAAAATATGTCTTATATTCTAGGTTCTTCAAAGTAGCCACCTTTTGCTTTGATGACTGCTTTGCACACTCTTGGCATTCTCTTGATGAGCTTCAAGAGGTAGTTACCGGAAATGGTCTTCCAACAATCTTGAAGGAGTTCCCAGAGATGCTTAGCACTTGTTGGCCCTTTTGCCTTCACTCTGCGGTCCAACTCACCCCAAACCATCTCGATTGGGTTCAGGTCTGGTGACTGTGGAGGCCAGGTCATCTGGCGTAGCCCCCCATCACTCTCCTTCTTGGTCAAATAGCCCTTACACAGCCTGGAGGTGTGTTTGGGGTCATTGTCCTGTTGAAAAATAAATGATGGTCCAACTAAACGCAAACCGGATGGAATAGCATGCTGCTGCAAGATGCTGTGGTAGCCATGCTGGTTCAGTATGCCTTCAATTTTGAATAAATGACCAACAGTGTCACCAGCAAAGCACCCCCACACCATCACACCTCCTCCTCCATGCTTCATGGTGGGAACCAGGCATGTAGATTCCATCCGTTCACCTTTTCTGCGTCGCACAAAGACACGGTGGTTGGAACCAAAGATCTCAAATTTGGACTCATCAGACCAAAGCACAGATTTCCACTAGTCTAATGTCCATTCCTTGTCTTCTTTAGCCCAAACAAGTCTCTTCTGCTTGTTGCCTGTCCTTAGCAGTGGTTTCCTAGCAGCTATTTTACTATGAAGGCCTGCTGCACAAAGTCTCCTCTTAACAGTTGTTGTAGAGATGTGTCTGCTGCTAGAACTCTGTGTGGCATTGACCTGGTCTCTAATCTGAGCTGCTGTTAACCTGCGATTTCTGAGGCTGGTGATTTGGATAAACTTATCCTCAGAAGCAGAGGTGACTCTTGGTCTTCCTTTCCTGGGGCGGTCCTCATGTGAGCCAGTTTCTTTGTAGCGCTTGATGGTTTTTGCAACTGCACTTGGGGACACTTTCAAAGTTTGCCCAATTTTTCGGACTGACTGACCTTCATTTCTTAAAGTAATGATGGCCACTCGTTTTTCTTTACTTAGCTGCTTTTTTCTTGCCATAATACAAATTCTAACAGTCTATTCAGTAGGACTATCAGCTGTGTATCCACCTGACTTCTGCACAACACAACTGATGGTCCCAACCCCATTTATAAGGCAAGAAATCCCGCTTATTAAACCTGACAGGGCGCACCTGTGAAGTGAAAACCATTTCCGGTGACTACCTCTTGAAGCTCATCAAGAGAATGCCAAGAGTGTGCAAAGCAGTCATCAAAGCAAAAGGTGGCTACTTTGAAGAACCTAGAATATAAGACATATTTTCAGTTGTTTCACACTTTTTTGTTAAGTATATAATTCCACATGTGTTAATTCATAGTTTTGATGCCTTCAGTGTGAATGTACAATTTTCAAAGTCATGAAAATACAGAAAAATCTTTAAATGAGAAGGTGTGTCCAAACTTTTGGTCTGTACTGTATATACTTTATTTGATACAATGACATCCTTTTTGCTAATCCTGGACAACTATACTAAGATAACCCTAATTTATTGAGCAACAGATAACAGTAATATCATGGTGAGTATTGGCAAATTACAAAATCAAGTCCCATCTACATCTTTACACAGAAGTCAGCACCCTGTGAGAGGATTTGCTGATGTTCAGTTGAAAACAATAGATTGGAAAGACATTATTCAGTATCTTCTATATTTACAATAGGCCGGACACTGATCTGCATGAGAATCTGACTCAAGAGCTTATTATAAATGAAAGGTAGCGTTACCAGAGTGAGACATGTAGCTCAGGAGAGCAGACTGTCAGTCATTACATGTCTCACACTGGTAACTCCCCTTTCATTTATAATGAGCTCTAGAGGCACCGTCTCAGGGAGATCTGTATCCAGTCCTTAGATCTTAACAGCTCATTTACATATTAAGAAAAATGTGGATTCCTCTGAAATAAAATGTTGTATCACGGTTAACAAGGTATCCATTTATTCAGCTTCCTATGACCTCCACGCCCATATAGGTGGCTTAGGAAGGTTGATTCTACTGACAGATGACTTTTAAGTGTTTTCTATGGTCAGAGGGGCAAAAGCTACTGCCAGAAACCTCTGTTAGCGCCTTATCTCCCTAAAAACTTAATGATCAGGTGTTTAAATTGCAAATACTAATCCTTTTATCCCCTGACATCATTTAATGAGGCAGAATTGGAAGAACCCATACGTCTACTGTAATAGTCAACCACTTTCCACCAAAATCGTCAGGATCGACTTATTTTTATCTAATGTACAGTCATGGCAAAAGTTTTGAGGCTGACAAAAATAATTTTGTTTTTCATAAAGTTTGTTGCTGTCAGATATTTTTATGGTTACTGATGTACAATTATAATCATTTCGTGTTTGTAAAGCACTGTGGAATTAATGGCGCTATATAAGTGAGTAAAATAAATCAATTTCATATGTTTTTATACTTTTATTCACAAATTCATCAAGTTTATACAAAGACTCAATATTTATAGTGTTGACCCTGATTTTCAAGTCTCCTGTAATTTTCCCTGAGTTGTTGAATATCGGCTTCTGGGCCAAATCCTGACTCACCCATTGTTAACCAATCAGTGCCTGGAGTTTATCACAATTTCTGTGGTTTTGTTTGTCCACCCACTTTTTGAAGATTGACCACGGGTTCTCAATAGGATTTAGATATGAGGAGTTACTTGGCCATGGACCCAAAATGTCAATGATTTCTTCACTGGGCAACTTAGTTATCACTTTTTTGTCTTCTGAAAAGTTGCTCCATCATGCTGGAAAAAGCATTGTACATTACCAAATTATCCTGGATCGTTGGGACAAGTGGCTCTTGGGGGATGTTTAAATACCATTTTTTTATTCATGGCAGTGTTCTTAGGAAAAATTGTGTGAGCCCACTCCCTTGGATGAAAAGCCCCTACACCTGAATGGTCTCATGATGCTTTACTGTTGGCACAAAACTGGATTTATGATGGTGCTAACCTTTTTTTCTCCAGACAGTCATTCTTACAGATGTTCCAAACAGTCTAAAGGGGTCTTCATAAGAGAAAATAACTTTGCAGGAAGTACAGGGATTGGACAGCCGAGGACTTAGGTCAGGTTATTTTCCCTGATGGAATGGAGGATTATCCTCAAAGATCTGGAGACCAAGTCAGCAACATCATGAAGAGGCTTTCACACTTGTACAACTCCTGAGATTATGGTGTGGGGTGGCCTAATGTGTAGTAGGACGACCCCTCTAATCTTTATTCCAGGTACACTAGCTGCTCAGCGTGACATTGATTGGGCAGTACAATCATTGGCATGGCTATTTTTCAACCTGACAAAGCCAGGTAGCATGTTGCCCATGCTGCAGCCTGTACAGCCTGTCTCCCAACAAGCACATCTTGGACATCATAGTTTGGCAATTACAAAGGGAGCTGCCAGCAGTGGATCTTGATCCACTGGAGCATTATATTTGTCAGACATCCACTAACCTTTTTCATAATATGCCAACTCATGTAAGGGCATATATTTTTTGCGAGTGGAGATACTGAGTAAATCAAGTTGTTTTGAAAATTTTGTTTCCATTCTTCCATCATTTACATATTATTAACATGTCTAACGATCCTGTGATTTCCATAATTCCAAGACATTTCCTTCTTGGTGTTGGAATTTCATTGTTGAGGAGTGTACATATGAATTCTTCCAGGGGTGCCTTGTCTGTCATACGAATCCTTAGGATAGGGTATTATGTACGTCTGGCAGGTCAGCTTTAATACCGCAGTGCAGCTAGTCTGTTTCTTAGAGACAGAAAATGACTGTATATACCTAGAGAACTTGTGCATATCATTTATATGTATACTGCAACCATGCAGGTGCTGAAGCATCTGGCTATGATTCCCCTCTATATGATCGTCAGTGCTCTTACGCCTTCCATTGCCTACATTCAAGGCAGTAAATGATGGCGTCCTGCTAGAGAATAACATGATCTCTGAGTAGATTAGTACAGAACATTCCCCTGCCTCATCCCACGTTCATTAGTATATAGCGTGGCACACTGCCTGCTGCAGACACATTTCACTCCTTTGGCTGCTTTTCAGTTGGCACAAAGTGAAGTTTTCGGTCTTAAGCAGTGGGTGGATGCAAGTAACAACCCAACAGCTTACATTTTAGGATTACTTTTCTCCATGCGGTGAGAGGGTATTTCTCCGTGCAGCTGACACCAGCACAGTTAACTGTGAAATGGCAAGGAAAGAAATGTGTGATTCCCTGGGTGTTTGCATATATTATTCTGCAGTGTAAAAGTGACCATGTTTGATTAGTAAACCATACTTCAATAAAAGAGCAGATGATATTAGGGACTGCATGTACCAAGGACACTGCTTTCATTAATGTTTTAAACGGCCGGTGAGATCGCTTGCAACGGAAGCAAGGCACTGAGCCGCAGACAGCGTGTGGCCACACTTCACTTCCTTACGCGTTTCGGAAACTTTGGTTTCCTTCATCAGAGGAGACTTGTGTGTAGATGGTACATGATGTCATTGCTATGCTTGCGCTATATTTCGCTTACACAGCAATACAGTATTAAGTGGGCATCAACCTGACTTAGGGACATATATACCCTTATAGAGTAACCGTTGTTTTAAATTTTATTTTATAAATCATTAGTACATGTGAAAATAAGAACCTTTGTAATATATCTTATCAGAAAAATCCACTTCTTTCTCCTCCTGCATTGATCTTTCATGCTCAAGACAGATTTTCTCATTACTGAGATAGGAGATGACAGTTGGTGCTTTTTAAACTCTATGGAGCGGGGGGAGGAGAAGGAAGGAAGATCTAGAGGCAGACATATAAATTCTGCTGCAAGTTCTTCATGCAGTTCATAACAGAATAATGTTGGCCAAACCATCTAATTTTAGTGGTCAGACTGGCTGACCATCCAATGTGTATTGGAGTGGACTAAGTTTCTTCCCACAGAAGTTGCCAGGACAAAGAATGATTAAATTGTTGAATCTTGCCATGACCAAACCTTTTGTTCTGAGAGAATGTAAGAGGCTATCAGAGACTGTGCTTCCTTTTTTCTCCTTTAGAAAAGCTTGGCAAAGTCATTTGTATAGAGAGAAAAAGCTGTACCCCGACCTATGCTGTAACTTTAAGGGTACCCTACATCTGCTGACCATAAAATATGAGAACGTATATTTTTAGTCCATTGTTCATAGCAGATACAGAATTCGAGCAGTTTTAGCAGTATAACTTTGTGTAGGTTTCAGCTGTTAGAAAAGTAATGGAGAATTAAAGAGTGCCGTGTAAACGGAATTAGTAATATATTATTTAGAAGAATGTAATTACTATCACCATTGTAACGACTTGGCATGCTGAAAGCTGTTGTTTTCCAGTTACATATAATTGCTTAACAATATGTTTTATGGGTTTTTTTTCTTAATTTTTCAGGGATATAGATAATGGGCTGTGTGCAATGCAAGGATAAAGAAGCAACCAAACTGACAGATGAGAGAGATAACAGTCTAACTCAGAGCTTAGGGTACCGCTATGGGACAGATCCCACGCCACAGCACTATCCGAGCTTCACTGTGACAACCATTCCAAATTACAACAACTTCCATGGGTCTGCGGGGCAGGGACTTACAGTCTTTGGGGGCGTGAATTCCTCATCACACACAGGAACTTTGCGTACAAGAGGGGGAACAGGTAAGATTAAGTAATTTTGTCTCATTTTAATATGTCCTAAAACCCCTTGCACTGTCTCAAATAATCCAATTAAAACGATAAGTGATGAAAAGTCATGTTAAAATGAAGATAGTATGTGTTGCTTATCAATAGTGATGAGCGAGCATGCTCATTACTCGAGATTTACGAGCATGCTTGGGTGTTTTCCGAGTATCTTCAGCGTGCTCGGGTGTTAAGTTTAGTCACTCCCTGCTCATGATTTGCGACTGTTTGACAGCTTTAATACATGTGAGAAATGCCTGTTTCTTAGGCATTCCTCACATGTATTAAATGTGTCAAACTGTCGCAAATCATGCACACAGAGTGACTGAAACATAACACCCGAGCATGCTGAAGATACTCGGCGAGCACCCGAGCATGCTCGCTGAAAGGGTTAACAGCACATACTCGCTCATCACTACTTATCAACCTTTACATTAACTGCCAATTTGCCTGCATTTTGCCGAGTGTGAGAATGAAATATGAATTAAATGTGAAGGTCAAGTCCACCTTAGCTACATGATTAGCTCCATGATCATTTATTATGACATTTGAAGTTCAGGATCTGACTACAGTCTACAACTCACAACGTGCAGGTACACACGGTGAGAAAGTCATAGTCAGTTAATGTTGTTTGAAATCTGAGTAAAGGTGGATTTGGGCTTAAATAAAGTATAATAAAGTATAATATGTAAATTAACATGAAAGCTGAAGGTTTGTTAATTTTAAAGCAGAATCAAAATCAGGTTGTCAAAGACCATAGCAACACCCAGAACAGAAATTCACTGTATTACCCTTGTGTTAACCTTGTACTCCCCAACCCTTGCTAAGTGTCTTGAGACCTAAATTGTCTCTGCAGTGCTAAAGAGGCAAAAATAGATTTTTGCCCCTATAGAGATACTATTTTGTTTGTCGGGGAAAGGAAAAAATGCACATTTTTATTTCCCAGACCCCAGAGCCTGACATGCAATGGTATAACAGGATAACTGCAAGTATACCTTCATTTTCAGATCCATTAAGGATGTGGACATAGTGTCTATGTTGCATTATTAAAGGGAATCTGTCAGCAGGTTTTTTGCTATGTAATCTGACAGCAGCATGGTATAGGGACAGAGATCTTGATTCCAGCAATGTATCACTTAGTTTATTGGGTGCACCAGTTGCAATTGAATCACAGTTTTCTTTGCTGCAGAGCTTGGAATGGGCAACTCTGTATAACCCCGCCCCCCTCACTGATTGGCTGCTTTCTGTGTACACTGTGTATTGACAGAAAGCTACCAATCAGTGGTGGGGCAGGGTTACACTGAGCACTTGACTAGACGGCACAAAACACCTAGTCCTCTAGTGATAAAATCCTGCTGATAAAACACTGATTTTATTAAAATAAAAAACACCCAGCCTAGTAAGTGATATATCGCTGGACTGAGGCTCTCTGCACCTACATCATGCTGCTCTCAGATTACCTAGCAAAAACCTGCTGATAGATTCCCTTTAAAGCTTGCATTTACAAGCCACAGACAGAGGCTGCATCACTTCCAAGTTCTTATGACAAAAACGTATGATCTGTCCTTGTCCAACCGATGGTGGAGGAGCTAGAGAACACAAAAACGCAAATAGGGTCTTATCCGGTATAAATTTAAAAGGTTAAAAAAGGTTTTGCTAACCTGGTAGAGTTGTGTTCACACAACAATATAGAGGCACAGACCAGCTGCAACAGGTCCACAGGTCATCTGACCAATAAAGTGATTAAAGGAATAAACATGGATATTCTGTGCTGCTGGTGGGTAGAAATGTAGATCCAGGATACACCACACTATGATTGCTTTTTTATTAGTCTACGCGTTTCGAAGTTTACATACTTCTTCCTCAGGACATAACCACTTGTGGTCGACGTGTTTCGAAGTTTTCATACTTCTTCCTCAGGACATAACCACTTGTTATAAAAACCGAAATCATACTCTGGTGTATCCTGGATTTACATTTCTGCCTACCAACAGTGCAGAATATCCATGTTTATTCCTTTATTCACTTGTCCAACAGAGGCAATTTGCTGACTGAAATAACCATTTCCTTTAATGTCCTAATATATGCACTCAAAACTGCAAATTTGCAGGTTAGAGTTGAGGAGATTAGATGTCTGTTCCATTTTTCAAAGGGACATGAAAATGAACATTGCAGTCATATTAATTGTTATGGGTAAATCCTCCATTCATTCTTTCTTTGCAATGGGTATTATGGAGTTCTGTAAGTGTGAGAAGGCTAGGACATAGACAGGACGTGCAGCCTCCGGCACTTCTGAGCACAGACAACTTGGTGTAGGAGTTTTCACATTCCTGATGTACGCTATATGTACACTCATCATATATTACTCCTGGTATTTTCCTTGAAAAGAACAGATTTCAATACATTACATGTATAATGTTGATAGACAATTGATCCAGTAGTCCTACGTTTATCAATATAGAAACATCAAAAACGTTTCAATTTGGGTGGAAATACACGTGTTGTTTAGTTGACAGCTGTTTTACTGACTCCTTTATTAAAGGGAATCTGCCAGGTCCCCCGTGACTCTCCTTTCCCCTTCTCCCCATTTATAACATGGAAATAGGGCCGACTAGCCTGGGGAACTAACGCCCCATCGACGAGTCAAAGCCCTCATTAGCATAGGGTCAGCGGAGGTTATAAATGCTTTTTTAAAGCATATATTTAACTGAATTATATTACACAGGGCTGGTTAGGGAGGGGGTTTAATCACACATAGGTGAATGCTGCTGGGTTGGAGGGCATGGGGGACCTGACAGGTTCCCTTTAACAACCATTTTAATTTCAATGATGAGGGAGGATGGAACTACCATGCCAACACCACCCCCAACATCTGCAGTTATTTGATAGTCAAGGGGCCCTGTTAACATTAGATCACTGACCACTCCCTACAAAAAAGCTGAGTTTGGTTATTATATAATGTGCTGGCCAGTTTTACAAACATTTCATTTACTACTAGTTATATGTAGGTGGTCGCAGACTTGATAAATTAATGAGCTAGCGAGACACGACTGTTTGTATCCTTATATATACTTATATACACTGTACCGTGCACAAGTTTTAGGCAGGTGTAGAAAACATACTACAAAGTAAGAATGCTTTAAAAAAAAAATTTTTATTATTTAACAATATGTAAACTGAATGAACAAAAGAGAAACCTTAATCATATCATCATATCAAAATGTTACACGCACGCCGTCTAAGTTCAGATAGGGGTGAGACCGGTTACATGAATTCGTTGGAATCCTGATGGGAACCGTTACTCAGGACGACCATAGGCTACAGGCACACAATAGATTCAGTTGCTGACCAGACACATCTGACAAGAGTCTTCATAAACGGTAGAACAGTAACATTTAATGAGGCATGGCCAGTGCAATGCAAAGTCTCTTTGAGCAACAGGCTCCAGTAACAACAGTACAGTCTCCTTTGCAGCACAGCAGTACAAAGTCTATTATCCGGTAGCACAGTACAGCACAGTTTTAATACATACCCAACCACAGGCTTTTCCTTCACAAGGACTCAATAATACACAGTATTCTTTATCCTACATGGAGATGGAGGGGGGAAGGGTGTGATGAGGGAGATGATCTCTATGACAGGCTTCCTTCCAGTCCTTATTTTCCTGGCCGATAATACTCCACACTGTTAGCTCAGGGAGTCTAACTGACCTTTGTTTAGCTTCCCTCCTGACCTGAATTCTGTTCCCTTGCCTTCTGTGAGATACAGATCATAAGCCACCTTTCTCTTCTCCTGTGACTGTGTTAACCCCCCTGGTTGCTGGATGCTTCTGGAGCACAACACTTCTTGTCTCCTGAGCTTGTAAAGCACTACTTCTGCATGTCACAAATATTTGGTGTGTGACCACCTTTTGCCTTTAAAACAACATCACACCATGAATTCTTCTAGTTACAATAGCAGTTTTTGAAGGAACTCGGCAGGGAGGTTGTTTCAGACATTTTGGAGAACTAATCACAGATCCTCTGAGGATGTAGGCTCTCACAAAAGCTTTTGCCTCTTCATGTAATCCCAGACCAATTCGATGTTGAGATCAGGACTTTGTGGGGGCCGTATCATCACTTACCAGATTCCTTGATCTTCATTACACTTAAGATAGTTTGGGGTCGTCTTTAGGATGAATAATGTTTGGGGTTGTCCTGCTGCGGAATAAACTTGGAGCCGATTAGATGACTCCCTAATGGTGTTGCATGATGGATAAGCATCTGCCTGTATTTCTCACCTGCCTGTGCTGTGTTCTTTAAAGAACTGTGTACATCGAAAAATTGATGCATTGTTGCTGTTTTGAAGGCAAAAGGTGGTCATGCTTACATACTATGTACTGCTACAGGCTGATGCTTATCCATCATTCAATACCATCAGGGAGGCATCTGATTGGCTCCAAATTTATTCTGTAGCAGGACAATCACCCCAACATATAGTCAATGTCATTAAGGACTACTTTCAGCGTAAAGAAAAACAAGGAGTCTTAGAAGTGATTATATGGCCCTCACTGAGTCCTGATCTCAACATCATCAAGTCTGTCTGGGATTACATGATGTGACAGAAGAATCTGCACAAGCTTACATCCACATAAGATCTATGGTTAGTTCTCCAAGTCATGTAGAACAACCTCCTTGACGAGTTCCTTCAAAAACGGTGTGAGTGTACTTAGAAGAACACAACAAATATTGATAAGATTTCTCTTTTGTTCATTCACTTTGCATTTTGTTAATTGACAAAAATAAACTATTTACATAAACTTTGCACAGTTCCAAGTATATGTACTGTATGGATAAGTGTAAATGTAATGACACATTTTTATCTCTCGATATTACTATTCAGTGTGACTATAAAACATATGTCTGCAGACAGATTCAGTGTCCACATGTACACAGATGTTTCAAAGTATCTACTGGAACAGACACTACATATTTCTAATGCTAGACAATCTATTCAGCAATGCAAAACGTCGCCCACTATAAGCTTGATAGCATTCTATAAAAGAAAAATTATTTTTTTAAGCAATAAAGTAAGCACTATAAATAATTGACTTTAGATTTCCAACCATAAACAGATTTCTACATAGCAATTTTCCTTTGAGTGTTCAGGAAGTAATTCACTTATATTCCATGTACAGTAGCTCCTATCTGTGACACATTGCTCAGAATGATGAGTGAGATAGATAACATTGTCTTGGTTAAAGATAAAAACAAACTGTGAACCTTTAATTCCTCCTACAAAAATGGCCCCAGCTTAAATAAAAGAGAATTGTACTTGCATAAGTATTGCTGCCAAAATGTGACATTACCCAGGACAACCAAGCCCAGATATAATGAACTGGTTGCAATATACTAAGTATTTTTCTGCAGAACATTAAGTGAATTAAAATACACTATTCTAAATTCCAGCTTTGTTAAGCGTCATGGCTGCACATTTCACGCTCTTCATTATGAGAATGAGTCTATGTTGATTAAAGGGTAAATTATCTTCTGTACAATCCCATCAAAAACTGGTAGAGGCTATTCTAAACCGTTGCATATGGAATGAATCAGATTGACTTATAGTGTAAGTGCTGATTTGTGCCAGAACTATTTAATGTATGAGCTAATGTAATGCCACTTAATATGCGATCTGCTTTCATTCCTCAGGAGTTACACTTTTTGTGGCTCTTTATGACTATGAAGCAAGAACGGAAGATGACCTAAGTTTTCAAAAAGGAGAAAAGTTCCAGATCCTTAATAGCTCGTAAGTGCTAATATGAAGCTTTTTTATTGGATTAAAGATTTTCTTTTCTACAGTTTCATGTATATTAACATAAAACTTGTGAAAAACAATAAAGGAGGAGGGGGAGGCTATGCACTTTCGGATTAAAGGCTTTTGTACATTTATTTAAAATTGTATGGGTATTCATTAAATGTGACATTAAGCAAGTTTCAAAATAGTCTTCATTAAAAATGTTATCATTTTGCTGCTACAGAGCATCCGTAAGTCTTATCTGGCTGAATACTTTTCCAAAAATCTTTCAAATCCAATGGAGCTCCTACTCCTGCTTCTGATCTCTCTCTGCTCCAGCCCTCCATACTTGTGGTGTTAATGCTCTTTCAGATGTCTAGGTTTCACATATGAGTTCTATTCATGATTTTCACAGATAAATCTTCTGCAGTTCATGTATCTGAGCTTTTTTGCAGACCGAGTGATAAAAATTGACACACTGACAAAAAGCTTGATTCAAAATACTGATGAAAATTAGTTTTTTTCTGCCTATGACAAAAATCACTCGTGTCTTAATGAGACCTTAGATGTAGCTGTGTGTTTTATACTCATTATATTTGCACCAATTTTAATGAAAAAAGCGAGTTAGTGATGCACATTGCATCACTAACAACGCTAGGGGGGCAGTGTAGATAGTAGAGAAGACATGACAGGTTCCCTTTAAATTCATCATTAGTGGAGGATGAAAAGGAGTGGGCGGAGTGGTGCACGGACCAGGTGGTCACACCAATGGTGCATCAAAGCCCTCTCATTTACATATCTAATAAAACTGTTTTGTTTTTTTTTATAAAACAAATTTAGTAAAATCTACAGTATGATTTTTATAGTGGCTGAGTCTCCTTTATGAATGTCTAATAATTCCGTTTCAGTTTATTTTAGGGATGACAGACTCCCTTTGTATCAAATTGTTCCATTTAGGCGACTGTCACTTTCCTTTTCATCAGGTATTGCGATTTACTTTTTGCATAGCAAAAAACTAAGGCATACACAAAGAAGCAGCCATTCCATATGTAAACTGTCTAGAACAGGTCCAGCTTGTTATTCATCTGCATTGTTTTCATTGTAAAAATGTGTCACTTAACTCCGCTCAAAATATCTTCATATCTTCATCTACCGAACCGAGCCCTGTTACCCCAGGAAATATTGCACTTCAAACACCTTTCTGTAGTGAAGTGAACCCACTGTAAAAGAGATAGATAGATGGATAAATAGATAGATAAGAAGATAGATGGATAAATAGATAGATGGATATACGGATAGATGGAAAGTTACATATAGATATGAAATAGATAATAGATAGAATGTCACACCAGTGGGACGTTGGCTGCAGCACAGGGTACACACGCTCTTGCAGCGCAGCATACCCACGCTCTGGCAGCACAGCATACCCACGCTCTTGCAGCACAGCATACACACGCTCTTGCAGCACAGCATACACACGCTCTTGCAGCACAGCATACCCACGCTCTTGCAGCACAGCATACCCACGCTCTTGCAGCACAGCATACCCACGCTCTTGCAGCACAGCATACCCACGCTCTTGCAGCACAGCATACCCACGCTCTTGCAGCACAGCATACCCACGCTCTTGCAGCACAGCATACCCACGCTCTTGCAGCACAGCATACCCACGCTCTTGCAGCACAGCATACCCACGCTCTTGCAGCACAGCATACCCACGCTCTTGCAGCACAGCATACCCACGCTCTTGCAGCACAGCATACCCACGCTCTTGCAGCACAGCATACCCACGCTCTTGCAGCACAGCATACCCACGCTCTTGCAGCACAGCATACACACGCTCTTGCAGCACAGCATACACACGCTCTTGCAGCACAGCATACACACGCTCTTGCAGCACAGCATACACACGCTCTTGCAGCACAGCGCATACACACGCTCTTGCAGCACAGCGCATACACACGCTCTTGCAGCACAGCATACACACGCTCTTGCAGCACAGCATACACACGCTCTTGCAGCACAGCATACACACGCTCTTGCAGCACAGCATACACACGCTCTTGCAGCACAGCATACACACGCTCTTGCAGCACAGCATACACACGCTCTTGCAGCACAGCATACACACGCTCTTGCAGCACAGCATACACACGCTCTTGCAGCACAGCATACACACGCTCTTGCAGCACAGCATACACACGCTCTTGCAGCACAGCATACACACGCTCTTGCAGCACAGGATACACACTGTAAGGCAGCGCTAGTCATCATAATGGGGGTTACTCGCTTCGCTGCGTCAATCAATGCACACGTGCAATGTCTTTACGTTTTTCTCACAAAGCTGCAGTTTATTACTTCATAAGCCACAGTTCACCGGGTCCAACTCCGTGGCACGCCGACACACATATCTACAATATTCATGAGACAAGTGGCACACAGGCCCACTTGCTCCAGGTTACAGCCTATGGCAAGGTAATAAATTATCAATGTCCATATCAACGTCCATGTAACAAAGTGTATTACCTTTGCCGGGTTTTGGCTGCTACAGTCCGTTTATTCCGCCACCACTGTGGCTTTGCGGCTTTCCCAGGTGGGGGTCTCTAGCCGTCGTCCCCTCATGGGCTACTGGTATGTCTTCCACACTTGACATCCAGCCTGCGCCTTTCAGGGTTCTTCACCAAGCCGGCTCTCCCTCAAAGGCCACTGACATCCACGCACAGGATCCAGGCTTGGCCTTTCAGGCTGCCAGGCTTCACTCTCGGCCTCACTAGGCCTCTCACAAACGGTGTCCCACACACACGGAGCACAGGCCTCACACCAAACACACCTGTCTCAAATTACCAGGGTTTATATATCCTGTGCACACACACACAAACTGACAGGACCTTGCTGATGTCACAGTCATGTGATCAGTCAGCTGTGTGTATAGGTCCTGTGTGCTGTCCCAGTCATGTGTACAAACCTTTACTGTGCATACAGGACCTGTGTGATGTCACAGTCATGTGACCAGTCACCTGAGGGGAAAGGTATATGGTCAGGTAAAACACATCCTAGACCATTACCGTAATGCAAGCACGTCGCTGCATTACAACACGCTCTTGCAGCACAGGATACATACACTCTTGCAGCACAGTATACACACGCTCTTGCAGCACAGTATACATACGCTCTTGCAGCACAGTATATACACGCTCTTGCAGCACAGTATACATACACTCTTGCAGCACAGTATACATACACTCTTGCAGCACAGTATACACACGCTCTTGCAGCACAGTATACACACACTCTTGCAGCACAGTATACACACGCTCTTGCAGCACAGAATACATACACTCTTGCAGCACAGTATACACACGCTCTTGCAGCACAGTATACATACACTCTTGCAGCACAGTATACATACGCTCTTGCAGCACAGTATACATACGCTCTTGCAGCACAGTATACACACGCTCTTGCAGCACAGCATACACACGCTCTTGCAGCACAGTATACACACGCTCTTGCAGCACAGTATACACACGCTCTTGCAGCACAGTATACACACGCTCTTGCAGCACAGTATACACACGCTCTTGCAGCACAGTATACACACGCTCTTGCAGCACAGTATACACACCCTCTTGCAGCACAGTATACACACGCTCTTGCAGCACAGCATACACACGCTCTTGCAGCACAGTATACTCACGCTCTTGCAGCACAGTATACTCACGCTCTTGCAGCACAGTATACTCACGCTCTTGCAGCACAGTATACACACGCTCTTGCAGCACAGTATACACACGCTCTTGCAGCACAGTATACTCACGCTCTTGCAGCACAGTATACTCACGCTCTTGCAGCACAGTATACTCACGCTCTTGCAGCACAGTATACTCACGCTCTTGCAGCACAGTATACTCACGCTCTTGCAGCACAGTATACACACGCTCTTGCAGCACAGTATACACACACTCTTGCGTTCACAATTGCCTTTTTTTCATTCCTCCCACACTAGAGATATGTGAGGAATGCATGACAAGACTGAAAAACATGATCTTTATAGAAGAAAACACATGGTGCATTTGCAGATGGGATTAGAGCAAGCATGGACACAACCCCAGCAGTTACTTCCTCAACCTGTCAGTTGGTGTAATTGTCATTATATGCCTGCATACAATGTAACACTGTGCACTATGGAGGCAATTATTGGGGATTGTGCAGATGGTACTGACCGATCGAAAAAGATAAAGTGAAGCATCAGTTGCACATGAAGATTTCTGAGTGCGGTTAATAGGACATTGCATTGATGTTGCCTGGTGTCCTGTTATAGTGACATGTCATAGGATGTTTCAGGTTACATGCAGGGTGTGGGTCACAAATCTCCATAAGCCTGGAAAAATCTACATGTATCATTCACAACAATACTAGTACATGCAACTAGCACTTTCCACCCCAAAGTCTCCATGACATCTCATGTCAATCCACAGTCCTAGAATATCGGCATCTAGGTAAGGAGGAACTAATATTTTTTAAAATCAGTGTGTTGAAGAACATGGAACTTATTAACACTCAGAATACTGAATCTATTTTTTATTAAAGTAGGTTTGTTTCTCTCATGATCGTAACAAGACCTCTCATTATGTTATATTGTTTTTATTTTATCATCTTCTGAGAAATCAAATCCAGAGATTAGAGAGAATGTTGTCATGAAAACTACACAAAGGCCCTGATTCATCAAAGCTTTTATGCCAGAAAACCAATGGAAAAAACTTTGAAAAGTCACAAAAATGACTTTTGCAGTTTTCATGTTTTCATGCCAGTTTTACCCAACTCCGTACTCCAAAATATGTATGAGGGCGTGATGCCACAGCTCGTCTAATTCATGACGAGCTGTAGCGTTCCTTGCACCAGAAATTTTACTCCAGTCTCAGACTGGAGTAAGATTTGTGTTGAGGCACACGCCACTTGTCAAACACATCTGGCTCCAGCACACTCCATCATCAAGACAGACGAGATAATCACCGGTCTTAATGAATCGGGGCCTTTAAAATCATTTTACTTCTGTATTTACTATTCTACTCATTTGTATTCATGATCAGAGTATGCACTTACATCAGTCTGCAGTTGCCATCGACCTCACTGTTGCCAGTGGAAAAACTAGAAAACCCACTAAAACCCATTCCAATGAAGAGAACATGATTACTTTACACAGTTCAGTTTTTTTCCTTCAGAAATATGATCCTGGTCCTACTGGTGGCAAACATTATGCTATACTTAAACTTTTTAAGGTGGCCACATGTTTTAGATATGTATCTCTCCCGTCCCCCCGGTATACATGAATGCTCAGGAGGGGGAAAAAGCCATGGTCAGACACCTCTGGCGGCAGCTTATCGCTCATGGGAACATGGCTGTTTATATTTTAGCTACCTGATCTTTTCCTTCCCCAACATCATCTGTTGAAGAAGAGTTGGAAGACCTCCACAAACATTATTAGATGGTCAGATGATCCCGATGGTTGTGTATGGGGGTCTTTGGTTACCTCTACTGGCTTTTTTGAGTTCAGAGGGTTTAGATTATAATATTTTATAGGCAGGGACTATTAATTGTTTGGATTACTTCAGATTTTACTTGTTTGTTACTTTCCCTGCTGAATATCTTGGTGCAATATTAAGATTATTGTTTAGGGTGCAGGCTATATCCCGCTGAGTGCATCCTTCTGCACAGGTCATACTTAAGAACACGTAGCACGGATCATTTTATTGAACGGTTGAGTGGCCACCATATTATTTCTATTGTTGCTTTCTAATACTTATCCCACCCACACTGAGCTGCTGAGCATTAGAAACATGGTGGACACACGCAATGGCCCCAACTGCGTAAGAGTATATACTGTCAGTAAAAGCACAGTTGTAACGTGTGAGCAGGGTAGGAAACACAGAGGTTCACTGCCTCCACTGTCCCATGATTAAGGCTTAGCAATCAATGAGAATACATCCTGCAGTGTTTCAAGAGGAAAATATATACAATTTCAAGCACCACTTCAGCCTTTTTTCTAATTCAGTGCTGGAGTGGCGTCATTAAACTAAATTCTCTGCTCTCAGTATTATACTCACCAGCCATCATCTTCATCTGGCACCGCTCTGGTCAATCTTCTGCAGTTTGTAACTTGTCGGATCGCTTCAGTGTTTGCTGGGCTATCTGGAAGTCACTACTCAATGTAGATCTATGAGATCCAGAACGAGGATCTCATAGATTTACACTGAGAGCTTATTACTGTTACTTCCGGTCAGTCAGAAGTTGCGGTCAGAAGATGGCAGATCAGGACTTGAGTGGTGCTGGGAACAGCTGAAGACGGCAACTAGTAAGTATAATACTAGAGCTGGAGTGGTGCTTTTGGAAGAATATTGGTGATGGTTCTAACATATATCACGCCTGTACCTTGGCACGTTTTAATAGTTCTCACCCTTACTCTGCTCAGCTACAGAAGGTAGAAGTACAGGAGTTTTGTGTCTGGGGAATTTCCAAAGGTTAAGAAATTATCCTCTATACAAGTTGGCACACTTGCCTCGGTCATATACACATGTTGTATTTGCCATTATCATAGTAACAAAAGAAATGTACCTTACGCTGGTGAATAATGTAATGTGGAATTAATGGCGCTATATAAGTGAGCAAAATAAATGAATAAATAATATGTTCTCTTTAAAAGACAGATCCTTTATTTTCTATTTGTGTCTAGTGCAAATGAAAAAACTAAAAATGTACGCCTCCAGCTCTTTGCTGCCAGTTTGTAATTTCACTGCAGTAGTCAAATCTGACCATTCATTATTTGCGTGCGGCACCCACTGTTAAATTTAGCACACTGCCAAAATCCCGACATGTCCTCTGTGGTTCATACACTACAGGAGACATAATGCATGCCAGTAGTATCATACTGCCATCTAGTGTATGCTTCCTAGATTTGCGCATAGCTTTTTTCTTTTCTTCCTTTTGTTACTGCAGCAGCACATGGTGCTTAACAGCCATTTTAAATGAAATTTCCTTAAATCAATTATTGTGATCTTTATTTTAAATTGCGCCCATATATTCTGTGGTGCTTTAGAGAAAGCAAAAACATCATGACCATTAAGAAAAGGAAAGTTTGTCTCAATACATTATCTTTTTGAAGTAAAAGTATACGTGGCACTCTGCTGATTACCTCTGCAGCCCAAATGAATAGCCGAACATGTAACATATGGATCCTCAAACTCAAGGGCCCCTCTTTGCAGTCTTCCACTCTGCGCCCATTTATGATGCCCACGTGCCATAATTGACAACCCACTCTAGGACAACTACTGTTGAAGGTGAAATTGTCACATCTGTCAGAGGCTCAAAAAGCCTACCATGGACAAACTTGGCACAAGCAACTCCATCTGGCAGATTCTAGAGAAACCTAGACCTTCACCCATATAACGGGTCCAGTGGAAGGCTTCCACGCAAGGACTGCTGACCAGAGAAGCAACCACAGGCAGAAAGGGTCACCAAGCAGGTTCATAGACAAGAGGTCACGTTAGGAACAGAATCGTAAAACAAGAGGATGGTCAAAATTCACGTTGAGGTCAGAAAACAGGAGGAATCAGAAAAACAACACAAGCAAGGCATAGAGGTCAAGTCAGGTAGCAAAACGAATTGACTGGCTGTGGAAGTCAGAGACCCAGGGGTTTAAATAGCAGACCGCCCAACCCATGGCTTTCAGAAAGGAGTAATCAACACCAGGCAATGAACCCCATAGTTATCTGATCTATCAGCACCAAAGTCCCAGGTATAAAACAGGACTGATGCTGTCAGTTATGACTGCTGTTTTACAGCAGAGGTATTGATGTCATGTAATAAAGCAATTGAATTATTATAAGTTCCTACTCACTCCCATAACATTTAGCTTTTCCAGCCCAGGCTTCATAGCCTACTTCCCTGTGACTTCATTATATTTCCATGTATTCTTGATACCACTAGGAAAAAAGATTTCCAAGAAATGTAGCTCAGATCACTGATGGATCAATGATCCATCCTTTTAATTGATTGTATGATGATGATGCTATATGCTACATAGTCACTGTCAAAATGACAGTCATCTGCAGAAAATGTAATATCTGTCATTCCCAGGGGATACTACCTTCAGGTTATTAGCTTTCAAAAATTGCTTTTATCACTTGCAGAATCACCTTTGAAACCCACTGACAATGTCACCAGCTATTGATCTTTCAACTCCGGTATGCAGTAAATGTCAGATTACCTGTCTAAAATCACAAAGCTGTATTATAAATTTCTATTTAGAAAATATATGCCAATATATTCTTGCATTCATTCTTTTCTATCCTAGTATTTCCTAGTTTATATTTGTAATACTTAAAAAGGACCTGTAACAGGTGAAAAGTGGCCAGTTTATGGTCATATTTTATTCATTCCCACTGCTCTCCTGATTATTCTTTTTTCTTTACAATCTGCCGTACAGTTCCAAAGATATGGGTCTTTTAAGTTATTGCTAATTTTTATGGATTTTACTAAAGGGGCGGTGGTCACAGGATAATAATGCAGGACCACCTAAAGGCACCCCTGAGGATCCTATGAGCACCGCCCCCTTGTAAAGACTGTAACATTTAACACTAAATAATGGCCCTTGTCTCCAGAACCGTATGGCGGATTAAACAAAAAGGGCAGAATACTCAGGAGAGCAATGGGATCGGGCAGCATGTATCAGATGTCAGATTCTCTTTAACAACGTCCATTTCCTAACTTAGCCAACCCTAGACTTGAATTACTGTACCTGTTTATAGTTCCCAACAAATGTTTGACCATGCAAGTAGAACCGGTAAGTAAAACACAAAACTTGTACATTATCCAAAAGGCTTTTTTGGGGTGTTTTGTGTAGTCGCATGCCAAAGGGTTTCCATTTGTCAGCTTTTCATAAGGTTACCTTTTTATTGGGCAGTGAATAGTACAGGCTGCTTTACTTATGTGTACTTGTAAGATATCCATATTTTCTTATATGGATGTCATTGGCATATGATCTACAAATTCCCACGGCATATGCAGGCATTGGTTTATATAGTTATATAAGCTCACCTGAATATCTAAATTAGTGTGAATTTAGTCGTTTAAGCCTTTAAAGGGGTATTCCCATGTCCAAGATCCTATTACAATATGTAGTAGGTGTAGTAATAATAATATTAGGTAATACCTCCAATTAGAAATGTAGTTCAGTTCTTCTGATTCGCTATGGTTCTTTCCTCATGTGCAGGACATTGCATTAGCTTAGGTATCCATGGTTATGACCTTTCATATAATGACAGTTAGCTGCTAGTGGTCGTAACCATGGATACCTAAGCTACTGCAATGCCCTGCACATGAAGAGACATAGTGAATCAGAAGAACTGTACTACATTTCTAATTGGAGGTATTTGCTAGTATTATTTTCATTACACCTACTACATATTGGGATAGGATCTTGGAGATAGGAATAACCGTTTAAGCGCCCATACACATTAAAGTCATCAGAACCTGATAAATTTGGTATTATTTGGGGCACAATCTCGTGCGTGGGGGGGGGTCTCTCACCTTTCCTTCCACAGATGTTGTCAGCAAGATAAAGATCGGGCAGTTTAAATGTAAACGTTCGATTATTTTATTCCTGGGAAATAAGCTTCCTCCTTTGGTGTCTGGACGCTTCTTATTCCCCTCCCCATTAACAACACATGAATGCTTGGCCGAGTCCAGCGTTCCTTGGTATGGTGGAGGGTTCTGGAGAGATAGCTGTTAGCCGGATGAGCTTTCAGCTGACAGCTATATTATGGCACATTTAGATGGAACGCTCATTCCGACACTTGTGATAAGGTCGTATTTTCCAGAATAAAATCTTAGTTATTGCCAGTACATTGCCAGGAGTGTCCTGCTGGAACATGATTTTGTAATAACCATGTTCCATCCGTTTTTCATTGAACCGTGTAAACAGGCGAGTAAAAATGCTGATGGACTTGTAATCAATCGTGCTGGATGAGGGGCTGAGATCGGCCTGCCTCCGTGGGCCATAAGGTGTATCGGTGTCTTTAATCACAGTGCCAATGAAAAAATGCATTGTCCGCATATGCAAAGCTTTTGTGGACCTATGGAAACAAGGTTTTAAATGCTTGTCATTCTTGCCTATGATAATGCAGGTTTTCATTATTTGTAATATTTGGGTCTGTAATATTTTGAGATAATTCAAAGAAAAGACGATTTCACATAAAACTGCAGGCAAAGTTGCTGAAATAGTTATTGCCATGTCGTGGTGTCTGTAGTGGATGCCATATAATCTACTTGCACTAGAAAGATTGCAACTTATAAAGTTGGTTTGAGTAATTGTGTTCTCTTCTGTGATGGAAAATTTATAACAAGTAGATCCAGAAATGGATTATCTCTAACATGTGTGTCAAAGTACCAAATAGCCCTAAAGGGAGTCTGTCACCTCCAAAACTGAAATTGAACAATTTAAACATTCATATGGGGGACTTAGCCCCTCTAAAAATCATACTGCCACTGTAGATTTTGTTAAATTTGTTTCATGGAAAATAAATGAGGTGGCTTTTGCGCACCCTTGTCATAGCCAAGGGCTCGGTGCACCAATCCGTCTCTCAGTTACCACCCCTCCCTTTAATGTGATTGACAGCGCTCTCTTTGGAGCACTGCCTGGTCTAAATCCCCAGCTCTGAACATACTGACCCTCCAAGTGTTAGTGTGTGGAAGGGCCGGGTCCTCCTCTCCCTCTCCTGTATCTGGCGGCCGCTCACTGCACACAGGATCACAAAGCAGGGGGCCGATGACGACAGAAGAGGGAGATGAGAATGTGTACTCACTGACGCTGTATGCGTACTCCCGGCTCCGGCATATCAGTGTATGCGTGCTCTTATCCCCTTCTTCTGTGTGTAATGGCTACAGGATCACAAAGCAGTGGGCGGCCTCTACACCAAGAAGAGGGAGATGAGAGCCCGACACACACTGACATTGTGCACGTTCTCATTTCCCTCTGCTGTCAGTATCGGCCAACTTCTGCTTTGTGATCCTGTTTACAGCGAGCGGCCGCTTTACCCAGGAGAGTGATGAGAAGGCACTTGCAACGCCCCGACACTGTATGTGCTCTTGACCCCTGCAGCATCAGTATGTTCAGGCCTGGTGACTTAGATCAGGCAGCGCTCCAAAACAAGTGCTGTCAATCACCATAAGGGGCGGGGTGGAGGATGGTAAGGGTGCACCAAAGCCCCCTCATTTACATGACTAATAAAACTGATTTTCTCTAGAATAAATTCACTAAAATCTATAACCAGTATGATTTTTATAGAGAATAAGTCCACCACATGAATATAAATAGTTACGTTTCAGTTTTGGAGGTGACAGACTTCCTTTAAAAGAAACCTGTCACGTCATCAAACATTTTTAACCTGCAGATATGGGAGTTAATCTGCAGGTGAATAGTGTTCAAAAGCTGCCCGGCCACCTCACTAAAAGGCTGGCTACCTGGAGAAAATGAACTTTATTTCTCCATGTAACCTCCTGCTTTCAGTCATGGAGGTGCAGCCGGCACGATTTCAGTCACTGCTCAGTACATAGTGAGTGGCGACTGTAACCACCCCCAGCACTGACTGACAGCCGGCTCTGTACTGATGCACTGCTGAGCTGGCTGTCAGTCAATGCCGAGGCGTGGTTTCATCCGCTGCTCACTATGTACTGAGAGATGACACGCCGACTGTGCCTCCATGACTGAAAGTCAGAAGCTGCCGGGAAGAGTAAAGTTCATTGCAGCCCAGTAGGCGGGGTGTCAGTGCAGCAGACGGGCAGCTTTGCAACACTATTTACCTGCAGATTAACGCCATATCTCCAGGTTAATAGCATTTTGTGACATGACTGGTTCCCTGTAAGTGGCACAACTCCTTTTCATAAAAAAATACTCTCCATATAGTCACATCATCTTTGCTTTGCTGCTGAAATCATGCCTTGAAAAATAGAATACTCATTCATTTCATGATCTTTGATCCATTCAGCTGCTTTCATTATTTTATGATTTAAGAAGACAAGCTGTCATCATAGAATACAATGCTTACTAATCTGACTTCCTTCAATAATAGTCCAGATTGCCGCTTCGGATTACTGGTCACAAAGTCCTTAAATCTTTAATTTACTTATTCTAGGTACGCTCAGGAAACCTTAAATATCTGAAATATACTGTAACTACAGTTAGTAGGTTAACAAGAAGAGGGATGGATAAAAGTGAGAAAAGCATGACTGCAGGATGAGACTACACAAAGGAGGAAATATATTGCTGATGGGGGATTTTTTACTTCAGTTTTACTTTTGGCTGCATTGACGTTATTTCATGTTTGATAAATTTGGCACATCTTTAAATGTAACATTTTTATGTAGAGATCTTTCCCCAATTTTGTGCCACTCTTCCCTACTGGATTGAGAACTACACCTTGTAAAAAAATCACAAAAACGACTGTTGTGACTTTTTGATACACAAAAATGCGCCAAATTCTCTGCTCTTTCTGGGAGTTTTGGGTCCAGTGGGCGGTCCTATCAGTGACTGATAGCTGTCTCTATGTACTCTTATACAAGGAAAGCTGTCAGTCACTGATAGGACCGCCCACTGGACCCAAAACTCCCAGAAAGAGCAGAGGTATAAGTGCTGAAAATACAAGTTACACTGAATCTTTTCTCATAAATCTACATATCAATCTGATCAGCTCCACCTGCTCTATAACATGTAGATTGCACTGCATTTTATGGTGACAGGTTCCCTTTAATAAGAGGATAGACTACTGGATACAATCATATATGGATCATTCAAAAAATATTGTGTATTTTCCATGTGCCTGTTTACTAATACATATACATAATTTACATACATATTTTCATATTAATCAGTGCTGAACTGTCTCTTTGCAGTGAAGGGGATTGGTGGGAAGCTCGCTCACTTACGACTGGTGGGACTGGTTATATTCCAAGTAACTATGTGGCGCCTGTTGACTCCATTCAAGCTGAAGAGTATGTATTTATATTATATTTTTGTCTTAGATTGATCTTTCATAACATTTAACCTCTTTCAACAAAATAGGCAAAAAATTCTTGAGCTGTGATTGTCCGATCACTGGAATGACCACCAACATAAAGTCCAGGGCTCCAGTTTCGTGATCATGGGGGTTTCACCTATCAGCCCCCACTGATCACACATAAAGGTCCCTTTAATATATAGGACTTTAAACTTCCATGTTTGTTAAAGGGGTCATCCAAAAAAATTGTCCCCAGCCACCAATACACATAAAATAAGTAAAACAAAATGTATAATCATTTATTAGTAGCTGCTTTAGTGCTGGGTGCTAGTCTTCTATTTACCTGGCTGCAGCTGGCACTTCCCAAATACCACTTTCACTCTTGGCATTTTATATGGTACAACACTATTAACGCAATTGATTGGCTGAGGCGGTCACATTGGGTATATAAGACGTTACCGCTGCAGGCAAGTAAACAAAAGATCAGGAGTGGAACAGCTAGGATCGAATGGGTGAGTAGACATTTTTTTAACCCATGATATGTGTATTTTTAGCTTGGGGTAGATTTTTTTAATAATTTGGAAACCACATTTAAAACTCTTTTGACCTGGCCATTTTCTATTTCCGTTAGGGTGTTTTTTTTCATTATCTACACATTTTTGTTGACAAAATAATGCAGGAAAACATAATCGACCTTATTTTATGTCTCAGGCACCCATTAGGATTTTTGGGAAATTTTAAGTATTATGGCTTCATTATAAACAGAAGCAGTGAAGAGAGTGTGAATAAATTCATAGTCTTTCATATGTGTAAGATAATGAAGAATGTGTTGTCTTGTTAAAAATAATGCTAAGTAATACTAAACTCCTTCACTTTTGTCACTTTCTAGGTGGTACTTTGGCAAACTGGGTAGAAAAGATGCCGAGAGGCAATTGTTATCCTTTGGAAATCCAAGGGGTACCTACTTAATACGTGAAAGTGAAACCACCAAAGGTGAGTGTACATAAGAACTAACAGCCGAAATCTGCTTTGTGCGAGAATTGGATGTTTCGCCCCTAGCAGTTCGCCCCCAGCAATTCGCCCCCGGGTACATTTCGCCCCTGCACATTTCGTCCCCAGCATTTGGCCCCCAGGATGTTTTGCCCCCGGGGCGAACTGGGGGCGATATGTGCGGGGGCGAAATGATAGGGGCAAATTGTGCGGGGGCAAAATGTACCTGGGGGCGAACTGCTGGGGGCAAATTGCTGGGGGCGAACTGCTGGGGGCAAATTGCTGGGGGCGAACTGCTGGGTGCGAAACTTCCTATAACTGCTTTGTGCAGCCACTTTCATGGGCAGTCTCATAGAGAATGAATGGAGCGGAGCTGCGCTTTCTCCTCTCAGACCGTGCTCTTAAATCCCTGTTCTCGTGATTGGTGATGGTCCCAGCAGTCAGACCTCCTGAGGATAACTTATTCATTTGGTACAATTCCTTTATGTAAACTTCTTAAATCCACTCTCATTTTGAACATTCAAGGTGCGTGTGGAAGCTTTTTTTTTTCCAAATCATTTGGACTTGCACCAACCATAATGTTTTCTACCTTTACGGTAAAGCTTTACGTTTTAAAGGGGTTTTCTTATCTCAGATAATAATTTGTTAAGCCAAGGTCTTCAGGTCAACTGATATGCCCACCAGTGCACTTATGAACCTAATTTTTATATAAATAAAATACGAATTTCTGTAAAATATGGAGCCATATAGTGGCGAAATAGATTTCAATGGATGGTAAAAATTACTGTCAGATTCCTTTAAAGAAGCACTCCCATGAATATTTTCTTTCATTAAATGTATGGATACGTGTCTGTAATGTAGTGTGTATGTGTTACTATACTCACCTACCACCATTTTCTCCAGGATCCAGTGCCGCTCCTCTCCTCTTCTCAGTGACATCACTGCTTTTCAGTCTTTCTGGATCACTCTATGCAAACCCGGAAGTCTCTTTTACAATGTAAGTCTATGGAGCCCTGTTCTGTTGCCCCATAGGCTTATATTGTGAAAGCCACTTCCGGGTCAGGCAGAGCGCAGTCTCCAGAGCATTGATGTCGGTGAAAAGTGAAGCAGAGCTGCACTGGACACCGGAGAGAGCAGCAGTAGGTGAGTATATTAATACACTCACACTACACATCATAAACATATACACATGTAATGAAAATAAATCTTCATGGGAGGGCTTTGTTAATAAAAAGGGCCACTGTTGTAAGTGATCATGAGGGTCCAATCCTCCAGCAACCAGCTGATTTTGCAGAGAGAAGTGCCAGCTATGATTTTTTTGCTATTCTGATGAATGCATGTATATATAATATATAGGTAGCTCAAGGTTGCCAGATGGAAAGTTCTGATATTGGTCAGTTTGGAACAGTCAGATAAGGGCACCTTTTTAGCCCACCAACTTGCCAACACAAAAACTGTATGTGCAAAGCTACAAGTTATAACCAGGGCTGTGGAGTCGGTAAGCCAAACCTCTGACTCCTCAATTTCCATGCCACCGACTCCACGACTCCGACTCCCTCATACATGGCTCATGTTTAAGTGATACATTTACTGTAGCACAGATTCATCTCAGCTAAAAGTCAAGACCCTTAGATCAGGAATAGGACAGACATTTATAGGACATTTCATAACTTTCCCAAATTCTTATGAAAAAATATTCCCCACAAACTGCATTGAACTACTGTACCCAATTTATTATATATTTTATACCAACTCCATGACTCCGACTCCACAGCCCTTGTTACAACATTACTGTTTTTTGGAAGCAGAATATTTTTTTTATGTTTTTTTATAACATTTTATTTCTTTACCACCAAAGCAAAAAATTTGTAAAGTCAGGGTCGATAATTTGTATATGAAAGTGCCTAACGGTATTTATACTGTGAGAACTGATATTTACTATGACCCATTGATTACGAAATAATATTTTCCCCGTAAACATCATTTCAGGTGCCTATTCGTTGTCTATTCGTGACTGGGATGATATGAAAGGAGATCATGTCAAACACTATAAGATCCGGAAACTTGACAGTGGCGGCTATTACATAACAACAAGAGCCCAATTCGAAACCCTACAGCAGCTCGTTCATCATTATTCAGGTATGACTGCTCTCAATACTACAGTACTGTACATAAACTACGACTACTTATAGGTTGTAAGTCTTTTTACAGTCTTCTTTAGAACAGTAGGACAGCTTTATGCTCTAGTCCAATATTTATGGGGATTCCCATGGAACTGTTCTCAGCTTTCACCATGAAGCATATGACATTTCTGTCGGCTGGTGACTCATTCATTCAGCTAGTGATATGATCTGTTCCAGGGCAGTGGAAACTTAATATATATTTTATAGTTCTACCAGCATTTGTATAAGACCCTGGGTCATATCAGGATCCTTGAGTCCGCAATCCTCTAATGTGTTGAACCAGATGTTTCCAGGAGGCAGATATTTCATAATGCTAATCTGTTTTACTGTTCATTCTCAAAGCTTTAGAGCAGGAAATATGTTTCGCCATCTTTTGTATATTGCCAACTTTGTAAATGAAATGTCCCTCTGGTGTCACATTTATGTTACCTCTCATTGTTTTTTCACTCTCCCACCCCTCTTTTTCTTCTTGGCTTTTGCTCATGGTTTATCAGCTTATAGAATTATAGGACACACTTAAATAAAGCAAGGATCAGTATGTTAAATATGTAGTCTAAGGGTATGTTCACACTGAGTCTTTTTCTGACCTTATTTCTGTGGAAAACGCTGCAAAAAAAAAAAAACACTAAAAATGCGTAAAAAGAATGGAATAGAATGAATTTCTATGTAACAACGACTTGCTGTGCCTATGTTCAGGCTTTTGAGCTTCAGGCTTTCAAAAGACGTCAAGAGGTTAAAAGAACCAAAATGTCAATTCTTTAGGCATTTCTGCTACAAGTCAATAGGAAGGCTAAATTAAATATGATTTCCTTAAGACACCACATTGGGTTTTTTAGCGTTTTTTAGAATCATAAGTGGTGCTAATGAAAAATAGCTGGAGGGTCAATTTTCTACTGAGGCACAGGACTTTGTATAAAAGGAGACTGTTAGAGAGGCAGAGTCTCTCAAAAGCAAAGATGGTCAGAGGTTCACCAATCCAGGAACAACTATGTCTAAGAATTGTGGAACAGTTTAAAAAAAATGTTCCTGAATATAAAATTGCAAAGACTGCCTGTGATAGCACATTGCAGATAGATGGTAAAGTCATGGGAGACAGGAATATGAGTTTAACATTATTGAGGGACTTAGTTTTAGATTGTTTGCAGAATAAAGAGCCCAGGGTAAGGTAGTAGACAGAGATGAGGGAGATCTAAGGAGGTAAAGTGCTGTGGAAAGATTTCTGGGTGAGTGTGATAAGTCTAAAATGTATTTTAAAGTGCTTATACAACCAGTGCAGACACTGACACAGGGTGGAGGGATCGGTATAGTGGTTAGACAATAGGTGATCCTGGATCGTGGACACTGGCACAGGGTGGAGGGATCGGTATAGTGGTTAGACAATAGGTGATCCTGGATTGTGGACACTGGCACAGGGTGGAGGGATCGGTGTAGTGGTTAGACAATAGGTGATCCTGGATCCTGGACACTGGCACAGGGTGGAAAGATCGATATAGTGGTTAGACAATAGGTGATCCTGGACACTGGCACAGGGTGGAGGGATCGGTATAGTGGTTAGACAATAGGTGATCCTGGATCCTGGACACTGGCACAGGGTGGAAGGATCGATATAGTGGTTAGACAATAGATGATCCTGGTTCCTGGACACTGGCACAGGCTGGAGGGATCGGTATAGTGGTTAGACAATAGGTGATCCTGGATCCTGGACACTGGCACAGGGTGGAGGGATCGGTATAGTGGTTAGACAATAGGTGATCGTGGACACTGGCACAGGGTGGAGGGATCGGTATAGTGGTTAGACAATAGGTGATCCTGGATCCTGGACACTGGCACAGGGTGGAGGGATCGGTATAGTGGTTAGACAATAGGTGATCCTGGATCCTGGACACTGGCACAGGGTGGAGGGATCGGTATAGTGGTTAGACAATAGGTGATCCTGGATCCTGGACACTTGCACAGGGTGGAGGGATCGGTATAGTGGTTAGACAATAGGTGATCCTGGATCCTGGACACTGGCACAGGGTGGAGGGATCGGTATAGTGGTTAGACAATAGGTGATCCTGGCTACTGTATTCAAAGAGTGGAGAGGGGAGAGTTTTTGTACATGATCACATTCTTGATCATAAACCAAGGGTTCACATCTTGTATATTAAAATTTCACAAATCATCAATCTCATCCCATCCTACTGAGAATTATACAAGTATGAGTATCAATTAATTATAATGTTAAAAAAAACTCAAATCTTCCAGGCTCTCTCTGAAATTAAGTCGCACATTTTGATGCCAGAGACAATACATATTTTACACGGAAATTGCTGCCAAGTGTAGATTCAAGGCATTTGGGAACTAATGTACCAGTCACTAAATTCTAAGAATTCCATTGCTGGTTGGTTTGTATGTTATCCATAGCAAACATAATGCAGGAAAGTATCACTTTTAAGCTACATTCACACATTCAGTATTTTGTCAGTATTTACATCAGTATTTATAAGCCAAAACCAGGAGTGGAACAATCAGAGGAAAAGTATAATAGAAACACGTCACCTCTTCTGTATTTATCAGCAACTTCTGGTTTTAGCTTACAAATACTGAGGTAAAAAACTCACCAAATACTGAACGTGTGAACATGGCCTTATATGGATCCTAAGATGTAGATCTTGTATATTTGCCCGTTTGCTTTCGGCAGTCATCTTATGTCATATGTTTCTTTCTTGAGATATCACGTCTTGCTTCAGTTCTGTGTGTCATGTTGTTTCTTTCCTCTGCCTTCTTCTTGTTTCACGCCTCTCAGAGAGAGCAGCTGGTCTGTGTTGCCGCTTGGTAGTACCCTGCCATAAAGGAATGCCAAGGCTTACTGACCTGTCTGTCAAAACCAAAGATGTCTGGGAAATCCCAAGAGAATCCCTCCAGCTGATCAAGAGGCTGGGCAATGGGCAGTTTGGGGAAGTATGGATGGGTACGCAGTCAAAATCTTTACTTCAAGTCACTCGCTCCTGTGTGGAGCAACAAAAGGAAAGATGGAAAGTGAAGCAAAAGGGGAAAATATTAAAGTGCAGTTTTGCTAAGTCTATATTGCCTTTCGTGTTAAATTGGTATACAGCACCTTCCATCTTTCTTACTGCATGCTCTAGGTTTAATTGTTTTCATTAATTTCCTTTTCTGTAGAAAAAGCTGATGGTTTGTGTTATAATTTAACATTGATTGCACCGAATTATGTCCCACAAACTGTTGGATTGGCTAAGGATGCATGGGAAGTGTCACGGAGCACAATACTTCTGCAGCAGAAGCTCGGTCAGGGCTGTTTCGCTGAAGTGTGGTATGGTAAGGTGCACCAATTGCTTTATTTAGGAGATAGTACCTTTCAAGCAAAAAAAAAAACTAAGAAATAATTGGTACCTCTACAAGGTTCTCGTAACATGCTCAAACACATTAAAGGGGTTTGCCCACAAAAAAAAGTTCATTTTAATCACTAGATTTTGGAATATTAATCAGTTCCACAATTGGATGTGTTTAAATAAAATGTTCCTGTGCTGAGATAATCCTATAAATGTGCCCCTGCTGTGTACAGTGTAATGGCTGTCCTCCCCTGTCCAGGAGCTGTGGTATGATCAGATCGTGTTCCTGCACGGTCAGACACAGCCATTACACAGTACACAGCAGGGGCACATGTATAAGATTATCTCGGCACAGGAACATTATTTTTAAACACATCCAATTGTGGAACGTATTATTATTCCAAGATCCAATGATTAAAATGAAGTTTTGTTTGTGGGAAAACCCCTTTAAATAGCTGTCAGTTGAACTGTTAAATCTCCTTACTTGCCTACAAACCTGTACGTTTGGCTTAGTCTAGAATACATGTTTATTTTGAGGGTGATTAAGAATAAGCCAGACAGACCCCTCATCGTAGAATCTAGCATACCAGATCCTTCTTTGCTCCTACTCATCTTGGGAGAGCTGACTGTTCCCTATACAAATTAGATCATTGGTAGATTTTGTCCAATGTGAATGGGCACCGTTATATTAATGTAAATATACAGATTTTTACAAAATGAAGAAAAGGTAAATAAACGTTAATAGCTACCAGCGAATCCTCATTTAAACGCAATGATGTAGCTCAGGAGTCAGATTTTCAGGGAGAATGCATATACATATTTACAGTACAGACCAAAAGTTTGGACACACCTTCTCATTTAAAGATTTTTCTGTATTTTCATGACTATGAAAATTGTACATTCACACTGAAGGCATCAAAACTATGAATTAACACATGTGGAATTATATACTTTACAAAAAAGTGTGAAACAACTGAAAATATGTCTTATATTCTAGGTTCTTCAAAGTAGCCACCTTTTGCTTTGGTGACTGCTTTGCACACTCTTGGCATTCTCTTGATGAGCTTCAAGAGGTAGTCCCCGGAAATGGTCTTCCAACAATCTTGAAGGAGTTCCCAGAGATGCTTAGCACTTGTTGGCCCTTTTGCCTTCACTCTGCGGTCCAGCTCACCCCAAACCATCTCGATTGGGTTCAGGTCTGGTGACTGTGGAGGCCAGGTCATCTGGCGTAGCACCCCATCACTCTCCTTCTTGGTCAAATAGCCCTTACACAGCCTGGAGGTGTGTTTGGGGTCATTGTCCTGTTGAAAAATAAATGATGGTCCAACTAAACGCAAACCGGATGGAATAGCATGCCGCTGCAAGATGCTGTGGTAGCCATGCTGGTTCAGTATGCCTTCAATTTTGAATAAATCCCCAACAGTGTCACGAGCAAAGAACCCCCACACCATCACACCTCCTCCTCCATGCTTCACGGTGGGAACCAGGCATGTAGAGTACATCCGTTCACCTTTTCTGCGTCGCACAAAGACACGGTGGTTGGAACCAAAGATCTCAAATTTGGACTCATCAGACCAAAGCACAGATTTCCACTGGTCTATTGTCCATTCCTTGTGTTCTTTAGCCCGAACAAGTCTCTTCTGCTTGTTGCCTGTCCTTAGCAGTGGTTTCCTAGCAGCTATTTTACCATGAGGGCCTGCTGCACAAAGTCTCCTCTTAACAGTTGTTGAAGAGATGTGTCTGCTGCTAGAACTCTGTGTGGCATTGACCTGGTCTCTAATCTGAGCTGCTGTTAACCTGCGATTTCTGAGGCTGGTGACTCGGATAAACTTATCCTCAGAAGCAGAGGTGACTCTTGGTCTTCCTTTCCTGGGGCCGTCCTCATGTGAGCCAGTTTCTTTGTAGCGCTTGATGGTTTTTGCAACTGCACTTGGGGACACTTTCAAAGTTTGCCCAATTTTTCGGACTGACCTTCATTTCTTAAAGTAATGATGGCCACTCGTTTTTCTTTACTTAGCTGCTTTTTTCTTGCCATAATACAAATTCTAACAGTCTATTCGGTAGGACTATCAGTTGTGTATCCACCTAACTTCTGCACAACACAACTGATGGTCCCAACTCCATTTATAAAAGGCAAGAAATCCCACTTATTAAATCTGACAGGGCACACCTGTGAAGTGAAAACCATTTCCGGTGACTACCTCTTGAAGCTCATCAAGAGAATGCCAAGAGTGTGCAAAGCAGTCATCAAAGCAAAAGGTGGCTACTTTGAAGAACCTAGAATATAAGACATATTTTCAGTTCTTTCACACTTTTTTGTTAAGTATATCATTCCACATGTGTTAATTCATAGTTTTGATGCCTTCAGTGTGAATGTACAATTTTCAAAGTCATGAAAATACAGAAAAATCTTTAAATGAGATGGTGTGTCCAAACTTTTGGTCTGTACTGTACATGTTAACAAAAATGTGGATTTCTTTGGAATAAAACATTGGATCAGGGTTTAGGAGGATTGGTTATTCTGACAGATTCCCTTTAATCCTAATTAATAATGTTATGACTGCAAAAACACATCATTCACACTGGTAGCGTACAAACCAGGAGGACAAATAGCTGAACCTGACAGATCCCTGTTCAGACTAAAGTAGCAATTCCCTAAAGAATAAAGGAATCACGCACGAAACCACTGCAACCAACATAAACTACAGTCAAGTGAAGGAATCCAACAAAGACTATCACCAGCAGGAAACACCAGCAGGGGAAGGAATATAAAGCTGCACCGGAAAGGTGATAGGGCAGACAAACTGTAAATGAAAAACACCTGTTACGCAAAACCGACAGAAAGAAAGATAACAGAACTAAAACACCCAAAGAAAAGGCGTATATGCTGTGGCTCAGCGGAAAGAGACGCAGCCCACAGAACACAATCAAGGGTTCGAATCCAGTCACATGACAAATATAAGACACAAGATACTTAGTAAAATAGACAAAACATAATTGTAAGTCCATGCAGGACTGAAGCTATATATGAAGTTTACATTTTGCAATGTAATTAGGTTTTAAATTTATTCATAAGATTTTAGATTTACTAAAATATAAGTAGGAAGACATACTAGAAAATACATGGGAAGCAGACTTTATTGGCCACTTTAACCTAAATAACTAAAGTGAGAATATAAATAAATATCTTTAAAGGGGTTGTCTCAACCTATGAACAAGGCGAAAAAGATCCCTCTCGGAGCAGGTGGTACCCCAGCAACGAGCAAGTTATCACCTTCTAGTGAATAGATGACAACTTGCAGAAACTCGTTTAAAGGCGCACAGATGCAAGGATTGGGTGCCAAATCAAAAAGTTCATTTAACCATGAAATCGGCTTATATCAAAATTGATAAATATGTCAACCTATGAAAACCATTTCCAGTTTACATGCACTTATATATAATGTGGAGCAACTTCTTACTAATTCTGGATTGATCAGAAGTTGCTTTACATCTAATACACAAAAATGCAAGAATTTTATGAAACAATCTGGCTGTGGGATTTTGGAAAGCATCTGAGTACAGGCAACACTTCAACGTTAGGTGACTATTTAAAAAGAGTAGGAACATTGACTGGTTGTCCCACAATCACAACTTATCATCTACCTTCAGGATAGGTGATAAGTTGCTGGAGATCCCCAGATCATAAGAATTGGGGTCTCAAAACCTCGGTTTGAATGAAGTGGTGGCTGAGCATATGCACTGCTGGTCCATTTAAAGTCTAAGGAACTGATGGAGATAGGCGAGCACAGTACTCAGCTCTGTCAGTTCCATTGACTTTGACTAGAGTGGGAGTGTACATGCTCGACTTCTTTTTCATTCAAATGGCAGACCACATTTGTTTAATCAGGGGGTGGAGAGGTTTCCTGCAATAAGGCCCCGCAGTTATCAACATTGTTCCTAACATATTACCTAACCTGTGTATAGGTAATAAGTTGTGATCATGGGAGAACCACTTTATGTTAATTACACTTCTTGATATAGATTTCTGACAAGAGTAAATAAAGTATTTCTTACAGCTCGGTATTATTATTATTATTTATTTTTAAAGCACCATTGATTCAGTGGTGCTGTACATGAGAAACTGTGCAACATTACAAGTATTGTGCTCTTGTGCATGAGTTGTCCATATAACAGAATGACTGCGAATAGTCGTTTCGACCTTAATCACTTTAGCTTCATCCCAAGTCTTTAGATAAATATTCCATGTTTTTAAGGTTGGATTCACACACAGCAGATTTGGTGCAGAAACTATCCCATTCATCTAAATTGAATTTGCAGAAATTCATGTGCTCGTCATCACAACAAACGTATTCACATGATCGATTCGCAGACATTTCTGCACCAGCGTATGCCTCATGTGAATTTACCCTAATACTAACAATTAATGCTTTGAGAATTTGCGTGTATGTAATTGCATGCATGTAGGCTGTTGTAGCAGTATGTGGTCATACTGTATTCGTAGTGCAGAAAAGGTTTCAAGAAGTTGTCCACTACTTTATATGAACCCCCCAATGTATCCCCCTGGGGCCCAGAAGTGTTTTTCTAAATACCTTGCGGTACATTTTCTGCCTCTGAGCGTCGCTATCGCTGGCTGCTCAGAGGCATCACGTGACCCGTCACTGATGTCACGTCAAGTGAGGCGTGACATCAGTGACGTGCTCCCCGCGGTGAATGCTGGGCTGTGGGCGGGGTTACCCTGTGCGTCACACCCAGTGAATGTGGAGAGCGAGAGCGCGCGGTGGATGCCGGGTGTGACTTGCAGGGTAACCTCGCCCACAGCCCAGCATCCACCTTGGAACGCAGAAGTGAGTACCCCCCTGCAGCCGGGGGTCACGTGATGCCTGTGAGTGGCCAGCGATAGCGCCCCTCACAGACAGAAAAGGCACCACAAGGTATTTAGAGAAACACTTATGGGCCCTGGGCGAATACATTGGGGGATCATATAAAGTAGTGGACAACCCCTTTAAGTATGCTGCTTTACCATTACCATCTGGACGTAGACATAATAGCAACATGAAGATTCTGGAGCATTTTTCAATTGTACTTAATAAGCTGTAGTGCCCCACCTCTTTAGTTTAGATCTCTTGCTGCTCTGGTTTCCCCCATAGACATACTTGAAGAAATGTTGCCTGTGACTTCCTTTATTGATCTATTGGAAACTTTTGTATACAGACATGATCTCATCATACTAGATGAACATTTGGAAAAAGTTGGGAGATGCAACATTTCATTTATGCATTTATGCCAGCGTGCCCTTTAAAGAGGTTGTCCACTACTTTATCATTGATGACCTATCCTTAGGTCATCAATGTCTGATCAGTCAGGGTCCAACAACCGGAAATGCTCAATTGCGGAGCTGCTTCATCTTCTGGTAGTCGCCACAGCCGGGTACTGCACATCCACCGCCTACTGATTTGAATAGGAGGCAGATGTGCAGTACCCGTGGCTACTATCAGAATAATGAGCAGCTCAGCAATTGAGCATGTCTGGCCAACACCGAGGACAGCTGATCTGCGGGGGTGCCGGGTGTCAGTCCCTGACCGATCAGACATTGATGACCTATTGATTGTAAAGTAGTGGACAACCTCTTTGTAGCTTGAGAGCAGAGCAGTTTGGGATATGTGCAATGTTCCCTCTAAAGCCAACACAATTCAAAGTGATCCAAAACATCAGACAATAAATAAAAAGACTGATGATAGGGTTAATGTCAGAAACCTTGGGGATCTGGAACAGGAGGAGTTAATAGCTATATCCCTTACTACCAAAAGGGGGTTAATATGAGGAGAAAGGCCTGATGACACTTACCCTAAATTAAAAAACCCTAGTTATAATTGCCAGCATCTTTTGTTGTCTATTGCTGAGAATGGGAAAATTACTGTTTTAATGGGGCTTATTTATACCAAGGAAACAATGCAAAAAAGGTCTCCTTTTTGGCTTTTTTTGGTGGTGGTCTTTTGCTACAGATGTCAGAAAACCCATTTTATCCCAATTATTCATGAGTCCAATTTTCATAGCACATCTGATACGTGTTACTGTGCAAGCGATTTAATGAGGAATATGTCAAGTAGTTCTTGGTGAGGACATCACCTTCTATTGAAAGACAATGAGTCCAGATGCTAATGTTAGAGCTCTATGCATGTATATCGGTGTACATTAATAGGTCTATATCAGTGTTCCCCAACTCCAGACCTCAAGGCCCACCATCAGGTCATGTTTCCAGGATTTCCTTAGTATTGCACAGGTGATGGAATTATTGCCTGTGCAAGTGATGTAATTATCACCTGAGCAATACTAAGGAAATCCTGAAAACATGACCTGATGGTGGGCCTTGAGGACCGGAGTTGGGGGAACACTGTCACAAGTTTTTCTGTCTGACAGATTTGATCCTCCAGTCATTTCTTGCATATTACTGCATGCAGGTACATGGAATGGAAATACCAAGGTGGCAATAAAGACTCTGAAGCCAGGTACCATGTCTCCGGAGTCTTTCCTAGAAGAGGCTCAGATCATGAAGAAGCTGAAACATGATAAATTGGTGCAGCTCTATGCAGTCGTGTCAGAGGAACCTATCTACATTGTAACTGAGTATATGAGCAAAGGTCAGGACTTCTGAAATGTCTCTATGTTCCTGTATGTCACTCAATAGTAACGTGTACATATCACACACAAATGTAAGGGGGGCTTAAAAACACCTAAGAACCCAGGAAAACTGCGGTAAATCCTATATTTTTTTCTGGGGGGGGGGGGTTCTGTCATTTGCTAAAAACAAAAAATAAATGAAAAAAAGCAGTAAACTGCCCTGCGCTGAACCTAGCATCATGGTTAGGTTTGACAATAAGAAATAGTGTTGTTCCTATGGCTTTCCAGCTACCAACCCTATCATCTAGACATGATAAACTGTGACTTCTGTCTTCTGGGGAAGGATTCAGCCCTTTCCCAAACTGAGACATGTACAAGAGCCAACCTTAAGCAACTACTGCATTCCTAGCGAGATGATAAAACCTGTAACACTCATTATTTAGGGTGCTGTAGACTGTAGTTCAAAGAGCACTTAGCATAGTTTTCCTTCTCTAAGACACATTTATCCAGCCAAAATGTGTAATAGGATATTCAAGCTTCCATAAGATACTCTATCTCAGATACTTTACATACAAATTTTTTTTTAGGGGGTCGAGTGCTTAATTTACAGACTTTTGAAGTATAATGCCCCTGCATCTTAATAAATGTGGCTCATCTTTTACCTATCCATGCGCCAGAAAAGCTAATCTACACTTCCTATTTACACCATAATTTTGCTCAATTTTTAGTGTAAGTAAAATTTAATCTGGCAGTCTGACAGAGGTCCCTTCCATCTTAAACACCTTTCATTTTCCTTGTCACTTAGCTGGGAATGTGTAAATTGTCAAAAGTCGCACATTTTTTAGCACAATTTGTGACTTTTTGTGAAGACGTACAGTATATCTGATAGTAAATCATTGTGGCTTTCTTCAAAGATGTAATAATACATAATTCCAGGTGTTTTTTCCATAACTCCCTATTCCCTGAAAATCTAAAATATAATCTTTGATAAATCCTGGATTTAGTATACAGGTGGCATATATTTAAAGGGGTTATCCGTGACTTAGGTTTTTTTCCTATTGGGCTAAGCACCTACAGGCAGGTATTTGCCAATTACTTGCTTGTTCTGACCTGTTGTGATCTGTTCCAGTTCCTGGACCTCTCCTTCTTCCGATGACCTCAACAGTGCAGCTTCTTCTCTTCCACTCTGCTCTGTGGACAAGGTATCTCTGCTGATGCCATGCTGATCGACAGGCGGCTCTCCACTGCCTAACTATGGGGAGCGGGCTTTCAATCAACATGAGAACGTCAGTAACTCCCTGTGGACCGATCAGAGAAGAGAAGGGGCTGCTCTGTTGTCTTGAAGTCAGAAGAAGGAGGAGTGTCACCGTCTGAGTCCGGAGAGATCTCTGCAGGGCAGAACAGGCAACTACCTGCTGGTAAGTACTTAGCCCCATAAGAAAAAAAACACTTTAAGTACCATATGAATATTTAGGTAAAAAGGAAAAACCTCCCTAAACAATACTTTCCATTATTACTATGGTCAACTCCTTACAATGTGTAATGTATTTGTATCCCTGCTCACTGCTGTTACTAGGCCTCCATTAATCCAATAATACCTTTCTCATGCAGGAAGTCTGCTAGAGTTTCTCAAAGATGGGGAAGGACGAGCCCTGAAATTGCCAAACTTAGTTGATATGGCTGCCCAGGTAAACCTTTCCTTCTTCATACATGCTGTGTTAATGCAATCAATAATATAACATTTATTGATCCAATTTCTTGGTTTGGTAGGTTGCTGCTGGGATGGCATATATTGAACGCATGAATTACATACACAGAGACTTACGGTCTGCAAATATTTTGGTTGGAAATGGTCTCATTTGCAAAATTGCAGATTTCGGCCTTGCTCGATTAATTGAAGACAATGAATACACAGCGAGGCAAGGTAAGAGGAATAGAAAATGAAGAGAACAGATCAGCATGGACCGCATGGGTAAAGTACATATTTGCTCTGAAGCTAGCCACACACAGGCTAATTCTGTCTGCTAGAATCTGTAACTGGATTATTTCACACATTGGCCCCATACCTGGGCTTGTGCCTGAGATGAGAAGCCAGATCATTTTTAATTTAATTTGCCACAGTACAATGAACACGAAGTATCTTCTTAGCACATTTCCTGTTGTGCCTGATAATTTCCTTGACTCACAGGGAATCATTCGATGATATGAGAATATAGATTTTGCAGCTACTATAATGGTTAATTAAAATGTGATATTAAAGAGGTACCAGACCTAGCCCATATGTTATCTAACATTGCAGTATGAACATAAACTATCTGCAGAGCCATTTGATTCTGAAGAAAGGCTGTCTATAGTCTTCTTCAATGGGATTACTGAGCAGAAGTCTTGAAACCAGTCGGTGCCACCATCTACTGTATTACTGACTAACACATTTCACACCTATCTCGGCAGTTTTGAAAAGTAGTAGTACAATATCGTGCTATTGATTGGTGTACATGTCTGCCAGCTAGGAAATGTGCTTAAGGCCTTATTCACATGTATCTGTCCGTTTTTTCTCCATGTATTGGCTTGTTTTTCCACTGTCTTTTGGTCAATAAAATCACTGTTTTACACTGTTTTAGCATCAGGAGATTATCCCTAGAGGACTACAACCCCTGGCAAAAATTATGGAATCACCGGGCTCGGAGGATGTTCATTCAGTTGTTTAATCTTGTTGAAAAAAGCAGATCACAGACATGGCACAAATCTAAAGTCATTTCAAATGGCAACTTTAGGGCTTTAAGAAACACTAAAAGAAATCAAGATTAAAAATGTGGTACTCAGTAAGGGTAATTTTTTTCAGACCAAGCAGAGGGAAAAAATTATGGAATCACTCAATTCTGAGGAAAAAATTATGGAATCATGAAAAACAAACACACAAGAACACTCCAATACATCAGTAGTATTTTGTTGCACCACCTCTGGCTTTAATAACAGCTTGCAGTCTCTGAGGTATGGACTTAATGAGTGACAAACAGTACTCTTCATCAATCTGGCTCCAACTTTCTCTGATTGCTGTTGCCAGATCAGCTTTGCAGGTTGGAGCCTTGTCATGGACCATTTTCTTCAACTTCCACCAAAGATTTTCAATTGGATATGATATCCGGACTATTTGCAGGCCATGACATTGACCTTATGTGTCTTCTTTCAAGGAATGTTTTCACAGTTTTTGCTCTATGGCAGGATGCATTATCATCTTGAAAAATGATGTCATCATCCCCAAACATCCTTTCAATTCATGGGATAAGAAAACTGTCCAAAATATCAATGTAAACTTGGGAATTTATTGAAGATGTAATGACAGCCATCTCCCCAGTGCCTTTACCTGACATGCAGCCCCATATCATCAATGACTGGAAATTTGCATGTTCTCTTCATGCAGTCATCTTTATAAACCTCATTGGAACGGCACCAAATAAAAGTTCCAGCATCATCACCTTGCCCAATGCAGATTCGCGATTCATCACTGAATATGACTTTCATCCAGTCATCCACAGTCCACGATTGCTTTTCCTTAGCCCATTGTAACCTTCTTTTTTTTCTGTTTAAGTGTTAATGATGTCTTATGTTTAGCTTTTCTGTATGTAAATCCCATTTCCTTTAGGCGGTTTCTTACAGTTCGGTCACAGACATTGACTCCAGTTTCCTCCCATTCGTTCCTCATTTGTTTTGTTCTGCATTTTCTGTTTTGGAGACATATTGCTTTAAGTTTCCGGTCTTGACGCTTTGATGTCTTCCTTGGTCTACCAGTATGTTTGCCTTTAACAACCTTCCCATGTTGTTTGTATTTGGTCCAGATTTTAGACACAGCTGACTGAACAACCAACATCTTTTGCAACATTGCGTGATGATTTACCTTCTTTTAAGAGATTGATAATCCTCTCCTTTGTTTCAATTGACATCTCTCGTATTGGAGCCATAATTCATGTCAGTCCACTTGGTGCAACAGCTCTCCAAGGTGTGATCACTCCTTTTTAGATGCAGACTAACGAGCAGATCTAATTTGATGCAGGTGTTAGTTTTGGAAATTAAAATTTACAGGGTGATTCCATAATTTTTTCCTCAGAATTGAGTGATTCCATAATTTTTTCCCTCTCCTTGGTCTGAAAAAAAGTACCCTTACTGAGTACCACATTTTTAATCTTGATTTCTTTTAGTGTTTCTTAAAGCCCTAAAGTTGCCATTTGAATTGAGTTTAGTTTTGTGCCATGTCTGTGATCTGCTTTTTTTCAACAACATTAAACAACTGAATGAACATCCTCCGATCCCGGTGATTCCTTAATTTTTGCCAGGGGTTGTAGTTGTTTTGTGCCATGTAGTCCTCTTGCTCTGTGTAGCCACGTCCCCACTACTGATTGGCTGCTTTCTGATCAGTGTACACAGACAGCTGTCACTCACTTTTGTGGGCGGGGTTATACAGAGCTCAGCATTCAAAGAACTGATAAATCTTCTGCAGGTAAAACAGTGACTTTATCTAAACTGCACCAAGAAGACCAGTAAGTGATACATCACTGGAATCAGGGTCTCTGCTCCTACATTATGCTGTTCTCAGATGGGGTACCGAAATCTTGGTGACACATTCCCTTTAATTTGATAGGGTGAGTTTGGTCCACAAATCACACCAGACTAGAACAAGTCCCCTCCTTTTATGTGACCATTGGTGCCCAAAATAGAACAGACCTGTGCAATAGACAGCACATGCACGGCAATTCTGACGTGTAAAAATATATTCAGCCGTGTACACCTTTCAGAAGATTACACTGTCAGTGAATAAATCATAGAAACCTACTGTGTGGCTATTTGAAGGTTTAATTCACCAAATATCCACCATCTAAAATAATAATGCCATGAGTGCTCCTTTATGGGCCATGTTCACAAGCTCAGTATTTGGTAAGTATTTTACATCTGTATTTTTCACCCACTCCTGGTTGACTTAGAAAAACTGAAGTGGTGACGTATTTCTATTATACTTTTCCTCTTATTGTTCCACTCCTGGTTTTAACTTACATATACGGAGGTAAAATACTGACCAAATACTGATAGTGTGAAAGTAATAACGTCCTGAGTGCTTTCTTATAAATTAATAATCACGTGAGTCCCCCTTATAAAAAAAGGGTTGCCTGAGTGCCCCTCTTTAAACTAATATTGCTTTCTTGGTTCCCTCTTAAAAAATAATAAATGACCCATATTCACCTGTATAAAGTAGAAATGGCCCCTTTTAAAGTAATGCCTCTTTAGTGCCTGCTTAAAGAGTAATAATGCTCCTTGAGTGCCCCTTTATAAATAGTAATGAGTGCCCATTATCAGGTAGTATTGCCCTGCCTGAACCCCCTTTATAAAGTAATAATGCCCCAAGTGACCCCTTAAATAATAATGATCCCACTCTAACAATTGATAATGTTCCATGTTCCCCAAAAAAGTATTAATTCCTCCAGAATGCTCTTTAACAATTAATAATACATCACCTGTCTCTGTAATTATTCATGCCCTCAGAGTGTCCCCCAAAAAAGTAATATATGTCTGCCCCTGCCATCCTGTAGGCTGCAGACCTGAAGCAACCTGTGGCCTACAAGACAGAGCGTGGTAGAGCAGAGGACCTATTGTTCAGTTCTCTACCAGGTGTTTAACTGTGTACTCGTCCGATGAACACCAGCATTTAAGCTGCGTCAGCAGCAAGCCAAGGCTTGGGGGCTCCTACAATAAGTGATCTAACTGACTGGTCTTTTATAGAAACATGGGAAGACTTGTAACTGATGGCAATGGCGCTGTTGTACTTCCAGTATCATAATATCATCCTCTATATCATGGCTTAATGCATAAAGGAATCAAGAGCTACCTGGATCATTTGTAGCATTAGGCTGTGTGCCCACGATGCGTTTTTTAAGCGTTTTTGCAGAGGCAATTCCGCTGCAGAAACACTTAAAAAACGCTTGGGAGTAGGTCTGCCATGTTCCCCAATGATAATCTGCATGTGCTGTGCACATGCTGCGGAAATTTCCGCTGCGGATTATCATTGCGGAAAAAAACGTAGCACTACCAATTATTTTGCGGAAGCGCTGTGTTTTCGCCGCCATTGACTTTCATTGGAACGCATGGATTCCGCATCACTACATGTGTACATGCGGATTCCAAACGTTTCAATGTGCGGATGGTACCCGGGTGTGGAGGACAGGAGACTCTCCTCCGGACCCGGGTGCCATAGTACCTGTAAAAAAAGAATAAAATAAAAAATAAATATTATACTTACCTTCTGATGGCCCCCGGTGTGCTTGTCTTCGCTTCCTGGCAGATCACGGTGGACTGAAGGACCTGCGCTGACGTCATTTAGTCATGTGACGGCAGGTCCTTCAGTGTAGTGTACCGCGAGCTGCCGGCAAGCCAGGACGAAGCGAAGCAAGAATGCGGGGGCCATCGGAAGGTAAGTATAGATTTATTTTTTTATTTTTTGACATTCTTTGGGGTCACACTATATAAATCCATGCCGGTTGCTTGGATTTATATAGTGTGACCAAGTTGTCAACCACTTTCCTCGTGATGCTAAAATCGCTTGGAAAGCGCTTGACAACCCGCATGCAGAAATGCATGCAAAAACACTTGACAAACGCTTCTATCTGGCGGGAAAAACGCATGTAAAATCCAAATGCGTTTTTTCTGTCAGGGAAATGCAGAAACTCTCAGGAAAAAATCCGGAGCATTTCTGCATCGTGGGCACATAGCCTTACGCCTTTCGCTGCGGAAATTCCGCTTGAAAAACGCATAGTGTACACGCAGTCTTACTCTTAAAGGTAGTGATCAAGATATATAAAAGAGCTTTGAAGTAGACTGAAGCTGGCAGGTCAGACTCCTTAAAGAGATGACGATGTGATGAAATGCATGGAGAAGTATATCTAGAGCTGTACAAGTGTCCTCCCGCTGCGCTCTCTCGTCCATCAGACATGATACCTCTGATTCCACGTCAAGTAACACGGCTGTGAGCAGTCTTTCTTGAAGGCTCCTTGTCTCCTTTTTATGAGCTGGTAGAGTGCATCAGAGGAATCAGACATGGCTGTTCTATTACCGCCTACATTAATATTATTTTTGCTTATTTTAAAACAGCAGAGCACATCACCGTTGGCCGTACTTCATCATGATTATTGCCGTATGTGGTCATTATCTCAGACACGTCCTGTCTGACACTCAGGTCCCCACCTTCTGCCACTGACAGATGGTGTTTGCTTCTCTTCTGAGCACTCTAGCGTTATTATCCTGCATTATCATTGACAGGGCGCTGTTTACGTTGAAACGTGATGATTATTTAAGAGTCATTAATATTTTATATGGCTGAGCCCAGACTAACAAGTAGGAGATATGATGGATTTAAGCTGTGGAATGGAGAATTATACAATGAACTGTGCATCCCACAGTTGTACAGTTGTTATTATCTCGCCATATGGCCAAGTTTTCTCCATCTTACTGAAGTCAAACCATCTGTTTGTAGCATCCTGTAGTGCATGTAGGCATCACAAGATGGTAAATGTCTTACTGAAATACAATATATGATCCATGTGTATTTTATTTTTACAATATCGTAAGCCTTGGCTGCATGGCTCCTGCTTTGCAAGTGATTTTTCTTGCATTTGGCTGCTAGAAATTGTATTACAAGAATGAAGCTTCCATTTCTATATTCCGATTTATGTCGATTTAAAATTTTCTTTAGGATTTTTCATAAATAATATTTATATAGCTGTAATGCTGCTATTTGTGTCTTTCGCACAATATTGTGATTAAATATTTAACACATTTATAAGTTATTGGTTTCAATAGAAGGTTAAGTGTATTGTTTATTTGATGGATTGTTTTATAACGAGCCATGAATAAGTCATAGTGGTGCTTTACAATACATAAGTAATACATCAGCCTTAAGACATATATTGTGCATGACAGCTGGTTAGTGATTTAAAGCCACTTTATAGTATTTCTATAGTTGTCTGGTTTTGGTCCATGTAGTCACATAGGATACTATGTATAATACAGGAACGTGGTTTCTTTTTGCAGGTGCAAAGTTCCCCATAAAATGGACAGCCCCTGAAGCAGCGCTGTATGGAAGGTTCACAATCAAGTCAGATGTGTGGTCGTTTGGTATTTTACTGACAGAACTGGTAACTAAAGGAAGAGTTCCCTATCCTGGTGAGTGTGCCATTTTGTCATCTCCCTACCGAGCTGAGACCAATAACACAATTTTGCAAATTGTGAATTTCATTATAAATAAATAGAAATATATATATATAAATATATACATACGTACATTTGTAATGAAAGGGTTTGTCTGACACTGACATCTGTGTTTGGAAAACCCTAATTTCGATTGGCTTAAACACTCCTCATTTCTCCCTGCCCCCGTAGATTTTCCTTAGTTTACCCCCGCTTCTTACTTTTCTCCCAATACTCACCATCATGCACCAGTCTTTTTATATCTGGATCTTCCTTTATCTGATGTTTTTATTCCATAACCTGCATTTCCCATGCTGTGCAGCACTGATTTCTCAGCTTGTGACTGATTCACTCTGTCATCCTGCCTCTTCCTTTCTCAGTCCTCCTCTTCCTCCCAGCCGTGCTTCCTCCTACCTGCTCTTTCTGCTGCCTGTTGTAAAGACATCAGTGGTAACATCCCATATACAGGGCAAATCATGAGACAAGACTGAATTCTCTGTAGGGGATACCATGGAAAGTAGTTAGATTGCAGGTGGCAGCGGTCACATGCAGCGGGACTTGCAACAGACATACTGAAAAAATTAATCTAAGCAAAAATGCTAATGAAAGCAACGCAATTAAAAATCCATTTCTTTCTTCTTTTAAAGAGAACCTGTAATGCGATTCATGCTGCCCAAACAACGGGCAGCATGAATCAAAGCCTGGCTGCACAGTTGCAACTAGATGTATATCCCTCTGAAACACTGCAGCGTTTCAGAGAAAATTTAGTTAGAAGATCTGTCCGGGGACCATAACCAGAGAGGAAAGTAGTTTAGCTCCTCCCCGCCCCACATCAGGTGATTGACAGGTCTCTCACCAAGTATACACATAAGAGGGATCTGTCAATCATCTGGAGTATAGCTGGGAGAATTCAGACAGACTAGTCTTGTCTCTGTCTACGTTGCTCCGGCCAGATCATCAAACATCGGAGCATTTCAGAGAAGAATATATCTATTTGCAATTGAGCAGCTCAGTCATTTGGGCAACATGAATCAGCTGATAGGTTCTCATTAACTAGTAAATGTCTCTAGGTGATTTATGAAAAGTGATGGACAACCCCTATAAATCTATTAAATAGAAAACCACCATTTTACCATTTAAAACTCAATCTACTAAGAAGTTACATTTGATTTTCAGCACGACACAATTGAAGTTGAAAATACCATTATATTATGATGTTTGAAAAAACCCCGAAATATATACGTAGAAATATCTTGTTGTGAAATCTATTTATTTCCTCACTGTCGTCACCAGGTATGAATAACCGAGAGGTTTTGGAACAAGTGGAGCGTGGCTACAGGATGCCATGTCCACAGGACTGTCCCAATTCTCTGCACGAGCTCATGCTTAACTGCTGGAAAAAAGATCCAGAGGAGCGCCCAACTTTTGAATATCTACAAGGTTTTCTGGAAGACTACTTCACTGCCACTGAGCCCCAGTACCAACCCGGAGACAACCTGTAAAGTTCTGCTAGCTCCAAGCCATTGCCAGGTTCAAGTCCCAGAATTTGCTTCCAGTTTAATGACTGCCTTTGACAAGGAGCTCTTTCTTCCAGTGTGGATTGCACGTAGGCGTGAAAGCTCAGAACTTCAAGAAAACTTTTTTTTTCCATGGCCACTTATAATAATCTGAATGTTCTCTTTCAAAAACAATAAAATAATGGGGGAAAGGAAGAAAAACATAATACTTCTCAAGCAAAGACTTTGATGATGCATTGTATTGATGTTATGTAAACTGCAAAACCTCTGTTCATTGTAAATATTAACTCTGTGCCAATTCCCAATGTTAGAGATTTTTTTTTTCTAAAAGCAGAATCCATGCATTTTTAACCCGTTTCCATATGAGTCGACATAAGTATTACTTTACAAAAGTGCCCACATACACTTTGATGAGGTTTTTATTTAATATATAGATGCATTTGTTTTGCTTTTTGTACATGTACCTATAAATAATGCGAGCTGTACATACATACCACCATGCAGTACATTTTGTACATACATGCATCCATACACCCCAAGAGAAAAGTGTGGGGGACGAGGTCCAGTCTGGATCTGCATCATAATAATGCCAATTAAGAAGAACTAATGAAGGCTGGAGTGATTCCACAATGACACAATTTTAGCATTCACTTATATTGCACCTTGTTTTGAAGGCTGACATTGACCCAGGTTAAAGTATGGGATGAATAAGCTGATACTGTGTTGAAATACTGTAAGGTTTAAGTGACACCCTCATATCTGACAGCGGCCAATTAATAGTGGCACAACCATGCCACAGTGATGCCAGTTAAATTACTAATACCTGTATTGTCTATATTTTACATTCATCTGATTGCTATCATTGTGGCTTCTTGAAAATTCATCTTTGTCACAATAGCCGCCTACTAGTTTTATTTTTGATAACCTTTCAACCTCTCTCTATTTTTCCCTTGCAATCTTTGCCAATCTTAAGACCACCCTGGAGTACATTAGCCGGTTGTTCATCTTTTTCTATGTATTATTTACCAATGTAAATGCGTCTTTTCAAAGCTGATAATGAAACTTATTTCTACTTGTCTTGAGATGTTCTCCATTGGAATTACTATGCACTATACATTTCATGGGGAATGCACAAAACCAGTGTTTCTTTGTATCATTCTTAGATTCATTCTGTTTTATGAGCAATTGTCCTTCCCATTTTGGTTTTTACATAATGTTATCAATTTAAAGTCTTAACTAATTTCCTATTATCATTTCTTTACATTTTTTTCATGGAAAACTGTTTAACTTTATTAATTTAGTAATTAAATATGAACATTTTACATCATTATTTTGTTATTATTCCTCTGCCCAGAAGGGGATTAATAAAAATCTTGAAGAATGTCCCACCATAATAAGGTAAAATCAGAATCGTAATACGAGGTAGGGCAATAAAACACATCTTACTTTGTTGGCTTGTTTCTTATCTTCTTGGGATTATTAAAATAAGGTTTGTTTTAATTTGTTTATTGTGCTAAAGTTTGTGGCGAAGCTTAGCTTTATATAAGACACTGGCAATGTTTTGCAGCAGTGACCTAGGGCGAGAAATAGAGTTGTTTGAGACCATAGCAAGAGGTAGAAAAAGGTACAAAAGATAAAATATTTAGATCAATAGTTTCCTCACCATGAAAGAAAAAAGTGTTAATTAAGAATTAAAAACTTTCTTTGCTGTGGATTCAAGAACAATCTGCACACTTTTGGCGTACACAAATAAAACCTTACATTGAAATAAAAATTATAATCTACCCCACACCCATATGTTATTTTAAAGTAAGCACTTCGAACATTGTGAAAATCAGGACCGGCGCACAAACGGGGGGGCCCTCTTGCTGTTGGCAGGGGTGTAACTACCGCGGTCGCAGCAAATACTTGAGCTGGATGTGCGTCCTCATGTATTGCAGTGCACAGACCCATCAGAGGCCAGCAGCTAACGTCGGCATGCACGTGACCGGGCGCATGGCAGTGACTTCATGCGCTCCCGCCGCTTGCACGCTGAAATCAGCTGTCGGCTTTAGAAGAGAATGTTGCGTGGCAAGGAAGTGGATTGGAGGTGAGTATTTTTTTATTTTTTTTTAAATTAGTGAGTACAACATGGCCATACCACTACATGGATGACTATGGGCTGTGCATTATACTACATGTATGAGTATGGTCTGTGCATTATACTACATGAATGACTATGGTCTGTGCATTATACTACATGAATGACTATGGGCTGTGCATTATACTACATGTATGAGTATGGGCTGTGCATTATACTACATGTATGGACTATGGGCTGTGCATTATACTACATGAATGACTATGGTCTGTGCATTATACTACATGAATGACTATGGTCTGTGCATTATACTACATGAATGACTATGGTCTGTGCATTATACTACATGAATGACTATGGTCTGTGCATTATACTACATGAATGACTATGGTCTGTGCATTATACTACATGAATGACTATGGTCTGTGCATTATACTACATGTATGAGTATGGGCTGTGCATTATACTACATGTATGAGTATGGGCTGTGCATTATACTACATGAATGACTATGGGCTGTGCATTATACTACATGTATGAGTATGGGCTGTACATTATACTACATGAATGACTATGGTCTGTGCATTATACTACATGAATGACTATGGGCTGTGCATTATACTACATGAATGACTATGGTCTGTGCATTATACTACATGAATGACTATGGTCTGTGCATTATACTACATGAATGACTATGGTCTGTGCATTATACTACATGAATGACTATGGTCTGTGCATTATACTACATGAATGACTATGGGCTGTGCATTATACTACATGTATGAGTATGGGCTGTGCATTATACTACATGGATGACTATGGGCTGTGCATTATACTACATGGATGACTATGGTCTGTGCATTATACTACATGGATGACTATGGTCTGTGCATTATACTACATGGATGACTATGGGCTGTGCATTATACTACATGGATGACTATGGTCTGTGCATTATACTACATGGATGACTATGGTCTGTGCATTATAATACAAGGATGACTATGGTCTGTGCATTATACTACATGGATGACTATGGTCTGTGCATTATACTACATGGATGACTATGGGCTGTGCATTATACTACGTGGATGACTATGGTCTGTGCATTATACTACATGGATGACTATGGGCTGTGCATTATACTACATGGATGACTATGGGCTGTGCATTATACTACATGGATGACTATGGTCTGTGCATTATACTACATGGATGACTATGGTCTGTGCATTATAATACATGGATGACTATGGGCTGTGCATTATACTACATGGATGACTATGGGCTGTGCATTATAATACATGGATGACTATGGTCTGTGCATTATACTACGTGGATGACTATGGTCTGTGCATTATACTACGTGGATGACTATGGTCTGTGCATTATACTACATGGATGACTATGGGCTGTGCATTATACTACATGGATGACTATGGTCTGTGCATTATACTACATGGATGACTATGGTCTGTGCATTATAATACATGGATGACTATGGGCTGTGCATTATACTACATGGATGACTATGGGCTGTGCATTATAATACATGGATGACTATGGTCTGTGCATTATACTACGTGGATGACTATGGTCTGTGCATTATACTACGTGGATGACTATGGTCTGTGCATTATACTACATGGATGACTATGGGCTGTGCATTATAATACATGGATGACTATGGTCTGTGCATTATACTACATGAATGACTATGGGCTGTGCATTATACTACATGTATGAGTATGGGCTGTGCATTATACTACATGTATGAGTATGGGCTGTACATTATACTACATGAATGACTATGGTCTGTGCATTATACTACATGAATGACTATGGGCTGTGCATTATACTACATGAATGACTATGGTCTGTGCATTATACTACATGAATGACTATGGTCTGTGCATTATACTACATGAATGACTATGGGCTGTGCATTATACTACATGTATGAGTATGGGCTGTGCATTATACTACATGTATGAGTATGGGCTGTGCATTATACTACATGAATGACTATGGGCTGTGCATTATACTACATGTATGAGTATGGGCTGTGCATTATACTACATGAATGACTATGGTCTGTGCATTATACTACATGAATGACTATGGGCTGTGCATTATACTACATGAATGACTATGGTCTGTGCATTATACTACATGAATGACTATGGTCTGTGCATTATACTACATGAATGACTATGGTCTGTGCATTATACTACATGAATGACTATGGTCTGTGCATTATACTACATGAATGACTATGGGCTGTGCATTATACTACATGTATGAGTATGGGCTGTGCATTATACTACATGGATGACTATGGGCTGTGCATTATACTACATGGATGACTATGGTCTGTGCATTATACTACATGGATGACTATGGTCTGTGCATTATACTACATGGATGACTATGGGCTGTGCATTATACTACATGGATGACTATGGTCTGTGCATTATACTACATGGATGACTATGGTCTGTGCATTATAATACAAGGATGACTATGGTCTGTGCATTATACTACATGGATGACTATGGTCTGTGCATTATACTACATGGATGACTATGGGCTGTGCATTATACTACGTGGATGACTATGGTCTGTGCATTATACTACATGGATGACTATGGGCTGTGCATTATACTACATGGATGACTATGGGCTGTGCATTATACTACATGGATGACTATGGTCTGTGCATTATACTACATGGATGACTATGGTCTGTGCATTATAATACATGGATGACTATGGGCTGTGCATTATACTACATGGATGACTATGGGCTGTGCATTATAATACATGGATGACTATGGTCTGTGCATTATACTACGTGGATGACTATGGTCTGTGCATTATACTACGTGGATGACTATGGTCTGTGCATTATACTACGTGGATGACTATGGTCTGTGCATTATACTACGTGGATGACTATGGTCTGTGCATTATACTACATGAATGACTATGGTCTGTGCATTATACTACATGGATGACTATGGGCTGTGCATTATACTACGTGGATGACTATGAGCTGTGCATTATACTACGTGGATGACTATGGTCTGTGCATTATACTACGTGGATGACTATGGTCTGTGCATTATACTACGTGGATGACTACGGGCTGTGCATTATACTACATGGATGACTATGGGCTGTGCATTATACTATATGGATGACTATGGGCTGTGCATTATACTACGTGGATGACTATGGTCTGTGCATTATACTACGTGGATGACTATGGGCTGTGCATTATACTACGTGGATGACTATGGTCTGTGCATTATACTGCGTGGATGACTATGGGCTGTGCATTATACTACATGAATGACTATGGTCTGTGCATTATACTACATGGATGACTATGGTCTGTGCATTATACTACGTGGATGACTATGGGCTGTGCATTATACTATATGGATGACTATGGTCTGTGCATTATACTACGTGGATGACTATGGTCTGTGCATTATACTACATGGATGACTATGGTCTGTGCATTATACTACGTGGATGACTATGGGCTGTGCATTATACTACGTGGATGACTATGGGCTGTGCATTATACTACGTGGATGACTATGGTCTGTGCATTATACTACGTGGATGACTATGGTCTGTGCATTATACTACGTGGATGACTATGGTCTGTGCATTATACTACGTGGATGACTACGGGCTGTGCATTATATTATATGGATGACTATGGGCTGTGCATTATACTACATGGATGACTATGGGCTGTGCATTATACTACGTGGATGACTATGGGCTGTGCATTATACTACGTGGATGACTATGGTCTGTGCATTATACTACATGGATGACTGTGGGCTGTGCATTATACTACGTGGATGACTATGGTCTGTGCATTATACTACGTGGATGACTATGGTCTGTGCATTATACTACGTGGATGACTACGGGCTGTGCATTATACTACGTGGATGACTATGGGCTGTGCATTATACTACGTGGATGACTATGGGCTGTGCATTATACTATATGGATGACTATGGGCTGTGCATTATACTACGTGGATGACTATGGGTTGTGCATTATACTACATGGATGACTATGGGCTATGCATTATATATGGAGGTACATTATACTATATGGATGACTCTGGGGGGTACATTATATTATATGGAGGACTATGGGCTGTGCATTATATATGGAGGACTATGGGCTGTGCATTATACTATATGGAGGACTATGGACTGTGTATTATACTACATGGATGACTATAGGCTGTGCATTATATATGGAGGTGCATTATACTATATGAAGGACTATGGGCCGTGCATTATATTATATGAAGGATATGGGCTGTGCATTATACTAATACGGAGGACTATGGGCTGTGCATTATATATGAAGGTACATTATAGTATATGGAGGACTATGGGGGTACATTATATTATATGGAGGACTGTGGGCTGTGCATTATATATGGAGGACTATGGGCTGTGCATTATACTATATTGAGGACTATGGACTGTGTATTATACTACATGGATGACTATAGGCTGTTCATTATATATGGAGGTGCATTATACTATGTGGAGGAATATGGGCTGTGCAATATACTACATGGATGACTATGGGCTGTGCATTATATACGGAGGTGCATTGTACTATATGGAGGAATATGGGCTGTGCATTATACTATATGAAGGACTATGGGCTGTGCATTATATATGGAGGTGCATTATACTATATGAAGGACTATGGGCTGTGCATTATATATGGAGGTGCATTATACTATATGAAGGACTATGGGCTGTGCATTATATATGGAGGTGCACTATACTATATGAAGGACTATGGGCTGTGCATTATATATGGAGGTGCACTATACTATATGAAGGACTATGGGCCGTGCATTATATTATATGAAGGATATGGGTAGTGATCCAGCGATAACCAGACTAATATGCTTCAAATAAAACTTAGCTTTTATAAAGCCATTAAAACATATGCTCCACAGGGTTTATGCATAAAGTGCACTGTGAGGATCTGGACCTACGAGTTTCGACGTTAGACTTAATCATGGTCTGGCTGGATCGCCACCCTTTTCCTTTCTAATATGGAGGACTATGTGATGCTTTATACTATATGTATGGTTTTGTAGAATTTACAATATGTATATATCACTCATGTAAAGTCAGTGAAATCTTTGCATTGTACTATACCTACCATATATTTCTCCGCTGTATCTGTGCAGCATGAATCGTATGTGTTAAAGGGGCCCACTGAGACTCTTTCGCCTGGGGCCCACGAAAACCTGGAGCCAGCCCTGGTAAAATGACACCAGGCACTTTACATTCACTTATCCCTTTGTGTAATTTTAAATCAAGGTGTAACATTTTGTTTAAAAAAAATGATAAAAATTTATGATTGTTACTGAAGGTATGAACTTGTTGTCCAAGTTTGGCATGAAAGTCTGCAGTCACTCTGCAGTCTGCAGTCATGTGACCGCTAGTATGCGATAGGCATTCTTCCGGACACATTCCAACTAGACATGCTCAGCATTACTCAATTCACATGTATTGAGCAAAGCTGTGCACGTCGGATTTTGGCCAGCATTATACATACCGCATACTTGTAGTCACAAGACCACCCACTCCTGGCATCGGAGAATCCTGAAAGTGCACACTATGAGAATTCTCAAGACCACAGTCACATACAGTGACTGGAGACTTTTGTTCCAAACTTGAACAAAACATTTAAAGTGTAGAACACCTCCTAAAAGTGAAGGTTGAAGATGTGCAGAACTTATATACAGTGGGGGAAATAAGTATTTGATACACTGCCAATTTTGCTAGTTTTCCCACCTAAGAAGAATGGAGAGGTCTGTAATTTTTATCGTAGGTACACTTTAACTGTGAGAGACAGAATCTTGAAAAAAAAATCCAGAAAATCACATTGTATGATTTTTACATAATTAATTTATATTTTATTGCATGAAATAAGTATTTGATACAATAGAAAACAGAACTTAATATTTGGTACAGAAACCTTTGTTTGCAATTACAGAGGTCAGACATTTCCTGTAGTTCTTAACCAAGTTTACACACACTGCAGCCGGGATTTTGGCCCACTCCTCCATACAGATCTTCTCCAGATCTTTCAGGTTTCTTGGCTTTCGCTGGGCAACATTGAGTTTCAGCTCCCTCCAAAGATTCTGTATTGGGTTCAGGTCTGGAGACTGACTAGGTCACTCCAGGACCTTGAAATGCTTCTTACGGAGCCACTCCTTAGTTGCTCTAGCTGTGTGTTTCGGGTTATTGTCATGCTGGAAGACCCAGCCACGACCCATCTTCAATGCTCTCACGATACATGATCCCATCCATCCTCCATTTAATATGGTGCAGTCGTCCTGTCCCCTTTACAGAAAAGCACCTCAAAAGTATGTCGTGTCCCCCACCATGGATGGTTTTCTTGGGGTTGTACTCATCCTTCTTCCTCCAAACACGACAAGTGGAGTTGATGCCAAAAAGTTGTATTTTGGTCTCATCTGACCACATGACCTTTTCCCATGCCTCCTCTGGATCATCCAGATGGTCATTGGCGAACTTCAAACGGGCCTGGACATGTGCTGGCATGAGCAGGGGGACTTTGCGTGCTCTGCAGGATTTTAATCCATGACGGCGTAGTCTGTTACTAATGGTAATGTTTGAGACTGTGGTCCCAGCTCTCTTCAGGTCATTGACCAGGTCTTCCCTTGTAGTTCTGGGCTGATTCATGACCTTTCTCAGAGTCATCCTTACCTCACTAGGCAAGATCTTGCATGGAGCCCCAGACCGAGGAAGATTGACAGTCATCTTGTGTTTCTTCCATTTTCTAATAATTGTGCCAACACTTGTTGCATTCTCTCCTGTAGCCCTTCCCAACCTTGTGCAGGTGTACAATTTTGTCCCTAGTGTCCTTGGACAGCTCTTTGTTCTTGGCCATGGTGGAGAGGTTGGAGTGTGATTGATTGTGTGGATAGGTGTCTTTTATACAAGTAATGAGTTCAAACAGGTGTAATTAATACAGGCCATGAGTGCAGAATAGGAGGGCTTCTTAAATTAAAACTAACAGGTCTGTGAGAGCCAGAATTCTTGCTGGTTGGTAGGTGATCAAATACTTATTTCATGCAATAAAATGCAATTTAATTATTTAAAAATCATTGGAGTGTGATTATGTGCATAGGTGTCTTTTATACATGTAACGAGTTCAAACATGCAATTAATACAGGTAATGAGTGCAGATTGGGAGGGCTTCTTAAAGAAAAACTAACAGGTCTCTGAGAGCCACAGTTCGTTGGTGATCAAATACTTATTTCATGCAATAAAATGCAATTTAATTATTTAAAAATTATACAATGTGATTTTCTGTTGTTTTTTTTAGATTCTGTCTCTCATAGTTGAAGTGAACGTACAATAAAAATTACAGACCTCTCCATTCTTTGTAGGTGGGAAAACTTGCAAAATCGGCAGTGTATCAAATACTTATTTTCCCCCTGTATGCTACGTACATCAACATGCACATAAAACCATCAAAAATAAGGAATGAGAAGAGAACAAGAATCTTTGCAGTCCCTTTAAGTCACAGACTTGACCACGAACAAGGAAAGATAAGATGTGCAACTGATAATCTCACCCCATTAGTAGAAAAAAATATCTTAGAACGCTGTTTCCTGTAAGCTGCTCATTTTAGAAATAATTCTAGAAATGAGTCAAAAATGTCACAACCTGCAGAACTGATGTTGGGCTTATTGACCTCATTACATTGTTGTATGCCAGGGGCTGTTCAATGTTGATGACTTCTGCATCAGGAGGTGAGCATGGCCAATAACATTCAGTCCCCACAGACATGCCAGGATGCATGCACAATCAGCAGGTATCATGCTATTGTGGTAATGAACTGAATCCTGCACTATATCTTCCAATAATGCATTTGTCCCATCATGTGTTTGGGGGCGTGACATCATCAGCTCCACTTACCTCCCAGTGCGAAAATGAGCAGTGCCGACAACACCTTTAAATATTTTCTTTCCAGAGTTTACAGCTTGAAAGGAACAGTGCCCCCTAAGGGTATGTGCACACGATGCAGAAATGCTCAGGATTTTTTCCTGAGCGTTTCTGCATCTCTCTGGCAGGAAAAAACGCATGCGGATTGTACATGCGGTTTCCTGCCAGGGACATGCGGAAATGAAGCGGTCTTCACTTTCATTTCCGCATGCGGGTTGACAAGCACTTCCCAAGCGATTTTAGCATCACTTGGAAAGTGCTTGTCAACTTCACACTATATAAATCCATGCAGCCGGCATGGATTTATATAGTGTGTGATGTCAAAAAATAAAAAATAAATCTATACTTTACCCTCTGATGGCCCCCGGTGTCCTGCTTCATCGGTCCCGGCTGCCGGCAGTGAAGACTGTAGGACCTTCCGACGTCAGCGTCACGTGACCCGTCACATGACTCTGACGTCAGCGAAGGTCCTTCATTCAACCGCGAAGTGCGCGGGAAGCCGGCAGGACGCAGCGCGGGTCGTCAGAAGGTGAGAATATATATATTTTTTATTTTATTCTTTTTTTTTTTAATGGTACCTGGGTCTGGATGAGAGTCCTCTCATCCACACCCGGGTACCATCCGCACATTAGACCGCATGAAAAGCGCATCAACATATACAGTGATGCAGATTCCATGCGGTCTAATGCAAGTCAATGGCGGCAAAAGAGCAGCGTTTCCGCAAAATTAATTGACATGCTGCGGATTTTTGACCGCAGCGTTTACGCTCCGGAAAAATCCGCATCATGGGCACAGCACATGCGGATTTCCATTGGGGAACATTGCTGCCCTTCTACCATGCGTTTTTCATGCGTTTCCGCGGCGTTTACGCAACTGCAAAAACGCCGCGGAAACGCATGAAAAACGCATCGTGTGAACTCAGCCTAAATGTGTAATCAGAGTGCAGTCATCCAAAAATGCTTGTTCATTAAAGGGAATGTGTCACCACTCTGGAGTTATCAGACCTCTACTATGGCCATACAGGGTATAGAAAAGTAAATCTATCAGTTGTCTTGTGTAAAAAGGCTATTAAACGTAACCATTTGGCAGGGGTATTCCATTGCAGTTGTGCAATGTAATTCCACCCTTAGGCCTCATTCAGATGTCCGTGATTCAAGTACTTGTGTCCATGTTTTTCATATATAGAACTTGTGACCATTATAGTCTATGGGACTGTTTACATGTCCATGTTTTATTGCATACCTTGAGTTCGCACAAAAATCATGGAAGCATGTCAGATTTTAATCCTTGTAAAAGATCAAAGTCGCAAATTAAAGACTATCGGTCTCTTAAAATCACGGACAGCGCACATTTCCATCCATGTGCTGTCCGTTTTTAACACTGCAATGGGTAGGAGAAGGTTTGCCATCATTTTTTTGCATGAAAATATCTAATGAAACTGATTATAAAAACTGAAACACTGATGAAAACATGATCCCAAAGTCAGTCAATATTTTTTCATTTACAGTACAATAAAAAATGGATGTCAGAAGGGCTCCTAAGTGTAACCAAATTAGTTGTTCACCAGACACCTCTGACAACAGCTTATCTTGAGAACAATGAATCACATATATTGAAATTCAACGTACACCATATCCTCTTGTTTTTTTCCCCTTCCGGCGTATTAGGCCGAGCACCTAATCCGCATTAAATTGTCGCTCACTAAAACCCAAATGTGCCAAGTTAATTTAATATTAAACCAATGCGTATGATCACTTTAATTGCTGTGATTATCTTTTTTCTATCTATTAATCTAGAAAAACACTTAGTATGGCATTACAATAGTTTTTGGACTAGGCAATTCAATGCTCTGTATAGCTAAAGCTTAATACAAATTACTTGACATTTTGTTCTAGAAAATAAAACCATATCACTGCATGAAAAATCTCATTAATTTACAATACAATGCGAGCGGATAGGTTTTAAAAACCCTCTTCCACAATATATGGAAAAAATCTGTGAAAAATTGCACCGCAAAATTTCACTTTTTTGCAATGGATCAAATGTGCAGCAACTCTGCCCAAAAGTCCTCACAGGATATAGACAGACTTTGCTTCAGATTAATTACATATTGGCAGTGAAATGCAGATTGGAGAAAAGTGTGTGGACTCCGGTTTAAGATCAAGTGTGCAGATTAGATTTGGCGAGCAGCTAAAACTGTTACTGGACAAATGATGATTGCCACATTAAGGCTTTCAGCACAAGATTTTATTGAATGATTTTTTGGAGGATTGTAAAATTACTTTGTTCATTATTTTGAGTGTTTTTTTATGCTTTAGGTTTTGAAAACGTCTGGTGGAAAAAAAAGAAAGCTCGTGTCACGTCTTTGAAGTGGCTCCTGATCAAATCCATGCAAACTAGGTACTGTCCAATCAAAAGGCTACAAAAAAACGCTTTAGGAAGAGCTCTCTTCCAAAACCGCTTCAGAAAATACATCAGGAAAAGAATGACACCTCCAGTAAGTAGAGTTTCCTGAATCAGTTTTCACTTGAAAAACTCATTTTTGAACACCTCAAAAAAAACACATAGTGTGCACATAGCCTCAAAGTACAGCTTTATTGGGGTGGTGTTTCCTATCAGTTTGTACTCATTGTCTTTGCACCTTTTTTCTGGAGTAAAAATAGTTCTACCAGTGACTTTTATATTTGCGCCTTTTTATATTCAATTGGTTTCACCGGATGATCTTTTTTCATGCGACAACGTGGCTGTGGTTTTCTGATCCAGGTGCTTTAGCCTAATTCATCATTTTTCAAAATGTTGCAAAATTTTGGCGCAGTTATACTCTACTAGCCTAGTGGAATACAAAAATGTGTCTAATTACAAATTACAAAGTGCAACATTTTATAGGTTTAGGCAACATTTAAAGAAGCACTCCCACCAAAGTTTTTATCATCTTATATTGCAATCATCATATCATACAGCACTGTATAATTACAATTGCTCATTTTGCCTTTCTACCTAGTTAATTCTTCTCTTTTCTACTAGGTCTATGACATCACATGATTAAAAACTGACTATCTGAATCCTTCTAAGCTCTATGTAGAAACAGGAAGTCAATTTTCCCCACATGAGTCTCTGCAAAAGTCCCTGGCAGGGGGAGGAGGGAGCTGCTGGGTCAGGAGTTGAAGAGGGGTATGACAAATGCAGGGAAAAGAGACTTCCTGTTTATATATAGAACACAGAAAAGAGAAGAATTAGCTGGGTAGAAAGGCAAAATGAGCAATTGTAAGTGCACAGTGCTATATAATAGGATGATTGCAATATAGTAAGAGGATAAAATACATTGATGCGAGTGCAGCTTTAAAAGGTGCAAAAAAGGTAAAGAAAAAATAAAGTATCTTTGCATAAAATTCATCAACCTGTATGCATCCTTTTTAAGAATTTGGTGCAAAATATGGCGACAAATACAACATGACAAAAAGTCACATAAAATAAAAAACAGCTCTAAATGAATGACTGCCAAAGAAGCTCATTTTGACTCATATATAACGCAGTGTTGACCAATGATTTTATATTGTTGGCAATAATATATGATATGTCATGCAGGCAACTTAACAACCTACAGTAGATGCACAACTTTGTATCATAGCAGCCCACACCTGATTGACAAACTAGACTTTTTTTTTCAAAATATATTGTTTATGTACACACTAAGTAGCAATACGGGCAAAATCACGTAATAAAGAGAGGTAACCCTTATTACTGAGGAGCCTAATATTATTAATAATCCTAAGCAAAAAACCACCTACTCAAGTAAGTTACATCAAAGTTCCCTCAGAACTATGCTCATACACTATATTGCATCTATTAGGACAATGCAAGTTCCTCCCAGACACCCCCTGGAAGATCCCACTCTGACATCCTAGAACTTAGAGGACCTTTATACTCCTCAGATAGGCACCAGGAGCAAAAGCACTGAAGGCAAGTGCCAGGGTTACCCCCTCCACCCCCTACACATATTCCTTTCCCCCTGCTCTCCCAATGTTTATTTCACAAGAGAAACAATGGGGATGGGTTCTCTTTAAGTCTTCCCAATGTCAGATTGAAGCGTAATAGTAAAAAATGTGAATACAGTCTAAGCCTTGATGCCAGTTCTTTATGTCAACGCTTTCATAATATGTATGGTGCTTTGATGAGGAATCTCCTGTATTGCATTGTCTTTCATATCGGACACAAAACCCTTTTCTATCAAACATTGCATTTATTGTCAGACAATACAATGTTTCCCTTCTGAATCAAGGCCATCACCGTAGCAACAGTGAATAACATTCTGCTTGTGACAGTGATAAGAAGTGGATGATAATGAGAGTTAGAGACCGGCAATATCTGTAAAATCAAGTCTTAGTTTTTACTGGCCAGAAAGCAAAGGGTGAATAAAAATACCAAGATAACTTATACTGGCCTGGTTAATCTCCTCTCCTGTGACTTCACCAGTCTATGTTAGCTTTCCTGCACTAATTTCTCTCCACCTATACTCAGGTCACCGGTGCAGCCATTTTCAGGCCCTGTTGTCAGTTTTCAATTCTTCTACCATCACTGTTGAAGTCAGTGGATATGCAGTAGTCAGCAAATTATTTCTATTTTAATTAATCATCTGCTTAGTAGCCATGTGACATGCAGAAGTAGTGCTGTTGCTTTAAAAGCATCCAGCAACTAGAGGGGTTAACACAGTTACAGGAGAAGGGGAGTATTTTAGCAGAGCCCCAGGGGGAAGTTGTTTACTGTCTGGCCGAGCCGAAGAGAAAGGTGATGTGTGTGTTCTGTATCTCACAGAAGGCAAAGGAACAGAATTCAGGTCAGGAGGGAAGCTAAACAAGGGTCAATTAGACTCTCTGAGCTAACAGTGTGGAGTATTATTGGCCAGGAAGATAAGGACTGGAAGGAAGCCTGTCATAGAGATTATCTCCCTCATCACACCCTTTCCCCCCCATCTCCATGCAGGATAAAGAATGCTGTGTATTATTGAGTCCTTCTGAAGGAAAAGCCTGTGGTTGTGTATGCATTAAAACTGTGCTGTACTGTGCTACCGGATAATAGACTGTGTACTGCTGTGCTGCAAATGAGACTGTACTGTTGTTACTGGAGCCTGTTGCTCAAAGAGACATTTGCATTGCACTGGCCATGCCTCATTAAATGTTACTGTTCTACCGTTTATGAAGACCCTTGTCAGATGTGTCTGGTCAGCAACTGAATCTATCGTGTGCCTGAGAGAAGCTGCACCTATGGTCACCCTGAGTAACGGTTCCCCCAGGATTCCAACAAATTCATGTAACCAGTCTCATCCCTATCTGAACTTGGGCGGCGTGCGTGTAACAGCCATTTTTAAAAAATATTGGACAACTCCTTTAAGATTTATTCTTCTCTTCACTTAAACAGTTATTCCAAAAATCACTATGTGGTCTTATACAATCCCAATTCTCAAAAAGTTGCGACACTATGTAAGAAGTAAGGAAAACAAGAATGCAGTAATTTGGGAATCTGCAACCACCACGTCAGCATGGATCTGTAAAAGAAGAGTTCGGGTGATGAACCTGCCGCCTGCAGTCCAGATCTTTCACCAATAGAAAACATTTGGCGCATTATGAAATTAAAAGTCCAAAGAAAGCTCAGGACTGTTGAGCAACAAAAATTCTATATCAGACAAGAATGAGACATTTCTCACTCAAAACTCCAGCAATTAGTCTCCTCACTTCCCTGACTATTACAGAGTGTTGTAAAAAGAAGAGGGGATGCTCCACAATGGTAGACATGTCCTTTTCCCGACTTTTTTGAGATGTGTTACTGACAACAATTTCTAAATTACTTATTTTTTCAAATGAAATTGAAAAATGCCTAATGTTCACATTGTGATATCTGTTCTGTTGTGAATAAAATATGGCTTTAAGATTTCCAAATCATTGCATTCTTATTTAACCCCTTTCTGGCGTGCTCAGTAATAGTATGTCTTACTGACCTGGGCCTATTGGACCAGGTACATACTGTGCCAAGCACAGCTCCCGGCACATTAACCCCCGAAATGCTGCAATCTAAGTCAATTGCAGCATTCCAGGAGCAAGGGGAGGTAAGCGCGGTTTACTTACCTCCTCTCCGGCGTCCCGCGCTGTCTGTGTCAAGTCCCGGTAGTTGTCATGGTGACCTGATGTCGTCATGAAGACATCCAGGTCACCAGGCAGCAGGAAGTTACTTTGATCCTGCGCAGTGTGCCATCAATGTAACTTCTGAGTGTGCAGTGCTGACAGGCAGCATAACATAGAGATGCTGCTGCATCTCTATAGTATGCAAGTGATCAGCCTGCAAAAAATGAAAGTCCCATAGTGGGACAAAGTGTAAAAGTAAAAAAAAAGTATCAGAAAGTAAAAAAAAAAAAAATTGTAGAAATATTTTTAAAAAAATAAAAATATACTGTACCCATAAATAAATATTATGAAAAGAATAAAAACAAACCAATAAAAGTACACAAATTTGGTATCGCCGCATCCGGAATGACCTGACCTATAAACCTGTCCCACTAGTTAACCCCTTTAGTGAACACGGTAAAAAAATAAAATAAAAAAACGAAGCAAAAAACGATGCTTTATCATCATACCACCAAACAAAAAATGGAATAAAAAGCAATCAAAAAGATGAATGTAAATAAAAATGGTACCGCTGAAAGCGTCATCTTGTCCCACAAAAAGCAAGCTGCCATACAGCTCCATCAGCCAAAAAATAAAATAGTTATAGCTCTCAGAATAACACTTAAACAATAGAATATAACTCCAAGTAAATCAAACTTTTGTGAAATCAAACTGTCCACTTAGGAAGCAACACTGATTGACAATCAATTTCACATGCTGTTGTGCAAATGGAATAGACAATAGATGGAAATTAATGGCAATTATCAAGAAACCCTCAATAAAGGAGTAATGAGGAACCAGGAAGATCCAGCTGAACAAATCTTCTAAAATCCATATTTTATTTGGTCATGCAAAAAATATTAAAAGTCCACCTTGGAGAGGAACAGCATACGCGTTTCGAACTATAAGTTCTTAATCATTGCATGGTGGACTTTTAATATTTTTTGCATGACCAAATAAAATATGGATTTTAGAAGATTTGTTCAGCTGGATCTTCCTGGTTCCTCATTGTTCGTCTGGTAGCACTCCTGGCTCCGTGCTGTTGATCTTCTAGGTGGGTGAGCTGATTTTTCCCTTTCTTTTTCTGTCAATAAAGGAGTGGTTCTGCAGGTGGGGACCACAGACCACATCTCAGTACCAATGCTTTCTGGCTGATGTTTTGGTCACTTTTGAATGTTGGTTGTGCTTTCACATTCGTGGTAGCATGAGACGGACTCTACCACCCACCGAAGTTGGGTAGTGCAGCTCATCCAGGATGGCACATCAATGCGAGATGTGGCAAGAAGGTTTGCTGTGTCTGTCAGCGTAGTGTCCAGAGGCTGGAGGCGCTACCAGGAGACAGGCCAGTACACCAGGAGACGTGGAGGGGGGGGGTAGGAGGGCAACAACCCAGCAGCAGGACCGCTACCTCCACCTTTGTGCAAGGAGGAACAGGAGGAGCACTACCAGAGCCCTGCAAAATTACCTCCAGCAGGCCATAAAAGTGCATGTGTCTGCACAAACAGTTAGAGGGCCCGACGTCCACAGATGGGGGTTGTGCTCACAGCCCAACACCGTGCAGGATGCTTGGCATTTGCCACAGAACACCAGGAAAGGCAAAGTCGCCACTGGCGCCCTGTGCTCTTCACAGATGAAAGCAGGTTTACACTGAGCACACGTGACAGAGTCTGGAGACGCCGTGGAGAGCGATCTGCTGCCTGCAACATCCTTCAGCATGATCGGTTTGGCAGTGGGTCAGTAATGGTGTGGGGTGGCATTTCTTTGGAGGGCTGCACAGCCCTCCATGTGCTCGCCAGAGGTAGCCTGACTGCCATTAGGTACCGAGATGAGATCCTCAGACCCCTTGTGAGACCATATGCTGGTGCGGTTGGCCCTGGGTTCCTCCTAATGCAGGACAATGCCAGACCTCATGTGGCTGAAGTGTGTCAGCAGTTCCTGCAAGATGAAGGCATTGAAGCTATGGACTGGCCCGCCCGTTCCCCAGATCTGAACCCGATTGAGCACATCTGGGACATCATGTCTCGCTCCACCCACCAATGTCACGTTGCACCACAGACTGTCCAGGAGTTGGCAGATGCTTTAGTCCAGGTCTGGGAGGAGATCCCACAGGAGACCATCCGCAACCTCATCAGGAGCATGCCCAGGCGTTGTAGGGAGGTCATACAGGCACGTGGAGGCCACACACAATACTGAGACTCATTTTGACTTATTTTAAGGACTTTACATCAAAGTTGGATCAGCCTGTAGTGTGTTTTCCACTTTAATTTTGGGGGTGACTCCAACACCAGGCCTCCATTGGTTAATAAATTTGATTTCCATTGATGATTTTTGTGTGATTTTGTTGTCAGCACATTCAACTTTGTACAGAACAAAGTATTCAATGAGAATATTTCATTCAGATCTAGGATGTGTTATTTGAGTGTTCCCTTTATTTTTTTGAGCAGTGTATTTTTTATTGTGTAAAAGTGCCAAAACATAAAAAAACTATATAAATGTGGTACCGCTGTAAATGCACTGACCCGAAGAATAAACTACCTTATCAATTTTACCACAAGCGGAATGGCATAAAAAATAAAAAAAAAAATCCTGAATTGTTGTTTTTTGTCTATTCTGCCTCCCAAAAATCGGAATAGAAAGCGATCACAAAATGTCATGTGCCCATAAATGGTACCAAAAAAAAGTCAACTTGTCCCGCAAAAAAAAAGTCATCAAGTGACAGTCGGCCGAAATATGAAAAAATTATAGCTCTCAAAATTTGGCGATGCAAAAACTAGTCTTTGTAAAAAAAAAAAAAGGGTTTTTTAGTGTTTGACAGCTGTCAATCATAAAAATCCGATATCAATCTGGTATCGCTGTAATCGCACTGACACGAAGAGTAAAGTAATCTATTCACTTATACTGCATGAGGAAAGGCATAAAAAATAAACTCTAGGGTTTAGGGTTGTGTTAGGGTTATGCAAGGGTTAGGGTTGGGTTAAGGTTGGGGTTGTGCTAGAGTTAGGGTTGTGTTGGGGTTGTGGTTTTTTCAAAAGTAAAGAAAAAAAAAATGATGACGATATGGCAACTAGTGTTGAGCACAAGTGCTCGCTACTTGAGATTGTATCTGGTGCTTGGGTATACCCCGAGTATCGCAGGTGCTCGAGTGACGTGCTCGAGTTTCCGCGCCATATGGTCCGCGGCCAAAAAAAACTTGCAGGGATTGCCTGCCATGCACGAGTGATCCCTGCATGTCTTTTTTAGGTGTCTAACAACCATGAAACATGCGGGGCGGGGACTCGAGCACCCTCGATACATGGTGCATACCTGAGTACCCGATGCGAACTCAAGTAGCGAGCACTTGCGATCAAGACTAATGAATAATGACCTAATGTTATCAAATTCTGCGTCATACCTCTGGATTCAAAATGTTCACTGTACCACTTGATAAAATCCTTGAGGGGTCTAGTTTCCAAAATGGGGTCATTTGTGGGGGTATATATATAAGATGAGATTGTCAGCTCACCTCCTTTGGTGATCGCGTCCTCCGGGCTGCACAGATCCACTGGGTGAAAGTCGATATGCACAGGTAACAAGAAGGTCAGGCAGTTTGGATACACTCATGATTGCAAAAAAGGCATAGAAATCAACATGTTTCGATCCAAACAGGTCTTAATCATGGAGTTGCAACTTCTTGTTAACTGTTTGTAATATGAAGAAATAAACGGATGTTTTAAGAAACCTTGGATTTCCTGGGATCATTTGTCCAAAAAGGCACTGGATGCTTATTATTTTGTGCATTTGTGGGGGGTATCCACTATTTAGGTGCATCATGGGATCTCCAAACGCGACATGGCGTCCCGTCTCTCTATTCCAGCCAATTTTGTGTTCAAAAAGTCACAGTGCTCCTTTGCTTCTGAACCCTGCTGTGCACCCAAACAGGGTATTTTCCCCACATATGGTGTATCAGCTTACTCAGGAGAAATTGCACAACAGTTTTTGGGGTCCATTTTCACATTTTTTTCCTTGTGAAAATAAAAAATTTGGGGCTAAAAGATCATTTTTGTGGAAAAAGTTTGATTTTTTTATTTTCACGGCTGTGAAAATTTTATTTTATTTTATTTTTACGACTCAATATTATAAACTTCTGTGAAGCACCTGGGGTTCAAGGTGCTCACCACACTTCTAGATAAGTTCCCTGAGGGGTCTAGTTTCCAAAATGGTGTCACTTGTGGGGAGCTTCCACTGTTTAGGTACATCAGGGGGTCCCCAAATGCAACATGGCATCCACTAATTATTCAAGCAAATTTTACATTCAAAAAGTCAAATGGCGCTCCTTCCCTTCCGAGCCCTACCGTGCGCCCAAACAGTGGTTTTCACCACATATGGGGTATTGGCGTGCTCAGGAGAGATTACACAACAAATTTTGGGGTCCATGTTTTCCTGTTACCCTTGCGAAAATAAAAAAATTGTGGTCTAAAGTAACATTTTTGTGAAAAAAGTTAAATGTTCATTTTTTTCTTCCACATTCCAAAAATTCCTGTGAAGCACCTGAGGGGTTAAATAAACTTCTTGAATGTGGTTTTGAGCAACTTGAGGGGTTCAGTTTTTAGAATGGTTTCACTTTTGGGTATTTTCTGTCATAAAGTCCCCTCAAAGTGACTTCAAATGTGATACGGTCCCTAAAAAAATGGTTTTGTAAATTTTGTTGGAAAAATGAGAAATCGCTGGTTAATTTTTAACCCTTATAGCTCCCTAATAAAAAAAAAAATTTGGTTCCAAAATTGTGCTGATGTAAAGTAGACATGTGGGAAATGTTATTTATTAACTATTTTGTGTGACATATCTCTCTGATTTAAGGGCATGAAAATTCATATTTTGAAAATTGCAACATTTTCGCCAAATTTCCGAACACAAGTCATATCGAAGAAATATTACCACTATCATGAAGTATAATATGTCATGAAAAAACAGTCTCAGAATCAGTGGGATCCGCTGAAGCGTTCCAGAGTTATTACCTCATAAAGTGATAGTGGTCTGAATTGTAAAAATTGGCCTGGTCATTAACATGCAAACCACCCTCGGGGATAAAGAGGTTCATTTACACAGTGTTCCAAATATTTTTGGAATTGGGTTTTTAATAATGTACACTTATATTTATTCATTTTTGCCAATATAAGTCATGTTAAAATTTTCTGTTTTGCACATATCACACCCCTAAGGCTATGTGTGCACGATGCATACCAGCCTGCGGCCTCAACGAATAGCCACGGCAGCTTCCGCTCATTATGTAAAAAGGGCGGCGCCATTTTTTTTTTTTCACCTGCGGACTTTTCTCATAGAGGTTAGGTCCATGGGGAAAGCCAGCATGCGGACCCGCAAGAGAAATTGACATGCTGCTGTCTGGAAAAACGCACCACATGTCAGTTTCCGCGGGTGATCCGCAGGTGCCCAGATATACATAGTGGAAATCTCATCCACTATGCTATAACATCTGGCCGCTGTGGGTTTGACGCTGCAAAACACGCAGGGTCAAACCGCAGCGTCTCCGGACATACCCTAAGGATGCCTCTTTCAGCTCTTTTTATTTATCCTCCACTTGCCATTGCAACTGTCCTGCTGTAGTTCCAGTGCTCCTGGTTGATCATCAACAGCGCAGTGTCTCTCAGCTGGCTACCTGCTTTGCCTCCACCTGTAACAGAGTGTAGTCTACCTTTACATTACACTATGCTTCTGTTCTCCTATATAGTACCCTGCTTGGACTAGTTTTTCTTTTGCCATCTATATCAGTATAGCTTCCTGAATGTTTTTATATAATTGTTAGCTGGTTTCTAGCAATGCTCAACTCTCCTGCACTCCACCACAACAGATCTTGTAATTACTAAACAGTGAAGAATCCAGCTGTGTTTGTTGCCTGTTGATGACAGAACAGTGATGTGAAACTGCCAATGCTGCTCTGTTGATGCATATAACAGAGGTTTTTTTTCTCCATTATGCAGCAACAGCAGCAGTTTCACATCACTGATCTATCAGCAATAAGAAACAAATACAGCTCAGATCTGCACTGTCTAGTTATTATGAGTTCTACTGTGGAGAAATACAGGAGAGGAGCTCTGCTAAAAAAACGCTAACAATGATGTAAAAACACACCTGCAACTGTACTAATACAGTCGGCAGAAGATAAAATCAGGCAGGGTAATGTACAAGATCATAGATTGCACCAAAGCATAAGCCTAATTATACACTTAAAGGGAATCTGTCTGCAGGATTTCAACCCCCCTTGATAAGAACTCAGAGAAGGGCTAGTGTGAAAACCGGGGGAGGGGCCTTCCGTGGACGTAATACTGGTCAGATAACACATGATGCGGGTAAGACAGTGTGGCAATACTTTATTGAACCATAAAACGGACAATAAACACATAGAACAGTCCCAGCAAATACCCAAGATGGTGCAACATTACACATTCTCACTCTTCCGCTGGCCCGCCTGGGATAGAACAGCTGCGACTTTGGGACTTCCAGGGCCAACTACCTCAACCAGTGGCCCCCCGCTTCTGGCCTGCCCCCCCAGAGAGAAGGTCACTGCAAGCTTAGGAAGCCAGCAGTTCATCAAGCTACAAGGCCAGGAGACCCGAGAGTCCCACCCTGGCCTCTCCGAGAGTTTGCATGGGGCCAGATGACCAGCTGGTCGCCATCTGGCTTATCTGAATGTCTCTATGGGTCCCATCTGGCAACCCCAAACAACATATCCATGGGGCCAGATGACTTCATTGTCCCATACAGGTCTCCCCAAATGTATCCATTAGTTCTCTGATGGTCAAGGAAGCAGATAAGTATCTTTCCAGTTAGGGCCATATACTCTTAGGCTGTAATCATGTAGCATCAAAATCTGTGTCTCTTTGGTTAAAGGCATGCTTCCACGCTGATAGTCTGAGAGAGTCTCTAATCTTTGATTCTCCTTGTAAAGTCTGCCTGCTACAGAGTCACATGTCCTTTTTTAAGTACACATCCACAGGTCAAGGGTTAGGGATGATATTATGCCACAGAGCTCAGGTCTCATTGTTTGCCCATTTAATCGATTTACATAGTTGATATAGCAGGGGCCTCTTGTAAATAAACTAGCTAGCTTAGTATAATATGCAATTAGCATAGTAACAAACATCATTGCTCACAGATCAATAGAAGACAACATTCAGGGTTATACAAATACTGGTCTGTCCTTCTAGAACAGCAACAGAAATACACATACATTTACAAGTCAACACAAACACAATAGTGTATTTCTCTTGGCTTAACAAATCTAATCGTCTGGCTGGTTAAGATTATAAGCTGTGTCGTCACAGCTGGTCAGGAGCACACAGGAGAGGGGGGAAGTAAGGTTATTCTAAAGCTAGGGAAAGACCCTTGTTCCTCTTACTCGTGCAGTCTAATTTCTTTGTGCCAAAGCCTTGCCCAAAAGACTTAAAGGGGTTGTCCAGTCAAAAGTGATGTCTGCAGTCACTCAGTTTGCAGTCACAGTGCGGCCTCGCTCTCCATATACTTGTATTGAGCGAGGTCGGTTGCATTGAGCGAGCTAGTCAGATGCGCCCACTTGCCATCCACGTCACTAGACGGAGAGTGGCCTTGCTCCATACAATTGTATGGAGCGAGCCGGGACTGAATGGCCGGGGTATCTATTGCGTGTACATAGCCTCTGGTCCCTGGTCTCATAATGGCGAATCCCCGCAGCGCACAATGCCTACGCTGGGGGGGATTCATAAGTCTGCAGTCACACAGAGTGTGAATGAAAATTGGAAACCTGGGACCTTGTGGAGTGTGTCAATGACTGCCTTCTGGACATCTGTTAAGTCAGCAGTCTTCCCCATGATTGTGGATCCTACTGAAACAGACTAAGGGACCTTTTTAAATGCTTAGGAAGCCTTTGCAGGTGTTTTTTGTTAATTATTTTCACTTACTGAGAAAATGACTTGTGTTTTATTGGCTGTCAGCCATAATCATCAACATTAACAGAAATAAACACTTGAAATAGATCACTCTGCTTGTAATGACTCTATATAATATATGAGTTTCACTTTTTATATTGAAGAACTGAAATAAATTAACTCTTTGATGATATTCTAATTTAGTGAGATGCACCTGTGTGTGTTTGTACTGTATATATGTGTATATATATATATGTATATATATATATATATATATATATATATATATATATATATATATATATATGTGTATATATATATATATTTATATATCTATCTATATAATTGTCTTATCCCGTCTGTCTGTCTGTCTTTCTGTCTGTCTGTCCAGGAAATCCCGGGTCGCTGATTGGTCCGGCCGCGGCCAATCAGCGACGCGGAATTTCAGAAAAACATGGCGGTCATTAGAGGCTCATGTGCGGCACGGAGGTCAGCGGCGATGCAGCCGGGAGATGCAGCCGGCTGCTCGCAGCACAAGTCCCCCGACCGCAGGCGCCGCTGACCTACATGCGGCTATCGTCGGAAGATCAGCGGCTACGGCCGCTTATCTCCCGAGGACAAGTGTGACGCCCCTCCCCTCCTCTCCCCTCCCCTCCTCTCCTCTCCCCGCCCCTCTCCTCTCCTCCCATCCCTCCCCCCGCTCGATCAGGAACCCAGCACCCGGCGTCATACTTACCCCTCCCCGTGCCTGCGCAGCAGCTCCTGTGTCTTCCGCTGATGCTCTGTGACGTCTCAGGTCAGAGGGCGCGGTGACGCCTTTACACCGCGCTCTCTCCTGAGCGGTCACAGCACACAGCGGGAAGATGCCGGCTACGCTGGAGTCCAGAGAAGCAGTGAGGTGAGTATTGGATTTTTTTTTTTTTGTATGGGGCCATAGGGGACCTGCATGGGGCACTATGGGGGGATGTGACATCCTGCATGGGGTATTATATAGGGGGGATGTGACAGCCTGCATGGGGTGCTATGGAGAGATGTGACATCCTGCATGGGGTATTATATAGGGGGGATGTGACATCCTGCATGGGGCACTATGGAGAGATGTGACATCCTGCATGGGGCACTATGGAGAGATGTGACAGCCTGCATGGGGCACTATGGAGAGATGTGACATCCTGCATGGGGTATTATATAGGGGGGATGTGATATCCTGCATGGGGCACTATAGGGGGATGTGACATCCTGCATGGGGTATTATATAGGGGGGATGTGACTTCCTGCATGGGGCATTATATAGTGGGGATGTGACATCCTGCATGGGGTATTATATACGGGGGATCTAACATCCTGCATGGGGTATTATATAGGGGGGATGTGACAGCCAGCATGGGGCACTATGGAGAGATGTGACATCCTGCATGGGGTATTATATAGGGGGGATGTGACATCCTGCATGGGGCACTATAGTGGGATGTGACATCCTCCATGGGGTATTATATAGGGGGGATGTGACTTCCTGCATGGGGCATTATATAGGGGGGATGTGACATCCTGCATGGGGTATTATATACGGGGGATGTGACATCCTGCATGGGGAATTATATGCATGGGGTATTATATACGGGGGATGTGACATCCTGCATGGGGTATTATATAGGGGGGATGTGACAGCCTGCATGGGGCACTATGGAGAGATGTGACAGCCTGCATGGGGCACTATGGAGAGATGTGACATCCTGCATGGGGTATTATATAGGTGGGATGTGACATCCTGCATGGGTCACTATAGGGGGATGTGACATCCTGCATGGGATATTATATAGAGGGGATGTGACTTCCTGCATGGGGCATTATATAGTGGGGATGTGACATCCTGCATGGGGTATTATATACGGGGTATGTGACATCCTGCATGGGGTATTATATAGGGGGGATGTGACAGCCTGCATAGGGCACTATGGAGAAATGTGACAGCCTGCATGGGGCACTATGGAGAGATGTGACATCCTGCATGGGGTATTATATAGGTGGGATGTGACATCCTGCATGGGTCACTATAGGGGGATGTGACATCCTGCATGGGATATTATATAGGGGGATGTGACTTCCTGCATGGGGCATTATATAGTGGGGATGTGACATCCTGCATGGGGTATTATATAGGGGGGATGTGACATCCTGCATGGGGTATTATATAGGGGGGATGTGACAGCCTGCATGGGGCACTATGGAGAGATGTGACATCCTGCATGGGGTATTAGATAGGGGGGATGTGACAGCCTGCATGGGGCACTATGGAGAGATGTGACATCCTGCATGGGGTATTATATAGGGGGGATGTGACTTCCTGCATGGGGCATTATATAGGGGGATGTGACATCCTGCATGGGGTATTATATACGGGGGATGTGACATCCTGCATGGGGTATTATATGCATGGGGTATTATATACGGGGGATGTGACATCCTGCATGGGGTATTATATAGGGGGGATGTGGCAGCCTGCATGGGGCACTATGGAGAGATGTGACAGCCTGCATGGGGCACTATGGAGAGATGTGACATCCTGCATGGGGTATTATATAGGGGGGATGTGACATCCTGCATGGGGCACTATAGGGGGATGTGACATCCTGCATGGGGTATTATATAGGGGGGATGTGACTTCCTGCATGGGGCATTATATAGTGGGGATGTGACATCCTGCATGGGGTATTATATACGGGGGATGTGACATCCTGCATGGGGTATTATATAGGGGGATGTGACAGCCTGCATGGGGCACTATGGAGAGATGTGACATCCTGCATGGGGTATTATATAGGGGGATGTGACATCCTGCATGGGGCACTATAGGGGGATGTGACATCCTGCATGGGGTATTATATAGGGGGGATGTGACTTCCTGCATGGGGTATTATATGCATGGGGTATTATATACGGGGGATGTGACATCCTGCATGGGGTATTATATGCATGGGGTATTATATACGGGGGATGTGACATCCTGCATGGGGTATTATATAGGGGGGATGTGACTTCCTGCATGGGGCATTATAAGGGAGGGGGGGGATGTGACATCCTGTATGGGGCATTATAAAGGAGGGTTGGGAGACATATGCTAGAATACCTGATGCGTTAGAATCGGGCCACCATCTAGTATATATATATATATACACACACACACACGCGCGCGTACGTACGTATGTATGTATGTATAAAAATAAGCAGCACTTAGATTAATTGTTGAAAAAGTGGAGAACTCTCTCTTTCATAGCCCATTTGGCAACGTTTCGGATCCATGACAAAATATTTCCCTGCTATGGAACTGAAATGTCACATGGGCTAATAAAGAGCCCTCCACTTTTCTATTATTTAGTCGGTGTGCTGCTTATTTTCTTTCTATAAATCCATTTGATTTAAGGGCATGTGTCCTAAAAGCATTTCATGCACTGCTTAATATTTGATGGTGCTCAGTTATGACACATATCAGAGCCGACGTCACCACCCGGGCAAGTTCCGGGGCCCTGGACGAACTGAGGGGTCCACTAGCTGTCAAGGACACTCCACGCTATGGGGTCACTATGACGTCACTACAGTGCGCCCTTTGTGCCAAGCAGTGCAGAGGGGCAGAAGACGCTGAGGAGACCGGAGCAGCGGGGTAACAGGGAGAGGTGAGTATTTGATTATTTTTTATGTATGGAACATTATAGAGGCCCCATTACACTGTATGGAGCAATATAGGGGCCCCATTATACTGCATGGAGCAATATAGGGGCCCCATTATACTGTAAGGAGCAATATAGGGGCCCCATTATACTGTATGGAAGACTATGTGGGGTTCATTATACTGTATGGAGGACTAAGTGGGGTTCATTATACTGTATGGAGAACTATTTGGGATCCATAATACTGTATGGAGGACTATATGGGGTCCATAATACTGTATGGAGGACTATGTGGGTCCATTATACTGTATGGAGGACTATGTGGGGTCCATTATACTGCATGGAAGAATATATGGTGCCCATAATACTGTATGAATGTGTGGCGTCCCTGCGGGTTCAGTCACCACAGAGGTACTGCATCTCACCCAGAGGTGTGGTATCTCAATCTCAGGTAAGGAAGGAGTACGGCCCGGGACCCTAACACCTGCATCCAACATTACACTACTCCAGATAAGCAGGAGGGGCAAGATGCGTCACTCTCCTGCTGAGCCCTGTCCCTGGCTGGAGTGGGGGGGGACCAAAGAAGGGGGAACCATGTAGTGGGTGTGGGTGGAGTAAGAAAATAAGGGGCGCACTTGAGAAGGAGGATATAGAAAGGGGAAGCCATCTTGGGAGTGAACTTCAGTGAGAGGAAGAAAGTGTGTGGAGCAGGAGCTCAGCAGGAGCTCTGTTCAGGAGGAGGGCCTAGTGAGAGAGGTCCAGGACAGAAAGAAGAGAGGAGAGGAGGAGGAAGGAAGGCTCCAGTAAAGCAGAAAGGATCTAAGGGGGTACGGGCAGTGCTGGACGCCACCCGTACGCCCGAATCTACCTGGCGGTGGAGGGATTGAGCCGCAGAAGGGGACGGGCCCCTAAACTAGCAGAGTTCTTCAAGTCTCAACTAGGTAACCAGAGGGTGCAGCATTTCAGGTGCTGCAGCCAAAAGCCACATCTAACTCACCAAAAAGGTGGCCATAGAGGACCCATGGGACAGAGAAGACGTCGCCCGACAAGGTCCGCGGTCACTGGCTTGGGACACTGGGTGTGAGGTGCAGGGAGAAGGCCAGAAGGAACACACAGAAGGGGGTCCCGTTATGTACTCCGGAGGTACCTGCGGGTTTGCTGAACCCCTCCCTGAGTAAGCACAGGACGACGTGGGAAGTTACCCTGGCCCTGGTAACTTGGAGTCTAAAAATCGTGAGTAAAACCCTGAAGACTGCACCCCACTATCTCTGCGAATTATTACTGCGCCATCATCCCCTGCACTACACTGCACAGCAACATCTATAACATCACCATTTCCTGCCCTGGAGCTAAGCTCTGCCTGTGGAGAGCTGAACCAACTCTGCTGCACTAACATCAGCTCCAGAGGACCTGCTCCACAGCGGCGGCTCCCTTTTGCCGCATTCCACAGGTGGTGTCACGAACTTTATATAAAAACTATAAATCGCCTGTAAATATCCCCTTTTATTGACTGCCCTGGGTCACGAACCGGGTCACCGCCACTGTGACATCTCCCCTAGCAACGACTGGCCCGGCACGAGTACCCCACGGCCCAGGGGGTGCGTCAAATGGCTACGTGGGGCCCATTATACTTTATGTTTAAATGGGCTATCCCAAGCTTGGAAGTTATCCCCTTTCTTCTGGACAGGGGATGACTTTCCGTTTGTTGTGGTCTGGATCTGACCTCTGGGACCCCCAAGATCCTGAGAACCGGAGGTCTGAAGAGCACCATGTAAATGGAGCTGTGGTTGATCATATGCACTGCTGTGCCATTTACATGTGGCTCTTCAAATAACTCTTTTAAAGGGAATCTGTCACCCCCCCCTGGGCGATATCAGACCTCTACTATGGGCATACAGAGTATAGAAAAGTAAATCTATACATACCTGTATGGCCCATAGTAGAGGTCTGAATGCAGAGAAATGTAGTTATATCTTCTTGTTTTTTTCACAGGCTTGGCTTGTCCACAGTGACTCCCCGGCACCTGCGCAATAGAGCACTGTTGCACTGTGCTCAGGCAAACGGGCTCAGGAGGAAACAAAGAGCGCTCCCTGTGAGCCACGCTTTGCGCATGCGCCAGTAGGTGAGGGATAAAAGCGCACGTCACAGGGCCCTCTGACATGCCGGGTGGAGGGGGGGGATATGGTAAACATGTACAGTACAGACCAAAAGTTTGGACACACCTTCTCATTTAAAGATTTTTCTGTATTTTCATGACTTTGAAAATTGTACATTCACACTGAAGGCATCAAAACTATGAATTAACACATGTGGAATTATATACTTAACAAAAAAGTGTGAAACAACTGAAAATATGTCTTATATTCTAGGTTCTTCAAAGTAGCCACCTTTTGTTTTGATGACTGCTTTGCACACTCTTGGCATTCTCTTGATGAGCTTCAAGAGGTAGTCACCGGAAATGGTTTTCACTTCACAGGTGTGCCCTGTCAGGTTTATTAAGTGGGATTTCTTGCCTTATAAATGGGGTTGGGACCATCAGTTGTGTTGTGCAGAAGTCAGGTGGATACACAGCTGATAGTCCTACTGAATAGACTCATCCCTACTTCCATCTAGATTCTAAGTGCAGAACTTGTAAATCTATACATACCTATATGGCCCATGGTAGAGGTCCGAATGCAGAGAAATGTAGTTATATCTTCTTGGTTATTCACAGGCCTGGCGTCCCCTGGACGCCAAGCTATCCCCGCCCATTTGCTTATTATTCCACTAAATCCCTGCCTATGTACAGTACAGACCAAAAGTTTGGACACACCTTCTCATTTAAAGATTTTTCTGTATTTTCATGACTTTGAAAATTGTACATTCACACTGAAGGCATCAAAACTATGAATTAACACATGTGGAATTATATACTTAACAAAAAAGTGTGAAACAACTGAAAATATGTCTTATATTCTAGGTTCTTCAAAGTAGCCACCTTTTGCTTTGATGACTGCTTTGCACACTCTTGGCATTCTCTTGATGAGCTTCAAGAGGTAGTCACCGGAAATGGTTTTCACTTCACAGGTGTGCCCTGTCAGGTTTATTAAGTGGGATTTCTTGCCTTATAAATGGGGTTGGGACCATCAGTTGTGTTGTGCAGAAGTCAGGTGGATACACAGCTGATAGTCCTACTGAATAGACTCATCCCTACTTCCATCTAGATTCTAAGTGCAGAACTTGTAAATCTATACATACCTATATGGCCCATGGTAGAGGTCTGAATGCAGAGCGGGAAGACGCCAGCAATGGAGTCCGGACCCGAGCAGCTGCAGCAGGTGAGGAGGAGGGAGGTGAGTATTTGATTTTTTTTTTTTTTTAATGTATGGAGCCGGGCATGGGGCATAATATGGGGGGGTGACATCCTGCATGGGGCATAATATGGGGGGGTGACATTCTGCATGGGGCATAATATGGGGGGGTGACATCCTGCATGGGGCATAATATGGGGGGGTGACATCCTGCATGGGGCATTATAGAGAGAGGGGGTGACATCCTGCATGAGGCATTATAGAGAGAGGGGGTGACAGCCTGCATGGGGCATTATAGAGAGTGGGGGTGACAGCCTGCATGGGGCCTTATAAAGAGGGGGGGTACATCCTGCATGGGGCATTATAAAGAGAGGGGGGTGACATCCTGCATGGGGCATTAAAGAGAGAGGGGGTGACATCCTGCATGGGGCATTATAGAGAGAGGGGGTGACATCCTGCATGGGGCATTATAGAGAGAGGGGGTGACATCCTGCATGAGGCATTATAGAGAGAGGGGGTGACATCCTGCATGGGGCATTATAGAGAGAGGGGGTGACAGCCTGCATGGGGCCTTATAGAGAAAGGGGGTGACAGCCTGCAGGGGGCCTTATGAAGAGGGGAGAGTACATCCTGCATGGGGCATTATAAAGAGAGGGGGGGTGACATACTGCATGGGGCATTATAGAGAGAGGGGGTGACATCCTGCATGAGGCATTATAGAGAGAGGGGGTGACATCCTGCATGGGGCATTAAAGAGAGAGGGGGTGACATCCTGCATGGGGCATTATAGAGAGAGGGGGTGACATCCTGCATGGGGCATTATAGAGAGAGGGGTGACATCCTGCATGGGGCATTATAGAGAGAGGGTGTGACATCCTACATGGGGCATTATAGAGAGAGGGGGTGACATCCTGCATGGGGCATTATAGAGAGAGGGGGTGACATCCTGCATGGGGCCTTATAAAGAGGGGGGGTACATCCTGCATGGGGCATTATAAAAAGGAGGGGTGACAGCCTGCATGGGGCATTATAAAGGGGGGAACAGCCTGCATGGGGCATTATAAGGGGGGGACAGCCTGCATAGTGCATTATGTGGGGGTAACAGCCTGCATGGAGCATTATAAGGGGGGGGACAGCCTGTATGGGGCATTATGTGGGGGGTAACAGCCTGCATGGAGCATTATAAGGCGGGGGACAGCCTGTATGGGGCATTATGTGGGGGGTAACAGCCTGCATGGAGCATTATAAGGGGGGGACAGCCTGTATGGGGCATTATGTGGGGGGTAACAGCCTGCATGCAGCATTATATGGGGGCCAGTATCCTGTACGGAACGTTATAAGGGGACCAGTATCCTGTATGGAGCATTATATGGGGGCCAGTATTCCGTATGGAGCCTTATATGGGGGCCAGTATTCCGTATGGAGCCTTATATGGAGGCCAGTATTCCGTATGGAGCTTTATATGGGGGCCAGTATTCCGTATGGAGCCTTATATGCGGGCCAGTATTCCGTATGGAGCCTTATATGGGGGCCAGTATTCCGTATGGAGCCTTATATGGGGGCCAGTATTCCGTATGGGGCCTTATATGGGGGCCAGTATTCCGTATGGGGCCTTATATGGGAGCCAGTATTCCGTATGGGGCCTTATATGGGGGCCAGTATTCTGCCCGGGGCCCAGAAAAACCTGGAGCCGGCCCTGCCTGCAATGCTAGGAATTAACCCAGTCCTACCTGGCTTTTTGCTATATATATATATATATATATATATATATATATACACAGTACAGACCAAAAGTTTTTTATTTAAAATAAAGATTTTCCTGTATTTTCATGACTTTGAAAATTGTACATTCACACTTAAGGCATCAAAACTATGAATTAACACATGTGGAATTATATACTTAACAAAAAAGTGTGAAACAGCTGAAAATATGTCTTATATTCTACGTTCTTCAAAGTAGCCACCTTTTGCTTTGATGACTGCTTTGCACACTCTTGGCATTATCTTGATAAGCTTCAAGAGGTAGTCACCGGAAATGGCTTTCACTTCACAGGTGTGCCCTGTCAGGTTTAATAAGTGGGATTTCTTGCCTTATAAATGGGGTTGGGACCATCCGTTGTGTTGTGCAGAAGTCTGGTGGATACACAGCTGATAGTCCTACTGAATAGACTGTTAGAATTTGTATTATGGCAAGAAAAAAGCAGCTAAGTAAAGAAAAACGAGTGGCCATCAATACTTTAAGAAATGAAGGTCAGTCAGTGCGAAAAATTGGGCAAACTTTGAAAGTGTCCCCAAGTGCAGTTGCAAAAACCATCAAGCGCTACAAAGAAACTGGCTCACATGAGGACCACCCCAGGAAAGGAAGACCAAGAGTTACCTCTGCTTCTGAGGATAAGTTTATCCGAGTCACCAGCCTCAGAAATCGCAGGTTAACAGCAGCTCAGATTAGAGACTAGGTCAATGCCACACAGAGTTCTAGCAGCAGACACATCTTTACAACAACTGTTAAGAGGAGACTTTGTGCAGCAGGCCTTCATGGTAAAATAGCTGCTAGGAAACCACTGCTAAGGACAGGCATCAAGCAGAAGAGACTTGTTTGGGCTAAAGAACACAAGGAATGGACATTAGACCAGTGGAAATCTGTGCTTTGGTCTGATGAGTCCAAATTTGAATTCTTTGGTTCCAACCACCGTGTCTTTGTGCGACGCAGAAAAGGTGAACGGATGGACTCTACATGCCTGGTTCCCACCGTGAAGCATGGAGGAGGAGGTGTGATGGTGTGGGGGTGCTTTGCTGGTGACACTGTTGGGGATTTATTCAAAATTGAAGGCATACTGAACCAGCATGGCTACCACAGCATCTTGCAGCGGCATGCTATTCCATAAGGTTTGCGTTTAGTTGGACCATCATTTATTTTTCAACAAGACAATGACCCCAAACACACCTCCAGGCTGTGTAAGGGCTATTTGACCAAGAAGGAGAGTGATGGGGTGCTACGCCAGATGTCCTGGCCTCCACAGTCACCAGACCTGAACCCAATCGAGATGGTTTGGGGGGAGCTGGACCGCAGAGTGAAGGCAAAAGGGCCAACAAGTGCTAAGCATCTCTGGGAACTCCTTCAAGATTGTTGGAAGACCATTTCCGGTGACTACCTCTTGAAGCTCATCAAGAGAATGCCAAGAGTGTGCAAAGCAGTCATCAAAGCAAAAGGTGGCTACTTTGAAGAACCTAGAATATAAGACATATTTTCAGTTGTTTCACACTTTTTCGCTAAGTATATAATTCCACATGTGTTAATTCATAGTTTTGATGCCTTCAGTATGAATGTACAATTTTCATAGTCAAGAAAATGCAGAAAAATCTTTAAATGAGAAGGTGTGTCCAAACTTTTGGTCTGTACTGTATATATCCAGGGATGTGTCCGTCTGTCCGAAGCCTTTATAGACTGTGCCTGTGCAGTGCGCCTGCGCAGTCTGGCCAGAGACAGAAGAACACATCAGTCGTTACAGGTGAGAGGGAGGAGGACGAGGATGAAGGACTGCGTTGCCAGAGATCGCGGTGTGCGTAAACGCTGACCGCATACCACCATCTCCGGCGTCATTAGGACATATACCTCGATTTCCAGTGAGGCTGGGCTGGAGGAGTGAGGGCCGGAGATCGTGCCTGCGCATAACGCGATCTCCGGCACCATTTTGTTGAAGACACTGTGTGCAAATTTGTCATCAACAAAATGGCGCCGGATATCGTGCTATGAGGCGCAAACTCCGGTGCCACACTCCTCCTCCAGCATCATCGGAGATTGAGGAGAGGGGAAAAGGTGAGTAGGAGTGTTTTTTTGTATGGATGAAGAACAGCAGAGCAGGCAGGATGAGGGACCAGGATGGAGGAGCATATACCAGGATGGGGGCACAAATACCAGGATGGGGGACCAGGATAGGGGCACAAATGCCAGGATGGGGAACCAGGATAGGGGAGCATATATCAGGATGGGGGAGTATATATCAGGATGGGGGAGCATATACCAGGATGGGGGACCTGGAGGGGAGCATATACTGGGATTGGGGAGCATATACCAGGATGGGGGAATAGGATGGGGGACCTGAATGGGGGAGCATATACCAGGGTTGGGGGAGCATATACCAGTATGAGGGACCCAGATGGGGGACTATATACCAGGATGGGGGAGCCGGATAATGGGACCATATCCCAGGATGGGGGGGGATATACCAGGATGGGGGAGCATATACCAAGACTGGGAACCTGGATGAGTAAGCATATACCAGGATGGGGGATCAGGATGAGGAAGCATATACCAGGATGGGGGAGCATATACCAGGATGGGGGCACAAATACCAGGATGGGGGACCAGGATAGGGGCACAAATACCAGGATGGGGGAGCATGGACCATGATGGGGGTGCAAATACCAGGATAGGGGACCAGGATAGGGGAGCATATACCAAGATAGGGGACCAGGATGAGGAAGCATATACCAGGATGAAGGAGCATATACCAGGATGGGGGACCCGCAGGGGAGCATATACTAGGATTGGGGAGCATATACCAGGATGGGGGACCCAAATGGGGGAGCATATACCAGGATGGGGGAGCATATACCAGGATGAGGGACCCAGATGGGGGAGCATATACTAGGATTGGGGAGCCAGATAAGGGGACCATATACCAGGATGGGGGGGAGCATATACCAGGATGGGGGAGCATATACCAAGATGGGGAACCTGGATGGGTGAGCATATACCAGGATGGGGGACCAGGATGAGGAAGCATATACCAGGATGGGGGAGCATATACCAGGATGGGGGCACAAATACCAGGATGGGGGACCAGGATAGGGGCGCAAATACCAGGATGGGGAGCATGGACCATGATGGGGGTGCAAATACCAGGATAGGGGGCCAGGATAGGGGAGCATATACCAGGATGGGGGACCAGGATGAGGAAGCATATACCAGAATGGAGGAGCATATACCAGGATGGGGGAGCACATACCAGGATAGGGGACCCGGAGGGGAGCATATACTAGGATTGGGGAGCATATACCAGGATGGCAGAATAGGATGGGGGACCCAAATGGGGGAGCATGTACCAGGATGAGGGACCCAGATGGGGGAGCAAATACCAGAATGGGGGAGCCGGATAAGGGGACCATATACGAGGATGGGGGGAGCATATACCAGGATAGGGGAGCATATACCAAGATGGGGGACCAGGATGAGGAAGCATATACCAGGATGGGGGAGCATATACCAGGATGGGGGACCCAGATGGGGGAGCATATACCAGGATAGGGGAGCATATACCAGGATGAGGGACCCAGATGGGGGAGCATATACCAGGATGGGGGAGCATATACCAGCATGGGGGGGAGCATACACCAGAATGAGGGACCAGGATGGCAACGAATATACCAGGATGGGGTAGCATATACCAGGATGGGGCGATAGGATGGGGGAGCATATACCAGGATGGGTGACCCAGATGGGGGAGCATATACCAGGATGGGGGGGCATATACCAGAATGAGGGACCAGGATGGCAACGCATATACCAGGATGGGGGACCAAGATGGGGGAGCCTGTACCAGGATGGGGGAGCATATACCAGGATGGGGGAATAGGATGGGGGAGCATATGTCTTCAATAAAATGGCTACAACGTCAACATAGCAGTGCACCGCCCTATCCATTACTCCTATAGCCGGCACCTGTGCACTGCTATGTTGACGTTGTAGTACATTACTTAAATTAAATGGCGCCGAGTCAGCGCATGCGCATACCACTCTATCCGGCACCATTTTATTGAAGACACTGTATATGCGAATTCGCAGACATAGTGTCTTAAAAAAAATGGCACCGGAAATGTACCAATAAAAATGCTCGCCACCCTGGCGTAGAATGGGTTTAATAACTAGTATATACAGTTGAAACCAGAAGTTTACATACACTAGATAAAAAGATACATATGCATGTTTTTCACAATATCTGACATGAAATCAGAATAAACCTTTCACGTTTTACGTCAATTAGGATTACCATAATTTTTAATATTTGCCAAATACCAGAATAATGAGGGAGAGAATGTTTTAAGGAATTTTTAGTACTTAGTGCAAAGTCAAAAGTTTACATACATTAAGATTACTATGCCTTTAAACAATTCTGGACTGCCCATATGATGATGTCATGTGTTTGGAAGCTTCTGACAAACAAACAGGTCACAGGTGAGGATGTTACCTTTAGTAGCCATAGGTGCTCGCCCGAGCATCTCACTGCTCGAGATGCTTGGCGCTCGCCGAGTATTTCTGGGGTTGCTCGGCAGGAGCTCGGGTCCCCTCCCTGCATGTTTGGTGCCAATAAACATGCAGGGATTGCCTGCCACTCACTGTAATGCAGCAGCCATGTTGGTTGTGGAATTACAGTGATTGGCTGGCCGCACAGCGTCATCAGGTCTATATCAGACCTGGCACCGCCATACTTGTCACCATCACTCCGGAATCAGACAGTGTAGGGAGAGGTGCTGCTGAGCTAGGGAGAGATTTGCTTGTTTATTAGGTAGTGTAGGTAGAACAGAAGTATATTACACATATCTATCTCAACAAACAGTCCTTCTGAGGACTAATCCATCTGCAGAGATATCAGGCAGGCAGTGTATATAGGCAGGCAGTGTATATAGCAGACTGCAGTGCATATAGCATAAGAGACTCCATTCCAGTTTTGTCTGCTGCTGCTGCTGCTGTTAGATATTTCTAGACATAGGCCCAGGGGCCATGAATAATTTTTTTTTGGATCTTAATCCTCATTATTTGCTTAAAAAGCAATCCAGAGAACACCGTTTTTCTGCGCTATTTGCTTGTTGGCACTGCAGAATACAGCCAGGTCCTTTCCATATTACAGCTCTAAAAATCCAGTTATTTAAAACTGTGGTTTGTCCGTCACGCGGATCACATATAATTGCGCTGAAAATATTGCCATTTCTGGCCTCCATTGAAATTTTGTTTCAGTGTGTCAGTGAAGCTATTGACACCAATTTGCTGTTCAAAATAGTTACCTACAGGCCAGCTATTTAAAACTGTGTTTTCTCCGTCACACGGATCATATATACGTGTTCAGAAAATACTGCCATTTATGACCTCCATTAAAAATTTGTTTCAGTGTGTCAGTGAAGCTATTGACACCAGTTTGCTGTTCAAAATAGTTACCTACAGGCCAGGTATTCAAAACTGTGTTTTCTCCGTCACACGGATCATATGTACTGTACGTGTTCAGAAAATACTGCCATTTATGACCTCCATTAAAAATTTGTTTCAGTGTGTCAGTGAAGCTATTGACACCAGTTTGCTGTTCAAAATAGTTACCTACAGGCCAGGTATTCAAAACTGTGTTTTCTCCGTCACACGGATCACATATACATTTTCAGAAAATATTGCCATTTCTGGCCTCCATTAAAAATTTGTTTCAGTGTATCAGTGAAGCTATTGACACCAGTTTGTTGTTCAAAATAGTTACCTACAGGCCAGGTATTTAAAACTGTGTTTTCTCCGTCACACGGATCACATAGACGTTTTCAGAAAATACTGCCATTTCTGGTCTCCATTAAAAAAAATTTCAGTGTGTCAGTGAAGCTATTGACACAAATTTGCTGTTCAAAATAGTTACCTACAGGCCAGCTATTTAAAACTGTGTCTTCTCCATCACACGGATCACATATACGTTTTCAGAAAATACTGCCATTTCTGGCCTCCATTAAAAATTTGTTTCAGTGTGTCAATGAAGCTATTGACACCAGTTTGATGTTCAAAATAGTTACCTACAGGCCAGGTATTTAAAACTGTGTTTTCTCCGTCACACGGATCACATATACATTTCACAAAATACTGCCATTTCTGGCTTCCATTAAAAATTTGTTTCAATGTGTCAGCGAAGTTTTTAACACTGGTTTGCTGTTCAAAATAGTTACCTACAGGCCAGCTATTTAAAACTGTGGTTTGTCCATCACACGGATCACATATAAGTTCGCTCCAAATTCAGCCATTTGTAGTGAGCGTGGAAGATATTGTCCTCCATTTCAAATGGGCAAGGCACGTGGCAAGGGATGGGGAACTGGACGTGATGGTGATGGTGCATACAGAGGCCGAGGCCGTGGGCAAGCTGAAATTGTGCCACAACAAACACACACATCTTCTCGCACGACCTTCCTGTCCCAATTAATAGGGGACCCCTACAGAACACAGAGCAGTGTGAAAAGGTTATTGGTTGGATAGCAGATAGTGCTTCCAGTCACTTAGCCACCACCACCCTGTCTTCCACACGGTCAAGTCTCAGTAGCCGTGAGTCTAGACCGCATATTCCTCACCCTGAACCTCCTTCCTCCCACCATGCCGAGTGCCCAAAGACAACTGATCCCACACTTGGACACTCTGAAGAGCTGTTCACTTTTCCATTTATAGATTCAGGCCTCTCGCCCGGTCGACTTGAAGCGGGGCAAGAGGAGATCGTATGTAGCGATGCCCAAATATTTGAGCAGCCACGGTCACACAAAGGCGATGGTGGGAAAGTGTCACAAGAGGTGGACGATGATGAGACACAATTGCCAGAAAGTCAGGAGGAGGACCAGGGTGTGGAAGTGGAAGACGAGGTGGTGGATGATATAGTAACTGATCCCACCTGGCAGGAAGACATGCAGAGAGAGGACAGCAGCACACAGGGGGAGAGAGGCAGAGCACCCCAACAGGCAGGAAGAAGCAGTGTGGTGGCCGCAGACAGAAGGCAGGCAACTGTTCCCTGTAACACCAACACGAATGAAGTTGCCAGTACAACTGTTAGGTCTTCCCAAGTCTGGTTGTTTTTTAAAGACTCTGCCGATAACCCCAAAAAGGCCATTTGCACCACCTGCCAGGCCAGCATCAGCAGGGGTGGCAAAACTACCAGCCTAACCACCACCAGCATGATCAGGCAATGGCAGCAAAGCACCCGACTTTGTGGGGTCCAGGAACAGTGTCTGCGGGTGGCACCACTGCTTCTTCCGCTGTTGTGCATGCAAACCAATCCCCTTTCCATGGTGCATGCGAAGATGCCTCCTGTCCTGCACCTGTCATTGCACACTCTCAAGAAGCAGCATCAGGAAGTACGTATTTGCGCAGCGTTCAGTTGTCCATACCCCAGTCCTTGGAACGCAAGCGCAAATACGCAGCCAATGCCCCACAGGCCACAATACTAAATTCCCACATTTCGCGACTGCTTGAGCTCGAAATCTTGCCTTTTAGGCTTATGGAGACGGAAGCATTCCGCAACCTGATGGCGGCGACTGTCCCTCGGTACTCGGTCCCCAGCCGCCACTATTTCTCCCAGTGTCCCATCCCCACATTACACAAGTGTCCCAAAACATTAGCCGTGCCCTCAACAACGCAGTTTACGGGAAAGTCCACCTAACCACGGACACATGGACAAGTGCTACAGCTCGCTACCGGCACACTGGGTTAACATAGTGGAAGCAGCAACCCAGCTGGACCTTGGGACAGAACACGTCCTCCCGACGCCAAGGATTGCAGGCCCTAGGTCAATCAGGGTTGCCCCCACAGTCTACAGCTCCTGCACCTCATCCTCCTCAGCCTCCTCCTCCTCTTCAGCCTCTATCTCCGAAACACTATAGCCAAGTGGCAGTAGGCTGTGCTGAAGCTAATATGCTTAGGTGACAAACCGCACAATGCTGAATGAAAGAGCAGGCAGATCTGTGGCTCACACCGCTGAACCTACAGCCAGGCATGGTCGTGTGTGACAATGGCTGGAACCTGGTGGTGGCTCTGAGGTGAGGCGAGCTCACACATGTACCATGCCTGGCCCACGTGCTTAACCAAGCTGGATATGTGGAATGAACCGGCTCTCTACGCCATGGAGATCCTGGCCTGCCCTGCCGCTAGCATTTTATCAGAGCGGGTTTTTAGTGCCGCTGGTGGAATTATAACTGATAAGCGCATCCGCCTGTCAACTGAAAATGCTGACAGGCTGACTCTTATAAAAATGAACAAGGGCTGGATTGGGCCAGACTTCTCAACACCACCGAATGATAGCAGCGCAACATAAACTCAAATTCAGTGTCAGTTTTTGGGAGGTGTATTCTCATGCACCTTTTCACACCCACACATGGGTATACGCGTCCTGATTTTGGCTATTTGCTCTTGTCCTCCTCCTTATCCTCATCCTCATCCTCCACCACCCTTCACCAGGGTGACCGTGGTCCGTGATGCAACACCCACATAATTTTTATAAAGGGTTTTTATGATGCCCGTAAAAAAAAAATGTATACAGTATGTTCATGTATAACCCCCAGGGGTAAATGTTTGTCAGCCCATACACTTAGTGCATGGGCATTACAAATATAGGAGGCCCGCTCCTTTCTAATGGGAACATTTTTTTATGAGGCCCTCCTCCACGTCTCTTCCAAGGGGCATTGGCGTGCCACCCAATTTTTGGCAGCCCCTGCATAGGCCAACACTATGGGAGACCCACTTCCTAATAATGAGAACATTGTTTTAGGAGGCTCTCTGACCTCTACGTTTCTTCCAAGGGGAATTGGAGTGCCTCCAAATTTTTGGCAGCTTATTCATTCACTGCATAGGTAAACACTATGGGAGACCCACTTCCTAATAATGGAAACATTGTTTTTAGGAGGCTCTCCGACCTCTACGTCTCTTCCAAGGGGCATTGGAGTGCCTCCAAATTTTTGGCAGCTTATGCATTCACTGCATAGGTAAACACTATGGGAGACCCACTTCCTAATAATGAGAACATTGTTTTAGGAGGCTCTCCAACCTCTACGTCTCTTCCAAGGGGAATTGGAGTGCCTCCAAATTTTTGGCAGCTTATGCATTCACTGCATAGGCAAACACTATGGGAGACCCACTTCCTAATAATGGGAACATTGTTTTTAGGAGGTTTTCCTACCACTACGTCTCTTGCAAGGGGCATTGGAGTTCCTCCAAATTTTTGTCAGCCGTTGCTTCACTACATAGGCAAACATTATGGGAAACCCTCTCCTTTCTAATGGAATTTGTCATTACTGTGGCCCTGCTCTATGTGTCTTTAAATTGTTAGTGGGGTTTTTCCTAAATTTTGTCAGCTGTTTGATTCACTGCATACCCTATAACTGTATAGCACACCCGCTCCTTTGTAATGGAAACATGTCATTACTGTGGCCCTGCTCTATGTGTCTTTAAATTGTTAGTGGGGTTTTTCCCAAATTTTGGCAGCCTTTGCAGTCACAGCATGGGCATTATCACTATAGGAGACCCGCTCCTTTATAATAAGAACATTTTTTTACTGAGACCCTCCTCTCTATCTCTTCAAAGGGGTATTGGGTTGCGTCCGAATTTTTGGCAGCCCTTGCAGTCACTGCAAACACAGTAACAGTATAGGAGACCCACTCGTTAATAATGGGAACAACAAAGCATGATGGCTCTCTAACAATAGCGAGGGCAGACTGCTGGCCCTTTAAGAATAGTAAGGGCTGCCTGATGGCCCTATAAAAATAGGCTTTGTGACTTTCAGAGTCCCTCCATCATAAATGAAACAGGATGTGTCTGATGATGTATCACACACCACATGGCCAGATAAGGTTGTAAAATGTTAAAATGACATTTCCCGGTGAATGCATTTGTTTTAAAAAATAACGTAAAAGAAACAGTAGGATATTTCTTTAGTATAAAAAAGAGTCGATAATGTAACCTCAATGTAATCACATTGTTCAGCTCCTGCACCTCCTCCTCCATCTCCGAAATGACCACATCAGTCACAAGCTGAAAGCACTGCAGCAATGCGTTGGCCAAGCGGCAACATGCTGTGCTGAAGATAACATGCTTAATGCTTAGGTGACAAACCGCCCAGCGCTGCAGAGTTGTTGAAAGCTGTAACACAGCAGCCTGATCTGTGGCTCTCAACGCTGAACATACAGCCAGGCATGGTCGTGTGTGACAATGGGCGGAACCTGGTGACAGAGAAATGACAGCCGGAGTAGATACGAATTCCCTCTATGCCAGTCCTTTCACCGAGCTAAAGAATATGGCTGTGGTGAAATACAACTCCCACTGAGAAGCTGTTTCAGATTGAAAAACATTGGGCCCACCAGAGAATTTGATTCTGAGGGCTCATCTTTCTCCCCCGCTCAAGAGCCCCATAGCTGCTGCAAAGTTTGCTCTATCATGAACTCTCCTGATAGAGAAGCCAGGCCCCACCCGAGGACTCTCTGGTGGGACTGTCCAACCCTGCTGAGAAGTAGTCCTGGCAAAGAAAAGTGTTTGGGAAGGTTCCCGGACACTCTATGGCTCCTTTTTTACTGAGGTGGAAACCCACGCAAACATGGGGAGAACATACAAAATCCTTGCAGATGTTGTCCTTGCTGGGATTTGAACCCAGAATCCCAGCGCTGCAAGGCTTCAGTGCTAACCACTGAGCCAATGTGCTGCTGTTCACCCTGTGATATCAGGCTGGAGAAATTTGCACCTACTGCCACTATATCTTAAGCTCCTTTGTGAGAAACTAATATATTTGAGCAGCCACTCAGTCAACAAAATAGAATTCCTGAGAAAGAAATTGGGGATGGCTTAGCTACTGGTACTCGGGGCAGAGCTAATGCCAAGGAGTCATACCATAGTTCACTGGAAATATTACAGGCTGGTAGGAGGCAAGCAGATTCCCACAGAAAACTACCAGCAGTAATGTTCAGGGACCCTTGCTTGTGAAAGGCGGAGACGATACCGGGAGAAAAAGTGGATGCTGGGGACCGAGTATGGACACCCACCCGGCATGAGGTTGTGGACAGCTTCAGCCTCCACGAGCCTAAAAGGCCACATTTCAAGTGCAAGCAGCTTTAAAGGACATTCTGGGATAAATGACAGCGGGAGTAGATACGGTTTCTCAAAAGTCAGTCCTTTCACCGAGCTAAAAAATATAGCTGTGGTGAAATACAACTCACCGACAAGCTGTGGATTGGCTCTGTACCATCCCTGGCCACATTCACTTGACCACGTGTTTGTGGTTACGCGGTCCTTCCCAGTAAGTAAACTGGGGAGGGCACAGGTAATGTTGTAGGACCCGTGCTTGTGGAAGGCGGAGACGACACCGGGACAAATAGTGGCGGCTGGGGACCGAGTATGGACACCCGACCGCCGTCGGCATGAGGCTGTGGACAGCTTCCACCTCCACGAGCCCAAAAGGCCACATTTCAAGTGCAAGCAGCATTAGAGGACTTCCTGGGAGAAATGGCAGCTGGAGTAGACACGGTTTCCCAAGTCCTTTCATCAAGCTAAAGAATATGGCGGTGGTGAAATACAACTCACCGACAAGCTGTGGACTGGCTCCTTACCGTCCCTGGCCACATTCACTTGACCACGTGTTTGTGGTTAGGCGGTCCTTCCCAGTGAGTGCACTGGGGAGGGCACAGGTAATGTTGTGGGACCCGTGCTTGTGGAAGGCGGAGACGACACTGGGACAAATAGTGGCAGCTGGGGACCGAGTATGGACACCCGGCCGCTGTCGACATGAGGTTGTGGACAGCTTCCACCTCCACGAGCCTAAAAGGCCACATTTCAAGTGCAAGCAGCTTTAAAGGACATTCTGGGATAAATGACAGCGGGAGTAGATACGGTTTCTCAAAAGTCAGTCCTTTCACCGAGCTAAAAAATATAGCTGTGGTGAAATACAACTCACCGACAAGCTGTGGATTGGCTCTGTACCATCCCTGGCCACATTCACTTGACCACGTGTTTGTGGTTACGCGGTCCTTCCCAGTAAGTAAACTGGGGAGGGCACAGGTAATGTTGTAGGACCCGTGCTTGTGGAAGGCGGAGACGACACCGGGACAAATAGTGGCGGCTGGGGACCGAGTATGGACACCCGGCCGCCGTCGGCATGAGGCTGTGGACAGCTTCCACCTCCACGAGCCCAAAAGGCCACATTTCAAGTGCAAGCAGCATTAGAGGACTTCCTGGGAGAAATGGCAGCTGGAGTAGACACGGTTTCCCAAGTCCTTTCATCAAGCTAAAGAATATGGCGGTGGTGAAATACAACTCACCGACAAGCTGTGGACTGGCTCCTTACCGTCCCTGGCCACATTCACTTGACCACGTGTTTGTGGTTAGGCGGTCCTTCCCAGTGAGTGCACTGGGGAGGGCACAGGTAATGTTGTGGGACCCGTGCTTGTGGAAGGCGGAGACGACACTGGGACAAATAGTGGCAGCTGGGGACCGAGTATGGACACCCGGCCGCTGTCGACATGAGGTTGTGGACAGCTTCCACCTCCACGAGCCTAAAAGGCCACATTTCAAGTGCAAGCAGCTTTAAAGGACATCCTGGGATAAATGACAGCGGGAGTAGATACGGTTTCTCAAAAGTCAGTCCTTTCACCGAGCTAAAAAATATAGCTGTGGTGAAATACAACTCACCGACAAGCTGTGGATTGGCTCTGTACCATCCCTGGCCACATTCACTTGACCACGTGTTTGTGGTTACGCGGTCCTTCCCAGTAAGTAAACTGGGGAGGGCACAGGTAATGTTGTAGGACCCGTGCTTGTGGAAGGCGGAGACGACACCGGGACAAATAGTGGCGGCTGGGGACCGAGTATGGACACCCGGCCGCCGTCGGCATGAGGCTGTGGACAGCTTCCACCTCCACGAGCCCAAAAGGCCACATTTCAAGTGCAAGCAGCATTAGAGGACTTCCTGGGAGAAATGGCAGCTGGAGTAGATACGGTTTCCCAAGTCCTTTCATCAAGCTAAAGAATATGGCTGTGGTGAAATACAACTCACCGACAAGCTGTGGACTGGCTCCTTACCGTCCCTGGCCACATTCACTTGACCACGTGTTTGTGGTTAGGCGGTCCTTCCCAGTGAGTGCACTGGGGAGGGCACAGGTAATGTTGTGGGACCCGTGCTTGTGGAAGGCGGAGACGACACTGGGACAAATAGTGGCAGCTGGGGACCGAGTATGGACACCCGGCCGCTGTCGACATGAGGTTGTGGACAGCTTCCACCTCCACGAGCCTAAAAGGCCACATTTCAAGTGCAAGCAGCTTTAAAGGACATCCTGGGATAAATGACAGCTGGAGTAGATACGGTTTCTCAAAAGTCAGTCCTTTCACCGAGCTAAAAAATATGGCTGTGGTGAAATACAACTCACCGACAAGCTGTGGATTGGCTCCGTACCGTCCCTGGCCACATTCACTTGACCACGTGTTTGTGGTTAGGCGGTCCTTCCCAGTGAGTGCACTGGGGAGGGCATGGGTAATGTTGTGGGACCCATGCTTGTAAGGCGGAGACGACACCGGGACAAATAGTGGCGGCTGGGGACCGAGTATGGACACCCGGCCGCCATCGGCATGAGGTTGTGGACAGCTTCCACCTCCACAAGCCTAAAAGGCCACATTTCAAGTGCAAGCAGCTTTAGAGGACTTCCTGGGAGAAATGGCAGCTGGAGTAGATAAGGTTTCCCAAGTCCTTTCACCAAGCTTAAGAATATGGCTGTGGTGAAATACAATTCACCGACAAGCTGTGGACTGGCTACGTACCGTCCCTGGCCACATTCACTTGTCCACGTGTTTGTGGTTAGGCGGTCCTTCCCAGTAAGTAAACTGAGGAGGGCACGGGTAATGTTGTAGGACCCGTGCTTGTGGAAGGCGGAGACGACACCAGGACAAATAGTGGCGGCTGGGGATACCCGGTCCCCGCAGCCATAAGGTTGTGGACAGCTTCCGCCTCCACGAGCCTAAAAGGTCACATTTCAAGTGCAAGCAGCTGTCAAAAATTTGGCAGTATAGTATTGCAGTCTGTGGGTGGGTGGCTGGCTGCATACAGTATTTGCGCTTGCATTCCAAGGAATGGGGTAAGGAGGGACAACTGAACGCTGCACTGGGACAAGGACATGGACGGGGATTGTTGCAAGTCTGCAACGACAGGAGCATGGCGGAAAGCATCTTCGCATGCTCCAAGGATCACTTATGATGGGCACAATTTTAGGCAGTGACCTGGGAGTCAGAGAAGCTTCCAGGGGTCTTCTCCATGTCTTTTCAGCACTGTACGCATGTGTGTGATGATGTGTCACACACCACATGGCCAGATAAGGTAGTAAAATGTTAAAATGACATTTCCCAGTGAATGCATTTGTCTTGGTTGAAAGCAATACAAAAGTGTAAAAACGCATCAAAAACGCTACGTGTGAACATAGCCCAAGATGTGGAGGAGCATTTTTGTTTTTGTATATTTATTTTGCCTTATATACAAGTCATTACCCTGGAAAGGATGTTCCTTAACATATTTCCTAGGAAAATCCATTTTGTTTTTGTTTTTGTATGTTTTATTGTGAGTCTGTAAAAGTGTCGTAATACCTCTGACAACGTTGTTGACAGCAGTGATCTGGGAGTCTGAAATGCTTCCAGGGGTCTTCCCCATGCTGTTCCCATGTCATTTGAGCACTGTTCCCATTGATTTGGGCAAATTTTAGGCCCTCTGCAGACCGCTGGGGGGAGCCGCCTGAAAAATGCTCGAGTTTCCCATAGACTAACATTAGGCTCTTTGCCCGGGAAGAGCGCCCGAGCATTCCAATTTGCTAGGCCCGAGCGTCGAGCACCCGAGCATTTTAGTGCTCCCCCATCACTAGTGGTCACAATAACAGAATGCTTTTAGGAGATATTTACAAGCCAAATGCTTTGTAAATGTCTGTAGAGAACTGTTTTATGGAGCTGTGTTTCAGACATTTCTCTGTTTTCCTGTATGGAAAGTTGACATTTTCGAACGTCTGTCCATGTGATATATGGAGAATCCATATCCATCCTTATTTACAGCAGTTTGTCTCGTGGCATCCGGGAATTTTTCGATAGACCCTGGACCTTGCTTGATCTTCTACTGTATGTGCCCTTTACACAAGATGCCATACCCTGATAGGTGATGGCGTACAAAATCTATCCTAGTTTTGGACAATACAGTATGGCATTTCTGGTCTCCAAGCAACAGGCATAAATACATCCATACTATAAAATCTAATGAAATTAGTCCAAACTGGAAGGAAGAAGCTGGACATCATATGTGACCTAGTAAGAGGAGAACAATAAGAAGTCAATCAATGAATTAAATCATGAGTGGATTCAATTGTGTCAGAGATGGCTTACATCATCCACAGAGCTACAGGAAACAGGCCCAATCCTGGTTCTTGTGTTGACCAGTGGATTTATGCCACATAAAGGATCAATTACAGTATAACTGCGCGATGTCTATAACTTAGGGGGTAGTGTTTGTAGGGGGTAGTGTCTGCTCTTTCTTTTTACAGCAGAGATGAACGTAGCCAGGCTTTGAACTCCAGAGTCTCATCAGTGAATGAGATGCGTGGTGTGCTACCACAATATAGTAAAGAAGATCTAGTATCAGGAAAGCAGTGACCATATTGAATGTCATTGCTGTTAGAATGTTTCTTTGGGACCATATGCCATTTTGTTGTGGTTTTCTGGCTGTTGGTCTTTTTCCCCTGGTGTTGGTTTTGACTAAGGTCAGGTGATTGTATCACCCTTTATTACCCAGCACCTGCCTCCTAGTCTTTGCCGGACAACAGTGTTAATCCGCGAGAGTTCTGGCTAGGAAGGTTTGGTAGTAGTGGTTTCTGTGTTTAGTTTTGTGCAGTTCTGGGATCCTCTAGTTCTGCCTGCTGAGATTCCTGTATTCCCTTTTAGTTTCTGCAGCTTCCTCTAGTTTCCTGCTAGGAGGTCACCTGTTTTTTTTTTCCCAGTCCTTAGTTCTTTCAGGGTCTCCTTTCCCTCTTCCTTTAGGTCTTCTTTTGAGTTTAGTCTAGAAAACGTCGGTGGGTCTATTCGCTAGGAATAGGTCGCCCACTCCATCGTAGGGTTTCAGTCTCGCCCTAGTGCAGGGACAGCTTTTCCTTCTCCTGCCCTAGTTCTGAGCTGCAGTTTCGTAACAATTGCTATACATACAGTATATATCAGTTAGTTGTAGTATGGCCTCAGTCCATTGTTCTTGAACTGATCGCCTTTTCTCGAGGTCAAGACTGAATTTTTTCCCTGTGACAAAAATTGCCTCAACGTGTCCAGGTTTTTTGACTTCTTCTGGACCAATGGCTTTAGTTAAATCATATAGAGATTGTGTTGAATAAAATCTGTTTAAAATCCAATGATCTGTCTCCTCATTTCTTTATATTACATAGCACTCACGTAGTTTTATATGTTGGTTCTCAACAGAGGGCCGCAGCCAAAAAGAATATACATAGTTGGTATTTATGTGTCTGATGGATGGGCGGCCATGTATGTGAACATGTAGGTCAGATTTTTCTGTACTTTCTAGAGCAGGTAATCTAATATTTTAATATGTGAATTTGCCAGCTTTGTCAAATTTTTCCAAATAATTCAATTTGCAATGATTCGCAATACCACAAGGCCTCTAATTGCCTGGAAAATATGTGTATAACACTCTGAGGTCTCCTAGGATTTTATTCAACCCTTTTCTAGGGGCTTTAGTAATGTCAAAGCAATCTCAACATATATGGCTTGGGGAAAATGGATGGTAATCAGTGGTATCTTACAGCACACTACACTAACAGACTTTTTAAGCTTTTTAAATTGTAAAAATGGTGCAACAATTATCCCTTTTTAGAAATGGATGTCTATTGTGATGGTGGAGGCGATGCAAGAAACTGTAGTGAGAAACTGTAGCTTTGCCACTCCACTGATGACATCCTATTCCAGTAGGGGTGATGACGCTGCGGGGAAGTGAGTAAAGTCCCAGCCTCCTGTAACGTCCAGTTGGAGACTCCTCTCAAACGAAACCTCAAAGAGAGTGAAGTGAAAAAAACATTTAGGGATTAGCTAAATGGGAATAAAGTGTAAGACATTTTATAATAAAGCTAATTACAAAAGTTATTAGGGTGTAAAAATAGATATTTAGAAAGGACATTTTTAGGTAGTGGACCACCCCGTCAATAACAAAAATAATAGGTTCCCTCTAGTGGTGGAAGTAGGAAGACAGAATGTCATCTTTTATATCCATGTCTATGCAGAAATCAGAGCTCCAGAATTAGGTTAATAAATTAATTTCTACCAACATTTAGTACTAGAAAAATAATACAAGGTAGATATCAGAACAGGATTACAATGGCAGGATGGCTCATTATAAAGAGCTCAATGATACCAGAGCAGTCCTGTAGGAGCCAGAGGTGTAATAAGTCACTTCATGACATTTCTTCCCTTCTATATATTCCCCCATCACATGTGAGTGATATTATTGAGACGAGAAAGGAACGGCCTCAACTCAGCAATGTAGTAACGACAAGGTAGAATTACAGAGCAGGGTCATTTGTACTGAGGGGCAGAGAGCATAAACGTCACCAACACTGCCGACTCCATAATAGCAAAGTCCAAACCACTTCTGGTATTAACATCAGCACAAACACTGTTCCTCTGCCGGGAGCTTCATGGTCGAGCAGCTGCATACAAGCCTTACATCACCAAGCACAATGCAGAGATTCAGATGGAGTGATGTAAAGCCGAGACGACTGGACTCTGGGGAAAACGTGTTCTGTGCAGCGATGGATCACACTTCTCTATCCGGCGTCTGATGACTGAGTCTGGGTTTGGTGAATGCCAGGAGAACTTTACCTGCCTGACTGCATTGTGCTAGCTGCTATGTATTTGTTTTCAGAGGTTGGCCTTAATCCCTTAGTTCTAGTAAAAGGATATCTTAACGTTTTGTTACAAATCATTTTCCAAAAATTGTAGCTTCCAGCTTTGTGGGAACAGTTTGGAGAAGACTTGTATCATTGTGCTTATAGAGTCTTTGATGTACACATGACAGATATGAAATATTTTGTCCACTTTGTGTAAGGTGGCCAATCACTTGTGTTCATACATTATATGAATACATTATTAGTATATACTAATGGATTGCTTCCTTTTTATTATACAGATCAAGGCAACATGTATGATTTTTAATTTTTTTTATGGACAACTTATCAAATTATATTTTCACAAAAAAAATAGAGTGAAAAAGATAATAGTATAGTATATGTTTACAGATCTGAATAGTGACATGAACACACTTAAAGAAAACCTGACAGCTGATACATGTTGTCTGATCCACAGTGGTCACTCCAGAGCAGCGGGTGGGGAGAAGCCGCTGGGGACCCACCTGTCCAACTATTTTCCCTTGCGGCTCGGTTCCTGGGGGACATTAAACTATGTTTTTCTCTGAAATGCAGCAGTGTTTCAGAATTAAAGATTTGAAATCATACAGCCAGTCTCTGATACAAGCGGTCCATGAATCGGGCAGTATGTATCAGCTGTCAGGTTCCCTTTAAACCATATACTGTAAAATCATTATACTCACAATATAATGCAGAAGTTCCTCTAATAAAATCACAGAAATATACGATTTTTTGTTTCTTTGTTTTTTTATTTCTTTTTTAAAGAACACTGCATAAAGTCCCCTATTTTTATGAACTGTCCAGGAATTTACAGTCCATTGACAATCTTGATATAAATCCAAATGTGTTCACAACAAAATTTATTGAGACCCTCTTGTAAGGTTGAATTAAATAGCTTGAACTGTTACAATACACAGTACACTAATGGAGCCACTAGATGGCAATGTAGAATCACAACCTCTCTTAACCCCTTATCGCAAACTACAAAGCATCAAGCACTGAAGACAGAAGCTGGAAATGCTGCTGTAATAGCCTTTATTAATTTGATTATTATTATCATGATTGCATTATTCTGACAATTTACCTATACCTTTTACAAGGGTCACTCTATGTCTGCCTTTCATATGTTGTTCTGTTACACGTTCAAATGGCTTCTCAAGGTGCATGTTAACCTGTCCTGGGATTCTTCTTTCCTCAGTAAAGCCCGCTGTATTCATCTGGAAATGCAGAGAAATATAAACTTGTGTTCATATTAAAGTTGCATATAAAAGTTTTCTGACGCATGTAATGACCGGAGGTCCGAGAGGGATCCAGTGAGTCACAAACTGAGACAGAGACAGAAATAAACAACACTTTCTTTACTAAAACAGGGATTAGACTAAAATTCAGTATTGCATGAATCAGTCTCAGGTTCTACATGGGACACTGTCTCTACTAACTACACACAATCAGCAAAAGCTGAAATCAATGTGCCAATCTCAAGGTTTCCAGTTTATGTGAATTATTCTAAAGATCAGGAACAATTTTACCTAAACACTGTGTCGATCTAGTGAGGGTGTTCTATAGGGACCCCTGAGATGGCACACTGAGTACAATCCTACCACTATTAACAATAATGCATGAAACTATACCAATTGCTCTTATTCCCCTAGTATAGGGATACCTGGGTATCTTAAAGTTACGGTACCGTTAACCTCAGATGTGATCTATCACAGGCCTGTGAATCACGGTGGCTGCAGCTAGTCCCGGGAAAACGTTGGTGCCAAATAAAAAGCATAGTTCACAAAAACAGCAAAGGTACCTTATCTTGTCAGCCGATGCCGAGCCCACACGCCGGGCACTTTAATCCTGCTGCCACAGTTTAAGGTCTAGGAAGAACTCTTCACAAGGCTTGTCAGTATCCTCTCAATGTGAATGGCACCAGACCCCTTCTCTCCTCTCGCAGTCACTCACTGTTTTCCAGACCACCAACCATGCGCACCGTCACAGAGAAGATATCCTCAGTCTCTTTCCCTCTCACTCGACACTTGGCTCATTCAGCACAATGTCTCTAGTCCACTCAGCATGGACTTCCAGAAAACTCCAAAGAGCTACACAGCTTTCCCCAGCTCAGCACTCGTTCTTAAGCAGGGACACAGCTTCACCAGGGCCAGGGGTTCTCAACCCCCACAGGAAAGCTTGTAGAGAGAGAGTCTTGTTGCAGTTCTGCCCTCGCAATTCTCCTCAGACGCCCCATCCAGCATCTCACACAGCAGACACCCTCAGAACACACAGGGTCTCCTGATCTGTCCCTGCTCTGAGCTCAGCCAGGCAAAACTCACAGGGTCCTAATGCTCTCCTGCTGCTATCATAGTTCACACTCTCACACTGGTAACAGACTTGTCAACTCACTCACTTTTACAGGGAATCAACCTTGTTTTCAGCATCCCTCAACAGCCTTCATCACCCTGAGAAATATCACCTTGTTTCTGGGGTCACACAGTTAAAACAATATAATAACAATAATAATAAAGGTTAATACAACGTGATCACAGTGCATGGAGGAAACATTACAGTCTCAGAAATTTTCTGCATCTTGCTGTCTTGCAGATAGAGACAGAGCCCACACTACACATGGAGGGCAGGTAGAGAGCGACAGACCCCACACTACACATGGAGGGCAGGTAGAGAGCGACAGACCCCACACTACACATGGAGGGCAGGTAGAGAGCGACAGACCCCACACTACACATGGAGGGCAGGTAGAGAGCGACAGATCCCGCTCTACACATGGAGGAAAGGTAGAGAGTGACAGATCCCACACTACACATGGAGGGCAGGTAGAGAGCAACAGACCCCACACTACACATGGAGGGCAGGTAGAGAGCGACAGATCCCGCTCTACACATGGAGGAAAGGTAGAGAGCGACAGATCCCGCACTACACATGGAGGGCAGGTAGAGAGCGACAGACCCCACACTACACATGGAGGGCAGGTAGAGAGCGACAGACCCCACACTACACATGGAGGGCAGGTAGAGAGCGACAGACCCCACACTACACATGGAGGGCAGGTAGAGAGCGACAGATCCCGCTCTACACATGGAGGAAAGGTAGAGAGTGACAGATCCCACACTACACATGGAGGGCAGGTAAAGAGCGACAGATCCCACACTACACATGGAGGGCAGGTAGAGAGCGACAGATCCCGCACTACACATGGAGGGCAGGTAGAGAGCAACAGATCCCGCACTACACATGGAGGGCAGAAATTTGATAAAAAGGTTTGGAACTTTTATTGAATTATTTAAAAGAAATTTGTAAAAACATACATAAAGGGGAAGTGAACCAATGAAGGTGCCTGCAGTGCTAGTAACAAGGATAATCAATCATTTATTCTGTTTAACAAGACTAACAAAAGGAGATCATATCAATGAACCCAGTAATAAATATATGAAGAATTAAATAAATAAGTAAAAGGATCAGTATCCAAAATTCATTCATCTAATAAGCATTAGTGGATAACAAGTACACACCTTAAAGTATTCAGCATAGAAAAATATAGTCAAAATGCCATGAAAGTATATATCTATAAATATGTCAATAGATCATATAGGGAAAAGCCATAAAGCCCACAAGTGGTAGACAAGTGTCAATATAGGGCAAAGTCAATTATAGCCCACAAAATACAGATGGTATCACCAAGCATGGAGATAAGCAGATGGTGTCATCAGGCATAGAGATAAACAGAATGTAAATAAAGACAATACAACCTTTCAGCTGCAGGTAAGGACAGCCCCAATGCGCAAACTGCTCCAGGTCCCTGATATTTGAAGGGTGCCTTCTCCAAACTGCCATTTTGAGATCTCTCCACAGGTGTTCTATGGGATTCAGGTCTGGACTCATTGCTGGCCACCTTAGAAGTCTCCAGTGCTTTCTCTCAAACCATTTTATAGTGCTTTTGGAAGTGTGTTTTGGGTCATTGTCCTGCTGGAAGACCCATGACCTCTGAGGGAGACCCAGCTTTCTCACACTGGGCCCTACATTATGCTGAAAAATTTGTTGGTAGTCTTCAGACTTCATAATTCCATGCACACGATCAAGCAGTCCAGTGACAGAGGCAGCAAAGCAACCCCAAAACATCAGGGAACCTCCGCCATGTTTGACTGTAGGGACCGTGTTCTTTTCTTTGAATGCCTCTTTTTTTTCCTGAACACTCTATGTTGATGCTTTTTACCAAAAAGCTCTACTTTTGACTCATATGACAAGAGAACATTCTTCCAAAACATTTTAGGCTTTCTCAGGTACGTTTTGGTAAACTCCAGCCTGGCTTTTTTATGTCTCGGGGTAAGAAGTGGGGTCTTCCTGGGTATCCTACCATACAGTCCCTTTTTATTCAGACGCCGACGGATAGTACGGGTTGACACTGTTGTACCCTCGGACTGCAGGGCAGCTTGAACTTGTTTGGATGTTAGTAGAGGTTCTTTATCCACCATCCGCACAATCTTGCATTGAAATCTCTCGTCAATTTTTATTTTTCGTCCACATCTAGGGAGGTTAGCCACAGTGCCATGGGCTTTAAACTTCTTGATGACACTGCGCACGGAAGACACAGGAACATTCAGGTCTTTGGAGATGGACTTGTAGCCTTGAGATTGCTCATGCTTCCTCACAAGTTGGTTTCACAGGTCCTCAGACAGTTCTTTGGTCTTCTTTCTTTTCTCCATGCTCAATGTGGTACACACAAGGACACAGGACAGAGGTTGAGTCAACTTTAATCCATGTTAACTGGCTGCAAGTGTGATTTAGTTATTGCCAACACCTATTAGATCCTGCTGGTAAGTTACAGATGCTGTTGATTACACGACTTAGAGAAGCATCACATGATTTTTCAAACAGTGCCAATACTTTTGTCCACCCGCTTTTTTAGGTTTGGTGTGGAATTATATCCAATCTGTTTTTTCCTTGCAATCAAATTAAATGAAGATAATAATACCAAAGAATTTGTGATTGCAATCATTTTCAGGAAGAAACTGAGTATTATCTGACAGAATTGCAGGGGTGCCAATACTTTTGGCCACCACTGTATATATATATATATATATATATATATATATATATATATATATATATATATATATATATATATATACTGTGGTATGATGCCTCACTCAACTGCTTCTGGAAGTAGACTCAGGAACCGTGTTTTCTCTGCAGGCTTTATTATGTGGCATAAAGCTCTGCACTCTAGCAAAAATAAACACAGCCTTACTGGCAAAACAACAAAACAAAAAGATAAGCGATAACTCAGTCCATGGCAGTGTGGGATTAGTCACACAGGTTGTAGTCCCAGCTTTCAGCTCCTCTCTGAGCTGTTGCCTTCCAGTCTGGAGTCCTTGCCACTCCAAACTCAACAACTGGAAAAAAAAATGGTGACTGGGCATTTAAATGTTGCTCAGCCGCCCCCTGGGGCGGAGGTATGGGGAATGACTTCCCTCCCATCTCTACATCATTCCCATAAAACCACACCCTTTAAAGGAGTTAACCTCCAGCATATAACATGCTGGCAGAAAGTCTATTAGTTTCAGTTCACACAGGCCAGCAACCTGCGTTACACATACCTCCCCTCATACAGGGGCGGAACTACCGACCGTGCAGCCGGTTCATTGAACGGGGGCCCCGAGGGAGAGGGGGCCCCTCCAGCCTCCAGCAGGGCCGCCATCAGGGCATGACTGCCCTGACTCCAGTATGGGGCCCGGCCGGTAGGGGCCCCCTCGGAGCCCCCCTCTTGTGCGTCTCTCTCCTCATGGGGCCCCCGGCCCCATGCTAAGCGCCGGGTCCGGGACATCTCAGCGCTGCGCTGCTCTGCTGTGGCAGCGCGTTTATGATACCCCTGACTTCCGGTCATGTGACCGCGCCGTCACATGACCGGAAGTCAGGAGAACCTGGTGTCAGCGATTTGGACGAGCGCCAGGATTCTGCAGGGATCGCATGGGGGTAAGTATAACAAGTTTTATATTTTTTTTTAAATACAATTAACTAGGAGTGGGGGGAAATGGGAGATGCACATGGGGGGGAAGGGGAATGGGAGATGCACATGGGGGGGGAAATGGGAGATGCACATGGGGGGGGGATGGGGGATGCACATGGGGGGAATGGGGGATGCACATGGGGGGTGGCTGGGAGATGCACATGGGGGGATGGGAGATGCACATGGGGGGGATGGGAGATGCACATGGGGGGGGATGGGAGATGCACATGGGGGGGAATGGGAGATGCACATGGGGGGAATGGGAGATGCACATGCGGGGGGGAATGGGAGATGCACATGCGGGGGGGAATGGGAGATGCACATGCGGGGGGGAATGGGAGATGCACATGGGGGGGATGGGAGATGCACATGGGGGGGGATGGGAGATGCACATGGGGGGTAGGGGGATGAGAGAGGTGCACATGGGGGAGGAATGGGAGATGCACATGTGGGGGAGGGGGATGAGAGAGGTGCACATGTGGGGGAGGGGGATGAGAGAGGTGCACATGTGGGGGAGGGGGATGAGAGAGGTGCACATGGGGGGGATGAGAGAGGTGCACATGGGGGGGTGGTGAGAGCTGCACATGTGGGGGGATGAGAGATGCACATGGGGTGGGATGAGAGAGGGGCACATGTGGGGGAGGGGGATGAGAGATGTGCACATAGGGGGGATGAGAGCTGCACATGGGGGAATTGGGAGAAAATGAGCTGCACATGGGGGAATTGGGAGTAGGGGGATAATGAGCTGCACATAATGAATGTGGGGTGGGGGAGAGTAAATGATGATGGGGTGGGGAGAGCACGGACATGATATAATGAATTGGGGCAGGGGGTGCATGTAAATAATGAATGCGGGGAGCAGGAAGTATAGAGTAGGGGGCGTTGCGGATGCAGGAGTGTAACTGGTAACAAATTGGTGGAAAGAGTAGAGGTTCTAATTAAATTATATATTAAGTGCCTATTTATAGTTAATGGGGGCACCGTGGTGGATTACAATTTATATTTGGAATGGTGGGTTGCATAATAACTATATATTAATGGTGGGTGCACGTCTGTATTCAGCTGCGTAATGTAGAAGTTGGGGAATGTGCTCTAGATAACTGTGTTATTTTATGCAGAGACGAGTCCTGGCTGGAAGACGTGATGGCGGTCTGTGCTGGATGAAGGAGAAAAGCGTAGCTGAAGGACTTCACCTAGAGACGTCACCAGTGAGTCAGTGTATTACATGTACACTTACACTATATACTATGTACCGGGCTCCTGTGTATAATGTCACTGGTGATCACTGTATTACCTGTACACTGACACTATATACAGAGCTCCTGTGTATAATGTCACTGGTGATCACTGTATTACCTGTACACTGACACTATATACAGAGCTCCTGTGTATAATGTCACTGGTGATCACTAGATTACCTGGACACTTAAATTATACATACCATGTATAGAGCTCCCGTGTATAATGACACTTATGGTAATATTAGTAATGTGGTGGTAATATTAGTAATGTGGTGGTAATATGTGGTCTGGTCATAGTGTGGCAGTTTTTCTTCCTTCTGTGTGGTATTATTCGGTCACTATGTTGTGGTAATATGTGGTCTGGTCATGGTGTGGCGGTATTCCCTGTATGTGGTATTATTGGTCATTTAAAAAAAAAATGTATATGACACATTCCCTTAAAGAAAACGAAATAAAAATATATCTAAAAAGAGTATTGGATATTTTAAGAAAATTTTAATAGGTTAGAGTAGGGCCCGGCCAGAAGAGTCTACCTTATCGTGGTGGCGGCTTTAAAAATCTTTTGGCCAAAACAAAAGCTGCTGGCTATGTATGTGGCGCCGTCACATGGCCGAACGTCAGGAGAACCTGGTGGCAGCGACGTGGACGAGCGCCAGGATTCTGCAGGGATCGCATGGGGGTAAGTATAACAAGTTTTATTTTTTTTTAAATACAATTAATTAACTAGGAGTGGGGGGAATCAGAGATGCACGGGGGGGATGAGATGCACGGGGGGGGATGAGATGCACGGGGGGGATGAGAGATGCACATGGGGGGGATGAGAGATGCACATGGGGGGGATGAGAGATGCACATGGGGGGGTGAGAGATGCACATGGGGGGGTGAGAGATGCACATGGGGGGGTGAGAGATGCACATGGGAGGGGATGAGAGATGCACATGGGGGGGTTATGTTTACATAACTTTGTTGCCTTATGAAGGGCAGGGGGGGGCCCCAAAAATTTCTTGCACAGGGGCCCACTACAGTCTGTGTCCGCTCCTGCCCTCATATACCATACCTCTGTCACAATATATATATATATATATGTATATATATATATATATATAATATCAGGATAATTATACTTCGAGATAGTAATGAACTGAACTATTGCATATGTAGTAGTACTGTTTATATTCATATCTATCGCCATTTAAAAATCACCTGTCACCATGTTACAGGTGACCAGCGTTTGCTCTATCTTATTGTCGCTGCTCCCCTGAGTATTTTGCTGTTAGCTTTTATTGCATTTCATACAATCCGTCATGAATAAGTATTAGTAGAATGGATGGTTAGTATGTAGATGCATTTGAAGATGAAGCATGAATAGCATGAAGCCCATCAGCTAAGGAACAGATGAAAATACTGTGTGTTCTCTACTGAAATGCTACAGCCTCTGCACCTTGATTTCAGTATTTTAATATTGAGACTGGATACACAGTGTTTCAATGCATTTTTCATGGAATTTTCATCTGCGTTTTTCACAGCATTTTTTTCCTTTAAAAGGAAACTGTCATGTCAAAAAATGCTATTAACCTGCACATATGGGGTAAATCTGCACCGGCCTAATCTCTATGGTTAAAAGCCCGAGGCTGCTAGGAGGTATAAAGTTAATTTCCTCCAGGTAGCCGGGCTTTCAGTGCAGTGGCAGCACAGCTTCAGAACACTATTAACCTGCAGATTAACAACTTTTTTTTTTACATGACAGGTTCCCTTTAAATAATGTTGCAGAAAGATATACTGTATAGACAAAAACATGGCTATACTGCTAAGTAGTTGGGTGCTCAAGTAGTTTCCACTCCATTCAGTATGCAGTAAAGAAGAACTCAGCACTATCTTGGAGTCCAGTGTTCTTTAGGTCACGGTCCCACTATCAGTATTTGGTGAGTATTTGATCAGTATTTTTTCTCAGGAGTGGGAGCCAAAATCAGGAGTGGGTGATAAATTGGTGACTTGTTTCTATTATACCTTTTCTCTGATTGTTCCTCTCTTGGTTTTGTCTCCCACTCCTGAGAAAAAATACTGACCGAATACTGATAGTGGGGCCGTGGCCTTACTTAGGCTACCAGAGGACCAGAAGGTGTAGTGTAGGTGGCACTAGAGTTCTGGTCCTTTTCCTCTCTGAAGAGACAATTTGCATATTTCCCAGAGGAGCATTGCGGTTTTAACTCCTTTGCAACCCATGACGTCTTAGTACGTCATAGGGCTCCTCCCCCGGTTCAGTGAGGGCTCCGGCTCTGAGCCCGCACTGAACCGAGCACATGTCAGCTGATTCTTACAGCTGACATGTGCCCGCAACAGCCGTGGGTGGAATCGCGATCCACCCGCGGCTGTTAACATGTTAAATGCCGCTGTCAATCTCCGACAGCGGCATTTAACGCGCGCTTCCGGGAAGCGCGTCCTAAGCCCCGCCCACCTGTGACCCCGTCACGTGATCGCGGGTCACCGATGGGTGGGCATGACAACCCAGGGTCTGCAGCAGACGCCTGTGGTTGTCATGATCTGGTCACTATGAGCGCCACCTAGTGGTCGGCACTCATAGCACAGGACCAATTCTGCTATATGCAGGGGATCTGCTGATCCCCTGTATGTAGCAGAGCCGATCGGATAGTTGCTGCTTCTAGTCTCCTATGGAGACTATTGAAGCAAGCAACAAGTGAAAAAAAAAAGTTTTTAAAAATATAAAAAAAATTAAAAAAATATAAAAGTTTAAATCACCCCCCTTTCGCCCCATTCAAAATAAAATATTAAAAAAAAAACCCTACATAGACATATTTGGTATCGCCGCGTTCAGAATCGCCCGGTCTATCAATATAAAAAAATAATTAATCCAAACGGTAAACGGCGTAATGAGAAAAAAATTCTAAAAGCCAGAATTACGTTTTTTGGTCGCCGCAAAATTGCAATAAAATACAATAACCGGCGATCAAAACATCAGATCTACCCCAAAATGATATCAATAAAAACGTCAGCCCAGCGCGCAAAAAATAAGCCATCACCCAGCCTCAGATCCCGAAAAATGGAGACGCTACAGGTCTTAGAAAATGGTGCTATTTTTTTATTTACCAAATTTTGGAATTTTTTTTCACCACTTGAATATAAAAGAACCTATACATGTTTGGTGTCTACGAACTCGTAATGACCTGGAGAATAAGAATGGCAAGTCAGTTTTAGCATTCAGTGAATGTGGTAACAAAAAAAAAAAAAAAACAACTGAGGTATTGCACTTTTTTTGCAATTTCACCGCACTTGGAATTTTTTTCCCGTTTTCCCGTACACGATATGGTAAAACTAGTAATGGTGTTGAAAAGTACAACTCGTCCCGCAAAAAATAAGCCCTCACACGGCCATATTGACCAAAAAATAAAAACGCTATGGCTCTGGGAACAAGGGGAGCAAAAAATGAAAACGCAAAAACGGAAAAAGCTCTGGTCCTGACATGCTTAACATGTCGCTCTCCACAAGGAGAAATGTTACCCCTTAGATAGCGAATTTGAAAAACGCACCACAGGTCAGTTCACGCTGCATTAAAAAGAAGCACAGTGGGCATGAGAATTCTAGAAATCCCATCCACTTAGATAGAACTATAAGACGTTGTGTTTTTCATGCAGCAAAAACACGCAGCGTCAAAAACGCACCAAAAACTCATTGCGACAATAATGTATGTAAAGCGCTGCGGAATATGTTAGCGCTATATAAAAATAAAGATTATTATTATTGTGGGAGCGTAGCCTTATGCAGAAAGATGGTACTTTAACGTTTATGGCCAGATATTATATTGAGTCTATACATACGCGGGGTTTTATTACAGTGCCATTTTTTATGCATCTTTAGGTCAATGGTGTTTTCTTATTAAATGCAGCATGTTTTCAGCACGGTGTTTCAAAAACACCAGAAAAAATACACGTTTTCTAAATAGAAAAACATCATTAAAAACACAGGAAACTGTTTGTTTTTTTTAACAAGCATTTCAAAAAGCTAAAAAAGAGTGTGAAGAAGGCCGAAGAATTGTTAAAGATCTCATAAGACGAGGAGAAATCTTCATTCTTCCAGGAATCCAGTCACTCAGGCTTCTTACCTCATAGAGGAGGGTGTAACATTTACATAATCTAGTTCCTCTTCCTGGTTCCGACCTGACGACTGAGTCCTGATATCCGCAGCCTTATACACTGTAGGGTTTTACAGATAGAACAGACCAGGAGATTCGTTTCACAAAGGTAAGGGCTTCGGTAAGAGGGTGAATGTTGTCTCGTGTATTTATAGAAGATGCATATTGCTGGATAGCAGCATGTCCTTACTGTATTTAGGGTCCCACTAGCAGGGGATACACCGCAACATAGAGCAATGCAAGGGCCTGAAATGTGCATGGAAATATTTAATTCCTTACATAATGTGAAACCCACCTAAAACCTGAAAGGAAAGGGCTGACACAGCTCTAAATATGCAGCCTCAACTGCTACTCACCCGTGGCTAAATCACAGGAGTAACACCAGTAATAAAAAGTCATATATAAAACTGCAGGAGGACTTACAGCATATACCAAATACAAAAGTAAAACCTTTATTACAGTGAAGCTGTCAGGTCCCTCCTGACCTCCGACTCAGCAGCATTCACATATATATAATATATAATAAATTCCCTGCCTAACCAGCCCTGTGTAATGTTAGTCTCTTACATCCATGTTTAAAAAAGCATTTATATCCTCCACTTTTCCTGTACTGAGGGCTTCGATTAATCAGTGGGGCGGTAGTTTCCCCAGACTAGTCTGCCCTCTTTGCATGTTATCATGTCCCTGTAGGACACACGTGTCAAACTCAAATACACAGAGGGCCAAAATGAAAAACTTGGACAAAGTCGCTGTATAATGGCCCCACATAGTCCTCCATACAGAATAATGGGCCCACATAATCCTCCATACAAAATAATGGGCCCCACATAGTCCTCCATACAGAGTAATGGGCCCCACATAGTCCTCCATACAGAATAATGGGCCCCACATAGTCCTCCATACAGAATAATGGGCCCCACAAAGTCCTCCATACAGAATAATAGGCCCCACATAGTCCTCCATACAGTATAGTGGCCCCACATAGTTCTCCATACAGAATAATGGGCCCCACATAGTCCTCCATACAGTATAATGGCCACACATAGTCCTCCATTCAGTATAATGGCCCCACATAGTTCTCCATACAGAATAATGGGCCCCAAATTGTCCTCCATACAGCCTAATGGCCCCCATAGTCCTCCATACAGAATAATGGGCCCCACATAGTCCTCCATACAGAGTTATGAGCCCCTCATAAGGGAGGTGGTTCTGGTGTCTCGGACCAAATAAAACCACCCTGCCGACCAGATTTGGCCCATGGGCCAGAGTTTGACATGTATGTTGTAGGATAACATAATTTGCACCAGCCGGCGCCATCGCCAGCTCCCTGCAAATCTTGCATCATTGTGCCTCTGAAGCCGGGTGTACGCTTCCGGAAGTTCAGAAGACGGCTCATGTACATCTTCTGCACTTTCGGTCATTCGGAGTGCGCCTCTGAAGCCGGGAGTCGGGGAGCGTACACCCAGCTACAGAGGCGCAGTGACGCTGCTGAATAGAGAAGCGCGCATTTGCGAGATTTGTAGGGAGTTGGCGATGACGCTGGCTCGTGCAAATTATGTTATCACACCCACAGAGAAGTCATAACATGCAAAGTCAGCCGACTAGTCTGGGGAAACTAGCGCCCCAACGACTAGTCGAAGGCCTAGTTAGCATAAGAAAAACTGAGGTTATAAAGACTGTTTTTAAACATGGATTTAAGTGGAGAATATTATAAAGGGCTGATTAGGCAGGGAATGTAGTGATACATACAGTGGGGAAAAAAAGTATTTAGTCAGCCACCAATTGTGCAAGTTCTCCCACTTAAAAAGATAAGAGAGACCTGTAATTGACATCATAGGTAGACCTCAACTATGAGAGACAAAATGAGAAAACAAATCCTGAAAATCACATTGTCTGATTTGGAAAGAATTTTTTGTCAAATTTTGGTGGAAAATAAGTATTTGGTCAATTACAAAAGTTCTTCTCAGTACTTTGTTATATATCCTTTGTTGGCAATGACAGAGGTCAAACGTTTTCTATAAGTCTTCACAAGGTTGGCACACACTGTTGCTGGTATGTTGTCCCATTCCTCCATGCAGATCTCCTCTAGAGCAGTGATGTTTTGGTGCTGTCGCTGGGCAACACGGATTTTCAACTCCCTCCAAAGGCTTTCTATAGTGTTTAGATCTGGAGACTGCCTAGGCCACTCCAGGACCTTAAAATGCTTCTTACGAAGCCACTCCTTCGTTACCCTGGCGGTGTGCTTGGGATCATTGTCATGCTGAAAGACCCAACCACGTTTCATCTTCAATGACCTTGCTGATGGAAGGAGGTTTGCACTCAAAATCTCACGATACATGGCCCCATTCATTCTTTCATGTCCACGGATCAGTCGTCCTGGTCCCTTGGCAGAGAAACAGCCCCAAAGCATGATGTTGCCACCACCATGCTTCATAGTAGGTATGGTGTTCTTTGGATGCAACTCAGCATTCTTTCTCCTCCAAACACGACGAGTTGTGTTTCTACCACACAGGTCAACTTTGGTTTCATCTGATGTTATCTGACCATATGACATTTTCCCAATACTCTTCTGAATCATCCAAATGCTCTCTAGCAAACTTCAGACGGGCCCGGACATGTAATTGCTTAAGCAGGGGGACACGTTTGGCACTGCATGATCTGAGTCCCTGGCGGCGTAGTGTGTTACTGATGGTAGCCTGTGTAACGTTGGTCCCGGCTCTCTGCAGGTCATTCACTAGGTCCCCCCGTGTGGTTCTGGGATTTTTACTCACCGTTCTTGAGATAATTTTGACCCCACAGGGTGAGATCTTTTGCGGAGCCCCAGATCGAGGGAGATTATCAGTGGTCTTGTATGTCTTCCATTTTCTAATTATTGCTCCCACAGTTGATTTCTTCACACAAAGCTGCTTGCCTATTGCAGATTGAGCCTTACCAGCCTGGGGCAGGGCTACAATTTTGTTTCTGGTGTCCTTCAACAGCTCTTTGGTCTTCACTATAGTGGAGTTTGGAGTGTGACTGTTTGTAATTGACCAAATGCTTATTTTCCACCAAAATTTGAAAAAAAATTCTGTCCAAATCAGACAATGTGATTTTCAGGATTTGTTTTCTCATTTTGTCTCTCATAGTTGAGGTCTACCTATGATGCCAATTACAGGCCTCTCTCATCTTTTTAAGTGGGAGAACTTGCACAATTGGTGGCTGACTAAATACTTTTTTCCCCACTGTATGTGAATGCTGTGGGTTTGGAGGGCATGGGGGACCTGACAGGTTCCCTTTAAAAAATTCTAGGCAGCTGACAGACAATGGCTAACAACAATTAAAACATTCTACAAGCTACCTAAAATAGCCCAAACTGAATAAAGGGGTTCACCCATAATTAATTCCCCAACTGTAACCCATGCTATAACAGTATCAATATAGACAAAATAACTATATTTATAATATGTCTAAAATGACATGGGAAACACTAATAGAAATAAAAGATCACAACAATAATAATGACGATTATAAAGAAAAAGTGTATATAGCAATACTATGGGAAATGTGCTGCATAAACATACAGTACAGACCAAAAGTTTGGACACACCTCTTTTAAAGATTTTTCTGTATTTTCATGACTATGAAAATTGTACATTCACACTGAAGGCATCAAAACTATGAATTAACACATGTGGAATTATATACTTAACAAAAAAGTGTGAAACAACTGAAAATATGTCTTATATTCTAGGTTCTTCAAAGTAGCCACCTTTTGCTTTGATGACTGCATTGCACACTCTTGGCATTCTCTTGATGAGCTTCAAGAGGTAGTCACCGGAAATGGTTTTCACTTCACAGGTGTGCCCTGTCAGGTTTAATAATTTCTTGCCTTATAAATGGGGTTGAGACCATCAGTTGTGTTGTGCAGAAGTCAGGTGGATACACAGCTGATAGTCCTACTGAATAGACTGTTAGAATTTGTATTATGGCAAGAAAAAAGCAGCTAAGTAAAGAAAAACGAGTGGCCATCATTACTTTAAGAAATGAAGGTCAGTCAGTTGGAAAATTGGGAAAACTTTGAAAGTGTCCCCAAGTACAGTTGCAAAAACCATCAAGCGCTACAAAGAAACTGGCTCACGTGAGGACCGCCCCAGGAAAGGAAGACCAAGAGTCACCTCTGCTTTTGAGGATAAGTTTATCCGAGTCACCAGCCTCAGAAATCGCAGGTTAACAGCAGCTCAGATTAGAGACCAGGTCAATGCCACACAGAGTTCTAGCAGCAGACACATCTCTACAACAACTGTTAAGAGGAGACTTTGTGCAGCAGGCCTTCATGGTAAAATAGCTGCTAGGAAACCACTGCTAAGGACAGGCAACAAGCAGAAGAGACTTGTTTGGGCTAAAGAACACAAGGAATGGACATTAGACCAGTGGAAATCTGAGCTTTGGTCTGATGAGTCCAAATTTGAGATCTTTGGTTCCAACCACCGTGTCTTTGTGCGACGCAGAAAAGGTGAACGGATGGACTATACATGCCTGGTTCCCACCGTAAAGCATGGAGGAGGTGTGGGGGTGCTTTGCTGGTGACACTGTTGGGGATTTATTCAAAATTGAAGGCATACTGAACCAGCATGGCTACCACAGCATCTTGCAGCGGCATGTTATTCCATCCGGTTTGCGTTTAGTTGGACCATCATTTATTTTTCAACAGGACAATGACCCCAAACACACTTCCAGGCTATGTAAGGGCTATTTGACCAAGAAGGAGAGTGATGGGGTGCTACGCCAGATGACCTGGCCTCCACAGTCACCAGACCTGAGCCCAATCGAGATGGTTTGGGGTGAGCTGGACCGCAGAGTGACGGCAAAAGGGCCAACAAGTGCTAAGCATCTCTGGGAACTCCTTCAAGATTGTTGGAAGACCATTTCCGGTGACTACCTCTTGAAGCTCATCAAGAGAATGCCAAGAGTGTGCAAAGCAGTCATCAAAGCAAAAGGTGGCTACTTTGAAGAACCTAGAATATAAGACATATTTTCAGTTGTTTCACACTTTTTTGTTAAGTATATAATTCCACATGTGTTAATTCATAGTTTTGATGCCTTCAGTGTGAATGTACAATTTTCATAGTCACGAAAATACAGAGAAATCTTTAAATGAGAAGGTGTGTCCAAACTTTTGGTCTGTACTGTATATATTAATGTAAACTAGAAGTCAAAAATACATATAAAATGCAGGTACTAGACCCCTTTGGTACAGGTGTCATGTTGAGGTAAGGGATGAGCAAGGAGAGAGGACAGTCGGTAATAAGGCCTCATTGCCAGTGCCCATTGGCGCACTGCTATTGTGATTTATGACATTAACAAACTGGGGGTTTAGCAAGATGCAGCAGGGACCAGAATTTGCCCATGGTGCCTACATATTCACACTTTTGTCCCTTTGAAAAGGTAAAACATTTACAGTTGTTTATTTTGGCTGACACTGACAGCCAAGTGTCCATGTGCAGGACATATATCTTGGTCCCCAACAGCATATACACATACAAATCCAAATGATGTATAAATATAAAATTTGCATATACGTATGCATATATACGGTAAATATAAAATACTTCCGCCCTTCACAATGGCCATTCACAAAAACCTCTCCCTTTTACAGATAGACTTAACCACTCTCAACAAATACCATGCTGGAGGAAACATAATGGTTTTAGTTCACTGAAGCTAATATCCTCAGGGAAACATATCTCCCCTCCCGCACTTTACTTTGTCACACCAGCTATGATCGGTGCGATAACAGCACCGATCACAGGCTGGAGCTAGGCGGCGTCATTAGCCCTAGCGCTGACTGGTGCGATCAGAAGATAATGTCCGATCGCACCAATCAGTTAGCAGTTGCGCTGTCTGACCTCTCAGTGATCGCGCTGCATTGCCTCATTCCAGCCTGGAGATGTGTGCAGAGCGGTCACTGTGTCATTCTGCTGGGCCTTGTGGTGCCACAGACTATTTTAGCCTGTGCCACCACTTCTGCTGTTGCTGCTGACTGAAGACAAAGAAGAATTGTTACTGACCTGTTCCTGTTCCCTGCTTTTTTCTTATGCATCCCAATCCCACTCGCCCCCTTTGCCTAATTCCTTCCCCGGCCTCCCTTTTGCCGCCGAACGTAATCAGTACTTGATCACTGTCCAGTACTTGAATGCTCGATTTTTGTCAGTTTTTTCCTTTTGCACCACCTCCGTGCATCAGTATCTGTGCTCGCTTTTGGTCTTGACTTTTTTGTCCCCCCCTCCTCCCATTGCATCACATCCGTGTGTGCGTCCTGCAGCCACTGAGCACTGATTCGTGATGCACACCACTGATCGGCATCTGGTTGTTTTTTTTTGTTTTTTTCAACAAGTGTAAAAAAAAAAAAAAAATTTAATAAAAATAATAATTTAGATTAGTTGATAGGGCTAAATTAGTAAAGTAAAATATACTCTAGTAATCAGCTTCTACTACAGTATTTTTTACTAAAATATAATCAAAATTAGAATCAGTAAAGTGTAAAAAAAAAAAGTACAATCAAATAAAAATAATTTAGATTAGTTGATAGAGCTAGGTTAGGGACAGTGTAATTCACAGTAAAAATATACTGTAGTAATCAGCTTATACTTCAGTATATTTTACTAAAATATAATCAGCATTAGGGCTCGCTCACACTGGCATATGATACGGAGGAGTGCAATGCGAGAAAACATTGCATTTAACTCTGACCAATGTTATTCAATGAGGCAATGCTCATCTGCGCATTTTTTCTTGGGTTAGAAAAAAAATTGCAGCATGCTGCTATTAACCTCGTATATAGGACGAGACTCGCCAATGCAATGGGTGCAAGAAAAAAAATGGATGGCACATGGACCATCTGTCTGCTCTCCTATTTTTACGCCACATCTCTAAGGAACCACAAGTAAATTGACAGCCAGGACCCTCAGAATAGATAGAATCTCAACCGACATCTCAATTTGCACATGTGCCGCTGGAGGCGGCCATTTCCCTGAAGCCCACCTCTGGTAAATCAATGCACAGGGCAGGGACTCTGATCCTGCCTCATGGCTGGCATTTATTGAAGCCAAGGGATCCGCAGCCTCACATCGCCAGGACAACCCCACCTCCCAGCCCAGCATCGCTAATATGAGTCATACCTGTATGCCTCATAATAGAGGTCTTGTTGCTGTGAAATGTATTTTTTTTCCTACAAGTTTCTGATGTGTTCCAGTCCCAGTGACCGGAAGAAATCCTGCCTCCTGTATGAATTATAATGTTTCCCCCCTCGCCTGAATGTCACAGTGCCCGGATTTGGCTGCTTCAACTGCACGTCACAGTGCCTGGATTTGGCTGCTGCAACTGTACATCACAGGGCACTGTGACATGCAGGAGAGGAGGAAAACATTGTAATTCACACAGTAGGCGGGGATTTCTTCCAGTCCCCGGCCCTGCAAGCATCAGAAACTTGACTGAATAAAAAGACATTTCACAGCAACAAGACCTCTAATATGAGGCATACAGGTAGGTATAGATTTACATTTCTAGCACCTGTATGCTCATATTAGAGGTCAGATAAGTGCCAAGAGGTGACAGATTCCCTTTAAAATTTGCCTCACAAAAAAACGCACAATGAGAACACATTTTATTAGTAATCAATGCACAAATATTAGTAAAGGTTCACTTACTTTTCCTTGCAACTCTATGGCATATAGCAACCACAAAATATTGTAAACGGTTTGCTTACTTCCAGAGTACCACTGGACTAGTTAGGGCCACTCCAATAGCCTGTGAAAATATAGCAGTTTCCAACGTTTCCCCTAGATGCCCAGACAGGACACATCCAGGAAAACTACCGAATAAGCTCTGTTCAGTTTCTAAAACACCTGCAAACTGATAGATAAAAAAAATGGTTTTGTAGCTATGAAGTCTTGGTACCTGGTGTGAAGTGGGGTAGGAGTAGGTTACAGTCGTAAAAATATTGTGGTGATGCAGAGAAACTGTTCTGTTTGAAAGAAATTGCTTTCATAGAAATGTGTAAAAATGTCTTAGGCCTCTTTCACACGTCCGGGTATTCCCGCTACTGGAAAAAACAGTACCGGAGAGATCAGTGTCCTTGTGCCCCTGTGTGGCACACGTGTGGCAACCGTGTGCCGCATCAGGATCACACGTATCGGCGCTTGAGAATCAGCGGTACAGTTAGCGCTGTTCCCAAGCACCGGGTGCTGAAGACTGTCCTCATCATTGTCCCCTGCCGGCGCTGCGATCAACACAAGCAGCAGACAGTGTTGAGAGTAGTAGTCTGCTCTTGCTGTCTCCAACTGTAAAAATAAGAATAAAATATAAAAGTCCATATACTCTCCTGTCCTAAGTCTCCTTTGCTGTAATCCATGCGACCGCTCACGCTGGAGAGAATGACACGCTGCAGCGAGCTGTGCCCTGTCACTCACCAAGCTCAGCGCAGCTCCGGTCTGCTGCAGCGGGTCATTCTCCCTGGCTGATCGGCATGAGCTGTCGCATGGATTACAGCAGGGGACACTTAGGACAAGTGAGTATATGGATTTTTTTATTTTTACAGTTGGGGACAGTGAGAGCAGACTACTACTCTCAACATTGTCCGCTGCTGGTGCTGATCGCAGCGCCTTCAGAGGACCATGATGAGGACAGTCTTCAGCACCCAATGCTGATTCCCAGGTGCCGGTACGTGTCACACTGATGACACACGGATGTGTGCACGTGTACTGGACGTGTTGCGGCCCGTGCTGCGAGAAAAAAACTGACATGTCAGCGTGTTTTGCCCACAGACACACGGTCCATGAAAACACACTGGCATGTGCACAAACTGTCACTACACGTACTGGAGACATTAACGTGTGAAATAGCCCTTCAGTGAAGCACCTTCTTCTATTTGGATTCTAGGGTTAAGATGAGCAGAAGTTTGCCAGAAGAGGATGACGAATCTTTATATCCATCAGCGCTCGATCGACTGGCTTGTGGAGCAGTTTCAATGGCCGACTCAGGATTTATGCCTAATGGACCAAGTCGATTTCCTAGAAATTTAAGTATTGACAATGACACCAATATATCAGGATTACTAGGGACAGATAATCTGGAAAGACCTAATACACTGATGCCATCATATAGCAATCCAGGAGATCACGGGTATCCAATGTTCAGAGAAATGAATCAAGGTGGGTACAAGTATCATGTTAAGTGGATCACCAATTTTATGTATGGTCCAATGAATAATATTCTGCCATTTTTATGACCATAGAGAGGCCTGGTCTGTTAAACTATATGTAAACTTTTATCATAAATTGCACAAAGGATGTGACCCCCCTCAACAAACAAACATAATATGGATAACAAGTGCTCTATCAATGTATGCACACTTGGATTCTCTCAACCTGCAAAATAAAACTGGAAGGTTATTTTCAAGAAGTCCCATTTCATATTATCAAGACAATTAATGGTCAAGAAATGGTTTTCACTTTAGATGAGGGGATCGATCAGCAGGGAATCGACTTTGAGTCAAATTTCCTCAAATTAGCAGTTCTCTCTGTATTCGAACACTTTGCAATTTCATTTGCGGGGATCACAAAAAAGATGCCCGGTGCCATTTCACACACTGATAAAGATTAAGAGCAGGCTAATAATGTCAGAAGTGGCCGTGTGGGATAACCTGTAATGCCCTGCAGCTATCACATCACATGGTGGAGCACAGCCAATCAGCGGGAACTAACGCAGGGACTATATAAAATGAGGGCTGGCCGAGCAGCGACATTTTAGGATTTTACAACCTAGGTATAGGAAGTCAGAATGTGCAGCTCATTACACATACATAGAGAAAAGGGCCTAAATCTAATTGTGGAATATGACTTCAGCACTTAAGCGCATGGAAAATAGGAGTGGTAGACCCCGTGTGTGAATAATAATCCATAGATTCAAGTGATAGGGAGGTGCTGGACCTGCAGAGTCAGTGTGACTGAATTGAGTCATCTGAGATATACTGCAGTAGTAGCACCTTACTAATAGCCTTTTTTAATTATTCTTCCCAGACTGCAAACAAAAAGGGCAGTTTAATACCCCTCTGTCCTAACTTTGATACAAAACAAAAAACTTGAAACCAGTGTTTGTGTGTCTCAGAAAGCGTGCATCCTGGCTTGTGACACAGGCAAGCCATATTTTTTTAAGGACAAACGAAAAGTCTCCATAATTCATAAATTTAAACAACTGTCTACCTTACAAAGTGTGTCTTGTAGTATTGTAAAAAAAATATACGATGCGTTTTTTTTTTGCACATTTCCTTCTTGTGATAGTCCAAGATTAGACCTGTACATGCCACCTGAATGCTGCTTTTGGTTACCATGGGCTACTCTTCGGTTTCCCCTAACCGGATAGGTTGAGGTCACTAGGTCATTAACCCCTTACTGACATGACGTACTGGTATGTCATATGTTGGCTCCCTATCTTTGATGCCGGCTCAGGAGCTGAGCACACATTTTTGCTGGCAGATGATGACTGTTATTCAGCCATCATCTGCATCTAACAGCAACAAGTGGAGCGGAGATTGTTAACCTGTTAAATGTCGCTGTCAATTTGTGACGGCAGCATTTACAACGTGCATCCCAGGAGTAAGCGCTGATCTAACAGTCCATTGACACTACCGCAAACCTGATAAGACCCCTATGCCTGTCATGATGGTGCTCCTGTGAAAGCAAGCCCGCAACTGGTGTTCATAGGAGACTAATTTTTGCTATATACAGTAATGCTATGGTACTGCTGATTATAGTAGAAGCAATCAGATAAAAAATCGTTTTAAAAAATGAAAAATATAAAAAATACAAAAGTTTGAATCACCTTTTCACCTCATTAAAATTTAAGAAAAAAAATGCACATGTGGTATCTCAATGTTCATAAAAGTCCAGTCTATCAAAATTTAAAATTAATTAACCGTTGTAATGTGAAAAAAATCAAAGCGCCTGAATTGTGTTTTTTTCGGCAGCACCAACATCGCAAAAAAATGCAATAAAACGCAATGAAAACATCGCATCTGTGCCAATCTGGTATCAATAAAAACATCAGTTACAGTGCAAAAAAACAAGCCCTTACACAGTCCTATCACGCAACGTCACGGCCATGGGAAAATAGTGACACAAGCGAAAAAATGTTTTCCACAAATTTATGAATTTTTTTTTCACAAGTAAAAATGCATGTTTGATGTCATCGTAATTATACTGAACTGGGAAATCATATTGCCAGGTAATTTTTACCATATAATAAATACTGTATATATAGGAAAAAAATCATTTGCGGAATTGCGCTTTTTTCATCACACTTGGAATTTTTTTTGTGTCATTCAAAAGGACAACTCATCCTGCAAAAAGCTAGTCCTCAAATGACTATGTTGATGGAAAAATAAAAAAGTTATGTCTATTGGAAGAATGGGAGGAAAAAACAAAAGCGCAAAACGGAAAATCGCCTAGTTGGGAATGGGTTAATAAGACTGTTTGAATTAAAGATCTCAAAAAGGAGTTCAATAGATTCATAGGAGACCTCAGAATATACACTTATTTTCTGGGCATTTAGGGGCTTAGCAGTATTGTGAATCACAACTAATAAATTAGCTACAAATCCAATTTTTTGGGAAAGTTCAGCGATGCTGGTGAATTCGAGTTCAGTTTTCATAGATGGTTTGTAAACCCAGTTAATCTAGATTCTCAGGTGCTACACAATGAAATTTCTCACTGTTAGGCCACGTTCACACGTTCAGTATTTGGTCAGTATTTTCCATCAGTATTTGTAAGCCAAAACCAGGAGTGGGTGATAAATACAGAAGTGGTGACGTGTTTCTATTATACTTTTCCTCTGATTGTTCCACTCCTGATTTTGGCTTACAATTACTGAGGTAAAATACTGACCAAATACTGAGCGTGTGAACGTGACCATAGGGCTCGTGCAGAGGGCTGTAGATTTGCTCATCCGAGAGAATCGGGCTGATTATGCAAATGACAGTCTGATCATACTCTGATAAGATTTTGATCAAAGTATCAGCATCCAAGAGAATCGGAGCATACTGAGGAGAAGCTGGAGAACAAAATTTCCCCATCTTCTCCATTGTGTCAGTGCGCAGAAACCGGACTGCACTCAGATGTCACTTGAGTGCAGTCTGATGTTTTCCTCGAATACCAGATCAAACTCAGACATGCAGCGATTTTTTTTTTTTTCATCGGACAGACCCTGTCTGAAGAAAAAAAAAATCGAACATGTGCACTGCCCCATAGACTAACATTGGTATGAGTGCGATCCGATGTTTTGTCAGATTGCTCTCAGACAGATAATACATCCGTCTGCACCTGCCCTTAGTAAAATCAATAGAAAGTAAAAGGTCTGTTCCAGAAGTTCAAGATACAAGTAATTTGCGTTTGCCAGAAGATTAAGGTGCCAAAAAAGAATCTTCTTTTCATTAGATATACAGGTGTTTCTCACAAAATTAGAATATCAAAAAGTTAATTTATTTCAGGTCTTCAATACAAAAAGTGAAACTCATATATTATATAGAGTCATTACAAACAGAGTGATCTATTTCAAGTGTTTATTTCTGTTAATGTTGATTATGGCTTACAACCAATGAAAGCACAAAAGTCATTATCTCAGTAAACCAGAATAATTAACAAAAAACACCTGCAAAGGCTTCCTACTCGTTTAAAAAGATCCCTTAGTCTGTTTCAGTAGGCTTCACAATCATGGGGAAGACTGCTGACTTGACAGATGTCCAGAAGGCAGTCATTGACACACTCCACAAGGAGGGTAAGCCACAAAAGGTCATTGCTAAAGAAGCTGGCTGTTCACAGAGTGCTGTATCCAAGCATATTAATGGAAAGTTGAGTGGAAGAAAAAAGTGTGGTAGAAAAAGGTGCACAAGCAACCGGGATAACCGCAGCCTTGACAGGATTGTTAAGAAAAGGCCATTCAAAAATTTGGGGGAGATTCACAAGGAGTGGACTGCTGCTGGAGTCATTGCTTCAAGAGCCACCACACACAGACGTATCCAGGACATGGGCTACAAGTGTCGCATTCCTTGTGTCAAGCCACTCATGACCAATAGACAACGCCAGAAGCATCTTACCTGGGCCAAGGAGAAAAAGACCTGGACTGTTACTCAGTGGTCCAAGGTGTTGTTTTCAGATGAAAGGAAATTTTGCATTTAATTTGGAAATCAAGGTCCCAGAGTCTGGAGGAAGAGTGGAGAGGTCACAATCCAAGCTGCTGGAGGTCTAGTGTGAAGTTTCCACAATCAGTGATGGTTTGGGGAGCCATGTCATCTGCTGGTGTAGGTCCACTGTGTTTTATCAAGACCAAAGTCAGCGCAGCCGTCTACCAGGAAATTTTAGAGCACTTCATGCTTCCCTCTGCCGACAAGCTTTTTGGAGATGGAAATTTCATTCTCCAGCAGGACTTGGCACCTGTCCACACTGCCAAAAGTACCAGTACCTGGTTTACAAACAACAGTATCACTGTGCTTGATTGGCCAGAAAACTCACCTGACCTTTACCCCATAGAGAATCTATGGGGTATTATCAAGAGGAAGATGAGAGACACCAGACCCAACAATGCAGACGAGCTGAAGGCTGCTATCAAAGCAACCTGGGCTTCCATAACACCTCAGCAGTACCACAGGCTGATCGCCTCCATGCCACGCCACATTGATGCAGTAATTGATGCAAAAGGAGCCCCGACCAAGTATTGAGTGCATTTACTGAACATACATTTCAGTAGGCCAACATTTCAGATTTTAAAACATTTTTCAAGCTGTTGTTATAAAGTATTCTAATTTACTGAGATAACGACTTTTGTGTTTTCATTGGCTGTAAGCCATAATCATCAACATTAACAGAAATAAACACTTGAAATATATCACTCTGTCTGTAATGACTCTATATAATATATGAGTTTCACTTTCGGTATTGAAGAACTGAAATAAATTAACTTTTTGATGATATTCTAATTTTGTGAGAAGCACTTGTATATCAGCAGTGATTCTGCAAACAGAAATATGTTCTATTCTATTTTTCTGTGGTGCCCCAATTTTCTATTTTATCTATAGCTATAATTTTGAAATGTTATAGCTTTCATTTTCTACCCCTATATTTCTGCATCTTTGTGTCAGAGAGTTTGTATCTTGTATGCTCCAATGGTTAATGCCTTCCCCATGTTGTAGAATGATCATGCATTGCTGTGGATACATGATTATATAAACATAATTGGAACTAACGATGACCACCATAATAGTAGCATACTATACATATGTCTACATTGTATGTAACTGACATATATCACTGTCACTGACATGCCAAGGTGAGGATACTTTTAAGCCTTGCAATGCTTCTCTGGGAAATATGCAAATTGTCTCTTCAGAGAGGAAGAGGACTAGAACTCTAGTGCCACCTACTGGAAGAAGCAATACTAAAAGTCAATATTGACCCTCTAATGAGACTAGCCATATGACTTCGGATAAAAGCCAAAGCCAAAATCTCAATTTGCAGACAGTGTTTCGGGGTACGACCCCTCAGAATCCAAGGGGTAATTGCAAAGCTTAAAAGTCTCCTCACCTTTGCATGTCATGCCTGATATGTCACACTCCGCAAGGAGAAACGTTACCCCTTGGATCTATATAATAAACTGGGCTGTTTGTTAATTGAATGATGAGGTGCTTCCTTTGCCTGTACATAGCAAATCAAGTGTATTGTGTCAACTACTGTTCATACAGGAGTGAAAGGGCCCCGCGCCTGCACAGGGACCCACCAGGAGACTCACCAGTTCCCCTGTGGGCCAGTACCGAGCCTGCATGGCCACATGGACTGCCCTCACATATCTGGTGTACAACACAACTGCAATAATACAAGCGACACTGCAGAAAGCCGCAGTGATTGCACCATCAGTCACCGGCATTAGCAGTGTACATTTTGTGCCAGAATAGCAATATCATTCTGGCCTAGAATGCTTGTATAAGTTAATTAGGACGTTTGAAACAGAAATGTTACCATTAATAGATGTATAACGTGAATGCCAATTAATCTAGTGCCAATTACTATTATTCTAGAGCCTAGATTTCCATTTGGCTATCAAGGTATGCAACCTATGCTGCAGCTTCCCCGGCTGTACCAACCACACATGCAACCGAATTACTGGTATGTAAAATAATGATTGCTCTACGCACAACACATATGAACCGGTTTTGCCTTTTATTTTATGCTTCTTTCCTTTTGACTGTTATGTGCCTGATGTAACATATGATCTTTACAGGGAATTTATGGGTGGCCTTACTCAAAATGACACCTACATATCCAATTTTTCCCTCTATGGTAGAGTTGTGGTCCACTTTATTGGCACTCTAGTCTATTATATAAAGAGACAATTTTTTCACAAATAAGTGGATATGTATAGCGGTAGCTGTGGGGTATCTTCCTGTGTGTGGGGAATACTGTGGGGGCATGATACTGGGTGTGGGGGCATGATGCTGTGTGTGGGGGCATGATGCTGTGTGTGGGGGCATGATGCTGTGTGGGGGGCCATGATACTGTGTGTGGGGGCATGATGCTGTGTGTGGGGGCATGATGCTGTGTGTGGGGGCATGATACTGTGTGTGGTGCCATGATGCTGTGTGTGGGGCCATGATGCTGTGTGTGGGGCCATGATGCTGTGTGTGGGGCCATGATGCTGTGTGTGGGGCCATGATGCTGTGTGTGGGGCCATGATGCTGTGTGTGGGGGCATGATGCTGTGTGTGGGGGCATGATGCTGTGTGTGGTGCCATGATGCTGTGTGTGGGGCCATGATGCTGTGTGTGGGGCCATGATGCTGTGTGTGGGGCCATGATGCTGTGTGTGGGGCCATGATGCTGTGTGTGGGGCCATGATGCTGTGTGTGGGGGCATGATGCTGTGTGTGGGGGCATGATGCTGTGTGTGGGGGCATGATGCTGTGTGTGGGGCCATGATGCTGTGTGTGGGGCCATGATGCTGTGTGTGGGGCCATGATGCTGTGTGTGGGGGCATGATGCTGTGTGTGGGGGCATGATGCTGTGTGTGGGGGCATGATGCTGTGTGTGGGGGCATGATGCTGTGTGTGGGGGGCATGATGCTGTGTATGGGGGCAATGATGCTGTGTGTGGGGGCATGATGCTGTGTGTGGGGGCATGATGCTGTGTGTGGGGGCATGATGCTGTGTGTGGGGGCATGATGCTGTGTGTGGGGGCATGATGCTGTGTGTGGGGGCATGATGCTGTGTGTGGGGGCATGATGCTGTGTGTGGGGCCATGATGCTGTGTGTGGGGCCATGATGCTGTGTGTGGGGGCATGATGCTGTGTGTGGGGGCATAATACTGGGTGTGGGGGCATGATGCTGTGTGTGGGGGCATGATGCTGTGTGGGGGGGCATGATGCTGCGTGGGGGGCATGATACTGTGTATGGGGGCATGATGCTGTGTGTGGGGGCATAATACTGGGTGTTGGGGCATGATGCTGTGTGTGGGGGCATGATGCTGTGTGTGGGGGCATGATGCTGCGTGGGGGGGCATGATACTGTGTATGGGGGCATGATGCTGTGTGTGGGGGCATGATGCTGTGTGTGGGGCCATGATGCTGCGTGTGGGGCCATGATGCTGCGTGTGGGGGCATGATACTGTGTATGGGGGCATGATACTGTGTGTGGGGGCATGATACTGTGTGTGGGGGCATGATGCTGTGTGTGGGGGCATGATGCTGTGTGTGGGGGCATGATACTGTGTGTGGTGCCATGATGCTGTGTGTGGGGCCATGATGCTGTGTGTGGGGCCATGATGCTGTGTGTGGGGCCATGATGCTGTGTGTGGGGCCATGATGCTGTGTGTGGGGCCATGATGCTGTGTGTGGGGGCATGATGCTGTGTGTGGGGGCATGATGCTGTGTGTGGTGCCATGATGCTGTGTGTGGGGCCATGATGCTGTGTGTGGGGCCATGATGCTGTGTGTGGGGCCATGATGCTGTGTGTGGGGCCATGATGCTGTGTGTGGGGCCATGATGCTGTGTGTGGGGGCATGATGCTGTGTGTGGGGGCATGATGCTGTGTGTGGGGGCATGATGCTGTGTGTGGGGCCATGATGCTGTGTGTGGGGCCATGATGCTGTGTGTGGGGCCATGATGCTGTGTGTGGGGGCATGATGCTGTGTGTGGGGGCATGATGCTGTGTGTGGGGGCATGATGCTGTGTGTGGGGGCATGATGCTGTGTGTGGGGGGCATGATGCTGTGTATGGGGGCAATGATGCTGTGTGTGGGGGCATGATGCTGTGTGTGGGGGCATGATGCTGTGTGTGGGGGCATGATGCTGTGTGTGGGGGCATGATGCTGTGTGTGGGGGCATGATGCTGTGTGTGGGGGCATGATGCTGTGTGTGGGGCCATGATGCTGTGTGTGGGGCCATGATGCTGTGTGTGGGGCCATGATGCTGTGTGTGGGGGCATGATGCTGTGTGTGGGGGCATAATACTGGGTGTGGGGGCATGATGCTGTGTGTGGGGGCATGATGCTGTGTGGGGGGGCATGATGCTGCGTGGGGGGCATGATACTGTGTATGGGGGCATGATGCTGTGTGTGGGGGCATAATACTGGGTGTTGGGGCATGATGCTGTGTGTGGGGGCATGATGCTGTGTGTGGGGGCATGATGCTGCGTGGGGGGGCATGATACTGTGTATGGGGGCATGATGCTGTGTGTGGGGGCATGATGCTGTGTGTGGGGCCATGATGCTGCGTGTGGGGCCATGATGCTGCGTGTGGGGGCATGATACTGTGTATGGGGGCATGATACTGTGTGTGGGGGCATGATACTGTGTGTGGGGGCATGATGCTGTGTGTGGGGGCATGATGCTGCGTGGGGGGGCATGATGCTGCGTGGGGGGGCATGATGCTGCGTGGGGGGCCATGATGCTGCGTGGGGGGCCATGATGCTGCGTGGGGGGGCATAATTCTGCGTGTGGGGGCATGATGCTGTGTGGGGGGCCATGATGCTGTGTGGGGGGCCATGATGCTGTGTGTGGGGCCATGATGCTGTGTGTGGGGCCATGATGCTGTTTGTGGGGCCATGATGCTGTGTGTGGGGCCATGATGCTGTGTGTGGGGCCATGATGCTGTGTGTGGGGCCATGATGCTGTGTGTGGGGCCATGATGCTGTGTGTGGGGCCATGATGCTGTGTGTGGGGCCATGATGCTGTGTGTGGGGCCATGATGCTGTGTGTGGGGCCATGATGCTGTGTGTGGGGCCATGATGCTGTGTGTGGGGCCATGATGCTGTGTGTGGGGCCATGATGCTGTGTGTGGGGCCATGATGCTGTGTGTGGGGCCATGATGCTGCGTGTGGGGCCATGATGCTGCGTGGGGGGGCATGATGCTGCGTGGGGGGGCATGATGCTGCGTGTGGGGCCATGATGCTGCGTGTGGGGCCATGATGCTGCGTGTGGGGCCATGATGCTGCGTGTGGGGCCATGATGCTGCGTGTGGGGCCATGATGCTGCGTGTGGGGCCATGATGCTGCGTGTGGGGCCATGATGCTGCGTGTGGGGCCATGATGCTGCGTGTGGGGCCATGATGCTGCGTGTGGGGCCATGATGCTGCGTGTGGGGCCATGATGCTGCGTGTGGGGCCATGATGCTGCGTGTGGGGCCATGATGCTGCGTGTGGGGGCATGATGCTGCGTGTGGGGGCATGATGCTGCGTGTGGGGCCATGATGCTGCGTGTGGGGCCATGATGCTGCGTGTGGGGGCATGATGCTGCGTGTGGGGCCATGATGCTGCGTGTGGGGGCAATGATGCTGTGTGTGGGGGCAATGATGCTGTGTGTGGGGGGCATGATACTGTGTGTGGGGGGCATGATGCTGTGTGTGGGGCCATGATGCTGTGTGTGTGGGGGGCATGATGCTGTGTGTGGGGGGCATGATGCTGTGTGTGGGGGGCATGATGCTGTGTGTGGGGGACATGATGCTGTGTGTGGGGGCATGATGCTGTGTGTGGGGGCATGATGCTGTGTGTGGGGGCATGATGCTGCGTGTGGGGGCATGATGCTGCGTGTGGGGGCATGATGCTGCGTGTGGGGGCATGATGCTGCGTGTGGGGGCATGATGCTGCGTATGGGGGCATGATGCTGCGTGTGGGGCCATGATGCTGCGTGTGGGGCCATGATACTGCGTGTGGGGGCATGATACTGTGTGTGGGGGCATGATGCTGTGTGTGGGGGCATGATGCTGTGTGTGGGGGCATGATGCTGTGTGTGGGGGCAATGATGCTGTGTGTGGGGGGCATGATGCTGTGTGTGGGGGCAATGATGCTGTGTGTGGGGGCAATGATGCTGTGTGTGGGGGCATGATGCTGTGTGTGGGGCCATGATGCTGTGTGTGGGGGCCATGATGCTGTGTGTGGGGGCAATGATGCTGTGTGTGGGGGCAATGATGCTGTGTGTGGGGGCAATGATGCTGTGTGTGGGGGCAATGATGCTGTGTGTGGGGGCAATGATGCTGTGTGTGGGGGCAATGATGCTGTGTGTGGGGGCATGATGCTGTGTGTGGGGGTATACACTATGGGGAAATCATACTGTGCATTGGAATGTACTGGGGGGCACAATGCTGTTTGGCAGGCCATGAAAGGGATAACGTACTGTGTTAAAAAGGAAGTGGATTAGCATGATATAAACACTGCCACAGTGCGCTATACACACTATAGTATGTGTACCTCTTTTCAAAGTTAGGCGGTATACCACATCACATCAGTATTTGAAAAGCAGTAAGATATTTTTGATCAAAACTTTTTGCTTCATTGTTTTTTTTATGTATTGGAGTGCATTGCATCGTATTGCAAAAGTTTACATATCATTTAAAGGGGTTTTCCCAGTTGTGAAAACAAAAGTGGTTGAGGGCGATAAAATGTGATAAAGTAATAAAAGAAACATTGCTTAGCTGTTGAATCCACGTTGTTCCAGTGCTGCAGCTTTGGCACTTGCTGCCAGTTTTTGTGTCCTTGGCTGCAATGATTATGTGCCGTATGCTACATATGACCACTGTAACCAATCTCAGCGGTATAAGACTGTTGAGGCCAGTGATTGGCTGCAGCTGTCACTTGTGGTTTACAGCACATCATCCCTGCAGCCAAGTGCACATAAACATTTGTCATGTTGAGAAATCCAGTGGGGAGAAGACAATTATTGGCTCCTATGTACATTCTGAGTTAGTTTTATACTGGTTTGTGTCTTCATCGATTCTAGCTCTGAAGCTGTCGTAACATTTTTTACCTTTTAGTGGTCCTCAGAATAATTTTGCTTTGCCTCTCAATGCAACACCATACAATATGCCTAGGCAAGATGGGTACACGTATGGTCAGCCGCCCCAATTTAGGCATACCCATCCCCGGTTTCCGCCTCAAGAAGAGCCCGGTACAGGACTAAAGATGAGTAACTTGCCATCGGAGCAAAGTAAGTGTATTCTACCTATTCAGCAGGTCAACCAAGTTTTCTTTTTATTCAATCTTGCCCATTTCAGATATGGATAGGATACATAAAAATGCAGCAATCTTGCAAAATGGAAAGAATTCTCTATTTGCTAACTGCTTAGTTAGGAACATTAGACATAATGCAGGAAATTTATGCAGAAATCCTTTATTGACTAGCCACAGAAAACACGCATGGATGAACGCAGCACTGAAAGAGCATCGTTTTCATCTATTGGTATTACCTGTGACTGTTTGCGGATTGGAGTCAACCTCGGGGTAGCTTTGCAGCAGTCTGTGAAGGATTGTCTACAGTCCAGCTTCCCTCTCTCTTTCCCCTTGTATTACCCCAGATGTTAAATAATCCCTCCCATCTATATATTTTTATTAAATGTGTGTATATGAGTATGTAATGTATTGTGAGTGTATTAATTTACTTACCCACCGCTGCTCTCTCCGGTGTCCAGTGCCGATCTGCTTCTCTTTTCAGTGTAGTTACTGCAATTGTGACTAGCCGGCTCACTCTATGCTCTTATGTGTGAGCCGGAAGTCTCTTTTACAATGAAAGCCTATGGAGCCTCTTTCTGACCCAGTGAGTATGCAGAGTGGTGACATCACTGAGAAGAGAAGCCGAACGGCGCTGGACATCAGAGAGAGCAGCAATAGGTGTAATAGGTATATATTAATACACTCACACTACATTACATGCACCTATACACACATTTAACAAAAAAATATATAGATTGGAGGGCTCGTTTAATTTGTGACGCCCCCTTGTCATGGGGATACCGCGACAGAGATGGCCAGAATATTGCAACATCTGGTTACCCAAAGACCTGCACTTATTAGTTCTGCTTCACCTTCCTTTTAGCAGTGCAGGTCTTCATTGCTCTATTATTGCAAGGGTTAATCAGTTCTGTCTATCTCCTGGAGCTCTCCATCCTGAATTGTCTCAGCTGTTCTGTGTTGGCCACTCTCCACTTGCACTAGGGAATTGCCAGTGATAGCTCACACTTCCTGCTTTAGTGTTGAAGGAGTAGTCTGAACTAGTAGCAGTCGGTTGGTGTCGTTTTCAGGAGATATCTGCATGGATTTGGTATTCTGTGTTTATCCTAATCCTCTTCCCATTTGGTTTGCCCCTCCTACTGTTCTCTTGATTTCCACTAGTTGTGAGAGTGTGTTTATATGACTGTAGTATTCTTTTATCCCTGTCTGTTTCCCCTGTCTGTCAGGTTTGTGTTATCCTATACACTTCTGTCCCATACCTCCCTGGGTGGGGAAGGAAATAGGTCAGTATGCATATAGAAGCATAGCAAGGTATAAGACCCCAGCATCTCCACCACTAGGGGTAATCTGGGGAATAGGGATAGCCTAGGGTACCCCTAGCTTGAGGAATAGGCAAGGAGCCCATTGCTCCGAGAAATCCTACTACAGTATTGTGACACCCCTTCTCCCAAGATATAATAAACTGGAATCAGTGTTCTCAAGAGACCTACCACACACATTAGATGGCTTTCGGCCGAATAATGTTTTGCATTTTGTTTTACTATTTCACCCTACTTGGAATTTTTCTTCTTGCCTTTTAGTACATTATATGGTAAAACAAATGGTGTAATTCACTAACTGGAACTCTTCCAGCAACAAAACTAGTCCTCATACAGCTATACAGAGGGAAAAATGAAAAAGCTCCTGGAAGAAGGGGAGGAAAAAACAAAAGTGCAAAAGGAAAAATGGCTTCATGTTCAAAGGAATCTGTCACCAGGTTTTTGCCATCTAATCAGAGCAAAGTAATGTAGAGACAGAAATCCCGATTCCAGCAATGTGGATTGTTTGTAACAGATTTGATAAAAAATTACTTCTTTTTTTTATCAGCAGGAGATTATCATTTGAGGATTAGTAAACCTGTTGCCATATTTATGAGCTCTGTATAACCCCACACCAATCACTAATTGGCATCTTTCTGCCTATGCACAGTGTACACAGAAAGCTGTCAACCAGTTGTGTGGGCAGGGTTATGCAGAGCTCATCATTCAGAGAACTGGTAGATCTGCAGCAGATAAAACAGTGAATTTATCAAAACTGCAGCAAAGCCCAGTAATAGATACATTGCCAGAATCAGAATCTCTGCCCCAACATCATGCTGCTCTCAGATGGGATAGCAAAAAACTGGTGACGGATTTCCTTTAAGGGGTTAAATGAGAGTCAGTTAACTTGTCATATCAATTTGTTTATCTGCTTAAATATTAGGTGCGCAACTGCTATTTTTGAGGTTCAATATAAGAGCTTATGCAGAGGTGTATCTAGGTTTTCTGGCACCCGGGGCAAGAATTCAGTTTGGCGCCCAATCCTCCCCTCGCCCTGCGCTCACACACCCTGCTCAGTCCTTTTGAGTAGCTGTCATGTGACCACTTATTTGCTGAGGAGCTGCTTTTCCTGATTCTCTCAATGCCCCTTCTCCACTGAGAGCAGCAAATTGTCACGTCACTGTAAGTATGAACATCGCATATGAGTGATCATGTTATGCCCCGCGCCCCCTGCCTTAGATATGCCACTGCTTTATGGAAACAAAATACAAATGCAAAAGAGTAATAGTAGAAATTAGAATATCTTCTAATGAAGACCTCTCCTGTACAATTGATAATTCAGGGTGAATTGTTAAAGAGTCGAGAGCAATGTAAACCTGATATATAGTGAATTCAATCAATGCATATTCATTGCTGTGTCTTGCAGGAAGAGTCTTCATAACCTACTCCCTAGATACTGCAAACCCAGTTATAAAACTTGCAAATCTTTTGTGCTCCAATGGATTCAAGACAACAGTGAGTACTGTCACAGATAGTCCTTAGCAGAGAACTTTCAGGATCAAATCATCAGAAGTGTATTGTCCCTATCAAGTACTATTATGCTTGATCTCTTTGTTATTAATAGCGATAGATAAATTGGAGGAAAAATGATAGACACTTTTCTTACATTGCTAAATCCATGAGGAAATATCCATTTTCTTTACCATACAGTAGATCTACTCTTTTTAAGAATATAGATGTGTACATTACAATATGAATCTAATAAAGCGGAGCTTCTCACACTGTGAGGTTGGCCTTACCTGGAGGCACCAGTTAGTTGTTGGTGATGCTTAGCTGGGAAGTCAGTTTTTATAGACATGATAATAAGCAGGTCAGTCCTTTTCTATGGTTAAAGCAATATTTAATTTAACAACAGAATTGCCTCATTTTGTACTTATTATAATGTTATATTTTTGTTTATATGTTTCGGAGACCAAAAAGGAAAATTATTATTTATTATTATAGCGCCATTTATTCCATGGCGCTTTACATGTGAGATATTTTCAATTTCAGCATAGCCTTCCACTACAGATGTGAGATATAGACATCCTCTTGGTGTATCTGATGAGGTGCAAGCAGTTTTTGGTCTGTTTGTACGATCAAACCACTCCACTAGAAAAGATTTGACAAACCCTGAAATAGAAGAAAGTCACTCTTCAACTCATCCCTCCCCCCTTATTACGTAGATAACTTACTGTGTCTCTTAAGACCTCCATACACATTAGATGGCTGTCGAATGAATCATGTTTGGGCTGGTCGTTTGGTCAACAGCCATCTCAGCCAACTCACCCATATACAGGAGCACTCGTTTGGCTTAACGTTCCCATCTTCTCTATGAGACAGCCACCGGCTGACATGTCAGCTGGCGGCTTATCTCAAAGAGAACAGTACAATCAGTCCGAAATCGGACATGCTTGATTGACATCTCCGACATCTCCCCTCATAATCAGCTGGCTGGCAACCCCATACACAAAAAAAGCACATTCAGTCAACAATTAGTCTAATGTGTATGGGGACCTTTAGTCCCTCCAGATAACCAGGCTTTATGTCCATGGATACAGTGTAAAGGCTCACTTACCTAGCACTGATAACCTGTCACTTCCCAAGTTCATAACAGATCATCATCTTATTGACAGACAAACTATCATGTGTTCATTGGTTAACTGCTTTCAGAATACATGACAACTTCAACTTTTTAAGACATGTATCTGATAAACATTTCATGGCTGAGCAGATATGCAGGGTATAAGGGATACTAGCAGCCTGAGTTCCGAAACAAATACGTTCCGGAAGCTAGAAAAGTGTGCTCTACATAATAAAAACTAACTCAAATTGTCTATTCACTTTCAGCCTTTTTACACGATAAACAGCAAAGTTGTCATAGTGAATAAATTAGTAAATGGCATTACAGAAAACCAAAATAAAATTTAGAAGATTACAGAGATGTGCACCAATTCAAAAGGTGAATTGCCCAGGGCAGATTGTGTGGAAATCTCTCTGTATGCCTTATCACCTTCAGCTGATCCTGTCAAAATCTCTGCCTCAAGAACATTTCTATTCAATGATGTTACAACTAATCGTGTACCATTGCAGAGTCCTCGTTTTGTATTCAAATTTCTCAACAACATAATAATGTTGCCCACCTTAAGTCTAAGGCAATGACTTGGCATGCCTGATGGGGTTAATCTATTTAAAAATTCAATAGGAAAATGTTCCCTTTCATCGTCGTCATCTACAACAACAGAGTCATCGCTCCAACGTGAGCTGATGTTTTTCTTGGACTCACCTCAACATTAAGCTCTTTATGTAGTAAGATATTTGGATCATGCGTAGCAAACAGTGGATAAAAATATTGATTAGACAATCAGAAAGAGTTTTCCCTTGTATTCTCCTGCAGGGGTCCTGGAATTACATATAATGGGGCTAAGACTAAAACCTGCAATCTGTGAACATATCTACAAGAGTCAGGAAGTTTTAGTCAACCATATGGCTTGGCTACATGGTAGGGAATCCAAAGACACCCCGTACGCAGACTGATATGCTCCACACCTGGCTTGACATACATAAGTTGGGTCTTTGGCCTCTTCCTCAGCCGATTATTCTTCTGGAATAACCTGAAACACCACTGCGACATATTAAACCACCAGTTTAAATTCCTCGCCTATATTCTCCCTTCAAAACACATGGGTCTCATATCAAGAAGTAAAAATACTTCCTTATTAGCCACCTGGTAAAAGAAAAAATATGAATCCAACTGATATTCTACCCTAACCCCTATGTATCTATTGCACCCTAACCAGCCTGTAGTACTAGTCATGCAGTGATACTCTAATAACAGCAAAATAAATTAACCAATTTTCAACCAGTAGGCCAGATTTTTTCACTGTTTATTTTTCTATATTACAGTATTCTAATAGAAGGAAATTCCAGAATACAAAAAAATAAGTTGCTTAAACAAATTACTAAGCTAATGATAAGGCAGGACACACACGTGAGACCTCATTCAGATGTCTGTGAATTATCTTTCTGTTCTATTGGTGTTTTTCAGGGATATAAGACATACCTATTATAATATATGGAGTTGTTCACATGTCCATATTTTTTTGCAGACCATGTGATATGTCTGTTTTTAATCTAAATCATGAATCAAAATTGCCCAAACAAGTCTGTAAATACGTCCAATCTGTGTTTTAACATTGCAATGGGTAGAAGATTTGCAATTTCTTCTATTTATTTTAATCAAATTAGAAAACTACTGACGAAACATCGATGGTAACATTTGAAAACTGTTCCATTTTTTTTGCGAACCCAAAAATTCACTGATGTCTGAATGAGGCCTAAAATTTCTATCAACAGCTCTCTCTCACAAATTCCCTTATATACAACTAACTATTGAGCCCATTCTATGCCCGGGTGGCGAGCATTTTTATTGGTATATGGTCTCCCATGCTGGTATGTGCTGCCCCCCTCCTGGTATTTGAGCTGCCCCCATCCTGTCCCCACCATCCTATCCTGGTATGCATGGCACCCCTCATCCCCATCCTGGTATGCATGGCACCCCTAATCCCTATCCTGTAATGCATGGCACCCTTCACCCCCAATCCTGGAATGCATGGCACCCCTCACCCCCAATCCTGGTATTGTTTGGCACCCCTCGCCCCCAATCCTGGTATGCATGGCACCCCTCAACCCCAATCCTGGAAGGCATGGCACTCTTCATCCCCAATCCTGGTATGCATGGCACCCCTCATCCCCAATCCTGGTATGGATGGTACTCCTCATCCCTATCCTGGTATGCATGGTACCCCATCCCTCATCCCTATCCTGGTATGTATGGTATCCCTCATCCTGGTATGCATGGGCCCCTCACCCCCATCCTGGTATGCATGCACCCCTCACCCCCATCCTGGTATGCATGGCACTCCTCATCCCTATCCTGGTATGCATGGCCGCTCATCCGAATCCTGGTATGCATGGCTTCCTCATCCCCAATCCTGGTATGCATTTCACCCCTCATCCCCTATCCCGGTGTGCATGGCAACCCTCATCCCTAATCCTGGTATGCATGGCACCCCTCATCCCCAATCCTGGTATGCATGGCTCCCTCATCCCCAATCCTGGTATGCATGGCTTCCTCATCCCCAATCCTGGTATGCATGGCACCCCTCATCCCCAATACTGGTATGCATGGCACCCCTCATCCCCAATCCTGGTATGTATGGCTCCCTCATCCCCAATCCTGGTATGCATGGCTCCCTCATCCCCAATCCTGGTGTGCATGGCTCCCTCATCCCCAATCCTGGTATGCATGGCACCCCTCATTCCCAATCCTGGTATGCATGGCACCCCTCATCCCCAATCCTGGTATGCATGGCTCCCTCATCCCCAATCCTGGTATGCATGGCTCCCTCATCCCCAATCCTGGTATACATGGTACCCCTCATCCCCAATCCTGGTATGCATGGCACCCCTTATCCCCAATCCTGGTATGCATGGCACCCCTCATCCCCAATCCTGGTATGCATGGCACCCCTCATCCCCAATCCTGGTATGCATGGCTCCCTCATCCCCAATCCTGGTATGCATGGCTCCCTCATCCTCAATCCTGGTATACATGGTACCCCTCATCCCCAATCCTGGTATGCATGGCATGCCTCATCCCCAATCCTGGCATGCATGGCTCCCTCATCTCCAATCCTGGTATGCATGGCAACCCTCATCCCCAATCCTGGTATGCATGGCTCCCTCATCTCCAATCCTGGTATGCACGGCAACCCTCATCCCCAATCCTGGTATGCATGTGTCCGTCATCCCCAATCCTGGTATGCATGGCTCCCTCACCCCCATCCTGGTATGCATGGCACTCCTCATCCCTTTTCTGGTATGCATGGCACTCCTCATCCCTATCCTGGTATGCATGGGCCCCTCATTGCCAATCCTGGTATACATGGTACCCCTCATCCCTATCCTGGTATGTATGGTACCCCTCATCCTGGTATGCATGGCACCCCATCCCTCATCCTGGTATGCATGATACTCCTCATCCCTACTCTGGTACCCCTCATCCTGGTATGCATGGCACCCCTCATCCCAATTCTGGTATGTATGGCCTCCTCATCCCAGAAACCTGGTATGCATGGCACCCAATCCCTCATTCTAGTATGCATGGCACCCGTCATCCTTATCTTGGTATGCATGGTACCCCTCATCCCCATTCTCGTATGCATGGTATCCCTCATTCTGGTATGCATGACACCCCATCCCTCATCCTGGTATGCATGGTACCCCGTATTCCTATCCTGGTATGTATGGTACCCCTCATCCCTATTCTGGTATGCATGGCACCCCACACCCCCCAATGCTGGTATGCATGGTCCCCTCACCCCCCAATCCTGGTATGCATGGTCCCCTCACACCCCAATCCTGGTAAGCATGGTCCCCTCACCCCCCAATCCTGGTATGCATGGTCCCCTCATCCCCCAATAATGGTATGTGTGGTACCCCTCATCCTGGTATGCATGGTCCCCTCACCCCCCCAATCCTGGTATGTGTGGTACCCCTCACCCCCCAATCCTCGTATGCATGGTCCCCTCACCCCGCAATCCTGGTATGCATGGTCTCCTCACCCCCCAATCCTGGTATGCATGGTCCCCTCACCCCCCAATCCTGGTATGTGTGGTACCCCTCATCCTGGTATGCATGATGCACTCACCCCACAATCCTGGTATGCATGGCTCCCTCATCTCCAATCCTGGTATGCATGGCAACCCTCATCCCCAATCCTGGTATGCATGTGTCCGTCATCCCCAATCCTGGTATGCATGGCTCCCTCACCCCCATCCTGGTATGCATGGCACTCCTCATCCCTTTTCTGGTATGCATGGCACTCCTCATCCCTATCCTGGTATGCATGGGCCCCTCATTGCCAATCCTGGTATACATGGTACCCCTCATCCCTATCCTGGTATGTATGGTACCCCTCATCCTGGTATGCATGGCACCCCATCCCTCATCCTGGTATGCATGATACTCCTCATCCCTACTCTGGTACGTATGGTACCCCTCATCCTGGTATGCATGGCACCCCTCATCCCAATTCTGGTATGTATGGCCTCCTCATCCCAGAAACCTGGTATGCATGGCACCCAATCCCTCATTCTAGTATGCATGGCACCCGTCATCCTTATCTTGGTATGCATGGTACCCCTCATCCCCATTCTCGTATGCATGGTATCCCTCATTCTGGTATGCATGGCACCCCATCCCTCATCCTGGTATGCATGGTACCCCGTATTCCTATCCTGGTATGTATGGTACCCCTCATCCCTATTCTGGTATGCATGGCACCCCACACCCCCCAATGCTGGTATGCATGGTCCCCTCACCCCCCAATCCTGGTATGCATGGTCCCCTCACACCCCAATCCTGGTAAGCATGGTCCCCTCACCCCCCAATCCTGGTATGCATGGTCCCCTCATCCCCCAATAATGGTATGTGTGGTACCCCTCATCCTGGTATGCATGGTCCCCTCACCCCCCCAATCCTGGTATGTGTGGTACCCCTCACCCCCCAATCCTCGTATGCATGGTCCCCTCACCCCGCAATCCTGGTATGCATGGTCTCCTCACCCCCCAATCCTGATATGCATGGTCCCCTCACCCCCCAATCCTGGTATGTGTGGTACCCCTCATCCTGGTATGCATGATGCACTCACCCCACAATCCTGGTATGCATGGTCCCCTCACCCCCCAATCCTGGTATGCATGGTCCCCTCACCCCACAATCCTGGTATATGTGGTATCCCTCATCCTGGTATGCATGATCCCCTCACCCCACAATCCTGGTATGCATGATCCCCTCACCCCCCAATCCTGATATGCATGGTCCCCTCACCCCACAATCTTGGTATGCTTGGTACCCCTCATCCCCCCAATCCTGGTATGTGTGGCCCCCTCACCCTCCAATCCTGGTATGTGTGGCCCCCTCACCCCCTAATCCTGATATGTGTGGCACCCCTCATCCCTTTCACGCTGTACACACATACAAAAAAATAAACACTTATACTCACCTTTCTTTCCTGTGCTCCAGCGCTGCTGCGTCCTGTTCTGCTGGAGGCCGGGGGAGGAGTGTGGCGCCGGAGTACACGCGTGCCCATACCGCGCTGTCCAGCGGCATTTTGCTGAAGACACACTGCAAATGTGTCTTCAGTAAAATGGCGCCGGATAGCGCTATGCGCATGCGCCGATTCCGACGCCTTCACTCCGCCACCCAGTCTCTGGCCAGAAGAGAGGCGCCACGGCAACGCTCCCCCCGGTCAGGTAAGTATGTACGTATGGCGCCGGAGATCACTGTATGCGTTCAGTGTCTACGCATACCGCGATCTCCGGCGCCATACACTCCTCTTACCTGTAACAGCTCCATGCTTTCTTCTGTCTGGAGCCAGACTGCGCGTTGCACATGCGCAGTCTATAGAGGCTTCAGACAGAGCGACGCTTGGCCGGTTATATTATAGATCATGGTATGTATGGTACCCCTCATAACCCAATCCTGGTATGTATGGTACCCCTCATCCCCCAATCCTGGTATGCGTGGCCCCTCATCCCTCATTCCTGTTATGCATGGTCCACTCATTCCCAATCCTGGTATGCATGGTCCACTCATCCCCAATCCTGGTATACATGGTACCTCTCATCCCTATCCTGGTATGTATGGTACTCCTCATCCTGGTATGCATGGCACCCCATCCCTCATCCTGGTATGCATGGCACCCCTCATCCCAATTCTGGTATGTATGGCCTCCTCATCCCAGAAACCTGGTATGCATGCCACCCAATCCCTCATTCTAGTATGCATGGCACCCGTCATCCTTATCTTGGTATGCATGGTACCCCTCATCCCCATTCTCGTATGCATGGTATCCCTCATTCTGGTATGCATGGCACCCCATCCCTCATCCTGGTATGCATGGTACCCCGTATTCCTATCCTGGTATGTATGGTACCCCTCATCCCTATTCTGGTATGCATGGCACCCCTCACCCCCCAATCCTGGTATGCATGGTCCCCTCACACCCCAATCCTGGTAAGCATGGTCCCCTCACCCCCCAATCCTGGTATGCATGGTCCCCTCATCCCCCAATAATGGTATGTGTGGTACCCCTCATCCTGGTATGCATGGTCCCCTCACCCCCCCAATCCTGGTATGTGTGGTACCCCTCACCCCCCAATCCTCGTATGCATGGTCCCCTCACCCTGCAATCCTGGTATGCATGGTCTCCTCACCCCCCAATCCTGGTATGCATGGTCCCCTCACCCCCCAATCCTGGTATGTGTGGTACCCCTCATCCTGGTATGCATGATGCACTCACCCCACAATCCTGGTATGCATGGTCCCCTCACCCCACAATCCTGGTATGTGTGGTACCCCTCATCCTGGTATGCATGATCCCCTCACCCCACAATCCTGGTATGCATGGTCCCCTCACCCCCCAATCCTGGTATGCATGGTCCCCTCACCCCACAATCCTGGTATGTGTGGTACCCCTCATCCTGGTATGCATGGTCCCCTCACCCCACAATCTTGGTATGCTTGGTACCCCTCATCCCCCCAATCCTGGTATGTGTGGCCCCCTCACCCTCCAATCCTGGTATGTGTGGTCCCCTCACCCCCTAATCCTGATATGTGTGGCACCCCTCATCCCTTTCACGCTGTACACACATACAAAAAAATAAACACTTATACTCACCTTTCTTTCCTGTGCTCCAGCGCTGCTGCGTCCTGTTCTGCTGGAGGCCGGGGGAGGAGTGTGGTGCCGGAGTACACGCGTGCCCATACCGCGCTGTCCAGCGGCATTTTGCTGAAGACACACTGCAAATGTGTCTTCAGTAAAATGGCGCCGGATAGCGCTATGCGCATGCGCCGATTCCGACGCCTTCACTCTGCCACCCAGTCTCTGGCCAGAAGAGAGGCGCCACGGCAACGCTCCCCCCGGTCAGGTAAGTATGTACGTATGGCGCCGAAGATCACTGTATGCGTTCAGTGTCTACGCATACCGCGATCTCCGGCGCCATACACTCCTCTTACCTGTAACAGCTCCATGCTTTCTTCTGTCTGGAGCCAGACTGCGCGTTGCACATACGCAGTCTATAGAGGCTTCAGACAGAGGGACGCTTGGCCGGTTATATTATAGATCATGGTATGTATGGTACCCCTCATAACCCAATCCTGGTATGTATGGTACCCCTCATCCCCCAATCCTGGTAGGCGTGGCCCCTCATCCCTCATTCCTGTTATGCATGGTCCACTCATCCCCAATCCTGGTATGCATGGTCCCCCCACCCTCCAATACTGGTATGCATGGTCCCCTCATTCCCCCAATCCTGGTATGTATGGTACCACTCATCCCCCAATTCTAGTATGCATGGTAACCCTCATCCCCCAATCCTTTTATGTATGGTACCCCTGATCCCCCAATCCTGGTATGCGTGGCCCCTCATCCCTCAATCCTGGTATGCGTGGCCCCTCATCCCTCAATCCTGGTATGCATGGTCCACTCACCTCCAATCCTGGTATGTATGGTCCCCCAATCCTGGTATGCGTGGCCCCTCATCCCTCAATCCTGGTATGCGTGGCCCCTCATCCCTCAATCCTGGTATGCATGGTCCACTCACCTCCAATCCTGGTATGTATGGTCCCCCAATCCTGGTATGCGTGGCCCCTCATCCCTCAATCCTGGTATGCGTGGCCCCTCATCCCTCAATCCTGGTATGCAGGGTCCGCTCACCTCCAATCCTGGTATGTATGGTCCCCCAATCCTGGTATGCATGGTCCCCTCATCCCCCCAATCCTGGTATGTGTGACCCCCTCATCCCCCAATCCTGGTATGTATGGTACCCCTCATCCCCCAATCTCCGGCGCCATACACTCCTCTTACCTGTAACTGCTCCATGTGTTCTTCTGTCTGGAGCCAGACTACGCATCGCGCATGCTTAGTCTGTAGAGGCTTCAGACAGAGGGACGCTTGGCCGGTTATATTATAGATTGAGCATGTTTATGGCCATAAGAACAGGGGAATGAGCCATCAATAAACACCTTGGGCAACCAAATGGCTGGTGCTGTGGCCATTTAATTTTCTTCATTTCATTTCCATCTTATGCTGCAAATTTGACATTATTTATTATCTTTATCTTAGATCGACATTTTTGAAGGATCAATTCGGGGAATGGACATCATCAGGTGGATGGAGAGATATCTCAGTGATGTAAGTATAGTATATACCTCTTAACAATGGTGTTACTTTAAGTTTGCAGGCCCTAATGCAAAATCTCCAACAGTGACATTATTAGTCTTTTCATAATGGCTGATGGGATCTGTTGGACCACCCTAAGCTCCAGGGCCAGGTGTGACCATTACCCCTACACCCAGTATAGTTACACCCCTGCCTCTTAATTAATGAAGCAGTGGCCATTGCTGGAATACCTCTGTTAGAGTATGTAGGCATATAGCCAGCCCATCAACCAGCTACAGAGGAAATCATTAATATTTTCTCACTAATTGAATGCTATACATTATTGTTCAAAATATCTGTTTTGCGCTCCCTTGGCATGGCCAAATACCGTACACCTTTCTACATCTATTGCCATGGAGGGAATGGCTATTGTATGACATCTGAATGTGAATAGGCATGAATTCAATTATTTAGTGTTTTATATTAGTAATTTTTATAATTTAGTGTATCTAGTTTTGTTTCTAATTTAACATTAAATATTTTTCTGCAGATGCAGTTTAAGAAAAGACTGATTATAATAATAATAACAATAATAATAATAATAAACACTATTGAAATGTGTAGTATTTGGGGCTGTACAGCACACATTTGTTTCATTTTATCCAGAAGAGACATCATTTGTGTGTGCATTTTAGTGGAGCCTAACTTACATATATTTTGTCTAATTTTTGTAATTGAATAGACAAATGTGATGATCATCATAGCGATCAGCCCACAGTACAAAAAGGACGTTGAAATGGACTTGATTCACGTTAGTGATGATCACGGCTTACACACACGATACATTCACAGACTGGTGAGTAACAATCTCCTTCATATGTTCACAAACTACGGTAGTTTATCATTTTGTTAATCAGTTAATGCCGTGTTTCCTTGTGCAAAAATGCAGCTTTTTTCCACTGCATTATTTCTATAGATGCCAGCAGCTCTATTCAAAATACGTAATAGTGATCTGCTCTCATTATTGCATTTCTTATGTTTTTTTATGTTTTCCCCTTTTTGATGCATCTTGGAAGAAATACGGTAGGTGGTTTTTAAAGAGACCATAGAGTAAAAGTGCACAGTTCAAAGTTGTCTTTAACCCCTTTTAAGACCAGACAATTTTTCACAACTTCTTTTTATTTATCTGTCGATATAGCCATATAAGGGCTTGTTTTCAGCAGGATGAGTTGCAGTTTTGAATCATTTTTTGAGTTTTGAAATTTTTTTTATTTCCTGCACTGCTTCTATGAGCGCTTCATGTTTTGTTATTTCTAATCTGAGCACCGGAATCAGACAAAGTGACAAGAGTACGTCACTGGTGGAGGCTACCTTTCAATGATTTACAGGGTGTCCGAGTTGTGATATGCTTTCTAATAACAAGCAGAATATCGCAGCGCTTGTCAGCTGAAGAGCCGTCCTTCATAGCATTGGCAGGATCCGCGCAGAGGACAGTGAAGTTTGTGATCTGAGCTGCATAGCGTTCGAAACGTCTTGCTTTCTGTTTTTCCACCTCATTGTCCACCTGATGTGTTTTTAAGGATTTTCTCATAAAGAAACGTTTTATTTTTCATCCTGGACCTGGAACATTTTTTCCCTTTTTTTGTTCTTCATTACCTCATGTCCAGTCAGAACGTGGTTCCTGGCATAATGGATGTTTTTGCTGCAGTGTTGAGCTAGCTTTCTTCCTTTTTAAAATGGCATCCGTGATATAATTCAAACTGCAGTCCATTCTAGTAACATGTCAGTACGGGCTGCAGACTTACATACAGCTCTCTAGACGTGTGTCTCAACTGACAAGAGCTGTATGACATATAACTCAGTTAGCATCCGGGAGCACGACAGTAATGTGTGAAGAAATATGTTTTAAACTGATTGTGCTTGGTGTGGAGATCTTCAGCTTCGTCCTCTTTCCTCTTCCTCCTTATCCTCTACCTCCTCCTCCATCAGTCTGACAGCTTTTTAACAGTGCATGGAAACTGACTGCGCTCAACTGGAAATCAAGCCAACATTGATGAGGATTAAGCTGGGTATAACCCCTATTGTGCTCAGGGAGGAATAGATATGCTTGATCACACATCACACGTCTACTGAGGTATGTGTAATACAGCTCTTGTCAGTTGAGACACAGGTCTCGGGAGCTGTATGTCTTCAGCCTGCAGGCCCTACTGACACATGACTAGTGCGGGCTGCAGTTTGAATTACCATGTTATTTCATCATTTAAAAAATTCTTGAGATTTTGTATCTTGTCAAGCTGTTAAAAAAGCAGCTTTTTATCAGATATTTTTCATTCTGAAAAAGCTTTGTGACAAAAAATTACAGTTGAGCATTTTAGGAATATGGGTTACCTCAAAAACAGAGAGCGAAAATGAAAAGCTCCCTACATGTTTATACATTATTGCTTCTTCTCTTGAAAATATCTTCTAAATAACCAGATTGTACTGTTCACTTATCTCAATGCTTTTCCCAGATCTTCATATCTTTGAAGCAAGGGTTCAATGATCTTTGTTTACTCTTATGATCAAAGTCTGTACATTTAGGTTACGTTCCCATGATGGAGTTTTTGGTGATTTTTTTTACGCTGCGTATTTTCGAAAAAATGCAAGTAACTTATTTTACTTAATGGGTGCAGAAATGATGCGGAAAATCTGCAACATCAAAACTCACCAAAAGCTCATATTGGGAACGTACTGTAGCCTTACTAAACGCTGTATTTGTGTTACAAGCTTTATGTGATTTTTATGTTTCATTATAGATGCAAATGGAGTTCATAAAACAAGGAAGCATGAACTTCAGATTCATTCCTGTACTTTTCCCCAATGCAACAGAGGTCAGTTCAATATTAACATCAGCAAAACAACATTTGTTTTATGGTATGTTCACACGGGGCAGATATACTACAGATTTTCCACCTCAATTTGCAGGCAAAAAAACACGTTTTCCTTGGCACTAAGGTGGATAAGTTTTTACCAAATTTTATACTCACACAATGTGGAAAAATCTGTGAGAGTGTTGACTTGGGGTGCAGATGTTAAATCCATAGTATGACAATTTATGCTGCAGATTTTCACAACGTGTTCCATCTTTTTTTTAGGAACATGTGCCTAACTGGCTGAAAAACACACACATTTATCGATGGCCGTGTGATACGGGGAGATTATTCCTGCGTCTGCTACGAGAGGAGGAATATATTATTCCCCCAGTTGGTCAATTACCAATCCTGGAAGTTAGAAATATAAATGAACAACATCGCTCTTACTATTAGAAAAGTAAAAGCGCATCATCTTATGGAGAGGCTTGGCAAGGATCATCATAAAAAAAACAATCGGACATCATTGACATTCCAGAAAAGTCTTGAGATTAACATTTTATTTACACCATCAGATAAATTTACTTCTGCAGTCCGGAATCATATTGCACATTGTTTTGTGGTAAGCAAAAGTGTATGGGAATACATCAAGAAAATCAGAGATGTGAACATATCCGAAGAATAACAGTGACTCTGCATTTGACAGTCACTCCGAATATCCAAAATCCAAAGTCACCAAGCACACGTATGAATTATGGTTAAGTAGTGAGAGCTAAACTGAACATTTATATTTTCTTTACTACAATATTAGCTCAATCGAGATCATTTGGTTAACTTGTCCAGAGAATCTTTGTTAATGTCAATTTACTATGTTCTTTTTTAGCTATTATGCAAGAAAAATTCCAATTTTTATGTACATTCTATAAGCTGCAATAGTGGAGAAAAGCGAAGACATTGGGGCAGATTTACTATTAAAAATATGTGCGAATTGCTTGCACACATGATGATCGCCACATTTTGTGCCTTGCCCAACAGGAGGTGGCTTACAGTGCTGCTCACCATTATTGGCACCCCTTCATTTTTTTCATAGACTGTACAATATCTTCAAAAATAAATGGAAATGTACCAAAGTTATATCCTCAGGATTTTTTAATTAGTGGTCCAAAGTAATACAACAATAAAACATTGTTTTTCAACTTCCATGTTGCAATTTCAAAGAAGAAACAGAATAAACAGCATGTGCAGCAATAAATGCACCCCTAATTAATACTTGATTGCAAACCCTTTGGCATTGATGACAGCCTCCAAATGTTTCTTGTAGCCATCTATAAGCTTCTTGCACTTCTCAGGTGGAATTTTCTCCCACTCTTCCTTTGCAGTTTGTTCAAGCTCTTGAATGTTTGAAGGGTTCTTTTTCCCACTGGCAGATTTCATCTCACCCCAAAGATTTTCAGTGGGATTGGGGTCAGGACTCATTGCTGGCCATTTTAAAACAGTCCATTTTTTCTTTTTCAACCATTCCTGTGTACTTTTGGATGTGTGATTTGGGTCATTGTCTTGCTGGAGGACCCATGATCTTCGACTCAAACCAAGTTTTCTTACACTGGGTAGGATATTTCGCTCTAAAATCTCTTGATGATTCTCTGATTTCATGATTCCTGTGATACTTTCAAAGCCTCCAGTACCTGATGCAGCAAAGCAACCCCACAGCATTATGTATCCTCCACTATGCTTAACTGTTTGTAAGGTGTTCTTTTCCTTATAAGCTTCATTGCGCCGTCTGTAAACAAACTGTTGCTTTGCATTGCCAAAACGCCTTATTTTTGTTTCATCTGTCCACACAACATTTTCCCAGAAGGATTGTGGTTTGTCAAGGTACTCTTTGGCAAAGATCTCTCATTTCTTATTATGTCTTTTCTTCAGCAGTTGTTTCTTCCTTGGCCTTTGCAAAGCTCTGCTTGGTTTAGGGTGCGGCTTATGGTACTTGTTGAAACCATGACCCCAGACTGTTCCAAGTTCAGGTCTTTGGATGTTTGATGTGATGTTTTTTCCACCATTTGCACCAAACTTCGAAGACATCTCTTGTCAATTTTTCTATTCTCTTTCTCCCACGTCCAGGGAGGTTCTTGATGGTTCAAAGCTTGGCAAACTTCTTAATAACATTGCACACTGTTGAAACTGGGATACCAACCTCTCTGGAGATGGCCTTATAACCTTTGGAAGTCTTGTGCTTGCTAACAATAGCAGTTCTGATGTCCTCAGACAGCTCCTTTGTCTTTATCATTGTGACAAAGGAACATGACCTACTATGTGGCTTTTTAAAACACTGAAGTCATCATTCATTGGCTAATTCATGTCACATGGGCACCGACAATTAATCACAGGTGAATCTCTTTTGTGATTTACCACAGGCGAGTTAAAATGTGTTTCCATACTGAATTAATGTAAAGGGTGCCAATACCAGTGTCACAGCAAGCTTTAGGTTTTTCTATTTTTCCCTCCCATTGTTTTTTGTTTTAAATTATTGTTTATCATTTGCTCTTTTGTATTTAACACAAGTGCTTTATACAAAAAAACTGTTTCATTTGATTCATGTTTTTTCAGGAAATATTTCACATTATGCACTTAAACTTCATGGGTGCCAATAATGATGAGTAGGACTGTACTGGGGAAATTTTTCAGTATGAGACACTGGGATAAATTTAGGACATTAGTCTAATTCTAAGTTGTCTCCTATTAGGACAGTTTTAGAAAAACTACCCCATTATTTTACTCATTACTGCACCTGGTCATTGTTCACCAAAACCTTATGCTCTATGTTGTATCATAACTGACAAGTGAACACCAAAAAAATGGAAATTAGCTTATTTTAGAAATATATATTACAGTTTTTGGGGGACGTTGGGAGAAGGGAATTATGGAGTGTCAAAGACAGAGATTTCAGAACGCACCCTCTTATTAATTAGTTATTAGTTAGTAATGTCACATGTGGCCAAATACCATACAGCAAAAAAAAAAACACTTTATTGCAATCATTTAGAAAATGTGTTCTCCCTGCAAAAATAGATTAATGACCACATTTTTAAAGGCAATTATCAGTAAAATGTGGTTTTGCCATGTGGTAATGGGTCACACAATTCACTACCACAAGGTGTAAGTGGAGATAGACGGCAAATTCATGACTACAAGGGACATAAAGATGCATGAAAATTTAAGTAAAATAACTTTACAAAAATTTGGAAAAGAAGATCAACAAACTGATTATTTTTCTTGCCATAAACTTTATTTTTCGATTAATATCATAATGCAAATATACACAGACCTGGAAATCCAGCTTAAGGGCTCACTCACATGAGTGTATAACACAGCCGAGTGCTACCCAATGTTTTATGCACTCGGACCAATGTTATACTATGGATCAATGCAGAATTTTTTCTACAGACCAAATCTGTCTGTGGGAAAAAAAATAAATTGCAGCATGCTGCTAGTGGCTCCAAAGTTTGGATCACGTGCACCCATACAAGTCTATGGGTGTGTGTGAAACATTGGACTGCACTCAGATGTCATCCGAGTGCAGTCCGACATCCGGACAGAGACAATGGAGAAGATGGAGAAATTGAGAGCTCCATCTTCTCCAAACCTGTGATACGATTTTGTAATGCGAGAGAATTGGATCACACCAAGATGACACTTGGCTCAAACTCTGACAGAGTTTGTTTGAGCCAAGTGTCATTACCATAATTGAGCCGATCGTCTGACATGAGAGAACATACTCTTGCGTTACCCCAGCCTTAGGCTGCAGCTACATGGCGAATTTGGCAGCGGGCAAAGATCACTGTATACCACTTTTGTGACCCGTAATGGACTGCGACTGCGATAAGCAAGATCCAACTAGTTCCGACTTCTTGTCGCTTATTTGTTGCGGTACTTTGTGGGTTGAAATGCAAACCCCATTCACCTACATTACGCTGTGATGTAGCAGCGGCACAAAGCGATCCTTGGCCATTCAAAGCGTAACTGGTACAATTTTTGCCCCTAAACAATGCATTGTAAATATGTAAATGAAATAGTGATAGTGAAAATCATTGACTGTTGAGATAATGAAGGATGGAAAAAACACATTGGTCTTAAAGTCCAAAAATGCACAAGTTCTTACGGAGTTAGATTATACTTAAAGCCCCACTCAGGTAATTTTTTTATTGCTCAGTTATTAGGGATCATGTGTGTGAGTGTAATGATGGTAGTAACATACTCATCAGTCGCAGCCTTCTCCTGGTTTCAGCGGTGCTCTGGTCCGCTGCTGCATCATGTGACCACATTTGTGACCTGACGAATCACACAGTGCTTTATGTGTGGAGCTGAGGTCACTTTTTGAATTTTCTCAGACAGCCTCGTTTTGAGTGTCATAGACTTACATTGAGAACGTAACCGCCATGCCACACAGTGAGCGGGCAGGTTCTAAATGTGGTGTCTTGACTCCGGCCAATTATGATAACAAGCACTGCACTTCCGGGTATACTTCAGTGCACAAGTAGGACCCCAATTCTTTAAGAAGTGTAAGAAAGACTTGGCACTCGCTTCTTCAAATAGACTGAATGATTTTATTGTTCATAGAAATTCCAGATTCAATAAAGATGTTTCGGTCAGTAAGACCTTCATCAGTCATCTGGGAGTTGATTACACTGCAGCAGGCAGCACTGGAAAAGTATCTGCAGTATCCACTGCTCAGACAAGTGGCCACTTGTGTAATCAACTCCCAGATGACTGATGAAGGTCTTACTGACCTAAAATCATTCAGTCTATATGAAGAAGTGGGTGCCAAGTCTTTTTGATTCCGGAAAAGACCAGAACGCCGATGAAACTAGGAGAAAATGGCAACCAGTATCAATGTTACTACTGTTTAAACTTACACATGTGATCTCTAACACAAGAGCAAATAAAAATGACCAGAGTGAGGCTTTAAGCGATCAGAATGTGCTTCTGCACCGTCCAAAATATTCTTTTTTGCACACAGTAGAGGGCGCCACCGCCTAATGTTTTTGTGAAGTGGTTTTCTATGAATATTTCCATGGTGATTTTCATTGTGCCTGTAAATATCATCTTGTGTGGTATGCACAAGATCCAAAAATTGCTGTATGCTTGGCTCCTTGTGCGATCATTACTGACATGCTGAAATCATTCTTACCAGTATCTATCAATATTGTAGTAAATACACATATATAATAAATATTACAGAAAAAGAATCAGTTGTGGAGTCTGGCAATATTATGACAAAGTGGAGGAACAGTAATGTACTGTGCCCTTATTTCCGTTGTTTGTGTGTTCCATGCTTCCTTACAAGGATCTTCCCCGTTGCACCCCAGCAGCCTGCACACAGCACCACATTTGGTGTTCTCGATCCTGCTAGCACCACATCTGGAAGACAGTTTACCATCCACTGTACACGTAGCAGCTAAATGAGATATTGGAGCAGAGCCAGAACCAGTATTGCACATTAGAGGAATCCCACACATAATCGTTGTCTGTAGGAGGGAGGAGAGAAAACCTCCCTGACTATCACTGCAAGCACAATATATCTGTAGGATGTATTATCCCGTACATGGATGAGGATAGATAGGAGTTACAATGGATCACAATCCCAGAGGCAATCTATTGATTCTTGTAGAGGGCATGTAGATTTTCTCTCATTTATCATGTTGTTTTGTGGTATGTATTTCTGTAGTTTTATGTCAAAAATTTCACAGCAAAGTAAAAAAAAAACAACACCTTAGTTAGTATAAGGCTACTGCCCCACTATCAGTATTCGGTCAGTATTTTTTTCTCAGGAGTGGGAGCCAAAACCAGAATTGGGTGATAAATGCAGAATTGGTGACTTGTTTCTATTATACCTTTTCTCTGATTGTTCCTCGCCTAGTTTTGGTTCCCACTCCTGAGAAAAAATACTGACCGAATACTGACCAAATACCGATAGTGGGGCTGTGGCCTAACAGTCCTATTCAAGGTCAATATTACTACTTCCCGGCAGAGATCCGGCTGGTGTATAGAGTTTTCCAAACAATGCTCCCTGGGAAAAAATATGCAAACTAGTTCTTCACCAGAAGGAAGAAAACTGCCTCTTTACTTATGGAAACACAGCTTGATTTAGTAAACTTATCACCCTCCGATGTGTTTTTAAATCTGCGTATTTTTGCTACACAAAAAAATGCTGTATCTAAAGGGTCCAGAAAAGTGATGGGATTTATAGAAATCTCATGCCCACTGTGCTTTTTTTACTCTGTGCAAAATGACCTGCCATTCATATTTTAAATCTGCAACATTTCAATTTCTCTTACAGGTACGCTGAGTTTTTTGTGCAGATTTTCCCTATGGAATTGCATTAGATGAGGAAAATCCGCAGGTAAAAAAGGCCCATGCATTTTTAGCTTGTTTCCTCTGTAGAAACGCACTAAAAATGCATGCAGTCAATCAGCAAATGACTGTATCAACAAAGATTTTCAAAACCAAATATTAAAAAGAAGTATCAAACACAAAGCAGCTTTAATTAAAACATGACATATTAAAACCGAGACAAACTGCAGATATAGGGTTAATGTGCATCCTGTGTGTGCAGCCTGAGTGTGCAGCCTGTGTGCGCAGCCTGTGTGCGCAGCCTGAGTGCGCAGCCTGAGTGCGCAGCCTGAGTGCGCAGCCTGTGTGCGCAGCCTGTGTGCGCAGCCTGTGTGCGCAGCCTGTGTGCGCAGCCTGTGTGCGCTGCCTGTGTGCGCTGCCTGTGTGCGCTGCCTGTGTGTGCAAGGATTGTTTATAGATTAGAGCTGATGTGATGCTTCTCTGTCCAGTAGACAAGTCTGTAATCTGTGGCTATGAGGCTAAGTGCCCACGATGCAGAAATGCTGCATATTTTTTCCGCTTCTCCCTGGCAGGAAAAACGCATTTTTTTTTCCCGCCAGGTAGAAGCGTTTGTCAACCGTTTTTGCATGCATTTCTGCATGCGGGTTATCAAGCGCTTTTCCAAGCGATTTTAGCATCACTTGGAAAAGTGCTTGACAACTTGGTCACACTATATAAATCCATGCAGCTGGCATGGATTTATAGTAGTGTGACTAAGTTAGTTAAAAAAAAAAAGAATAAGAATGGTAAAAAATAAAAAAAAAAGATCATACTTACCTTCCGATGTCCTCCCGGTGTTTTCTCCGCCGCGTCCGGTCTCTTGCACTGCTCGCGGTGGTGTGAAAGACCTTCAATGACGTCATGGCAGGTCCTTCACAACACCGCGACCCATAGAGCAGACCAGACGGAGGGGAGAAAACACCGGGAGGACATCGGAAGGTGAGTATAATCTTTATTTTTTATTTTTAATTCTTTTTTTTACAGTTTCTATGGTACTCAGGTCTGGAGGAGAGTCTCTTCTCCTCCAGACCTGGGTACCATCCGCATATTGAAACGTGTGATATCCACTTGTGCAGATGCAGTGATGCGGATGTCACGCGGTCCAATGCAAGTCAATGGCGGCGATTACGCTGCGTGTCCGCAAAATTAATGGACATGCCGCGGATTTTTGAGCGCAGCATAAATGCTGCGGAAAAATCCACAGCATGGGCATTGACATTGCGGCTTGTCATTGGGGACCATGGGGGACGGATTACCAAGCGTTTCCCAAGCGTTTACGCTGCGTAAATTCCGCAGCATAGACGCTTGGAAAATGCTTCGTGGGCACGCAGCCTCAGATGGAAGCTCTGAGATCCGCAAGCTGTTGTGATTAGCTGGCCTGGTGTGATGTCCTAGATCAGGGATGTCAAACTCAAACACACACAGGGTCAAAATGAAAAACTTGGACAAAGTTGTGGGCTAACCAGTATACAGTATAAGGGGCCCCACACAGTCCTCCATACAGAATAATGGTCCCCACATAGTCCTCCATACAGAATAATGGGCCCCACAAACAGTATAATGTCCCCACATAGCTTTCTACATAGCATAATGGTCCCTACATAGTCATCCAAACAGTATAATGGCCCCACATAGCTTTCCATACAGTATAATGGGCCCTACATAGTCCTCCATACAGTATAATGGGCCCCACATAGTCCTCCATACAGTATAATGGGCACACATAGTCCTCCATACAGTATAATGGGTCCACATAGTACTCCATACAGAATAATGGACCCTACATAGTCCTCCATGCAGAATAATGGGCCCCACACAATCCTCCATACAGTATTGTGGGCCCCACATAGTGCTCCATACAGTATTATGGGCCCCACATAGTGCTCCATACAGTATTATGGGCCCCACATAGTGCTCCATACAGTATTATGGGCCCCACATAGTGCTCCATACAGTATTATGGGCCCCACATAGTGCTCCATACAGTATAATGGGCCCCACATAGTCCTCCATACAGAATAATGGGCCCACATAGTCCTCCATACAGTATAATGGGCCCCACATAGTCCTCCATACAGTATAATGGGCCACACATAGTCCTCCATACAGTATTATGGGCCCCACATAGTCCTCCAACCAGTATTATAGACACCACATAGTCCTCCATACAGTATTATGAACCCCACATAAACCTCCATACAGAATAATGGCCCCACATAGGGGTGGCGGTTCTGGTGTCACGCCAAATAGAACCACCCCACGGGCCAGAGTTTGACATGTGTGTGATAGATGAAGCTTGACACATATGTGATGCTGCGCCAGGCGACTGATAAAAAGGAGGCGGTTCTCATGGCTCCTGTCGTACAACCACAGATTACCGATGCAGCCGCTGGACTGTGTCCTGCGAGTCAACGCACACCAACTGTAAAAGCCTACCCTAAAGCTATTTTCTGGGTGTATTTTATTTTTAAATGCAGAATAAACAATGATTGAATCGTTATACACCACAGCTAGCACGTTTACTTCAGCTGACCTTGATGAAATAGCATGATTCTTGCATTGTCGATATTTTTATAAGAGGCTCTGAAGCTTGATGGGCTTATGAATTCTTGTTCGTTCACCAATGCTTAAAGTTACACAATTCCTGGCCGTATATTTCTGTCGTCACTTAGAGATATTATGCAAGGACAGAGAGATCTGCAGTTAATTACAAACAGGCCACTCCAATAAGATTGCCCAGTGCACGCAACTATATCAAGTGAGAATCGCATATGCATGAATATTCAGTAATATAAAATAAGCTGTTTTCTATGGCTTTTTGGAGAATTCACCTGTTACAAGAGACATGCTGGGGCGATCCAGCTGTTTATACTACGGCATGTAACCGTCCACCCAGTCTTCTAATGCCGTGTTCACACGTCCATGTATGTATGTCTCAGGTCTGCTAGATAGGCTCTCTGTATTCACACATTTAGGGCTTGTGCAGATCACCACATTTTCGGTCTGAGTGCGATCCGACAAAACATCAGATTGCACCCGGACCAATGTTATTCTATGGGGCCGTGCACAGGTCTGATTTTTTGCACAGACTGACCGAATGGAGAAAACGAAGACGTTTTTTTTTCCATCTTCTCAACATCAGAAAAAATGTGATCAGAGTGTGATTAGCATAATCAACCTGATTGTCTTGGATGAGAGAAAATAAGGTGGTGTGACCTTAGCCTTAGAGGGAATTGATGTCCATATGTGACGCGCCCCTAGGCCTGTGTCGCGCTGCGTTGCGCACGCGGGAGCTTACCCGGAGCCGGATCTCTTGAGGGTTGTAGTCTCGTGGCGGTGACCCGGTCCGTGCCCAGGGAGTCAAACTGAGCGGCGATGTAACAGCGGTAGATGCAGGACGACTACGCCACCCGTTGAATGCAGCTATGGAGCTGCCGCTGCAGGACAGTCCGCTGAGGCCGGTGGATGGATGGTGCAGCGTAGATGGTATAACCCCCAACGGGATGGGTATGGCCTCAGGGCAGCAGATGTGGATGATGGGGGTAGCAGGAACCACTCAGAGACGGTGCGGTGTAATTCAGGGTCTTTACTGGTAACAACGATAGACCCTCCCGGAGTACTTGCTAGTGAACGGGGCCTGGTCAGTCCTTGAGCAGATGGGATCTCCCCTGGCCAGGCGGAGTTGTAGGCCTCCCAAACTGACTGTACTCTTCTGGCTACCTTGCTAGAAGCGGATATAAGTAGCCCACGTCCCTGAGTGTACCGTGTGGTGCTCACCCGTATGGCCGGTGACTCGGGGCCTTCTAATGGCTTCCGCTCCACGATGGCGGTGCTGGTCCCACGCGTGTGACCGTGCCTTCGGGTTTCTGGGCCTGAGGACCTGAAATCCCCTGCCGGTCGGCTTCTGCTGCTGGGTAAGAGTTAGTCCCCACAGCCTCGGACGCCGGGTCCGGTAAGAAAGCTTCTCAGTCAGGGCGAGCTCTGCAGCTGCCAGCCCCTGACTTGTAGTAGTATTGCTCCCACTGAGCTTCTGCTGTTTCTTCCTGTGACTGTTTCTTGTCTCTACTCTCCTTGACTGACTAACCCTGCCTCAGCCCAGGGTTTATACAGGGGAAGTTCTTCCCCTCCCAAGACTGGGCAGGAGGTGTGGCATGCACAGGATCCCTGACCAAAGGACCTCCCACCTGCTCTCAGACATAATATCTCTATCACTGTGGCAACCAGACCCCTGGGGTGTCACATTCCCCCCTAGTGAAATTTAGTACTCCGGGACTAAACATATTTTAGAAAAACATAACAAGATATAACAATAATAATACAATAAGAAACACATAAAGGTGGTCACGGCATGTCCGTAACCGGGTGCAGTCTTTGAAGAAAGCAAGGTGTCCATTTCACCAAAACAGGGAGACGTAACCAGGTAGGGGTCTGTCCTACCCCGAGTCCTTAACAGTCTCTAGTCCATCCTGGGTTACGCTCCAACTATGTACAAGGATTCCCGGTAAATCTACCAAGGATTCCTAAAAATAACTGGAAACACAAAATTATACACAAGCAACAATACACAGATAAACATAAATAAAACAATTTATACACTTCAAATCCTCCAGCGTGCGGGTAACTGGCCTCTAGTGGCCCTAGTGGACCTACGGAGCTGACTGTCTGGCCCTGAACTACAGGGTGTAGGAGCTGTCAAGGGTAAACTGGGCAGCTGTCTACCGGCTCTTTGTCTCACTAGGGGTACGGCAGGCTCACTATAAGCAGAGGGTTGATCCTCCTGTTCTGCTTGTGTGGAGTCTTCTGCCTCCTGGACCGGCTGTTCTTCCAGCTCTACCTGTTGCTCCGTAGGTGCTTGGGATGCTGGTTGGAGGAAGGTGAGTACGGGTACCACAACTGCACCATTGACTTGAGTCCAAGACCGAGGGAAGTCCCCGAGCACAGTACTAACCATATCTTCCCTTTCCTCTACGGGTCGATGGTCTTCTTGTTCCTCTTCAGGGTTCCTCAGTTGTTCGGGACACTTCTTCAGGTGGTCCCGGGATACAATGGCGGTGGTTTCCCCTCCGTCTTTACTGATGGTACAAACCTTCGGGTTCTCGTGGCTTGAGGGCAGTACGGTGTACGGGTCCTTCTCCCACTGGTCATCCAACTTGTGGAGCCGTCTCTTCCTCTTCAAGACCTGCTCTCCGGGTACCAGGGGAACAGCGGGAGCATACTGGTTGTAAGTTTTCTCTTGTCTTTCCCTAGCCTGACAGAGACTTCGCTCCACGCTCTCCTGTACTCTCCGGTACTGCTGCTGCCTCTCTGTGTCCCAGTCTGTTTCTGGTGAAGTGTCCTCGGGTGTCAGGACTCCCATTTCCAGGTCAACAGGTAACTTACCAGGTCTTGCCCTCATTAGGTAAGCCGGGGTACAGTTGGTGGAACCTACCGGGATGTGGTTGTATAGGTCCACCAGATCGGGCAACTTCTCAGGCCACAGACTGCGTTCTTCCAGGGGCAACGTTTTTAGAAGATCCATTACCACCTGGTTCATTTTCTCACAAAGTCCATTAGTTTGCGGATGGTAGGGTGTCGTCCTTATCTTCCGGCAGCCATACAGATTGCAGAATTCCTGGAAGACCTCCGCTTCAAAGGCAGGTCCCTGGTCCGTCAGCACTTGGTCCGGGTACCCGTGTGGACGGCAAAAGTGCTGCTGGAAGGCTCTAGCTGCTGTTTGAGCCGTTAAGTCCTTGACGGGGACGACAACCAGAAACCGGGAGTAATGATCCACGATGGTTAACGCGTAGACGTAGCCACTTCTGCTTGGGGTCAGTTTTACATGATCCAAGGCTACCAGTTCCAACGGTTGCCGGGTGACGATGGACTGCAGGGGAGTCTTCTGGCTGGCACGGTCCTTCCTTCTCAGGTTGCACGGGCCACAGTCTCTGCACCACTTCTCAATGGTTCCCCTCATGCCTACCCAGTGGAACCGCTCGCGCAGCAGGAACTCCAGCTTCTTCCACCCGAAGTGCCCAGCTCCGTCGTGGTATGCCTCCATCACCATGGCTGCGTCCCTTCGTGGCACCACTACTTGCCAGAGTAATTCATGCGTCCGGGAGTTAACCATTCTGCGGCACAACTTCCCTTTGTAAAGGAACAGTCGACTCTTCTCTGCCCATAGTTGTTTGGCTTCCTCCGGAGCGTCTGGTTCAAGGCGAGCCTCCGGCCGAGTCAGCATCTCCTTCACCAGTCGGACGGCAGGGTCGCTGTCTTGCGTTTCCGCCCAGTTGTAGTGTGGTAAGGGGTTCAACGTAGCAGTCTGCTTACTCCTTACCTGGTGGGAATACTGAATAGTCCCATGACGGTGGAACGCAGGGAGTTCAACTTCTTCCAGTCCCTCCGGATCTTCTCCTCCGTCCGGCAGGTTGGGCATCCTGGACAGGGCGTCCGCGTTGGTATTGGAGCGTCCTGCCCGGTATTTGATTGTGAACTCGTAGTTGGACAGACGGGCCATCCACCTCTGCTCCAGGGCACCGAGTCTTGCCGTGTCCAGGTGTGTCAACGGGTTGTTATCCGTGTACACGGTGAACCGGGAAGAAGCGAGGTAATGCTTAAAGCGCTCGGTGACTGCCCATACTACGGCCAGGAACTCTAGCTTAAATGAGCTGTAATTCTCGGGGTTCCTTTCGGTGGGTCGCAGTTTTCGGCTGGCGTAGGCGATTACTCGTTCCTTCCCCTGCTGGATCTGGGACAGTACGGCTCCTAGCCCGATGTTACTGGCGTCGGTGTAGAGGATAAAGGGCTGGCTATAATCCGGGTACGCCAGGATTTCGTCCCCCGTGAGGGCCATCTTCAGCTGGCGGAAGGACTCTTCTTCCAGCTCCTCCCATTTGAAGGGCGGCTTCTGGTTCTTGGCCTTCCGGGACTGGCCTATCAGGAGGTCCTGCATAGGTGCTGCCTTTTTGGTGAAACCGGGGATGAATCTGCGGTAATAGCCTACCAACCCGAGGAACTGCCGCACTTCCTTTACATTGGAGGGACTTGGCCATTCCTTAATTGCGGTGATCTTATCAGGGTCGGGAGCCACTCCGTCAGCGCTCACCACGTGTCCCAGGTACTGCACCTTTGGCTTCAGGAGGTGACACTTAGAGGGCTTCACCTTCAGGCCGTAACTTGCCAGGGCTTCGAACACTTCCGCCAGATGTTTCAGGTGGTCCTCATAAGTCTTGGAATATACGATGACATCGTCCAGGTACAACAGGACCGTCTCGAAGTTTTTGTGTCCCAGACAGCACTCCATTAATCGTTGGAAGGTTCCTGGTGCGTTACAAAGTCCAAACGGCATGCAGGAAAACTCACTAAGTCCCATCGGGGTGGTGAATGCGGTCTTCTCCCGGTCTGCCTCTGCTACAGGAACCTGCCAGTACCCGCTAGTGAGATCCAAGGTGGAGAAGAAGTTAGCAGATCTTAAAGCAGCCAAAGACTCCTCTATCCTTGGTAAAGGGTACGCATCCTTGTGTGTGATACGGTTGATTTTCCGGTAATCTACACACATCCTCATAGTGTTGTCTTTCTTTTTGACTAAAACTAGTGGGGCTGCCCAGGGGCTACAGCTATCCCGGATTACCCCAGCCTCCTTCATGTCTCTAAGCATCCCCTTGGCGTGTTGGTAATGTGCAGGGGGTACGGGTCGATACCTCTCTTTTATGGGAGGATGATCTCCCGTGGGGATGCGGTGTTCTACCCCCTTGACTCGCCCGAAGTCTAACGGGTGTTTACTAAACACTCTCTCATACTCTTGAACCACCCGGTAGACTCCCTGTTTCTGGTGGGAGGGAGTGGAGTCAGTTCCCAAGTGTAGTTGCTGACACCAATCCTCCATTACTTTCTTAGAGCCGTTACCTTCCTCCGGGTGAGATGGAGGCAAGGGTTCCACAGACTGTATAGAGTTTTGGTTGATGGTATATAATTTGGCTAGCGTGGCATACCGGGGCAGGTACACTTCCCTCTCCCCGATATTGATTATGCGAACGGGCACCCTCCCATGGCGTACATTGACCACCCCCCGTGCTGTCAAAATGGTGGGCCTACTGTCTGAGTAAACTGGTTCTACCATTGCCTGGTAATCTCTACCTCTCAGACCAATAGCTGCCCGGCACCAAATCATCATTTCACTTTTTGGGGGCATGGCAATAGGAAAAGGGTCACACATTCTTACGCTACCAATCTCACCGCCGGAGAGTTCCACCTGTTGCCGTCGCATCAGTGCCCGGATCTCTTTCTGGAGCACCCGCTGCTCGCCGGAGCTGGCGTTCTTGGCAACCTGCTGTAAAAGGAAAATCACCTCTGCAAGACAATTTTCAATTACATTAGTTCCTAGAGTTATTTTTGGGTGACTCTCATGTTTGTCAATATCTACAATGATCAGTCCCTGTGCTGCCAGTTCGACTCTACCGATTTTGATGGTCACCTCTTTAAATCCGATCTGTGGCACGGGCTGGCCATTGCTGGCGATGATACTCAAGTCGTCGTCAGGGTAGCGGGTAATATCCGAGTCGTTCCAGTACTGCTTAAAGAGCACGTACGGGATGGTGGTGACCTGTGACCCGGTGTCCAGTAGGGCACTCATGGGAATGCCATCCAGTACCACAGGCAAGGCTGGACGTCCTCCCACATATCTGTCGCGCCAGTTCGATGGGCCTGGTGATCTTTTTCCTGGGGGTTGGCCCTCTACCCCAGGTTGTGCCCGTTTAAAGAACAGTACCTTGCCATATGTCCAGGTTGATTGCAGCGGCGGCAGATGGGTCGTCCGTCCTCGCTGTATCGGTCACTGGGTCTTCCTCTGGCCGGTGGGGTCCTCCTTGGTCGACGCCACGGGATGTCCTCCGGTCCGGATGCCAGCTGGATCTTCCCTGGGGTGGAAGCCTGTAAAGACTGCACAGTTCGGGTTAGCGCAGCAACGCTCTTAGCTAGCTCTTGGACCTGATGGTGTAGGTCTGGAGCCGGGTCATTGTCCAAAGCCTGCGCATCAGCTCCCACAGGCCCTGCCGACAAGGGCGCCGCCTCCTGGTGGTAAGTGATAGCAGGGCGCTTGTGGGTCACAACGCCACCCGGTGCCGGTTCTCGGAGCACCCGGATGGCTCTGTCCTTGAACTGTGCAAAGCCCAGATGGGGATCCTGTAAGGCCATTGCCCGCAACTGGGTTCGGTGGGTATTACAATACAGTCCCTCTATAAACTGTTCGGTCAACAGCCTGTCCTCGTTTCCCACTCCATCAGGGTCGGTCTGCTTAATGGCCCTCAGGGCCTCTTGTAGGTTTAGTGCATAGTCCCTTATACTCTCATGCGCTCGCTGCTTGCACCCGTAGAATCTAAGCTTAATCTCGGCTGAGGTGCGGGTATCAAAGGTGTCCTTCAGCCGGGTTAGTATCCCTGCGACAGTCTTCCTCCCAGGTGGCCAGGATTTTACTTCCCTTTTGGCTGCCCCGGTTAGTTGGGCCACCAGGATGCTCACTTTTTGCTCTTCTGTGAGGGGGTACACCTGGAAGAGGCTATCCAGCTTTTCTCTAAAGTCATGCAGGGTATGTGACTCCCCTGAGTACTGGGGTAGCCAAGCTGCTCCCGGGATATAGGGCATGGTGAAGGGCATAACTGCAGCAGCGGTAGCGCTGGCGGGGGTTGAGGCAGTGAAGCTCTCCTCCGTATCCGACATCTTCCTCCCCCCTAGTGGACCGTGGCCTACCTTGCGATGATCCTGTTCCGTAGGCCGCGGCTCCGCAGTGGATCGTCAGGGTTGAGGACCTTCCGTCGCGCTCCTGTGACGTCGGCGTCTGCTGGGCTCCTTCCAGGACCTTACGCAACGTCCGGACGTGAGGCGGGGCTTCAGTTCTCGCGCGCTTTCGGAGTCCACGCCCCTCTTCTTCCCGCGCGGCGTCCTCAAGATGGCGTCCAATGGCGGGAAAACTCCACGGATGGCGGGAAGAAGGCAGAAGATGGCGCCGGATGGCGGGAAACTTCACCGATGGCGGGAAGAAGGCTGAAGATGGCGCCGGATGGCGGGAATCTTCACCACAGGTAAGTTTGAAAAGTCTCTTTTTCAGGCACGCAGTACCCGGTGGTTGCGGGCACGAAATCCTGCCGACTACGCCAAAGTTGACGCGCCCCTGGGCCTGTGTCGCGCTGCGTTGCGCACGCGGGAGCTTACCCGGAGCCGGATCTCTTGAGGGTTGTAGTCTCGTGGCGGTGACCCGGTCCGTGCCCAGGGAGTCAAACTGAGCGGCGATGTAACAGCGGTAGATGCAGGACGACTACGCCACCCGTTGAATGCAGCTATGGAGCTGCCGCTGCAGGACAGTCCGCTGAGGCCGGTGGATGGATGGTGCAGCGTAGATGGTATAACCCCCAACGGGATGGGTATGGCCTCAGGGCAGCAGATGTGGATGATGGGGGTAGCAGGAACCACTCAGAGACGGTGCGGTGTAATTCAGGGTCTTTACTGGTAACAACGATAGACCCTCCCGGAGTACTTGCTAGTGAACGGGGCCTGGTCAGTCCTTGAGCAGATGGGATCTCCCCTGGCCAGGCGGAGTTGTAGGCCTCCCAAACTGACTGTACTCTTCTGGCTACCTTGCTAGAAGCGGATATAAGTAGCCCACGTCCCTGAGTGTACCGTGTGGTGCTCACCCGTATGGCCGGTGACTCGGGGCCTTCTAATGGCTTCCGCTCCACGATGGCGGTGCTGGTCCCACGCGTGTGACCGTGCCTTCGGGTTTCTGGGCCTGAGGACCTGAAATCCCCTGCCGGTCGGCTTCTGCTGCTGGGTAAGAGTTAGTCCCCACAGCCTCGGACGCCGGGTCCGGTAAGAAAGCTTCTCAGTCAGGGCGAGCTCTGCAGCTGCCAGCCCCTGACTTGTAGTAGTATTGCTCCCACTGAGCTTCTGCTGTTTCTTCCTGTGACTGTTTCTTGTCTCTACTCTCCTTGACTGACTAACCCTGCCTCAGCCCAGGGTTTATACAGGGGAAGTTCTTCCCCTCCCAAGACTGGGCAGGAGGTGTGGCATGCACAGGATCCCTGACCAAAGGACCTCCCACCTGCTCTCAGACATAATATCTCTATCACTGTGGCAACCAGACCCCTGGGGTGTCACATATGCACTTACAGGGCAATTTAAAAGAGTGTTGTCAAGATGCATCTTCAGGAGCGCACTATTACTGGCTTCCTGCTTTGCCTGGGGACGCTGCTCCTGAAGACTGACAGTTTGGACCAGTGGTATGGTAGTGCCTGCTGGTTCAAATGGAGTGCTCTCCCAAGCAGCCAGGAGAGGCAACTTTGTCTCTACAGCATGGGAGAAGTGCAAGGGGACTGAAGCTGGTTAGAACCAGCAATACATCTGGCCTCAGAGTGGCACAGGAGCGCTCCTTGCCTAATCGGCTACTCCAAGACCAAAGGGTGGGTGGTAACCTAGGCAACAAACTGTACACTATAGAATTTAAAAAAAATACACTGTTCTTAAGAGTAGTGAGGATTTTTAATAAGGCCCCTTTCACATGTCAGTGTCTCCAATACGTGTGGTGACAGTTTTCACATGTACTGGAGACACTTACACACATAGACCCATTCAAATAAATGGATCTGCGCACATGTCAGTGTGTTTCCACGGACCATGTGTCCATGGACAAAACACTCTGACATGTCCATGTTTTGCACGCCACACAGGCTGCAAAACGTACAACACACCTGCACACCAATGACACATAGAAGACATCCGTATGTCAACAGTGTGACACGTAGCAGCGCCTGGGAATCAGTGGTACAGTTAGCACTGTTCCCAGGCACCAAGTGCTGAAGGAATCTCTCATCATTGTCCCCTGCTTGCGCTGCGATCAGCACCAGGAGGGGACAATGTTGAGAGTATTATCCTGCTCCCGATGTCTCCAAAACCTATAAAAATAAGAATAAAATTAAAAAAACATTATGCTCACCTGGCTTGAGATGACAGCACATGCTGAGGAGCAGAGGAGAATGACTCGCTGCATCGAGTGGGCCCCTGAGCTGAGTGAGTGGTGTCCTGTCACTCAGTGAGCTCAGCACAGTTCAGGAGCCCGCTCGCTGCAGCGAGTCATTCTCCTCTGCTCCTCAGCATGTGCGGTCACCTCATGCCAGGTGAGTATAAGGATTTTTTTTTATTTTATTTATATTTTTACAGGTTTTGGAAACATCAGGAGCAGAATATTACTCTCAACATTGTCCCCTGCTGGCGCTGATCGCAGCGCCAGCAGGGAACAATGATGAAAGATTCCTTCAGCACCCGTTAACAGCGCTAATTGTACAGCTGATCCCCAGGCACCAGTATGTCTGATTATGATGCGGCACACGATTGCCACACAGGTACACACGGACATCGCCAGTCCTGGTTTTTCCAGTACCGGAAATATCAGGACATGTGAAACAGGCCTAACGGGGTAAGCTGCACAATTGCTTAATTTTACAAGCACTTTGCAATTTTAATAATTTCTGAACTTGAGACAACCCCTTTAGCAGGTGATGCCATCCTGAGACAGCTGCTTTAGACCATGGACCATGTGCACACGTTGAGTATTTGGTCAGTTTTTTACCTCAGTATTTGTAAGCCAAAACCAGGAGAGGGTGATAAATACAGAAGTGGTGAGGTGTTTCTATTATACTTTTCCTCTGGCTATTCCACTCCTGCCACCACTCCACTATTTCTCTTGCCAGAAGTAGCAAAACTGAAGTAGGCAGTAGAAGAGGAAATTCCGCACATCAAGACATATTATAATATATAACATAGGTGTAGTGCCGGCGTCCCTGCCCTCTGCTAGGCAGGGACGCTGTTCCCCTCACCGCTCTGCTCCGTGCCCGGCGTCCCTCTCCCGCTCTGCTGGCAGCGCGCGCTCCTTCCCGGCCACTGTGCTTAGGGCGCGCGCGCTCTCCCTCCCTCTTAAAGGGGCCGCGCGCGCCGTCCTAAGGAGTCCCCGGCCAATGGCCGGAGGACTTTACCATATATAAGGCACCTCCTCCAAAATGGAGGTGCCCGAGCAATGTTGTTTGCACCTGTGTCTCACCTGTGCTTCAGCCCTCAGGTCCCGTTGCCAGTTACCTGCCAGTTACCTGCCAGATTCCTGCCTGATTACTTGCTACCTGCCTGCTAGTCTGAGGTCCGACGGTCTGCCTTACTAATCCTGTCAGTCTGTCTAAGGACCAGCCTGCCCGCTCACCTGGGAGCGCACATCAGCTACCTGCCTGCTTGCCTGTGGTCCGACGGTCTGCCTTCCAACTCCTGTCAGTCTGTCTATGGACCAGCTTGCCCGCTCACCTGGGAGCGCACATCTGCTACCTGCCTGCTAGCCTACCTGGAGGCTCCGTCGTCACGTGCTGTGACCACCTGTCTGTCCAGTGACTCCTGCCCGCTCACTTGGGAGCGCTCATCTGCTACCTGTCTGCTTGCCTACCCGGAGGCTCTGCCGTCACGTGCTGTGACCACCCGCCTGTCCAGAGACTTCTGCCCGCTCACCTGGGAGCGCTCATCTGTCGCCTGTCCGCTGGTCTTCCTGGAGGCTCCGCCGTCACATGCTGTGACCACCCGTTCATCCAGAGACTCTCGCCTGCTCACCTGGGAGCTCACGTCTATCTTCAGCCGCCACAGGTCGTACCAACCCTATACCTAGAGACTGCCCCGGTCACTTGCCGTGACCTCCAGCCCGTTCACTCAGAGACTGTCCCGTTCACTCAGAGACTGTCCCGTTCACTCAGAGACTGTCCCGTTCACCTGCTGAGACTTCCAGCCCGTCTTCCCTGGTCGCCACCCGCTCCCTTACAAGGACCGCCCCCTTGTATAGTAGCTCAGAGGTTCCGCCTCCCAGACCCGTTACAGTTTGCTCGGGCCATGGAACCCGGTGGCACCCAAGCTCCCTCGCTCTCGGACCTGTGTCATGAACTGTCCCGTCAAAGGTCCCAACAGGAGTCCATTCTGGGTCACCTGCGGAATGTCAATACTCGCCTGGACACTCTGACTGCTCCACCAGCAACCTCCGCCAGTGCCATGTCTCGCAATCCAGCAGCTCCACTGCCCACTAATACCATGGTATCTTACCCCGGACCCCGGCTTTCTGCACCTCCTCGCTTCGGAGGCGACTCCGCCCAGGCTCGGGGCTTCATAAATCAGTGCACCCTGCACTTTGAACTATTATCTCACCAGTTTAACTCCGACCGGGCCAAAATTGCATTCATCATGTCCCATCTCACCGGGGAGGCCCTGGCCTGGCTAAATCCTCTATGGGAGAGAGGAGACCCCCTGGTATCCAACTTGCCTGCTTTTCTCACGGCTTTCCGGAAAGTCTTCGACGAACCCGGACGGAAGACCTCATCCGCATCATCTCTGCTACGCCTCCGTCAGGAAAGTCTCACCGTGGGCCAATATGCCATACGGTTCCGTACCCTTGCCTCGGAGCTGGCCTGGGATAACGACGCTCTGGTTTCCGTCTTCTGGGAGGGTCTGTCCGGCCGTATTAAAGATGAGCTTGCCGGACGGGACATTCCTACCACTCTCGATGATTTAATAACTCTTGCCACCCGGATTGACCTACGGTTCCAGGAGCATGCCAGAGAGGTCACCCGTGAGAGGAGATTGCCATGTCTAGCTCCTACTTTTCAGAAACCCGTCACTCCTTCTGTCTCTTACCAGGTACACTCTCCTGAGCCTATGCAGGTCGACCAGACCAAGATGGTCAAGACCCGTCAGGACTTACGCCGTGCCGAGGGGACCTGCTTCTACTGTGGCAGTAAGGAGCACTGGATCCGTGCCTGCCCGGAGAGGTCGGGAAACGCCTGTGTCTAGGTTCGCTCAGAGAGGTCCACCTAGACAAGAATAAATCCTCTCCATCCCTGCTGTTGTCAGTTTCAATCGTCTACGGGGAGAACCGTTATTTCGAACTAGCCCAACTTGACTCTGGAGCAGCCGGGAATCTTATCTCACAGTCCCTGGTAGAGAAATACCGCATCCCCACCAAACCTCTGGCTGTACCCTTGTCTGTTGCTGCCGTGGATGGGGGGCTCTTACCACGCCCCATCCAACTCATCACCGAATCCATTACTCTGCAGGTGGGAATGCTGCATTCTGAAAGTATCTCCTTCCATGTTCTGCCTGGACTCTCTCACGCCCTCCTGCTAGGTCTACCTTGGCTCCAGAGACATGCACCCGTTCTTGACTGGCAGACCGGTGAAGTCCTTCGCTGGGGACAGGGCTGCCATAAGACCTGTCTGGTTCCCGTCCATCCCGTCCGTCCTTCTCCTACCCCAGCTAATCTACCTGGACTTCCGATCCCTTATTGGTCTTATGCTGATGTCTTTAATAAAAAGGAAGCAGAGACACTACCCCCTCATAGACCATACGACTGCCCTATCGACTTGTTACCTGGTACTTCTCCTCCCCGTGGGCGTATTTATCCATTATCCGCTGCTGAGACCCGCTCGATGTCCGAATATATTGAGGAGAATCTGGCCAGGGGATTCATCCGGAAATCTACCTCCCCGGCGGGAGCAGGCTTCTTTTTCGTCAAAAAGAAGGACGGCTCTCTCCGTCCCTGTATAGACTATAGAGGTCTTAACCAGATCACGGTGAAGAATAAGTACCCCCTTCCGCTCATTCCGGAGTTATTTGATCGTCTGAGGGGGGCTAGAATCTTCACCAAACTAGACCTCCGTGGGGCGTACAACCTGGTTCGTATCCGTCAGGGGGATGAATGGAAGACGGCATTCAACACCCGGGACGGCCACTATGAATATCTGGTAATGCCCTTTGGCCTCTGTAACGCTCCTGCCGTCTTTCAAGAGTTGGTCAATGACATCTTCCGGGACCTTCTCTACTCCTGCGTAGTGGTGTACCTGGACGACATCTTGGTCTTCTCTCCGGATCTCCAGACTCACCGGAGGGACGTTCGTCAAGTCCTGCTCAGGCTCAGGCAGAACCATCTCTACGCTAAATATGAGAAGTGCCTCTTTGAGCAGACCTCGCTTCCGTTTCTGGGCTACATTATCTCTCAGACCGGCCTACAAATGGATCCTGAGAAACTGTCTGCCATCGAGAAATGGCCCCGACCGGAGGGGTTGAAGGCCATTCAGCGATTCCTGGGCTTCGCCAACTACTACCGCCTCTTCATACCACACTTCTCTTCCCGGACTGCCCCAATTTCCGCGCTCACCCGTAAGGGTACTAATCCCAAAGAGTGGCCGCCCGAAGCAGAGGAGGCCTTTCTTTCCCTAAAACAGGCCTTCTCTTCCGCCCCGGTGCTGCATCGCCCGGACGGCAACAAGCAGTTCTTCCTGGAAGTTGACGCCTCCTCCTCTGGAGCCGGAGCGGTACTTACTCAAAAATCATCTTCCGGGAGAATGGTAACTTGTGGCTTCTTCTCCAAACTCTTCTCCTCTTCTGAGCGCAACTATTCCATAGGAGACCGAGAGTTATTGGCCATCAAGCTGGCGTTGGAGGAGTGGCGTTACCTACTCGAGGGGGCTCTTCATCCGGTAATAATTTACACTGACCACAAGAACTTGGCTTACCTCCAGCATGCCCAGAGACTTAACCCGTGCCAAGCCCGGTGGTCCTTGTTTTTTGCTCGCTTTGATTTTGTTCTTCATTTTCGCCCGGCTGACAAAAACGTCAAAGCAGACGCCTTGTCCCGATCCTTTCTGGTGTCCGATCTCGAGGAAGAACCTAAACATATCATCGATCCCGCCAGAGTAATGCAGGTGGCTCCCGTGAGTCTAAATCGTCTCCCTCCCGGTAAGACGTTTGTTTCAGTACCTGATCGGGAAAAGATCCTACACTGGGGCCATTCGTCTAAGCTAGCTGGCCACGCCGGTCAGAAAAAGACCCTCCAGCTTATTGCCCGGCACTATTGGTGGCCTACCCTGCACAAGGACGTAATAGACTTTGTTTCTGCCTGTGTGTCCTGCGCCCGCAACAAAGTCCCGAGACATCTGCCAGCCGGACGCCTCCTTCCGCTTCCTGTGCCTGCTGCCCCCTGGCAGCATATTGCTATGGACTTCATAACTGATCTCCCCGTCTCTGTCGGTTGTACGGTCATTTGGGTGGTCGCTGACCGCTTTTCCAAGATGGCTCACTTTATTCCCCTGCCAGGCCTCCCGTCTGCACCCGAGCTGGCTAAAGACTTTATCCGCCATATCTTCCGTCTTCATGGCCTGCCCCTCCACATCGTGTCGGATCGTGGGGTACAGTTCACCTCACGTTTCTGGAGAGCCACTTGTAAACTACTAGACGTCACCCTGGACTTCTCCTCCGCTTACCACCCACAGTCCAATGGTCAAGTGGAGCGGATCAATCAGAACCTGACCAGTTACCTCCGGCACTTCGTTAATGCCCACCATTCTGACTGGGTGGATCTCCTACCATGGGCCGAGTTCTCTTATAATAATCACGAGAGCGAATCCTCCTCCAAATCCCCGTTTTTTGTAGTTTTCGGTCAGCATCCTCGGATTCCTTTTCCTGTCTCCACCTCTGTGGACAACCCGGCTGCGGAATCTCTCATTAGCAAATTTTCCTCCATATGGGAGAGTACCCGGTCCGCACTCCTTCTGTCATCCGAGCGTATGAAAAGACACGCTGACAAAAAACGCCTGGATCCTCCACAATTTCGTCCAGGAGATAAGGTCTGGCTCTCATCTAAATATGTTCGACTCAAGATACCTTCTTACAAGTTAGGGCCTCGGTTCATCGGTCCTCTGGAGGTCATCAGTCAGATCAACCCGGTGGCCTATAAATTGAAACTCCCGGCTAACTTACGGATCCCTAACTCCTTCCATGTATCTCTCCTCAAACCCGTGGTGCTTAACTCTTTTTCCAAGTCTACAGGTACGCCTCCTGCTCCGGTTTCCGCTGAGGACGAGTTTGAGGTAGAGAACATTCTTGCTACCAAAAGGGTAAGAGGAAAGACCTTTTTTCTAGTAGATTGGAAGGGGTTTGGTCCTGAGGAGAGAACGTGGGAGCCCCGGGAGAACATCCATGCCCCTCTCATCCTTGCTAAATTTCTGTCTGGCCTAAAAAAGGGGGGGCCTAAAGGGGGGGGTACTGTAGTGCCGGCGTCCCTGCCCTCTGCTAGGCAGGGACGCTGTTCCCCTCACCGCTCTGCTCCGTGCCCGGCGTCCCTCTCCCGCTCTGCTGGCAGCGCGCGCTCCTTCCCGGCCACTGTGCTTAGGGCGCGCGCGCTCTCCCTCCCTCTTAAAGGGGCCGCGCGCGCCATCCTAAGGAGTCCCCGGCCAATGGCCGGAGGACTTTACCATATATAAGGCACCTCCTCCAAAATGGAGGTGCCCGAGCAATGTTGTTTGCACCTGTGTCTCACCTGTGCTTCAGCCCTCAGGTCCCGTTGCCAGTTACCTGCCAGATTCCTGCCTGATTACTTGCTACCTGCCTGCTAGTCTGAGGTCCGACGGTCTGCCTTACTAATCCTGTCAGTCTGTCTAAGGACCAGCCTGCCCGCTCACCTGGGAGCGCACATCAGCTACCTGCCTGCTTGCCTGTGGTCCGACGGTCTGCCTTCCAACTCCTGTCAGTCTGTCTATGGACCAGCTTACCCGCTCACCTGGGAGCGCACATCTGCTACCTGCCTGCTAGCCTACCTGGAGGCTCCGTCGTCACGTGCTGTGACCACCTGTCTGTCCAGTGACTCCTGCCCGCTCACCTGGGAGCGCTCATCTGCTACCTGTCTGCTTGCCTACCCGGAGGCTCTGCCGTCACGTGCTGTGACCACCCGCCTGTCCAGAGACTTCTGCCCGCTCACCTGGGAGCGCTCATCTGTCGCCTGTCCGCTGGTCTTCCTGGAGGCTCCGCCGTCACATGCTGTGACCACCCGTTCATCCAGAGACTCTCGCCTGCTCACCTGGGAGCTCACGTCTATCTTCAGCCGCCACAGGTCGTACCAACCCTATACCTAGAGACTGCCCCGGTCACTTGCCGTGACCTCCAGCCCGTTCACTCAGAGACTGTCCCGTTCACTCAGAGACTGTCCCGTTCACTCAGAGACTGTCCCGTTCACCTGCTGAGACTTCCAGCCCGTCTTCCCTGGTCGCCACCCGCTCCCTTACAAGGACCGCCCCCTTGTATAGTAGCTCAGAGGTTCCGCCTCCCAGACCCGTTACAATAGGTATAATCAAGACATTGAAAACCTGAAGGAAAAAAAAATTATGCAGATTTAAAATATGAATCACAGGCCATTTTTTTTTCCTTCAGGTGTTTTCAATGTCTTGATTATTGCTGTCTTGGATTTTACCATTGGTTTATTATATTCTTGCTTGTAATTGGTCCTTTCAATATCTATTGTGAGCTGAGGTGATTTTTACTATGCTATGATTAAGAGCAGTTTACCGCTTGAAACGCGTCAGGTTTTTTTATATCCACTTGTATGTCTGTTGTCATTTTTAATGGATATACAATAAAATAACCTGCCGGCTGAATACTGCACCCGCCGTGTTAGATTATTTGAAGCGGATATCTCTATTAGCAACGTTAGTGAGCTTCCCACCCTTCTTTTGTTTTTTCCATTGAGGAGCGCTGTAGTTGGCCATCTCTGGCAGTCCTATAGAAAATGCGCGGGCACTCTTCCATTCTGATAGGGCATTTCAGACTCCTGTTCTCAGGATCCTGTGGATAGGTGATAGCTTCAAATGCTGGTAATAACTCTTTATTTTACAGAATAAATATTACCTCTGCCCCTGTTTTCCCTGTCGATAATTGCCTTGCAACGCTGTAATAACAGGATGGTTATAAGGGCACCATATAGTAAAAGATCTCTAATAAAACCACAACTTCATCATCATATTGTATGCAAATAAAATTCTCATCCGCAATAATTCTGAATTGAAATGCGCAACAAAGCAGACCTTATCCTGCAAGTTCTGTCCCACTCAACCCCTAGAAACAGCACCACTTTTGTCCACAGGCTGTGTCTGGTATTGCAGCTCAGCACCATTCGTTTTAAAGATTGAGCTAGAACAGAGCTGCAGAACGTGCATGGCTTTCGGGAGGGCAAGACTTCAGCTGCCAGCTTTCTAAGGAGTATGGCCAAGTGGAAAGAAGAACGCCGGGTTACTCTGCTGTAGAGAGCACCAACCATCCTGGCACACAAAGGGTACACATCATGACCATTATACTCCATGTGGTACTCATTCCAGAATATTTGTTTTTTTCCATTTCCACCAGGTACTGTATATTGCCAACCGGTTTTATTAACGCTCTTAGCATCTGTAGTAATGTTTTCTGTATAGCTTCTATTAAACTGCTGTAAAATTGCTGGCATCTGTGGAACAAGCTCTTGTGAATGACAAAACTGCAGTGAAAAAGCATTAAAATGTTCTGATCAATCTCACAAATAGATGATATGCAGACGCAGAGTACAGTACAGTGATAAATGCGGGAGGAGGAGGTAGAGGAAAAGCCGCGCAGCCTTCATGTGTAATGAATTTACCATGGCAACAGACAGAAATTAGACCGATTGATGCTGTAAGTCCTCACTGCCGATCTGATGTTCATTGGCCAGAGGAAGCGCGGCTGTACATTATCTTACTAAATAAACACACGGTCATTACTCTGTCCCATCACGTCACGGTACATCAGGTAAATGATTTATAGACACCTTTGTTGTAGTCAAGTCACACAGAAAAGTAGTACCCAAAATGGAGAATATATGAACAAATTTGGGGAAGGGTGGGGGGGATAATCTGTTAATATCAAAAAGTAATTTATAGTATGTGTGCAGGTTTCTAGATAAAAGTCTTAAATAAGCTACTTATAGCCACAAATCCCATCCATTTCTCATGGTGGGGCAATTTGGTACTCACCATAGTGGTCAGATATTAGCAATGACCCACAAACATTGAAATCTGTGACGCAGAGTCACTTCTCACGGATAAGCCGTGAGTCGAGGAAGTCAAGGAGTCCAAGGTCAAAAGCCAGGAGGATATGTCATAAACAGAGGGGTAAGACAAAGGTGTAGTCAGGTCACAGTCCAGGGTCAGAATTCCAAGAAGGTCAAGATCAAGACAAAGGGGCTAGGCAAACAGATGGTCAAAGGTAAATCCAAGGTCGGACAACAAAGATCTCAATATAGGAACTTAGAACACACCACAAACACACACCACTTGAGCTAAGCTACAATTGACAATGTTCTAATCATTACCCGCCAGGTAATCACCCAGAACAGGTGACACCTGGAGGAAACCCCACAGGCCCAGCCAGATTGGAAAGCTGGACTGTCATATAAACTACTGACAGCTCAGCATGCTGCTGCCTCAGATTGACAGTGACTAAGCCGTCACTCACAATCCTGACAGCTCAGCATGCCCCTGATCCTATAGGGCGGCTAAGCTGTTCCACAATGTGTCCATAGGACACTGTGAGTGGTGGAATCGTGGCAAAATCATTAAGAAAATTAATAAATAATGTCTAGAACATTTCCTAGAATGGTTTCTTACCACAATCCCCTATGAAATAATGCATAACAAAGACTCAAAATGTCAGGGCATTTGCTTTGGTATAAAAAGGAATTTGTCACAAGGTTTTTGCTAACTAATCTGAGAGCAGAATAATAACAATACGAAAATATCCCTAAAGCACATACTCATTATTGGGTAAGGGACTAGAGTCTAGTGTCCCCCCATAAAGTAATAATACCACTAAATCAAGCGGTGGAGTACTCCGAACAACATGAACAGAAAGAAGAAATCGAGAAATATCAAACAATATATAATATATATTACATCTATGCAGCCAGTTTCTAATCACCATGTATAGTAAATAGCCATAAGCATAGGTTGAGACAAGAGATTAGTGTACAAGTGATGTTGCTTACCCATAATCAGGAAGAATTTAGTTGAGCCCCTAGCACTGCCCAATATATTATTGCTTGATATTCTGGATTTACTTGGTGGCTCTCCAGATTCTTTCCTCCTTATTTGACATATTGTTGTACTATATGGTAATAATTACTTTTAAAAATGATGCAGAGTAATAAAGTAAACCCTCCGCTAAGTATCACCCACCTAACCCAGGAGGAAGTTCAGAAACGCCTGAATAATATCAAAATAGACAAGTCTCCAGGCCCAGATGGCATACACCCCCGGGTACTAAAAGAATTAAGTAATGTGATAGACAGACCGCTGTATCTTATATTCAAGCACTCTTTATGGACAGGGACTGTCCCACTAGACTGGCGCCAAGCAAATGTGGTACCAATATTCAAAAAGGGGTCTAAAAGTGACCCTGGGAACTATAGACCAGTAATCTTAACGTCGGTTGTGGGTAAATTGTTTGAAGGATTTCTTAGAGATGCTATTGTAGAATATCTTAATGATAATAACTGTCTAACTCCATATCAATATGGATTCATGAGGGATCGCTCCTGCCAAACAAACCTGATCGCCATCTACGAGGAGGTGAGCTCACAGCTGGACCGGGGAGAGTCAGTGGATGTTGTATACCTTGACTTCTCCAAAGCGTTTGATACCGTGCCACACAAAAGGTTGGTATATAAAATGAGAATGCTTGGTCTGGGGGATAATATGTGCAAGTGGGTAAATAGCTGGCTGAGTGATAGAAAGCAGAGGGTGGTTATCAATGGAGTAAGCTCAGGGTGTGTCAGGGTTACTAGCCGGGTGCCTCAAGGGTCTGTCTTGGGCCCTATATTATTTAATATACTTATTAATGATCTAGTGGAAGGGTTGCATAGTAAAATAGCAATATTTGCAGATGATACTAAACTTTGTAAAGTAGTTAATACAGATGAGGATAGGGCACAGCTACAGGAGGATTTAGATAAATTGGGGAGTTGGGCCAAAAAATGGCAAATGGGGTTCAATGCCGATAAATGTAAGGTCATGTACATGGGAAAGGAAAACAGCAGTCACCCATACATATTAAATGGGAAACCTTTTGGAAAATCTGACATGGAGAAGGACCTGGGCGTCTTGATTAACAGCAAATTAAATTGGAGTGTCCAGTGTCAGGCAGCAGCTGCGAAGGCAAATAGAGTTATGGCATGCATCAGAAGAGGAATAGGGGCATATGATGAGAACATTGTTCTTCCTCTGTATAAAGCGCTGGTAAGGCCGCACTTAGAATATTGTGCACAGTTCTGGGCTCCGGTGCTCAGGAAAGACATATTGGAGCTAGAGAGGGTACAAAGGAGGGCGACTAAGGTAATAAAGGGAATGGAGGGACTAGAATACCCAGAGAGGTTGTCAAAATTAGGCCTATTTACGTTGGAAAAGAGAAGGCTTAGGGGACACCTCATAAACATGTATAAATACATCAGGGGGCAGTACAGAGATCTCTCCCATGACCTGTTTATACCAAGGATGGTGACAAAGACGAGGGGGCACACTATGCGTCTGGAGGAAAGGAGGTTCCTGCACCAGCATAGAAGGGAATTCTTTATGGTCAGAGCCGTGAGACTCTGGAACTCTCTGGGAGAGGAAGTGGTGATGTCCAACTCACTTAATGAGTTCAAGAGAGGCCTGGACGCCTTTCTTGAGAGCAATAAAATTACATCTTATGCTTAGTGATAGTTGATTAATCCAGGGATTTAATCTGACTGCCAGATTGGAGTCAGGAAGTGAATTTTTCCTCAATGATGTAAATTGGCCTATACCGCATGTTTTTTTTTGCCTTCCCCTGGATCAACGCTGCGGAATAGCTGCAGTGCACAAGAAATAGGCTGAACTGGATGGACGCTTGTCTTTTTTCGGCCTTATAAACTATGTAACTATGTAACTATGTAATTTTTTTCTAATAAATATATTTTTTAATTGTATTGGTGGTTTATGGTTAATTCAACTTCTTTTTGTTCATGAGTGCAGAATAATGTAGAGAAAGAGATGCTCTTATATAGGCAAGGGAAAATTCTTTATTATTCTAGTTATTCTTTCTGGAGTGATACAGAAGATCTTGATGATCTAATGCATAGAGAAATAGATTTAATTTTGGGGAACATAGAAAAAAAATGCTATTTTGCTTGCTGCTAGTAACACAAAAATATCAGCTGGTCTGCTCAGGACTCCCCTAAACACAAACTGGGGGAGAGGATTCAAATGATATTGGGGTACTAAGTGGAATGGACCTGCACATTCAGTTTCAGCAGATGACTCTTAATGACCACATTATTAGCGTTATTATTAGCATTAGCGATCAGTTTTTGAAGCTGAATATTTTCACTGCATAAAAAACGCAGTCTTACATTTCCAGCAAAGTGGATGGGATTTAAAATAATCTCGTGCCAACTGTGCTTTTTTTTCACTTAGTGTAGACTGACCTGCAGTGCGTATTTTACACCTGCAGTTTAACAATTTATCTTGTAGACACGCTGAGTTTTATGTGCAGATTTTCCCCATGAAATTGCATTTGTCGGGGAAAATCCACAGGTAAAAAAAACATGCATGTACTTTTTTGGTGTATTTCTGTTGTGGAAATGCAATAAAACAGCATCTAATTCGCGCATGAAGTTTTGTAAAAGCCAAGTACAAAAACAAGACTAAAACCGCAGCATCAACTCATTAAGGCTATGTTTTTGGTGAGATTTTTAGGCTGCATATTTTTGAAAAAATGCAAGTAACATCTTACTTAATGGGTGCAGAAATGCTGCAGACAATCTGCAACATCAAAACTCATTGTGGGAACGTAGCCTTAAAACAGAAGTAATAAACGCACTCAAAAGCGCAACAAAACAAAGTAATCTAATTTATCTAATAGGTGCAGAAATGGTGTGAAAATCTATATCAAATACTCCTAGTGGGAACATAGCCTAAAGATAACAGGAACCTCTAAGATGGGGGCCGAGGGAAGAAAAGAAAAAAGGTACAAATTAAACAACTGGGGTAACAGAAGGACACTATCATCGGACCGTCTGGCTTGCAGCTGATTAAATACAGTGCAGCAGACATATTTGAAGCAATTCATTGAGTTGTGCCCAATGGATTAAGGTGAACGCATAACCAAAACAGCCTACTTATGTTCTACACGCCGAGCACTTTCTCTTCTACTTCTCTCTGATTTCAATTAAGTTGGACGGAAGAAAGCAGCATTGCTTGGTTTATGTAGTAAAGAACAGATAAGGGTGCACTCAGCAATCTTTTTAAAATTATTATTATTTATATCCTTAGTCATAATTATGCCTCACTCAGATATCCATGTTGCATGTACGTGTTCTGTCCTTTTTTCATGGATACAACACGTAGCCATTATACAGTGCATTGTGAAAGTATTTGGCCCCCTTGAACTTTTCTGCCACATTTCTGGCTTCAAACATAAAGATATAAAATTCTATTTTTTTGGGGAAGAATCAACAACAAGTGGGACACAATCGTGAAGTGGAACGAAATTTATTGGCTATTTTAAACTTTAAAAAAAAAAATGAAAAGTGGGGCGTGCAATATTATTCGGCCCCTTCACTTTCAGTGCAGCAAACTCACTCCAGAAGTTCAGTGAGGATCTCTGAATGATCCAATGTTGTCCTAAATGACTGGTAATGATAAATAGAATCCACCTGTGTGTAATAAAGTCTCCGTATAAATGCACCTGCTCTGTGATAGTCTCAGGCTATGTGCCCACGATGCAGAAATGCTGCAAATTTTTTCCGCTTCTCCCTGGCAGGAAAAAGGCATGGGGTTTTTACATGCGTTTTTCCCGCCAGGTAGTAGCATTTGTCAAGCGTCTTTGCATGCATTCCTGCATGCGGGTTATCAAGCGCTTTTCCAAGCGATTTTAGCATCACTTGGAAAGTGCTTGACAACTTGTTCACACTATATAAATCCATGCAACCGGCATGGATTTATAGTAGTGTGACCAAGTTAGTTAAAAAAAAAGAATGAAATGGTAAAAAATAAAAAAATAAAGTTTATACTCACCTTCCGTTGTCCTCCCGGTGTTCTCTCTGCCGCGTCCGGTGTGTTGGGCGGTTCGCGGTGGTGTGAAGGACCTGCGGTGATGTCATTGAGCCATGTGATGGGTCACATGACTCCGTGACGTCATGGCAGGTCCTTCACAACAGCGGGAGCATTGCAAGAGAGCGGACGCGGCAGAGATAACACCGGGAGGACATCGGAAGGTGAGTATAAACTTTATTTTTTATTTTAAATTCTTTTTTTTTACAGTTTCTATGGTACCCAGGTCTGGATGAGAGTCTTCTCTCCTCCAGACTTGGGTACCATCCGCACATTGAAAAGCATATAATCCGTGTGTACAAATGTACTGACACGGATAATATGCGTCTCAATGCAAGTCAATGGCGGCGATTACGCTGCGTGTCCGCAAAATTAATGGACATGCTGCGGATTTTTGAGCGCAGCATAAACGCTGCGGAAAAATCCGCAGCATGGGCATTGAAAGTGCAGCTTGTCATTGAGGACCATGGGGGGCGGATTACCAAGCGTTTTTGAAGCGTTTACGCTGCGGAAATTCCGCAGCATTTACGCTTGTAAAACGCTACGTGGGCACATACCCTCAGGGTTCTGTTTCAAGTGCAGTGAGCATCATGAAGACCAAGGAACACACCAGGCAGGTCCGAGATACTGTTGTGGCGAAGTTTAAAGCCGGACTTGGATACAAAAATATTTCCCAAGTTTTAAACATCTCAAGGAGGACGACTGAAGAAGCGCAGATCTAGTGTCTTCCCAAATAGCCGAAAATTCGCTGACCAGAGACTCCGCGGCAGGATTGTCCACTGAAGAGGAGACGGAAACGGAATCCGGGGGTGTTGACCGTAGACCACAAAGAATATATGATATAGGAGAACTCGGCCCAGGGCAGGAGCTCAACCCCATCGTTATGGTGAGCGTTGACAAAGTGCTGAAGAAAGCTGGTAAGGACCTGGTTGATACGTTCCACTTGGATTGAGGATGATAAGCAGAGGAGAAATCCAAGGAGACATCCAGCAGCTTACACATAGCTCTCCAGAAGCGCGAAGTGAACTGAACCCCGCGATCAGACACAATGTGGAGGGGTAGGCCGTGAAGACGAAAGATGTGATGGATGAAGTCCTTAGCCAGCACAGATGCAGACGGAAGACCAGGCAGAGGGATGAAGTGGGCCATTTTAGAAAAGAGGTCAGTGACCACCCAAATAACAGTACAACCGGCAGAAACAGGGAGATCAGTAATGAAGTCCATTACAATGTGTTGCCACGGAGTGGAAGACACTGGGAGAGGAAGGAGACGGCCGGATGGAAGGTTCCTGGGAACCTTGTTACGGGCACAGGAGATACAAGCGGCGACGAAGTCCACAACATCCTTGCGCTGGGAAGGCCAGCAGTAATGTCGGACGATGAGCAGAAAGGTCTTCCTCTGGCCAGCATGACCGGCTAGTCTGGATGAATGGCCCCAGAGTAGAACCTTCTTATGATCCGGAACCGCTACAAAGGTCTTACCGGGTGGAAGATGAGACAGGTCAAACGGAGCCACAGACATTATTTTGGAGGGGTCAATGATATGTAGAGGCTCCTCCTCTTGGTCGGAAGACAGGAATGAGCGGGACAGAGCATCAGCTTTAATGTTCTTGTCGGTAATGCAGAGTGAAGCAGAATCGAGCAAAGAATAGAGATCACCTGGACTGACGCGAATTTAATCTTTGGGCGTTCTGCAAATAAGCGAGGTTTTTGTGGTCAGTGTAGATGACCACCGGGTGCAGAGCCCCCTCCAGCAAGTAACGCCACTCCTCCTGTGCTAATTTGATGGCCAGCAGCTCACGATCTCCTATGGAGAAGTTGCGCTCGGACGAGGAGAAGAGCTTGGAGAAGAAGCCGCAGGTTACCATTCTCCCAGACTAGGATTTCTGGGTGAGGGGAGCAGAAGGCTTGTTTTAGGGAGACGAAGGCCTCCTCCGCTTCGGAAGTCCATTCCCTGGGATTTGCTCCTTTACGGGTGAGCGCGGAGATGGGAGCAGTCCGGGAAGAGAAATGAGAAATGAGGAGGCTGTAATAATTTGCAAAGCTCAGGAATCGCTGAATCGCCTTCGACCCCTCTGGTCGGGGCCACTTTAAGACGGCAGAGACTTTCTCGGGATCCATCCGCAGACCAATCTCGGAGATAATATAACCCAGGAACGGTAGAGAGGTCTGCTCAAAGAGGCATTTCTCTAATTTATCGTATAGGCAATTCTGCCGAAGCCTTAGCAGAACCTGACGAACATCCCTCCGGTGAGAGGGCAGATAGATCCAGAGAGAAGACCAAGATATCGTCCAGGTACACCACCATGCAAGAATACAGGAGATCACGGAAGATGCCGTTAACCAGCTCCTGGAAGACGGCTGGAGCATTACACAGACCAAAGGGCATTACGCGGCATTCGTAGTGACCGTCCCCGGTGTTGAATGCCATCTTCCACTCGTCTCCCTGGCGAATCCGGACCAAATTGTACGCCCCCTGAAGATCAAGCTTGGTGAAGATCTTCACGCCTTTAAGGCGGTCGAACAGCTCCGAGATGAGAGGCAGGGGGTACTTATTTTTGATGGTAATCTGGGTAAGACCCCTGTAATCGATACAGGGACGTAGAGAGCCATCTTTCTTCTTGACGAAGAAGAATCCTGCTCCAGCCGGAGAGGTGGATTTCTGGATAAATCCCCTAGCAAAATTCTCCTCTATGTACTCAGACATGGTCCGGGGTCTCAGCTAGCGACAAGGGGTAGATACGCCTGCGGGGAGGAGAAGCACCAGGTACCAGGTCGATGGGGCTGTTATGATCTGCAACATGTACTAAGGAAAGATAGGGGAAAGCTGTCCCTACAGTAAGACTAAGCTGAATCCCTACGATGTAGCGGGCTGCCTGTTCCTAGCGAACAGACCAGCCTTAGTCCTCGGCTAGTCTGAACGAAGATCTATAACATAAGGGGAGGGGTCCCTAAAAGAACTAAGGACTGGGACAAAAATGGGACACCTCCTGAACAGAGAAGTTGTTGCAGAGCACACAAAGACAAATTGACAAAAAGGTACTAGAGGTCCCAGAAGGACCAAACGAACTGACAGAGAAAGGCACCGAAGCACCTGGCTAGAGAGACAGTCAAACACTGAAGTCCAGAACAACCAAAAGGGCGGAGCTGGAATATAAAGGCAGATGGTCATGTGACTGCAAAACACAAGATGGAAAAAAACAAACAGGAGGGTTCTAACAGTACCCCTTCTGTTATGAGGATCCTCCAGGCCCAGGCCTGTCCGGAAACCTCTTGTGGAAAGCTTTAACAAGCCTAGGAGCAGAGACATCATCCGTCCTTACCCAGGAGTTGTCTTCGGGACCGAAACCCTTCCAGGAGACAAGATACTGTAATCTCCCTCTATGCCATCTAGAATTCAAGATACGCGAAATTACATATTTGCCGTCTTCCACCACAGGAGGAACTGTGACAGTGGCATCCCTATCTGACACATCAGCCTTTTTCAACAAGGAAACATGAAACACAGGATTAATCTTCCAGGAAGTAGGGACATCCAACCTAACAGCAGACGGGTTAACAACCTGAAGCACCTTAAATGGACCCACAAACTTAGGATCCAGTTTTTTAGAGGGAATCCTCAACCGCAGGTTCTTTGAGGACAACCAAACCATGTCACCCACAGTAAACAAAACCTCCTTACGTTTCCTGTCAAAATACTTCTTGGACTTCTTGTTAGCCTCTTGAAGGTGCAACGTACATTAGTCCAAACTCTCTCCAAATCACCGGAAAAAATTCTCTTCCACCGGCACCGCCGACCCCAATTTGGAGAACGAACCAAAAGACGGATGTCTCCCAGTACAACAAAAAAAAGGAAAACACCCAGCAGAGGAGGACGTATGATTGTTAAGAGCAAATTCTGCGAGAGGCAGAAACTCAGACCACACCTCTTGATCGTCTGCCACAAAACAACACAAAAACTGTTCTACATCCTGGTTCTTTCTTTCAGTCTGTCCATTAGACTCAGGATGATACCCAGATGAAAATGACAAATGGACTTCCAACTTGTCACAAAAAGCACGCCAAAAACGAGCCACAAACTGAGGTCCTCTATCAGAAACAATATCCATGGGAACGCCATAAAGCTTGACAATCTCCTTAACAAACGCCTTAGCGAGTGTCTTGGCGCAGGGCAACTTAATAATGGAACCAAATGACACATCTTACTAAAACGGTCCACGACCACCCAGATGACAGTAAAACCCTCGGACACAGGAAGATCAGTAATAAAATCCATTGTGAGATGCGTCCAAGGTGCACTAGGAACCTCCAGAGGGCAAAGCAACCCCGCAGCAGGAGTATGTGAAGCTTTTGACCTAGCACACACAGTACATTGACGCACCCACTTGATGACTTCTTTCTGCCATCCAGGCCACCAAAAACTGCGACTGATAAGTCTCTTAGTCTCAGAAATTCCTGGATGACCTGCCAACCGAGACTCATGACACTCCACAAACAAATCTTTCCTAAAGATTATAGGCACGAACAACCTCCCATGGGGAGTGTTAGATGGGGCATCATCTTGAGCTTTCAGAATCCCATCCTCCAAAACGGAGCCCAATGCCGCCACCACAACTCCTTTCTGTAAAATGCTCTCCTCCTCCTCGGCACCGACCGTAGGACAGAAGCTGCGAGATAAAGCATCGGCTTTAACATTCTTAGTACCAGGGATATAGGTAACAGAAAAATCAAACCGAGAAAAAAAAAGTTCCCACCTAGCTTGACGGGCAGCATTCAAGCGCTTGGCAGCATCCAGATAGATCAAATTCTTATGATCGTGAAAACCTGAATAGGAAATCTAGCGCCTTCCAAAAAATGATGCCAATGTTCAAACGCGAGTTTAATAGCCAGCAACTCCCGATTTCCAACATCATAATTCAGTTCGGTTTCCGAAATTTTTTTCGAAAAGAAGGCACAAGGATGTACTCCATTCCTGTTCTCCTGAGACAAAACTGCTCCGACCCCCACCAATGAAGCATCGACCTCGACCAAAAAAGGCTTGGTCTCATCAGGCTGCATAAGGATAGGGGAAGAACTGAACCTCTCTTTGAGATACTTAAAAGCTTCAATGGCCTCAGTAGTCCACTGGACCGTATTCGCACCTTTCCTGGTGAGATCGGTTAGAGGTTTAACAATTACAGAAAAATTCTTAATGAATTTCCCGTAATAATTGGCAAAACCCAAAAATCTCTGTATAGATTTAAAACCAATAGGCCTAGGCCATTCCTGCACAGCCTGAACCTTCACAGGGTCCATCTCAAAGCCCTCGCTGGAGACAATGTAGCCCAAAAAACTAATTTTCTGCACAGCGAACTCACGTTTCTCCAGCTTAGCAAAGAGTGAATTATCACTCAATAACTGCAAAACTTCACGTACACTCTGCCAATGGGACTCTAAATCTGGTGAATAAATCAAAATGTCATCCAAATATACAACCACATTCTTACCAATTAAAGGTCTCAGGATGTCATTAATAAGGTTCTGAAAAAATGCAGGTGCATTGGTAAGACCAAAAGGCATCACCAGATTCTCAAAATGACCTACCGGAGTGTTAAAAGCAGTTTTCCATTCATCACCCTCCTTCACTCGTAACAAATTGTATGCCCCCCAGGAGATCAATTTTAGTGAACCACTTGGCCCCCACTAACTGGTTTAACAAGTCAGGAATTAACGGCAATGGGTAGGAATTGCATATGGTAATCTTATTAATTTCACGAAAATCCAGACATGGACGTAAACCCCCGTCCTTTTTTTTAACAAAGAAAAATCCAACTGCCACAGGCGACTTAGAAGGTCTAATGTGACCAACAGCCAGGCTAGTCTGTATGTATTCTTCCAAGGCTTTCTTTCAGGGATAGTCAGATTAAACAAGCGACTCCAGGGAAGAGTAGCTCCCGGAACAAACTCAATGGCGCAATCATAATCCCTATGAGGAGGTAAAACTTGCGTCTCCTCCTCAAAAAAAACCTCCAAAAATCTTGAATAGGTACCGGTAATTCCCCTTTTTCCACAGCCGCAATGCAACCATTACAACATTTATCATAGCACTTCGGACTCCAAGACTTAATCACATTAGTAGACCAGTCCAGTAAAGGATTGTGCAGTTTTAACCAAGGCAAACCTAGAATGACTGGAGAGGGTAAATTATCCAATACAACCAAGTCCAAAATTTCTTGGTGAACTCCATTGATAGTGAGGGGAAATGCAGCAACCTTGTGAGTAATACATTTCAAGGGAGTGTTATCAATTGTAATCACAGAAATAGGTGATGACAAAGGTTTGGATTTCAAGTTAAGTTTTTCCAAAAACCCTTTATCAATCACATTAAGTGTGGAACCACAATCCACAAATACCTGAAATTCAATCAAATCTCCCTGCAAAGTAGTACTCCCAGAAAGAAATACTCCTGCAGAGCATAAACAAGCAATATGGGCATACCTAACCTTTTTTTTTTTCTTTACTTAAACGAAGCTCACAATACTTAATCAAATGGTCAGCTTTACCACAATAAAGACACAATCTCTCAGCGAACCTCTGATCTCTTTCCTGAGAGCGGAGTGACATCGCCCCAACCTCCATTGGTTCTCTGCCGTCTGAGCAGATTTTCTGGGGACTAGGACCTGACATTACAGGAGTCTTTACCTCATTCAGTCTGAACCTCAGCCTCCTGTCCACACGAACAGCTAATTGCATAGCATCCTGCAGAGTCTCAGGTGCAGGGAATGCAATTAGCAGATCCTTAACCCTTTCACTCAGACCAACAAGAAATAAACATTTCAGCGCAGGATCATTCCATTTGACTTCTGAAGCCCATCTTCTGAAGTGTGTGCAATAATTTTCAACATCACATGAACCTTGATTCAAACGCCTGAGTTCTGCCTCAGCAGATGAGATTCGATCAGGATCGTCATATAATAGACCCATAGCAGAAAAAAATTCTTCTACAGACCTTAAGCATGGATCATTAGGTTGAAGAGAAAAGGCCCACCCCTGTGGTTCATTGCGCAAAAGTGACATAATAAAACCAATGAGCTGTGATTCATTCCCAGAGGACCTAGGTTTCAAATGAAAATATAACAAACAAGCATTTTTAAATGAAAAAAAATCTTGCTGTTTACCATAAAAAACATCAGGCAGTCCTACCTTGGGTTCCACAAAATGCACTCCAGAACAGCTACTCACGTGTTGCTGTAGCTCGGCCACCTCCAGAGACAATCCCTGCAAGCGTTGAGCCAAATCCTGGATGGAAACCATACTGATCCCCGAATTTCTTTCCTTTTAGTTTTTTGGGCTGGACTTACTGTTATGATCTGCAACATGTACTAAGGAAAGATAGGGGAAAGCTGTCCCTACAGTAAGACTAAGCTGAATCCCTACGATGTTTCGGGCTGCCTGTTCCTAGCGAACAGACCCGCCTTAGTCCTCGGCTAGTCTGAACGAAGACCTATAGCATAAGGGGAGGGGTCCCTAAAAGAACTAAGGACTGGGACAAAAATGGGACACCTCCTAAACAGAGAAGTTGTTGCAGAACACAAAAAGACAAACTGACAAAAAGGTACTAGAGGTCCCAGAAGGACCAAGCGAACTGACAGAGAAAGGCACTGAAGCACATGGCTAGAGAGACAGTCAAACACTGAAGTCCAGCACAGCCAAAAGGGCGGAGCTGGAATATAAAGGCAGATGGTCACGTGACCGCAAAACGCAAGATGGAAAAAAACAAACAGGAGGGTTCTAACAGGGGCAATCATACGGCCTATGAGGTGGTAGTGTCTCTGCTTCCTTTTTGTCGAAGACGTCCGCATAGGACCAGTAGGGTGCCGGCAGACCAGATAGATTAGCCGGAGTAGACGGGGGTCGAGCAGGACGAACCAGAACCAGACAGGACTCATGGCATTCCAGACCCCAATGGAGCACTTCACCAGATCTCCAATTCAGGACGGGCTCATGTCTTTGTAACCAGGGTAGACCAAGCAAGAGGGGGTGAGACAGACCGGACAGCATATGAAAGGAGATCTTCTCCGAGTGCAGCCTTCCCACCTGAAGGGTTACAGGCTATGTGACGAGCAAGAAGCCTCTTATTCATGGAGGCAGCCGCCAACGGTTCAGCCAGACGTACAGTAGGAATCTGATACTGCTCCACAACAGCCTGTTGAATGAGATTCCCAGAGGCTCCGGAATCCAGATGGGCAATCTCGAAGAAGTGGGTCTAACCACTGGAAACAGAAACAGACAGAGTCAAGGACGGAGAGGATTTACTCTTGCCTAGGACGACCTCTCCGAGCGGTCCTAGACACTAGAGTTTCCCAGCCTCACCGGGCAGGAACGGATCAGATGCTCTTTACTGCCACAGTAGAAGCAACTCCCCTCGGCTCGGCGCGTCTCCTGGTGAGACTTGACAATCTTGGTTAAGTCAATTTGCATGGGCTCAGGCGAACATGCCCGGGGAAAAGCTGGTTGCGAGGCTGGCTTTTGGAATACAGGAGCGAGACGCGGAAATCTTCTCTCCCGGGTAGTCTCCTTAGCACTTTCCAGAAAACGGATATCAATCCAGGTAGCTAATGACACCAGGTCGTCCAGGGTGGAAGGGATGTCACGACCGGCTAGCTCATCCTTGATCCGTCCGGAAAGACCCTCCCAGAAGGTGGACACCAGGGCCTCGTTGTTCCAGGCAAGCTCAGATGTGAGGGTTCAGAAACGTATGGCATACTGGCCCACGGAGAGAATCCCTTGGCGGAGATGGAGAAGTGAGGAGGCAGTAGAAGATTTTCGTCCGGGCTCATCGAAGACCTTCCGGAAGGCAGCGAGTAAAGCCTGAAGATCGGACACCAGGGGATCCCCTCTTTCCCACAGAGGGTTTAGCCATGCCAATGCTTCCCTGGTGAGGTGAGACATGATGAACGCCACCTTGGCCCGGTCGGAGGGGAACTGATGTGCCAGGAGTTCAAAGTGCAGCGTGCACTGGTTCAGAAAACCCCCAAATAAGATGGGGTCACCATGAAAAACGTGGAGGCGCAGAGAGCCGGGGTCCAGAGCCTGGTGCCATAGCGCCAGTGGGATGAGGTGCCGCCAGACCAGGTGCCGCTCAGCTAGAGACACACACAGACGGAGTGGACAGCGTGTCCAGGAGGGAGTTGACAGTCCGCAGATAGGACAGGATAGTTTCCTGTTGGGATCTCTGACGTGAGACCTCCTGGTACAGGTCAGAGAGCAAAGGAGTCTTGGGGCCACCGGGTTCCATGGCCTGTGCAAACTCTTAAGAATCTGGGTGGTGGAACCTCTGTTCTTCGGTGCAAGGAGAGACTAGAGGGGCGTGACTCAGTGCCAACTCGGCCCAACCAAGGCTTAGTCGACTCCATGTACCAGGGAGGAACCGGGCAGGTGGACCAGGTGCCACTCTGGGACCGACCTTGTGTGAGAGCAGGTGATGCCGGACCTGGACTGCGGCGTTGAGGGGAACGGCGTCTCTGCCCGGCAGGAGGCAGAGATGTGGATGCTACAGTAACCCCCCCTTTACGCCCCCTCTTCATTAGGCCCGCAAGAAATTTTTTAAGAATATGAGGGGCATGAATGTTCTCCCTGGGTTCCCAAGACCTCTCCTCAGGGCCAAACCCCTTCCAATCCACAAGAAAGAAAGTTTTTCCTCTTACCCTCTTGGTGGCCAAAATGTTTTCTACCTCAAAGATGTCCTCAGCAGAGACTGGAGCTGGAGCGGTACCTGGATCGTCAGAGAAAGAATTAAGGACAACAGGTTCCATTTATGATAATTACTGTGACACTGATAAAATTGGGTGTAAGTTGCTAATGGTCGCATATTTGATGGGAGATATATGTCACAAAGATGGCTGGCTTCTGTGATGTAACCCGGAGTGTTTCTCTAGTGTATGTAAGCATTAAGAGGATCGTTTGGTGCACCTGGGACCGGGTTACGGGTAGTTTAAAGAGATGGGCGGGTCTAGCTACCCACATACCTCACCTCTGGGTGTGGTTAAAAGCCTATAAAATGAAGGCTGTTGTTTAGCACATGGTCTGTGTGTTTAGAGGGAGAAGGCCTCCTGTGTATGTTTGTCTCCAGACTGAGCCAGGATACTGGACGCTACCCCAGCCTGTGTGCCACACAGGCCTGGCTGAGCAGAGACCTGCTAAGGACATTTTACTTTGTTTGCCTGATCTAAAGGCTGTTTGCTTTTCTGTTTGGCTTCTGGGTTTATGATGTAACTAAATGGTGGCCCGATTCTAACGCATCGGGTATTCAAGAATATGTATGCGGCCGACCGGGCGCGACTAATCAGCGAAGCAGTGTTTAAATGGGTTGTGCACTACTTTAAATTAACCCCCCAATGTATCCCCCCGGGGCCCCTAATGAATTTTGTAATTATGTCATGCTGTCAATACTGCTTGTGACAACATCGCTGACCAGGCGGTAAGTGTGAAGGGAGGACCGGGGAGCAAGGACGCCGGTCGGGGTACTTCTGTTGCGAGCAGCCGGGAGATGACCGGCTAGCACCGGTCATCTCCGGCTGCATCGCCGCTGATCTCCCGATGGTGGCCTGCGTGTTTCAAATCTGGCGCCAATTCGCGGCCGGGCTGCGCCAGTCGCTGATTGGTCGCGGCCAGCTGGCCGCGACCAATCAGAGAAGCGGTGTTTTAAATTTCGCACCAATATAGCTGATTGGTCGCAGCCGGGCGGGTGCGACCAATCAGCGAAACGTGTTTTAAATCCGGCGCCAATTTGCGGCCGGACTGCGCTCGTTGCTGATTGGTGGCGGCGATCAATCAGGACAGCGGTGTTTTAAATTTCGCGACAATATCGCTGATTGGTTGCGGCCGGCGGCCGCGACCAATCAGCGAACCGTGTTAGTGAGGACCGGGGAGTGGCGCTGCCTGTGCAGGTACTTCTGCTGCGAGCAGCCAGCTAGCGCCGGTCATCTCCCGGCTGCATCGCCGCTGACCTCCATGTGGCTACTGTCGAGAGATCAGTGGCTAGGGCCACTGATCTCCCGACGGCAAGTGTGAAGGGAGGATCGGGGAGCGGCGTCGCCTAGGTCGCCGGTCGGGGTACTTCTGCTGCGAGCAGCCGGGAGATGACCGGCTAGCGCCAGTCATCTCCCGGCTTCATCGCCGCTGACCTCCGTGCGGCAGATGAGCCGCTAACGGTCGCCATCTTGTTCTGAAATCCCGCGTCGCTGATTGGCCGCGGCCGGACCAATCAGCGACGCGGGAATTCCTGGACGGACAGACAGACGGGATAAGCCGATTATATAGTAGATAAACCCACATGAACTTTTAAAAGAACAAGCCTCCTGTTTTCTTCCCGTCGCACCCAAGTGAGTAAAACCCCTACAATTGGTGTTAGACGTGCAGGCAGCGTTTCCAGCAGAGACTTGTGACTGCTACAGGAAGGACTACATGTCCTGGGTTAAGTCTACAACAAGCCAGCAAGCATCGCCAGACACAATGGAGAACCTGCTGAAAGGCCTGGTCCAGTCGCAGCAGCATCGACCGGAGACCAACAGGCTGTTGTTACAGCAGATCCAGCAGCACCAGCAGGAACAATGGCAGCAGATGCAGCTTCTGGCAACCGTCATCCAGGGCAGGACGAGCGCCCCAACCTCAAGTCCAGCTGATGACGCCCATGTCCGGAAGGCTCTAAGATGGGCTTTGCAGAAAATGACCGTGGGGGATAATGTTGAGGCCTACCTGACGGTATTTCAAAGGATCACTGAGAGGGAGAAACTCCCGTCAGAGCAGTGGGCAGAGGTACTGGCGCCATACCTAACTGGAGAGCCCCAGAAGGCATACTATGATTTAGCTTTGCAGGACGCCAAAGAATATGGTAAGCTAAAAACTGAGATTCTCACGCGCTTGGGGGTGACAATGACTATCAGGGTGCAGCGGGTTCACCGCTGGGCATATCACCTGGACAAACCACCTTGCTCCCAAATGTTTGATCTGTTGCACCTGGGCCAGACGTGGCTGCAGACCTCTACATCTGTGAAGATGCTAAAGCGGGTGGTAATGGAACGGTTTGTGCACACCCTGCCGAGGCCCATACAGACTTGGGTTGCCCAGGGTGATCCCCAGAATGACGATGAACTGGTCGGACTGGTCGAGAGATACCAAGCGGTTGAAGGTTCCTTGGAAAGGCAGCCCACTCCACACTGGAGGTCCCAACAGGGGGCGGAGGCCCAAAAGGTAGTGGGGAGTCCAAGGTCCAAAGCGGCGGGGGAGGTGGTGCTCAAGGTCCCTACAGGTGATATTTTTTGCTGGAGGTGCCACGGCCCAGGCCATAGAGCCACCCGTTGTCCCCTGACCTCCGAGCAGATGGACTGCAGCATAGGACGCCGTTGTTTATATTATGCGTATCCGGCCTGCAGTGTGAACTGCCAACCGAGTGAGGGGCCTCAAGAGTGTCCCGTGAAGGTGAATGGGCGGGAGGTAACGGCACTGCTAGACTCCGGGAGTCTGGTGACCCATGTGAGGGCCACCCTTCCTCTTCAACTGATCCCGGGGAAAAAAGTCGGCGTTCGGAGCATTCATGGTGATGCTAAGGACTACCCTATGGCCAGAGTGGACATTGAAACGGCCCATGGTACTGAGTTCCATGAGGTCGGCGTCATTCAGAACTTGTTGCACCCTATTATTATAGGCCGGGACTTTTGTTTATTTTAGGATCTGTGGGAGAAAGGTTCTGGGTTCTCTGGCTTGGATAGGGAACCAGTTAACCCTAATGAGGTATCACCACACCCTGAGTCAGACGGATTTCCCTTTTGTGTCCTTGTGGGGGATGAGGAGGTAGTGTCCCCTGAGTCTGACATTCCGGAGTTAGGGGTGACCAGCTAGAATTTTGAGTCTGCCCAACATAGGGACCTAACTCTGAAGGAAGCCTTTAATAATGTCAATGTCATAAATGGGGTTGCACAGGAGCCGGGGGCTGACACAAGGTTTCCCTATTTTATGATGAGTGAGGAGTTGTTGTCCCGGGTCATGAAAGTGAGGGAGGAGCTGGTGGAACAGTTACTAGTGCCGGGTCCCTATAGACAGAAGGTGTTGGACATGACCCATTCACATACCTTGGGGGGACATCTGTGAGTGGAAAAAACGCAGGAACGGATCGTGCAGAGGTTCTATTGGCCCGGGTGTCATCGGGAAATATTAAACTATTGCAGGTCCTGCCCTATGTGTCAGTTAACCGCCCCCACCTCTCACTTTCGAAGTCCCCTCATGCCATTTCCCATTATTGAAGTGCCGTTTGTGAGAATTGCTATGGACTTGGTTGGTCCCCTGGTTTAAATCTGCTTATCGGTATCAATACATATTGGTCATCCTGGACTATGCCACAGGCTATCCTGAAGCAATTCCCCTGAGAAACTCCTCCGCAAAGAGTATAGCCCGCGTATTGGTCCATATTTTTTCCCGGACAGGTTTACCAAAGGAGATCCTGACCGACCAGGGAACACCTTTTATGAGTAAGGTGATGAGGGAGTTATGCAAGGTCCTGCAAATCTCCCAGTTGATGGCTTCAGTGTACCATCCTCAGACAGATGGCCTTGTGCAAAGGTTTAATAAAATGCAGAAGAGTATGCTGAGGAAAGTCATAGAAAAGGATGGTAGAGACTGGGACTGTCTCTTACCGTATCTGTTGTTCTCCATCCGTGAGGATCCACAGGCCTCTACGGGGTTCTCGCCATTCGAACTTCCGTATGGCCGACATCCGCGAGATCTCCTGGATATAGCCAAGGATACCTGAGAAGTCAAAGTCATGCCCCACAGAAGCGTCATCGAGCACATGGCATTGATGCAGCAGAGGATTGCGAAGGTGATGCCCATCGTAAAAGGACATCTTCTCCAGGCACAAGAAGCTCAGGCCAGGGTCTACAACCGGTCAGCCAGAGTGAGGAAGTTCAATCCGGGAGACTGAGTTCTTGTGTATTCCTATTCTGGAGAGCAAGTTCTTGGCCAAATGGCAAGGGCAGTATGAGGTGGTGGAGAAGCTTGGTGATGTGAACTATAAGATTCATCAACTAGGAAAACAGAAACCATATCAGATCTACCATGTCAACCTCATCAAACCATGCTAAGACAGAGAGCCGGCTGAAACTCCGTGCTTGCTGGGCAAGCCAGAAGGTGAGGTTGGAGGTGTCGCCATAGCGCAGTCGCTGTCGAAGGTCCAAAAACAGCAGTGCCGGGAGTTACTCCAGAAGAACAGGCACCTGTTCTTGGAATTGCCGGGGTGCACAAAGGTCGTAGAAAACGAATTTCTGACGGAGCCACATGTGCGCGCAAACATGTAGCCCTATCGAATTCCAGAGGCCCGACGAGAAGTGATCTCCAAGGAGGTGGAGCGTATGTTGAAACTCGGGGTCATTGAGGAATCCAAGAGAGGTTGGTCGAGCCCAATTGTGCTGGTCCCAAAGCCCGATGGTGAATGGAGGTTCTGCAACGACTATCGGAAGTTGAATGTGGTCGCCAAGTTCGACGCATATCCCCTGCCACGCGTCGATGAGCTGATCGAGAGACTTGAGCCACAAGGTACATAACCACCTTGGATTTGACGAAGGGATATTGGCAGATCCACATGGCACAGGAAGCCAAGGAGAAGACTGCGTTTTCTACGCCAGACGGATGCTTCCAGTATGTCCGGATGCCGTTTGGACTGCAGGGGGCCCCTGCAACCTTCCAGAGAGCTATGGATCGAATCCTTGCACCCAATAAGCAATAAGCCGCAGCATACCTGGAGGATATTATCTTTCAGCCCAAACTGGGAGAGTCATCTGGAAAATGTCCAGACATTGTTTGATGCTCTAAGAAAGGCGGGGTTTTCAATAAACTCAAAGAAATGTGCCATGGGGAAAGAAGAAGCCAAATACCTGGGCTATGTGGTGGTAGAGGCGAGATCAAACCCCAAATTAGTAAAGTGGAGGCAATCCAAACCTGGCCGAGACCGCTGTCAAAAAAACAAGTTAGAGCCTTCCTGGGGATCGTGGAATACTACAGGAGGTTCATCCCAAACTTTGCCATGATGGCTGCACCCCTGACTGACCTCCTTAAGGGGACGAAATGGGCAATGGCCAAATGGTCTGAAGAGGCAGAGACGGCCTTTAAAAAAATGAAAGGGTCTCTGTATAAGCATCCGGTCCTGGTGGCCCCCGACTTTAAGAGTTTATACTCCAAACGGACGCCTCAGATGTTGGTTTAGGAACAGTCCTTTCCCAGAATATACAAGGGGAGGAGCACCCTGTTCTCTACCTGAGTAGGAAGCTGTCCTCATGTGAGAGGAATTATTCGGTCATAGAGAAAGAGTGCTTGGCCATAAAGTGGGTGGTGGACACATTACGGTACTATCTGGTAGGACATAAGTTTAGATTGGTATCCGACCATGCCCCACTCAGATGGATGAGGGAAACAAAGGGTAAAAATGCTAGGGTCACCCGCTGGTTCTTTGCCCTACAAGATTTCAACTTCCATGTAGAGCATAAAGCAGGGAAGCTATATGGTAATGCCGATGCCCTCTCGAGAATCCCTTGTCTGGTAGTACGAAGTGCCAAGCCCCACACCTTTAGGCAGAGGGGGAGGTATGTAAGGTGGCTAATGGTCGCATAGTCGATGGAAGGTATGTGTCACAGAGATGTCTGGCCTCTGTGATGTAACCCGGAGTGTTTCTCTAGTCCATGTAAGCACTAAGAGGATCGTTTGTTGCACCTGGGACCGGGTTACGGGTAGTTTAAAGAGATGGGCGGGTCTAGCTACCCACATAACTCACCTCTGGGTGTAGTTAACAGCCTATAAAATGGAGGCTGTTGTTTGGCACATGGTCTGTGTGTTTGGAGGGAGAAGGCCTCCAGTGTATGTTTGTCTCCAGACCGAGCCAGGATACTGGACGCTACCCCAGCCTGCGTGCCACACAGGGCTGGCTGAGCAGAGACCTGCTAAGGACATTTTACTTTGTATGCCTGATCTAAAGGCTGTTTCCTTTTCTGTTTGGCTTCTGCGTTTATCATGTAATAAACCCACATGAACTTTTAAAAGAACAAGCCTCCTGTTTTTCTCCTGTTGCACCCAAGTGTGTAAAACCCCTACATGGGGTAGACTTGGGACACTGATAGAAAACACTAGCACGAGACAAAGCTCATAAAAGGCTTTCTGGATTTCTTAGTTCAGTCTGTGGCACTGCATATAAATATACAGCATGCAGGGCCGGCGTTAGAGGCAGGCAGACTAGGCATCTGCCTAGGGCCCCCACTCTACCAAGGGCCCCCGGCCCATCGCCGCCCGGCCGCTATGGGGTCCGTGAGTCAGGACGCCCCCCCGACGTCAGCGCCGCCCCCCCCATTGCGTTTTCAACTGATGCCAAAGATGTCGATACAGTTCATAGTAATGATGGAGGAGAGAGCGTCATGTGACGTGCTCTCTCCCATCATTCCCCCTTTGCCTCTGGCGCAGCGTTATGACCTCATCGCTCCACGCTGTGCAGGGCAGTGGAGTTACTGCGATGCACTGCAGATACCAGAGCTGCGGGGGAATGAGGAGGAGAGGTAAGTATTATATTTATTTTTTAACTCACTGAGGCCATAATACTGGAGGACTGGGGGCTACATTCTACTCTCTATGGGGGGCTGCATTAAACCCTAAATGGCTGCATTATACTCTAAATGGCTGCATGATACTGTATGGGGGCTGCATTATACTGTTTGGGGGTTGCATTAAACTGTATGGGGGTGCTACATTATACTCTATATGGCTGCATTATACTGCATGGGGGCGCTACATTATACTGTATGGGGCTAAATTATACAGTATTGGGACTGCATTATACTCTATGGGGGCTGCATTATACTGTATTGAAGAGTATGGGGTGCATTATACTGTACAGAGGACTATGGAGAGTGCATTATACTGTATCTAGGACTATGGGGATGCAATATACTATGGGAGTGCATTATACAATATGGAGGACTATGGGATGCATTATACTATATTAAGGACTGGGGGGTATGTGCGTTATACAACACGAAGGACTATGGGGAGTGAATACTATATGGAGGACTGCTCCAGTCTGTGATTTAGCTGCAAAAGTGACATTGCGACTATAGGACACATCACTGCTGCAGCCAATCACTGAACTCAGTGGCTCTGCTAATGTAGATGGCACTAGCTACTGAGCTCAGCGATTGTCTGCAGCGGTGATGTGTTCTGATGATGTGACATCACCACTGCAGACATATCACAGAGATTGGAGCAGCGGTGGAGAGCCATCACTGGACCCGGGGAAAGTGCTAAATGGAAAATACCATTAGAGTCCATGATTTCCCTCCATGGCGTTTCCCTGCAGACAACAGTCAGCGGCGCACAGAATGGAGCGCGAGTCACAGCGATGCGCTCACAAGGTAGTGCAGGTATTAGCCCCACCATATTAGCTGGGAACATTCCAATGGGAACATTCAGCTTTTTGGGGTCAAAATTAGAGAGGGACAAAAGAATGTGTAGTATCCAAGCTGGTACCAATTTCGCAGGTTTCACTCCTGGTTTTGGCTTACAAACACTGAGGTAAAACACTGACCAAATACTGAACGTGTGAATGTGGCCTAAGGAGCAGATTCAATTCCCATCAAATTTTATTTGGAAGGAACAAAATCACTCAGCCAGCCTTGAATGTGAAAAAAAAACTAAAAGGCCACCAAAAACCGCTGGTGGAAAGCGCAGTGTGTGACTGAAGGGGGAAGGTGACAGATCTTGCAGTCGTGACTCCTGGCCACTGCAGACTATTCTCTTCATTTCCGCTCTCTGCACAATAGGAACTAAACAGGACACTACGGCGCCTGCGCGGAAGCCTCATTGATCTCCTCCGGCAGTAAGTCGGCGGCATCCCCCGCCCGGGACTGCTCACAAGTCCTGCTGAGACAGAGGAGGTGCGGCAGCTGCACTACCTGTAGGGGCGCTAACGCGAAGGCCAAGTGCAAGTCCGCGCTACTTCCTGTCCCCCATCCCCCCTGAGAGAATCCTATTGTGCGCTGAGGGCGGCACGCCAAGGGTTACTACTACTACAACGAGCGTACGAGCGGGGGCGTGACCGACGCTTCCGCTCCTCCCACACAGCGTACTGTGGACACGCCCACGACTCGCCCCCACCAGCCTGTCACTCTCCCTCCCCGTGACGTCACCATCATGGCAACAACAGCTGCGGCGGCCGCAGCTAGAGCCGTGACCGGAGGAACCGTGAGCCCGGGCCGGCTGGAGCGTGACTCGGAGCGGCGCAGGGGCGAGCTGACAGCATGAGGCTCCCGGTGTCTGCTGAGCCGGAGCGCTGCTGAGAGCTGTAGGAGGGGAGCAGCGGGTGCCATGCACCCAGCCTGTGTGTGACTGAGCACATGCCCTCTCCCAGGCCCCTGTACGTCCCCTGCTAGCGCATACCCTGCCCGTGACCGTGCCCTGGCACAGGGCTGCCCCTCACCATGTTCTCCCTGCGCCTGGTGACTGCGGATTACTACTTGGCTGCCCCGGTGCCAGGCTTGGATGTAACCAGATCCCACTTCAGAGACTGCCCTGTAAGAAGAGTGCCAGTGGTCCGAGTGTTCGGGGCCACCCCTGCAGGTAAGGACATGCCCCATGGCTGGCTCTAAGGACTGGGTGGCATGGCAGAAGGGGTATCTTACTCCATGAGATGGGATCCTGGTAGATGTGCCACCTGACGTCGTGTATGGAAGTGCCAATCATGGGTGAGAATGCCAATAGTTGGCACCAATGATTGGGAATCCACAGAGCTGTTTGCCTTTTTTTAGTCAAGGTGCCATGTATATGTCTTCATGGTATAGTGGGCAGCAGTGTGTGCCCTTTATTACTACAAGGGCACATGATAAGGGCATGTGTGGCAGATTGGTGACTTGCCCTTCGGTCCTAGTGACAGATGTGACCTAGGACTCGGTAGCTGGCATGTACCCTGCTACCAGGGAGCTGAGATGACGGAGCAGTCTGTGCCATCGTCCGCAGACACAATGGGTCTGTGGCTGTGCTAATCTCCCAGACACGCAGGGTGGCAGAGCATGTGACATGAAGGTTACCAGCGCCTGTGCCCGCTGCAGTCAGGAGGGCAGGCTCCTACTAAGCATCTCACTCGCTGTCTGTTGCAGCAACCAATGTCAGACTAAACTTGTGGCAGAGGCTTGGGACGTGGTGTTGGCGACATCCTGTGTGTCCCTCTGACCTGTCTGTGGAGTGGGAAACCTCCGTCATGACAGTGGGCAGAAAGCATCTTTTGTATCATTTCACCCGACAGAAGGGGCTGGGGGGATCCTCACATGACCTGCTGGGGAATGAGACGGGAGCGCTGGCATAGACTGCTACCCAGAGGACAAGCAGCGTGGCGCCTCCCACACTGTCATCACACTGCTAATGATCCTGGTATATGCCCGCGCTCACCTGCAAGCTCTGCTGTCCTCCCATTGGATGGGTATTGTGTGTGCTGGGTTTTCTGTAGGGTCAGCAAAGATCCAGATAGAGCGGACGCCAGGAGTAGCAGATTTATAGGGATATAATGATTTAACACATTAAGGGTGCCTATCGCTGCCATTCTGCAGGATGCCATCAATGCGTTTCCTTTATGGGTACTGGGCGTCAATATAATTTCTGTGTCCTGGGGATGCGCTGCAAAAAAAATTCAGAATCTTATAATTAAAGACTCCTGCTGATTCTGAAAATCCTGCATAAAGCAATAGGCATAATCCGTCTAGCAGTGATTGCGGGCATGACTGGCAGTGCTGATGGCGGGTATCAATTGCTGGATGTAATCCTTTCTGTGAATGTTTTTAGTTGCCTGTCAGCAAATATGGCACGATATGTATTTGTAGTGGGTCAGTCCGTTTTTTCCTAGCTTTCGGCACAAAGCTGCATGTGTAGAAACTACACGGCTTTCCGCGGGTATGTTTTACTGGTCTGTAGGTAGTCCATATACTTTTATATGTTGTCCTCTTGAGGCACCTTATTCTCCCTGTGAAGTAATGAGTCTAGATGACAATTGCTTTATAATACAGCACCCAAAAAGAAAAATGCCTACATATAAAATGGGCCAAAACATCAATGAACATCAAGGTGGGTGCTACAATGTGGGTGTTTATTATGGCCAAATGTATGAGAAGCTACCCTTTAGTGTTACTGCACACTGCGGGGCTCAGTCTGTATGGCTCCTTAGGGCTGAGTCTTAAAGGCTTCACCAGACTCCATTTGTGAAAATATTCTGCCCTCTGAGCAATGCCCCTTACAATGCACAAAATATTCTGCCCTCCGAGTCATGCCCCATATAATGCACAGAATATTCGGCCCTCCGAGCAATGACCCATACAATGCACAGAATATTCGGCCCTCCGAGCAATGCCCCATACAATGCACAAAATATACTGCCCTCCAAGCAATGACCCATATAATGCACAGAATATTCTGCCCTCAGAGCAATGCCCCATACAATTCACAGGATATTCTGCCCTCTGAGCAATGCCCCATACAATTCACAAGATATTCTGCCCTCTGAGCAATGCCCCATATAATGCACAGGATATTCTGCCCTCTGAGCACTGCCCCATACAATTCACAGGATATTCTGCCCTCTGAGCAATGCCCCATACAATTCACAGGATATTCTGCCCTCTGAGCAATGCCCCATACAATTCACAGGATATTCTGCCCTCTGAGCAATGCCCCATACAATTCACAGGATATTCTGCCCTCTGAGCAATGCCCCATATAATGCACAGGATATTCTGCCCTCCGAGCAATGCCCCATACAATTCACAAGATATTCTGCCCTCTGAGCAATGCCCCATATAATGCACAGGATATTCTGCCCTCTGAGCACTGCCCCATACAATTCACAGGATATTCTGCCCTCTGAGCAATGCCCCATATAATGCACAGGATATTCTGCCCTCTGAGCACTGCCCCATACAATTCACAGGATATTCTGCCCTCTGAGCAATGCCCCATACAATTCACAAGATATTCTGCCCTCTGAGCAATGCCCCATATAATGCACAGGATATTCTGCCCTCTGAGCACTGCCCCATACAATTCACAGGATATTCTGCCCTCTGAGCAATGCCCCATACAATTCACAGGATATTCTGCCCTCTGAGCAATGCCCCATACAATTCACAGGATATTCTGCCCTCTGAGCAATGCCCCATACAATTCACAGGATATTCTGCCCTCTGAGCAATGCCCTATACAATTCACAGGATATTCGGCCCTCCGAGCAACGCCCCATACAATGCACAGAATATTCGGCCCTCCGAGCAACGCCCCATACAATGCACAGAATATTCGGCCCTCCGAGCAACGCCCCATACAATGCACAGAATATTCGGCCCTCCGAGCAACGCCCCATACAATGCACAGAATATTCGGCCCTCCGAGCAACGCCCCATACAATGCACAGAATATTCGGCCCTCCGAGCAACGCCCCATACAATGCACAGAATATTCGGCCCTCCGAGAAATGCCCCATATAATGCACAGAATATTCGGCCCTCCGAGCAATGCCCCATACAATGCACTGCCTTTGACTGCGTTGTAGGGTAGGCACAGGACCTTTGTAGTAGAATCCATCTTGCTTAACAGAAGTATTGCTGCATGTGGACCCACATTTTGGTGGGAGCCAAATCTAAAGACTCTATCAGTTGCTGCTATTGTGCCAAATGCATGTACATGGCTGAATGTTTTTTTTTTCCAGGTGACAATGGTGGCAGCGCCTCCTGGGAAAATGGGTAAATAATGCTCATGTGCTATGGCTCTGACATTACCCATGGGCACCATTCTATAATAATATCCCATTGAGTGGTAAAGTGTAATGTGTTCTATGCCTGTTACTGGTCTTCACAGAAACATAAGTACTTCATGGGAAGTGTTGCCACTAAAACTTTAATTCATATAGGGGAGTTAACCTCTATACATATCATACCTGTACTTATTGCGTTACATACTTATATATGTAAATAAAGTGTCCTTGGTAGATCTTTGGCATGGCCAAGAGCTCAGTGCACCATTCTTCTCCCATTTTACAGTCCCCTGCACCTCTGCTTATAATGATTAATAGCGCTTGCTTTAGAACAGCGCCTGTATTATCACCAGCCCTGCAGGAGCCTACTAACTACGGGTGCACACAGTGTCCAAGCGCACTCTCGTCCCCTCTCCTCTCGGCATCAGCCACCTGCTACTGTGCGATCCAGTTTCTGTGTGCAGCGGGCAGCCGCTGGGGACAGGAGAAGGGGATGCGAACACAACTTGTGCACACTGACACTGTGTGTACACTTGGCTCTTGCAGTGTCAGTGTGTGCAGGGCTGGGGATTCAGTTCAAGTAGGGATGCTAGGTGAATGCTTTCAATCAACATTAATGGAGGTGATTGTCATTGGGGGGGCGGAAAGGTCCATTAAGCATTTCGCCACTCCGAGATGCATCTCACTGATCCTAAACATCCAAGGCAATGATTCTGCTCAACAGCGTTCCTGCCCTCCCGCTGTGCAGGGTACTGCTTTATAGCGCCATTCAAACTTTGGGCTTTGTGGCTGTGTTTTTGTTGACTACCCAGCAGTTGGCAGGGGCATCACTAATGCTAGGGTTAGATGTGCCGACCTTGGTCGTTAAACAGACGATGATCTGCTATATGCAAGCCGATCACTGGTTGTTTGAGGGCCTGTATAGTCAGGCCAACCACAATTCTATCCACACAGAACAAGCATTTGGCACAACATTTGATCGTTCTGTACCCATAGAATATCGTGTTATCGGTAGCATATCATCTGCTTTTTATATATATTATTTTGTTTATACAGGACAATGTGCTGCGAAACGATGATTGTTAATCTAGCTTACAAATCATCGCACCTAACTAATGGCCATTTTGCTAATTTACCGGGTGTTTGCCGACCTGTTTAGTTGGGCCGATAATTGTGAGCGAGCTTTAATATGCTCGTTCCTCAATCATCGGCCCATCTAAATGGGTGCTAAGGAGAGAAAATCAAGAAATTGTGCTGCATTGCAAACTCATGCAGCAGCCCCATTATTTTAAAGTTTTCCAGGCTTGAAACAAAAATCTGTCACTCTATGTGACAGCAGACTGCTGAATCATGACAGTGTGTGCACTTGCTGTCACATGCCGACTAGTCTCAACCTGCTTTTGTCAGTTCATTTCTATTGAGAGAACTTGAACATGTCTAGTTGGCATGTGACCTCCACGTTCCAACTGAGAAACAAGTACTCATGGGTTCCCAAATATAGACCCGTCTAAATGGGCCCTTGAAATCCATTGACTTAATGTTTTGCGCAGAGCATTTACACAATGTGAACTCACCCAAAATGGTACAAGATAATTTTTTGGTATACTCTATACCAGACACCATGACTGGCAACAATGAGTCACGGTAATAAACCTTAGACACGTGTTCCGTTTTGTAATTGAAATAATGTACAGAACCTATGCACAGCGATTGATATGTAGCGTTCATTATAGACTGTTAATTTTCATAACTGGAAAGTGCATGAAGAATCAACGGAGGGTAAAGCCGGCCATACACAACCATACCGTTCAACAGCTTTGTCCAGCTTGACGAATGCAGCTACACGATAACATGAAGATTGTGGAGTTGCATTTTATTTAATGATTATCAACAGGGGCCACCATGCCATCTGCAACTGACCACAACATAATATTAATGGATTTTTTTTATCACAAGTTGCACTCCATAGACTTGAATGTGACATTCATGCAACTGGTCTTTGATTTTTCTATTTTCTTAAGCCAAATCACAGCTGCAAAAGATTTGTCATCATGTGACCAGAATTGCCATGTGGCCCTTTCCCGATCATGCAAGCTTGATTTAGCCACGTGTGCATGTTTACTTTAGTGAACAGAGGGGAACAAACCACTTCGAGGCATTTTTGGCAACTTATCTCTTTCAGAGGACCGAGCCTGTTAACGAAAATCTGTCAACACACAATGACTGTTCAAACCAAGCACATGCACTTGCTGCACCCTTGGCGTGGCCGAGCAGTGCAATGCTGCTTTTCACCTTTCTGATTTCCATCTATGTCTTTCTGTTCTTCCTTGATTAACAGCTCTGGCTTTACGGGAGCCGGAGAGGAGTAGAGATCGATGGAAAACAAGTACGTGGCAAGGTGTACTACACTGTTTGTTCATGCCAAACAGTGCTTGGTTTGAACAGTCGTTTAGTGCTGGCAGACTCCCTTTTAAACATCAACATGCCCAATCTTGTTTTACACTGACAATGTTCCACATCTGATAATGTGGAACAGTGAAAATCAAAAATGACACAGAGATTTAGTCGACCTAAAGCCTTGTATGTAAAGCATATTGCCTTCCTTACAGCAGCACCAGATCATAGCCTTAGGGCTCGTGCACTTTGCTGTATAAATCTTTCATATGGCATCCATTCTGCACCCCTGTTTGTGAGAAAAGCATCATGATTCCATTTAAAAAAGGTTCTTTTATTGGTCGACCATGACAGCACCACGAGAGAGGAGATCCGCCCACCAAGGACAGGAAACCTACAGGCTTAAAAGGGGCGGCCCTCTCTTCTCGCCTCAGTTTGGTTTCCTGTCCTTGACAGATGGAACCTCTGACAGGCTTACCTGTGAAGATGTCCGGAAGAAGCGTGCTGTCGAGCTGCGCCCGTCTGGGATCAGCAACTCCAGTACCGTCTTGTGCCCTAGGCTATGGGAGCTGCGCCCCTGTCTGGGGTGGCACCTCCAGCCAGATGGATTTTGATGACAGAGGCTGCGCCCCTATCTGGGGACAGCAGCCCCAACTTGAGGTGGGCACAGCATTGGGGGGCTGCGCCCCTGTCTGGGGTTGGCAGCCCCAGACCTGTGCGCAGGATGCTGGGAGAGCGGCACCCCGGCCGGGGTAGGGCCGCCCCTAGCAGCAGGTGAACGCTAGCTGGAGCAGGCAGCTGTAGGGAGAAAGCGCCAATTACAGGAGCGGCACCTCTATGACCAGCGCCGCAGGATGTGGCGGCACCACATGCTTCCGGTATTTTACTAGGCTGGGGGTGGGGCCTGATGCCAGGCAGTCATGTGACCAGACAGGAAGTCCGGTCCACATGCATGCAGACGCCGCGTGAGCTCTGCATTCTCCCCTCCAACCAGCAGATGGCGATGTAATAAAAAAAAGGGGAAATTAAAGGGAAGTAGACGCTCCTATTTAAGTGTCCAGATATCGCTGCTCTAGGCTTCCCAGTTACTTCAGAACTCTATTGTTAATGGATTCTGAAGACGAGCAGCAGCAGCAAATCCGGCGGCCGCCACTTTCTCCATCTCAGCGTTTGCCTAGGGAGCCCCAGGAGACACTAACCCCCTCTAGTCACCAGCAATTCTCGGACTGCAGGTAGACGAACCCGGTCTGGCCATCGTGACTCTAACAAGACGGACGAATCTGCAGCCCCTAGGGACGATCCCCCGGCTGAGAAAGGTCATCCAGCTAAACCGGTATCAGCTATTTGAGCTCTGGGTAAGTGATCTTTGAGAAAGTTCACTTAGGTAATAAGGTGTCCTTTCTTCTTATCCGTTTAGGGGAAGAACCGTACATCCAAAACCAAACACAAGCAATGTGCGTTATGCGAGGCCCTATTGGCGGACTCGTATACCAAAAGACTGTGCCAGTCCTGCATAAACCAAACTTTGGCGGATGAGACCCCCTAGTTTCGCCTCAGGCTCAAAAACCCTAGTTAAATCAGAGGTGAGCCAACTCCTCTCTAAAAGTCTGAGAGTAAGGAAGCTAACCATGAGGTCTCCCCAACTCCTGATTATTCCCTATCGTCACACGAGGAGGTGGACTCTGACGATTCAGCTTCTTCATCTTCCTCATCCTTGGATAGTGGTTCAGGCCATCACTGCTATTTCCATTAAATTAAGTTGACGGGTTGGTTAAAGCGGTCCGCGCAACCATGGACATTACGTACCTTAGACCAGAGAAGTCAGTCCAAGACGTCATGTTCAGAGGACTGGGGCAGAAGAAGAGAAAATGTTTTCCGTTTAATGATAAACTTCAGGGTCTAATCCATAGACAGTGGCAAAAGCCGGAAAGAAAAGGTTCTCTCCCCCCATTCTTTAAAAGAAAGTACCCCTTTGAGGACTCTGCCTCCTCCTCCTGGGAGAAGGCTCCCAAAGTAGACGCAGCTATAACTAAAGCTTCTAAAAAGTCATCTCTCCCCTTTGATGATATGGGGGCCCTTAAAGACCCTCTGGACAGAAAAGCAGATGTGTTTCTCAAAGGCACCTGGGAGACAACCTCTGGGGCTTTAAAACCGGCAATTGCTGCGAGTTGCACAGCTAGGTCTTTGATGGTATGGCTAGATAAGCTGGAATCGCATTTAGAAAACAACACATCCAGGAAAGAGATCTTGTCTAGTATCCCACTCATGCAGGGGGCAGGAGCCTTCCTAGCGGATGCTTCCGTGGACTTGGTTAAGTTAGCTGCTAGATCGAATGCCATGACTAGTGCAGCCTGCAGGGCTCTGTGGCTCAAGTGTTGGCCGGGTGACATCCAGGCTAGAACGAGACTCTGTGCTATACCTTGCGAAGGGGAACATCTCTTCGGTCCAGTCCTGGATGAAATCCTAGGCAAAGCAAGCGACAGGAAGAAAGGTTTCCCTAGCCTGTCCATGCCTGCCTATAAGCGGTCTTTTTGCAGGAAAAGATTTGTGCGTAAAAGACCACAGCGAGACCAGGATAAATGGGAAGACCTTAAACCAAAAGGTAGAGGTCTTCTGTTCAGTATGTCTTCTTCCACTCGGTAGCCCCGGAAATCGAGTCAATGACTTGTAGCCCAGGTAGGGAGGAGGCTGACGGGCTTCTTACCTGCCTGGACAAAGATTTCAGCCAGTAACTGGATCCTTAATCTGATAGGTCCGGGTCTGAGATTCCAGGTCCAAGCAGTTCCTCGTGAAAGGTTTATCTTGACCCCGGTCCGTTCCTCTATATCAGAACAACTCGCTCTTCAGGAAGAAGTACTGGACCTTGTTCAAAAACCAGTCCTGGTGGAGGTCCCGGCGTCTGAAAGGGGGTTGAGATTTTACTCCCCTCTCTTTCTGGTCTCTAAGCCGGACGGTTCTTTCAGGTGTATTATAAATTTAAAAGCCCTGAATAAATTCCTGATAATCCCCACCTTCAAAATGGAATCGATAAGGTCAACAATAAAGTTGCTGTTTCAGATTGTTACATGGTGGTTTTGGATTTGAAAGATGCCTATTACCATGTACCTATCCATTCAGATTACCAGAAATATCTTAGAGTGGCCGTGGTTATAGATGGGGTCATCAAGCACTTTCAATATTGGGCCCCGCCGTTCGGTTTAGCCATAGCCCCCCAGGTATTTACCAAAATCGTGGCAGAGGTAATTGCTCATGTTAGAGAGCATGACATATTAATTATCCCTTATCTGGATGATTTCTTGATAGTTGGTAACTCGAACCTTCAATGTAGTAAGCATCTAAAAATATTGATCTCCATCTTAGAAAATCTGGGCTGGGTCCTCAATTTAAATAAATCTAGGTTAACGGCCACAAAAGTTCAGCAATTCTTCAGTTATGCTGGATTCAGATTCTCAGACATGTTACCTCCCTGAAGTCAAAAAACTAAGGATCAGGGATAAAGTAAGAAGAGCAGTGTCAAACCCAGTCATGTCCCTGAGAGCTGCGATGTCCCTGTTAGGTACCCTGACATCTTGCCTTCGCAAGGTTCTGTGGGCTCAATATCACTCCAGGGTTTTACAATGGGATGTACTGCATAATGAAGTTATGTTGAAGGGGCGCTTGGAGGGGAGGTTTTCCTGGTCTCCCCGGTCAGTTGAATCCTTACAGTGGTGGGATAATGAAGTGAACTTATCCAGAGGGGTCCCCTGGGTTTTTAGAACAACCTGAACAATTACTACCGATGCCAGTTCCAGTAGGTGGGGGGCCCATCTTGGAGATATGGTAAACCGGGGGTCATGGTCTAATTCGGAAAAGAGTCTCTCCTCCAGCGCTAAAGAGTTGCTAGCGATAGACAGGGCAGTCAATTATTTTCTAGTTTGTCTTCAAAATCGTGACGTAAAGGTTTTCTCTGATGATAAAATTGCAGTAGCTTACGTGAACCTTCAAGGGGGTACACGATCAAGATCTCTGAGTGGCAGATCATCTCTTTCAGGTCTCGGCATGCCATCTTCGTTCCCTAACAGCCCTTCATATAAAGGGAAAAGAAAATTCAAGGGCAGACTACTTAAGCCGCTATACCCTGAGACAGGGGGAATGGGAACTAAATCGGGACATTTTCTCCCAAATTGTCCAAAGATGGGTACCTCCAGTAGTGGACTTGTTTGCTACATAGTTAAATCGGAAAACTCCGCTCTTCTGTTCCCTGGATCCCAAAGAAAAAACCCTGGCAGTAGACGCTCTCCAGATACCTTGGGGATTCAGCCTAGCCTATGCCTTTCCCCCGTTAACCCTTCTTTCTATGGTTATCAGGAAGATCAGGGAGGACATGGCGAGAGTTCTGCTTGTCGCACCCTTTTGGCCCAGGAGGCCTTGGTTCTCATGCCTCAGGAGCATGTCTGTGTCAGATCCTTGGGTTCTACCGGAAGTTCCGGATCTCCTGTTCCAGGGTCCAATAGTCCATCCTCAAGTGTCTGGCCTCCACTTGCCGGTTGAACTTGAAGGGGAGCTATTAAGAAAAAAGGGATTCTTCCAAGGCTTAGTGACAACCTTAATGCGTAGCCGTAAGCCTATTACAACCAGAATTTATGCGAGAACCTGGAAGAAGTTTTATAGCTTTTTCCGGTTCCAGAGTCGGTGAAGAGGCTCCAATAAGTAAAATTCTAGAATTTCTGCAAAAAGGCTTTGAGTTAAGGCTAGCCACTAGCACCCTGAAGGTTCAGGTGTCCGCCTTAGGCACCTTATATAGCTGTGATCTTGCGAGTAATTATTGGATTTCGCGTTTCATTAAAGCCGCCTTTAGGTCCAGGCCCATTGTCAAAAGCAAATTGGTACACTGGGATCTAAATTTGGTTCTTAAAGCCTTAACTGGTCCACCCTTTGAGCCAATAGAGTTAGCCACTCTTAAGTCCCACTCCCTTAAAACAGCACTTCTGATAGCTCTAACATCTGCTAGGAGAGTTAGTGATATTCATGCCCTGTCTTCAGCCTTGCCCTTCACTCAGATCCTGGATGATAAAATAATTTTTAAACCTGATCCCCCCTATCTCCCTAAAGTAGCTACCCGTTTTCACAGACTCCCAAGAAGTAGTCCTACCTTCCTACTGCCCTAATCCGGGAAACCGGAAAGAAGAAGAGTTTCATACACTAGACTTAAGGAGATATGTAATTAGGTACCTCTTGGTCACCAAAGAGTTTAGAAAAGACAGTTTGTTATTTATATCCTACCAAGGTGGTAGGAAAGGATCTAAGGTCACAAAGTCCACCATAGCTAGATGGATCAGGGAGGCTATTTCCCTAGCTTATACATCCAGCGGTGAGGAAATACCACAAGAATTGGAAGGCTCACTCCACCCGAGCAGTGACGACCTCCTGGGCGGAGAAGACGGGTGTCTCGATAGAAGACATATGTAAGGCTGCTACCTGGTCTTCTCCGTCTACCTTCTATAGACACTATAGACTGGATTCGGGTGTTTTGTCCGATCTCACTTTCGGGAGAAGGGTGCTCCAAGCTGTAGTCCCTCCCAAAACTTCTTCATCTCTGTAATTCTCTCGTGGTGCTGTCATGGTTGACCGATAAAGTCATAAGTTACTTACCAGTAACGGGATTTTTCGGAGACCATGACAGCACCCTTATATTCCCTCCCTTCACATTGATGGGAGCACTCCTTGTTTATTAACTTTCACTCTTAAGTTGGTGATTTATAGAAATGTTGGTTTATCATGTTTTGCCATGTCTACTAACCTGGTGGTCCTCTCAATGCTCTGTAATCCAAACTGAGGCGAGAAGAGAGGGCTGCCCCTTTTAAGCCTGTAGGTTTCCTGTCCTTGGTGGGCGGATCCTCTCTCTCGTGGTGCTGTCATGGTCTCCGAAAAATCCCGTTACCGGTAAGTAACTTATGACTATTTTATCTTAATACAATTTTTTAATTTTTTACTATGGGCTCAAGAACTAACATTAACAATATTACAATCCAGAGTCACAAAGAGCCCCCAAAACTGAACCCTGCAGCTTCGTCTGTTCTGTCACCGATCATTGCCGGCTTAGACCGCTTCTGCAAGTGATTCTGCGGCTTCCTCTGGCGTTGCGTCGACAGAGCAGCAGCTTCTCTTCTGCTCCGCCCTGTTGACGTGGCATGACTGCCGATGTCATGCTTGATTAACAGCCCGCCACCAAACTACTGGGAGCTGGCAGTCAAGCCGCGTTGACAGAGCTGTCTGGAAGAAGAAGAAGATCTGCTCTGTTGATGTGAAGCACGAGCAGTCCATGACCGTTCTGAGCCGGCAGAGGCTACAACAGGCAGGTGGTTAATTAATAGAAAGGTAGTTCTTACTAGGCCCATTGTAAAAAAATAAAATAGTCCCAGATAATCCATTTAAGGGTAGAATATGGTGCCGGATGAGGAACCACGTGGTGACATATGAAGTGCCCAGAGTTCTGTAATACAGAATGGTGGGGCTCTATGCTTGTATATGGTCCATGAGTAGTGGTTTGTGTAAGACCATTATAAATACGGTAGGTTGAGGGTAACGTTTTCTGGACCTGAGTACTATACGGTAAGGTTATGTTCACACGTTGCATTTTCTATGCAAATTTTCAGCTGCGTTTTACAGTACCAGCAAAGTCTATGAGATTTCAGAAATCTCATGCACACCCCTTGTTTTTTTTTTCCTTACAGTTTTGTCAAATAGCTGCTTTTTTGCAAAATGCAGCTTGTCACTTCTTTCAGCGTTTTTGCACCGTTTTTCACCCATTGGGTAGTGCAAAAACGCAACAAAAAATGTAGGTATCAGGTTTTGCTGCGTTTTTGGTGCCAAAACCTGAAGAAGTTGAATTTGTTTATTTTTGCACTAAATTTTATCAGCATGCACAAGAGACAAATGTACACTGACAAAAACACAGCAAAAACTCATCTTAACCTGCTTTTTTAATGCCAAGAGAGGTTGTTTTGCCTGTAGAAAAAAAAACCTGCAACGTGTGAACATAGCCTAATAGTCTCTTTACTTTGCTTCTTGTGGGGATTGCTGTTTTCAGGGAAAACCAGGAATTCTCCAGCATTTTCTACAAGGGTCTCAGCAGTCATTTCGTGGTGATGCCTGTGCCTCACCAGTGGGTGACTTTCTTGGATGGCACGGTGGCCCAGGAAACATGGTCATTCTCCACAAGTATGAATGTTGGATACAAAGGTAGCTATAATTATAGCGTGGTCACCAGTCTGATCTGCAGTCTACGGCACCCTTCATGCTATGGAAGCCCAGTTACTTCGTCTTCCTGCTGTCAGTAGCCCTGTGCACGTTTTCCCTCAGGCCCTGGAGAAGAAAGTGTGCCATGATGAAGTGTGACACTACGTGGGAAGTCTTAGCAGGAAGGTCAAAGTGAATCTTTCCATTGCAGCTGGGAGCAGACTGTTGTGTGCAGGGCCTGAAGAAAGGTGCAATCATCGGCAGGTTGCCCCCTATCAGTTGCCCGCCCTGCCATGCCTCATTCACTGGGGACTGCACACCAGCTTGGTGCATAGTTTATAATAATAGTTTTTTTCTTTTTATAGCGCCAACATATTCCGCAACACAATTTTAAAAGGGGACTTGTACAGACAATAAAGACTTTACAGAATAAACATAACTCGAATATCAAAAGGAGTGAGGGCTCTGCTCGCAGGCTTAAGATCTATGAGCAATTAGAGAAGACCCGAAAGGTGGATGGTAAAATGTCCTTATATTGTACAATACAGTCATAATATACTAAATGGGGTATTCACATAAGGCTATGTTCACACATTGCTTTTTTGCTGCGTTTCTTTTTTTCTGCAGCGAAACCTGATTTCTTGCCGGAGGTTTGTTCAGGATTTTTCTAGTTTTTTTTGCTTGTTTTTTTGTGCGTTTTGCTGCGTTTTTTTCATCGTTTTTTTTCACCATCCTTTTGTCTCTTTATGCATGTCCATAAAGTTAAGTGAAAAAAAAAATTAAAATCTCATTCTGGTTTTGGCATAAAACAAAAAAAGCTGAAAAACCTGACACCTGTGTTTTTTCCACCACTTATTACTTCCAATGGGTGAAAAAACGCTGAAAGAAGTGACATGCTCTATTTTGAAAAAAAAAACATGCGAAGCACAGAATCCTGATTAAAAAACAAAAACAAAAAAAAAACAAGGTGTGTGTATGAGATTTCTGGAATCTTAGACTTTGCTGGTACTGTAAAACATAGCTGAAAATTTTTATAAAAATGCATCAAAAAACGCTGAAAAAAACCAAGATGTGTGAACATAGCCTAACACTGCATTAACTGGTCACCAGCAAGCATGTGTACAGTACAGACACAGAGGGCTATTAAGCGCATGGAGGGTGTGTGAACAGATGATACCAGGGTTGTGATCTTGAAGAAAATGTTGGATGAGCAAAACAGGGATAGTTAAATTAGTGAGGTGGGGCGACAGGCCAATCTAAAGAAATGCATTTTAAGGCCAACCTTAAAACTGTGACTATTAGGAATTTATTGAATTGTCCTGGGCAGTGCATTCCAAACAATTGGCGCAGCTCGCAAGATGTCTTGGAGTGGGAGGTTCGGATTGAGGATTTAAGTCATTAGCAGAACAGAGGGAACGGGTAGGGTGGTAGACTGAGACGAGGGAGGAGACGTAGGGTGGTGCTGAACCGTGGAGCGCTTTGTGGGTGACAGTTAGAAGTTTATATCAGACTCTGTAACAGATGGGTAACCAGTGCAATGACTGGTACAGGGTGGAGGCATCGGTGTAGCGTCGGGAAAGGAATATGATCCTGGCTGCTGCATTCAGGATGGATTGGAGAGGGGAGAGTTTAGTAAGAGGGAGACCGATTAGTAGAGAGTTGCAGTAGTTCAGATGAGAATGAATCAGAGTGACAGTAAGAGTTTTTGCCAAGTCAAAGGTAAGAAAAGGTCGAATTCTAGAGATGTTTTTGAGGTGCAGGTGACATGAGCAGGCGAGAGATCGGATGTGGGGAGTGAAGGAAAGATCTGAGTCAAATATGACACCAAGACAGCAGGCATGTTTTTGGGGAGTAATGATGGAACCACACACGGAGATGGCAATAATCGGGCACAGGTAAATTAGTGGAGGGAGGAAACACAAGGAGTTCAGTTTTTGACAGATTCAGTATTAGATAGAGGGAAGACATAATGTTAGAGACAGCAGAAAGATAAGAGTGTTTTGTAATGTCAGGAGACTATGTATAATTGGATGTCATCAGCATAGAGATGACACTGAAAACCGAATCTACTGATTGTTTGTCCAATAGGGGTAGTGTATAAGGAGAAAAGGAGCAGGCCTAGGACTGAACTTTGAGAAACCCCAACAGTAAGGGGAAGAGGAGAGGCAAAGTAGCCAGCAAAAGACACCGAGAAGGTGCGGTCAGAAAGGTAGGAGGAGATCCAGGAGAGAACAGTGTCCTTGAGGCTGATGGCGCGGAGCATAGTGAGGAGGAGCTGGTGACCCACAGTGTCAAATGCTGCAGAGAGATCCAGAAGTATCAGCAGGGAGCAGTGACCATTAGATTTAGTTGTTAGTAGATCCTATAGATACTTTAGTGAGGGCACTTACAGTGATGTGCAAAGAGCAGAAATCCGATTGTAAAGGGTCAAGAAGAGCGTTATCTGAGAAATAACGGAATAGACGGGAGTGGACCAAGCGTTCCAGGAGTTTAAAGGTAAAGGGAAGATTGGAAACAGGTCTGTAGTTGGCCGTGCAGTTCTGGTCGAGGGATGGTTTCTTAAGTAATGGATGTATGCTGGCATATTTAAATGAATAGGGGAAAAAATACAGACGAGAGGGAGAGATTAAATATATTAGTTAGGTGAGTGGTGAAAGCCGGAGAAAGGGACTAGGGAGATCTGAGGGAATAGGGTCACTGGTGCAGGTAGTAGATTGAGAAGATACAAGGATCCTAGTCACTTGTTGCTTGACTTGTTCAAAGGCAAAAAGTGAGCTAGATGCAATGGGAGAGGGAGAAGAATGTATAACGTTAGGTGATTGGGAGAAAATTTCCTGTCGGATGTGGTCAATTTTTTTCTTTGAAATTATTGGCCAGCTCATCAGCGCTGAGGTCGGTGGTGAGGGCCTGAACCCTTGGATTGAGGAGAAAATTAAGTGTCAGTCGTTTATGATTATTGGATAGTGAGGTGATGAGGGTGTTGAATTAGGTTTGTTTGGAGAGGTGAAGGGCCGAGCTATATGTTTTAAGCATAAATTTTTAATGGATGAAATCTTCAGCCAGATTGGATTTTCTCCACAGACATTCGACGCACCTGGAGCACCGCTGGAGAAAACGTGTTTGCAGTGTGTGCCAGGGTTGTCGCCGTCTGTGCCGAGTTCTATGTGTAGGAGACACAACTTCATCCAGGGCACATTGCAATGTTTCATTATAATGTTTCAATGCAGAGTGAGGACATGTGAGGGAGGAGATCAGCGCCAATGATGACTGTAAATTCTTCATAAGTTTCTGGGTGTTAATGACACGTATATTTCTATGTGTGGAAAGTAGGGGTGTCCTGAGCGGAGTGACAGTTCTTGACAGAGAATGAAAGAAGGTTGTTGTCAGAGAGCGGAGTTAATAAAGTCATACACTGAGCAGAGTCGGGAGCCGATCAGGTCCAGTGTATTTCTGTCTTCGTGCATAGGAGAGCTAGTAATCTGTGAAAGGCCGAAGGAGGAAATTAGCGATAAAAGGTGGGAGGCAGATGGTGGGGAGGGGATCACCAATAGGAATGTGAGGCAGATGTGGGAGGGCAGGGTAGAAAGTTTGGAAGCCAGTGGCAAAGTAATCCAGGAGCAGATGGGAGGAGCCCGGAGGGCGATACACAAGCACCACTCGCAGGGAGAAGGGCTGGTAGAGTCTGACAGTGTGTAGCTTAAAAAAAGGGTAGATGAGGGAGGGTACTGGTAGAGATCACCTGACAAGTACATTTTGTTGAAAATAGCAGACCAACACCTCCACCTGATCTGTTGTCATGTTTCGGGGTATGACAAAAATGCAGGCTACCATATGAGAGCAGCAACGGCGGTGGTGTCTGGCTGCTGGATACAGGTTTCGATAAGATCCAGAAGGTTAAGGGAATTTGAAAGGAAAAAATCATGGATGCTGACCACGCGTTCCAGAGGGCACAATCAAAAGAGACAGAATGCATGTAAGGAATATTAAGAGATTTACAGGGTTTCTCAGGGTAGCGGGGAAATAGTAAGTCTTATTATTACAAGAAGGGCTGGGATTAGGAGTGATTTCTCCTGCGACTAAGAGCAGGAAGCAGGAGAATAGAGAGACATTTTACCAATGCTAAGGTGGGTTTTGGAGTGCTGAAGAACCTCTGACCCATTTTACATGGGGAGCAGCATGCGATCACCTTTAATAGTGTAACAAAATTGCCTTTCAAATGACCCTATGTCTCAACTTTTCTATTGGCATTAACCATTAAACCTGTATAGAATAATTTAAAGCCCATTGTCACACTTTAAATCTAGGCCGCTATGAGAAGCCCACGCTATGAGAAGCCCACGAAGGGTTAAACCGGCAGGCAGCTAGAGCTCTTCAACATTTTTGCATGTTTAGCAGTAAAGAACGCACGCTCAGACTTGTAAAGTAAATAAGATTCTGTGTTTCCCGTTTTGTGCTTTCTATCCGTTACTACTATTCTAAATTACTAATCACAGCAGGGGCTGGATGGGGCACAGGGTCGTCATACATTAGTGTACGGGTGGATCCAAACTGCATGCCCTTGCCCTAAACTATTCAGGGTTCTCACCTTCTGTTAATACATTCTGGAAAATTAAAGCAGAATTCTGGTTATTAGAGCAACAAGGCAGGAATTGTATAAGCTATGAATGGAAAAGTATACAAAGCGTCTTGTGGGGTGTCCTCACCTACTTGAGATAACTCACGGTGGTCTGTGCACCTGACGTGGTGGCGCTGGGGCCCCCATTGCTTTGAATTGGTTTTTACCTTAAAGGGATTTGTCCTCACTCCTGTAAAAAAAAAAAAAAAATTATAAATATATATGTGGCTTCCAAACCCTGCCCTCCCAGTCTGTGTCCTGGCCTTCAGCTGCATTGGTGTTATAACGTACATATGAAGTACAGATGATGGCAGTGAAAGGGTCAACCCTGTCTTTTCCACTGAGTGTTGTGCTCATTAGAACAATCTACTGAAGCATCTCATCTCTAGAGTTAAGGCCCCGTCACACATAACGAGATCGCTAGCGAGATCACTGATGAGTCACGGTTTGGTGACGCAATAGCGATCTCGCTAGCGATCTCGTTGTGTGACGGGGCCTTTATTGAACATAGGTGACCCTTTCATTGCTATCATCAATACTCCAAACGAGTATGTTCTGGTATTAATCCAGCTAAAGGCAGGAAAATAGAAGCAGGGGTTTGCAAGCTGCAATATTTATACTGGAATGAAGAACTTTTCTCTATTTAAGTGATTTGCAAAATTTAGTAACTTTTCCATGTCTGACGAAATTATGAAAAAAAAAAACAAAATACTAGTTTAGTTGCACTTTAACTTCAAATCAACGTTCTCTCCATAACCAGTCTGAGAAATACTTAGGAAAGTAGAGTAAAGGCCCCCATACACATTAGATTAATGTGCACTGATCCTGCTGATCGCCTACCACAAAATAATATGGGAGCTCTGGGCTTGCTTTTTTTTGTTCCCGCAGGAGATAAGCCGCCTAAAGCCACCGTCACAGTAAGCGAGATCACTAGCGAGATCGCTGCTGAGTCACAAGTTTTGTGACGCAACAGCGACCTCAGTAGCGATCTCGCTACGTTTGACACTTAGCAGCGACCAGGCCCCTGCTGTGAGATCGCTGGTCGTGTCGGAATGGTCTGGACATTTTTTGATCGTTGAAGTCCCGCTGGGTAGCATGTATCGGTGTGTTTGACATCTTACCAACGACCTTGTTGACGACTCAGACACAGAAACACATAGGTGTGCATCGTTATACAGATCGTTACGGGTCGCCGCATCGTTGCTGCGTCGTTGGGAAGATCTGACTGTTTGACATCTCACCAGCGACCACATAGCGACGCAGCAACGATCCCTGCCAGGTCGTATCGTTGTCGGGATCGCTGTAGTGTCGCTTAGTGTGACGGGGGCTTAAAGGTTTACTGCTGCCATTGAAAACTCATCCATGTTCATGTGAGCTGATTGTGCATGCGTGTGGGACGGATAGCTTGGAAAAGGCAAAATCAGGATGACTTGGTATTCCATAAACATTTGTTTCTTGAAGGAGTTCTAAACTATCCGACTGATGTCTGATCTGTGGGATCTCTCCTCTGGGACTCTGCGAGAACAGTACACAATCATTGTCTTGTTTGTTAGGTCATGCTATCCTAACTCTTTTCGGGTTTAAGCAAGGGTTACGCATCTTAGATACAGACCATGTAGGTCTGAGTTCCCTGGAGAGATGGTCTGGGGCTCAGTTAACTGCATCTCTTAAAAGGAATCTGCTTTTTTTGCTGCCTCATTGGAGAGCAGCATAATGTAGAGACAGACCCTGATTACTGTGATGTCACTTACTGGGCTTTTTGCTGCAGTTTTGATAAAATCACGGTGGATAACCCCACCCACACCACCATGGACAGCTTTCTGTGTACATTGGCAGCTTTCTGCCTATGCTCAATCAGTGCAGGCAGGGTTATACAGAGCAGCAGGTTTACTAGTCTTCTAGTGATAATCTCCTGCTGATAAAACACTTATTACACTAAGCATTCCAGTAAGTGACATCGCTGGGATCAGGGTCTCTGTCTCTATATCATGCTGCCCTCAGATTAGGTGGCAAATACCTGGTGACAAATTATTTTTTTAATTTTAAAGTGATTGAAACCTTTGCAGTGATTTCTTTGTTGTTTATGGTAAGAAAAAAGTTGACATGGGCAAACAAGCACCATGTCCCCATGCCCTAGTTGGTAAGAGGTGTAGTGGTGTGAACTGGCACTTTACCTGTATGTAATTTGTAACTCTGTTGTGTTTTTCCGGAATGTACTATCCATTTACTAAGGCAAATTGCTTAAAGTAGTACTACCACATTTTTTTTTTCTGCATATATAATGCTTACTCCCCATCAGAAGTCTCATTGTTTAATTTATATCATCCCACCTCAGTTACATCTATTAATTTCCTCCTTCATTATAGGAAGCATATTCATGTGATCCCTAGTCTGACAACCAGTCCAGTACATGTGCTAATGTGTAGACAGGATGTCAGTCTGGGACTTCCTGTGAGCTCCAGGATGACCTCATAACCTAGGAAATCCCAGCAGACAGCTCTGACTCCTCAACTCCCCCCCCCCCGGGCTCCACACAGGGTGACTGCAGACGTTCATTATACTCCTTGGCCTGCTAATCGCATACTTGCAGGCGCCGGAGAATACTCCGAGCACACAGTGCGCGATGTGAGGATTCACAAGTCTCCAGTCACATACAGTGATTGCAGACTTGTGGTTTTAAACCGGATAACCTCATTAAGAGGTTAAAAGAAGCTCTGAAAAAAATGCACATAGGCTCAGCTAGTCATTTTGACATTGCAGTGCATATATAAATTCTTATTAAAGGGATTGTCCAGTACTCGGACAACGCCTTCTGAATCCCTATGTTCCCCTTTCCCCCTCCACCCCACCAATAAAATAATAACACTTATACTCCCCTCCAGTGGGGTCCACTCCAGTGGTGCTGGCAGGGTCTCCCCCGGCCATTTGGCACAAGCTTCACTCTTCCCTTCTGCGGACAGATCAAGACATCCAAAGTAAGTGAGAGCTGCTGCCTTCCCAACTCCATCACATCCATGTGAGAGGAGAATGAAGCCAGCGGAGATTGGTTGCAGGGATCGCATGACATTGCTATGTCAACACCGCTGGTGATTATTGGTGGTATTATTTTACTGGGGGGAAAACCTAGGAATTCAGAAGGGGTTGTGTGAGTAGTGGACAACCCCTGTAACACTTTTAAGTGCTTTTGCAGGCAGATTTCAAGTGGAATCAGCCTGAAAATAACTTTGTGTGCACATAGCCTTAAGGTGTTTTTCCTGAAGTAGTAGTTTTTCGGCAACTTTGCCATCGGCATCTTTTTCTTTTTTTAATTTTACACTTAACTTAGTGGTGACTTCCTAGCGGAAGCTGTGAAGGAAGATGGCACATATGCACAGGAAGTAATTTTCACACTGCTGTGTATATGTTCATTCTTTTTTGCGCTTTTTCAGGAGGGATCCACCTGAAAAAGCTCCCCATAGAGTGAACATAGTACACAGCAATGACAAAACCATGTATGTGTACATGTTCTGTCTTGTATCACTTTTAACTGCTTCAGGGTTCAGAAACCCTGACACTGTTTAAAATAGTAACTTGTTCATTCAAGTCTGCACATACATTTAATGAGGAAACGGTCTGTAGTTTTTGCCGCCTAGTTTTCCACAAAATCATATAGTAATATAATATTTGAAAGAATGTTCCTATTGATTTGTATGGGAAAGCTACTTGCTGTTCAGCTTTCTGAATGGCTTTTAAACATTGTTTTAAAGAAGCCAAGCGTTTAAAAGAAGTAACTTGTCCATTCTTCTGGTGTTTTACGCTCTATACATAAGTAAAAAAGAAGGCCCAAAAGATGCTCGAGCATTTTGGTGGAGATTTTGCTTTAAAAAATGCCACTGTCTTTTTCATTGTTTAATGGATTTTTAAAAAATTGACCATAAAAAGTGCTGAAAAAAATGTAAAAAATGCAATCAGGAAAATGTACCAAAACCACAAAAAAAGATACTTTAGGTTTACAATCCTCTTGAATCCTCTTGAAGTGTCGTCTGCTTGAAAAACGGACATTTTTTTTAACAGTGGAAAAAGAAGCAATGTGAACATACCCTAAAAGTGAGGGCTATATCATTCACAAGGGCATATACTGTCAGTTTGGGCTGATAGACTCCCTTTAACCATTGCTTTTTATATTTCCATGGTAACCCTCCTGGGAAGATCTAGAGCTGGGAAATATTCTTTATACATGGAATCCTCAAAATTATAGAATCACAAAGGAAATTGCTGTATTCTGAGATACGAGCGGACTTACAGCAAAAGGAAAGCCATAAATTGGTCACATTTTTTTCCCCAATTAACATTAGCATAAAAATACCTATTCTCTCCGTAGGGTGAGTATTGTGTTATGTGTTTTTTATGATTTATTTTCCTGCTCATCTCTGCAGCTTCCAGTAACTGTTGCTGACTAGTTAATCTTTTGGCGTCTGTTTTTTGTTGAAAAAGGCTGTATTGAGCCGAAACGTTGCCACAGCTCTTGCAGAGCTAATAAATCATCTATTTTTGGAGTGCTGTTTCTACTATTTTTTTCATTTGTTTTTTGTTGGATACAGGTACAGAGATGCACTATTTAAGGAGTATTCATCATTTTTTTTCCATAAATTAATAGAACACTTGAAAATAAGAAACTTTGCCAGATATCTTATTCTCAATTCATGGGTAAAATCTATATTCAGTGTATACAGAATTTCCCATTACTGAGATAGTAGCTGGCGCTCTTGTAGTTATATGTGTGAACCTCCAGCTCCTCCCTCCTCCATAGAATTTTAAAAACACCAACTGTCCTCTCCTATGTCAGTAATGGGAAAATCTGTCTTCACCGAATATAGATTGTACAAATTTTAACCATAAATTGAGAGTGAAAGATCAGTTCAGGTGCAGAGAGAAGCACATTTCTCTGATATATATTGCAAAGCTGCTTATTTTCATGTGTACTATTGATTTATGTAATAAAATTAAAATAATCGTTACTTTTTAAAGGGAATCTGTCACCTGGTTTTTGCTACCCCATCTGAGAGCAGCATGATGTAGGGTCAGAGACCCTGATTCTAGCTATGTTTCACTTACTGGGCTGCTTGCTATCATTTTTATATAATACCTGTTTTATCTACTGCAGATCTAGCAGTTATGTGAACGTTGAGCTCTGTAGAACCATGTATACACCACTGCTTGGTAGCTTTCTGCCCATGTACACAGAAAGCTGTCGATCATCCGTTTTGAGGGTTACACAGAGTTCATGAATATGCTTGACTTCCTGCCAGCAGGTTTATTAGTCCTAGTGAGAATCTCCTGCTGAAAAAACTGTGATTTTATCAAAACTCCATTTAGCAGACCAGTAAGGGACACATCACTGGATTCAGGGTCTCGGTGTCTACATTATGTTTGTTTCAGATTAAGTGGTAAAAACTGATGGCAGATTCCCTTTAAAAGGAATCTGTCGCCAGGTTTTTGAACCCCCATCTGAGAGCAGCATGTCATAGGGGCAGAGACCCTGAGTCGAGTGAGTGATGTATCACTGGTCTGCTTGCTGAAGTTTTGATAAAATCTGTTTTCAGTGCTGCAGATCTACCAGTCCTCTGAATGCTGTATTCTGTATAACCTGCCCACACCACTGATAGCCAGCTTTCTGTGTACGCTGTGCATAGTCAGAAAGCTGCTAATCAGAGGTGGGTGTGTGGTGACACAGAGAGCAGAAAAATTGAGGACTACACTTCATCAGGTTTACTAGTCCTCTGGTGATAATCTCCTGCTGATTTTTATCAAAACTACAGTAAGCAGTCCAGTAATTGAGACATCTCTGGAATCTTGGTCTACTTAGGGTCTTGTCACCTAATCTGAGTGCAGCATAATGTAGAGCATTATGCTGCTCTCAGATTAGGTAGCAAGAACCTGGTGACAGATTCCTTTAAGTCCTCATAGTATTACCCTCCTACCAGTAGCAGAAGCAAAGTTTCCTCATTCCTCCAGTAATCCCAGCAGTGCTTCCTTTCTACCAGTAGTCCCAGCAGGGCCCCCTTATTCTTTCCCCTGTGATAACTGCGGGGTTCACCTCTAGCCTCTTCTCTAGTGGTTACATCAGGATCTCCCATACATCTCATATATCCCTAACACAATGCCATGATGCCATGCATCTTCATGTGAACAGCCTATCCTCAGCTGCATCATGAATCTTTCTCTTCTTAAGTTGAATTTTCCGAAATGGAATGCAAGAGTCATTATTTGCCAGTGACAGCCACTGTTGGTTGCCTGACTGCTTCTGGCTGATACCATTAAAAATATCTACAACCATACATAGTTAAACATCTCTAGATAATGTAGCCTTGATATCAGTGGGACCTCCACTAAGGGCTCGCTCACACGAGCGTATAATTTGGAGCGTATTATTGAACAGATTTCCGCCCCAATGTTTTTCTATGGGGCAGTGTAGATCTACTATTTTTTTTCTCATGCCGATTCGGCCACCCTTACAAGTCTATGGGTGCGTGTAAAACATCGAACTGCACTCCGATGTCATCCGAGTGCAGTCCAACATTTTTGGACTCAGACGACGGAGAAATTAAGTTTCCCATTTTCCCCACACCTGGGATACAATTCTAGTATGTTAGAGAATCTGATCACTCTATGATGACATTCTCAGATCAGAGTTTGAGTCGATTCTCTTGCATGAGAGCATCATCGTTCATGTGACCCCGGCCTAAATGATAGTTTGGGATCTGTGCCTAAATCTGGCCACACAAAACCATCTTTTGACCACCCTTTATTTCTCTAGTCCCCTCATACACAGGAATGCCTTCTATTAAAGAGCTGCTGCCAGACCTATCTGGCAGTGGCTTATCTTCATGCCAAACAAAAGGATGGGATGTTGACATACAGCAGGCCAGACCCTTCTCTCCTCCACATTATCTGTTGGCCAAGAGTCAGGGGGCCTCCATACAGATCAGCTGGTTGGCTAATGCTGTAGAATCCGCCGTGATCGGATAACTTTCATCCAGTGTTTAAGTTGACCTTATGACTGGTCTGAAATCTCCTAAAATGACTTACCTCAATGATTTACAAACTGAGGCCCTCCAGCCGTTCTAAAACGACAACTCCCAGCCTGCTTTAATAGCCGTTGGACATTTGTAGCTTGCATGCATAGTTCTAAATGAACCTCCTATTTCATTTGTATATGCTTTCTTTTTCTAGAGACTATGTACCCCTTTAACATGATGCTATTAGCAAGCAGAGAGTGTTGCGCTCATGCAGGAATTAAGAGGTCTCCATAAATATGTCTCCAGGCTTAAGGGCATACATGTAGGAATGTGCCAATCTCTAGCATGTAGTGGTGATTGATGTGTCATGTCATGTGTCTCTTACCCTTGGACAAGACACACATAGAAGTTCTGCTTCTATAGCAAAGCTTGTGCTTGTGCTGGAAGTAGTTCACTTAAACTTGTTGATTGACTTGGATGGATGTTTTTGGCCGCTATAACTGAAAAGACGTCTTTCACAATGAAGCAATATTTGGAGCATAAGGGTTTTGTGAAGTCTGGGGCCTATGGAGCCTAGAAGACTTTCTACCTAAAGCCTCCTGGGATAAGGCGATAAGAGGATTTGACAGGTTTTTTACTTTCTTCTCTGAAACCTATAGTGGCCAGTAGTAAGGTTTAAAGGAATTGTACATTTTTAGAATGTTGTTGTACCACAGTGTTTCAGAGATCTAAAATAACAAACACTGCTATTATCTGCCTTCCGCAGCCCCAGACCTGCTTACTGCCACAGTCTTTGTTGATTGATTGCAGTGGTGACTTCATGTCTGCAGTGCTAGTAACTGCTGCAGTGGATCAGTGGCAGCGTTATCTCGGCTTATCTAGACTACATGAGCCTCTAAGGCCAGTCATTGGTCGCAGTGGTTTTCGAGCACTTTAGACGGCACAGTCCAGTGTAGATGATTAACAAAGACTGGAGCAGCGGTGGAGAGGCAGCTCTGGGAAGGCAAGTTACAACTTTTTGCTGCTTTTTAACTTCTACATTGGTATAATTAAAATTTTAAAAGGGAATGTCCCTTTGAGAGATGTCGACTGTTTGACCTAAAGCATAGGCTTCTTGAGCATAAGATGTATTAAAACTGGGCTCATCATGTTGAACATTGTACTTTTATTTGTGGGCAGCATGTCATTGAGTAGGGGGTTGGGATAGCATAAAATAAACGTGCACTGCACGTATAGTGTGCATACAACCTTACAGGAATATTCCCATCCTGTACATTTAAGTACATACAAAGGAAATGACACCTCTCCCTCCCCAAAATTTTTTCTTTTTCTAAAAAAAATGTCGTGCTCGTTTGACCTCAGTAGCGTCTCCACATGGTTTACAAGCTTCCTCTCCATGTTTAGACGGCAACAAACCCATCTGCTGAAATACTGCAAAGGATCCCATTGGAAGACAAATAGTAACATGACTGCCACTGAGCAGTCTCTTATTCACTGCTCCTACTAATTATTGCTAGGATTTAATATTTCACTCATTCCTATAAACAGTTTGACTGCAGAACAAGCTGTTCCCACAAGAAAACGATCCATATATTCCGAATCATGCGTCTGAGGATGACTCTTTGTTGGCCCAGCAGACGGGTTCTGACCACTTCAGAGGTCATTCACAGCCAGGCCTGGCATTCTAGAGTTACAGCCGGCATTGTGAACATTGCAGCCTGTCGGCCTGCGGGTGCTCATCTGTGCCATGCCGTTTCAGTTCCAGCTTCAACTGCCAAAATATCAGTGGGATTATTAAGGTAAACCGTGTGCTACCTGGAGCTGCTGCCCCGTTGTGCGAGGATCTGTAGATTCGCTGTACGCCATTCCTTCAGGTTTAACGCTCCTTGTCCTTTAGAAAACATATTCGGGAACTTATGTTCACTCTATAAGAGGTGGTTGTAGCCAGATCGGACGCAGATGGGGCTCTGTCACACAGCCATATTTGGGATCTGTATAGAAAAGGTGTGGAATATAAAGGAAACATTGGTCAGTGGGGGGAATCACAGGCTGCTTTTAATATATCTACCTGTCTGTAAGGCGTACGTACTCTAAGCAGCTGTAATAAGTAATGTGAACACTGTCTATGCATTTTTTTGGTTGTTTTCTAAGCATTTTTTGCTATGTCTTTGCCCCCCACACATCCCATGTGCATTTTTACTTGTATTGTGTAAACTTGTGAGCTTGTCCATTGGCCGAAGAATGGTCGGGTCATTTGTTTTAATTGTGTGGCATCTTTGGAAACCTGAAACGGTTAAAAGAAGCTAATGAACGTATGCACAGCACTTCTTTTTTACATTCAAATGCATATGTTCATTCTTTTTTAGCCTTTAGAGATTTTTCAGGTACCTGCCTGAAAAAGACATTGTGTGCACATACTGTATTGTACAGCTGCATTCTCCCCTGAGAGGTCGGGGGGGGCGATAGCATTGATACACAAAATGGACGTATGTATAAACCTACTTTTGTGTAAGATTATATAGATATAGATACACTGCCTTTCAAAAGTTTGGGGTCACCCAGACAATTTTGTGTTTTCCATGAAAACTCATACTTTTATTTATCTAGACATTGACAAGGTTAGAAATAATGACTTTTATTTGAAAGAATAATTTTTTCCTTCAAACTTTGCTTTCGTCAAAGAATGCTCCTTTTGCAGCAATTCCAGCATTGCAGACCTTTGGCATTCTAGTTGTTAATTTGCTGAGGTATCTTGAGAAATTTCACCCCATGCTGAAGCCTCTCCCACAAGTTGGATTGGCTTGATGGGCACTTTTTGCGTACCATATGGTCAAGCTGCTCCCACAACACCTCAATGGGGTTGAGATCTGGTGACTGCGCTGGCCACTCCATTACAGATAGAATACCAGCTGCCTGCTTCTTCCATAAATAGTTCATGCATAATTTGGAGGTGTGCTTTGGGCCATTGTCCTGTTGTAGGATGAAATTGGCTCCAATCAAGCGCTGTCCACAGGGTATGGCATGGCGTTGCAAAATGGAGTGATAGCCTTCCTTATTCAAATTCCCATTTACCTTGTACAAATCTCCCACTTTACCTGTACCAAAGCATCCCCAGACCATCACATTACCTCCACCATGCTTCACAGATGGCGTCAGGCACTCTTCCAGCATCTTTTCAGTTGTTCTGCGTCTCACAAATGTTCTTCTGTGTTATCCAAACACCTCAAACTTTGATTTGTCTGTCCATAAAACTTTTTTCCAATCTTCCTCTGTCCAATGTCTGTGTTCTTTTGCCCATATTAATCTTTTCCTTTTATTAGCCAGTCTCAGATATGATTTTTTCTTTGCCACTTTGCCCTGAAGGCCAGCATCCCGGAGTCGCCTCTTCACTGTAGACGTTGACACTGGTGTTTTGCGTGTACTATTTAATGAAGCTGCGTGTTGAGGAGCTGTGAGGCGTCTATTTCTCAAACTAGAGACTCTAATGTACTTCTGTTGTTACTCTGGTTAGAGCCTGTTTGTGCTCTCCTCTGAAGGGAGTAGTACACACCGTTGTAGGAAATGTTCAGTTTCTTGGCAACTTCTCTCATGGAATAGCCTTCATTTCTAAGAACAGGAATAGACTGTTGAGTTTCACATGAAAGTTCTCTTTTTCTGGCCATTTTGAGAGTTTCATAGAACAAACAAATATAATGCTCCAGATTCTCAACTAGCTCAAAGGAAGGTCAATTTTATAGCTTCTCAAATCAGCCAAACCATTTTCAGCTGGGCTAACATACTTGTGCAAGGGTTTTCAAGGGTTTTCTAAACATCCATTAGCCTTCTTAAACAGTTCGCAAACACAATGTACCATTAAAACACTGGAGTGGTGGTTGTTGGAAATGGACCTCTGGGTATGCGTGGCACCCCTCACCCCCAATCCTGGTATGCGTGGCACCCCTCATCCTGGTATGCATGGCACCCCTCACCACCCAATCCTGGTATGCGTGGTACCCCTCACCCCCCAATCCTGGTATGCGTGGTACCCCTCACCCCCCAATCCTGGTATGCGTGGTACCCCTCACCCCCCAATCCTGGTATGCGTGGTACCCCTCACCCCCCAATCCTGGTATGCGTGGTACCCCTCACCACCCCCCAATCCTGGTATGCGTGGTATCCCTCACCACCCCCCAGTCCTGGTATGCGTGGTACCCCTCACCACCCCCCAGTCCTGGTATGCGTGGTACCCCTCACCACCCCCCAGTCCTGGTATGCGTGGTACCCCTCACCCCCCAATCCTGGTATGCGTGGTACCCCTCACCCCCCAATCCTGGTATGCGTGGTACCCCTCACCACCCCCCAATCCTGGTATGCGTGGTACCCCTCACCACCCCCCAGTCCTGGTATGCGTGGTACCCCTCACCACCCCCCAGTCCTGGTATGCGTGGTACCCCTCACCACCCCCCAGTCCTGGTGTGCGTGGTACCCCTCACCACCCCCCAGTCCTGGTATGCGTGGTACCCCTCACCACCCCCCAGTCCTGGTATGCGTGGTACCCCTCACCACCCCCCAGTCCTGGTATGCGTGGTACCCCTCACCCCCTCCCCCCCAGTCCTGGTATGCGTGGTACCCCTCCCCCCCAGTCCTGGTATGCGTGGTACCCCTCACCCTCCCCCCAGTCCTGGTATGCGTGGTACCCCTCCCCCCCCAATCTTGGTATGTGTGGCCCCCTCATCCCTTTCACGCTGTACACACATACAAAAAAATAAACACTTATACTCACCTTTCTTCCCTATGCTCCAGCGCTGCTGTGTCCTGTTCTGCCGGAGGCCGGGGAAGGAGTGCAGCGCCGAAGCCCCGCGTTATCCAGCACCATTTTGCTGAAGACACTTCAAATGTGTCTTCAGTAAAATGACGCCAGATAGCGCTATGCGCATGCGCCGATCCGACGCCTCACTCCTGCCCCGGTCTCCGGCGAAGAGAGGCGCCGCGGCAACGCTCCTCCTGGTCAGGTAAGTATCTAAGTATGGCGCCGAAGATCGTGATATGCGTTCAGTGTCTACGCATACCGTGATCTCCGGCGCCATACACTCCTCTTACCTGTAACAGCTGGTTGCCCGCTTCTGTCTGGAGCCAGACTGCGCGTCACGCATGCGCAGTCTATAAAGGCTTCAGACAGAGATACGCATCCCCGGTTATATTATAGATATATACAGTGCATTGTGAAAGTATTTGGCCCCCTTGAACTTTTCTACCTTTTGCCACATTTCTGACTTCAAACATAAAGATATAAAATTCAATTTTTAGGGGGAAGAATCATCAACAAGTGGGACACAATCGTGAAGTGGAACGAAATTTATTGGATATTTTAAACTTTTTTAACAAATTAAAAACTGAAAAGTGGGGCGTGCTATATTATTCGGCCCCCTTGAGTTAATACTTTGTAGCGCCACCTTTTGCTGCGATTACAGCTGCAAGTCGCCTGGGGTATGTCTCTATCAGTTTTGCACATCGAGAGGCTGAAATTCTTGCCCATTCTTCCTTGCAAAACAGCTCGAGCTCATTGAGGTTGGATGGAGAGCGTTTGCGAACAGCAGTTTTCAGCTCTTTTCACAGATTCTCGTTGGATTCAGGTCTGGACTTTGACTTGGCCATTCTAACACCTGGATACGTTTATTTTTGAGCCATTCCATTGTAGATTTTGCTTTATGTTTGGGATCATTGTCTTGTTCGAAGATAAATCTCCATCCCAGTCTCAGGTCTTTTGCAGACTCCAACAGGTTTTCTTCCAGAATGGTCCTGTATTTGGCTCCGTCCATCTTCCCATCAATTTTAACCATCTTCCCTGTCCCTGCTGAAGAAAAGCAGACCCAAACCATGATGCCACCACCATGTTTGACAGTGGGAATGGTGTTTTGAGGGTGATGAGCTGTGTTGCTTTTATGCCAAACATATCCTTTTGCATTGTGGCCAAAAAGTTAGATTTTGGTTCCATCTGACCAGAGCACCTTATTCCACATGTTTGGTGTGTCTCCCAGGTGGCTTGTGGCAAACTTTAAACGAGACTTTTTATGGATATCTTTGCGAAATGGCTTTCTTCTTGCCACTCTTCCATAAAGGCCGGATTTGTGCAGTGTACGACTGATTGTTGTCCTATGGACAGACTCTCGCACCTCAGCTGTAGATCTCTGCAGTTCATCCAGAGTGATCATGGGCCTCTTGGCAGCATCTCTGATCAGTCTTCTCCTTGTTCGAGCTGAAAGTTTAGAGGGACGGCCGGGTCTTGGTAGATTTGCAGTGGTCTGATACTCTTTCCATTTCAATATGATCGCTTGCACAGTGCTCCTTGAGATGTTTAAAGCTTGGGAAATCTTTTTGTATCCAAATCCGGCTTTAAACTTCGCCACAACAGTGTCTCTGTTGCCTGGTGTGTTCCTTGTCTTCATGATGCTCTCTGCACTTGAAACAGAACCCTGAGACTATCACAGAGCAGGTGCATTTATACGGAGACTTGATTACACACAGGTGGATTCTATTTATCATTACCAGTCATTTAGGACCACATTGGATCATTCAGAGATCCTCACTGAACTTCTGGAGTGAGTTTGCTGCACTGAAAGTAAAGGGGCCGAATAATATTGCACAGTTTTTAATTTTCAGTCATTAATTTGTTAAAGTTTAAAATATCCAATAAATTTCATTCCACTTCACGATTGTGTCCCACTTGTTGATTCTTCCCCCCAAAATTTTAATTTTATATGTTTATGTTTGAAGCCAGAAATGTGGCAAAAGGTAGAAAAGTTCAAGATGGCCAAATACTGCATCTCACTAAATTAGAATATCATCAAAAAGTTAATTTATTTCAGTTCTTCAATACAAAAAGTGAAACTCATATTATAGTCATTACAAACAGAGTGATCTATTTCAAGTGTTTATTTTGGTCTGGTGTCTCTTATCTTCCTCTTGACAATACCCCATGGGGTTAAGGTCAGGTGAGTTTTCTGGCCAATCAAGCACAGTGATACTGTTGTTTGTAAACCAGGTATTGCTACTTTTGGCAGTGTGGACAGGTGCCAAGTCCTGATGGGGAATGAAATTTCCATCTCCAAAAAGCTTGTTGGCAGAGGGAAGCATGAAGTGCTCTAAAATTTCCTGGTAGACGGCTGCGCTGACTTTGGTCTTGATAAAACACAGTGGACCTACACCAGCAGATGACATGGCTCCCCAAACCATCACTAATTGTGGAAACTTCACACTAGACCTCAAGCAGCTTGGATTGTGGCCTCTCCACTCTTCCTCCAGACTCCGAGACCTTGATTTCCAAATGAAAATTGGAACTCTGGGATCTTGTGGAGTGTGTCAGTGACTGCCTTCTGGACATCTGTCAAGTCAGCAGTCTTCCCCATGATTGTGGAGCCTACTGAAATAGACTAAGGGACCTTTTTAAATGCTTAGGAAGCCTTTGCAGGTGTTTTTTGTTAATTATTGTAATTTACTGATGTGGCTTTTGTGTTTTCATTGGCTGTAAGCCATAATCATCAACATTAACAGAAATAAATACTTGAAATAGATCACCCTGTTTGTAATGACTCTATATAATGAGTTTCACTTTTTGTATTGAAGAACTGAAATAAATTAACTTTTTGATGATTCTAATTTTAGTGAGATGCACCTGTGTGTGTGTGTGTGTGTGTATGTGTATGTGTATGTATATGTAATATGTTATATAATCATTTTTTTTTCTTTTTATAAATGGAAAAGTAGGATGATTCGAATTTACATATATATAAAAAAAACAACTACTGTATATATTTTATTAAGTCCAATTCCTACCAAAATGACAGACTGGAACGCCACATTGGCTATAGAGTATGTTAGTTATGATTCTCTGTTATCTGAGGATGTGTGCAGTTTCCATATTTCCTATTAGCATTATTGTAAGCGATGGAAACCTCCAGTAATTATTGAAGCAATTTATATAAGAATATCTCATATTCTAACCTAGAGATTTAGGGCAAGTCTAAATACAGAATTCTCTCCATATATAAAATCTGCAGAAAATACGTGAAGAGCGCCAATGTTTATGAGCTTCACTCACAAATCAGAACAAAGGAGGCTTCGACTGCACTGTGCTGAGGGCAGGAAAATACGGCACTTGAAAAACCTATTGGAAAGCAAGTCTCATCCAATATGCTAAATGGCTGTGCAGAGAATATGGTTTACCGCCTCAATGCGTAGAGCAGGGGAGCCATCAATCTCTGCCAGCGCTGCCGTCACAAATAATATCAAATTATAGCAGGCAATAGAACATATAGTAGGTCACATTGCTCAAACCCATGTTCCTTTCAGTGAATAGAAGCCTGGCAGTTCTCACCTGCAGCCAAGGTTTAGTGCTCCTTTAACCCTTTCCTTGCTGGCACAGTGTGCCATTAGGTCAGTGGACTTGCCAGCCTGTTTATTTTATTTTTATTTTTTTTGTCTTTTATTATGGGTATTAATTTAAGTGAATATTGCACATCTGTTTTTTTTTTTTCATTTGCTGCTTTGATACCGGAAATATTTTCTCTGCAGCATTTAATGCAGCTCATGGACTGCAGTAGTTTATGGATGGCTATTACAGGCGCCTATTATCGACAGGCGCTGCTGGTAGGCTTGGTGATAAGGAATAACATACGGTATTCATCCTCGTGATGAGCAGTAAGGCTTGGTCTTTGTGTTGATTAAATATTAAACACATAACTGTCTTTTATTTTGCTTTTATTTTAACAAAAACCTGTCGTGATGAAAATGGTATCTGATTTGCAGATAGGATGTTATAGGGCACGAGGAGCTGATCAGGTTGCTGTACATTTTTATGAGAAAAGTTTCATTAAACTTAACCTTTTTTTCATTGAAATCCCCAGTGCTTGTATGAATAGGAGGCCATTGGGTGGTCCTACTCCGTGATTGACAGTCTTCCCTGTATGGGCATGATGTGATAGCTGTCAGTCACTAGTAGGATTGCCCACTGGACTCCTATTAATACAAGCACCAGGGATTTCAATGAAAAAATGCATACAAACACCAGGGACTTCCATGAGTGAGTAACATTTGAGTTATACTGAATCTTTTCCCACAAACCTATATATTATCCTGCTCAGCTTCTCCTTCTCTGTACTATGCTGTCCTCAGATCGGACTGTTTGTACAACATGACAGGCTCTTTTTAATGTAAATTCTGCTTTAAGGGTTTTTCTCTTTTTGCCAGCCTATGCATCAGAGCTATGCATGCAATGAGTAAATGTTTTTCATCGACCTTCAATATCCTAGTAATTCCAATAGGCTAGAGATTGAAATGTCGGCTAATTGGAATCTTGCAAGACTGATTACATTGATCATCAGACTTCTTAAAAGACAAAGGGCCTGATTCATCAAACTTAAACTTTTGGTGTAAAAAGCTTTGACAAGTTGCATAATTTTGGCGCAACTTGAATATGTGCTAAAATTTTGAGACATGGCACTCACACCATTTTCGCCCAGCTTCAACAAGTGGGCAACTAAGGTGGGACTGGGACGTGGTGACCACCACTTGTTAAATTCATACCAAGCGGCGGCGTTCGCTACACCACAAATCCTTATTCCAGCAGGTCCTGGAGTAGGATTTGTGACGAGGTGCACATAGAAGTGTACTCCGCTCTTCCAACGCTCATTCATGAAGTGGCACGTGCCTTCTAATGAGTCGGGAGCACCTGACTCAAGCACATCTCATCAAGAACAATGTGAAAAACGCATGTCTTGATGAATCGACCCAATGTCATTTTAAGTTATTTTACTCCTGCTCACAAATCAATTTGATTTGTATTTATTCTAGACCAGTTTCTAAAAATCCCTCATTTAAAGTGTCTCCTTCCTTTTGGCTGTGATGCATAGGCTTATATGAGGCAGTGGACTAAAGGGGTGGAGACTCGCAGCCAACCACATTTTCATGTAGGTCTTAAAAAGACGATTACATACAGGACGGAGGCCAGACAGTGTTTAGTGACTCCATCGGCTTCATTCTAGTGAATGTATTCTGACAGGAACCCTGACAGAACCAGCTTTTTCCCTTCCCACTACAGCACCATGGAGAAAGAGGATCCACGCCAAGGACAGGAAACCTACAGCTTTAAAAGGCAGAGGCTCCCTTCTCTATACGCTTCAGTGGTTTCCTGTCCTTGAAGGAAACCAACAGTTCCATGGCGTCTACTGGGGGAAAAAAGTCTTACCTGAGGCAGTTGGTCCCAGCAGAAGATTTGTGAGGAGCGGAAGCATCGGGCTCGGTGCAGCGGCAGCCGACATCCCTGTAGGGGAACACTGCCTGGTATGGTGCAGTGTATCTCTTGGGAGGAGGTAAGCACAGCCTGATATAGCGCTGTGTCTTCCCCGGGGGAGGAATATCCCTGATGGCAATCTGGAGGGGGAAGCATGGCGCGGTGCTTCCCACAGTCTTCTATGAAAAGTTGGGATAGGAAGTTGATATAGTACTGTAGAAGAAGATACGCACACGGCTGTAGATGAGGCACCGGCTACAGGTGTGTGTATATATGTGTGTATGTATGTGTGTATATATATATGTGTAATATATATTTATTACAATGGCCGCACTCAGGTTGAATTTGCAAAAAGTGGAACAGTTTATTCAAACTATTTTTACATTAAAGCGATATGTCGTTACATTTCGACCAGAGATGGTCTTTTTCAAACATCTCTATATTGGCTCCAGATATATGGGGGTCAAGGTGTGATGGAGGGAAAGTGCTTCCTCCAGCTTGGTAGAGCCTAAGCTGTGGTGTGGGGGTCCTGGATGGATTCCTGTGCCTCTGGCTGCGTATATCTATACGCAGCCAGAGGCACAGGCATCCACCCGGGGATAGGAAGTGGAGAGGTCACTTTCGGGGCGTTGGTGACTTCATTTGGGCGGGAGGAGTATAATTTAAACTCCTCATGGCAAAAATCATCATTGCTGGATGAATATTCAAAAATGGATGATGGCAACCAGCCAGGAGAGCCTACAGAAGAAGCGGCAGCTCCAACTTTGGTAGTTCCCGCGTCAGGTTGAGTGAGTCCAGGGGTTCCCCTGCACAGATTATTCTAATGCCTGTATTTTTACTTGTATGTGTTGTAGCACAGGTCTAGGAAGGCACAGGCCAAAACAAAACTTACGGAATGCACACTATGAAAATCTAAACTGTCATCTGCATACAGTAAAAGATTATGCCAAGCTTGTATTGAAATAACTCTTGTTGAGGAATTCCCTTCCCTTATGGAGAGTATGAAATCCCTGATGAATGTTGAAATTAAAAAAAATCAGCGGTTCAAGGGGCCCAACACATCTTCAGGAAAGCAAGAAACCATATTGGACTCTAGCCTGGAAGATGAGATTGAAGACTGGGAACTAGGGGGGTTCTGCATAATGTTTTGGGCCTAGAACTTCTTAAGTATAAATGTTTTCCCTTCCTCAAAAACATAGCCTCTCTGATTAAGAAAGAATGGAAAAAAACTGATGAAAGAGCTTTCACCCCAAGAGAAATAAAAAGGAAATATCCCTTCAAGCCGGAGGTCTTCGAGATCTGCAATAAGGTCCCTAAAATAGTCGTTGCATTCTCTAAAGTTTCCCGCAATACTACACTCCCCTTTGATTATGCAAGTCTGTTGAAGGACCCGTTGGATAGGAAAGCAGAAAGTTTTCTAAAGAAGGTCTGGGAATCGGGGGTATCAGCCTGTATGCCCAACATAGCGGCCACTTGCACAGCAAGATCTCTTAGTGTGTGGTTTAATCAACTTGAATCCCAAATTAGGAACAAGTGTCCAAGGGACCAATTACTTGCAAGCCTCACCACTATTGTGAAGGCAGCAGATTTCCTGGCAGACGCATCTGCTGATGCAGTTAGGCTTACAGTTCGCACATGCTTATTTTTTAACTCAGCCAGACGGGCTCTTTGGCTTAAGAACTGGACAGCAGATTTTCATTCTAAATCCAGGCTCTGTAGTATCACTTGTGAGGGCGAGTTCCTCTTTGGTTCAACCCTGGGCAAAATTTCGTAAAAGGCTTCAGACTCCAAAAAGGGGTTTTCACTAACCAGCATTCCAAAGTTCAAAAAACCCTTTTGACCTTTGAGAAAGAAAAGACAAGTTATGTCACTGAGACAAAGTGACCAGAAATGTCCAGGAACAGAGTAAAGAGCTGCCTAGGGGAAATTTTTTTGATCTAGACTGCCCAAGAGATCCGAGAGGCAATGACGCCAAAACCCAGGTAGGTGGAAGACTAATAGTATTTCATCCTGCCTGGGAAAAGATATCTTTAAGTCGATGGGTCTTTTACACCGTCGGCTAAAATTAGAGTTTGGTGCCCTTCCCCCATAAAGGTTCATGGTCATGGAAGGCCAGTGCTCAAAGATATGTTAACAGGCCCTTGAATGGAAAGTCTTGTCGCTTATAGAGAAGGGAATACTCGCCCTGGTCCCAGAGAGAGACCTAGGAAGAGGTTTTCAGTTTTCTCTTTTTAAGAAGGAAACTGGACCTATCCTTTAGGACGATTTTAAACCTAAAAAAAAATTCAATACATTTTTAATAAACATTTAAAAATGGAAACAATTGGTTCCGCAGTAAAACTTCTGTTCGTTCCAGGGATGCTTTATGGCTACCATAGAGATAGATATATCAGAGTGGCACTCAACATTCAGGGACGTCTAACCCACCTGCAATTCCATGCCTTGCCTACGGCCCCAAGGGTATTCACAAACTTGGTGGCAGAAATGATGGCCCATATCGGGGAGAAAAACATTCTATTCATCCCATACCTGGATGATTTTCTGTTAGTAGGAAGATCAATCAAGGTGAGATTGCAGAAGGGCGATAAATCAAGTCAAAGACATATTAGTCTCGCTAGGGTGGTTAATAAATGAAAAACAACCCGAGAACATAGGCAAACTTTTCTGGGAATACTACTAGACTCCACAAAACAAACATCCTTTCTTACAAGGAAAAAAAAAGGAAAGTGGGCAAGTCAGCATCTGAAATAATCAACAACCCAGTGACCACTCTGAGGAAAGCAACTGAAATAGCAAATCACCCTTTGATAATAAGGTTTATTAAAGCAGTGAGTCTGTCCAGTATACTGCATCAGCCATAAAACCCCCCCACCTTCCTTGGGATCTCAACCTAGTCCTGAAGGCCTTGAGCCCCATTCGAACCATTATCAGAGTGCACAATCCGGTTATTAACCGGACTGTCCATCGGCCAGAAGGATTGGAGAATTGCAGGCACTGTCAGAAAACCAACCTTTTATGAGTTTCCTTCCAGATAGGGCCATACTTAGATCTGACTGAGCCTTCCTCCCTAAAGTGGCCTCAGTATTTCATAGGTCCCAAGAGATTAGTACTACCTTCATTCAATAACCCCAAAAATTAAAAGGATAGGCAATTTCATACCTTAGACGCTGGGAGGTGTCTTCTACAATATGAAGAATCGACAGGGAATTTCAAAAAGTCTACCTCCCTTTTTGTTCTGTTTCTGGGTCGCAGCAGATGCCAGGTGGTGTCAAAAGGGTCTCTGGCCAGATGGGTCAAAATGGGAATTTCACTGGCATACATGTCATGGGGGCTGGATCCTCCTGCAAACTTAAAAGCACACACTCCACCAGGGCTGTATCTACATCTTGGGAAGAGAAGGCTAATGCCTCTTTCAAGCAGCTTTTTGGGGTAGCTACGTGGTCCTCACCTTTCACCTTTCTTAAGGCACTACAGGTTGGACTTGGGCTCTAATGACCTTTATTTTCGTGCAAAAAATGGGGGGGCGTACACACATATATATAAAATATGGAAATTGGTGGTAAGTATTCAATAGTATATCTATATTGCCAAACATGTATATATTTGTGTCTATTAAAGTAACGAAACGTGGTGCCTCTCATGCTTTGTAAATCAGTGAAGTGTACTGTATTTAGAAGCTCTGCCTTTTAAAGCTGTAGGTTTCCTGTCCTTGGGGGTGGATCCTCTCTCTCCCTATGGTGCTGTTGTGGGTCTGAAAAATCCAATTGCTAGTAAATAATTATCATTTTCGGAGATTCTGAAAGAAACCCCAACTTAGTGCTCAGCAGCGAGCAATGTATTAATGTGAATCTAGCCTTAGTGTCATAGAGTGGTATCTGGGTATAATATGCTAATCTATGCTCAAGAGATAAAACTTGAAGCTATGACTCTGGAGAGAAGGGAGAAAAGAAAAGGAGTGTAATAGAAGTGATACAGGGAGGTACAGCCATGTAGGAATAGGAATAAAGCACATGGAAGAAGCATATGGAAAGCAATATACGAAGCTCAGAGAACAAAGGGCACAGACTGTAACGTAGATGAGCAATAAACAAGTGTGGGAAGATGAAGAATAGATAAACGGATGAAAGTGGATGTAATGGAACAGACAAAAACCATGTACAATGGAGCCACTAAGTGGCTGTAGAGCAGAATGACAAAAAAAGAAATGATATCGGTTAGCATGAGGTACTTCATAAAATGCATTGGTCCTACTAAATATGTTCTCCATTTTCTTCCCAGATTTCAGAGTTCATTCCCTCTGACCTTAATCTCTATTTCCTGGAACCCTCAGGTAGTATAAGGGTATCTTACTTTCCATCACTCTCCTTTTCGTTTCGCTCTTTCCCTGTTTTCTTTCTGTTCTTCTATGGTCTACCTTCTATTTCCAGGTTTATATCTTGAGCTTAGATTAGCATATGATATCCAGAGACCGCTGTATACTTACCTGTAACTTTTCATCTCTAACACATCATTTTTTAGTCTTCAAGATTTGGGACACCAAACGATGATGTATTTCTCCTATGAGATTCTCTCACCTGTACTTTACAGCCTGATAGAGATAAGCCCACCATACACCTTAGATGGCTGTCAGCCGAGCTATGGTACAGCTGATCGTTCAGGTGGCAGCTATCTCCCCCGACTCTCCCATTTGCCGTGCTCTCCTGTATTCTTTAGCCACTGTCAAACATGTCTGGTGGCGGCGGCTTATCTCAGGGAGAACAAAAGTACCATCAGTCCGAAATTGGACTTCACTACTCTGACAATCATCTGTCCTGGGCCCCATACTCCTTTTAGAATGTCGGCCGAACCCGCTGACTAATACCGTACTATTTGTGTGCTAACACTACTTGGTTGTATGTTTAAATAACCAATGATCCTGCTCCCTCTTTTTCCTCCCTTCAACCCTCCTATGATCTACCCCATTGATTTCTGTTTACATTGCTTATATTTGTATGACCGATGTCCTTTTAATAAGACCTTTGCATATGTCGAAACGTCGGACGATATCTGTTCTCCTTATTGCCAGATCAAATAAATATCTAAAATTTAATAATTGAAGCAGAATTCATTGTGTCTGCCAAGTTCTTTGCGACAAGTTATCACTGTGGTGCATGCTGCGTGATGAGTCTAGCAGATCTTGATAGACTTGTTAGATATTTCCTTAAAGGGAAACTGTCACCCCCTGGCACTTATCTGACCTCTAATATGGGCATACAGGTGATAGAAATGTAAATCTATACTTACCTGTATGCCTCATATTAGAGGTCTTGTTGCTGTAAAATTTATTCAATCAATTTTCGATGCCTTGTGGATCCTGGGCCCGCAAGAAATACCTGCCTCCTTTGTTAATTACAATGTCATCCCCCCCCCCCTGCACATCACAGTGCCCTGTGACGTGAAGTTGCGGCGGCCAAATACAGCACCTGCGCACTTCCCCTTTTATGCAAGGCGTAAACTGAGCACAAGATTAATGCTGTACAATGAACATAGAAGGGAGAAAGACGTGCACCTTGCCTAAAAGGTGAAGTGCGCAGGCGCAGTATTTGGCCGTCGCAACTACACGTCTCGGCACTGTGACGTGCAGGGGAGGGGGGAAACATTGTAATTAACAAAGGAGGCGAGGATTTCTTGCGGGCAGCATCAGAAACCTGAATTAATAAAAATAAATTTCACAGCAGCTAGACCTCTACTATGAGGCATACAGGTAGGTATAGATTTACATTTCTATCACCTGTATTCTCATATTAGAGGTCAGATAAGTCCCAAGGGGGTGACAGATTCCCTTTAAAGGGGCTGTGGCACCCACCACCGATCAGACATTGCTATCCCTAGAATAGGCCATCAATGTAAAAGCCCCGGGCAACCCCTTTAAAGAGAAGCCATTATCAGAAAATTACCTGATGTTTAAATCAAGATTGAGTTAAATATATATATATATATATATATATATATATATATTTTTTTTTTTTTTTGATCTGCATATTACAATCTGAATGAAAAAATAGAAAATATATCTTTCAATTTTCACACTGGCCACTGGAGCTGTCTAATTTCCTATTGTTTTAGGAAGACAACTTGATGTACTTTAGATCATATGATCATATCCTATCTTTTGTATTAAAGCACCTAATTGAGCCTGTGCAAAGGTCATTGTGGAGGAGGGTCACCTGTGTCATCACCCATTGTGACTGGTGGATTCAGTGTTATCAGCTGTGTTATTACCTGTCAGTGTAATCCTGTCTTTTGATGATCAAATCATAGAATGTTAGAGTTGGAAGTGACCTCCAGAGTCATCTTTTCCAACCCCCTGCTCAATGCAGGATTCGGTAAACCATCTCGGACAGATCTCTGTCCGGCCTCTGTTTGAAGACTTCCATTGAAGGAGAACTCGCCACCTCTCGTGGCAGCCTGTTCCACTCATTGATCACCCTCATTGTCAAAAAGTTTTTTCTAATATCTAATCTATATCTTCTCCCTTTCAGTTTCATTTCATGTGCAAATGAGAATAAGGATGATCCCTCTACACTGAGAAATTCTTTCAGATATTTGTAGACCGCTATTAAGTCTCCTCTCAGTCTTCTTTTTTTGCAAGCTAAACATTCCCAGATCCTTTAACCGTTTCTCATAGGACATAGTTTGCAGTCGGCTCACCATCCTGGTAGCTCTTCTCTGAATTTGCTCCAGTTTAAAATGTGGTGCCCAGAACTGGACAATATATTTCAGATGAGGTCTGGCCAAGGAGGAGTGGATGGGAATAATTCATTTGATCTAGACTCTTTGCTACTCTTAATACATCCCAGAATTGTGTTTGCCTTTTTTTGCTGCTTCATCACACTGTTTACTCCTGTGCATTCTGTGATCTATTAGTATAACCAAGTTTCTTCACACATGCTGTTGCTTAATTCTTTTCCTCTCATTCTGCAGATGTACTTTTTGTTTTTCTTGCCTAGATGTAGAATCTTGCATTTCTCACTGTTTTCTACCATTCTATTAGTCGCTACCTATTGTTCAAGCTTATCTAGATCCTTCTGAATCCTTTCTCTGTCTTCTCTAGTGTTAGCTATCCCTCCTAGCTTTGCATTGTCTGTTAGGCTGTGTGCCCATGATGCGTTTTTTAAGCATTTCCGCAGCTGCAGAAACTCTTAAAAAACGCATGGTAGAAGGCCTGCCATGTTCATCGATGATAATCCGCATGTGCTGTGCACATGCTGCGGAAATTTCCGCTGCGGATTATCATTGCGGGAAAAAACGCAGCACTAACTATTATTTTGCGGAAGTGCTGCGTTTTCGCCACCATTGACTTGCATTGAAACGCATGGATTCCGCATCACTGCATATGTAGATGCACATTCCATGCGTTTCAATGTGCGGATGGTACCCAGGTGTGGAGGACAGGAGACTCTCCTCCGGACCTGGGTACCATAGAACCTGTGAAAAAAAAATTAAAATAAAAAATGTTATATTTACCTTCTGACGGCCCCCGCTGCGCTCGTCCTCCCATGCCGGCAGATCGCGGTGGACTGGAGGACCTGCGCTGACGTCATAGTCATGTGACGGCAGGTCCTTCAGTGTACCGCGATCTGCCGGCAGCCAGGATGGAGCGAAGCAAGACTTCGGGGGCCATCGGAAGGTAAGTATAGATTTATTTTTAACCATTCTTTAAGGTCACACTATATAAATCCATGCCTTTTGCATGGATTTATATAGTGTGACCAAGTTGAAAAGCACTTTCCAAGTGATGCTAAAATCGCTTAGAAAGCGCTTGTCAACCCGCATGCGGAAATGCATGTGAAGAACGCTTCACATCCGCATGTCCCTGGCAGGAAAACGCATGTACAATTCGCATGTACAATCCGCATGCGTTTTTTCTGCCGGGGAGATGCAGAAACGCTCAGGAAAAATCCGGAGCATTTCTGCATCGTGGGAACATAAACTAATCAAATTTAGGCTATCTTCAGTTCCCTTATCTAGATCATTTATAAAAATGTTGAACAACACTGAAGCCAAGACAGAGCCTTGTGGTACCTCACTTGAAACAATCTTCCAATTGGATGTTGATAAGGAGCCTGCTGTAAGCTCTTCCCGAACAGGAAGTAGGAGTCTAAAAAAGCCCCAGTGATCTGTGTGAAAATTGCAAGATGATTATTTTTATTTAAAAAAAAAACAAAAAACATTGCCCAATTTTTATTTTCTTTTTAATGTGTGTAATACGAAAAATGGGTCATTCTACGCTATTAATTTCTCCTTACAGCCCCAATACACAGAAGTCAAAGGAGATGATAATCCGGCATGTCCAATTTCTTTTTCTTTTTTCCTCAGACATAAGCCACCAGAGATGTTTGGCAATAGCTCTCTCATAGGAAACACAGGCGTGCTCAGCAGAACGATGGCTCCTGTGCATGGTGGAAACGGGAGAGATAGCTGTCAATCGACAGTTATCAAAAGCGTATTGGCGTGCTTTACACTACGTCTTAGTTGTCTTGTGGTAGGCAAACGTATTAGGAAAAACTTTTGGCACTATTTGGTGCATTTTAAAGTCACACCCCTTTTTTAGACCCTTTTTTTAATGACTTTTCTGGGAGGAGCTTGAAAAAATAAATCCAGTGGAAGGCATGCACACCCATTTTATGGCACAAATTGAACTTGAATTCTGGTGAATTTAACTTGATAAATCTCCTTTTTTCACCATCTGTGTTTTCATGTGGCGCCACACCTGACAATTTTGGCACAATGGCTCTACTATCTAATGCGTATTAGCTGTTCATAAATTTAGCACCTGTACTCTTTCTGTTTATTCTTGGGTTCTGAAGTCCCTCTCAAAGACATTTTGTTACCCCGTCTTTATCTCTTTAATTCTAATTCCGTATATGTGAGCAGCAAGGTAGTAATCCTGATATCCGGACACAAAAAAAGATAAAATTACTAGTACATTTTGATGATGGGCACAATCTGCTATTTTGAGTAAATTGTATCAATATTTACAATGTATCCATATGTTTAGCATAAAACAACAATGTAACAAGTATATAAAATATCCACAAACCGTAATCTGTATATACATTCTTATGGAAATGATTTCTGTTTGAAGGAAACCTACACATTACCATAAGGCCTTGACAAAGCATCAGTGTAAACTCTACTCCATGCAAATATGTTTTTTTATCCAAATTTTCACCACACTGCCCTGTATATTAGCAATTTGCTCTTAAAAGGGGTTTCCAGAGAATGTTATTAGAATGGCTAAGGCTGCCTAAAACACATACTCTTCCTTGGCAATTCCCCCCTAGTTCCTATTTTGCCAGTCTTCTTATTGGTCTGTGCTTCTGTCCCATCTTCGTTACACCAGAAATGCTTGCTTAGCCAATCAGCTGGCATTTCCAATATAACAAAATCAGAACCAAGAAGCACTGACTACCAGGTGCCAGCGGAGCACCGGAAAGAAACTGCAAGGTGTCATCAAAGACGAATATTGATTATTATATCATTCTGTTGCTTTTTAAAAATAATTCAAGTTTGATCAACAACCGTGTAAAGATAACATTTAGGCCAGAATACTATAATGTGACATCCTGGTGATCTTGCCCGATCTGATTGCTGGGTTTTATTCAGTAGTGTGAGAGCTAAGCCCATGGCAGACACATCTGGCTGTAGCTTGTCTTCTATGAGTTCCAGACTGGCTTCCGGTTGCACATGAAGAAGAAAAAAATAATGGTGCTTTCGGCTGACATTAATCTTATGGGTCCGCCGGTGTCCCAACAGAATTGCCTAAAAAAACAATAAAATAAGCAATACTCCCCTTCTCAGCTCCTATTCTGGCACTCGCATTACCCAGAGTGTGACACTTCCCTATCATTCATTAGATTTGGTCACCTCACTTAGCTCCATGATCCAGGTCTGATGACCGAAGTTGTGTTTGGACTGTGTGTATGTTGGAGTGCTGTCCTTGTGTACAATGGACCACACACACGAACACCACTCTGGCCGTTTAATAATTTACATAGCATGTTCTCACTAAGGCTTCGTGCCGCGTTTTTTTTTTTTTTTCCTCAAGATCTTCCAAATTTAATAACATTTTAAAAAATTGCAGCAAAAAATGAAGCCATTTTCCTGAGATTTTGAAATGTAAAAACATAGTGCATACTCGTTGTTTTTTTTTTTTTGTCCTTTCACTCACTTTTGAGATAGCTTGTCTTTCCTCCCTTTGTCTTGTTTTCACCACTAATTGCAGTTGTGTACACAAACGATAATTTTTAGGCCGTCATAAAATATTTGATTAATGCCAAACAAGGGAAAGCTTGCTGATGGCGGCACATTTTTTACATTGGACAGCCTTATAAAGGATCAGGGAACTCTGCGTCTAGTGAGTCCAGCAAAGTCTTTAAGTCTCTCTTGTTATTAAGAGGATTTTGCCTACATTATTGCATAGGTTTTAAGTAGTTTGTGATGCTTTTTTTTTTCCTTCTCCAATGGATCGTTTTCAGATGAATGCTGCCTTTTGTACTGACTTCTGAGACTTGGAAAAAAAAATCTGCCTATTTGTGCATGACCAGAATCATTTAGTGAATTTAATTAGTTCCATCTCTGTTGTGTGTTGTATTTCAAGGCGGAATTGAAAGGATCATATTTTCCATAATGGATATAAAATGTGATACCATACATGGAGCTTTTTAAATACATTTTAGCATTGGATACCAGTAAAACTATTCAATAAAAATGACTAATGACGTGCTGTGTGAAGTGATGTTGCCAGCAGCAGGCCAAGTTTCATGAACCGGTAATGCAGCCTTCCCTTTTTCACACTGATTATTTTTTACCGGATTCATAAAAATTAATTATCCTACAATAATCTGTCTATATTGGGGGAACCTCCCCTGTTTTCACCATGACTTTGTTTCTTCCCATCTGTATGACCACGCTCACATTGCTCTACTAAGAGTAGTGGCATGTCCATAGAGACAAAGTGAAACATTAAAGGGAACCTGTCAGCAGGTTTTTGCTACCTCATCTGAGAGCAGCATAATGTAGGCAATCAAAGGATGTATCACTTTTTTCCTGGGTGCAGTTGTTCTGACAGTTTTTTTTTTTTTTTAGATTTAGCAACGTAGCAGAGCTGAGAAAGCTGCCCCCACCCCTACACCAGGCTTTGTATATACAATGACTATAGACCCTGAGGTGCTTATCACAAAAGGGGGGCATGTCAGACTACCAGACAAGTGCTGCTCTAGTCCAGCAGTGATAAGCCCCTGGTGCTAAACAATCATTGTAAGTAAACAGGACTGAGCTTGATAAGAAAGGCATCTAAGAAATCTGTGTTTTAACCCCTACAGCATACTTTCTGACAGATTCCCTTTAAAATATTTATAGTAGAAGCTGCAGGAATATATTAGATCATTACAGACATTGCAATTATCTAATATAGTGTGATTATTGGAATTGCTCTGTTTAGCAGATGATACGTTATAATAATAGCAGCACACAAGCTGTAAGACTGTATTCATATGTTCTGGCCACATTGCATTTTTTTTTTCTTGTTGCAAAGTGTGAACGCAACCTAAAGCATTTGAAACAATTAATATGGGGACAGGTCATTGATGCTTCGGTTTCTACACTATACTTATGAGCTGTTCCCATCTCTGCTGTTAGGCTGTGTGCCCACGATGCGTTTTTTTAAGCGTTTCCGCAGCGGCAAAAACGCTTAAAAAACGCATGGTAGAAGGCCTGCCATGTTCCCCAATGATAATCCGCATGTGCTGTGCACATGCTGCGGACATTTCCGCTGTGGATTATCATTGTGGAAAAAAACACAGCACTAACAATTATTTTGCGGAAGTGCTGCGTTTTCGCCACCATTGACTTGTATTAGAACGCGCCAATTCCACAAGACTGCATCTGTACTTGCGTAATTGGCGGGGTCTAATGTGCGGATGGTACCCGGGTGTAGAGGAGAGGAGAGTCTCATCCACACCCAGGTACCATTAAAAAATCTGTAAAAAAAGAATAAAATAAAAAATAAATGTATACTTACCTTCTGGCGGCCCGCGCTGCGCTCCTGCTTGCTTCCCGGCACTTCGCGATGGACTGAAGGACCTGCGCTGACGTCAGAGTCATGTGACGGGTCACGCGACACTGACGTCGGCAGGTCCTTCACTCTACCGCTGCCGGCAGCCGGGACGGTGAAGCAAGACAGCGCGGGCCATCGGAGGGTAAGTATATATTTATTTTTTTATTTTTTGACATTCTCTCGGTCACACTATATAAATCCATCCCGTTTGCATGGATTTATATAGTGTGACCAAGTTGTCAAACACTTTCCAAGTGATCTAAAATCGCTTGGAAAGCGCTTGTCAACCCGCATGTGGAAATGTGAAGAACGCTTCACATCCGCATGTCCCTGGCAGGAAAAACGCATGTACAATCTGCATGTACAATCTGCATGTACAATCTGCATGTACAATCTGCATGTACAATCTGCATGTACAATCTGCATGTACAATCTGCATGTACAATCTGCATGTACAATCTGCATGTACAATCTGCATGTACAATCTGCATGTACAATCCGCATGTACAATCCGCATGCGTTTTTTCTGCCAGGGAGATGCAGAAACGCTCAGGAAAAAATCCGGAGCATTTCTGCATCGTGGGCACATAGCCTTACAGCTGACCCATGCATCGGTCGCTTAGGTTATGTGCACAAGCTTTTTGAGTTTTTTTGTGGGGGGTGGTGGTGTTTGGGGAGGGGCAGATCTACTTCACTTCAAAATGGCTGAAAAAATGCTTAAAAGCCTCTTCCTATTTATGTCTGTTAGAAAACCACTTTTTTGTTTTTTTTCTTTTCTTGTTTCAGGTTTTGAAAAATGCCTGGTGTGAAAAAAGTAAATGATGGCACTTCTTTGAATCTGCTCCAAAATAGGCCGTGTCCACTCAGAAAGCTGCAAAACACTACAGGATAGTAACATTTGAAGCAATTTCCACTCCTCTTTTTGCCTCAAAAACCTGTGTTTTTCAGGCTGGTCCATTCCAGAACTCACCTGTAAAAAAAAAAAAAGATGCCTAAATAAAAAGGAATGAAGCATATTAGCACTGCAATGGCAAAATGACTTGCTGTGCATGTTTTGTCTTTTTAAGCTTCTTTTAACCACTTTAGGTTATGAAAGGCTAAAAGAAGTAACCAGTGCATTATTCAGGCGGCCTCTGCTAGGAAGCTGCTCACTGATTAATTGATATAGATATATATAGAAATGAAATAATGTCCAATTTGCCTTTGTTTCTGTATGTTTTGTGTTGTTCCAGTACACACAAACGAAATAAACTGTATAACAAAACATATGTTACTGCAATAATTTTCTGGGAGAAATACTTCATTTTCTGGAACAATTTCAAGGGTGCCAACACTTGCGGCCATGACTGTATTTATGGTAAAAGGGCCCATGACATGATGAGTTCAGCTTTCTGTTTTAATCAGTGTAGTCTATTAATTTTCCTATTTCGGCTGCTGTTTGGGATCTTTGTATGCGGACCTCCTCGTGCTGGGTGGTCAGGTTCTATATTTAGCCTGGGTCTCACTGTGTTATGAATGCTTGACAGAAGTGCCATACTGGCTGCCTGCCGTCCACTTTCCTTCATTGTCCTTGTTTTGAGCAATTATTCTGACGTTGCTCATTATGGTAGAGTGCCAGATCTAAAATTTCTCTCCCTCCCACTCACATTCCGTCATGACTTGGTCTTTGTTATCCTTTGTTATAAATATGGCCATTGAGTGTTGGTGGAACTGTGACCAAGTCAAGCAAGTGCCTTTTTAAAAATGGTTTTCTCATGTTCTGTGTTCAGGAGTACACTACTCCCCTGCCTTCCTGCTTGCCCTAGGGGCATTGTGCTCTTGATTGACAGATTGGACCAGCTGCATGGTCATGCCACTGATCTTAACTGCCCGCTCTTCGATGCTGCAAGCACTATAAAATTAATCAGTCTGATCGGTAAATGGCTTAACGATTCATTTTTTTTTTCTTCACCACTTAAAACCTATGCATGTTTGGTGTCGCCATAATCATGCTGACCTGGAGAATAATATTGTCAGGTCATTTTTGCAATATAATTAACGCTGTGTAAAAAAAACAACAACAACAAAAAAAAAAAAACACTATTGTGATTTCTTTATTTTCCTGCACTTGGAAATTTTTTTCCTGCTTTCCAGTACAGCTCATAATAAAATGGATGGTGTCGTTCAAAAGTAAAACTTGTCCCACAAAAAAGCAAGCCCTCACATGGCTATGTCAATGGAAAAGTAACAAAGTTATGGCTTTTGGAAGAGGAGATAAAAATTAAAGCACAAAAACGGAAAATCGCTTAGTCGGGAAGAGGTTAAACAATGGATCATTTAATGATGGTACATTTCCTTTAAGACTCTCGCTCTGCATGCAGTACAACTTTTGCTATAATGTTGGGTCCTTTAGGTGGACCTTTTGTTAATTGGAGTTACTTAGAAGATTCACCTGTCTGAAACTGCTCTGTTTTCCCCAGACGGTGATAGGTATTCTTTAAATACTCAGGATTTTATCCTTTCCTTCCTTATCATTATTCAGTGATTCCTAACCTAAAAATAAAAACCTACTTGCGTGTGCTAACAAGCGGTTCGGTGACCTGGAAATCTTTGCATCCAGTCACTGTAAATCATTATGAATTCAGATAATGTACACTCTCTTTTTTTTTAATTTTTTTTAGCATCAAGAAGACCTAAAGGAATCACTTCCATTATATTACCTTTAAGAAACGTCTCATCAAGACAACACTTTTTCCCTTCAAGCAACTGGGTGTATACTGTACCATGGAACTTCTCTGTGGGCATTTGCTTTTTCTCCTCTAATGCTGGTCAATCAAAACACAGCATTGCCCACAAATACATTTTGTTTAATACGCCCAGTTGATTGAGGGGAAAATTTTCATCTTTATTACCAGGGGAGCATAACTTTGGAAGGGAGGGACACAGCTAAAAAACTGTTCCAGAATCTGTAGAGCTGACCCAATTGATTTAGATTAAAATGTGGAGTGAAAGGTCGACATTTAAGCTGTCCCAAGGACTAGCTGATCTCTGCAAGTCTTATGTCACAAACCCATGACATTTAGAGCAGTGTAATATGTGGATAGGAAGGGTTGGCCCAAGTGAAGACCCTCTTTGTTAGTGGCTGTTCTCTTGGACTCATATAGTCATCGTCATATGGCATGTAGGGACAGCCTCCTTTGATAGGATCATTTTACTGTGAATAGACGTTCTTCAGTTGTGTTTATAAGTGAGACCTGTACGTTTTTGTAATTATGTGAAAAAGAACATTTTCATCTCCCTGCCACTTTTTACTTTCTGATTAGATGCCCTTAAATATTTGCATGACTATCTCTAATCTCAGTAGATAGGGACCACATATATATGGCCACCTAAGTGTGAAAATGAGACAAACTTGAATTTTATGACCTAACTGAACATACACTGCAGAAAAGCCCTGTAGATATATTCTGATAATTATCTTATATAATGAAAGCTGGGCAAACTGGTAAGTTGTCGGCTACAAGGTAATTAGTATATGTTATTATGAACATTTCAGAAGCTGTTGGTTACAAATGACTAAATATGCACAATCTCCTGTAAAATGAAGTAAAACATAACTTTTAATATGTACAACCAAGAAAAGTCCCATACATGAGATCCAGAAACAAACACATAAGTAACGTGTATGAAGCTCTACTAAAGGTACATGATATAACCTGTCAAATATAGACTATAGCTTGTCGCCATCTATTAGTGTGTAGTACGGCAGAGTCTACAGATCTCAGTGGTAAACCATTAGTTCCACTGCATGCTCAAAATTAGGTGGTCTATCCCAGCTTCCATATGTCATTTCACATGGACACCATCGCCACGGCCATTATAAATCCATGAGGCAGGGGGGTGCTTTGGAAATTAACACCGTGTAGCAGTTACATTCCCTATTGGCCCTGGAACAGTAGACAGTTGACTCCCAGTACCCATCCCGGTACAGACTATGTAGTTATGCTTGGCATATGGGCCACTCACACTGTCTATAGAAGGTATGTGTGGTCTGTGGTGAGCACGGTCTGATTATACGCTCATCTATATGACCCTTAGGTTCGTGCTCGTGTTGAGTAGCCTGTAGATTATGTGCTCCAGTTTTCTAGACACTACCTAGCAATTTGAGCGTTAAGGAATCCTACTCTCTCCTGATGAAGCTTACATAACCACAAGTAGAAAGGCATTGAGAGGTATATTTGTTGAGGGATAGAACAGGGTATCCATTGGTAGAGGACAAGTGGGTATGGGAGTCAACTTTTCCAGGAACCAGTTATAAAAGTAGCAGGTTACACAAGGTATTACTGGACTAGTTGGCAAAGCCAACCCCTGGATTTATACTGGTTGCTCTGAAGTTATACCAGATTCCTGTCTACTTGGAGGGATGTCAGAACCCTAGGTGACAGTCTACTTTTGTTTGCTGCAAGAAGGTGTTACCATTGTGATCTTCCATATTACTCATGAAGGTAGTCTGCTACTTATGAGTAGTCGGCGATGAGCCATAGTCTTTATATCCAGCAGCTTTTATCGCATATCATTTGTTGAGTGTGATGCATGTTCTGGTTCTCATGCATGGGACCTTTTTTTTGTAAAGGTTATGTTTTATTTCTCCTTACTGCTGATCCTGTATATGACTTAATACATTTTGCTACATTGTGTCTTTTGCTGATTACATGTTTCAAAGTATGGAATAAAGTGCATCATGCGCACAGCAGTTTGTCACTTCTGTGCAACCCCAATTTCAAAAAAAGGTGAGAGGCACACTTTATATTCTCTTCCTATTGGTACATCTTGCAATACTTTGGTTTGGCTGGTATTGGTATGCTATGTATCAGTGCACTTTATTAGCAGCACTCTGATCTATTTTGTTACTGTTTTAAATTATTTACTGTTTTAAATTAAGTATTTAATAAAGATTAATTTTTGGTTTATTTACTCTGAAGTATGCTTGGCTTGTGTATGCCTGTGATTTTTGTGGTATGTCATATATTCCTTTTTTGACCATGTTACAGAATGGATAAAAAACTTCCTATATGGAGTCCTATTTTCAACTAAGTCACATGTCTGTATAAAAAGAGCATGTTAGGCTATGTGCCCACGATGCAGAAATGCTCCGGATTTTTCCTGAGCGTTTCTGCATCTCCCTGGCAGAAAAAACGCATGCGGATTGTACATGCGGATTGTACATGCGGATTGTACATGCGGATTGTACATGCGTTTTTCCTGCCAGGTACAAGCGTAAGTGAACCGTTCTTCACATGCATTTCCGCATGCGGGTTGACAAGCGCTTTCCAAGCAATTTTAGCATCACTTGGAAAGTGCTTGACAATTTGGTCACACTATATAAATCCATGCAAACAGCATGGGTTTATATAGTGTGACTGTAAAGAATGGTTAAAAATAAAAAAATAAATCTATACTTACCTTCTGATGGCCCCGAGTCTTTATTCGCTCCGTCCTGGTTTGTCGTCAGGGGTCGCGTGACCCGTCACATGACTAAATGACATCAGCGCAGGTCCTTGAGTCCACCGCGATCAGCGGGCAAGTGAAGACAAGGAGACTGGGGGCCATCAGAAGGTAAATATAATATTTATTTTTTATTTTATTCTTTTTTTTTTACAGGTTCTATGGTACCCGGGTCCGGAGGAGAGTCTCCTCTCCTCCAGACCCGGGTACCATCCACACATTGAAACGCTCGGATTCCGCATGTACAGATCCAGTGATGTGGATTCCATGCGTTCCAATGCAAGTCAATGGCGGCGAAAAATAATTGGTAGTGCTGCGTTTTTTTCCGCAATGATAATCCGCAGCGGAGATTCCGCAGCATGTGCACAGCACATGCGGATTATCATTGGGGAACATAGCAGGCCTTCTACCATGTGTTTCTTAAGCGTTTCTGCAGCGTTTTTGCCACTGTGGAAACGCTTAAAAAACGTATCGTGGGCACACAGCCTTAGAGGGGCAGAGACGCTCAGAAGCAAAGAAGGGCAGAGATTCACCAATCTGTGAACAACTGTGTCTAAAAACTGTGGAACAATTTAAGAAAAATTGTCCTCAATATAAAACTGCAAATATCATCAAGAGATTCTGGAGAAATCCATGTGCACAAGGGACCAGGCCGACATTCAGCATTGATGCTGGTGATCTATGAGCTCTCTGGCAGCACTGCATTAATAACTGCCATGATTCTGAACTCACTGCATGGGCAAAGGAATACTTCCAGAAATTGTCTGAGTTCAGTTCACAGAATAATACACGAATGCAAGTTAAAGATCTATCATGCAAATGACATGGAAAAATGTCTAATGTTCAACTTCCGATATGTGCTCTAAGTATTTCCAATTTTTTGCAATCTTGTTTGCTTTACAGTTTACACAGCGTCTCAACTTTTTTGGAATTGGGGTTGTAGAATTAAAATATAGAACGTCATGTGGAAGCTGTTCATGAATAGCCTTCAGCTACGAAAATAGAAATCTGCTATTCTAAGAAAGGGATTCTTCTTTTCATCTGGATCCAGCGTAGAAATGCTTCGTTCTGCATGAGCACAATGCAGCCAGGAAGAAGTGTAGCCACACCCTGATGCATGATTTGGAATATAATTATCCTTTCCAGACAAGTGTCCTTATTTCACCCTGCTTCAAGATCTACTCTGCCTGTGAACATTTCTAGGTGTAGAATGGAAGCTGCAGCTTTTCAATTCCAAGATTGGATTGAAATAACATAAACGATTATACTCCGTATATCACTTCACATTACGCCATAGAAAGGACCCTGGCATAACACATGACCATGCAGTAGAGAGGTAGACAATGTGCCCACAACTGGACAGTGAAAGCTGCCATTGTGCAATTGTTTACTTCTTCATTAATCACACTGGTGAAATAAAATTCTAGTGAAGAAGGAAGCATTCCCAAAGGATAGATCTAGAGATATGTAAATGGATGCTTCCTTCCCCCAGATGGTATTAATTGCTGTCTTTGGCTTGGCTGATGAGAAGGGCAATGGACCCTGAATACACAAATATAAAGATTCAGAATTTAAGGGGAATGTGTCTAAATGACCTATTATTTTAATTAGGTTTTTATGTTAAATGTACTCCTTAAAAATGTGTTTGTTTTTTTTAGGCTATGTGCCCACGATGCAGAAATGAAGCGGAAAATTCATTTCTGCATGTCCTTGCCCGGAAAAACACGTGCAGCATTTGACACTCGTTTTTCGCGCATTTTTTAAGCGTTTTTGACATGCGGAATTGCTTTGCGTTTTTTTTAATGCATTGAGAAGGCAATTCCGCATGCGTAAACGCACAAATAATGGACATGCTTGATTCCGCACATCAAAAATGCTGCGGAAAATTCCGCAGCATAGGCATTGAAATTGCGGATTTACATTGGGGACCATGGGAGAAGGATTACCAAGCATTTTACAAGCATCTACGCTGCAAAAATTCCGCAGCATAAACGCTTGAAAAACGCATCGTGTGCACGCACCCTTAAAGTCGCTGTAATAAATATATATGGTGGCCAGTGTGTTAAATGCAAGAATGCTGATTTTTTATAATTTTTTAAAAATATATATATATTTATATAGATACATGCATACTTTTTTTTTTTTTTTTATTATTATTATTATAATCGGCATCTTTCACACTGGCCACTGAGGACAAGAACATCACTGGGAATTAAAATACTGGCCCCTTAGTCTAATAGCTGGCTCATATTTCTGTGCAGGTCGCATTTCAACAGTTATTATCAGTACAGGTAGGACTATGGTGACTAGTAACAGTAGATTATTCCCCAATCTCCCTGCCCTGGTCCCCTTGACTGACAGATGGCCCACATGCTGACCCTTGGCAAGTGAGCTTGAAACAGTGTGTGGGCCAATGTGTGGCCATTTTGACCATCCAATCGTGATGCTACTTGTGTGTGCCTGATCCAAATGGACTATTTGCTGCAGTTGGGACTCTCTTTGATCATATGGTCATACCGGATAATAATTGCGCCTCGTTGCTATAACCTTTTTAAATATTTGCTAATATATCAATCTTGCATAAAACTTATACGAGGTATGGAAGAACATTGGTTTATACACGCACTATGTTAGTGAGCTGAATATAATCCTTCAAGTTGTATAGATTTTCTTGTCCTCAGTTGCCCACTATTAAACGTATATGGTTTATGCATCAGCCATCTACGGTGATGAAAAACATGTGAGCTGTGTTACGCAATTGCATTGTAGAAATGATCGGCAACGTTATTTTACAGGATATGACTATACAAATTCACAAATTCTTCTGAAAACAATATAAAGATTTACTTGCCATTTACAAATACAAAATTAAAATGCTTGTCAGATATTCAAAGATTCTCCATATTGGCTCCCATGATGTTTCTATATACATCTTAAGATGTAAAGCATAAGAATTTTGTCTAAAAATTGCTTGTCTCCTCCTGTCCAGGTACTCTATTTCCACTTCTTAAACTTTTGATGATTATTGTGTAAAATTCCCAAATTTTTCCCAGTTTGCCTTTTTTCCAATTTTTGGGTACAAGTTGCTACTTTTTGGGGCCCAGTTTATGTCAAAAACTGGCATAACTGCTTGATAAATGACAGCCATTGTTCTACGTCACATTAAAAGGCAATCTGTCAGCAGGCTTTCAAACTTGTTATGCGCATGAAGCTCTTTCAAAGACAAGTCCAGCAATACCTTTACATGGCCAGTTCGTTCCTCTGTTATTGAGAAATCCGTGTTTGAGTTGGTATGCAAATGGCTATGGTAGATCTGAATCCTCCGCCACTCCACCTCTATTCCCTTCCCAGCACCACCTCCTCCTAAGTGACTGACAGTCTGAACTATATGTGACTACGTGCAAAAGTGTTGTCAGTCAAGCAGAAGGAGGCAACTTTGTGCAGGGAATAGAGCTGGAGTGACAGAGGCTTCAGATCTACCATAGTCCTTCATCCTCATTTGCATATCAATTCAAGGGTTGATTTCTTAGTAATACAGTAATGGACTGGCCATGTAATTGTATTGCAGGACTTGCCTTTGAAAGGGCTATATGCCCATATAAATAGTTTGGGAGTTAAAATCTGCTGTTGGATATGATTCAAGGCTAATAAATTACCAAGAGGCATATTTCACCTTATATCCATGGTATTGTTCTGGGTTAAATTTTCTTATCCCATAGCATTGCAGCTGTAGAAATAACAAGTTGCTTTGTATTCGCCTTTCCAAAGCTCAGCGTTACGACTCCATTGCTGTCCAAGTCTTTGACATGCTGCAGCACAATCTGACTGCAGCCAATCACTGGGATTAGCAGTTTTGCAGATGTAAACTGCACAAGCCACTGAGTGATTGCAGTGGGCATGTGCGTGTAGTTATTACGCCATCTCAAGCCTAGCACTGTGCACTTACAATTGCTCATTTTGCCCTTCTACTCAATTAATTCTTCTGTTTTCTTTTAGGCATCTGACTTCATGTGATTAAAACCTAACTAGCTGAATCCTTCTAATCTATATGTAGAAACAGGAGGTCAATTTTCTCTGCATGAGACATTGCAAAAGTCCCTGACAGAGAAAGAAGAGATCAACTGGTTCAAGAGTTGAAGAGAGGAATGATAAATGCAGGAAAAAGAGACTTGCTCTTTCTACATAGAGAAGAGAAGAATTAGCTGGGTAGAAAGTCAAAATGAGCAATTGTAAGTGCACAGTGCTGTATAATATGATGATTGCACTATATTAAGGGAATACAAACTTTGATGGGAGCAGTGCTTCTTTAAAAAGCTCATCTGTCAGAGGAATCTGATTTTCCAGCTCAGGGCGTCTACGTCTTCTAATTTGGCTGCCATTTAGCCAATACGAACTTTTCAATTGTCTAGTATTTTTGTACCATTTCACAATTTTTATTTCCAGTATTTTACCTGGGTTGGAAATTGTGAAACCATAGCAATAACATTAGTGCCATTATATGTGGGTGTAATGGGCTTTCCAGGACACACACAGGGAAACTGGCAGTGATAAACCGTACAACACAGGCGTGTATTGCCTATTTATTAGGAAAAATGGAGCAGGGCTTTCCTTTTGACAATGGCAACACCTGTAAGTCTTTTCTTCTGGCTCCTGCACATCCTGTTGTGAGGGATGTGAGAGCTGGTGCTGCCAGTGAAAGTGTGCGTGCCAGGAGAGGACAATGCCCTTCCTGTGTTCTTCTATTGATTAAATGGGGTGTGGGGGAGGGGGCAGCTGAATGGTCTCCAGAATCTAATTAAATGGGAAATGTTATGTAAACTTACGTGCAGGGTTTTCTTATTGAGTTAAAAAAATTACTTTTCAGAAATGTCATGTAAGAATTTGCATTACAGAGAAACTGTCATCAGGATTTTATACACACACATGCCATTAGTTAGGGGAAGACCCTTTAATGCTGATTAAATCCTTACGTTACTTGTAGAATTTTCATTTTGAAGATATCCAGTATTTACATTTTTATGCTAATGAAACGCAAATAAAAGAAAAGGTTGGACTTCTAGCTCTGCTTCCTTGATCCCCATTACTCGCCTGCTTCCTCCCTCCCCATTACTCGCCTGCTTCCTCCCTCCCCTTTACTCGCCTGCTTCCTCCGTCCCCATTACTCGCCTGCTTCCTCCGTCCCCATTACTCGCCTGCTTCCTCCCTCCCCATTACTCGCCTGCTTCCTCCCTCCCCATTACTCGCCTGCTTCCTCCCTCCCCATTACTCGCCTGCTTCCTCCCTCCCCATTACTCGCCTGCTTCCTCCCTCCCCTTTACTCGCCTGCTTCCTCCCTCCCCATTACTCGCCTGCTTCCTCTCTCCCCATTACTTGCCTGCTCCCAGCCTTTGATCTCTGATGGACAGGTCACTGTAGTGAAATGCCTCCCCTGCCTGAGTTTTCATGCAAGCGCCACCAATGGCTGCAGTTGCTCAAAATCTCTGGCTGGGGAGACAGATCTCTGAGTCAAGAGTGACCTATCCATCTGAAGTTGGGCAGGGAATTAGAGAGAGGGCTGGGAGTCCCTACCCACTGCACTTGCAGCTCATTAGTATAACTAAGACTTCAAAATGGATTTCTTCAAGAAAGGTAAGGATCCCTTGTAAAGGGATTGTCCGGTCTTGGGGTACAAGCCTGTGACTGCCGACTAGTGAATCCTCTCATTCTTCGGCGCTGGGAGCAGGTGAGCACGTGACTGTAGGTATATGATTTCCATACATGCGCTCCATGTGCCAACTAGTCATGTGAAGCCTTGCTCAGTGCAAGTGTATTGAGCGAGGCCGCACACGTCTAGTCTGCATGTGGCCGGAAGTATGCAAACTTGCATACTTGTGGTCACATCTTTCTGTATCTAATGTATATTAGAATTGTTAAGTTATTAAAAGTGAAGTTTTAGCTAAATCTTCATTTTGTTGTATTGGTTCTCATATACTTTGGATATAATATTGACCTCTCCTCTATCAGGTTTCGTGCACACGGTTGCATTTTTGGTAGCACTCGGACCAATGGTATTCAGTGAGGTAGTGCAGATGAACAAGTTTTTTCACTGACCAGATCTGTATGTGAAAACAATCGCAGCATGCATGCTTTTCCTCCAGAAATCGGATGAAACTTGCCCATTCAAGTCTATGGGTTCGAGAAAAAAATTGGATGCCATAGGTGCCACAGTATAACATCCGAATTTTATGGATGCAGTGCAATTCTGTAGCATAAGAAACTAAACGGTCTTGTAAATGATTAATAGCTGCTGCTGCTGTAAAAAAATGCTTGCTTACAGATAAGTGAGAAAAAATTGTCCCACTTTTCTGGATGAAACACATTCTTTTTATATGGTCTTGTGACGTTAGAGCAGGGATGTCAAACTCAAATACACAGAGGGCCAAAGTTTAAAAGCCTGGACAAAGTTGCGGGCCAACCTTGATATTTATTAAAAAAAATAAAAAAATGTCTGTCTACAATTGAGGAAGTTTTTCGTCATCTTGAAATATAGCGATGAACCTTTTCATATGGAAACTAACTTAAAGGGGTTGTCCCACGAGCAAAGAACATTTTAATTAATAGATTTTAGAATAAAATATTGGAATAATATGTTATGTAAGAGCAGTAAAAAGCATATGGCCCAATAGCCGAATTTAAATATGTAATAAAGGATAAATCTTGAATAAAACAGATAAAGTATGATTCAAACCAAAGTGCCCCCAAACACCGTATGATACCCCCATTAGTGAATTCTTCCACAGTACCCTCCACACACCCGGTATGATGACCCTACTGTACCCCTCTCGACAAAGAATGATGACCCCGTTCACAGTATGATTCTCCAACTGTAATCCCCCACAGCCTTCCGTACAGTATAATAGGCCACACATTAAAATAAATACTCACCTCTGCCCGTTCCCCCACTGCTCCGGTCTCTTCTTGTTGTCTTCAGATCCTCTGCACATCTCTGTACAGTGGGCACGTTGTAATGACATCATCGCACCCGCTGCAATGGGGCATCAGGCGGAGAGGGGGAATGATGAGAGAGGGAGTCTTAGCAGCCGCTCCCTCCTCCATCATTGATTTCAACTGTATCAGCATCTAGGATGCCTATATAGTGGAAAGTACGATGCCTGGTGAAAGTGGGGGCCGAATATACTCCGGGGACCCGCCGGGCATCGCAGGCCCAATATACTCACCCTGCGGGCCAGAGTTTGACATATGTGCTTCAGAGGGACTATTTGTTACTAGCTACTTCTTATGCTTCTATAGAACTGGATTGTTTGATGTAATTCTATTATTTATGTTGGGAAATTTTCTGTTGTGTCATTACCCAATATTTTATTCTAAAAACTCCATTTACGTATGAAAAGAGCAGCCTCCCGAAATCACGACAGCAGCCTTCTGCAGAGCATTAGCAGAATGAGAAATTTTACTGCAGGGAAATAATCTGCATGCTGGCATTTGTATAATGATCACACCATATTATGGAATTGCTTGTCTACATTTTCCCAAATAAAATGCCAATAAGGAGAATAACTTAAGGGGTTCTCCTGGCAGGTAATGGTGAAGACCTATCCATAGAATATGTCATCAATATGAGATCGGCGGGGGTCCTAGTACACACCGCAATCTAATAGATCAGCTGATGCTACTGAATATTGCAGATACAATCTTTTCTCTATTCTTAGGATAGAGCAGGGAGGTCAAACTCAAATACACAGAGCCAAAATTAAAAACTTGGGACAAAGTCACCGGCCAACCTTGATATTTATTAAAAAAAAAAAAGACTACAATTGAGAGAGTTTTTCCTTATCAAATATAATGATAAAACTTTTCATGTGGAAACAAACTTAAAGGGCTTGTCCCATGAACAAAGTACGGTACATTTTATCAATCGAACTTAGGATGAAATATTGGAATAATATAATATGTTATGTAAGAGCCGTAAAAAGCATATCGCCCAATGGCCTAATTTAAATATGTAATAACAAAGGATAAAAAAACTTTAATTAATAATACAGATAATAAAATATGATGCCAAACGAAAGTGACCCCCAAACACAGTATGCTTACCCCCATAGTGAATTCCTCCACAATACCTTCCACACACATGGTATGATGAACCTACTGTACCCCCCAGCAAAGTATGGTGACCCATCATAGTATGATGCCTCAACTGTGATCCCCACACAGATCTCCACACAGTATAGTGGGTCTCACATAGTCCTCCACACAGTATAGTGGGTCTCACATAGTCCTCCACACAGTATAGTGGGCCTCACATAGTCCTCCACACAGTATAGTGGGCCTCACATAGTCCTCCACACAGTATAGTGGGCCTCACATAGTCCTCCACACAGTATAGTGGGCCTCACATAGTCCTCCACACAGTATAGTGGGCCTCACATAGTCCTCCACACAGTATAGTGGGCGTCACATAGTCCCAAGCGTTGAGGGCCAAATATAATCACCCCGAGGGCCAGATTTAGCCCACAGGCCAGAGTTTGACATGTGTGGGATAGATTATCAATGTCATCTGGCCGAAGAAACTCTTTTTAAAGGGGTTTTCCAGTTTCAGGAAACCATGGCACCCAGGCATAGGTTTTTTTTGTTTTTTTTTTGAAGAGGAAAACAGACCTGTTCTTTCCTCACTCTTCCTGGGTCCTGTGCGGAGTCTCCTCTGCTTCTCCTTGTGTTATTATATTGCTGCAGCTAATCTGAGTTCAGCGACTGTGAACGGCCTGTGCTGTCTACATGAGAAGAGCCGCTGTGCACACTGATTGGCTGCAGCACTGTTGACGTGATGTCAGTGCTGCTACTGATAACAGACACAGGGATCTGTGGAGGAGACTGGGTGCTGGACCCAGTGTGGGGAAATAAAGCACAGTTTGATTTTTCAAAACAACCTGTGCTTAGGGACAGGGATTTTCTCGACACTGTAAAACCCCTTTTAATGGTCTCTTTCATGCAAGTATGTGTGTCTACGGCAGGATATAGATCTGCTGTGCTGAACATGTAGCATCTCTATTAATATTACGGATGGCCTGTCTTCCGGGATGGAACTACAAGGCAGCCCCTTTTGGGTGCCATAATAAGCAATAAACTTTTTTGCTTTTTTAGAACAGATAAGGACAGTGCACACTGCTTAGCATGGAGTCAGTGTCAATCTTTAGGGGGTTTCGTAAGCGTATACAATATACAAGTAACCTGAGGAATAATCATTCAGTGTGACAAGACTAGTGCACATGAAGCCACTATGGCTATACAGTGCCTACAAGTAGTATTCAACCCCCTGCAGATTTAGCTGGTTTGATAAGATGCAAATAAGTTAGAGCCTTCAAACTGCAAATGAGAGTAGGTTTTATGAACAGAAGCATAAATCTTACAAACCAAAAAGTTATGTTGCTCAGTTGAATTGTATTAAATTTTAAACATAAAAGTGTGGGTCAATTATTATACAACCCCTATGTTTAATATTTTGTGGAATAACCCTTGTTTGCAATTACAGCTAATAATCGTCTTTTATAAGACCTGATCAGGCCGGCACAGGTCTGTGGAGTTATCTTGGCCCACTCCTCCATGCAGATCTTCTCCAAGTTATCTAGGTTCTTTGGGTGTCTCATGTGGACTTTATTCTTGAGCTCCTTCCACAAGTTTTCAATTGGGTTAAGGTCAGGAGACTGACTAGGCCACTCGAACACCTTGACTTTTTCCCTCTTGAACCAGGCGTTGGTTTTCTTGGCTGTGTGCTTTGGGTCGTTGTCTTGTTGGAAGATGAAATTACGACCCATCTTAAGATCCTTGATGGAGGAGCGGAGGTTCTTGGCCAAAATCTCCAGGTAGGCCGTGCTATCCATCTTCCCATGGATGCGGACCAGATGGCCAGGCCCCTTGGCAGAGAAACAGCCCCACAGCATGATGCTGCCACCACCATGCTTGACTGTAGGGATGGTATTCTTGGGGTCGTATGCAGTGCCATCCAGTCTCCAAACGTCACGTGTGTGGTTGGCACCAAAGATCTCGATCTTGGTCTCATCAGACCATAGAACCTTGAACCAGTCTGTCTCAGAGTCCTCCAAGTGATCATGAGCAAACTGTAGACGAGCCTTGACATGACGCTTTGAAAGTAAAGGTACCATACAGGCTCGTCTGGAACGGAGACCATTGCAGTGGAGTACGTTACTTATGGTATTGACTGAAACCAATGTCCCCACTGCCATGAGATCTTCCCGGAGCTCCTTCCTTGTTGTCCTTGGGTTAGCCTTGACTCTTCGGACAAGCCTGGCCTCGGCACGGGAGGACACTTTCAAAGGCTGTCCAGGCCGTGGAAGGCTAACAGTAGTTCCATAAGCCTTCCACTTACGGATGATGCTCCCAACAGTGGAGACAGGTAGGCCCAACTCCTTGGAAAGGGTTTTGTACCCCTTGCCAGCCTTGTGACCCTCCACGATCTTGTCTCTGATGGCCTTGGAATGCTCCTTTGTCTTTCCCATGTTGACCATGTCTGAGTGCTGTTCACAAGTTTGGGGAGGGTCTTAAATAGTCAGAAAAGGCTGGCAAAAGAGATCTTTAATCCGCACATGTGAAGCTCATTATTCTTGGTGCCTGAACTACTTCTTAATACTTTTGTGGGACCAAACAGAATTCTTGTGGTTTGAGGGGTTGAATAATAAATGACACTGAATTAACTTTTAACGTTTAAAAAAAAATAAAAAAAAAATTTGCTGCAGTGCATTTCCCACTTCCAGGCTGATCTACAGTACAAATGTCACAATGCCAAGTTAATTCCGCATGTGTCAACCAGCTAAATCTGCAGGGGGTTGAATACTACTTGTAGGCACTGTATATACTGTGCACACCACTATGTATAGTGCTTGCCTGCTGACGGCTGCATAGTCGTAGGCAGTTTACACCAGCTGCCCATATACATCGGCAAGTAAATGCTCCCTGTTTGTTAGGCCGTTTTGCATTTGCCCTAATATTGCAAAAAGAGGGTAGAAACTGCAGCAAGTCAGTTCTTTGTGTTTGTGCGCTGATGGAAAGCAGAGTGAAAATCCGCTGCAAAAAAATAAAGCAACAAACATTTTTGAAGCGTTTTTGGTGAATAAAAGTAACTTTATTAAACATGTACTATAAGCAAAGCACTCATGTAATCCTCACCCAAAAAACGGTGCAAACAAGTATGGCACAAACACCATGAAAACACTGCAAAATGCATGTTTTGAACGCTGCTTTTTTTACTGCCAAGAGAGCAGGTTTTGACTGCAGACAGAACACAGTAAAAATCCTGTGTGCGAACATAGCCAAAGAAAGCAAATTATAACTATATGAAGACGTATAACACCGACAAAACAGGCACCTACTAGAAACAGTGGTGGAAACCGGAAACACAAGCCATCTCAAAAAAAAAAAAAGTGACTTAAAATCTAGTTAAGAATAATTATTGTTGCATATCTTTATTTATAGAACTATTCTTTATATGCACACACATATTCATTTTACTCACTTTTATATAGCACCATTAATTCAACAGCGCTTTACAGACGTTATAGGCACTGTCCCCATAGGGGCTCACAATCTAGAAACCAGAGAACCTGGAGGAAATCCACGCAAACATGGTGTTTGTGTAATATAAATATATATATATATATATATATATAATATATATATATATATATATATGTATGTATGTATGTATGTATGTATGTGTTCTGGAATTAAACTTGCATTAATGTGTATGTGTTTTTTTTTTTTTTTTTTTTTTTTTTTACAATACAACTTCTACACGTTTAAAGGGCCCCGGAGGGAATTCTTCCATGCTGTTTTTTATTTGCTGTAAAATGCACATTAAAAATATACATGGTATATATTTTTTTCATGTGGCTTTTGGTTGCTTTTTGTGAATTGGGTGTATTTCTGCTTCAGTTGATTCAGTAGTCAAATCTGGAAGGTTCATCCCCACCCCAAGCCGATACTCCCCCAATAATTGACATGTCACTGCTTTTTCCTCATGGGGGGGGGGGGGGACAGCACAGTGGATCACAAGAACGCTTTCCAAATGAAATCGATAGGAATCTTATTCAAAGGGTATGTTCACAAAAAAAATTTTCCAGGCAGAAGAAAATGATGAGGTCTTCAAGCAGAAACCGCTTCAGGAAATGCCAGTTTTTTTTTTAGTTTTTTTTTTTTTTTTTTAATATCCTGAAGCCTTTTTGTACAGTTTTGTTAACTTTTCCTTATGTGTTTTTTAACATCCATCAGGCCACGTTTACACTATGCATTTTCGATTAATGTTTTGCTATAAATTATCAAAATGCTGTAAAATTGCAACTTTCTTCAGTGCATTTTTGGAAAATTGCAGCATTGCAAATGCATCATGTGAACCCAAACTTGAGCAATAAATGAAATGCTAGCGTTTTTTGAAGTGAAAACACCCAGGTGCCTTCCAGGAGCTTTTTTATTAGCTTTTCCATGGACTTCTATTTAAAAGTATAGGGCATCTTCAGAGCAGAGGCCCCATGAAGAATGGTCAGCTCACTTCATTTAATCACTTGGCGTCTTTAGCAACCTGAAGCACTTAAAAGACGCTCAAAAGCCTGAAAATTTGTTTTTACTTAGAAACGAATCAGAAGATTCTTTCAAGTGTTTATCCGAGCGCAGGCCCACTCAAAAATGCCTGAAAAAAAAAAGCTTTCTGAACATACCCAAAGAGTATTTGAAGTGTTTTGTTCATGTGGGGTTTGGAGCAGATTCTGTTGTGTGAACGTACCCTTTGATAGTTTCGAAGTTCTTCTCTAGGATAGGTAATGTTCTACATAAAGTATAAATGGCCCTAATCATTAAGTTTTCACCAGTGTCCTACTGCTTGAAAAATGTTGCAATGTTTGGTGTAACGCCTACCCCGGACAGCTCCATCAACTTTTTGAAAAGTAGGCTGGGCTCAGACCGCCGTGGCCAAATGTGCCCTATAAATCCAGCACACTGCAAAGTACATTTCTGGTGGTTCCTGGCTGGCATACATAGTTTCTGTTGTTGGCGCATGAGTCTTGCAAATCTTACTCCAGCGCTTGCTTCATTAAAACTGAAATAGAAAACTCTAGTCTTAGTGAGTCTTAGCCTCTGTTCTTTGTAAATGAACCATGCTTCCCTTTATTCACAGCTTGAAAACAAAGCTAATGCTTGCCTGCTTTCCTCCGTCTGTAGGCCTGCTGCTGGCACAGACTGTCAGGTATGGAGTGCAAGCAGCGCCGTTCTGGAAGAACTGTCACAAAAGGTGTGTGCTAAAGTTTAATGCCCATGCTCCAAGCCTTCCGCACAATACTCTGACATAAGGATATAGACAATAGTGTTGTCTCCACCTTCTGTCATTATTGAGGTCTGATCAGGAAGTATAGAATGACACAGTGATTGGGGATATCCATTACAGAACATAAAACCTAGCTGAGATCATTTTATGAAAGTGTTTAACTCTTGCAGCGCATGCATAAAAAAGTATACAATCCCTTTAAGTAGTGTGTACAATTGCAGAAGTTTGAATACTGCAGTGCCCATCAGTCAGGGACCTGGAAAACAACTGGTACCACATATGGCAGTTGTTGTGTGTCAGCTTTGTGCCATTGAGCAGTGGCATGTTACACCCATCCCTGCACCCATGATGCATGATGTGCAGGACTACATGGTCCTACATGTATGCAGCTCACCTGGGGAACCTGCTGGAACAGAAGAGTGTCCACGGAAAGGAGGCAAAACGGCTAAGGCTATGTACACACAGTCTTTTTCAGGCTGGGGAACTGTTGAGTTTTACAAGATGGATCTATATTGGCTTTTTTTTTTATTTTTTTTAGTATTTTTTTTAACTGAAAAAAAAAACGCTGTCAAACTGCTCAAAAAGGAGCTCGTGCATCTTTTGAGCCTTGAGCGGAAACCGCCTGAAGAATGGTCAGGTCTCTTATTTTGACATTTTGGCGTTTTTTTGGAAACCTAAAGCGTTTAAAAGACATTTAAAAGCCTGACCATATGATCAGCACGTTATTTTTACATAGAAATGCTATTTTCATTCTTTTGAGCACTTTTCAGATGTCTTATGCCCATGTGCTGTGGTGGAAGTTTTGTTGGGTCTTGTGTGTATAGAGCTGTTCTCTAGAAGGAATACAATGGAGCAGGCCACCTTCTAGTTCTGTCAATTGTATATGGAATCTGTAAGGAGTCGGTGACTAGAATGGGAGCTCTATTGCAGCTCTGCACAGAACAAAGACCTAATATGTCCATGTGCATGATGTCGAAAGCCAGGCATTGAATTTTGACAGCATACTTGTATCTGCCTTGTCCGCAGACCACCTCCCTTCACTACACCTTGCCTTCCTGTGTCTTTATACATTGGGTGTGATGGAGATTGAGATGGCTAGTCTCCCCCTGTATGCTTGCTTGGTTACAGCTTCTGTCTTTCATTCTGAAAGGACATCCTTGTCATTGTTTGCTCCCTACATTGATGCAGGCCCCTGGCTATTGATGTCAGACGATCCTCCCGCAAAGCAGACTGCAGGATAAAATTTTATTTCCTTCTGTAATTGTTTCCATGTCAACAAAGCAATTATGCGAGAGCGGTTGTGAGCAGCGCTCCACCTCATATTACTGGTACGTGCCTTTTCTATTGAGAAATGTGTATGGAATGTGATTGGAGAACCTTATCCTCTACGGTACCATCACCCGTATGGTTTGGAAGCAGTATGCCGCTTTTTCTGCTTTCCTCTATCACGACCATTGCGTGCATATCTCTATATGTCGCATAATTAGAATTTGAGACTTATTTGTTTTTAATTTAACATGAACCCTTTTGTTGAACACTTTTAGGCTGTGTTCACACGATGCGTATTTCATGCGTTTCCGCGGCGTTTTTGCAGTTGCGTAAACGCCGCGGAAACGCATGAAAAACGCATGGTAGAAGGGAAGCAATGTTCCCCAATGGAAATCCGCATGTGCTGTGCCCATGATGCGGATTTTTCCGCAGCGTTAACGCTGCGGTCAAAAATCCGCAGCATGTCAATTAATTTTGCGGAAACGCGGCGATTTCGCCGCCATTGACTTGCATTAGAACGCGCCAATTCCGCAAGACAGCATTTGTACTTGCGTAATTGGTGCGTTCTAATGTGCGGATGGTACCCGGGTGTGGAGGAGAGGAGAGTCTCATCCACACCCAGGTACCATTAAAAAAGCTGTAAAAGAAGAATAAAATAAAAAAAAAATGTATTCTTACCTTCTGTCGGCCCGCGCAGCGCTCCCGCTTGGTTCCCGGCACTTACAGTGAGTTGTAGGACCTGCGGTGACGTCAGAGTCATGTGACGGGTCACGTGACGCTGACGTCGGCAGGTCTTTCAATTCAAAGTTGCCGGCAGCCGGGAGAACAGATTGAGCAGGACAGCGCGGGCCATCGGAGGTAAGTATATACACTCTCTCGGGTCACACTATATAAATCCATGCTGTTTGCATGGATTTATATAGTGTGACCTAGTTGTCAAGCACTTTCCAAGTGATGCTAAAATCGCCTGGAAAGCGCTTGTCAATCTGCATGCGGAAACGCATGTGAATCTGCATGTGGATCCGCATGTATTCTGCAGGAAAAACGCATGCACAATCTGCATGCGTTTTTTCTGCCAGGGAGATGCAGAAATGATGCAGAAATTTTCTGCTTCATTTCTGCATCGTGTGCACATACCCTTATTGTTTTTAAACCCGTTTCTTCTATTTTTAGTTCATCTGTTCACAGTCTATATTTCAGTTATATATGATATGCATTGCCACACAGTTCACCAAAATCGGAGGTTGTTGGCATCCATGTCTAATAGTAGTACCCCCGGGGGTGCTGGAGTAGAGCGTTCTTTTGTTCTTATTACTGATTGCTGGCATATATAGTGAGGCCATGTTCCTATGTGCAGAAATGCTCCATCGTTTTCCATATGGTGTCAGCATCAAAATATGCAATAGCCACCTGTACTGCTTTATTGTGGTTTTTTTTGCCCTTCTATTATGCATTTTTGGTGCAGATATAGGGAAGAAATGCACCAGAAACACAGTTTTGTCATCTTTAGAAGTAGCCTGTCGCTTACCAAAGAAAATTCAGTAATATACCTTGAAAAAAAAAAAAAAAATCCCTGAGCTACCCTGGTTCTGTTGCTCTTTTCTGTTTTGTGCTGTCATTCCATTGCAGAGATATTCACATTTGGTGCTTTTGGAGCGTAGTATGTGAAATCTCTGCTTTGCAGTCCAACTGGGTGTTTCTTCAGAGTAGTCTTTGGAGTATGTGCTTTCACTCCGCTTTCCCAGATACTGCCAACCGCAGCCCAGCAGGTAATCTAGTTGCCTACCTGTCTCAGATGCTGCTGAGCTGTCTTTAGCCGCACCTGGAAGGGATCAGTGAAAGCGCATGCGCCCAGTTGGACCGGAAAGCGGAGATTTCTCATAGTGCGATCCAGAAGATACACTCCATTGCTGAGATATTCACATTTGTAACAGTGTAAAAAGGTGATGAGCGACAAAATCAGAGGGGAGCTCAGGGATTTTTAATAAGGTATTTAATTAGATTTTGTGACAGATCTAAATGAACAGTGGGCATAAATAATATTAAAACCACATCCACTTTTCTTGAACTGCAAAACACAATGGCTTTTACCCACAAAAAACATTTACGCTATATGTTAGAGCTCGGCCTTTTAGAAGTCTTCACTGCAAAAAAAAAAAAAATGTTAGAGTACGGTTTAAATCCCATGGAAAATGTAACAGCTAAGTACATTACATTTGATCTATTTTAAGGTGCATAAAGCAAATTAATCTGGTCAAGCCCTCTAAACCAATCAGAGAAGGAAGGAGTCTTGCGTATTCATTTTTCTGCCACGTTACCCTGTGTGCAGCTCAAAAATGCACGTTCCCCTCCGTGCCTGAATCTCATAGATGCCCTGACAATGTGGTGGAGAATGCACTTTTGATACTTGGCACGTTTCTCTTCATCAGAGATTGGGTGACAGGCATATTACGTGCTGGATATAGAAGGCTGCAGAAGATTCTGCTTCTGCTGACATCAGGAGGGCTGTGAAATAGTTTTAGTAGGGACAGAGTTAAAATTACTCTACACAAAAGCAAACAGCGGGAACTAATACAAGCTGGAAAAAATAGAAAGGAATGCCAAGTACAGGAAAGGCCTTGTTATGTCACGGTCTTGATAATAACCCAGAACATGGAAGCCAGCTGCTTGGAATCTCTTAGAAGTAATGTTGTGGCCTTATTTCATCAGTTTTGCACATAAGGCAGTAATGTTCAAAATTATTATTTTAAAGGAGAAGTCTATATTGAAGTACACTCGTCTAACATTTGAAGAGTTACAAGATGTTTTCATATTTCAGTACTTATAACGACAAGCCGATCGGTGGGGTCCCGTGTCTTGACATCCCCCACTGAGCCTTGAGATGTGCGCAGCTCTGCAGACAGGAGAGCACTGCTCCGAGGACGCACGCAGAATGGGGTTTGGAATCAATATAAAGCATAGATTATGAAGCCTATGTTTTCTGTTGTATGCACACTTTTCTCTATGTGTGTACTCCTGTCTGCTGAGCTGCACACATCTTGGGGTGGTTTTAAGTGTTTAGTTGGAGTCTCAGGACCTGTCCTTCCACTGATATTCTTGTAATTATAATAGCGAAAACCCATTATAAAGGTTTAGTTACTCTTAAATATGTACACTATTTAAATAAGTCCTCTCATGAATATTTTTTTTCCATTAAATGTGTATATGTGCATGTAGCATATTGTGAGTGTGTTAATATACTCATCTACCGCCACTCTCTCCGGGATCCAGCGCCGCTCTGCTCCTCTTCTCAGTAACTTCTCCGCTCTGCAGACTCTCCGGGTCACGCTGCGCTCTGCATGCCCTGGGATGTGACTTTTACAGTGTAAGTCTGTGAAGCGTCAGAAAAAAGGCTCTCTAGGATTATATTGTAAAAGAGACTTCCGGCTCCTGCATAGAGTGGCCTGGTTGGTCTGGAGAGCGGCGCTGGACACCGGAGAAAGCTTTGGTAAATGAGTATATTAATACACAAACACAGATTTTGAGGGAAAAAAATATTTATGGGAGTGTTTCATTAATAAACGTTCTGGGATTTTTTTCCAATGTTTCTTGGTGCCTGGGAAAAAGTGGTATAGTTTTCTGCATAAGGAGAATACACTTTTTTTTTTAATTAAAAAAATTGTTACACATAATATATAAATATATATGGATATATAGATATAGATAGATCTATCTATAAATCTATATATATTTATATATTATGTTTAACAATTTTTTGTAATAAAAAAAAGTGTATTCTCCTTATGCAGAAAACTATACCACTTTATCACTAATATATAATATTATATTATAAGAAATCTCCTGGAATGTAATATTCATTATCTATGGGTTTTACATTATTATTATTATTATTATTATTATTATTATTATTATTTATTATTATAGCGCCATTTATTCCATGGCGCTTTACATGTGAAAAAGGGGTATAATACAAGAACAATTACAATAATCTTGAACACAATGTGACAGCGACTGGTACAGGAGGAGCGAGGACCCTGCCCGCGAGGGCTCACAATCTACGAGGGATGGGTGAGGATACAGTAGGTGAGGGTAGAGCTGGTCGTGCAGCGGTATGGTGGAGCGGTGGTTACTGCAGGCTGTAGGCTTGTCGGAAGAGGTGGGTCTTCAGGTTCCTTTTGAAGGTTTCCACGGTAGGCGAGAGTCTGATACTTTGGGGTAGAGAGTTCCAGAGTAGGGGGGAAGCACGGGAGAAATCTTGTATGCGATTGTGGGAGGAGGAGACTAGAGGGGAGTAGAGAAGGAGATCTTGTGAGGATCGGAGGTTGCATGCGGGTATGTAGCGGGAGACTAGGTCGCAGATATATGGGGTAGACAGGTTGTGGATGGCTTTGTATACCATGGTTAGGGTTTTGAACTGGAGTCTCTGAGCAATGGGGAGCCAGTGAAGAGATTGACAGAGAGGAGAGGCCGGGGAATAGCGGGGGGGGGACAGGTTGATTAGTCGAGCAGCAGAGTTTAGGATAGATTGGAGGGGTGCGAGAGTGTTAGAGGGGAGGCCACAGAGCAGGAGGTTGCAGTAGTCAAGGCGGGAGATGATGAGGGCATGCACTAGTGTTTTTGCAGATTCATGGCTGAGGAATATGCGGATCCGGGAGATATTTTTGAGTTGGAGTCGGCAGGAAGTGGAAAGGGCTTGGATATGTGGTTTGAAGGAGAGTTCAGAGTTCAGGGTTACCCCAAGGCAGCGAGCTTGAGGGACTTTATGAAGCAGCTTTTTGTCTTTTGAAGTCAGTATGGGGAAACAATTGTAAAACTCATGAGACATATATTGTCCCCCTGCAATACTTTGTGTATGTTTCTTCACACTTGTCTTCACTTTTAGCTCATGTAATGGGCGGTGGGCTCTGTAGGCAGCAGCACCTCCAGGCCCTGCCAGGGTCGCACAGCACCAGGATACGATAGTGGGTGATTCACGTTGAGTTGCTTCCAAATGTCAAGCGCTGATAAGTTTGTAAGATCACGGCCCCACTATCAGTATTTGGTCAGTTTTCTGTCAGTATTTTTTCTCAGGAGTGTGAGACAAAACCAGGTGAGGAACAATCAGAGAAAAGGTATAATAGAAACAAGTCACCAATTCTGCATTTATCACCCACTCCTGGTTTTGGCTCCTACTCCTGAGAAAAAATACTGACCAAATCCTGATGGTGTGGCCGTGGCCTAAAAGAGTCTGGGACCGAACTGAGGAAGCTATTACTTGGGTTAGTGAGGGGTGTGGAAGATATATTTTGCTATTGTAGTCACAAGTGGCATGGACACACTTTTCAATTATGACACAGACTCAGATAGCCACTCTGTGGCCCAGATGCATCGTAGGGTATTGTACAATTGCAGCGGTAAGTGGTCGTGCTTCCATGAAAGATAGTGGCGTAGCATCTATGAGGTCCTAATGTATGTAGACTTGTCAGACTGTGGCAGAGAATCCCCCCCAGAACCCCAGAATAGCACACTAGGACGGGGGCAGGTTGACTTTCTACACAGCCAGATCTTGATTGGACTTCAGGTGTGCTGTGATGTTTCCGGCCTAATGAAAGCCAACTCTGACAATTAGGGCTTGAACGGACGACCGTATAAACTGGACCAGTGCAATTCAATAAAAAAATGGATTGCACTTGGACCAATGTTATTCAGTCAGGCAGTGCAGATGAAGATATTTTTTTTCTCAGACCTAGTCTGTATGAGAACAAAATTGCAGCATTTTCGATTTTACTCCAGAAATGGAATGAGACTCACCCATTCAAGTTTATGGGTGCAAGAAAAAAATCAAATACCGCAGGAAATCATCCAATTTTTGTGGATACATTGAAGTTCTGTAACAAAGGAGCCTATAAATGGTCTTGTAAATGATTAATATCTGTTGCTGTAAAAAAAATAAATAAATAAGATTGCACACAGATGACAAGTGAGAAAATAATCGCCCTACTTTTCTGAATGAAAATTCAACCATTTTTTGTTATACTGTCGTGTGACCCGAGCCTTAATCTGCTTTCACACTTCATCTTGCACGACTTACATACAGACCTCAATGTCCAGACCGGTTACAGTTCTAATGATCAACCATAGGGCTTGTGCCGACGGCTGTAATCGAACCAGTGCGATCCGTCGTTTTGACAAATAGCACTTGTCCCCATGTTATTCTATGCGGCCATGCACATGTTAGATGTTTTCCTCGGACAGAGACTGAGGAAAAAATGGCTGCATGCCTGAGTTTGGTGTGATATTCGGATCGACCATGTAAGTCAATGAGTGTGTAGAAACAATCGGACTACACTCCGTTGACATCTGAGTACAGGCCGATTTCCATGGACTAAAAGAATGGCGAAGATAGAGACATTTTTTTTTTCTTCATCTTCTCATCGGATCGCACTCTGATCACAGTGTGATTTGCATAATTGACCCGATTCTCTCGGATGATAGAATACCCAGTTGTCTGACCGTAGCCTAATAGGTGTGCATGAGGCTGTTGAGTCTGTCAGAAGACATGCGGTACGGTCCAGATAAGCAGTCCATAGATGGGCTGTGAAAGTCTGACGTGTGGCTTGTCACTGGTGTGAGTTTTCATCCATACAGCCATAGGGCATGTAATGTATTACTGTAGTAAGCTGAATTAGGGGTGGGACATATTGGGCTTTTAAGTGATATTATTGAGATGTAGTTAATGATCTTGTAATTTTTTTAAATCCCTTCCATCTGTCTCTCCGCACAGGCCTCCTGGCGTGCTGCTGTAGTGAAACCAGTTGTCTCTGCTATGGAGATGTTTCTGACTTTACTGTATTTGAAGTTGTATTTTTTGCTTTCGCCAATGAAGTCTTGAAACTGAAGTCTATTAACAGCTCAGCAGATGGACCTTCTTCATCTGCCAAGAGCTAATAGGTGGTATTTGCTCCTTGTATTGAGGTGGGGCAGCATTCTTCTAAAGCAGCCAATGGCAAAAATGGATTTGAAGTGTTTGCCAAATATCTCAACAAGGTTCGGAAGGAGCCTTCATTTGTTTTTTTTCCTTTTTCCTATTTTTTTTTTTTGCTATGCAGTATTCAAAGATAACATACATGATTCATATTTCTATTAAAGAGTGGTACATCTCATATTTCAAAACTGCCTCTGAAGCAGAGTGCTTGCTCATGCCCATACTGGCCAATCAGAATTTAGCTTAGTGGCTGCTGAATACTCACCTTATGATGTTTTATGAGATCTTGTGTGCTTCGGGGCGGGACGTGGGGGCAGGGTCGTCTTCTCCTTCTCTGCCCCCCACCAGCCTCCTCTGTTTCTTGTACAGGTGACTGATTATTCAGTGACCGGCCTTCTTTTTAAAATTCAACGCCGTCACCGCCATCATTGTGTGGGCGGCGAGTGCGCAGTGCAAGTCTGCTTCTTGTGTGCAGGACTTCAATAAAATGGTCCCTGATTCTAACCGCAGCAGCCCTGTGTTTCCACTGTTTCCTTGCACAATCACTCAATCTTATAGGGAAACAGCTGCTTGATCAGCAAGACTGTGTGACCTACAATTTTTATAGGTGAAATAACTTTTTCCCACCAAGATAAAGTGATTGTGCAGGGAAACATTGGAAAGACCACAGAGGCAATATGTCCTCTACGTGTGAACAAAGCCGAGCTCTAAACATTTCTAGATATGCTCCGCTCTGGCAACTTGGTCCATGACTCACACAGTTTGCTAAAATGAAAGACCACGGTATTTTTTTTTTTTAGAACTGAATTTTATTAAATTTTATCAAATATAGTTACAGAAAAAACGACATAAAGAATATTGAAAGTATCGGCTAACATTACATCGTAGTTTGACTTAGGCTATGTGCCCACGATGCAGAAATGCTCTGGATTTTTTCCTGAGAGTTTCTGCATCTCCCCTGGCAGAAAAAACGCATGCGGATTGTACATGCGGATTGTACATGCGGATTGTACATGCGGATTGTACATGCGTTTTTCCTGCCAGGGACATGCGGATGTGAAGCGGTCTTCACATGCATTTCCACATGCGGGTTGACAAGCGCTTTCCAAGCGATTTTAGCATCACTTGGAAAGTGCTTGTCAACTTGGTCACACTATATAAATCCATGCAACCGGCATGGATTTATATAGTGTGACCGTAAAAGAATGGTAAAAAAAATTTATATATATTATACTTGCCTTCTGATGGCGCCCGGTCTCCAGCAGATCGCGAAAGTCTAAAAGGACCTGCCATGACGTCATTTAGTCATGTGTCATGACAAGACATTGACACATAAGGAGGTGTGGGGAGGGGGGGGGGTAAATCTATTTCAGCCTTTAAAGGGGTTGTCCGGTCCAAATGGATAAGTCTGAGGATTCATCAGTTTCTAAGCTGGGACTGGAGGGTATGTATTAGTTATGTATACTCCCGACCAGGTCCCATCTAGTGGGCATGGCCTCGCTCCATACACTTGCAAGTATGGAGTGAGGCCGCACCCCAACTAGAGACATGGCCGTTCAGTGGGTGTGTATTTCTCGTGTGAGGATAGCATGGTAAACCTCGTACTGGCCGGCACCTCTCCTGAGGTTGACAGCAGCATAGAAATCAATCATGCTGTCATGCTCCGGTCAGGAGAGGTGCCGGCCAGTCCGTTCAGTGCGATGCGATCATTGCACGAGTTATACGGTAGTCTGTCTCTTCCCTAATGCATACATACCTTCCGGTCCCAGCTCACAGAGTTACTACAGACGTATCGAGTTGTACTGGACAACCCTTTTAATACCAGGCCTACTTTACACAGCCCTGAGCTTTAGGCTGCGTGCCCACTATGCGTTTTTCAAGTGTTTTTGCCTCGGAATATCTGCAGCGAAAATGCTTGCTAATACGTGCCCCATGGCCCCCAATGATCGTCCTCATGTGCTGTGCACATGCTGCGGAAATTTCCGCTGCGGATTATCATTGAGGAAAAAATAAGCAGCATGTCCATTCATTTTGCGGACACGCATTGTAATTGCCGCCATTGACTTGCATTGAATCACTTAATATCCGTATGACTACATGTACACATGCGGATATTAAGCGATTCAATGTGCGGATGGTACCCGGGTTTGGAGAAGAGGAGATTCTCCTCCAGACCCGGGTACCATAGTACCTGTTAAAAAAAAGAATTTAAAATAAAAAATATACATTATACTCACCTTCCGAAGGCCCCCGGTTTCCATAGCGATGTGTCCGGTGTGTTGGGCGTCTCGTGATGGTCTAAAAGGACCTTCCATGACGTCATTTAGTCATGTGACAGGACACGCGATCGCTGACGTCAGCTTTCACGTGACCTGTCACATGACTAAATGACGTTGTGAAAGGTCCTTTCACACCACCGCGGGCTGTACAAGAGACCGGACGCAGCGGAGGAAATACCGGGAGCCATCAGAAGGTGAGTATAATCTTTATTTTTTACCATTCTTATTCTTTTTTTTTTTTAACTGTTTACTTGGTCCCACTATATAAATCCATGCTGTTTGCATGGATTTATATAGTGTGAACAAGTTGTCAAGCACTTTCCAAGTGATGCTAAAATAGCTTGAAAAATCGCTTGATAACCCGCTTGCAGAAATGCATGTGAAGAACGCTTGACAAACGCTTCTACCTGGCGGGAAAAACGCATGTAAAATCCGCATGCGTTTTTCCTGCCAGGGAGAAGCGGAAAAAACATGCTGCATTTCTGCATCGTGGGCACTTAGCCATGGCAATTTCTTTGTACCCAGTATGTGTCCCATAGGGTCCAGACAGCTTCAAAAGTCAATTAGACCGCGGTATTTCTGCAATAGATATCCCCTTTTGTAGCCTAACTTTGAAAATGTTAGGGCCATAGTTCTGTAGTCGGGGCTCAGGAGGGATGTCCACACGTGGCGGATAACCTCCAGATTTTACATTTTGATTCGCAAATGGAGAATCTGCAGATTATTAAAATAGCCGCACAGCGGATGAGATTTTATCACATCTGATCCAAACACTATAAAAATTGACCTGCCGTGCGGATGTTATATTTGCAGCATGTCAATTCTTATTGCTGGTTGTGCAATGCAAAGGGTGAACCCCACAACAACTCCGCATGTAACGCCTTTTGTGTTTTAATGCTGATTTGCCGCAGCAAACATATAAAAGATGAACCTTCCATTATAAATCACTTTAACTACTGTATGATGATGTGAAAAAAAATAAAAATCTATTTCTGGATTTCATCTGATTTACTGTAATTATTAACTTGACCGAAAAAAATGAACTTGAGTATAAGTTGGTATGCATGCAAATTAGGAGCATGTTCACATTGGCCATTAAACAGACAAACCCCAATACAGAAACAAAATGAACATATACCCTGTTGTTAGTAACTAAGTAAAAATATAGTGCATATAAATAGGGTACTTCATAAACACCGTTTTTGATTACAAAAACAAACGTAAAAGCCATCCCACCAGCATCAAGGTGTACCCATATTCAGGATGGTGCAGACCTCCAGTATTATAACCCTGCCATGTGTCAATGTGAATAAGGGCCGAGAAGAACCGGGTCCCAAACATGAGTACCCAGCAAACTGTAATTAGTTGTTGGTTTGTCAAGACCTTGCTGCTCATCAGCATACGGCTTTAGGAATAGCGAGATTTCTTTTTCTCCCCCCTCCTCCTTCTGCAGCAGTTGCAGTCAGCAATGACTGGAGCAATCAGAGCAGGCGCTGTCACCCTGCAGTCTTGTTCCATCATCGTGAATTTATGAAACGTGTTGGTTTATTATTTTCATCTTGTCTAGAGTCCTCTGTCTGCTGTGGTGTGAACATGTGCCAATCCAGACATAAGCCTCCTTTGAACATCTAGATCAGCACGAGTGACTAGTGCTGTCCAGGGGTACACCGTCTTTCTAGTACAGGCTTATGAGAACTATTTGAGCTTTCTAGAAGCATTACTACGTATGCTTTGTGGAGGTCCGTTGTTTACGTTGAGGTTTTCCTCCATGATTCCTTTTACTCATTGCTGTGAAATCTCCTTTGTTTGCACCATAAGGGAGAGAGATTTCATCTCCTCGTTACAAGCGTTTCATCGCCACTCCCCTGCCCAGGAATGTTAGCAGGCTGGAGGCCTGTCCGCCTCGCCACATGTAAAGTCCCTTTTCTTTTTAAGGTCATGACTCTGATTTCCTGAAGAAAATGAATTCCATAGCCCTTTTTTTTATGAAACACTAAATTTGTAGATGCAAATTTAGTGTAGTCTTTACAACAACAAATAAAATCTGTAATAGTGTCCTTACATATTACATGGTGGAGATTGCTTTCCTTCCTGGTGGGGTTTACAGCCATCATGTAATCTCCAGATTACACCAATCTCCACCCAACCAATTCCTTTTACTGTCTGCTGGTTTCTTACTAGGAAATGGACAATAATTAGCAATGCATTGACTGTGAGCCCTCGCGGGCAGGGTCCTCTCTCCTCCTGTACCAGTCAGTGACTCGTTTTTGTCCAAACTATTGTACTTCTTGTCTGCTACGTATACCGCCTTTTCACATGTAAAGCGCCATGGAATTAATGGCGCTATAATAATAAATAATAATAATTAAATATGGTTTTACGAAAGTCGCCATGGGGGCAACTTTTGTGTCCGTACATTGAATGAAGCGGCGCTATTTGCTTCTCTCATAGCAGAAAATCCCAGCACTGTATGAGACACCAAACAGCTGAGAATACATCCAGTCATTCAGCCTAGCCTTTCCGTGGGAGACCCCTTTTACACAAAGCCTCCATATTGCCCTCCACGTGGTGAAAAGACACTCGCCTCTGTTGATTCCAGGAATAGAAGCCTCCAGGTTTCTGTTATACAGTATTTTCAGCTCCGAACAAGTGAATGTTTGTTTTTATCCTAATTGTTTTTTTACTTGGCTGTGAAGGATATTGGCGCCTCTGACCGACTATAAACGGTGGAATAACAAGCATTGAAAGAATATTTGTACTCATGTTAAAGAAGCACTTCCATCCAAGTTTTTATCCTCTTAATATATTTCAATCATCCTATTATATAGCACTATGTACTTACAATTGCTCATTTTGATTTTCTACCCAGTTAATTCTTCTCTTTTCTTTGCTGTATGTAGAAACAGGAAGTCTCTTGTTCCTACATTTATCATTGCCCTTTTCAACTCCTGTCCCAGCTGCTCCTCCCCCTGCCAGGGACTTTTGCAGTGACTGATGACTCGTGCAGAGAAAATTGACCTCCTGTTTCTACATAGAGCTTAGAAGGATTCAGCTAGTCAGTTTTTTATCACTTGAAGACATAATGGAAAAGAGAATAATGAACTGGGTAGAATGGCAAAATGAGCCAATTATAAGTACACAGTGCTATATAATATGATGATTTCAATATATTAAGATGATAAACATTTTGATGGGAGGAGTGCTTCTTTAATGTGACGTTTGAGTTGCATTCGTTCCAGTTTTTAAGATCTGTTTGCTGACAGTGAATGGAAACATTTTCTTGCAGCTGAAAACTTCTCCATATAATGTGCACAAGGTATAAAAGCAATAAAAGCTGAGAAACACTCGACTTAGCCCGCCACCTGTGTGACCCAGGCATTCTAGCCGGATTCACCAGCTTATGCTCTGCTCTTCAATGCTTCACAAAATATTCAGTAAATGCAAGGGGTTTCTACATCATTTTCACCACCTGGAAAAATGATGAGTAGAATTTTGACCAGCATGACGGGAGGACAACTCAAGGACTTCTATTAAGAGGTGTTTTTTTTGGAAAATACTCTTAAACTTTGTTTAAAAGAAGCATAAATGCGGCATTTTATTTTTCTGCTGCTTTTTATCCACTTATATTCTACAGATGTCCGCACCGTAATACACAATTCCAATCTTCTCTAATTATTGTGGTTTTGCTTAGTTTTCCCCTTTATTTGTTGCATTTTGGTGCAGATCTGGTGTGTTTTTAATGTGTTTTTTTTTTTAATACAGAAAAACTTTGAATCTATACTTAAAAATGCATCTGTTTTTATATGCATTTTTTTAGGTTTCTCATAGAAGCCTATAGAGGAAAAAACACACCAATAAACACAGTTCAACAGCATCTTTATACGCACAGTGGGAATGAGTTTTCATGAAATCACATGCGCTTTACTGGGACATTTAAACACAGCAGATTTTCTGCCCCAAAATGTGGTATTTACCTGCGTGTGAACACGGCCTTAGTGTTATGTGCACATGTTGCATGATAGTACAGACGTAGTGGTAAGTACGGTATATACAGAGTAACAGCTTGAATTCTTTGTATGATGAAGTGCCCAGTGGGTTGAGTGAATCCCTGCGCTCCCACAAGTGGCGCCCCACAGCACTGTCTCCTCAAGCACATTCCTCAGACACAGGCTTAGGATCCTGTACAATTTATGCTTTCCCTTAACCTTCTGCTCAGACACCGCCGTAATTACTTGCCATTGTGAAGGCGGACAGGCAGATAAGGCCATAGTGGGAAATGTCCAGGCTCTATGCCAAACAGACTAGAAGAGTGCTGTAAATAAAGCAGTACATGGCCCTGGAAGCTCTACTAATAGAAGCCAGCACATGGGGCCCCTTGGATGTTTTGTTTGTATGTATATGTACAGATCTAGGATGTGTATGTAACAGATCTAGGATGTGTTATTTGAGTGTTCCCTTGATTTTTTTGAGCAGTGTATGTGTAGCACCCTGAGGATTCGGCTGCTACAGGGGTATTGCACCTCAACCCAGAGGTGTGATATTCCACTCCCGGGTAAGGATGGAGTGTGGGACTGAGCCCAGAAAGCTGCATGCACTACACACATCCCATTTCCGAGGAACAGACCAACGGTACTCCCACTTAGAAATGTGCAGGTACGACCGAGTCTGTTCCTGGCTGGAGTGGGAGGGGGGTGGTACATCCCAAGTAGTGTAGGGGCAGATAGGGGGAGCAGCCTGGGTAAAGATAGGAGCTCATTGGGTGCTGGTCACCTGAGCTCACACATAGAGGGAGTATTTAAGGTGGGCACCATCTAAGATCAGGGTCAGTCAGTCAGTCAGTCTTTGCAGAGAAGCCAGAGGAAGAGGAGCAGAGCAGCCCCAGGCCCAGAGAGAGTGAGAGAGGAGAGTCAGAAGGACCCAGAGAAAACAAGCAGGAACTCTGAGAACCCATATACAAACCTAGGGTGAAGAGTTGGCAAAAGGGTACCGGATCCCAAACTGGTGGGGGCTCAAGCACACCTCAGCCAGAGACCGGAGGCCGTGGGCAGGATCTGCCACGGCCACCCACCACATCCACCCTGAAGGCAAACCACGTGTAGGGTCAGGGAACCCAAGGCCAAGGGTTTCCCAACAGAAGGCCCGAGGGAGCTGGACCTAGGTGGATCCCTGGTGGGGACGGCCAGAAGACAGGACAGGAAGGAGGGCTCAGGGTCACGCTCCGGACTTGCTTGGGGGTTGGCTGAATCCAGGACCTGGTGGACGCAGCACGGCTCGGGTGGTCACTGAAGGCCGGAGTGACCGGAACATCTGCAGTAAGTAAACACCCTGAACTGCACAACCCGACTCTGTCTTTAATTATATCTACGCTGCACCACCACAACCCCCATCCTCTGCACCTGACCCCCTGAGGCCATACCCCTCCCGTTGGGGGTTATACTATCTAAAGCTGCACCAACACCATCAGCCTCAGCGGACCCTGCTGCAGCGGCGGCCGTAGTGACCGCAATTCAACGGGTGGCGTAGTCGACATAAAGAACTTTATAACATCTGTAGGACTGCCTCATACTCTGAGCTTGACACCCTGGGCACGGACCGGGTCACAGCCACTCGGAGACTACAACCCCCATCTGATCCGGCTCCGGGTATTCCCCTAAAGAATATGGCCCAGGGGGCGCGTCATATGTATATATGTATGTATGTATATATGTATGTATATATATATATATGTATGTATATATATATATATATATATATATATATATATATATATATATATATATATATACAGTACAGACCAAAAGTTTGGACACACCTTCTCATTTAAAGATTTTTCTGTATTTTCATGACTATGAAAATTGTACATTCACACTGAAGGCATCAAAACTATGAATTAACACATGTGGAATTATATACTTAACAAAAAAGTGTGAAACAACTGAAAATATGTCTTATATTCTAGGTTCTTCAAAGTAGCCACCTTTTGCTTTGATGACTGCTTTGCACACTCTTGGCATTCTCTTGATGAGCTTCAAGAGGTAGTCACCGGAAATGGTCTTCCAACAATCTTGAAGGAGTTCCCAGAGATGCTTAGCACTTGTTGGCCCTTTTGCCTTCACTCTGCGGTCCAGCTCACCCCAAACCATCTCGATTGGGTTCAGGTCTGGTGACTGTGGAGGCCAGGACATCTGGCGTAGCACCCCATCACTCTCCTTCTTGGTCAAATAGCCCTTACACAGCCTGGAGGTGTGTTTGGGGTCACTGTCCTGTTGAAAAATAAATGACGGGCCAACTAGCATGCCGCTACAAGATGCTGTGGTAGCCATGCTGGTTCAGTATGCCTTCAATTTTGAATAAATCCCCAACAGTGTCACCAGCAAAGCACCCCCACACCATCACACCTCCTCCTCCATGCTTCACGGTGGGAACCAGGTATGTAGAGTCCATCTGTTCACCTTTTCTGCGTCGCACAAAGACACTATGGTTGGAACCAAAGATCTCAAATTTGGACTCATCAGACCAAAGCACAGATTTCCACTGGTCTAATGTCCATTCCTTGTGTTCTTTAGCTCAAACAAGTCTCTTCTGATTGTTGCCTGTCCTTAGCAGTGGTTTCCTAGCAGCTATTTTACCATGAAGGCCTGCTGCACAAAGTCTCCTCTTAACAGTTGTTGAAGAGATGTGTCTGCTTCTCGAACTCTGTGTGGCATTGACCTGGTCTCTAATCTGAGCTGCTGTTAACCTGCGATTTCTGAGGCTGGTGACTTGGATAAACTTATCCTCAGAAGCAGAGGTGACTCGTGGTCTTCCTTTCCTGGGGCGGTCCTCATGTGAGCCAGTTTCTTTGTAGCGCTTGATGGTTTTTGCAACTGCACTTGGGGACACTTTCAAAGTTTTCCCAATTTTTCGGACTGACTGACCTTCATTTCTTAAAGTAATGATGGCCACTTGTTTTTCTTTACTTAGCTGCTTTTTTCTTGCCATAATACAAATTCTAACAGTCTATTCAGTAGGACTATCAGCTGTGTATCCACCTGACTTCTGCACAACACAACTGATGGTCCCAACCCCATTTATGAGGCAAGAAATCCCACTTACTAAACCTGACAGGGCACACCTGTGAAGTGAAAACCATTTCCGGTGACTACCTCTTGAAGCTCATCAAGAGAATACCAAGAGTGTGTAAAGCAGTGATCAAAGCAAAAGGTGGCTACTTTGAAGAACCTAGAATATAAGACATATTTTCAGTTGTTTCACACTTTTTTGTTAAGTATCTAATTCCACATGTGTTAATTCATAGTTTTGATGCCTTCAGTGTGAATGTACAATTTTCATGGTCATGAAGATACAGAAAAAAAAAATCTTTAAATGGGAAGGTGTGTCCAAACTTTTGGCCTGTACTGTATGTATGTATATAAATGTAAATTTTTTTTTTACTGTACAAATCTGTCTTGTCTTGAGACTCAAACAATAGGGCACAGCATTACAGTCAATGTAGGATCAAGAGAGCGCAAAGGTTACTGCAATGTTCTATTTCTCTAATTCACACATATCAAACTTAGGCCAGGGCCCATTATCCGTATTTGGTCAGTATTTGATCAGTATTTTTTCTCAGGAGTGGGAGACAAAAGCAGGTGAGAAACAATCAGAGAAAAGGTATAATAGAAACAAGTCACCAATTCTGCATTTATCACCCACTCCTGGTTTTGCTTCCCCCTCCTGAAAAAAAGTTCTGACCAAATACTGATAGTGGGGCCATGGCCTTAGAGTGATGTATATTTGGCCTGCAACACCGGGGACTATTATACTGTATGGAGGACTATGTGGGACCCATTATACTGTATGTAGGACTATGTGGGGCCCATTATACTGTATGTAGGACTATGTGGGGCCCATTATACTGTATGCAGGACTATGTGGGGCCCATTATACTGTATGTAGGACTATGTGGGGCCCATTATACTGTATGTAGGACTATGTGGGGCCCATTATACTGTATGTAGGACTATGTGGGGCCCATTATACTGTATGTAGGACTGTGGGGCCCATTATACTGTATGTAGGACTATGTGGGGCCCATTATACTGTATGGAGGACTATGTGGGGCCCATTATACTGTATGTAGGACTATGTGGAGCCCATTATACTGTATGTAGGACTATGTGGAGCCCATTATACTGTATGTAGGACTATGTGGGGCCCATTATACTGTATGTAGGACTATGTGGGGCCCATTATACTGTATGGAGGACTATGTGGGGCCCATTATACTGTATGGAGGACTATGTGGGGCCCATTATACTGTATGGAGGACTATGTGGGGCCCATTATACTGTATGGAGGACTATGTGGGGCCCATTATACTGTATGGAGGACTATGTGGGGCCCATTATACTGTATGGAGGACTATGTGGGGCCCATTATACTGTATGGAGGACTATGTGGGGCCCATTATACTGTATGGAGGACTATGTGGGGCCCATTATACTGTATGGAGGACTATGTGGGGCCCATTATACTGTATGGAGGACTATGTGGGGCCCATTATACTGTATGGAGGACTATGTGGGGCCCATTATACTGTATGGAGGACTATGTGGGGCCCATTATACTGTATGGAGGACTATGTGGGGCCCATTATACTGTATGGAGGACTATGTGGGGCCCATTATACTGTATGGAGGACTATGTGGGGCCCATTATACTGTATGGAGGACTATGTGGGGCCCATTATACTGTATGGAGGACTATGTGGGGCCCATTATACTGTATGGAGGACTATGTGGGGCCCATTATACTGTATGGAGGACTATGTGGGGCCCATTATACTGTATGGAGGACTATGTGGGGCCCATTATACTGTATGGAGGACTATGTGGGGCCCATTATACTGTATGGAGGACTATGTGGGGCCCATTATACTGTATGGAGGACTATGTGGGGCCCATTATACTGTATGGCGGACCACGTGGGGCCCATTATACTGTATGGCGGACCACGTGGGGCCCATTATACTGTATGGCGGACCACGTGGGGCCCATTATACTGTATGGCGGACCACGTGGGGCCCATTATACTGTATGGCGGACCACGTGGGGCCCATTATACTGTATGGCGGACCACGTGGGGCCCATTATACTGTATGGCGGACCACGTGGGGCCCATTATACTGTATGGCGGACCACGTGGGGCCCATTATACTGTATGGCGGACCACGTGGGGCCCATTATACTGTATGGCGGACTATGTGGGGCCCATTATACTGTATGGCGGACTATGTGGGGCCCATTATACTGTATGGCGGACTATGTGGGGCCCATTATACTGTATGGCGGACTATGTGGGGCCCATTATACTGTATGGCGGACTATGTGGGGCCCATTATACTGTATGGCGGACTATGTGGGGCCCGTTTTACTGTATGGCGGACCACGTGGGGCCCGTTTTACTGGTATGGCGGACCACGTGGGGCCCGTTTTACTGGTATGGCGGACCACGTGGGGCCCGTTTTACTGGTATGGCGGACCACGTGGGGCCCGTTTTACTGGTATGGCGGACCACGTGGGGCCCGTTTTACTGGTATGGCGGACCACGTGGGGCCCGTTTTACTGGTATGGCGGACCACGTGGGGCCCGTTTTACTGGTATGGCGGACCACGTGGGGCCCGTTTTACTGGTATGGCGGACCACGTGGGGCCCGTTTTACTGGTATGGCGGACCACGTGGGGCCCGTTTTACTGGTATGGCGGACCACGTGGGGCCCGTTTTACTGGTATGGCGGACCACGTGGGGCCCGTTTTACTGGTATGGCGGACCACGTGGGGCCCGTTTTACTGGTATGGCGGACCACGTGGGGCCCGTTTTACTGGTATGGCGGACCACGTGGGGCCCGTTTTACTGGTATGGCGGACCACGTGGGGCCCGTTTTACTGGTATGGCGGACCACGTGGGGCCCGTTTTACTGGTATGGCGGACCACGTGGGGCCCGTTTTACTGGTATGGCGGACCACGTGGGGCCCATTGCACTGGTATGGCGGACCACGTGGGGCCCATTGCACTGGTATGGCGGACCACGTGGGGCCCATTGCACTGGTATGGCTGGCCCGCTATTTTGTCCAAGTTTTTAATTTTGGCCCTCTGTTTGTTTGAGTTTGGCATCCCTGCTCTAATTACATGGAATAACTTGATCAGTCATTGGTGAGGATCTGATCGATAATTCTAAGCTGCAGGTTAGGAGTAAACTCTTCTAAAAAGCTTGTATCAAGTTCCTAAATGGGTAAAATTCCAAAGTGCTTGTTCAAACCGGCAAGCTTGCAATTTATCTTTTGTTAAAAAATCCTTTTCATTCTCAAGAACAGAGGGATGCTTAATTTTATAGTATACAGCTTGTTACCAAGGTTACTGGCCACCCTGCGGTCTCTTGAGGCACAGAGAGCGCACTGCTTGCAGGCTGTATGCTTTGTAGCCTGCTTGAGTTCTGAGGCTGGCCGGATCTTTGGATCTGACTACCTTCAGTTCCCCTGCTCTTATTCCATTCTACAGAGGCAAAGCTGCCCCTACTAGCAGCTTGGGGGAGCGCTTTGCTCGGACCCCCAACGCAACCATGCCACTTGTCTGAACTGTCACCTTTCAGGAGGGGAGTACACCGCATCTGGCAACTAGGAATCCTGAAGACAGAGGAGCAGTGCATTCCTGAAGTAATGATCATGAGAAAACCCCTTTACGCCTCCATTCCTAATGTGTAGGAAGAGCCAAATGCTGGGCAATAGTACCACTTATAGATGTCACATTTCCTCATATTATTTTTATGGTGTTATTATGATTGATCCAAATCAGTAAAAGTTTATCGCTAATCTTTTTGCGCTTTTACATAGGACAATTCTTATTATAATTGCAAACCTATTCCTCTCCATGTTAAAAAGCATATTTGACAATTTTGGGGAATGCTGTTAACAAGGAGGACAGCATTTTTGTCTTAGGTAAAATGATTTTTAGAGAAATGAATGCAAGTGAACGGCTAAAGGGGTTGTCCAAAATCACTGTGTGTGACTGTAGACTTCTGGATCCTCACACCGCACCCATCACATGCGGTGACTATTCTCTGGTGCTGACTGCAAGAGCGGGCAGTCATGTGACCGTAAGTATGCGATTTGCATACCTCTGTCCACATTCCGACTAGATGTGCCCAGCCTCGCTCAATGCAAGTGAATTCAGTGACTGAAGACTTTAATCCCAAACCTGGACAACCCCTGTAACCCAATAACAAATGGTTGTATGGAGTCCTCTAGATTCTTTCTTTGCATTAGTTCTCTCACTCTGGCGTTTGCTTTACATGTACATGTTAAGTCTGCGTTATACAGGTGCATCTCAATAAAAGAGAATATCATCAAAAAGTTAATTTATTTCAATTCTCATTCTCATTATTTCAAACTCATATATTACATAGTCATTACAAACAAAGTGATCTATTTCAAGTGTTTATTTCTGTTAATGTTGATGATTATGGCTTACAGCCAATGAAAACACAAAAGTCATTATCTCAGTAAATTACAATAATTAACAAAAAACCCTGCAAAGGCTTCCTAAGCTTTTAAAAAGGTCCCTTAGTCTGTTTCAGTAGGCTCCACAATCATGGGCAAGACTGCTGACTTGACAGATGTCCAGAAGGCAGTTATTGCCACACTCCACAAGGTCCCAGAGTCTGGAGGAAGAGTGGAGAGGCCACAATCCAAGCTGCTTGAGGTCTACTGTGAAGTTTCCACAGTCAGTGATGGTTTGGGGAGCCATGTCATCTGCTGGTGTAGGTCCACTGTGTTTTATCAAGACCAAAGTCAGCGCAGCCGTCTACCAGGAAATTTTAGAGCATCTCATGCTTCCCTCTGCCGACAAGCTTTTTGGAGATGGAAATGTCATTCTCGAGCAGGACTTGGCCCCTGTCCACACGGCCAAAAGTACCAATACCTGGTTTAAAAAAAACAGTATCACTGTGCTTGATTGGCCAGAAAACTCACCTTACCTTAACCCCATAGAGAATCTATAGGGTATTGTCAAGAGGAAGATGAGAGACACCAGACCCAACAATGCAGACGAACTGAAGGCTGCTATCAAAGCAACTTGGGCTTCCATAACACCTCAGCAGTGCCACGGGCTGATCGCCTCCATGCCACGCCACATTGATGCAGTAATTGATGCAAAAGGAGCCCCGACCAAGTATTGAGTGCATTTACTGAACATACATTCAGTAGGCCAACATTTCAGATTTTAAAAACATTTTTCAAGCTGTTGTTATAAAGTATTCTAATTTACTGAGATAATGACTTTTGTGTTTTCATTGGCTGTAAGCCATAATAATAACATTAACAGAAATAAACACTTGAAATAGATCACTCTGTTTGTAATGACTCTATATGAGTTTCACTTTTTGTATTGAAGAACTGAAATAAATTAACTTTATGATATTCTAATTTAGTGAGATGCACCTGTATATGGGCTTGGTTACATGTACTTGTTGTTTTTGCTGACAGTCCCCCACCCTGACCTCCAATTAAAAAAACATTTTTTTTAGATAGATATACCAATTTTTGTCAGAATCATGGATCCAACTTGCTAATGCAGGTCTATTGGCGTGTGAAAGATTCGGGTATCCATTTGATCGCATCACTATGCTGTCCATTTTTCGCTGAGTGCTTGAGAAACCTCAGTGTAACTCTGATGGACACACTCACCAAAAACTGATTGAAATCTGTTCAGTTTATTTTCTCCCTTCATATATTTTTGATCCACCACTTTATTTGCTGGTGCTGATATTTTTACCTGCACTCCTCTAAAAACTGTGCACCACCACTGTGCAAGTAACAAGGCTTAAAAACTTCCATTCTCACAATTCTTTTGTTCTCCATTCTTGATGTGTAACTACATCCTTTCTCTCCTGGTCTTAAATGATTGGTTAAGATCACGCGATCTGTATCTTTCAATAATTCAGGGAGAGAGGTGGTTAAAAAAAAAAAAAAGGGAAGCGGCTGGTGTGCCATCACATGACTTATTAACAGATTGGCTTCCTCCGGATTTCAGTGATGAGCATTATATACATTAGATGTGTAACGGGTCTGGGAGGCGGAACCTCTGAGCTACTATACAAGGGGGCGGTCCTTGTAAGGGAGCGGGTGGCGACCAGGGTAGACGGGCAGGCAGTCACAGCAGGTGACTGGGACAGTCTCTGAATGAACGGACAGGAGGTCACGGCAAGTGACCGGGGCAGTCTCTGGATGAACGGGCAGGAGGTCACGGCAAGTGACCGGGGCAGTCTCTGGATGAACGGGCAGGAGGTCACGGCAAGTGACCGGGGCAGTCTCTGGATGAACGGGCAGGAGGTCACGGCAAGTGACCGGGGCAGTCTCTGGGTAAAGGATTGGTACGACCTGTGGCGGCAGATGATAGACGTGAGCTCCCAGGTGAGCAGGCGAGAGTCTCTGGATAATCGGGTGGTCACAGCATGTGACGGCGGAGCCTCCAGGAAGACCAACAGACAGGTAGCAGATGAGCGCTCCCAGGTGAGCGGGCAGGAGTCTCTGGACAGGCGGGTGGTCACAGCACGTGACGGCAGAGCCTCCTGGTAGGCTAGCAGACAGGCAGCAGATGAGCGCTCCCAGGTGAGCGGGCAAGCTGGTCCTTAGACAGACTGACAGAAGTTGGAAGGCAGACCGTCGGACCTCAGGCAAGCAGGCAGGTAGAAGATGTGCGCTCCCAGGTGAGCGGGCAAGCTGGTCCTTAGACAGACTGATAGAAGTTGGAAGGCAGACCGTCGGACCTCAGGCTAGCAGGCAGGTAGCAGACTGGCAGGTAACTGGCAACGGGACCTGAGGGCTGAAGCAGAGTAGTGAACAGTGCTACAACATTGCTCGGGCACCTCCATTTTGGAGGAGGTGCCTTTTATATGGGAGGTCCTCCGGCAATTGGCCGGGGACTCCTTAGGACGGCGCGTGCGGTCCCTTTAAGAGAGGGGGAGCGCGCGCGCGCCCTAAGCACACTGCCGGGGAAGGAGCGCGTGCCGGAAGCAGCGGGGAGAGAAGCGCTGGAGGACGCTGCGCCAGGAGCGGGGAGGTGAGAGGGACGGCGTCTCTGCCTAGAACGGGGCAGAGACGCCGATGCTACAAGATGGATATCTTTAAAAGACTAGACATAACAGCTCTGCTTCCTCAGATCAATAAAAGCTTGCACCGATTGCACATTTTATAGGAGGATTAAGTCTTAGAGATTAGCGGTAAATTTGCCCACAGTATTGTGTGTGTCCCTATAGCTGTCAGTCTTGTAGAGATCCTGCGGAGAGCATAGGGGCTAATTTCCTTCTGATCATTTTAATTTCTGACAAGTCGAGGGGGTGGGGCTTAAATAAATGTGTGTGTGTGTGTGTGTGTGTGTGTGTGTGTGTGTGTGTACACACACACACACACACACACACAGTGGACAGAAAGTGTAATAAGGTTATGAAGGGGGAGATTTATCAAACAAAATCCAGTAATTTTAGATAACATTATGTGGAGTGATGAAGCTTCTTTCATATTATCCGGCCATATTAACAGACATAATTGTATTTACTGGTATAATGAGAACATGCATTTAACATTAGAGCAACAACTAAATGAGCCTGGTGTCAATGTTTGGGGTGGTATTTCAAGTTTTAGTACCAATATTTTTTGATGGAACAGTCACAGGAGATAAGTATCTCGAAATTCTAATGAATCAAGTTGTTTCCCAGTTACAGCAACAGCCTAATTCACATGACCTTTATTTCCCACAAGATGGGGCCCCTCCACATTATTCAAGAGTAGTCCGCGAGTATCTTGATGAAACATTTCCTATTAAATGGATTGGCCGAAGAGGCCCACTTGATTGGCGGCACGTTCACCAGACTTGACCCCAATGGATTTTTTCTCTTGAGGAGTACTCAAGGACAAAGTTTATAGTCGAAAACCAAAAAGTGTCAGTGATTTGAAAAATTACATAAGAGATGCATTTCAAGAAATTAATACCCAAAGAGACTTGTGCAAAAAAGTTTGCCGAAGAGTAAGAGGCGACTTCAAAGCTGTGCAAATTGTAATGGAAAACAGTTTGAGCACCTGCGCTGATAAAATTTAAGGGCTTTTGTATTATTATTCAGAATAAAATTTAATTGTCAATGTTATGCTTGTGTTAGTAAATATAATTTTATATCTAAATCAAAATAAATGTTATTTTCTGCCCACCTACTTTTGGACCACCCTGTGTGTATATGTATGTATGTATGTATGTATGTGTATATATATATATATGTATGTATGTGTATATATATATATATATGTATGTATGTATGTGTATATATATATATATGTATGTATATGTATGTATGTGTGTGTGTGTGTGTGTGTGTATATATATATATATATATATATATATATATATATATATATATATAATATATATATATACACCTACACACACTGCTCAAAAAAATAAAGGGAACATTCAAATAACACATCCTAGATCTGAATGAATGAAATATTCTCATTGAATACTTTGTTCTGTACAAAGTTGAACGTGCTGACAACAAAATCACACAAAAATCATCAATGGAAATCAAATGTATTAACCAATGGAGGCCTGGATTTGAAATCACCCCCAAAATTAAAGTGGAAAAACACACTACAGGCTGATCCAACTTTGATTTAATGTCCTTAAAACAAGTCAAAATGAGGCTCAGTATTGTGTGTGGCCTCCACGTGCCTGTGTGACCTCCCTATAACGCCTGGGCATGCTCCTGATGAGGTTGTGGATGGTCTCCTGTGGGATCTCCTCCCAGACCTGGACTAAAGCATCCACCAACTCCTGGACAGTCTGTGGTGCAACGTGACGCTGGTGGATGGAGCGAGACATAATGTCCCAGATGTGCTCAATCGGATTCAGGTCTGGGGAACGGGCGGGCCAGTCCATAGCTTCAATGCCTTCATCTTGCAGGAACTGCTGACACACTCAGCCACATGAGGTCTGGCATTGTCCTGCATTAGGAGGAACCCAGGGCCAACCGCACCAGCATATGGTCTCACAAGAGGTCTGAGGATCTCATCTCGGTACCTAATGGCAGTCAGGCTACCTCTGGCGAGCACATGGAGGGCTGTGCGGCCCTCCAAAGAAATGCCACCCCACACCATTACTGACCCACTGCCAAACCGGTCATGCTGAAGGATGTTGCAGGCAGCGGATCGCTGTCCACGGCTTCTCCAGACTCTGTCACGTCTGTCACATGTGCTCAGTGTGAACCTGCTTTCATCTGTGACGAGCACAGGGTGCCAGTGGCGACTTTACCAATCCTGGTGTTCTGTGGCAAATGCAAAGTGTCCTGCACAGTGTCGGTTTCTAACCGTTTGTGCAGACACATGCACATTTGTGACCTGCTGGAGGTCATTTTGCAGGTCTTTGACAGTGCTCCTCCTGTTCCTCCTTGCACAAAGGCGGAGGTAGCGGTCCTGCTGCTGGGTTGTTGCCCTCCTATGGCCCCCTCCACGTCTCCTGGTGTACTGGCCTGTCTCCTAGTAGCGCCTCCAGCCTCTGGACTCTACGCTGACAGACACAGCAAACCTTCTTGCCACAGCTCGCATTGAAGTGCCATCCTTGATGAGCTTCACTACCTGAGCAACTTCTGTGGGTTGTAGAGTCCGTCTCATGCTACCACGAGTGTGAAAGCACAACCAACATTCAAAAGTGACCAAAACATCAGCCAGAAAGCATTGGTACTGAGATGTTGGCTGTGGTACCCACCTGCAGAACCACTCCTTTATTGAGTGTGTCTTGATAAATGCCAATAATTTCCATCTATTGTCTATTCCATTTGCACAACAGCATGTGAAATTGATTGTCAATCAGTGTTGCTTCCTAAGTGGACAGTTTGATTTCACAGAAGTTTGATTTATTTGGAGTTATATTCTGTTTAAGTGTTCCCTTTATTTTTTTGAACAGTGTGTGTGTGTGTGTGTGTGTGTGTGTGTGTGTGTGTGTGTGTGTGTGTGTGTGTTATTATAATAATATATATATTTTTAATATGTTGTGTGAGTAATGGGATTATATTCAGCTCACTAACATAGTGCGTGTATAAACCAATGTTCTCCCATGCCGCGTATAAGTTTTATGCAAGATTGATTTTTAGCAAATATTAAAAAAAAAGGTTACAGCAACGAAATGCAATTATGATCCAGTATGACCATATGATTAAAGAGTCCCAAGTTCAGAAAATAGTCCATTTAGATCAGGAGCACACAGGTAGCATCACGATTAGATGGCCAAAATGGCCACACATTGGCCACCTCCTTTTTCAAGCTCACTTGGCAAGGGTCAGCATGTGGGCCATCTGTCAGTCAAGGGGAGGGGAGCAGGGCAGGGAGATTGGGGAATAATCTACTGTTACTAGTCACCATAGTCCTACCTGTACTGATAATAACTGTTGAAATGTGACCTGCACAGATATATGAGCCAGCTATTAGACTAAGGGGCCAGTGGGAAATTGGGATAGAGAGATTATTATCGTGCACATGTTGCTTATTTTTTCCTTGCAGATTTAAATCTGCAGCATGTCAATTCTTTTAAAGTTTTTGATACAGATTCCACCTATACTAATGAATGGGGAAAAAAAAGCTTAAAAAAAAAGTTGTATGCAAAAAAAAATCCTTCAGGTTTTGTGACAAAACTGCGCAGAAGAAAATGTGACACAAATGCAACGTGTGCAGAGACCCTAAGGTTGGGAATTGCAGGGATTTTGACAATTTTTAATGCATTCTCTGTGTTGGGAGATGGGCAGCCCACCATCAAGCACAGGCGGCTTTCTTTATACTTACACATCTAACTGCAGATCCACTGTAATAAGTAATTCAGTTTTTGATGAATATTTTAGCAGCTTTCTCTTCAGCACTATGAATCTATGGTCCCGCCAGTCTTCTAGTATCAGAAACTTGAGGGCTGCCCTCATTTCTTACCATATTTAGCTAGGAATCCTGAAATAAATACTGCTGTATCTTCTCTTTTAGGCACATGTTGGACTTGCTATCCAGGAACTTAAAAGAAATTTCCTAAACTAAGCTGGTCATGTTAACCATGTCATCACCACAACATTCCCCATCATCAAATCATGTACTTGTAAGTTTTGATTTAAAGGGAACCTTTACGTAGATTAATGGTCCCCAAACCATAGGCCGATTGGATCAGATGCTGATTGCAATTGGGCTAGTCTTGCTCTGAAAAGCTACTTCGATTTTGCTTAACAGCGGCATGGACGGTAATTCCACGGTTTTGGAAACTTAAAAACCCCCCTAACACATTAGATTGGTACAAGGAAATGGTGAATCTATGTAGAATGGAAGAACTTTCTGCAGAATGTAATGAAGCCAACGATAAATTCAGAAGGTTTGGAGCGGATGGATTCTGTTCCAGGACTCACCTGATTTTCATACCCTGTTCTAATAGTTTCAACAGATACATGTGTTTGGGTTCATAATTAGTCACACGGGCATAAGGACCTCCCCCTACCCCTCCCTCTTGACCCTCTGTCTTTTCTTCTCTCTTTTCTCCCTCCTTTTCTTTTTTCTTCTCATATGGGCTTTTCAGATATAATATAGAAATTGACTCAAGACATGATCCTCTAAGGCTGCGTGCCCACTATGCGTTTTTCCGCGGAATTTCCACAGCGAAAACGCTTGGTAATACGTGCCCCATGGTCCCTAATGATAATCCGCATGTGCTGTGCAAATTTCAGCTGTGGATTATTATTGCGGAAAAATACGCAGCATGTCCATTAATTTTTCGGACACGCAGTGTAATTGCAGCCATTGACTTGCATTGAATCGCTTAATATCCGCATGACTACATGTGCACATGCGGATATTAAGTGATTCAATGTGCGGATGGTACCCGGGTCTGGAGAAGAGGAGACTCTCATCCAGACCCAGGTACCATAGTACCTGTAAAAAAAAATAATTTAAAATAAAAAATATACATTATACTCACCTTCTGATGGCCCCTGGTCTCCTGTACGGTGCGTCCTGGCTACCCGGCAGCTCGCGATGGTGTAAAAGGACCTTCCATGACATCATTTAGTCATGTGACAGGTCACGCGACTGCTGACCTCGGCGGTCGCGTGACCTTTCACATTACTAAATGACGTCATGGAAGGTCCTTTTACACTACCGCGAGCCGTACAAGAGACCGGACGCACCGGAGAGAAGACCGGGGGCCATCGAAGGTGAGTATAAATTGTTTTTTTTTTACCATTTTTATTCTTTTTTTTTTTAACCATTACTTGGTCACACTATATAAATCCATGCCGGTTGCATGGATTTATATAGTGTGACCAAGTTGTCAAGCTCTTTTCCAAGTCATGCTAAAATCGCTTGGAAAAGCGCTTGATAACCCGCATGCGAAAATGCATACAAAACGCTTCTACCTGGCGGGAAAAACGCATGTAAGATCCGCATGCGTTTTTCCTGCTAGGGAGAAGCGGAAAAAATCTGCAGCATTTCTGCATCGTGGGCACTTAGCCTTATAGGCGGTTATCATATAAACATTATATTATTCAATACACTACCATTTGAATTGTTATTTGAAATAAGTGACACCATTTGAAATTTGGACATTTTTTTTTATATGTCTATTTTGTTATATTTTCTTCAAAGTCGAATACGATACAATATATTTTTCTTGATCTGCAAAATGATTAATAATTTAATGCTTAATTGATGTTTAATAAAACAGATTGAATATAATTCTGCGTAAGGAGGAAATGTGTCCGTCATATAGCTGTATGGTGGCAATTGCGGAATTAAACAAATTCACAATTCAGTTAAGTACATTTGTGATCTGCTAGATTTGCCCCAGTCATCTGTAATTTTCAAGCAGAACGTGAAGGCTGCAGCTGATCAGCAATTACTGACTGGCTGCCACAGTTATGTTACACCCTCCCTCCCATATCCCCCACACACCTCCTGCAGAGAATGATTGTTTTCTCCAAGGAAGGTGGCACAGTATGGGTTACAAAAGTGTCACTGCTCCAGAAGACAAGTATAGTTTTTTCTTTTTCTTAGAACACCAAAGGCTCATTAAGATTTATTGTAACAATAATGGAGAACCCTTTAACTCTGAGCACAACTGGTAGGACACCCAAGACCACACAGAAGGATAACCTTTGTAATAGAACTGTTGAGGTACATTATTATTATTATTTATTTTTAGCATATACTTCTGGGGTAATGGTATGGGGTGGCATAATGTACGGTAGCCAGATCCCTCTACTCCTAATTCCAGGTATACTACCCGCTTGGCGTTACATTTATTTAATGGGAAACCAGTGGTACTGCTATTTCTCTAAAGTGTCCTGCAAAGGAAGCTGCCAGCAGCGGATCTTGATGAAATGCACGCCAAAATGCATTCAGCATGGCAGAATATTCCTCAGACAACCATTAGTAACCTCCTTGATCGCATACCCAGTTGTGTAAGTGCAGGGATTTCTGCATGTAGCACTCATACTCTATACTGAATGTATTCAGCTGTTTGAAAATGATGTTTACATTTTTTCACCATTAACATGTCTATCGACCCTGTGATTTTCATGATTCAATCACTTTTCCTTCTTGGTGTTGCAATTTTATATATCCCTTCACCTGTATAATACTCTACAATACTGTTGCCGTTTATTGTAATTATAGGTCTTATATAGGTCTACGGCTGTCATGACCAACCAATTGGTACTCAGAGATCATGTGGTGGGGCAATAGGCATATGAAGGGACTCCACTTCCTTCGTCCTAAATTCTACCATCACGATTGACCGCCTCATCTGTAATTAGAGCTAGCTCTGATTATAGCAGCTACTCCTGGGTGTCAGCTGTATAAGTATTTGGAACCCATATAGTGCATAGTACATATAGTGATGGCACACGTTACCAAAGAGTCACTTTTAATGCTATGGTTTCTATATAATTTTTCAAAAATTTCCTATTTGCAAAGTATTCGAAGTACAGGCAAATCAAGGTCCTTGTGGTGTATAACCTTAAGGCGGTAGTGATGCTTATGGAGATTGCAGACAATATTGCATATAGTGCTGATGTACTTTTTCCTTTGCCAGATTAAGTAGTGGATTAAATACTTATATTAGTTACCAGTGTTTAATTCTTTAGACTCTATAGAGAAAATGACTAGACACAGCAATTAAAACCGCATTTCTTGTGGTAATGTAGTGTGGATGTATTGTTCCGCTATTAGCACGGAGATGACGATAGCCCCCTAGGCACGTGGTAATTGTGCATGCTTCTATGGTTCTGTCTGTTCTTCTAGGACAAATGCACGTGTTGTGACATATCGATGTTCTAGTCAGTGGTACATATATAATTATGTACTATGTGTGTGTATAATTTATGATGGTTGAATAAAATACTGTAGACTTTAGTAACCAGTATGCCAATTATTTTATTTTAATGGCCTGCCTAGAAGAACTTTTCATTAGGACAGCCAAAGTCCATATGGCATTTATTTGAATGGCCCCCATGTAAGAGTATATATTCTTGTGATTCAGACACCAGAAGGAAAATTTGCTGAATATTAGACCGCTTTCACACGTAGCGTAAATGCTGTATTTTTTGTAGGTAGAAAAAAGACTTTGATCTGCACTTACAAAAACAACAGTTTTTTTACTTGTGTTTTTTTCAGGCTCCCCATAGAAACCTATAGAAAAAAAAACAGCAGTGTAAGTGTGTGGGTCCGTGGAAAAAATCTGACCTCCATCAGATGCCATCCGAGTTCGGTCCGATTTTCATGCACATACGAGAAGGTGAAGAAACTTTTTTTTTTTTTTTCTCCATGTATGAGAAAATCTGATGAAACTTGGACCACACTTTGATCAAAAGAATCAGTATGTGTTTTTCTCGTACATGAGAAAAACAGATGTCTGAGCCCTAATAGATGCAGTGTGACCTGAGGCAAAAAACTGTAAGTGGTAAAATTCACTGTATAAAGATTGTGCTTATGACATGGGTGAATCCACTGTAAAAGGGAAAGGCGCTTCAGGACATTTTGGCGTGGTCTTTTGTTGTTTCTGTCATTCCCTCCGTTCTTGTTCCTCATTTTTGACCCTGGCTGTTTTTTTTTTTTGAACATTCTTCCATCGTTTTTGCTTGTCTTTTAGTACCTTTTTCCGATTGTTTTCTTTTTCTCTATTCAACAATGAAGAAACAGCTAGTGATTCCTGAAGTATAATCGTTGGACCATGAACGTCTTTTTAACCGGTTTCCCAAGTTACAGGTTCCAATCTTCAGACCGGCTTCAAATCTTGGCTTGAATTTGAGCCTAGTAGGCATATCTGAGAATATTGAGCTCAGGTCAAGTGAACTGTGGGCAATCTGGACATCGGTGTCCATATCCAGGCCATGAATGTTGGATGTGCGAATCTGGCCTAAGGCCACGTGCACACGTTAAGTATTTGGTGAGTTTTACCTCAGTATTTATAAGCCAAAACCAGGAGTGGAACAATTAGAGGAAAAGTATAATAGAAACACGTCACCACTTCTGTATTTATCACCCATTCCTTGCTTTGGCTTACAAATACTGAGGTAAAACACTCACCAAATACTCAGTGTGCACATGGCCTAAAGCTATAGCATTTCCTCAACAGAATAAGCCAAACCTCCGCTTGTAGCATGAAATGCAGAGCTTTGTGACGATGCCTTCCTCGGTTTAATTCTATGTTACAATGTGGAATTCCTCTGCCATCCCAGGAGTAGTCACTTGAGCAGAGCTCCAGATGTGGTGCTCCACATGTTTTTACGGAGTGGGGGAGGATTAGGATGGATCTTTGACTTGTACACCTGGAGTCACTTGAGAAATTGGCAGTTATCCACTTTGTGGTGATCCATTAGAAATAAACTGGCAATTGGAGGGTCTCGCGTGCCAAATACAAGTTCTGGGAACCCTTCATGGTGCTGATTGAGGCTCCGACAGACATTTGGATGTAACATAGATTGGTGTGGTCTTTATAGAAATGTGTTCAGTTTGGGTAGAATGTGAGATCGGACCCGGTGGAATATTTGCAGGTATATGACGACTAAACAGTCAATTTAATTTTAAGCTGCTACATTATTTATCGCATGTCTACACCCATGCTTCTTGTTCGCTGTAAATATCCCAATGTGGGGGTCTGGAGGATAATCTATCGGCAATGTTCAACGCGTGGGCGTGAGATTAGTGGAAATGTGCTAACGGTAGAACTGCTGCTGATTTCTCTTGTTTAATTTCTAGAGAGACGCCAAATGTTTCTTCAGTAATAGAAAATAAAAAAGAGCGTGGCTGATGGCACGCCTTATGCCATACAGCTATACTTACAGGAGAAATCTTAGTGATGTTTTGCTGGGAATATATGCTTAAAGAAAATGCCATTCTTGATCTTCATTGTGGAAAGGCTTTTTACAAATGGCATGAACCCTCCCAGCCGATGTCAAAATAATTACAGCGCTTGCTGACAACAGTGCTTGCCGAAAGGTTTGCTGAAAATGGCGTTCAAGTAATTTTGTGAAATATTTTTGTACGTTTTAAAGGCCGAACGATTTGAGAAGGCCCAGACAGAGTGCTGAAGCTTTAGGTTTTCATAGGACTTTCTAGGCTGATTATTCTAGATGCACAGCTTTTATCGATCGTCATACTGGCATAATGTTTGTGTGTACGTGTGTCGTCATATCAAACTGCAGCAAAATTCCACTTTCTGTTCCTTTTTCCCCCCAAACATAGTGGCCTAGATAATAAAGAGTTAAATGGGTTGTCCAGTGAAAACCAATTATTACCTATCCACAAGATAGGTGATAACTGACCGCTGGGATCTGCATAGATCGGCAGAACAGGTAATTTTTATCCCCAACGGGGCACTTTATCTCCTTTACAAAATGAAGCAGCAGGTTGGATGCCTGACTACTGCTTCGTTCATGAGGCTGCTGGAAAGAGCCGAGTGCAGCGATTGGCAGCGCCAGAGGGAATGAATACAGAGGTGGTTGAGCATGCACACTGCTACCCTAGACTGACGGGGATAAAAAGCTTCCATTCTGCTGATCGATGCTGGTCCCAATGGTCGGTCACCCTTCATTCAGTAACTATAGAAAGGTGATAAGTTGTTTTCACTGCCAACCTCTTTAAGTATTGTTTTTAATTATGGGTTCTACTATCACACTATCCTGTGGTTGTCATCCACCTACTTTATTCTCATCACCTATAAGTTTATTTCATGTACAGAATTTTAGTAAGAAACTTTTAGGGTGTGTGCACACATTGATTTTTGCAGCAGAAAAATGTGCTACAAATACTCAGTGTTGGCAGCAAAAATGTTGCATAAAATATACGCGTATTTGCTACACTTTCGCGTACTTTTTTTTTTTTCCCACTCAATTTCAATGTGCGAAAAACGCTGAAATAATGGATTTCTGAAATCTCATTCACTTTGCTGGTACTGTAAAACGTAGCGTTTTTCTGCTGTGCAAATGTGCAAAAAAAAAACAACACAAATTGTGAACAAGCCCTTGGTATCGTTTTTAAGTGCTTTTTTTTTGCCACATTTTTGAAAGCCAAAGCTTTGCTGGGAGTCAATAGGGAAATATTGATCGCAATGCATACAATGAGTTTTCTTCTTTGAGGATAAATTTTTACTTTAATTTTTTTGTTTTGTATCTTTAAAAAAAAAAAAAAGTCTCTGCATGCTTTAATTAGGGCTGTTTGTGGCATTTCTGAAATTGACCTCTGTTATTTTATAAAAAATATTTCCCCTGAAAATGTCATGTGTTAATGTGTGTTACATCTTTTCATGGAATATTTTGTTGCTTTTTTTGACTTTTAGAAATTATATGATTTCTAGTAGGAATCGTGGAATCACATGAGGCGTGATTCATGTGACTTAGAATTTTAACAAATCTACAAAAAAAAAAAAAAAAATACGGTGCTCAACCGACAAAAACTCGTAAAAAACAAAACACAGATCCCAGGTTTGTAGATCTTTTTTTCCCTGTTGTCCCCACTGATAAGGTCTACAATCACCTGACAAGCACCTATCTGCCCTTACTATGGGGGCCAATACCATTTAATAAAGGGTGTAATAAAAGAAAAACAGGAAGATGATGGATCGTCCAGTAAGAATTAGTAGAACTACTGTATGTCCAGTGTGCCTGGTAATATGTGGTATAATTAGTATTGGCTTATGATATTTCTTGGCATTTTCAGTTTTTCAATGCATTGTGCATGGCATACTAATAAAAGGATGTTTTCATATTGTATTTTTTAGGTCAGAAGACGTGCTTGCATCTTCATGGTATCTTTCCCTATCTGTATATACCATTTGATGGATATGGCCAGAAAGATCCAGATCGCTATCTCAGGCAGGTGGCATTCAGCATTGATCGGGCACTTAACGTGGCCTTAGGCAATCCGTCCGCCAACACTCAGCATGTATTCAAGATCACCCTGGTTTCTGGAGTGTGAGTATGCGTTCATACACTTAGCCTGTGTACAGGCATGATTATAGGGGGTATTAGGGGATATTGATGTATTGTAAAATGAGCAAACCACTATGATGTGCTGGGCGTCTATTAGTAGCCTGTCACCAGTTTATCTATAATTGCTGTCAGTGTATAAAAATATTCTGCTTTACATCCAGAGACTGAAAAGCATTATAGAGCAGCCACAGTAACCTCATAACAAGAGACAACCAGGGCTGTGGAGTCGGTAAGCCAAACCTCCAACTCCGACTCCTCAATTTCCATGACACCGACTCCGACTCCCACAGATTCATCTCCGCTAAAAGTCTACACCCTGAGACCAGGAATAGGACAGACATTTATAGGACATTTCATAAGTTTCCAAAATTCTTATGAAAAAAATATTCCCCACAAACTGCACTGAACTACTGTACCCAATTTATTAAATATTTTAGGAGTTGGAGTCGGTTCATTTTATACCAACTCCAATTCCAACAAAATGGACACCGACTCCACAGCCTTAGAGACAATAGTGCCCCAACCACGGGAGCCGGCCTTTGTCCGTGCCCCGACCGCGGGAGCCGGCCTTTGTCCGTGGCCCGACCGCGGGAGCCGGCCTTTGTCCGTGGCCCGACCGCGGGAGCCGGCCTTTGTCCGTGGCCCGACCGCGGGAGCCGGCCTTTGTCCGTGGCCCGACCGCGGGAGCCGGCCTTTGTCCGTGGCCCGACCGCGGGAGCCGGCCTTTGTCCGTGGCCCGACCGCGGGAGCCGGCCTTTGTCCGTGGCCCGACCGCGGGAGCCGGCCTTTGTCCGTGGCCCGACCGCGGGAGCCGGCCTTTGTCCGTGGCCCGACCGCGGGAGCCGGCCTTTGTCCGTGGCCCGACCGCGGGAGCCGGCCTTTGTCCGTGGCCCGACCGCGGGAGCCGGCTTTTGTCCGTGCCCCGACCGCTGGAGCCGGCCTTTGTCCGTGCCCCGACCGCGGGAGCCGGCCTTTGTCCGTGTCCCGACCGCGGGAGCCGGCCTTTGTCCGTGCCCCGACCGCGGGAGCCGGCCTTTGTCCGTGCCCCGACCGCGGGAGCCGGCCTTTATATTTAAAAGGTTCAAAATGGATGGTTAAAAAGTGGTAATACAGTTATATGAAAAAGTTTGGGCACCCCTATTAATCTTAAGCTTAATGTTTTATAAAAATTGGTGTTTTTGCAACAGCTATTTCAGTTTGATATATGTAATAACTGTTGGACACAGTAATGTTTCTGCCTTGAAATTAGGTTTATTGTACTAGCAGAAAATGTGCAATCTGCATTCAAACAAAATTTGACAGGTGCATAAGTATGGGCACCCTTATCATTTTCTTGTTTTAAATACTCCTACCTACTTTTTACTGACTTACTAAAGCACTTTTTTTGGTTTTGTAACCTCATTGAGCTTTCAACTTCATAGCCAGGTGTATGCAATCATGAGAAAAGCTACTTAAAGTGGCCACTTGCAAGTTGTTCTCCTGTTTGAGTCTCCTCTGAAGAGTGGCATCATGGGCTTCTCAAAATAACTGTCAAATGATCTGAAAACAAAGATTATTCAACATAGTTGTTCAGGGGAAGGATACAAAAAGCTGTCTCAGCGATTTAACCTGTCAGTTTCCACTGTGAGGAACATAGTAAGGAAATGGAAGAACACAGGGACAGTTCTTGTTAAGGCCAGAAGTGGCAGGCCAAGAAAAACATCAGAAAGGCAGAGAAGAAGAATGGTGAGATCAGTCAAGGACAATCCTCAGACCACCTCCAGAGAGCTGCAGCATCAACTTGCTGCAGATGGTGTCACTGTGCATCAGTCAACTATACAACGCACTTTGCACAAGGAGAAGCTGTATGGGAGAGTGATGCGAAAGAAGCCGTTTCTGCAAGCACGCCACAAACAGAGTCGGCTGAGGTATGCAAAAGCACATTTGGAGAAGTGAATTTCTTTTTGGAAGAAGGTCCTGTGGACTGATGAAACCAAGATTGAGTTGTTTGGTCATACAAAAAGGCGTTATGCGTGGCGGCAAAAATTCACAGCATTCCAAGAAAAACACTTGCTACCCACAGTAAAATTTGGTGGAGGTTCCATCATGCTTTGGGGCTGTGTGGCCAATGCCGGCACTGGGAATCTTGTTAAAGTTGAGGGACGCATGGATTCCACTCAGTATCAGCAGATTCTTGACAATAATGTTCAAGAATCAGTGACAAAGTTGAAGTTACGCAGGGGATGGATCTTTCAGCAAGACAATGATCCAAAACACCGCTCCAAATCTACTCAGGCATTCATGCAGAGGAACAATTACAATGTTTTGGAATGGCCATCCCAGTCCCCAGACCTGAATATCATTGAACATCTGTGGGATCATTTGCAGAGGGCTGTCCATGCTCGGCGACCATCAAACTTAACTGAACTGGAATTGTTTTGTAAAGAGGAATGGTCAAAAATACCTTCATCCAGGATCCAGGAAATCATTAAAAGCTACAGGAAGCGACTAGAGGCTGTTATTTTTGCAAAAGGAGGATCTACTAAATATTAATGTCACTTTTCTGGTGAGGTGCCCATACTTATGCACCTGTCAAATTTTGTTTGAATGCAGATTGCACATTTTCTGTTAGTACAATAAACCTCATTTCAAGGCAGAAACATTACTGTGTCCAACAGTTATTACATATATCAAACTGAAATAGCTGTTGCAAAAACACCAATTTTTATAAAACATTAAGCTTAAGATTAATAGGGGTGCCCAAACTTTTTCATATAACTGTATGCAAGTGTGGTATCACTGCACTCACACTGACCTGAACAATCACACTGCCAGGTCATGTCGGAATTGCCTTTTTTACCAGGTCAACCAACTGGGAATTATTTTTTATTTTTTCATTATGTTACATAGTAAAATGCATGGTGTCCTTCAAAACTGCAACGCTTCCAAAGCAAGCCTTCATATGGATTTGTTGATGAAAAAATTAAATAAGTTATGGCAATTGGAAAAAGAGGAGTGAACCACAGCGCAAAATGTGGTATTTGGAAAGTGTGAACGTGGATTAGTCAGTCTTACATTGGAGTCTTCAATGGAAGACTTGTGCCCTTGTGTAGCCATTCAGTGGCATGCACTGTTAACAAAAAATATGCCGACACATTCCACCCAGATAGTGGACACTATTTTGGGATCTTTCAGTTTTAATGAAGGACTATCGCTACTTTCACCATTTCCCCATAACATAACAAAATGTGAACGGAGTCTAAATTTGTACGTTTCATTAGGAATTTTTATTTATTTTATTATTTTTACTCACTTTTATAGCACCATTAGTTCCACAGAACATAAGTATTTCTTTAGAGTGTGAAAGGAAACCCACACAAACACGGGGAGAACATAAACTTGCAGATGTCCTCGGTCAATGTAAATTCAATTACAGATGATTGATTGCATATATTTTTAGATGTATAAGTTATAGCACCTTTCTAACAGCGCTGTTTTTTTGTTTGTCTATAGCCCCTTCTATGGATACCATGAAAAAGAAAGGCAGTTCATGAAAATCTATCTGTACAATCCATCTATGGTGAAAAGGTAAGTGTTAATATCTGATTCTGATACTTTTGCTTGTGCATAGGTCTTTTAAAGAGGCATTTTGTGTGTCTAAATCATATACCATCACTTACTGTTTGGCCAGGACCTAAATGCCTAGACTACCATTAGCCTTACAGTGATGGGGCTGCAGCACTAGTTGCACAATGCGACCACTTTGCTGTTGTTTTCTTCACAATGATGCTTTTGCCATCGCCTGTATTTCTGGTACCTGCACAGCAGGAGCGCAGCTCTGCAGGAGAAATGCTGTAAGCATCTTTGTGCCTTTGTTCTCCAGGCCTCATCCTAGGTTTTATTTTTCTTCTTATGGGGACTGTTAGATGTCCCATGTTACAGAGGTTTTCTGGTGACAAAATCTCTTTAAAGAATACGTCCAGCAATGTCACTTGTCACTCTACTTGTTATGCATGTGGTGGCATTTTTATCACAGTACAGAGTAGACAACTTTCCACTATTATTCAGTGAGTTTCTATGTATTATGTCTGCTGCTGGCCAAATATACATTGGTCAAAAAAAATAAAGGGAACACTTAAACAACAGAATATAATAACTCCAAGTAAATCAAACTTCTGTGAAATCAAACTGTCCACTTAGGAAGCAACACTGATTGACAATCAATTTCACATGCTGTTGTGCAAATGGAATAGACAATAGATGGAAATTATTGGCAATTATCAAGACACCCTCAATAAAGGAGCGGTTCTGCAGCTGGGGACCACAGACCACATCTCAGTACCAATGCTTTCTGGCTGATGTTTTGGTCACTTTTGAATGTTGGTTGTGCTTTCACACTCGTGGTAGCACGAGACGGACTCTACAACCCACAGAAGTTGGCCAGGTAGTGCAGCTCATCCAGAATGGCACATCAATGCGAGCTGTGGCAAGAAGGTTTGCTGTGTCTGTCAGCGTAGTGTCCAGAGGCTGTAGGCGCTACCAGGAGACAGGCCAGTACCCCAGGAGACATGGAGGGGGCCATAGGAGGGCAACAACCCAGCAGCAGAACCGCTACTTCTGCCTTTGTGCAAGGAGTTACAGGAGGAGCACTGCCAGAGCCCTGCAAAATGACCTCCACCAGGCCACAAATGTGCATGTGTCTGCACAAACGGTTAGAAACCGACTCCATGGGGGTGATTTGAGGGCCCGACGTCCACAGATGGGGGTTGTGCTCACAGCCCAACACCGTGCAGGACGTTTTGCATTTGCCACAGAACACCAGGATTGGCAAAGTCGCCACTGGCGCCCTGTGCTCTTCACAGATGAAAGCAGGTTCACACTGAGAACATGTGACAGACGTGACAGAGTCTAGAGACGCCGTGGAGAGCGATCTGCTGCCTGCAACATCCTTCAGCATGACCGGTTTGGCAGTGGGTCAGTAATGGTGTGGGGTGGCATTTCTTTGGAGGGCCGCACAGCCCTCCGTGTGCTCGCCAGAGGTAGCCTGACTGCCATTAGGTACCGAGATGAGATCTTCAGACCCCTTGTGAGACCATATGCTGGTGCGGTTGGCCCTGGGTTCCTCCAAATGCAGGACAATGCCAGACCTCATGTGGCTGGAGTGCGTCAGCAGTACCTGCAAGGTGAAGGCATTGAAGCTATGGACTGGCCCGCCCGTTCCCCAGACCTGAATCCGATTGAGCACATCTGGGACATCATGTCCCACTCCATCCACCAATGTCATGTTGCACCACAGACTGTCCAGGAGTTGGTGGATGCTTTAGTCCAGGTCTGGGAGGAGATCCCACAGGAGACCATCCGCAACCTCATCAGGAGCATGCCCAGGCGTTGTGGGGAGGTCATACAGGCACGTGGAGGCCACACACAATACTGAGCCTCATTTTGACTGGTTTTAAGGACATTACATCAAAGTTGGATCAGCCTGTAGTGTGTTTTTCCACTTTAATTTTGGGGGTGACTCCAAATCCAGGCCTCCATTGGTTAATAAATTTGATTTCCATTGATGATTTTTGTGTGATTTTGTTGTCAGCACATTCAACTTTGTACAGAACAAAGTATTCAACGAGAATATTTCATTCATTCAGATCTAGGATGTGTTATTTGAGTGTTCCCTTTATTTTCTTGAGCAGTGTAGTTACGTGATTAAAGCATGTGCACTTGGGAGTGAGTGGGGATATCAAAACAAAGATGGGATCTCATGAGAACATTAAGATTAGTGTGCCACTTTAAAATATACTATATACAGGGTGGTCCAAAAGTACAGTACAGACCAAAAGTTTGGACACACCTTCTCATTTAAAGATTTTTCTGTATTTTCATGACTTTGAAAATTGTACATTCACACTGAAGGCATTAAAACTATGAAATAACACATGTGGAATTATATACTTAACAAAAAAGTGTGAAACAACTGAAAATATGTCTTATATTCTAGGTTCTTCAAATTAGCCACCTTTTGCTTTGATGACTGCTTTGGCATTCTCTTGATGAGCTTCAAGAGGTAGTCACCGGAAATGGTCTTCCAACAATCTTGAAGGAGTTCCCAGAGATGCTTAGCACTTGTTGGCACTTATGCCTTCACTCTGCGGTCCAGCTCACCCCAATCCATCTCGATTGGGTTCAGCTCTGGTGACTGTGGTGGCAAGGTCATCTGGCGTAGCACCCTATCAATCTCCTTCTTGGTCAGATAGCCCTTAGACAGCCTGGAGGTGTGTTTGGCGTCATTGTCCTGTTGAAAAATAAATGATGGTCCAACTAAAGGCAAATCGGATGGAATAGCATGCCGCTGCAAGATGCTGTGGTAGCCATGCTGGTTCAGTATGCCTTCAATTTTGAATAAATCCCCAACAGTGTCACCAGCAAAGCACCCCCACACCATCACACCTCCTCCTCCATGCTTCACGGTGGGAACCAGGCATGTAGAGTCCATCCGTTCACCTTTTCTGCATCGCACAAAGACACGGTGGTTTGAACCAAAGATCTCAAATTTGGACTCATCAGATCAAAGCACAGATTTCCACTGGTCTAATGTCCATTCCTTGTGTTCTTTAGCCCAAACAAGTCTCTTCTGCTTGTTGCCTGTCCTTAGCAGTGGTTTCCTAGCAGCTATTTTACCATGAAGGCCTGCTGCACAAAGTCTCCTCTTAACAGTTGTTGTAGAGATGTGTCTGCTGCTAGAACTCTGTGTGGCATTGACCTGGTCTCTAATCTGAGCTGCTGTTAACCTGCAATTTGTGAGGCTGGTGACTCGGATAAACTTATCTTCAGAAGCAGAGGTGACTCTTGGTCTTCCTTTCCTGGGACGGTCCTCATGTGAGCCAGTTTCTTTGTAGCGCTTGATGGTTTTTGCAACTGCACTTGGGGACACTTTCAAAGTTTTACCAATTTTTCGGACTGACTGACCTTCATTTCTTAAAGTAATGATGGCCATCGTTTTTCTTTACTTAGCTGCTTTTTTTCTTGCCATAATACAAATTCTAAGTAAAGAAAAACGAGTGGCCATCATTACTTTAAGAAATGAAGGTCAGTCAGTCCGAAAAATTGGGAAAACTTTGAAAGTGTCCCCAAGTGCAGTTGCAAAAACCATCAAGCGCTACAAAGAAACTGGCTCACATGAGGACCGTCCCAGGAAAGGAAGACCAAGAGTCACCTCTGCTTCTGAAGATAAGTTTATCCGAGTCACCAGCCTCAGAAATTGCAGGTTAACAGCAGCTCAGATTAGAGACCAGGTCAATGCCACACAGTTCTAGCAGCAGACACATCTCTACAACAACTGTTAAGAGGAGACTTTGTGCAGCAGGCCTTCATGGTAAAATAGCTGCTAGGAAACCACTGCTAAGGACAGGCAACAAGCAGAAGAGACTTGTTTGGGCTAAAGAACACAAGGAATGGACATTAGACCAGTGGAAATCTGTGCTTTGGTCTGATGAGTCCACATTTGAGATCTTTGGTTCCAACCACCGTGTCTTTGTGCGACGCAGAAAAGGTGAACGAATGGACTCTACATGCCTGGTTCGTACCGTGAAGCATGGAGGAGGAGGTGTGATGGTGTGGGGGTGCTTTGCTGGTGACACTGTTGGGGATTTATTCAAAATTGAAGGCATACTGAACCAGCATGGCTACCACAGCATCTTGCAGTGGCATGCTATTCCATCCGGTTTGCGTTTAGTTGGACCATCATTTATTTTTCAACAGGACAATGACCCCAAACACACCTCCAGGCTGTGTAAGGACTATTTGACCAAGACGGAGAGTGATGGGGTGCTACGCCAGATGACCTGGCCTCCACAGTCACCCGACCTGAACCCAATCGAGATGGTTTGGGGTGAGCTGGACCTCAGAGTGAAGGCAAAAGGGCCAACAAGTGCTAAGCATCTCTGGGAACTCCTTCAAGATTGTTGGAAGACCATTTCCGGTGACTACCTCTTGAAGCTCATCAAGAGAATGCCAAGAGTGTGCAAGCAGTCATCAAAGCAAAAGGTGGCTACTTTGAAGAACCTAGAATATAAGACATATTTTCAGTTGTTTCACACTTTTTTGTTAAGTATATAATTCCACATGTGTTAATTCATAGTTTTGATGCCTTCAGTGTGAATGTACAATTTTCATAGTCATGAAAATACAGAAAAATCTTTAAATGAGGTGTGTCCAAACTTTTGGTCTGTACTGTGTATGTATGTATGTATGTGTGTGTATATATATATATATATATAATATATATATATATATATATATATATATATATATATATATATATATATATATATATATATATATATATATATATAATATAATATTAATTATATTTTCTTTTTAGTAACACACTAGTTTTCATAAATGGCAAAATGTGCCAATACCTACTTGGCAACTTTCCCACGACTTCCGGGAAGTAGAGGAGATCTCCTGGAGGAATTGTCAGATGTGGCAATTTTATTTTTTTTCCAGGAAAAAGAAAAAAAAGAGGAACTCAAATAAGTTGTTGGGCATATTTTACTGCAGTTCTGCTTTCTCTGTGGTGGAAAAGCAGCTGCATTTTTTTGTTAGAAAAGCTCAGTAGCCTTTTTACAAAATGTTGCCTCAAAATGCCGCGTTTAACAGTACAAGCAAAGCGGATGAGATTTATAGAAATCTCATGCCCACTGTGCTTATTTTTTACGCTGCGTAAATTGACCTGCGGTGCGTTTTTTTTCAAGCCGCGGCATGTCAATTTCTCTTGAAGGTACACTGAGTCTACTGTGCAGAATTTCCCCATAGACTTGCATTAGATGTGGAAATTCCGCAGGTAAAAGACACACATGCGTTTTTAGTGCGTTTACATGGCGGAAATTCACCAAAAACGCATTAATCCGCACCTAATGATGTCAATAGCTGGAAGTTTCAAAAACAAAACGTCTTTAACTCTTTATTTAAAGGATGATACACTAAACGGAGACAAAATTCTCAGTTTAAAAAACGCGATAAAAATGTAGCATCAAAAGCGTAAATTAGAAATACGCAAGTAAACTAAGGTGCGGAGATGGTGCAAAAATTCTGCAGCGTCAAAAACTCAACTGATACTGATAGTGGGAACATAGCCTAAGATAGCGGATCCTGCAAAATTCAAATTCTCCTGTTCAAATGGATTGTCCAGGGAAAGTCGATTCGCGGAGAAGTTATTCTGCATGAGTTCAGTGTAACTTATCATGCTCTGCGGTCTATCCAGGCCCGACAACATAATAAACATAAAATGTAAATAATATAAAATCTTTATACTCGCCTCTCTGGCTCTTCACCCGTCTGGTCCTTGCATCTTCGGATCCTCACCACTTGCACTGAAATACACTGAGCTGGGACTTGGTTATAATGTCACAACAGCCTGAGACGCAATTTTAGCGCTCGTGGCTGTGATCAGAATGTGTGACAAGGACCAGACTGGTTACTGAAGCAAATCCCCAAAAAATCCTTATTTTAGCACAAGTAGAATTCAATTCCACTCACATTTATTCTTTCATCTCTTATGCAGTTTGCCACACTAAATGCCTAGAAAAAACAACAACAAGACACGCATCCAATCTTATATGTCAGAACATATGCATACTTTTGTGTTTTGAAAATATTTTCCAGAAATATGTTAATAATTTCTGGATACACTTACTACCATTCATTCTGCTTTTTATCTACCTGTAGATCCTTTACAGGCCAAATATTATCAGCAATTAAATTTTTGTTTTCGTTTTAATGCTATTTAGTATGTGCTTTAGTGACATTAAAAAGCTCAAATTTATCAGGATTGTTCACAAAAACATGTTCCTTTTTATTTCTCAGAGTGAGTGAATTGCTGCAAGGTGGAGCTGTGATGAACAAGTGCTATCAGCCTCACGAAGCCCACGTTCCCTATCTTCTACAGCTCTTCATTGACTACAACTTGTATGGGATGAACCTGATCATACTTGCTGCTGTAAAGTTCCGAAGAGCTCGGAGAAAAGGTACGTCCTCATTAGGGACTTTTGTTCCTAAAGGCAATTAATTTTTTAAGATATTTCTGTGATCAGAAGAACTCCCACTACTCTGGGTGGCCCGATAATATAATGGTAACAACAAAAAAATGGAATCCCTAATATTTGTTAAGTTTGTTGCAAGCTTGAACTCTTAATATACACTAAGGGTATGTTTTTAGGTGAATATTTTTGTTGCAGATGAATTTGTTGCCTAAAACAGAAGGGGAAAAAAAGCATTAAAACAGTTTAACCTATTTTTTTGTTTTCTTTATTCTATTTAAAGGGGTTTTCCCACGAACAAAAGTCAATTTTAATCAATATTTCTTGGAATAATAATTTCCGTAATTGGATGTGTTTAAATAAAATGTTCCTGTGCTGAGATAATCTTATACATGTGCCCCTGCTGTGTACTGTGTAATGGCTGTGTCTGACCTTACAGGGACATGGTCTGATCATACCACATCTCCTGGGCAGGGGAGGACACAAAAGAGTATACAGACAGGACAGCACGGGATCGCAGCTGATTCTTTTTGTGAGAGAAAACATTTCCCTGCCTGTTTTTAAACAATGTTTTACTTAAAATAAAGAATAAATTGCGACACCCTGCTGTCCTGTCTGTATACTCTTTTGCTTCCTCCCCTGTCCAGGAGATGCAGTATGATCAGACCATGTCCCTGTACAGTCAGACACAGCCATTACACAGTACACAGCAGGGGAACATTTATAAGATTATCTCAGCACAGGAACATTTTATTTAAACACATCCAATTGTGGAACTTATTATTATCCCCAGATCTATTGATTAAATTGAACTTTTCTTCATGGGACAACCCATTTAAGTAAGAAAACATTTTCTATGCTAAAACAGTGAAAAAAATTGACTTGTTTCTCTTTTTTTCCATGCTAAGTTTAAAGGGTATAGAAAAATAAAATTAAACCTTTTTTCCACAAAAAGTGTTTTAAACACACAAAGAAAAAAAAAACATTTTGTTTTGCCGCAATCATAACAACCCGTGTATTAAAGTTAACACATTACTGTATTTAAATAGCACTGTGAATGACATGGTTCGGGGGGAAACATGGTATTTTTTTTTTTAATTTATAGCAAACACACCCCTTAAAAGAAAAGGAAAGTTAAATTAGATGAATCAATAGCCTTCCGCCGTCACCTCTTTGGCCCCATTCAACACAATCGTGGGTTGTATATGATTTTTTATGGCCTCTGGGGGTCTAACCATTTAAAGGGAATCTGTCACCAGGTTTTTACTACCTACTTTTTCAATAGCATCATTTTGGTGTACGACTTGTCCAACACTAAAAAGAAACCCTCATATGGCTGCATCATTGAAATAAAAAAAAATAGTTATGGCTTTCAGAATCGACGATAAAGAAATTTAAAAATCAAAAAAAAAGTAGTCGCTGTAAACTTATATTGTGAAAGAGACTTCCATTTTAAACAGACACCTGAATGAGCCAGTTGGTCTGTTAGCAAGTCACATGAAACTGGGGAAGATGGCGATCAGGAAAAATTTTGATGCATTTGCCCATCATTACATACATAATAAGGATGGATTATGAAATGAAAATTTTGATGAGACATCTTCTTTTCAATGGAATCTGTGAACAGCCTTTTGCTATGTAATCCGAGAGGACCATAATTTAGGAGCAGAGTTCCTGATTACAGGGATGTGTCACTTACTGGGCTGTGTTTTGCTGCTTCAATGCAATCATCCTTTTATCAGCAGGAGATGATCACTACAGGACAACATGGCATGTGCAGTCTAGTCCAACCACGCCCCCAGCATTGATTAGCAGCTTTCTGTCACTGTACTATGTACACAGGAAGCTGTGGTCTTGGCGGGGTTATACACACCTCAACAACTGAGCTATGCTAGATCTGCAGCAGAGAAAACTGTGACTCTTATCATAATTACTGCACCCAGTAAACTAAGCGATCACTGAAATCAGGGTCTCTTTCCCTTTCACATGGTGCTGGCAGATTACCTAGCAAAAATTGCTTACAGATTCCATTTAAGTAAAAGTGTAAAAAGACAGCTCACCTCATTGATTAACAATACATATCCATGTTTTTAAGATTTAGCTCCTGGATACATTTTTTTTCAGGCTGTACTGGTAATTTCATAACAAACGCTGATGAATTTCTGACACTTATGTCCTATGCCGACGCTTTGTATATATTTTTTTCTATAGATATTGGCCACATAAAATAACATATGCATGTATTGTCTCTGTAACTGTGATAATGTATGGTAAGCAAATGGCATTACCTTTAAACTAAGGTTCTAAGGTATGTTAGCAAATACATGTAAAATGGTGCCCAAAGGATAGAACCTGCACAAATCAAAGCTATCAATGAAGAAAGTGATGCCTACTGGAATGTCCTTAAGGACATCAGCAATATTGTCCATAAGAGGGTAAGCTTTTAGTTATTAAGCATTCATAAGCACGACATGACAGATCTGGGTGCGTGCACGCTCTGGCGAGTCAGGATCTTTTAATAAGAGGTCACATAGCAGCTGCTCCACCTCCGGCTGCTGCCTGTCAGTTAATGCATCTGGAAATGATTTAGCGTTCGCTCTGGTCAGACAGCACTGAGTCATGCTAAGCTTCATCTGAATTCTTGTTTCCATGGAGCTGTTTGTCCAATTTACCGTCGGTAAGTATTTTCCGAAGGACAGGGATCAGAAAGATTTTTTTCCCATAACATGTACCCTCCACTTAGTGTGAGTCTGTAGGACTGATATAGCTGCTAATCAAACCAGGGACCACCTCTTACATACACTACTTGTTTAACCAGAAACATTTTGTATTCATAGAATATGCAAAAATGTGTTACCTTCAGTTTTGTCTGGAGGGCACACATGATAATATAAAAAAGCCAGCAGGCCCATAGACAATGAGTGGAGCAGTGACCGCACCAATCCAACAGGGCACACAGGAGTCCAATTCTAAGGATCACTGGGGGTCCTGATGGTGGAGTAACCCACCAAACAGAAATATAGCACCTAAATTGTTGATAGGTGGAAACTTTTAATGTTGGGAATAACCCTTTAATATAATGCTTGAAATGAGAAAATATTAATGAATGTATTTGCAGGGTGCGTGTTAAGAAAAAAGTAAAATGCGAGTGTGTGTGTGTACAAAAACAATAATAAATACTGTAGGGTTTTACTCACTCAGCTGCTTTTAAGGTAGGCACATAACTGTAACTTCATAAACCGCACTTTTAGAAGTAAAACAAAACACAGCTTTGTCCAGCACAGAGTAACAAACAGAAAATAAACAGTTCATACAGTAGTCATGGTCAGTGTCCTTTAGCACAAACACGCTGGAGGTCTCCACACCTCCAGCCACAGACACTGAATGATACACTTGGTGTCTATTTTATTAACAAAAACCATGCCCCCTAGGGGGTGGGGATATGTGAGCAGCCATTCCCTCCCATCTCTTATGACTGCTTGTAAAACCTGGCCCTGGTACGCCCAATTAACCCTCTCAGCACTATACGTGCTGGAGCATGCTTTCCTGGGTTTACATCATCGGAGCTACGAACCTCGGTGATACATATCTCCCCTCAAGGACCTTTCCGGTGGCCATCTTACAATATGTATAAATAAACTTCTCAAAATTGAAATTGCAACACCAAGAAGAAAAAAATGTGGCATTCTGGAAATCACAGGATGGATTGACATGTTAATGATATGCAAATGGTGGAAAAAATGGATACTAAACTTTCTAAACTTCACGATTTTTTTTTTTTTTTCACATTACCATCTTGTATGAGCACCACTCGAAGAAATATACGCTTTGCATGCTATCAGTGAGCAATAGGAAGTTTCTCAATTGGTGCATATCTATAGGGGCAAAGTAGTATGTAGTAATAAGCACCTACTGAAATGACTTATAGGCTGAATCGCTAATCATAGAAATATAATGAAGGAAAACCACGACCACAACAACCAAAGTATAACATCATAAAATATAGCTTTTATTGTATATATTAAAATACATAGGACTAACAGTATCTGGCACTGAACAAGTGCAGGAAAACACATATGACTAAAAAGAGATTCATCTCACTGAAGGGACGATACGGTCCACTAAGTATAGAGTCCAAGACAGCACAGCTCAAAATAGTCAAACCTTCCAATAGCTATTCATGTGAATGGTTCCTAGGTATTTATGGCATAGTTCCCCCAACAGAGAAATACATATGAAAAAAGGGAAACACACATCTAGCAAATCATGAATCATCCATATGGTGACACAAAAGAGATCACCATGTGGTCCTAGAGTTACACAAATAGGGGGCTATGCCAGTGGGACACAATATGAACGGCCATGTAATCACATTATTAAACCACCATGTGGACATAGAATACCTGGGCCAGATGCTGGGCTGTCCAGGAGCTCACACAGGAACCACGCGTCCACCCCAACGCGCGTTTCGGCGTTGCCTTCTTCAGGGGGGCTATCAGTGAGGTTATTAATGGTTACCTGAGGAATTTTCTGGCTGGCTGAATGAATCCTTACCACCCACTCTTCCAATATGAGGAGACCCAATGGGCAACGCCATGATGAGGCCTTCACGAGGAAGTGGCTTAAATGTACCACCATGGCCTGCAGTTTCTCCAGACTTGTCTCCCATTGAATACATCTGGGACATCATTGGCCCACAAGTGTACAGGAAGCTGCCAGCAGCAGATCCTTATTTGGCAACTGTTAACCCCTTTACGAAATTTGGCGTAAGTGTTCTTCATGGTCGGGAAGGGGTTCCCGCAAAATTATGTAAATTTATGTCATGTGGGCACAGGAGCTGTGCCCGCACGATCACTGCTGGTAGCTCAGCAATAGCGATCGAAGCTTTTATAAAGCTGGGAGAGGAAGGGAGCTCCCTCTCCCTTCAGATCGGCACCCCCACGACATCATCGTGAGGGCCCGATCGTTTCGAGGGCAACCTGAGGTCTGCCAGCTATGGTAGAACCATGGTGTAAGAGGCTTCTGTCAGTTTAACACTGACAGTTATAATGCATTGCAGTGCTGGTGCATTGTAATGTATTATTCCAGTGATCAGAGTAATAAACGTTAAAGTCACATAGAGCATGCATGTCAAACTCTGGCCTGTAGGCCAAATCTGGCCCACAGGGTGATTATATTTGACCCACGACACCATAACCACCACCCATATGTGGGCCATTATTCTGCATGGAGGACTTTGTGGGGCCATTATAGCAGCAGCGAAACATAAAACCCGATATAAATCTGGTATCCCTGTAATCGCACTGACCCGAAGAATAAAGTCATCAAGTCACTTGTGCCGCATGTGGAACAGCGTAAAAAATAAATAATACTAAATCTTCACCTGCTGTTGATTTGTTCATTCTGCCTCCAAAAGATTGCAGTAAGGCTTGGCTCACGTGTATCTTGCGCTGAGCGCTTACATCGGGGTTTCCATGTAAATTTCTGAAATACATAATTCAGACGAAGCCCCCGGTGGAAGATTTCCTATAATGAGAAAGATGGAGTCACTGTAGTCTGACCTGTGATCCGGCAGTGTCCATCTTTTTAAGCGTGCATAAAAGCGCGGTCGTTCACTGTTTTGTGCAGTTCTGAAAAGGACACCGCTGAACAGAGGCCAGACGGAGTACAGAGTAACTCTGGTGCCTCATTATAGTGAATGGATCCCTCGGTTTCATCTGAATCATTTGACTATTTAGATGGAAACCCCGATGTAAGTACCCAGCGTAGAGCACAGGATAAATGGGATCCAAAGTATTATGTAAAATGTTCCCAACAAAAGCTTCAACTCAATCCACAAAAAAAAGCAAGTCCCCACTCTGGTCTGTAATTTGTTAACAGAAATATAGGGGGCTTCCATGTTGCTAGTAGCACAAAGGTTCTGGAAAAGCACTATGGCTCCCCCAAAAGAAATCCGGCGAATTCTGCACTCCCAGGTCCAAATGCGCCTTTCCCTTCTGAGCCCTCAGTGTGCCAAAACCACATTTAGCGTCCACGTGTTTGGCATTTCTGTAGCGATAAGAGCCCATTTAATTTACGCGTGCATGTCTCTAGAAGCACAAGCTGGGAATAACGTACTGCTCCCTACAACGTACTGTGCACTGCAATGTACGGGCACTACAATTGCAGATTTTAAATTTTCACTTGGCAACATATACGGAACAAAAATGTAAACGCAACACTTTTATTTTTGCTCCTACTTTTCATGAGCTGAACTCAAAGATCTAAGACTTTTTCTATGTACACACAAGGTTTTTTTCGCTCAAATATTGTTCACAAATTAGTCTAAACCTGTGTTAGTGAGCACGTTTCCTTTGCAGAGATAATCCATCCATCTGACAGATGTGGCAGATTCAGATGCTGATTAGATCCATGATTATTGCACATATGTGCCTTAGGCTGGCCACAATAAAAGGCCACTCGAAAAAGTGCAGTTTTACAGTATTGGTGGGGCCAAGTCAGTATCTGGTGACCACTGTTTGCTTCAGGCAGTGCAACACATCTCCCTCGCATAGAGTTGAGTAAGTTGTTGTGACCCCTCGAATGTTGGTCCACTCCTCTTCACCTTTTTACCCTTGTGAAAATGAAAAATTTGGGGCTGAAGTAATTTTTTTTTTTTAATCAAATAATTTTATTTAAACATTTTGAACATGAACCGGTAAGTTGACAATCACATCCTTTCAAATTTCCCCCCAACTCCCACCCCTTCCCGCCGTGAAGTAATTGTTTTTAAGGAAAAATATACATTATTTTTCGGATTATAAGATGCACCTTTTCCCTCCAAATTTGGGAAGAAAATGGGGGTACATCTTATAAGCTGGGTTACAGGAGGCAATGTCCGCTGCTACAGGAGGCCGGCTGCTGCAGGAATTGGGGAGGAGGGGGGGGGTGCTTCGTGGCCCAGGCAGGGAGGAGGTGGTGTCCCGGCGGTGCAAGGCTGCAGGCTCTGGGCTTTCAGAAGATGTCGGCGGTGAGCAGAGTCCCCATCCGGAGCCTCAGCATCTCCCCATTCCTGCCGGTGGCCTCCTGCAGCAGCGAATTCTACCTCCTGTGACCCCTGCTACACCGCAGCCGCCCCCAGGTCAGCTACCATAAAGTCGGACTATAAGATTCACCAACGTTTTATTTAAAAAAATGTTTTCCTATTTTCCACCCCAACATTTGGGGTGTGTCTTTTAGTCTGCAAAATACTACAGTATTTTTTTCATTTTCATGGCTCAACTTTATAAAATTCTGTGAAGCACCTGTGGTTCAAGGTGCTCACCACACCTCAAGATAAGTTCCTTGAAGCAGGGGCATACATAGAAGCCATGGGGCCCCATAGCAAAAGTCCTAATCCCCCCCCCCTTTCTTCTCGCAGCAGTAGGCGGGGTCACGGCGCACAGGAAGAGTCACAAAATGGCATACCTCATAATCTGCAAAGATTGGGAGAGAGACCTATATTGCAGTAAATTCGCTCCTTCTTAAGCACCTTAATGTTTTAACCCACTACAATACACCTTTTGTGGCCTGTATTGTATAATGCCTCTAAAAATGCTTCTGGCACACTGCACGATACCCTCACCCAACAGTGAATTCCCCTGTACGCACAGTATGATTAACTCCAAAATAGTATGATAGTATCATGTCCCCAATGCACACACCCCCACATTGCATGATCCCCCACATACAATTCCCCTACACACAGTATGAACGCTCCCACAATGGTCCCCATCACTACAGAATATGATGGTCCTATAAGTACTGACTGATAACAGAAAGCAAAAATATTACCTAGCCCATTCCATTGTTGTGCTGCTCCACTCTGTGTAGCGTGTAGAGTGGGGCTCTGCGCAGTAGGCTCGATCTTGTGACGTAAGTGAACCTGCTCTGCTGAGATTTATACCCACAAGCTGAATGGTAGAGAAAAGATCAGAAAGATCCCTTGTGACAATTGTGTTGTCTGAGTAGTGTTATACCCACGGAAGACCCCGGGACTTCACATCCCTGTTCCACCATTGTATTCACTGTCTGACTGGTGTACATAGGACTCATCAGTGACATTGATTCTCAGACTCCACCTTAGACCTACACGATAACAATGCCCTGGAAGTGGAAAGCAAAGTACACATCACTTTATAGGGAATCTGTCACACCTACGGACTTATCTGACCTCTAATATGGGCATACAGGTGATAGAAATGTAAATCTATACCTACCTGTATGCCTCATATTAGATGTCTTGTTGCTGTGAAATGTCTTTTTATTCAATCAAGTTTCTGATGCTTGCGGGCCTGGGGCCCTGAAGAAATCCCAGCCTACTGTGTGAATTATAATGTTTCCCCCCTCCCCTGAATGTCAGTGTCCTGTGACATGCAGTTGCGGCGGCCAAATCCTGCGCCTGCGTCCTTCACCTTTTACGCGAGGTGCACTTCTTCCTGCCGTCTATGTTCATTGTACTGCAGGGATCTTGTGCGCAGGCGCGAGGAAGTCAGAGTGACTTGCCTGCGCACAAGATCCCTTCTCTACATTGATACATAGACGGCAGGAAGAAGTGCACCTCGCGTAAAAAGGTGAAGGGCGCAGGCGCGGAATTTGTGATGCATGCAGTTCAAGTTACCTGACTGCTGCGGCCTATCACAAGCTGCAGTGATCCGGTGTCTGGCAGAATGGTGACATTATTGCTGTTGGTGCAGGTCACAGATCACTCTGGATCCTGGAGGGTAACTGCAGGTGAGTAGGATTAATTGTGGTGTTTTTATTTTTACAAGGTCTAACCCTCCATAAGAACCTTTTACCAGATAATCTCTTTAATGTCCATGTATTACTGCCAGGGTGCAGCGCTTTCATTATTTTGGAAAACACCTTTAAAGGGAACCAGACAACTGATACCCATCATCCGCAGGTATCAGGCACGAGCTGTATGATGTCAGCCAGGTATGTTTGACTATGAAACGCTGCCACATTTCAGGGAAGAACATACTTTTATGGTATGTGCCCACGATCAGGCTATAGCAGCACTTTGGACGTAGTGTATTTTCTCCAAAGTGCTGCGTCCGATCACGCAGGTAAATCCGCATATGTTCATTGAACTCATGCAGAGTTACCGCATCTAATAAGATTTTATTGGGGAAATTTCTGTTACGGAGACTAGCGTCTCCGCAACAGAACTTGACGTGCTGCGCCTCCTAAAGCTCCTAAAGGGTTGAGTGTACATGGCGTCAAATAGAAGCATAGTGGACATGGGATTTCTGTAAATCCTATCCACTGTGCTTGTACTGTATAACGCAACTGTTTGGACGCAGCACAGGTGAGCTGTGCCCAAAACTGTGCTATTACGGATCGTGGGCACGTACCCTAAAAGCTGTTGAGGCTGAGCCACGCAGTTGATAAATCGGACAAACGTGACCCGGTGGCTTCTCCCAACCCACTGCCTGTGACTGACAGGTCTATAGTATTACTGCATGTATGATTAGTGAGAGACCGGTCAGTCACTAGCTGCGGGTGGGAGAAGCTGCTGGGTGACGTCTGTGCAACTAGTCCACCGTGCGGCTCGTACCATGGTGGCTTTTAAAGTATGTTTTTATCTGAAACTCCGTTGCGTTTCAGAGTAAAACATTCCTGGCTGAGATCATCCAGCTGGTGCCTGTGGATCGAGCAGAATTTATCATCTGTCAGGTTCACTTTAGGCCGCGCTCTATATCACAGGTGTGTACAGAACACGGACAGATTGTCCAGAGGAAATACAAGAATAGCCACACCATAGACATCATTGAAGAGAACCTGTCACGTCTTTTCTAGCATCTAAACTGTCCCCAGTGCATTGTTAGTGATACAATATGCATCACTAAATTTCATTAAAAACTGCGCTGTAATCGTGTCCAAAAAGCAGTTTATATAGTTAGATCGTACCTGCTCATTTAGTCATAGGGGTGTGCTTCATTTTTTCAATTTGGTTGATTTTCCTGGTTGAGCCCAAGTTGGGCACAAATTCCGACACTATTGTGAGAAGCTTGTGGAAGGATTTCCCAAACGTTTGACCCAAGTCATTCAGTTTAAGGATAATGGTACCAAATACTAATGAAATGTATGTAAACTTTTGACTTTGCAGTAAGTAATAAAAATGCCTTAAAACATTCTCTCCCTCATTATTCTGGCATTTGGCAAATATTAAAAATTATGGTAATCCTAATTGACGTAAAACGGGAAAGCTTTATTCTTTTTTCATGTCAGATATTGAGAAAAACATGCATGTGTCTTTTTATATAGTGTATGTAAACTTCTGGTTTCAACTGTACACATACTGTAGCTTCACAAATATATAGACATGACATATTTCACACCTCTATGCAAACATATACATATATACCCACACATTACACATGGACTTACCCTCCCTGCAGATGGTTGCACATAGTGCATTCAGCAGCTTCTTCTCCCTGTAGCCTGTACTTCCATCTTCTCTGTGGTGCAGCCTCCCCTCCTCCTGGGGCCCGACTGCTGAGCTTCCTCCTCTCTTGCTATAATTACAGGGCAGAGCAGAGCACGAACATATAGAGCAGAGAGATCAGTAGCCATACTGTAAGCAGCCACTCTGCTCTGCTGGAGCCCAGAACTGGTGGACGGAGCCTCCTCTTTTGCTCTAACAGAGCAGTGAGTCATCTTTTGCAAAGTCCTTCTCCCAACTCCCGGGCCCCCATGTCTCACAGGCCCCATAGGCGGCAGCGTGGTCTGCCACTATGGACCGGACGCTATTGCCTTGAAGGGTGTAGTTTCAAAAATGGGGCCACTTGTGGGGGTTTTCCACTGTTTAGGCACATCAGGGGCTCTGCAAATGTGACATGACATCTGCTGTCTATTCCAGACAATTTTCCACTCCAATGGTCAAATCGTGCCCCTTCCCTGCCGTGCTCCCAAACAATGGTTTTCCACCACATATGGGGTATTTTCGTACTCATGAGAAATTGCACAGCAAAATCATATGGTCCATTTTCTCCTGTTACCCTTGTGAAAATGTAAAATTTTCATTTTTTTTCTTCCACATTTGCTTTAATTCATGTCATGTATATGACCTCTTCCAGGCTATGGGGAGGACGTTGCCTTGAAGATGACTCTACCTCCAGTGCTTATTTTATATAAAAGGGGCATTACCAGTGTGAGACAACTAACTAACACAGAACAGGAGAAATGAAATTTGTCTCCTTTACAAACATTTTTTTGTGGCTCTCTAAGCTCTGCTGTATTGTAATAATATTACACCCTGTCTGTCTGTGAGATGGAGGCTGAAGCTGAGAGGAACCTACAGATGTGTCAGGTATAATCACACACAGCTCTGCAGTGAGATCAGGAGAGCAGAGAATGGACATTACTTGTCTCACACTGGTAACTCCCCTTCATGTAAAATATGCTCTGGAAGCAAAATTCTCTTCCCGGCAGCATCCTCCCCATAGCCTGGAAGAGATCATTTACATATAAGAAAAATGTGTATTTCTATGGAATAAGACATCAGATCGCAAATTTCAAGGTATCATTTTATTCAGCTTCCTACAGGGATGACTTTTTCCAGCAACCTATAACTTGTATGCCCATATTAATAATTTAGATAGGTCAAATGTGGTGACAGATTCCCCTTTTAACCCTTCGAACTTCCTAACAAAAAGATAATGTTTAAAGAAATGATGTTGATGTAAAGTAGACATGTGGGAAATGTTCTTTATTAACAATTTTGTGTGATAGAACAATCTGGTTTAAGGGCATAAAAAATTAAAAGTTTGATAAAAGTTCTAAATTTTAGCCAAAATTCCAATAATATTGACCTAAATTTACCACTAACATAAAATACAATGTGTCCCGAAAAAACATTCTTAGAAACACTGGGATATGTTGAAGTGTTCCTGAGTTATTACCTTATAAAGTGATACTGGTCAGAATTGTAAAATTTGGCCTGGTCATTAAGGTGAAAACATCCTCGGGGGTTAGTAACCTCACTGATAATGTGTTAGGACATGTAATTATGTGTATTTCCGTGGGAGACACTCGTATACAATTCGGAATAAATTGAGATGTTTTGAAAAAAAATCTTTTTTTTTTCCATAATTTGCATATCATTAACATGTTTATCCTTTATTTTTCATAATTCCATGACCATGAGCCTTTGCCTTCTTGGTGTTCAATGGTGAGCAGTCTTGTGTATTTATATATATATATATTTATTAATCCTTATATCTTTTTTCTATTGTTAAGGGGATGGCTCACAGGATATGAAGCCCTTGAAAGATACGCTCCCTGGAAGTTCCTTCAATGCTACCTTGGTGCTGTGGGAGGAAGATGAAATCCCTAGGTTTGTAAACATGATTCTCACCCTTGCTCAGTGCTATAATTTTGGCATGTAATTGTGGCTTTTAAGTAACTGTGCCGAGGATAATTACAACCTTACTGGTTGTCAATTCATTTTTAGGCTTTTTTTCCCCCTTGATAATAAACCACTTTAGAGTGGCTGCTTTGACTTAACAATGCAATTTTACTCACTCCCATTGAAGAGGTGACTAGATCTTTTATGAATGGAGTTGCCTGCATGAGAACTTATTTTATGTATCCTATTACAGAAATGAGTTCATATGTATACCGTATTTTTCGGACTATAAGACACTTTTTTCCTTCAAAATTTTGGAAGAAAATGGGGGGTGCGTCTTATAGTCCGAATGTTGGGGGGGGTGTATATATATGTGGGGTGTGGGGGGAGTGGTAGCAGAGGTGGAGCGGGGCACAGGAGGCAGCCGCCGCCCGCTTCAGCCTACACTGTCCCCGCTGCTAAAGAAAATGGATATTCACTGCTCCCCACGCCCATGGGGGGCACTGAATATTCATGCTCCTTAATAGCGGCACAGTGTAGCCGCGCTGCGGCTCCTGCTGCTGCCGGAATCGCCTGTGCCCGCTGTTAAAGGGCATGAATATTCAACCTCTCTCCACGCCCATGGATATGGGGAGGGGGTGAATATTCATGCCCTTTAATAAGCGGGCACACGTGATAGCCGGCAGCAGCAGGAGCCGCAGCGCGGCTACACTGTGTGCCGGCTATGAAGGAGAGTGAAGTCACTGCTCCCCGCGCACACAGTCCCGGCGTGGGGAGCAGTGACTTCCGGCAGCTGATCTCTCCTTGTGAGCCGCGCATGGCAGTGACGCCATGCACGGCTCACATGGAGAGATCAGTGCAGGCAGACAGGACGCAGCGCTGGAGGAGAGAAGAAAGGTGAGTAGGAGTGTTTATTTTTTTTTTTATGTGCAGCATGATGGGGATGAGGGGGGCATGCATACCAGGGTAAGGATGAGGGGTGCCATGCATACCAGGATAGGGATTAGGGGTGCCATGCATACCAGGATGTGGATTAGGGGTGCCATGCATACCAGGACAGGGATGAGGGGTGCCATGCATATCAGGTTAGGGATTAGGCGTGCCATGCATACCAGGATATGAATTAGGGGTGCCATGCATACCAGGACAGGGATGAGGGGTGCCATGCATACCAGGACAGGGATGAGGGGTGCCATGCATACCAGGACAGGGATGAGGGGTGCCATGCATACCAGGACAGGGATGAGGGGTGCCATGCATACCAGGACAGGGATGAGGGGTGCCATGCATACCAGGACAGGGATGAGGGGTGCCATGCATACCAGGACAGGGATGGGGGGTGCCATGCATACCAGGATGGGGGATGAGGGGTGCCATGCATACCAGGACAGGGATGAGGGGTGCCATGCATACCAGGACAGGGATGGGGGATTGCTGTGCCATGCATACCAGGATGGGGGATTGCTGTGCCATGCATACCAGGACGGGGATTGCTGTGCCATGCATACCAGGACGGGGATTAGGGGTGCCATGCATACCAGGATAGGGATGAGGGGTGCCATGCATACCAGGATAGGGATGAGGGGTGCCATGCATACCAGGATAGGGATGAGGGGTGTCATGCATACCAGGACAGGGATGAGGGGTGCCATGCATACCAGGATAGTAATGAGGGGTGCCATGCATACCAGGATAGGGATGAGGGGTGCCATGCATACTAGGACAGGGATGAGGGGTGCCATGCATACCAGGATGGGGGATTGCTGTGCCATGCATACCAGGATGGGGGATTGCTGTGCCATGCATACCAGGATGGGGATTAGGGGTGCCATGCATACCAGGACAGGGATGAGGGGTGCCATGCATACCAGGATAGGGATGAGGGTTGCCATGCATACCAGGATAGGGATGAGGGGTGCCATGCATACCAGGATAGGGATGAGGGGTGCCATGCATACCAGGATAGGGATGAGGGGTGCCATGCATACCAGGATGGAGGGATGCCAGGCATACCAGGATGGAGGGATGCCAGGCATACCAGGATGGGGATGGGGACCACATATAAAAGGAAGGGGGGGGGGCATATATACCAGGATGGGGGATATTGTCAGAATTGGGGGACATACCCCTATACCAGTGTCAGCAATAGATCCCCTCCTCCTTAAAAGTGCAGCATGACCACATTTTTGCTTACATTTTTTATTTTTATTTTCCTCCTCTAAAACCTAGGTGCGTCTTATGGTCCGGTGCGTCTTATGGTCCGAAAAATACGGTACTTCCTCTGTTCAAGGTCTCTATATTTTTGGCTAGAAAAAGGCTACAAAAAGTGTCTCACACTGGAGGACCCGCTCTGTCCTACATTACACAGATAACCCATTGTGCAATAAATAAATAAAACAAATCAAAGTGTCCTTGGAATGGCCCAGGGATTGTAGCCAAGAACACTTTGATTTGTTTTGTTTATGTATTTTACTCACTTATATAGCGCCATTAATTCCACAGCACTTTACAGGCATTATCATCACTGTCCCCATTGGAGCTCACAATCTACATTGCCTATCAGTATGTCTTTGGAGTGTGGGAGGAAACCAACGCAAACATGGGGAGAACATACAAACTCCTTGCAGATGTTGTCCTTGGTGGGATTTGAACCCAGGACCTCAGCATTGCAAGGCTGTAGTGCTAACCACTGAACCACTGTGCTGCCTGTTTTATTATCAAGTGATCCTTCTATACACAGCGGAGAACCTCTTTAACACCTAGGTGGACTGGCAAAGTGAATCTTTTGGACAGAATGCTATTTTTCTGTGTGTACTGTAATATCACAGAAGCATTTCTGCCCATTTTTTACCTTGCTAGCTCCAGATTTGGTGCCCTATTAATACTTTTCAATGCTGTTTGCCTCTGGGATATAAATTATGGCATTAGGCAAGGATTCTATGCGCTGACAAGCTTAAAAGTGATATCTTGTTAGTTTAGTTTATATAATCCAAGGCCCATCATTTGTGAGTGTTTTCTTCACCCAAAGGTCACGTATTAAATTTCACTGGTGGACAGTTGCTCTCACAGTTTATTAATTCCAGATCCTTGCACATAGAGACGAAAATAAAATGGCAGTGCTGTGTGACCCTCATTTCACTGTAGTATCTTGCTGCTGAGGGTACAGAAATAATGTTGCATACATTTGATAATTTAGGATACCGAACTACCAAGACCTCCTTGACCGGAGTAGATCCATGGGGGCTAACTCTAATGATGGCAGCCAGCTCCCCTTATCCTACATCTTGATAGTGCCAGATGTAGGATCTTAAAATAATGCTTTCACTTCTAAAATTTTAGGCTTTGAGTAGAGTTGCACTTTAAAGGGGTTGTGTCTCTGTCCTCATGACCTTTAGGGTATATTCACATAGTTGCAGACATTTCCATTCATCTGGATAGGGCTTGCAGAAATCCACGTGCTTGCTGCCAAAGCAACCCCATTCAGATGAATGTAAAGTACTGTCAGTCATATAAATTTTTGCCTTGGGTTTAATATCAGAATGGACATTCATTTGAGAGGTCAGCATGTAGTACTGCATGTCCTTGCAGTACCAGGGGGGCAACTTGTCAGTACCCGCTGCGGGTCAGAAAAACTAGGCCTGTGGTGACCGGTTGATCGCCTCAACTGTCCCTATGTGTAGCAAAGGGGTTGCCCGGTCTTAAACAACAAGTCTGCAGTCACTCTGTGACTGTAGACTTGTGAATCCGGATGTCACCCGCACTGAGTGTTGTGAGGATCTTCCAGTGTCCATATACTTAAATTAAGCGAGGCTGGAAACAGACTAGTTGGGTTGTAGCCGGGAGTGTTCATATTGCATGCTTGTGGTCACATGACGGCTCTGACATCGGAGAATCCTCACAGCCCGCAGGGCTAATGATGTGAGTATTTAAGTAGAAAAAAAATTGTCCTGAAAGGTTGACAACCCCTTTAATTAGTTGAAAGATGCCTATACAAATGCACAGCTGCCCACATGCCCTCCTGGTATGGCGGTTATTGAATGATGTGTGTTGAGAGGAAGCATCTTTTTTGAGGTCTAGGGCTTTTATAATTAAATGGATTGTTTAGTGCTTTAATACTGGTGGCCTATTGATGCGGTACAGCATAGCTCCATCAACTGTATATGGTGCAGATCCACCCCTATTTATTAGAATAGGGGCGCATGTGCAGTACCCAACCTTGGCCATTATACAGTTGATGGAGTTGTGCTGTTCCATTCCACAACTGATCACACCCGGTCATGCAGGTTTGGTAGTTCACTAGTGATAATCTATTCTTGATAAAACAGTGATTTCTCCAAAATTATAGCATGCAGCCCAGTAAGTGACGCATTGCTCTCATCAGGGTCTCTCTCTCTACATTATGCTGCTCTTAGACTAGGTGGCAAAAATGTGGTGACGAGTTCCTTTTAAGCCATATTGATAAGTTATTACTTCTCTTATTGTTATTGTGCTGTGGTATTCTGTTTGTATTGTTCTGTTTTCCAACTACCAAGCCGGCATATCGTGTCTCTTACAGCTCTTTAATGTTAGAAGGAGTAGAACCACAAAGTACCTGTGAGTTGGAGGTGGATGCTGTTGCTGCTGATATTTTAAATCGCCAAGAAATTGAAGGTATGCATTTTTATTTATATCTAATCAATTATTAAATTCTTAGTATTTTTAGCGTTAATTTATATTTGTCTAAATAATGTAAGCGCCTCTTGTACACATTAGATAGAATCTCTTTGGCATCACTTGGAAACCGTACCTCCTCCTTCAAGATGTCCTTATTCTGATGTGATCTTAAGATAGCCATATACATTAGATAGATGTCAGTGAAATCTCATTCAGCTGACCACTATTTTCCTGACTCCTTTTATACCTGTATGACTGGTTTGACTGCTCTGAGTGGGGAGTAATCTGATGACTGACATCTCTGGCAATCAGCCTACTTTGCGTAAGTAAAAGGTTCTGTTATATTGAAATCCAACAGCCAATCCTTTTTTTCCTCCGAGTATTGATACAGAAAATGCATATGATTTTGGTACAGAAGAGATCTCAGATTATCTCTGATCTGTGACCCAGAAATGAAATCTCACCTGAAGTCTTGTTTCAAATGTTCGCAATAATAGGGCAGTTTCTCTGCATGTATCAATATGCCAAAATGCATATAGATTAATCATCAGATTCTGCCCTGAACCCCTCCCTGTAATGCTTAATTAATTAAAATCTGCAGTAATAACAAAATGGTAAATACAGAACTGATGGGGCATACTTCAGATTTTCATGTCCAAATAGCTTATTCAGAGAGGGAAAGAACAGGAACTCTAGTGCCACCTATTGGATGCATCAATCCTAAAAGTCAATAACAACCTTTTAAAGAATCTTGTCACATGATTAATGATAAGCCAAACCAGAAACTCCATTTGCAGATACATGTTTTGGGATGTTTGCCCCCTCATCAGTGCAAAGTTGAAGAACTGATTTCTCTGGAGGTCTAAGTGGAAAAGTTTCTCCTTGTAGAGAGTGGCAAATCTGCTTAAGGAGACTTATAGGTCTCCCATGCTCCTCTGGGAATTTAAATATGCAAATATTCTCTTCCTATTGGAAGTAGCTATCCTAGAAGTCAATATCGACCCTTCAAACGGCCTTGACTCTTGACGTGGGATGAGAAGCAAACCCAGAAATTCCATTTGCATGCATGTGTTCTAATGTGTTTGCCCATCATCAGTGCCAAAGCAGGAGAGATGTTTTGATTTTTTTTCTTGTTTAATTTGCATTGTAACAAACATTTGAAGATTTTGAATGTGGATTCAAAATGTGAATGTAGCATAGAGATATATACAAATATATAGCATTGTTTGTTTATGTAAAGGAAATATAACCCCTGTGAAACAAATGGGTCGTCTTTTTTTTTTTTTACAGCTCAGATAGGAAAAAATCCCGGTCTGCAAGCAATATGGGAAGATGAGAAACAACGTCGCAGAGAGAAACAGCAGTCTTCCCAGGTCGCTCCTCCAGATTCACAAGGTAAACAGTGTAGATATTAATAGATATGTGATTAGATGGTGGTGAGAGCGACTAGCTTACTAGATTAAAAATTCTGTCATTTCTAGTGTAAGATTGGAATGACTTTTGCATATGGCAATGCTCAGTTATTCATAAAGCCTTTGTACAAAACGATCCTTTATTAGTACACGAGCAGCACATGTGGATGCAGATACAGTGGGTACGGAAAGTATTCAGACCCCTTTAAATTTTTCACTCTTTGTTTCATTGCAGTCATATGGTAAATTCTAAAAAGTTAATTTTTTCTCATTAATGTACACTCAGCACCTCATCTTGACTGGAAAAAAAAACAGAAATGTAGAAATCTTTGCCAATTTATTAAAAAAGAAAAATTTAAATATCACATGGTCATAAGTGTTCAGAACCTTTGCTCAGACACTCATATTTAGGTCACATGCTGTCCATTTCCTTGTGATCTTTCTTGAGATGGTTCTACTCCTTCACTGGAGTCCAGCTGTGTTTAATTTAACTGATAGGACTTGATTTGGAAAGGCACACACCTGTCTATATAAGACCTCACAGCTCACAGTGCATGTCAGACCAAATGAGAATCATGAGCTCAAAGAAACTGCCCAAGGAGCTCAGAGACAGAATTGTGGCAAGGCACAGATCTGGCCTAGATTACAAAAGAATTTCTGCAGTACTCAAGGTTCCTAAGAGCACAGTGGCCTCCATAATCCTTAAATGGAACAAGTTTGGGACCACCAGAAGTCTTCCTAGACCTGGCCGTCCAGCCAAACTGAGCAATCATCGGAGAAGAGCCTTGGTGAGAGAGGTAAAGAAGAACCCCAAGATCACTGTGGCTGAGCTCCAGAGATGCAGTAGGGAGATGGGACAAAGTTCCACAAAGTCAACTATCACTGCAGCCCTCCACCAGTCTGGCCTTTATGGCAGAGTGGCCCAACGAAAGCCTCTCCTCAGTGCTAGACATATGAAAGCCAGGATAGAGTTTGCTCAAAAACACATGAAGGACTCCCAGACTATGAGAAATAAGATTCTCTGGTCTGATGAGATGAAGATAGAACTTTTTGGTGATAATTCTAAGCGGTATGTGTGGAGAAAACCAGGCACTGCTTATCACCTGCCCAATACAATCCCAACAGTGAAACATGGTGGTGGCAGCATCATGCTATTGGGGGTGTTTTTCAGCTGCAGGGAAAGGACGACTGGTTGCAATTGAAGGAAACATGAATGCGGCCAAGTACAGAGATATCCTGGATGAAAACCTCTTCCAGAGTTCTCTGGACCTCAGACTTGGCCGAAGGTTCACCTTCCAACAAGACAATGACCCTAAGCACACAGCTAAAATAACAAAGGAGTGGCTTCAGAACAACTCTATGACCATTCTTGACCGGCCCAGCCAGAGCCCTGACCTAAACCCAATTAGGCATTCTAGAGAGACCTGAAAATGGCTGTCCACCAACGTTCACCATCAAACCTGACGGAACTGGAGATGTGTGAAAAACTTGTTGCATCATTCCCAAGAAGACTCATGGCTGTACTAGCTCAAAAGGGTGCGTCTACTCAATACTGAGCAAAGGGTCTGAATACTTATGACCATGTGATATTTCAGTTTTTCTTTTTTAATAAATTTGCAAAAATTTCTACATTTCTGTTTTTTTTCAGTCAAGATGGGGTGCAGAGTGTACTTTAATGAGAAAAAAAAATAACTTTTTAGAATTTACCAAATGGCTGCAGTGAAACAGTGAAAAATGTAAAGGGGTCTGAATACTTTCCATACCCACTGTATGTATTTCGGCACATATGAAGGCAACTAAAGGGGTTATCCTGGACTTTGAGGTTCTTGTTCCTATTGGGCTAAGAACTTTCTCCTGCTTCCTGTAACGTCACAAAAGGAAGAAGCCAGCTCCTCTGCGTTACTGAGGGTAGCCAGCTGTCAATCAAAATTAAGGCGGCGGTGATACCCCATCAACAAAGCAGCCGAGAGAGAAGAATCTGCTCTATCAACGGGAGGCCAAAGGAAGTAGCAGAATCGCCACTTGTGCCCGGAGAGATCGGTGTAGGGGAGAACAAGTAGGTGGTTGACAACTACCTGCCGGTAAGTTCTTAGCCCCATAAGTAAAAGAAAAAAAAAAAAGTCCTGGATAACTCCGTTAATGCTGTTTTGACAGTTTTAGTGCACATAGCAATGTTTGCCGTTTATTCACATGACAAATAAAGAGTTTAAAAAAAGGATAGATTCTTGATATGTTTCAAACAGTTCACATGTATAAAGTATAGGACTCTGTAAAAGTACAGACTGTGCGGTCTCATTGCATTAGATAGCATTATGTTGATTTTCTTCTATCAAACTATTTGGCACCTAATAAGTTCTCTTTAGCTACTGTAAGTCTAAGTAGATGTTATTAGATACTTTTCACCAGGGGACTGTACTTCTTCTCCCTGTATGAGTTGCGATCTAGTAACACCCATGTGGATTGCCAAATACTTTGATTGCTAATATCTCCGTAACGGAAAGGCCACATAAAAAAAACACGTTTTATTCCCCCCTCCGGCCAATATTAAATCGTGTGCCCAGTTCAACATGAAAAATTTAGAGAGAGATCCTTTTAATCTGTCAGCAAGATTTCGCCCCTTAAATTATTTGTATGCACATGTAGAGCTAGGGAATGACGCATGCTTGGGAAGAGCTTCAATATATAAAAAGCACTTTAGCCTCATTTGTATCTTAACTCAGATGCGGATTTTACAGTAACAGAGGAACGTACTGGCCATGTAAAGGTATAAAAAAATCGAAATCTGTAAAGTGCAGAAACCTGCTGAAGAACTTGATAAATGGCCATTGTATTTCTGGAAGGCCATCTCATTTTTTTCTGTTCCCTTAGTAGTGCATTTATTTTTGTTAATCCATAAACCTTGTAAGTACATGTGCAACTAGAGGCTTAACATTATATATTAAATATGCGCTTTCCCAATGGGTGATACTTAATTAAAGTTGAATTTCTGTACTTTTTAATTCTTATCGTTTTCGCTCTTCAGTAAATCAGGGCTATAAATCAGTTAGGAAATCCTTCCCCCATTTCTTAATGGAGTATTCCCATCTTGGGCTGTGTGCCCACGATGCGTCTTTTCAAGCGTTTCCGCAGCGGCAATTCCGCTGCAGAAACGCTTAAAAAACGCTTAGTAGAAGGTCTGCCATGTTCCCCAATGATAATCCGCATGTGCTGTGCACATGCTGCCGAAATTTCCGCTGAGGATTATCATTGCGGAAAAAAACGCAGCACTACCAATTATTTTGAGGAAGCGCTGCGTTTTCGCCGCCATTGACTTGCATTGGATCACTTGGATTCCGCATCACTGGATCTGTATATGCAGAATCCAAGCGTTTCAATGTGCGGATGGTACCCGGGTCTGGAGGACAGGAGACTCTCCTCCGGACCCGGGTACCATAGTACCTGTGAAAAAACAATAAAATAAAAAATAAATATGATATTTACCTTCTGATGGCCCCCAGTCTCCTTGTCTTCGCTTGCCGGCAGCTCACGGTGGACTGAAGGACCTGCGCTGACGTCATAGTCATGTGACGGCAGGTCCTTCAGTGGAGTGTACTGCGAGCTGCCGGCAGCCAGGACGGAGCGAATAAAGACTCCGTGGGCCATCAGAAGGTAAGTATAGATTTATTTTTTTTATTTTTTACCATTCTTTATGGTCACACTATATAAATCCATGCCGTTTGCATGGATTTATATAGTGTGACCAAGTTGTCAAGCACTTTCCAAGTGATGCCAAAATCGCTTGGAAAGCGCTTGTCAACCCGCATGCGGAAATGCATGTGAAGAACGCTTCACATCCGCATGTCCCTGGCAGGAAAAACACATGTACAATCCGCATGTACAATCCGCATGTACAATCCGCATGTGTTTTTTCTGCCAGGGAGATGCAGAAACGCTCAGGAAAAATCCGGAGCATTTCTGCATCATGGGCATATAGCCGAACACCATTGAGACCTGCATTTATCTTGAGAAACAGGCCTTGTACACTGCTGTCAGGGGCGAGGTGGTCAGAATTCCCACTACGCCTACTCTGACAGTGGCGCATTTTAGAGCCCTATTCTTGAGATAGATGCAAGTCCCATTGATGGGATTCACATCTGCTATCCTGGGGATATGCCATAGCTGTATGAGATGCTGCAGGCTTTGCACTGCATTGGAAATAATCCAAAGCATATCCACCCTGTGTGAACATAACCTTGAACATGAACAGCATGGAAAGATAATTATAACCACCAGTGATAAATAGTAGATCAACAGGTAAAAGGGAGAACCTGGAGATCAGCTGTAATGTTATTTTTCTAAACTCTTGATAGATTTTTTTTGTATTTTTTTTTTTTAATGTGGAGTAATTTTTGCTTGCTTTATTTTGTCTAAAGATCGTGGATTTATAGCCGTGACAGAAAGTGAAAAAATCTTTCAGAAAAGGCTTAAAGAGATTCTGAAGCAAAATGACTTCTCGGTGTAAGTATGAGGCCTCTTACAAGTTTGGCAAGTAAATAGTTGCACCCCATGAGGAACGCTGTCAACTTCAATTACCATTTCAGGGTTTAATGTCAAAATACATGACAAAAACGTGAAATACCTGCAGTATCTACAATGTAAGCGAGCTCCGGATTCTGATCTGGTTTAAAATTACTATCTACAGGGTTAAAAAATAAAACGGCATTCTTTATCTTTCTCCAGCTGTGAGAAACAAAATCTAAAATATGTATATATGCACAAATGAGTAGAAATTAAGTTATTTTAGATGGCTAATCTTCATTATGAGCTGTTACACTTCTAGTAGTAGAGCTTGGATTCTTCCTGGAAAATCATCAAAAATTCTGTTCTTTCATTTATCATAAGAATGGATTTAATATTTTGATTTCTTGATTCCTAATTTTAATAAAGAAAAGCTTTAGGATTTAAGAATAGCCAGCATGGTATACCATTTCATATGGATTTTCCCCATCATTCCTTATCAACAGGACACTGTCACACTCTATGGATTCCAGCAGCATGTCTGACGATTTCTCTGCAGAGCTCACATTGCATTCAACATTGGACTTGTCGGAGTCCGTTCCTTGTACACCAGCTAACTTGGTGGAGGTGCACAGAGATCCACAGGAAAGTAAGACTCTTAATATTGTTTTAAATGGAAGCGGTCACCAGGTTTTCCCTGTATAAACTAAAAGCACCACCTTTAAGCCCTCTTGCCCAGCAGTCCAGCAACATGTGTATAAGCTACCAGCTTATCAAAGAAAATAACTTATACAGTGGCATGTAAAAGTTTGGGCACCCCTGGTCAAAATTACTGTTATTGTGAACAGTTAAGCAAGTTGAAGATGAAATGATCTCTAAAAGGCCTAAAGTTCAAAATGACACATTTACTTTGTATTTGAGGCAAAATATATATATCTTTTCATTTTTTACATTTTAAAAATTATAAAAAGGAAAATGAGCTTATGCAAAAGTTTGGGCACCCTGCATGGTTAGTACCTAGTAGCACCCCCCTTTTGAAAGTATCACAGCTTGTAAATGTTTTTTTGTAGGCTGCCAAGAGTCTTTTAGTTCTTGTTTGATGGATTTTCATCCATTCTTCCTTGGAAAATTCTTCCAGTTCTTTGAGATTCCTGGGTCGTCTTGCATTCACTGCTATTTTAAGGTCTAGCCACAGATTTTCAATGATGTTCAGGTCAGGGGACTGTGAGGGCCATTGTAAACCTTCAGCTTGCACCCTTTGTTGGTAGTCTTTTGTGGATTTTGACGTGTATTTAGGATCATTATCCATTTGTAGAAACCATCCTCTTTTCAACTTCAGCTTTTTTTTACAGATGGTGTTATGTTTGCATCAAGAATTTTGTTGAAATTTCATTGAATCCATTCTTCTTTCTACCTGTGAAATGTTCCCCGTTCCATTGTCTGCAACACAACCCCAAGTATGATTGATCTTCCCCCATGCTTAATGGTTGGCGAGATATTCTTTTCCTGGAATTCTGTGCCCTTTTTTCTCCACACATACCTTTGATCATTGTGGCCAAAGAGTTCTATTTTATCCTCATCTTTCCACAGGACTTGTACCCAAAATGCATGATTCTTGTTTAGATGTTCTTTTGCGTACTTCTAATTTAATACTGAATTTTATGGTGAGGATGCAGGAGATGTTTTCTTCTGATGACTCTTCCATGAAGACCATATTTGTGCAAGTGTCTCTGAATGGTAGAACAATGTACCACAACTCCATAGTCTGTTAAATATTTTTGAAGGTCTTTTGCGGTCAAGTGGGGGTTCTGATTTCCTCTCTAGCAATCCTAAGAGCAGCTCTCACTGAAATTTTGCTAGGTATTCCAGACCTTATCTTGACCTCCACTGTTCCTGTTAACTGACATTTCCTCATTTCGAACTGAGGAAAGGGCAACTTGAAAATGCTTTGCTATCTTCTTATAGCCTTCTCATGCTTTGTGGGCCTCCACCATTTTCAGAGTGCTATGCAGCTGCTTAGAAGAACCCATGACTGCTGTTTTTGACTGCTGTTTTTTGGCACAAGGATAGAGGAGGCTGGGTTTTTATAAAGCTGGGAAATTTGCATCACCTGCCTTTCCTGACGATGGTAGTGAACAAGCCATAACCCAAACAGGCTAATTAAGGTCTGAAACCTTAGTCAAAGTTATCAGAGCACAAAAAATCTCCAAGGGTGCCCAAACTTTTGCATCAGCCCATTTCCCTTTTTGTAATTTTTAAAATGCAAAAAAAATGACTTTTTTTTTTTCCTACAAGACAAATGAAATAATTTTAGGCCTTTTAGAAATAATTTCATCTTCAACTTGCTTAACTTTTCACAATAACAGTAATTTTGACTAGGGGTGCCCAATCTTCTACATGCCACTGTATGATTATCCCACACCAAATGCTATTCGCATCAGTCCGGTCGGATGGGCGTCTCTGGTCTGTGCTCAGCTCCTCTCTCCGCAATAACCAGCCTTCCTACTTTGATGGATGTGGATGATGTCTCCTACGTCGCCCACCCAATGCTGCAAATCTTGAGTCTTTGCAGTTGATGGTAGCGAAGACCTGTATAGATGCATTTCACTCTGCCATGAGGGAACCAATGACCCAGAAGTGAAGCCAGTGCATGTGCATTACAGGTCTTTGTTCTACCCTCAGCATGGCAGAGCGAAAAGCAATCATGCACAGGTCTGTGCTTCAACTGCACAGGCTCAAGATTTGCTGCACTGGGTGGATGACGTAGGAAATGCCATGCACATCCAACAAAGCAGGAAGGCTATTCAATGCTCCTATGTGAAATGAAATATAGCATTGCATGGCTTATAAGCCTCCTTACACTGGCATGTCACTCTCCACAAGGAGAAACGTTACCCCTTAGACCCCGGTCTCATGCTTTGCACTGTGGATGGACAAAGGCACAAAACATGTGTGCAAATTGAAATTCTGGTTTAGCTTTTATCTTAAGTCATATGACAAGGCTCTTTATAGGGTCGATATTGACTTTTAGGATTGCTACTTCCAATAGGTGGCACTAAAGTTCAAGTCCTCTTCCTCTCTGAAGAGATAATAAGCACAGACCTGTGATGCCCATTCAACGGGACCGCGCCAATTAGCATACGGCATAGCAGAATTCTATAAGGGGACCTGGGGGTTATAATCAAGTGGCTGGATTGTTATGTAAGAGGGCTTAAAGGTATCATATCCCCCCTCCCCTGCACGTCACAGGGCCCTATAACAGGCCCTGTGACGTGCACTGTGCACTGACTTCCGGGCATGCTCACATAGAGCGCACTTTGCTTCATCCCGGCCCCGTCTTCCTGTGCTCTGTGCTGCAGGGTTCTATTGCGCACAATAGAAACCTGCGGCGCAGAGCACAGAGACGGAGCCGGGATGAAGCAAAGTGCGCTCTATGTGAGCGGCGGTTTGTCAGGGAGCACAGTGCACGTCACAGGTCAGTGTGATGTGCAGGGGAGGGGCGGATATGATAATTAAGCAGAGAGGTGGGGATTTGGGGGAATAATAAGCACATAGGCGGGGATTGCCGTACGACAAGCCTGTGGAAAAAAGAATTGATTAAAGTGCTTTTCTCTGCAATCAGACCTCTACTATGGGACATACAGGTATGTATAGATTTACTTCTCTATACCCTGTATGGCCATAGTAGACGTCTGATATCTCACAGGGGGGTGACACATTCCCTTTAAGGGGTTTCTTAAACACTTTTGTGGCTTTTCACTATTAATAGGGAGTGAAGGGCTAAATTGGAAAAATAATTTACATTTATAAGACCCATGTAGTGAATGTATCTTATATCGGTGATATATTGTGTTCTTCTTACATAGAAGCTGAGCCATGTGAGGATAAAGGCTATACAGATGCTGTGATTGATGAAGAAGCCATTTTAAATATCATGGAAAATAGTCAATGCTTCCAACCTATGCCTCAGAGGTTGAGTCAGTCTCCCGTATTCTGTAAGTAAATCGGTGTTCATTTTTAAAGTGAATGTGTAAATTTTTTGTGTTGTGTATATTTTTTAGCTTCTGTTCAGTGGGGCTGCCATGTGACTGTACCACCTATCTGATATTTATGACTAATCTTGACGATATGTCATCAATATCAGTGTTGTGGAAAACCCTCTTAAAAGGCTATTACACTGTTGTAAGTTGATGACCTATACCTATGGTGTTCCATCACTTTCTTATCAATAGTGATTTATCTCTGGGACAATCACGCCATCCTGAGAATGAAGGGTCTAAAGTGCACAGGAAAAACTTACTTCTCAAAATTATTCACACTGATCATACAGTAGTAATGTCAGCTGCAGCATGGAAATCTTCAAGTTCACGGCACTTGCAGCTAATCATCTAAGAGTAACTGCAATGCATTAATTTATCAGAGAATAAGCACGAGTGCAATCACCATGCCTTATACTAAAGCATGCATATATAAATTCATTGCGAAAAGCTTTGAGACTGACACAAATTTTGGTTTGCACAAAGTTTGCTGCTTCACATTTTATAATAAATATTTGCATTAACTCTGGATTGTTATGAAGAGTGATCAGATGAATTGCGAAGTCGTTCCTTGCTATTAAAATTAACTTGACCAGAAAAACTCCATTAATACTGAATATCAGCGCTGCCAGAAAATAAACTGTTTACTACATCATTTCAGTGATCTTCTTGTTAGCTCACAAGAGAGTGTTAACGATACAAGGTTGCTGGTATCACTCTGTCATGCTTATTGGATTGAAGAGCAGACTGGTTTCTTAAAATGGAGCTGCTCTAAATCTTTAATAATAATTTATATAGCGCCAACATATTCCACAGCACTTTACAATTAAGCGGTGACTTGTACAGACAGTAAAGACATCACAAAGTAACGCATAGTTCCAACAGTTACAGGAGGAGTGAGGGCCCAATTTGCAATCTTACAGTATATGAGTAAATAGGGGGGACACAGTTGATAGAAAATGCTTGTCATGTATAGTCCAGCCTTCATTATAATAAACGGGGCATTTCAAATAAGCTGCATGCAGGGCTGAGGAGTCTGAGTCGGAGCCCATTTTGGTGGAGTCGGTATAAAATGGACCGACTCCTAAAATATATAATAAATTGGGTACAGTAGTTCAATACAGTTTGTGGGGAATATTTTTTCATAAGAATTTGGGAAAGTTATGAAATGTCCTATAAATGTCTGTCCTATTCCTGGTCTAAGGGTCTAGACTTTTAGCTGAGATGAATCTGTGCTACAGTAAGTTTATCACTTAAACATGAGCCATATATGAGGGAGTTGGTGTCATGGAAATTGAGGAGTCGGAGGTTTGGCTTACCGACTCCACAGCCCTGGCTGCATGATCCAGTCACCAGCCAGTATCTGTCTAGGTACAGTTGCCAAGTGCTATTGGGTGCAAGGAGCAATTGGACACAGATGAATACGAGCGACCAAGTAAAATTTAGAAAGAGGCAACAGTGGAGAGTTAGGTTGGTGAATTGAGGTGATAGGCTTGTCTAAAGAGATGTATTTTTACAGCATGTTTAGAAACTTGGGGGCTAGATGTTAGTCTGATCGTTTGGGATAGTGCATGCCAGAAAACTGGCGCAACACAAGAGAAGTCTTGGAAACTAAGTTTTTTAGGTTCAGATTATGCAGGATGTTAGTTTTATATGAGTCGGAGAACATGGGTAGGGTGTTAGACAGAGATAAGAGAGGAAATATAGGGTTGTGCAGAATTGTAGAGAGCTTTGTGGGTGAGTGAAATAAGTTTGTATTGTATTATGTAGCGAATGGGCGACCAGTGCACTGGCACAGGGTAGAGGCATCAGTTTAGCGGCTGCACAGAAATACCACCCTGGCTGCTGCATTCAGGATAGATTGGAGAGGTGAAAGTTTGATTAGAAGGAGATTAATCAGAAGAGAGTTGCAGTAGTCGAGACGAGAATGAATGAGCGTGACAGTAAGAGTATTTGCAGTTTCAAATGTGAGAAAAGGTCTGATTCTGGAGATGTTTTTGAGATCCAGGTAACATGAGAGAGTGAGCCATTTGGATATAGAAAATAAAAGAAAGTTTTGTGTCAAATATAACCCCAAGGTAGCAAGCGTACTGTTTGGAGTTATGGTTGACCCACAAAGGCAATTGCGATATCTGATATTGCTAGAGAGAGGAAACACGACAAGCTTAGTTTTGGAGAGATTCAGTTTCAGATTGAGGGAGGACATGGTGGCAGAGACAATTCCTGGTATTTTGTATTAAGGTAGGGGTAATGTCAGGAGAAGGTGTCTAATTGGGTGTCATCAGGGTAGAGGTGATACCGGAAACCAAATCTGCTGATTGTTTGTCCAATAGGGGCAGTATATAGGGAGAAGGGGTTCCTCAAGGCTCAGTCCAAGCCCTGCCCAACAGTAAGGGGAAGATTAGAGAAGTAGGAGCTGGCAAAAGATACAGTGAAGGAGCGATCAGATAGGTAGGAGGAGAACCAGGAGAGAACAGTTTCTTTGAGGCGGATAGAGTGGAGCATAGTGAGGAGGAGCTGCTGATCCGCAGTGTTGAATGCTGCAGAAAGATCCAGGAGAATCAGCAAGGAGAAGTGGACATTAGATTTCGCTGTTAGCAAAATCTTTAAGTTGTTGTTTTTTTCTATTAACCACCTCCAAGGAAAGACATGCAGTCAAGATCAAGGATATTGCTGCTTCAAAAATTGGTATTAAATCAAACACTTATCAGATCATTAACCGGTTCAGGACCGCCCACTGTACATAAACATTGGCGCTGCCTGGGCTCTGTGCAGCGCCGACGTTTAAAAACGGTGGGTGGTCCCGCAGCGCTTGCAGGACCCCCAGGGTCCAGTGCAGAGCGATAGCTCTGACAGGGGACATCATCGGGACCTGATTGGATCAGGTCCCAATGATGTTAACCCTTTGCTATCTTCTATATGCCGCAATCTATAGTGATCGCGCGGCATATAGAAGATAGTGAGAGGAGAGGGGGTCGTCCACTTACCTCTCCGACGGCCCCCTGATATCTTCCAGGACCTTCCGTTGTTATGGCAGCTGGAGGTCACATGACCGCCTCCAGATCTGCCATATATGGTGTCCTGCTGAGCTCAGCCTGCAGCTGAGTCCAACAGGAGACACTGACTGTGAAACAGTCAGCAAAGGTCTCATCCAATGTAATACATGTCTATTACATTGGATGAGATCAGTGATTAGAAAAATTAAAATTAATGTCCCATACAGGGACTAAGTAAAAATGTAAAAAAAAAGTCTAAAAAATGTTCTCAAACTGTTAAAAAAAAATCACAAAATAAATAAAAATAAATAAATAAAATATTAAACCAATAAATGTGTATATTTATGCAAAAACAAAAAAAGTACACATATTTGGTATCGCCGCGTCCAAAACAACCCGATCTATAAAACTGTCACACTAATTAACTCCTTCTGTGCACACCGTAATAAAAATAAATAAAAAACGGAGCAAAAAACTATGCTTTTTCATCATATCGCCAAACAAAAAGTGGAAAAAAATGCGATCAAAAAGCAAAATGGAAATAAAAATGGTACCGCTGAAAACGTCATCTTGTTCCGCAAATAAAAAAGCCGCCATACAGCTCCATCAGCCGAAAAATAAAAGTTATAGCTCTCAGCATAAAGCGATGCAAAAAAAATATTTTTTCTATAAAATTGTTTTATTGTGTAAAAGCGCCAAAACATAAAAAAATATACAGTAAGTGTAGTATCGCTGTAAACGTACTGACCCAAAGAATAATGCTGCCTGATCACTTTTACCACACGCAGAACGGCATAAAAAAAAAACTCAAAAAACAATTCCTGAATTGTTGGTTTTTGTTAATTTTACCTCCCAAAAAACGGAATAGAAAGCGATCAAAAAATGTCTCGTACCCAAAAATGGTACCAATAAAAATGTCAACTCATTCCGCAAAAAACAAGCCGTCACATGACTCTGTCGGCCGAAATATGGAAAAATTATAGCTCTCAAAATATAGCGATGCAAAAACTAGATTTTGCAAAAAAAAGCGTCTCTTAGTGTGTGACAGCTGTCAGTCATAAAAACCCGATATAAATCTGGTATCTCTGTAATCGCACCGACCCGAAGAATAAAGTAATCTCATCACTTATACCGCACGAGGAACGGCGTAAAAAATAAATAAAATCAATTCTTCACCTGCTACTGATTTGTTTATTATGTCTCCCAAAGATCGCAGTAAGGCTCTGCTCACATTTATCCTGCGCTCTGCGCTGAGCACTTGCACCAGAGTTTCCGTGTAAATCTCTCAAGTGATTCAGATGGAACCCATGACGGAAGATTCCCTGTAATGAGGCAGATATAGGCCACTGTGGATGCCATCTGGGCTGTGATCCCACAGTGTCAGTTTTTTTAGGCGTGCATAAAAGTGCGGTTGGCCACAGTTTTGTGCACTTCAGAAAAAAAGGACACCGCTAAACAGAGGCCAGACGGAGTCCAGAGAAACTCTGCTGCCTCATTATAGTGAATGGATCCCGCAGGGGTTTCATTTGAATTACATCACTTGGAAATTTAGATGGAAACCCCGATGTAAGTGCTCAGCCTAGAGCGCCGGATAAATGTTAAGTAAAATGTTCCCAATAAAAGCTTCCACTCAGTCCTCAAAAAAAGCTAGTCCCCCCTCAGGTCCGTCATCTGTTAAAAATATAAGGGACTTCCAAGTTACTGGTAGCAGAAAGGCTCTGGAAAAGCGAAATGGCCCTTGCCCCCCAAAAGAAATTCAGAAAATGTTGTGCTCCCAAATCCAAATGCCTATTCTACAATAATTTGTTCTCTAATTGTCAAATAGCGCTCCGTCCCCCCCAGATCTCGCCGTATGGCTAAGCGGTACGATACAGCCACATATGGGGTATTGCCACTTTTAGAAGAAATTGTGTGACACATTTCGGCACCATTTTTATCCATTGCCCTGTGTGAAAATGTAAAATCTGAGGGTAAAACATTTTTTTTGTGGTAAAAATATAATTGTTTTTTTCACTGCCCAATGGTATAAATTTAAAAATTAAAAAATACTCACTACTTCCCTAGATGAATTCCTTGAGAGGTGTAGTTTACAAAATGGGGTCACTTGTGGGGGTTTCTGCTGTTTCAGCATGTCAGCGACTCTTCAAATGTGACATGGTGTCTGCAACCTATCCCAGCCAACATAGCGCTCCTTTCTCTTCCGAACCCTGCCATACACCAAAGCAGTGGTTTTCCCCCACATATGGGGTATCGGCATACTCAGGAGAAATTGCACAACAAATTTCATGGTGCAATTTCTCCTGTTACCCTTATGATAATGCAAAATTAGGGAATGAAAAACATTTTTTGTGGGAAAAATGTGAAAATTTTATTTTTACGGCTCAATATTATAAACTTCTGTGAAGCACCTGGGGGTGCAAGGTGCTCACCACACATCTAGATAAGTTCCCTAAGGGGTCTAGTTTCAAAAATGGTGTCACTTGTGGGGGGTTTCCACTGTTTAGGCACATCAGGGGCTCTCCAAACGCAACATGGCGTCTGCTAATTATTCAAACAAATTTTACATTCAAAAAGTCTAATGGTGCTTCTTCCCTTCCGAACCCTGCAGTGCGCCCAAACAGTGGTTTTCCCTCACATATGGGGTATCAGGGAGCTCATGAGAAATTGCACTACAAATTGTGTAGTCCATTTTTTCCTGTTACCCTTGTGAAAATAAAAAAATTGGGTCTAAAGTAACATTTTTGTGAAAAAAAGTTAAATGTTCATTGTTTTCTTCCACATTCCAAGAATTCCTGTGAAACACCTGAAGGGTTAATAAACTTCTTGAATGTGGTTTTGAGCACCTTGAGGGGTGCAGTTTTTAGAATGGTGTCACTTTGGGTATTTTCTGTCATAAAGGCCCCTCAAAGTCACTTCAAATAAGATGTGGTCCCTAAAAAAATGTTTTTGTAAATTTTGTCGGAAAAATGAGAAATCGCTGGTCAACTTTTAATCCTTATAGCTTCCTAACAAAAAAAAAATTTTGGTTCCAAAATTGTGCTGATGTAAAGTAGACATGTGGGAAATGTTATTTATTAACTATTTTGTGTGACATATCTCTCTGATTTAAGGGCATGACAATTCAAAGTTTGAAAATTGCAACATTTTCAACATTTTTGCCAAATTTCAGATTTTTTCACAAATAAACGCAAGTGATATCGAAGAAATTTTACCACTATCCTGAAGTACAATATGTCACGAAAAAACACTCTTAGAATCAGGGGAATCCGTTGAAGCGTTCCAGAGTAATGACTTCATAAAGTGACAGTGGTCAGAATTGAAAATATTGGCCCGGTCACGAAGGCAAAAACAGGCTCTGGCGCGAAGTGGTCAAGAAAAGTTTGATTTCTGTCAAGAAGGCTTTAGAGTATCCAAGAAAGTCCAGCAAGTGTCAGGTCTGTCTCCTAAAGAGGATTCACCAATGCAGAGCTTGTTCAGGAATGAAAGCAGGCAGGTGCCAGTGCACCTGCATGCACAGTGAAGCAAAGGCTTTTGGTGTCAAACCATTTCTCTCAAGAAAAACATCAAGGACAGACTGACAGTCTATGGGTAGTACAGGGATTGGATTGCATAGAAATTAAAGGGTAAAATTGTTTTCTATGATGAAAGCCCCTTCAGACTGTTTGCGACATCTGAAAGAATCATTGTAGAAGAAACGGTGAGCACTACCATGAGTCCTGCGTCATGTCAACAATAGAGCATCCTGAGACCATTCATGTGTGGGGTTGTTTTTTATGTAAGGGAATGGGCTCACTCACAATTTTGATTAAAAAAAGCTGCCATGAATATAGAATATCTAAATATTAACTTCTCCCAATGATCCAGGTGTAATTTGATGATTGACTATGCTTTTTACAGCATGATGGACCATGTCACAAAGCAGAAGTGATAATTAACTGGCTCAGTTAACAAAACATTGAAATTTTTTGTCCATGGCCAGAAAAGTCGCCAGATCTCAATCCCATTGAGAACCTGTGGACAAACAAAAACTCAGAAATTTTAATAAACTGCAAGCACTGATTAGGCAAGAATGGGTGAGTCAGGATTTGGTCCAGAAGTTGATCCAATATGTCAGGGTGAAGTGCAGAAGTCTGTAAATATTGAGTCTATGCATAAACATGATGTATTTGTCAATAAAAGATAAAAAACGTGTGAAATGCTTATAAGATATGTGCATACCAAGTATTTGCTGCTGATATTTCTGCATCAAAAAGTGCCCCTTGGCAGGAAAAACATTGCATAAAATGCATGTTTTTGATGTATTTATGATGCTTTTTTCCTATTCATTAGAATGGGTATAAAACGCTACAAAAACATTGAAATTATTGATTTGCTGCAGATCTGAAACGGTTTCAAATCTGCAAGGAAATAATAAGCAACATGTGCATGAGTTTTCAAAAATCTCAATCACTTTGATGGAACAGTAAAATGCAGCGTTTTTCACTGCAAAAATGCGATGTGTGCACATACCCTAATTATATTTAAGTAACCATAGAAACATCTGACTAAAAGATCTAACCCTGAAGCAACAAACTTTGTGAAAAGCAAAATTTGTGTCAGTCTCAAAACATTTAGCTACAATGGAAATATACAGCATAGATATGTTGACCAGTTTCCTTGAAAGGGACACCGCCTTCTCAATTGCTATATTCCACCCGTGCTGGCGCCATTCCAGTGATGTCAGCGCCAGTTTTCCGGGGCTTGCATGTTTTTGTTATGTCATGTGAATCCTGCAGCCAATCAGCGGCTGCTTCACACTCACTTCCTTTGGACAAAACTGACACTGAGAAGAAGTGAGAGCTGCTGCTGCTCTCCCGACTTCTTCTGAATGTCAGTTACGTCTCAAGAAAGTGAGAGGGAATCAGCCACCAATTGGCTGCATGGCTCACATGGCATAAAAACGTCACGCGAGCCCCAGAAACCCGGCGTCGATATCACTGAAACGCGCCAGCACTGGAAATGAGTAAGTCAAAAAAGCAGAATTGCGGTTTTTTTTATAATATTACAATAAAAGACTATCGAAACTACCCCAAAATGGTATCAGTAAAAACGTCAGCTCAGGGCGCAAAAAATAAGCCCTCACACAGCTCCAGGTCCCGAAAAGTGAGAATGTTACGGGTCTCAAAAAATGGTGACAAAAGCAAATTATTATTATTTATTTTATTTTTTTTTACAAATATCTGAATATTTTTTTCACCACTTTTAAAAAAATTAAAAAACTATACATGTTTGGTATTTGCATACTCCTACTGACCTGGGGAATCATATTGCCAGGTCAGTTTTACCATATATTGAACATGGTAAATAAAAAACCATTGTGAAATTGCAATTTTTTTTTCAATTTCACTGCACTTGGATTTTTTTTCCCGTTTTCCAGTATACTATGTGGCAGAATGTATCGTGTCATTCATAAGTACAACTTGTCCCGCAAAAAGCAAGCCTTCATATTGATTGAAAAATAAAAAATATTATGGCTATGGGTAGAAAGGGAGGAAAAAATGAAAAATAAAAAATCACCTGGGGGTGAAGGGGGTTAATGCTGTCTGCCAAAGTTAACCTTGCCCTTAACATACCATAGGTCTAATATCTTAACCAAAACCATAAGACATCCATGGCAGGCACCAAATATCACATACTTTATCATGAGAGATACGCCTCATCAGTGCTCTGTGAGTTTTGCCAAATATACTGACCACCCAGGAGCTTGAATAGTCAAGCTCATCCTAGCTAAGTTGTATCTAAACCTTTGCAAGAGGACAGCATTAACTATATGTGTAGAAAAGAGATTTATTGCTTTCTGCCTGCTGCGTTCTTAAAAGCTGGAGACCGATAAGCTTGTGTAAAAGCCTTAGAAATGGCCGACACCAGATCAAGGAGCTACAATTACATGATTGATGATTACTGATCTCACATCCTCCTTTCTGTCTGCTTTTGAATAAGCACTGAAACACTAATGTCTTCAGTGTGAGCCTCTTTCCTTGTCATATGCTCTTTAAAAAAATTACATCCATTTTTTTCAATGACATATTTTGAAGATCCTACTTAATCACATCTACACTAGTCTACATTAATGTCCAGTGTCCTGTTTTGTAGATACTAATGCTGTTGCAGTTGGTTCTCTTGCTTCATGCTCTGCAAAATATTCCTGCAGTGATTAGGAATTAGTATTCCATGTACAACTGTTAACATTTTACAAGCCTGGCTGTGGAGTTGGATTTTACACAGAAAATGGTCATGGAATATAAAATGTGCTAAATTTGCTGTTAAAAGTTAGTTCTTTGTGATTTCATCATCCATTTTCAAATATGGTAAGTACAACTTCTCGTAATTAAAACCAGGTTTATCAGTTAGAGATATTTTACTGCAGCCACATGGATCATAAGAAGCAATAAACTACATATTCTTTGACTTCAATGTGAGAGATTTGTAGGCATGTTCTGTGATCTATCTGTGCAGAGGTCACCATGCCAGGAGCAGAAGATAATGAGCTGTGTCCATCATCTATTGTGAATGGTGTGATTTTGTTTTAACTAATATAGGTGTGGTTTCTTAGTGTAATCCTAAAAAGTAACACAGATTTATATGGTTAACACAAAATCACACCATTCACAATAGATGAACGTGAATGTGATAATGAGATGACTACTGAAAAAATTGATTGATTGAGAACATGAAATGTTGTCTTATTATAAGGCTTAGAGACCAGAGTGAAAATTGCAAGATTCTGCGATTATTTTTTTTTATCCAAAACCAGCAGTGATTTGTTGAAAAAGAGTTTATTTCTGTATTGAGTCTATATTTGTTAGTGTTTTTTTTCTTTACTGGCAGTGTGACCTGCATATTGTATATGAAAGCTAAACATTGAAAGGGAGCTGTTTACCATATCCAACCTAATGAATACAGTTGAGCAAAACAATTTGCAGGAACCTGGCCAATGACCTGTGATTAGTAGTCCCGGTGCACCCGGTGCAATGTCATTACATCATTACTGTTATGGGGATACCGCGACAGAGTGGGGTCAGACGATCGCAGCGTCTGGGGACACCTACACCTGCAGTAGTTAGAACGGCTTCACCGTCCTATTAGCAGTTCTGGCTTTCTTTGCTCTGGTGTTGCAAGGGTTAAACTGCTTAGTTGGACTCTTGGAGTTCTCTGTTTTGGGTTTTATCAGCTGTTCTGAGTTTGTTACTCCCAGCTGGTTATAAGAACCCTCCTCCTTGCTTCTGCCTTGCCTGTGATAGTTACCACTACCTGGTTTGGAGTTGAAGGAGAGAGTTCAGTGTTTGGAGAAGGCGGTTGGAGAGTTTTTCAGGAGATTGCTGCGTGGAGTTGGTTTGCATTTTTATCCTTGTCCTCTCTCATTTGGTTTCTTCCTTCCTATCCCTCCTCTGTTTCCCCCTCTGTTGTTTTGTGAGTGTATTTGTATGATTGTAGTTTTCTTTTATCCCTGTCTGTCTTGTTAATGTTTACCTATACACTTCGGCCTCAAACCTCGCTGGGTGGGGGAGGGAACAGATAAGGTTAAGATAGGAGCATAGCAAGGTACAAGACCCCGGCATCTCCACCATAGAGCGCCCCTAGTTCAAGGGATCGGGTAGGTGCCCACAGTCCCTTGTCATTATGTGACAATTACGTTGTGGTGTGTTGCATCTATAATACCACGCGGGGCCTACTAATCAGAAATGCTGGTAGGCATGAGAAGGTTCGCAGGCTCTGATTCAGCGGCTGTAGACTACCCACTTGGCTAATGGACCAGGGTGCCCATATTTATATATACTAGTTGAGAACAATTACCATAGCTTCTATACACTTTTTAGTGGAAAAAAAATATTACTAAAAAGTGTGTGTGACTTCTACTGAGACCGGTGACGCACCATCCCTCTCGATCACTGAGGGAACTGTTCTCTCCTCCTGCTTGTCACTGACCTTACTGATCAGTGCAGCACTGGAAAAGGATGCTGCCAGGACCGCACAGATAGGTCCTTAAATAAAAGCAGTATCAGGTTATGTGGTCAGTCACTTGCCTGCAAAGAACTGCAAACCGTGGTAATGTATTGGGTTTGTGTATGTTGTTTTGATGAAGTAGCTGAGCAGTGTGTTGTAGTTGAGCTGAGGGTTTGTTTTGATGAGGCAGCTGAGCTGTGTGTCTGTGCAGCTGAGTTGTGCATGCAGCAGTGTTGTGTATATGTGCGCTGCAGAGACTGTACATAATATGTCTGCTGTGTATGATTACCATGCTGCAGAGAGACGCTGATATTAGACCTACTACCTCCCTATACTGTCTGACTGCATAAACCTAGTGATATTGACTCCCCCACTTCTTTATAGGGAAGTTTTAATTTGATGGAATTAGATTTTTCCTATTTTCTGATATCTAAACATGGGTTCCGTTTTACAGTAAGGTGCGTCCTAAAGTCTAAAAAGTAAACGGACCTAATATATCAAACACTATGGCTGATAGAAAGTACTACCGGATACTGAAAGGGGGAACCAAACTGCAAAGTGCTATACTTTAACCCTATCACCCCCCCCCTTCAATATTAGGCTGTTTGGTGAATACAATCCCACTCACTAGTATAACTCTATTGGGCCTGACTTGGCTATGGAAATTTAAAGACGAATACCATTGAATGTCTTTTATATTTTTCTGCAGTGGACAACAGTCAAGATCAAGCCATGATAAAATTGCTAGCTGGTCTAGAAGATGATGGCTATCAAGTGGATCTGTCAAGGCGATTATCACAGCACAGTTTGTCTGCAAGGTGCAATGCCATGCAGAATAGTGACGATGAGGAGAATGAACCGCAGGTGGAGAAGGAGGAGATGGAGCTTAGCATATTAATGTCCCAGAGATGGGACAGCAACCTGGAAGCACGTGACTGCAAAAGAAAGTATGTGTCCTTCTTGAAATTGTTAATTTTTTTATTGTATGAATATATTATGTGACAGTGCAGCCTTAATTTTAAATTCGTTTGGTCTTGGATAAGAAAACTGATAAACCAAGCGGTAAAAATGATTTCATATGATCGATAATTGCCAGTCACTCCAGCTGCCCATGACCGATTTCTTCATGGTAATTTCTTCAATGGCAATAACATGACTACAGCAAATTTTTTATATTTTTTTTGTAAAATTTGCTTGAAAGATGTAAAGCATAGTGGAGTAAAAACGTAGAATTTTTTTTTTGTACCGATGACAGAAACTATCTATTGCAGCATGTCCAGAGGAGATTAGTATTCAGAGCTCTGCTTGAACTACTGTAAGAAGCACGGCACCACAGAGGTAGGATGGAGAAAGGGCTCCAGGACAGCAGAGAGTACTCTGCTGTGTCAACGTCATTCTTGCTATAGAGCGAAGGAGACAGCAACATGTATCAAAAAGGGCACTACGGGCGTGCCTGTGATTAGTTAGAGGTAAATACTGTCTTAAGAACATTTTTGAGATGTTTTTGGACAAAACCTTTTTCCGTCTATATATTTTTCTATACACGTCTTCTAGGTGGGAAATATACCAACAGAATGCAATTGTTAGGCTGGGGCTACATGGTGATGTGTTGCGTGGCCAAAAGCTGCTGGTCAGCTATGATTTTGCTATTAAAAAATGGCCAGATTGCAGATAAGTCGCAGTCATATTTGACTTGTGACCAATGACAGAAAATCCTACATATTTGTAAACATATTGTGCTGAGTTGCAGGAGGTTGCGGGAGGTCGTAGGTTACAATGTGACATAGGAAATCATTAGATGTGATGCGGCAATGCGATACTACAATTTCACTGTAGCCCTAGCCTGAGGTGGCTAATTATATTTTAAGTGTATCAACTGGTATATGTTTTCCTGCCTTGGGACTTCCTTCTTACGGGTGAAAATGCATACGAGACCCCTCTCCCCCCATCCCCCGCTACCCGGTGCTGTGATTGGTTTACTAGGCCAAAAGCAATTGACAGACTGCTTTTAAATAATATGTGACCAAACTTTCAGTGGTGATGTAGCCAAAAATCAAGATTCTGGATGTTACGCCGTTAAAAGTGAACAATTCATTTTGAGTGGTATATTTGTTAATTCTGGTAAATGTACCTATATAGTTTATTGCTACTGAATTGAAAATTACTTTTGTCTTGTGTTTTAGCTTTGGCAAAAACATTAATGAAAGCTCGTCGGAAGAGGAGGATTCCACAGACAACGAGATGGAGTGGAGTAATAAAATGTTCCTAGCAGATCTTTCTATACCTCAGTTAGATGGCACAGCTGATGAAAACAGTGGTAAATAGGACTTTTGTTTTATGAATGTTCACATTTTATAATATTTATGAAATAAAAGTTTACCTTTTTTTAGGTATAGCAATATCATTGATGCTGTGAGCCCCACATAGCCCAAAACGGAGTCTCTTTAACCTGTTCATGATCTAGTTATTTTCCCCCATTTGTGACCTGCTACATTTTAACCTTTTTTTTTTTTTCTGTACAAGCAGTTTCAAGAGCTTTACTCGTTCAGCTATTCAAATAATTTTTACCTTTTTTTCATGATACATGGGACCTAACGGTTTTCGGATATCGGGGAAAAGTGTGATTTTAAAGTAAAATTAAAAATGTTACAAAGGGTCACTAAAATATGTTTTAAATTGTTCCTCTTTTCATACCATTTTTTTTTTATATATCAGACACATTTTTTGTTTTTTAAGCTGTATTCTTTTTCTGCTTTTTCTTTGTTAATGTATTTTATTTATTTCATACATTGTGCCCCTTTATAAGGCTATAAAAAGATTTCAAGGGGAGATTTTGACTTTTACATGTTTTTGTATACTGCTGTTTTTTTTCTCTGTAACCAACATATTAGCCCACATTACAGGGCAAATTCAGCATCCTGCCTTCACTGCAGAGCTGATCTGAGTCTGATAGGATCACAGCTTGCGGCGATCACATGATCGGTAGGACAAAAGGAGGAATCACTGTCAATGATTCTTAAACTGTATAAACAGCGCTCAATCAGCTATGTTTACAGCAATCAGGAAGGCAGAGATGGCAATAAACTATGTCTGCCTTCTGTGCCGGAAGTCCTGCAGTCTTTTTCTGCTCCTACAGCTGTGCAGCTGCTTACTCTGCAGTGACTACCTAAAACGTCCTTGCACAGTCAGAAGGGCACCAGCACAAGGTCTTAAGATGTTGGTCTCTGTTATAACTCCAACAAAAAAGGCCAGGCTGAATCTTTAATTCTTTGGAGTAAAATGCCCCAATTCATTTTTTTTTTTTGGCGTCTCGTTAAAAAAATGAATAAAAAAAAATGGCGCATTGCTGTCCATACTCTGGAAATATATACAATCTGAATCTGTTAACTGCAGAGGTAAATTTGCAGTAAAGTATGGACAAATGTCTGTAATAAGAAACATGGAGTCAAGAGTCCAAAATAGTAAAAGATATCAAAATTTATTAACTTATAAATATACACAAATCACGTAATAGTCAAGAAAAGTCACAAGAAAAATAGATACAGGTGTTTAGGACTGCTGAGTCACATATATTGTGACGGGCATAGGGGGTGTATCACCAAAAGTAATTGTAAAGGTTGTGACCAACTGCACATGCGGTAATGCAGGCCACGGGTATCAGTAGTGACCTAATCAAAGAATATATATACTCAATAGTTGAATTATATCAAAACACCATATTAACATATCTCATATTATAACCTGATCAACTAGGAAGATTATATATAGTTGGTAAATATAAGAAATATAAAGTGCTTGTGCATAGAAATTAGATCTGGAAGTGCTCCAGGCAAATATTGGAGTCAGATGCAAACTTATAAACTGGTGCAGCCCCCCGAGGAAGCCCACACGACACGCACGTTGGGCCTGCTTCATCTGCTAGTACATACGGGTTTATTATGGATAAGGTGTCATCCCTATTATGACTATATTCTACTCAGTTTGATAATGTGGCCTACTGTGTATGTGCTGATGAATACCACCGGTTTATAAATTTACATCTGACTCCAATATTTCAGGTTATAATATAAGATATGTTAATATGGTGTTTTGATATAATTCAACTATTGAGTATATATATTATTTGATTAGGTCACTACTGATACCAGTGGCCTGCATTACTGCATGTGCAGTTTGTCACAACCTTTACAATTATTTTTGGTGATACTTCGGATATACAGTGCCTACAAGTAGTATTCAACCCCCTGCAGATTTAGCTGGTTTGATAAGATGCAAATAAGTTAGAGCCTTCAAACTGCAAACGAGAGTAGGTTTTATGAACAGAAGCATAAATCTTACAAACCAAAAAGTTATGTTGCTCAGTTGAATTGTATTAAATTTTAAACATAAAAGTGTGGGTCAATTATTATACAACCCCTATGTTTAATATTTTGTGGAATAACCCTTGTTTGCAATTACAGCTAATAATCGTCTTTTATAAGACCTGATCAGGCCGGCACAGGTCTGTGGAGTTATCTTGGCCCACTCCTCCATGCAGATCTTCTCCAAGTTATCTAGGTTCTTTGGGTGTCTCATGTTGACTTTATTCTTGAGCTCCTTCCACAAGTTTTCAATTGGGTTAAGGTCAGGAGACTGACTAGGCCACTCCAACACCTTGACTTTTTCCCTCTTGAACCAGGCCTTGGTTTTCTTGGCTGTGTGCTTTGGGTCGTTGTCTTGTTGGAAGATGAAATTACAACCCATCTTAAGATCCTTGATGGCGGAGCGGAGGTTCTTGGCCAAAATCTCCAGGTAGGCCGTGCTATCCATCTTCCCATGGATGCGGACCAGATGGCCAGGCCCCTTGGCAGAGAAACAGCCCCACAGCATGATGCTGCCACCACCATGCTTGACTGTAGGGATGGTATTCTTGGGGTCGTATGCAGTGCCATCCAGTCTCCAAACGTCACGTGTGTGGTTGGCACCAAAGATCTCGATCTTGGTCTCATCAGACCATAGAACCTTGAACCAGTCTGTCTCAGAGTCCTCCAAGTGATCATGAGCAAACTGTAGACGAGCCTTGACATGACGCTTTGAAAGTAAAGGTACCTTACGGGCTCGTCTGGAACGGAGACCATTGCGGTGGAGTACGTTACTTATGGTATTGACTGAAACCAATGTCCCCACTGCCATGAGATCTTCCCGGAGCTCTTTCCTTGTTGTCCTTGGGTTAGCCTTGACTCTTCGGACAAGCCTGGCCTCGGCACGGGAGGACACTTTCAAAGGCTGTCCTGGCCGTGGAAGGCTAACAGTAGTTCCATAAGCCTTCCACTTAAGGATGATGCTCCCAACAGTGGAGACAGGTAGGCCCAACTCCTTGGAAAGGGTTTTGTACCCCTTGCCAGCCTTGTGACCCTCCACGATCTTGTCTCTGATGGCCTTGGAATGCTCCTTTGTCTTTCCCATGTTGACCATGTCTGAGTGCTGTTCACAAGTTTGGGGAGGGTCTTAAATAGTCAGAAAAGGCTGGCAAAAGAGATCTTTAATCCGCACATGTGAAGCTCATTATTCTTGGTGCCTGAACTACTTCTTAATACTTTTGTGGGACCAAACAGAATTCTTGTGGTTTGAGGGGTTGAATAATAAATGACACTCTGAATTAACTTTTAACGTTTTTAAAAAAAAAAAAAAAAAATTTGCTGCAGTGCATTTCCCACTTCCAGGCTGATCTACAGTACAAATGTCACAATGCCAAGTTAATTCCGCATGTGTCAACCAGCTAAATCTGCAGGGGGTTGAATACTACTTGTAGGCACTGTATTGTGACCGGCATGGGGGGTGTATATGTGACTCAGCAGTCCTAAACACCTGTGTCTCTTTTTCTTGTGACTTTCCTTGACTATTATGTGATTTGTGTAAATTGATAATATCTTTTACTATTTTGGACTCTTGACTCCATGTCTCTTATTGGATATATCTGTTTGGGAGTGTCATAGTGGTATCTCCACTATAGCCGCTTTTCGGTGTTTCATATACATATCTATTTTGCTGATGTATCAGATGATATTGATCTAATGTCTGTAATAAGTAGTAGTTAATTTATCACGATTAAAACTGTGCCCCCCCTCCTTTTCTTGCAATTTTTGAAATGCAGTATGTTACATGAATAGGCCGGGCTTTAAATTTTGCAATTTTTTTACCTATAGTAAAGTGAAGCAGAATATTTAATAAAGTAGAATGTGTAAATGTTAATTGATGTATTTTGGTGTAAAAGTTACATTTTTTTTTTTTGTAGATAATGCCATGAATAATGAAAGTACGCTTACCCACTCTTCGGTCATTGCCAAGAGCAAGTTGTCAATAAAAAGCTCCATCTTTCACAAAGATGCTGCTTCCTTGGAGCCACAATCTTCTGCCAAAACTGCATTCCAGTGTCAGCACTCAAGTGCCCTTTCATCTCCTCACGTGTTAAAAAAAGAGGGTTTAATAGAGGAGCTCTCCCAGTCGCCACTGGAAAAGGGAGCTGAACTTTCCGTCCACACTTTCACAAATGATAGCACTTATAGTATAAAATATCCAGCACCTTTTAACAATTCTGTTCATTCAGAAATCCTCCATAAAGATGTAGGGATGAATGACATTGTCTCTATTCCAGCAAGTGACACCACTGTCTACGAGGATGGGATTTCCTCAGTAAATAGACATCTGCAATGCAGGAAATTCACCAGCATTCGAAAAGAAAAGGATGGCGCTTCCTTTTTGCATTTGAACCGACATGGCAGTGAAGGTGCTTTAGACAGAACGCATCGAAATTTTACAGAACTGATTAATAACAAAGCTAAAAAACCTGCCGACATAAGCGATAAATGTAATGTTCCTCCACACAGCTTTGCTCATCCAGCCTTAACTGAAAATTGTGATAGGACTGTAGATGTTGATATTAATGAAGGAAGCCTTAACAAAATGAAGGTACGATATGAAGAATTTCAGGAACATAAAGCGGATGCGACTGGTGTTAACCAGCAGGTGACCCATTACAAGTTTTTTCCAAGTGTTGTCCTTTCAAATTGTTTGAACCGGCCGCAAAAAGCTACGGCGATGTCTTGCAAAGTTCAGCAGTCTAAGAAACCATCAAGATTAAAGTTATCAAAAAAGATAAAGGGCTCTGTAACTAAGGAACAGGTAAATGTCGAAGTGGACTATCAAGAAGATAAAATACACGATACAAAAAATGATGATGTGCAAGAACATCTGCATGCATTGAATCAAGACGATATGGACTCTTCTGAAGCCCAGGGCTCTGTCGGTTTAAATGAAATCGAACTGGTAAAAGACAGCAGCTATGCTCCAGGGAATGCTTGTAGCAAAAGTCCTCCTGATGTCGACAGGGTACCATCCTGTGACATCGCTGTCATGATGGATGATGGTGCATTTCAAGGAAACACATGTGAGATGAATAGCTTTGAATGTCAATTTGAAGAAGGCAATGTAGAGTCGGACCCTTCATCAGCACTTTATGGAAATAAATATATTTTAAGAGCTAAAAGGAAAGTCAATTTTGAAAGTGAAGATGGGGAGGCAAGCCTGGGTGCAAGCAATTCAAAAATTAATCTACCTCAGTCTGTCGAAGCCAATGAATATGCAGGTAATCCTCAAAAGTCACGCAAACGTAGAAAGGTATCTAATAAACTACCGCCAATAATTATAAAATATATAATCATTAACAGGTTTAAAGGCAGAAAAAATATGCAGGTAAAATTAGAAAAGTTAGATCCTGGTGAAGATCATGTAATATTAACAGATGAAAAACTAGAGTTCTATAATAAAATGGCACCTTTAAAAGAATTCTGGCCCAAAGTGCCAGACTCCCCTGCAACCAAATACCCACTATGTCCTGTATTACCAAAGAAGAACAACAAGAAAAAAACAAAACCGAAATCTACTAAGAAAAAGCCAGGGAAGGTTCCAAAGAAGCCAAGTCAAGTTCTTAATCGACCCCTACCTCCACGTAGAAGAAAAGCTTGTAGTTTTCTCACACCTCCAATGCCATCTTATAATGTCGAAACAGAAGATTGTGATGCTGACTACAAGGATGTGATGTCGAAATTGGGCTTTCTTACTGAAAGAAGTCCAAGCCCAATACATATGTCTCCACCACGTTGCTGGTCACCAACAGACCCAGAAGCTGAGGAGCTGAAGCGGAGTCCTGTTGAAGATACCCCTCTCTTTAAAGCATATCATTTAATTGCAGGAAAGAAAGAAGGTGAACTTTGTACCAAAAAAAGGCAACGAAAAGCCCAATCAAATAAAACCAGAAAAAAGAGTCCTTTAAGCCCTCCCACAATGAGCAAACAAGGAAACAAAGTTATTCAACTTGAGTTAGTCAAAGACCGAAAAAGACAAAAGGGGAAACCTAGGCAGAAAAAGAGTGAAAAGGCACCAAGAAAACATACGAAAATTAAAGGCCGAAATAAGAGAACACATATTGAAACTGCTGGATCAGAACCTTTGGTTCAAGATCAATCTGGTACCCCAGTAGATGAAACCACTAAACAAACATCTGATACTCTGTCATCAGATTTTACTTTGTCTGGATTTTCTCCTGGACATGTGCACTCTACACAGCTCTCCTCTTCCGACAACCAGGAAGACTTGCAGGAAAGCACACAGTCTTTCAATAGTACCGCTTCTTCTCTTATCTCTCAAAACAATACCGTTGTTCCAAAGGAGACTAATGTTTCATCATCACCTCTGCCATTAAATCAAGGCACAGATTCATTCAAGATAAATAATTTAAAAGCACCAGTCCCAAAGGTGTTTCAAACAAAAGAATCTATTACGACTCAAAATATGTGCCCAAATTCCATTATTCGCCCCTCTCAGGTAATACAGAATGCACAGTTTACCTTAAAGTGTACTCCTTTTACTCAAGAGGAGGATCCCACAGAAGTGCAGAAAAGGCTTTTGGCATCTGTTATAAAATTACGGGACACCCAAAGTGCGCCTGATGCTATGCTTTTTGAAAAATTGCAGTCAAAACTTTTGCCATGCACAATGAACAGCCAGCAGCAGATGACAAGTAACCAGGATCAGAGCAAACAGAGCGATTCAAAATCCTCTTCAGAAACTCCATTACCCAGAAGTTCTTTGGTAACGTCTTTAAGAAACCCTATCAAAATGTCAACTTGGAAACAAAAAGGAGAATTGTTTGATGGAACACAGTTCACTCCTCATAAATTTGATCAAAATTGTTTGCCTGAGATATTTTCTTGCTCCAAAGCAACTCAAAAAACAATAAAACAAAGTGCTTCCCAAGGAATCATGGATGCACATTGTGGAATCGCTGTCTTGAAGGAATTGCTCCACAAAAAACAAGAGAAAGAAAAGGCAGCTGCATCAGAAGAATCCAGTGCTAAACTAAAAGGCAGTCAACCGTCTACAGTTGAACCAAAGTGTATTAGTAAGAAAACACAATGCAGAACACCCAACAAGAAACCAAGAGCACCTCGTAACACAAAGCCGAAAGCAGCCAAGAATTTAAAATCTGTGCCTGTAAAATGTCAAACCGATCGCCATACCAAAAGTACAACGTCTGATGGAAGTGCTGTGATTTTTGCTGACCCTGGTTTTGAGAGCTGCTATGCACTTGAAGACAGTTTATCTCCTGAGCATAACTACAATTTTGATATCAATGCTGTAGGGCAAACTGGTCTCTGCAGTTTATATACAGGGAGTCAGTTTATTCCAGCTGATCAAAATTTGCCCCAGAAATTTTTGAGTGATCCCTTTCCCATGAGTGCACCAGAAAATGATCGTATAAAGCAGGAGAGCAAACAAACTGATCACAAAAATGTCCGTAGTGCATCAGAACACAAAGTGCTTTTGAGACCTAGCTCCCTTAGCCCTGAGTTGTTTGAAAAATCTTCCATTGACAATAAGCAAAGCCCATTGGTTAACCAACTTAAAAATAGATTACTAGCTCAAAGTTTTCATCATCCACCATCAGTGGATGCAGTTTTTACTCAGCTGTCCGAGGATTTTGAGAATAACAAATGTAAATTGGGTAGCCAAGAACTTTTTAGAAATGCCTCCTTTAACATGGCACAATCTAAATGGATTCATACAGATGTAAGTACTGAGAAAAAAGACACCGCTCTGAATGCTGGCCACCCGTCCAGTTCTAGTTCATCTTCTACTGGACTTGCTTCCTCCCCTGACATTGACTTTATAGATGGAGACTTAGAACTATACATTTCAAGACCTAGTGGTGGATTGACACCCACTCCTGACAGTTCTCCAAGATCCATGAGTTCTCCATCTCAGTCCAAGAATGGTAGTGCTACACCTCGGCCAGTGCACATTTTAAAACCACTGATGTCTCCACCTAGCCGGGAAGAAATAATGGCAACTCTAATGGACCATGACCTGATGGAAACTATTTATCAAGAACCATTTTTCAGCAACCCTTCTGATGCTCCAGAAAAACCGAGGTGAGCATATCAACAAAGTCTTGCGTGTGTAGCATATCATGTACCTTTTGTCTCCTACAAGCCTATGTAAACCTTCTTGTAATTCTGAATCACTTTTAAATACATCATAAAATGTATTAAAAAGCAGACTTGAAAGGCTTGCATTGTAAAGCTTAAACTTTCCAGTCTACCGAGCTGCAAGGGTAAGCTGACGCTATATAGGGATTTATACAGAGAAACTCAGGCTATATGATGGAACAGTTGAAAATTAGACCCCTTCTCAAGTGAAGGTTAACACAGCTGTTTTGTGGCTGTATTTTCTTGTATTATGTCTGCAGTTCTTGGTCTGAGAATAACAGCGAGACTTGAACTAGAATTATAAGCATGATATATGCCTATGATGCTTCATCTTGAAAACAAAGCGTGTATCAGCAACAAAAATGTAATTGTTTGCTGGAATATTTCATTCTTAAAATGGTTCTCCCGAGAAGTAATCCAAGGTGGTCGCCATCACCTATTTCAAGCTTCAAACCATCCTAGGCACGCAATAGAACAAATCCAGAGAGAACAGGGCCTCTGTGTAAGAACAGTATATGGGCCCGTTGCAGTCCAATAGCTCATCATAATGCAGAATTCCACATGCTCCCTCTGGAGATGGAAGTGGCTCCCCTCACTTTGTGGACTCCTGTGTGGCTGCTTGGGTTGCACCATTGGTATATCTACCCTGATAAGACTGGTTGCAGCCTGGAGAAACCTTGCTTGAGACATATCTCTACTATCAAGCTGAGTAGCATCTTTGTGAACAAGCAAAAGTCCTCTGCTCACTCATCCTGAGAGATTTACAACTGGACATGGGGGGAAAAAAAGAAGCTGCTCTACTCAGTAAGCCTCTGTACTCTGCTGTTTACATCAGTGTAGGGGGGCTCACTGAGCAGAGCATGCTTTTTTTCCTCCTGGTCTGTGGGCCATTGTAAACCTGTCAGGTTGAGTGAGAAATTAAGTTATGCTCGTTCATGATGCTGCTTCTTAGCCTGACAGTCGAGACACAGCATTTCTTCATGCTGTAGCCCATCCTAGTACGTCCTTAGGACAGGGTGCAACCTAAAATAGGTGACAGAGGCCATCTTGAATTACTTCTCAGAGAGGTAACCACGCCCTGCCCCAATGCGCAGAGCCAGTGTCAGTCAGGACCGTGGGTGCTTTCTGGTGCGTTCTATACTCTGAGCGGTGACTGAATCGGCGCCTCCTCCGTTACTGAAACTGGAACGCTGCGGGGGAATAAAGTTTATTTTCTCCCTGCAGCATTCGGCTAAGTGCGGACACCAAGCAGGTTAATAACGCTACTAACCTGCAGATTAACCCCATATCTGCAGGTTAATAACATTTTTTTTGGTGACCGATTCCCTTTAAGGACTTTTTACATGGGGCGATAATTGTGTCAAAAATCTTTCAGAGAAAAACCAATCATTTTCAAGTCTATACATTTCCAGTAGTCGAACAACCATTGATGATTCTTTCGTATGATGTTGATCTCATGTTTTTTGCTGACCTACAAATAGTTTGTTGTTAGCACCTCTTGTTAACTGGTATCTGGTATTAATCCAAGTAAGCAAACACACCAATTATAATAAAAACAATTATAAAGCAAAACACCAACACATTCTCCTGAAGAAGCCACACTTTGCAGGCTTAACACATGGGGTTCATTGTCTCTCCCTCCTTTTTCATCAATAGCTAGGGTAATATCTAAAGGTCACACATTTATTTATATTCTGTGGTGTGTTTTCCAAAAAACGATTTCTGTGTTTTGCTTTTTAATAGTTTTTATTGTAATTTGTATGATGTTAGTTTACTTGGATTAATAAAGTATTATATTTGTATTCCATCTTATCGTATGAATACTGGTGCTAATTTACTGTTTGATTACTTGTACCACAATTATTTTCTCTAATTGTTTCTGTGCAGAGAGGTTGGAGGTCGCATTCTCGCCATTGAGACAAAACTAGCAAATAATCTTTCTGAGTTCGAAGGGGATTTTTCAATGGAGGGACTCGGGCTGTGGAAGACTGCCTTTTCAGCAATGACACAAAACCCTAGGCCTGTATCACCCACTCGAATGAACAGACTGATCATGGAGCAAGAGAAGCATAAACTGAATCTTGACGATGATAAAAAGCTCGTGATCATGCCCTGTAAAAGTGCACCTGCTCCCGAGAGGGTTCAACTATGGCTTCAGGCAAAAGAACAGTATGAGTATTCAAAGACTTCAAGTAAAGTTCCTTTATTTGAAGAGACGAGTGATAAAACTATGAAGACTGTTCCTGCACCCACTGGCTGCAATAGCTTGCCCCCAAAGGAGGTACATATTTTATTGGCACAGCCTGCAAGTTCAGAAGATCAGCCAGGGAACCAAGATAACGTAAAGACCGGTATAGCCAGCCCTTCTCCTTCCTTGCCTGTTTCAGATGGCTGTGAAGGGTTAACAGATTCACCGCCTGTAGAAGCCAATATTGAATCAAGTGAAAGGACTAATGAAAATGACATGTCTGATAGCTCTGTATCACCAGCATCGCCAGTGTTAACACCTTGGCAGAACCTTGAATGTTCGGATCATATACCATCTCCTGAAGACTGCAAAGACTGGAGAGAGGAGAATATGATTCAATCCCCAAATCATAAGTACATCGCGAATGTCTGTAAAGAAACTGTGAGGAGTGTGAAAAGTGAAGTAAGAATATCAACACCTTCACCTCCACTCAAACAGAAAAGGCACAAATCTAAACGGATCTGTCTACATAGTACACCAGTCATTGAAAGACGGATCGGGCTAGCATCTCCCGATATGATATCGCTTACTCCAGTAACATCTGGTATGTAGCTCCACATAACTAATGTAGAAATGTATTTGGATTATAGGGCTGCTTAAAGCTCCATTTAGATGATCTGATAATTGCTCTGATTCAAACACTTATCAATTGCTCTAGTAATTGACTTCAGCGTTCAGGTGCGCTATAGGCGTAATGTCACTGCTACAGGCTGTAAACAATTATTGAGAGCAGCAGTAGCAAAAAGACAGTCCTGAAGATGAGAAAACCCCTCTAAGTGAAGATTCAAACGGCTGTATAATTCTGATGAGGATTGCAACGCAATGCTCGGACTGGCCGTTGGCTCTCCCAACCTGAGCATGAAAGCTGCGTTGAAATACATGCTGCGACGCTTGGGTCAGGAGAGCCTCCGGCCAGTCTGACCATTGCATTGCAATCCTCGTCTGAGTTATATGGCCGACTGACTCTTCCCTAAGAGCTTTTTACATGGAATGATAATGATCAGAGTGGTCATTTTTTTCCGATCATTGCTCAGTGTCATGTCCACTGTAAACATGATTTTTAGATCATCATAAAAGATGCCATAAATGACAGTGTGTGTCAGCAGCACGTCTTCATTGTGTAAATATGGGATGTTCTGCCCACAATATTGTAAACTGTACAGGAGATGGAAAAACAGCTAGGGGAAAAATAAATACAGAGGGGAAAATAAGTACCGTATTTTTCGGACCATAGGACCCACTTTTTTCCCCCAAAATTTGGGAGGAAAATGGGGGGGTGCGTCTTATGGTCCGAACGTAGATAGTTGCGGTGATGGTGGCGCGGGATCGCAGGGCCCTCCGTTCCCTCCCTCCTTCAGGAACTCGGCGGTCGAAGAAAAGGTGAGATGCTGTTGGCTGGGGGCCGGTGAGCGGCACAGCTTTCCGGTGTGCACGGCCATCTTCCTGAAGCTGTGATCTACAGGAAAATGGCCACCAGAGCCGGCTCATGCGCAGACTTGTAGCTTGGGCAGCCATTTTCCTGTAGATCACCGGCCCCGGCACGCAGCCCGACACCGGCTCCTATCCAGTCACTGGCCCCCGTCACCGGGCCTCCGCCAGGCACCTGGTCTCCAGCCAGGCTCCCAGCCAGGCACCGGGCCTCAGCCATTTCACCTCTTCTGCTGCAGCTGGCAGGTTCCTGAGGGAGGGAACGGAGGGCCCTGCGATCCTGCTACACTACCACTGCAACTCCCCGCTGCTGGAGACCAGCTTCCTGAAGGACCCTGCTTCCTGTGACCCTCGCTCCACCGCCCCCCAGGTAAGATACCGTACCTATTCAGACTATAAGACGGACCCCCATCTTATAAAAAACATTTTTTTTCCTATATTCCACCCTAAAATTTGCGGTGAGTATTATGGTCCGGTGCATCTTATAGTCCGAAAAATACGGTATTTGATAAACTGCAAATTTTGCAAGTTTTCCCACCTACAAAAATGGAGAAGCCTGTAACTTATCATAGGTACACTTCAACTGTGAGAGACAGAATCTAAAAATTAAATCCAGAAAATCACATTGTATTATTTTTACATAATTAATTAGAATTTTATTGCATGAAATAAGTATTTGATACAATAGAAAAACAGAACTTAATATTTGGTACAGAAACCTTTGTTTGAAATTACAGAGGTCAGACGTTTCCTGTAGTTCTTGATCAAGTTTGCACACACTGAAGCAGGGATTTTGGCCCACTCCTCCATAAAGATCTACTCCAGATCTTTCAGGTTTTGGGGCTGGCAACATTGAGTCTCAGCTCCCTCCTGGCTAGGCAACTCCAGGACCTTGAAATGCTTCTTACGGAGCCACTCCTCAGCCCCCTGTGCTTTTCGGGTCATTATCATGCTGGAAGCCCCCGCCTCGACCTATGTTCAATGCTCTTACTGAGGGAAGGAGGTTGTTGGCCAAAATCTCACTATACATGACCCCCATCCTTCCTCCCTTCATTTCAGTGCAGTTGTCCTGTCCCCTTTGCAGAAAAGCACCTCCAAAGTATGATGCTTCCCCCACCATGCTTCATGGTTGGGACGGTGTTCTTGGGGTTGTACTCATCCTTCTTCTTTCTCCAAACTCGGCAAGTGGAGTTGATACCAAAAATTCTTATTTTGGTCTCATCTGACCACATGACCTTCTCCCATGCCTCCTCTGGATCATCCAGATGGTCATTGACGAACTTCAAACGGGCCTGGACATGTGCTGGCATGAGCAGGGGGACCTTGTGTGCCCTGCAGGATTTTAATTCATGTAGGCTTAGTGTATTACTAACGGTAATGTTTGAGACTGTGGTCCCAGCTCTCTTCAGGTCATTGACCAGGTCCTCCCGTGTAGTTCTGTGCTGATTCCTGACCTTTCTCAGAATCATCCTTACCCCACGAGGCGAGATCTTACATGGAGCCCCAGACGGAGGAAGATTGATAGTCATCTTGTGTTTCTTCCATTTTCTAATAATTGTGCCAACAGTTGATGCCTTCTCACCAAGCTGCTTGCCTATTGTCCTGTAGCTGATCGCAGCCTTCTACAGGTCTACAGTTTTGTTCCTGGTGTCCTTAGACAGCTCTTTGGTCTTGACCATGGTGGAGAGGTTGGAGTGTGATTGATTGTGTGGACAGGAGTCTTTTATACAGGTAACGAGTTCAAACAGGTGCAATTAATACAGGTAATGAGTGCAGAGTAGGAGGGCTTCTTAAAGAAAAACTAGCAGGTCTGTGAGAGCCAGAATTCTTGCTGGTTCGTAGGTGATCAAATACTTATTTCATGCATTAAAATGCATTGTAATTATTTAAAAATCATACAAGGTAATTTTCTGGTTTTTATTTTTAGATTCAGTCTCTCACAGTTGAAGTGTACCTACTATAAAAATTACATACCTTCATTCTTTGTAGGTGGGAAAACTTGCAAAATTGGCAGTGTATCGAATACTTATTTTCCCCCTGTATGCAAATTGCCTCTTCAGAGAAGAAGAGGACTTGTACTCTATAGCGCCACCTGTTGGAAGCAGCAATCCTACAAGTCACTATTGACCCTTTAACGAGTCTTGCAATATGACTTGGGATAAAAGCCAAATCAGAATCTCAATTTGCAGACACGGTGTTTTGGGCTATTGACCCTCTTTACTGCTAGGTGAGAGGCTCTGGACTGAGGTCTAAGGGATAATGTTTCTCCTTGTGGAGAGTTACATACCGGCTCTTGTCGATTCATTAAGACTGGCGTTTTGTATGTCAGTCTTAATGATGGGCACGCAGGAACAAGAAGCACACAAACATGAATTAGGCGCATTTCATCATTAGCGTGCATCGTTAAGTGATTGGAGAAGCATTTCTGGCTTAACCCCTTTACCCCCGAGGGTGGTTTGCACGTTAATGACCAGGCCAATTTTTACTATTCTGACCACTGTCGCTTTATGAGGTAATGACTCTGGAACACTTCAACGGATCCCACTGATTCTGAGATCATTTTTTCGTGACATATTGTACTTCATGATAGTGGTAAAATTTATTTGATAGGACTTGTGTTTATTTGTGAAAAAATCTGAAATTTGGCGAAAATGTTGAAAATTTCGCAATTTCCAAACTTTTAATTTTCATGCCCTTAAATATGTCACGCAAAATGGTTAACCGCTTCCAGACCGTCCACTGTACATAAACGTCAGCGCTGCCTGGGCTCTGTGCAGCGCCGACGTTTATGAACGGTTGGTGGTCCCGCAGCCCTCAGGACCCCCAGGGTCCTGCAAGTGCTGTGGTTGCGGTTCAGAGCAATAGCTCTGACAGGGGACATCATCGGGACCTGATTGTATCAGGTCCCAATGATGTTAACCTTTAGCTATCTTCTATATGCCGCGATCTATAGTGATCGCGGCATATAGAAGATAGTGAGAGGAGAGGGGGTCGTCCACTTACCTCTCCGACGGCCCCCTGATGTCTTCCAGGATCTGCCGTTGTTATGGCAGCCGGAGGTCATATGACCGCCTCCGGATCTGCCATATATGGTGTCCTGCTGAGCTCAGCCTGCAGCTGAGTCCAGCAGGAGACAGACAGTGTGAAACTGTCAGCACAGAGCTGTCATGCAATGCAATACATGTCTCAGTGATTAGAAAAATAAAAATTAATGTCCCATACAGGACTAAGTAAAAATGTAAAAAAAAGTCTAAAAAATTTTTCAAACTGTTAAAAAAAAAAATAAATCACAAAATAAATAAAATATTAAACCAATAAATCCGTATATTTATGCAAAAACAAAAAAAGTACACATATTTGGTATCGCCACGTCCGAAACAACCCGATCTATAAAACTGTCACACTAATTAACTCCTTCTGTGCACACCGTAATAAAAATAAATAAAAAATGGAGCAAAAAGCTATGCTTTTTCATCATATCGCCAAACAAAAAGTGGAAAAAATGCGATCAAAAAGCAAAATGGAAATAAAAATGGTACCGCTGAAAACGTCATCTTGTTCCACAAAAAAAAAAAAGCCGCCATACAGCTCCATTAGCCGAAAAATAAAAAAGTTATAGCTCTCAGAATAAAGCGATGCAAAAAAATATTTTTTCTATAAAATTGTTTTATTGTGTAAAAGCGCCAAAACATAAAAAAAATATACAGTAACTGTAATATCGCTGTAAACGTACTGACCCGAAGAATAATGCTGCCTTATCACTTTTACCACACGCAGAACGGCATAAAAAAAAACCCTCAAAAAACAACTCCTGAATTGTTGGTTTTTATTTATTTTACCTCCCAAAAAACGGAATAGAAAGCGATCAAAAAATGTCACGTACCCAAAAATGGTACCAATAAAAATGTCAACTCGACTCTGTCGGCCGAAATATGGAAAAATTATAGCTCTCAAAATATGGCAATGCTAAAACTAGATTTTGCAAAAAAGCGTCTTTTAGGCTGTGTGCCCACGATGCGTTTTTCATGCGTTTATGCTGCGGAATTTCCGCAGCGTAAACGCTTCAAAAACGCTTGGTAATTCGCCCCCCCATGGTCCCTAATGACAAGCCGCACTGTCAATGCCCATGCTGCAAATTTTTCCGCAGCTTGTATGCTGCGCTGAAAAATCCGCAGCATGTCCATTAATTTTGTGGAAGCGCGGCTTAATCGCCGCCATTGACTTGCATTGAGACGCATATAATCCGTGTCAGTACATTTGTACTCACGGATTATATGCGTTTCAATGTGCGGATGGTACCCAGTTCTGGAGGAGAGGAGACTCTCCTCCAGACCTGGGCACCATTGTACCTGTAAAAAAGAGAATAAAATAAAAAATAAAGATTATATTCACCTTCCGACGGCCCCCGGTCTCCTTCCCTGTGCTTGCCAGCAGACTGAAGGACCTGCGCTGACGTCACAGTCATGTGACGGCAGGTCTTTCAGTGCAGGGTCCCGCGATCAGCTGGCAGCCAGGAAGGAGCGCAGCAACACACGCTGGGCCATCGGAAGGTAAGTATCAAGTTTTATTTTTAACCATTCTAAAGGTCACACTATATAAATCCATGCTGTTTGCATGGATTTATATAGTGTGACCTAGTTGTCAAGCACTTTCCAAGTGATGCTAAAATCGCCTGGAAAGCGCTTGTGAATCCGCATGCAGAAACGCATGTGAAAACGCTTCAAATCCGCATGTATTTGGCAGGAAAAATGCATGCACAATCTGCATGCGTTTTTTCTGCCAGGGAGATGCAGAAATGCTGCAGAAATTTTCTGCTTCATTTCTGCATCGTGGGCACATAGCCTTAGTGTGTGACAGCTGTCAGTCATAAAAACCCGATATAAATCTGGTATCTCTGTAATCGCACCGACCCGAAGAATAAAGTAATCTCATCACTTATACCGCATGAGGAACGGCGTAAAAAATAAATAAAACCAATTCTTCACCTGCTACTGATTTGTTTATTATGTCTCCCAAAGATCGCAGTAAGGCTCTGCTCACATTTATCTTGTGCTCTGTTCTGAGCACTTACACCAGAGTTTCCGTGTAAATCTCTGAAATACGTGATTCAGACGGAACCCATGGCAGAATATTCCCTGTAATGAGGCAGATATAGGCCACTGTGGATGCCGTCTGGCCTGTGATCCCAGAGTGTCAGTTTTTTTAGGCGTGCATAAAAGTGCGGTTGGCCACAGTTTTGTGCACTTCTGAAAAAAAGGACACCGTCAAACAGAGGCCAGACGGAGTCCAGAGTAACTCTGCTGCCTCATTACAGTGAATATATCCCGCAGGGGTTTCATCTGAATTACATCACTTGGAAATTTAGATGGAAACCCCGATGTAAGTGCTCAGCCTAGAGCGCCAGATACATGTTACGTAAAATGTTCCCAATAAAAGCTTCAACTCAGTCCTCAAAAAAGCTAGTCCCCACTCAGGTCCGTCATCTGTTAAAAATATAAGGGACTTCCAAGTTACTGGTAGCAGAAAGGCTCTGGAAAAGCGAAATGGCCCTTGCCCCCCAAAAGAAAATCAGAAAATTTTGTGCTCCCAAATCCAAATGCCTATTCTACAATAATTTGTTCTTCAATTGTCAAATAGCGCTCCGTCCCCCCCAGATCTCGCCGTATGGCTAAGCGGTATGGTACAGCCACATATGGGGTATTGCCACGTTTAGAAGAAATTGTGTGACACATTTTGGCACCATTTTTATCCATTGCCCTGTGTGAAAATGTAAAATCTGAGGGTAAAACATTTTTTTGTGGTAAAAATATAATTATTTTTTCTTCACTGCTCAATGGTATAAATTTAAAAATTAAAAAATACTCACTACTTCCCTAGATGAATTCCTTGAGAGGTGTAGTTTACAAAATGGGGTCACTTGTGGGGGTTTCTGCTGTTTCAGCATGTCAGCGACTCTTCAAATGTGACATGGTGTCTGCAACCTATCCCAGCCAACATAGCGCTCTTTTCTCTTCAGAACCCTGCCGTACACCAAAGCAGTGGTTTTCCCACACATATGGGGTATCGGCGTACTCTGGAGAAATTGCACAACAAATTTCATAGTGCAATTTCTCCTGTTATCCTTATGATAGTACAAAATTAGGGAATGAAAAACATTTTTTGTGGGAAAAATGTGAAAATTTTATTTTTACTGCTCAATATTATAAACTTCTGTGAAGCACCTGGGGGTGCAAGGTGCTCACCACACATCTAGATGAGTTCCCTAAGGGGTCTAGTTTCCAAAATGGTGTCACTTGTGGGGGGTTTCCACTGTTTAGGCACATCAGGGGCTCTCCAAACGCAACATGGCGTCCGCTAATTATTCAAGCAAATTTTACATTCAAAAAGTCAAATGGCGCTCCTTCCCTTCCGAACCCTGCAGTGCGCCCAAACAGTGGTTTTCCCTCACATATGGGGTATCAGCGCGCTCATGAGAAATTGCACTACAAATTGTGTAGTCCATTTTTTCCTGTTACCATTGTGAAAATAAAAAAAAAATTGGGTCTAAAGTAACATTTTTGTGAAAAAAAGTTAAATGTTCATTGTTTTCTTCCACATTCCAAAAATTCCTGTGAAACACCTGAAGGGTTAATAAACTTCTTAAATGTGGTTTTGAGCACCTTGAGGGGTGCAGTTTTTAGAATGGTGTCACTTTTGGGTATTTTCTGTCATAAAGGCCCCTCAAAGTGACTTCAAATAAGATGTGGTCCCTAAAAAAAATGTTTTTGTAAATTTTGTTGGAAAAATGAGAAATCGCTGGTCAACTTTTAACCCTTATAGCTTCCTAACAAAAAAAAATGTTGGTTCCAAAATTGTGCTGATGTAAAGTAGACATGTGGGAAATGTTAATTATTAACTATTTTGTGTGACATATCTCTCTGATTTAAGGGCATAAAAATTCAAAGTTTGAAAATTGCTAAATTTTCGCTAAATTTCCGTTTTTTTCACAAATAAACGCAAGTGATATTGAAGAAATTTTTACCACTATCATGAAGTACAATATGTCACGAAAAAACAGTCTCAGAATCAGGGGAATCCGTTGAAGCGTTCCAGAGTAATTACCTCATAAAGTGACAGTGGTCAGAATTGTAAAAATTGGCCTGGTCACGAAGGCAAAAACAGGCTCTGGCGCGAAGTGGTTAATAAATAACATTTCCCACTTGTCTACTTTACATCAGCACAATTTTGGAACCAAATTTTTTTTTTGTTATATGGAATAAAATTTGACCAGCCATTTCTCATTTTTCCAACAAAATTTACAAAAAATTTTTAGGGACCACATCACATTTGAAGTCACTTTGAGGGGTCTATATGACAGAAAATACCCAAACTGACACCATTCTAAAAACTGCACCCCTCAAGGTGCTTAAAACCCCATTCAATAAGTTTATTAACCCTTCAGGTGCTTCACAGCAATTAATGGAATATGAAAGGAAAAAATAAACATTTACATTTTTTTCACTAAAATTTTTCTTTAGACCCAAATGTCTTTATTTTTACAAAGGTAACAGGAGAAATTGGACCTTAAAAGTTGTTGTGCAATTTCTCTTGAGTAAGCTGATACCCCATATGTGGGGGAAAACCATTGTTTGGGCACACGGCAGGGCTCGGAAGGGAAGGAGCACCGTTTGACTTTTTCAATGCAACTCGCTGGAATTGAGAGCGGAAGCAATGTTGCATTTGCAGAGCCCCTGATGTGTCTAAACAGTGGAAAATGCTCAACAAGTGCCCCTTTTTGTAACTGATCTACTGTTTCCTGGTATGTGAATTTTGTAATGTAGTGACATATGTGAGTTGTGCAGAGTGCCTCAGGTTAGTATACATGAGTTGTGTAGTGTTCGTCAGGTTGTTATACGTCAGTTGTGTAGTGTTCGTTAGGTTGTCATACGTTATTTGTGTAAGTCAGAAATGAATTTAGTAGTCCATGGATGTGTGGTACAGTCTGAAGCATTCTTTCATACACAGTCCAGGTTTGTCGGGGCAGGTGTCGCATTGATAAATGGTGTCCTTGCGTATCCCCCTTCTGTAACACACCCGGCGCCTCTTTCGTGACCTACATTTTTTGTGCTTTGAGGGACCTCCCCCGGGAAATGTTGGCCTGGCTCAATTCGAGGTCCTTCAGTTCCAGAAGTACTGGGGCTCGCTCCTTCACGACTGCCAAATATCAGGGCCTTGATCACTACTTCCTGGAACTGATGGTACGACATAGCGGTCTGGCCTGCACATCATGATAGCAGAAAAGCGTTGTGCATTGCCATCTCTGCGATGTGCACGACCAGCTTCTTGTACCACACCTTGGCCTTTCTCAAGGCATTGTACGGCTGGAGGACTTGATCAGAGAGATTAACTCTTTCCATGTTTTTGTTGTATCCCAGTACACAGTCTGGTTTGGTGACTTTTGTAGAGGTACCTCGTACATTGCTGGGGGTGCTGCCATCACCATGTATAGTGGTCAAGAAAAGGACATCCCTCTTGTCCTTGTACTTGGCCACCAGCATATTGTCGCTACATTGGGCTCTGCTTTCACCCCTTCTGAGCAGTTGCCCAATTAGCATCTTAGGGAGGCCTCTCTGATTCTTGCGGACAGTACCGCAGGCTGCGGTACCTCGCGCAGAGAGGAACGTGAACAGTGGGATACTGGTATAAAAGTTATCCACGTAGAGATGATAACCTTGATCCAGCAGTGGGTGCACCAAATCCCACACAATTTTCCACTCACTCCCAGGACAGTGGGCATTCAGGGGGTTCAATCCGGGAGTCCTTCCCTTCATAAACCCTAAACTTGTGGGTGTACCCTGAGGTACTCTCACACAGTTTGTACAGCTTAATTCCATACCTGATCTTCTTACTGGGTAGATACTGCCAGAATTTAAGCCTCCCCTTAAAATGGATTAGGGACTCATCCACGCAGATGTCCCTTTGGGGCACGTAAGCCTTAGCAAATTTGTTGTTGAAGTGCTCGTTGACCGGCCGAGCTTTGAAAAGACAATCAAAGTTGGGGTCATCTCTGTGAGCGCACCGTGCATTATCATTATAATGCAAGAATTTGTGGATGGCCTCAAAACGTGTCCGGGTCATGATCATTCCGAACACTGGAGTGTTATACAAAACGTCAACACTCCAACATTGCTGAACTTCTGGCTTCTTCAGTATCCCCATGTGAAGGACCAGGCCCCAAAACTTTTTCATTTCTACTGCTTCTTCAGGAGTCCAGTTAGAAAATGATGAAGAGCGGTTTTGTGCCAAAAATTGCTGAGCATACAAATTTGTTTGGCCCACCATGAGGTTTACAAAAAGACTTTGAAAAAGTACATTTCTGTGAGGCCGGTGGTGTCAAACTTGATTCCTGATTGCACCACAAAATCAGGAATCAGTGGCTCATAATTTTCGGGGGGCGAGGTCCATACAGGGTCAGTAATGGCGAACGCTAGTTCAGCTTCTGTCCTGGGGCATCTTCGTGGCAGTTCAGCATCAGAGGAGAAGAGGAGTCAGAGTCGGAAAAATAAAGGAAGGTGGGATCCTCTCCCTCACTGTCCGTGTCGGAGGTAATTAAAGCGTATGCCTACTCCACTGAGTACTGGGTTTGGGACGAGCGGGACAACATTTTTTTTTTGTTTGTGGTGTTTGTGTGAGTACCAAACTTTATTCAGTTGTGTGTGTGAGAGTGCTTGGTGTAAACTTTTTTTTTTTTTTTTGAAAAGAAAAAGATAACAGTAAAGAGACAACCGGAGGTTGATCAATGATGTATGTCAGTGATCAGCGCTTGACGGCTGTAGGACGCACAAAGTGGTGCACGGTGGAGGGGGGGAGGATAGTAAATGAAACAAAAAAGTGGAAAACAGCGAGCACAAGTGCGGATCAGTGATTTGCGTCACTAATCAATGCTCGTCAGCTGCTGGATACATGCACGTAGGTGGTGCAATGAGGGTGGGGAGAACAAAATAGTAAGTGGAAAAAAAAACGAGCACGAGTGCGGATCAGTGATTTTCGGCACTGATCAATGCTCAGCGGCTGCTGGATGCATGCACGGAAATGGTGCAAACGGGGGGGGTGATGGACAGAGACCAAAAAAAGTCCTGGAAAACAGTGACCACGGACGAGTGATCGAGTACTGATCAGCGCTTGATGACAGAAAGGGGCGGTGGGGAGGGGGGAGAAGGGGATTGGGGTGGATGAGGAGAGATTAAAAAAATCTTCTTGCGTCTGTCTTCACCAGCAGGTAGCAGGAGCAGCTATTGTGGTGTCACAGGCTCCTGTGGCACCACAAGGCCCAGAACAACACTCAGAGGGATAGAGTGACCGCCTTGTACAAATCCGCAGCTACAATGAGGAAGTACAGGGTGGTCACCCTGAGGTCAGACCACGTCTGTGCACTGTGATTGATGCGATCAGTGGTCACTAATCAGACCTGGCACAAGGAGAGCCTGGCGTTGCCAGCCAGCAGCCAATGATCAGTGCTCTTACAGCATATTGGTCGCGGTGCCGCATTAAAGGTGAGGAGTATCTATATATACCTGGTCGTTAGGGCCCAGGCCACAGGGACGTATAGATACGTCTCACGATAGAAAGGGGTTAAGGAGTAACTGTCATTTTAATTTTTATTTCATGAATTAATAGTACACCTGAAAATAAGCAACTTTGTAATACATCTAATCAGAGAGATTTGCTGCTTTCCCTGCCAGAATTGATCAGTCATTATTAAACGTCTAAATTCTGAGGTTAAATCTGTATTCTGTGAGGACAGACTTTCCCATTACTGAGATAGGAGATGACAGCTGCTATTGATAAGATTCTATGTAGATGGGAGGGGAGAAGGAGGGAGGAGCTCTGCCTCTAGCTCCTTGCATCTACATAGAATTGTATCAGTAACAGCTGTCATCTCCTATCTCAGTAATGTAAAAATCTGTCTTCACTGAATACAGATTTAAACTCAGAATTGAGAATTTTGATAATGAAAGATCAGTCCTGGCAGAGAAAGAAGCAGATTTCTCTGATAAGATGTATTACAAAGTTGCTTATTTCCTGTGTACTATTGATTTGTGGAATAAAAATTAACCCTGTTAGACTAGGTATAGCCATGCCCCATCCTAACCTGTCTCCTCCAAGCTCCACCCATTAGGGAGGAGCTGCTGAAACGTGTGAAAACGGCAATAGTTGCAAAATTTTTATGCAGCTTTGTGTACCACAAAAAGTTTGCAACATTTGAAGGTGTTTTACATCTGAATTCTGTCGTAATCACCATGATGAATTAAGGACCGTGTCCGTCGTCTATATTCTTGTCAAAAGCTGCAGAACCGAACACACAATTTGCAAGCTCAATATCTTTGTACAATTTGATCTGGTTTCATTTTGGGATATGTAGTATCTGAATTGGCCACAGTATAGTTGTCCGATGTGAGAAACATTTGTATTGATGTGTCTCTCAATTAGACTTCGACCAACAGAATTACAAATGCAGCTTTTAACTCCTGGCCCCCCTCCTATTATCAGAGTCAGGAGTTTCTGGCCTCTTCGAATCAGCAAACAGATCACAGGCCTCCGAGACATGCACCTATCAGATATTTGTGACATGTCGCATGGATATGTTATAAATGAGTAGGATTTGTTAAACCTCAATGAGAACAGGAGAATTATTTTTTTTCTTACATCATCAAAATCTTTCAACTAGAAAAAGATGTTTTGTTTCTGTGGACGGCGTAGACCAAATTATACAAACTTATAGTATAGATGCAGCCAACTTCACTTCACTGTTTAAAGAGATTTTCTGGTGAAAACTGTTTCTAAAGTGCAATTGTTACTAAAAACCATAGCAATTTAGCGCAGTTAAAAAAATCTGTTATTTTACCCATTTTTGTTCTCGTCTCTTGCTAGATTAGAAACTGCTGAAACAATTTAGAATTTTGAACCAAGCTGAATTACAAAAATGATTTTTTTAACAATTGCTTTCATGTTGTAAGCCGTTTTTATTTCCCAGGACACCCCTTTAAGATTGCATATCATCTATATTACTTTTTCTATAGTGTGTGTGTGTTTTATTAAGCTAATTCTGACATTATTGTGTTCAATTTGTCTTCTAGCAGTCCGATTTCAAAAGATGAGTCAAAGTAGAGGGGCTAACCCTGATAAGTTGCGGCGAGTTCTGCTAACTACTCAGTTGAAGGTAGATATGGCATGCATTGCTTTCATGACTATCTTGAAAAATACAAAATGTAATAAGTATCTGGATTCTCCCTCAGAGTGAGCTATTCTTTTTTTATAAAAAAAATTTTTATATAGCACCCATGGCAGTGTGTGGTGTCAGATGCCGAGCTGGTGGGATGTCAAATTGGTGCAAATTCGATTTCTAGCCTTGTTATGGGATGTGCCCTGTAAATGTTTGACCCCAGTAAAATAATAACACTAATACACACCTCCAGTGCTGGTGCCGTTGCAGCGATGTCAGAACTGGCACTCTCGGGGCTCCAGTGACATGGTCACGCAATCCCTGGGATCAATAAGCAGCTGCTTCACTCTCCCTGCCTTTGGACGTATCACATACATCTGAAGGAAGTGAGAGCTGCCGCTCTCACTTTCGTGTGGATGTATGTTATTTGTCTGAAGGAGGGGAGAGTGAAGCAGCTGCTAATTGGTCACAGGGATTGCGTGACAATGAAGACTGATGACATTATTGAGTACCTTTCATAACCTGCAGAACGCCACTCTCTCTGCAAGTGATAATTGTGTCATCTAATTGGTTATTGACGGAACCTAAAAGCATCTTCTAAAGTCTGCTGGTTACTGATCGCTATACACCAAGCACCTGTAGGTTAAGCGCTATATACTGCTTACAATCCAAAGTATACACCATAGTGTTTGAAAGGACTAAGGAAATACATTTTTGGTAAATGCTGCTGGTGTTGGGAACACACCAGGCACAACATTTTCTCGACTTCTACTATGAAGTCCAGTTGCTAGAATGATCTACATTATACTCTGCGGTTTGTGTCTTTGTATATATGTATTAATGCTTTTTCTTACTACTTATATTGCATAGAATCAGTTTGCTGCCATGGCTGATGTGAAGAAAGAAACTTCTCAGATTGAGGGTCCTTCTCTAAATAACTCTTATGGCTTCAAAGTCAATGTACAGAATTTACAAGATGCAAAGGCCTTGCATGAGGTGAGATTTTAGGGCCCAGAGGATGAATACTGAGTAGATATGGAGCTAACTACACAGCGTAAAGGCCTGTATGCATCTGTGACCTCTTCATGATGTAATTCTATCACAAATCAATGGCATCCATTCTTTTAGATTTTATCCACATTATTGAGATATAGCCAGTCATATTCTGTATGTTTTGGTAATTGGAAGCGACAGTACTATGACAACCTACCAAAAATAAACTCTTGTGTTATTCATTACCCGCACAATCTATTCGAGAACATAGAACATGGCTTTCTAGGCATCATGTGAATCTCATTGATATATTACCTTGTGCGTTCTTGTTACAGGTGCAGCACCTGACGCTCATGTGCATGGAGTTACATGCAAGAACTCGCCGAGACTTGGAGCCTGATCCTGAATTTGACCCCATCTGTGCTCTATTTTACTGTCTGTCATCAGACTATCTGCTCTCAGGAAGTGACCAGAAACAAATGGCTGGTGCAATTGTGATTGCACAAGAAACCTCTGCTGATCAAGGTGCATACATCCATGTCATGGGTTTTATTTATAGATTTGATTTTTAAGTGATTTAGCGGGCATTTGTTAATTTAGATGACTAATGATTGGTCAAAGCTTGTCATCGCCAATAAACTTTTCACCTTGCATGTAATAATCATTCATGCAGTTCTGAATCAGCTTTATATGTGCATCTACACACATTTTTGTTTGTTGTAACGTTAGAAATGAGCAAAACCAACTCATGCTTCGGTTCATTTCTTTGGTTTTGCTGTAGTTTCTTGTACTTTGTACATATTGGGGCATGACTCCCCCTTTTTGAGTTAGGCATTTTATCTATATAGCTTTCCAGGGGCAGGTGTCTGAACAATCGGGCCTGGGTCCTTCTCTGGCCCCATCAACATTGGGGTCGACTGACACAAGATGAGGTTTTAACACTAGAGATAGGACCATCCTGATTGCGTACACCTTGTCACTATGAGATGGCCTTTATGTTTTTTATCAAAATAGTGTTAACTAAGTACTCTGTTATTTATATGTACTGTTATCATTTACTTATTTAGTTACTACAGGTTATATGCACATTTTGTTTTTTTTCTTTGTTTTTTTTTGGAGTGTCTGGACATGCAACAAGTACAGGTGAAACACCTAAAAACACGTGTAATTTCCCCATACTTGCTGCATGGCTGAAAACTAGATTGCAAGGACATGGTAATTTGTGCATTAAAGTGATTTTAGCCAAGCAGTAGACTATCTACAAGTACCTATAAGCAACCTTCTAAAATACTTCATTTTGGGGTATGCTCCGTGCCAACTTGCAATGCATTATCCTCTGTAGTAGCGATGCTGCTTAGCGCAGTTTAAAAGGCGTTGATGTGGTCACAGCATTTATTATTGACCAGAAAAAGTGTTTCTGATCATTTGTGGTTACTGAAATGCACTAAACAATAACTCTAGGCTGTCACTGACAGGCAGGAATTAGCACATTTACCAGCATTGATGAAAGTCATACACCACTTTGCATTTACATAAGTCCTGAGCTGCATTTTTAATATATATTTTCTTGGGATTTAATTTTTACAGATGCCAGAAAACCCTTATTAACCCGATCTGGAGTCGCAGGCTTCCAGACAACATACGTCAGTGATGAGAAAGAACTCTTTGAGAAATTAATCAACTTAACCAGGAGGTATACACTGTTTTGTGTTGAGAGGAGTAGATGATGTTCTTTGCAAATACGATCCAGATAGCTTTTTTGTCTCTTGGTAGAGATGGTCTCTCTAGTGCCACCTATTGGTAGTAAATACTGTGACCTTATTTATGTTTATTTTATTTTTACTCACTTAAATAGCGCCATTAATTCCCTGATATCTTTAAACCCCTAATTGTCCCTATTCCAATACACTCATACTTAGGGTCCCATCTGTGCAAATCTGCGTTTTAATCCTTTTATGTTATTCTTTCCAATTGTGTGATATACTTTGTTTTAGGAAATTGGTTATATGAGATATAACTTGCTCTGACCCCTCTAATTTCTTTTTCCAATGTTTGTATCTACGATAAAATCTCTGCAGCTGACAACCCTGTATTTTACTTTTATTTATTATGTATATCCTGTAAAGAAATTTCCTTACAAATAGTTTTATACTTCAATACAAATCAACTTCCATATACTTTCCTCTACATTGAAATTACAATGGCAAAAAAGGAAAAGTCGTGGAATTATGGAAGTGACAGGATCTCCAGACATGGTAAATGAAACCGATCATCAGGTTTTTACATCCCAAATTAATACCATCTATATAAAGGCGCTGTAGTGCAGATTACATCTATACTTCTATTTTCTAAATCAGGGTTTACGTTTTAGAGAAATTTATTGTTGCATTATTATGCAAATGAGACACAATTTCAGGGTGCGAGCAGTGCACTTGCAACTCTGTTGCCTCTCTTCCCTATTCACCTCCTGCCCCTGTCTCCTGTCAGTGTTGACAGGTCACTCTTCTTTCAGTGACCTGCCTCTCCTACCCTAGATAGTCATCATTCCCTGTCCTTGCCTGGCGCATTCTTCATAGTTTGCCAATCATGCCAGACACTGACAGTCCTCTTTACTGACACGGTAACGACCAGCAGGACGGAAGAAGAAAGTATGTAGATTGAGCCTTCTTCATCAGGACCTTAGTGTACATACAACAACCTAGTGAATGATGGCACTTGCATTACATCTTGGAGGGGGAGAGGCTAGTCACTGAAAGAAGGTGGACCTGTCAATCACTGAAAGGAGACAAGCGGCAGGCGGGGAAAAGGGAAGAGACGTAGCAGAGCTGTAAGTGCGGTGCCCCCCTCCCCCTACTTGCGTCTCATTGGTATAACAATTCAACAGTACATTTCACTAAAGCGTAAACCCAGATTTCTAGATTAAAGCTATGGATGTAATCAGCAGTGCCTTTACATAGATGGCATTAGTTTGGGGTAGATAAAACAACTAGATGACAGGTTCCCTTTAATAATATACAAATGCTTAAAAAAAAAATGGAAATAACATTTTCAAAACGTTTCGATTTATTCAGTATCGCTTATGAGCGTTGGCATGCTAGCAGTGAAGTTATTAATAGTTGTCTAAGGAATGTTGTGCCACGCTGAATGCACTTGGGCACGCAAGTCATCAACATTCTCTGCTGGCAGCTTCCTTTGTAGTTGCCAACCAATGTGTCTAAGATGTGCTCGATAGAAGACAAATCTGGAGACTCTGCAGGCCATGATAGCATGTTTAGACTATTCAGGCTGCTTATAGTAGCACGAGCAATATGTGGACTGACGTGTTGATAAACAGCTCCTAGGACATTTTAAAAAGATGGTTGTATCACTGGTTCCATGACCAAATCAATGTATCGCCGAGCTGTTAGTATATGTAATTTCCATAATTCCACAACTTTTCCTTCTTGATGTTGCAAGTTCAATGTTGACAAGTGTATGAGTAGAATGTAAGGGGCAAATATGCATGAGTATAGAACGGATGATCAGCCCGCTACTTATAATTATCAGATGCATTTCTAGTGCACGGAAAGTGCCTCGCTGGCAATAATAGTGAAACATGTCCTAAAAATGTAGCCTTTATTGCAAGACATCCAAGTCACAGATGGTTGTATTTCACACTGTACTGAGCCTTAGGCATAACCCAGTGGCTGGATAAACATTTATTTCACTTATTAGGGGCAAATAGATGTTGTTAAAACAGCCTCAAACGTCCTTTCGAGCCCTTTTTGAAATGTTGTCTCATCAACTTTAATCAGTATATAAATGAAACATCCTACAGCTTTCTAGTATACTTTGTGTGTCAGGTCATCTTCATTTTCCAGATATTTCCATTCCGTGAGTGAATATCCTGAAAACAGTGAAAATTTGAAAACCATCTTCTATTGGATATTACAATATTTAATTTATACCGTGATTAAACAATATATAAAACCCAAGAACTTTTTTTTTTTTAAAGGGATTGGTCACTTTCTTGTAAAATTTTTATATGGCATAAAATAATATTTTTGGATCTCTAAACTATCCCTTTTTGCTTAGCCCATGTCTTTACAATAAGGCTCCCATTGTCAATAGTTAAAACTTGTAGACATAGGATGTAAATAAGAATGAAGATGGTGGCAGTCATATGATTTACCTAGGTGACCACTTCCCATCTCCATTCACTTTTGCTCAAGTGCAGCTAACCCAATCTCCTGAATCTAGGTCTGCACAGAAGTGGACAGAGCCAAGGGCCAGTTAGCAATATTCGGAACTGCCATACATGTAAATGGATGGAAAAGCGCATGCACAGCCACCTTTCTATTCCAGGAGGCATGAGGGAAGACATATCCTGTAAATGTGCCATTAATGTCCAAGATGAGGGAACCCCTTTAAATTCATTATTGAATCATTTTCACTGTTCAAATACTCATTGGTTCATTTCCAACAGTCTAACAGTTTAGAACGACCTTGTAATGCTCCTTCTATGTGCATGATAACTTTTTATATTTTGTCTTTTGACTTTTCAAACAGGTATGACCCCGATATTTTGCTAGGATATGAAGTTCAGATGCATTCCTGGGGTTATCTTTTACAAAGGGCGTCCGCCCTTAACGTGGATCTTTGCCAGCAAATGTCCAGAGTACCTGGTGTGTTTACAATCTGTCAATATTAAACCAAGCTCATGGAAGTTCAAGTCCCCAAAGTGTTCTTACACGTTAAAAGTGAAAATAATCAATATTGCTGTTTCCATGACCAGATCTTTGAAATGATCCCATTGTCTAACCAGTGCAGGAGACGGCGTAAAAAATAAATGACTATATGAAAACCAATGCCAGGATTGCTATTGTTGATCATAAATCCCCAGAGCTCACACAATATGGTGACATAACAACAAACAACAACTTTGTATTGTGCAAAAGCATAATAAATATAACTCCAGCATCCATCAAAATGAACACTAAATATTAACTTTTTTTTTTTTTGCACCCTCTGCCAAACAAAATGATATTATATATATATATAGCTCCTAAAATGTGAACTCCTTAAGGCACACAATACGTGGCCAGTAAATGTATAAAATCAGTATTACCGAGTACAAGGGCACCCAATAAATGGTTCCAGTTTAACAAATATGGGTCCCACTTCACACTTTTTCAAAACAGAGCTTTCAGTGACTCCAGAATAATAAAAAAAATGGTTTTAGCTCAACACGTTCTACTCCATAAGCTGCCAACTCCCTATCTTGGTCTGTGCTCAGAACACATTCAGCATCATATTACACCTACAAACTTAAATGTACTTTTTATTGGAATTTTAGATAATATACCAACACAAAGTAGCAAGTATTTGTGAATTGTAAAGAAAATGATGCATGGTTTTATAATTATTTTAAAAATATAAATCTAAAAATTGTGACATGCATTTGTATTCAGCCCCCTTTAGTCTGATAGCGCTAACTAACATCTTGTATGACCAATTGCCTCCAGAAGTCATATAATTAATCAATTGAGTTCACCTGTGTGTAATTTTTTTCTCAATATAACCACAGCTGTTTTGTGAAGGCCTCTGAGGTTTGTTTGAGAACATCAAGTGATCAGGGATCAAACAGCATCTTGAAAACCAAAGAAGACATCAGAGAGGTCAGGGATGAAGTTGTGGAGAAGAGTAAAGCAGGGATAGGTTATAAAACATAACCTAAGCTCTGAACATCTCATGGGGCTCTGTTCAATCCGTCATTCAAAAATGGAAGGAGTATAGCCCAACTGCAAACCTACCAAGACATGGCCGTCCACCTAAACTGACATCCCAAACAAGGAGAGCACTAATTAGAGAAGCAGCCAATAGGCCCATGGTCACTCTGGTGGAGCTGCCGAGAACCACAGCTCAGGTGGGTGGATCTATCCACAGGACAACGATTAGGCTGGGGTCACAAAGCTGTCGATTCTCTCATGCTAGAGAATCAGGCCGAGTGTCATTAGCATAAACGGCATTAGTAAAAAAAAATCTCAGATCTGCACAGCCCCCATAGTATAACATTGAGAGCTATCCAATAGCACTTGGCTGTGTTATATGCTTGTGTGAGCGTACCCTTAGTCATATACTCCACAAATCTGGCCTTTATGGAAGAGTGGCAGGAAGATATCCATTTTTGAAAGCAAGCCATAAGTACAGTTTGCAAAAAGCCATGTAGGACACACAGCTAACATGTGGAAAGGGTGCTCTGGTCAAATGAGATCAAAGTAAAACTTTTTGGGCTAAATGCAAAACAATATGTGTGGCGGGAAACAAATACTGCACATCACTCTGAAATCACCATGCACATCGTCAAACGTGATGGCAGCATCATGCTGTTGGGATGTTTTCGTATCAACAGTATCAAGGAAGCTGGTCAGAGTTGATGGAAAGAGGGATGGAGCTAAATTCAGGGCAATCCTGTTAGAGGCTGCAAAAAACTTGATACTGGGGCATAGATTCACCTTCCAGCAGGACATCAACCCTAAACATACTGTCAGAGCTACAATGGAATGGTTTAGAATAAAGCATATTCATGTGTATGAAAGGCCCAGTCACAGTCCAGACCTAAATCCTATTGAGAATCTTTGGCAAGACATGAAAATTGCTGTTCACAAACGCTCTCCATCCAATCTCACGGAGCTAGAGATAGTTTGCAAAGAGGAATGGGCAAAATTTTCGGCCTCTAGATGAGCAAAACCTGGTAAAGACCTACCCCAAAAGACTTGCAGCAGTAACAGCAGCGAAAGATGGTCTTTCAAAGTATTGACTCGGGAGCTGGATACTAATTCACGTCACAATCTTCAGATTTATATTTTTAAAATATGTAGAAAACCATGCATCATTTCCTTTACACTTCGCAAATACTTGTGTTGGTATATTACATAAAATCCCATTAAAATACCATTACGTTTGCGGGTGTAACGTGGAAAAGTTCACAGGGAATGAATAATTTTTCAAGGCACTGTGTGTATGTATATATGTATGTGTGTGTGTGTATATATATATATATATATATATAAATACACACACGTACTGTATGCATGCATGTATATGTGTGTATATATATATTTTTATATATATATGTATATAAATATAATATATGTGTGTGCGTATATATATATATATATATATATGTATAACACATGTTATGTAAAACAATTAGTAGTTAATGTAATCTGTCTTTATCTTTAATTTTAGAGGATGCAAATGAGAACAGATTTTCTGCAGAGAAGGATGAATATGGGGCTGAAACTATGAGTGAGATCAATATAGTCGGACGGGTTATCCTAAATGTTTGGAGGATGATGAGACCAGAGGTATTGCCTAAGTTTTTATTATAATATTATTTCTTGCTCTAGACAGTGTTCATAAATAATACTGGACTATACTAAAAATCATGATTCTATAGTTTAACTTCACTTTTCATTAACTTAGTAGTGAACTATCATTTTTGGACTTCTTAAAAATATGTTGACTGGAATAAAAACAAATTAAAATTCCTACTTTTTTTCTTATGGTTACTCATAGAGCATGTTAATCTGGCACTTGTTTGAAAAATCACCCTGACATCATTAAAAAAATATAAATTAGTTTTCAGAGTTTTAATTTGATGTTGCATGTCTAAATGCAAGAAATATAAAATGTAAATAAAGTCACCCTGTGAGTGGGAAAGGTAAGGGAATTTAGCTGTATTTGGATTTATTCCCTCCAAGGTGTCACATTTTAATAGATACTACCTAAACAACAATGGTCATGAGTTATATTGGTGTTTAGCTCCCTCTACTGACCACAGATGAAAAATCTCTTAAGTTTTCTCTCATTAGGGAATGTGGCATTAGAAAATGCCTTATTGTTTGAATCACTTTTTATGTTTAAACATATTTTTTGAAAAATTGTTTTATAAATATTAATAAAAAGAACCTTAAAATCTTGAAGTTATTACTCTAGCTGTTAAGCCTCATAATAAGTTGACCGTTTCTTTACTGGAGAGGTCACCTTTTAGCAGTCATTTAATTCTCATCAAAGGCAGGATTATGGGCAACACCTCCATATAAAGAATGAGGCCCATAATTCTGGATCACATCATTCACATTAGGTGAGGTCACAGGTGACCTCTGCACCAATCAAAAGCATGTCTGTGAATGTTAATGAGGCATCTGCAGAATACAGGCTCCCATGATCCGTATGGCTGCTGTGAAGCATATCTATGAATCAGAACACCGAAATATTTCAGGCAAGATGGCTACCGCCTTAATTATATACGGGAATTATAAATAAAAACAAATCTATAACCAGAAAATAAAAACTTATTTAAAAAAAATAAATATGGTTTGCATAATATTGTAATCTGTTGCCTTTAACTGTATCCTCAAAGCATCTTTTTAAAGGGACCTGAAATTCTCATCTCATGAGCAGAATTGAGCTTCAGTAAACTGCATGTGTGCTTTCTTTTAAGAATTCTAATGTGGTTTATTTCCATCTTATTTAGGTTGCTCTGACTAATTACACATTTGAAAATGTGGTCTTCCATGTTCTTCACCAGAGGTTCCCACTTTTCACTTTTCGAACATTATCGGATTGGTTTGATAATAAATCTGATATTTACAGGTAATATACTATAAATTATGCATTTTAACTTAGAGTTATCCAGGACTTTGATATTGATGGGTTATTCCTATCAGTTCTGGGGGGTTGCGGCATCCTCCCCAGTCAGCTGATATAAACTCTTGGCGGTGGCCAGATGTAAACAGGGTATGAAATGAAGCACCACAGCGCCATACACTGTTTTGTGACCACTGTCAGGTACTGCAGCTCAGCTTCCTGGAGGATGCTGGTGTCGTTTTCTAGCTTTTCTACTTGATAATTTAGTGAGAGGATATTATCTCCACACTTCTGTTTGCTGTATTGTTCACCTGATAATACATTTTCTTTCAGTACTTTATCACAAGCTTATGGACAGTTTGCAAGTTACTCATTCCTTAACATTATCTTTTTTAGGGTTCATAGCTTTATCCATTTATGGGACATTTAGTTAAAAATGTCATAATAAATAGGACACAGTTTTGGATGGACACATAATGTGATATCTTATTTTTTTTCTCTTTGTGTCTGTTTCCAGGTGGAGGATGATTGACCACTACATGAGCAGGGTTCTTGGGACACTCCAATTACTCGAACACTTAGATTTGATTGGGAGAACCAGTGAACTCGCAAGACTTTTTGGGATTCAGTTTTTGCATGTCCTAACTAGAGGATCGCAGGTAAAGTGAATGTTGGGAGTTTTAAATACTGCAATAGTGCAGCTTTCCGGTGGTTACTAAAAAAGGACCCAGCGCAAGGCAGAAGTAAATTAAAGTGGTATTCTCATCTTGACACACCGCTTTAGAAGTGAAACATTAGCAAACCAGGCCAAAACAGTCATTCCCTTAACCAGGCCTAGTAAAGTTTGGGATGAAGGCTGCCATGATGGCAATGATGGTGTTTATTCACCTAAAACTGAAATTCTGCACTGGAAACATGAAGAATTACATGACAAAACTAATGATTTCTTATTCTTTTCTCATAGTACCGAGTTGAATCAATGATGCTCCGTATTGCTAAACCAATGAATTATATCCCGGTAACTCCAAGTGCCCAACAACGAGCTCAGATGAGAGCCCCACAGTGCATCCCGCTTGTGATGGAGCCAGAGTCCAAATTCTACAGCAATTCCATATTGGTTCTGGACTTTCAGTCCTTGTACCCCTCCATCGTGATTGCATATAACTACTGCTACTCGACTTGTCTGGGGAACATTGAGAATCTGGGAAAGTAAGAGCCATCAGTGTTTTTACTTTTCACATATAATATTGAGTATGTGAGTAACATAAAGTGGATTCAGTAGGAGGACTTCATGGCAGGCACAACAACAAATACTGTGTGGGCATTATACCATGGTGGGGAGTCATTGTGAATCTTGTGTATATTGCTAAAATAAAAAACTATTTAGCCATGGGAAAATGTCCTATTTTAGCAATCTATCATGTACCCTTACCCTGTCGGGACTGATCAAATGATGATCTATCCATGTGATAGGTCATGAATATGAGATCATTGAGGGTCTGACACCTGGCACCCCCACCAATTAGCTGAAGCTGACAAATCTGAACGATTTGCAGGGCGGGACACAGCAGCCCCATACATTGCTTTGTGGCCGCAGCCACATGGGAGATTGTGTTTCACTCTGTAAGTCGCTTTTATCCAGCTGCTGTTTCTGGCACAGATTACAGCGGATCAGCAGAAGTATCTGGTGTCAGACCGGCACCCATCTCTAATATGGTGACCTATCGCAAAGTGAGAGCATCAATTGTTCAGTCCTGGGCAATCCCTTTACTCAGCAGGGTATTTTATGAATGTCTAATAGACGTGGGTCCATGATAGATGCTTGAATACTGTAGATGGTTTATGTTCCCTGAAGACAATGGAGAGGAAGTAGTGGGTGTGCGTAGTTCTCTATTCACATTTATAGGAGCTTCAGAAACAGCCAAGCCCTTTTGCGATTGTCTTTTTTTTCTTCTTTGCATCCTCCTTACATGATGACCCACCTCTTCAGAAAAGTCTATAACCCTGTGCTTTCATATGGGCAGCATCCTTTCCTTTCCCTTGTAGACTGTAAGTCCTCGCAGGCAGGCTCCTAGTTCCCTCTCTACTTACATTTCATAATGACCATTGTACTTGTCTTTGACCCTTTGTTATATATACAGAACCCTGGCATCACTGATACTCTGAAATAAATAGTAGTTATGATAGTTTCAAATAAGAACATGTGGCTACTTGCTTTCTAGGTGTGAGGAGTTAAAATTTGGCTGCACATCTTTGCATGTTCCTCCAGACCTCCTGTACCAGCTTCGGCATGATATCACCATATCCCCTAATGGAGTTGCTTTTGTTAAGGTAAGAAGTCTGGCCTTGGTATATCCTGACATACTCTATATAATGACGGTCTGCATATGTGTAATGTCAGTATTACGTCTCTGTACTGGAATTGGATCTTTTACATTTTCTAATGTTAATTGAACGTGATTCAAATTGTCCTTTTTTCCAGGTTTATATTTATGTAAGTGAAAATTATCCAGCATATCATTTACTAAGACTTAGTCAATAAATATATTATGAATAGCTCTTGGAAGGTCCAGATTATCTATAGGGAGATGCCGCTGGTGTACATTCTTTAGGACCGTGCTCCACGGGAGAAAGTATAAACTGTTCCTTTACTGCCACCTATAGGTCAAAGTCCATAATGAACGCTAGTGACATATCAGCTGTCGCCATATATCCAGCACTTTATCTTCCCAGCCTATCCACATCCCTTGATTAATTTTTTGCTCACGTTCTTGTGAATATTATCTTCTTCCAAGCTAATTATTTCACTATTCAACTTTGTATTTGTTTTCTTCATTTAGGCTTCTGTTAGAAAGGGAGTGCTGCCAAGAATGCTTGAAGAAATTTTAAAGACCCGAATAATGGTGAAACAGTCCATGAAACAGTACAAAGAAGATAAAAGCCTTACCCGCCTACTCGATGCCCGGCAATTAGGATTGAAGTTAATTGCCAATGTCACCTTTGGCTACACTGCTGCTAACTTCTCTGGGAGAATGCCCTGTGTAGAGGTATGAAGGCCTCCATATCACTATGACTGAAGAGCATGGTAGCATATGATTTCTTATATACATGATACTGTGGAATAAATTCACTTTAGGCTCTTGTGTCACTTGTCAAGTTTTTAATGTTATTGCAACAAGAGGCCCAAACATTTTAAAGACCTATTTTCTCTGCCTATGCACAAGTGACTGCCTGTGCACAATCTAACTGAATACCCAGGGGTTTATTACTATTCCCTACTGCTTCCTAAAATTATTGGGTGAAAAACATCTACACTGTGCATATATTATTACGTGTGCATAATTTTACTGTACGCTCTCATTGCTGGCTGCCGCTCAGCACTGTACTATAGGCGAGAGCCAACGTTCAGAGAGCACAAAAGCTGGCACTCCATAAAATCAACTTCTTTATTTGAAAAAATTAAAATAAAGTTTCTGTAAATGTTACATAATTTCACTCCGAGCCAGCAAGGAATCCAGAGTATCCATTACATAAGGGACACAGACTTATCACTGCATGTTTCGCCCATGAAGGTAATTTTTTTCTTATGCATTCAGAGGGCACACACGGACACGGAGCGCGGCTGGGCTCCTGCATTGTCACTGCAGAGGATCAGAGCTGCTGATTAACTCAAGATGTGACAGTGTTCAGTATGCAAATTGAGGGGGCATAATGGTGCCGTGAGCCCTTTAGCCACACCAAGGAGAGTGCACATATGCCCCCTCATTTGCATACAAAATAAATGGGTTTTTTTCTGGCAACTAAACCACTTAAATCTGTACTACAAATATGATTTTTATAGGGGCTGAGTCCCCTACATACCTATATAAGTGGTTTAACTTGCGTTTTGGGGGTGACAGAACTCCCTTTAAAGTGATTTTCCGGACTTATGATATATATGGTGCACAACCTAATGGCCAGTTATTGGTGGGATGTTTGCACATTCCCATATAGGAGGTCATCACCAAGCAGAACTATGCAAGTCTTTTTTTATGTCATCTTGAGTCATCTCTTGATTTCCTTTTTCACAGATGAAACTATAATAAAATATATAATAAAATCTATTAAACCAAGGGTCATGTATGAAGCTTCCATGTATAAGCACGCCGAATCAGTAATCTGTGATCAGTGAGCGTTTCACCAATCAATATTGTGGTTGAATAATCCAAAAATGTAATGTAGAAATTGAGAAATATTTTCCCTTGCTTTTACATAATCAGAAAGCTTTATGTATCTGGCATACATGCACCATTAGGGTTGTCCATCTGATATTGCGGTGAATATCTCAATCTACAGATTCCACCCAAGTGATGACTTCTGCTTTATCTTCTTTTAGATTGGAGACAGCATTGTCCATAAGGCACGAGAGACTTTGGAGCGTGCTATAAAACTTGTGAATGACACAAAGAAGTGGGGAGCCAAAGTTGTGTATGGTGACACCGACAGGTAATGAAATAATTCTTATGTGCATTTATGAAGATGATTTTCGTGCATTAGGCTCTGTGGGATTGGTATTCCCAATAAAATAAATGAGTCTGTTTTTGGTCTGAGTCAAAGATCAAACTCATCTATTCAAAGCAATGGGTCCTTGGAAAAAAGAAAAGAAGCAGCACACTAATGGCATCTGTGTATCCTCCGAGTGCTGTCTGTTTTTACTGTCTAATGTGTTGAAGAAGCTAGGGAGATTATTTTTTTAAGCTACAAGAATAATGGATGACATACTGATGGTAAAAATAAGCACACAGACCAAAAATGGATGAATAGCAGATCAAGCACAATGATAATTTTTTTTTCTCCTATGTAATAAAAAAAAAAAGTCTGCATGAGTCCTAAGCTGGAGAAATGGCATCTAGATGAGGAATGTCAAACTCAAGCACACAGAGGGCCAAAATAAAAAAAATTTGGACAAAGTCGTGGGCCAACAAGTATACAGTATAATGGGCCCCACATAGTCCCTCATACAGTATAATTATTATTTTATATTATTATAGCGCCATTTATTCCATGGCGCATTACATGTGAAAAAGGAGTATACATACAAAAACAATTACTATGATCTTTAACAAAACGTGACGGCGACTGGTACAGAAAAAAGCGAAGACCCTGCCCGCTGTAACGGGTCTGGGAGGCGGAACCTCTGAGCAACTTATACAAGGGGGCGGTCCTTGTAAGGAAGCGGGTGGCGACCGGGGAAGACAGGCAGGCAGTCACAGCAGGTGACCGGGACAGTCTCTGGGTAAACGGGCAGGAGGTCACGGCAAGTGACCGGGACAGTCTCTGGGTAAACGGGCAGGAGATCACAGCAAGTGACCGGGACAGTCTCTGGGTAAACGGGCAGGAGGTCACGGCAAGTGACCGGGACAGTCTCTGGGTAAACGGGCAGGAGGTCACAGCAAGTGACCGGGACAGTCTCTGGGTAAACGGGCAGGTACGACCTGTGACGGCTGAGCCTCCAGGTAGGCTAGCAGGCAGATGGCAGATGAGTGCTCCCAGGTGAGCAGGCGAGAGTCTCTGGATAAGCAGGTGGTCACAGCATGTAACGGTGGAGCCTCCAGGTAGGCTAACAGGCAGGTAGCAGATGAGCTCTCCCAGGTGAGCGGGCAAGAGTCTCTGGACTGGCAGGTGGTCACGGCACGTGACGGCGGAGCCTCCAGGTAGGCTAACAGGCAGGTAGCAGATGAGCGCTCCCAGGTGAGCGGGCAAGAGTCTCTGGACTGGCAGGTGGTCACAGCACGTGACGGCGGAGCCTCCAGGTAGGCTAACAGGCAGGTAGCAGATGAGCGCTCCCAGGCGAGCGGGCAAGAGTCTCTGGACTGGCAGGTGGTCACAGCACGTGACGGCGGAGCCTCCAGGTAGGCTAACAGGCAGGCAGCAGATGAGCGCTCCCAGGTGAGCGGGCAAGAGTCTCTGGACTGGCAGGTGGTCACAGCACGTGACGGCGGAGCCTCCAGGTAGGCTAACAGGCAGGTAGCAGGTGAGCGCTCCCAGGTGAGCGGGCAAGCTGGTCCATAGACAGACTGACAGGTGTCGGAAGGCAGACCGTCGGACCTCAGGCTAGCAAGCAGGAAAGCGGATGACAGGCAGGAATCAGGCAGCAAACTGGCAGGTAACTGGAAACGGGACCTGAGGGCTGAAGCAGAGTAGTGAACAGTGCAACAACATTGCTCGGGCACCTCCATTTTGGAGGAGGTGCCTTATATATGGAGGGATCCTCCGGCCATTGGCCGGGGACTCCTTAGGGCGACGCGCGCGGCCCCTTTAAGAGAGGGGAAGCGCGCGCGCCCTAAGCACAGTGACCGGGGGAGAGCGGGCACTGCAAGCAGAGCGGGAGGAAGCCGCCGGGCACGGAGCAGAGAGGTGAGGGGAACAGCGTCCCTGCCTAGCAGGAGGCAGGGACGCCGACGCTACACCCGCGAGGGCTCACATTCTACAAGGGATGGGTGAGGATACAGTAGGTGGGGGTAGAGCTAGTTGTGCAGCGGTATGGTAGAGCGATGGTTGCTGCAGGTTGTAGGCTTGTCGGAAGAGATGGGTCTTCAGGTTCCTTTTGAAGGTTTCCATGGTAGGCGAGAGTCTGATATGTTGGGGTAGAGCGTTCCAGAGTTGGGGGGGATGTATGGGAGAAATCTTGTATGTGATTGTGGGAAGAGGGGAATAGAGAAGGAGATCTTGTGAGGATCGAAGGTTGCTTGAAGGTAAGTACCGGGAGACTAGGTCACAGATATATGGAGGAGACAGGTTGTGGATGGCTTTGTATGCCGTGGTTAGGATTTTGAACTGGAGTCTCTGGGCAATGGGGGGCCAGTGAAGGGACTGACAGAGAGGAGAGGCCAGGGAATAGCGGGGGGGACAGGTGGATTAGATGGGCAGCAGAGTTCAGGATAGATTGGAAGGGAGGCCACAGAGCAGGAGGTTGCAGTAGTTGAGGCGGGAGATGATGAGGGTGTGCACTAGTGTTTTTTTCAGATTCATGGTTGAGGAATGTGTGGATCCGGGAGATATTTTTAAGTTTGTGTTGGCAGGAAGTGGAAAGGGCTTGGATATGTGGTTTGAAGGAGAGATTAGAGTCCAGGGTTACCCCAAGGCAGCGAGCTTGCGGGACTGAGGGGAAGACACCAGTTGTTAGTGACAGTTTGAAGAGGTGTGTTAGGGTCGGGATGAAGATAATGATAAGGTTGGGGATAAGGTGGGACGGGATTGGGTCAAGTTCACAGGTGGTGAGGAGTGATTTGGAGAGTATAGAGGAAAAGTTGATCTTCTGTAGTGGGGGAGAAGCTGGTTTTGGAGGAGGAGGATTGAGTAGGTGTGAGGAGGGGCTGGGGGGACTTTAGGCAAAAGCTTTGTCTGATGGTGTCAGTCTTCTGCTTGAAGAATGTGACATTCTTCGGCTGAGAAGAGAGGAGAGAGAGGAGGCGCTCGGAGGCGGAGGAGAGAATTGAAAGTGTTAAATAGCTGTTTAGGGTTGTGAGACAGGGAAGATATGAGAGATGAGAAGTATGTTTTGCTGCAGTGAGTGTGGACTTGAAGGTAATGAGGGACTGTTTGAATGCGATGAAGTGCTCATTGGAGTGGGACCTTTTCCATCTACGCTCAGCAACCCTGGAGGCCCGTTGCAGTTCTTTGGTTAGGCTGGTGTTACAAGGTTGCCTGTTGATTGTGCAAGCTTTGGTATGTGTGAGGGGGGCGACCGAATTGAGAGCTGCAGTTGTTGTGGTGTTATATAAAGCGGCAGCAACATCAGCGTCATGTAAGGAACTGATGTCTGTAAGAGGGAGAAGGGATTCAGAGAGTGAGTGTAGGTCAAGGTGTTTAAGATTTCTGCGAGGGTATTCAAGTTTGTGGAGTGGGGATTGTTGCCCTGGAGAGGAGAGGGTAGAGAATGTAAGTAGGTTGTGGTCAGAAAGAGGGAGGGGTGAGCTAGAAAGGTTAGACAGTGAACAGAGACGGGTGAAGATGAGGTCCAGAGTGTGGCCATCTTTGTGAGTGGCTGCGAAAGACCATTGGGTAAGGCCGAAGGAGGAAGTGAGCTTAGAAGCTTAGAGACAGCTGAGAGGGAAGTGTCGATGGGTATGTTGAAGTCACCTATGAAAATAGTGGGGATGTCAGCGGAAAGGAAATGAAGTAGCCAGGTGGTGAAGTGGTCTAAGAAGGTGGTGGCTGGTCCTGGGTTCACGGTAATTGACAGCCAGTTTGAGGTTGGAGGGGGAGTAGATGCGCACACAGTGCACCTCAAAAGAGGGGAGAGTAACGGAGGGTGGCAGTGGGATTTGGGTGAAGGAGCAGTTATCTGGCAGGAGAAAACCTACTCCATCGTCCTCCATACAGAATAATGGGCCCCACATAGTCCTCCATACAGAATAATGGGCCCCACATAGTCCTCCATACAGAATAATGGGCCCCACATAATCCTCCATACAGAATAATGGGCCCCATATAGTCCTCCATACAGAATAATGGGCCCCCACATAGTCCTCCATACAGAATAATGGGCCCCCACATAGTCCTCTATACAGAATAATGGGCCCCCACATAGTCCTCCATACAGTATAATGGGCCCCCACATAGTCCGCCATACAGTATAATGGGCCCCACATAGTCCGCCATACAGTATAATGGGCCCCACATAGTCCGCCATACAGTATAATGGGCCCCACATAGTCCTCCATACAGTATAATTGGCCCCCACATAGTCCTCCATACGGAATAATGGGCCCCCACATAGTCCTCCATACAGAATAATAGCCCATAGGGGTGGCAGTCATGGTGTTGCGGGTCAGGGTTTGAGATGTATGATCTAGATGGAGAGATGTGACAGAAGACATTTTCTACACAGCAGCATCTGAGTCTTGTTCCTTGCAGCTGCAGTTCATGACCTACATACACTATTTACGGTATATCGAGAGCAGGAACTTTATTTTCCTTCCTGAATTATGTTCACACTGACAACTTTTGTCTCCTTCTGTATTTGCACTGTCTGAATTACTATGTTCTGTCACAAATGGCTACGTCACTGGGTAACCTCAATAAATGCCAAAATTATTGTTTTCCACATAAACCACAGCAGCATAGTAGTTTGCTTTGTCATTTTTCACTAAATGGTGTGGCCACGTAGAGATACATTTGTAAATTTTTATGACCTGAATATATGCTTTTCATACGGCTGACATGGAATCACCATAGTTTCTGTAACTTCTCGCGATAGTTTCTGTTTTAAATTCAAAGAGTCACAGTATTCTTGTTCTGTTAGCTTAGTAGCCGCCAAGACAGAATACAAAGGACTCCGTTTTGAGTCTGTATTATACACCAACTCCACCTTGAAGTGATGTCTTCCATGTATGTGACTGTAGCTATCAGCTGAAAGAATATTAAAGAGGACCGGTCACTCGTCTTAAATGTGTATTTATTTAACTGGTTGAAATGCTGCTGTTCCCCTGAATCTGGTGGTGTTTTTCATTTGTTCCTGCTCTCCTCCTTTCCTGAAATATGGCCGTCTCTTCACTATACTTAAATCTAGTTTTGTTTTCCAAGTGGGGATGGTCATCAAGAAGTCACCCACAGTCAGCAAACCTTGTCTCAGAAAATATTTAAGTGAATGTCAAAAACAGCATTTAGCTGCCAATATGGTGGTAATCTGCAGGGAAATAGCATTTAAATCGTGTTAGGCTGGTTTACTGTAGCAGTGGCTACAGGGAGAAAATTAGGTTATGTTCTCCCTGCAGCTGCTCATTACAAATATTAGGGTAGTGTAGGGGGTTGTAACAGTCACTGCTAAGTATGTGGTGAGCACGCTGTAATCACTCACTTGCGCGTGAAAACTTGCTCTACACACACACTGCAGAGCAGGCTGTAAATCAATGTTTTGAGGAGTGATATAGCCAGCTTCATTTGCTCCCTGTAGCCGCGCTTACGTTAAACCAGCCGAACATGGTTTAAGTGCTCGTTACCTGCAGATTATCACTTTATCTACTGGTAAATTGTGTTTATGGAGGTGATTGGTTCCCTTTAAAACTAGAGAATGCATAACGGAGACTGTATTATCGCTGATTGTAACTGGACTAATGCTGACTTCTGATAACTATTTATACCGTTTTTCATATTATCCTTCTATCTTGTAGTATGTTTGTGTTGCTGAAAGGGGCAACTAAGGAACAGTCCTTTAAAATCGGACAAGAAATTGCTGAAGCGGTCACTGCCACAAACCCAAAGCCAGTGAAACTGAAGTTTGAGAAGGTAATTGTAATGCGAAAATAAAAATACATTCTTTACAATAGGTTGTACTAGAGGATTTCAGCAGCATGTTAATTTAACCCATTCCCAACTTTGAGCATACCGCTGCGTTCTAATTTCCAAGTAGTTGCCAGAAATGAGTGTCCAGGTGATCACATTGGCAGAGCAGATCTGCCCAGCGCGATCACCGCAGGAGCTAAGCTTAACTGAGAGTCGAGCTTTTTCAGCATCAGTAAGACCTAGTGCCAGCACCATCCCTTGCTGTTACACAGCCTAGATGCAGAGGTCAACAGGGTGGTGGAGGGGGCTTCCTCTCTCATCCAATCTGCGACAGGATCGTGGGGTGTCATGGCAACCTGAGTTCAAAGAGTGACCTCTGTATCTGCCAGGTACAGTTTAATGTGCTACAATACATAAGTATTGCAGGGTGTTAGACCAGCAATCAGATAAGCCAGTGTTCAAGCCCCACAAAGGGATGAAGTAAAAATATTAATAAAAAAATTGTAAAAATAAATAAAACACCCCTCCCCCCAAAGTATATATAAAAAATAACAGAAAAATGTTTTGCCAATAAAGACCTATTTTTTTTTAATTTAAAAACAAAAACATAAAAAAGCACAAATGTTTGTTACCTCTGTGTCTGGAACAACGTAAGCTATAGAACTGTTTATCCCCTTTACATGGAAAAGATGTTGTATTCTTCATACTGCTGCTCAAAAAGGGGAATAAAATGCAAAACCAAACTGCCAGGTCTCTCATATTTGAGGGGTGCCTTCTCCCAACAACAATTTTAAGATCTCTCCGCAGGTATTCAGTGGGATTTAGATCCGAACTCATGTTGTCACTTTAGAACGCTGGAGTGCTCTGAAGTGGCCAAATTTGTAAATTTCTATTTTTTGTTCATTTTGTCAACCATAAATCTGATTAGAAAGTCATAATAAAATGTTGTGTACCCCAAATTAGTAGCTATAAAAACTTTAACTCCTCCCATACATTTTTTTTTTTACGAAAAAGTCATATTTGTGTTTCTTCATTGAGAGAACCATGATTTTCTTATTCTTCCGTAGAGATCTTGCTTATTTGCAGGATTGTCTGAAGTTATTGGCACTACTTTGGGACTGTAGAACTTAAGTAATGTATAAAAAAAATTAGTTCTGGCATGAGGCAAACTTCTGCATGTGAGAATCCCAAAGAACAATTTGCATATTTAATTAGTACAAGTGTGTAAGACCTGTATGATTTAGTACTGACTTGCCACTCCCTACATAACACATTGTACATCTTCCAGGTGTATCTTCCATGTGTTTTGCAAACCAAGAAGAGATATGTGGGCTATATGTATGAAACCCTTGACCAGAAAGATCCAGTTTTTGATGCAAAAGGCATAGAGACTGTGAGAAGAGATGCCTGCCCCGCTGTTGGTAAGGTAAGGAGTCAAAGTCAATATATTTTTCAAACTTTTTAAGAGTTCTCCCAAGTGGCCATTTGCAGCGATGGTGTGCACACTTATGCAACCAATTTTATTTTTATTTTTCCACTGAAATTATTCCAGTTTGTTTTTAAATTGAAATGTACAAATTATGGGTGACACTTAAAGGTGGGAAAAAGTTCTGTTCTGATTTTTTTACATGACAAAAACCTGGCATTTCAACAGTGGTGTGAAGACTTTTTATATCCACTGTAAGTGATCTCTCTTTTGTATAGTGGCTGCTTTTCCAGTGTTACATTTTTTGTCTTTCTGTGTACTTTCAGATACTGGAGCGTTCTATTAAGCTGCTGTTTGAAACAAGAGATATAAGTCAAATAAAGCAGTATGTCCAGAGACAATGTATGAAGCTTTTGGAGGGAAAGGCCAGCATGCAGGATCTTATCTTTGCCAAGGAATACAGAGGAAGCTTTGCATACAGACCAGGAGCTTGTGTGCCGGCATTGGAACTGACCAGGTTAGATATTGTAGAACGGTCATATGATTACACAAACTGGGCATCACCTCTATAAGCCTCTGCAGTTTCTCCACCTCCGCCTTTCTGTTTGTGTCTCCCTCTAACTCCTTCCTCCTCCTTTTTTTATAGGCTTTTATAGGCAGAAGATGTAATTTGATCCCTCACTGAAGACAGATTTGAGCTGTTTATTGACAGTGAATAATGAGTGCAGGGAGAATTAGTGGGGAAAACGCCTTTTTCTGCAATACTTTATATTTATATAATACATATATATAATACAGTACAGACCAACGTTTGGACCCCCCTGCTCATTTAAAGATTTTTCTGTATTTTTAGGACTATGAAAATTGTACGTTCACACTGAAGGCATCAAAACTATGAATTAACACATGTGGAATTATATACTTAACAAAAAAAGTGTGAAACAACTGAAAATATGTCTTATATTTTAGGTTCTTCAAAGTAGCCACCTTTTGCTTTGATGACTGCTTTGCACACTCTTGGCATTCTCTTGATGAGCTTCAAGAGGTAGTCACTGGAAATGGTTTTCGCTTCACAGGTGTGCCCTGTCAGGTTTAATAAGTGGGACTTCTTGCCTTATAAATGGGGTTGGGACCATCTATTGTGTTGTGCAGAAGTCTGGTGGATACACAGCTGGTAGTCCTACTGAATAGACTGTTAGAATTTGTATTATGGCAAGAAAAAAGCAGCTAAGTAAAGAAAAACGAGTGGCCATCATTACTTTAAGAAATGAAGGTCAGTCAGTGCGAAAAATTGGGAAAACTTTGAAAGTGTCCCCAAGTGCAGTTGCAAAAACCATCAAGCGCTACAAAGAAACTGGCTCACATGAGGACCGCCCCAGGAAAGGAAGACCAAGAGTCACCTCTGCTTCTGAGGATAAGTTTATCCGAGTCACCAGCCTCAGAAATCGCAGGTTAACAGCAGCTCAGATTAGAGACCAGGTCAATGCCACACAGAGTTCTAGCAGCAGACACATCTCTTCAACAACTGTTAAGAGGAGACTTTGTGCAGCAGGCCTTCATGGTAAAATAGCTGCTAGGAAACCACTGCTAAGGACAGGCAACAAGCAGAAGAGACTTGTTTGGGGTAAAGAACACAAGGAATGGACATTAGACCAGTGGAAATCTGTGCTTTGGTCTGATGAGTCCAAATTTGAGATCTTTGGTTCCAACCACCGTGTCTTTGTGCGACGCAGAAAAGGTGGAACGGATGGACTCTACATGCCTGGTTCCCACTGTGAAGCATGGAGGAGGAGGAGGTGTGATGGTGTGGGGGTGCTTTGGTGACACTGTTGGGGATTTATTCAAAATTGAAGGCATACTGAACCAGCATGGCTACCACAGCATCTTGCAGCGGCATGCTATTCCATCCGGTTTGCGTTTAGTTGGACCATCATTTATTTTTCAACAGAACAATGACCCCAAACACACCTCCAGGCTGTGTAAGGGCTATTTGACCAAGAAGGAGAGTGATTGGGTGCTACGCCAGATGACCTGGCCTCCACAGTCACCAGACCTGAACCCAATCGAGATGGTTTGGGGTGAGCTGGACTGCAGAGTGAAAGCAAAGGGCCAACAAGTGCTAAGCATCTCTGGGAACTCCTTCAAGATTGTTGGAAGACCATTTCCGGTGACTACCTCTTGAAGCTCATCAAGAGAATGCCAAGAGTGTGCAAAGCAGTCATCAAAGCAAAAGGTGGCTACTTTGAAGAACCTAGAATATAAGACATATTTTTAGTTGTTTCACACTTTTTTGTTAACTATATAATTCCACATGTGTTAACTCATAGTTTTGATGCCTTCAGTGTGAATGTACAATTTTCATAGTCATGAAAATACAGAAAAATCTTTAAATGAGAAGGTGTGTCCAAACTTTTGGTCTGTACTGTGTATGTAATAGATAGATTATATATATATATATATATATATATATATATATATATATATATATATATATATATATATATATATATATATATATACATACAGTTATATGAAAAAGTTTGGGCACCCCTATTAATCTTAAGCTTAATGTTTTATAAAAATTGGTGTTTTTGCAACAGCTATTTCAGTTTGATATATGTAATAACTGTTGGACACAGTAATGTTTCTGCCTTGAAATGAGGTTTATTGTGCTAACAGAAAATGTGCAATCTGCATTCAAACAAAATTTGACAGGTGCATAAGTATGGGCACCTCACCAGAAAAGTGACATTAATATTTAGTAGATCCTCCTTTTGCAAAAATAACAGCCTCTAGTTGCTTCCTGTAGCTTTTAATGATTTCCTGGATCCTGGATGAAGGTATTTTTGACCATTCCTCTTTACAAAACAATTCCAGTTCAGTTAAGTTTGATGGTCGCCGAGCATGGACAGCCCTCTTCAAATGATCCCACAGATGTTCAATGATATTCAGGTCTGGGGACTGGGATGGCCATTCCAGAACATTGTAATTGTTCCTTTGCATGAATGCCTGAGTAGATTTGGAGCGGTGTTTTGGATCATTGTCTTGCTGAAAGATCCATCCCCTGCGTAACTTCAACTTTATCACTGATTCTTGAACATTATTGTCAAGAATCTGCTGATACTGAGTGGAATCCATGCGTCCCTCAACTTTAACAAGATTCCCGGTGCCGGCATTGGCCACACAGCCCCAAAGCATGATGGAACCTCCACCAAATTTTACTGTGGGTAGCAAGTGTTTTTCTTGGAATGCTGTGTTTTTTTGCCGCCGTACATAACGCCTTTTTGTATGTCCAAACAACTCAATCTTGGTTTCATCAGTCCACAGGACCTTCTTCCAAAAAGAAATTGGCTTCTCCAAATGTGCTTTTGCATACCTCAGCCGACTCTGTTTGTGGCGTGCTTTCAGAAATGGCTTCTTTCGCATCACTCTCCCATACAGCTTCTCCTTGTGCAAAGTGCATTGTATAGTTGACCGATGCACAGTGACACCATCTGCAGCAAGATGATGCTGCAGCTCTCTGGAGGTGGTCTGAGGATTGTCCTTGACTGATCTCACCATTCTTCTTCTCTGCCTTTCTGATGTTTTTCTTGGCCTGCCACTTCTGGCCTTAACAAGAACTGTCCCTGTGTTCTTCCATTTCCTTACTATGTTCCTCACAGTGGAAACTGACAGGTTAAATCTCTGAGACAGCTTTTTGTATCCTTCCCCTGAACAGCTATGTTGAATAATCTTTGTTTTCAGATCATTTGACAGTTGTTTTGAGGAGCCCATGATGCCACTCTTCAGAGGAGATTCAAACAGGAGAACAACTTGCAAATGGCCACTTTAAGTAGCTTTTCTCATGATTGCATACACCTGGCTATGAAGTTCAAAACTCAATGAGGTTACAAAACCAAAAAAAGTGCTTTAGTAAGTCAGTAAAAAGTAGGTAGGAGTATTTAAAACAAGAAAATGATAAGGGTGCCCATACTTATGCACCTGTCAAATTTTGTTTGAATGCAGATTGCACATTTTCTGTTAGTACAATAAACCTCATTTCAAGGCAGAAACATTACTGTGTCCAACAGTTATTACATATATCAAACTGAAATGGCTGTTGCAAAAACACCAATTTTTATAAAACATTAAGCTTAAGATTAATAGGGGTGCCCAAACTTTTTCATATAACTGTATTATTCATGGGAGCAAAGTGTGTAGTTGCTAGTTAAGATTTCTGTGTATTGTCAAGTTGTAAATGGCATTACTAGTGGCATACATGATACCTGAACGTGTATTAAAAAGCACATTTTCCTGTCCTATAGACACCACTCAATAGAATAGCAGGGCTGCATGTTTCTTACATATGTCACAGCTATGTTGTAAAGCAGAAAACTTACCAGGAAGGCTTTTTGTCCTGCATCATGGGTAACTTCATCTTCACCGCAACTGTTCTTGTTCACAGGAAGATGGTAGCATATGACCGTCGCTCTGAACCTCGTGTCGGAGAAAGAGTGCCATATGTGATAGTGTATGGTACACCTGGAATACCCCTTATTCAGCTTGTAAGAAGGCCTATTGATGTCCTCCAAGACCATAACCTGAGACTAAATGCAACCTACTACATCACTAAGCAAATTCTACCACCACTAAACAGAGTATTTTCTCTCATTGGAGTTGATGTATTCAATTGGTATGATGAATTACCAAGGGTAAGTATACAGTGTTTTTTATGTGCATTTATTACAAGTTCTTAAATATATTCTGCATGCGTCATTAAAGAAAACGTGGAAAGAAACAAAGCGTGTAACCGGCTCACCTTCCTGCGGCTTCAGTCAGACCCAGAGTCTGTGATCAGCGCCACTGCACATTCGATTCGCCTCTGGTTGTCGCTATTGTCCATATTCCCATGCTCTTCCCGCTTTCTTCTACAGCTTGTACTATAGTCCTTTGCTTTTTTAAATATATTCCAGAGATACGAGCTTTTTAATATGGATTTGAAATAAAGAAACCAACTTTTTACCATTAAGTGGTGTCGCAGGAGCTGGATCATTTCCTTCTTCTCCAATCATTAAAGAAAAGCCTTGTTGGGAGGACTAGAAACCAGAGCGGAGTCTTATTTTTTTTGTTCCATACTGTACTACATAGTGTATCACACTGCTGCAACTTCACAAGAATTTCACAAATATGCTTTCACTGACCGTATATCCTTTCATGGTCACCAAATGACCTCTTGATGGTTTCTTATTTAGTAAGTTTTCTGGGAAAGGCGTCTTTTCTCATGAAATCAGTCTGTAGACGCACTAAATATCTCCACTTAAAGGTGCTGTCTTTGCATATGGTATGATGGGTCATCAATAGTAGATCACTGGGGGTCTGACACTTGGCACCCCACCAATTAGCTGTTATTTACTGCGGCACCAGCCTGATGTAATCACTTATAATGGTATTGCCGAGGGCAGCTGCAACCAAAGTATAGCAGCCGCTGATGGATATTGCCAGCTACCGCACCAACGCTTTTGTACAAAGGAATAGGAGCTGCCCTGCAGCAGCTGCTACACTTTAATCAGAGCTGCACTTAGCACCTCCGTCCAAAATGTTTACATCTGGCCAGCCCTGTAGTAGATCGCAGCTGATCGGTGGGGAGGCTAGGTGTCGGACCCCCACCGATCTGCTATACATAACCTATCCTCATATAGGTCTTCAATACCATATGCCCAGACAACCCCTTTGACAGAAAACTACATTTTGTTTCCTTTATCAGATCCAGAAGGCGTACTCTGCATACTCCACAATGAGAAATGAACTGGATACAAGGAAAGGCACAATCTCTCAGTATTTCACAACCTTGCATTGTCCTATATGTGACGAACTGACACAGCATGGCATCTGTTGTAAATGTAGGAGCCAACCACAGCATGTAGTAGTAATTCTCAATCAAGAAATTCGGGAATTAGAGTACAGACAAGACCAGTTAGTCAAGGTAATTATTTCAGACTGTTGTATTATTTGCAATGTATTAATGCAAAGCTCTCTTACGTCCTGTAATTGTCCAATCTTCTGTGCATATGACTTCTGTGCAGTTCTTTGTATTACTGAGCACATATTTGTTTCAGCAGGATCCTGACTGCTATGTAATCTGCTGCACAGAATCATAAACATGAATTGTTTGAGTTCAAGATCGAAGACTAAAAAATAGGCCACTATCAAAGGGAACAGATTATTTTCAGAAACTTGTGCCGTGTATAGAGATATTTCAGAAATTTTGGTCTGTGTGCCAAGACCACCGATCAGTAAAAGAACAGGGAATCAAAACCCACTTGAGCACTGTGTCTTCCTTCTGTTCAGTTCTGCTTGTATAGTGTTCCCAATCATAGGAAGTACATGGACTTTCAATGAATCAGTATACCACACAAGCGGAATAGAAATGAAGAGGCAGAGTGTCAAGTTTATTTTAGCAATCAATGAGGGTCTCAGCACCCAGACTTCCCCCCCCAATCAACATTTGTCAGGAGTTTAGAAAATGACAGACACCCTTTAACAAACGGTGTATAGACTTTGTTGTGTGCCTTATTAAAGCCAGTAATATATCAATAACATAAAACTTCTGCCTACTCACACTGCAGAGTCTTAATGTAGTGTGATGTGATGGTACTTCAGTATGTGTCCTCTGTCTCCTGCTTGTGATAGCTTTCCGCCTGTCAGCTCTTACAAACAGGAGAGATCAACTGAAACTGCTGCATCTTAGAGGAAGACAATACTCACAAAGATAGTCAAGGTTGGCACTGCAAGACACAGGAGTTTTATAACATTGCAATTAATTATTGTATAGACTATAACCCCCATATTACTTTTTTTTCTTACAGTATAAGAAAAAATACTGCCTTACAGTTTATATAGGCATATGATAACTTAAGCCGAATAGGAACATACAGAGTTACAAAAGAGGGCAAATCTTTAAGGACTGAGGGAGATGTTTGAGAGTAGCAACAACATGGCGTCTAAAGTAGATCTAGGAGCCAACCACAGCACATAGTACGGGGGATACATTAAATATACAGAATATAAAATAAACAATATATGACGTCATCTTGCCGTTCACAGGAGAGCAACTTGTAATAGTCAGTCTCATTTCATAACCCATGTGCTAATAGTGACAGGTTGAAAAGATATAGATGTGCTGTGCAGGGATGAAACAAATTACACTACTAGAAATATTAATGTATATTAAGGACAATAAATGCAGCGAGTAAATGTTTGCTTGAACAACACTATTCCTTATTCCACAGACTGCTCACTGTTCCCCAATTTTGGTATCTGCTATTTTGATTGGAACAGATTTTTGAGCTGATTTTCATAATTTCTCCATCTATTGTTTGTCTCCAAATAAACAAAATCAGAGAATGTGATCTAAAACTGTGCAAAGTGTCAGCGCTGGAGCTCACAATATCAATATTTCCATTCCAGTTATGCAAGAATTGCACGGGCTGCTGCGACCAACAGATCCAGTGTGTTTCTCTCAACTGTCCAGTACTTTTCAAGCTCTCCCGAGTGAGCCGGGAACTCTCCAAGGCTCCTTATCTACGTCAGCTCCTTGAGCAGTTTTGAATTGCATTGAGAGGTGACCGGTGCTATTATCTTTGTGTTCTTACACTACAAACTATTGTGCATGGTGCTGTTTTGGATTGCATTGCTTTCATGATTTTTATGATTTGTTTAATATGACTATTATTCCGAGTAACACTCATCTCCATCAGTGCTGGGGGTTATCCTATGTATTGCTATCTTTCTACAATGTACAAAATCTTTTTTCCTTTTATTTGAACTTTGTATCATACAGTTTTATAATGCAGGTGATTGAACACGCCAGAGGAATCATTGTGTAAATGCATTTCTTACGATAGGCTTTGGTTCCTTCCACAGTACACTGCCTAGGAAGGAGCACTGATCTCCACTAGCAGAAGGCACTTCTCTTGATACATCAGTATCAGACCTCGGTTCAATTCTAGAGCACTCACATTATTTCTAAGTTAAAGTGCAAAATATTTTGTAAATAGACCTTTTTTTACTTTTGAAACAACTAAGTAAAATAATGTGCAATGGGTTTTTATACAGTTGGTCGGTGTGTGTCCTCCATTTTTTGCTCCACTCATAAGACTTTTTTTTTTTTTTTTTAATTTTTGATCAGAATGTGCAAATTGTATTTCTGTGTAGCATTTCAGATTTGTCATTTTCTTATAAAAGAAGAAAAAGGAAAATAAAAAAATCTATATTGCTGTCTTGCTTTAGCTGTAATGGGGCATTGTGAGGAACTGTGCAAAGACCTTTTTTTGTTATAAAACTGTGGGACTGTTGCAATACTTTAAATATAAGATTTATTCCATTTTGCTTGTTTTGTATAGACATTTCTATGGTTTCTAAATATGCTTATAATATTTTTCTTTCCTTATGTACAGTTAAATCTTATTTGCCATCATCCTGAACACAACAGTGTATTTAGATTATTTGTATAACTGTATAAAAAAAGGAACTATGTGGTCAGTGTATCGTTTTCTAAACTGGAAATCGTTTGAAAAGTTAAAATTAAAACAATATTAAAAACTAATAAAATATATAATATTGTGACTTTTTGTTTTTGAATGCCAAAAATGGAAATTTTGAAAAAAAAAGTGTTGCGGTCATTGTTGTCAAAGATTTTCAACTAATGGCATTTACATTCTTCAATACTTAACAATTGGGTAGAGGCGTTAAAAATACAAAATATAAAATAACACAGTGAGGAAAATAAAAGTTTGCAATCTAATTTTTTTCTAATATTTTACTTTTCTAATATTTAACTCTTTAATAGCTCTAATGTGTCTAAATATTCAATAGGACAGCATCCACTTTCATGCAGTTTCTACACTCACCAAGTTGCTTACTTAACTTAGACTAATAAATATGACATGCCCCTTCCTCCTGGTGTATAAGAGGTGAAGTGTCAGAGGAGACAGTCATACTTATGAGGCAGTCTGCTATGCTAACACATTTAATGGCTTTACCTTTACTACATATTATTACAGTAGTTCGTACAGTTTTAGGTGCTGATGGAAATGCTATATTGAAAAGCCTTTCCGTGGTGGTTCTTCATTTATGGTGAGGTTTATAGGGTCTTTTAAGAGGCTATGGAGACAGTTATTTCCTACAGTGAGGAACTAAGGGAGAATTATGAAAGTTAGTACAGAAAATTGGGTGCAGTTTATATGAACTGATTGGTTGTGGACAACTTTTCCTTTACCTATATTTGTTAAAGGGTTGTCCTGGATTTAATCCATCATCAGTACGAGATTGGGAGGGGCCTAATATCTGGCTTTTCCATCCTTCCCCACCACCCTTACTTCCTCCCTTCCCCCCATCAGTTGTAAACCACTCCAGCAGCAGCCAGAGCAAGTGGGAGATAAAGTGCAGTACTCAGTAGCGGCCACTAAACAATAGACGGAGCTGCTGTGTTCCGCCCCATACATCACTTCGTTTCAGCTGCTGCCGGAGCCTTTTTGAACTGATTGGTGGGGATGCTGGGTGTCAGACCCTCACTAATCTCATATTGAAAACTTAAACTAGGGATGGGTCGTCAATTGTTTGGTTCTGGGCAACCCCTTTAATGACACTGTGCACTGTGTGTGCTGATGTATGACACCTACATTATATACCCTGTTAGAAGAAGTGATTCATGGGAAGATGCGTGTAAAACATACTGGAATTTTTTTTCACAGATCCTCTAAAACTGACTATACAGTAGGTAATCCAGATCTATAGAACACGCCTCCATTATGCCACAATGTCTATGAACCCGAAGACCTCGACACAGTGAAAAATAACACCCTGTTGTCACTATTCTACAGAGCAGGGGCGTACATAGGAATCATGGGGCCCCATAGCTGAAGTTCTAATTGCCCCCCCCCTCCCCCAAAAATGTAAATAATTGTCGGGGTCACAGAAGAGCAGATCTCACAACTTTCCAGCCTTTACAAAGTAATTTTCCTCCTGCTGAAGTCCTAGATTCCTTTTTCATTGCCCCCATAAAGTATGATGCCAACAAAAGTGCCCCCCAAACACAGTATGATATCCCCATGGTGAATTCCTCCTCATGCACAGTATAATGACTGTACTTTACCCCACCTCAACTCCCAAGGCAAAGTATCGTGACCCCAACACAGTATGATCCCCCAACTGTGACCCCCACACAGCCCTCCATACCGTATAATGGCCCTACATACAGCATAATGGCCCCACAACTCTCCACACTCCAGAGTATAATGCACTCGCCATGGTCCTCCACACAGTATAAGACACTCGCCACGGTCTTCCACACAGTATAAGACACTTACCATGGTCTTCCACACAGTATAAGACACTCACCATGGTCCTCCACACAGTATAATGCACACACCATGGTCCTTCACACAGTATAATGCACTTGCCATGGTCCGTCACACAGTATAAGACGCTCCCCATGGTCCTCCACACAGTATAATGCACTCCCCATGGTCCTCCACACAGTATAATGCACTCCCCATGGTCCTCCATGCAGTATAATGAACTCCCTATGGTCCTCCACGCAGTATAATGCACTCCTTATGGTCCTCCACACAGTATAATACACTCCCCATGGTCCTCCACGCAGTTTAATTCTCACTTCCCATGGTCCTCCACACATCATAATGCACTTCCCATGGTCCTCAACACAGTATAATGCAGCCTCCCATAGGGTAAAATGCGGCCCCCACCATAGGGTAAAATGCAGCCCCAGTCCTCCAGTATTATCAGTACTCACTGATTTAAAAAATAAATAAATACATACTTACCGCTCCTCGTTCCCCGCTGCTTCAGTCTCTGCAGCGCGTCTCTCTTTTCACCTCAGCAGCTGCCAGCTCCACTGTCTGATACAGCGTGGTGCGTCATCACGCCGCTGCGTCAGACACAGAGGAGAAATGATGGGAAAGGGAGTGTCACATGATGCTCCCTCCTCCATCATTGATTTCAACCAGGGCCGACTGCAGGTTTTCGTGGGCCCCGGGTGAAAGAGTCTCAGTGGGCCCCGTTAGCACATACCACCATTCATGATGCACAGATACGGCAGAGAAATATCGGTATAGTACACAGGGTCCAGGCTGTCCCCTCGTCCTTCACATATGCAAATATGCACACACACAATACGTAGACATGCACGCACACACACAGAACGCAGACATGCACGAGCACACACACAGTATGCAGACATGTGCGCACGCACACAGTATGCAGACATGATCACACACAGTACACAGACAGGCACACACACGGTACGCAGACATGCGATCACACACACAGTACGCGGACATGCGATCACACACACAGTACGCGGACATGCGATCACACACAGTACGCGGACATGCAATCACACACACAGTACGCGGACATGCAATCACACACAGTATGCAGACATGCAATCACACACAGTACGCAGACATGCCATCACACACAGTATGCAGAAATGCCATCACACACAGTATGCAGACATGTGATCACACACGGTAGGCAGACGTGATCACACACTGTAGGCAGACATGTGATCACACACGGTAGGCAGACATGTGGTCACACACGGTAGGCAGACATGTGATCACACAAACGGTAGGCAGACATGCGATCACACAAACGGTAGGCAGACATGCGATCACACAAACGGTACGCAGACATGCGATCACACAAACGGTACGCAGACATGCGATCACACAAACGGTACGCAGACATGCGATCACACAAACGGTACGCAGACATGCGATCACACAAACGGTACGCAGACATGCGATCACACAAACGGTACGCAGACATGAGATCACACACGCGGTATGCAGACATGCGATCACACACACGGTATGCAGACATGCGATCACACACACGCGGTACGCAGACATGTGATCACACACACGCGGTACGCAGACATGCGATCACACACACGCGGTACGCAGACATGCAGTCGCATACACAGTACGCAGACATGTGATCACACACAGTACGCAGATATGCACGTGCACACACAGTACGCAGATATGCACGCGCACACACAGTACGCAGACATGCACGCACACAAACACATACACAGATATGTACACACACATTCTATAAAACAGACATAAATATATATACACAGGCATGCACACACACACCCAAGACACATTAGAAATATATTTAAAATGGGGATTGGGGAATCTGGCGACAAGCCTCACTTACCTGCCCCTGGCCTGTCTCCCGTTCACCTGTGCAGGGCCGCTAGCATGTCTGATTGCCATCACAGACATGGCCCTGGACCATTAGGGGGGCTCGATCTCTGTCGGGGCCCTGGACCATCAGGGGGGCCCCCTCACCGTCGAGGCCCTGAACCATCAGGGGGGCCCCCGAACCATCCGGCGCTGAGCCCGCACTGAACCGGGCACATGTCAGCTGATTCTTAAGCAGACATGTGCCCGCACAGCCTCCGGTGGAATCGCGATCCACCCGCTACTGTTAACATGTTAAATGCCGCTGTCAATCTCTGACAGCGGCATTTAACATCGCGGCGCCGAAAGCGCGTCACTTCCCCATCGGTGACCCCGCGGGTCACCGATGTGTGGGCATGACAACCCTGGGTCTGCAGCAAACACTAGTGGTTGTCATGAGCTGATCGCTATGAGCGCCACCTAGTGGTCGGCGCTCATAGCACAGGAGCATTTCTGCTACATAGAGGTGATCTGATGATCACCTCTATGTAGCGGAGGCGATCAGACAAGTGCTGCTTCTAGTCTCCTATGGAGACTATAGAAGCAAGCAAAAAGTGAAAAAAAAAATGTTATTAAAAAAATATAAAAGTTTAAATCACCCCCCTTTCGCCCCATTCAAAATAAAATAATAAAAAAAAACACATACACATATTTGGTATCGCCGCATTCAGAATCGCCCGATCTATCAATATAAAAAAAAATTAATCTGATCGTACCGAGAAAAAAATTGTAAACGCCAGAATTAAGTTTTTTGGTCGCCGCAACATAAAATGCAATAATGGGCAATCAAAACATTGGATCTACCCCAAATGGTATCAATAAAAACTTCAGCTCGGCGCACAAAAAATAAGCCCTCACCCGGCCCCAGATCCCGAAAAATGGAGACGCTACGGGTCTTGGAAAATGGCGCCATTTTTTTTTTTTTTTAGCAAACTTCGGAATTTTTTTTCACCACTTAAAAAAGAACCTATACATGTTTGGTGTCTATGAACTCGTAATGACCTGGAGAACAATAATGGCAGGTCAGTGTTAGCATTCAGTGAATGTGTTAAAAAAAAAAATAAAAAAAAAACATCTGTGGTATTGCACTTTTTTTGCAATATCACCGCACTTGGAATTTTTTTCCCGTTTTCCGTACACGATATGGTAAAACCAGTAATGTCGTTCAAAAGTACAATTCGTCCCGCAAAAAATAAGCCCTCACACGGCCATATTGACCAAAAAATAAAAAACGCTATGGCTCTGGGAACAAGGGGAGCAAAAAACGAAAATGCAAAAACGGAAAATCCCAGGGTTGCGAAGGGGTTAAAACAGCGCTACTAATAGCTCTAACATCGGCTAGGCGGATTGATGATATTCAGGCTCTTTCTTCGGCCTTGCCTTTTACTCAAATCCTGGATGATAGAATAATTCTTAAACCAAATCCCGCTTCTCTCCCTAAGGTAGCTTCCCGATTCCACAGACTTCAAGAAGTAATCTTACCCTCTTTCTGTACTAATCCGAGTAACCAGAAAGAAGCAGAGTTTCATACGTTAAGACGTAAGGAGATGTGTGATTAGTTACCTCTCGGTCACCAAAAACTTAAGGAGAGATAGTTCTTTGTTTATATCTTACCAAGGGGTTAGGAAAGGGTTTGAGGTTACAAAGTCCACCATAGCTAGATGGATTAGGGAGGCTATTTCTTTAGCTTATGCGTCCAGCGGTGAGGAAGTGCCACGAGGGTTGAAGGCTCACTCCACCCGGGCTGTGGCGACATCTTGGGCGGAGAAAACGGGGGTCTCCATAGAAGACATATGTAAGGCTGCTACCTGGTCCTCTCCCTTCTATAGGCACTATAGACTGGATATGGGTGTTTCATATGACCTCACCTTTGGGAGAAGGGTGCTCCAGGGTGTGGTCCCTCCCTAGAATGCTTCATCTTTGCAATTCTCTCGTGGTGGGGTCATGGTCAATCGATAAAGTCATAAGTAGTGTTGAGCGATACCTTCCGATATCCGGAAATATCGTATCGGATTGGATCGGGCCGATACCCAAAAAGTATCGGATATCGCCGATTCCGATACCGGAAACCAATGCAAGTCAATGGGACACAAATATCGGAATGAAAATAAACCCTTTCTTTCCTTGTAGGTTAATTCTACATGAAGGAAAACAACTAAGAATAATGTAGAATGACATGAAAAGCCGGCAATTCATCAGCGGCATACACCGGTACCCGACAATTTACAACAGAAAGAATAGAGCTTCACACATAGATTAGATAGATAGAAACATGTCAGTCACATATATATGAAGTACAGTGACAGTGTTGCTTACTGTACTTGTCATTTAGTGTAAAGGATTTATTAAAAAAAATATTAGTGTTTTCGTGCACCGTCTCTTTAAAAAAGCCGGCCGGCAATTCAGCAGCGGTACCCGACAATTTATAACAGACAGAATAGAGCTTCACACATAGATTAGATAGATAGAAACATGTCAGTCACATATATATGAAGTACAGTGACAGTGTTGCTTACTGTACTTGTCATTTAGTGTAAAGGATTTATTTAAAAAAATAATAGTGTTTTCATGCACCGTCTCTTTAAGAAAGCCGGCCGGCAATTCAGCATCTGTACCCGACAATTTAGAATAGAAAGAATAGAGAATCACACATAGATTAGATAGATAGAAACATGTCAGTCACATATATATGAAGTACAGTGACAGTGTTGCTTACTGTACTTGTCATTTAGTGTAAAGGATTTATTAAAAAAAATATTAGTGTTTTCGTGCACCGTCTCTTTAAAAAAGCCGGCCGGCAATTCAGCAGCGGTACCCGACAATTTATAACAGACAGAATAGAGCTTCACACATAGATTAGATAGATAGAAACATGTCAGTCACATATATATGAAGTACAGTGACAGTGTTGCTTACTGTACTTGTCATTTAGTGTAAAGGATTTATTTAAAAAAATAATAGTGTTTTCATGCACCGTCTCTTTAAGAAAGCCGGCCGGCAATTCAGCATCTGTACCCGACAATTTAGAATAGAAAGAATAGAGAATCACACATAGATTAGATAGATAGAAACATGTCAGTCACATATATATGAAGTACAGTGACAGTGTTGATTACTGTACTTGTCATTTAGTGTTAAAATAAAGGATTTATTTAAAAAAAAATTGGCGTGGGGTTCCCCTTAATTTTAGGCTCTAGCGGAGGTTAAGCAGACAGCTGGGGCAAATGTTTGAAGCCTGGGAAGGGGGTAATACCCACGGAGCTTCCCAGGCTACTAATATCAGCCCCCAGCTGAATACCTAGCCTTTACTAGCTATTAAAATGGGGGAACCCCCCCCAAAAAAATAACGTGGGGTCCCCCCTAATTTAATAGCTAGCACAGGCTAGGCAGACAGCTGGGGGCTGATATTAATAACCCAGGAAGGGTGCCATGAATATTGGCCCCCTCCCAGGCTAGAAACACCAGCCGTCAGCCGCCCCAGAAATGGCGCATCCATAGGATGCGCCAATTCTGGCACTTAGCCTCGCTCTTCCACGCTGCCCTGGTGCGGTGGCAGGGGGTAATAGTGGTGGGGTTCATGTCAGCGCCAGCTGCCATGAAGCCCAGGTTAGTAATGATGGGCGTCTATAAGACACCCCCATTACTAACCTACAAAGTGTTAAAAAGAAAAAACACACTACACCCAGAAAAAAATAATTTATTTGAAATAAAACACACAATTTTATTTAATTCTTAGTTTACTAAAAATAATAGTTACCTGTCCACGTTCCTGCGCTGATCTCCCATGCACAGCTGTCACATCTGGAGATGGTGACAGCTGTGCATGGCTGCTGTAAGCTCACGCTGCCGGGAACACGTCCGCTCCCGGCAGCGGGAGCCACTGACTGAGGTCACCGGAGTGCATTCAGGCAGCGCAGCTCCGGAGACCTCCTTTACGGCACTGCTGTACCGTGGGAATTTCTCACGATACAGCAGGGCCGTAAAGGAGCTAACCGGAGCAGCGCTGCCTGAACTCCGGTGAACCCTTACGGCCCCGTCATTCTAGCGGCAGCAGCGGTTCAGAGCGGTCACATTCTATGTGGCTGCTCTGAACTGGAGATCTTCGTGGGACACTCGTGGACTGCTACGGAGGGGTAAGGATAAGGTTGTGGTTTATTATTTTATATTTTATTACAGGAGATCGATGGCTTCGGGTAATTAGGTGTCTTGGTGAGTATAGGTGTAGTTTTTTATTTTTTACTTTATTTTAGGTGGCGATCGGCGGGGACAGGTAATGTATGAACTAATTTCTTTTAGGTAACCACTGGCCACCAATGACATGTATTTAAAATTTATTGGGGACACAGTAGGGCAATTTAAATAGCAGGATCAGTCTGATGGGAACTACTGCTCCCATCGAGCTGATCCTGCTGGCAGGAGTGGACGGGGGACAGACATAGGCCGATGGGAGTAGTAGTGTCACATCGGCCTATGTCTGCCTGCACGCACACACACCGCACACACCCGCACACATCGCACAGACACCGCGCACACCCGCACAAACATCGCGCACACACCCCGCACACACACTAATCATGACGGTCTGATCGCCTGGGAGATGAGGCTGACCTGTGCGGCCGTGGGAAAGTTCATGTGAGTTCATGCAGTCAAGCATGAACTCACATGAACCCTCTGAGGGCACCGCGGCTAATTCAAATGAACAGCTGATCGGCATCAGCTGATACCTCAGCTGTTCATTTGAAATAACCGACGGGAAAGCGCAGCACAGAACGGGAAAGCCGGCGGTGAAGTCTTTTCACTGCCGGCTTCCCCGCCCGGGTCCTTCACTCCCCGCTCCTTGGAGCTGCGCTCCCCGCCCGGTCCTAACTTACGATCGGGATGGGAGGTGGCGAGGGGAGCGGAGGATCGGGGTGGGAGGCTGCGGGGAAGCAGTATGGGGCTGTGTGATTGTTTAAAAGCCGGCGGCTTTATACCGCCCGCCGGCTTTTAAACAATCAGGAGAATTCTCCCCCGCTGGGATGGCATTCTGATGACAGGCTGGATCGCGCTGCCATCCAAGTTGTCATCCTTCACAGACACTGCAGAGCGCAGGCATTATGGGAACTTCCGATTCCGGTATCCGATATTGTAAAAGTATCGGAATTAAGTATCGGAATTCCGATACCGCGAATATCGGCCGATACCCGATATTACAGTATCGGAATGCTCAACACTAGTCATAAGTTACTTACCGGTAACGGGATTTTTCGGAGACCATGACAGCACCCTTATATTCCCTCCCTTCACGTTTGTGGGAGCACTCCTTGTTTATTAATTAGAAATTTCACACTTAATGGTGATGTATAAAATGTTAGTTTTGTGGTTGTTTGCTTTGTTTACTAACCTGGTGGTCCTCTCAATGCTCTGTAATCCAAACTGAGACGAGAGAAAGGGCCACCACTTTTAAGCCTGTAGGTTTCCTGTCCTTGGTGGGCAGAGCCCCTCTCTCGTGGTGTTGTCATGGTCTCCTAAAAAATCCCGTTACCGGTAAGTAACTTACAACTTTTTGCACAATAGAGCATGTCACTCCTTTCAGCGTTTTTTCTGTGTTTTTCACCCATTGAAATTAATGGGTAGTGAAAAATTGCTTAAAAAAAAAAAGCCTAGTGTGAACATAGCTGTCAGGTTTTGCTGCTTTTTTTTTTTTTTTTTTTTTTACTAAAAACGCAAGTACAGCAGTATGTGAAACTCATTTATTTTTGTGATCTTGTCTTGGTCACCTGAGATGGCAGCTTGGATTAGGACAGTTTAATTAAATTAGTGATGTGTACAATTTAAACATTGGCTGAGCTAGGTGTGAGATTGAACAATACCTTTGGCCCATATAGTTGTGAAATTGAACAATCCCTGAGGAACTCAATGGCAGACCATAGTGTGAGAAGATATAGTGTCCTGCAAACTCAATGCACTGCCAGTGTCTTAGGTAAACTATTCCTGAATAATTCACCTCCCCCCACTGTGACATTTGAAGTTAATATGGTTTAATATACGTCTTGCATTGCTGACCTGTGTTAATGTTTCTGTGGTGGAAACAAAGCTGAACTTTGGGATCCTGAAAAACACACCAAAACCTGCGTTTTTGACGCAGCTTCTTTCCTGCGATCAGGTTTTGCTGGAGAAAAAAACTGTGAAAAAACACCTAGTGTGAACATACCCTTACTGTTAAAATGAAAGGGACCTGCTCAGACCCAGACATATGTTAAAAAGATCTGCTGGCTGCCCAAATGCAGATCCTTCCATGCCTTTGGTTATAAACAGAACCATGACCATGATATATTAATAACCAAATTATAATGATGTTGGAGTTATGTTTGGTCTTAAAGTGTTTTTAATTGTGTAACATACTGTCATTGAAAGGCCAAAGTAGAGCATATAGGTTATAAAAAATAAAGAAAACACAAGCTTCTCCTATGGTTTTGTACAAGCTATAAACCTGGCGGAGATATTCACTGCACATTACATTTTGTTATTGTTTTCTTCAAAGTGTCTACAAGATTAACGCTGATGTAATGTTTCTTACACCATAGTATAGTAAATGTACAAATCACCGTGCTTTCTTCCCCATTACCTGAGACAATCGTAAGCCAAGCGTTTTTATTGGACTGAGGGACACGCTAATTATTTTGGCTTAAACCTTTTACATTTGACGTCAAAGACAGCTTTCCCATTCATTTTAGATCAGAATCTACCAGAACCAGGTTTACTCAAACAAAGAAAAAACATTTGATTTGCGCTTGTACATTGTGAATAAAAAGGTCACTTCCATGCTTGTTCTGTGTAAAACTTAATATGTTTAACAAATGTCACTTTTTATGCTTTAAATCTACAGCGATGAGCTTAACCCTTCATTAAATGACTTGGCCTTCATTCAGACTTCTGTAATACTCCTGGGCAAGGGACATATAATTAGTAGCACATAACTGGATAAGAGCCCAGCATGGAATAGCTTGTACATATGTAACTGGAGATACGGTATGTTTTGAGCTCCATAGCACCCACATTGCATGTTTCTCAAATAGCTCCTAATCTGCCCATATAAGCTGCTATGTGAAGTAGTTTTAATAACTTGATCTGTGTCCCAAGTGCACCAGCTGGGAGTCCAAACTGTATGCATGGTATACGAGCTGCCCCCTGCTGTATGCCCCACTCTTTCTGGCACCGCTGCTCCACCCTGCACCTTTTAACTATGTTATGCTGGGGGGGGGGGGGTCCTGTCTATGGAGGAGTGAGGACGTGCAGCAGTTCAGCTCCTGCCTGGATGATTTCTGCAGACCCAATTAAGAAACAATATTTACCCCCAAATGTCAGCTAAGAAGCGTCCCAGTGTCAGCCAAGCAAACGGACGTCCTTCGCTGGTGCCTGCGATGGGTATTTTCCAATATCTGAGGAGTTCTGCAGGCCTCACACCAGAGCTAGCAAGCTCTCTGACTTGAAAGAAGATGGCGGACCAGCATTATCTACATCTGGGACCGTGAGTTGCATAAATAATACTGTCGGGACTTACATGATACAGGCCTCTAAAGATGATATCCAGGGGCAGAAGGGGATATCTCATGCTTCTTATTCACAAGCGGTGAGCAGCTCCTTGCACAGGCTGAGAGACTTATCCGGAGGCATTCCTCATCACTCACAGGGCCTGGCAGGCAATGTATCTATCTATTTAGGCACAAACTGTATGGGAAGATCTTAAGGCTCATATATGTGCTATTCCCACAAAAGAAGACATGGAGAACTTTCTCTAGGCTGGAAGCATCCTATAGGGCTGAGACTGCTGCTATCAGAGGGGAACTTCAGCAGCTGTCTGAAAGGGTGGGTAATGATGAAAGCCATACAGAGGCCATCTCTCAGAGATTACACACACAAACACTACTCTAGGACTGCAGCTCACTGTCAGCAATTGGAATACCTGTCTGATTTGGTGGACGATATAGAAAATACACTGTGTTCCAAATTATTATGCAAATAATATTTTCACAGATTTTCCCAAATTACCTGTATGAATTGCAGTCATTGTAATTTTCCAGTCAAATAACTATTAGAGTACAATTGAAAGGTTTTTGTACAAACTGCCTATGATAACAGTATATTTTTAAAAAAATAAAAAGCTCAAACTGCACTCAAAATGCATGTTCCAAATTATTATGCACAGCAGAGTTTTCAACCTTTTCATTTTAATAAAGAACAAAAAATGGTCATTTTTGAAATTCTAAGCATTAGCAGGTTATTACAAACTGAAATCAAACAGTTTCCAACTCAAAACTTTATTCTAGGTGATGTTACATTTGCACATATGACCCCTTGTTCGAAAGGAGCTTCTGAACTCTCTCGTCCATTTAATTTGTCAGGTTTTGGATGGTTTCTGCTTCAATTGTTTTGCATGAGGACAGAATACCCTCCCAGAGCTGTTGCTTAGATGTGAACTGCCTCCCGCCATCATAGACACTCCTTTTGATGATGCTCCAGAGGTTCTCAATGGGGTTAAGGTCAGGGGAACATGGGTGCCACACCATAAGTTTGTCCTCTTTTATGCCCATAGCAGCCCGAGATGCAGATGTGTTATGTGCAGCATGAGATGGGGCATTATCATGCATGAAATGATCTCGATGGTCCAGATGGATGGAGTGGAGGATGGCTGGTTGATGGACACCCCATGCAAACACGGCTACGGCGCTAACAAGGAGGAGGTGGAGTAATGTTTTGGGCTGGAATCATGGGGAGAGAGATTGTCGGCCCTTTTAGGATCCCTGAAGGGGTAAAGATGAACTCCATAATGTATGGTGAGTTTCTCAAACAGCACTTCCTTCCATGGTTCAAGAAGAAGAACCGTGCATTCCGCAGCAAGATCATTTTCATGCAGGATAATGCCCCGTCTCATGCTGCACATAACACATCTGCATCTCTGGCTGCTATGGGCATAAAAGGGGACAAACTTATGGTGTGGCACCCATGCTCCCCTGACCTCAACCCCATCGAGAACCTCTGGAGCATCATCAAAAGGAGTGTCTATGATGGCGGGAGGCAGTTCACATCTAAGCAACAGCTCTGGGAGGGTATTCTGTCCTCATGCAAAACAATTGAAGCAGAAACCATCCAAAACCTGACAAATTCAATGGACGAGAGAGTTCAGAAGCTCCTTTCGAACAAGGGGTCCTATGTGCAAACGTAACATCACCTAGAATAAAGTTTTGAGTTGAAAACTGTTTGATTTCAGTTTGTAATAACCTGCTAATGCTTATAATTTCAAAAATGACCATTTTTTTGTTCTTTATTAAAATGAAAAGGTTGAAAACTCTGCTGTGCTTAATAATTTGGAACATGCATTTTGAGTGCAGTTTGAGTTTTTTATTTTTTTAAAAATATACTGTTATCATAGGCAGTTTGTACAAAAACCTTTCAGTTGTACTCTAATAGTTATTTGACTGGAAAATTACAATGACTGCAATTCATATAGGTAATTTGGGAAAATCTGAGAAAATATTATTTGCATAATAATTTGGAATACAGTGTAGAGGAAGACACAATAATATCAGAATTAGAGGCCTCCCAGAATCCGTGGAACAGAATAAGCTGGAGGAATCTTTACGCTGTATCTTTTATTCTAAATTAAATCTACCACGTGACTCAGACATAGAATTTGATAGGGCTCACAGAACCCTGGCACACATATCTACTGATGTAAATATGACAGAGATGTCATAGACCGGATACACAGATATAAAGTGAAGGATAACATTCTTGCTAAAGCCCGCACATTGGAACCTATCATCTTCAATGAACATGTTATTCAGATTATGCATGATGTGCCCTGAAACCCCTGCTCGACATACTGAGACAACAAAAAATCCTTTATTCTTGGGGTTTTCCTTTTAGACTTCAAGTGAGAAAATCTGGAACTCTACATGTTTTCCGAAGTCTGGGAGATTTATCAATGTTCACTAATGGACTGGGAATTCCGTCGGTCCAAGTGCTCCCATGAGAGTGGCCGGGTATAACTAGAAGACTTGGAAGGAATGACTCACCTCGTCCTCAAAAAAGGAAGACACACAACTTTGGCATGAGAATTGGAGGTCTCAATACGGAAGAAAAAGGAGCATCACCTCTGGATTGACTGGCTTCACTATTCTCACTCATTGTTCTCTTTGATACTGATTAATGCTTAGCAGTTGGAGAATCCTATACAAAGTTGATATAAGCACACATGTATAGATATTGTTATATACGAGTTGGGAATTCAAGTTTTGGTAGATAGTATACGTTTCTCATACATAATAGTACATGTAATAAGTCATTATGGGTCTGCGGACTGAGCCTGGGGAAAGCTACCCTCCATAGAAAGCGCGTTTCCACTAAGGGTATCTACATTCTGCTGGACAGGTGTGGAATTTTCTATTTTTCCCTAGTAGTCCTCTTTGAGGAGTTTCTTCGTGGTTGGGTAAGGCTCACAACTGATTTCGTCTCTCTTTTTGTGTTGTTTCCCTCCTTTCCTATATATTTTTTTTTCTTTCCAAGAGGAATGAGTTCAGATATATTCAGATAGAGAAACTGTCTTTCTCTTAAGTTTTTCCCCTTTTTTTTCTTCCCTTTCTCTCTTTCACTAATCCTCCCTCAGACCTAATCCCTGGTCCTCAAAATTAACACAGTCAAATTATGTTCTTTAAATGCTCGAGGCCTCAATTTTCCTCAAAAACGTTCTCAGATTCAGTACTTCATGCACAAACGAAGGGGTCATATGCTCATGTTACAAGAGACACGTTTTAAATCTGATCAGGTTCCTAAGATAAGATAGATATTATAACAACTGGTTTCATAGTAAAAGTCCTGAAGCAAAATCCAAAGGGGTTTCCATCGCAATCCATCAATCATTAGCACGGTCTTTGGCAGTTATCCTAAGTGGCAGTTTTGAAAGTGGCTTATTGAAATATCCCGGAAATTCCAGAAATGTAGTCCACATCCTCCATGCACCAAATACCACACGGTAACTGCCCTTAGACGGACAGATACTGGCTGATGACCATGTTCTACCTATTGTGTCCCCCCATTTCCATATAAGATTATAAGCAGGTAACAGAGTAACAAGGTCTCCCCAAATAGCTCTCCTGTCAATTCTCCCTTCTTCAATAGGTACTCAAAAGAAAGACCTACTTCGAGTTTGCTTAACTGCGCAACGGACAGTAATCCCGCGGTTTTGGAAACTTAAAAACTAACCTAGCATATTGGATTGGTAAAATGAAATGGAACCAACGATAAATTCAGAAGGGTTTGGAGCGGATGGATTCTGTTTCAGGTTTCACATTATTTTCATACCCTGTTCTAATAGTTTCAACAGATTTATGTGATTGTGCCCAGAATTAGCTACATGGGCATAAGGACCTCCCACCCCCCTCCTCCCCATCCCTCGTCCCTATGTCTATTCTCTTTTCTCTCTCTTTTTCTTTCCTCTCTTTATATGATTTCTTCAGACATAATATAGAAGTTACCTCAACATAAAAACCTCTTATTGGTGATTATTATATAAACAATATGATGATCAAGATATTACAATGTGAATTGATATTGAAAGAGGTGATCTCATTGGAAATGTGGACATTTTCTCTGTTTTCTTCGAATTCAATATATTTTTTGATTTGCACAATGTATAATAATCAATAATTAATGTTTAATAAAACAGATTGAATATAACTGTTATGCTTTTCTCAAAGATGTGTAGTGTAAAATCTAATGGGTTTTTTTCAGGGGAGGGGGTAGGTGGAGTCAGGAGGGGTACGGTTGTGTCATGTTTAAAAAAAAAAAAAGCTGTTTTTTTTGGATACTTCTCGTTACTTGACTTTAATCAAAATTTATTGTTGGTCATGCATGTCCGGATTACAATAAAAGTTTGTTTTTTTTTTCCCATATTTTCTTCATCTTATTCTAGTCTATGGGGAAAATGCACAAGTAAAACGCACATTTACTGGAAGAGAAATTTGCATATTACAAAAATACACTGCGGATCCGTTTCCACAATGTAAAAGGAAAAGAAGAAAAAAAACCAGTATGCATGACATTCTATAAATCCCATACATTTTGCTGGAGCTATAATAACCTTTTTTTTTTTTTTGCAGTGCAGAAATACCTTTAAAAAAATGCACCAAATACTTATCTTGGGAATTTGGCCTAAAAAAACTGCAGTTTTGCTGAGTGTTCAAATCTAGTAGTCAAGTTGACGCGCCCCCTGGGCCAGTGCTGTAGGGGATACCCGGAGCCGGATCTCGATGGGGGTAGTAGTCCTTGTGGCGGTGACCCGGTCCGTGCCCAGGGTGTCAAACTAAGTGGCAGTCTATGGCAGTAGATGTTAACTTGATTGTCGACTACGCCACCCGTTGAGTGCGGCTTTGAAGCCGCCGCTGCAGAGCAGTCCACTGAGGCCGGTGGTATATGTGCAGCAGTGATGGTATAACCCCCAACGGGAGGGGTATGGCCTCAGGGCAGCAGGTGTAGATGATGGGGGTTGTGATGATGCAGAAAGAAGATTCAGAGTCAGGAGATGCAGTTCAGGGTTTTTACTTACTGGTGTTCTCTTGGTCACTCTGGCCTTGAGTGACCACCCGAGCCGTGCTGCGTCCACCAGGTCCTGGACTCGGCCAACCCCCAGGCAATTCCGGAGCGTGGTCCTGAGCTCCTTTCTGACTCTCCCTTCCTCTGGCCGTTCCCACCAGGGATCCACTTTTGGCCGGCTCCCTCGGGTCTCTTGGTGGTCAAGCCTCCTTTGGGCTCCCTGACCCTATACTCGGTGTGCCTTTCTAGTGGATTTGGTGAGGGTCGTGGCAGATCCTGACCATGACCTCCGGTTCCTGGCTAAGGTTGGTTTTGGCCTCTGCCAGCTTGGGATCCGGTACCCTTGTCCGCCAACCCTTCACCCTTTTGTCTTTATTCTGGGATCTTGGGGTTCCCTTCTTGTCTCCTCTCTGGGTCCTTCTTTTCTCCTCTCTCCCTCTGCAGGCTCTGCTCTGGAGCTGGGCCCAGCCGGAGCCACAGCTCCCTGTCAGCCCTCCTGGCTGAGCTCCTCTGCTCTGCTCCTCAGGCTAAACTCTGACCCTGTTCTAAGATGGTGCCCACCTTATATACTCCCTCTATGTGTGAGCTCAGGTGACCAGCACCCAATGAGCTCCTATCTTTACCCAGACTACTCCCCCTATCTGCCCCTACACTACTGGGATGTTCCACCCCCCTCCCACTCCAGCCAGGGACAGACGCTGTCGTACCTGCACATATACTGGTGGGAGTACCGTAGTTCTGTCCCCCGGAAATGGGATGTATGTAGTGCATGCAGCCTACTGAGCTCAGTCCCACACTCCATCCTTACCCGGGAGTGGAATACCACACCTCTGGCTTGAGGTGTAATACCCCTGTAGCAGCCGAATCCTCAGGGTGCTACATTCCCCCCTGGTAAACCACAGCACGTCCTCGGGCTGTAAAAGAATAAACATCCAAAAACATACAATTTTTTTTCAAAACATCATAAACATATAAAACATTATAAACATTATCCTTCAATCATCCCTTTATGGGAGGTACTTCTTACTTATAATGTTACCAGCATCAAATGTTACGGACACATCATATAATAATATTAACTCTTTCAGCATAATAAAACTTTTCCTATAAAACATTTTTGACCTCTGGCCACTTGTGCAAATTGTGACCAGGGAAGTGCCACAGTCTCTTCAAGAAAAACACAGCTTTCCTATAAAACCAGTAGGGTGCGCCTTAGAAAGCGCAACTATATACAAGGGGAGGTATGGCCGCTCTCAGTCCTCGGCCAGTGGGGAAAAGGGATGGCTGCTCACAGTCCTCAGCCTGTGGGGAGATGGGACACACTGGAACAGTTCACACTTGTCCCAACGGGGAACATATTTAAATTAGCAGCATGGCAGATACCCTTACGGGTAACTATTTTACAGTTTCAGTTCACCTCTTAATGGTGACGATGCTCTCCTGCTCCTTCCTGAGGGTAGGCTTCAGACCCGTCCGGGTCCTCTTGACCTTCCTCACACCGCAACTCCTCTTCCGTCAGGCGATGTACATGAAGTGCATAGGGTCCTTTGGCACACTGGTGCCGGGTAAAGGTGACCTCATCACCCAGGTAAAGGTCACGACCTCTGTGTCCCTCCGGTAGGTGGGACTCGACATCTCTTCTGGTCACAAAGACGTCGCCGGGGGTGTGATGATCTCGAATGAAGCCCCAACCGTGCTGCAACTGGAATTTAATTACAGTCCCGGTGGCACGGGGACCGTGGGCTGCACGGGGGTTCCTCCTGGTCCGGCTCTTCTGTTCTGCACTTTTTATTTGCAGCCGCTGCTCGCGGACCCGCCTCTCTCTTCTTTCTCGGTCAAAGGCTTCCAACTGCTGGCGGCAGCACTCTGCACGCTCCGCTGCAGCCGCCCGGGTTTCCTGAGTGAACCCGATGAGGTCTCCTCCTGCGGGGTCCCACTCAAACTGCGCCTCCTCTAACGAGAGCGGGGTCATCTTGACGGGCGCCGGAGCCGGGATTAGGGGCTCATCCAGGGGTCTTTCTTTCCGCAGTCGGGGATGGTGGAACTCCGGTGGCCACACAAAGGGCTGCCCATCCGGGCATGTGTGCTGGGCAAATAGGTCTTCACCCAGGTGTGGCGCTGTGGACGTTGAGGGCGCTGTTGTGGTGGCGGCGCCCGGGTTCACCAGGCCTTGCGACCAGGCTTGGGGCACCCTGAATGTAAAGGGCACCGTGAAGACGGCGGCGCCCGGGGTTACTTGGCCCAGCGACCAGGCCGGTGGCTCAGTGGAGGTAGAGGGCGCGGTGGTGGCAGCGGCGCCCGGGATCACTAGGCCTTGCGACCAGGCTTGGGGTACCCTGAAGGTAAAGGGCACCGTGAAGACGGCGGCGCCCGGGGGCACTCGGCCTTGCGACCAGGCCGGTGGCGTCTCCTGCTTGGCCGCGCTCAGGGTTGAGGCGCGTGACGTCACAGGGGGCGTGGTCGCGGCTCCTGCTTGGGGCCTAGTCTGGAGCGGTAGCAGTGCGGCAACGGGCACGTTCAGTGGGACCTCGGGCTCTGCGACGGGGAGCGGGGGTAGGCTTATGGCGGCTGGGCTTGGGGTAGTGACGTCCCCTTTACTTGCCTCCGTCTCTTCAGCTCCCTCTGCGGCGGCGTCTCCGGCCTCCGTCCCTTCTGCATCCTCTTCAGGGGCAGGCGTGCTCCTCGTTGCAGGTGGTGTGCTCCGCTGGCGGGTTCCAGCCTGCTGGGCCATCTCTCTGCTCCATGCGGCCAGTACGTCCCGCTGCACTCGGGCCATCCTCTGAGCCAAGCCCTCCAGTGCGGTCCGTGCATGCTCCCGATCTCTGGGGAGCTGCGCCAGGATCTCCACCAGGCCTTCTGGGGTTGTCGCTTGCAACAGGCTCCTGACCACTGGGTCGGTGCTGCCTGCCTCTCCCTCCATCTCCGGGTACGGCTCCTCCAGACTCCTCCAAGCTGCTCCCATCTTCTCTCTTTTGTTCTGTATACGCCCATACTGAGGGCGGTCCTGGGGCAACTTGGTGATTGTCAGTTCCAGGGGCAGACCCCCCATGCTGATGGACATCTCAATCATTGCAGTCTCTGCTGGTGGGGGCGGTCTTCGTTTTTGGCGCCACTCTTGGTCCTGGCCCACGATGGGAGGTCGTCTCTTACCACCCTCTGGCACGCCCATAATGGCGTCCGCTCTGCCAGGGCGGGAAACTGTCCAAGATGGCGGGAATCGCCTCCCAGTGGCGGGAAACTCTGTGGATGGCGGGAAAAAGCTGCAGATGGTGGGCAACCGGCGTGAACCGATCCGAGATGGCGTCCGATGGCGGGGACCCTCCGGAACCGGCGGGAGACTTCTTTTTGAGGTAAATGTGAACTTTTCTTCAGGCACGCAGTACCCGGTGGTTGCGGGCACGTTATCCTGCCGACTACGCCAAAAGTTGACGCGCCCCCTGGGCCAGTGCTGTAGGGGATACCCGGAGCCGGATCTCGATGGGGGTAGTAGTCATTGTGGCGGTGACCCGGTCCGTGCCCAGGGTGTCAAACTAAGTGGCAGTCTATGGCAGTAGATGTTAACTTGATTGTCGACTACGCCACCCGTTGAGTGCGGCTTTGAAGCCGCCGCTGCAGAGCAGTCCACTGAGGCCGGTGGTATATGTGCAGCAGTGATGGTATAACCCCCAACGGGAGGGGTATGGCCTCAGGGCAGCAGGTGTAGATGATGGGGGTTGTGATGATGCAGAAAGAAGATTCAGAGTCAGGAGATGCAGTTCAGGGTTTTTACTTACTGGTGTTCTCTTGGTCACTCTGGCCTTGAGTGACCACCCGAGCCGTGCTGCGTCCACCAGGTCCTGGACTCGGCCAACCCCCAGGCAATTCCGGAGCGTGGTCCTGAGCTCCTTTCTGACTCTCCCTTCCTCTGGCCGTTCCCACCAGGGATCCACTTTTGGCCGGCTCCCTCGGGTCTCTTGGTGGTCAAGCCTCCTTTGGGCTCCCTGACCCTATACTCGGTGTGCCTTTCTAGTGGATTTGGTGAGGGTCGTGGCAGATCCTGACCACGACCTCCGGTTCCTGGCTAAGGTTGGTTTTGGCCTCTGCCAGCTTGGGATCCGGTACCCTTGTCCGCCAACCCTTCACCCTTTTGTCTTTATTCTGGGATCTTGGGGTTCCCTTCTTGTCTCCTCTCTGGGTCCTTCTTTTCTCCTCTCTCCCTCTGCAGGCTCTGCTCTGGAGCTGGGCCCAGCCGGAGCCACAGCTCCCTGTCAGCCCTCCTGGCTGAGCTCCTCTGCTCTGCTCCTCAGGCTAAACTCTGACCCTGTTCTAAGATGGTGCCCACCTTATATACTCCCTCTATGTGTGAGCTCAGGTGACCAGCACCCAATGAGCTCCTATCTTTACCCAGACTACTCCCCCTATCTGCCCCTACACTACTGGGATGTTCCACCCCCCTCCCACTCCAGCCAGGGACAGACGCTGTCGTACCTGCACATATACTGGTGGGAGTACCGTAGTTCTGTCCCCCGGAAATGGGATGTATGTAGTGCATGCAGCCTACTGAGCTCAGTCCCACACTCCATCCTTACCCGGGAGTGGAATACCACACCTCTGGCTTGAGGTGTAATACCCCTGTAGCAGCCGAATCCTCAGGGTGCTACATAACTATCACAATTTGACCCTTGTCAAAGTCACCCATACTGAGGTCCCCTGAGTTCCGTCATGATGGCTTGCAGTATGCATGCAGCTCAACTTTTTCCATCAAATGTAATGGAATCAAATGGAACCTAAAGGACTTTAAGTTATAGGCCGGATGTGACAAGTATTGCTAGATGTGAGGGCATGGAGAAGCAGTCATTCAAACAACGGTAAGATAAAGATGTCCTCGCTATTGAAGATTTTCTCTACCTCAAGGATGTGAGGAATTGCCCGCAAACTTGTGTTGAAAGCGCACCTGTCAGCAGGATTGTGCTCAGTAAACTACATACACTGTCAGGTGGGTGACATTATACTGATTAAAATAATACCTTGGTTCATGAAATCCGTCCTGTGGTTCTTGTGTAATCTTTACTTTCAGTTTGGAGATAATGATATGCTCGTGCTTCGGGGAGGAACTGTGGGGTGGGCGCTATCTGGTGCTCTGCTTACATATTCATCTGTATGCTCTTATGACAGCTCACTGTGCCTTCTCTGACCTGCCTCCTATTTTACCTAGCCCCACACTACTAGATGCATTATGTAAAATAGGAGGCAGGTCACTGAAGTCACTGAAGGCACAGTGAGTGGTCATAAGAGCATACAGATGAATATGTAAGCAGAGCACCAGATAGAGCCCCCCTCCCTCCCCACAGGCCGCCCCAAAGAACTAGCATATCATGATCTCCAAACTGAAGTAAAGATTACACAATAACTACAGTACGGATTTCATCAACTAAGGTGTTATATTAATCAGTGTAATGTCGCCCACCTGACCGTGTATGTAGTTTACTGAGCATAAACTTTCTGACAGGTGCGCTTTAAGGACATTCCTTTGGGGCAATTTCTGTTACTTTGCCGACTCAAGACTTGTTTATGGTTATTGCCTCAAATATAATGAACCTAAAAAAATCAAGTCCACTCTCTGTCCTAGAGAAGATTTGTAAATCTAAATGTGGGGAACACAGCACACAATAGAGTGATACCCTATGGAGGGAGAGTAGGAGAGTGTTGGTTACTTTCACCTAGTAGAGTTGTGACAGGCACAACTCCTATGTAGGCATGAAGAAAAACATCAGCTGCTGTCCCGTGGCTGGTGGATAAATCCTCCAGGAGATATTGGATCCAGTTGGATGAACACATAAGTGGGCTGTGCTGCTGGAGTAAATCAATTCTTCAGAGATGATGATTTTTATTCACAACGCGTTTCAATGCCGTACCGGTGTCTTTTTCAAGTGAATAAACCAAATGACATTTGTTTTTTTCACTTGAAAATGACGCCGGTACGGCAAATGAAACGCGTTGTGAATAAAATGCCTTTTCATCATCATCTCTGAAGAATTCATTTACTCCAGCAGTGCAGCCCACTTACGTGTTCATCCAACTGGATCCTAGAGAAGATTGGTGTATAAGTTTAAGAGGGTTCCAATGAATAAAGGGAGCTCATCCCTTTTCGTTCCGACCTTTGACGTACTTGTACAATGTGCATTTAGTGCGATTTAATCAGCCATCATGTGTCTCAAACAGTCGTGGGTGGAGCTGTTCTCCGCCCACGGATGTTAACCTGTTAAATCCTAATGTCAATCTCTGACAGCAGCATTTAACACGTACCAGCAGGGGTGAACGTCATTCTACTCTCCCATCAGCACGCCCGTGACGTGATCGTGGGTTGCCGATGGTTGTCATGACAGCCAAAGGTCTACCGAAGACCCCCGTGCCTGTCATTACGATCCTCCTATAAAAGCCAGTGTTTATCTGGTGTTCATAGGTGATCGTGATTGTAGCTATTTTTAGCAGTGTTAATGCACTGCAACTTATAGTACAAGCGATCTATCAAAGTCTGATCTATCAACATATAAAATAAATTAATTTAATCTGTAAATGGTGTAACGAAAATAAAGTAAGCAAAACACCTGAATTATGTTTTGCATTGCAATAAGCTAAAAGGCGATCAAGACATCGTATGTACAGCCAAAAATGGTATCAGTAAAAACGTCTGCTCACGGCTCAAAACATAAGTCCTCAAACAGCCCCTTATCCCGGAAAATGAAAACGTTATGGGTCTCGGAAAATGGCGACACAAGCAAAAAAAGTATTCTTACAAATTTTGGAATTCTCATTTTGAAAAAATACTCTTCTCATTGTTAGAGTATAAATAACATTTTATTGGACAAACGGTTGAGGTTTTGAACATTATACTGACTCATTTGCATTTACCAGCTTCTTGTTTTATTCTCTTCAGCCTTCATCTTAATTACTAGCTTTGATCCTGCATTTTACTCCTTTATGCACGGCTTTCAATCCCTTAATGCATCAGCACAGCTTCACATGGCCAAGTAGTGTCATTAGACAGTATGATTATCTTTCACTCTATATTCCCCTAAGTATATGAATTTATTACAAGTATACAGTCAAGGAGGCTAGACTCTCAAAATTGTCATTATAAACTGCATGACAAGAACTGTCTCATCATCAGTAACTGTGATAGAAGTTTCTGTCCCACTTCCCCATGAAAAAAGTATGTGGTACAATATATGTAATCAGATAAAAAAAAAGTCAAGTAATTCCTCAAGGGGTGGACCTGGGTGTCACTATGATATCACATTACTTAACTTTAGAGCAGTAATATTTATTTCCAGGTAAAAAATTAACATCTTAATACTGTAATAGGCTTTGGTAATTTATTCTCCACTTTTAATTCATGGGTAACATCAGTTTTCAGTGAAAACAGATTTTCACATTACGGAGATAGGTGATGACAGTTGGTACTTATGAGATTCTCTAGAGATGGGAGGAGCTAGAGGCAAACACAAAAGAAAAAAAAAACTGCAAGTTCATCTGAAATGACAGTTGAAGTTCTCCAAATTTTCTTCTCTCAGAACTTTGAGCACCAACTGCCATCTCTTATCTCAGTAATGGAAAAATCTGTATTCACTGAAAAGAGATTTTACCTGAGAATTGAGAAGAGAATTTTGGAAATGAATGATCAGTCAAAGAGGAAAAGGATGCAACTATCTCTAATAATATATATTACAAAGTTTCTTCAACTTTTTTTTTCTTATAAAGTTAGAATTGCAGAACATATTGCAGATAGCAATAATCTACAATATTTCAAAACCATCAGGCGTAGCTGAACATTTTGTGACAGTTTGCAGTTGCAACTTGAGTTCCTTTAAATTACATGACATTGAGAAGGTTTCAAAGCCCAAAAGAGGTGGAGACTGGAGGAAAATGTTCTCCACTGGGAGGCATTTTGGATTTACCAATTGCAGATCATTTTTTTCTCAGGGCTTTAACTGCAAAACGATTTATTATACTGCATGGAAAATAAGGTAATTGCAGCAGAAAATATGTTCATATTTGCAAAACTGTCCACACATGCATGATGAGTAAAAACATTAATCCCTCTGACAGAGCCAATTTTGACCTTAATGACCAAGCCCAATTTTCAAATTTGACGTGTCACTCTATGTCTTAATAACTCTGGAATGCTTCTACATATCTCAGAGATTCTGAAATAGTTTTTTCTTGACGTACTTTGCTAGCGGTAAATTAATGTTTTACAATTTTAATGAAAATATCTGAAATTTGTCAAGAAATATAGAAAAATTTGCAATTGTCAAACTAGTTTACACCCTTATACCAGATAGTTATACCACACAAACTAGTTAATAAACAACAGGTCTACTTTATATCCGCATGCAAACAAAAAGAAAAAGAGAGGCGCTCCTGTGTATATCCGGTGATCTTTGAAAAGAGGAATAGGGGGAATAGAAATTTATTAACCTTGTGTGGTTGCGCACCCCTGCACAACCACGGATTAAGCCTCCGGCGTGAATCGCACACCGCACGGGTCTCTAGCGTACCAGCTGACAGAATCACATGGGACGTGACATCACCGCAGGTTGCTGTAACTTTTTGATAAGCTGATATCTGCAGCACCCAACTGCTTACCCAAAAGGGAATCAAGAGTTACAAAGTACAAAATTGGTGCAGTTTCCTTTGGGGTGCAAGGTAACAGCGGGCCAGGGTAATTGTTAATCCAGAATTTTCTTTATTAATCAAATGGCTTCACAACATGTTTTGGCTAATAATGCCTTCATCAGGTAAACTGATTTAATGAGCCATTCGCAATTTCACTGTACGGTTCACCTGATGAAGGCAGTATTAGCCGAAACATGTTGTGAAGCCATTTGATTAATAAAGAAAATTATGGATTAACAATTACCCTGGCCCGCTGTTATCTTGCGCCCCAAAGAAGAAAACCGCACCAATTTTGTACTTTGTAGTACTTTATATCAGCGTCATTTTTCAAACGTTTTTTTTATTTTGTTAGGATGTTAGAAGAGTTAAAGGGAACTTGTCATGTAAAATAACGCTATTAACCTGCAGATTTCGGGTTCATCTGGTTATCAAAAATGGGAGGGGGATCCCACATAATTTTTTTCACTTATTTCTTTATTAGATTAAACAAGCCTAAAAAACTGTAGCATAAACTCCACATGAAAGACACTAAAGGGTGCAAGTTTATAATATGTAGGGGCTTGTGAAATTATATATTTGCAGGATATCTATCTATCCACGGTCGGACTGGGGTGTCTGGGGCTCACCCTACAGCTATATGCAAATGCCTGTTAGCCGTTATCCCCATTATAGTGGAGCGTTGACTGTAAATCACAGGCGGCTCCTGCACATCTACTGTGCGCCACCATCACTGGGATGTACAATTTCGGTAGTTTGCATTAAAAGGGCTTCTTTGGTTAAAACAAGTTATCACCCAAATCTGAAGCAATGTTTGTAAACACACCGACCCCCCATGCAAGACCATATAGTTTCTCAGTTTGTATTTATTAAAAGGGATCATTACCTAACTTATCTAGGAATAAATTTAACTACAAATAAATCAACACTTTTTAGATGGAACAACACCCTACTACTCCAGCAATTCCAAAATGACCTCAATAAATGGTCCTCATCACACCTTTCCTGGCTTGGATGTATTCGCTCAATAAAAATGGTAACATTACCCCATTTTTTAGATCTTTTTAGATCACTACTTCTAACGGTACCCAGCAAAACCTTCTCAGATATACAGTACAGACCAAAAGTTTGGACACACCTTCTCATTTAAAGATTTCTCTGTATTTTCATGACTATGAAAATTGTACATTCACACTGAAGGCATCAAAACTATGAATTAACACATGTGGAATTATATACTTAACAAAAAAGTGTGAAACAACTGAAATTATGTCTTATATTCTCAGTTCTTCAAAGTAGCCACCTTTTGCTTTGATGACTGCTTTGCACACTCTTGGCATTCTCTTGATGAGCTTCAAGAGGTAGTCACCCGAAATGGTCTTCCAACAACCTTGAAGGAGTTCCCAGAGATGCTTAGCACTTGTTGGCCCTTTTGCCTTCACTCTGCGGTCCAGCTCACCCCAAACCATCTCGATTGGGTTCAGGTCTGGTGACTATGGAGGCCAGGTCATCTGGCGTAGCACCCCATCACTCTTGTTCTTGGTCAAATGGCCCTTACACAGCCTGGAGGTGTGTTTGGGGTCATCATTGTCCTGTTGAAAAATAAATGATGATCCAACTAAACGCAAACCGGATGGAATAGCATGCCGCTGCAAGATGCTGTGGTAGCCATGCTGGTTCAGTATGCCTTCAATTTTGAATAAATCCCCAACAGTGTCACCAGCAAAGCATCCCCACACCATCACACCTCCTCCTCCATGCTTCACAGTGGGAACCAGGCATGTAGAGTCTATCCGTTCACCTTTTCTGCGTCGCACAAAGACACGGTGGTTGGAACCAAAGATCTTAAATTTGGACTCATAAGACCAAAGCACAGATTTCCACTGGTCTAATGTCCATTCCTTGTGTTCTTTAGCCCAAACAAGTCTCTTCTGCTTGTTGCCTGTCCTTAGCGGTGGTTTCCTAGCAGCTATTTTACCATGAAGGCCTGCTGCACAAAGTCTCCTCTTAACAGTTGTTGAAGAGATGTGTCTGCTGCTAGAACTCTGTGTGGCATTGACCTGGTCTCTAATCTGAGCTGCTGTTAACCTGCGATTTCTGAGGTTGGTGACTCGGATAAACCTATCCTCAGAAGCAGAGGTGACTCTTGGTCTTCCTTTCCTGGGGCGGTCCTCATGTGAGCCAGTTTCTTTGTAGCACTTGATGGTTTTTGCAACTGCACTTGGGGACACTTTCAAAGTTTTCCCAATTTTTCGGACTGACTGACCTTCATTTCTTAAAGTAATGATGGCCACTCGTTTTTCTTTATTTAGCTGCTTTTTTCTTGCCATAATACAAATTCTAACAGTCTATTCAGTAGGACTATCAGCTGTGTATCCACCAGACTTCTGCACAACACAACTGATGGTCCCAACCCCATTTATAAGGCAAGAAATCCCACTTATTAAACCTGACAAGGCACACCTGTGAAGTGAAAACCATTTCCGGTGACTACCTCTTGAAGCTCATCAAGAGAATGCCAAGAGTGTGCAAAGCAGTCATCAAAGCAAAAGGTGGCTACTTTGAAGAACCTACAATATAAGACATAATTTCAGTTTTTTCACACTTTTTTGTTAAGTATATAATTCCATATGTGTTAATTCATAGTTTTGATGCCTTCAGTGTGAATGTACAATTTTCATAGTCATGAAAATACAGAAAAATCTTTAAATGAGAAGGTGTGTCCAAACTTTTGGTCTGTACTGTACACTCTCAAGTCTCTAAATTCGTATAGCATGGGAAATGCCCTAGGATTTCACAAATAATCATGTTCATTCCTCCCATGTTAGATGACAGGGAGGAATGTCTCTTCCCAATTTCTCCCTATACTACAAGGCAGCACAAGTAGCGCAACTTTCTATAACATCTTCATCATCTGGGAAGCCTAGATGGATAGACCTTGAAAACTCTATCAACTCACCATACTCAATTTCGGGCCTAATGTGGGCAACAAACCAACTATCTATTAAATTAGCTACTCTCTCGCCGTACACTTACCCCTCCCTCAAACTATGGAGAAAACGCAGATTCAAATTTAAAATGCAGTCCAATCCCTCCCCCCTATTATAGATACTCAACAATTCTATGTTTACCCCTGGAATTGAACCAAACTCTTTTAAATGGTGGAAGATTAGGGGAATCACCTGCCTAAGACACCTGTGGACTTCTAACAGAACCATCATTTCTAGACAGGAATTCATACAGAAACATAATCCCCCATTAAGTGAAACGATGCGTATTAACCAAGTTCTACACTTTGCAAAAAAAATTACTAATAACAGTAGAGCCAATTTACCTTCAGTGTTTGAACGAAAATGCATTTACAACCTTTTTGGTCCGTGAATGATATCGCTGTTGTACTCTACATTCAACCAACCCTCGGCAGAGGAAAAGTTGCAGTGTGTAGAATAGTGGGAGAATGATCTCTGCTTCAATATGTCATAAGATAGATGGTTTCGCTGTTTTGGTGTTCTATCAAAAGATAGTCACCAGACTTCACTAATCGAGATTTCATTGAATAGAGCCTACTACGTTCTGGCAAAATTACATAAAATCTACCCCAATGTCTTAGACAGATGTTTCAGGGGGTGTAATGCTGCAGGAGACATGAAACATATTTGGAGGTCCTGTCCCTTGGTGATAACTTTTTGGCAAGAAATTAAATCCCTAATTAGGGGTGCGATAGGGGGTCTGTCCGGCTAGATCCTACGGTATTATTGTTTGGAGATAGGCTACAGGTCATATCCCATAAAGCATTCAATCTACATTTAATTACATTACAATGGCCACGTGAATCCACATTGCTTCTCAATGGAAAACATCAATCCTGTCTCTATCTCTATTTAAAAAAGCAAACAAACTAGACAGTATAATGATGTATGAATGAATTTAAGTCACTAAAACTGATACAATGGAATTATTTTTTGAAGTGTGGACGCGCTGGATAGACTCCCACCCCGACCCCCTTCTATCTCGTTCTCTAAGAGTATCCCTGTAAAACCCCTGTGCAAAGAGGATGAGAAAAAGAAGGTCACTAGATATTGATTGACACTTACACTAAAACATATATGTTTATGCATCGTTCTATAACTTTAAACAAAGTACACAAGCCATATACTAACTTTATTTGCTAGTTTGATTCAAATTTATTTCAGATAAGTTAAGATATAAATAAATGCTAATCATCAAACAGAAACTCCCAGCAGAGAATATTCTCACCACCTCCCCCCCTGTTTTCCCAACCCATCCCTTTTTCCTTTATCTTCCTCCTTTTTGCATCTTGTATACCTGTTTTGCTGTAATTGTATACGTATCAGAATGTGAACTTTAATGATTAATGCTTTCCCTGTGTGGAAAAACTTTTTATAATGAAAAAAAGTTTATATTCTAAACTGGTAAGAAAAATTGTATAATAAAACAAGTTTGAAAGTAAAACAAGTTATTACCAACCCATGGGATCCACAGGTTAGGTAGGTAATAAGTTATTGATTGTATAGATCCGACCTTTGGAAACCGTACCGATTGGCGAAATGGGGAACTTTTATCCCTGACTGGACACTTTTATCCCCATTTTAAAATGCAGCTGCAGATGGGATGTCTTACCTCAGCCTCATTCATTCTGTTTGGGGCTTCCAGAAAAAAACAAGAACAGTCCTCACAGCTAGTGTTGAGCGAGCATGCTCGACACTGCTCGGTACTCGCCCGAGCATCTCACTACTCGGGATGTTCGGCGAGCATCGAGCATTTCCGGGTTACTCGGGCGGGAGCTCGGGTCTCCGCCCTGCACGTTTGGCGCTCTTTACAGAGTCAATGAACATGCAGGGATTGCCAGCCAGTCACTGTAATGCCGCAGCCATGTTGTTTGTGGGCATTACAGTGATTGGCTGGCCGCACAGCGTCACCTCGAGTATTTAAAACCGGGCGCCGCCATCTTGGACACAGTCGCTCCGGATCAGCCAGTGTAGGGTCAGTGGTGATGAGCTAGGGAGAGATTTAAACTCCGAAATAGTTAGTGTAGGGTCTCTAAAGCCAGCCAAATCAAGCAAACAGTCCTTCTCAGGACTAATATCTATCCCAGATATCAGGCAGGCAGGCAGGCTGTATAGGAGATGCAGTGGTTATACCAACAAACAGTGCATTACAGTCCTGTGTGCTCCTGCTGGTCAAATTGCTAGACTTATTCCCCGGTCTCAGGGGCCAGGAAAAATCCTTTTTTTTCATCTAAATCCTGTATTTTTTTTTCCTAAGTCAGACTGCACAAATACGCGACTTATTAACCTTTTGGTATTTTTTTCTCCCCCCCAAAAAAATTGAGTGTGTCTGTGACTGTTCAGACACCAATATATCTGTTTAAAAGAGTCTGGTGTAGGCCAGATAACTAGAACTGTGGTTTTGCAGTTCCACGGTTCAAATCTCTGTATTATCCTGCTTTTGGCATTTTTTATGTAAAAAAAAAACAGTAATAGTGTCTCCCTGATTGTTCAGACACCAATATATCTGTTTAAAAGAGTCTGGTGTAGGCCAGATAACTAGAACTGTGGTTTTGCAGTTCCACGGTTCAAATCTCTGTATTATCCTGCTTTTGGCATTTTTTCCGTAAAAAAAAACAGTAATAGTGTCTCCCTGACTGTTCAGACAGAAATATATCTGTTTAAGAGAGTCTGGTGTAGGCCAGATAACTAGAACTGTGGTTTTGCAGTTCCATGGTTCAAATCTCTGTATTATCCTGCTTTTGGCATTTTTTCCGTAAAAAAAACAGTAATAGTGTCTCCCTGACTGTTCAGACACAAATACAAATATATCTGTTTAAAAGAGTCTGGTGTAGGCCAGATAACTAGAACTGTGGTTTTGCAGTTCCACTGTTCAAATCTCTGTATTATCCTGCTTTTGGCATTTTTTCCGTAAAAAAAAACAGTAATAGTGTCTCCCTGACTGTTCAGACACAAATATATCTGTTTAAAAGATTCTGGTGTAGGCCACATAACTATAACTGTGGTTTTGCAGTTCCATGGTTAAAATCTCTGTATTATCCACCTTTTTGCTTTTTTTACATAAAAAATAAAAAAATTGAGTGTCTCGCTCAGTATTCACACACAAATATATCTGTTTAAAAGATTCTGGTGTAGGCCAGAGAAATAGAACTGTGGTTTTCTTCTTCCACGGTTCTAGTCTCCTTTTTATTACCCTTTTTCCATTGATAGTGCGAGTGTAGGCTATTTTATTTCATTTACAATGGGCAAGGCGTGTGGCAAGGGACGTGGAACTGGACGTTCTGGTGATGGTGCGTGTAGAGGACGGGGCCGTGGCCAAGGTGAAAATGTGCCAAAACTGACAGCCACATCTTCTCGCTCCCACTTCTTGACCGAATTACTAGGGAAGCACACTACAACACCAGTATTGCGAACTGATCAGTGTGAACAGGTTATTAATTGGATAGCAGATAATACTTCCAGTTACCTGGGCACCACCACCTCCGGTCTGTCTTCCACACGGTCAAGTTTTAGTAGACGTGAGTCTCGACTGCATACTCCTCCTCACCCTGATGCTCCTTCCTCCCACCATGCCGAGTGTCGTCAGACAGCAACTGATCCCACACTTGGACACTCTGAAGAGCTGTTCACTGGTCCATTTCCATATTTGTGCCCCTCGCCTGCTCCGCTTGAAGTGGTGGAAGAGGAGATCCCATGCAGCGATGCCCAAATATTTGAACAGCCACGACCAGAGGAAGTCGACGCTGGCAATTTGTCACAAGAGGTGGGCGATGACGAGACACAATTGTCACGAAGTGAGGAGTAGGATCGTGGTGCGCAAGTGGAAGAGGAGGAGGTGGTGGATGATCTAGTAACTGACCCAACGTGGCAGGAGGAGACGCAGTGCGAGGCCAGCAGCACACGGGGTACTCTGCCTCCCTCCCCCTAACAGGCAGGAAGAAGCAGTGTGGTGGCCGCACACAGAAGGCGGGCAACAGTTCCCCGTAACACCAACACGAGGGACGTTGCCAGTACAACCGGTAGGTCTTCCAGAGTCTGGAATTTTTTTAAAGACTCTGCTGATAACCCCAAAAAGGCCATTTGTACCACCTGCCATGGCAGCATCAGCAGGGGTGACAAAACCACCAGCCTGACCACCACCAGCATGATCAGGCACATGTCAGCAAAGCACCCAACTTTGTGGGGCGAACCCCAGGGTCCACGACCAGTGTCAGCGGGTGTCGCCACTGCTTCTTCCGCTGTTGTGCGTGTAAGAGAACCCCCTGCTGTGCGTGCAAGGCAATCCCCTGTCCATACTGCATGCAAAGATGCCCCCTCCTCTCAGTCTTCACTTGTTATGGCAGTTTCTCAAGAAACAGCATCAACGTCCACGTCCCACCGCAGCGTTCAATTGTCCTTATCCCAGAGCTTTGAACGAAAGCGCAAATTCGCAGCCAACGCCCCACAGGCCACAGTCCTAAATTCACACATTTCACGACTGCTTGCGTTGGAAATGCTGCCTTTTAGGCTGGTGGAGATGGAATCCTTCCGCAACCTTATGGCGTTGGCCGTTCCTCGGTACTTGGTCCCCAGCCGACACTATTTTGCCCGGTGTGCCATCCCCGCACTACATAAGCACGTGTCCCAAAACATCTGCCGTGCCCTCAACAACGCAGTTACTGGGAGAGTCCACCTGACAACGGACACGTGGACAAGTGCTTGTGGCCAGGGATGGTACATCTCCCTGATGGCACACTGGGTAAACATAGTGGAAGCCGGGACCCAGTCGGACCTTGGGACGGAACACATCCTCCCCACACCGAGGATTGCGGGCCCTATGTCAGTCAGAGTTGCCCCCACAGTGTACTGCTCCTGCGCATCATCCTCCTCCTCCTCCTCATGTTCAGCCTCCATCTCAGATATCACCACATCAGTTACAAGCTGGAAGCACTGCAGTACTGCCTCAGCCAAGCGGCAACAGGCTGTGCTTAGGTGATAAACCTCACACTGCTTGTGAGTTGTGGACAGCTGTGAAAGAGCAGGCAGATCTGTGGCTGAGACAGCTGAACCTACATCCAGGCACGGTCGTGTGTGACAATGGCCGTAACCTGGTGGCGGCTCTGAGGCGAGGCGAGATCACACACGTACCATGCCTGGCTCATGTGCTTAACTTCGTGGTTCAGCGGTTTCTTAAATTGTACCCCGAGTTGCCAGATCTGCTCGTCAAAGTACGCCGCCTGTCTGCTCATTTTCGGAAGTCGGCTACAGCTTCCGCCGCCCTTGCTGTGTTGCAGCAGCGTTTGCAGCTTCCGGCACACCGACTGGTGTGTGATGTCCCCACACGTTGGAACTCTACCCTCCACATGTTGCAAAGGATTTGTGAGCAGAAGAGAGCAGTTGTGGAGTACCAGCTGCAACAAGGCCGTCGATATTCAGGTCAGACTCCACACATAAGACCTCAGGAGTGGACCTGGATGTCTGACATATGTACCATCTTGACAAACTTTGAGGAGTCCACCAAGATGGTGAGTGGCGATGACGCCATCATTAGCATCAGCATCCCACTTGACTGTCTTTTGCAACGCTCTCTGCAGAGAATTAAAGAGGAGGCATTGCAGCCAGAGTATGATGAGATGGATCAAGAAGCCATAATGGGCAATTACACACAGCTCAGCCTCATCTCATCCCAACGTGCATTGGGGGACAAAGATGGAGAGGAGGAGGAGGAAGAACAGAAGCTGGTATCATGCGCTGTAGACAGTAGTACCTGTACAACTGTCATACTGTCGGTTCAGCGTGAGTGGCCTGAGGACAGGGTGGAGGAGGAGGAGAGCATGGTCAGTCGTCATCTTGGTGAGGACACGGAAGTCTTGCCCATTACCAGTCTGGCACGCATGGCTGACTTTATGTTACGCTGCCTTAACTGTGACCCTCGCGTTGTCAAAATCTTGGGTGACAGTCATTACTGGTTGGTGACACTTTTAGACCCCCGCTACAAGGAGAACTTTCACTCTCTTATTACTCAGGTAGAGAGGTCTACAAAAATGTGGCAGTACCAGAAGGCCCTTGCTGCAGAACTGTTAAAAAAAATTCCCATCTGAACACGCTAGCGGCAGAGGTCACAGTTCGTTGACCAACCAAGGCGTACAAGCGAGAGAGATGCAACTCCAATCCAGCAGAGGCAGGGGAACACTGTCAACGTTCTGGGACAGTTTTCTGAGACCCACCCAGCTTACAGGCCCTGAGGCGCGGGGTACTCTCACAAGGAGTGGAAAGTTTCAAAAGATGGTGAGGGAGTACCTTGCCGACCGTACCAGCGTCCTCCGTGATTCCTCTGTGCCTTTTAATTATTGGGTATCCAAGCTGGACACTTGGAATGAACTCGCTCTGTACGTCTTGGAGGTCCTGACCTGCCCTGCCGCTAGCGTGTTATCGGAGCGTGTTTTTAGTGCCGCTGGGGGAATTATAACTGATAAGCGCACTCGCCTGTCAACTGACAATGCTGACAAGCTGACCCTTATCAAAATGAACAAGGGCTGGATTGGGCCAGACTTCTCATCACCACCAAATGACAGCAGAGTAACATAAAGTCAAATCCACTGTGTTATTTCGGGAGGTGTATTCCCATGCACCGCTTCACACCCACACATGGGTATACGCTTCCTAATTTCGGCTGTTTTTTGCTCTTCTCCTTATCCTCAGCCTCCACCACCACTATACCACCAGGGTGACCGTGGTCCGTGTTGCCAGCATTGTAAGTTCCTCCATCCTAATTTTTGCCAGATTTTGCTTGGAAGGCATAGGCAAAGTCTATGGGAGACCCACTCCCCAATAATGGGAATAATGTTTTTAATATGCTGTACTGCATGGCTCTTGTAAGGGGCATTAAAACCATCTTGTTAAGCTACTGTGACCTCCACCACTCTTCCAAGAGGCATTAAAACTGTCTTGTTAAGCTACTGTGACCTCCACATCTCTTATCTCTTCCAAGGGGCATTAAAACCATCTTGCTAAGCTACTGTGACCTCCACGTCTCTTCCAAGGGGCATTAAAACTGTCTTCTTAAGCTACTGTGACCTCCACCACACTTCCAAGGGGCATTAAAACCGTCTTGTTAAGCTACTGTAACCTCTACCACTCTTCCAAGGGGCATTGATATTGTCTTTTTATTCCACTGCGACCTCCACCACTCTTCCAAGGGGCATTAAAACTGTCTTGTTAAGCTACTGTGACCTCCACATCTCTTCCAAGGGGCATTAAAACCGTCTTGTTAAGCTACTGTGAAAAGAAAAGAAAGGGCGCATGTGTAGACTCACAGGGCTATTTAAATAATTTAAAAAGTGCCACTACACTCACCTGTGATGGTTGTGTACGTCTACACAACCAAGATTAAGCGTGTGATTAATGAGGCTCCGGGTCACCTCTATTTGTAGTACCGTCCTGTCGGTGTTTGCCTCGCAACTCCGTGCTCCTCAAGTGGTCACACGATCCTGCTGGACCAGATACCACGTCACCGCAGGTCCTTAGTAGTTTAACCCGGTGGCTGGATAACCGCAGGTCCTCACACATCCAAATATGCCCGGCTGCTCCTGCCGCTTTGGCTCCGTATGGAGATATTTAACAAGTAAACAATGGTGCAGCGGTCTCAGAGAGCGCCAAAGGAATACTGGACAATTTAATAGATGGCAACCGACTTTTATTCTTCCTCCAATACCACTGCCACAACGCGTTTCAACGGTCTAAGCCGTCTTCATCAGGCCCCACCTGATGAAGACGGCTTAGACCGTTGAAACGCGTTGTGGCAGTGGTATTGGAGGAAGAATAAAAGTCGGTTGCCATCTATTAAATTGTCCAGTATTCCTTTGGCGCTCCCTGAGACCGCTGCACCATTGTTTACTTGTTAAGCTACTGTGACCTCCTCGTCTCTTCCAAGGAGCATTAAAACCAGCTTGTTAAGCTACTGAGACCTCCACCACTCTTCCAAGGGGCATTAAAACTGTCTTGTTAAGCTACTGTGACCTCCACGTCTCTTCCAAGGGGCATTAAAACCGTCTTGTTAAGCTACTGTGACCTCCACGTCTCTTCCAAGACGCATTAAAACTGGCTTGTTAAGCTACTGCGACCTCCACGTCTCTTCCAAGGGGCATTAAAACTGTCTTGTTAAGCTACTGTGACCTCCACGTTTCTTCCAAGGGGCATTAAAACTGTTTTGTTAAGCTACTGTGACCTCCACCACTCTTCCAAGGGGCATTAAAACTGTCTTGTTAAGCTACTGTGACCTCCACCACTCTTCCAAGGGGCATTAAAACTGTCTTGTTAAGCTACTGTGACCTCCACGTCTCTTCCACGGGGCATTAAAACCGTCTTGTTAAGCTACTGTGACCTCCACCACTCTTCCAAGGGGCATTAAAACCGTCTTGTTAAGCTACTGTGACCTCCACCACTCTTCCAAGGGGCATTATAACTGTCTTGTTAAGCTACTGTGACCTCCACGTCTCTTCCAAGGCGCATTAAAACCGTCTTGTTAAACCACTCTGACCTCCACGTTTCTTCCAAGGGGCATTAAAAGCGTCTTGTTAAACCACTCCGAACTCCACAGCTCTTCCAAGGGGCATTGAAATGTTGTTTTTAATTACCTCTAACCTCCACGACTCTTCCAACGGGCATTGCATTTCCTCCTAATTTTTGTCAGCTTTTGTTTTTCAATGCATAGGCGAACACTAAGGGAGACCCACTCCCCAATAATGGGTAGAAGGTTTTTAGTATGCTGTAATCCACATCTGTTTCAAGGGGCATTGCAGTTCCTCATAATTTTTGGAAAGCCTTCCATTCACTGCTTAGGCCAACAGCGTACAGGAGACCCAGTTGCTATAAATGGAAAAAACGGTTTAGTTAAGGCCCTCTGACCTCCATGTCACTTCCAAGGGGCATTGGAGTGCCTCGAAATTTTTGGTAGGCATTGCACTCTCTGTATGCGCTATAACTGTGTAGCCAAACCGCTCCTTTTGGTACAGAAACATATCCTACAAGACATGTGTGGTTGACTGGCCTGATATTGATGTGAATGGTCCCTGTTCCTCCTGCTCTTTTTCCTTTGCCACCACCTCATCCATCATTCATCACCTGAAGCTTTGTTTTAACGGGAGTCATAGAACTGGGATAGTAGCAGGAAAACATCCAGCAATCCTCGGAGGAGGTAGGATATGCGCCAAAATGCTGACCACCTCAGGCCTAGCCGCTACTACATACATGCGCTTGCATTCCAAGGAACAGAAAGCTAAGGAGATGGATGGCCTTATGATCATGAATAATTTACTCGTTGTGTAGGAGGCCGACCACTGCTGCTGTCTACCTTCTGAACTTTGTGTTGAAGCCTGATTGACCCAGGACCCACAATCCTCTATATTTGGAGGACGTATTGCATCCCAGTGTCCAACTGTGTCCCGGCTTCCACAATATTAACCCAGTGTGAAGGCGTCAGTCAGATGGACCATCCCTGGCCACATTCACTTGTCAACGTTGTTTGTGATTAGGCTGTCCTTCAAATAGGGCGGCTGGGGACCGTTTATGGACACCTGGCCGCCCCCAGGCGGCTGGGGACCGTGTGCGTGCACCCGGCCGCGGGGCGGCTGGGGACCGAGTATGGACACCCGGCCGCCCCCTGGCGGCTGGGGACCAAGCGTGGACACCCGGCCGCCGGGCGGCTGGGAACTGAGTATGGATACCAGGCCGCCGACGCAGCCATGACATGGTGGCCAGATTCCGCCTCCACATGCCTAAAAGGCCCAATTTCAAGTGCAAGCTAGCAGTATGGTATTTCAGCCTGGGGGTGGGTGGCAGGCTGCATACTTGCGCTTGCATTGCAAGGAATGGGGAGGTACAATTGAACACTGCCCTGGGACAAGAACTTGCACGGGGATAGTTGCAAGTCTGCATCTTCTGATGCGGCAAGGATCACTTCTGATGGGCACACTTTTAGGCAGTGACCTGGGTGTCAGAGATGCTTCCAGGGGTCTTCCCCATGCTGTTCCCATGTCTTTTCAGCACTGTATGCATGTGTCACACAGCACATGGCCAGATAAGGTTGTAAAATGTTAAAATGACATTTCCCGGTGAATGCACTTGTCACAGTTGAAAGCAATACAAAAGTGCAAAACCGCATAAAAAATGCTACTTGTGAACATAGCCCAAGGTGTGGAGGAGTATTTTTGTTTTTGGTTATTTATTTTACCTTATACAGAAGTCTTTACCATGGACAAGATGTTGCTTAACATATTTCACAGGAAAGTAGTTTCAGTTTCGTTTTTGAACGTTTTATTGTGAGCCCATAAAAATGGCTTAATACCTCTGACCACGTTGTTGACAGCAGTGATCTGGGGGTCAGAAATGCTTCCTGGGGCGATACCCATGCAGCCCCCATGTCATTTTGGCACTGTCACTATCGTTTTGGGCACTTTTTAGGCTTTCTACAGACTGCCGGCGGTGCTGCCGCAAAAATGCTCCGGTCTCCCATAGACTAACATTGAGCTCGTTGCTTGGGTCGAGCACCCGAGTATCACGGTGAGCTCGGCCCGAGCTTCGAGCACCCGAGCATTTTAGTGCTCGCTCAACACTACTCACAGCCACTGAGGGAATAAATGGATCAGTGGTCGATTCGCACATGCCGCTTCATATTCTGCCAATTGAGTCCCAGCAGTCAGAACCCCACCAATCCATAACTTATCACGTATCCCGTGGATTACTTTTTTTCACTGGAGAACCCCTGTAAGTGCATCTCTGCGGCTGTGTTCCAAGTATTTAATCTAATGGAAATAAAGAATCTTCTAATTAATATCAGAGAGAACAAATGACAGCCTTACACAACACAATCCACTATACCATCACCAATAATACCAAATACAAGGGACAAATACCACCACATCATGACCAGACCACATATTACCACCACATAGTGACCGAATAATACCACATACAAGGAACAAATACTGCCACACCATGACTAGACCACATATTACCATATAATCCTCCTATACACAGCGGGAGGCCGCACGTAGCCATCTATACACAGCGGGAGGCCACACGTAGCCATCTATACACAGCGGGAGGCCGCACGTAGCCATCTATACACAGCGGTAGGCCGCACGTAGCCATCTATACACAGCAAGTGGCAGCACGGCACCATCTATACACAGCAGGGGGGCGCACGTAGTCATCTATACACAGCGGGAGGCCGCACGTAGCCATCTATACACAGCGGGAGGCCGCACGGCACCATCTATACACAGCGGGAGGCCGCACGTAGCCATCTATACACAGCGGGAGGCCGCACGTAGCCATCTATACACAGCAGGAGGCCGCACATAGCCATCTATACGCAGCATGAGGCCGCACGTAGCCATCTATACACAGCGGGAGGCCGCACGTAGCCATCTATATACAGCGGGAGGCCGAACGGCGCCATCTATACACAGCTGGAGGAGGCCCCACGGTGCCCACCATATACAGCGGGAGGAGGCCGCACGCAGTCACGCACACACACAAACATATACGGACATATACATACACGCATAAACACATTTGAAACACAAAAATACATATAAACAGACATCACGCAATGATATCTGCCTGCACACACACACACTGTGACACACGCACACGTCACTCACCATCCCCCGGCTCGGCTCCAGACGTCGTCCAGCTCCTCTCCGGTGCAGCAGTCCAGGGCGCATACTGTGTGACGTCACACTAGCAGACACGGCCGCGCACAGAGCCGTGTCTCCTAGCTGTGACACTGGCAGGCAGAGGCGGGGGAGCCCCCGGACCGCTGCCCCAGCAGCGGAGCAGGGCCGCTGCTTCTTCGGCCGGGCCAGCACTGCACCTGTTAACTTCCCTGTGTGCTGGCCCGGCCGAAGAAGAAGCAGCGGCCCTGCGCCGCTGCTGGGGGAGCGGTCCGGTGTCTGCCACATTGGCGCTGCCGCACCGCACATATTATAATGAGGGCAATCTGGCCAAGGGCCCATCGGAGCCCCGGGCAGTAGCCCAGATTGCCCTCATTATAATCCGCCTATGCTGCCGGGTACACATGAATTGGCCAATTTATACTCTAAGTATTCTCAATTTTTCCTATTTTCTAGAGCAGTAATGCAATTTTTATTTCAGATTTCATATTTGCATGCTATAGCACTACAGAGTGCTACTTTATTTGTCAGTTATATATGGAGATGGCTACTCTTAGTAAGCACCTGTACACAGCTGTTTACTCATTGAGTTTTTGGCATATAATACTAGTCCTCCAAAATGATTCTGTTGTTGGATTATTTAATAGTTCTGTGATGTCAGATGGTATTTCAAGCTTCAGTTCCTTTTTATTCATAAGATAATGATTGATTTTTAGCCAATTACTATATTCTTTAGGATGTAAATTATACTTGTTAGTGATATCTTGAAAAGGAATCAGGGATTTATCAACTATGATATCAAGAAGGTAATTTATTCCTTGGGTTTTCCATTTTGTCAGGTTCATACAGGGAAAAATGAAATAATAAAAAATAAAAACTATTAAGAGTTTCCATATTGAAACTGTAGTTTTAACTGTCAGGATTTGGCATTGTTATCGTTGGGTCTAATAAGTGGGCAACTATTAAAGCATAAAGGGATTTGTTGTTGATAAACACTTTTTCAATAGGTATCCAACTAGCTTTTTTTGTGCTCGTTTACCCATTTTCGGCTTTGCTTTAAAATATTTGTGATATAGTAGCTAGACAAATTAGGGAGATTAAAACCTCCTCTCTTTTTATGTTTAACCAGGATATTTTTTAGCAATTCTGGGCCTATTATTGTGCCAAATGTATCTGAAGAGCTGTATTTGAAATTTTTGAATCCAATACTTGGGAATCAGAAGTGGGATTCAGCGTAGTAGGTATAAAAATGTAGGTAATATTAACATGTTGTATGTAATTATTTTGCCCATCCATGGTAGTTTGATCTTGGCTATACTTTATAAGTCTGACTGAATAGATTTATGTAATGCCAATAGGTTTTTTGTAACTAGTTGTAATAAAGAACTGGTTAAGTAAATACCCAAATATATGTGTTCTTCGTACCATCTGAAGGGGAATAATATTTTGGAGTTGCTCTCCAATATTGAAAGTTAGAATTTGCGATTTGGATTGGTTAATTTTGTAATAAGATACATTAGAGAAAGAGTCAAGAATTTTGTCTGGGAATAAAGTAGCCTAAGGCTAAGTGCCCACGATGCAGAAATTCTGCGGAGCGTTTCTGCATCTCCCTGGCAGAAAAAACGCATGCGGATTTTACATGCGTTTTTTCTGCCAGATAAAAGCGTTTTGAACATGCAATTTCGCATGTGGGTTGTCAAGCGCTTTTCCAAGCGATTTTAGCATCACTTGGAAAAGTGCCTGACAACTTGATCACACTACATAAATCCATGCAACCGGCATGGATTAACCCCTTTCCGACCTTGTCAGTAATAGGCCCAGGGCACAGCTACGTACTATAGGGCCAGCTACGTACTATTACGCGTGCTGCGATCGCTCCCGCACACAAGTGCTGCGGGGTGATCGCCGCCGGGTGTCAGCTGATTGTCACAGCTGACACCCTGTGCTATGTGCAGGGAGCGGTCCCACACCGCTCCCTGCACATTAGCCCCCGCAATGCTGCGTTCGAAGTCAATCGCAGCATTGCGGTGTCAAGGGGGAGGTGATCATTATACTCAACTCCCCTGCCGGCGTCCAGCGATGTCTGCGGCGGCTTCCGCATGTTGTCATGGCGACCCGATGCATGACCAAAGTAATGTCTCCCTGTGTGCAGCGCTGACGGACTGCATGGCATAGGGAGCTGCTGCTCTCTATGCCATGCAGCCGATCAGGCTGCAAAAAGTGAAAGTCCCATAGTGGGAAAATGTGTAAGAGTAAAAAAAAAAAAAGTGGAAAAGTGAAAAAAGATTTAAAAAAAATTGTAAAAATATAAAAAAAATGAAAAAAATAATCCCCAAAAAATAAAAATATATTGAACCCATAATATTTATTTATTATGAAAAAAAAATTAAACCAATAAAAGTACACATATTTGGTATCGCCGTGTCCGGAACGACCTGACCTATAAAACTGTCCCACTAGTTAACCCCTTTAGTGAACACAGTAAAAAAAAAAAATAACGAAGCAAAAAACAATGCTTTATCATCACGCGATCAAAAAGACTAATGTAAATAAAAATGGTACCGCTGAAAACATCATCTTGTCCCCCCCAAAGAAAAAGCCGCCACACAGCTCCATCATCCGAAAAATAGAAAAGTTATAGCTCTCAGAATAAAGCGATGCAAAAAAAATATTTTTTCTAGAAAATAGTTTTTATTGTGTAAAAGTGCCAAACATATAAAAAAAACTATATAAATGCGATACCACTGTAAACGTACTGACCTGAAGAATAATGCTGCATTATCAATTTTACCACACGCGGAACGGCATAAAAAAAAAAACAATTCCTGAATTGCTGTTTTTTGTTTATTCTGCCTCCCAAAAATCGGAATAGAAAGCGATCAAAAAATGTCACATGCCTAAAAATGGTACCAATAAAAACGTCAACTTGTCCCGCAAAAAAACAATCCGTCACATGACTCTGTCGGCCAAAATATGGAAAAGTTATAGCTCTCAAAATATGGTGATGCAAAAACTAGTCTTTGCAAAAAAAAGCATCTTTTAGTGTGTGACAGCTGTCAATCATAAAAACCCGTTATGAATCTGGTATTGCTGTAATCGCACCGACCCGAAGAATAAAGTCGTCTAATCAATTATACCACACGAAGAACGGTGTAAAAAAAATAAACTCTAGGGTTAGGGTTGGGCTAGGGTTAGGGTTGAGGTTGGGGTTAGGGTTGGGCTAGGGCTAGGGTTGGGGGTTGGGCTAGGGTTAGGGTTAGGGTTGGGCTAGGGTTAGGGTTGGGGTTGTATTAGAGTTGGGGTTAGGGTTGGGATTTTTTCAAAAGTAAAGAAAAAAATGATGACAATATGGTGACCAGTGTTGAGCGCAAGTGCTCGCTACTTGAGTTTGCATCGGGTGCTCGGGTATGCACTGAGTATCGCGGGTGTTCGAGTGACATGCTCGAGTCTCTGCCCCATATGCTTCGCGGCCCAAAAAAACGTTGCTGGGATCGTCTGCCATGCACGAGCGATCCCTGCATGTTTTTTTCGGTGTCAAACAACCATGAAACATGCGAGCCAGGGACTCGGGCATGTCACTCGAGCACCCATGATACATGGTGCATACCTGAGTACTCGATGTAAACTCAAGTAGCGAGCACTTGCGCTCAAGACTAATGACAACTTATTCAATATGATGACCTAATGTTATCAAATTTTGTCGTACCTCTGGGTTCAAAATGTACACTATACCCCTAGATAAAATCCTAGAGGGGTCTAGTTTCCAAAATGGAGTCAATTGTGGGGGGGGTTCCACTATTTAGACACATCAGGGGCTCCCGAAATGCGACATGTCGTCCGCTCTTGATTCCAGCCAATTTTGCGTTCAAAAAGTCACACAGTGCTTCTTCCCTTCTGAACCCTGACGTGCGCCCAAACAGTGTATTTTCCCGACATATGGGGTATTGGCGTACTCAGGAGAAATTGCACAACAGTTTTTAGGTTCCATTTTCTCCTCTTACCCTTGTGAAGCTAAAAAATTTGGGGCTAAAAGATCATTTTTGTGGAAAAAGTTAGATTTTTTTATTTTCACGGCTTCGTGTTCTAAACTTCTGTGAAGCACCTGGGGGTTAAGGGTGCTCACTACACATCTCGATAAGTTCCCTCAGGGGTCTAGTTTCCAAAATGGTGTCACATGACTAAATTACGTCATGGAAGGTCCTTTTACCACCGCGAGCAGCCGAAGAGCCAGCAGCATCGCCAAGAGCAGACAGGGGGCCATCAGAAGGTAAGTATATGTTTTTTTTTTTTCTTTTAATTCTTTTTTAACTACAGGTACTATGGTGCCCAGGTCTGGAGGAGAGTCTCCTCTTCTCCAGACCCGGATACCATCCGCGCATTGAATCGCATAATATCCGCATGCGTACATGTAGTCATGCGGATGTTATGCGGTCCAATGCAACTCATTGGTGGCAATTTTGCCGCGATTCCTCAAAATGAATGATCGTGCTGTGGATTTTTCCTCAATGATAATCCGCAGCGGAAATTTCCGCAGCATGTGCACAGCACAAGCGGATTATCGTTGGGAAACATGGCAGACAACTTAACATGCGTTTTTAATGTGTTTTAGCGGTGGAAATGCAGCCGCAGAAATGCATTAAATCCGCATTGTGGGCACGCAGCCTTATAATGTCTTAAGTTTGTATGGTTGCCTTTAATATTATCCCACATTCTGATGGCTTCCACCAAGGGCTCTATTGTCAGTGCAAATAATGTTGGTGAGAGGGGGCAGCCCTTTAGTGCCTTTAGATATTGTAAATCCCCTAGACAGATAGCGATTTGTTAAGATTCTTGCTGTTGGGGTTGTATAAAGTGCTGAGATGAGATTAAGGCTGTGTGCCCACGATGCGTTTTTTAAGCGTTTCCGCAGCGGCAATTCCGCTACAGAAACGCTTAAAAAACACTTGGTAGAAGGCCTGCCATGTTCCCCAATGATAATCCGCATGTGCTGTGCACATGCTGCGGAAATTTCCGCTGCGGATTATCATTGCGGAAAAAAACGCAGCACTACCAATTATTTTGCGGAAGCGCTGCGTTTTCGCCGCCATTGACTTGCGTTGAAACGCATGGATTCCGCATCACTGCATCTGTACATGCGGAATCCATGCGTTTCAATGTATGGATGGTACCCGGGTCTGGAGGAGAGGAGATTCTCCTCCGGACCTGGGTACCATAGAACCTGTAAAAAAATAATAAAATAAAAAATAAATATTATATTTACCTTCTGATGGCCCCCGGTGTGCTTGTCTTCGCTTGCCAGCAGATCGCGGTGGACTGAAGGACCTGCGCTGATGTCATTTAGTCATGTGACGGCAGGTCCTTCAGTGTACCGCGAGCTGCTGGCAAGCCAGGACGGATCGAATAAAGACTCCGGGGGCCATCAGAAGGTAAGGATATATATATATATATATATATATATATATATATATATATATATATATATATATATATTTACCATTCTTTATGGTCACACTATATAAATCCTTGCCGTTTGCATGGATTTATATAGTGTGACCAAGTTGTCAAGCACTTTCTAAGTGATGCTAAAATCGCTTGGAAAGCGCTTGTCAACCCGCATGCGGAAATGCATGTGTAGAACACTTCACATCCGCTTGTCCCTGGCAGGAAAAACGCATGTACAATCCACATGCGTTTTTTCTGCCAGGGAGATGCAGAAACGCTCAGGAAAAATCCGGAGCATTTCTGCATCGTGGGCACATAGCCTTAGAATGCTCCCATTGAATCCAAACTTCTTTAAAGTAGCAAATCGATATTTCCAATGGACTCTGTCAAATGCCTTCCCTGCGTCTAAGTCTAAGAAGGCATTTTATTGTTTTCATTGTGAGATAATAGGTTGATGATTTTCCGAGTGGCATCAGCTATATGCCTGCTTTGTACAAAACCAACTTCATCTAAGTGTATTAGATTGGGGAGAATTTTTTGTATTCTGTTGGCTACTAATTTAGCAAGAGGTTTGCATGGTAATGAATTATTTTTTCATATCGATCTTGACTGAGCCTTTTAAGGTCATAATCAATTCTCTCAAATATGATTGTGGATTAGGTTGGTCACTAGCTCCAATACATAGGAGTGGATCGTCTTTTTCTAATGATACAATAGTGTCGGAACATTGGGGGGTTTATCTACATTATCCCTTCTGGGACGTTGTTTATCTGGGCTAGCAGTTGGGTTTGATGTATCCATGTCTGATTCAGATAACAAAGCTGAAGTGTCCAGTCTTTGTCCGTTTTTGTAGTTAAACCCTTACTTTTGCCTCAAATCCATCTCAGATACCTCCTTTTGTTGAGTTCTCGAATCACAGGGTTTAGTTTGTGAAGGGATACTAAGTGTTACGGATCCGGGTGGTGGAACCTCTGTGCCGTGATGCAAGGAGGGACCAGAGGGACGTAACTAAGTTCCTACCCTGACCGACCCTGGCCACACGGTGGCTTAGTCGACTCCATGAACCAAGGAGGGACCTGGAAGGTGAACCAGGTGCCACTCTGGGACCGACCTTGTGTGAGAGCAGGCGACTCCCACGGGTCAGATGGCTGAAGCTGACAGGTACAGCAGATGAGCACGGCCGGTAGACAGACAGGTGATACGGGTATGCAAGCAGGCGGGCATGGCTGGTGGACTGACAGGTGATATGGGTAGGCAAGCAGGCGGGGTTGGCAGGTAGACAGGCTGGCGAGCACGGCTGATAGCCCGCCAGCGTGCACCCCGGGCAGCAGCAGGGGAGCTGGAGGACGCCGGACCGGGACCTCGGCAGTGAGGGGATCAGCGTCTCCGCCCGGCAGGAGGCAGAGACGCCGACGCTACACTAAGATCTCTCTGTATGGTTGACTTTTTTTCTAACTGTGGTAGTTTGCTAATTTGGGGTTTATCGTTGTCGTCTTTATAATCCAGAAGACCACTCCTTCTGGTCAGACAAGGTTGAATCTGAAACAACATTTGTAGTCCAAAGGTAATTTGTTCTCCCAGTAGTATAGATAAAATAGTTCTGATCTCAATCTGGGATGACAATCTTCACTAGCTTAGCTAGCAGAGAATTTAGGTCTTATTCCAAATGTGGTTTCCTCCTGGCAGTGTTGTGAATCTGGTTTTGGGGATCTTCTGTAAATGTTATTGTTAATCCCTGCACTCTGAGTACTATAATAGTAGAGTGAGTTCCTGAAAAGAGTCAGGAGGTCGATCAGTAGGTGAGTTCTTCTGTCCTTTGCACTTGTATACCAGGTCTGTGTTTTCTGTATGCGCCGCAAATTACCTGGTCACCAATGCAGATGACCATAGATGATTGTAATCCAAGCATAGGCAGATTATAATGAGGGCAATCTGGGCTACCAGCCGGGGCCCTAGGCTCCAGGGGGGCCCATGGCCAGATTGCCCTTATTATAAAGTGTGACAGTGTGCAGCACTAATGCGGCGCACATATCCCGGCGGGCAGAGGCAGGCCGCTCCTCCAGCAGCTGTGCAGGGCCCTCTGCTACTTCTTCGGCTGCATCGGCATTGCAGCTGTAAACTGGCCTGTGTGCTGGCCCGGTCGCGTCACAGCTAGGAGACACGGCCCTGTGCGCGGCCGTGTCTGCAAATATGACATCACACAGTGCGCGCCGCACTGCTACTTACCACCGGAGAGGAGCTGTACGATGGAAGCTAAGCAAGGGGATTGTGAGTGATGTGTGTGTGTATGTATGTATGTATGTATATATATATATATATATATATATATATATATGTGTGTGCAGATATCATTGTGTTATCTATGTATGTGTGATATGTCGGTTTATATGTATTTTTGTGTTTCAAATATGTTTATGCATGTATGTATGTGTCTTTGTACATGTCTGTATATGTTTGTGTGTGTGCACATTTCTGCAACCTGTATACCTGCAAGTCTGCATGTGTATACGTGACTGCATGTGCATATGTGCCTGCTGGTGTCTGACTGCGTGTGTGCGTAACTGTGTGCGACCTCCTCCTGTATCTGGGGAGCGCCGTGTGGCCTTCTCCCGCCTCTGGGGAGCGCTGTGCGGCCTCCTCCTGTATCTGGGGAGCGCCGTGCGGCCTCCTCCTGTATGTGGGGAGCGCCGTGCGGCCTCCTCCTGTATGTGGGGAGCGCCGTGCGGCCTCCTCCTGTATGAGGGGAACGCCGTGTGGCCTCCTCCTGTATCTGGGGAGCAACGTGCGGCCTCTTCCTGTATCTGGGGAGCGACGTGCGGCCTCTTCCTGTATCTTTGGAGTGCCGTGCGGCCTCTTCCTGTATCTTTGGAGTGCCGTGCGGCCTCTTCCTGTATCTGGGGAGCGCCGTGCGGCCTCTTCCTGTATCTGGGGAGCGCCGTGCGGCCTCCTCCTGTATCTGGGGAGCGCCGTGTGGCCTCTTCCTGTATCTGGGGAGCGCCGTGCGGCCTCCTCCTGTATCTGGGGAGCGCCGTGCGGCCTCCTCCTGTATCTGGGGAGCACCGTGCGGCCTCCTCCTGTATTTGGGGAGCGCCGTGCGGCCTCTTCCTGTATCTGGGGAGCGCCGTTCAGCCTCCTGCTGTATCTGCGGAGCGCCGTGCGGCCTCCTGCTGTATCTGGGGAGCGCCGTGCGGCCTCCTGCTGTATCTGGAGACGCCGTGCGGCGTCCTTCTGTATCTGGGGAGCGCCGTGCAGCCTCCTGCTGTATATGGATTGCTACGTGCGGCCTCCTGCTGTATATGGTTGGCTACATGAGGCCTCCTGCTGTATATGGATGGCTACGTGTGGCCTCCTGCTGTATATGGATGGCTATGTGCAGCCTCTTCCTGTATATGGACGGCTACTTGCGGCCTCCTGCTGTGTCTGGGGAGCGCCGTGCAGCCTCCTGCTGTATCTGGATGGCTAAGTGCGGCCTCCTACTGTATATGGATGGCTATGTGCGGCCTCCTGCTGTTTCTGGATGGCTACGTGCGGCCTCCTGCTGTATATGGATGACTACGTGCGGCCTCCTGCTGTATATGTGTTACGGATCTGGGTGGTGGAACCTCTGTGCTGTGATACAAGGAGGGACCAGAGGGGCGTAACTAAGTGCCTACCCGGACCGACCCTGGCCACATGGTGGCTTAGTCGACTACATGAACCAAGGAGGGCCCGGGAAGGTGAACCAGGTGCCACTCTGGGACCAACCTTGTGTGAGAGCAGGCAACTGCCACGGGACTGATGACCGAGGCCGACAGGTACAGCAGATGAGCACGGCTGGTAGACAGGCAGGTGATGCGGGTAGACAAGCAGGTGTTCATGGCAGATAGTCAGGCAAGCGGGCACGGCTGCTAGACAGGCGGGTGGACACAGCTGATAATACAGGCAGGCGGGCACGGCTGATAGACAGGCAGGCGGGCACAGTTGATAGGCAGACGGGCACGGCTGATATTCAGGTAGGCGAGCACTGGAATCTGAGGGCTGAGGAGAGTGTTAGCACACAAACAACAACCTTGCACAGGCACCTCCATTTTGGAGGAGGTGCCTTATATAAGGGCAGTCCTCCGGCCATTGGCCGGGGACTCTTTAGGACGGCGCGGGCGGCCCCTTTAAGAGGGAGGGAGCACACGCGCCCTAAGTACAGTGCCCAGGGAACTGCGTGTGGTGCGCGCACCCCAGGCAGACGCAGGAGGGGAGCCGGAGGACCCCGGACCGGGACCGCGGCGGTGAGTGGATCGGCGTCTCTGCCCGGCAGGAGGCAGAGACGCCGACGCTACAGTACCCCCAAGAAGTTTTTCTAGAAGACAAGGAGCATGAATGTTCTCCCTGGGTTCCCAAGACCTCTCCTCAGGACCAAACCCCTTCCAATCCACAAGAAAGAAAGTCTTTCCTCTTACCCTCTTGATGGCCAAAATATTCTCTACCTCAAAGACGTCCTCAGCGGAGACTGGAGCTGGAGTGGTACCTGGATCGTCAGAGAAAGGATTAAGGACAACAGGCTTGAGGAGAGACACATGAAAGGAATTGGGAATCCGTAAGGAGGCAGGGAGTTTCAGCTTGTATGCCACTGGATTTATTTGGTTCAGAATCTCGAAAGGACCGCGGACCCAACTTGTATCATAGTATCCTGAGACGGACATATTTGGAGGAAAGCCAGACCTTGTCTCCCGGACTAAATAGAGGCGGATCCAGACGTCTCTTATCAGCATGCTTCTTCTTCCGCTCGGAGGACCGAAGAAGCGCAGATCTAGTGTCTTCCCAAATCACCGAAAAGTCACTGACGAGAGACTGCGCAGCAGGATTGTCCGCTGAAGAAGAGACGGGAAACGGAATTTAGGGGTGTCGACCGTAAATCACAAAAAACGGAGACTTAGCAGAGGATTCACTCTCATGGTTGTTATAAGAAAACTCAGCCCAAGGCAGAAGTTCTACCCAATCGCTATGGTGAGCGTTGACAAAGTGCCGAAGAAAACTGGTAAGGATCTGAGTAATACGTTCCACCTGACCATTGGACTGAGGATGATAGGCTGAAAAAAAGTCCAAAGTGACATCCAGCAGCTTGCACATGCCTCTCCAGAAGCGAGAAGTGAACTGAATGCCTATGTCCGAGACAATGTGGAGGGGTAAGCCGTGGAGACGAAAGATGTGACGGATGAAGCCCTTAGCCAGCACAGGTGCGGACAGAAGACCAGGCAAAGGAATGAAGTGAGCCATCTTGGAGAAGCGGTCAGCGACCACCCATATGACGGTAGAACCGGCAGATACTGGAAGATCAGTTATGAAGTCCATAGCCATGTGTTGCCAAGGAGCAGAAGGCACAGGGAGAGGAAGAAGACGACCAGCTGGGAGGTGCCTAGGTATCTTGTTATGGGCACAGGAGGAACAAGCCGCAACAAAATCCGCAACATCCTTGCGCAGGGTGGGCCACCAATAATGTCGGGCAATGAACAGAAGCATCTTCCTCTGGCCAGCATGACCAGCCAGTTTAGACGAATGACCCCAGAGTAAGACCCTCTTCCGATCCTGAGCCGCTACAAAGGTCTTACCAGGAGGTAGATGAGACAGGTCAAGTGGAGCCACAGTCATTATTCTGGAGGGGTCAATGATGTGTAGAGACTCCTCCTCTTGGTCAGTAGGAAAAAGCGGGATAGAGCATCAGCTTTAATATTCTTGTCTGCCGGGCGGTAATGGAGAGTGAAACTGAAACGAGCAAAGAACAAAGACCATCTGACCTGACGTGGGTTAAGTCTTTCGGCGGTCTGCAAGTAAGCGAGGTTTTTATGGTCAGTATAGATGACCACCGAGTGCAGAGCCCCCTCAAGCAAGTAGCGCCACTCCTCCAGCGCTAATTTGATGGCCAGCAGTTCTCAATCTCCTATGGAGTAATTGCGCTCGGACGGAGAAAAGAGTTTGAAGAAGAAGCCGCAGGTCACCATTCGCCTGGACGAGGATTTCTGGGTGGCCCCGGAGGAAGAGGCATCAACCTCCAGAAAGAACTGTTTATTGCAATATGGACGATGTAGCACTGGAGCAGAGGAGAAGGCTTGTTTAAGAGAGACAAAGGCACTTTCCACCTCGGAAGTCCATTCCCTGGGATTTGCTCCTTTACGGGCGAGAGCAGAGATGGGAGCAGTCCGGGAGGAGAAATGAGGAATGAAGAGGCGGTAATAGTTAGTGAATCCCAGAAACCGCTGAATAGCCTTCAACCCCTCAGGTCGGGGCCACTTTAAGATGGCAGACACCTTCTCGGGATCCATCCGCAGTCCGGACTCAGAGACGATATACCCCAAAAATGGTAGGGAGGTCTGCTCAAAGAGGCATTTCTCATACTTTGCATACAGGCGATTTGTCCGGAGCCTCAGCAGTACCTGACGAACATCCCTCCGGTGAGAGGGCAGATCAGGGGAGTACACCAAGATAAAGTCCAGGTACACCACCATGCAGGAATACAGGAGATCTCGGAAGATGTCATTCACTAACTCCTGGAAGACGGCTGGAGCATTACAGAGACCAAAGGGCATCACGCGGTACTCATAGTGACCATCCCGAGTGTTGGATGCCGTCTTCCACTCATCTCCCTGGTGAATCCGGACCAGATTGTACGCCCCACGAAGATCGAGCTTAGTGAAGATCTTTGCGCCTTTTAGGCAGTCAAACAGCTCCGAGATGAGAGGCAAGGGGTACTTATTTTTGATGGTAATCTGGTTTAGGCCCCTATAGTCGATACATGGACGAAGAGAGCTGTCTTTCTTTTTGACGAAGAAGAATCCTGCTCCTGCTGGAGAGGTGGATTTCTGGATAAATCTAGCAAGATTTTCTTCTATGTACTCTGACATAGCATGGGTCTCGGCCAGCGACAAGGAGTAGATTCGCCCACGAGGAGGTGAACCACCAGGTGTTAGGTCGATGGGGCAATCATACGACCTATGAGGTGGTAGTGTCTCTGCCTCCTTTTTATCAAAGACGTCCGCATATGACCAGTAGGGTGCCGGCAGGCCAGGTAGGTTAGCTGGAGTAGACGTAGGTCGAGCAGGAAGAACCAGAACCAGACAGGACTTATGACATTCCTGACCCCAATGGAGCACCTCACTCGAGCTCCAATTCAGGTTGGGCTCATGTCTCTGTAACCAAGGTGGGCCAAGCAAAAAGTGGATGAGAGAGATTGGACAGCACGTAAAAGGAGATCCTCTGCGAATGTAGCATTCCCACCTGAAGTGTTACAGGCTCAGTGACAAACAAGATGGTCTCAGAGAGAAGCTTTCCATCCACAGAGGAAACCGCTAAAGGATCAGCCAGACGTATGGTAGGAATCGCTCCACAACGGCCTGTTGAATGAGGTTCCCAGCGGCTCTGGAATCCAGATAGGCAGTCTTGAAGAAGCGGGTCTCACCACTGGAAACCGAAATGGAAAGAGCCAAGGGCGGGGAGGAAGAACTCTTGCCTAGGATGACCTCTCCGAGTGGTCCTAGACACTGGAGTTTCCCGGTCTCACCGGACAGGAGTGGATAAGATGCTCTATACTGCCACAGTAGAAGCAACTCCCCTCAGCGTGGTGGACCTCCTGGCGAGACTTGACCATCTTAACTTGGAATGTTTGCATAGACTCTGGAGAAGACACCGGAGGGGATGCTGGTTGCGAGACTGGCCTTTGGAAGGTTGGGGCGAGGCGCAGGGGTCTTCTCTCACGGGTCGCCTCCTTAGAACTTTCCTGAAAACGCATGTCGATCCGTGTAGCTAATGACACCTGGTCGTCCAAAGAGGGAGGTATGTCACGACTGGCTAGCTCATCCTTGATCCGTCCGGAAAGGCCCTCCCAAAAGGTGGACACCAGAGCCTCATTGTTCCAGGGTAGTTCAGATGCGAGAGTGTGGAAACGCACGGCATACTGTCCCACAGAGAGACTCCCTTGGCGGAGTCGGAGAAAAGAGGAGGCAGTCGAAGATTTTCGTCCGGGCTCATCGAACACCTTCCGGAAAGCCGCAAGGAAGGCCTGGAGGTCGGACACCAGAGGATCCCCTATCTCCCACAGAGGATTAAGCCACACCAACACCTCTCCGGTGAGGTGAGACATGATGAATACCACCTTGGCCCGGTTGGAGGCGAACTGGTGTGCCAGGAGCTCAAAGTGCAGCGTGCACTGATTTATGAAGCTCCGACATAGGGCAGAGTCACCACCAAAACATGGAGGCGCAGATAGCCGGGGTCCTAAGCCAGATGCCACAGCGCCACTGGGTTGAGGTGCCGCCGGAGCGGGTGCCGCTTGGCTAGAGGCGGACATAGTTGGGGTGGACAGCGCGTCCAAGTGGGAGTTGTTTGTCCGCAGATAGGACAGGATAGTATCCTGTTGGGATCTCTGGCGAGAGACCTCTTGGTACGGGTCTGAGAGCGAAGGAGCCCGGGAGCCACCGGATTCCATGGCCTGTGCAAACTGTTACGGATCTGGGTTGTGGAATCTCTGTGCTGTGATGCAAGGAGGGACCAGAGGGGCGTAACTAAGTTCCTACCCGGACCGACCCTGGCCACACGGCGGCTTAGTCGACTCCGTGAACCAAGGAGGAACCGGGAAGGTGAACCAGGTGCCACTCTGGGACCGACCTTGTGTGAGAGGAGGCGACTCCCAAGAGACTGTTGACCGAGGCCGACAGGCACAGCAGATGAGCACGGCTTGTAGACAGTCAGGTGATGCGGGTAGACAAGCAGGCGGGCACGGCTGATAGGCAGGCGGGCACGGCTGGAGCAGCAGGGGAGCCGGAGGACGCCGGACCGGGACTGCGGCGGTGAGGGAATTGGCGTCTCTGCTTGGCAGGAGTCAGAGACGCCGACGCTACAATATGGACGGCTACGTGCGGCCTCCTGCTGTATATGGATGGCTACATGCGGCCTCCTACTGTATATGGATGGCTACGTGCGGCCTCCTGCTGTATATGGATGGCTACGTGCGGCCTCCTGCTGTATGTGGATGGCTATGTGCGGCCTCCTGCTGTATGTGGATGGCTACGTGCAGCCTCCTGCTGTATATGGATTGCTACATGCGGCCTCCTGCTGTATATGGCTACGTGCGGCCTCCTGCTGTATATGGATGGCTTCGTGCGGCCTCCTGCTGTATATGGATGGCTATGTGCAGCCTCCTGCTGTATATGGATGGCTACGTGCGGCCTCCTACTGTATATGGATGGCTACGTGCGGCCTCATGCTGTATGTAGGAGCCTACATGCGGCATCATGCTGTATCTAGGAGGCTATATGGGGGCTGATACTGTATATAGGGGGATTATTTGGAAGTTCATACTGTTTGTAGAGGGCTATGTGAGGGCTTATGCTGTATGTGGGGTCTCATACTGTATATAGGGGGATGTCAGCATACTTAAAGGGAACCTGTCATGTCACTTCTATGAACTACACTGTCCCCAGGTACATGTTAGTGATGCAATGTGCATCACCAACATGCTTTTCCCATGCAAATCACTGCTATAGTGACTTACTAAAATCACTTTATATACTTATAAACTTACTTGTTTGTTCAGTCATAGGGGTGTTCCTTTCTGTATTCAGAAAGAAATGCGAATATGCCAGTGATCTTAAGCGCTAGGGTGATGGATGGGGATAAAAAAACGCTGAATAAGACAGGGGTAAATAGTTGAGACCTTTTATTAGAAATCCTTGTATAATCCACAACGCGTTTCGACAGCACGCAGGCCGTCTTCATCAGGTGAAATTTTCCACTTCATTTCTGCATCATGGGCACATAGCTTGAGGCTCTTCTGCACTTCAGCACTAGATTAGAAGCTGCTCTGATAACAGGAGAGTCTCTGCTGCTTGTTAAAGGCCCTAGAGATGGGAAACTTACACGCTTCACTCAGTTCAGCTCAGCTTCAGTATAGATAAAATTCCAGCTGGAAATATTGATGAATAGATATCTTGGATGGTGTCCAGAGTTTTCTAAGTTGGTCCAGGAAGTTTCCCACCCTTGGATGGAGATTTTGGTCCAGGAAGGATCTAAATCTCTGTGGCTTTTGAGGTAGTGAAGCAGGAGCTCAGACAGACATGTCCTGCATTCCCAAGATCTTCAGCCACGCCCCACACAATTTGTTTTGTGAGCAGGAGATCCTGAGTTCAGTTCTCACAGTGTTTGGTGTTCATCTTCGCAGTATGAAGGTTAAAGCTTGTGTCGTGGTTGGCCGTTGGCCTCATGTCTTGAGTGTTATTCCGCTTGCCTCGGGTCTGGCCCCATGTCTGGTGTGTTGGGCCCTCCCGCCTTGGGTCTGGCCCCGTGTCTTGTGTGTTGGGTCACCTGCCTCAGGTCTGGCCCCGTGTCTAGTGTGTTGGGTCGATCGCCTCTGTTCTGGCATGGTGTCAGGTGTCTTAGGCCGCCCAGCCTTGGGTCTAGCCCCGTGTCTGGTGTGTTGGGCTGCCCACTTTGGGTCTGGAACCGTGTCTCATGTGTTAGGCCACCCGCCTCGGGTCTGGCCCTGTGTCTCGTGTGTTGGGCTGCCCACCTCGAGTCTAGCCCCATGTCTCGCACGTTGGTATACCCGCCTCGGGTCTGGCCCATCTCTGGTGTGTTGGGCCGCCCGCCTCAGGTCTGGCCCCGTCTCTGGTGTGTTTGGCAGCCATCACATCGGGTCTGGTACTGTGTCTCGTGTGTTAGGCCCCCCACCTCGGGACTGGCTAATTGTTTCATGTGTTGTACCACTTGCTTCGGGTCTGGCCCTGTGTCTTGTGGGTTGGGTTGCCTGCCTCGGGTCTGGCACCATGTCTGGTGTGATGCGCCGCCCGTCCTGGGTTTGGCCTTGTATCTTGTGTGTTGGGCCGCCCCCACCTCACGTCTGGCCCCGTGTCATGTGTGTGAGGTCAGCCGCCTCAGGTTTGTCAAATTCTTTTGTGTGTTGTACCACTCGTTTTGGGTCTGATTCCAAGTCTTGTGTGTTGGGTTGCCCGTCTCAGGTTTGGCACCGTGTCTGTTGTGTTGGGCCGTCTGCCTCGGCTTTGGCCCCGAGTCTGCTGTGTTGGGCCGCACCTACCTCGGGTCTGGCCCCGTGACTGGTGTGTTGGGCTGCCTGCCTCGGGTCTGGTCCCGTGTCTCGTGTGTTAGGATGTCCACCTCAAGTCTGGCCTCATGTTTCGTGTGTTGGTCCTCCTGCCTTGGGTTTGGCCCCATGTCTGGTGTTTTGGGTCACCCACCTCATGTCTGGCCCCATGTCTCGTGTATTGGCCACCCTCGCCTCGTATCTGGTCCCATGTCTCATATGTTGGGCCGCTCGCTTAGGGTCTGGCCCCATGTCTCGTTTATTAGGCCATTTGCCTTCGGTCTGTCCCAGTGTCCCGTGTTTTGGTCCGCCCGCATCAGGTCTGGCCCCTTGTCTTGTGTGTTGAACTGCCCCCACCTCGGGTCTGGCCATGTATCTCGTGTGTTAGGCAGCCCGCCTCAGGTCTTGCCCCTTTTCTCGTCTGGCCCCCTGTCTGGCGTGTTGGGCCAGCCGCCTTGGGTCTGGCCCCATGCCTGGTGTGTTGTGCCACCTGCCTCCGGTCTGGCCCCGTGTCTCGTGTGCTGGCAGCTCGCCTTAGGTCCGGCCGCGTGTATCATGTGTTGGGCCGGACTTCATGTCTGGTGTGTTGGGCTGCCCACCTCGGGTCTGGCCCCGTGTGTGGTATGTTGGGCCGCCCCCACCTCAGGTCTGGCCTTGTGTATTGTGTAGAGAAAACTTGGAACTCAGAAGAGTTTCAGTGAATGAAAAGATTGTTTATTTAGGTAATCTTTATAGTTTAACGTTTTCGGTCCTACATTTGGACCTTCATCACAACTGATTGCCACTGGTCATGAGAGAAACTGCCTCTGGTAGCGCTGGTATCTGTGACACACAGCACTTGGGAATGGCGCCATTTCTCTGGCCTCTTGTCTCATCTGTTCGGCCGTCCGCCCCAGGTCTGGCCTTGTGTTTCGTGTGTTGGTCCCACCTGCCTTGGGTCTGGTCCCGTGTCTCGGGTCACCCACCACAGGTCTAGCCCCATCTCTGGTGTGTTGGACTACATGACTTGGGTCTGACCCCGTCTCTGATGTGTTTGGCCGCAGCCACCTCGGGTCTTGCCTTGAGTCTAGTATGTTGGGCTGCCCACCTTGGGTCTGGTCCCATGTCTCGTTTATCAGGCCGCCCTCCTTGGTTCTAATCCCGGGTCTCGTGTTTTGGGTTGCCTTCCTCGGGTCTGGCACTAAGTCTGGTGTGTTGGGTTGCCTGCCTCTGGTCTGACCCCATGTCTCGTGTGTTGGATTGTCTGCCTCGGGTCTGACACCATGTCTGGTGTGTTGGGCCGCTTGCCTTTGGTCTGGCCCTGTTTTCTCATGTGTTGGGCCGCACCCACCTGGGGTATGGCCCCATGTCTTGAGTGTTAGTTCGCCCGCCTTGGGTCCACCACCATGTCTGGTGTGTTGGGCCACCGGCTTTGTGTCTGGCCCAGTGTCTCGTGTGTTGTTTTGCCCACATCGGGTCTGGCCCCTTGTCTGGTGTCTTGAGTTGACGGCCTGGGTCTGGCCCCGAGTCTGGTGTGTTGAGCCACCCCCACCTCGGGTCTGGCCACGTATCTCATGTGTTGGGCAGCCCGCCTCAGGTCTGGCCTCTTGTCTCGCCTGTTGGGCCACCTGCCTTGGGTCTGGCCCCATGCCGTGTCTGGTGTGCTAGGGAGCATGCCTTGGGTCTGGTCCCATGTCATGTGTTTTGAACCGATCATGCCTCGGGTTTGGCCCTGTGTCTCATGTGCTAAGCCGCTCGCCTCGGGTCTGGCCCCTTGTCTTGTCTTTTGGGTCGCCTTCCTCAGGTGTCTGGCCCTGTGTATCATGTAGAGAGAACTTGGCACTCAAAAGTGCTGCAGTGAATGAAAAGTTTGTTTATTTAGGTAATCTTTATAGGTTAACGTTTTTGGTCCTACATTTGGACCTTCATCAGAACTGATTGCAACTGGTCATAAGAGAAACTGCCTCTGGTAGCGCTGGTATCTGTAACGCACACCGCTTGGGGATGGCGCCATTTCTCTGGCCTCTTGTCTCATCTGTTCGGCCATCCGCCTCGAGTCTGGCCTCGTGTTTCAAGTGTTGGTCCTACCCGCCTTGGGTCTGGTCCCATGTCTCGTGTGTTGGGTCACCCACAACGGCTCTGGTGTGTTGAACTGCCCGACTTGGGTCTGACCCCATCTCTGGTGTGTTTGGCCGCCACCACCTCGGATCTGGCCCTGAGTCTAGTGTGTTGGGCCGCCCGCCTTGGGTCTAGTCCCGTGTCTCGTGTGTTAGACTGCCTTCCTTGGGTATGACCCCGGGTCTCGTGTGTTGTATTGCCTGCCTCGGGTCCACCACCGTGTCTGGTATGCTGGGCCATCCGCCTTGTGTCTGGCCCTGTGTCTCGTGTGTTGGGCCACCAGTCTCAGGGCTCCGGGGACGTGTCTGGGGTGTTGGTCCGCCCGCCTCAGGTCTAGCCCCGTGTTTTGTGTATTAAGCAGTCTTGAGTCTGGCCCCGAGTCTGGTCTGTTGGTCCGCTCATCTCAGGTCTAGCCCTGTGTTTCATGTTTTAAGCTGCCTGTCTCGGTTCTGGCCCTGTGGCTCAGTGTCTCATATGTTGGGCCATCCGCCTCCTATTTGGCCCCGTGTCTGGTGTGTCTTGGGTCGCCTGTCTCGGGTCTGACCCCTTGTCTGGTGTGTTGCTTCACCCCCGCCTCAGGTCTGGCCTTGTGTTTATGTGTTGGGCCACTCTCCTTGGGTTTGGCCCCTTGTCTCGTTTCTTGGGCCGCACACCTTAGATCTGGCTCTGTATCTGGTGTGTTGGGCCTCATGCCTCGGGTCTGGCCCCTGTCTGGTGGGTTGGACTGCCTGCCTCGGGTCTGGCCCCATGTCTGGTGCATTGGGCCCCCCTTGCCTCGGGTCTGACCCTGTTTGTCATGAGTTGGGTTGCCAGTGCTTCATATGTTTTCACTGTGTCTTATGTCCTTGTCTGGTGTGTTAGTCTGCCTGCTTTGAGTCTGGCTGCTTGTCTGGTGTGTTGGTCTGGCCGATTTGGGTCTGGCCCTGTGTCTGGTGTGTTTGGCCGCCCCCACCTCGGGTCTGGCCCTCTGTCTAGTGTGTTGGTCCGCCCGCCTCATGTCTGACCTCGTGTCTCGTGTGTTGGTCCACCCGCCTTGGGCCTGGCCCAGTTCTCGTATGTTGGTCCACCCACCTGCCTCGAGTCTGGCCACTTGTCTTGTGTGTTGGGTCACTTGCCTCAGCTCTGACCCCTTCTGTGGTGTGTTTGGCCGCCCCCACCTCGGGTCGGGCCCTCCGTCTAGTGTGTTGGACCGCCCGCCTGGGGTCTGACCCGTGTCTCGTGTGTTGGCTTGCCTGCCTCAGGTTTGGCCCTGTGTCTCATGTGCTAGGCCACCCACCTTGGGTCTGGCCCCTTGTCTCATGTGTTGGGTCATCCTTCTTGGGTCCAGCATAGTGTCTGGTGTGTTGGGCCGCCCACCTTGGGTCTTGGCCCGTGTCTCGTGTGGTGGACCGCATGCCTCACGTCTGGTCCCATGTCTCATGTTTAAGACATCCCCCTCTAGTCTGGCCCCATGTTTGTTGTGTTGGTCCGCCCGCCTCGCGTCTGACCCAGTGTCTCTTGTGTTAAGCCCCCAGTCTCGGGTCTGGCCCAGTATCTGATGTGTTGGTCTGCCCGTCTAGTGTCTGGCCCTCTGTCTAGTGTGTTGGTCCACCCACCTCATGTCTGGCCTCATAACTCGTGTGTTGGTCCACTCGCCTTGGGTCTGGCCCCGTGTCTTATATGTTGGTCCAATCGCCTGCCTCGGCCTAGCCACTTGTCTCGTGTGTTGGGTCACCCGCCTCAGTTCTGACCCCATCTGTGGTGTTTTTGGCCGCCCCCACCTCGGGTCGGGCCATCTGTCTAGTGTGTTGGGCTGCCCGCCTGGGTCTCACCCGTATCTCTTGTGTTGGCTTGCCTGTCTCAGGTTTGGCCCTGTGTCTCATGTGTTAGGCCACCCATCTTGGGTCTAGCCCCGTGTCTCGTGTGTTGGGTCGTCCTCCTTGGGTCCAGCATCGTGTCTGGTGTGTTGGGACTCCCGCCTCGGGTCTGACCCTGTGTCTCATGTGTTGGGCTGCATGCCTCAGGTCTGGTCCCGTGTCTCATGTGTTAGGCCATCCCCCTGGACTCTGGCCCCATGTTTCTTGTGTTGGTCCGCCCACCTCGAGTCTGACCTCGTGTCTCGTGTGTTAAGCCGCCAGTCTCGGGTCTGGCCCAGTATCTGATGTGTTGGTCTGCCCGCCTTGGGTCTGGCCCCATGTCTGGTGTGTTAGACTACCCGCCTCAGGTCTGGCCCCGTGTCTGGTGTGTGGCCTCGCCCCCGCCTCAGGTCTGGCCCCGTGTCTCATGTTGGGCCACTCACCTTGGTTCTGGCCCCTTGTCTCAATTCTTGGGCTGCCCCCCTCGGGTCTGGCTTCATATCTGGTGTGTTGGGCCTCCTGCCTCGGGTCTGGTCTCTGTCTGGTGTGTTGGACTGCCCGTCTCGGGTCTGATCCCATGTCTGGTGTGTTGGGCCCCCCTTGCTACGGGTCTGCCCCTGTGTTTCATGAGTTGGGCCGCCCTCCTTGGGTCTGGCTGAGTGTCTCGTATGTTGGGTCAACTGCCTCAGCTCTGGCCCCGTGTCTAGTGTGTTGGTCTGGCTGTCTCGGGTCTGACCCCGTGTCTGGTGTGTTAGGATATCTCCCTCGAGTCTGTCTCCATGTTTCTTGTGTTGGTCCACCCGCCTCGGGTCTGACCCTATGTCTGGTGTGTTGGTCCGCTTGCCTCAGGTCTGGCCCGGTATCTGATGTGTTGGTCCGCCCGCCTCAGGTCTAGCCCCATGTCAGGTGTGTTAGACCACCCTCCTCAGGTCTGGCCCCATGTCTGGTGTATTGGGTCACTCACCTCGGGTCTGTCCCCGTGTCTGGTGAGTTGCCTCGCCCCCGTCTAGGGTCTGTCCCCTGTCTGGTATGTTGGACCGCCCGCCTCGGGTCTGGCCCCATGTCTGGTGTGTTGGGCCCCTCTCGCCTTGGGTCTGCCCCTGTGTCTCATGAGTTGGGCCGCCCTCCTTGGGTCTGGCTGAGTGTCTCGTATGTTGGGCCAACCGCCTAGGGTCTGGCCCCGTGTCTGGTGTGTTGGTCTGGCCGCCTCGGGTCTGGCTCCATGTCTTATGTGCCTTAGGTCGTCCACCTTGGGTCTGGCTCCCTGTCTGGTGTGCTGGGCCACCCGCCTTGGGTCTGGCACCATGTCTGGTGTGTTAGGCCGCCCTCACCTCGGGTCTGGCCCAGCGTCTAGTGTGTTGGGGAGCCTGCCTTGGGTCTGGTCCCATGCCTCGTGTTTTGAACCGATCACGCCTCGAGTTTGACCCTGTGTCTCATGTGCTAAGCCGCTCGCCTCGGGCCCGGCCCCTTGTCTTGTCTTTTGGGTCACCTTCCTCAGGTCTGGCCCTGTGTATGGAGTGTTGGGTCGCCCGCCTCAGATCTAGCCCCTTGTCTGGTGTGTTGGGCCGACTTCCTTGGTTCTGGCCCCGTGTTTGGTGTGTTGTTCGGCCTGCCTTGAGTCTGGCCCCATGTGGAGTGTGTTTGTCCACCCGCCTCAGGTCTGGCCCTGTGTCTGGTGTGTTGGTCTGGCCGATTCATATCTGGCCCCGTATATGGTGTGTTGGTCAGCCCGCCTCGTGTCTGGCCCCATGTGGAGTGTGTTTGTCCACCCGCCTCAGGTCTGGCCCTGTATTTTGTGTGTTGGGCCTCCTGCTTTGGGTCTGGCCCCATTTCTGATTTGCTGAGCCGCCCGGCTCGGGTTTGGCACCTGTGTGGGGCCGCCCGCCTAGGGTCTGGCCATATCTCTGTGGTGTGTTGGGTCGCCCCCTTCTCTGGTCTAGCCTCGTGAGTTTTTCCACTAGCTCCAGGTCAGGCTCCTTGCCTTGTGTGTTGGGCCACCCGCCTCGGGTCTGGCCCTGTGTCTCATGTCCTTGTCTGGTGTGTTCGTCTAGCCACCTCAAGTCTAGCCCCATGTCTAGTGGGTTTGTCAGCCTGCCTTGAGTCTGACCACGTTTTTGGTGTGTTGATCTGGCCAATATGTTGTGTCTGGCCCCGTGTCTGGTGTCTTGTTCAGCACTCCTTGGGTCTGGCCCAATTTGTGGTGTGTTGGTCCACCCGGTTCAGGTCTGGCTTTGTGTTTTGTGTGTTGGGCCTCCCGCTTCGGGTCTTGCCCCATGTCTAGTATGTTGAATCGCCTGCCTCGGGCTTGGTCCCTGTGTGGTGTGTTGGGCTGCCCGCCTTGGGTCTGGCCCCATCTCTGGTGTGTTGGGCTGCCCGGGTCTAGCCCCGTGTCTCGTAACTTTTGCTGCCAGCTTCGTTTCAGGCTCCTTGTCTTGTGTGTTGAGCCACTCGCCTCGGGTCTGGCCCTGTGTCTCATGTCCTTGTCTGGTGTGTTGGTCTGCCTGCCTTGAGTCTGGTCCCGTGTCTGATGTGTTGGTCAGTCCCCCTCAAGTATGGCCCCATGTGTGGTGTATTGGTTCGCCCGCCTTGGGTCTGGCCCTATCTCTGTGATGTGTTCGGCAGCCCCCATCTTGGATCTAGCCTCGTAAGTTTTGCGGCCAGCTTCGGGTCAGCCTCCTTGTCTTGTGTGTTGGGCCACCCACCTCGGGTTTGGCCCTGTGTCTCATGTCCTTGTTTGCGGTGTTGGTCTGGCCACCTTGGATCTTGCCCCATGTCTGGTGTGTTGTTCTGCTTGCCTTGAGTCTAGCCGCATTTTTGGTGTGCTGGTCTGGATGACTCGTCTCTGGCCCCGTGTCTGGTATGTTGGTCCGCCAGTCTAGGGTCTGTCCCCGTGTTTTGTGTGTTGGGCCGCCCATGTCGGGTCTGGCCCAGAGTATGGTATTGGGCCACCCGCCTCAGGTCATGTCCCTGTCTGATGTGTTGGTTTGCCTGCCTTGAGCCTGGCTGCGTGTCTGCTGTGTTGGTCAGCCAGCCTCAGGTCTGGCCCCATGTGTGGTGTGCTGGACCGCCCGCCTCGGGTCTGGTCCCACGTCGGTTGTGTTGGGCCATCCGCCTCTGGTCTGGCCCCTGTGTGGTGTGTTGGGCCGCCCGTCTTGGGTCTGGCTCCATTTCTGGTGTGTTGGGCCGCTTCTGTCTCAGGTCTAGCCCCGTATCTTAGAGTTTTGCCTCAAGCTTCAGGTCAGGCTTCATGTCTCATGAGTTAGTCTGCTCGCCTTGGGTCAGGCCCTGTGTCTGATGTTTTGGGTCGCCCGTCTCGGGTCTGGCTATGTGTCTGGTGTGTTGGGCCGCACGCCTTGGAGTTTTGCCGCCAGCTTCGGGTCAGGCTCCTTGTCTCATGAGTTAGTCTGCTTGCCTTGGGTCTGGCCCCATGTCTCGTATGTTATACAAAGAAAATTATAAAGTCCACTCACCTATAAACTCCATCCTGGTGTTTCCTCCTTTCTGCTCGGATAGCAACAGGCTGCTGCATTGAACACAACTTCAGACCAAAATCCAGCGAGTGAGGAGACTCCAGCGATGTGGTGTAATTAAAATTTCCATTTATTTGAAGGATTTTGAAGGATGATGTTTCCATAAAAAATGCACTTACAAAGAGTGCCAATTCACACCATATGGGCAAACAGAGTAAAAAAAAAACGGTTTGTGTTTTTTTTACTCTGTTTGCCCATATGGTGTGAATTGGCTCTCTTTGTAAGTGCATTTTTTGTGAAAATATCCTTCAAATAAATGGAAATTTTAATTACATCACATCGCTGCAATCTCACTCGCAGGATTTTGGTCTGAAGATGTCTCGTATGTTGGGCCGCCCACCTCAGGTCTGGCCCCATGTCTCATGTGTTGGTCAGCCTGCCTCGGGTCCAGCCCTGTGTCTGATGTCTTGGGTCAGTCCCATGTCTGGTCCCCGCCTCGGGTCTAGCCCCATGTCTTTTGTGTTGGGCTGCCCTTGCCTCGGGTCTGGCCCCGTGTCTCGTATGTTGGGCTGCTCCCACCCCAAGGACTGTGGCCCAACACACCAGACACGTAGCCAGAACTGAGGTGGGCGACCCAACACAATAAATACGCAGCCAGACCTTAGGCGGACGGCCCAATACAACAGACACGGGGCCAGACCCGAGGCAGGCAAGAGGACCAACACATAAGACATGAGGCCAGACCCAATGTGGGCAGGACAACACATGAAATATGGGGCCAGACCCGAGGTGGATGGCCTAACACAAGAGACAAGGTACCAGACCTGAGGCAGGCGGCGCAACCAGACCTGATGTGAGGGTGGCACAACACACCAGTCACGGGGCCAGACCCAAGGTGGGTGGCGGTGGCCCAAAACAAGCGGGACAAAGGGCCAAACCCAAAGCAGTCAGCCCAACTCACGAAATATGGAGCAAGACCCGATACGGGGGTGGCCCAACACACCAGAGACAGGGCCAGACCCGAGGCAGTCGGCCCAAAAAACAAACACGGAGCCAGACCCGAGGTGAGCAGCCCAACACACGAGACACATGGCCAGAATAGGGGCAGGGACAGCGCAACACACCAGACACAGTGTGGGCGGCCTTTCACACAAGACACGGAGCCACACACTAGCCAGGCTGTCCAACACTAGACATGGAGCCAGTCCCGAGGCGGGTGGACCAACACACAAGACACAGGTCCAGACTCGAGGCGGGCATACCAATAAACATAGGGCCAGTCCCGAGACATAGTCCACCTACCTCGGGACTGGCCCTAACAGACGAGACACAGGGCCAGACCCGCAGACATGAGGCAGGTGGACCAACAAACAAGACATAGGGCCAGTCCTGAGGCAGGTGGACTAACAGATGAGACACGGGGCCAGGCCCGAGCCAGGCTGCACAAAATATGAGACAAAGGGCCAAACCCAAGGCGGGGGGCCCAACAAACCAGACATGTGGTCAGACCGAAGGTGGGTGGCCAAACACTCGAGACACGGGCCAGACCTGAGGTGGCTAGACTAGAGAGGTGTGGTCCAACACACCATAGATGGGACCAGACCCAAGGCGAGAGGCCCAACACACCAGACATGGGGCAGACCTGAGGCAGGCGGACCAACACACGAAACATGGAACCAGACTGGAGGCAGATGGCATATCACGTGAGAGATGGGACCAGACCCGAGGCGGGCAGCCCAGCAAACCAGACACGGGGCAAGACCCCAGGTGGCCCAACAGAAGAGACAAGGGGCCAGACCCGAGGCGGGTGGCCAAACACACAAGACATGGTGCCGGACCCGAGGTGGGCAAACCAATATGAGGCTCGAGGTGGGGGCGGCCAAACACGAGACACGGGGCCAGACCCAACACGGGCGGACCAACACACCAGATATGGTGCCAGACCTGAGTCAGGCAACCCAACACACCAGACATGGTGCCAGACACGAGGCAGGTAACCAAACACACAATACATGTGGTCAGACCCAAGGCGGGTGGGTCAACATACTTGATACGGGGGCCAGACCTGAGGCGGGCGGACCAACATGCGATACATGAGGCCAGATACGAGGCGGCCAAACACACCAGACATGGGGCCAAACCCGAGGTAAGCAATCCAGCACACCAGACACGGGGCCACACCCGAGGCGGGAGGCCTAACACAAGAGACAAGGGGCCAGACCCGAGGTGAGCTGACAACACACAGGGCAAGACTTGAGGCAGGCAACCCAACACACGAGACACGTGGTCAGATCCGAGGTGGGTGGATCAACACATGAGAAACAGGGCTAGACCAGAGGCGGGTGTGGTCCAACACACCATAGATGGGACCAGATCCAAGGCGGGAGTCCCAACGCACCAGACATGGGGCCAGACCCAAGGCAGGCAAACCAACACAAAAAACATGGAACCAGACCGGAGGCAGATGGCATAAAACACGAGAGATGGGACCAGACCCGAGGCGGGCAGTCCAACAAACCAGACACGGGGCAAGACCCCGGGCGGCCCAACAGAAGAGACAAGGGGCCAGACAAGAGGCGGGTGTCTCAACACACGAGACATGGTGCCGGACCTGAAGAGGGCGAACCAACACATGAGACACAGGGCAAGACCCAAGCGAGTGGACTAACACACGAGACACGGGGTCAGACCTGATGCATGCCAGATATGAGGCAAGCAACCCAACACACAAGACACATGGTCAGACCCGAGGCGGGGGACCAACATACGAGATAAGAGGGCCGGACCCAAGACGGGCAGACCAACACACGAGACATGGGGCCAGACACTAAGCGGGTGGACCAACACATGAGACACGGGTCCAGACACGAGGCGGGCGGCCCAACACACGAGACAAGTGGCCAGACCAGAGGAGAGGGCTGCTCAACACACCAGACATGGGGCCAGACATGAGGCGTTCGACCCAACACACCAGACACGTGGCTAGACCCAAGGTGGGGGCGGCCCATCACGAGAGACCAGGCCAGACCCAAGGCGGGCAGCACAACCCCAAGGCGGGCAGCCCTACACACCAGACATGGTGCAAGACCCACTGTGTGGTGCCAGACTTGAGGCAGGCAACCCAACACACGAGACACGTGGTCAGATCCGAGGCGGGCGGATCAACATATGTGATACAGGGCCAGACCCAAGGTGGGCGGAAAAACACACGAGACACGGGGCTAAACACGAAGCGGGCGGACCAACACGAGACACGGGGTCAGACCTGATGCGTGCAAGATACGAGGCAAGCAACCCAACAGACGAGACACGTGATCAGACCCGAGGCGGGCGGATCCACATACGTGATACGGGGGCCAGACCCATGGTGGGCGAACCAACACACGAGACACGGGTCCAGACCCGAGGCGAGCGGACCAATACGCAGACCTGATGCGCGCCAGATAAGAGGCAAGCAACCCAACACACGTGGTCAGATCCAAGGCGGGCGGATCACCATACGTGATATGAGGGCCAGACCCGAGGTGGGCGGATCAACACACGAGACACGGGGTCAGACCTGATGCGTGCCAGATACGAGGCAAGCAACCCAACACACAAGACACGTGGTCAGACCCGAGGCGGGGGGGACCGACATACGAGATAAGAGGGCCAGACCCAAAGATGGGCAGACCAACACACGAGACATGGGACCAGACACTAAGCGGGTGGACCAACACATGAGACACGGGTCCAGACACGAGGCGGAACGGACCAATACACAAGACACAGGGCCAGACCTGATGCGGGCGGCCCAATTTACGAGACACGGGGCCAGACCCAAGGCTGGAGGCCTAACATATGAGTCACGGAGCCAGACCCGAGACAGACGGCCCAACGCACCAGACACGGGGGCCAGACCCGAGGTGGGCTGCCCAACAGACAAAATAAGTTTACAAACCCAAGGCAGGCAGCCCAACACACGAGACACGGAGCAAGACCTGAGATGAGCAGCCCAACTCAGCAGATGCGAGGCCAGACATGGGGCCACACCTGACACTTGTTGCCCAACACACAAAACACAGGGCCAGACCTGAGGCGGGAGGCCCGACACACAAAACACAGGGCCAGACCCCGGGCGGGTGGCCCAAAACACCAGACACAAGGTCAGACCCGAGGCGAGTGGACCAACACACGAAACATGGGACCAGAGCCGAGGCAAGTGGCATAACACACAAGAGACGGGACCAGACCTGAGGCAGGCGGCCCAATGCACCAGACACGGTGCCAGACCCGAGGCGGACGGCCCAACACACTAAACATGGGGCTATACCCGAGGTGGGAATGACCCAACACACGAGACAAGGTGCCGCAGAAGAGGCGGATAGACAAAACCAAAATACCAGACACAGGGCCAGACCCGAGGCGGTTAGACCAATACACCAGACACGGAGCCAGACCCGAGGCGGGCGGACAACACATTTGACACAGGGCCAGACCCGAGGCAGGCAGCCCAACACACGAGACATGGGGCCAGACCCAAGGCAAGACCCGAGGTGGACGGACAAACACACGAGACACGGGGCCAGACCCAAGGTGGGCGGCCCAACACACGAGACATGGGGCCAGAACCGAGGTGAATGGACCAACATACGAGAGATGGGGCCAGACACAATGCGAGCAGCCCAAATTAACAGACACGGGGCCAGACTCGAGGCGGGGGCGGCCCACCCAACACGCCAGAAACAGGGTCAGTCGGATCCAAGGTGGGCGGCTCAACACACCAGACACAGGTCCAGACCCGAGACGAGCGGACCAACACACAAGACACAAGGTCAGACCTGATGCATGCCAGATATGAGGCAAGCAACCCAACACACAAGACATGTGGTCAGACCAGAGGCTGGGGGGATCGACATATGAGATAAGAGGGCCAGACCCAAAATGGGCAGACCAACACACGAGACATGGGGCCAGATACTAAGCGGATGGACCAACACATGAGACACAGGTCCAGACACAAGGCAGGACGGACCAATACACAAGACACAGGGCCAGACCTGATGCGGGTGGGCCAATTTGAGAGACACGGGGCCAGCCCCAAGGCTGGAGGCCTAACACATGAGACACGGAGCCAGACCCAAGGCAGACGGCCCAAAACACCAGACATGGGGCCAGACTTGAGGCAGGCAGACCAACACACGAAACATGGAACCAGATTGGAGGCAGATGGCATAACACATGAGAGATGGGACCAGACCCGAGACGGGCAGCCAAACAAACCTGACACGGGGCAAGACCCCGGGCGGCCCAACAGAAGAGATAAGGGGTTAAACCCGAGGCGGGTGGCTCAACACACGAGACATGGTGGCGGACCAGAGGCAGGCGAACCAACACATGAGACACAGGGCAAAACCCAAGGAGAGCGGACCAACACACGAGACCAGACCTGATGCATGCCAGATACGAGGCAAGCAACCCAACACACGAGACACATGGTCAGACCCGAGGTGGGGAGGCCAACATACGAGATAAGGGAGCCAGACCCAAGATGAGCAGACCGACACACGAGACATGGGGCCAGACACGAAGCGGGTGGACCAACACATGAGACACAGGTCCAGATCTGATGCAGGCAGCCCAATTTACGAGACACGGCACTAGACCCAAGGCTGGAGGCCTAACACATGAGACACGGGGCCAGACTCGAGGCAGACGGCCCAACACACCAGACACAGGGGCCAGACCCGATGCGGGCTGCCCAACTGATAAAATAAGTTAACAAACCCAAGGCGGGCAGCCCAACACACGAGACACAGAGTAAGACCTGAGATGGGCAGCCCAACTCAGCAGACACGGGGCCAGACCCTAGGCAGGGGCGGCCCAACACACAAGACACAAGGCCAGACACGGGACCACACCTGAGGCTTGTTACCCAATGCACGAGACATGGGCCAGAACTGAGGCGAATGGACCAACATACGAGAGATGGGGCCAGACCCTATGCGAGCAGCCCAAATTAACAGACACGTGGCCAGACTCGAGGCGGGGATGGCCCACCCAACACGCCAGAAACAGGGTCGTCGGATCCAAGGTGGGCGGCTCAACACACCAGGCACGGTGCCAGACCCGAGGCGGGTGGCCCAACACACCACACATGGGGCCTGACCTGAGGTGGGCGGCGCAATACACGAGTCACGGTGCCAGACCTGAGGCAGGCGGCCCAACACACCAGACTGAGGCTAGGCGGGCTCGGCAAGCGGCCTAACACACCAGACATGGGGCCAGACCCAAGACGACGACCCAACACACCAAACACGGAGCCAGACACGAGGCAGGCAGCCCAACAGACAAAATAAGTTAATAGCCCTGAGGCGGGCAGCCCAACACACCAGACTTAGGCTAGAACCGAGGCGGCTGGCCCAACAAACTAGACTGCCAGATCCGAGGCGGGTGGCCCAACACATCAGACACAGGGCGAAGCCCAATGTGGGCAGCTCAACAGACTCTGAGACAAGGGGCCAAACTGCTGGCATGCTGCTCAACACACAAGAGACATTCTCCCAAGGCAAGGGGGGACCAACACACCAGACACGAGGCCACACTCGAGGCTTGTTGCCCAATACACCAGACACGGGGCCAGACGTGAGGCTGGAGGCCCGACACACAAAACACATGGCCAGACCCTAGGCGGGTGGCCCAAAACACCAGACACGCAGCTAGACTTGAGGCAGGCGGCCCAAAACACCAGACACGCGGCTAGACTTGAGGCAGGCGGACCAACACACGAAACATGGGACCAGACCCGAGGCAGGCAGCATAACACACGAGAGACGGTACCAGACTCGACCGAAGTAGGCGGCCCAACACATAAGACACGGGGCAAGACTTGATATGGGGGCCCGCCCAACACAGCAGACACAGGGCAAGATCCGAGGCGGGTGGCCCAATACACAAGACACATGGCCAGACCCAAAGCGGGGTGACCCAACACACCAGACATGGGAAACAAAACCTACAAAAGACAAAAATATCTCTCATACCCTACCATCATTATATATAAATGTAAAGCAAAGTTGCATAATAAATATAGGGTACTTAGTGAACTATTTTTGATCAAAAAAAGTATACAAGCCGTCCCACCAGCGGCAAGGTGACCCTAAATTGGGACGGTACCTATACTGCCTATATTAAAAACCTTACTGTATATCAAAGTTGAAGCAATGCATATAAAAGGGTAGACAAATAGGACCGGGTCCCAACTCCAGACCACCCAGGCCCGTGGTAAGCTACATATATACCAGTCAGCTCAACAAAGGGGATGCCACACCCTTAAATTGCACAGAATGCAAACAAGACAAAAAACCAGGCAATGTGAACTGAGGTCTAAGATGGTAGACATGCAAGAAATAGGAGCATGTTCACACTAGCAAAAAAGAAACAAAACCTACAAAAGACAAAAGACAAAAATATATCTCATACCCTACCATCATTATATATAAATGTAAAGCAAAGTTGCATAATAAATATAGGGTACTTAGTGAACTATTTTTGATCAAAAAAAGTATACAAGCCGTCCCACCAGCGGCAAGGTGACCCTAAATTGGGACGGTACCTATACTGCCTATATTAAAAACCTTACTGTATATCAAAGTTGAAGCAATGCATATAAAAGGGTAGACAAATAGGACCGGGTCCCAACTCCAGACCACCCAGGCCCGTGGTAAGCTACATATATACCAGTCAGCTCAACAAAGGGGATGCCACACCCTTAAATTGCACAGAATGCAAACAAGACAAAAAAACAGGCAATGTGAACTGAGGTCTAAGATGGTAGACATGCAAGAAATAGGAGCATGTTCACACTAGCAAAAAAGAAACAAAACCTACAAAAGACAAAAATATATCTCATACCCTACCATCATTATATATAAATGTAAAGCAAAGTTGCATAATAAATATAGGGTACTTAGTGAACTATTTTTGATCAAAAAAAGTATACAAGCCGTCCCACCAGCGGCAAGGTGACCCTAAATTGGGACGGTACCTATACTGCCTATATTAAAAACCTTACTGTATATCAAAGTTGAAGCAATGCATATAAAAGGGTAGACAAATAGGACCGGGTCCCAACTCCAGACCACCCAGGCCCGTGGTAAGCTACATATATACCAGTCAGCTCAACAAAGGGGATGCCACACCCTTAAATTGCACAGAATGCAAACAAGACAAAAAACCAGGCAATGTGAACTGAGGTCTAAGATGGTAGACATGCAAGAAATAGGAGCATGTTCACACTAGCAAAAAAGAAACAAAACCTACAAAAGACAAAAGACAAAAATATATCTCATACCCTACCATCATTATATATAAATGTAAAGCAAAGTTGCATAATAAATATAGGGTACTTAGTGAACTATTTTTGATCAAAAAAAGTATACAAGCCGTCCCACCAGCGGCAAGGTGACCCTAAATTGGGACGGTACCTATACTGCCTATATTAAAAACCTTACTGTATATCAAAGTTGAAGCAATGCATATAAAAGGGTAGACAAATAGGACCGGGTCCCAACTCCAGACCAGACCACCATCCCCTTTGTTGAGCTGACTGGTATATATGTAGCTTACCACGGGCCTGGGTGGTCTGGAGTTGGGACCCGGTCCTATTTGTCTACCCTTTTATATGCATTGCTTCAACTTTGATATACAGTAAGGTTTTTAATATAGGCAGTATAGGTACCGTCCCAATTTAGGGTCACCTTGCCGCTGGTGGGACGGCTTGTATACTTTTTTTGATCAAAAATAGTTCACTAAGTACCCTATATTTATTATGCAACTTTGCTTTACATTTATATATAATGATGGTAGGGTATGAGATATATTTTTGTCTTTTGTCTTTTGTAGGTTTTGTTTCTTTTTTGCTAGTGTGAACATGCTCCTATTTCTTGCATGTCTACCATCTTAGACCTCAGTTCACATTGCCTGTTTTTTTGTCTTGTTTGCATTCTGTGCAATTTAAGGGTGTGGCATCCCCTTTGTTGAGCTGACTGGTATATATGTAGCTTACCACAGGCCTGGGTGGTCTGGAGTTGGGACCCGGTCCTATTTATCTACCCTTTTATATGCATTGCTTCAACTTTGATATACAGTAAGGTTTTTAATATAGGCAGTATAGGTACCGTCCCAATTTAGGGTCACCTTGCCGCTGGTGGGACGGCTTGTATACTTTTTTTGATCAAAAATAGTTCACTAAGTACCCTATATTTATTATGCAACTTTGCTTTACATTTATATATAATGATGGTAGGGTATAAGATATATTTTTGTCTTTTGTCTTTTGTAGGTTTTGTTTCTTTTTTGCTAGTGTGAACATGCTCCTATTTCTTGCATGTCTACCATCTTAGACCTCAGTTCACATTGCCTGTTTTTTTGTCTTGTTTGCATTCTGTGCAATTTAAGGGTGTGGCATCCCCTTTGTTGAGCTGACTGGTATATATGTAGCTTACCACGGGCCTGGGTGGTCTGGAGTTGGGACCCGGTCCTATTTGTCTACCCTTTTATATGCATTGCTTCAACTTTGATATACAGTAAGGTTTTTAATATAGGCAGTATAGGTACCGTCCCAATTTAGGGTCACCTTGCCGCTGGTGGGACGGCTTGTATACTTTTTTTGATCAAAAATAGTTCACTAAGTACCCTATATTTATTATGCAACTTTGCTTTACATTTATATATAATGATGGTAGGGTATGAGATATATTTTTGTCTTTTGTCTTTTGTAGGTTTTGTTTCTTTTTTGCTAGTGTGAACATGCTCCTATTTCTTGCATGTCTACCATCTTAGACCTCAGTTCACATTGCCTGGTTTTTTGTCTTGTTTGCATTCTGTGCAATTTAAGGGTGTGGCATCCCCTTTGTTGAGCTGACTGGTATATATGTAGCTTACCACGGGCCTGGGTGGTCTGGAGTTGGGACCCGGTCCTATTTGTCTACCCTTTTATATGCATTGCTTCAACTTTGATATACAGTAAGGTTTTTAATATAGGCAGTATAGGTACCGTCCCAATTTAGGGTCACCTTGCCGCTGGTGGGACGGCTTGTATACTTTTTTTGATCAAAAATAGTTCACTAAGTACCCTATATTTATTATGCAACTTTGCTTTACATTTATATATAATGATGGTAGGGTATGAGATATATTTTTGTCTTTTGTCTTTTGCAGGTTTTGTTTCTTTTTTGCTAGTGTGAACATGCTCCTATTTCTTGCATGTCTACCATCTTAGACCTCAGTTCACATTGCCTGGTTTTTTGTCTTGTTTGCATTCTGTGCAATTTAAGGGTGTGGCATCCCCTTTGTTGAGCTGACTGGTATATATGTAGCTTACCACAGGCCTGGGTGGTCTGGAGTTGGGACCCGGTCCTATTTATCTACCCTTTTATATGCATTGCTTCAACTTTGATATACAGTAAGGTTTTTAATATAGGCAGTATAGGTACCGTCCCAATTTAGGGTCACCTTGCCGCTGGTGGGACGGCTTGTATACTTTTTTTGATCAAAAATAGTTCACTAAGTACCCTATATTTATTATGCAACTTTGCTTTACATTTATATATAATGATGGTAGGGTATGAGATATATTTTTGTCTTTTGTCTTTTGTAGGTTTTGTTTCTTTTTTGCTAGTGTGAACATGCTCCTATTTCTTGCATGTCTACCATCTTAGACCTCAGTTCACATTGCCTGGTTTTTTGTCTTGTTTGCATTCTGTGCAATTTAAGGGTGTGGCATCCCCTTTGTTGAGCTGACTGGTATATATGTAGCTTACCACGGGCCTGGGTGGTCTGGAGTTGGGACCCGGTCCTATTTGTCTACCCTTTTATATGCATTGCTTCAACTTTGATATACAGTAAGGTTTTTAATATAGGCAGTATAGGTACCGTCCCAATTTAGGGTCACCTTGCCGCTGGTGGGACGGCTTGTATACTTTTTTTGATCAAAAATAGTTCACTAAGTACCCTATATTTATTATGCAACTTTGCTTTACATTTATATATAATGATGGTAGGGTATGAGATATATTTTTGTCTTTTGTCTTTTGTAGGTTTTGTTTCTTTTTTGCTAGTGTGAACATGCTCCTATTTCTTGCATGTCTACCATCTTAGACCTCAGTTCACATTGCCTGGTTTTTTGTCTTGTTTGCATTCTGTGCAATTTAAGGGTGTGGCATCCCCTTTGTTGAGCTGACTGGTATATATGTAGCTTACCACGGGCCTGGGTGGTCTGGAGTTGGGACCCGGTCCTATTTGTCTACCCTTTTATATGCATTGCTTCAACTTTGATATACAGTAAGGTTTTTAATATAGGCAGTATAGGTACCGTCCCAATTTAGGGTCACCTTGCCGCTGGTGGGACGGCTTGTATACTTTTTTTGATCAAAAATAGTTCACTAAGTACCCTATATTTATTATGCAACTTTGCTTTACATTTATATATAATGATGGTAGGGTATGAGATATATTTTTGTCTTTTGTCTTTTGTAGGTTTTGTTTCTTTTTTGCTAGTGTGAACATGCTCCTATTTCTTGCATGTCTACCATCTTAGACCTCAGTTCACATTGCCTGTTTTTTTTACACCAGACATGGGGCCAGACCCGAGGTGAGACCCGAGGCGAGTGGACCAACACACGAGACACAGGGCCAGACCCAAGGAGGACGGCCCAACACACCAGACACGGAGCCAGACCAGAGGAAGGCAGCCTAACTCATGAGACACGGGGTCAGACTCGAGGTGGGCGGCCTAATTCATGAGACACGGGGCTAGACTCAAGGCAGGGGCGGACCGCCCAACACACAAGAAACAGGGCCAGATCCGAGGTGGGCGGCCGGCCCAACACACCAGACACGGGGCCAGACCCGAGGCGGGAGGCCCAACAGACAAAATAAGTTAACAAACCCGATGGGCAGCCCAACACACCAGACTTAGGCTGGAACTGAGGCGGCTGGCCCAAAAACCAGACACGGACGGGGTCAGATCCGAGGCCGTTGGCCCTACACAGACACAGGGCCAGGCCCAATGTGGGTAGCTTGACAGATGAGACAAGGGGCCAAACCCGTGCGTGGCAGGCTGCCCAACGCACAAGACACTAGCTCAGACCCAAGGCGGGGATGGCCCAACACACCAGACACGGGCCCAGACCAGAGGTGGGCTGCCCAACACACCAGACATGGGGCCAGGCCCGAGGTGAGACCCGAGGCAGGTGGACCAACACACGAGACACAGGGCCAGACCCGAGGAGGGCGGCCCAACACACCAGACACGGAGCCAGAACTGAGGAGAATGTACCAACATACGAGATCAGACCCGATGCGAGCAGCCCAAATTACGAGACACGGGGCCAGACCCGAGGCGGGCAGCCTAACTCATGAGACACGGGGTCAGACTCGAGGCGGGCGGCCTAACTCATGAGACACGGGGTCAGACTCGAGGCGGGCGGCCTAACTCATGAGACACGGGGTCAGACTCGAGGCGGGCGACCTAACTCATGAGTCACGGGGCCAGACTCGAGGCGGGGGCGGACCGCCCAACACACAAGAAACAGGACCAGATCCGAGGTGGGCGGCTGGCCCAACACACCAGACACGGGGCCAGACCCGAGGCGGGAGGCCCAACAGACAAAATAAGTTAACAGACTCAAGGCGAGCAGCCCAACACACCAGTGACTTAGGCTAGAACCGAAGCAGCCAGCCCAACAAACCAGACAGGCATCCGAGGCGGGTGGCCCAACATATCAATCAGACACAGGGCCAAGCCCAATGAGGACGGCCCAACAGACAAAGTAAGTTAACAGACCCGACTTAGGCTACAACCGAGGCTGCTGGCCCAACACACCAGACACGGAGCCAGACATGAGGCAAGCAGCCCAACACACCAGACACAAGGCGGGTGGCCCAACAGACAAAATAAGCTAACAGACCCGATGGGCAGCCCAACACACCAGACTTGGGCTGGAACTGAGGCGGCTGGCCCAACAAACCAGACACGGACGGGGCCAGATCCGAGGCCGGTGGCCCAACACAGACACAGGGCCAGGACCAATGTGGGTAGCTCAACAGATGAGACAAGGGGCCAAACCCGTGCGTGGCAGGCTGCGGCAGACAATAGCTCAGACCCAAGGCGGGGGCGGCCCAGCACACCAGACATGAGGCCACACCCGAGGCTTGTTGCCCAACATACCAGACACATAGTTAGACCCGAGACGAGAGGCCTGACACACAAAACACATGGCCAGATCCTAGGCGGGAGGCCCAAAACACCAGACACGGGGCTAGACTCGAGGCAGGCGGACCAACACACGAAACATGGGACCAGACCTGAGGCAGGCGGCATAACACACGAGAGACGGGACCAGACTCGAGGCAGTGGCCCAACACACAAGACACCTACGTGGGGCAGACTTGAGATGGGGGCCCGACCAACACAGCTAACACAGGGCCAGACCTGAGGTGGGCGGCCCAATACACAAGACCCCTACGTGGCCAGACCCGAAGTGGGGGCGGCCCAATACACCAGACACGGGCCAGACGAGACAAGGGGCCAGACCTGAGGCGGGCAACCCAACACACCAGACACAGGGCCAGACCTGAGGCGGGCAACCCAACACACCAGACACGGGGCCAGACCCAAGGCGGGTGGACCAACACACGAGACACAAGGCCAGGACCCGGAGGGCAGCCCAACACACTAGACATGGAGATGGACCAGAGGCAAGAACCGAGGCGGACGAACCAACACATGAGGCACGGGGCCAGACCCAAGGAGGATGGCCCAAACACACAAGACAAGGGGCCAGAACCAAGGCAAATGGACTAACAGACGAGAGATGGGGCCAGACCCGATGCGAGCAGCCCAAACTACGAAACATGGGGCCAGACACCAGGTTGGCGGCATAACTCATGAGACACGGGGCCGGATGGGCGGCCCAACAGACAAAATAAGTTAACAGACCCAAGGCGCGCAGCCCAACACACCAGACACGAGGCCAGATCCGAGGTGGCTGGCCCAACATATCAGGCACAGGGCCAGGCCCAATGCGGCAGCTCAACAGACGAGACAAGGGACCAAACCCGTGGAGGGCTGCCCAACGCACAAGACACAAGCTCAGACCTGAGGCGGGGGCGGCCAACACACCAGACACGAGGCCAGAAACGTGGCCACACCCGAGGCGAGTTGCCCAGCACACCAGACACGGGGTCAGACTCGAGGCGGGAGGCCCAACACAGAAAACACAGGGCCAGACGGGTGGCCCAAAACACGAGACACGGGGCCAGACCCGAGGCGCACGGACCAACACACAAAACATGGGACCAGAACCAAGGCAGGCGGCATAACACATGAGAGAGACAGGACCAGACCCGAGGCAGGCAGCCCAACACACCAGAACGGAGCCAGACCCGAGATGGGGGCCCTCCCAACACAGCAGAAATGAGGCCAGACCCGAGGCAGGTGACCCAACACATTCAAGGCCAGACCCGAGATGGGGGCCCACCCAACACAGCAGACACGTGGCCAGACCCGAGGCGGGGCAGCCTAACACACCAGTCACGGGGCCAGACCGTTGGCCCAACACACCAGACACAGGGCCATACCGGAGATCGGGGCCCTCCCAACACAACAGACACAGGGCCAGACCCGATGAGGGCGACCTAACACACCAGACAGGGGCAGATCCGAGGCGGGCAGCCCAACACGCCAGACAGGGGCAGACCCGAGGCGGGTTGCCCAGCACACCAGACACGGGGCCAGACTCAAGGCGGAAGGCCCAACACACAAAACACAGGGCCAGACGGGTGGCCCAAAACACGAGACATGGGGCAAGACCCGAGGCGGGCGGACCAACACATAAAACATGGGACCAGATCCCGAGGCAGGTGGCAAAACACACGAGAGAGACGGGACCAGAACCGAGGCAGGCGGCCCAACACACCACACAGAGGCCAGACCCAAGACGGACGACCCAACACACCGGACAAAACATGGTGCCAGATTTGAGGCGGGAGACCCAACACACAAGAAAAGGAGTCAGACACAAGGCCCAACACACCAGACAAAACAAGGTGCCAAATTTGAGGTGGGAGACCCAACACACAAGAAACAGGGTCAGACACGGGGGCAGCCAAACATACTCTCAGACATGGGGCCAGACCGCAGGTGAGCAACAAGTCAGACACAGGGCCAGACCCGATGATGGCGTCCCAACACATGAAAAACTAAATGAGGCAGGTGGACCAATAGACCATACATGGGGCCAGACCTGAAGCTGACTGACCAACACCCCAGACACAGGGCCACTCTAGAGGCAGGAAGACGAACACACCAGACACGCGGCCAGACAGAAGGTGGGCAGACTTCAACACAGCAGACAAGAGGCCAGACCTGAAGTGGGCGGCCCAACACACCATACACAGGGCCAGACACGAGTTGGGTGACCCAAAAGACAAGGGGCCAGACCTGAAGGCTCTGCTGGACTGCCCGCCTCGGGTCTGGCCCCGTGACTGGTTGACCCCATCTCTAGTGTTTTGGCCCTCTGATCCTGTGTCTTGTGTGTTAGGCAGACGGCGCGTCAGATGTCTGGCCCTTTGTCTCATCTATTGGGTTGCTCGCCTTGGATCTGGCCTGTCTGGTTTGTTGGGCCACCCGACTTGGATCTGGCCCCTGTGTCTGGTGTGTTAGGTCACCAGCCTCAGGCCTAGGCCCCAGTCTGGTGTTTTGCACCGCCCGCGTCTGGCCCCGTTTCTTGTGTGTTGGGCCGCCCGCGTTAAGTCTGGCATCTGACTAGTTTGTTGGGTCGCTCGCCTTGGGTCTAGCTCTGTTTCTGGTGTATTGGGCGGGCCGCCCCGCCTCAAGTCTGGCCCCGTGTCTGCCCCGCCTCAAGTCTGGCCCCGTGTCTCATGAGCTAGGTCGCCCGCCACGGCTCTGACCCTGTGTCTTGTAAGTAGGCCTGCTCGCATCAGATCTGGCTCCATGTCTCGTGTGTAGTAGGTCCATCGCCTTGGTTCTGGCCACTTGTCTCATCTGTTGGGCTGCCCACCTTGAATCTGGCACCGTGTGTGGTGTTTTGGGACGCATACCTCAGGTCTGTCTCCAGCCCTGGATCCCTGGTGTATTGGGTGACCCCTGCTTGCCTCGAGTCTAGCCCCATGTCTCGTCTCTTGGGGATCCCACCTCAGGTTTGGCCCCTTGTCTCGTCTGTTGGGCTGTCCACCATGGGTTTGGCCCTTTGCCTTGTCTGTTGGGCCACCTGCCTCAAGTCTGGCCCCCTGACTGGTGTATTGGGCAGCCTTCTGTTTCCGTGCATCGTGTGTTGGGTCGCCCATCTCGGCGGGTCTTGCACCATGTCTGGTGTGTTAGGCCAGGGTTCCCCAACTCCAGTCCTCAAGGCCCACCAACAGGTCATGTTTTCAGGATTTCCTTAGTATTGCACAGGTGATGGAATTATTGCCTGTGCAGGTGATGCAACTATCACCTGTGTAATACTAAGGAAATCCTAAAAACATGACCTGTTGGTGGGCCTTGAGGACTGGAGTTGGGGAACCCTGTGTTAGGCCACCCGCTGTGGGTCTGGCCCTGTGACTGGTGTGTTGGGCTGCCCTCACCTTGAGTCTGACCCTGTGACTGGTGTGTTGGGCTGCCTGCCTAGCTCGGGTCTGGTACCTTGTCTCATGTTGGTCCGCCCGCCTCGGGTTTTGGCCCGTGTCTGGTATGCTGGGCAGCGTGCCTCGGGTCTCGCCACATGTTTTGTGTGTTGGTCTGCTCACGTCAGGTCTGGCCCCGTGTGTTAAGCTGCCAGTCACCTCAGGGTCTGGCCCTGTGTTTCGTATGTTGAGTCGCCCACTTCAGGTCTAGCCCTGTGTCTCATGTGTTGGCCCGCCTGCCTCGAGTTTTGGCCCATGTCTGGTATGCTGGGCAGCGTGCCTCGGGTCTGGTCCTTTGACTCATCTGGCTCCGTGTCTGGTGTGGTAGGCCACCCGCCTCGGGTCTGGCCCCGTATCTGGTGCATTGGGCCACCCTTCTCGGGTCTGGCCCTGTGTCTGGTGTGTTGGGTGGCCCCACCTCGAATCTGGTGTGTTGGGCCACCCTCCTCGGGTTTGGCACCATGTTTAAAATGGTTGTGTGGTGTGTTGGGCCGCCCACCTCAGGTCTGTCTCCGTCCTTGGTGTATTGGGCGACCCCTGCCTCGGGTCTAGCCCCATATCTTGTCTCTTGGGGCTCCCGCCTCAGGTTTGGCCCCATGTCTGGAGTGTGTTGGGTCACTTTCCTTGAAGGTTCTGGCCCCTGTCTAGTGTGTTGGGCATCCCACCTCAGGTCTGGAGCCCACGTATCTGATGTGTTGGATGGACTGCATGTCTGGCCCCTTGTCTCATCTGTTGGGCTGCTCGCCTTGGGCCTGGCCCCGTGTCTCAGGTGTTGGGCCGCCCGCCTCGGGTCTAGGATATTTTGTCTGTTGGGTCGCCAGTCTTGGGCCTGGCCCTGTGTCTCAGATGTTGGGCCGTCCGCCTCGGGACTGTTTCCTTATTTTGTCTGTTGGGGCGCCCGTCTTGGGTCTTGCCCGTCTGGTGTGTTGGGCCGCCCGCCCTGGAACGGTCTCCATGTTTGGTGTGTTGGGACGGACGCTGCTGCCTCGAGTCTGGCCAGGTCTTTTATGTTGTCCCACCCGACTCAGTCCTGGCCTTATGTCTCATGTGTTAAGTTGTTCGCCTCGGGTCTGGCCATGTGGTATGTTGGGCCACCCGCCTGAGATCTGGCCCCGTGTCTCGTGTGTTGGTCCGCCTGCCTCGGATCTGGTTCTGTGTCTCTTGTGTTGGTCCAATCGCCTCGTGTCTGGTCCCATGTCTCATGTGTTGGTCCACCCGCCTAGTTTCTGGCTTTATGTCTTGTGTGTTGGTCTACCCGCCTCGGGCCTGACCTCGTGTCTGGTGTCTTAGGTCGCCCGCCTCGGGTCTGGCTCCAAGTCTGGTGTGTTGGGCTGCCCTCACCTCGGGTCTGGCCCAGTGTCTTGTCTGTTGGTCCACCGGCCACGAGACTCGCCAGCTCCATGACTCGTGTTTTGGTCTGCCCACCTTGTGTCTGGCCCTGTGTCTCTTGTGTTGGCAGCCCGCCTCAGGTCTTGACCCATGTCTCTTGTGTTAGGCTGCTAGCCTCGGGTATGGCATCGTGCCTGGTGTGTTGAGCTGCCTGCCTCTGGTCTGGCCCCGTATCTAGTGTGTTGGGCCTCCCCCGTCTCGGGTCTGGACCTGTGTCTCGTGTGTAGGGTTACGCAATTCAGGTCTGGATCCTTATGTCATCTGTTAAGCCGCCTGCCTCGGCTTTAGCCCCCTGTCTGGTGTGTTGGGCCGCACACCTTGGGTCTGGCTGCCATGTATAGTGTTGGGTGGGCCGGCCCCGCCTCAGGTCTGGCCTCGTGTGTTGGACTGTCCACCCTTTAGGTCTGACTCCATGTTTCGTGTGTTAGGCCGCCAGTCTTGGGTCTGGCCTAGTGTTTCATATTTTGGACCGTCCGCCTCGGGTCTGACCCCATGTCTCGTCTTTTGGTCCACTTCCCTTGGGTCCTCGTGTGTTGAACTGCCCATCTCATTTCTAGCCCCATGTCTGGTGTGTTGGGCCGCCCACCTCGGGTCTGACCGCATGCAGATGTGGAGTGTTGGGCGGGCCGCCTTAGGTCTGGCAGTGTTTCGTGTGTTAGGCAGCCAGCCTCGTTAGTTTCTGGCCTGGTCTTTCTTCTATGTTGGGTTAATCACCCCATCTCTTTCTTCTTCTATGTTGGATCAATCGTCTCAGGTCTGGCCCCGTCTCTGGTGTGTTGGGCCGCCCACACCTCAGGCCCAGTGTCTAGTGTGTTGGGGAGCCTGCCTTGGGTCTGGCCCCGTGTCACATCTGTTGGTTCACCTGCCCAGAGACTTTCCCCATGGTCTCGTGTTTTGGTCCACCTGCCTTGTGTCTGGCCCCGTGTCTCATGTGTTGGTCCACCCACGGGTCTGGCCCCGTGTCTCGAGAGTTGAGCCGCCCACCTCGAGTCTGAATCTGGTGTGCTGGGCCTGCCGCCTCAGATTTGGCTACGTGTCTTGTGTGTTGGGCCACCACAGCCCAGCTACATATGTGTCTGACTAGTGTGCTGGGCCGCCACCGCCTCATATCTAGATCAGTGATTGGTGTGTTGGGCCGCCTGCCTCAGGTCTGGTCCCTTTTCTCGTGTGTAAGGATGTCTGCCTTGAGTTTGGCTCCATGTTTTGTGTGCTGGTCCGTCCGCCCCCCCCTTGGGTTTGGCCCTATGTTTGGTGTTTTAGGCCGCCTGCCTCGGGTCTGGTCCCTTTTCTCATGTGTAAGGATGTCTGTCTCGAGTTCTGCTCCATGTTTCGTGTGTTGGGCCACCCACCTCAGGTGTGGCCACGTGTCTCATGTGGGCTGCCCACCTTAGGTCTGGCCCCACGTTTCATGTGCTAGGCCGCCCCCTCAGGTCTGGCCTCGTGTTTCATACGTTGGGCCATCCGCCTCAGGTCTGGCCCCGTGTCTCGTCTTTTGGTCCACCTCCCTTGGGTCTGAACCCATCTCTTGTGTGTTGGACCGTCTGTCTCGTGTCTGGTCTCATGTTTTGTGTGTTGGTCCCGGGTCTGGGAACTACAGTTTATGGGTACTAGATTATGTAGTGGGACGGTGATCCAGGGAACTACAGATTATAGGTACTAGTTTCTGTAGTGGGACGGTGATCCAGGGAATGTCAATTAATGTCTGGTCCCGAGTCTCGTATGTTGGGTCAATTGCCTCAGATCTGGCCCAGTCTCTGGTGTGTTCGGCCAGACCCAAGACCGGTCTAACACACAAGACATGGGAACAGACCCGATCGATGCACGTTCCCCAGCAAACTAGACACTGGACCAGACCCGAGGTGGGGGTGACCCAACACAAGAGACACAGAGGCAGACCCAAGACACCAGACACGAGGCCAGACCCAAGGAGGGTGGACCAACACACTCAAGAGACACTGGGCCAGACCCGAGGCGAGCGGCCCAACATATGAGACACGGGGCCAGACCCGAGAAGAGAGAGCTGACTCATGAGATATGATGTCAGACCCGAGGTGAGCAGCTAAATACACCAAACAGTGGCCAGACCAGATTTGGATGACTCAACACACCAGACACAGGGTCAGACCCGAGGCGGGCGGCCCATAACAACAGACATGGGGCAAGACCAAAGGTGCCCGGGCAGCCCAACAAACCAGACTGGGGCTAGACCCGAGGCAAGCAGCCCAATACACTCCAGACACAGGGGCCAGAGCCTAGACTGGTGGCCCAACACACCAGACACGGGGCAGAACCGAGGCGAGGGTAGCCAACACACGAGACATGGGGCCAGACCCGAGGCGGGGGCAGCCCAACACACCAGACAAGGGGCCAGACCAGAGCAGGCGGCCCAACACACTAAACACATGGCCAGACCCTAGGTGGGCAGTCCAACAAACCAGACATTGGGAGAGACCCTAGGCGGGTGGACCAACACACGAAACATGGGGCCAGATCCAAAGTGGGAGGCATAACACACGAGACACGGGACCAGTCACAAGGCAGGCGGCCCAACTCATCAGACACGGGGCCAAACCCAAGGTGGGTGGCCCAACACACCAGACACGGGACAATACCCGAGGCTGGTGGCACAACAGATGAGACAAGGGACCAAGGCCCCATGTCTGGTATGTTGGGCCACCCACCTTGGGTCTGGCCCCATGTATTTAGCCACTTGCCTCGGGTCTGGCACCATGTCTCATGTGTAACGCTCTTTCTTCTTGGGTCTGGCCCTGTGTTTCTGGTGTTGGTCTGCCCTCCTTGGGTCTGGCCCTGTGTCTGGTGTCTAGATGCCTCCTCGGGTCTGCCCCAGGTTTGTTGAGGAATGTGCATCGATCGGGTCTACTCCCATGTCTTGTGTGTTAGAGCGGTTGCCTCGGGTCTGGACCGTGTGGTCTGCTCGCCACAGGTCTGGTCCCATGTCTGCTGTCTTGGGTCGGCATCCTCGGGTCTGGCTCTGTGTGTGGTGTGTTGGGCCACCCACCTCGGGTCTGGCCCCATGTTTGGTATGTTGGGTCGGACAGCCCGCCACGGGTCTGGTCCCTTGTCTCATCTGTTGGGCCACCTGCCTCAGGTATGGTCCCATGTCTGGTGTGTTGGGCCACCCATCTTGGGTCTGGCCCCGTGTCTGATGAGTTGGGCCGCCTGCCTAGGGACTGGTCCCGTGTCTTGTGTGTTTTGCCGCCCGCTTCGCATCTGGCCCCATGTTTCATGTGTTGGTCCGCCCGCCTAGGGTCTCTCCCCATGTCTGGTGTGTTGGGCTGCCCCCGCCTCGGGTCTGTCCCCATAGCTCTCTCGTGTGTTGGCCACACTCACCTCGGTTCTGCCTCCTGTCTGATTTGTTGGGCCGCCAGTCTAGGCTCTGGCCCCTGTGTCTGGAGTGTATTGGGCCGCTTGCTTCGGGTCTAACCCCAGTCTGGTTTGTTGGGCTACCCGGGTGCCTTTGGTCTTGCCCCATGTCTGTTATGGGCCTCCCGCCTCGTGTCTGGCCCCATGTCTGGTGTGTTGAGTCACGCGAATCCGGTCTGGCCCCTGTTTGTATTTAGTCACTCATTTCAGGTCTGACACCGTGTCTCATGTGTGTTAGCTCTCTCGTCTCAGGTCTGGCCTGGGTCTCATATGTTGGTCCGCCCTCCTTAGGTCTGGCCTCGTGTCTGATGTCTTGGGTCTTCCTCCTCAGGTCTGGCTCCGTGTCTCGTGTATTGGGCCGCCTCCACCTCGGGTCTAGTTTGTTGGGGAATGTGCATCGGGTCTGGTCCCATGTCTTGTGTGTTAAACCGGTCACCTCGGGACTGGACCCGTATCTTGTGTGTGGTCTGCCCGCCATGGGTTTGGCCCCATGTCTGGAGTCTTGGGTGGGCATCTCCGGGTCTGGCTCTGTGTGTGGTGTGTCTGGTCTACCCACCTCGGATCTGGTCCCATGTCTGGTGTGTTGACTCACACAAATCCGGTCTCGCCCCTGTTTGGTGTATTTAGCCGCTAGCCTCGGGTCTGGCATTGTATCTCATGTGTTAGCTCTCTCTTCTCGGGTTTGGCCAGGGTCTCTTTGTTGGTCTGCCCTCCTTGGGTCTGGCCCCGTATCTGGTGTCTTGGGTCTGCCTCCTCGAGTCTGGCTCCGTGTCTCATGTGTTGTGCCACCCCCACCTCAGGTCTTGTTTGTTGAGGGATGTGTGTTGGGTCTGGTCCCATGTCTTGTGTGCAAGACCGATCGCCTCGGGTCTGGATCCTTATCTTGTGTGTGGTCTGCCCGCCACAGGTTTGTCCCGATGTCTAGTGTCTTGGGTCGGCATCCCCGGGTCTGGCTCTGTGTGTGGTGTGTTGGGCCACCCGCCTCGGTTCTGGCCCCATGTCTGGTGTCAACGTTGGGCCGCCCCCACCTCAGGTGTGGCCCAGTGTCTCGTGTGTTAGGCCGGTCGCCTCGGGTCTGGCCCCCTGTTTTGTCTTCTGGGTCGCCCGCCTCGGGTCTTGCCTGTTACAGTGTGTTGGTCCACCCGCCTCATGTCTAGAGCCGTGTCTGGTGTGTTAAGCCCCCCCCGCCTGGGACCTGGCCCCGTGGATCGTGTGTTGGCCCGCCCACCTCAAGTCTGGCTGGCCCTTGTCTCATCTGGCTGAGTGTGTTAGACTAGTTACCTGGGACCTGGCCCCGTGTCTTGTGTGCTGGGTCTGCCTGCCTCAGGGTCTGCTCCTTGCTTGTCGTTTGGGTCACCTGCCTCGGTCTGGCTCCGTGTTTCTTGTGTTGGGCCATGAGCCTCAGGTCTGGCCACGTGTTGGGCCGACCGCCTCCGGTCTGGCCCCGCATCTGGTGTGCTGAGCCACCCCCGCCTTGGGTCTGGCCCCCCGTGTCTCATGTGTTGGCCCACCGCCCTCAAGTCTGGCTCCTTATCCCAGCTGTTGAGCCGCCCCCACCTCGGGTCTGGCCCCGTGTCTCATGTGTTGGACCGCCCACCTCAGGGCTATCCCTTTGGCTGGTGTGTTGGGCCACCTTCCTCGGGTCTGGCCCCTGTCTGGTGTTTTAGGCCGCATGCCTCGGCTTTGGTCCCATGTCTCGTGTGTTGGTCTATCCTCCATGGGTCTTGCCCCGTGTTTCAAACATGGGACCAGACCCAAGGCAAACGGCCGATAAACACACGAGACACAGGACCAGATCCGAGGCAAACGGCCCAACACCCCAGACAAAGGGTTAGACTTGAGGTGACGGCGGCCTGCCCAACACAGCAGAGACAGGGCCAGACCCAAGGCAGGCAGCCTAACACACCAGGTAGGGGCCAGACCCGATGGGGCAGGCGGCCCAACACACCAACCAAAGGGATAGTCCTGAGGTGAGTGGCCCAACACACCAGACACAGTGCCAGACCTGAGGCGGGTGGCCCAATAGACCAAACACGGGACCAGACAAGAGGCAGGGGCAGCCAACACACGAGACACGGGGTTCCAGACCCGAGTCGGGCAGACCTACACACCAGACACGGGGCCAGACCCGAGGCAGGCAGACTAACACACGAAAGACGGGGCCAGACCTTAGGTGGAGGCGGCGCAACACACGAGACATTCAGCCAGACCTGAGGCGGGTGGCCCTACACACCAAACATGGGACCAGATCCGAGGAGGGGGGACCAACACACAAAACATAGGGCCAGACTCAAGGTGGGCATCCTAACACATGAAACACGAGACCAGACCCAAGACAGGCAGCCCAACACACCAGTCAAGGAGCCAGATCCGAGGCGGGCGACCCACTACAGCAAACACAGGGCAAGACCCAAGGCGGGCAGCCCAACACACCAGACATGGGGCCAGAACCAAGGCGGGTGGCCCAACACACCAGACACGGGGCCAGACTCTAGGCGAAACATGTGAGTGACCAGACCCAGGGCAGACGCCCTATCACACCAGTCAAGGCTTGGTCCGACCCGACCGGGGGGTGGCCCAACACACCAGACATGGGGCCATACCCGAGGCAGGCAGCCCAACACACCAGACACGGGGCCAAAACCAAGGCGGGTGGCCCAACACACCAAACCAGAGCCAGACTAGAGGCGAAACATGAGACCAGACCCAGGTCAGGCGGCCCAACACACCAAACACAGGGCCATACCCGAGGCAGGCAGCCCAACACACCAGTGACGGGGCTAGAACCGAGGCAGGTGGACCAACACACCAGACACAGAGCCAGACCCGAGGTGGGGGCGGGCAAACACATGAGACGGGGTGGTCAGACCAGAGGCCTGACCCGAGGCAAAGGCGGCCTAACACATCAGACACGGAGCCAGAACCCAGGGACACATCAAACACAGAGCCAGACCCGATGCGGATGTCCTAACATATGAGACACGAGACCAGACCCGAGGCAGGCGGCCTAACACATCAATGAAGGGGCCAGACCGGAGGAGAGAGGCGGCCTAACATACAGTTATATGAAAAAGTTTGGGCACCCCTATTAATCTTAAGCTTAATGTTTTATAAAAATTGGTGTTTTTGCAACAGCCATTTCAGTTTGATATATGTAATAACTGTTGGGCACAGTAATGTTTCTGCCTTGAAATGAGGTTTATTGTACTGACAGAAAATGTGCAATCTGCATTCAAACAAAATTTGACAGGTGCATAAGTATGGGCAACCTTATCATTTTCTTGTTTTAAATACTCCTACCTACTTTTTACTGACTTACTAAAGCACTTTTTTTGGTTTTGTAACCTCATTGAGCTTTAAACTTCATAGCCAGGTGTATGCAATCATGAGAAAATCTACTTAAAGTGGCCACTTGCAAGTTGTTCTCCTGTTTGAATCTCCTCTGAAGAGTGGCATCATGGACTCCTCAAAACAACTGTCAAATGATCTGAAAACAAAGATTATTCAACATAGTTGTTCAGGGGAAGGATACAAAAAGCTGTCTCAGAGATTTAACCTGTCAGTTTCCACTGTAAGGAACATAGTAAGGAAATGGAAGAACACAGGGACAGTTCTTGTTAAGGCCAGAAGTGGCAGGCCAAGAAAAACATCAGAAAGGCAGAGAAGAAGAATGGTGAGATCAGTCAAGGACAATCCTCAGACCACCTCCAGAGAGCTGCAGCATCAACTTGCTGCACATGGTGTCACTGTGCATCGGTCAACTATACAACGCACTTTGCACAAGGAGAAGCTGTATGGGAGAGTGATGCAAAAGAAGCCATTTCTGCAAGCACGCCACAAACAGAGTCGGCTGAGGTATGCAAAAGCACATTTGGAGAAGCCAATTTCTTTCTGGAAGAAGGTCCTGTGGACTGATGAAACCAAGATTGAGTTGTTTGGTCATACAAAAAGGCGTTATGCATGGCGGCAAAAAAGCACAGCATTCCAAGAAAAACACTTGCTACCCACAGTAAAATTTGGTGGAGGTACCATCATGCTTTGGGGATGTGTGGTCAATGCCGGCACCGGGAATCTTGTTAAAGTTGAGGGACGCATGGATTCCACTCAGTATTAGCAGATTCTTGACAATAATGTTCAAGAATCAGTGACAAAGTTGAAGTTATGCAGGGGATGGATCTTTCAGCAAGACAAGGATCCAAAACACCGCTCCAAATCTACTCAGGCATTCATGCAGAGGAACAATTACAATGTTCTGGAATGGCCATCCCAGTCCCCAGACCTGAAGATCATTGAACATCTGTGGGATCATTTGAAGAGGGCTGTCCATGCTCGGCGACCATCAAACTTAACTGAACTGGAATTGTTTTGTAAAGAGGAATGGTCCAAAATACCTTCATCCAGGATCCAGGAAATCATTAAAAGCTACAGGAAGCGACTAGAGGCTGTTATTTTTGCAAAAGGAGGATCTACTAAATATTAATGTCACTTTTCTGGTGAGGTGCCCATACTTATGCACCTGTCAAATTTCGTTTGCATGCAGATTGCACATTTTCTGTTAGTACAATAAACCTCATTTCAAGGCAGAAACATTACTGTGTCCAACAGTTATTACATATATCAAACTGAAATAGCTGTTGCAAAAACACCAATTTTTATAAAACATTAAGCTTAAGATTAATAGGGGTGCCCAAACTTTTTCATATAACTGTACCAGACACAGTAAGGTTGACCCAACACACGAGATACGAGGCCAAATCCGAGATGGGCGGCCTAACACACGTAACACGGGACCAGACCTGAGGCAGGGGCAGCCTGACACACCAGACACGGGGCCAGACCCAGGGACACACCAAACACAGAGCCAGACCCGATGCAGATGTCCTAACACATGAGACCAGACCCGAGGCAGGCGGCCTAACACATCGATAAAGGTGCCGGAACAGAGGAGAGAGGCGACCTAACATACCAGAAATGGTGCTGGACCCGAGGTGGGTGACCCAACACATGAGATAGGGGGCCAAATCCGAGACGGGTGGACTAACACACGAAACACGGGACCAGACCCGAGTCAGGGTCAGCCCAACACACCAGATACAGGGCCAGACCTGAGGTGGGCAGACCAACACACGAGACACGGGCCAGACCCAGGGCACGCATCCTATCACACCAGGCAAAGGGCCAGACCCGAGGTGGGCGTGGCCCAACACACCAGACATGGGGCCAGACCCGAGGTGGGGGTGACCCAACACACCAGACATGGGGCCAGACCCGAGGTGGGGGTGACCCAACACATCAGACACGGGGCCAGACCCGAGGCAGGCAGCAACACACCAGACACAGGGCCAGACCCGAGGCAGGCAGACCAACACACGAGACACAGCTAGACCCGAGGTGGGGGTAGTCCAATGAGACATGGGGTCAGACCCGAGGCGGATGTCCTACCTAACATATGAGACACGAGACCAGCACCGAGGCAGGTGGCCTAACACATCGATGAAGGGGCCAGAGGAGGCGTCATAACATACTAGACATGATGCTGGACCCTAGGCGGATGGATGACCCAACACACGAGATATGGGGTCATATCAGAGACTAACGGCCTAACACACGAAACACGGGAGCAGACCTGAGGCGGTGGCGGCCCAAAACACCAGACATGTGGACAGACTTAGGGCAGGTTGCTCAACACACTATAGTCATGGGGCCAGACCCGAAGTGGGGGAAGCCTAACACACCAGACACAGTGCCAGACCTGAAGTGGGCAGCCCAACACACGAGACACAAGGCCAGGGTCCAGAGGTGGGGGCAGACAAACATACGAGACACAGGGCCAGATCCGAGGGCGAGTGGCCCAACACACCAAACACAGGGTCAGACCCAGGCAGGCAGCCCAACACACCAGATGCGGGGCCAAACCCGAGGTGGGGAAGCCCTAAAACACCAGACATGGTGCCGGACCCAAGGTGGGCGACCCAACACACAAGAAACAGGGCCAGACCCGAGATGGGCGGACCAGCACATGAGACACGTCGCCAAACCCAAGGTGGGGGTGGCCCAACACACCAGACACAGGGCTATATCCGGGGGCGAGTGGCCCAACACACCAAACATGGGGTCAAGCCCGAGGCAGGCGGACCAACACTCGAGACACAGAGCCAGACTCGAGGCGGTGGTGGCCCAACACATTAGACACAGGGCGATTCGGGGGCGAGTGGCCCAACACACCAAACACAGGGCCAGACAGACCCGAGGCGGGCGGACTAACACATGAAACCATGGGGTCAGACTCGACAAGGCGGACGTCCTAACACATGAGACACGAGATCTGACCAGAGGCAGGCGGCCTAACACACCAGTCAAGGGGCCAAACCCGAGGTGGTGGCACAACACACCAGACATGGTGCCAGACCCGACGCGGATGTCCTAACACAAGAGATTATATGAGACCAGACCCCGAGACAGGAGGCCTAACACACCAATAAAGGGGCCAGACCAGAGGAGGGAGGCGGCCTAACATACCAGACATGATGCTGGACCTGAGGCAGTTGACCCAACACACAAGACACGGGCCAAATCCGAGACGAGCGGCCTTACACATGAAACACGGGACCAGACTAAGCTGAGGCGAGGGCGGCCCAACACACCAGACATGTTGCCAGATCCGAGGCGGGCGGAGCAACACATGAAACATGGGGCCAGACTCCAGGAGGACATCCTAACGACACAAGACCAGACACGAGGCAGGTGGCTAACAGTCAAGGGGCCAGACCTGAGGTGGGAGTGGCCCAACACACCAGACAGGGCCAGATCTGAGGCAGGCAGCCAAACACACAAGACACGGTGCCGGACTTGAGGTGTCCGACCCAACACACGCACCACGGGGCCAGAACCGAGGTGGGGGAGGCCCAACACAAGAGACACGGGGCCAGAACCAAGGTGGGCGGCCCATCATCCAAAACACATGGTGCCGGACCTGAGGTGTCCAACCCAACACACGCACCACGGAACCAGAACCGAGGTGGGGACAGCCTAACACATGAGACACGGGGCCAGACCCAAGGTGGACGGCCCATCACCCAAGACATGGTGCCAGAACCGAGGGGGGCGCAACCCAACACACGAGACACAGGTCCAGACCCGAGGCAGGCGGGCCAACGCATGAGACACGTGGCCAGACCCGAGGTGGGGGCCGCTCAACACACCAGACACGGGGCCAGATCCAAGGGCGGGTGGCATAACACACCAAACACAGGGCCAGATCCAAGGGCGGGTGGCATAACACACCAAACACAGGGCCAGATCCAAGGGCGGGTGGCATAACACACCAAACACAGGGCCAGATCCAAGGGCGGGTGGCATAACACACCAGACACGGGGCCAGATCCAAGGGCGGGTGGCATAACACACCAAACACAGGGCCAGACCCAAGGCAGGTGGCCCAATACATCAGACAAGGAGCCAGATCCGAGGTGGGCGGCCCAACATACAAGACACGGATCCAGACCCGAGGCAGGGGTCCCCACCCAACACACCAGACATGCCGCCAGACCTGAGGTGGGCGGCCCAACACACTAGACATGGAGCCACCATGCCCGAGGCGGGTGCCCCAACAGACGAAACAAGGGGTCAGACCTAGGGCAGGCAGCCCAAATCACGAGACACGAGGTCAGACCCGAGGTAGGGACGGCCCAACACACAAGAAACGGGGCCAGATCCGAGGACGGGTGCCCCAACACACCAAACACAGGGCCAGACCTGAGGTGGGCAGCCCAACACACCAGATACGGGACCAGACCCGAGGTGGGGGCGGCGTAACATCAAACACAGGGCCAGACCCACGGGGGGAAAGCCCAAAACACCAGATACGGTGCCAGACCCAAGGCGGGCAATCCAACTCACAAAACAAGGGGCCAGACCCGAGGAGGGTGGACCAAAAGATGAGACATGGAGCCAGACGGCCCAACATACGAGACACAGGGTCAGATCCGAGACGGTCGGCCTGACACACGAAAAACAAAGGCTCAGACCTGACACGCCGACGGCCCTGCAGACTAGTCACGGGGCCTGACTCGAGGTGGGGCGGCCCAACTCATGAGACACCAGACACGGTACCGGACCTGAGACTGGTGACCTAACACACAAGACAAGGGGCCAGACCCAAGGTGTGGGCGGCCCAACTCATGAGACACGGGGCCAGACCCAAGGCGGGTGGTCCATCACCCAAGAAATGGTGCCAGAACCAATAAACCAGACACGGTGCCAGATCCAAGGCAGGGAATTCGACACACGAGGCAAAGGGTCAGACCCGAGACAGGCAGCCTAACACACAAGACACGGGACCAGACCCGAGGCAGGCGGCCCGTGGTGGGGGCCGCCAAACACCTGATACAGGGCCAGACCCGAGGCAGGCAGCCCAGACCCAACGAGGGTGGACTAAAAGACATCAGACCCCAACATACGAGACACAGGGCCAAACCCGAGCGGCCCAACCAGACACAAAGCCAGACCGGTGGGCTGCCCAGCACACCATACATAGGGACAGACCCGCCAAGGCGGGTGACCCAAAAGACAAGACAAGGGGATAGACCCGACGTGGCAAGACCAGATCTGAGACAGGGTCGGTCCAAAACACGAGACATGGAACGAGACCCGCGGCAGGCTTCCGAACACAATAGACACTGGGCCAGACTCAAGGTAAGGATGGCCCAACACACCAAACATGATCCAGACCCAAGGCAGGCGGTCAAACACACGATACACAGGGCCAGACACAGGGCCAGATCCGAGGCAAGCTGACCAACACATGAGACACAGTGCCAGACCCAAGGCGGGAGGCCCAATACACCATACACAGCGCCACCAGACCTGGGGGGGGATGGCCCAGCACACCAGACACGGAGTCAGACATGAGGCCAGACCCAAGGCGGGCGGTCTAACACACTAAACACATGGCCAGACCAACACACGAAACCAGACCCGAGGCAAGTGGCCCAACTACACAGGGCAAGACAGTAGGTGGGGGCAGGCATCCCAACACATGAGAGACAAGATCAGACCTGACGCGTGCGGCCTAGTACACGAGACACGGGACCAGGCCCGAGGCAGGCGGCCCAATTGACAAGACACAGGGCCAGACCCGAGTTGGGGGCGGCCAAACACATCAGACACAGGGCCAGACCCAAGGGGGACGGACCAACACATGAGACACGAGGCCAGACCCAAGGTGGGGGCTGCCCAACACACCAGACACGGGGCCAAATTCAGGGGTGGGTGTCACAAGGCACAACACACCAAACACAGGGTTAGATCCGAGGCGAGCAGACCAACACATGAGACACAGGACGAGACCCGAGGCGGTGGTGACCCAACAAACTAGACACAGAGCCAGACCCGAGCGGGCGGCCCAACACACCAGACACTGGACCAGACCTGAGGTGGGTGGGTCAACACATGAAACCATGGGGTCAGACTCGAGGTGCACGTCCTAACACATGAGACACGAGACCTGACCCGAGGCAGGCGGCCTAACACACCTTGGCCAGACCCGAGGTGGGGGTGGCCCAACACAGCAGACACGGTGCCGGACCAGACCCAGAGGTCGGCGGCCTAACACACTAATGAAGGGGCCAGGCCAGAGAAGGGAGGCAGCCTAACATACCAGACACGGTGCCGGACCCGAGGCAGTCGACCCAAAACATAAGACATGGGGCCAAATCTGAGACGGATGGCCTAACACAAAAAATGGGACCAGACTCAGCTGAGGCGGGGGCGGCCCAACACACCAGACATGAGGCTAGATCCGAGGCGGGCGGACCAACACACGAAACATGGGGCCAGACTCGAGGCGGATGTCCTAACGACACGAGACCAGACCTGAGGCAGGTGACCTAACAGTCATGGGCCCAGACCCGAGGTGGGGGTGGCCCAACACACCAGACGGAGCCCCCAACACACGAGACACGGTGCTGGACCTGAGGTGTCCGACACAGCACACAACGCACAGGCGGACCAACTCAAGACACAGGGCCACACCCGAAGTGGGGGCAGCCAATCACACCAGACACAGAGCCAGACCCGAAGGTGCAGGCGGCCCAAAACACCAGACAAGAGGCCAGACATGAGGAGGGCGGACCAACACACAAGACATAGGGCCAGACCCAACGAAAGTGGACCAAAAGACGAGACTCAGAGCCAGACCAGAGGCGGATGGCCCAACATAAAAGACACGAATCTAGACCCGAGGTGGGGGCCCCCACCCAACACACCAGACATGCCTCCAGACCCGACCGAGGGTGACGGCCCAACAGTTGCCCAACATATTAGACACAGGGCCAGACCCGAGGTGGGCAGCCCAACAGACCAGACATGAAGCCATACCCGAGGCAGGTGCCCCAACTGATGAAACAAGGGGACAGACCCGAGGCGGGCAGCCCAACTCATAAGACATGTGGCCAGACCTTAGGTGGGGGCGGCCCAACACACTAGATACAATGCCAGATCCAAGGGAGGGTGGCTCAACACACCAAACAGGGCCAGACCTGAGGCGGACAGCCCAACACACCAGATACAGGGCCGGACCCGAGGTGGGGGCGGCCCAACACACCAGACGGGGCCCCCAACACACGAGACACAGTGCCAGACCCGAGGCGGGCGACCCAACACACGAGACACGTGGCCAAACCAAAGGTGGGGGTCGCCCAACACCCCAGACACGGAGCCAGATCCGAGGGCGGGTGACCCAATACACCAAACACAGGGCCAGACCTGAACCGTGCCAACACACCAGACACTGGGTCAGACCCAAGGCGGTGGTGGCCCAACACACCAGACAAGGAGAAAGAGCAGATGTGGGTGGCCCAACATACAAGACACGGATCCAGACCTGAGGCGGGTGCCCCAACAGACGAAACAAGGGGCCAGACCCGAGCCTGGCAGCCCAACTCACGAGACACGAGGCCAGACCCGAGGTGGGGGCGGCTTACCACATCAGACACGGTGCCAGACCTGCGGGCAGATGGCCCAACACACCAAACACAGGGCCAGACCCGAGGCAGGCAGCCCAACACACCAGACACGGACAGGGTCAGACCCGAGTTGGGAGCGGCTAAACATACCAGACACAGGGCCAGATCCAAGATGGGCGGACCAACATATGAGACATGGGGCTAGACCCAACGAGGGTGGACCAAAAGATGAGACACAGAGCCAGAGCCGAGGTGGATGGCCTAACATACACGGATCCAGTTTGAGGCAACACACGAGACACTGGGCCAGAACCAAGGTGGGCAGCCCATCACCCAAGACATGGTGCCAGAACCGAGCAGGAAACCCAGCACACCAGACATGGTGCCAGTTCCAAGGAAGTTTAGAAATAGAATAGGGGCGCAAATAGTGCCGTTACCCAGCAAACAATAAATGAATATAAAGAATGACGCTCACCTTATTGTGTGTGATGCACAACACACAAACGCTTACAGCTATTCACTGATGAAGCGGATAGGACGTCCGTGAAACGTGTTTGATCATAGCTTGTTACAATAAATGTAATTTATTAAAATATAAAAACATTTTGTTTGACACCGGATCCTTACTTATACGGAGAAGCGCAGATATCAAGGAACATATATTTTTCCTCATCCACGTGTTGATAGTTCCAAGGAAGGCAACCCAACACATGAGACACAAGATTAGACCCTACGCGTGCGGCCTAACACATGAGACACGGGACCAGACCAGAGGCAGGCGGCCCAACTCACAAGACACAGGGCCATACCCGATGTGGGGACGACCAAACACACCAGACACAGCGCCAGACCCGAGGGGGCAGGCAGCCCAAAACAGGAGACACAGGGGCCAGACCAGATGCGGGTGGACCAACACACCAGACACGGGGCCAGACACGAGGAGGGCAGACCAACACACGAGACATGGGGCCAGACCCAACAAGGGTGGACCAAAAGAAGAGACACAGAGCCAGACCCGAGGCGGAGGCCCCCACCCAACACACCAGACATGCCTTCAGACCCGAGGTGGATGGCCCAACACACCAGACAGGTACCAGACCTGAGGCGAGTTGCCCAACACACTAGACACGGGGCTAGACCCGAGGTTGGCGGCCCAACAGACCAGACATGGAGCCATACTCGAGGTGGGTGCCCCAACAGACGAAACAAGGGGCCAGACCCCAGGCAGACAGCCCAACTCACGAGACACAAGGCTAGAGGGCCAGATCCGAGGGAGGGTGGCCCAACACACCAGACACAGGGCCAGACCCGAGATGGACAGCCCAATACACCAGATACGGGGCCAGACCCGAGGTGGGGGCGGCCTAACACACAAGGCACGGTGCGGTGCCGGACCCAAGGCAGTCAACCCAACACCCGAGACATGGGTCCAGACCCGAGGCATGCGGACCAACACATGAGACAAGTGGCTAGACCTGAGGTGTGGGCAGCCCAATACACCAGACACGGAGCCAGATATGAGGGCGGGTGGCCCAACACACCAAACACAGGGCCAGACCCGAACTGGGGGGGTCCAACACACCAGACACGGGGTCAGACCCGAGGCGGGAGGACCAACACACGAGACACGTGGTCAGACCCGAGGTGGGCGGCCCAACATACAAGACACGGATCCAGACCCGAGGCGGACGCCCCAACATACAAGACACGGATCCAGACCTGAGGCGGACGCCCCAACACACCAAACACAGGGCCAGACCCGAGGCAGGCAGCCCAACACATCAGACAAGGGGACAGTCCCGAGGTGGGGGCGGCTAAACACACCAGACACAGAACCAGATCCAAGATGAGCAGCACAAAACAGGAGACACAGAGGCCAGACCGGAGCTAGGTGGACCAACACACGAAACATGAGGCCAGACCCAACGAGGGTGGACCAAAAGATGAGACACTGAGCCAGATTCGAGGCAGAAGGCCCGACATACAAGACACCTAACACACCAGTCAAGGGGCCAGATAAGAGGCAGGTGGCCCAACACACGAGACACGTGCCAGACCTGAGGCGGGCGACCCAACACACGAGACACTGGGCCAGATTTGAGGTGGAAGTGGCCCAACACACGAGATACTGAGCCAGAACCACATGGTGCCAGAACCGAGGCAGGAAACCCAACACACCAGACATGGTGCCAATTCCAAGGAAGACAACCCAACACACGAGACACAAGATCAGACTCGAAGCGTGCAGCCTAACACACGAGACATGGGACCAGACCCAATGAGGGTGGACCAAAAGACGAGACACGGAGCCAGACTCGAGGCGGACGGCCCAACATACAAGACATGGATTCAGACTCGAGATGGGGCGGGGCTGGGGGCCGTGACGGCCTGCCCAAACACCAGATATGCCGCCAAACCTGAGGTGGGCGGCCCAACCCACCAGACCCGAGGCAGACAGCCCAACTCACGAAACACGAGGCCAGACCCAAGGTGGGGGCAACCCAACCAGATATGGGGCCAGATGCGAGGTGGGGGCGGCCTAACACACCAGACAAGACCTCATGCGGGCGACCCAACACGAGACACGGGGCCAGACCTTAGGTGAGGGTGGCTCAACACACCAAACACAGGGCCACATCCATGGGCGGGCAGCCCAAAACATAAAATACAGGGCCAGATCCGAGGCGGGCAGCCCAACACACCAGACATGGTGCCAGATATGAGACAGGCAACCCAACACACGAGACACAAAATCAGACCCAACGTGTGCGACCTAACACATGAGACACTGGACCAGATCCGAGGCAGGCGGCCTAACTCACAAGACGCAGGCCCAGACCCGAGGTGGGGGCGGCCAAACACACCAGACACAGGGCCAGACCCGAGGCGGATGGACCAACTGATACCAGACACGAGGCAGGAGGACCAACACACAAGACATGGGGCCAGACCAAACCAACGAGGGTGGACCTAAAGACAAGACACGGAGCCAGACCTGAGATGGACGACCCAACATACAAGACAAGGATCCAGACCGGAGGCGGGGAGTGGGGGAAGCCTGCCCAACATACCAGACATGCCGCCAGACCCGAGGTGGGCGGCCCAAAACACCAGACAAGGACCAGACCAGAGGCGGGTAGCCCAACACACTAGAAACGGGGCCAAACCTAAGGTGGGCGGCCCAACACACCAGACAAACACGAGGCCATACCTGAGGCAGGCGCCCCAACACACGAAACAAGGGGCCCATACCCAAGGTGGGCGGCCCAACACACCAGACCAGACATGGGGCTAGACCCGAGGCAGGCAGCCCAACTCATGAGACACGAGGCCAGACCCGAGGTGAGGGCGGCCCAATACACCAGATACAGGGCCAGGCGTGAGGTGGGATGCCCTAACACATCAGACACGGTGCCGGACCCGAGGCGGGGAGCCCAACTCATGAGGCGTGACCTGAGGTGGGGCTGCCCAACACACCAGACACAGTGCAGGACCCAAGATGGACGAGCCAACACACGAGACACGGGGCCAGATCCGAGGTGGGGGCGGCCCAACACACCTGACACAAGGCCAGATTTGAGGGCGGGCGGCCCAACACATCAAGCACAGGCCCAGACCCGAGGCGGGCTGCCCAACACACCAGACACGGGGTCAGACTCGAGGCGGGCGGACCAACACACAAGACACAGAGCCAGACCCGAGGTGGGAGCGGCTCAACACACGAGACACGGGGCCCAACACACCAGACACAGAGCCAGAACCGAGGCGGGCAGCCGAACACACCAAACACAGGGCAGGACCCAAGGCGGGCAGCCCAACACAGCAGTCAAGGGGCCAGACTCGAGGTGGACGTCCTAACACGAGACACAAGACCTGACCCCCTAACACATGAGATCTGACCCGAGGCAGGCGGCCTAACACACCAGTCAAGGGGCCAGACCCGAGGTGGGGGCGGCTGAACGCACCAGACATGGTGCCGGAACAGAAGCGGGTGACAACACACGAGACAAAGGTCCAGACCCGAGGAAGGTGGACCAACATATGAGACACAGGACCAGATCCAAGACGGGCGGCCTAACACACGAAACACAGGGCCAGGCCCAACACACCAGACACAGGGTCAGACCCGAGTCGGTCGGACAAACACATGAGACACAGGGCCAAACTCAAGGTGGGAGCGGCCCAACACACGAGACAAGGGAACGGACCTTAAGCAGGCAACCCAACACACGAGACACTAGGCCAGACCTGAGGTGGGGGCGGCCCAACACACGAGACACCGGGCCAGACCCAAGGTGGTCAGCCCATCACCCTTCAAGACATGGTGCCAGAACTGAGGCAGGAAACCCAACAAACCAGACATGGTGCCAAATCCAAGGCAGGCAACCCAAAACACGAGACACAAGATTAGACCCGATGTGTGCGACCTGACACACGAGACACGGGACCAGACCTGAGCCATGTGGCCCAACATACTAGACATGGGGCCAGACCCAAGGTAGTAAACCCAAAAAAACAGACATGGCTGGTGCCAGATCTGAGGCAGGCAACCCAACACACAAGATCAGACCAAACATGTGCGGCCTAACACACGAGGCAGGCGGCCCAAAACAGAAGACACTGGGGCCAGCCCCGAGACAGGTGGACCAACACACCAGACTCGAGGCGGGCGGACCAACACACGATACATGGGGCGAGACCCAACCAACAAGGGTGGACCAAAAGATGAGACACGGAGCCAGACCAGAGGTGGACGACCCAATATATAAGACAAGGATCCAGACCCGAAACAGGGGAGGCCCGTCCAACATACCAGACATGCCGCCATACTCAAGGTGGGCGGCCCAACACACCAGGCAGGGACCATGGTGACCAGAGGCAGGTTGCCCAACACACTAGACACAGGGCCAAACCTGAGGTGGGCAGCCCAACACACCAGACCAGACATGGGGCCATACCTGAGGCAGGCGTCCCAATACATGAAACAAGGGGCCAGACCCGAGGCGGGCAGCCCAACTCATGAGGACAGACCCAAGGTGAGGGTGGCCCAACACACCAGATACAGGGCCAGGTTTGAGGTGGGGTGGCCTAACACATCAGACACGGCAGCCCAACACACCAGACCAGACATGGGGCCATACCTGAGGCAGGCACCCCAATACATGAAACAAGGGGCCAGACCCAAGGCGGGCAACCCAACACACTATACACGGGGCCATATCCGAGGTGGGGGTGGCCTAACACACCTGAAACTAGGCCAGATTTGAGTGCGGCTGGCCCAACACACCAAACATAGGGCCAGACCGAGGCGGCGCACCGAGGCGGGCAGTCCACCACACCAGACATGGGGCCAGACCCGAGGCAGTGGCAGCCCAACACACCAGACACGGAGTCAGACCCGATGGGCGGCCCAACACACAAAACACAGGGCCAGACCCGAGGCGGGCAGGGGAAGCCCAACACAAGAAACATGGGGTCAGACTTGAGGTGGACATCCTAACATATGAAACAATAGACCTGACCCGGCAGGCGGCCTACCACACCAGTCAAAGGGCCAGACCCTAGATGGTGGTGGCCCAACAAACCAGACATGGTGCCGGACCCTAGGCGGACGACCCAACACACGAGACGAGACAAGGGGCCAGACCCGAGGAGGGTGGACCAAAAGATGAGACATGGAGTCAGACCCAAGGAAGACGGCCCCACATACAAGGCAACATACACAGGGCCAGATCCATGATGGGGGGCCTAACACACGAAACAAAGTGCCAGGTGCCAGACCTGAGGCGCGGGCGGCCCGCCCAACACACCAGTCACGGGGCCAGACCCGAGGTGTGGGGGGCCTAACACACCAGACACGGTGCCGGACCTAAGGCAAGCAACCCAACACATCAGACACAGGGCCAGATCCGGGGCTGGGCGGCCCAACACAGCAAATACAGGGCCAGACCCAAGGTGGGCATCCCAACACTCCAGACACAGGGCCTGATCCGAAATGGGCGGCCCATTAACCAAGACATGGTGCCAGAACCGAGGCAGGAAACCCAACAAACTCTGGTGCCAGATACAAGGCAGGCAACCCAACACACAAGACACAAGATCAGATCCGACGTGTGCGACCTAACACACGGACACAGGGCCAGACCCAAGGTGGGGGGCAGCCAAACACACCAGACACAGGGCCAGACTCAGGGTGGGCGGCCCAAAACAGGAGACAGGGGGTCGGACCGGAGGCAGGTGGACCAACACACGAGACATGGGTCGAGCAGTCTCTTGATTTATACCTTTCCATTATAATTTAATTATTTATTATTATTATTCTGATCTTATATCAGATATTGAGAAAAAGATGCAATATGTGTCTTTTTATATAGTGTATGTAAACTTCTGGTTTCAACTGTATATACCGGGATGGGGCCCAGGATAAGGAACATACAGTTGAAACCAGAAGTTTACATAGACTATATAAAAAGACACATATGCATGTTTTTCTCAATATCTGACATGAAATCGGAATAAACCTTTCCCGTTTTAGGTCAATTAGGATTAATATAATTTTTAATATTTGCCAAGTGCCAGAATAGTGAGAGAGATTGTTTTAAGTCATTTTTATTACTTACTGCAAAGTCAAAAGTTTAAATACACTAAGATTAGTATGCCTTTAAACAATTCTGGACAGCCCATATGATGTCATATGTTTGGAAGCTTTTTTTGGCAACATCTGAGTTAATTAGAGACTCACCTGTGGATGTATTTTAATGCACACCTGAAACACACTGCTTCTTTGTGTAGCATCATGGGAAAGTAAAGAAATCAGCCAAGATATCAGGAAGAGAATTGTGGACTTGCACAAGTCTGGCTCATCTTTGGGTACAATTTCAAGATACCCGAAGGTGCCTCGTTTATCTGTACAAACAATTATACGCAAGTACAAACAAGGTGGGAATGTCTAGCCATCATACCGCTCAGGAAGGAGACAGGTTCTGTGTCCCAGAGATGAATGTGCTTTGGTCCGACATGTGCATATCAACCCAAGGACAAAAGCAAAAGACCTTGTGAAGATGATGACGGAAGCTGGTAAGATTGTGTCAATATCCACAGTGAAATGAGTACTTTATCAACATGGGCTGAAAGGCAAGGAAGAAGCCATCACTTCAAAAGAAACATAAAAAAGCCAGATTAATGTTTGCAAATGCACACAAGAACAAAGACCTTAATTTTTGGAGACATGTCCTGTGGTCTGATGAAACTAAAATTGAACTTTTTGGACATAATGACCATTGTTACATTTGGAAGAAAAAGGGAGAAGCTTGGAAGCCTAAGAACACCATCCCAACTGTGAAACATGGGGGTGGCAGCATCATGTTGTAGGGTTCTTTTGCTGCAGGAGAGACTGGTACACTTCACAAAATAGATGGCATCATGAGAAAAGAAGATTATGTGGCAATACTGAAGCAACATCTCAAGACATCAGCCAGGAAGTTAAAGCGTGGGTGGAAATGGGTCTTCCAAATGGACAATGACCCGAAGCATACTGCCAAAATGGTAACAAAGTGGCTTAAGTATAACAAAGTTTATGTTTTAGAGTGGCCATCACAAAGCCCTGATCTCAATCCTATTGAACATTTATGGGCAAAGCTGAAAAGGCAGGTGCAAGCCATGCGACCTACAAACCTGGATCAGTTACACCAATTTTGTCAGGAGGAATGGGCCCAAGTTCCGACCAACTATTGTGAGAAGCTTGTGGAAGGATGTCCAAAATATTTGACCCAAGTTATTCAGTTTAAGGGCAGTGGTATTAAATACGAATTGAAAGAATGTAAACTTTTGATTTTGCAGTAAGTCGGTAATAAAATGCCTTAAGACATTCTCTCTCATTCTGGCATTTGGCAAATATTAAAAATTATGGTATTTCTAATTGACCAAAAATGGGAAAGGTTTATTCTGATTTCATGATATTGAGAAAAACATGTCTTTTTATATAGTGTATGAAAACTTCTGGTTTCAACTGTATGTCCCTCATCCTGGCCCCATCCTGGTATATGAAGGTCATATATACCAGGATGGGCAACACATATATATATTATATACCGTATTTTTCGGACTATAAGACGCACTTTATTCCTCCAAAATTTTGGAGGAAAGTAGGGGGTGCGTCTTATAGTCCGAACTGTGCCCCGTACTATATACCTATGGCTGTGGGTGGTGGGAGTGTGGAGGGAGCGGGGCACAGGAGGCAGCAGCCGCCTGCTGCAGCCTACGCTGTGCCCGCGGCTAAAGAAAAGGAATATTCACTGCTCCCCACGCTCAGGGGGTCTCCTGATACTCTTGTGAAAATAAAAAAAATGGGTCTAAAGTAAAATTTTTGTAAAAAAAAAGTTAAATATTCATTTTTTCCATTCATATTGCTTCAGTTCCTGTGAAGCACCTGAAGGAAGGGTTAATAAATTTCTTGCATGTGGTTTTGAGCACCTTGAGTAGTATAGTTTTTAGAATGGCGTCACTTTTGGATATTTTCTGTCATACAGACCCCTTAAAGTCACTTCAAATGTGAGGTGGTCCCTAAAAAAATGGTTATAAAAAGTTTGTTGGAAAAATGAGAAATTGCTGGTCAACTTTTAACCCTTATAACTTCCTAACAAAAAAAAATATGTTTCAAAAATGTTGCTGATGTAAAGTAGACATGTGGGAAATGTTATTTAATAACTATTTTGTGTGACATCTGATTTAAGGGCATAAAAATTCAAATTTTGAAGTTTTCACAATTTTTTGCCAAATTTCAAATTTTTTCACAAATAAACGCAAGTTTTATCCAAAAACTTTTACCACTATCATGAAGTACAATATGTCAAGGAAAAACAATCTCAGAATCAGTGGGATCCGTTGAAGTGTTCCAGAGTTATTACCTCAAAGTGACCATGGTCAAATTTAAAAAATGAGGCTTGGTCATTAACCTACAAAGTGGCTCAGTCCTTAAGGGGTTAAAGCACCACTCCAGAGGTTTTTTTTTATTGCACCACTGGAGTGGTGCTTTAAATGTAATTCCTCTGTCCCATCTCATACTCACCTGCAGCTGCCTTCATCATTTTCCAGCATCGCTTCTGTCGGTCTCGGGTTAAAGTGACCTACTCATGGAGCTGCACGGAGGTCACTTTTTCAATACAAGTCTATGAGAGCCTCGTTCTGGCTCTAGTAAGGCTTTTGAACTGGAGTCTCTGGGCAATAGGGGGCCAGTGAAGGGATTGACAGAGGAGAGTCCAGGGAATAGCGGGGGGGGTAGGTTGATTAGTCGGGCAGCAGAGTTCATGATAGATTGGAGGGGTGCGAGAGTGTTGGAAGGGAGGCCACAGAGCAGGAGGTTGCAGTAGTCAAGGTGGGAGTTGATGAAGGCGTGCACTAGTGTTTTTGCAGATTCTTGATTAAGGAATGTACGGATCCGGGAGATATTTGAGCTGGAGTCGGCAGAAAGTGGAAAGAAAGGGCTTGGATATGTGGTTTGAAGGAGATCCAGGGTTACCCCGAGGCAGCGAGCTTGTGGGACTGGGGAGAGTGAGCAGCCATTTACTTTAATGCATAGGTCTGTTGGGGGAAGGGGGGGGGTTGAGTGACATGGGGGGGGGGGATTATGAATTCTGTTTTGCCCATGTTAAGTTTTAGAAATCTAGAAGAGAAGGATGAAATAGCGGACAGACATTGTGGGATTTTGGTTAGTAAAGAGGTGATATCGGGTCCAGAGTGGTAGATCTGTGTGTCATCAACATAGAGATGATAATGAAAGCCGTGGGACTCTATGGTAGAATATGAGAGATGAGAAGTAGGTTTTTTTTGCTGCAGTGAGTGTGGACTTGAAAAGTGGTGAGGGACTGTGTGAAAGTGATGAAGCGCTCGCTGGAATGGGATCTTTTCCATCTCCGCTCAGCAACCCTGGAAGCCCGCCTCAGTTCAGGCTGGTGTGGCAGGGTTGCCTGTTGATTGTCAGAGCTTTGGTATGTGGGAGGGGGGCGACCAATTACAGAGCGCAGCTGTTGTGTTATATAAAGCGGAAGCAGGGTGTGCAAGTTTGTGGAATGGGGACTGTGCACCTGGAGAGGAGAGGGAAGAAAATGATAGTATGCTATGCTCAGACAGAGGGAGTGGTGAATTAGAGAGGTCAGATAGGGAACAGAGGCAGGTGAAGATGAGGTCCAGTGTGTGACCATCTTTGTGAGTGGCTGAAGAAGACCATTGACCAAGGCAGAAGGATTAAGTGAGAGATATAAACTTATTGACAGTTGAGTGGAAAGTGTCAATGGGGATGTTTAAGTCACCCATGATGATAGTAGGGGAGTCAGCAGAAAGGAAACGAAGTAGCCAGGTGGTGAAATGGTCAAAAAAGGTGGCAGCTGGCCGGGAAGGGGGGGGGGGGGGGGACGGTAAATGACAGCCAGTTGGAGTAGATGCGTGCAGAGTGCACCTCAAAAGAAGGGAGAGTAACGGAGGGTGTTAGAATTGGGGTAAAGGAGCAGTTATCTGATTGGAGAAAACCAACTCCTCCACCATGCTTGATGCTGGGGCTTGGTGAGAGATGGAGTTCCCCATAAGGAAGTGCAGCTGGAGAGGCTGTGTCAGAGGGAGTGAGCCATGTTTCATTGATGCCGAGGAAGGAAAGTTTGTTAGTGATGAGAAGTTCATGGATGTATGAACGTTTGTTGTAGACAGAGTGAGCGTTCCATAGAGAGCTCCTTTTAGTGGGACTGGAGAAGCGGGGGCTGAGCGAATAGGTATGAGGTTAGAAAGGTTGCGGAAATTTGTGATAAAACATGGATGAGAGGTAGAAGTGACTGTGGGGATGTGGTGAGGAGGACCAGGAATTGGAGAGATATCACCGGCAGCGAGGAGGAGCAGAGAAAGTGTTAGTAGGTGGGAGCGGGAGAGGGCAAGAGGTTGAACACAGGAGGTACACATCCAACAGAGGTGAGCTGTATCATAAATTCATGTACTAAATAGGGTACTAGTAACTAAATTACATGTATTGGATCACTAGTGACAGAATGAAAAAAAAATAAAAACCTCAAATGCTTCTTTAAAAAAAAAAAAAAACAGACAAATCACATCTAATAGAAAAATCATTACAATATAGTCAATTTTATTATATGAAATATATTTTATAACTCAAAGAAAAGCACAAAAATAAAAACTACAATTAACATTGCTGCCTGTGTAAGATAAAAATAAACCATTTTTTACCCAGATTTGTGATAAATTTTGTAGGTTAGTTTTCTAGATTGTGGAGTCAGTTATCAATAGTAATGGAAGAAAACCAACAATATTTCTTTACAGATTACATACAGTAAATAGGTGTATTCCGAATGTAGAAACACCTGCAATAGAGCTAGCAACAAACCAATTCAGCCCAAAGTAAAGTTTTCAGCAATATAATCAGAACATAAATGCCGCTTTAAAATAGCATCAAAAAGCAGGATACAGATTTATTTTACTCATTTACATAATAAGTATTAATTTGTAATAAATAATTTTCAAAACAAAAGACAGAGCTTTTTTTGTCACTTGAAAGATTGCACTTGCCATAATTGAGTGTAGTGATGCAAATATACATTTTGTTTAACAACTGAGGCAAGTTCGCCATATGTTATATGTGGGTTTTGCTTCTCCAAATGTATCTTACTAAAAATTGTCACCAGCTACAAAGTCAACACCAAAAATTATAATTTAATGTCTGAACTCTTCTGAATTATAGCTTTCATCTTACATAGTGTATAGCTTGTATATGCAGTAGTTACAATCTAGGAGACATTAACTCTTAACATCCCAGACGGCTCTCTCCAGCCCATTTATTTCTATGCAACAGCCATCTGTTCATCTCCCTCCCCCTTAGGATTGAGAAGCACATCATACTAATTAGATGTCAAATTCCAATACCCCGCCCCCACCATAAGCAATTTCCAAGGCAATTCTATTCACAGCTCTCACTTTACTGAGCCATGTGCTTGTTCAAAAGGCATGGTTAGGTCTATATGTAAATATAATGATAACTGTGTAGACACAGAACAAACACTGACACTTAATGTGTTGTAGCAGGATGGAGCGTCTGCCCAGAACTGTCACTCAAAAAGGAATGCTCATGCCTTCAAGCTACCAGGAAATAAGGAGACTATATAGCTCTGATCTGCTCAAGAGGCAACTTGAGAATACTCCTTTAAAAGACAAGAGCAAGTTTGCCAATAAGATCGGATAGTATTCTATGGTATATATAACAACATTTTTGGGTAAGACTTGTCAACAAATTATCCATCTCAGAACTGTTAGTAAACATTTAAACAAGGTTTCTCTCTCCCCCTAATTGTCATAGTAATATAGTTTTATACCAAAAAAAGGAGGTAAAGAACCTCTTTAAAGTGATACTCTATTAAGAAAAGTATCTATCTGCAAGACAGGTAATAACCACAAGATTGTAGGGTTCTAACTGCTGAGATTCCCACTGATTGCTAGAAAGGGGGACTTCATTCTCCCGTTTGAATGGAGCGGCAGTGCACATTATCGATTGCCACATTTTATTTTATGGGACTGGTGGCTATAGACTGCTGTACGTTGCTAACTTTGGTATTCACTTAGAGAATAAATTGAATGCCAATACAGATGGTTGACCAGATGAATGCTAGCTAGCTCTTTATTCAAAAGTAGTACAGAAGTCCCCTTTTCTGGCCATCAAGCTATGGTCACACGAGTGTAGATTCTCTCATTCGAGAATTGGATCGATTATGTTAATGACAATCCGATCAAACTCTAATCCGAGTTTGATCAGAGTGTCAGCTTGGAGTGATCCGATTGTCTCACATGAGAGAATCCGATTGTCTCACATGAGAGAATCATAGCACAGGTGAGGAAAATATGGAAAACAAAATTTCTCCATTCTGTGCATCTGCGGAAATCGGACTGCACTTGGATGTCATCCGAGTGCAGTCTAATGATTTCCACCCAGACTTGAATGAGTGTGCCATCCAATTTACAGAGCCACTCGCAGCATGCTGCAAATGTTTATCTCATGCCAAACTTGTACAAGAAAAAAAAAAAAGCTGATCAGGACTGCCCTATAGAATTACATTGCTCCGAGTGCTATACGATAAAACATCGCATAGCACTTGTCCGATATATACACTCGTGTGAGATAGCCCTTAGAAAAACTTCTCTCCTCCTTTTGAGTCAGAGCTGATCCTGTAGTTATTTATCCTGTAGGTAAGAGATAATAGCATCTTTGTGGAATACCCCTTTAAAGCTAGAATTACTCCAGGAAGTCTGGTGCAGGTTCTGATACACTGTTGAACAGCAGTAATCAATAGCAGCACTTGCATAACCTAAAAAAATAATAAATTGATTGTTGATGAATAATTTTAGCATTAAATAGGTAAGGTATATTAGGTCAGACTTCATACCAAATTAATTACACAAGTAAAGACAAAAGATCAATGCCCAATTAAATCTTTATTATGTAACCTAAAATTATAATACAAAGTAATTAACCCAGCCAACAGTTAAAGAACTAATGTCTATAAAAATAAATAAAAGGGCATCTTTGGCTTCCAAGGCAGGTTTTTAGTGATCAAATATTAAATCATAATTATAACATGTTAATTCAAGAAAGCATTTACCTAGTCCTAGACCAACTCTCTCGTCATTCTAGCAACCTAAGCAAAGTGCATACTTTTATATAATGGACAAAATGCACTAAGCACCCTAGCACCCTTTGTTCCTCTAGAAGGAGCTGCAGGCAGGTAGAATGTTTTATTTTCGGCCTGTCTAGCGGGGCTTCAGGCAGTTAAAAAATCTATATATTATATTTGGGCGCTGCTGGCTCCTGCATTTTAAAATTTATTCACATTTGCAAAATATATTTTTCATCGCGTTTCCAACAATTTAAAGGGAACTTGTCATGTCTTATCTACTATGCAAACTGCCGTTGTTAGTGATGCAATATGAATCACGAACATGCTTTTTTCATTAAAATTGGTGCAAATATAATGAATATATAACATTTTATATACTTATAATCCTACCTGCTCATTCAGTCATAGGGGTGTGATCCTCGCATTCAGTCACGGCAGGCGCCCATGTATTTGAATCTTGCTCCCGACGACCGCTGAAGCCAGTGTGGGACGCTTGCGAAGTATGGGATGGCCAGGCAGTAAAGCATGTGCTATGACGAGTGGCTCCCAGCGCGTGCGCAGTGAGGTTGTGTAGTTTCCAGCTTCACTGCGCATGCGCTGTGACGAGTGGCTCCGGAGCTGGAAACTTCACTGCGCACGCGGCTACAAGCTTTACTGCCTGGCCATCCCATGCTGCGCAAGCGTCCCATACTGACTTCAGCGCTCGTCGGGATTAAGATTCAAATACATGGGCGGCACCAGCCGTGACTGAATGCGAGGATCACACACCTATGACTGAATGAGCAGGTAGGATTATAAGTATATAAAATTATATTTGCATCAATTTTAATGAAAAAAGCATGCTAGTCATGCATATTGCATCACTAAGAACGCTATGGGGGCAGTTTACATAGTAGATAAGACATGACAGGTTCCCTTTAAGCCTGCACCTGGGGTCCTGTATATGATTTTTTATTTTAATGTATTTAAGACAGTATTTGAAAGGAATAGTTGTTAAGGGTGCATTTACATGTTCTAGTCAAATAGTTTTTCTTCTGCAATACATTTTTTTGGAAAAGAAAAAAAGTAACTTGACCACAATGTGTGACGTATCCTAAAATCGCACTCAAGTAACAGCAGCATTAATTTAAAAAAAATAAAAAAACTCACTTGAGTGCTACTTTAAATTAATGCCACAGTTATGTGCATAGTGCATGTATTAATATACTTCTGATTGCTCTCAGCTTCTGCACCACAATTGCCGTGTGACTGGCCGGATCACACAGTCTCCTGCATACTTCAATATGAGCCTATGAGATGGAGAACGATACGCATATTATAGCATTGACAAAGCAACTTCCAGTCCACACAGAAGACTTATTGTTGCGAAAGAGGCCTAGAAACGTGCTGGCTGGGAACCAGGACTGTGTAGTCAGTAAGCCAAACCACTGACTCCAACTCCACAGCCCGGCCTCACTGCTGAGCGTGTACATAAAGTGCAGCACAGATTCATCTCACTGCCTCACTACTGAGCATGTACATAAAGTGCAGCACAGATTCATCTCACTGCCTCACTGCTGAGCATGTACATAAAGTGCAGCACAGATTCATCTCACTGCCTCACTACTGAGCATGTACATAAAGTGCAGCAGATTCATCTCACTGCCTCACTACTGAGCGTGTACATAAAGTGCAGCACAGATTCATCTGACTGCATCACTACTGAGCATGTACATAAAGTGCAGCACAGATTCATCTCACTGCCTCACTACTGAGCGTGTACATAAAGTGCAGCACAGATTCATCTCACTGCCTCACTACTGAGCGTGTACATAAAGTGCAGCACAGATTCATCTCACTGCCTCACTACTGAGCATGTACATAAAGTGCAGCACAGATTCATCTCACTGCCTCACTACTGAGCGTGTACATAAAGTGCAGCACAGATTCATCTCACTACTGAGCGTGTACATACAGTGCAGCAGATTCATCTCACTGCCTCACTACTGAGCGTGTACATAAAGTGCAGCACAGATTCATCTCACTGCCTCACTACTGAGCATGTACATAAAGTGCAGCACAGATTCATCTCACTGCCTCACTACTGAGCGTGTACATAAAGTGCAGCACAGATTCATCTCACAGCCTCACTACTGAGCATGTACATAAAGTGCAGCACAGATTCATCTCACTGCCTCACTACTGAGCATGTACATAAAGTGCAGCACAGATTCATCTCACTACTGAGCGTGTACATAAAGTGCAGCAGATTCATCTCACTACCTCACTACTGAGCGTGTACATAAAGTGCAGCACAGATTCATCTCACTGCCTCACTACTGAGCGTGTACATAAAGTGCAGCACAGATTCATCTCACTGCCTCACTACTGAGCGTGTACATAAAGTGCAGCACAGATTCATCTCACTGCCTCACTACTGAGCATGTACATAAAGTGCAGCACAGATTCATCTCACTACTGAGCGTGTACATAAAGTGCAGCACAGATTCATCTCACTGCTGAGCTTGTACATAAAGTGCAGCACATTCATCTCACAGCCTCACTACTGAGCATGTACATAAAGTGCAGCACAGATTCATCTCACTACTGAGCGTGTACATAAAGTGCAGCACAGATTCATCTCACTGCTGAGCTTGTACATAAAGTGCAGCACATTCATCTCACAGCCTCACTACTGAGCGTGTACATAAAGTGCAGCACAGATTCATCTCACTGCCTCACTACTGAGCATGTACATAAACTGCAGCACAGATTCATCTCACTGCCTCACTACTGAGCATGTACATAAAGTGCAGCACAGATTCATCTCACTGCTGAGCATGTACATAAAGTGCAGCACAGATTCATCTCACTGCCTCACTACTGAGCATGTACATAAAGTGCAGCAGATTCATCTCACTGCCTCACTACTGAGCGTGTACATAAAGTGCAGCACAGATTCATCTGACTGCATCACTACTGAGCATGTACATAAAGTGCAGCACAGATTCATCTCACTGCCTCACTACTGAGCGTGTACATAAAGTGCAGCACAGATTCATCTCACTGCCTCACTACTGAGCGTGTACATAAAGTGCAGCACAGATTCATCTCACTGCCTCACTACTGAGCATGTACATAAAGTGCAGCACAGATTCATCTCACTGCCTCACTACTGAGCGTGTACATAAAGTGCAGCACAGATTCATCTCACTACTGAGCGTGTACATACAGTGCAGCAGATTCATCTCACTGCCTCACTACTGAGCGTGTACATAAAGTGCAGCACAGATTCATCTCACTGCCTCACTACTGAGCATGTACATAAAGTGCAGCACAGATTCATCTCACTGCCTCACTACTGAGCGTGTACATAAAGTGCAGCACAGATTCATCTCACAGCCTCACTACTGAGCATGTACATAAAGTGCAGCACAGATTCATCTCACTGCCTCACTACTGAGCATGTACATAAAGTGCAGCACAGATTCATCTCACTACTGAGCGTGTACATAAAGTGCAGCAGATTCATCTCACTACCTCACTACTGAGCGTGTACATAAAGTGCAGCACAGATTCATCTCACTGCCTCACTACTGAGCGTGTACATAAAGTGCAGCACAGATTCATCTCACTGCCTCACTACTGAGCGTGTACATAAAGTGCAGCACAGATTCATCTCACTGCCTCACTACTGAGCATGTACATAAAGTGCAGCACAGATTCATCTCACTACTGAGCGTGTACATAAACTGCAGCACAGATTCATCTCACTGCCTCACTACTGAGCATGTACATAAAGTGCAGCACAGATTCATCTCACTGCCTCACTACTGAGCATGTACATAAAGTGCAGCACAGATTCATCTCACTGCTGAGCATGTACATAAAGTGCAGCACAGATTCATCTCACAGCCTCACTACTGAGCGTGTACATAAAGTGCAGCACAGATTCATCTCACTGCCTCACTACTGAGCGTGTACATAAAGTGCAGCACAGATTCATCTCACTGCCTCACTACTGAGCGTGTAAAGTGCAGCACAGATTCATCTCACTGCCTCACTACTGAGCGTGTACATAAAGTGCAGCACAGATTCATCTCACTGCCTCACTACTGAGCGTGTACATAAAGTGCAGCACAGATTCATCTCACAGCCTCACTACTGAGCGTGTACATAAAGTGCAGCACAGATTCATCTCACTGCCTCACTACTGAGCGTGTACATAAAGTGCAGCACAGATTCATCTCACTGCTGAGCATGTACATAAAGTGCAGCACAGATTCATCTCACTGCCTCACTACTGAGGGTGTACATAAAGTGCAGCACAGATTCATCTCACTGCCTCACTACTGAGCAATGTACATAAAGTGCAGCACAGATTCATCTTACTGCCTCACTACTGAGCATGTACATAAAGTGCAGCACAGAATCATCTCAACTAAAAGCCGAGATCCTTAGATCAGGAACAGAACAGACATTTATAGGACATTTCATTACTTTCCTAAATTCTTATGAAAACATTTACAGCATATCCTGCATTGTACTACTGCGCTACGTTAAGATAATTGCTGGCGGTGCAATATTAAGGCCATGTTTATGTGTTTCCGATGCATTTTTATACCGGAAATTTAAAAAACTGTTAACAGAACACGCCCTGTTTCCATGGAGTGATGTGCTGCCAATGACAATTATATTTATGCAGCCATAAACGATCAGATCAGTTTGTTTGTCAGATAAACGGAGGCATGTTTAAACACGCTGATTGCTAGCTTATGTAAAAGGACATTAAAGAGAATGTCACCAATGCAAATGGCTTATATTGGTAAATAAGTCTTTGACCTGATGAGGCAGTTGTACTTCCTTTGATAATCTATGCAAAAATGGCTGTATTAGAGAAGTCCAGCTCGAGCTGAACGCCTTTAACTTGTGGATTTTACTGCTAATTTGACAAATTTTTCAAAGTAAGGACACCAGTCTCATCTGGTCTAAGAGCTATATACACTGCTCAAAAAAATAAAAGGAACACTTAAACAACACAATGTAACTCCAAGTCAATAACACTTCTGTGAAATCAACCTTTCCAGTTATGAAGCAACACCGATTGTGAATCAATTTTCCTGCTGTTGTGCAAATGGAACAGACAACTGGTAAAAATGATTGGTAATTAGCAAGATACCCCCTATAAAGGAGTGGTTCTGCAGGTGGTGACCACAGACCATTTCTCTGTTCTCATCCTTTTTGGCTGTTGTTTTGGTCAATTTTTCATTTTGCCATTGCTCTCACCCCTAGAGGTACAGTAGCATGAGGCGGTGTCTACAGTACAACCCACAGAAGTTGCTCAGGTAGTGCAGTTCATCCAGGATGGCACATCAGTGCGAGCTGTGGCAAGAAGGGTAGCTGTGTCTGTCAGCACAGTGTCCAGAGCATGGAGCAGATACCAGGAGACGTGGAGGGGGCCTTAGAAGGGCAACAACCCAGCAGCAGGACCGTTACCTCCTCCTTTATGCAAGGAGGAACAGGAGGAGCACTGCCAGAGCCCTGCAAAATGACCTCCAGCAGGCCACAAATGTGAATGTGTCTGCACAAACGGTTAGAAACGGACTCCATGAGGGTGGTATGAGGGCCCGACGTCCACAGATGGAGGTTGTGCTCACAGCCCAACACTGTGCAGGACGCTTTGCATTTGCCACAGAACAGCAGGATTGGCCACGTCACCACTGGCGCCCTGTGCTCTTCATAGATGAAAGCAGGTTTACACAGAGCACATGTGACAGACGTGACAGAGTCTGGAGAAGCCGTGGACAGCGATCTGCTGCCTGTAACATCCTTCAGCATGATCGGTTTGGCAGTGGGTCAGTAATGGTGTGGGGTGGCATTTCTTTGGAGGGCCACACAGCCCTCCATGTGCTCGCCAGAGGTAGCCTGACTGCCATTAGGTACCGAGATGAGATTCTCAGACCCCTTGTGAGACCATATGCTGGTGCGGTTGGCCCTGGGTTCCTCCTAATGCAGGACAATGCCAGACTTCATGTGGCTGGAGTGTGTCAGCAGTTCCTGCAAGATGAAGGCATTGAAGCTATGGACTAGCCCGCCCATTCCCCAGACCTGAATCCGATTGAGCACATCTGGGACATCATGTCTCGGCTCCATTCACCAACGTCACGTTGCACCACAGACTGTCCAGGAGTTGGCGGATGCTTTAGTCCAGGTCTGGGAGGAGATCCCACAGGAGACCATCCACAACCTCATCAGGAGCATGCCCAGGCGTTGTAGGGAGATCATACAGGCACGTGGAGGCCACACACAATACTGAGCCTCATTTTGACTTGTTTTAAGGACATTACATCAAAGTTGGATCAGCCTGTAGTGTGTTTTTCCACTTTAATTTTGGGGGTGACTCCAAATCCAGGCCTCCATTGGTTAATAAATTTGATTTCCATTGATGATTTTTGTGATTTTGTTGTCAGCACATTCAACTTTGTACAGAACAAAAGTATTCAACGAGAATATTTCATTTATTCAGATCTAGGATGTGTTATTTGAGTGCTCCCTTTATTTTTTTTTGAGCAGTGTAGTTTGAATGTTGACAGATCAGCGTTATAAGGTCTGGCCTCTTATAAACTTGTTCAATACTTTTAGGAAGTATTTGGTGTGATAAGGTAATACATAAGTCCAAAGGCACAAGTCCCTCCAAACAGTATATATTTTATTATGAGAGAAAAAATGAAAAACAAAAACTATTGGTATTTAGAGGAATAAAGTGTAATAGGTTACTAAATACAAAACAATTATTTCCCAATGTACTTGCACCAGACAGAATATGCAATAATTGCCTTAATATATTTCCTAATTCACGGATGTGTAATTCTTTTATAATATTCTGGCCTATCCTACATGTAAAAGTGTGCATCACATATTCCAAAAAGTCGCTTTTAAAAATAAAGCATCAATTCAAATTCACAATTAAATAAAACCCACTGTCCATTAACAGCATTACAGTAAAGAAAAAAAAACAAAACATCCAGTTATAGATTTATAGATGGTCTATAGCAGCGATTCCCATCCTCCTCAGCTTGGAGAAACCTCTGAAAATAATTATGTCGTAGGTGTCACTGACTTACAAGCATTTTTAGATATTTCTATTCTGTGCAGCAGAATAGGTTAGAATTACTAAGCTTTAAAAATAAATCTTTCAGCAGGTTTTTGCTAGCCCATCAGAAAGCAGCATGATGTAGGGGCAGAGACCCTGATTCCGAAATATGTCATTTACGTTACTGGTTGCTGAAGATTTGATAATTCCCTGTTTTATCTGCCTCAGATCTACCAGTTCTTTGCGTGCTAAGCTCTGTATAACCTGCCCACACCACTGATTGGTGTACACTCTCCACAGGCAGAAAACTGCCAATCAGTGGTGGGAGTGTGGTTGGACTAAATGGTTGTAGGGTTACCAGTCCTCTAGTGATAATTTCCTGATGATAACCAGTGATTTCCAAAACTACAGCAAGCAGCCCAGTAACACATTGCTACATTCAGGGTCTCTGTCTGTACATTATGCTTTCTCAGATTAAGTGATAAAGGGAATCTGTCACCATGTTTTAAGAATTAAAAGGAATCTGTCACCACATTGAAGATGTGACAGCATGCTGGAATAGTAAAAGGCACACCGATTTCTGCAGTGTCCATTATCTCTATCTATGCTGTAGGTTTGCTGACTTGCAGTTAATTGTTTCAGCGTACTGCAACCTAGGAGCCTGGCACATTCAGGTGATTGACAGCTTAGGTCCTTTAAATATGGATATAGCAATGACCATCAATGGCGTGTGGTGTGCGCTGCTCATGAATACATTGGATGTCTGGGTTATAGCCCTCAAGAGCGCGGTGACTATAAAACTGTGAGATTAACAAAACTACAGCATAATAACATTAAACTGTCCATTTTAAAGTCTGTATACCTGTCATCACTTTGTTCTGCCCCCTCCCCGATAAGGTGGCATAAATATGGAGAAAGATTTGCAGATTGCCCTCTCATTGCATGACTGCTATCAAAACGAGTGACATATAAAGTCTTATATAATACATAAGGTTTCCAAAATGAGATGATCGCTGGGAGCACCAGTTGCTGCTGGCTGTACACTATAGCCACTCATGTCATCTGTGCCAACCTATCCCTTCCTAGTCCTCCACCAGCACAGCGGCAATAAGGTATTATATAGTGCAGTAAACCCCTAGCACCTGCTCAGTGTTTAATACCCCAAGTCGTGCCCTGCCCCCACACCTACTGTATACAGTTAGATGCACCTACACGAGTGCATCATTATTAATAGCTAGAAGTATATGGAAACATATCGATGACAGGGCATCTGTAACCTGTGATAAAACCTTCCGGGCTGGGTAATATCAGGAGCGGTGTTCACCCCTAGCACAGCATACGCCATATCCAGAGGTGTGCTTAGGTTGGTGAGGGATGCTAAGGACTCCTTCCCGTACAGCAAAGGTGCAGCTTTTCAGCAATCTGACTACTCTGGGGACACCTTGTGCGTCACATAGTTAAAAAAATAAAGAATGTAAAATGAAATTAGATTTTATCACAGCCCAATTGCCACAGAATTCATGTCTTACCCTATGGAAATCCACAGTTCAACACAACCTCGCTTAGGACACGTTACTCTAGAGTGTAAACCAAAAGGAAAAATGCCCACTTCAAGTTATCGGAATACATGCAATGACCAGGTTTCTTGTTTTACCCCCATAAAAGTTGTTTCGTCACCATAAAGCCATTCCTCACCAAGTTAGTTTTCTTACCACACAATCTTTTTTTTTTCTTTTTTTAAGTTCTTTAAAATTAGAGTAGAAAAAGAAAACCACCAAGATTGCAGCTTTAGTATAAAAAAAATTCAAGAAATAAAATATGCTCTGGAAACCTTGCACATTTCAGAAAAAACAAAAACCACACAAAATCCACAGTGTATATACATTGGTCAAGCCAAAAGCTAGCTTATAAACCATAAGACGGGGGATCCTCCGCTCACAAGAGGCATCTCTGCCATTATCGGTTTCTCTTTACTGTGTGTGTTAAACCAGACTAAGAAAGAAGATTTAAGCCACTTTTTTTTCTTTTTACAACAGTATTCTGTTTTGGTGCATGTCTATTTTGTATAAAAAAAAATTGATGCATTTCTTAAAGGCTTCTCTATTTGGCCTTTAAAAGTGCATATATTAAAGCTACCAAAATGCTTGTTATAAAAAAAAATCTTTATGAAAGAGGCCTTAACAGCAATGCACTTTGGCCAGCTCATCTCTCCATAAGCTTAGATAGCGAATGGTACCTCGTATTTTCCTTTGCTTACGTCCTCATAGTAAAATATTACCACTATAAACATACCACCATGTAAGTGCAATAATAGAATTAAAGGGCTTTTGAGATGCACTGATAATTCAGGCCCTAGTAATTGAACCGTATGAAAACAGGCAAATGCCCTTGATTTTAACACTTCTGCTCAGTGAGATGATTAATTACCCCACTACTGGACGGCACTTTCATTTTAAGAACATATCAATGCATCCTACAAGGAAGATCATTTCAGCAACATTTTTTTAGTCATTTTTTTCTCTGTCCGCGCTGAGTTTTTTGGAGGGAGATCTATTACCAATTACATCTTTTGCAGTCCCATTTTTTGTTACCAACCCACTGCTGACATCTGAAGTTGAAGTCACTTCTGATGCGCTCTCTTGTATCACAGTGTTGCAATTTTTACTCTGATCATTCATCTCAATAGATTCAAAGTCTGCTTCATTCCATTGCTGAGCATCCTCTTCCTCTTCCTCCTCTTCTACTCCAGAACCTGAAAGTAAAGCCCTCCGGTCCTCGCTTTCAATTCCATCCCACCGAGTCTTGTCTTTGGGACAAGTGGCGACTTTGTACATAACTGGAAATAGAACTCCAGTCAGCACAGAAGAGGTCAAGATTGTGTACATAAGTACTGGATGGGCAGGAAACAATCCCTGAAGATAACCTACAGAAGCAGGAATAGCCATTTCACCTAGGGCTGCCCCTACGACAAATAGGGAGGCAGACTTTCCTCCAATGGTTGTGTACTGTTGCGCCCAAGAAAAGCCACTAGGAAATGTGGTAGCCATAGAGCCACCATAGAGTGCACTACCAACCCAAAGCACAATGGGGTGGGTATGAAAAAGAAGTAAAAACAAAGATGACACAGCACAACCAATCACACTAAGCAGCAGCATGGTGCCAGGATACAAACAAGTTGCAAAACAAATGGCCAAACCTCGAACTGCAGCAAACACGCCCCAAAATATTGAATTCAGTCCAGCTGCTTTATCATGATCCATTCCTGCTGTAGTGATGGCATAAGTAAAAATATAGGAACCATAGGCAACTTCTGCACCAACATAGGAGAAAAAAAACAAGACAAGAAGAAGTATAAGGGTATTGTGGTATTTGGCTGTCCGCACTTTCTCTTCTGTGCTCTTGACGGCGGACTGGTTTGATTGGGTCTTGCTGTACAAGATAAATAAAAATAAAGAAACCAGCAAAATATATGTTGCAATAACAATATAGGATAACATAGATTTTTTGATTCCCCAGCGCAGATCTAACAGTTCCTGGGATGTTTGGTTGTTACCCTTCAGCTGTGGGAATTCTATGAGGCGAAGCTTATCAAGTGGCAGAATTTCTGGGATTAATTTTGCCAATATTGGAGCTAAAAGCGCACCTAAAGCAAAACTGAAGTGGAGTGCTTGCACATGTGGTCCAGCTTCATCTCCCCAGGTATTGAGAATGACGACATTTCCACCTGATGCACAGAAAGAAATATTTTAGGGGACATCAATAAAAACACGCTTAGTAAAAATTGGTGTAGTGTAACTTCTGTCTATTCTGTAATCACCAGTCACACAAATCTAATACAATGCCAAGAGCAAGAGAGCTTGTCTTACACGCAATAACACTGTTACAAGTATAAAAGCTATGACATGGGTCTGCAAAAGATTCATTAAAGGGGTCATTCAGGATGAATGAAAAGAATGCAGTCATGCAGCCCTCTCCTTTCTCTACCAGTCTGTCACTGTTAGTTTTTTCACTGTAATTAATATTTGTATGTAACTCCGTTCTCATTTACAGCACCATGGAATCAATGGCGCTCAAAAAATAAAATAATAATAATCTTTTTTGTTTCATACCAGTCTGCAATCGTGCAGTCAAGCGACTGACAGGGTCCCTTTAAAGTAAAACCTCTCTAGAAAATTAATAATCCATGTTAAAAAAAAAGGTCACAGTTTAAAAGGGGTTGTCTGGTCCAAACCGACAAGTCTGCAGTCATGCTGTGTGCCTGCAGACTTATGAATCCCCCCAGCGCACATGGTGATTCACCAGTTTCAGACCTGGGACCGGAGACTATGTATGAGTTATAGATACTCACGGCCAGGGGGCGCAGCCTCGCTCCATACATTTATATCGAGCGAGGCCACGCCTCATCTAGTGACGCGGTTGACTACAGGGCGCAGCCTAGTTCTATACAAGTGTGTGGAAGCGAGGCCGTGCCCCCTGGCCGCTAGTATGTATAGCTAATACATATTCAATCTGTTTTATTAAACATCAATTAAGCATTAATTATTAATCATTTTACATTTTGCAAATCAAGAAAAATATACTGTAATATATAACTCATACATACTCTCCAGTCCTGGGTCTGAAACCGTCGAATCCCTGTAGCACACAGTGCATGCGCTGGGGGGATTCATAAGTCTGCAGTCACACAGTGACTGCAGACATCGATTTGGACCGGACAACCCCTTTAAAAGAGGACCTATCAACACAGAGAACAATATATGTTAGGCCACAGCCCAACTATTCAGTCAGTACTTTTTCTCAGGAGTAGGAGCCTACACCAGGAGTGGATGACAAATGCAGAATTGATGACTTGTTTCTATTTGGCTGTGTGCCCACGATGCATTTTTTAAGCGTTTCCGCAGCGGCAAAAACGCCGCAGAAACGCTTAGAAAACGCATGGTAGAAGGTCTGCCATGTTCCCCAATGATAATCCGCATGTGCTGTGCACATGCTGTGGAAATTTCCGCTGCGGATTATCATTGTGGAAAAAAATGCAGCACTACCAATTATTTTGCGGAAGCGATACGTTTTCGCAGCCATTGACTTGCATTGGAACGCATGGATTACGCATCACTGGATCTGTATGTGCAGAATCCAAGCGTTTCAATGTGCGGATGGTACCCGGGTCTGGAGGACAGGAGACTCTCCTCCGGACCCGGGTACCATAGTACCTGTGAAAAAAAAGAATTAAAATAAAAAATAAATATTATATTTACCTTCTGATGGCCCCCGGTCTCCTTGTCTTCGCTTGCCGGCAGCTCACGGTGGACTGAAGGACCTGCGCTGACGTCATAGTCATGTAATGGCGGGTTCTTCAGTGTACCGTGAGCTGCCAGCAAGCCAGGACGGATCGAATAAAGACTGAGGGGGCCATCAGAAGGGAAGTATAGATTTATTTTTTTATTTTTTACCATTCTTTAAGGTCACACTATATAAATCCCTGCCGTTTGCATGGATTTATATAATGTGACTAAGTTGTCAAGCACTTTCCAAGTGATGCTAAAAATCGCTTGGAAAGCTCTTGACAACCCGCATGCGGAAATGCATGTGAAGAACGCTTCACATCCGCATGTCCCTGGCAGGAAAACGCATGTACAATCCGCATGTACAATCTGCATGTACAATCCGCATGCATTTTTTCTGCCAGGGAGATGCAGAAACGCTCAGGAAAAATCCAGAGCATTTCTGCATCGTGGGCACATAGCCTTATACCTTTTCTCTGATTGTTCCTCACCTGGTTTTGGCTCCCACTCCTGAGAAAAAATACTGACCGAATACTGATAGTGGGGCCGTGGCTTTATATTACAAATGGCAGTTGGTAAATGCAACTAAACATGCAATAAATCACTATACAATATTAATTAAATCACTATACCTTATACAATATTAATTTTCTGACGAAGTAAGGAGTAATGTGGCCTGCTCCAATGGAATAAGCACCCATTCTCTTCCTTGCTACATAAATTGAAGGTTGATCAACCCACTTTTTGCCTTCTATAATATGCCATACAGGCTACACACTGAGGTCTTTTCAACCTTATTCATTTGAAAAAATTGTTGTGTGCTCTTTAGAATAGAGCCATAGTGACTAAGTTCATAGCCTTACAGGCTGTGTGCAAATGGCACACAAGGCCTAAATGTATTTGTTAAAGGGGTATTCCCATCTCCAAGATCCTATCCCAATATGCAGTAGGTAATAATAATAATATTAGCAAATATCTACAATTAGAAATGTAGTATAGTATTTTTGATTCGCCATCTCTCTTACCTCATGTGCAGGCATCGCAGGACCTTATGTATCCATGGTTAAATCCACTGATAAAGTGACAGTTAGTTAGCTAGCTGCTAGTGGTCGTAATCGTGGATAACTAAGGTTCTGCAATGCCTGAATATGAGGAAAGTGGCATAGCAAATCAAAAATACTATACTACATTTCTAATTGAGGTATTTGCTAATATTATTATTATTATACCTACTAAATATTGAGATAGGATCTTGGAGATGGGAACACCCCTTAAATACACTTTATTTCCTGTTTTTGGTAGGCAATTTTCAAAATTTGAATTTTTATGCCCTTAAATCAGAGACTTATGTCACACAATATAGTTAATAAATAACATTTCCCACATGTCTACTTTACATCAGTACAATTTTTGAAACAATTTTTTTTTTGTTAGGAAGCTATAAAGGTTAAAATTTGACCAGTGAATAATCATTTTTCCAATAAAAAAAATCATAAAACCATTTTTTTAGGGACCACATCACAGTTGAAGTGACTTTGAGGGGTCTATATGACAGAAAATACCCCAAAATGACACCATTCTAAAACCTTCACCCCTCAAGGTGCTCAAAACCCCATTCACATGAATTAATGAATTGTGGAAGGAAAAAATGGACATTTAACTTTTTTTTCATAGGGCTTGGAATGGAAGGAGCGCCATTTCACCATTTGAACGCAAAACTTACTGGAATAATTAGCGGACGCAATGTTGCATTTGGAGAGCCCCTGATGTGCCTAAACTGTGAAAAAAAAACACAAGTGACCTTATTTTGGAAACCAAACCCCTCAAGGAATTTATCTAGATGTGTGGTGATTACCTTGAATCCCCAGGTGCTTCACAGAAATTTATAATGTTGAGCCGTGAAAATTAAAGAAAAAAAAAAAACCATTTTTTTATTTTCACAAAAGGTAAAAGGAGAAAATGGTCCCCAAAATTTGTTGTGCATTTTTTCCTGAGCATGCAGATACCCCATATGTGGGGGGAAAACTATTGTTTGGGTGCATGGCAGGGCTCAGAAAGGAAGGGTGACGTTTTGGAACTCAGACTTTGATGGAATGGTCTGCGGGTGCCATGTCGAATTTTGAGAGCCCCTAATGTGCCTAAACAGTGGAAAACTCCCACAAGTAACCCCAATTTTGGAAACTAGGCCCCTCAAGGTATTTGGATGTGCGGTGAGCACCTTGAGGGTTTTCATAATGATAGCAAGAGAAAATGGACCCCGAAATTTGTTGTGCATTTTCTCCTTTGTACACCATATGTGGTCGAAAACTACTTTTGAGGCACAGTGCAAAGCTCAGAAGGGAAGAAGCACCATATTGAAGTTCAGATTCTGCTGGACTGGTTTGAGGGTGCCATTCACATTGGCAGAGCCCCTGAGGTGCCAGACCAGCAAATCCCCCCACAGAAGAGACCCCATTTTATAAACTACACCTCTCAATGAATTCATCTAGGGGTGCAGTGATCATATTGACAACATAGCTGGATCAAAAAAATTTATACCATTTGGCAGTGAAGAAAAAAAAAATAAAATTTTTACCACCGAAATTTTGTTTTAGTCCCAGATTTTAGATTTTCACACTGGGAAATGGGTAAAAATGGCATCAAAATTTGTCACACAATTTCTGCAGAATGCACAAATATCCCATATGTGGCTGTACAGTACTGCTTAGCCACATGGCAAGACTTGGGAGGGATGGAGCGCTATTTGCCTTCTGGAGAGCAGATTTTCCTAAAATAGTAGGCTAGAAGCGATAGAATAGCAGAATCCCCCCTCAAGTGACCCTATTTTGGAAATTATACCCCTTTGGGAATTTATCTCCAGGTGTAGTGACAATTTTGACTCCATGGTTCTGTTTCAGAAACCAGCAGCAGTGGATGTTGCTGAGTGAAAATTGCAAAATGCCTTTGTAGTGAGCAGTACTTTGTGTCCAGCTCGCGCTTTTGGAGACATTCACCCGTAAATTAGGCAGGCTCTCAATGCTATAGAAATGCCAAACATGAGAATGCTAAACTGCGATTTAGGCACACTGTGTGGCTCAGAAGGGAGGGGAGTATCTGAGAGCGCAGAATTTGCTGAATTTGTTTCGGGGGGCAAGGAGCCATAGTGCTTTTCCAGAGCCACTGTGCTACCCATAACATGGAAGCCCATATATTTCCATTGACAGAACGGACCTGAGTGGGGATTTTCTTTTTTGTGGATTGATTTGAAGCTTTTGTTAGGAACATTTTACATAACATTTTGGATCACATTCATCTGTGGCAGACAGTGCTTTTATGCACGCCTAAAAAGACAGACACAGCCGGATCACATGCCAGACAGCGTCTACAGTGCCTCCACCTGCCTCATTATAGGGAATTTTCCACCCGGGGTTCCGTCTCAATCACGTATTTCAGAGATTTACACGGAAACCCTGGTGTAAGTGCTCAGCATAGAGCGCAGGACAAATATGAGTACAGCCTTACTGTGATCTTTAGGAGGCAGAATGAACAAATCAGTAGCAGGTGAAGAATTGGTTTTATTTATTTTTTACGCCATTCATTGTGTGTTATAAGCGATTAGACGACTTTATTCTTTGGGTCGGTGCGATTACAGCAATATCAGATTTATATTGGGTTTTTATATTTGGCTGCTGTCACACACAAACGCTTTTTATTGCAAAAACTAGATTTTGCACCGCCGTATTTTGAGAAAAATAATTTTTCTATATTTTGGCCAACAGAGTCATGTAAGGGCTTGTTTTTTGCTGTTGATGTTTTTATTGGTGCCATTTTCGAACACATGACATTTTTTGATCGCTTTCTATTCCAATTTTTAAGAGGCACAATGAACAAAAACTAGCAATTCAGGAATTGTTTTTTGGAGTTTTATTTTATGCCATTCCACATATTGTAAAATTGATAAGGCAGCGTTATTCTTCGAGTCAGTAAGATTACAGCGATACCACATTTATATTGTTTTTTCATATTTTGGCGCTTTTACACATTAAAAACTATTTCAAAGAAAAAATAATTATTTTTGCATTGCTTTATTCTGAGAGCTATAACTTGATCTTTATTTTTACGCTGTATGGCGGCTTGTTTTTTGCAGCACAAGATGACGTTTTCAGAGATACCTTATTTATTTACATTCGTCTTTTTGATCGCATTTTTTTCCACTTTTTGCTCGGTTATATTATAAAAGCATAGTTTTTTACGGTGTTCACTGAAGAAGATGTTAACTAGTGCGAGTTTTATAGGTCTGGTTGTTCCAGATGCGGCGATACCAAATATGTGTACTTTTTTTTTTCCTTCATAAAAATATATATAATATATTATATTATATTATATTTTATTTATTTTATATACAGTACAGACCAAAAGTTTGGACACATCCTCTCATTTAAAGATTTTTCTGTATTTTCATGACTATGAAAATTGTACATTCACACTGAAGGCATCAAAACTATGAATTAACACATGTGGAATTATATACTTAACAAAAAAGTGTGAAACAACTGAAAATATGTCTTATATTCTAGGTTCTTCAAAGTAGCCACCTTTGGCTTTGATGACTGCTTTGCACACTCTTGGCATTCTCTTGATGAGCTTCAAGAGGTAGTTACCGGAAATGGTCTTCCAACAATCTTGAATGAGTTCCCAGAGATGCTTAGCACTTGTTGGCCCTTTTGCCTTCACTCTATATACATACATACACATATACAAACCAATGTAACAATGACGTTGATAGGGGATGCCGATCCAAGGGCAGAGGGGCTTCCTCCCTCTGCCTGCTCGCTAAAAGCTGCGATCAATATTGCGGGCACCGCTCCTGGCACTGAGTGTCGGGTGCCAGCTGTCAGAATCAGCTGACACCTGGCAGCGATCGCCCGAACACAGCCTCCTGTACACGGGCGAACTCCATAACGTTTATATACTGCATTGATCGGGAAGTCCTTCCCGATCATGACGCACATATACTGAAAATGTTGGGAAAGGGTTAATTCCGCCCATCGGCACCCCGTCATGTGATCATGGGATGTCATGACAGCCGGGGGTCTGCTGAAAACTCCCGTGCCTGTCATTACAATACTCCTGTGAATTAAGGCTTGTGGCTGGTGTTCATAGGAGATCATGATTTCTACTGAAGCTCTCTCTGCTATGTGTAGCACAGGCGATCAGATGATCGCAGGTTCAAATTTCCTTACGGGATTATTAATATATTATTATTACTATTATTAATAAAGTAAAAAACAAAAAAAACACACAGAAGTTCAAATCACCCCCTTGCTAGCGCTGTGTTCAGAAATGTCCGATCAAAATATAAATAAATTAACCTGATTGGCAACCAGCATAACGCGAAAAAATCTAAACGCCAGAATTACGGTATTTTGTTGGCCGCAACATTGCAATAAAATGCAATGAGGAGAAAGTAAAACATCGTATCTACCCCAAACTGATATTAATAAAAACATAAGCCCTCACCCAGCCCCATGTCCTGAAAACATTCTGTGTCTCAGACAATAGCGACACAAGCAAAAATTGTTTTTCCATGCAAATTTCACCACTTAAATAATCATAATATTAATAAAAAAAAAAAAAGACTATCCATGTTTGGTATCTGCGTACTCGTACTGACCTGGAGAATCACATTGCCTGGTCAGTTTTACTGTATAGTGATCATGGCAAATAAAAACCCAAAAAAAAACAATTGTGGAATTGCTCTTTTTTTGCAATTTCACCGCACTTGGAATTTTTTCCCCATTTTTCAGTACACGATATGGTATCATTCAAAAGTACTACTCGTTCCGCAAAAGAAAGCCCTCATACGGCTATATTGACAGAAAAATAAAAAAAAGGTTATGGCTCTAGAAAGAAGGGGAGGAAAAAAAACGAAAATGAAAATGCAGAAAATGACCCCTGGGTGAAGGGTTTAAATCCACAACAAGGTAGGTCTTGGTAGAACCTTGGCTGCAACTTGCCAATTCAGCCTTAGGCTACGGCCCCACTAACAGTATTTTTTCTCAGGAGCAAGAGGCAAAACCAGGAGTGGGTGATAAATGCAGAATTGGTGACTTGCTTCTATTATACCTTTTCTTTGAATGTTCCTCACTTGGTTTTGGCTCCCACTCCTGAGAAAAAATACTGAAAGAATACGGATAGTGGGGCCGTAGACTCTGAGTGCCTATCGCCAAAATGTACAACTAAGTTTTTTTTTTTTTTTTTTTTTTAACTAGAAAGGAAAAAAAAAAAAGAATAAAATGTAAAAAAAAATATTGCACAAGATTAGTTATATATCATGCAACATACGCAAGCACAGTATGCAAATCTGATTTTGTGGAGTAAGTCACCGCCAGGTTCACCGCATGCCTGTCAGTGCTATGTCAGCACTTAACCCCTTTACCCCCGAGGGTGTTTTGCAAGTTAATGACCGGGCCAATTTTTACAATTCTGACCACTGTCATTTTATGAGGTAATTACTCTGGAACGCTTCAACGGATTCCCCTGATTCTGAGATTGTTTTTTTGTGACATATTGTACTTCATGATTGTGGTAAAATTTCTTCAATATCACTTGCGTTTATTTGTGAAAAAAAACGGAAATTTGGCAAAAATTTAGCAATTTTCAAAATTTTAATTTTCAAGCCCTTAAATCAGAGAGATATGGCACACAAAATAGTTAATAAATAACATTTCCCACATGTCTACTTTACATCAGCACAATTTTGAAAAATAATTTTTTTTTGTTAGGAAGCTATAAGGGTTAAAAGTTGACCAGCGATTTCTCATTTTTACAACAAAATTTACAAAACCATTTTTTTAGGGACCACATCTTATTTGAAGTGACTTTGAGGGGCCTTTATGACAGAAAATACCCAAAAGTGACACCATTCTAAAAACTGCACCCCCCTCAAGGTGCACAAAACGACATTCAAGAACTTTATTAACCCTGCACATGCTTCACACCAATTAATTGAACGTGAAAGGAAAAAATGAACATTTAACTTTTTTTCACTAAAATTTTATTTTAGACCCCATTTTTTTATTTTCACAAGGGTACTAGGAGAAATTGGACCCCAAAAGCTGTTGTGCAATTTTCCTGAGTACGCTGATACCACACATGTGGGGAAAAGCCATTGTTTGGGCGCACGGCAGGGCTCGGAAGGGAAGGAGCGCCATTTGACGTTTTCAATGCAAAACTCGCTGGAATTGACAGTGGACCCCATGTTGCGTTTGGAGAGCTCCTGATGTGCCTAAACAGTGGAAACCCTCCAAAAGTGACCCCATTTTGGAAACTAGACCCCTCAGGGAACTTATTTAGATGTGTGGTGAGCACTTTGAACCCCCAAGTGTTTTGCAAAGGTTTATGACGTAGAGCCGTGAAAAAAAAAAAAATTTTTTTTCCACAAAAACAATCTTTTAGCCGCAATATTTTTATTTTCACGAGGGTACGAGGAGAAATTGGACCCCAAAAGTTGTGCAATTTCTCCTGAGTATGCTGATACCTCATATGTGGGGGAAAGCCATTGTTTGGGAGCACGGCAGGGCTCGGAAGGGAAGGAGCGCCATTTGACATTTTCAATGCCAAACTCGCTGATCTTGACAGCAGACCCCATGTCGCGTTTGGAGAGCCCCTGATGTGCCTAAACAGGGGAAACCCCCCACAAGTGACCCCATTTTGGAAACTAGACCCCTTAAGGAACTTATTTAGATGTGTGGTGAACACTTTGAACCCCCAGGTGCCTCACAGAAAATTATAAAGTTGACTTGTGAAAAAACAAACAAAAAAAAAACAAACATTTTTTCCACAAAAAAAATATTTTCACAAGGGTAACAGGGGAAAGTGGACCTCAAAATCTGTTGTCCAGTCCCCCCCTCCCCCGAGTATGCTGATACCCCATGTGCTGGAGAAAACTACTGTTTGGGCGCATGTCAGGGCTCGGAAGGGAAGAAGTGACGCTTTGGAATGCAGACTTTGATGGAATTGTCTGTGGGCGTCATGTCACGTTCTCATAGCTCCTGATGTGCCTAAACAGTGGAAATGCCCAACAAGTGCCCCCTTTTTGCAAGTGGCAGCTGATTTTTGAATTTCATAATCTAGTGTCATACGTCAGTTGTGTAGTGTTTATCAGGTTGTCATACGTCAGAAATTAATTTAGTAGTGCATGGAAGTATGGTACTTTTTGAAGCATTCTTTCATGCACAGGCCAGGTTTGTCGGGGCAGGTGTCACATTGATAAATGGTGTCCTTGCGTATTCCCCTTTTATAACACACTCTGCACCTCTTTTGTGACTTACCTTTTTTTGCGACTTGAGGGATCTGCCCCGGGAAATGCTGGCCTGGTACAATTCTCGGTCCTTCAGTTCCAGAAGTACTGGGGCTCGCTCCCAAATATCACCGCTGCCAAATATCAGGGCCTTGATAACTGTCTCCTGGAAGTGAAGGTACGACGCAGAAGTCTGGCCTGCACATTGTGACAGAAGGAAAGCGTTGTGCATTTCCATCTGTACAAGGTGCACCGCCAACTTCTACCTTGGCCTTTCTCAAAGCACTGTACGGCTGGAGGACTTGATCAGAGAGATCAACTCCCCCCATGTACTTGTTGTACCCCACTACACAGTCTGGTTTGCCGCGCTGTGTAGTGGAACCTCGTACAATGCTGAGGGTGCTGCCATCACCGTGTAAGGTGATCAAGAGAAGGACATCCCTCTTGTCCTTGTACTTGACCACCAGCAGGTGGTCGCTACATTGGGTTCTGCTCTCACCCCTTCTGAGCATCTGCCCCATTAGCGTCTTTGGGAGGCCTCTCTGATTTTTGCGGACAGTACAGCAGGCTGCGGTACGTCGCGCAGAGAGGGACTTGAAGAGAGGGACACTGGTATAAAAGTTATCCACGTACAGGTGATAACTAGTGTTGAGCGAGTATGTTCTATTAACCCTTTCGCCGAGTATACTCGGGCCGAGCTCCGAATATTTACAGCTGCTCGGTGATATGGTTGAATCGCTCCCATGTGCATGATTTGCAACTGTTTGACAGCTTTATTACATGTGAGGAATGTCTATTTCTTACACATTCCTCACATGTAATAAAGCTGTCAAATCTGATTGCCGGAAACAGTGAGAATGCGGTGATTGGCTGTTCAGAATTGAACAGACAATCACAGTGATCGTGGGTGCGGGGGCTGCGACACCCCCCGGGATGCCGGCGCCATCTATCCTGAGGTAAGATGGCACCGGAAATTTAATGCGATCACCGCGACTTTAGTCGCGGGACCGCATTAAAGACCATGACCTAATAATATGTCATTGGTCCAATCGGCCCAGGTCACAATGACGTACTATTAGGTCACACGTCAGAAAGGGGTTAAAGTGTAACTGTCATTTTAATTTTTATTTTATAACTCAATCGTTCATGTGAAAATAAGAAACTTTGTAATATATCTTATCAGAGACATCTGCTTCTTTTTCCTCGAAGACGGATCATTAATTTTCAAAATTCTCAATTCATTGGTAAATTCTGTATTCAGTGAAGATAAATTACTACATTGTAGATTTCAGTTGCTGCTGATAAGATAACAGATAGCCGGGTGTTAATAGCCTCTAACAGTCGGCTATTAATATGTTAAATGCCGCTGTCAATCTCTGACAGCAGCATTTAACATGCGCCGGCAGGGCAGCACGTCATTCGATGCACCCATCGGCGCTCCAGTGGGAAGCCGATGGGTTGCATGACAGCCAGGTGTCTGCTGAAGACCCGCGTGCCTATCATTGCAATACTCCTGTGAAAGCCAGCGTTTGGCCACAGCCACATTATCAGTATTTGGTCAATATTTTTTCTCAGGAGTGGGAGCCAAAACCAGGAGTGGGTGATAAATGCAGAATTGGTGACTTGTTTCTATTCTACCTTTTCTCTGATTGTTCCTCACCTGGTTTTGGCTCCCACTCCAGAGAAAAAATACTGACCGAATACTAACCAAATACTGATAGTGCGGCCGTGGCCTTTAGCTGGCATTCACAGGAGATGGTGATTTTCACTATACATAGTAGTGGTGATGCACTGCTATGTGTAGCACAAGTGATCGGATGATCGCAGCTTCAGGTCCCCTAAGGGGAGAAAAAAAAATACAAAAAGTTTAAATCACCCCCCTTTTGCCCCATTAAAAAAAAACATATTTGGTATTGCCACGTTCAGAAAAGTCTGATCTATCAAAATATAAAATAAATTAACTAAAATTATTAAACGATGTAATGAGAAATAAAAAAAAATCTAAATGACAGAATTGTTATTTTTTGGATGCTGCAACATTGCAATAAGAGGCAATAAAAACATTGTATCTACCCCAAAATGGTATCGGTAAAAACGTCAGCTCAGGGCGTAAAAAATAAGCCCTCACACAGCCCCATATCTCAAAAATGGGCACAAAAGCAATTTTTTTTTTTTCCCAAATTTTCACTTTTTTTTATATTGCCAGGTCTGTTTTACAGTATAGTGAACATGGTAAATAAATAAATACAGAATAGAATTTTTTTTCCGGCAGTCCAGTGCATCACATGATAAAATGAATGATGTCATTGAAAAGTGCATGTCCGCAAAAAACAAACAAGCCCTCGTATGGCTATATGGATGGAGAATAAAAAAAGTTATGGCTCTTGGATGAAGGGGAGGAAAAAACAAAAACGAAAAATAGCCCGTTCATGATGGGGTTAAAAAGAGGCAGCTACATATCAATGGGCTGTAATTCCTAAAGCCTTACTCCAATTAGAATGTGAATACCCTCAATTTAAAGCTGAGAGTCTGCTGCACTTTAAGCCGATATTGATTATAAACTGTATCTTGTATATGTTTTGGTAAACAGCTAAAATGTAAACAACTGGGTCACAGGTCCAAATATTTTTTATATATGTATATGTTGAAAATATTACACTCTCTGACCTACATGCCTATATAGACGGGTTGAGGGATGATCCCACTGACAGATTCCCATTTAATAATTGTCCCCCATAGGCTCAAGAGACAAAAATCACACATCATTGGCTTAAATAAGCTGGAAAGAGTGGAGTCCAAAATATCTTTAGCTTAGATGCAATAACTCACTAACATAGTATCAAACATGATGGGCTTAGATACATGGGCTCAGCATCACAAAAGTTACACCAGTGTCACAGCATAGTATCAGCTACTGCACGTTGTACCACAAGGATCCCTTCTCCTATGGACAATAATCATTTCCACTCTCTCTCTTTGGATCCTTAGACAGCCCAGTGATTCCATCCCTTCATAACTGGTACAAGTGGACATTCTGCATTTTTTTTCGACCAAGAAAGACATTCCACACATACCCTATTTTTAGCCCGAGGCAGGGTACATTATCTGAAATGTTGCTATACTTCACTTTGCGGTGTACTTACTTTTTTTGAATATGAGGGTAGAAAATTGAAAAGCATTCAAAAAAACATTCTGTTTCGCGCCTACCCTTGGTGTGTTATTCCCTTACACAATATATTAATTAAAGTAGGGCCCCATTGACGTCTGAGTGCTGTATTGCGGCCCCGAACAACTTGGAGGTTGTGCACGAATATATAACTGAAATTGGACTGTAGGTTGAACTGCAAGACTACTGTTCCCACGGGGCCTAAACATTGTATTTTTATATCTTAGTGTATAAAAGGTAGATTAAGCATTGTGCTTACCAGTGTCTAGGAATCCCATGGAAGTTCCCACAATAGACATAACTCCAGTAAGAAGTATGGCCTTCTTACACCAAGGCAAGACAAAAAGTCCAGTACAAGTAGCCAACATTGACAATCCTTGAAATAAGAACATATAAAAAAGATAAAATAACTTCACTACTTTCCAATAACCGGTTAAGATGACATCTAACATTCAACTATTCTGGTCACAAAAAGATGAATTCGGTAATATTTTCCAAAATAAAATTTTAGCCATCGACATAAAAATCTGTGACTTCTAGCAACAAAGTTTAGAGATAAGAGGATAATTTCCATAGATAGGAGCTTAGCTCCATAGCAGACCTGTCTTTAAGGGATATTCTCATTTTGTACATTTATGGCATATCTCAAAAGGTGGGATCTGTATCTATCCGCATTTATGGCATATCATGTGTGTATACCGTAAATGTATGAGATGGGTGAATAGAGGTAGATTTTACATAGTCAAACTCACCATCATGTGCAATAGGTACATTTTATCAAACCTACCTAAAAGGAGATGCTGATTTATGCGGTCAAAAAGGATACCTCCCAAAACAGAGCCACCAAGATATCCTAAGGACCGCCCTACGAAAATGTAGGAAATGTTTCCAACAGTGCTTCCTACATTTGCAGCCAGATCAGGGAATGTTGGACCTAAAACAGAAATGGCCATTCCCTAAAATAAAAAAAACACAATTTATTAAAAAAGTTCTAATAGCCATATAGAGAGCAAAATGAAAGACTATGAATAAACAATCACTAGTAGACTTTGTGCACACAGCGATACTACAGCTCTATGCCGTACAGAGAAATACATAAAGCCAACGGGGATCTTCCCTACGTGTTCATGGAAGCCTTTCCTAAACTTAACTTGTTTTGACTGGACAACACCTTTGTCACCTATCTACAGGTTGGTGATAACTTACTAATTGTAGGGTCTGACTGTTGGGACCTGCACGGTTCGGCAGGTTGGGGAATTTTTATCCCTGGCGGGGAACTACAGGGTTGGCCATTTATATGGATACACCTAAATTAAATGGAAATGGTTGGTGATATCAACTTCCTGTTTGTGGCACATTAGTATATGGGAGGGGGAAAACATTTCCAGATGGGTGGTGACCATGGTGGCCATTTTGGATCCAACTTTTTTTTTTTCAATGGGAAGAGGGTCATGTGACACATCAAACTTATGCCTGTTTGTTAGGCATTCCTCACATGTATTAAAGCTGTCAAACAGTCGCAAATCATGGACATGGAGTGACTAAAACATAACATTCGAGCACACCGCAAATACTCGGAAAACACTCGAGCATGCTCGTAAATCTCGAGTAACAAGCGTGCTCGCTTATCACGCAGTCCCGGCATGGGGAGGAGTGACTATTCCGGCACAGAGCGTGACACAGCGCTAGAGGAGAGAGAAGGTGAGTATGAAAGTTTATTTTTTTTCTGTGCAGCGTGACTGGGATCAGGGGGTGCCAAGCATACCTGGATGAGGGGGGCCATACATACAGGGATGAAGGGTGGCATACATACCGGGATGAAGTGGGTCATACATACAGGGATGAGGGGGGCCATACATACAGGGATGAAGGGTGGCCATACATACTAGGATGAGGTGGGCCATACATACTAGGATGAGGGGGGCCATACATACTAGGATGAGGGGGGCCATACATACAGGGATGAAGGGGGCCATACATACAGGGATGAAGGGGGCCATACATACAGGGATGAAGGGGGCCATACATACATACCAGGATGGGTGTGAGGGGGGCCATACATAACAGGATGAGGGGTGCCATACATACATACCAGGATGGGTGTGAGGGGGGCCATACATAACAGGATGAGGGGTGCCAAACATACAAGGATGGTGGATTGGGGTGCCATGCATACCAGGATGGGGATGAGGGCCACGTATAACAGGAAGGAGGGGGCCATATATACCAGGATGGGGCATATTAACAGAATTGGGGGACATTACCACGATAACAGTGTCAGCAGCAGACCCCCTCCCCCTTAGCAGGGCATCATGTCCACATTTTTTTGCTTCATTTTTTTTTCTATTTTCCTCCTCTAAAACCTAGGTGTGTCTTTGGTCCAGTGTGTCTTATAGTCCAAAAAAATACGGTATCCATTTTTCATGGCAGTAATACAGTTCCAATTGTCTAAATTTACCATTCTAGCAACCTGGACTGCAGTTATATATTTTTTTTTATAGCTGTTGTAATAGCTGGCACTTGTTCACACTAGCTAGGAGGTGCTGATTGGGTTTTCTATTTGTAGAAAACTCCATGTGCAGCAGTATACAGCAGAGCAATGACATCACAGCACCATGTAGTAACACCACTAATCTAGTAGTATACAGCAGAGTAGTGACATCACAGCACCATGTAGTAGTACGACTAGTCTAGCAGTATACAGCAGAGCAGTGACATCACAGCACCATGTAGCAGTAACACCACTAGTCTAGCAGTATACAGCAGAGTAGTGACATCACAGCACCATGTAGCAGTAACACCACTAGTCTAGCAGTATACAGCAGAGTAGTGACATCACAGCACCATGTAGCAGTAACACCACTAGTCTAGCAGTATACAGCAGAGTAGTGACATCACAGCACCATGTAGCAGTAACACCACTAGTCTAGCAGTATACAGCAGAGTAGTGACATCACAGCACCATGTAGCAGTAACACCACTAGTCTAGCAGTATACAGCAGAGTAGTGACATCACAGCACCATGTAGCAGTAACACCACTAGTCTAGCAGTATACAGCAGAGTAGTGACATCACAGCACCATGTAGCAGTAACACCACTAGTCCAGCAGTATACAGCATAGCAGTGACATCACAGCACCATGTAGCAGTAACACCACTAGTCTAGCAGTATACAGCAGAGTAGTGACGTCACAGCCCCATGTAGTAACACCACTAGTCTAGCAGTATACAGCAGAGTAGTGACGTCACACCACTACTAGCACTGACTGGGCACGTGACAGGCAGCAGCTGACAGAATCTCTTACCAGCCCCAGGAAAGCCGCGCACATAACAGTGGTCACACAGCACCTCAGCCCCCCGCACTGCTGGCCTCCTCTCCCTCTCAGGCCTCCGGGTACCAACCGCACTTCATCCTCCGCTCTCTTCTGACGACTCCCGCCTTCCTCGTCTTCCCGGCTGCCTCTGACACTTCCTGGTCGCTTCTCAAACAAAGTGTCCTCTTCCTCATCACCGGCCTCGTCGTCCTCTACCCTGGCGAAGCGCACCTGCTTCTTCTTTTTCCCATTCGCCGCCATGTCCCCTTAACTAGGCTGTCACTTAGAGCCGCGGCCTCATGTCTCCCGGAGGATCCGGCTCTGTCCTCCTCTCCCCGGGAACAACCCGGATGTAGCCGCCCAAGCCGAGCACTGACAGGCCGGGTGTACCTGTGTGGGAGGAGCGGGGGAAGCCGGCCCCTTCTCTCCGCATCATTGTGTCTCCGGTGTCCGGCAGGGCGACAGGGAAGATTCCTGCAGACTCCCTCGTTTTCTGCTATGAATTTCACGAGTATAACTTCTAGTTTACCTCTTGACATGGAGGACACGTTGTGGACTAGACGCTTCTGTAGCAACAGCTTTTGTCATAGAAAACAAGCAAAATTAACGTCAGATTACAGAAATGCCCATAGTATTATGGCTGACACTGGAGCTCGCTTGGCTGCTGGCCCTCCTCATAGTATAGAGGTCACCTGTACAGGTGGTTGTGGCTCTGGTCAAACAGAGCAGATCAGATCTAAAGTCTCCTGAAAAATGGAAACTTCCGTATTCCTTTATTCTGGAAATGCACATTGCTTGTGGTTCGAGGAGGTTTTTGAGCATTTTTCCTCCTTTGAATCGAATCTTGGTGGAAATCGCTCCAAACTACGCACTGTCCCATCAAACCGTTCTTGTGAAAAACAACCTTAAGGCATTGCTTAACCCCTTCACGATGTATGAGGTAAATTTAAGTCCTGATCCGAAAGGGGTTCCCGCAAATTAACATAAAATTACGTCATGGCGATCATGTGGACACATAAGCTGTGCTGGCGTAAGGCCCATAGTGGCAGACCACACTGCCGCTATGGGGCCCGTGAGGTAAGGGAGCCCGTGAGACAGGAGGGCCCAATGCTCAACAGCATCGGACTCTTCTATCCCCCCCATCAGAATTTCAACAGTTTCGGCAGCCTTAGAATGCAGAAACAGTTGAATGCAATTACATCGGCTCAGTCAGGTCCAAGAGCTGAGGATTCTCCATCAGACAGGACCAGGAGCCACCTCTGTCTGCAAAAGGATGACTCACTGCTCTGATAGGCTATGTGCCCACGATGCAGAAATGCTCCGGATTTTTCCTGCCAGGGACATGCGGATGTGAAGCGTTCTTCACATGCATTTCCGCATGCGGGTTGTCATGCTCTTTCCAAGCGATTTTAGCATCACTTGGAAAGTGCTTTACAACTTGGTCACACTATATAAATCCATGCAACCGGCATGGCTTTATATAGTGTGACCGTAAAAGAATGGTAAAATATAAATATACTTACCTTCTGATGGCCCCCGATGTCCTTATCCGATCCGTCCGGTGTCTCGCGGTGGTCTAAAAGGACCTTCCACGACATCATTTAGTCATGTGACAGGGTCCCTGACCCCCTCTCCCTGCTGTGTATATTAGTGCTCTGCTCTCCCCACTCTGTATATTAATGCTCTGCTCTCCCTGCTCTGTATATTAGTGCTCTGCACTCCCTGCTCTGTATATTAGTGCTCTGCTCTCCCTGCCCACCTCTCCCTGCTCTGTATATTAGTTCTCTGCTCTCCCTGCCCCCCTCTCCCTGCTCTGTATATTAGTGCTCTGCTCTCCCTGCCCCCCTCTCCCTGCTCTGTATATTAGTGCTCTGCTCTCCCCGCTCTGTATATTAATGCTCTGCTCTCCCTGCTCTGTATATTAGTTCTCTGCTCTCCCTGCCCCCCTCTCCCTGCTCTGTATATTAGTTCTCTGCTCTCCCTGCCCCCCTCTCCCTGCTCTGTATATTAGTGCTCTGCTCTCCCTGACCCCCTTCCTGCTCTGTATATTAATGCTCTGCTCTCCCTGACCCCCTCCCTGCTCTGTATATTAATGCTCTGCTCTCCCTGCTCTGTATATTAGTGCTCTGCTCTCCCTGCTCTGTAGATTAGTGCTCTGCTCTCCCTGCCCACCTCTCCCTGCTCTGTATATTAGTTCTCTGCTCTCCCTGCCCCCTCTCCCTGCTCTGTATATTAGTGCTCTGCTTTCCCTGCCCCCCTCTCCCTGCTCTGTATATTAGTGCTCTGCTCTCCCCGCTCTGTATATTAATGCTCTGCTCTCCCTGCTCTGTATATTAGTGCTCTGCTCTCCCTGCCCCCTCTCCCTGCTCTGTATATTAGCGCTCTGCTCACCCTGACCCCCTCCCTGCTCTGTATATTAGTGCTCTGCTCTCCCTGACCCCCTCCCTGCTCTGTATATTAATGCTCTGCTCTCCCTGCTCTGTAGATTAGTGCTCTGCTCTCCCTGCTCTGTAGATTAGTGCTCTGCTCTCCCTGCCCACCTCTCCCTGCTCTGTATATTAGTTCTCTGCTCTCCCTGCCCCCCTCTCCCTGCTCTGTATATTAGTGCTCTGTTCTCCCTGCCCCCCTCTCCCTGCTCTGTATATTAGTGCTCTGCTCTCCCCGCTCTGTATATTAGTGCTCTGCTCTCCCTGCCCCCCTCTCCCTGCTCTGTATATTAGTGCTCTGCTCTCCCTGCTCTGTAGATTAGTGCTCTGCTCTCCCTGCCCACCTCTCCCTGCTCTGTATATTAGTTCTCTGCTCTCCCTGCCCCCCTCTCCCTGCTCTGTATATTAGTGCTCTGTTCTCCCTGCCCCCCTCTCCCCGCTCTGTATATTAGTGCTCTGCTCTCCCCGCTCTGTATATTAATGCTCTGCTCTCCCTGCTCTGTATATTAATGCTCTGCTCTCCCTGCTCTGAATATTAGTGCTCTGCTCTCCCTGCCCACCTCTCCCTGCTCTGTATATTAGTGCTCTGCTCTCCCTGCCCCCCTCTCCCTGCTCTGTATATTAGTGCTCTGCTCTCCCTGCCCCCTCTCCCTGCTCTGTATATTAATGCCCTGCTCTCCCTGCCCCCCTCTCCCTGCTCTGTATATTAGTGCTCTGCTCTCCCTGCCCCCCTCTCCCTGCCCTGTATATTAGTGCTCTGCTCTCCCTGACCACCTCCCTGCTCTGTATATTAGTGCTCTGCTTTCCCTGCTCTGTATATTAGTGCTCTGCTCTCCCTGACCCCCTCCCTGCTCTGTATATTAGTGCTCTGCTCTCCCTGCCCCCCTCTCCCTGCTCTGTATATTAGTGCTCTGCTCTCCCCACTCTGTATATTAATGCTCTGCTCTCCCTGCTCTGTATATTAATGCTCTGCTCTCCCTGCTCTGTATATTAGTGCTCTGCTCTCCCTGCCCACCTCTCCCTGCTCTGTATATTAGTTCTCTGCTCTCCCTGCCCCCCTCTCCCTGCTCTGTATATTAGTGCTCTGCTCTCCCTGCCCCCCTCTCCCTGCTCTGTATATTAATGCTCTGCTCTCCCTGCCCCCCTCTCCCTGCTCTGTATATTAGTGCACTGCTCTCCCTGACCCCCTCCCTGCTCTGTATTTTAGTGCTCTGCTCTCCCTGCTCTGTATATTAATGCTCTGCTCTCCCTGCTCTGTATATTAGTGCTCTGCTCTCCCTGCTCTGTAGATTAGTGTTCTGCTCTCCCTGCCCCCCTCTCCCTGCTCTGTATATTAGTGCTCTGCTCTCCCTGCCCCCCTCTCCCTGCTCTGTATATTAGTGCTCTGCTCTCCCTGCCCCCCTCTCCCTGCTCTGTATATTAATGCTCTGCTCTCGCCGCTCTGTATATTAATGCTCTGCTCTCCCTGCTCTGTATATTAGTGCTCTTCTCTCCCTGCCCCCCTCTCCCTGCTCTGTATATTAGTGCTCTGCTCTCCCTGCCCCCCTCTCCCTGCTCTGTATATTAGTGCTCTGCTCTCCCTGCCCACCTCTCCCTGCTCTGTATATTAGTGCTCTGCTCTCCCTGCCCCCCTCTCCCTGCTCTGTATATTAGTGGTCTGCTCTCCCCGCTCTGTATATTAATGCTCTGCTCTCCCTGCTTTGTATATTAGTGCTCTGCTCTCCCTGCCCCCCTCTCCCTGCTCTGTATATTAGTGCTCTGCTCTCCCTGCCTCCCTCTCCCTGCTCTGTATATTAATGCTCTGCTCTCCCTGCCCCCCTCTCCCTGCTCTGTATATTAGTGCACTGCTCTCCCTGACCCCCTCCCTGCTCTGTATATTAATGCTCTGCTCTCCCTGCTCTGTAGATTAGTGCTCTGCTCTCCCTGCTCTGTAGATTAGTGCTCTGCTCTCCCTGCCCCCCTCTCCCTGCTCTGTATATTAGTGCTTTGCTCTCCCTGCCCCCCTCTCCCTGCTCTGTATATTAATGCTCTGCTCTCGCCGCTCTGTATATTAATGCTCTGCTCTCCCTGCTCTGTATATTAGTGCTCTGCTCTCCCTGCCCCCCTCTCCCTGCTCTGTATATTAGTGCTCTGCTCTCCCTGCCCCCCTCTCCCTGCTCTGTATATTAGTGCTCTGCTCTCCCTGCCCCCCTCTCCCTGCTCTGTATATTAGTGCTCTGCTCTCCCTGCCCACCTCTCCCTGCACTGTATATTAGTGCTCTGCTCTCCCTGCCCCCCTCTCCCTGCTCTGTATATTAGTGGTCTGCTCTCCCCGCTCTTTATATTAATGCTCTGCTCTCCCTGCTTTGTATATTAGTGCTCTGCTCTCCCTGCCCCCCTCTCCCTGCTCTGTATATTAGTGCTCTGCTCTCCCTGACCCCCTCCCTGCTCTGTATATTAGTGCTCTGCTCTCCCTGCCCCCTCTCCCCGCTCTGTATATTAATTCTCTGCTCTCCCTGCTCTGTATATTAGTGCTCTGCTCTCCCTGCCCCCCTCTCCCTGCTCTGTATATTAGTGCTCTGCTCTCCCTGCCCCCCTCTCCCTGCTCTGTATATTAGTGCTCTGCTCTTGCCGCTCTGTATATTAGTGCTCTCCTCTCCCTGCTCTGTATATTAGTTCTCTGCTCTCCCTGCCCCTCTCCCTGCTCTGTATATTAGTGCTCTGCTCTCCCCGCTCTGTATATTAATGCTCTGCCCTCCTTGCTCTGTATATTAGTGCTCTGCTTTCACTGCCCACCTCTCCCTGCTCTGTATATTAGTGCTCTGCTCTCCCTGCACCCTCTCCCTGCTCTGTATATTAGTGCTCTGCTCTCCCTGCCCCCCTCTCCCTGCTCTGTATATTAGTGCTCTGCTCTCCCTGCTGTCTATATTAGTGCTCTACTCTCCCTGCCCCCTCTCCCTGCTCTGTATATTAGTGTTCTGCTCTCCCTGACCCCCTCCCTGCTCTGTATATTAGTGCTCTGCTCTCCCCGCTCTGTATATTAATGCTCTACTCTCCCTGCTCTGTATATTAGTGCTCTGCTCTGTATATTAATGCTCTGCTCTCCCTGCTCTGTATATTAGTGCTCTGCTCTCCCTGTCCCCTCTCCCTGCTCTGTATATTAGTGCTCTACTCTCCCTACCCCCCTCTCTCTGCTCTGTATATTAGTGCTCTGCTCTCACTGACCCCTCCCTGCTCTGTATATTAGTGCTCTGCTCTCCATGCTCTGTATATAAGTGCTCTACTCTCCCTGCCCCCCTCTCCCTGCTCTGTATATTAGTGCTCTGCTCTCCCTGACCCCCTCCCTGCTCTGTACACTCATGGCCAAAAGTTTTGAGAATGACACCAAAATTATATTTTCACATGATCTGCTGGCCTCTGGTTTTTATTAGTGTTTGTCTGATGTTTATATCACATACAGAAATATAATTGCAATCATATTATGAGTACCAATAGGTTATATTGACAGTTAGAATGAGTTAATGCTGCACGTCAATATTTGCAGTGTTGCCCCTTCTTCTTCAAGACCTCTGTAATTCTCCCTGGCATGCTCTCAATCAACTTTTGGACCAAATCCTGACTGATAGCTGTCTATTCTTGCATAATCAATGCTTGCATTTTGCCAGAATTTGTTGGTTTTTGTTTGTCCACCCGTCTCTTGATGATTGACCACAAGTTCTCAATGGGATTGAGATCTGGGGAGTTTCCAGGCCATGGACCCAAAATCTCTATGTTTTGTTCCATGAGCCATTTAGTTATCACCTTTGCTTTATGGCAAGGTGCTCCATCATGCTGGAAAAGGCATTGTTGGGCGCCAAACTGCTCTTGGACGGTTGGGAGAAGTTGCTCTTGGAGGACATTCTGGTACCATTCTTTATTCATGGCTGTGTTTTTAGGCAAGACTGTGAGTGAGCCGATTCCCTTGGCTGAGAAGCAACCCCACACATGAATGGTTTCAGGATGCTTTACAGTTGGCATGAGACAAGACTGGTGGTAGCGCTCTCCTCTTCTTCTCCGAATAAGCTGTTTTCCAGATGTCCCAAACAATCGAAAAGGGGATTCATCAGAGAAAATGACTTTGCCCCAGTCCTCAGCAGTCCACTCCCTGTACCTTTTGCAGAATATCAGTCGGTCCCTGATGTTTTTTCTGGAGAGAAGTGGCTTCTTTGCTGCCCTCCTTGAAACCAGCCCTTGCTCAAAGAGTCTCCGCCTCACAGTGCGTGCAGAAGCACTCACACCAGCCTGCTGCCATTCCTGAGCAAGCTCGGCACTGCTGGTAGTCCGATCCCGCAGCTGAAACAGTTTTAAGATACGGTCCTGGCGCTTGCTGGTCTTTCTTGGGCGCCCTGGAGCCTTTTTGACAACAATGGAAGCTCTCTCCTTGAAGTTCTTGATGATGCGATAGATTGTTGACTGAGGTGCAATCTTTGTAGCTGCGATACTCTTCCCTGTTAGGCCATTTTTGTGCAGTGCAATTGTGGCACCCCAGGGGTCTGGTTTCCACAGTAACAGCAATGTTATGTCTGAGAGCAGGTGGGAGGTCTCTTGGTCAGGAATCCTATGCATGCCACACCTCCTGCCCAGTCCTGGGAGGGGAAGGACTTCCCCTATATAAACCTAGGGCTGAGGCAGGGTTAGTGAGTAGAGAAGAAGTAGAGACAGAGAAGCAGATATAGGAAAAGAACATCAGGAGCTCTGTGGGAGCAGTGCTACAAGGAGTCAGGGGCTGGCAGCTGCAGAGCTCGCCCTGACTGAGAAGTTATCACCGGACCCGGAGTCCGAGGCTGTGGGGACTAACTCCTATCCAGCAGCAGAAACCGACCGGCAGGGGATTGCAGGTCCTCTGGCCCAGAAACCCGAAGGCACGGTCACACGCGTGGGACCAGCACCGCCGTCGTGGAGCGGAAGCTACTAGAAGGCCCCGAGTCACCGGCCATACGGGTGAGCACCACACGGTACACTCAGGGACGTGGGCTACTTATACCCGCCTCTAGCAAGGTAGCCGGAAGAGTATCGTTAGTTTGGGAGGCCTATAACTCCGCCTGGCCAGGGGAGATCCCATCTGCTCAAGGACTGACCAGGCCCCAATCGCTAGCCAGTACTCCGGGAGGGTCTATCTTTGTCACCAGTAAAGACCCTGAACTACAGCGTACCGTCTCCGAGTGGTTCCTGCTACCCCCATCATCCACGTCGGCTGCCCTGAGGCCATACCCCTCCCGTTGGTGGTTATTCTATCACGCTGCACAATCCTACCACCGGCCTCAGCGGTCTGCCCTGCAGCAGCAGCTCCTTAGCTGTACTCAACGGGTGGCGTAGTCGTCCAACATCTAACGCTAATACAGCGCCACTTAGTCTGACTCCCTGGGCACGGACCGGATCACCGCCACGAGACTACAACCCTCAAGAGATCCGGCTCCGGGTAAGCTCCCGCGTGCGCAACGCAGCGCGACACAGGCCCAGGGGCGCGTCAACTTTTGGCGTAGTCGGCAGGATTTCGTGCCCGCAACCACCGGGTACTGCGTGCCTGAAAAAGACTGTTCAAACTTACCTGTGGTGAAGATTCCCGCCATCCGGCGCCATCTTCCGCTTCCTTCCCGCCATCGGTGGAGTTTTCCCGCCATCCGGCGCCATCTTCGGCCTTCTTCCCGCCATACGTGGAGTTTTCCCGCCATTGGACGCCATCTTGAGGACGCCGCGCGGGAAGAAGAGGGGCGTGGACTCCGAAAGCGCGCGAGAACTGAAGCCCCGCCTCACGTCCGGACGTTGCGTAAGGTCCTGGAAGGAGCCCAGCAGACGTCGACGTCACAGGAGCGCGACGGAAGGTCCTCAACCCTGACGATCCACTGCGGAGCCGCGGCCTACGGAAGAGGATCATCGCAAGGTAGGCCACGGTCCACTAGGGGGGAGAAGGATGTCGGATACGGAGGAGAGCTTCACCGCTTCAACCCCCGCCAGCGCCACCGCTGTTGCGGTCATGCCTTTCACCATGCCCTATATCCCGGGGGCAGCCTGGCTACCCCAGTACTCAGGGGAGTCACATACCCTGCATGACTTTAGAGAAAAGCTGGATAGCCTCTTCCAGGTGTACCCCCTCACAGAGGAGCAAAAAGTGAGCATCCTGGTGGCCCAATTGACCGGGGCAGCCCAAAGGGAGGTAAAGTCCTGGCCACCTGGGGGGAGGACTGTCGCAGGGATACTAACCCGGCTGAGGGACACCTTTGATACCCACACCTCAGCCGAGATCAAGCTTAGATTCTACGGGTGCAAACAGCGGGCACATGAGAGTATAAGGGACTATGCCCTGAACCTACAAGAGGCCCTGAGAGCCATTAAGCAGACCGACCCTGACGGCGTGGGAGACGAGGACAGGCTGTTGACTGAACAATTTATAGAGGGTTTATATTGCAATGCCCACCGAACCCAGTTGCGGGCAATGGCCTTACAGGACCCTCATCTGGGATTTGCACAGTTCAAGGACAGAGCCATCCGGGTGCTTCGAGAACCGGCACCAGGTGGCGTTGTGACCCCCAGACGCCCCACTACCACTTACCACCAGGAGGCGGCGCCCTTGTCGGCAGGGCCTGTGGGAGCTGATGCGCAGGCTTTGAACAATGACCCGGCTCCAGACCTGCACCATCAGGTCCAAGAGCTAGCTAAAAGCGTTGCTGCGCTAACCCGAACTGTGCAGTCTTTACAGGTTTCCACTCCAGGGAAGATCCAGCTGGCATCCGGACCGGAGGACATCCCGTGGCGTCGACCAAGGAGGACCCCACCGGCCAGAGGAAGACCCAGCGACCGATACAACGAGGACGGACAACCCATCTGCCGCCGCTGCAATCAACCCGGACATATGGCAAGGTACTGTCCTTTAAACTGGCACAACCTGGGGTAGAGGGCCAACCCCCAGGAAAAAGATCATCAGGCCCATCGAACTGGCGCGACAGATATGTGGGAGGACGTCCAGTCTTGCCTGTGGTACTGGATGGCATCCCTATGAGTGCCCTATTGGACACCGGGTCACAGGTCACCACTATCCCGTACGTGCTCTTCAAGCAGTACTGGAATGACTCGGATATCACCCGCTACCCTGACGACGACTTGAGTATCATCGCCAGCAATGGTCAGCCCGTGCCACAGATTGGATTTAAAGAGGTGACCATTAAAATCGGTAGAGTCGAACTGGCAGCACAGGGACTGATCATTGTAGACATTGACAAACACGAGAGTCACCCAAAGATAACTCTAGGAACTAATGTAATTGAAAATTGTCTTGCAGAGGTGATTTTCCTTTTACAACAGGTTGCCAAGAGCGCCAGCTCCGGCCAGCAGCGAGTGCTCCAGAAAGAGATCCGGGCACTGATGCGACGGCAACAGATAGAACTCTCTGGTGGTGAGATTGGTAGCTTAAGAATGTGTGACCCTTTCCCTATTGCCATGCCCCCAAAAAGTGAAATGATGATTTGGTGCCGGGCAGCTATTGGTCTGAGAGGTAGAGATTACCAGGCAATGGTAGAACCAGTTTACTCAGACAGTAGGCCCACCATTTTGACAGCACGGGGGGTGGTCAATGTACGCCATGGGAGGGTGCCCGTTCGCATAATAAATATCGGGAAGAGGGAAGTGTACCTGCCCCGGTATGCCACGCTAGCCAAATTGTATACCATCAATCAAAATTCCATACAGTCCGTAGAACCCTTGCCTCCATCTTCCCCGGAGGAAGGTAACGGCTCTAAGGAAACAATGGAGGACTGGTGTCAGCAACTACATTTGGGTACTGACTCCACTCCCTCACACCAGAAACAGGGAGTCTATCGGGTGGTTCAAGAGTACGAGAGAGTGTTTAGTAAACACCCGTTAGACTTCGGGCGAGTCAAGGGGGTAGAACACCACATCCCCACGGGAGACCATCCTCCCATAAAAGAGAGGTATCGACCCGTACCCCCTGCACACTACCAACACGCCAAGGGGATGCTTAGAGACATGAAGGAGGCTGGGGTGATCAGGGATAGCTGTAGCCCCTGGGCAGCTCCACTAGTCTTAGTCAAAAAAGACAACACCATGAGGATGTGTGTAGATTACCGGAAAATCAACCGTATCACACACAAGGATGCGTACCCCTTACCAAGGATAGAGGAGTCTTTGGCTGCTTTAAGATCCGCTAACTTCTTCTCTACCTTGGATCTCACTAGTGGGTACTGGCAGGTTCCTGTAGCAGAGGCGGACCGGGAGAAGACCGCATTTACCACCCCGATGGGACTTAGCGAGTTTACCTGCATGCCGTTCGGACTCTGCAACGCACCAGGAACCTTCCAACGATTAATGGAGTGCTGTCTGGGCCACAGAAACTTCGAGACGGTCCTGCTGTACCTGGACGATGTCATCGTATATTCCAAGACGTATGAGGACCACCTGAAACACCTGGCGGAAGTGTTCGAAGCTCTGGCAAGCTACGGCCTAAAGGTGAAACCCTCCAAGTGTCACCTCCTGAAACCAAAGGTGCAGTACCTGGGACACGTGGTGAGCGCTGATGGAGTGGCTCCCGACCCTGATAAGATCACCGCAATTAAGGAATGGCCAAGTCCCTCCAGTGTAAAGGAAGTGCGGCAGTTCCTCGGGTTGGTAGGCTATTACCGCAGATTCATCCCCGGTTTCACCAAAAAGGCAGCTCCTATGCAGGACCTCCTGATAGGCCAGTCCCGGAAGGCCAAGAACCAGAAGCCACCCTTCAGATGGGAGAAGTTAGAAGAAGAGTCCTTCCGCCAGCTGAAGATGGCCCTCACGGGGGATGAAATCCTGGCGTACCCTGATTACAGCCAGCCCTTTATCCTCTACACCGACGCAAGTAACATCGGGCTAGGAGCCGTACTGTCCCAGATCCAGTAGGGGAAAGAACGAGTAATCGCTTACGCTAGCCGAAAACTGCGACCCACCGAAAGAAACCCTGAGAATTACAGCTCATTTAAGCTAGAGTTCCTGGCAGTGGTGTGGGCAGTCACCGAACGCTTTAAGCACTACCTCGCTTCTTCCCGGTTCACCGTGTACACGGATAACAACCCGTTGACACACCTGGACACGGCAAGACTCGGTGCCCTAGAGCAGAGATGGATGGCCCGTCTGTCCAACTACGAGTTCACAATCAAATACCGGGCAGGACGCTCCAATACCAACACGGACGCCCTGTCCAGGATGCCAAACCTACCGGACGTAGGAGAAGATCCAGAGGGACTGGAAGAAGTCGAACTCCCCGCGTTCCACCGTCATGGGACTATCCAGTATTCCCATCTGGTAAGGAGTAAGCAAGCCGCTACGTTTAACCCCTTGCCTCACTACAACTGGGAGGAAACGCAAGACAGTGACCCTGCCGTCTGGCTGGTAAAGGAGATGCTGACTCGGCCAGAGGCTCGCCTTGACCCAGACGCTCCGGAGGAAGCCAAGCAACTGTGGGCTGAGAAGAGTCGACTGTTCCTTTACAAGGGGAAGTTGTGCCGCAGAATGTTTAACTCCCGGACGCATGAACTAATCTGGCAAGTAGTGGTGCCACGGAGAGACGCAGCCATGGTGATGGAAGCATACCACGACGGGGCTGGACACTTCGGATGGAAGAAGCTGGAGTTCCTGCTGCGTGGGCGGTTCCACTGGGTAGGCATGAGGGGAACCATCGAGAGGTGGTGCAGAGACTGTGGCCCGTGCAACCTAAGAAGGAAGGACCGTGCCAGCCAGAAGACTCCCCTGCAGTCCATCGTCACCCGGCAGCCGTTGGAACTGGTAGCCTTGGATCATGTAAAACTGACCCCAAGCAGGAGTGGCTACGTCTACGCGTTAACCATTGTGGATCATTACTCCCGGTTCTTGGTTGTCGTCCCCGTTAAGGACTTAACGGCTCAAACAGCAGCTAGAGCCTTCCAGCAGCACTTCTGCCGTCCACACGGGTACCCGGACCAAGTGCTGACGGACCAGGGACCTGCCTTTGAAGCGGAGGTCTTACAGGAATTCTGCAATCTGTATGGCTGCCGGAAGATAAGGACGACACCCTATCATCCGCAAACTAATGGACTTTGTGAGGAAATGAACCAGGTGGTAATGGATCTCCTGAAAACGTTGCCCCTGGAAGAACGCAGTCTGTGGCCTGAGAAGCTGCCCGATCTAGTGGACCTATACAACCACATCCCGGTAGGTTCCACCAACTGTACCCCGGCTTACCTAATGAGGGCGAGACCTGGTAAGTTACCTGTTGACCTGGAAATGGGAGTCCTGACACCCGAGGACACTTCACCAGAAGCAGACTGGGACACAGAGAGGCAGCAGCAGTACCGGAAAGTACAGGAGAGCGTGGAGCGAAGTCTCTGTCAGGCTAGGGAAAGACAAGAGAAAACTTACAACCAGTATGCTCCCGCTGTTCCCCTGGTACCCGGAGAGCAGGTCTTGAAGAGGAAAAGACGGCTCCACAAGTTGGACGACCAGTGGGAGAAGGACCCGTACACCGTACTGCCCTCAAGCCACGAGAACCCGAAAGTCTGTACCATCAGTAAAGACGGAGGGGAGACCATAGCCATTGTATCCCGGGATCACCTGAAGAAGTGTCCTGAACAGCTACGGAACCCTGAAGAGGAACAAGAAGACCATCGACCCGTAGAGGAAAGGGAAGATATGGTTAGTACTGTGCTCGGAGACTTCCCTCGGTCCTGGACTCAAGTCAATGGTGCAGTTGTGGTACCCGCCCTCACGTTCCTCCAACCAGCATCCCAAGTGCCTACGGAGCAACAGGTAGAGCTGGAAGAGCAGCCGGTCCAGGAGGCAGAAGACTCCACACAAGCAGAACAGGAGGATCAACCCTCTGCTTATAGTGAGCCTGCCGTACCCCTAGTGAGCCAAAGAGCCGGTAGACAGCTGCCCAGTTTACCCTTGACAGCTCCTACACCTTGTAGTTCAGGGCTAGACAGTCAGCTCCGTAGGTCCACTAGGGCCACTAGAGGCCAGTTACCCGCACTTTGGAGGATTTGAAGTGTATAAATTGTTTTATTTGTGGTTACCTGTTTTTCTTGTTGCTTGTGTATAATTATGTGTTTCTAGTTATTTATAGGGGTCCTTGGTGGATTTACCAGGAATCCTTGTACATGGTTGGAGCGTAACCTAGGAATGGACTAAAGACTGTTAAGGACTCGGGGCAGGACAGACCCCTACCTGGTTACGTCTCCCTGTTTTGGTGAAATGGACACCTTGCTTTTCTTCAAAAACTGCACCCGGTTGCGGACACGCCGTGACCATCTTTATATGTTTTTCTTATTGTACTATTATTGTTTTTACCTTGTTATGTTTAAAAATATGTTTAGTCCCGGAGTACTAAATTTCACTAGGGGGGAATGTGGCACCCCAGGGGTCTGGTTTCCACAGTAACAGCAATGTTATGTCTGAGAGCAGGTGGGAGGTCTCTTGGTCAGGAATCCTATGCATGCCACACCTCCTGCCCAGTCCTGGGAGGGGAAGGACTTCCCCTATATAAACCTAGGGCTGAGGCAGGGTTAGTGAGTAGAGAAGAAGTAGAGACAGAGAAGCAGATATAGGAAAAGAACATCAGGAGCTCTGTGGGAGCAGTGCTACAAGGAGTCAGGGGCTGGCAGCTGCAGAGCTCGCCCTGACTGAGAAGTTATCACCGGAGTCCGAGGCTGTGGGGACTAACTCCTATCCAGCAGCAGAAACCGACCGGCAGGGGATTGCAGGTCCTCTGGCCCAGAAACCCGAAGGCACGGTCACACGCGTGGGACCAGCACCGCCATCGTGGAGCGGAAGCTACTAGAAGGCCCCGAGTCACCGGCCATACGGGTGAGCACCACACGGTACACTCAGGGACGTGGGCTACTTATACCCGCCTCTAGCAAGGTAGCTGGAAGAGTATCGTTAGTTTGGGAGGCCTACAACTCCGCCTGGCCAGGGGAGATCCCATCTGCTCAAGGACTGACCAGGCCCCAATCGCTAGCCAGTACTCCGGGAGGGTCTATCTTTGTCACCAGTAAAGACCCTGAACTACACCGTACCGTCTCCGAGTGGTTCCTGCTACCCCCATCATCCACGTCGGCTGCCCTGAGGCCATACCCCTCCCGTTGGGGGTTATACTATCACGCTGCACAATCCTACCACCGGCCTCAGCGGTCTGCCCTGCAGCAGCAGCTCCTTAGCTGTACTCAACGGGTGGCGTAGTCGTCCAACATCTACCGCTAATACAGCGCCACTTAGTCTGACTCCCTGGGCACGGACCGGATCACCGCCACGAGACTACAACCCTCAAGAGATCCGGCTCCGGGTAAGCTCCCGCATGCGCAACGCAGCGCGACACAGGCCCAGGGGCGCGTCACAATGATGGCTGCACGTGTTTCTTTAGAGATAACCATGGTTAACTGAAGAGAAACAATGATACCAAGAACCAGCCTCCTTTTAAAGTGTCCAGTGATGTCATTCTTACTTAATCATGACTGACTGATCGCCAGCCCTGTCCTCATCAACACCCACACCTGTGTTAATGGATCAATCAATAAAACGATGTTAGCTGCTCCTTTTAAGACAGGACTGCAATGATGTTGAAATGTGTTTTGGGGGTTAAAGTTCATTTTCTGGGCAAATATTGACTTTGCAAGTACAGTAATTGCTGTTAAGCTGATCACTCTTTGACATTCAGGAGTATATGCAAATTGCCATTACAAAAAATGAAGCAGTAAACTTTGGAAAAATTACTATTTGTCTCATTCTCAATACTTTTGGCCATGACTGTATATTAGGCATACCTCCCAACTTTTGAAGAACAGAAAGAGGGACACATCATGTTTTGGCCACGCCCCTAGCCACACCCAAATCCACGCCCATTTACCTTTTTTTTTTCTCCCTTGGTTGGAGGGGTGTTGCTAATGAGGGGCATTCAGCAGACACCCGAGACTGCAGGGCGTAGACCCAAATCCAGGACTGTCCACTGTATCCGGGACATTAGGGACTTGAGATGAGCGGATGGATTCCCGGGTCTCTGGTCCAGCGTCCAGGTCAGTGGTACCTGGCGGCTGGACGGTAGGTCGTGAATCTCTAACCATCCGGCGTCCCTGGCGGCTTTTGATCACCCGTGGCAGCGTGATGTCATCTGTGCATCCTGCTCATCTCTTGTTGTGACCTGTGGATTATTTTTTGTTCATTCACAGTCGGAGCCGCCAGAACTTAGTCAGCTTTATGTAGCTTTACTATATGACATCTGGCTTTTTGTGTCTGTAAGACCGTGTTTACACGTTGCAGAAATACTGTGTTTTTTGTTTTCTGCAGGATCCGCAGCAAACTTCACAATTAGTGAGGATTGGGAAGCGGCGCTGCCGGAGATGACCGGCTGCTCGCAGCAGAAGTATCCCGACCTGCGGCGCCGCTCCCTGGTACTCCCTTCACACTTGCTGTCGGGAGATCAGCGGCCCTAGCCGCTGATCTCCCGACGGTAGCCGCATGGAGGTTAGCGGCGCCGCCGGTTCGGGTACTTCGGCTGCATCGCCGCTGACCACTGTGAAGAGCGGTGTTTAAAGTTGGCGCCAATATCGCTGATTGGTCGTGGCCGGCGGCCGCGACCAATCAGCACAACGGTGTTTAAATTTGGCGCCAATAAAGCTGATTGGTCGCGGCCGGCGGCCGAGACCAATCAGCAGAGCAGTGTTTAAACTTGGCGCCAATATCGCTAATTGGTCGCGGCCGTCGGCAGCGACCAATCAGCTATATTGGCGCCAAATTTAAACACCGTTCTTCACAGAGGCGCCGCTGACCTCCATGCGGCTAGGGCTGCTGATCTCCCGACGGCAAGTGTAAAGGGAGTACCGGGCAGTGGCGCTGCCGGTCGGAATACTTCTGCTGCGAGCAGCCGGTCATCTCCCGCAGCGCCGCTCCCCGGTCCTCACTAATACAATTCGCTGATTGAATCAGCGATATTGGCGCCAAATTTAAACAGGCTCTCTGTCCCTCACTAACACGGATTGCTGATTGGTCGCTGCCGCCGGCCTCGACCAATCAGCGATATTGGCGCCAAATTTAAAACGGCTGCAATCACATATGATAGTATACACCATAAACTGGGATCTAAATGTAATTAAATAATCTATCCGACAAAAATAGCCGCACAAAGTAATTTGGTTTTCCCTGTTCAGATAGCTGCAGTAATTACAATACATACATTTATAATTGCCTCTTGGCATTCTTTTCTCCAACCAATTTGTATTATGTGTTTTTTCTGTGAAGCAACCCTTAACTATCATGTCCTTTATATTTTTGCACCGCCCAAAAGTTATTATAGGTGAGTCAACCAAATTACTTTGGGCCGCTATTTTTGTTAGATCAATTTTTCACATGTAGATCCCATTTTGTGGTGTATACTGTCATATGTGATTGCGGAAATTTTTACATACAGTCATGGCCGAAAGTGTTGGCACCTTTGAAATTGTTCCAGAAAATGAAGTATTTCTCCCAGAAAATTATTGCAATTACACATGTTTTGTTATACACATGTCAACCCTTTGTGCGTATTGAAACAACACAAAAACACAAAAATTCCGCTTGCGGAATTGCCTTCTCTATACATTAAAAAATGCAAGGCAATTCCGCATGTGCAAAACGTGCGAAAAACGCATGTCAAATTCCACACGCGTTTTTCCGGGAAAAGACATGCAGAAATGAAGCAGAAATTTTCTGCTTCATTTCTGCATCGTGGGCACATACCCTAAGGCTATGTGCCCACGATGCAGAAATGAAGCAGACATTTTCCTGAGCATTTCTGTATCTCCTTGGCAGAAAAAAACACATGCAGATTTTACATGTGTTTTTTTGCCAGGGAGAAGAGTTTTTGCATGCATTTCCGCATTCGTTTTTTCAAGCGCTTTTCCAAGCGATTTTGAGCATCACTTGGAAAAGTGCTTGACAAGTTGGTCAGACAATATAAATCCATGCAACTGGCATGGATTTACACTGTGTGCCGAATTATTAGGCAAGTTGTATTTTAGAGGATTATTTTTATTATTGATCACCAACTATGTTCTCAATCAACCTAAAAGACTCATAAATATCCAAGCTTAATATTTTTGGAAGTTGGAGTGTTTTTTTTTTTAGATTTGGCTATCTTAGGAGGATATCTGTTTGTGCAGGTAACTATTACTGTGCAGAATTATTAGGCAACTTAATAAAAACCAAATATAATCCCATCTCACTTGTTTATTTTCACCAGGAAAACCAATATCAGTGCACAAAATTTAGAAATAAACATTTCTGACATGCAAAAACAAAAACCAAAAAAATTAGTGATCAATATAGCCACCTTTCTTTATGATGACACTCAACAGCCTTCCACCCATAGATTCTGTCTGTTGCTTGATCTGTTTTCGATCAACATTGCGCAGCAGCCACCACAGCCTCCCAGACACTGTTCCGAGAGAGGTACTGTTTTCCCTCGCTGTAGATCTCACATTTTATGATGGACCACAGGTTCTCTATGGGGTTCAGATCAGGTGAACAAGGGGGCCATGTCATTATTTTTTCTTCTTTTAGACCTTTACTGGCCAGCCACGCTGTGGAGTAGTTGGATGCATGTGATGGAGCATTGTCCTGCATGAAAATCATGTTTTTCTTGAACGATACCGACTTCTTCCTGTACCATTGCTTGAAGAAGTTGTCTTCCAGAAACAGGCAGTAGGTCTGGGAGTTGAGCTTCACTCCATCCTCAACCCGAAAAGGTCCCACAAGTTCATCTTTGATGATACCAGCCCATACCAGTACCCCACCTCCACCTTGCTGGCGTCTGAGTCGGAGTGGAGCTCTCTGCCCTTTACTGATCCAGCCTCTGGCCCATCCATCTGACCCATCAAGAGTCACTCTCATTTCATCAGTCCATAAAACCTTTGAAAGATCAGTCTTAAGCTATTTCTTGGCCCATTCTTGACATTTTATCTTATGTTTCTTGTTCAAAAGTGGTCGTTTTTGAGCCTTCCTTACCGTTGCCATGTCCCTGAGTATCGCACACCTTGTGCTTTTTGATACTCCAGTAACGTTGCTGCTCTGAAATATGGCAAAACTGGTGGCGAATGGCATCTTGGCCGCTTCACGCTTGATTTTCCTCAATTCATGGGCAGTTATTTTGCGCCTTTTTTGGCCAACACGCTTCTTGCGACCCTGTTAGCTATTTGCCATGAAACGCTTGATTGTTCGGTGATCACGCTTCAAAAGTTTGGAAATTTCAAGACTGCTGCATCCCTCTGCAAGACATCTCACAATTTTGGACTTTTCAGAGCCCGTCAAATCTCTCTTCTGACCCATTTTGCCAAAGGAAAGGAAGTAGCCTAATAATTAAGCACACCTTATATAGAGTGTTGATGTCATTAGTCAACACCCCTCCTCATTACAGAGATGCACATCCCCAGATTTACTTAATTGGTAGTTGGCTCTCAAGCCTATGCAGCTTGGAGTAGGACAACATGTATAAAAAATATCATGTGATCAAAATACTCATTTGCCTAATAATTCGGCACACAGTGTATATTGTGTGACCAACTTGTGCTGCTTTAAAAGCAGCATCAATAGTAAAAAAAGAATTAAAACGTAAAACATAAAAAAAAAACATTATACTTCTCCGGTGGCCCCCGGTCTCCTTCTCCGGTGGCGTCCTCTGTCATCGGCGTCCTGCCGTGTTCTTAAAGGGCCTGTGTTGACGTCATTTAGTCAGCTGACAGGTTACGCGACTGCTGACGTCGGCGGTCGCGTGACCATCACATGACTAAATGACGTCACCACAGGTCCTTACAGAACACCACAGGTAATAATATACCCGCCATAATATGCCATATTATTTTTTCTACACACCTTTTGATCATTTTTTGGCTTGTTTTTTGTTTTATTTTTTAAATGGTATTCATTGGATGGGTTTTAGTACAGTTTTATAGCGTGGGTCAATGCAGGTGCGGCGATAAGAAACATGCACTTTTTTGTTTACTTTAGTTTCTGCATAAAACAGCATTTTTAGTGTCAAAAAATATTTTACTACTTTTTTTTTTGCTCAAACAATGAGACATGAGGCTGCCCTTTCCCCCCTTGACCTGTGCATGTGTACTTAAAAACGAGATATGCTTCTGTAGGGGAGAGGCTTGGGACAGAGAATCAAGGAGAAGGAAGAGGACACTCAGACTCTCTTCACACCATCAACTTGGTAGTATGGCTTTACCCAAAGAGACACAGATTTGGATTCTACATGATTCTAGCCTAAGGGTATATAGTTCTGACTGGAAAGATACGGATCTGCTCCATTGACCATTAGAGAGACCATGGATACATTTGGGGAGACCAGGTTGGGATGATGAAGTTACCTGGCACCATGGATATGTTGTTTGGGATTGCCAGGAGGGACCCACCGGTCACCTGGAACTCATGGAGACATTTGGAGAAGCCAGATTGGGACCAGCTGGTCATCTGGAACCACGGAAACTCTTGGAGAGGCCAGCGTGGGACCCCCGGGTCTCCTGGTCTTGTACCTTGATGGACTGCTAGCTTCCTAAGCTTGCCGCTACCTTAACTTTGTGGGGGCCCACCAGAAGTGGGGGGCCACTTGTTGAGGTAGTTGGCCCCGGAAGTCCCAAAGTCGCAGCTGTTCTATCCCAGGCGTGTGGAGCGGGAGGGTGAGACTGTGTAATGTTGTACCATCTTGGGTATTTGCTGGGACTGTTCTGTGTGTTTATTGTCCGCTTTGTGGTTCAATAAAGTATTGCCACGCTGTTTTACCCTCGCCCTGTGTTGTCTGACCCTGGGTCTTCACAGTGCCCATCCTGGTCCCCATCTTATAATAATGTACCCAGAGCAGCACAGTGGCTCAGTGGTTAGCACTGCAGCCTTGCAGCACTGATGTCCTTGGTTCAAATCCCACCAAGGACAACATCTGCAAGGAGTTTGTATGTTCTCCCCATGTTTGCGTGAGTTTCCTCTGGGTTCTCCGATTTCCTCCCACATTTCAAATACATACTGACAGGGATCTTAAAATGTGAGCCCCAGTGGGGACAGTGCCGATAATGTCTGTAAAGCGCTGTGGAATTAATGGCGCTATATAAGTGAGTAAAGTAAATAAAAATAAAAAATCTTTTAGTAATGTGCCCATCCTGGTCAGCATTTGTAGTAATGTCCCCATCTTATAGTAATGTACCCATCCTAGTCACCCATCTTGTCATGTCGTCCCATCCTGGTCTCCATCTTATAGTAATGTCCCCATCCTGGTTCCCATCTTATAATAATGTGCCCATCCTGATCTCCATCTTATAGTAATGTGCCTATCCTGGTCAGCATCTTATAGTAAGGCATATTGAACTGAAAAGAATCACTGAGGTTGACGGTCCCCATGACCACCATTTACATAATGGATGTTTTTGCATGTGTAATGTTTTGTATATAAGGAGGTAGTGACTTATGTTGTTTAGGTTCACAGGAAGCATGACTCACATGGGAAACAGCTGTCACCCACTTTGTCTCCACAACTGGAACCGCAAATAAGCTTATTTTAATGCGCAGTGCTGAATGCCCCATTTTTCTCCCTACACTATGTCCTGAATATACTGCAATCTCAGTGTTTCCTTTGTGATATTTTCAGCAGTATGTGTATCCTATGTGATGTATATACAGCAGTGTTACTGTATCCTATGTCATGTATATACATCAGCCTCAATGTATCCTATGTGATATATACAACAGAGTCTCAGTGTATCCTATGGGATGTATATATATCAAAGTGTCTCCCATGTGATATATATATGGTACAGTCTGTGCATCCTATGTTATGTATATTCAGCAGTCTCAGTGTATCCTATGTGATGTATATACTGCTGACTCAGTCTGACCTTTATTATGTATATACAGCAGTCTCAGTGTATCCTATGTGATGTATACAGCAGTCACATTGTATCCTCTGTGATATATTTATATATATATACAACAGTCTGTGTATTGTATGTGATGTAAATACAGCTGTCTTGGTCTATTGTATGTCATGTATATACAGTACAGACCAAAAGTTTGGACACACCTTCTCATTTAAAGATTTTTCTGTGTTTTCTTGACTATGAAAATTGTACATTCACACTGAAGGCATCAAAACTATGAATTAACACATGTGGAATCATATACTTAACAAAAAAGTGTGAAACAACTGAAAATATGTCTTATATTCTAGGTTCTTCAAAGTAGCCACCTTTTGCTTTGATGACTTCTTTGCACACTCTTGGCATTCTCTTGACGAGCTTCAAGAGGTATTCACCGAAAATGGTCTTCCAACAATCTTGAAGGAGTTCCCAGAGATGCTTAGCACTTGTTGGCCCTTTTGACTTCACTCTGCGGTCCAGCTCACCCCAAACCATCTCGATTGGGTTCAGGTCTGGTGACTGTGGAGGCCAGGTCATCTGACGTAGCACACCATCACTCTCCTTCTTGGTCAAATAGCCCTTACACAGCCTGGAGGTGTGCTTGGGATCATTGTCCTGTTGAAAAATAAATGATGGTTCAACTAAACGCAAACCGAATGGAATAGCATGCCGCTGCAAGATGCTGTGGTAGAAATGCTGGTTCAGTATGCCTTCAATTTTGAATAAATCCCCAACAGTGTCACCAGCAAAGCACCCCCACACCATCACACCTCCTCCTCCATGCTTCACGGTGGGAACCAGTCATGTAGAGTCCATCCGTTCACCTTTTCTGCGTTGCACAAAGACACGGTGGTTGGAACTAAAGATCTCAAATTTGGACTCATCAGACCAAAGCACAGATTTCCACTGGTCTAATGTCCATTCCTTGTTTTCTTTAGCCCAAACAAGTCTCTTCTGCTGGTCTCTAGTCTGAGCTGCTGTTAACCTGCGATTTCTGAGGCTGGTGACTCGGGTAAACTTATCCTCAGAAGCAGAGGTGACTCTTGGTCTTCCTTTCCTGGGGAATTCCTCATGTGAGCCAGTTTCTTTGTAGCGCTTGATGGTTTTTGCAACTGCACTTGTGGACACTTTCAAAGTTTTCCCAATTTTTCGGACTGACTGACCTTCATTTCTTAAAGTAATGATGGCCACTCGTTTTTCTTTACTTAGCTACTTTTTTTTGCCATAATACAAATTCTAACAATCTATTCAGTAGGACTATCAGCTGTGTATCCACGAGACTTCTGCACAACACAACTGATGGTCCCAACCCCATTTATAAGGCAAGAAATCCCACTTATTAAACCTGACAGGGCACACCTGTGAAGTGAAAACCATTTCCGGTGGCTACCTCTTGAAGCTCATCAAGAGAATGCCAAGAGTGTGCAAAGCAGTGATCAAAGCAAAAGGTGGCTACTTTGAAGAACCTAGAATATAAGACATATTTTCAGTTGTTTCACACTTTTTTGTTAAGTATATAATTCCACATGTGTTAATTCATAGTTTTGATGGCTTCAGTGTGAATGTACAAATTTCATAGTCATGAAAATACAGAAAAATCTTTAAATGAGAAGGTGTGTCCAAACTTTTGGTCTGTACTGTACATCAGTCTCAGTGTCTCCCATGTGATGTATATATAGCAGAGTCTGTGTATCCTATGTTATGTATATACAGAAGTCTCAATGTATTTTATGTGATGTATATACTGCTGACTCAGTCTCAGTGTTGCCTATGTCATGTACAGTACAGACCAAAAGTTTGGACACACCTTCTCATTTAAAGATTTTTCTGCATTTTCATGACTATGAAAATTGTACATTCACACTGGAGGCATCAAAACTATGAATTGACACATGTGGAATTATATACTTAACAAAAAAGTGTGAAGCAACTGAAAATATGTCTTATATTCTAGGTTCTTCAAAGTAGCCACCTTTTGCTTTGATGACTGCTTTGCACACTCTTGGCATTCTCTTGATGAGCTTCAAGACGTAGTCACCGGAAATGGTTTTCACTTCACAGGTGTGCCCTGTCAGGTTTAATAAGTGGGATTTCTTGCCTTATAAATGTAGTTGGGACCATCAGTTGTGTTGTGCAGAAGTCAGGTGGATACACAGCTGATAGTCCTACTAAATAGACTGTTAGCTGCTTTTTTCTTGCCATAATAAAAATTCTAAGTAAAGAAAAACGAGTGACCATCATTACTTTAAGAAATGAAGGTCAGTCAGTCCGAAAAATTGGGAAAACTTTGAAAGTGTTCCCAAGTGCAGTTGCAAAAACCATCAAGCGCTACAAAGAAACTGGCTCACATGAGGACCGCCCCAGGAAAGGAAGACCAAGAGTCACCTCTGCTTCTGAGGATAAGTTTATCCGAGTCACCAGCCTCAGAAATCGCAGGTTAACAGCAGCTCAGATTAGAGACCAGGTCAATGCCACACAGAGTTCTAGCAGCAGACACATCTCTTCAACAACTGTTAAGAGGAGACTTTTAGCAGCAGGCCTTCATGGTAAAATAGCTGCTAGGAAACCACTGCTAAGGACAGGCAACAAGCAGAAGAGACTTGTTTGGGCTAAAGAACACAAGGAATGGACATTAGACCAGTGGAAATCTGTGCATTGGTCTGATGAGTCCAAATTAGAGATCTTTGGTTCCAACCACCGTGTCTTTGTGCGACGCAGAAAAGGTGAACGGATGGACTCTACATGCCTGGTTCCCACCGTGAAGCATGGAGGAGGAGGTGTGATGGTGAGGGGGTGCTTTGCTGGTGACACTGTTGGGGATTTATTCAAAATTGAAGGCATACTGAACCAGCATGGCTACCACAGCATCTTGCAGTGGCATGCTATTCCATCCTGTTTGCATTTAGTTGGACCATCATTTCTTTTTCAACAGGACAATGACCCCAAACACACCTCCAGGCTGTGTAAGGGCTATTTGACCAAGAGGGAGAGTGATGGGGCGCTACGCCAGATGACCTGGCCTCCACAGTCACCCGACCTGAACCCAATCGAGATGGTTTGGGGTGAGCTGGACCGAAGAGTGAAGGCAAAAGGGCCAACAAGTGCTAAGCATCTCTGGGAACTCCTTCAAGATTGTTGGAAGACCATTTCCGGTGACTACCTCTTGAAGCTCATCAAGAGAATGCCAAAAATGTGCAAAGCAGTCATCAAAGCAAAAGGTGGCTACTTTGACGAACCTAGAATATAAGACATATTTTCAGTTGTTTCACACTTTTTTGTTAAGTATATAATTCCAGATGTGTTAATTCATAGTTTTGATGCCTTCAGTGTGAATGTACAATTTTCATAGTCATGAAAATATAGAAAAATCTTTAAATGAGAAGGTGTGTCCAAACTTTTGGTCTGTACTGTATATACAGCAGTCTCAGTGTATCCTATATGAGATATATTTGCAACAGTGTATTATATGTGATGTAAATACAAGTCTTGGTATATCATATGTCATACAACAGTCTCAATGTATCCTATGTGTTGTATACAGAAGAGTCTAAGTACCCTATGTCATGTATATACAGCAGTCTGTGTATCCTATGTCATGTATATACAGCAGTCTCAGTGTATCCTATATAATATATATACATCAGTCTGTATATCCTATGTCATGTATACATAGAAGCATTAGTGTATCCTATGTCGTGTGAATACAGCAGTCGCATTGTTGCCTATGTTATGTATATTCAGCAGTCTCAGTGTATCCTATGTGATGTATATACAGCAGTGTATGTATCCTATGTCATGTATATACAGCAGTCTCAGTGTATCCTATGTGATATACACTGCTCAAAAAAATAAAGGGAACACTCAAATAACACATCCTAGATCTGAATTAATTAAATTATTCTCATTGAATACTTTGTTCTGTACGAAGTTGAATGTGCTGACAACAAAATCACACAAAAATCATCAATGGAAATCAAATTTATTAACCAATGGAGGCCTGGATTTGGAGTCACCCCCAAAACTAAAGTGCAAAAACACACTACAGGCTGATCCAACTTTGATGTAATGTCCTTAAAACAAGTCAAAATGAGGCTCAGTATTGTCTGTGGCCTCCATGTGCCTGTATGACCTCCCTACAACGCCTGGGCATTCTCCTGATGAGGTTGCGGATGGTCTCCTGTGGGATCTCCTCCCAGACCTGGACTAAAGCATCTGCCAACTCCTGGACAGTCTGTTGGTGGATGGAGTGAGACATGATGTTCCAGATGTGCTCAATCGGATTCAGGTCTTGGGAACGGGCGGGCCAGTCCATAGCTTCAATGCCTTCATCATACAGGAACTGCTGACACACTCCAGCCACATGAGGTCTGGCATTTCCCTGCATTAGGAGGAACCCAGGTCCAACCGCACCAGCATATGGTCTCACAAGGGGTCTGAGGATCTCATCTCGGTACCTAATGGCAGTCAGGCTACCTCTGACGAGCACATGGAGGGCTGTGAGGCCCTCCAAAGAAATGCAACCCCACACCATTACTGACCCACTGCCAAACCGGTCATGCTGAAGGATGTTGCAGGCAGCAGATCGCTCTCCATGGCGTCTCCAGACTCTGTCACGTCTGTCACATGTGCTCAGTGTGAACCTGCTTTCATCTGTGAAGATCAGAGGACGCCAGTGGCGACTTTGCCAATCCTGGTGTTTTGTGGCAAATGCCAAGCATTCTGCACAGTGTTGGGCTGTGAGCACAACCCCCAGCTGTGGACGTCGGGCCCTCATACCACCCTCATGGAGTCGGTTTCTAACCGTTTGTGCAGACACATGCACATTTGTGGCCTGCTGGAGGTCATTTTGAAGGGTTCTGGCAGTGCTCTTCCTGTTCCTCCTTGCACAAAGGCGGAGGTAACGTTCCTGCTGCTGGGTTGTTGCCCTCCTACGGCCCCCTCCATCTGGGACATCCACCAACGTCACATTGCACCACAGACTGTCCAGGAGTTGGCGGATGCTTTAGTCCAGGTCTGGGAGGAGATCCCACAGGAGACCATCCGCAACCTCAGGAGCATTCCCATGCGTTGTAGGGAGGTCATACAGGCACGTGGAGGCCACACACAATACTTAGTCTCATTTTGACTTGTTTTAAGGACATTACATCAAAGTCGGATCAGCCTGTAGTGTGTTTTTCCACTTTAATTTTGGGGGTGACTCCAAATCCAGGCCTCCATTGGTTAATAAATTTGATTTTCATTGATGATTTTTGTGTGATTTTGTTGTCAGCACATTCAACTTCGTACAGAACAAAGTATTCAATGAGAATATTTCATTCATTCAGATCTAGGATGTGTTATTTGAGTGTTCCCTTTATTTTTTTGAGCAGTGTATACTGTATACAAGTCTGTATTATATGTGATGTACAGTATATACAACAGTCTGTGTATCTTATGTCATGTACTGTATATACATCAGTCTCAGTGTATCCTATGTGATGTATATACAACAGTTTGTGTATATGTGATATAAATACAGCAGTCTTGGTGTATCCTATGTCATGTGTATACAACAGTCTCAGTGTATCCTATGTCATGTATATAAAGCAGTCTGTGTATCCTATGTCATGTGGATACAGCAGTCTTAGTGTATCCTTTGTCATGTGTATACAACAGTCTCAGTGTATCCTATGTGTTGTATACAGCAGAGTATCAATGTATCCTATGTCATGTATATAAAGCAGTCTGTGTATCTGTGTATCTTATGTCATGTGGATACAGCAGTCTTAGTGTATCCTTTGTCATGTGTATACAACAGTCTGAGTGTATCCTATGTGAGATATATAGCAGAGTCTCAGTGTATTCTCTGTTATATATTCAGTACACTTGTTGTGTTTCAAAGAAAACATAGTTTGGACATGCGGCCGAGGGCTATAGCGAGAGACCTGACTAGTCCGGTGCCGCCCGCAACCTGCTTCTCCCTGTACAACTTTAGGTAATTGACATGTCTCACATTTGTGTTCAGAGAGAGAGATGCCAATTAACTGGAGCTCTGATTCAAGCTGCCTGTGGTTTGTGCAGCATGAATCTATTGACAGGTTCCCTTTAAGGCTATGTGCCCACGATGCAGAAATGCTCCGGATTTTTCCTGAGCTTTTCTGTATCTCCCTGGCAGAAAAAAACGCATGCGGATTGTACATACGGATTGTACATGCGTTTTTCCTGCCAGGAACAAGCAGATGTGAAGTGTTCTTCACATGCATTTCTGCACGCAGGTTGACAAGCGCTTTCCAAGTGCTTGTCAACTTGGTCACACTATATAAATCCATGCAAACGGCATGGATTTATATAGTGTGACCCAAAGAATGTTAAAAAATAAAAAAATGAATCTATACTTAACTTCTGATGGCCCCCGGAATCTTGCTTCGCTCCGTTCTCCCTTGTCGGCAGCTCGCGGTACACTGCACTGAAGGACCTGCCGTCGCATGACTATGACGTCAGCGCAGGTCCTTCAGTCCACCGCGTTCTGCCGGCAAGGGAGGACAAGCGCAGCGGGGGCCGTCAGAAGGTAAATATAATATTTATTTTTTATTTTATTCTTTTTTTCACAGGTTCTATGGTACCCGGGTCCAGAGGAGAATCTCCTGTCCTCCAGACCCGGGTACCATCCGCACATTGAAACGCATGGATTCCACATGTACAGATGCAGTGATGCGTAATCCATGTGACGCGCCCCCTGGGCCTGTGTTGTGTAGCGTTGTGCACGCGGGGAATACCCGGAGCCGGATCTGTCGGGGTTAGTAGTCCTCGTGGCGGTGACCCGGTCCGTGCCCAGGGTGTCAAACTAAGTGGCGGAATTTAGCAGAAGATGTTATAGTGTTCGACTACGCCACCCGTTGAATGCGGTTATGAAGCCGCCGCTGCAGGGCAGACCGCTGAGGCCGGTGGTACAGTTGTGCAGCGTGGGTAGTATAACCCCCAACGGGAGGGGTATGGCCTCAGGGCAGCAGACGTGGATGATGGGGATAGCAGAATTGCACGCAGGCACCAGGAACCACTCAGAGACGGTGCGGTGTAGTTCAGGGTCTTTACTGGTGGCAAAGGTAGACCCTCCCGGGAGTACTGGCTAGCGATCGGGGCCTGGTCAGTCCGTGAGCAGATAGGATCTCCCCCGGCCAGGCGGAGTTGTAGGCCTCCCCAACTAATTGTACTCTTCCTGGCTACCTTGCTAGAAGCGGGTAAAAGTAGCCCACGTCCCTGAGTGTACCGTGTGGTGCTCACCCGTATGGCCGGTGACTCGGGGCCTTCTGGTAGCCTCTGCTCCACGATGGCGGTGCTGGTCCCTTGCGTGTGACCGTGCCTTCGGGTTTCTTGGCCAGAGGACCTGAAATCCCCTGCCGGACGGTTTCTGCTGCTGGGTATGGAACAGTCCCCACAGCCTCGGACTCCGTGTCCGGTGAGATCTCTTCAGTCAGGACGAGCTCTACAGCTTCCAGTCCTGGACCCCTTTTATCACTGCTCCCACAGAGCTCCTGATCTTGCTCTCCCTGCATCTGCTCCACTCCAGACCAGACTGTGTCTCTGTCTGGGACTCCTCTTCTTCTCTTCTTTTTTTTTCCTAACCCCACCTCAGCCCCAGTTTATATAGGGGAAGTTCTTCCCCTCCCAGGACTGGGCAGGAGGTGTGGCATGCTTAGGGTTCCTGACCAGGAGACTTCCCACCTGCTCACAGACGTAATATTGCTATTACTGTGGTAACCAGAACCCTGGGGTGCCACATTCCCCCCTAGTAAAATTTAGTACTCCGGGACTAAACATATTTTTGAAAACATAACAGGGTATAAACAGGAACAATACAATAAGGAAAAACACGTTAGGGTGGTCACGGAGTGTCCGCAACCGGGTGCAATTTTTGAAGCAAAAAGGGTGTCCATTTCACCAAAGAACGGGGAGCCGTAACCAGGTAGGGGTCTGTCCTGCCCCGAGTCTTTAACAGTCTATAGTCCGTTCCTGGGTTACGCTCCAAACATATATACAACAGAGTTCCGGTTAATCCACAAAAGACACCTATAAAATAACTGGAAAAACATAATTATTTACAAGAAACAGTAAACAGGTAAATACCAATAAGACAGTCTGAACACTTTAGATCCTCCAACGTACGGGCAACTGGCCTCTATTGGCCCTAGTAGACCTACGGAGCTTACTGACCGGTCCTGAGCTACAGGGTGTAGGAGCTGTCAAAGGTAAGCTGGGCAGCTGTCTACGGACTCTTTGGCTCACTAGGGGCACGGCAGGCTCACTATAAGCAGAGGGTCGATTCTCCTGGTCTGCTTGTGTGGGGTCTTCTGCCTCCTGGACCGGCTGCTCTTCCAGCTCTACCTGTTTTTCCGTAGGCACTTGGGATGCTGGCTGGAGGAAGGTGAGGACGGGTACCACAACAGCGCCATTTACCTGTGTCCAAGACCGAGGGAAGTCTCCGAGTACAGTACTGACCATCTCTTCCCTTTCCTCTGCGGGTCGAGGGTTTTCTTGATCTTCTTCAGGGTTTCGTAGCTGCTCGGGACACTTCTTCAGGTGATCTCGGGAGACAATGGCTGTGGTTTCTCCTCCATCCTTACTGATTGTGCAGATTTTTGGGTTTTCATGGCTTGATGGCAGTACGGTGTACGGGTCCTTCTCCCACTGGTCGTCCAACTTGTGGAGCCGTCTTTTCCTCTTCAAGACCTGCTCTCCAGGTACCAGGGGAACAGCGGGAGCACACTGGTTGTAAGTCTTCTCCTGTCTTTCTCTTGCTTGACGGAGACTTCGCTCAACGCTCTCCTGTACTTTCCGGTACTGCTGCTGCCTCTCTGTGTCCCAGTCTGCTTCTGGTGAAGTGTCCTCGGGTGTCAGGACTCCCATATCCAGATCAACAGGCAGCTTACCAGGTCTTGCTCTCATTAGGTAAGCCGGGGTACAGTTGGTAGAACCTACAGGGATGTGGTTGTATAGGTCCACCAGATCAGGCAGTTTCTCAGGCCACAGACTGCGTTCTTCCAGGGGCAATGTTTTCAGAAGGTCTATCACCACCTGGTTCATCTTCTCGCAAAGTCCATTGGTTTGCGGATGATAGGGTGTTGTTCTTATCTTCCGGCAGCCATACAGAGTGCAGAACTCCTGGAAGACTTCCGCTTCAAAGGCAGGTCCTTGGTCCGTCAGCACCTGCTCTGGGTATCCGTGTGGACGACAGAAGTGCTGCTGGAAGGCTCTAGCTGCTGTTTGAGCCGTTAAGTCCTTGACGGGGACTACAGCCAAGAACCGGGAGTAGTGATCCACGATGGTTAACGCATAGACGTAGCCACTTCTGCTGGGGGTCAGTTTTACATGGTCCAAGGCTACCAGTTCCAACGGCTGCCTGGTGACGATGGACTGCAGGGGAGTCTTCTGGCTGGCACGGTCTTTCCTTCTTAGGTTGCATGGGCCACAGTCTCTGCACCACTTCTCGATGGTCCCTCTCATGCCTACCCAGTGGAACCGCCCGCGCAGCAGGAACTCCAGCTTCTTCCATCCGAAGTGCCCAGCTCCGTCGTGGTATGCCTCCAGTACCATAGCCGCGTCTCTTCTTGGCACCACTACTTGCCAGATCAGTTCATGCGTCCGGGAGTTAACCATTCTGCGGCACAACTTCCCCTTGTAAAGAAACATTCGACTCTTCTCAGCCCACAGTTGCTTGGTCTCCTCCGGAGCGTCTGGGTCAAGGCGGGCATCTGGCCGAGTCAGCATCTCCTTCACTAGTCGGACGGCGGGGTCACTGTCTTGTGTTTCCGCCCAGTTGTAATGAGGTAAGGGGTTGAACGTAGCGGATTGCTTACCCCTTACACGGTGGGAATACTGGGTAGTCCCATGACGGTGAAACGCGGGGAGTTCAACTTCTTCCAGTTCCTCTGGATCTTCCCCTACGTCCGGTAGGTTTGGCATTCTGGACAAGGCATCCGCGTTGGTATTGGAGCGTCCTGCCCGGTATTTGATCGTGAACTCATAGTTGGACAGGCGGGCCATCCATCTCTGCTCCAGGGCACCGAGTCTTGCAGTGTCCAGGTGTGTCAACGGGTTGTTATCCGTGTACACGGTGAACCGCGAAGAGGCGAGGATAGTGCTTAAAGCGTTCGGTGACTGCCCACACCACTGCCAGGAACTCTAGCTTAAATGAGCTGTAATTCTCAGGGTTTCTTTTGGTGGGTCGCAGTTTTCGGCTGGCGTAAGCAATTACCCGTTCTCTCCCCTGCTGGATCTGGGACAGTACGGCTCCTAGCCCGATGTTACTTGCGTCGGTGTAGAGGATAAAGGGCTGGCTGTAATCAGGGTACGCCAGGATTTCATCCCCCGTGAGGGCCATCTTCAGCTGGCGGAAGGACTCTTCTTCCAGCTTCTCCCATCTGAAGGGCGGCTTCTGGTTCTTGGCCTTCCTGGACTGGCCTATCAGGAGGTCCTGCATAGGAGCTGCCTTTTTGGTGAAACCGGGAATGAATCTTCGGTAGTAGCCTACCAACCCGAGGAACTGCCGCACTTCCTTTACGCTGGAGGGTCTTGGCCATTCCTTAATCGCGGTGATCTTATCAGGGTCGGGAGCCACTCCGTCAGCACTCACCACGTGTCCCAGGTACTGCACTTTTGGTTTTAGCAGGTGACACTTCGACGGTTTCACCTTCAGACCGTAGTTTGCCAGGGCTTCGAACACTTCCGCCAGGTGTTTCAGGTGGTCCTCGTAGGTTTTGGAATAAACTATAACATCGTCCAGGTACAGCAGGACCGTCTCAAAGTTCCGGTGTCCCAGACAGCATTCCATCAATCGTTGGAAGGTTCCTGGTGCGTTGCAGAGTCCGAACGGCATGCAGGTAAACTCGCTAAGTCCCATCGGGGTGGTGAATGCGGTCTTCTCCCGGTCCGCCTCTGCGACAGGAACCTGCCAGTACCCGCTAGTGAGATCCAAAGTGGAGAAGAAGTTAGCAGATTTTAAAGCAGCCAAAGACTCCTCTATCCTTGGTAAGGGGTACGCATCTTTGTGTGTGATACGGTTGATTTTCCGGTAATCTACACACATTCTCATGGTGTTGTCTCTCTTTTTAACCAAGACTAGTGGAGCTGCCCAGGGGCTACAGCTATCCCTGATTACCCCAGCCTCCTTCATGTCTCTAAGCATCCCCTTGGCGTGTTGGTAGTGTGCAGGGGGTACGGGACGATACCTTTCCTTTATGGGAGGATGATCTCCCGTGGGGATGTGATGTTCCACTCCCTTTACTCGCCCGAAGTCCAGCGGGTGTTTACTGAACACTCTCTCGTATTCCTGGATCACCCGGTAGACTCCCTGCTTTTGGTGAGCAGGTGTGGAGTCAGTACCCAAATGCAGTTGCTGACACCAGTCCTCCATTTGTTGCTTAGAGCCGTTACCTTCCCCTGGATGAGATGGAGGCAAGGGTTCCACGGACTGTACAGAATTTTGGTTGATGGTATACAATTTGGCTAGCGTAGCATACCGGGGCAGGTACACTTCCCTCTTCCCGATATTTATTATGCGAACGGGCACCCTCCCATGGCGTACATCAACCACCCCCCGTGCCGTCAAAATGGTGGGCCTACTATCTGAGTAGACTGGTTCTACCATTGCCTGGTAATCTCTACCTCTCAGACCAATATCTGCCCGGCACCAAATCATCATTTCACTTTTCGGGGGCATGGCAATAGGGAAAGGGTCACACATTCTCACGCTACCAATCTCACCACCGGAGAGTTCCACCTGTTGCCGTCGCATCAGTGCCCGGATCTCTTTTTGGAGCACTCGCTGCTGGCCGGAGCTGGCGTTCTTGGCAACCTGCTGTAAAATGAGAATCACCTCTGCAAGACAATTTTCAATCACATTAGTTCCTAGAGTTATCTTTGGGTGACTCTCGCGCTTGTCAATGTCTACAATGATCAGTCCCTGTGCTGCCAGTTCGACTTTACCGATTTTAATGGTCATCTCTTTAAATCCAATCTGTGGCACGGGCTGACCATTGCTGGCGATGATACTCAAGTCGTCGTCTGGGTAGCGGGTTATATCCGAGTCATTCCAGTACTGCTTGAAGAGCACGTACGGGATGGTGGTGACCTGTGACCCGGTGTCAAGTAGGGCACTCATAGGAATGCCATCCAGTACTACAGGCAAGACTGGACGTCCTCCCACGTATTTGTCACGCCAGTTCGATGGGCCTGGTGATCTTATTCCTAGGGGTTGGCCCTCTACCCCAGGTTGTGCCAGTTTAAAGGACAGTACCTTGCCATATGTCCGGGTTGATTGCAGCGGCGGAAGATGGGTTGTCCGTCCTCGTTGTATCGGTCGCTGGGTCTTCCTCTGGCCGGTGGGGTCCTCCTTGGTCGGCGCCACGGGATATCCTCCGGTCCGGATGCCAGCTGGATCTTCCCTGGAGTAGAAACCTGTAAAGACTGCACAGTTCGGGTTAGCGCGACAACGCTTTTAGTTAGCTCTTGGACCTGACGGTGCAGGTCTGTAGCCGGGTCATTGTTTAAAGCCTGCGCATCAGCTCCCACAGGCCCTGCCGACAAGGGCGCCGTCTCCTGGTGGTAAATGGTAGCAGGGCGTTTGTGGGTCACAGCGCCACCTGGTGCCGGTTCTCGGAGCACCCGGATGGCTCTGTCCTTGAACTGTGCAAAGTCCAGATGAGGGTCCTGTAAGGCCATTGCTCGCAACTGGGTTCGGTGGGCATTACAATGTAGACCCTCTATAAATTGTTCAGTCAACAACTTGTCTTCGTTTCCCACGCCGTCAGGGTCGGCCTGCTTATTGGCTCTCAGGGCCTCTTGTAGGTTTAGTGCATAGTCCCTTATATTCTCATGTGCTCGCTGCTTGCACCCGTAGAATCTAAGCTTGATCTCGGCTGAGGTACGGGTATCAAAGGTGTCCTTCAGCCGGGCTAGTATCTCTGCGACAGTCCTCCTCCTCCCAAGTGGCCAGGACTTTACCTCCCTTTGGGCTGCCCCTGTTAATTGAGCCACCAGGATGCTCACTTTTTGCTCTTCTGTGAGGGGGTACACCTGGAAGAGGCTATCCAGCCTTTCTCTGAAGTCATTTAGGGTATGGGACTCCCCTGAGTACTGGGGTAGCCAGGCTGCCCCCGGGATGTAGGGCATGGTGAAAGGCATGACCGCAGCAGCGGTGGTGCTGGCGGTGGCTGTAGCAGTGAAGCTCTCCTCCGTATCCGACATCCTCCTCCCCCCTAGTGGACCGTGGCCTACCTTGCGATTATCCTCTTCCGTAGGCCGCGGCTCCGCAGTGGATCGTCCGGGTTGAGGACCTTCCGTCGCGCTCCTGTGACGTCGGCGTCTGCTGGGCTCCTTCCAGGACCTTACGCAACGTCCGGACGTGAGGCGGGGCTTCAGTTCTCGCGCGCTTTCGGAGTCCACGCCCCTCTTCTTCTCACGCGGCGTCCTCGAGATGGCGTCCAATGGCGGGAAAACTCCACGGATGGCGGGAAGAAGGCAAAAGATGGCGTCGGATGGCGGGAAAACTCCACGGATGGCGGGAAGAAGGCAAAAGATGGCGTCGGATGGCGGGAATCTTCACCACAGGTAAGTTTAACAGTCTTTTTCAGGCACGCAGTACCCGGTGGTTGCGGGCACGAGATCCTGCCGACAACGCCAAAGTTGACGCGCCCCCTGGGCCTGTGTTGTGTAGCGTTGCGCACGCGGGGAATACCCGGAGCCGGATCTGTCGGGGTTAGTAGTCCTCGTGGCGGTGACCCGGTCCGTGCCCAGGGTGTCAAACTAAGTGGCGGAATTTAGCAGAAGATGTTATAGTATTCGACTACGCCACCCGTTGAATGCGGTTATGAAGCCGCCGCTGCAGGGCAGACCGCTGAGGCCGGTGGTACAGTTGTGCAGCGTGGGTAGTATAACCCCCAACGGGAGGGGTATGGCCTCAGGGCAGCAGACGTGGATGATGGGGATAGCAGAATTGCACGCAGGCACCAGGAACCACTCAGAGACGGTGCGGTGTAGTTCAGGGTCTTTACTGGTGGCAAAGGTAGACCCTCCCGGGAGTACTGGCTAGCGATCGGGGCCTGGTCAGTCCGTGAGCAGATAGGATCTCCCCCGGCCAGGCGGAGTTGTAGGCCTCCCCAACTAATTGTACTCTTCCTGGCTACCTTGCTAGAAGCGGGTAAAAGTAGCCCACGTCCCTGAGTGTACCGTGTGGTGCTCACCCGTATGGCCGGTGACTCGGGGCCTTCTGGTAGCCTCCGCTCCACGACGGCGGTGCTGGTCCCTTGCGTGTGACCGTGCCTTCGGGTTTCTTGGCCAGAGGACCTGAAATCCCCTGCCGGACGGTTTCTGCTGCTGGGTATGGAACAGTCCCCACAGCCTCGGACTCCGTGTCCGGTGAGATCTCTTCAGTCAGGACGAGCTCTACAGCTTCCAGTCCTGGACCCCTTTTATCACTGCTCCCACAGAGCTCCTGATCTTGCTCTCCCTGCATCTGCTCCACTCCAGACCAGACTGTGTCTCTGTCTGGGACTCCTCTTCTTCTCTTCTTTTTTTTTCCTAACCCCACCTCAGCCCCAGTTTATATAGGGGAAGTTCTTCCCCTCCCAGGACTGGGCAGGAGGTGTGGCATGCTTAGGGTTCCTGACCAGGAGACCTCCCACCTGCTCACAGACGTAATATTGCTATTACTGTGGTAACCAGAACCCTGGGGTGCCACACATGCGTTTCAATGCAAGTCAATGGCGGCGAAAATGCAGCGCTTCCCCAAAATAATTGGTAGTGCTGCTTTTTTTCGGCAATGATAATCCGCAGCGGAAACTTCCGCAGCATGTGCACAGCACATGCGGATTATCATTGGGGAACATGGCAGGCCTTCTACCATGCATTTTTTTTAAGCGTTTCTGCAGCGTTTTTGCCGCTGCGGAAACGCTTAAAAAACACATCGTGGGCACACAGCCTAACAGATTTAAACTCCAATTTCTTTTCATTTGGAGAAAATGGCCTGCACTATGGTTCACTGGAGTGCCAGGGTTTATAGCCATTCCATACAGATTTATTTGAATAGTATAGCACTTTTAAAGATGTTCAGCCTACTTGACATCGCTGAAAAGTTTCTATGTAAAGTAATATTCACATCAAGCTTGTGGTAGACTGCCAGTGTATTGAGTATGAGCTGGGATGTTTTTAAAAAAACATCTGTCTCTTACATATATAAATATGGAATATATAGCCCTAAATTGATGTCTTTCAATATACTGTTATCTTGCTACTATATATATGATATTCTGCAAATTACAATTCATTACATGTTAATAAGGATCGACAATTCTGTAGTTCTGCACACATTTTTTTAAAACTGATAAAATAATGTAAAGATGCCTCCCATACTGGGCACGGAATTATAGGAAGACACATATAAGGCTATGTGCCCACGATGCAGAAATGCTCCGGATTTTTCCTGAGCGTTTCTGCATCTCCCTGGCAGAAAAAACGCATGCGGATTGTATATGCGGATTGTACATGCATTTTTCCTGCCAGGGACATGCGGATGTGAAGCGTTCTTCACATGCATTTCCGCATGCGGGTTGACAAGCGCTTTCCAAGCGATTTTAGCATCACTTGGAAAGTGCTTGACAACTTGGTCACACTATATAAATCCATGCAAACGGCATGGATTTATATACTGTGACCGAAAGAATGGTAAAAAATAAAAAAATAAATATATACTTACCCTCTGATGGCCCCCGGTGTCTTGCTTCCGTCTGTTCTCCCTTGCCGGCAGCGGTACACTGAAGGACCTGCCGACGTCAGCGTCGCGTGACCCGTCACATGACTATGACGTCAGCGCAGGTCCTTCAGTCCATCGCGAACTGCCGGCATGCGAGGAGGAGCGCACCGCGGGCCGCCAGAAGGTGAGTATAATGTATATTTTTTATTTTATTCTTTTTTCCACAGTTTCTATGGTACCCGGGTCCGGCGGAGAGTCTCCTCTTCTGTAGACCTGGGTACCATCCACACATTAGAACGCATGGAATGCGCATCTACATATACAGTGATGCGTAATCCATGCGATCTAATGCAAGTCAATGGCGGCGAAAACGTAGCGCTTCCGCAAAATAATTAGTAGTGCTACGTTTTTTTCCGCAATGATAATCCACAGCGGAAATTTCCGCAGCATGTGCACAGCACATGCGGATTATCATTGGGGAACATCTGCCTTCTACCATGCGTTTTTTAAGCGTTTCTGCAGCTTTTTTGCCGCTGCGGAAACGCTTAAAAATCGTGGGCACACAGCCTCAAAGTAAATACAAACAGTAGATAACTATTACATAAAAGCAATTGAGTACATCTAATCACAATGTTTGTGCATGTGTACATGTGTTTTCTCCATTTTATCTGCAAACCTTGTTCACCCTATGGTTGGACTCCTTTTGCCCTGTCCCAAAGATCTCTACTGAATGCTACAGACTTTGATATTGTCAGAGAAAGCTGCTGTTTACACTGCACTCAAATAAAGGAAAGAAACATTTGACTTGTTCAGCTGTTTCTGTTACTTCCTTATTGTATAATGCATAGCAATTTACTTTTCATAGTGGCTGACTTTAACCTTAAAACGTGAGTCAGGGTCCAGAGGTGGGACCCCTACCTAATAGACAGTTATGGAATAATGCCATTAATACCTCTATCTGTATTACATTTTTAACCCCTTACTGCTGAAGCCTGTTTCCACCTTCCTGACAAGGTCAAATTTTTCAATTCTGATCAGTGTCACTTCATGTGGTAGAAATATATTAAGATTTGAGAGTCCTCAGTGGTTGATACCTTTTAATGGCTAACTGAAAAGATGGTAACAAATTGCAAGCTTTCGAAACTACTCAGGCCTCTTCATCAGGTACAAAGATATATATATTTTTATGTGGTAATAACTGTGGAATGCTTCAACATATCCCAGTGATTCTAAGGTTGCTTTTCGTGACACATTGTACTTCATGTTAGTGGTAAATTTAGGTCAATATGATTTGTGTTTATACAAATACAGAAAATTTGGCAAAAAATTAGAAAATTTAGCAATTTTCAATTTTTTATACCCTTAAACCAGATAGCTATACCATATAAAATAGTTAACAAATAAAAGGTGTGGTGAACACCTTGAACCCAGAGATGCTTCACAGAATTTTATAACATTGAGCAGTGAAAATGAAAAATTAGATTTTTTCCTCAAAAATGTTGCTTTAGAGATACACCATATGTGGAAAACAACTGTGGAACAGGGCTCCATTTGACTTTTAGAGGGCAAAATTCGCTGGAATACATAGCGGATGCCATGTCGTGTCTGCAGAGCCTTTGATGTGTCTAAACAGTGAAAATCCTCACAAGTGACCACATTTTGGAAACTAGACCCCCCAAGGAATTTATCAAGGGGTGTGGAGAGTATCTTGAACCCAGGCCCGGACTGGCAATCTGCCAAGGCGGGCAGATGTCCGGTGGTCCAGCGGCTCTGAACTACAAAGTGGGCCGCCGGCCCTTTAAAACGTTGCAAAAAAGGCACTGTGTGCACGAACTCTCTTGCTTGCATGCGCTAACAATGGCTGTGGAGACCCTTGTTAGCGCGTGGCTGCAGCCCTTGTCAGTGCGTGGCTGCGGCCCTTGTCAGCATGCGCACTGCTGCTGCTCCTGTCAGCTTGCGCGCCGCTGCTGCCCCTGGCAGTGCGCAACGCAGCAGCGGCCCCTGTCAGCGTGTACATGGCTATGACCCCTGTCTGTGTGCACCACAGCCTTGGTCCCTGTCATGTGTGCAAGCATGAGAGCACTCGCACACAGGACCTTAATTTAGAAGTCTGAAAGGGCCGCTGCGGCACGCGCACATTGGGCTCTACTCACCAATCCCAGGAATCCGCTCCTTTGTACGTCCGACACAAAAACACAAAAGTTATTAATGCAATAAATTAGAATAATTAACAAAAAACACCTGCAAAGGCTTCCGAAGCGTTTAAAAAGGTCCCTTAGTCTGTTTCAGTAGGCTCCACAATCATGGGGAAGACTGCTGACTTGACAGATGTCCAGAAGGCAGTCATTGACGCTAAGTAAATGCAAAGTAAATTTTGCATTTCATTTGGAGATCAAGGTCCCAGAGTCTGGAGGAAGAGTGGAGAGGCCACAATCCAAGCTGCTTGAGGTCTTGTGTGAAGTTTCCACAATCAGTGATGGTTTGGGGAGCCATGTCATCTGCTGGTGTAGCTCCACTGTGTTTTAACAAGACCAAAGTCAGCGCAGCTGTCTACCAGGAAATTTTAGAGCACTTCATGCTTCCCTCTGCCGACAAGCTTTTTGGAGATGGAAATTTCATTCTCCAGCAGGACTTGGCACCTGTACACACTGCTAAAAGTACCAATACCTGGTTTAAAAACAACAGTATCACTGTGCTTGATTGGCCAGCAAACTCGCCTGACCTTAACACCATAGAGAATCTATGGGGTATTGTCAAGAGGAAGATGAGATACACCAGACCCAACAAGGCAGACGAGCTGAAGGCTGCTATCAAAGCAACCTGGTCTTCCATAACACCTCAGCAGTGCCACAGGCTGATCGCCTCCATGCCACGCCACATTGATGCAGTAATTGATGCAAAAGGAGCCCAGACCAAGTATTGAGTGCATTTACTGAACATACATTTCAGTAGGCCAACATTTCGGATTTAAAATTTTTTTTTCAAGCTGTTGTTATAAAGTATTTTAATTTACTGAGATAATGACTTTTATGTTTCATTGGCTGCAAGCTATAATCATCATCATTAACAGAAATAAACACTTGAAATAGATCACTCTGTTTGTAATGACTCTATATAATATATGAGTTTCACTTTTTGTGTTGAAGAACTGAAATAAATTAACTTTTTGATGATATTCTAATTTAGTGAGATGCACCTGTATATACGGCCTGTGTGGTGCAAATCTAAGTATCTGTTTATATACACTGTGCAGTACCACTTCTCCTGTCCTGTATATATACACTGCACAATACCACTTCTCTTGTCCTGTATATATACACTGCACAGTACCACTTCTCCTGTCTTGTTTATATACACTGCACAGTACCACTTCTCCTGTCCTGTATATATACACTGCACAGTACCACTCCTCCTGTCCTATATATATATATATATATACACTGCACAGTACCACTCCTCCTGTCCTGTATATATACAGTGCACAGTACTACTTCTCATGTCCTGTATATACACACACTGCACAGTACCACTTCTTCTGTCCTGTATATATACTGCACGTCCTGTCCTGTCACATCCTGTCCTGTATGTATACACTGCACAGCACCACTTATCCTGTCCTGTATATATACACTGCACAGTACCACTTCTCCTGTCCTGTATATATACACTGCACAGTACCACTTCTTCTGTCCTGTATATATACACTGCACAGTAACACTCCTCCTGTCCTGTATATATACACTGCACAGTACCACTTCTTCTGTCCTGTATATATACACTGCACAGTAACACTCCTCCTGTCCTGTATATATGCACTGCACAGTACCACTTCTTCTGTCCTCTCTCCTGTATATACGCACTGCACAGTACCACTTCTTCTGTCCTGTATATATACACTTCACAGTACCACTCCTTCTATCCTGTATATACACAATGCACAGTACCACTCCTCCTGTCCTGTATATACACACTGCACAATACCACTTCTCCTGTCCTGTATATATATACTGCACAGTACCACTCCTCCTGTCCTGTATATATACACTACACACTACCACTCTCAAGTCCTGTTGTTGGAGAGACGACATTGGACTGGGTGAATATTGGTTTATTATTTTCAATGTTCCTATGGGAAAAATAAAATTAAATATTGGAAACTCATTTAAATAGATTATCCCCAGTAATCCCCTATCCTGAGAACTTTCCAATCGCTGGGGTCCGACCATTGGAACCCCCATGATCCCGATGAACAGGAGCTCTTAAGAGCACCACGTAAATGATGCTGTGGTGGATCATAAGCACTGCTGGGCACATTCACATGTGGCTCTTCAAATAACTCCTTTAAGAGAGTGATGAGGGGCACGACAAAGTATAGCAAAATTCAGTGATCGGGGGTGGGAAGTGTTATAGTATGTGGGCTGGTGGGGTTTATGTGGCAGGGCTGCTTTTTGTCCCAGTCCGGCCCTGCTTGAACCCACAGGTGCTTCACAGAATTTTAAAACATTGGCCTGTGAAAATTAAAAATTATGTTTTTTCCCCAAAAATGTTGTTTTAGCCCTAAATTTTTAATTTTCACAAGGATAACAAGGGAAAATAGACCACCCAATTTGTTGTGCAATTTCTCCAGAATATGCTGATGCCCCATATGTTGGAAAAAACTACTGTTCAGGCACACAGTAGAGCTCCAAAAGAAAGGAGTGCCATCTTGGGAAGCAAACTTTGCTCATATGGTTTTCAGGCTCCATACCGCATTTGTAGAGCCCTTGTACTGCCAGAAGAGCATTAACCCCTGTGGTAAAGCGACTTGCTTGGCTGTATGCGGAGGAAAACAAGTGACACTGTCTCTTTAAATTTTCAGTTGGTTTATTTAGCGGCAAAGTTCATGAAACATAAACATAGCCCATCTGGCATAATGGCAACACAAATTGAGAAAGTGTCCAGCAAAGTCCTTGCACCAGCTGGGGTCCGGCCACTAAGGATTAGCAAAAGAGACCCACATGGTTCAGCTTAGCACAAACAAACTGGAGCTCCTCTCTCTGGAGCTGGCCTCCAGATACTGAACACCTCCTGAGTCAAAAGGCTTTTTCTTTATAGCCCAAAATCAGGCCCTGGAGATGAGATAGGGTGGATGACTCCCTCCCAGCACTTAGTCATCCACCTGTAAAGCATGCCCTTGTAAACGTGGCTATTAACCCCATCTGCACCTACCGTGCAGGAGAAAATTCCATGTTTCACATCATTGACGCTAACATTCTCAGTGACACATATCTCCCCTCCACTATTCTGCCAGTGATTCTGTCACACGCCCAACAAATGATTCCATTTTGGAAACTACACCCCTCAAGGAATTCTTCTAGGGGTGTGGTGAGCATATTGAATGCACAGATGCTTCGCAGAATTTTGTAACTTTTGGAATGTCAAAATGAAAAATTACCGTATATTCCGGCGTATAAGACGACCCGGTGTATAAGACGACCCCCCTACTTTCCTGTTAAAATATAGAGTTTAGGATATATTCACCGTATAAGACTACCCCTTTTCCAACGCATACCAAACACCGGTAAAAAAAAAAAAAAAAACAGATTTGAATTTAACATGGTCCTTTTTTAATTTAAATTCTTATGACATGCAGGTATATAGCAGGAAAACTGTCACTCATAAACATAAGGCATACAACAACAACATTACTATCATCCATTTTCATCAGCGGCATACACCGGTACCCGACAATTTACAACAGAAAGAATAGAGCTTCACACATAGATTAGATAGATAGAAATATGTCAGTCACATATATAATAAGTACAGTGACAGTGTTGCTTACTGTACTTGTCATTTAGTGTAAAGGATTTATTTAAAAAAATAATAGTGTTTTCATGCACCGTCTCTTTAAAAAAGCCGGCCGGCAATTCAGCAGCGGTACCTGACAATTTAGAATAGAAGGAATAGAGAATCATACATAGATTAGATAGATAGAAACATGTCAGTCACATATATATGAAGTACAGTGACAGTGTTGGTTACTGTACTTGTCATTTAGTGTAAAGGATTTATTTAAAAAAATAATAGTGTTTTCATGCACCGTCTCTTTAAAAAAGCCGGCCGGCAATTCAGCAGCGGTACCCGACAATTTAGAATAGAAGGAATAGAGAATCATACATAGATTAGATAGATAGAAACATGTCAGTCACATATATATGAAGTACAGTGACAGTGTTGGTTACTGTACTTGTCATTTAGTGTAAAGGATTTATTTAAAAAAATAATAGTGTTTTCATGCACCGTCTCTTTAAAAAAGCCGGCCGGCAATTCAGCATCTGTACCCGACAATTTAGAATAGAAGGAATAGAGAATCATACATAGATTAGATAGATAGAAACATGTCAGTCACATATATATGAAGTACAGTGACAGTGTTGATTACTGTACTTGTCATTTACTGTTAAAATAAAGGATTTATTTTAAAAAAAATTGGCGTGGGGTTCCCCTTAATTTTAGTCTCTAGCGGAGGTTAAGCAGACAGCTGGGGCAGATGTTTGAAGCCTGGGAAGGGGGTAATACCCACGGAGCTTCCCAGACTACTAATATCAGCCCCCAGCTGAATACCTAGCCTTTACTAGCTATTAAAATGGGGGACCCCCCCAAAAAAATGACGTGGGGTCCCCCCTATTTTAATAGCTAGCAAAGGCTAGGCAGACAGCTGGGGGCTGATATTAATAGCCCAGGAAGGGTGCCATGAATATTGGCCCCCTCCCAGGCTAGAAACACCAGCCGTCAGCCGCCCCAGAAATGGCGCATCCATAGGATGTGCCAATTCTGGCACTTAGCCTCGCTCTTCCACGCTGCCCTGGTGCGGTGGCAGGGGGTAATAGGGCTGGGGTTCATGTCAGCGCCAGCTGCCATGAAGCCCAGGTTAGTAATGATGGGCGTCTATAAGACACCCCCATTACTAACCTACAAAGTGTTAAAAAGAAAAAACACACACTACACCAAGAAAAAAATAATTTATTTGAAATAAACCACACCATTTTATTTAATTCTTAGTTTACTAAAAAAAAAATAGTTACCTGTCCACGTTCCTGCGCTGATCTCCCATGCACAGCTGTCACATCTGGAGATGGTGACAGCTGTGCATGGCTGCTGTAAGCTCACGCTGCCGGGAACACGTCCGCTCCCGGCAGCGGGAGCCACTGACTGAGGTCACCGGAGTGCATTCAGGCAGCGCAGCTCCGGAGACCTCCTTTACGGCACTGCTGTACCGTGGGAATTTCTCACGATACAGCAGGGCCGTAAAGCAGCTAACCGGAGCAGCGCTGCCTGAACTCCGGCGAACCCGCTTATGCAATGACGGGGCTGCTTTACGGCCCCGTCATTCTAGCGGCGGCAGCGGTTCAGAGCGGTCACATTCTATGTGGCTGCTCTGAACTGGAGATCTTCGTGGGACACTCGTGGACTACTACGGAGGGGTAAGGATAAGGTTGTGGTTTATTATTTTATATTTTATTACAGGAGATCGATGGCTTCGGGGAATTAGGTGTCTAGGTGAGTATAGGTGTAGTTTTTTATTTTTTACTTTATTTTAGGTGGCGATCGGCGGGGACAGGTAATGTATGAACTAATTTATTGTAGGTAACCACTGGCCACCAATGACATGTATTTAACATTTATTGGGGACACAGTAGGGCAATTTATATAGCAGGATCAGGCTGATGGGAACTACTGCTCCCATCGAGCTGATCCTGCTGGCACGAGTGGACGGGGGACAGACATAGGCCGATGGGAGTAGTAGTGTCACATCGGCCTATGTCTGCCTGCACGCACACACCCGCACACATCGCACAGACACCGCGCACACCCGCAGACATCGCACAGACACCGCACACATCGCACAGACACCGCACACCCCCCCAGACATCGCACAGACACCCCGCACACACTCGCAGACATCGCAGAAACCGCGCACACCCGCACACACTCGCAGACATCTCACAGACATCTCACAGACACCGCACACACCCGCAGACATCGCAAAGACACCCCACACACACTCGCAGACACACGCACAGACACCCGCACACACCAATCATGACGGGTCTGGGAGGTGAGGCTGACCTGTGAGACCGTGGGAAAGTTCATGTGAGTTCATGCAATGCAGTCAAGCATGAACTCACATGAACCCTCTGAGGGCACCGCGGCTACTTCAAATGAACAGCTGATCGGCATCACCTGATACCTCAGCTGTTCATTTGAAATAACCGGCGGGAAAGCGCAGCACAGAACGGGAAAGCCGGCGGTGAAGTCTTTTCACTGCCGGCTTCCCCGCCCGGGTCCTTCGCTCCCCGCTCCTTGGTGCTGCGCTCCCCGCCCGGTCCTAACTTACGATTGGGATGGGAGGTGGCGAGGGAAGCGGAGGCTGCGGGGAAGCAGTATGGGGCTGTGTGATTGTTTAAAACTTCCCAGCTCCGGACACAGCGCAGCGCTTCTGTGACAAGTGAAAGCTGTCGGCACAGAAGCCGTGCGCTGTGTCCGGAGCTGGGAAGACACTGCGATGTGTCAGAAAAGTTCGCTAGGTTCTGTCTGTCTCCGCTGCTGGGAATACGCTGCGCTGTGTCCAAGGCCTGAGAAGACACAGCGCAGCGATGTGTCAGTTTCAGCACAGAAGCGCTGACTGTCTGGACCTACCGCCGCCGTATTTTAACTCCCTCCACCTTATATTAACTCCCACATGGCAGGGATACGGCCACGGCAGCTTATTAACACCCCCAGAGTATCCCCGCATGTCAATTTCTGAAAGTTCAAAAACATTACCGGCGTATAAGACGACCCCAGACTAGACAGAAGATTTTTCAGTCTTCAAAAGTCGTCTTATACGCCGGAATATACGGTATGTTTTTTACAAGAAAATTATGTTTTAGCCCCACATTTTTAATTTTCACAAATAATAATAGGGGTAAATGGACCCAAACATTTATAAAGCAAATGCAGCAATAACCTATATGTGGTCATACACTTCTGTTTGGGCATATGTCAGGGCTCAGAAGAGAGAGAGTGCCATTTGGCTTTTATGGAGCAGAGTTTCCTTGAATAGTTTGTGGGGACCATTTGCAGAGCCCCTAAGCTTCCAAAACAGCAGAGTTCCCCAAAAAAGTGACCCCATTTTGCAAATTACACTGAGGTAAATCATCTAGGGGTGTAGTGATTATTTTGACCCCACTGGAGTTTTCCAGTAATTAGTGCGCAATGCGTGTTAGAGAGTGAATATTGCAAATATGCCATTTTAATGCCCAATACATAGTGCCCAGCGTGTGCTTCCGGAGACATGTGCCCCATGGATTGTTAAAAGGGTTGTCCAGGACCTAACAATTGACGACTCATCTCAATATAAGATTAGTGTGGGTCCGATTCTCTCACAATCAGCTGAAACTGCTCTGGCAGAAGCCCAAACTAAGGGTAGGTCCGCATTGTACTAGTGAACTGCTAGTATGGCACTGCTGCAGACAGGAGAATGAACTTAAAGAAATTCTCCGGGTCTAATCATTGATTATCAATCCGCTGGATAGTTCTTCAATATGGGATCGGTGGGGTTCGACAGCAGCCCACCCACCTATCAGCTGAAAACTGTTCCGTAAGCAGCTGAACCTAAGTGATATACAGGCGAAACGCAGCAGCCCCACACATTCGGGAGATATGCATCCATCAGAGTGCATTGTCAGGATGGATCACGAAGCATCTTTCCACCATAGGGATCTACTGTAAAGAGACGTATCTCATATGGTATACGTCTCTTTGTAGTGTCCCAATGTATCTGAAATTGCAATCTGCTGCGTTTTACTAAACAGTTACATAAGTGCATGCCGGCCAGACTGAGGCTGAAAGAACACACTTTTAGACTGCGTCTGGTGAATGGTCAGCGTTGGTGACATTAAAGTGTATGTTGTAAAAGAAGTGCAAGGACACAGTGCAGCTAGTCTAAGTGATGTACGGGCTATATACAGCAACCCCATACATTGCTTAGTGTTCGCTGCCTAAATACTGTAGTACATTCATTTCAATGGAAGATCAAGCTCAGTACTCATCTACCAAGAAATGTGTGGGGCTGCTGCGTTTCGCCTGTATATCACTTAGGTTCAGCTGCTTACGGAACAGTTTTCAGCTGATAGGTGGGTGGGCTGCTGTCGAACCCCACCGATCTCATATTGAAGAACTATCCAGCGGATTGATAATCAATGATTAGACCCGGAGAATTTCTTTAAGTTCATTCTCCTGTCTGCAGCAGTGCCATACATGTTGACGTTAAATGTGGTTTGGGCACCTTAGAGGACACAGAAGATAAGGCCATTTGGCTTTCCGAGCTTGGATTTTACTGGATTGTTTTTTGGGAGCCATGTTGCTTTTTCAGCGCCACTGAACTACTAGGAACATAGACAATCTCTATTTTTCTGTTGACAGATGACAGATCTGAGCAGGGGCTTGTTTTTTGAGGGATGAGATGAAGTTTTTATTGGTGCCACTTAGAAGTACATTGCATTTTTTATTTGCTTTTTAATCCAATTTTTGAGAAACAGAATGAACAAATAAAAAGCAATTCAGGAATTGTCTTAACTTTTACGCCATTTTACACTGTTCTGTACTTTTTATTAATATATTGGTGAACTAGGGATATTATCGGGGAGTGTTTATTTCAATAAAGTATTTTTGTGTGCGTATTTTTCTTTTTGCTTTCTGGGTTAGTAATGAGGGTGTCCGATATAGACCTTTCCATTACTAACAACAGGGTTTGATGTCGGCTGTGTTTTTGGACAATTCACAGCTGACATCAACCACAAGCCCCATTACCCCGATTGCCACTGCACCAGGGCTATGGGCAAGAGCCGAGGCAAAGGCGCCATAATTGGCACTTCTCATGTGAGGTGCAACTTCTGGGGTGGCTGAGGTCTGGTATTTTTAAGCTGGGAAGGGCCCATTAACCATGGACCTTCCCTGCCTGATGATATAAGCTCTCAGCTGTCTGCTTTACCTTTGCTGGTTACAAAAATTGGGGGGAACCTCACGTTGTTTTTTTTTCTTATTTATTTAATCATAAAAAGATGTTCAATAAGCTCCACAGGGTGCAATTTTATAATATGTCGGGGGGTTGTGCAATTATATGCCTATATGTCTGTCTATAAATCTATATGTCCGTCTGTATGTCTATATGTCTATCTATCTATATATATCTATTATCTATCTCTATTTATTTTTAATCTCTATAGCATTCACTGCTGTCTAAAAACACGTGCAAAAAAAGTTACAAAAACACAGCAAATACTCAGCAATTTTGTGATCATTTTTAGACCTGCGTTTTTAAGTGACTTCATTGAAGTCTATGGGTGAAAAAACACTGCAAAAACGCTGAAAGAACTGACATGCTGCAGATTTGAATCTGCCCCCAATCTGCAAGTTACAAATAAGCAACATGTGCATGACACTTCAGGATTCTCATTCACTTTGCTGGCAGCAAAAACACAGCAAAAATGCAACGTGTGCACACTGCCTTATATAGGTTTTTTATGTTTTGCACGCCAAATCAATTTTTTACAAAACATAATTTGTTTTTCCATCATCATTCCCTGATAGCTATAACTTTTTTATTGTTTTGCTGATGGAGCTATATAAGAGCTTGTTTTTTATAAAAAAAAAAATTGTATGTGACATTTTTATTACTTTTTATACTGTTTATTATGTTTTGTGTGTCAGTATGATGAAAAAGCTATATTTTTGGCATGTTGTTTTTTTATAAAGTGTTCACAAAATAGGTTAAATAATACTATAGTTTTATAGATTGGTTAGTTTCGGATTTGGTAATATCAAATATGTGTACTTTTTTTCCTTTACTTCTGTTTTTTACAGAAAAACATTTTTCCATGTTTTTTCTCGTACTTTCACTTTTGTTTTTCACATTTTTAGAAACTTTATTTTATTTATTTTTTAACTTAGTCCCATGATTGGACATCAACTTTCCCTGGTCTGATCGCTGATCTAATACTCTACAATGCTTTTACATTGTAGGGCATTAGAGCTGTGAATCAGACACAGGCAGGAGGCGAGTCAGGTCCTGTTCAAGGCTGGACCTTACAGGCCGCCATATGTGTGTGACCAAGCGGCCATTTTTCGTCATGGGGTCACCATGGAGACCATAGGCATGACACGATCGCAATCATGTTGTGCCGATCGGAGCAGAGAGGGAGCCCACTCTCTCTAATTATCTAATTTATACAATGTAATTTTCTTGATTTTTTGGGGGATATTCTATCTCTCAATGTTAAAATTAACCTACCCTTAAAATTATAGACTGTTCTTGTCTTTGTCAGTGGGCAAACTTACAAAAACAGCAAGGGATCAAATACTTATTTCCCCCACTGTATATGGTTGCACCACTTGAAATTTATGCCATCTTATTTATATCTTCTATGTAGGAGACATTTATGGCTGTATATCAGATCGTGACATCCCTCATAGTGTGAGGTGCTTTTTATCATTATTGAGTTGTTCTGTTATATATATTTTTTTCTTGTAAAAAAGGAGTTTATGTTTCTATAGCTGATGTGGTTGTTTGGTTCAGAATTACAATTGTAGCTTCACAACCAAACCAAGTTATCCATCTGGTAGCTTTAGTTACCATGGGTTCTTTCCCTAAACTATATCTCCCTGTAATGCACACGCCCGGGCTGAGCGGCGTGTGCGTGTGATTCCACTGGACCGTGCCGGAGAGTGAATGCCTGGAGGGGCGTAACTAGGTATTCACCCGATCCGACCAAGGTCGCACGACGGCATACGACGCCAGTGCACCCAGGAGGAACCGAGCAGAGGGACCAGGTGCTACTCCAGGACAGACCCCGGACACGGCTGTTGACCCACACAGGGGAATACAGGAACAGACTGGTTAGGCTGGCACACAGACTGGTGGGAATAGGCAGGCACGACTGGTATGCGGGCAGGCGGGTATGCAGGCAGGGGGGTACAGGCAAGCACGGCTAGAGTGCAGACAGGAAGGCACTAGCAGGTAGGAACACAGGTGGGATAGGACCCAGTACACACTGGGACTCTGGAACAGAACCACAGATGTGGCAGACAAACAGCAGAGTGAGGCCGCCCAGAGAGGTGAGCGAGAGCAGGGCAGGACGAGACCGCCCGGAGCGGTGAGCAAGAGCAGAGCAGGACGAGACCGCCTGGAGCGGTGAGCAAGAGCAGAGCAGGACGAGACCGCCTGGAGCGGTGAGCAAGAGCAGAGCAGGACGAGACCGCCTGGAGCGGTGAGCAGGACGAGACCGCCTGGAGCGGTGAGCAAGAGCAGAGCAGGACGAGACCGCCTGGAGCGGTGAGCAAGAGCAGAGCAGGACGAGACCGCCTGGAGCGGTGAGCAAGAGCAGAGCAGGACGAGACCGCCTGGAGCGGTGAGCAAGAGCAGAGCAGGACGAGACCGCCTGGAGCGGTGAGCAAGAGCAGAGCAGGACGAGACCGCCTGGAGCGGTGAGCAAGAGCAGAGCAGGACGAGACCGCCTGGAGCGGTGAGCAAGAGCAGAGCAGGACGAGACCGCCTGGAGCGGTGAGCAAGAGCAGAGCAGGACGAGACTGCCGGAGCAGTGAGCAAAGGAGTCAGAGCGGAGCGAGACTGCCGGAGCAGTGAGCAAAGGAGTCAGAGCGGAGCGAGACTGAGCAGGGGGAACAGGGCTCTGTTCACACGGAACAGACAGGAAGAGAAAGGCAGAGCCAGATACCCACAAGGTACTTGCAGTGAAGTAGCGAGTGGACCACAAACACACAAACGGGAGTACAGAGACAACAAGCAGGAGTTAGGTACGAGTTCAGACTCTGCAGAAAAAAGGAAAGGAACGGACATAGAGGCAAAACAGGTAAAGGATAGGAGAGAGTTCAGACTGGAACTGAGTGTACGGAAGAGACCGACACTGCAGCGGGATACAGGAGCGGGTCTGGGAATACGGCCCCCAGAGAGGCGGGACGAACAGGCAAGGAGCGTGTTCAGACAGGACAGACAAGATACAGGAGCGGGTCTAGGTAATCGGCCCCTAGAAGGCGGGAGGAACAGGCTAGGAGCGAGTTCAGACAGGACAGACAAGATACAGGAGAGGGTCTAGGTAATTGGCCCCTAGATGGCGGGAGGAACAGGCTAGGAGCGAGTTCAGACAGGACAGACAAGATACAGGAGCGGGTCTAGGTAATCGGCCCCTAGAAGGCGGGAGGAACAGGCTAGGAGCGTGTTCAGACAGGCCTGGAAATACAGCCTCCAGGATAGGCAGACAAGAGAACACAGAACGGGACCTGGCACCTTCAGAGTGCAAGCACACACTGAATGAAACACAATGCTCAGGCAGGGATTGATTGGAGCAGCTGGGTTATATACCAGGTGACAGACAGCAATAGGCTGAGGACGCACAAGGGGTGTGACCCACAGCAGGTACAAAAAGCAGGAAGTGATCGGGCGCCGCCCTTAAGCAGCAGAAACAGACACAAACAGACAGCATGGAGGGAAGCCAGAGAGACATTCTGGACTGGAGATCAAGTGCGCGCTCTTGCACAGTGGGAGATGGACCACCATGCAAGGGCGCCGCCAGGTATGTTACACTCCCTTTGTGAAAAAAAGAGAACAGGCGTATATATACTGGAAAATAGCTTCCATATTTATTATGTACTTGTATACTGTCAGTTGTTACAGCACTCCTGCCGTCACATCATTGCATAGTTACACTTCAACATTAGTTAACAAAAAAGCAAGAAGAAAATACTGTTTTTGTTTCGTTTAATTACTAAAAGAGTTAATTAAGCAGATGAATATAAACGAATTGCTAAGATTTTCTTCATTTTGAGGACAATTATATAATACACATTAACACAAAATATTTGAAAGAATCAAAACTTGGAATGACCCAGTAAGGGTCAATATAAGGTATAACGTTAGAAAAACAGTACAGCATAAGTCACATCTGGTCAAATCATACAGAGTGCAAGGGATAGTAAATAAGGCTATTACAACCTACACCTAAAATCTATAATCATAGAGCTTTGGAAATATAGCAAGTAAATACATATCATGTTAAAGGGAAACTGTGAACAGTGTTTCACCCCCAAACTATTTATATGGGCATGTAGCTCTTTCACAGTCAAGTCCAGCAATACCTTTACATGGCTAGTCCGAGTCCATTCTTCCACTACTGAGAAATCAGCATTTGAATTGATATGTAAAAGAAGCTGAAGAGCTATTTTAAGATCTGAAGCCTCTGTCACTCCAGCTCTATTCTCCACCCAGCTCCACCTCTTCCTGCTTACCTGCAGCCTCTATGCTGTGTGACTTCAGGCAAAAAAGCTGTCAGTCAAGTGAGAAGAGGCAGCACTAGGCGGGGAATAGAGCTTGAGTGACAGAGGCTTCAGACATTACATATCTCTTCATACTCATTTGCATATCACTTCAAATGCTGATTTGTCAGTAAAAAAGAATGGACTGGCCATGTAAGGGTATTGCTGGACTTGTCTTTAAGTCATACAAAGTTGAGTAATCATTTATAATTGTCCAGAGCAACATTCAACATATTGTTGGTTTCTAGTAGACCCAGTCAACAATTTAGCGACAAGCACCCTAACAGCTTAGTCAAGATCTCAAAATAAAATGCTCACCTCACTGTTTGCTGGGAGAGTTGTTACATTCATTTATTATACCTGCTGTAAACATAACACCTCATAGAACACAAATCAAATTAAATAATTGTGGGGGATTTAAGGTCAACATCCTACAAAATTGTAAACGCAGCTCTGGATGAGAATGGACAAAGCCAGTATAAGAAAAGTAGTATAATGTATTTACAAAGTTACTTACAAGTTGAAATATGAGGCACAGTGTAGAATAGTATCGAAAAAGATATACTCTTTAGGGAATAAAATTAATTTTTAAGATTTCATTTTATATTATTTTAGAGAAACATAAACTCCTAATGTTTCAACTAAAGTTTTTCATGTTAGGTAAAAATTATTTCAATTTTACATTTTAACTGCATTCCCTACTAGTTGAACATAGTAAATAAACCAGCATCGTAATAAAGGCTGCATAATTTACACAATCCATAAGTAATTCAAACTTTAATTTTATTATCATCACTATGGCTTATTTGGTAAGACATTACAATATGAATAAAGCATAACTCCCTCACAGGCACTTAGGCAATCAGTAAATCAGGTTTAGAATTTTGTGGAGGGGCAGCAAGAAAAGTTTTACATTGAATATCCACTCTTGAACAACATTTTAGGTGTTTTAAACTAGTTGCGCATTGAAAACAAGTTATCAGATAGATGATAATTTATTGTTCAGTGGGAGGCCGATCACTGGGATCTGCACTGATCGGCAGAACGAGTACTTTTTGTCCCCAACGGGGCACTTAATCATTGTGCACGCCCAACCGCCACTCCATTCATTCTCTCTGGGGCTGTCAGATAAAGTTGACCACAAACGACGGCTCTTTTGTTTTCTACATTAGTTTTTCTAAATTAATCGGAGTTCAAAATCCCCTGCAAATACAAAATACTGGGCTATAAGATGGCACTGTGTTAAAGAGATTGTCCACTACTTTTACATTGATGACCTATCCTTAGGATAGGCCATCAATGTCTGATCGGCCAGGGTCCGACACCCGGCACCCCTGCCAAACCACTGTTATCGGTGGCAGCAGCCTATTCAAATCAATATGAGGTGGATGTGCAGTGTCTCGCGGCAGCCACTACAAGTAGACAGCCAAGCTCGGCAAGTAAGTACTTCCGGCTGGTGGCCACCTACTGCTGGCACCAATAACAGGCGAGTGTGCTGGGTGTCAGACCCCGGCCTAAGGATAGGCCATCAATGTAAAAGCAGTGGACTACCTCTTTAATGTGTGGGGTTTCATTTCAAATTTGTGAAGGTGTTCTCTGGAAACATAAACCTGCTTTTTTGCTAAATTGTATGCAATGTTCTATAAATTATATTGTATTTTTAAATATTTACTGTACCAGATGGTTTTGATATAAAAAAAGCAGAACATTAATACTAAGGCGACATACACAGTGCAGTTTAGTGTGATTATCATTAACATGACTAAAGAAGCTGACTAGACAAACTCTATCTAGACTTGATCACAGGTTGATATTGCTTTATACAGATTTAATAGAAAATGTCAATTTCGTGTCGGTAGGCCAACGTGGAGGACAAGTAACATTATATATTCTATCATAATTATTAATTTCACCCAAAATGTATTAGGCAGTATCCAATTTATAAAACCTTTAAAAAACAGCTGGAATATTGTAAAATAGCAAAATTAGAACTTCACACTTATTCCCCAGGAAGCAAAAGCTGACCAACCTGGCACAATGACGGTCTTTGCCTACATGAGGATGACCCATGACTGAAGATGACACGTGACTACAGAACTGGCTGCAGAGGCCATGTGTTGGACTAGTGGGTGACAACGGCAATTCCCTAATATTCTTAGAATTAGAATTGCTCCCTTTAGACATACAATAAATTGCAATCTAGCAATCAAAACAACTAAATATGACACATCTCACCTTTCAATGGCACAACATGAAAGAGAGTTATCAAAATAAATAGAAGGATAAAGAAAAGGTGTTGCCTATGCCAACCAATCACAACTTATTTTCATAAACCCTTTAGAAAATTAAATTAAAAATCTGATTAGTTAATATAGGAAATCCCCTTACTTCTTTCTGATAAAGCTTCTTAAATATGTCTACAACATTTTGCTGACTAAAATAAACTAGGATATTCAGAACTAATCTGGACAGAATCCAAAACTAAACTGAGTACTTTGAAACAAAGTCCTGGTCCAACTGTAAAAGACTTACACGACTGTTTCGAAGCTTGCACTTCTAACACGGCAATAATAGTCACTGACATTGTATGACTATGAAAACAACATAAGACTTTGTACCTCACAGTTCTATGAACAAGTAGGTTGATCTGAACATATCAGCATTATTATAAGTAATATATTGCGCCAATACAGATGCTAAGCTATGGCAATAAGAAATGTGACTGCTATAGAAGATCTTAATACATTTTATGCAAACACAGAAGAACAAGACCAATTCAGATATGTAATGAATGTATATGACAGGTCTATTAACAGTCATTTGTTACCATATATTTCAGCTATACTCAACTGTCTTATTGGTCTCCACTTCATCTATTTATGTCTTTGAAAGGCTCATGATGAGTAAGACGGGTTTCACACTTCCTACAAGTATGGACCGTGAGGGACGGACCGGTTGACGATCTTCTGACCTGGTGGCTGCTCCAGAAATTGTACAACTTTGACTGTGACTGTTGCAAGTGTCAAACCAGTGTAAATATGTAAAAATGTCTGGACCAATTTTTCAAATATACTATTGCATTACTGAAGAATGTGGCAGGAATGTATACCCACAGGGTTACTTGGACTGCTTACAAGTAATTTCACTGGTAGAGTTTTGTTTTTGCTATCCTAAACTAGAGAGCATGTAATATATATGAATTCTTCTTGCTGATTTATTCTCACTCCAGCTACAGCAATGCTGTTACGCATGTAACACAGCATTTAATGAAATATGGCACTTTTCTTTCCTCTTGGATTCCATTTGAACTTGAGAAAAAAACATAGATATCTATGGGTCCCTTCCATGTTACAACTCTGTATAACAGAACTCGAATTAAGCTGCAATACCGCCATATGCAACCACTAGTAATCTGAAATGTATACATATATATACATTTTTTATTCTACCAGAATAAGCTACACAAGTAATAAAAAACAGTTTTCCTTACCTGTATGTAACTGAACATGTGCATGAAGCTGACTTCTGTTATGGTCTATTGCCTCATAAGTTGCTGTTTACAAGGTCAGCCACGGAATGGACAAAGTTAGACAAGATAAATTGGTGATGTACATAGCTTCCACCAGATTTGCAAAAAATAAATGGGAATTGTAATTTTCCTATTATTTTGGGTCTTCCACCAAAATACTATTGAAAGTAAACATCTGATTCAATAGTGAAGCTGCCTGCACAGAAGTCATCATGACCCACCTTGATTTAAGTGCTTCAAAGGCTCTGCTACAGTATGTGGCTGAAGGCATTGGATTACCTCTAGTACTGCCCATTAAGCCCGCCATACACATTAGATGGCTGTCCGTAGAACAATGGTTCAGCCAGTCATTCGGCCAACAGCTAGGTCTACTGTCTTCCTCATAAAACAGTAGTTCACACTCAATCGATCACTCCTGTGTTCTCTATGGGAGAGTAACTGTCAGACATGTCTGGCGGTGGCTTATCTCAGGTTGATGTCCTGCAATAGGACATGCCGGATCCATAACTCCTCTGACAATCATCGGTCCAAGAATGTCAAAGGCAGATCCTTTTGTTGGGCGTAGAGATATGATGCTGATAGAAGAGTAATGCTTGGTCGAGCCTAATGTTGCTGTATATGGGGAAGCCAAGCTGACAGCTATGTAATGTGTATGGCTAGCCTAACAATCAGTAAACCTGTGTATTTACCACCATATGACAAGGACAGGCTGGCATCATCTTCTCGACACAGGTATCGAATATGAACCTTTTATTTCACTGTAGAGATTTTTAAAAATGAAACAAATTGATACACAAAGTATCTTAAAAAATTACAAAACTTTTCTTTATGCAATGAATGTACTTTATTAACTACAACTGGAATACCCCTTTAACTTTGCAGACATTGCATATTCACGAACAGCAGCTAATATAGTAACCAGGAGCAGCAAGCTAGTCAATGGAGGTTTTGTAAGCCAGCTATTAAAAGTACTGGTGACGTTGGATGACATTTAGGGAGTTATATATTTATTCACACTCTATTTATATCTGGGACTTGGCTGCAACTTGTATCTACCATCACGGAGGGGTGCACATTGATTTTATGCTACGTGCTTAGTAATAACAATGATCTTGCTTTACATATGATGTTGATGAGCTGTTGTAAACCTCTTTAAAACCAAATATATGATTCTTGGTAATAAAGAGAAATGGACTTGGATATGTATAGCTTATTTGGTATGTTACCCTGTGGCACACGTCTTCCAGCACTTATTTCTGATTTATATTCCCTGTACTATGTAACTGTATAACATCACATAAACTAAAGATAATGAAATATAGAAAACTAAGCTGGTCAAGTTGCTATGTATAATAAATCTTTGGCATATATATTCCTTTCAAGTTACTACTAGAGAAATACTGCAGGCAAAACATCTTAAATAGTTTTTCTAGGTCTATTTTATTTTATTTGCTGTGGGGCTAAGATCTAACTAACTAATTTCTACCCACGGACTGCTCCTGTTGGTGACTTTGCTGCTTCACGTCAACAGAGCAGCTCTTCCTCTTCTGGGCTGCTCTGATTGACAGCTGACTTCCCACAGTTGGGCAATGGGGATCTGGCTGTCAATCAGTATGACTCTAGCAGACATGCACGGTCAACAGAGCAGAGCAAAAGAGAAGCAGCTGCTCTATTGACGTGAAATCGCAGAGTCGTCGGCAAGAACGTTCTGAGCCGGCAGAGATCGGCAACAGGCAGAACAGGTTGGTAGTTAGCAACTACTGCTGCCTGTTCATTTTTAGGTCCATAGTAACAAAATAAAATAATCCCAGATAATCCCTTTAAGACAAGCGCAGGGCCTGAGGTGGGGTTCAGGACACAGGCATTCAAGAACTATCAAAGAGAGAAATACTATAATTTTCGTCCACCTCAGGCCCTACATTAGACATACTAAAATGTATATGTTTTGTCTGCATTGTTTCTTAATCTTTATAAATCAAGCATTATGATACATTGCAATCCTGAAGTAAACAGACCCTCTTCAGCAATAGTTCAAGCATTGTTATCAAAATAGATGCAATACTCATAAGGCACATATTCATGAAGCATCCTTATACCTGGACAGCATGGACGTCCGTAAAATCTTTGGTTCATTCAAGGAGTTACTAATGGTAATGGGTGATTACCAGTAAAGAATTAAATCATAAAGTGCATAAAGTGTATGCGTAAAGTGCAAACACTGAGTTGCACATTAGTAATGCAGAATATATATATACAGTGAATGTACAGTATATATATATATATATATATATATATATGTCTATATATATATATATATATATATATGTACCAAAATGTAAAAATACTACATACTACATATGCAATGGTAATCCTCCAAGTCATTGTGCTTACAGGGATGTATAGTTAAAGGGGTTGTCAGATTAAAACATCTATCTGCAGGATGGTGATAACTTGTTGATCGGTGTGGGTCTGACTGCTGGGACCCCACCGATCAAAAGAACAGAGAACTCTTATTCCCATTACAATTGAAGCTGCAGCATGTTCAATTGCTGTTCAATTCATTTTCCATGGTACTCAAATTGCTGCGCTTGGGTTTTCCAAGCAGCCCAGTATAGAACATGTATGGCGTGGCAGTTGGGCGCCTGTCCTGCTGCACCTATTTGTAACGGGCAGAAAAGTTCCCCATTAGGGATAAAAATTCCCCATTCTGCCAGTTGGTGCAGGTCCCAGCAATGGGAATCTCAATGATCGGCAAGTTATCACCTACACTGGACAACCACCTTAAAAAAAATGTGATTCATCTCGGTGGTATAATCCCTGGTCTTTTGGGGGGAAGAATGCAATTTGCTAATTTCTTCCTATGCATCTCTTGGAGGCACCAATGCAGTTGGTGTAGGGCGATCCAGAGACCCTTCTTCCCGGGAAATCATATGCAAATGAGCTATCATCCAGAAGAATGAAAACTGTCTTTCTAGTGCTACATATAGGCAACTAACCTTTAAGTCAATCAACAACCGTTAAAGAACCTAGAAACACTGCACACTGACTCATAGGGTACCAACAAGATGTGGGCACTGTGAATCTTTTAGCCAACTCTAGTACCTACACTGACAAGTAAGAACTCTGTAGCCACGGTCTACAGGTTGGTATCTCTGGTTTGGCCAATATTTCTAGTCTTGTTGCAAGGTTCTTTAACAACTCAGACACTGACTCTTACATAGTACGCTACCTGTAGGTGGCACTAGAGAGGCATTTTTCTTCTGGAGTAGATCAAAACAGAACTGACATAGCTAATCTGCAGAAAGAAATGTTTCTGTGTGGCTGAATTACATGAAAACAAAAGATTCATCATTCTTATGCGCTAAAAATGTGTATAGTATACTGCAAGCTTTAAAAAAAAAAAAAAAAACCTTAGTCATTTCAAGGAAAAGTATGCCCCTTTACCTAGAAGAAAATGGTCACTGTAAAAACGGCATATGTGAATACAGCCCAGTTCAGTTATACTGATTGGGGACAAGTTTGCTTGTATGTTAATCATTGACAGTTTGATGTTATTTCAACATTGTGAACAGTTATGACCCTGCAGCCGAAATTCATGAATATCCAGTATTGATTGGAAAAAAACGAACTGTAGTAGGTTGTAAAATAAAATGCATTGAAATTCATACTGTGAAGGCTTCAAGTGCTATCACTCCAGCAATCTAATGTGATTGGAGATCAGGCCACTTTTGGGAACAGAAAGCTAGTAAATAAAGTCACTAAGACTGAACATCAGTAAAGCAGGCGCTAGAAAACAAAACCCTGCATTGCTGTAAAGCTAGATCTGGAGATGTGTTACTTTTTTCTGGCATTCATGAGGTTTCTCAATAGTCCTAGGAAGATACTCACACATGGGCACCGAGTTTCAATACGCAGGAATAAAGAATTCTGACATGGAAGGCTTAGTCAAATATGCAAGTGAACACCCGAGTATGATCATACAGCTTTGGTTTTGTAGCACCAGTTACAAAATTCAGTCACTATTATACAAAAGTCTTGTAAAACTTGTTTTTGTAAAATAATGGAAATTATATAACAGAGACATCTTCCTTTTTATAATCCTCAGCTGTGCCAGGCGTGAATGCACTGGCAATGTTATCCATAATTTTCTCCCCAGCCTCTTTATTTTGTGCTTTTTCCTTCTTCATTAAAGTCCTTTCATGGACCCAAGGGATAAGACATAGGATAATTCCACCAAGGATGGGAGGGACACCCGCCAAATAAAATGCGACATCATAAGACCCAAGACTGTCGCGCAAAAAACCTGCAGAAGACATTAAATTGTCAGTCAACCAACATCAAATGTAGTTTCATAAATGTTCATTATAATACAGCTATTCTATGTCAACCATTGCATAGTTGTTCTTTTACGGTAGAAGTTTATTGACATACGTTCACAATGTACATACAACCAATATCATTAAATTTACTTAAAAACTAACTTAATGCAAAACAATCATGCTATTTACTAGTAGAGTAATATATGACAAAACATTCAGATTTACCTGCAACAGGAGGGCCAACAGTCATAGGAATGGACATAAATCCAAGCAAAAATCCAATGGCTTGAGAAACATTCTCTGGACCAACAAGCTCAAATGCAATGGGAGCCATAATACATATGAAGCAGCCATCAAACAACCCCATGAAGAGACAGACAGCAATCAATCCTCCAAAATTGTAGCACAGTGGAATCATCATAGACATCAATCCAATGAAAAAAAAAGATACCGCCTGCAGGAAAAAATCCAAATCAGTTACTGCTGCACATTAATGACTCAATTAATAGCATCTGGCATAAAGGCAATTGGGAAATGTGCAAAACCTGACATTTTGTGTTTCATGATGTTCTAAAACTATAGCTGCATAAAATAATTTTTTCTACCCCACTAGAGATGACTTGATATTTTGATATTAGAATTCATACGGTTTGCTGAATTTTCCCCAAAATTGTATCTGCGTTGAATAAATTTAGAGAGAGAGAGAACAAACTAGGACTGAGGGGTTTAATATTGCCCTAATTCAGTCACGATGAGTGACTACACAGCTGCCTACAACACTTGCTTATATATCACTTGAGTCTTTGGATTCACAGACTGAGATTACCACTCCCATTTTCAATCTACTTGAGCACTAAAATTAGTACATCACAATCAGATTAGGCCTTTTTCTATATCTAGGTGGAATGAGAAGTGCGCTCTGATCTCCTATCCCGACAAGCATAAAATGGTGTTCCTTGGTCAGCTCCCATATTTTATACTGGCTGTGAAAGCCCCCCTGATTGGCAGCACTAGATCGTGTGATGTGATAGATGCAGGGCATTATGGGGAAGCCCACACAGCCTTGCCTGAACCCATTAGTCCGCTCTCTGAGTCTTCAGCAGTATGTGAAATGGCGCCTGCATTCCTTGGGGGTTTGATCCTCGCGAATCAACTCGCAGAGTGTTTGAATTTGTGAGGACTTCTGAATCTCAGGATATTTGACTCAATTTCAATCCTCTACAGATCAGTCTGCTCATCTCTACTCCCCACGTTTGTGTCACACCTGTCCAGTTGTTATGAGTGCCATCAGCCTCATTTACTTCAATGAAGCAGAGCTTCATAGCCAACAGTTATTCATAGACAAGCGTAGCGCTGTTTATAGAAAAAGCAGCCAGATGTGAAAGAAGAAACCTTTGTGTAGTATGCAAAATATGGTGACACCAGTAGCATAGCTGTTGAGGGAGGGCAGAGAATGCGGTCCCCCCAGGCCCCGCGTTCAGAGGGGCCGACCCAGAGCTATACTACCCTTAACTGTATTGGCGTAGTCCTGCACTACCGCTCTCCGTTCTCTAGAATGCAGGTTGCTTTAAGCCTGAGGACTATAGAACAACCGAGGCGCCGGTGCGATGACAGTGCTTTGATCTTCCCGGACCTTGCCAATGGACTCATCAGGATCCTAGATTAGGTGAGTATATTGTTATGATCTGCAAACAAGAACTAAGGAAAGAAGGGGAAAGCTTTCCCTACAGTAAGACTAAGCTGAATCTCTATGATGTAGTGGGCTGCCTGTTCCTAGCGAACACCTAACGAAGACCTATAGAATAAAGGGAAGGGGTCCCTAAAAGAACTAAGGACTGGAACAGAAATGGGACACCTCCTGAACAGAGAAATTTGTTGCAGAAAACAAAAGATAAACTGACAAAAAGGTACTAGAGGTCCCAAAGGACCAAGCGAACTGAGAGATATAGGCACCGAAGCACTTGGCTAGCAAAACAGTCAAACACCACTGAAGTCCAGCACAGCTAAAAAGGCGGAGCTGGAATATAAAGGCAGATAGTCACGTGACCGCAAAACACAAGATGGAAAAAACAAACAGGAGGGTTCTAAGATATATGATGTTTTTTATTTTAATTACAACTTGTGGGGGACATCATAAACAATAAGGGACCCTCATACAGTGTGGGGGGTTAATGTGGGAGACCCTGAAACAGTGTGGGGGGGGGCTCATACATTATAGGGACTACCGTGGGAGCCCTTAAAAAATATGAGGGCCATTATACAGTGTGGGAGCCATTATACAGTTTGGGGGCTAATTTGGGGGCCATTATACAGTTTCAGGGCTAATGCGGGGACCATTATAAAGTTTAGGGGCTAATGCAGGGGCAATTGTCCAGTTTGGAGGCAAATTCTGGGACCCTTATACATGTTGGGGCTAATGTAGGGACCATTGTACAGTTTGGGGCTAATGTAGGGGCCATTATACAGTTTGGAGACTAATGCGGGGGCCATTAGACAGTTTAGGGGCTAATGTGACAGCCATTATACAGGTTGGGGTCTAATGTGGGGGCAATCATACAATCTGGGGAGTTCTCATACATTTTAGGGACATCTGTGGGGGTCTTCATGAAGTGTGGGGCTATTGTACAGCATGGGAGCTAATATGGGGGCAATTATACAGTGTGAATACTACTGTGGGGGCCATTATACAGTGTGGGAGCTAATGAGGGGGGCATTATACAGTTTGTGGAGAACTTAATTTCTCCATTAACTCTGTGCAAGTACAGGTGCATCTCACTAAATTAGAATATCATGAAAAGGTTAATTTATTTCAGTTCTTCAATATAAAAAGTGAAACTCATATTATATAGAGTCATTACAAACAGAGTGATCTATTTCAAGTTTTTATTTCTGTTAATGTTGATGATTATGGCTTACAGCCAATGAAAACACAAAAGTCATTATCTCAGTAAATTAGAATACTTTATAACAACAGCTTGAAAAATGTTTTTAAAATCCGATATGTTGGCTTACTGAAATGTATGTTCAGTAAATACACTGAACTCCTTTTGCATCAATTACTGCTTCAATGAGGAGTGGCATGGAGACGATCAGCCTGTGGCACTGTTGAGGTGTTATGGAAGCCCAGGTTGCTTTGATAGCAGCCTTCAGCTCGTCTGCATTGTTGGGTCTGGTGTCTCTCATCTTCCTCTTGACAATACCCCATAGATTATCTATGGGGTTAAGGTCAGGCGAGTTTTCTGGCTAATCAAGCACAGTGATACTGTTGTTTTTAACCAGGTATTGGTACTTTTGGCAGTGTGGACAAGTGCCAAGTTCTGCTGGAGAATTAAATTTCCAACTCCAAAAAGCTTGTCGGCAGAGGGAAGCATGTGTGGCACCCCAGGGGTCCGGTTGCCACAGTGGCATTGCCTTCCTCACAAGGGGTGATGCCATGCCTGGAAGCAAGGAGGGGTCCCCTAATCAGGTTTACCAGCATACAACACTTTCCTGGCTCCAGACCAGAAAGGGGAGCTCCTCCCCTTGACAACTGGAATCTGGAGGCGGGGTTCGGAAGAGTTTGTGGAGAGGAGTTGAAGACAGGACAGCGACGAGGAAGGACCTGGGGAAGGGAGCTGTAGACAAGTTCACCCCAGAGAGAATCGCAAAGGAACCGGACACCGGAGTCCGTGGTTGTGCAGGCACTGAAGGCCCAGCAGCTAAATCCGGAGGGCAGGAGACCGCAGGTCTCCTGGACCCACCAGACGCCCGGCGGCTCAGCAGCATCATAGGGCCCAGCACTGCCACGTGGGAGCGCCGCTTGAGGAAGGCCTGAGCTGCCTGCCATACGGGTGAGAAAAAAGATGTTTTACTCAGGGATGAGGGCCGCAGCATAGCTTCAAGCAGCAGGGCCAAAGAGAATAGTGCAGAGGGAAGGCCTACAACTCCACCTGGCGAGGTGGATCCCCAACTTGCTTCCAGGCCGCCCGGACATCCACTATCAGCTAGTACCCGTGCCCCAGTCTGCTCTGTCAAACCGCAAGTAAAGGTACAGGAAACTCCATTAATGTGTTGTCTGTTCATTACCTGTGCCCTCAGCCTCAGCCCTGCACGACACTGTCCCTGCCGACAACATCTACTCTTCAAATCATCTACACTGCCCTGGAGCTTAGCTCTGCCTGTGGAGAGCTGAACCAACTCTGCTGCGTCACCATCAGCTTCAGTGGATTTGCACCGCAGCGGCGGCCCCATATAGCCGCGTACCACAGGTGGCGTCACGAACATTATCTCTAAAAACTTTATTCCCTTTTACTTTAATTGACCGCCCTGGGTCACGGACCGGGTCACTGCCACCGTAACATCCCCAGCATCAACTGGCCCGGCTACCGAGTACCCCATGGCCCAGGGGGAGCGTCACATGAAGTGCTGTAAAATTTCCTGGTAGACGGCTGCACTGACTTTGGTCTTGATAGAACACAGTGGACCTACACCAGCAGATGACATGGCTCCCCAAATCATCACTGATTGTGGAAACTTCACACTAGACCTCAAGCAGCTTGGATTGTGTGCCTCTCCACTCTTCCTCCAGACTCTGGGACCTTGATTTCCAAATGAAAATTGGAACTCTGGGACCTTGTGGAGTGTGTCAATGACTGTCTTCTGGACATCTGTCAAGTCAGCAGTCTTCCCCATGATTGTGGAGCCTATTGAAACAGACTAAGGGACCTTTTTAAACGCTTAGGAAGCCTTTGCAGGTGTTTTTTTTAATTATCTTAATTTACTGAGATAATGAGTTTTGTGTTTTCATTGGCTGTAAGCCATAATCATCAACATTAACAGAAATAAACACTTGAAATAGATCACTCTGTTTGTAATGAGTCTATAAAATATATGAGTTTCACTTTTAGTATTGAAGAACTGAAATAAATTAACTTTTTGATGATATTCTAATTTAACCCCTTTACGACATAGGGCATATTAGTACGTATCTGTGCCCTGGGACTTATGGACCAGATACGTATTTATACGCCCTGGCGATTTCGCCCGCACACAGGCTGTGTGCAGGGAGCGGTCCCGCACCGTTCCCGGCACATTAACCCCCACAATGCTGCGATTGAAGTCGATCGCAGTCGATCGCAGCATTGCAGTGGCAAGGGGAGGTGATCGCCGATAGTCACCTCCTCTTCCGGCCTCCAGCGCTGTCTGCAGCGGCTTCCAGGATGTTGCCATGACAACCCAATGTCGTCATGACAACATCCAGGTCACCAGACAGCAGGAAGATTTTTTGGACATGCGCAGTGCATCTCCAAACTATCTTCTCCCTGTCCAGCGCTGACAGCCTGCATGGCACAGGGATGGTGCTGCATTCCTGTGCCATGCAGGCGATCAGAGCAAAAAAAGTGAAAGTCCCATAGTGGGACAAAGTAAAAAAGTGTAAAAAGTGTCATAAAGTGAAAAAGTGGAAAAAAAAATACTTTTTCATTTTTACAAATCAATTTGTGAAGCACCTAGGGGTTCCAAGTGCTCACTATGCATCTAGATAGGTGCCTTGGGTGGTCTAGTTTCCAAAATGGGGTCACTTGTGGGGGAGCTCCAATGTTTAGGCACACAGGAGCTCTCCAAACGCAACATGGCGTCCGCTAATTATTCAAGCAAATTTTACAATCAAAAAGTCAAATGGTGCTCCTTCCCTTCCGAGCCCTGTCGTGCGCCCAAACAGTGTTTTTTCCCCACATATGGGGTATATGCGTGCCCAGGGGAAATTGCACAAGAAATTTTGGGGTCCATTTTTTCTTGTTATCCCTGTGAAAATAAAAAAATTGGGTTAATAAAGTTCTTGAATGTGGTTTTGAGCACCTTGAGGGGTGCAGATTTTAGAATGGTGTCACTTTTGGGTATTTTCTGTCATAAAGACCTCTCAAAGTGACTTCAAATGTGATGTGGTCCCTAAAAAAATGGTTTTGTAAATTTTGTTGGAAAAATGAGAAATCGCTGGTCAACTTTTAACCCTTATAGCTCCCTAACAAAAAAAAATTTTGGTTCCAAAATTGTGCTGATGTAAAGTAGACATGTGGGAAATGTTATTTATTAAGTATTTTGTGTGACATACAGTACAGACCAAAAGTTTGGACACACCTTCTCATTTAAAGATTTTTCTGTATTTTAATGACTATGAAAATTGTACATTCACACTGAAGGCATCAAAACTATGAATTAACACATGTGGAATTCTATACTTAACAAAAAAGTGTGAAACAACTGAAAATACGTCTTATATTCTAGGTTCTTCAAAGTAGCCACCTTTTGCTTTGGTGACTGCTTTGCACACTCTTGGCATTCTCTTGATGAGCTTCAAGAGGTAGTCACCGGAAATGGTTTTCACTTCACAGGTGTGCCCTATCAGGTTTAATAAATGGGATTTCTTGCCTTATAAATGGGGTTGGGACCATCAGTTGTGTTGTGCAGAAGACTGGTGGATACACAGCTGATAGTCCTACTGAATAGACTGTTAGAATTTGTATTATGGCAAGAAAAAAGCAGCTAAGTAAAGAAAAACGAGTGCCCATCATTACTTTAAGAAATGAAGGTCAGTCAGTCCGAAAAATTGGAAAAACTTTGAAAGTGTCCCCAAGTGCAGTTGCAAAAACCATCAAGTGCTACAAAGAAACTGGCTCACATGAGGACCGCCCCAGGAAAGGAAGACCAAGAGTCACCTCTGCTTCTGAATATAAGTTTATCCGAGTCACCAGCCACAGAAATCGCAGTTTAACAGCAGCTCAGATTAGAGACCAGGTCAATGCCACACAGAGTTCTAGCAGCAGACACATCTCTTCAACAACTGTTAAGAGGAGACTTTGTGCAGCAGGCCTTCATGGTAAAACAGCTGCTAGGAAACCACTGCTAAGGACAGGCAACAAGCAGAAGAGACTTGTTTGGGCTAAAGAACACAAGGAATGGACATTAGACCAGTGGAAATCTGTGCTTTGGTCTGATGAGTCCAAATTTGAGATCTTTGGTTCCAACCACTGTGTCTTTGTGCGACACAGAAAAGGTGAACGGATGGACTCTACATGCCTGGTTCCCACTGAGAAGCATGGAGGAGGAGGTGTGATGGTGTGGGGGTGCTTTGCTGGTGACACTGTTGGAGATGTATTCAAAATTGAAGGCATACTGAACCAGCATGGCTATCACAGCATCTTGCAGCGGCATGCTATTCCATCCGGTTTGCGTTTAGTTGGACCATCATTTATTTTTCAACAGGACAATAACCCGAAACACACCTCCAGACTGTGTAAGGGCTATTTGACCAAGAAGGAGAGTGATGGGGTGCTACGCCAGATGACCTGGCCTCCACAGTCACCAGACCTGAACCTAATCGAGATGGTTTGGGGTGAGCTGGACCGCAGAGTGAAGGCAAAAGGGCCAACAAGTGCTAAGCATCTCTGGGAACTCCTTCAAGATTGTTGGAAGACCATTTCCAGTGACTACCTCTTGAAGCTCATCAAGAGAATGCCAAGAGTGTGCAAAGCAGTCATCCAAGCAAAAGGTGGTTACTATGAAGAACCTAGAATATAAGATATATTTTCAGTTGTTTCACACTTTTTTGCTAAGTATATAATTCCACATGTGTTAATTCATAGTTTTGATGCCTTCAGTGTGAATGTACAATTTTCATAGTCATGAAAATACAGAAAAATCTTTAAATGAGAAGGTGTGTCCAAACTTTTGGTCTGTACTGTATCTCTCTGATTTAAGGGCATAAAAATTCAAATTTTGAAAATTGCAAAATGTTCAAAATTTTCGCCAAATTTCCGTTTTTTTCACAAATAAACGCAAGTGATATCGAAGAAATTTTACCACAATCATGAAGTACAATATGTCACGAAAAAACAATCTCAGAATCAGGGGGATCCGTTGAAGCGTTCCAGAGTAATTACCTCATAAAGTGACAGTGGTCAGAATTGTAAAAATTGGCCTGGTCATTAACGTGCAAACCACCCTCGGGGAGAAAGGGGTTAATGAGATGCACCTGTAGATCGGACATAGACTTGTATGGGTGCGCGTGATCTGAATATTGGAGCCACACACAGCATGCTGCGATTGTTTTCTCATGCCGAATTGGCATGACAAAATAATCGGAGATCTTCACTGCTCCATAGTATAATATTGGGCTGAGTGCTATCCGATAAAACATTGGATAGCACATGGCTGTGTTATATGGCAGTGTGAGCAATCCCAAAGACTAAGGGCCCGATACATTAAGGTGTCTATGCCAAAATTCTAGTGTAAAACACCTTATTAAGTTGCAATATTTTGTGCAACTTGGAAGTTTCAGAAATATTGCCACATTTTGTATTTATATTCCTGTCTCGGCCAGCAGCGCCAATATGGGCGTAGCATCTGTGGGGTATGATCGGGACGTGGCGTGATTATACCTGTCAAATTCAGAAAAAGTTTTGTCACTTCAGTGGTGTAAATTATTCCAGAAATGTATTTGAGTGCATTCCTGGTGGCGGTGCAATAGGTGCGCCTATTTCACTAAGTGACATATGCCTTTTAATGCATTAAATGCATTGTACCTTCATTATCCTGTTCACCCCAAAGCCTGGTTTCACCTTCCTGACCAGGCCAATTTTTTCAATTCTGACCAGTGTCACTTTATGATGTAATAACTCTGGAATGCTTCAACATATCCCAGTGATGCTCAATGTTCATGGTAAATTTTAGTGGATATGATTTGTTCTTATTTATGGAAATATCAAAACTTTGACAAAAAAATTGAAAAATTTTCAATTTTCAAACTTTTTTAATTTTTATGCCCTTAACCCAGATAATCATAGCACACAAAATAGTTAATAAATAACATTTACCACACGTCTACTTTACACCAGCAAAAATTTTTTTGTTAGGAAGTTACAATGATTAAACGTTTATCAGCAATTTCTAATTTTTACAACAAAATTTACAAAACCAATTTTTTTGTGGGCCACATCCCATTTGAAGTGACTTTGAGGGACCTATGTGACAGAAAATACCCCTCAAAGTGTTCAAAACAACATTCAAGATGTTTATTAACCATTTAGGGGCTTCACAGGAATTAAAGCAATGTGGGAGGAAAAAATGAAAATCATACTTTTCCCACAAAAATATTGCTTTAGCCCCAAATGTTGCATTTTCAAAAGGGTAACACGAGAAAATGGAGAAACTGCACAACAAATTGTACAGTCCAGAGTACACCGATACCCCATATGTGGTGGAAAACTACTGTTTGGATGCACGGTAAGGCTCGGAAGGGAAGGAGCACCATTCCATTCCAGCGCAAAATTGGCTAGAATAGAAAGCAGACACCATGTCACGTTTGCAGTTAGGGTTGTGTTAGGGTTAGGGTTGTGTTAGAGTTATGGTTGGGACTTTTTCAAAAGTAAAGAAAAAAAAATTATGACGACATGGTGACTAGTGTTGAGTGCGAATGCTCACTAGTTGAGTTTGCATCAGGTACTCAGGTATGCACCGAGTATCACAAGTACTCGAGTGACTTGCTCGAGTTCCTGCCCCGCATGTTTCGTGGCTGTTATACAGCAAAACCCAGAGTACCCGATGCAAACTCAAGTAGCGAACACTTGCGCTCAAGACTAATGACAACATATTCAATATGATGACCTAATGTTATCAAATTCTGTGTCATACCTCTGGGTTCAAAATGTTCCCTATACCCCTTAATAAACTCCTTGAGGGGTCTAGTTTCCAAAATGGGGTCACTTGTGGGGGGTTTCCACTATTTAGGCACATCAGGGCTCTCCAAACGAGACATGGCGTCCGCTCTCAATTCCAGACAATTTTGCGTTCAAAAAGTCACACAGTGCTCCTTTCCTTCTGAACTCTGCCGTGCATCCAAACAGTGTTTTTTCCCCACATATGGGGTGTCGGCGTACTCAGGAGAAATTGTACAACAATTTTTGGGGTCCATTTTCTCCACTTACCCTTGTGAAAATGAAAAATTTGTGGCTAAAAGATAATTTTTGTTGAAAAAGTTTGATATTTTTATTTTCACAGCTCTACGTTATAAACTTCTGTGAAGCACCTGGGGGTTCAAGGTGCTCACCACACATCTAGATAAGTTCTTTGAGGGGGTCTAGTTTCCAAAATGGTGTCACTTGTGGGGGGTTTCCACTGTTTATGCACATCAGGGGCTCCCCAAGCTGGACATGGTGTCCGCTAATTATTCAACAAATTTTACATTCAAAAAGTCAAATGGCACTCCTTCCCTTCTGAGCCCTGCTGTGCGCCCAAACAGTGATTTTTCCCCACATATGGAGTATCGGCTTACTCAGGAGAAATTGCACAGAAATGGTATGGTGCAATTTCTCCTGTTACCCTTATGAAAACGCAAAATTGGGGGCTAAAAAAAACATTTTTGAGGGAAAATTGTGACAATTTTATTTTTACGGCTCAATGTTATAAACTTCTGTGAAGCACCTGGAGTTCACGGTGCTCACCACACATCTAGATAAATTCCCTGAGGGGTCTAGTTTTCAAAATGGTGTCACTTGTGGGGGGTTTCTACTGTTTAGGCACATTAGGGGCCCCCCAAACGCAACATTGCGTCCGCTAATTTTTCAAACAAATTTTACATTCAAAAAGTCATATGGGGTATAGGCGTGCTCAGGAGAAATTGCACAACAAATTTTGGGGTCCATTTTTTCCTGTTAGCCTTGCAAAAATAAAAAAATGGGTCTAAAGTAAAATTTTTGTGAAAAAAAGTTAAATGTTCATTGTTCACTTCCACAATCTAAAAATTTCTGTGAAGCACCTGAAGGGTTAATAAACTTCTTGAATGTGGTTTTGATCACCTTGAGGGGTGCAGTTTTTAGAATGGTGTCACTTTTGGGTATTTTCTGTCATAAAGGCCCCTCAAAGTCACTTCAATTGTGATGTGGTCCCTAAAAAAATGGTTTTGTAAATTTTGTTTGAAAAATGAGAAATCACTGGTCAACTTTTAACCCTTATAACTTCCTAATGAAAAAAAAATTGGTTCCAAAATTGTGCTGATGTAAAGTAGACATGTGGAGATGTTATTTACTAACTATTTTATGTGACATATCTCTATGATTTAAGGGCATCAAAGTTTGAAAATTGCGAAATTTTCAAAATTTTCGCCAAATTTCCAATTTTTTCACAAATAAACGCAAGTCATATCAAATAAATTTTACCACTATCATGAAGTACAATATGTCACACAAAAAAATCTCAGAATCAGTGGGATCCGTTGAAGCGTTTCAGAGTTATTACCTCATAAAGGGACACTGGTCAGAATTGTAAAAATTGGTCTGGTCATTAACGTGCAAACAACCTCGGGGGTAAACGAGTTAAAAGGCCGGCTTGTATGTAGCTAATCAGTGGTCGTTTAACATCGCAAATTTTACAATGTAAGCCAGCCTTGCTACTTACGTTACGATCTCGCATTGGCTGATGATGCACATTTGGAAAACCAAATATAAGGTATCAAAAGTACCACACCGCTGAGACACAGACTGTAGTGGTCTGGTCAGACAATAGTACACCATTATTTAATGCCAGGTACAAATTTATTTTTAATAGTATAATAAACTACATATATATACCACACTTCTAAAAACATATACCTGGCGTAGAGATGGTTGAACGTAAGCATAATTATACTACATGTAATTATTACAGTCTATTGCTGTGCAGAGCGCTATCTGTGAATACATTCTTTGTTTTTTTTTTCACATGTATTAACTTGGCTGATGCCTAGATTGTAATGTAGAGATTGAGAACCTCTTATTCTAGGTTCGTTCTACATTTATATATGTATCAGGTTTGTACTGTCTGTAAATAATAAGCTGTTTATATGGATTTGTTTGTGTTTTGTTTTACAATGGTGGTGGATATATTTTTCTTCTGACTTCACAACGTTATCCCTTAAAGGGGTTGTCCGGAATATTTATTGTATTCACACTGACTCCTAACATGCGCAATCCTAACATTGTGTGATGTATTGTTAGGATTTCACTGTTCTCATATTTTCCATGCTCCTCATATGTCCGCACCATATGCAATTTGCATAGAGATGATCACATGTTAATTGCTTTCTCGTCTGCTTGGATTCAATTGAGGGAAGCAGAAGAGAAAGAGATTAGCATGTGACTGTAAGTATGCAAATTGCATATAGAGCTTTGATGTGACAAAGGTGGACATCTATGCAGTAAGCTTGCTTTTTTTTCCCTGTATCTGTGAGCTAGGTTGGTAAGCTTAGTTGTGTTCTCATATCTATGTAGTGAGCCTGGTTATGTTAATGGATCTATGTAGTAAGTTTGGTGCTTTTCCTGTATCTGTGCAGTAAATTCAGTTCTGTTTCTGTATCTATGTAGTAAGCTTGATTCCGGTCCCATATCTATGTAGTAACCTAGGTTCTGTTCCAGTACTTATGTAGTAACTTTGATTCTGTTCCCATATTTGCATAGTAAGCTCGGAACTATTACTGGATCTATGTAGAAAGCTTGGTTCTTTTTCTGCATCTGTGCAGTGAGGTTGGTTCTGTTCCTGTATCTATGTAGTAAGCCTGGTAAGGTTCTCATATTTATGTGGTGAGCTTGTTTCTGTTCCTGTATCTATGTAGTTAGCTTAGGTCTATTCCTGTATCTATGCAGTAATCTTGGTTCTGTCTCAATATCTGTGTAGCTATCTTGGTTCTGTATCTATGTAGTAAACTTGGCTCTGTTCTTGTATCTGTGTGGTAAGCCTGGTTTTGTTCCTGTATCTATATGGCAAGCTTGGTTCAGCTCCCATATCTAAATAATGTACATAACAATAATAATCTTTATTTTTATATAGCGCCAACGTATTCCACAGCGCTTTACATACATTATCATGGCTGTCCCCAATGGGGCTCACAATCTACATTCCCTATCAATATGTCTTTGGAGTGTGGGAGGAAACCGGAGAACACGGAGGAAACCCACGCAAAGACAGGGAGAACATACAAACTCCTTGCAGATGTTGTCCTTGGTGGGATTTCAACCAAGGACCCCAGCGCTGCAAGGCTACAGTGCTGACCACTGAGCCACCGTGCATGCTTCTATTCCCGTATCTTTATAGTAAACTTGGTTCTGTTCCAGTATCGGTATAGTAAGCTTTGTACTGTTCCCATATCTATGCAGTAACATGGTTCTATTCCGGTATCTATGTACCAACCACTGTTAAGTTTAAAGCCTATTACCTTTGGTGCTTTAATGCAGTGACCAGAGATTAGTAGGCTAAAGTTGGACCGCCGCAACACGTAGGTCAGTGCTTTGTGATTGCCTCATAGGCTAAAATATGCCAGCCAGCCCCTGAGCTTACACATACCAACAAGTCCAATGTGGAATTGCAGGAAATAAACGTATTTATGGTACTTTATGGCCACGTCATATCCTAGGTCAAAATCCCATCAAGATGCTTTGGGAGAATATCAGAAGGGCAATTTAAGTTAATTTGTTGGTGTTTTTTTTTTTTTTTAAATAAAAAAAACAAAAGCTTTACATGGGTTGTCTTTGCTTCTCTATATGACTGTATAGTTGCAAATATACTTCCAACACCTGTAAGTAAAAACATGATGTACGATCATAGGGCCTTATTCCTTGCCACTGTCTAGCAATGGGATCAGCCACAGATGGCTGCAGATTTGGTGCAGCGGACACAACCTGTTGTAAAACATGTTAACAAGGCAGTTCCATGGAATTTTTATTTTGTAATGCTACCATACTAGACTGTATATGAAAGCTACCACTTGTAAAGGGAGGTATTGTAAAATAAGTACGGTATATATTTACATATTATTCATATACAGTACAGACCGAACGTTTGGACACACCTTCTCATTTAAAGATTTTTCTGTATTTTCATGACTATGAAAATTGTACATTCACACTGAAGGCATCAAAACTATGAATTAACACATGTGGAATTAATCAAGAGAATGCCAAGAGTATGCAAAGCAGTCATCAAAGCAAAAGGTGGCTACTTTGAAGAACCTAGAATATAAGACATATTTTCAGTTGTTTCACACTTTTTTGTTAAGTATATAATTCCACATGTGTTAATTCATAGTTTTGATGCCATCAGTGTGAAAGTACAATTTTCAAAATCATGAAAATACAGAAAAATCTTTAAATGAGAAGGTGTGTCCAAACTTTTGGTCTGTACTGTAGTTCTACAGTATACGTTTTTTAGTACCTGTAAATAGACTTTCTTGACACCTGGAATGTAATCTGCAATTCTGCCACAAATAAGCCTTCCAACCCCAGATGTAACACCAATACAAAGCAACAAAACTTCTTCCTGGACGTCAGGTCCCAGACGCTCCCTAACATGATTCATCTGGTAAGAGAAAAGAGTAATAAGTGAGAATCTAAAAATACTTAAACATTCTTTATTTTCTGTACAATCAAAATGCTTACTATGGTTAAAAACACAAACAAACAAGCATGTGATTACCATAAAACCGTGCATCTCCAAATTTTGTTTGCTACATAAAATCATGTATTTCTACATTTTGTTTGTTTTATTGGATTAGCTATATATAATTTTCCAATTATCCAATGTCCAACATATGTATTAGTAGGAATACAGTATAATAAACGTTTACTTAAAGGGGTTGTCTCATGACAAAACTACATTTTAATCAATTGATCTTTGAATAATAATAAGTTCCACAATTGGATGTGTTTAAATAAAATGTTCCTGTGCTGAGATAATCTTATAAATGTTCCCCTGCTGTGTACTGTGTAATGGCTGTGTCTGACCATGTAGAAACATGGACTGATCATACTACATCTGGGCAGGGGAAGAAGCAAAAGAGTGTACAGACAGGAAACAACAGCTGGTTTCTGTAAAGTAAAGCACTTTACAGAAACCAGTTTACCTGTCTTAACACATGTTTTACCTCACAGCTGCGATCCCATGCTGTCTTGTCTGTACACTATATTTTGATTCCTCCCGTGTCCAGGAACTGTGGTATGTTCAGATTATAAACTAGAGCAACTCTGAATGGTCAGACACAGCCATTATACAGAACATTGAAGGAGCACATTTATAAGATTATCTCAGCGCAGGAACATTTTTTTAACCCCTTTATTGACCAATGTCAATCACTGACAGCGGCATTTAACATGCACCGGGCGGAAGTGTGTCATTGATCCATTCCATTGGCGCCCCTGTCACGTGATCACAGAGCGTTGATTGGTTGTCATGACAGCCAGGGAACCCCCGTGTCTGTCATTATGATCCTCCTGTGAATGCCGGACTGTGGCCGGCGTTCATAGGAGATCGTGATTTGTGGTATTATAATGATTCTATAACATTTTATTACTTATATCCTACCTGCTCGTTTTCAGTCATAAGGGTTTGATCCTCATATTCAGTCAGGAGTGGGCCCCGCATTCAGTCACTGCTGGCGCCGCCCACGTATTTGAAATTTGCTCCCGGCCAGTGCTTATATTTGTGGGGCGCATGCGCAGTTTTACATGACCGACTTTGGGTCCCTGCGCGTGCGCAGTGAGGCTGTGTACTTCGCAACTTCACTGCGCATGCGCTATGACCTGCTGCTCCTCGTGCGTGCGCAGTGAGACTGGGACCTGAAGCTGGACATGTAAAACTGTGCATATGCGCTCCACAAATATCAGCGCTCGCCGGGAGCAAATTCAAATAGGTGGGCGGCACCAGCAGTGACTGAATGCGGGGCCCGCTCCTGACTGAATATGAGGAACACACCCCTATGACTGAAAATGAGCAGGTAGGATATAAGTAACAAAATGTTATAGAATCATTATATTTGCACCAATTTTAATGAAAATAGCTTGTTAGTGATGCACATTGCATCACTAACAAACCAATGGGGACAGTGTAGATAGTAGATAGGACATGACTGGTTCCCTTTAAAAAAAAAAGAACCTATACATATTTGGTATTTGCGTCCTTGTACTGACCTGGGGAATCGTATTGCTAGGTCAGTTTTACCATCTAGTGAACATTGTAAAAAAACAAACAAACAAGACAACTGTGGAATTGCACTTTTTTGCAATTTCATTGCACTTGGAATTTTTTTTCCTGTTTTCCAGTACACTATGTGGTAAAACCAATGGTGTCATTCAATGTTTGTGTCTCGGCCATGTAATGCAGATGAATATTTCAAGTGTTTTACCTACTACCTATTGTACATAAGTCCAAGCCCAAGTAAACAAGAGTTTATTTTTTTTACTAATGCCCGGCTCGTTCTTCATGACAACAAAGGTTTCCACTTTGCTCTATGCAGTCTGAGAGTGACAGCAGTTCAAGCAAACACATGTGCACATACCCGGGTACATCTGTATAGAACGAAGAAGTAACCATCGTCCAATCACGTCCTTACAAAATTCTCTTTAAGATCCCAGTAATGAGTTACCTTGTAATAAGTTTATTGTTTGGAAACCCTTCTAAGAAAACCAATTTGTCCAAGATGTACAATATAAATGTCCTGAGACCCCCACCTATCACTGAAAAGACTGGTAAGAAGTGCACAGCTCAGGAGGCACGAATCCGTACTTTGGTACGTGTGCAATCTGGCAGGAGATGGGACCTTCTGCCTCCTGAGCTGTGCACTTCTGAAGATCTTTTCGATGAGGATAGTAGGACCCTGAGCCCCATTGATCTGCAGGAAAATTAAAGTAGTACAAAATATTAAAAAATTACCAAGGTTTAGTTACACTTTAATTGTACCATGATCATGTATATTTGGTCCAGAGAAGAGTAGAAACTAGTCCCAGAGTTAATTGCCATTTGTCTTTAAGTGTCCCTGCCTTTAATGTGTCCCAGACAAGTGGTTAAACATAAAGCAATTTTATAAGCCATCACTTACCAAATGAACATAAGGCACAAAATAGCCGAAAAGTGCTGCTGGAATCCCAAATGCCCATATGCAATAACTCTTGATTTTGAAGATGGAGAAGTTAAAGGCCTTTTTACGCCTGTTGCTGTTCCTAGGCAATAGTGGCTTATAGGTGAATCCAGCCAAAAATAGTATAAACAGGAAGATACATAAGACACGCAGGGTATTGTAAAGTTGTATGGCTTCAAGCAAATATTTGAGAAGAAAAGGCAGTGACACAGTAAATATGCTGCTGCCTGCTGTGACAATACCATTTACTAGGCCCAAGCGTTTCTTAAAGTAGTGTCCCAAGATTACTAAGGAAGGTTGGTAAGCAAATGAGCAGCCACAAGCAAATAAAATTCCATATGTAAAATAAAGAGGCTCCAAGCTCCTACAGAAAAATAAAAACAAGTAAATTAAAACCTATGGAGAAAATATTTAACATAACATTTTACATAGACAATAAAAAATGAGCTACTAGGGTCTTTTAAGAAGCCAAACCTCAACTAACAACAACAGAAATAGATACACAAAGCTATAAAGTTTGGTTACCAAACTCACTCTGGTTGAGGAAAATATATAGTGTATACATCAAGATGGCGGCAATGCCAGTAGACGCCATTTAAATGTCAATTGCTGTCAGCGGCATGTAAATGGTAAAAAAGCAGAGATTGTAGCTAGCTAGCTTTTTTTTACTCTTGTGTGACTTCTAATAATGAATACATATTCTTAGTTTTAATGAATTTTGGAGTTTTTGTTGACTTCCTCCTTGATAAGAGATAGATGTATTCTTTGGAGTCCTCTCCATAAACTTTTTCTCATACCAATGGTCCAGAAGTTCTTGATAAATTTTGTCAAAGTTTAAGACTGTGTATAGTCTAAGTTTGCAAAGTCTAAAAGTTTGTCAGTTTTATTGAATCTGCTTCTATTAATATTGAAAAAAAAGGTAATTATGTCACTTTCAAGTGAGTAAATTAGGAGTCGGTTGGAGTGTAGAGATAGGATTGTCTCCGCTCCCCTATTTTTTGCTATATCTTATTATTTATGTCACTTTGCAGCAAGTGCGATAACTCATTCTTTCTCATAAAAAAATGTAAATAAAATATTGATGTTTTGCCAATCAAGTTACTGATTTTCTAATGTACTGTGCACTACAACATGACGGCTAATAATTATTGATAAAGATCTTACTTGACAAAAGAACTCGAAAAAAGGCCAATAGTTCCCACTGCGGCACCAATAACTGCAGTCTTTCGGCATCCAAACATGTCTGTAAATACGCTGACCACAGGGGAGCAGAAGAATATCATACCCATTGATAAGGAGCTCACCCATGCTGCAGAAGAAAAAAACAATTAGAAACAAATGATATATGCAAATTGTGCTAAGTATTAATAGTGATGTACAACAAGTTAGTACATTTATTACAACTATGAGCAAATGTGTATCTCTGTTTAGGAAATATACCTCTATACCAGCTTCGGAATAAGAACCAGCAAGACTTCTGGGGTTAGATCAACTAAAAATGATCACGTAAAATTGCCTTTTCTGCAGCCTCTATATTTTACTACAGGCAATTGAATCTTTTGTGGTTTAGGCAACTGTCTGGTATCTAATCTCTAGTTCTATTAAAAAAAAGGCATTTTTTTTGTTGTTGGTTGAGCGCAATCTTTTTCCCAAGCACACTGAGCTCTTGAAATAAAGAAGTTTAGCCTGAACGGCGTCTTACAGGGTTTCAACTTTGGTGACTCAAGGATGCCAAAAAGATGAAAAGAGAATATTAAACTTGTGATCAGCACAAAAGTTCAAAATGAATTATGAATGAAGTTAGACATTCTTTAAAGTAAAACATTTCACAAAATGAAATATAGACCCACAATTCTCCAGCATATTCCTTAAAAGGGTTTTCCGATTTTATAAAATCTCTGCTCTAGGTGTACTCACCTTCCCCAGGTCCAGCACTGAATCTCCGACACTGCTCCCGGTGTCTTATTGTCTTCAGGCCTGACGTCGTGTCAACAGTGCTGCCGCTAATCACTGAGATCAGTGGCTTTGACTTAGTAGACGCAAGAGCCAATGAGCTCACTGATTGGCTGCAGTGCTGCCGACAAGCGACAAGAGATACCAGGAGCAGCAGCAGAGACTCAGCGCTGAACCTGGGGAGGGTGAGTTAAGCGAAGATTTTTTTTCTTGTCTGTTCTAAGCAAGCTACAGCCGGGGAAGGTATTTTCTAAAATCGAAAAACTCCTTTAAAGAACCATTTAGTCGAGCCGATAATTGGCTTGTGTAAACACAATGGCAATCATTTGTCAGCCAAGTCGTTCGCTCATGCTGACATTAAGATCATTATTATAGGTAGGATACCAACCTATGTAAAAGGAGATATGTTGTCAATAATGAGAATATTTTATTTCAACTGATTATACAATCGCTCTGTGCACATAGCATGCAATGTCAGGGGTTAAAGAAACCCAATAAAAAAAAAGAAATAAATCAATGAGTTCTCTTCATGAGTCAGCCAATTTAATGCTAAACTAAGATTTCTATTATTTTTAGTTTTAACATTAGAAACATACCTAACCAATAATATTACATATGGGAGTAAATAAAATAAGCAGAATAATCATAACTGGTTGTTTGAAGGTTCATATTAATCTTATTCCAAAGTGAATTAATTTAATTCAGTTCAGTCACCTGTCTATTTTAGCTGTAGAACAAGAAAAAAAGAAATGTGTGAACAATGCCTGATTATTGTAGAGTGGAAAACCTGGGTGATTCTCAACATCCACAATTCACTGTGGTGTAAGAATGCCAGGGTCTGTGCTTCTCCTGGCCAGAAGGTGGCACACTAACTGCAGAGCTGCTGGTACCATAACATATAACTCCCAGCAGCATCAAAAGTAAATAGGCAACCTCTAGTACCTCAATGAGTCCAGACACCGTGATATTGTGCACAATTATTGCACCCTGCAAAATTACACCTTTATTACATGTTTCATTCACTCCTCAGTTCATATTTGCAATTCAATGAATATTTTCAGTTAGCAGTTAATTTTATCGTTCATATTAGGGCTCTTTCACACGTCAGTGTGTCCGGTACGTGTAGTGACAGTTTCCACACGCACTGAAGACACTAACACACGCAGACCCATTCAAATCTATGGGTCTGAGCACATGTCAGTGTGTTTCCACGGATCGTGTGTCCGTGTGCTCCACATGCTGACATGTCCGCTTTTTTCCGGGTGCACGGTCCACAAAATGTCTTACGCTGAACACACACGGATGACATCCGTGTGTCATCAGTGTGACACGTACCAGCGCTGGAGGGGCTCATTCTCCCTGGCTCAGGGGGGGACATCTCCGGAAAGGTGAGTATAAGGATTTTATTATTTTATTCTTATTTTTACACAGGGACACTGCGGTAGCAGACTACTACTACTCCCAACATTGTCCCTTGCTCATGCTGATTACAGCACGAGTAAGGAACAATGATGAGGGACGCGTTCAGCACCCGGCGCTTGGGAACAGCACGAACTGTAGCGCTGATTCCCAGGCGCCGGTATGTGTGATCCTGATGCGGCACACGGGCAGCACACGGTTGTCAAACGTGACACACACGGACACATGGGACACGGATATCTACGGACGTGTGAAGCCACCCTTATAATCACATCCCGCTGCTCTTCCATTATGAATGGTTATTGCAGAGTTTTCATGTTTACTGCCTTAGGGCTTATTCACACTTCAGTATTTGGTCAGTATTTTGCATCAATGTTTGTATGCCAAAATCAGGAGTGGAACTTACAGAGAAAAACTATAATTGAAATATTGACACCTGATCTGTGTTTGGAGACACTCCTGACTTTGGCATACAAATACTGATGAGATACTGATCAAAATACTGATGTGTGAATAAAGCCTTACATGGGGTTGTATAGCCGTAAAAGAATCTGTCAGCAGGATTATAACTTCCAAATTATTTATATGCGTATGCAGTAGTGATGAGTGAGTATGTTTTGTTAACCCTTTCGCCGAGTATGCTCGGCTGAGCACTGAGTATTTATAGCGTGCTCGGGCTTTAAGTTTTCGTCGCTCGTGAACATGATTTGTGACTGTTTGACAGATTTAATACATGTGAGGAATGCTGGAAAAACAGGCATTCCTCATATGTATTAAATCTGTCAAATAGTCGCAAATCATGTTCACGGAACCACGAAAACTAAGCCCGAGCACTCTATAAATACTCAGTGCTCAGCCGAGCATACTCGGCGAAAGGGTTAACAAAACATACTCGCTCATCACTAATGGCCAGTATTTTGTCAGTATTTTACATCAGTATTTGTAAACCACATCCAGGAGTGGAACAATCAGAGGAAAAGTAGAATAGAAACACGTCACCACTTCTGTATTTATCACCCACTCCTGGTTTTGGCTTACAAATACTAATGTAAAATACTGACCAAATACTCGACGTATGAACGTGGCCTTAAAGCCGGACATCAGGTTTTAAGGGTACGTGTCCACGATCAGGAATAGTAGCATTTTGGACCCAGCTTATTTTCACTGCATCCAAAACGCTGCATTCTACATTACGCACTTTAAAAACCATGTGTTTTGGAACTATGCAGATTTACCGCATGTAATGACAGTCTATTGGGGAAAATACATACAGGGGACTAGCGTCTCTGCTATAGAAATTTACATGCTGTGGCTCGGAAACCTGCACCACTGGCAAGTTTACTTAAAAAGAAGCACAGTGGGCATGGGACTTCTATAAATCCCATCTTCTGTGTTTGTAATTTAGAATGCGTGTTTTGGACGCAGCAAAAATACGTTGAGTCCAAAACGCTGCTATTCCTGCATATACATACCCTAAGGCTGCATTCACACACCTGTGAGTGTTACCATCTGAGAGAAATGGTAAGCTTTTTTTCTCAGGTGTTTTCCTAGTTGCTTCAGTTTTTTTTCTTATACATTTTTCTTCACTGAAACCTAGACTGTTAAACTTTTTTTTATCCATTGACTCTTAACAATGGATCAGTTAAAAACAGATGAAACTCAGATGGAAAACTGAAATACAAAGTTGATCTTCAGCGTTTCATGTTTTATATTGATCCCCATAGACTTTTATGGCATGTCTGATCCACAGAACGGATGAGAATCAGACATGCTTTGAGTCTCAAGGACCGGAGACACAGATCCGTTATTAGAACGGATGATTTATGGAGCAATGAAACAATAGGTCCCTGTTTATGGCAGGAGACCCTCGGCCATACACGGACTGTGAAGCACAGGCAGACAGCTGAAATCAAAGTGTCTGTCACTACTTCATGCCATCATTAGAGTAAGCACCATAAAGGATTTGATGGGTTCACTTTACGCCGAGGCCCTTTTCCATTTTTGCGCTTTCGTTTTTTGCTCCTCTTCTTCCCAGAGCCATAACTTTTTTTTATTTTTCGGTCAATATGGCCATATGAGGGCTTGTTTTTTGCGGGACAAGTTGTACTTTTGAATGACGCCATTGATTTTACCATATTGTGTACTGGAAAATGGGAAAAAAAATTGCAAGTGCGGTGAAATTGCAAAAAAGGTGCTAAAACTGACATGCCGTTATGATTCTCCAGGTCATTATGAGATACCAAACATGTATAGGTTCTTTTTTAGGTAAGTGGTGAAAAAAAATCTTAAGTTTGTCAAAAAAAAAAAAAAAAAGTAGTCACCATTTTCTGAGACCCGTAGCGTCTCCATTTTTCGTGATCTGGGGCTGGGTGAGAGCTGTTTTTATTTATACTATTTTGGGGTAGATACGATGTTTTGATCGCCTGTTATTGCATTTTATTCCAATGTTGCGGCGACCAAAAAAATGTAATTCTGCCATTTTGATTTTTTTTCTTGGTACGTTGTTTACTGATCGGATTAATTATATTTTTATATTGATAGATCCGGCTATTGTGAACTCGGTGATGTCAAATATATGTATATATTTATTTTTTTATTGTTTTATTTTGAAAGGGGGGTGATTTGAACTTTTGTATTTTTTCATTTTTTTAAATATTTTTTAAAACTTTTTTTTACTTTTCACACATTTCTATAATCTCCATGGTTGACTAAAAGCTGCGATCATCCAATCACCTGTGCTACACACTGCAGGGCTCCAGCCCTGCTGCGTGTAGGAAAAATGTTCACTTGCTATGAGCGGTGCTCATAGTATCCCAGCAATGACAACCGCAGAAGTCTCCTGCAAACCCCTGGTTGTCATGCGAACCCATCGGCGACCAGCGCGCCGATGGGCAGGATTAGTGACACACTTCCTCAGTGGCCATGTTAAATGCAGCTGTTGGAGATTGACAGCGGCATTTAACATGTTAACAGCCGCGGGTGGATCGCGATTCCACCCGTGGCTGTTAAGGGCACATGGCAGCTGATCATATCAGCTGGCATGTGCCGGGAAAGATGCAAACTTAGCGCCGGAGCCCGCATCAAAGGGGGAGACATGGCATGTGCCATATATATACGATGCATGTCGTGAAGGGGTTAAAAAGAACTCTACAATGAGACCATAAGCAGCAGCCTCTAAAGATTTTTGTAATTGCTTTATTCCAATACAATAACATTTGAGAAATAGAAATTATTATTGACCAGACCTGGGAAAAGTTTTAATGTGGCCCACAGACCTGGACAGCCAAAGGGCTGGATTCAGTGGCTTACTGTCCCCCTGCCCAATGTCTCACTTTCCCTGGTATCTGCATTCTCGGAATGCAGATACCGGTGAACATAATGATGGAACAGGGAACCGTCAGTTCCTACTTCCATCACTGAGCCTCTGCATCTAAGAGCACAGCAGGTGCGATGATGTCATTACATGGTGTTAGTACAGAGCGCAGGCCGTAGAAGCGGGTAAACGAGGCGAAGTGAGTAACTGTTTTTTTTCTTATTCACAGTACATTGTGGGAAATTGTAGGAACATCACGCTGTACCCTAAGGTGCATGTTTAGGGACATCATGGTGTGCCCTATGGGTTATGTTTAGGGACATCATTCTGTGTCCTATGGGGTATGTTTAGGGGTTTAGGAACATCATGCTGTGCCTTATGGGGTATGTTTAGGGACATCATGCTGTGCCCTATGGGGTATGTTTAGATGTTTAGGGACATCATGCTGTGCCTTATGGGGTATGTTTAGGGACATCATGCTGTGCCCTATGGGACATGTTTAGGGACATTACGCTGTGCCCTATGGGGCATGTTAAGGGACATCATGCTGTGCCCTATGGGGCATGTTTAGGGATATCACGCTGTGCCCTATGGGGCATGTTTAGGGACATCATGCTGTGCCCTATTAGACATGTTTAGGGACATCATGCTGTGCGCTATGGGGCATGTTTAGGGACATCATGCTGTGCCCTATGAGGCATGTTTAGGGACATCAAGCTGTGCATTAAGGGTCATGTTTAGGGAGAAGATACTGTGCTGTATGGGGCATGTTTAGGGAGATAATGCTGTGCTCTAAGTGATGGGTGTGGGGACATATTTCTGCATGGGAGGCTGAGTGGGGATTTTATACTATATAAGGGGGCTGTGTGAGGACATTATAATGCGTGGTGGTGAGGGGTGCTTTGTGTTGACATATTGTGTGAGGGGAGGGACATCATACTGTGTGGGGACATCTAATATGAGGGGCTTTGTAGGGACATCATACTGTGTAGGGGGGCTTTGTGAGAACATACTGTGTAGGGAGCTCTGTGGGAATATCATACTCCGTTGGGGCCTCTCTGGGGACATCACAATATGTGGAGACATCATACAGTGTAGGCTCTGTAGGGACATACAATGCTGGGAGCTTTGTGGGGACATCTTGCCATGTCAGGGGACATTATACGGTGTGGGGAAATCGAGTGTGGGGGGCTCTGTAGGGATATCATACTGTGTAGGGAGGCTTTGTGGGTACTTACTGTTTAGGAGGCTGTGTGTGGAGCTCTGTGGGGACATCATACTGCATGGAAGGCTTTGTGGGGACATCATACTGTGTGAGGGTACATTATACAGTGTGAGAGGGTTTGTGGTGACATCATACAGTTTGAGGGGCTGTGTTGGGGCATCATACTATGAGGGGAGCTCTGTGGGGACATCATACTGTGTGTTGAGGACTGTGGGGGCATCATATTGTGTTGTGAGCTGTTGATTAAGGTACAAAGACTGAATAACAGGAGCAGAATAATATGCTGCTATATATAAACTTTAAAAAAGCAGTAAATTATGTTTTTTTATTAGCTGCTAGAGGGAAAAACATTTTACATGTATTAACAGTAGATGCAAGTCACCAAACGTAATTCAGCTCAATATTAAGTGCTAAAAATTGATATAAAACAATGAGCAGAATTAAGTATGGCCAGTTGAATCAGCCCTTCACGACCGTCAGTCTTTGACATGTCCCCTGGGAAAATTAATTGTCCACCCACCCCTGGTATAAACCATTCCTATAGGACTGCAGGGGCAATCTGGGAGCATTTGCTGACTTCCTCTCATCATATGACTGAGATGAAGGGTGATGACCATTTCTTTATTAAGCATTGTGCTACAGAGAATAAAGAATGCTACACATTCTAGGGGTCAATGTTAGACTTTGTCTTAAAGTTTTATGAATGTAAATCCACAAATACACTTTATTGTAAGGCACTGTGTCTCGTGCTTAAATGAATGGTAATAGTATCTTTCATGTCTTTTGCCCTAAGGCTAGTTGCTTGAAAATGGAATTTTACTAAGCTATGGCGTGTATCGCAAGATCCTGACCCCTACACATATCACAGAGCAAAAATGTGAATGAAAACAGCCGATGGGATTAATGAGGGTGTGGAGAAAATATAAGAGGCGTTGCTCTGATAACCTGCTGATTTAATGTGGTTTGCCCATTTAGAACGGCTGTTAATGTACATTGGATGTATAATATATTTATTTTGCAAAGGTCATTATCATAATTCCTAAAGTAAAAATATTTTTTGTACTGGGAGCTTAAAGCCCAAAGTTTATTCTGGCAGGTCAAATACTCAGGCTGTGAGATATACAGTAGAAGTGGGTGAAATAAAGTACAAAAAAATACTGCCATGTGAAAGTGATCAAATTCAGGTTATCCCATTTTTCTTGAGAACAGACAATTGTCTGCTGGGTCTTATAGACCCCATAGATATTAGAATATTGGGAGATCTCACATCCAAATCTGTTTGATTTGCCTACTAAAATCTAATTTCTAAATCCAGTTTAAGATAAATGCGTGTGAAAGAATAAACATAGTAATAAGAAATTTGAAGTATGTAAAAGCTGAGTATTACACTCGGCTATACTTGTATAAATAATTGCATTCCTTCCTGCACTTGGAGCAAGCATTATTAACACTGTGTACGCTGATGATCTTGTATTTTGTCTAGAAATGTACAAAAACAGCATTCTTGTATTCCAATAACTGCCTATTTGCATCCCACTGAGCATTTGACGCCCAGATGTCTTTAAGGGGCTTGTTCCTCTGTTCCTTTTCTCCTGCTGAGCTCATAGCATTTCATATGGTGAAAAGTCATTCCTGCCAGATGCAATATCTCAAGCTCAGCTCAACATTAATTACTCATATGGGATGCCGGGCTCTCAAACTTTGATGTAACCAACAGTGGTGGAGGAAATTCTGCACAATCTAATCACAGTAGACAAAATTATATTACAGATCAGTTTTTATGGTGTATACAGTTCTGTACAAAACTTTGCTGGCTGAAGAGCAGTACAATAATGACTGTCTGCAGGCAACAGTGAAGCATGATGGAGGTGCCTTGCAATTTTGGGGCCACATTTCAGCAAATGGAGTTGGGGATTTGGTCAGGATTAATGGTGTCCTCAATGCTGGGAAATACAGGTAGATATTTATCCATCATGCAATACCTTTAGGGAGGCATCTAATTGGCTGTATGTTTGGTGTCTATGTCCAGTTGCAGTATAAATTTGGAGCCAATGTCATTAATAACTATCTTCAGCATAAAGAAGATCAAGGTGTCCTAGAAGTGATGCTATGGCCTCCACTGAATCGGGATCTCAACATCATCGAGTCTGACTGGTATTACATGAAGAAACAAAGATTTTTGCAAGTTTACATCCACGGAAGATCTGTGGTTAGTTCTTCAAGATGTTTGGAACAAACTCCCTGCCGAGTTCCTTCAAAAACGGTGTGAAAGTCAAACTAGAAGAATTGATGCTTTTTTGAAGGCTAAAGGTGGTCACACTGAATATTGATTTAGATTCCTCTTTTGTTCATCCACTTAATATTTTGTTAATTGATAAAAAAAACTATTAACACTTTTGACAGTATTTTTCCCCACACCTGCATAAAACTGTTGCATAGTACTGTAGTTTCTAAAAGAGAAAACCATTAGATTATCATGTCATCTTCAAGATGTGGGCAACATGGCACATGAACATCAAGCTACTTCTCTGAGTAAAGTTCTTACAGTGCTGTCTCGGCCATGATATTGTGGCCATTATATTGCTTTTCTCACTATGGCATAGCTACCGTAATTAAGATTTTGTTTGAGCACCCATAATGCTATTCTAGGACAATTTTATCCAAAAAGAAGCAGCTTGCCATTCTTCATTGTAAATGTTGAACCAAAGGCTTATATATTATTTACAACCTTGATCTTGACAGAATAGGACGTATCGTGGAGATACAAATGAGTTTCAATAACAGTATTTTGTTAAAGTAAAAGATGAAGTCAGTAAATCCATTTCGATGCTGACAGCACATGACAGCTGATTTAACAGTGTTCAAGTACTGCTATGTACAGCACAGGCAGTCGGATGATCGCAGCTTCAGGTCTCCTAAGCGGACTAGTAAAAAAAAAAAGATTTTTAAAAAATAGGAAAAAAAACTACAAAAGTTCAAATCACCCACATTTGTATCTACCCCAAAATGGTATCAATAAAAATGTCAGCCCAGGTTGCAATTAATAAGCCATCACCCAGCCCCAGAACTCAAAAATTTAAATGTTACGAGTCTCGGAAAATGGCAACACAGGCAAAAACTTTTTTTGGACAAATTTTAGATTTTTTTTCATTACTTAAATAAAAAATAAACTATACATGTTTGGCATCCACAGGCTGCGTGCCCACGTTGCGGATTACAAGCGTATTTGCTGCGGTAATCCGCATCCCATGGTCCCCAATGAGAATCCGCAAGTTCTATGCCCATGCTGCGGATTTTTCCGCAGCGTTTATGCTGCGTTCAAAAATCCGCAGCATGTTCATTAATTTTGCGTTTCCGCAAGCGGAATTGCCTTATACAATGCAATAAAAAATGCAAGGCAATTCCGCATGTCGAAAACGCGTGAAAAACGTGCGATAAACGCTTGCGGAATTCCGCATGCGTTTTTCCAGGAGAGGACATGCGGAAATGAAGCAGAAATTTTCTGCTTCATTTCCGCAACGTAGGCACATAGCCACATACTTATACTGACCTGAAGAATCATATTGCTAGGTCAGATTAACCATATAGTGAATATGATAAATAAAAAAAAAAAACAACAGTAGAATTGCACTTTTTTTGCAATTGTACCGCACTTTTTTTTCCCCATTTTCCAACTCACTTTATGGTAAAATAAATGGGGCCATTCAAAAATCCAACTAGAAAAACAAGCCGTCATATGGCTATATTGATGAAAATATAAAAAAGTTATGGCTCTTGGAAGAAGGGGAAGAAAAATGAAAAAATGGAAAATGGACCAGGGTTGAAGGGTTTAAACAGCAGATGAGCTAATCAATTCAATGTGAATTGAATTTTTGACAAATTTTTAGGAATTAAACTTAGCAAATTTGAACAAAATGCCATTGGCTTTTTGCAAGGCGTCTAAAATAGCTACTGCCATTTTACAAATTGTACATGATTGCATCAGCCAAAGAAGGATCGCATGATCTAGGGCGTGTCCAGGCTCCCCCATAAGCACAGTCATTTAGGTGGCACTATCATAGCTTGAATAAAAGCAAAGGCAGGGAATGCAGCAGTCATTTTAGAATACATCTTAGTGTGAAGACATCACAGCTCACAGCTTAGCCAAAGCGATAGGTACTGAAAACCATAAAACACTAAAAAAACTGTCCAATTAGTGTGTGACAGCACTGCAGTGAAGAAGAAGTTGAAAACAGAATAGAATCATACACCTTTTTTCAGGGCAATTGGAGGCTTTGAAGTACTTTTGATTTGCGGTTAATGGTTAAATTACAAAATGAATTTCCTGTATATGACATGAATGAAATAATGAACTAATTCTGATGAATTAATTAATGAAAAAAGAAATGAAAACAAACAACCATAAGGTTAATTCCACTGTTGTTTATCTTCCAAGTATATTTCCACTTAAGAAAGCAGTAGCTAAAAGCACTGCACACAGTCCTAAAAACACAGTGTGACCCAACAAGATACAACAGCAACAGATGGCCGCTTTCACGAGTAATTGAAGGCTGGTTGTAGTGATAATGACTGGTCTGACTTGCTTTCTGTTATCTAAAGCGCTCATGAGTTTGGCACAAACAATATTAACTATTAATGCAAGTCTTTTAAGCTTATTAGAGCATATAGTATCTTAATTATTAACCTTGAAATATCCACAAAGTAGACAAATCCAGATCAACCTTTGGTAATTCATAAGACCTGTAAACACAGGGCAGTGCAGGGGGACTAATTGATAACCAACCGTAGCTAATGGTCCATTCACAACACTTGAAGACTGCTTATGTCCTGGTATGAGGTTCCCATTGCGCTTAGATCAGCACTACATAAGCCCACATGCTTATTCAGCTAGTATTTTGTCTAGAACAGAGGTTATAAAATTGGGAATAAAAATAACAATGATTAAAGTTTCGACACTAGAGTGTCTTAGTTCAGTAGACTGCATCTCACAACCTGGTCATATACTCAGAGGTAAAATAATGTAGAAACTGTGGGCTTCAGTGAAATAGGCTGATAATCCGGATTCCATTTGTAAATAGTTTCCCGACTCCCTCCTGACTGCAGATGTTCAAGGACATGGAAGGAGTCGGCATATTGGATCTCTGTAGGAAACAGGCTACTACCATTGGTGTTTTCTCCAATGTATTCTCTCCTCCCTGGAATTAATATGCACGCCTTGCTGAACTTGTTTCTTTATGGTAGATTCTGGAGAATAATATAATTTTATTCTTCAGTTCCTTGTAAAAAAAGAGTATACTGTAAACTCCACCATAAAATTGCCTTGAAGGTAGTTTCAAGACAGTCTTAGTTTCTCGACAGTTTTAGCTCTCCTTCTAAGAAATAGCCATAACATGTGAAATGCTCTGCGTGCATGCAAAATCATACTCTTCTCAGAAACCAGATATTGCAATGTGCTGATACATTTTTTAAATCCTCAAAGTTTAGCTTTCTAAGAAATAGAAGGCAAATGTAAATTGCACCGTTGACCACTTGATTTGTTTCCTGACAAGCTCAATTATTTCTGTTGTTCTCAACCTAGAACTATAGTAAATGTAATTCTTCTGAACAGAAACTGTAACCAGCAGTGTTTGTGTTTCCATATTTGTGTATGGATTAAGTCTTTGTTCTAAAGGGGAACCGAGTCATATTTCTGTACTGATTATCTGCAGATTTCATTTATCTTTCCCAATCAATTTTCCAGTCTGGCATCTATATCCTCTGGTAGACGTCAGTTTCCACTGATGTAAGGGTGACTATTCCGCTAATGCAATCAGTGATCTTTTTGTTCTACTAACTACTGACGCTGACCTCATATACACTGAGTACTAACATCCCTGCCTGACTCAGATATTCATTAAGAAATGTAAAGTATGTGTGCACTTTCGCAATATTTTTTTCTTTATTGCACTTAAAGCGATATTTTGGGTTCGCTCACACTTGGGTATAAATCGGGCAAGTGCAGTCCAATAAAAAATCAAATTGCACTCAGACCAATGTTATTCAATGAGGCAGTGCAGATCTGCGTGTATTTTCTCAGTTGTATTCAACATGAGAAAAAAATACTGTGATTTCACTCCGAAATCAGATAGTGTGAGAAAAAAAATCACATGGCATACGGGCCATCAGAATGGCATCCAATTTTTATGGATACATTCCAATTCTGTAAGATAAGAAACTGTAAATGGTCCTGGAAACGATTAATGGCTGCTGAGGAAAAAAAATGGATTGCATACGAATGGCACACTGATGACAAGTGAGAAAAAAATCATCCCACTATCCTGGATGAGAATGGGACTGGTACGCGTAAGTGTGAGCGATCCCCAAGGCCACGTTCTCACATTCAGTATTTGGTCAGTATTTTACCTCAGTATTTGTAAGCCAAAACCAGGAGTCAGTGAAAAATATAGAAGTGATTATATTAGAGGATTTGGGAATGTTTACTTGCAAAAGAGAAGACTGAGAGGATACTTAATAGCTGTCTACAAATATCTCAAGGGCTGTCACACTGTAGAGGGATCAGCTTTATTCTCATTTACCCAAAGAAAGACTAGAGGCAACGGGATGAAACTGAATGGGAGAAGATACAGATTAGATATTAGAAGAAACTTTTTGACAGTGAGGGTGATCAATGAGTGAAACAGGCTGCGACGAGAGGTGGTGAGTTCTCCTTCAATGGACGTCTTCAAACAGAGGCTGGACAGACATCTGTCTGAGATGGTTTAGTGAATCCAGCATTGAGCAGGGGTTGGATCAGATGACCCTGGAGGTCCCTTCCAACTCTAACATTCAATGATATTAACATATTTGATACTTAGTCCAAATTTTAGCTTTTGAGTTGACCCTTCCATCCAGTGGAGTAGTTTGAAGCTGGAAGGCCCCAATGAAAAATCTCCAACAGGACCCACAACTATCACAACTCTCACAACTCTCACAACTATCAGGCCTTTAATATTATGGCCTTTTGTATGTGTCAAGCGGACATTTTAGCCTCTTGTACTTCAGAGCCCCAGTTCCACTGCAACCCCTACACCCATTATAGGTGCACCCCTGCTCTCATCCCTCTTTAAAGATCTGTGAATTATTAGCAGGATATTAAAAGCATTTCTAGACAAGCGGTTTCCAATAAAATAACTTTGTGGAAAAAAAAAGTACAGAAGAGGTGACGTGTTTCTATTATACTTTTCCTCTGATTTTTCCACTCCAGGTTTTGGCTTACAAATACTGAGGTAAAATACTGATCAAATACTGAACATGTGAATGAGGCCTAATACTTGCAATTGGTTCTCTAGCGTTTCCATAAATTTGGAAGAGATTGTTGCCACAAATTTTTTTTACAGCCAATTTTTTTATTTGACATTGATTGAAATATCTTTGACAATATTCATTACTATCATAACTTTGGTATTTTCCTTGATACGATAATAAAAGTAGTTTTTGCAACAAAGTAATCTTCTAAAAACTTAAAGAGAATAAAAGTGTATCAGCGATAACCAAACCTACACAAATAGATAAACGCACTATCTCAAATGCTTAACAAAGTGAGCTAACATTTTCTGGGCACCCAAAAGGGAGTTGAAAAAGAGGTGAGCCAGATGTTACAGTGTAATATTTCCGATAGCATAGATATCTGAACGAACAGCCGCCCTCCAGTAACCAATTATTCAAGTCAAGAATATTTACAAGTAAGGCATTAGTGGCTACCTGCTGCCTATGTCAAATATTAACTGCTTATTATGGGAACATGAAAGCCCGGTCTACCTGCTGAGTTAGGCATCTCTGGTTAACTGGTAACTCACCCGTGAGTGTTTGAAGCCATCAATTACAACAGTAATTTAGGATAAACTAATACAATTACAGAATGTAAATTCTACTGCACTCACTGAACTGAGCTCCTTAAATAACCTTTGTCAAATGACAGTTGTGCTTGAAAAGCTGTGTTCTTACGTCACTGTGAATTATTATTAATGTCAATGTCATCATTCTTATTAAAACTAGTACTTTTCTAAAGGTCCATGTACACAGCGCTGCATTTTTTACATGTTTTTTTTTCTGTACACATTTGTCACAAAACCTAGAGGGTTTACTGATGGCAGCAATGAATGAGAATCCTAAAGCGTTATGCACACGTTGCTTATTTTTGACTAGCAGACTTGGTGCAGATTTAAATCTGCAGCATGTCAATTCTTTCATCAAAAATGCTGCAAAAACACACGTATTTTACACAGCGTTATTCCTGCCAAGAGATGCAGAAATGATGCAGAAATTTCTGAACCAAATACTGTATATACTCGAGTATAAACCGACTTTTTCAGCACATTTTTTATGCTGAAAAAGCCACCCTCGGCTTATACATACTTATATATACTTCTATATAGAGTATATACTGGTGGTGTGTGTGGGGGGGGGGGTTGCGGCGATGGAGGAGCGGGCAAAGGCAGTAGCCGCTGCTGCAGCTACCACGTGTTCCCGCTGCTAAAGAAAATAAATATTCACCCCTCTCCACGCCCATGGGAGTGGAGAGGGGTGAATATTCATTCTCCTTAATAGTGCATTGTGAGTAGCAGCTGCCGTTTCCTACTGCGGCTCAGCGATCCTGTGTGCCCGATATTAGAGAGAATGAATATTCATTCTTCTCCACGCCCAAGGGCATGCAGAAGAGTGAATATTCATTCTCTTTAGTAGAGGGCACATGTGATAGCAGAGCTGCCGCAGGAAGTGGCAGCTGCGACTTACACTGCGCTATTAAGGAAAATTCTCTCCTCTCCACGTGCATAGTCCTGGCGCGGAGAGGAGTGAATATTCCCGCAGCTCACCTTGGCGTCTAAGGGTGTATGGCAGTGATGTCATGCGCTGCTCAGATGCCGAGGTGAGATGCTGGCAGACAGGACGTCTACTGACAGATATGCTCATGACACTAAGGCTCTGTTCACATGTCCTCAGACATTCCGTTTGCCTGTTTTGTTTTAGGAACAGACAAACAGGATCAGTGATTTGTTGCATTAGTTATTGAAAGGAAAGCAAGAGAGCCCCATTGATTATTATGATCTCTGCCTGAGTTCTGTTTTTCAGAACAAGACTGTTTTTACATGTTAAGAAACAGACACCAAACCAACTCAAATAATCAGTGGGGCCCCTCTGCTTCCTAATGCAATGGATCACTTATTCCATTTGTGTGTTGCATGTCCGAGCGGACATATGAACACAGCCTTACAAAAAACCTGTTAGCTAAATGAAAGGAGCCGCATGTTTTATTGACATATTACAAGCGTATAGGTGCTCAGTACTAGATGTTATTTGCTTTGAAACACAATCTATGAGGCGGCACTGCCAGTCATGATCACAGCTCTGTTCCACCCACCTCTCCACCAATGAACTTTCACACTGGTCGATGTTCTGCTGATAAACCACATATGAGAATGAACTACAAACAGCTGAAGGCTGAGTCTGTGGGAGCTTTATGTAATATCACTACAAGTTATGTATACTTAAAAGCTGATCGAGGCAGTTTAGTCATTTTTCAAATGCATATCGCATATTTATTTGTTTTAAAAGTGCCAAAACTTAAAAGTACTTATCAAGAAGTTATCACAGTATTGATTGTTTCTACATTTTATATACAACACCTCCATAGAGCCATGTACCACAACTGTAATTTTCAGGACATCAATTGCACATAGAGTGAATTGGAGAAACGTATTAAAAGGAATCTGTCAGCAGATTTTTGCCACCTAATCTGAGAGCAGCACAATGTAGAGACAGAGACTCTGATTCCAGCAACGTGGCATTTACTGGGCTGCTTGCTCTAGTTTTGATAACATCACTGTTTTGTCAGTGGGAGATTATCACTAAAGGACTAGTAAACTTGCTGCTATGTAGTCTTTCATATTCATCAGCCTGTGTAAACAGAAAGCTGTTGATCATTGGTGTGGGTGGGTTATACAGACCAATTTTGAAATACCCTAATAGAGACCCCTGAGTTAAAGTTCTAACTGTCACTATATGAATGGTCATAACCATGGATACCTAAGCTACTGCAATGCCCTGCACATGGGGTAAGCAACACAGCGAATCAGAAGAACTATGCTACATTTTTAATTGGAGGTATTTACTAATATTATTATTGTTACACCTATGACATATTGGAGGTGGCAATACCCTTTTAAGGACAGCACCAAGTCTTCTAGGCAAGGAATGAACAAGTTGGTGACATATTGTCACATCTTTTTCCATTCTTCAAGAATGACCTCTTTTCAAGCCTGGATGCTGGATGTAGTGTGAAGGCTCGCTCGCATGACCATATAACATGGCCGAGTGCTGTTAGATGCTTTATTGGACAGCACTCGGTCCAATGTTGTGCCATGAGGAAGTGCAGATCTGCAATTTTTCCTACACAGCAAATCGGTCTGTGGAAAAAATCGCTGCATGCTGCGAGTAGCTCCAGAATCCAGCTCACATGCACCCATACAAGTCTATGGCTACGTGTAAAACATCAGACTGCACTCAGATGTCATCTGAGAGCAGTCCGACATCTGCGGACTCAGACAATGGAGAAAATGGAGAAATTGAATTTCACTCGTAAGTGAGTGTCATTAGCGTGATCGAGCCAATTTTATCACATGACAGAAGCATGTGTGACCCCGGCCTGATGCTCAACTTTTCTCTTCAGAATTCTCCATAGGCATTCGATTGAGTTCAGATCAGGAGACATACAGTACTTGGCCACTGAATCACTTTCACCTTGTTCTTCTTCCTCAGAAATGCAACAGTTAACTTAGATGTGTGTTTTGGACCATTGTTATGTTGAAAAAGTGCACTTCTACTAAGGGCAGTGATGTTAGCAAAGGGTCTGAGTACTTATGACCATGTGATATTTCAGTTTTTCTTTTTTAATAAATTTGCAAAAATTTCTACATTTCTGTTTTTTTTTTTTAGAGTGTACTTTAATGAGAAAAAATAATAACTTTTTAGAATTTACCAAATGGCTGCAATGAAACAAAGAGTGAAAAATTTAAAGGGGTCTGAATACTTTCCCTACCCACTGTACCTATACGTCCAAGGTCATTAAGGAGTTAAAGCCATCAGTTGCAAAAACATCTATCTTGGTCTCTTCACTCCTGAGTATAGAGTCCCTGTAGTGCAGTTCTATCTTTATTACATTTTTGTATCACTTTTGCTACAGTATTCTGACTGATAATTAAAGCTTTGCTGATCGTTTTGTAGCCTTCACTTTCTCATGTAAAGAAATTATTTCTTTCACAGATCTTGTGACATTTCTCTTCCATGTGGTGCCATTACTGACAGCATGAAATGGTAAGGATTTTTCATTGTTAAGTAATGTTTTATTATAGTCAATTGTCTACAGGACACCGGTTTACTGAATAACTGAACTTTAGCTTTGCTCTTAAGACTTTCATTGGGGTATACTCGTTTTTGTCAATATGGTCTTTAATGGATTTGTTATGGGAATTACTTTTTGGGGTGTACAAAATAATAAATCTAGTTTGCAATCAATGGTCCACATTTGTGGGAGTATTTTGTAGTTTGGTTGTAATGTTGATGCTGAAAGGAAATTAAAGGTTTTCTGACAAATGTGTTGATGTGTACTCATTTATGCTGAGCACTATATACAGTATCTCTGTGTGCCGTGAAATAAAATGAAAAATTAGCAAAGGTCATTGCAAGTTGCTGATCTGAATCCAGCAGTTATCCAGCCAATAACTGTAAAATCTTCAAAACCATGTAATGATTCAGAAATGTGGCAAGTATACTTCCCAGTCCTGTGATGCTGACACTGTAGTGTAAAAAATATAAAGTCAGCTTTCCTGTCATTGGGTCCTGACTACAGAATATGCAGTGTCAAGATTTGTCGCTGTTACGCAATGACAAAAGAGGAAACAAAGTACAAGAAGAAATAAATATATATACTCTTAGTTCTCATTCTACTAAAATGAATGCACTTGCCAAATAAACTGCCAAACTGCAACATAGAAAGGAGAGATCAACCGATTAACTACTCTTAGACATCTGTGGGTAGGATCAGATGAACAGATCAGTGTGCGACTAACGTGCAACCAATGTGCGCCACCTTCCTGACAGTCACTGTGGCTGGCAAACATAGGCAAATGCAAATAAATTGATTATGTCTTGTCCACCTATTTTTTGAACAACTGCGTGGTTATTAGGAAAAAATAATACATTTCCATGCATTTCCACATAATTTGGCAGCCGTGGTGTGGTGACTACTACTAAGGGACACACCTTGATCATGGGCTTCATGGGACCCTACACTGAAAGTCAAATCATCTGATACTTCGTGCATTTTCAGCCAATAATTTCTCATTTGTCTGTTACTCTTTGCAGTATTTAAAACTGCCATGTGCTGAAAAATTTTAGGGTGTATTTATACGAGACTTGGCTCAGTGGTCAAAAGTCTGATAAAAGAGTTCATAGTTTATGACATATTGATGCAGTTTAAAATATAATTTGCAACAGAAATTTCTGAATTTTTATTACGTTCTTTTCTCAAATAAATGCATCGAAAAGTGAAGGTTGAAGCAATTATAACCGAGCAGGCTGCAAATCTGGAGTAGATCCCAAATGCAGACAATTGCAAGTGTTTCTAATATACTTTTTCTATGAACGTTCCACTCCTGGTTTTGGCTTAAAAATACTGATGTCAAATACTTAGCAAATACTGCTGTGTGAAAGTGGTAGGTTAAGTTCCTACAATGAGTTTGGGGTGAGTTTTTTCGTTGCTCAAAAAATGCAGCGTTTTTCAGTTCTAGCAAAGGGAAAGGGATCTATAGATATCTTATGCTGCGTAAACTGACCTGCGGTGGATGTTTAAAATCCACAACGTCAATTTCTCTTGCGAGTACGCTGAGTTATATGTGTGGATTTTTACCACACATATGCGCATATGCATATTACACATTTTATGCGGAAAATTGCATAAATTAGATGCGGAATATCTGCAGGTAAAAAAACGCACATGCATTTTTAGTGCGTTTAGACTGTGGAAACTCACTCAAAATGCATGTAATCCACACATGACTGTATCAATAAGGTTTTCCCAAAGCCAAATACCAGTAAGTAACAAAAACAAAGCAGCTCTATGTAAAACATGACATACCGAAAAGAGTAAAAAACACAGCGTTAAAAACACATGTAAAAAATGCACTCAAAAACGCAATGGAAAATGCAAGTAACCTAATTTACCCAACAGGTGCAGAAATGCTACAGAAAATCTGTAACATTTGCACCCCAAGACAAAGCATTTCTTGGCGAAACGTGTGTTGGGTGTGCTGGGTTCCTGGGTTATTTGAAGGTAAATATGTGCTTTAGTTACTAAACCCTATATAAATATTTTTGGTTTTGTCATATGCATATTGAATAGACTGTGTGTGATTTGTACTTTGCACTATGCATTTATGTATTGTTGGTTATAAATACAGGTGATACACTGTCATTATGACACTTTAGTCCCTAATACTTACCTTATTTACTGGGACACACAGTTGGTGCATTTAAATATGACCAGATATGCATTTGAAGCGTTCGTATACATGCCATTATTTTCTCAACACATATGTGGACTCTTAGTACCTGATCCTTTTTTTTCTTTGCTGCTGTACAATTGAACTATATGCACTTTATTTTGATATACATGAATGTTCTTATGTACTTGCATATTTAAGCTCTCAGCACGCCTGAAGATTCATATAATACTGTATATATAAAAAATATATATATATTTTTTTTGTTGCACAATTAAAATATCTGCACCTTATTTAGACACACATAAAGTTTTTTAATGGTGTATTCATCTTGTGCTTCTAAACTATCTGATTGATCATTGTAACTAGTGTTGAGAGAATTTGTTCGGCATTTTAAATTCGGGTTCGGGGTTCTGGCTTGCTCGCGCCAAAAAATCGGCTCCGCCCACGAACATCTCTGATTTGCCACGCTGTAATGCAGATAACATCTGGCAAATCAGGGATGTTCATGGACGGAGACGATTTTTTGGCGCGAACAAGCCGGAACCCCGAACCCGAATTTGAAATGCTGAACAAATTCGCTCAACACTAATTGTAACCATTATCTTATATATATCTTTACCATTGTGTATATATTATTATCCAGGTATACCCACCAACTGTTTTTTCTGTGGCTGCTCACTGTTTTTTAATACATCCATTGATGTTTTTAACACTTTATAAATAAAAATTATTTTTATATATAGTCATTGTTCAAAGCCCTCCCTTCTTGGTGTATTTACCATCAATAACTCACCAAATACTCATTGTGGGAACATAGCCTAAGCGTGTATTAACACATTGCATATTTGTTACACATTTTCCAAGCAGATTTGCATTGGAAAATCAGAATCATATTGCAATACCGGCTGACAACATTTTAATATGTTGTTAAAAGTTTATCTGCACTCTGTCAATGTCCCTGATTCATAAAAGCAATTTCACCAGAATTCGGGTGTAAATTGTTTTGAAAAACTGCAAAATTCTGGCACAACTCTGAATTGCGCAAAAATTTTGCGACTTTTGGCATTTTCACATCAGTTTATCACAGATCCGCCAAAATGGGCAGGACGGGGTGCGACACCACAGCTCGTCTTATTCATGACAAGCTGTGGTGTTCCTTATGCCAGAAATTTTTTATTTTCTCCTATTTGGCTTGACTATCTGCTTCCCTTTTTTTCTAGACCCTTATCTCGTTTCCTCAATGAATTTTTTATTTTTTTTCTCCTCACTTCTTTGTCCCTCCATTTACCCGGTAAGACTAGAAATAACATGATTTGGGAGTATTGTATCCTTTAGAAAACTGGGCAAACTGATATTTTTTTGATTCATCTTTCGTGATGACTATTATATGACCGATGTAAGTGTCAATTTTGTTCTATTCTGTTTTTCACATATTATGCACTTTATTATTTTTTGATAGATGAAGGTCTTGTTTTGACTGAAACATCTCTTATTATTTTCTGCATTTTCCACAATAAATTAATTCATTCTGAACACATTTCATGAGTGCCAAGTGTCTTTTGCAATTCAAACATTAGGATCCTACTTGTGCTCCTTGGATCCAGAAGTGCCGTGCTTTTTCTCAAACAGAAATTTTACTCCAGTCAGGGCCTGAAATAATATTTCTGGCGTGGCTTATGGGGGCACGCGCCAATAGTCAAATACTCCAAATTCATGAAGCGCGGCATGCACCTGTTCATGAATCAGAAACGTCTGATTCTAGCGCAACCCATAGGGCACAGCATGATGTCCCTAAACATGCCCCTTATGGCACAGCATGATGTTCCTAAATATGCCCCTTAGGGCACAGCATGATGTCCCTAAACATGCCCCTTAGGCCACAGCATGATATCCCTATACATGCCCCATAGGACACAGCATGCTGGTCCTAAACATGCCCCTTTGGGCACAGCATGATGGTCCTAAACATGCCTTTTAAGACACAGCATGATGTCTCTACAATTTACCACAATGTACTGTAAAGCATTAAAAAAAACAGCTACTCACCTCTCCTCATTCCCCTGCTGCTTTGGTCAATGCTGTGTACTGAGGCACAGCTGCCGCTATGTAATGACGTCAAAGACTGGAGTACATCTCAGCTACCACGTGTGCCCGTTGCTAAAGAAAATGAATATTCACTACTCTCCAAGCCCATGGGAGTGGAGAGGAGTGAATATTCATTCTCCTTAATAGCGCACACTGTCAATTGCATCTCCCGGCTTCCTGCTGCGGCTCCGCGATCCTGTGTGCCCGCTATTAGAGAGAATGAATATTCACTCTTCTCCACTCCCATGGGCGTAGAGAAGAGTGAATAAACATTCTCTTTAGTTGCAGGCACAGAGGATCGCAGAGCAGCAGCAGGAGCGCAGCCACTGCTCTGTGCGCTATTAAGGAGAACTGGGTATAAGGGGGCCATGCATACCAGGATTGGGTCTGAGGGGGCCATGAATACCAGGATTGGGTCTGAGGGGGGCCATGCATACCAGGATCGGGTCTGAGGGGGCCATGTATACCAAGATAGGGTCTGAGGAGGCCATGCATACCAGGATTGGGGATAAGGGGGTCATGCATACCAGGATTGGGGGTGAAGGGGTCATGCATACCAGGATTGGGGATGAGGGGGCCATGCATACCAGGATTGGGGATGAGGGGGCCATGCATACCAGGATTGGGGGTGAGAGGGCCATGCATACCAGGATTGGGGGTGAGGGCCGTCTTCTGAATGCCCCTCATTACCAGCGCCTTTCTGACAACTCCTCCTGCCAGGAGAGAAAGAAATGGTAAATAGGCGTGGATTGGGGTGTGACCAGGGGCATGGCCAAAATTTGCAGCATGATCTGTCTCTCTTTCGCTTCTTCAAAAGTTGGGAGGTATGCATTTGTATGTGTGCTACTGCAATGCAGTCAGAGCAACCTGTATATCTATTTCTTTTTGCTAGGAGGTGATTGCTAGTTTCACCTTTTGCAGTATATATTTTGAGGAGAGTGACTTGCCTCAATATTGGCTGAGATGAGCACGCCTATCATCTGCCTGAACTGTTTTATTTAGATCTAGGTCCTACCTGCCCAAGGCACAGGAGAAGTGAATATGTTAGTGTAAGTTCACCTAGAGCAGTGTTTCCCAAACCCCATCCTCACGGCCCCCCACAGGTCATGTTTTCAGGATCTCCTTAGCATTACACAGGTGATTGAAGTATTATCAAGGCATCAGGAATTCTCTCACCTGTGCAATACTAAGGAGATCCTGAAAACATGACCTGTGGGGGGCCGTGAGGATGGGGTTTGGGAAACACTGACCTAGAGGTTGCAGGAACATGGGCTCACACAATTTGATCAGACTGTATACTAAATACATACTCCTTTAGAATACTGCATTAAAAGATTTTACTTGCCTGTAGAATTTATTGCTTCTCAACAATAGAAGAGCACTAAAAATATATAACAATAAACTACTGGCGGCAGCGGGCTGTCTAGGTCCAATTGTCATAGCTGGAGGCCGTTGGAGACCGATAAAGCGTGGTAAGGAAGTAGCATAGCAATGGTAAGGTGATTACTATCCAGTTATTTACAGTACATGCATTCTAAGTTAATGGTAACATTTCAAGGGGGTGGGCAACTGCTTTAATGCGTTTATTATGTTGAGTAAATCCATGACCCGTCCGTGAACATTATGCCAAAACTGTAACAAAGCCAAAAAATTCAAAAATATATTACTACCCGCTTCTTCCATGAAATGGTTTACAGCTAACCATTAAATACAGGAGGCAGAACTAAATTCTATTAGGTACATCTGGAAAGCATTTTGCCACATACAAGAATTCACCTTCCCCAGAGCAGCTACTAATAGGATATAAAAGAAACAGCTAAAAAAGAACATGTGGAAATAATCTTGTTTCTTTTAGGTATGTTTGGCAAAGCCTCTGCGCTTTCTGTGACTATCCCCACCCCCACCAATGTAAAGGAACAATACAATTCCAGATGAATATATAAATATATATCAAAAATAATTGTACAGGCTGAATGTTTCAAATGTGCAGCTGTAATCATATTTACATCATTAGATGTTGATCAGAAACTTAGCTGATCCTAAGAAAGCTGGAAAACAACCAGCATGGCAGCCGCTACATCTCCCACAGGGAAAATGTGCATAGTTCTGTGATTCAACAATCCAGAAGGAAGAACATCTATGGGAGCTGCTCATGCTCACTAGCAGTTGTTTCTCAGCCTTCTCAAATTTTGGATAGAAGCATACAGTATAAATGAAGGCTCTGATATGTACTTGAGATATCTTAATAAAACAAATATCATTGGCAGGCAGTCTTCTGTCTTTCCTAACCTGCATAGAATAATACCCCCACAAATGGTCCTCTATGCAATATGATGCCCCCACTGAGCCCCATACACACAGTATGATGCCTCTACTGTGGCTTCCACACAATAATTCCCCTTCACACTGATACCTCACACAGTATGATGCATCCACAGTGACCCCACACATTCTGCCGTGCCCTCACAGTTCACCACACACACACTGATGCACCCACAGCACCCCCCTACACACTATAATGCTCCCATAATGCCTCCCTCTTAGTTTGGTGCCCCTCCACCCTATTTTATCATTGCACTGGGTAAAAAAAAATATTCACCCAGCCATTTCCCGCATTGAGCGGCTTCAGGTTGTGCAGTCTGTGCCAGTTCAGGCTTAATGGTGCAGCAGGGAGCTCCGGGCTCCCTACTCTACCACTTTACTGTATCGTTGTCTTTAGGATGCCTATACAGTTGAAGTCATGAGATACCGCTGACCTATCTGTACAGCAAGACAGCTTACCAAACCCAGGATATGGGACTTTTAGAAGATACAGTATAAGAAAAATATACTGCAGTTTTTTTCCATAGGTTGTTATTTAGACCAAAAGAAAAATGGATTCAGCAGGAAAGAGTAATACAAGTTCTTCATTTATCTTTTTCATTCCATTATATTTCCCACTATGCATGAAAAACTGCAGAATTAAAAAAAAAACTGTGTGTGAAGACACAGAGGTTCAAACATAGTGTTTTTTTGTAGAAAAACAATGCTTTATTTCATTGAGTTTTTTATGCAGTAATGCAGTATTAAGAATTTTGATGGCATGTTTAGGGTCAGTCGTGTTTTTTTTTTTCGTTTTTTTTCTAAATATAACATTACTAGGTGTGTTTTTCTTCCCTTGGCCAGGTTCAGGCAGCTGTACTTCATAGTCCATATACGGATCACAATGCCCAGACTGACTTCGAGTTTCCCTATCATGATTTACAGCTCCATTTGTGCTGTAGTTTGGGCTTTACGGTCCATGTACGAGCTGTGAAATACAGCCATCTGAACATGGCCTTACCTATAGCTTTTATCTAAAGAATACCACAATCGCTTGTAAAAATGATATAAAAAAAACTGTTAAAATACAGTGGCTTGCGAAAGTATTCAACCCCCTTGGCTTTTTACCTACTTTCTTACACTACACCCTGCGTTTTAAATATTTTTGTAATCTGATTTGTGTGTGATGAATCAGCACTAAATAAGTTGGTGAAGTGAGAAAAAAATAGGCATATAGTAAATTTATGGAATCAAATAACTAAACCAAATGTGCATATGTATTCACCCCTTTCGCTATGAATACTTTATTTTCATATACTCTAAGTAATACATTATTTTCAAATACTTTCGCAAGCCACTGTATGTGGTCATTTAATAGAAGCAAATAAAAAAGAAACACATAATGTGTGTAAAAGAGTCCTTAGACTTATGCAGTACAATGTACTTTATGATCCTACAACACACACACATGCCATGTTCACAGACAGGTGTCAATAAGAAGTTAGCTACAGCAAACGACATAGTTAACAATCTATTAGCAGCAATGTCTAACATTTGGTAGCCATGACATACAACTGTTAAGGCAGATAAATGCAGGGATACATAGAGCTCTACAGGCTTATCTTTTCAGACTGACCCTGCACTTTAGTTAAAACCAAAACACAATGTTTAAAAAAATGAGAAAACGTTATCAGCTTGGTTCTGTACAGAAGGCAACAGAAAAATGTAGTTCAATGATTTTCAAATCAGCGTATCAACTGCAATATAGGATACAATTTGTTGTAGTGGTCCATAGCAGAACGTTCCAATATACAGACTATTATGGATGACCTTGAATCATTGTAAGTCAGCACATTCTTTAAAATACAGTATGTCAGCATATTAAGACACGTTTTGTTATATCCTAATATTTTGTTGCAGATTTTGACCGGCGATTTCTCATTTTTCCAACAAAATTTACAAAACCATTTTTTTAGGGACCACATCACGTCTGAAGTGACTTTGTGGGGCCTATCTGACAGAAAATGCCCAAAAGTGACATCATTCTAAAAACAGCATCCCTTAAATCCCCCAAAACCACATTCAAGAAGTTTATTAACCCTTCAGGGGCTTCACAGGAACTAAAGCACTGTGGAAGGAAAAAATTAACATTTTACTTTTCATAAAAAGTTTACTTTATCCCCAAATTTTTTAATTTTCACAAGGGTAACAGGAGAAAATGGACCACAAAATGCGGTGTACAATCTCTTTTGAGCATACCGATATGCCATATGTGAGGGAAAACTATTGTTTGGGCGCACGGCAGGGCTCGGAAGGAAAGGAGCACCGTTTTGACTTTTTGAAAGCAAAAATGGCTGTAATAGAGAGGGGGTGCCATGTCGTGCTTGGAGAGCCCCTGATGTGTCTAAACAGTGTAAATCCCCAATAAGTGACCACATTTTGGAAACTAGACCCCTTGAGGAATGTATCTAGATGTGTGGTGAGAACATTGAACCCCCAAGTGCTTCACAGAAGTTTATAACGTAGAGCCATGAAAATAAGAAAATCACATTTTTCCCACAAAAAATGTACTTTTAGCCCCAAATGCTTTATTTTCACAAGGGCAACAGGAGAAAATGGACCAGAAAATTTGTTGTGCAATTTCTCGTGAGTACACCTATAGGGGAAAAATATTGTGTGGGCACACGGCAGGGCTCGGAAGGGAAGGAGTGACGTTTGACTTTTTGAACGCAAAAATGGCTGGAATCTAGAGCGGATACCATGTCGTGTTTGGAGAGCCCCTTATGTGCTTAAACAGTAAAAAAAAAACACAAATGACCCCATTTTTGAAACTAAACCCCTCAAGGAATTCATCTAGGAGTGTACTGAGCATTTTTAACCTACAGGTGAATCACAAAACTTTATAACATTAAAGCTATGTTCACACATGTTGGGTTTTTCAGTGTTTTTTGCTATAGATTTTTATGCAAATTTTCAGCTGTGTTTTGCAGCACTAGCAAAGTCCATGAGAAACCAGAATTCTCTGTTCACACATTTTTTGTTTTTTTTTGTTTTGTATTTTGTGCCTTGGTTGGGTTTTTGGAAAATAGAGCATGTCCCTTTTTCAGCGTTTTTCACCCATTGCAAGTAATGGGTAGTGAAAAAACGCTGAAAAAAACATGATGTGTGAACATAGCTATCAGATTCTGCTGTGTTTTTAGTGAAAATAAGCATGTACAGCAGTATGTGAAACTCATTTATTTTTGTGATTTTACCATCTTGTCTTGGTCACTGAGATGGTTGTTTGTATTAGGAGAGTTTAATTAAATTAGTGATGTGTACAGTATAAACATTAGCTGAGCTACCTGTGAGATTGAACAATACTTATGGGCCAGTGAGATGTGAAATTCATTGAACAATGCCTGTGCAACTGAATGGCAGACCCCATAGTGTGAAAGTAAATGGTGTCATACAAACTCAATGCATTGCCAGTGTCTAAACTATTCCTGAGCAATTCACCTCCCCCACTATGCCAAAACCAGAATGAGATTTTTTTTTTTCACTGAACTTTATGTACATGCATAAAGAGACAAAAAGACAGTGAAAAAAACCGCTGAAAAAATGCACAAAACGTAACAAAACCTGCGTTTTTGATGCGGCTGATTTCCTGACAGGGTTGGATTTTCCTGCAGATTTGTGACGCTGCAGAAACCCAACATGTGTGAAAACAAAAAATACATTTTTTTCCACTAAAATACTGTTTTAGCACTAAATTTATAATTTACACGAGGGGTAATGGGAGAAATTGGACTCAACAATTTGTTATGCAATTTCTCCCGAATGTGGCAGTACCCCATATGTGGATGTACACTACTGTTTGAGCACACGGCAGGGATCAGATGAGAAGGAGCGATACTGGGCTTTTAGAATGAAAATTCCGTTTGAATAGATTATGGGCTCCATTAGCTGAGCCCCTGAGGTGCCAGAACACCAGAAACCCCACCAGGTGAACCTATATTGGAAACTTCACTGCCTAAAGAATTCATCTAGGGGTGTAGTGAGCATTTTGAACCCATAGGTGCCTCACAGAATTTTATAACATTGAGACATGGAAATATGACATTTTAGTGTTAAAATATAATTATTGTATTTGCTGCAAATTTTTCAGGTACACAAGGGTTATTAGGTAAAACTGGACCCCATAATTTATTGCTCAATTTCTCACGAATGCGGTGATGCCACATACAGTACAGACCAAAAGTTTGGACACACCTTCTCATTTAAATATTTTTCTGTATTTTCATGACTATGAAAATTGTACATTCACACTGAAGGCATCAAAACTATGAATTAACACATGTGGAATTATATAGTTAACAAAAAAGTGTGAAACAACTTAAAATATGTCTTATATTCTAGGTTCTTCCAAGCTTCAAGAGGTAGTCACCGGAAATGGTCTTCCAACAATCTTGAAGGAGTTCCCAGAGATGCTTAGCACTTGTTGCCTTCACTCTGCGGTCCAGCTCACACCAAACCATCTCGATTGGGATCAGGTCTGGTGCTTGTGGAGGCCAGGTCATCTGGCGTAGCACCCCATCACTCTCCTTCTTGGTCAAATAGCCATTACATAGCCTGGAGGTGTGTTTGGGGTCATTGTCCTGTTGAAAAATAAATGATGGTCCAACTAAACGCAAACCGGATGGAATAGTATGCCGCTGCAAGATGCTGTGGTAGCCATGCTGGTTCAGTATGCCTTCAATTTTGAATAAATCCCCAACAGTGTCACCAGCAAAGCACCCCCACATCATCACACCTCCTCCTCCATGCTTCACGATGGGAACCAGGCATGTAGAGTCCATCCGTTCACCTTTTCTGCGTCGCACAAAGACACGGTGGTTGGAACCAAAGATCTCAAATTTGGACTCATCAGACCAAAGCACAGATTTCCACTAGTCTAATGTCCATTCTTTGTGTTCTTTAGCCCAAACAAGTCTCTTCTGCTTGTTGCCTGTCCTTAGCAGTGGTTTCCTAGCAGCTATTTTACCATGAAGGCCTGCTGCACAAAATCTCCTCTTAACAGTTGTTGAAGAGATGTGTCTGCTGGTATAACTTTGTGTGGCATTGACCTGGTCTCTAATCTGAGCAGCTGTTAACCAGCAATTTCTGAGGCTGGTGACTCGGATAAACTTATCCTCAGAAGCAGAGGTAACTCTTGGTCTTCCTTTCCTGTGGCAGTCCTCATGTGAGCCAGTTTCTTTGTAGCGCTTGATGGTTTTTGCAACTGCACTTGGGGACACTTTCAAAGTTTTCCAAATTTTTCGCACTGACTGACCTTCATTTTTTAAAGTAATGATGGCCACTCATTTTTCTTTACTTAGCTGCTTTTTTCTTGCCATAATACAAATTCTAACAGTCTATTCAGTAGGACTATCAGCTGTGCATCCACCAGACTTCTGCACAACACAACTGATGGTCCCAACCCCATTTATAAGGCAAGAAATCCCAATTATTAAACCTGACAGGGCAAACCTGTGAAGTGAAAACCATTTCCGGTGACTACCTCTTGAAGCTCATCAAGAGAATGCCAAGAGTCTGCAAAGCAGTTATCAAAGCAAAAGGTGGCTACCCTGAAGAACCTAGAATATAAGACATATTTTCAGTTGTTTCACACTTTTTTGTTAAGTATATAATTCCACATGTGTTAATTCATAGTTTTGATGCCTTCAGTGTGAATGTACAATTTTCACAGTCATGAAAATACAGAAAAATATTTAAATGAGAAGGTGTGTCCAAACTTTTGGTCTGTACTGTATATCGACAGAAATTACTGTTAGGACACACGTCAGGACTGAGAAGGAAGGAGTGCTATTTGGCTTTTGAAGCACAGATTTTGGTAGAATAGTTTGCGGGCCCCTAAGGTGCCAGAACAGCAGAAAAAGCCCCAAAAGTGACCCCATTGTAGAAATTGCACCACTCAATAAATGAATCTATGGCTGTAGTGACTATTTTGTAACATCCACGCCACGCTTTATTCTGGAGAATGCAAATGTGCCAGTTTACTGCCCATACATTGTGCCCCCATACAGTGTAGAGCCCCCATATAGTGTAGCGACCTCATACATTGTGTCACCATACAGTGTAGAGCCCCCATATATTGTAGCGCCCTCACACATTGTGCCCTGCTTGTGCTTCTAGCGTTACACACCCCGGAAGTTAAGTGCTCTCTCCCCACTACAATAATGCCAAACATGTGGCTGCTTACTGCGGTTTAGGCACACTGGGGCTCAGAAGGAAGGGGCATTAGGTTTTGGGATTGCAGAATTCACTGGATTTTATTTCAGGGGCAGAAGCCATGTCGCTTTTCCAGTCTTTGTTCTACCAGTAACGTGGGAACCCGCTATAGCTGCACTGACAGATGAAAGACCTGAGTAGGGGCTGGTTTTGAGTGGGATAAGTTAGGGTTTTGTTGGTAACATTTTGGGGTACATTGCATTTTTTTATTGCTTTCTGTTCAGAATGAACAAAAACCAGCAATTCAGTTATTTTTTTTATTTTTTGCGCAGTTCACTGTGTGGTAAAAGTGATAAGACCTATTTGTTTGTTGGGTCGGTGCGATTACAGCGATACCAGATTTATTTTATTTTTTTATGATTTGCTATTTTTACAGACAAAAAACAATATTTTACAAAAATGAATTTGTTTTTGCATCATGATATTCTGAGAGCTGTAACTTTTTATTTTTTTTGCTGAATGAGCTATATTAGGGATTGTTTTTTGCGGGGCGGTTTGGCGTTTTCATTATACCAATTTTTTTTGCATGTGACTTTTTGATGTCTTTTCATTTCCTTTTTTTATGAGTCATTATGATGAAAGTGCCACACTTTTGCCGTTTTTTTTTTTTTTTAGGGCGTTCGCTGAACGGAATAAATGACATGCCAGTTTTATAGAGCAGGTTGCGTTGATACCAATTATGTGTACATTTTTTAATTTTTGTTTTATCACAAACGCTGCGTTTTGAGTGGAAAAACGGATTTTAGTGATTTCTGTGCACTTTTTTATGTTTTTTCATTTTTTTTACATATTTTATTTCACTTTCTTTTACTTTTTCACTAAGTCCTACTGTGGGACATGTATAATTTTTACTTTGATTGCTGGTCTCATACACTGCAGTACTCATGTACTGCAGTGCATGAGATCAGTTAGTGAGTCAGTGACTCAGCATGTGAGACCCAGCTTATAGCTGGTTCTCACAGGCCTCCATACCCTGAGATCATCGGATCATAATCAGATGACCTCAGGGTACCATGGTAGCCATTCTCATCGCGGGGGTCCGATTGTTACCAAGGGGGTCTTGCGACCCCCTTGTAACAACGTAAATACCACTGTCATGTTTGACAGCAATATTTAAGGGGGTAATTGGCCTCGATCGGTCGCAAAACTGGCTGGGGCTGATACTGCAGGGTGTCAGCTGTCATGTACAGCTGACACCCACAGGAATTGCCACCGCCGACTGGCGCTACTCCCTTATTCCTGTTCGCTATTTTAAAATGGCGATGAGGGAATAAGGTCCCTTACGACCGCCATTTTAATGCATATCGGTGGTTGTTAAGTGTTTAAAGGAGTTGAACACTACTATGATATTGATCCTTAGGTTAGGTCCTCAATATAAGATCGGTGGGCACTGACAAACAGCACCCTCACTATTCAACATTTATGTTCTAATGGGTTCCTGCCAATAAGCTACTGTTCATTTTAAGAGTGTACAGGAATAGCGCTGCATTCGTTCTAATGAAGCAACAAATATTTAATTATCCATACTTGTGTTTTTATGAGTCTATTCCAGATACTGTAAGAAATCTAATCTACACTTTTCCAAGCAAAGCTGCTCCTATTAACCAGAATATGGAAACGGCAAACGACTTGTTTTTATTGAACGATTGCTACTGAAAGTTGTGGTTAGAGGCCTAACATAAGGTTGTGATTCCATTTATGTCATGGTGAAACTTTTTTTCCAAAATGCCCAGTTTACAATATTTCCTGATACATCATGATTTGAAATAATGCTTGTTTATAAACTTCACTTGCTTTCTTTTAACTCTTTCAAATGATTTCATATATTTATTCATATCTTTGGAATATCTGGAAAAAAACTTTAGAGACGCGAATATTCTAACTATGTTTATTATTTTTTTTCTATTCCTTTATTTTTATATTTGGGAAAAGTGGGTTGATTTAACCTATGATAAAAATATATATATATTTATATGTATGTATATATATACATATATATATATATATATGTATATATATATATATATATATATATATATACATATATATACATTTATATTTATATATATATAATTTTTTTTTTCAAACTCTCTGCTACTGTGTAGCATAGATCATCAATATCAGATTGGATGGGGTACGACATCTGGCAATGTGCAGGCCGTGTACGTTTCCACATTTCCCCATACCCGGCTCTTGCTAAGATTCAGGTGTCCTTGACAAAGACTGCTTTCAGTCAAAACGTTGGACCATATCTACATTCCCTTAAAGTGCTTTGCCTATATGAGTATTTTTAATTGAAACTTGTTCTAACGATGTGACTCTGATGAACTCAGAGTTCCTTTCATGTTTAATATATAAATGTCGGGACAAACTCTGCTGTAAAAAAAAGTTAATTGTGTTGTGCCTATGGCCATTCATGCGGAACCAAAACATCTGTCTCGTGTGGCCCACATATTGAAGACCACAAACACAATTCCCTCCATAAATTAAAAATCTGAATTACATGATAGATTTTGCTTTCGCTCAAAAAACACATCACTGTTGTAGAATTGTATTCCTTTTGCATTAATAATATTATTAATAATGCAGCAACAAGATTTTTATACCACATCTATTGACACAGATAGGTCTCCATCTCACTAAGATTACTACTATTCTCATTTGCTAAGTGAAACAATATTTTTTACAGTAACCCCTCTTCGAAACATAATCCCTAGTAGTGCTGGAATCAGTTTCTTTAAAAAGATATCCCTTTTCAAAATATACCAAGATTTATTTAAAATAATTCTAAAAAAATATCTCCCTTTATCATAAGTAGTAATAAGGTTATATTTCCATAATTTATGTTGGTTGCTGTATTTACAGGCCTCTTTTTTCCATTCAAACATCAAAGTTGGGTTACCTCCAAATTTTTCCTAAATGCTCAGTCGATATTGTTTTCATATAAACCTTTTCATTAAAAAAAAATTTCTTATGTCAGACTGGGCTACATAATACCCAAATCTAGCACATTTTTTTTCTGATCCACTAAAATGGCTAAACAGAAAATTTACTTCCATTTACTATAATGAGTAGTTTTACATTTTAGAACTTTTACATTCTAAATAACTATTCCCATCCACAGGTTTTAAATATGTCTACGTAACAATTTGTTCATTAACATCAATGTACTGTATAATAGATGCCCCAATCATTCTTATTAACGTATTCCACAAAGAAGACTGCCTCTTCCACTGTATTTTGCCAAATAAAAATCAAATCAGCTACAAAACGATAATATTTTAGATTTATTTGTAATAGTGGGACACATATATCGCCCCATAGACAAATTAGCATAACTTGGGGTATCCCAGGTCCCCATTGCAGTCCCATGATGCTAGTGATACACCCCATCCTGCAAACAAAAAATATGTTCCAGAACAAACTGTAAACCATCCACCAAGAACTTCCTCTGTTAATCGGGTATGCTGCACTCCCTCTCCAGGAAAAAAATAAGCCTTCAGCCCTAATTCATGGCTGATGTTTGAACACAAGGAAGAAATATTAAAGGTCATGAATAAAAAGTATTTTCCCATTGAACTTCCCTGAGATCCCTAATCAAACTCATGGGGTCTTTGAGGTCTTCTCTCGTCATTATGAATTTTTAGCAAGAGATTAAAAAAACTACAAATTTGGTGGTACTGAAAGGAATTGTCTTTAATACTTCGTATATATAATTTCATGTTCTATTGTAGGATCTTTCGCTATTCTTTTATAATATTTTTGATTAGACAAAACATTAAATGCTTCTACTAGATAATCAGTTCTATTTTGTGTAACAATATGACCTCCTTTGTCGGCATGCCTTATTACAATTTTTGTTTAATCTCTCAATAGATTTAGGACTTTTTTCCTTTCCTGACAAATCAGTTTTCTCTTTTTGCTTAGTTCGAACATCCCTTAAATTCTTGTGCAAATAATGAATAAAAAATCTCCAAACAATGACCTGGATGTATGAGGTAAAAACTGGACCTAGATCTAACCTCTTGATGTAAAAAAAAAATCATTAATTGTTCCATTTTCTATAGATTTTCCAGGCCCTCTATTACTAGCAATAACAAAATATCTTTGAAGTTGTAATTTCCTTATGAGCAAATTAAAAATCAAGGAACAAATTATAACACTAGGAAGGTCAAAAATTCAAGCCCGTTAAAAGCAGTTTATCTTCAAGCTTAATGAATAATCAGATAAGTTGAAGATTTTCACTGTTTGGATTTCTTTTTTTAAGTGAACTTGTATCTTCATTTAGTTCTTTCTCCACGTCCCCTCTTTTACCGTTAATCCGTCTTTCATTATTAGCAAGCATTTATTGTATGTAGGAGAATTAAATATTTCATAATGGAGTTCTCGGTTATTTTTAATTTTAGTGGTGGTATTTGAGGTGGCGAGGCTACTGTATTTCGAGTTAGGACTATTTCTAGAAGAAAGATGAATGACAGTGTGCAAGTTGGTGAAGTGGAATTTAAGGGGCAGAGCTTAATCTGGGGCAATTAGCATATGCCTCGTGTGGAGTTGCCTTCTTCTGGATCAACATGATAGGTTATGGGTTGAACTCATGGACTTGTGTCTTCTTTCAACTTTAAAATTATGAAACTATGAAATGGATGAAACTACCTGTTTCTATTTATTTGGATCCTGCTAACAAATCAGTCACAAACAGGTTTGAGTTAGCTAAATTTAAAACATCCACTTTTTTCAGTGAAGTTTTTTCCCATTTCTCTTCAAAGAGATCCAAGCATACATAGAAAAAATCTGTACCCAAACCTTAATATTGACCAATGACGTCCCTTAACCCCTTTCTGACATGTGCTGTACGTGTACGGCACATGTCATGTCTCTCCATTTGGCGCGGGCTCTGGCGATGAGCCCAAACCTTTCCAGGGACATGACAGCTGATCTGTACAGCTGTCATATGCCCCTAACAGCGGCAGATGGAATCGCGATCCACCCACGGCTGTTAACATGTTAAATCACTAACAAACAATGGAGGGCATCATCTAATCAAGGGGATCCTTCTGCGGCATGTCAAAAAGAGAACAAATAAATAGAAGAGGAAAAGAAACATGCCATGGATTGCAGGGATCACACAAATATATCAATTTTATTAAGACACAAAACAATTAAAAACAATTAAAAACATTTAAAAAGTCATACAATGACATACAAATCCAACAAGCCACAATAGAGTTGTGTTAGCCACAGTTAATATATACAACAATATATATTAAGAATTATAAATAAATATATTCATATAAATGCAATATCAATGTATACGTGAAACCTGGGACCTAATAGTACAGCCAAAATATATACGGCCAGCACCAAAAAACACAATAAATAGAAGAATCAGACTGAGTACATACATAAAATATATGTGTCAGGAGTCAGGACCATAATATCACAAAACCCAGTAAACAGGGAAATAAAGGTATCATGCTACACCAATGACAGGGCAAATAAGCCCATTGAAATATTATAGAGGGCTCCTATTCCTTATGTCTCCAAAAGAGAGATAAAGTGGCAACCTTATTGCAAGATGATGAATTGTGAGATGGGCTCTATGGTTGCAAGGTAACACCATGCAAAGCCACAGGGTGTAAAGTGCACCACAGGGCTGGTAATACTCACAAATACAGATGTCAACATAATATACCACTTAAAAAATAGAAAGGCAGGAGCTAAAAGAAGTTAGGTCCAAGGTTCACAAAGTAAGTCAATGGGAGCTGTGGCACAAAAATGCCCAACGTGTGTCGCCACTAAACTGTGGCTTCCTTAGGGTCTCTTTAGGAAGCCACAGTTTAGTGGCGACACGCATTGGACATTGCCGAGATGCCCATCCCGGTTGTCATTGCCAGATTGCTATGACTGCCGCCAGTAGTCAGCGCTCATAGCAAGTGAGCATTTCTGCTACAAACAGGCGATCTAATGAACACCTGTGTGTAGCACAGGCGACTATTGAAGCATTTGAAAATTAAAAAAATAATATTTTTTAAAATATTTTAAAAATTAAAAAAATATAAATGTTTAAATCACCCCCCTTTCGCCCGATCAATATATAAAAAAGAATTAATCGGATTAGTAAGCGGTGTAACGAGAAAAAAAATAAAAACGCCAGAACTAAGCTTTTTTTTGTCGCTACAACATTTAAATAAAATGCAATAACTGGCGATCAAGGCATCGTATCTACCCCAAAATGGTATCAATAAAAACGTAAGCTCGGCACACAAAAAATAAGTGATGACCCGGCTCCAGATCCCGAAAAATAGGGATGCTACGAGTCTCAGAAAATGGGAACTTTTTTTTTTAACAAATTTTGGATTTTTTTTCCACCACTTAAATAAAAAAGAACCTATACATGTTTGGTATTTATAAACTCGTAATGACCTGAAGAATCAGTCTTAATGTCAGATCCGTTTTACTCTATTGTAAACGTGGTAAAAAAAACTTGTAATTTTTTTTCCCGTTTTCCAGTATATGATATGGTAAAACCAATGGTGTTGTTCAAAAGTACAACTTGTCCTGCAAAAAATAAGCCCTCACATGGCCATATTGACAGAAAAATAAAAAAAATTATGGCTCTGGGAACAAGGGGAGCAAAAAAACAAAAGTGCAAAAACGAAAAAAAAAAAATAAAAAAAATGGCCCGGGTGTGAAGGGGTTAAAAAATGTATAAATATTTTCCCTTAAACCTTTTATTTTGGTTCTTAAGCCTTGCACTCATGTCTATGATTTAAAAGGGCAGCACACAGATGCTGTTTAAAAACCTCAATAGCATATGTACAACAAATATGAAGGTGTGAATGAAGCCTAAAAGCATAGAAGTCAACACTTCACACTACTGTGCAAAAACGTATCAAACATATGTCAAAATGACACCTTTCTAGCATACTTGTGCCTAATAGAGACATATAGGCAGCGCTCTGTATATATTTGGATACTTTTCTGTGTTTTTTTTATTTTCAGGTATACAGTATGACACTCCCAAAAGTGGTAAGATATGTTTACACATTGCAATGGTGAGCTACATGGTTCCTACATTTTGTTGTAGCATTTTTTATAAAAAAAATACTACAACAATACTGACGACTTTTTTCCCGTTGTCTCATAATATAATTTTAAAAGTTGGAAGGTTTGGTACATGTTATTGTCACGCTTTTAACATGTGTTAATGTGACACCCCAGGGGTCTGGTTGCCACAGTGATAGAGATGTTATGTCTGAGAGCAGGTGGGAGGTCCTTTGGTCAGGGATCCTGTGCATGCCACACCTCCTGCCCAGTCTTGGGAGGGGAACAACTTCCCCTATATAAACCCGGGGCTGAAGCAGGGTTAGCAGTCAAGGAGAGTAGAGACAAGAAACAGCAGAAGCAATACTACTACGAGTCAGGGGCTGGCAGCTGCAGAGCTCGCCCTGACTGAGAAGCTTTCTTACCGGACCCGGCGTCCGAGGCTGTGGGGACTAACTCTTACCCAGCAGCAGAAGCCGACCGGCAGGGGATTTCAGGTCCTCAGGCCCAGAAACCCGAAGGCACGGTCACACGCATGGGACCAGCACCGCCATCGTGGAGCGGAAGCCATTAGAAGGCCCCGAGTCACCGGCCATACGGGTGAGCACCACACGGTACACTCAGGGACGTGGGCTACTTATATCCGCTTCTAGCAAGGTAGCCAGAAGAGTACAGTCAGTTTGGGAGGCCTACAACTCCGCCTGGCCAGGGGAGATCCCATCTGCTCAAGGACTGACCAGGCCCCGTTCACTAGCAAGTACACCGGGAGGGTCTATCGTTGTTACCAGTAAAGACCCTGAATTACACCGCACCGTCTCTGAGTGGTTCCTGCTACCCCCATCATCCACATCTGCTGCCCTGAGGCCATACCCCTCCCGTTGGGGGTTATACCATCTACGCTGCACCATCCATCCACCGGCCTCAGCGGACTGTCCTGCAGCGGCAGCTCCATAGCTGCATTCAACGGGTGGCGTAGTCGTCCTGCATCTACCGCTGTTACATCGCCGCTCAGTTTGACTCCCTGGGCACGGACCGGGTCACCGCCACGAGACTACAACCCTCAAGAGATCCGGCTCCGGGTAAGCTCCCGCGTGCGCAACGCAGCGCGACACAGGCCCAGGGGCGCGTCAACTTTGGCGTAGTCGGCAGGATCTACCGCTGTTACATCGCCGCTCAGTTTGACTCCCTGGGCACGGACCGGGTCACCGCCACGAGACTACAACCCTCAAGAGATCCGGCTCCGGGTAAGCTCCCGCGTACGCAACGCAGCGCGACACAGGCCCAGGGGCGCGTCAACTTTGGCGTAGTCGGCAGGATTTCGTGCCCGCAACCACCGGGTACTGCGTGCCTGAAAAAGAGACTTTTCAAACTTACCTGTGGTGAAGATTCCCGCCATCCGGCGCCATCTTCAGCCTTCGTCCCGCCATCGGTGAAGTTTCCCGCCATCCGGCGCCATCTTCTGCCTTCTTCCCGCCATCCGTGGAGTTTTCCCGCCATTGGACGCCATCTTGAGGACGCCGCGCGGGAAGAAGAGGGGCGTGGACTCCGAAAGCGCGCGAGAACTGAAGCCCCGCCTCACGTCCGGACGTTGCGTAAGATCCTGGAAGGAGCCCAGCAGACGCCGACGTCACAGGAGCGCGACGGAAGGTCCTCAACCCTGACGATCCACTGCGGAGCCGCGGCCTACGGAACAGGATCATCGCAAGGTAGGCCACGGTCCACTAGGGGGGAGGAAGATGTCGGATACGGAGGAGAGCTTCACTGCCTCAACCCCCGCCAGCGCTACCGCTGCTGCAGTTATGCCCTTCACCATGCCCTATATCCCGGGAGCAGCTTGGCTACCCCAGTACTCAGGGGAGTCACATACCCTGCATGACTTTAGAGAAAAGCTGGATAGCCTCTTCCAGGTGTACCCCCTCACAGAAGAGCAAAAAGTGAGCATCCTGGTGGCCCAACTAACCGGGGCAGCCAAAAGGGAAGTAAAATCCTGGCCACCTGGGAGGAAGACTGTCGCAGGGATACTAACCCGGCTGAAGGACACCTTTGATACCCGCACCTCAGCCGAGATTAAGCTTAGATTCTACGGGTGCAAGCAGCGAGCGCATGAGAGTATAAGGGACTATGCACTAAACCTACAAGAGGCCCTGAGGGCCATTAAGCAGACCGACCCTGATGGAGTGGGAAACGAGGACAGGCTGTTGACCGAACAGTTTATAGAGGGACTGTATTGTAATACCCACCGAACCCAGTTGCGGGCAATGGCCTTACAGGATCCCCATCTGGGCTTTGCACAGTTCAAGGACAGAGCCATCCGGGTGCTCCGAGAACCGGCACCGGGTGGCGTTGTGACCCACAAGCGCCCTGCTATCACTTACCACCAGGAGGCGGCGCCCTTGTCGGCAGGGCCTGTGGGAGCTGATGCGCAGGCTTTGGACAATGACCCGGCTCCAGACCTACACCATCAGGTCCAAGAGCTAGCTAAGAGCGTTGCTGCGCTAACCCGAACTGTGCAGTCTTTACAGGCTTCCACCCCAGGGAAGATCCAGCTGGCATCCGGACCGGAGGACATCCCGTGGCGTCGACCAAGGAGGACCCCACCGGCCAGACGAAGACCCAGTGACCGATACAGCGAGGACGGACGACCCATCTGCCGCCGCTGCAATCAACCTGGACATATGGCAAGGTACTGTTCTTTAAACGGGCACAACCTGGGGTAGAGGGCCAACCCCCAGGAAAAAGATCACCAGGCCCATCGAACTGGCGCGACAGATATGTGGGAGGACGTCCAGTCTTGCCTGTGGTACTGGATGGCATTCCCATGAGTGCCCTACTGGACACCGGGTCACAGGTCACCACCATCCCGTACGTGCTCTTTAAGCAGTACTGGAATGACTCGGATATTACCCGCTACCCTGACGACGACTTGAGTATCATCGCCAGCAATGGCCAGCCCGTGCCACAGATCGGATTTAAAGAGGTGACCATCAAAATCGGTAGAGTCGAACTGGCAGCACAGGGACTGATCATTGTAGATATTGACAAACATGAGAGTCACCCAAAAATAACTCTAGGAACTAATGTAATTGAAAATTGTCTTGCAGAGGTGATTTTCCTTTTACAGCAGGTTGCCAAGAACGCCAGCTCCGGCGAGCAGCGGGTGCTCCAGAAAGAGATCCGGGCACTGATGCGACGGCAACAGGTGGAACTCTCCGGCGGTGAGATTGGTAGCGTAAGAATGTGTGACCCTTTTCCTATTGCCATGCCCCCAAAAAGTGAAATGATGATTTGGTGCCGGGCAGCTATTGGTCTGAGAGGTAGAGATTACCAGGCAATGGTAGAACCAGTTTACTCGGACAGTAGGCCCACCATTTTGACAGCACGGGGGGTGGTTGATGTACGCCATGGGAGGGTGCCCGTTCGCATAATAAATATCGGGGAGAGGGAAGTGTACCTGTCCCGGTATGCCACGCTAGCCAAATTATATACCATTAACCAAAATTCTATACAATCTGTGGAACCCTTGCCTCCATCTCACCCGGAGGAAGGTAACGGATCTAAGAAAAACATGGAGGACTGGTGTCAGCAACTACATCTGGGTACTGACTCCACTCCCGCACACCAAAAACAAGGAGTCTATCGGGTGGTTCAGGAGTACGAGAGAGTGTTCAGTAAACACCCGTTAGACTTCGGGCGAGTCAAGGGGGTAGAACACCACATCCCCACGGGAGACCATCCTCCTATAAAAGAGAGGTATCGACCCGTACCCCCTGCCCACTACCAACACGCCAAGGGGATGCTTAGAGACATGAAGGAGGCTGGGGTGATCAGGGATAGCTGTAGCCCCTGGGCAGCTCCACTAGTCTTAGTCCGAAAGAAAGACAACACCATGAGGATGTGTGTAGATTACCGGAAAATCAATCGTATCACACACAAGGATGCGTACCCCTTACCAAGGATAGAGGAGTCATTGGCTGCTTTAAGATCTGCTAACTTCTTCTCTACCTTGGATCTCACTAGCGGGTACTGGCAGGTTCCTGTAGCAGAGGCGGACCGGGAGAAGACCGCATTCACCACCCCGATGGGACTTAGCGAGTTCACCTGCATGCCGTTCGGACTCTGCAACGCACCGGGAACCTTCCAACGACTAATGGAGTGTTGTCTGGGCCACAGAAACTTCGAGACGGTCCTGTTGTACCTGGACGATGTCATCGTATATTCCAAGACGTATGAGGACCACCTGAAACACCTGGCGGAAGTGTTCGAAGCTCTGGCAAGTTACGGCCTAAAGGTGAAACCCTCCAAGTGTCACCTCCTGAAACCAAAGGTGCAGTACCTGGGACACGTGGTGAGCGCTGACGGAGTGGCTCCCGACCCTGATAAGATCACCGCAATTAAGGAATGGCCAAGCCCCTCCAGCGTAAAAGAAGTGCGGCAGTTCCTCGGGTTGGTAGGCTACTACCGAAGGTTTATTCCCGGTTTCACCAAAAAGGCAGCACCTATGCAGGACCTCCTGATAGGCCAGTCCCGGAAGGCCAAGAACCAGAAGCCGCCCTTCAAATGGGAGGAGCTGGAAGAAGAGTCCTTCCGCCAGCTGAAGATGGCCCTCACGGGGGACGAAATCCTGGCGTACCCGGATTATAGCCAGCCCTTTATCCTCTACAACGACGCCAGTAACATCGGGCTAGGAGCCGTACTGTCCCAGATCCAGCAGGGGAAGGAACGAGTAATTGCCTACGCCAGCCGAAAACTGCGACACACCGAAAGGAACCCCGAGAATTACAGCTCATTTAAGTTAGAGTTCCTGGCCGTAGTATGGGCAGTCACCGAGCGCTTTAAGCATTACCTCGCTTCTTCCCGGTTCACCGTGTACACGGATAACAACCCGTTGACACACCTGGACACGGCAAGACTCGGTGCCCTGGAGCAGAGGTGGATGGCCCGTCTGTCCAACTACGAGTTCACAATCAAATACCGGGCAGGACGCTCCAATACCAACGCGGACGCCCTGTCCAGGATGCCCAACCTGCCGGACGGAGGAGAAGATCCGGAGGGACTGGAAGAAGTTGAACTCCCTGCGTTCCACTGTCATGGGACTATCCAGTATTCCCACCGGGTAAGGAGTAAGCAGGCTGCTACGTTGAACCCCTTACCCCACTACAACTGGGCGGAAACGCAAGACAGCGACCCTGCCGTCCGACTGGTGAAGGAGATGCTGACTCGGCCGGAGGCTCGCCTTGAACCAGACGCTCCGGAGGAAGCCAAACAACTATGGGCAGAGAAGAGTCGACTGTTCCTTTACAAAGGGAAGTTGTGCCGCAGAATGGTTAACTCCCGGACGCATGAATTACTCTGGCAAGTAGTGGTGCCACGAAGAGACGCAGCCATGGTGATGGAGGCATACCACGACGGAGCTGGACACTTCGGGTGGAAGAAGCTGGAGTTCCTGCTGCGCGAGCGGTTCCACTGGGTAGGCATGAGGGGAACCATCGAGAAGTGGTGCAGAGACTGTGGCCCGTGCAACCTGAGAAGGAAGGACCGTGCCAGCCAGAAGACTCCCCTGCAGTCCATCGTCACCCGGCAACCGTTGGAACTGGTAGCCTTGGATCATGTAAAACTGACCCCAAGCAGAAGTGGCTACGTCTACGCGTTAACCATCGTGGATCATTACTCCCGGTTTCTGGTTGTCGTCCCCGTCAAGGACTTAACGGCTCAAACAGCAGCTAGAGCCTTCCAGCAGCACTTTTGCCGTCCACACGGGTACCCGGACCAAGTGCTGACGGACCAGGGACCTGCCTTTGAAGCGGAGGTCTTCCAGGAATTCTGCAATCTGTATGGCTGCCGGAAAATAAGGACGACACCCTACCATCCGCAAACTAATGGACTTTGTGAGGAAATGAACCAGGTGGTAATGGATCTTCTAAAAACGTTGCCCCTGGAAGAACGCAGTCTGTGGCCTGAGAAGTTGCCCGATCTGGTGGACCTATACAACCACATCCCGGTAGGTTCCACCAACTGTACCCCGGCTTACCTAATGAGGGCAAGACCTGGTAAGTTACCTGTTGACCTGGAAATGGGAGTCCTGACACCCGAGGACACTTCACCAGAAACAGACTGGGACACAGAGAGGCAGCAGCAGTACCGGAGAGTACAGGAGAGCGTGGGGCGAAGTCTCTGTCAGGCTAGGGAAAGACAAGAGAAAACTTACAACCAGTATGCTCCCGCTGTTCCCCTGGTACCCGGAGAGCAGGTCTTGAAGAGGAAGAGACGGCTCCACAAGTTGGATGACCAGTGGGAGAAGGACCCGTACACCGTACTGCCCTCAAGCCACGAGAACCCGAAGGTTTGTACCATCAGTAAAGACGGAGGGGAAACCACAGCCATTGTATCCCGGGACCACCTGAAGAAGTGTCCCGAACAACTGAGGAACCCTGAAGAGGAACAAGAAGACCATCGACCCGTAGAGGAAAGGGAAGATATGGTTAGTACTGTGCTCGGGGACTTCCCTCGGTCTTGGACTCAAGTCAATGGTGCAGTTGTGGTACCCGTACTCACCTTCCTCCAACCAGCATCCCAAGCACCTACGGAGCAACAGGTAGAGCTGGAAGAACAGCCGGTCTAGGAGGCAGAAGACTCCACACAAGCAGAACAGGAGGATCAACCCTCTGCTTATAGTGAGCCTGCCGTACCCCTAGTGAGACAAAGAGCCGGTAGACAGCTGCCCAGTTTACCCTTGACAGCTCCTACACCCTGTAGTTCAGGGCCAGACAGTCAGCTCCGTAGGTCCACTAGGGCCACTAGAGGCCAGTTACCCGCACGCTGGAGGATTTGAAGTGTATAAATGGTTTTATTTATGTTTATCTGTGTATTGTTGCTTGTGTATAATTTTGTGTTTCCAGTTATTTTTAGGAATCCTTGGTGGATTTACCGGGAATCCTTGTACATAGTTGGAGCGTAACCCAGGACGGACTAAAGACTGTTAAGGACTCGGGGTAGGACAAACCCCTACCTGGTTACGTCTCCCTGTTTTGGTGAAATGGACACCTTGCTTTTCTTCAAAGACTGCACCCGGTTACGGACATGCCGTAACCAACTTTATATGTTTTTCTTATTGTATTATTATTGTTTTTATCTTGTTATGTTTTTCTAAAATATGTTTAGTCCCGGAGTACTAAATTTCACTAGGGGGGAATGTGACACCCCAGGGGTCTGGTTGCCACAGTGATAGAGATGTTATGTCTGAGAGCAGGTGGGAGGTCCTTTGGTCAGGGATCCTGTGCATGCCACACCTCCTGCCCAGTCTTGGGAGGGGAAGAACTTCCCCTATATAAACCCGGGGCTGAAGCAGGGTTAGCAGTCAAGGAGAGTAGAGACAAGAAACAGCAGAAGCAATACTACTACGAGTCAGGGGCTGGCAGCTGCAGAGCTCGCCCTGACTGAGAAGCTTTCTTACCGGACCCGGCGTCCGAGGCTGTGGGGACTAACTCTTACCCAGCAGCAGAAGCCGACCGGCAGGGGATTTCAGGTCCTCAGGCCCAGAAACCCGAAGGCACGGTCAAACGCGTGGGACCAGCACCGCCATCGTGGAGCGGAAGCCATTAGAAGGCCCCGAGTCACCGGACTTACGGGTGAGCACCACACGGTACACTCAGGGACGTGGGCTACTTATATCCGCTTCTAGCAAGGTAGCCAGAAGAGTACAGTCAGTTTGGGAGGCCTACAACTCCGCCTGGCCAGGGGAGATCCCATCTGCTCAAGGACTGACCAAGCCCCGTTCACTAGCAAGTACTCCGGGAGGGTCTATCGTTGTTACCAGTAAAGACCCTGAATTACACCGCACCGTCTCTGAGTGGTTCCTGCTACCCCCATCATCCACATCTGCTGCCCTGAGGCCATACCCCTCCCGTTGGGGGTTATACCATCTACGCTGCACCATCCATCCACCGGCCTCAGCGGACTGTCCTGCAGCGGCAGCTCCATAGCTGCATCTTGATTGCTCTTTAACTATGCGTCTACCTTTGACAACATCTTTTATTGCATAATTGGTTTATAAATGTGACACTTTGCTCACAAGATATAGTATATTCTACATGTGATACAGAGTACAGTAAAGAACACAGAAAAGCAGATTATAAATCCAATATGTAACTAAGTGAATACCCAAACTTTAGAAGGCAAAATACTTCAATAGGACAGTAATCTGACAGCGTCCGATAAGAATACGGTGTAGGAATTTCAGAAGAGGGTAATGCAACAATGCCTCGTAATCCACTATAGTACTATAGTACAAACTAAAGGTCAATGTTCTCTGAGATCCAGATAAGGGTGGAATTCTGCATTTTCCCGCTTACTCTGTCACAGGTTTACATAACACGTCCGGAGGTGGAATATAAAAACATCCCTTATAGTGTATAAATAGACAATATACACAGACGTCTGCATTGGTTTTACGACATGAGTGGAATATAACGTTACTGCATTTACATTTATACATAGGGCAATTAAATCATTTTGGAATATTGAAAATGTCAATTATTGTAATCTCCTAGACTTAGACTTACATAAAGAAGTCATTCATTTCTGGGATTCCTTTCCATATATTTTTTTAATCCATAAAATGTTAAGCATTTTGGTAGATGTGTGAATGCACAATAGTCGTCTGTAATATTTTAACTCCTTCAAGTAAATGTGTTCTGAGACCAGCTCTCAACAGACTGAACCTAGAGCAAGGGGGAAAGTCTCAGGCTAGACTTTGCATACATTTTACTTTGGAGTGCCTGGTTTGGCTTCTTATCCTAAGTCATGTGACAAGGCTCGCTAAACGGTTGACATCTGGGTTGATTCATCAAGACTGGCATAACGCAAGCTCATGCTGTGCCAGTCGTGACAGAGTACACAGTACCGAATTTATTAAGAGGTGTATTCCACTTAAATAAATTGGTGACTCTAGTAAGTGGCGTGTGCCTCCTAGCGTTGCGCCAGAAATGCTACTCCGGTCACGGAATGACATAGAAAACAGATTTTATGAATTTGATGGGGGACGTAGCTGATCCAAAGTGGCATGAAAAGTCGCAAATTTTTACTCAACTTCGCATTGCCCAGTAACGTTGCGACTTCTTAAAGTTTTTACGCCACAAAGTGGCGTAAAAGCTTTGATGAGTAGGCCCCATTGACTTTTATGATTGCTATATCCAATAGGTGGTACCAGAATTAAGTCATCTTCCTCTCTAAAGAGGCTATTGCATATTGGTAGCCTGAGATCCCTTGCTGTTTTTGTAAGTTTGCCCACTGACAAAGACATGAACAGTCTATAATTTTAAGGGTAGGTTAATTTTAACATTGAGAGATAGAATATCCCCAAAAAATCAAGAAAATCAAATTGTATAAATTAGATACTTTTTTTTGCAATGAGAAATAAGTATTTGATCCCTCTGGCAAACAAGATTTAATACTTGGTGGCAAAACTCTTGTTGGCAAGCATAGCAGTCAGACGTTTTTTGTAGTTGATGATATTCAATCGACCCCAATGTAAACCTGCTATAGTATACAAAGAGACATTTTTTGCCATTGTGTGACCCATACAATTTTATTGGTACAGTACGTGACTAGAGTCCAGATACTTTTTTTTGTCTATAGTAAAATGAGATGTGAACCTCTTGGCGGTAATGCGAATGGCTGGAGAGGAGCAGTCACTACTATAGTATCACATAATACTGATGAGGGTCTTTGTTTAGTGAATGAAACAGACGGTTGAAAACTTTTCAGAGGTCTTCATTCAGCCTGGTTTACTTTTGGATTTGTGTGCTTTTGGGTGCAATGACATGCGGCAAAGATGGGGGCTTATTGTATTAGCTCATACACAATTAACTTCTTCACAATAAGCACTGCTTCTGACAACTTGACAAGTCTCAGGGAACTATCCACTGGGCAAACTAATCTTCCATGGCAAATTCAAGCAATTACCTATAGATTAGTCCACAATGATTCCTTTATCCTCACCACTGAGCTAACATAATAGAGATTAGCTACAGCCATTTTATTTCTGTGTTCACACTTCATGTCCGACACACACCATTCCTGTAGCAGTCACAAAGCCGGATTACATGTCAAGTTCAATGTCATCATTAAAATCATCATTTAAAATTCTTCAAAATCTACGAGTGAATTGTGTAAAGAAATATATATACTGTTCATAAAAAGTCACTGCAATTTGGAAACTCAATTTTATAGACTATACATACTGGGTGAAAAATGTCACAACATTACATCTCCTTACAGTGGCATAGCGTAATTTGGCAAATCCTGGCACAAATCACATATTGTGCCCCCTAACCTAGTCATAATTCCCAATGAGTACCCGCTTAAAAAAAATATGTCCCCTAAGTGCCCCTTTAGAAAGTATTTATGCCCCTCTTTAAAAGTAATGATGCCTCCTGAGTGTTCCTACAAAAGTAATAATTCTACTTTTGTTCCATGGCCCACAAAAATATAAAGTTTATACTGACCAAATCCAAGCGACTAAGCCCTGTTGTCCTCTGCACACAGAGGGAGAAGACACAGGCTGGCACAGGCGGTTCAATGCAGTGACACCATTGTGCCAACTTCGATGGGACACTGACATTTTGTAGGCTGTAGACCTACAGCATCCAGCTGTCACAAAGATGGAGACTGGTGGGGCAGGGAGCTTATGGCTCACTGCTCTACCACAATGAGTGGTGATCTATGTCATGTTGATATTGATACAGTTCAAAGTGGCACTTGGAGATCCAGGGCAGCCGGCCAAAAACAAAAGTTCGGGACATGTGCTCTGCCCTGCTAGTAATCACACTGCTATTTTGTTTTCAAATTTTCCGTCTAAGAATATCTACCTTGTGCTCTTTTTAACACTACGCCTGTGCCTCCTTAATCACTCATATTTTTTAAGAAAATGGAAACTTAAAGCGTATTATGTTTATTACTAATATACTTGATAAGAAAAAGGTCAATTTACAAAAACAGCATTTATTTATATTCCCACTATTTGGTTGGTGCAGGGAGCTGTAATACTCACTACACAGTGAGCGTGTTGTAATCACTCCCCGGCACTTTGATTTACAGCCTTCTCTGCACACACACACTGCACGCATAAGCTGCATCACAAGCTGTCAATCAAAGTGCTGGGGAGCGATTACAGCCGCTCTTACTGTATAATGAGAGGTGACTGTAACTGTCTCCATGGCTGGAAAGAAGGGGCTACAGGGGGAATATAACTTTACTATCTCCCTGTAGTCACTGCTCCATTATGTTGGCTAGATGGAATTTAAATGCTATTTACCTGCAGATTACCCCTATATCTGCACAGAAATACCGGTTTTAGACGTGACAGGTTCCCATTAGACATAGATGAGAAGATTGGGCATTTTGAAGAACCATTTGGGGCTAAACTAAACTATTCTGCATATTTCCATTAGATTGGCCATAGGGTAATACTCATGCTTTAGATGATAGCATTGCAAAAAATATAGTACACTGGTTTCTGAAATTATCTTGATGTCTTGCTAACAAAAAAGCCCCCAAAAAACATGTTTGCAAATAAAATAAACTTTTGGGCCATATCGTTTCAAATTGTAGCCATCTGTTTCTTGGTTATATACGCTTCTGAGTGCCAGCAAATATGGCTGTCATTAGATCCCAGGATGCCTTATATTTTGCAGTTTTTCATTCAACTTAACACACTTGTCACTGCACTGGATACAAAGAATTTGTGCAATAAAAGTCACAAATGCTTCAGTCACTGCAGAGCCATCTTCTTAAAGTGCATAAGGCTATTGGGAAATACAATTATTTGCATTGCTTTACAGAAACAGACCAAAACAGTAACCGGCTCACTGTGTCCTGACATGTTAACTTAAATGATATAATAAGAAGTATACGGATGAGAATATTTTCTGTAGCAGCTCACAGACTGTGAAGTCATCTCAAAGAATGGCAGATGCCAGACAACCCAGGAATAAAACTACAGTACAGTAAAGTGCAGTATAATATGCACAATGCAAAGTATCACTGCTCTGATTGTTTCAGGTAACTTTTCAGAAGAAAATGGTCATGTGTATATACATTTGGAATAACACTTCTGGTCATCATATGACTTGATTACTGTATTTCTCAACAGTTCCCTAATCCGCAGGCTATGTCTTTAATTTTCAGTCCTCTCTTAGCTAGTGGATGGAGGCCTGAAGCTATAATGTCTCCCATTCACAACACACACACGGAAAGATGAGGGATCACTTCCCTTCTTTGTGTATAGCAAAGAGACAGAAGCAGTAGCAGAATGGAAAACAGTATACAGAGCAGTAGCAGCATGGAAGACAGTATACAGAAGTACTGAGCTGTGTAGCTGTAAATCCAGCACCAAGCGTGTCCTAGTGGGTAGAAACTAGCAGCTATGATGTCTAACATACAAAACACACACAAATAAGGGATTCCTGCTCTTCTTTTTCTGTAACAAACTGGAATACACTGGTACTGAGCTGTGTGGCTGTGAATATAGCACTAAAGTGAAATATATTTGCTAGAACCTGCAGCTTGATCTGCCTGTGTCTGCTTGGTGTCTCACTGTGTTGAGTGCTCCCCTCTCCTAATCCATAGTCTTCTATATACTTTGTAACCTGATATTTAACTGAGTTGGCAGCCTGTCTTACTTTGACCAATATGTTTTTTTTTAAAGAGTGGATGATGTGTTCAGTAGGCCAGGGATGGGATGAAGTAGTTCATACATGGAGAACAAAGCAGATTTCTCTGATATGATATATTACAAAGTTTGTTATATTCATCTGTTCTACTGATTTATATAATGTTTAATGAAACAACAGTGATCATTTAAATAGGGAAGGACACGTCTAAAAAATATAAGAGCTGATTTCATCAACATTTTTTTTTTTATCCGATGCAGGTTACAAAAAGTAAGTAACCTGATTGGATGTAGTTTCCTACTACACTGACAAAGGACAGCTACAAGCTGTCTCTTTTACTGATGGTACTTGCACTTATGCCAAATTCAGATTTTGTAATACACAGACATCAACAGAACCAAACTTAAAGGGATACTGCTCTTTTGAAAACTTGATATACTATGTCAACAAGTCGAAAGCTTTTATCAGTCCAGGTGCTGAATCCCCACCAATTGCTAAAATGGAAAGTCCGAAATGTTCTGGTCTTTCCTTGGAAAATGAAAATAAAGTAATTAAAAAGTACGAGTCCTCGTTCAGTTGTGGAAAAGAATGTAGCAGCTTCTTTGGTTTAGCAATTGGTGGGGTTTCAGCACCTGGGTCCCACTGATAAAAATGACTCAGATGTCTTTATGACATGTCAAAGGTTTTGTGAAAGGCCAATACTCTTTAAGCTGTCTTCAGGTTCTAAGGTGATCTATGTTCACTTCAGCCGAGCTTTCAATTAATATGACTTTTCTATGCTGCAATCAGCTGTGCAGCTTAAAAGCAAAAGAGCAAAGAAAGGTTCATGTCAAGGGTTGTACATAACCCCAGAATGAATTATATGTGCCTGATGGGATTATTAAAGAAAATTAAATTAGAACTGTAATAGAAAGCAAGCTTTGGAGAATGAAGGTTAATTGAAGTATTAAGACACAGAGAATACATAGATTAAAACATTAATGCTCATTGCTGTTTCCTTCCTGCCCTTTATGAAGTTTATTAATCCTTTGGTGGAAGTATGAAAACCTCCATTTAGAATATGCTTCTCCTCAAATATCTGTAGTTATATAGAATATCTCTAGCTTGAAAAAAACATAAAATGTCAAACTACAGCCGGGTGGACAGCATCTTTAAAATTCTATCACAATGGTATAACTTGAAATGACTACAAAAAGTAAATAGGCAATAATACAATTTGAGAACACAGTGTATTAGTCCGGACCTGGTCTAATATTAAAAGGAACTTAACAGGTGATGCATGCTGCCCGATTCATGGGCAGCATGTATCAGACACTTGCTGTATGACCCCAGCCATTTATGTTTAATTCAGAAATGCTACGGCGTTTCAGAGAAAAACATAGTTTATTAGTCTCTGGCAACCGAGCCACACAGGAGACTAGTCGGGCAGGCAGGTCCCCGGCAGCTTCTCCCCGCCCGTTGCTCTGGATAGGTCTCAACGTGTATGTATAGGGAGAGACCTGTCAGTCACTGGCAGTGGGCGGGCAGAAGCCACCGGGAACCCACCAGTCCTACTAGTCTCCCGTGCGGCTCTGTCCCCAGCGCCTAATAAAATATGTTTTTCTTTGAAACCCAACAGTACTTCAGAGTCAAACATACCTGGCTGAAATCATACAGCCAGTGCCTGATGCATGTTGCCCCTGGATTGTCCCGCATGTTTCCCTACCAGTTCCCTTTAGTACTGAATTCATCCATATGGAGCACATGTAATGTTGTAGCTGCAATATCCAATGTCTTTAGTCAGTTTGCCAGAAAATTACACTGAATGGGGAGTACATTGTGTTGCTATAAAAGCTATTGGTTGTAATGCATCACTGACCAACAGGTCTCAAAAAAATTTTGCCAGAGAAATGAAAACTATAAAAAACACCATGCTTATGTCCTGTTTTAAAAGACTGAATTGTGGCCTGCCCTAGTACCTACTACTGACACTTTCTTAAATAAAAGCTTATATATACACAGTCATGGCCGAAAGTGTTGGCACCTTTGAAATTGTTCAAGAAAACGAAGTACCGTATTTCTATCAGAAAATTATTGCAATTACACATGTTTTGTTATATACATGTTTATTTCCTTTGTGTGTATTGGAACAACACAAAAAAACTGAAAAAAAGGCAAATTGGACATAATTTCACACAAAACCACCAATATTGGCCGGACTAAATTGTTGGTATCCTCAACTTAAAATTCGGTTGCACACCCTTTGGAATAAATAACTGCAATTAATCGCTTCCTATAACCATCAACAAGCTTCTAACACCTCTCAACTGGAATATTTGACTACTGTTCTTTTGCAAACTGTTCCAGGTCTCTCATATTTGAAGGGTGCCTTCTCCCAACCAGCTATTTTAAGATCTCTCCACAGGTGTTCAATGGGATTTAGATTCAGACTCATTGCTGGCCACTTCAGAACTCACCAGCGCTTTCTTTCCATCCATTTCTGGGTGCTTCTTGAATTATGTTTGGGGTCATTTTCCTGCTGGAAAACCCAGCTTTCTGATACTGGGCACTACATTGCGACCCAAAATCCTTTGGTGATCTTCAGATTTCATGATGCCTTGCACACAGTCAAGGTACCCAGTCGCAGAGGCAGCAAAACAACCCCAAATATCTTTAAACTTCCACTATATTTGACTGTAGGTACTGTGTTCTTTTTTTGTAGGCCTGATTCTGTTTTTGGTATGCAGTAAAATGATGTGTTTCACCAAAAAGTTCTACCTTGGTCGCCTCTGTCCACAAGACACTTTCCCAGAAGGATTTTGGCTTACTCATGTACATTTTGCCAAGCTGCAGTCTAGCTTTTTTATGTCTCTGTGTCAGAAGTGGGGTCCTCCTGGGTCTCCTGCCATAGCATTTAATTTCATTCAAATGTCCAAGGATAGTCCACACTGACACTGATGCACCCTGGCCTGCAGAACAGCTTGAATTTCTTTGGAACCTGATTGGGGCTGCTTATCCACCATCTGGACTATCCTGCTATGGGTTGTAAACTTCTTGATTATGTTGTGCACCAAAGACAAAGTAACATCAAGATCTCTGGAGATGGACTTGTATCCTTGAGATTATTGATATTGTTCAACAATTTTGGTTCTCTAGTCCTCAGACAGTTCTCTTCTCCTCTTTCTGTTCTCCATGCTTAGTGTGACACACACAGACACACAATGCAAAGATTGAGTCAACGTCTCCCCTTTTTATCTGTTTTCTGGTGCGATTTTCATATTGTCCACACCAGTTTCTTGTCACAGGTGAGCTTGAATGAGCATCACATGCTTGAAACAAAATTGTTTACCCACAATTTTGGATAGGTGCCAACCATTTTGTCTTGTCATTTTAAGGGTTTTGTATGAAATTATGTACAATTTGTTTTGTTTTGTGTTGTTCCAATACACACAAAATGAATAAACATGTGCATAACAAAACATGTGCAATTGCAATAATTTTCTGGGAGAAATACTTCATTTTCTGGAACAATTATTGGCACCCCTTCATTTTATCATAGACTATACAATATCTTCAGAAATAAATGGAAATGTACCAAAGTTATATCCTCAGGATTTTTTAATTAGTGGGCAAAGTAATACAACAATAAAACATTGTTTTTCAACTTCCATGTTGCAGTTTCAAAGAAGAAACAGAATACACAGCATGTGCAGTAAAAAAGGCCCCCTAATTAATACTTGGTTGCAAACCCTTTGGCATTGCTGACAGCCTCCAAAGGTTTCTTGTAGCCATTTATAAGCTTCGTGCACTTCTCAGCTGGAATTTTCTCCCACTCTTCCTTTGCAGCTTGTTCAAGCTCTTCAATGTTAGCAGGGTTCTTTTTCCCAATGGCAGATTTCAGCTCATCCCAAAGATTTTCAATGGGATTGAGGCCAGGACTCATTGCTGGCCATTTTAAAACAGTCCATTTTTTCTTTTTCAACCATTCCTGTGTACTTTTGGATGTGTGCTTTGGGTCATTGTCTTGATGAAGGACCCATGATCTTCGACTCAAATCAAGTTTTCTCAAACTGGGTAGGACATTTCGCTTTAAAAATCTCTTGATAATTCTGTGATTTCATGATTCCTGTGATACAGTCAAGGCCTCCAGTACCAGACGCAGCAAAGAAACAGCATTATGGATCCTCCACCATGATTAATTGTTGGTAAGGTGTTCTTTTCCTTAAAAGCTTCATTGCGCCGTCTGTAAACAAACTGTTGCTTTGCATTGCCAAAAAGCTCTATTTTTGTTTCATCTGTCCACAGAGCATAGTCCCAGAAGGATTGTGGTTTGTCAAGGTACTCTTTGGCAAAGATCAGTCATTCCTTTTTATGTCTTTTCTTCAGCAATGGTTTCTTCCTTGGACTTCGCCCATAAAGCTCTGCTTGGTTTAGTGTGTGGCGTATGGTACTTGTTGAAACCATGACCCCAGACTGTTACAGGTTGGTCTTCAGGTCTTTGTATGTTTGACGTGGTGTTTTTTCCACCATTCACACCAACCTTCAAAGACATCTCTTGTCAATTTTTCTCTTGACGGTTCTATGCTTGGCAAACTTCTTAATAACATTGTGCACTGCTGAAACTGGGATACCAAGGTCTTTGGAGATGGCCTGATACCCTTAGGAAGTCTTGTTTTTTTCTAATAATAACAGTTCTGATGTCCTCAGACAGCTCCTTTCTCTCCACCATTGTAATAAAGGAACAGGGCCTACCATGTGGCTTTTTAAAACACTGAAGTCATCATTCATTGGCTAATTCATGTCACATGGGCACCGACAATTAATCACAGGAGAATCTCTTTTGTTATTTACCACAAGTGAGTCAAAATATGTTTCCATACTAAATTAATGTAAAGGGTGCCAATACCAGTGTCACAGCAAGCTTTAGGTTTTTCTATTTTTCCCTCCCATTGGTTTTTGTTTTAAATTATTGTTTATCATTTGCTCTTTTGTATTTAACACAAGTGCTTTATACAAAAAAACTGTTTCACTTGATTCATTTTTTTCAGGAGAAATTCCACATTATGTACTTAAACTTCATGGGTGCCAATAAGGATGAGCAGGACTGTATATGTATATGTGTATATATGTATATAAAAATAGAGGTGCAGCACTAGCAATACAGCAAAGAGGTTGAAGGGGGGTGCACAGCCTCACAGGCAATACTAAAAACCTTCTGATAAATCCAAGGTAAAATAGAGGCAGCACTCCAAAGGATCCAATATATTGTGCTTTTATTGACCCATCAAGCTTGAAAAAGTTCCTCACTAGGGACGAAACGTTGCCACTTTGACATGATGGGTCAATGAAAGCACAATATATTGGATCCTTTGGAGTGCTGCCTCTATTTTTCCTTGGATATACAGTATATACAGTTGTGCTCAAAAGTTTACATAACCCAGCAGAATTTTTCTTTTCTTGGTCTTGTTTCAGAGAATATAAATGATAACAAAAAACTTTTTCTCCACGCATGGTTATTGGTTGGGTGAAGCCATTTATGGTCAAACTACTGTGTTTTCTCTTTTTAAATCTTAATGACAACCAAAAACATCCAAATGACCCTGATCAAAATCTGTGGTGTCTTCTGTACAACTTCAGGGTCCATCCATACCATAGGTATTCCTGACTCATGTACTCTTCCCTAAAATCATTGTTTCAGCAGAATATTTCCACAGTATGCCATGGGTTGAAATTTCCCTATTTTTTCCTGTTTAATCCATTTGAATACATCTGTAAGAACTGCTGTGTGTCTCTGTATACAATAGAAGGCACACATAGAGATAGTATAGGCCTTAAGCAGACTACAGGCTCCACTTTAGGCATACGTACATTCAAGATAAATCTGTCATACTGCCATGTGCATGGTCTATTTTTTTGTTTTTATATAACGGAGAAAAAAAGAAGTAAAAAAGTTGAGCAACTGTTTGAGGATCTAGAAAAATCCCATGTAGCAATATGTAGAAAAAAAAAGATGTGTACATAAATGCTCTCAACATCGCTGTTGAGGGGGTCAGTTAGAAAACAGAACTTTCTGCACATTTTATTTATTATGCATTGCATACATAGCGCTATCATATTCTGCAGAGCTTTACATACTTATTATTATTATAGCTGTCCCCAATGAGGCTCACAATCTAAATTCCCTATCAGTATGTCTTTTGAGTGTGGGAGGAAACCCGCACAAACACAGGGAGAACATACAAACTCCTTGCAGATGTTGCCCTTGGTGGGATTTGAGGCAAGGACCCTAGTGCTGCAAGCCTGCAGTGCTAACCACTGAGCCACCGTGCTGCCCTGAGCCACAAGCTCACTATATCTCCCCACCTAGTCTTTAGCACCTTGCTAGTTGATAGGCTTTTTGCTTTTTTATTCACCATCAATTCCATTTAATTAGGGATTCTATATCTGTAGTTCCAATAGGTAGCGCTATAGAGTTCAAGTCCTCTTTTTCTCTGAAGAGGCAATTTGCATATAGGAGCATTGCACGGTGAATAAGCCTCCTTACCTTGACATGCCAGAGCCGGTATGTCACTCTCCACAAGGAGAATCGTTACCCCTTAGACCTGTATCTGTAATAAAACTAGGAAGTTTTCTTTATAATTGCTCATATTAGGGCGTCTCCAGGTTCTTCCTCTCTTCTACCAGACATCAGTTGGTTCCTTAAACACTGGCAAGAAAAATCTATACTGAGCCTTGATATGATACTTATTCCTGAACAACAGAGATAAAAGACAGCACAAAAATATAAAAGTCTATCAAATGTAAAAAAAATTATAAATGAATCATCATAGAACGAACACATAATAACAAGAGTCAGGTTCCTGTGGAAAGGAATTTCTGATGCGCTAAATGGTGATCCCTAAGGGAGGGAAGTGAAGCTGTTCGTGGCCTCCACATATCATCCCTCGAAATATGTTTCGTAACTTTCATACATTGCAAAACTGCCTCTTTAAAATCCACAGCTGAACAACGTAATCCGAGAGACAGGAACTGTAAGATATACGATAAGGTAATAAATTCAATTCAACACACTTGACTGAATTAAAAAAAGGGTTTTCTGTGTAAAGATTTCTACTTCTGCAGCTGTTCGGTTATAGACAAGACAAAAACAGCTGTCGGAAAATTCACAGTGAAGAAAAATAAATATATGCACAATGGGGTTATAGGGCTGTGTGTGAAATCAATGTTACCTTTAGGGCTTGTGCACACAACCGTATTTTCGGTCCGAGTGCTATCCAATAATAAAACGGACATCACTCTGACCAATGCTATTCAATGAGGCAGTGCAGATGAACAATGTTTTTTCACTGATCGAATCTGCATGTGAAAAAAATTTGCAGCATACACTAGTTTCTTCTGTAAATTGGATGAGACTCAGCCATTCAAGTCTACGGGAGCGCAAAAATAATCAGATGCCATACAGAGACACAGTATGGCATCCAATTTTTATGGATACAGTGTAATTCTGTAACATGTGAAACTGTAAATGTTTTTTTAAATGATTAATAACTGCTGCTGTAAAAACACAGATGGCATACGGACAACACACGGATGGCAAGTGAGAAAAAAAAGAGTCCCACTTTTCTGGATGCAACTCTGAACGATTTTTTATACTGTCATGTGATCATAGCCTTAGAGAGAAGAATGAACATGGCAATAAATATTGTATATGGTACCATTGTTGAAGGAAGTACTTTAAAGGGCTGCACAGTGGCTCAGTGGTTAGCACTGTTGCTTTGCAGTCCTGGGTTCAAATCCCACCAAGGACAACATCTGTAAGGAGTTTGTATGTTCTCCCTATATTTGTGTGGGTTTCCTCCCACATTCCAAAGACATACTGATAGGGAATTTAGATTATGAGCCCCAATGGGGACAGTGCCCATAATGTAAAGCACTGTGGAATTAATGGTGCTATATAAGTGAGTAAAATAAATAAATAAAGGGGTTTTGTGCTCTTTTTTAAAAGTTACTGATAAAAGAATAATATAAGCTATATTTACCCCAGAAAACTGCAAGAGATGTTGTCACGATTACCACCAACTGGGCCACTGAGTTCATTGATTGCCTTAGGGTCGGGAAGTTACAACTTCCATTTCAGCAAAGACCATTGGAGTTACAGTAGTGAAGTAGTGGGTGGATTACAGTGATCAGTATGGCTTCTTTTATCAGGATGACTTCCCATTGGTTACTTATAATAAAGAGTGGAAAGTGCGTTTAACATCAAGGAACTTTAGCACAGAAAATGTTGCACATGGGCCTTAATGCTGCCTGGTGCAAAAGCTCATATCACACCTATAAGCAGCCTTTTCTTGGCTGTCATGTTGTGCCTATGAAATGACAGGACAGCTAATAACTAATCAAGTGACAACTGCTTTCACAGCCTAAACCGCTGTATCTCAGTCTCTGGCAGAAACTCCACTCCCCACATAAAGAACACTTGTCGCTTGGTGGGGATTCATGTGTATGGAGGAATTCAGAGAAATAGCTGTTGGCCAAATGAGAGTTCGTGGTTAGCACTGCAGCCTTGCAGAATTGGGGTCCTGGGTTCAAATCCCACCAAGGACAACATCTGCAAGGAGTTTGTATGTTCTCCCGGTGTTTGTGTGAGTTTCTTCCTGGTTCTCCAGTTTCCTCTCACACTCCAAAGACATACTGATAGGGAATTTAGATTGAGCCGCAATGGGGACAGTGATGACAATTTCTGTAAAGTGCTGCAGAATATGATGGCGTTTTATAAGCGAAAGCTTAATAATAAATAGTTAACCAAGGTGTAAGGGTAAAGTAAAGGAAACGCTATAACTACCAACATATTGGTGACAGATATAGGCCAAGACAGCTGTTGAGTCAAACATTGGTAAGTGTACTTTATTGGCTATGGTTTATATATCAGCCTCCAACATTATTTGCATGGGATTACTTTACATAAATATCAGCATTTCTTATCTGCCTCCTCCCAAGTATAATACTCTGTGTGCCCTTTTGATCATACTCAATATAAAAGGAAAAACCTAAATACTTAGGCTGAGGAATAGTGACTAGATGAGTCACAATGTACTCTGAACTCTGCAGAAATGAACCGCAGAGATAGGATTTCTAACTACAGCATTTGTGCTGTGCTCAGGAGTCAGGACATAAAGACAGATGTGCAGAAAATCCTTGTGCATGTGATAAAGCCCGTGCATTTTATTTCAGATAATGACATCAGATGGGAACAAAGCCAATGTCTACAATCCTGCAATCCCAAGATTCCAGATCAGAACCGCCGTTGTTTCTAATGTCCCTTGTTTCAGTAATTAAAACATGCTGTCTTAGCTTTGCACACAATGTTACGTAGAATTCATATCGAAAAGTACAAAGCGTTGGACCCCAATCTAGACAGGTGAAGCCCTACTGTTTGAATCTGTACATCTGGATGAACTACCTTCCAACAGCACAGATCAATGTTTCTACCCACTCGTTTGGAAAAGAAGAGTGAAGATAAAGACAGTAAAATCTATAGATGTACAAAGGGAAAGTCTCAAAACAAATCACATATGGGAAGCCACTATGGGTTCACCATTGTGGTCAAATATAGTTTTGCAAAGTCAAGTCAAGTCAACCTAACAGACAAGTAAGTGTGGCGCCCTACTGCGCATTGGTGCCACAGATCCCAGAGGGGTGCATGGACGGATTCCTCCACAAGAGGCCCTCATAGCATTCACACACCTCCACCTTCCACCTCAGACCAGCAGAGGGAGCCCGTTATGGATATAAAAAGGGAAGGTGGAGCTAGGCAGCTCAGTCGGGAATATGCAGTCTGGAGTATGCAGTCTGGAGTCTACAGTCTGGAGTCCACAGAGAGTGAAGTCTGTGTGAAGTCTGCTGCAGCCAGAGAGGTTGTCAGGTCAGTCCAGACTCAGTGAGCTCAGATTAGTAAGCCTAGGGCGTGCCGACGCCAAAAGAGCGGTGAAGCGCAGTGTGCCTGCTGCAGTGTGAAGCCTAGTGAGGGCCCCGAGCGTGGCCAAAGGCGAGTGGAAAGAGAGTAACATAGGGGGCAGAGGAGCTTAACCAGCACACCCCAAAACCATTTACCGTACACCGGGTCCGCGTCTGCAGGGATTCCTTACATCCAGCAGAAACAACCGGAACCCCTGGCGAACTATATGTCCCAGGAACACCAAAAGCTGACTGTTATACCAGGGTCAGGAGTCACGGAGGCCCAAGAGACCAGGGAGTGTGATCTCCAGCAGAACGCCCTACCACCAGGTCAGCCGATGCAAGACAGAGACCAAGTTTGGTCTAGTTCCAAGCAGGTCATAAACTTATCAAGGAAAGGCAAGGAACAGGAGGCCTCACACCCGCTCACTGGGGAGAGTCCTGATATGCACCCTTCACCCTACAGTGCCCTGGATCGTGCCTTAAACACCACCAGTAAAGGTAGTGAAGTGAACTCCGGTGTGCGTGCCTATTCTTCTATCCTTACTCTGACCCGGCTGGGTCCCCTCTGTCCTGCATCCCTTCTCCTACACTTATGCTGCCCTGAGGCCCCGCTCCACCTGTGGGGAGCCGCACCAACTAAGCTGCCTGAACACCGGCCTCAGAGGACTGTCGCAGCGCTGGTGATCTTCACCAGACACCACAGGTGGCGTCACGAACATTCCCCTATCCCATATAACTACCCCCCTTTTTCTTTTAAGAGTGACCCCAGAGTACGAGCCCGGGAGCCAACCACTGCGACATCCTCCAAGGTCAGGCAACAACAAGGCCTGGGCGCCGAGTCGTCCCCATCCCCTGGGCGCGTCATAAGTAAACTGATACTCAACCAGAATTCTGCTTGGGGTCATGAACAGCACCTCTCTGCCTGATTTCCAAAAATGCAAAATGGCATACAAAGCATTTGTGTATTGTAGTAGGATACCTGTTCTCATCTGGTCAATTTGGCCAACAATTTGTTTCCATGTTTGTTTTAGCTATTGATTGCAACATGATTTAAGAAAAGTGATAGCTTTTTTCCATATGCCCTTCTAGGGAGAAATTAAGAGAAGAGTCAAAGCAGAGAGACACAGACAGTACAAATCCTTTCATTCTGAAAGACTCAGGCCAACTTTTCAATAGACAAGTACCTATTCATTCGGCACCATATCATACTTCACTAGTCCTACACCTGTGCAGACCACTGGAGGAAGCAGAAGAACAATCACCTTACACCTCTACCCTACAGACTCTAAAAGGGGATAAACTCTTTCTAAAATATGATTTTCATCAGTGTAAAATAAAAATATCAGATACTCAACTCGTGCACTGGATCTTACAGGGCTCACGTATCATTGTCATGCCTCGTATCAACTGCAGCCAATCGGCTAATGAGCTGCATTTCTTACACTTCTTTCACACTTCAATTTCACACAATTTTATGCCAACCCTGGGAGACCCTACCACCAGAAGTGCATTGCTTTACTTATTCTAAGCCTTGTGAAACCCGCCGACATAGCTAGAGCGGCATTGGTGCTGGAGGTGAGTATCTGGTATTTTTATTTTTTTTTATTTTACAATGGGGAATATCGTATTCAAGAAGGGGTTGTCCAGGTAGTGGACAATTCTAAAAATAAAAAAAAGTGTAAAGTTTTGTGCCAAGTCAATAACACATTTATATACTTTTATAATACCCTTTTTTGTCGTTTTAATTTGACGACTATATCAGACAACAGACTAATAAGCAATACTCCACTTTTGCAATGTCCCTTTTAAGAAAAAAATTCAAAGAATGTCAATATCTCATGGTGTCATAAACTCAAAAAAGCAGCCTAAATTAAGATTGGTTTCTACTCTAGAAGAAAGGATCGAAAAGTAGGCACTACAATCACATAATGAAACAGGGACAATTTTGAGGACCCCCTTAAGCCAGTTTTGGGGCTCCATGCTTTGACATTATGAACATGCATTTAGTCTAGTAGTTTACTAATATTCCAGATAGTACAATATACATACATATTCTGTTGCTGATAGAGGGGTTTTCTTAAGTTGCACTGCCAATGGCCCCTGCTTCCTACTTTGCCAGGGGCAGAGCACTCCTGAAGGTTGGGCCAGCGGCATGATCATGCTTTACTATCTCCCAGGCACCTAGCAGTGGCAGTGATGCCTCTGAAGCATTGGAGTAGCGTAGGGAAATGGAAACTAGTTGGATCCAGTGATCCAGCCTGCTTCAGAGCATCGCAAGCAGTTTGTAATGCACAGAGCCTGGTTGCGCAGCGCACTCGTTACCTAGGGCCTGATCCTGTGTCTTGTGTGTCGCGCCATCCGACTCGCGTCTGGCCCATGTCTGGTGTCTTGGGCTGCCCGCCTCGGGACTGGCTCGTGTCTCGTCTGCTGAGCCGCCCGCCTTGAGATCTGACCCCATGTCTCATGTGTTGGGTCGCCCGCCTCAGGTCTGGTCTGTGTCTAGTCTGCTGAGCCGCCCGCCTTGAGATCTGACCCCGTGTCTCATGTGTTGAGTCGCCCGAATCGGGTCTGGTCTGTGTCTCGTCTGCTGAGCCGCCTGCCTTACGATCTGACCCTGTGTCTCATGTGTTGCACCATCCGCCTCAGGTCTGGACCATGTCTGGTGTGTTGGTCCGCTCACCTCGGACTGGCCCCATGTCTCGTCTGTTGGGCTGCCCGCCTCAACGACTGACCCAGTGTCTCATATGTTAGGACGCCCTCCTCGGGTCTAGCCCCATGTCTCGTGTGTTAGGCCTCCTGACTCGGGTCTGGCCCCTTGTCTCATGTGTTGGGTCGCTCGCCTCGGGTCTGGCCCGGTGTTTCGTCTATTGAGCCCCCCACCTCAGGTCTGACCCCGTGTCTCATCTGTTGGGCTGCCTGAATTGGGTCTGGCCCTGTGTCTGGTGAGTTTGGCCGCCTGCCTCAGTCTGGCCTCGTGTCTGGTGTGTTGGGCCGCTGCCTCGGGTCTGGCCCCGTATCTGGAGTGTTGGGCTTTCCGTCTCAAGTCTAGCCCCTTGTCTTGTCTGCTGGGCCACCCACCTCGGGTCTGGCCCTGTGACTCGTGTGTTGGGCCGCCCGCCTCAGATCTTGCCCCGTGTCTCATGTGTAGGGCCAGCTGCCTCGGATCTGACCACATGTTTGGTTTATTGGGCAGCCCTCCTCGGCTCTGGCCCTGTGTCTGGTGTGTTGGGCTGCCCGTCTCTGGTCTGGCCCTTTGTCTCGTCTGTTGGATCGCCCGCCTTGGGTATGGTCCCGTGTCTCATGTGTTGGGCTGCCAGCCTCGGGTCTGTTCCTGTGTCTAGGCTGAGACTGCAGAGTGTCCAGTAAACTAGGCAAAGAGTTGTACACTATAAAATTAAAATGCCCTCCATTCTTGAGAACGAAGATTTTTAATAAGGGGTAAATTGTAAAGTTGCCTGTTTTTACAAGTACTTTGCAATTTATGCATTTATGAGCTTAAGACGATCCCGTTAAGCTCCGTTTACAAATGTATTGGAGGATCAGTTTGATGCCTCCTTTCCAAATACAGCAAATTGTTTTTCAGTAAAATTCTTAGCACCTTAAGGAAAACCAGACAGACCCCAATATTGTCAAAGGTGTCAGTCAGGCATGTATGGTGTTTGTCACTTCCACTCATTTTGCTGTTCTGAACAAAATAACAGAATAGGAAACGTAGGTGTAAGCAGATCCTAGAGTGCAATGTTCATTTTTTTATAAGCACTTCTGAATTTATAATACTTTTTTTTTTTTTAAATGTGTATTTGATCAGTGCAGCATTGACCTTACATGAACTAACGCAGCCCCCACAAGACTTACATCCACAACAAAGTACAGTAAATCAGTTTACAAATAATAACACGGTCAATTTAAATAAACTTCCATAAATGTGTACTTAACTAAATGACTAACCATGCCACACATTGTTGCATGTGGTTTCCTTTATTTTGTGGATGATGTAATATTCATATGGAACATTCTTTCTAAACAATGAATGTATGGGACAGCTTTCATCTGCTTTCTCTAAAAACGCCATTGCTTGCAGTCTGCAATGCTGAAGCTACTTTTATAAATCTAGTATTGGACATTTGATCCTTGTGCTTAAATAAAACCTTTCACCTTATATATATGCTGGTAGTTCGGGCGATATGATTTGGCTGACAGATTTCCGCTAAGAATCTCAGCAAGTGAAATAAGAAATACATTAATATGTGTTTAAGTCAAAATTGGGGGACGGGCAGCTAATAACAAAAAAAATAATGTGAGTCCAAAAAATCAACACAGACTATCTTTCAAATGAATGGCTTCACAGGGTTTTCTAAGGTTAGCCCCTTCATGCAAAAACCAATGTCTCTGAAGGTATGACTTGAACGTAGGGAGTGAAATTTACTGCACTAAAAATGATTGACTAGAAAAGTGTACACTAGAGTTAAGCAAAAAGATTGGCAGGACCTTGGTCCAGTGGCCTTGTTGGTAGTCCATGACCGCTGGACCAGAGCCATGCGAACCTCCTCCTACTTTCCAGCATCCAAGGAACCTCTACTGATTATTAAGCCCAACACTATGCCATGAGGGCATGACTTCGTAACTATGACGGCCTACTAATCAGCAAGTAGGAGGTTCACATGGCTGTGGCTCAGCAGACACGGGTCAGCAATGTGGTCACTGTACCAGGGTTTGGCAAATCTTTTTTGCTGAACTGTAGTGTACACAAAATTATTTAACATTTTATGTTTATATGTGTCACTCATGAAATCAGTTACCAATGTACGAGCTGTACATATTCTGTAATTCTTTTCCTAAAATTTATGCATCATACAGAGGTTTTCACTGCTTTCCATATTGTGTATCAGATATAGAACTTTAGTCAGAAATGTCAAAACTGCTCCAGAAATGTGAAGAATACAATTAAAGGGGAGATCCACTACTATGACACAGATGACCAATCCTTAGGATAGGTCATCAATATCAGATTGGTGTGCATTGACACACAGCACGCCCATTGATCAGATGTTACCAGCTCCAGTGGTGGCCCGATGTAAATGGTGAACAGAGTTGGAACACCAAGGCTCTGCACACTGTTTAATGTCCGATCATGGGTACCGCTGCTCAGCTCCTATTGAAATAGGAGCAGGGTTGGAGTTCACAGGAATGGACATCACATAGTGTACTGTGCTACTCCAGCTCTGCCCACTATTTACATCCAGCCATTGCCAGAGCTAAAAATGGTGATCTGGGTTCCGGCGCTGACATCCACAATCTGATTTTGATCCTAAGGATAAGTCATTGATATCAACGTAGTTCAAACCCTGAAGAACTCATTTTCAAGTGATTTTTCGTTTTTTTTCTCCCCTTCTTCCAAGAGCTATAACTTTTTTATTTTTCCATTGACAAAGCCATATGCGGGCTTTTTTTCTTATATTCATGTATAAGACAGCTTATAGCATCACTAGTCACTGCTTTACAACTAGGAGCAATCTGTGCTGTTCTATTTTGGCTCTCAGACCATTTGTGCTAGAAGTATTTATGGCTGAAGAGCTGAACACATGCCTCAGAGGCCTGGAGCAAAGGAAGCAGATCAATACAGCAGAGGAATAGGAAGACACTACTGGCATTCCACAAAACAAAAGAGCCATGTAAGAGAGCTATCTGCTCTTATCCCCTGATGGGGGTCAATGCATCTCCCTCCTGTGCACTCAATACTAATGCTGACAGAGCCTAGGCATATGGTAAATCCTAACACTGCCAGTATGTAAAGAAGACCTGAAATAAAAGCAGCCAAAATCATAGTGGCCTCACTCTGGGAAACAATAAGAGGGTTTAAAAGCAGGCAATACAATCACAGAATAAATAAGATAGACAGATAGATAGAGAGATAGATAGATAGATAGATAGATAGATAGATAGATAGATAGATAGATAGATAGATAGATATGGGATGGATAGATTATATAGATAGGCTAGGATGAATGAGATACAGGAATGGGCATTGCTACAACCTGTGCAGTAGCGCAGGGGCCCCGATAGTAAAAGGGTCCATTTCCACCCCAATAGCGGCAAGCAGCTTCTGTCACAGACACATACATGGGTTAATTATAATTAACTAGTGGACTCCAACGGGCCCATATACAGTTCTTGCACAGGGTCCCCCTTCAGTCTATGTTCATCCTTAATTGGATAGATAGATAAATAGCTATATCGATAGATGATAGCTATTAGATTAATAAATATGATATAGAGAAATATAGATATGAGATAGATATCAAGTAGTTAAACAGGTAGATGTGATAGATAAGTAGATGAGACCCATATAGTTATTAGATATAAATAATATGCAGTAACACTGACAGATAACTCATTTCTATAGCACAGATATGGGACACTGATACACATAGCCCATGACATGCCAATACACACGAGTTGTGCTTTTCTATGCTAAACATGCCAGGGCTAGTATATTTGTGATAAGGATGTCAGTGAGCAGAGTGTATTATGGCTTCTATCATTTTTTCTAATGTTTTCTTATAAATACATGATATTGATAAAGAGCAGTTCTCCTATTAATCTGCCAGTCTATAGCAGTTATTTCTGCAGCACACAGCTCTATGTCTGAGGTAAAACTAGGGTCTAAAACTTGTGACTTTAAGAGAAAGAAGAGCAGATGTGATTTCAGAGTAAGAACAAAGAGAAAACTAACTTCTGCCCTCCATCCACAACCCCCCACGTGCTCTGCCCCTAGTGGCCACACTAGTCACCTGTCTTGAACATGAGCTGTTTATCATCCACGCTGCCAAACTCTTCTACCAGAACCACGAAGATGATGCCACATGCGTTCTGGATGCCAAACACTGAGCCATTGCACCACATGGCAGACAGCATGACAATCCAGCCCCAGCCTCCCTCCGGGGGAGTGAGCTCTGTCTTCTCTGCTGTGCTGATGGTGGTGGCCTCAGTGGCTTCCAGCTTCTTGGCTTCATCCCCTGGCCCGGAGCTCCACTCTCCATTCTCTTTCTTCTCTTCCACATTGAGAGGTGAGCTCTCGTCCATTGCTGAGCTCGGTTCTTCAGCGGTGACATGACTAGGCAGCTCCTCTGTCCCCAGCTCTTCCTCGCCATGGGATCTGTCGTCTGTCATCTCGGCAATAGCCTGGGCACAGACAGCTGCCACAACAGGAAGAGGCTTTCTGTGCTATCTCCAGGAAGGACTTTGGCCACTGTCACTTCTTATAGTGCAAAGGATATCAAGGTTTTGGTACTGTGCTAGCCGGTTCTTATTTAGCTTCTCTTCCTGAGAGCAGTCCGCCTTCTGCAGCCGGACAGGACTTGGACTCCGTCTTCTGAGAACTTGCTCTGATGGGCTATATGACTGCCGGCTCCTGGGCGCAGACACTGGCAGTCCCAGCCGTGGCTGTGCATGGGATCATGGGCTTCCTTAGCGGCAGCTCCCCTGCTCTCTGGCAAGTCCTGGCTTCTGTCAGCTCGGACACAGCTACTGCCTGTTCACTGGCTCCAGGTCCCATGTTTTTTAAGGGTAAACCTCTGGAGAAGGCGTGCCTGCCAGCAGAGGTGTGTCCCCACAATGCCGGCCCCTGTCACTACTCAGGAGGGGAGCTGATATGTGGCAGGAGCAGCTGTACAGTAACGCTTCAGTCAGCCTGCTGTCACATAATGGCCACTGGTCCTTATTGTCTGCAGGAATATCCTACAACCTTGCAAATGGCAGAAGAGCCAAAGTAACAGAGCAAGAAAACAAGTACAAAATGGAAACTAAACTATTAACACACAACCACATTTTTTTCTTCTGCACTCACTTGGCAGGAGAGTCTCTTCTTTCTTTTTTCACCTAATTTTTCTTTTCTTATGTTGCATGTTCTGTTGGACATGTCCATGTCAGTCAGGTGGGTTTCCATTCTCCCTTCACAGCATTTCACTGTTGGAAGGGTTAACTGCTCCACAACATTAATGTCCTTTCAGGCCGTCCAGTAAAAGAGGGCTCTGTATGGAGCGAGTTTATATATATTTTTTCTAGCTCTACGGTTTGATTTTGAATGTCTGTTTGCTATTCGGTTTCACAGTCTTTCTCCCCTGTGCATTGTGATCAGTTTTTGCATCGGTGTTATATTTACCCATAGAAGTGTCACAAGTAGTGATGAGCGAGCGTGCTGCCACTGCTCGGTACTCGCCCGAGCATCACGGTGCTCGGCACTCGGCGAGTATTTCCCGGTTGCTTGGGTGGGAGCTCGGGTCCCCTCTCTGCATGTTTGGAGCTCTTTAGAGAGCCAATGAACATGCAGAGATAGCTTGCCACACAATGTAATGCTGTAGCCATGTTGGTTGTGGCCTTACAGTGATTGGCTGGCTGCACAGCATCAATGGGTCTATATAAGATCTGGTGCCCCTATGCTTGTCACAGTCTACCCCGTAATCAGGCAGTGTAGGGAGAGCTGCTGCTGAGTGAGGGAGAGATTTGCTTGTTTATTAGTTAGTATAGGTATTCCACAACATATATCTATATCCATCTGAACTAACAGTCCTTCTAAGGACTAATCCAGCTGCATATATTCAGTGGTGATAGCAGGAGCTAGGCAGGCAGGCAGGGTTTGTGGCAGTGTATACAGCACAAGAGGGTCCATTGCACGTTCTGTCTGCTGCTGCTGTTACAGATATCCGTAGACATAGTCCCAGATATTAGTGGCTAGGGCTATTTTTTTTTTATCTTAATCCTGATTATTTGCTTAAAAAGCAATCTAGAGTACACAATTTTAGTGCTCCATTTGCTTTTTATCACTGCAGAATACATTCAGATCTTTTCCATCATCACAGCGATAAGTGTCAGTGACAGTGTCAAAAGGTTGTTGGTTGGATAGCAGATAATGCTTCCAGTCACTTTGCCACTACCACCACCACCCTGTCTTCCACACAGTCAAGTCTCAGTAGCCGTGAGTCTTGACTGCACATTCCTCACCCTGATCCTCCTTCCTCCCACCATGCAAAATGCCCGGAGACAACTGATTCCAAACTTGGACACTCCGAAGAGCTGTTCACTTTTCCATTTATAAATTCGGGCCTCTTGCGTGTAGCGATGCCCAATGCGTGTAGCGATGCCCAAATATTTGAGCAGCCACGGTCACACGAAGGCGATGGTGGGAAAGTGCAATTACTGTCGCAAGAGGTGGATGATGATGATGAGACACAATTGCCTAAAAATCAGGAGAAGGACCAGGGTGCGAAAGTGGAAGACGATGAAGTCACTGACCCAACCTCGCAAGGTGACATGCAGAGCAAGGACAGCAGCACATAGGGGGAGGGAAGCATAGCACCACAACAGGCAGGAGCAAGGAGTGTGGTGGCCACAGACACAAGGTGGGCAAACGCTCCCCGGAACACAGACACGACGGAAGTTGCCAGTACAATTGTTAGGTCTTCCTAAGTCTGGTTATTTTTTAAAGACTCTGCAGATAACCCCAAAAAGGCCATTTGCACCTTCTACCAGGCCAGCATCAACAGGGGTAACAAAACTAGCAGTCTGACCACCACCAGCATGATCAGGCACATAAAAGCAAAGCACCCGACTAAGTGGGCCGAATGCCACGGTCCAGAAACACTGTCTGCAGGTGACACCACTGCTTGTTCCGCTGTTGTGCGTGCACGCCAATTCCCTGTCCATGGCGCATGCGAAGATGTCTCCCGTCCTGCACCTGTTGTTGTACACTCTCAACTAGCACCATCAGCAACCACGTCCTTGTCCCAGCATAGCATTCAGTTGTCCCTACCCCAGTTCTTGGAGCGCAAGTGCAAATACGCAGCCAACGCCCCACAGGCCACACTACTAAACTCACACATTTCGCGAATGCTTGCGCTTGAAATGTTGCCTTTTAGGCTCGTGGAGACGGAAGCTTTCCACAACCTGATGGTGGCTGCCGTCCCTCGGTACTCGGTCCCCAGCCACCACTATTTCTCCCGGTGTGCCGTCCCTGCATTACACAAGCACGTGTCCCAGAACATTAAACGTGCCATCAACAACACAGTTACTGGGAAGGTCCACCTAACCACGGACACGTGGACAAGTGATTGTGGGCAGGGACGGTACATCTTACTGACGGCACACTGGGTTAATATAGTGGAAGCCGGGACCCAGTCGGACCTTGGGATGCAACACGTCCTCCAGACTCCGAGGATTGCAGGCCCTGGGTCAATCAGAGTTACCCCCACATTCTACAGCTCCTGCACCTCCTCTTCCTCTTCAGCCTCCATGTCTGAAATGACCACATCAGTCACAAGCTGGAAGCACTGCAGCACTGCCTCGGCAAAGCGGTAACAGGCTGTGCTGAAGCTAATATGCTTAAATGACAAACCGCACACCTCTGAATAGTTGTGAAATCTGTGTCTGACACCGCTGAATCTGCACCCAGGCATGGTCGTGTGTGACAAGGGCCGGAACCTGGTGGCGGCTCTGAAGCGAGGAGAGCTCACAGATGCCTGGCCCATGTGCTTAACCTCGTGGATTCAGCGGTTTCTCAAAACCTACCTGGATCTGCCGAATCTGCTTGTCAAAGTACGCCATGTGTGTGCCCATTTTAGACAGTCAGCTACAGCTTCCGCCGCCCTTGTCGTTCTTCAGCAGCGTTTGCGGCTTCCAGCTCACCGACTGGTGTGCGATATCCCCACTCATTGGAACTCAAAGTTGCAGATGTTGGGAAGCATTTGTGAGCAGCAGAGGGCCGTTATTGACTACCAGCATCAACACGGCCGTCGATATTCAGGTCAGCCTCCACACATATGACCTGGAGTGGGCATTGATGTTAGCCATCTGTGCCATCCTCCAAAACTTTGAGGACTCCACCAAGAAGGTGAGTGGCGGTGACACCATAATTAGCATCACCATCTTCTCTGTCTTCTGAAATGCTCGCTGCTCACAATTAAAGAGGAGGCACTGCAGGCGAAGCATGATGAGATGGAGCAAGGAACCATACAGGGTGATTCCATACAGCACAGCCTCATCTCATCCCAACATGGATTTGGTGAAAATGAGGAAGAAGAGGAGGAGAAAGAACAGTAGCTAGTTTCCTGCGCTATAGATGGTACTACCCACACAACTGTCATACCGTCTGTTCAGCGTGTATGGGCTGAGAAGAAAGAGGAGGATGAGGAGGAGAGCATGGTCAGTCATCCTCTTGGGGAGGACACGGAAGTCTTGCTTGTCTGGCACACATGGCTGAGTTTATGTTACGCTGCCTTTCCCGTGACTCTCGCGTTCTCCAAATTTTGGGTGACAGTCATTACTGGTTGGTGACATTTCTAGACCCACGCTACAAGAAGGGGGAAAAAAAGCAAAGCTCAGAATAGATGATACCGTCACAAGTCGTAGTAAATAGCATAAATTTTATTAGAACAATTGTATGAAAGGATACAAAAATGGGGGTAACAATACATACGTGAAAGACTCACAATGAATTAAAATGGCACGCACAGTGGAAAAGAAGGCTCCATATAAAACATAATAACCATGGTATATATAACCTCCTGGGGTAAATTGGAATGGCAAATATCTAGTATATATATATCATGTATGGAGACCGCAAGGGGAGTGTAGATCAATTATAATCAATCATAAGGGGAAGCTATTGCTTCCATAGTAATTACCTGAGATAGCTGAAATAGCTGTCCACGTGCGTGCCAGCCCCGACGCGCGTTTCGGCAATGCGCCTTTGTCATGGGCCTGGCCTGGCCCAGACGTCACCTCTCTGCTGTCCAGAATCCCAACATGTCTAGCAGCCATATCCTCCTTCTTCTCCTCCCACTTCCTCAAGTTCAATGTGGACAAAACTGAACATCTCACATATTATCCCCACCTGATCTTTCTATCACAATAAATGACATCACACTTTCCCCTGTACCGGCAATCCGCTGCCTCGAAGTAACCCTTGACTCTGCCCTCTCCTTCAAACATCAAAGCTCTCGCCACCTTCTGTCCCCTCTAGCTCAAAAATATTTCCAGAATCCGTCCTTTCTTCAACCCTCCATCTACTAAACTGCTTTTGCATGCTCTCATCATCTCCCGCCTCGACTACTGCAACATCCTCCTCTGTGGCCTACCTGCTAACACGCTCGCACCCCTCCAGTCCATCCTCACACCCCTTGACAAAGGCGCATTGCCGAAACGCGCGTCGGGGCTGGCACGCACGTGGACAGCTATTTCAGCTATCTCAGGTAATTACTATGGAAGCAATAGCTTCCCCTTATGATTGATCATAATTGATCTACACTCCCCTTGCTGTCTCCATACATGATATATATACTAGATATTTGCCATTCCAATTTACCCCAGGAGGTTATATATACCATGGTTATTATGTTTTATATGGAGCCTTCTTTTCCACTGTGCGTGCCATTTTAATTCATTGTGAGTCTTTCACGTATGTATTCTCACCCCCATTTTTGTATCTTTTAATACAATTGTTCTAATAAAATTTATGCTATTTACTACGACTTGTGACGGTATCATCTATTCTGAGCTTTGCTCTTTTTCCCCCTTGTATAATTTATATGATGATCCTATGTAATAGTCCTTATGGGCAGCCTTTCTAAGATGTAATCCAATATGCATAAAAAGGTCGCCATGTTAATATTGCCCAAATGTGTCAGGTTTTCCTTTCCACGCTACAAGAAGAACTTTCTATCTCTTATTCCTCTGGCGGACAGGTCTGCTAAAATGGGGCAGTACCAGAAGGCCCGTGTTGCGGAATTATTAAAAAGATTACCATCTGAAAATGCTTGCGGCAGAGGTCACAATTCGTTGGACAACCAAAGAGTTGCCTTATAATTATTGGGTATCCAAGCTGGACACGTGGCATGAACTGGCTCTCTACGCCTTGGAGGTCCTGGCCTGCCCTGCTGCTAGCGTTTTGTCAGAGCGGGTTTTTAGTGCCGCAGGGGGAATTGATAGGCGCATCCTGTCAACTGAAAATGCTGACAGGCTGACTCTTATAAAAATGAACAAGGGCTGGATTGGGCCAGACTTCTCAACACCACCGAATGATAATAGCATAACATAAACTCAATTCCAGTGTCTTTTTTTTGGGAGGTCTATTCCCATGTACCTCTTCACACCCAGACATGGGTATACGCTTCCTGATTTTGTCTATTGCTCTCGTCCTCCTCCTTCTCCTCATCCTCCACCACCATATCACCACCATAGCCACCATATCACCATATCTACGTCTTTTCCAAGGGGCATTGGAGTGCGTCCAAATTTTTGGCAGCCCTTGCATTCACTGAATAGGCAATAACAGTATGTGAAACCCACTTCCTAATAATGGGAACAATTTTTTCATAAAGCTCTCCTCTACGTCTCTTCCAAGGGACATTGGAGTGCGTCCAAATTTTTGGCAGCCCTTGCATTCACTGCATAGGCAATAACAGTATGGGAAACCCGCTCCTCTCTAATGGGAACATGTCGTTACTGAGGCCCACCTCTGTGTCTTATTCTTTAAATTGGTATTGGGGTTTTTTCCAAATTTAGGCAGCCGTTGTACTCACTGCATACGCTATAACTGTATAGCAGAACCACTCCTTTTTAATGGAAAACATTTTTACTGAGGCCCACCTCTATGTGTCTTTAAATTGGTATTGGGGTTTTTCCCAAATTTAGGCAGCCGTTGTACTCACTGCATACGCTATAACTGTATAGTAGAACCGCTCCTTTCTAATGGGAACATGTCGTTACTGAGGCCCACCTCTATGTGTCTTTAAATTGGTATTGGGGTTTTTAACAAATTTAGGCAGCCGTTGTACTCACTGCATACGCTATAACTGTATAGCAGAACTGCTCCTTTCTAATGGGAACATGTCGTTACTGAGGCCCACCTCTATGTGTCTTTAAATTGGCATTGGGGTTTTTCACAAAATTAAGGCAGCCGTTGTACTCACTGCATGGGCATTACCACTACAGGAGACCCACTCCTTTGTAATGGAATTTTTTTTTTACTGAGGCCTTCCTCTATGTCTCTTCAAAGGGGTATTGGGGTGCGTCCAAATTTTTGGCAGCCCTTGCAGTCACTGCATACGCAATAACAGTATAGGAGACCCACTCGTTAATAATGGGAACAACAAAGCATAGCCGGCTGATGGCTCTCTAACAATAGCGAGGGCAGACTGTTGGCCCTTTAAGAATAGTAAGGGCCACATGATGGCCCTATAAAAATAGGCTTTGTGACTTTCAGAGTCCCTCCTTCATAAATGAAACAGGATGTGTCTGATCATGTCTCACACACAACATGGCCAGATAAGGTAGTAAAATGTTAAAATGACATTTATTAGTGAATGTATTTTTCACCATTGAAAGCAATGCAAAATTGCAAAAACGCATCAAAAACGCTACGTGTGAACATATCCCAAGGTGTGGAGGAGCATTTTTGTTTTTGATTATTTATTTTGCCTTATACACAAGTCATTACCCTGGAAAGGATGTTCCGTAACTTTTTTCTAGGAAAATCCATTTTGGTTTCGTTTTTGTATGTTTTACTGTGTGTCCGTAAAAGTGGCGTAATACTCTGACAACATTGTTGACAGCTGTGACCTGGGAGTTAGAGATGCTTGCAGAGGTCTTCCCCATGCTATTCCCATGTAATTTGATCACTGTTCCCATCGATTTGGGCAATTTTTAGGCCCTCTGCAGACCTCTGGGGGTTGGGGGGCGCCGGAAAAATGTTCGAGTTTCCCATAGACTTACATTGGGTTCGTTGCTTGGATCGAGCACTCGAGCATTCCAATTTGCTCGACTCGAACGAGTACTCTAGCATTTAAGTGCTGGCTCATCACTAATCACAAGGCATCTGAGCTTGTAGCCTATCCAGAGGTGCTCTGAGTTGTTCATTACTCTCATAAATGCCTTTTCAGAGGTGAGCTGTTTGCTGTTGGCGTTTTGCAGAGGTCTTCAGTAACTCTGAAATCTATCTGCAGTTTCTAGTAACTCTCCAATCTGCTTGCAGTCTTTAGTAACTCTGCAATCTGCCTGCAGTCTTCAGTAACTCTGCAATCTGTTTGAGGTCTTCACTAACTGTACAATCTGCTTGCGGTTTCTAGTAACTCTGACATCTGTCTGAGGTATTCAGTAACTCTGCTAAATGTCTACAGTCTTCAGGACATCACCTGTCTGTCTGCAGCTTCCAGTCCCTGATTTATATGTCTGCAGCCTTCTATACTTCTTTTACCCCGTCTTCTGTCTGCTATCTGTGTCCTGCGTGCCTCACCCAATTGATGCATCAACGCCCATGTGCCCACCAGGACCTTGGGCTTAGAGGATCCACCTCACCCAGTGGACCCACGTTATGTAACAAATACATAATCAGAACCATCATCAGAATATGAATACAGCACAAGAAGCATCTTTAGTTTATAAATATAGCATTAAAACCATAATCAGTACATGAATACAGCACCAAAACCAGCATCAGTACAGGAATGCTGCATCAGAACCACTATCAGTACAAAAATACAACACCATGCTTAGTACAGCAATCAATTTCAGGTCAGCCCCCAACATATACGATGTTATGGTATGAACCTGCAACTCACAGTATGTTGTTGTTGTTATCAGCTATCATCTGATTGTGAACCACACAGGAAGCACAGTACTGCTTAGATGCAGGAAGTAGCAACATTAAAGATTTAAAGAGTATGTTAACTTTTAAGAGATGCTTCGAAGTGCCCAACTCAGGAAACAGGAATGCAGAGAAAGATTTTGACTTTCAACTACATCCGTACACTACTGTTTGTGCTCCTGTCTCCTGAGCTGTGGACTACTAAGAGGTCTTTTGAACAATCCATGGGAGATTCAGGATCTGGGCCCTGAGTGATCTACTCAAAATTTAATCAGAAATATATCTAAACAGGCTGTCAATCAGCAGATGCACGAGCAAAACATTTGTTTATCAGGTAAAATTATATTCAAATTTGCTTAAATACAATCATTCTTAGCAACAGATTGCCTCGTGAAAAGAGGTCATGTGCTGCCGAGAGCAATGCTATTCTATCTGCACAAAACTATCATGCTAACAATCATTCTGTATACATGAAAGTTCGGATGGCCTGTCTACACCGCGTGCAGAATTATTAGGCAAATGCCTATTTTGATCACTTCGATACTTTTTATACATGTTGTCCTACTCCAAGCTGCATAGGCTTGAGAGCCAACTACCAATTAAGTAAATCTGGTGATGTGCATCTCTGTAATGAGGAGGGGTGTTGTCTAATGACATCAACACCCTATATAAGGTGTGCTTAATTATTAGGCAACTTCCTTTCCTTTGGCAAAATGGGTCAGAAGAGAGATTTGACGAGCTCTAAAAAGTCCAAAATTGTGAGATGTCTTGCAGAGGGATGCAGCAGTCTTGAAATTTCCAAACTTTTGAAGCGTGATCACCGAACAATCAAGCGTTTCATGGCAAATAGCCAACAGGGTCGCAAGAAGCGTGTTGGCCAAAAAAGGCGCAAAATAACTGCCCATGAATTGAGGAAAATCAAGCGTGAAGCTGCCAAGATGCCATTCGCCACCAGTTTTGCCATATATCAGAGCTGCAACGTTACTGGAGTATCATAAAGCACAAGGTGTGCGATACTCAGGAACATGGCCAAGGTAAGGAAGGCTGAAAAACGACCACCTTTGAACAAGAAACATAAGATAAAACGTCAAGAATGGGCCAAGAAATATCTTAAGACTGATTTTTCAAAGGTTTTATGGACTGATGAAATGAGGGTGACTCTTGATGGGCCAGATGGATGGGCCAGAGGCTGGATGAATAAAGGGCAGAGAGCTCCACTCCGACTCAGACGCCAGCAAGGTGGAGGTGGGGTACTGGTATGGGCTGGTATCATCAAAGATGAACTTGTGGGACATTTTCGGGTTGAGGATGGAGTGAAGCTCAACTCCCAGACCTACTGCCAGTTTCTGGAAGACAACTTCTTCAAGCAGTGGTACAGGAAGAAGTCAGTATCGTTCAAGAAAAACATGATTTTCATGCAGGACAATGCTCCATCACATGCATCCAACTACTCCACAGCGTGGTTGGCCAGTAAAGGTCTAAAAGAAGAAAAAATAATGACATGGCCCCCTTGTTCACCTGATCTGAACCCCATAGAGAACCTGTGGTCCATCATAAAATGTGAGATCTACAGGGAGGGAAAACAGTACACCTCTCGGAACAGTGTCTGGGAGGCTGGATGGCTGCTGCATGCAATGTTGTTCGAAAACCGATCAATCAACTGACAGAATTTATGGATGGAAGGCGGTTGAGTGTCATCATAAAGAAAGGTAGCTATACTGATCACTAATTTTTTTAGTTTTTGTTTTTGCATGTCAGAAATGTTTATTTCTAAATGTTGTGCACTGATATTGGTTTACTTGGTGAAAATAAACAAGTGAGATGGGATTATATTTGGTTTTTATTAAGTTGCCTAATAATTCTGCACAGTAATAGTTACCTGCACAAACAAATATTCTCCTAAAATAGCCAAATCTAAAAAAAAACCACTCCAACTTCCAAAAATATTAAGCTTGGATATTTATGAGTCTTTTGGGTTGATTGAGAACATAGTTGTTGATCAATAATAAAAATAATCCTCTAAAATACAACTTGCCTAATAATTCTGCACACAGTGTAAACAGGCTATTAAACCAATACCGATCAGTTTTATTTAGATGCGGTCATTTAACGGCAACGATTATAAAGTGTAAATGCACCTTTAGATCTAGGTACCTTTTAGGTAACATCTTTTCTAATTGTAGTTGTTCCCTTCCCTTACTTCTTAATTTGACCCTGACAACGGGGTGACCATTCACATCCACATCTCGTTTCTGCAATCTTACCTCCTCTACGGTCTTCTGCTGCACATCCTGACACGGTGACCTTAAAAATAATAGTGTCATTATTATGCCCCCTGAATAAAAATATCCACGCATGCTGTTCCCTAAATAAGCCATATGCTATGCTCCTGAATAATTAATTGCGCCTCACTGTGCTCTGTGCAGAAAAAAATACTACCACACTGTGCCTCTTTAAGACGTGAATACAAATTATTGCAACCTTAAGTATCACATCATGGTCTTTAGATGTGCTAAGTAAAGCTGGCCATAGACTTTGGAGAGAAGTTAGTTGATGACTGAGCAGCCATTGAACGATAGATGGTCTGACAAATAATTTGTTTCACAGACACAGCCATGCACATATTACTCAATTTTGGCTGTAATTGTTATTCAATCTAAAAAAAAGAAACCACACTGGCGCTTCACACGATATTGATGGGAGAGCTGCTGGTAGTAGGCAGGCCCTGTGTGTATGTCTGCCTGCAAAAAGTAGTAATAGTAAAGAACAACAACAACCGCGTGGTAGTTGTTGTTATTTTTTGTTATTCAATTTAGCCATAGACGTCGAATGACTACAAGGGTGGTGGAAAAACTATCTAAATGTTCTTCCATTCTTTTGAAGAAAAGATTAGTTGTGGACAAATATCTTTTATCTAGGTGCTAAATGAAAATTCTAAACACAACTGGCTTCTTTTCAGAATATGGTGGTATAAGATCAGTTGGCTAAAACTATTGCTTTGTTATTAAATGTCACCCAACAAACATTTCTAGTGGTTAAAATTGGCAATTTTCATCAACTTTAGTCTAATGTGTATGACCACCTTCGGTGTACTTTTGAAATGGTGCCCATTCACCTTAGATCTGTATTAACTGAACAAGCTTGTTGGACCCACAGCTATCATTACTAGTGTTGAGCCACCCCCGTAGTGTTCGAGTTCGGTTCGGTTCGTTGAACACCCTTGTGTTCGCCGAAGTTTTCGTTGAACTGTTCGTCGAACACCTTCGAACACCGTTAAAACCAATGGCAGGCAAACAAAAACACATAGAAACACATAGAAAACACCTTCAAAGGTGTCCAAAAGCTGACAAACTGCTCAGAAGACATAACTAACACATGGAAAAGTGACAAGTACATATAGTCATGCGAAAAGAAAAGAGGTGGAGGAGTAAAAGGAGGGGGAGACACAGATATAGGCATGCCATGCCCTTCTAAAATCCAAAAAGTGAGAAGCCGACATGGCTAGTCCGTTCCTGCCCGTGCCACCTCCGTGTCGCCGGGTTTGTGCCAGAGCCGCGGTGGACCCTGACGGCCAGCCCCCCTCTCCCAATACTGGTACCTGTCCGCTGGTGGGTCGAGCGAGCCCCCCTGTGGTGGAGGCTGGTCTAAGCTTTTTAATTTAAATTGTCTCTCTAATTTGAATGAATACACTTTAAATCCTTTTACAAGGATCTATTGGAGGGCAAGTCTCATGCCAGCAGCCGCGTAATTCCGGCTCCAGTAGTGTCCACTAAAGCTGCTGCAGTTAAAAAGCTTTTATAAGGATCGAGCTCGGCGGTCCACCGCAAGGCGTCCTACCTCCAGTCCCAGCCCCTATGCCTTGGGGTGCCTCCTGATGCTCTTCACTGAGTATCCCGGGGTCCCGAAGCTTTTCCTTTTAAAAAATTAAGTGTCCAAACTACAGGTGGTGTAGCTTGCTTAACAGCTGGGATAATCCGCTGACTAGCAGACACTGCTACTAGGCACAAAGTATTTCCTGGGCTAGATGCAGTTAAAAATTTGTAATTAGATACTCTCGTTGGATGCTGAGAAAGCATTCCATAGAGTCTCCTGGCACGCCATATATTATTCTCTTAAAAAGCTTGGGGTAGGGGTCTAGGGCACCCTTTTATAGCCAAAATCATGGCCCTGTATCGCAATACTTCACCTAGGCTGAAGATAAATGGAACTGTAGCACCCCGAGGGCTTGGTTGCTACAGAGGTATTGCACCTCACCCAGAGGTGTGATATCTCACTCTCAGGTAAGGATGGAGTGGGGATCAGGACCCCGACACCTGCATGCATTACACCACATTGCCGTGGGGCAGGGCGACCAATATGCCCCTGAGATGGGCACGACAGTCCCTGTCCCTGGCTGGAGTGGGCGGAGGGAACACTGAGGAAGGGGAACCCTGTAGTGCAGGAACAGGGAGGAAGCAGTTCCTGGGTGTATTGAGAAGGAAGTATAAAAGGATGGCACCATCTTAGTTCAGTGCAGAGAAGTCTGAGCAGAAGTGACAGGGAGCAGGGGCTCTGCATGAGCTCTGCTCCGGAGGCGGGCCTAGTAACAGAGGCCCAGGCCTGGAAGAGGGAGAAGGAAGGAAGAGGAGCGGAGAAGGCTCCAGGAACGAGGAACGAAGGGATCCCAGGGGTGCGGACGGGCGAGTCGACACCGCACGCCCGAATCCACCTGCGTGGAGGGGTCAGGCCAAAGGGGGAGACCGGTCCCCGAAACTAGTGGAGGCGGGAAAAGACCCTCAGCTAGAAACCGGAGGCTGTGACATTTTATGAGGCGCAGCCCCTCGCTACACCCGCTAGGAAGGCACCACATAGGGTCAGGGAAACTGGCGCCAAGTTTACCAAGAGGAGGCCCGAGACAGCCGGACAGAAGCGTTGGTAAGAAAGGCCAGACAAAGGACACACAAAGGGGGTCCTGTGAAGCGCTCCAAAGTTATCTGGGAGTTGTCTGAGCCCCTCACCTAGTGAGCACAGTACGACATGGGCAGCCGTTACCTGCAGAAGTGGTCTGGATAATAAGAACTGTGAGTAAAGGCCCTGGACTGCATCACTGACTCTGTGTCGTTACTGCTGCTGCCCTGCACCATCACCCCCATCCTCCGCATACACTGCCCTGAGGCTATACTCCTCCCGTGGGGAGTTATACTACGCTCTGCTGCACCCACAACACCAGCCTCAGCGGTCTGCCCTGCAGCGGCGGTTCACTCTGACCGCAATCCACGGGTGGCGTAGTCGGACATTTAAACATCAAAACCACATAAATAGTTACGCCACTGGTTTGACCGCCCTGAGCCACGGAACCGGGTCGCCGCCACGGAGACTACAACCCCCAGCATCCACCAAAAAGGGTCCGGCGCCGGGTGTCCCAAGGCCCAGGGGGCGCGTCAGAACATTTTCATCACCTTTCATAATCACCAATGGGACAAGGCAGGGATGTCCTCTGTCCCCTCTCTTATACATCCTAGTGACGGAGCACCTGCTCTCATCAATTCGCCATAACCCCAATATTAGGTGGATTGAGGTGGGAGGCACCGAGTACAAGTGCTCTCTATTTGCTGATGATGTCCTAGTATATATCACTCAATCACATATATCCATCCCTGCTGTTATGGCTGAAATAGATCACTTTGTTACATGGTCAAAATTTAAAATCAATGCAGCGAAGTCTGAGGCCCTCGATGTCTCCCTCCCCAAATCCGTACAGGATTCCATCCAGTCCAACTTTCCCTTTGCCTGGCCCTCACAGGGTATCAAATACTTAGAAATTCCTATTCATAGAGACCTCTCCCGTCTATGTTATCTTAATTTTGGGCCCTTTATTGAACAACTCCATACAGACCACGGTTGGCAAGTTAGAACTGTAAGATTCACTATGTGAACCACTGGTGTTTTGTGGAAAAGCACATGTGCACTGTGTTCCAAATTATTATGCAAAAAGTGTTTAGGAGTGATAAGGGAAGAATTTGTTTGTTTGTCAGTTAAACTCATTGATGGTGATGTGTGTCAGGGCTCTTTATATCACTGTAAGCAATTGCAGACACCTGTGCTAATTAGTTTGGCAGGTGTGTCCAATGAAAGGCAAGACTACTTAAGAAGGCTGTCCCACATTATTAAGCAGCCTACATTTTCTGCCAAAATGGGAAAGAAAAAGGATGTGTCGGCTGCTGAGAAGCAACAAATTGTGGAGTGTTTAGGTCAAGGCATAACTACAATCAACATTGTGCGATGATCAGGATGAAGTGTCTTGGCAATCAAGAAGTATGTAGCTGATTCACAGTACACACGTGTGCGTGCTGATAAGGGCAAATTGAGGACTCTTTCCTACAGGCAATTACGTCAGGTTAAAAGAGCTGCGGCAAAAAAGCCTTGTCATAGCAGCAGACAAGTTTTTGAAGCTGCTGGTGCCTCCAACGTCCCCCAAAAAACAAGATGCAGGGTCCTTCAGAGGTTTGCAGCTGTGCGTAAGCCATCCTGTCGACCTCCTCTATCCACTGCACACAAGCAGAAACGGCTCCAGTGGGCCAAACAATACATGAAGACTGACTTCAAAACTGTTTTGTTCACGGATGAGTGCCGTGCAACGCTCGATGGTCCAGATGGATGGAGTGGAGGATGGCTGGTTGATGGACACCCCACGCAAACACGACTACAGCGCCAACAAGGTGGAGGCGGACTAATATTTTGGGCTGGAATCATGGGGAGAGAGATTGTCGGCCCCTTTAGGATCCCTGAAGGGGTAAAGATGAACTCCATAATGTATGTGGAGTTTCTCAAACAGCACTTCCTGCCATGGTTCAAGAAGAAGAACCGTGTATTCCACAGCAAGATCATTTTCATGCATGATAATGCACCGTCTCATGCTGCACATAACACATCTGCATCTCTGGCTGATATGGGCATAAAAGGGGACAAACTTATGGTGTGACCCCCATGCTCCCCTGACCTCTACCCCATTCAGAACCTCTGGAGCATCATCAAAAGGAGTGTCTATGATGGCGGGAGGCAGTTCACATCTAAGCAACAGCTCTGGGAGGGTATTCTGTCCTCATGCAAAACAATTGAAGCAGAAACCATCCAAAACCTGACAAATTCAATGAACGAGAGAGTTCAGAAGCTCCTTTCGAACAAGGGGTCCTATGTGCAAATGTAACATCACCTAGAATAAAGTTTTGAGTTGAAAACTGTTTGATTTCAGTTTCTAATAACCTGCTAATGCTTATAATTTCAAAAATGACCATTTTTTGTTCTTTATTAAAATGAAAAGGTTGATCGAAGAGTGTGGGGGATCTAAGAGTGTGGCAACCCAGTAGTCAGGATTACTTCGAATTCTGACAATCTGAGGGTCATGTTGCAGGTAATGCAGCAAGAAGGCACTCATGTGTCTTGCGCATCTAGGAGCCCCAAAATTATTTTCCGGGCTAGATGCAGCTAAAAATTATTATTAATTTTAAATCTGGTGGAGCTTAGTATAGATGGCCTAATAGAATCAGTACTGCACACTGCTACAAAGCCCAAATTATTTTCCAGCCAAGATACAGATAAACATGATTAGTAATTTTAAATCTGGTGGAGCTTAGTATAGATGGCCTAATAGAATCAGTACTGCACACTGCTACAAAGCCCAAATTATTTTCCAGCCAAGATACAGATAAACATGATTAGTAATTTGAAAGCTTAAAATTGTTGGTAAGGTGATTTTAACCAATCATCAAGCTTTTACTCTCCCCAGGATGACACAGGGGTAGAAAAGTCGTTTCGGATCCATGATTTGTTCATCTTTATGAACGTGAGTCTGTCTACATTATCAGTGGAGAGCCGCGTGCGCTTATCTGTCAGCACACCACCAGCAGCGCTGAACACACGTTCAGACAGAACGCTGGCTGCGGGGCATGACAAGATCTCCAAGGCGTAAGTGGCGAGCTCCGGCCATTTATCCAGATTGGAAGCCCAAAAAGAGCAAGGGTCCAGTGACACAGTCATGGCTTCAATGTTTACTTGGAGATATTCCTGTACCATCGTCTCTAGGTGCTGACTATGTGTCAGACTTCTTGTCTCCTGTGGCCTTGCAAAGGATGGGCTAAAAAAGTGGTGAAATGATTCCGCAAAATTGATGTTATCAGCAGATACTGTGTTTCTGTTACGGTTTGAGTGCTGAACACTTGACGGTCCCACGGTTGGCAAGTTGGAACTGTGAGATTCACTACGTGCACCACTGGTGTTTTGTGGAAAAGCACATGTAAGATTCTGCAACAGTCTCTGCTGATACTCCTGCATGCGTGCATCCCTTTCTATGGCAGGAATAATTTCTGCAAATTTACTTTTGTACCGGGGATCTAACAGTGTGGCAACCCAGTAGTCAGGATTATTTCTAATTCTCACAATTCGAGGATCATGTTGCAGGTAGTGCAGCAAGAAGGCACTCATGTGTGTTGCGCATCCAGGAGCACCAAGTCCCTGTTGTGTTGGTGGCGAGGTAACAATCATGCTTCCTTCCTCTGTCCTCTCCCCCCAACCTCGCACAACAGAAATGTGATCAAGGTCTCCCTCATCTGATGAGTCTTCCATCAGTTCGTCCTCCACTTCTTTCTGGGCTCCTGCACCTTCCTCACCAGTTTGGCTGCTACCATGCGCCCTGGTAAAACCATCTCCCCCACCTTCACATGCCTGCCGCCTTGGTGCTGCCGACCGTCTGGACCTTGCAGATGTTAGCCCTTCCGCATACAACTCCTCCTCCTCTACTTCCTCCACCTCCTTTTGTGCCACCACCTGACTCCGAATTCTGTTTAACATGTGCTCCAGCATGTAAATCACCGGAATAGTCATGCTGATAATGGCATCGTCAGCACTAAACAACTTCGTCGCCATTTCAAAACTGTGCAGAAGGGTGCATAGGTCCCTGATCTGAGACCACTCCTCCACCGTGATTTGCCCCACCTCTGGATCTCGTTGGCCCTGGCTATACGTCAGAACGTATTGCACCAGGGCTTGTCGGTGCTGCCACAGTCGCTGGAACATGTGCAGAGTTGAATGCCACCGGGTAGGCACATCGCATTTTAGCCGGTGAAGTGGCAGGCCCAACGACTTCTGTAGAGATATAAGTCGCTGAGCTGCGGGATGCGAACGGCGGAAGTGAGCACACAGCGACCGTGCCCTCTGCAGAAGGCCATCTAGTCCGGGATAGTGGGCTAAAAATTGCTGGACAACCAGGTTCAACACGTGAGCCATACAAGGCACGTGTGTGACATTGCCCCGGCGAAGGGCCGCACCCAGGTTTGCAGAATTGTCGCACACGGCCTTCCCTGGTTTCAGGTCCAGTGGAGACAACCATTCATGAAATTGGTTCTCCAGAGCTGACCACAACTCCTCAGCTGTGTGACTCACATTTCCCAGACATTTCAAAGTAAAAACCGCCTGATGACGTTGAGCCCTACTGCCAGCATAGTAAGGAGGTGTGCAGGATCCCTTCTGCGCAGTTAGAAAGCTTGTGGCATGACCAGACAGGCTTTGGGTGCAGGTGGAGGACCGAGAGGAGGTTGAGGAGACAGGAGCAGTGGAGGAACTTTGAGATAAAGAGGATTGACGCACAACTCGTGGGGACGGCAAGACTTGGACAGCAGCCCCTTGTCCTGCTGTCACCATAGTTACCCAGTGCCCAGTCAGCGACATGTAACGCCCCTGTCCATGCCTACTCGTCCAAGTGTCTGTGGTGAAATGCACCCTGTCACACACAGAGTTTCTCAAAGAAGCGGTGATGTTGTGTGCGACATGCTGGTGGAGTGCAGGCACACCTTTCTTTGAGAAGTAGTGCCGACTGGTCATCTGGTACTGGGGCACTGCGACGGACATAAGATCTCGAAAATCCTCTGTGTCCACCAGGCGGAAAGGCAGCATTTCTGTAGCCAAGAGCTTGCAGATGGTGAAATTCAACCTCTTAGCTTTCTCATGGCTAGGAGGAAATGGTCTTTTACTTGTCCACATCTGAGGGACCGAAGGCTGGCTGTTGTGCTTAGACGGGGTTGATAAGGGTGTCCCCGGCAAACTGCCGGTCTGTGAGGAAGATGCAGGCGGACATGTTAGGTTGCCTTGATCCAAATGTGGTGCTATCGATGTCGGACAGCGCTCAACACCAGCTGGTGTTACCACCTCCAAAGAAAATGATGACCTGCCAATCACGCTGGCTGTTGCGGGTAAAGAGGTGGCAGGTCTGCGTCCCAAAACAGGTGTGACTGCTGTCCCCCCAGTCACAGAGGATGACGAGGCCGCGGATGCACAAGATGTGGCAGACGGTGCTTGGCCCGGCCGGCTAGGCCGCATTGTAGCACAGTGAGCTTCCCACTGCAACTTATGCTTCATCTCCATGTGCCGGTTCATGCATGAAGTATTCAAACTATGTATTTTTTGGCCTCTACTTAGCTTTTGCTGACAAATGTTACAGATAACACGAGTTGGGTCATCTTTATCGATCTGAAAAAATGCCCAGGCTATGCAAGGCTTAGCACCCATGCGACCTGAAGAGCCACCACGACTTGTGGTCAGAGGCAGAGTTGTGTTTGAGGATGCAGTTGTTGACGTGCTTCCAGTACTACGTCTCTGTCCAGGAAGGCGCAACCTGACCTCGTCGTCACTAGCATCCTCCTCCACCTCCTCTGCTGACCTCATCTCTTGGCTGACTGTTGGTTGACAGTAAGTGGGATCTCCAACCTCATCATCATCACCATGTGTGTTATCACACCCGTCGTCCTCAGAGCCAACCTGTTCCTGCCCTGACAAAAAACTAAAGTTGTCGCTCCAATCAGGTATTTGAGTCTCATCATCGTCTTCCTCATTGTCTCCACCAACAGGAGTTACAGTTTGGGAATGAGGGTCTACATTATGGTCCGAACCTACTGTGTCTGGTCCTGGATCCGACTCATAAAGATTCTGGGCATCAGTGCAGATCATTTCCTCGTCTGGATTCACAGAAGCTCTGGAGCCGACCTCTGATTCCCAGGGTATAGCATGAGTAAACAGCTCTGCAGACTCAACCATCTGTTCCACCCCATACTCAGACGGGCAGCTGGAGATTTGGGAGCTGTAAGGAAGCAAGTGCGATTGGGGTGACACCTCTGAGGACTGGAGTATTTGTGATGTTGAAGTTGAGGTGGAGGAGAGCCCGCTTAAAGGAGCACTTGATATCCATTGAAGCACCTGCTGTTTTTGTGCCTCATCTGGAATTTGTAGTGATTAGCGTGGCTGTAAGAAAGGGATCTTATCACATTGTCCGCTAAAAGAAGTAGACATTTTAGTTTGGCTGGAAGATGGTCTTTCTTCTGCAGATGTTACTGTTGCTTTAACACCTACCCTACGGACACAACCTTTTTTCCCCTTCCCAACACGCCTATTCCCCTTTCCACCAGCAGCAGGCCTTTTTCCACTCATTTTGGTGGTTAACTAATTCACAACTCTAGAGTTGTTTGCACAAAAAAACAATGGATGGGAACCGAGCAGAGTTGAGTGGCCAAACTGTGGTATTAGGCCAAAACTACTGCTGCAAGCCCAAATATTTTTTTCAGAGCTAGATGCAGATAAAAATTATTTTTAATTTGCAACCTGGTGGAGGTTAGTATAGATGGACTAATAGAACAAGTCCCACACACTGCTACAAGCCGAAATATTTTTTCAGAGCTAGATGCAGATAAAAATGATATTGAATTTGCAACCTGATGGAGGTCAGTATAGATGGACTAATAGAACAAGTCCCACACACTGCTAGAAGCACAAATATTTTTTCAGAGCTAGATGCAGATAAAAATTATTTTTAATTTGCAACCTGATGGAGGTCAGTATAGATGGACTAATAGACCAAGTCCCACACACTGCTAGAAGCCCAAATATTTTTCAGAGCTAGATGCACAAAAAAATTATATTGAATTTGCAACCTGATGGAGGTCAGTATAGATGGACTAATAGAACAAGTCCCACACACTGCTAGAAGCCCAAATATTTTTTCAGAGCTAGATGCAGATAAAAATTATTTTTAATTTGCAACCTGATGGAGGTCAGTATAGATGGACTAATAGACCAAGTCCCACACACTGCTAGAAGCCCAAATATTTTTTCAGAGCTAGATGCAGAAAAAAATTATATTCAATTTGCAACCTGATGGAGGTCAGTATAGATGGACTAATAGAATGATGCTATGCCCAAAAGGTTTTACTTTACTAGGTGCAGTAAAAAAATTGGTATTCTATACACAGGTGGTGTAGCTTGCAACACAGATAGGCTACTCCACTGACTAACACACTCTGCAATAGGCCAAAAAGGATTTGCTTTGCTAGATTTAGCCAAATGCTGTGAAAAAAAACTTGCACAGCACTGGCACAGACCTGCCTGGCAAAAACTGATAGGAACTGATGTAACTTAGTCCTGAAAAGGACTGCAATTACAATTAGTCTTTACTCCCAACCTATCTATTTAAGAGCACAGACCTGCCTGATAAAAGTCGTAGGAAATGCTGTAACCTAGTCCTTAAAAGGACTGCAATCACAACTCTTCCCTACTCCCAAGCTATCTGTAGATTTGTGCGAAAATTGGCTTGAAATTAGCAAGGTATAGCGCACACAGCAACAGCGGTGCCGTCTAACATGCAGCTGCAGCAGTGAGAAAATGGTGGCGACGGGGAAAATGGCTGGGACTTATAGGGCAAGGACATGTGACATACACTGCCAATGACATATGCCCTTGCTTGTGTGAAAAAAAGCAGTTCGCTCCGTGTGTGCGCTGCTGATAGGCTGACAGATTGCACCTCCCCACTGTAAATGCGGGAAAGAGAAAAAAAAATGGAGATCTTCATTATTCCTGCAGAGATCCATCCCCTGCCCCTCCCCCCGCCCCGCTGTACACTCAAACTGCGTATTAACATTAATTTTCATCATTACTGAGAAAAAATCCAGTTATGATTTTGGTGCACGAACAGTTATCGAACATAACCTCGAACAGCCGAATTTTTTTCAAATCTTTCGTGTTCGCCGAACGGCTCAAACACCGCCCAAAACAGCTCGAATTTGAGATTGGCGAACAGTTCGAGTCGAACACCGCTAATCTCTAATCATTACCAACTCCCTGTACACACGAATCCTAGGTTTATTATTAGTCTGTTATTATTTTAGCACAAATTGTTGGTGTAAATAAGTCAGCATAATGTAGCGTAAGAAAGAGAAACCTGTAACGTGTCAAGCAAAATACAACAAATTTATCATGCAGCGTATGCCAGTGCGAAAGATTTGGCACAGTTTCTGCCTGTCTTGTCTAGTTTCCCTGTCTAACTTTAGGACAGAAATAGGAAATTTTAACAGATTTTAGAGAGGTCGTGTGGTTCCTTTTTACTCCTTGCTACAAAACATCTAATTATATACTATCTAAATATTTTGCTTATTAAATTTTGCTGCTTTTACCTTTTCTTGGACTTGGTCATGTGGTGCTCAACGGCTGAAATTTCTCCTGGAAATGATGATGTACCTTCTGGGGTCTCTGAATTTGGTGTTGGAACTTAATCAATGATGTTGCACTTGGGAGGGAGATGTTGAGGCTGTTGATTGGAAGCAGTGGTCATTTGGATGTACTGTATAGCATGTGACCACTGCAGTCAAAACACACAGACTGGTGGGAAGCACTTTAGTGGAGCCGCGGGGAGATAAAGAAGTGGTTATTGGTTTATTTTAGCATATTGCCTGGAGTTAGAATTTTTTTTAGGTCATGGACAATCGCTAAATTAAAATTATAATTATTCATAGAATCTGACTTTATGTAGATATAATGCAACCTCAAATACCTTTAGGTTTACAGATTAACCTAGAATTTAAAGTTAATAAATGTATCAGCATATATTATTTGATTGGATAAATAATGAAGCCATCATAATAGCATTACTTTGCTAATTCATTTTAGAGAGTGAGGGCATACTAATTGTTAGATTTACCAGGTGAGGTGGTTTCTCTAAGCCCAAGATCCAGGTGGGCACATGGGCCACGGACATCAGTGCAGCAGGTTGGGGAGAAGAGGGACTGGAAACTGTAAAGGTAGACAGGTGGACGTCAGGAAACCGCAGACATGCAGGTGGAGTGCAGGAAATCACAGCCAGGCATAGGACGTCAAGAAACCGCAGGCAAGCAGAGGATGTCAGGAAACCGCAGGCAAGCACAGGATAGTCTCAGATTCAATTCCATGGCTCAGGTGTGTGTCTAAGAAGCCCTTAAATAGGCCCAGACTGTTCATCAAATGGAAGCATGCCAGGCCACCTGCAAAGCCCGACGTGGAGCCCCAGAAAGTTCAACGGACTGGGGCAGATGGAGCAGTGTCCAGACCGGGGACAGGTGTGTATCACTAATAATATGAGAACTTAAAGTGGGATGTTCTAATGACTACTGTGGGCTGAAAAAGAAATACGGCTGCACTAAAAAATATTCAATCCCCCATTACAAATTAGATTCATAGGCAAAATTTACAAACTAACTACTGTTTGCAAGACAAAAAATCAAACAAGAGAAATTTAAATACCTCAACACAACTAATATAACAAATAGTTTCTCCAGAATCAAAATAAAATTCCACTTTTACTGACTACTGCAGTCTCAGAATTAAGTAGAGCACCCAATGGCTGTTATGATCTGCTGAAAACATGATGCATAAGCTAACACCAACTTTTGGCAGAGTTACTGAGGAATCTTAGTCCATTCTTCATGGCAAGTGGCCTTCAGGTCATTAATACTCTTGAGTTTGTATGTTGCAACTATCTCCTTCAAATCCCTTCAAAGATTTTCTGTTTTTTTTTTTTTACTTGAAAAAGACGCCAGTACGGCGTTGAAACGCGTTGTAATTGCAAAGCCTTTTCCTCATCATCATCTCTGAAGAATTTAATTACTCCAGCAGCGCTGCACACTTATGTGTTCATCCAACTGGATCAAAAGATTTTCTGTGGGGGTAATGTTAGCCAACTGTGACAGGCACTGTAAAATATTCCAGGACTTCTTTGGAAATCAAGCCTCGGTGAACTTTAAGGTATACTTAGGATCATTGTCCTGTTGGATGGTCCAATGACAACCAAGCTTTGGCTTTCTCAAAGAAGGCAGGGTGTTTTCTCATAAAATTTCCTTATGCTTGAATCCATTTTGTCCTGCACATGTGGAAGATTTCCAATGCCAGAGGAAGCAAAGCAGCCCCAGAGCACCACTGACCCACCGCCATGCTTCACTGTAGGAAGGGTGTTCTTTTCGCCGCATTCTTCATTTTCTTCCTACAGAAATGTCACTGATCCATAGCCCCAAAAAGAGTACCGATTTTGTTTCATTGCTCCACAGAACAGAATCCCAAAATGTATTTGGTTTATTTATATACACTCGGTGCAGAATTATTAGGCAAATGAGTATTTTGATGACATGATACTTTTTATACATGTTGTCCTACTCCAAGCTGCATAGGCTTGAGAGCCAACTACCAATTAAGTAAATCTGGTGATGTGCATCTCTGTAATGAGGAGGGGTGTTGACTAATGACATCAACACCCTATATAAGGTGTGCTTAATTATTAGGCAACTTCCTATCCTTTGGCAAAATGGGTCAGAAGAGAGATTTGACGGGCTCTGAAAAGTCCAAAATTTTGAGATGTCTTGCAGAGGGATGCAGCAGTTTTGAAATGTCCAAACTTTTGAAGCGTGATCACCGAACGATCAAGCGTTTCATGGCAAATAGCCAACAGGGTCGCAAGAAGCGTGTTGGCCAAAAAAGGCGCAAAATAACTGCCCATGAATTGAGGAAAATCAAGCGTGAAGCTGACAAGATGCCATTCGCCACGAGTTTTGCCATATTTCAGAGCTGCAACGTTACTGGAGTATCAAAAAGCACAAGGTGTGCGATACTCAGGGACATGGCCAAGGTAAGGAAGGCTGAAAAACGACCACTTTTGAACAAGAAACATAAGATAAAACGTCACGAATGGGCCAAGAAATATCTTAAGACTGATTTTTCAAAGGTTTTATGGACTGATGAAATGAGATTGACTTTTGATGGGCCAGATGGATGGGCCAGAGGCTGGATTAGTAAAGGGCAGAGAGCTCCACTCCGTCTAGATGCCAGCAAGGTGGAGGTGGGGTACTGGTATGGGCTGGTATCATCAAAGATGAACTTGTGGGACCTTTTCGGGTTGAGGATGGAGTGAAGCTCAACTCCCAAACCTACTGCCAATTTCTGGAAGACAACTTCTTCAAGCAGTGGTACAGGAAGAAGTCGGTATCGTTCAAGAAAAACATGATTTTCATGCAGGACAATGCTCCATCACATGCATCCAACTACTCCACAGCGTGGCTGGCCAGTAAAGGTCTAAAAGAAGAAAAAATAATGACATGGTCCCCTTGTTCACCTGATCTGAACCCCATAGAGAACCTGTGGTCCATCATAAAATGTGAGATCTACAGGGAGGGAAAACAGTACACCTCTCGGAACAGTGTCTGGGAGGCTGTGGTGGCTGTTGAACGCAATGTTGATCGAAAACAGATCAAGTAACTGACAGAATCTATGGATGGAAGGCTGTTGAGTGTCATCATAAAGAAAGGTGGCTATATTGATCACTAATTTTTTTGTTTTTTGTTTTTGCATGTCAGAAATGTTTATTTCTAAATTTTGTTCACTGATATTGGTTTACCTGGTGAAAATAAACAAGTGATATGGGATTATATTTGGTTTTTATTAAGTTACCTAATAATTCTGCACTGTAATAGTTACCTGCACAAACAGATATCCTCCTAAGATAGCCAAATCTAAAAAAACCCACTCCAACTTCCAAAAATATTATGCTTGGATATTTATGAGTCTTTTGGGTTGATTGAGAACATAGTTGTTGATCAATAATAAAAATAATCCTCTAAAATACAACTTGCCTAATAATTCTGCATACAGTGTAGTTTAGAGCATACTGTAGATGACTTTTAGGTCAATAGAAGGGCGCACCTTGTAGACCAGGCACGTAATCCTTCAGTATTTAGTATTTACCTTACTGTGCCCACCGAAATCTCAGTGTCTGCCTCCACCATATCTCGCTGAAGGTCTTATTCAGTAACTCCAGGGTTTCTGACCACTTTCCTCAGGAATCTGGTGGCAATCAGAGCAGTGAATATTCATTTTCTTTAACAGCGGGTACACGTGTTAGCTTAAGCCACTGGCTCTTGCCTCCTGTGACCCGCTCCTCCACCGCTGCTGCCCCGCCCCATCTAAGAGTCAAATAGTGCTCTGCTAAATGTTGCAGATGCTTAACATCAGGAGGGTGCATAGAAATCATAGAACCCCATAGTAGCAGTCCTATGTGGTACACCCAAAAACATATTTGGCTGGGTCACAGAAGGGCATATATTACAACTTTGCAGCCCTTACAAAGTAAATTTGCTCCTATTGAAGCCCCTTAGTGTTACCATACACTAAGATACCCCTTTCATGGTCCTTATAAAGTATGATACCATCAAACATAGTATGATACTTGCACAGGGAATTCCTCCATAGTACCCTCCACACACACAGTATGATGGCCCCACAGTTGCCCATACACAGTGGGATAGCCCCGACATAGTTCCTCTACACAGTATGAGGCTCTCCACATAATATGATAGGCCCCACAAAGCCCCCAATACAGTATTGTGGTCCTCCATATAGTATAATAGCCCTCCATACAGTATAATGACCATCCATACAGTATAATTGCGCCCATACCCTTCCACACAGTATAACCACACACAACCCTCCACACTATATAATGATCTGCACACAGTATAATGGCCCCTACTAGCCCTCCAAACCGTATAATGGCCCCCCACATAGCCCTCCAAGCTGTATAATTGCCCCCCACAATGTACTCATTGATTTACAAAAAAATACAAAAATACCTTTCCCTGTTACCCCACTGCTCTGATCTCTGCAGTATGTTGTCTGAAGCTCTACACAGCTCTTACAGCGGGCGCGATGTAGTGATGTCATCATGCCTGCTAAGCTGAGACGTTAGAGCTCAGACACACAGGGACAATGATGGAGGAGGGCTCAGAAAGAGTGTACATTTTTGATTGCAACTGTACCTCTTCTGTACTTACCTAGGGCATCTTTAAGGGGTTCACAATGGCGCATGTATAAGCAAGTAACTGATAACTTATATGCAATGGCGGAGGCACCAGGCGGAACAACAATCTACTTTTATTTAACAGATTATTATGAACAAAAGATTGTTATTGAGGCAGATTATGCAGGAACAATATTTACAGAATCAGATGACAAAAAAACAGTAAAATAAACAGAGAGATATTGATTAATATACAATGAGGGATATAGAATGAACTCTGGGGCCTAGAGTCCAGCCTAATCCTAGTGGGGAGAGAGAGTGTTAAATACAATATTTTTGGCGGGGACAGTCTCTAAGAACCTCAGCGGCTTTCTGGACCATCAGGAGCCACTGTTCTGTCTTCCTGATAAAGCCTATCAATTCTTTCTGGGCCGCTCTGGTGTTGGCCAGACCCAGTCTGGCTCTCAGCCCTCCCTCTGTCCACGCCCAGTACGTCAGTTGCTGCTGGAAGTGACAGCCCATTCCACGCGTCTCATCCGCTCGCCAACCCAGGTATGGATCTCTGGCCGGGAATCCTTGGGGCTCCTGTGGCACTTGACCGCTGACGTGCGTCTCTTTGGTCTGTATCAACAGGAGCTGGTCCTTGTCTGTTGAACGGCATCATCTGGGCTAGGAACCTTGACCGGCGTTGTTCAAATCTTTGGTGCTTGGCGGTCTTCGTCTGGGCTGAGAACCTTTACCCGCGTCGTACTGATGTTCGGTGCTTGACCGTCGTCATCTGGGCTGGGAACCTTGACCGACGTTCAGATCTTCGGTGTTTGACTGTCGTCATCTGGGCTGGGAACCTTGACTGGCGTAGTTCGAATATTCGGTTCTTGACCGTTGCCGTCTGGGTTCTGCTGGTACACATGGCTCTGGACAGTAATCATGGCTGCTGGAGCAGCATTCACTGTCTCTTCTCTTGGCGCCAAAACCTCTTTCTCTCTGGCGCTCTGGCTTTTTATCTGCAGGGTTGGCTTCGTTGCTGTCACCTGACCTGGAGCTCTGACTGAATCCATCACCCCTGCAACTTCTCTCTTCCAGATCAGTTCCGGTCTGATTTCACCATCACTGGCTCAATTCCCTCATGAAACCAGTGATGGTGAAACTAGTTGTGGAGAAAGCTGATCATTTTTATTAGCAATTTTTGAGAGTTGGTCCATACTAATTAATGAGGTGTTGGTCCGCGGCCACACCAATTACTGAGTGCTTTGTGATACTATAATCAGAGTGAGCCACAAAATATGGGAAGCCAGTTGTTATTTGATCAGATTACTAATATTACTAACCTTATGTACTGGTTATATAAGATCAAAAGTCAGTATGAATGAGATTGATGCTGAAGGAGAGATTCATTACTAGAAAGAGCTCAGTGCTGAATTTCTGTGAGACATTTGTCCATTAGGAGTTATTTCATACCAATAATATCTATCTCCTTCTCTGGCCGTGAGTTTCCCCAGTTGATAGGCTAATAGAAGTGTTAACTAGAAGCTTTAACCCAGTATTTGAAAATTGTTTCAAGGTAGGACCAACACAAACTTGTGTTTTTAAACTGCACGAACTGATAAGGTGATAAATAGATAATAAAGATTACCTTTTTAATAATCACAGAAACTGTAGGTAGGGCTTATTTGCCTTATGGCAATTTGTAAATACTGGATCTAGCTCTAACTCAGTAATTTCTCAACCACTTTGTCCAAATAGTAATGTGTAGGGCGTGTAGCCAGTGGTCGCATGGACCCGATTATCATATACCCACACCAGCTCAGAGATTAACTCAGGCCACCTCATCTTCTTACGAGTCCGCAGCATCTGCAACAGAGTTCTGTTGAAGTGTTCGCAAGTTCCATTCCCCTGGGGGTGGTAGAACGTGGTTCGGGATTTATCAATGCCATTGAGGTGATGTACCTCCTCCATTATCTTCCCTTGGAAGCAGGCCCCTTGATCTGAATGAATCCTCTTCGGACATCCATACACACGAATGAAGTTCTGACAGATTGCCCTGGCCACCGATTCTGCCATCTGATACCGGGTTGGAGTGACCACAGCGAATTTGGTGAAGTGGTCGGTCATCACAAAACAGTACTCATAACCATTGTATGATGTTCCGATCAACAGGTAATCATCAATATTTCCAAAGGAGCGGATGTCCTTATGACCTGAACAGGGACCCTCTACTCCGGGGGCTTGGTTAGCTCACACGTGCGGCACTTTCAGCAGTCCTCTTCTACTGTCTGGCTCAACAGGGGCCAGTACACCAGCCATTGTAGCCATTGTAAAAGTCTTCTCAGTATCAAAGTGGGCACCCCGTTCTTGAGCTTTCCTTGCCAGACTGATCACCATCTCTTCTGGGATCACCACCTGCCAGGTGACATCCAGTTCTCGTGGCAGTTGAACCCTCTGGTACAGCAAGCCATTTTTTATGAAGACTCTTTCCCACTGGCCCAAAATCTGTAAGGTGCTTGCTGGCAGGGATGCTCTTAACTCCTGGTCAGGCCTTTGCTCCAGGTCGACCACTTCCTTATCTCCGCAAGTTTGGGGTCGGACTGCTGCAGATAAATCCACTGATTTCTCGGGCGTCCCAGCATCTGAGTGGGCTTACGCTCTCCTCCCACTTCTTGGGTGGCCACTATGGCAGCTGCGAACAGCGTAAAACCTGGAGTCTCGTCGCCATCTAGATCTTCATCTGTGTCTCCATTCGGACCCGTTTCAGTGACCCGGGACAGTGCATCTGCATGGGTGTTCTGGGCTTTTGACCGGTACGCAATTTTGGACTGGTACTTGGACATCCTTGTGACCCACCTTTGATTCAGTGCGCCCAGCTTTGCATTTTCTAGATGGGTGAGGGGATTGTTATCAGTTCACACCTGGACTTCTGACCCCGACAAGTATTCTGCAAACTTCTTGGTCATAGCTCATACTGGCGCCAACAGTTCTAGTTTGAACAAACTGTAGTTATCGGGTTTGTCTCGGTTTCCCTTAGCGACCGACTGGCATATGCAATCACCCATTCCTTTCCTTCTTGGACTTGAGCCAACACTGCCCCAAGGCCATACCAACTTCCATTTGTGAACAATATGAAGGGCTGAGAGAAGTCAGCATAGACCAGTATGGGAGCATTGGTTAATGCCATTTTCAGGGCATTGTAAGCTTCTCCCTGCCAGGGCTCCCACTGAATGGTCTGTTCCTTGAATCCCCCTGCTGTTCCCCTTAGGAGTTCATGAACCTTTGCAAAGTCTTTAATGAACCTCCGGTAGTACCCTGCCAAACCCAAAAACACTCTTAGCTCTCTTAGATTAGTCAGACTGGGACACTTCTGCATGGCCAGTACTTTTTCAGGAGTAGGGTAAACCCCAGCACTGGAGACGGTGTGTTCCAGGTACTCAATCTCCCTCTGGAACAGGTGGCATTTCTGGGGTTTGATCTTCAGCCCATGTTTTCGTAGCCTCTCCAACACTTGTTCTTGCTGACTGAGGTGTTCTTCAAAGGTAGAGGAGTATAACACGATATCATCCGGATAAATTAATGTTGCCCCAAGGCATCTCTCCATTAGCTGTTGAAAAGTTCCAGGTGCATTAGTTAGGCCGAAGAGCATCCGGTTGAATTCGAAAAAGCTCATGGGGAGAAAGAAGGCAGCCATGAGAACCTGCCAGTAGCCGCTGGCCAAATCTAGAGAAGAGAAGTATTTGTCTTTTCCCAGAGCGGACAAGGACTCTTCTATCCTCAGCAGAGGTTAAGAATCCCGCACAGTACAGGCTTTTAACCTTACTGTCGGTAGTTCACACAGAACCTCGATGACCCATTCTTCTTCCGAACCAGTACAATGGGTGTGGCCCAGGGGCTCTGACTTTCTTGAATTACTCTGTTTTGCAACATATGGGACAACAGCTCTTTCACTTCTTGATACATCTGCGAAGGAATTTGACAGTAACTTTCTCTAATGGTGGCAGTGGTTCCCTAAGGAATCTCATGTTGGATGGCCTCAGTGCAGCCAAAGTCATCCTCATGATGGGCAAACACCCCTTGGTAACACTGCGGTAGGTTTGCCCCATTTGTCCAGGGAAGAATTTTGTAGGGTCAGCCTCCATTTGCTCTTCCCCTTCGTTCACTTTCGTAGTGAGGGACACCGACAGAGTCCATGGGTGTCCCTCCATAGGTGTCAACTCGATGGCACCTCCATGCATGAATCCAACAGCCGCCAAGCGTTGATCAGTGATGCAAATCTCTGACCTGCACGCATGCGCGCTGTTTTCCACAAAAATTTTCACTGACTATTTTTTCTCCCCCCTTTGCACCACTTCTGTGCGTGCATCCAGCAGCCGCCGAGCGTTGATCAATGACGCAAATCACTGATCCACACTCATTCTTGCTGTTTTCCACTTTTCTTAACTATTTCCCTCCCCCTTTGCACAACCTCTGTACGTGCATCCAGCAGCTGCCGGGCGTTGATCAGTGACGCAAATCACTGATCCGCACTCGTGTTTGCTGTTTTCCACTTTTTTTCACTGACTATTTTTTCTCCCCCCCATGCACCACCTCCGTGCATGCATTCAGCAGCCGCCGAGCGTTGATCAGTGATGCATATTACTGATTAGCACCTGTTCTTGTTTTTGGCAAGGACTTTTTTTTCATAATTTTTTTTATCCCCTTTTATCTTTTTCTTTTATTTTGCACCAATCATTCTCACACACACACAAATCAATAAAATTTGGTACTCACCCAAACACCACATACATAAAAAAAATGTCGTCCTGCTCGTCCCAAGCCAGGTATTCAGTGTATGAGACATACGCTTTCCTTGCCTCCGACACTGACCGTGAGGGAGAGAATCCCACATTCTTTTATTTTTCCGACTCTTCTTCCTCCTCCTCCTCGTCCTCCTCCTCTTCCTTCTTAGGTGATACCGAACCACCACACAGACGCCCCAGGACAGAAACTGAACCAGCAGCCGCCGTTACTGACCCCGTATGGACCTCACCCCCCAAAGATTATGAGCCACTGATTCCTGATTTTGTGGTGCAATCAAGTATCAAATTTGACACCAACAGCCTCACAGAAATTGACTTTTTCAAAGTCTTTTTTCTGTGAGGATTTTATAAACTTCATGGTGGGTCAAACAAAATTGTATGCCCAGCAATTTTTGGCACAAAACCACTTTTCATCATTTTCTAACTGGACTCCTGTAGACGCAGTAGAAATTATGAAGTTTTGGGGCCTGGTCCTTCACATGGGGATACTGAAGAAGACAGAATCTCGGCAATATTGGAGTGGTGATGTTTTGTATAACACTACAGTGTTCCATATGGCTATGCCCCGGACACGTTTTGAGGCCATCTATAAATTCTTGCATTATAATCATAATGCACGGTGTCCTCCCCGAGATGACCCAAACTTTGATCGTCTTTTTAAAGTTCGGCCGGTCATTGAGCACTTCAACAAGTTTGCTTAGGTGTACATGCGTGAAAGGGACATCTGCGTGGATGAGTCCCTAATCCATTTTAAAGGGAGGCTCAAATTCCTGCAGTACCTGCCCAGTAAAAGGGTCAGATACGAAATTAACCTGTATAAACTGTGTGAGAGTACCTCAGGGTACACCCACAAGTTTAGGGTTTATGAAGGGAAGGACTCCCGGATTGAACCCGCTGAATGCCCCCTGTCCTGGGAGTGAGTGGAAAATTGTGTGGGATTTGGTGCACCCACTGCTGGATCAATGTTATCACCTGGATAATTTTTATACCAGCATCCCACTGTTCATGTCCCTCTCTGTGCAAGCTACCGCAGCCTGCGATACTGTCCGCAAGAATCAGAGAGGCCTCCCTAAGATGCTAATTGGGCAGCTGGTCAGAAAGGTTACAGCAGAGCCCAATGTAACGACAATATGCTGGTGGTCAAGTACAAGGACAAGAGGGATGTCCTTTTCTTGACCACCATACATAGTGATGGCAACACCCCCAGCACTGTACGAGGTAGCTCTACACAGGTCGCCAAACCAGACTGTGTACTAAGGTACAACAAGTACATAGGGGGAGTTGATCTCTCTGATCAAGTCCTCCAGTCGTACAGTGACTTGAGAAAGGCCAAGGTGTGGTACAACAAGCTGGCTGTGCACATCGTACAGATGGCAATGGACGCTTTAGCGCAGGCCAGACAGCTGTGTCATACTTTCAATTCCAGGCGGTAGTAATCAAGGGCCTGATATTTGGCAGTCGTGAAGGAGTGAGCCCCAGCACTTCCAGAAGGTGTTAGTATTGTACTAGGCCAACATTTCCCGGGGGAGGTCCCTCAAAGCACAAAAAAAGGAAGGTTGCAAAAGAGGTGTGTAACAGAAGGGGAATACGCAAAGGCACCACTTATCAATGCGACACCAGCCCCGACAAACCTGGTCTGTGTATGAAAGAATGCTTCAGACTGTACCACACATCCATGGACTACTAAATTAATTTCTGACTTACACAACTCATGTATGCCATCCTGACGAACACTACACAACTGCCATAAGACAACCTGACGTATACTACACAACTCACGTATACTAACCTGATGCACTATACACAGCTCACATATGACAACCTGACGTACACTACACAATTCACGTATACTAACCTGATGCACTCTACGCAACTCACGTATGCCGCTACGTTATAAAATTCACATACCAGGAAACAGTAGATCAGTTCCAAAATGGGGTCACTTGGGCAGTTCCACTGTTTAAACACATCAGGGTCTCTGCAAACGTGACGCCTGCAGATCATTCCATCAAAGTCTGCATTCCAAAACGTCACTCCTTCCCTTCCGAGCCCTGATGTGCGCCCAAACAGTAGTTTTCTTCGACATATGAAGTATTGGCGTACTCAGGAGAATTTGCACAACAGATTTTGAGTTACACTTTCTCCTGTTACCCTTGGGAAAATATTTATTTTTTGGCTAAAATAACATTTCTGTGGAAAAAATGTGATTTTTTTATTTTCACAAGTCAACGTTATAATTTTCAGTGAAGCACTTGGGTGTTCAAGGTGCTCACCACGCATCTAGATAAATTCATTGGGGGTCTAGTTTCCAAAAAGAGGGCACTTGTGGGGCATTTCCACTGTTTAAGTACATCAGGGGTTTTGCAAATGCGACATGACGCCCGCAGACCATTCCATCAAAGTCTGCATTCCAAAGTATCACTCCTTCCCTTCTGAGCCCTGACGTGTGCCCAAGCAGTAGTTTTCTCCCACATATGAGGTATCAGCGTAATCAGGAGACATTGAACAACAGATTTTGAGGTCCACTTTCTCCTGTTACCCTTGTGAAAATAATTTTTCTTTGGCTAAAATAACTTTTTTGTGGAAACATTTACATTTTTTTTATTTTCACATGTCTACGTTATAATTTTCTGTGAAGCACCTGTGTGTTCAAGGTGCTCACCACACATCTAGATAAATTCATTGGAGGGTTCTAGTTTCCAAAATGAGGTAATTTGTGGGGGATTTCCACTGTTTAGGCACATCAGTGGCTCTCCAAACGTGGCATAGTGTCCGTTCTCAATTCCATCAAGTTTTGCGTTGAAAAAGTCAAGTGGTGCTACTTCCCTTCTGAGCCCTGCCATGTACTCAAACAATGGTTTTCCCCCAGATATGGGGTATCAGCGTACTCAGGAAAAATTGCACAACTTTTGGGGTCTAATTTCTCCTGTTACTCTTGTGAAAATAAAAAATTGGGGCTAAAAGATCATTTTTGTGGAAAAAATGAGATTTTTTTATTTTCACGGCTCTATGTCATACTTTTGTGAAGCACTTGGGGATTCAAAGTGCTCACCACACATCTAGATAAGTTCCTTAAGGGGTCTAGTTTTCAAAATGCGGTCACTTTTGGGGGTTTTCCACTGTTTAGGCACATCAGGGGCTCTCCAAATGCAACATGGTGTCGCTCTCAATTCCAGCGAGTCTTGCATTGAAAAAGTCAAACGATGCTCCTTCCCTTCCCAGCCCTGCTGTGTGCCCAAACAATGATTTCCCCCCACATATGGAGTATCAGCGTACTTAGTAGAAATCGCACAACAATTTTTGGGGTCTATTTTCTCCTATTACCCTTGTGAAATTAAAAATAATTGGGGCAAAAAGATCATTTTTGTGGAAAAAAATTGATTTTTTTATTTTCACATCTCTATGTGATAAACTTTTGTGAAGCACTTGGGGATTCAAAGTGCTCAGCACACATCTAGATAAGTTCCTTAAGGGGTCTAGTTTTCAAAATGCGGTCACTTTTGGGGGTTTTCCACTGTTTAGGCACATCAGGGGCTCTCCAAACGCGACATGGTGTCCACTCTCAATTCCAGCGCGTTTTGCGTTGAAAAAAACAAACGGTGCTCCTTCCCAGCTCTGCCGTGTGCCCAAACAATGATTTTCCCCCAAATATGGGATATCAGCGTACTCAGGAGAAATTGCACAACAACTTTTGGGGTCCAATTTTTCCTGTTACCCTTGTGAAAATAAAAAAAATTGGGTCTAAATTAAAATTTTAGTGAACAAAAGTTAAATATTAATTTTTTCCTTTCACATTCCATTAATTTCTGTGAAGCACCTGAAGAGTTAATAAACATCTTGAATGTGGTTTTGAGCACCTTGAGGGGTGTAGTTTTTAGAATGGTGTCACTTTTGGGTATTTTCTGTCATATGGACCCCTCAAATTGACTTCAAATGTGATGCGGTCCCTAAAAAAATGGTTTTGTAAATTTTGTTGGAAAAATGAGAAATTGCTGGCAAACTTTTAACCCCTATAACTTCCTAACAAAAAAAAAATTGTTTAAAAAATTGTACTGATGTAAAGTAGATATGTGGGAAATGTTATTTATTAATTATTTTGTGTGACATATCTCTCTGATTTAAGGGCATAAGAATTGCAAAATTTTCAAAGTTATCGCCAAATATTCCATTTTTTTTTACATTTTTTCATTTATCATTTTTATTAGAATTTTCATAAGACATATAAACCAATAAACAATCCAGCCATAAAGAGAATAATCAAATGCCCGTGTGCAGACTGGGCAAATCATGATATAATTTATCGATTTAGCTGGCAATATAAGACAAAATTAAAACCAACAATAGAGTACAAAATAGAAAACCTTTCAATTGTTAACTATTAGTTAAATACAAGATATAGCTGACAAATTATTCAAGCCATCAGGGAAGGTTAGTGGTTCTATTTTCACGCTAGATAATTCTGGCTTCTGTGGCACCACAGATCACTGATCCGCACTCGTGCTCACTGTTTTACACTCCCTCCCTCCACATCCGTGCACACATCCAGCAGCCGCCGAGCGTTGATCGGTGATGTAGTTCACCGATTCGCACTCGTGCTTACTGTTTGCACCACCTACGGTTGTTCCTTTTTTCTGTTTTTTTTCAGAAAACAAAAGTTTACACCAAGCACACTGACACACATACACTCTAAATAAAGTACTGACACACACGCACCACATACATAAAATAAAAATGTCCCGCTAATCCCAAACTCGCTATTCAGCGGAGGAGGCATATGCTTTCCTTGCCTCTGACACTGATAGCGAGGGAGAGGATCCCACCTTTCTTTATTTTTCCGACTCCTCATCGTCCTCCTCCTCTTCCACCTCCTCTTCCTCCTCAGGTGCTGCTGAACCACCACGCAGTAGTCCCAGGAGAGAAGATGAACCAGCGCCCCCCACTACTGACCCTGTATGGACCTCGCCCCCCGAAAATTATGAGCCACTGATTCCTGATTTCGTAGCGGAATCAGAAATCAAGTTTCACACCACCAGCCTCACAGAAATAAACTTTTTCAAAGTCTGTTTGTCTGGGGATTTTGTAAACCTCATGATGGGCCAAACTAATTTGTACGCTCATCAATTTTTGGAACAAAACCCCTCTTCATCATTTTCTAACTGGTCTCCTGTAGATGCAGTAGAAATGATGACATTTTGGGGCCTAGTGCTTCATATGGCGATCCTGAAGAAGCCAGAAGTTCGGCAATATTGGAGTGTTGACATTTTGTATAACACTCCAGTGTTCCGCATGGCTATGATCCGGACACGTTTTGAGGCTATCTACAAGTTCTTAATAGACACAATTCATGGAAGAGGTAGTATATACACCACAATTCAAGTGTATGTTTTAAATCACCATAATATTATACTCAATACTACCTTATTGTAGACTAAATAGGCGCCATCGTCAAAATAGACATAGAGAGCACAGGAAAAAAGATGAAAACAGAGCCTCCAAATTTTGAAAAAGATATTATGACAAAATGTATTACAGATCATCAATTAGGCATACAACAGGGGTAAGTGCAGATAATATGTGAAGCTTTAAAATAACCCTCCCCACATAGCGACCTCCAAAATAGATCCTACATTACACATGATAAAATCATTGATATCAGATATATATATAGCAAAAGAGGGACCATCACCATGGAGTAGTAGCAGTGGATAGCATCTCCATACATGTTCATACCATAACAAGCATAACTATATTAATTATACTAATTTAGAACAAAAGATGTCCACTGCAATGTCATGATATCGTAGATGGAACCACTGAATGATTATTGCTACCACTCGCTGCCTTAAGCTCATATATGGTCCACAAAACAACCACTGTATACATACCAGGGATGTCGGGCAGTCACGGGGCAGTCAGAAGATATGGGGGTCTATATGGATGGTACGCACATGGAGCAGGGATGCCCCTGATGCGCGTTTCGGTCTTCCCTTCGTCAGGGGGCGTGTAGGTAGAACGGATGTGTCACAGTTTATAAGCGCCGTGCGGCGCCGAGGACCGGAAGTGACGCATGCGTCACCATGGGGAACAAGATGCCGGCCGGCGTCCGCGTCACATGACATCCGGCGGCGGGGCTATGTGCTCCGATGCCACATGTCAATCAAGACACAGAGAGCCGGCAAGCGCCGAGAACCACATGGTGCGCATGCGTGCCTGGTCGCAACCTTCCCTAAGGGTACGTGACAGAAAGGAATGTAGCATCATATAGTGATGACCATAAAGAGAATGGAATATTGGAAGACATAGCCTCCGAGATGGTCAGGATAACAATGATTGATCACAGCACATTATATCTAAAAAGGGCCTCAAAAAATATAAAACATACCGCCAGATTAGACAGAATGATCAATTTTAAACCCATCTGGCTATACATGGCATTCAGATAGGATAGATAATTTCAAAAGCCATATGCTACAGATATATAAATAAAAAGAGACAATGTGCTGAAACCCACCATCAATGAGGACACGAGACGATATGCTGAAATAACACATTTGGGGTCACATCAAACTAATTAGCCCGAACTAGAATGCAGAGGAAGCCCTATCTTCATATGGACACAGAGATATGCATAAGAATAATAACGGCATTTGCATAGAGAATATATATGGCCCAAAAATTTTTTTTTATATGTAAACATACATCACTTATTTTCATATCAAATATCATATATTTAATTATATCAATATTGAACATCGAGATATAATAAACATCATATCCATGCAAATATATATATGAACAACATGAGGTCTAGATATATATTTATCTCTTATCCATATTTCTTTATAGTATATGATCCCTCGTGGTCCCTTGTAAACAGATGAAAAATACGTGTATTGATGAAGCCAGAGATAAAGTCCCCAGTAAAGTGCAGGAAAGGTAGTACCATAAAAAGAAAGAGTCCTAGATAACACAGGAAAAAAGAGGGTAAGTAAAACCAATAAAAACATAGTGTAATTTAAAATCAAAGCCTCAAACATATTGGGCCAATTTAGATGTAAATATACAAAAACATATATACAAGTATATATATATATTTTAGACGTGGTGGATGACTAGAGAAAGGGGGAGTAGCTTATACTTTCATTTAATCCATTGGGGTGCAAGGTGTTAAGGGTCCAGTTCTTAATGCACGGTGTCCTGCACGTGATGACCCGAACTCTGATCGTCTTTTCAAAGTTCGGCCGGTCATCGAGCACTTCAACAAGTTTGCAGAAGTGTATGTGCCCCAAAGGGACATCTGCGTGGATGAGTCCTTAATCCATTTTAAGGGGCGGCTTGGATTCCGGCAGTACCTGCCCAGTAAGAGGTCCAGGTACGGAATCAAGCTCTATAAACTGTGTGAGAGTACCTCAGGGTACACTCACAACTTTAGAGTTTACGAAAGGAAGGACTCCTGGATTGAACCCCCTGAATGTCCCCCTGTTCTGGGAGTGAGTGGGAAAATTGTGTGGGATGTAGCATCGGCGTCTCTGCCTCCTGACAGGCAGAGACGCCGTCCCCCTTACCGCAGAGCTCCTGGCCCGGCGTCTTCCGGCCCTCCTGCTGAAGCCGGCGCGCGCAGCTTCCCGAGCACTGTGCTTAGGGCGCGCGCGCGCGCTCCCTCCCTCTTAAAGGGGCTGCGCGTGCCGTCCTAAGGAGTCCCCGGTCAATGGCCGGAGGACCTCTCATATAAAATGCACCTCCTCCAAAATGGAGGTGCCCATGCAAGGTTGTAGCTCTGTGTTCTAACTCTGCTTCAGCCCTCAGGTCCCGCTGCTAGTCTGACTACCAGTCCAGTCCGCCAGCCTGACTATCAGTCCAGTCCGCCAGCCTGACTATCTGTCCAGTCCGCCAGCCTGACTATCAGTCCAGTCCGCCAGCCTGACTACCAGTCCAGTCCGCCAGCCTGACTACCTGTCTCCGCCAGCCAAGTACACTCTCAAGCCCGACGGTCTGCCTACAGTCCAAACCCGCCAGTCTGTCTATGGGCCAGGCTTGCCTGCCTACCCGGAGAACGTACAAGTTACCTGCCGTGCCTATCAGCCAGCCTACCTGGAGGCTCCTGCCAGTTACCCGTGGTGTCTGCCAGTCCGTCTACCCGGATCACCCGTCAGCCTGCCTGCCGTGCTCATCTGCTGTACCTGTCAGTCCCTGCCTTCTGACCCGTGGGAGTCACCTGCTCTCATACAAAGACTGGTCCAGAGTAGCACCTGGTCCCTCTGCTCGGTCCTTCCCTGGTTCACGGAGTCGATTGAGCTGCCGTGCGACCTTGGTCAGTCCGAGTTGATACCTAGTTACGCCCCTCTGGTCCCTCCTTGCACCGCAGCACAGAGGTTCCACCACCCCGATCTGTAACAGTTTGCATGGGCCATGGAACCCGGTGGCCCCCAGGCTGCTTCGCTTGCTGACATGTAACAGGAGATTTCTCGTCAGAGATCCCAACAGGAAACCATCCTGACCTACCTGCGGTCTGTCAACTCTCGCCTGGATACGCTGTCCGTCCCACCTGTGTCTGCCTCGAGCCGAGCGGTATCCGCTCAGGCGGCGCCTCAGCCTACTGGTACCATGGCATCCAGCTCTGGACCCCGGCTCTCTGTGCCTCCTCGTTTTGGGGGTGACCCCGTCTTATGTCGGGGTTTTCTGAAGCAGTGCACGCTGCACTTTGAACTACTGGCACATCAGTTTCCCTCTGACCGGGCCAAGGTGGCGTTCATTGTGTCTCACCTCACTGGGGAAGCATTGGCATGGCTAAACCCTGGGAGAGAGGAGATCCCCTGGTGTCGATCTTCCAGCTTTCCTCACTGCCTTCCAGAAGGTCTTCGATGAGCCCGGACGAAGGACTTCCACTGGCTCTTCATTGCTCCGTCTCCGCCAAGGGAGTCTCACCGTGGGCCAGTATGCCATACAGTTCCATACCCTCGCATCTGAACTTGCCTGGAACAACGAGGCCCTGGTGTCCACCTTCCGGACGGATCAAGGACGAGCTAGCCGGCTGGGACATTCCTACCACCCTGGATGACCTGGTGTCACTAGCTACCCGGATTGACATCCGTTTCCTGGAACGAGCTAAGGAGACTACCTGGGAGAGTAGATTTCCTCGTCTTGCTCCTGTTTTCCAGAAACCTGCCTCCCAACCAGCAACTCCCCGGTCACGCTCCCCGAACCCATGCAGATTGACCAGACCAAGATGGTCAAGTCTCGCCAAGAAACACGCCGAGCCGAGGGGAGCTGTTTCTACTGTGGCAGTAAGGAGCATCTAATCCGTTCCTGTCCGGTGAAGCCGGGAAACTCCAGTGTCTAGGACCGCTCGGAGAGGTCGTCCTAGGCAAGAGTAAATCCTCTAGGTCCTTGACTCTATCCGTTTCTATTTCCTGTGGAGAGACCCGCTTCTTTGAAACCGCCCATCTGGATTCCGGAGCCGCTGTGAATCTAATTTCTCAGTCCCTTGTGGAGAAGTATCAGATTCCCACCAAACCTCTGGCTGAACCATTGGCAGTCGCTTCCGTGGATGGAAGACTCCTTCCGGTGACGATCTTGCTCGTCACAGAGCCTGTAACCCTTCAGGTGGGAATGCTGCACTCGGAGAGGATCTCCTTCCATGTGCTATCCAGACTCTCTCACTCCCTTTTTCTAGGTCTACCCTGGCTATAGAGACATGAACCCGTTCTGAATTTGTGATCCGGTGAGGTGTTCCGTTGGGGCAGTATTGCCATGAGACCTGCCTGGTTCCGGTTCGCCCGGCTCGACCTCCGTCTACTCCGGCTAATTTACCTGGTCTACCCGCATCTTACTGGTCCTATGCAGATGTCTTCGACAAGAAGGAAGCAGAGACACTGCCACCTCATAGGCCATATGATTGCCCTATCGACCTAGTACCCGGTGCCTCTCCACCCCGTGGGCGTATCTACCCCTTGTCGTTGGCCGAAATCCGGGCCATGTCTGAATATATCGAAGAAAATCTGGTTAGGGGATTCATCCAGAAATCTACCTCCCCGGCTGGAGCAGGATTCTTCTTCGTAAAAAAGAAAGACGGTTCACTATGCTCCTGTATCGATTATAGGGGACTAAACCAGATTACTATCAAAAACAAATACCCCCTGCCGCTCATCTCTGAGCTGTACGACCGCCTTAAAGGCGCGAAGATCTTCACCAAGCTCGATCTTCGTGGGCCGTATAACTTGGTCCGGATATGCCAAGGAGACAAGTGGAAGACGGCATTCAATACCCGGGACGGCCACTATGAATACCGTGTGATGCCCTTCGGCCTCTGTAATGCTCCAGCCGTCTTCCAAGAACTAGTTAACGACATCTTCTGTGACCTCTTATATTCATGCGTGGTGGTGTACCTGGGCGACATCTTGGTCATCTCTCCAGATCTTCCCACACACCAGAGGGATGTTCGTCAGGTCCTGCTTAGGCTCAGGCGGAATCACCTATGCGCAAAATTTGAGAAATGCCTCTTCAAGCAGACCTCTCTTCCGTTCTTGGGCTATATTATCTCTAAGACTGGTCTACGGATGGACCCTGAGAAGGTCTCTGCCGTCTTAAAGTGGCCCCAACCGGAGGGGTTGAAAGCGATTCAACGATTCCTGGGCTTCGCTAACTATTAACGCCTCTTCATCCCGCATTTCTCTTCCCAGACTGCACCCATCTCTGCGCTCACCCGTAAGGGAGCTAATCCTAAGGAATGGACGTCTGAAGCGGAGGAGGCCTTCCTCTCCTGCCCCGTTGCTGCACCATCCGGATTGCAACAAACAGTTCTTTCTGGAGGTTGATGCTTCCTCTTCCGGAGCCGGAGCAGTGCTCACCCAGAAAATCTCCGTCCGGGAGAATGGTAACCGGCGGCTTCTTCTCCAAGCTCTTCTCCTCGTCTGAGCGCAACTACTCCATAGGAGACCGAGAACTGCTAGCCGTCAAATTGGTTCTGGAGGAGTGGCGTTACCTGCTTGAGGGGCATCTACACTGACCACAAAAACCTGGCATATCTGCAAAATGCCCAAAGACTCAATCCGCGTCAGGCCCGGTGGTCTTTGTTTTCGCCCGTTTTAACTTTACCATACATTACCGCCCTGCGGACAAGAATGTTATAGCCGACGCTTTTGTCCCGATCCTTCCTGTCTTCCGATCAAGAGGAGGAGCCTATGCATGTCATCGATCCCTCCAAAGTGATGAATGTGGCTCCCTTGGACCTTTCTCGTCTCCCACCCTGTAAGATGTTTGTAGCGGTTCCGGATCGTAAGAAGGTTCTTCACTGGGGTCATTCATCTAAACTAGCCGGCCATGCTGGCCAGAGGAAGACCTTCCTGCTCATTACCCGGCATTACTGGTGGCCTTCCCTGCGCAAGGATGTTGTAGACTTCGTCACGGCCTGTTCATCCTGTGCCCACAACAAGGTTCTCAGACATCTTCCAGCCGACCGTCTCCTGCCTCTTCCCATACCTGCTGCCCCGTGGCAACACATTGCTATGGACTTTATTACTGATCTCCCTGTTTCTGCCGATTGTACTGTCATTTGGGTGGTCGTTGACCGCTTTTCTAAAATGGCCCACTTTATTCCTCTGCCTGATCTCCCGTCTGCATCTGTGCTGGCTAAGGACTTCATCCATCACATCTTTAGTCTCCATGGCCTACCCCTCCACATTGTGTCTGATCGAGGGGTCCAGTTCACTTCGCGTTTCTGGAGAGCTACGTGTAAGCTGTTGGATGTCACCCTGGATTTCTCCTTTTCTTATCATCCTCAGTCCAATGGCCAAGTGGAAAGTATCAACCAGATCCTTACCAGCTTCCTCTGGCACTTCGTCAACGCTGACCATACCGATTGGGTAGAGCTCCTACCATGGGCCGAGTTCACCTACAATAACCATGAGAGTGAATCTTCTTCCAAGTCCCCATTCTCTGTGGTCTACGGTCAACACCCCCGGATTCCGTTTCCCGTCTCCTCTTCAGTGCACAATCCTGCCGCGGAGTCTCTGGTCAGCAAATTTTCCACCATTTGGGAGGACACTAGATCCGCACTTCTTCAATCCTCCGAGCAGATGAAGAGACATGCTGATAAGAGAAGTCTGGATATGCCTCAATTCCATCCGGGAGACAAGGTTTGGCTCTCCTCCAAACATGTTCGTCTCAAAATACCCTCCTATAAGTTGGGTCCACGGTTCATCGGTCCATTTGAAGTCCTCAAGCATGTCAATCCAGAGGCCTACGAGTTAAAACTCCCGGCCACCTTACGGATTCCCAACTCCTTCCACGTATCTCTCCTCAAACCGGTTGTTCTTAATTCTTTTTCCGATGATCCAGGTACCTCCCCAGCTCCGGTGTCCGCTGAGGACGTCTATGAGGTAGAGAACATTCTGGCCACCAAGAGGGTAAGAGGAAAAACCGTTTTTCTGGTGGATTGGAAGAGGTTTGGCCCAGAGGAGAGAACTTGTGAACCCAGGGAGAACATCCACGCCCCACTTTTTCTTAAAATGTTTTTTTTCAGGCCTAAAAAAGGGGTGTAAAGGGGGGGGGGGGGTACTGTAGTATCGGCGTCTCTGCCTGTCAGAGACGCCGTCCCCCTTACCGCCGCGCTCCTGGCCCGGCGTCTTCTGACCCTCCTGCTGCTGTTGCTGCCGCCACGCTCAGCTTCCCGAGCACCGTGCTTAGGGCGCGCACGCGCTCCCTCCCTCTTAAAGGGGCCGGAGGACCTCTCATATAAAAGGCACCTCTGCCAAAATGGAGGTGCCCGTGCAAGGTTGTAGCTCTGTGTTCTAACTCTGCTTCAGCCCTCAGGTCCCGCTGCTAGTCTGACTACCAGTCCAGTCCACCAGCCTGACTATCTGTCCAGTCCGCCAGCCTGACTACCAGTCCAGTCCGCCAGCCTGTCTACCAGTCCAGTCCGCCAGCCTGACTTCCAGTCCAGTCCGCCAGCCTGACTACCAGTCCAGTCCGCCATCGTGACTACCAGTCCAGCCCGACAGTCTGCTTACAGCCCAGCCCGCCAGTCTGTCTATGGGCTTGGCCAGTCCGCTTATCCGGAGCCTTTGCCTGCTACCTGTCTTCGCCAGCCAAGTACACTCTCCAGCCGGGCGGTCCGCCTACGGTCCAAACCCGCCAGTCTGCCTATGGTCCAGGCTTGCCTGCCTACCCGGAGAACGTACCAGTTACCTGCCGTGCCTACCAGCCAGCCTACCTGGAGGCTCCTGCCAGTTACCCGTGGTGTCTGCCAGTCTGTCTACCCGGATCACCCGTCAGCCTGCCTGCCGTGCTTATCTGCTGTACCGGTCAGTCCCTGCCTTCTGACCCGTGGGAGTCACCTGCTCTCATACAAGGACTGGTCCAGAGTAGCACCTGGTCCCTCTGCTCGGTCCTTCCCTGGTTCACGGAGTCGAATGAGCCGCCGTGCGACCTTGGTCAGTCCGAGTTGATACCTAGTTACGCCCCTCTGGTCCCTCCTTGCACCGCAGCACAGAGGTTCCACCACCCGGATCCGTAACATGGATAAAGGGTATCACCTCTACGTGGATAACTTTTATACCAGTGTCCCTCTCTTTAAGTCCCTCTCTGCACGAGGTACTGCAGCCTGCAGTACTGTCCGCATATATCAGAGAAACCGCCCAAAGACGCTAATTGGGCAGCTGCTCAAAAGTGGTGAGAGCAGAGCCCAATGTAGCGACCACCTGTTGGTGGTCAAGTACAAAGACAAGATGGATGTCCTTCTCTTGACCACCATACATGGTGATGGTAGCACCCTCAGCACTGTACGTGGTTCCTCTACACAGGTCATCAAACCAGACTGTGTAGTGGGGTACAATAAGTACATGGGGGGAGTTGATCTCTCTGATCAAGTCCTCCAGCTGTACAGTGCTTTGAGAAAGGCCAAGGTGTGGCACAAGAAGCTGGCCGTGCACATCGTGCAGATGGCAATGCACAACACTTTCCTTCTATCACAATGTGCAGGCCAAACTTCTACGGCGTACCTTCCAGGAGGTAGTGGTGACGGAGCGGGCCCCAGTACCTCCGGAACTGAAGGACCTCGAATTGTACTAGGCCAGCATTTCCTGCTGGAGGTCCCTCACAGTGGAAAAAAAGGTAAATCACAAAAGAAGTGCCGAGTGTGTTACAAAAGGGGAAAACACAAGGACACCATTTATGAATGTGACACCTTCCCCGACAAATCTGGCCTGCGCTTCAGAAGGTACCATACTTCCATGCACTACTAAATTAATTTCTGATGTATGACAACCTGACGAACACTACACAACTGACGTAGTGTTCGTCAGGTTGTCCTACGTCAGTTGTGTAGTGTTTGTCAGGTTGTCTTACACAACTGACGTATGACACTACATTAAATATTTCACAAATCAGGTATCAGTTCCAAAAAGGGGGCACTTGTTGGGCATTTCCACTGTATAGGCACATCAGGGGCTCTGAAAATGTGACATGACGCCTGCAGCCCACTCCATCAAAGTTTGCATTCCAAAGCGTCACTCCTTCCCTTCCTCCCCTTCTGAGCCCTGACATGCGCCCAAACAGTAATTTTCTCCAACACATGGGGTATCAGCGTACTCAGGAGAAATTGCACAACTGATTTTGAGGTCCACTTTCTCCTGTTACCCTTGTGAAAATATATTTTTTAACATTTTTGTCGAAAAAATTTGATTTTTTAAATTTTCTGTGAAGCACCTGGGGGTTCAAGGTGCTCACCCCACATCTAGATAAATTCATTGGGGGTCTAGTTTCCAAAAAGTGGGCACATGTTGGATATTTCCAATGTTTAGGCACATCAAGGGCTCTGAAAATGTGACATGACGCCCACAGCCCATTCCATCAAAGTCTGCATTCCAAAGCGTCACTCCTTCCCTTCCGAGCCCTGACATGCGCCCAAACAGTAATTGCCTTTACTAATTATTGGCAAGAATCCACTGGCAGGTCACCGTTCTTCGGTGCATACGGTTATCACCCATAGTTTGGTACCTTTAGTGGAGGAGGAGCTTCAGCAGTTCTGAGGAGGAACAGTTTGCTTCGTTGCTCTCCTCGGTATGTGAATGACTTTGTGTGGCTGTCTACCAGGAATATAAGATTGAAAGTTCCTTCTTGGAAGCTGGGACCTAGGTTTATTGGTCCCTATAAAATAACCGCTGTCATTAACCCAGCAGCATGTCATCTTGAACTTCCTCAGGCCCTTAGGGTCCACAATGTGTTCCACAGGTCTTTACTCAAAAAGTATGTGGGACCTCTTGAGCCCTCACCTCTGCCACCGCCACCAGTAATGGTTGATGGTAATCTGGAGTTCCAGATTTCGAGGATTGTAGATTCTCGTCTCCAACGTCATTCTCTCCAATACTTGGTGCACTGGAAAGGCTACGGTCCAGAGGAGAGGAAGCGGGTTTCAGCGTCAGAGGTGAACGCTCCCAGATTGGTTCGCTCATTCCACACCTCTTTTCCTCAGAAACCCGGTCCTTAGTGTCCGGAGGCCACTCGTAGAGGGGGGGATACTGTCACGGGTGTATCAGAGGTGACAGACAGCCGCCCTGCAGTTGGTTGCAGGAGATCTCTACGTTTGGCATTACAGACATCTTCTTAGATGAGAGGCTGTCTCTAGGACCTAGCGGCTACCTCCCTCCGGTAATTAGCTCCCTCTCCTGGGTGTATATATACCTGGTGTGTCTGAGAGGGAGATGCCGGCTATATTCATTTCTACTTGTGAAGGCTTAGCAAGAGCAGTACTTTGTCCTCTCTGGAGCTTGAGGCCAAGTTTGCATTTGTCTGGAGTCATCTAAAGCTAATAATGATGAGAGAGTATGTTCTGTTAACCCTTTCGCCGAGTATACTCGGGCGAGCACCGAGTAGTTACAGCTGTTCGGTGTTATGTTTTAATCACTCCCGTGTGCATGATTTGCGACTGTATGACAGTTTTAATACATGTGAGGAATGTATATTTCTTACACATTCCTCACATGTATTAAAGCTGTCAAACAGTCGCAAATCATGCACACGGGAGTGATTCAAACATAACACTAAGCAGCTGTAACTACTCAGTGCTCGCCCGAGCATACTCGGCGAAAGGGTTAACAGAACATACTCGCTCATCACTAAAAGCTAAGCATTCTCCCTCTGTTTGTCTACCCTTGTTGTCTATATTGTTTAGTGGAGGTCGACTAGTGCTCATCTCCTCCCATCCCTAGCCTTAGCCATACGCCAGGGAAAGACAGGGCGGCGATTGCTGAAGAGGCAATAATACCTTTTTTTTCCTTTCTCCCTTGGTATGGGTTCAGTTGCAGAGTGGCTGCACAGGCTGTCTCTGAAGGTGAATTACCTCCGCGGTGAGGTACAGCAGCAGCATCAGTGGTTACAGGTCGCCAATGTGGGGGTCTCAGCTTGTAGGCCTGTCCAGCCTGAACCCAAGGTTGCCCTCCCGGACAGGTTTTCAGGAGGTAGGGACAAGTTTTTTGTATTTAAGGAGGCATGCAAATTGTATTTCAAACTTGGTCCTTACTCCTCCGGTAATGAGAAGCAATGGGTTGCTATTGTGATCTCTCTATCGCAGGGCGATCTTCAGTCATGGGCGTTTTTGTTACCGCAGGACTTGGTTTGTCTCCAGTCTGTGGAGGGGTTTTTCAGGGCTCTAGCCCTCATCTATGATGACTCTAACCGAGTCGCCTTGGCTGAGTCTAGGTTACGTCGTCTTCAGCAGGGGAATTGGTCAGTGGAGACTTGCAGTTCGGAATTCCGTAGATGGGCGACGGATTCCAAATGGAATGACTCAGGCCTTAGAAGTCAATTTTGTGAGGGGCTTACTGAAAGGTTGAAAGATGCCTTGGCAGTACATGTAACCACCTCAGTCCTTGGAGGCTGACATTTCTTTGGCCATATGTCTTGATAGATGATTTCGGGACAGACGGGTAAGACCACCATCTCCAGGGCCTTCTTGTCGGGGTTGTGTACCTCTGCCAGGGGAGCGGTCTGGGGATGAACCAGTAGTAGGGGAGGTGGAGGAACCCATGCAGTTAGGGTTGTCTCTACATCATACATCTCCCCGGAGATTCGCAAGAAAAAAGGCATTTGTTTTTTTTGTGGGAAAAAGGGACATTTTGTTGGGACCTGTCCTTCAATTCCTAAACAAAAGGAGACTCGATTAACTCTTGGTAGTCTGGAGTTGGATAAACAAGGGGTGCATTTGTGGCCAAACTGCAGTTCCCACTTTGTCCTGACAGCTGAGGTGGCGCTATAGAGCAAAATCAAAAAAATGTCTGTGTTTGTTGACAGTGGAGCCGGAATCAGCATGGTTGATGCTGAATTTGTGAAAACTCATGGTCTTGCTTGCTGTGCTTTAGCTGAACCTATTGATGGCGGTCTACGTCCCTGCTTAGGTTTCCAGGAATTAAATCAAATTACCATCCATGATCCATACTCTCTTCCTCTGATTCCTGATTTGTTCAGCCCGGTTGTGGGAGCTAAGATATTCTCCAAGTTGGATTTAAGAGGAGTCTACAACATGGTTAGAATCAGAGAAGGTGACGAATGGAAAACAGCGTTCAATACCCTGGAAGGACATTTTGAGAGTCTGGTTATGCCTTTTAGTTTGACCAATGCACCTGCGGTATTGCAGCATTTCATAAATTATATTTTCTTCATTTGGTGGGGAGGTTTGTGGTGGTCTATCTGGACGATATTTTTGTTTACTCATCTGATTTTGAGACTCATTGGGGGCATGTTAAGCAGGTGCTTCAGATATTAAGGGATAACAAACGTTATGCCAAACTAGAAAAATATGTTTTCGCTGTTCAGGAGGTGCAGTTTTTGGAGTACTTGTTGTCATCTTCGGGTTTTTGGATGGATCCGGAGAAGATCCGTACAGTCCTTGACTGGGAACGTCCTGAGAACCTGAAGGCTCTACAACGTTTTCTGGGCTTTACTAATTTTTATCTGAAATTCAGTCAAAATTACTCTGTTATTGTGAAACCCCTTAATGACATGACTAAGAAGGAGTCTGATTTTTCCAAATGGTCAGATGCTTCCCTCCAGGCTTTTTCTTCCTTAAAGAATCATTTTGCCACTGCACCTATACTCAGTCAACCCGATGTTTCTCAACCCTTTATTGTGGAGGTTGATGCGTCGGGTTGGGGCTGTGTTGTCTCATGGTTCGTCCCCTGGTAAATGGCGTTCATGGTCCTTCTTTTCTAAAAAATTGTCTTTGGCTGACAGAAATTATGACGTGGGTAATAGGGAACTTTTTTACTGTTATTACTGACTGTGAAGACGCGGGGTCTTCCGTGGGCGTAAAGCTACTCAGACAACACAGGGTGAGGGTAAAACAGCGTGGCAATACTTTATTGAACCACAAAGCGGACAATAATCACAGAACAGTCCCAGCAAATGCCCAAGATGGTACAATATTACACAGTCTCACCCTTCCTTCTCCGGCCGCCTGGGATAGAACAGCTGCAACTTTGGAGACATCCAGGGCCGACTACCTCAACCAGTGGCCCCCCGCTTCTGGCGCGCCCCCACAGAGAGGAGGTAGTGGCAAGCTTAGGAAGCTAGCAGACCATCGAGGTACAAGGCCAGGAGACCCGATGGTCCCTACCTGGCCTCTCCGAGAGTTTCCATGGAACCAGATGACTGGCGGGTCCCAATCTGGCTTCTCTGAATGTCTCTGTGGGTTGCAGGCGATGGGTGGGTCCCTCCTGGCAACCCCAAACAACATATCCATGGGGCCAGGTGACTTCTTCGTCCTCTCCTGGTCTCCCCAAATTGTATCCACGGTCTCTCTGATGGTCAAATGGAGCAGATCAGAATCTTTCCATTCAAGGCCAGTACCCTTAGACTAGAATCATATAGAATACAAATCTGTGTTTCTTTGGATGCCATGCAGTCCACCTGCTGTCCTAAAGGATGTCTCTCATTTCCTTGTAAAGTCTTTCTCCAATCTCTGTTCCAAGATTCATTCTGCTTCAGCACTACAGACATCCCTGTTTATATTTACATCTGTGTGAGGTCATCAGGCACAGGTAAGAGGTAAAGGTGCAGGGCTGAGCTATTATTGTTTGAGCTAATCTATTTACATAGTTGGTTAGTTGGTATCACAGGGGCTCTTGTAAATACACATCTTTGTTTCAGAATCAAAGAGCAGTTAACATTCAGGGTTATACAAATAATAGTCTGTGTTAATCAACTAAAGAAGAACTCAGATTAAAGAGTCAACATAAAAATAAAGGTTTGCTGCTCTTGCCATCAGAAAGTATGTTTGGCATAATTAAGATTTTAGGCTGTATCGTCACACTGACCATAAGAATCTGTCATATCTCCAGTCAGCTAAATGTCTCAACCCTGGGCAAGCCAGATGGTCCATGTTTTTTACTAGGTTCAATTTTGTTGTCACTTTTCGTCCAGGGGTCAAAATTGTCAAGGCTGATGCTTTGTCCCGGAGCTTCCCTGGTGGTGGTGACCATGAGAACCCTTCCCCGATATTACAGAAAGGGGTAGTCATTTCGGCACTTCATCCTGAACTGGAGGGTGAGATGCTGGAGGCACAGGGGGACGCCCCTGCCTCCTGCACTTCAGGAAAGTTATTTGTACCATTTGATCTGCACCGCAAAGTAATTAAAGAACATCATAACTCTGTGCTTGTTGGGCATCCAGGTGGTAAGGAAACTGCGGACCTCCTCTCTCGCCGTTTTTGGTGGCTGGGGTTGCATTGGGATGTGATGGAACACGTAGCTGCTTGTAGTATTTGTGCGCGTTCTAAGGTTTTGCATACCCATTCATCTGGTACTCTTCTTCCGCTACCTATCCCTAGTAGGCCATGGACACACTTGTCCATGGATTTTATTACTGACCTACTGGTTTCTGCAGGCAAAACGATGGTTTTGGTGGTAGTTGTAACGGGTCTGGGAGGCGGAACCTCTGAGCAACTATACAAGGGGGCAGTCCTTGTAAGGAAGCGGGTGGCTCCCAGGGAAGACGGGCAGGTAGTCACGGCAAGTGACAGGGACAGTCTCTGGGTAGAAGGGCAGGTAGTCGCGGCAAGTGACAGGGACAGTCTCTGGGTAGAAGGGCAGGTAGTCACGGCAAGTGACAGGGACAGTCTCTGGGTAGAAGGACGGGTTCTCACGGCAAGTGACAGGGACAGTCTCTGGGTAGAAGGACAGCAGGCAGGTGGCTGGTGAGCACTCCGAGGTGAGCGGGCGAGAGTCTCTGGACGGGCAGGTGGTCACGGCAAGTGACGGCAGAGCCTCCAGGTAGGCTAGCAGGCAGGTAGCAGGTGAGTGCTCCCAGGTGAGCAGGCGAGAGTCTCTGGACAGGCAGGTGGTCACGGCAAGTGACGGCGGAGCCTCCAGGTAGGCTAGCAGGCAGGTAGCAGGTGAGCGCTCCCAGGTGAGCAGGCAAGAGTCTCTGGACAGGCAGGTGGTCACGGCAAGTGACGGCGGAGCCTCCAGGTAGGCTAGCAGGCAGGTAGCAGGTGAGCGCTCCCAGGTGAGCAGGCAAGAGTCTCTGGACAGGCAGGTGGTCATGGCAAGTGACGGCGGAGCCACCAGGTAGGCTAGCAGGCAGGTAGCAGATGAGCGCTCCCAGGTGAGCGGGCAGGCTGGTCCATAGACAGACTGACAGGTGTCGGAAGGCAGACAGTCGGACCGCAGGCTTGCAAGCAGGTAAACGGATATCAGGCAGGTATCAAGCAGGAATCTGACAGGTGACTGGCAGGTAACTGGTAACGGGACCTGAGGGCTGAAGCAGAGTGAAGGCTTTGCAACAACATTGCTCGGGCACCTCCATTTTGGAGGAGGTGCCTTATATATGGTGAGGTCCTCCGGCCATTGGCCGGGGACTCCTTAGGACGGCGCGCGCGGCCCCTTTAAGAGAGGGGGAGCGCGTGCGCGCCCTAAGCACAGTGGCCGGGAAGCAGCGCGCGCTGCCAGCAGAGCGGGAGGAGGACGCCGGGCACGGAGTGGAGAGGTGAGGGGAACAGCGTCCCTGCCTAGCAGGAGGCAGGGACGCCGACGCTCCAGTACCCCCCCCTTTAGGCCCCCCCTTTTTTAGGCCAGACAGAAATTTATCAAGGATGAGAGGGGCATGGATGTTCTCCCGGGGCTCCCATGTTCTCTCCTCAGGACCAAACCCCTTACAATCTACCAGAAAAAAGGTTTTTCCTCTTACCCTTTTGGTGGCCAGAATGTTCTCTACCTCAAACTCGTTTTCAGCGGAAACCGGAGCAGGAGGCGTACCTGTAGACTTGGAAAAAGAGTTAAGTACCACGGGTTTGAGGAGAGATACATGGAAGGAGTTAGGGATCCGCAAGTTGGCCGGGAGTTTCAATTTATAGGCCACTGAGTTGATTTGTTTGATAACTTCTAGTGGGCCGATGAACCGAGGCCCTAACTTGTAGGAAGGAATCTTGAGCCGGACATACTTGGACGAGAGCCAGACTTTATCTCCAGGACGGAATTGTGGAGGATACAGGCGTTTTTTGTCAGCGTGTTTTTTCATCCGCTCGGACGACTGAAGGAGTGCGGATCGGGTACTCTCCCAAATGGAGGAAAATTTGCTAACGAGAGATTCCGCAGCCGGATTGTCCACCGAGGTGGAGACGGGAAATGGGATCCGAGGATGCTGACCGAAGACTACAAAAAACGGGGATCTGGAGGAAGATTCGCTCTCGTGATTATTGTAAGAGAATTCGGCCCATGGCAGGAGATCCACCCAGTCTGAATGGTGGGCATTAACGAAGTGCCGGAGGTAACTGGTCAGGATCTGATTGATCCGCTCCACTTGACCATTGGACTGTGGGTGGTATGCGGAGGAGAAGTCCAGGGTGACGTCTAGTAGCTTACATGTGGCTCTCCAGAAGCGTGAGGTGAACTGAACCCCACGATCCGACACGATGTGGAGGGGCAGGCCATGGAGACGGAAGATGTGGCGGATAAAGTCTTTAGCCAGCTCGGGTGCAGACGGGAGGCCTGGCAGGGGAATGAAATGAGCCATTTTGGAAAAGCGGTCAGCGACCACCCAAATGACCGTGCAACCGGCAGAGACAGGGAGATCTGTTATGAAGTCCATAGCTATATGCTGCTAGGGGGCAGCAGGTACTGGAAGAGGAAGGAGGCGACCGGCAGGCAGGTGTCTCGGAACCTTGTTGCGGGCGCAGGACACACAGGCAGAAACAAAGTCTATTACGTCCTTGTGCAAGGTAGGCCACCAGTAGTGCCGGGTGATAAGCTGGAGGGTCTTTTTCTGACCGGCATGGCCAGCAAGCTTAGACGAGTGACCCCAGTGTAGGATCTTCTCCCGATCAGGTACCGTTACGAACGTCTTACCGGGAGGGAGACGATTTAGACTCACGGGGGCCACCTGCATTACTCTGGCGGGATCGATGATGTGTTTAGGTTCCTCCTCAAGATCAGACACCAGGAAGGATCGGGACAAGGCGTCAGCTTTGATGTTTTTGTCAGCCGGTGAAAATGAAGAACAAAATCAAAGCGAGCAAAAAACAAGGACCACCGGGCTTGGCGCGGGTTAAGTCTCTGGGCACTCTGGAGGTAAGCCAAGTTCTTGTGGTCCGTGTAAATTATTACCGGGTGAAGAGCCCCCTCGAGCAGGTAACGCCACTCCTCCAATGCCAGCTTAATGGCCAATAATTCTCGGTCTCCTATAGAATATTTGCGCTCGGAAGAGGAGAAGAGTTTGGAGAAGAAGCCGCAAGTTACCATTCTCCCGGAAGATGATTTTTGGGTAAGTACCGCTCCGGCTCCAGAGGAGGAGGCGTCAACTTCCAGGAAGAATTGCTTGTTGCCGTCCGGGCGATGCAGCACCGGGGCGGAAGAGAAAGCCTGTTTTAAGGAAAGAAAGGCTTCCTCAGCTTCGGGCGGCCATTCTCTGGGATTAGTGCCCTTACGGGTGAGCGCAGAGATTGGGGCAGTCCGGGAAGAGAAGTGCGGTATGAAGAGGCGGTAGTAGTTGGCGAAGCCCAGGAACCGCTGAATAGCCTTCAACCCCTCTGGTCGAGGCCACTTCTCGATGGCAGACAGTTTCTCAGGATCCATTCGTAGGCCGGTCTGAGAAATTATGTAGCCCAAAAACGGAAGTGAGGTCTGCTCAAAGAGGCACTTCTCATATTTAGCGTAGAGGTGGTTCTGCCTGAGCCTGAGCAGAACCTGACGAACATCCCTCCGGTGTGTGGGGAGATCCAGAGAGAAGACCAAGATGTCGTCCAGGTACACCACTACGCAGGAGTAGAGAAGGTCCCGGAAGATGTCATTGACCAACTCTTGAAAGACGGCGGGAGCGTTACAGAGACCGAAGGGCATTACCAGGTATTCATAGTGGCCGTCCCGGGTGTTGAATGCCGTCTTCCATTCATCCCCCTGAAGGATATGGACCAGGTTATACGCCCCACGGAGGTCCAGCTTGGTGAAGATTCTAGCCCCCCTCAAATAATTCCGGAATGAGCGGAAGGGGGTATTTATTCTTCACCGTGATCTGGTTAAGGCCTCTATAGTCTATACAGGGACGGAGTGAGCCATCCTTCTTTTTGACGAAGAAGAAGCCTGCTCCTGCCGGGGAAGTAGATTTCCGGATGAATCTCCGGGCCAGATTCTCCTCAATATATTCTGACATGGATCGGGTCTCAGCAGCGGACAAAGGGTAAATGCGCCCACGGGGAGGAGTAGCGCCGGGCATCAGGTCGATTGGGCAGTCGTATGGTCTATGAGGGGGTAATGTCTCTGCCTCCTTTTTATTAAAGACGTCCGCATACGACCAATAAGGAGCCGGAAGACCAGGTAGATTGGCTGGAGTAGGAGAAGGACGGACAGGATGGACGGGAACTAAACAAGTCTTATGGCAGTCCTGTCCCCAGCAAAGGACTTCTCCGGTCTGCCAATCAAGCACGGGTGCATGTTTCTGAAGCCAAGGTAGGCCTAGCAATAGGGCATGAGAGAGTCCAGGCAGAACATGAAAGAAGATGCTCTCAGAGTGCAGCATTCCCACCTGCAGGGTTATGGATTCGGTGATGAGTTGGATGGGATGTGGTAAGAGGCCCCCATCCACGGCAGCGACAGATAAGGGTACAGCTAGAGGTTTGGTGGGAATGCGGTATTTCTCTACCAGAGACTGAGAAATGAGATTTCCGGCAGCTCCAGAGTCAAGTTGGGCTAGTTCAAAATAACGGTTCTCCCCGCAGATGATAGAGACCGACAGCAACAGAGATGGAGAGGGTTTACTCTTGTCTAGGACGACCTCTCTGAGCGATCCTAGACACAGGCGTTTCCCGACCTCTCCGGGCAGGAACGGATCCGGTGCTCCTTACTGCCACAGTAGAAGCAGCTCCCCTCGGCACGGCGTAACTCTTGACGGGTTTTGACCATCTTGGTCTGATCGACCTGCATAGGCTCGGGTGAGTGCGCCTGGGGAGTAGCAGGAGAAGGGACAGGTTTCAGAAAGGTAGGGGCTAGACGTGGAAACCTCCTCTCACGGGTGACCTCTTTGGCGCGTTCCTGGAACCGGATGTCAATCCGGGTGGCAAGAGTTATTAAGTCGTCGAGAGTGGTAGGTATGTCCCGACCGGCGAGTTCATCTTTAATACGGCCGGACAGACCCTCCCAAAAGACAGACACCAGGGCGTCGTTATCCCAGGCCAGCTCCGAAGCAAGGGTACGGAACCGTATGGCATATTGGCCCACGGTGAGATTTCCTTGATGGAGACGTAGCAGAGATGATGCGGATGAGGTCTTCCGTCCGGGTTCGTCGAAGACTTTCCGGAAAGCCGTGAGAAAGGCTGGCAGGTTGGACACCAGGGGGTCTCCTCTCTCCCATAGAGGATTTAGCCATGCCAATGCCTCCCCCGTGAGATGGGACATGATGAAGGCTACTTTGGCCTGGTCGGAGATAAACTGGTGGGACAGGAGTTCAAAGTGCAGGGTGCACTGGTTCATGAAGCCCCGAGCTTGAGCGGGGTCGCCTCCGAAGCGAGGAGGTGCAGAAAGCCGGGGTCCGGGGCAGGATGCCATGGTATTGGTGGGCAGCGGCGCTGCCGGGCTGCGAGTCATGACACTAGCGGTGGTTGCTGGTGGAGCAGTCAGAGTGTCCAGGCGAGAGTTGACATTCCGCAGATGTCTGAGGATGGACACCTGTTGGGACCTCTGACGGGACAGTTCATGACATAGGTCCGAGAGCGAGGGAGCTTGGGTGCCACCGGGTTCCATGGCCCGAGCAAACTGTAACGGGTCTGGGAGGCGGAACCTCTGAGCAACTATACAAGGGGGCAGTCCTTGTAAGGAAGCGGGTGGCTCCCAGGGAAGACGGGCAGGTAGTCACGGCAAGTGACAGGGACAGTCTCTGGGTAGAAGGGCAGGTAGTCGCGGCAAGTGACAGGGACAGTCTCTGGGTAGAAGGGCAGGTAGTCACGGCAAGTGACAGGGACAGTCTCTGGGTAGAAGGACGGGTACTCACGGCAAGTGACAGGGACAGTCTCTGGGTAGAAGGACAGCAGGCAGGTGGCTGGTGAGCGCTCCCAGGTGAGCGGGCGAGAGTCTCTGGACAGGCAGGTGGTCACGGCAAGTGACGGCAGAGCCTCCAGGTAGGCTAGCAGGCAGGTAGCAGGTGAGTGCTCCCAGGTGAGCAGGCGAGAGTCTCTGGACAGGCAGGTGGTCACGGCAAGTGACGGCGGAGCCTCCAGGTAGGCTAGCAGGCAGGTAGCAGGTGAGCGCTCCCAGGTATGCAGGCAAGAGTCTCTGGACAGGCAGGTGGTCACGGCAAGTGACGGCGGAGTCTCCAGGTAGGCTAGCAGGCAGGTAGCAGGTGAGCGCTCCCAGGTGAGCAGGCAAGAGTCTCTGGACAGGCAGGTGGTCACGGCAAGTGACGGCGGAGCCTCCAGGTAGGCTAGCAGGCAGGTAGCAGATGAGCGCTCCCAGGTGAGCGGGCAGGCTGGTCCATAGACAGACTGACAGGTGTCGGAAGGCAGACCGTCGGACCGCAGGCTTGCAAGCAGGTAAACGGATATCAGGCAGGTATTAAGCAGGAATCTGACAGGTGACTGGCAGGTAACTGGTAACGGGACCTGAGGGCTGAAGCAGAGTGAAGGCTTTGCAACAACATTGCTCGGGCACCTCCATTTTGGAGGAGGTGCCTTATATATGGTGAGGTCCTCCGGCCATTGGCCCCTTTAAGAGAGGCCGGGAAGCAGCGCGCGCTGCCAGCAGAGCGGGAGGAGGACGCCGGGCACGGAGTGGAGAGGTGAGGGGAACAGCGTCCCTGCCTAGCAGGAGGCAGGGACGCCGACGCTACAGTAGTAGATAGGTTCAGTAAAATGGTTTACTTTGTCGCATTGCCTGCACTTCCAAATGCCAAAACACTTGCTCAGGTGTTCATAAATGAGATTGTGAAGCTTCACGGGGTTCTCTCCAATGTGATGTCAGATCGGGGGACCCAGTTTGTTTCCAAGTTCTGGAAGGCATTCTGTTCTCGACTGGGGGTGCGGCTGTCCTTTTCCTTTGCCTTCCAGCCTCAGTTGAATGGTCAGACCGAGCGTGTCAATCAGAACTTGGAGACATACCTCAGGTGTTTCGTCTCCAAAAATCAGGAGGATTGGGCATCCTACTTACCGCTGGCAGAATTTGCCATTAATAATCATCAGCAAGAATCCACTGGCAGGTCACCGTTCTTCGGTGCATACGGTTATCACCCACAGTTTGGTACCTTTAGTGAGGGAGGAGTTTCAGGAGTTCCTGAGGAGGAATGGTTTGCTTCGTCGCTCTCCTCGGTATGGCAGGGTGTTCTGAGTAATTTAAAGATCATGGGAGACAGGTATAAACGTATGGCTGACAGAAAACGCTTGCCAGGTCTGGACCTGAATGTGAATGACTTTGTGTGGTTTTCTACCAGTAATATAAGATTGAAAGTTCCTTCTTGGAAGCTGGGACCTAGGTTTATTGGTCCCTATAAAATAACCGCCGTCATTAACCCAGCAGCGTTTCATCTTGAACTTCCTCAGGCCCTTAGGGTCCACAATGTGTTCCACAGGTCCTTACTCAAAAAGTATGTGGGACTTCTTGAGCCCTCACCTCTACCACCGCCACCAGTAATGGTTTATGGTAATCTGGAGTTTCAGATTTCGAGGATTGTAGATTCTCATCTCCAACATCGTTATACCTGGTGTGTCTGAGAGGGAGGTGCCGGCTATATTCATTTCTACTTGTGAAGGCTTAGCAAGAGCAGTACTTCGTCCTCTCTGGAGCTTGAGGCCGAGTTCACATTTGTCTGGCGTCGTCTAAAGCTAAGCATTCTCCCCCTGTTTGTCTATTCTTGTTGTCTATAGAGTTTAGTGGAGATCGACTAGTGCTCATCTCCTCCTATCCCTAGCCTTGGCCATACGCTAGGGAAAGACAGAACGAGACACGCGTGCGGTGATTGCTGAAGAGGCAATATAGAGACGGTAGTTGAGACAGGGTGACACTAGACCAGACTAGGAGGTCCCACTTCCCCCTTTCCCTAGTGTCTGGGCTCCCTTTCCCTCTTCCCTCTATGTTGCACTAAGTCTTTCCCACACCTAGCGTGACAAACAACTTTTGGGGTCCAATTTCTCCTGTTACCATCGTGAAAATAAAAAAATTGCGGCTAAAAGATAGTTTTTGTGGAAAAAAATGTGTTTTTTTTTACGGCTCTGGGTCATGAACTTTTGCGAAACACTTGGGGGTTCAAAGTGTTAACCACACATCTAAATAAGTTCCTTAAGGGGTCTAGTTTCCAAAATGGGGTCACTTGTGGGGGATTTCCACTGTTTAGGCACATCAGCGGCTCTCCAAACGCAACATGGTGTCCGCTGTCAATTCCAGCGAGTTTTACGTTGAAAACGTCAAATGGTGCTTCTTCCCTTCCGAGCCACGCCGTGCGCACAAACAATGGCTTTCCCCCACATATGGGGTATCAGCGTACTCAGGAGAAATTGCACAACAACTTTTGGGGTCCAATTTCTCATGTTACCCTCGTGAAAATAAAAAAATTGCGGCTAAAAGATCGTTTTTGTGGAAAAAAATATTTTTTTTTCACGGCTCTACGTCATGAACTTTTGCAAAACACTTGGGGGTTCAAAGTGCTTACCATACTGAAAAAAAGTTAAATGTTTTTTTCCTTTCACGTTCGATTAATTTCTGTGAAGCACGTGAAGGGTTAATAAACTTCTTGAATGTGGTTTTGAGCACCTTCAGGGGTGCAGTTTTTAGAATGGTGTCACTTTTGGGTATTTTCTGTCATATAGACCCCTCAAAGCAGGGCCGGCTCCAGGTTTTTCTGGGCCCCGGGCGAAAGAGTCTCAGTGGGCCCCTTTAATACATGATGCACTGATACCGCAGAGAAATATATATATATAGTACAATGCAAAGATTTCACTTCTTACATTACATGAGTAATATCTATTGTAAATTCCACAATAGCTCAGAAACCAGCGAATCGCTCCACACAGAATACTGGCCCCCATATAAGGCCCCATACGGAATACTGGCCCCCATATAAGGCCCCATACAGAATACTGGCCCCCATATAAGGCCCCATACGGAATACTGGCCCCCATACAAGGCCCCATAAGGAGTACTGGCCCCCATATAAGGCCCCATACGGAATACTGGCCCCCATATAAGGCCCCATACGGAATACTGGCCCCCATATAAGGCCCCATACGGAATACTGGCCCACATATAAGGCTCCATACGGAATACTTGGCCCCCATATAAGGCTCCATACAGAATACTGACCTCCACATAAGGCTCCATACGGAATACTGGCCCCCATATAAGGCTCCATACAGAATACTGGCCTCCATATAAGGCTCCATACGGAATACTGGCCCCCATATAAGGCTCCATATAGAATTCTGGCCCCCATATAACGCTCCATACAGGATACTGGTCCCCTTATAAAGCTCCATACAGGATACTGGCCCCCATATAACGCTCCATACAGGATACTGGTCCCCTTATAAAGCTCCATACAGGATACTGGCCCCCATATAATGCTCCATACAGGATACTGGTCCCCTTATAACGCTCCATACAGGATACTGGCCCCCATATAATGCTGCATACAGGCTGTTACCCCCCACATAATGCCCCATACAGGCTGTCCCCCCCTTATAATGCTCCATGCAGGCTGTTACCCCCCACATAATTCCCCATACAGGCTGTCCCCCCCCTTATAATGCTCCATGCAGGCTGTTCCCCCCACATAATGCACTAAGCAGGCTGTCCCCCCCCCCTTATAATGCCCCATGCAGGCTGTTCCCCACCTTATAATGCCCCATGCAGGCTGTCACCCCTCCTCTTTATAATGCCCCATGCAGGATGTCACCCCCCCCTCTTTATAAGGCCCCATGCAGGATGTCACCCCCCCTCTTTATAATGCCCCATGCAGGATGTCACCCCCCTCTATTTATAATGCCCCATGCAGGATGTCACCCCCCTGTATTTATAATGCCCCATGCAGGATGTACCCCCCCTCTTTATAAGGGCTCATGCAGGATATCACCCCCTCTCTCTATAGAGCCCCATGCAGGATGTCACCCCCCCACTCTTTATAATGCTCCATGCAGGATGTCACCCCCCCTCTCTTTATAATGCCCCATGCAGGATGTCACACCCCCCTCTCTTTATAATGCCCCATGCAGGATGTACCCCTCCCTCTTTATAAGGCCCCATGCAGGCTGTCACCCCCTCTCTCTATAATGCCCCATGCAGGATGTCACCCCCTCTCTCTATAATGCCCTATGCAGGATGTCACCCCCCCTCTCTTTATAATGCCCCATGCAGGATGTCACCCCCCCTCTATTTATAATGCCCCATGCAGGATGTCACCCCCCTCTCTTGCCGGCGTCGTCCCGCTCTGCGCTCCCTGTGACGGCTCAGGGGAGCACTCGGTGGAAAGACGTCACCGCGCCCTCTGACCTGAGACGTCACAGGGAGCGCAGAGCAGGAAGACAGCGGATCTGCTGAAGCACGGGGAGAGGTAAGTATCCGGCTGCCGGGGCCCTGAGCAAGCGGCGGAGAAGGGCGGGCGCTGGCACCGCTCTCCTCCGCCCATAGCCCAGCGGGGTGCGCGACCGCCAGTGGGCCCCCCTGCCTGCTCAGGGTGCGCCGGGTTCTGACACCGGCCCTGCTTCAAAGTGACTTCAAATGTGGTGTGGTCCGTAAAAAAATGGTTTTGTAAATTTTGTTGTAAAAATGAGAAATCGCTGATCAACTTTTAACCCTTTTAACTCCCTAACAAAAAAAAATGTTGGTTCCAAAATTGTCCTGACGTTAAGTAGACATGTGAGAAGTGTTATTTATTAACTATTTTGTGTGACATATCTCTCTGATATCAGGGGGATCCATTGATGCGTTCCAGAGTTATTACCTCATAAAGTGACAGTGGTCAGAATTGTAAAAATTTGCCTGGTCCTTAATGTGCAAACCACCCTCAGGGGTAAAGGGGTTAAAAAGAGGGAAAAAAACAACGCCCCCTCCACTTCTTAGGCTATGTTCATACGTAGCGCTTTTACTATGTTTTTGCACTTTCTCATTGCTTTCAGTGGTTGAAAACCCATTCACCAGTAAATGGAATTGTAGCATTTTACTATGTTATCTGGGCATGTACTGTATGTGACATTGTCAGACACATCCTGTTTAATTTATGAAGGAGGGACTTTGAAACTCACAATACCTAAACTAATCCTTATATTAGACATAAAGGAGGGCCTCATATACAGTACAGAAGTTTGGACACACCTTCTCATTTAATGATTTTTCCGTATTTTCATGACTGAAAATTGTACATTCACACTGAAGGCATCAAAACTATGAATTAACACATGTGGAATTATATACTTAACAAAAAAGTGTGAAACAACTGAAAATATGTCTTATATTCTAGGTTCTTCAAAGTAGTTACCTTTTGCTTTTATGACTGCTTTGCACACTCTTGGCATTCTCTTGATGAGCTTCAAGAAGTAGTCACCGGAAATGGTCTTCCAACAATCTTGAAGGAGTTCCCAGAGATGTTTAGCACTTGTTGGCCCTTTTGCTTTCACTCTGCGGTCCAGCTCACCCCAAACCATCTTGATTGGGTTCAGGTCTGGTGACTGTGGAGGCCAGGTCATCTGGCGTAGCACCCCATCACTCTCCTTCTTGGTCAAATAGCCCTTACACAGCCTGGAGGTGTGCTTGGGGTCATTGTCCTGTTGAAAAATAAATGATGGTCCAACTAAAAGCAAACCGGATGGAATAGCATGCCGCTGCAAGATGCTGTGGTAGCCATGCTGGTTCAGTATGCCTTCAATTTTGATTAAATCCCCAACAGTGTCACCAGCAAAGCACCCCCACACCATCACACCTCCTCCTCCATGCTTCACAGTGGGAACGAGGCATGTAGAGTCCATGCGTTGACCTTTTCTGCGTCGCACAAAGACACGGTGGTTGGAACCAAAGATCTCAAATTTGGACTCATCAGACCAAAGCACAGATTTCCACTGGTCTAATGTCCATTCCTTGTGTTCTTTAGCCCAAACAAGTCTCTTCTGCTTGTTGCCTGTCCTTAGCAGTGGTTTCCTAGCAGCTATTTTACCATGAAGGCCTGCTGCACAAAGTCTCCTCTTAACAGTTGTTGAAGAGATGTGTCTGCTGCTAGAACTCTGTGTGGCACTGACCTGGTCTCTAATCTGAGCTGCTGTTAACCTGCGATTTCTGAGGCTGGTGACTCGGATAAACTTATCCTCAGAAGCAGAGGTGACTCTTGGTCTTCCTTTCCTGAGGCGGTCCTCATGTGAGCCAGTTTCTTTGTAGCGCTTGATGGTTTTTGCAACTGCACTTGGGGACACTTTCAAAGTTTGCCCAATTTTTCGCACTGACTGACCTTCATTTCTTTAAGTAATGATGGCCACTCATTTTTCTTTAGCTAGAATTTGTATTATGGCAAGAAAAAAGCAGCTAACAGTCTATTCAGTAGGACTATCAGCTGTGTATCCACCAGACTTCTGCACAACACAACTGATGGTCCCAACCCCATTTATAAGGCAAGAAATCCCACTTATTAAACCTGACAGGGCACACCTGTGAAGTGAAGACCAATTCCGGTGACTACCTCTTGAAGCTCATCAAGAGAATGCCAATAGTGTGCAAAGCAGTCATCAAAGCAAAAGGTGGCTAGTTTGAAGAACCTAGAATATAAGACATATTTTCAGTTGTTTCACACTTTTTTGTTAAGTATATGATTCAATATGTGTTAATTCATAGTTTTGATGCCTTCAGTGTGAATGTACAATTTTCATAGTCATGAAAATACAGAAAAATCTTTAAATGAGAAGGTGTGTCCAAACTTTTGGTCTGTACTGTATATTCAGTTAAAATTCTTAGGAATTGGGACTCCTAGACTCATAGAGCCTATGAGCTAAGTGCAATGGCTGCCAAAAATTTGAAGGAGGGACTCCAATACACCCTGAAAGACACGTAGAGGAGGGACTCAGAATAAATTTTGTTATGATTTTAAAAAGAGAGGGATTCCTAAACTGGTAAAGCCTATGCACTAAGTGGAAGGCCCAGCAACGATTTAAAGGAGGGATTGCAATACACCCTACATAGAGGATGGTCTCAGAATAAATTTTGTTAGAGTTTTAAAAAGATTCTACGAAGAGACAGTATTTGTCAATGAATTCATGGAAAGAAGCAATCATTTTGTGGACTGTGGAAGAGATTTATATAACCAGAAGGAACACTCATTTTTATCAGATGATACTGACATGAGACCATGAGAAATACAACAAGATGGGAAAAAGCAAGAACTTGACTTGAATGAAACTAAAGCTGTTGATGTGCTGAGTGAAAACTATGTGGAAAGTGAAGATCTTATCACCGTTGCTGTATTGAGGATTGAAGAAACACCCCAAAACAACGATGGGATAGAGAAAGCCGCATTCCCTGTAACTAGTGAAGAGCAGAGGGTCAGAGCAGTTCAGTTGAAGAGAGTGACTGGCAGCTCGTCAGCACACCGGCCCGGGAAGAGGAGGACCTATGCATTCAGGAAGTGCAGGGTGAGTCACTGTCAGTGGCCATTTTCTCAGAGGCACAGAGGCTCATGTCCAGAGAGAGAAGTTTAAAAAGAGTGGGACTCCTACACTGCTAAAGCCTATGCACTTAGTGCAATGCCTAGCAAAAATTTAAAGGAGGAATTGCAATACACCATGGAAGAGATGTAGGGGAGGGCCTCAGAAAATTATTTTTGAAAAATTTAAAAAGAGTTGGACTATTACACCAGCTCCCGAAGCAGGCACAGTTTGCTCTGGCCCATGGCCTCTGCGTGCACTAGCATCAGCAGGATGGTAGCTGGGAAGTGAGTAGTGAAGGACGGCCGCCCATATGAGGTTCATTGTCCACAAGCCTAAACAGCAACATTTCCAGGGCAAGCAGTCTGGAAGTGTGTTCGTTTAGTATTTGGGCATGTGGGTGGGTGGCTGTGCATTTACTTTTGCGTTCCGAGGCTTGGGGTAGAGATCGCTGAACGCTGCGCTGGGACAACGAAGTGGACGTGGTTTCTGATGTTGGTTGCGAACGACAGGTGCAGGGCAGGAGGCATCCGCACCTGCATCTTAGACAAGGGATTGGCAAGCACTTAGCACAGGGCAAGAGGCAGTGGTGTCACCCGCAGACACTGATTGTGGACCCAGGTGTTAGACCTGCCTAGTCGGATGCTTTGATGACATTTGCCTGAGCATGCTGGTGGTGGTCAGGCTGGTAGTGGTCAGACCCCTGCTGATCTTGGTACAGCACAGGTTGTAAATGACCGTTTTCTTGTCTTCCGCACTTTCTAAACCTTTTCCCAGGAACCTGTCACTTGTGCAGGGTCGGACTAGAACTCAAATTCAGCCCCCTGGCATTTGAGAGCACACAGGTCCACTTGATATGAAGTGAATGTGATATTTGTTTGTTTATTTTTGTGGATCACTCAAGGTATATATCACATTTACAGAATACAAACTGCTGTGAAGTCAGAATAACACTATGTGAAATTTAAAGAGAACCTGTCAGGTCAGATAACTCTATTTACCTGATGTTAGATTAACTTGCAGGTTAACTGTATTGAAACTGTAGCACCCGTGACAAAATAAACTTTATTTCTCCCAGGAGCCACCAGCTTTAAGTCATGCAGGCGAACCCGGAGCAATTACAGTCACTGCTTACAGCAATGAGAGCGACAGCTAAAAGCACGTCCTGACACTTTGACTCACAGCCAGCTGTGCAATAATGGACAGCTGTCAGTCAAGGAAGGAATACAGTGAGCAGGAACCAGTTCCACCCATGAAAGTGACCTCACTATTGGAGTAAGGCTGGTCTCTGCTCTCCCTGTTCTTTCCTTACAATGCAAACTAGCAGTGCGCTCTCTTTCCGGGTCGTCACTTCTCATTAGAGCCGCACTGTTACTATGTAATAAGAAGAATATTATATAGTGACAAGATCCTACTGAGCATACTTCAGAATTGACAACTGACCCGTGCTCAGTAAAGCAGGGACTAGCCCAGCCCCTGAAATTAACATTACTGATGATGCCACTGGCAGACACAAACAGAAAAAGGCACCTGTGCAGGAACCGGATATGGTCTTTTCGCAGTCCAATAGCTCATTACAATGCACAATTCCACCTGTGTTGGAGGTGGTAGTGGCTCCTTTACCTCTTTGGCCCCTGTGCTGCTGCACACGTTGATGACACTTCGTTTCAGGGTGGGGTCAGAGGCTGCGGTACAGACTGCAGTTTACGCCTCCTGATGATGATTCGTTTGAGTAGTCCAGCAATCTTCTATAAACACAGAACATTGATGAGAGGAGTGAGAGGGGAGCAGCAGAGCAAGGAGACAGGAGCTGCCAGAGGACAACTGTTTCACACTCAATCACTCTAACCAGGGGCCTGAATGTGGGTGGGGCATGTAGTCTGCAGTACTCACTGGAGCATGACTGTCACCATGCCGCTCTTCTATCTATGCCTCGGCTGCTCTTCCTGGGTTGACTGAGTCAATAAGCATGATTAAGCTGACTGGCTGCATTGGTGTCATCCCCTTTTTCCTCTTTTATATACTGAATGCGGATAGTAAGAACTGGAGGTCAGGTCACCACTGGAATTAATCCCTGCACAGCACCGGTTTCTAAATAGAGCTTATAGGGCGCCAGGGGGAAGCGTTGCATGTGTGTCCCTGGAGTGAAGGAGCGGCCCACAGCTGGCACCGGCCCATCTGGTATTTGCCAAAATTGCCAGATGACCAGTCCGGTTCTGCGCGTGTGGATGTTTTTGGGGAACAGTTGCCCATCTTCTCCCTCTGGCCACCCCACTGCTGCTGCCTGCCTGTTGCAGTACTGCGGATCCCTCCTCCTCAGTGCTGCTGTGCTTGCATTGCATGGCACCTTCCCAGGTTAGGTCAGTGACTTCATCTTCCACCACTTCCGCACACTGGTCCTCCTCCTGACTTGTTGACTTAACAACATGACTTGTTGGCAATTATGTATCATTATCATCCACCTCTTGAAACAGTAATTGCAGTTCCCCACTACCGTCTTCTACTGACCGTGGGTGCTCAAATATTTGGGCATCACTACACACAAGCTCCTTATGTCCCTTTTCAAACATGCAGTGCGAGAGGCCAGAATCAATAAATGGATATGTAAAGAGCTCCTTGGAGTGTCCGAGTATGGGATCACTTGTCTCCTGGGACTTGCCATGGTGGGAGGAAGGAGGATCACGGTGAGAATTATGTGGTCCAGACTCTTAGATAGTGAGACTGGACCATGTGGAAGACAGGGTGGTGCGGTGAAACATACTGAAAGCATTATCTGCTTTCCAACCGACCACCTGTTCGCACTGTTCTGGCTTCAAGAGTGGTGTCCCGTGCCCTCCTGCAAAGTGTGACAGGAAGCTAGGTCTCGTGGATGAGCGTGTTTGTTGTGCTCCCACAGCATGCACAGTTTCACCTGGTCCACAGCCTCTGCCTCTGCGTGAACCATCACCAGTATGTCCACTTTCCCGTCCATTATTATACGACTTACGCACATTAAATTAGGTATGCAGCTAAGAGCGATATTAACAGAGACTAGAATAGAATAGATGTAGCCCTGATAAGGAGTTTTTTTTCTGAAGCAAGGCCTCTAATGCACTACTAGCCCTTCTCCAGCAGCTAGCCCTATACTAAATAGTATAGCTAACAGCGATATTGAATAGAATAGATGTGGGTCTGATAAGGAATTTTGTTTTTTGTGCTTTCTGAAGTGAGGCCTGTAAAGCACTACTAGCCCTTCTCCAGCAGCTAGTCCTACACTAAATAGTATAGCTAACAGCAGTATTGAATAGAATATGATAAGGAATTTTGTTTTTTGTTTTCTAAAGTGTGGCCTGTAAAGCACTACTAGCCCTTCTCCAGCAGCTAGCCCTGCACTAAATAGTACAGCTAACAGCGGTATTGAACAGAATAGATGTAGACCTGATAAGGAGTTTTGCTTTTTGTTTTCTGCAGCAAGGTCTGTGAAGCACTACTAGCACTTCTCCAGCAGCTAGCCCTACACTAAATAGTACAGCTAACAGGGGTATTGAATAGAATACATGTAGCCCTAATAAGGATTGTTGGTTTTAGGTTTATGCAGCAAGGCCTGTAATGCAATATAAACTGTGACTAGGCCTGTAATGATAACTTTCCCTTCTGCAGCAGCTCTCCCTACTCTGTTTCCGGGGTAGAGTGTGGCGAGCATCGCATCACCGAGTCTTATGTAGACCCGATGACTTGATGAAGGCCTGCCAATCACAGTAATGTTAGCAGCCAACATGGCTATGGCATTACTGTGATTGGCAAGCAATCCCCACATGTTTAGTGGCTGAGAAACAGCTGCGAGACATGCGAGGCGGGAACTCGAGCATTGTGCACGAGCATCAGGCATACTCGATCGAGTACCAAGCAGACATGCTTGCTCATCACTACTTACTTATTATTAAAACAGAGCCCTTTATGACTTCCATGAAGCAACTAAGTCCCTAATGTGCCTGGCACCTAACAACAGTATAACCTTTACTGCCCTCATGGTGTCCTTGTGCACATAACCAATACATCTGATATAGACAAAAAATATATATACTCTTTTTAAACCTAAAAAAATATGAATAGCAAAAAAATGATAGGTATTAAATCTGCATGTATTATATGTGGTATAATAATGTCAGTCATTGTTTAAAATAAAATAAAAGTGGAGAAATATCATGCAAATGCAGAAGCGCCTCTTTATCAAAAATAAGGGATCACCTGAATGTATACTTCTTCGTCACAACTCATTAACCAAAAAGTACATTGTTTGTTAGTTAGCAAAAATAACTAAAAAAATTCATATTTTTTTTTTTGGGGTGGGTGATAGATCCTTTCTCTTGGGAGTAATCATTAAAAGTAACAACATGCATGCCATATTCCCGTTATATAAAGTTATGCAAGTAAAAAGGTTTCGCAACATATCAACAAACAAGAAATTTCTGGACATATTGTACACCTGACACAAGCAAAAACTGTCAGAAATAAAAATCTGAATGGCAATATCTAATGGGATTTCTCTACCAGTAATTGCTGAAAACAGTCTTAGTACTTGCAATGTCGTTAAGCTATTTTTGGCTTCTTGGCTAAATAATTGATCATTTGAATGTAAATTTTTAACAGTGAATAATATACCTTTAACAGTAATAATACAGTATAATAATAAAAGGAAACTGAAAGGCACAAGAAAATTCTTGTTCTCAAATCACAGACCTAAAAGATGTTCTCCAGGCTATGTGCTTTTAATTATCCCTTTGAAGGAAAATATATAATTAATAAGGGAAAAGGCATAACAGCAGTCTAGTACTGTACTAGACACAGGATATTTGAAATGCCACAGCTTGGCTCATCATCCATCCACATGTAGACCGTGTACCGTGGAGGTCTCTCTCAAAATACAGCGGGCCGAGGACAAAGGATACTAGCAAACAATTTGTTGGGGAACACCTTTTTACTAAGAACAGGAACTCGGATGCCCCGGCAATTCAAGAAAGGAACACAAATAAACTTCAGACACACCTAGCTCAGGACAACTAGGACCCCTGCGCTGCAGAACTGACAGGACCAGGATGTACTAACAGAAGAACTATACTTTGCCTACCCAGTGGTTCCGCCTAATGCGGTAACCGAGTGTTACCCAGAGCAATGATGCAATCAGATGGGTGCACAAGGCGGCCCGTGCAGTGGTGCAGCGCAACAGTTCACAAACTTAACAACTCTCTACGTTTACAATACTGTTATTCTAACTATACATAAGCTCACCACTGGGGGGAGTCTCTAGCTAAGGTTCACCCAAACCTGCCTACAACCAATGTCTCTAATTGATAACTTGTGTTTGGCGCCAAATTCTCCCTGCTATTTGCGTGCACGCATCCACTGGGATCCCTGTGGTGGGGCCTGAGCTCAGGACTTACTGGCAGGTAACTGTTCTCTGAAGAAGCTGTATGATCGCATGACCAGTCACTTAGCTGGGAGACTGAAGAGAGGGTCCTGACCTTGTCACAATAGCGCAGTTTTCAGTCTGTCAGACTAGCAGAAAGCCCTTCACGTCACTCAGATGCCTTGGATAGAATCCAACACTGCATCCAACTGTAGTCGTTCCCCCAAAGTGATTCTTTCTCTTTGGCCAGAGACACAGGCAATGCTTCACCTTCACTCAAGACTCTCCCAGCACGCTGCACACACCGAGCTCTTAGGATGCAGCACCACAATCTCCTTCCTCTCCACACCACTTGCTTTTGCAGACTCACACACCATCAAGTTCATCATAGAGTCCCTTTTAGAGGCAACAGAGACCTCTTGTGGCCAGAGGCCGATACCGCAGCAATGTCCACACATCTCCCTCTCACACACAGATAGCATCATTTAAATGAGCCAATCCAGGTCATCCATGAAATATGAGCCTATGGTAAGAACTATAAAAAGCTGGGTGACACTAGGAGAAGTGTTCACATGTGGGGGCAGCTTAAAGGCTGATGTACTCCATGATTCACTTTCCTTCCCTCAGGAAAACAGGATAACTGCAGATGGAAACGTTTACAGCGGGGATCATCTGATAGCTATGCGGATGTCATGAGCACCATGAGGACCACGTTCCATCAATGGATCTGAGGACTTTCTGTTACCAGCTTTAAGGAACTAGAGGATCTTATGGTTAAGGATCAATTCCTCCACATATGTCCAATGGATGTACGACAACTTGTTTGCGATCAAGAGCCGAAAACTACTGATCAGATCTTGTCGCTTGCACCTGAAGAACATCTCTATAATCTGCCCCTTTCTCACCTTGGAAGCAACAAAAACCCTCGCTGTTGCCCTGATCCTCTCCCCCCTTGACTACTGTAGCTCTCTATTAATCGCCCCCCCCCCCTCACTCGACTTTCCCCTCTCCAGTGCATCCTTAATGCTGCAGCCAGGGTCATCTATTTGGCTAATCGTTACTCAGACTCCTCTGCTCTGTGCCAGTCATTGCACTGGCTGCCCATGAATTATAGGATCCAATTTAAATTGCTTGTTTTCACCCACAGCTTTCCATGGTGCGGCACCCCCCTACATATCTTCTCTCATTTCTGTTTATCGGCCTACCCGTTCTCTGTGCTCCGCAAGTGACTTTCGACTAACATCCGCACTAATCCGTACCTCCCACTCCCTGCTTCAAGACTTCTCCCGAGCTGCACCTATTCTTTGGAATGCTCTACCCCAAGAAATTAGGACGAACCACAACTTACACAGTTTTAGGCGCTCCCTAAAACACACCTGTTTAGGGCGGCCTATCACGTTCCCTAATCGAAGTCCTTTTATATTCTTATAGCCCATCCCTCATTTCTCCAAGGATAAGTCTCCTCCGAACCCAAAAGCACTACAGATACTGGCTGGTGATGAGCTCATGCAGCCTTTATCTATCCCTCATCCCCTCAAGATGGCTGGACCATCCTTGTAAATAAGCCACTGTACTTTGTGTCACCCCCACCTCATTGTAGATTGTAAGGTTTTATGAGCAGGGTCCTCATTATTTTTGCTTTAATTATTGTATTATTTTTAGCTATGTTACTTATGACTGTTGAATATGAACCTCTGAATTGTAAAGCGCTGCGGAATATGTTGGCGCTATATAAATAAAGATTATTATTATTATTATCAGGCTGCAAAGATTGCTGACTCTTATGCGGCCAGCAGGATACCAGAAGACATCAGGATGCATTTGGAAGGCAGGTAAGCCAGTTGGGGATCCCTCTCCCTCTGCCTACAGCTACTTCTTCTGGTGCCCCAGACATCCTTTTAATGATACACTTCGCTGCTTGATGTGTAACAAAGTGGGACATGTTAGTGTTGCTTGCCCTGATAGGAAGAAAGGCTCCAGTATGACCACCAAGCCACCGAGGCCCTCACCATCTGTCTTTTTTGTGGCTGGCTCTGATGTGAGGCATAATGAGAACTGTCAAGCTGTCACTGTGGGCAATAAAGTTACCACTGGCCTCAGAGACACCGAAGGAGAAGTAACTCTGGTGCATCCAGAAATGGTGACCCCTGAGCATATAATTCCAGGAAATACAATTTCTGTAACCGGAGTTGGGGAAGTCTGCTTTGCCATGCCCATAGCCTGTGTGTATCTGGACTGGGGAGCAGGGAAAGGATTGAGGGAAGTGGGTGTATCAGACACCATCCCTACCAATGTGCTGCTAGGCACGGACCTGGCCAGGATGGTATGCCACTATGTGTCGGCCTTGCAAATGAATGTCACAGAGAAGGTAGAAGCCAGTGACCCACCTGAGAATCTGTGATGCAGGAAAATGCACCGATGTGCAGGAACATACTTATGTGGCAACTGTGACTCGCCATCAAGATGTTGCTCAGACTCTACCCCAAGGATTGGAGGATGAGTCTCAGAAAGAACTGCCAGAACAGGAGGGCCCTACAAAGGCTCAGAAGCCTCCCCACATGACAGACTTAATGAGGTCCCCAATAGAAGACTCAGCATCTGACCAGGGTTTAGCATTCCCACTAAGCCTTCACATGCAGACTGTCAGAGCTTCCAGAAGGCCTTGCTAAGGAGTCTGGAAAAGCTGACATGTCTTGCAGACCAGCCCCCTGCTGGTTCTGACTAGCAAAGAATATGCTGTGACCAGAGAGAGTTGTACAAAGAGACCGTCTTCCATGGCTAAGCATCTGGTTGTCCCCTATCCATTCAGGGAACAGTTATTGAGGACTGCTCATGAGATTTCTCTTGCTGAACACTTTAGAGTACAAAAGACTAAAAGCCCATCTATACCACTACCAATGATTGATGAGCCTTTCCAATGAGTGGCTGTGGATATCATAGGGCCACTTGCAACACCTCTTAGCCCTGGCATTCGCTCTATTGTTCCAGTTGCTGACTATGCTATGCACTATGCGGAAACTGTGGCTCTGTCTTCCATACAAGCCGATAAAGTGGCCGATGCACTAAGAACTGTATTTTCTCATTTGGAGTTCCCCAGGGAGATGTTAACTGATCAGGGGACCCAATTCCTGTCTAATTTGATGCAAAGTCTCTGCCAAAAAATGCAAGTGCGACCTGTTGTAGCCAGTCCCTATCATCCTCTGACCAACGGATTATGTGAGCGCTTGGTTGGAACTATAAAACAAATGCTCAAGATGTTGACGGAGATTGAAGGGACAGACAGGGAATGCTACCTCCCTCATCTCTTGTCTGCATACCATGAGGTACCCCAGGCCTCAACAGGATTCTCCCCCTTTGAACTTGTTTATGGGAGAAGGATCAGGGGGTCTCGTGATTTAATTAAGGACTGTTGGGAGTGTGAGCCTAAAACTCCAGGAGTCTCTGTGATGAAATATGTACTGAGACTCCAGGAGAGAATGCAGAAACAGAGCGACCTGGCTCATGAGAATGTGACCCAGGCCCAAATGAACCAGAAGGTTTGGGTGTTGGTTCCTATGTTGCAGAACAAATTCCATACTGCATGGGAGGGACCGTACACTGTATCTAAATGTTTAAATTATGTTAACTATGTTGTCACCTTGGTTGAACTTACAAAATGTCAAAAACTTTGTCATGTCAATATGCAGAAATCTCATCATAACAGGGAGGCCTGTGTTTTACCTTTCTGCAACAAGCCTGAGGAGGAAGAGGGTGACCTTTTGCAGAGATTTAACACCACATGTCTGACGGTTAAGCCAGGGAAGTGTCAGCTAGCCATGCTGAAAGTACAATACCTTTGTCATCAGATGGGGGGAGGGGTACTAAGAATCGAACAAGGGAAGGTAGAAGCGATCACGGCCTTGCCTATCCCATGAACCAAGTGGCAGGTAATGTCTTTCCTGGGAACGGCCGGCTATTATAGCAAGATTTTGCCAAACTACAGTGCTTTGGCTAAGCTGTTAACTGACTTGACGAAGAAGAAGCTTCCCCAAATTACTTCCTGGACTCCTCAATGTGAGGAATCCTTTGGTGCCCTAAAATCAGCATTGGCAAGTTCACCCATTCTTCAGGCCCCAGATTTCACTCAGGTTTGTGGTGCAGACTGATGCCAGCACTTATGGGCTAGGTGTGGTTCTCAGCCAGGTGAACGAGCATGGTGAAGAGCACCCAATCCTCTATCTAAGCAGGAAACTCCTGCACAGAGAGTTTATTTATGCCACAATTGAAAGGGAGTGTTTAGCAATTGTGTGGGCTCTGCAGAAAATACAGCCATACCTCTATGGGTGCAACTTCACCGTGATCACAGATAATGACCCACTGAGTTGGCTCAATAGAGTAGTGGGGGATAATGGGAACTTGCTCAGAAGGATCCTGATTTTGCAGCAATATGATTTTACAATTCGACATAAGAAAAGAATTGATCATGGGAATGCTGACAGTTTATCCCACCAAGGGGGGCCAGAACTGGAGACATGTTTGGGAGCTGACAGGTAAGTAAAACTCCCATGCACATTCAAAATGGGGGAGGTGTGAAGGAAAATATATAGTCAATAAGGGAAAAAGCATAACAGCAGTATAGTTACATTTAGTTGCAAAAGGGTGAAACTGGATATACCAGTATTGTAAGCACAAAGTGGCTTTGCTGTTGGTGTCAAACTTGGCACTTTAGCTCCTGAACCATGATCTTCAAAGGGGTTAGCAAATGGTCTGTACTAGACACAGGATGTTTGAAATGCCACAGCTTGGCTCATCATCCATTTACAACCAGCATCATTTAAAATGAGCCAATCCAAATCATCCATTAAATATGAGCCTATGGTCAGAACTATAAAAAGCTGGGTAACACAAAGAAAAATGTTCACATGTGGGGGCATCTTAAAGGCTGATGTGCTCCATGATTCACTCTCCTTCCCTCAGGAAAACAGGATAACTGCAGACAGAAATGTTTAGGTATTTTCTGTTATTTCTACCTTTTTATTTCATAACTGTTTTGCATATTTGTGTGTCTTTTTACTTTTACCTTTTAATATATTTATTGTAAGCACTGCATATTTTTATATTAAAGCTTAAAACCTTTAATAAGTTGATCCTTGCTCGCTCTAAAGAACCTATAGCCTATAAGAGAGTGTGTGACCTTTTGATTGTCTGACTGTAATGTAGATTTCAAGGACTCATCACCCCATGTGTTTGATGGAGTGGTGGCAGCGTTAAGTAATCGGGGTGTGTTGAATGTGTCGGGGTGTGATTTATGCTCACTTTGTAGCCTAAAACAGAGGATGAGAGCTGGATTGAGTGAGAGGTGATAAATTAACCCATACAGGCGCACTTCACATCACGTGCTGAGAAGTGTGTACGTTACAATTCCCCTTATACTTTCAGAATTAGGGGGCTCTCCAATTACCCCCGTATGGTGCCTGTTGATACGAACACCACCACATGTAAACATTGCAGCCATGCACACAGATCTAAGAGCCACCATATGAACAGATTGCAGAGTTGCTCAATTCTCTACATGGCTATTGTCCTCTTTGTCATGGCGGTAACTAGCATGCCTCGTCAATGCTGCCCCACTCACCATGGTCAACACGTGGTTTCTCCTCGTGTCAGACCGGCTTGCTGAGTTTTGCCTCTTGCAGCACTCCTCAGCACTGCTGCATCTGAATGTGCTTTCCATCTGGCTTTAGGGGGGTGTAGCTGGTCTCTTCAGGAATTTAAACCTGCTGTGTCCTGTAGAGATTAGTCTCCCAGGCTTATTCCATGCCAGCAGGCTCTCTAATAGGCAGCTCCTCCCGCTATTCCTGGCCCGAATGTTGATTGCTATTCAGTCCGTCTGCTAGTGTTCTGTTGGTTCATGTCTGTGTGTCACCCCAGGCCTGGATGCCACAAACAATAATCTGTGTCTGAGAGCAGGAGGGAGGTTCCCTGGTTAGGGACAATTAGCATGCAGCACCTCCTGTCCCAGGCCAGTAGGGGGAGCTGGCTGCCCTATAAAGGCTGGAACTGGGGCAGGGTAAGAGAGACCAGAACCCACTTCTGAAGTGTCCAGAAGGGTTCTCAGAGAAGAGGGACAGGTCAGCAGCAGCTGAGGAGTCCGTAAGGCAGAGAAGAAACTGCAAGCCAGGGACAGAGGTGACAAGAGCCGGTCCTGGCAGAGAACCAATCTAACCGGACATTGGGGTCCGAGGCTGCCCCGGGTTATCAAGCCCAGCAGCAGAGAACCAACCCACGAGGGATTTCAGGTCCCTTGGCCTAAGAAGCCTGGAGGCTCCGCCACACAGAGGGACCAGTACAGCGAGGAGAAAGCAAAAGGTACCCAAGGCCCGAGTCGCAAGTCATACAGGCGAGAAGTACACGGCCAGCTCAGGAACGTGGGCTATTACACCACGAAGAGGGGGATAGTCAGAAAGAGCATAGAGAGAACGGTAGGCCTACACACTCACCCTGACCAGTGGGGCTCGCCCGAATTCTCTCAGATACCCAGGCCCATTCCTACCCGGTACTACTGTTGGGTCATTAGTAACATCTACAATAAAGACCCAGAACTGTTTGACACAGGCTTTGAACTTTTACTATTGCGGCCGGCACTATCACCCCCAGCATCCACCTCCACTGCCCTGAGGCTACACTCTTATCCTACCCCTGTGCTGCACACCAACACCAGCCTCAGCGGTCTGCCTCGCAGCGGCGGTTATCTCTGACCGCAATCCACGGGTGGCGTAGTCGGACATTCACAAATCTATAAATCGACTGCCACAACATTGGTCTGACCGCCCTGAGCCACGGGACCGGGTTGCCACTGCTACCCCCATCAGCATCGTACACCAGAAGACCCAGTTTCGAGTACCCCACGGCCCAGGGGGTGAGTCAGCTTTGGATTCTGACCAACCCGCCACAAACGTGTATTGCGTGCCTGAAAAAGACTTTATACATACCTGAGTGAAGTTTCCCGCCATTCGGGGCCATTTCCCGCCAATCGGAGCCGTTTCCCGTCATCGGGCGCCATCTTCGGGACGCCGCGCGGGAAGAAGAGGGGCGTGGACGTCAAAAACGCGCGATACCTCAAGCCCCGCCCTACGCTGAGACACTGTGCAAGGTCCTGGAAGGAGATCCAGCGGACGCCGACGTCATCACCGAGCGACTCAAGGTCCTCGCCCAGAGCATCGCGAGCGGAGCCGCGGCCTACAGAAGAGGATCGCTGGAAGGTAGGCCACGGTTAACTAGGGGGGAGGAAGATGTCGGACGTGGAGGGACCCTCTACCACCAGCGTAGCCGCTGCAGCTGTGATGCCGTTTTCCATGCCCTATATCCCCGGAGCGGCCTGGCTGCCACAGTATGCCGGCGAGTCGCATACCTTGGGCGACTTTAAAGAAAGGCTGTATAGCCTGTTCAAAGTTTATCCCCTGACAGAAGAACAGAAAGTAAGCATACTGATAGGGCAGTTAACTGGTGCGGCCCAGCGGGAGGTAAAGTCTTGGACAGCTGAGGAGAAAAGGACAGTAAGGGGGGTTCTGACCCGTCTACTGGACACCTTTGATACCCGTACCTCAGCAAAAATCAAAATGCGGTTCTATGGATGTAAGCAGCGAGCTCAAGATAGCATCAGAGATTATGCCCTAAATTTACAGGAGGCCTTGGGGGCAATTAAGCAAGCTGGCACCGTGCAGGATACAGATAAACTATTGACTGACCAGTTTATAGAAGGTCTGCTGTCCAGCGCCCACAGAACTCAGCTGCGCCTCATGGCCCTACAGAACCTCAATTTGACTTTTGCACAGTTCAAAGATAGGGCCATCCGGGTGCTCCGAGAACCTGCACCGGGTGGCGCTGTAGCTTCCCGGCGCCCTGCCATCACTTACCACCACGGGGCGGCGCCCTACCCCGCAGACCTTGTGGGGGCTGATGCGCAGGCCCTAAACCCATCCCCGCCTGCAAACCTGCACCATCAGGTCCAAGCACTAACAAAGAGTGTTGCTGCATTGACCAGGACCGTACAGTCGTTACAGATGGACCCGTCAGGACCAATCAAGCTGGCTTCCAGTCCGGAGGATGTCCCGTGGCGTCGACAGAGGAGGATCCCGTCATTCAGAGGGAGGCCCACCGACCGTTACACTGAGGATGGACAGCCGATTTGCCGCCGTTGCAGCCAGCCGGGACACGTAGCCAGGTACTGTACTTTAAATGGGTCCGACCTGGGGCAGAGGGCCAACCCCTAGGCATAAGGTCATCAGGCCCGTCTAATTGGCGTGATAAGTACGTGGGGGACGCCCAGTTTTACCCGTAGTGCTGGACGGTATCCCCATGAGTGCACTGCTGGATACCGGGTCACAAGTAATTACCATCCCCTATGTTCTTTTTAAGCAGTATTGGAGTGACACTGACATAACCCGCTATCCAGACAATGACATGAGCATCATCTCCAGCAATGGCCAGCCCGTGCCGTAGGTGGGGTTCAGAGAGATGACCATTAAGATTGGTAAAGTTGAACTGCCGGCACAGGGAGTGATCATTGTGGACATTGACCGTTGAGAAAATCACCCTAAAATAACCTTGGGTACTAACGTGATTGAAAATTGTCTTTCAGAAGTAATTGTAATTTTGCAGCAGGTGGCGATGAATGCGAGCTCCAGCCAACAGAGGGTCCTCCAGAAAGAGATAAGAGCCCTGATGAGACGGCAACAGGTAGATCTGTCTGGTGGTGAGATCGGTAGCGTGAGGATGAGCGACCCATTCCCCATTGCCATGTCTCCCAAAAGTGAAATGATGAGCTGGTGTCGGACTGCAATCGGGTTAAGAGGGAGAGACTACCAAGCCATGGTAGAACCCGTGTACTCAGACAGCTGGCCCACCATTTTGACAGCCCGGGGGGTGGTTGATGTCCGCCATGGAAGGGTGCCCGTCCGGATCTTAAACATTGGGGAAAGGGAAGTACACTTGCCCCGGTACGCTACACTAGCCAAATTGTATACTGTTGAACACAATGCTGTCAGGACCGTGGAACCCTTGCCTCCATCTCCCCAGGCGGAGGGTAATGGCTCCCAGAAACCCAAGGAGGACTGGTGCCAGAAACTCCACATGGGTGCTGACTCCACTCCCTTGCACCAAAAACAAGGAGTCTACCGGGTGGTTCAGGAGTACGAGAGAATCTTTAGTAAGCACCCGCTAGACTTCGGCAGAGTGAAAGGGGTAGAACACCACATCCCCATGGGGAGCCACCCACCAATAAAAGAGAGATACAGACCTGTACCCCCCCCCCCCCCCGCACACTATCAGAACGCAAAGGGCTTGCTGAGAGAAATGAAAGAAGCCAGGGTCATTAGAGACAGCTGTAGCCCCTGGGCAGCCCCCTTGGTTCTGGTAAAAAAGAAAGACGGTACTATGAGAATGTGCGTGGACTATAGACAAGTCAATCGTATCACCCATAAAGACGCATACCCTTTGCCTAGAATAGAGGAGTCTTTGGCCGCACTAAAATCAGCTAATTTCTTCTCTACTTTGGACCTTACTAGCGGGTACTGGCAGGTTCCTGTGGCAGAGGCTGACAAGGAGAAGACCGCCTTCACCACCCCGATGGGATTAAGTGAATTCAACTGTATGCCCTTCGGGCTCTGCAACGCGCCCGGGACCTTCCAGAGGCTGATGGAATGCTGCCTTGGGCACCGAAACTTTGAGACGGTCCTACTTTACTTAGACGACGTGATTGTATATTCGAAGACCTACGAGGACCATCTAAAACACCTGGCAGAGGTGTTCGAAGCCCTGGCAGGCTATGGCCTGAAAGTGAAGCCCTCAAAGTGTCACCTGTTGAAACCAAAGGTACAGTACCTGGGGCACGTGGTGAGTGCTGAGGGAGTAGCCCCCGACCCCGACAAGGTTACAGCCGTCAAGAGCTGGCCAAGCCCCTCTAACATCAAAGAAGTCAGGCAATTCCTCGGGTTGGGAGGACCTCCTGATAGGTCAGTCTAAATCCAGAAGTCACAAGCCACCCTTCAAGTGGGACAAGTTGGAAGAGGATTCCTTCCGCCAGCTGAAAATGGCCCTCACGGGGGATGAAGTTCTGGCCTACCCTGATTATGGCCAGCCTTTTATCCTCCACACCGATGCCAGTAATGTGGGGCTAGGAGCCGTACTGTCCCAAAACCAACAGGGCAGGGAACGAGTGATAGCGTATGCCAGCCGGAAGCTGAGGCCCACTGAAAGAAACCCGGAGAATTACAGCTCCTTCAAGCTAGAATTCTTGGCAGTGGTGTGGGCCATCACAGAATGGTTTACGCATTACCTGGCCTCCGCAAAGTTCACTGTGTACACGGACAACAACCCGTTGACACACCTGAACAATGCAAGACTTGGTGCCCTGGAACAGCGGTGGATGGCCCGGCTATCAAATTATGACTTCACAATCAAATACCGGGCAGGCAGAACAAACTCCATTGCAGATGCCCTATCAAGAATGCCCCACCTACCCGAAGGAGAAAAAGACTCGGAAGAGCTGGAGGAAGTAGAGCTCCCTGCGTTCCACCGGTATGGGGCCACTCAGTATTCTCACCGGGTAAGAGACAAAGACCTAACCACCGTCATGTTCAACCCCTTACCCCACCACGGCTGGGCTGAAACGCAAGATAGTGACCCTGCAATACGCCTGGTGAAAGACATGTTAACCCAGGCAGACGCTAGCCCTGGCCTGGACGCTCCAGAGGAAGCCAAGCAGTTATGGAAGGAGAAAAGCAGGCTATTCCTCTACGAAGGTAAGCTGTGCAGAAGGCTTGTCAACCACCGGACGCACGAGCTGACCTGGCAGGTAGTGGTCCGACGACGAGATGCAGCAATGGTCCTGGAGGCCTACCATGACAGGGCGGGACACTTCGCGTGGAAGAAACTGGAGTTCCTACTGAGAGAGCAGTTCTTCTGGATCGGTATGAGAGGGGCCATAGAGAAGTGGTGCAGGGACTGCGGCCCATGTAACCTCAGAAGGAAGGACCATACCAGCCAGAAGACACCCTTGAGGCCCATCGTCACCAGGCAGCCCCTTGAGCTGGTAGCCCTGGACCATGTAAAATTGGCTCCAAGACGGTCGGGCTACGTCTATGCCCTGACAATAGTGGATCACTATTCCCGGTTCCTGGTGGTGGTTCCAGTTAAAGACTTGACAGCCCAAACAGCGGCCAGAGCCTTCCAACAACACTTCTGCTGTCCACACGGGTATCCGGAACAGGTCTTGACAGATCAAGGTTCAGCGTTCGAGGCGGAAATCTTCCAGGAGTTCTGCAACCTCTACGGCTGTAAGAAGATTCGGACAACGCCTTACCACCCGCAAACCAACGGGCTGTGTGAGAAAATGAATAATATCGTCATTGATCTCCTCAAGACGTTGCCCCTGGAAGAACGCAGCCTGTGGCCGGAGAAGCTGCCAGACCTGATAGACTTATACAACCATATCCCGGTAAATGCTACAAATTGCACCCCGGCTTACCTGATGCGAGCAAGACCAGGTAAGCTGCCGATAGACCTGGAGATGGGAGTCCTGACACCTGAGGACACCTCCCCAGATGTGGACTGGGATACGGAATGGCGGCTACAGTACAAAAAGGTACAGGAGAGCGTGGAGAGGAGCCTGGCTCAAGCAAGAGAAAAGCAAGAGAGGCTCTTCAACCAATACGCCCCTGCTGGTCCTCTGGAACCTGGCGAGCAGGTCCTGAAGCGTAAGAGAAAGCTTCACAAGCTAGATGACCAGTGGGAGAGAGACCTGTACACAGTACTGCCGTCCAACCACGACAACCCGAAGGTATGTGTAATTACCAAGGATGGAGGAGAAACCACTAGCACCATCTCCAGAGACCACCTAAAAAGGTGCCCCGAGCAACTACAGAGTGCAGGAGAAGATTAAGATGACCTTGAACCTGCAGAGGACAAGGAAGAAATGATCAGCACAGTTCTAGGAGAGTTTCCCCGGTCCTGGACTCGGATAAATGACGCAATAGTGGTACCCGTCCTACACTTCCTTCAACCAACCCAGCAGGAACCTACAGGAGAGCAGGAAGAATCAAAAGAACAAGCAGCCCCAGAGGCAGAAGAACCCATGCCAGCAGCCCAGGAGAGTCAACCCTCTGCTGACAGTGAGCCTGCCATGCCTGCGGTAAGCCAAAGGACCCGCAGACAGCTGCCTGCACTGCCTGTAAACCCAGCTAGTAGCTGTACCCTGAATGCTAGTGGGGAAAGCCAGGTTAGACCACCACCAGACAGTGGGTTACGCAGGTCAACCCGGAGCACTAGGGGTCAAATACCAGCTCGCTGGAAAATCTGAATGCAAAGTATATATTTAATGTTTTATGTTTGTTACCTGGTTATTAATACTGTTTTTCCAGTTTTTCCTAGTACAATGGACTGACAGGTCATGGACACTGAATAGCCGGAACTGTCTTGTAGATAGTTGCACTTGGTGCCCTCTTGCGAAGATGGCCACAGAAGAAAAACCTGTCCGGCATGGCCTCCTTGTGGCCCAAAGTAGGTAGCTCAGCCTTGTCGCCACGCCCAAGGCCAGGAACTTGGGGTTTATGGAAACAGGTCCCCGCACCGTTCAAAACTTCACCTTATTGGGTGATATGGACACCCGGTCACGGAAGCGCCGTGGCCTTAAGGACAAAATGTACTTGTATATATGTTATGTTATTGTTTATACCCTGTATTTGTGTTTCCTAAAAAATTGTGTTTAGTCCGGAGTAATAAATTTTACAAGGGGGGATTGTGTCACCCCAGGCCTGGATGCCACAAACAATAATCTGTGTCTGAGAGCAGGAGGGAGGTTCCCTGGTTAGGGACAATTAGCATGCAGCACCTCCTGTCCCAGACCAGTAGGGGGAGCTGGCTGCCCTATAAAGACTGGAACTGGGGCAGGGTTAGAGAGACCAGAACCCACTTCTGAAGTGTCCAGAAGGGTTCTCAGAGAAGAGGGACAGGTCAGCAGCAGCTGAGGAGTCCGTGAGGCAGAGGAGAAACTGGAAGCCAGGGACAGAGGCGACGAGAGCCGGTCCTGGCAGAGAACCAATCTAACCGGACATTGGGGTCCGAGGCTGCCCCGGGTTATCAAGCCCAGCAGCAGAGAACCAACCCGCGAGGGATTTCAGGTCCCTTGGCCTAAGAAGCCTGGAGGCTCCGCCACACAGAGGGACCAGTACAGCGAGGAGAAAGCAAAAGGTACTCAAGGCCCGAGTCGCAAGTCATACAGGCGAGAAGTACACGGCCAGCTCAGGGACGTGGGCTATTACACCACAAAGAGGGGGATAGTCAGAAAGAGCATAGAGAGAACGGTAGGCCTACACACTCACCCTGACCAGTGGGGCTCGCCCGAATTCTCTCAGATACCCAGGCCCATTCCTACCCGGTACTACTGTTGGGTCATTAGTAACATCTACAATAAAGACCCAGAACTGTTTGACACGGGATCTGAACTTTTACTATTGCGGCCGGCACTATCACCCCCAGCATCCACCTACACTGCCCTGAGGCTACACTCTTCCCGTGGGGAGTTATCCTACCCCTGTGCTGCACACCAACACCAGCCTCAGCGGTCTGCCTCGCAGCGGCGGTTATCTCTGACCGCAATTCACGGGTGGCGTAGTCGGACATTCACAAATCTATAAATAGACTGCCACAACATTGGTCTGACCGCCCTGAGCCACGGGACTGGGTTGCCACTACTACCCCCATCAGCATCGTACACCAGAAGACCCGGTTTCGAGTACCCCACGGCCCAGGGTGTGAGTCATCTGTATTTTGTTTCTCCCGTTATTGACCTGGGTCATATACCCATCCTGTCTCACCACTCCACTTCTGACCTCGGCTATGTTTACTAATCCTGTGCTGCCTGCCCCGACCTCGGGCCGTCTGACTAGGCCTCTGTCTCGCCCTACTGTACCTCGTACCCACGTGTCTGACCCTCCTGTCAACTGCTGCAGACCCAGGGACTGACTTAGAGTGGTACCTAGTGTCTACTGGCAGACCAGCCTATCCTCACCACCAGAGACTCTAGTGAAGACCTGGCAGACAACTGGTCATGCCACTCCGGGGTAAGCCCGGCCCGTGGCGCAGTGGATCCACACCCACCAGCATTACACAGTTACTGTGTATCAGTGTTACACTCTCACTCTCTGTATAATATATATTGCACAGAAAGGATGTCCTTTCCAACACGGTGCCTCAGAATTTAAAGCACAGCTGCTTCAGACACTTTCTGTGCAATGTTCTGGAGCTTCGTACAGTGCAGGAAGAGTGTTAGAAGAGGGTGCCATGTACAGTATCTTAAAAAAGCATTCATATCCTGTGAACTTTTCCACATTTTTTCATGTTACACTCTCAAACTTAAATGTATTTTATTGAGATTTTTTGCGACATATCAACACAAAGTAGCAAGTATGTGTGAAGTGTAAAGGAAATTATATAAGGTTTTCTAGATGTTTTAAAAATAAAAATCTGAAAATTGTAACGTGCATTTTTATTCAGTCCGCCTGTGACAATACTTTGTGGGACCAGCTTTCACTGCAATTACTGCTACAAGTCTTTTGGTGTTATATATTTAGAGGCTGAATTTTTTTCCCCATTCTTTGCAAAATAGCTCTAGCTCAGTGAGATAGATGGAGAGCATCTGTGAACAGTAATTTTCAAGTCTTGCTACAGGTTCTAAATGGGATTTAGGTCTGGACTTTGACTGGGCTATTCAAACACATGAACATGCTTTGATCTAAACCTTTCCATAGTAGCTCTGGCAGTATGTTTAGCGTGGTTGTTTTGCTGAAAGGTAATAAATGCCCCAGTGTAAAGTCTTTGCAGCCTCTAACAGGTTTTCCTCTATGATTGCCCTGTATTTAACTCTATAAATCCTCTCATCAACTCTGACCAGCTTCCCTGTCCCTGCTGAAGAAAAGCATCCTCACAGCATGATGTTGCCACCACCATGTTTGACAGTGAGAATTGTGATTTCAAGGTGGTGTGCAGTGTTATTTTTCCGCCACACATGGCGTTTTCCATTTAGTTCAAAAAGTTCTACTTTGATCTCAGCTAACCAGAGCACCTACTTCTACATGCTAGCTGTGTCCCCTAAATTGCTTTTTGTAAACTGCAAACAGACCTTCTTATGGCTTGCTTTCAAAAATGGCTTTTTTTCTTGCCACTCATCCATAAAGTTCAGATTTGTGGAGTATACGACTAATAGTTGTCCTGTGGACAGATACTCCCATCTGAGCTGTGGATCTCTGCAGCTCCTCCAGAGTTACCATGGGTGTCTTGGCTGCTTCTCTAATTAGTGCTCTCCTTGCCTGGGATGTCAGTATAGGTGGATGGCCATGACTTGGTAGGTTTGCAACTGTGCCATACTCTTTCCATTTTTAGATGATGTATTGAATAATTCTCTGTGATATGTTATGTTGATACTGTATAGCAGAGGTCCCCAACCGCCGGTCCGCGGACCAGGACCGGGCCGTTGGGGTTTTTCAGCCGGTCCGCGGGGAGAGGGGGCCCCTCCAGCCTCCAGCAGGGCCGCCATCAGGGCATGACTGCCCTGACTCCAGTATGGGGCCCGGCCGGTAGGAGCCCCCTCGGAGCCCCCCTCTTGTGCGTCTCTCTCCTCATGGGGCCCCCGGCCGCATGCTAAGCGCCGGGTCCGGGACATCTTAGCGCTGCGCTGCTGCGGCAGCACCTTCATGATTCCCCTGACTTCCGGTGATGTGACGGCGCCGTCACATGGCCGGAAGTCAGGAGAACCTGGTGTCAGCGATTTGGACGAGCGCCAGGATTCTGCAGGGATCGCATGGGGGTAAGTATAACAAGTTTTATTTTTTTTTAAATACAATTAACTAGGAGTGGGGGGAATGGGAGATGCACATGGGGGGAGGGGAGAGATGAGAGATGCACATGGGGGAGGGGAGAGATGAGAGATCCACATGGGAGGGAGGGGAGAGATGAGAGATGCACGGGGGGGTGAGAGATGCACGGGGGGGTGAGAGATGCACGGGGGGTGGATGAGAGATGCACGGGGGGGTGAGAGATGCACGGGGGGATGAGAGATGCACGGGGGGTGGATGAGAGATGCACGGGGGGGTGAGAGATGCACGGGGGGGATGAGAGATGCACGGGGGGTGGATGAGAGATGCACGGGGGGGTGAGAGATGCACGGGGGGGTGAGAGATGCACGGGGGGATAAGAGATGCACGGAGGGGATGAGAGATGCACGGGGGGTGGATGAGAGATGCACGGAGGGGGATGAGAGATGCACGGAGGGGGATGAGAGATGCACGGGGGATGAGAGATGCACGGGGGGTGGATGAGAGATGCACGGAGGGGGATGAGAGATGCACGGAGGGGGATGAGAGATGCACGGGGGGATGAGAGATGCACGGAGGGGATGAGAGATGCACGGAGGGGATGAGAGATGCACGGGGGGTGGATGAGAGATGCACGGAGGGGGATGAGAGATGCACGGAGGGGGATGAGAGATGCACGGAGGGGGATGAGAGATGCACGGGGGTGAGCTGCACATGGGGGGGTGAGAGATGCACATGGGGGGGTTATGTTTACATAACTTTGTTGCCTTATGAAGGGCGGGGGGGGCCCCCAAAAATTTCTTGCACAGGGGCCCACTACAGTCTGTGTCCGCCCCTGGGATGAAGTAAATGCAGCTGAACAGCAGCTGTCAGGACAGCTGCCCTGTCCTGCTGCAGGGCGTGATGGGGCCTCAGTGATGCGGCTCCTGGCACAGCACATTATGTGGGGCTCCTGGCATAGCTCCTGGCGGGGACCTGGTCTACACTATATGATAAGTATGCACTAAACTCCAAATCCCTCCATTACCCCGCCCCCATATGACCAAAGCCCCGCCCACCCCACCCCCTCCTTGCTGGGCCATGGAAAAATGATCTTGCTTCAAGCCGGTCCCTGGTGCAAAAAAGGTTGGGGACCACTGCTGTATAGCATATAAGATCCCAATAAAACACATTTAAGTTTGTGGGTGTAACATGAAAAAATGTCGAAAAAATTCACAAAGTATGAATGCTTTTTTAAGGCACTGTATGTACCTGAGCGACTCCAATATTTAAAAAAAAAAGTTAATTATTCTCAAGGACTCAAGGAAGTTGAGATTGTATAAAGAAAAAATATATAGCCCATGGGACACTTTTAAGTATGGGTTTCAGCAGCAAAAATGAAATACAAATAATGAAGTAATTTTCTCTGTGCCGAGTCACTTCTCACGGACAACCCATGAGTCAGGATAGTCAAAGAGTCCGAGGTCAATAGCCAAGAAGGTACGTCATAAACAGAGGGAAGAGACAAAGGCTTAGTCAAGTAATGGTCCGAGGTCAAAATACCGGGAGAATAGCGGATCAGAGCAAAAGGATTAGACAAATGGATAGTCAGAACGAAAGCCAAGATCAGGCAGCAAATGATCAATAAGCAAGGCACTAGGCACAGGGAAAACAAACCACACAGAGCTGAAGCTACAGCTGGCAACTATCTGGAACTGCCAGCTCAGTTAAATAGTTGAGTAATCAAGGGAAGACAGAGCGTCTGGCGAGAGCTCAGCACCTTCCAGTCTTAGATTGGACGGCCAAGCTGTCAATAAAAACACATTCAGCTCAGCGCGCCCCTGCTACTGGCTGGACAACTGAGCTGTCAATCACTGCACAGATAACTCAGCATGCTCCTGCACTAGACTGGATGACTGAGCTGTCAATCACTGCGTCCAAAGACACACTGAGGGGAGGAATCATTACATTCACACTAAGGTTCCAAGTCTGCATGATAGTACATGAAATAGTCATGTTCAAGAAAAGGCCAGTATCTATAACCTCCTTCTAGCAGCTAAAGACTGGTCCAAAGCCACCTGTCATGTCATAAACAACTATACGTGACATCATATGACAATATAAGGTCAGGGATTATATGAAACATAGAATTTATATATTTTAAACTTCTGTTATGGTATTATTTTTTTCCTAATGTAGACGTGAAGAATGAGGGATACCCCATTTAACATATGTAGACATTGGTATTTGATCTTCATTTAACTCCTTAACGCCTGCGGATACGCTTTTTTACGGTGGTCATTAGGGAGACTTAATAGACCTCTACAAGGCAGAAATACTCCAGCTTTTCAGCAACCGGAGTTAGCTGAGACCCTGGAATATATGATCGGGGCTGTTTTTTCCAGTCCCCACTCACATGATCATCGTCACATGAACAATGTCAATCACATGAAATAAAATGTGAATATCTGCTTTAAAGAAATTTCTCACTCATCTGGCATGATATAATCTGTTAGAGGAGAGAGAAATTGTGCCCCAGAATCCTGGGTTACGATCCCGCTTCTCTTCCTCCCTCACTCTGTTCCGGTGAGAAAATAGTGGCGGCAAGCTAAATACGCCAAAATCTGCCGGTCGACACACTGCAACATCAGGAGCCACGTTCATTTGTTCTTGATTAGTGTTAAGCGAATGTGCTCAGATAAGGTGCTATCCGAGCACACTCAAGTCCTAACTGAGTGTCTTCGGTGTTCTCATAATATATGTTCACGTCGCCGCAGCTGCATGTCTTGCGGCTGTTTGCCAGCCGCAACACATGCAGGGATTGCCTAACAAACAGGCAATCCCTGCATGTGTTGCGGCTGGCGAACAGCCGCGAACATATTTTACGAGCACACTGAAGACACTCGGTTGGGACTCGAGCGTGCTTGGATAACACCTTATCCGAGCACGTTCGCCCAACACTATTCTTGATGCTTTGATCACTGTGATAAACAAATTCACAGTGCTCAAAGTCATCAATGGTTAGAAAACAGCACAGCACTTGGGATGTGTCTGTCCCTCCTCTTCCTGTAGTTTTGGTAGAGGAGAGAGATACACTATATCCAAGTGTTGTGTTAGTCAAAAAGTAAAAGGAAAGAATCATCTCTAAATTCAATCCAAAATTCCTTAATCTCTTTATCAGCCCCCTTATCATCCTTATTGTAGGCCATAAGCTAATTGTTTGTTTTTTTTCATAAAAAGTAAAACAAAATATTAGGGTGTTTGGTAATTAGCTAGTTGGTTTACATTTTTTGTGTCATAGCAAGGAAAAAAGAAATCAATTTATAAAAATTGCTAGGCTAGGGAGTTAGGTTATTAGCTACATTTATGTTTCTAGGTAGGTTTACATTTTTTTGTTTGTTTTATAAACTTGGTTTTAGGCAGGCATTCTAGTAAAATGGCCCCCATTTGTGCAGGTCCACCCCTTGCTTTGCACCGGTAATTCCGGTAAACAAAATCAACTTCCAAAACAGAGATTTGCTCAATGACGACTCCCCTTCCTCCACGAGATCCCATATACCTATGGTATTTGAGTCAGTCAGTCATCTTTGCTGAATTTTCAGAAGTAAGGCCAAGTTCTGCAGTCCCCCCTTCATTGTGGTATCCCACCAATTCATTTCCCCCTGCATATACCCCAATTTTTAGCAACCCCAGAAATAAAATGTAATGTCACCAATCTTACTGCCTCCAAGTTTTTTTTTAAAAAAAAATTCAGCCACCAAGTATTAAAATTAATTGCCAAAGAAACTAATCTCTACAGAAGACAATCCATTCCCCAAAATCCAATGTCTTTCTATTCTCATTCATAGTTCCCTAAAAGTGTCCTTGATTTTAAAACATTTTCGGCCATTCCCCTCAACATGTGTTTGATGAAATAATCCACTCTCCGATCCTCGTGTGCAACAAAATCTGTCCACAGTGCACATGTATTTGCATCTTTTGTGTTCTGATTCCGATATATCATCCTAATGCGATTCATGCATTTCATTGTTAAGTCCCGCCCCCTAATCAAGAAATTACACCAGCAATAATCACCTTAATAAATTGAGCCCCCTAATTTCGCTCCTACAAAATTTATCGATCACTCTTTAATTCTGTTTCCATGGATGTGCACCGTTATGCCTGTGTAAAATCCATTGCCGGCACCTCCGCATGGTTCCCCTCCCCCCTTCATGCCGGGATGCCGGCATGCTCAGCGCACCGGCCACGGCAGCATCCTCATGCTTCTCTGTCTCCTCCTGTGCACGGTTTCTGGTAGCGCGCCTAGTGCGCACGTACGCTCCCCAGCTCTTAAAGGGGTAATGTGCACCAATAGCTGGTTAGCATGTTGTATAAAAAGCACCCTCCCCAATAGGTGCCCTGAACCAGAAGAAGGTGGGAGATGTAACCTTCCTTCAAGTGGCTTGGAGAGAGGTAATGGGAGTTCAAAAAGAAGAATATGGCTCCATCTTCTCTGCAGGGAGCCCTCAGGGGCCGGTAGAAGACGAGACATAAGAGGGGGTACTGTAACACCCATTGCCGGTGTCCCTGCATGGCTCCCCTTCTCCCTCCATGCGGGGATGCCGGCATACTCACTGCCCCAGCTGCTTCAGCGTCCTCGTGCGTCTCTGTCTTCTCCTATGCATGCCTCATAAGTTTCCGGCGGCACGATTAGTGCACGCGTGCTCCCCTGCTCTTAAAGGGCTAGCACATGCACCTGCAAAGATGCCCCCCAGCCAACAGAAGAGAGGCATCTTGTATAAAAGGCACCCTCTCCAACAAGGAGGTGCCTAAGCAACCGTTATAGTTTGTTAATGGTAGTGTGTGTGTGTTAGAACCCTCGTGTTTGTTTTTTCCATCTTGTGTTTTGCAGTCACGTGACCACCTGCCTTTATATTCCAGCTCCGCCCTTTTGGCTGTGCTGGACTTCAGTGTTGCTTGACTGTTTTGCTAGCCAGGTGCTTCTGTGCCTATCTCTGTCAATTCGCTTGGTCCTTCTGGGACCTCTAGTACCTTTTTGTCAGTTTATCTTTTTGTGTTCTGCAACAACTTTCTCTGTTCAGGAGGTGTCCCATTTTTGTTCCAGTCCTTAGTTCTTTTAGGGACCCCTTCCCTTTATTCTATAGGTCTTCGTTCAGACTAGTCGAGGACTAAGGCGGGTCCGTTCGCAAGGAACAGGCAGCCCGCTACATCGTAGGGATTTAGCTTAGTCTTACTGTAGGGATAGCTTTCCCCTTTCTTTCCTTAGTACTTGCTGCAGATCATAACAGTAAGTCCAGTCCAAAAAAAAACAACTAAAAAAACTAAGAAAAGAAATACGGGGATCAGTATGGCTTCCATCCAGGATTTGGCTCAACGCTTGCAGGGATTGTCTCTGGAGGTGGCCGAGCTCCAGCAACATGTGAGTTGCTGTTCTGGAGTGCATTTTGTGGAACCCAAGGTAGGACTGCCTGATGTTTTTTATTTGTTATATATTTTTTGTTTGTTATATTTTCATTTGAGACCAAGGTCCTCTGGGAATGAATCACAGCGCATTGGTTTTATTATGTCACTTTTGCGCAATGAACCACAAGGGTGGGCTTTTTCTCTTCAACTTAATGATCCATCCTTAAGGTCGGTAGAAGAATTTTTTTCTGCTATGGGTCTATTATATGATGATCCTGATCGAGTCTCATCTGCTGAGGCAGAACTCAGACGTTTGAATCAGGGGTCAGATGATGTTGAGAATTATTGCACACACTTTAGAAGGTGGGCTTCAGAAGTCAAATGGAATGATCCTGCTCTGAAATGTCTATTTCTTGCTGGTCTGAGTGAAAGGGTTAAGGATTTGCTAATTGCATTTCCCCCACATGAGACTCTGCAGGATGCCATGCAATTAGCTGTTCGTGTGGATAGGAGGCTGAGATCTAGGCAGAATGAGGTAAAGACTCCTGTAGTGCCAGGTCCTGGTCCCCAGAAAAACTGCTCAGACGGCGGAGAACCGATGGAGGTTGGGGCGATGTCGCTCCGCTCTCAGGAAAGAGACCGGAGGTTCGCTGAGGGATTGTGTCTTTATTGTGATAAAGCTGACCATTTGATTAAGTATTGTGAGCTTCGTTTAAGTAAAGAAAAAAAAAAGGTCAGGTACACCCGTATAGCTTGTTTACGCTCTGCAGGAGTATTTCTTTCAGGGAGTACTACTTTGCAGGAAAATTTGATTGAATTTCAGGTATCACTTAATGTGATTGATAAAGGGTTTTGGGAAAAACTTAAATTTTTGGAGGGTTTTTTCGGAGGAGGAGTCGCAAGTTTTACCTCCTCATAGAGATTATGATTGCGCCATTGAGTTTGTTCCGGGAGCTACTCTTCCCAAGAGTCGCTTGATTAATCTGACTATCCCTGAAAGAAAGGCCTTGGAGGAGTACATACAGACTAGCCTGGCTGCTGGTCACATTAGACCTTCTAAGTCGCCTGTGGCAGTTGGATTTTCCTTTGTCAATAAAAAGGACGGGGGTTTACGTCCATGTCTGGATTTTCGTGAAATTAATAAGATTACCTTACGCAATTCCTACCCATTGCCGTTAATTCCTGACTTGTTTAACCAGTTAGTGGGGGCCAAGTGGTTCTCTAAAATTGATCTCCGGGGTCATACAATTTGTTACGAGTGAAGGAGGGTGATGAATGGAAGACTGCTTTTAACACTCCGGTAGGTCATTTTGAGAATCTGGTGATGCCTTTTGGTCTTACCAATGCACCTGCATTTTTTCAGAACCTTATTAATGACATTCTGAGACCTTTAATTGGTAAGAATGTGGTTGTGTATTTGGATGACATTTTGATTTATTCGCCAGATCTGGAGTCTCATTGGCAGAGTGTACGTGAAGTTTTGCAGTTATTGAGTGATAATTCACTCTTTGCTAAGCTGGAGAAATATGAGTTCGCTGTGCAGAAAATTAGTTTTTTGGGCTACATTGTCTCCAGCGAGGGCTTTGAGATGGACCCGGTGAAGGTTCAGGCTGTGCAGGAATGGCCTAGGCCTATTGGTTTGAAATCTATACAGAGATTTTTGGGTTTTGCCAATTATTACAGGAAATTCATTAAGAAGTTTTCTGTAATTGTTAAGCCTCTAACCGATCTCACCAGGAAAGGTGCGAATACGGTCCAGTGGACTACTGAGGCCATTGAAGCGTTTAAGTATCTCAAAGAGAGGTTCAGTTCTGCCCCTATCCTTATGCAGCCTGATGAGACCAAGCCTTTTTTGGTCGAGGTCGATGCTTCATCGGTGGGGGTCGGAGCAGTTTTGTCTCAGGAGAACAGGGATGGAGTACATCCTTGTGCCTTCTTCTCGAAAATTTTTTCGGAAACCGAACTGAATTATGATGTTGGAAATCGGGAGCTGCTGGCTATTAAACTCGCGTTTGAACATTGGCGTCATTTTTTGGAAGGCGCTAGATTTCCTATTCAGGTTTTCACAGATCATAAGAATTTGATCTATCTGGATGCTATCAAGCGCTTGAATGCACTTTTTTTTTCTCGTTTTCATTTTTCTGTTACCTATATCCCTGGTACTAAGAATGTTAAAGCCGATGCTTTATCTTGCAGCTTCTCTCCTACGGTCGGTGCCGAGGAGGAGGAGAGCATTTTACAGAAAGGACTTGTGGTGGCGGCTTTGGACTCCGTATTGGAGAATGGGATTCTGAAAGCTCAAGATGATGCTCCATCTAGCACTCCCCATGGGAGATTGTTTGTGCCTAGAACCTTTAGGAGAGATTTGTTTGTAGAGTGTCATGAGTCTCGGTTGGCAGGTCATCCAGGAATTTCTGAGACTAAGAGATTTATCAGCCGTAGTTTTTGGCGGCCTGGATGGCAGAAAGAAGTCATCAAGTGGGTGCGTCAATGTACGGTGTGTGTTCTAGGTCAAAGGCTTCACATACTCCTGCTGCAGGGTTGCTTTGCCCTTTGGAGGTTCCTAGTGCGCCATGAACGCATCTCACAATGGATTTTATTACTGATCTGCCCGTGTCCGAGGGTTTTACTGTCATCTGGGTGGTCGTGGACTGTTTTAGTAAGATGTGTCATTTGGTTCCATTCATTAAGTTGCCCTGCGCCAAGACACTCGCTAAGGCGTTTGTTAAGGAGATTGTCAAGCTTCATGGCGTTCCCACGGATATTGTTTATGATAGATTATCTCAGTTTGTGGCTCGCTTTTGGCGTGCTTTTTGTGACAGGTTGGGAGTCCATTTGTCATTTTTGTCTGGATATCATCCTGAGTCTAAAGGACAGACTGAAAGAAAGAACCAGGGTGTAGAACAGTTTTTGCGTTGTTTTGTGGCGGACAATCAAGAGGTGTGGTCTGAGTTTCTGCCTCTTGCAGAATTTGCTCTTAACAATCATACATCCTCCTCAGATGGGTGTTCCCCTTTTTTTGTTGTACTGGGAGACATCCGTCTTTTGGTTCGTTCTCCAAATTGGGGTCAGCGGTGCCGGAAGAGGAGAATTTTTCCGGTGATTTGGAGAGAGTTTGGACTAATGTACGTTGCAACCTTCAAGAGGCTAACAAGAAGTCCAAGAAGTATTTTGACAGGAAACGTAAGGAGGTTTTCTTTACTGTGGGTGACATGGTTTGGTCGTCCTCAAGGAACCTGGGGTTGAGGATTCCCTCTAAAAAACTGGGTCCTAAGTTTGCGGGTCCATTTAAAGTGCTTCAGGTTGTTAACCCGTCTGCGGTTAGATTGGATGTCCCTACTTCCTGGAAGATTATTCCTGTGTTTCATGTTTCCTTGTTGAAAAAGGCTAATGTATCAGATAGGGATGCCACTGTCATAGTTCCTCCTGTGGTGGAAGACGGCGAATATGAAATTTCTCGGATCTTGAATTCTAGATGGCATAGATGGAGATTACAGTACCTCGTCTCCTGGAAAGGTTTCAGTCCCGAAGATAACTCCTGGGTAAGGGCGGATGATGTCTCTGCTCCTAGGTGTTAAGGGGACTGTTGCAGACAACTTTATTATAATGGAACGCAACCGAACCCGGGGTCCACGATGCAGCCTGATGGACTGCTGCCGAACTCCTTCCAGGTGTGAAGGAAAAACTAACAGAATATTAATCCCTTCCGTGTTACAGCACACTGGAACGGGTATAGGAATTCGCAATCTCCGTTAGCAGCACGAGAGATATGCGGTAAAAAACTATCTGTAGTCCTGTTACAGCACAGGGACTACACTGGCGGCGCTAGGATGCATGTGTGACTACGCCGACGGGTACACGTGCCTCCAGCCGGTGTGCTACAGGACTGAAGGGTACTACTCCACGTGGCTGACAGGCGATAACCGTGGATAGGACGTCTGCAGGCTGCTCGGGGTGTCTCCCTCCGCAACCTATGCTTAACATTGCTAGGCACAAATACCTGAGAGACAATCTGTATATCTCGTGGACCAGCTAGTCGTTGGGGCTGATGATGATGCTGAGCAGCATTAGCGCTGGACTGGAATGGGAGACCACAGAAGGTTCTGGACCCATTTCAAATCCAGCAACAGCCTGACGCCTCACATTATCCCCCCTTCTAACATCCCACTCCACTTGACACTCATTCTCCTCAACAAGCAGGGGAGCATTGATGTGGTTCACAGGGAAGATCCTCAGATATGTGACCCCTCTGGTGTACAGGGTACTCTTTTTTTCCACAAACCATCTTAGACCCCATAATAGCCTGCAGCTCGAGATTATCACCCCTGGAGTCTGTAGCAGGTTGGGGTTCAGCGAGTTTTGACAGGTGAACGGGTCTAAGGAGCGACACATCGAAAGTGTCGTGACTCCTCAGGTGTCGTGGTAACTGTAACCGGTACATTACAGAGTTTACCTGGGCCAAAATTTTGAATGGACCAATAAAGCGAGGAGCAAACTTAGCAGATCTCCCGCATAATCTAGTATTGTGAGCCAAGAGCCACACTCTGTCGCCCGGATAAAATACGGGGGCTGGACGACAAGAGGTGTCAACCGACTCTCTATCTGTGGAGTCCGTCATGGGTGATGGATGGAGAAGACCTGCCGGACTTTGACGGAATGATTTATCTCTCGCACAGAAGGCACACGCGAGAACAAATTCCTTGACGTCCTGGCGCCACCGGGGCCACCAATAGGACCGTTGAAGGGACTTAGTGGTACGTTTGACCCCCAGATGAGCTCCGATCTTAGGGGCATGAGCCCAGGAGAGCACCACAATTTGTAGATTAGGGGGAACAAACGTCCTCCCCGACGGAACCTGGTTAGAGGACACTGCAACCAACCTCTCTACCTGAGAGTTCTTTTTGACATAGTCTGACAAGACCCGGGTCCTGGGGACAGACAAAGAATCTGTACCGGAAGCCACAACAGTAGAGGGGTCAGAGACTACCCTCCGGATGACTGTGACCATACACTGAGACACACAATTCTCACTCCAGGAAGAAATTCTCCCCGTATTCCAGTCAATGTGTGGAGTATGACAGCGTAGCCAGGGGAGACCCAATAACACCTCGTCTAATCCACCGGGAATAATAAGAAATGAGATGACCTCCCGGTGGCCCTGAGGAAATGACATGGTGAGGGGAATCGACTGGTGGGTGATTTGCGTGTCCAGGAGTGAACCATTGACTACTCTAATGTTCATTGGCCTTGACAGTAACTCTATAGGGATGGCGTGCCTCTGGGCAAACGTAGATAACAAAAAATTGCCATCAGCACCAGAGTCCACCCACGCCTTGGCAGTAACTGCAGATGTACCAAAGGACAATGTCACCTTATATAATAATTTGGAGGAAGAAGCCCCAGAATCTAACACACCTCCTCCAACGGTGGTAAGACCTACTCGTTCTCCCGACTGCTTGGAACCCTTATTTATGGGGTGCTCCAAGAGATGTGCAGGTCGGGAACGAGAGGGACTAGACTCAGTCCGGGATATATCCATAGCCTCAGGCTCCGGGTCGGGAGTCACGGGTTTGGAATCGGGTCTAGAGAAGGAGGGTGCCTACCGACACTGAGGTCTGGGAACCTCCAACTCCAATTTGTGTTCTGCATGACGCAAATCTATTCGGTTAGCAAGAGAGATTAACTCCTCCAGGGAGGTTGGAATCTCTCTGGTAGATAGAGCATTTTTAATATGCCCAGCCAGACCCTTCCAGAACACTGGGATAAGCGACCGCTCAGACCAATCCAGTTCAGCCGCTAGGGTTCTAAACTGGATGGCATAGTGGCTGGCGGTGGCCGAACCCTGGATCAACGCAAGAAGCTTAAGAGCCGTATCATGCGTGACCTGAGGACCTAGGAATATACTTTTTAGGATCTTAAGGAAAAGACCCGCATTTGCTACAACCGGATCATTCCGCTCCCATAGAGGAGTAGCCCACTCCAGAGCCCCGTGGGAGAGTAATGAGATGACATAACCCACTTTGGCTCTTTCGGAGGGGAACCGTGCCTCCATCATCTCCAACTGAATGGAGCATAAATTAATAAAACCCCTGCAGGATTTACTGTCTCCAGAAAATTTTTCCGGGAGAGCAAAACGGGTTAATGGGGCAGTTGCAGCTGTCGTAGCATTCACCGCAGCCGAGTTAACCAGATTGGCTGCTTGAGAAGCAGCCTGGGTAGCTACTGCAGTGATATGAGCTACCGGGTCAGCTTTTTCCAGAGTCCTAAGTCTGGTCTCAAGCTGCTGGATATGGCGCTGCAGTTGCTGGTTGTCAGCCATGTTCGGCAAGACCCTGGCGCTCTGATACTGTTAAGGGGACGGTTGCAGACAACTTTATTATAATGGAACGCAACCGAACCCAGGGTCCGCGATGCAGCCTGATGGACTGTTGCCGAACTCCTTCCGGGTGTGAAGGAAAAACTAACAGAATATTAACCCCTTCCGTGTTACAGCACAATGGAACGGGTATAGGAATTCGCACTATCTCCAGCACGAGAGATATGCGGTAAAGAACTATCTGTAGTCCTGTTACAGCACAGGGACTACACTGGCGGCGCTAGGATGCGTGTGTGACTACGCCGACGGGTACACGTGCCTCCAGCCGGCGTGCTACCGGACTGAAGGGCACTACTCCACGTGGCTGACAGGCGATAACCGTGGATAGGACATCTGCAGGCTGCTCGGGGTGTTAGGCGACCCCTTTGGCAGAGCCAGACTTCTAGACAAAGCTACCTGCCTATTTCCACTAGCCTGCCTATTTCCACTACACCTGCCTATGGAAACTACACGTGGAACACAGCCGTCCACACAACAGCATACTGCTCAATGATCAGAGCGTGCCGCCATGTTTGTGGGCGGGCCTTTTACAGACTAAGCCCTGCCCACCGTCGCACCATTGCTGACGCTACCCGTGGACCAATCAGGCGGTGCGCCAGGTCACGGGCATGCTCAGTACCGAGAATCCTGGACTTAGACTCCTACAGCTCTGTCTCCCTCCGCAACCTATGCTTAACATTGCTAGGCACAAATACCCAAGAGACAATCTGTATATCTCGTGGACCAGCTAGGTCTATGATCTATTAGTATACCTAAGTCTTTTTCACATGTACTGTTGCTTAGCTCTATTCCTCCCATTTTGTATATGCTTTTTTCATTTTTATTGCCCAGATGTAGTACTTTGCATTTTTTCCTGTTAAAAACCATTCTGTTGGTTACAGCCCACTGCTCCAGTTTATTTAGGTCTTTTTGAATCCTCTCTCTCTCTTCTCTAGTAATAGCTATCCCTCCTAGCTTTGTGTCATCAGCAAATTTAATCAGTTTACCCTCAATTCCTTCATCTAAATCATTGATAAAGATGTTGAACAATACAGGTCCCAGGACAGAGCCCTGTGGTACCCCACTTGAGACATTCATCCAACTGGATGTGAAGCCATTTACGACCACTCTTTGAGTCCGATCACTGAGCCAGTTATGAATCCACCCAACAGTTGCCTTGTCCATTCCTTGGTAATTTTTTCAATAACAATGGTGTGAGATACTTTGTCAAATGCTTTGCTGAAGTCAAGATATACTATATCTACAGCATTTCCCTGATCCACCCAGTCAGTGATTCTGTCATAGAAGGAAATTAAGTTAGTCTGACATGACTTGTTAGTTACAAACCCATGCTGACTCTGGTTAATCACTTCATTCTTTTCCAGGTACTTACATACATGTCGTTTAATAATTTGTTCAAAGATCTTTCCTGGTATAGAAGTCAGACTCACCGGCCTATAGTTCCCTGGGTCCACCTTCTTCCCCTTTTTGAAGATAGGAACAACATTTGCTCTTCTGCAGTCTTCTGGGACTTCTCCTGTTCTCCAAGAATTTTCAAAGATTATGGAGAGTCATTCTAAAATTTCTTCTACGATCTCCTTCAGTACTCTGGGGTGTAATTCATCTGGACCTGGAGACTTGAACTCATTTATGTTAGCTAAATATTCCCTCACAATCTCTCTGTTTACAGATAACTTGGATTTTTCGATTCCTTTAATAGGATAGTGAAGATCAGTTGATGTTACATTTTCTTTCTGAGAGAAAACAGATGCAAAATAGGAATTAAAAAGTTCGACCTTCTCAACATCCTTTCTTACCATTTCACCATTTTCATCCTGTAAAAATCCTATAGCATCTTTGACTTTTCTTTTACTTTTGACATACCCCCAAAATTATTTTTATTGCTTTTGACATCTCTTGCAAGCCTTAATTCATTGTCAGCTTTAGCTAACCTGATACGTGCCCTGCAGGATCTGCAGACTGCATTATAATCTTCTTTAGATATGCCTCTCTCTTTCCATTTGATAAACATTTCATTCTTTCTTTTTAGCATGTGTTTAAGTTCTGTGTTCATCCATCCTGGTTTCCTTAAATGCTTCCCATTCTTCCTACTTTTCGGGATTGTTAACGATTGTGCTTTGAGAATCTCATTTTTTTTAAATTTCCCATCCTTCCTGGAAAGCTTTCACCTTTCTTTCCTTAGTACTTGTTGCAGATCATAACAGTGTGTGCAACTGTATGTTGCTGGGGACCTCCTTCCTTAGTCTAATATAGTCATTTCCCTATCCTGTACTGTTCCTGTGTAGCTAATACATGTCCCTGTGTCCCTGAAGTCGCTCTAGTGGTACCTGAACCCTGTAGCAATGACAGCAGTACCTGATCCATTTCCAGAGCCCTGTGTGCCTGAATGAGAACCTTTCCCTGAAGTCCACGTTGTCCATACTGTCTATGAGTCTCTTGAAATTACAGGGGGAAAATCCATAACAACGTAAAAACCAAGTAGGTTTTCCATCACAGTTGGTGTCCAAATGTTTGGAGAAGTGGTCGTCATTCGCACTTGCAAGTGACCAACTTCCTTCAGTTAAGTGTAATGACCAAAAAGATGACAATATGCTCACCACCTTGCATATGGACACCATTGTGACAAAGAGAGGGGCACCACCAGCGACAAACATAACCCGATATTTTTAAAGGTGTAGCGGTGGTGTCCCTGCACGCTGCCCCCCGTCCCCGGCAGGGACGCCGACTCACTCAACACCACAGACCCCGGTCCCACACTTCCTTCTCCTTACTCATCAGCTGCAGCCCACGGTACGTGCACGGCGCGCGGATCCCTGGGCACTGTGCTTATGGCGCGCGCTTCTTCCTCCTTAAAGGGGACGCACATGCGTCATCCTAAAGTGTCCCCAGCCAATGGCGCGGAGACACTTAGTATTTAAGGCACCTCCACCCGCATTGAGGTGCCTGTACAACGTCGTTAGTCTGTTTCCCAAACATGCTTACTAGTTCTCAGGTCCCTGTTCGTTAATACCTACTAGTTTCGCTAAGTCTGTCTGTCCTTAGCTTCTTTGCTAGTACCTGCCTTGTCAGTCTGTATTTCAGCCTGAACCAGTCCTCACCTGCCATGCCAATCTGCATATCAGCCGGACCCGTCTGCATCTGCTGTGCCAGTCAGTATATCTGCCGGACCCGCCTGCACCAGCCTTGCCAGACTGTATATCAGCTGGACCCTTCTGCATCTGTGGTTCTGGTGGTGTTCCTGCTGTGCCTGTATCAGCTGTACTCTCCTACCAGGCTGTTCCAGCTACCTGTCCCTTGGGGGTCAGCTGCTCAGCATCCGAGGTCAGTCGTGATGTAGCACCTGGTCTCGCCTCCCCCGGCTCTCCTTGGATTACGGCACCATCAGTTGCCATGCATCCGGGGTCAATCTTTGTGTAGCGCTTAGTCAAGCCCCTCCAGGCTCTTCTCGGGTCTTGGCATAATGGTTCCACCACCCAGTCCGTTGCAGTTTGCACATCATGGAATCTGTTGGCTCTCAGGCTTCCTCCATCTCTGACCTGTACCAGGAGGTCTCCCGCCAGAAAGACCAACAGGATAAAATCCTATCCTACCTGTGGACAGTAAACACCCATACGCATACGCATCTACCCAAGCTGCACAACTTTGGCCGAGACTTATCAGTCTGCCAGCTATGTACCCGGCTCCGGACCCAGTGTGTCAGCTCCTCCACATTATGTCGGTGACCCTGTTCTATGTTGGGGTTCATCAATCAGTGCTTGCTACACTTCGAACTCTTGGCTCATCAGTTTGTATCAGATCGGGCCAAAGTGGCCTTCATAATGTCCCATCTCACTGGCGAAACTCTGGCGTGGCTAAACCCCCTATGGGAGAGAGGGGATCCTCTTGTGTCGAATCTCCAGTTCTTTTTAGAAACCTTCCATAAGGTCTTTGATGAGCCCGGTCGTGCTTCCTCAGCAGCATCTTTTTTCCATAGACTGCGCCAGGGTAACCTCACAGTGGGCCAGTACGCTGTACGTTTCCGCACCCTGTTGTCTGAACTCGCCTAGAATAATGAGGCTCTGGAAGCCACCTTCTGGGAGGCCCTTTCTGGGCAAACCAAGGACAAGCTAGCCGGTTGTGATATACCCACCTAACTGGATGACCCGGTGTCTCTGGTAACTCGGATTGACATCAGGTTTCAGGAGCGTTACAAGGAGGTGACTCGCTATAGAAGTCCTGTACGTCTGACTCCTACCTTTCAAAGACTGATCATGCAGCAAGGCCCAGCTCCGGCACCTTCTCCAGAGTCCATGCAGGTTAACCAGGTGAAGATGACCAAGCATTAGGCCCATTGCGTCGAATGAAGGTGCTTCTATTCTGGTAGTCCTGAGCATGTAATCCGCTCCTGCCAAAAGAGACTGGAAAAATCAAGAGCCTAGGGTCTGTGGAGAGAATCACTCCTCTCCATCACTGACTCTGTCAGCATCCGTGTCCTGTGGCAATATCTGTTTTGTCGAGTCGGCCTACCTGGACTCTGGTTCTGCAGGTAATCTTATTCAACAGGCAATTGTGGAGCGGTATCAAATCTTGATACAGCGTCTTCAGGATCCATTAGTGGTTTCTTCGGTGGATGGCAAACCTCTTTCTGAGACCATCCTTTTTGTGACCGAGCCTGTGGAACTTTGAGTAGGAATGCTACACTCGGAGAAGATTCCTCTCTATGTGCTGTCTGGTCTGTCTCACCCTCTGCTTCTAGGTCTGCCTTGGGACCATGGGAGACAGATATAAACATATGGCTGATAGAAAACGCTTGCCAGGTCCAGACCTGAATGTGAATGACTTTGTGTGGTTGTCTACCAGGAATATAAGATTGAAAGTTCCTTCTTGGAAGCTGGGACCTAGGTTTATTGGTCCCTATAAAATTACCGCCGTCATTAACCCAGCAGCGTTTCATCTTGAACTTCCTCAGGCCCTTACGGTTCACAATGTGTTCCACAGGTCCTTACTCAAAAGGTATGTGGAACATCTTGAGCCCTCACCTCTACCACCGCCCCCAGTAATGGTTGATGGTAATCTGGAGTTCCAGATTTCAAGGATTGTAGATTCTCATTTCCAACGTCGTTCTCTACAGTACTTGGTGCACTGGAAAGGCTATGGTCCAGAGGAGAGGATGTGGGTTTCAGCGTCAGAGGTGAACGCTCCCAGATTGGTTAGCTCATTCCACACCTCTTTTCCTGAAAAACCCGGTCCTGAGTTTCCGGAGGCCACTCGTAGAGGGGGGGTACTGTCACGGGTGTGTCAGAGGTGACAGACAGTCGCCCTGCAGTGGGTTGCAGAAGATGTCTACGTTTGGCATTGCAGACAGTTTCTTAGATAAGAGGCTGTTTTTAGGACCGAGCGACTACCTCTCTCTTGCTAATTAGCTCTCTGGTCTGGGTATATATATACCTGGTGTGTCTGAGAGGGAGTTGCTGGCTATATCCATTTCTACTTGTGAAGCTTAGCAGGAGCAGTACTTCGTCCTCTCTGGAGCTTGAGGCCGTGTGTTTATTTGGAGCTCATCGAAAGCTAAGCCATTTCCCCTGTTTTGTCCACCCTTTGTTGTCTGTGGAGTTTGGTGGGGGTTGACTAGTGCTCATCTCCTTACATCCCTAGCCGTAGCCATATGCTAGGGAGAGTAGGGCGAGGCACGCGTGCAGCGATTCCTGGGGAGGCAATATGGGGACGGTGGTTGAGGCGGGGGACTATGGATCGGACTGGGAGGTCTCCGCTTCCCCCCTTTCCCTGGTGTCTGGGCTCCCTTTCCCTTTTCCCTCTGTGTTGCACTGTCTTCCCCACACCTGGCGTGACAATTTGCTGCTCATGCATTTGCACTTTTAGACTACTGTTCTCTTCCTGCCCCTTTTAAGTATGTGCTGGGCCCACTCTTGTAATATCTGAGTCTTGTTCCTAATCTTCTTCTGTATATCTGTACTATATGTTACTGTTTATATTTTGAATATCACTTAATAAATAAATATTTATTTATACTTATAGACTACTTTGGCTCCCTATTTTAAGTATTACACTGTGTTCCAAATTATTATGCAAATAATATTTTCTCAGATTTTCCCAAATTACCTATATGAATTGCAGTCATTGTAATTTTCCAGTCAAATAACTATTAGAGTACAATTGAAAGGTTTTTGTACAAACTGCCTATGATAACAGTATATTTTTAAAAAAATAAAACACTCACACTGCACTCAAAATGCATGTTCCAAATTATTATGCACAGTTGAGTTTTCAACCTTTTCATTTTAATAAAGAACAAAAAAATTGTCATTTTTGAAATTATAGGCATTAGCAGGTTATTACAAACTGAAATCAAACAGTTTTCAACTCAAAACTTTATTCTAGGTGATGTAACATTTGCACATAGGACCCCTTGTTCGAAAGGAGCTTCTGAACTCTCTCATTCATTGAATTTGTCAGGTTTGGATGGTTTCTGCTTCAATTGTTTTGCATGAGGACAGAATACCCTCCCAGAGCTGTTGCTTAGATGTGAACTGCCTCCCGCCATCATAGACACTCCTTTTGATGATGCTCCAGAGGTTCTCAATGGGGTTGAGGTCAGGGGAGCATGGGGGCCACACCATAAGTTTGTCCCCTTTTATGCCCACAGCAGCCAGAGATGCAGATGTGTTATGTGCAGCATGAGACGGGGCATTATCATGCATGAAATGATCTCGATGGTCCAGATGGATGGAGTGGAGGATGGCTGGTTGATGGACACCCCATGCAAACACGGCTACGGCGCCAACAAGGAGGAGGTGGAGTAATGTTTTGGGCTGGAATCATGGGGAGAGAGATTGTCGGCCCTTTTAGGATCCCTGAAGGGGTAAAGATGAACTCCATAATGTATGTTGAGTTATTCAAACAGCACTTCCTGCCATGGTTCAAGAAGAAGAACCGTGCATTCCGCAGCAAGATCATTTTCGTGCATGATAATGCCCCGTCTCATGCTGCACATAACACATCTGCATGTCTGGCTGCTGTGGGCATAAAAGGGGACAAACTTATGGTGTGGCCCCCATGCTCCCCTGACCTCAACCCCATTGAGAACCTCTGGAGCATCATCAAAAGGAGTATCTATGATGGCGGGAGGCAGTTCACATCTAAGCAACAGCTCTGGGAGGGTATTCTGTCCTCATGCAAAACAATTGAAGCAGAAACCATCCAAAACCTGACAAATTCAATGAATGAGAGAGTTCAGAAGCTCCTTTCGAACAATGGGTCCTATGTGAAAATGTAACATCACCTAGAATAAAGTTTTGAGTTGAAAACTGTTTGATTTCAGTTTGTAATAACCTGCTAATGCTTATAATTTCAAAAATGACCATTTTTTTGTTCTTTATTAAAATGAAAAGGTTGAAAACTCTGCTGTGCTTAATAATTTGGAACATGCATTTTAAGTGCAGTTTGAGTGTTTTATTTTTTAAAAAATATACTGTTATCATAGGCAGTTTGTACAAAAACCTTTCAATTGTACTCTAATAGTTATTTGACTGGAAAATTACAATGACTGCAATTCATATAGGTAATTTGGGAAAATCTGAGAAAATATTATTTGCACAATAATTTGGAACAGAGTGTATATACCTTAGACCAATCTGTCTCTTTCCACTGCCAAACAGATTGAACTTGGATTCATCCGACCACAACACCTGAGACCAATCTGTCTCTTTCCATTTGCTGTGTTCTTTGGCAAACTCAAGTCTGTCCTTCCGGTTCTTTGCAGAGATGAAATGCTTCTTGGCTGGAACTCGTGTATTCAACCCTACTGCTCTTAGCTGTCGCACCACAGTTTGGCTACTCACTTTGGCCCCATATTCTTTGTTCATTTCTTGCAAAATCTGTACAGCACTTTTATGGACATGAGATACTGACTTTTTCTTAATAATGTAATCAACTATGTAGGAAGTTTTCCATGGTCGTCCACTTCTAGGTTTGTAAGCTGTTCTATATCCTTCTTTTTCTTTCTTTAATATATGTGACACTTGAGAACAGTTGAATTCCTTGTCTACCTTTTTTTGGCTTTTGCCTGACTTCACTCTCTGAATAACAAGCTTTCTGACATGTGGTGATAGATTTGTCTTTGTCTTTGCCATATTTTAACCTAAAACCACAAAAAATATAAAACAAAATATTTTTTTTAATCTATCTTTATTAACTTTTGTATATTTTGAATAAAATAAATTTTTATTATAACATTTTGGATCATATGTTCCTTCAAAATTCTCTGTAGGCCTAATATATCCTCTATGAAGGGATACTTTTGGTCTTTTTTTGAGGATTTATATATATATTGTATTTGTGAGTCTGATGATATCTGGAGACTTGCAGAGAGCCATTTTATTCACTTAGTTCCTGTCGCTCCCACCCAAAAATATCTCAAAAAAAGATGCCGAGTTTGTAGGAAGCACAGTAGAACAAGCGATTCCTGTTCTTATTGCCACATGTGCTCTTCACAACCAGGACTTTGTTACCCCTCCATGTTATGAGACCTACCACACAATTTACAATTATTAATTTGACATTCAAGGCTAACTCCAGGATGTGTGATAGGGTCTTTTTTCAAGGAGTTAACTATTATTCATATTTTCAGTTTAGTGGTCTCCAGTATAGAGAAATTCTTACGGGAGAAGTAATAAAAGCATATTTTTATCAGCAAAACACATTTTTCCTCATTTCACAATTAATACAAAACCTTGATCATCCCATACCAAATTTTATTCAGACAAATTCTTGTCCACATTACCACATCTGCATATTCCAGAATACATGTCCCCCGTGACAATCTGCCAAAGGATGAACGAGACCCTTTGCAGGCCCTGCAGAGGTTGCCTGACATAGTAGTAAAACCGTAACTTTCTATCAAAATACGTCCTAAATATAATACCATTTAGCACTTCAAAAATAAAACATCAGTAAACAATACCCATTAGGTACTAAATATTACCTGCAGAGTATAAGAAGTGACACACATATTGATTATAAAATATACATTTTATTGCCAATTTTTTTTAAAAAAGAAACATATAAAAAGGAAAGGATGCTAAAAAAATGCACTGGGGCTCAACCATATATGTTGTCTATACAATTCACAACAGACACAATAAATTTGTAGCCTAAAAATATCAAGATCTTATTAAAGTTAATGGAATCAACCTCTAGAATAATAAAGTGCTAACGTGCCACTGTACTTCCAAAATTAATATTAATATAAATAAATATATGCATATATAGTGCCAAAAAAGAAGAAAAAACTAATACACCACAGTATATTGTAAATATAGTTAAAGTAACCTAAACGTACAGTACAGACCAAAAGTTTGGACACACCTTCTCATTTAAAGATTTTTCTGTATTTTCATATCTATGAAAATTGTACATTCACACTGAAGGCATCAAAACTATGAATTAACACATGTGGAATTATATACTTAACAAAAAAGTGTGAAACAACTGAAAATATGTCTTATATTCTAGGTTCTTCAAAGTAGCCATCTTTTCCTTTGATGACTGCTTTGCACACTCTGGGCATTCTCTTGATGAACTTCAAGAGGTAGTCACCGGAAATGGTTTTCACTTCACAGGTGTGCCCTGTCAGGTTTAATAAGTGGGATTTCTTGTCTTATAAATGGGGTTGGGACCATCAGTTGTGTTGTGCAGAAGTCAGGTGGATACATTGCTGATAGTCCTACTGAATAGACTGTTAGAATTTGTATTATGGCAATAAAAAAGCGGCTAAGTAAAGAAAAACAAGTGGCCATCATTACTTTAAGAAATGAAGGTCAGTCAGTCCGAAAAATTGGGAAAACTTTGAAAGTGTCCCCAAGTGCAGTTGCAAAAACCATCAAGCGCTACAAAGAAACTGGCTCACATGAGGACCGCCCCAGGAAAGGAAGACCAAGAGTCACCTCTGCTTCTGAGGATAAGTTTATCCGAGTAACCAGCCTCAGAAATCGCAGGTTAACAGCAGCTCAGATTAGAGACCAGGTCAATGCCACACAGAGTTCTAGCAGCAGACACATCTCTTCAACAACTGTTAAGAGGAGACTTTGTGCAGCAGACCTTCATTGTAAAATAGCTGCTAGAAAACCACTGCTAAGGACAGGCAACAAGCAGAAGAGACTTTTTTGGGCTAAAGAACACAAGGAATGGACATTAGACCAGTGGAAATCTGTGCTTTGGTCTGATGAGTCCAAATTTGAGATCTTTGATTCCAACCACCGTGTCTTTGTGCGACACAGAAAATGTGAACGGATGGACTCTACATGCCTGGTTCCCGCCGTGAAGCATGGAGGAGAAGGTGTGATGGTGTGGGGGTGCTTTGCTGGTGACACTGTTGGAGTTTTATTCAAAATTGAAGGCATACTGAACCAGCATGGCTACCACAGCATCTTGCAGCGGCATGCTATTCCATCGGGTTTGCGTTTAGTTGGACCATCATTTATTTTTCAACAGGACAATGACCCCAAACACACCTCCAGGCTGTGTAAGGGATATTTGACCAAGAGGGAGAGTGATGGGGTGCTACGTCAGATGACCTGGCCTCCACAGTCACCAGACCTGAACCCAATCGAGATGGTTTGGGGTGAGCTGGATCGCAAAGTGAAGGCAAAAGGGCTAACGAGTGCTCAGCATCTCTGGGAACTCCTTCAAGATTGTTGTAAGACCATTTCCAGTGACTAGCTCTTGAAGCTCATCAAGAGAATGCCAAGAGTGTGCAAAGCAGTCATCAAAGCAAAAGGTGGCTACTTTGAAGAACCGAGAATATAAGACATATTTTCAGTTGTTTCACACTTTTTTGTTAAGTACATAATTCCACATGTGTTAATTCATAGTTTTGATGCCTTCGGTGTGAATGTACAATTTTCATAGTCATCAAAATACAGAAAAATCTTTAAATGAGAAAGTGTGTCCAAACGTTTGGTCTGTACTGTAGGTAGTAGTATTTTTCTAAAGTGCACAGTGCAAAAAAATATCCAATACCTACATAAAGTGAAGGCTTCCCCTATAAATATAAGGCTATTGCACTCATTGGCATCCGACTGAAAATAAATAGTCCAATACCTACATAAGGGGAAGGTTTTCTATATATATATATAGGGCTATTACATTCAGTGACATCCGACTGCAAGTAAACAGGCACCGCTACAACTTAGGTAAAGCTTATTCTATGCAATAGTAAAGGAAGGTCTGAAATGTTATTTACCTGCAGACCAAAGTATAAATATATGTTGGCTCCACAATGCAGCCCCGATGTGCACATTTCACCCTGCTTGCTTCTTCCGGGGTCGTGTCTATTTGAGGGGGCATGTGTGTTTAAATACCCGAGATATCCTATGATATGAGGTACTTAGTATGATGTCAGCGGTTTGGACATATTGCGGAGCATGCGCCCGCTGAGCTGGCTACACCGTCAGTGAGGATTCAGCATATGTGGTCACACGCCGGGAAGCGCCCACCCCTCGTCAAGATAGACAGAGAGGAGGCGTGCCCCGACATTACTGACCGCGATGCCGGACCTCAATGAGCCCTCAGCTTGAGCATGCGCACTAGTCAAAACTGGACAGCCACTAAAAGGTACCTTATTTTTGACTGCTGCTCTGTGCCATGTTGTATGATGTTATTATTGCAATTAGGGGTTCGCTGTCCTGAAAAATTCCATGATTAACATATAATGGGGCTAAAGAAGAGTGAGATGTGTAAGAAATAATTCATAGTAGATAATATATAATGAAATGCAATTCTATGCAAACTAACCACAGGTGTGGTGATATTGAAAAATAATTAAAAACATAATAATAAATGTCACCAACATAATAATCATATGATAAAATATACATAGAGACTGTGATACAAAGTAAGTATTATGAAATTAATGTGACTACCTCCCTAAATGTAAAAGTGTTTAAAATTATCAAAAAATAACAAAAATGTGCAAAAATGGATAATCACAATACTGTGATAGTGTAATCAGGACAAAAAAACACTGTGCACGTATATTAAAGCCACCGTATATATATAAAACATAGGAATAACTAGATAGATGTATGATCACAAAGGACCACAAATCCATCCCATATCATACACAACCCGAACTCGTCACTCAATGGGTCAATTGAAATGAAGATCAATTTTTAATTCTAATATATATATTGTTCATATGATATATATTATAAAATCTTTCACACCCACATAAATATATATATCCATATGGAGGCTAAAATTAACTCTTCAAAATAGGAGGAAAAAGGTCTACATTTCTTGACCCAACTTGCAGTCAAACAAAACAATATTTGTCCAAATAAGGTTTCCATGACTAATTCTCATTGGACATTACAACATGGACATTAGAGCAGGTCCGGCGGTGATGATACGGTTAGTTCAAGGATCATAGTGGCTATGTACCAAGATATCACCCAAACTACGTGAGCTTTTTGCCACAGTGGAAGGGTTTGGTAACAAGATTTTTTTAACACTGGATCTGTAAACAAAATTTTCCAGTGTTTTTTTATCACCGCCTTAAATCCATCCCATTGATCATGAAAAGTTCTAATAAAACGTACCTGATTCCTGTTAATACTTTGTTTGTAGGTATGTTCACTCTGATATAACAAAGAATCTCTTGATGTCAATCTAGCCCATTGATAACCTCGTTTAATACTCCTATGGCTGTATCCTCTTTCTTTGAAGTTCTCTCGACTGGGATTCAAATTGGTCAATTTCAGAGCATATTCGCTTGACTCGTAAAAATTGTCCTATCGGGATGCCGTTAATTGTGGACCGAGGATGAGATGAAGTTGCCTGCAATAGGGCATTTGTTGCTGTGGGTTTACGGAAGACAGATGTTGAGAGATACCCTTCGGAGTTTGTAGAGATGAGGATATCAAGGAATTCCACCGACCTGCCAAATTTGTAGGTTAATCTAATATTACGATCGTTATTATTCAATTGCATCATCAAGGCTTGCAATTCATCTACTGATCCTTCCCATATAAACAGGATATCGTCTATGTACCGTATCCAATTTTGAATCTTATTAATCCCTATAATTGAGTCATCTTGAAAAATTGCCCACTCCCACTGCCCTAAAAAAAGATTTACGTAAGAGGGGGTACAAGATGCCCCCATCGCAGTCCCCTGTAACTGCAAAAAATCTTTTTATTGAATGTAAATACATTATGGGTCAGTGCGAATTCCAATAAAGTTAGAATCAGTCTGGCCATAGGTTGTTCAATGTTGCTAGATTGCAAAAAACATTTTACTGCTCTGAGTCCATCTGCATGTTTAATCGATGTATACTATGCTTCTATGTCTGCTGTTACTAACATCATGTTCTCGGTCAGAAAAATATTATCCAAACTTTTTAGGGCACTAGTGGAGTCTTTAATATATGATGGTAATTCTGAAACAAGTGGTTTCAGATAATAATCCACTATTCTGCAGATGACTTCGCATAGGCTCTAGTTTCCGGAGACTATTGGTCTCCCAGGGGGATCCATAGCATTTTTGTGGATCTTTGGGATCAAATATAAAGTTGCTAATTTTGGATGCAGATTTTTATATAACTCCAATAATCTCTTAGGAATGACTTGGTCTTCAAAGGCTTCTATTAGAATATTGAGGAGGTCCGCATGAAATTTGGATGTGGGATTATAGCTGTTTATAACACCCAGGTTTATCCAATAGTTTTTTAGCTTAACTTTCATACATTGTGCTTGGCCAAACAACAATGTTACCTCCCTTATCAGCCATTTTGAAGACCACGTCATTCCATTGTCCCAGTTTCTCCAGTGCCTTCCTCTCTCTCAAATTTAAATTAGATGTGCCTCTAGATCTTGTGGCTAAATCTTCAATGTTCCTGGACACCATTTTTGTAAAAACGTCCACTGCCAGTACCAATGTCAGAGCTGGAAATTTCTTATTCTGACATACCAAGTGTGGGGGAAATGTACTTACATCTGGGTTGTTTTCCTCTGCCAACGACTATAATACTTCCAGTGCCTCTCTTTCATCTCGAGTTGGGAATAAATCATATATATCAGTTTTGTGGTGGATTTTCTTTAGAACCAATTTACAGGAAAAAAGATGTAGGTCTTTTATCGCCGTGAACGTGTCTATATGGGACGAAGGGGAAAATGTTAAATCCTTTTGTAAAATCAACGCCTGTGTTTCCGTCAACATATGTGATGAGAGATTAATTATCTTTAGGGAATCTCCTCTATAATTGTTATTGTAGTGTCTCTCATAAGGTTTATTTCGTTGTTGTTGCCTTGTTTTTGGGCGAGAGTCTGATTCTGCCCCTGATTCAGCTCCCTCTTGAAATGAGGAGAGTGATTGAGTAGATGAATTCCTTGATAAATCCTTTTTTAGGCAGGTTTTTCTCATTTGCCAACGAAAGATTTTTTCATTTTGATAGTCATTAAGATCACGTTCATACTTTTTATGTTTGTCCATACTAATATTTTTTTCCAATTTTTCAAAATCTTTTTCCAAATCAGATAAAGTCTGTTGGAATTTTTGTAAATTTTCGATCTCCTCTTCGACCTTTCTTATTGTTACTGTATTCTTCTCAATGATTATTTTAATAAATTCTAATGAACACGTGTTGGCCGCTTGGATCCATTTCTGCGCCAGAGCCTCATCCTCTAAATCAAAGGTCGGATATGTTTGTATTCTCAGGCCTCTTGGGATAATCTTTTGTTCAGTATAATTTTCTAAAGAAATTTTTGTCCACCATAGCTTTGTCTTTTTATAGAGTAAACTGACATTTATTATTATGTTTTTCATTATTTTTCAATATCACCACACCTGGGGTTAGTTTGCATAGAATTGCATTTCATTATATATTATCTACTATGAATTATTTCTTACACATCTCACTCTTCTTTAGCTCCATTATATGTTAGTCATGGAAATTTTCAGGACAGCGAACCCCTAATTGCAATAATAACATCATACAACATGGCACAGAGCAGCAGTCAAAAATAAGGTACCTTTTAGTGGTTGTCCGGTTTTGACTAGTGCGCATGCACAAGCTGCAGGCTCATTGAGGTTCGGCATCGCGGTCAGTAATGTCGGGGCACGCCTCCTCTCTGTCTATCTTGACGAGGGCTTCCCGGCGTGTGACCACATATGCTGAATCCTCACTGACGGTGCAGCCAGCTCAGCGAGCGCATGCGCCGCAATATGTCCAAACCGCTGACATCATACTAAGTATCTCATATCATTGGCTATCTTGGGTATTTAAACACACATGCCCCCTCAAATAGACACGACCCCGGAAGAAGCAAGCAGGGCGAAACGTGCGCGTCGGGGCTGCATTGTGGAGCCAACATATATTTATACTTTGGTCTGCAGGTAAATAACATTTCAGACCTTCCTTTACTATTGCCTAGAATAAGCTTTACCTAAGTTGTAGCGGTGCCTGTTTACTTGCAGTCGGATGTCACTGAATGTAATAGCCCTATATATATATAGAAAACCTTCCCCTTATGTAGGTATTGGACATCTCCTTGCACTGTGCACTTTAGAAAGATAGTTGTAGCGGTGACTATTTATTTTCAGTCGGATGCCAATGAGTGCAATAGCCTTATATTTATAGGGGAAACCTTCACTTTATGCAGGTATTGGATATTTTTTTGCACTGTGCACTTTAGAAAAATACTACTACCTACGTTTAGGTTACTTTAACTATATTTACGATATACTGTGGTGTATTAGTTTTTTCTTCTTTTTTTATTTTTATTTCTATATATGCATATATTTATTTATATTACTATTAATTTTGGAAGTACAGTGGCACGTTAGCACTTTATTATTCTAGAGGTTGATTCCAATAACTTTTATAAGATCTTGATATTTCTAGGCTACAAATTTATTGTGTCTGTTGTAAATTGTATAGACAACATATATGGTTGAGCCCCAGTGCATTTTTTTAGCATCCTTTCCTCTTTATATGTTTCTTTTTTAAAAAATTTGGCAATTAAATGTATATTTTATAATCAATATGTGTGTCACTTCTTATACTCGGCAGGTAGTATTTAGTACCTAATGAGTGTTGTTTATTGATAGTAGTAAAACCGTCAAACAAAGCGGGCAACATTGCCATTTGGCCTAAGCCTATGTATGAGAGGGAGGCATATCGTCAGCTCAATAATAAGATCTGCTATAAGAAGCTGATTTATAATCCCCTACTCTCATACATGGCTGAATTAAAATCCTTTATAAATAGGGCATCTGACAATGGAATTATCACTAAAGAACTTGCCTCTGCTCTGTTGGTATCTGAATCAACGATCCCTACACTCTATTTGTTACCAAAAATCCACAAAAATGCCAATACTCCGCCTGGTCGCCCCATCATCTTGGGAAGGGGGAATTTCTTGGAGCATATCAATAGATGGATTGACTCCCATTTACAACCGCTGGTCGAATGTTTGCCATCTTTTTTAAAAGATACCGGCGAATTATTGAGAAAAGTTAATGACTTATACATCAAGAGTGCTACCATCTTAGTTACAGCAGATATAGAGTCGCTTTATACTAATATTAGAGACACTGATGGACTTGCTGCTGTGAAATTCTTTTTGGGGACGTAAGACTTACCTGGGTCATTAAGGAATCTTATTGTGGAACTACTTGAATTCACACTGACCCATAACTTTTTTGTTTTTAAGGGGTCCTTTTTCCTGCAGCTTCAGGGAACAGCCATGGGCGCGGCTTTCGCCCCAGCCTATGCGAATCTGTTCCTGGGGCTGTGGGAAAGGGACCTCTACCTGCCAGATCAAGAGGCGTCAACGTGCCACGTCCTCTTCTGGACGCGGCATATCGACGACATTCTCCTTATCTGGCAGGGATCAACGTCATCATTACAGGAATTTATGCTCCAGTTGAATGTCAATGACCGTAACATATATCTTACTTACCAGTATGATGAGCATCATGTAGAATTCTTGGATGTGTCTTTGAGGAGGGATGGTACTAACTTCATACAGATGGATATTTTCCGAAAACCAACTTCTACGAATATGCTATAACATGCCTCCTCGGCACATCCGAGACACATGATCCAAACAATACCAGTGGGGCAGTTCTTAAGATTGCGGAGAATTTGCTCCACGGACTTTGACTTTGAGAAGCAGACTCAGAAGCTAAAGGAGAGGTTTTATGCTCGTGACTATAGTCGCCGGATGGTGAAGAGGGCATACAATAGGGTCAGATTTACATCTCGCCACAGCCTATTGTATGGAACTAAAGATATAGGGAGTAACAAAGAACAGGTAAGGTTCTCACCAATTTTCACTCACAATTCCCTCTATTGAGAGGTATATTGGCCAAATCTTGGCATATTTTGAAGGCTGATCCTGTTATCTCCAGGTTCATTCCTAATAGACCTTCTATCACCATCAGATGTTCTAAAAACTTACGTGACTATCTGGTGTGGTCCCACTATGAGGGTTCTCCTGCGACCTCCTTTCTAGATGGGCAAGTGAGGAGAAGTGGATGTGTTCTGTGTGGTCAGTGCGTAGCATGCCCCAATGTGGATCGTAGCGATACGTTCTTTAAGTCAGACAGGTCCAAAACCTATAAGATCAATAGATTTATCACATGTACCACTAAAAATGTTATATATTTTGCGACATGTCCTTGTGGACTCATCTATGTGTGTTTGACGATCCGTCAATTTAAAATACATATTCGTGAACATGCACTCAGGATCACTGCAGCATCTGACCACACGGACACGTCCACACCAAAGACACTACCACGACATTTTAAACTTCAGCACAATTGTGATGCCTCTCTTCTTAGAATCAGAGGTATAGACTCCATTATGCCAAATATACGTGGAGGTAAAGTTAGCCAAAAATCCTTGTTGTTCCATCTCCATCCGCCTGTGTGGGTCCTGATGGTTGAATCTTGTTTTTAACTTGTCTTTACTTTTCACATAGTAATTATATATTTTTTATGTTATCTAGGACCTTTTGGTTCATTGTATTGGTCTGGACTTATGGAAGTGCCTTATTCTCTTTGAACATCTTGGCCTGCAGCAACCCATTCATTATATGCCTTATGTTTCTGCCCTTTGCTGTCGGACCTTACCTGCATAACAGTACATGCTGTATACAATGTATTATATGTTATGTATTGTGTGTTGTATGTTATGTATTTTGTGTTCCATGCTATATGCTGAATTGGGATTTTGAATATGTCCCTTTCCTGTTACTAATCGGGTGTCATCTGCATTTATTTCAATATGTACTGGTAATGATATATACAGTCCCTGCATATATGGATTGGTAGGGGATTAAATGATGTTGTACTCATATCTACAGCTAAAAATGTGTTTTATCACTATTTGCCAGTCATAATGATTTAATGATTTAATATCCTTGTGACAATGTGATCTATATCAACACCCCCTTTTGTGCTGATATAAAAATATACGTATATACAGGTGCATCTCACTAAATTAGAATATCATCAAAAAGCTAATTTATTTCAGTTCTTCAATACAAAAAGTGAAACTCATATATTATATAGAGTCATTACAGAATGATCTATTTCAAGTGTTTATTTCTGTTAATGTTGATGATTATGGCTTACAGCCAATGAAAACACAAAAGTCATTATCTCAGTAAATTAGAATACTTTATAACAACAGCTTGAAAAATGTTTTTAAAATCCGTAATGTTGGCCTACTGAAATGTATGTTCAGTAAATGCTCTCAATACTTGGTCGGGGCTCCTTTTGCATCAATTACTGCATCAATGCGGCGTGGCATGGAGGCGATCAGCCTGTGGCACTGCTGAGGTGTTATGGAAGCCCAGGTTGCTTTGAAAGCAGCCTTCACCTCGTCTGCATTGTTGGGTCTGGTGTCTCTCATCTTCCTCTTGCCAACACTCCATAGATTCTCTATGGGGTTGAGGTCAGGCGACTTTGCTGGCCAATCAAGCACAGTGATACTGTTGTTTGTAAACCAGGTATTGGTACTTTTGGCAGTGTGGACAGGTGTCAAGTCCTGCTGGAGAATGAAATTTCCATCTCCAAAATGCTTGTCAGCAGAGGGAAGCATGAAGTGCTCTAAAATTTCCTGGTAGACGGCTGTGCTGACTTTGGTCTTGATAAAACACAGTGGACCTACACCAGCAAATGACATGGCTCCCCAAACCATCACTGATTGTGGAAACTTCACACTAGACCTCAAGCAGCTTGGATTGTGTGCCTCTCCACTCTTCCTCCAGACTCCTGGACCTTGATTTCCAAATGAAAATTGGAACTCTGGGACCTTGTGGAGTGTGTCAATGACTGCCTTCTGGACATCTGTCAAGTCAGCAGTCTTCCCCATGATTGTACGGCCTACTGAAACAGACTAAGGGACCTTTTTAAAAGCTTAGGAAGCCTTTGCAAGGGTTTTTTGTTAATTATTAAAATTTACTGAGATAATGACTTTTGTGTTTTTATTGGCTGTAAGCCATAATCATTAACACTAACAGAAACAAACACTTGAAATAGATCACTCTGTTTGTAATGACTCTATATAATATATGAGTTTCACTTTTTGTATTGAACAACTGAAATAAATTAACTTTTTGATGATATTCTAATTTAGTGAGATGCACCTGTATATATATAAATGGGTACATAAAGGATTCCCCCCTGTTGGGATGTGATTATCATACATATGCCTTTTGTTATTACCATCTAATTGTCAGGTATTTGCGTAAGCATAAGTGTGCAGCATCTTTCATACATCTTCATCTCCCCTTGTTTCTTGTATTCTGTGGCCTTGCACGCATGCGTGCCACTGACTCCTTGGTCCCTGTCGGCTTTCCGAATCTTTGGTGCCATCTGATGTCAGGTCACATGACTCCCATGTGCATTGACGCCGGCTGTCACGTGACTCGGACTCCGACTGGCATTGCGGTCTCCATGGCTGCGCTATGCGTCACTTCCGGTCTGCGGTGTCGGCTGTCGCCTTTTTATACCCCTGTGCTCTTCACTTTCCCATGACCCCTGATGAAGGGAAACCGAAACACGCGTTGGGGCAGTCGCGCCACGTGTGTAGCCTCCTGTTTATATGCGCCCTGATACCTGCCTTTCCACGGATCCCCTGGTATGTATACACAGGGTTATGGTGACCATTAGGTCACTTAGTGACCATTTTTAAGATTGTGTGTGATATATGCCTGCATTCTAGGCAGATATGAATTAGATTCTTCTATCATAGCCATTTAGGCATGTCTACAGGGTTGCGTTTTTAATATACTGCCAGGCATGTTTGTATATTGATCTACAATATTAATCAAGTAGTTACAAGCTGTTATTTGTTTATTTGTATCCATTGATTGGTGGATCTATGTAAAATGTATATATATTATATTTTGGCTGCTACGTGGTGTGACCCTTTTGGTTCTTAACCATCTGCACTTTGCACTTTATCCCCCTGTGTACCTGTTTAGACTTTTTAATAAAGTTTGGAAATTTTTTGTTTTAAATAATTTTTATTAAGTTTTCAATTAACAAAACTGTAAATACTTTATGTATTATATTATACAGAGTGGCAATTGTAGATATAACATATGTGAGTTATTATCATATAATACAGATATATCTATGCAATATGTTTTAATCACAGATTTACAAGGAAAGAACATAAAATTGGGGAAAGGGGAAAAACAGACAACATAAAAGGAACTTACAACATAATCATACAAATTGGTTAACCAAAATGGTAATACATTACTTTTAACATCCCGAATTCTTACAAAGAGTATCATAGCCTAAGTTTCGGAACTACATTCAGTTAGTGAACTAAACAAAATGATATAAATACACCGTTATTGAATCAGAATTCAAAAATCGTAATTTCACAATGTTAATGGAGTGTCAAGAAATTAAGTTTGGCATAAAGTTTTGCGACCAAATATCCCATTTAAATTTATATTTATTCAAGTCCTTCTGTCTAAGGGCTATATTGTATTCATAGATATTGTGGATAGAAACTCTGTCTATTACATCTTCTATGGTTGGAACTTCAACTTGTTTCCAACGTGAAGCTATCAACAATTTAGTAGTTATTAAAATGTGACAAATTATGTGCCTTAGATTGTTGGGGAAAGTATCTATACCTAGCAGCAGAAGAACCAATTGTGGATTAAGGAAAATTCGTAAGCTAGTGAGGTTTTTAATAAGGTTTCTAACCTCTGTCCAAAGATTATTGAGCTTAGGACAACCCCAGAAAATATGTGAGAGGGTCCCCATCTTCCCGCAGCCCCTCCAACAGTCGGATGATGTCGATGGTGAGATTTGATAAATTCTCTCCGGTGTCCAGTACCATCTAGACAAGATCTTATAGTGGGACTCATGTAGAGAAGCACACAGAGTGTTTGAGTAAATGATGTCTAGAGATGAAGAGAGTTGTGATATGTCTATTTGAACTTGGAGTTCTTTTTCCCAAGTTATTATGTTTTTAGTCTTTAGTAGTTCAATGTCATCATTGTAAATCCTATACAGACAGTTTGTCACCCATTTGGGGCTATCTAACGGTTTAGATAAAAGGTCAAAAATGAATTGGGAAGAGAAAAGAGAATGTTTTTTGAAGTCAGGAATAATTGTAATTTTAACCATGTCGAAATTTCTTTGTTAGGTAAAGTATATTTATCCTGGAGGGATTGAAAAGTAATAAGATTATTATCCAGAATTATATCTTGGATTCCTGAGATACCCAATTCCAACCATGTACTCTCTTTCAGCTTAGCGATTAAAATTTCTAAAATTTGGATTGGAAGAGAATTAAGCTGCAAATCTTTAAATTTTGACTGTGTTTTTTTGAGCAGATTTCTCCAGACGGTGATAACTGCCTTGAGTGTCTGAAAATTTGGTAGAGGTTTACTAGGGTCTATAAAATAAGCTGTGATAACTAGCTTCAAGTCACTGTAATTTATTTGAGCCTTTTCCAAGGAGACCCAGGGAATAGGATTGTCTTTTAGTAACCAACCATTTGAGAGTTTCAATTTCGTTGCTTGATAATAACTAAAAAGATTTGGGAGACCCAATCCACCTCGTCTCTTATGTTTTTCTAAAAGAGTGATTGATATTCGTGGCTTGTTTTTGTTCCAAATAAACATTCTGAGTTGTGTTTGAAATTTATTGAACCATTTTCCAGGTATAGGCAATGGGATACATCTAATTACATATAAAAATTTAGGAAGGGCCATCATCTTGTAGGTAATGATTCTCCCCAGCCACGATAGGTCTATTTTACTCAGACGGAATAATTCGGTTTGGAGGGATTTATGAAGGACTGACAGGTTGTCATTGACCACAGATGATGGAGCTTTTGTCAGAATTATACCCAAGTAGGAAATCTGCTGCGTTTGCCAGTTAAAGTCGAATTGTACCTTCAAGGCAGTGGCCAAGTTGTCTTCTAAGTTGAAAGTCATACATTGAGTTTTTGAAAAGTTAATTTTATAAAACGAAACATTAGCAAAAATTTTTATCAGGGAATTTAAACGCTGAAGTGATAAAAGGGGGTTTGAGATAGTAAGCAGAATATCGTCTGCAAAAAGTGTGACTTTCGAGCATGTTTGTTTAAAGTTTATACCTTCTATAAATGGGTCAGACCTAATTTTTGCAGCTAGGGGTTCAATAAATAGGGCAAAAAGTATAGGCGAGAGGGGACATCCCTGTCTGGTGCCGTTAGATAAAGGAAACTTAACTGAAAGAAAATTATTTGTGTACACCCGGGCCGATGGATTTGAATACATAGCCTTAATGCTGTTGAATATCCTGCCTTGAAATCCAAATTTTTCAAGAGTTTTAAACATATAAGACCAGTTTACCCGGTCAAAAGCTTTCTCCAACAAGGGCCAACAATACTGCTGGAGATTTCTTTTTGCTTATAATCGAGATAATATTAAGGGCTCGTCTTGTGGCATCTGATGTCGATCTTCCCTGAATAAAACCCACCTGGTATGGGTTAATTAGTTTGTGAACAAAATTTTGAAGTCTTTAAGCCGCTAATTTAGCCAATAATTTGGTGTCACTGTTTAAAAGAGAAATAGGCCTGTAATTTTTTGTGTCGTTCGGATCACCTTTGGGTTTGGGGATGACGATCTCCAAAGCCTCCAGCATCTCAGCAGGCAAGTGGCCCTCAATCGTGAATGTATTTGCTAATCTAACTAGAGGATCTTCCAACAAGTTTTCAAGGCACTTATAAAACTCATTTTGAAACCCATCTGGGCCAGGTGATTTCCCATTTTTAAGGTTTTTAATTAGAGAAGAAATTTCTAATTTAGTATATGGGGAATTCAATTCTTCCAGCTCAGACTTAGAAAGGGAAGGGAGGTTTATGGAATTTAAAAAAGAGTCTATCACTTCACATGAGGGGTTAGAAAAGTTGGGATTATCCTTAAGATTATATAAATTTTTATAAAAATCAGCAAAGATGTCTGTGATTTTCTTAGGATGTGTAACTAAATGGGCATTTTTATCTATAATTTGACTAATCTTTGTCTTTTGTCTAAAATGAAGTCTCGCCGCAAAGGCTTTAGATGGTTTATCGGTTGATGAGTAATGGTTTGCTCTAATTTGGAAATTTTTTGAATAAATACTCATGGCCTTTTATCGTCATTCTTTCTGTTCTGTTCTGATATTCCAGAATGTAGACCCCACAAGTGTTCTTGAAAATTCAGGCTATTGGAAAATTACCGTAATTACAAGACTTAATCACTCACAAAAAAATTGCATTTTTGACCTATTATGTTTCTTGTGACATAAAGCTTTTCTTTCCATTTATATTATTGTTTGGTGATACCGACATGATCATTTTTATTTGGAGGATCTCTGATAATGAGATTGTTCCTTATTACTACATTAGTGACCCAATTAATCATAGCCTTTATCTCAGTATTGTAGTGTAAAAAGCTGTGTAAAGTCGCAACATTTTGGCGTTCTTATTTCATTTTCGTCTAGCTCTGACAAAGTGGGCTGAGCTGGGGTAGGACATAGTCATATGCAGGGCTAGACTGGGACTGAAAATCAGCCCTGACACTCAAACCAAAGCAGCCCACATGCAAATCGCTGTTTTTAGATATTGGATATTTTCTATGCAACCTTTTCTGTACAGTTTGTGGGTGAGAACACCAAGGGAGTTCAATAGGTGAAAAATTACTTTGTCGTTAAAAGTTGGGAGACACGCCATTCTGTGACTGTGCATATGCCCAGGTAACCCGCTGAGAATTTTTGGTTTTGAAACGGGGAACCAGAATTAGGATTTCTTCTATGTATGCCCCGAGCTGCAGGAGGACCTAAGGTCAGTGCATATTGTAATAATTATAATTTATACACTCAGCCCAGCCTACCACCTAGCTATAGGGGTTTTTCACCCAGTGCACATTTTTAGTCAGCAGTAGAGCTCGCTGACTACTAACAGAGTGTGATGTTGGGGTTTGGCTTTATCAGGCGGTTCAGGCAGTTGTCACATGACCACAAGTATGTGATCTGCCAAACATATTCTCATCACTTCTCATCCAATTCTCTTACTTTTCAGATGAGAATGTGTTTGGCACAGTGAGGGCTCACACTAATGTATAACACGGCTGAGTGCTATCCGATGTTTTATCAGATCGCTCTCGACCCAATGTTATACTATGGGCAGAACAGATCTGTGTTGTTCTCTATAGACCAAATCGGTCTGAAATTTGCAGCAAGCTGCGAGTGACTCTGGAATTCGGATCACCCGTACAAGTCTATGGGTGTGGGTGTGTTGTTGTCCTCCCTCTGTCTGCAATCCAGGAGGCTGCTTCTTGGTATTCTTGTAGCTCTGTGGATCTGTTCATCTATTACCAGTGGATGGTATCCTTGTTGTAGCAATGTATTCCTCAGTGATAGCAGCTGTAGTGTTTTGTCCTTACTGTCTGAACAGATTCTAATATACCTCCGAACTTGACTTTAGATGATGGATTTTGTTGTGTGTCTTGGATGAAAGCTGTTTCATCTAAGATACATCTGATGTCCTGTGGGTTTATGGTAAATTGATGTTTGTATGGTGTTGTCTTTGATGTATATGGTGATGTCCAGAAAATGTATTTGGGATTTTGAGAAGTTGAGGGTGAGCTTGATGGTTGGGTGGAACTTGTAGACGTTATTGTGGAAGGTGAGCAGATCATCTTTTGAGCCTGTCCTGATTATTAGCAGATAATCAATGTAGTGGAAATATGCTAGAGATTTAATAGAGCAAGATGACAAAAACTCCTCCTCTAGTTTATCCAATTGTCAGAAGTATCCTCTCATCGCCATCAGTGACGGGCACATTCCCATGTAACAATAAAAAATGCAAAACTTGTACCCACATATTACAATCAGATACAGTCCGCATACAAAACACAAATCAGGACTATAAAATCATGGATTTCTTTTCATGTACATCCTCCAATGTGGTGTACATGATACAATGTACGAGGCACCCGGAAGGTGTATATATTGGAGAAACTATGCAAAAACTACAAACCAGAATGAATCTACACAGACACACAATCAGGAATGAACTGGACACACAGGTGGGAAAACATTTCTCTGGACCGAGACACTGTAGGACAGATTTATAAGTATTAATACTAAAAGGTCATCTCAAGGACGACAGAGAGGACAATTTGGGAATTTAAACTGATAAGAATGTTCGATTCCTTGACAACAGGACTCAATTTAACACCTGGATTCACTACATGGATTCAACTCACACCTCCACCAGACAGTCTCCAGATAATTAAACATTCCAAAAGCCGCCCCATGTGCAACAAAAAAAAACTAATTTGATTTCTTGGGCTTAATTTTAGAAGGCATCACTCCCTCCACCTCATGAACAAATGTCCTGCTGTAATATATCTTAAATGTTGTCCCTTCTCCATTTGTCTTTTTAATTCATTTGTAATCCTTCCTGACGAAGGACCCTCTGTGCTCTGAAAGCTTGCATACATATATATATATATATATATATATATATATATATATATATATATTTTTTTTTTTTTTTAATTTATTTATTTATTTTTCTGGTTAGCCAATAAAGGTATCACTCCGAAAATACTTTTGTCGTCTTTGGGCATAAAAGTATTTACAGGTGCTTCTCACAAAATTAGAATATCATCAAAAAGTTAATTTATTTCAGTTCTTAAATACTAAAAGTGAAACTCATATATTTTATAGAGTCATTACAAACAGAGTGTTTATTTCTGTTAATGTTGATGATTATGGCTTACAGCCAATGAAAACACAAAAGTCATTATCTCAGTAAATTAAAATAATTAACAAAAAACACCTGCAAAGGCTTCCGATGCGTTTAAAAAGGTCCCTTAGACTGTTTCAGTAGGCTCCACAATCATGGGGAAGACTGCTGACTTGACAGATGTCCAGAAGGCAGTCACACTCCACAAGGAGGGTAAGCCACAAAAGGTCATTGCTAAAGAAGCTTGTTGTTCACAGAGTGCTGTATCCAAGCATATTAATGGAAAGTTGAGTGGATGGAAAAAGTGTGGTAGGAAAAGGTGCACAAGCAACCGAGATAACCGCAGCCTTGAAAGGATTGTTAAGAAAAGGCCATTCAAACATTTGGGCTAGATTCACAAGGAGTGGACTGCTGCTGGAGTCATTGCTTCAAGAGCCACCACACACAGACGTATCCAGGACATGGGCTACAAGTGTCGCATTCCTTGTGTCAAGCCACTCATGACCAATAGACAATGCCAGAAGCATCTTACCTGGGCCAAGGAGAAAAAAGACCTGGACTGTTACTCAGTGGTCCAAGGTGTTGTTTTCAGATGAAAGTAAATTTTGCACTTCATTTGGAAATCAAGGTCCCAGAGTCTGGAGGAAGAGTGGAGAGGCACACAATCCAAGCTGCTTGAGGTCTAATGTGAAGTTTCCACAATCAGTGATGGTTTGGGGAGCCATGTCATTGGTTGGTGTAGGTCCACTGTGTTTTATCAAGACCAAAGTCAGCACAGCCGTCTACCAGGAAATTTTAGAGCACTTCATGCTTCCCTCTGCCAACAAGCTTTTTGGAGATGGAAATTTCATTCTCCAGCAGGACTTGGCACCTGTCCACACTGCCAAAAGTACCAATACCTGGTTTAAAAGCAACAGTATCACTGTGCTTGATTGGCCAGAAAACTCGCCTGACCTTAACCCCATAGAGAATCTATGGGGTATTGTCAAGAGGAAGATGAGAGACACCAGACCTAACAATGCAGATGAGCTGAAGGCTGCTATCAAAGCAACCTGGGCTTCCATAACACCTCAGCAGTGCCACGGGCTGATCACCTCCATGCCACGCCGCACTGATGCAGTAATTAATGCAAAAGGTGCACCGAGCAAGTATTGAGTGCATTTAAGGAACACATACATTTCAGTAGGACAACATTTTGGATTTTATAATCATTTTTCAAGCTGTTGTTATAAAGTATTCTAATTTACTGATATAATGACTTTTGTGTTTTCAATGGCTGTAAGCCATAATCATCAACATTAACAGAAATAAACAATTGAAATAGATCACTCTGTTTGTAATGACTCTATATAATATATGAGTTTCACTTTTTTTTATTGAAGAACTGAAATAAATTAACTTTTTGATGATATTCTAATTTTGTGAGAAGTACCTGTACATCCAGAAAATGAAGTATTTCTCCCAGAAAATTATTGGACTCACACATGTTTTTTAAATCCAAAACCCAAATTGTTGAAAAATATCCACAATCTCAAGGTCACAAGTTCATCTCCAGAGATATTGATGTTCTTTTGTCCATGGTGCGCAACATAATCAAGAAGTTTACAACCCATGGCACTGTAGCTAATTTCCCTGGATGTGGATGGCAGAGAAAAATTGATGAAAGGTTGTGACTCGCCCCCTGGGCCTGCGTTGTGCGTGCACGTGTGTGCGGGGAATACCCGGAGCCGGATCGCTGGGGGTTGTAGTCTCCGTGGCGATGACCCGGTCCGTGCCCAGGGTGGTCAAACCAGTGGCAGACTTAGTAGTATTATAATTGTCCGACTACGCCACCCATGGATTGCGGTCAGTGGGGACCGCCGCTGCAAGGCAGACCGCTGAGGCCGGTGTTGTGTGTGCAGCTAAGAATGGGATGACTCCCCACGGGGGAAGTATAGCCTCAGGGCAGTTGGTGTGGATGATGGGAGTGATGGTGCACGAGCGCAACAGGAACAACTCAGAGTCTGTGCAGTGCAGTTCAGGGTCTTTATTGGTGTTATAAAGCAGACCCTCCCGGGAGTACTGGTTAGCAGTAGAGGCCTGGTCAGTCTGTGAGCAAGCAGGATCTCCCCTGGCCAGGTGGAGTTGTAGGCCTCCCCGTCTATCTGCATTCTTCCTGGCTACCTTGCTGTATGCGGGTAGAAGTAGCCCATGTCCCTGAGTGTACCGTGCGGTGCTCACCCGTATGGCCGGTGACTTGGGGCCTTCTGTTAGCCTCCGCTCCACGATGGCGGTGCTGGTCCCTTGCTTGTGACCGTGCCTCCGGGCTTCTATGGCCAGAGGACCTGGAATCCCCTGCCGGTTGGATTCTGCTACTGGACCTGAATGTCCCCACAGCCTCGGACTCCGTGTCCGGTCTTAGTGTCTTCAGCCAGGGCGAGCTATCTGGCTTCCAGCCCCTGGCACTCGCTCCTGCTCCTACAGAGCTCCTGCGGTAATTTTCCCTCTCCAGGCTCTGACTCACCTAATCCTGCCCCAGACCCAGTTTATAAGGGCAGATTCCTCCCCTCCCAGGTCTGGGCGGGCAGTGTTGCATGCTTAGGGCTCCTGACCAGAGAAACCTCCCACTTGTTCTCAGACGTAATATTTCTATTACTGTGGTAACCAGACCCCTGGGGTGCCACATTCCCCCCTAGTAAAATTTAGTACTCCGGGACTAAACATATTTTTAAAGAAACATAAATGCAGGGTTTAACAATAACAGGACAACATGAAAAAGTACATTTTGTGGTCACGGCGTTTCCGTAACCGGGTGTCCTTATCACCCAAGGTGAAGTTTTAAGCGAGGTAGGGGACCTGTCCAAAGAAAACACCTTGGCCTTGGGCGTGGCTGTAAGGCTGAAGCTAGCTACTTTGGGCCGCAAGGAGGCCATGGCAGACAGGTTTTCTCTTCCGCGGCCGTCTTCGCAAGAGGCACAATGTGCAACTATCTACAAAATTGTTCCAGTTATCCAGCGTCCATAACCTGTTAGTCCATAGAAATCTGCAGGGTAACTGAGAAACATAATTAATAACAGGCAACAACAAAAACCATAAACATTTTCAAGAAACAGGTAAATTTACAGTGCATTACTTTATATTCTCCAGCGGGTGGGCATCTGACCTCTAGTGACTCTAGTGGACCTACGGAGCTCACTGACTGGTCCTGCACTACAGGGTGTAGGAGGTGTTATGGGTAAGCTGGGCTGCTGTCTGCGTACTCTTTGGCTCACTGGGGGCACGGCAGGCTCACTACTAGCAGAGGGTTGATCCTCCTGCGCTGCTGGTGTGGACTCTTCTGCCTCCTGGGCCGGCTGCTCTTCCAGCTCTACCTGGTCTTCTGTAGGCACTTGAGGGGCTGGCTGGAGAAAGGTGAGGACGGGCACCACGATAGCGTTGTTTACTTGTGTCCAGGACCGGGGAAAGTCTCCGAGTACGGTGCTGATCATTTCCTCCTTTTCCTCTACGGGTTGAGGGTTTTCCTGATTTTCATCCGTGCTTTGCAACTTTTCGGGGCACTTTTTCAGGTGGTCTCTGGAGACAGTGGCTGTGGTCTCTCCTCCATCCCTGCTGATGACGTACACCTTTGGATTATTGTGGCTTGAGGGCAGTACGGTGTATGGGTCCTTTTCCCACTGGTCGTCCAACTTATGGAGCTGCCTTTTTCTTTTCAAGACCTGCTCTCCAGGTACCAGGGGAACAGCGGGAGCATGTTGGTTATAAGTCCTCTCCTGCCTTTCTCTTGATTGACAGAGACTTCGCTCGACGCTCTCCTGTACTTTCCGGTACCGCTGCTACCTTTCTGTATCCCAGTCTGCCTCTGGCGAGGAGTCCTCGGGTGTCAGGACTCCCATATCCAGGTCAACAGGCAGCTTTCCAGGTCTTGCTCGCATTAGGTAAGCCGGGGTACAGTTGGTGGAACCTACCGGGATGTGGTTATACAGGTCCACCAGATCAGGCAGTTTCTCAGGCCACAGGCTGAGTTCTTCCAGGGGCAATGTTTTTAGCAGATTTATCACTACCTGGTTCCTCTTCTCGCAGAGTCCATTGGTTTTGGGGTGATAGGGCGTTGTTCTTATCTTCCGGCAGCAGTACAGGTTGCAGAACTCCTGGAAGACCTCCGCTTCGAAGGCTGGTCCTTGGTCTGTCAACACCTGTTCCGGATACCCGTGTGGGCGGCAGAAATGCTGCTGGAAGGCCCTAGCTGCTGTTTGAGCTGTTAAGTCTTTGACGGGGACCACCACTAGGAACCGGGAGTAGTGATCCACGATGGTTAGGGCGTAGACATACCCGCTTCTGCTTGGAGCCAGTTTAACATGGTCCAGAGCGACCAGTTCCAGCGGCTGCCTGGTGATGATGGGCTGCAGGGGAGTCCTCTGGCTGGCACGGTCCCTTCTTCTTAGATTGCATGGGCCACAGTCTCTACACCATCTCTCAATGGCTCCTCTCATGCCTATCCAGTAGAACCGTTCACGCAGCAGGAACTCCAGCTTCTTCCATCCGAAGTGCCCTGCCCCATTGTGGTAGGCCTCCAGCACCATAGCTGCGTCCCGTCTCGGTACCACAACCTGCCAGATCAGTTCATGTGTCCGGGAATTGACCATTCTGCGGCACAACTTCTCCTTGTAGAGAAACAGTCTGCTTTTTTCCGTCCACAGTTGCTTGGTCTCTTCCGGAGCGTCTGGGTCCAGGCGGGCGTCAGCCTGGGTCAGCATCTCCTTCACCAGACGGACTGCGGGGTCACTGTCTTGCGTCTCCGCCCAGTTGTAGTGGGGTAAGGGGTTGAACGTAGCGGATCGCTGGCCCCTCACACGGTGGGAATACTGCTTAATCCCATGACGGTGGAACGCAGGGAGTTCTACCTCTTCCAGTTCTTCTGGATCTTCCCCTCCGTCCGGTAGGTTTGGCATCCTGGACAGGGCGTCCGTGTTGGTATTGGAGCGTCCTGCCCGGTATTTGATCGTGAACTCATAATTGGACAGACGGGCCATCCATCTCTGCTCCAGGGCACCCAGTCTTGCAGTGTCCAGGTGTGTCAACGGGTTGTTGTCCGTGTACACGGTGAACCTGGAAGAGGCAAGGTAATGCTTAAAACGTTCGGTTACCGCCCACACCACTGCCAGGAACTCTAGCTTGAACGAGCTGTAATTCTCAGGGTTTCTTTCCATGGGTCGCAGTTTTCGGCTGGCGTAAGCAATTACCCGTTCTCTCCCCTGCTGGATCTGGGACAGTATGGCTCCTAGCCCAATGTTACTTGCGTCCGTGTGGAGGATAAAGGGCTGGCTGTAATCAGGGTACGCCAGGATTTCATCCCCCGTGAGGGCCATCTTCAGCTGGCGGAATGACTCCTCTTCCAGCTTTTCCCATCTGAAGGGTGGCTTCTGGTTTTTGGCTTTCCTGGACTGGCCTATCAGGAGGTCCTGCATAGGAGCTGCCTTCTTGGTAAAACCGGGAATGAATCTTCGGTAGTAGCCTACCAACCCGAGGAACTGCCGCACTTCCTTTATGCTGGATGGTCTTGGCCAGTCCTTAATCACGGTGATCTTGTCAGGGTCGGGAGCCACTCCGTCAGCACTCACCACGTGTCCCAGGTACTGTAACTTTGGCTTCAGTAGATGACACTTTGAGGGTTTTACTTTTAGGCCATAGTTTGCCAGGGCTTCAAACACTTCTGCCAGGTGTTCCAGATGGTCCTCATAGGTCTTGGAATAGACGATGACATCGTCCAGGTATAATAGGACCGTCTCGAAGTTCCGGTGTCCCAGACAGCATTCCATCAACCGTTGGAAGGTTCCTGGTGCGTTTCAGAGCCCGAACGGCATACAGTTAAATTCGCTGAGTTCCATTGGGGTGGTGAATGCGGTCTTCTCCCGGTCCGCCTCTGCTACAGGAACCTGCCAGTACCCGCTAGTGAGATCCAAAGTAGAGAAGAAGTTAGCAGATTTTAATGCAGCTAAGGACTCTTCTATCCTTGGTAACGGGTACGCCTCTTTGTGTGTGATACGGTTGACCTTCCTGTAGTCTACACACATTCTCATGGTGTTGTCTTTCTTTTTCACTAGGACTAGTGGAGCTGCCCAGGGGCTACAGCTGTCCCTAATTACCCCAGCCTCCTTCATGTCTTTTAACATCCCCTTGGCGTGCTGATAGTGTGCAGGGGGTACGGGTCGGTATCTCTCCTTTATGGGAGGATGGTCTCCCATGGGGATGTGATGTTCTACCCCCTTTACTCGCTCAAAGTCTAGCGGGTGTTTGCTAAACACTCTCTCGTACTCCTGAACCACCCGGTAGACTCCCTGTTTTTGGTGTGAGGGAGTGGAGTCAGTACCCAAATGCAGTTGCTGGCACCAGTCCCCCATTTGTTTCTTAGAGCCGTTACCTTCCTCTGGTTGAGATGGAGGCAAGGGCTCCACGGCCTGTACAGAGTTCTGGTTTATGGTGAACAATTTGGCTAGCGTGGCATACCGGGGCAGGTGTACTTCTCTCTCCCCGATGTTTATGATGCGGACTGGTACCCTCCCATGGCGTACATCGACCACCCCCCGCGCTGTCAAAATGGTGGGCCTACTATCTGAGTAGATAGGTTCCACCATTGCTTGGTAGTCTCTACCTCTCAGACCAATAGCTGCCCGGCACCAAATCATCATCTCACTCTTCGGGGGCATGGCAATAGGGAACGGGTCACACATTCTCACGCTACCTATCTCACCACCAGATAATTCCACTTGTTGCCGCTTCATCAGTGCCCGGATCTCCTTTTGGAGCACACGCTGCTGGCTGGAACTGGCGTTCTTGGCAACCTGTTGCAAAATAAGAATCACCTCTGCAAGACAGTTTTCAATTACGTTAGTAGCTAGGGTTATTTTTGGGTGACTCTCGCGACGGTCAATGTCCACAATGATCAGTCCTTGTGCCGGCAGTTCAACTTTACCGACCTTGATGGTCACCTCTTTAAATCCTATCTGTGGCACGGGCTGACCATTGCTGGCGATAATGCTCAGGTCATCATCTGGGTAGCGGGTTATGTCCGAGTCATTCCAGTACCGCTTGAAGAGCACGTACGGGATGGTAGTCACCTGTGACCCAGTGTCTAGTAGGGCACTCATAGGAATGCCATCCAGTACCACAGGGAAGACCGGACATCCCCCTACGTATTTGTCACGCCAGTTCGATGGGCCTGATGATCTTAGGCCTGGGGGTTGGCCCTCTACCCCAGGTTGTGCCCGTTTAAATGACAGTATCTTGCCATGTGTCCGGGTTGATTGCAGCGGCGGCAGATGGGTCGTCCGTCCTCGTTGTATCTGTCGCTGGGTCTTCCTCTGGCCGGTGGGGTCTTCCTCTGTCGGTGCCACGGGACGTCCTCCGGTCCAGATGCCAGCTGGATCTTTCCTGGGGAAGAGACCTGTAAACACTGCACGGTTCTGGTTAGCGCGGCTACGCTTTTGGTTAGCTCTTGGACCTGATGGTGCAGGTCAGTAGCCGGGTTGGTATCCAAAGCTTGCGCACCAGCTCCCACAGCCTCCGTAGACAAGGGCACCGCCTCCTGAGGATAGGTAATAGCAGGGCGCCGGTGGGTTACAGCACCACCCGGTGCCGGTTCTCAGAGCACCAGGATGGCTCTGTCCTTGAACTTCGCAAAGTCTAGGTCAGGGTTCTGCAGGGCCATTGCACGTAACTGGGTTCAGTGGGCGTTGGACAGCAGACCCTCTATGAATTGCTCGGTCAACAGTTCGTCCTCATTCCTCACGCTGTCAGGGTCTGTCTGTTTAATGGCTCTCAGGGCCTCTTGTAAGTTTAGAGCATAGTCCCTTATACTTTCATGTGCCCGCTGTTTGCACTCGTAAAATCTGAGTTTTATTTCAGCTGAGGTGCGGGTGTCAAATGTGTTTCAGACGGGCTAGTATCTCTCTGACAGTCCTCTTCTTCACAGATGGCCAGGACTTTACCTCCCTTTGGGCTGCCCCAATTAACTGGGCCACCAAGATGCTTACTTTTTGCTCTTCCGTGAGGGGGTATACCTGGAAGAGGCTGTCCAGTCTTTCCCTAAAGTCACTTAGGGTATGTGACTCCCCTGAGTACTGGGGTAGCCAGGTTGCCCCCGGGATATAGGGCATGGTGAACGGCATGAACGGTGGAGCTTCCCTCTGTATCCGACATCCTCCTTCCCCCCTAGTGGACCGTGGCCTACCTTGCGATGATCTTCCTCCGTAGGCCGCGGCTCAGCAGTCGATCGTCGGGGTTGAGGACCTTACGTCGCGCTCCTCTCCCTTCCAGGACCTTACGCAGCGTCAGTGCGTGAGGCAGAGCTTCGGATCTCACGCGCTTTCGGCGTCCACGCCCTTCTTCTTCCCGCGCGGCGTCCCAAAGATGGCGTCCGATGGCGGGAAGCGGCTGCGGATGGCGGAAGACGGCAGAAGATGGCGGGAAACGACCCAAGATGGCGTCCGACGGCGGGAAACGACTCCGGCTGGCGGGAAAACTTCACCACAGTAAGTATCTCAGTCTCTGAAGGCGCGCAGTACCCGGTGGTAGCGGGCTGGTTTGAATCCTGCCGGCTACGCCAAAGTTGACTCGCCCCCTGGGCCTGCATTGTGCGTGCACGTGTGTACGGGGAATACCCGGAGCCAGATCGCTGGGGGTTGTAGTCTCCGAGGCGATGACCCGGTCCGTGCCCAGGGTGGTCAAACCAGTGGCAGACTTAGTAGTATTATAATTGTCCGACTACGCCACCCGTGGATTGCGGTCAGTGGGGACCGCCGCTGCAAGGCAGACCGCTGAGGCCGGTGTTGTGTGTGCAGCTAAGAATGGGATGACTCCCCACGGGGGAAGTATAGCCTCAGGGCAGTTGGTGTGGATGATGGGAGTGATGGTGCACGAGCGCAACAGGAACAACTCAGAGTCTGTGCAGTGCAGTTCAGGGTCTTTACTGGTGTTATAAAGCAGACCCTCCTGGGAGTACTGGTTAGCAGTAGAGGCCTGGTCAGTCTGTGAGCAAGCAGGATCTCCCCTGGCCAGGTGGAGTTGTAGGCCTCCCCGTCTATCTGCACTCTTCCTGGCTACCTTGCTGTATGCGGGTAGAAGTAGCCCCGGGGTCCGCGATGCAGCCTGGTGGACTGCTGCCGAAAACACTTTCCGGGTGAAAAGGAAAGCAACCAACTTAAATGATAAACCCCTCTGTGTTACAGCACACTGGAAAGGGTATAGGAATTCGCACTATCTCTGTTAGCAGCATGAGAGATATGCGGTAGTCCTGTTACAGCACAGGGACTACACTGGCGGCGCTAGGATGCATGTGTGACTACGCCAACGGATACACGTGCCTCCAGCTGGCGTGCTACTGGCGTACTACTCCACGTGGCTGACAGGCGATAGCCGTGGATGGGACGTCTGCAGGCTAATCGGGGTGTTAGGCGACCCCTTTGGCAGAGCCAGACTGCTAGACGAAGCTACCTGCCTATTTCCACTACACCTGCCTATGGAAACTACGTGGAACACAGTTGTCCACACAACAGCATCACAGCTCAATGTGGGTGGGCCTTTTAAAGACTAAGCCCTGCCCACCGTCTCATCATGGGTGAAGCCACCAGTGAACCAATCAGGCGGTGCCAGGTCACCGGGTCAGGTGGTTGCCAAACCACCAATCACGGTCTGCCAGGTCACGGGCATGCTCAGTACCGAGAATCCTGGACTTAGGCTCCAACAGCCCTGTCTGCCTCCGCAACCTATGCTTAACATTGCTAGGCAGAAATACCCAAGAGACAATCTGTACATCTCGTGGACCAGCTAGGTGTTGGAGCTGATGACAATGCTAAGCAGCATCAGCACTGGCTGCACCAGAATGGGAGACCACAGAAGGTTCTGGACCCATTTTGAATCCAGCAACAGCCCGACGCCTAACACCTATAAAGAAAATAACACAGTACCCACAGTCAAATAAGACTGCCTCTCAGGTCTATGTCTCTACTACGGGTTCAGTCTCTCTTCCCTTGTCCATATGTATGTCACTTGACAAATGGTAAGATTTTAATATTAGAGTTAGGACTGTCCCATAAGGGTTACAGTGAAGTGGTGGGATGGCTTTTACATTATTTTGATCAAAATTATGTTAACTAAATACCCTTTATTATTTATCATTATTTTTGCACTGTGCGATTTACCCATTTACTTCCAGTTATTTGGGTATTTTGCTTGTTTTTGGTTTTCCACAGTCAAATATGGTAGAGGTTCAAAGATGTTTTGGGGTTGTTTTGCTGCCTCTGGCACTGAGTGCCTTGACTGTGTGCAAGGCATCTTGAAATCTGAAGATTACCAAAAGAAATTTGGGTCGCAATGTAGTGCCCAGTGTCAGAAAGCTGGGTTTGTGTTGTAGGTCAGCAGGATAATGACCCCAAACATACTTCAAGTAGCACCCAGAAATGGATGGAAACAAAGCACTAGAGAGTTCTGAAGCGGCCAGCAATGAGTCCAGATCTAAATCCCATTGAACACCCATGGAGAGATCTTAAAATAGCTGTTAGAAGACGGCACAAGTATGAGAGACCTGGAGCAGTTTGCAGAAGGAGAGTGGTCCAAAATTTCAGTTGAGAGGTCTAAGAAGCTTGTTGATGGTACAAGCGATTGATTGCAGTTATTTATTCCAAAGGATGTGAGACAGAGAAATATTGAGATTGTTAATATATTTCAACAATTTTGGTTCTCAAGTCCTCAGACAGTTCTCTTCTTTTCTTTCTGTTCTCTGTGCTTAGTGTGGCACACACAGACACACAATGTAAAGATTGAGTCAACTTCTCCCCTTTTTATCTGGTTTCTGTGTGATTTTCATATTGCCCACGCTTGTTACTTGCCACAGGTGAGTTTGAACGAGCATCACATACTTGAAACAAAGTTGTTTACCCACAATTTTGGAAAGGTGCCAACAATTTTGTCTGGCCTATTTTTGGGGTTTGTATGAAATTATGTTCAATTTGCCTTTTTTTCTCTTTTTGTTTTTTGTATTGTTTCTGTACATACAAAGGAAATAAAGATAGGTATGACTAAACGTGTAATTGAATAATTTCTGGGATAAATACTTCATTTTCTGGAACAATTTCAAGGGTGACAACACTTTCCGCCATGACTGTACATATTTGCTATCACTGTGTCCATAATGACCCAAACTATAAAAAGAACACTTTTTATTCTATTTATCCCTGACAATGAACACCATAAAAGAAAACAAAAAAAAACAATGACAGAATCACAGTTTTTATTTTACAAAACATGGAATAAAAAGCAATCAAAAAGTCAAATATACCCCAAAATGGTATCAATAAAAACTATAATTTGTCCTTGAAAAGGTATACCCTCACACAGCTCAACAAAAAAATTTAAAAGGTTATGTCTCCCAGAATATGGTATCACAAATATATTTTAGTTTTTTACAAAGTACCTTTATTGCGCAAACATAGTAAAACAAAAATAGACCAATATAAATTTGGTATCTTATTAATCATACTGACCTACAAAATAAAGTTAACATGTCAATTATTGCACACAGTCAACATCGAAAAAAAATAAACCCTAATTTGGAAAAAAATGCAATTATCACTTTTGCCATCTGTTCATATTCATTTTTTTAAGACACCTTTTTTAGTCAAAATGGTCACTACTCCCCTTAATAGATACCTTGTGGGGCATAGTTTTCAAAATGGGGCCACTAATAGATGGTGGGTTCCTCGATACTAATACATAAGGGGCTGTGCCAATGTACTCCAAATGGTGCTCCATCCCTTTTGAGCCATGCCATGTGCCCACCAGTAGCGTATAACTACATATAGGGTATTGCTGTACTCAAAAGAAATTGAGTAATAAATTATGGAGTACATTATTTTCCTCATGTACGAGAAAAACTAATGCCTGAATGAGGCCTAAGGTACAACAGATTTGCATTCTCAGTCATTACTTTTAATAAAAATTCTGATGCTTCATACTGTTTCAACTTTCTATTGTTATCTTATACTATCAACTGCCCCTATATTCTCCCACTTATAATTCTTTAGCGCATTGAATTAAACATAACACAAATTCAGCATAAGCAAAGCAAGTTCTATATAAAATAGCTTTTTTGTAAGCCATTAAAAATTTCCTTGGGTAAAATAATAATTTTGTTGGCAGTGCAATAAATATTTTCAATGTTGTAAGTGCTAAAATAATACTGAGCATATTTTAATTGAGTTATCCTTTATAGCTAGATTAAATATTACCATTATTGGAAAGGGAGTGACAAGGGTTCATGTGGGTTCATGAGAAAAAAAATAAGCCAAAACAAAAGATGAGACACATTGTTGGGATTTTGCATTTCCTCTTATTACAGATTCTCTCATCTCTTGGCATCACGTACTTGGCCCTATCTTGGATCTCTTCATACCTAACAGACCGGACAATCAGCATCTCCCATTCACTCACACATCACCTCCTCATCTCGCTTCCTATCTGTCGGTGCCCCCCAAGGTTCAGGTCTAGTACCCCTGTTTTTGTCTATCTACACCTTCATCCTGGAACAGCTCATAGAGTCCCATGGCTTTCAGTATCATCTCTATGCTGATGACACACAGATCTACCTTCTCTAGACCTGATATCACCTCCTTACTAACCAATATCCCACAATGTGTGTCCACTATTTCATCCTTCTTCTCTGTTAGATTTCTAAACCTTAACATGGACAAAACAAAAAAATTCACAGTTTTTCCCCTGTCTCACTCAACTACCCCAATAGACCTATCCTTTAAAGTAAATGGCTGCTCACTCTCTCCAGTCCCGCAAGCTCGCTGCCTTGGGGTAACTCTGGACTCTAATCTCTCCTTCAAACCACATATCCCAGCCCTTTCCACTTCCTGCCGACTCCAACTCAAAAATACTTTCCGCATCGGTAAATTCCTTAATCAAAAACCCTAGTGCATGCTTTCATCATCTCCCACCTCGACTACTGCAACCTCCTGCTTTGTGGACTCCCTTCTAACACTCTCAAACCCCTCCAATCTATCCTAAACTCTGCTGCCTGACTAATCCACCTGTTCCCCTGCTATTCCCCGGCCTCTCCTCTCTGTCAATCTCTTAACTGGCTCCCCATTGCCCAGAGACTCAAATTCAAAATCCTAACCATGGCATACAAAGTCATCCACAACCTGTCTCCTCCATACATCTGTGACCTAGTCTCCCCGTACTTTCTGCACTCAACCTCCGATCCTCACAAGATCTCCTTCTTTACCCCCCTCTTATCTCATCTTCCCACAATCGCATGCAAGATTGCTCCCGTGCATCCCCCCTACTCTGGAACTCTCTACTCCAACATATCAGACTTTCGCTTACTGTGGAAGCCTTCAAAAGGAACCTGAAGACCCACCTCTTCCAATAAGCGTACAACCTGCAGTAACCCTCGTTCCACCATACTGCTGCCCGACCAGCTCTATCCTCACTTACTGTATCCTCACCCATCCCCTTTAGACTGTGAGCCCTCGCAGGCAGGGTCCTCTCTTCTCCTGTACCAGTCGGTGACTTGTATGGTTAAGATTATTGTACTTGTTTTTTATTATGTATACAACCTTTTCACATGTAAAGAAACCATGGAATAAATGGCACTATAATAATAATAAATATTAATAATTATAATTATTATATGACGCTGTGTAATTGCTCATTTTGCTTTTCTTACGGAGCCAACCTCCGCGGCTAGACAGGGAGAAATCAGGGTCAGTTTAGGAATTGCTTAGTCTGTATACAAACCTGTGGTGTGAAGGTTTAATGTCTACTCTGGTTTGTTCATCCCCATGTGAATGTTAGGTCTCCGTCATAACAGAGTTTTTCTGCTGTGTCAATAGTGCTTTGAACTCATCATAAATCAAGTCAGTTACATGTGAGTTTCACGTCATAATCCTGGGATGATGACCGGTGTCACATTCCCTCGTGAAGACCTATTGATGGGATTGCCCACATGTTCTCCAGACCAATCTCTGGCTCTCATTGTGTGCAAGACAAAAGTGGGACACGTCACTAAAGATAATAGACCTAAATGTCTGCCTTCAGTGCTCCATTCCAGCCTCCGGATTATCGAGTGGCTTATTAGTTAGACCCATGATAGTTGTTGTTGGTATATGCAACAGTAGTGGACTTCTTTGTTTGTGTGAAGGAGGACTTTATGCTGATCTGACTGTAGATGGCGATGTTGTGTAAAGTTTCTTTGTTTACTGTATTGTAAAAAGAAAAAAAGTCTCTCTTGTATTTTCTGTTTTTGCACTTACTTCCTGGTGCAGTACTGTGTGACTGTGCGTTTTTTCCTTTACCTCATGTTCTGAGAAGTAAAAGCTTATCCCATGTAATCTGCTCTGTGAAGTTTCTACCACAACTGTGGGTATCCAGAAGCTGTGCAACAGGTTATGGGCCCAGGCACCGAGGACCCCAGACACACAGGACACGGGAACTCTCAGCAAGACCCTGGTGAATGCAGAAGAATTGTTCAGTACAATTACCTCCAAACAAGTAAGAAAAGTTAAAGATGACAAGTAGCACAGAGCTAAAACTCACAGTAGCTAAGCTGAATAATGAGAATTATCAGCTATGGAAGTTCAAAGTAGAAATGTTATTGTCTAAAGATGATTTATGGGAAGTAATCACTACAGATAGATCTGATAAGGATAATCAGACATGGGATAAGAAAAATAGACAAGCAAGATGCTATTAGAGGATGATGCTCAATTAATCCACATAAGGAATGAGGATACAGCAAAGGGAATGTGGGAAGCACTAAGAAAGCTACATGAAAGACCCAGCTTAAATCACAAATTATTTCTGCTAAGAAAGCTTTACAGTATTAGACTAAGTGCAGACAATGACATGCAGAAGCATATATTCTCTATTATGGAAGTAATTTCACAGCTGAGATCAATTGGTGAAGATATTAAGGAAAGGCATGTAGCAGCAATATTATTGTGCAGTTTACCGGATTCATATACTGCTTTGATAAATGCACTAGAGACAAGACCTAAAACAGACATTACATTAGAGTTTGCGAAACCAGACTCATAGATGAATATCAAAGAAGGAAAGAACAAACAAATGATTCTTCTACTAAAAAAGATAATGGAAATGCTCATAAACCTACAGAATCAAAAAGACCCTATAATAAAGAGACACGAGAATGTTTCAGATGTAAGAAACAAGGACATTTAAAGAAAGACTGTACTATATGGAAAGCAGAACAACAGAAATTACATCATAAAGAGAATACACAGAAGGTGAAAAACACAATTTCTGATTCATGTGAAAATAATTGGAATGGCACATTTAAAGTGACTGATAAGAAATCATCGTTGGGTTGGTTTATTGATTCAGGAGCAACAAGTCATATGACAAGTAATAAAAATTTTGTCACTGAACTTAATTTAAATAAGAAGGAAGCCATTTATCTTGCAGATGGAAGCAAAATAACTGCAGAATGTATTGGACAAGGAATGCTAAACTTTTCTAACAAGTTTGGGCATGATTCAAAAATACTTGTACAGGATGTGTTATATGTTCCAGGATTAGAAGGAGGATTGTTATCTGTAAAACGTCTAACAGCTAAAGGACTTGCTGTAAAATTCAAAGATGATGAGTGTACAATCCTAGCAGGAAACAAAGTAATAACCAATGTCAAGGCAGATGAACAATTATATCATCTAGACACATTAAAGGAACAGATGAAGTTGTGTACACATGATCACAAGAATTGTATTCACATGTGGCATAGACGTCTAGGACAGAGGTCCCCAACCGCCGGTCTGCGGACCAGGACCGGGCCGTTGGGGTTTTTCAGCCGGTCCGCGGGGAGAGGGGGCCCCTCCAGCCTCCAGCAGGGCCGCCATCAGGGCATGACTGCCCTGACTCCAGTATGGGGCCCGGCCGGTAGGAGCCCCCTCGGAGCCCCCCTCTTGTGCGTCTCTCTCCTCATGGGGCCCCCGGCCGCATGCTGAGCGCCGGGTCCGGAACATCTTAGCGCTGCGCTGCTGCGGCAGCACCTTCATGATTCCCCTGACTTCCGGTCATGTGACGGCGCCGTCACATGGCCGGAAGTCAGGAGAACCTGGTGTCAGCGATTTGGACGAGCGCCAGGATTCTGCAGGGATCGCATGGGGGTAAGTATAACAAGTTTTATTTTTTTTTAAATACAATTAACTAGGAGTGGGGGGAATGGGAGATGCACATGGGGGGAGGGGAGAGATGAGAGATGCACATGGGGGAGGGGAGAGATGAGAGATCCACATGGGGGGGAGGGGAGAGATGAGAGATGCACATGGGGGAGGGGAGAGATGAGAGATCCACATGGGGGGGAGGGGAGAGATGAGAGATGCACATGGGGGAGGGGAGAGATGAGAGATCCACATGGGGGGGAGGGGAGAGATGAGAGATGCACATGGGGGGAGGGGAGAGATGAGAGATGCACATGGGGGGGAGGGGAGAGATGAGAGATGCACATGGGGGGAGGGGAGAGATGAGAGATGCACATGGGAGGGAGGGGAGAGATGAGAGATGCACGGGGGGGTGAGAGATGCACGGAGGGGATGAGAGATGCACGGAGGGGGATGAGAGATGCACGGAGGGGGATGAGAGATGCACGGAGGGGGATGAGAGATGCACGGGGGTGAGCTGCACATGGGGGGGTGAGAGATGCACATGGGGGGGTTATGTTTACATAACTTTGTTGCCTTATGAAGGGCGGGGGGGGGCCCCCAAAAATTTCTTGCACAGGGGCCCACTACAGTCTGTGTCCGCCCCTGGGATGAAGTAAATGCAGCTGAACAGCAGCTGTCAGGACAGCTGCCCTGTCCTGCTGCAGGGTGTGATGGGGCCTCAGTGATGCGGCTCCTGGCACAGCACATTATGTGGGGCTCCTGGCATAGCTCCTGGCGGGGACCTGGTCTACACTATATGATAAGTATGCACTAAACTCCAAATCCCTCCATTACCCCGCCCCCATATGACCAAAGCCCCGCCCACCCCACCCCCTCCTTGCTGGGCCATGGAAAAATGATCTTGCTTCAAGCCGGTCCCTGGTGCAAAAAAGGTTGGGGACCACTGGTCTAGGACACAGACTTCCTGAAAGTATAATGGAGCTACAAAGGAAAGAATTGACAAAGGATCTATTGATATCTGATTGCTCAATTACCTTAAGATGTGAATGTTGTATAAAATCAAAAGCCACAAGGATAAATATTCCTAAAGAAAGTGAAACGAAAAGCACAAGACCACTTGATTTGATGCATACTGACGTATGTGGACCCATGAAAGTGACTACATCAGGAGGCAATAGAAATATGGTGACTTTTATAGATGACTACTCAAGGTACATAGTCACATACTTGATCAAGAACAAAAGCAACGTTTTCAATAAACTAGTAGACTACGTAATAAAGTCGAATAACAAATTTCAGAGGAAGCCAATTGTCATTACAAGTGATAATGGAGGTGAATTCACAAGATACCAAATAGAAAACTACTTAAGAAAAAATGGTATAGAGCAGTGGTCCCCAACCTTTTTTGCACCAGGGACCAGCTTGAAGCAAGATAATTTTTCCATGGCCCAGCAAGGAGGGGGTGGGGTGGGCGGGGCTTTGGTCATATGGGGGCGGGATAATGGAGGGATTTGGAGTTTAGTGCATACTTATCATATAGTGTAGACCAGGTCCCCGCCAGGAGCTATGCCAGGAGCCCCACATAATGTGCTGTGCCAGGAGCCGCATCACTGAGGCCCCATCACGCCCTGCAGCAGGACAGGGCAGCTGTCCTGACAGCTGCTGTTCAGCTGCATTTACTTCATCCCAGGGGCGGACACAGACTGTAGTGGGCCCCTGTGCAAGAAATTTTTGGGGGCCCCCCCCCGCCCTTTATAAGGCAACAAAGTTATGTAAACATAACCCCCCATGTGCATCTCTCACCCCCCCATGTGCAGCTCACCCCCGTGCATCTCTCATCCCCCTCCGTGCATCTCTCATCCCCCTCCGTGCATCTCTCATCCACCCCCCGTGCATCTCTCATCCCCTCCGTGCATCTCTCATCCCCTCCGTGCATCTCTCATCCCCCCCGTGCATCTCTCACCCCCCCGTGCATCTCTCACCCCCCCGTGCATCTCTCATCCACCCCCCGTGCATCTCTCATCCCCCCCGTGCATCTCTCACCCCCCCGTGTATCTCTCATCCACCCCCCGTGCATCTCTCATCCCCCCCGTGCATCTCTCACCCCCCCGTGCATCTCTCATCTCTCCCCTCCCTCCCATGTGCATCTCTCATCTCTCCCCTCCCCCCATGTGCATCTCTCATCTCTCCCCTCCCTCCCATGTGCATCTCTCATCTCTCCCCTCCCCCCCATGTGGATCTCTCATCTCTCCCCTCCCCATGTGCATCTCTCATCTCTCCCCTCCCACCCATGTGGATCTCTCATCTCTCCCCTCCCCCATGTGCATCTCTCATCTCTCCCCTCCCCCCCATGTGGATCTCTCATCTCTCCCCTCCCCCATGTGCATCTCTCATCTCTCCCCTCCCCCTATGTGCATCTCCCATTCCCCCCACTCCTAGTTAATTGTATTTAAAAAAAAATAAAACTTGTTATACTTACCCCCATGCGATCCCTGCAGAATCCTGGCGCTCGTCCAAATCGCTGACACCAGGTTCTCCTGACTTCCGGCCATGTGACGGCGCCGTCACATGACCGGAAGTCAGGGGAATCATGAAGGTGCTGCCGCAGCAGCGCAGCGCTAAGATGTCCCGGACCCGGCGCTTAGCATGCGGCCGGGGGCCCCATGAGGAGAGAGACGCACAAGAGGGGGGCTCCGAGGGGGCTCCTACCGGCCGGGCCCCATACTGGAGTCAGGGCAGTCATGCCCTGATGGCGGCCCTGCTGGAGGCTGGAGGGGCCCCCTCTCCCCGCGGACCGGCTGAAAAACCCCAACGGCCCGGTCCTGGTCCGCGGACCGGCGGTTGGGGACCTCTGGTATAGAGCATCAAAAGACTATTCCATACACACCTGAACAAAATGGAGTAGCAGAAAGGAAAAACAGAACTCTAACTGAAATGATAAGGTGTATGCTGACAGATTCCAAACTATCAGAGAAATATTGGGGTGAAGCAGCAATGACAGCTACATATCTACAGAACCGACTTTTTTCTAGAAAACTGAAAAAAAAAACATGAACTGTGGCAAGGTATGAAACCAAGTGTAAATCATTTAAGAGTTTTTGGTTGTAAAGATTTTGTATTCATTCCAACAGAAAAACGTTCCAAACTTCAAAATAGGTCCATGGAAGGAATATTTGTTGGATATAGTGAAAATTGCAAAGGATATAGAATCCTAGATCCCAAAACAGACAGAGTTATGGTGAGTAACAGTGTGACATTCATTGAGGATCTAAATGAAGACACTATGATTTCACTGGAAACAAAAAATGAGAAAAACAGCAATGATATAGCTGAAGGAATATGTGATGAAAAAGAAGTTGAAATTAATAAAAAACAGAATACTGAAAGTGAAGAGAAACAACTACAAACAGACACAGAACCAAGACATTCAATAAGAGAAAACAAAGGAAAACCACCAATACGCCTTTCAAACAGGGCAAGTACAAGTTAAATTTATGAGCTTATCTCTTCGGAAGACATATCTCGACTTCCTGAAGAAGAAACCAATAAATGGATAGAGGCAACAGAAATAGAAATAAAATCCATGCATGACTCAAAAACATGGACACTAACAGAATTACCAGAAAGAAGAAAAGATATAGGATGTAAATGGGTTTTTAAAGTAAAGTACCGAACAGATGGCACAGCTGAACGATACCGAGCAAGACTCGTAGCTAAAGGTTATTCTCAAAAAGATGGAGAAGACTATGATGAAACATTTTCTCCAGTTGTCAAACATACTACAATAAGAACTTTGTTTGCAGTTGCAGCAATGAAACAAATGGAACTGAAACATCTGGATGTAAAGACAGCATTTTTGAATGGAAGTTTAACAGAAGATATTTACATGGAACAACTTCCAGGATTCAAAGATGAAAGTAACCCAAACATGGTTTGCAAATTACAATAAAGTATATACGGTTTAAAACAAGCTGCTAAAGCATGGAATGATAAAATCATGGAGGGGTTCACAAATGAAAAATTTAAAAGAAGCGAAGCTGATCCTTGCCTGTACACAAAAAGACTAATGGACAGATGGATCTATGTACTCATATATGTTGATTTCATTTTAGTTTGTTTTGAAAAAGAAAGGGATAAAGAGGACATACTAAAAATCCTGAATCAACATTTCGAGATCAAAGACTTGGGAAATGTGAAACAGTACTTAGGAATACAGATAGAAAGAGAAGAAGATGGAAGTTTCCTACTTAATCAAAATCACATGATTCAAGACATAACCGAAACAATTGGATTGAAGGATGCAAAACCAGCAAAGTCTCCAATGGAAACTAATTATCTTAAAGAGATGAGTAGTGAGAAAAATGTGTTACCAAATAATGAAGAGTACAGAATGGCGATAGGAAAATTACTGTATCTAGCGACTGTTACAAGGCCAGACATTGCAGCAGCAGTAGGAATTCTGAGTAGAAAAGTGTCCAAGCCAAATAAAGCGGATTGGAATGCTGTGAAGAGAGTAATACATTATTTGAAAGGAACCAGCAATGTTAAACTCAAACTGCCTACAAGTGATAAATGCATTTAAACTGGATACGTTGATGCAGATTGGGCTGGAGATCCAACTGACAGAAAATCTACCAGTGGCTATCTTTTCTTTCTCTCAGGTGGACCAATTAGTTGGACTAGTAAAAAACAATCAATAGTAACGCTGTCGTCAACAGAAGCAGAATATGTTGCAGCAGCACATGCGAGTCAAGAAGTTCTATGGTTAAGACAATTGCTAACAGACCTAGGACAAGCACAGTTGGAACCAACAAAAATAAATGAGGACAATCAGGGATGTCTTGTTCTTGCTCAGATGGAAAGAGTTAACCCAAGAACCAAGCACATTGATGTGAAGTATAATTTCTTGAGGGACCATCAGGAACAAGGAATTCTGAAATTAGAATATTGTCCAACTGAAGATATGACAGCAGACATTTTCACAAAGGCATTGAATGCTGAAAAACATCAGAGACTAATGAAGAAATTGGGTTTGACTGAATAAGTCCTTACTGTTGAGAAAAGGTGTTGGTATATGCAACAGTTGTGGACTTCTTTGTTTGTTTGAAGGAGGACTTTATGATGATCTGACAGTAGATGGCGATGTTGTGTAAAGTTTCCTTGTTTACTGTATTGTAAAAAGAAAAAAGTCTCTCTTGTATTTTCTGTTTTTGCACTTACTTCCTGGTGCAGTACTGTGTGACTGTGCGTTTTTTCCTTTACCTCATGTTCTGAGAAGTAAAAGCTTGTTATCCCATGTAATCTGCTCTGTGAAGTTTCGACCGCAACTGTGGGTATCCAAAAGCTGTGCAACAGTTGTACCCCTCTAGTCTTCATTCCAAGCTCACTAACAGTTAGTTATTACATTGATTTGATAATGGATCAGTGCTAAGGTCATTTCTCTAAAGTGCCCCGGAAACCATTTTTCAACTCAACACCAGGCCACGAGTAACCTGCATAGCCTAAATGTTCCATCATGGCCTGCAGTGTTTCTGGACTTGTCTTCCATCAAGCACATCTAGGAAGTCATTGGTCATTGGTTGGAAACTGCCACCAGTGGATCTTGATGATTTGCGTGTACAAATGCATTCAGCATAGCAGAACATTCCTCAGACAACCATTAATAACCTCATTGATAGGATGCCAAATTGTGTAAGTGCATATATATTTCTGTGTGTGGCGCTCATACTAGCTAATGAATAAATCAAGATGTTTTGAAAATTTTGTATCCATTTTTTCAGCATTTGCATATCAGTAATATGTCTATCGATTCTGTGATTTTCCCAGTTACACAAATTTTTATTTTAGGTGTTTTAATTTCAATGTTGAGCAGTGTATTTTAGACTGCAAAAAATTAGAAAAGCTAGAAATCAAAGACTAGTACCTCTTTTCTGTCAGATGTCATTGCTATATGAACTGAATTCACCCCTGAGTGAAAAAAATTATTTAAAATGGTGGAGAGCTTAAGTTCCAGAATAAGAAATACCAATGAAACACGCTGTACGTCAAATGAATATACACTGCTTCTCCTCCTGTTAAACTGTTTATATCCATTACAGAAACCTTTATAAAATTCCTGATACTGCTGACTTTCTCACCTTTCTGAAACAATAGAGGAAATCCAAGCCTCATGTATAGCTTAACCTGATCTTTCTGTAAAGACAGGTACAGTTTAAAACTTGATCTGTCAGGGTCAGTTTAAAACTTGATCTGTCAATTCTTTTAAAAGTGGATTTTTACAGATTACTAGATATAATCTTACCGTACATTTTGGTAAAACACCATAAATAAAGAAACGTGAATGTGAAAAGGACTTTATTACAACACATAGAAGTCAAAATAACTACAAAATTCTATTCACAAGTCATATCTGGTTTCAGTGAGCAAAAGAATTAGAGAGAATATCAAAATGTGTTATTTCTAGATAAATTAGGCAGGTTTAGGGGGTTTTTAGACTGAAAGAGAGATGAAACATTCTGGTAAAAAATCTCCTAAGATTATCAGTAAAAACACAGGCAAAACTATACAAGAAAAATGAATCCCTTCACGAGATATGACGGACATTTTTGTCATATATCGTGTCCCCAGGTGAGTAACGATCGTGGTCGCTGAGGGTGCGACCTCAATCGGGCCCGTGCGGGAGGGGGGGCCCGCTGACACCAACGCATATTTTAACAGGATGTGCATTCAATGATGATTACTCAGCTGAAATGCATTGCAGCGCAGAAACCAGCTGGGGGATAACAGGATAAGGGACATATATACCAGGATGGGCCCAAGATAGGCAACATATATACCAGGATGGAGGACATATACTGTATACCAGGATGGGCCCAGGAAGGAGGACATATATATTAGGATGGGGGACATATATAACATTATGGGCCCAAGATGGGGGACATACCGTATTTTTCGGACTATAAGACGCATCGGACCATAAGACGCACCTAGGTTTTAGAGGAGGAAATTTAAAAAAAAATTTAAGACAAAAATGTGTTCATGATGCACTTTTAAGGGGGAGGGGGTCTTCTGCTGACACTGGTCTAGGGGTAATGTCCCCCAGTTCTGACAATATCCCCCATCCTGGTATATATGGCCCCCCCCTTCCTTTTATACGCGGTCCCCTTCCCCATCCTGGTATGCATGGAACCCCTCCATCCTGGTATGCATGGAACCCCTCCATCCTGGTATGCATGGCTCCCTCATCCTTAACCTGGTATGCATGGCACCCCTCATCCCTATCCTGGTATGCATGGCACCCCTCATTCTTACCCTGGTATGCATGGCTCCCTCATCCCTGTCCTGGTATGCATGGCCTTCTCATTTAAAGATTTTTCTGTATTTTCATGACTATGAAAATTGTACATTCACACTGAAGGCATCAAAACTATGAATTAACACATGTGGAATTATATACTTAACAAAAAAGTGTGAAACAACTGAAAATATGTCTTATATTCTAGGTTCTTCAAAGTAGCCACCTTTTGCTTGGATGACTGCTTTGCACACTCTTGGCATTCTCTTGATGAGCTTCAAGAGGTAGTCACTGGAAATGTTCTTCCAACAATCTTGAAGGAGTTCCCAGAGATGCTTAGCACTTGTTGGCCCTTTTGCCTTCACTCTGCGGTCCAGCTCACCCCAAACCATCTCGATTGGGTTCAGGTCTGGTGACTGTGGAGGCCAGATCATCTGGCGTAGCACGCCATCACTCTCCTTCTTGGTAAAATAGCCCTTACACAGCCTGGAGGTGTGTTTGGGGTCATTGTCCTGTTGAAAAATAAATGATGGTCCAACTAAACACAAACCGAATGGAATAGCATGCCGCTGCAAGGTGCTGTGGTAGCCATGCTGGTTCAGTATGCCTTCAATTTTGAATAAATCCCCAACAGTCTCACCAGCAAAGTACCTCCACACCATCACACCTCCTCCTCCATGCTTCACGGTCGGAACCAGGCATGTAGAGTCCTTCTGTTCACCTTTTCTGCGTCGCACAAAGACACGATGGTTGGAACCAAAGATCTCAAATTTTGACTCATCAGACCAAAGCATAGATTTCCACTGGTCTAATGTCCATTCCTTGTGTTCTTTAGCCCAAACAAGTCTCTTCTGCTTGTTGCCTGTCCTTAGCAGTGGTTTCCTAGCAGCTATTTTACCATGAAGGCCTGCTGCACAAAGTCTCCTCTTAACAGTTGTTGTAGAGATGTGTCTGCTGCTAGAACTCTGTGTGGCATTGACCTGGTCTCTAATCTGAGCTGCTGTTAACCTGTGATTTCTGAGGCTGGTGACTCGGATAAACTTATCCTCAGAAGCAGAGGTGACTCTTGGTCTTCCTTTCCTGGGGCGGCCCTCATGTAAGCCAGTTTCTTTGTAGCGTTTGATGGTTTTTGCAACTGCACTTGGGGACACTTTCAAAGTTTTCCCAATTTTTCACACTGACTGACCTTCATTTCTTAAACTAATGATAGCCTCTCGTTTTTCTTTACTTAGCTGCTTTTTTTTTGCCATAATACAATTTCTAACAGTCTATTCAGTAGGACTATCAGCGGTGTATCCACCAGACTTCTACACAACACAACTCATGATCCCAACCCCATTTATAAGGCAAGAAATCCCACTTATTAAACCTGACAGGGCACAACTGTGAAGTGAAAACTATTTCCGGTGACTACCTCTTGAAGCTCATCAAGAGAATGCCAAGAGTGTGCAAAGCAGTCATGAAAGCAAAAGGTGGCTACTTTGAAGAACCTAGAATATAAGACATATTTTCAGTTGTTTCACACTTTTTTTGTTAAGTATATAATTCCACATGTGTTAATTCATAGTTTTGATGCCTTCAGTGTGAATGTACAATTTTCATAGTCATGAAAATACAGAAAAATCTTTAAATGAGAAGGTGTGTCCAAACTTTTTGTCTGTACTGTATATGTTTGCTTAAAATACAAAGGAAATGTGCTATCTATAACTTTAGGCCTTTTAGAGATTATTTCAGCTTCAACTCTATATACTAAGATGGGCCCAGGATGGGGAACACATATACCAGGATGAGGAACACATATTCCAGGATGGGGGACATATACACCAGGAAGGGGCCCAGAATGGGGACATATATGCCAGGATGGGGGACATACAGTGGGTACGGAAAGTATTCAGACCCCTTTAAATTTGTCACTCTTTGTTTCATTGCAGTCATTTGGTAAATTCTAAAAAGTTCATTTTTTTTCTCATTAAAGTACATTCTGCACCCCATCTTGACTGAAAAAAAAAAAAATGTAGAAATTTTTGCAAATTTATTAAAAAGAAAAATGGAAATATCACATGGTCATAAGTATTCAGATCCTTTGCTCAGACACTCATATTTAAGTAACATGCTGTCCATTTCCTTGTGATCCTCCTTGAGATGGTTCTACTCCTTCATTGGAGTCCAGCTGTGTTTTATTAAACTGATAGGGCTTGATTTGGAAAGGCACACACCTGTCTATATAAGACCTCACAGCTCACAGTGCATATCAGACCAAATGAGAATCATGAGCTCAAAGGAACTGCCCAAGGAGCTCAGAGACAGAATTGTGGCAAGGCACAGATCTGGCCAAGGTTACAAAAGAATTTCTGCATTACTCAAGCCTCCTAAGAGCACAGTGGCAGTTTGGGACCACCAGAAGTCTTCCTAGACTTGGCCGTCCAGCCAAACTGAGCAATTTTGGGAGAAGAGCCTTGGTGAGAGAGGTAAAGAAGAACCCCAAGATCACCGTGGCTCAGCTCCAGAGATGCAGTAGGGAGATGGGAGAAAATTCCACAAAGTCAACTATCACTGCAGCCCTCCTCCTGTCGGGAGTTTATGGCAGAGTGGCCCGACGGAAGCCCCTCCTCAGTGCAAGTCATATGAAAGCCCACATAGAGTTTGCTCAAAAACACATGAAGGACTCACAGACTATGGGAAATATAATATTCTCTGGTCTGATGAGACGAAGATAGAACTTTTTCGTGATAATTGTAAGCGGTATGAGTGGAGAAAGCCAGGCACTGCTCATCACCTGCCAAATACAATCCCAACAGTGAAACATGGTGGTGGCAGCATCATGCTATGGGGGTGTTTTTCAGCTGCAGGGACAAGACGACTGGTTGCAATTGAAGGAAACATAAATGCGGCCAAGTACAGAGATATCCTGAATAAAAACCTCTTCCAGAGTGCTCTGGACCTCAGATTTGGCTGAAGGTTCACCTTCCAACAAGACAATGACCCTAAGCACACAGCTAAAATAACAAAGGAGTGGCTTCAGAACAAATCTGTGACCATTCTTGACTGGCCCAGCAAGAGCCCTGACCTAAACCCAATTGAGCATCTCTGGAGAGACCTGAAAATGGCTGTCCACCAACGTTCACCATCCAACCTGACGGAACTGGAGAGGCTATGAAAGGAAGAATGGCAGAGGATCCCCAAATCCATGTGTGAAAAACTTGTTGCATCATTCCCAAGAAGACTCATGGCTGTACTAACTCAAAAGGGTGCTTCTACTCAATACTGAGCAAAGGGTCTGAATACTTATGACCATGTGATATTTCCGTTTTTCTTTTTTAATAAATTTGCAAAAATTTATACATTTCTGTTTTTTTTCAGTCAAGATGGTGCAGAGTGTGCATTAATGAGAAAAAAAATGAACTTTTTAGAATTGACCAAATAGCTGCAATGAAACAAAGAGTGAAAAATTTAAAGGGGTCTGAATACTTTCCGTACCCACTGTATATATATATATATATATATATATATATATATATATATATATTGTAATTTTTAACATTTTAAAAATTACAAAAAGGAAAATGGGCCAATGCAAAATTTTGAACGCCCTTGGAGATTTGTTTGCTCAGATAACTTTGACCAAGGTTTCAGACCTTAATTAACCTGTTAGGGTTATGGCTTGTTTGCTATCATCATTCGGAAATGCCAGATGATGAAAATTTTCCAGCTTCATAAAAACCCAGCCTCCTCTAACCTTACGCCAAAAATCAGCAGCCATAGGTTCTTCTAAGCAGCAGCCTAGCACTCTGAAAATGCAAATGGTGAAGACCTACAAAGAAGGAAAAGGCTATAAGAAGATAGCAAAACATTTTCAAGTTGCCCTTTCCTCAGTTTGATATGTAATTAAGAAATGGCAGTTAACAGGAATAGTGAAGGTCAAGATAAGGTCTGGAAGGACAAGCAAAATTTCAGTGAGAGCGGTTGGTAGGATTGCTAGAGAGGCAGCTCAGAACCTCCTCTTGGCTGCAAAAGACCTTCAGAAAAATTTAGTAGACTCTGGAGTTATGGTACATTGTCCTACTGTCCAGAGACACAAATATGGCTTTCATGGAAGAGTTATCAGAAGAAAACCTCTCCTGTGTCTTCACCATAAAATTCAGCATCAAAAGTATGCAAAAGAACATCAAAACAAGCCTGATGAATTTTGGAAATAAGCCCTGTGGACCAATGAGATTAAAAAATAACTCTTTGGCCACAATGATCAAAGGTATGTGTGGGGAAAAAAGGGCACAGAATTTCAGGAAAAGAACATCTCGCTAACCATTAAGCATAGGGGCGGATCAATCATGTTTTAGGGTTGTGTTGCAGCTAATGGCATGGGGAACATTTCGCGGGTAGAGGGAAGAATGGATTCAATGAAATTTCAACAAATTCTTGATGCAAACATAACACCATCTGTAAAAAAGCTGAAGTTAAAAAGAGGATGGCTTCTACAAATGGATAATGATCCTAAACACACATCAAAATCCACAATAGACTGTTATGTTTTCTTCAAATTAGAATTCAATATATTTTTTGATTTGCAAAATGTATAATAATCAATAATTAATGTTTGGTTAATGTCTAATAAAACAGATTGAATATAAAATCCACAATAGACTACCTCAAAAGGCTCAAGCTGAAGGTTTTACACAAGCTGAAGGCCCTCACAGTCCCCTCATCTGAACATCCTTGAAAATCTGTGGATAGACCTCAAAATAGCAGTGCGTGCAAGACGACCCAGGAATCTCACAGAACTGGAAACATTTTTCAAGGAAGAATGGCTGAAAATCCATCAAACAAGAATTGAAAGACACTTGGCTGACTACAAAAAGAATCTACAAGCTGTGATACTTTCAAAAGGGGGGGCTACTAGGTACTAACCATGCAGGGTGCCAAACTTTTGCATTGGCCCATTTTCCTTTTTGTAATTTTTAAAATGTAAAAGATGAATATATATATTCCTAACGATGATAGCGAATAAGCCATAACCCTAACAGGTTAATTAAGGTCTGAAACCTTGATCAAAGTTATCTGCCCAAAAAAATCTCCAAGGTTGTCTAAACTGTTGCATTGGCCCATTTTCCTGTTTGTAATTTTTAAAATGTTAAAAATTACAATATATATTTTCTTGCCTAAAATACAAAGGAAATGTGTCATTTTTAGGTCTTTTAGAGATCATTTCATCTTCAACTTGCTTAACTGTTCACAGTAACAGCAATTTTGACCAGGGGTGCCCAAACTCTTACATGCCATTGTAGTAGTAGATCATAGCTCTACAAAACATATGAGAGATTACCGCACAGTTATGAATGGTGACTTTGGTGACTTACAGCTGATGCTCTTTCTGATGGAGTCGTTCACTTTTCCCATCTTTTCCATCTTGCTCAGACAGACACAACAACTTCTTCCAGCCACAACTTGTCTGGAGAGATTACAATAAAGACACATTTGACTTCTCACATTTTCAGCACCATCCCCATATATTCCCAGCCTGCACAAACTCCTAATCCTGCTGTCACCCCAATATTGAGCCGCTACTGCCTTATGTGTCCCTATTACTTCACCTGCTGTTTTCCATAATAAAAGCACTCCTCTTAGTGCCAACATAGTAATGTCCACCAAGGTGCCCCTTACATAGTAATAATGCCTCTTTTGTGCCCTGTAGATGGTAAAACTGACCCCTAGAAAGTATTAATGCCCTGTGCAAATGCCCTAGAAAACAGTGTCCACATTTTGCCCCAGAAAGTATTAATGCCCCCATGTGAATCTTTGATGGTCACAATACTCTGAGTGCCCCTATAACAATAATACTTGCGTGCCCATTTAACATTCAATAATGTCTCCTGAGTCTCCCCATGTACAGCTCCCCTATTCACAGTATGATGGGCCCACAGCTCCCCTATACACAGTATCATACTAACACAGCTCCCCTACACATAGTATGATGTCCTCACTGCTCCCCAAAAACACAGTTTAATGACCCCCACAGTAGTCCTTACACTGTATAATGACCCCACACTGTATAATGTCCCCCACAGTAGTCCTTACACTGTATGATGGCCCATATAGTAGCCTCCAAACTGTATATTGGCCATCACATTAGCTCCAACACTGTATAATGACTCCCCACAGTAGCCACCAACAGTGTATGAGGGCCCCCCACAGTAGTCCTCACACTGTATGATAGCCCCCATAGTTGCCTCTAAACTGTATAATGGCCCCCACAATGGCTCCCATGCTGTATAATGGCCCATACAGTAGCCTCCACACCGTATGATGGACCCTTCAGTAGTCCCTACTCAGTAGTCCTCACACTGTATAATAACTCCTACAGTAGTCCCCCACACTGTATGATGGTTCCCCACACTGTATGAGCACCCCCCATAGTAGTCCCCACACTATATGATGGCCCCCACATTATCTCCTACAGTGTATGATGGCCCTGGCATTCGTGAACAAATGGTATAATGGCCCTTACATTAGCTCCCAAACTAGATAATGGCCCCTACACTGTATAATGACCCTCATATTAGTCCACAATCTGTATAATGGCCTCAATGCTTTATGAGAGCCGTCACAGTAGCCTCTACAATGTATGAGCACTCCCCTCCCACTATATGAGGGGTTCCCATACTTTATGATGCCCCAGAGTACCCCCAACAATGTATGAGGACTCCACTCCCACTGTATGAGGGTCCCCCATACTTTATGATGCCCTCACAGTAGCCCCCTCAGTCACACCAGAAGTTTTAATTAAAATAAAAAACATCATATACTCACTTAATCCAGAATCCAGACGAGTACTGACGTACTATGCATGCGTCTGTGCCTCTGCCTGACTTCTGTGCACCAACGGCTCTGTGCATCTCGCTGCCATTCTGTAGACTGCAAGCTTAAAGCGACCTGCAATCTACAGAACAAAGAGCGGCAGTGAAGGGAGAATGGTCTCCCTGCTCTACAGCACAGCTTAACTATATCGGCATACTGTGCATGCCAATATAGTTAAGAGTAATGGTTGTTTCGGGTGGGCCCCTCCAGAGCAACTGGACTCTCTGCCCTTCGGTAGCTATGCTACTGCATTTGATCATAAGTGTGGCATCAAAGTAAATGCAAAGTGACATCAGCAGTGTGAGAGTAAAGAATTACAATAGGAATGTGCAGATTTGGTTATTTAACAAATTTTTTATAAGAGGATTGATTCAAAATATCAAATGAATGATTTGTTCATTCCTAGATGCTAAGTGGGTTGTCCTAAAATGACTGCACTCACTTTCACAGTCACCTGCCAATCCAGTGCTGATCCTAAAGTATTCCACTCTCACACAATCTCTTTTAAACTACTATTCCCTTATGTGAAGTTTAATTAAAATGTATTTTTTAATTTAAACATAAATAAAATAAGAATGTACTTTGATATGTAAATTTGTAATTTACTTTTCTTATGCTGCGTGTACCTGTGCAAACTTTGTTCAAAATCGGTCAAAACCAGGACTGAAATAAAAATATGAAATAGGAACTGTCATTTACACTTTCTCTTCCTTGATGTTGAACATCTAGATTTGCCTTTAAAAAACTATTGTACTGCTGCTTAAAGGGGTTCTCCAAGAATGTAATAAATTGGCCCCTGTAATTCAAAAGGCAGCCCATCCTAGTCACATGTTGGAACGGGCTGATGAAACCCAGCTGCCAAGACCTGCATCGCAAGTGATCAAAGAGATGTATCATAAGCAGTAGCACACATACCTCCAAGAGCCATCGAGAAGTGTGTTACAGGAGAAGAAATAAATCTTCTTCGTTGACCTCGCACAAAGGATTTTTTCTGTAGCCTCAGTGCTCAGTCAGCTGAGAAAATTGATTTCTTCTCCTTTCATAGACTTCTCTGGCCAATATGTGTGCTTACAATACAGCTCTTCTGTCAGTTGAGACACACATTTTGGGAGCTGTGTTTCTTCAGTCTGTAGCCCATCCTGCTGACAGGTAACTAGGGTAGGCTGACGTTTGAATTATGTGACTGGGGTTATTTATTACATTCTTGAAGAACCCCTTTAATGTGTTCTCCCTATATATAAAGTTTCACCTTGTGGAGATCGGCAAGCTGGCTTAGCTTGACACTAACCACAAGAAAACATTTTACTAACTAGACATCCATCAAAGGCCTATCATCTGGCCAGTATCCTACTGTATCCTACTGTGCACTGACTTGTGGTAAGAACCCCAGAAACAGATGCCAAGGAAGATGGTTTCTGTTTAAAATAGACTGCTTTGGATGACTATCCTCATAATCATTGAAATAGACTCATTATAAGGTCAACACAATTGACACAGATGAGGATAGGGCACAGCTACAGGAGGATTTAGATAAATTGGGGAGTTGGGCCAAAAAATGGCAAATGGGGTTCAATGCCGATAAATGTAAGGTCATGCACATGGGAAAGAAAAACAGCAGTCACCCATACATATTAAATGGGAAACCGTTGGGGAAATCTGACATGGAGAAGGACCTGGGCGTCTTGGTTAATAGCAAATTAAATTGGAGTGCCCAGTGTCAGGCAGCAGCTGCGAAGGCAAATAGAGTCATGGCATGCATCAGAAGAGGAATAGGGGCATATGATGAGAGCATTGTTCTTCCTCTGTATAAAGCGCTGGTAAGGCCGCACTTAGAATATTGTGCACAGTTCTGGGCTCCGGTGCTCAGGAAAGACATATTGGAGCTAGAGAGGGTACAAAGGAGGGCAACTAAGGTAATAAAGGGAATGGAGGGACTAGAATACCCAGAGAGGTTGTCAAAATTAGGCCTATTTACGTTGGAAAAGAGAAGGCTTAGGGGAGACCTCATAAACATGTATAAATACATCAGGGGGCAGTACAGAGATCTCTCCCATGACCTGTTTATACCAAGGATGGTGACAAAGACGATGGGGCACACTATGCGGCTGGAGGAAAGGAGGTTCCTGCACCAGCATAGAAGGGGATTCTTTACGGTCAGAGCCGTGAGACTCTGGAACTCTCTGGGAGAGGAAGTGGTGATGTCCAACTCACTTAATGAGTTCAAGAGAGGCCTGGACGCCTTTCTTGAGAACAATAAAATTACATCTTATGCTTAGTGATAGTTAATTAATCCAGGGATTTAATCTGACTGCCAGATTGGTGTCGGGAAGTGAATTTTTCCTCAATGATGTAAATTAGCCTATACCGCATGTTTTTTTTTTGCCTTCCCCTGGATCAACGCTGCGGAATAGCTGCAGTGCACAAGAAATAGGCTGAACTGGATGGACGCTTGTCTTTTTTCGGCCTTATAAACTATGTAACTATGTAACTATATATGCCTATCTTTTCTTTTGCCCAAGAAATATTAGTGTGGGGAACCTCCGTAATTAGAGTAGCGAACCTCCGTAAACGGCCCGCCAGCTCGGACCAGGTATCACAGTTCTTGGGCCGGCCCTTTAATTGCTCCTGACACTATGAGCATTTGCATGTAGCGTTCACCACTGAACACTGCGGCACGTGCAATGAAGGTTTACGTCCTGACGCTGGCCAGTGCCTATGTGGGTGTATTATGTTGGCGGAGTCAGCACGCTCTGCACTTCAGTCCCACCAACGATGACAACAGCAGCGACAGCCCCTGCCGCTCCTGTGATGTACATGTCCCCAGCCCCTCCTGAGATGTATATGCCCCAGCATCTCTTGTGATGTTTATGCCCCAGCCCTTCTTGTTATGTATATGCCCCAGAGTCTCCTGTGATGTATATTCCCCCAGCGTCTCCTGTTATGTATATGCTCCAGTGTCTTCTGTGAAGTATATGCCCCAGCCCCAGCTCCTCCCGTGATATATGTGACCCTGTGTCTCCTGTGATGTATATGCTTCAGCATCTACTGTGATATACATGCCCCCAGCACCTCCTGTGATGTATATGCCCCAGCATCTCCTGTGATGTATATGCCCCAGCGTCTCCTGTTATGTATATGCTCCAGTGTCTTCTGTTATGTACAGTGGTGGCCAAAAGTATTGGCACCCCTGCAATTCTGTCAGATAATACTCAGTTTCTTCCTGAAAATGATTGCAATCACAAATTCTTTGGTCTTATTATCTTCATTTAATTTGCCTGCAAGGAAAAAACACAAAAGTGAATGAAGCAAAAATCAAATCATTGATCATTTCACACAAAACTCCAAAAATGGGCCTGACAAAAGTATTGGCACCCTCATACTTGGTTGCACAACCTTTAGCCAAAATAGCTGCGAACAACCGCTTCTGGTATCCATCAATGAGTTTCTTACAATGCTCTGCTGGAATTGTAGACCATTCTTCTTTGGCAAACTGCTCCAGGTCCCTGATATTTGAAGGGTGCCTTCTCCAAACTGCCATTTTGAGATCTCTCCACAGGTGTTCTATGGGATTCAGGTCTGGACTCATTGCTGGCCACCTTAGAAGTCTCCAGTGCTTTCTCTCAAACCATTTTATAGTGCTTTTGGAAGTGTGTTTTGGGTCATTGTCCTGCTGGAAGACCCATGACCTCTGAGGGAGACCCAGCTTTCTCACACTGGGCCCTACATTATGCTGCAAAATTTGTTGGTAGTCTTCAGACTTCATAATGCCATGCACACGGTCAAGCAGTCCAGTGCCAGAGGCAGCAAAGCAACCCCAAAACATCAGGGAACCTCCGCCATGTTTGACTGTAGGGACCGTGTTCTTTTCTTTGAATGCCTCTTTTTTTTTCCTGTACACTCTATGTTGATGCTTTTTCCCAAAAAGCTCTACTTTTGTCTCATCTGACCAGAGAACATTCTTCCAAAACGTTTTAGCCTTTATCAGGTAAGTTTTGGCAAACTCCAGCCTGGCTTTTTTATGTCTCGGGGTAAGAAGTGGGGTCTTCCTGGGTATCCTACCCTACAGTCCCTTTTCATTCAGACGCCGACGGATAGTACGGGTTGACACTGTGGTACCCTCGGACTGCAGGGCAGCTTGAACTTGTTTGGATGTTAATCAAGGTTCTTTATCCACCATCCGCACAATATTGCGTTGAAATCTCTCGTCAATTTTTCTTTCCGTCCACATCTAGGGAGGTTAGCCACAGTGCTATGGGCTTTAAACTTCTTGATGACACTGCGCACGGAAGACACAGGAACATTCAGGTCTTTGGAGATGGACTTGTAGCCTTGAGATTGCTCATGCTTCCTCACAATTTGGTTTCTCAAGTCCTCAGACAGTTCTTTGGTCTTCTTTCTTTTCTCCATGCTCAATGTGGTACACACAAGGACACAGGACAGAGGTTGAGTCAACTTTAATCCATGTTAACTGGCTGCAAGTGTGATTTAGTTATTGCCAACACCTGTTAGGTGCCACAGGTAAGTTACAGGTGCTGTTAATTACACGAATTAGAGAAGCATCACATGATTTTTCAAACAGTGCCAATACTTTTGTCCACCCCCTTTTTTAGGTTTGGTGTGGAATTATATCCAATTTGGATTTAGGACAATTCTTTTTGTGTTTTTTTATTGAAGACAAATTAAATGAAGATAATAATACCAAAGAATTTGTGATTGCAATCATTTTCAGGAAGAAACTGAGTATTATCTGACAGAATTGCAGGGGTGCCAATACTTTTGGCCACCACTGTATATGCCCCAGAGTCTTCTGTGATATATATGCTCCAGCCTCTCCTATGATGTATATGCCCCAATGTCTCCTGTGATGTGTATGCTGCAGCCCCAGTTTCTCCTGTGATGTATACGTCCTAATGTATCCTGTGATGTATATGTCCCAGCCCCAACATTTCCTGTAATGTATATGCCCCAACGTGTCCTGTGATGTGTATGACCCAGCCCCAATATCTCCTGTGATGTATATGCCCCATTGATTCTTGTGATGTATATGCCCCAGCGTCTCCTGTGATGTATATTCCCCAGCGTCTCAGGTGATGTATATGCCCCAGTGTCTTCTGTTATGTATATGCCAGAGCGTCTCTTGTGATGTATGTGCCCCAGAGTCTCCTGTGATGTATATTCTGCAGCTTCAGTGTCTCCTGTGATGTATATGCCCTAATGTATTCTGTGATGTATATGCCCCAGCCCCAACATCTCCTGTGATGTATATGCCCCAACATAGCCTGTAATGTGTATGCCCCAGCCCCAATGTCTCCTGTGATGTATATGCCCCAATGTTTCCTGTGATGTATATGCCCGAATGTTTCTTGTGATGTATATGCTCCAGCGTCTCCTGTGATGTACAGTACAGACCAAAAGTTTGGACACACCTTCTCATTTAAAGATTTTTCTGCATTTTCATGACTATGAAAATTGTACATTCACACTGAAGGCATCAAAACTATGAATTAACACATGTGGAATTATATACTTAACAAAAAAGTGTGAAACAACTGAAAATATGTCTTATATTCTAGGTTCTTCAAAGTAGCCACCTTTTGCTTTGATGACTGCTTTGCACACTCTCGGCATTCTCTTGATGAGCTTCAAGAGGTAGTCACCGGAAATGGTCTTCCAGCAATCTTGAAGGAGTTCCCAGAGATGCTTAGCACTTGTTGGCCCTTTTTCCTTCACTCTGCGGTCCAGCTCAACCCAAACCATCTCGATTAGGTTCAGGTCTGGTGACTGTGGAGACCAGGTCATCTGGCGTAGCACCCCATCACTCTCCTTCTTGGTCAAATAGCCCTTACACAGCCTGGAGGTGTGTTTGGGGTCATTGTCATGTTGAAAAATAAATGATGGTCCAACTAAACGCAAACCGCATGGAATAGCATGCCGCTGCAAGATGCTCTGGTAGCCATGCTGGTTCAGTATGCCTTCAATTTTGAATAAATCCCCAACAGTGTCACCAGCAAAGCACCCCAACACCTCCTCCTCCATGCTTCACGATGGGAACCAGGCATGTAGAGTCCATCTGTTCACCTTTTCTGCGTCGCACAAAGACACGGTGGTTGGAACCAAAGATCTCAAATTTGGACTCATCAGACCAAAGCACAGATTTCCACTGGTCTAATGTCCATTCCTTGTGTTCTTTAGCCCAAACAAGTCTCTTCTGCTTGTTGCCTGTCCTTAGCAGTGGTTTCCTAGCAGCTATTTTACCATGAAGGCCTGCTGCACAAAGTCTCCTCTTAACAGTTGTTGAAGAGATGTGTCTGCTGCTAGAACTCTGTGTAGCATTGACCTGGTCTCTAATCTGAGCTGCTGTTAACCTGCGATTTCTGAGGCTGGTGACTCAGATAAACTTATCCTCAGAAGCAGAGGTGACTCTTGGTCTTCCTTTCCTGGGGCAGTCCTCATGTGAGCCAGTGTCTTTGTAGCGCTTGATGGTTTTTGCAACTGCACTTGAGGACACTTTCAAAGTTTTCCCAATTTTTCGGACTGACTGACCTTCATTTCTTAAAGTAATGATGGCCACTCGTTTTTCTTTACTTAGCTGCTTTTTTCTTGCCATAAAACAAATTCTAACAGTCTATTCAGTAGGACTATCAGCTGTGTATCTACCAGACTTCTGCACAACACAACTAATGGTCCCAACCCCATTTATAAGCCAAGAAATCCCACTTATTAAACCTGACAGGGCACACCTGTGAAGTGAAAACCATTTCCGGTGACTACCTCTTGAAGCTCATCAAGAGAATGCCAAGAGTGTGCAAAGCAGTCATCAAAGCAAAAGGTGGCTACTTTGAAGAACCTAGAATATAAGACATATTTTCAGTTGTTTCACACTTTTTTGTTAAGTATATAATTCCACATGTGTTAATTCATAGTTTTGATGCCTTCAGTGTGAATGTACAATTTTCAAAGTCATGAAATACAGAAAAATCTTTAAATGAGAAGGTGTATCCAAACTTTTGGTTTGTACTGTATATGCCCCAGAGTTTTCTGTGATGCATATGCCAGAGCATCTCCTGTGATGTATATGTCCCAGCCCCTCCTGTGATGTGTATGCCGCAGCCCCAGTGGCTTCTGTTATATATATGCCCCAGCATCTCCTGTGATTTATGTGCCCTAGCATCTCCTGTGATGCATGTGCCCCAGCATCTCCTGTGATGTATGTGCCCCAAAGTTTACTGTGTTGTATTTGCCCTTATTGTCTTCTGTGAAGTATATGCCCGAGCATCTCCAGTGATGTATATGCCCAGTCCCACCATCTCCTGTGGTGTTCTGTATATGCCCCAATGTCTCCTGTGATGTGCATGCTGCAGCCCCAGTGGCTTCTGTGATGTATGTGCCCCAGCATCTCCTGTGATGTATATGCCCCAGTGTCTCCTGTGATGCATATTCCCCAGCATCTACTGTGATGCATATGCCCCAGTGTCTCCTGTGATGTATATGCCCAAGCACCTCCTGTACTGTATATGCCTCTGCATCTCCTGTACTGTATATGCCCCAGTGTCTCCTGTGATGTATATGCCCCAGTGTGTCCTATGTGATGTATATGCTCCAGTCCCAGTGTCTCCTGTATAATGTATATTCTCCAGCCCCCCGCATCTCCTATGTGATGTATATGCTGCATCTCCAGTGTCTCCTATGTGATGCATATACTGAAGATCTCCCACTGTTTGAGTTCTGTAAATGTAATATGAGCAGTGATGAATTTCTCACTGTGAGGAGACTTGTAGTATAATCTACATCTATGTTCAGAACTTACTGCTGCGTGTTCTTTTCAAAATTCATCGCAAAGAATTTACTGCTCTCAAGACAGACGCAAACCTTGAATAGCAGCTGCGAGTAGCAATATCATCATTTCCACCTAACAGCATAGGTCTCACCTAATAGAAGCAACTTCAGGCATCACATTAGGGGTAAGCTAATTAAATGTTTGACCAAATACAGCAGAATAAATTTCAAGTTGATAATTTTGTACAGCCCCTGAATAAGGTTAAAAATATTGAAATGGCCGCTGGTAGAAAAAAGTAAACTAAAGGTTATGCTGAGAAACAGAAAATAAACTGTGTACAATATACAATACTGCCACTACAATAGCATGAGTACAATATATAGTGTGTTTATATAGCAATTTTTAGCTCCAACAGTAACCAGATTACATGACATCAGGCAGTTATAATGGCTCTTTAATTGGCATGTAAGCCTGTTTTGTGCTGTCAGTTCCAAGATCTAAAGCATGCAACATCTTCTTGAGGCATGTGTTTTGTTAAAATGAACTTCTAGCAATGAATACCACAAGCAGATGTTATCATAAACTAATGTCCGTTGAAAATAGCAAGTAAAAGGCAAAATATTTGTACTGACTGCATTCTAAGAAAGCCTAAAGGCTTCAAATGATAAAATAGTAAAAGTTTATTCATGCTATCTTATATCCACAGCATTAAAGCTCCTGTCGATTTATTACTCGTCTTTAAGGTTTTCTAATTAAACATCAAGATTTTCTGTGTTATTCCTTTTAAGAAATGTGGGAATCATATGCTAGAAATTATTAACAGAACCCTACCACTGTGTGCTAATCTTTCCCCTTGCTGTGCCCCCCACTATGAAACCACGCTACATTAAATGTGTGTTCTCTTTTTATTCAGCTCTTCAGTGGAGATGAAAGTGGTGTTGTGAAATTTTACCCAATTGTATTAAAGATGTGTCAGTGGCTATGTACAGTATATTGCATCAACACAACGGAAGATGGATACAATAAATGCAGCCAGAGAAATGGTAATAATAGAGAGGAGACTCTAGTTGATAGTTTTTACCTAGTAATCAAACTTCAATCAAATTTCATAACTGATCAATTTTTTTAAATTAGATTACACTATATATTCTACAGCTAAACATGTCTGGAAACACTATTTTCCTTCAGATACAAGGTTAATTTGCATCTGCAGGGAGAAAATGAAATTATATCCTCCCTGTAGCCACTGACTTTCAGTCATAGGGGTGCTGCACAGAAATGTTATAGTCACTGCTCATTATATTGTGATCATGGCTCTAATCACTCCCTGGTACTTTGATTGACAGCTGTATCATTGTGTGTATGTGTCGGTAGGATTTTAATGCTATTTACCTGCAAATTAACTCTATGTCTACAGGCAAATAGCATTTTTGGACATGACAGGTTTCATGGCATTTCTCTAAGATCCTAGCATTTCTTAGATGCTTAGACAATAATATGGTAATCTGAAGAATTTGGTAATTAAATAATAAAAAAATATTAAAGTTGGACTATAGTACTAGCACCTTTGTATACTTGAATAGACCTACCATGAATTATATGCCTGCAAGCTTCATCAAGTGCCTCATTTCTGGGGGTGACAAAGGGAAACAGAAAGGCGTTTCTTCCCCACTTCACATGGCAATAGGATCCACAAAGATGTATACAGCTCTCAAGATCACCTGCTCTCTCCTCACATTACGCAACCACTCTCTTTTTTTTCATCAACTTGTCAGATGGAGACTAGTCATTTCTTTCCCCATGTCGCACGCACCTCCTGGATGCACAGTGACTTGTGAAAGTATTCTCCCCCTTGGCATTTTACATGGTTTGCTGCCTCACAACCTGGAATTTCACTGCTTTTTTTGAGAGTTTACATCAGTTCATGTAAAGAACATGCCTACATCTGTGAACATTTGGTTTTCTTTTTACAACAAATAAGACAAAATAACTGAAAGCTTCAGTGTGCATAACTATTCACCCCCCTAAAATCAGTACTTTGTAGAGCCCCCTTTTGTGGCAATTACAGATGCAAGTCACTTGGGATAAGTCTCTATGAGCTTTCTACATCTTACCACTGGGATTTTTGCTCTTTCCTCAAGGCAAAACTGCTCCAACTCATTCAAGTTATATGGTTTCCTCTGTTGAACAGCAATTTTCAAGTCTGACAATAGATTCTCAATTAGATTAAGATCTAGGCTTTGACTAATCCACTACAAAATATTTGCACATTTCCCCTTAAACCACTCGAGTGTTGCTTTAGCAGTATGCTTTGGGTCATTGTCTTGTTGGAAGGAGAACATCTGTCCCAGTCTAAGCTGTGTGCCCACGTAGCATTTTTCAAGCGTTTTTGATGCGGAATTTCCGCAGCGGAAACGCTTGTAAAACGCTTGGTAACACGCACCCCATGGTCCCCAATGGGATTCCGCAAGTTCTATGCACATGCTGCGGATTTTTCCGCAGCGTTTATGCTGCGTTCAAAAATCCGCAGCATGTCATTTAATTTTGCGTTTCCGCAAGCAGAATTGCCTTTGTTCAATGCATAAAAAACGCAAGGCAATTCCGCATGTGGAAAACGCGTGATAAACGCGCGAAAAAAGCGCGATAAACGCGTGCGGAATTCCGCATGCGTTTTTCCGGGAGAGGACTTGCATTTATGCAGCAGAAATTTTCTGCTTCATAAATGCAACGTGGGCACATAGCCTCAAATCACTGACAGACTGAACCAGGTTTTGCTCAAGAACATCCTTGTATTTTGCACCATCCAACTTTCTCTCGACTATTTTCCCTGTCCCTGCTGCTGAAAAACATCCACACAGCATTATGATGTTCCATTGTGTGGATGGTGTTTACCTTGGAGGCCAAAAAGTTAAATTTTTGTCTCATCCGACTACAGCACCTTCCTTCAAACATTTGGGTAGTCTCCCACATGTCTTTTGGCAAACTTAAAATGAGCCTTACAATTTTTGTGTGTAAGTAAAGGTTTTTTTCTGCCCACTCTTCCTTAAAGGCCACCTCTATGGTGTATACGGCTTGTTTTTGTTGTAATGACAGATACTCCAGTCTTTGCTTGGGAACTCTGAAGCTCCTGCAGTGTTACCTTTGGTCTCTGTGCTGCCTGTCTGATTAATGCCCTCCTTGCCCAGGCTGAGAGTTTTTGTGGGCGACCCTCTATCGTCAGGTTTGTTGTTCTATCATGTTCTTTCCATTTGATGATAATGGATTTGATAGTGCACCGGGGGGATCATCAGCGATTGGAATATTATTTTTTTACCTAATGCTGACTTGTACTTCTGAACAACTTTGTCCCTGACTTGTTTGGTGATCTCCTTGGTCTTCATGGTGTTGCTTTGTTAGTGGTGTCTCTTGCTTAATGGTGTTGCAGCCTCTGTGACCTTTTAGAAAAGGTGGGTACATGCTGACAGACCACGAGACACTTTGATTGCACACAGGTGGACTTGCTTTCACTAACTAAGCATGTGACTTATGAAGGTAATTGCTTACACCAGAAATTTTTATTGGCTTTATTGCAAAAGGGGTGAATACACATAATATGCCAATTTTTAGCTATTTGATCGCATAAATATAATTTATGCCTATATTTTTCTCACTTCACTTCACCAACTTAGAATATTTAGTTCTGATGCATTACACACAACTCAGATTTAAAAAATATTTAAACACAGATTGTAATGTAATAAAATAGGTAAAAAGCCAAAGGATGGTGAATAAGTTTGTAAACCACGGTAGATGTCTGATTAGTATGCCATTATATATCTCTGAAAGTTGTGTTTCTTTAGAAAAACATTATTGCAGTTTTTGATGCTGTTTGCATGGCAAAGCCAAAAAGGGTTCAAGTAGGAATAAGTATTAGTCCTTCCTTAATATTATCCATTCTTTTAAATCCACTTCTAGCTTTGGTTAAAAAAAACTGCATCTGGTACCTCTGTTCAGTTTCATTCAATGATAAAGTGATAAACCAGCCCATCGACAGAAGATAGACTAGTCCAACTTTATATACTCCATCAATGCTTTTTAAAAAAGCACTCCCATCAAAATTTTTATCCTCCTAATATATTGCAATCATCATATTATATAGCATTGTGCACTTACAATTGCTTATTTTAACCTTATACCTAGCTAATTCTTCTTTTCCCATGAGGTCTATGACATCACATGATCAAAACTGATTAGCTGAATGATTATAAGCTCTATGTAGAAATAGGAGGTAAATTTTCCCTGTATAAATCATTAGACACTGCAAAAATCTCTGGCAGAGGGGAAGAGGGAGCAGCTGGGTCAGGAGTTGAAGAGGGGAATGACAAATGCAGGGAACAGAGACTTCCTGTTGCTACATACAGCAGAGAAAAGAGAAGAATTAGCTGAGTAGAAAAGCAAAATGAGCAATTGTAAGTACACAGTGCCATATACAGTTGTGCTCAACGGTTTACATACCCCGGCAGAATTTTTCCTTTCTTGGCCTTGTTTCAGAGAATATGAAAGATAACAAAAAACTTTTTCTCCACTCATGGTTATTGGTTGGGTGAAGCCATTTATTGTCAAACTACTGTGTTTTCTCTTTTTAAATCTTAATGACAACCAAAAGCATCCAAATGACCCTGATCAAAAGTTCACATACCCCAGTTCTTAATACCGTGTATTGCCCCCTCTAACATCAATGACAGCTTGAAGTCTTTTGTGGTAGTTGTGAATGAGGTTCTCTATTTTCTCAGATGGTAAAAATGCCCATTCTTCTTGGCAAAAGGCCTCCAGTTCCTGTAAATTCCTGGGCTGTCTAGCATGAACTGAGCTATTGAGATCTCCCCAGAGTGGCTCAATGATATTGAGGTCAGGAGACTGAGATGGCCTCTCCAGAACCTTCACTTTGTTCTGCTGTAGCCAATGACAGGTCGACTTGGCCATGTGTTTTGGATCGTTTTCATGTTGGAATGTCCAAGTACGTCCCATGCGCAGCTTCTGGGCTGATGAGTGCAATTTTGCCTCCAGTATTTACTGATAATGTGCTGCATTCATCTTTCCTTTGCCTTTGTAGCTCACACATCCCCAAAACATCAGCAATCCACCTCCGTGCTTTACTGTAGGAATGGTGTTCCTTTCACCATGGGCCTTGTTGACTTCTCTCCAAATGTAACATTTATGGTTGTGGCCAAAAAGTTCAATTTTGGTCTCATCACTCCAAATTACCTTGTTCCAGAAGTTTTGAGGCTTGTCTCTGTGCTGTTTGGCGTATTTTAGGCGAGATACTTTGTGGCATTTGCGCAGTAATGGCTTTCTTCTGGTGACTCGACCATGCAGCCCATTTTTCTTCAAGTGCCTCCTTATTGTGCAACTTGAAACAGCCACACCTCTAGTTTTCAGAGAGTCCTGAATTTCAGCTGATGTTATTTGTGGGTTTTTCTTTGCATCCTGAACAATTTCCTGGCAGTTGTGGCCAAAATTTTTGTTGGTCTACCTGACCGTTGTTTGGTTTTTACAGAGCCCCTGATTTTCCATTTGTTAATCACAGTTTGAATGCTACTGACTGGCATTATCAATTCCTTGGATGTTTTTTTGCATCCCTTTCCTGTGTTATACAGTTCAACTACCTTTTCCCGTAGATATGTTGGCAATTCTTTTGCTTTCCCCATGACTCACAATCCAGAAACGTCAGTGGCTGGATGAGAGATGCAAGAGTCTGTCTGGATCCCAGAAACTCACTCAGCTTTTGTGCACACACACTGCTTACAAGCAAACAGGTCACAGGTGAGGATGTTACCTTTAGTAGCCATTCAAACCCATTTGTGTCAAATTCTGTGCATGTTATCAGGCCAAAATCACCAGGGTATGTGAACTTTTGATCAGGGTCATTTGGATGTTTTTGGTTGTCATTAAGATTTAAAAAGAGAAAACACAGTAGTTTGACAATAAATGACTTCACCCAACCAATAACCATGAAAGGAGAAAAAGTTATTGTTATCATTTATATTCTCTGAAACAAGGCCAAGAAAGATAAAATTCTGCCGGGGTATGTAAACTTTTGAGCACAACTGTAATATGAGGACTGCAATATATTAAGAGGATAAAACGTTGATAAAACTTTTTTTTAACTCCCATTCATCTTCATAGAGTAGGTAGACTTTCTTCTTCGGAATGCCAGAGTTGTGGCTGTAAAGAAGCTGACTTCTCGCACTTATTGTGGCATTGTCCCACTGTATTTGAATTCTGGGAAGATGAAGTTAATATTATTAATGGGATTAATCAACCTTCAATAGCATTCACGCTGACAGTTTGCCTCTTGGGTATTTTGAAAAATATGAGGCCCTCATCATCTCCGCATTATGATTCAACAAACTTTCTTCTTAGCTGGAAAGACAGTCACAAAGTGGTGGATGGATCATAGGCTTCCTAGGAAATCACATTGGGTAAACATGGTCAACACTACCATTATGTTTGAGAAGTTAGTATATTAGTGTAAAAGAATAGACACCGTTCTAATAAATTTGGGAGGTTTATAAACTGTGGTGTGACTCCCTTGTTACTCAACCTACCTCTCGAAGTGTGAAAGAAGCAGTCCTACGAACACTCGTTCATGATAATCTTGTAGTGTAAATATGTAGCGCCCCGAGGGTTCGGTTGCTACAGGGGTATTGCACCTCAACCAGAGGTGTGATATTCCACTCCCAGGTAAGGATGGAGTGTGGACCAGGGCTCAGTTAGCTGCATACATAACACACTCACCCCATTTCCGGGGGACAGCTCGACGGTGCTCCCATTTTATGCAGGCTCAACTGACCATGTCCCTGGCTGGAGTGGGGAGGAGGGAGAGAACCCAATGATGTAGGAGCAGAAGGGGACGGTTTATGGAGCACAGGAAGGAGCTCACTGGGTGCAGGTTACCTGAGCTCAGACACAGAGAAACATATAAAAGGTGGGAGCCATCTTAGTCAAGAGAGAAGTCGAGTCAGTGGGTTGAGAAGGGAGTAGAGAGCTGACAGGGAGCCGAGGCTCAGCCTGAGCTCAGCTCCACGAGGCAGGCCTAGAGAGAAGGCCGGGGCCAGAGAGGAGAAGAGGAGAAGGAGAAGGAAGAAAGGAGAAGAGACAGATGAGTAGAAAGGCTCCAGAAACAAGAAGGCAGAAGGGACTCTAAGAGAGCAGAACGGACAGCAACCGTTGCAAACCCGCGTGATATCGGGTGAAGGGTCAGGCTGTGGAAGGGTACCGGATTCCCAAGTTGGTGGAGGTAAATTATTCCTCAGCCAAGAACCAGAGGTCGTGATCATTTATTGGTGCGACCCCCCGCCAAACCTGCTAGGAAGGGACCATATAGGATAGCGGGAAGCAGAGGCCAACGCTTACCCGACACAGTCCGCGGTAGCTGGACAGAAGTTTGGTCACAGGTGGGGCATGAGAGGCCAGAGAAAGGACAGAAGGGGGTCCTGTGCCATACTCCTGAATTGCCTGGGGGTTGACCGAGCTCCTCACCTGGTGGACGCAGCACGGCTTGGGCAGTCATTGCTGACAGAAGTGGCATGGATAACAACTGTGAGTAAAAACCCTGGACTGCACCATTGGACTCAGTGTGATCTCTGCTGCGCCTGCACCATCACCCCCAGCATCCACCTACACTGCCCTGAGGCTACACTCTTCCCGTGTGGAGTTATCCTATCCCTGTGCTGCACACCAACACCAGCCTCATCCCTGACCGCAATCCACGGGTGGCGTAGTCGGACATTCAAAACACTGATAAATAGCTGCCACAACATTTGGTCTGACCACCCTGAGCCACGGGATCGGGTTGCCACTACTACCCCCAGCATCGTACAGAAGCCCGGTTCCGGGTACCCCACGGCCCAGGGGGCGAGTAAGTTTTGGCGTAGTCGGCAGGATCGTGACCAACCCGCCACAAACGGGTATTGCGAGCCTGAAAAGAGACTGTTTCACTGTATTGAAAATGGCGCCCGCCCCGGCAGAACGGACGCCATAATGTGCGCGCCAAAAGACAACAGGAAGCCACCTCCCATTGTGGGCCAGGTCCCAGAATGGCGCTAAGGAAGGAGCCCACCCCCAACAGCCATGAGTGCGTCTGTAGAGATGTCCATCAAGGTGGGGGGGCTGCCCCTGAGAGTGATTGTCAGCAGATTGCCCCGGGACCACCCCCAACAGGGGCAAAAAGAGAAGAAAACCGAGGGGCAGGGTGTAGTTTGGATCAGTCTCGCCAGACCACACCCGGAGATGGAGAGCAACACCAGCTCCAGCACCCTGGCAAGCGGCCTGCTGCAGGCCGAGGCGTCCCCGTACAGCCTCACGGAGCTGATGCAGAAGACTCTGAGTTCCTGCGGACTGCGCTGGAGGAGTTGGACCGGAGGATGGTCCAGGCGCAGAGGGAAGTCATCGCCGGATGGAGGGAGGAGATGGCCCGGCGGGTCGCGACCCGGCAGCAAGAAACGCTGCCAGCACCCGGCAGTGCACCTGCCCCTGAGGATAGAGAGAGAAGACCGGAGGCCGAGAACAGCGCTGCTGCGGAGGCAGGTAAGGAAGACACCCTTGCCCCGGGTCCTGACACCGAAAGCTTACCCCTGGATCCCGCCGCGGAGCCAGAAACCCCGGGAGCCGCTGCAGCTTCCACACTCCTGCCGCCGGTACGTAGGCCCCAAGCCACGAACACCACCGCTGAACCACGCCCCACGTCGTGCCCCCTGACCCCGGGTGCGGTCGGAAGCGGCCCGCTCCAGGCCCGGTCGCAAGGCCTGGCCTTCCCAGGCGCCTCCCAACCGCGTGCGCCCCCGGTCCCGAAGCCACCACGCCATGGGACTGACCTGTACAGCCAGCTCGCCGGAGCCGATGGAGAGCCGGTCCCTGTACCCGAGGGATGGGTTCACCCCAGTCAGCAGAAAAAACCTGTCCGCAGAGGTCGAGGCCCCGCTTGCTCCGCTCTTGCCCCTACCACAGCCAGTCGCCGTCTCTCAGCTCCCGGAGGAAGAGGTCCAGGTAGGATGGGACCAAACCGGGGAGGATGTGATGGGGTTTGCACAGGAGACGCGGATGGCCGCAGTCCGCAGGCGGGAGATTTGTGAGCAACTTGCGAGAGAGGAGCGGGCACGGCGCCGGAAGAGGGAGCAGCTGCAGGCCCGGAGCGCGGAGGAGAAGACGCGGACTCGTCAAAGCCCCCCATGCACCACGCGGTCTTAAAACAGCTGGGACCATGGTGAAGTTCCACCAGGAGAAAGGGTGGGGGTTTATCCGGGACTCTGCCACAGCCACAGACCTCCATGTCGACAGGAGGGATGTGGAGGGTCACCTACCAGCGGGTCACCCGAAGTGGGAGTTGTTCCCGGGAGATCGGGTAATATACACTCGACATCGAGGCCTAAAAGGGTGGTATGCCCTCAATGTCTAGAGGGTGGAGGAGGAACAGTACCAGGAGCATTGCTACCTGGAGGACCCGGACGGGTCTGAAGAATACGAGGAGGAAGAAGGTACGCGAGGAGGACACCGCTACTAAGGAGCGGCAGCGTACAAATGTATATAGTTAGCCATCAGGGTAAAGAGACTGCTACATAGAGTTACCCGGCATCGGGTCAGTCAGAACCGGCTGAGGACTGGGAGCAGCCAACTTAGTGAACTATCCGGCCGAGGACTGGGAGCGGTCAACTTTGTATATATTTGCACTTCTTAAAGTGCCCCCTACTGATTTTATAAGAAACTACAACAACTGACCTCAGAACAAAAACCCGTTAGAGGTGGCCAAAGATGAGGTCCACCAGCTGGATCAGCTATGCCCTGCAGCCACCCCAGGGCCTACGTTGAGGGTTTACGAACGGGTCCCTCCTGTTAAAAGTTTTGCCAAGTTTGCATTTTATGGAAAAATGGACACCTGGTCGCAAGTTGCACAGTGGCTAGTGAAGAAGAGAATTTACTTAAAAAAAATGTTTTACCTGAAAAAGTTTTATATATAGAATTGTTATATATGCTGCTAGGAGAGTTACATGATATTGAAAATGTTTTGCATGATGGCTGATAAAAGAGTTCCGGTGATATTAAAAATGCAATATAATGTTTGGTAAAAAAAACCAACAAAACTTTAATTCTGCCTGTCTTGTAAATCAAATGTTTTTGCTCTGTTCCAGCCCGAGGACGTGCTGTGGTTTACCAGGGGGGAATGTAGCGCCCCGAGGGTTCGGTTGCTACAGGGGTATTGCACCTCAACCAGAGGTGTGATATTCCACTCCCAGGTAAGGATGGAGTGTGGACCAGGGCTCAGTTAGCTGCATACACACACTCACCCCATTTCCGGGGGACAGCTCGATGGTGCTCCCATTTTATGCAGGCACAACTGACCATGTCCCTGGCTGGAGTGGGGAGCGGGGAGAGAACCCAGTGATGTAGGAGCAGAAGGGGACGGTTTCTGGAGCACAGGAAGGAGCTCATTGGGTGCAGGTCACCTGAGCTCAGACACAGAGAAACAGATAAAAGGTGGGAGCCATCTTAGTCAAGAGAGAAGTCGAGTCAGTGGGTTGAGAAGGGAGTAGAGAGCTGACAGGCAGCCGAGGCTCAGCCTGAGCTCAGCTCCACGAGGCAGGCCTAGAGAGAAGGCCGGGGCCAGAGAGGAGAAGAGGAGAAGGAGAAGGAAGAAAGGAGAAGAGACAGAGGAGTAGAAAGGCTCCAGAAACAAGAAGGCAGAAGGGACCCTAAGAGAGCAGAACGGACAGCAACCGTTGCAAACCCGCGTGATATCGGGTGAAGGGTCAGGCTGTGGAAGGGTACCGGATTCCCAAGTTGGTGGAGGCAAATTATCCCTCAGCCAAGAACCGGAGGTCGTGATCATTTATTGGTGCGACCCCCCGCCAAACCTGCTAGGAAGGGACCATATAGGATAGCGAGAAGCAGAGGCCAACGCTTACCCGACACGGTCCGCGGTAGCTGGACAGAAGTTTGGTCACTGGTGGGGCATGAGAGGCCAGAGAAAGGACAGAAGGGGGTCCTGTGCCATACTCCTGAATTGCCTGGGGGTTGACCGAGCTCCTCACCTGGTGGACGCAGCACGGCTTGGGCAGTCATTGCTGACAGAAGTAGCATGGATAACAACTGTGAGTAAAAACCCTGGACTGCACCATTGGACTCAGTGTGATCTCTGCTGCGCCTGCACCATCACCCCCAGCATCCACCTACACTGCCCTGAGGCTACACTCTTCCCGTGGGGAGTTATCCTATCCCTGTGCTGCACACCAACACCAGCCTCAGCGGTTTGCCTCGCAGCGGCCTTTTATCCCTGACCGCAATCCACGGGTGGCGTAGTCGGACATTCGAAACACTGATAAATAGCTGCCACAACATTTGGTCTGACCACCCTGAGCCACGGGATCGGGTTGCCACTACTACCCCCAGCATCGTACAAAAGCCCGGTTCCGGGTACCCCACGGCCCAGGGGGCGAGTCAAATACACCTTTAATTTTGGGTTTAGATTATCAGTAAATGTGACATGCATAATAATGTTCATGTAAAATGAAGTTAAGAAGTAAAGCTCATTCATACAAGAAGATAATCTACTAAACTTGAATACAAATAAACTAGTATGCATGATAATCTGCTGATAAAAAGCAACTGAGTGATTATAGATAAACACTTGTCAATGATGTGAATAATTGTTTATCCAAACATAAATATAGTCATTGATCGAGATCAGATTCTGGTATGTAAATATAAATTTGTTGATCACATGTGACATTATTTAAAAAAAACTTATTTAGATGATATCATTGAATTCAAATGCTTGTCTATGATTTCCTGTAGGTTGTCTAAACCGCTCATATTGGAGATTATGAATACGAACATCTGTTTGTGTAATTGGGCCAAATGAGTCACATAACCTCGAAAGTACTTGATCTAGAACAGTTCACATAGTTTTGTATAGGCCTAGACAGCAAAGTCTACAGAGGCTCATCATAGCTCATCATAGCTGGCAGAAGCTTTATTGCGCTTTTATGCTAAGCGGAAAAAAAGGGGGAAGCTGACATGTACAATCAGAGATGTCACCAGTGAGTCATTGGACTTACTGTTTATTCTTTGCTTGCACCTGATCAGTACTGTACTAACCTAACTGTTGTGTAGAGTAATTAGTCATGTTACATAAGTATCATTAAATTTAACAACATGCTTTATGTGTTTATGATGTACAAATTATTTGTGGGTGCAGCTGAAGTGAGACATGTCTAATGGAGAAATACTTACCTAAATACTGTTAAGTGAATGGTTCTTTCAAAACAACATTAACAACCTGGTTAAAAGATGTAGCAGGTGTTTTTGCAGTCTAGCAAAGCTCTGCTCTATGTATATAGTCCTCAACTGGAGACAGTTCACACTAAAATCAGTGACAAGAACATAAATTGCCCTGGTCAATTCAGTATTGGTTAAGCACTTACAAAGTTAGGAATTGTGAAGCTTGTGTCACAATCTCATCATTGACTGTGGCCTAGGGACGCTGTGAGTGACAGCTCAGCCGCCCTATGGGATCTGAAGTGTACTGGATTGTCAGTTTTGTGAGTGTCAGGCCAGTCATCCAATCTGAACCTGAGGCATGCTGGGCTGTCAGCATTTTGAATGACATCCCTGCTGCTCAATGTGGTCTAGCCTGCGAGTATTGCCCCAGGTGTCTCCCGTCCTTAATCATTTGCCAACTTTTTAGCTGACTAGCTGTGAGCAGTCCAGTGTCAGATGAAGCTTAGATTTATTAGGTGTGTGCGCTCAGCTCTCTCTCTTTTCTCTGATCTTGTTGCCGGACCTAGGTTTTGTTGTGACTATTCTTGAGGATTATCCCTTCTGCTCTTGACACTCTCTGACTTCAGGTATCTGACCCCGGACTTGGGCTCTGACTATCTGTTTGCTTTACTTTGTCTTGACATACCCTCCTGCCATTTGAACCCGAACTGTTTCCTGACCATGCCTTTGTGTTACCCCTCTGTACTTCGAGCCCTCTTGGTATCTGACCTAGGATCTCCTGACTACCCTATCTCACAGCTTGCTTGCCTGTGAGTATTGACTCAGCGTCACACTACAACCAGCCAGCATGGATCCCATGCACATACTTGGTGATCATGTGGTGAATCGGTCTCTAGTGATTCAAGATCTGGCTGAAAAACACCAGAGTTTTGAATCTTCACAGTCCCAGTTGCAGGGCCAGCTGGCTAAACTTATGAAAACTCACCATAGCTCTTCACTGCCAGCAGAGACCCCATGATGTTCAGTTGGTCTCCTCAGAACCAGTAGTGGCCCTCCCTGATAAATTTTCGGGGGAGACAAAACAGTTTACCGTGTTCAGGGAGAGTTGTAGGTGTAATGCACATGCCCGGACTGACTGGCATGTGCGTGTTTATGTAGTGATTCCACTGGACCGTACTTGAGAGTGCCTGGAGGGGCGCACGACGGCATACGACGCCAGTGCACCACGGAGGAACCGAGCAGAGGGACCAGGGTCAACTCCAGGTCAAACTCCGGACACGGCTGTTGGCCCACACCGGGGAATACAGGAACTGGAAGGTTTAGGCTGGCACACTGGTATGCAGACCGGGAGGTACTGGCAGGTACAACAGGTTGGAGCACAGAGAGGATAGGACCCAGTACAGACTGGGACTTCTGGAACAGAACCGCAGAAGCGGTATACAAACACAGCAGGTTGAGACCGTCCAGAGCGGCGGGCAAGAGCAGAGCAAGACGAGACCGCCAGGAGCGGAGCAAAGGGTCAGAGCAGAGCGAGGCTGCCGGAGCAGCGAGCAAAGGGTATGAGCAGAGCGAGACTGCCGGAGCAGCGAGCAAAGGGTAAGAGCAGGGTAGGGCTGCCGGAGCAGTGAGCAAGAGGGAGCAGAGCGAGACTGCTGGAGCAGCGAGCAAAGGGTCAGAGCAGACTGCCGGAGCAGCAAGCAAGAGGGAGCAGGGCGAGACTGCCGGAGCAGCGAGCAAGAGGGAGCAGGGCGAGACTGCCGAAGCAGCGAGCAAAGGGTCAGAGCAGAGCGAGACTGCCGGAGCAGCGAGCAAAGGGTAAGAGCAGAGTAGGACTGCCAGAGCAGTGAGCAAAGAGGGAGCAGAGCGAGACGAGACCGCCAGGAGCGGAGCAAAGGGTCAGAGCAGAGCGAGGCTGCCGGAGCAGCGAGCAAAGGGTATGAGCAGAGCGAGACTGCAGGAGCAGCGAGCAAAGGGTAAGAGCAGGGTAGGACTGCCGGAGCAGTGAGCAAGAGGGAGCAGAGCGAGACTGCTGGAGCAGCGAGCAAAGGGTCAGAGCAGACTGCCGGAGCAGCAAGCAAGAGGGAGCAGGGCGAGACTGCCGGAGCAGCAAGCAAGAGGGAGCAGGGCGAGACTGCCGAAGCAGCGAGCAAAGAGTCAGAGCAGAGCGAGACTGCCAGAGCAGCGAGCAAAGGGTAAGAGCAGAGTAGGACTGCCAGAGCAGTGAGCAAAGAGGGAGCAGAGCGAGACTGCCGAAGCAGCGAGCAAAGGGTCAGAGCAGAGTAGGACTGCCGGAGCAGTGAGCAAGAGGGAGCAGAGCGAGACTGCCGGAGCAGCGAGAAAAGGGTCAGAGCAGAGCGAGACTGCTGGAGCAGTGAGGAAAAGGGAGAGGGCAGAACGAGACTGCCGGAGCAGTGAGAAAGAGGGAGCTGAGCGAGACTGCCAGAGCAGTGAGGTAAAGGAAGAGAGCAGAACGAGACTGCCGGAGCAGTGAGAAAGAGGGAGCAGAGCGAGACTGCCGGAGCAGTGAGGTAAAGGAAGAGAGCAGAACGAGACTGCCGGAGCAGTGAGGAAGAGGGATAGAGCAGACTGCAGGAGCAGCAAGCAAGAGGGAACAGAGCGAGACTGCCGGAGCAGCGAGCAAAGGGTCAGAGCAGGGCAGAGGAGACAGGACACTGTTCACACAGGACAGGCAGGAAGGGAAAGGCGGAACCAGAAATAAACTAGAAACTTACAAAGAAGTAACGAGAGAGCACAAAACTCACAACTGAAGTACAGCGACAACGAGAGGGAGTTAGGTACAGGGAAAAGGGAAGGGACGGACATAGAGGCAAAACAGGTAAAAGATAGGAGAGAGTTCAGACTGGAACAGAGTGTACGGAGGAGACCAACACTGCAGCGGGATACAGGAGCGGGCCTGGGAATACGGCCCCCAGAGAGGCAGGATGAACAGGCAAGGAGTGTGTTCAGACTGGCCTGGAAATACAGCCTCCAGGAAGGCGGAACGAACAGGCAAGGAGCGTGTACAGACTGCAGGTTAGGGTACACAGATAGGACACAGTACAGACATGGGAACAGATACTGCAAGACAGGTAACATAGACAGGACCTGGCATGTCAGAGACAAAAGCCAACTGACAGGGCAAGATGCTCAGGCATGGGTTAATTGGAGCAGCTGGTTTAAATACCAGGTGACAGACAGCAATAGGCTGAGGACGCACAAGGGGTGTGCCCACAGCAGGTACAAGAAACAGGAAGAGATCGGGCGCCGCCCTTAAGCAGCAGAAACAGAGGCAAACAGACAGCATGGAGGGAAGCCAGAGAGACATTCTGGATTGGAGATCAAGTGCGCGCTCTTGCACAGCGGGAGAAGGACCACTATGCAAGGACGCCGCCAGGTATGTTACAGTACCCCCCCCTTACGCCCCCTCTTCTTCAGGCCTGCCAGGATCTTCCGCAGGGATTTCGAGGGCCAATCCTTCACTTCAAGGAGATTACATCCACAGTCCACAGGAAAAACTGGTCTCATCAGGGTAGCAAGAATGCTTCCTCCCATCCAGCCACCCTTAGCAACAGATGAAATGGGTGGAGTACCAGGAACAGCACACAAGGAAGTCTCTCTCCATATATTTTCAGGTGGCACCCTAGAGGGTATAGGAGACAACTGGAAGTCCTCCACCGGGTTGGAGGGGAGGAGAGACTTAGGGGTAATCTCTGCTTCGAGGTACATCTTGTCAAGCTCACAGGAAGAAATAGATGGGTTATCAGGTACAGGGTGAGGAAAAGTCACTGTCTCTTTGTTATCTGGTGGTACCCCGGAGGATTCAGGAAACAACTGGAGGTCCTCCGCCGGGTCAGAAGAGTGCAGAGGCTTGGGGAAAACATCTGCTTCAGAGTACACTAGGTCGGACTCACTGGACGAAGCAGGCGAGGTATTGGGTGCCGAGTATAGGAAAGTCTCTGTCCATTCACCACCAGGTGGCACCCCGAAGGGTTCTGGAGACAACTGGAGGTCCTCCGCCTGGTCGGAGGGGTGTAGAGACTCATGGGTAACCTCTGCTTCAGAGTACACAAGGTCGGACTCACTGAACGAAGCAAGCGAGGTATCAGATCCAGGATATAGGAAAGTCTCTGTCCATTCACCACCAGGTGGCACCCCGAAGGGTTCTGGAGACAACTGGAGGTCCTCCGCCTGGTCGGAGGGGTGTAGAGACTCGGGAGTAACCTCTGCTTCGGAGTACACTAGGTTGGACTCACTGGACGAAGCGAGCGAGGTATCAGGTACAGAGTATAGGAGAGTCTCTGTCCTTTCGCTACCAGGTAGCACCCCGAAGGGCTCAGGAGGCAACTGGAGGTCCACCGCCAGGTCGGAGGGGTGAAGAGACTCGGGGGTAACTACCACTTTGGGGTACCCATTGTCAGGCTCACAGGACGGAGCAGACAAAGTATCGAGTACCGGGTGTAGAGAAGTCTCTCTCCATTTGTCATCGAGTGGTATCCCGGAGGATTCAGGAGGCAACAGGGGGTCCTCCGCCAGGTAGTAGAGGTGCACAGACTTGGAGGTAATCACAGCTTCGGAGCATCCTTGGACATGCACACTGGTTAAAGTGGGTGAAGTATCTGATGCCGGGTGCAGGAAGTTCTCCTGTGTGGAGTCTGGATGGGCAGTAGTCTCTTCAGGCAGGAGAACTGGTGCACTACCCACGCACATTACCCGTTGGGGCTTCTCCGGGATACAGGGAGATGAAGCTTCAGTAGGGACTTCAAGGTTGGGGTCAGGAGGTCTCAGGGAGGACAGACCCTGGCGTGACAGCTTGCCTCTACGTCTAGCACGACTGGACTTCCTCTTGAGGTTGGGAGAAGTATTCCGAAGAGCGTAGTCACCCTGTGAGGATTCTGGGTGGGCAGTAGTCTCATTGGGCTGGAGGACTATTGCGCTACCCACACACATTACCCATCGGGGCTGCTCCGGGATATTGGGAAGTGAAGCTTCAGCAGGAGCCTCCGGGTTAGGGTCATCGAAGACCGTTAGAAAGGCCACCAGGAAGGCCATTATGTCCAGGACGATAGGATCCTGTGCGTCCCATAGGGGGGTGATCCAATTCAAGGCATCACCCGCTAGGTAAGACATCATGAAACCCACCTTAGCCCGATCGGTGGGAAAACATAGAGGGTAGAACTTGAAGTGTAGCATGCATTGCTCCACAAATGCACGACTACGTCTTGGATCCCCATAGTATCGTGGCGGATCCGCAGGAAAGAGTGCTGATAGATCCATCTGGACTGCTACGTAATTAGCCAGGAACTCAGCTGGAAGCAAAATAAAAGTAAATTTCTTCTAGATGTACGTATTCGCGGAAAAACGTCTCAAAGAGCGAAGGCCATGGGGCTCAACGGGAACCATGGCCTGAGCATACTGTAATGCACACGCCCGGACTGACTGGCGTGTGCATGTTTATGTAGTGATTCCACTGGACCGTACCGGAGAGTGCCTGGAGGGGCGTAACTAAGTGTCTGCCCGATCCGACCAAGGTCGCACGACGGCATACGACGCCAGTGCACCAGGGAGGAACGGAGCAGAGGGACCAGGGTCTACTCCAGGTCAGACTCCGGACACGGCTGTTGGCCCACACCGGGGAATACAGGAACTGGAAGGTTTAGGCTGGCACACTGGTATGCAGACGGGGAGGTACTGGCAGGTACAACAGGTTGGAGCACAGAGAGGATAGGACCCAGTACAGACTGGGACTTCTGGAACAGAACCGCAGAAGCGGTATACAAACACAGCAGGTTGAGACCGCCCGGAGCGGCGGGCAAGAGCAGAGCAAGACGAGACCGCCAGGAGCGGAGCAAAGGGTCTGAGCAGAGCGAGACTGCCGAAGCAGCGAGCAAAGGGTAAGAGCAGGGTAGGACTGCCGGAGCAGTGAGCAAGAGGGAGCAGAGCGAGACTGCCGGAGCAGCGAGCAAAGGGTCAGAGCAGACTGCCAGAACAGCAAGCAAGAGGGAGCAGGGCGAGACTGCCGGAGCAGCGAGCAAGAGGGAGCAGAGCGAGACTGCCGAAGCAGCGAGCAAAGGGTCAGAGCAGAGCGAGACTGCCGGAGCAGCGAGCAAAGGGTAAGAGCAGAGTATGACTGCCGGAGCAGTGAGCAAAGAGGGAGCAGAGCGAGACTGCCGAAGCAGCGAGCAAAGCATCAGAGCAGAGCGAGACTGCCAGAGCAGCGAGCAAAGGGTAAGAGCAGAGTAGGACTGCCGGAGCAGTGAGCAAGAGGGAGCAGAGCGAGACTGCCGGAGCAGCGAGAAAAGGGTCAGAGCAGAGCGAGACTGCTGGAGCAGTGAGGAAAAGGGAGAGAGCAGAACGAGACTGCCGGAGCAGTGAGAAAGAGGGAGCTGAGCGAGACTGCCAGAGCAGTGAGGTAAAAGAAGAAAGCAGAACGAGACTGCCGGAGCAGTGAGAAAGAGGGAGCAGAGCGAGACTGCCGGAGCAGTGAGGTAAAGGAAGAGAGCAGAAGAGAGACTGCCGGAGCAGTGAGAAAGAGGGAGCAGAACGAGACTGCCGGAGCAGTGAGGAAGAGGGATAGAGCAGACTGCAGGAGCAGCAAGCAAGAGGGAACAGAGCGAGACTGCCGGAGCAGCGAGCAAAGGGTCAGAGCAGGGCAGAGGAGACAGGACACTGTTCACACAGGACAGGCAGGAAGGGAAAGGCGGAACCAGAAACAAACTAGATACTTACAAAGAAGTAACGAGAGAGCACAAAACTCACAACTGAAGTACAGCGACAACGAGAGGGAGTTAGGTACAGGTTCAGACAACGCAGGAAAAGGGAAGGAACGGACATAGAGGCAAAACAGGTAAAAGATAGGAGAGAGTTCAGACTGTAACTGAGTGTACGGAGGAGACCGACACTGCAGCGGGATACAGGAGCGGGTCTGGGAATACGGCCCCCAGAGAGGCGGGACGAACAGGCAAGGAGTGTGTTCAGACTGGCCTGGAAATACAGCCTCCAGGAAGGCGGAACGAATAGGCAAGGAGCGTGTACAGACTGCAGGTTAGGGTACACAGATAGGACACAGTACAGACATGGGAACAGATACTGCAAGACAGGTAACATAGACAGGACCTGGCATGTCAGAGACAAAAGCCAACTGACAGGGCAAGATGCTCAGGCATGGGTTAATTGGAGCAGCTGGTTTAAATACCAGGTGACAGACAGCAATAGGCTGCGGACGCACAAGGGGTGTGTCCACAGCAGGTACAAGAAACAGGAAGAGATCGGGCGCCGCCCTTAAGCAGCAGAAACAGAGGCAAACAGACAGCATGGAGGGAAGCCAGAGAGACATTCTGGATTTGAGATCAAGTGTGCGCTATTGCACAGTGGGAGAAGGACCACTATGCAAGGACGCCGCCAGGTATGTTACAGTAGGCTATTATTTACCCTACGACCCCGGTCTTCAGTGAATGAGTCCCAGGTGGCCTTCAGATTTGGGCATTTTCTTTGTCTCCATAAACCCCAGAACGGTCTTCATTTGACGCCTTTTTTGATGCATTAGGGGTTATCTATGACGAACCCACAGAATCCAGGTCGCTGAGGCTAGGATCATGAACCTGACACAGGGGAGCCACACCACTGAGGTTTACTGTACTGAATTCCAACAGTGTTCTACTGAAGTTCAGTGGAATGATGCAGCCTTTAGGTGCCAATTTCATAGAGGTCTGTCTGAATCCCACCCCTGATGGATGCTCTGGTTCGGCATGATCCCTGTGGTTCTTTGTAGGGGCCATAACCCAGACCATACAGATGGACCGCAGAATTTGTGAGAGGCATGGTGAGCAGCAGGATGCCTTGTATACTTCCCCGAAGCATGCCCGTTTACCCCCGGTAGAACTAATGGAGGTTGGAGTAGCCAGTTTTCGTGCAGTGGAGAAGAAACGGAGACCGGATGGTGGACTCTGTTTCTACTGTGGTCTCGCATTTTTTTTTAAAACTACTTTTTTATTATTTTTATTAAAGATTATCAGATATTTGTATAGACAATTTCACAAAGTAGGTAAGTACATAGAAAAAAACAGGCAAGTAATACTTAATTGAACAATAACAACATTTTTTCTTGTTTACAGCAATACTTTCCAAAATCAAATTTTCTTTGTGGGCGACCATCCCAATAGGTATAGCAGTCCACTCAGATTCATACTTTGACTGTAAGAAAAAAATTATAACTGACACAATATACGATACATGGGGGAAGAAAGAAGTGAAGGGAGGATATGTACTGGTTGAAGAGGAGGAGAAAAAGAAGGAAAAGATAATGCAGCGGATGATAAGGAAAAAGAATTAGACAGTTTGTTGTGCCCAATAAAAGTCCCATGGAGCCCACACCCAGGGCCGGCTCCAGGTTTTCATGAGCCCTGGGCGAAAGAGACTGAGTTGGCCCCTTTAACACATACCATGATTCATGATGCACCCCTTCAATGTTTAAGCCCCCCAACATGCAGCCATGTGAATGCAGTATCAGCCAAATTCCATGTGCAAGAGGAATAAAATGCAACATCACCCCCTTACATATGCAAGGCAGAGGCGTACCGCCAATGGCGGCAGGACACGCCACTGCTATGGGGCCCGTGAGCCGGGGGGGCCCGTGAGCCAGGGGACCCCGAAGTAGCAGGGGAACGAGGAGGATAGGTGAGTATTGTATTTACGGGGAGGAGGGGTGGTTGCGGCGGCGGAGGATCGGGCACACGCAGTAGCCGGCTTTTGCGGCTACCACGTGTGCCCACTGCTAAAGGGGAATGAATATCCCCTCTTCCCCACTCCCATGGGCGTGGAGAAGAATGAATATTCATTCTCTTTAGCAGTGGGCACGGAGGAGCGCTGAGCCACGGCTCCTGCTGACAGTGCCCACTGCTAAAGAGAATGCATATTCATTCTTCTCCACGCCCATAGTCCCGGCGTGGAGAGGAGTGAATATACAGGCAGCTCATATCAGCGTCTGAGAGCGTGCACTGCTGGAGTAGAGGTGAGGAAGGGAGGTGAGTATAAGTGTTTATTTGTTTTATGTGTGCAATGATTGGGCCATGCATACCAGGATTGGGGGATGAGGGGGCCACACATACCAGGATTGGGGGATGAGGAGGCTATACATACCAGGATTGGGGGATGATGGGGCCACACATACCAGGTTTGGGGGATGAGGGGGCCACACATACCAGGATTGGTGGATGAGGAGGCCATACATACCAAGATTGGGGGATGAGGGGCTACACATACGGGGATTGGGGGATGAGGAGGACTTACATACCAGGATTGGGGGATGAGGGGGCCACACATACCAGGATTGGGGGATGATGGGACCACACATACCAGGATTGGGGGATGAGGAGGCCATGCATACCAGGATTGGGGTATGAGGGGGCTATACATACCAGGATTAGGGGATGAGGGGTGCCATGCATAACAGGATTGGGGGATGGAGGGTGCCATGTATATCAGGCTTGGGGGATGAAGGGTGCCATGCATACCAGGCTTGGGGGATGAGGGGTGCCATACATACCAGGATTGGGGGATGAGGAGGCCATGCATATCAGGATTGGGGGATGAGGGGTGCCATGCATACCAGGATTGGGGGATGAGGGGTGCCATGCACACCAGAATTGGGGGATGAGGGGTGCCATGCATACCAGGATTGGGGGATGAGGAGGCAATGCATACCAGGATTGGGGGTATGGGGTGCTATACGTACCAGGATTGGGGGATGAGGGGTGCCATATATACCAGGATTGGTGATGAGGGAGCCATGCGTATCAGGATGTGGAAATTTACCAGTAGCTGCTGTATTTCCCATCCTAGGCTTATACTCGAGTCAATATGTTTTAAAATCAGTACGTGGTGCCCATAATACTGCAGGACTGTGGGGTACATTATACTATATGGGGGCTGCATTTTACCCTATAGGGTGTGTAATATACTGTATGGAGGACTATGGGGAGTGCATTATATTCTATGGAGGATCATAGGAAGTTCATTATACTATATGGAGGATTATGGGTGGCGTATTACACTATATGGAAGGCTTTGTGGGGCCATAATACTGTATGAAAGCAATTATACGGTGTGAAGGTTTGTGTGGGATTCTTCATACTGTCTGGAGGGCTGTGTGGGGCCATTATACTGTTTGGAGGGCTAGTGTGGGCCACTATTTCTCCCGGTGTGCCGTCCCCGCATTACTCAAGCACGTGTCCCAAAACATTAGCCGTGCTCTCAACAACGCAGTTACCAGGAAAGTCCACCTAACCATGGACACGTGGACAAGTGCTTGTGGGCAGGGACGGTACATCTTGCTGATGGCATACTGGGTTAACATAGTGGAAGACGGGACCCAGTCGGACCTTGGGACGGAACACGTCCTCCCGACGCCAAGGATTGTGGGCCCTAGGTCAATCAGGGTTGCCCCCACGGTCTACAGCTCCTGCACCTCATCCTCCTCAGCCTCCTCCTCCTCTTCAGCCTCCATCTCTGAAATTACCACATCAGTCACAAGCTGGAAGCACTGCAGCACTGCCTCGGCCAAGCGGCAACAGGCTGTGCTGAAGCTAATATGCTTAGGTGAAAAACCGCACAATGCTGAAGAGTTGTGGACAGCGCTGAAAGAGAAGGCAGATCTGTGGCTCACACTGCTGAACCTACAGCCAGGCATGGTCGTGTGTGACAATGGCCGGAAGCTAGTGGCGACTCTGAGGCGAGGCGAGCTCACACATGTACCATGCCTGGCCCATGTGCTTAACCTCGTGGTTCAGCGGTTTCTCAAATCCTACCCAGAGCTGCCGGCTCTGCTTGTTAAAGTACGCCGCCTGTGTGCCCATTTTAGAAAGTCAGCTACAGCTTCCGCCGCCCTTGCAGTGTTTCAGCAGCGTTTGCAACTTCCGGCTCACAGACTGGTGTGTGATGTCCCCATGCGTTGGAACTCTACACTGCAGATGTTGGGAAGGATTTGTGAGCAGAAGTGGGCAGTTGTTGAGCACCAGCATCAACAAAGCCGTCGGTATTCAGTTTAGACTCCACACATAAGACCTCAGGAGTGGACATGGATATCAGACATATGTACCATCCTCCAAAACTTTGAGGACTCCACCAAGATGGTGAGCGGCGATTACGCCATAATTAGAGTCACCATCCCGCTTCTCTGTCTTCTGAAATGCTCTCTGCTCACAATCAAAGAGGATGCATTGCAGGCGAAGCACGATGAGATGGAGCAAGGAACCATACAGGGTGATTACACACAGCCAAGGCTCATCTCATTCAAACGTGGATTGGGTGACAATGAGGAAGAGGAGGAGGAGGAAGGACAGGAGCTAGTTTCATGCACTATAGACGGTACTTATTCATACCAAGTTTAAGAGCGGTCTTCGCTCGAAACGCGTCTGGTAGCGCACCCCTCCTTGGTACCCCTTGTATTATTGTTCTTCCACCAGCTGGAGTTACATTATCGCTATCTGGATATTTTAAAAAAATTCTAAATAAAAGACATTTGTTTTATTATTGGAGTCTGTGGAGCTGGATCATCGTCTTTCCTATTAACTATAGACGGTACTACCTGCACAGCTGTCAGCGTGGATGGCCAGAGGACAGAGAGGAGGAGGAGAGCATGGTCAGTCATCCTCTTGGTGAGGACACGGAAGTCTTGCCTGTTAGTAGTCTGGCACGCATGGCTGAGTTTATGTTACGCTGCCTTTCCCATGACTCTCGCGTTCTCAAAATTTTGGGTGACAGTCTTTACTGGTTGGTGACACTTCTAGACCCACGCTACAAGGAGAACTTTATATCTCTTATTCTTGAAGCGGACAGATCTACAAAAATGGGGCAGTACCAGAAGGCCCTTGTTGTGGAACTATTAAGAAAATTCCCATCTGAAAACGCTGGTGGAAGAGGGCACACTTCGTTGAACAACCAAGGAGTACAGGCGAGAGAGACACAACTTCAATCCAGCAGAGGCAGGGGAACACTGTCAAAGTTCTGGGAGAGTTTTCTCAGACCCACCCATTGCACAGGCTCTGAGGCACGGGGTACTCTCACAAGGAGTGCAAAGTTTGGGAAGATGCTGAGGGAGTACCTTGCCGACCGTACCAACGTCCTCCATGATTCCTCTGTGCCTTATAATTATTGGGTATCCAAGCTGGATACGTGGAATGAACAGGCTCTCTATGCCTTGGAGGTCCTGGCCTGCCCTGCCACCAGCGTTTTATCAGAGCGGGTTTTTAGTGCCGCTGGTGGAATTATAACTGATAAGCGCATCCGCCTGTCAACTGGAAATGCTGACAGGCTGGCTCTTATAAAATGAACAAGGACTGGATTGGGCCAGACATCTCAACACCACCCAATGATAGCAGCGTAACATAAACTCAAATCCAGTGTCTTTCCCATGCACCTTTTCACACCCACACATGGGTATACGCTTCCTGATTTTGTCTATTTGCTCTTGTCCTCCTCCTTCTCCTCATCCTCCACCACCATATCACCAGGGTGACCGTGGTCCGTGATGCAACACCCACATAATTTTTTTAAAGGGTGTTTATGATGCCCGTAAAAAAAAAATTTTATACAGTATGTTCATGTATATCCCCCAGGGGTAAATGTTTGTCAGCCCATACACTTAGTGCATGGCATTACAAGTATAGGAGGCCCGCTCCTTTCTAATGGGAACATTTTTTATGAGGCCCTCCTCCACATCTCTTCCAAGGGGCATTGAAGTGCCTCCAAATTTTTGGCAGCCCTTGCATTCACTGCATAGGCCTACACTATGGGAGACTCTCTCCTTTCTAATGGGAATTTGTCGTAACTGTGGCCCTGCTCTATGTGTCTTTAAATTCTTAGTGGGGTTTTTCCCAAATTTTGGCAGCCCTTGCAGTCACAGCATGGGTATTACCACTATAGGAGACCCGCTCCTTTATAATGGGAACATTTTTATTACTGAGACCCTCCTCTATGTCTCTTCAAAGGGGTATTGGGTTGCGTCCAAATTTTTGGCAGCCCTTGCAGTCACTGGATACACAATAACAGTATAGGAGACACAGTTGTTAATAATGGGAACAACAAAGCATAGCCGGCTGATTGCTCTTCAACATAGCTAGGGCCGACTGCTGGCCTTTTAAGAATAGTAAGGGCCGTCTGATGTCCCTATAAAAATAGGCTTTATGACTTTCAGAGTCCTTTCATCATAAATAAAAAAGGATGTGTTTGATGATGTGTCACACACCACATTGCCAGACAAGGTTGTAAAATGTTAAAATGACATTTCCCTTTGAATGCATTTGTCTTAAAAAATAACGTAAAAAAACTAAACAATAGGATCTTTCTTTAGTATAACAAACAGCGTCACCAATTTAACCTCAATGTAATCACATTGTTCAGCTCATGCACCTCCTCCTCCATCTCCGAAATGACCACATCAGTCACAAGCTGACAGCACTGCAACACTGCCTTGGCCAAGCGGCAACAGGCTGTGCTGAAGATAACATGCTTAATGCTTAATTGACAAACCGCCCAGCGCTGCAGAGTTGTTGAAAGCTGTAACACATCAGCCTGATCTGTTGCTCTCACCGCTGAACATACAGTCAGGCATGGTCGTGTGTGACAATGGGTGGAACCTGGTGACGGAGAAATGACAGCCGGGGTAGATACGGTTTCCCTCTATGCCAGTCCTTTCACCGATCTAAAGAATATGACTGTGGTGAAATACAACTCCCACTGAGAAGCTGTTTCAGATTGAAAAACATTGTGCCCACCAGAGGATTTGATTCTGAGGGCTAACCTTTCTCACCCGCTCAAGAGCCCCATAGCAGCTGCAAAGTTAGCGCTATCATGAACTTTCCTGAGGTAGTAGCCAAGGCACACCAGGGATTCTCTGGTGGGACCATCCAACCATGCCAAGAAGCAGTCCTGGCTAAGAAAAGTGTGTGGGAAGGTTCCCGGACACTCTATGGCTGCTTTTTTACTGAGGAGGAAACACACGCAAACACGGGGAGAACATACAAAGTCCTTGCAGATGTTGTCTTTGCTGGGATTTGAACCCAGGATCCCAGTGCTGCAAGGCTTCAGTGCTAACCACTGATCCAATGTGCTGCCGTTCACCCTCTAATATCTAACAGGCTGGACAAACTTGCACCTACTGTCACTCTATCTTCAGCTCTTTTGTGAGAAAATGTATTTGGGCAGCCACTCAGTCTACCAAATAAAATTCCTGAGAAGGAAATTGGGGATGGCTTCGCTACTGGTACTGGGGGCAGTGCTATTACCATGGCGTCGTACCATAGTTTGCTGGAAATATTCCAGGCTGGTAGGAGGCAAGCAAATTCCCACAGAAAAGTACCAGCAGTAATGTTCAGGCCACATTTCAAGTGCAAGCAGCTTTAGAGGACTTCCTGGGAGAAATGACACGCAGGGTAGATACAGTTTCCCTCTATGCCAGTCCTTTCACCGAGCAAAATACAACTCTTAGCAAAAAAAGTTGTGGACTGGCTCCGTACCGTCTCTGGCCACATTCACCTGTCCACGTGTTTGTGGTTAGGCGGTCCTTCCCAGTAAGTGCACTGGGGAGGGCACAGGTAATGTTGTGGGACCTGTGCTTGTGGAAGGCGGAGGCGATACCGGGAAATATAGTGGCGGCTGGGGACCGAGTATGGACACCCGGCCGCCGCCGGCATGAGGTTGTGAAAAGCTTCCGCCTCCAAGAGCTTAAAAGGCCATATTTCAAGTGCAAAGAGCTGCCCAGAAATCTGGCAGTTTAGTGTTGCGGCCTGTGGGTGGGTGGCTGGCTGCATACTTGCACTTGCATTCCAAGTAACAGAAAACTAAGCAGATGGTGGCCTCTATCATCATTATGGCCTCACCTCAACACTATGAACTCTCCTGAAGGAGAAGCTAGGGCCCGCCAGAGGAGTCTCCAGTTCTCTGGTGGGCCCGTCCAACCCTGCCGAAAAGCAGCTGGCTAAGAAAAGTGTGGGGGAAGGATCCCGGACACTCTATGGCTGCTTTTTTAATGTGGATCAGCCATGCTTATGCATGTTATTTCTCAAAACGCATTACAGATCAGGCCATTGTCCAACTCTCTATTCAAGAAATTAAATGCACAAAGAAAGATGTGTGTGTATCAAAGTACCACCGACAAGTGCGAGTTGATGTTGGACGGGCTGCCATTGCTTCTGCAACAAGCTCAATTACAGGACTTCCTGGGAGAAATGACACGCAGGGTACATATGGTTTCCCTCTATGCCAGTCCTTTCACTGAGCTAAATACAACTCTTAGCAAAAACAGTTGTGGACTGGCTCCGTACCGTCCCTGGCCACATTCGCCTGTCCACATGTTTGTGGTTAGGCGGTCCTTTCCAGTAAGTGCACTGGGGAGGACACGGGTAATGTTGTGGGACCCATGCTTGTGGAAGGCGGAGGCGATACCAGGAAATATAGTGGCGGCTGGGGACCGAGTATGGACACCCGGCCGCCGGCATGAGGTTGTGAAAAGCTTCCGCCTCCACGAGCCTAAAAGGCCACATTTCAAGTGCAAGCAGCTGTCAAAAATTTGGCAGTATAGTATTGCAGCCTGTGGGGGGGTGTGTGGCTGCCTGCATACTTGCGCTTGCTTTCCAAGGAATGGGGTAGGGACAACTGAATGCTGCACTGGGACAAGGACGTGGACGGTGATTGTTGCAAGTCTTCAATGACAGGTGCATGGCAGGAGGCATCTTCGCAGGCACCAAGGATCACTTATGATGGGCACACTTTTAGGCAGTGACCTGGGAGTCAGAGATGCTTCCAGAGGTCTTCCCCATGCTGTTCCCATGTCTTTTCAGCACTGTATGCATGTGTCTGATGATGTGTCACACACCACATGGCCAGATAAGGTTGTAAAATGTTAAAATGACATTTCCTGGTGAATGCATTTGTCTTGGTTGAAAGCAATTCAAAAGTGCAAAAACGCATCAAAAACGCTACGTGTGAACATAGCCCAAGTTGTGGAGGAGTATTTTTGTTTATGGTTATTTATTTTGCCTTATATACAAGTAATATCCCTGGAAAGGATGTTCCTTAACATATTTCCCAGGAAAATCCATTTTGGTTTCGTTTTTGTATGTTTTATTGTGAGTCCGTAAAAGTGGCGTAATACTCTGACCACGTTGCGGACAGCAGTGATCTGGGAGTCAGAGATGCTTCCAGGGGTCTTCTCCATGCTGTTCCCATGTCATTTGAGCCCTGTTCCCATCGATTTGGGCAATTTTTAGGCCCTCTGCAGACCGCCTGGGGGAGCCGCCTGAAAAATGCTCGAGTTTCCAATAGACTTACATTGGGCTCGTTGCTCGGGTCGAGCACCCGGGTATTCCAATTTGCTCGACCCGAGCAACGAGTACCCGAGCATTTTAGTGCTCGCTCATCACTAGTCCCAACACATCAACCTGGGCTCCTATGGGCAACATTCAAACTATGTATCCATTTGAGATGGTCTCAATAGACTTTCTACATCTTAAGTCGTGCAAGGGTGGTTACAAATACATCTTGGTGGTGATGGACCATTTTACTTGATTTGCTCAAGCATATGCCACCACCAATAAATCAGGTCGAACAGCAGCAGAGAAGATCTTCAATGATTTTGCTTTAAGGTTTGGGTTCCCTGCGAGGTTAAACCACGACAAAGGAAGAGAATTTGAGAACCAGCTCATTGCCAAGCTAGGAAAGTACTGTAGAATTCAGAGATGCCACACAACGCCCTATCACCCAGAGGGTAATGGACAAGTGGAACGTTTTAACCGGACATTATTGTTGATGTTGCGCACTTTAACAGCTGATGAGAAGAAAGACTGGAAGAGTTCTCTGTCAAAAGTGGTACATGCCTGTAACTGTACATAGAGCGATGCAACAGGTTACTCACCCTTTTTCCTATTGTATGGATGATCGCCGACACTGCTAATCGACATCATGTTCGATACTCCGGTGTCAGAGACTTACAGAACGTATCCGGAGTATGTTCGGAAATGGAAGGAACGGATGGCAGAGGCATACAACATAGCGTCCAAAGTGGTTACGCAAGGACAGAGCAAGAGTAAGGAGTACTATAATCGAAAATGTTATGGAGCAGAATTGGCACCAGGAAGCCGGGTGCTAGTTAAGAACGTACGTGAGAAAGGTGGTCCAGGAAAACTTTGTTCGTACTGGGAAGACAAGGTGTATGTGGTTGTAAGGAAGAAAGCTGATGACAGCTCAGTGTATGAAATCCAATTGGAAATGTGAGACAAGAAAACCAGAATAGTCCATCGGAATTTACTGCTACCCTGTGATTATCTCCCACCACAACAATACTTCACAGAAGTAGACCGACATCGTCTGAGATCGACTAAGGGACCACCACAGACTGAAGCTCTGGAGGTGGATGGTGACCTTGAAAGTTCCGATGGAGAAGAACACACAGTTGTATTTCTTTGACCGGCAAGGAGAGGGATGTACCATCCTCAGGAGAGTGAACTAAGTCCTGAGGCTCCAGAGTTCGTACCAAGGAGTACAGATGAAGTCCAATTCAGATCTGATGATCGAACACCGGCCCTTGAAGAGACTGATCGACACTCAGGAAGAGCGGAATCACCAGACCGTGCGGAAATAAGCGACTCAGAAGAAGCACAGGAACTTACAGAGGCAGCTCCAAGAGCATCTGAGGAAGCACGGGAAATGAGTGCGGTGGAAGAAACTTCTGTGACCAAAGAACCCGTGGTCTCTGAGGAACAACCCACCAGGAGGATGTTGACTCGAGAAGTGAGGAGACGCTTGGTGAACAGAGTTAAGTGCCTGTAGACCAGGTAAGCCCACTTGAGTGGTATTCACCACCGAGAGGCAGTATGGAAGATGTTGCCTGGTGGAAAGACTTGTTTTCATGCTTTGATTTTCCTTAAAAGACTTTGTAGGAACAAAGAACTGTTAAAGCGTAGAGAGAGAGAGAGTTGGTTGAAGACGTACGAAAAGCTCCAGCTGAAGAGATGCTGATTGTTTTAATTGTGTTAATTGTTTATTTCTAACAGGCATCCTACAAGAAAAAGGTTGTAAGATTAGGTTGTTAGCAATGTTTATGAACGTTATACCAATTTCACAATGCCAATTTGTATATAAAGTTATCCAACTTTCACCACTGTCTCAGAATTGGTCAGATTGACCAATTAAGACGAATATCGAGGACGACATTCAAAAAGGAGGGAAGAGTGTGGCATGAAGAAGTAGTGCTGTTGCAGAGTGTGACACGCAGAAGTAGTGCTGTTGCTTTAAAAGCATTCAGCAACTATTAGAAGTAACACAAGCACATGAGACAGGAAGTGTAGTGCTCCAGAAGCATCCAGCAACTAGAGGGGTTAACACAGTCACAGGAGAAGGGGAGTGTTTTAGCAGAGCCCCAGGGGGATTGTGGGGAAGTTGTTTACTGTCTGGCTGGAGCAGAAGAGAAAGGTAGTGTATGTGTTCTGTATCCCCTGCAAGTGAAAAGGTTTCAAGTCAGGAGTGAAGCTAAGCACAGGTCAGGTAAAGTTCCTGAACTAGCAGTGCAGAGTATTGTCAGGCAGTAAGATAAGGACTGGAAGAAATGGTATCAAAGGGATTATCTCCCTCAGCAAACCCCCCCCCTCCTCCATCTCACTGTGCTGTAAAGAATGCTGTGTTCATTAATGTCCCTTTGCATTAGAACTGTGCTGTCCTGTACTACTGGGAAGACTGTGAACTGCTGTGCTGCTAAGGAAACTGTACTGTTTGTCATTGGAGCCTGTTGCTCATAAGACTTAACTTGCACTGGCTGGGCGGCTTCTTATTAAATGCTACTGTTCTACCATTTATGAGGACTCTTGTCAAGTGTGTCTTCTCTCAGGCACACCCCTGTGTGCCTGAGAGAAGCTGCAGCACATGGTGTATGGTTGCCCTGAGTAACGGTACCCCCAGGATTCCAAAGAATTCATGTAACCTGTCTCGCCCCTATCTGAACCTAGCGGCGTACGTGTAACAAAGTCCCCAACAAGCAACATTAACCCATTCCCTGTGCAAGCTTGGATTGGGATCATTAATGTGGCACAAAGTGAGCCCACAAAAGATAAGAGAAATACACTTAAAACTTTATGGAGAACACTACAGTGTTCCCTGATTCTAGTGACCCCCAAAAAATATTTTAGGGGAGAACCCAAAAACACCTATTTCAAAATAAGGTATAACCAAACCTTGAGAATCAGACCCCCCCACGAGCTTTGTAAACTAATTAACTCCTTTATAAATTCTCTGATCCAGAACAACAGCGTATTCTAGACAACTTTAGCAAGATTTGAAATACCAGCCGGTATTATTTCAGGGAAGGAAACAAAACCCCCTGAGAAAAAATATACAGGTGCATATATATATATAAATTAGAATATCATCAAAAAGTTAATTTATTTCAGTTATTCAATACAAAAAGTGAAATTCATATATTATATAGAGTCATTACAAACAGAGTGATCTATTTCAAGTGTTTATTTCTGTTAATGTTGATGATTATGGCTTACAGCCAATGAAAACTGTCAAAGTAAATGGGAAACCCCAACGATAGGGAATCCATTGTTCCACCAGGACCTTCAACAGGGGTTTGAGAAGCTTTCGTTTCTGGGGAGTGATATGAAATAAGTTTGGATATACGTATAAATCAGTCCCCATATACTTTATGGACTTCAGAGCCCTTGCTTTTATCATTATTTTCTCCTTTGTCGCGTAGTCATGAAGACAGCAGATAACATCCCTCGGAAACGCCGCAGAAATAGGCTTCAGGGCCATGTGAGCTCTATCAAATATAATAGGTGTGTGCTGGCTGTCACCTGTAATGTGATTGAAGATCTCTTGGAGCACTGCTTTTAAGTCATCTTGCCCCACAGACTCAGGGAGACCCCTTAGCCTAATATTGTATCTCCTGCCTCTATTGTCCAAATCTCCAGTGACAAACAGTACAGTTTCCTTAGCAGCACAGCAGTTCACAGTCTTCCCAGTAGTACAGGACAACACAGTTCTAATGCAATGGCACATTAATGAACACAGCATTCTTTACAGCACAGTGAGATGGAGGAGGGGGGAGGGTTTACTGAGGGAGATAATCCCTGTGACACCATTTCTTCCAGTCCTTATCTTTCTGCCAGACAATACTCTGCACTGCTAGTTCAGGAAATCTACCTGACCTGTGCTTAGCTTCACTCCTGACTTGAATCCTTGTCACTTGCAGGGGCACTTCTGTGAGATACAGAACACACACACCACCTTTCTCTTCGGCTCCAGCCAGGCAGTAAACAACTTCCCCACAATCCCCCTGGGGCTCTGCTAAAACTCTCCCCTTCTCCTGTGACTGTGTTAACCCCTCTAGTTGTTGGATGCTTCTGGAGCACAACACTTCCTGTCTCATGTGCTTGTGTTACTTCTAATAGTTGCTGAACGCTTTGAAAGCAACAGCACTACTTCTGCATGTCACACTCTGCAACAGCACTACTTCTGCATGTCACATTTGGTATCAATCAATCCACTGGAACTTTACCATTTTTCTGTAATTATGGTTTTCATGCCCATCATTTGGTGAGCTTCCAGGATAAGTTCTGAATGTCCTAGGATAGAGATCACCATACAGAAGTTGGGGATGTTTGGAAGGAGGTTCAAAGGAATATTGGGACTGAGCAAGTTCGCCAAAAGCGGAAGGCTGATATAAGACATTTGGCGGTTCCTGCTTTTAACCCCTTTCCAATCCTTGCCGTATTAGTACGCACATTTGCGTACCCTCGGTTCAGTGAGGGCTCCGGCGCTGAGCCCGCACTGAACCGAGCACATGTCAGCTGATTCTTACAGCTGACATGTGCCCGCAACAGCCGCAGGTGGAATCGCGATCCACCCGCGGCTGTTAACATGTTAAATGCCGCTGTCAATCTCCGACAGCGACATTTAACGCGCGCTTCCGGGTTGCGCGTCATAAGCCCCGCCCACCGGCGACCCCGTCACGTGATCGCGGGTCACCGATGGGCGTGCATGACAACCCAGGGTCTGCAGCAGACGCCTGTGGTTGTCATGATCTCGTCGCTATGAGCGCCACCTAGTGGTCGGCGCTCATAGCACAGGACCATTTCTGCTATATGCAGGGGATCTGCTGGTCCCCTGTATGTAGCAGAGACGATCAGACAACTGCTGCTTCTAGTCTCCTATGGAGACTATTGAAGCATGCAGTAAGTGAAAAAAAATGTTTTTAAAAATATAAAAAATATATAAAAGTTTAAATCACCCCCCTTTCACCCCATTCAAAATAAAATATAAAAAAAAAAAAACCACATACACATATTTGGTATCGCCGCGTTCAGAATCGCCCCATCTATCAATATAAAAAAAGAATTAATCCAATAGGTAAACGGTGTAACGAGAAAAAAATTCTAAACGCCAGAATTACGTTTTTTGGTCGCCACAAAATTGCAATAAAATGCAATAACGGGTGATCAAAACATCGGATCTACCCCAAAATGTTATCAATAAAAACGTCAGCCCGGCGCGCAAAAAATAAGCCCTCACCCAGCCCCAGATCCCGAAAAATGGAGACGCTACAGGTCTCGGAAAATGGCGCTATTTTTTTTTATTTTTTTTACCAAATTTTGGAATTTTTTTTCACCACTTAAATATAAAATAACCTATATATGTTTGGTGTCTACGAACTCGTAATGACCTGGAGAATAAGAATGGCAAGTCAGTTTTAGCATTCAGTGAACGTGGTAAAAAAATAAAAATAAAAAACAACTGTGGTATTGCACTTTTTTTGCAATTTTACCGCACTTGGATTTTTTTTACCGTTTTCCCGTACACGATATGGTAAAACTAGTAATGGCGTTGAAAAGTACAACTTGTCCCGCAAAAAATAAGCCCTAACACGGCCATATTGTCCAAAAAATAAAGACGCTATGGCTCTGGGAACAAGGGGAGCAAAAAACGAAAAAGCAAAAACGACAAAACCCAAGGTTGCGAAGGGGTTAAAGTGGGCGTTAGCCCAAACCCTATCATCCAGAAACATTAAACTTAATGTACCAGCAGTGAAATTGGGTCTGAAATTCATTGGTCCCTCTGAGATTCTAGAAATGGTCAATCCAGTGTCATTTAGGTTGAAGCTTCCTCCATCTTCCTGCATCTCTGACATCTTCCATAGATCCCTTTTGAAGGAATTTGTAACCTTAGTGGTGTTGCCCTCGTCCCTGCCTCCTCCGGTTGCTGACTATAACAATCCAGAGTATGAGGTTCAAAAAGTTGTGGATTCCTGAAGGGTCTGAAATTCCCTCCAGTGCCTCATACATTGTAAGGAATACGGACTGGAGGAGAGATCCTAGGTTCCAACCCGATCTGTTAAGGCTGATCGACTGGTCTGGGCCTTTATGCTAGGTTTCCTGAGAATCATGGGGGTCCAGTGCCCCCTTCTTGGACAGGTGTTACTGTCACGGTCTCATTGACTGTGGCCGAGGGATGCTGTGAGTGTCAGCTCAGCTGCCCTATAGGATCTGGAGTGTGCTGGATTGACAGTTTTGTGAGTGATAATCTAGTCATCCAATCTGATCCTGGGGAGTGCTGGGCTGTCAGAATTTTGATTGACAGCCTTGCTGGTCAATCTGGTATAGCCTGCAGGCGTTGCCTCAGGTGTCTCCCATCCTTAATCATTTGCTAGCTTTCCGGTGTCCGGTGTCAGTTGTAGCTTAGCTTTCTTAGGTGTGATCAGCTCTGTGTCTCTTTTCTCTGATCTTGTTGCCAGACCTAGGATTTTGTTGTGACAATGTGGCACCCCAGAAGTCCGGTTGCCACATTGCATTGCCTCCCTCACAAGGGGTGATGCCATGCCTGGAAGCAAGGAGGGGTCCCCTTATCAGGTAACACCAGCATCCAACACATTCCCTGGCTCCAGACCAGAAGGGGGAGCTGTAACTTGGTTTCAGGGGAGCTTCCCCTTTAAATTAGAGCCCAGAGGCGGGGGTTAGAAAAGTCAGTTGGAGTGAGAAAAGTCAGTTGGAGATGGGAGAGAGACGAGGGAGAACCTGGTGAGAGGAGCTGTGACCAAGCTTGCCCCAGAAAAAAGCACCAGAAACCGGACACCGGAGTCCGTGGTTGCTTGGGCACTGAAGTCCTGGCAGCTAAATCCAGAGGGCAGGAGACTACAGGTCTCCTGGCCCCACCAAACACCTGGCGGCTCAGCAGCATACTAGAGCCCGGAGCCGCCACGAAGGAGCGACACCTGAAAAAGGCTCGGGCTAGGATTTAACGATCACTCAGGAAAGAGGGCCGCAGCATAGCTTTAGGCAGCAGGGCCAAAGAGGACAGCGCAGAAGGAAGGCCTACAACCTCACTTGGCCAGGTGGATCCCAAATTGCTTCTAGGCTGCCCGGATCTCCATTACCTTTGGTTACCAGTGCCCCGGTCTGCACCATCAAACATCAAGTAAAGGTAGAGGAAACCGCCATTCTTGTGTCGTCTGGTCATTATCTGCACCCTCAGTCCTGCACCCCCACATTCACAATCCCCTACATAAACTGTACTGGTAGCCCTGGTGCCCACTCTACCAGTGGGGAGCAAATCCATCCCAGCTGCATCACCAACGGCCCCAGCGGTGTCTTTCAGCAGCAGCGGGCACCTATAGCCGCACACTACTGGTGGCGTCACGAAACTAGTCCCCTAAGTAAACTGTCCTTTTCATTGACCGCCTAGGGCCCCGGACCGGGTCACGCCCCCCGTGACTATCCCAAGGAACCGACCGACCCGGTGGCGAGTACCCCATGGTCCTAGGGGGTGCATCAACTATTTTTGTGGATTATCCCTTGCTCTTGACGCTCTCTGACTTCAGGCATCTGACCCTGGACATGGCCTCTGACTATCCGTTTGTTTTACTCCCTTGACATACCCTCCTGACATTGGACTCTGGATTGTTTCTTGACCACACCTTTGTCTTACATCTCTGTACTTTGAGCCCTTCTGGTATCTGACCTTGAATCTCCTGACTACCATGTCTCATGGCTTGTCTGTGAGTAGTGTCTTAGCATCACAGCTCAATAACACAAAAATAGAAGCCACATTTATCAAATAAATCTTATAAAACTGGCATTATATGCACCAACAGAATGTCAAGTTTTGTGCACCACATTAATGAACTACTCGTGTGATTTGTAAGAATATTGTATAGTAGCTACAACGATCTTAGAAAATTGACGTTACCAAAAAAATTAAACTCCTGGACCTATGTAAGAAAATAAAGGGTGCTTACTGAAAATTAAATCTGGAAACTGATTCTGATCTGATTCTAACCATCCAATCATGTTAAAACCTTGAATACTCTGTAGACCAGTTCACTATGCTTCCCTGTTTTCCAAGGCTACATTCAATTGCTTGATATTCATTCTTGTATAATTTTTGATTATATCCAGCCAAGGGTCCTTTGGTTTCACATTTCCTAATTCCACTGACCATTCCTAATAGCATCTCCTTTCCTAATTAATTTGCTTTAATCATATGTCCAAAATACATCAGTTTCTGTCTGGTGATCTAAACTTTCTGGGATATCTCTGGGTTTATATGATCAAGAACATCTTTGTCAGTGAGCCGAGGAACAAATGGAGGAGGACGAGGAGGAAGAGATGATGGGAGCGCAACAGTCAGGAGATGAAGAGGATAATGATACCCTCTCTGTTTTCCGCGGTTGGCGGGAGGGGATAGAGGAAGCAAGCCTGAGTGTTACCACACCACCAACACACCATGGACTTGGACCTCATGGAAGCGTCTGACACAGGAACGCCTTCTTTCTACAACATGATGCCCGGTACAAGAGTAAATTTTGCTAGATGCTTCCCTCCCTGGAAAGAGATGCGCTCATGTTGGAGTACCGAAACATGCTTATAGACATTCTTAAGAGTGGTTTTCCCCAAGACAGCAGTGAGGCACACAGTGTGCATCGCAATTGTGGACTTCCAACTCCAGGAACATAGAGTCATCAACGCAAGAACATTAGCAGCAGCAGCAGTGTAAGTGGCAGAAGCAATTTCTTTGAGTTGTTTCACACATTTTTTAGACCAGCCTGTGCACCAGCAGAACAGAGTACAAGTCTGACACGTAGTGAACACCTGGAGAGGATCGTGCAGGAGTATCTCAAGCTCAATATCAATGCCATTGGGGGGGGGTTTGGACCCTTTTGCATTTTGGTCTTCAAAAATGGAAGAGTGGCCTGAGCTTGGCTGTCACGCCTTGGAGGTTTTGTCATGCCCGGCAGGCAGCGTTCTCTCAGAACGTGTCTTCAGCGCTGCTGTTGGTGTCCTGATGGATAAGCGCATCCGGCTGTCCCCTGAAAGTGTTGACCGCCTAACTTTCATCAAGATGAACAAGTCATGGATCTCCAATGACTTTTGCACCCCAGTCGCAGACTGGGAAGACTAGGTGATGGTGTCGTTTTTAGTGTGCTACATTGATCTCTGCTTATTGCAGTCTGTGACACCTTTGTCATGGCTTCTGTTCCTGCTGTTGATACTGCTGCTGATGTTACTGACAATTTTTTTTTGAAATATGGAGTCTCCAAGTTGGGTCTCCATCTGGTGGGTTGCCTGTAGTGGATGGGATGTCTGAGCCTCATTATACTATTTCTACTCTAGGGAAATTGATATCACTTTAGTGGTGTCTGCCCATAATTATTTGAAATGTGGAGACTCCAAGTTGAGTCTCCATCTGGTGGGTTGCCTGTAATGGAAGGGGTGTCAGAGCCCCATTATACTATTTCTACTCCAGGGAAATTGATGCCACTTTAGTGGTGTCTGTTCATAATTTTTTGAAATGTAGAAACTCCAAGATGAGTCTCCATCTGGTGGGTTGCCTGTAATGGAAGGGGTGTCAGAGCCCCATTATACTATTTCTACTCCAGAGAAATTGATGTCACTTTAGTGGTGTCTGTTCATAATTTTTTTAAATGTAGAAACTCCAAGATGAATCTCCATCTGATGGGTTGCCTGTAGTGGAAGGGGTGTCAGAGCCCCATTATATTATGTCTACTCTGGGGAAATTTATGCCACTTTAGTGGTGTATGGCAATATTTTTTTGAAATGTGGAGACTCCAAGTTGAGTCTCAATCTGATGGGTTGCCTGTAGTGGAAGGGGTGTCAGAGCCCCATTATATTATATCTACTCTGGGGAAATTTATGCCACTTTAGTGGTGTGTGGAAATATTTTTTTGAAATGTGGAGACTCCAAGTTGGGTCTCCATCTGGTGGGTTGCCTGTAGTGGAAGGGGTGTCAGAGCCCCATTATACTATTTCTACTCTGGGGAAATTGATGCCACTTTAGGGGTGTCTGCCCATAATTTTTGGAAATGTGGAGACTTCAAGTTGAGTCTCCTTCATGTGTGTTGCCTGTAGCAGTAGGGCTCCAAGACTGGCAGGCCTGCACTTACTTTCAGTAAACAACCTGCGTTACTATCTTTACATTTTTCTACCAATAGCAGTCTACAAAACTGATATTTGTGCCACCTGAGTGTGACTGAGCAGAAAAGCAGTTTGAGCTGTTGCATGAGGTATCAGGGCTCCCACCACAGCAGGCTTACATTGATCCCTCATTAGTTTGTCCTTTGCAGCTTGTAATAACTTCGATTATTTTACAGCTCTAAAGGATCTGCATTTATTCTCCCGCAAACTGGTCCTAAAAAAACTACATTCAACACCAGGAGGAAATCAGGACCTGAATGATACTGCAGAACAGAAGGCGATTCACATCCTGGAGGAGCAGGAAAGTGAATCTAACCCGGAATTAGCAGGTATTTCTCCCCCGTCCATTACTCCTAAATCAACTATGTTCCCCCCTTGTCATGTCAGCAGGTTGATATTTTTACTAGGCTGGTGGCAGAAGACTTCAAAACAATTAGGAACAACAAAAAAGAGATAATCTAACACCATGCCAAAGACAAGTTTTGCAACAATTAAAATCGCTTGATGACATTGTCATTAAGCCAGCAGATAAGGGGGAAATGTAGTTATTTGGCTGGTGGAGAAATATGAAAAAAGAGGTGTTTAAACAATTGCGAAACAGGGATACTTATTCACCTCTCTCAAAAAATCCATTGGGCATATTTCAAGAGAAAATGATGAATATTCTTGAGATTGCATTTGAGAGGGGGATTATCTCTAAAAAGATCCTGGAAGGCTTGACAGTCAAACATCCCATAGTTCCCACCTTCTCCCTTCTCCCGAAGGTCCACAAGGACTCAATTAATCCGCCAGGACGTCCTATTGTCTCTGGCAAGGGAGGCCTGTGAGATCCGATTTGCAAATTCATTGGACATTACCTGCGTCCGCAGGTCGAGACACTACCCTCCTATGTAAGAGATACTACGGATGTCCTGAGGCACTTGGACGGACTGCATTTAGACTCTGACATGCTGCTTCTGACAGCAGACGTTGAATCACTCTATACCTGCATATGTCATGAGGAAGGCTTGAAGGCGGTGCAATTTTTTCTGGAATCCAGTAATCTGGACCCAGATATTAGGGGTCTTGTGTTGGAGTTGTTGCAGTTTATCTTGTCACATAACTTTTTTACCTTCAAGGACAGATTCTTTTTGCAGAGACGTGGGATCACCGTGGGAGCGGCGTGTGCGCCATCTTATGCTAATCTATTTCTGGGATTCTGGGAGAGGACTATCTTCCCAGATGACACACACACCACTTCCCAGATCCTTGGATGGTTTTGTTATATAGATGATGTCCTTTTCATCTGACGGCTCTTCCAGTGATTTACATACTTTTATGGCAATGCTGAACTGCAGCGATTCCAACATTAGACTGACTTACAAATATCATCATCAAGAGATCTTTTTTCTTGATGTTAGATTGAAGGTGCAAGCTGATGGCATGGTCTGCACTGATATATACAGGAAGGAGATCTGGTTAAATGCACTACTTCACGTCTCCTCTGCACATGTAGGTTCAATGATCAGACCAGTCCCACTGGGACAGTTTTTCCGAATTAGGAGGATCTGCACATCAGATGAGTCTTTGAAACACAAGCTGTGGACCTTGGGGAGAGATTTTTGGAGTGTGGGTATAGTAAGAGGAGCATTAGAAAAGGCTATATAAGAGCAACAAATACCTCAAGGAATATGTTACTCACCTCTTATAAGAATGCAGTAATGCAGTAATCAAAGCCATCCATAACCTCTCTCCTCCGTACATCTCTGAACTAATCTCCCAATACGTTCCCTTACGTAATCTCCGGTCCTCCCAAGACCTCCTTCCCTCCTCCACACGTATTCATTCCTCACCCAATTGCCTCTAAGATTTCTCCCGAATATCCCCCATCCTATGGAATTCTGTGCCTCAACACGTCCGATTATCCACCACACTTGGATCCTTCAGACGGAACCTGAAAACCCATCTCTTCAAACAAGCTTACTGCCTGCCATGAACTTGCTTGCTGCCACCTCAACAACACCGGAGCTACTGAAACTCCCCCAACCTACTGTCTCCTTTCCTGCTCCTGTAGAATGTAAGCCCGCAAGGGCAGGGACCTCTTCCCTCTGTACCAGTCTACTATTGTTAGTTTTGTTTACTATAAGTGATATCTGTATTTGGAATGTAATCCCTTCTTATGTAAAGCACCATGGAATCAATGGCGCTATATGAATAAATAATACTAATAATAATCAATGCGGCGTGGCATGGAGGCGATCAGCCTGTGGCGCTGCTGAGGTGTTATGGAAGCCCAGGTTGCGTTGATAGCAGCCTTCAGCTCGTCTGCATTGTTGGGTCTGGTGACTCTCATCTTCCTCTTGACAATACCCCATATATTCTCATGTGTTTAAGGTCAGGCGAGTTTGCTGGCCAATCAAGCACAGTGATACTGTTGTTTTTAAACCAGGTATTGGTACTTTTGGCAGTGTGGACAGGTGCCAAGTCCTGCTGGAGAATGAAATTTCCATCTCCAAAAGGCTTGTTGGCAGAGGGAAGCATTAAGTGCTCTAAAATTTCCTGGTAGACAGCTGTGCTGACTTTGGTCTTGATAAAACACAGTGGACCTACACCAGCCAATGACATGGCTCCCCAAACCATCACTGATTGTGGAAACTTCACACTAGACCACAAGCAGCTTGGACTGTGTGCCTCTCCACTCTTACTCCAGACTGTGGGACCTTGCTTTTCAAATTAAAATTGGAACTCTGGGACCTTGTGGAGTGTGTCAATGACTGCCTTCTGGACATCTGTCAAGTCAGCAGTCTTCCCCATGATGGTGGAGCCTACTGAAACATGCTAAAGGGCCTTTTCAAACACGTAGGAGGCCTTTGCAGGTGTTTTTTGTTAATTATTCTAATTTACTGAATTAATGACTTTTGTGTTTTCATTGACTGTAAGCCATAATCATAAAAATTAACAGAAATAAACACTTGAAATAGATCACTCTGTTTGTAATGACTCTATATAATACAGGCTTTTTGTATTGCAGAACTGAAATAAATTAACTTTTTGATGATATTCTAATTTAGTGAGATGCACCTATAATTATGTGTTGACCCCTCATCATGATTACCCGAGTCCTTTTTCATTAATTATCCTGTCTGTTACATGTATTATACATTATTGGCTATACTTTGATCATGATTTAATAAAGAAATATTTACTTTTATTGATTGACTATCCTGGCTCGGTGATTTTGGTGTTGTATTCTATATTTTTTAGACTTGTAGTCGCTCTACCATCATGGGTCCATGTGGCAGATATGCCATTTTGTGATGTATACATCATGTTGTCTGTTCGAATGATATCGGTTCCCTACACCGGTTCCTCACCCACCTCATCTTAATTTGAAATTAAATTCAAAGCTGTAAATGCTGGCCCAGACCATGATATCTCATGCATGGTCCATGGCTGATTGCTGCTATGCCATTATAACATTTCTACTGTGGGTCAATTGGTGCCACTTTTCCTGGTGTCTGCCCCTAATTTGAGCTGTTTTGGCAGCTTTTGGGCCCCCTGAAGGTGTTTTCTATGCGTTTGGTTTTGCCTCCCATTGAATTCAATGGGATTCGGATATGTTAGATGAACTGTTCGGTGAACATTGGAACGTTCGCCGAACCGAACCGAACCTTGAAAGATTCTCTCATCTCTATTCTTCACCACCACAAGTCAAAGGCATCAATTTTTCTTCTGTCTGCTTTTGTGAGTGTCCATGTCTCATAGCTGTACGTAGCTATAGGGAACACAATTGTCTACCTGACCATGGTTTGGTTTTTACAGAGCCCCTGATTTTCCATTTGTTAATCACAGTTTGAACGCTGCTGACTGGCATTATAAATTCCTTGGATTCTTTTGCTTTGCCCATGACTCACAATCCAGAAAGGTCAGTGGCTGGATGAGAGATGCAAGAGTCTGTCTGGATCCCAGAAATTCACTCAGCTTTTATGCACACACACTGATTACAAGCAAACAGGTCATAGGTGAGGATGTTACCTTTAGTAGCCATTCAAACCCATTTGTGTCAAATTATGTGCATGTTATCAGGCCAAAATCACCAGGGTATGTGAACTTTTGATCAGGGTCATTTGGATGTTTTTGGTTGTCATTAAGATTTAAAAAGAGAAAACACAGTAGTTTGACAATAAATGGCTTCACCCAACCAATAACCATGAGTGGAGAAAAAGTTTTTTTTGTTATCATTCATATTCTCTGAAACAAGGCCAAGAAAGGAAAAATCCTGCCGGGGTATGTAAACTTTTGAGCACAACTGTATATAGCCAAAAATGGTACAGCTGTAAACTACAGCTCGTTCACTAACAAAAGACACGGCTCAATATATATATATATATATATTTGAAAGCAGCACTACAGCAAACAATGTAGTAATACGGGTGCCCAGGCATAGACCAATCCTTCAAATAATTAAAAGAAAATGAAGGCAGCACACCATTTAGGGAAAAAATAAGAGAATGTGATTTAATAGCCCATTGGGGCTCAGCAACGTTTCAGTTCAAATGAGAGCTTGAGGCTTGAAAAAGATAAATGAGGCTTGAAAAGGGTTCTCATTTGAAGCGAAACGTCGCTATATATATATATATGTATATATATATATACACATATACAGTATATATATATTATATATATTTATATTTATTGTAGATCTAAATGTGGGTAACAGAGCGCACAATAGGGTGATACCCTATGGAGGGAGATTAAGAGAGTGCTGGTTACACTCACCTGATGGAGTTGTGACAGGCACAATACATTTGTTTTTTTTACTTGAAAAAGACACCGGTATGGCGTTGAAACGTGTTGTTAATAAAAAGCCTTTTCATCATCATCATCATCTCTGAAGAATTGATTTACTTCAGCAGCGCAGCCCACCTACATGTTTATCCAACTGGATCCAATATATTTATATTTAAAAGATATGACGTGTGTAAAAGTAGTAAAACAGCTATAAAATTGTAATTCTATTGATCTATAGAATACAGTGAGCATGTCATTTATACCTGACAATGAACGCTATATGTATTTAAAAAAAAAATTAGCTGTAGCTTATATGTAGTTTGCTGCTTTCAATGTCATTTCATTATCATTAATTTTTTTAATAGAAAAAAAAACTTTTTCTCCCTTTGTGTGTGATATTTTCTATTCAATTCTCAGCTATGCACTTCTATAAAAAATGCAGCAATTTGTAAATCAAGACTGTCACACATGAATAAATGGGGTATGCTGCAAAGAAAGACCTTGCCCTACAATGAATATCTCAACAGACCAAGATGAAGATTGTTAAAGAGCTGCATATAAACATTTTTGAAACTTGCCTGCATTAGGAGCTCACACATTCATAGGATTACAGGGGTGCATTCAAAACAAAGGCAAGCTGACATTTATAGATTGTAATTCAACTCACTTTGTAGGTTATATTTCTGCTTTAGTTTTTTTTTAAGCTAAATGCAAAATTAAATTAAAAAAAAGAATACACCATTTTTTTCATGTAGGTGACTTCTATTTATGATCCATTCCTGGCAGTTTAGATGGAGATATGAATGCAGCATCTAAATAGTTTTGACACAGTCCTTTTCCTTTAAGCCAAATATATATGGGCAGCATGGTAGCTCAGTGGTTAGCACTGTTGCTTTGCAGCACTGGGTCCTGGGTTCAGATCCCACCAAGGACAACATCTGTAAGGAGTTTTTCTCCCCATGTTTGTGTGGGCTCCTCTGGTTTCCTCCCACACCCTGCAAAATATGAGTACTAAAGCATACTTTAGTATATATGAATGATGCAGTGGTCATGAATGTAAATGCAGACATATAGGTATCATATTACAGGTATATGTCAAAAAAGACTCCTACCCATAACAATAGTGCAAACTGCAAGGTCATCAGACAGAAAATGGTAATTATTTACCAGTAATTTGATTTTCCAGAACCCACGACAGCACCATACAAGAGAGAGGATCCGCCCCCAAGGACAGGAAACCTACAGCTTTAAAAGGGCAGAGCCTCTCCTCCTGCCTCAGTGGTTTACAGAGCATGAGAGACCTCCGTTTAGTTAGTAATACACATAGAAATATATACATATTATAGTAAAAATTCTTTTTTTTTTACTGCTTCACCCAGTGCACAATTTGTGATATTAGAAATAACCCTAAACCATAGTAGGGAAGGGAATAAGAAGGGTGCTGTCTTGGGTTCTGGAAAATCAAATTACCGGTAAGTAATTATCATTTTTCCCATCCCCACGACAGCACCGTACAAGAGATGACAAAGGAATCCTTCGGGAGGGACCACCGCTGAAAGAACCTTTCTCCCAAAGGAAAGATCAGAAGCACCCAAATCCAACGAATAGTGTCTGAAAAATGTGGATGGTGAGGACCAAGTTGCTGCTCTACAAATCTGGTCAAGAGTAGCATTGCCCCTTTCTGCCCATGATGTGGATATCGCCCTGGTAGAGTAGACTTTCAAATTTCCACGGATGGAGTGTCTGCCTGAAGAGTAGGCCAGAGATATTGCAGATTTAACCCATCTAGCAAGGGTCCCCTTAGATGCCACCTGACCTTTGTTTGCACCCTGGAAAAGAACAAAGAGAGAAGTAGTCTTCCGCCACACAGAAGTGCTCTCTAGGTACTGTAACAAACATCTTCTGACATCTAAGATGTGAAACTAGCCTCCTTCTCGTTTTTGGGGTTATCACAGAAGGATGGAAGAACGATCTCCTGGGACCTGTGGAAACTTGAGACTACTTTCGGAAGGAAAGCTGGATCTAGTCTAATGATCATTCTATCCGATAGAATGTTAGTAAATGGTGGGTTAGAAGATAAAGCCTGTAACTCCCCTATCCTTCTGGCTTAAGTAAGAGCTACTAGTAAAATGGTTTTATATGTCAAAATTTTTATTTTTAATGGTTCAAAAGGGGTTATGGTTAGGCCGTCTAACACTAAATTGAGGTCCCATGGTGGAACTTGTGGTCCCACTACTGGCTTAGATCTATTTACTGACTTTATGAACCTTATCACCCACGGATTGTCTGCAATGCTTTGGTCAAAAACCCCTAGGGCTGAAATCTGTACCTTCAAGGTGTTCACTGATAATCCCAGCTCCAACCCTTTCTGCAGAAATTCCAGGATTTTTACCCATGGTACAGGGTTATTTACGCAGGGATCTATTCCTGAAAATTCTAAAAATTTCCCCCAGACCCTTGCATAAATTTTCATGGTCACCTTTTTCCTACTTCCCATGAGAGTAGAGATCAGATTTTGGGAGAAACCTTTTGACTCCAGGAGCTGCCGCTCAAACGTCACACCTTCAGATGGAACTTTCCTAACTCTGGACACCCCACTGGGCCCTGGGATAGCAAATCCGGGATCTCCGGAAGGACCCATGGGTCCCCCACTGCCATTAGTCTTAACCATGTCCTTTTAGGCCAAAAGGGTGTGATCAAAACTACTTCTGCTTGATCCGACCGGATCTTCCTTAGAACTACTGGGATCAGGGATATCGGCGGGAATGCATATGCTAGTTCCTTTATCCACTTTTGGGTCAAGGAATTCACCCCATATGGGGATTCCCTTAGGTCTAGGGAGAAAAATTGTTGTACCTTACTGTTGGCCCTGGATGCAAAAATATCTATCTGAGGTGGCCCCCACCGTTTTACTATCTTCTGAAAGATAGATTGGTTTAGGGACCACTTGTCCTGATCCAGCAGATGCTGCTCAGGTAATCTGCTCTTATATTGTCTTCCCCTTTAAAATAATCTGCAGATAGGGACAAAAGATTTTCCTCTGCCATTGCTATGAGTTTCTGTGCTTCTGTCATCAGTGATTTGGATCTTGTGCCTCGTTGTTTATTTATATAGAAGACTGCTGTTTTGATAGAACCTTTACATGTTGGTTCTTCAGGCTTGGCAAGGCTTCCACTAATGCTAATCTGACGGCTTTTAGTTATTTCAGATTCGAAGAGGACTTTATCATCCCCCGCGGCCATAGACCCTGAAAGATTTTATTCCCTAGATGAGCCCCTCCCAACCGAGGGGACTTGCATCTGTGGTGATGACGGATGGAGTTTAAACCTCCCAGGGAACTCCCTGTAAGAGATTTTCTCGACGGAGCCACCAAGCTAGGGACTCCCGAGTGGCTACTGATAGTAACATAGTTTGTAAAGCCGAATAAAGACTTGCGTCCATCAAGTTCGACCTGTTAGTTCTGTAATTGCTAAAGTTGATCCAGAGGAGGGCAAAAACCCCAAATGATTTGGCCAATCTTCACCTGAGGAAAAATTCCCTCCCGACTCTGAAACCAGCAGTCAGAATAAATCCCTGTATCAACCTACTATTTTATTTTATTTTTAAGTATATGCTGAAATCTGCCTGGTATCTAGAAATGCATCCAGTCCCCGCTTGAACTGGTGTAGTGAATCCGACATTACCGTCTCCTCACTCAGTGAATTCCATATTCTCACTGCTCTTACCGTAAAGAACCCCTTCCTATGCTGGTGCTGAAACCTTTTCTCTTCCAGTCTTAGTGAGTGCCCTCTTGTTACCGTAATATCCCTCCTTTTGAACAAATCCCGGGCAAGATCTCTATACTGTCCCCTAACATATTTGTACACATTTATTATGTCCCCCCTCAACCTTCTCTTTTCCAGGCTGAATAGTTCTAGTTTTGCCAACCTCTCTGGGTATTGCAGTCCCTCCATTCCCTTTATTAATTGTGTTGCCCTCCTTTGTACCTTTTCAAGCTCATTTATATCCTTTCTATATATTGGGGCCCATAAATGAGCACAGTATTCCAAGTGTGGTCTGACCAGTGCTTTGTACAGTGGAAGAACAATGTTCTCATCCTTTGCAGCTATACCTCTTCTGATACATCCCATTACCCTGTTTGCCCTTACAGCAGCGGCCTGACTTTGGGCACTCCAATTTAGTTTGCTATCAATCAAGATGCCCAAGTCCTTCTCCATCTCTGAATTCCCCAATGATTTCACCTTCAGTGAGTACTGGTGACTTCCATTTTTCCTTCCCATATGTATGACCTTACATTTCTCCTCGTTAAACCTCATTTGCCATTTAATGCTCCACCTACCCAGCTTATCTAAATCCCTCTGTAGGTCTGCACTGTCCTCTTTTGTATTAATTGTTTTACATAACTTTTTGTCATCTGCAAATATTGATATTTTACTATTTATCCCGTTGACTATGTCGTTAATAAAGATATCAAATAACATTGGGCCTAGTACAGACCCCACTAGTGACGCTTACCCAATCTGAGTATATTCCATTTATAACCACCCTCTGCCTTCTATCCTTTAGCCAGTTAGCTACCCACTTGCAGACATTTTCCCCCAGCCCCATCATTCTCATTTTGTATACCAACCTATTATGTGGCACGCTATCGAACGCTTTTGAGAAGTTGAGATACACGACATCCACTGGTTCCCCCTGATCTACTCGAGCGCTAACCTCCTCGTAGAAGTCAATCAGGTTTGTTTGGCAGGAGCGATTCCTCATGAATCCATGTTGGTTCGGGATTAAAAGATTATTAGCATCAAGATGCTCCGTAATTGCCTCTTTAATGAAGCTTTCAAAAATTTTGCCCACAACGGACGTCAGACTCACCGGCCGATAGTTTCCGGCGTCACTTTTCGCTCCCTTTTTGAATATTGGCACTACATTCGCCTGTCGCCAATCAAGTGGCACAGACCCAGTCTCAACAGAGTCCTTAAATATAAGATATAACGGTCTATCTATCACATTACTTAGTTCCCTTAGTACCCGTGGGTGTATGCCATCAGGTCCTGGTGATTTGTTTATTTTAGTGTTACTGAGGCGTTTCTGTACCCCATCTTGGGTTAGATTTGTCATACTTAGTGGAGGATTAAGTTTGTCACTTCTCATTTCTCCTGTTAGTTCGATTTCCTTTGTGAAAGTTGTCGAAAAAAAATTATTTAATAGATTAGCTTTATCCTCATCTTTCTCTATGATTTTGCCTTCCTCACTTTTTATCGGTCCAATATTATCCGATTTAATCCTTTTACTATTTATATACGTAAAGAACAGTTTGGGATTTGATCTACTTTCCCTAGCAATACGTCTCTCTGTTTCCTCCTTCGCTATTTTTATTTGTTTTTTACAGGTTCTCGTTTTTTCCTTGTAACACATTAGTGCCTCCTTACTGTTTTCCTGTTTTAATCTCTTGAATGCCTCTTTTTTGCCATTTAACGCCCCTTTTACGTTCTTGTTCAACCATATTGGTTTCCTCTTATTTCTGGCCCTTTTATTCCCATACGGTATATATCTCTCGCACTGAGTATTCAGAATTCTTTTGAAGGTTTCCCATTTACTATTCGTATTCCTTTGATTAAGAACTTTGTCCCAGTCAATAAGTTGAAGGCTTTCTTTCAGCTGATCAAACTTCGCCCTCCTAAAGTTTAATGTTTTTGTTGTTCCTTCTTGATAACCCTACTGAAGGGCATTTTGAAGTCGATAATATTATGGTCGCTATTACCTAGGTGCCCCCCTATCTGTACCTCAGTTATTCTATCAGGCCTATTAGTCAATATTAAGTCCAACACGGCCTTCCCTCTCGTTGGTTCCTGCACTAGTTGGGAGAGATAATTATCCTTAATATTTGTCAAGAACCTTTTTCCTTTCTGAGATCTACAGGTTTCTGTTTCCCAGTCAATATCCGGGTAGTTGAAATCCCCCATTACAATCACTTCATTATGTTTTGCTACTTTGTCTATTTGTCCTAATAGCAGATTCTCATTCTCCTCTGTTATATTGGGTGGCTTATAGCAGACCCCCAGTAATATTTTATTATTATTTTTAGTTCCCTCTATCTCTACCCACATGGACTCGACCCCCTCTTCTCCCTCTCCTATATCTTCCCTTAGTCTGGGTTTTAGACATGACTTTACATATAAGCAGACTCCTCCGCCTTTCCCCTGTTTCCGGTCCCTTCTAAATAAACTATAATCTAATAAATTTACCGCCCAGTCGTAGCTATCGTCTAGCCAAGTCTCTGTTATACCTACGATGTCATACCTCTCCTCCGATATAAGCGCCTGCAGCTCATCCGCCTTATTGGTCAGGCTTCTTGCGTTGGTCAGCATGCAAGATAAAACTTTGGGGTTATTTAGCATCCTATTCTTCTCTAACGATCTAACTGTACTATCCCCACCCCCCTCTCCACCTTCATTATATTCACTTCTCCCCTTCCCCCTTGCTTGCCTCACATCCCACCTATTTCCTTGGTCCCCCCCCCGTCTCTAGTTTAAAAACTCCTCCAACCTATTAGCCATCTTCTTCCCCAGCACCGCTGCACCCTCCCCATTGAGGTGCAGTCCGTCCCTACGGTAGAGCCTGTAGCCGACCGCGAAGTCGGCCCAGTTCTCCATGAACCCAAACCCTTCTGCCTTGCACCAACTCTTTAGCCACTTATTCACCTCCCTAACTTCCCGTTGGCGCTCCTGTGTGGCTCGCGGGATTGGTAGTATTTCTGAGAAAACTACCTTGGAGGTCCTTGCCCTAAGCTTCCTACCTAGGTCCCTGAAATCATTTTTAAGGACCCTCCATCTACCACTCACTTTGTCATTGGTGCCGATGTGGACCATGACCGCTGGGTCTTCGCCAGCCCCACCCAGTAACCTGTCAACCCGATCCGCGATGTGCCGGACTCGAGCGCCAGGGAGGCAGCACACCGTTCGGCGATCCCGGTCTTTGTGACAGATTGCCCTGTCTGTCCCCCTAATAATAGAGTCACCCACTACCATAACCTGTCTTGCCTGCCCTACACTTCCCCCCTACCCCTCATTACTGGAGCATACACTCCCCCGGCGGTCAGAGGATCTGTCGTGCTCCAATAATGCCGGTTCTGAACCAGCCTTCCTATACTTCTTCCCTCTATCTCTCCTAACTGTTATCCAGCTCCCTGCCTGTTCAGCCTGCACTTCCCCTCTATGCTCCACCCCCAGTATTGACCCATTGAGTGTCTGCTCGGTGAGCAGCAAACTCCGTTCCATGTTGTCGATGCTCCTCAGTACCGCTATCTGAGCACTTAGATCCAGAATTTGGGCTTCCAAGTGCACGATATGTTCACATCTCTCGCAGCAGTATGGATCCTCGAGCGGTTGCTCACGGAATGCATACATTGCGCAAGATGTACACTGCACGGCTCCAGCCAAAATGGACATCATTCTAAATATGGGGATACAGTCAGTATATATATACAAGTACAAAACACAATTATTTATATATAGGTGTATGGACGGGGATCGATTAGGGATGTGCAAGTGTATCAATTAGATATCGGCGGGGGATCAGTTAAGTATGGACGGGGGATCAATTAAGCATCAAGTATGGACGGGGGAATCAGATAAGTAGGTCAGGTGGATTAATTAAGTAAAAAGTAAAGTAAAGAAAGAATGAAATACAGTCAGCAATTCAGTCCTAAGTCCTCCCTTCCAAACTCCCTGAATCCAAAGTCACTGAAAAACAAGTCACACACTTACTTTCGTTCGCACTTACGCTCCGGACACACGCAGCTCGTTCACACTCGCAAACTAAGAGATTTAAAGAGGTTTTTTTTTTTTTTTTTTTCTTCCTTTTCCAGCAATGTACCCTTCACCTCAATGCACTTCCAAAGGACTTGATGTCCAACCAGCTGCCCCTTATAACCCTTAATTATGAACCCTTCCCCTTAATTAACCCCTTGTGAGTAAATCTACACCTCAGGATTTTAGTGCAATGTAGTTAACCCTTAAATACACAGGTAGTAAACTAAGAAACTAAAACTGTAGTGAGAAAATAGGTTTTAAAAAGCCCAATAAATCTAAACAGGTAGAAAAGCACTCAGCAGGTCACAATGCAGCACTCACCGCAATTCACACAGGTATTTTCTGCAGGATTCCCAAATACCTCTTCACTGAAAAACAAGTCACACACTTACTTTCGTTCGCACTTACGCTCCGGACACACGCAGCTCGTTCACACTCGCAAACTAAGAGATTTAAAGAGTTTTTTTTTTTTTTTTCTTTTCCAGCAATGTACCCTTCACCTCAATGCACTTCCAAAGGATACCTGGATCTTGGTGTCTAGGTGTCCCTTGTATCTTTTTTTCTGCCTCCAGAATCTCCCACTGCATTGTTCTGAAGTGCACCCGTGCCCATGCAATCGCCGGGATGCACGATGATAGGACCCCTGGATGGACATGGCTTTCCTCAGTATGTAAAAAAAGAGAACAGGGCGCAATGGGTGACTCAGTAATAAAATATGTAGGGGGGTTGGGAATGGCTACTAACCATATGGAGTTGTGCACCTCCGCACAACCCCAGTGTAAAGCTCGTTCGTGGCTGTCATCTGCTTTCAGCGGCGTTCACAGATCCTGATCTCGCTGAGATGGACGCCCAGCTTCACCACCACTCCCGGCAGCGTTCTGGAGGGGTTAGGGCAGTGCAGCTTGGAAACCAAGGTAGTGACTACTTAATTATCTTCATCCCACAGGTGGATGAACAGGTAGATGGAGGCAGCTCTACCGCACCCCAACCAGGGGGAAAAAAAACAATCAGTGAATGTGAATAGCGGTATCAGAGCGCCAATAACAGCGAAAAAATTTAATTAAAATGAATGATTTATTAACACACACAACGCGTTTCGGTGGACAAGGCCACCTTCATCAGGTGTGACAAGCAGCAAACAAATGATCCTTATATACATTTGACCAGGTGCACAATTGCTTCAGAGGGGCGGAGCTAAATACAGAGTGATGCCTCTATATTAATCTTTTTGGGACTCCTGTAAGTTTTTAAAAAAAAAATATATATATATATATATATATATATATTTATTTATTTATTTATTTTTTGTTTATTATATTCTCCTATTTTTAATGATAGAAACAGCAGGGGAGCTTTTGGTTCCTCTCCTACCCCTTTTCCCCTTCCTTTTTCTGGTGACTGTAATTTTATATTCACATATTGTTCCATGTAATTTTTTGTAACATAAAAAATAGGGGGTTAGATAACAATATATCCTATTAAGTAATATGATTATAGGATTCGCAAGTTTTTATACTGCGAATCCTATCTATGAGAACCCTATTTGTTTCATTAGGTACTAATTTATAAAAATCCTGTTTACTCTATTGGGCATAAATGAACTAGAGGGGTTAATATAGAGGCATCACTCTGTATTTAGCTCCGTCTCTCTGAAGCAATTGTGCACCTGCTGAAATGTATATAAGGATCATTTGTTTGCTGCTTGTTACACCTGATGAAGGTGGCCTTGTCCACCGAAACGCGTTGTGTGTGTTAATAAATCATTCATTTTAATTTATTTTTTGCCCTGTTATTGGCGCTCTGATACCGCTATTCACATTCACTGATGGCTTTCCTCAGTGTCACTATCGTATTGTCGATTAGAGCAGATATCATCTTTATCAATTTGTTTATCTTTTCTTCTGGGAGAAAAGACCTTTGTTTGCATGCATCCAACATAATTCCAAGAAAGATCTGAGTCTGTTCCGGGATCATCTTGAATTTTCTTGTGTTCAGTACCCATCCCAGGGATGCTAAGACCCTGGCCACATGATCTACTGACCGACTGCAGTCTGATCTTGTTTTCCTTACTATTAGAAAGTCATCTAAGTATGGTATGAACAGTACAACTTTTTCTCTGATGTGGGCTGACATCTCTGATATTATCTTTGTAAAGACCCTTGGAGCCATAGCCAGCCCAAATGGGAGACCTTGAAACTGGAAGTGCTGCCAGCTCCCCTGCATGCTCACTGTTACTCTCAGGAATCTTTGATGTTCCTGACAGATGGGCACATGATAATATGCATCTTGGAGATCTAATACTGCCATATAACAGTTGGGGAAATGGAGCTTCACTGTTGTCCCTATAGTCTCCATTTTGAAATGCTTGGTTTTTAGATATTGATTTAAACTTTTCAGTTTCACTATAGTTCTTAAAGAGTGATCTCGCTTTTCTCGCAAGAAAAGAGGGCTGTAGAAACCTCTCCCCAGCTCTGCTTCTGGCACCTGGGTGAGGACCCCCTTCTGTACTAACAAGCAAACTTCCTTCTTTAAGACCCGTTGTTTTTCTAAGGAAGACTGGCTCTTTGTGGACTGGAATTTTTCTGGCAGGTGGGCGCTGAATTCTAGTTTTAGCCCCTGCGCTATGGTGTCTAAGATCCACTTGCTTCTTGAAATTTTTACCCAGACAGGAAGGAAAGCTTTTAATCTTCCACCTACGTGGGGCCTGGCATTATTGCCTTCTTGTTCTTTTTGTGGAATCAACTGGGAATGTATCATAGCTGAATCACTTTCCTTTTCTTTCCCCCTTCCATCTAGGGTCAATGACCTTTGAGGTAGGAAACTGTCTTTTTCCTGTAGGGAGAAAGGGTCTCCTCTGAAAGGGGTTGACGGGAAATCCTTTTTTGGCATCTGCTGCTTTTTCCAATATGTCGTCTAGTGCTGGTCCAAAGAGGAATTCCCCCTGGCTGGGAAAACCGCGCAACTTGTTTTTCGATTGTAGGTCTTCTGCCCAGTTTTTTAACCAGAGCACTCTCCGAGCGGAGTTGGTTAATGCGCAAGAACGAGCCATGAGCCTTATCGCATCCACTGATGCGTCGGCTAAGAAGTCTGCCGCCTTCTATATTGTCGGGAAATTAGGCAGGATCTGGTCCAGTGGGCACTTGTTTTTTTATTTGGTCATGCAGCTGATCCAACCATACTGCCATTGATCTTGCAGTACAGGTTGCGGCGATATTCGGCTTGAATGCTACTGCCTCCGATTCCCAGGCCCTTCTCAGAAAGCTGTCCACTTTTTTATCTGAGTCCTTTAATAGCTGCGTCAATCTTTGGAGCTTTATCCCAGCTCTCTGAAACATCTGTTTCAAATGGATACTTTCGCTTGACCCATTTTGGGATGAAGCCTCTCTTATCTGGATTCTTCCATTGTTTCCTAATTAAGGATGACACATTTTTATGGACCGGGAAACATTTCTGTTTCCTCCCTTCTAGCCCCCGAACATCATGTCTTGTATGGTTCTGGGTTGTTCACTTCCTCAATGTTCATAGTGGCCCGGACTGCTTTGATAAGTTTATCTGCGTCCTCCGCAGGAAAACAGGGACTACCTTCACTGTCGTCCAAGGATGAGGATGATATGTCCGAATAGTACCGCTCTAACTCGCTGTCTTCTAACTCCTCGTCTGAGCTGGTAATGTGTTTCTCAGCGGGAGTGTAAGAGGTTCTATTTGTAAGACCTTTTAGGGAATTTTTAACCTCTGTTTTTAGAATTGTCTGCAGGCTATGCATTAGGGATGAAGACTCCTCAGCCACTGTTCTCTCTATACAGGGTTGACATAGTTTTTTGCCGTATGAGGGTAGTAGCTTTGATTTACATCGTGCACATTCCTTGTTTCTGGTTTTGCCAAGAGCTGTCTTAGGCTTGCCCTGAAATATATTCAAGGGCATAAATTTAGAATTTTTGTTAGCTTACCCACCCCTGTGTGGAAACTACCGATCATGGTGGAGCCACATCCTCTGCAGGGCTTTTCCTCTGATCTTCCTCCTCCATGTTTCTGCGCACACACCACAGTAAGGATTTGTCTGGGGCCATTTTTATATGAGCATCTGGTGCCCTTTTTTCAAATTACTCGCCGTCTGCGGTAGCCACGCCCCTTAGCCGCGCCACCGGAAGTTGCGTCATACCGCTGACTACTTCTTCTGGCAGCGCTCGCACGTGATGCGGCATGACTTGGTGCGCTTCAGGGACAAGATCACCTCTGCTCCCTCCCGATACACACACCTCCGGGACCCCGACAGCTTTAGGTAAGAGGGGACCCGGTGATGGAACCAGGGATTTTACCTTATTCCTCCTCCAACCGGGGGAGATGGATCTCAGCGTCCTTGCTGTACAGTAGGTCTCCCTCCAAGGACAGGAAACCACTGAAGCAGGAGGAGAGGCTTCGTCCTTTTAAATCTGTAGATTTCCTGTCCTTGGGGGCAGATCCTCTCTCTCGTACGGTGCTGTCGTGGGGATGGGAAAAGAAGGGACTAGCTGTGGTTTTATCACGCTTCATCGATGCAATCACAACCTTGGAGTTTTATTTATTAGTTGCAAAATCCAGAATAGTTTTCTTAATACAAAGTGAAACTTTTAGCAAGTGGGAATTGATCTTTTTTTTATCACAATCATACAAATGAAAATAAAATAAGGATATTTGCACGACCTGTGACGTCACGCCCATATTGCTTCACAGTTCCGTCCATTTTGGCCAAGCCAAGAGTCTAACATTTTTTTGGCAACTCTGCATGGCTCAAAAAGACTTGTGACTTTTTAGACCAATTTATGCCAGAATTCTGGAGCAATCTTTTTTTCTGAGTTTTCAGCGCAAAAACTCCAAAGTTTTGAGGAGAATTTGGAATTTCTTTTCCAAACACTGCTAAAACAAAAAAGACAACTTTTTGGTGAGTTTTTGATGCTGCGTATTTTCGCTGTGCAAAAAACAATGTCTTACAGTTCCAGCAGAGTGGATGGGAATTATAACAATTATAGAATCACTGCGAAAACTGACCCGTGGTTTGTTTTCGGAATACGCAACGTGTCAATTTATTTTGCGAGTTAATTGAGTTTTACGTGCGGATTTTCCCTTTAGAATTGCAATAAATGCGGAAAATCTGCAGGCAAAAAAAAAACAACTCACATGTAAACGCAACTGTATCAAAGTTTTATGAAAGCCAAATAACAGCAATTACCAAAAAAAAGTAGCTTAATTTAAAACATGAAATATAATTAAGACAAAAACTGCAGCATTAAAACTGCAATAAAAATGTAAGTAACATAATTTAGATAGTAGGGGCAGAAATGCTTCAACATTAAATACTCACCACTAGTGATGGGCGAGCACTAAAATGCTCGGGTGCTCGATGCTTGGGTCGAGCAAATTGGAATACTCGGGTACTCGACCCGAGCAACGAGCCCAATGTAAGTCTATGGGAAACTCGAGCATTTTTCAGGCGGCTCCCCCAGCGGTCTGCAGAGGGCCTAAAAATTGCCCAAATCGATGGGAACAGTGCTCAAATGACATGGGAACAGCATGGGAAAGACCCCTGGAAGCATTTCTGACTCCCTGGTCACTGCTGTCAACAACGTTGTCAGAGGTATTACGCCACTTTTACGGACTCACAATAAAAGATACAAAAACAAATCCAAAATGGATTTTCCTGGGAAATATGTTAAGGAACATCCTTTCCAGGGTAATGACTTGTATATAAGGCAAAATAAATAACGAAAACCAAAAATACTCCTCCACACCTTGGGCTATGCTCACACGTAGCGTTTTTGATGCGTTTTTGCACTTTTGCATGGCTTTCAACCAAGACAAATGCATTCACTGGGAAATGTCATTTTAACATTTTACAACGTTATCTGGCCATGTGGTGTGTGACACATCATCAGGCACATGCATACAGTGCTGAAAAGACATGGGAAAAGCATGGGAAAGCATCTCTGATTCCCAGATCACTGCCTAAAAGTGTGCCCATCATAAGTGATCCTTGGCGCATGCGAAGATGCCTCCCGCCATGCACAGACTTGCAACAATCACCGTCCACGTCCTTGTCCCAGAGCAACGTTCAGTTGTCCCTACCCCATTCCTTGGAATGCAAGAGCAAGTATGCAGCCAGCCACCCACCCACCCACAGGCTGGAATACTATACTGCCAAATTTTTGACTGCTGCTTGCACTTGAAATGTGGCCTTTTAGGTTCGTGGAGGCAGAAGCTGTCCACAATCTTATGGCGGCGGCGAACGGGTATCCATACTCGGTTCCCAGCCGCCACTATTTGTCCCGGTGTCGTCTCCGCCTTCCACAAGCACGGGTCCCACAACATTACCCGTGCCCTCCCCAGTGAACTTACTGGGAAGGACCGCCTACCCACAAACATGTGGTCAAGTGAATGTGGCCAGGAACGGTACGGAGCCAGTCCACAGCTTTTTTTGCTGAGTTGTATTTCACCACAGCCATATTGTTTAGCTTGGTGAAAGGACTTGGGAAACCATATCTACTCCAGCTGTCATTTCTCCCAGGAAGTCCTCTAAAGCTGCTTTCACATGAAATGTGGCCTTTTAGGTTCGTGGAGGCAGAAACTTTTCATAACCTCATGCCAGTGGTGGCCAGGTGTCCATACTCGGTCCCCAGCCGCCACTATTTCTCCCGGTATCGTCTCCGTCTTCCACAAGCACGGGTTCCACATTAAAAAAGCAGCAATAGAGTGTCCGGGAACCTTACCCCACACTTTTCTTAGCCAGGGCTACTTCTCAGCAGGGTTCGACGGGCCCATCAGAGAACCGGAGACTCCTCCGGTGGGCCCAGGAGAGTTCATGATAGCGCTAACTTTACAGCTGCTATGGGGCTCTTGAGCCGGGTAGAAAGGTGAGCCCTCAGAATCAAATTCTCTGGTGGGCCCAATGTTTTTTAATCTGAAACAGCTTCTCAGTGGGAGTTGTATTTCACCACAGCCATATTCTTTAGCTCATTGAAAGGACTGGCGTAGAGGGAAACCGTATCTACTCCGGCTGCCATTTCTCCGTCACAATGTTCCGCCCATTGTCACACACGACCATGCCTGGCTGTAAGTTCAGCGGTGAGAGCCACAGATCAGGCTGCTGTGTTACAGCTTTCAACAACTCTGCAACTTTGGGCGGTTTGTCACCTCAGCTTTAAGCATGTTATCTTCAGCACAGCCTGTTGCCGCTTGGCCAAGGCAGTGCTGCAGTGCTTTCAGCTTGTGACTGATGTGGTCATTTCGGAGATGGAGGAGGAGGTGCAGGAGCTGAACAATGTGATTGCATTGAGGTTACATTGGCGACTGTTTTTTATACTAAAGAAATATCCTACTGTTTTCTTTTTTACGTTATTTTTTAAGACAAATGCATTCACCGGGAAATGTCATTTTAACATTTTACAACCTTATCTGGCCATGTGGTGTGTGACACATCATCAGACACATCCTGTTTCATTTGTGATGGAGGGACTCTGATAGTCACAAAGCCTATTTTTATAGGGCCATCAGGCGGCCCTTACTATTCTTAAAAGGCCAGCAGTCGGCCCTCGCTATTGTTAGAGAGCCATCAGTCGGCTATGCTTTGTTGTTCCATTATTAACAAGTGGGTCTCCTATACTGTTATTGCATATGCAGTGACTGCAAGGGCTCCCAAAAATTCATACGCAACCCAATACACCTTTGAAGAGACATAGAGGAGGGTCTCAGTAAAAAAAAAGTTCCCATTATAAAGGAGCGGGTCTCCTATAGTGGTAATGCCCATGCTGTGACTGCAAGGGCTGACCAAAATTTGGGAAAAACCCCACTAAGAAGTTAAATATACATAGAGCAGGGCCACAGTAATGACATGTTTCCTTTACAAAGGAGCGGGTGTGCTATACAGTTATAGGGTATGCTGTGAGTCCAACGGCTGACCAATTTTAGGAAAAACCCCACTAAGAATTTAAAGACACATGGAGGAGGGCCACAGTAATGAGTACGACATGTTCCCATTAGAAAGGAGAGGGTCTTCTATACAGTTATAGGGTATGCAGTGATTCCAACGGCTGACCAAGTTTAGTAAAAACCCCACTAACAATTTAAAGACACATAGAGCAGGGCCACAGTAACGACAAATTCCCATTAGAAAGGAGAGGGTCGCTCATAGTGTTGGCCTATGCAGTGAATGCAAGGGCTGCCAAAAATTGGGAGGCACTCCAATGCCCCATGGAACAGACGTACAGGGCCTCATGAAAAAATGTTCCCATTATTAGGAAGTGGGTCTCCCATAGTGTTGGCCTATGCAGTGAATGCAAAGGCTGCCAAAAATTGGGAGGCACTCCAATGCCCCTTGGAAGAGACTTAGAGGGCCTCATAAAAAAATGTTCCCATTAGAAAGGAGCGGGTCTCCTATACTTGTAATGCACATGCACTAAGTATATGGGCTGACAAACATTTACCCCTGGGGGGTATACATGAACATACTGTATAAAAAATTTTTTTTACGGGCATCATAAACACCCTTTAAAAAAATTATGTGGGTGTTGCATCACGGACCACGGTCACCCTGGTGATATGGTGGTGGAGGATGAGGAGAAAGGAGGAGCACAAGAGCAAATAGACAAAATCAGGAAGCGTATACCCATGTGTGGGTGTGAAGAGGTGCATGGGAATACACCTCCCAAAAAAATGACACTGGATTTGAGTTTTTGTTACCCTGCTATCATTGGGTGGTGTTGAGAAGTCTGGCCCAATCAAGCCCTTGTTCATTTTTATAAGAGTCAGCCTGTCAGCATTTTCAGTTGACAGGCGGATGCGCTTATCAGTTATAATTCCACCAGCGGCACTAAAAACCGGCTCTGATAAAACGCTAGCAACAGGGCAGGCCAGGACCTCCAAGGCATAGAGAGACAGTTCATTCCACGTATCCAGCTTGGATACCCAATAATTATAAGTCACAGAGGAATCACGGAGGACGTTGGTACGGTCAGCAAGGTACTCCCTCAGCATCTTCCCAAACTTTGCACTCCTTGTGAGAGTACTCCGGGCCTCAGGGTCTGTGCGATGGGAGGGGCTGAGAAAATTCTCCCACAACTTTGACAGTGCTCCCCTGCCTCTGCTGGATTGAAGTTGTGTCTCTCTCGCCTGTACTCCTTGGTAGTCCAACGACCTGTGACCTCTGCCGCCAGCGTTTTCAGATGGGAATTTTTTTAATAGTTCCACAACAAGGGCCTTCTGGTATTGCCCCATTTTTGTAGACCTGTCTGCCTCAGGAATAAGAGATATAAAGTTCTCCTTGTAGCATGGGTCTAGAAGTGTCACCAACCAGTAATGACTGTCACCCAAAATTTTGAGAACGTGAGGGTCATGGGAAAGGTAGCGTAACATAAACTCAGCATGCGTGCCAGACTGCTAACAGGCAAGACTTCCGTGTCCTCACCAAGAGGATGACTGACCATGCTCTCCTCCTCCTCCTCTCTGTTCTCTGGCCAATCCACGCTTAACAGATGGTACGACAGTTGTGCAGGTAGTACCATCTATAGCGCATGAAACTAGCTCCTGTTCTTCCTCCTCTTCCTCGTTGTCACCCAATCCACGTTGGGATGAGATGAGGCTGGGCTGTGTGTAATCACCCTGTATGGTTCCTTGCTCCATCTTATCGTGCTCCACCTGAAATTCATCCTCTTTGATTGTGAGCAGAGAGCATTTCAGAAGACAGAGAAGCGGGATGGTGACGCTAATTATGGCGTCATCGCCGTTCACCATCTTGATGGAGTCCTCAAAGTTTTGGAGGATGGTACATATGTCTGACATCCATGTCCACTCCTGAGGTCTTATGTGTGGAGTCTGAATTGAATACCGATGGCGTTGTTGATGCTGGTACTCAACAACTGCCCTCTTCTGCTCACAAATCCTTCCCAACATCTGCAGTGTAGAGTTCCAACACGTGGGGACATCGCATGCCAGTCTGTGAGCCGGAAGCTGCAAACGCTGCTGAAACATGGCAAGGGCAGCGGAAGCTGTAGGTGACTTTCTAAAATGGGCACACAGGCGACGTACTTTAACAAGCAGATGCGGCAGCTCCGGGTAGGATTTGAGAAACCGCCGAACCACGGGGTTAAGCACATGGGCCAGCCATGGTACGTGTGTGAGCTCGCCTCGCCTCACAGCTGCCACCAGGTTCCTGCCATTGTCACACACGACCATGCCTGGCTGTAGGTTCAGCAGTGTGAGCCACAGATCTGCCTGCTCTTTCAGAGCTGTCCACAACTCTCCAGCATTGTGCAGTTTTTCACCTAAGCATATTAGCTTCAGCACAGCCTGTTGCCGCTTGGCCGAGGCAGTGCTGCAGTGCTTCCAGCTTGTAACTGATGTAGTCATTTCGGGGATGGAGGCTGCGGAGGAGGAGGAGGCTGAGGTGCAGGAGCTGTAGACTGTGGGGGAAACTCTGATTGACCTAGGACCTGCAATCCTTGGCGTCGGGATGACGTGTTCCGTCCCAAGGTCCGACTGGGTCCCGACTTCCACTATGTTAACCCAGTGTGCCGTCAGCGAGATGTACCATCCCTGCCCACAAGCACTTGTCCACGTGCACGTGGTTAGGTGGACTTTCCCGGTAACTGCTTTGTTGCGGGCACGGCTAATGTTTTGGGACACGTGCTTGTGTAATGCGGGGACGGCACACCGGGAGAGATAGTGGCGGCTGGGGACCGAGTACCGAGGAATGGCCGCCGCCATCAGGTTGCGGAATGCTTCCATCTCCACAAGCCTAAAAGGCAACATTTCTAGCGCAAGCAGTCGTGAAACGTGAGGATTTAGTATTGTGGCCTGGGGGGCATTGGCTGCATATTTGCGCTTGCGTTCCAAGGACTGGGGTATGGACAACTGAACGCTGCGCTGGGACAAGGACATGGAAGTGCTTCCTAATGCTGTGGGGCGTTGGCTGCGTATTTGCGCTTGCGTTCCAAGGACTGGGGTATGGACAACGGAATGCTGCGCTGGGACAAGGACGTGAACGTGCTTCCTGATGCTGCTACTTGAGAGTGTGCAATGACAGGTGCAAGGCAGGAGGCATATTCGCATGCACCATGGACAGGGGATTGGCTTGCATGCACAACAGCGGAAGAAGCAGTGGTGCCACCCGCAGACACTGTTCCTGGACCCTGGGGTTCGGCCCACAAAGTCAGGTGCTTTGCTGCCATGTGCCTGATCATGCTGGGGGTGGTCAGGCTGCTAGTTTTGCTACCCCTGCTGATGCTGGCCTGGCAGGTGGTGCAAATGGCCTTTTTGTGGTTATCGGCAGAGTCTTTAAAAAACAACCAGACTCGGGAAGACCTAACAGTTGTACTGGCAACTTCCTTAGTGTTGGTGTTATGGGGAACGGTTGCCTGCCTTCTGTCTGCGGCCACCACACTGCTTTTTCCTGCCTGTTGGGGTGCTCTGCCTCCCTCCCCCTGTGTGCTACTGTCCTCGCTCTGCATATCCTCCTGCCAGGTTGGGTCAGTTACTATATCATCCACCACCTCGTCTTCCACTTCCGCACTGTAGTCCTCCTCCTGACTTTCTGGCAATAATGTCTCATCATCGTCCACCTCTTGTGACACTTTCCCACTGTCGCCTTCGTGTGACCGTCACACATACGATCTCCTCTTGTCCCGCTTCAAGTGTACCGGGCGAGAGGCCCGAATCTATAAATGGAAAAGTGAACAGCTGTTCGGAGTGTCCAAGTGTGGGATCAGTTGTCTCTGGGCACTCGGCATGGTGGGAGGAAGGAGGCTCAAGGTGAGGAATATGCGGTCCAGACTCAAAGCTACTGAGACTTGACCGTGTCGAAGACAAGGTGGTGGGGGTGGCTAAGTGACTAGAAGCATTATCGGCTATCCAACCAATAACCTTTTCACACTGCTCTGTGTTCAATGGTGGTGTTCTGCGGTCCCCTGTTAATTGGGACAGGAAGGTCGAGCGAAAAGATGTGGGTGTTTGTTGTGGCACAATTTCAGCTTGCCCACGGCCTCGGCCTCTGCATGCACCATCATCACCATCACGTCCAGTTCCCCGTCCCTTGCCTTGTCCTTTTTAAATGGAGGATAATATCTTCCACGCTCACTACAAATTACTGAATTTGGAGCAAACTTATATGTGATCCGTGTGACGAAGAAACCACAGTTGTAAATACCTGGCCTGTAGGTAACTATTTTGAACAGCAAACTGGTGTCAATTGCTTCACTGACACACTGAAACAAATTTTTAATGGAGGTCAGAAATGGCAGTATTTTGTGAAAACATATATGTGATCCGTGTGACGGAGAAAACACAGTTTTAAATAGGTGGATTTTTAGCTCTGTAATATGGAAAGGACCAGGATGTATTCTGCAGTGCCAACAAGCAAATGACAGAGAAAAATTGTGCTCTCTGGATTGCTTTTTAAGCAAATAATGAGGATTAAGATCCCAAAAAAATTATTCCTGGCACCTGAGACCTGGGCCTATTTCTAGAAATATCTAACAGCGGCAGCAGACAGAACTGGAATGGAGCCTCTTGTGCTATGTGCACTGCAGTCTGCTATATACACTGCCTGCCTGATATCTCTGCAGATGGATTAGTCCTCAGAAGGACTGTTTGTTGAGATGGATATGTGTCTCTAATATACACCGCTCAAAAAAATAAAGGGAACACTTAAACAACAGAATATAACTCCAAGTAAATCAAACTTCTGTGAAATCAAACTGTCCACTTAGGAAGCAACACCGATTGACAATCAAATTCACATGCTGTTGTGCAAATGGAATAGACAATAGATGGAAATTATTGGCAATTATCAAGACACACTCAATAAAGGAGTGGTTCAGCAGGTAGGAACCACAGACCACATCTCAGTACCAATGCTTTCTGGCTGATGTTTTGGTCTCTTTTAAATGTTGGTTGTGCTTTCACAGTCGTGGTCGCATGACATGGACTCTACAACCCACAGAAGTTGCTCAGGTAATGCAGATCATCCAGGATGGCACATCAATGCGAGCTGTGGAAAGAAGGTTTGCTGTGTCTGTCAGCGTAGTGTCCGGAGGCTGGAGGCGCTATCAGGAGACAGGCCAGTACACCAGGAGACGTGGAGGGGGCCTTAGGAGGGCAACAACCCAGCAGCAGGACCGCTACCTCCGCCTTTGTGCAAGGAGGAACAGGAGGAGCACTGTCAGAGCCCTGCAAAATGACCTTCAGCAGGCCAGAAATGTGCATGTGTCTGCACAAATGGTTAGAAACCGACTCCATGAGGGTGGTATGAGGGCCTGACATCCACAGATGGGGGTTGTGCTCACAGCCCAACACCGTGCAGGACGCTTGGCATTTGCCACAGAACACCAGGATTGGCAAAGTCGCCACTGGCGCCCTGTGCTCTTCACAGATGAAAGCAGGTTCACACTGAGAACATGTGACAGACGTGATAGAATCTGGAGACGCCGTGGAGAGCAATCTGCTGCCTGCAACACCCTTCAATATGACCAGTTTGGCAGTGGGTCAGTAATGGTGTGGGGTTTCATTTCTTTGGAGGGCCGCACAGCCCTCCATATGGTAGCCAGAGGTAGCCTGACTGCCATTAGGTACTGAGATGAGATCCTGAGACCATATGTTGGTGCGGTTGGCCCTGGGTTTCTCCTAATGCAGGACAATGCCAGACCTCATGTGGCGGGAGTGTGTCAGCAGTTCTTGCATGATGAAGGCATTGAAGCTATGGACTGGCCCGCCCGTTCCCCAGACCTGAATCCTATTGAGCACATCTGGGACATCATGTCTCGCTCCATCCACCAACGTCAAGTTGTACCACAGACTGTCCAGGAGTTGGCGGATGCTTTAGTCCAGGTCTGGGAGGAGATCCCACAGGAGACCATCCACAACCTCATCAGGAGCATGCCCAGGCGTTGTAGGGAGGTCATACATGCACGTGGAGGCCACACACAATACTGAGCCTCATTTTGACTTGTTTTAAGGACATTACATCAAAGTTGGATCAGCCTGTAGTGTGTTTTTCCACTTTAATTTTGGGGGTACTAGAAATCAAGGCCTCCATTGGTTAATAAATTTGATTTCCATTGATGATTTTTGTGTGATTTTGTTGTCAGCACATTCAACTTTGTACAGAACAAAGTATTCAATGAGAATATTTCATTCATTCAGATCTAGATGTGTTATTTGAGTTTTCCCTTTATTTTTTTGAGCAGTGGTTTGATATACCTACACTAAATAGAAACAAGCAAATCTCTCCCTAGCTCAGCAGCAGCTCTCCCTACACTGTCTGATTCCGGAGTGACTGTGACTAGCATGGCGGCGCCAGGTCTGATATAGACCTGATGACGCTATGCGGCCAGCCAATCACTGTAATGCCACAACCAACATGGCTACGGCATTACAGTGAGTGGCAGGCAATCTCTGCATGTTCATTGGCACCAAACATGCAGGGAGGGGACCCGAGCTCCCTGCCGAGCAACCCCGGAAATACTCGGCGAGGGCCGAGTATCTCGAGCAGTGAGATGCTCGAGCGAGCACCGAGTAGTAGCGAGCATGCTCGCTCATCACTACTCACCACTCATCTTGGGATCTTAGTCTAAAACAAAATAAAATGGGCATAGGCATTCACTCAGCCCTACAATCACAGCCTTGAGTTTTGTACGAAAAACAGGTAGTCAGAAGAAAAACAGTATGCAGTGTAAAAAGGACGCACCTTTACTTGAAATCCATAGAGGAGCAGAGACCCCCTCACTTATTCTTCAGCCACGGGCCAGTCAGAGGCCCAAAGTTGTATACTACGCTGTAATAATGATGTCCGGTGTCGCAATGCAGTGACATCATTACATAATCATGCTCTGCAGCTTCAAGTCTCTGATAGGCCAGGATGAAGACTGACAAGCTCACAGTGTTCGTACTGCGATTTTTAATAATAGTCAGTATGGTGGTATTATTTGGTCACTATGTGGTGTTAATATGTAGTTCGGTCATGGTGTGGCAGTATTTTTCTCTTGCATTTGGTACATTTAACAGGTTTTGTTAAGTAAGAGGATGGTGATTATATAACGACACCATGTGATAATATATGGTCATTATTTGTCAGTATTAAGCCCCTTTATCAGATTTATACACTGTTCTTTTTTTAATGGGGCGTTAACACCAGCATTTTTTTCCATACCTGTGATTTGGAAATCTCAGATTTTATTAACAAAACATAGAACACATAATAGAAGTTAAAAGTTGTTTTTTTTTTCAAATGAAATGAAAAAAATATCTAATTCATTTCAAAATGGATGACAGCAACACATCTCAAAAAGTTAGGTTAAAAAAAAGCTGGAAAAATAAAGAGGTACTAGCAAAAAAACAGCTACAGCATCAGGTTTCAACTAAGTCACATGACTATGTATAAAAAGAGCATGTTAGAGAGGCAGAGTCTCTCAGAAGCAAAGTAGGTCAGAGGTTCACCAATCTGAACAACCGCGTGTAAAAATTGTGGAACAATTTCAGAAAAATGTTCAACGTTAAAATTACAAAAGACTTTAAGTACCCTACAACCTACAGTGCATAATATCAAAATATATAATATCAGAGATTCTGGAGAAATCCATGTGGACAAGGTGTAAAGCCGATGGTCAATAATATAGGCTTTAGTTTCCTAATGATGCAGCCTACATAGCGCATGTGACACTCTGCATTCAATACAGTACACCACATGTTGTGAATTACAGTTGAGAAAATTATCTATTGTATGATTTTTAACAAAGGTTTCTAGAGGTTTGCGGGCAATGCTTGCAATGTCTGCAGTTTTGCAGACAATTAAAAACTTTTAAATTTATCACATAGTAAAAATCATGCAATAATTTCATTAACTGCAATTGACACCATTTGGTGCACTATATTGAATGCAGAGTGTCACATACGTTATGTAGGCTGCACTATTAACTAAAGCGACATATTGCAGAACACCTTTCTAACCTTAGCAGTAAAAGTAAATCGTATCCTGGAGCGGTGAAGCACTTTGTAAATGTGCACAATAGTGACACTATACATTTAATATTCTATGGCATTGAAAAGGTTAAACGTCCTTAAATGGGAGGGAGCTGGCAAAAACATCTCTCCACATAAGAGGCTTTTTGGATTCTCACTTTAAACACCAAACCTCCCAATGGTAAGAATTTCAAAAATGATGTTTTTTTGTTTTTTTATTAGGCAATATTTTTGGATGTCAGACACTTTAATATTGTTTCTGATATGGTAACCTGTTTTGATTTTGCAATGGTCGATTCCTTGTTGCTATATAATGTGACTCATACCAGTTTTCCCATGTGACTCATACCAGTTTTCCCATATACTATGATTAAGGGTGTTTTTCACCAGAAACGCATCAGTTTTAACGTTTTTCCAGGACATTGTTCGTTTTAATGGATTTAAAGTGTTTTTTATACTTACCGAATGAACGTGCTGCATTCCCCCTCCTCCCTTTGTTATTGCTGTGCTACACCAGCTGGATCTAGCACCCACCGGTTACAAGGCTCTCGTCTATCTGCAAGGTCAGCAAGCTTGGCAAGCTCCTTTTTTTTTACCTTCATAAGTATATACTATTTGTATTTTTATATACCTACTTTGATTGACATTTGCCCACGTGGTCCTGTCAATCAATACAAATACCTGGATTTTCGTACTCAGAATACACTTGTGCAGAATTATTAGGCAAGTTGTATTTTAGAGGATTATTTTTATTATTGATCAACAACTATGTTCTCAATAAACCCAAAAGACTCAAATATCCAAGCTTAATATTTTTGGAAGTTGGAGTGTTTTTTTTTTTTAGATTTGGCTATCTTGGGAGGATATCTGTTTGAGCAGGTAACTATTACTGTGCAGAATTATTAGGCAACTTAATAAAAACCAAATATAATCCCATCTCACTAGTTTATTTTCACCAGCCTCCCAGACACTGTTCCCAGAGGTGTACTGTTTTCCCTCCCTGTAGATCTCACATTTTATGATGGACCACAGGTTCTCTATGGGGTTCAGATCAGGTGAACAAGGGGGCCATGTCATTATTTTTTCTTCTTTTAGACCTTTACTGGCCAGCCACGCTGTGGAGTAGTTGGATGCATGTGATGGAGCATTGTCCTGCATGAAAATCATGTTTTTCTTGAACGATACCGACTTCTTCCTGTACCACTGCTTGAAGAAGTTGTCTTCCAGAAACTGGCAGTAGGTCTGGGAGTTGAGATTCACTCCATCCTCAACCCGAAAAGGTCCCACAAGTTCATCTTTGATGATACCAGCCCATACCAGTACCCCACCTCCACCTTGCTGGCATCTGAGTCGGAGTGGAACTCTCTGCCCTTTACTGATCCGGCCTCTGGCCCATCAAGAGTCACTCTCATTTCATCAGTCCATAAAACCTTTGAAAAATCAGTCTTAAGATATTTCTTGGCCCATTCTTGACGTTTTATCTTATGCTTCTTGTTCAAAGGTGGTCGTTTTTCAGCCTTCCTTACCTTGGCCATGTCCCTGAGTATCGCACACCTTGTGCTTTTTGATACTCCAGTAACGTTGCAGCTCTGAAATATGGCAAAACTGGTGGCGAATGGCATCTTGGCAGCTTCACGCTTGATTTTCATCAATTCATGGGCAGTTATTTTGCGCCTTTTTTGGCCAACACGCTTCTTGTGACCCTGTTGGCTATTTGCCATGAAACGCTTGATTGTTCGGTGATCACGCTTCAAAAGTTTGGAAATTTCAAGACTGCTGCATCCCTCTGCAAGACATCTCACAATTTTGGACTTTTCAGAGCCCGTCAAATCTCTCTTCTGACCCATTTTGCCAAAGGAAAGGAAGTTGCCTAATAATTAAGCACACCTTATATAGGGTGTTGATGTCATTAGTCGTCAACACCCCTCCTCATTACAGAGATGCACATCACCAGATTTAATTTATTGGTAGTTGGCTCTCAAGCCTATGCAGCTTGGAGTAGGACAACATGTATAAAAAATATCATGTCATCAAAATACTCATTTGCCTAATAATTCTGCACACAGTGTATATATTGTTTCTATTAACAATTGCCTGGATAGATAGGATCTTTGTATGCTATACTCCCTTTTCTATTTTATTAATTTTATTATGCGCGTTATGTTATGTTATTAATAAAAGTTATTTTTTATGGGAGCTTTTTTGTTTGGACATATACATACACATACAATTACTGTAACAGTTAAATAACTCAGTCCAGCATTTGTATAAAGGTTAAAGTGTCTTCCTTTAATCATTTTGTTTCCATTTGTTTGTTTTTTTGATCCATACATAGGCAAATGTAGATAAACCATAATATGGAGTAAATAAAGGTTATTTTTTACTGTGTTACATTGGTGTTTTTAGTCCTATTTTGTACGTGTACAGAATTTCTTGTAAGACTCTTCATAGTGAAGTTCCAGAACTTTCCAGCTTGTCAGACAGCGACCTCTAGTGTTACATTTTGGATACACAACTTGATTCAAACAAGACTCGAAATATACATCTAATTAACTGGAACATTGTAAAAGTATTTACAGGACTGAGGCGACATCAAACACATACAGCACTTATCTAATAAGAAAGTAAAGGAACGACTGTGCAGAGTGTAGGCAGTTTTATTAGCAATATGTATAACAGCAGATTCAGTACAAGTCAGCCGGTGTCATTTCCCATACATCTACTGAGCCGAGAACTGCTGTGATGTTACACAGAGAAATAGGTTATCTATACATAAAGTTTTCTTACAGGAAAAAAATATATCTAATATAAATGTATTGAACAGTCTGCTCCAGGCCTTTAGTGAAGTCCTGCACAGGAAACCAGAGTCCTATACTCAGCCTTGATCGTTTTAGCTGAACACTGCATTGCTGCTGCTGGTAACTCAGTCCCGACACAGTGGAATACTGTGATTTCTGGTCATCGTCTCACTCACTCTTGCTTTTCTTTGGGCTGCTGTCTTCATTTGCTGCTAACATGGTCTCTGTTGGTCTCTTCTTCAGTGCTTTCACTTTCCGAGTTTGTAGCTTACTCAAATCCTGTTTTTGCATATGGATTCTACCATATTGTGTACCAAAAGTGTCATGAGATAGGTTCTTCTTCTTCTTTGCCTATGTAGACGAGAGCAAATCATCAACAATCATCTACTGTTAACAAGTGGAGTCAAAAAGTCTGGCATGTAAATATTTGGGCACCCCTGGTCAGAATTACTGTTATTGCGAACAATTAAGCAAGTTGAAATGATCTCTAAAAGGCTTATAGTTAAAGATGACACATTTCCTTTGTATTTTAGGCAAACAAAAGTATAAAAATTTACATTTAAAAAATTACAAAAGGAAAATGGGCCGATGCAAAAGTTTGGGCACCCTGCATGGTTAGTATCTAGTAGCACCCCTTTTTGAAAGTATCACAGCTTGTAAATGCTTTTTGCAGCCAGACAAGAGTCTTTCAATTCTTGTTTGAGGGATTTTCATCCATTCTTCCTTGGAAAATTCTTCCAGTTCTATGAAATTCCTGGGTCATCTTTTATGCACTGCTATTTTGAGGTCTAGCCACAGGTTTTCAATGGTGTTCAGATCAGGGGACTGTGAGGGTCATTGTAAAATCTTCAGCTTGCGCCTTTTGAGGTAGTATAATGTGGATTTTGACATGTGTTAGGATCATTATCCATTCGTAGAAGCCATCCTCTTTTTAACTTCAGCTTTTTTCTAGATGGTAGTATGTTTGCATCAATAATTTGTTGAAATTTCATTGAATCCATTGTTCCCTCTACCCGTGAAATGTATCCCGTGTCATTGGCTGCAACACAACACCAAAGCATGATTGATCCTCCCCCATGCTTAACCCCTTCGCAACCTTGGGTTTTGTCGTTTTTGCTTTTTCGTTTTTTGCTCCCCTTGTTCCCAGGGCCATAGCATCTTTATTTTTTGGACAATATGGCCGTGTGAGGGCTTATTTTTTGCGGGACAAGATGTACTTTTCAACGCCATTACTAGTTTTACCATATCGTGTACGGGAAAAAAATTCAAAGTGCGGTAAAATTGCAAAAAAGTGCAATACCACAGTTGTTTTTTATTTATTTTTTTTACCACGTTCACTGAATGCTAAAACTGACCTGCCATTCTTATTCTCCAGGTCATTACGAGTTCGTAGACACCAAACATGTATAGGTTATTTTATATTTAGTAGGTCCCCTGCATATAGCAGAAATGGTCCTGTGCTATGAGCGCCGACCACTAGGTGGCGCTCATAGCGACGAGATCATGACAACCACAGGCGTCTGCTGCAGACCCTGGGTTGTCATGCACGCCCATCGGTGACCCGCGATCACGTGACGGGGTCGCCGGTGGGCGGGGCTTATGAAGCGCAACCCGGAAGCGCGTGTTAAATGCCGCTGTTGGAGATTGACAGCGGCATTTAACATGTTAACAGCCGCGGGTGGATCGCGATTCCACCCGTGGCTGTTGCAGGCACATGTCAGCTGTAATAATCAGCTGACATGAGCTCGGTTCAGTGAGGGCTCAGCGCAGCAGCCCTCACTGAACCGGGGGTACGCAAATGTGCGTACTAATACGGCAAGGGTTGGAAAGGGGTTAATGGATGGCGAGATGTGATTTTCCTGAAATTCTGTGCCCTTTTTTCTCCACACATTCCTTTGATCATTGTGGCCAAAAGATGTTTTTAACCTCATTGGTCCACAGGGCTTATTTCCAAAATTCATCAAATTCATCAGGCTTGTTTAGATGTTCTTTTGCTTACTTCTGACACTGAATTTTATGGTAAGGAAGTAGAAGAGGTTTTCTTCTGATGACTCTTCCATGAAGGCCATATTTGTGCAGATGTCTCTAAACAGTAAAACAATGTACCACAACTCCCGAATCTACTAAATCGTTCTGAAGGTCTTTTGCACTCAAGTGGGGCTTCTGATTTGCCTCTCTAACAATCCTACGAGCAGCTCTCGCTGAAATTTTGTTTGGTCTTCCAGACCTTAACTTGACCTCTACTGTTCCTGTTAACTGCCATTTCTTAATTACATTTCGAAATGAGGAAAGGGCAACTTGGAAACGCTTTGCTATCTTCTTATAGCCTTCACCTGCTTTGTGGGTCTCCACAATTTTCATTTTCAGAGTGCTAGGTAGCAGCTTAGAAGAACCCATGGCTGCTGTTTTTGGCACAAGGTTAGAGGAGGCTGGATTTTTGTAAAGCTAGGAAATTTGCATCACCTGGCCTTTCCAAATGATGAAAGTGAAGAAGGAATAACCCTAACAGGCTAATTAACCCCTTCACCCCCTCGCAATTTTCCATTTTTGCACTTTTGTTTTTTGCACCCCTTCTTCCATAGCCATAACTTTTTTATTTTTTGGTCAATTTGTCCATGTGAGGGCTTATTTTTTTTGTGGGACAAGTTGTACTTTTGAATGACACCATTGGTTTTACCATATCGTGTACTGGAAAATGAGAAAAAAATTCCAAGTGTGCTGAAATTGCAAAAAAGGTGCAATTCCGTAGTTTTTTTTTTTACCATGTTCACTAAATGCTAAAACTGACCTGCCGTTATGATTCTCCAGGTCATTATAAGTTCGTAGATACCAAACATGTATAGGTTTATTTTTATTTAAGTGGTGAAAAAAAAATCCAACGTTTGTATAAAAAAAAAAATAAAATTCCGAGACCAGTAGCGTCTCCATTTTTTTCGGGATCTGGGGCCAGGTGAGGGCATTTTTTTGCACGCCAAGCTGACGATTTTATTGATACCATTTTGGGGTAGATACAATGTTTTGATCGCCCATTATTGCATTTTATTGCAATGTTGCGGCGACAAAAAAACGTAATTCGTTTTAATTTTTCTCTCTTTACGCAGCTTACCAATCGGATTAATTCTTTTTATATATTGATAGATCGGGCGATTCTGAATGCGGCAATACCAAATATGTGTATATTTGAATTTTTTATTGTTTTATTTTGAATGGGGCGAAAGGGGGGCGATTTAAACTTTTATATTTTTTTTATATTTAATTTTTTTTTTTACTTTACATTAGCTTTAATAGTCTCCATGGGAGACTAGAAGCTGCAATGTTCTGATCGCCTGTGCTACACACAGGCGATGATCAGATCGCCTGTGTGTAGCAGAATTGCTCACTTGCTATGAGCGCCAACCGCTGGCGGCGCTCATAGCCTCCCGGCAATGACAACCACAGGGGTCTCCTGCAGACCCCAGGTTGTCATGCCAACCCATCGGCGACCCGCGGTCATGTGACACGGGCGCCGATGGGCGGGACTTATGGCGTCCTTCCGGCACGGCCACGTCAAATGCCGCTGTCAGAGATTGACAGCAGCATTTAACACGTTAACAGCTGCGAGTGTATCGTGATTTCACTCACACCTGTTAGGGGCACATGACAGCTGATCAGATCAGCTGTCATGTCCCCGGAAAGGTGTAGGCTCATCGCCAGAGCCCGCACCAAAAGGGAGAGACTCAACATGTGCCGTACGTGTACGGCACATGTTGGAAAGTGGTTAAAGTCTGAAACGTCAAAGTTATCTGAGCACACAAATCTCCAAGAGTGCCCAAACTTTTGCATCAGCCCATTTTCCCTTTTTGTAATTTTTTTAAAATGCAGAAAATGATATATATATATATATATATATATATATATATATATATATATATATATATATATATATATATTTGGCCTAAAATACAAATGAAATGTTTAATTCCTTTTAAACATTATTCCTTTTACAGATCATTTCATCTTCAACTTGCTTAACTGTTCACAATAACAGAAATTTTGACCACGTGTGCCCAAATTTTTACATGCCACTGTACAAAAGGTAACAAGGAATCTTCACATCATCTCTAACCTTCAGGAAAAAAAACACCATTATTGCAATAATACAATTATATTTCATTAAGGGCAGGTGCAGACGACCAAATGTTCTCTATCTTTTTTTTTTTTGGATGTGGAAAATTGAAAAAATGTTTCTTCATATTCTCCATTCGGTCTGTCCGCAAAAATCAGACTGCACTCTGTCATCCAAGTGCAGTCAGATGTGTTCCACGGACCCATAGACGTGAAAGGGCGAGCGCCATTCGACTATTGGAGGCAAAGAAATACCTGAAGGGCTTTAGGACGTTTCAGAGACAGTTTATAGAGGTCATCAGAAGCCAGATGTGTTCTCCTCATCACAAAGTCAAAGGAAGGTCCCATTTCTTCCAATTCTATCCTGGGTGTCCTGCATCCTGACTTCTTCAGTAGCACCCTGTTCATGTCAACAGAAAGCAATAGGTTAGGAAAAATATATCAGGTAACTGGAATACTCTGCTGATAAGTTTCTAATTCGAGGAATGACCAGTTAAATAAAATCACTTTAGTAGATTTGACATTCGTGGAAGATATACTGCAATGGAATCTACTAATTTCATAACCTAAATTAAGTGATCTACGATGACAGCAGGGACAGGCACATGTACACTTTCGAACCTTAATTCAGAATATACAGAAAATGCAAGATAAGCAAGAGTATAGTGACTTACTGCTGCAGGCAAATTTTATTTTTCCACTGTTATAGTCATACGGCTACACTCCCAAAATGAGTATTTGGTGAGTTTTGCATGTTGCGGATTTCTGCGTCAATTAGGTAAATTAGGTTACTTGCATTTATGTGTGCGGGTTTTTATACATGCATTTTTATTGAGTTTTTGACGCTGTGTTTTTTTGTCTGTTTGATAGGTCATGTTTTATATAATAAATAATAATAATAATAAAGCTTCTTTGTTTTTGATACTTTCTGGTATTGAGCTTTGTCAAAGCTTTAATGATCTAGCCATGTGTAGACAGGGCTATGGAGTCAATAAGCCAAACCTGAGACTCCGTCTCCACAGCACGGCCTCACTACTGAGCATGTATATAAAGTGCAGCACAGATTCATCTCACTGCCTCACTACTGAGCGTGTACATAAAGTGCAGCACAGATTCATCTCACTGCCTCACTACTGAGTATGTATATAAAGTGCAGCACAGATTCATCTCACTGCTGAGCATGTACATAAAGTGCAGCACAGATTCATCTCACTGCCTCACTACTGAGCATGTACATAAAGTGCAGCACAGATTCATCTCACTGCCTCACTACTGAGCGTGTGTACATAAAGTGCAGCACAGACTCATCTCACTGCCTCACTACTGAGCATGTACATAAAGTGCAGCACAGATTCATCTCACTGCCTCACTACTGAGCATGTACATAAAGTGCAGCACAGATTCATCTCACTGCCTCACTACTGAGCATGTACATAAAGTGCAGCACAGATTCATCTCACTGCCTCACTGCTGAGAATGTACATAAAGTGCAGCACAGATTCATCTCACTGCCTCACTACTGAGCGTGTACATAAAGTGCAGCACAGAATCATCTCACTGCCTCACTACTGAGCATGTACATAAAGTGCAGCACAGATTCATCTCACTGCCTCACTACTGAGAATGTACATAAAGTGCAGCACAGATTCATCTCACTACTGAGAATGTACATAAAGTGCAGCACAGATTCATCTCACTGCCTCACTACTGAGCGTATACATAAAGTGCAGCACAGATTCATCTCACTGCCTCACTACTGAGCATGTACATAAAGTGCAGCACAGATTCATCTCACTGCCTCACTACTGAGAATGTACATAAAGTGCAGCACAGATTCATCTCACTGCTGAGCATGTACATAAAGTGCAGCACAGATTCATCTCACTGCTGAGCATGTACATAAAGTGCAGCACAGATTCATCTCACTGCTGAGCGTGTACATGTGTACATAAAGTGCAGCACAGATTCATCTCACTGCCTCACTACTGAGCGTGTAAAGTGCAGCACAGATTCATCTCACTGCCTCACTACTGAGCATGTACATAAAGTGCAGCACAGATTCATCTCACTGCCTCACTACTGAGCATGTATATAAAGTGCAGCACAGATTCATCTGACTGTATCAGGTTAGCTAAAGCTGACAATGAATTAAGGCTTGCAAGAGATGTCAAAAGCAATAAAAAAGGATTTTGGGGGTATGTCAAAAGTAAAAGAAAAGTCAAAGATGCTATAGGATTTTTACAGGATGAAAATGGAGAAATGGTAAGAGAGGATGTTGAGAAGGCCGAACTTTTTAATTCCTATTTTGCATCTGTTTTCTCTCAGAAAGAAAATGTAACATCAACTGATCTTCACTGTCCTTTTAAAGGAATAGAGGAATCCAAGTTATCAGTAAACAGAAAGATTGTGAGGGAATATTTAGCTAACATAAATGAGTTCAAGTCTCCAGGTCCAGATGAATTACACCCCAGAGTACTGAAGGAGATTGTAGAAGAAATTTTAGAACCACTCTCCATAATCTTTGAAAATTCTTGGAGAACAGGAGAAGTCCCAGAAGACTGGAGAAGAGCAAATGTTGTTCCTATCTTCAAGAAGGGGAAGAAGGTGGACCCAGGGAACTATAGGCCGGTGAGTCTGACTTCTATACCAGGAAAGATCTTTGAACAAATTATTAAACAACATGTATGTAAGTACATGGATAAGAATGAAGTGATTAACCAGAGTCAGCATGGGTTTGTAACTAACAAGTCATGTCAGACTAACTTAATTTCCTTCTATGACAGAATCACTGACTGGGTGGATCAGGGAAATGCTGTAGATATAGTATATCTTGACTTCAGCAAAGCATTTGACAAAGTATCTCACACCATCCTTATTGAAAAAATGACCAAGTATGCAATGGACCAGGCAACTGTTAGGTGGATTCATAACTGGCTTAGTGATCGGACTCAAAGGGTGGTTGTAAATGGCTTCACATCCAGCTGGATGAATGTCTCAAGTGGGGTACCACAGGGCTCCGTCCTGGGACCTGTATTGTTCAACATCTTTATCAATGATTTAGATGAAGGAATTGAGGGTAAACTGATTAAATTTGCTGATGACACAAAGCTAGGAGGGATAGCTAATACTAGAGAAGAGAGAGAGAGGATTCAAAAAGACCTAAATAAACTGGAGCAGTGGGCAGCAACCAACAGAATGGTTTTTAACAGGGAAAAATGCAAAGTACTACATCTGGGCAATAAAAATGAAAAAAGCATATACAGAATGGGAGGAATAGAGCTAAGCAACAGTACATGTGAAAAAGACTTAGGTATACTAATAGATCATAGACTGAACATGAGTCAACAGTGTGATGCAGCAGCAAAAAAGGCAAATACAATTCTGGGATGTATTAACAGAAGCATACAGTCTAGATCACGTGAAGTCATTATCGGTCTTTACTCCTCTTTGGTCAGACCTCATCTGGAATACTGTGTACAGTTTTGGGCACCACATTTTAAAAAAGACATAGACAAACTGGAGCAAGTTCAGAGAAGAGCGACCAGAATGGTGACTGGTCTGCAAACCATGTCCTATGAGGAACGGTTGCAGGATTTGGGAATGTTTAGCTTGCAAAAAAGAAGACTGAGAGGAGACTTAATAGCTGTCTACAAATATGTCAAGGGCTGTCACATTGTAGAAGGATCATCTTTATTCTCATTTGCACAAGGAAAGACTAGAAGCAATGGGATGAAACTAAATGGGAGGAGACACAGATTAGATATTAGAAAAAACTTTTTGACAGTTAGGGTGATTAATGAGTGGAACAGGCTGCCACGAGAGGTGGTGAGTTCCCCTTCAATGGACGTCTTCAAACAGAGGCTGGACAGACATCTGTCTGAGATGATCTAGTGAATCCTGCTTTGAGCAGGGGGTTGGACCAGATGACCCAGGAGGTCCCTTCCAACTCTACCATTCTATGATTCTATGACTGCCTCACTACTGAGCATGTACATAAAGTGCAGCACAGATTCATCTCACTGCCGAGCATGTACATAAAGTGCAGCACAGATTCATCTCACTGCCTCACTACTGAGCGTGTACATAAAGTGCAGCACAGATTCATCTCACTGCCTCACTACTGAGCATGTACATAAAGTGCAGCACAGATTCATCTCACTGCCTCACTACTGAGCGTGTACATAAAGTGCAGCACATATTCATCTCACTGCCTCACTACTGAGCATGTACATAAAGTGCAGCACTGATTCATCTCACTGCCTCACTACTGAGCGTGTACATAAAGTGCAGCACAGATTCATCTCACTACTGAGCATGTACATAAAGTGCAGCACAGATTCATCTCACTGCCTCACTACTGAGCATGTACATAAAGTGCAGCACAGATTCATCTCACTGCCTCACTACTGAGCGTGTACATAAAGTGCAGCACAGATTCATCTCACTACTGAGCGTGTACATAAAGTGCAGCACAGATTCATCTCACTACCTCACTACTGAGCGTGTACATAAAGTGCAGCACAGATTCATCTCACTGCCTCACTACTGAGCATGTACATAAAGTGCAGCACAGACTCATCTCACTGCCTCACTACTGAGCGTGTATATAAAGTGCAGCACAGATTCATCTCACTGCCTCACTACTGAGCATGTACATAAAGTGCAGCAGATTCATCTCACTGCCTCACTACTGAGCGTGTATATAAAGTGCAGCACTGATTCATCTCACTGCCTCACTACTGAGCGTGTACATAAAGTGCAGCACAGATTCATCTCACTGCCTCACTACTGAGCATGTATATAAAGTGCAGCACTGATTCATCTCACTGCCTCACTACTGAGCGTGTACATAAAGTGCAGCACAGATTCATCTCACTACTGAGCGTGTACATAAAGTGCAGCACAGATTCATCTCACTACCTCACTACTGAGCGTGTACATAAAGTGCAGCACAGATTCATCTCACTGCCTCACTACTGAGCATGTACATAAAGTGCAGCACAGACTCATCTCACTGCCTCACTACTGAGCGTGTATATAAAGTGCAGCACTGATTCATCTCACTGCCTCACTACTGAGCGTGTACATAAAGTGCAGCACAGATTCATCTCACTGCCTCACTGCTGAGCATGTACATAAAGTGCAGCACAGATTCATCTCACTGCCTCACTACGGAGCATGTACATAAAGTGCAGCACAGATTCATCTCACTGCCTCACTACTGAGCGTGTACATAAAGTGCAGCACAGATTCATCTCACTACTGAGCGTGTACATAAAGTGCAGCACAGATTCATCTCACTACCTCACTACTGAGCATGTACATAAAGTGCAGCACAGATTCATCTCACTACCTCACTACTGAGCATGTACATAAAGTGCAGCACAGATTCATCTCACTGCCTCACTACTGAGCATGTACATAAAGTGCAGCACAGATTCATCTCACTGCCTCACTACTGAGAATGTACATAAAGTGCAGCACAGATTCACCTCAAGTCTAGACCCTTAGATCAGGAATAGAACATTTCATAACTTTCCTAAATTCTTCTGAAAAAAATTATAGCACATCCTTCATTGTACTACGGTACCAAATTTATTATATATTTTAGGAGTCTGAGACGGTCCATTTTATACAGACTCCAACTCCACCAAAATGGACACAGACTCAGACTCCACCGCTCTGTGTGTGGATCACATGCATTTTTACTTTCGGATTTTTGCATCTAATGCAATTTTATTAAGAATCCACACACAAAAACCCAGCATACCCACATGAGAAGTTGACATGTAGTTGAACTCAAAAACGCTTTGCAGGTTAGTTCATTTTTTTTTTTTTTTTTTAAATACAAGCACACTCTGCATGGGATTTCTACAAGTCCCGTCCACTTTGCTGGAACTGTAAGATACTGAATTTTTTGCGCAGTGAAAATACTCGGCGTCAAAAACTCACCAAAAACTAATTGTGGGAACTTAACCCAAGATGGGTCGTTTTTTTTTTCAGGACAAAAATTGTGGCTTTCAATGACACCATTCATTTTAACACACCCCACAATTCGGACATTGTTTTTTGTGTTCATTGTGCAGTAAAACAACCAATCAATATGAATCTTCAGGTCATGTCAGCATGTTCTGGCAATGCCATTCGGATTTTAGTTTTTAGTTTTGTTTTAATACATATATTTAGTGCCAGCTCTACAGAACATGTGTTGGTTGTCAATTCAAAAGTATTCTCAACATGAGCTCCCTTGTTACTATGCAATATTACTGTCACTGCACAGTGTTAGTGCGCTCCCTCGCCAGCACTAATGAGACGTGACGAGCTGGCAAGAGAACCCACTGTCAGTGTGTATTGTAAGGAAAAAACGCGGTGAGCAGGGACCGGTCCGTAACCCAAAAGTCATATCCATTCCAGTGGCGAGCCAGATTCCCGCTTGCCATGTTGCCTAAAACTTCCCCCAAAATAGAATATTTTTTACATTTCTGATATTTTTTCACCACTAAAATAAAAAAAACAAACTGGATAAGTTTGATATCGCCATAATTGTACTGATGAATAGAACCATATTTCCAGGTATTTTTTACCACATAATGTATGCTGTAAAAAAAAAATTCCCGTTCAAAACAATGTTAACTTTTTAATTGTTTTTTTTTTTTGTTTGATTTTTTTGACAATTTTTCCGCACTTGGAATTTTTTTTGTCTGGTTATCCAGTACACTATGTGGTAAAATTAATGGTGTCATTCAAAAGTACAACTAGTCGCGCTAAAAACAAGCCCTCATATGTCTATGTGGACAAAAAAAAAAAAAAGCTATGGCTCTTGGAAGAAGTGGAGGAAAAAACAAGCACGAAAAAACGGAAATTGGCCATGTCAGGAAGGGGTTAAACGCTGAAATATTTCCTATATCTATATAAAGAAATAATGCAGCAGCACTCCATATAGCAAAGATACGTCTTAATGAAAATATTAGATCTAAACTTTTTTTGCTCAGCAACACTTACAAAAAACGAACGTTTTTAGCGCATAAATTGGCCAATTCATGTGTGCCATCAACTGCAGCAAGGTAACCTCCCTCAGATGGGTACTACTCTACCCTACATGCCAGTTTCGGGATACAAGCCTACAACTAAACGGACAAACATGTCTTCTTCTGGGCTAAAACACCTACATTTAAATGGACAAGTAGTATCACCTGCTGGTTAATGGGAGGAGTGCAGAATCAGGCAAGAGGCAGTTACACCCCCCTTATATCAATATAAACCAAAAACCGTTTAGTTGTAGGATTGTAGCCCAAAAGTGGCAAGTAGGGTAGAGCAGTTACCCAACAGAGGGAGGTTACCTTGCCGCGGTTGATGGGCACACATGAATTGGCCAATGTATGTGCTAAAAACCTTGGTTTTTTAAGTACTTGTTGAAGAGCAAAAAAAACGGTTTAGATCTAATATTTTCATTGTTAAGACGTATCTTGGCTATATGGAGTGCTGTTATATTATTTCTTTATATATTTTATAGTTACAGCAGCTGGCACCAGTTCACACTAGGAGGTCCTGGTCAGGTTTTTCTGGTTTATATATCTATAAATTTTTAGAAAATGGGACAAGTCAAATAATGTTTTAATTTTATTACACGAGTTAAATCATTAAATCATTAACCTGCGATGTAGACGGCATAAGCCTCGGAGCTCGGCAAATAGCTGAAGAACCATCACCGCTGCAGCTAATCAGAGACTGGAGCAATGTCAGAGAAACAGTGCCGGACCAGGGGAGGGCAAGTTCAGTTTGCTTTGTTTTTATATACCTAACTGAGGCGGCAGTCAGAAGTTTGCGTAAAAGTGAACAACCCCTTTAAAGCCCTCGCATAATAATTCATAGCAATAACAAAGCAATAAGTGTTTTAAGATCGTAGATGGGAGTAACCAATCCTGGGATTGTCTGTTGTCGCCAAAACCTTAAAAAAAGGACAAAACCAAGATAGAGTGCAGACCAAGACCAGGTTAAACTTACTTGTAGCTACGCATAAAAATCTTCCCATCTGCTGCTGTAAAATGCATAACATGCTCAAGTCCTGCAAGTCTGACTGCAGACACTGCTGGTCCTCGGAAGAAATCTACAAAGGACAAAGCAAAAAAATTACATCTCCCAAACAAGGATGGAGAATGCGTTACGTTCTTCCTAAGAATCCCAGAGTCCTGACAAACAAAAAATTCAGCAAATTGTAAGAAAGAAACAAACTGTAAGGAAAAATACATTATTTGTTTGCTGTGGGAGGCGTTCAATTGTCACTGACATTCTAAAGCTGATTATACAGGTAATAAGTATCGGCCATAATGTACATAGGAAAGAGCTGGAAAATCAACAAGTCAGACTAACCTGGAGAACAAAGACCCCGCAGGATTGCACAAAGAGGCAAATGATCGGACAAATGTATCTAGTCAGGTCATGCACTTTTAGTCAACAGAGACAGACCTGACAAGGACAGGCTGACAATAGTCATTACAAACGATCAGTCACCTATCATTTCCAAATGACGATGGGCCAGAATCGTCCGACTTGTAGGTGTATGGGCAGCTTTGCTGTCTGAACTGGTCTTCAGCGGGGTTATGCCTCGGCTTTATTGTATATTGGTAATACTAAGGCTGTGTGCCCACGTAGCATTTTTCAAGCGTATATGCTGCGGAATTTCCGCAGCGTAAACGCTTGAAAAACGCATGTATATCCGCACCCCATGGTCCCCAATGGGATTCCGCAAGTTCTATGCACATGCTGCGGATTTTTCCGCAGCGTTTATGCCGCGTTCAAAAATCCGCAGCATGTCATTTAATTTTGCGTTTCCGCAAGCGGAATTGCCTTAGTCCAATGCATAAAAAACGCAAGGCAATTCCGCATGTGGAAAACGCGTGATAAACGCACGAAAAATGCGCGATAAACGCGTGCGGAATTCCGCATGCGTTTTTCCGGGAGAGGACTTGCATTTATGCAGCAGAAATTTTCTGCTTCATAAATGCAACGTGGGCACATAGCCTAAGTGTTCAAGGTTTTTTCATTACCTATCAGCAAACTTTTCAGTCGCCTATAATCTTCATTTATCTCAAAAGCATCGCCAGCAAATATCAGTAGAGGTTTAGTTCCTTCCGGACACTTGGAAGACTGTAAAGCAAGACGAGAGATTATCAGACTGTATCTCACGCACCCAACTCCGCATATTTTAGAAACAAATGAGTGTTCACAAACTGCGATGCCAATGTTTCCTGCAGTTAACAAAATAGAAGAGGCAAGACTGCTGGAGTCAGATATCTTCAATACCAGCTGTTAATTGTGATGTGACTGTGGGGGCAAACCTATACCTGCATCACGACTGGGGTGTAATCCTCCAACAGCTGCTGGGAATGACCCTTTACTCATTAATTCAAAATTATTGCTGCTCTGGTGGTCTCCCACAGTTCTGCAGTCATGACCCCACAGTGGCGGTGCTGTATTAAATAAAGGAGTGATGCTTTTCTTATTGTATATTATTTCTAGCATGGAGACTGTTTTGGGGAAATCCCAGAAAACACTACACTGGCCCAATGGGGTTCATGTTTTGACATCGGACAGATTTAGAGCACATTGTTCAGATGGTTAACTTGAAAGAGGTAAATCAGTTTAAATGGGTATTCCCATCTCCAAGATCCCATCCCGATAGGTATAATAATAATAATAATAATAATAATAATAATAGCAAATAACTCCAATTAGAAATGTAGTATAGTTTTTCTGATTTGCCATGTCTCTTTCCTCATGTGCAGGTATTGGAGGACCTTAGGTATTCACAGTTAAGACCACTGATCTAGTGACAGTTAGCTAGTTGCTAGTGGCCGTAACTATGGATACCCAAGGTCCTGCAATGCCTGCACATGAGGAAAGAGACATGGCAAATCAGAAAACTATACTACATTTGTAATTGGAAGTATTTGCTAATATTATTATTATTACACCCACTACATATTGGGATAGGATCTTGGAGATGGGAACACCCCTTTAATTGTATTCATCTCGAACTGTCATTATCGAGTTATTGAAAAGTGGAAAAAAAAGCCAAAAGTCACAAAGAAAAAAGGTGCCCAACCAAAACAAACAGTAACCAGAGGTGAAACATACCTTAACGTCTTGCAATGACACAAACTTCTCCAAGCCTAGCTCAATCATATCCAGCAAATGAAAATCAAACAGTCGCCCTAATAAACAAATATTTATATAGTCGCAATGAAAAAAAAGAAATGGCAACATGCTCATCACATAATCAATCTCATCTACATGAAAAAACACAAGACTGATCAATGATTAACCAAAAATCGACTGTTATGTTTGTTTCCATAAAGTTTTGCAATATACCATTGTTTAGAGTCATCAGATTGTGAAAAGTCTACCAAACATGGATTATTTTAGGTAATCTTTAAGACGCTCTGCTAAAGTTACACTACATGGACAAAATTATGATTATTTATTATTATAGCGCCATTTATTCCATGGCGCTTTACATGTGATAGGGATATACATAGCAAAAACATTTACATAATCTTAACAAAACGAGTCAGCAACTGGTACAGGAGGAGAAAGGACCCTGCCCGCGAGGGCTCACAGTCTACAAGGGATGGGTGAGGATACAGTAGGTGAGGGTAGAGGAGGTCATGCAGTAATGTGGTGGAGCGGTGGTTACTGCAGGTTGTAGGCTTGTCGGAAGAGGTAGGTCTTCAGGTTTCTTTTGAAGGTTTCCATGGTAGGCGAGAGTCTGATGTGTTGGGGTAGGGAGTTCCAGAGTAGGGGGATGCGCGGGAGAAATCTTGGATGCAATTGTGGGAAGAGGAGATAAGAGGGGAGTAGAGAAGGAGATCATGTGAGGATCGGAGGTTGCGTGCTGCTAAGTCCCGGGAGACTAGATCACAGATGCATGGAGGAGACAGGTTGTGGATGGCTTTGTATGCCATGGTTAGGGTTTTGAACTTGAGTCTCTGGGAAATGGGGAGCCAGTGAAGGGATTGACAGAGGGGAGAGGTTGGAGAATAGCGGGGGGACAGGTGGATTAGTCGAGCAGCAGAGTTTAGGATAGATTGGAGGGGCGCAAGAGTGTTGAAAGGGAGGCCACAGAGCAGGAGGTTGCAGTAGTCAAGGCGATGATGAGGGCATGCACTAGTGTTTTTGCAGAGTCTTTGCTGAGGAATGCACGGATCCTGGAGATATTTTTGAGTTGGAGTCGGCAGGAAGTGGAAAGGGCTTGGATATGTGGTTTGAAGGAGAGATCAGAGTCCAGGGTTACCCCAAGGCAGCGAGCTTGTGGGACTGGGGAGAGTGAACAGCCATTGACGTTGATGGATAGGTCAGATGGGGGATATGAATGAGAGGGTGGAAAGATGATGAACTCTAGTTTTATCCATGTAAAGTTTTAGAAATCTGGCAGAGAAGAAGGATGAGATGGCGGACAGACATTGTGGGATTTTGGTTAGTAGGGAGGAGATATTGGGTCCAGAGAGGTAGATCTGTGTGTTATCAGCATAGATGTGATACTGAAAGCCGTGAGACTCTATGAGCTGTCCCAGGCCAAAGGTGTAGATGGAGAAGAGCAGAGGTCCTAGAGCTGAACCTTGGGGGACACCGACAGATAGGGGGCGAGATGAGGAGTTGGTGCATGAGTGGGAGATGATGAATGTCCTTTCTGTTAGGTATGAGGAGATCCAGGATAGGGCCAAGTCCGTGATGCCAAGACATGAGAGAATCTGTAGTAAGAGGGAATGGTCGACTGTGTCGAAGGTAGATGACAGGTCCAGAAGGAGGAGGATGGAGTAGTGTCGCTTGGATTTGGCGGTTAGTAGGTCGTTGGTGACTTTGGTCAGGGCAGTTTCAGTCGAGTGATGTGGTCGGAAGTCAGATTGTAGGCGGTCGAAGAGGAAAAAAGTATGGAGATACCTAAACATTTGACTTACAGGAGTTTTTATGACCTCCCATTCTAACTCTATAAGCATCAATATGGAGTTGGTCCGCTTATTGCAGCTAAAGCAGTGTTCACTCTTCGAGGAAGGCTTTCCACAAGATTTCAGAGTGTGTCTGTGGAATTTTTGCCCAAATTCCCAGAAAATCGTTTGTGAGGCGAGATACTGATGAGAGGACCTGGCTCACAATCCCCATTTTAGTTAATCCCAAAAGCGTTTGAGGTTAGGGATGTGTATGGTTCATGCAAGTTCTTCCACTCCAAACTCTCCCAACCTGCCTTTATGGACCTTGCTTTGTGCAGTGGGGCACAGTTATGCTGGAACTGTTTCCAAAAAGTTGGAAACATACAATTGCCCAAAATGTCTTGGTATTCTGAAGTGATAAATATCCCTTCACTGGAAGTAAGGAACCTAGGCCAACTCCTGAAACACAACCCCAAGCATTATCCCTCCTCCACCAAACTTTACAGTTGGCACATTGCAGTCAGACAGGTAACGTTCTCCTGGTATTCACCAAACTCAGACCAGTCTATCAGACTGCCAGATAGAGAAGCATGATTCCTCACTCCACAGGCACATTTCCACTCCTCCAGAGTCCGGTGGCGTTGTGCTGTACACCACTATAACGCTTAAAATTGTGCTTGGTGCCTCTAGGCTTACATGCAGCTGCCAGCTTCCCGGGCAGTTTTTGTGCTGATGTTACTGCCAGTGGAGGTTTGGAGCTCTGCAGTTGAGTCAACATAGCATTTGCGACTTTTATGCACTCAGTGACCTCACTCTGTAGGTTTATGTGGCCTATCATGTCGTGGATGAGTTGCTTTGGTTTCTAAATGATTCCACTTTTCAATAATATCACTCACATTTGATTTTGAAATGTTTAGGGAGGAAGAACCTTCATGAACTGACTTATTACAATGGTGGCATCCTACTAGAAGACCACACTGCCATCACTGAGCTCTTAAGAATGAGCCTTTTTTTCATAAATGATTGTAAAGGCAGATTACATAGCTATGAGATTGATATTATTCACCTACGGCTATGAAAATGAATACAAAACCTGAATGCAATGATTAAGACGTGTGACCCAATACTTTTGTCTATATAGTGTAGATAGAGGCAGCACCTAATAAATTCTTACATGCGCAAGCCCCTCCTCTACTTCATACTAAGAAAAGTTCATCTTTACAGTCTGGACCACTGACACTTTTCCCAGGACCCAGGAAAATTACTTAGATCCTTGCAAGAATTTAGTACTTGGTTGAATCAACCAGCATATTGGCAGCAGATACAGACAATAGACTTCTTATTCACAGAGAGAGGTCCCCTCGGTTCTCCTAACATGCCTACAATAAGCAAATTCAATTTTGGTTTGTGCGAAGAAAAATCACTGAATGCACTCGTCTTACTTGTGCTCCATATAAAGAAAAGAATACTGAAACATTTTCTGAGCAAAAAAGAGGGAGACGAAAAGGAACGGCACTCCCCACTGGTATGTGAAATAGCAGCACTTTACTCCTCATGGAACGACCGAATAGACATAAGGAATGACTGAGCGACAGCTGTTTTGTGTAACATAATTTGTTATTCAATAAAGATTTTTTCATGCAAAAAAACAGAAGCTTTAGGTCCTATTAAGCTTAATGATGTGAGTACATTTCAATACCAATATGTTTTACAGTGCTTTTTAATGTTTTTGTTTTTATTGTTTCACAAAGGTTTATTAATCTGAGCATAGAGTATATAACAGGGGTGTACCTTATGATGCAAGAGCCAGAAGAAGCGTAGGTTATGCGGAACAGCTGTCGCTCATTCATTTCTTATGTCTCTCGTCCTCATTTAACGACTGAATAAAGTGCTGCTATTTCACATACCAGTGGTGAGCCGTTCCTTTCTTACGCTCTTTTTTTTGGATTTTTACTTGTTGCCTTTGTGGGCTGAGCACCACCGTGTCTGGTTGCCCACTGCACTATATGCCTTATGTGAAATCTTCTGGACTTAAAGTTGCACAGGTGTGGTAGAAGTACTAGAATTTTAACCTCTTAATTTGCACATATTTTCTTAGAACTATTCATTGTGCTGCTCCCCCTTTATTCCTCATGAAATGGTGTATAGAAAAAATTCCAATGAACTGGGTATTCTCCTTTTCATGAGGATGTGTCCCTACCATCTGTCAAGAGTGAGCAGTGATCGTAGTGTCTCACTATATCTGCACACCCTTTACTGTTCAAGAAAATGGCAACCCCAATCTATCCTATTTTGGCACTAGCACCGGGTCTCCCAGGGCTTGTGTGACCATGTTATGTCATGTGAGCACTGCTGAATGGCTGCAGCCCTTACTATTTCAGCAGAGCAGGTGTACACTCTGAAGAATCAATGATTAGCAGCAGCCAATAAGCAACCAGTGATTGTTGTATCACGTGACTGCTGCAGCCAATGTCAAGTCACACACATCACTGGAACAGTGTCCCTACAGGTGGCGAGTACATACTTTATTTTCTGCGACATTGAAATGATTAAGTAGGGATTGTGCAGTTGTGGACAACCCCATTGAATGATGCAACCACGTGCTCCCAAATCCCAATGGGGGTAATTTGATACTAATACTAGCTCTGTTAGTAAATGCCAAAGTACTTCACCAAGTATAGATCTCGGCTATCCCTCTGAGGCTAGGTTCACAAAGGGCCGTCTAGCTTTTTATCTCAAAAATGAAGTTAATCAAATCTGGCATATACGCGTCTGAGAAAGATGAGGGTTTCGCATAATATGTACACAAATAATAATACTGCATGAAGGAAGCTTAGACACCCACTATAAACTTATACATTTTATAGACAGCAGTGTACATATAGAGTCGTCTTACCAAAGATCAAGTTGTTTGGACGCTTCTTATTATGAGAGCCAAACACAAATAATGAGCAGTCGGATTTCTTAGCAAAAAATTCCTAAAAAAAGGAAAAAAAAAAAAAAAAAAAAAAAAATCGCTTTAGAATATATAGGTATTGGAGAAGCTAACACAATATGTAAAGTTGAAATTTGATTAGACAATTCGGGTGCATTTTCAAAACTCGTTTTTGTTGCCATTTTTCATATTTTAGGAAAATTTGGACTAGTTAAAAAAAACACCTTCAGCTCTCAATAGTGTTACAGATAGATAAATACATGTAGTGTAATGCTAATGCCAGGGACACTCACTTGCATGATATGACAACAGTCATGGAGCCACAATAGTGTATTGGACACAGTTCCACTGTCAGTAACAGCATCATTTCAAATAAGTATCATGGCATGATTGCCAATTATTAGAACGCATGCATGATAAGCACTAGATCTTTTATGGTTCCTATTTCAACTAAACCATCCAAGATGCGTCTCTCCATGCCCAACATCAGATCGGGCTGGAAAGGGTTCTAGGTGGTACCCTTTAAAAAAAAATAAGCAGCGCTACATAAATTCTGTGTGTAGCCCTGGACTAATGCAAACAAAATCCATCCGATACATAGACTTGAGAAACATTAACTTCACTTTGAAGTTTGCCAAGTGAACTTGTAGTCATTTGTTTAGACTTACCAGGGACGTCGGATCTTCAAAAGGCCTTGTCATATTTTTCCTAAACAGATACAATTCCTGAGTAGTCATTTCAGAATTACACAAATAAAATATTATAAATAATGCAAATAGTGACAATAGCTACAAAGATAGTTATAGACCACAACATGAATTAAACTTGCATATTATAGAAGCTATACATTTCTCCTGACAAAGTACCATAGGTCAGAGACGACTGGTTATTCTTATGGGGTAACAAGGTAAAAACTGGGTGTCCCCATCAGAGCAGGTCTGATAGGGGAACACAACAGATTGGAGCTTAATGGTCATTTGCAATGTGCTTTTGCATTCACTGCGAAACGGCAAAGTGATGAAAAGGTAATTAATCTAAAAAAATAAATCCTGGGTGACAATGTCAGCCCAAGGATAGCCATGAGCTCAGGAAACACGCAATTGAATACTTCTATGGCCAAACAGAAAACCTATTTTATACAATTCATATGCACGCATATCTATAGCTATATATATATATATATATATATATATATATATATATATATATATATATATATATATATATATATATATATATATATATATATACACACATATATACACACACACACACACACAGCAGGTGAAATAGAAAATCGGTGACGTGTTAAATACCTAACTTAATTAATTAATATATTTCTAAAAGGTGCTATTGAGAATTTCATACTCTCACCAGATGTCGGTAACACACAGGCAAAGATATCAAGCCATAGAGGTCTATAAATTAAGTTGTGTGTAAAAATGAGAAATGACACAGGGAAAAAGTATTGAACACATGAAGAAAGAGAGGTGCAAAAACCAAGGAAAGTCATGACACCAGCTGAAATCTATAAGTAGTTAGAAATCTATCCTACCACTTCGTGAAAAATTATATCAGCTGGCTCCACTGATTGCCTAGAAAAATGTGTCTCATCACCAAGGAGCTGCACAAGAAACATCTCATGTTGGGTAAAACCAGTGTCTCTAGGCCTTTGCAACCTTATTATTGCAATACGAACTGATGGCATTGGTTACAAAATTTCTAAAATATCTGGAGGTTCCCGTGAGGGCCATAATCATGAAGTGGAAAAAACATTGGTTCACCATAAACCGGCCACGACAAGGGGTTCCCTGCAAGATTTCATTCAGAGGAATGAAAAGCATTATCAGAAGGGTTGTCTAAGAGCAAACGACCACTTGTGGAGAGCTACAGAAAGACCTGGAATCAGCAGGTACAATTGTTTCAAAGAAAACTATAAGTAATGCACTCAACTTCCATGGCCTGTATGCACGCTCACCACGCAAGACTTCAATGCTGAACAAAAAGCATGTTCAAGCGCGTTTACAGCTTGCTTAACAACATTTAGACAAGCCTGTGAAATACTGTGAGAACATAGTCTGGTCAGATGAGATCAAAATTGAACTCTTCAGTTGCCATAATACACAATATTTGGAGGCCAAAAGGCACTGCATATCACCCCAAAAACACCATACCAACAGTGACGTTTGCAGGAGGAAATATAATGTTCTGGGGCTGTTTTTCAGCATATGGCACTGGCAAACTTCATATCATTGAAGGAAGGGTGAATGGAGAAATGTACTGAGACATTGGTAAGAAAATTCTGCAGCCATCTACCAGGATGATGGAGGGTGGACATTTCAGCAAGACAATGATCACAAACACACAGCCAAGGAAACTCTCAATTAGTTTCAGAGAAAATAAAGCTGCTAGAATGGCCCAGCCAAACACCTGACCCGAATTCAATAGCAAATTTTATGCAAGGAACTAAAGCTCAGAGTTCATAGAAGAAGCCTATGGAACCTTCAGGATTTGAAGAGTGTTTGTGTGGAAGAATGGGCCGAAATCACACCTAAGCAATGCATTCTTCTCCATACAGGAGGCATCTTGAAGCTATCATCACCAACAAAGGGTTTTGAACAAAGTATTAACCCTCAACTGGTGAGGTGGGGTTTTTGTCACGCAACTGGTGATATGGGGTTTCCTATACCCCAGTGTTAAGAAATCTCTTATTTTTACAGAAAATGCAAAGATCACGTTTGTTTTAATCGTTTTCTTATTGGCGATTGATTACACATGAGTATAACAAATTTTTGACACCCACAAATGGATGGAAGCTAGTGAGACACGTATCCTCATACCAGCATTTTTCAAAGAATGGCAGCTGAACAAAAATTCCCTGGGGTGTGGCAAACCCCAACTCACCAGTTGAGGGTTAATTACATTTCAGTAAGTGTGTTCAATACTTTTTCCCTGTGTCATTTCTCATTATTACACATAACTTAATTTATAGACCTCTATGGCTTGATATCTTTGCCTGTGTGTTACCGGCATCTGGTGAGAATATCATCTCAATAGCACCTTTAGAAATATATTTACTTAGAAAATTGGGGACGTGTTCAATACTTATTTCACTTGCTGTGGACGCACGTACACACACACACTACGACATTCCACGATTATTCTCTGGCAAGAATTCATAAAGAGCCTGTGTGATTGTGCATAACATAGCCCCCATGAAATCTATATGCGCCCCATTACAGATACATAATGTAGCGGTGTGCATGCATATAGATATCATCTATGTATCATGAAGAAAATGTTATGAAGGCACACATTGTCAAACTTTCAAGTTTTGGTACAACCATCTTTTCCCTAAACATTCTCAGATCAATTAGAATAATAAAAAAAACTATACAAAGAGGTATGTAGAAAATATACATTTATATAGTCACAACTTTAGAACTTACTTTTTATACGTCACACAGTTTGGTTTTTTCAATGAATACTGAAAAACAAAATCAGTTAATATCAGAGCAGTCACATTATAGCGAGTTTGGGTTGAGTACTACCATGACTGTAGAGGCAAATATCTGACTCCTTCATAAATATCTCATGTATAATGATACTAATAAAAAAATGCACTCTTGTAAATAACACTGACATTTTCATTATCATCTGGTAAAAAAAATCAGGTTACGGTATTCAGATATATTTTATGTTCTATTTTTTGGAATACACTTTCAGGGAAAAAAAAAACAATGCATGTGAAGAGCAAAAAAACATGCAGCAAGCTATGCATTTCAAAAATTATGCGATATTAACATTACATCATTTAATTCTGAAGCTGGAAGATATGTACTAACTCCACGGCCCCAGCAGGGGCTGGCTATCAAATTTTAGCTTGGGGGCAAGCATACAGCAGTGACCCATGAGTACCGGCCCATCATTAAAGAGGTTTTCTAGTCTTAAGCTACAAGTCTGCAGTCATTCAGGTGCTGGGCATTCATGTGACCGCAAGTATGAAATTTGCGTACTCCCAGCCACATTCCAACTAGACTGTTTCTGGCCTTGCTAAATACACTTGCATTGAGTGAGGCCATGAAAATCTAGTTGGCAAGTGACTGCATGTATACAAATTACATGCTTTTAGTCATGCACCCGCTGCTCCTGGCACTGAAGAATCCTCACAGCGTGCAGTACGCACAATGTAAGGATTCACAAGTCTACAGTTTAATAGCATTGTCTGAGTGTTGCCCGTGGAAAGAATTAACAGCACTCTGACCAGTTCAGATGAGCAATTGTAGTGGTTAGGTGTAGTACATATTATGCTTACACATTACTGTCTTGAAGCCGGATATATGTTTTTAGTGGCGAAGTAAAGCAAGGTACGCTGTACTTTTCTACACTCCTAAGAAAACATATCTCCGGAGTAAATCTGGTCACACACAAGCACAGGTCTACTAGATTGATACCGGTAACTGTGAATATTTTTTTGTGTATATTTTTCCAACCAAATCATCAATGTAAACTCCACAGCATTGGAAAAAGGCTATAGTATATGATATTTTGTTCAGTTATTATCCTGAGTATATCATCTGATGTCTGTGCACATAGTATACCACATACAGTATATATATTGAACACAAATATAAATGCAACACTTGTTTTTACTCCCATTCTTCATGAATTCAAAGATCTAAGACTTTTTCTATGTACACAAAAGGCTTCTCTAAAATATTGTTCACAAATTTGTCTAAATCTGTGTTAGTGATCACTTCTTCTTTGCGGAGAGAATCCATCCCCCTGACAGAGCTGTTGCCCGTAAATTGAACGTTCATTTCTCTACCATAAACCAGCTCCAAAGGTGTTTCAGGGAATTTGGCAGGGCATCCAACTGGCCTCACAACGGCAGACCACATGTAACCACACCAGCCCAAAACATCAACATCCAGCATCTTCATCTCCAAGATCGTCAGACCAGCCACCCGGACAACTGCACAAACTGTCATAAACCATCTCAGGGAAGCTCATCAATATTGCCATCTCCATGTGTGGCTCCACCATTACTCCCCAGAAACATGCCCGCTGTCTTGGTGTCATACTTGATTCAGATCTTTTCTTTACTTCCCACATCCGATAACTCGCCCGCTCATGTCACCTGCACCTCAAAAACATTTCTAGAATTCAAACTTTTTAAAGAATTATCTTACCTTTGACTCTGCAAAAACTCTCAATGTAGCTCTGATTCATTCTCGTCTGAACTACTGCAACTCTCTACTAATCAGTCTCCCTCTTACTAAACTCTCCCCTCTCCAATCCATCCTGAGTGCAGCAGCCAGGATCATATTCCTTTCCAGACGCTACACCGATGTCTCCACCCTGTACCAGTCGTTACACTGCTTACCCATCTGCTACACAGTTCAATATAAACGCATCACCCTCACCCACAAAGCGCTCCATGCTTCAGCACCACCCTACATCTCCTCCCTCATCTCAGCCTACCACCCTACCCAAGCCCTCCGCTCTGCTAATGATCTAAGATTAACATCCTCAATAATCCGAACCTCCCACATGCTGCACCAATTCATTGGAATGCACTATCTACTCTTCAATTAATCCCCAATACCCATAGTTTTCAGCGTGCCCTAAAAACGCATTTCTTTATTTCTTTAGACTGGCCTATCGCCTCACCTCACCTATCTAACTATCCCTTTTTTTGCCCACACAAAATTTCCTTCCAAATGAGGACCCTCGTATCAGCTGTGTGATTGCCAGCTTCAGTGTGCACGTGCTATCACCTGTGGCTCCTGGCAAGTGCGCGGTCAATGTATCATGCGGTCCCCACTGCAGTGTCACTGCGCATGTGGTGACCTCAAGATGCATTAAGCGCGCACGCGCCGGGAGCCACAGGTGACAGCGCGTGCGCACTGAAGATGGTAATCACACAGCCTCAGTGCGCACACGCCGGACCAGCGGCCCGACGTGTGCAAATACGCATGCGCCCCTCAAACATCGCGCTTGCCGGGAGCAGTATTCAAATATCATGGGCGGCGCAAGCACTAACTGAACGCGGCGACCGCCCATGACTGAATCTGAGAATCACACCCCTATGACTAAATACGAGAAGGTAAGACAAGGTATTTAAAATGTTATAACATCATTATACTACCACCGATTTTCATGAAAAAAGCTGGTTAGTGATGCACATTGCGTCACTAACAACACTATGGGGGCAGTCTACATAGCAACTAGGACGTGAGAGGTTCCCTTTAAGTGATTACCCTATTTATTACATTGATGGTTGACCGTACAATACAAGCAATTATTATCATCCACCTTTCGTGTCTCCCCTATTTCCTCATAGATGTACTATATATAATATGGAATGTCTATGCACATAGTATAAAGGATAATAATATGTAACTAGTACCGTATTTTTCGGACTATAAGACGCGCCTAGGTTTTAGAGGAGGAAAATAAAAAAAATAAAAATTTAAGCAAAAACTGTGGTCATGATGCACTTTTAAGGGGGAGGGGGTCTTCTGCTGACACTGGTATAGGGGTAATGTCCCCCAATTCTGACAATATCCCCCATCTTGGTATAAATGCCCCCCCCCCTCCTTTTAAACGTGGTCCCCATCCCCATTCTGGTATGCATGGCACCCCTCATCCCAGTCCTGGTATGCATGGCACCCCTCATCCCAGTCCTGGTATGCATGGCACCCCTCATCCCAGTCCTGGTATGCATGGCACCCCTCATCCCAGTCCTGGTATGCATGGCACCCCTCATCCCAGTCCTGGTATGCATGGCACCCCTCATCCCAGTCCTGGTATGCATGGCACCCCTCATCCCAGTCCTGGTATGCATGGCACCCCTCATCCCAGTCCTGGTATGCATGGCACCCCTCATCCCAGTCCTGGTATGCATGGCACCCCTCATCCCAGTCCTGGTATGCATGGCACCCCTCATCCCAGTCCTGGTATGCATGGCACCCCTCATCCCTATCCTGGTATGCATGGCACCCCTCATCCCTATCCTGGTATGCATGGCACCCCTCATCCCTATCCTGGTATGCATGGCACCCCTCATCCCTATCCTGGTATGCATGGCACCCCTCATCCCTATCCTGGTATGCATGGCACCCCTAATCCCCATCATGCTGCACATAAAAAAAAATAAACACTCTTACTCCCCTCTCTTCTCTCCTCCAGCGCTGCATCCAGTCGGCCTGCACTGATCTCTCCATGTGAGCTGCGCATGACGTCTCTGCCATGCACGGCTCACAAGGAGAGCTCAGCTGCTGGAAGTCACTGCTCCCCACACCGGGACTGTGTGCGCGGGGAGCAGTGACTTCATGCTCCTTCATAGCCGGCACACAGCGGAGCCGCGCTGCGGCACCTGCTGCTGCCGGGCTATCTCGTGTGCCCGCTCATTAAAGGGCATGAATATTAACCCCCTCCCCACGCCCATGGGCGTGGAGAGAGGTTGAATATTCATACCCTTTAACAGCGGGCACAGGCGATTCCGGCAGCAGCAGGAGCCGCAGCGCGGCTACACTGTGTGCTGCTATTAAGGAGCATTAATATTCAGTGGGCGTGGGGGAGCAGTGAATATTCATTTTCCTTAGCAGCGGGGACAGTGTAGGCTGCAGTGGGCGGATGCTGCCTCCTGTGCCCCTCTCCTCCACCGCTACCGCTCCCCCCACACCCCATTATATATGAGAAAGGTTCTGTGAACCGAAACGTCGCCTTTGGACTCATTAAAGTCCTTTTTTTTTCAAAAATTTCCTGGAGTGCTGCCTCTTGTATGTATGTATGTATATATATATATATATATATATATATATATATATATATATATATATATATATATATATATATATATATATATATATATATATATATATATATATATATATATATATACACAGTACAGACCAAAAGTTTGGACACACCTTCTCATTTAAAGATTTTTCTGTATTTTCATGACTTTGAAAATTGTACATTCACACTGAAGGCATCAAAACTATGAATTAACACATGTGGAATTATATACTTAACAAAAAAGTGGGAAACAACTGAAAATATGTCTTATATTCTAGGTTCTTCAAAGTAGCCACCTTTTGCTTTGAGAACTGCTTTGCACACTCTTGCCATTCTCTTGATGAGCTTCAAGGGGTAGTCACTGGAAATGGTTTTCACTTCACAGGTGTGCCCTGTCAGGTTTAATGAGTGGGATTTCTTGCCTTATAAATGGGGTTGGGACCATCAGTTGTGTTGCGCAGAAGTCAGGTGGATACACAGCTGATAGTCCTACTGAATAGACTGTTAGAATTTGTATTATGGCAAGAAAAAAGCAGCTAAGTAAAGAAAAACGAGTGGCCATCATTACTTTAAGAAATGAAGGTCAGTCAGTCCGAAAAATTGGGAAAACTTTGAAAGTGTCCCCAAGTGCAGTTGCAAAAACCATCAAGCACTACAAAGAAACTGGCTCACACGAGGAAAGCCCCAGGAAAGGAAGACCAAGAGTCACCTCTGCTTCTGAGGATAAGTTTATCAGAGTCACCAGCCTCAGAAATCGCAGGTTAACAGCAACTCAGAATAGAGACCAGGTCAATGTTACACAGAGTTCTAGCAGCAGACACATCTCTACAACAACTGTTAAGAGGAGACTTTGTGCAGCAGGCCTTCATGGTAAAACAGCTGCTAGGAAACCACTGCTAAGGACAGGCAACAAACAGAAGAGACTTGTTTGGGCTAAAGAACACAAGGAATGGACATTAGACCAGTGGAAATCTGTGCGTTGGTCTGATGAGTCCAAATTTGAGATCTTTGGTTCCAACCACCGTGTCTTTGTACGACGCAGAAAAGGTGAATGGATGGACTCTACATGCCTGGTTCCCACCGTGAAGCATGGAGGAGGAGGAGGTGTGATGGTGCTTTGCTGGTGACACTGTTGGGGATTTATTCAAAATTGAAGGCATACTGAACCAGCATGGCTACTACAGCATCTTGCAGAGGCATGCTATTCCATCCGGTTTGCGTTTAGTTGGACCATCATTTATTTTTCAACAGGACAATGACCCCAAACACACCTCCAGGCTGTGTAAGGGCTATTTGACCAAGAAGGAGAGTGACGGGGTGCTACGCCAGATGACCTGGCCTCCACAGTCACCAGACCTGAACCCAATCGAGATGGTTTGGGGTGAGCTGGACCGCAGAGTGATGGCAAAAGGGCCAACAAGTGCTAAGCATCTCTGGGAACTCCTTCAAGATTGTTGGAAGACCATTTCCGGTGACTACCACTTGAAGCTCATCAAGAGAATGCCAAGAGTGTGCAAAGCAGTCATCAAAGCAAAAGGTGGCTACTTTGAAGAACCTAGAATATAAGACATATTTTCAGTTGTTTCACACTTTTTTGTTAAGTATATAATTCCACATGTGTTAATTCATAGTTTTGATGCCTTCAGTGTGAATGTACAATTTTCAAAGTCATGAAAATACAGAAAAATCTTTAAATGAGAAAGTGTGTCCAAACTTTTGGTCTGTACTGTGTAATTATATATATATATATATATATATATATATATATATATATATATATATATATATATATATATATATATATATATATATATATATATATATATATATATATATATATATATATATATATATATATATATATATATATACACACATACACATACACCCCAACATTCGGACTATAGGACGCACCCCCCATTTTCCTCCAAAATTTTGGAGGAAAAAAGTGCGTCTTATAGTCCGGAAAAATAGGGTATATATTATACTGTGAGACAAACATCAGATATTATATACAGGATAATATGTGATGGAATATCTATATACTATGGTTACAGACATCAGATATTACATTAGTCACACATCATCCTGAAGATAACATCTGACGCCAGTAGAATGTATGCCCACAAGGCCAGGGTCCTCTTCCCTCTATACCAGTCTATCATTGTTAGTTTATTTACTGTAAGTGATATCTGTATTTGGTATGTAATCCTTTCTTATGTACAGCACCATGGAATCAATGGAGCTATATAAATAAATAATAATGTCTGTGCACATAGTATACCACATACAGTATACAGGAGAATGTGACTGACATATGATACACATTGACTACAGACATCTGATAGTATATAATACTGTGCATTTTGTAAAACATCTGATGTGTGTATCACAGAATATCATAGACCAAGGGTGGACAATTAATTTTCCCAAGGGGCCCATGAGAGACCGTGACGGTTGTGAGGCTGAACCAATAGGCTGAAATTAATTCTGTTCAATTTTAATCTTAAATTACAATTAATATAAAATAATTATATCACTTAATATTAGCAGAATTAAGTATGCTGACATCCCCCTATATGCTGTATGAGTCCGCCCTTCCCCCAGTCTCCTGTATACAGTGAGAGCACCCACCTAGCCCCCTGTATACAGTGACAGCACCCACCTAGCCCCCTGTATACAGTGACAGCACCCACCTAGCCCCCTGTATACAGTGACAGCACCCACCTAGCCCCCTGTATACAGTGACAGCACCCACCTAGCCCCCTGTATACAGTGACAGCACCCACCTAGCCCCCTGTATACAGTGACAGCACCAACCTAGCCCCCTGTATACAGTGACAGCACCAACCTAGCCCCCTGTATACAGTGACAGCACCAACCTAGCCCCCTGTATACAGTGACAGCACCAACCTAGCCCCCTGTATACAGTGACAGCACCAACCTAGCCCCCTGTATACAGTGACAGCACCAACCTAGCCCCCTGTATACAGTGACAGCACCAACCTAGCCCCCTGTATACAGTGACAGCACCAACCTAGCCCCCTGTATACAGTGACAGCACCAACCTAGCCCCCTGTATACAGTGACAGCACCAACCTAGCCCCCTGTATACAGTGACAGCACCAACCTAGCCCCCTGTATACAGTGACAGCACCAACCTAGCCCCCTGTATACAGTGACAGCACCAACCTAGCCCCCTGTATACAGTGACAGCACCAACCTAGCCCCCTGTATACAGTGACAGCACCAACCTAGCCCCCTGTATACAGTGACAGCACCAACCTAGCCCCCTGTATACAGTGACAGCACCAACCTAGCCCCCTGTATACAGTGACAGCACCAACCTAGCCCCCTGTATACAGTGACAGCACCAACCTAGCCCCCTGTATACAGTGACAGCACCAACCTAGCCCCCTGTATACAGTGACAGCACCAACCTAGCCCCCTGTATACAGTGACAGCACCAACCTAGCCCCCTGTATACAGTGACAGCACCAACCTAGCCCCCTGTATACAGTGACAGCACCAACCTAGCCCCCTGTATACAGTGACAGCACCAACCTAGCCCCCTGTATACAGTGACAGCACCAACCTAGCCCCCTGTATACAGTGACAGCACCAACCTAGCCCCCTGTATACAGTGACAGCACCAACCTAGCCCCCTGTATACAGTGACAGCACCAACCTAGCCCCCTGTATACAGTGACAGCACCAACCTAGCCCCCTGTATACAGTGACAGCACCAACCTAGCCCCCTGTATACAGTGACAGCACCAACCTAGCCCCCTGTATACAGTGACAGCACCAACCTAGCCCCCTGTATACAGTGACAGCACCAACCTAGCCCCCTGTATACAGTGACAGCACCAACCTAGCCCCCTGTATGCAGTGACAGCACCAACCTAGCCCCCTGTATGCAGTGACAGCACCAACCTAGCCCCCTGTATGCAGTGACAGCACCAACCTAGCCCCCTGTATGCAGTGACAGCACCAACCTAGCCCCCTGTATGCAGTGACAGCACCAACCTAGCCCCCTGTATACAGTGACAGCACCAACCTAGCCCCCTGTATACAGTGGGAGCACCCACATAATCTCTCAATATACAATATGAGCTCTCACATAGCTCCCTGTATACAGTATAGACTCCCTGTATACAGTATGGACCCCCAGTCCCCTGTATTCATTATGAGACCCAGAATATACAGTATGAGTCCCCATATAGCCTCCTATATACAGTATGAGCCCTCATATAGCCTCTCCATATACAATGAACCCCCCTATATACAGTGAAGTGACACCATAGAGTCTGGTGGCTCATACGCTGATTGGTGGAAGAAGGAGTCAGCGGCTACTCTTCCACCAATGTATCCACTACTGTTTGCATCCCAACAATGCGGATAGCGGTGACAGATGGACAGCGGGCGAGGGCATGGTGCAGCCTGTGGGCCATTGTTTCAGCCCTACGGCTGTGTCAGTCTGCGGGCCACACTTTGCCCAGCTCTGTCATAGATTAATCTGTATACTCCATGTGGTATATTATGTATACAGATATACAATGCACTGTACTGATCACACCTGGACCTGCCCTCTTTTATTATATGAGGAGCAATATAGTATAATCTGTGACGTCCTGTAGGTTCAGATGTGATCAGTCAGTGCAGGATTCTGTGTAGTGATGTCTGCTGGGGCTCACTGATTTATTGCACCATACAGAATTTTCCAGAAGACCAGGTGACACTGGAGCCGATGACTTGGCACTGACCGCATCACCTGATCTGTAGCAAGGCTCACACTCCTGCAATAACTCACACTGAGCCCCAGTCTGGAGTTATCAGGAGGTGCGCGGCAGCCTGCTGCCCCCTCACTGGAGCCCTCCTGCCCCGACACCATCACCACCTCATGCTGGGCTCCAGGTATGACATTTCTTCAGGAGACGCAGCCCACACAGTGTGTAGTGGGCATCTCTGTCATGTTGCCCAGCCAGCATCAACCACAATCAAAAGGTACAGTGCCAGTCCCCCAGCGGCCCTGAACAGCTGCATCGATGGGCATACAGAGGGTACGGAAAGTATTCAGACCCCTTTAAATTTTTCACTCTTTGTTTCATTGCAGCCATTTGGTAAATTCTAAAAAGTTCACTTTTTTCTCATTAAAGTACACTCTGCACCCCATCTTGACTGAAAAAAAATACAGAAATGTAGAAATTCTTGCACATTAAAAAAGAAAAACTGAAATATCACATGGTCAGAAGTATTCAGACCCTTTGCTCAGACACTCATATTTAAGTCACATGCTGTCCATTTCCTTGTGATTCTCCTTGAGATGGTTCTACTCCTTCATTGGAGTCCAGCTGTTTTTAATTAAATTGATAGGACTTGATTTGGAAAGGCACACACCCGTCTATATAAGACCTCACAGCTCACAGTGCATGTCAGACCAAATGAGATTCATGAGCTCAAAGGAACTGCCCAAGGAGCTCAGAGACAGAATTGTGCAAAGCACAGATCTGGCCAAGGTTACAAAAGAATTTCTGCGTTACTCAAGGTTCCTAAGAGCACAGTGGCCTCCATAATCCTTAAATGGAAGAAGTTTGGGACCACCAGAAGTCTTCCTTGACTTGGCCGTCCAGTCAAACTGAGCAAAGGTGGGAGAAGAGCCTTGGTGATAGAGGTAAAGAAGAACCCCAAGATCACTGTGGCTGAGCTCCAGAGATGCAGTAGGGAGATGGGAGAAAGTTCCACAAAGTCAACTATCACTGCAGCCCTCCACCAGTTGGGCCTTTATGGCAGAGTGACCCCACAGAAGCCTCTCCTCAGTGAAAGACATAGCCCGCATAGAGTTTGCTCAAAAACACATGAAGGACTCCCAGACTATGAGAAATAAGATTCTCTAGTCTGATGAGATGAAGATAGAACTTTTTGGTGATCATTCTAAGCGGTATGTGTGGAGAAAACCAGGCACTGCTCATCACCTGCCCAATACAATCCCAACAGTGAAACATGGTGGTGGCAGCATCATGCTATGGGGGTGTTTTTCAGCTGCAGGGACAGGAGGACTGGTTGCAATGGAAGGAAACATGAATGCAACCAAGTAGAGATATCCTGGATGAAAACCTCCTCCAGAGTGTTCTGGACCTCAGACTTGGCCGAAGGTTCATCTTCCAACAAGACAATGACCCTAAGCACACAGCTAAAATAACAAAGGAGTGGCTTCAGAACAACTCTGTGATCATTCTTGACTGGCCCAGCCAGAGCCTTGACCTAAACCCAATTGAGCATCTCTGGAGAGACCTGAAAATAGCTGTCCACCAACGTTCACCATCCAACCTGACGGAACTGGAGAGGATCAGCAAGGAAGAATGGCAGAGGATCCCCAAATCCATGTGTGAAAAACTTGTTGCATCATTCCCAAGAAGACTCATGGCTGTACTAGCTCAAAAGGGTGCTTCTACTCAATACTGAGCAAAGGGTCTGAATACTTATGACCATGTGATATTTCAGCTTCTTTTTTAATAAATTTGCAAAAATTTCTAAACTTCTGTTTTTTTCAGTCAAGATGGGGTGCAGAGTGTACTTTAATGAGGAAAAAATATACTTTTTAGAATTTACCAAATGGCTGCAATGAAACAAAGAGTGAAAAATGTAAACGGGTCTGAATACTTTCCGTACCCACTGTATGCCTCTCTGCCCCCCAGCTCTGCTTGTGAGCCCCTGACAACACCACTACAAACCCAATGTGGCTAGTGTAAAAAATGACCAATGTGGATTGACATTGTGCTAACTGCAGTCGAGAGCTATTAACTAGAGAATGAAAATAAATTCCACTGCATAAGAACCAGGGTTCAACATTTCACCAATGGGATTCAGCTGACATTTACAATAAAGGAAAGAACCAAGAGGATTGGTTATTACTAGCTTCGGTCGCTTTGTGCCAGCTAGAATATTGCAGTATGATGAGAATTTGGAAACCTCGTAAATCAATAATATCCATCAGTCTGTTGTCATGGCTCCTGTACTAGGTAAAGCCACAATGCCAGTCTTTCAAAAGTTTACTCATCACAGAAAGTGCTTAGATACGTCATCATGCTTTAATTTGCAAAAGTGCATTTAGACAGGCCAAGTGTGTGACTGAATTCTCTTTAGTAGTCATCAATCTATGTAAAAGCGATATCCAGATGTCTATGCATAATTCCTTGGCAATTGGGTCATTTATGCTGTAATAAAAATCACTTATCAACAGCGTGTCACACTGTACACAGGAAATGGGCTAGCACTCGTCCTCATGTCATTCTACGACATGAAAAAAACCAACAACAAAAAAAAACCAACAAACAGCACGTACAAGTTGCATCCGATTATCAGATCGCACTCGCCCATTCAGGTCTATGGCTCTGTTAAAAAATTGGACCATGTTCAGATGACTTTCGAGCACGGTCCAATTTTCACAGACTGACTGAATGGAGATTTTTTTTTTTTTTATTCTCAACATCCAAGAAAATTAGATCACACTGTGATCAAAGAATGACTAGCATAATCTGCCCAATTTACTCAGATGAGAGAAAACCGCTTGTGACCCTAGCCTAAGTGTCCAACTGCCGGGACTCCAAGCAAACCTGAAAACATAGGAGTGACCAGTGCTGGTTTAGCTATATGACCCTTCATAGGGCTATAATGGAGCTGGGGCACCTCCCCCCTATTGTCCCCTTTCATCAAACCTTTGCCCATAAGCTGCAAATTCAACTCTATGTATCCAACAGCTTCCCCAGATTTCTGTTGTTGAGCTGCAGTGATGACATTACATCGACAGCACTGCAGCCAGTCACTGAGCTCAGCGGATCTGGGCGGTAAGTGTGTTGAAAGGCGATAATCCCTTTAACTCTTCTGACATGTAAGAAGCACATTCCCTTTAAACTTAGGGGAAAGAAGATTGCAGCAGACATACCAGATCTTTAAGTGCTTGGGTCACAATCATATTGGCATTCCCCCCTTTAATAAGCATGGCGTTTTTGTCGTTCTCAGTCAGCTTGGGAGCCCTGTGCTCAAGAAACCTCTTTGATCTCCGTGTTTTCGGTTTTCTACAACAGAAATCAGATGGTTACTGAGACACTACGATACATCAGTGATCCTGCGGTGTGACAGCAGGTGGGGGCTGGGTAATAAGGGAAAGCAGCAATGACAAGAGCGCTGGTACTTACACTACACGATCTAACGCAGACATCGTGAAAAGCTTTCCTGCACGCACGTGTTTACGCCACAGAACTTTCCTCTTCCGCCCAGGATGATGACGTCACGATACACCGGCGCATTCCTCCGCGTCATCAAATTGGAATGATGGAGCCGTACTGGTGCGTGTGTAGGAGGGACGACGTTTGAGGACTGCGGAGCTGCACGGTGACGCCTAGCGGCCGGGCGGAAACATGACAGTTGCTGAGCCCTGTGAGCCACATGTATTATCTTCCCCTTTATCATTATTAAATCTTCAGTCTCAGGAGCCAAACAGAAGGATGCGCTGCCTGTTCTAGAGGCAGGTTAGAGCCAGGCACAGTGCCCCAGTACACGGCCAGTGATGGTGCCCTCACAGCACACTAGTGGGCAAATAGATAAGAAATTACTAATATTACATTGCAGAACCCCTCATTCTTTGTTGCTTGGCACCAATGTGGGCCGTCTCTCCGGCAGCCACATGGAGAATGAATGGCACGTGTGCAGCCACCGCTTCATTCTGACAGGTCATTCCATAGCCCTGTTCTGGGGATTGTCCCAGTGGTCGGACCCCCACAATCAGAAAATGAGCACCCATCCTATGGAGAGCAGATACATTTTTTAAAGGGATTGTCCAGTCTCAGAATAAAACCCTGTGGTCACTATCGTGTCACTGCAGACTGCCAAATCATGTGACGCGCCCCCTGGGGCCGTGGGGTACTCGGTAGCCAGGCTGGTCCTTTTTGGGGTAGTCACGGTGGCAGTGACACAGTCTGTGGCCCCAGGCGGTCAAATAAAGAAAAGGGAAAGTCAATTTTGGGGATAATATTCGTGACGTCACCAGTGGTATGGGGCTATATGGGGTCGCCGCTGCGGTGCAGGTCCACTGGGGCTGATGGAGACGCAACAGAGTTGGTTCAGATCTCCACAGGCAGAGCTAAGCTCCAGGGCAGTAAATGATGAATTGTGGAGGTAGATGTTGTCGGCAGGGACAGTGTCGTGCAGGGCTGAGGGCACAGATAATGACCAGACAACAAATTAGTGGCGGTTTCCTCTACCTTTACTTGCGGTTTGTCAGAGCAGACGGGGGCACTGGTACTAGCTGGTAGTAGAGGTCTGGGCGGCCTAGAAGCAATCTGGGGATCCACCTCGCCAGGTGGAGTTGTAGGCCTTCCTTCTGCGCTATCTTCTTTGGCCCTGCTGCCTAAAGCTATGCTCTGGCCCTCATTCCTGAGCAAAACGTCTATTCCTCACCCATATGACAGGCAGCTAGAGCCTTCTTCAGGTGTCGCTCCTTCGTGGCGGTGCTGGGCCCTAGGATGCTGCTGAGCCGCCGGGCGTCTGGTGGGGCCAGGAGACCTGCAGTCTCCTGCCCTCCGGATTTAACTGCCGAGCCTTCAGTGCCCGCACAGCCACTGACTCCTTGCGCTTTTTCTTCTGGGGCGAGCTTGATCACATCTCCCTTCCCCAGGCTCTTCCTCGTCGCTCTCCTGTCTCTAACTTTCTTCAACTCACTTTTCTAACCCCGCCTCCAGGTTCCAATTTAAAGGGGAGGCGCTCCCTTTTCTGGTCTGGAGCCAGGAAAGTGTTGGATGCTGATCAGGGGACCCCTCCTTGCTTCTATGCATGGCATCACCCTCTGTGAGGGAGGCAATGCCAATGTGGCAACCGGACTCCTGGGATGCCACACATGAGTGTGCAATGCGCACACTTTGTCAATTCCACTGCATTACAGGGGCGGGCGGTCACATGACCACATGTATGGGATTTGCACACTTGCGGTCATGGCCACCTCAACTCCTGCACTTCTCTCAATTCTCTTCTATTGGGAGAAGCAGATGAAAATAGTCTGCACGTGACTGTAGGTATGCAAATCACATACATATGGTCATGTGACCACCCACCCGCGCAGGGAATGTCAGTGTGCACATCACACTCTTTCACAATTCTGAAATTACATATGGTGACTACAGATTTGGGGTTTTAGGCTAGACAACCACTTTAATGTTGGGAATAACTCTTTAACTGAGGCTGACAGTTTGGTGCTATGTTGGAGAGCCCCCTGCTGTCAGTAATATCACTGCTCGTATAGCCACTGTATTACAGCTGCTGCAACTGACCATGATTTATGCCTAGCAATGTTATGGTATGTGCACACGTTAAGTATTTGCTGCAGACATTTCTACATCAAAAACGTGTCTCTTGGCAGGAAAACGTTGAATAATAAACAGTTGTTTTTTTTTCTCTTTTATCAGAATGGGTGAAAAACGCTGAAAGAATTGACATGCTGCAGATTAGAAACGGCAAGGAAATAATAAGCAACGTGTGCATGAGTCTTTAGAAATCTCATTTACTTCGCTAGGACAGTAAAATGCTGCTTTTTACATGGCATAAACGCGGCGTGTAAACATACCCTTAGTGTGAATTTACACAAACTGCTGCTTTTACATGATTTGGTACAAATGATGGGCAAAAGTAAGTATCTTTGCCTTCAGTTAATATTACAGAAAAAAAAATATTTGTGACATGTAACCTCACTCTTAGGCCTCATTTACTTGTCTGCGTTTCACGTGAGCTCCACCCCCAAAGAAGGTCTGTTACCGAAACGTGCGTTGGGGAAGCAGGGGACACACCAGGGTTTATGGGTGAGGTACTTTACTCTTACAGTTCGTCTGTTTTTGCCATGTATGCTACTGCTGTTGTCCTATACCACTCCTCTGCATTTGGATATGCATGATGCAAGTACTGATTCAGGATTGATTTAGCAATACTCCTTCTATACACACACTAGTGTTATACATATTTCTTCTTACATCAGTATCACTTTGATTGTATTATCCGAATGAGGCATTGACTATAGATTGTTGTTTCACAGCATGTAGAGATATCTCATATCCTTTTCTCATATATAGTCATACCTCCCAACTTTTGAAGAACAGAAAGAGGGACAAATAATGCATAGCGCGCCATAGCAAATTTTGGCCATGCCCCTGGCCACACCCCAATCCATGCCCATTTACCATTTCTTTCTCCCGTTGCAGGAGGAGTTGTCAGAGGGGCGCTGGTAGTGAGAGAAATTCAGCAGACGCCCGGGACTGCAGGGTGTAGACCTAAATCCAGGACTGTTCGCTGTATCCAGGACAGTTGGGACTAGAGATTAACAGATGGATTCCGGGGACCCCAGTCCAGCGCCCAGGTCAGTGCTACCTGGCTGCTGGACGGGATGCTGCGAATCTCTTATCTTCCAGGGCAGCGTGACGTCATCTGTGTGTCCTGCTCATCTCCAGTTGTGACCTGTGGATTATTTTTTGTTCCTTCATTCACAGTTGGAGCCGCCAGAACTTTCTCATCTTTATGTAGCTTCACTATACGACATCCGGCTTTTTTGTGTCTGTAAGGTCGTGTTCACAAATTGCAGAAATACTGTGTTCTTTGTTTTGAGCAGATGTCTGCACCAAACTTCACAATAACCCCCTTATTTCATGTGTTTCTGGTGCAGATGTGAAGCCGCTTTTAAGGTGCTTTTTATAGTACCGAAAAGCTTTGATTTTGCGCTTAATGAAGTATCTGCATTTTTTTTAAAAACATCCAGCACCTTTTTGGACAAATGATCCCAGGAAATCCAAGGTTTCTTAAAAACCCTTTTATTTCTTCATATTAAAAACAGGTAACAAGAAGGTCAGGCAGTTTGGATACACTCATGATTGCAAAAAAGACATAGAAACCAACATGTTTCGACCCAAACAGGTCTTAATCATGGAGTCGACCTGAGATCATTTGTCCAAAAAGGCCCTGGATGCTTATTATTTTGTTCATATCGACTTTCATCTAGTGGATCCGTGCAGCCCGGAGGACGCGGTAACCAGAGGAGGAGGTGAGCTGACAATCTCATCATATATGCAGTTTTTCTAGGCGCCACATAGAAGCGTCTGAAGACGCTGCTGAACTCTGCCATAGTGATGAGCGAGCGTGTATTGTTAACCCTTTCGGCAAGCACGCTCGACATTTATGTTAGTGCCGCCACGGCTGCATGTGTCACGGCATCCTGCATGTGTCACAGCTGTCTAACAGCCGCGACACATGCAGCTGCGGAAGCTCAAACATAGATACCGAGCACTCTGCAAATACTCTGTGAACACCCTAGAGTGCTTGCTGAAAGGGTTAACAATACATGCTCGCTCATCACTCCTCTGCAGTTTTGGAGCATTTCTCTCTATAGGCTTCTTCTGAAAAAAAACGCTGCTGCATTTTTAAGTGCAGAATCAAAGCTTTTCTGTACTATTAAAAAGAGTTAAAAACTCTGCTTCATATCTTCCCCAAAATCACATCAAACAAGCGGGAAAACGTATAAAAGAAACGCAGCAAACACACAATAATCAGAGAAGAATAATAAAGAAAAAATATCAATCACGCCATTTTTTTACGCCATTTACCGATCCTCGTAAATAATCTGATCGCTGTATTCTGCGGGTCGTTACGATTACAGGGACACCGAATATGTCTGTGTTATTTGCTGATTTGTGATGTTCATTATTTTTTCTAAAGCGCATTAAAAATGACAATATTTTTTTCATTCTTAAATGTTTTTCTTTATTATTTTTTAGCAATTTTATAGGCTGAAAAAAAATCTCTTATTCTCCCTGTAAAATAAAATTACATATATAGTACCCAGCAGTGTATTTAGATCTATACAATAAGCCTATAGTCAAAGCCTACAGTACTGGTCAAGTAGACAGAATTCTAGCTTTGCCATTAGAGCTGGTGGCTCAGCAGGATAAGTGTATGTGTGTTAGTAATGTTTTAAGGGTTGTGGGTTCAAGACCAGGGACTCTCAGAAAACAAAATAGATTTTTGTAATTGTTCACAAATTTACTACTTTTATTTATAGGATCAAAAAAGTCATTTTCTTCAGCTCAGTATAAAGGTGCCATAAAAATACATTGTTATACACAATGTATTTCTATGGAGATGTATACTCTGCTGCTGGATTCATTGACTGCATTGTAGAGTCAAGGTAAGTAAATCCTCCTATGTTTACCAGTGAGTGCAGTAGCTCAGCGGTTAGAGCTGCAGCCTCTAGACACTGAGTTCCCAGTTTGAGTCCTGGCAGATGCCATCACAGGAGAAAGAAGAGGCGAGTGTAATATAGTTTAATTTATTCACTTACCAGTGAGTGGCCCCACCCCTGAGGATGTGGCGCTACGGAGCGACATCAGGTGAGTATGAATAGAAGCGCTGAGCCGTGACGGGACGGTTGGGAGCTATGATATAGTGTATATGCATTGTGACTTTTTCACCATATAGCTCTATCATTGTTAGAACCCTTGTACCCATGCTATGTCCCCCCATTTTTTTTTTGCGCCTACCTCACTAACCTTGATTAACTTACTTGCAAAAATTTTCCTTATGTGCCAGTGCTAAGTAGCATGGCCTTTTTTAATGTTTTTTTGTAAATTGTCTATTGAATAAAAATAATCTTTTTAAATAGTATCTGGAGATATATTGACTCATTTTGCTTTTTGTAGGATATATATCATGTCGAGTCTTCTTCGCTAATCATGACATTTATGGTCCTGAAATCCCTTATGTCCACAGATTGAACAAGTAGCCATTATAATCTATGGGTATGCTCACAGACCTTCTATCTGCAAAAAAAGAAAAGAAAATAATGGAAATATGGCAATTCTAGTGAATGGATTTGTGAAAAAAACATATAGCATCCTGATGCCATCCATGGTTTATCCGAGTGCTATGTGTCTTTTACTGTTTAATGAGTAGGAGAAGCTTGGGGAAAAAAAGTTTATTTTTTTTAATTTTTTTGCACACTTTACCTAATGCCACTTTAAGGCTATGTGCCCACGATGCAGAAATGCTCCGGATTTTTCCTGAGCGTTTCTGCATCTCCCCTGGCAGAAAAAACGCATGCGGATTGTACATGCGGATTGTACATGCGTTTTTCCTGCCAGGGACATGCGGGTGTGAAGCGTTCTTCACATGCATTTCCGCATGCAGGTTGACAAGTGCTTTCCAAGCGATTTTAGCATCACTTGGAAAGTGCTTGTCAACTTGGTCTCACTATACAAATCCATGCAAACGGCGTGGATTTATATAGTGTGACCCGAGAGAATGTAAAAAAATAAATCTATACTTGCCTTCCAATGGCCCCCGCAGTCTTGCTTCACTCCGTCCTGGCAGCCGGCAGCTCGCGGTACACTGAAGGACCTGCCGACATCAGCATCGCGTGACCCGTCACATGACTATGACGTCAGCGCAGGTCCTTCAGTCCACCGCGATCTGCTGGCATGGGAGGACGAGCGCAGCGGGGGCCGTCAGAAGGTAAATATAACATTTATTTTTTATTTTATTCTTTTTTTCACAGGTTCTATGGTACCCGGGTCCGGAGGAGAGTCTCCTGTCCTCCACACCCGGGTACCATCCGCACATTGGAACGCATGGAATGTGCATCTACATATACAGTGATGAGTAATCCATGCGTTGCAATGCAAGTCAATGGCGGCGAAAACGCAGCACTTCCGCAAAATAATTGGTAGTGCTGCGTTTTTTTCCGCAATGATAATCCGCAGGGGAAATTTCGGCAGCATGTGCACAGCACATGCGGATTATCATTGGGGAACATGGCAGGCCTTCTACTAAGCGTTTTTTAAGCGTTTCTGCTGCGGAAATGCTTAAAAACGCATCGTGGGCACACAGCCTTATGGTCAAAAAATGGATGAAAAGTGAAACCATCATTTTGATGATAAAAGGCCCATTTTTTTTATTGTACACCCAAAAAAATAAAACATGTCTGAATGAGGCCTAAGACGTTATTTTGCAACTCATTCAACCAACAGCTTGACCTAAAATTGAACGTCACAACAAAAAAATGTTGCCGCAAAGTAATGTTAAGTTTCGGCCACGTGCAGACATTGAGTCTTTTACCTCAGTATTTGTAAGCCAAAATCAGGAGTGGAACAATCAGAGGAAAAGTATAATAGAAATACATGCACGCACCTCATGCAGGAGCTGTGCACTTCAGAGCAGTGTTTTGACCATTTAGTGGGGGGAGGTCTTAGGAATTGGACCGCCACCTATCAAAAACACTAAGCTGTGCCTGTAATATATTAAAACTTTTATAAAATGCTAGTTAGACTTTAAGCTGACCTGATCACTGGACTGCACAGCTATATCTCCATGCCTGCCAGCTTCAGAGCTACTGCTCTCCTCTGACGTTGCTGCTATATGAGGTATCTTTGCCTCTGCATTGGAAAGCACACAGATTGGACTTGGGACAGAAGAATGCTGCTGTTTATCCAGCAGGAGCGAACCTGTCCCCAGAAAGCCAAGAGGCATATATGATGGGAATATCCCTTAAAGGCCGGTACTACATAGCTACTTTGTCTAAGACACATGTCGCGCTACCAAAGGTAGCTAGGTGTCAAAGCTATTTGGCAGTGCAATACAAGTGAATGGAGTCGCATTGTGACCCTCGAGGGTACTGCAAAAAGGAAGTCGCAAAAAATCAGACACGGTTGGACTTTTTGGGATTTGCTTGTTGCAAACACAGTACCCTTGGGGTCACCGTGTAGCCCCAGACTATTGGGTTGTCTTATGAGGCTATTTCTTCAAGCATGTAGAGTAGGGACCTCTTCTCTGTAATACCCATATGCCAAAAGAGTGTATATGCACAGGAACTGGGATTTCTGGAACAACTCATTTTACATGCAAAGATGAGGTCACCAACAAATGAAATATTTATGACTGTTTATTGTGTAATTGTGTTTGTAGTACCCTAGGTGGCAATATAAGACCACCATATTGATAAAGACCATTCTCTCCTGACTAAGCTGTTAAGTTCAATCAGTAATTCTGCTTCTTTTTTACCATGAATTCACAAAAAAACACAAATTTTTAACATTTGATTGGAATTTTGAATAAAAGTTTTCAAATTAACTGTGAATTATCAGCAATTCCCCAACGTATGGTGTATGTTCACTTAATGCAGTTGTGCAGCATTTTTTTCTGCTGTATTTTCCCGAACTTGAGGTAACAACGCCCCAATTAAAGATTACAGCGAAAACGTGGTGGTTTTTCTGTGATTTCAGAAAATTGCTGCAAAAAAGTTCAGCGCTATCGCATCATGTGAATATGCAGTTTTTTCACATTCCAAAGTTATTAAAGGGTTGTTCTTATTTACAGATGGATGACTTATTCGTAGTGAAGTAAAGCGCCATGGAATAAATGGCGCTATAACAATAAATAATAATAATAATAGTGAAGGCGAAATAAGTAGTATGTGGCAGCGAGGCTGAAACTCGGATTTCTGCTGTAGGTCTGCACATGGTTTATCCCCATTGTCATTCCTTGGGTGTTATTCTTGGACTTTCTGTGGAGATTTTATCAGTTGTGTATACAGTGCTGATTGGAAGTGTGTGAACCCTTCAGAATTTTCTCCATTTGTACACAATCTGTCTGACTGTGGATTGGTGCAGAAAAACCTCGGCACTCAAAGGCGTAAAGTGAATAAAATTTTAATAGCAGTCCACAGTAAAAGCAAAAAATGTTTCGGTCAACATAACCTTCATCAGTGTACCAATTCATGGGGTTGGTATCAGAAGAGGGAAGAAGGAACACAATACCTCTGCAGCATCATTTCTGGGAGCCTGGATATGTTGGTCCTGCAACCAGGACTCGGTGTCCACCGCTAGTATGGTATAGTGGGGGGCTGTGAGCCTCGGGTTATGAGGATGGCAGCTAGGACTTGCCATGATAGTAGAAGCTGTGGGTCAGGGTCCGTCTGGGTCACAGTATACACTCGGTGTCCACCGCTAGTGTATAGTGTAGTGATTATTCAGTCCTCTCCATACCCATGGGAGTGGAGAGGAGTGAATATTCATACTCTCTAATAGCGGGCATACAGGATCGCTGAGCAGCTGCAAGTGCCACGGCCGCTGCTGACAGTGTGCACTATTAAAGAAAATGAATATTCACTCCTCTCCACTCCCATGGGCGTGAAGAGGAGTGAATATTCATTCTCTTAAGTATTGGGCACACAGGATCGCCAAGACGCAACAGCTGACTACCGCTACTGCCTGTGCCCTGCTCCTCCGCCGCTCCTGTTAGAACCCTCCTGTTAGTTTTTTCTATCTTGTGTTTTGCGGTCACGTGACCATTTGCCTATATATTCCAGCTCCGCCCTTCTGGCCTTGCTGGATTTCAATGCTGTTTGACTGTCTCTCTAGCCAGGTGCTTCGGTGCCTATCTCTGTCTAGTTCGCTTGGTCCTCTGGGACCTCTAGTATTTTTTGTCAGTTTGTCTTTTGTGTTCTACAACAATTTCTGTTTAGGAGGTGTCCCATTTTTGTCCCAGTCCTTAGTTCTTTTAGGGACCCCTCCCTTATATCTATAGGTCTTCGTTCAGACTAGCCGAGGATGAAGGCGGGTCTGTTCACTAGGAACAGGCAGCCCGCTACATCGTAGGGATTAAGCTTAGTCTTACTGTAGGGACAGCTTTCCCCTATCTTTCCTTAGTTCTTGTTGCAGATCTTAACAGAAAAGTCCAGCCCAAAAAAAAAAACTAAAAGGAAAGAAATTCGGGGATCAGTATGGTTTCCGTCCAGGAGTTGGCTCAACGCCTGCAGGGATTGTCTCTGGAGGTGGCCGAGCTTCAGCAACACGTGAGTAGCTGTCCTGGAGCGCATTTTGTGGAACTCAAGGTAGGACTGCCTGATTTTTTTTATGGTAAAGAGCAAGATTTTTTTTCCTCTACAAATGCTTGTTATATTTTCGTTTGAGACCAAGATCCTCTGGGAATGAATCACAGCGCATTGGTTTTATTATGTCACTTTTGCGCCAAGAACCACAGGGTTGGGCCTTTTCTCTCCAGCCTAATGATCCGTGTTTAAGTTCTGTTGAAGAATTTTTTTCTGCTATGGGGCTATTATATGACGATCCTGATCGAATCTCATCTGCTGAATCAGAACTTAGACGTTTGAATCAGGGGTCAGATGATGTTGAAAATTATTGCACACACTTCAGGAGATGGGCCTCAGAAGTTAAATGGAGTGATTCTGCGCTGAAATGTTTATTTCTTGCTAGTCTGAGTGAAAGGGTTAAGGATTTGCTAATTGCATTCCCTGCACCTGAGACTCTGCAGGAAGCTATGCAGTTAGCTGTTCGTGCAGACAGGAGACTGAGGTCCAGGGTTAATGATGTAAAAACTCCTGTAACTTCAGGTCCTTGTTCCCAGAAAATCTGCTTTGACAGCGGAGAACCAATGGAGGTTGGGGCGATGTCACTTCGCTCTCAGGAAAGAGATCGGAGACTCGCCGAGGGTTTATGTCTTTATTGTGGTAAAGCTGATCATTTGATTAAGCATTGTGAGCGTCGTTTAAGTAAAGAAAAAAAAAAAGTCAGTTATGCCCATATAGCTTGTTTACGCTCTGCAGGAGTATTTCTTTCTGGGAGTACTACTCTGCAGAGAGATTTGATTGAATTTCAGGTATTTGTGGATTGTGGTTCAACACATAATGTGATTGATAAAGGTTTTTTGGAAAACCTTAAATTGAAATCCAAACCTTTGTCATCACCTATTTCTGTGGTTGCAATTGATAACACTCCCTTGAATTGTATTACTCACAAGACTGCTGCATTTCCCCTCACTATCAATGGAGTTCACCAAGAAATTTTGGACTTGGTTGTTTTGGATAATTTACCCTCTCCAGTTGTTCTAGGATTGCCTTGGTTAAAACTGCACAATCCTTTATTGGACTGGTCTACTAATGTGATTAAGTCTTGGAGTCCGAAGTGCTATGATAAATGTTGTAATGGTCGCATTGCAGCTGTGGAAAAAGTGGAATTACCTGTACCTATTCAAGATTTTTGGAGGTTTTTTTCAGAGGAGGAGTCGCAAGTTTTTCCTCCTCATAGGGATTATGATTGCGCCATTGAGTTTGTTCCGAGTGCTACTCTTCCCAAAAGTCGCTTGTTTAATCTGACTATCCCTGAAAGAAAGGCCTTGGAGGAGTACATAGAGACTAGCCTGGCTGCTGGTCACATTAGACCTTCTAAGTCTCCTGTGGCAGATGGATTCTTCTTTGTTAAAAAAAAAAAGGACGGCGGTTTACGTCCATGTCTGGATTTTCGTGAAATTAATAAGATTACCGTACGCAATTCCTACCCATTACCATTAACCCTCCGTCACATACAATATCGGTTCTAACGAGTTCACATACAATGTGACTGTCAGGCGCAGGCTAGAAAAATACCTATAATATCTAATGTTTGCAATTTCAGTTCTCTAAAAGTGATCAGTGACCTTCATAGGAATGTAATAAAAGAGACTACACATAATCAGGTGCAAAAAAAAAACCATTTACTTAACATAAAACTAATAACTCTGAAATACAAACATTTCAAAACTCCCGCCAAATAGTCCCCAGTTCGACTCTGTCAAAAAACTCTACAAAGAAAATTTATGGAAACAAACTTAATTTTAAGGTACCTTAAGTACTATTAAACACATATTCAATCAGAATTAGATCCTGAAGTTTCCCCAGAAAAATTACACTTGCAGAGCAAAGAGCAAGAATTACACATCATTTTTGCATGTGTCAGGCAGATTGCATTATGACATTTGTGACATTCATAATTAGAAAGCCTTCTGATTCCGCTTTCCGTGGTGCAGGTGGTGCATCTCCTTCTTTTGGGAGGTGGTGCAGGTGGTGAATTTTCACTATCATCTTCTGGGCGGAATCTTTTGAGCTGAACTTGAAGGCGAGAGGGGATACCGATTGTTTTCATACTTCTCCTGCGTAGCTCTCCAAGCACTAGTTCATGGGCCAATTTTTTCAGCTAGAATCGTCTACGGAGTGGTTCAAGCTTGTTTTCAAGGTAAATGACTTGTGAATTTATACCACCCAAATTCAACATAGCAAAAAATATGACCATTGGCCAGCGTTTGGTGTTTCTGCTGACGTTGAAAGTTGAGCACATCTGATCAGCTGTATCAACACCCCCTTTGGTTGCATTATAAAATGTAATTATCTCTGGGGTTTTTTGTGCCTCAGTCCCAGGATTGATGGCATCATCATCATGAAGTGTTGATAGAAGAAGTACAATTTTTTTTGCTTGTGGTACATAGGAAACCAAAAGCTTTCCATTATGGAATTCAAACATACTGCTGTACTGTTGTCTCCCTTTCATACTTACAAACTGTGTAGGCAATTATTTTTTATTTTTTCTTACAGTTCCGACATATGAAAGCTTCTGCATTTTCAGATAATCAATCAGATCACAATTTGAAAACCAATTGTCAGCTGTTATATTGCGACTCGATCCAAATAAGGGCTCAGCCAGTCTTTTTACAACATCACTGGGTTTGTTGCTGACACAGTAAGGACCTTCTGGTTGTTTTCCTGCATAAACTTCCAGGTTGTAAGTGTAGGTCTTACTGGCATCAACAAGGGCATACATTTTTATTCCATATTTGTTAGGCTTTGATGGAATATATTGACGAAATGCACATTTACCACGAAAACCAGGGAGCATTTCGTCAATAGTGAGATTCTCCCCAGGGCAATAACTTTTTTTACAGTTTTCAACAAATTTTTGGAATATATCACGAATTGGAGCAAGTCGGTCATGTGTTTTACGTTCGGTTCGGGTAGTTCTGTCGTCAAACCGAAGGCAACGAATTAGAAGCTTGAATCTGTTTATGGACATAACAAGGCCAAATTTTTCAACTCCATCCCCATCTTTACTCCAAAGTTCCTCCAAACTTTGTCTATTTGCCCTATAAGCTCCTGCAAGGTATAATAATCCAAAAAAAGCACACAGTTCTATTTCATCTGTGGCCTTGATGGTTCTGTTGCAGATGAACTTGTCCTTTATAATGTCTATATATTGGTTGGTATATGTGACAATAGAGTCCAGAATGTCATCTGTGAATAAACTATTCCAGCATTCAACTGCAGTTTTTGCATTACTTGCAGTTCCTATAACTGAAGGAAGGTGAGTAATAATGTTTTGAGGTTCCCTACGTTTTTTCTGGAGTGGCTTCTTGTTCCATTGTTTTTTTTTATCTTTTCCCATATAATAAGATTCTACATCTTCATCCTCATCACTGTCACCATCTTGCTCTGTTTCAGAATCCACTTCACATACTTCCACCTCATCATGAGAATCAATCTCACTTTCCTCTCCTAAATCCTCATTCAGTGTGGGGTCTGCATCATCTAACAGCATGTTTGTTACTTCCTCAACATCAAGGTTTTTTGATAAATTGTACATTTTCCTCTCCATTTCAGCAGATAATCTGAAGCAAGAGAAGGAATATGTGTTAGGGAACTACTGTATATGCCTGAGCAGCACACTTTCTTTTTTAATCTGCCTTATTTCTATGAAATATCCTCACACTTTGTGCTATACATTCATAAAACAAGCTAAATAAACAATTGTGATGAATAAAAACATAAAATACCAACCTTATTGAGTGTGACGTGTTCACATACAATGAGCCTGAGAGATTAGCGCAGTTATATCTGTCCTCCTGAAGCTCTGCAATCCAACTGTGGTATGAGGTTTCACAGAGCTGCTAGAGACAGGAGACTACCTGGAGGGAGGGGATTTCCTCACAATCTGGTGAGGAAGGAGAAATGAAAGTAAAAGAGATGTGCCTGTCAGGCCTATTGTATGTGACGGAAGGTTAATTCCTGACTTGTTTAACCAGTTAGTGGGAGCCAAGTGGTTCTCCAAAATTGATCTCCTGGGGGCATACAATTTGTTACGTGAAGGAGGGTGATGAATGGAAAGCTGCTTTTAACACTCCGGTAGGTCATTTTGGGAATCTGGTGATGCCTTTTGGTCTTACCAATGCTCCTGCATTTTTTCAGAACCTTATTAATGACATCCTAAGACCTCTGATTGGTAAGAATGTGGTTGTGTATTTGCATGACATTTTGATTTATTCACCAGATCTGGAGTCCCATTGGCAGAGTGTACGTGAAGTTTTGCAGATATTGGGTGATAATTCACTCTTTGCTAAGCTGGAGAAATGTGAGTTCGCTGTGCAGAAAATTAGTTTTTTGGGCTACATTGTCTCCAGTGAGGGCTTTGAGATGGACCCTGTGAAGGTTCAGGCTGTGCAGGAATGGCCTCGGCCTATTGGTTTGAAATCTATACAGAGATTTTTGGGTTTTGACAATTATTACAGGAAATTCATTAAGAATTTTTCTGTAATTGTTAAACCTATAACCGATCTCACCAGGAAAGGTGCGAATACGGCCCAGTGGACTACTGAGGCCATTGAAGCGTTTGAGTATCTCAAAGAGAGGTTCAGTTCTGCCCCTATACTTAGCCTGATGAGACCAAGCCTTTTTTGGTCGAAGTTGATGCTTCATCGGTGGGGGTCGGAGCAGTTTTGTCTCAGGAGAACAAGGGTGGAGTACATCCTTGTGCCTTCTTTTCGAAAAAAAATTTCGGAAACCGAACTGAATTATGATGTTGGAAATCGGGAGTTGCTGGCTATTAAACTCGCGTTTGAACATTGGCGTCATTTTTTGGAAGGCGCTAGATTTCCTATTCAGGTTTTCACAGATCATAAGAATTTGATCTATCTGGATGCTGCCAAGCGCTTGAATGCCCGTCAAGCTAGGTGGGCACTTTTTTTTTCTTGGTTCCATTTTTCTGTTACCTATATCCCTGGTACTAAGAATGTTAAAGCCGATGCTTTATCTCGCAGCTTCTCTCCTACGGTCGGTGCCGAGGAGGAGGAGAGCATTTTACAGAAAGGAGTTGTGGTGGCGGCTTTGGACTCCATATTGGAGAATGGGATTCTGAAAGCTCAAGATGATGCTCCATCTAACACTCCCCATGGGAGGTTGTTCGTGCCTAGAGCCTTTAGGAGAGATTTGTTTGTGGAGTGTCATGAGTCTCTGTTGGCAGGTCATCCAGGAATTTCGGAGACTAAGAGACTGATCAGTTGCAGTTTTTGGTGGCCTGGATAGCAGAAGGAAGTCATCAAGTGAGTGCGTCAGTGTACTGTGTGCACTAGGTCAAAGGCTTCACATACTCCTGCTGCGGGGTTGCTTTGCCCTCTGGAGGTTCCTAGTGCACCTTGGACGCATCTCACTATGGATTTTATTACTGATCTTCCTGTGTCCGAGGGTTTTACTGTCATCTGGGTGGTCGTGGACCGTTTTAGTAAGATGTGTCATTTGGTTCCATTCATTAAGTTGCCCTGCGCCAAGACACTCGCTAAGGCATTTGTTAAGGAGATTGTCAAGCTCCATGGCGTTCCCACGGATATTGTTTCTGATAGAGGACCTCAGTTTGTGGCTCGCTTTTGGCGTGCTTTTTGTGACAGGTTGGGAGTCCATTTGTCATTTTCGTCTGGTTATCATCCTGAGTCTAATGGACAGACTGAAAGAAAGAACCAGGATGTTGAGCCGTTTTTGCGTTGTTTTGTGATGGATAATCAAGAGGTGTGGTCGGAGTTTCTGCCTCTCGCAGAATTTGCTCTTAACAATCATACATCCTCCTCTGCGGAGTGTTCTCCTTTTTTTTGTTGTACTGGGAGACATCCGTCTTTTGGTTCATTCTCCAAATTGGGGTCGGCGGTGCCGGAGGAGGAGAATTTTTCCCGTGATTTGGAGAGAGTTTGGACTAATGTACGTTGTAACCTTCAAGAGGCTAACAAAAAGTCCAAGAAGTATTTTGACAGGAAACGTAAAGAGGTTTTGTTTACTGTGGGTGACATGGTTTGGTTGTCCTCGAAGAACCCGCGGTTGAGGATTCCCTCTAAAAAACTGGGTCCTAAGTTTGGGTCCATTTAAAGTGCTTCAGATTGTTAACCAGTCTGCTGTTAGGTTGGATGTCCCTACTTCCTGGAAGATTAATCCTGTGTTTCATGTTTCCTTGTTGAAAAAGGCTGACGTATCTGATAGGGACGTCACTGTCACAGTTCCTCCTGTGGTGGAAGACGGCGAATATGAAATTTCGCGTATCTTGAATTCTAGATGGCATAGAGGGAGATTACAGTATCTTGACTCCTAGAAGGGTTTCGGTCCCGAAGTCAACTCCTGGGTAAGGACGGATGATGTCTCTGCTCCTAGGCTTGTTAAAGCTTTCCACAGGAGGTTTCCGGATAGACCTGGGCCTGGAGGATCCAGAGGATCCTCATAAAAGAGGGGGGTACTGTTAGAACCCTCCTGTTAGTTTTTTCTATCTTGTGTTTTGCGGTCACGTGACCATTTGCCTATATATTCCAGCTCCGCCCTTCTGGCCTTGCTGGATTTCAATGCTGTTTGACTGTCTCTCTAGCCAGGTGCTTCGGTGCCTATCTCTGTCTAGTTCGCTTGGTCCTCTGGGACCTCTAGTATTTTTTGTCAGTTTGTCTTTTGTGTTCTACAACAATTTCTGTTTAGGAGGTGTCCCATTTTTGTCCCAGTCCTTAGTTCTTTTAGGGACCCCTCCCTTATATCTATAGGTCTTCGTTCAGACTAGCCGAGGATGAAGGCGGGTCTGTTCACTAGGAACAGGCAGCCCGCTACATCGTAGGGATTCAGCTTAGTCTTACTGTAGGGACAGCTTTCCCCTATCTTTCCTTAGTTCTTGTTGCAGATCTTAACAGCTCCCCCCTGACCCCACCATCCATAATGTATTATCCGGACGATAGGACCCACCTCCCAGTTTCCTCCAAAATTTTAGAGGAAAAAAGGTTGCACACTGACGCCTGATTGGCCTCCCAATGCTTAAAAATACCAGACTCTAATTTCATCTTCAAAATATCTGCTAATCCTAAAAGTTCACTCACAGACATGTGATATTAGATAATTTTCCTAAAAAAATGACAAAGTAATATTTTTGGACTTGTGTGAAAATCTAATGTAGTTTTAGGTCAAATTTATGCTGAAATATGGAAAATACTGAAGGGTTCACAAACTTTCAAGCACCTCTGTAGATGAGGATTTAAAATTCCTCATTCTATTGCATTAGCTTGTGGAATGGTAGCCGACTCTTGTAGGATTTAGGGGTGGAATCCGCTCCTAAATGTGTGAACACAGTCTAAAATTCATGTACTTATTTTTTACAAAATGTACTATCTATAGTACTCCTTCTAATTGCCATTATTTCCCCTTTACGACAACCATATACACAGACCTCAGCAGAGTCTGCACGCCATTACTAGAAGAGCTCCGGTTCCATGTTTAAAATTAGCCTAGTGAATTATTTGTGTCTTCTGAGAAGAGACACTCGATCCATAATATCGTTCTCAAGTTCTCTACATGATTCACACACCTAGCGGTATGGCAGTTTTCTGATGATCACAGTCCCAAAAGTCAATTAGTAACGCAACCCTCCACCCCCGAACCTAATTTTTCATTTCACTCTGCTTTTTTGTTCTCTGTGCTATACTGTCAATATCATAAAACCTCAGCAGAGCACCACATGGACAGCTAGAGCCCAACCCGTTTTTGCCCGAGCTGCAGCTACGCATTATCAGTTATCAGCAATTGTCAAGTTGTAAGAATAATTGATAAATGTAATACTGCTTAGTTACATTTATACAAAACATTTCTTCCTAGTGCACAGCCTAGTCCTGGTGCTCAGTCTTGTAGATCAGAGTTCCCCAACTCCAGTCCTCAAGGCCCACCAACAGGTCATTTTTTCAGGATTTCCTTAGTATTGCACAGGTGATAATTACATCACCTGAACAGGAAATTATTACATCACCTGGGCAATACTAAGGAAATCCTGAAAACATGACCTGTTGGTGGGCCTTGAGGACTGGAGTTGGGGAACACTGGTGTAGACCAGTGTTCCCCAACTCCAGTCCTCAAAGCCCACCAACAGGTCATGTTTTCAGGATTTCTTTAGTATTGCACAGGTGACAATTACATCACCTGCACCGGCAATAATTCCACCACATGTGCAATACTAAGGAAATCCTGAAAAAATGATCTGTTGGTGGGCCTTGAGGACTGGAGTTGGGGAACACTGGTGTAGATTGTGTCCCCACAAGTTATTTGCTCCAGGGACATAAGTAGAAGTGACAGGACCCCATGGAAAACCTTTGACTGGGGCCCTCAAGTTCATCACCACCAAGCTCTTCTGATGTGCTGTCCATTCAGACACAGTCCCTCCACCATTGCTGCTTGTACACAGTTTGGTCCTGGTGTTCAGTGGTATGGATTGTGTTCACCAAGAGTCATGTCCTCAAGAGGCATAAGTAAAAGTGACAGGGCTCTATAGCAAACCTTCCATCCACCATTGCTGTGCTGCCTGCTCTAATACAAGCTACGTTCTGGCCAGGGCCGGCGTCAGCTCCCGGTGCACCCGGGCAAGTACCGAGACCCTAAGCAAGCAGGGGGGCCCAGTCGCCGTCGGGCACCCCGACGCGCTATGGGACCCATAAGCGGAGGAGAGCGGAGCCAGTGCCCCCCCCTCCGCTTGCTCAGGGCCCCGGCAGCCGGCACAATACTTCTCTCCCCGTGCCTCCACAGATCCGCTGTCTTCCTGCTGTGCGCTCCCTGTGACGTCTCAGGTCAGAGGGTGCAGTGACGTCTTTCCACCGCACCCTCCCCTGAGCTGTCACAGGCAGCGCAAAGCAGGAAGACGCCGGCAATGCTGGAGTCCGGACCTGAGCAGCGGCAGCAGGTGAGGAGGAGTGAGGTGAGTATTTGATTTTTTTTTTTTTTTTTTTTTTTAATGTATGGAGGCAATGGGGCATTAAAAAAGTGGGGGGAGTGATATCCTGCATGGGGCATCAAAAGGGGGGGGGGTCACATACTGAATGGGGCATTATAAGGGGGGGTGACATCCTGCATGGGGCATTATATGGGGGGGTGACATACTACATGGGGCATTAAAAAGGGGGCAGTGACATACTGCATGGGGCATTATAAAGAGTGGGGGAGTGACATCCTGCATGGGGCATTATATGGGGGGAATGACATCCTGCATGGGGCATTATATTGGAGGGAGTGACATACTGAATGGGGCATTATAATGGAATGGGTGTGTGACATCCTGCATGGGGCATTATAAGGGGGGGAGTGACATCCTGCATGGGGCATTATAAGGGGGGAGGAGTGACATCCTGCATGGGGCATTATAAGGGAGGGGAAGTGACATCCTGCATGGGGCATTATAAGGGAGAGGGGTGTGTGTGACATCCTGCATGGGGCATTATATGGGGGGGGAGTGACATCCTGCATGGGGCATTATAAGGGAGGGGGGGTGTGACATCCTGCATGGGGTATTATAAGGGGGGGTGACATAATGCATGGGGCATTATAAGGGGGGGGAACAGCCTGCGTGAGGCATTATGTGGGGGGAACAGCCTGCGTGAGGCATTATGTGGGGGGAACAGCCTGCGTGAGGCATTATGTGGGGGGAACAGCTTGCCTGGAGCATTATGTGGGGGCACAGCCTGCATGGAGCATTATATGAGGGCCAGTATTTTGTATGGAGCGTTATATGGGGCCAGTATCCTGTATGGAGTGTTATATGGGGGCCAGTATCCTGTATGGAGCATTTTATGGGGGCCAGTATTCTGTATGGAACGATTTGCCGGTTTCTGAGCTATTGTAGAATTTACAATAGATATCGGTCATGTAATGTAAGAAGTGAAATCTTTGCCATTGTACTATATATAGCACAGACCAAAAGTTTGGACACACCTCATTTAAAGATTTTTCTGTATTTTCATGACTATGAAAATTGTACATTCACACTGAAGGCATCAAAACTATGAATTAACACATGTGGAATTATATCCTTAAAAAAAAGTGTGAAACAACTGAAAATATGTCTTATATTCTGGGTTCTTCAAACTAGCCACCTTTTGCTTTGATGACTGCTTTGCACACTCTTGGCATTCTCTTGATGAGCTTCAAGAGGTAGTACCGGAAATGGTTTTCACTTCACAGGTGTGCCCTGTCAGGTTTAATAAGTTGGATTTCTTGCCTTATAAATGGGGTTGGGACCATCAGTTGTGTTGTGCAGAAGTCTGGTGGATACACAGCTGATAGTCCTACTGAATAGACTGTTAGAATTTGTATTATGGCAAGAAAAAAGCAGCTAAGTAAAGAAAAACGAGTGGCCATCATTACTTTAAGAAATGAAGGTCAGTCAGTGCGAAAAATTGGGCAAACTTTGAATGTGTCCCCCAGTGCAGTTGCAAAAACCATCAAGCGCTACGAAGAAACTGGCTCACACGAGGACCGCCCCAGGAAAGGAAGACCAAGAGTCACATCTGCTTCTTAGGATAAATTTATCCGAGTCACCAGCCTCAGAAATCGCAGGTTAACAGCAGCTCAGATTAGAGACCAGGTCAATGCCACATAGAGTTCTAGCAGCAGACACATCTCTACAACAACTGTTAAGAGGAGACTTTGTGCAGCAGGCGTTCATGGTAAAATAGCTGCTAGGAAACCACTGCTAAGGACAGGCAACAAGCAGAGAGACTTGTTTGGGCTAAAGAACACAAGGAATGGACATTAGACCAGTGGAAATCTGTGCTTTGGTCCGATGAGTCCAAATTTGAGATCTTTGGTTCCAACCGTGTCTTTGTGCGACGCAGAAAAGGTGAACGGATGGACTCTACATGCCTGGTTCCCACCGTGAAGCATTGAGGAGGAGGTGTGACGGTGTGGGCGTGCTTTGCTGGTGACACTGTTGGGTATTTATTCAAAATTGAAGGCATACTGAACCAGCATGGCTACCACAGCATCTTGCAGCGGCATGCTATTCCATCCGGTTTGCATTTAGCTGGACCATCATTTATTTTTCAACAGGACAATGACCCCAAACTCACTTCCAGGCTGTGTAAGAGGTAGTCACCGGAAATGGTCTTCCAACAATCTTGAAGGAGTTCCCAGAGATGCTTAGCACTTGCTGGCCCTTTTGCCATCACTCTGCGGCCCAGCTCACCCCAAACCATCTCGATTGGGTTCAGGTCTGGTGACTGTGGAGGCCAGGTCATCTGGTGTAGCGCCCCATCACTCTCCTTCTTGGTCAAATAGCCCTTACACAGTCTGGAGGTGTGTTTGGGGTCATTGTCCTGTTGAAAAATAAATGATGGTCCAACTAAACACAAACCGGATGGAATAGCATGCCGCTGCAAGATGCTGTGGTAGCCATGCTGGTTCAGTATGCCTTCAATTTTGAATAAATACCCAACAGTGTCACCAGCAAAGCACCCCCACACCGTCACACCTCCTCCTCAATGCTTCACGGTGGGAACCAGGCATGTAGAGTCCATCCGTTCACCTTTTCTGCGTCGCACAAAGACACGGTGGTTGGAACCAAAGATCTCAAATTTGGACTCATCAGATCAAAGCACAGATTTCCACTGGTCTAATGTCCATTCCTTGTGTTCTTTAGCCCAAACAAGTCTCTTCTGCTTGTTGCCTGTCCTTAGCAGTGGTTTCCTAGCAGCTATTTTACCATGAAGGCCTGCTGCACAAAGTCTCCTCTTAACAGTTGCTGAAGAGATGTGTCTGCTGCTAGAACTCTGTGTGGCATTGACCTGGTCTCTAATCTGAGCTGCTGTTAACCTGCGATTTCTGAGGCTGGTGACTCGGATAAACTTATCCTCAGAAGCAGAGGTGACTCTTGGTCTTCTTTTCCTGGGGCGGTCCTCATGTGAGCCAGTTTCTTTGTAGCGCTTGATGGTTTTTGCAATTGCACTTGGGGACACTTTCAAAGTTTACCCAATTTTTCAGACTGACTGACCTTAATTTCTTAAAGTAATGATGGACACTCTTTTTTCTTTACTTAGAATTTGTATTATGACAAGAAAAAAGCAGCTAACAGTCTATTCAGTAGGTCTATCAGCTGTGTATCCACCAGACTTCTGCACAACACAACTGATGGTCCCAACCCCATTTATAAGGCAAGAAATCCCACTTATTAAACCTGACAAGGCACACCTGTGAAGTGAAAACCATTTCCGGTGACTACCTCTTGAAGCTCATCAACAGAATGCCGAGAGTGTGCAAAGCAGTCATCAAAGCAAAAGGTGGCTACTTTGAAGAACCTAGAATATAAGACATATTTTCTGTTGTTTCACACTTTTTTGTTAAGTATATAATTCCACATGTGTTAATTCATAGTTTTGATGCCTTCAGTGTGAATGTACAATTTTCATAGTCAAGAAAATACAGAAAAATCTTTAAATGAGAAGGTGTGTCCAAAATTTTGGTCTGTACTGTATATATTTTACCTTGACAGACCCCACTAAAATCAATTATTTGCTTTTAATATCCATATGCTAAAAACCAGAGGGGGTGAAGAATTGACCCTATGTTAAGGCTATTCTGGAACCCTACGATGTGACTGGCGCCCAGTCCCTTTTAGACTGACCCACTGACGTTCCTAAATCTAACTCATACGAAGACCTACAGGAAAGGGATGGAGACCCAAAAGATCTAGTGACTGGGTAATCGAGGGCCACCCCTAACACAGAAATGTGGAAATTAACTTTACAAACTCATTTACTTCCGGTAATCTGTCTGGTACAACACTTTTGTTCTAAAGGGAACTGTTTGTTCATAGATTTTGAGAGCCTTAGTAACTTTCCCTGTGGGGCCGGTATTGTCTGGGATGTAAGTACAACAATGCTCACCTATCATTTTGCATACCCCTCCTTTTTCTGCAAGTAACATATCCAGAGCTATTCTGTTTTGGAAGGCCATGGTAGATGTGGGTGCTAGTTGGTCAGCTATCCCTTGTAAGGTCATCTTTGGTGTAATTAACAAATCTTTGTTGGTTATAATATATGTAATTTATCCAATCTACGTTCTTGTTAACGGTTATTATGGGTATAATCCAGTCAAATCCCGCCTTCACTTGGTCTCAGGCCTTGAATTCGTCTGGCACCCCCCTAAGCACTCCGAGAACATCAATATATATATATGTGGGTCAAAACTGCCTTTGGGGTTAACTTCTCTCTTGGCCCTGTATGTGCCTGCAAACCCAGCCTTTATTTGCTTTTTGGATTCCTGTGAATCAGACATTAGGTAAACAGACATTATTGCTTTAGTTAAGGCACATTCCCCAGTCTATTTTCCCACCAATCTAATCCTAATCTTCATGTCACCACATTCAAGGAAGTGTTGTACCAGAAAACTGGAATATCATTCTCTTTAGTAATAATTGCTTGGAATGCACGTGTTACCGTAACAAAGGCTCCCCCCCCCAGCTACCGTCATCAGACAAAGGAACATCAGGGTTGTGGGTCTGAGACCACCTTCTTGCAATGGGATGTGTGGACCCATGATGTTCGGCCTTCGACCTTCACAGCCGTAGGTGATGTAAGCAACACTTGGTAGGGCCCTTCAAATCTGGCATCCAGTGTGCCTCCCACGTCATTCTTTATCCAGACAAAATCTCCAGGGTGGATGCTGTGAGTACCTGGTTCAAGATCTGAGTCTGGAATAGAACAGTACACTGTAGTATGTATTAGTTTTAACTCTTTAGCAAGTCCGACAACAAAATTCACAAGTTTATCATTCCCTGAACTAAGCTGCTCTGGGTAATATTGATCCATTCTAGGTGGCCCCCCAAACAAGATCTCATATGGTGTGAGCCCTGTGGGTTGTCTCAAGGTATTTCGGACTGAGTATAGGGAAATAGGCAGCACCTCCGGCCATGGAAGTGACAATTCTTTACTGGCTTTAAGAATTTTTTTTTTTTTTAAAGTGCCATTCATCCTTTCAACTTTGCCGCTACTTTGAGGATGATAAGGAGTAAGCAGGCCCAAATCATCTCCCAGATTTGGTAACTTCTGCAGTGAAGGTGGGTCCTTGATCACTTTCAATCACTTCTGGAATCCTGAATCTGCAGATAAGTTCTGCAAGAAGCCTTTTCACTGTAGTTCTAGCAGTCATGTTGGTTACTGGGTATGCTTCTGTCCAGCCGGAAAACATATTCACCACCACCAGAACATATTCATAATCTTCCACTCTTGGGTAATTGCATATGATCAATTTGGATTCTCTGGAAAGGATACTGTGACTTTGCCAGTTTCTTCTTTGGCACATGTTCTGTTCTTCCGGGATTACAAGTGTTACAAATCTCACAGCTCCTAGTATAGTTTGTAGCAAGAGCTGAGATCTCGGGTGCAATATAGAGTTTATTGATAGCTGAAATCATCTGATTCTTCCCTCTATGTACCTTTCTATGAGCCCACTGAACCACTGCAGGATACAGTGCTCTTGGCAGACATATTCTTCTTCCCACTCTCCAGATTCCGTCCTTACAAAACGTTCCTCCCCGTCCGATCCATCCTTGTTTTTCTTCTTTTGTTACTGCATTCTGCCGGTCCATTTAAGTCCTGTGTGTCGGATTCTATTCCAGTCTTTGCTTCTCTTCATCTTCCTCCTCTTCTTCTTCCAACCCCAAATTTCTCATTCCCGTTTCTTTCTCATCCCCTCGTTGTCTCTGACTTCTGGTGAGCACAGCCACCTCCGCACCCCCCGACACCTCTGTTTCCTCTGAAAATATTGGTTCCATAGCTGCTGCTTTTGCTGTAATGTCAGCGCTTGGCTTCCTCTGAATTCAGTTTCCCATGAGCCTTAATTTTGATCACAGCCACTTGCCTATATAACTTCAGAGCTTCTAGCAGACTTCTCACTGCCACTGCATTCCGGTTTGGAGCTCCACTGGCTGTCTTGTAGCCCCTCAGGGCTCATATCAGGCCAAAGTCGTGGGCAATCCCGAATCCGTACCTCGAGTCCATGTAGATATTGGCCACTCGACTCTCTGCGCACTTGCAGGCTTCGGTCAGAGCATAAAGTTCGGCCTCTTGAGCTGACATATAAGATGGCAGTGGTCCAGGAGAAACAACCGTTGGTGGGGATACCACCGCATATCTGGTATGGTAAGTTCCATATTCATCTGCGTATCTGGACCCGTCAGTATACAGTATCAGATCCGCTTCAGGCAGTGGCTGCTCAGAGACAGTAGGTAGGTGAGAGGGCTCTGCCTTCATGACCTCAAGGCAATCATGGTCACTCGAATCAGGGTATTCATGGTCTTCTGAGGACCCCCCTAAGTCTTCAGGGCTGTCCCCCCTTGACAGAGGAAGCAGAGTGGAGGGGTTCAAGACGGTACATCACCAAAGAGCTATATTTTATGGTAAAAGGAGCTCATATTGGATTCTGACACGACGTTGCATAGATAGATGGTTGTGCTGGGTTTGTGCAAGGATAGCTTTCAAATCATGAGGGGCTAATATAGTTGTAGGATGGCCAAGTACAACATCTGCTGTTCTGCGGAGGAGTTCTGTAGCTGCCACCACTGCTTTGAGACATGTTGGAACTGTTTGCGCCACTGGATGCAATTTACTGGAATAATATCCGATGGGTCTCATGCGGCCTCCATGCTTTTTTTTGTTTTTTTTGTGCCAGAACTCCTGGGGCATGGCCACACGCTTCAGAGACAAATAGAAAGAATATAAATTCATGGGAATCCTCAATGCAGGGACTGAAATGATGACTTCTTTCAACTGGTCCATTGCATCTTCAGCTTCTTGGTCAAAATGCAGGTCAAGCTCAGAAGAGTTGACCCGATCATATAGAGGTTGCATGAGAGCTGACGCATTAGGGATCCACTGCCTGCAGTCTGAGACCATTCCCAGGAAAACTTGGAGTTGTTTGACAGTTCTCGGGTACGGGATGTCACGGATGGCAGTTTTCCGCTATTCAGTGAGATGCTTGGTACCTTGGGATATGCAATGACCCAAAAACACAACTTTGGTACAACACCATTGTAGCTTTCGCAGAGTAACTTTGCATCTGATGGTGGCCAGAAATTGGAGCAAAGAATTGCTGAATCTGTGGCAAGTTTGGTCGTCGGGACAACACAGGAGTAGATCATTGACATATTGTATCAATGTGACTTCAGGGTTCTCACTTTTCCAGGGTTGGAGACAGGTAGTTTAGGCCAGTGTGAAGTGATGAGGAGAGTTCTGAGCTCCTTGAGGCATAACGGTCCAGGTGTACTGTACTCCTCTGTGCGTAAAAGCAAAAAGAGACTGACAGTCTGGATGCAGAGGCACACTGAAGAAGGCATTTGCCAAGTCGATTACTGTTAAACGCGTTGCCTCAGGGGGAATGTCACTGAGCAATGTATGTGGATTTGGCACCACTGGGGTCTCCAGGATTGTAACTGCAAAAATAATTTTTTTTTTTTTTTTTCTGATACTGCTTGTTTAATAGTGATGTTGAGACACTGATTGCTAGGCTATGTAATGCCGTTTGTCGATTTTTGCACCTGATTCCATTTTTTGTGTTACTGGTTGCCTGGCTGCATATCTGATTTCATCCTGTGTGATACTGACTGCTGAATTGCGGCTTCCATTAGTTGCCATTATGTGAATTGTTAATGCAATTATATTTGTCCATTTAGAATATTATTGCCATGTTGGGTATGCTTTATGAATTATTTATTTTTCATTGCACTGCATTTATTATTTCATGCTCGTCACCTGTATTGTTTGCAACTTCCTCTGCAGCATTGATTTGAGCTCCACCTATTGTTTTTGCTCATTTATTGCAAGTTTGGTATAAAGTCTGGTCTGTTACATGTTGCCTCAGTCGTCCTAAGAATAAGGGTGTTGTATACACCAGAAACGCGTCAGGTTTCTGAGGTTTCATTTTAGCATGTTTTAGTTTTTTCTTCAATAAAGAACAATTTTTAATTATTTCCTGTTGGATGTGCCGGTGGATTTCCCTTTTCTTTTTTATTTGCTTGTGATCACCAATGGGTGCGGCACCCTCAGGATGGCTTTCGGCTGACATATGATTTTGAAATCGACAACGTAGTAAGCTTTCTACAATTCCTCTCCCCTCCTCCCTCCTACGCCATTCTCTGTGATCCAAGGAAGCTCCGTTGATATATATCATGTTATACTGCTTGACATTTATTTTGTGACATTTTCTGGAAGATATGCTGGTGTCCATTACCATATGCTGGTTTGAATCTATGTGCAGTTGTTGCATCTAAGTGTGGTGCTATCAGATATTTTGTGCGAGCTTACACATTATACCAGCATGGTGGTGGATTTACGTATGGCCAAACTGGCTGCAATGTTTGATGGCATGGACAGTTCTTGTGACCCACATTCAGAGAGTAAAGATCTCTTTAATAAATTGGAAAAATTATCTAAGCAAAAACTACGGACATGGTGGGATCATAATACCATCAGAAAATATATTGAAAAAAATATCCCCAGGGGATTACGTATCAAAAAATCACCCACATATATTTTTTCAGATCAATTCCTGACTGAATGGAATTTGATACTTTCTGAATGTTCTCTAAAATTGATGGGTCTCATCACCTCATATGAAGAAACTAGGTTGCAAACTCTAAAAATGGACATTGATTTAATTAATGTTGAGCTCAACAAAATTTCCGAAACCTCAGAATATCACCAATTAAAGAAAAAGATGTCTGATTATCTCAATGCCTTGGAGGACAATATCATCAAAATAAAACAATCCAAGTTCAATAGAGATATATCAGATTACAATAATGATAAGATCTATACATGGAACAGAGACCCCTCCAAAAGGCCATTCAGGTCTTTTTTGAAAAATCGCTCTGGTGACTATTCACACCAGGAGCCAAATAGAAGGTCCGTTTCTTATTCATCATCGGACTTTAACTCATGTGACAGTGGTTCTGATACCTCTGCATCCGGCACAAGTATCAGACAGGAACGTGGCCAACAGTTTCCAAAAAACGTCACAGGAGGAGGGGAGGCAGGAGAGCTAGGAACAGAAGATTGGAGACGCTACCCCATGAGCGTCAAAAAACACAGACATCATTGCTAGATAAAAATCTCCAGAGCGTTATTGTTTTGACTCAGTTTGTGTTGTCATCTGCACAAATTGATGTCCTAGCTAAAGGATTAAACTTTGTTCCGTCACAAAATTTCAATTACAAACCATCAGGGATGTTAATCGTTTTACACGTCTACTTATGGTCAAGAGACATTTTTTCAATGAGCAACATTATTTTTCACCTACTGATGAGACTGTTACTGTTCATGAACAAACTCTTGATGCATCTCTTACAGTTTCGGAACAAATTGCCCTATTAACCTTATCTTAATTACAGGACACTAACCGGCTTTTGGATAAACCAGCAGATGATGATATTTGCGTCACTTTGTCTAATCTATCGTATTATCCTTTACAATCGAGAGTTCCTTCCTTGGACCTTTTTCAATCTTTGGTTGAAAGAGATCTTAGGAAGTTATATGCTGATACTCATGAAATCCACTTTAATAGTAATTTTGATAAATCCCAGTCTGATTCTGTCAAAGATCTACAACACAATCCACACCTGACCATACGCCAGTCTGACAAGGGAGGATGTGTTATTGTGCTGGATACGGATCTATATTGTACAATGGTTTTATCTATTCTAAATGACACTGACACTTATTTGAGGTTAACGTCTGATCCCACAATTGCCTTTAAATCTGCATTGTCTGAGTGTTTAAATGAGGGCATCAGGCTTGGTATTCTTAATTCTAAGCTATTTAAATGGCTAATCCCTGAATTTCCTATTATTCATGGTTTGCCCAAGATTCATAAAGGGGTTTTTCCACCCCCTTTAAGACCCATAATAGTGGGCATAGGGTCACTAAATGAAAATCTTAGTGAATGGATTGATAGCTATCTCCAGCCCCTTATAGCCAGGACTCCGGGTTATTTGAAAGATACCTCCACAGTTTAAGATTTTTGACAATTTTGCTTGGCATTCAGTTTATTCCTTTGCAACATGTGATGTAATAAACTTGTATTCTTCTATTCCTCACACCACAGCCATGGTAGCCGTGAAATATCATTTGGACAATTATAGTGCTTATTCATTACCTCTCAAGCAGTTCATTTTATTGTCACTTGATTATTTACTTCAGCATAATTTTTTTATATTTCAGTCAAAATTTTTTCTTCAGAAGTTGGGAGCCCCAATGGGTTCGAAATTCTCACCTTCATTAGCTATTCTCTTCATGGCTTGGTGGGAGGAAATATATATTTTTTCTACTAACAATCCTTTCATTTCATCTTTGGTATGGTTTGGTAGATATGTGGATGACGTACTCCTGGTTTGGAAGGGGAGCGAGTCCACTTATTAGGATTTTGTTCTATATTTGAATTCTAACAACTGCAATGTTCGATTCACATGTAGTCATCTAACTACTAATACTCCTTTTTTGGATTTTATGTTACATGGTAACCTTACCACCAATAGAGTTGATTCATCTGTATATAGGAAAGACACTGCTGGAAATACCATTCTTTTAGCCTCCAGTTCACACCCTAGGCATGTCACGAATGCTATCCCTAAGGGGGAATTTATTAGAGCTGGAAGGATTTGTTCTAGAGAAGTTTTTGTTAAGGAAAGTAAAACTATCAAGAACAGGCTGAAAGATAGGGGATACAATAGGTCCAGAGTGAATCAAGCATTTGAAAAAGTGCACAATATTTCACGTGATAATTTTTTATATGGTACAGGGAAAACACCAAGATCGGCTTCTTCCCGCACCATTGTTTCTTCTACTGCCTTTAGCAATCAGTTTCATACTATTAAGGGCATTATCCAGAAATATTTACCAGTGGTAAATGAAGACAGCCGCCTTCGTACAATTCTAGATGGTGGTTGTCAGGTGGTAGCTAAAAGAGGCAGATCACTTGGTCACATGCTATCGCCCAGCCTGACACGTAATGTTAAATCCCCCTCATCTTGGCTTTCAGCTACAGGTTTTTACAAATGTGCATTGAGCTGATGCAATGTATGTCAGTATGCGGATAATAAGAAACACACTTTCAGTTCCTCTGAGGGTGTGTCATATTCTATTAAAACATTCATTAATTGTGAAACCAGTCATGTAATCTACTGCATACATTGCAAAATCTGCAATTTACGATATGTAGGTTACACCACACGTAAACTCAAAAAAAGAATAGCTGAGCACATTGGTAACATCAGCAGTGGTAACTCTGGTCATTCTGGGCAGCTAAACATTTTAGCACATTGCATAGAGGAGACCTTTCCTGTTTGTATTTTTTTGAGATTGAAAAAGTTGATCATTCCATTCGGGGGGCAGCTGGCAGAAACAATTAGCTATAAGAGAAGCCTACTGGATATTGACCATGGACACTAAATATCCTCGGGGCATGAATTACAAAAATGACTTATTTTTTATTTATTAGTGATTGTGATTATTATTAATTTTTTTTTCATTATTTTTATTTATTTATTTTTTTTTTCTCTGATACTGCTTGTTTAATAGTGATGTTGAGACACTGATTGCTAGGCTGTGTAATGCCGTTTGTCGATTTTTGCACCTGATTCCAATCTTTGTGTTACTGGTTGCTTGGCTGCATATCTGATTTCATCCTGTGTGATACTGACTAGTGTTGAGCGAGCACTAAAATGCTCGGGTGCTCGAAGCTTGGGCCGAGCTCGCCGTGATACTCGGGTGCTCGACCCGAGCAACGAGCCCAATGTTAGTCTATGGGAGACCCGAGCATTTTTGCGGCGTCACCCCCGGCAGTCTTTTAAAAGCCTAACAAGTGCCCAAAACGATAGTGACAGTGCTCAAATGACATGTGGACAGCATGGGGATCGCCCCAGGAAGCATTTCGGACCCCCAGGTCACTGCTTTCAACAACGTGGTCAGAGGTATTAAGCCACTTTTACAGGCTCACAATAAAACGTTCAAAAACGAAACTGAAACGGCTTTCCTGTGAAATATGTTAAGGAAGTTCCTTTCCAGGGTAAAGACTTGTGTATAAGGTAAAATAAATAACCCCCAAAAAAATTCTCCTCCACACCTTCGGCTATGTTCACAAGTAGCATTTTTTATGCGTTTTTGCACTTTTGTATTGCTTTCAACCGTGACAAATGCTTTCACTGGGAAATGTCATTTTAACATTTTACAACCTTATCTGGCCATGTCCTGTGTGACACATGCATACAGTGCTGAAAAGACATGGAAACAGCATGGGGAAGACACCTGGAAGCATCTCTGACACCCAGGTCACTGCCTAAAAGTGTGCCCATCAGAAGTCATCCTTGCCGCATCAGAAGATGCAGACTTGCAACTATCCCCATGCAAGTTCTTGTCCCAGGGCACTGTTCAATTGTACCTCCCCATTCCTTGCAATGCAAGCGCAAATATGCAGCCAACCACCCACCCACCCCCAGGCTGCAATACCATACTGCTTGCTTGCACTTGAAATTGGGCCTTTTAAGCATGTGGAGGCGGAATCTGGCCACCACGTCATGGCTGCGTTGGTGGCCTGGAATCCATACTCGGTCCCCAGCCACCCCGCGGCCGGGTGTCCACACACGTTCCCCAGCCGCCTGGGGGCAGCCGGGTGTCCATAAACGGTCCCCAGCCGCCCCTATTTCTCCCCCCACACTTTTCTTAGCCCGGCCTGCTTTAGGGCAGCATTGGACGAGCCCACCAGAGAACCAGACTCATTTGGTGGGCCCTGGTTTCTCCATCAGGGGAGTTGAGAGTGCCAAGGTGAGGAGCACGATGATGATGAAAGTTAGCATCTGCTTTGTTTTCTTGGAATGCAAGCGTAAGTGTGCAGCCTGCCACCCACCCACCCCTAGGCTGCAATGCCATACTGCTAGCTTGCACTTGAAATGGGGCCTTTTAGTTTGGAGGAGGCCGAAGCTGGCCACTACCTCATGTCTGCTTCGGCAGCGAGGTATCCATACGCAGTCCCCAGCCGCCCCTATTTGTCCCGGTGTGCCTTATACATAAGATTAACCACGCATACCAAAACATTACCTGTGCCCTCCCCAGTGCATTTAGTGGGAAGGACAGCCTATTCCGCTGTAGTGTGTGCATGCCAAACCCCTGTTCATGGTACATGCGAAGATGCCTCCCACCCTGCACCTGTCGTTGCAGACTTGCAACTATCCCCGTTCAAGTCCTTGTCCCAGGGCAGTGTTCAATTGTACCTCTCCCATTCCTTGCAATGCAAGCGCAAGTATGCAGCCTGTTATAGGGCATACAGTGAGTGCAATGCCTACCAAAAATTTTGAGGCACTCCAATGCCCCTTGGAAATGACATGGAGGTCAGAGGTCCTTAACTAAACCATTTTTTCCATTTATAGCAACTGGGTCTCCTGTACACTGTTGGCCTAAGCAGTGAATGGAAGGCTTTCCAAAAATTATGAGGAACTGCAATGCCCCTTGAAACAGACGTTGATTACAGCGTACTAAAAACCTTCTACCCATTATTGGGGAGTGGGTCTCCCTTAGTTTTCGCCTTTTCATTGAAAAGCAAAAGCTAACTAAAATTAGGAGGAAATGCAATGCCCGTTGGAAGAGTCGTGGAGGTTAGAGGTAGTTAAAAACAACATTTCAATGCCCCTTAGAAGAGCTGTGGAGTTCAGAGTGGCTTAAGAAGATGCTTTTAATGCCCCTTTCAAGAGACGTGGAGGTTCCAATAGCTTAACAAGACATTTTTAATGCGCCTCAGAAGGGACGTGGAGGTCCCAGTAGCTTAACAAGATGGTTTTAATGCCCCTCGGAAAAGTGGTGGAGGTCCCAGTTGCTTAACAAGACGCTTTTAATGCCCCTCAGAAGAGACGTGGAGGTCCCAGTAGCTTAACAAGAAGCTTTTAATGCCCCTCGGAAAAGTGGTGGAGGTCCCAGTAGCTTAACAAGGCGCTTTTAAATGCCCCTCAGAAGAGATGTGGAGGTCACAGTAACTTAACAAGACGCTTTTAATGCCCCTCAGAAGAGAAGTGGAGGTCCCAGTAGCTTAACAAGATGCTTTTAATGCCCCTCAGAAAAGACGTGGAGGTTCCAGTAGCTTAACAAGACGCTTTTAATGCCCCTCGGAAAAGTGGTGGAGGTCGCAGTAGCTTAACAAGACACTTTTAATGCCGCTTACAAGAGCCATACAGTACAGCATCTTAAAAACATTATTCCCATTATTGGGGAGTGTGTCTCCCATAGTATTTGCTTATGCCTTCCAAGCAAAAGCTGCCAAAAATTAGGACGGAGGAAAGTGCAATGCCCCTTACAAGAGCCATACAGTACAGCATCTTAAAAACATTATTCCCATTATTAGGGAGTGTGTCTCCCATAGTATTTGCTTATGCCTTCCAAGCAAAAGCTGACAAAAATAAGGACGCAGGAACTTTCAATAATGGCAACACGGACCACGGTCACCCTGGTGGTATAGTGGTGGTAGAGGCTGAGGATAAGGAGAAGAACATAAAACAGCCGAAATGTGTGGGTGTGAAGCGGTGCATGTGAATACACCTCCCGAAATAACACAGTGGATTTGACTTTATGTTACTCTGCTGTCATTTGGTGGTGATGAGAAGTCTGGCCCAATCCAGCCCTTGTTCATTTTGATAAGGGTCAGCTTGTCAGCATTGTCAGTTGACAGGCGAGTGCGCTTATCAGTTATAATTCCTCCAGCGGCACCAAAAACACGCTCTGATAACACGCTAGCGGCAGGGCAGGCCTGGACCTCCAAGGCATACAGAGCGAGTTCATTCCAAGTGTCCAGCTTGGATACCCAATAATTAAAAGGCACAGAGGAATCACGGAGGACGCTGGTACGGTCGGCAAGGTACTCCCTCACCATCTTTTGAAACTTTCCACTCCGTGTGAGAGTACCCCGCGCCTCAGGGCCTGTAAGCTGGGCGGGTCTCAGAAAACTGTCCCAGAACGTTGACAGTGTTCCCCTGCCTCTGCTGGATTGGAGTTGCCTCTCTCTCGCTTGTACGCCTTGGTTGGTCAACGAACTGTGACCTCTGCCGCTAGCGTGTTCAGATGGGAACTTTTTTAACAGTTCTGCAGCAAGGGCCTTCTGGTACTGCCCCATTTTTGTAGACCTCTCCACCTCAGGAATAAGAGAGTGAAAGTTCTCCTTGTAGCGGGGGTCTAAAAGTGTCACCAACCAGTAATGACTGTCACCCAACATTTTGACAATGCGAGGGTCACGGTTAAGGCAGCGTAGCAAAGTCAGCCATGCGAGCCAGACTGGTAACGGGCAAGACTTCCGTGTCCTCACCAAGATGACGACTGACCATGCTCTCCTCCTCCTCCCCCCTGTCCTCAGGCCACCCACGCTGAACCGACGGTATGACAGTTGTACAGGTACTACTGTCTACAGCGCATGATACAAGCTCCTGTTCTTCCTCCTCCTCCTCCTCCTCTCCCTCATTGTCCCCCAATGCACATTGGGATGAGATGAGGCTGGGCTGTGTGTAATCGACCGCTACATCTTCTTGATCCATCTCATCATACTCTGGCTACAATGCCTCCTCTTTAATTCTCTGCAGAGAGCGTTGCAAAAGACAGACAAGTGGAATGCTGACGCTAATGATGGCATCATCGCCACTCACCATCTGGGTGGACTCCTCAAAGTTTGTCAAGATGGTACAGATGTCAGACATCCAGGTCCACTCCTGAGGTCTTATGTGTGGAGTCTGACCTGAATATCGACGGCCTTGTTGCAGCTGGTACTCCACAACTGCTCTCTTCTGCTCACAAATCCTTTGCAACATGTGGAGGGTAGAGTTCCAACATGTGGGGACATCACACACCAGTCTGTGTGATGGAAGTGCAAACACTGATGCAACACAGCAAGGGCGGCGGAAGCTGTAGCCGACTTGCGAAAATGAGCTGACAGGCGGCGTACTTTCACGAGCAGATCTGGCAACTCTGGGTACGATTTAAGAAACCGCTGAAGCACATGAGCCAGGCATGGTACGTGTGTGATCTCGCCTCGCCTCAGAGCCGTCACCAGGTTATGGCCATTGTCACACACGACCATGCCTGGATGTAGGTTCAGCGGTCTCAGCCACAGATCTGCCTGCTCTTTCACAGCTGTCCACAACTCACAAGCAGTGTGAGGTTTCTCACCTAAGCTTAGGAGTTTCAGCACAGCCTGTTGCCGCTTGGTGGAGGCAGTACTGCAGTGCTTCCAGCTTGTAACTGATGTGGTGATACCTGAGATGGAGGCTGGACATGAGGAGGAGGAGGAGGATGATGATGCGCTGGAGCTGTACACTGTGGGGGCAACTCTGACTGACATATGGCCCGCAATCCTCGGTGTGGGGAGGATGTGTTCCGTCCCAAGGTCCGACTGGGTCCCGGTTTCCACTATGTTTACCCAGTGTGCCGTCAGGGAGATGTACCGTCCCTGGCCACAAGCACTTGTCCACGTGTCTGTTGTAAGGTGGACTCTCCCAGTAACTGCATTGTTGAGGGCACAGCAGATGTTTTTGGACACGTGCTTGTGTAGTGCGGGGATGGCACATCGGGCAAAATAGTGTCGGCTGGGGACCGAGTACTGAGGGATGGCCACCGCCATAAGGTTGCGGAAGGATTCCGTCTCCACCAGCCTAAAAGGCAGCATTTCCAACGCAAGCTGTCGTGAAATGTGCGAATTTAGGACTGTGGCCTGTGGGGCGTTAGCTACGAATTTCCGCTTTCGTTCAAAGGTCTGGGATATGGACAATTGAACGCTGCGGTGGGACGTGGACGTGGATGCTGTTTCTTGAGAAACTGCCATAACAAGTGAAGACTGAGAGGAGGGGGCATCTTTGCATGCAGTATGGACAGGGGATTGCCTTGCACACACAACAGGGGGTTCTATTGCATGCACAACAGTGGAAGAAGCAGTGGTGACACCCGCTGACACTGGTCGTGGACCCTGGGGTTCGCCCCACAAAGTCGGGTGCTTTGCTGCCATGTGCCTGATCATGCTGGTGGTGGTCAGGCTGGTAGTTTTGTCACCCCTGCTGATGCTGGCATGGCAGGTGGTACAAATGGCCTTTTTTGGGTTATCAGCAGAGTCTTTAAAAAAATTACAGACTCTGGAAGACCTACCAGGGCAACGTCCCTCGTGTTTGTGTTACGGGGAACGGTTGCCCGCCTTCTGTCTGCGGCCACCACACTGCTTTTCCTGCCTGTTGGGGTACTCTTCCTCCCATCCCCTGTGTGCTGCTGGCCTCACTCTGCATGTCCTCCTGCCACGTTGGGTCAGTTACTAGATCATCCACCACCTCCTCCTCCTCTTCCACTTGCGCACCACGATCCTCCTTCTCACTTCCTGGCAATTGTGTTTCGTCATCGTCCACCTCTTGTGACAAATTGCCAGCGTCGACTTCCTGTGGCAGTGGCTGTTCAAATATTTGGGCATCGCTGCATGGGATCTCCTCTTCCACCACTTCAAGCGGAGCAGGCGAGGGGCACAAATCTGGAAATGGACCAGTGAACAGCTCTTCAGAGTGTCCAAGTGTGGGATCAGTTGCTGTCCGACAACGCTCGGCATGGTGGGAGGAAGGAGCATCAGTGTGAGGAGGAGTATGCGGTCGAGACTCACGGCTACTAAGAGTCGACCGTGTGGAAGACAGGCCGGAGGTGGTGGTGCCCAGGTAACTGGAAGTATTATCTGCTATCCAATTAATAACCTGTTCACACTGATCAGTTCGCAATACTGGTGTTGTTCTGTGCTTCCCTAGTAATTCGGTCAAGAAGTGGGAGCGAGAAGATGTGGCTGTTGGTTGTGGCACATTTTCACCTTGGCCACGGCCCCGTCCTCTGCACGCACCATCACCAGAACGTCCACTTCCACGTCCCTTGCCACGCGCCTTGCCCATTGTAAAGTAAGTAAAATAGCACTATCAATGGAAAAAGGGTAATGAAAAGTAGATTAGAACCGTGGAAGAGGAAAACCACAGTTCTATTTCTCTGGCCTACACCCGACTCTTTTAAACAATCAGGGAGAAAATATTACTGTTTTTCTTTACGGAAAAAATACCAAAAGCTGAATAATAGAGATTTCTTACCGTGGAACAGCAAAACCACAGTTATAATTTACTGGTGTATGTATACCATACTTTTTTAAATATATATATTTGCGGCTGAACAGTGAGCGACACACTCAAACTGTTTTTTTTTTAGATACAAATGGCCCAAAAGTGGATAATACAGAGGTTTGAACTGTGGAACTGCAAAACCACACTTGTATTTCTCGGGCCTACACCAGACTATTTTCAACAGATATATTTGTGTCTGAAAAATCAGAGACACACTTTTTTTGGGGGGAGGGGACACCAAAAGGTTAGTAAGACGGGTATTTGTACAGTGTGAAGGAGGAAAAAAAAAAAAAGAGGATCTAGATGAAAAAAAAAGGATTTTTCCTGCCCCCCAAGACTTGGAGCCAAGTCCAGCAATTTCAGTAACAGGAGCACACAGGACTGTAATGCAGTATTTGCTGGTATAACCACTGCGTCTCCTATACAGCCTGCCTGCCTGCCTGATATCTGGGATGGATATTAGTCCTGAGAAGGACTGTTTGTTTGATCTGGCAGCCTTTACAGACCCTACACTAACTATTTCGCAGGATATATCTCTCCCTAAATCAGCAGCGCTGTCCCTACACTGTCTGATCCGGAGCAACTGTGTCCAAGATGGCGGCGCCCGGTTTTAAATACTCGAGGTGACGCTGTGCGGCCAGCCAATCACTGTAATGCCCACAAACAACATGGCTGCGGCATTACAGTGACTGGCTGGCAATCCCTGCATGTTCATTGGCTCTGTAAAGAGCGCCAAACATGCAGGGCGGAGACCCGAGCTCCCACCCGAGTAACCCGGAAATGCTCGGTGCTCGCTGAACATCCCGAGTAGCGTGATGCTCGGGCGAGTACCGAGCAGTGTCGAGCATGCTCGCTCAACACTAATACTGACTGCTGAATTGCGGCTTCCATTAGTTACCATTATGTGAATTGTTATTGCAATTATATTTGTCCATTTAGAATATTATTGCCATGTTGGGTATGCTTTATGAATTATTTATTTTTCATTGCACTGCATTTATTATTTCATGCTCGTCACCTGTATTGTTTGCAACTTCCTCTGCAGCATTGATTTGAGCTCCACCTATTGTTTTTGCTTGTTTATTGCAAGTTTGGTATGAAGTCTGGTCTGTTACATGTTGCCTCAGTCGTCCTGTGAATAAGGGTGTTGTAAACACCAGAAACGCGTCAGGTTTCTGAGGTTTCATTTTAGTATGTTTTAGTTTTTTCTTCAATAAAGAACAAATTTTAAATTATTTCCTGTTGGATGTGCCGGTGGATTTCACTTTTCTTTTTTACTGTAAAATGCGTTGCCTCAGGGGGAATGTCACTGAGTAATGTATGTGGATTTGGCACCACTGGGGTCTCCAGGATTGTAACTGCATTCACAGCTCTCAGATCTTGCACCATCCTAAATGTATCCGGTTCTCCTCTTGCAGTCTTCTTCACTGGAAACAATGGAGAATTAGCAGGAGACACACAGGGAATTAATGCTCCTTTCTTGAGTAATTCTTGGATCTGGGCATCTAATGACACTTCTTGGGCTGCTTTCAGTGGGTACTGTGGGAGTCTGGGAATCCGTGCACCTTCTTTCAGGAAAACTTGGACTGGCGGGACAGGCAGCCGGCCTATATCATCAGGACCTTGAGACCAGAGTTCAGGTGGTATGCCGTCAAGATAATGCTGTGGTATGGCGGTTGTCGCAAATTAGGTGACACACAATGGGAGGGCATGTACCTTTGTTTGTTCCTCTAATGATAACGGAGTAGAGACATCTAGATGCATTCCATTCTCATCATATATCTGAGCATTTAACTTCTGGAGTAGATCTGCTCCCAATAAATTAAGCGGGCAGGTGTCTGAAACGAGCAATCTGGCCAGCAGCTTCTGTTCTTTCCCAGTAGACAATGGAAATGTTAGTCGGGATGAGTGTGATTTTCCATCCACTCCCACACATGAAAGGAAATCATCAGATATAAGCGATTCAAAGAGAAAATCTCTTGACTGTATTACTGATCTGGCTGCACCCGTGTCTACTAGGAAAGGTAAAGTTCTGTCCTTTACATCAATTTTGACAGTAGAAATCAGTCCAGATTTAGTGGGCGTGTTTTCAACTGAGGTCAAGGTGAGCATGGGTTTGCTACTGTCCTATGCGGGGTAATTCTGATCTTCCCCCGCAAACCGGCGTGGTGGGTCCCTGTTATTTTGGTACATCTGTTGCGGTGGCTGGTCTCTGTAATTCTGCACAGGTTCTCTTGGCGTTGTCTCATACTCTCTCTCTCTGTGGTGGCTGCTGTGATGGATGACTATACTCTTGGCGGGAGTACCGTGGATTCCCTTGGTAGCGTGGAGAATCTCTTCTTTCAAATTGCAGGTTGTAGGAGAGTGGCATTGAGCCATAGAAAGGATCCCCTCTATTCTCTGAACATCATCTTCTGAAATGCCCTGGTTGATTACAGCGGTGACAGATTGGTTCCCTTAGTCTTAAATTCGGTCCTCTGTACATTTGTGGAGTGCGTGGTATAGTTGTTGTGGGTATCCTGGGGGATATGGCATCTGTTCTTGTTGATTATCTGCAGGTTGATAGACTGCTAGAGCAGCTGGAGCAGGAACAGGAGTCGGTGCAGGTGCTGGAGTAGGCTCTGGAGCAGGCCTTGGTACAGCATCCAATTGTTTCTCTATAGCTTTAGCAATGAGGAGTACCTTTTGCGGGGACATGTCCACGTATTCTGGCCTGGAGTCTGTAAGCTTCGCTGAGATTTCCTCTCTGAGTCCCCTAACAAATGAACTGACTAGCAGATTCTGTTGGATCCTCTGACCTTCATCGAACCCTTGATCCTTGAACAGAGTATAGATTCTGGTGTAAAAACTTTTTTGACTTTCTTCCCTGATTCTTGAGTACAGTCCGATACACTGGTAGATGAGCCTGTGAGCTGCTCCTTGGCCCATTGCTGAAGTTGTTGACAAAAAGCTCCTCCTGATTGGCAAGTCTCCTTGTCTGTCACTTGGCTGTCATTCAGAGCTACTTGAATTATTGGCCAGAAGGCATCTCCCGCTTTAATGCTAGTGATGTCATGAAGATCTTTCCAAGTGGCTGAATAAGTTTGTTGAATTTGTCTGATTCTTCTGTAGAACACCATAGGGTGTCTGTCTAAGTCAGGTAGTTGTCTAATCACTGGATAAACTTGCGAAGGTGTGAATGCCACATATCTATTATGGTAATCTGGCACTGGAGATTCTGACTGAGAAGATGTTGAGGGAGATACTGGCAACACAGCAACAGGAGGTGGGCTTGTTTGTCTAGGAAATAGATCATTTGGGTTATCTTCTGAGGTCATCTGGCGGCTAAGTGGGTCTGATCTAGCTGTGACACTTTCCACAGCTCGGGTGAGAATTTGAGATTTATGATAGTCATTGCTGATTAGTCTTATCTCCTCCAACTTAGTTAGTCCTCTATACTCCTGTATAGCTTGGACTATTGCTTGGGCACAGGCTTGCATAGGAAATCCATACATTCCCAAACGTATAGCAGGAAGAGTAATAGAAGTAAGGTTCCTTGTTCCAACATAGTTCAGAATATTGTTGAATGTAGCTCGAAGTTGTGACACACACTGATCATGATGATCTTCATCATACACATTCTGGATGTAGTGTGTATTGCGGCCTGCATTCCGGGTGCGCCAAGATGGCCGCCACCGGAAGGAAGCACACTACATGAAGGGTGCGCCAAGATGGCCGCCACCGAAAGGGACATCTGATCAGAGGCCGGAGGTGATGCAATGGGTGTAGTAACATGGCCGCTGCAGGATGAGGATGGGGCACTAGGAGTGGCTTGGGTAGTAGCGAGGGGTGGGCCTCTTGGACGGGGCGCGTGACATGCAACACAATAATCTGACAATGGATTCTGCTGGCCACAATTAGAACACACCCAACAACAATTCATTGCGCCGCCATTATAGGGCGGTGGCGGAGGCATGGTGGGGAAGGGAGGAATAGTGTGAGGTCTGGGACGTGGTGCCCCGCATGCAAGAGAAGTATCTCTATTATCAGGATTCTGCTGACTGCCATTTGTATAGGTCCATCCCCCCAGTCTGCCATTATCGGGCGGTGGCTGGAGAGCAGTATCTTTGTAATACACATAACATGGCGTCTTTCCCTTATTGTCTGTATTTTCTTCCTTCACCCACCCTTCTTTTGACAAATTCTCTGCTGTTCTATACAAAGCTAAGGCTGTTTGTAACAATCCTTTATCTTCTAGCTTGCCCTTTTTCTTTTGCCATTCTAGCGTCTGTAACCGGCCCTTATCTGGTAGCTCGCATATTTTAGTTAACTGTTTAAGTTTCTGCACATACTTTTTCCCTTCTTTCGATAAACTCAGCGCAGCCTTTTTTCCACATGTATGCACTTTGCAACGACCAATTATCTTCCAGTTTTTTCCTGTTTTCACAAATTGCAGCATTCCACATCTCGCACTGTAATCTACCCCCCCGGGTACAACCCACACAATGACATTACTTTTTTGGTCTTATCTACATATTTCTTTCCTTCTCTTCTAGCAACTATATCTTTGGGGTCCTGTAGTTCCTGATCGAGCGACCCCTGTGACACAAACAATGTCTTTAGTTTTTTCATGATTTTGGCTCCAGGCGTACCATCCCCTTAGACTTATGATCAGACCAGGCAGCTGATACTCAAGTAGAATTGTAACAAGTCCCTACACTCCCTACCAAGCACTGAATTGATTCTTTTACGACTTAATGAAGCACTGAACACCCCACGGACCCGCGTCCTAGTGACGTCTTAATATACGACTTAACGATGCAGTTGGCTCCCCGCGTATTCCACGTCTTAATAGAGGATTGGTTAATGCTGCGTGCCCGCGTCCTAATGACGTCTTAAAACACGACTTACCAGTAACTTCACTACCCGCGTGTCCCACGACTTAATAGAGGATTGGTCTGCCCCGCGCGCCCGCGTCCTAATGACGACTTAATACACGACTTATCAGCAACGACGACACTCCCCGCGTTATAAACAAAGAAATTTTCCTAAATTCTCAAGTGTATATGTGTACGCCCCTGCGTACAAAGATCGTTCTAATGGGAGGGGAGGGGAGGGGACCCCTGATATACCACAGAGCAACAGTTAGCCAGGAGCGACTACACACCAGAGTTCTTGGAATCACACAGCGGGGACCCGCGCAGTTGCACGGGCTGTCCCTAAGGGCCAATCTAGACACCACAAACTCACCAGAGACCACTCAAAAGACGAGTAAGCACTAAGGATTAATTAAATCTGCAGACTGTATTCAGTGATGAGAGTTGATCAGACTCTCGCTTTGAGCAGTGCCGGCTCGTCCGTAGGTGGTCCGGTGATGGGCAGCCCGAGACCTAGAGTTCCCCTCCAGTGTGATCCGAGTCACGGCACCATTCGTGAAGGTTTCACCAATTTAAGATACACTAGGTAACTGCTCTCCTCCAAATTAAAGATCTCCGAGTGCATGCAAAGAAGCTAATTAACCAAATCTGCTAATCTGGTTGAAAAACTTCACTCACAGACTCAACCACGCAAATGGCATACTTTATTACGTAGACATGGGGTTATATAGTATTCTCATAGAATGGTAGAGTTGGAGCCACCTCTTACATTCCAAATCATAAAAGGGTCAAATTCTGCAGCAGGATGGTGCTCCATCTCATGCATCCATCTCTACAACAAAGTTCCTCCAGGCAAAAAAGATCAAGGTGCTCAAGGACTGGCCAGCCCAGTCACCAGACATGAACATCATTAAACATGTTTGGGGTAGGATGAAAGAGGAAGCTTGGAAGAGAAACCAAAGAATCTAGATGAACTCTGGGAGGCATGTAAGACTGCATTCTTTGCTATTCCTGATGACTTCATTAATAAATAGTTTGAATCATTGTTGAACCGCATGGATGCAGTCCTTCAAGCTCATGGAAGTCACACAAAATATTAAAATATGACTCTAATCGCACCACAACTTCATTCACCAATGTTATGCAACATATATTTGTATTTTAAGATAATTATTTGTTTGAATATCACATTACTTCCTGTGGGCGACAAAACTTTTGTCTTGCCAAAATCTGACCATTCTGAGTTCATTAAATGATCAATATTTCAGCATTGATGCCAATTTATTTTCTTAACCGAAACCAAATTTGGGAGGGTTTCAGCTTTCAAAAGAGTAATTTATAAAACCAACGGATGAATTTAACGTCAGGTTATAAGCTTTTATTTACATAATATGGATAAGCGACAGAACTTCTGTCAGGGAGTGTATATTCTAGATTCTTCAAAGTAGCCACCTTTTGCTTTGATGACTGCTTTGCACACTCTTGGCATTCTCTTGATGAGCTTCAAGAGGTAGTCACCGGAAATGGTCTTCCGACAATCTTGAAGGAGTTCCCAGAGATGCTTAGCACTTGTTGGCCCTTTTGCCTTCACTCTGCGGCCCAGCTCACCCCAAACCATCTCGATTGGGTTCAGGTCTGGTGACTGTGGAGGCCAGGTCATCTGGCATAGCACCCCATCACTCTCCTTCTTGGTCAAATAGCCCTTACACAGTCTGGAGGTGTGTTTGGGGTCATTGTCCTGTTGAAAAATAAATGATGGTCCAACTAAAACGCAAACCGGATGGAATAGCATGCCGCTGCAAGATGCTGTGGTAGGTATGCTGGTTCAGTATGCCTTCAATTTTGAATAAATCCCCAAGTGTCACCAGCAAAGCACCCCCACACCATCACACCTCCTCCTTCATGCTTCATGGTGGGAACCAGGCATGTAGAGTCCATGTGTTCACCTTTTCTGTGTCGCACAAAGACACGGTGGTTGGAACCAAAGATCTCAAATTTGGACTCATTAGACCAAAGCACAGATTTCCACTGGTCTAATGTCCATTCCTTGTGTTCTTTAGCCCAAACAAGTCTCTTCTGCTTGTTGACTGTCCTTAGCAGTGGTTTCCTAGCCGCTATTTTACCATGAAGGCCTGCTGCACAAAGTCTCCTCTTAACAGTTGTTTAAGAGATGTGTCTGCTGCTAGAACTCTGTGTGGCATTGACCTGGTCTCTAATCTGAGCTGCTGTTAACCTGCGATTTTTGAGGCTGATGACTCAGATAAACTTATCCTCAGAAGCAGAGGTGACTCTTGGTCTTCCTTTCCTGGGGCGGTCCTCATTTGAGCCAGTTTCTTTGTAGCGCTAGATGGTTTTTGCAACTGCACTTGGGGACACTTTCAAAGTTTGCCCAATTTTTCGCACTAACTAACCTTCATTTCTTAAAGTAATGATGGCCACTCGTTTTTCTTCACTTAGAATTTGTATTATGGCAAGAAAAAAGCAGCTAACAGTCTATTCAGTACGACTATCAGCTGTGTATCCACCAGACTTCTGCACAACACAACTGATGGTCCCAACCCCATTTATAAGGCAAGAAATCCCACTTATTAAACCTGACAGGGCACACCTGTGAAGTGAAAACCATTTCCGGTGGCTACCTCTTGAAGCTCATCAAGAGAATGCCAAGAGTGTGCAAAGCAGTCATCAAAGCAAAAGGTGGCTACTTTGAAGAACCTAGAATATAAGACATATTTTCAGTTCTTTCACACTTTTTTGTTAAGTATATAATTCCACATGTGTTAATTCATAGTTTTGATGCCTTCAGTGTGAATGTACAGTTTTCATAGTCAGGAAAATACAGAAAAATCTTTAAATAAGAAGGTGTGTCCAAACTTTTGGTGTCTACTGATATATATATACATACATATACATATATATACACACACACACACACACACTAGATGGTGGCCCGATTCTAACGCATCGGGTATTTTAGAATATGTATGCGGCCGAAAGGGCGCAATTAGCAGAACGTTGTTTAAATTTGGCGGCAAAATTGCTGATTGGTCACGGCCACTTGCGAATCGTATTAGTGAGGACCAGGGAGCGGCGCTGCCTGTGCGGGTACTTCCGCTGCGAGCAGGCGGGAGATGAGCTGCTGCTCGCAGCAGAAGTATCCCGACCGGCGGCGCCGCTCCCCCCTTCACACTTGCCGTCGGGAGATTAGAGGGCCTATCCGCTGATCTCCCGACAGTAGCCGCATGGAGGTCAGCGGCGCCGCCGGTCAGGGTAGTTCTGCTGCGAGCAGCCGGGAGACGACCGGCGCTAGCCGGTCGTCTCCCGGCTGCATCGCCGCTGGCCTCCGTGCGGCAGATGAGCGGCTAACGGCCGCCATCTTTTTCTGAAATCCCGCGTCACTGATTGGTCCGGCCGCGGCCAATCAGCGACGCAGGATTTCCTGGACAGAAGGACAGACAGACTGGATAAGACGATTATATATATTAGATGTACACACACATATACAGTTCGGTCCATATATATTTGGACAGAGACAACATTTTTCTAATTTTGGTTCTAGACATTACCACAATGAATTTTAAACAAAACAATTCCGATGCAGTTGAAGTTCAGACTTTCAGCTTTCATTTGAGGGTATCCACATTAAAATTGGATGAAGGGTTTAGGAGTTTCCGCTCCTTAACATGTGCCACCCTGTTTTTAAAGGGACCAAAAGTAATTGGACAATTGACTCCAAGGCTATTTCATGGACAGGTGTGGGCAATCCCTTCATTATGTCATTCTCAATTAAGCAGATAAAAGGCCTAAAGTTGATTTGAGGTGTGGTGCTTGCATTTGGAAGGTTTTGCTGTGAAGTAAACATGCGGTCAAAGGAGCTCTCCATGCAGGTGAAACAAGCCATCCTTAAGCTGCAAAAACAGAAAAAAAACATCTGAGAAATTGCTACAATATTAGGAGTGGCAAAATCTACAGTTTGGTACATCCTGAGAAAGAAAGAAAGCACTGGTGAACTCATCAATGCAAAAAGACCTGGGCGCCCACGGAAGACAACAGTGGTGGATGATCACAGAATGATCTTCATGGTGAAGAGAAACCCCTTCACAACAGCCAACCAAGAGAACAACACTCTCCAGGAGGTAGCCATATCAATATCCAAATCTACCATAAAGAGAAGACTGCATGAAAGTAAATACAGAGGGTTCACTGCACGGTGCAAGCCACTCATAAGCATCAAGAATAAAAAGGCTAGACTGGACTTTGCTAAAAAACATCTAAAAAAAGCCAGCACAGTTCTGGAAGAACATTCTTTGGACAGATGAAACCAAGATCAACCTCTACCAGAATGATGGAAAGAGAAAAGTATGGTGAAGGCGTGGTACAGCTCATGATCCAAAGCATACCACATCATCTGTAAAACACGGCGGAGTCAGTGTGATGGCTTCGGCATGCATGGCTGCCAGTGGCACTGGGTCACTAGTGTTTATTGATGATGTGACACAGGACAGAAGCAGCCGAATGAATTCGGATGTATTCAGAGCCATACTGTGTGCTCAGATCCAGCCAAACTGATTGGTTGTCGTTTCATACTACAGATGGACAGTGACCCAAAACATAAAGCCAAAGCAACCCAGGAGTTTATTAAAGCTAAGAAGTGGAATATTCTTGAATGGCCAAGTCAGTGACCTGATCTCAACCCAATTGAGCATGCATTTCACTTGTTAAAGACTAAACTTCAGACAGAAAGGCCCACAAACAAACAGCAACTGAAAACCACCACAGTGAAGGCCTGGCAGAGCATCAAAAAGGAGGAAACACAGCGTCTGGTGATGTCCATGAGTTCAAGACATCAGGCAGTCATTGCCAACAAAGGGTTTTCAACCAAGTACTAGAAATGAACATTTTATTTACAATTATTTAATCTGTCCAATTACTTTTGGTCCCTTTAAAAACAGGGTGGCACATGTGAAGGAGCTGAAACTCCTAAACCCTTCATCCAATTTTAATGTGAATACCCTCAAATGAAAGCTGAAAGTCTGAACTTCAACTGCATCTGAATTGTTTTGTTTAAAATTCATTGTGGTAATGTCTAGAACCAAAATTAGAAAAATGTTGTCTCTGTCCAAATATATATGGACCTAACTGTATACAGTACAGACCAAAAGTCTCCTCTTAACAGTTGTTGAAGAGATGTGTCTGCTGATAGAACTCTACGGTTTGACAGCTTTAATACATGTGAGAAATGTGTAAGAAGCAGACATTCCTCACATGTATTAAAGCTGTCAAAAAGTCGCAAATCATGCACACGGGAGTGATTCAAACATATCACCGAGCACACTGTAAATACTCGGTGCTCGCCTGAGTATACTCGGCGAAAGGGTTAACAAAACATTCTGGCTCATCACTAACGACTAGTGTTGAGTGAAAGTGCTCGCTACTCGAGTTTGAATCAGGTTCTTGGGTATGCACAGCGTATTGCGGGTGCTTGAGTGACATGCTCGAGGCTCCGCCCCATGTGTTTCACAGCTGTTATATAGCCAAAAAAAACCGCGAGGATTGCCTGCCATAAACGAGCAATCCCTGCATTTTTTTTTTTTTGGAGGGGGGGGGGGGGGGGGGTGTCTAACCACCATGAAACACGCAGGGCAGGGACTCGAGCACCTGCAATACATGGTGCATACCCGAGTACCTGATGCAAACTCAAGTAGCAAGCACTTGCGCTCAAGACTAATGACAACATTCAATATGATGACCTAATGTTATCAAATTTTGCGTCATCCCTCTTGCGTCAAAATGTTCACAATACTCCTTGAGGTGTCTAGTTTCCAAAATAGGGTCACTTGTGGGGGGGTTCCAGTTTAGGTACATCAGGGGCTCTCCAAATGCGACATGGTGTCCACTCTCGATTCCAGTCAGTTTTGCGTTCAACACGTCACACAGTGCTCCTTCCCTTCCAAACCCTGCCGTGCGCCCAAACAGTGGGTTTTCCCCACATATGGGGCATCTATTTACTCAGAAGAAATTGCACAACAAATGGTATGGTGCAATTTCTCCTGTTACCCTTATGAAAATGCAAAATTGGGGGATGAAACATTTTTGTGGGAAAAGTGAAGATTTTATTTTTACGACTCAAATGTTATAAACTTCTGTGAAGCATCTAGATAAGTTCCCTGAGGGGTCTAGTTTCCAAAAAGGTGTCATTTGTGGGGGGTTTCCACTGTTTAGGCACATCAGGGGCTCTCCAAAGGCAACATGGCGTCTAATTATTCAAGCAAATTTTACATTCAAAATGTCAAATGGTGCTCCTTCCCTATAGTGTGCCCAAACAGTGGTTTTCCCCATCATATGGGGTATCGGCATGCTCAGGAGAAATTGCACAACAAATTTTGTGGTCCACGTTTTCCTGTTACCATTGCGAAAATAAAAAAAATTGGGTCTAAAGTAACATTTTTGTGAACAAAGGTTAAATGTTCATTGTTTTCTTCCACATTCCAAAAATTCCTGTGAAGCACCTGAAGGGTTAATAAACTTTTTATGTGGTTTTGAGCAGCTTGAGGAGTGCAATTTTTAGAATGGTGTCACTTTTGCTTGCTGTCATAAAGGCCCCTCAAATGTGATGTGGTCCCTAAAAAAATGGTTTTGTAAATTTTGTTTGAAAATGTAGAAATCGCTGGTCAACTTTTAACCCTTAGGCTGTGTGCCCACTATGCGTTTAAGCTTTTCCGCAGCGTCAATTCCACTGCAGAAACGCTTAAAAAACACTTGGTAGGTGGTCTGCCATGTTCCCCAATGATAATCCGCATGTGCTGTGCACATGCTGCAGAAATTTCCGCTGTGGATCATTGCGCAAAAATCCACAGCACTACCATTTTGCGGAATCGCGGCTTTTCGCCACCATTGACTTGCATTGAATCGCATAATATCCGCATCACTACATGTGCACATGCGGATATCATGCGGTTCAATGTGCGGATGGTACCCGGGTTTGGAGAAGAGGACTCTCCTCCAGACCCCGGGAACTATAGTACCTATAAAAAAAAATAAATAAAATAATATACATTATACTTACCTTCCGATGGCCCCCGGTGTTCTTAACCGATCCATCCAGTGTCTAGTGGTGGTCTAAAAGGACCTGCCATGACGTCATTTAGTCATGAGACGGGTCACGCGACCGTCAGTGGTCGCGTGACCCGTCACATGACTAAATGACGTCATGGCAGGTCCTTTTAGACCACCACTAGACACTGGACGGATCGGTTAAGAACACCGGGGGCCATCAGAAGGTAACTATATTTATTTTTTACCATTCTTTTAAGGTAATACTATATAAATCCATGCCAGTTGCATGGATTTATATAGTGTGACCAAGTTGTCAAGCACTTTCCAAGTGATGCTAAAAATCGCTTGGAAAGCGCTTCACAACCCGCATGCGGAAATGCATGCAAAAAAACGCTTCACTTACGCTTGTCCCTAGCAAGAAAAATGCATGTAAAATCCGCATGCGTTTTTTCTGCCAGGGAGATGCAGAAACGCTCAGGAAAAATCCAGAGCATTTCTGCATTGTGGGCACTTAGCCTTATAACTTCTTAACAAAAAAAAAAAATAAATTGGTTCCAAAATTGTGCTGATGTAAAGTAGACATGTGGGAAGTGTTAACTATTTTATGTGACATATCTCAATGATTTAAGGGCATAAAAATTTAAAGTTTGGAAATTTCTAAATTTTCACCAAATTTCCGATTTTTTTTTCACAAAGTAACGCAAGTCATATCAAAGAAATTTTACCACCATCATGAAGTAAAATAGATTACAAAAAAAAAAATCTCTGAATCAGTGGGATCCATTGAAGCGTTCCAGAGTTATTACCTCATAAAGTGACAGTGGTCAGAATTGGAAAAATTGGCCTGGTCATTAACGTGCATACCACCTTTGGGGGTAAAGGGAATCTGTTAGGTCCCCCCAGCAGTTGTGCCTGCATATGTAAATACCCTGCCTAACAATCCCTGTATTACATTACACACAATCAGATCATTAAAAAAAAAAGTATTTCTAATGTCCATTTATATGTAGATGAGGCCTGTGACTAGCCGATGGGGTGTTCGTGTCCCCAGACTAGTCGGTTCACTTGGCATGTTATCACGCCTGATGCGTGATAACGTAAAAGCACTGGGGTCGTCGCTAGCGCTATACTTGCCACACGCATGTGCATGGCTTCTTCCCCGCTCATCATTGATCCTGTGAAGCCAGGTGTACGCGAGCCAGCTTCAGAGAGTGGAGACTTCCGATCATGCCCAGCGCGTCTCTGAAGCTGGCACACATATACCCGGCTTCACAGGATCAATGATGAGAGGGGGGGGGGGGGGGGAGAAGCTACAGGCATGCCTGTGGCAAGTATAGCGCTCGCAATGATGCTTGTTAATTATGTTATGCCCACAGGGGCGAGATAACATGCCAAGAGGACCGACTAGTCTGGGGACACTAACCCCACATGGACTAGTCAAAACCCACATTTACATATAGGGGGGGGGGGTAAGATTGGCGTGCACTCTGTCACAGGTTGAGGTGCAGATGTAATGGGCCAGTAAGCCCAAGTTGAGTATAGTAGAGTTAATACATCGCACTCTCGTATAGATGCAAAGTGTGGTTTATTAAAACAGCATAAGTAGAAATACTTAAACCAGACCAGTGGTAGAAGGCGACAATACAAAGAATATAGCGAACAGTGAAGATGTTTCGGCCCACTCAGCCTTATTCAATTCAGTCGCTACTAAAAGACAAAAAAAGGGTGTATCAATACAGGTTGGTATATACAAGTATATTCATGGAATGGTGCATACAGAATATATACGAAAATTATATACAAAGAGAAAATTTCATATTAGAAGGGGGGGGAGCAATGAATACCAGGAAGAAGGAAAGAAGGGTAGGGGATGGTATGGGGGAGAAGGGAAGAGGAGAGGTTAAAGGAAGGTGGGAGACATAGGTTGGTAATCATCAATTCACAATATAGACTTGGTATAAGTCACATGTCTGGTAGAGATAAGGAAACAAAAAAAGGGGAGAGACTTACTTTCTACTGGTTAGTATATGTATAGAAATGATAGCTGTGTATTCAGGTAGGTAGGGTTCTTTAGAAGCTAGACTGTAGAGTAGAGATATTGTAATAATCAGTAGTCTGTTACTCAATATATGCAGGGGAAAGAGAGAGAGGGAAGGTCCAGGTACCTCTTAGTCCAGGTAAGCATGTAGGGACTGGTAAAACATCCGGTTATAGGCTGTCAGGTAATGCTGGCTAGCAGTGCTGCCAGCACCTTGCTCTGTGGATCAGCTGTGATCTCCTAATGAAAAGGGCGCCTTTTTAAGCATCTGAGTAGGGGCTGAACTGGAAGGGGGCGTGCCTAAAATTAAGGTCCTGAAGTCATCTTAGTGAATGTGTTGGTGTGTGTATAGTATTTTGAGGACCTTGGGAGCGGTCATGTGATCGGAAGGGGCGGGCCAATGGGTCCAACCGTTGCTTAGGGGATTAGAATAACAGTCTAGCGTTCACATTATAGGATCGTATGGGGTTATAAAAAATCTAGGCATAATATTAGGTACAAAAGATAATCTAGGGACATACATTAGTTTGGAAGGGGCGGGCCACCTAGTGTGTATAGTGTTACTTTGAGGACCTTAAGAGCGGTCATGTTATCGGAAGGGGCGGGGCAACGGGTCCGATCGTTGCTATGGGGATAGGAGTAACAGTGGTAATTGCATTAAGACTAGCGTACACATTTAAGTTATAGCATTGTGTGGGGTTATAGGAGATCTAGGTATATATGATAATCAGGGGATGTACATTAATTTGGAAGGGGCGAGCCGCCAGGTCTGGCTGTTGCTATGGGGACTGGATCAACAATGGCTTTGTATTAATACAGCATCATGTGGAGTAGGGCTAGTGGGGGTATGTCAGAATGACTAGGTATGTGGCAGTATGTGGGTTGGTATTTAAATGGATAGGCTACTTACCCCTATGGAGGGGTTGGATCATTGTGTCTGAAAGGGAGAAAACGTATACTGTTATTTATTAGTCATATACTGGATCATTATGTAGGTAGGATAGGCACAAGTTAATTGATCCAATTTAATTCCCTATTAAGACCTTTTGGGGAAAGTGTTTGTAGGGTATAGATCCAGAAAGTTTCCCGATCCTTAAGCAACTTAATGTGGTTGCCTCCCCTTCTTGGTCTTGGGACTTGTTCTATGACCTGGAATCGTAATTGAGCTACATTGTGTTTGTGTTTGGTGAAATGATCCGGTAGGGGGAGCCAGTTTTTTCCACAGCGAATGGTAGATTTGTGGCTGGCGATGCGGTCCCTCACGTGTTGGGTTGTTTCTCCTAGAGTAGGCCACATGGACATTTAATGACATATATCACAAAATTAGAGTCACAGGTGAAGAACCCCTTAATTGGGTAGCTTTTACCCGTCCTAGGGTGCGTGACAGTATCAGACTTGGTTACATTTGAGCAGGCCGCACAGTTGAGACAGGGAAAGGTACCGTGTCTCCTTGTGCTGAGGAGGCGCTGTGTGGCAGTGATGCAGGGACTACCCAAGTCAGCCTTAATTATTCTATCCTTGATATTGGGGGCTCTTCTAGTGCACATAAGAGCAGGGTTGTAAAATGCTGGGATTTCCGGGTAGGCCCTGGATAGTAATGGCCAATGCTTCCTGATAGTGGTATGAATTTTAGACATTAGAGGATGGTAAGTATGTACAAATGGGACCCGTTCCCTTTTGGGGGAGGGGGATCGTTGTTGTTTAGGTTGTAGTGCCCTTGATTTCTCTTCATTGAGGAGTTTGATAGGATAATGTCGGTCTTGGAATTTTTGGGACATAGTTTGCAGTCGTTCCGGTAGAAGGTCTGGGTTGCTGACAAGTGTGACTCGATGAAATTGGGAACGGGGTAGGCTATTTTTGGTGGTCCTGGGATGACTACTGGAAAAGTTTGAGACTGTTACAGTCTGTGGGTTTAGAGTATAGGTCTGTGGAAAGGTGACCATCAGAGTCCTTTAGGACTACCGTGTCCAGAAAGCAAATGTGTGTAGGATCGTGACTCAATGTAAACGAGTTCCGATCGGACAGAGTTGAGTGAGGAAAAGAATGTAGTCAACGTGTTTACAGGTCCTTGCCAGATGAGGAAGATGTCATCTATGTAGCGATGATATGTGATGAAGTATTGTTTGAACAGTTCATTGGGATAGACAAAGTCCACCTCAAATTTGTGCATATATGCGTTTGCATAAGCCGGTGCCACATTAGAGCGCATCGCGGTGCCACGCTTCTATAGATAGAAGTCATCTCTGAACATGAAGTAGTTTTCATGTAATACCAGGGAGAGTAATTCTAGACATAGCTGGATTGAGTTAGGTGATAGATTAGATTGAGATAATAGGTAGGAGGTAGCTTCTAGCCCTTTGTTGTGGGAAATAGAGGTGTATAAGCTGTTGACATCCAATGTGACCAATACGCTGTCAGGGGGAACACTATGGGTATTCCTGATGATGTCTAGAAATTGGTTGGTGTCGAGTAGAAAGGCCTTTGTTTTATGGACCATGGGTGTGAGAATCTTCTCCAGATATTTGGCCAAAGGTGATAGGATAGAATCAGTGGAGGCCACAATGGGGCGGCCAGATGGGTTGGTAGGTGACTTGTGAATTTTGGGTAATATGTAAAAAACCGGAATAACGGGGTGTAGATTGGTCAAAAAAGTGACAGTTTTGGAGTCAATAGTGTTGAGAGTGTGGTATCTTTTGAGTACATCTTGTATTTTGGAGTGAATTGCAGAAGTGGGGTCGTTTTGGATTCTGACATACGTGTTTGTATCTGATAGTTGCCGATTGATTTCACCCACATAATATGATTGGTCCATGATGACCGTTGCCCCTCCCTTATCTGCCGGTTTAATTACTATTTGTTTATTGTTTTGAAGGGTTTTTAAGGCCTGTTTTTCATCATTAGAGAGATTCTGGTGTGTACCATAGAAACCTAGGCGTTGTTCATGTAATAGGCCTTTGATGTCTTTATCAATGAGAGAAATAGTGGTCTCAGCTGCGTGGTTGGTGTGTGGTGGGATAAATGAGCTTACATTCCGTAGCCCTAAAGATGTGATCGAGAGTTCCGGTACAGTTGTACCCCCTGTTGGAGGTACTCTGTGGACGGATGTCTCAACAGCAAGTCCAAAATGAGTCTTAAGGCGTATAGAGCGGTAAAACCGCTGTAGGTCATTCTCCAGCTGGAAAGCATCCCAGTTGGGTGTGGGGCTAAAGGAAAGGCCTTTCTGTAGAACTTGTAACTCTGTGGGAGTAAGGGTGTGACTCGAAATGTTCCTCACCAGGTTGGTTGTCTTACCTGGGACCGGGTGGTCATCCTTTGTCCTCAGAGATCTTCTGGTGGGTCTATGCGTTGCCGGCCCCCTCGTCTGCCTTTCCATAAAAAACGTTGTCCTTTGTGGCCAGTGGATGAGTCGCTTCCGGAACTGAAGGAGCCAAGGTTGCACTGTGTATGTTGCCGATGGGAGTAGTTGGCGGACGAGGTGTTCCAGCGGTAGACTCGGTCGTGGGCGTAGTCGTCGTTATCGCGCTGAAACTTTTGACGTTTTCGTTCCTGTAATGCTTTCTGGTGTTCCAGAATAACTTTGTCAGTTTTAGATTTGAGGTTATTCCTGTCCAATAGAGACAGGTTCGCTGCAAGTTGTGTTTCCGTTGCCGCAATACTTTTTTCTGTATCCTTAATAGCTCGCTGTAGGTGCTCAATGGTTAAGATGATTATGTCAAGTGAACATTTATTCAAAATTCTTTTAAATGTGTCACAGTATTCGGTATTATCTGAGAACAGAGTGGGGCGGAGGTGACTCCGTAAGCCCCTGGGGATTTTTCCTTGTCTGTGATATTCTGCAAGGGTGGTAAGGTGTAGGTCATAGGAGACCAACCTTCATCTTTCCTTTTCGTAATCTCTAGTACGGATTTCTTCAGAAGGGATTCTGAGGAAATCATTAGATGTAGTAACAAGTGATAGTATACTGTTACTGGTGGCGTTATCATATGCGAAGGTATTAGATGTCATTGGTGGACTGGCGCAAGCGCCCAATAAATCATCAATGGGGGAATAACATTGGCGTGCACTCTGTCACAGGTTGAGCTGCAGATGTAATGGGCCAGTAAGCCCAAGTTGAGTATAGTAGAGTTAATACATCGCACTCTCGTATAGATGCAAAGTGTGGTTTATTAAAACAGCATAAGTAGAAATACTTAAACCAGACCAGTGGTAGAAGGCGACAATACAAAGAATATAGCGAAAGAGTGAAGACGTTTCGGCCCACTCGGCCTTATTCAATTCAGTCGCTACTAAAAGACAAAAAAAGGGTGTATCAATACAGGTTGGTATATACAAGTATATTCATGGAATTCTTTCCCCTGCATATATTGAGTAACAGACTACTGATTATTACAATATCTCTACTCTACAGTCTAGCTTCTAAAGAACCCTACCTACCTGAATACACAGCTATCATTTCTATACATATACTAACCAGTAGAAAGTAAGTCTCTCCCCTTTTTTTGTTTCCTTATCTCTACCAGACATGTGACTTATACCAAGTCTATATTGTGAATTGATGATTACCAACCTATGTCTCCCACCTTCCTTTAACCTCTCCTCTTCCCTTCTGCCCCATACCATCCCCTACCCTTCTTTCCTTCTTCCTGGTATTCATTGCTCCCCCCCCCCCCCCTTCTAATATGGAATTTTCTCTTTGTATATTTGTATATAATTTTCGTATATATTCCGTATGCACCATTCCATGAATATACTTGTATATACCAACCTGTATTGATACACCCTTTTTTTGTCTTTTAGTAGCGACTGAATTGAATAAGGCCGAGTGGGCCGAAACATCTTCACTGTTCGCTATATTCTTTGTATTGTCGCCTTCTACCACTGGTCTGGTTTAAGTATTTCTACTTATGCTGTTTTAATAAACCACACTTTGCATCTATACGAGAGTGCGATGTATTAACTCTACTACACATTTACATATAATCGGACATTAGAAATACTTTTTCTAAAGATCAGTTTGTGTGTAATGTAATACAGGGGCTGTTAGGAAGGATATTTACATATTTTACATATACAAACAACTGCTGTGGGGCATGGGGGACCTGACAGGTTCCCTTTAATTCCTGTGAAGCACCTAAGGGTCAATAAGCATCTTGAATGTGCTTTTGAACACTGAGGTGTGCAGTTTTTAAAATGGTGTCACTTTTGGATATTTTCTGTCAGATAGGCCCCTCAAAGTTACTATTTGTTTTGCAAGTTTTGTTGGAAAATTGAAAAATTGCTGATTAACTTTTAAATCTTCTAACTTCCTAAGAAAAATTATGTTTAAAAAATGATGCTGATGTAGAAATGTAACATGCGGTAAATATTTAGTAACAATTTTGTGTAGTCTATCCATCTGGTTTAAGGGCATAAAAATTCAAAGTTCAAAAATTGTGAAACTGATATTTTCATAAACGCAAATCCTATCAACCGAAATTTATCACTAACATGTAGTAAGTACAATGTGTCACCAAAAAAATCTCAATCACTGGGATATGTTGAAACATTCCAGAGTTATTACCACAAAGTGACACTGGTCAGAATAAAAAAAAAATGCCCTCATCATGAAGGTGAAAATAGGCTTGGGAGTGAAGGGGTTAGACATTGAAATCGATGGTAAATAGATAATAATGGATACTCATGTTCTCTTATACGAGAATGATTTTATTAGCACTTCACATGTCCAGGACACTATGTAAGCAGAGACTTTGTTAAAACAGATGCAAAATGGAAATCTAAGTGAACATTGTTTTTTGCGCCATTTGTAATGGATCCAGTTTCTTTTAATACCGAATCTACTACATACAAATGTCAACCGTAGATGTAAACAGAGCCTTATGCCACATCTCAAGTTGGCAGTGGAGATATGGGTTATGTATCAGACTTACAAGATAGAGGACTGTTGTAAAGGAAATATTGTGTGATCTATTGACACTGGTAAATGACAAGACAAGTCATGATTTATGCATATTTATTGAAGCATTTAGGTCTGAGGTACAGATATTTTCAGTACAGTTCAATTAAGCAAAATCTAACAACGTAGAGAAAAATAGGAAACTATTTTTTTCCTCATCACATTGAACTAGAGAACCTAAAAATGCAATTAACTCTCCCAACGTTTTTAAACAGGTCATCCATATATATTACTATGTACTTATTGTAAGGTATTTTCTAGGTATAATTTAGACATAATTAGCCTACAATTGACCAACATAACCTGTTTCTCCCAATCACATTCAAATAAGATGGCCCCTTAAAATGTCAAATACCCCCCCATCCCCATCCAGCCAAGCTTAATATAAAAACTGAAGCCTGGACAGAGACTTTCACAGGTCAGGTTATATTAAAAACAAGAGTGGACAGCCATTGTTTCATGGATTGGTCCTCACAAGATGAGCACCAATTGTAGATCAGGCGCTCAAACACTATTCACTGTTGACTCCTTGAGCGAAGCTTCACATTTACAGATGTATAAAGCGGAGATTTGCTGCCTGACCTATAATCTTCTGAATGTTGCTCCTCAGCGACATATTTTCTCAGTTTCTGTAATTTAACAAAATACCATTTAATTTGCTGCTTTGCCATTTCCTTTCAGAAACACCCCCGTCCTTCTGGCATGTTCTGATGCCTCCTCACCAGCTGATTGTGTAGTGACCATGCAGCCTAAATTTTTTCATACTAAGGGGAAAATTTAGTGATGTATTTATGGTAGTTTTTAATGTATTTAAAAATATGACATTTGGGCCAAACATTATCCACCATATCTAACGTGTACAAATGTAATGGGGAAAAAAATGAGTTTCTACCAAGATATGGGCTGGAACACCCTTATATAACCCAATAACTGCTCATCTGTGTATTATGACCAGCACAGGCTTCCCCTGTAGACTAGTAGCTGTAGACCTCACGAGATCTGTAGAACAGAGCAGGTCGCAGAGGCCAAATTTCATGGAAAAGCTCCAATAATTCTGGCCAAAAATTGAGGCTGCAATTTGTCATCAGATGCCGAGGATCAACTGACATTTTGCCAATTCTGCACAACAGTAATTAAGCTCTAAAGAACATGAATGTCCCAATGCATGGATTTCAAACCAAGCATAGTTTAACACTATAAAAGTAATGTATATAAATCTGTAAGGTACAATGATGCAACATATTCAAAAAGGATGGTACATAGACAGCTAAATGGAAACAATTGGTATTTTAGAGCTCCACATTTCTGAATGTCTGCTCTGTACATCATGACTGACCATTAGTAATTCCCATATTCTCACCAACTCTCCATGTTGTAACTGATATATAGTAAAGAACCAGCACTACACATGTACTCAAGGAAGAGCAGAGGAGGTCACTGCACTGTTATATACAGAAGAGTAGTCACATGCAGAGTGTCACAGGGATACACCATGAACAGATAAGGATTATGCCTGATGGGAGATCTGGCAAGTTTTGTAGCATGTTAACGCACAATGCAAATTGGCAGTTACTGTGACATTTACAGAGAAAGATGAAGGTCAGTACTGGTAAAGAAATGGCAGTATGCTCTGACTACATGGCTTCAAGTCACCTGCAACCAATGCAAATATACAGTACAAATCAAATCAGCACGTGAATAGGAAAATTTAAAGGGAGCCTGTCAGTAACATTTGCCCTAGACGAGCAGAGGAAGTAGATAACATGTCATCACTCTCTCGCCTCTATGTGGTGTACTGCAATACGCATATTAATGTGCAAATTAACTTGGCAAGTGCACTGGTGGGCGTATTGGCTGACTGGCATACCTCAGGTCTGCTTCACTTTTCTTTATCAGTGCCGCCCTCCTCTTGATTGACAAAGAGCAGAGGTGACATTTTGCAGTAGAGCCTTTGTCTTCGCTGTCAATCAAGAGGAAACCAGCGCTGCCAGAGAAGAGTGAAGACGACTTGAGAATTGCAAGTTAACAGATACCCCCATCAGTGCACTTGCAAACCTAATTTTTGCATGGATAAAATACAAATTTTGATGCAAGTGAGCACCAGTTAGTGGTGAAATAGATATTCATGGACATGTTTTACACCACCGTATCCTGTACTACCTTGGCTTGCCTAAGAGAAATGTATTGATATATTCCCTTTATCAGAACGTGTTTTAAAAAGGTCCCAAATTAGAGAATTAAAAAAAAATTCAGAGTAAATGTCAATCATCGACATAACTGGAAACTAAACTATGCACAATATAAATTTTATTTGTGAAAAACAACTTCCATAGAGCCAGAAAATATGGTCCAGTGATGAATCGGCACACGTGATCCTGTAATTCACAAAACATGGTATTGATCCTACAAACATGAGCTAGTGTGGACGAAAACCTTGTCTGTGTGGAATTTTTGGTGACACCTGTAGAAAAACTATGCTGTGGGTTGACCTAGGTGCATTTTTACAATTATAGAATCTAGCACAGTATGTGTTTAACTTTTCTACATGCACTTCAATTTCACAGCAAGAGTGGCATTGAATATCTACACACAGGAGAGAGCATTCATGCAAGTTATCTAACTCCTTGATATAATAATGGATACAATTCAAACTCATACTAGGATTATATTCAGGGCTTCCTGTAACTAGAAGGTGATGGTATTGGAAACCATTGGCCCTGGCGACATTAGCTAGCAAGCACCCACCACCTTTTTCATTCGATTTCTTTTTGCGTTTTTTTCTCATTTTTGTTAATCAACTCTGCTGCGGTTGGATCTTTGCAAAACTGGTGAAAACAAAATTGTAATCGTTGAACTGAGCGAACTGGCGATCAAGTTGCTTGAAGCCTTCAATCTTCTGAGCACAAGTAAATGTTGTGCGACATTTGGAACTCTAAAGACAAAGCATAGACCGTTTGTTAGAAACGCTCACAGCTGTATATACTATTTGTTACTAGGAGAATGCAATGTGACAAGCTCAAATATGCCCCCCACCTTTACCCAGGGAAGAATCTTTACCTGATTAACAAAAAGGGTGGTCACAAATTTCCTTGGCTTAAAAACATCTACAACTTTACTAATGAGGTCATCATAAGTAGTTTGCGATACATTAGTTTCAAAGCTAACATAGGAAAATTCTGGCTCTGGAGTGATGTGAATGGTCCAGTAAGTTCCCTAAGATCAAAAAATAAAATTAGACACTGCACCTTTCAAGTTGGAAATAAAACAAACTGCTGGTAAATGACAGACACTTACATCTGATTTCATCCCATTCATTGAGTAACCACAAGGACTGAACATTGTAGCATCAATGACAGAACCTGGTATCAGGTCACGAATTCCACTCATCTAAAAGAAAGAAAAAAAAAGTACAGTAAAAGATGAAAAGGAATCTATATGTATTGTAGTCAGAATATTGCAATATCATCATGCACACTCACTACAGGTATCAGTAAGGATGTATTCACACGTCTGGCTCAAATTGCATTTTCTGCTGCTATATTTACAAAGTCAAAATGAGTCTTTGTAAAAGTTATGACAATTCAATTGCACAGTGTGAATGCACAACAGACAACTGTTCTCACCTGTCCACCACTTAAGTGATAGCATATTGATCAGTGGGGTTTAACTGCTAGAGAGCCCCACTGATCGGCAGAATGGAGAGTCCAATAGAATGGAGTGTCAGTACATGAACCTTAGCACTGCTCCATTCATTAGCCTTTTTCTGGCAGCCCTAAAGGGAATGAATGGAATAGCAGTCCAGCTCGTGCACTGCTGTGCCATTTTAAAGAAGATAAAAGTGCCCCTTTTCTGCTGATCAGTGGGGGTCCACAGATTTGAAAGTTATCACCAGATAAGGATTGTTTACATGTGCCGACGAGCGGCATAATGACTGCTAATCAGTAATTTTTTCGCGATGGCAAGTTGTTTAAATGCCTGTTTAGGCTAAAGCCCCCGTCTCACATAGCGAGATCGCTGCTGTGTCACGGTTTTGGTGACGCAACAGCGACCTCACCAGCGACGTCGCTATGTGTGACACTTTGCAGCGATCAGGCCCCTGCTGTGAGGTCGTTGATCGCTGCAGTGTCCTGGACCATTTTTTGGTCGTTGCCCTACCGCTTGTCAGCACACATCGCTGTGTGTGACCAGCGGGAGCAGCGATCAGGCTGGTAACCATGATAAACATTGGGTTACTAGGGGCACACGCGCACCTAGTAACCCGTTGTTTATCAAGGTTACGAGCCTGCTACGGTGAGCGGTAACCTCCCGCTCACTGTAGCAGAGTGGTAACCATGATAAACAACGGGTTACTAGGTGCATGTGTGCCCCTAGTAACCCGATGTTTACCATGGTTACCAGCCTGCTCCTGCTTCAGCAGCAGGCTGGTAACCAGGAGCAGGACATCGTGGAAAGATTCTTTCCACGATGTCGCTGCTCCCCTGATCGTTGGTGAGCCTGCCTGTTTGACAGCTCACCAGCGACCACATAGCGACGCAGCAACGATCCCTGACAGGTCGTATCGTTGTTGGGATCGTTGCAGCGTCGCTAAGTGTGACGGGGCCTTTAGTGCCCATGTAGCGTTTTTCAAGCGTAGATGCTGCGGAATTGCTTGTTAATCGCTAGGTAATCCGCCCCCCATGGTCCCCAAGGGGATTCTGCAAGTTCTATGCACATGCTGCGGATTTTTCCGCAGCGTTTATGCTGCGCTCAAAAATCTGCAGCATGTCCATTAATTTTGCGGAAGCGCGGCGTAATCGCCGCCATAGACTTGCATTGAGACGCATATAATCCGTGTCAGTACATTTGTACTCATGGATTATATGCGTTTCAATGTGTGGATGGTACCCAGTTCTGGAGGAGAGGAGACTCTCATCCAGACCTGGGTACCATTGTACCTGTAAAAAAAAAGAATAAAATAAAAAATAAAGTTTATATTCACCTTCCGCCGGCCCCCGGTCTCCTTCCCTTTGCTTGCGGGCAGGACTGTAGGACCTGCGGTGACGTCACAGTCATGTGATCGCAGGCCCTTCAGTGCAGTGTCCCGCGATCAGCTGGCAGACAGGAGCGAGCGCAACAACGCATGCCGAGCCATCGGAGGGTAAGTATAGGTTTTTTTATTTTTAAACATTCTTACGGTCACACTATATAAATCCATGCTGTTTGCATGGATTTATATAGTGTGACCTAGTTGCCTAACACTTTCCAAGTGATGCTAAAATCGACTGGAAAGCGCTTGTCAATCCGCATGCAGAAACGCATGTGAAAACGCTTCAAATCCGCATGTATTTGGCAGGAAAAATGCATGCACAATCTGCATGCGTTTTTTCTGCCAGGGAGATGCAGAAATGATGCAGAAATTTTCTGCTTCATTTCTGCATCGTGGGCACATAGCCTTACACAGCAAAACTAAAATAGCCTGCCATAATTCTCAAAAGTTCTGTACAGACAGGACGATGCACCACCGAGAACGATTAATTTTAAGCCTGCTTAAAGGGAACCTGTTTTTACTTTACTGAGTCAATTAAAAATTGACACAAAGTTGTCAATACAAGCAAGTATAAATACCAGTGGAATGTGTACCAGGTCCCGCACGCACATTTTGGCGCTTGCCTTCTTTGCACTCCCACCCCGAATTGTATTTGTACTTACCTTACTTGATTTCCCTGTTAATACTGTCTTCGATTAGGAAATGTGTATGTATATATGTTCTTATCGTGAGTAATTTTACCCAATTATTATATTCTAAACACAAAAAGACTATTTTCCTCATGATCTGGATCTTTATGTAACCCCTTAGCACATTTTTCTCTAGAGCTACATAACTAATTTCTATTTAATCGTTTGCTGGGGTTGTTGCCTTTTTAACTTTTGATCCAACTATGTCAATTTTTAATGTGACTCAAAGTAATATATTTTTACCATTTTGTGCTTTTTCCTTTTTTTCGATCCCTCTTCTTATATGTTGCCCTTATCAATTTATTGGCAGCCATAAGGACGTTTGACACCAGTTCACAATGAGCTGATAGGGGTCAGGTTTAATATACAATTATATTACATTGTAAATAATGTAACTTACACGAGTGACATCATTTGCAGTAACACCATCTTTCATGTAGAACTGGTCCATGATCTCAGGGTTAAGCTCACTCATTAAAATTTCCAGTGTCTGATCTGGCTGGTTGATGACAAACCCATCTGGAACATCCAGAGTATACAAGTACCTACAAACACACAAAATAATGTAAAATAATTGTAATATGGGGCAAAATGATAATGTTCCTTGTTCACTTAGAAAGGGTTATCTATTGAATAAGTAACAATTTAATAATTGGTGGCCCTGACTGCTCAGTGATAGTCTAGTACAGCGTTGAGCTTTCTCCAGCAGTCTCATTGACCATGAATGGAGCGTTAACACACATGCATGGCCACTCCATTCTGACAGGGCATTTTAGAGCTCTGCTCTTTGCCAGTGGCGGTCACAGCAGTAGGATTGGTGATCACTGTCAATGTTGGGAATTACATACTTACCAGCAATCAGAATTCATGCGCCCCATGCAATAAGCTGCACCATCTGAAAAGAGAAAAACAATTTCACATACTGCGCTTTGTTAACAAGCAACAAATTAATGATGTTGAAGGCAACCCATGATGAGGATAAAGGTATGCATCCTACCTAAAAATAAATAATTTACTAAATATCATGAATTAAAAAACATGCATTGTAGTTAGGTAAACAGGTGCCCGATCCGAACTTCCTGTCTAGCAGTTCGTTATACCCACCTGTGCTGCAGTACTTCCATCCAAGTGGCATACATCGTGCAAAGCCATGAGAGCTCCCGGCTCACAGCAGTTATGCAGACGCTATCAATTTAGACAGTTTATGATGCATATTCATTTTTGTGGAGATTAACATATCACACGGAGAAGGGCAAGTTTTTTTGAAGTAGGAATCTGAAAATCATTTTTATATAACACTGTGGTAGATTTATCAAGCTAAATGTGTCAAAAAAGTAAATAACCCTTTCATGGACTGCACCATATTGATCCGTTTTAGAAACCTCGTGCCTTGCTTGGCAAGGTGTGACATGGAAAAAAGGAGCATGGAATAACATACCACACTATGGCCAAAGGGTGCACCAGATTGTCAACCAACTAACAGGTGGTGTAGACAGTCTAAATACACCATGAAACACAAATAGCCTTAAAATGCATTACAGTTATCTAGTTTGTACTGTTTAAGAATTAGTATTGATATATCTGCCCCAGCGCTTCACAGAAATCGGAGAAAGAAAATGCACTTCATCTAAAAGGTCAGCAAGGCACAGGCCATTTCCAAATTTGATGGCAAGTATCTAAAACGGACAATTGGTGACAGGAAGACCCAGATTGGGAACTTTTTTAGATAAATCAATAGTATACATGAAAATAAGATATATTACAACGTTTCTTATCAGAGAAATCTACTTTATTCTCCTCCTGGACTGATCATTCTCAATACACAGGTAAAATCTGTCTTTAGGGAACACGGGTTTTCACATTTCTCAGGTAGGAGATGGCAAAGTTCTAAGGAGAGGAGGAAGGAGACAGACATGCTGCTGCAAGTTCACATGCATTGACGCTTACACAAGAAATCAGTATGCCACTTAAAAAGGAATCTGTCACCCCCTGGCACTTATCTGACCTCTAATATGGACATACAGGTCATAGAAATGTAAATCTATACCTACCTGTATGCCTCATATTAGAGGTCTTGTTGCTGTGAAATGTGTTTTTATTCAATCAAGTTTCTGATGCTTGCGGGCCTGGGGCCCTGAAGAAATCCCAGCCTACTGTGTGAATTATAATGATTCCCCCCTCTCCTGCATGTCACAGTGCCCGGATTTGGCTTCTCCAACTGCACGTCACAGGGGAATCATTATAATTCATACAGGAGGCAGGATTTCTTCAGGGCCCCGGGCCTGCAAACATCAGAAACTTGACTGAATAAAAAGACATTTCACAGCAGTAAGACCTCTAATGAGGCATACAGGTAGGTATGGATTTACATTTCTATCACCTGTATTCCCATATTAGAGGTCAGATACAGTACAGACCAAAAGTTTGGACACACCTTCTCATTTAAAGATTTTTCTGTATTTTCATGACTTTGAAAATTGTACATTCACACTGAAGGCATCGAAACTATGAATTAACACATGTGGAATTATATACTTAACAAAAAAGTGTGAAACAACTGAAAATATGTCTTATATTCTAGGTTCTTCAAAGTAGCCACCTTTTGCTTTGATGACTGCTTTGCAGACTCTTGGCATTCTCTTGATGAGCTTCAAGAGGTAGTCACCGGAAATGGTTTTCACTTCACAGGTGTGCCCTGTCAGGTTTAATAAGTGGGATTTCTTGCCTTATAAATGGGGTTGGGACCATCAGTTGTGTTGCGCAGAAGTCAGGTGGATACACAGCTGATAGTCCTACTGAATAGACTGTTAGAATTTGTATTATGGCAAGAAAAAAGCAGCTAAGTAAAGAAAAACGAGTGGCCACCATTACTTTAAGAAATGAAGGTCAGTCAGTCCGAAAAATTGGGCAAACTTTGAAAGTGTCCCCAAGTGCAGTTGCAAAAACCATCAAGCGCTACAAAGAAACTGGCTCACATGAGGACCGCCCCAGGAAAGGAAGACCAAGAGTCACCTCTACTTCTGAGGATAAGTTTATCCGAGTCACCAGCCTCAGAAATCACAGGTTAACAGCAGCTCAGATTAGAGACCAGGTCAATGCCACACAGAGTTCTCGCAGCAGACACATCTCTACAACTGTTAAAAGGAGACTTTGTGCAGCAGGCCTTCATGGTAAAATAGCTGCTAGGAAACCACTGCTAAGGACAGGCAACAAGCAGAAGAGACTTGTTTGGGCTATTCCATACGGTTTGCGTTTAGTTGGACCATCATTTATTTTTCAACAGGACAATGACCCCAAACACACCTCCAGGCTGTGTAAGGGCTATTTGACCAAGAAGGAGAGTGATGGGGTGCGATGCCAGATGACCTGGCCTTCACAGTCACCAGACCTGAACCCAATCGAGATGGTTTGGGGTGAGCTGGACCGCAGAGTGAAGGCAAAAGGGCCAACAAATGCTAAGCATCTCTGGGAACTCCTTCAAGATTGTTGGAAGACCATTTCCAGTGACTACCTCTTGAAGGGATCCAATGGCTGGATGTCCTTAAGGACAAAAATGTCCAGGAAGGATGGGAAATTTTTAAAAATGAGATTCTCAAAGCACAATCGTTAACAATCCCGAAAAGTAGGAAGAATGGGAAGCATTTAAGGAAACCAGGATGGATGAACACAGAACTTAAACACATGCTAAAAAGAAAAAGAAATGTTTATTAAATGGAAAGAGGGAGGCATATCTAAAGAAGATTATAATGCAGTCTGCAGATCCTGCAGGGCACGTATCAGGTTAGCTAAAGCTGACAATGAATTAAGGCTTGCAAGAGATGTCAAAAGCAATAAAAAAGGATTTTGGGGGTATGTCAAAAGTAAAAGAAAAGTCAAAGATGCTATAGGATTTTTACAGGATGAAAATGGAGAAATGGTAAGAGAGGATGTTGCGAAGGCCGAACTTTTTAATTCCTATTTTGCATCTGTTTTCTCTCAGAAAGAAAATGTAACATCAACTGATCTTCACTGTCCTTTTAAAGGAATAGAGGAATCCAAGTTATCTGTAAACAGAAAGATTGTGAGGGAATATTTAGCTAACATAAATGAGTTCAAGTCTCCAGGTCCAGATGAATTACACCCCAGAGTACTGAAGGAGATCGTAGAAGAAATTTTAGAACCAATCTCCATAATCTTTGAAAATTCTTGGAGAACAGGAGAAGTCCCAGAAGACTGGAGAAGAGCAAATGTTGTTCCTATCTTCAAAAAGGGGAAGAAGGTGGACCCAGGGAACTATAGGCCGGTGAGTCTGACTTCTATACCAGGAAAGATCTTTGAACAAATTATTAAACAACATGTATGTAAGTACATGGATAAGAATGAAGTGATTAACCAGAGTCAGCATGGGTTTGTAACTAACAAGTCATGTCAGACTAACTTAATTTCCTTCTATGACAGAATCACTGACTGGGTGGATCAGGGAAATGCTGTAGATATAGTATATCTTGACTTCAGCAAAGCATTTGACAAAGTATCTCACACCATCCTTATTGAAAAAATGACCAAGTATGCAATGGACCAGGCAACTGTTAGGTGGATTCATAACTGGCTTAGTGATCGGACTCAAAGGGTGGTTGTAAATGGCTTCACATCCAGCTGGATGAATGTCTCAAGTGGGGTACCACAGGGCTCCGTCCTGGGACCTGTATTGTTCAACATCTTTATCAATGATTTAGATGAAGGAATTGAGGGTAAACTGATTAAATTTGCTGATGACACAAAGCTAGGAGGGATAGCTAATACTAGAGAAGAGAGAGAGAGGATTCAAAAAGACCTAAATAAACTGGAGCAGTGGGCAGCAACCAACAGAATGGTTTTTAACAGGGAAAAATGCAAAGTACTACATCTGGGCAATAAAAATGAAAAAAGCATATACAGAATGGGAGGAATAGAGCTAAGCAACAGTACATGTGAAAAAGACTTAGGTATACTAATAGATCATAGACTGAACAGGAGTCAACAGTGTGATGCAGCAGCAAAAAAGGCAAATACAATTCTGGGATGTATTAACAGAAGCATACAGTCTAGATCACGTGAAGTCATTATCGGTCTTTACTCCTCTTTGGTCAGACCTCATCTGGAATACTGTGTACAGTTTTGGGCACCACATTTTAAAAAAGACAGACAAACTGGAGCAAGTTCAGAGAAGAGCGACCAGAATGGTGACTGGTCTGCAAACCATGTCCTATGAGGAACGGTTGCAGGATTTGGGAATGTTTAGCTTGCAAAAAAGAAGACTGAGAGGAGACTTAATAGCTGTCTACAAATATGTCAAGGGCTGTCACATTGTAGAAGGATCATCTTTATTCTCATTTGCACAAGGAAAGACTAGAAGCAATGGGATGAAACTAAATGGGAGGAGACACAGATTAGATATTAGAAAAAACTTTTTGACAGTTAGGGTGATTAATGAGTGGAACAGGCTGCCACGAGAGGTGGTGAGTTCCCCTTCAATGGACGTCTTCAAACAGAGGCTGGACAGACATCTGTCTGAGATGATCTAGTGAATCCTGCTTTGAGCAGGGGGTTGGACCAGATGACCCAGGAGGTCCCTTCCAACTCTACCATTCTATGATTCTATGATTCTATGAAGCTCATCAAGATAATGCCAATAGTGTGCAAGGCAGTCATCAAAGCAAAAGGTGGCTACTTTGAAGAACCTAGAATATCAGACATATTTTCAGTTGTTTCACACTTTTTTGTTAAGTATATAATTCCACATGTGTTAATTCATAGATTTGATGCCTTCAGTGTGAATGTACAATTTTCATAGTCATGAAAATACAGAAAAATCTTTAAATGAGAAGGTGTGTCCAAACTTTTGGTCTGTACTGTACATGCCAAGGGGACAGATTATCTTTAACTGCATCTCCAAGGAATGACTTGAGGGATTTTTTTTTTTTTTTTTTTTTAACTCCTGAAGAGTATCTTCACAGACAAATGGAGTTTTTTGTGGTGTTTTTTAAATTTTTTATGGTGTGTTTTCCACTACTATTGATTCAATGGCCAAATTTTTTCAAGACAAAATGCTTTAAGAATTGTTAAATACATTTTCCATTATGGAGGGAAAAAAAATATAGAAAAAAAAAACAAATGAAAACCATTTTTTTTTTTTTTTTTTAGCAGAATCTACTCAAATCCACATCAAAATTGATTGAATGCATCAAAGAGATACTCAACATATTGGATACATGGAATTCATAATCTGGCAAAAAGCCCTCACCAGATTAACAAGGAAAACAATACTCAAATCAATCAGGTTTCAATATAGCTAATGCGGTGATTAATAAAAAGGAAAAAATGGTAACCTGATAGGTGTATATCAAGTGCCCTGGAGGTCAATAAGCATAAAAGTGACCCTTCTATAGTAGAGATCACATCTGAGTCAGCCTTATATATAGGTTATGCAAACCTGCAAGGGATAGTAAATGCAGAGTCCTGACAGGTATGAGTCCGTGATACAACTCACTGTTCGGCTGGTACAGTGTTCAGCAGAGTGTTCTGGATGATACAGGCTTGGACGCGGTGAGTCTACAGGGAGTCCCGGCCAGTGACTCACTTGCAGGACCACGTGTGGGACCAGACGGTGTGTGACGTCACACTGGTGCAAATGTACGGAAGCCTCAAGGTTTGCGTAACCTATATATAAGGCTGACTCAGCTGTGAACTATACTATATAGGGGTCACTTTTATGCTTATTGACCTCCAGGGCACTTGATGTACATCAATCAGATTACCATTTTTTCCTTTTTATTAATCATCCCATTGGCTATATTGAAACCTGATTGATTTGAGTATTGTTTTCCTTGTTAGCCCGGTGGAGGCTTTTTGCCAATTTTGTGTGCTTGTACTCTTTTGCACTTGTTGGAAGTACTACTTGTACGAGCATTCACTTTTCTGTAATTTTTGTACCTTTATTTTCAATTGCTGTTCCTACAGGTTTTTCCTCCACAGTCTTTATCACTGGTTCTTATCAGTGGTGTGTATTCATCTACCTTTCAGTGGTTATTGCTATTTTTACGCTCTTGTATTAAGTAGTCACATAAACAGGGGTGTGACTTCCACTTGCTGCTCTGTTTTGTCTATAGGAGTGTTAGTAAGTGCGGATGTTTTTGTATTTGTTTTTGTGCTTGAATTCATAATCTGTTTTAGCACAGTCCCTATTTTTATTTGGGAATCTACAAGATTCTCTAGCAACACTACTTCACCAGAACCCCAAAAAAAAAAACCCTTCTACTTTCCCCACAAGTTGGTGACCGGGTGGTCGTCATGAAGTGCATGTGTGCAAAACACAGCTATCCTCCCTCACTGTGGTATATGACAACCGTGAGAGGTAATCATGCTGGGGAATCCAATACCTAATGTTCTACATATAGACCTGGTATACATTTAGTAATGTCAGCTTTTGCTCCTGTAGCATTTCTGTTCATACCTCATATCAAAAGTTACAATGAATGAATTGCCAGGGGTCAGCAAATTTAGGCACAGTTGTGAAACTACAGCTCCAAACATGTCTTCAGCTGTCAGGACATGCTGGGAGTTGTACTTTCGCAACAGCTGAAGTGTCAAAGTTTGCTGACCCCTATGCTAAGCAATGTCACATTTATTAATGGGGGGAAATTGTGTGACGTTTTATAAATAGCCATTTAAACAAGTGGTGCATATTCTGGGGAGAGAAAAGAAAAGAAAAAAAAAGGATCAAACATGTATATGAAAGATGCATTTTTGTTGAATAATCCACATACTTGGAAAAATTTCATTTAGGAATTCAACTTCTTCCTGGAAATTTCTATGTGGGTATTCCTGATGGTCTGGTTTCATAAAATTTTTTCGTGAATAAAAGAAGTTCTGTAACAAGCAGGGACAAAAAAAAAAAAAAAAGTCTCGGATAAGAACAGACATTTTTTCAGTTACACAATTTGGATAAATGAGGCCCATTAGATCTACATGGGCACATAATATCGCTGTTCTAATAAACAATCTGGGAAGAGGAGGGTCAGTAACATGAATTTATTTGCGCAACCCTTTTGCTCTCTGGAAAGATAGGCTGTCTCCACTCCATTCAGCCAAGCCGAACATTAGCTTGTAGAGAAGTTGAGACATGGTTAGACAAGCTTAATTCTTGAATGACTTCACTGGGTAGAAATGTGTCTGTAGTTTCTGCTTTTAAGTAGTTTTACAATCTCATTAGTGGAAGTGACCTTTGGAATATTTATTTAAAAAAAAATGTTTAAAGTCTAAGTAACTCGTTGCAGTGGTCGAGCATGTCAAGTACAGTGTTTAGATATTGCTGTCAGGCGCAAAGACTTTGAGCATGTGTCCTGCCACAGTTTCATTTAAATGGGGTATTCGGGACTACCATTGTCATGATCTGCAAGGATCCCATAGGTGGGAGCCCCACCATCAAAAACATATCTCCTATCCTGTGGTTATAGGATATAGGTGGTGCTCCACAATCACAACGTTAATAAATGGTATGAGATTTACCTGAGGCTTTGTTCTGATGGCTGTCATGCTTACCTGGATGTCATCAAACCCACAGTACTCCCTAGCGAGCTCCAACAGGGGAACCAGTGCTTGCAGTAAGAGGGTGGTACCACATGTCTTCAAAATGAAACGTCTCTTGGAGACAAACATGCTACTCTCACTGTGAAAATAAAACACCAAGACATTTAGGACAGAATGGTTACATTAGCTGAAATTCCTAGTCTGAGATATTAGACTACTTCCACAAAAAACATGTAAGCTTTAGGCTATAGAAACACGAAGTGCACCATTGTCTGCTGTTTTCCACCTCCCACCCTCCTATAGCCTGCACAGAGTTACATCTAAACTATGACTGGATGAAATGGGAATTACCTAAAACCATGGAATGTTTAGGCTGGGGCTAAACAGCAACAAGCTGTATGACCAAGAACATGTCTGAAATTTTCTGACTATTTTAGAGCTCTGATTTTTCTGTAAATAAAACAGCCAAGTTGTTTGCAAATCGCATGTGACAAGCATGCCGTGTGTGACTTGCAACAGGCAATTCAACATATTTAGAAACACCCCACCATTGGAAATTATTACATGCAATGTTACAATGTGTCCCTGTGATTTCAGTGTCTTGCAACAAGTTGTTGTGTTGCTCTAGCCTAATACTTAAAGAAGTTGTGCACTACTTTAGATTATCCCCCTGGGGCCCCCAAGCCTTCTTGTAAATACCTTCTGTTGCTGATGATGCCTGTGAGTGGCGCTATCGGTGGCCGCTCACAGGCAGCACGTGACCCTACGCTGACGTCATGTCAAGTGAGGCGTGACTCAGCGCTGGGGTCCCCGCGGTGGCTGCTGTGTTACCCCCGCGTCACACCCAGCATCCCCATCTTCCCCGCGCGCTCTGCCTCTCCCCATTCATTGGGACAGCGCGCAGTAAATGCCGGGTGTGATGCCGGGGTAACCCCGCCCACAGCCTGTCATCCACCATGGAACCAGGAAGATTGTGACCCCCGACTGCTGCCAGCACTTGCAGTGACATCAGCGGATGTCAGCGCTGGCTGCAGCCAGGGGTCACGTGATGCCTGTGAGCGGCCACCGATAGCGCCACTCACAGGCATCATCAGCAACAGAAGGTATTTACAAGAAGTCTTAGGGGCCCCGGGGGGATACATGAGGGGGGTATAAAGTAGTGGACAACCCCTTTAACTTTTGCATTATGGTGTATCAACACCACTTGCTTTTGTTTAAAGGGCAAGATCACACAGAATATTAGGTCTTATACTGGGCAGTCATTCTATGCCCACATTATATATATATATATATATATATATATATATATATATATATATATATATATATATATATATATATATATATATATATATATATATGAATTATACATACGAATATATGACTATATGAATTGAAAAGCTCACAAAAGTGACTACTTTGGGACACTAGTTTCCTACAGTAGGTTCTTCAACTGTTGCAAAAGTACAAGCTGCAGCATGCTGGGAATCGCATCCTTGCAAAAATAATAAGTGAGCCAAAGGCTATTGGACACTGACATAGTCAAGAATGGTCATTACCATGTGGCACATGCTACTTCTGGAGACCATTCAGCACAGATAGGGCCCTAACAAATTAAAGAGATTAAAGAGCAGATTCACACAGTGGATCTGTAGGTTTACATTCACAGCTTATCAACTCCTTTTTGTTTGTTTTTTTTGCACTAAATGGGGTTTGTAATATGAACAACTTTAGAGTATGGTGTCTCTTAGATTTGTATTAGGGCATATGACTGAAAAAGAACTGCCACTGATAGCAATGGCACCAGATATCCAAGTGATTTCAGTGGGTGATGTGGTTGAGCTTTTAGTGCTCTGAAAGAGTAATGATGCCTTAGACTTGCAGTGTGCCACATCTGGCAATAACAGCTGACCTCAGGGAGAACCAGGCAGCAATAAACCAGCTATATGAAAAGTGTACAGTGAAGTGTAACAGATTGAAGTGTTCAGAAAAAAGTTACAATACCTGAGTACATAAGCTTCCTGCTTGTCAGTTTTTGTCACACTTATGATCAAACAATGAACATTCTCCAAAAGTTTGTCCCACTCAAACCTGAAACAAGAAAAGCGTAAAAATAATACAAAATGTTAACAGCTGCAAGAGAAAAATCAGAAAATGCAATGGTAGACAAAAAATAGCTCACAAGATAAGAATCCTGAGCCCTATATGATATAGACATTTATTAGCATTTGTCATCACCATGGGAACTAAAATGTATTTATGGCAATGTGAATACCGGGACTGCAGCTGGTATGGGAACCAGAGTTTTGTATGCCTCTAACAAAAAATAAAAAAGTGGCTTGTATGGAAGTATCCTACTAAAAGCAATGCTCCATACATTCTATATGGCAGCACTTAAAGATTACGCAACACCACGTTGAAGAGGATAGGTTCTCCAGGGATGAAGTAGGTGGTTCCACTGCTGTAATTTTGTAGATAATGTGAAAGTTCTATAAATTATCTCCAGGTCAGAGCACCTGCCCAGCAAACAGATAACACATGGTATGGTGGGCAGCCTCTTAACCTCACCACCCCTGGTATGTACTATATTAAATCAGACTATCCACTTGGGGCACATCTTCAAACACATGGAGGATTCTCATCCTAGGACAGGTGCCAGTGTAACAAGGCGGAGGTTATGTTAATTCTACAGAGATTGCTTCCCTAAACAAAATGAGTGATTTGCTAATTAAAAGGTATTTAGGAATTTATTTTGAAAGACATTTTTCTATTCCAGCAGTACGCCTCATAAGGGATTCATCAATATACATTTAAATATAAGTTATTCATTCACCCCATTTCCATTCAACTCATGCGCTTAGGAGCGATATGAACGCTGATTAGTCCATAAAACAGTATCCATAGATCATGTGACCACATGGTTCATGAAGAAACACACATTCACATGATCTCTTATATCAGCACTACCTCCACCTGTCCTGCACATGCTCTTTTCTCACAGCACAGGCTCAGCAGAAGTCTGGGTTGACAAGAAAATCATGTGACTGCCAGTGACTGTATTCATGTTCATTACACAAAGATTTACCCTCCTACAACAGCTGTTCAGTTATGTGTTCAATAAAATATAGTCACTGTATGATCTTAGCAAGGTATGCGACTCTGAAACGCTGTGGGTTGGACAGATGGCACACGTCTTATCCCTACCCGCCACCCTGGATTGAAAGGTCTCTGCTTAAATGAGCATATAGCCTGAGAATTGTCAATCCAGGGTAGAAGGAGAAAAGCCGCCAGGGACTTCCCTTTCCTACTAGTCACTAGCGCAGCTCGGTCCCCAGTGGCTTTTAGGCTATGTTCACACATCTGCAGCAAAACCTAATCTCTGGCAGGAAATCAGCTGCGACGAAAACGCATGTTTGCGTTTTTTAATGTGCTTTTGTGCGTTTTTCCACTGTCCTTCTGCCTCTATTTATGCATGTACATAAAGTTCTGTGAAAAAAAAAAGAACCCAGTTCTATTTTGCCATCAAAAACGCTGAAAAAAACGCTGATGCAAATTTTGGTGCGTTTTTTTCAGCATTTTTTTCACCACCCATTGCTTCCTATGGGTGAAAAAGGGCTGAAAGTGACATGCTTAATTTTCCAAAAACCCAACCAAGGCACAAAATACGCAAAAAAAACAAAAAATGTGTGAACAGGGAATTCTGGTTTCTCAGACTTTGCTGGTACTGCAAAACGCAGCTGAAAATCTACAGCAAAGAACACTGAAAACCCCAACATGTGTGAACATAGCCTAAAAGTATGTTTTTCTCAGAAACTCTGCAGTATTTCAGAGTCACACATACCTGGCTGATATTATACAGCTGTCAGGTTCACTTTAAATACTGTATATTGAGGAAATGCTTGCATTATGTACTACTATTTCAAGAATAGATAAATGGCCAACACCTTTAAGGGGCACACACCACACATTACTTACAAGCCCCTACATTTTGCCATGCAGGCTGTTTAGGAGCATAAAGCAATATGATAATTTGCCTCTTCTTTAGGGCTCATTTAGACCAAACTTAAAAGGGAAACTTTCCCATTATCGGCCAGTCTAAACAGGTTGGCAATCACCCAAAATGCTCATTTGTTGGGAGAGATTTAGCTTAAACATTGGCTTTCCCGGTAACACATAGTCCTGTGTAAACATGAGATGCTCTGCCAATAACATGATACACAAAAGTCATACACAATCATGTTGCGTATATAGAAGTGTGGGCAGTCTATCTAAACCTCCGCTGATTGGCAAATGTAGGAAATAGACGGTCATTTAATATTCATGATTGGCCAGTTTAAGTAGGCCATTACCCATACACCAGGCTTTCTGGTAAACCTCACAAATCAAAAAACTTATAAACTGCATTTTGTACATGTGGGTGTTAGAGAACTACAGGATCGCTATTTACACAATCTCAGCCAAGTCAGGTCTGACAGTGTGGTAGGAAATACTGGCATAACCACTGCAGGGTCATGTTACACAGAGCCGCAGACACTAAACAGAAGGCCCAAGTAATGAGGCTACGCAGTATTGAGCTTGTCAATTGGACAATGCTATTCTCTTACCTTATGCTACATTTATTTATTATTTTTACAAAACATGCTAAGGCTGTGTGCCCACGATACGTTTTTTAAGCATTTCCGCAGCGGCAAAAACGGTTAAAAAACGCATGGTAGAAGACCTGCCATGTTCCCCAATGATAATCCGCATGTGCTGTGCACATGCTGCGGAAATTTCTGCTGCGGATTATTATTGCGGAAAAAAACGCAGCACTGCCAATTATTTTGCGGAAGTGCTGTGTTTTCGCCGCCATGGACTTGCATTGCAACGCATGGATTCCGCATCACTGTATATGTAGATGCGTATTCCATGCGTTCCAATGTGCGGATGGTACCCGGGTGTGGAGGACAGGAGACTCTCCTCCGGACCCGGGTACCATAGAACCTGTGAAAAAAAGAATAAAATAAAAAATAAATGTTATATTTACCTTCTGGCGGCCCCCAGTCTCCTTGTCTTCACTTGCCGGCAGCTCGCGATGGACTGAAGGACCTGCGCTGACGTCATAGTCATGTGACGGGTCACATGATGCTGACGTTGGCAGGTACTTCAGTGTACCGCGATCTGCTGGCAGTCAGCATCGAGCGAAGCAAGACACCGGGGGCCATCGGAAGGCAAGTATAGATTTATTTTTTTATTTTTTACCATTCTTTAAGGTCACACTATATAAACCAATGCCTTTTGCATGGATTTATATAGTATGACCAAGTTGTCAAGCACTTTCCAAGTGATGCTAAAATCGCTTGGAAAGCGCTTGTCAACCCGCATGCGGAAATGCATGTGAAGAACGCTTCACATCCGCTTGTCCCTGGCAGGAAAAACGCATGTACAATCCGCATGTACAATCCGCATGCGTTTTTTCTGCCAGGGGAGATGCAGAAACGCTCAGGAAAAATCCGGAGCATTTCTGCATCGTGGGCACATAGCCTAAAACTAATTTAAGGTCCCCATTTACATGGACTGATTGGCAGCAGAAAACAACCACTCATCAGTAAATCTTTACTGATCGGAGGTTGATATGTCCGTGAAAGCAGAGGCACACCAAAGTAAACAATGCGCAGTGATCTGTAATTAATTGCTCAGTTCACAAAGGCTGTTATTGTTCTGAACAGCACAGGTCCTTATTTCACAGGATGATGCACTGATGAGAAAGATTATCTTTTGCACTTCACAAAAGATCATTTCGTCAATGAACGAGTGCTTTTCTCACTCATCGGGTTATTGGGAGCCTATTTACACTGCAAGTTCATTCTGAAACAAATCTGTTCTTGAAGAAGTTTTCTACTACACATCCGCCTCCAATTGAATGGACGGCTAGACTGCCAAGCACTGCAAGTAAGCCCTTCCGGCCAGCAGTCACTGCGGTCAGCACCGATAACAGCTGATCGGCAGGGGTGCCAGGTGTGGGACCCCAGCCGATCAGACATTGATGCCCTTTCCTACGGATGGGGCATCAATGTAAAAGTAGTGGAATACTTATTTAATAATGCTTGTTCATCATCTTGCAGTGTAAATGCAGCATAATAAAACCCAATATTTCTTGAAATCAGGAGTGCACAATCTGTGGCATGTGATTTCATTCTTATCTACCTCCAACCATCTGGTCATAGACCTGCATGTCTGATAGTGAACCTACATGGGAGCAGCAGCACACAGGGAGAAGAATGGAACACTACTTAGGAGCAGGGACAGTGAAAGTAATAGTGCACTGTGCAGACATCACTGGATCCCCCATACGACAGGAGACTAAAGCCACTTAGCACTCCAAAAAGGAGTATATGAATAATCAAAGGCAGCCATCTATGCATGCAGCTCTCACCACTGTGGTTTATGGGAATTGTGAAATGCTAGGCCCTTAGCACAACACTCAAATGCATCCCTGCCATCCTCCACTTTACAGCAAGCTGGAGATCACAACCTCCATTCTCTGGAAAATGAAACCAGCACCGATTAGACATTTATGGCATTACACGTTTAATAGGCCATAATGGTCTCAGATAGTAATATCCCCATTTGCATTCCTTGGACCAGAAAGGGTTGTGCACCCCTGCTCTAAAAAGGAACTGTTACCAGGTGATTGCTGCCTTATGTGAGCAGCATAAGCCAAAGAACCCATCCACCCACTTTATTAATTTTTAAACGCAACATTGATTCCATGGTGCTATACTTGCGTGAAAGGGTTTACATGCAAAATACATAAAATTACAAGGAACAAACTAACAGTAAGACTGATACAGAGGGGAGAGGACCCAGCCCTACTGGGTAACGAGGAAGGAGATAATAGGTTGGTGGGTTGCTGCAGCTCCAATGGTAGTGAGATAACAGCGGGGTTATTGTAGGCTTTCCTGTAGAGATGAATTTTCAGGTTACATCTAAAGATTCCAAATGTGGGAGACAAATCAGACACGCTAAGGTCTCAAATTCCAGAGAATAAGGGGGATGCTTGGGAGAAGTCTTGGAGGCAATTGGGTGTGGAACTTACAACAATGGAAGAAAGAAGATCTTGTGAGGACTGGACAGTACATGTGGGGGCAGTATCGAAAGATTGGCTTGGAGTTATGTGGAGGAGATAGATTATGGAGGGCCTAGTAAATTCCAGCACTAGGTCACCTACAGAGCTAATTGCTGTAATTTTGATAAAAGTACATCTCCTGCAGATCTACCAGTTCTCTAAAAGCCACACTATTATCCCACCCCCACCACTGATAGTCACCTGTGTACATTGCATAGGCAGAAAGCTACCAATTGGTAAGAGGCGGGATAGCCAGTGCTCATGAATATCCAGGACTATGTTGTTGCAGGTTTACTAGTCCTCAGGGAATCTCCTGCTGATAAAACGTTTATCAAAACTACAGAAAGGAGCCCAACAAGTCATCCAGTGCTGGAATCGCAATCTCTGCTTCTACATTATGCTGCAATCAGGTAGCAAAATCCTACTGACAGTCTCTTTAAATGGTTTTCGGATATACAATCTTCATGAGGATAGACAATTTCATATATACATGAACTTCATGAACTGCAGAATCCTCAACAGCAGTCTTTCTGGTTATAAATACAATGGCGTTCATTTCATACAATGCTTGCATTATGAGGAAGTAGTGACAATCACTGCAGTCACAACTGCACCTCAGCACGGATTGGAAGAGTGCCTGCCAAAACCTCAGGTAAATTCTGCTTTCAGTGGTATCTGCATTCTCACATACAGTTGAAACAGTGGCTGAGCGCCTCAGGTTTTTTTTTATTGAAGCAAACAGCATTCAAACATTATATAGAAGCAAAAGTGCGGACATCCCACCCCATCTCTAGGCACAAATGGAGCATCACTGTACAGTATATCTAAGCACAATACTATTGCATTTCTGTATCAAATACAGATCCAACAGCAAAATCACTAGCTCATGCAGTTAAATGGTAGTGTGAAGAAAAGCTGTTAGTATCAAAATTCCAATCTTTATTTCATCCTCACTAATAAGTGCATGATACAGAGACTAGTAAGGATCATGTTTATGTGTTTCGACCATGTACCAAGACTGGTACATGGTTGAAACACGTAAACATGAAATTTACGAAACATGAAAACATTTGCACTGTTTCGGGTCATGGTGAAAAAAAAAATGGGTTTTGCACAGTTGGCTAGCTGCTCTGTGAAGCAATCCATGCTCAAAATGGTTCCATTCTTTAAGAGATTGTTCAATTTCCTTACCCACAATATCCCTTGTGTCCAGAATCAACAAATCTTCACTTGAATCTGAAAATAGGTTTCCCATTTCTCTCACTGTCGCTGCAAAGTTATAAACTCTTTCTAAGATCTGCCTTTGTTTTGCAGAAGCTTCATCATGATGGTGTTCAAGGTTCTCTAAAGCATTTCTTTGATTTACAAACTCTTCAACAGTCCATGCCACTTCTGGTCCACAAACCATCCATTGAAGTAAAGCATCTCTGTTTGGAGTCAAACCTATAGCGCATCCAGAGCCTTTGATTAGCATTATTCTGCTCATGTACTTCATCAATGGGCATATTGGAAAATTATCAACTTGCCTTGTTAATAAATTTGGTTGCATCTCCCCCAGAAGCATCATATTCCGGATGTGCACTGCAACATACATTGTATTGTTGTGGTGACATTGTATGAAACAGCCACTGCAGTTTATTCAAATCTGTTATATACAGTGGTGTGAAGAAGTGTTTACCACTTTCCTGATTTCTTGCATGCTTTTCACACTTAAATGTTTCATATCACAAAACAAATTTAAATATATTAAACAAAGATAACACAAGTAAATAAAAAAATGCAGTTTTTAAATGGAAATCTTTATTAAGGGAAAAAAGAAATCCAAATCTACTGGGCCCTGTGTGAAAAAGTGATCCCCCTTAAAACATAAATTAACTTTGCTTTATCACATCTTTGGAAAGCGGAGCTCAATTTCCCTAGCCACACACAGGCCTGATTACTGCCACACCTGTTCTCAATCAAGAGATCACTTAAATAGGACCTGCCTGACAAAATCCCAAAAGATCTTCAAAAGCTAGACATCATGCTGCGATCCAAAGAAAATCAGGAACAAATGAGAAACAAAGTAATTGAGATTATCAGTCTGGAAAAGGTTATAAGGCCATTTCTAAACCTTTGGGACTCCAGCAAACCAGTGAGACATTATCCACAAATTACAAAAATACTAAACAGTGGTGAACCTTCCCAGGACTGGCCGGTCGACCAAAAGTACCCCAAGAGCGCAGCGAACACTAATCCAATCGGTCAAAAAAAACAAAACACAACATCCAAAGAACTGCAGGCCTCACTTGCCTCAGTTAAGGTCAGTGTTCATGACTCCACCATAAAAAGACTAGGCAAAAATGGCATGCATGGCAGAGTTCCAAGACAAAAAACACTGCTGTGCAAAAACAACAAAGGCTTGTCTCAGTTTTGCCAGAAAACATCTTGACAATTGCCAAGACTTTTGGGAGAATTTTCTGAGAACAAGACAAAAGTTGAACTTTTTGGAAGGTGTATGTCCATTACATCTGGCGTAGAAGTAACAGCATTTAAAAAAAAAAAAAGAGCATCATACCAACAGTAAAATATGGTGGTGGTAGTGTGATGGTCTGGGGTCGTTTTGCTGCTGCAGGAACTGTAAGATTTGCTGTGGTAAATGGAACCATGAATTCTGTTGTCTACCAAAAAATCCCGAAGGAGAATGTCTGGCCATCTGTTCTTGACCTCAAGCTGAAGCGCACTTTGGTTATGCAGCAGGACAATGATCCAAAACACCAGCAAGTTCACCTCTGAATGGCTTAAGAAAAACAAAAATTAAGACTTTGGAGTGGCCTAGTCAAAGTCCTGACCTTAATCCAATTGCGATGCTGTGGCATAACCTTAAAAAGGCTGTTCATGCTCTGAAACCCTCCAATGTGGCCGAATTACAACAATTTTGCAAAGATGAGTGGGCCTAAGTTCCTCCAGAGCGTTGTAACAGACTCATTGCCAGTTATCGCAAACGCTTGATTGCAGTTGTTGCTGCTAAGGGTGGCCCAACCAGTTATTAGTTTAGGGGGCAATCACTTTCACACAGGGCACTGTAGGCAGGGCTGTGGAGTCTGTCTATTTTGGTGGAGTCGTAATAAAATGGAACGACTCCAACTCCTAAAATATATAATAAAATTGGGTGCAGCAGTTCAATGCAGTTTGTGGGGAATATTTTTTCATAAGAATTTGGGAAAGTTATGAAATGTCCTATAAATGCCTGTCCTATTCCTATTCTAAGGGTCTAGACTTTTTTGCTGAGATGAATCTGTGCTACAGTAAATTTATCACTTAAACATGAGCCATGTATGAGGGAGTTGGAGTCGTAGTCAATGTCATGGAAATTGTGGAGTTTCCCTTACCGACTCCACAGCCCTGACTGTAGGTTTAGATTTCTTTTTCCCTTAATAAAGTTCTTCATTTTAAAAATGAATTTTGTGTTGACTTATGTTATCTTTGTCTAATATTTGCAATTTGTGATCTGAAACATTTAAGTGTGACAAACATGCAAAAGAATAAGAAATCCAGAATGGGCAAACACACAACTGTAGGCCAACATAGCCAGCTGTGTTTGGAGAATGAGGTTCAAAAAATTAAATTGAGGATGGTTTTCTTGATACAAAACACCAATCTCGTTCAGTAACATCAGTCTCATGGTTTTCTTCACAAAATTCTTTGTATGCTTTCTGCCTAAGCTTGAACAGAGCACATGCTATTATATGGTGAGCTTGCAAGGTCTTCTTTACAAGGATAGCACTCACAAATGAAACTGCAGTCCCTATGGTTGCCACTTTGGCTTCTTCAAAGCCTGCAGTCCAGCCACTGTTCTCTAAAACTTCCTAAGCATTTTAGGAGAGACCTCTTCATGTGCAATCCTCCAAGGAGGATGACAAATTTGTCTTCACCATATCTATCAGGCCAGGTCCACTGTATTTGTTTCATTATTTTAAATAGTGGCTGGTCACATGTTATAACAGATGTCTGTCCTGTATTGGTAATGGTGGTTGCTTCCTTAAAGAGGTTCATGGTGTGCTGTAACAAAGAAACAGACCTGGAGTCATCTTTGAAGAGGGGGAAAAGCAGTTGCTGCTGGTGATTTATTTCCATTGTCCTTTTGGCTGTGAAATGCAGCCCAGGTTGCATTATTGCTCCTTTCTTCTTCAGTTCCCTTGATATGCAAGTCTGGCTACATGATCACACCAAGAGTATTCAGTGTCACTATTTGTAGACACAGTCAGTTGAGATGCCTTCAAGGCAAGTTGTTTTTTTGCAGGGAGCTTTTAGTTTTGATGGGAGGAATTGTGTAGCTTGTTGGCAATTGTGTGATAGTTTTACCAGATCTGTTGACAAATTTTGTGGTTTAGGTTGAACCGACATCGTGCCCATCTTGATGCTGGAAAAGGGAGAACCCAGTTCCATAAAATAAACCTTTTGTGCACTCGTTGCACTGGGATTATGATTAGTGAGGAGCAAGTATGTTCTGTTAACCCTGTCAGAGAGCATGCTCGGGTACGTGCAGAGTATCTTCAGCGTGCTCGGGTGTTATGTTTTAGTCACTCTGATTTGCGACTGTTTGATAGCTTTAATACATGTGAGGAATTCCTAAGAAACAGGCATTCCTCACATGTATTAAAGCTGCCAAACAGTCGCGAATCATGTGCACAGAGTGACTCAAACATAACACCCAAGCATGCTGAAGATACTCGGAAACACCCAAGCATGCTCATAAATCTTGAGTAATGAGCATACTCGCTCATCACTAATTATGATCAATGTAATCAACTGCCGCAGTTGTGAAGACACAAAGCTTCAAGCTTGGAGGTACTACAGCATTGATGTTATTAAAATGATTAATGGCAGATATCCCTAAATCAACAAAAAAGGTCAGCACTATCATATGACACTGATAAACACAAAGTTGAACAAGAGGTCAACTGCATCTTTTGAACATATCTTTGAGTGAATGTAACTCCCTAGAAACAAAAAGAGTCGGGTCACTTGATTTCAGGATCGTACTTTTCCTGAACATTGCTGGTCCTTGAAGGTGTGATAACTTGTAAGCTGTGCTAAAGTTAGATTTGCTTGCAGTACTTTACTCTCATCAGGACTTTGGAATCTTGGCTCATTAATCACTTAAAAGAAAGTGGTGACTGTAGATGGAACTGAATTTTGTAAAAAAAAAATCCATTAAAAGGTAACTGTGTTGAAGGATCTCTGTTTGCAGTATGCTTGCAGCACGAGTCAGTATAACTGCTTCAGATTCATTATCCAAAATACATGTTTTACATAAATGGTGCCCAACATCTTTAGAACCATTAAAGCGGTTGTCCACAACTTTTACATTGATGGCCTATCCTTAGGATAGTTCATCAATATCTGATCGGCTGGGGTCCAACACCCGACACCCCCTGACAATCATCTGTTATCGGTGTCAGCGGCCGCAAGTACTTATTTGCGGAGCTGGCCGTCTACTTGTAGTGTCCGAGACAGGGTACTACACATCTGTCTCTTATTGATTTGAATAGGAGGTGCATGTGTAGTACCCTGCAGCAGCCACTCCAGGTAGACGAGATCCGCGAGTGCAATGACTTGTTGAAGGCCGACTAGCAATATCCACTTACAACTGGTGTGAACTGTCTCCTGATGAACAAACCAAGTTCCTTATCTTCTCCCAACATTGGGGTTACATGATCAACCTACTTTTCATTGTAATGTAGGTTACATTTTCTGTGAAACTTTGCTTTTTTCTTCAAAAGTGTCTCTTTTAAGCCACTACCATCATCCAATCTTTACAGTGATCCAATTGCTGCAGGAAGACTCTACAACTTGAAGAGCCAAAAGATTCTTCTCAAAAGATTAATACCCAGCTGCCGCATTCATGGTTTCCCACTCAGCAGGACAAGAGTTTCTTATTATTATTATTTATTATTATTATTTATTATTATAGCGCCATTTATTCCATGGCGCTTTACATGTGATAGGGATATACATAACAAAAGCATTTACATAATCTTAACAAAACGAGTCAGCGACTGGTACAGGAGGAGCGAGGACCCTGCCCGCGAGGGCTCACAGTCTACGAGGGATGGGTGAGGATACAGTAGGTGAGGGTAGAGCTGATTGTGCAGTGGTGTTTACTGCAGGTTGTAGGCTTGTCGGAAGAGGTGGGTCTTCAAGTTCCTTTTGAAGGTTTCCACGGTCGGCGAGAGTCTGATATGTTGGGGTAGAGAGTTCCAGAGTAGGGGGGAAGCACGGGAGAAATCTTGTATACGATTGTGGGAGGAGGAGATAAGAGGGGAGTAGAGCAGGAGATCTTGTGAGGATCGGAGGTTGCGTGCAGGTAAGTACCGGGAGACTAGGTCACAGATGTATGGGGGAGACAGGTTGTGGATGGCTTTGTATGCCATGGTTAGAGTTTTGAACTGAATTCTCTGGGCAATAGGGAGCCAGTGAAGGGATTGACAGAGAGGAGAGGCCGGGGAATAGCGGGGGGACAAGTGGATTAGTCGAGCAGCAGAGTTTAGGATAGATTGGAGAGGTGCAAGAGTGTTGGAAGGGATGCCACGGAGCAGGAGGTTGCAGTAGTCGAGGCGGGATATGATGAGGGCATGCACTAGTGTTTTTGCAGAGTCTTTGCTGAGGAATGCACGGATCCGGGAGATGTTTTTGAGTTGGAGTCGGCAGGAGGTGGAAAGGGCTTGAATATGTGGCTTGAAGGAGAGATCAGAGTCCAGGGTTACCCCAAGGCAGCGAGCTTGTGGGACTGGGGAGAGTGAACAGCCATTGACGTTGATGGATAGGTCAGATGGGGGATGTGAATGAGAGGGTGGAAAGATGATGAACTCTGTTTTATCCATGTTGAGTTTTAGAAACCTGTCGGAGAAGAAGGATGAGATGGCGGTCAGACATTGTGGGATTCTGGTTAGTAGGGAGGAGATATCGGGTCCAGAGAGGTAGATCTGTGTGTCATCAGCATAGAGGTGATACTGAAAGCCGTGAGACTCTATGAGCTGTCCCAGGCCAAAGGTGTAGATGGAGAAGAGCAGGGGTCCTAGAACTGAACCTTGGGGGACACAGACAGATAGGGGGCGAGATGAGGAGGTGGTGCGTGAGTGGGAGACGCTGAATGTCCTGTCTGTTAAGTATGAGGAGATCCAAGATAGAGCCAAGTCCGTGATGCCAAGAGATGAGAGAATCTGGAGTAAGAGGGAATGGTCCACTGTGTCAAAGGCAGATGACAGGTCCAGAAGGAGGAGGATGGAGTAGTGTCGCTTGGATTTGGCATTTAGTAGGTCGTTGGTGACTTTGGTCAGGGCAGTTTCAGTCGAGTGATGCGGTCGGAAGCCAGATTGTAGACGGTCGAAGAGGGAGCAGGAGGAGAGGTGGGAGGACAGTTCAAGGTGGACATGTTGTTCTAGAAGTTTTGAGGCAAAGGGGAGAAGTGATATGGGGCGGTAGCTGGTCAGAGAGGAAGGGTCAAGGGAGGGCTTTTTGAGGATGGGTGTGATTGCGGCATGTTTGAAACATGAGGGGAAGACTCCGGTTGTTAGTGATAGATTGAAGAGGTGGGTTAGGGTTGGGATGAAGACTGAGGTGAGGTTAGTGATGAGGTGGGATGGGATTGGGTCAAGTTCGCAGGTGGTGAGGTGTGATTTGGAGAGTAAAGAGGAGACTTGACCTTCTGTAATGGTGGAGAAGTGGGGTTTGGAGGAGGAGGGTTGAGTAGATATGAGGAGGGGTTGTGTGGACTTTAGGCCAAAGTTTTGTCTGATGGTGTCAATCTTCTGTTTGAAGAATGAGGCAAAGTCGTCGGCTGAGATGAGAGAAGAGGGAGGAGGTGCTGGGGGACGAAGGAGAGAGTTGAAAGTGTTAAATAGCTGTTTAGGGTTGTGAGATAGGGAGGATATGAGAGATGAGAAGTAGGTTTGTTTTGCTGTAGTGAGTGCGGACTTGAAATTAGTGAGGGATTGCTTGAATGCGATGAAGTGCTCGATGGAGTGAGACCTTTTCCATCTCCGCTCCGCAACCCTGGAGGCCCGGCGCAGTTCTTTGGTAAGTTTAGTGTGCCAGGGTTGCCTGTTGAATGTGCGAGGTGTGGTGTGTGTGAGAGGGGCGATCGAGTCTAGAGCTGCAGCTATTGTGGTGTTATATGAAGCAGCAGCAACGTCTGCATCGTGCAAGGAATTTATGTCTGTGAGAGGAAGGAGGGATTCAGAGAGAGAGTGTAGGTCAAGGTGTTTGAGATTTCTGCGAGGGTGTGTGAGTTTGTGGAGTGGGGATTGTGCACCCGGAGAGGAGAGGGTAGAGAATGTGAGGAGGTTATGGTCAGAGAGAGGGAGTGGTGAGTTAGAGAGGTTAGATAGGGAACAGAGGCGGGTGAAGATTAGGTCCAGTGTGTGGCCATCTTTGTGGGTGGGTGTGGAAGACCATTGAGTGAGTCCAAAGGAGGAAGTGAGGGATAGGAGCTTAGAGACAGACGAGTGGGGAGTGTCAATGGGGATGTTGAAGTCACCCATTATGATAGTGGGGATGTCAGTGGAAAGGAAGTGAAGCAGCCAGGTAGTGAAATGGTCTAAGAAGGTGGTGGCTTGCCCTGGGGGTCGCCAACAATTGTTCATTGTCTGGCAAAAGATGCTCTGCTCCCAGTTTGTTTCTGAGTCACGGGATGAGCACTTCGTTGGGCTCCCTTCAACCAACTTTAAAAAATTTTTCATCTTGAAAGCTTGGTGAATTCTTAAGTACTCGATATACCAAAGTTTAGGAACATCTCAACTTGGAAAAGATTAATTTCAGTATGAACTTTTAAATAAATCAGAACACAAAAGTTCAAAGGTCATTCAAAAACAGCATAAAAATATTATATGGAAATTTGTGAGAAAACAATTGAGTTTAGGGGAAGAATAAAAAAGTATAAAAAAAATTGTTTGAAAAGATCTTTACAATAAAAAAATAAAAATAAAATCAGATTCTGTTCAAAAGTTAAGGGTAAAAAATGCATTTGGTCACCTTTCTCCAATATGGCTGCTCAGCGTGGGTTTCTGCGATCCCTACAATGCTCAAAATCATCAGTCTCAGAACATTCATGCAAAGTTTCATACTTTTACCCCAAAAATGTACAATTCCTTACAGCTTACTAGAAGAATTAATGCGATTATGAAGACAACACCAAATATTGTTTTGATCTCTCTTTTGTTCACTCACTGTTTTTTGGCAATTGATCAAAAACTATTAACACATGCATTTTTGAAATATTTCTTACTTCGTGCAAAAGTTTTATACAAATGTGCAAAAAAGCAGTAAACAAAAAACTGAAATTTACTGTAGCACAGATTCATCTCAGCTAAAAGTCTAGACCCTTAGATCAGGAATAGGACAGACATTTATAGGACATTTCATAACTTTCCCAAATTCTTATGAAAAAATATTCCCCACAAACTGCATTGAACTACTGTACCCAATTTATTATATATTTTAGGAGTTGGAGTCGGTCCATTTTATACTGACTCCATGACTCCACAGCCCTGATGGGCACGTAGCCCAAGCGCTAATAAGTTTGCAAACATTGAATATATGAAATTTGAACTATTACTGCCATAAAGAATATTTTTGCCTGTTACAATACTATTGGAATTAGTGGCTGCCTGTATTTGGCTGAGCACTACTCCCATCAGCCAAATGTTTTAATTAACACTTTAAATTTGTAGGTTTTATTCTGAGTGATGCATGTGTGATAAATATTAGGTTTATGGTCCCATCAAAAAAAGGGTATGCCCTTGCACAGCTGGTGGGCTTACATGAATTGCCAAATTTGTGCGTGAAGTAATGAATTTGGGACCTCTTCTAAGTGGAGTGTACTGTGTTAGAAATGGTACTTCAGTCAGGGACTGGAGTAGCATTTCCGGTGTACAAATTGCAAGCATTTTTTGACTAATTTGATGGCCAGATGTGGCCACGCCCCCTCTGCCCATTTAGGATGAGAAGCTAAACTGGTAAAAGGACGCCAAAAGTCGCAATTTTTTTTAAAGTCTTAGGCTATGTGCCCACGATGCAGAAATGCTCCGGATTTTTCCTGAGCATTTCTGCATCTCCTTGGCAGAAAAACCACATGCGGATTGTACATGCGTTTCTCCTGCCAGGGACAAGCGGATGTGAAGGGTTCTTCACATCCATTTCCGCATGCGGGTTGTCAAGCGCTTTCCAAGCGATTTTAGCATCACTTGGAAAGTGCTTGTCAACTTGGTCACACTATATAAATCCATGCAAACGGCATGGCTTTATTTAGTGTGACCTTAAAGAATGGTTAAAAATAAAAAAATAAACTATATACTTACCTTCTGATGGCCCCCGGAGTCTTTACTCGATCCGTCCTGGCTTGCCGGCAGCTCGCAGTACACTGAAGGACCTGCCGTCACATGACTAAATGACGTCAGCGCAGGTCTTTCAGTGCACCACGATCTGCCAGCAAGCGAAGACAAGCGCACCGCAGGTCATCAGAAGGTAAGTATAATATTTTTTTATTCTTTTTTTTTTACAGGTTCTATGGTACCCAGGTCCGGAGGAGAGTCTCCTCTCCTCCAGACCCGGGTACCATCCACACATTGAAACGCATGGAATGCGCATCTACAGATGCAGTGATGCGTAATCCATGCGTTCCAATGCAAGTCAATGGCGGCGAAAACGCAGCGCTTCCGCAAAATAATTGGTAGTGCTGCGTTTTTTTCCGCAATGATAATCCGCAGCGGAAATTTCCATAGCATGTGCACAGCACATGCGGATTATCATCGATGAACATGGCAGGCCTACCAAGCGTTTAAGAGTTTCTGCATCGTGGGCACAGCCTTAAACCAGATTTCTGGAGGAAAAGCTTTGATGAATCGGTCCCAATGTTTGCAAACAACTTAGTGTATAGAAAGTGCTGCTGTATGCTTTTGTGTTTAAAACTGTTGCAGTATATGTCTTATTTATTTTTGGGGTGGGTGATATGTCTTTATGGGCTCAACTGTTACCACACATCTAAGAAACAATCTCTTGGGAGCAGGAGTCCAAAATTGTCTTTAGTTACGTCTCCGTAGGAAGGATCTCTAGGTTACATAAAAGGTTAATGAAAGAAAAGGTTTGACCTTGCATCTTATTTGAATGAATGTGTGATATGCTCTAACTAATGGTAATGACCTCAGTAGACAATTGAGGACTGACCATGAAACATTCTTTAGCTGCCTGGTAAAATTACCAGTTTCCAGCAATCATCCATATGATAACCAGTTTTTCAATCACAGTATCTGCAATGCTTTTATATAATTTGGCTATCCCTGTCCATTTTCCTTTACAACTCCCGAGCTCTTTATTATGAAGTATTCACTTTAACAAAGAAGCGTTCCACAAGGACATAAGCTGCTAATGCATAACTACTTAGCAGTTGGATCATGTGCATGCGTGTACACGGAAAAGTGATTTTACTTGCAAGGTAGTAGTCTCCAGAGACATGAAGCCATTTCCTAAACAGTTCCTAAAATTGTCTAAAAGTATAAACCATCTTGCCCATTGCTACCAGAGAGCAGCTTACAATTTTTAGAGTGCACCTGTCAGCAGGATTGTGGTCAGTAAACTACATACACTGTCAGGTGAGCAACATTACACGGATTAAAATGATACCTTAGTTGATGAAATCCATCCTATGGTTCTTGTGTAATCTTTCAGTTTGGAGATAATGATATGCTCGTGCTCCAGGGCGGCCTGCTCTACCTTGTGCTCTATCTATATTCATCTGTATACTCTTATGACAACTCACTGTGCCTTCACTGACCCTTCTAGAGATAGCTGCTAGAAGGGAATTGATAGGTGGTCATCCTGTATTGTAACAGGAAGCCAGACTGTCCTGCTGCATACACAAGTGAGCTGTACTGGAATGACAGACTGGAGATCACGTGACAAGTGCCCATTATGAAAGCGTTACATATTTGAATGCAATGGCTAGAATTAAATTATACAACTACAATATTGATGGCAAATTACCATTAAATGTGCAAAACATTTATATATATATATTACGCCTCATTCAGAAGTCCATGTAGCAAGTATGTGTTGTATCAGTTTTTTTTTCACAACCAGAACACGTACCCACTATAGTCTATGGGGCTACTCACATGCCCATGTTTTTTCATGGACCAGAAGATATGCCCATTTTTCTCCAGTATTAGGGATAAAAAGTGTCAATACAAGTCTATGGGTCTGTGAAAAACCATACAGCAACAGGATGGCATATTTAATATTGCAAAAGATAGAAGCTTTGTAATTTATTCATCCATCTGAAAAACACTAATGGTAAAACTAGACCATACACTGATGACGCAGGTACTTTTTCACTTGTGTTTAAACACGGATGTGTGAATAAGGCTTTAGAGTGCTACTTTAAAGTGGTAGAAGCTAACAGACAATCGACAACAGCCGTGTACAAAAAAGTCATGACAATTAAAGGTGTTCCTATCAGAGTGATGATATATCACTAGGAAATGTCAACACTTTTTGACTGGTGAGGTCGAACAAAAAAAACAAAGCAAGAGGTCAGACACTGATTTAGTGTTGCAATCTCATTTAATTGATTGGCGATGTGCTGTAGGTGTCTTGGATAGCAAATGGTTGCAGCAGTCGTCCAGGGAAGACACTGGGGGATAATTACTTTTCAGAGTGCTTTTGTATGCTCAAATTAGCTCTTCTATGTAATAGTCTTTTTTCATATTAAAGGGATATTCCCAAAATATCAATTATATTTCAGAGGTTTAAAATTCAGAAAAATGTCAAATGCAAACAATTTTCATAAGGGCTCGCTGCTCCAGATCTCACCCCCTGAAAATCTGCATGTCAGAGGCTTTTTGCCAACCTGGTTGCCCAGAGATACATCCTGTAGTCCTTTCATGCCAAGTCACACATGCTCAGTAGATACCTACTATTCCTCCACAGTGTGTGTCATTTTACCGGGGTTCTGGCAGCAATAGCCAATTTCCTGACTTTGCTAATCAGAGTTGCAGCATGTCCCTCTTGCAGACTATCTCTTATTGCCAGCTGCAGCGTGTGCACAACACAGCGCATGTGATGAATAGGAGACAGGTGTGAAGCAGCTTCAACAAGATCATCTAATTGTAAAGAATCATTTTGCTGTTCTTCTGTAGTAATATATTTGTTCCTCCATTATGGGAACAGGACTGTGGCCTTCCATCTCCAACATACTGAATCTGAAACGCTCTTCTAGCTGCTGTTCACCTTCATTCTCATTCATCAGTTTAATTGTACTTCCCATGTTTGAAGCATTATGTTATAATAGCAAGAACCTGTTCTTTTTTGTTCTTAATCCTGCTTTCCTGTTCGCTCCAGAAGTTCTGAGATGAGTGCAGGCATTCCTTCCCTGTGTTTTTTCCCCCTTATCTGTAGAGGAGGAGCTTCTCTACTTATGTACATAAACTGCAGCACAGATTCATCTCCGCTAGATGTCTAGACCCTTAGACATTTATAGGACATTTCATAACTTTCCCAAATTCTTATGAAAAAATATTCCCCACAAACTGCATTGAACTACTGTACTCAATTTATTATATATTTTAGGAGTCTGTTCATTTTATACCGACTCCACCAAAATGGACACAAACGCCGACTCCACAGCCCTGCTCATTGTACAGGGTGTTCATGGCACTCCTGTAAAGGAGATGCATCGATCCTCCTGCTCTGTTGTGTGATAGATAAAGCATAGCAAGAGCCAAAGTGACGGTCACTAAACAATCAATGTTTTTTATTAACTGCATGAATATTTGTCCATATTTGTTATACTAGATGCTTTCTAAATATAAATGCTATGTACTATACAGTTTAATAGCAAAACGGTCTTCTCTGCCACCAGTAATCAAAGCTCTAGTAAAATGAAAGCTGCCTATTGGATGCTATGGGCAACAAAGTTTTTGGAGCGAGAGGACGCATAAGGGGAATGTACCTGCAACACATACAGAATTGGAGGATTAGATACCTTTACACAGAGCTGTAACAGCCAATAAGAATTCATTCTATTAGAAACTATGCTCAGCACCATGTCTCCCCACATCAACTATGCTCCATGGGCAACTAGCAGAGGACAAAGCATATAGAGAAGCTAACACTATCTGTGCATGGAAAAAGCAGGAAGCATGAAGAAAGGCGATTTTGGGAAATGTAGTTTACATTGGGCAGCTCTAAAATACCATCCACTTCACACTGAACAGAGGGCACTAGAGCCAGAAAATTATGTAAGAAACTAGCCAGTGAGGAAGTGAAGGCACGGCTTATTTAGTCGTTAGTATGCTACAGGGAGCTTGAAAAAGCTGGATAAACCCTTATGTAACAACCAATAAGGCTAGGGCATCATGCACTCACTGCAGGCTAACAAGAAGAATTTAACAAGATCTGCATCACAAATGTACATGTCAGCCCGTTACCCTACAGTCCCCCCCCCCAGGGAAAGCTTGAGATCATCCACCTCGTGTCAGAGCGGTGGTGGTGACACATGTCTGGTCATATATCCTGGATTCTGTAGCACTGATGCTAGTGCGCAGGCCTGCTCAAGGCAGCTTATTAGCACATTACGTAGGTGTCCTGATAGGATATCAAACAAAACTTATGTCTAGATAGTGTTTTTTTCATTATTCCAATGGAATACTAATCTAACAGTAAAGATCTAATCAGACAATTTCTTTTGTGGTGGGACTGTGGTGTGATGGAAGTGTTCGGTGGGGGTGGAGGGTGCTAGTTTGTGGTAAAAGCTGCAGTATCTGCTACAGCACATTCCATAGATTATCAAGCCGCCCACCTCATTCATTGGCTGCAAGAGGCTTCACCATGGTAAAGGGGTGAGCCAGCAAGAAACTCACGTGTATCAGCAGCAGACTTGCTGCTCCAATGACCTGCCCCACACAGGCTTTATCGCAAGCTGCACATTATGTAGGTCTATTACTAAACCAAGCATGTTTAGTAAGTCATAAGTCCTTGTGCAAGCAGCTATGGGGGTACTGTGGTTTGTTACTTTGTACATATATGTTCTGAACTATACAGTGCTATGGAGACTGTTGCACTATATTCTCATGCCAGACACGACACCAGTAACACCAAGGTTCCCATTACTATCACAGCACGATACTGAAGAGCAGTCAGGTTTTAGGCATGTTAATAACTGCTGAGCCAATTTGTCCAATGGGTTGTCAGAACATCGAGTCTATGGTGACATTTATTATTGCTTACTTGTATAGCACTATCCACAGCAATTTACATACATTACAATCACTGTCCCCATTGGGGCTAACAATTTAAATGACCTATCAGTACGTCTTTGGAATTTTGGAGAAACACGGGAAGAACATGCAAACTCCTTGCAGATGTTGTCCTTGGTGGGATTTCAACCTCGAACCCCAGCGCTGCAAAGCAGCAATGCTAACCACTGAGCCACAGATGGTTTGGCCAGCAGATATGTCTCCCACTCCAAAACAGAAATTGAAATGCGGCAGCTCCTAAAGCTGCACCACTGGTGAGTTTATGCGGCTGCAAATAGAAGCATAGTGGGCATGGGATTTCTATGAATCCCATCCACTGTGCTTGTACTGTACAACATAATATAAAACCTATTGTCAGCTAGACAAGAAAATTATGTGCCAACATACAAATAGTGGGCACCAAGTAACAAGCAATAAATCGGCTATTTTGTGGGGAAACAGAAATGAACCAAATTTGAAGATTAACCAATAGCCAAAAATATAAATGCGACACACAGGAGGAGGAGACAAGAATATAGTCACAGATTAAGGTATATCTTGAAGGCACATGCTAATAGCTATATGAAATGCAATCAATATAAAGCTCTATAGGCAAATAAATTGCAAGACCATGTACCTGTATTAATCTCCTGTTGGTATGGCGCCAGGTCCCGTCCCTACACATGTTTTGGCTTGCAGCCTTCCTCAGGAGATGAATACAGGTACATGGTCTTGCAATTTACTTGCCCATAGGGCTTCATATTATTGATTGTATTTCATATAGCCATTTATTAGCATGTGCCTTCAAGATATACCTTAATCTGTGACTATATTCTTGTCTCCTCCTGCTGTGTGTCGCCTATAGTGTTAACTCACTGTGCCTTTTTTAAATATCTAATAAAGTTTGATTTATTCATATTTTTGGCTATTGGTTAATCTTCAAATCTGGTTTATATTTGTACTGTACAACGCAGCGGTTTGGACGCAGCTCAGGTGATCACTCCGGATCATGGGCACGTAGCCTTACCTCTACCTATCATCTGTTAGGGACCCTCACACAACTTTGCACAACCCACTGATGGTCTAATGTGTACCGAGGCCTTAACAGCAGGGCTGTGGAGTCGGTAAGCCAAACCTCCGACTCCTCAATTTCCATGACACCAACTCCGACTCCCTCATACATGACTCATGTTTAAGTGATAAATTTACTGTAGCACAGATTCATCTCAGCTAAAAGTCTAGACCCTTAGACCAGGAATAGGACATTTCATAACTTTCCCAAATTCTTATGAAAAAAGATTCCCCACAAACTGCACTGAATTACTGTACCCAATTTATTATATATTTTAGAAGTTGGAGTCGGTCCATTTTATACCAACAAAATGGACACCGACTCCACAGCCCTGCTTAACAGCTGAATATTTCTCAGTGTTCATTACTGGATTGCCTTAGCATAATCATTTCAGTACTCCAATTAAAATAAAATCAGTGGCTACTCCTCTCCTGTTGTGGTGACTTTCCAGGAATGTCAGTGCCGCTGTTCCCAGAGTGACGCAAATGGTATCATGTGCTGGCTATAGCTAATGAGTGGCCATACTTTGGCTGCAGCTCATCAATATTTCATTGGAGTGGAAAAGGCTGCCGATTGTGAGCGGACCCCTTTCATACCAGAACATTTATGTAATCATGGCCACTATACGTGGTGGGCAACACAAGTAATCACACACAAATAGCACTGCAGAGGTAATCCATCTCCATGTATGCTGCCAGCAGCACAGGCTGCTCAAATGAATGACTCCAGCTCTGCTCAGCGGACAGGGATTACATTCCTGTCCTGGGCACACAGGGGACCACCTTTCTCTGCCTGACCCTTATAAGGGCAATGTGGAGAGGGAAGGCATTAGGCGACGTGTGCAAATGGAAGCACATGGCCTGGAAAGGTGTGGTGAACAGAGGGGCCACAGCCACACCCTCCCCACAGTGAGGCAGCACATCCAGGGGTGGGCAGCCTGCGCGCGCGCACACACACACACACCTCATGGGCAAGACGACTGGGAGGGCGCACCCCCCCCCCCCCTCAGGGGCAACACAACTGGGGGAGGGTAGCACACACTCATCACCTCAGGGGCAGTACGACTGGCAGGGGATGGGTGCGTGCACACACCACCTCAGGGGCAACACGACCAGGAAGGGATGGGTGCGCACACACACCACCTCAGGGGCAACACAACCGGGAGGGGATGGGCAGGTGCACGTGCACACACGCCTCACCTCAGGGGCAGTACGACCGGGAGGGGATGGGTGCGCGCACACACCACCTCAGGGGCAACACGACCAGGGGAGGGTAGCGCGCACTCCTCACCTCAGGGGCAGCACGACCGGGAGGGGATGGGCAGGCGCGTGCGCACACACACACCTCACGGGCAACACGACAGGGAGGGTATGGGCACGCGTGCACACAAAACACACCTCATGGGCAGCATGGCCGGGGGATGGTAGCACGAACACCTCACGGGCAGCACGGCCGGGGGTGGGCAGTACGCACACACACACCTCACCTCAGGGGCAGTACAACGGGGTAGTGCAGAACACACCCCTCACCCGGCCGTGGGGGGGAAATAGGCACACACCTCAGGATCAGTATAATGGAGGACAGCACACCTGGGGAGGGATCAGACACTAACGCATTGTGGTGCCCGCATGAAGCCATGCGTTTCTGCCACTTTATACATGGCATGAGAGGAGCTGCAGCCTCAGATGAATGAAAGTGACTGAATAAGGACGCGTAATCCACAGCGACCGCCTGTTACTTCATCTACAGAAACAAAATGGCAGGTCGGCTCGCCTCCCGCATACTCCCCGCCAGCAGCAGAGATGTCAGCATCCCCTCCCCCATTACGCAGAGCACATGGGCGGCCTCCAGCACTGGTGAGGAGCAGCGGTAGGCGATAGCAGCCGTGCCAGGGCCATCTGCTCACCTTGGGATGTCCCGAAGGTCTCCGGATCCTTTGCTCTCATCCTGCTGGCTGAACCAGACCTCCAGCAGCTTCTCCGTACCTTCAAAGAAGTGGGCGCTGCTCTCCTCCATCTCCCCGGCAGCCGGAGACCCACCAACAACGCAGAAAATAACGAGAAACGGAAAACAGATATCTGCTTAGATCACTTTCCTCCCACGGCAGACTGGGCGTTCGTTCGTTCTTTTTGGTAAAAACGGTTAAGAATGAAATGATTCTAGAATATTCTTAGTGTTTCGCTTATTCCTTGGCGTGCGGAAGGTTCTATGAGGTGTTAGGCTTTGTAGTAGATGTTGGGTGTTTCTTTATGTGATGGATATAGTGAGTTTCTCCGGTACAGTCTCTTATTTCCCGTTATATCGATTCCCCTGTTACAGAGAACGCGATTGAGCGAGCGCTAGCTAATATCGCCGGCCATACTGTGTAAAGCGGCAAGAAGGGGGCGAACGAATGCTTATATACCCGGGGAGCGGCGACACTGATGACGTAACCGCTGGGCCGAGAGAGCAGCCTATCAGCTGAAGAAAGGCTAGAGGGGAGCACGTCAGCCGTGTAGGCCCCGCCCAGAAACTCCCTCTAAAGCTGAAAGCCTAGACTAACGGCTGGGGTGGGCGGGGCGCAGGCATGCTGGTGCTGGAGGCCGTCATTGCAGAGAGCATGTCGCAGGTCTGAGGGGAGGACGCGCAGACTAGCCAGGGACACGTGTGGCATACTGTACAATAGTCTGTGGGCCATTCTGTGTGTCACCTATGGAGGCAACGCCAGTTGTTCTACTCATGAATGGAGCAGAAAGAAAATGGTGGCATGTGTCATCTCCTGCCAGCTTACCAGGTCTTTGTCATGTGGTGGGACGATGGCTACTGAAGACCTACTATGGAGCCATGTGTGAAGCCTGTACATATGCTGAAATGGCATGGGAAAGAGACTAGTTGCTAGGTGTGATGGCCACGGTCCCCACCTGTGCACTTATAGAACGTAAAATCTTCTAAGGTCATGTTCAGTATTTGGTCAGTATTTTACCTCAGTATTTGTAAGCTAAAACCAGGAGTGGGTGATAAATACAGAAGTGGTGACGTGTTTCTATTATACTTTTCCTCTGATTGTTCCACGCCCGGTTTTGGCTTATAAATACTGAGGAAAAATACTGACCAAATACTGAACGTGGACTTACAGGATATGTGCACACGATACTTTCTAGCAGCGCTTTGACCACAGAGTACTTTATTCTGCGTCCAAAGCACTGCACACGGGTGAATCCGCATGTGTTCATTGTGTTATGGATTCACCGCATTCAATACATTGTACTGATCAGACTAGCGTCTCCGCAAGAGAAATTGACATGCTGCGGTCTGTGAAGATTCGCCACATATCCATCTCTGCAGGTGAGCTGCAGGTGCACGGAGAAGCATAGTGGACATGGGATTTCTTGAAATCCCATCCGCTATGCTCTAACATCTGGCCGCTGCGGATTGCACGCAGGGCAAGTGCGCTGGGTCCAATCCGCAGCCATTCCTGACCGTGTGCACATACCCCTAGGGTTTTAATGGATTTCAGAGAAGTTGCAGAAGAGTAGGGAATCTTATAAAAATGAAAGCATTACTTTCCTGGAGAATTCCCAGCAGCTCCAGTGCCAGCACTCTAGTCATATCTAAGGGTCTTGTGTAGATGTTGTCCACTTGGTGATGTTGATTTATGGAACCAGACTGCTGAGGCCAGTGATTGGCTGCGGTAGTCATGTATGGAACCACACTGCTGAGGCCAGCGATTGGCTGCGGTAGTCATGTGTGGAACCACACTGCTGAGGCCAGCTATTGGCTGCGGTAGTCATGTGTGGAACCACACTGCTGAGGCCAGCTATTGGCTGCGGTAGTCATGTGTGGAATCACACAGCTGAGGCCAGCGATTGGCTGCGGTAGTCATGTGTGGAATCACACAGCTGAGGCCAGCGATTGACTGCGGTATTCATGTGTGGAACCACACTGCTGAGGCCAGCGATTGGCTGCGGTAGTCATGTGTAGTACCACACTGCTGAGGCCAGCGATTGGCTGCGGTAGTCATGTGTAGTACCACACTGCTGAGGCCAGCGATTGGCTGCGGTAGTCATGTGTGGAACCACACTGCTGAGGCCAGCGATTGGCTGCGGTAGTCATGTGTGGAATCACACAGCTGAGGCCAGCGATTGGCTGCGGTAGTCATGTGTGGAACCACACTGCTGAGGCCAGCGATTGGCTGCGGTAGTCATGTGTGGAACCACACTGCTGAGGCCAGCTATTGGCTGCGGTAGTCATGTGTGGAACCACACTGCTGAGGCCAGCGATTGGCTGCGGTAGTCATGTGTGGAACCACACTGCTGAGGCCAGCGATTGGCTGCGGTAGTCATGTGTGGAACCACACTGCTGAGGCCAGCGATTGGCTGCGGTAGTCATGTGTGGAACCACACTGCTGAGGCCAGCGATTGGCTGCGGTAGTCATGTGTGGAAACACACTGCTGAGGCCAGCGATTGGCTGCGGTAGTCATGTGTGGAACCACACTGCTGAGGCCAGCGATTGGCTGCGGTAGTCATGTGAATGACGGCTGGGACTGCAGTGCTGTAGCAGGGTAATTGTTATTTCTCTTAAATAACATTACTTACTCTTGGGCAATTTTGTAAAATTCTGGAAAATCCCTTTATTATGACCCTTCCCAAAATACAACATAGTAGCCCATGGCTTTTATTCCCAATGCAGCCTGCAGTGCTGTTTTATGGCAGCCTGTATCACCAAGACAGGCTCTAGATTCTGGGTCCTTATGGCACAGTGTCACAGTTTTCTTAGTCACCTCTAATGACTTTTTTTTTCTATTCGGATGAGTGATGTAGATCAGACACTGGTTATTGCACAATAGTGTGGCTTAACAAGTGCATTGAAGAGCTTCTTTATACAGGAGGGCCTCCCTTTCATCATACGGGGCCCGGTCATCTGCCCAGCTGCTGACATCAGCCCTGGGTATTAATGTTGGATTACAGCTCCTTTTCTGGATAATAGGATCATTTGTGGAGAAAACCTAAGACAATCTAAAGGGTGATTATATTGTTCGATGAGCGAGCTTTTTATATCATTAGCATTTTGCAATGTGTATAAGTCACATCAGACTTCAGTAACAGCCCATGATTCATGTTCTACATGAACAGCTGAAAGTGAGATTATATATAGAAGTGGCTACCACGCACGTCCAAGTTTCTTTTAACTACTCTAGATTTTACTACTGTGGCTGTATCGTGATCATCCCTGTGTAGGGTGTAGACAGGATATACTGCATATAAAATGACCACATTTGTATTTTGTCAAGAAAAGGATATCTCTCTGCCATTATAAAATATGCTGCAATGTCATAGGAGTGCCGGATTACCTTTCAAAGATGGTGTTAAGTCAAAAGATTGCACGCTTATCACATCAGCAATGTTGCTTTTTCTGTTGGACCTGGCAATGACATGATGGTAGGATGAACCATGGCATGGCTTTTGGGTCTTAGGAAACCCAGGTCAGGTCTGCCTGTAACTGATGTCATGATAGAGGACTGTTTTCTCTTTTGAGACTTATGGATGATGCAATTAGAAAAAGAAAATGATAACTGTGGGGAGCCTTCACCAGTGGCGTACCGCCAATGGCGGCAGACCACGCGACTGCTATGGGGCCCGTGAGCTGCGGGGGCCCCATAGCAGTCCAGGGGTGGACATACCGCCGACGGTGCAGCTGCGCCAGGTCCCCACCATGCAGCTGCACCAAGGGGCCCGCAAGGTGCAGCTGCTCCCTGCACGCGGCAGTCAGGGAGCGATCCCTGCAGCTCCGCTGCTGTCAGGAGGAGAATAGCAGCGGAGCTGGAGGGTTCGTCTTCTGCTTCCTCTCTGACAAAGGCGCGCGCAGTTTGATGACGTCATCATGCAGCGCGCGCCTAAGTCAGGAAGAAAGCTGCCGGCAACCAGGAGGAAGCTGCTGCAGGGGAGCGAGCTGAGGTAAGTTGTTTTTTTTTGTTTGTTTTTTTTACTGAAATGCTGGGGAGGGGAGGTGGGGGGAGAGCAATGGTGGAATGATGGGGCTGGGAAGAGCAATAATGGGGCTGATGGGACTGGGGAGAACAATGATGGGGCTGGGGAGAGAAATATTGGGGCTGGAGAGAGGGCTGATGGGGCTGGGGAGAGGAATAATGGGGTTGATGGGGCTGGGGAGAGCAATGATGGGGCTGGGGAGAGGAATAATGCGGTTAATGGGGCTTGGGATAGGAATAATGGGACTAATGGGGCTGGGAAGAGCAATAATGGGGCTGGGGAGAGGAATGATGGGACTGGGGAGAGGAATAATGGGGTTGATGGGGCTGGGGAGAGGAATAATGGGATGGTAGGGCTAGGGAGAGCAATGATGGGGCTGGGGAGAGGAATGATGGGGCTCGGGAGAGCAGTGATGGGAATGGTGGGGCTGGGGAGAGCAATGATGGGATGGTGGGGCTGGGGTGAGCAATAATGGGGCTGATGGGTCTGGGGAGAGGAATAATGGAGTTGATGGGGCTGGGGAGAGGAATGATGGGGCTGGGGAGAGCAATAATGGGGCTGATAGGGCTGGGGAGAGCAATGATGGGGATGGTGGGGAAGGGGAGAGCAATGACGTGTTGCTGGGACAGAGCAATGGTGGGGGGCTGGGAGAGAGCAATGGTGTGGGGCTGGGAGAGAGCAATGATGGAGGTGCTGGGACAGAGTAATGATGGGGGTGCTGAGAGGAAATGATGGGGGTGCTGGGAGAGAGCAATGATGGGAGTGCTGGGAGAGAGCAATGATGGGGGGCTGGGAGAGAGCAATGATGGGGGTGCTGGGACAGCGCAATGATGGGGGTGCTGGGACAGAGCAATGATGGGGGTGCTGGGACAGAGCAATGATGGGGGTGCTGGGACAGAGCAATGATGGGGGCTGGGAGAGAGCAATGATGGGGGTGGTGGGACAGAGCAATGATGCGGGTGCTTAGAGAGAGCAATGACGGGGGTGCTGGGACAGAGCAATGACGGGGGTGCTGGGAGAGAGTAATGATGGGGGTGCTGGGAGAGAGCAATGACGAGGGTGCTGGGAGAGAGCAATGATGGGGGTGCTGGGAGAGAGCAATTATGGGGGTTTCACTTTGCTTGTACTGTGAAGCCTTGTATGTTTTCCGTGTGCACATAGCCTTACAGTTAATTGGGGAGAGTCACAGAGACTGAATAATTTATATTATTGGCCGGTGCAGATTATAGTTAATGGGGGGCACAGTGCTGCTTATCACTTTATATTTTGATTACTAAGTGGCTAATAGTATATTAATGGGGGGGTTACATATCTGTATTCGAGGACGCAGAGCGGGGGAGACGCATGTATGCATACAATATGTGACCTTGTTATTTTCTAGGCTGGAGATCATCGTGACAAGACGAGTCGTGGCTGGGAGATGTCGACATGAAGGTCTGACCAGATGGAGAAGAAGCAGCAGAAACCGGCTCTGATCAGATGAGACGTCAGCGGTAAGTGTCTGGATGTAAATATTATTCTGTATCTGCAGTGTGTGACTTGGAGTGATAATGTTATCTGTAAAATCCCTTAGGCCACATTCTCACATTTGTGTGAAATGTCCGTGTACTGCCAGATCTTTTTATCAGATGGTCCACGGACTCGTACAGTTTTATAGATCCATTCACACATCCATGAAAATCACGGATCTGAGAATGAGATCTAAGAGGGTCAGAGAATGTCCTGTTCTGATCCAATATTGAGGATTAGAATAGGACATGCTCAATGCGTCTGTAAAACAGGGCAGCACACCGACACTGCACACAGATGCAGGAATGTAGCCTTATTATGTATAGCACAGTCCCTTAGTATATAGTGTACTCACTTATTATGTATAGCGCCATCCTTAGTTATATAGTTTCCTCTTTTATTATGTATAACACCCTTGTTATGTACCATCCTCTCTAGCGGCTCACAGTTGGGGGATCATACTGTGTTGAGGTCAGCATACTTTACCCTGGGAGTTGAGATGGGGTACAGTAGAGTGATTATACTGTGCATGTGGAGGAATTCACCATGGGGGTTTCATACTGTGTTTGGGGGGCCCTTTTATTGGCATCACACTTTATGGGGCAATGAAAGAGAGATCTAGGACGTCAGCAGGAGGAAAATTACTATGTAAAGGATGGAAAGTTGTGAGATCTGATCTTTGGTGACCCCGACAATTATTTACATTTTTGTTTTGGGGGGGGGGGGTCCCAATTAGAGCTTCTGCTATGGGGCCCCCTGATTCCTATGTACGCCCCTGGCCTTCACACTTATTTTTTTATGACTTCCCAAGGAACATATTATGTAACAAAAATGTATTCAAAGATAAGTAAAAATATATATAAACTATAATTTCCAAAAAAAATCACTGCCTACACCAACCCAAACGGTTCACACACTTCTGTTCACCCAAAATTACCTATTACATATCAAAATGACCAGAAGATAATAGGGAAACCTTGTGAGATTTTATTTTGTTGTCAATATGAAATTTACAGAATAAAGAACCATAAGGCTATGTGCCCACAATGCAGAAATTAAGCAGAAAATGTCTGCAGCGTTTCTGCATGGTTTTGGCTGTCAAAAACGCTTGCGGATTTTACATACGTTTTTGCAGCGTTTTTACATGCGGATTTGACTTGCATTTTTCAAGTCCATTGGGACCTCAAATCCGCATGCAGAAACGCACAAATAATGGACATGCTGCGGATTTTTCCGCAAGGAAAATTCGCTGCGGAAAAATCCGCAGCATGGGCAAAGAACATGCAGATTTTCATTGGGGATCATGGGGCACGGATTACTAAGCGTTTTTAAAGCGTTTCTGCTGCGGAAATTCCGCATAAAAAACGCTTGAAAAAGCGCATAGTGGGCACACCGCCTAAGGCTGCGTGCCCACGATGCGTTTTTCATGCGCTTCCGCTGCGGAATTTCCGCAGCGGAAACGCATCAAAAACGCTTGGTAATCCGCAACCCCTGGGTCCCTAATGCATTGCGCAATGTCAATGCACATGCTGCGGATTTTTCTGCGTTTCTGCAGCACTCATAAATCCGCAGCATGTTCATTAATTTTGCGGAAGCGCAGCATAATCGCCGCCATGGACTTGTATTGAGACGCATATAATCCGTGTCAGTACATTTGTACACGCGGATAATATGCGGCTCAATGTGCGGATGGTACCCGGGTTTGGAGAAGAGGAGACTCTCTTCCAGACCTGGGTACCATTGTACCTGTAAAAAAAAGAATAAAATAATAAATAAAGTTTATATTCACCTGTCCGGCGGCTTCTCTCTGCTTGCCGGCAGCGCTTATCTTCCAGGACCTGGGACGACGTCGCGGCCTGTGACCGCAGGCTGTCTCGCGAGAGCCCGGCAACCAGGAAGAATCCAGGACGAGCGCGATAGCACACGCGGCGGCATCGGAGGCAAGTATAGCTTTATTTTTTTATTTTTACGGCCTAGTTGTCAAGCACTTTCCAAGTTGTTAACGCATGTGGATACGCATGTATTCCGCATGTATTCTGCAGGAAAAACGCGTGCACAATCTGCATGCGTTTTTTCTGCCAGGGAGATGCAGAAATGCTGCAGAAATTTTCTGCTTCATTTCTGCATCGTGGGCACATAGCCTAAAGGAAAACCTTTCAGTTTTACTCTGAACACTAGCACACTGTAACATGCCCCTGATAAGACTTAAAAAAAAAAATCTCTGAAAAATTAAAACAGGTATCCTAAGTATCAAGAGAACAGTCCAAACATTTAATTGATAGCCTGGTCACTTAGCACTGTATCACTTTGGTCATTAGGGTGTTAAAGCGAATCCTAATTTTTAATTTTATATTTCAGGTCAGTCATGCAAAACACATTTATATGGGAGTTTTTGTTTTTTTCAGTGATCTTCCTAATGGCTAAGTTTACACTAGAACAAAGAAAGTATTGAATGATTTTCTTGAAATTTTTAATTCTGGCCTATTACATAATGTAATAAAGGAGTATCTAGATACATGAAATGTGCACTTGGACCACAAGAGGGCCCATCAATGAATGTTACTGCACTCGTCCTTTTCTGATTGGTGATTTAGGCTCATTTGAGTTTTATTTAACTAGTGACTCACACTGTAAGATAAATTGCTCTTCAACTCTACAGACCTTGATGACAGGTCTCTGAGCTGTTAGGTTTCCTGTAAAAGTAAACCTGTCACAAGAATTAAAGGTATATTCAAGAAAGTGTACTCATTTATTGGTCTAGTAAATAACAAAATACACTAATTCCAGAAATGTTATTTAAAAAAAGCAATTTTCTGTCCATAAAATTATAAAGAAAAGTTCTTTAATGGATTACTTCAAAGCTGAGTTATGAGTGTGTAAAGGTCATGTGATAATTTTCTTTCTCTTATGCTTTGGCAGCTATCAGAGGTATTCTAATCTAAGCAAATTATCTGTTTTCATTGACTTGCTTGAAGACATGGCTCTTCTTCTGGAGCCCTATCCATGAGGGTGTCAATTAAGTCAGACTGGGGAGGGGGGTGGGATTTAGGGCTATGCGAAGTTTGACTTAGACAGAACCTAGAATAAAAACTGAATAAGTAAATAGTAATAGTACATGTAAATAACCTAGGATAGTTCACACTATTTTGATCAAAAAAGCGTAAAAAACATCCCATTGCAATAAGGTGTACTCAATCAGGATGGGTAGGTAGTAGGTGGAATATATTCTAACCACACGTACTTAAAGAAGTTGTCCACTACTTTTACCCTGATGCCCCATCCATAGGATAGGTCATCAATGTCTGATTGGCCAGGGTCCCACACCCAGCACCCTCGCCGATCAGCTGTTAACGTTGCTGGCGGCAGCTGGAAGTGCTTACTTGCGGAGCTTTGCAGTCTAGCTGTGGTGGCCGCCGCGGTGTACTACACATCTGCCTCCCATTGAATTGAATAGGACGTGGATGTGCAGTACCCCTGTGGCGGCCACTAGAGCTAGATGGCCAAGCTCCGCTAGTAAGGACTTCCGACCGCAGCTGCCGGCACCGATACCAGCTGTTCGGAGAGGGTGCCGGGTGTCAGACCCTGGCTAATCAGTCATTGATGCCCTATCCTACGGATGGGGCATCAATGTAAAAGTGGTGGACAACTTCCTTATTTTGTATTTCGTGGAGTATTTTACTTTGGGATCTCTTTCTTTTTCAGCACACTTTCCCTTCTGTAGGAGGTAATTTACGCTCTGCTCTGCCCTCCAGTTCTTTATGAGGAACTTGAAGCGCTCGACAGCCTTTTAGGCAGTATAGGTCCGAGTTGCCATCATCTAGTCTGTGGTTAGAGCTATCTCCGCCTACGCGGGAACTGGGGTCAGGATCTATAGTCTGTACAAGAACCGTCAGGGTCAGAGACAGTTTTCTAGTGTGTTATCTATTTTTCCCCAGTGAGTTGCTACACAATCATAACACCCTCCTTGGCTTACTATTCCCCCCATGCTACACCCACCCCAAACAATTGAGTCTGTATTCTGTGCCCACTCACACTTTTCTCCACCCATACTATCTCACACAATTCCCCTCAGTAGTCTCCTCACACGTTTCCCCCCTGCTAACTATACTGTCTCCTCATATATTTACCCCCTTGCTCTCCATACTGCTTCCTCCCCCAACTTCCCATACTGTGTCCACACCCATCTCATCACCCTCATTCTCTATACTGTGTCCGCATACATTCTTCCCTTCGCTCCTCAAACTGTGTCCGCATACATTCTCCAACTCACTACTCATACTGTGTCCGTACCCACCCCCCCACTCACCATACTGTCTGCACCCATCCATCCCACTCACCATACTGTGTCTGCACCCATCCCCTCCCTCGTACCCCATACTGTGTCCACTTACATTCCCCCCTTTGCTCCCCATACTGCGCCTACACCCATCCTCTCCATTCTGTGTCCGCACCAATTCCTCCACTCACAATACTGTGTCTGTACCCATCTCCCCTCATACTGTTTCTTGATACATTCCCCCTTGCTTCTCATACTGTTTCCGCACCCTTCCCCCAACTCACCATACTGTGTCTGCACCCATCCCCCCATACTGTTTCCTCATACATGCTTCCATCTCTCCCTTGCTCCTTGTACCGTGTCGTCAAATTTCTCCCGCTCCCCATATTGTGTCTGCACTTGTCCCATCCTTGTTCCCCAAACGGTGTCCTCAAACCTTCCCCACGCCCTTTACACTAAATCTTCTCCCCATTACACTAAATCTTCCCCACCCCTGTTACACTAAATGTTTCCCACCCCCATTTACACTAAATCTTCCCCACCCCGCCGTTACACTAAATGTTTCCCAACCCCCATTACACTAAATCTTCCCTACCCCTGTTATACTAAATCTTTCCCACCTCCCCATTACACTAAAACTTTGGTGTCTTCTGCTCCACTGGAGCACTTACCATCACTGTTGCTGCGCCTCTGTGGCACCAGCGAGTGACATCAGCAGCGTAATCACACTGCTGACGGCGGTCAGAGCTCCAATTGTACTCACGTCTGAAAGCACGCTGCACCTTCTCTGATCTGGGTGCCACCTTGATAGACTGTACAGAAAATGGCCGACTCCCAGTCCGGGGGGGCAGCAGAATACCGCCGTCAGTGAGACACCTCGGGCCGCTGCATCAGGCAGTCCGACGGCAACTCCTCTGCCGGCTGCGCCCGGCATGTCACCCCTGCCTCCCCTAGATACGCTTCTGGGTTAATTCCTGCACTGCCTGGCCAGAGAACCGTTGATGGATGGAGCTAGAAACTCAGGTGAATTAAAATGTGGTTTATTTGTCAACGCGTTTCGAAGTTACAACTTTCTTCTTCAGAACAGACCACAAATGACAAGTAGTTTCATTGAACAAGGCTACACTGAAGGGTTAATAAAAAAGCCTATAAGAATACCAGAGAGATGAGCCAGGATTCATTTTTAAACACTCTAGAAAAAAACTGATGATGCTAAAACTTTTGAGTCTGGTGTCTTGGGAGAGCCAGTGAGAGTTCTGCTTAACCCATCCATACCTTTTGATTGACAGCTTTCCATGTATTACTCTGTGTACAGAGTAAACTGTCCATTAGCCTTTGGGATGGATGTAAAGAGGACTCTTGATGTTTATGCTGGGAGTCCTGTCTGTTTATCATAACAATACACTCCTATATCTTGGAGCTCATCTTCTCTCCCTCTATCATATACTGCTCTAAGATAGGGTAGCATAAATCACCTGACAGGTTTGCCTTAGTTAGGCCATGGCCCTACTATCAGTATTTGGTCAGTATTCGGTCAGTATTATTTTTTCTCAGGAGTGGGAGCCAAAACCAGGTGAGGAACAATCAGAGAAAAGGTATAATAGAAACAAGTCACCAATTCTGCATTTATTACCCTCTCCTGGTTTTGTCTCCCACTTCTGAGAAAAAATACTGACCAAATACTGATAGTGGGGTCGTAGCCTTAAAGGGAATATTTCCTCAGAAAATGACCTGTCGTTTAAATTAGTTTTTTTATGTTATATGTATTTAAAGTCCTATGTATATACTTCTCAAAATTGACATTGCAACACCAAGAAGGAAAAGTCATATAAACTATTATGGAGATCACAGAGTAGACATGTAAATGATGAAAAAATAGAGATACAATTGTCAAAATGTCTCACTTTATAAAGTATAATAAGCATTTGTAGAAGCATTTGTCAAGCGTTTTTGCATTTTAGCATCACTTGGAAAAGTGTTTGACAACTTGGTCACACTATATAAATCCATGCAACCGGCATGGATTTATATAGTGTGACCAAGTTAATAGTTAAAGAAAATAATAAAAATGGTAAAAAATAATAAAAACATTATACTTACCCTCCGATGTCCCCCGGTCTCCTGTACGATGCGTCCTGGCTCCCCGGCGACTCGCGGTGGTGTAAAAGGACCTTCCGTGACATCATTTAGTCATGTGACAGGTCACGTGACCGCTGACATCGGCAGGGGACATCAGAAGGTGAGTATAATGTATATTTTTTATTTTAAATCTTTTTTTTTACAGGTACTATGGTACCTGGGTCTGGAGGAGAGTTTCCTCTTCTCCAGACCCGGGTACCATCCGCACATTGAATCGCTTAACCCCTTTACAGCCCATGACGTATTAATACGCGTCAGTGCCCTGGGCTTTAAGAGCCTGACCCGTATTAGTACGTCATTGCGATAGCGCGCGCACACAGGCTGTGCGGGTGCGATCGCCGCCGGGTGTCAGCTGATTGTCACAGCTGACACCCGCTACTATGTGCAGGGAGCGGTCCCGCACCGCTCCCGGCACATTAATCCCCGCAATACTGCGATCGAAGTCAATCGCAGCATTGCAGTGGCAAGGGGAGGTGATCGGTATACTCACTTCCTCTTCCGGCCTCCAGCGCTGTCTGCCGCGGCTTCCTGGGTGTTGCCATGACGACCCGATGTCGTCATGACAACATCCGGGTCACCAGGCAGCAGGAACATTGTTTGGTCATGCGCAGTGCACGACCACATAATGTTCTCACTGTGCAGCGCTAACTGCCTGCATAGCACAGGGATGGTGCTCCATCCCTATGCTGTGCAGGCGATCAGAATAAAAAAAGTTAGTCTTAGAGTGGGACAAAGTAAAAAAGTGTAAAAACTCTCAGAACGTGAAAAAATAAATAAAATAATCCACCAAAAATAAAAATATAATGTACCCATCAATAAATATTATTATGAAAAAAAAGCAAACCAACAATAAAAGTACACATATTTGGTATCGCCGCGTCTGGAACGACCTAACCTATAAAACTGACCCACTAGTTAACCCCTTCAGTGAACACGGTAAAAAATAAAAATAAAGCATTGTTTTTTGCTTTGTTTTTTATCATCATACCGCCAAACAAAAAATGGAATAACACGCGATCAAAAAGACGAATATAAATAAAAATGGTACCACTGAAAACGTCATCTTGTCCCGCAAAAAACAAGCCGCCATTCAGCTGCATCATCCGAAAAATCAAAAGTTATAGCTCTCAGAATAATGCAATGCAAAAAAATTATTTTTTCTATAAAATAGCTTTCATTGTGCAAAAGCGCCAAAACATAGAAAAACAATATAAATGTGGTACCATTGTAAACGTACTGACCCAAAGAATAAAGCTACCTTATCAATTTTACCACACGCGGAACAGAATAAAAAAATAAAAACAATTCCTGAATTGTTGGTTTTTGTTTATTCTGCCTACCAAAAATCGGATTAGAAAGCGATCAAAAAAAATGTCACGTGCCTGAAAATGTCACCAATAAAAACGTCAACTCATCCCGCAAAAAGCAAGCCATCACATGACTCTGTCTGCCAAAATATGGAAAAATTATAGCTCTCAAAATATGGCGATGCAAAAACTAGATTTTACAAAAAATGCCTCTTTTAGTGTGTGACAGCTGTCAATCATAAAAACCCCATATGATTCTGGTATCACTGTAATCGCACTGACCCGAAGAATAAAGTAATCTCATCACTTATACCGCACGAGGAACATGCGTAAAAAATAAACTCTCGGGTTAGGGTTGTGCTAGGGTTAGGGTTGTGCTAGGGTTAGGGCTGGGGTTGGGGTTGGGATTTTTTTCAAAAGTAAGAAAAAAAGATGACGATATGGCAACTAGTGTTGAGCGCAAGTGCTCGCTACTTGAGTTTGCATCGGGTGCTCTGGTATGCATTGAGTATCATGGACATGCTCGAGTCTCCGCCCCTTATGCTTCGCGGCCAAAAAAACTTTGCGGGGATTACGAGCGATCCCTGCATGTTTTTTTTTGGGTGTCTAATAACCGTGAAACATGCGGGGCAGGGACTCGAGCATGTCACTCGAGCACACGCAGTACATGGTGCATACCTGAGTACCCGATGCAAACTCAAGTAGCGAGCACTTGCGCTCAAGACTAATGACAACTTATTCAATATGATGACCTAATGTTATAAAATTCTCTGTCGTACCTCTGGGTTCAAAATGTTCACTATACCCCTTGATAAAATCCTTGAGGGGTCTAGTTTCCAAAATGGGGTCACTTGTGGGGGGTTTCCACTGTTTAGGCACACAGGGGCTCTCCAAACGCGACATGGTGTCCGCTAACAAATTGAATGGAAAATCGGCTCAAATTGTTAGCGGACACCATGTTGCGTTTGGAGAGCCCCTGTGTGCCTAAACATTGGAGCTCCCCCACAAGTGACCCCATTTTGGAAACTAGACCCCCCAAGGCACCTATCTAAATGCATAGTGAGCACTTGGAACCCCCAGGTGCTTCACAAATTGATTCGTAAAAATGAAAAAGTGGGGAAAAAAACACTTTCATTTTTACGGATTAATTTGTGAAGCATCTGGGGGTTCAAAATGCTCACCATCCATCTAGATAAGTTCCCAGGGGGATCTAGTTTCCAAAATGGGGTCACTTGTGGGGGGTTTCCACTGTTTAGGCACATCAGGGGCTCTCCAAAAGCAACATGGCGTCCGCTAATTATTCAAGCAAATCTTACAATCGAAAATTCAAATGGCGCTCCTTCCCTTCCGAGCCCTGCCGTGCGCCCAAACAGTGTTTTTTCCCCACATATGGGGTATCTGCGTGCCCAGGGGAAATTGCACAACAAATTTTGGGGTCCATTTTTTCCTGTTACCCCTGCGAAAATAAAAAAAAAATGGGTCTAAAGTAACATTTTTGTGAGAAAAATTTAATTTTCATTTTTTTTCTTCCACATTCCAAAAATTCCTGTGAAGCACCTGAAGGGTTAATAAAGTTCTTGAATGTGGTTTTGAGCACCTTGAGGGGTGCAGTTTTTAGAATGGTGTCACTTTTGGGTATTTTCTGTCATAAAGACCTCTCAAAGTGACTTCAAATGTGATGTGGTCCCTAGAAAAATGGTTTTGTAAATTTTGCTGGAAAAATGAGAAATCGCTGGTCAACTTTTAACCCTTATAGTTCCATAACTAAAAAAAATGTTGGTTCCAAAATTGTGCTGATGTAAAGTAAACATGTGGGAAATGTTATTTATTAACTATTTTGTGTGACATATCTGTCTGATTTAAGGGCATAAAAATTCAAATTTTGAAAATTGCAAAATTTTCCCCAAATTTCCATTTTTTTCACAAATAAACGCAAGTGATATCGAAGAAATTTTACCACAATCATGAAGTACAATATGTCACGAAAAAACAATCTCAGAATCAGGGGGATCCGTTGAAGCGTTCCAGAGTAATTACCTCATAAAGTGACAGTGGTCAGAATTGTAAAAATTGGCCTGGTCATTAACGTGCAAACCACCTTGGGTTGTAAAGGGGTTAATATCCACATGTGCACATGCAGTCATGCGGATATTAAGCGATTCAATGCAAGTCAATGGCTGCAATTACACTGCATGTCCGCAAAATTAATAGACATGCTGCTTATTTTTCCGCAATGATAATCTGCAGCTGAAATTTCCGCAGGATGTGCACAGCACATGCAGATTATCATTGGGGACCATGGGACATGTATTACCAAGCGTTTTTACTGCAGAAATTTTGCGGCAAAAACGCTTGAAAAACTCATAGATAGCACGCAGCCTTACAGGTGCATCTCACAAAATTAGAATATCATCAAAAAGTTAATTTATTTCAGTTCTTCAATGCAAAAAGTGAAACTCATATGTTATATAGAGTCATTACAGAGTGATCTATTTCAAGTGTTTATTTCTGTTAATGTTGATGATTATGACTTGCAGGCAATGAAAACAGAAAAGTCATTACAATATCTCAGCAAATTAAAACAATTAACAAAAAAACACCTGCAAAGGCTTTCTAAGCATTTAAAAAGGTCCCTTAGTCTGTTTCAGTAGGCTCCACAATCATGGGGAAGACTGCTGACTTGACAGATGTCCAGTAGGCAGTCATTGACACACTCCACAAGGTCCCAGAGTTCCAATTTTCATTTGGAAATCAAGGTCCCAGAGTCTGGAGGAAGAGTAGAGAGGCACACAATCCAAGCTACTTGTCGTCTAGTGTGATGTTTCCACAATCAGTGATGGTTTGAGGAGCCATGTTATCTGCTGGTGTAGGTCCACTGTGTTTTATCAAGACCAAAGTCAGCGCAGCTGTCTACCAGGAAATTTTAGATCACTTCAAGCTTTTTGGAGATGGAAATTTCGTTCTCCAGCAGGACTTGGCACCTGTCCACATTGCCAAAAGTACCAATACCTGGTTTAAAAACAACAGTATCACTGTGCTTGATTGGCCAGCAAACTCGCCTGACCTTAACCCCATAGAGAATCTATGAGGTATTGTCAAGAGGAAGATGAGAGACACCAGACTCAACAATGCATACGAGCTGAAGGCTGCTATCAAAGCAACCTGGGCTTCCATAACACCTCAGCAGTGTCACAGGCTGATCGCCTCCATGCCACACCGTATTTATGCAGTAATTGATGCAAAAGGAGCCCCGACCAAGTATTGAGTGAATTTACTGAACATACATTTCAGTAGGCCAACATTTCGGAATTTAAAATCATTTTTTCAAGCTATTGTTATAAAGTATTCTAATTTACTGAGATAATGACTTTTGTGTTTTCATTGGCTGTAAGCCATAATCATCAACATAAACAGAAATAAACACTTGAAATAGATCACTCTGTTTGTAATGACTCTATATAATATGAGTTTCACTTTTTGTATTGAACTGAAATAAATTAACTTTTTTACGATATTCTAATTTTGTGAGATGCACCTGTACATTTAAAATAAAACTTTTTTTTCTGGGAAAACTAAAAAAAAGTGAAATCTATACAACAGGTTTTATAGGGGCTAAGTACCCTGTAGGAATGTATAAGTAGCTCAAATTGTGTTTTGGGTGTGACAGATATTCTTTAAGTAGGGTATATGTTTTTTTAAGTGTACTAAAGCATGGTGTAACATCCCTGGCGGCGTGCTTGCATGGTGCACCACTTCCCACCATGCAAGACCGCAATCTTACCTGTTAGTCCATGCTGCACTCTTTGCTCCAGTACCTGCTCTGTCCATGTCTCTTGTCTGATTGCTTAGGGCGTTGGCGCGGCTTTCTGCTTGTTTCTTATAGCTACAGTGTGCGCAGTCCTAATGCGTCCCCAGCCTATTGCTGTGAGTCACTGGATACCTAAACCCCCTCCACACAGTAGGAGGTGCCTGAGCAACACTTTCACTCAGTTTGTCTTTTGCAACTGAGGTGCCAGGTGCTGTCCTGACTCTAGTCTGTCCGCCACCCTGGGGGCTGAGTACCCAGGGCCTTTTCCTGTACCTGTGACTTCTAGTCTGTTTCCGCCACCCTGGGGGCTGAGTTCCCAGGCTCGTTCCTGTATCTTATTCCCGGTTCAGTTCCTGTCTGAACAGTGTCCTAGCCCGTTACTTGTTTCTCTCTATGTCCGTACCTTCCCTTTGCCTGCAGTGTCTAAACCTGCACCTAACTCCAACTCGTTGTCTCTGTACTTCTGTTTGTGAGTTTTGTGTCCACTCGCTACTTCATTGTAAGTACCTTGTGTGTATCTGGTTCTGCTTGTCCCCTTTTCCTGCCTCCGTATCTACCTCCTGTGTTCTAACCATCTTCCTGTATTTTCCAGTCTGTTCCATGTGAACAGAGCCCTGTCCTGTCTGCCTTCACCTTCTGCTCTGTTCTGTTCTGCTTGTTCACCGCTCTGGCGGTTCCTCTCTGCTCCGCTTGTTTACCGCACCTGCGGTTCTATTCTGCTCTGCTTGTTCACCGCTCCGGCGGTTCCGCTCTGCTTCGCTTGTTTACCGCACCTGCTGTTTTGCTCCGCTTTGCTTGTTCACTGCTTCGGCGGTTCCGCTCTGCTCCGCTTGTTTACCGCACCTGCGGTTCTATTCTGCTCTGCTTGTCCACCGCTCCGGCGGTTCCACTCTGCTTTGCTTGTTTACCGCACCTGCGGTTCTGCTCCGCTCGGCTTGTTCACTGCTCCTGCGGTTTTGCTCCGCTCGGCTTGTTCACCGCGCCTGCGGTTTTGCTCCGCTCTGCTTGTTCACCGCACCTGCGGTTTTGCTCCGGTCTGCTTGTTCACCGCACCGGCGGTTTTGCTCCACTCTGCTTGTTCACCGCACCGGCGGTTTTGCTCCGATCTGCTTGTTCACCGCACCTGCGGTTTTGCTATGCTCTGCTTGCTCACCGCACCTGCGGTTTTGCTCCGCTCTGCTTGCTCACCGCACCTGCAGTTTTGCTACGCTCTGCTTGTTCACCGCATCTGCAGTTTCGCCCTGCTCTGTTTGCTCACCGCTCCGGCAGTTCTGCTCTGTTTGTTCACCGCATCTGCGGTTTCGCTCTGCTCTGCTGTCCACCACACCTGCGGCTCTGTTCCTGTGTCCCAGTCTGAACTGGTCTCTATCCTACCTGCGTTCCTACCTGCCAGTACCCGCCAGTCTGCATTCCAGCCGTGCCTGCCAGTGCCCACCTGTCTGCATGCCAGCTGAGCCTGCCAGTCCCCTCCTGTCTGCATACCAGCCGTGCCTGCCAATACCCACCTGTCTGTATACCAGCCTAACCTGCCTGTTCCTGCATTCCCCGGTGTGGGTCAACAGCTGTGACCGGGGTCTGACCTGGAGTAGCACCTGGTCCCTCTGCTCGGTTCCTCCCTGGTTCACGGAGTCGACTGAGCCGCCGTGTGACCTTGGTCGGACCGAGTTGATAGTTAGTCACACCCCTCCAGGCACTCCTCGGTTCATGGTACAGTGGGATCACTAATCACGCTCACGCCAGTCAGTCCGGGCGCGAGCGTAACATATGGTATGCTGTGCTTTTCTATACTTCTAAAAAAATAATACATGTACTCAATGTAAAGGTGGTGAAATGTAAGAATAGGTCTACTACATCTGACCATTGTATTATAAAAATAGCAAACTTTATTAAATATTTACTTCATAATACACAGATCACACAAGTGGGAGAAGGACATGTGGGGGATCCTGTTAAAAGTAGGGGGCGCTAAGGATCCAAAGCTATAGTGGTAAATAACAAATACAGTTCATGTGTGAACAGAAATTACCATCCTGCAGACTGTATGAAATGGCTACACACGGCACTGAGAAAGCAGTAGCACTGAATAACCTATCCTGTATGACATGATGTCTGTGTATATAGTGTAGGATATATAAGTCATATTATCCTGTATATACACCTGATGTCTGTGCACATAATTAATACCTCCTAACTTTTGAAGAAGAGAAAGAGGGACAGATTATGCGGCGTGTGTAGCTCGCCGCTGCAAGTTTTGGCCACACCCCAATCCACTCCCATTTACCATTTCTTTTTCCCCTGGCAGGAGGAGTTGTCAGAGGGGCACTGATAATGAGGGGCATTCAGCAGATGGTCCTTATCCCCATTCCTGGTATGCATGGCCCCGTCAGACCCAATCCTGGTATGCATGGCCTCCTCAGACCCAATCCTGGTATGCATGGCCCCCTCAAACACAATCCTAGTATGCATGGCCCCGTCAGATCCAATCCTGGTATGCATTGTCCCGTCAGACCCAATCCTGGTATGCATAGCCCCCTCAGATCCAATCCTGGTATGCATGGCCCCCTCAGACCCAATCCTGGTATGCATGGCCCCCTCAGACCCAATTCTGGTATGCATGGCCCCGTCAGACGCAATCCTGGCATGCATTACCCTCTCAGACCCAATCCTGGTATGCATGGCCCCTCAGACCCAATCCTGGTATGCATGGCCCCCCATCACTGCACACATGAAAAATATAACCACTTCTACTCACCTTCCTTCTTCCCCTCTGCTCCAGCGCTGCTTCCTGTCTGTCAGTAGCTGATCTTAGCATCTGAGCAGCGCATGACATCACTGCCATGCGCCCTCAGATGCTGAGGTGAGCTGTGGAAATATTCACATAGTCCCGGCGGGGAGAGGAGTGAATAGTCATTGTCCTTAATAGCGTGCACTGTCAGCACGGCTGCAGCTCATGCTGCGGCTCAGCGATTCTCTATGCCCGCTACTAAAGAGAATGAATATTCACTCTTCTCCATGCCCATGGGAGTGGGAAGGAGTGAATATTCATACTCTCTAATAGCGAGCACACAGGATCACGGAGCCTCTACAGGAGCCGGCGCCTGCTGCTGACAGTGTGAGCTATTAAGGAGAATGAATATTCACTCCTCTCCACTCCCATGGGCATGGAGAGGAGTGAATATTCATTTTCTTTAGCAGCGGGCACACGTGGTAGCTTCAGCTGCCAGCTACTACCTGTGCCCAATGCTCCACCACTGTCCCAACCCGCCCCACCACCCTCCACAGCCGAGAGAACAGCTGAGCCGTGACGGGACGCAGGACTGAGCCCTAAAAGTGGGACAGTCCCACGGAAACCCGGACGGTAGGGAGCTATGCATACTCTACCGCATACAGTATACAGGATAATATATGACTAATATATGATAAAGTGTGAGATACACAGCTGGTATAATATCTGATGTCTATTATCCTGTATATAACATCGGATGTCTGTACATAGTATATTACATCCAGTATATTGGCGAATATGTGACTGGTGTATGATATACTGTTACTAAAGACATCCAATGTCATGTATAGGATGTGACTGTTCTATACTACACTAAGACTACAGACATCAGATATTATACCAGTCAAATATTATCCTGTATATAACATATAATATTGGATGTCTATGAGCACAATATACAGTATTACATACAGTTTACAGGACAATATGTGACTGGTATATGATACAATATGAAGGTGTACTGGTATGATGATATACAGACATCAGATGTCATATAGGATAGTATATTATGGTATATATTATATTAAAGCACCAGTCCATTAGGTTTTTTTTTTATGGTTAGTATACAGAAGGGGTGTGATCTGAGGAAGAACCACCGAAATGCGCTTCAAGGGGTGACACTGTTGCACTCTGGGGTCCGGGTAACTATGCCTCTTGCTGTATACTAACCATATGAATTATATGCCTGGCTGTTGATGGTTGTGATTATAATTTGCTTTTGAGTTAATTGCTATGCATCTGTGAATAACAATTGATGTACATTTCCTATTTGGCTATATGTATCTCTGGTCTGTCTGCAGACAGGAGCTCTGATCATCCTGATAATAATATATACTGAGTACTTACAATTACTTTATACAACATGTCTGGCTTTGCTCTCTCTGCAGTCCACACCTAAGGGATATTTCAACACCTTCCAGCATTTATTTTATTTCTTTATTTTATTTTTTTTGTGTTGCCTTATGGTTTAATGTTTGTTGCACATTGCACCTTTATACCTAGCACCTTTTATGAATCTACCTCATGATTGTGACTTAGGCACTTTATATGCATTTTTTTACTTCATCTAAAATGATCACAAAGCTGTTTATTTATATATCATGATAAGCACTTTACAATGAGGTAGAAAATACTAGTAATCTCTACAACTCATTTATTGTGATGGACCATTCACATCATCAGTCACCCTTTTACCCATATTTATGAAACGTGCATATAACTACTATCGGTGATGGTGTATATACATTTGTGCATTTTCATTGAGTATTAATGGTCATCATAAACATTTTCTTATATTAAGTGGTGCCGAATATTGGCCATCACGACCTAATCCCAAACACATTGCTGCCCAGTGATTTTTCATTCCCGGTCTGTTGATTTTGGCATCTCTATATTTTATGTTTTTTTCCACAGTAAGGAAAAAAAGTATTTAGTCAGCCACCAATTGTGCAAGTTCTCCCACTTAAAAAGATGAGAGAGACCTGTAATTGACATCATAGGTAGACGTCAACTATGAGAGACAAAATGAGAAAACAAATCCTGAGAATCACATTGTCTGATTTTGAAAGAAATTTTTTCTCAAATTTTGGTGGAAAATAAGTATTTGGTCAATTACAAAAGTTCATCTCAGTACTTTGTTATATATCCTTTGTTGGCAATGACAGAGGTCAAACGTTTTCTGTAAGTCTTCACAAGGTTGGCATACTGTACACTGTTGCTGGTATCTTGGCCCATTCCTCCATGCAGATCTCCTCTAGAGCAGTGATGTTTTGGGGCTGTCGCTGGGCAACATGGACTTTCAACTCCCTCCAAAGGTTTTCTATAGGGTTTAGATCTGGAGACTGGCTAGGCCACTCCAGGACCTTGAAATGCTTCTTACGAAGCCACTCCTTCGTTGCCCTGCTGGTGTGCTTGGGATCATTGTCATGCTGAAAGACCCAGCCACGTCTCATCTTCAATGCCTTGCTGATGGAAGGAGGTTTGCACTCAAAATCTCATGATACATGGCCCCATTCATTCTTTCATGTACACAGATCAGTCGTCCTGGTCCCTTGGCAGAGAAACAGCCCCAAAGCATGATGTTGCCACCCCATGCTTCACAGTAGGTATGGTGTTCTTTGGATGCAACTCAGCATTCATTCTCCTCCAAGCACGCTGAGTTGTGTGTCTACCAAACAGTTCTACTTTGGTTTCATCTGACCATATGACATTCTCCCAATACTCTTCTGGATCATCCAACTGCTCTCTAGCAAACTTCAGATGGGCCCGGACATGTAATGGCTTAAGCAGGGGGACACGTCTGGCACTGCAGGATCTGAGTCCCTGGCGGCGTAGTGTGTTACTGATTGTAGCCTGTGTAACGTTGGTCCCAGCTCTCTGCAGGTCATTCACTAGGTCCCCCCGTGTGATTCTGGGATTTTTGCTCACTGTTCATGAGATCCTTTTGACCCCACAGGGTGAGATCTTGTGTGGAGCCCCAGATCGAGGGAGATTATCAGTGGTCTTGTATGTCTTCCATTTTCAAATTATTGCTCCCACAGTTGATTTTTTCACACCAAGCTGCTTTCCAGCCTGGAGCAGGGCTACAATTTTGTTTCTGCTGTCCTTCGACAGCTCTTTGGTCTTCACCATAGCGGAGTTTGGAGTGTGACTGTTTGAGGTTGCGGACAGGTGTCTTTTATAATGATAACAAGTTCAAACAGGTGCCGGTACTACCGGTAATGAGTGGAGGACAGAGAAGCCTCTTAAAGAAGAAGTTGCAGATCTGTGAGAGCCAGAAATCTTGCTTGTTTGTAGGTGACCAAATACTTATTTTCCACCAAAATTTGAAAAAAAATTCTTTCCAAATCAGACAATGTGATTTTCAGGATTTGTTTTCTCATTTTGTCTCTCATAGTTGAGGTCTACCTATGATGTCAAGTACAGGCCCCTCTCATCTTTTTAAGTGGGAGAACTTGCACAATTGGTGACTGACTAAATACTTTTTTTCCCCACTGTAAGTATTGTTCTAATCCAAAATATATATTTCTGTAATCATGTTGATCCATTATATCCTCCTGCGGTTGTGTTGCTTTTAGTGTTTTCATTTTTATTGTGCCTTAATAAAGATTTATACTCATATTGCATTGAATTTTTTATTATTTTTGATTTGGTAGTGGTTATATTTTAGTCTAGTTGGTACATATACATACGTCATATAGGAGACACGGGCTGATGAATACATCACATAGGAGGCTGGTAAACCTACAGCACACAGATATTGTGCTGGTATATCTACATTGAGGTTGGTATACCTACAGTACACAGGAGAAGGACAGGCACGCAGAGTGTGTTAACTCCGCCTATACTTTCCTGATACTAGGACAAGCCAGCATCAGGACATAATCCAGCATTGCGTGTGCCACGGCATTCAGTAGTGAACACTGCTTAGGCGTGTCCGCACTCTAGCAAAAAATTAAAGGGCTTGCAGGCCAAACACAATGGAACATAGGAAAGGTGCCGAGGGCCGGAGCAAATGATGTAGCGGGTCTTGCCTGTGTGATGAAGGTTCCCCACCCTCTTTCATTTTAAACCTGGATGATCATGAGACTACTGAACAGTTTTCTATACATAACAGGAATTTAGTCTAATAATAGGCCTCGTGGTCAGTGTGAAAATTGCAAAAAGTCTGTATTTTTAATATATTGTAAAAATGCTATAGATTTCACTTACAAACCTGATTTAAACAATAGGCTGTTTTCTGATGACACATTCATTTTAACAGGTTAAATTCCATCACCTCACACCGATATATGACTTACAGCAACTAAATGCCCAACAAGAGCTTTGCGCTCAAAAATGATATAGTGAATTAAAATATTAAATATTAAACTATAATTCTGGATTCTTCTCTAACCATCCATTATGACTCACTTTTCACTTTTATCTTCTGCTCCAAAAAGGTACTTTTCATATCTACCGTAAGTTTGCCTTTGCATTATTCTGTTCTGTCACTTAACAGTGAAACACAGATAAACATTTCTAACAATGTAGTAGCAAAATGGAAAAATCCAGCATTCGCTGGAAATGAGGAAGGTATATTAAAACATTAATTTATTAGCAACATAGTTAAAAAGGGAAAAATTAAAAATCAAAACATGCAACTATAATAAAAGGACACAGTATGGAGACACAAGGGTCAGTGGTTACTCTCGTCCGCTGGTCTGGCTGTCTTTAGAAATAGCATATGGGTCAGGGCTCATCCCACTGAATGCCCATTCTCCTTTCCCTTGGGCAGAATACTACTCAGACAACACAGGGTGAGGGTAACACAGTGTGGCAATACTTTATTGAACCACCAATAGACAATAACATTATAGTACAGTTCCAGCAAATACACAATATGGTGCAAATTACAAATTCTCACCCTTCCGCTGGATCATCGGGAATTAGAACATCTGCGACTTCAGGACCAACTACCCCAACCAGTGGCACCCAGATTTTGGCGGGCACCCACAGAGAGGAGGTAGCAGCAAGCTTAGAAAACTGATAGAGTACATTGATGTATGTGGCCAGGTGAATTGATTGTCCCAACCTTGGTTCTCCAAATGTCTTTGAGTGATCAGTGATGGTCAATGGAGCAGATCTGTATTCCTCCAGTTGGTGCCATGGTTCCTTGGCTGCTGTTCTGTAGAGTCTCTCTGGAAACAGAGGCAGATCCCCCTATTAGAGCTTACAAGTTCACACCTCTTATTCAGGCTTTATTTCACAGGATTAGGGGAAGGTGGGAGGAGGTCATCTCTCATTGATAGAGTGCATATTTTGTCCTTTAATATTTGCAGATCCGCAAGCTGCATGGACTGATGCAATGGGTAATTAACATATTAACAAACATTGATAGGTTAATTGAACAATGCCTTTGTCTCCCAAGGATAGCAGAACAATACGATGCAAGGACGGATACAATAGGTAGTCAATAAGAATTTAACAATTCAACAAACCTCAATTCAAGAGTCAATGTTCAGGCTCATATGAACACTGACTTATGTCTCTTGACCTACTGGAAAATACGTCTGGCATAATTAAGAATAAATGCTGTGTCGTCACACACGGGTCTACTCGTTTCGAACATAACCACTCTTAGTCCTGATCAGGACTAAGAGTGGTTATGCTCAAAATGCGTAGACCCATGTCCTTTTATTATCTTTGTATGTTTTAATTTTTAATTTTCCCTTTTTTAACTATGTTGCTAATAAAATAATGTTTTAATATACTTTCCTCATTTCCTGCAGATGCTGGATATTTCCATTTTGCTGCTATATCTACACCCAGAAGTCGGTCTGGAGCCTCTGTGCACCGCGCCTCGATTCAAGGCATTTTTCAACAGTTGCTGAGCCGATATACAACTTTTCTATTTTTTATTTCTAACAATGCCCCAAGGATATAATATTGAATTTTCTACATTAGTTAGGTACTATTCCATATTTTTTTTGTCTTATCCGCTGTAATTCTGTTTTGATCTATTGAAGCAAAACATTGATGTAGTTTCGAAGAGAGCATATGTGTGATAATAACATAACCACAAACTAACCCTTTATTATCACTTTCAGTGTGGTTAATAATGGAGCAACAGGTTGTGTTAGACTCGGAGGATTAACTCTTAGAGCTTTAAAAGGTATGCAGTAATTTTTTGAAAAATGGAGCTCTGTCTTAGGGATACTGCAAGATCTGATATACCCGTTCCTTTAAAACATCAGCCTCTTCCAGCTACTGTACCTTGTGATACAGAACATAATTGAGAGCTGTAAATCCACTGGTAATCCTCTCGTGATTTAGATCTTGAGGATAACCCTGTGAGACTTTGCCCTTGTGCATTTACTGTGGAAGAAAACTGGAATCTCCTTAAAGAGGACCTTGCCATGAATATGTAATTGTTTTACCTTTTATAAATGCCACTGTTTTTCTGAATCTGGCTTTGTTTTTCTTTTGTTTCTGTTTCTTTCCAGTCCTGAGATATGGCTCTCTCTTTTCTGTATGTAGATCTAGTCTAGCCAAGTGGGTGTGATACTCAACTTTTCTCTGCAGGAGTTTTTGTGAGTATCACCCCCAATAGGCTAAAAAGCCTAGATTTATACAAAGGGAAGAGGGGGGCGTAGCTCAGGAATGGAGGGACACAGTGACAAAAGAAAAAAAAATGCCAGATTCAGAAGGACAGCAGCATTTACACCAGGTAAAACAAAAACACATTTATTTAAACTGACAGGTTTTCTTTGAAAGGAACCTGTCATGTCCCAAAACACTATTAACCTGCAGATATGGGGTTAATCTGCAGGTTAATAGCAATCTAAAGCTGCCCGGGCGCTTTACTGAAAGCCTGGCTACTGGGAGGAAATTAACTTTATTCCTCCCAGCAGCCTTAGGCTTTCAGCATAGAGGCACGGATTCAGTTACTGCTCAGTACATAGTCAGTGGCGGCTGTAACCATGTAAGGTGCCCAGGGCGGTAGCCAAGGGCGAGCTGCTGCTTCTCCACACTATAGCACCTCACAAACAAATAGTGTCCCAGTCCATTAGTGTCGTACTGTGAAATCTGCTTTGCAGTCACTTGTAGGCCGGAGGCCTCCGCTTCGTCCACGTCCTTGGCTCCTGGATTAGCGGGGGTGGTACTCAGAAAGACTCCTGCAGAGAAAAGTTGAGTATCATACCCACTTGGCTAGACTAGATCTACATACAGAGAAGAGAGAGCCATATCTCAGGACTGGAAAGAAACAGGAACAAAAGAAAAACAACGCCAGATTCAGAAAAACATCAGGGGACACTCGGTTCACTTTACAAGTTCAACTTTACTGGACAGTTCAAGTACATCAGTCTTTAACAAGCAGTATAGGGCACAGCACCCTTCCATCAACAGAGTACATTTCAAGCCTTTGCTTACGTTCAGCTCGGACAATCCCTACCCTTAATCTCTTAATCTTGTCATCCCCAGGGATTTCCCTTCCGGCTCCACAGCACTCCCGAGATCCGTTACATCTCCCTCTCGCTGCTCCCCGTCCGGCTTCCTCTGTATGGAAGGGATTAAGGCACACTCCTCAGTGCCTATTTTGGACCGTACACCCCGGACGTTACAGGAAGGTCCGCAAGAAATTTGGTACGACCTCAGGCTGCCAGAACAATATGTACTCAACGTGCCTCCAGCTCACTGCAGCTTGAACTTCAACTTGACACGAACCTCACACTACATCTAACTAACTAAACCAGAAAGTGTTTTCCCTTTTTACTTGACCTTTCTAGCAGGGCTGGTCCCAAACATTTAACTGTATGCTACATGTTTCCTATCACTGTACAGTGAGACGGGGTGTGTGATAGAGCAGGTAGAGAAAGACAGCAGGCCAGTGAACAATCCAACAACCTTTATTTGGACTGGGAGAATATATGAATATGAGATTGATGATGGGAATACACTCTGACCAGCTATGGCAGTGGCTGGATATAAACAGTGCGACAGAGTGGAGAACCACCGCTTGATTATGCTGTTTAATTGCCCGCTCTTGGGTATGGAGCTGGTCTGCAGTACCTAAGAGTGGCCACTAAACAGTGTGAAAGACTAGTGGTGTTCTGCTCCGTTCACTGTTTACATCCGGCCACTGCCATAGCTGCTAGCAACTGAGCGATCAGAGTACTGACACCCATCGATTTGATATTGATGACCTATTTCAAGCGATCATTTTAGTGGGAAAACCCCTTTTACTGGAGCTGCAGTAAAAATGTAATCTCATAAATTATCATAATCAAAAAAAGACACAAGTCTCTTTGTTGACACCTTCATTCTCACTTGGATATTTTGGCTAGTATTTGTAAGTAAAAACCTAGAGTGAAAGAAATAGAGAGAAAGTATTCTGAAAAGATTTGTACCTCTTCCATGTTTCTGTTCTAGTCCTGGCTTTGATTTACAAATGCTGATATAAAATACTGATGTAAATGAGGCATAGGTAAAACACCTAAGGCTGGGTGCCCACGAAGCATTTTCCAAGCGTTTATGCTGCGGAATTTACGCAGCGTAAACGCTTGGGAAACGCTCGGTAATCTGCCCCCCATGGTCCTCAATGACAAGCCGCAATGTCAATGCCCATGCTGCGGATTTTTCCGCAGCATTTATGCTGCGCTCAAGAATCCGCAGCATGTCCTTTAATTTTTTGGACACGCAGTGTATTTGCCGCCATTGACTTCCTTTGGACCGCGTGACATCCTCATCACTACATGTGGATTAGCGGATATCACACGGTTCAATGTGCGGATGATACCCAGTTCTGGAGGAGAAGAGACTCTCATCCAGACCTGGGTACCATAGAAACTGTAAAAAAAGAATTTTAAATAAAAAATAAAGATTATACTTACCTTCCGATGACCTCCCGGTGTTTTGTCCTCTCCGTCCGGTCTCTTGCATTGCTCGCGCTGTTGTGAAGGACCAGCCATGACGTCATTGAGTCATGTGACCTGACACATGACTGAATGACGTCACCGCAGGTCCTTCACACCACCGCGAGCAGTGCAAGAGACCGGACGCGGCGGAGAAAACACCGGGAGGACACCGGAAGGTGAGTATAATCTTTATTTTTTAATTTTTACTATTCTTATTCTTTTTTTTTTAACTAACTTGGTCACACTACTATAAATCCATGCCGGTTGCATGGATTTATATAATGTGAACAAGTTGTCAAGCACTTTTCCAAGTGATGCTAAAATCGCTTGGAAAAGCGCTTGATAACCCGCATGCAGAAATGCATGTGAAGAACGCTTGACAAACGCTTCTACCTGGCGGGAAAAACACATGTAAAATCCGCATGCGTTTTTCCTGCCAGGGAGAAGCGGAAAAAATATGCAGCATTTCTGCATCGTGGGCACATAGCCTAAGAGTATGTGTATATGTGACGATACAGAGTAAAATCTTAATAAGCCAGACGTTTAGATTTGTAAAGTCAAGAGAATACACTTGTAGCGCCGGCGTCCCTGCCCTCTGCTAGGCAGGGACGCTGTTCCCCTCACCTCCCTGCTCCGTGCCCGGCGTCCTCCTCCCGCTCTGCTGGCAGCGCGCGCTCCTTCCCGGCCACTGTGCTTAGGGCGCGCGCGCGCGCTCTCCCTCCCTCTTAAAGGGGCCGCGCGCGCCGTCCTAAGGAGTCCCCGGCCAATGGCCGGAGGACTTCACCATATATAAGGCACCTCCTCCAAAATGGAGGTGCCCGAGCAATGTTGTTGCACTGTTTACTACTCTGCTTCAGCCCTCAGGTCCCGTTGCCAGTTACCTGCCAGTTACCTGCCAGATTCCTGCCTGATTATCTGCTACCTGCCTGCTAGTCTGAGGTCCGACGGTCTGCCTTACTACTCCTGTCAGTCTGTCTAAGGACCAGTCTGCCCGCTCACCTGGGAGCGCACATCAGCCACCTGCCTGCTTGCCCGAGGTCCGACGGTCTGCCTTCCAACTCCTGTCAGTCTGTCTATGGACCAGCTTGCCCGCTCACCTGGGAGCACACACCTGCTACCTGCCTGCTAGTCTACCTGGAGGCTCCGCCGTCACGTGCTGTGACCACCTGCCTGTCCAGTGACTCCTGCTCGCTCACCTGGGAGCGCTCATCTGCTGCCTGTCTGCTAGCCTACCTGGAGGCTCTGCCGTCACGTGCTGTGACCACCCGCCTGTCCAGAGACTTCTGCCCGCTCACCTGGGAGCGCTCATCTGCCGCCTGTCTGTTGGTCTTCCTGGAGGCTCCGCCGTCACATGCTGTGACCACCCATTCATCCAGAGACTCTCGCCTTCTCACCTGGGAGCTCACGTCTATCATCAGCCGCCACAGGTCGTACCAACCCTTTACCTAGAGACTGCCCCGGTCACTTGCCGTGACCATCTGCCCGTTCATCCAGAGACTGCCCCGGTCACTTGCCGTGACCATCTGCCCGTTCATTCAGAGACTGCCCCGGTCACTTGCCGTGACCATCAGCCCGTTCATCCAGAGACTGCCCCGGTCACTTGCCGTGACCTCCAGCCCGTTCACTCAGAGACTGTCCCGGTCACCTGCTGTGACCTCCTGCCCGTCTTCCCTGGTCGCCACCCGCTCCCTTACAAGGACTGCCCCCTTGTATAGTAGCCCAGAGGTTCCGCCTCCCAGACCCGTTACAACACTATTGTGTTTGAATTACATTATTGTGTTTAAATTGTCTTGTACATGTTTGTGTATTTCTAAAGGTCAGACCAGTATTTGTCTAACCCTGATTTGGTCTCCTCTTGGAAACAATGTTGTTTTCTAATATGCTAATTGTACTAAAAGCCAGCTATTTACAACAGCCCTTGTGATACCAACTATGTAAATAGATTAGCTCAATAATAACTGAGCCCTGCACCTTTTACCTCTTACATGTGCCTGATGACTTCACACAGATATAAATATAAACAGGGATGTCTGTAGTGCTAGAGTCAGAGTGAGACTTGAGACAGAGTCAGACAGACTTTGGAAGGAGAATGAGAGACATCCTCCAGGACAGCAGATAGATTGCATGGCATTACCAAAAAGACACAGATTTGAATTCTATATTATTCTAACCTAAGGGTACCAGCCCTGACTAGAAAGATTCGGATCTGCTCCATTAACCATCAGAGAGACATGGATACATTTTGGGGAGTCCAGGAGAGGACGAAGAAGTCACCTGGCCCCATGGATATGTTATTTTGGGGTTGTTAGGAGGGACCCACCGGTCGCCTAGAACCCATGGAGACATTTGAAGTTGCCGGGAGTGACCCGCCGGTTGCCTGGCCCCATGGAAGCTCTCGGAGAGGCCAGATTTGGACCCTCGGGTCTCCTGGTCTTGTACCTCAATGGATTGCTAGCTTCCTAAGTTTGCCGCTACTCCCTCTCTGTGGGGGGGGGGGCCCACTGGTTGAGGTAGTCGGTCCTGGAAGTATCCAAAGTCGCAGCTGTTCTATCCCAGGCTGGCCAGCGGAAGGGTGAGACTGTGTAATGTTGTACCATCTTGGGCATTTGCTGGGACTGTTCTGTGTGTTTATTGTCCACTTTGTGGTTCAGTAAAGTATTGTCACGCTGTTTTACCCTCACTCTGTGTTGTTTGAGTAGCGTTATGCCCACTGAAGACCCTGGGTCTTCACAGTTGTAAGGTGGCGGTGTTCTCACCGTGCAGTAACTGAGGCAGTGATCCAAGCAAGTCCAACATAAGCAGCTTTTATTCAGCACTCACGGGTAAAACAGAGAGCCCTCCGGTTCGTAGCCGGGTTAACATAAGTCCATAACAACGGTTGCCGTGGGCTACGGCCACGCCGAGCCGCTCAGAGCCTAACGGGTGCAGAGCCTTCCCAGGCATAGGTTCAGCTACACACAGGCCCGCCAAGCTTTCCTGCTATGTTCCTAGCAGGTCCCAACACTGAACAACACTAATCCTTAATGCAGGGTTTTTAAAGGACCTGTGGCAAGAGCCACTGGAAAACCCGGGTTGAAGGGAGGAGGCCGCCCCACTGCCTTCCTGTAGCCTCCTCCAAGAAATGAAGGCCCTGCCGGGTTTTACTAATCTGCCTTAGCCAGATAGCCTGACCAGGTCAATGCTCACCTTCATTCCTGCATTGCAGTCACAGGTGTGTCTGTGACTGCAATGCACTTCAATGGGTTTAATAGGTCTCTGTACACATTCGGGGGCATATATACCATCCCTCGTATACGATACCCGTCACTGCCTCACACAGTATACAATGTTTTTTTCAGGTAAGTTCATTCTGAAACCATCCTGAAAAACTTCTCAGAAAGCGCTCAAAAGAATGAACATGCATATCTATATAAAAACAAATTTCTGTGAATATGCTCAGACTTTTCAGTGTCTTTTAACTGCTTCAGGTTTCAAAAGACGTCAAATGGGTAAAATAAATGTAAACGCTCTATACTTTACAATGCACTTAAATGGGAAGACTCAGTGGCATAACTAGAGTCAGATAGACCCAGGTGCAAACTTTGGACTTGGGCACCCATTTTCATGTTGGTCAGATGTATTGGCCCTTGTAGAGTTATAGATCCCATAATCACATGTGTGTTCATCCCCTCCATGTAATATTGTTCCCCATCCTGGTTGTTTCCTGTAATAATCTTCCGCATCGTGGCCCCCATCCTGTAATAATGTCTCTCATCCTAGGCCCCTTCCTGGTATACTATCCCCCCATCCTGTGCCCCTTCCTGCTATAATATCCCCTGTCTTAGGTCTTTTGCTGATATAATGTCCCCTATCCTGGGCCCCCTCCCACTTCCTGGTATAATTTCCCTATCATGGGCCCCTTCCTGGTATAATGACCCCAATCTTGGGCCTCTTCCTGTCGTAATGTCCTCCATCCTCGGCCACTTCCTGGTATAATGACCCCCATCTTGATATAATGCCCCACATCCTGGGCACCTTCCTTGTATAATGCCCCCCTTCCTGCACCTCTTCCTTGTATAATGCTCCCCATCCAGGGCCCTTTCTTTCTATACTACCTTCCTTCCTGGCCCCTTCCTTGTATAATGCTCCCCATCCTGGGCCTCTTCCTTGTATATTTCCCCCAATCCTGGTGCCCTTGCTTGGATAATGCCCCACATCCTGGGCCCCTTCCTTGTATAATGTTTCCCATCATGGACCCTTTTTTGTGTAATGCTCCCCATCCTGGGCCCCTTCCTTGCAAAATACTTCCCATCCTGGGTCTCTTTCTTGTATAATGCTCCCTATCCTGGGTCCCTTTCTTGTTTTATGCTCCCCATCTGGGGCCTCTTCTTTGTATAATACCCCCCATCCTGGGCCCCTTCCTTGTGTAATGGGCATAATCCTGGGCCCCTTCCTTGTATAATTCTCCCCATCCTGGGCCCCTTCCTTGTAAAATGCTCCACATCCCATGTCCTGGTATAATGTTCTGACGCTCTTTTCCAATACATTTTCCTTGGATGCACATTCAGCTGAAATAGGTGGCGTTGGCAGACCGCCCTCCCGCATGGGCCTGGTTGCGGTAACACCCTTTGTGACTGAGATCATTACGTCCCTGGGAAGACTCATAAGACACCTAGGTGTCTTTTTAAGCATTGCCAACTCAGAAACCAATATCGTTTTTTACGCTGTTGAACGGAGAAAAAAAACGAGGGCTGAAAAACTACAGAGAAAAGCTATGAAAAAAATGCCAACTTTCAAAAACATTAAACAAGCGCACGGGAAATGACCAAAAACAGATGCTGCAGGACAAGAAAAACACAGACATGTCCCGAAGAGTCATCTTCTAGGAAAAAATTGCCAGGTTGCCCGTGTTTACATACCGTAAGAGAGAACATTTAGGCCATGATTCAACATTTTGTGAATGATGCATTTTTTACAGCTAATTTTTTTCTGCAGTAAACTATACAAAAGTAATCTGCTTTGATTGCTGCATTTTTTTTTGTTTTGTTCTCTTTTTTTTTTTTTGAATTGCTTTCCTGGTGCAGATTTGTTAGTTTTTATTGTTTTTTTTGTGCATAAACTTTGGAAATCTGCACTTAAAAATGTACAGTTCAACAGCGTCTTTAACTGCTAAGAGGGTTTGCGTTTTCATGAAATCATATCCACTTGCTTAAAATGTTATATGATGTAGATTTTTTACATGAATAAAATCAACGCAAACAATTGCTTTCTTTACACACTATGGGAACATGGCCTTAGGGTGTGTTCACACAAAATTTGTTTGCTGAGTTTTTAAAGCGGAGATTCGCTAAAAGCATGGCGTTAAAAAACACGAGTTTTAGGGCTCATACTCATCTGCGTAGAAATCGAACGAGTGCAATCCAATAAAAAATCAGATTGCACTATGACTAATGTTATTCACTGATTCAGTGCTCATCTGCAATTTTCTTTCTCAGCTGGAATCTGGAAAAAAATGGCAACATGCTGCGAGTAGCCGCATATGTCGGATGAAACTCACCAATGCAAGTCAATGGGTGCGAGAAAAAAAACGGACGGCACATGGACCATCCTTATGCAGTCCAATTTTTACTGATATATTACCATTCTGTAGCATAGAACACTGTAAATGGTCCTATAAAGGATTGTAAAATAAGGGTAGGTGCACACGATCAGGAGCTGCTGCGGGTTTAACGCTCCATGCTTATGCAGCGTCAAACCCGCTGGGTCAGCTGTTACAGCATAATGGATGGGATTTGTAGAAATCCCATGTCCCCTATGTGGGCATCTGCACCTTGCAGATCACCCGTGGACACGGACATGCGGCGCGCCTTTACAGACTGCAGCATGTAAGTTCTCTTGCAGAGTCGCTTGTCTCCGCAAGAGAAATTAGATCAGTACAATGTATTAAATGCGGTGAATCCTGAATGCTGTGAATCATGAAGTATGCTGCATCCAAAGCGCTGCCTGTCCGGATCGTGTGTACATACCCTAATAGTTGCAGAGAAAAAAAAAACACATTGCATACGGATGGTATGTGACAAAAATAGCATTGTGCTCACATGACACTCGTCCTGCTTTTCTAGATTAACATCGGAGCGATGTTTCAAACGCAGATGAGTGTGAGCCCTTAATTGGAGACTTTCTACTGCGAAAACTCAGCAAAAAAACAGAAGTGTGAACACACCTTAAGGCTATGTTAACACACAGCATTTTTGCTACAATTTTTTCCTGCAGCCAAAACCTGCTCACTTGTATGTTTTGCTGCGTTTTCACCGCACATTTTTTTTTTTGCATCATTTTTTTCTCAGTGCAGATTACATGTTTCATAAAGTTAGGTTTATTCACCAAAAATGCTGAAAAAATACATGCTGCAGACTTCAAAAACACTTCAGTTATCAAATTCAGTCAAGAAAATAAATCCAAGCGTGTGCATGAGAATTCTGAAATCTCACAGCTTTTGCTGGTACTGTAAAAAGAAGAAGAAGCTTTTAATTTGCATAAAAAAGCTGAAAAAACGCTGCATGTGAACATAGCCTAAGGGCAGGGCCGGCTCCAGGTTTTTCTGGGCCCCGGGTGAAAGAGTCTCAGTGGGCCCTTTTAACACATACACGATTCATGATGCACAGATACGGCGGAGAAATATATATATAGTACACAGGGCCCAGCCTGCCAACTCATCCTTCACATATGCAGACATGCACGCACACACGGTACGCAGACACGCACACGCGGTACACAGACACATGCACGCACACGCGGTACGCAGACATGCGCACGCACACACGGTACGCAGACACGCGCACGCACACACGGTACGCAGACACATGCACGCACACGCAGTACGCAGACATGCAAACGCACAAACGGTACGCAGACACATGCACGCACACACGGTATGCAGACATGCGCACGCACACACGGTACGCAGACATGTGCACACACGGTACACAGACATGCGCACACACGGTACGCAGACATGCGCACACACGGTACGCAGACATATGCATGCACACACGGTACACAGACATATGCACGCACACATGGTACACATATGTACACATACAGACATACACACATTTTTACACAAATTCTTAAAGACATATATAAAACAGACAAATATATATACACAGTCATACACACTGACATTCACATGCATGCACTCACACAGACCCATTACAAATATTTTTAATATGGGGATTGGGGAAGCCTCACTCACCTGTCCCCGGTCCAGTGTCCTGTCCAGCAGCTCCTCAGGTATGGGGCAGTGCAGGGCCCCCGGCGTGTCACAGACATCATGGCCCTGGACCATCAGAGGGGCCCACTTGTGGTCGGGTCCGGGTCTGGGTCCAGGCCGCTCCCCCCATCTGTGCAGGACCTCCGACGGTGTTTGATTCCCGGCACTCCCCCCAGACATGGCCGCGCGCTGTGCGGTTGTGTCTGCTAGTAATGAAGAGGCAGGGGCGACACACAAGCACAATTAAAGGTGCAGTGCCGTCGACCCTGCCGCGTCATTACTAGCAGACACAGCCGCACAGCGCGCAGCCATGTCTGGGGGGAGTGCCGGCAATCAAGCAGCGCTTGCGTCACTGAACAGGTGCCGAAGAAGCGGCCAGGGCCCCGACAGTGAGCGGGCGGTGGGCCCCGACAGTGAGTGGGCGGTGGGCCCCTCTGATTCTCCAGAGCCCCGACACTTGCCCGGGTACGCCGGGTGCTGACGCCGGCCCTGCCTAAGGGTATGTGCACACATTGCATTTTTGCCATGTTTAACCTGGAAAAATGTAGCATTTTACTGTCCTAACAAAGTGAATGAGATTTCTGCAAACTCATGCATACATTGCTTATTATTTCCTTACAGATTTGAAGCAATTTCAAATCTACAGAATGCCAATTCTTTCAGCGTTTTTGCTGCATTTTTCACCCACTCTAATGACTGGGGAAAAAGGCAAAAAAAAATGCATAAATAATGTGGCAAAAACACGCGTTTTTATGCAGCATTTTTCATGCCAAAATAAATATTTTTTATGCAGAAATGTCTGCAACAACTAATAAACTTGTGCACTTACCCCCCTGGAGCCCACCTGATAAAAGCACTAAAAAAGGCTACAATCAATGAACATAATGCACAGCAATGTCAAAACAACTTGCTGTACATATCTTTTGTCTTTGGTCACTTTTAACCGCTTCAGTCTTTAAAAGCCACGCAGTGTCCATTCTTCAGGCGAATTCCACTTTGAAGCTGCCTCTATTTTATGCATAAAAAGACACCGACAGCTAGGCAATCGATAAAGAAAATGAAGTAGTAAAAGACGCCTTAGGAAAAAGCATCTTCTGCTTCAAAAACGATGTGGGTACGTCGGCGTCTAAAAGATGTCGTGTCCATATACCTTTGAGGGCTCATTCTGACGTCAGTATTTACCGATTACACTGGTCAGAGTTTGATCAGAGTGTGGTTGGAATGTCATCCATTTTTCTCAAATGTGGACAAAGAAAAAATATTTCTACACCTTCTCCTTTCTGACACTCCGTGTCATCCGAGTGCAGTCCGATTTTTTCACGGACCTATAGACTTCCATTATTGATTTTGATCCAACCCAAAATCGGACATGTCTCCAATATTTTCCGCAGAACACTCAGTCTAAGGCCATGTTCACACGTTCAGTAACGTTCAGTATTTGTTGAGTTTTTTTACCTCTATATTTGTAAGCCCAAACCAGGAGTGGGTGATAAATACAGAAGTGGTGACGTGTTTCTATTATACTTTTCCTCTGATTGTTCCTCTCCTGGTTTTGGCTTACAAATACTGATGTAAAATATTAACCAAATACTGAATGTGTGAACTTGGCCTAAGGAAAAAAATCGGACATGTGCACAGCCCCATAGAATATCATAGGTACGAGTCTTATCCATAAAAACCACGGACAGCACTCATACAAGAAAATCGGACATATGAACAAGCCCTAAGGAATTTAATTCTCTGTTTGTCAGAACATCTGCATCCCACCAATTCGTGCCTTGCTTGTCAATCTAATTACCATACTGACATTAGACTTCATAGGATCTGTCATACATCCAGAAGATAATGAAATTGTTGAGAAAAATTAGATACAAATTTCTGGAAAAAAAAGGAGCAATGTTATTAAGACGTATATCCAAACATAACTGCCATGGGAATTGCTATACCACTTTTTACCTTCTGGCTGCGTGACCCTTTACAGATAGGAGGACTGTTTGTAATGCTTATAATGAAAACGAATTATTAAAATAAACTCTGATTAAACTCTAATGCTAAAATTATATGCTAACGCTACATATATATGCATACATCTTATCAGGGCCGGGACAAGGTATTTTGGTGCCCCCCGATGAACCCTTAGCACCCAAGTAAAGGAATGGGTCAGAGACTAAGGTAAAAAGGCCCCTAAAGTACCCCCCCCTTTCACCAAAAAATAACAGCAAAAGTAAGAAAAAGTGATGTACTTTAGGGGTGAGGCTCAACAGGGAGTGGGCCGTTTGGTTTCAATTAAAGTGTCCATCATTTGGCAGATGCCCTAATGGAAATTGAACAGACCCCATTATAGATAAAGGGATAAGGATACATATGATTGTTTTTAAAGAAGAACTCCTCCCATCTAAATTTTTATTCTCTTAATATGTTGCAGTCATCATATTATATAGCACTGTGTACTTATAATTGCTCATTTTGTCGTTCTACTCAGTTAATTCTTCCCTTTTCCATTAGGTTTATGACATCAAGTGATTAAAGACTGACTAGCTGAATCCTTCTAAGTCAGGCCCATATACATTTGTATCTCATGAGCCTACAACTCCCAGTATGCCCTTAACAATGGTAAAGAGATGCTGGGAGTTGTTATCAGTCATTACCAGACTGCGGACCTTACAGGAACCACAATACTGATGAGTAGTGTTGAGCATTCCGATACTGTAATATCGGGTATCGGCCGATATTCGCGGTATCGGAATTCCGATACTTAATTCCGATACTTTTACAATATCGGATACCGGAATCGGAAGTTCCCATAATGCCTGCGCTCTGTAGTGTCTGTGAAGGATGACAAGTTGGATGGCAGCGCGATCCAGCCTGTCATCAGAATGCCATCCCAGCGGGGGAGAATTCTCCTGATTGTTTAAAAGCCGGCGGGCGGTATAAAGCCGCCGGCTTTTAAACAATCACACAGCCCCATACTGCTTCCCCGCAGCCTCCCACCCCGATCCTCCGCTCCCCTCGCCACCTCCCATCCCGATCGTAAGTTAGGACCGGGCGGGGAGCGCAGCTCCAAGGAGCGGGGAGTGAAGGACCCGGGCGGGGAAGCTGGCAGTGAAAAGACTTCACCGCCGGCTTTCCCGTTCTGTGCTGCGCTTTCCCGCCGGTTATTTCAAATGAACAGCTGAGGTATCAGGTGATGCCGATCAGCTGTTCATTTGAAGTCGCCGCGTTGCCCTCAGAGGGTTCATGTGAGTTCATGCTTGACTGCATGAACTCACATGAACTTTCCCACGGCCGCACAGGTCAGCCTCACCTCCCAGACCCGTCATGATTAGTGTGTGTGCGGGGTGTGTGTGCGGGGTGTGTGCGCGATGTTTGTGCGGGTGTGCGCGGTGTCTGTGCGATGTGTGCGGGGTGTGTGTGCGGGGTGTGTGTGCGGGGTGTGTGTGCGGGGTGTCTGTGCGATGTGTGCGGGTGTGTGCGGTGTGTGTGCGTGCAGGCAGACATAGGCCGATGTGACACTACTACTCCCATCGGCCTATGTCTGTCCCCCGTCCACTCCTGCCAGCAGGATCAGCTCGATGGGAGCAGTAGTTCCCATCAGACTGATCCTGCTATTTAAATTGCCCTACTGTGTCCCCAATAAATGTTAAATACATGTCATTGGTGGCCAGTGGTTACCTACAATAAATTAGTTTACACATTACCTGTCCCCGCCGATCGCCACCTAAAATAAAGTAAAAAATAAAAAACTACACCTATACTCACCAAGACACCTAATTCCCCGAAGCCATCGATCTCCTGTAATAAAATATAAAATAATAAACCACAACCTTATCCTTACCCCTCCGTAGTAGTCCACGAGTGTCCCACGAAGATCTCCAGTTCAGAGCAGCCACATAGAATGTGACCGCTCTGAACCGCTGCCGCCGCTAGAATGACAGCATAAGCGGGTTCACCGGAGTTCAGGCAGCGCTGCTCCGGTTAGCTGCTTTACGGCCCTGCTGTATAGTGAGAAATTCCCACGGTACAGCAGTGCCGTAAAGGAGGTCTCCGGAGCTGCGCTGACTGAATGCACTCCGGTGACCTCAGTCAGTGGCTCCCGCTGCCGGGAGCGGACGTGTTCCCGGCAGCGTGAGCTTACAGCAGCCATGCACAGCTGTCACCATCTCCAGATGTGACAGCTGTGCATGGGAGATCAGCGCAGGAACGTGGACAGGTAACTATTATTTTTAGTAAACTAAGAATTAAATAAAATTGTGTGTTTTATTTCAAATAAATTATTTTTTTCTGGGTGTAGTGTGTGTTTTTTCTTTTTAACACTTTGTAGGTTAGTAATGGGGGTGTCTTATAGACGCCCATCATTACTAACCTGGGCTTCATGGCAGCTGGCGCTGACATGAACCCCACCACTATTACCCCCTGCCACCGCACCAGGGCAGCGTGGAAGAGCGAGGCTAAGTGCCAGAGTTGGCGCATCCTATGGATGCGCCATTTCTGGGGCGGCTGACGACTGGTGTTTCTAGCCTGGGAGGGGGCCAATATTCATGGCACCCTTCCTGGGCTATTAATATCAGCCCCCAGCTGTCTGCCTAGCCTTTGCTAGCTATTAAAATAGGGGGGACCCCACGTCATTTTTTTTGGGGGGGTCCCCCATTTTAATAGCTAGTAAAGGCTAGGTATTCAGCTGGGGGCTGATATTAGTAGCCTGGGAAGCTCCGTGGGTTTTACCCCCTTCCCAGGCTTCAAACATCTGCCCCAGCCGTCTGCTTAACCTCCTCTAGAGACTAAAATTATGGGGGATCCCACGCCATTTTTTTTTAAAATAAATCCATTATTTTAACACTAAATGACATTTGAGGAGTTAATAAAGATGCAGTCCCTAAATTATTATTTATTTTTTAATTAATTTTTCCCAAAACTTTTGACGTGGGCTTCGCCATATTTTTGTATGCCAGCCAGGTACAGCATCCAGCTTCTATGAACGCGCCATTTTCCGGGGTGGCTGCGGACTGCAATTTTCAGCGGGGGGCAGAAAGCTTGGGCCTCCCTGCGCTGCAGATTCCATCCCCCAGCTGCCTAGTTGTACCTGGCTGGACACAAAAATAGGGAGAAGCTCCACGTTTTTTTTTTTTTAATTATTTCATGAAATTCATGGAATAATTAAGAAAAAAAGGGCTTCCCTATATTGTTGTGTCCAACCAGGTACAAATAGGCAGCTGGTGGTTGGGGGCAGCCCGTTCCTGCCTGCTGTACCTGGCTGGACCCAAATATAGTGCAAAGCCCCACGTCAATTTTTTTTAAATCATTTCAGGAAATTCATGAAATAATTAAAAAAAATTGATGTGGGGCTTCGCCCTATATTTGTGTCCAGTCAGGTACAGCAGGCAGGAACGGGCTGCCCCCAACCACCAGCTGCCTATTTGTACCTAGCCGGACACAACAATATAGGGAAGCCCTTTTTTTCTTAATTATTCCATGAATTTCATGAATTTAAAAAAAAAAACGTGGAGCTTCTCCCTATTTTTGTGTCCAGCCAGGTACAACTAGGCAGCTGGGGGCTGGAATCTGCAGCGCAGGGAGGCCCAAGCTTTCTGGGCCCCACCCGCTGCAAATTGCAGTCCGCAGCCGCCCCAGAAAATGGCGCGTTCATAGAAGCGCCATCTTCTGGCGCTGTACCCAACTCATCCAGGGCCCTGGTGCGGTGGCTCACTGGGTAATAAAGGGGTTAAGGCCAGCTTGGCATTATCAGCTGGCCCTAAGCCCGAAATTCATGGGGTCACGCCAATATTAGACATGACCACCATGAATTTCTAGTAAAGTATTTAAAAAAACACAACACCCAGAAAAAAGTCCTTTAATTGAAATAAACACACAATTCTTTATTGTTCTAAATTAAACCATACTTACCATCACGCCCATTCCAGCTGAAGCCAACGATCTCCTGCAATAAAAGTAAAATAATAAAGCAACATCATCCTTACTTTTCCATGGCTCCCACGACAGCTTCAGCTCTGCTACATCGAGATGACAGGCTGGACCGCAGCAGAACGCTGCCATCCATCCTGTCATCCCGCAGACACTGAGAAGCGCAGGCATACTTCCACTCCTCAGTGTCTGGCTGTGACGGCATCCAGATGAGCCGAGGTCATGTCCAATGAACTCAGCTCACCTCATGTACGTCACTGACAGTATGGTTTAATTTAGAACAATAAAGGATTGTGTCTTTATTTCAATTAAAGGACTTTATTCTGGGTGTTTGTGTTTTTCTTTAACTTTGACTATGGGGTTAGTAATGGGGGTGTCTTATAGACGCCTCTCCATTACTAACCTGGGCTTGATGTCAGCTGGCATTATAAGCTGACATCAACCCCAACCCTATTACCCCCTGCCACCGCACCAGGGCAGCGTGGAAGAGCGAGGCTAAGTGCCAGAATTGGCGCATCCTATGGATGCGCCATTTCTGGGGCGGCTGACGGCTGGTGTTTCTAGCCTGGGAGGGGGCCAATATTCATGGCACCCTTCCTGGGCTATTAATATCAGCCCCCAGCTGTCTGCCTAGCCTGTGCTAGCTATTAAATTAGGGGGGACCCCACGTTATTTTTTTTGGGGGGTTCCCCCATTTTAATAGCTAGTAAAGGCTAGGTATTCAGCTGGGGGCTGATATTAGTAGCCTGGGAAGCTCCGTGGGTATTACCCCCTTCCCAGGCTTCAAACATTTGCCCCAGCCGTCTGCTTAACCTCCGCTAGAGCCTAAAATTAAGGGGAACCCCACGCCAATTTTTTTTTAAATAAATCCTTTATTTTAACACTAAATGACAAGTACAGTAATCAACACTATCACTGTACTTCATATATATGTGACTGACATGTTTCTATCTATCTAATCTATGTGTGATTCTCTATTCTTTCTATTCTAAATTGTCGGGTACAGATGCTGAATTGCCGGCCGGCTTTCTTAAAGAGACGGTGCATGAAAACACTATTATTTTTTTAAATAAATCCTTTACACTAAATGACAAGTACAGTAAGCAACACTGTCACTGTACTTCTTATATATGTGGCTGACATGTTTCTATCTATCTAATCTATGTGTGAAGCTCTATTCTGTCTGTTATAAATTGTCGGGTACCGCTGCTGAATTGCCGGCCGGCTTTTTTAAAGAGACGGTGCACGAAAACACTAATATTTTTTTTAATAAATCCTTTACACTAAATGACAAGTACAGTAAGCAACACTGTCACTGTACTTCATATATATGTGACTGACATGTTTCTATCTATCTAATCTATGTGTGATGCTCTATTCTTTCTGTTGTAAATTGTCGGGTACCGGTGAATGCCGCTGCTGAATTGCCGGCTTTTCATGTCATTCTACATTATTCTTAGTTGTTTTACTTCATGTAGAATTAACCTACAAGGAAAGAAAGGGTTTATTTTCATTCCGATATTTGTGTCCCATTGACTTGCATTGGTTTCCGGTATCGGAATCGGCGATATCCGATACTTTTGGGGTATCGGCCCGATCCAATCCGATACGATATTTCCTGATATCGGAAGGTATCGCTCAACACTACTGATGAGATGTAGTCAGTATCAACAAGTAAACATTTGCATGCAGGTACCTTATGGGTGACCTCTTCTCTGATTGAGTCTTTTCTTTCTTTTCGTCTTCATCTTGTCAAGACACCATGATGACTTTTCACATCCACAGCCGCTCTTTGCAGACTTCCCACTTCTTCGTTCTTCTGCAGCATATCCCGAGACGGTGCCCTTTTAAAATAACAGTGTTATTAAAATGCCCTCTGCATAAAAAATATCTGTCCATTTATGACCTAAATAAGCCTTCTATAATATATTACCTCCACATTGTCCACCTTAATGAGCTATAACCACCACACTGTCTGCCATTATCAACTATACCCGCCACACCGTCAGTCCTTATGAACTATAGCCTATACTATGGTTGTCCCCTCTCTAGTTTTCCCTTACACTCTCTATATCTCCACACTGTCCCCCCACCATGCTAATGTAGCACCCTGAGGATTCGGCTGCTACAGGGGTATTGCACCTCAACCCAGAGGTGTGATATTCCACTCCCGGGTAAGGATGGAGTGTGGAACTGAGCTCAGTTAGCTGCATGCACTACACACATCCCATTTCCGAGGAACAGACCGATGGTACTCCCACTAGAGAAATGTGCAGGTACGACAGAGTCTGTTCCTGGCTGGAGTGGGAGGGGGGTGGAACATCCCAGTAGTGTAGGGGCAGATAGGGGGAGCAGTCTGGGTAGTGCTAGGAGCTCATTGGGTGCTGGTCACCTGAGCTCACACATAGAGGGAGTATATAAGGTGGGAACCATCTTAGATCAGGGTCAGTCTTTGTAGAGGAAGGGAGCAGAGGAGAAGAGCAGCTCCAAGGCCAAGAGAGAGAGAGGAGAAAGAAAGATCCAGAGGGGGAGAAAGAAGGAACTCCAAGAGCTCAAATTAGACCAGAGGGTGAAGAGTTGGCAACAGGGTACCGGATCCCAAGCTGGCAGAGGCTACAGCACACCTTAGCCAGGAACCGGAGGTCGTGGGCAGGACTGATCTGCCACGATCACCCACTAAATCCACCCGGAAGGCAGACCAGGAATAGGGTCAGGGAACCCAGAGACAAGGGTTTACCACCAAGAGGCCCGAGGGAGCCGGACATAGGTGGATCCCTGGTGGGGAAGGCCAGAGAAGAGGACAGGACAGAAAGGGAGCTCAGGACCACGCTCCAGAATCACCTGGGGGTTGGCCGAGTCCAGGACCTGGTGGACGCAGCACGGCTCGGGTGGTCACTTAAGGCCGGAGTGACCAGAACAACTGCAGTAAGTAAACAAACCCTGAACTGCACAGCCCGACTCTGAGTCTCATTTCCATCCCCGCTGCACCACCACAACCCCCATCCTCTGCAACTGACCCCCTGAGGCTATACCCCTCCCGTTGGGGGTTATACTACCTAAGCTGCACTCACATCATCAGCCTCAGTGGACCCTGCTGCAGCGGCGGCCGTATTGACCGCAAATCAACGGGTGGCGTAGTCGACACTAATAACATCTATAAGGACTGCCGCACACTGAGTTTGACACCCTGGGCACGGACCGGGTCACAGCCACTCGGAGACTACAACCCCCATCTGATCCGGCTCCGGGTATCCCTAACAACATGGCCCAGGGGGCACGTCAACTTTGGCGTAGTCGGCAGGATTACGTGCCCGCAACAACCGGGTACTGCGTGCCTGAAGAAAAGTTCACCGTTACCTCAAAAAGAAGTCTCCCGCCGGTTCCGGAGGGTCCCCGCCAACGGGCCCCATCACAGGTCGTTTCCCGCCGGTTGTCCGCCATTTGCAGCTTTTTCCCGCCATCCATGGAGTTTCCCGCCACTGGGAGACGATTCCCGCCATTTCTGAAGATTTCCCGCCTTGGGGGAGCGGACGCCATTATGGGCGTGCCAGAGGGTGGCAAGAGGCCACCTCCCATCGTGGGCCAGGTCGAAGAATGGCGCCAAAAGCGCAAACCGCGCCCACCAACAGAGACTGTGATGCTGGAAGTGTCCATCAGCGTAAGAGAACTGCCCCTGGAACTGACAATCACTAAGTTGCCCCGGGACCACCCTCAAGGTGGGCAGAGACAGAACAAGAGAACGAAGATGGGTGCAGCCTGGAGGAGTCTGGAGAGAGCGCACCCGGAGACAAGACGTCTGGAAGAGAGTCCAGAGAGAGCCTACCCGGAGATGGAGGGAGAGTCAGGCAGCACCGACCCAGTGGTCAGGAGCCTGTTGCAGGTCGCCACTCCAGAAGGCCTGCTGGAGATCCTAGCACAGCTCCCCCGAGACCGGGAGTGTGCACAGACCGCGCTGGAGGGCCTCGCACGGAGGATGGCCCGGGTGCAGCGGGAGACGTTGGTGGAGTGGAGCCGAGAGATGGCCCAGCAGACCGAAACCCGTCAGCGGAGCACGCCACCCGAGACGAGGAGACAGACCGCCTCTGAGGATGGCGCAGGAGGAATGAAGGCAGGAGACGGCGCCGAGAAGGGAGCTGAACGGACGGAGGCAGGTAAAGGGGACGTCTCTACCCCGAGCCGAGAAACCGCGTGCCTGCCCCAGCTCCTCGTCGCAGAGCCCGAAATTCCCCCTGCCGTGCCCGTCGCTGCATCGTCACCGCTGCCGACTAGGCCTCAACCGGAAACTGCGGCCGCGACCCCTGTGACGTCACACGCCTCGACCTCGAGCGTGGCCAAGCAGGAAATACCACCGGCCTGGTCGCAAGGCCTAGTACCTCCGGGCGCCGCAATACCAACAGCGCCCCCTACCTCCGCGGAGCCACCGGCCTGGCCGCAGGGCCGAGTAACCACGGGCGCCGCCGTTCTTACGGTGCCCTTTTCCTTTAGCGTGCCCCAAGCCTGGTCGCAAGGCCTGGTCAACCCGGGCGCCGCTACCACCACAGCGCCCATAACACCTAAAGTACCGCACCTGGGTGAGGATCTATTCGCCCAGCATACGTGCCCGGATGGGCAGCCCTTCATATGGCCACCGGAGTTTCACCATCCCCGACTCCGGAAAGAGAGACCCCTAGACGAGCCCCTGATTCCGGTTCCGAAGCCTGTAAAGAGGACCTCGCCCCCGCTGGAGGAGGCACAGTTCGAGTGGGACCCCACTGGAGAAGACCTCATGGGGTTCACTCAGGAGACTCGGGCGGCCGCAGCAGAGCGTGCAGAGTGCTGCCGGCAGCAGCTCGAGGTCTTCGAGAGGGAGCGGAGAGAGAGGCGGGTCCGAGAACAGCAAGCGCAGATAAGGAGCGCGGAGCAGAAGAGCCGGACCAGGAGGAAACCCCGTGCAGCTCATGGTCCCCGTGCCACCGGGACTGTGATAAAATTCAACATGCAGCACGGATGGGGCTTTATCAGGGACCATCAGACCCCCGGCGACGTCTTTGTAACCCGCAGAGACGTAGAAAGCCATCTGCCGGAGGGACACAGAGGTCGTGACCTGTATGTAGGGGACGAGGTCACCTTCACCCGGCACAAGTGTGCCAAAGGACCCTACGCCCTCCATGTGCATCGCCTGACGGAGGAGGAGCTGCGGTGTGAGGAGGAGCAAGAGGACCCGGACGGGTCTGAAACTGAAACCAACCAACAAGAAAGAGCAGGAGGACGCCGTCGTTGAAGTACGGTAGAGAGAGACTGTATAAAGTTGCCCGTCGGGGTACCAAGAACTGTTCTAGTTAAAATATGGTCCCCGTTGGGACCAGCCAATTGAACTGATGCCCGTGTGTCCCTAGTTCCTAATACCTGGCCGAGGACTGAGAGCGGCCATATTCCCCTTGTATATAGTTGCGCTTCCTAAAGCGCCCCCTACCGGTTTTATAGGAAACTGTTTTCTTCAAGAGACTGTAGCACTTTACCCGGTCACAAGTTGCACCGTGACCGGAGGAACCAGAAACAAGAATGTTATTTATGAAAAGTTTTTATATGAAGAGTTTATTGCTGCTGATGATGTGTATGATGTTTTATATGTTTTATATGTTTATGTTTTATGAAAAAAAAATGTATGTTTGTGGATGTTTATATCTTACAGCCCGAGGACGTGCTGTGATTTACCAGGGGGGAATGTAGCACCCTGAGGATTCGGCTGCTACAGGGGTATTGCACCTCAACCCAGAGGTGTGATATTCCACTCCCGGGTAAGGATGGAGTGTGGAACTGAGCTCAGTTAGCTGCATGCACTACACACATCCCATTTCCGAGGAACAGACCGATGGTACTCCCACTAGAGAAATGTGCAGGTACGACAGAGTCTGTTCCTGGCTGGAGTGGGAGGGGGGTGGAACATCCCAGTAGTGTAGGGGCAGATAGGGGGAGCAGTCTGGGTAGTGCTAGGAGCTCATTGGGTGCTGGTCACCTGAGCTCACACATAGAGGGAGTATATAAGGTGGGAACCATCTTAGATCAGGGTCAGTCTTTGTAGAGGAAGGGAGCAGAGGAGAAGAGCAGCTCCAAGGCCAAGAGAGAGAGAGGAGAAAGAAAGATCCAGAGGGGGAGAAAGAAGGAACTCCAAGAGCCCAAATTAGACCAGAGGGTGAAGAGTTGGCAACAGGGTACCGGATCCCAAGCTGGCAGAGGCTACAGCACACCTTAGCCAGGAACCGGAGGTCGTGGGCAGGACTGATCTGCCACGATCACCCACTAAATCCACCCGGAAGGCAGACCAGGAATAGGGTCAGGGAACCCAGAGACAAGGGTTTACCACCAAGAGGCCCGAGGGAGCCGGACATAGGTGGATCCCTGGTGGGGAAGGCCAGAGAAGAGGACAGGACAGAAAGGGAGCTCAGGACCACGCTCCAGAATCACCTGGGGGTTGGCCGAGTCCAGGACCTGGTGGACGCAGCACGGCTCGGGTGGTCACTTAAGGCCGGAGTGACCAGAACAACTGCAGTAAGTAAACAAACCCTGAACTGCACAGCCCGACTCTGAGTCTCATTTCCATCCCCGCTGCACCACCACAACCCCCATCCTCTGCAACTGACCCCCTGAGGCTATACCCCTCCCGTTGGGGGTTATACTACCTAAGCTGCACTCACATCATCAGCCTCAGTGGACCCTGCTGCAGCGGCGGCCGTATTGACCGCAAATCAACGGGTGGCGTAGTCGACACTAATAACATCTATAAGGACTGCCGCACACTGAGTTTGACACCCTGGGCACGGACCGGGTCACAGCCACTCGGAGACTACAACCCCCATCTGATCCGGCTCCGGGTATCCCTAACAACATGGCCCAGGGGGCACGTCAACTTTGGCGTAGTCGGCAGGATTACGTGCCCGCAACAACCGGGTACTGCGTGCCTGAAGAAAAGTTCACCGTTACCTCAAAAAGAAGTCTCCCGCCGGTTCCGGAGGGTCCCCGCCAACGGGCCCCATCACAGGTCGTTTCCCGCCGGTTGTCCGCCATTTGCAGCTTTTTCCCGCCATCCATGGAGTTTCCCGCCACTGGGAGACGATTCCCGCCATTTCTGAAGATTTCCCGCCTTGGGGGAGCGGACGCCATTATGGGCGTGCCAGAGGGTGGCAAGAGGCCACCTCCCATCGTGGGCCAGGTCGAAGAATGGCGCCAAAAGCGCAAACCGCGCCCACCAACAGAGACTGTGATGCTGGAAGTGTCCATCAGCGTAAGAGAACTGCCCCTGGAACTGACAATCACTAAGTTGCCCCGGGACCACCCTCAAGGTGGGCAGAGACAGAACAAGAGAACGAAGATGGGTGCAGCCTGGAGGAGTCTGGAGAGAGCGCACCCGGAGACAAGACGTCTGGAAGAGAGTCCAGAGAGAGCCTACCCGGAGATGGAGGGAGAGTCAGGCAGCACCGACCCAGTGGTCAGGAGCCTGTTGCAGGTCGCCACTCCAGAAGGCCTGCTGGAGATCCTAGCACAGCTCCCCCGAGACCGGGAGTGTGCACAGACCGCGCTGGAGGGCCTCGCACGGAGGATGGCCCGGGTGCAGCGGGAGACGTTGGTGGAGTGGAGCCGAGAGATGGCCCAGCAGACCGAAACCCGTCAGCGGAGCACGCCACCCGAGACGAGGAGACAGACCGCCTCTGAGGATGGCGCAGGAGGAATGAAGGCAGGAGACGGCGCCGAGAAGGGAGCTGAACGGACGGAGGCAGGTAAAGGGGACGTCTCTACCCCGAGCCGAGAAACCGCGTGCCTGCCCCAGCTCCTCGTCGCAGAGCCCGAAATTCCCCCTGCCGTGCCCGTCGCTGCATCGTCACCGCCGCCGACTAGGCCTCAACCGGAAACTGCGGCCGCGACCCCTGTGACGTCACACGCCTCGACCTCGAGCGTGGCCAAGCAGGAAATACCACCGGCCTGGTCGCAAGGCCTAGTACCTCCGGGCGCCGCAATACCAACAGCGCCCCCTACCTCCGCGGAGCCACCGGCCTGGCCGCAGGGCCGAGTAACCACGGGCGCCGCCGTTCTTACGGTGCCCTTTTCCTTTAGCGTGCCCCAAGCCTGGTCGCAAGGCCTGGTCAACCCGGGCGCCGCTACCACCACAGCGCCCATAACACCTAAAGTACCGCACCTGGGTGAGGATCTATTCGCCCAGCATACGTGCCCGGATGGGCAGCCCTTCATATGGCCACCGGAGTTTCACCATCCCCGACTCCGGAAAGAGAGACCCCTAGACGAGCCCCTGATTCCGGTTCCGAAGCCTGTAAAGAGGACCTCGCCCCCGCTGGAGGAGGCACAGTTCGAGTGGGACCCCACTGGAGAAGACCTCATGGGGTTCACTCAGGAGACTCGGGCGGCCGCAGCAGAGCGTGCAGAGTGCTGCCGGCAGCAGCTCGAGGTCTTCGAGAGGGAGCGGAGAGAGAGGCGGGTCCGAGAACAGCAAGCGCAGATAAGGAGCGCGGAGCAGAAGAGCCGGACCAGGAGGAAACCCCGTGCAGCTCATGGTCCCCGTGCCACCGGGACTGTGATAAAATTCAACATGCAGCACGGATGGGGCTTTATCAGGGACCATCAGACCCCCGGCGACGTCTTTGTAACCCGCAGAGACGTAGAAAGCCATCTGCCGGAGGGACACAGAGGTCGTGACCTGTATGTAGGGGACGAGGTCACCTTCACCCGGCACAAGTGTGCCAAAGGACCCTACGCCCTCCATGTGCATCGCCTGACGGAGGAGGAGCTGCGGTGTGAGGAGGAGCAAGAGGACCCGGACGGGTCTGAAACTGAAACCAACCAACAAGAAAGAGCAGGAGGACGCCGTCGTTGAAGTACGGTAGAGAGAGACTGTATAAAGTTGCCCGTCGGGGTACCAAGAACTGTTCTAGTTAAAATATGGTCCCCGTTGGGACCAGCCAATTGAACTGATGCCCGTGTGTCCCTAGTTCCTAATACCTGGCCGAGGACTGAGAGCGGCCATATTCCCCTTGTATATAGTTGCGCTTCCTAAAGCGCCCCCTACCGGTTTTATAGGAAACTGTTTTCTTCAAGAGACTGTAGCACTTTACCCGGTCACAAGTTGCACCGTGACCGGAGGAACCAGAAACAAGAATGTTATTTATGAAAAGTTTTTATATGAAGAGTTTATTGCTGCTGATGATGTGTATGATGTTTTATATGTTTTATATGTTTATGTTTTATGAAAAAAAAATGTATGTTTGTGGATGTTTATATCTTACAGCCCGAGGACGTGCTGTGATTTACCAGGGGGGAATGTAGCACCCTGAGGATTCGGCTGCTACAGGGGTATTGCACCTCAACCCAGAGGTGTGATATTCCACTCCCGGGTAAGGATGGAGTGTGGAACTGAGCTCAGTTAGCTGCATGCACTACACACATCCCATTTCCGAGGAACAGACCGATGGTACTCCCACTAGAGAAATGTGCAGGTACGACAGAGTCTGTTCCTGGCTGGAGTGGGAGGGGGGTGGAACATCCCAGTAGTGTAGGGGCAGATAGGGGGAGCAGTCTGGGTAGTGCTAGGAGCTCATTGGGTGCTGGTCACCTGAGCTCACACATAGAGGGAGTATATAAGGTGGGAACCATCTTAGATCAGGGTCAGTCTTTGTAGAGGAAGGGAGCAGAGGAGAAGAGCAGCTCCAAGGCCAAGAGAGAGAGAGGAGAAAGAAAGATCCAGAGGGGGAGAAAGAAGGAACTCCAAGAGCCCAAATTAGACCAGAGGGTGAAGAGTTGGCAACAGGGTACCGGATCCCAAGCTGGCAGAGGCTACAGCACACCTTAGCCAGGAACCGGAGGTCGTGGGCAGGACTGATCTGCCACGATCACCCACTAAATCCACCCGGAAGGCAGACCAGGAATAGGGTCAGGGAACCCAGAGACAAGGGTTTACCACCAAGAGGCCCGAGGGAGCCGGACATAGGTGGATCCCTGGTGGGGAAGGCCAGAGAAGAGGACAGGACAGAAAGGGAGCTCAGGACCACGCTCCAGAATCACCTGGGGGTTGGCCGAGTCCAGGACCTGGTGGACGCAGCACGGCTCGGGTGGTCACTTAAGGCCGGAGTGACCAGAACAACTGCAGTAAGTAAACAAACCCTGAACTGCACAGCCCGACTCTGAGTCTCATTTCCATCCCCGCTGCACCACCACAACCCCCATCCTCTGCAACTGACCCCCTGAGGCTATACCCCTCCCGTTGGGGGTTATACTACCTAAGCTGCACTCACATCATCAGCCTCAGTGGACCCTGCTGCAGCGGCGGCCGTATTGACCGCAAATCAACGGGTGGCGTAGTCGACACTAATAACATCTATAAGGACTGCCGCACACTGAGTTTGACACCCTGGGCACGGACCGGGTCACAGCCACTCGGAGACTACAACCCCCATCTGATCCGGCTCCGGGTATCCCTAACAACATGGCCCAGGGGGCGCGTCACTAACCTCTCTCCATACTTTGACCCCATTTCACGTAGCCCCTCTCCATATCCAATCTGTGCCCCTTTTCACACTATGCCCTCATACTGCCCACCATGTTGTCTTCCCAAACTGGTATGATGGTGACCACAGCCATCCATACAGTCTGATATCCACAACATCCCCCCAATATGCACTTATACACTATGTTGTTCACAACAGCCCTCCAATATACAGTATGAAGTCCCCACAACCCTCTATACAGTATGATTTCCCCTCACAGCCCTATATACAGTGATGCCCCCCACATATCCTACAGTGCTGGCCAAAAGTATTGGCACCCCTGCAATTCTGTCAGATAATACTCAGTTTCTTCCTGAAAATGATTGCAATCACAAATTCTTTGGTATTATTCTCTTCATTTAATTTGTCTTCAATGAAAAAAAACACAAAAAGAATTGTCCTAAAGCCAAATTGGATATAATTCCACACCAAACCTAAAAAAGGGAGTGGACAAAAGTATTGGCACCGTTTGAAAAATCATGCGATGCTTCTCTAATTCGTGTAATTAACAGCACCTGTAACTTACCTGTGGCACCTAACAGGTGTTGGCAATAACTAAATCACACTTGCAGCCAGTTAACATGGATTAAAGTTGACTCAACCTCTGTCCTGTGTCCTTGTGTGTACCACATTGAGCATGGAGAAAAGAAAGAAGACCAAAGAACTGTCTGAGGACTTGAGAAACCAAATTGTGAGGAAGCATGAGCAATCTCAAGGCTACTAGTCCATCTCCAAAGACCTGAATGTTCCTGTGTCTTCCGTGCGCAGTGTCATCAAGAAGTTTAAAGCCCATGGCACTGTGGCTACCCTCCCTAGATGTGGACGGAAAAGAAAAATTGACGAGAGATTTCAACGCAAGATTGTGCGGATGGTGGATAAAGAACCTTGACTAACATCCAAACAAGTTCAAGCTGCAGTCCGAGGGTACAACAGTGTCAACCAATACTATCCATCGGCGTCTGAATGAAAAGGGACTGTATGGTAGGATACCCAGGAAGACCCCACTTCTTACCCCGAGACATAAAAAAGCCAGGCTGGAGTTTGCCAAAACTTACCTGAGAAAGCCTAAAACGTTTTGGAAGAATGTTCTCTGGTCACATGAGAAAAAAGTAGAGCTTTTTGGGAAAAAGCATCAACATAGAGTATACAGGAAAAAAAAGAGGCATTCAAAGAAAAGAACACGGTCCCTACAGTCAAACATGGCAAAGGTTCCCTGATGTTTTGGGGTTGCTTTGCTGCCTCTGGCACTGGACTGCTTGACCGTGTTCATGGCATTATGAAGTCTGAAGACTACCAACAAATTTTGCAGCATAATGTAGGGCCCAGTGTGAGAAAGCTGGGTCTTCCAGCAGGACAATGACCCAAAACACACTTCCAAAAGCACTATAAAATGGTTTGAGAGAAAGCACTGGAGACTTCTAAGGTGGCCAGCAATGAGTCCAGACCTGAATCCCATAGAACACCTGTGGAGAGATCTCAAAATGGCAGTTTGGAGAAGGCACCCTTCAAATATCAGGAACCTGGAGCAGTTTGCCAAAGAAGAATGGTCTACAATTCCAGCAGAGCATTGTAAGAAACTCATTGATGGTTACCGGAAGCGGTTGTTCGCAGTTATTTTGGCTAAAGGTTGTGCAACCAAGTATTAGGCTGAGGGTGCCAATACTTTTGTCCGGCCCTTTTTTGGAGTTTTGTGTGAAATGATCAATGATTTGATTTTTGCTTCATTCTCTTTTGTGTTTTTTCCTTGCAAGCAAATTAAATGAAGAGAATAATACCAAAGAATTTGTGATTGCAATTATTTTCAGGAAGAAACTGAGTATTATCTGACAGAATTGCAGGGGTGCCAATACTTTTGGCCAGCACTGTATATAGTATGATGTTCCCACAGCCCAGGTATAATGTCCCTCACAGCTCCCATTATAATGTTCCATAAAGTATCCCCCCACAGCCACTCTTGTGATAGCTCCCACAGCCAGCCCCTCGTATGTTCCTGCAGCCAGCTTGATTTATGCCCCCCACAGCCAGCACCTAATATGTTCTCCACAGCCAGCCCCTTATGTCCCCCCACATCCAGCCCCTCTTATGTCCCCCCATAACAAGGCCCTCATATGCCTACCCTGGCTACCCCTTGTGCCAGCCCTTCATCTTATATCTTCCTAGGTAGGTGAGTGAATTCTTAGGGTATGTGCACACAGCGTCTTTAAGACGCCAATGGAACTGCCGAGTTTTCCAAAAGAAACCGCCCGAACAATTAACTTTACTTTCTTTTAACTACTTCAAGGTTTCTGAACCCTAAAGCGGTTAAAAGAAGCGACATAAGACGGAACATATGCACTGCATTTTGATCTTGTGTTAATTGAAAAATACAAATAGAACTAGTACGAGAAAAGTTCTTTGAGTTTCTATCATGCAAGAGAAGTGGGCCACTGTCACTCAGGTATCCTTATGGCACCTATATGACTTTGTACAACTCCTAAAATTTGTTTTCAGTTGCTTCAACCCAAATTGGAAATATATGAAGTTGATGCTTAAAACCCTATGTGAATCAGCAGATTAGAACTGTTAAAGGACACCATGTAGTGGTCACAAATGCATATCTAGGATGGAGAGTTAATTCCTAAAGGCCAACTAATTACAATTGAGGGATAATGTAGATAGGTGACATATTCCCTATTGCATCCTGCAATACTGTCTTTGAAGTAAGAAAGGGGCCAAAAGAGACTCTAGTTGAATACTCAGGTTCAAAGAGATTGTGGTCTCTGTGAACTGTTGGTGGGTGCATCCATGGCTGATTTGCATAAGCCCATTGGTGACATAAGGCCATTGTTGACAAAATCATTACCAAGGAGCCCAACCATCAGAAATGTCCCTCCACAATTATACAAGCCTTTGCCATTGTATTGACATGAATCAAGTGGGCAAACATCAGCTGTTTTGACTTCCAAAGCAGATGCATGCCCATACAGCCCGATTATTAGTTTCACTTTGTGATTTTTACGTAATCGTCAACTTAAATTAACCATAGATTTGAGATTATTATAGACAAACATTTTGGCCATCACATCTACAGTGTGTGGGCTTAATACACATCCTGTTGGAAAATCATGGGTGTTAACATTGAGTTGAGGCCCTGTTTTGTAGCCTATACTCTTCTAGGAAGACTTTCCATGAGAAAAAAGGAGTGTGTGGGAGTATGGGAATATTTATGCGGTCAGGCACTGATGTTGGATAAGAAAGTCTGATTTCAGATTAATTTAAAGGTGTTTGATGGGGTTGAGGTCAGGGCTCTGTGCAGACTGCTCTAGTTCCTCCAAACTAGGCTCAACAAATCTTTTCTTTAAAGAGCTTGATTTGTGCACTTTGGAACAAGAAATGGTCTTCCCCAAAATGTACTCACAAAGATAGAAACAAGCAATTGTCTAAAATATCTTTGTATGTTGAAGTATTAATATCACTCTTTACTGGTGTTTAGGCTCAGCTGGTGAGGTGGATCCTCTAAGCCTCAGGTCCGGTGGGCACACAGACTCTGTGCGTTGGTACGGAAACAGGAAGTCACATACATGGGAAGCAAGGACTTCGCACACTATGGAATCTTGGAAACAGCAGGACGGATACAGTGGAACCCAGCAGGCATGGAAGCAAGTTAAAGAACAGTGTGCACAGAAGGTGGAACATACCAAATGAAAGTCTTGAGACTCAATCCTAACACACAGGTGTGTTTCCTAATGGGCCTTAAATAGTATTAGAGAGATGATGTCGATGAGCCATGGCGGGCAAACTGCAAAATCCGATGTGTAGCACAAAAGAGGGCAGAGGACTGAGGTGAAAGAAGCAGAGCCAGGATACCCAGGATGGGTGTGTAACAACTGTAAATAAGGTGCCTAACCCAAACCATGAATAACACCCTATCCATCATCCCTTCTCAACCAGATTGTTACAGTAGGTATTATATATTCTAGAATCATAGAATGCTAGAGTTGAAAGGGACCTCCAGGGTCATCGTGTCCAACCCCCTGCTCAATGCAGCATTCACTAAACCATCTCAGACACATGTCTGTCCAGCCTCTGTTTGAAGACTTCCATTGAAGGAGAACTCGCCACCTATCATGGAAGCCTGTTCCACTCATCGAACACCCTCACCGTCAAAAAGATTTTTCTAATATCTAATCTGTATCTTCTCCCTTTCAGTTTCATTCCATTGGTACTCATGTTTGGATGTGCAAATGAGAATAAGGATGATCTCTCTATACTGTGACATCCCTTGAGATATTTGTAGACAGCTATTAAGTCTCCTCTTAGCCTTCATTTTTTTGCAAGCTAAACATTCCCAGCTCCTTTAACCGTTCCTCGTAGGACATAGTTTGCAGTCTGCTCACCATCCTGGTAGCTCTTCTCTGAACTTACTCCAGTTTTTCAATGTCTTTTTTAAAATGTGGTGCCCAGAACTGGACATAGTATTCCATATGAGGTCTGACCAAGGAGGAGTAGAGGGGAGGGGTAATTACTTTATGTGATCTAGACTCTATGCTTCTCTTAATACATCCCAGAACTGTGTTTGCCTTGTTTGCTGCTGCATCACACTGTTGACTCATGTGCAGTCTGTAATTTATTAGTATAATCAAGTCTTTTTCATACTTGTTGTTGCTTAGTTCTATTCCTCCCATTCTGTAGATGCAATTTTCGTTTTTCTTGCCTAAATGTAGAATTTTGCATTTCTCCCTGTTAAATACCATTCTATTAGTCCCTCCCCATTGTTCAAGTTTACAGTATCTAGATCCTTCTGAATCCTTTCTCTGTCTTCCCTAGTGTTAACTATCCCTCCTAGCTTTGCATCATCTGCAAATTTGATTAGTTTATCTTCAGTTCCCTTATCTAGATCATTTAAAAAAATGTTGAACAACACTGGGGCCAGGACAGAGCCTTGTGGTACCTCACTTGAAACACCCTTCCAATTGGATGAGCAAACATTTATTACCACTCTTTGAGTACGATCACTGTGCCAATCATGAATCCACCTAACCGTAGACTTGTCAATCCCATACTTGGTCATTTTTTCAATAAGGATAGTATGAGATAGTTTATCAAATGCTTTGCTGAAGTCGAGATATACTATATATACCGCATTTCCCTGATCTACCCAGTCAGTGAGTCCATTATAGAATCTTAATTAGATTAATCTGGCATGACTTGTTTGCTCTAAACCCATGCTGGCCCTGGTTAATTACTGTATTCTTATCCAAGTACTTCCATTCATGCTGTTTAATAACTTGTTCAAGAAGGTGGCTTTCTGCAGGCTACTGACAAATCCATGATCATTTATCGGACTATTGGATAGTAAGACATGACTCATCACTCCACAAAACAAATTTACACTACTCCAGTCCAGTGGCAGCATGTTTTACTCCACTCCAGTTAATGCTGGAGTATCCACATATTAGGAGGGTTACCCACACACAATTGACCCTATAGTGCATATATGAAACGGGAGTAAAATGCTAAAACGCTAATTCCTAATAGTGCAGACAGGACAGAAAACAATCATTTGTTCTCCAGAGAAAACAGGATCTACTGTTTTTTTTTCTGGATTGTATACTGCTTATCTCCAAGGAGTACATTTGTTCTTTCTAAAAATAACATGCACATTAGATCACCTGATGTCATAGATCTAACGGAAAACAGAAGAATGGCAAAATGAGCAATTCTAAGTACACAGTGCCATATAATATGCTGATTGCAATATATTAAGAGGACAAAAAACTTTTATGGGAGTGCTTCTTTAACCCCTTTAAAGCCCATGACGTATTAATACGCGTCTGTGCCCTGGGCTTTAAGAGCCTCACGCATATTAATATGTCATGGCGATCGCGCGTGCACACAGGCTGTGCGGGCGCGATCGCCGCCGGGTGTCAGCTGATTGTCACAGCTGACACCCGGTGCTATGTGCAGGGAGCGGTCCCGCACCGCTCCCTGCACATTAACCCCCGCAATGCTGCGATCGAAGTCGATCGCAGCATTGCGGTGGCTAAGGGGAGGTGATCGCAATACTCACCTCCTCTTCCGGCCTCCAGAGCTGTCTGCCGCGGCTTCCTGGATGTTGCCATGACGACCCGATGTCGTCATGACAACATCCGGGTCACCAGACAGCAGGAAGATTTTTTGGTCATGCACAGTGTATCTTCTCACTGTTCAGCGCTGACAGCCTGCATAGCACAGGGATGGTGCTCCATTCCTGTGCTATGCAGGCGATCAGAATAAAAAAAGTGAAAGTCCCATAGTGGGACAAAGTAAAAAAATAAAAAAACTGTCAGAAAGTGAAAAAAATAAATAAATTGTAAAAATATTAAAAAAAATAAATAAAAAAATCCACCAAAAATAAAAATATAATGTACCCATCAATAAATATTATTATGAAAAAACAAACAAACAATAAAAGTACACATATTTGGTATCGCCGCGTCCGGAACGACCTGACATATAAAATTGTCCCACTAGTTAACCCCTTCAGTGAACACTGTAAAAAAAAAAAAAAAAAAAACGAAGCAAAAAACAATGCTTTATCATCATACTGCCAAACATAAAATGGTATAACACGCGATCAAAAAGACGAATGTAAATAAAAATGGTACCGCTGAAAACGTCATCTTGTCCCGCAAAAAAAAAAACGCCATACAGCTCCATCATCTGAAAAATCAAAAAGTTATAGCTCTCAGAATAAAGCGATGCAAAAAAATATTTTTTTCTATAAAATAGCTTTTATTGTGTAAAAGCGCCAAAACATAGAAAAACGATATAAATGTGGTACCGCTGTAAACGTACTGACCCGAAGAATAAAGCTACCTTATCAATTTTACCACACGCGGAGCAGAATAAAAAAATTTAAAAAAACACAATTACTGAATTGTTGGTTTTTGTTTATTCTGCCTCCCAAAAATCAGAATAGAAAGCGATCAAAAAATGTCACGTGCCTGAAAATGTCACTAATAAAAACGTCAACTCATTCTGCAAAAAACAAGCCGTCACATGACTCTGTCGGACAAAATATGGAAAAATTATAGCTCTCAAAATATGGCGATGCAAAAACTAGATTTTACAAAAAAATGCGTCTTTTAGTGTGTGACAGCTGTCAATCATAAAAACCCGATATGATTCTGGTATCTCTGTAGTTGCACCCACCCGAAGAATAAAGTCGTCTAATCACTTATACCGCACTAGGAACGGCGTAAAAAATAAACGCTAGGGCTGGGGTTGGGGTTAGGGCTGGGGTTAGGGTTGTGCTAGGGTTAGGGTTGTTTTTTTTTTAAAACTTAAAAAAAAAAGATGACGATATAGCAACTAGTGTTGAGTGCAACTGCTCGTTATTTGTGTTAGCATCGGGTGCTTGGGTATGCATTGAGTATCGTGGGTGCTCGAGTGACATGCTCGAGTCTCAGCCCCATATGCTTCGCGGCCAAAAAAACCTCGCGGGGATTGCCTGCCATGCACGAGCGATCCCCGCATGGTTTTTTTTGGGTGTCTAATAACCATGAAACATGCGAGCGGGGACTCTAGCATGTCACTCGAGCACGTGCGATACATGGTGCATACCTGAGTACATGATGCAAACTCAAGTAGCAAGCGCTTGCGCTCAAGACTGATGACAACTTATTCAATATGATGACCTAATGTTATCAAATTCTGTGTCGTACCTCTGGGTTAAAAATATTCACTATACCCCTTGATAAAATCCTTGAGGGGTGTAGTTTCCAAAATGGGGTCACTTGTGGGGGATTTCCATTATTTAGGCACATCAGGGGCTCTCCAAACGTGACATGGCGTCCGCTCTCGATTCCAGACGATTTTGCGTTCAAAAAGTCACACAGTGCTCCTTTCTGCCTTGCGCCCAAACACTGTATTTTCCCCACATATGGGGTATTGGCGTACTCTGGAGAAATTGCACAACAGTTTTTGGGGTAAATTTTATCCTCTTACCCTTGTGAAAATAAAAAAATTGTGGCTAAAACATCATTTTTGTGGAAAAAGTTAGATTTTTTTATTTTCATGGCTCCATGTTATAAACTTCAGTAAAGGACTTGGGGGTTCAAGGTGCTCACCACACATCTAGATAAGTTCCCTGAGGGGTCTAGTTTCCAAAATGGTGTCACTTGTGGGGGGTTTCCACTGTTTAGGCACATCAGGGGCACATCCGCAAATTATTCAAGCAAATTTTACAATCAAAAAGTCAAATGGCGCTCCTTCCCTTCCGAACCCTGCCGTGTGCCTAAACAGTGGTTTGCCCCCACATATGGGGTATCTGCTTACTCAGGAGAAATTGCACAAAAAACTGCATGGTGCAATTTCTCCTGTTACCCTTATGAAAATGCAAAATTGGGGGCTGAAAAACATTTTTGTGGGAAAAATGTGAAAATTTTATTTTTATGGCTCAATGTTATAAACTTCTGTGAAGCACCTTGGGGTTCAAGGTGCTCACCACCCATCTAGATAAGTTCCCTAAGGGGTCTAGTTTCCAAAATGGTGTCACTTGTGGGGGGTTTCCACTGTTTAGGCACCTCAGGGGCTCACCAAATGCAACATGGCATCCGCTAATTATTCAAGCAAATTTTACATTCAAAAAGTCAAATTTTCTAAATTTTTGCCAAATTTCCGTTTTTTTCCAAAATAATAGTGATATCGAAGAAATTTTACCACAATCATGAAGTACAATATGTCACAAAAAAACAGTCTCAGAATCAGGGGGATCCATTGAAGCGTTCCAGAGTAATTACCTCTTAAAGTGACAGTGGTCAGAATTGTAAAAATTGGCCTGGTCATTAACGTGCAAACCACCTTGGGTTGTAAAGGGGTTAAAATCAGACTGATTCCTTAAGCAGGTACTTATACTTTTTCTACAAATATGTGATTACTGTAACAAATAAATACTGCTAAAAGGCTAATATAATACTGGCATATTGAGGAATGCACATGCATATACATAAGTACATAATAATTTATAGCTCTTTCAGCCTGAATGAGGTTCACAAGCACGTAAAGCTTTATCTAAGTTCCCACCTACGTATTATTCAGCACAGTATTAAATTCCATCAAAACGACTTCTTTCAAAAACTAAGTAAGTGGTTTTGCAAAAAAAAAGACAAGCTAATTTCAGAACACTAATGGATTTGGCTAAAAAGCAGCCATGGTCAATGCAAATGAAAAAATCTGCGGAGACTTAGAGGAGGAAAGGTCAGTGTACATACAAAATGTCCCAAATTCTTTACATTTTCATGCAGAGGTTAGTGCATATTCCATTGGAAGTAAATGGGAAGCAGCATTCCAGGTCTTCTTACTTGATGCCGATGAATTAACTGGTATCATATACTTTGGGACGTGCTCCCAGCTTATAAGAAAACACACATCTCAAACGTTATATGAACATATCCAGCCAGGTGCAGTTCATAAAACACAGTGGTTAAAGTGTAATAAATACCACTCTGTAAAAAAATATATGCATGCCAAATACATTCATGCAAGAGAATTCCTTCAAAGTGTGGCCAATTCACACTCTTTCATTTTTTATTTTTCCTCTCCATCTTCCAAGAACCATAATTCTTTTATTTTTCCATGAACACATCCGTATAGGATTTTTTTGTGCAGGTTTTTTTTTTCTATATTTCAATAACGTGATTTACTTTACCATGTAGTGTGCACTGATAAATGGGAGGAAAGTTCTTTGTAGGGTAGAATAGTAAAAAAAAAATTGAAAGGTTTTGTTTTTACAATGTTCCCTGTGCCATAAAAATTACCTGGTAACTTAATTGCAAGTCAGTACAATTATGGCAATACCAATTATATATGCCTTTTTTGTGTGTTTTATGGCTCTTCAAAGCCGGTTTGTTTCACTTTTTTTCTTTTTTAGATCTTTAGCTTTTTATATTTTTTGGTCTATGGAGCTGTGTGAAAGCTTTTTTTTTATGACAAGCTGAAGTTTTTATTGATTATATTTTCTTTAGAAGGAAAGATGACTGAAAAAATAGCAATTCTGGTTATTTTTTTTTTTTTACAGCATACTCCATGTCAATACTCAATGTTATATTTTTTATATTTTAGACTTTTACAGATGCGACGATAACAATTATGCTTATTTTTCTTGTTTGAAGAATGGAAAAAAGTAGATGAATCAAATTTTTTTGTTATTCCCTCCAATCCTGTCTCATCAGCACAACACTCCCAACTCCTGTCTTATCTATGGCTTCCAAGTGGCCTAAGAGACCCACTACTCTTACAAGCCAGCTTTCATGGCTCACGCCTGACATTGGATGCCATCGTACACACTATGTTACCTAGCATTAATTGAATGTATGTTAGGCATTGTATATCATTTTCCATTGTTTGTGAATACATCTGTTGAACAATGTTTGTTGACCTGTTAGTCACTTTGTACTTTTGTCTATTCAATTAAAATTTACAGTTTAAAAAAAAAAGTCCCCTTAGGGGACTTGAATCTGTGATCACTTGATTGCAGGTACATTACACAACTATTGCAGGTTTTTGTACATTTCACAATTGTTTATGAAGCACTGCCTGTAGCAGGACTGAATACAAAGTTGGCATACAAGCTGACCTCAGTAGGCACCTGGCTGCCATGACAATCCATTAAAACCTTGCAATTTGCGACATGCAGGGGTCACTGGGGTGACAAAAGCCTCCCTAATCACCTACCCACGTGGTCGTAATTACATTGTAGTGCAATAGTTTTCGAGTCTGTTCCCTGTACTGTATAAGTGATTTTATACTATGTTTTGCAGTGTCCTTTTCCCATATGTTCTAGGAAAGCTACCAAAGCATATATTAAAGCTATCCATAGGCAGCAATACACCTGATGTAGGCCAAAAGAATGTCCCTTTGGCCTCTTTTGGACTGATGTATATTGGTATACTTTGCTGTGTTAAAGGGGTTGTCTGGTCTCAAAAGAAGAGTCTGTAGTCACTCTATGTCCCTGCATACTGTCAAATCGTGACAGTGTGTGGTGCACAGTGTCAGGATTCCTCTGTACTCCCTGTGAGGATGAGCAGTCACGGGACCACATCCATGTGATTTGCATACTTGCTGTCATGTGCCGAGTAGTCTCATCCGCTTCTCTCAATAGAAGAGAACTGAGAGACATGCAGGAGTATAATCTGCACCGTAAGTATGCAAGTCACATACATGCGGTCATGTGAACACACCCACATGGCCACAATTTGGCAGTCTGCAGTCATATAGAGTAACGGCAGACTTTTCTTTTGAGACCAGACTACCCCTTTAAGGCAGCCTTTTATACATATTTCTGCACTGGATGTTCTGCATGCAGTCAGTCCTGTGCTTGGTGGCTCTGCAGTGTACGTGTACCTGCCATGTCATGAAAATAGAACCAGACAGAAAACCTGCAATATTTTTTGGTTGTATAACCATATGATCGCACAACTGAACAACCTCCTTTATCTTTACAGCTATTGGTGTGAAACTGATAGCAACACTGTGTGTTATAAACATTAGCAGTATACTTGGTTTCATTTTTGGGTCGCCAATCTGGTAATGTATCTCGGCAATCAATTGATTTGTTTACTAAATCCATTTATATTGTTGATCCAATCAATCATCACTGTATTGCTTATGGTTGTGCACAAATACATTATAGAAACAGTTCCATCTAAAATTGTATCCTCTTAATTAGAGATGAGAGAACCCGAACTGTAAAGTTCGGAGTTCGTACCGGACACCTAGGGTCTGGTGCTGAACTCCGAATACGGACTTCTCACGGAAGTCCATTCTAGTGTTCGGAGTTTGGATGCTGAATCAAGCTTGTTGAAAGGCTGCAGCGCAGCCAATTAACAAGTTTTTCGGCTGTGGGCACTTCCGCAGCCATCACAACCTTGCCGAGTATTTGCATGGCTGTGATTGTCCAGCACACGTGACCTGGCCTGTATAACTGCCGGATCAGGGGTGGCGCTGCCATTCTGCTCTGACTAGCATAGGGACAGGATGCAGCTCGAGTGAGGGACAGTGTGAGGTTCTGTGGGGGTACTCTGCAAAACAGCCTCTGTGGGTGTACTCTGCAAAACAGCCTGTGTGGGGGTTCTCTGCAAAACAGCCTTGGTGGGGTGGGAAGCAAAAGGCCAGAAAAAGATATACAGCTGACAATACTATTGAGATCTCTGCTACTGGAAGTGGAAAGGAAGAACAAAGACCAAAAAAATTTAAATAATAAAAATATGGGAGGAAGAGAAACCAATCACAAACTAAATTGTTTTTATACAAATGCACAAAGCATGGGCAACAAACAAGGAGAATTGGAACTACTAACGCAGGAAAAGGAATATGATGTCATTGGAATCACTGAAACTTGGTGGGACGATACACATGATTGGAATACAAGGCTAAAAGGATACAACTTATTTGCAAGAAACAGACTTGATAAACGAGGAGGAGGTGTCGCATTGTATGTTAGAAAAGCGTATATCTGCACAGAGATTGAAGCTTCAGAGACTGGGAGTTCTGTGGAAACTGTTTGGGTAAGAATACAAGGAGAGAACAACGGAAAGGACACCATTGTAGGCATTTACTACAGGCCACCTGGGCAAGCTGAAGATATGGATGAACTCTTTATGTATCAAATGACCAAGTTCTCCAAAAAATATGACGTAGTGGTCATGGGAGATTTCAACTATCCAGGCAACTTTTAGGTGGATTCATAACTGGCTTAGTGATCGGACACAAAGGGTGGTTGTAAATGGCTTCACATCCAGCTGGATGAATGTCTCAAGTGGGGTACCACAGGGCTCTGTCCTGGGACTTGTATTGTTCAACATCTTTATCAATGATTTAGATGAAGGAATTGAGGGTAAACTGATTAAATTTGCTGATGACACAAAGCTAGGAGGGATAGCTGATACTAGAGAAGAGAGAGAGAGGATTCAAAAAGACCTAAATAAACTGTAGCAGTGGGCTGTAACCAACAGAATGATTTTTAACAGGGAAAAATGCAAAGTACTACATCTGGGCAATAAAAATGAAAAAAGCATATACAAAATGGGAGGAATAGAGCTAAGCAACAGTACATGTGAAAAAGACTTAGGTATACTAAGAGATCATAGACTGAACATGAGTCAACAGTGTGATGCAGCAGCAAAAAAGGCAAATACAATTCTGGGATGTATTAACAGAAGCATACAGTCTAGATCACGTGAAGTCATTATCGGACTTTACTCCTCTTTGGTCAAACCTTATCTGGAATACTGCGTCCAGTTTTGGGCACCACATTTAAAAAAAAACATCGACAAACTGGAGCAAGTTCAGAGAAGAGCGACCAGAATGGTGACCGGTCTGCAAACCATGTCCTATGAGGGACGGTTGCAGGATTTAGGAATGTTTAGCTTGCAAAAAAGAAGACTGAGAGGAGACTTAATAGCTGTCTACAAATATCTCAAGGGCTGTCACATTGTAGAAGGATCATCTTTATTCTCATTTGCACAAGGAAAGACTAGAAGCAATGGGATGAAACTGAATGGGAGGAGACACAGATTAGATATTAGAAAAAACTTTTTGACAGTTAGGGTGATCAATGAGTGGAACAGGCTGCCACGAGAGGTGGTGAGTTCCCCTTCAATGGACGTCTTCAAACAGAGGCTGGACAGATATTTGTCTGAGATGATTTAGTGAATCCTGCTTTGAGCAGGGGGTTGGACCAGATGACCCAAGAGGTCCCCTCCAACTCTACCATTCTATGATTCTATGATTCTGCAAAACAGCCTTTGTAAGGAAACTCTGCAATACAGCTTCTGTGGGTGTAATCAGCAAAACAGCCTCTATGGGGGTACTCTGCAAAACAGTCTTTGTGGGGGTACTCTGCAAAACAGCCTCTTTGGGGGTACTATGCAAAAAAGCCTTGTTGTTGGTACTCTCAAAACAGCTTTTGTGATTGTATTCCGCAAGGCAGCCTCATTGGGGGTACTCTGCAAAACAGCCTCTGTGGGGTACTCTGTAAAACAGCCTCAATGGGGGTACTCTGCAAAAAAGCCTCTGTGGGGGTACTCTGCAAAAAAAGCCTCTGTGGGAGTATTCTGCAGAACATCCTAGTTTGGGGTACTCTGCAAAATAGCCTCTGTGGGGGTACTCTGCAAAACAGCCTCTGTGGGGGTACTCTGCAAAACAGCCTTTGTGGCGGTACTCTGCAAAACAGCTAATGTGGGTGTACTCACAGCCTCTGTGGGGGTACTCTGCAAAACAGCCTCGTTGTGGGTACTCTGCAAAACAGCCTCTGTGCGTGTACTCTGCAAAACAACCTCATTGAGGGTACTCTGCAGAACAGCCTAGTTGGGGGTGCTCTACAAAACAGCTTCTGTGGGTGTACTCACAGCCTATGTGGGGGTACTCTGCAAAACAGCCTCTGTATGGGTACTCTGCAAAACAGCCTCTGTGGGGCCACTCTGCAAAACAGGCTCTGTGGGGGTACGCTGCAAAACAGCCTCTGTGGGGGTGCTTTGCAAAACAGTCTCTGAGGGGGTACTCTGCAAAACAGCCTCTGTGCATGTACTCTGCAAAACAGCCTCTGTATGTGTTGTGACAAAGTCACTGGTAGTGTGTCAGAAGGGAGGTATGTGTCGCTGAGACTCTTAGCCTCAGTGATGTATATTCATGCAAGTTCTCCTGCATACTCGGTGCAGAGAGACTTAATAGAACTACAGTTACAAGGGAATGTTTTTAGTGGATAACGAAAGTGCAGGGTGGGTCGTTATCCACCCTACCTCCCAATCAGGGGAGTATCTGGGCTTTAAATAGCCAGCCCTGACACTCAGGTGTGTTCAGTACCTAGGGAAACTTTGCTCCAGGAAGGAGCTAGCACATGCTGTGCTGAACCTGTGTGTGCCTAATCCAGAGTGACCAGACCTTGGCCGGAATACAGACTGTGCAGTGAGTTTTGTATTTTGTTTTGTCTCTTTAGCCGAATGGGCTGTGTTTCATTATGGACTCGAAGGTAGTTTATGACTGCTGAATAAACTAACCTAGAACATTTAAAGAGACAGTATCCCATGTTTTACCTCTGCATACAGCCGAGCTTGTCGCTATACCACAGTGTACTCTGTAAAACAGTCTCTGTGGTGGTACTTAGCAAAACAGCCTCATTGGGGGTATTCTGTAAAACAGCCTCTGTGGGGGTATTCTGCAAAACAGCCTCTGTGGGGGTACTCTGCAAAACAGCCTCTATGGGTGTACTCTGCAAAACAGCATCTGTGGGTGTACTCTGCAAAACAAGCCTCTGTCGGGATACTCTGCAAAACAGCCTCTGTACTGGTACTCTGCAAAACAGCCTCTGTCGGGGTACTCTGCCAAACAACCTCTGTTGGGGCACTCTGCAAAACAATCTCATTGAAGGTACTCTGAAAATAGCCTCTGCGGGTGTACTCTGCAAAACAGCCTCTGTGGATATACTCTGCAAAACAGCCTCTGTAGGGGTACTGTGCAAAACAGCCTTTGTAGGGGTACTCTGCAAAACAGTCTCTGTGGGAGTACTCTGCAAAACAGCCTCTATGGCGGTAACATGGCCCAGTATACCTTATGCTTTTCTACCTTGGCGGTGGAGCGAAGCTCTGGTAGCGACCTTCTGGCAGGGTCTGTCTGGTCAATTTCAGGATGAGCTGGCTGGCAGGGACTTACTTTCCTCACTGGACACCATTACACACCTGGCCACCAAGATTGATTTTCGCTTCCATGAGAGAGTTCTGGAACAAGCTTCAGCATCTCTTCGTGCCAGAGGACCTCCCAGACTAGCTCCAAACTTCCATGCTCCTTTGCTACCACAAGTGACACCACAAGCTTCTGAACCGATGCAGGTTGAGCGGACTACAGTTTCTGTACAGGAACGACAGCGGAGGTACAGAGAGAACGTTTGTATGTGTTGTGGAGGCAAGGGACATTTTGTTCATCAGTGCTCAGTGAAACTAGGAAATTCCAGCATCTAGGGTTGGCCAGAGAGATGACCCTAGGTGAGAGTAATTGCTCTCCAAGACTAATGTCTGAAGTTACTATGACTTGGCAGTAGAGATCCCTCTACATCGCTGCCCATCTGGATTCCAGCTCCGCGGCAACTTCATTCATCTGGATCTTGTCCGTTGACTTCAGCTCCATACACAACGACAGGATCATCTCCTGACTGTTGCCTCCATAGACGGACAACTCCTGGCTGAAACCGTTCGATTCAATATGCTGCTAGTTATGCTGCGGATCGGTGTGCTGTATTTCCAGAGAAGATGTTCTTTTACGTGCTATCCAGATCGGTGAATTCTGTTCTCCTGGGTCTTCCATGGCTGCGTCTACATGCGCCGGTTATTGACTGGTCCTCCGGTCAAGTACTTCATTGAGGATCACATAGTGCTTCCAATTGCCTAGCCAAGGTCACGCCCAAGACTCCACCTCTTGTCCCTTTGAATCTTACCTCGCTGCCTTTAGATTATCGTGCCTTTGCAGACATCTTCTGTGAAAAGGAGGCTGAGGTTCTACCACCCCACAGACCTTATGACTGTGCCGTCGATCTCCTACCTGGCACTTCTCCTCCCCGAGGGCAGGTGTATCCTCTATCTCTACCTGAGACCCAATGTAACATCCCTGGTGGCGTGCTTGCATGGCTTACCATCTCCCACCATGCAAGACCGCAATCTTACCTTTCAGGCCAGTCTGCACATTTTGCTCCAGTACCTGCTGTTTGTATGTCTCTTATCTGCTGGCTTAGGGCGTCGGTGCTGTTGCTTTCTGATTCTTAAAGCTACAGTGTGCGCAGTCCTAATGCGTCCCCAGCCTATTGCTGTGAGTCACTGGATACTTAAACCCCCTCCACCCAGTAGGAGGTGCCTGAGCAACACTTTCCATCTATGTGTTTCTTGCAACTGAGTTGCCAGGTTCTGTCCTGACTCTAGTCAGTTTCTGCCACCCTGGGGGCTGAGTACCCAGGGCCGCTACCTGTACCTATGACTTTTTGTCAGTTTCTGCCACCCTGGGGGCTGAGTTCCCAGGCTCGTTCCTGTATCTTGTTCCTGGTTCAGATCCTGTCTGAACAGTATCCTAGTCCATTACTTGTTTGTCTCTATGTCTGTATCTTCCCTTTTCCTGCAGTATCTGAACCTGCACCTAACTCCAACTCGTTGTCTCTGTACTTCTGTTTGTGAGTTTTGTGTCCACTCGCTATTTCATTACAAGTACCTTGTGTGTATCTCGTTCTGCTTGTTCTGTTTCCCTGCCTCTGTATCTAACTCCTGTGTTCCAGCTATCTTCTTGTGTTTTCCAGTCTGTTCCATGTGAACAGAGCCCTGTCCTGTCTACCGCATCTGCGGGTTTTGCTTTGCTCTGCTTGCTCACCGCACCTGCGGTTTTGCTCTGCTTTGCTTGTTCACCGCATCTGCGGGTTTTGCTCTGCTTTGCTAGTTCACCACATCTGCGGTTTTGCTCTGCTTTGCTTGTTCACCGCATCTGCGGGTTTTGCTTTGCTTTGCTAGTTCACCGCATCTGCGGTTTTGCTCTGCTTTGCTTGTTCACCACATCTGGGGGTTTTGCTCTGCTTTGCATGTTCACCGCATCTGCGGTTTTGCTCTGCTTTGCTTGTTCACCACATCTGGGGGTTTTGCTCTGCTTTGCATGTTCACCGCATCTGCGGTTTTGCTCTGCTTTGCTTGTTCACCGCATCTGCGAGTTTTGCTCTGCTTTGCTTGTTCACCGCATCTGCGGTTTTGCTCTGCTTTGCTTGTTCACCGCATCTGCGGGTTTTGCTCTGCTTTGCTTGTTCACCGCATCTGCGGTTTTGCTCTGCTTTGCTTGTTCACCGCATCTGCGGGTTTTGCTCTGCTTTGCTTGTTCACCGCATCTGCGGGTTTTGCTCCACTCTGCTTGTCTACCGCACCTGCGGCTCTGTTCCTGTATCCCAGTCTGTACTGGTCCCTATCCTGCCTACTTTCCTATTTGTCAGTACCCGCCAGTCTGCATGCCAGCCGTGCCTGCCCTTGCCCACCTGTCTGCATGCCAGCCGTGCCTGCCAGTGCCCACCTGTCTGCATACCAGCCGTGCCTGTCAATATCCACCGGTCTGCATACCAGCCGTGCCTGCCAGTACCCACCAGTCAATATGCCAGTTTAACCTGCCTGTTCCTGCATTCCCTGGTGTGGGTCAACAGCTGTGACCAGGGTCTGACCTGGAGTAGCACCTGGTCCCTCTGCTCGGTTCCTCCCTGGTTCATGGAGTCGACTGAGCCGCAGTGCGACCTTGGTCGGATCGGGTTGATACTTAGTTACGCCCCTCCAGGCACTCCTCGGCTCATGGTACAGTGGGATCACTAATCACACTCATGCCAGTCAGTCCGGGCACGAGCGTAACACCCAAGCCATGTCTGAATTCATCCAAGAGAATTAAGCTAAGGGATTTATCCATATAAGTCCACTTCTCCTGACGGTGCTGGCTTCTTCTTCCTGACTAAGAAGGATGGTTCCCTGTGTACACTATCGAGGTCTTAACAAAATCACAATTAAGAACAAGTATCCCTTGCTGTTGATTTCTGAGCTTTTTGACAGAATCTGGGGAGCTAAGATTTCTTACAACTTGATTCGTATCTGTAAGAGCGAAAAATGGAAATTGGCCTTTAATACCCGTGACAGTGACTATGAGGATCTCGTTATGCCCTTCTGGCCATGTTTCAGGAGTTTGTTAATGATATCTTCCAGGATCTTCTCTATGTTTCTGTAGCTGTATATTTGAACGATATCCTGATATTGTCTTATGATCTTTCTTCCCACAGAGAACACGTCCATCAAGTTCTGCAGCACCTCCAGGCGAACAACATGTTTGTTAAAATTGTCCAAATGTGTCTTTGAAAAAATCTTCTTGCCCTTGCTCTGCTACATTGTCTGTAACCAAGCTCTCAAAATGGATCCTGAGAAGGTTTCTGCTGTTCTATTCTGGCCCCATCCTCAAGGTCTACGTGCCATCCAGCGCTTTATGGGTTTCACCGACTTCCACAGGAAATTTATCCTGCACTTCTCGTCCCTTATGGCAACTATCTCTGCCTTCCCCCTCCATGCAGGGATGCCGGCTTACTCACCGCCCTGGGCCTTGGCATGGTCCCTGTCCTTCTCCTGCTGTGCGCGCCGCAGTTCCCGGCAGCGCATAGTGTGTCCGTGCTCCCCTGCTTTTAAAGGGGCACCGTGCATATACTAACTGCCCTCAGCTTGCTGCTTAGAGGCATTCAGCATATTGAGTACACCTGCAAGATGGCTCCCAGCCTATTGCTGGGAGTCATCCTGTATAAAAGACTCCCTCCCACAGCGAGTTTAGTCACTAAGTAGTGTGGTGTTCTACCAGTGCAGTTGTGAAGTCCCCTGGTCCCGGTGTGGCCAGTTGTCATGCCAGGTGTGGGAAAGACTTAGTGCAACACAGAGGGAAGAGGGAAAGGGAGCCCAGACACTAGGGAAAGGGGGAAGTGGAGACCTCCTAGTCTGGTCTAGTGTCACCCTGTCTCAACTACCGTCCCTATATTGCCTCCTCAGCAATCGCTGCACGTGTGCCTCGCTTTGTCTTTTCCTGGCGTATGGCTAAGGCTAGGGATGGGATGAGATGAGCACTAGTTGATCCCCACTAAACTCTATAGACAACAAGGGTAGACAAACAGGGGGAGAATGCTTCGCTTTAGACGACTCTAGACAAATGCAAACTCGACCTCAAGCTCCAGAGAGGACAAAGTACTGCTCTTGCTAAGCATTCACAAGTAGAAATGAATATAGCCGGCACCTCCCTCTCAGACACACCAGGTATATGTACACCCAGGCCAGGGAGCTAATTACCAGAGGGAGGTAGCTGCTAGGTCATAGAGACAGCCTCTCATCTAAGAAGATGTCTGTAATGCCAAACATAGAGATCTCCTGCAACCAACTGCAAGGCGACTGACTGTCACCTCTGACACACCCGTGAAACCAGTGTCCTGAATCTTAATCCCTGGTCCCAGTGTGGCCAGTGCCCTGAACCCGAATCTCTAGTCTGTGTGTGGCCAGTGCCTGAACATTGTTTCCTGATCCTGGTGCAGCCAGTCCTGTCCCCGGAGTCCCCTGGTCCTGATGCAGCCAGCTTGAACATAGTCTCCCGCAGTAACGTAGCTACCGAGGGGGCGGTGGCCCCGGGCCCCGCACTCTGAGGGGACCCGCCCAGAGCTACAGTTACACTCCGGGGCAGAGCAGGGAGACTCTGTGTCCCTGCACTGCCCAGTGGCCGCTATGGGGTCCTTGAGCAGGAGGTGGGTCCCCGGTGCCAGCATCGGGCCCCCCGCCCGTCACCGCAGGTTAAGTGATGCCGTCACCGCAGTTTAAGTGATGAGAGAGGGAGCGTGACGCTCCCTCTCCCATCAGTCCCATCTGCGACTGAGGTCATCACTTGGCGCCCGGCCCGCTGTTCTGAAGATGTGCGGACATGGCACTCGGAGCAACGGGGGAACGAGGAGGAGAGGTGAGTATTGTGTTTATTCACTTTTTGACGGGGAGGGGGGACCACTATACTACAGACTCTGCCTATGGAGAGGGGCATTATACTACAGACTCTGCCTATAGGGGGAGCATTATACTACAGACTCTGCCTATGGAGAGGGGCATTGTACTACAGACTCTGCCTATAGGGGGGGCATTATACTACAGACTCTGCCTATAGGGGGGGGGGCATTATACTACAGACTCTGCCTATAGGGGGGCATTATACTGCAGACTCTGCCTATAGGGGGGGCATTATACTACAGACTCTGCCCATGGGGGGGCATTATACTACAGACTCTACCTATAGGGGGGCATTATACTACAGACTCTGCCTATGAGGGGGGAGCATTATACTACAGATTCTGCCTATGGGGGGGCATTATACTACAGACTCTGCCTATGAGGGGGGAGCATTATACTACAGACTCTGCCTATGAGGGGGGAGCATTATACTACAGACTCTGCCTATGGGGGGGAGCATTATACTACAGACTCTGCCTATGGGGGTGCTTTATACTACAGACTCTGCCTATGGGGGGGAGCATTATACTACAGACTCTGCCTATGGGGGGTGCATTATACTACAGACTCTGCCTATAGGGGGACATTATACTACAGATTCTGCCTATGGGGGGGCATTATACTACAGACTCTGCCTATGAGGGGGGAGCATTATACTACAGACTCTGCCTATGGGGGGAGCATTATACTACAGACTCTGCCTATGGGGGGGAGCATTATACTACAGACTCTGCCTATGGGGGGGTGCATTATACTACAGACTCTGCCTATGGGGCGGTGCATTATACTACAGACTCTGCCTATGGGGGAGTGCATTATACTATATGAAGGACTATCTGGTGCATTATACTATATGTTAGCTATTTATACAGTGTGGGGATTACAGTGAGGGTCATACAGTTTGGGAGATAATGTGGGGTCTTTGCACAGTGTGGGGACCATCATACAATTTGGGAGATAATGTGGGGTCTTTGCACAGTGTGGGGGCCATCATACAGTGTGGGAGCCATCAGTTTGGAGGCTACTAAGGGGTCAGTATACTGTGTGGGGGGTACTATACAGTGAGGGGGAATTATACTGTGTATAAGAGAGCATCATACTGTGTAGAGGGGACCTGTACATGGGGGGAGACTCAGGACATTATTAAATATTAAGTAGGCACCTATTGTTATAGGACTGAGGTCTCAAACTCGGCTGGGTATATGGGCTGCACATGGAAAAAAATTGAATTTGGGGGGCCGCATTCTCTGCACGTCAAAGTGACATTTTTAGTGATACTATTTTTTTTTTAATACACCGTCTGAACATTTTAGCTGCGTTTATTTTATTTTTTATAGCTTGTGTCGTTACGGATGTGGCGATAATAAACATGCACTTTTTTGTGTTTACTTTAGTTTATATATAAAACATCATATTTGTGGCAAAATATTTTTTCATGCTTTATTTTTAATTTTTACAATTTTGTTTCCTCCAATGTGCCCCATCCTGGTGGTCCCAATCTTGTAGTAATGTGCTCCATCCTAGTGGCCCCAATCTTGTAGTAATGTGCCCCATCCTGGTGGTCTGAATCTTGTAGTAATGTGCCTCCATCCTGGTCCCCATCTTGAAGTAATGTGCCCCATCCTGGTGGTTCCCATCTTGTAGTAATGTGCCCCATCCTGGTGGTCCCCATCTTGCAGTAATGTGCCCCATCCTGGTCCTCGTCTTGGAGTAATGTCCCCCATCCGGTAGTAATGCCCCATCCAGGTCCCCATCTTGTAGAATTGTCCCCTGCGTTGTACTTCACACACACACATAAAAGAGAAAAAAAAAAAGATTCCTCTCACCTGTCCTCCATTCCCTCAGCGTCCTTTGTGCACATGCAGCCCGCAGGCACAGACCCCGTGACGATCCCGGCCTAGTCCAGTAGGAGCCGCCAACAGCAGCGCTGCATTGCCGCGCACTGCGCGCAGAGACAATTTCCCAGCACGGCATTACCAATGCCAGCCGCCGGCCAATCAGAGGCCAGCAGCTGACATCTGCGCATGGCAGTGATGTCATACACTGCTGCACTGGGATGCAGATATCAGCTGCTGGCCTCTGATAGGCTGGCGGCTGGCAATGGAAATGCTGTGCTGGGAGACGGTTTCTGCACGGCAATGCAGTGCTCCTGTCAGCGGCTCCTCCTGGACCAAGTCGGGATCGTTAAGTGGTCTGTGGCTGTGGGCCTCATAAAGCAGCCTCAGAGTCAGCATGCGGGCCACGTGTTTGAGACCTCTGTTATAGTAGAACTCAGGTTATTATGACTGTCAAAGGGGCACACAGAGGGCATTATTACTTTCTAGGGGGCAAAATGTGGGCACCGTTTTCTAGGGCACTTGCACAAGGCATTACTATAGTCTAGAGGTTTGTTTTACCATCTAGAGGGCACACAGTAGGTGCAGTAATAGGGACACATACAGCAACAGAGGCTCAGTGTTGGATTATCAGCAGCATGAGGAGTTTGTGCAGGTTGGAAATAGATGGGGACGATGCCTGAAATGTAAGGAGTCAAATGTGTCTTTGTTGTGATCTCTGCAGATCTGAGACTCTGAGTCCTGGCTAGAGAAGTCGTCGTGTCGGTCTGGACCAGATGGAAAAGACGGGAAAAGTGAACAATTTAATCAGAAAGAAAGTCCGCTGTAAGTCACTATATATAACTGTGCTGTGATCTCTTATATGTTCTGCAGGACTGTCATTTATCAATATATGGTCACCATATAGCAGTAATATCAGTGCTGGTCTTTGTATAAAGATTATTTTCAGTAACAGCGCAGTCATCTGCTGAGGTTCTCCTACATCCACTATCTGGGTGTGCCACCATAGTTATAATCAGGGTTACCTGGTTAGGGGCCAACTCAGAAGTTTTGCCCCCCCTGAACCAAAACCCTAGCTACGCCTCTGGTCTCCCGGTCCTGGTGCGGCCAGTTCTGTCCCCAAAGTCGCCTGGTCCCGGTGCTGCCAGACTGAACATTGTCCCTTGGTCCTGGTGTGGCCAGTCCCTGATCCAATATCCTAGACTGGTGTGTCTGAATGTAACCTTAATCAGTGTCAGCTGACCTGAGGGTCTGCCTAGGAGTGGTATCTGGCGGCTACCTGCAGCTCCGTCTGTCTCCACAATCAGGAGCTCCAGTGAACATCAGGTAGCCGCTTTGCTACGCCCGTATCTAGGCAGGCCCGCCCTGTGGCAGAGTGGGTCCACAATTCCACCGTTGGGCGTAAAAGGGGCCAATGCTAGAGACTGGCTTGAATCGGCAGTGTCGGCCTTCCAGCATTTCAAAGAGTCTTTAACGAGTGGTACGTCGCTGCATTACCCCGATCCCAATAAGCTGTTAGAACCCTCCTGTTTGTTTTTTCCATCTTGTGTTTTGCGGTCACATGACCATCTGCCTTTATATTCCAGCTCCGCCTGTTTGGCTGTGCTGGACTTCAGTGTTTGACTGTTTTGCTAGCCAGGTGCTTCTGTGCCTATCTCTCATTTCGCTTGGTCCTTTAGGGACCTCTAGTACCTTTTTATCAGTTTATCTTTTGTGTTTTGCAACAACTTTCTCTTTTCAGAAGGTGTCCCATTTTTGTTCCAGTCCTTAGTTCTTTTAGGGACCCCTTCCCTTTATTCTATAGGTCTTCGTTCAGACTAGCCTAGGACTAAGGTGGGTCTGTTCGCTAGAAACAGGCAGCCCGCTACATCGCAGGGATTCAGCTTAGTGTTACTGTAGGGAAAGCTTTCCCCTTCTTTACTTAGTACTTGTTTGCAGATCATAAGATAAGCAGCTTCTCTTGGAGGTGGATGCCTCATCTGCCGGAGCCGGAGCAGTACTTCTGCAAAGGACTTCCTCGGGGAAATCTGTCTCTTGCATTTTTTTCACCAAACTGCACTCGCCGGCTGAGCGAAATTATACTATTGGGAATTGTGAACTTCAGGCTATCTAGATGTCGCTTGATGAGTGGAGACATCTACTGGAGGGTGCCAGCTCTCCAGTGACAATTTACATGGACCATAAAATTCTGACCTTCTTGCAGTCCATCCAGCTGTTGAATCCCCACCAAGCCAGGTCCACACTCTTCTTCGCTCTTTTTAACTTCAAATTCTACTTTCGTCCTGCGGAGAAGAATGTTAAGGCAGATGCCCTCTCTCGGTCCTTTGATGTGACCAATTCTATGGATGAGTCTCAGCACATCATCAACCCGGTCAGGATTATTGAGGCAAGACCTTTGTCCCCTCTGTTAGAAACAAGAAAATTCTGTCTTGAGGACATGACTCCAAGTTGGCTGGTCATATGGGCATACGTAAGTCCAATGAGCTGATTGCTTCTGGTGGCCCTCAATGTTCAAGGATGTCCGGGACTTCATAACCACTTGTTCATAATGCAGAACCAAGTCTTCCAGGGATATGCCTGCTGGTTTCCTCCAGCCTCTACCGGTTCCTTATGTTCCTTGGCAACATATCGCCATGGATTTCATTACAGGATTCATTCTGAGGGTTACAACACCATCTGGTCATGGTGGACCAGTACTCTAAGATGGTTCATTGCATAACCCTACGGCCTTCCCTTTGCTTCTAAGCTTGCCATGCAGTTCTTCCAGCATGTATTTCATCTCCACGGTCTTCCTCTCCATAGTCTCTGATCATGAAGTCCAGTTCACTTCTAAGTTTTGGAGAGCCCTGTGCAAACAGCTGGACATCTCCACGTACCATCCGCAGATGAATGGGCAAGTAAAACAGGTAAATCAGATCCTCCAGAGCTACCTTCGTCACTTTATCTCTGCCCGTCAGGATGACTGGGTGCAACTACTTCCCTGGGCCGAATTTTCCTACAATAACCACGTTGGGGAGTCTTCCGGAGAATCTCCATTCTTCGTGGTATACTCCCAGAATTCTCAAGTACCCTCTCCTATGTCTGCTTCTTCCAGGGTACCAGCTGAAAATTCCTTCTATGGCGACAAACTCAGTCCTCCCTCCTGAAATCCGGGTCTCGGATGAAGATTCATGCAGACAAGAGAAGTTCGCCACCTCAGTATCACCCTGGAGATAAGGTCTGGTTATCCTCTCAGAATATTCGCCTGAAAGTGCCTTCTTGCAAGTTTGCTCCTTGGTACCTTAGACCATTCAGGATTCTCAGGCAAATAAACCCGGTGTTCTATAAGCTTCAGCTGCCGCCCAGTCTTCGGATCACGAATGCCTTGCATGCATTGTTATTGAAACCGGTGGTCCTAAATCGGTTCTCCAAGGTCCATACTGCTGCCCCTACGTCCATTGCTGGAGGTCCTTTAGATGTGTTCGAGGTTAAGGACTTTTTGGACTGTAAGAAAGTTTAAGGGAAGACCTTCTATTTGGTCAACTGGAGAGGTTTTGGCCCCAAGGAGAGGTCTTGGGAGCCCACTGAGAACAGCCACGCCCATGCCACGCTCAAAAGGTTCCTCTGATGATCTGGCCATCTTAGCGCCGCTCTGCCCACTAAGTGTTTTTTTTCCTCATGTCTAGCCGTCCTGCTGAGTCTGTTTCATGCAACACTGCTGCACCTGAATGTGACTGCCATCTAGCCTTAGAGGGGCGTGGCCGGTCTCAGCAAGAATTGAACCCTGCTCTGTCCTGCAGAGATTACGTTCCTAGGCCTATCCCGTGCCAGCAGGGCCTTTAATTGACAGCGCCTCCTACCATTCCTCGCCCAAATGTCACTTCCTGCTTTGGTAGGTCACGTGTATGCATTCTTCTGTATTCTGCTTCCTGTTAACAACCCGGCCTGCTTACCCGTCCTGTCTGACCTCTCTGCTCCTGATCTCAGCTATGTCTACTGATCCTGTGCTGCCTAGCCCGACCTCTGACTACGCCTCTGTTTTGCCCCTCTGTACAGCATATCTGTGGCTCTGACCATACAGTCAGATGCTGCAGACCCGGATACTGCCTTGGAGTGGTACCTGATGACCACCAGTGGCAATGCTTATGCTCACCATCAGAGTCCCTAGTGATTACCCAGTAGTCACTCAGCTACTCCCCTCCAAGCTAAGCGCAGTCCGTGGTGCAGTGGGCCCACTCCCATCGGCATTACAGGAAATTTAGATTGTGAGGACAATGATGAAGATGTCTGTAAAGTGCTGTGGAAATTAATGGTGCTATATAAGTGATTAAAATAAATACTTTTTATACATGTTTTGCCTATTTCTGTCTGTAAGAAAGTCCTTACTGAGAGCTGGAAGAGCCAGAAAGACAACGTAGACAATTCTCCTTTGAAACAGAGTGAAGTTTATTCAGAGATATGCGACAGAACAGTTAAGAATGCAGGCAGTACGCTCGACATGCGCAGGTGTCTAGATAAGCAAAACAATGCTGGGATATCTGGCGATGGTCTGGCTTTGGTCTGGTAAATGTGTAGCTTTGGTCTGGCAATGATGTGGCGATGGAATGGCCCCGAACAACAGTATGGCTGTGTGCCCATTATGCGTTTTTTAAGCGTTTCCGCAGCGGCAATTCTGCATCAGAAACGCTTAAAAAACGCTTGGTAGAAGGTCTGCCATGTTCCCCAATGATAATCCGCATGTACTGTGTACATGCTGCGGAAATTTCCGCTGCGGATTATTATTGCAGAAAAAAACGCAGCACTACCAATTATTTTGCGTAAACGCGGCATTTTTGCCGCCATTGACTTCCATTGAAATGTATGGATTCCGCATCACTGCATCTGCATCTGCGGAATCCATGCGTTTCAATGTGCGAATGGTACCCGGGTTTGGAGAAGGGGAGACTCTCCTCCGGACCCGGGTACCATAGTACCTGTAAAAAATAGAATAAAATAAAAAATAAATATTATACTTACCTTCCGATGGCCCCCGGTCTCTATAGCGATGCGTCTCTGCTTGCCGGCAACTCGCGATGGTCTGAAAAGGACCTGCCGTGACGTCATTTAGTCATGTGACGGGTCACGCGACCGCTGACGTCGGCAGGTCCTTTAGTGTACCGCGAGCTGCCGGCAAGCCGAGACGCATCGGATAAAGACACCGGGGGCCATCGGAAGATAAGTATAGATTTATTTTTTTTCTTTTTTACCATTCTTTACGGTCACACTATATAAATCCATGCCGGTTGCATGGATTTATATAGTGTGACCAAGTTGTCACAAGCACTTTCCAAGTGATGCTAAAATCACTTGGAAAGCGCTTGACAACCCGCATGCGGAAATGCATGTGAAGAACGCTTCACATCCGCTTGTCCCTGGCAGGAAAAACGCATGTACAATCCGCATGTACAATCCGCATGTACAATCTGCATGTACAATCCGCATGCGTTTTTTCTGCCAGGGAGATGCAGAAACGCTCAGGAAAAAATCCGGAGCATTTCTGCATCTTGGGCACATAGCCTATCAGAACCTTTTTATACATGGCTTAAACAAAGGACCTACATTGCGGCAAAAGGTGTATACATGATAACCTCATACTGCAGAGAAGATATGCATTTTAGAACAACAAAGTGATAATGCAACATGACAATATTTGAGCATTTTCACCAAACTCCATTGCAATCCATAAATCCCCATGTCCCTCTTAACTAATGATGGTTTCCCCATTATTCTCTACATATTGACAACTGTATTGTCCTAATTTCAATACCACAATTATAATGACACTATTTACTACCCTATAACACCACTTATTTACTTTCACAATGACCTGCAACTGCTCCAATTAACCTTTGTGTATACTAACCATACCTGCTAATGGCGCTGACATCATATTATGGCTCCCTTGTGGCTAGAGCAGCCAGGATTGCATCTCATTAGCTGCAAAAGTTAGTTAGCTTAAACTTTGCACAAGATGGCAGCTAAGTTTAACATGGCTGTCCAGAATAGTAGGACTTCTCATTCTCTTACACTGTCCTTCTTTGTTTATTATGTATATAATAACTAAAATAGTTTTAAAGAAAGGTAAGAAGGTGGATCCAGGCAACTACCATCCGGTAAGTTTGACATCAGTAGTGTGCAAAGTTTTTGAGGGCATTATAAGAGATGACCTGCAGAAATATTTTGTTGACAATAATATAATAACTGACAACCAGCATGGATTTACGAAGGATAAGTCGTGTCTAACCAACATGTTGGGGTTCTATGGGGAGGTAAGTGCAAATCTGGATGTAGGTAACGCAGCTGATATGATTTATCTGGACTTTGCAAAGGCATTTGATACTGTACCAAATAACAGCCTTATACTGAAGCTTCAGAAGCAAAGACTAGAGGAAACTATAGGCAGATGGGTAAGGAACTGGCTAAATCACAGGAAACAAAGAGTCTTCATAAATGGAACATTCTCTAAATGGGATATAGTCATCAGTGGGGTACCGCATGGATCTTTACTAGGACTGAATCTTTTTAATCTATTAATGACCTAGTGGACGGGATTGAGAGTAAAGTGTCAGACTTAGCTGACGACACCAAACTATGTAGGATATTAAAAACTGACCTTGACAGTACAATATTACAAAACGATCTGGATAAGATGTCTGAATCGGCAAACACTTGTCAAATGAGATTTAATATTGATAAATGCCGAGTAATGCACCTAGGATGTAGTAATCCTATTGCTGCATATACATTACATGGAAGCATACTCAGGACTATAGAACAGGAGAAGGACTTGGATAATCTGGTTACAAGTAAGCTGAGCAGCAGTACTCAATGTCAAGCAGCAGCCACAAAAGCAAACACGATATTAGGTTGTATAAAAAGAGATAAAATCCTGTTATGCCAATGTATTGTTGTTACCCTTTTATAAATCACTTGTAAGGCGACATCTAGATTATGGGATCCAGTTTTGGGCTCCACAATTCACATTTTAAAAAGGATATTAATAAGTTAGTCAGTTCAGAGGCGTTCAGAGTCAGTTCATGTACTGCCTGGGTGGCTCTGTAGTTTCTCTTCTGCAGGCAATCAGTCTGTGATGTGTCTCTTTAAAATATATTATTCTCATCTAATCTATACATGTGGCTCGAATGTTTTTCAATGAGTCTAATAACTCTGCTAATACAGAGGAGTAGAACTAGTACAGAGGAGTATTATAATCATGTAATGCACTGCAACCTTGTTTTACCCACACTGTCCCCATTTATAGTTATTTAATTCTGTGCAATGACTACAGGCCTTCTCCTTCTTTTCTGTTGTCATAGACTGAAGGCAGTAGAGTGTTGCAAGAGTATGTCAGGCAGGTAGGTGAAATATCTCATGCATACAAAAAAGCTATTGTGTCACTGAGACAGGCATGGTGTAATTCAGGTGCAGTTACAAAGGAATGACTGTAAAACAGTATGATAAAGGGCAAAGATCATTTCTAACAAAGTTCGGTACTTACTAGTTTTGGACTAGGACTGAGAAGCTGTCTGGGCACATAAACCCCACCCCAAATTCTGGAAAAACAGCAGCGCAAAACGTATGCTTTAGCAAATTTTGCTTTGTTTGGTCTCAGCCTTTATCACCCATAACATATCACGCTTCAAACTATAAAAGCAAACTCCCTATTAAGTGACGACTGTAGTGTCCATCGTGGAGACCACTAGAGCTGTCACTCAAGAGTAGAGAGAAAGGGCTGCGGAGGGGTCAGTGTAGAGAGCCTGGGCTACTTCACATGAAGGAAACACCCCCTGAAGTTTCCCATCATCACATAATGTAGAATAAAGCATACATTTCTAATATATGCAACTTGTATAACCATCAACAAATGCATCATTTACCTGATTTACCCCTCACCCATATATACACATGTCGCTCACACTTTAGATACACGACACCACACGTCGCTCACACATTACATACCAGATACACACATGTCACTCACGCAATAGATACATAATACATACAGTTGTGCTCAAAAGTTTACATACCCCGGCAGAATTTTTCCTTTCTTGGCCTTGTTTCAGAGAATATGAATGATAACAAAAAACTTTTTCTCCACTCATAGTTATTGGTTGGGTGAAGCCATTTATTGTCAAACTACTGTGTTTTCTCTTTTTAAATCTTAATGACAACCAAAAACATCAAAAATGACCCTGATCAAAAGTTCACATACCCCAGTTCTTAATACCGTGTATTGCCCACTCTAACATCAAGGACATTCTCTGAAACAAGGACAATAAAGCAAAAATTCTGCTGGGGTATGTAAACTTTTGAGCACAACTGTATGTCATTCTCACATTAGAAGCGTGTCACATATGTGGCACCCCAGGGGTCTGGTTTTCCACAGTAATGTAATGTTATGTCTGAGAGCAGGTGGGAGGTCCTTTGGTCAGGGATCCTGTGCATGCCACACCTCCTGCCCAGTCTTGGGAGGGGAAGAATTTCCCCTGTAAAAACCCGGGGCTGAGGCAGGGAGAGTCAGACAAGGAGAGTGGAGAAGAGAAGCAGCATAGGAAACAGCAGAGTTACAAGGAGTCAGGGGCTGGCAGCTACAGAGCTCGCCCTGACTAAGAAGATTCTTTACCGGACCCGGAGTCCGAGGCTGTGGGGACTAACTCCTACCCAGCAGCAGAATCCGTCGGGCAGGGGATTTCAGGTCCTCTGGCCCAGAAGCCCGAAGGCACGGTCACACGCGTGGGACCAGCACCGCCATCGTGGAGCGGAAGCCATTAGAAGGCCCCGAGTCACCGGCCATACGGGTGAGCACCACACGGTACACTCAGGGACGTGGGCTACTTACATCAGCTTCTAGCAAGGTAGCCAGAAGAGTACAGTCAGTTTGGGAGGCCTACAACTACGCCTGGCCAGGGGAGATCCCATCTGCTCAAGGACTGACCAGGCCCCGTTTGCTAGCAAGTACTCCGGGAGGGTCTGTCGTTGTTACCAGTAAAGACCCTGAACTACACCGTACCGTCTCTGAGTGGTTCCTGCTACCCCCATCATCCACGTCGGCTGCCCTGAGGCCATACCCCTCCCGTTGGGGGTTATACTATCACGCTGCACAATCCTACCACCGGCCTCAGCGGTCTGCCCTGCAGCAGCAGCTTCCTGGCTGCACTCAACGGGTGGCGTAGTCATCAACTATTTACTACTAATAGACTGCCGTCTAGTTTGACTCCCTGGGCACGGACCGGGTCACCGCCACGAGACTACAACCCTCCACTGATCCGGCTCCGGGTAGGCTCCCGCGTGCGCAACGCAGCGCGACACAGGCCCAGGGGCGCGTCAACTTTGGCGTAGTCGGCAGGATCTCGTGCCCGCAACCACCGGGTACTGCGTGCCTGAAAAGCAAAGACTGTTCAAACTTACCAGTGGTGAAGATTCCCGCTATCCGTGGAGGTTTCCCGCCATCCGGCGCCATCTTCTACCTTCTTCCTGCCATCGGTGAAGTTTCCCGCCATCCGGCGCCATCTTCGGCCTTCTTCCCGCCATCCGTGGAGTTTTCCCGCCGTTGGACGCCATCTTGGGGACGCCGCGCGGGAAGAAGAGGGGCGTGGACTCTGAAAGCGCGCGAGAACTGAAGCCCCGCCTCACGTCCGGACGTTGCGTAAGGTCCTGGAAGGAGCCCAGCAGACGCCGACGTCACAGGAGCGCGACGGAAGGTCCTCAACCCTGACGATCCACTGCGGAGCCGCGGCCTACGGAAGAGGATCATCGCAAGGTAGGCCACGGTCCACTAGGGGGGAGGAAGATGTCGGATACGGAGGAGAGCTTCACTGCCCCAACCCCTGCCAGCGCTACCGCTGCTGCAGTTATGCCCTTCACCATGCCCTATATCCCAGGAGCAGCCTGGCTACCCCAGTACTCAGGGGAGTCACATACCCTGCATGACTTTAGAGAAAAGCTGGATAGCCTCTTCCAGGTGTACCCCCTCACAGAAGAGCAAAAAGTGAGCATCCTGGTGGCCCAACTAACCGGGGCAGCCAAAAGGGAAGTAAAATCCTGGCCACCTGGGAGGAAGACTGTCGCAGGGATACTAACCCGGCTGAAGGACACCTTTGATACCCGCACCTCAGCCGAGATTAAGCTTAGATTCTACGGGTGCAAGCAGCGAGCGCATGAGAGTATAAGGGACTATGCACTAAACCTACAAGAGGCCCTGAGAGCCATAAAGCAGACCGACCCTGATGGGGTGGGAAACGAGGACAGGCTGTTGACTGAACAATTTATAGAGGGTTTATATTGCAATGCCCACCGAACCCAGTTGCGGGCAATGGCCTTACAGGATCCCCATCTGGACTTTGCACAGTTCAAGGACAGAGCCATCCGGGTGCTCCGAGAACCGGCACCAGGTGGCGTTGTGACCCACAGACGCCCCACTACCACTTACTACCAGGAGGCGGCGCCCTTGTCAGCAGGGCCTGTGGGAGCTGATGCGCAGGCTTTGGACAATGACCCGGCTCCAGACCTACACCATCAGGTCCAAGAGCTAGCTAAGAGCGTTGCTGCGCTAACCCGAACTGTGCAGTCTTTACAGGTTTCCACCCCAGGGAAGATCCAGCTGGCATCCGGACCGGAGGACATCCCGTGGCGTCGACCAAGGAGGACCCCACCGGCCAGAGGAAGACCCAGTGACCGATACAGCGAGGACGGACGACCCATCTGCCGCCGCTGCAACCAATCCGGACATATGGAAAGGTACTGTTCTTTAAACGGGCACAACCTGGGGTAGAGGGCCAACCCCCAGGAAAAAGATCACCAGGCCCATCGAACTGGCGCGACAGATATGTGGGAGGACGTCCAGTCTTGCCTGTGGTACTGGATGGCATTCCCATGAGTGCCCTACTGGATACCGGGTCACAGGTCACCACCATCCCGTACGTGCTCTTCAAGCAGTACTGGAATGACTCGGATATTACCCACTACCCTGACGACGACTTGAGTATCATCGCCAGCAATGGCCAGCCCGTGCCACAGATCGGATTTAAAGAGGTGGCCCTCAAAATTGGTAGAGTCGAACTGGCCGCACAGGGACTGATCATTGTAGATATTGATAAACATGAGAGTCACCCAAAAATAACTCTGGGAACTAACGTAATTGAAAATTGTCTTGCAGAGGTGATTTTCCTTTTACAGCAGGTTGCCAAGAACGCCAGCTCCGGCGAGCAGCGGGTGCTCCAGAAAGAGATCCGGGCACTGATGCAACGGCAACAAGTGGAACTCTCCGGCGGTGAGATTGGTAGCGTAAGAATGTGTGACCCTTTTCCTATTGCCATGCCCCCAAAAAGTGAAATGATGATTTGGTGCTGGGCAGCTATTGGTCTGAGAGGAAGAGATTACCAGGCAATGGTGGAACCAGTTTACTCAGACAGTAGGCCCACCATTTTGACAGCACGGGGGGTGGTCAATGTACGCCATGGGAGGGTGCCCATTCGCATAATAAATATCGGGGAGAGGGAAGTGTACCTGCCCCGGTATGCCACGCTAGCCAAATTATATACCACTAATCAAAATTCTATACAATCTGTGGAACCCTTGCCTCCATCTCACCCGGAGGAAGGTAACGGCTCTAAGAAAGACATGGAGGACTGGTGTCAGCAACTACATTTGGGTACTGATTCCACTCCCTCACATCAGAAACAAGGAGTCTATCGGGTGGTTCAAGAGTATGAGAGAGTGTTTAGTAAACACCCGTTAGACTTTGGGCGGGTCAAGGGGGTAGAACACCGCATCCCCACGGGAGATCATCCTCCCATAAAAGAGAGGTATCGACCCGTACCCCCTGCACACTACCAACACGCCAAGGGGATGCTTCGAGACATGAAAGAGGCTGGGGTAATCCGGGATAGCTGTAGCCCCTGGGCAGCCCCACTAGTTTTAGTCAAAAAGAAAGACAACACCATGAGGATGTGTGTAGATTACCGGAAAATCAACCGTATCACACACAAGGATGCGTACCCCTTACCAAGGATAGAGGAGTCATTGGCTGCTTTAAGATCTGCTAACTTCTTCTCTACCTTGGATCTCACTAGCGGGTACTGGCAGGTTCCTGTAGCAGAGGCGGATCGGGAGAAGACCGCATTCACCACCCCGATGGGACTTAGCGAGTTCACCTGCATGCCGTTCGGACTCTGCAACGCCCCAGGAACCTTCCAACGATTAATGGAGTGCTGTCTGGGCCACAGAAACTTTGAGACGGTCCTGTTGTACCTGGACGATGTCATCGTATACTCCAAAACTTATGAGGACCACCTGAAACACCTGGCGGAGGTGTTCGAAGCTCTGGCGAGTTACGGCCTAAAGGTGAAACCCTCCAAGTGTCACCTCCTGAAACCAAAGGTGCAATACCTGGGACACGTGGTGAGCGCTGACAGAGTGGCTCCTGACCCCGATAAGATCACCGCAATTAAGGGATGGCCAAGCCCCTCCAGCGTAAAAGAAGTGCGGCAGTTCCTAGGGTTGGTAGGCTACTACCGAAGGTTTATTCCCGGTTTCACCAAAAAGGCAGCGCCTATGCAGGACCTCCTGATAGGCCAGTCCCGGAAAGCCAAGAACCAGAAGCCGCCCTTCAAATGGGAAGAGCTAGAAGAGGAGTCCTTCCGCCAGCTGAAGATGGCCCTCACGGGGGATGAAATCTTGGCGTACCCGGACTATAGCCAGCCCTTCATCCTCTACACCGACGCCAGTAACATCGGGCTAGGAGCCGTACTGTCCCAGATTCAGCAGGGGAGAGAACGAGTAATCTCCTATGCCAGCCGAAAACTGCGACCCACCGAAAGGAACCCCGAGAATTACAGCTCATTTAAGTTAGAGTTCCTGGCCGTGGTATGGGCAGTCACCGAGCGCTTTAGGCATTACCTCGCTTCTTCCCGGTTCACCGTATACACGGATAACAACCCGTTGATACACCTGGACACGGCAAGACTCGGTGCCCTGGAGCAGAGGTGGATGGCCCGTCTGTCCAACTACGAGTTCACAATCAAATACCGGGCAGGACGCTCCAATACTAACGCGGATGCCCTGTCCAGGATGCCCAACCTGCCGGACGAAGGAGAAGATCCGGAGGGACTGGAAGAAGTTGAACTCCCTGCGTTCCACCGTCATGGGACTATCCAGTATTCCCACCGGGTAAGGGGTAAGCAGGCTGCTACGTTGAACCCCTTACCCCACTACAACTGGGCGGAAATGCAAGACAGCGACCCTGCCGTCCGACTAGTGAAGGAGATGCTGACTCGGCCGGAGGCTCGCCTTGAACCAGACGCTCCGGAGGAAGCCAAACAACTATGGGCGGAGAAGAGTCGACTATTCCTTTACAAGGGGAAGTTGTGCCGCAGAATGGTCAACTCCCGGACGCATGAACTACTCTGGCAAGTAGTGGTGCCACGAAGAGACGCAGCCATGGTGATGGAGGCATACCACGACGGAGCTGGACACTTCGGGTGGAAAAAGCTGGAGTTCCTGCTGCGCGAGCGGTTCCACTGGGTAGGCATGAGGGGAACCATCGAGAAGTGGTGCAGAGACTGTGGCCCGTGCAATCTGAGAAGGAAGGACAGGGCCAGCCAGAAGACTCCCCTGCAGTCCATCGTCACCCGGCAACCGTTGGAACTGGTAGCCTTGGATCATGTAAAACTGACCCCAAGCAGGAGTGGCTACGTCTACGCGTTAACCATCGTGGATCATTACTCCCGGTTCTTGGTTGTCGTCCCCGTCAAGGACTTAACGGCTCAAACAGCAGCTAGAGCCTTCCAGCAGCACTTCTGCCGTCCACACGGGTACCCGGACCAAGTGCTGACGGACCAGGGACCTGCCTTTGAAGCGGAGGTCTTTCAGGAATTCTGCAATCTGTATGGCTGCCGGAAGATAAGGACGACACCCTACCATCCGCAGACTAATGGACTTTGTGAAAAAATGAACCAGGTGGTAATGGATCTTCTAAAAACGTTGCCCCTGGAAGAACGCAGTCTGTGGCCTGAAAAGTTGCCCGATCTGGTGGACCTATACAACCACATCCCGGTAGGTTCCACCAACTGTACCCCGGCTTACCTAATAAGGGCAAGACCTGGTAAGTTACCTGTTGACCTGGAAATGGGAGTCCTGACCCCCGAGGACACTTTACCAGAAACAGACTGGGACACAGAGAGGCAGCAGCAGTACCGGAGAGTACAGGAGAGCGTGGAGCGAAGTCTCTGTCAGGCTAGGGAAAGACAAGAGAAAACTTACAACCAGTATGCTCCCGCTGGTCCCCTGGTACCCGGAGAGCAGGTCTTGAAGAGGAAGAGACGGCTCCACAAGTTGGACGACCAGTGGGAGAAGGACCCGTACACCGTACTGCCCTCAAGCCACGAGAACCCGAAGGTCTGTACCATCAGTAAAGACGGAGGGGAAACCACAGCCATTGTATCCCGGGACCACCTGAAGAAGTGTCCCGAACAACTGAGGAACCCTGAAGAGGAACAAGAAGACCATCGACCCGTGGAAGAAAGGGAAGATATGGTTAGTACCGTGCTCTGGGACTTTCCTCAGTCTTGGACTCAAGTCAATGGTGCAGTTGTGGTACCTGTACTCACCTTCCTCCAACCATCATCCCAAGAACCTACGGAGCAACGGGTAGAGCTGGAAGAACAGCCGGTCCAGGAGGCAGAAGACTCCACACAAGCAGAACAGGAGAATCAACCCTCTGCTTATAGTGAGCCTGCCGTACCCCTAGTGAGACAAAGAGCCGGTAGACAGCTGCCCAGTTTACCCTTGACAGCTCCTACACCCTGTAGTTCAGGGCCAGACAGTCAGCTCCGTAGGTCCACTCGGGCCACTAGAGGCCAGTTACCCGCACGCTGGAGAATTTAAAGTGTATAAATTGTTTTATTTATGTTTTTCTGTGTCTTGTTGCTTGTGTATAATTTTGTGTTTCTAGTTATTTTTAGGAAACCTTGGTGGATTTACCGGGAATCCTTGTATATAGTTGGAGCGTAACCCAGGATGGACTAGAGACTGTTAAGGACTCGGGGTAGGACAGACCCCTACCTGGTTACGTCTCCCTGTGTTGGTGAAATGGACACCTTGCTTCCTTCAGAGACTGCACCCGGTTGCGGACACGCCGTAACCATCTTTATATGTTTTCTTATTGTATTATTAATGTTTTTGCCTTGATATGTTTTTCTAAATGTGTTTAGTCCCGGAGTACTAAATTTCACTAGGGGGGAATGTGGCACCCCAGGGGTCTGGTTTTCCACAGTAATGTAATGTTATGTCTGAGAGCAGGTGGGAGGTCCTTTGGTCAGGGATCCTGTGCATGCCACACCTCCTGCCCAGTCTTGGGAGGGGAAGAATTTCCCCTGTAAAAACCCGGGGCTGAGGCAGGGAGAGTCAGACAAGGAGAGTGGAGAAGAGAAGCAGCATAGGAAACAGCAGAGTTACAAGGAGTCAGGGGCTGGCAGCTACAGAGCTCGCCCTGACTAAGAAGATTCTTTACCGGACCCGGAGTCCGAGGCTGTGGGGACTAACTCCTACCCAGCAGCAGAATCCGTCGGGCAGGGGATTTCAGGTCCTCTGGCCCAGAAGCCCGAAGGCACGGTCACACGCGTGGGACCAGCACCGCCATCGTGGAGCGGAAGCCATTAGAAGGCCCCGAGTCACCGGCCATACGGGTGAGCACCACACGGTACACTCAGGGACGTGGGCTACTTACATCAGCTTCTAGCAAGGTAGCCAGAAGAGTACAGTCAGTTTGGGAGGCCTACAACTACGCCTGGCCAGGGGAGATCCCATCTGCTCAAGGACTGACCAGGCCCCGTTTGCTAGCAAGTACTCCGGGAGGGTCTGTCGTTGTTACCAGTAAAGACCCTGAACTACACCGTACCGTCTCTGAGTGGTTCCTGCTACCCCCATCATCCACGTCGGCTGCCCTGAGGCCATACCCCTCCCGTTGGGGGTTATACTATCACGCTGCACAATCCTACCACCGGCCTCAGCGGTCTGCCCTGCAGCAGCAGCTTCCTGGCTGCACTCAACGGGTGGCGTAGTCATCAACTATTTACTACTAATAGACTGCCGTCTAGTTTGACTCCCTGGGCACGGACCGGGTCACCGCCACGAGACTACAACCCTCCACTGATCCGGCTCCGGGTAGGCTCCCGCGTGCGCAACGCAGCGCGACACAGGCCCAGGGGCGCGTCACATACAAGTGACTTACACTCTAGATCTGTGTTTCCCAAATCCAGTCCTCACGGTCCCCAAAAGATCATGTTTTCAGGATTTCTTTAGTTTTGCAGAGGTGTTGGAATTATTATCAAGACATTTGAACTGGCAGCAGGTTCTCCACCTGTGCACGACTAAGTAAAGCCTGAAAACATGATCTGTTGGGGGGCTGTGAGGACTGGATTTGGGAAACACTGCTATAGATACATGTCACACACATTAATCACATTAGATACATGACACATATTAGATAGAACATATACACACGTCCCTCACACCTTAGATACATGATACACATGTCATTCTTTCATTAGACACGTGTCACACACAAGTTACTCACAGTCTAGATGCATGTCATACACGCTACTCCCATTAGATACATGTCATTCACATATTAGATAGAAAATACACACACGTCACTCACATATTAGATACATGCACACATGTCACACCAATGATGCAAAATACACATATCACTCTCGCATTAGACACGTGTCACACACAAGTCACTCAAACACTAGATATAGGTTGGACACATCACTCACACATTGAATTCATGACACACATGTCACACATTAGATATATGACACATTGACACCGTTTTTTCACTCACACATTAGAAACATCACATAAGTGACTCACGCATTAGATAAATATGGCATACAAGTCATTCACGCATTAAATATACAGGTGCTTCTCACAAAATTAGAATATCATCAAAAAGTTAATTTATTTCAATTCTTCAATACAAAAAGTGAAACTCATATTATATAGAGTCATTACAAACAGAGTGATCTATTTCAAATGTTTATTTCTGTTAATGTTGATGATTATGGCTTACAGCCAATGAGAACACAAAAGTCATTATCTCAATAAATTAGAATAATTAACAAAAGACACCTGAAAAGGCTTCCTACGCGTTTAAAAAGGACCCTTAGTCTGTTTCAGTAGGCTCCAGAATCATGGGGAAGACTGGTGACTTGACAGATGTCCAGAAGGCCGTCATTGACAAACTCCATAAGGAGGGTAAGCCACAAAAGGTCATTGCTAAAGAAACCGGCTGTTCATAGAGTGCTGTATCCAAGCATATTAATGGAAAGTTGAGTGGAAGAAAAAAGTGTGGTAGGAAAAGGTGCACAAGCAACCGGGATAACTGCAGCCTTGAAAGGATTGTTAAGAAAAGGCCATTCAAAAATTTAGGGGAGATTCACAAGGAGTGGACTGCTGCTGGAGTCATTGCTTCAAGAGCCACCACACATAGATATATCCAGGACATGGACTACAAGTGTCACATTCCTTGTGTCAAACCACTCATGACCAATAGACAACGACAGATGTGTCTTACCTGGGCCAAGGAGAAAAAGACCTGGACTGTTGCTCAGTGGTCCAAGGTGTTGTTTTCAGATGAAAGTAAATTTTGCATTTCATTTGGAAATCAAGGTCCCAGAGTCTGGAGGAAGAGTGGAGAGGCACACAATCCAAGCTGCTGGAGGTCTAGTGTGAAGGTTCCACAATCAGTGATGGTTTGGGGAGCCATGTCATCTGCTGGTGTAGGTCCACTGTGTTTTATCAAGACCAAAGTCAGCGCAGCCGTCTACCAGGAAATTTTAGAGCACTTCATGCTTCCCTCTGCCGACAAGCTTTTTGGAGATGGAAATGTCATTCTCCAGCAGTACTGGGCATCTGTCCACACTGCCAAAAGTACCAATACCTGGTTTACAAACAACAGTATCACTGTGCTTGATTGGCCAGCAAACTCGCCTGACCTTAACCCGGTATTGACAAGAGGAAGATGAGAGACACCAGACCCAACAATGCAGACGAGCTGAAGGCTGCTATCAAAGCAACCTGGGCTTCCATAACACCTCAGAAGTGCCACAGGCTGATCGCCTCCATGCCACGCCGCATTGATGCAGCAATTGATGCGAAAGGAGCCCCGACCAAGTATTGAGAGCATTTACTGAACATACATTTCAGTAGGCCAACATTTCGGATTTTAAAAACATTTTTCAAGCTGCTGTTGTAAAGTATTCTAATTTACTGAGATAATGACTTTTGTGTTTTCATTGGCTGTAAGCCATAATCATCAACATTAACAGAAATAAACACTTGAAATAGATTACTCTGTTTGTAATGACTCTATATAATATATGAGTTTCACTTTTTGTATTGAAGAACTGAAATAAATTAACTTTTTTATGATATTCTAATTTTGTGAGAAGCACCTGTATGTGTCTTCTAATATAATGTATGTAAACTTCTGGTTTCAACTGTACATGCTATACACAAACCATTCTTACTACAATTATACTACCAAAGTACCCACAGTACCTGCCTTTTTTGCTGGTATGACATTAGCAAATCCACCCTTCCCGCAATAACCACGAGGCCCATGGACCAGTTAGTCTCTGCACACATGTAGTGGTAAACTCTGCCCATTTACCCTGCTAAGTCCCACCACCCAATGGTGGCTAAAGGGGAAACTTTAAAAAAGTTTACCAGTAAGTTTAGAGGAACTTACAAGCAGTAACTGCTCTTTGGTTTATATGCCCTCCTTCCTCCCTTTAATAAATATGCTGCCAGACCCAGCCCTCTTTCTTCTCACCCTCCTTTTTGCAGCAGTGAATCCAGGTATCCCCTTCCTAGAGGACTGCAATATTTTGTGTTTATTTAAAATAACTATATAGCTACAATTTATTAAAAAAAAATGTTTTTCATGAATAAAATTAAAAGGGTTAACCCGGACTATTTTTTTTATTTTACTATGGGCCCAAGAACTAAAACACAGGTAGTTGCCAACTATCTGCCTGCTGTGCCCGGAGCCAATCTCTGCAAGCACAGAGTGGTCACAGACTGCTCCTGCCAACAATTCTGCGGCTTCTGCCGACATCATATTAGCAGAGCAGCAGCTTCTCTTCTGCTCTGTAGATGAGGTAAGACTGCTAACGTCATGCTGACTGACGGACAGCTTTCCGTTGCCTAACTGCGGGAAGCCAACTGTCAATCAGCATGACGTTGGCAGTCACGACCCGTTGACAGATCAGCCGAGAAGAGGAAAAGCTGCTCTGTCGACGTGGAGCTGTTGAAGCATCGGCAGGAGTGGTCGGTGACTGCTCTGAGCCGATGACAGGTAGAACAGGCAGGTAGATAGCAACTACTGTGTATGCCTGTTAGTTTTTAGGCCCATGGTAAAAAAAAGTAGTCCTGGACAACCCCTTTTAAAGATATCCCTTTAAGTGCCTTTTTTATTAAAAGAAGTTTTATGTTTTTTTGTCAGTAAATTTACTGTTTTCTTTTCATCTACTGCAACATTTAATAAAATGTATACATATTAGTGTCTATTATCTAGTCTCTCTTCTGCTCAGTTTGCATATCTGTTTGTATTGTATTTTTGTTGCTGAATTAGATGTCTGATAGCGGAGCTAAAATAATTCTGCTTTCCTTTTAAACAACTATAAAGTTCAGATTTAGTATTTTCTGGACAATTTCTCCTAGACGTTTGTAATTTTTTGGAATTTAAATGAGCTTATGAATTAACTGAAGAATGCAGCTATTGTTTAAAGGTTTTTAGTCATCCAACTGAGTCGCTGTGTTTTAATATGCTGCTGGTTGATTTTGTGAACAAAAATTGCTTATGATGTGTTCTGCTCTAAACAGTGTCATAAAGAATGTTAGAAATAATTGATAATCTGACTGGGTTGGTATTTTTGCCTATGATTTATCTTAATTGGCAGATATCAAAATAATTGTTATTTATATTTGTCTTGGAATTATGTGAAGCAGATTATGAGCCTGAATATATTTTACAATTTGGATATGATGTAGAAATATGAATTCAAGAAGGTTGTAAAGAAAAGACCTTGGACTAGGGACAAAATCAGGTGAAGCGGATTATGCTGCACCAGGTTAGGGAAGTGGTACAGTACAATTCCTGCAGGGAGAGGTACCAAGCACTAAAATCTAGGTATTAAAGGGATTTTCCCACGAACAAAAGTTGATTTAAAAATTGGCTGTGTGTGTCAGACCATCTGTCTGCTGGAGGCAGCTCTCATCATTGTCCTCTGCTTGCGCTGAGATCAGCACAAGCAGAGGAAAATGTTGAAAGTTGTATTCAGCCCTTGCTGTCTACATCCAGTGTAAAATTAATGACAAAAAATTGGATCAAACACCATGGTACATAGTAAAATAAACAGGGTACTCCTTAATCGAACATAGAGCCTAAATAAAGTGGAGTAGAACACCCAAACAATCAGAAACAAGGAAAGACTTATTTCAGTTTAAAAACACTTTTATTGGATAGAAAAATTAAAAGAGTTTCCTTTTCAATATATATATGTGACACTAATAGGGAGCGGTCATATAGGGTAAGAGAAACACACATAGCAGTTACGGCAATTAATTAGTGGGTCCCCCGGGAGAAAAATGCAGAAGATCCCGTCAGAAGGTACAAAATTAGTGAAACAGTTAGAATAACATATACACAATGTATACCATTGTAGGGCGTTTGTGCAAGTTCAGAGTCAGAAAACAGGAGAAAAATGGCCACTACTCAGATAAGAAAGATGGCCAGGATACAGAGACAAATCATGGTATAGAACTCACCCATGGGGACTGGGGTAACCACGTGGCCGTACTGCAGCCCCGACGCGCGTTTCGCGTGGCTTCCTCGGGGGGCTGTGGTTGTGGATGGGGTAGGCACCTTTAAATATACTTCCGGATGCAGCCCTTGCTGTCTACATCCAGTGTAAAATTAAGAATGAAATAAAAACAAACACTTTTATACTCACCTTAACACCTAATCCCCTGGAGCCAGTGTCACCTGTAAAAAAAATTAAAAACAACAATATCCCTCACCTGTCGGAAGTGGCAAGAATCCATAGTGTCTGGTGCCATAATCCATCTCTGTGATATTAGGTTTACAACCTGACCAGTGGCATGAGGCGACCATCCAGGCTGCAAACCATGAGACAATGAGGTGCTGCGAGAGCAGTTTCAGTGACTAGAGTTGACGTCATAGAGGGTACCGCCGGTCACTGAAGCTGCATTCCCAGGCTCACTTTGCTGTGAGCCGGGATAATGAACTCCAGTGAACTCAATGAGATCACAGCGAGCACTGTGAGTATTTTCTCATGGTGCTGGCGATGATCTCACTGAGGTCACCACAGTTCATCGTCCAGGCTCGCAGTGAACTCCCCGTGGGAACGCAGCTTCAGTGACAGGTGATGAATATGGTTATTTTTTATTTTTTTTACAGGGTACAATGACTTCCATGGATTAGGTGTAAGGTAAGTGTTTTTTGTTGCTTATTATTTTATGTTTTTATACAGGGGAAAATGGCTTCAATGGATTAGGGGGAGTATACATTTGTTTTTTATTTTTAAATAAATGTGTAAAACAGTGTGGACTTTTATTTCAAATAAAGCATTATTTTCTGAAGTAAGTTACGCCACTTTGTAACTTTTTATCAACATAAAGAAAGAGAAAGCACACTATATTCGCAGTGATCACCCAAAGTTCTAGAGATTAGTTATAAAAATATATACATCTTTATTTCATATCCACAGTTGCTTAAACACCCAAAAACAACCTAAAACACAAGTAAAAAAACTCAGTGGTATGCGTCCCACTGAGTAGTGACCCTTTCACTGTACTTTTCCTCCCATTTCATAAAAAACATGATAATTTATACCTAAGGGTTATCTCTGATGGTCAATGTCTTATGAGCACTATACAATATTCACAAAAATATTCACAAAAATATCATGATTTTATACATGTTAACAACTATTGCACTTGCCCTAGATACAATACATGCTTGATTCTAACTGCCCAAATCTCTATTGCACATGCCCTTGATACAGGATATAGTTTATTTAGACCACCTAGTATCTCATGTAATCTCCTGCAATCATTACCATTAACAGAAATGTTATTATTATATAAGGATCAACATCTATCAGACATGCCCACAATGTTGCATGTGTTTAAACCCTCTGTCCAAGATCCCTTGGACCTGTCTGACATCTATTATACATACCTCCAGTCTGCCATCGTTACTCGCACCATGAGAACCCTTGCATCAGTGTCTAGGGAGGAAAAGAAACCTTGGCTTGCTGCATAAGGGTTAATGACCCATTATTTGCCAACAGGAAAGTGCAGTGAATGGGCTATTCTTGCCCAACGCGTGTCGCCACCCGCAGTGGCTTCATCAGGGGCCCTGGGCTCATTAGCAGCACTCTGTGTTATATATACTGAATTAAAAACCATATCGTAATTACCTTAGAAACAGCTGTGTTACCGTTCATGAACGCCGCGCTCGCATTCCGGAAGTGCGGTCTCTGCACCGGAAGTGCTTACTTTGCCCCGCAGCCTTCAGCTGTGTACGGAGGCCATGCCTCCTAATGCTCGTCACCCTGTCTGTGGCTGTTGGTTCTACGCATGCACTAGGGGAAGCTGAATGCTTCCTCTCTCCATGACAACCACCCGCTCACTTGGTGGTATTAAAGCACATGCTATATTTCCCACTGCCCATCACTCAGATCTGTAGTACCGTGCCCAGCGCATAAACTAGCTGTCTTTAGGCAGTAAATATCCATCTTGGAGTTCTAACTTTTTTCACCACTCGCACCACTCGCAATTCAACAGTGCACCATATGATATCTCTGCTTTTTTTTTCAAATATGTACAATCATTGTTCAAAAAAAGAAGAAATATAGACATATGTATATGGATCATAAGAATTTTTTCACCTCACACATCATTATTTGTTACGGGGCAAATATGGGGAGGTTTCTTTTCCTCCCTAGACACTGATGCAAGGGTTATCATGGTGTGAGTAACGATGGCAGACTGGAGGTCTGTATAATAGATGTCAGACAGGTCCAAGGGATCTTGGACAGAGGGTTTAAACACATGTAACATTGTGGGCATGTCTGATAGATGTTGATCCTTATATAATAATAACATTTCTGTTAATGGTAATGATTGCAGGAGATTACATGAGATACTAGGTGGTCTAAATAAACTATATACTGTATCAAGGGCATGTGCAATAGAGATTTGGGCAGTTAGAATCAAGCATGTATTGTATCTAGGGCAAGTGCAATAGATGTTAACATGTATAAAATCATGATATTTTTGTGAATATTTTTGTGAATATTGTATAGTGCTCATAAGACATTGACCATCAGAGACAACCCTTAGGTATAAATTATCATGTTTTTTATGAAATGGGAGGAAATGTACAGTGAAAGGGTCACTACTCAGTGGGACGCATACCACTGAGTTTTTTTTACTTGTGTTTAAGGTTGTTTTTGGGTGTTTAAGCAACTGTGGATACAGGGTCGGTCTGGGCTGGCGGGATACCGGGAAATTTCCCGGTGGGCCCCGCCCCTGCTGCAGAGTAGAGGGGGGTGAAGAGAACAAAAAAAAATCCTGCGGTTTTAAGGGGCATGGGCCCTTTAAAAGCGCAGGCACAGTGTATGCAGGGACGCGCGCACGCAGCGTTCATTACCTGAACCACCGCGGCGCACGTCCCAGTGAAGCAGCTGAAGCTGCGTGTCTCCCTTCGTCGGCCGGCGTATGACGTCATCGTCATGCGCCTGCTGTGAAGGAGGCGCGCAACTCAGGAGAAGGAGGACACCGCACGGGATCGCAGGAAGGTAAGAGGTGTGTGTGTGTGTAATGGTCTGGACACACAAGGCGGGGGCCAGCAGGACACACAAGGGGGGGCCCAGCTGGACAGACCAACAAGGGGGGGGCCCAGCTGGACAGACACACAAGGGGGGGCCCAGCTGGACAGACACACAAGGGGGGGCCAAGTTGGACAGACACACAAGGGGGGGGCCCAGCTGGACAGACACACAAGGGGGGGCTCAGCTGGACAGACACACAAGGGGGGGCCCAGCTGGACAGACACACAAGGGGGGGCCCAGCTGGACAGACACACAAGGGGGGCCCAGCTGGACAGACACACAAGGGGGGGCCCAGCTGGACAGACACACAAGGGGGGGCCCAGCTGGACAGACACAAAAGGGGGGGCCCAGCTGGACAGACACACAAGGGGGGGCCCAGCTGGACAGACACACAAGGGGGGGCCAAGCTGGACAGACACACAAGGGGGGGGCCCAGCTGGACAGACACACAAGGGGGGGCCCAGCTGGACAGACACACAAGGGGGGGCCCAGCTGGACAGACACACAAGGGGGGGCCCAGCTGGACAGACACACAAGGGGGGGCCCAGCTGGACAGACACACAAGGGGGGCCCAGCTGGACGGACACACAAGGGGGGCCCAGCTGGACGGACACACAAGGGGGGCCCAGCTGGACGGACACACGAGGTGGGGCCCAGCTGGACGGACACACGAGGGGGGGCCCAGCTGGACGGACACACGAGGGGGGGCCCAGCTGGATGGACACACGAGGGGGGGCCCAGCTGGACGGACACACGAGGGGGGGCCCAGCTGGACAAACGAGGGGGGGCCAAGCTGGACACACGAGGGGGGGCCAAGCTGGACACACGAGGGGGGGCCAAGCTGGACACACGAGGGGGGAACCCTGGCTGGACATGCAAGGGGGGGAGCCTTGGCTGGACACGCAAGGGGGGAGCCCTGGCTGGACACGCAAGGGAGGGGAGCCCTGGCTGGACACACAAGGGGGAGCCCTGGCAGGACACACAAGGGGGACCCAAGGTGGACCCAGGCAAAGGGGGGTGGGCAGGATGGGTATATGGGGGGCAGGCTGGACACATGGAGGCCAGGATGGATATATGGGGGGCAGGATGGATATATGGGGGGGGCAGGATGGATATATGGGGGGGCAAGATGGATATATGGAGGCCAGGATGGATATATGGGGGGGGGCAAGCTGGACTTATGGAGGCCAGGATGTATATATGGGGGGGGGGGGCAGGCTGAACACATGGAGGCCAGGATGGATATATGGGGGGGGCTAGGATGAATATGTGGGGGGGGCGGGCTCGATACACATGGGCTAGCATAAATATATGGAGGGGCACGCTGGATATATGGGGGGTGTCAGGATGGATATATGCAGGGGGTAAGGGCAGTATGGATATATGATATGAGGGGAGAGGCTGGACACATGGAGGCCAGGATGAATATGTAGAGGGCAGGCTGGACACATGGAGGATATATGGGGGGACATATGGGGGCGCAGGCTGGAAACATGGAGGCAAGGATGGATATGTGGGGGGGCAGACTGGCACATGGGGGGGCTAGGATGGGTATATGGGAGGGGGCAGGCTCGATACACATGTGCTAGGATAAATATATGGAGGGGTCACACTAGACAAATGGTGGCCAGAAGGGACATATGGGGGTGCCTGGCTAGACAAGGGACTTAATTACTGTTTGGGAGCCAGATTGAGGAACATACTTTATTAGTTTATGGTGACCAGTGGGGAACATTATTACTTTAGATTCCAATTATTATTACATTATTACTTCTGTAATATAATTTACTTTTTAGGAAATTGTTTTCCATGGGATGGGACAAAAGAGAGGTCCTGTTACTGTGCAGGACGGCACTATGTTGCTTTTTTTCTTCAACTGGTGTAGTGTAGAGGTCGGGGGGGGGAGTGGGAATATTCTCTAGAAGAGATCAGTTATTAATAACTGTGTGTTATTTTCTGCAGAGATGATTCCTGGCTGGAAGAAGTGATGGCTGTCTGTGCCAGATGAAGAAGAAAAGCGAAGATGAAGGACTTCACCTAGAGACATCACTGGTGAGTCAGTGTATTACATGTACACTTACACTACACACGTGGTCAAAATTGTTGGTACTCCTCGTTTAATGAAAGAAAAACCCACAATGGTCACAGAAATAACTTCAATCTGATAAATTACACATTTTTGAAAATGAAGAGATGAAGGTCAGACATTGATTTTCTGCTTCCACAGAATTTAAAAAAAAAATTAACCTCATGAAATCGGCCTGGACAGAAATGATGGTTGTTCTTCTTAACTTAATATTTTGTTGAACCTTTTGAGGCAATCACTGCAATCAAACGATTCCTGTAACTGTCAATGAGACTTCTGCGCCTCTCGACAGGTATTTTGGCCGACTCCTCATGAGCAAACTGCTCCAGTTGTCTCGTGTTTGAAGGTTGCCTTTTCCAGAATGTTTCAGCTCTTTCCAAAGATGCTCCATAGGATTTAGGTCAGGGCTCATAGAAGCCACTTCAGAATAGTCCAATGTTTTCCTCTTAGCCATTCTTGGGTGTTTTTAGCTGTGTGTTTTGGGTCATTATCCTGTTGCTAGACCTGCGACTGAGACCAAGCTTTCTGACACTGGGCAGCACATTTCTCTCTAGAATCCCTTGATAGTCTTGAGATTTCATTGTACCCTGCACAGATTCAAGACACCCTGTGCCAGGTTCAGCAAAGCAGCCCCAGAACATAACAGAGCCTCCACCATGTTTCACAGTAGGGACAGTGTTCTTTTCTTGATATGCTTCATTTTTCCATCTGTGAACATAGAGCTGATGTGCCTTGCCAAAAACTTCAATTTTTGTCTCATCTGTCCATAGTACATTCTCCCAGAAGCTTTGTGGCTTGTCAACATGTAGTTTGGCAAATTCCAGTCTGGCTTTTTTACTATTTTTCTTTTCAACAATGGTGTTCTCCTTGGTCGTCTTACATGAAGTTCACTTTGGATCAAACAACGGTGGATAGTACGATCTGACACTGATGTTCCTTGAGCTTGAAGTTCACCTTTAATCTCTTTAGAAGTTATTCTGGGCTCTTTTGTTACCATTCATATTATCCGTCTCTTTGATTTGTCATCAATTTTCCTCCTGCACCCACGTCCAGGGAGTTTGGCTACAGTCCCATGGATCTTAAATTTCTGAATAATATGTGCACCTGTAGTCACAGAAACATCAAGCTGCTTGGAGATGGTCTTATAACCTTTACCTTTTAACATGCTTTTCTATCATTTTCTTTCTAATCTCCTGAGACAGCTCTTTCCTTTGCTTCTTCTGGTCCATGTTGAGTGTGGTACACACCATGTCACCAAACAACACAGTGAGTATCTGTAGCCCTATATACAAGCACAGTGAGTATCTGTAACCCTATATACAGGCACAGTGAATATCTGTAACCCTATATACAGGCACAGTGAGTATCTGTAACTCTATATACAGGCACAGTGAGTATCTGTAACCCTATATACAGGCACAGTGAGTATCTGTAGCCCTATATACAGGCACAGTGAGTATCTGCAGCCCTATATATAGCACAGTGAGTATCTGTAGCCCTATATACAGGCCCACTGACTGATTACAAGATTGTAGACACCTGTGATGCTAATTAGTGGACACAACTTTATTTAACATGTCCCTTTTGTCACATTATTTTCAGGGGTACCATCATTTCTGTCCAGGCCGATTTCATGAGTTTAATTTTTTTTTTAAATTCAGTGGAAGCAGAAAAGCAATGTCTGACTTTCATTTGTTCATTTTCATAGATTTTTAATTTATTATTACTTTTGTCAGATTCAAGTTATTTCTGTGACCATTGTGGGTTTTTCTTTCATTAAACGAGGGGTACCAACAATTCTGACCACGTGTGTATATAGTATATACAGAACTCTTGTGTATGTCACTGGTGATCACTATATTATGTATACACTATATACAGAGCTTCTGTGTATAATGTCACTTGTGACCACTGTATTACCTGTGCACTATATACAGAGCTCCAGTGTATAATGTCACTGGTGATCACTGTATTACCTGTACACTGACACTATATACAGAGCTCCTGTGTATAATGTCACTGGTGATCCCTGTATTACCTGTACACTATACACTATATACAGAGCTCCTGTGTATAATGTCACTGGTGACCACTGTATTACCTGTACACTATATACAGAGCTCCTGTGTATAATGTCACTGGTGACCACTGTATTATCTGTACACTATATACAGAGCTCCTGTGTATAATGTCACTGGTGACCACTGTATTACCTGTGCAATATATACAGAGCTCCTGTGTATAATGTCCCTGGTGACCACTGTATTACCTGTACACTATATACAGAGCTCCTGTGTATAATGTCACTGGTGACCACTGTATTATCTGTACACTATATACAGAGCTCCTGTGTATAATGTCACTGGTGACCACTGTATTACCTGTGCACTATACACTATGTACAGAGCTCCTGTGTATAATGTGTAACGGGTCTGGGAGGCGGAACCTCTGAGCTACTATACAAGGGGGCGGTCCTTGTAAGGGAGCGGGTGGCAACCAGGCAGGCAGTCACAGCAGGTGACCGGGACAGTCTCTAGAAGAACGGGCAGGAGGTCACGGCAAGTGACCGGGGCAGTCTCTGGATGAACGGGCAGATGGTCACGGCAAGTGACCGGGGCAGTCTCTGGGTGAACGGGCAGATGGTCACGGCAAGTGACCGGGGCAGTCTCTGGGTGAACGGGCAGATGGTCACGGCAAGTGACCGGGGCAGTCTCTGGGTAAAGGGTTGGTACGACCTGTGGCGGCTGATGGTAGACGTGAGCTCCCAGGTGAGCAGGCGAGAGTCTCTGGATAAACGGGTGGTCACAGCATGTGACGGCGGAGCCTCCAGGAAGACCAACAGACAGGCGGCAGATGAGCGCTCGCAGGTGAGCAGGCAGAAGTCTCTGGACAGGCGGGTGGTCACAGCACGTGACGGCAGAGCCTCCAGGTAGGCTAGCAGACAGGCAGCAGATGAGCGCTCCCAGGTGAGCGGGCAGGAGTCACTGGACAGGCAGGTGGTCACAGCACGTGACGGCAGAGCCTCCAGGTAGGCTAGCAGGCAGGTAGCAGATGTGCGCTCCCAGGTGAGCGGGCAAGCTGGTCCATAGACAGACTGACAAGAGTTGGAAGGCAGACCGTCGGACCTCAGACAAGCAGGCAGGTAGTTGATGTGCGCTCCCAGGTGAGCGGGCAAGCTGGTCCTTAGACAGACTGACAGGAGTAGTAAGGCAGACCGTCGGACCTCAGGCTAGCAGGCAGGTAGCAGAATATCAGGCAGGAATAAGACAGCAAGCTGGCAGGAATCTAGCAGGTATCTGGCAGGTAACTGGCAACGGGACCTGAGGGCTGAAGCAGAGTAGTGAACAGTGCAACAACATTGCTCGGGCACCTCCATTTTGGAGGAGGTGCCTTATATATGGTGAAGTCCTCCGGCCATTGGCCGGGGACTCCTTAGGACGGCGCGCGCGGCCCCTTTAAGAGGGAGGGAGAGCGCGCGCGCGCGCCCTAAGCACAGTGGCCGGGAAGGAGCGCGCGCTGCCAGCAGAGCGGGAGGAGGACGCCGGGCACGGAGCAGAGAGGTGAGGGGAACAGCGTCCCTGCCTAGCAGAGGGCAGGGACGCCGGCGCTACAGTACCCCCCCCCTTTAGGCCCCCCCTTTTTTAGGCCAGACAGAAATTTAGCAAGGATGAGAGGGGCATGGATGTTCTCCCGGGGCTCCCACGTTCTCTCCTCAGGACCAAACCCCTTCCAATCTACTAGAAAAAAGGTCTTTCCTCTTACCCTTTTGGTGGCAAGAATGTTCTCTACCTCAAACTCGTCCTCAGCAGAAACCGGAGCAGGAGGCATACCTGTAGACTTGGAAAAAGAGTTAAGTACCACAGGTTTGAGGAGAGATACATGGAAGGAGTTAGGGATCCGTAAGTTGGCCGGGAGTTTCAATTTATAGGCCACCGGGTTGATCTGACTGATGACCTCCAGAGGACCGATGAACCGAGGCCCTAACTTGTAAGAAGGTATCTTGAGTCGGACATATTTAGATGAGAGCCAGACTTTATCTCCAGGACGAAATTGTGGAGGATCCAGGCGTTTTTTGTCAGCGTGTCTTTTCATCCGTTCGGACGACTGAAGGAGTGCGGATCGGGTACTCTCCCAAATGGAGGAAAATTTGCTAACGAGAGATTCCGCAGCCGGGTTGTCCACAGAGGTGGAGACAGGAAAAGGAATCCGAGGATGCTGACCGAAGACTACAAAAAACGGGGATTTGGAGGAGGATTCGCTCTCGTGATTGTTATAAGAGAACTCGGCCCATGGTAGGAGATCCACCCAGTCTGAATGATGGGCATTAACGAAGTGCCGGAGGTAACTGGTCAGGTTCTGATTGATCCGCTCCACTTGACCATTGGACTGTGGGTGGTAAGCGGAAGAGAAGTCCAGGGTGACGTCTAGCAGTTTACAAGTGGCTCTCCAGAAGCGTGAGGTGAACTGTACCCCACGATCCGACACGATGTGGAGGGGCAGGCCATGAAGACGAAAGATGTGACGAATAAAGTCTTTCGCTAGCTCGGGTGCAGACGGGAGGCCTGGCAGGGGAACGAAATGAGCCATCTTGGAGAAGCGGTCAGCGACCACCCAAATGACCGTACAACCGGCAGAGACTGGGAGGTCAGTTATAAAGTCCATTGCTATATGCTGCCAGGGGGCAGCAGGTACAGAAAGCGGAAGGAGGCGACCGGCTGGCAGATGTCTCGGAACCTTGTTGCGGGCGCAGGACACACAGGCAGAAACAAAGTCTATTACGTCCTTGTGCAGGGTAGGCCACCAGTAGTGCCGGGTAATAAGCTGGAGGGTCTTTTTCTGACCGGCGTGGCCAGCCAGTTTAGACGAGTGACCCCAGTGAAGGATCTTCTCCCGATCAGGTACTGATACGAACGTCTTTCCGGGAGGGAGACGATTTAGACTCACGGGAGCCACCTGCATTACTCTGGCGGGATCGATGATGTGTTTCGGATCTTCCTCGAGATCAGACACCAGAAAGGATCGAGACAAGGCGTCCGCCTTGACGTTTTTGTCAGCCGGGCGAAAATGAAGAACAAAATCAAAGCGAGCAAAAAACAAGGACCACCGGGCTTGGCGCGGGTTAAGTCTCTGGGCATGCTGGAGGTAAGCCAAGTTCTTGTGGTCAGTGTAAATTATTACCGGGTGAAGAGCCCCCTCGAGCAGGTAACGCCACTCCTCCAATGCCAGTTTGATGGCCAATAACTTTCGGTCTCCTATGGAATAATTGCGCTCTGAGGAGGAGAAGAGTTTAGAGAAGAAGCCGCAAGTTACCATCCTCCCGGAAGATGATTTTTGAGTAAGTACCGCTCCGGCTCCAGAGGAGGAGGCGTCAACTTCCAGGAAGAACTGCTTGTTGCCGTCCGGGCGATGCAGCACCGGGACGGAAGAGAAGGCCTGTTTTAAGGAAAGAAAGGCCTCCTCTGCTTCGGGCGGCCACTCTTTGGGATTAGTACCCTTACGGGTGAGCGCGGAAATTGGGGCAGTCCGGGAAGAGAAGTGCGGTATGAAGAGGCGGTAGTAGTTGGCGAAGCCCAGGAACCGCTGAATGGCCTTCAACCCCTCCGGTCGAGGCCATTTCTCGATGGCAGACAGTTTCTCTGGATCCATTCGTAGGCCGGTCTGAGAAATAATGTAGCCCAAAAACGGAAGCGAGGTCTGCTCAAAGAGGCACTTCTCGTATTTAGCGAAGAGGTGATTCTGCCTGAGCCTGAGCAGGACCTGACGAACGTCCCTCCGGTGAGTCTGGAGATCCGGAGAGAAGACCAAGATGTCGTCCAGGTACACCACTACGCAGGAGTAGAGAAGGTCCCGGAAGATGTCATTGACCAACTCTTGAAAGACGGCAGGAGCGTTACAGAGACCAAAGGGCATTACCAGATATTCATAGTGGCCGTCCCGGGTGTTGAATGCCGTCTTCCATTCATCCCCCTGACGGATACGAACCAGGTTGTACGCCCCACGGAGGTCCAGTTTGGTGAAGATTCTAGCCCCCCTCAGACGATCAAATAACTCCGGAATGAGCGGAAGGGGGTACTTATTCTTCACCGTGATCTGGTTAAGGCCTCTATAGTCTATACAGGGACGGAGAGAGCCGTCCTTCTTTTTGACGAAAAAGAAGCCTGCTCCCGCCGGGGAGGTAGATTTCCGGATGAATCCCCTGGCCAGATTCTCCTCAATATATTCGGACATCGACCGGGTCTCAGCAGCGGATAAAGGATAAATACGCCCACGGGGAGGAGTAGTACCAGGTAACAGGTCGATAGGGCAGTCGTATGGTCTATGAGGAGGTAGTGTCTCTGCTTCCTTTTTATTAAAGACATCAGCATAAGACCAATAAGGAATCGGAAGTCCAGGTAGATTAGCTGGGGTAGGAGAAGGACGGATGGGATGGATGGGAACCAGACAGGTCTTATGGCAGTCCTGTCCCCAGTGAAGGACTTCTCCGGTCTGCCAGTCAAGCACGGGTGCATGTCTCTGGAGCCAAGGTAGACCTAGCAAGAGGGCGTGAGAGAGTCCAGGCAGAACATGAAAGGAGATACTCTCAGAATGCAGCATTCCCACCTGCAGAGTAATGGATTCGGTGATGAGTTGGATGGGGCGTGGTAAGAGACCCCCATCCACGGCAGCAACAGACAAGGGTACAGCCAGAGGTTTGGTGGGGATGCGGTATTTCTCTACCAGGGACTGTGAAATAAGATTCCCGGCTGCTCCAGAGTCAAGTTGGGCTAGTTCGAAATAACGGTTCTCCCCGTAGACAATTGAGACTGACAGCAGCAGAGATGGAGAGGATTTATTCTTGTCTAGGTCGACCTCTCTGAGCGAACCTAGACACAGGCGTTTCCCGACCTCTCCGGGCAGGCACGGATCCGGTGCTCCTTACTGCCACAGTAGAAGCAGCTCCCCTCGGCATGGCGTAAGTCCTGACGGGTTTTGACCATCTTGGTCTGGTCGACCTGCATAGGCTCAGGAGAGTGTACCTGGGGAGAGACGGATTTCTGAAAAGTAGGAGCTAGACGTGGAAACCTCCTCTCACGGGTGACCTCTTTGGCATGCTCCTGGAACCGTAGGTCAATCCGGGTGGCAAGAGTTATTAGGTCATCGAGAGTGGTAGGAATGTCCCGACCGGCAAGTTCATCTTTAATACGGCCGGACAGACCCTCCCAGAAGACGGATACCAGAGCGTCGTTATCCCAGGCCAGCTCCGAGGCAAGGGTACGGAACCGTATGGCATATTGGCCCACGGTGAGACTTCCCTGACGGAGGCGTAGCAGTGATGATGCGGATGAGGTCTTCCGTCCGAGTTCGTCGAAGACTTTCCGGAAAGCCATGAGAAAGGCAGGCAAGTCGGACACCAGGGGGTCTCCTCTCTCCCATAGAGGATTTAGCCAGGCCAGGGCCTCCCCGGTGAGATGGGACATGATGAAGGCAATTTTGGCCCGGTCGGAGTTAAACTGGTGGGACAGGAGTTCAAAGTGCAGGGTGCACTGATTTATGAAGCCCCGAGCCTGGGCGGAGTCGCCTCCGAAGCGAGGAGGTGCAGAAAGCCGGGGTCCGGGGTAGGATACCATGGTATTAGTGGACAGCGGAGCTGCCGGTTTGCGAGTCATGGCACTGGCGGAGGTTGCTGGCGGGGCAGTCAGAGTGTCCAGGCGAGAATTGACATTCCGCAGGTGACCCAGGATGGACTCCTGTTGGGACCTCTGACGGGACAGTTCATGACACAGGTCCGAGAGCGAGGGAGCTTGGGTGCCACCGGGTTCCATGGCCCGAGCAAACTGTAACGGGTCTGGGAGGCGGAACCTCTGAGCTACTATACAAGGGGGCGGTCCTTGTAAGGGAGCGGGTGGCGACCAGGCAGGCAGTCACAGCAGGTGACCGGGACAGTCTCTAGAAGAACGGGCAGGAGGTCACGGCAAGTGACCGGGGCAGTCTCTGGATGAACGGGCAGATGGTCACGGCAAGTGACCGGGGCAGTCTCTGGGTGAACGGGCAGATGGTCACGGCAAGTGACCGGGGCAGTCTCTGGGTGAACGGGCAGATGGTCACGGCAAGTGACCGGGGCAGTCTCTGGGTAAAGGGTTGGTACGACCTGTGGCGGCTGATGGTAGACGTGAGCTCCCAGGTGAGCAGGCGAGAGTCTCTGGATAAACGGGTGGTCACAGCATGTGACGGCGGAGCCTCCAGGAAGACCAACAGACAGGCGGTAGATGAGCGCTCCCAGGTGAGCGGGCAGAAGTCTCTGGACAGGCGGGTGGTCACAGCACGTGACGGCAGAGCCTCCAGGTAGGCTAGCAGACAGGCAGCAGATGAGCGCTCCCAGGTGAGCGGGCAGGAGTCACTGGACAGGCAGGTGGTCACAGCACGTGACGGCAGAGCCTCCAGGTAGGCTAGCAGGCAGGTAGCAGATGTGCGCTCCCAGGTGAGCGGGCAAGCTGGTCCATAGACAGACTGACAAGAGTTGGAAGGCAGACCGTCGGACCTCAGACAAGCAGGCAGGTAGTTGATGTGCGCTCCCAGGTGAGCGGGCAAGCTGGTCCTTAGACAGACTGACAGGAGTAGTAAGGCAGACCGTCGGACCTCAGGCTAGCAGGCAGGTAGCAGAATATCAGGCAGGAATAAGACAGCAAGCTGGCAGGAATCTAGCAGGTATCTGGCAGGTAACTGGCAACGGGACCTGAGGGCTGAAGCAGAGTAGTGAACAGTGCAACAACATTGCTCGGGCACCTCCATTTTGGAGGAGGTGCCTTATATATGTTGAAGTCCTCCGGCCATTGGCCGGGGACTCCTTAGGACGGCGCGCGCGGCCCCTTTAAGAGGGAGGGAGAGCGCGCGCGCGCGCCCTAAGCACAGTGGCCGGGAAGGAGCGCGCGCTGCCAGCAGAGCGGGAGGAGGACGCCGGGCACGGAGCAGAGAGATGATGGGAACAGCGTCCCTGCCTAGCAGAGGGCAGGGACGCTGGCGCTACATAATGTCACTGGTGACCACTGTATTACCTGTACACTATATACAAAGCTCCTGTGTATAATGTCACTGGTGACCACTGTAATACCTGTACACTAAATACAGAGCTCCAGTGTATAATGTCTCTGGTGATCACTGTATTACCTGTACACTGACACTCTATACAGAGCTCCTGTGTATAATGTCACTGGTGAACCCTGTATTACCTGTACACTGACACTATATACTGAGTTCCAGTGTATAATGTCACTGGTGGTCACTGTATTACCTGTACACTGTACACTATATACAGAGCTCCTGTGTATAATGTCACTGGTGATCCCTGTATTACCTGTACACTGACACTATATACAGAGCTCCTGTGTATAATGTCACTGGTGATCCCTGTATTACCTGTACACTGACACTATATACAGAGCTCCTGTGTGTAATGTCACTGGTGGTAATAACAGTGTTGTTAGTATTGTGGTTTGTATTCATGATCAGTATTGTAGTATTTGGTCACTTTGGGGTGGTAATATGTGGTCTGGTCATGGTGTGGCCGTATTTGTTCCTTGTATGTAGTATTATTCGGTCACTATGTGGTGGTAATATGTGATCTAGTCATAGTGTGGCGATATTTGTCTCTTTTGTATGTGGTATTATTGGTGTTGATATAGTGGACTGTGTTGTGTATGGCAGTCATTTTGTTCTTGCTGATATTAACTAGGAAAAGATTTTTTTCCATTAGGCCACAGCCCCACCATCAGTATTCGGTCAGTATTTTTTCTCAGGAGTAGCTGCCAAAACCAGGAGTGGGTGATAAATACAGAATTGGTGACTTGCTTCTATTATACCTTTTCTCTGATTGTTCCTCACCTGGTTTTGGCTCCCACTCCTGAGAAAAAATACTGACCAAATACTGATAGTGGGGCCGCAGCCTTAGAGATTAAATACTTGGACCAGAGCGGCAGAGATGCACTTACAGGGGTTCTCTGGTGAAAACAAGTAATCACCTCTCCACAGGATCAGTGATGATATTGATTGGTGGGGGTCTGACTGCTGGGACACAATCGGCAGAATGTGGAGCTTTTCTCCCCATTAGACTGGAGCGGCATGTGAGATGCGACCACTCATCCAGTCATTCCCTCAGTGACTGTGAGCGCTGCTCTTTTTTGGAAGCTGCATTTTAAAATGGGGATAAGTGTCCTGTCAGGGATGAAACTTCCCCATTCTTCTGATAGGCGCGTTTTCCAATTTTCGGACCCAAACGATCAATAAGTGATCACCGATCCTGTGGATCCCATGGATCGGTGATAACTTGTTTTAACCAAAGAAGCCCTTTAATGCAAACTACCGTAATTGTACATCCCAGTTATAGTGGTGCACAGTAGATGTGCAGGAGCCGCCAGTCAATGCTCCACTATAACAGGGAAAGCGGATAACAGATATTTGCATATGGCTGTAGGTGGGCCCCTAGAGTCAGTTCTCCCTGTGGGCCCCAGACACCCCAGTCCGACCCTGTGTGGATATGAAATATAGATGTATATATTTTTATAACTAATCTCTAGAACTTTGGGTGATCACTGCGAATATAGTGTGCTTTCTCTTTCTTTTTGTTGATATATAGTATCTAAAGGGCACACTGCAGATAGATCCCCATTAGATAGGGTGGTGCCCTCCAAAATAACTGTTGGCTTAAGTGTAGTAATACTGGGAGTGGCCCACTCTTGGTCCAGATATCTACCAGTTTTTCAGGAGTGTTGGCACACCCAAAAAGAATTGTAATATGGATCTTTCAGCCAGGGAAACAGCGTGGAGCAACCGAGCACTGGGGGTGTTTGATACGATAGTGCAGCGGGGATTAGACATGGGGACAGTTGACTCAGACTTTCAAACATTGACCAGAGAACTGACTAATTTGCATAAATCTTTGACCATAATCTGGTGGAATGTTAGGAGGTTGGAGGAGTATAAAAGATTAGGACTAGTGCCACGGGGATTACGTGTACAGATCTTTCCAGCTTGGGAAGCGGATGAATCGTTTCAAAGAATATGGGAGCAGGGTCTGATGAAGTGCTCTACTATTATAATAGAGATGTTGATAGAACATGATCAGGTGCTTTTGAACAAAATCAAGGAGGACATTAGAGTTGGAGAGGAGAAACTTAAGAATTTTGATGAAGGTACTTTGGTGGCACCATTTAAACAACGGCTTAAGACCACCATAGATCAGTTTGAAAAGGACATAATAAATGGTAAAAAACACAAATTCAAAAGGGATAAAATAGACTTTGACAGTGGGAAAATCTTCAGATGGAATCACAGAGGAAATAGACGCCGAGGTATAGCTGAAACAAGGATTCCAGCGGGAGACAATACACACCATGAGTTATCCTCGAGCGATTTTTTTTATCATCAGACCCAAGCGACACCGAAGGGGCCGCCGGAGGACAAGAAAAGGCTGTAACCACAAAGGGAAAGAGAAACAGGGGATACAGAGTATGGTCCCCTTCATACAAGAGGGAAACCCGGAACAACAAGAAATATTAATGTTACAACAGCTGATCAAAGAGATGATTTACAGATCATTAATCTATCGGATTACGAGTTATCTGAAATAGAGATAAAAGTGTTGAGACGGGGGCTATCTTTTTCACCTATGAATCCTTTAAACAAATTTGAAGTTATCAAAGATGTGTATCTTTTTTGCCGTCAATTGACTTTTAAGCTATTATACCATCAGCCATCCCTTATTGATGATTTACCAGCAGATGAGAGACAGACGTTTCAGGACCTATTAGACCTTCTACAAGAAAATGAAGACCCCAATCCACGGAAAAGATTCTCAGGTAGACCACCATCGTAGGCTACACCTTTATTCTCTATGTTCCCAGTAGTGCAGATATTCTTTGAAAATGTGAGCAGAGAGATCAAAAATTTACATACAGCTAAATATAAGGGGACAATTTGAGAAAGGGGGAGAGAAGAGCTCTAACTAAATTAACAACAAATCAGCACTTCATTATTAGAGAAGCAGATAAGGGGGGCAATATAGTTTTGTGGCCACATGCCCTCTACATCAAGGAGGCCAAGAAACAACTATTAAACACTGCATGCTATCTAGAGCTGCCCTCAGACCCTACCTCCATCTTTAAAAATAATGTGGATTTATTGATCCGTATGGCTAAACTAAATAACATCATAAATAAAAAAGAAATGGACTTTCTTATTACGCCGCACCCAGTAATCCCAACATTCTATCTGGTGCCAAAGATACATAACTCAACAGTTGAGCCACCGGGAAGACCCATCGTCTCAGGGATTGGAGGACTATTTGAACGCCCATGTATATACTTGGATTATTACTTACAACCATTGGCAACTGCTTTAAAATCCTATGTCAGGGACTCCACTCACCTTATTCAACAATTGAAGGATTACACCATCTCGGAGGACACCATATTGGTGTCTTTAGATGTGGAATCATTATACACCAGTATTTCACATGATTTGGGAATAAAAGCAGTTACGTACTTTTTGGACCAACATACAACAGGAGACCGCAAACATGACTCCTTCATCCTAGAATTATTGCATTTTGCCTTGGACAAAAATTATTTTGTCTTTGATAGAAAATTTTACAGACAGTTAGGGGGGACAGCAATGGGTGCACGGTGTGCACCTTCGTATGCTAATCTGTATGTAGGGTGGTGGGAGGAACTGTGGGTATACAAACATCAGGCCTTTAAGGAGTCAGTACCCATGTGGTTCAGATTCATAGACGATGTCTTCTTCCTATGGAAGGGGACACAAAGTGACTGTAAAACCTTTATTGATGATTTAAATAGGAATGAGTTGAATATCAAATTAACTTATAGTCTCTCAATGACAGAAATTGATTATTTAGACCTTAAATTATTGAAAACTGGAAATAGGATTGATACCACTCTATATAGGAAAATAACTGCGACTAACAACTTGTTGCATTTCAGCAGTTTCCACCCAACACATCTATGCCGGGGAATCCCAAAAGGGAAATTTCTTCGTTTGAAAAGGAATTGTACTACAACGGAGGAATTTAAACGGCAGTCAGATGACCTAACTCAACGATTTATCAAGAGAGGTTATCCCCGAGGCATAATCTCCAATGCTTATCAAGGTGCGAAAGGTAGGAGTCGAGACGAATTATTACAAACAAAATCACAGAAACCCAGTAGACCACTGAGCGTAATTACCACATTTAACAACCAGTGGCAGGATATCTGTGAAATTTGAACAAAAAATTGGGGAATACTCCTGAGTGAACCAAAACTAAACAAACATTAGCGACAACCCCAAGCATGGTGGCACTGAGAGCAAAAAATCTTAAAGATAGTTTATGTCAGAGCCACTATATGCGCCCCAAAACAAGAACTATGGGGGGAGAACAACTGGTTGGAACCTACCCATGTGGAGGGTGTAACATCTGCCAGTATGTGATAGCTAGAAAATAAGTATTGCTCCTAATGGATCCATATCGGATTCAATCAAAATCCTATTTCAATTGCAGGTCACGAAATGTGGTGTATGCTATCATCTGTGGGTGCCCAAGGATATATACCGGACAGACAACACAAGAATTGAGGAACAGGATTCAGCAGCATCTTTCAAATATATCAACCACAAAGCGCGTCCGTGATAAGAACAAAGCAATTACAACAGTAGCTGCACATTTTTTGGAGTTTCATGGAGGAAATGCGTCAGGTCTACAGGTAATGTGACTAGAAGAGGTGCGGATGAATATTAGAGGGGGCAACATAACAAATGCCCTCCTGAGATGTGAATCAAAGTGGATATATAATCTACATAGCCTAGCTTCCCATGGATTAAATGGAGAATTACAATTCACGGGTTTTTATAAACAGCTATGAAATCAATTTCTGCAACTCATTGATATCTCTTTCACCACAGGGGAGGGACCCAACGGAATTTCTTCTATTGAAAGGTGGACGACAGCTGAAATAGACCCCAGTGAAAGTGGATGTGTGGACATGATCTGCATTAACAATGCAGATAAGACCGGAAAGCTACATCAGGAGCAATATACAACTTGGGTGGACTGCTGGAATTGAAAGACTGCAACCAATTGGACAGGGAAGACCATGGACCAATGGAAGAATAGAACTGAGTACTTCAATATTCCTTACCATGAGGGAATCAGGACTATGGGATAACACAAATCGAGAAGAAGAAAAGAAAGAATAAAAACAAATTTATTCCCTAAAAATCAGACTTTAAAACTTACCTTTTGGAATGAGCGGCCGGAGGGGTGGATCTGTTGAAATGGAGGGATGCACCGGGTGGCCCCATGGGAGGATTGGATGGAGCAAAAATAATTCTGTCCCAAAATCGGACAGAACAACATGGAGGTGTTTGACTTAAACCAGAGTATTTATGTTATAAATCCTAACCAGGGGAATCTCATCATGTAAATTAATATGTCATTATAATAATATAGAATCATTCACGAAATTAATATGTCTCTGATGGTCAATGATAGTAGGATAGCACTAACGTGGGTTTTTGGATTTGATATGTGATCTAATATTTGTTTCTCTTTTGCCCCATAACAAATAATGATGTGTGAGGTGTAAAAATTCTTATGATCCATATACATACAGTATGTCTATATTTCTTCTTTTTTTGAACAATGATTGTACACATTTGAAAAAAAAAAGCAGAGATATCATATGGTGCACTGTTGAATTTTCCACCTTAAAATTTATAAAGTGGTGCAAGTGGTGAAAAAAGTTAGAACTCCAAGATGGATATTTACTGCCTAAAGACAGCTAGTTTATGCGCTGGGCACGGTACTACAGATCTGAGTGATGGGCAGTGGGAAATATAGCATGTGCTTTAATACCACCAAGTGAGCGGGTTCCTAAGGGTCCGGAAAAAACGTATCAAAAACGCATCGTGTTCACAGAGTCTTACAGTTCCAGCAAAGTTGAAGCAATTTATGGAAATCTCATGCTCACTGTTCTTTTTTTTTACTAAGTGTGAACCTGACTGACCTGCGGTGCGTATTTCAAATCCGCAACATGTCAATTTCTTTTGCGGGTACACTGAGTTTTATATGAGGATTTTCTCCATAGAAATAAATTAGATGCAAAAGATCTGCAAGTAAAAAACATGTGGTTTTTAATGCATTTCCGCTGCAGAAGCGCAATAAAAGCGCATGTAATCTGCACATGAGTGTATCAATAAAGTTTTGTCAGAGCAGAATACCAGAAAGCATTAAAAACAAAGCAGCTTTATTCAAAACATGAAAGAGAAAGAGCAGTTTCAAAAATGCAGTAAAAAATACACCCGAAAACACAATGAAACAAACGCAAGTAACCTAATAGGTGCAGAAATTCAGCAGAAAATCTGCAGTATTAAAATCTCACTAAATAATGACTGTGGGAATGTAGCTTAACAGACAAAAACCACCAGGCCATAACCAAATACTACCTGCACATACAGTATTGATAATTCCCCCCATACTGATCATTGCACAAAACCACTGTACTATAACTAATATTACCACCATTCAGTGACCATATAATGGTAATATCAGTTCCACACCAGTGCTCTGCAGACTATTATTATTATTATTTATTTTTATAGCACCATTTAATCCATGGCACTTTACATGTGATAGGGATATACAGTACATAGCAAAAACATTTACATAATCTTAACAAAACGAGTCAGCGACTGGTACAGGAGGAGAGAGGACCCTGCCCGCGAGGGCTCACAGTCTACAAGGGATGGGTGAGGATACAGTAGGCGGGGGTAGAGGAGGTCATGCAGTAATCAGGTGGGGCGGTGGTTACTGCAGGTTGTAGGCTTGCCGGAAGAGGTAGGCTTCCATGGTAGGCGAGAGTCTGATGTGTTGGGGTAGAGAGTTCCAGAGTAGGGGGGGATGCGCGGGAGAAATCTTGTATGCGATTGTGGGAAGAGGAGATAAGAGGGGAGTAGAAAAGGAGATCTTGTGAGGATCGGAGGTTGCGTGCAGGTAAGTACGGGGAGACTAGATGACAGATGTATGGAGGAGACAGGTTGTGGATGGCTTTGTATGCCATGGTTAGGGTTTTGAACTAGAGTCTCTGGGAAATGGGGAGCCAGTGAAGGGATTGACAGAGGGGAGAGGTTGGGGAACAGTGAGGGGACAGGTGGATTAGTCGAGCAGCAGAGTTTAGGATAGATTGGAGGGGCGCAAGAGTGTTGGAAGGGAGGCCACAGAGCAGGAGGTTGCAGTAGTCAAGGCGGAAGATGATGAGGGCATGCACTAGTGTTTTTTGCAGAGTCTTTGCTGAGGAATGCACGGATCCGGGAGATATTTTTGATTTGGAGTCGGCAGGAAGTGGAAAGGGCTTGGATATGTGGTTTGAAGGAGAGATCAGAGTCCAGGGTTACCCCAAGGCAGTGAGCTTGTGGGACTGGGGAGAGTGAACAGCCATTGACGTTGATGGATAGGTCAGATGGGAGATATGAATGAGAGGGTGGAAAGATGATGAACTCTGTTTTATCCATGTTAAGTTTTAGAAATCTGGCAGAGAAGAAGGATGAGATGGCGGACAGACATTGTGGGATTTTGGTTAGTAGGGAGGAGATATCGGTCCAGAGAGGTAGAACTGTGTGTCATCAGCATAGAGGTGATACTGAAAGCCGTGAGACTCTATGAGCTGTCCCAGGCCAAAGGTGTAGATGGAGAAGAGCAGAGGTCCTAGAACTGAACCTTGGGGGACACTGACAGATAGGGGGCGAGATGAGGAGGTGGTGCGTGAGTAGGAGACGCTGAATGTCCTGTCTGTTAGGTATGAGGAGATCCAAGATAGGGCCAAGTCCGTGATGCTAAGAGATGAGAGAATCTGTAGTAAGAGGGAATGGTCGACTGTGTCGAAGGCAGATGACAGGTCCAGAAGAAGGAGGATGGAGTAGTGTCACTTGCATTTGGCGGTTAGTAGGTCGTTGGTGACTTTGGTAAGGGCAGTTTCAGTCGTGTGATGCGGTTGGAAGCCAGATTGTAGGCAGTCGAAGAGGGAGCAGGAGGAGAGGTGGGAGGACAGTTCAAGGTGGACATGTTGTTCTAGTAGTTTTGAGGCATAGGGGAGAAGTGATATGGGGCGGTAGCTAGTCAGAGAGGATGGATCAAGGGAGGGCTTTTTGAGGATGGGTGTGATTGAGGCATGTTTGAAACATGAAGGGAAGACACCGGTTGTTAGTGACAGGTTGAAGAGGTGGGTTAGGGTTGGGATGAAGACTGTGGTAAGGTTAGGGATGAGGTGGGATGGGATTGGGTCAAGTTCGCAGGTGGTGAGGTATGATTTGGAGAGTAAAGAGGAGACTTGACCTCTGTAATGGTGGAGAAGTGGGGTTTGGAGGAAGAAGGTTGAGTAGATATGAGGAGGGGTTGTGCAGACTTTAGGCAAAAGCTTTGTCTGATGGTGCCAATCTTCTGCTTGAAGAATGAGGCAAAGTCTTCGGCTGAGATGAGAGAAGAGGGAGGAGGCGCTGGGGGATGAAGGAGAGAATTGAAAATGTTAAATAGCTGTTTAGGGTTGTGAGACAGGGAGGATATGAGAGATGAGATGTATGTTTGTTTTGTTGCAGTGAGTGTGGACTTGAAAATGGTGAGGGATTGTTTGAATGCGATGAAGTGCTCGATGGAGTGAGACCTTTTCCATCTCCGCTCCGCAACCCTGGAGGCCCGTCGCAGTTCTTTAGTAAGTTTGGTGTGCCAGGGTTGCCTGTTGATTGTGCGAGCTTTGGTATGTGTGTATGTGTGACTATTTGTATGTATTACGTACAGGTTCTTACCAGTGATGTTCTCGATGATCGTAATCATTAATTTTCTCTTTTCTTTTTCATTCGGTCCAGACTGCCATGACCACTTCTTCCACCCATAATTCGTCAATTTGTCCCTGCAAAATGTAACACGGATACATTTTTGGTTTACACATACCCCACTTCTACACTTTGATGAATCGGGGCCAAAGGCTACTGGGTCCCCTGGACATCAGTAGTGGAGTTGCATGGGATATATTAGGTGAGTATATGTTACTTTTTGATTTGGTCACATTTGTGTGGTTAGACTTCTTTTTTATATATTTCAGACAACATTATTAGTAATAGCTGTGATTCGGTATGTTTTCCATACAAAAATATTATCATTATCAAATACGCTGATGCACATGAATTCTAAAGTTTATAGTGAGCCGTGCAAATATAGTTACTGCTGACAAAGATGTCTTCACTAGAAGTGGCTGAAAAGTTACATATTCAATTGTTTTGAATAAAAATGTAAGTTGTCTTGTAAAAATTGTTATGACTTTGAAAATAAAAAATATATTTTTCTTGTTAAAAACCTATTGAAATTAATTTGACATGAAAACATGAATAACTCCAATATGGGGTGAGAGTTAAATATTCGTACATGGGTATTTACAGAGATAACTGTCCAATCCAGACTGCAGGTCTTTTCTTATTTTCTACCAACCACAGTATAATCTGCTGTGTATTGTACAAGTAGCGATAAAATACAGTTGTATGACATTAAATATTATAGTATGTAGTTGGATAATAAAAGCAATTATATATAGAATTGTAACAATTAATCAGTACATTATAGTTTATTAGCGGAACATTATTTTTTGGGAAGAATTGTAAGCCCCCATACGCATTAGATGGTCAGCTAGGTTCAGTTGACATTAAATATACTGTCACAACAAATTGATCACATATCCAAGGGATAGGTTATCAATATCCGATATGTGTGATCTGACACCTGGTAGCTCCTCCAATCACATACTTTAAAAGCCGACAGAGACCAAGCTGCATGGGAGACTAGTTGAAAAGGCGGGTCCACAGCAGCTTCTCCCTTCCCACTGCCAGTGACAGACAGGTCTCTCATTACACACACACACACACACACACACACACACACACACACAGGGAGAGATTCATATCACTCAAGGTGAGGGTGTGTCACGCACAGTGTGGGAAAGACTAAGTGCAACACGAAGGGATGAGGGGGAGGGAGCCCAGACACTAAGGAAAGGGGGAGTGGAGACCCCTAGGCAGATCTAATAACACCCTGCCTCCCCTACAGTCCCTTTATTGGTTCCACACCAATCGCCAAGCAGGAAACCTAAGCCCTGTATATCCCTAGTGTTAGGCCCTGAATAGGGAGGGGGAGGGGATGAGCACTGGTCAGTCCCCACTGTAAACTAAAGACAACAAGAGAGACAAACAAAGGGGGAGAAACTTAGCTTCAGCAGACTCCAGAGAGATAACACCAAACGTTCTCCAAGCACACCAGAGAGGAAGTAAGCAGACTGCTATAGCTCCAAGACAAAGGAACATGTGAATATCACCAGCGATCTCCTAAAGCAAACTGACAGTTTTTAACTCCCATGCAAAGGTGTGTCAATTAACAATAGGTGGGAGGTTGCCGCTGGGTTCTAAAGGCAGAAAGGTTAAGAAGGCGTCTGCAATGCCAGGCGCGGCGACCTTCTATAAACAGATCCAGAACGACTGTCTGTTACACCTGACACACCCATGACAGGGTGTGGGTAGAAGCCACCGGGGTCCTGCCTTTCTGACTAATTTCCCATGCACCGCATTGTATCAGACTCAATCATATATGGCTATAATATACAGCCAGTGTCTGATATATGCTACCTGTGGATCGGTCAGCATGTACCGGCTGTTAGATTCCCTTTAATTGAATGGAACTTTTTAGCTTCATTCCATGTGTGTAAACAGCTGATAATGATGTCCTATGCCATGGATAAGTCAACAATTTGTTGTGGCCAAACAACCCTTTTAACGTGTATGTGGGCTTTTAGACATTGCTTTCTATGTAAAGCAATAGAAACATTTCTGAAAGAGTGAACAATACAATATAGAACATTGGTTTGATCAAGTTGTTAACCTTAACTATTGAAGAGTAACACCAGCAGTTTCTTTAGAATATGAGTCGTAAATTGGAATGAATGTATTATCTTAGGGTTTAAGAATTCTTATAGACCTGCTAAACCTATACAGTTATATGTATGAAGAAAGAGCTGCAAGAATCAATCATTAATTTGTACTGGAGGGATGGGATACATAGTAATATTAATGGGGCTAGACATTCTTCTCTTAAAGTATAAAAAATACATCAGCCATAATACTAAAAACAACTCAATAATACTGTATATGTCACCCTTGTGCCGTCAAAACAGCTCTTACCTGTTGATTCATGGACTTCACAAGAAATCTGAAGTTGTCCTGTGGTATCTGGCACTAATTCATAAGCATCAAATCAGAACCTTTGGTGTGTGTAAGTTGCGAGTTGGGGGTCTTCATGGATTATTAAACTTGTTTTGCCAGATTGCTTGCTAGATATACGTTACTTACCTGTGAAATCAAACCTCTTAACCATAGCTGTTTGAAGTGGATAAGTAGGGGTGCTTGCTGAGTCTCATTCTTCGCCTTTAAAGGGTTAGTCTCATTTTATTAAATTACTTTAGTTAGTTACATTAAAATAAGTTTGCATTTGAATTGCTTTTTCTATCTGCTTTTTTCTACTGCAATGAGAGCTTTTATCATTCATAGTGTACAGCTGGTTTCCATACAGTTCGGCCACTAGTGCCTTCTCAGACCATAGCCGAGAATGCACAGTAAATGCACAGTAGTTACATTCCAGGAGAGGAGTTAAAGGGAACCTGTCACATGAAAAAACACTATTAACCTGCAGATATGGGGTTAATCTGCAGGTTAATAGCGTTTTGAACCTGCCTGGCGCCCGCACTTAGTGCCCCAATGCCGGGGGGAAATTAACTTTTTCCCCCCGGCAGAGTTCAGGTTTTAATCATGGGGGTGGAGCTGGCATAGTTTCAGTCACGCTCTGTGCATAGAGAACGTCGGCTGTAGTCGCATTCCCGGCACTGACTGACAGCCGGCTCTAATACTGATCCTGTTGTCAGACAGTGCAGGTGTTAGAACCCTCCTGTTTGTTTTTTCTATCCTGTGTTTTGCGGTCACATGACCATCTGCCTTTATATTCCAGTTCCACCTTTTTGGCTGTGCTGGACTTCAGTGTTGTTTGACTGTTTTGCTAGCCAGGTGCTTCTGTGCCTATATCTCTCAGTTCGCTTGGTCCTTTGGACTTCTAGTACCTTTTTGTCAGTTTTTCTATTGTGTTCTGCAACAACCTTCTCTGTTCAGGAGGTGTCCCATTTTTGTTCTAGTCCTTAGTTCTTTTAGGGACCCCTTCCCTTTATTCTATAGGTCTTCATTCAGACTAGCCTAGGACTAAGGCGGGTCTGTTCGCTAGGAACTGGCAGCCCGCTACATCGTAGGGCTTCAGCTTAGTCTTACTGTAGGGAAAGCTTTCCCCTTCTTTCCTTAGTACTTGGTTGCAGATTATAACAGTAAGTCCAGCCCAAAAAAATAAGGAAATATTAATACAGGGATCAGTATCGCTTCCGTCCAGGATTTGGCTCGACGCTTGCAGGGTTGACTCTGGAGGTGGCCGAGCTCCAGCAACACGTGAGTAGCTGTTCCGGAGCGCATTTTGTGGAACCCAAGGTAGGACTGCCGGATGTTTTTTATGGTAAACAGCAAGATTTTTTTTCCTTTAAAAATGCTTGTTTGTTATATTTTCGTTTGAGACCAAGGTCCTCTGGGAATGAATCACAATGCATTGGTTTTATTATGTCACTTTTGCGCAATGAACCACAAGGGTGGGCCTTTTCTCTTCAATCTATTGATCCATGTTTGAGGTCGGTAGAAGAGTTTTTTTCTGCTATGGGTCTATTATATGATGATCCTGATCGAATCTCATCTGCTGAGGCAGAACTCAGGCGTTTGAATCAGGGGTCAAAAGATGCTGAGATTTATTGCACATACTTTAGAAGGTGGGCTTCTGAAGTCAGATGGAATGATCCTGCTCTGAAATGTCTGTTCCTTTCTGGTCTGAGTGGAAGGGTTAAGGATTTGCTAATTGCATTCCCTGCACCTGAGACTCTGCAGGATGCGATGCAATTAGCTGTTCGTGTGGATAGGAGGCTGAGATCTAGGCAGAATGAGGTAAAGACTCCTGTAATGCCAGGTCTTAGTCCCCAGAAAATCTGCTCAGATGGCGGAAAACTGATAGAGGTTGGGGCGATGTCGCCCCGCTCTCAGGAAAGAGACCGGAGGTTCGCAGAGGGATTGTGTCTTTATTGTGGTAAAGCTGACCATTTGATTAAGTACTGTGAGCTTCGTTTAAGTAAAGAACGATAAAAGGTCAGGTACGCTCGTATAGCTTGTTTACGCTCTGCAGGAGTATTTCTTTCAGGGAGTACTACTTTGCAGGAAAATTTGATTGAATTTCAGGTATTTGTGGATTGTGGTTCAACAGTTAATGTGATTGATAAAGGGTTTTTGGAAAAACTTAAATTGAAATCCAAACCTTTGTCATCACTAGTGTTGAGCGATACCTTCCGATATCGGGAAATATCGGATCGGATTTGATCGGACCGATACCGAAAAAGTATCGGATATCGCCGATTCCGATACCGGAAACCAATGCAAGTCAATGGGACATAAATATCGGAATTAAAATAAACCCTTTCTTTCCTTGTAGGTTAATTCTACATGAAGGAAAACAACTAAGAATAATGTAGAATGTATTGGGGGAGGTGGGGGAGACAATAAAGGCATAGAGGTTTAGCCCAATCAAATGGAATAGCAGGAATTACTATTTTTTTAAGATGTTCTGAGTTACGGAAATATTAACTATGTTAAGTATTTTTATATTTTGTCAGATATTTATGTTTTACTACTTCCATGCTCTTCACCTTCTTTTTTACTTCTCCCACACTTTCTCCTTCATCATCCTCAGCATCTTTTTCATCCACTTCTTCACCTTCTTCTTCTTCACCTTCTTCGTATTATTCTTTTTTTTACATTCTTCATATCCTACTTCTTCATCTTCTTCATATTCTTCTTCTTCATCATATTCTTATTTGTGACAGGCATTCCTGTAGTTGTTATCTATAAAAGGTTGGACATTACACCTTTCGTTCTGCCCGTCACAAAAGATTCACAACAGGATTTGTCCGCGTTCAGTTTGGCCTGCAGCAGCAGGTCTTTTCCAGGGGCACCACGAGGAGGAACGGACTCACCCCCATACACTGCTTAGTCATATTCTGCTTATAATTTAGATATTATCTTTTGCTCTGAATTTTAATCTTATGCTTAATGTTCTTCCGCTTTTTGTTCTGCAGCTTCTTGTATTTCTGCTTCTTGGTTTTCTGTCTCTTGTTCTTCTGTATCTTGGTACTTGTCTTCTCTTCTTTGTCCTCTTGGTCAACTTCTTCAGGGTCATCTTCTTGGTCTTCTTCAGGGTGGTCTTCGGGGTCCTCGTCTTCTTCGGGGTGGTCTTCAGGGTCCTCGTCTTCTTCGGGGTGGTCTTCAGGGTCCTCGTCTTCTTCGGGGTGATCTTCAGGGTCCTCGTCTTCAGGGTCCTCGTCTTCTTCGGGGTGGTCTTCAGGGTCCTCGTCTTCAGGGTCGTCGTCTTCAGGGTCCTCGTCTTCTTCGGGTTGGTCTTCAGGGTCCTCGTCTTCAGGGTCCTCGTCAGGGAGATCCAGAGTGATTACCAAGAACCATTTCAAAAAGCTTGAACTTGGAAATGTAGCAGAAAGTACAAGAAGGCTGAGGAACTACCGAGGACCAGCTGACGGTACTGGAACCCGGATGGGTAGCAGAAGGTACAAGAGCCAATGGAACTACCGAGGACCAGCTGATGTTACTGGAACTCGGTTACTAAGCAGGAGGTACCTGTGCCAGAAAGCACTACCAAGGACCAGCAGACGTTGGTGGAACTTGGATACCGAGAAGGAGGCACCTAATCCAAAGGCACTGCCGAGAACCAGCTGACGGTACTGGAACCCGGATGGGTAGTAGAAGGTACAAGAGCAAATGGAACTACCGAGGACCAGCTGACGGTACTGGAACCCGGATGGGTAGCAGAAGGTACAAGAGCCAATGGAACTACCGAGGACCAGCTGATGTTACTGGAACTCGGTTACTAAGCAGGAGGTACCTGTGCCAGAAAGCACTACCAAGGACCAGCAGACATTGGTGGAACTTGGATACCGAGAAGGAGGCACCTAATCCAAAGGCACTGCCGAGAACCAGCTGACGGTACTGGAACCCGGATGGGTAGTAGAAGGTACAAGAGCAAATGGAACTACCGAGGACCAGCTGACGGTACTGGAACCCGGATGGGTAGCAGAAGGTACAAGAGCCAATGGAACTACCGAGGACCAGCTGATGTTACTGGAACTCGGTTACTAAGCAGGAGGTACCTGTGCCAGAAAGCACTACCAAGGACCAGCAGACGTTGGTGGAACTTGGATACCGAGAAGGAGGCACCTAATCCAAAGGCACTGCCGAGAACCAGCTGACGGTACTGGAACCCGGATGGGTAGCAGAAGGTACCCATGTAAAAAAAAGTTCAAGTCCGCGAGCCGGCCGCAGTTACCAAAACCCACAGTCCTACAGGGAGTGCTTGTCCTATTGGCACTATGGAACCAGCCTTCATTGCCAGATCCCGCAGCCCACATAGGAGTCACCTAAACTGCAGGCACCATAGAGTCGGCTAACCCGACCGCAACACGACAGGACAACGCATTGGAGGCAAAGTGACGTTGACACTACCCGGAAACAGCTGGTGTGCTGGAACCAGGCTGGGCAGGAGGGAGTACCCGTGCCAAAGACACTGCCGAGAACCAGCTGACGGTACTGGAACCCGGATGGGTAGCAGAAGATACAAGAGCAAATGGAACTACCGAGGACCAGCTGACGGTACTGGAACCCGGATGGGTAGCAGAAGGTACAAGAGCCAATGGAACTACCGAGGACCAGCTGATGTTACTGGAACTCGGTTACTAAGCAGGAGGTACCTGTGCCAGAAAGCACTACCAAGGACCAGCAGACGTTGGTGGAACTTGGATACCGAGAAGGAGGCACCTAATCCAAAGGCACTGCCGAGAACCAGCTGACGGTACTGGAACCCGGATGGGTAGTAGAAGGTACAAGAGCAAATGGAACTACCGAGGACCAGCTGACGGTACTGGAACCCGGATGGGTAGCAGAAGGTACAAGACCCAATGGAACTACCGAGGACCAGCTGATGTTACTGGAACTCGGTTACTAAGCAGGAGGTACCTGTGCCAGAAAGCACTACCAAGGACCAGCAGACGTTGGTGGAACTTGGATACCGAGAAGGAGGCACCTAATCCAAAGGCACTGCCGAGAACCAGCTGACGGTACTGGAACCCGGATGGGTAGCAGAAGGTACCCATGTAAAAAAAAGTTCAAGTCCGCGAGCCGGCCGCAGTTACCAAAACCCACAGTCCTACAGGGGGTGCTTGTCCTATTGGCACTATGGAACCAGCCTTCATTGCCAGATCCCGCAGCCCACATAGGAGTCACCTAAACTGCAGGCACCATAGAGTCGGCTAACCCGACCGCAACACGACAGGACAACGCATTGGAGGCAAAGTGACGTTGACACTACCCGGAAACAGCTGGCGTGCTGGAACCAGGCTGGGCAGGAGGGAGTACCCGTGCCAAAGACACTGCCGAGAACCAGCTGACGGTACTGGAACCCGGATGGGTAGCAGAAGATACAAGAGCAAATGGAACTACCGAGGAACAGCTGACGGTACTGGAACCCGGATGGGTAGCAGAAGGTACAAGAGCCAATGGAACTACCGAGTACAAGCTGATGTTACTGGAACTCGGTTACTAAGCAGGAGGTACCTGTGCCAGAAAGCACTACCAAGGACCAGCAGACATTGGTGGAACTTGGATACCGAGAAGGAGGTACCTAATCCAAAGGCACTGCCGAGAACCAGCTGACGGTACTGGAACCCGAATGGGTAGCAGAAGGTACCCTTGTAAAAAAAAGTTCAAGTCCGCGAGCCGGCCGCAGTTACCAAAACCCACAGTCCTACAGGGGGTGCTTGTCCTATTGGCACTATGGAACCAGCCTTCATTGCCAGATCCCGCAGCCCACATAGGAGTCACCTAAACTGCAGGCACCATAGAGTCGGCTAACCCGACCGCAACACGACAGGACAACGCATTGGAGGCAAAGTGACGTTGACACTACCCGGAAACAGCTGGCGTGCTGGAACCAGGCTGGGCAGGAGGGAGTACCCGTGCCAAAGACACTGCCGAGAACCAGCTGGCTGTGCTGGAACCCAGGGTAAATAATAAAAACAGAGTGGAGTCAGAGGCCTAATTGGAGCAAGTTTTAAATAAGTAGCACAGTGAATGTGGACAGAGCAGGAGAAATTGCCGTGAACACAGCAGGGGAACAGCTGACGTTACTGAACCCCAATAACACCGCAGCAAGTGTTGACTGTGCAGACGGCACTTCTGAGCGCCAACTGGCGGTGCTGGAGCCCAGGGATAAGAATAAAAACAGAGGAGCCAGAGGTGTAATTGGAGCAACTTTAAAATGTGTAGTACAGTGGATGTGGACAAAGCAGGAGAAATTGCCGTGAACACAGCAGGGGAACAGCTGACGTTATTGAACCCCAATAACACCGCAGCAAGTGTTGACTGTGCAGACGGCACTTCTGAGCGCCAACTGGCGGTGCTGGAGCCCAGGGATAAGAATAAAAACAGAGGAGCCAGAGGTGTAATTGGAGCAACTTTAAAATGTGTAGTACAGTGGATGTGGACAAAGCAGGAGAAATTGCCGTGAACAGAGCAGGGGAACAGCTGACGTTACTGAACCCCAATAACACCGCAGCAAGTGTTGACTGTGCAGACGGCACTTCTGAGCGCCAACTGGCGTTGCTGGAGCCCAGGGATAAGAATAAAAACAGAGGAGCCAGAGGTGTAATTGGAGCAACTTTAAAATGTGTAGTACAGTGGATGTGGACAAAGCAGGAGAAATTGCCGTGAACACAGCAGGGGAACAGCTGACGTTACTGAACCCCAATAACACCGCAGCAAGTGTTGACTGTGCAGACGGCACTTCTGAGCGCCAACTGGCGGTGCTGGAGCCCAGGGATAAGAATAAAAACAGAGGAGCCAGAGGTGTAATTGGAGCAACTTTAAAATGTGTAGTACAGTGGATGTGGACAAAGCAGGAGAAATTGCCGTGAACACAGCAGGGGAACAGCTGACGTTACTGAACCCCAATAACACCGCAGCAAGTGTTGACTGTGCAGACGGCACTTCCGAGCGCCAACTGGCGGTCTTGTAGCTCAGGGATAATACTGAAAACAGAGGAGCCAGAGGTGTAATTGGAGAAACTTTCAAATCTCTAGTAGTGAGAATGTGGACAGAGCAGGAGAAATTGCCGTCCGCACAGCAGGGGAACAGCTGACGTTACTGAACCCCAATAACACGGCAGCAAGTGTTGACTGTGCAGACGGCACTTCCGAGCGCCAACTGGCGGTGTTGTAGCTCAGGGATAATACTGAAAACAGAGGAGCCAGAGGTGTAATTGGAGAAACTTTCAAATCTCTAGTAGTGAGAATGTGGACAGAGCAGGAGAAATTGCCGTCCGCACAGCAGGGGAACAGCTGACGTTACTGAACCCCAATAACACGGCAGCAAGTGTTGACTGTGCAGACGGCACTTCCGAGCGCCAACTGGCGGTGTTGTAGCTCAGGGATAATACTGAAAACAGAGGAGCCAGAGGTGTAATTGGAGAAACTTTCAAATCTCTAGTAGTGAGAATGTGGACAGAGCAGGAGAAATTGCCGTCCGCACAGCAGGGGAACAGCTGACGTTACTGAACCCCAATAACACGGCAGCAAGTGTTGACTGTGCAGACGGCACTTCCGAGCGCCAACTGGCGGTGTTGTAGCTCAGGGATAATACTGAAAACAGAGGAGCCAGAGGTGTAATTGGAGAAACTTTCAAATCTCTAGTAGTGAGAATGTGGACAGAGCAGGAGAAATTGCCGTCCGCACAGCAGGGGAACAGCTGACGTTACTGAACCCCAATAACACGGCAGCAAGTGTTGACTGTGCAGACGGCACTTCCGAGCGCCAACTGGCGGTGTTGTAGCTCAGGGATAATACTGAAAACAGAGGAGCCAGAGGTGTAATTGGAGAAACTTTCAAATCTGTAGTAGTGAGAATGTGGACAGAGCAGGAGAAATTGCCGTCCGCACAGCAGGGGAACAGCTGACGTTACTGAACCCCAATAACACGGCAGCAAGTGTTGACTGTGCAGACGGCACTTCCGAGCGCCAACTGGCGGTGTTGTAGCTCAGGGATTACAGTTCAGGTGGTAGAAACATGAACAGAACAGGAGACCTGTTTATTCTGGAAGAGGACTGGCAAATTCATGAGAGATCCAGGCCTTGTTCATTTTGAGAAAAGTAAGCCGGTCAACGTTATCGGAGGATAGTCGCATGCGACGGTCTGTTAGTACACCACCTGCGGCACTAAAGACGCGTTCCGATAATACACTAGCAGCAGGGCAAGCTAGCACCTCCAATGAATACTGACTAAGCTCTGGCCATGTATCCAGCTTACAGACCCAAAACTTGAAGGGAGAAGAGCCGTCTGGGAGTACACTAAGAGGGCAAGACATGTAGTCTGTCACCATCTGACGGAAACGTTGCCTCCTGCTGACTGGAGCCGTCTGTGATGGTGTAGACATTTGTGGCGGCGGGGACACAAAACTTTGCCACATTTCGGCCATACTGGTCTTGCCTTGTGCTGAGGCGCTGCTTCTGCTCCCTCTTTGTGCAGAGCTTCCTCCACTGCCTCGACGCACTGAGCAGCTTTGTAAAGCACTAGCAGCACTGCTCTCGGTTGGAATGGAGAACATGATGGAATGCACCAGTGCGTCTTTGTACTCCCACATTTTACGCTCCCGGTTCAACGGTGTTATGAGGCTTTGTAAGTTGTCCCGGTAGCGAGGATCTAGGAGGGTGGACACCCAATAATCAGCCGTGTTGAGAATGTGGGCGATGCGGCGGTCGCTTCTCAGGCACTGCAGCATGAAATCAACCATGTGCTGCAGACTGCCAACTGGCCAAGAAGCGCTGTCCCCTGCTTGAGGCGTGATCTCTGCCTGCTCTGCATCACCCCACCCTCGCTCTAGATACTGACTCTAGAGCATTGTGTGCCTCCCTCCTCTGGACAGATGTCTTCCTCATCCATTGACTCCTCCTCATCCTCCTCACAAAGTGTCCCCTGCCTAGGCCTTTGTGAGGAACCACGTTGCGCAGACTGTAGAGAAGCAGATGGCATTTGTGACTCCTCATCCTCCACCTCTTCCAAAACCTCGTCCCTTAGTGCTTGCAGTGTTTTTTCAAGCAGGCAGATAAGGGGGATAGTCATGCTGACTAGTGCATCATCTGCACTCGCCATCCGCGTGGAATAATCGAAGGCACGCAAAACGTGGCAAATGTCCTTCATAGAGGCCCACTCAGTGGTGGTGAAGTGTGAACGGCACGCACTACGACTTGTTTGCGCCTGATGCAGCTGGTACTCCATTACTGCTGCCTGCTGCTCACACAACCTCTCCAACATATGTAACGTTGAATTCCACCTGGTGGGTAGGTCACATATGATGCGATGTTCCGGAAGACGTAGTCGGCGCTGCAGAGCTGCAATGCGTGATCTTGCATTGCTGGAACGCCGCAAGTGAGCGCACTCTATGCGGACCTTGTGAAGCAGTGCATCAAGATCCGGATAGTCCCTCAAAAAACTCTGCACGACCAAGTTGAGCACATGTGCCAGACATGGGATGTGAGTGAGGTTGCCTAGGCCCAGAGCTGCCACCAGATTTCGGCCATTGTCACACACTACCATGCCTGGCTGGAGATTCGCTGGCACAAACCACACGTCGCTCTGCTGCTTGATGGCATTCCAGAGCTCCTGCGCTGTGTGGCTTCGATTCCCTAAAGAAATTAATTTTAATACGGCCTGTTGACGTTTGGCCACGGCTGTGCTCATATCGGTCATCATAACAGGTAACCGTTCACGGGTCGATGTGGAGGTAGACCGTGACGGCTCCTGCAGCGCTGATTCAGAGGAACTGGAGCATGAGGAGGAGTCAATGTGTACAGACTGGATTCCTGCAATCCTTGGAGTTGGCAGAACACGTACAGCGCCACTCTCAAGATTTGTACCCGGCTCCACAACATTTACCCAATGGGCAGTGAGGGAAAGGTATCGTCCCTGTCCATGCTTACTGGTCCACGCATTGGTGGTCAGGTGGACCTTGCTACTGACGGCGTTTTGTAGCGCATGTTTAATTTTTCCCTCCACATGATGTTGCAGGGCAGGGACGGCTTGCCTGCTGAAATAAAAGCGGCTGGGCACGTTGTATTGTGGGACTGCCAATGCCATAAAGTTACGGAATGTGTCAGTCTCCACCAGCCTGAATGATAGCATTTCAAGGGCCAGTAGTTTAGCAATGCTAGCATTCAGAGCCTGTGCTCGGGGGTGGTTTGCCGAGTATGGGCGCCTTTTCTCCCATGCCTGTGCTAACGATGGCTGTAGACTGGCCTGGGAGTGTGAGGATGACTGGGAAAGTGGTGCTTTGGGTGGAATTACACTGTGTCTCTGTACAACAGTGCGAGAGATTCTTCCATGGCGATCCTGTGAGGAAGCCGAACCAGCTGTGTGTGAGCTGGAGGAAGAGGCTACAACACGAGCTGAAGAGGTGGTAGGTGGCGCTGTAGGTTGGCCTAGGTCTTCAGTGTGTTTTTGTAACTCCACCACGTGCTTGGTCCGCACATGTTTCCACATATTTGTGGTATTGAGGTTGCTGACACTTTTCCCTCTTTTCACCTTCTGATTACACAGCTTGCATTTGACAAAGCAAATGTCATCTGCAACTGTGTCAAAAAAGGACCAGGCACTGCAAGTCTTGGGAGCGCCCGCTTTGGATTTTGGAAGAGCCATGATCCTAATGGGTGCCGAAGTGGAGGCTACAGGCAACCAAGTCTGCCCCCTCCCTCTCCCTCCTTTTTGGGCCGTTCGGGGAATCTCTTCCTCAGAGCTGCTCCCACCACCTTCCTGTCCCTCACGCCATGATGGGTCAAGGACCTCATCATCTACACCACCCTCTTCAAACAACTGCTTCTCCTGGGTAGTCTCGACAGCACAGTACGCACCAGAAAGTGGCACCTGAGTCTCATCATCAGATGCGTACTGAGGTGTGCTGCTGACCATAGGCACTGGCCCACCCGCCTCTTCAGATTCAGAGAGACAAAACGGTTGCGCATCACTGCATACTACCTCTTCTTCAAATTCTAGAATTCTGCTTGGCTGGCACCCTCTTTCCAAGCCAAGAGATTCAGAGAACAGAAGTAGAGATGGCTCCTGTCCAGGGCTCTCTGACTGCCTGGGCAATTTGGCAGGTGGTGAAGAGACAGATGGGTGCTCTTCAGTGCTCAGGACCTGAGAGGATCTGGAACTAATTGAAGTCGATGCGTTAGCTGCCATCCATCCGACAACGGCTTCAATTTGGTCCTCGCGCAGCAGTGGGGTACGGCTAGCTCCTACAAAGCTGCGCATAAAGGACTGTTCCCTGGTAAAACTGGGGGATGCTGAGTCACTGGTGCCCACAGCAGGCACAGAATCCCCACGTCCTCTCCCTGCAGGCACAGAATCCTCACGTCCTCTCCCTGCAGAAACTCCACGCCCACGCCCACGCCCACGACCACATGCCTTACTCCCTGCCTTCTTCATCTTGGTAGACTGATAAAGATAGGCAGAAAAGTACTAAGGGCTTAGTGTGCTTATTCCTGAACAGCTGCTAACAGGTATAAGAAACACTAATTTTATAAAGTGTGGACTAGACTTTAATATGAGCTAATGTGGCCTACACAACTGTAAAGTGGAGTGTTTGGTGAACTTTATTTAGGTTTTTTTTTGTCACAAAAAGACACTGGATGTGCCTAAAGATGTAATAACGATAGTATCACAAACTTTTTGTAGCTATTACAATGTAGGAAGGTAACCTACAATGCAATAGATGAGGCTGCAAAAAATAGGCTAATACTAATCTGGCTGGGGCTGCAGGGCCCAATGCTGCAGAAAGGCTCCTCTATCTACTCCTATATAGTGTGTTTGGAACCAATTTAGCTGAATACAGATGGAACCACCACACTAATAGGAGATATCAGGAAAAATTATGAATTGGCAATAAAGGACAATGTATGAGGCAGTGACACACACTGAGTGCACTACAACCAGACGGGGTTGAAGCACACACTACAGGGTGAGCTGCACTCACACACCAGACCTTGCAGACAGCGGTGAACAGTACAGATGCAGAGCACTGTGCACTAGCGCTGCAAGACCAAAAAAATTTCTCTATCTACTCCTATATAGTGTGTTTGGAACCAATTTAGCTGAATACAGATGGAACCACCACACTAATAGGAGATATCAGGAAAAATTTGGAATTGGCAAAAAAGGACAATGTATGAGGCAGTGACACACACTGAGTGCACTACAACCAGACTTGGCTGAAGCACACACTACAAGGTGAGCTGCACTCACACACACAGACCTTGCAGACAGCGGTGAACAGCACAGGGAACTGTGCACTAGCGCTGCAAGGCATAGTGATTTAGAAAGTAGCTTGGGTAAAGCAGTATAGAGCAAATAGGTAGCTAAAACTGTCCCTCAGAACAACAGCGTCCTATCCCTAACTGAATTCACAGCAGAGTGAGCTCAAAATGGCGGCGGCGGCTTTTATAGTGCATCATGACATCATTTCAGCAGCCAATCACAGCCATGCCATTAGTTAAGATGCCTACATGCCTAACAGGATGTGCCCACACTTCTTAGGATCCTCATTGGCTGAATAAAATGAAAATGGCTCATTGCATTATGGGAACTTCCGATTCCGGTATACGATATTGCAAAAGTATCGGAATTAAGTATCGAAATTCCGATACCGCGAATATCGGCCGATACCCGATATTTCAGTATCGGAATGCTCAACACTAGTCATCACCTATTTCTGTGATTGCTATTGATAACACTCCCTTGAAATGCATTACTCACAAGGTTACTGCATTTCCCCTCACTATCAAAAGAATTTTGGACTTGGTTGTATTAGATAATTTACTCTCTCCGGTCGTTCTAGGTTTGCCTTGGTTAAAACTGCACAATCCTTTGCTGGACTGGTCTACTAATATGATAAAGTCTTGGAGTCCGAAGTGCTATGATAAATGTTGTAATGGTCGAATTGCAGCTGTGGGAAAAGGGGAATTACCTGTACCTATTCAAGATTTTTGGAGGGTTTTTTTGGAGGAGGAGTCGCAAGTTTTACCTCCTCATAGGGATTATGATTGCGCCATTGAGTTTATTCCGGGAGCTACTCTTCCCAAGAGTCGCTTGTTTAATCTAACTATCCCTGAAAGAAAGGCCTTGGAGGAGTACATAAAGACTAGCCTGGCTGCTGGTCACATTAGACCTTCTAAGTCACCTGTGGCAGTTGGATTTTTCTTTGTTAAAAAAAAGGATGAGGGTTTGCGTCCGTGTCTGGATTTTCGTGAAATTAATAAGATTACCGTACACAATTCCTACCCATTGCCGTTAATTCCTGACTTGTTTAACCAGTTAGTGGGGGCCAAGTGGTTCTCTAAGATTGATCTCCGGGGGGCATACAATTTGTTACGAGTGAAGGAGGGTGATGAATGGAAAACTGCTTTTAACACTCCGGTAGGTCATTTTGAGAATCTGGTGATGCCTTTTGGTTTTACCAATGCACCTGCATTTTTTCAGAACCTTATTAATGACATCTTGAGACCTTTGATTGGTAAGAATGTGGTTGTGTATTTGGATGCCATTTTGATTTATTCGCCAGATCTGGAGTCCCATTGACAGAGTGTACGTGAAGTTTTGCAGTCATTGAGTGATAATTCACTCTTTGCTAAGCTGGAGAAATGCGAGTTCGCTGTGCAGAAAATTAGTTTTTTGGGCTACATTGTTTCCAGCGAGGGCTTTGAGATGGACCCTGTGAAGGTTCAGGCTGTGCTGGAATGGCCTAGGCCTATTGGTTTAAAATCTATACTGAGATTTTTGGGTTTTGCCAATTATTACAGGAAATTCATTAAGAATTTTTCTGTAGTTGTTAAGCCTCTAACCGATCTCACCAGGAAAGGTGCGAATACGGTCCAATGGACTACTGAGGCCATTGAAGCGTTTAAGTATCTCAAAGAGAGGTTCAGTTCAGCCCCTATCCTTATGCAGTCTGATGAGACCATGCCTTTTTTGGTCGAGGTCGATGCGTCATTGTTACGGATCCGGGTGGTGGAACCTCTGTGCTGCGGTGCAAGGAGGGACCAGAGGGGCATAACTAGGTATCAACTCGGACTGACCAAGATCGCACGGCGGCTCAATCGACTCCGTGAACCAGGGAAGGACCGAGCAGAGGGACCAGGTGCTACTCTGGGCCAGTCCTTGTATGAGAGCAGGTGACTCCCACGGGTCAGAAGGCAGGGACTGACCGTTACAGCAGATGAGCACGGCAGGCAGGCTGATGGGTGATTCGGGTAGACGGACTGGCAGACACCACGGGTAACTAGCAGGAGCCTCCAGGTAGGCTGGCTGGTAGGCACAGCAGGTAACTGGTATGTTCTCCGGGTAGGCAGGCAAGCCTGGCCCATAGACAGACTGGCGGGTTTGGACCGTAGGCGGACGGTCGGGCTGGAGAGTGTACTTGGCTGGCGAAGACAGGTAGCAGGCAAAGGCTCCGGATAAGCGGACTGGCCAAGCCCATAGACAGACTGGCGGGCTGGACTGGTAGTCAGGCTGGCGGACTGGACTGGTAGTCAGGCTGGCGGACTGGACTGGTAGTCAGGCTGGCGGACTGGACTGGTAGTCAGGCTGGCGGACCGGACTGGTAGTCAGGCTGGCGGACTGGACTGGTAGTCAGACTAGCAGCGGGACCTGAGGGCTGAAGCAGAGTTAGTACACTGAGCTACAACCTTGCACGGTCACCTCCATTTTGGAGGAGGTGCCTTTTATATGAGAAGTCCTCCGGCCATTGGCCGGGGACTCCTTAGGATGGCGCGCGCAGCCCCTTTAAGAGGGAGGGAGCGCGCATGTGCGCGCCCTAAGCACAGTGCCCGGGAAGCTGCGCACACCGGTAGCAGCAGCAGGAGAGCCGGAATACACCGGGCCAGGAGCGCAGCGGTAAGGGGGACGGCGTGTCTGCCTGTCAGGGGGCAGAGACGCCGATGCTACAGTCATCGGTGGGGGTCGGAGCAGTTTTGTCTCAGGAGAACAGGGATGGAGTACATCCTTGTGCCTTCTTTTCGAAAAAAAATTCGGAAACCGAATTGAATTATGATGTTGGAAATCGGGAGTTGATGGCTATTAAACTCGCGTTTGAACATTGGTGTCATTTTTTGGAAGGCGCTAGATTTCCTATTCAGGTTTTCACAGATCATAAGAATTTGATCTATCTGGATGCTTCCAAGCGCTTGAATGCCCGTCAAGCTAGGTGGGCACTTTTTTTGTTCTCGGTTTCATTTTTCTGTTACCGATATCCCTGGTACTAAGAATGTTAAAGCCAATGCTTTATCTCGCAGCTTCTCTCCTGCAGTCGGTGCCGAGGAGGAGGAGAACATTTTACAGAAAGGAGTTGTGGTGGCGGCATTGGACTCCGTTTTGGAAAATGGGATTCTAAAAGCTCAAGTTAATGCTCAATCTAACACTCCCCATGGGAGGTTGTTTGTGCCTAGAACCTTTAGGAGAGACTAGTTTGTGGAGTGTCATGAGTCTCGGTTGGCAGGTCACCCAGGAATTTCTGAGACTAAGAGACTTATCAGTCGCAGTTTTTGGTGGCCGGGATGGCAGAAAGAAGTCATCAAGTGGGTGCGTCAATGTACGGTGTGTGCTAGGTCAAAGGCTCCATATACTCCTGCTGCGGGGTTGCTTTGCCCTCTGGAGGTTCCTAGTGCGCCTTGGACGCATCGCACAATGGATTTTATTACTGATCTGACCGTGTCCGAGGGTTTTACTGTCATCTGGGTGGTGGTGGACCGTTTTAGTAAGATGTGTCATTTGGTTCCATTCATTAAGTTGCCTACTTCCTGGAAGATTAATCCTGTGTTTCATGTTTCCTTGTTGAAAAATGCGGATGTATCTGATAGGGATGCCACTGTCCCAGTTCCTCCTGCGGTGGAAGACGGCGAATATTGAATTCTAGATGGCATAGAGGGAGATTACAGTATTTCGTCTCCTGGAAGGGTTTCGGTCCCGAAGATAACTCCTGGGTAAGGGCGGATGATGTCTCTGCTCCTAGGCTTGTTAGAGCTTTCCACAAGAGGTTTCTGGATAGGCCTGGACCTGGAGGATCTGGAGGATCCTCTAAAAAGAGGGGGTATTGTTAGAACCCTCCTGTTTGTTTTTTCTATCCTGTGTTTTGCGGTCACGTGACCATCTGCCTTTATATTCCAGTTCCACCTTTTTTGCTGTGCTGGACTTCAGTGTTGTTTGACTGTTTTGCTAGATAGTTACTTCTGTGCCTATATCTCTCAGTTCGCTTGGTCCTTTGGGACCTCTAGTATCTTTTTGTTAGTTTTTCTTTTGTGTTCTGCAACAACCTTCTCTGTTCAGGAGGCGTCCCATTTTTGTTCTAGTCCTTAGTTCTTTTAGGGACCCCTTTCCTTTATTCTATAGGTCTTCGTTCAGACTAGCCTAGGACTAAGGTGGGTCTGTTCGCTAGGAACAGGCAGCCTGCTACATCGCAGGGATTCAGCTTAGTCTTACTGTAGGGAAAGCTTTCCCCTTCTTTCCTTAGTACTTGTTTGCAGATCATAACAGCAGGGGATCGGAACCAGGCTGCTGTTATAAAATCACAATTAACAGATCTCACTGAGCAGTGTGCTTGTTTAAATGACCTGTTATCTCTCTGTATAAATACAATGATAACAATGCAGTATGTCACATGTTGGGTCACAGTGTAGTATGAAACAAGCCCAGGAAGATGCCCACTGTGGTACAAAGTCATTTTCCTGTAACAGCAGTGGCCATAGCTAGTTCCAATTACTGTTGTTTAACTATTTAAATGTCACTGCCAGCAGTACTTAAACAACATCATCGCCGGTGCGCACCTGCATTGGCTACCATTGGCCCTCCTCGACGCGATCTCAAGGGGCTGATGGACTGCCATAGCAGCAAGGGGCCTTTTCAATGCCCCCATGGCTGCCATCTTGGTCCTCCTGTAAAGCCCAAATTTTGGCTAGGTTTCATAAGAGGACGTCAGTCTATCTACAGTGGTGGCCAAAAGTATTGGCACCCCTGCAATTCTGTCAGATAATACTCAGTTTCTTCCTGAAAATTATTGCAATCACAAATTCTTTGGTATTATTATCTTCATTTAATTAGCTTGCAAGGAAAAACACAAAAGAGAATGAAGCAAAAATCAAATCCTTGATCATTTCACACAAAACTCCAAAAATGGGCCAGACAAAAGTATTGGCACCCTCAGCCTAATACTTGGTTGCACAACCTTTAGCCAAAATAACTGCGAACAACCGCTTCCGGTAACCATCAATGAGTTTCTTACAATGCTCTGCTGGAATTGTAGACCATTCTTCTTTGGCAAACTGCTCCAGGTCCCTGATATTTGAAGGGTGCCTTCTCCAAACTGCCATTTTGATATCTCTCCACACGTGTTCTATCGGATTCAGGTCTGGATCATTGCTGGCCACCTTAGAAGTCTGCAGTGCTTTCTCTCAAACCATTTTATAGTGCTTTTGGAAGTGTGTTTTGGGTCATTGTCCTGCTGCTTTTGGCCACCACTGTATATAGTGCAATATTGCAGTTTATAGAATAAGTGATGAAACGATTGCACATTCATCTCATCAAACTAAAAAAATAAAGTAAAAATTAAAAAAAAAGTTTTAAAAAAATGAATAAAAAAAAAAGTTTAAGGAGAACCTGGCAGCTGATTCATGCTGCCGAAAATACAGCCAGCATAAATCAGAGCCTCCCTGCACAATTGCAGCCAGGAATATTTTTCTCTGAAATGCTCTGTCATTTCAGAGAAAATATAATTTGAAGATCTGGCCAGAGACCATAGCCAGAGTTGAGACTGGTCCATTGCTTGCCCCGACAGGTTTATCTCCGTGCCACTCCTGGTGATTGACAAATCTATCTCATAGTGAGAAACCTGTGAGGAATGCCTAAGAAACAAGCATTCCTCACATGTATTAAAGCTGTCAAACAGTCGCAAATCATGAGCACGGAGTGACTGAATCATAACACCGGAGCACTCTGAAGATACTCGGAAAACACCCGAGCATGCTCGTAAATCTCGAGTAACGAGCATGCTCGTTCATCACTATATACAACCCATTTAAGTCTGTGAGCTGTCAGAATCCAGCCCCACTTTCAATGACAACTCATTAGTTGTGTAGTCAAGCCAGTGAAGCACAAGAGGGTGGGGCTGGGGCAGGGAATAGAACCAGAGAGGCAGAGGCTTGGGAACAGTTTTGATACTCCCAGAGCACTTAAGCCTTATTTGCATAGAGTTAAACAGTGATTTTTCAGTCTGTGAGCAACAGTTTGCATAAGTAAAGGTGTGGATGGCATCATCTTTTGGAGAGCAAAATAACCATATAGACAATTTTTTGGGGGGGTGGAGGAGGGGTTAGGGGAGGTTTGGTTTGCACTAAGAGATTCCCTTTAAGAGAATCTTTGGAGCCTAAGGTAGATTAAATGTTATCAGGAAATTACAACCTCTTCTATCTAAGAAGCTTCAAAGATTAAAATGTCTGCCTTTAAGTAAGAAAATTGTCTACAGATAAGAGACTAATAATTAACAATACACAAAGTAATGTTGACAGCGCACCAAGTTTATGAACTTGAGCATGTGAATACCTTATGAACCAAGGCCAAGTCTCAGGTGCAGGCAGCTCCAAGAATATTTGCTTCAGGCTGTGTGCCCACGTAGCATTTTTCAAGCGTATATGCTGCGGAATTTCCACAGCGTAAACGCTTGAAAAACGCATGTATATCCGCACCCCATGGTCCCCAATGGGATTCCGCAAGTTCTATGCACATGTTGCGGATTTTTCCGCAGCGTTTATGCCGCGTTCAAAAATCCGCAGCATGTCATTTAATTTTGCGTTTCCGCAAGCGGAATTGCCTTTGTCCAATGCATAAAAAACGCAAGGCAATTCCGCATGTGGAAAACGCGTGATAAACGCGCGAAAAATGCGCGATAAATGCGTGCGGAATTCCGCATGCGTTTTTCCGGGAGAGGACTTGCATTTATGCAGCAGAAATTTTCTGCTTCATAAATGCAACGTGGGCACATAGCCTCACAACCTGTGCCAGACCTGATTACAGCTGATTGTTCACCACTAGCGAAACAGACTCCTGCATTAACTCCTGAGGGCCAGCCAAAAACTGGGCTCAGTGATTTTGCCAAGGAATATAACATTACAGCTCAGCAGAGTGATTGGCTGCAGCAGTCACATGCTGTAGACAAGATGTCACCACTGTAGTCTTGTCAACAACTGTAGGGGCTGAGAGGAGAGATGATGCAAATACGTGTTTTTGTTTTGTTATTTTACAGTACATTCAGCCTGTGGGGCACTTTTCTATAAAACTAGACGTTGTTTATTTCCAAACCACATTCCATCAGTGTGACCGTATGAAGGCTTATTTAGTGGAATGAAAGATATTCTCATTGCATCTTTTTGGAGTATATATAACTTACTAACTTTTATTAACTCTTTCTGGGGAAATGTAAAAAAACAGCAATTCCGCCATAGTTTTTTTTTGCTAGCTATTTACCCTTCATAATAATTAAAGGGAATCTGTCACCATGGTTTTTGCTAGTTAATCTGATAGCAGCATGATGTAGGGTGCAGAGACACTAATTCCAGCAATCACTTACTGAGGGTACTCGGTTGTAAACTGTTATTTTGACAAAATCACTGTTTTCACTGCTGCAGATCTAGCAGTTCTCTGAATGCGGAGCTCTGTATAACCCGCACACCACTGATTGGTAGCTTTTTACATACCTCCCAACTTTTGTAAAAGACAAAGAAGGACAAACCATGCATCACCATGCCAAATTTTGACCCCGCCCTAGCCACACCCCAAGTACAACCATTTACTACTGGTTTATAAAAAAAAACTGCAGTGTTTTACATGTGTTTTTTTTAGGCTCCACATAGAGTCCTATAGAGAAAAACAGCACAAAAACCACACAGTTCAGCAGCATCTTTAAATACACAGTGGGCACAATTTTAATGAAATCACATCCACTTGCTTAGCCAGTTAAACAGCAGAATTTCTGTGTAAAAAAGCAGCAGAAAAAAATGCAACATTTATAGTACATGGTCGGTGTATTGCCATACACTATTACCCCCCTCTTCCCTGGGTGGGAGGAGGGAACAGACTGAGGGCAGGTTCAGGAGCTCAGCAAGGTACGTGGCCCAGGCTTCTTCACCTTCAAAAGTAATCCGGTGAAGATTAACCAAGTAGTACTTACATGGCAAAGAGCAAAGTGCAAATCTGTGGTCCTGTGTGCCCCAACGCACGTTTTGCTCAAGCTTCGTCAGGGGTCGTGTCGTGTCAGATTAAGAGCCAATAGGTGGATATATAAAGTAAGTGCAATCAACAACCAATCACAATACTTGTACTTTGTATAACATAATCTGCTCCTAAGTGTTTTTTTTCTATAACATTTTTGTAAAATTACATCTGATATATTTATATGTATTATGACTACTAAGGCAGTGAAGTGTGATTACTCTAGCCTGATGATTCTTGTATGGCAATTGGCTAGGCCATTAATGCACCTACTATATATATCCACCTGTTCGTTGGGACACACAATCCACAGGTTTGCACTATGCTCTTTACCATGTAAGTACTACTTGGTTAATCTTTACACTACCACTATGGTAAAATTATTGTGTGATATATAGAGGATGTGATGAAAGCCGGCCGGTGGGTGCAGCTCTCTGGCGCCCCTTTACCTCTCAGGTCATTCAAGGTACCGCACCTAGAGAAAGTAGTGCCAGGTAGCTGCAACCAGCGCAGGGAACACGGTAGAGTGTTATCCCTTCAACGTCACTAAACCGTAACGTCACTACACAGCACAACTCGCTAGCGCCCTCTTAGCCTCAGGTCAGTCAAGGAACTGCACCTAGGATAAGCGGTCGCCAGAGAGACTGTCCTGTAACCTACTGGGTATCGGGGCCCTCTGTAGTGAGGGCGGTATATATATCTTCCTTGGCCGCGCCAGGAATATATATATCTGAACCTCCGACCGTCACTACCAGCCTTCCCCAATCCCCAGTTGGTATGCTGCCACCAGTCCCTATTTTAGATATACGCCCAGTCCGTGAATGGGCCTATATCGGGTCAGGAACCAACCCTGGGTAGCGTTTTTGGCTTGAGCCGAGCTCACACGGACGTGCGTTCGTTATGCAGAATAAAAGGCAGGCCCACAATTACTTGAGGTAATTGATTATAATAATACACTAGATACACGATATACAACTAAATATACACAGGTATAAGGTCAGGCTAAACTATACAACAATGGAATACAACACACAGAATCACCACAGCATATCAGTTACCGGTTTCTTGATTTTCTTGTGACGCAGGGAGAGGATTCTGCGGTCGCAGGCACGGCTCTTTGTTACAGGCTGAGGCCTACCACCGCATGGTCAAACTGCTCCTCCCCTTGGTGGCCTCAGCTGGTGCTCAGATGTTCAGCACACCACTCTTGGGTCAAGACTGACTTGTCTCTTGTCTGTCCTGCTATCTTACCTGCCCCGTCCCGCCCACTGCTGGTGAGGTCAGCTGGCTCAGTCTCCACCCTCAGGTCTAACTTCGATCAGAAGCCCAAATTCTACGGAACCCAATAACTTCTTCTGGAATGGTCTCAGGATACCCCCAGGGGTTCCCATGGATTCGGGCCGCCGTAACTGACCTTTTGATATCAATTATGATACCATACGGTCCTCAGGAATGGCTCAGCGCTATATCTTGGCTTCCAGAGCACGTACCAACGTCTACCGCGGAGGCTTGTGTGCGCAATGGCTCCGGGATGCCGTGATATTTTTTTATTGGCCCATCCCACGCAACATGCGTGTACTATTCATGTTTCTATATCTTATGCCTCCATGCTTGTGACAGACAAAGAAACTAGTCCTATGGGACAAATGGTCAGTTACAGATGGACGAAGCACCCCCCCCCCCTGCTGGCTGTGTTTCCTCTCGAAGTCTTTGAAGCTCCTAGCATTCAAGTGTTAAGTAGGCCCTGGGGCTTCTTATCTCACAGGAGCCTGGATGGGGGAAACTATCTAGTTGACGTTTTAACAGAAGGTCCCAAGGGTGGGGGCTGCTGAAGTGTGGCCATCCCTGGATATGATTTATCATTACCAAGATGGCGGCTACGGGTTCATCACACCTCCCCCTATACGAGGGCGCGAGGGGGTAGCACATTCCTGTGTTCCCCCGTGCGTCCTTCTGCATCCTCCCCTTGCCGGGATAACCCGTCAGCGTTACCGTGGTCACGGCCTCTTCTGTGGCGAATGGAGAAGTGGTACTGCTGGAGAGCGAGGCTCCAGCGTAGCAACCTGCCATTCGACCCAGAGACCGTGTGTAACCAGCTGAGGGGGTTGTGGTCCGTCTCCACGGTGAAATGGCTCCCGTACAAGTAGGGCTGCAGACGCTGCAGGGCCCATACAATTGCCAGGCATTCTTTTTCCACCGTGGAGTAAGCCACCTCCCGGGGCAGTAGCTTCCTGCTCAGGTACAAGACAGGATGTTCCTGGCCTGTCGTGTTGACCTGACTTAGCACAGCACCGAGGCCAAAGTCACTGGCGTCGGTCTGTACCACAAACGGCCGGTCGAAGTCGGCAGCTTGCAGTACAGGGGAGCTACTTAGGGCGGCCTTGAGTGCCCCGAAAGCTGTCTCGCAGGCGACTGTCCAGTCGACTGCGACGGGCAGCTTCTTCTTGGTGAGGTCCGTCAGGGGCTTGGCCAGGGTGCTATAGTGTGGGACGAACCTCCTATAGTACCCGGCGGTCCCCAAGAAGGACATCACCTGCTTTTTGGTCCTAGGAGTGGGCCAGGATGCGATGGCATCCACTTTCCCAGGTTCTGGCTTCAGAACCCCCCCGCCTAACCGGTGACCCAGGTAGAGGACCTCACTCATGCCCAGCTGGCACTTTTCCGGCTTGATGGTCAAGCCTGCCCGGTGGATCCGACCGAGCACCTGCCGCAGGTGCTCTAGGTGATCCTCCCAAGTGGGACTGAAGACTGCAATATCGTCCAAGTACGCAGCCGCGTACCCTTCAAGTCCCTCAAGCAGCGTATTGACCATCCGCTGAAAAGTGGCAGGGGCATTCTTCATGCCGAATGGCATCACTGTGGACTCGTACAGTCCAAAAGGGGTGATAAAGGCAGAGCGTTCCCTTGCCGCGGGGGTCAGAGGAATCTGCCAGTACCCCTGGCTCAGATCCATGATGGTCAGGTACTTAGCCCCGGCCATCCGATCGAGCAGGTCATCGATGCGTGGTATGGGGAACGCATCGGTGGCCGTTACAGCGTTGAGCCCCCGGTAGTCCACGCAGAACCGTGTAGTTCGGTCCTTTTTTGGAACGAAGACTACAGGCGAGGCCCACGCGCTGCTGGATGCCTGGATCACCCCCAGCTTCAGCATCTCGTCTATCTCTTGGCGCATGTTTCCCTGCACCTCGAAAGAGACCCGATATGCTGAACGCCGGATCGGCGGGTGGTCGCCAGTGTCCACGTCGTGGACAGCCATCTCAGTCCTTCCGGGCAGGCTGCTGAACAGCCCCCGGAAGGGGTGCAGGGTGGTCCCCAGCTGGGACCGTTGGTCCTCCGTGAGCTGGTGGCCAACCCCCACATCCTCGATGGACCCACCCGCCTTGGCTTGGGTGAGCAGATCCAGGAGGGTTTCTACCTCTCCTTCCTCGGGAAGGTTGCACACTGGGTGGGCAGTCGCTTCCCGCTCATGATGAGCCTTCATCATGTTCACGTGGAAGGCCTTCCTCCTTCCACGGGCGTGATCCAGGGTGACCAGATAGGTGACGGCGTTGAGTTTCTGGTGCACGAAGTAGGGACCTTCCCAGGCTGCCTGAAGCTTGTTCTGTGGTACGGGGACCAGTACCCACACCTTTTGACCCACCTGGTAGGTCCTCTCACAAGCATTCTGGTCGTACCACCGCTTCTGGTCGGCCTGGGCCTGGGCCATATTGTCCTGCACCAGCTTTGCCAAGGCCATCATCCTGTCCCGGTGGCGCACGACATACTCGATGACCGACACCACGGGGGTGGCCAAATCCCCTTCCCATGCTTCCTTCACCAGAGCCAGGGGGCCCCGTACCCGTCGCCCGTACAGGAGCTCAAAGGGGGAGAACCCCGTTGAGGCCTGCGGAACCTCCCGGTAAGCAAATAGGAGGTGTGGGAGGTAACGCTCCCAGTCTCTCCCGTGGGAGTCGACCAACATCTTAAGCATCTGCTTTAAGGTGCCATTGAACCGCTCACACAGGCCATTAGTCTGTGGGTGATACGGGCTGGCCACCAGATGTTGCACCTGCATTTGCTTACAGAGGGACTCCATCAGCCGCGACATGAACTGGGTCCCTCGGTCGGTGAGCATTTCCTGGGGGAAACCCACTCTGGAGAAGATCTCCAGTAAGGCGGTAGCCACCTTGTCGGCCCGAATGGACGACAAAGCTACCGCTTCCGGGTACCGGGTGGCATAGTCCACTACCGTGAGTATGAAGCATTTCCCGGAGTGGCTGGGAGTGGACAGAGGTCCAATAAGATCCACAGCGACCCTCGAGAAAGGCTCTTCGATGATTGGCAGAGTTACCAGTGGGGCTTTGGGGCGCGGCCCCGCCTTCCCCACCCTCTGACAGGTGTCACACGAACGGCAGTAGGCACCTACCGTGGCTCCCATCCCAGGCCAGTAGAAATGCTGAGCTATCCTGGCCTTGGTTTTAGCGATCCCTAGGTGTCCGGCCATCGGAATCTCGTGTGCGATCCGCAACAATTCCGCCCTGAACGGATAGGGTACCACTAACTGTCGGTCCCTGGGCCACGCCTCCGGTGAACCCTGCTGGACCGTTACCCGGTACAGCCGTCCCTGGTCCCAGACCACACGCTCGCAGTCTGACTCCATGGGAGGCTGTGCCGCCTGTTCCTTGAGAGCTTTCAGGCTGTCGTCTGCTTCCAACGCAGCCTGAAATTCCTGACTTGATGTGGCCAGAATCGACGAAACTGCCACATCCTCCGTCAGCCCCTCCGGGCATGTCACCTGGCCGCTGTCTGACCCGGCAGACACTTGGTCAGAAGTGGGGAAGCCGTCGGACCTCTGCAAGGCTCCTTGGGCTCCGGCGCTCCCACTCCTGGTGACAGCGGCTATGACCGCTGTGACCGTGGGTAGTGCCCGCTTCCCCTCTGTTTCTGACCAAGCCGCCCGATCAGGCAGGCTTCCTAGGCCTTTGGACATCTCGGATGTGGGGAACTCCTGCCCTGGGGTCTTACCTGGCGGCTCCTCTCTTGGGACACCCCCACCCCCCATGGCCTGTTCCTCCCCCTGCAGTGGGCCTATACTCAGCAGCCTGGATACCCCTGGGAGCCCTACACTGCCGGTAGCTGCCCCCCTCTCCATCCCTGAGCTTCCCTCTACAGAATCCTGCCCGCCCCCTCCCTCACCGGAGGACAAGAGGTCACGGCACGCCGGCTGAGCACCTCTGCGGGCATCCCCACACTCCCCACCTGCTTTCACTAACCCTGTTTGTGTTGTGTCTGTGCAGGTGTTACCCTCAGGTTTCACTCCCTCCTCCTCAGCAGGACGCACACTACATACAACATGGTTGGCATTAGCAGCAGACAAATCAATACACTCTTGGGGGGCCGAACTTGGGGGTTCAGAGGGTACATACTGCGATACTAGACGCCCCAAGTCGGTCCCTAATAAAACATTTGCGGGAATATTTGGCGTTACTCCCACCTCCCGCATCCCCCTCCCGGCACCCCAGTCCAAATACACCATGGCAACGGGAAGTGCCGGCTCCACGCCTCCAACCCCGGAGACGGAAAGAGTCTTTCCTGGTACCAAGTCCTGGGGGGACACCACCTCAGGCCGTACCAGTGTTCGTTCAGCGCCAGTGTCCCGCAGTCCCATGACCGCAGAACGGCCTATGGTGACGGGTTGGATGTTGTCCAGGGACCTACCACCACCCCCTCCCACACACAAAACATTGGGCGCTCTCTGGGACTGGGATGGGGTCTTTTGGCACTGGGGACACTCAGCCCTAAAGTGTCCTGGTTTGTTGCATAGATGACAACGTATTACGTCTGGTCCTTGCCTGGAGAGGGCAACAGGGGGATACACCCCTTGTGTTCTAGGGGCCAGGGAAACAGGGGCATGATTGGGCTTACCCCCTCTCCAGGTGCTGCTGGCAGACTTCTTCAGCTCAGGCGCCCTGTTATTGGCATACTCGTCTGCCAGGGCGGCTGTAGCAGAAGCCCCTGTTGGTTTTCGGTCACGGAGGAACTGTCGGAGGTCCTCTGGGCAGTTCCACAAGAACTGCTCCGTGACGAACAGTTCCTGGACCTCCTGGCGGGTAGTAAGCGCTAGACCCGAGGTCCAGTGCTCTGCGGCTCTCAACAGCGCCCGCATATGATCGGTCCAGGTGTCCTTGGGGCCACGCAGCAGGCTCCGGAACTTCTGGCGGTACGACTCGGGAGTGAGGTTGTACTGCCGGATCAGGGCCCGCTTGATGCAGTCGTAGTTCTGTACCTCCCCGGCAGGTAAGTCCCCCAAGGCATCCAGGGACTTACCCCTCAAACAGGGGGTCAGGTATCTGGCCCACTGATCCCGGGCCAGATGGTGCTGAAGACAGGTCCGTTCAAATGCCACCAGAAAGGAGTCCAGGTCCCCATCCTTCTCCAGTAGAGGGAAGTCCTCAGCTCGGACTTTGGACGACTTGGTCTCCTGATGGGTTGGTTGCTCTAGCGGAAGCCCCCGCTGGGCCAGGTCCAGTCGGTGCTGGCGCTCCGCAGCTCGCTCTGCACGCTCCGCAGCCTCCCGGCGCTCTGCAGCTTCACGCTCCGCAGCCTCCCGGCGCTCTGCAGCTTCACGCTCCGCAGCCCGCTCCGCAGCCCGCTCTGCACGCTCCTCCTCCGCTGCCTTCTCTGATGCTGCCAGGAGGGTTTTGTAGACGGCATCGCCATGAGACTGGAGACTTGCCATAGCCGCTTGTAAAAGAGCTTGTGATCTGGACAGGCTGGGCTGAGTAGGTGGTGGGCAGCCCACTGCGGGACCGTATACTGGGGACTGGCTCCCTGAGGTGCCCGGGCTGGACTCCTCCTCGCCATGAGTAATAATGTCCTCCCCTCCTGCCACACGGACCGTAGCATTAGCCTCCTGCAGGGTCTTGCTCCTGGTGCCGTCTGCCATCTTGGTAACCGACACCGCTGCAACCCTGAGTTTGCACACACCTTGTTATACTTTTAGCCTGACCGTCTAACGTTGGGCTGAGCTTAAGACTCCAGCAGTGGAAGTTACCACTGGCAGTCTTTAGTGCCTGGGAGTAGGGGTCCCACAACACTATTATTCTGCAATCCCACCGCTCTGCCACCAATGTGATGAAAGCCGGCCGGTGGGTGCAGCTCTCTGGCGCCCCTTTACCTCTCAGGTCAGTCAAGGTACCGCACCTAGAGAAAGTAGTGCCAGGTAGCTGCAACCAGCACAGGGAACACGGTAGAGTGTTATCCCTTCAACGTCACTAAACCGTAACGTCACTACACAGCACAACTCGCTAGCGCCCTCTTAGCCTCAGGTCAGTCAAGGAACTGCACCTAGGATAAGCGGTCGCCAGAGAGACTGTCCTGTAACCTACTGGGTATCGGGGCCCTCTGTAGTGAGGGCGGTATATATATCTTCCTTGGCCGCGCCAGGAATATATATATCTGAACCTCCGACCGTCACTACCAGCCTTCCCCAATCCCCAGTTGGTATGCTGCCACCAGTCCCTATTTTAGATATACGCCCAGTCCGTGAATGGGCCTATATCGGGTCAGGAACCAACCCTGGGTAGCGTTTTTGGCTTGAGCCGAGCTCACACGGACGTGCGTTCGTTATGCAGAATAAAAGGCAGGCCCACAATTACTTGAGGTAATTGATTATAATAATACACTAGATACACAATATACAACTAAATATACACAGGTATAAGGTCAGGCTAAACTATACAACAATGGAATACAACACACAGAATCACCACAGCATATCAGTTACCGGTTTCTTGATTTTCTTGTGACGCAGGGAGAGGATTCTGCGGTCGCAGGCACGGCTCTTTGTTACAGGCTGAGGCCTACCACCGCATGGTCAAACTGCTCCTCCCCTTGGTGGCCTCAGCTGGTGCTCAGATGTTCAGCACACCACTCTTGGGTCAAGACTGACTTGTCTCTTGTCTGTCCTGCTATCTTACCTGCCCCGTCCCGCCCACTGCTGGTGAGGTCAGCTGGCTCAGTCTCCACCCTCAGGTCTAACTTCGATCAGAAGCCCAAATTCTACGGAACCCAATAACTTCTTCTGGAATGGTCTCAGGATACCCCCAGGGGTTCCCATGGATTCGGGCCGCCGTAACTGACCTTTTGATATCAATTATGATACCATACGGTCCTCAGGAATGGCTCAGCGCTATATCTTGGCTTCCAGAGCACGTACCAACGTCTACCGCGGAGGCTTGTGTGCGCAATGGCTCCGGGATGCCGTGATATTTTTTTATTGGCCCATCCCACGCAACATGCGTGTACTATTCATGTTTCTATATCTTATGCCTCCATGCTTGTGACAGACAAAGAAACTAGTCCTATGGGACAAATGGTCAGTTACAGATGGACGAAGCACCCCCCCCCCCTGCTGGCTGTGTTTCCTCTCGAAGTCTTTGAAGCTCCTAGCATTCAAGTGTTAAGTAGGCCCTGGGGCTTCTTATCTCACAGGAGCCTGGATGGGGGAAACTATCTAGTTGACGTTTTAACAGAAGGTCCCAAGGGTGGGGGCTGCTGAAGTGTGGCCATCCCTGGATATGATTTATCATTACCAAGATGGCGGCTACGGGTTCATCACACCTCCCCCTATACGAGGGCGCGAGGGGGTAGCACATTCCTGTGTTCCCCCGTGCGTCCTTCTGCATCCTCCCCTTGCCGGGATAACCCGTCAGCGTTACCGTGGTCACGGCCTCTTCTGTGGCGAATGGAGAAGTGGTACTGCTGGAGAGCGAGGCTCCAGCGTAGCAACCTGCCATTCGACCCAGAGACCGTGTGTAACCAGCTGAGGGGGTTGTGGTCCGTCTCCACGGTGAAATGGCTCCCGTACAAGTAGGGCTGCAGACGCTGCAGGGCCCATACAATTGCCAGGCATTCTTTTTCCACCGTGGAGTAAGCCACCTCCCGGGGCAGTAGCTTCCTGCTCAGGTACAAGACAGGATGTTCCTGGCCTGTCGTGTTGACCTGACTTAGCACAGCACCGAGGCCAAAGTCACTGGCGTCGGTCTGTACCACAAACGGCCGGTCGAAGTCGGCAGCTTGCAGTACAGGGGAGCTACTTAGGGCGGCCTTGAGTGCCCCGAAAGCTGTCTCGCAGGCGACTGTCCAGTCGACTGCGACGGGCAGCTTCTTCTTGGTGAGGTCCGTCAGGGGCTTGGCCAGGGTGCTATAGTGTGGGACGAACCTCCTATAGTACCCGGCGGTCCCCAAGAAGGACATCACCTGCTTTTTGGTCCTAGGAGTGGGCCAGGATGCGATGGCATCCACTTTCCCAGGTTCTGGCTTCAGAACCCCCCCGCCTAACCGGTGACCCAGGTAGAGGACCTCACTCATGCCCAGCTGGCACTTTTCCGGCTTGATGGTCAAGCCTGCCCGGTGGATCCGACCGAGCACCTGCCGCAGGTGCTCTAGGTGATCCTCCCAAGTGGGACTGAAGACTGCAATATCGTCCAAGTACGCAGCCGCGTACCCTTCAAGTCCCTCAAGCAGCGTATTGACCATCCGCTGAAAAGTGGCAGGGGCATTCTTCATGCCGAATGGCATCACTGTGGACTCGTACAGTCCAAAAGGGGTGATAAAGGCAGAGCGTTCCCTTGCCGCGGGGGTCAGAGGAATCTGCCAGTACCCCTGGCTCAGATCCATGATGGTCAGGTACTTAGCCCCGGCCATCCGATCGAGCAGGTCATCGATGCGTGGTATGGGGAACGCATCGGTGGCCGTTACAGCGTTGAGCCCCCGGTAGTCCACGCAGAACCGTGTAGTTCGGTCCTTTTTTGGAACGAAGACTACAGGCGAGGCCCACGCGCTGCTGGATGCCTGGATCACCCCCAGCTTCAGCATCTCGTCTATCTCTTGGCGCATGTTTCCCTGCACCTCGAAAGAGACCCGATATGCTGAACGCCGGATCGGCGGGTGGTCGCCAGTGTCCACGTCGTGGACAGCCATCTCAGTCCTTCCGGGCAGGCTGCTGAACAGCCCCCGGAAGGGGTGCAGGGTGGTCCCCAGCTGGGACCGTTGGTCCTCCGTGAGCTGGTGGCCAACCCCCACATCCTCGATGGACCCACCCGCCTTGGCTTGGGTGAGCAGATCCAGGAGGGTTTCTACCTCTCCTTCCTCGGGAAGGTTGCACACTGGGTGGGCAGTCGCTTCCCGCTCATGATGAGCCTTCATCATGTTCACGTGGAAGGCCTTCCTCCTTCCACGGGCGTGATCCAGGGTGACCAGATAGGTGACGGCGTTGAGTTTCTGGTGCACGAAGTAGGGACCTTCCCAGGCTGCCTGAAGCTTGTTCTGTGGTACGGGGACCAGTACCCACACCTTTTGACCCACCTGGTAGGTCCTCTCACAAGCATTCTGGTCGTACCACCGCTTCTGGTCGGCCTGGGCCTGGGCCATATTGTCCTGCACCAGCTTTGCCAAGGCCATCATCCTGTCCCGGTGGCGCACGACATACTCGATGACCGACACCACGGGGGTGGCCAAATCCCCTTCCCATGCTTCCTTCACCAGAGCCAGGGGGCCCCGTACCCGTCGCCCGTACAGGAGCTCAAAGGGGGAGAACCCCGTTGAGGCCTGCGGAACCTCCCGGTAAGCAAATAGGAGGTGTGGGAGGTAACGCTCCCAGTCTCTCCCGTGGGAGTCAACCAACATCTTAAGCATCTGCTTTAAGGTGCCATTGAACCGCTCACACAGGCCATTAGTCTGTGGGTGATACGGGCTGGCCACCAGATGTTGCACCTGCATTTGCTTACAGAGGGACTCCATCAGCCGCGACATGAACTGGGTCCCTCGGTCGGTGAGCATTTCCTGGGGGAAACCCACTCTGGAGAAGATCTCCAGTAAGGCGGTAGCCACCTTGTCGGCCCGAATGGACGACAAAGCTACCGCTTCCGGGTACCGGGTGGCATAGTCCACTACCGTGAGTATGAAGCATTTCCCGGAGTGGCTGGGAGTGGACAGAGGTCCAATAAGATCCACAGCGACCCTCGAGAAAGGCTCTTCGATGATTGGCAGAGTTACCAGTGGGGCTTTGGGGCGCGGCCCCGCCTTCCCCACCCTCTGACAGGTGTCACACGAACGGCAGTAGGCACCTACCGCGGCTCCCATCCCAGGCCAGTAGAAATGCTGAGCTATCCTGGCCTTGGTTTTAGCGATCCCTAGGTGTCCGGCCATCGGAATCTCGTGTGCGATCCGCAACAATTCCGCCCTGAACGGATAGGGTACCACTAACTGTCGGTCCCTGGGCCACGCCTCCGGTGAACCCTGCTGGACCGTTACCCGGTACAGCCGTCCCTGGTCCCAGACCACACGCTCGCAGTCTGACTCCATGGGAGGCTGTGCCGCCTGTTCCTTGAGAGCTTTCAGGCTGTCGTCTGCTTCCAACGCAGCCTGAAATTCCTGACTTGATGTGGCCAGAATCGACGAAACTGCCACATCCTCCGTCAGCCCCTCCGGGCATGTCACCTGGCCGCTGTCTGACCCGGCAGACACTTGGTCAGAAGTGGGGAAGCCGTCGGACCTCTGCAAGGCTCCTTGGGCTCCGGCGCTCCCACTCCTGGTGACAGCGGCTATGACCGCTGTGACCGTGGGTAGTGCCCGCTTCCCCTCTGTTTCTGACCAAGCCGCCCGATCAGGCAGGCTTCCTAGGCCTTTGGACATCTCGGATGTGGGGAACTCCTGCCCTGGGGTCTTACCTGGCGGCTCCTCTCTTGGGACACCCCCACCCCCCATGGCCTGTTCCTCCCCCTGCAGTGGGCCTATACTCAGCAGCCTGGATACCCCTGGGAGCCCTACACTGCCGGTAGCTGCCCCCCTCTCCATCCCTGAGCTTCCCTCTACAGAATCCTGCCCGCCCCCTCCCTCACCGGAGGACAAGAGGTCACGGCACGCCGGCTGAGCACCTCTGCGGGCATCCCCACACTCCCCACCTGCTTTCACTAACCCTGTTTGTGTTGTGTCTGTGCAGGTGTTACCCTCAGGTTTCACTCCCTCCTCCTCAGCAGGACGCACACTACATACAACATGGTTGGCATTAGCAGCAGACAAATCAATACACTCTTGGGGGGCCGAACTTGGGGGTTCAGAGGGTACATACTGCGATACTAGACGCCCCAAGTCGGTCCCTAATAAAACATTTGCGGGAATATTTGGCGTTACTCCCACCTCCCGCATCCCCCTCCCGGCACCCCAGTCCAAATACACCATGGCAACGGGAAGTGCCGGCTCCACGCCTCCAACCCCGGAGACGGAAAGAGTCTTTCCTGGTACCAAGTCCTGGGGGGACACCACCTCAGGCCGTACCAGTGTTCGTTCAGCGCCAGTGTCCCGCAGTCCCATGACCGCAGAACGGCCTATGGTGACGGGTTGGATGTTGTCCAGGGACCTACCACCACCCCCTCCCACACACAAAACATTGGGCGCTCTCTGGGACTGGGATGGGGTCTTTTGGCACTGGGGACACTCAGCCCTAAAGTGTCCTGGTTTGTTGCATAGATGACAACGTATTACGTCTGGTCCTTGCCTGGAGAGGGCAACAGGGGGATACACCCCTTGTGTTCTAGGGGCCAGGGAAACAGGGGCATGATTGGGCTTACCCCCTCTCCAGGTGCTGCTGGCAGACTTCTTCAGCTCAGGCGCCCTGTTATTGGCATACTCGTCTGCCAGGGCGGCTGTAGCAGAAGCCCCTGTTGGTTTTCGGTCACGGAGGAACTGTCGGAGGTCCTCTGGGCAGTTCCACAAGAACTGCTCCGTGACGAACAGTTCCTGGACCTCCTGGCGGGTAGTAAGCGCTAGACCCGAGGTCCAGTGCTCTGCGGCTCTCAACAGCGCCCGCATATGATCGGTCCAGGTGTCCTTGGGGCCACGCAGCAGGCTCCGGAACTTCTGGCGGTACGACTCGGGAGTGAGGTTGTACTGCCGGATCAGGGCCCGCTTGATGCAGTCGTAGTTCTGTACCTCCCCGGCAGGTAAGTCCCCCAAGGCATCCAGGGACTTACCCCTCAAACGGGGGGTCAGGTATCTGGCCCACTGATCCCGGGCCAGATGGTGCTGAAGACAGGTCCGTTCAAATGCCACCAGAAAGGAGTCCAGGTCCCCATCCTTCTCCAGTAGAGGGAAGTCCTCAGCTCGGACTTTGGACGACTTGGTCTCCTGATGGGTTGGTTGCTCTAGTGGAAGCCCCCGCTGGGCCAGGTCCAGTCGGTGCTGGCGCTCCGCAGCTCGCTCTGCATGCTCCGCAGCCTCCCGGCGCTCTGCAGCTTCACGCTCCGCAGCCTCCCGGCGCTCTGCAGCTTCACGCTCCGCAGCCCGCTCCGCAGCCCGCTCTGCACGCTCCTCCTCCGCTGCCTTCTCTGATGCTGCCAGGAGGGTTTTGTAGACGGCATCGCCATGAGACTGGAGACTTGCCATAGCCGCTTGTAAAAGAGCTTGTGATCTGGACAGGCTGGGCTGAGTAGGTGGTGGGCAGCCCACTGCGGGACCGTATACTGGGGACTGGCTCCCTGAGGTGCCCGGGCTGGACTCCTCCTCGCCATGAGTAATAATGTCCTCCCCTCCTGCCACACGGACCGTAGCATTAGCCTCCTGCAGGGTCTTGCTCCTGGTGCCGTCTGCCATCTTGGTAACCGACACCGCTGCAACCCTGAGTTTGCACACACCTTGTTATACTTTTAGCCTGACCGTCTAACGTTGGGCTGAGCTTAAGACTCCAGCAGTGGAAGTTACCACTGGCAGTCTTTAGTGCCTGGGAGTAGGGGTCCCACAACACTATTATTCTGCAATCCCACCGCTCTGCCACCAATGTGATGAAAGCCGGCCGGTGGGTGCAGCTCTCTGGCGCCCCTTTACCTCTCAGGTCAGTCAAGGTACCGCACCTAGAGAAAGTAGTGCCAGGTAGCTGCAACCAGCACAGGGAACACGGTAGAGTGTTATCCCTTCAACGTCACTAAACCGTAACGTCACTACACAGCACAACTCGCTAGCGCCCTCTTAGCCTCAGGTCAGTCAAGGAACTGCACCTAGGATAAGCGGTCGCCAGAGAGACTGTCCTGTAACCTACTGGGTATCGGGGCCCTCTGTAGTGAGGGCGGTATATATATCTTCCTTGGCCGCGCCAGGAATATATATATCTGAACCTCCGACCGTCACTACCAGCCTTCCCCAATCCCCAGTTGGTATGCTGCCACCAGTCCCTATTTTAGATATACGCCCAGTCCGTGAATGGGCCTATATCGGGTCAGGAACCAACCCTGGGTAGCGTTTTTGGCTTGAGCCGAGCTCACACGGACGTGCGTTCGTTATGCAGAATAAAAGGCAGGCCCACAATTACTTGAGGTAATTGATTATAATAATACACTAGATACACAATATACAACTAAATATACACAGGTATAAGGTCAGGCTAAACTATACAACAATGGAATACAACACACAGAATCACCACAGCATATCAGTTACCGGTTTCTTGATTTTCTTGTGACGCAGGGAGAGGATTCTGCGGTCGCAGGCACGGCTCTTTGTTACAGGCTGAGGCCTACCACCGCATGGTCAAACTGCTCCTCCCCTTGGTGGCCTCAGCTGGTGCTCAGATGTTCAGCACACCACTCTTGGGTCAAGACTGACTTGTCTCTTGTCTGTCCTGCTATCTTACCTGCCCCGTCCCGCCCACTGCTGGTGAGGTCAGCTGGCTCAGTCTCCACCCTCAGGTCTAACTTCGATCAGAAGCCCAAATTCTACGGAACCCAATAACTTCTTCTGGAATGGTCTCAGGATACCCCCAGGGGTTCCCATGGATTCGGGCCGCCGTAACTGACCTTTTGATATCAATTATGATACCATACGGTCCTCAGGAATGGCTCAGCGCTATATCTTGGCTTCCAGAGCACGTACCAACGTCTACCGCGGAGGCTTGTGTGCGCAATGGCTCCGGGACGCCGTGATATTTTTTTATTGGCCCATCCCACGCAACATGCGTGTACTATTCATGTTTCTATATCTTATGCCTCCATGCTTGTGACAGACAAAGAAACTAGTCCTATGGGACAAATGGTCAGTTACAGATGGACGAAGCACCCCCCCCCCTGCTGGCTGTGTTTCCTCTCGAAGTCTTTGAAGCTCCTAGCATTCAAGTGTTAAGTAGGCCCTGGGGCTTCTTATCTCACAGGAGCCTGGATGGGGGAAACTATCTAGTTGACGTTTTAACAGAAGGTCCCAAGGGTGGGGGCTGCTGAAGTGTGGCCATCCCTGGATATGATTTATCATTACCAAGATGGCGGCTACGGGTTCATCACAGAGGATAAGGAGTTGCAAACAGTATATATCTAATATTTTTAATACATGTAATCATCATATAGAGTACCATATATTATTCTTTTTTTTTTAATATGTTTTAATATATTCAATAAATGTTGTTTTTTATGAGACATTATGCACCTGTTGTTCTGTTAATGGTATCTTATGTTAGAGGTGTATATGGGTATGATTATGCTCTCTAGTGATGGGTCTAATTACATGTAAATACGGCCCAAATCTCCAAGCAAAGTGGATGTGATTTCATAAAAACTCCTGCACTCGGTGTATCTAAACACGCCGTTGTATGGTGCTGTTTTGGTGCATTTTTTTCTCTATAGGCTTCTATGTGGATCCTGAAATAAATGCATGTATAAAAATGCTGTTGCATTTATAGGTGCAGAATCAAAGCTTTTCTGTACAATTAAGAAAGCATTAAAATGCTTCTTTATATCTGCACCAAAAATGCATAAAATAAGGAGGAAATGCATAAAAGAAGTGCAGCAAACAATTAATTAGAGAAGATTGTTATTATGTCGCGTGGGGTGAACACCTGCAGAAAAAACGCTGCATTTCCACTACATTACATTTCTATTACATTTTTATGGGTTTAATGGAGAAAAAAAATCAATCCTATCAATTTTTACTCCATTTATCGATCACCATTAATAATCTGCTCGTTGTGTTGTGCGGGTTGTTACAATTACGGGGACACCAAACCTATCTGTTATTTGCTGATTTGTGATGTTTTAGTATTTAAAAAAAAAAAGTTCATTAAACATAATATTATTGTAATTATTTTTCATTATTTTTAGCAATTTTGTAAGAAGAAAAAAATCTGACTTTTCTTTTCCCTCCAAAATACAGTTACCTAGAAATACACTGCTATATACAATGTACCTCTATGTACCAGTATAATTTGCCTGTGGACTATACTGTGCCTGTGCATGTAATGCAACTTCAAGGATATATAATTCTCCTATCTTCAATCTTCATCAGAACAGGCTATGACTCATAGCTTTAGCTGCTGCCAGCAATGATCGAAGCTGCGGGTTCGATCCCCAGGGAGATCATATCTCAAGAAGAGAAAATTACATTTTTGTAATTGTTTTTCATTATTTTTCAGTAATCTTGTAGGAATAAAAAATTTAGACTTTTATTTTTCCTCTCGAATACAGGGACATAGCAGTGTATTTCTATGTATAGATGTATCTCTATGTATCAGTATAATCTGCCTGTGGGTTTTGAGCCTGCAATGCAGCTTCAAGTATGATTTCAGTGCAAGTTATGGGTTTGCTTCCTGGGGAGACTAGATCACAAGAAGAAAAGATAATTGTTTATTTAAAGAAGTTGTCCACTACTTATACACTGATGCCCTATCCGTAGGATAAGGCATCAATGCCTGACTGGCCGGGGTCCTGCACCTGGCACCACCACCGATCAGCTATTATCGGTGTCGGCGGCGGCCACCGGCTGGAAGTACTTATTTGCTGAGCTTGGCTGTCTAGTTGTAGTGGCTGCTGCGGGATACTACATATCCACCTCCCATTGAATTGCCCTAAGGCATCAACGTATAAGTAGTGGGCAACCTTTTTAACTACTTGTAAATGTGTGCACAGAGATGACAGCCCTACACCCCTACCCCCCGAGGAGGAACTATGGAGCGATGAAGACATCACACTGAGAGAGAAGTGAATATTGAAAGTAGGGACAAAGCCCTGATGTAGCAGGACTGCCCCCTCAAATCAGGACAGTCCCTCTGAATCCAGGATGGTTGTGAGCTATACTTTCTGTGTGCCCTGTGCAGAGGTAGAAAGCAGACAAACAATGGTGTGAGCGGGATTATGTAGAGTTCGTGAATATAGTGGACTAAAATGGCAGAAAGGTTACTAGGTGGCAAAAACCTGGTAACAGATTTCCTTCAACGTGTTAATAGTGGAAGATTTTTTTTAAGTTTTGGACAACAAAAAACACTGTAAAATAAAATCTTTATTACATCACCAGGACTTTTTTTATTTTTACATCAAGAATTAAAATGTGAGGTTTTTTTTTCCAGGTAAAAATTATAATGAATGTTGTAAATTACAAGCCAAAAATACCATAATACATTGAGGGAAATATAAGTTTTACAATAAAAGATTACATAACATGTAAAACAAAGGGAGGTCATACAGGCACGTGGAGGCCACACACAATAGTGAGCCTCATTTTGACTTGTTTTAAGGACATTACATCAAAGTTGGATCAGCCTGTAGTGTGTTTTTCCACTTTAATTTTGGGGGTGACTCCAAATCCAGGCCTCCATTGGTTAATACATTTGATTTCCACTGATGATTCTTGTGTGATTTTGTTGTCAGCACATTCAACTTTGTACAGAACAAAGTATTCAATGAGAATATTTCATTCATTCAGATCTAGATGTGTTATTTGAGTGTTCCCTTTATTTGTTTGAGCAGTGTATATTGCATCAAATGCCCCTGCAACAAAAAATATATACAGTAGGACGAACCAAATGTCAAATGACTAAAATAGTTGGTGAACATATCCATAATATGCTTGAAACATTTAAAGGATATCCTCGTCTATCCAGACATTATGCTAGTAAGCATGGAGGATCAGCTCACAGAAAAGGACTAGAATTCAAAAAAACATCACAGAAAAAAAACAGCCTTACCAGATTACTAAAGCACAAGCAGGACGCGGCAGACCCCCATGATAAAGGCGGGGGCAGCACAGGTGCGAAATACTGATGTGACAGCCACCCCCTCAATAAATTGGCAGATATGTGAGTGGCTGTGTAGTATTAGAAATGCACACAACTGCAGCACAGTGTCTGGCTTACAGCCTATTAATGATGCCCATAATTTTAAATTGAGCGGGCTGCCCGGCACTATATACATGCACCACACAGGACAGACGCCCCAAATCACCCACCCAACAATAAAGGGCCTGGCAGCATCCTGCAAAAACTGGAAAATGTGTAATAAAAAGATGAAAAATAATGTATAAGATAAATACATTACATGAGGTATTGGTCGATATTTTGGTCAAAATACGCAAGCTCGCAACCCACGCCAAAGGTCCTCATACTTGCGAGTTCCTACGCTAAAATTAAAAACAGCTCACAGAAAAGGACAAGAATACAAAAAACCATAACAGAAAAAAAAACACCAGGACAGATTACCAAAGCTCAAGCAGGATGCGGTAGACCCCCATGATAAAGGCAGAGGCAGCACAGGTGCGAAATACTGATGCGACAGCCACCCCCTCCATGAATTGACAGATATGTGAGTGGCTGTGTAGTCTTAGAAATGCACACAACTGCAGCTTGCATAGGACACCAGTCACACAGATAGGTGTGGGCTGGATGTCGGCTTATTTTTTGCTCCCCGAGCTGACATTTTTATTGATACCATTTTGGGTTAGATACAATGTTTTGATCGCTTCTTATTGCATTTTATTGCAATGTTGCAGCGACCAAAAAAATTTAATTCTGGCGTTTTTATTTTTTTCTCGTTACGCCGTTTACCAGTTGGATTAATTATTTTTATATATTGATAGATCGAGCGATACCAAATATGTGTATATTTGATTTTTTTTATTATTTTATTTTGAATGGGGCGAAAGGAGGGTGATTTGAACTTTTACATTTTTTTAATATTTTTAAAAACATTTTTTTTACTTGCTTCGACAGTCTCCATGGGAGACTAGAAGTTACGATCATCTGATCACCTGTGCTACACACAGCAGGGCTTCAGATTGGCAGCGCTCATAGCATCCCGGCAATGACAACCGCAGGGGTCTCCTGCAGACCCCGAGTTGTCATGCAAACCCATCGGCGACCCGCAGTCATGTGACACGGGCGCTGATAGGCAGGATTAGTGATGCACTTCCGGTAAGGGCGAGTTAAATGCCACTGTCAGATTTGTTAACAGTCGCGGGTGGATCGCGATTCCACTTGCGGCTGTTAGGGGCACATGACAGCTGTACAGATCAGCTGTCATGTGCCTAAAAACATGCATGCTCAGCTCCGGAGCCCACATGGAGTGCCAGGATATAACCTTGGACGTACTCATACGTCCAAGGTCTTAAAGGGGTTAATATAGGCAGATATTCACTTGTGTTCTTATTAGCTATAGTCATGTAAATAATCTTGGGGTGTTAGGCCTCATTCAGACATCCGTTTTTCTCATGTACGTAGAAAAACAGACCGATTATTTTCATCAGCCTTTGATCAGAGTGTGATGCATGTGTCATCCATTTTTTTCTTACGTGGAGAAAGAAAAAAAACTTTTTCCACCTTGTATGTGACAATTCGAGAACATCAGACTGCACTGGAATAGCATCTGAGCGTGGACTGATTTTTTTTTTTTTTTTCAAGGACCCATGGACTTGCATTGCCGATTTTGATCCAACCCTCAGATCACAATCAGACATATCTCCACGATTTTCTGTGGACCGATCGGTGCAAGAAAAATCAGGAAAATGTGAATTGCCCCATTGATTATCACAAGTACAAGTGCTATGCATGAAAACCACGGATAGTACTCATACACGAAAAAACGGATGTCTGAATGAGCCTTTAGAATGAGGTGACAGATTCTCATTCAAAACAGTCATAACCAGAAATTATAGTTTGTTGAGCTCTCTATAGCCCTACAGGGGTATTAGTATTATTATTTATTTTTTAGAGCACCACTGATTCCATGGTCCAGTACATGAGAAGTGGTTACATACAAACAACATCGGATTGGCCCACTGGGACACTGGATGATCCTCCGGTGGGCCTCGGGTTCTTGATGGGTCCCCGTGTCGAATATAGTGGGGGGCCCACTGGTAACTGTGGTCTTTAGAAAGACCACGGGCATATTAGAGGCAGCTCTGCCATGATGGCCACTGGGAATGTCGCTGCTATGCACCGCGCACTGACGTCATCATGCGGTGCATAGCAGTGACGTTTACAGGCCGCCGGCCAATCAAAACTATTCTCACCATCTGTGCTGATACCTTCAAGCAGTGTCAGCATTCGTGGTCCCGGAGCTCTGGTGCGGTGGAATGTCACCAGTGGTAATATTTGTGTTATTAGTATTGTGGTTTTTAGCCATGATCATTATTGTAATATTATTCGGTCACCATGTGGTGGTAATCTGTGGTGGTATTTGTACCATGTATGTGGTATTATTGGTCTTGGTATAGGGGATTGTGTTGTGTATGGAGGTCACTTGATCTCTCTGATATCAATAAGGAGAAGTTTCTTGATTTCCAATAGAGATTAAATACTTGGACGTTTAACTCTTCTCTGTCCTGATTCTATTACACAGTAGCAAATATGCACTTGCAGAGGTTCTCCGGTGAAAACAAGTAATCGGCTATCCTAAGGCCACATTCACACGTTCAGTATTTGGAGAGTATTTTATCTCAGTATTTGTAAGCCAAAACCAGGAGAGGGTGATAAATGCAGAAGTGGTGACGTGTTTCTATTATACTTTTCCTCTGATTGCTCCACCCCTGGTTTTGGCTTATAAATACTGATGTAAAATACTGAACGTGTGAACGTGGCTTACGGATAGGTTATTGATTTGTGGGGGGCAACTGCTGGGAACAGGCCGATCGACTGAATGTGGAAATTTTATCCCCATTAGACTGGAGCGGCATGTGCGATTTGACCACTGATCCATTCACTCCGTAGCTGCATGCGCTGCACTTGGCTTTTTCTGGAAGCCCTGAAATTGGATGAATGGAGTTGCGATCAGACATCCCACCTGCCACTCCATTTTAAAATGGGGATAAAATGGGGATAAAAGTGTCTTATCAAGGATAAAAGTTCCCCATTCTTCTGATCAGTTCGGTTTCCAATGGTTAGATTCCACTGATCAATAAGTTATCACCTACCTAAGGCCACGGCCCCACTATCAGTATTTGGTCAGTATTCGGTCAGTATTTTTTCTCAGGAGTGGGAGACAAAACCAGGAGTGGGTGATAAATGCAGAATTGGTGACTTGTTTTTATTATACCTTTTCTCTGATTGTTCCTCACCTTGTTTAGGAGTTGATGTCCTATACTGGGACAGGGGAAAAAAGCAAAAAAAAGTTATTAAAAGCGTAAAAAAATATCACAAAATAAAGAGCAAAAAATGAAAAAATATGAATCCAATGAATACATTTATCTATGTAAAAACAAAAATAAAAAAGTACAAATATTTGGTATCGCTGCATCTGGAATGACCCGACCTGTAAAACTGTCCCACTAGTTAACTCCCAAAAAATAAACGAGGCAAAAAGCTATGCTTTATCATCATACCTCCGAACAAAAAGTTGAATAAAATGCGATCAAAACGACGAATGTAACTAAAAATGTTATCTCTGAAAACGTCATCTTGTCCTGCAAAAAACAAGCTGCCATGCAGCTCCATCAGCCGAAAAATAAAAAAGTTATAGCTCTCAGAATAAAGCGATGCAAAAATAATTATTTTTTGTATAAAATAGTTTTTATTGTGTAAAAGCGCCAAAACAGAAAATGGTTATACCAATGTGGCAGCGCTGTAATTGTACTGACCCAAATAATAAAGCTGCCTTATCAATATTATTTTTGCCACACGTGGAACGGAATAAAAAAAAAAAAAACAATTCCTGAATTGCTGGTTTTTGTTCATTCTGTCTCCCAAAAATCAGAAAACAAAGCGATTAAAAAATGTAATTTGCCCGAAAATGGTACCAATAAAACATCAACTCGTCCCGCAAAAAACACGTCCTCACATGACTTTGACAGCTGAAATATGTAAAACTTATAGCGATGCCAAGTTTTTGCAATAAAAAAGCGTCTTTTAGTGCGTGACAGCAGCCAAACTTAAAAAACTGATAAAAATCTGGTATCACTGTAATCGCACCGACTCGAAGAATAAAGTCGACCAATCACTTATACAGGACGAGGAACGGCGTAAAAAATAAATAAACCAATTTTTCACCTGGTGTTGTTTTTTTTTTTTCATTCTGCCTTACAAAGATCACAGTAAGGCTCGGCTCACATTTATCCTGCGCTCAACGCTTACATCGAGGTTTCTGTGTAAATCTCTGAAATACGTGATTCAGATAGAACCCCCGACGGAAGATTCACTGTGGACGCCGTCTGACCTGTGATCCGGCGGTGTCTGTCTTTTTAGGCGTGCATAAAATCGCAATCCGCCACAGTTTAGTGCACTTCTGAAAAGAAGGCCTGATGGAGTCCAGAGTTACTCTGCTGCCTCATTATAGTGAGTTGCTCCATTGGAGGTTTTATCTGAATCACGTCACTCAGAGATTTAGATGGAAACCCCTCTATAATGTAAGTGCTCAGCTTATAGTGCCGGATAAATGTGATCCCAAATGTTATGTAAAATGTTCCCAATAAAAGCTTCAACTCAATCCACAAAAAAAGCAAGTCCCCACTCAGGTCCGTCATCTGTTAACAGAAATATAGGGGGCTTTCATGCAGGGTCGGCTCCAGGTTTTTGTGGGCCCTGGGCGAAAGAATCTCAGTGGGCCCCTTTAACACATACCACGATTCATGATGCACAGATACCGCAGAGAAATATATATATATAGTACAATGGCAAAGATTTCACTTCTTACATTACATGACTGATATCTATTGTAAATTCTACAATAGCTCAGAAACCGGCGAATTGCTCCATACAGTATACTGGCCCCCATATAACGCTCCATACAGGATACTGGCCCCCATATAACGCTCCATAAAGGATACTGGCCCCCATATAACGCTCCATAAAGGATACTGGCCCCCATATAACTCTCCATGCAGGCTGTGCCCCCACATAATGCTCTATGCAGGCTGTTCCTCCCCACATAATGCCTCATGCAGGCTGCTCGCCCCACATAACGCCCCACGCAGGCTGTTCCCCCCACATAATGCCCCATGCAGGCTGTTCCCCCCATGTAATGCCCCATGTAGGATGTCACTCCCCCTTATAATGCCCCATGCAGGATGTCACACCCCTCCTCCCTTATAATGACCCATGCAGGATGTCCCACTCACGGGTCCCATAGCGCAGCGGGGTGCCTGACGGCGAGTGGGCCCCTCTCCTGCTCAGGGCCCTGGCACTTGCCCGGGTGCGCCGGGTGCTGACGCCGGCCCTGCTTCCATGCTACTGGTAGTACAAAGGCTCTGAAAAAGTGCTACAGCTTCTTACCCCCAAAAGAAATTCAAACAATTCTGTGCTCCACATCCAAATGCCCCCCTCCCTTCTGAGTCTCACATTGTACCTAAACCACATTTAGCGTCCACATGTTTGGCATTTCTGTGGCGATGAGAGCCCGCTGCATGTCTCCAGAAGCATGAGCTGGACACTACAACGTACTGGTGACTACAATGTACTACAATGGCAGTTTGCAATTTTCAGTCAGGAACATCCACTACTGCTTGTTTATGGAAAACACCCATGGAGTCAAAATCGTCACTACATCTGTAGATAAATTCCTAAAGGGGTATAATTTCCAAAATGGGGTCACTTGAGGGGAATTATGCCCTTCTAGCACTTAGTGGCTCTGTATATGGAGTCCGCAAACTATTCTAGGAAAATTTGTACTCCAGGAGGCAAATAGCACACTGTTCCTCCCAAGTCTCGCCATGTGGCTAAGCAGTACTGTACAGCCACATATGGGGTATTTCTACATTCAGCAGAAATTGTGGGACAAATTTTGATCCCACTTTTTCCCATTTCCCTAAAATAAAATTTTGGTGGTAAAAACTGAATTATTTTTTTTTACTGCCCAATGGTATAAAATTCTGTGACACACCTGTGGTGTCAATACGATCACTGCACCCCTAGATGAAATCATTGAAAGGTGTAGTTTGGAAAATAGGGTTACTTATGGGAGTTCTGCTGTTCTAGTGCCTCAGGAGCTCTACCAATTTAACATAGCACCCTCAAACTAGTCCAACAAAATCTGAACTCTAATATGGCCCTTCTTCCCTTCTGAGCTTTGCACAGTGCGTGAAAAGTAGTTTTCAACCACATATGGGGTATCGGTGTACTCAGGAGAAATTGCACAACAAATTTTGGTGTCCATTTTCTCCTGCTATCCTAGTGAAAATGAAAAAAAAAATTGGGGCTAAAACAACAATTTTGTGGGAAAAAAATTTATTTTTTTATTTTCACGGCTCTACGTTATAAATGTCTGTGAAGCACCTGGAGGTTCAAGGTGCTCACCACACATCTAGATAAGTTCCTTGAGGGGTCTGGTTTCCAAAATAGGGTCACTAGTGGGCAGTTTCCACTGTTTAGACACATCAGGGGTTATCCAAACATGACATGGCGTCCGCTAAAGATTCCAGCAAATTTTGCATTCAAAAAGTCAAATGTCCTTCCCTTCCGAGCCCTGCAGTGCGCCGAAACAGTAGCTGTCCCCCACATGTCTGCAGTATCGGCATGCTCAGAAAAAAATTCACAACAAATTTTGGGGTCCATTTTCTCCTGTTACGCTTGTGAAAATAAAAAAAATTGGGTCTAAAGTAAAATTTTTATGATAAAAAGTTAAATGTTAATTTTTTCCTTCCATATTGCTTTAGTTCCTATGAAGCATCTGAAAGGTTAATAATTTCTTGAATGTAGTATGGAGCACCTTAAGGGGTGCAGTTTTTAGAATGGTGTCACTTTTGGGTATTTTCTGTCTTATAGACCCCTCAAAGTCACTTCAAATGTGATGTGATCCCTAATAAAATGGTTTTTCACATTTTGTTGTAAAAATGAAAAATCGTTGGTCAACTTTTAACCCTTCTAACTTCCTAACAAAAAACATGTTTCAAAAATTGTGCTGATGTGAAGTAGACATGTGAAAAATGTTATTTATTAACTATTTTGTGTGACATAACTCACTGATTTAAGAGCATAAAAATTAAGTTTCAAAATTGTAAAATTTTCTAAATTTTCACCAAATTTCTGATTTTTTTCACAAATAAACTCAAGTCATATAGAAGAAATGTTACCACTATCAAGAAATACAATATGTCATGAAAAAAAACAGTCTCAGAAACAGTGGAATCCATGGAAGCATTCCAGAGTTATTACCATATATAGTGACACTGGTCAGAATTGTAAAATTTGACCTGGTCATGAAGGTGAAAACAGACTCGGGGGCAGTGTCGGACTGGGGTGTCTGGGGCCCACAGGAGGAATTGATCCACGGGGCCCACCCTACAGCAATCTGCAAATAACTGTTAGCCGATATCCCTGGTATAGTGGAGCGTCGACTGTAAATCACAGGCGGCTCCTGCACATATACTGTGCACTTGCTTTAACTGGGATGTACAATTACGGTAGTTTGCATTAAAGGGATTCTTTGGTTAAAACAAGTTATCACCGATCCATGGGATCCACAAGATCGGTGATCACTTATTGATCGTTTGGGTCCGAACATTGGAAAACGCACCTATCGGAAGAATGGGGAAGTTTTATCCCTGACAGGACACTTATCACCATTTTAAAATGCAGCGGCAGGTGGGACGTCTGACCGCAGCCTCATTCATTCTCTTTGGGGCTTCCAGAAAAAAACAAGAACAGCCACTGAGGGAATGAATGGATCAGTGGTCAAGTTGAACATTAGCTCCAGTCTAATGGGGATAAAAGCTCCACATTCTACCAATCGGTGCGGGTCCCAGTAGTCAGACCCCCGCTAGTCAATATAATTTATCACTTATGCGGTGGACAGGTGATTACTTGTTTTCCCCATAGAACCCCTGTAAGTGCATCTTGTTCCAAGTATTTAATAACTAATGGAAATAAAGAATCTTCTAATTAATATCAGAGAGAACAAATGACCGTCATACACAATCCACTATACCAACACCAATAGTACCACATACGAGGGAGAAATACTGCCACACCATGACCAGACCACATATTACCACCACATAGTGACCGAATAATACCACATACAAGGGATAAATACCACCACACCATGACAGACCACATATTACCAGCATATAGCGTCCAAATAATTCTCCATCATTTCTCTCCCCCACCTCCATCATTGCTCTCCCCCATCCCCATCATTGCTCTCCCCTCACCTCCTCCATCATTGCTCCCTCCCATCCCCATCATTGCTCTCCCCATCTTCTCCATCATTGCTCTCCCCCACCTTCCCCATCATTGCTCTCTCCACCTTCTCCAACATTGTCATATCTCCCCCACCTTCTTCATCATTGTCATATCTCCCCCACCTCCTCCATCATCATTGCCATATCTCCCCCCACCACCTTCATCATCATTGTCATATCTCCCCCACCACCTCCGTTATTGCCATATCTCCCCCCACCTGCTCCATCACCATTGCCATATCTCCCCCACCTGCTCCATCATCATTGCCATATCTCCCCTACCTCCTCCATCATCATTGCCATATCTCCCCCACCTCTTCCATCACCAGAGTCATGTCATATCTTCCCCCACCTCCTCCATCACCATGCCATGCATATCTCCCCCCGCCTACTCCATCACCATGCCATGCATATCTCCCCCCACCTACTCCATTACCATGCCATGCATATCTCCCCCATTGCCTTGCCATATCTTCCCCCACCTCCACCATCCTCATTGCCATGCCATATCTCCCCCCACCTCCTCCATCACCATGCCATATCTCCCCCCACCTCCTCCATCACCATACCATATCTCCCCCACCTCCCCCATTGCCATGCCATATCTCCTCCCACCTCCTCCATCACCATTGCTCTCCCTCATCTCCCTCCACCTCCTCCATTACCATTGCTCTCTCTTCACCACCCACCTCCTCCATCACCATTGCTCTCCCTCATCTCCCCCCACCATCACCATTGCCCTCACTTATCTCCTCCCACCTCCTCCATCACCATTGCTCTCCCTCATCCCCCCACCTCTTCCATCACCATTGCTCTCCCTCTTCACCACCCACCTTCACCATAAACATTGCTCTCCCTCTTCTCCCCCACCTCCTCCATCACCATTGCTCTCCCTCATCTCCCCCACCTCCTCCATCACCCTCCGTCATCTCCCCCCTCCTCCTCCATCACCATTGCTCTCCCTCATCTACCCCCACCTCCTCCTTCACCATTGCTCTCCCTCTTCTCCCCCCACCTCTTCCATCACCATTGCTCTCCCTCATCTCCCCCCACCATCACCATTGCTCTCCCTCATCTCCGCTCACCACCTCCTCCATCACCATTGTTCTCCCTCATCTCCCCCACCTCCTCCTTCACCATTGCTCTCCCTCTTCTCCCCAATCTCTTCCATCACCATTGCTCTCCCTCATCTCCCCCCACCATCACCATTGCTCTCCCTCATCTCCCCCCACCACCTCCATCATCATTGCCATATCTTCCCCACCACCTCCTCCATCATCATTGCCATATCTCCCCCATCTCCTCCGTCATTGCCATATCTCCCCCCACCTGCTCCATCACCATTGCCATATCTGCCCCACCTGCTCCATCATCATTGCCATATCTACCCTACCTCCTCCATCATCATTGCCATATCTCCCCCACCTCCTCCATCACCAGAGTCATGTCATTTCTTCCCCCACCTCCTCCATCACCATGCCATGCATATCTCCCCCCGCCTCCTCCATCACCATGCCATGCATATCTCCCCCACCTCCTCCATTACCATGCCATGCATATCTCCCCCATTGCCATGCCATATCTTCCCCCACCTCCACCATCGTCATTGCCATGCCATATCTCCCCCCACCTCCCCCATAACCATGCCTTATCTCCTCCCACCTCCTCCATCACCATTTCTCTCCCTCATCTCCCTCCACCTCCTCCATTACCATTGCTCTCCTTCATCTCCCCCCACCTCCTCCATCACCATTGCTCTCCCTCATCTCTCCCCACCATCACCATTGCTCTCCCTCATCTCCCCCCACCTCCTCCATCACCATTGCCCTTCCTCTTCTCCCCCCACCTCCTCCATCACTATTGCTCTCCCTCTTCTCCCCCCACCTCCTCCATCCCCATTGCTCTTCCTCATTTCCTCCCACCTCCTTCATCACCATTGCTCTCCCTCATCTCCCCCCACCATCACCATTGCCCTCCCTTATCTCCTCCCACCTCCTCCATCACCATTGCTCTCCCTCTTCACCACCCACCTTCTCCATCAACATTGCTCTCCCTCTTCTCCCCCACCTCCTCCATCACCATTGCTCTCCCTCATCTTCCCCACCTCCTCCATCACCATTGCTCTCCCTCGTCTCCCCCACCTCCTCCACCACCCTCCCTCATCTCCCCCCACCTCCTGTTACAACTCTCCTGTTAGTTTTTTTTTAGTTTGCTGGTCACATGATCATTTTGCCTATTTAATCCGGCTCCGCCCTCCTGGCTTTGCTGGACTTCATTTGTATTTACTACTGTTGAGCTAGCTTTTTGCTCTATTGCCGTTCTCTGTTAGTTTTGCTAGGTCTTCGGACCTCTATGCTTTTTGTTGTGTGTTTGTCTTTGAATGCTACTATTTCTGCTAGGAGGTGTCCAACTTGTCCCAGTCCCTAGATCTTGTAGGGATCCCTCCCCCACATCTATAGGTCTGCGTTCAGACTAGCCGAGGACTTTAGCGGGTCTGATCGCAGGATCAGGTTCCCCGTTACATCGTAGGGATCTAGTTTAGTTCTATTGTAGGGACAGATCTCCAGCCTTTCCTTAGTCTCTGTAGCAGATCATAACAGTAAGTCCAGCCATAAAAAAAAAAAAAAAAAGGAAAGGATTTTCTCTGGGGAAAGACCTCCAGTTTTCCATCATGATCTCGGTGCAAGATTTGGCTCAACACTTGCAGGGACTCTCTCTGGAGGTGACCAAGCTCCAACAACACGTGAGTAGCTGTTCTGGAGCGCATTTTGTGGAACCAAAGGTACGTCTGCCTGATCTATTTTTTGGCGAACAACAAGATTTTTTTTCTTTTAAAAATGCTTGTCTATTATATTTTCGTTTGAGACCCGGATCCTCTGGTGATGAATCACAGCGCATAGGGTTCATAATGTCACTTTTGCGCAAAGATCCTCAGGGATGGGCCTTCTCTCTCCAACCTAGTGATCCGTGCTTTAGTTCAGTGGATAGTTTTTTTTCTGCTTTGGGTTTGTTGTACGATGATCCTGATCGTGTCTCATCTGCTGAGTCTGAATTAAGACGTTTGACTCAGGGATCAGGTAATGTGGAAAAATATTGTTCTCACTTCCGTCGGTGGTCTGCCCAGGTAGGGTGGAACGATTCAGCTTTGAAAAGCTTGTTTCTGGCAGGGCTAGGTGAAAGGGTTAAGGATTTACTGATTGCTTATCCCACACCTGGAAACTTGCAGGAGGCAATGCAATTAGCTATACGGGTGGACAGGAGACTGCGTGCAAGGGTTAATGAGAGAAAATCCTCTGCTATGTCAGCTTCGAGTCCTGAGAGGTTCTGTGCTGACAATGGAGAGCCGATGGAAATTGGGGCGATGGCACCCCGCTCTCAGGAAAAAGACCGCCGACTTTCTGAAGGCTTGTGTTTCTATTGCGGAAGCTCTGGTCATTTTATTAAGAGCTGTGTGCTTCGTAAGAAGAAAGAAAAAAAAATGGTCAGTCATGCTCGTATTGCCTGTTTAAATTCTAAGGGGGTATTCCTATCTGCCACTGCTGCTGCTCAGGATGAATTAATTGAATTTCAGGTATTTGTGGATTGCGGATCTACTCTGAATGTGATTGATGGGGGATTCTTGGAAAAACTTAGATTAGAACCTAAAACTTTGTCATCCCCTATTGCTGTGGTTTCTGTCGATGGCTCTCCCTTGAAGAGTGTTACTCACAAGGTCTGTGAATTTCCTCTCACTATTAATGGTATTCACCAAGAAAAGTTGGATTTGCTGGTATTGGATAATTTGCCTTCTCCAGTAATATTGGGGTTACCCTGGTTAAAATTGCACAATCCTGTACTGGATTGGTCTACCAATGAAATTAAGTCCTGGAGCCCTAAGTGTTATGACAAGTGTTGTAACGGACGCATTGCTGCTGTGGATAGAGGGGAATTGCCTGTACCTATTCAGGATTTTTGGAGAGTTTTTTCTGAGGAGGAGTCGCAGGTTTTGCCTCCCCATAGAGACTATGATTGTACCATTGAATTTGTCCCTGGAGCGACTCTTCCTAAGAGTCGTTTATTTAATCTTACTATTCCTGAGAGAAAGGCTTTGGAGGAATACATACAGACAAGCTTGGCCGCTGGTCACATTAGGCCTTCCAAGTCTCCTGTGGCTGTTATTTTTTTTTTTGTGAAAAAAAAAGATGGCGGTTTACGTCCTTGTCTGGACTTTCGTGAGATTAATAAAATTACTGTACGCAATCCTTACCCACTGCCATTGATTCCCGATTTATTTAACCAGTTAGTGGGGGCCAAGTGGTTCTCTAAAATTGATCTCCGGGGGGCATACAATTTATTGCGCATGAAGGAGGGTGATGAATGGAAGACTGCTTTTAACACTCCTGTGGGTCATTTTGAGAATCTGGTTATGCCTTTTGGTCTCACCAATGCTCCAGCATTTTTTCAGAATCTTATTAATGATATCCTTAGACCTTTAATTGGCAAAGATGTGGTGGTGTATTTGGATGACATTTTGATTTATTCGCCGGATCTGGAGTCTCATTGGCGGAGCGTACGTGAGGTATTACAGTTATTAATGGACAATTCGCTTTTTGCTAAGCTGGAGAAATGTGAGTTCGCTGTACATAGAATTAGTTTTTTGGGCTACATTATCTCCAGTGAAGGTTTTGAGATGGACCCAGTTAAAGTTCAAGCTGTGCAGGAATGGCCTAGGCCTATTGGTTTGAAATCGATACAGAGGTTTTTGGGTTTCGCCAATTATTACAGAAAATTCATAAAAAATTTTTCTATTATTGTCAAACCGCTGACCGATCTCACCAGGAAAGGTGCTAATGCGGTTCAGTGGACTTCTGAGGCCATTGAAGCTTTTGTGTTTTTAAAGGAGAGGTTCACCTCTGCTCCCATCCTTATGCAGCCTGATGTGACTAAGCTGTTTTTGGTTGAGGTTGATGCTTCTTCGGTGGGGGTTGGTGCGGTGTTGTCTCAGGAAAACAAGGATGGAGTACATCCCTGTGCCTTTTTTTTCAAAAAAATTTTCCGAGACTGAACTTAATTACGATATTGGTAATCGGGAATTGCTGGCGATTAAACTCGCATTTGAACACTGGCGTCATCTCTTGGAAGGTGCTGAATTTCCCGTTCAGGTTTTCACTGATCATAAAAATCTGATCTATCTTGATGCTGCCAAGCGCTTGAATGCCCGTCAGGCTAGGTGGGCACTTTTTTTCTCGCGGTTTAATTTTTCCGTTACTTACATCCCGGGTACCAAGAATGTTAAAGCGGATGCTTTGTCTCGCAGCTTTTCTCCCATGGTCGGTGTTGAGGAGGAAGAGGAGACCATTTTACAAGAAGGTGTTGTGATTGCTGCTTTGGACTTCGTTTTGGAGGATGAGATTCTTAAAGCACAGGAGAATGCCCCATCTAACACTCCCCATGGGAGGTTGTTTGTGCCTAGGACCTTTAGGAGAGATTTGTTTGTTGAGTGTCATGAGTCTCGGTTGGCAGGTCATCCAGGAATTTCTGAGACCAAGAGACTTGTGGGTCGCAGTTTTTGGTGGCCTGGATGGCAGAAGGAAGTCATTAAGTGGGTGCGCCAATGTACTGTGTGTGCTAGATCCAAGTCTTCGCATGCTCCTGCTGCGGGGTTGCTTTGCCCTCTGGAGGTTCCTAGTGCACCTTGGACACATCTGGCTATGGACTTTATTACTGACCTTCCTCCCTCTGAAGGTTTCACGGTCATCTGGGTGGTCGTGGACCGTTTTAGCAAGATGTGTCACTTGGTTCCCTTCATCAAACTACCTTGCGCTAAGACACTCGCCAAGGCCTTTGTCAAGGAAATTGTCAGACTACATGGTGTTCCTACTGACATTGTTTCTGATAGGGGACCTCAGTTCGTGGCTCGTTTTTGGCATGCCTTTTGTGACAGGTTGGGAGTTCATTTGTCGTTTTCATCCGGATATCATCCTGAGTCTAATGGCCAAACAGAAAGGAAGAACCAAGATGTTGAGCAGTTCTTGCGTTGTTTTGTGGCAGACAATCAAGAGGGGTGGTCTGAGTTTCTGCCACTTGCTGAATTTGCTCTTAACAACCATACATCCTCTTCTGCTGGGTGTTCGCCTTTTTTTTGTTGTTCTGGGAGACATCCGTCTTTTGGGTCATTCTCCAAATTGGTTTCGGCTGTGCCTGAGGAGGAGAGTTTTTCCGGTGATTTGGAGAGGGTTTGGACGGATGTGCGTGGTAATCTTCAGGAGGCTAACAAAAAATGTAAGAGGTACTTTGATAGGAAACGGCAAGAGGTTTTGTTTGCTGTTGGTGACATGGTTTGGTTGTCCTCTAAGAATCTGCGATTGAGGATTCCTTCTAAAAAATTGGGTCCCAAGTTCGTAGGGCCCTTTAAGGTACTTCAGATAGTTAACCAATCTGCTGTTAGGCTGGAGGTTCCTACGTCCTGGAGGATTAATCCGGTGTTTCATGTTTCTCTGTTGAAAAAAGCTGATGTGTCGGATGGTGACGCCTCTGCCACTATTCCTCCGGTGGTGGAGGACGGGGAATATGAAATTTCCCGCATCCTAAATTCTAGACGGTATAGAGGGAGTTTGCAGTATCTCGTCGCTTGGAAGGGTTTCGGACCTGAGGATAACTCATGGGTGAGGGCGGATGATGTTTCTGCCCCCAGACTTGTCCGAGCGTTTCACAGGAGGTTTCCTGGTAAGCCTGGGCCTAGGGGATCCGGAGGATCCTCTTAGAAGAGGGGGTACTGTTACAACTCTCCTGTTAGGTTTTTTTTAGTTTGCTGGTCACATGATCATTTTGCCTATTTAATCCGGCTCCGCCCTCCTGGCTTTGCTGGACTTCATTTGTATTTACTACTGTTGAGCTAGCTTGTTGCTCTATTGCCGTTCTCTGTTAGTTTTGCTAGGTCTTCGGACCTCTATGCTTTTTGCTGTGTGTTTGTCTTTGAATGCTACTATTTCTGCTAGGAGGTGTCCAACTTGTCCCAGTCCCTAGATCTTGTAGGGATCCCTCCCCCACATCTATAGGTCTGCGTTCAGACTAGCCGAGGACTTTAGCGGGTCTGATCGCAGGATCAGGTTCCCCGTTACATCGTAGGGATCTAGTTTAGTTCTATTGTAGGGACAGATCTCCTGCCTTTCCTTAGTCTCTGTAGCAGATCATAACACCTCCCCCATCACCATTGCTCTCCCTCATCTTCCCCACCTCCTCCTTCACCATTGCTCTCCCTCTTCTCCCCCCACCTCTTCCATCACCATTGCTCTCCCTCATCTCCCCCCCATCATCAGCATTGCTCTTCCTCATCTCCCCCCACCTTCTCCATCACCATTGTTCTCCCTCATTTTCCCCCTCCATTGCTGTCCCTCATCTCCCACCACCACCTCCATCATCATTGCCATATCTCCCCCACCACCTCCTCCATCATCATTGCCATATCTCCCCCACCTGCTCCATCATCATTGCCATATCTCCCCTACCTCCTCCATCATCATTGCCATATCTCCCCCACCTCCTCCATCACCAGAGTCATGTCATATCTTCCCCCACCTCCTCCATCACCATGCTATGCATATCACCCCCGCCTCCTCCATCACCATGCCATGCATATCTCTCCCCACCTCCTCCATTACCATGCCATGCATATCTCCCCCATTGCCATGCCATATCTTCCCCCACCTCCACCATCATCATTGCCATGCCATATCTCCTCCCACCTCCTCCATCACCATGCCATATCTCCCCCCACCTCCTCCATCACCATACCATATCTCCCCCACCTCCCCCATTGCCATGCCATATCTCCTCCCACCTCCTCCATCACCATTACTCTCCCTCATCTCCCTCCACCTCCTCCATTACCATTGCTCTCCTTCATCTCCCCCACCTTCTCCATCACCATTGCTCTCCCTCATCTCTCCCCACCATCACCATTGCTCTCCCTCATCTCCCCCCACCTCCTCCATCACCATTGCCCTTCCTCTTCTCCCCCCACCTCCTCCATCACTATTGCTCTCCCTCTTCTCCCCCCACCTCCTCCATCACCATTGCTCTCCCTCACCCCCCCACCTCCTCCATCACTATTGCTCTTCCTCTTCACCACCCACCTTCTCCATCAACATTGCTCTCCCTCTTGTCCCCCACCATCACCATTGCTCTCCCTCATCTCCCCCCACCTCCTCCATCACCATTGCCCTTCCTCTTCTCCCCCACCTCCTCCATCACTATTGCTCTCCCTCTTCTCCCCCCACCTCCTCCATCACCATTGCTCTCCCTCATCTTCCCCACCTCCTCCATCACCATTGCTCTCCCTCGTCTCCCCCACCTCCTCCATCACCCTCCCTCATCTCCCCCCACCTCCTCCATCACCATTGCTCTCCCTCATCTACCCCCACCTCCTCCTTCACCATTGCTATCCCTCTTCTTCCCCCACCTCCTTCATCACCATTGCTCTCCCTCATCTCCCCCACATCATCCTTCACCATTGCTCTCCCTCTTCTCCCCCACCTCTTCCATCACCATTGCTCTCCCTCATCTCCCCCCACCATCACCATTGCTCTCCCTCATCTCCCCTCACCTCCTCCATCACCATTGCTCTCCCTCATCTCCCCCACCTCCTCCATAACCATTGCTCTCCCTCATCTCCCCCTACCATCACCATTGCTCTCCCTCATCTCCCCCCACCTCCTCCATCACCATTGCTCTCCCTCTTCTCCCTCCACCTCCTTCATCACCATTGCTCTCCCTCTTCTCCTCACACTTCCTCCATCACCATTGCTCTCCCTTATCTCCCCCCACCTCTCCCATCACCATTCCTCTTCCCCATCTCCCCCCACCATTGCTCTCCTTCATCTCTCCCCACCTCCTCCATCACCATTGCTGTCCCCACTTCCCCCCATCTCCAGTTCAGTGTTTTTGTTTAAAAAAACAAACACTTACCTCTCAGCCCGCTCTCCCGCAGCATTGTCCTCTGTTTTCCTCCCAGCATCTTTCTCCCTGACACAGGCTTTCGCTGCATGATGATGTCATCAAGCAGTGCGAGCCTGTGTCAGGGAGGAAGCGCCCGGCAGGAAGCAGAGGACTGATCCCTCCGCTCCGCTGCCATTTTCCTCCTGTCGGCAGTGGAACTGGAGGGATCGCTCCCTGCCCACTGCACAGGATGAGGGAAATCTGGCCATGGGCCCCCCCAGAGTCTGTGGGTCCGAGAAGCAGGCCAGATTGCCCTCATCAGCCGCACTACAAGGGCCCTCCTGACCCTCGGGGCCCTTGCAGTGCGAAGCACCGGCGGCCATGTTAACCAGGGGCCCCCCTCATTTCCCCCCACCTCCTCCATCACCATTGCTCTCCCTCTTCTCCCCCCACCTCCTCCATCACCATTGCTCTCCCGCTTCTCCCCCCACCTCCTCCATCACCATTGCTCTCCCACTTCTCCCCCCACCTCCTCCATCACTATTGCTCTCCCTCATTTCCCCCACCTCCTCCATCACCATTGCTCTCCCTCACCTCCCCCACCTCCTCCATCACCCTCCCTCATCTCCCCCCACCTCCTCCATCACCATTTCTCTCCCTCATCTCACCCACCTCCTCCATCACCATGACTCTCCCTCATCTCCCCCCATGATCACCATTGCTCTCCCTCTTCTCCTCCCACCTCCTCCATAATTATTGCTCTCCCTCATCTCCCCCACCTCCTTCATCACCATTCCTCTCCCTCATCTCCCCCCACCATCACCATTGCTCTCCCTCATCTCCCCCCACCTCCTCCATCACCATTGCTGTCCCCACTTCCCCCCATCTCCAGTCCAGTGTATTAGTTAAAAAAAAAACACTTACCTCTCAGCCCGCTCCCCCGCAGCATTGTCCTCTGCTTCCTGCCCGGCATCTTTCTCCTTGGCACAGGATAGTGCTGCATGATGATGTCATCAAGCAGCGCGAGCCTGTGTCAGGGAGGAAGCACCCGGCAAGAAGCAGAGGACGGATCCCTCCGCTCTGCTGCCATTTTCCTCCTGTCGGCAGTGGAACAGGAGGAATCTCTCCCTGTCCACTGCACAGGATGAGGGCAATCTGGCCATGGGCCCCCCAGAGTCTGTGGGTCCGAGAAGAAGGCCTGATTGCCCTCATCAGCCGCACTACAAGGGCCCTCTTGACCCTCCGGGCCCTTGCAGTGCGGAGCACCGGTGGCCATGTTAACCAGGGGCCCCCATGCGTCCTGCTCAGGGGCCCACTGAGGACCCGGGCCCACCGGAGAATTCGCCGGTGTCCCGGTGTACCCTGTCCGACTCTGCTTGGGGGTGTAGGGGTTAAACCAGATAGTTGTATCACTCAAAATAGTTAATAAATAACATTTACCATATGTCTACTTCACATCAGCATAATTTTTGAGACATAATTTTTGTTAGGAAGTTAGAAGGGTTAAAAGTTTATCAGAAACTTCTCATTTTTCCAACATAATTTACAAAACCAATTTTTTTAGGGACCACATCACATTTGAAGTGACTTTGAGGGGCTTATGTGACAGAAAATACCCAAAACTAATAACATTTTAAAAACTACACTCCTCAAAGTGCTCAAAACCACATTTAAAAAGTTTATTAACGGGAATTAAACCAACGCGGAAGAAAAAAATTTAAATGTTACTTTTTCCCACAAAAATATTTCCTTAACCCCAAATTTTGCATTTTCAAAAGGGTAACAGGAGAAAATGGACTGTACAATTTGTTGTGGAGTTTCTCCTGAGTACACCCCATATGGTGTAAAACTACTGTTTGGGCGCACTACAGGGCTTGGGAGGGAAGGAGCTCCATTCAACTTTTAGAGCACAAAATTGGCTGGAATAGATAGCAGATGCCATGTCGCATTTGCAGAGCCACTGATATGCCTAAACAATGGCAAAACCCCAAAAAGTAACCCCATTTTGGAAACTACACCCCCTCAAGCACCAGAAACATTTTCACTCCAGTCAAGTGAAGAAGAGTGCATTTGGTGTCATGAAGCATCTTCCTCTCACGACCCAGACTTTCTGTCAGCAACCTCAACTGAACCACACCTTATAACACAAAGTGAACTGAATAATCTTGTTAGATATTTGGATCTGCCCAAGGGTAAAGCTGAGCTCTTAGGCTCCAGGTACAGCAGTGGAATTTCCTAGCGGCGATGTTTGGATTCTTTGTTCCACAACCATGATAAAGATCTTGGAATGCGATCTTGTGGCATGTAACATCAACAGTTTAATGGAAGCTCTGGTGATAAGTCATAATCCAGAGCAATGGACGCTCTTCATAGATTCATCCAAAACAAGCCTAAAAGCCGTCTTGCTGCATAATGGCGATGCGCTACCTTCATTTCCAGTTGGTTATGAAGTCCACATGAAAGAAACCTATGACAACATGAAACAGCTGTTGAGGTGCCTGAACTATGACCAATGCTTGTATCCTCTCTTTGGTGACTTAAAGGTGATTGCTCTCTTACTTGGTCTCCAGAGTGGATACACAAAGTACTGCTGCTTTCTGTGTGAGTTGGATAGTCGTGCAAGAGAATATCAGTACAATAAAAGATACTGGCCTCTCCGATATTCACTTCAGCCAAGGAGTAAACATTTCCTGCATCCAGCCCTTGTTGACACACATAAGATTTTGTTACCACCATTGCATATCAAGTTTGGCCTAATGAAGAACTTTGTATAGGCAATGGATAAAAATGCAAAAGCATTCAAGTATCTCATTGATACATTTCCAAGGTTGAGTGAAGCAAAGATAAAGGAAGGAGTCTTTATTGGGCCTCATATTCATAAGCTTCTTCAAGATGAGGAGTTTCTCCATTTGTTGCAGGGCAAAGAAAAGGCTGTATGTGTAACATTCACATTAGTGGTAACTAATTTTTTTGGGAAACTGAAGAACAGATAACTATGAAGAGTTGGTAAAAAAAATCTCCTCAAAACATAAGGATCTTGCCTGAAACATGTCCTTAAAGATTAATTTCATACATTTGCATCTAGACTTCTATCCACGAAACTGCATAGAAGTGAGCGATGAGTACGGTTACAGATTTCACCAAGATATTGCAGCTTTGGAGAAAAGATATCAAGGAAAATGGAATCCATCAATGCTTGCAGATTACTGTTGGACAATTGTAAGCGATGATCCGATGCAGGAGTACAAGAGACAAGCAAAAAAGAGTTGTCACTGAATGAGGACCAAATTTTTTAGTGCAATTTCTGTAACTGTTTATAATTCGCACTAGTGTTTAGACGTGATTTAGTTATTTGAACTGTTTGTAAGTTTCCTCTAAATATCCAAAAATTGTCATAACAAAATATTTTGCATCTTTATATTTGCAAAAATAATAATGTTTCAAAGTAGTGAAACTTTTATGCATTAATTATATGTAGCAGTAAAAGGAAAACTATTTGATATCTTATAAACCAGAGCCAACTAAAATTTTTCATTGTCAGATTTGAATTCAGGAGGTCAAAATCTTTAAGAAATGGCTCATTTCATAACTGAACTTGACACCTTTAGAAAATAGGTAAAACAGTGTGTAAGGTGGCTGCCGGACACATAGTGGATGGGAGATATGTATCACGGAGGTTGTTATCCTCTTTGATGTAAACCTGGCGTATTTTTCTAGCACACATAGTACTAAGAGGGGTTAATCGGCCATGACAGGCCCAGGTTTATAGTGAACAACTGAAGACTTTGGCAGATGTTCATCATATCTCCACCCCTGGGTGTGGTTCACATTGTAGAATGGGGCTTCTTTGTCTCACACATGGTCTGTATGTGGAGGTGTGCAGAATTCCAGGATTGTGTGCCTTTACTATAGGACTAAGAAGCTGGACTCTAACCCAAGTAGGCGGACCTGCACTACTGTATGGACTTTTTACTTTCTGTCTCACTTTGTGCCGGTAAAAGGCTGTATTTAAGTTTTCCCGTTATGCGGTTTATGTGGACTGAAATAAACCAACCGGACTTGTAAATAGAAACGGTTCCTATGATACCTCATCCCGCTCCCAAGTGAGTTGCATCACCACAAGTGTTATCATAGAACAGTTTGTGGACTCCATATACAGAGTCCCTAAGTGCTAAAAGAACAGAATCCCCCCTCAAGTTACCCAATTTTGGAAATGACATCCCTCTGGGAATTTATCTACAGGTGTAGTGATGATTTTGACTCCTTGGGTGATTTCCAGAAACAAGCAGCAGTGGATGTTGCTGAGTGAAAATTGCAAATCTGAAATTGTAGTGCCCAGTACATTGTAGTGCCCAGTACATTGCAGTGCCCATACATTATGCCCAGCTCATGCTTCTGGAGATATGCACCCCATAAATTAAGCAGGCTATCATCGCTACAGAAATGCCAAACATGTGGACGCTAAATGATTTCACACTGAGGGGCTCAGTAGGGATTTAGATTTGGGAGCGCAGAATTCACTGGATTTCTTTTGGGGGGAGACATAGTGCTCCTCCAGAGACTTTGTCCTACCATTAACGTGGAAGCCCCTATATTTCCATTGACAAATGACAGACCTGAGTGGTGACTTGCTTTTTTTGTGGATTGAGATGAAGCTTTTATTGTGAACTTTTTACATAACATTTTAGATCACACTTATCCTGTGCTCTGTGTTAAGCACTTACATTGAAATTTCCATCTAAATCTCCGAATGATGTGATTCAGATGAAACCGTCGAGGGATCCATTCACTATAATGAGGCAGCAGAGTTACTCCAGACTTTGCCTGGCCTCTGTTTAGCGGTTTCCTTCTTTTTTGAAGTGCACAAAACTGTGGCCAACAGCTCTTTTATGCACGCTTAAAAGAGGACACCGCTGTATCATAGGCCAGACCACAGTGCCTCCATCTGCCTCATTACAGGGAATCTTCCACCAGGGATTCCGTCTGAATCACGTATTTCAGAAATTTACAAGGAAGTCCCGGAGTAAGTGCTCAGTGCAGAGTGCAGGATAAATGTGAGCCGAGCTGCGATCTTTGGGAGGCAGAATACACAAATCAACAGCATATCAAGAATTGCTTTTATTTATTTTCTACCCCGTTCCTTGTGTGGTACAAGTGATTAGTCAACTTTATTCTTCGGGTCGGTGCGATTACAGCAATACCAGATTTATATCAGTTTTTTATGTTCGGCTGCTTTCACACACTAAAAAACATTTTTTTTTTTCAAAAACTTGTGCATCGGCATATTTTGAGAACTATAATTATTCTGCATTTCTGCTGATAGAGTCATGTGAGGGCTTGTTTTTTGCGGAACAAGTCGATCTTTTATTGGTACCATTTTCAGGCACATTTTCTATTCTTTTTTTGGGAGGCAGTATGAACAAAAAAGAGCCATTCATGATTTTGTGTTTTTTTTTTTTTTAATGCTGTTCACAATATGGTGAAAGTGATAAGAGAGCTTTATAGTTCGGGTACAATTACAGCAATATCACATTTGTATAACTTTTTTTTATGTTTTGCCGCTTTTACATAATAAAAACTATTTTATAGAAAAAATAATTGTTTTTGCATCACTATATTCTGACAACTATAACTTTTTTATTTCTCCGCTAATTAAGCTGTATCACAGCTTATGTTTTGCTGGACAAGATGTTGTTTTCAGCGATACCATTTTTATTTCCATTTAAATTTTTCATTGCGCTTTATTCCACTTTTTTTTTCGGTAGTATGATGAAAAAGCATAGTTGTTTTTGCCTGCTTTTTTTTCACAGTGTTCACTGAAGGGGTTAACTAGTGTGACAGCTTTATAGGTTGGCTCATTCTGGATGTGGTGATAACAAATATGTGTACTTTCTTTTTTACATAAATATACGTATTTATGGGTATAATATTATTTTCATTTTTTAAATTTACTTTGTGATATTTTTAAAAAATACTTTTACATTTTTTTTTACTTGGTCCCTATATGGGACTTTAACCTTTATTACTCTGATCTCTGGTATAATGCATTACAACGCAAAAGCATTGCAATGCACTGTACTTGTCAGTATTAGGCCACGGCCCCACTATCAGTATTTGGTCAGTATTCGGTCAGTATTTTTTCTCAGGAGTCAGAGCCAAAACCAGGAGTGGGTGATATATGCAGAATTGGTGACTTGTTTCTATTATACCTTTTCTCTGATTGTTCCTCACCTGGTTTTGGTTCCCTCTCCTGACAAAAAATACTGTGCGAATACTGACCAAATACTGATAGTGGGGCCGTGGCCTTACACTGACAAAAGCCTCTTAGATCAAATTCTCAACATGGTCTAACAGGCTTGCCGTAGCTGGCTGACCTGGAGGCTGTCATGACGACCTTGGGTTGCCATGGCAACGATCGGGCCCTCTCGATGATGTTGCAGGAGTTGATTGGAAGGGAGAGGAAGCCCCCTCCCTCTCCTGGCCTCCCAAATGCTGAAATTGATATCAATCACTGCTTTTAAGGGAATAAACAGCCAGGGGCGGTGCACACGATCGCGATGGAGTATTCATATGTCAAAGGTCGGGAACCTTTATCCAACCATGACGTATGAATACATCAAAGGTTGTGAAAGGGTTAAAAGTCATTGTGAACCGAGCCACATGGGAGACTAAAAACACACAAAAAAAAGCTTCTTGTGGGTTTTTTCTGATTAATGGCCATTGTTAACATGCATTTATGTGCTGCATGTATACCAACTTAAACCAAGCTCAAATTTTGTGTTTTTTTCTTGGTATTTTTAGCATTCTGTGCAAGCCAGGTTGTGGCCTCCCTTCCTAGAGCTTGATATTACATTCAAAAGCTTCACTTGGCTGGTGTCCACAGTGCGGGACCTGGTCCTTTGTCTGCCCTTATTCACACACTGAGGTCAACTTTGACACCTGGTAAGGTTTTTAATATTAGAGTAGGACTATACCGAATGGGTTCACCTTGCCATGGTAGGATAGCTTTCATGCTATTTTTTATCAAAAACAGTGTTACTAAGAACCCTATTTTATTTAAATGCACTTTCGCTTTTTATTTATTTACAGCAGGGTTTATATTCATTTTGCTTCTTGTAGGTTTTTTTTTACATGGGAGACTAGTTGGGCAGGCGAAACCCCCCTCCCCCCATGTGTTGCCCTGGAGTGATCATTCCCTGCTTGCGTATATAGTGAGAATCTTATCACTCAAGCGCAGTGGGTTGGGAAAAGCTGCTAGGGAACGGCCTGTCCTACTAGCCTTCCATGCAGCGCGGACCTCTGCAGCTATTAAGTTATGTTTTTCTCTGAAATACCGCAACTACACTATTTCATACAGGAAAAAAGGTATGCAATATACAGTATACAAAAGTATATAGAGACATATGGATATGTTTGCCATGTACAGTGGTGGCCAAAAGTATTGGCACCCCTGCAATTCCGTCAGATAATACTCAGTTTCTTCCTGAAAATGATTGCAATCACAAATTCTTTGGTATTATCATCTTCATTTAATTTGTCTTCAATGAAACAACACAAAAAGAATTGTCCTAAAGCCAAATTGGATACAATTCCACAGCAAGCCTAAAAAAGGGGGTGGACAAAAGTATTGGCTCTGTTTGAAAAATCATGTGATGCTTCTCTAATTCGTGTAATTAACAGCACCTGTAACTTACCTGTGGCACCTAACAGGTGTTGGGAATAACTAAATCGCACTTGCAGCCAGTTAACATGGATTAAAGTTGACTCAACCTCTGTCCTGTGTCCTTGTGTGTACCACATTGAGCATGGAGAAAAGAAAGAAGTCCAAAGAACTGTCTGAGGACTTGAGAAACCAAATTGTGAGGAAGCATGAGTAATCTCAAAGCTACAAGTCCATCTCCAAAGACCTGAATGTTCCTGTATCTTCCGTGCGCAGTGTCATCAAGAAGTTTAAAGCCCATGGCACTGTGGCTAACCTCCCTAGATGTGGACGGAAAAGAAAAATTGACGAGAGATTTCAACGCAAGATTGTGCGGATGGTGGATAAAGAACCTCGACTAACATCCAAACAAGTTCAAGCTGCCCTGCAGTCCGAGGGTACAGCAGTGTCAACCCGTACTATCCGTCGACGTCTGAATGAAAAGGGACTGTATGGTAGCATACCCAGGAAGACCCCACTTCTTACCCCGAGACATAAAAAAGCCAGGCTGGAGTTTGCCAAAACTTACCTGAGAAAGCCTAAAACGTTTTGGAAGAATGTTTTCTGGTCAGATGAGACAAAAGTAGAGCTTTTTGGCAAAAAGCATCAACATAGAGTGTACAGGAAAAAAAAGAGGCATTCAAAGAAAAGAACACGGTCCCTACAGTCAAACATGGCGGAGGTTCCCTGATGTTTTGGGGTTGTTTTGCTGCCTCTGGCACTGGACTGCTTGACCGTGTGCATGGCATTATGAAGTCTGAAGACTACCAACAAATTTTGCAGCATAATGTAGGGCCCAGTGTGAGAAAGCTGGGTCTCCCTCAGAGGTCATGGGTCTTCCAGCAGGACAATGACCCAAAACACACTTCCAAAAGCACTATAAAATGGTTTGAGAGAAAGCACTGGAGACTTCTAAGGTGGCCAGCAATGAGTCCAGACCTGAATCCCATAGAACACCTGTGGAGAGATCTCAAAATGGCAGTTTGGAGAAGGCACCCTTCAAATATCAGGGACCTGGAGCAGTTTGCCAAAGAAGAATGGTCTACAATTCCAGCAGAGCATTGTAAGAAACTCATTGATGGTTACTGGAAGCGGTTGTTCGCAGTTATTTTGGCTAAAGGTTGTGCAACCAAGTATTAGGCTGAGGGTGCCAATACTTTTGTCTGGCCCATTTTTGGAGTTTTGTGTGAAATGATCAATGATTTGATTTTTGCTTCATTCTCTTTTGCGTTTTTTTCTTGCAAGCAAATTAAATGAAGATAAAAAGACCAAAGAATTTGTGATTGCAATCATTTTCAGGAAGAAACTGAGTATTATCTGACAGAATTGCAGGGGTGCCAATACTTTTGGCCACCACTGTATGTTAAGACCTCTATAGCTGTAACATGATGTGAGCAGAGCCTAACTTGTAGAAAAAGAAAATAATAGTTGTAATACAGCACCAACTTGTGAGGTTACAACATGGTTTTAAAACAGCTGAAATAAAACTATAAATTGCAGAAAAAAAGTCATATGAAACATATCGGGACCGATCTATGAAGGTTTTTTTCATAGAATCCAGGTGTAAAACAAGAATTTAAAATGTCTCAAAGTTTTGCGCAACTCAAAGTTCTGCAAAAATCTTGCGACTTTTTGTATTTTTACGTTGGCCCGGCAAACTCATCAAAAGATACTATAATTTAGTTGTGTAACTTATGCCAGAAATGTTATATCAGTCCCAAAGAGAGGTGCATGCCTCATGAAGTGGCGAGCACCTTTTATGAATTAGGTGCATCTAACTGCAGTAGGTCATTTTATTGAAAATGGCAAGTACCTAATAAATCAGACCCATTTTATAGATATTTCAAGCCCAATTCGACTGTCAGTCATAGCACTATTAAGCAGTTATCTCTGCAGTTTATTGTCTGTTATACAGAAAGCTGTCAGGGTGAGAAGACAGCCAGTCCACAACTACTATATCATGACATATTCCATAACATAAAATATATAGCAAAATTACAATTACAGAATTCCATTAATGCATACGTAAATGTTTGACAAATATATCTAATGTTTAACAAACTATAGCTCTGTTTCCCAAACTCCAGTCCTCATGGCCCCCTCACGTCATGTTTTCAGGATTCCTTTAGTATTGCACAGGTGACGGAATTATTCTTAAGGCATCAGACATTACCACATGTTCTCTCACCTGTGCAATACTAAGGATATCCTGAAAACATGATCTGTTTGGGGGATTGTGAGGACGGGGTTTGGGAAACACTGCTATAGCTAATGTAAATATAATCGTTTCTATAGTTTAAAGGGAATCTGTCACCAGACTTTTGCCACCTAATTTAATAGCAGCATGATGTAAGGATAGAGACACTGATTGCAGCTATGTATCACTTATGTGGCTGCTTGCTGTAGTTTTGATAAAATCACAGTTTTATCAATAGGAGATAAATACCAGAGGACTAGTAGAGAAAACCTGCTGCCATCTAGTGCTCCATATTCATGATTCACTGATTGGCAGTTCTTTGCATATGCACAGTGGTCACAGAAAGCTAGCCATCAGATGTGTGGGCGGGGGTTATACAGAGCTCAGCATTCAGAGAAATGGTAGATCTGGGGCAGATAAAAAGGTAAATAACCCAGTAAATCACACATCGCTAGAATCAGGGTCTCTGCCCCTTCATAATACTGCTTTCAGATGGTGTAGTAATAACTTGGTGACAGTATAACTGCAATCCAATCCCAATATCGAATATCTGTGAAGGACCAATAAAACTTTGGCCCAGTCTCCTCCCTTCTGGTAAAAGTAAGACTTTCAGCTCTTTCAAATAAGACATGTACCCTGATGCACTTCAAGAAAGTGTATAGTGGTACCAGATAACGAATGTTTCAGTTATATAGGATTGGGCCTGGAAACAAAAATGTTGCTTGCAGATATAAGCGTATCGCTGCACGCAACCGCAGTCAATGCCAGTTTTCTGCGGCCACGGACAGGAGCTGCGCAAATTTCCTTTCCCTCCAGGATCCCAGGACCGGCTTATAATTTACCGCCCTTTCATGTCATCACCTGTCACCACGCCAGGTCATCGAATCAAATACCGCAGCAGGAATCTGGAAGTTCAAGAAATTCAAGCAGTTACTGTCTACTGCCTGAGAGCAGTGAACTGGACAGGGGTTGCACAAAGTGATCTGCTCATCTCTAGTTGCCTAACCCTCACGTTTAGTTTGTTAGTAAAGTAGTCAAGTTACTGTATATGACAATGTTCAGGTAAATAAATAAACTACATATGTAGTATAGTAGCATATGATTTGTTAGGTATGTAATAGCAGAAAAGTAATTATTTTATTCAAATATCAGCATAGATTACATCTAGTGCTTCCACATTTGTATGAACCCCTTGATATGAAATGGGCTAAGGGAAAGGAGGTGACCAAAGGAAACTGCTTTTTTAACAACACAATTTATGCCTTGCAATAGAATTTTTGAAAGCCATCATACTGATATCGGAAGGATCACTGAACTCTCAATCTCATGCTTAATGTTATATGCAGTGGAGAATGTACCTGTAATTAAATTATCCCTACTAGAGTTGGCTGATTAACCAACCAAGGCCAGTTTTAGACAAAGTGGGATTCGGGCAAAAGTTAAAAATGGGGCCCCAAATGCTAACATACTGTACAATCACACAGAAACATTCAGGTTGGAATTACACAAGCTTATTTTAGACCATTAAATGTGTGCGATTGACTATAATCAAGTTGTTGGGTGCTTGTTTACTAGTCTCTTTACACAGGCTGACGAAGAATGCTCCTGTTTACACCGAGCGATATGTTGCCAAAAACAATAATTTTTGTTCCGGTATAAACAATATGGTATAAATCAATCACGAGATGAATGAGCATCATTTTGTATGTCTGTTGGGTGATTGCAAACATGTTTACAACTATGAACTTTCGTCTGCAATGCCAGTATTTATAAGTGTGGATACCGCACACACCAGTAAATAACACCCACTGCATGTTATAAATACACATACACAGACTATACATATATACAGTGTGAAAAAGTGTTTGCTCCCTTCCTGATTTCTTATCCATTTGCACATTTGTCCCCCTTATTTGATTCAGATCACAAAACAAATTTAAATATTAGATAAAGATAACACAAGTAAACACAAAATGCAGTTTTTAAATGAAGGTCTTTATTATTCAGGTTAAAAGAAATCCATACCTACAAGACCCTGTGTGAAAAAGTGATTGCCCCCCTTAAAACATAAATTAACTGTGGCTATCACATCTTTGGGAAGCTGAGTTCTGTTTCCCTAGCCACACACAGACCTGATTACTACCACACCTGTTCTCAATCAAGAAATCACTTAAATAGGACCTATCTGACAAAGTGAAGAAGACCAAAAGATCCTCAAAAGATAGACATCATGCTGCGATCCAAAGAAATTCAAGAACAAATGAGAAACAAATTAATTGAGATCTATCAGTCTGGAAAAGGTTATAAAGCCATTTCTAAAGCTTTGACACTCCAGTGAACCACAGTGAGAGCCATTATCCACAAATAGCGAAAACATGGAACAGTGGTGAACCTTCCCAGGAGTGGTCGGTCAACCAAAATTACCCCAAGAGTGCAGAGACGACTCATCCAAAAGGTCACAAAAAACCCCACAACAACATCCAAAGAACTACAGGCCTCACTTAAGGTCAGTGTTCATGACTCCACCATAAGAAAGAGTCTGGGCAAAAATGGCATGCTAGGCAGAGTTCTAAAATGAAAACCACTGCTGAGCAAAAAGAACATAAAGGCTCGTCTCAGAAAGCATCTTGATAATCACCAAGACTTTGGGGAAAATACTCTGTGGACTGAGGAGACAAAAGTTTAACTTTTTGGAAGGTATATGTCCCATTACAACTGACATAGAAGTAATACAGCATTTCAGAAAAGGAACATCATTCCAACAGTAAAATATTATGGTGGCAGTGTGACGGTCTGGGGCTGTTTTACTACTTCAGGACCTGGAAGACTTGCTGTGTTAAATGGAACCATGAATTCTGCTGCCTACCAAAAAATCCTGAAGGATGTCCAGCCATCTGTTCGTGACATCAAACTAAAGCTCACTTGGGTTATGCAGCAGGACAATGATCCAAAACATACCATCAAGTCCACCTCTGAATGGCTTAAGAAAAACAAAATGAAGACTTTGGAGTGGCCTAGTCAATGTCCTGACCTTAATCCAATTGAGATGGTGCGGCATGACCTTAAAAAGTCGGTTAAACCCTCCAATGTGGCTGAAATACAACAATTTTGCAAAGATGAGTGGGCCAAAATTTCTGCAGAGTGTTGTAAAAGACTCATTGTCAGTTTTCGCAAATGCTTGATTGCAGTTGTTGCTGCTAAGGGTGGCTCAACCAGTTATTAGGTTTAGGGGGCAATCACTTTATCACACCGGGCCCTGTAGGTTTGGATTTCTTTTTACCTTAATAATAAAGACCTTCATTAAAAAATGGCATTTTGTGTTTACTAGTGTTATCTTGGTCTAATATTTAAATTTATTTTGTGATCTGAAACATTTAAGTGTGACAAACATGCAAAAGAATAAGAAATCAGAAAGGGAGCAAACACTTTTTCACATCACTGTACATATGTATTGCATGTTACACATACATCAGTATATAACACATATCAGTAAATAACATACACACATGTATATACCATAGCATGCACACACAAGTATATGTAGCACATACATGCACACATGTATACACACAGCACATATAGTGGCTATAAAAGTCTACACATTGCTGTTAAAATGCCAGGTTTTTATCATGTGAAAAATCATACCAAGAAGATTAATTTCAGAACTTTTGCGTCCTTTGATGTCACCCATAATCTGTACAAATCCATTGAGAAACAAAATTAAATCATTTTGAGGGGGGAAATGAAAATTTAAAAACTAAAATAATGTGTTTACATAAGTGTGAACACCCTCTTCTAATTGAGGATGTGGTTTTGTTCAGAATTATGCGGTCACATTTAGCGTATGTGCTGTAAGGTTGCAGCCGAACAGGTCGTGGAAGGGAGGTATTTGTCCCCAAGGTGCCAAGCCTTGGTGATGTAGGACTCGGAAAAGCAGGCTCCAGCACACATAGTGCTGAGAGGTGTTTAATGGGCCCAGATTACAGGGTCAGGTTTTATGAGCAACTGAAAGAGATGGGGGGGTATCAGCTGCTCACTTACCTCTAGTCCAGGTCTTGGAAGGCCTGATTTAAGACAGCTGCGCCTGTCTCAGTGGGGCTGTGTGTTGTGCAAGGTGAGCAAACCTTGCATGAGCTGCTCAGACTCTGCTGGAGGCAGAGAAAGGCACTTTATTTAAACGGCCGAGGCCGTGCTGCATGTGTTAGAATCTATGTTGTTTTACTTTTCGGCCATCTTTTTGTGGGTTGCTGGCTTCTAGTCTTTTCCTCTGATGCTGGGTGTCTTGGTTAAAATAGGCCTGACAGGCACATCTCTTTTACTTTCATTTTTCCTTCCTCACCAGATTGTGAGGAAATCCCCTCCCTCCAGGTAGTCTCCTGTCTCTAGCAGCTCTGTGAAACCTCATACCACAGTTGGATTGCAGAGCTTCAGGAGGACAGATATAACTGCGCTAATCTCTCAGGCTCATTGTATGTGAACACGTCACACTCAATAAGGTTGGTATTTTATGTTTTTATTCATCACAATTGTTTATTTAGCTTGTTTTATGAATGTATAGCACAAAGTGTGAGGATATTTCATAGAAATAAGGCAGATTAAAAAAAGAAAGTGTGCTGCTCAGGCATATACAGTAGTTCCCTAACACATATTCCTTCTCATGCTTCAGATTATCTGCTGAAATGGAGAGGAAAATGTACAATTTATCAAAAAACCTTGATGTTGAGGAAGTAACAAACATGCTGTTAGATGATGCAGACCCCACACTGAATGAGGATTTAGGAGAGGAAAGTGAGATTGATTCTCATGATGAGGTGGAAGTATGTGAAGTGGATTCTGAAACAGAGCAAGATGGTGACAGTGATGAGGATGAAGATGTAGAATCTTATTATATGGGAAAAGATAAAAAAACCGAATGGAACAAGAAGCCACTCCAGAAAAAACGTAGGGAACCTCAAAACATTATTACTCACCTTCCTGCAGTTATAGGAACTGCAAGTAATGCAAAAACTGCAGTTGAATGCTGGAATAGTTTATTCACAGATGACATTCTGGACTCTATTGTCACATATACCAACCAATATATAGACATTATAAAGGACAAGTTCATCTGCAACAGAACCATCAAGGCCACAGATGAAATAGAACTGTGTGCTTTTTTTGGATTATTATACCTTGCAGGAGCTTATAGGGCAAATAGACAAAGTTTGGAGGAACTTTGGAGTAAAGATGGGGATGGAGTTGAAAAATTTGGCCTTGTTATGTCCATAAACAGATTCAAGCTTCTAATTCGTTGCCTTCGGTTTGACGACAGAACTACCCGAACCGAACGGAAAACACATGACCGACTTGCTCCAATTCGTGATATATTCCAAAAATTTGTTGAAAACTGTAAAAAAAGCTATTGCCCTGGGGAGAATCTCACTATTGACGAAATGCTCCCTGGTTTTCGTGGTAAATGTGCCTTTCGTCAATATATTCCATCAAAGTCTAACAAATATGGAATAAAAATGTATGCCCTTGTTGATGCCAGTAAGACCTACACTTACAACCTGGAAGTTTATGCAGGAAAACAACCAGAAGGTCCTTACTGTGTCAGCAACAAACCCAGTGATGTTGTAAAAAGACTGGCTGAGCCCTTATTTGGATCGGGTCGCAATATAACAGCTGACAATTGGTTTTCAAATTGTGATCTGATTGATTATCTGAAAATGCAGAAGCTTTCATATGTCGGAACTGTAAGAAAAAATAAAAAAGAATTGCCTACACAGTTTGTAAGTGTGAAAGGGAGACAACAGTACAGCAGTATGTTTGCATTCCATAATGGAAAGGTTTTGGTTTCCTATGTACCACAAGCAAAAAAAATTGTACTTCTTCTATCAACACTTCATGATGATGATGCCATCGATCCTGGGACTGAGGCACAAAAAAACCCGGAGATAATTACATTTTATAATGCAACCAAAGGGGGTGTTGATACAGCTGATCAGATGTGCTCAACTTTCAACGTCAGCAGAAACACCAAACGCTGGCCAATGGTCATATTTTTTGCTATGTTGAATTTGGGTGGCATAAATTCACAAGTCATTTACCTTGAAAACAAGCTTGAACCACTCCGTAGACGATTCTAGCTGAAAAAATTGGCCCATGAACTAGTGCTTGGAGAGCTAAGCTGGAGAAGTATGAAAACAATCGGTATCCCCTCTCGCCTTCAAGTTCAGCTCAAAAGATTCCGCCCAGGAGATGATAGTGAAAATTCACCACCTGCACCACCTCCCAAAAGAAGGAGATGCACCACCTGCACCACGGAAAGCGGAATCAGAAGGCTTTCTAATTATGAATGTCACAAATGTCATAATGCAATCTGCCTGACACATGCAAAAATGATGTGTAATTCTTGCTCTTTGCTCTGCAAGTGTAATTTTTCTGGGGAAACTTCAGGATCTAATTCTGTTTGAATATGTGTTTAATAGTACTTAAGGTACCTTAAAATTAAGTTTGTTTGTTTGGCGGGAGTTTTGAAATGTTTGTATTTCAGAGTTATTAGTTTTATGTTAAGTAAATGGTTTTTTTTTTTGCACCTGATTATGTGTAGTCTCTTTTATTACATCCCTATGAAGGTCACTGATCACTTTTAGAGCACTGAAATTGCAAACATTAGATATTATAGGTATTTTTCTAGCCTGCGCCTGACAGTCACATTGTATGTGAACTCGTTAGAACCGATATTGTATGTGACGGAGGTCTAAGTGATCTCCTCACTCTTTATTACTCAGCACCTGTCTCCCATTCCTCGCTGGACATCAGTGTTGTTACGCTTGTGCTCTGGCTAAGTTGCCTTGTTAGTTCTTTGTGCTTAGGACAATTTTTATCCTGGGACTTCTTGTTCCACCAGTTTTGTTTCCTTAATCTTCGTTCTGCGACAAACTTTTCTTTTAGGAGGTCTCCTGTTTTTGCTCCCAGTCCTTAGATCTTTTAGGGGCACTCTTTCCCCTTACTTCAGGTTTTCGTTTGAGTTCAGCGCAGGATCGTCGGTGGGGCTATTCATAAGGACTAGGGCACCCACCCCAGCATAGGGTTTAAGCAGAGTCTCAGTACAAGGACAGCTTTTCCCCCCTATTCCTTAGTTCTTAGTTACAGAACATAACAGTATGGACTGGTTATTTTGAGTTTTGCTTAGTTATATCTTTTTGTGCCAGGAAGAGGCTGTTATGTTTTGTTTTTCCTGACTGGTTTATGGACATTTAATAAACCACCAGTTTGTTTTGAACCTGTGGACTGCATTCCTGTGTGAACCTGCATCTACCCCAGAGCTGATCCTTCACAAATTCGTGCTAGAAGTGCGGGCACGAATCCCAAGGGGCAGTGTGGCTGCTATAGGAAACCGTATATATCCTGGGTGAAGGCCGCCAGCCAGAAAGGTTCATCCGGCAGCATAGAGGAGCTGATAAGACAACTGGTGCAGGCGAATATGCAGCAGCACCAAGCTCAGCTGGAGACCAACAAATTGTTGATACAGCATTTCCAGCTTCAACAGCAACAAATGCAGCAGCAGGAGCGACAGCAGCAGAAACAGATGACACTCCATGCCAGAGAAGCCGCACCACCTCCAGGCCGAAGCGACGAGACCCAGGTGAGGAAAACCGTGAGAGTGGCGTTGCAAAAGATGACTCCGGGGGATGACATTGAGGCGTTTCTGGCCATATTTGAGAGAGTGGCGGACCGTGAGAGTCTACCCCTGGAGCAGTGGGCCGAGGTTCTAGCGAAATATCTGACCAGGGAACCACAGAAGGCGTATTTTGATTTGGCCCTGCAGGACTCTAAGGAGTATAGTAAACTTAAGGCTGAGATCCTGGTGCAGCTGAGCGTAACCCTGGCAGTCAGGGCACAATGAGTCCACCTCTGGGTTTTCTACAGGGAGAAACCTCCTAGGTCACAAATGTTTGACCTTCTGCACCTAGTCCAGAAGTGGCTACAGCCAGAGACTTGTTCCCCAGCCCAGATGGTCGAGAGAGTCATCATGGATCGATTTATCCACTCTCTGCTGAAGCCGATTCAGTCCTGTGTTGCCCAGGGAGATCCCCAAAATGCAGACGACCTGGTGGGGCTAGTGGAGAGGTACCAGGCGGTAGAGGGTTCCCTGAGTGGTCAAGTGAGGGTTAGAGCACCTTTCTGGGTTTCCCAAAGGGGGGATGGCTTCCAAAATAAGGGGTCTAAATCCTCACTGGGTGGGCGTCCAAAATCCCCGGAGGTCGCTGAATCGCAGCTGGGGAATCAGTCCCATTCCATCCTCTGTTGGAGGTGTCATGCCCCTGGCCGTATAGCCGCCCGTGTCCCATGAACTCTGAGCCAATGGACTGCAACATAGGCCGGCGTTGCTCCTATTTGGCCTACCCTGCCTGCAGCGCAGATCCTCAACCTGGCGAGGGCCCTCAGGCATGTTCAGGGTCTGTAAATGGGATACAAGTGAATGGACTGTTGGCCTCAGGAAGTCTGGTTACTCTGATAAGTGCCACACTCCCTCATCGGTTGGGGCATGGGAAGGTGGTGGGTGTCCGGTGTATCCATGGGGACGCTAAGAACTATTCTGTGGCCCAGGTGGATGTAAGCACAGACTGTGGCACCGCGTCTCATGAAGTGGGGGTTGTCCAGGACTTATTGCACCCCATAATAATTGGACGGGACTTTGTATTCTTCTGGGACATGTGGAGGAAAGCGGGGATGCCTGGTTGCTCGGATGACAGCCAGAACACCCCTAAGGAAACCTCGCCGCAAACCATAGTAGACGAGTTTCCCATGTGTGTGCTTGTTGGCAATGAAGATGATGCAGCATCCCCTGAGGCCAATATCCCTGAGCTGGAGGTGTCCGAGGGAAACTTTGGAACTGCCCAACTCAGGGATTTAACTCTTAAAGGGGCATTTGAAAATGTTACAGTGTTAAATGGGGTGCCTCAAGAGTCGGGGGTCGACGGTCGTTTCCCTCATTTTGCTGTGAATGGGGATTTTTGGTATAAAGTAACCAAGCCAAGGGGTGAGGTAATAGAGCAATTGCTGGTGCCAGGGCCCTATAGACGCAGGGTGTTAGACATGGCTCATTCCCATGTGTTGGGTGGTCACCTCGGCATAGATAAGACCCAGGAACAGATCCCCCAGAGATTCTACTGGCCAGGATGCTACAGGAAAATAATGAGATATTGTCGTTCCTGCCCCACATGCCAGCTAACCACCCCGGTGGCCAACTTACTCAGTCCCCTAGTGCCGCTACCTGTCATCGAGGTTCCATTTGAACTCATAGCGATGGATCTAGTGGGGCCCCTGGTCAAGTCGGTCCGAGGGCATCAGTATATCCTGGTGGTGTTAGATTATGCTACACGGTATCCAGAGACAGTACCCCTATGAAACTCCTCCAGGTGTATAGCCTGCGAGTTGGTCCATATATTTTTCAGAACGGGGTTGCCTAAGGAGATTCTAACGGACCAAGGGACTCCATTTATTTCGAAGGTCATGCGGGAATTGTGCAAAACATTGCAGATTGCACAACTGAGAACCTCCGTGTACTATCCCCAGACAGACGGACTGGTTGAGAAGTTTAACAAAATCTTGAAGGCCATGTTGAGAAAAGCAGTGGAGAAGGATGGCCGAGACTGGGACTGTCTGCTTCCCTATCTGTTGTTCTCCATCAGGGAAGTCCCCCATCAGGGAAGTCCCCCAAGCTTCCACAGGCTTCTCCCCGTTTGAACTACTCTATGGCCGACACCCTCGAGGACTCGTGGATGTGGCAAAAGAGTCCTGGGAAGCTGAGACCACTCCCTATAGGAGCGTGGTGGAGTACATTGCCCATATGCAAGAGAGGATTGCCAACGTGATGCTCATTGTGAAGGAGCTCCCCCTCAAGGCACAAGAGGCACAGTCCAGGGTGTATAATAGGTCAGCCAAGTTGAGACAGTTCAACCCAGGAGATTGAGTACTTGTGCTAGTGCCCACAGTGGAGAGCAAGTTCATGGCCAAGTGGCAGGGCCCCTATGAGGTGGTAGAGAAAGTTGGGGAAGTCAACTATAAAATCCACCAACCAGGGAAGAGGTAGCCCTACCAAATTTACCATGTTAATCTGATTAAATCGTGGCAGGACAGAGAACCATGGAAGCTCCTTGTCTGGTGGCTGAGGCTGACGCCAACGTGAAAGAGGTCAAGGTGGCAGAGTCGCTGTCGCGTGCCCAAAAGCAACAGTGTAAAGAGTTGCTACATCGGAATAGAGACCTATTCTCAGTGCTACCCGGCTGTACTCAGGTCATAGAGCATGAGGTTCTTACGGAGACTCATGTCCGGGTAAACTTAAAGCCGTATCAGATTCCCGAAGCCCGCCGAGGTGATCTCGAAAGAGGTGAAGCGGATGCTTAGCCTGGGAGTCATTGAAGAGTCCAAGAGTGGCTGGTCCAGGCCCATAGTCTTAGTGCCAAAACCAGATGGAGAATGGTGGTTTTGCAACGACTATAGGAAGCTGAATGTGGTCTCGAAGTTCTATGCTTACCCAATTCCTTGGGTAGATGAGCTTATTGAAAGGCTAGGGCCTGCTCGGTACATCGCCACTCTGGACCTCACCAAAGGATACTGGCAAATTCCCCTGTCCAAAGAGGCCAAGGAAAAGACGGCCTTCTCAACACCAGACGGATGTTATCAGTACGTCAGGATGCCATTTGGGTTGCAGGGAGCTCTGGCCACTTTCCAGAAAGCCATGGACCGGATCTTAGCACTCCACAAAAAGTATGCGCGGCCTACCTAGATGACATCGTCATATTCAGCCAGGACTGGGAAAGTCATCTTTGCAAAGTTCAAGCCATACTTGACGCCCTAAGGAAGGTGGGCTTTACCATCAACAAGAAGAAATGTGCTATGGGGATGGAGAAAGCCAAGTATCTGGGCTATATGGTTGGTACAGGGGAAATAAAACCACAAATAAATAAGGTCGAGGCGATCCTGAACTGGCCACAGCCCCTCTCAATGAAGCAGGTCAGGGAATTTCTAGGCATCGTGGGCTACTATCAAAGATTTGTCCCTAACTTTGCCCGTATAGCAGCCCCTCTGATGGATCTTCTGAAAGGGACGAAGTCAGCTATGGCTAAGTGGTCCCCGAAAGCTGAAGTGGACTTCCAGGAATTAAAACCGGCCCTCTGTAAACAGCCAGTCTTGGTGGTGCCCAACTTCTCCAAAGAGTTCGTGGTCCAGATGGACGTATTGGATGTCGGGCTCGGAGCAGTCTTGTTCTAGGATTTTAATGAAGAGAAACACCCTGTAATGTACCTCTGTCAGAAACTGTCCAAGTGTGAGAAGAACTACTCCATAGTGGAAAAAGAATGTTTAGCCATCAAGTGGGCATTAGACACTCTGAGGTATAATCTGTTAAGTAGAAGGTTCAGGTTAGTGTCGGACCATGCCCCACTGAGGTGGATGCGAAAAAAAAAGGGGAACAATGCCCAAGTAGCTAGGTGGTTCCTATTCCTACAGGATTTTAGTTTTCAGGTGGAGCATAGGCCTGGGAAACAACATGGGAATGCTGATGCCCTATCACGGGTCTATTGTATGTTGGCAGAAGGTGCCAAGCCCGCTGGCATGGGCAGAAGGGGGGGTATCTAAGGTTGCAACCGGACAGGTTGTGGACAGGAGGTATGTGTCCCCAAGGTGCCAAGCCTTGGTGATGTAGGACTCGGAAAAGAAGGCTACAGCACACATAGTGCTGAGAGGTGTTTAATGGGCCCGGATTATAGGGCCGGGTTTTACGAGTAGCTGAAAGAGCTGGGGGGGGGGGATCAGATGCTCACTGACCTCCAGTCCAGGTCTTGGAAGGCCTGATTTAAGACAGCTGAGCCTGTCTCAGTGGGGCTGTGTGTTGTGCAAGATGAGCAAACCTTGCATGAGTGTCTCAGACTAAGCTGGAGGCAGAGAAAGGCACTTTATTTAAATTGCCGAGGCCGTGCTGTATGGACTGGTTATTTTGAGTTTTGTTCAGTTATAGCTTTTTTTGTGCCAGAAAGAGGCTGCTATGTTTTGTTTTTCGTGACTGGTTTATGGACGACATTTAATAAACCACCAATTTGTTTTGAACCTGAGGACTGCATTCCGCATCTACCCCAGAGCTGATCCTTCACAGTGCATACGATCCGGAGCCGCTGCGGGTTTGACGCTGCGTGTTATGCAGTGTCAAACCTGCAGCGGCCAGATGTTACAGCATAGTGGGTGGGATTTCTAGAAATACCATGTACACTGTGTATTTGGGCACCTGCAGATCACCCACGGAAACTGACATGTAAAGAGTCTTTCCAGACCGCAGCATGTCAATTTCTCCGGCGGGTCCGCCTGTGGGCTTTCCCCATAGACCTAACCTCTATGAGGAAAGTCTGCAGGTGAAAAAAAAATAAATGGCACCGCTAATTTGCATAATGAGCGGAAGCCGCGCGGCTATTCCGGAGTGTCGGGGCCGCAGGCTGCTACGCATCGTGGGCACATACCCTTAAACAACTCATGTTCTATAGTTCTACAGTTTGTTTTTAAATGGAATTGTACAGATCATAGGTTACATTAAAGGGGCAGTCTGATGCCTCTAATACCCTTTACAAATATCTATCTTTAACTCCTAACCACTTTTGTAATTTTCTTTATTATAAAATTACCTACTATTTGAGGAGAGTTTCAAACAAGATGTCATCAGGAGGATGGTCCCTACAGTCATTTCCCAGCGACTGTGGTAAGCTATTGCAGCCCTGTCCCTTCATGGCATCCTGTTTCGTGGGAGGGGGTTTGGTATGATAGAAGCTGCAGAGAAGTAGCTGCAGCGCCATCCAGTTTGAGACTCCCCTCAAAGAAAAAGTCACGCGAAGTAAAGTAAAACAGATATAGGGATTATTTGTATTGGTAGAATGGTAGGGATTTTTACAATAAAGCAAATTAGAAAAGTGGTTTGGACCTAAAAGTAAATATTTAGAAAAGGCATTATAGGTATCAGACCACCCCTTTAAACTTTGAAAAAGTTCTGAAATTATTCTTCTTGGTATGATTTTTTGGGCATTTTAACAGGGGTGTGTAGACTTTGTATATCCACTGTATTCTGCTTTGTTTCACACGTGTTTATTTACTCCTCGTTTCCATACAGTTATGTGCAAAATAAAAACTCATACAACATTGGAAAAAAGTCATGACTAGATGTAGGCAAGTAATGGAAACCAACAGAATCAACAGTCAGGACATGCACACTGCTAATCAGGTGTAACAGACTCATGGGCGGCTCTGTGGTCCTGGGTTCAAATCCCACCAGGGATGACATCTGCAAGGAGTTTGTATGTTCTCCCCATGTTTGCATGAGTTTCCTCTGGGTTCTCCAGTTTCCTCCCACATTCCAAAGACATACTGATAGGGAATGTAGATTGTGAGCCCCAATGGGGACAGTGCCCATAATGTCTGTAAAATTGTCTGAATTGTAAAGCATGGCAGAAAATGTTGGCGCTATATAAATAAAAAAAATATTATTATTATTTAAAGGCAGGAGTTCTAATTAATATCAATGTGGAGTTCAATTAATGAGGTCATTCATTCTCTGAAGAAACAGGTGTCAATTATGGCCCTTATTTAATGGAGTAAAGCAAACGTACTCCATGGTTTTAGCTCTTGCTCTGTGAGTAGTATGGATTGTTCCAGACATTGTACCGAAGGAGAAAGAACTTAGCTCAAAAAGTTGATTGGAGAGGGGAAAACATATAAAGAAATGCAGAAAATAATTGGCTGCTCAGCTAAAAAGATTTCCAATGCTTTAAAATGGCAAACAAAAGCTGAAACACGTGGTAGGAAAAGAAATACTACCATCCGCAAAGATCATAGAATCACAAGAATGGCAAAGGAGCATCCAATGATCAGCACCAGGTAGATCAAATAAGATATTCAGTTACCTGTGAGTCCTGCAACTATCAGAAGACACTTACTTGAAGCCAAACTATTTGCAATCAACTCTCGTACAGTACCATTGCTGAAAGATTTGTGTTGAAAAGGTTACAGTTTACCAAAAAACACATTGACTGGCCTAAAGAGAAGTGGAGCAACATTCTATGGACAGATGAGAGCAAGATTGTTCTTATTGGGTTTAAAGGCTGCAGACAGTTTGTGAGACGACCCATAAACACTGAATTCAAGCCACAGTACACTGAAAACTGTAAAATATAGAGGTGCAAGCATAATGGTTTGGGGATGTTTCTCATACCATGGAGTTGGTCTCATTTATCACATACCAGGCGCCATGGACCAGTGTGAATATATCAAAATACTGGAAGAGGTCATTTTGCCTTATGCTGAAGAAGAAATTCCCTTGGAATGGGTGTTTCAGTAGGACAACGGCCCCAACACACACCAGCAAACAACATCCTGGTTGCAGAACAACAGTATGGATTTTATGAAGTGGCCAGCCCAATTACCAGACCTCAATGCAATTGAGAATTTGTAGAGTGGCATCATAAATGCTGGTTTTGATACAAAACCTAAGAATGCAAAAGAACTGTGGAATGTAGTTCAGTCAGCTTGGGCGGCAATATCTGTCTGCCAGTGTCAGATGTTAGTTGACTCCATGCCACACGTGTAAAGCAGTTATCAGAAATAAAGGTTCTAAAACTAAATTATTAGTCCAGTGATTAACTGAAAAGCGAAGTCTGTGAACAAATTTCAATTTATACTGTAAATATTCGAGTTTGTAAATGAAAAGGCAGAACCTGCTATTTTTGTGAACAGCCTATTATTCCTTTTTCTTCATTTTTAGTATAAAAATTGATATTTTATTCATGTTTTCATTTGATAATTGAATGTTCAGTGCTCCCAGTGCCTTTGTGTATATGGAAATAAATGCTATTATGAGGATTGAGCTTTTTCTCAGATGTTTTAAAAACACACTGCTATTATTTTGCACATAAATGCATGTTATCTCTTGCTTTTTCTGCTTTCAGGTTGAATCTAAAGTGTTCACATTCCAAATATGAACAAAGAAAACAATTGTATGAATAGGTGTGTCCAAACTTTTGACTGGTACTATATATAGCTATACTTTTGCATCATTTTAAGAACCATACATCATTTTTAAACCATTTTAATTGCTTTGATTTGCTGTTTTTTTTAGTTTTCTTACAGAAAAAATGCAAATCGAAATTCGTCACTAGACAGTGAATCACAAGTTGAGCAAATGTTTCTGATTGCACGACTTGTCTGAGAACCGCTGTCATGTGACACATTTTGCAGTGCAGCCCTAGCCTTATGATCCCGGGATCTGCATCTCAATTTAGAATGAAGAAGTGGCCACCAGTGCGTCCCTCATCTATGGACTGAATATAGAATAAATGTCCCAGAGGGGAACACCCTTTTAAGGCCACAAAGTGGATTACTTAACATGTCGTATTCTAATCTAGCGAGGTTATTCATTAAGTATATTTCCAAACCAATTGGAAAAAAGGTTATTGATTAAACTAGTAACAGATAAACTACAATGTTCCACCCTAGTTATTCTGAGTTATTCTGAGTATGCCGTAAGTGCACTGTCACATTTCTGTAAAATATGTTTGCTCAACAATGAAAAATTGTAAACAAAGTTACACAGGCACACCTAGATCTAAAGAATCTATGAGATTGTAGTTAGAATACAATGTATTCTATCAATATACCATCCTTGCGCACTTTAAATTTAAAAGATTTTTTAATCACTTAAAGGGAACCTGCGTCTGAGCAAATTAAACATTGACAAATCCGCCGGCCTAGATGGTATTCATCCACGGATACTGAGGGAATTGAACTCAGAAATTGACAGACCGCTGGATCTCGTATTCTTAAACTCTCTGGTAACAGTGGTAGTGCCACAGGATTGGAGGATGGCCGATGTGGTACCGATATTTAAGAAAGGTAAAAAGGTGGATCCAGGTAACTACCGTCCAGTAAGTCTGACATCAGTAGTGTGCAAATTTTTGAGAGCATCATAAGAGATGACCTGCAAAGTTATATTGCAGAGAATAATATAGTAAATGATAATCAGCATGGATTCATGAAAAATAGGTTGTGTCTAACCAACATGTTGGGGTTCTATGAGGAGGTAAGTGCAAATCTGGATGTTGGTAATGCGGCTGATGTGATTTATCTGAACTTTGCAAAGACGTTTGATACTGTACCACATAACAGCCTTATACTGAAGCTACAGAAGCAAGGACTTGGGGGAACTATATGTAGATGGGTAAGGAATTGGCTAAATGATAGGAAAAGAGTCGTCATAAATGGTACATTCTCTAAATGGGGTATAGTCAGCAGTGGGGTGCTGCAGGGATCTGTGCTAGGACCGATTCTTTTTAACCTTTTTATTAATCACCTTGTGGATGGGATTGAGAGTAAAGTGTCAGTCTTTGCTGACGACACCAAACTATGTAGGATATTAAAATTTGATCTTGACATTACGATATTGCAGAACGATGTGGATAAGATGACTGAATGGGCAAACACTTGGCAGATGAGGTTTAATGTAGATCAATGCAGAGTAATGCACCTAGGACGGAGTAATCCTATTGCTGCATACACATTAAATAGGAGTATACTTGGGACAACAGAACAGGAAAAAGACTTGGGCATTCTGGTTACAAGTAAGCTGAGCAGCAGTACTCAATGTCAAGCAGCAGCTGCAAAAGCAAACAAGATTTTATGATGTATAAAAGGAGAAATAAAATCCCGCGATCCCAACGTACTGTTGCCCCTTTATAAATCACTGGTGAGAAGACATCTGGAATATGGGATCCAATTTTGGGCTCCACATTTTAAAAAGGATATTCAGAAGTTAGAGTCAGTTCAAAGGCGGGCAACTAGATTATTACAGGGGATGGAAGGCCTCTCATATGATGAGAGGTTGAAAAAGTTGAGTTTGTTTAGCTTAGAAAAACGATGCGTCAGAGGGGATAACATTTACATGTACAGTTATATGAAAAAGTTTGGGCACCCCAATTAATCTTAAGTTTAATGTTTTATAAAAATTGGTGTTTTTGCAACAGCTATTTCAGTTTGATATATGTAATAACTGTTGGACACAGTAATGTTTCTGCCTTGAAATGAGGTTTATTGTACTAACAGAAAATGTGCAATCTGCATTCAAACAAAATTTGACAGTTGCATAAGTATGGGCACCCTTATCATTTTATTGTTTTAAATACTCCTACCTACTTTTTACTGACTTACTAAAGCACTTTTTTTGGTTTTGTAACCTCATTGAGCTTTGAACTTCATAGCCAGGTGTATGCAATCATGAGAAAAGCTACTTAAAGTGGCCACTTGCAAGTTGTTCTCCTGTTTGAATCTCCTCTGAAGAGTGGCATCATGGGCTCCTCAAAACAACTGTCAAATGATCTGAAAACAAAGATTATTCAACATAGTTGTTCAGGGGAAGGATACAAAAAGCTGTCTCAGAGATTTAACCTGTCAGTTTCCACTGTGAGGAACATAGTAAGGAAATGGAAGAACACAGGGACAGTTCTTGTTAAGGCCAGAAGTGGCAGGACAAGAAAAACATCAGAAAGGCAGAGAAGAAGAATGGTGAGTTCAGTCAAGGACAATCCTCAGACCACCTCCAGAGAGCTGCAGCATCAACTTGCTGCAGATGGTGTCACTGTGCTTCGGTCAACTATACAACGCACTTTGCACAAGGAGAAGCTGTATGGGAGAGTGATGCGAAAGAAGCCGTTTCTGCAAGCACGTCACAAACAGAGTCGTCTGAGGTATGCAAAAGCACATTTGGAGAAGCCAATTTCTTTTTGGAAGAAGGTCCTGTGGACTGATGAAAGCAAGATTGAGTTGTTTGGTCATACAAAAAGGCGTTATGCATGGCGGCAAAAAAACACAGCATTCCAAGAAAAACACTTGCTAACCACAGTAAAATTTGGTGGAGGTTCCATCATGCTTTGGGGCTGTGTGGCCAATGCCGGCACCGGGAATCTTGTTAAAGTTGAGGGACGCATGGATTCCACTCAGTATCAGCAGATTCTTGACAATAATGTTCAAGAATCAGTGATAAAGTTGAAGTTACGCAGGGGATGGATCTTTCAGCAAGACAATGATCCAAAACACCACTCCAAATCTACTCAGGCATTCATGCAGAGGAACAATTACAATGTTCTGGAATGGCCATCCCAGTCCCCAGACCTGAATATCATTGAACATCTGTGGGATCATTTGAAGAGGGCTGTCCATGCTCGGCGACCATCAAACTTAACTGAACTGGAATTGTTTTGTAAAGAGGAATGGTCAAAAATACCTTCATCCAGGATCCAGGAACTCATTAAAAGCTATAGGAAGCGACTACAGGCTGTTATTTTTGCAAAAGGAGGATCTACTAAACATTTTCTGTTAGTACAATAAAACTCATTTCAAGGCAGAAACATTACTGTGTCCAACAGTTATTACATATATCAAACTGAAATAGCTGTTGCAAAAACACCAATTTTTATAAAACATTAAGCTTAAGATTAATAGGGGTGCCCAAACTTTTTCATATAACTGTATAAATATACAGTACAGACCAAAAGTTTGGACACACCTTCTCATTTAAAGATTTTTCTGTATTTTCATGACTATGAAAATTGTACATTCACACTGAAGGCATCAAAACTATGAATTAACATATGTGGAATTATATACTTAACAAAAAAGTGTGAAACAACTGAAAATATGTCTTATATTCTAGGTTCTTCAAAGTAGCCACCTTTTGCTTTGATGACTGCTTTGCACACTCTTGGCATTTTCTTGATGAGCTTCAAGAGGTAGTCACCGGAAATAGTCTTCCAACAATCTTGAAGGAGTTCCCAGAGATGCTTAGCACTTGTTGGCCCTTTTGCCTTCACTCTGCGGTCCAGCTCACCCCAAACCATCTCGATTGGGTTCAGGTCTGGTGACTGTGGAGGCCAGGTCATGTAGCACCCCATCACTCTCCTACTTGGTCAGATAGCCCTTACACAGCCTGGAGGTGTGTTTGGGGTCATTGTCCTGTTGAAAAATAAATGATGGTTCAACTAAACGCAAACCGGATGGAATAGCATGCCACTGCAAGATGCTGTGGTAGCCATGCTGGTTCAGTATGCCTTCAATTTTGAATAAATCCCCAACAGTGTCACCAGCAAAGCACCCCCACACCATCACACCTCCTCCTCCATGCTTCACGGTGGGAACCAGGCATGTAGAGTCCATTCGTTCACCTTTTCTGCGTCGCACAAAGACACGGTGGTTGGAACCAAAGATCTCAAATTTGGACTCATCAGACCAAAGCACAGATTTCCACTAGTCTAATGTCATGTCCATTCCTTGTGTTCTTTAGCCCAAACAAGTTTCTTCTGCTTGTTGCCTGTCCTTAGCAGTGGTTTCCTAGCAGCTATTTTACCATGAAGGCCTGCTGCACAAAATCTCCTCTTAACAGTTGTTGTAGAGATGTGTCTGCTGCTAGAACTCTGTGTGGCATTGACCTGGTCTCTAATCTGAGCTGCTGTTAACCTGCGATTTCTGAGGCTGGTGACTCGGATAAACTGATCCTCAGAAGCAGAGGTGACTCTTGGTCTTCCTTTTCTGGGGCGGTCCTCATGTGAGCCAGTTTCTTTGTAGTGCTTGATGGTTTTTGCAACTGCACTTGGGGACACTTTCAAAGTTTTCCCAATTTTTCGCACTGACTGACCTTCATTTCTTAAAGTAATGATGGTCACTCGTTTTTCTTTACTTAGCTGCTTTTTTCTTGCCATAATACAAATTCTAACAGTCTATTCAGTAGGACTATCAGCTGTGTATCCACCTGACTTCTGCACAACACAACTGATGGTCCCAACCCCATTTATAAGGCAAGAAATCCCACTTATTAAACCTGACAGGGCATACCTGTGAAGTGAAAACAATTTCCAGTGACTACCTCTTGAAGCTCATCAAGAGAATGCCAAGAGTGTGAAAAGCAGTCATCAAAGCAAAAGGTGGTTACTTTGAAGAACCTAGAATATAAGACATATTTTCAGTTGTTTCACACTTTTTTTGTTAAGTATATAATTCCACATGTGTTAATTCATAGTTTTGATGCCTTCAGTGTGAATGTACAATTTTCATAGTCATGACAATACAAAAAAAATCTTTAAATGAGAAGGTGTGTCCAAACTTTTGGTCCGTACTGTATGTGTGGTGAGTACAAAGGAGTAGCACATGACTTATTCCTTCCAAAGACCATACTAAGGACCAGGGGGCACTCATTACGGGTGGAAGAAAGGTGATTCTGGCATCTAAACAGGAAAAGTTTCTTTACAGTCAGACTGTGGAATGCCCTACCACAAGAGGTAGTGATGGCAGACACTATAACAGCTTTCAAAAAAGGGATAGATGATTTCCTCGATACACATAACATTGTGGGTAACAGTTAAATTAGACAAAATGTTACAGCTATCGTAGTGCATTTAGCACGGTAATAGTAATTACATACAGTTGTCCTCAAAAGTTGACATACCCGGCAGAATTTTACCTTTCTTGGCCTTGTTTCAGACAATATGAATGATAACAAAAAACTTTTTCTCCACTCATGGTTATTGGTTGGGTGAAGCCATTTATTGTCAAACTACTGTGTTTTCTCTTTTTAAATCTTAATGACAACCAAAAACATCCAAATGACCCTGATCAAAAGTTCACATAACCTGGTGATTTTGGCCTGATAACATGCACAGAATTTGACACAAATGGATTTGAATGGCTACTAAAGGTAACATCCTCACCTGTGACCTGTTTGCTTGTAATCAATGTGTGTGCATAAAAGCTGAGTGAGTTTTTGGGATCCAGACAGAATCTTGCATCTTTCATCCAGCCACTAACGTTTCTGGATTGTGAGTCATGGGGAAAGCAAAAGAATTGTCAACGGATCTACGGGAAAAGGTAGTTGAACTGTATAACATAGGAAAGGGATACAAAAAAATATCCAAAGAATTGATAATGCCAGTCAGCAGCGTTCAAACTGTTATTAACAAATGGAAAATCAAGGGTGCTGTAAAAAAAAACCAGGTAGACCAACAAAAATTTCAGCTACAACTGCCAGGAAAATTGTTCGGGATGCAAAGAAAACCCACAAATAAGATCAGCTGAAATTCAGGACTCTTTGAAAACTAGCGATGTGGCTGTTTCAAGATGCACAATAAGGAGGCATTTGAAGAAAAAATAGCTGCATGGTCGAGTCGCCAGAAGAAAGTCATTACTGCGTAAATGAGACAAAGTTTCTCGCCTACAATACGCCAAACAGCACAGAGACAAGCCTCAAAACTTCTGGAACAAGGTAATTTGGAGCGATGATACCAAAATTGAACTTTTTGGCCACAACCATAAACGTGACATTTGGAGAGAGGTCAACAAGGCCTATGATGAATGGAACACCATTCCTACAGTAAAGCACGGAGGTGGATCGCTGAAGTTTTGGGGATGTGTGAGCTACAAAGGCACAGGAAACTTGGTAAAAGTTGAAGGAAAGATGAATGCAGCACATTATCAGCAAATACTGGAGGCAAATTTGCACTCATGAGCCCGGAAGCAGCGCATGGGACTGTCACGCCAGGTGTGGGAAAGACTTAGTGCAACACAGAGGGAAAAGGGAAAGGGAGCCCTGACACTAGGGAAAGGGGGAAGGGGAGACCTCCTAGTTTTATCTGGTGTTACCCTGTCTCAACTAGCATCCCTATATTGCCTCTTCAGCAATCGCTGCACGCCTGCCTCGCCCTACTCTCCCTGGCATATGGCTACGGCTAGGGATGGGAGGAGATGAGCACTAGTCAACTTCCACTAAACTCTATAGACAAGGGTAGACAAAACAGGGGAAAAACGGCTTAGCTTTAGATGAACTCCAAATAAGCACACGGCCTCAAGCTCCAGAGAGGACGAAGTACTGCTCCTGCTAAGCTTCACAAGTAGAAATGAGTATAATCGGCGACTACCTCTCAGACACACCAGGTATGTATACACCCAGGCCAGAGAGCTAATTAGCAAGGGAGAGGTAGCCACTCGGTCCAAAAGACAGCCTTTTATCTAAGGAGCTGTCTGCAATGCCAAATGTAGAGATCTCCTGCAACCCACTGCAGGGTGACTGTCACCTCTGACACACCTGTGACAGGGACGTACTTGGACGTTCCAACATGACAATGATCCAAAACACAAGGCCAAGTCGACCTGTCATTGGCAAAAGCAGAACAAAGTGAAGGTTCTGAAGTGGCCATCTCAGTCTCCTGACCTCAATATCATTGAGCCACTCTGGGGAGATCTCAAGCGCGCAGTTCATGCTAGACAGCCCAGGAATTTACAGGAACTGGAGGCTTTTTGCCAAGAAGATTGGGCAGCTTTACCATCTGAGAAAATAAAGAACTTCATCCACAACTACCACAAAAGACTTCAAGCTGTCATTGATGTTAGAGGGGGCAATACACGGTCTTAAGAACTGGGGTATGTGAACTTTTGATTGGGGTCATTTGGATGTTTTTGGTTGTCATTAAGATTTAAAAAGAGAAAACACAGTAGTTTAACAATAAATGGCTTCCCCCAACCAATAACCATAAGTGGATAAAAAGTTTTTTTTGTTATCATTCATATTCTCTGAAACAGGGCCAAGAAAGGAAAAATTCTGCAGAGGTATGTAAACTTTTGAGCACAACTGTAACTAGTATCATAAGTAGGTTTGATCCAGGGTTCTAGGACTTACCGCCTTTTCTCGGGGTCAAGAAGGAATTTTTCCCCGTGATGCAAATTGGCTGAAGGTGTCCTGGGGCTTTTACCTTCTTCTGGATCAACAGATTGAAGGGGTTGTCCACTACTTTGACATTGATGCCCTATCCGTAGGCCTGCATGATCGGCCGGGGTCCCGCACGTGGCACCCCCGCCGATCAGCTGTTATCGGTGCAGGCGGTAGCGGCTGCAGGCCGGAAGTCCTTACCTGCGGTGCCTGCCCATTAAGTTGTAGTGGCCATTGCTTGTAAATGCATATCCGCCTCCCATTCAATTGATTTACAAGCGGGGCCACTACAACTTGACGGCCAGGCACTGCAGGTAAGGACTTCCGGCTGGCGGCCAGTGCTGCTGGCATCGATAATAGCTGATCGGCGTGGGGTGCCGCGTGCGGGACCCCGGCCATTCATACATTGATGCCCTATCCATAGGATAGGGCGTCAATGTCAAAGTAGTGGACAACTTCTTTAAGGCATAGGGATTTTAGTAATACCTTTAATAGAATCACTAGAGTAATACAAAATATAAAACTAATTAAAAAATTATAAACGGGTTAATTTTTAATTGTAAAAGAACAGCAATAATAAAAATGGTAATACTAATACATTGGTGAGGCCTACTCACAGTTAGTTAGTAAGTTAGTGTAGTGTCAGTGTAGGGAGTACAATTGGGGCAATTGGGTCTTTATTCAACCTATGTTACTATGTACTATGTAACCTGTCTATTTTATTTACCCCATACCTTTAATTCACCCAATTGTTTGTACAGTGTAAGGCTGTGTGCCCACGATGCATTTTTTAAGCGTTTCCACAGTGGCAAAAACGCTGCAGAAACACTTAAAAAACGCATGGTAGAAGGCCTGCCATGTTCCCCAATAATAATCCGTATGTGCTGTGCACATGCTGCGGAAATTTCCGCTGTGGATTATCATTGCGGAAAAAAACGCAGCACTATCAATTATTTTGCGGAAGTGCTGCGTTTTCGCCGCCATTGACTTGCATTAGAACGCATGGATTACGCATCACTGTATATGTAGGTGCGCATTCCATGCGTTCTAATGTGCGGATGGTACCCAGGTGTGGAGCAGAGGAGACTCTCCTCCGGACCTGGGTACTATAGAAAACTGTAAAAAAAAAGAATAAAATAAAAAATAAATATATACTTACCTTCTGGCGCCCCGCGCTGCGCTCCTCCTCTCATGCCGGCAGTTTGCGATAGACTGAAGGACCTGCGCTGACGTCATAGTCATGTGTCGGCAGATCCTTCAGTGTAACGCGATCTGCCAGCAGCCGGGACAGTGAAGCAAGACTCCGGGGGCCATCGGAAGGTTAAGTATAGATTTATTTTTTATTTTTTGACATTCTCTCGGGTCACACTAAATAAATCCATGCAAATGGAACAAAGTTGTCAAGCACTTTCCAAGTGATGCTAAAATCGCTTGGAAAGCTCTTGTCAACCCGCATGCGGAAATGCATGTGAAGAACGCTTCACATCCGCATGTCCCTGGCAGGAAAACTCATGTACAATCCGCATGCGTTTTTTTTTCAGGAAAAATCCGGAGCATTTCTGCATCGTGGGCACATAGCCTAAAAGATTTATTAATCCTGGGGTTTGTGTACCTGAACTAGTAGTCCAGGAGCGCCATCACTCATCCCTGCATTTCTCTTGTGTTACACCCACAGCAATGTAACTGACAAAATGTGAGTAGAGAGGAGTAGAAGAGGGATTTCAAATTCAATTTGGTGCATCATATTTCAATACACACTTCATTAAGACTAGCCTGCACAAAACCAGTTTTGCCAGTTTGATGAATTGGGGCCAAAATGTGTAAAACAATACTGTTTCCTGGGTAAACAATTTCTTTTACCATTGCTAACATGTTACCTCCTAATGACCACTGTCGTTTTGTTAAGAACAATCCCTTAATACTATTGGAACAAAATAACTTTGGAAATGTGGTTATTCTAAAAAAAAAAAAGCTGCCTCTGCATCATTTTCTAGCACTCTGAGCCCTAATTCTTGTTCTGTAATGCTCTCAGTATTTAGAGTCCTGTTCCTGGTACCATGAGCTTCTTTCCTCATGTCCTGAATCCTATTCATCTGACCCTCTATATCTTGATTATCCCCTACTGTTTTTGGTCGTGATATGATAAAGCCATCATCTATTTGCTGTATATTGTGACTTGGTTACTTCAAGTCTTTAAGTAACATCAAAGACTGTCACATGTAGTTTGCATATTTTTGCTAGGTGATACCCCAAATTACGCACAGCTAAAAAGTAGTGTTGAGCGAGTATGTTCTATTAACCCTTTCGCCGAGTATGCTCGGGTCGAGTTCCGAGTACTTATAGCTGCTCGGTGATATGGTTCAATCTCTCCCGTGTGCATGATTTGCAACTGTTTGACAGTTTTATTACATGGGAGGAATGTCTATTTCTTACACATTCCTCACATGTAATAAAGCTGTCAAACAGTTGCAAATCATGCACATGGGAGAGATTGAACCATATCACCGAGCAGCTATAAATACTCGGAACTCGGCCCGAGCATACTCGGACAGAACATACTCGCTCAACACTACTAAAGAGTCTTCATTATTGAGATGAACATGTATATCACATACTTTTTTTATACAACACTAGTCTCTGAAATATAATAAAAAAATATAGAAAATCAGACTTCTTCAGCTGGAGAAAAATAAGACTTAGAAGGTGACCTGAGTTTTGTGTATTTTATGTTTTATAATACTCTCAGCAGTCACATTTATTCTCTATGAGACTGCTAAAAACAGCTACGGTAAGTCCTGTGTTTCTGAAATGTGCTCAGCACCTCCTCTGAGCCCAAAATGACCACCTCTTCTGTCTTGATTGATGTTGATGACGTCTCCCAAGTAATGTACACAACTTTTTCAACTTTATTCTGCGCGGAAGGGAACAAGACCTGAACAGGCAAGAGAATTATCAGGCTGTGTAGAAGACATAGGGTATTTGCACACGGTGTCTTTTAGACGGAGGCCTAGTCACATCGTTTTTGAAGCATATTGCTAAAGCTTCCTTTCTTAGGTCTTACTAAACGTCTTTTGCAGTGACTTTTTTCAAAATTCCATATATTGCACAGTGGCTTCATGGCTTGAAGAGGTTAAAAGAAATTACAAAAAATGTAACATATCACTGCAAGTCTATGTAAGCAGTAGGGTAATTTCTAAACACCACTCTTAATTCAAAGAGAGCTAGCACAAAGTGGTAACTAATTAAAACATAACCTTTAATATTTAGGCTGTGTGCCCACGATGCGTTTTTAAGCGTTTCCGCAGCGGCAAAAACGCTGCAGAAACACTTAAAAAACGCTTGGTAGAAGGCCTGCCATGTTCCCCAATGATAATCCATGCTGCGGAAATTTCTGCTGCGGGTTATCATTGCGGAAAAAAAAGCAGCACTACCAATTATTTTGAGGAAGCGCTGCGTTTTCGTCGCCATTGACTTGCATTAAATCGCTTGGATTACACATCACTGCATCTGTACATGCGGAATCCAAGCGTTTCAATGTGCGGATGGTACCCGGGTGTGGAGGACAGGAGACTCTCCTCCGGACCCGAGTACCATAGAACCTGTAAAAAAAAGAATAAAATAAAAAATAAATATCATATTTATCTTCTGACGGCTCCCGCTGCGCTTGTCCTCACTTGCAGGCAGATCGCGGTAGACTGAAGGACCTGCACGGACGTCATAGTCATGTGACGGCAGGTCCTTCAGTGGAGTGTACTGCGAGCTGCTGTTTGCATGGATTTATATAGTGTGACCAAGTTGTCAAGCACTTTCCAAGTGGTGCTAAAATCGCTTGGAAAGCGCTTGTCAACCCGCATGCGGAAATGCAAGTGAAGAACGCTTCACATCCGCATGTCCCTGGCAGGAAAAACGAATGTAAAATCCACATGCATTTTTTCTGCCAGGGAGATGCAGAAACGCTCAGGAAAAATCCGGAGCATTTCTGCATTGTGGGCACATAGCCTTAGACTTAAAAGATTTAACAATATATACACATAAAATAGTGTCTCTTCTGACACAAAGTGCAAGTGCAAAAAACAGTGACACACAACGAATAATAGTCACAGGGATTTAGGGTATATTGTTTCACAACCTGAGGTATACATTTACCCTCTATAGCTGCAAATAGTGATGAATACTATAAATCCCGTCTCTGAGACATATTCTCTGAAACAAGTCCAAGAAAGGAAAAATTACAGTGGGGGAAATAATTATTTGATCCCTTGCTGTTTTTGTAAGTTTGCCCACTGACAAAGACATGAACAGTCTATAATTTTAAGGGTAGGTTAATTTTAACATTGAGAGATAGAATATCCTAAAAAAAATCAAGAAACTCACATTGTATAAATTAGATACATTTTTTTTCATTTTGCAGTGAGAAATAAGTATTTGATCCCCTACAAACCATTATGAGTTCTGGCTTCTACAGACCAGTTAGACGCTCCTAATCAACTCGTTACCTGCATTAAAGACAGCTGTCTTACATAGTCACCTGTATAAAAGACTCCTGTCCACAGACTCAATTAATCAGTCAGACTCTAACCTATACAACATGGGCAAGACCAAAGAGCTTTATTAAGGATGTCAGGGACAAGATCACAGACCTGCACAAAGCTGGAATGGGCTACAAAACCATAAGTAAGAAGCTGGGTGAGAAGGAGACAACTGTTGGTGCAATAGTAAGAAAATGGAAGAAATACAAAATGACTGTCAATTGACATCGATCTGGGGCACCATGCAAAATCTCACCTTGTGGGGTATCCTTGATCATGAGGACGGTGAGAGATCAGCCTAAAACTACACAGGGAGAACTTGTTAATGATCTCCAGGCAGCTGGGACCACAGTCACCAAGGAAACCATTGGTAACACATTACGCCTTAAAGGTTTAAAATCCTGCAGTGCCCGCAAGGTCCCCCTGCTCAAGAAGGCACATGTGCAGCCCCGTCTGAAGTTTGCCAATGAACACCTGGATGATTCTGTGAGTTATTGAGAGAAGGTGCTGTGGTCAGATGAGACAAAAATTGAGCTCTTTGGCATTAACTCAAGTCACCGTGTTTGGAGGAAGAAGAAAGATGAGTACAACCCTAAGAACATCGTCCCAACCATGAAGCATGGTGGGGGAAACATTATACATTGGGGGTGCTTTTCTGCAAAGGGGACATGAGGACTGCACCGTACTGAAGGAAAGATGGATGGGGCATGTATCGCAAGATTTTGGCCAACAACCACCTTCCCTGAATAAGAGCATTGAAGATGGGTCGTGGCTGGGTCTTCCAGCAAGACAATGACCCAAAACATACAGCCAAGGCAGCAAAGGAGTGGCTCAAAAAGAAGCACAGTAAGGTCATGGAGTGGCCTAGCCAGTCTCCAGACCTTAATCCCACAGAAAACTTATGGAGGGAGTTGAAGCTCTGAGTTGCCAAGCGACAGCCTCAAAATCTTAATGATTTAGAGATGATCTCCCAAGAGGAGTGGACCAAAGTTCCTCCTGATATATGCGCAAACCTCATAATCAACTACAAAAAAGTCTGACTGCTATGCTTGCTAACAAGAGTTTTGCCACCAAGTATTAAGTGTTGTTTGCCAGAGGGATCAAATACTTATTTCTCACTGCAGAATGCCAAAAATTTATCTAATTTATACAATGTGATTTTCTTGATCTTTTTTGGATATTCTATCTCTCAATGTTAAAGTAACCTACCCTTAAAATTATAGACTGTACATGTTTTTGTCAGTGGGCAAACTTACAAAAACAGCAAGGGATCAAATACTTATTTCCCCCACTGTAACTCTTGTGCCTGTTCCAAAAACCTGCTCCCGATGAATGCAGTACATACAGTTGTACTCAAAAGTTTACATACCCCGGCAGAATTTTTCCTTTCTTGGACTTGTTTCAGAGAATATGAATGATAACAAAAAACTTTTTCTCCACTCATGGTTATTGGTTGGGTGAAGCCATTTATTGCCAAACTACTGTGTTTTCTCTTTTTAAATCTTAATGACAACCAAAAACATCCAAATGACCCTGATCAAAAGTTCATATACCCCATTTCTTAATACCGTGTATTGCCCCCTCTAACATCAAAGACAGCTTGAAGTCTTTTGTGGTAGCTGTGGATGAGTTTCTTTAATTTCTCAGATGGTAAAGCTGCCCATTCTTCTTGGCAAAAAGCCTCCAGTTCCTGTAAATTCCTGGGCTGTCTAGCAAGAACTGCGCGCTTGAGATCTCCCCAGAGTGGCTCAATGATATTGAGGTCAGGAGACTGAGATGGCCACTCCAGAACCTTCACTTTGTTCTGCTGTAGCCAATGACACATTGAATTGGCCTTGTGTTTTGGATCATTGTCATGTTGGAACATTCAAGTACGTCCCATGCGCAGCTTCCGGGCTGATGAGTGCAAATTTGCCTCCAGTATTTGCTGATAATGTGCTGCATTCATCTTTCCTTCAACTTTTACCAAGTTTTCTGTGCCTTTTTTTTTTTAGGTTTAGGCTTACAGGTTATCCATTTTTGAATTTCAGCTGATGTTATTTGTGGGTTTTTCTTTGCATCCCAAACAATTTTCCTGGCAGTTGTGGCCGAAATTCTTGTTGGTCTACCTGACCGTGGTTTGGTTTTTACAGAGCCCCTGATTTTCCATTGGTTAATCACAATTTGAACGCTGCTGACTGGCATTATCAATTCCTTGTATTTTTTTTGTATCCCTTTCCTGTGCTATACAGTTCAACTACCTTTTCCCATAGATCTGTTGACAGTTCTTTTGATTTCCCCATGACTCATAATCCAGAAACATCAGTGGCTGGATGAAAGATGCAAGAGCCTGTCTGGATCCCAGAAACTCACTCAGTTTTTATGCACACACACTGATTACAAGCAAACAGGTCACAGGTGAGGATGTTACCTTTAATAGCCATTCAAACCCATTTGTGTCAAATTCTGTGCATATTATCAGGCCAAAATCACCAGGGTATGTGAACTTTTGATCAGGGTAATTTGAATGTTTTTGGTTGTCATTAAGATTTAAAAAGAGAAAACACAGTAGTTTGACAATAAATGGCTTCACCCAACCAATAACCATGAGTGGAGAAAAAGTTTTTTGTTATCATTCATATTCTCTGAAACAAGGCCAAGAAAGGAAAAATTCTGCCGGGGTATGTAAACTTTTGAGCACAACTGTATACAGTAGTGTTCAAAATAATAGCAGTCCAATATGACTAACCAGATTAATCACTGTTTTTGGTATAAATTATATTACCACATGTCAAACAATTTACCAGTTTTTGCAGTAGATTCTAAGAAAACCAACAGACTCAGCTTTCATGATCTGCATGTTTTTAAGTCTGTGTATTTGAATAATTAATTGAAAGGGGGTGTGTTCAAAATAATAGCAGTGTGGAGTTCAATTAGTGAGGTCAATCATTCTGTGAAGAAACAGGTGTGAATCAGGTGGCCCTTATTTAAGGGTGAAGCCAGCACATGTTGTACATGCATTTCTCCTTGAAAGCCTGAGAAATATGGGTTTTTCAAGACATTGTTCAGAAGAACAGCGTACTTTGATTAAAAAGTTGATTGGAGAGGGTAAACTTATAAAGAAGTGCAGACAATGATAGGCTGTTCAGCTAAAATGATCTCCAATGCTTTAAAATGGAAAGCAAAACCAGAGAGACGTGGAAGAAAATGGAAGACTACCATTCAAATAGATCGAAGAATAGCCAGAATAGCAAGGCTCAGCCAGTGGTCAGCTCCAGGATGATCAAAGACAGTCTCAAGTTACCTGTGACTACTGTGACAGTTAGAAGACGCCTGTGTGAAGCTAATCTCTTAGCAAGATGTCCCCGCAAAGTCCCACTGTTAAAAATAATACATGTACTGAAGCTGATACAATTTGCAAAAGAACACATCAACTGGGTTAAAGAGAAATGGAAAAAGATTTTGTGGACTGATGAAAGTAAAATCGTTCTTTTTGGGTCCAAGGGCCACAGACAGTTCGTCAGACAACCCCCAAACTCTGCATTCAAGCCACAGTACACTCTGAAGACAGTGAAGCATGGTGTTGCAAGCATCATGATATGGGCATGTTTCTCTTACTATGGTGCCAGACCTATTTACCGCATACCAGGGATCATGGACTAGTTTGCATATATTAAAATACTTGAAGAGGTCATGTTGCCGTATGCTGAAGAGGATATGCCCTTAAAATAGGTGTTTCAACAAGACAACGACCCTAAACACACCAGTAAACGAGGAAAATCTTGGTTCCAGTCCAACAAAATTGAGGTTATGGAGTGGCCAGCCCAATCCCTGGACCTTAATCCGATAGAACACTTGTGGGGTGACATCAAAAATGCCGTTTCTGAAGCAAAGCCAACAAATGTTAAAAAATTGTGGGATGTAGTCAAAGCATCCTGCGCTGGAATAACAGCTGACAGGTGCCAGAAGTTGGTTGACTCTATGCAACATAGATGTGAAGCACTTCTAACAAACTGTGGGTATACAACTAAATATTAGGTTAGTGATTCACAGGAATGCTAAATCCTCAAAAAAACAGTACATATTGTGAGTTTGTAAAGACAAATGCAGACACTGCTATTTTTTTAGAACAGCCCAATGTTCATTTTTTTTATTTTCTGTAAAGTAGTTAAAAATTATATACATTTTTCTTAATGTTTTGAATTAGAAAACAGTGTGCAATGTTCCCAATGCATGGAAATAAAAATTAGTAGAAAGATTTTGTGCTTAGCTTATGTTTTTGAGCACACTGCTATTATTCTGAACACTACTGTATGTAGTGCCCTGCAAAGACAGGTGTCACAAATATCTGTGAACTCTGATGGTGTGAGAGGCCAGCTCTTCAGCCATTTTTACACACACACACACACACACACACACACACACACACACACACACACACACACACACACGTGTGTTATTAGCGTAAGGGCTATTGTGAAGTCTGGTAGGTAGCAGCCCCTACAGGAGAACTACTAAGTCAAGGAGAAGCAACCCTGCACCCCTGGGATTGAGTGGTGCTGGATATGAAGGAGGCCAGCCAGTGCCTTTGCTGTGATCATTGTCGAGACTACAGCGAAATCTGTGCAGCCGCATGGGACTATAGTGTCCTGCGCGGTTCAAGAATTGCCCAACTGCCAGACGACGTCAGTTAGGGATCAGACGAGGGATGTCTAGATACGATCCTTAGTTGCCATTGGTGGGAAGAGAGCTGAAGTACTTTCCTGTAAGCCTGAGGTGCTGTGGATGCCAAGGTCCAGGCTGAGGGGAGAAGTTTTTGTGCATGTATAGAGAGCTACATGCAGCGGGAGTGAGGAGAGCTGCTACACATTGCCAGAAAAGAGTTGGGTTCATGACACCATGAGGGGCTGTTGGCTCAGTGTACTGGATAACTGTGGAAAGCTGTAATAATTATCATCAACTGTTCCAGTAAAAGCGAGTTTTTCTTCCTGCTGGACCTGAAGTCTGGACATTGGTTATTGAGACGGGCTGATCCTGCATCCCTTCCACAAGCCTCTCTTTTTTACTCTGCTGAGGACGGCCTCCCGGTCGGCAAGACCACTTTGACAGTTGGCCGCCATTACGCCCCGGCTCAGTGGAGCCTGACCCAGACATATACAGTGCTTGTCATTAAGAGGTTAACAGATGCTCAAAAGAGAACATATGAACAGCAAGTCATTTATACATAAAAAGTAATATGTTCAATCTTTCGGATGATTAGTTTGCCCTTTTTCAGATGTTTTTTGAAGTAGAATCCGTCTGAATGTCTCTTGGAGAATTTTTTGAGTTTTCCGTTCCTGAAGTGGTATTAAAGAGTTTTTAAATCACCAAAAAAACTGTGTGCATAATATATAACCTTAGGCCATAACATTGGGGAAGCCCTGAAAAATGGGATTCAGCCATTTCCACCCTACTTTTAATGAAGCAGATAGTTACTTTGTCCTCAGTCTGACCTCCTTTTCAACAGTGACCACCTTTTGGAGGCGGACACAAAAACGCACTTGATCATGCTTTTGTATCTGCCTAAGAAAGGCCGACACAATGTCACTCCATTAGGGTATGTGCACACCGAGTCTTTTTGCAGAGTTTCCAGAGCAGAACCTCCAAGTTGTTGAGGAGTTGTGCAGAGGATTTGGAGTTTCCGCTCCAAAACCCGTTAAAAAAAACTGTGTGCACATACTCTTAGTTAATGGCCGCATCAGCGGATATGTCTGAATCCTGTTTCTTAGGGTTTCTGACGGACACCTCAACAGAGCCACTAACATGTTGCTAAAAAGTAATGTGATCATAGCTAAGGCTGTGTGCCTCAGATTTTTTTCACCAAGTCTTTTCGAGCGGGTCCGCTTAAAAAAAATAACGCCTGAGAATCGTTAAAAAATGCTTGAGAGACTTTTCCTAATCATTTGTATTGGAAAATAACTTGCTGTGTGTATATTCAGTCTTTTGATCGTTTTTAATTAGCTTCAGGTTTTAAAAAAAAGGAAAGAACCCGATTCATCATTGCCTTTTCGCCTGTCTAGTTTTGTGCCTTTTTAGTTTGCACCCAATTCATTATTCTATTTTCGCCTTTTTTTATCTATTTTATAAGTACTCACCTGTTTATTTTTCGACATTGTGGGCAGAGTACTGCAATTCCAGATATTTTCGCTTGCTTTTAAAAATTCACAAAATGTGGTGCAATTTCACTTCTGCCCCTCCCTGGTGTATTCTTGAGTTTGTGCAAATTTTAGTGCAATGTTTTAAACTTTGTGCGAAATTAATGAATCACATGTGCCATTTTACATGCTACAGAAGAACTCACATACTAGTGTATGGACTTCTGTATGTCAGCTAGAGATATGGCCACATACTACAGACAACCTCACATAATCGTTTAGGAACTTCTGCATCTCAGCATGAGATATGGTCATCTACTACAGATGAGCTAACATACTAGTATAGGGACTTCTGCATCTCAGCAAGAGAGATGGTCACCTACTACAGATGAACTCACATGCTAGTGTAGGGACTTCTGCATCTTAGCAAGAGATATGGCCACATACTACAGACAACCTCACATAATGGTGTAGGAATTTCTGCATCTGAGCAGGAGATATACTCACATACTAGTGTAGGGACTTCTGCATCACAGCAAGAGATATGGCTGCCTACTATAGACGACCTTACATACTAATGTAGGAACTTCTGCATCTCAGCAAGACATCTGGTCACTAAAAGAGTAGGGACTTCTTCATCTCAAAAGAGATAAGGCTGCCTACTACAGACGACCTTACATACTAGTGTAGGAACTTTTGCATTTCAGCAAGAGATATGGCCGCATACTACAGACAAATTCATGTACTAAAGTAGGGACTTCTGCATTTCAGCAGGATATATGGTCGCATACTACAGATGACCTTACATATTAGTGTAGGAACTTCTGCATCTCAGGAAGAGATATCGCCGCATACTACAGACGACCTTACATACTAGTGTAGGGACTTCTGCATCTCAGCAAAAGATAAGACCGCATACTATAGACGACCTTACATACTAGTGTAGGGACTTCTGCATCTCAGCAGGAGATATGGTCACCTACTACACACGACCTTACATACTAGTGTAGGGACTACTGCATCTCAAAGATATGGTCGCATACTACAAACAACCTCACATACTGGTGTAGGGACTTCTGCATTTCAGCAAGAGATATGGTTGCCTACAACACACGACCTTCCATACTAGTGTAGGGACTTCTGCATATCAGCAAGAGATATGGTCGCCCACTACACACGACCTTACATACTAGTGTAGGGACTTCTGCATCTCAGCAAGAGATATGGTCGCCTACTACACACGACCTTACATATTAGTGTAGGGACTTCTGCATCTCAGCAGGAGATATGGTCGCCTACTACAGACGACCTTCCATATTAGTGTAGGGACTTCTGCATCTCAGCAGGAGATATGGTCGTCTACTACACACGACCTTCCATACTAGTGTAGGGACTTCTGTATCTCAGCAAAAGATATGGTCGCCCACTACAGACGACCTTCCATACTAGTGTAGGAACTTCTACATCTCAGCAAGAGATATGGTCACCTACTACACACGACCTTACATACTAGTGTAGCGACTTCTGCATCTCAGCAAGAGATATGGTCGCCTACTACACATGACCTTACATACTAGTGTAGGGACTCTGCATCTCAGCAGGAGATATGGTTGCCTACTACAGACAACCTTCCATATTAGTGTAGGGAATTCTGCATTTCAGCAGGAAATATGGTCGCCTACTACACACGACCTCACATACTAGTGTAGGGACTTCTGCATCTCAGGCAAAGATATGGTCGCATACTACAGACGACCTCACATACTAGTGTAGTGACTTCTGCATCTCAGCAGGAAATATGGTCGCCTACTACACACGACCTCACATACAAGTGTAGGGACTTCTGCATCTCAGCCAAAGATATGGTCGCATACAACAGACGACCTCACATACTAGTGTAGGGACTTTTGCATTTCAGCAAGAGATATGGTCGCCTACTACAGACGACCTCACATACTAGTGTAGGGACTTCTGCATCTCAGCAAGAGATATGGTCGCCCACTACACACGACCTTCCATACTAGTGTAGGAACTTCTGCATCTCAGCAAGAGATATGGTCGCCTACTACACACGACCTTACATACTAGTGTAGGGACTTCTGCATCTCAGCAAGAGATATGGTCGCCTACTACACACGACCTTACATACTAGTGTAGGGACTTCTGCATCTCAGCAGGAGATATGGTCGCCTACTACAGACAACCTTCCATATTAGTGTAGGGACTTCTGCATCTCAGCAGGAGATATGGTCGCCCACTACACACCACCTTCCATACTAGTGTAGGGAGTTCTGCATCTCAGCAGGAGATATGGTCGCCCACTACAGATGACCTTCCATACTAAAGTAGGGACTTCTGCATCTCAGCAGGAGATATGGTCGCCCACTACAGACGACCTTCCATACTAGTGTAGGGACTTCTGCATCTCAGCAGGAGATATGGTCGCCCATTACAGACGACCTTCCATACTAGTGTAGGGACTTCTACATCTCAGCAGGAGATATGGTCGCCCACTACAGACGACCTTCCATACTAGTGTAGGGACTTCTGCATCTCAGCAGGAGATATGGTCGCCTACTACACACGACCTTACATACTAGTGTAGGGACTTCTGCATCTCAGCAGGAGATATAGTCGCCTACTACACACGACCTTCCATTCTAGTGTAGGAACTTCTGCATCTCAGCAGGAGATATGGTTGCCCACTACACACGACCTTCCATACTAGTGTAGGAACTTCTGCATCTCAGCAGGATATATGGTTGCCCACTACACACGACCTTCCATACTAGTGCAGGGACTTCTGCATCTCAGCAGGAGATATGGTCGCCCACTACACACGACCTTCCATACTAGTGTAGGAACTTCTGCATCTCAGCAGGAGATATGGTCGCATACTACAGATGACCTTACATATTAGTGTAGGAACTTCTGCATCTCAGGAAGAGATATCGCCGCATACTATAGACGACCTTACATACTAGTGTAGGGACTTCTGCATCTCAGCAAAAGATAAGACCGCATACTATAGACGACCTTACATACTAGTGTAGGGACTTCTGCATCTCAGCAGGAGATATGGTCACCTACTACATACGACCTTACATACTAGTGCAGGGACTACTGCATCTCAAAGATATGGTCGCATACTACAAACAACCTCACATACTGGTGTAGGGACTTCTGCATTTCAGCAAGAGATATGGTTGCCTACAACACACAACCTTCCATACTAGTGTAGGGACTTCTGCATATCAGCAAGAGATATGGTCGCCTACTACACACGACCTTACATATTTGTGTAGGGACTTCTGCATCTCAGCAAGAGATATGGTCGCCTACTACAGACGACCTTCCATATTAGTGTAGGGACTTCTGCATCTCAGCAGGAGATTTGGTCGTCTACTACACACGACCTTCCATACTAGTGTAGGGACTTCTGCATCTCAGCAAAAGATATGGTCGCCCACTACAGACGACCTTCCATACTAGTGTAGGAACTTCTACATCTCAGCAAGAGATATGGTCACCTACTACACACGACCTTACATACTAGTGTAGCGACTTCTGCATCTCAGCAAGAGATATGGTCGCCTACTACACACGACCTTACATACTAGTGTAGGGACTTCTGCATCTCAGCAGGAGATATGGTTGCCTACTACAGACAACCTTCCATATTAGTGTAGGGAATTCTGCATTTCAGCAGGAAATATGGTCGCCTACTACACACGACCTCACATACTAGTGCAGTGACTTCTGCATCTCAGGCAAAGATATGGTCGCATACTACAGACGACCTCACATACTAGTGTAGTGACTTCTGCATCTCAGCAGGAAATATGGTCGCCTACTACACACGACCTCACATACAAGTGTAGGGACTTCTGCATCTCAGCCAAAGATATGGTCGCATACAACAGATGACCTCACATACTAGTGTAGGGACTTTTGCATTTCAGCAAGAGATATGGTCGCCTACTACAGACGACCTCACATACTAGTGTAGGGACTTCTGCATCTCAGCAAGAGATATGGTCGCCCACTACACACGACCTTCCATACTAGTGTAGGAACTTCTGCATCTCAGCAAGAGATATGGTCGCCTACTACACACGACCTTACATATTAGTGTAGGGACTTCTGCATCTCAGCAAGAGATATGGTCGCCTACTACACACGACCTTACATACTAGTGTAGGGACTTCTGCATCTCAGCAGGAGATATGGTCGCCTACTACAGACAACCTTCCATATTAGTGTAGGGACTTCTGCATCTCAGCAGGAAATATGGTCGCCCACTACACACCACCTTCCATACTAGTATAGGGAGTTCTGCATCTCAGCAGGAGATATGGTCGCCCACTACAGACGACCTTCCATACTAATGTAGGGACTTCTGCATCTCAGCAGGAGATATGGTCGCCCACTACAGACGACCTTCCATACTAGTGTAGGGACTTCTGCATCTCAGCAGGAGATATGGTCGCCCACTACAGACGACCTTCCATACTAGTGTAGGGACTTCTGCATCTCAGCAGGAGATATGGTCACCTACTACAGACAACCTTCCATATTAGTGTAGGGACTTCTGCATCTCAGCAGGAAATATGGTCGCCCACTACACACCACCTTCCATACTAGTATAGGGAGTTCTGCATCTCAGCAGGAGATATGGTCGCCCACTACAGACGACCTTCCATACTAATGTAGGGACTTCTGCATCTCAGCAGGAGATATGGTCGCCCACTACACACGACCTTACATACTAGTGTAGGGACTTCTGCATCTCAGCAAGAGATATGGTCGCCTACTACACACGACCTTACATATTTGTGTAGGGACTTCTGCATCTCAGCAAGAGATATGGTCGCCTACTACAGACGACCTTCCATATTAGTGTAGGGACTTCTGCATCTCAGCAGGAGATTTGGTCGTCTACTACACACGACCTTCCATACTAGTGTAGGGACTTCTGCATCTCAGCAAAAGATATGGTCGCCCACTACAGACGACCTTCCATACTAGTGTAGGAACTTCTACATCTCAGCAAGAGATATGGTCACCTACTACACACGACCTTACATACTAGTGTAGCGACTTCTGCATCTCAGCAAGAGATATGGTCGCCTACTACACACGACCTTACATACTAGTGTAGGGACTTCTGCATCTCAGCAGGAGATATGGTTGCCTACTACAGACAACCTTCCATATTAGTGTAGGGAATTCTGCATTTCAGCAGGAAATATGGTCGCCTACTACTCACGACCTCACATACTAGTGCAGTGACTTCTGCATCTCAGGCAAAGATATGGTCGCATACTACAGACGACCTCACATACTAGTGTAGTGACTTCTGCATCTCAGCAGGAAATATGGTCGCCTACTACACACGACCTCCCATACAAGTGTAGGGACTTCTGCATCTCAGCCAAAGATATGGTCGCATACAACAGATGACCTCACATACTAGTGTAGGGACTTTTGCATTTCAGCAAGAGATATGGTCGCCTACTACAGACGACCTCACATACTAGTGTAGGGACTTCTGCATCTCAGCAAGAGATATGGTCGCCCACTACACACGACCTTCCATACTAGTGTAGGAACTTCTGCATCTCAGCAAGAGATATGGTCGCCTACTACACACGACCTTACATATTAGTGTAGGGACTTCTGCATCTCAGCAAGAGATATGGTCGCCTACTACACACGACCTTACATACTAGTGTAGGGACTTCTGCATCTCAGCAGGAGATATGGTCGCCTACTACAGACAACCTTCCATATTAGTGTAGGGACTTCTGCATCTCAGCAGGAAATATGGTCGCCCACTACACACCACCTTCCATACTAGTATAGGGAGTTCTGCATCTCAGCAGGAGATATGGTCGCCCACTACAGACGACCTTCCATACTAATGTAGGGACTTCTGCATCTCAGCAGGAGATATGGTCGCCCACTACAGACGACCTTCCATACTAGTGTAGGGACTTCTGCATCTCAGCAGGAGATATGGTCGCCCACTACAGACGACCTTCCATACTAGTGTAGGGACTTCTGCATCTCAGCAGGAGATATGGTCGCCTACTACAGACAACCTTCCATATTAGTGTAGGGACTTCTGCATCTCAGCAGGAAATATGGTCGCCCACTACACACCACCTTCCATACTAGTATAGGGAGTTCTGCATCTCAGCAGGAGATATGGTCGCCCACTACAGACGACCTTCCATACTAATGTAGGGACTTCTGCATCTCAGCAGGAGATATGGTCGCCCACTACAGACGACCTTCCATAATAGTGTAGGGACTTCTGCATCTCAGCAGGAGATATGGTCGCCCACTACAGACGACCTTCCATACTAGTGTAGGGACTTCTACATCTCAGCAGGAGATACGGTCACCCACTACACATGACTTTCCATACTAGTGTAGGGACTTCTGCATCTCAGCAGGAGATATGGTCGCCCACTACACACCACCTTCCATACTAGTGTAGGGACTTCTGCATCTCAGCAGGAGATATGGTCGCCCACTACAGACGACCTTCCATACTAGTGTAGGGACTTCTACATCTCAGCAGGAGATATGGTCGCCCACTACACACGACCTTCCATACTAGTGTAGGAACTTCTGCATCTCAGCAGGAGATATGGTTGCCCACTACACACGACCTTACATACTAGTGTAGGGACTTCTGCATCTCAGCAGGAGATATGGTCGCCCACTACAGACGACCTTCCATACTAGTGTAGGGACTTCTGCAACTCAGCAAGAGATATGGTCGCCTACTACACACGACCTTACATACTAGTGTAGGGACTTCCGCATCTCAGCAGGAGATATGGTCGCCTACTACAGACAACCTTCCATATTAGTGTAGGGACTTCTGCATCTCAGCAGGAGATATGGTCGCCCACTACACTCCACCTTCAATACTAGTGTAGGGAGTTCTGCATCTCAGCAGGAGATATGGTCGCCCACTACAGACGACCTTCCATACTAATGTAGGGACTTCTGCATCTCAGCAGGAGATATGGTCGCCCACTACAGACGACCTTCCATACTAGTGTAGGGACTTCTGCATCTCAGCAGGAGATATGGTCACCCACTACAGACGACCTTCCATACTAGTGTAGGGACTTCTGCATCTCAGCAAGAGATATGGTCGCCTACTACACACGACCTTACATACTAGTGTAGGGACTTCTGCATCTCAGCAGGAGATATGGTCGCCTACTACACACGACCTTCCATACTAGTGTAGGAACTTCTGCATCTCAGCAGGAGATATGGTTGCCCACTACACACGACCTTCCATACTAGTGTAGGAACTTCTGCATCTCAGCAGGATATATGGTTGCCCACTACACACGACCTTCCATACTAGTGCAGGGACTTCTGCATCTCAGCAGGAGATATGGTCGCCCACTACACACGACCTTCCATACTAGTGTAGGAACTTCTGCATCTCAGCAGGAGATATGGTCGCCCACTACACACGACCTTCCATAGTAGTGTAGGGACTTCTGCATCTCAGCAGGAGATATGGTCGCCCACTACAGACGACCTTCCATACTAGTGTAGGGACTTCTGCATCTCAGCAGGAGATATGGTCGCCCACTACAGACGACCTTCCATACTAGTGTAGGGACTTCTACATCTTAGCAGGAGATACGGTCGCCCACTACACATGACTTTCCTTACTAGTGTAGGGACTTCTGCATCTCAGCAGGAGATATGGTCACCCACTACACACCACCTTCCATACTAGTGTAGGGACTTCTGCATCTCAGCAGGAGATATGGTCGCCCACTACAGACGACCTTCCATACTAGTGTAGGGACTTCTACATCTCAGCAGGAGATATGGTCGCCCACTACACACGACCTTCCATACTAGTGTAGGAACTTCTGCATCTCAGCAGGAGATATGGTCGCCCACTACAGACGACCTTCCATACTAGTGTAGGGACTTCTGCATCTCAGCAGGAGATATGGTCGCCCACTACAGACGACCTTCCATACTAGTGTAGGGACTTCTGCATCTCAGCAGGAGATATGGTCGCCCACTACAGACGACCTTCCATACTAGTGTAGGGACTTCTGCATCTCAGCAGGAGATATGGTCACCCACTACACACGACCTTCCATACTAGTTAGGGGATGCCTGTCGCCTCATCATGAGGGAAGGCCCAGTGACTCGTCACACTGTCACACTCAGGTTTTCCTCAGACACCCGCCGCTGCCACCCAAACTAGAGCAAGACGCCTCGGCTGTAGGCGGGCAGTAACCCATTGTATCCTGCAGCCTAGTTTACCAAAAGAGAAAGTAAAGACAGGGGGCGCTGTGCCTGCAAAAGTACATGGCATGCGTCTATGTGCATAGGAGAAGGAAAACAAGGAAATGGTGGAGCGAGAGCTGCCTAGTGATTACATGCCAGCCCCGGCGGCCAGCGCATTGATGGGTTAAACACTGTTTGGCCCAGGAGGATGGATTACGAGTTTAAGAGCAAGCTGTCTGCCGAGCGGGAGCGGGTGGAGGATCTCTTTGAATATGAAGGTTGCAAAGTGGGTCGTGGTACCTACGGGCATGTTTACAAAGCCAAGAGGAAAGATGGGTGAGTGGCACTGGTTGGAGGGAGGGCAGGGGGCGTGTATAGGGCGGCGTGTGCCCGCTCTCCACTAGTGGATGCATGGAGTGATAGCGCAGGAGTGTGCACTGTGCCCTTTGTGTGTGAGGGGAGCACGGACATGTACAGAGAACGGACGGCGGCTGTCAGTTATTGATGGGGATGTTGTGCGGCTGCACTTGTGTTGCACTGTTTGTAGCCTCCCTCCTCCTCCTCCTCCTCGTCTGCACACGCCCGGGATGCTGCTGAACTTGTGTTGGGGGAGGGGGGAGCAGCTACAAATGTTTATGTTGGGGTAAGCCAGCCTTGTGCCCGCCTCCTGGAGATGCCTCCACAGCTGGCTCCTGCCCACTCTTCTGGCCTCCTGGATGTGCTGTGGTCACAGACCTGAAAGCTTACACAGGAAATGGCTCCAGTATTTAGAAGTATGACTTTAGATTGCTGTATTTCTTCAGGTTTAGGAAGGGTAGCAGTGAATTGTCATACCGTATATGCAATGTGCAGAGGAAAATCCTTCCACAACATGCAGGAGGGATGATGGGGATATCACTAGTGCCACATAGGACATGTTCTGTAGACTGTGGCTATCCTACCACGCGTCCTGCGTCTTATCTGCCACTCTTAGAGCTCGAATTTTGCTATAAATAGGACCAAATTGCAGATAAGACGCATGTGACTTGCTTTGAAGTCTACGGCAAGTGAGCTGAATACGACTTGTGACCAGCGACAAAGTCTAACATTTGTAATTTTGTGCCCCAGTCGTCAGACGTTGCAATGTCACCCCATAGGAAATCATCAGATGTGAGTTTGCAACGTGACGCTGCGATTTCAGTGTAGCCCCAGCCTGAATATACAGATATTAAACTTTGGATATACATTGCTTTGCTTATATGGCATTAATCCAGAGTTAAAGGGACTCTGTCACCCCCTGGGACGTATATAACCTATTAATATGGAAATGTTAAACTAGTCCTACCTGTATGCCTCATATTAGCGGTCTTGTTGTTGAGAAATCTTATTTCATTTCTTTATACTAATGATTTCTTCCAGGCTCCGGGGCGTGCAGTGCCTGGAAGAAATTCCTGCCTCGTCTCTTCATTATAAGACCACCCCCTGCCCTGCACGTCACAGTGTATACATATACACAGGGTTCCTAGGGATGACTATACAGGGAGAAAGTGTGGAGAGCATCTTATAGTCACGCACGCCGGAGGTCAATGGAGCGAAAGTCACAGTGACTCGCCTGCGCAGAAGATCCCTGAGTACACTGCCCATAGAAGGGAGGAAAAGATACAGATGGTGCAGAGAGCGCAGGCCGCAGGCGTGGGACACCAGCGCCACAACTGCACGTCGCAGGACACTGTGAAATGCATGGGAGCGTGGTGGTATTATAATGAAGAGAGGAGGCAGGGATTTCTTCCTGGCACCGCACGCCCAGAGCTGGAAGAAATCGTTAGCTTAAAAAAATAAAATAAGATTTCTCAACAAGATCCCTAATATGTAGGATAGGTAGGACTAGTTTAACATTTCCATCACCTGTATGCCCATATTAATAGGTTATATACGTCCCAGGGGGTGGCAGATTCACTTTAAGGGGAACCTGTCATCAGGATTTTATTCCCCAACTAATGACATGTATGTGAAGGCGCTTTAAGAGCAGGTGCAGATGGCCATGTATTCTCCCATCCCAGAGAATCCGGCTGATTATGCAAATGACACTCTGATCAGAGTGTGAACATAGTGTGATCCGATTTTCTCGTCAGAGAAGATAGTGAACAAAATTTCTCCCATCTACTCCATTCTGTGAGTCTGCAGAGATCAGACTGCACTCAGATGTCACCTGAGTGCAGTCCAGTGTTTTCGACTTGCATGGCCGAGTCCGATCCAAATATCGGATCAAACTCGAGCATTCTGGGATTTTTTCCTCAGAGAGACTCTGTCCGAGGAAAATATCGGACATGTGCACGGCCCCATAGAATAACATTGGTCCTAGTGCGATCTGGTGTTTTTTGTTGGATTGCACTCAGACCGAAAATACAGTCATGTGCACGAGCCCTAAGGCTGATTAATTCCATGTCTTTCGTGTAGAAATTAGTTTTTCTGTTTTACAAAAATCCATAGTTGAAATTGAATGGTAATGAATTGCAAGTGTAGTGGGGTGGGCAGTGCACTAACAGCTCTCTTGTCCCTCTCCCTATTCCCAACCCGCTGCCTGCATCCTTTCTATGACATGCCACTGAATCATGAGTGACCTGTCAGTCAGAGACAGGCAGCGGGCGGAGAGAGGAGAAAAGGCAAGAGACCTGGAAGTGCAGTGTCCACCCCACTATATTTGCAACTCATTAGCATACAGTTTCAACTTTGTCACAAGTACACACCATTTCCTGCCACCAACACATACCTCTCGGAGTAATTTTATATGTGCCAGAATTTTTTTTGCTGCAGTTTTGCACCAATTAGCAATACGTATGACTTTATGCATGAAAAAGTCACAAAGCAGGTCAAAAAACAAAAATAAACACCATTTTTTATTTTGCACAAAATTCATGAACCTTTTGCACCAATTTGAAGAGTTTGATGCAAATAACATCAAGGAATGCCAAAAAAACAAAAAAAGGTGGCTTAAATCCTCCCACCACAAATGGTGCATCTAGCTGTCAGTGTTCTTTGTTGGCTTATAAAGACACATTTGTATATATTCAATTGAAACATGTTTAAATGTGCATCGTTAAGAGACTACTGACATCATCTCATGGCATCTTATAAATGTATAGCTAGCCGCCCTGCAAAACAAAAAAAAATACCTTTTATTATACTCACCTAGGGGTGGTCCGGTCAGATGGGTGTCTCTGGTCTAGATCCAGCACTTCCTCTCTTTTTGTGATGCTTCGCTTCTTTGCTGACGCGTCCTGTCATCCACACAGTGTTCCCCATCGCGCTCCTGTGCAGGTCGTTTTTATGTTTTGCAGGGCGGATTGGACACTTATATACAGCATTCCAAAATGCTGTAACACAAGGCTGAAAGATGGTGGCCGTAAGTTATATGGGAAAAACCTGGTGGCAGGTTCCCTTTAACAGGTTTACTGACTAGTCAAGCAGTGGAAGACTTTGATGCGATGCATCATTGTCTTGCATAAAAATCTTGTTATTCTTGAAAGATGCAAACTTTTTCCTGTACTACTGCTTGAACAAAGTGCCTTGAGTCCATCTTCATCCCAAAAAGGTCCAAGTAAGGCCACGTTCACACGTTCAGTATTTGCTCAGTATTTTACATTAGTATTTGTAAGCTAAAAAGAGAAGTGGGTGATAAATACAGAAGTGGTGACGTGTTTCTATTATACTTTTCCTCTGATTGTTCTACTCCTGGTTTTGGCTTAAAAATACTGATGTAAAATACTGAATGTGTGAACGTGGCCTAACTCCTCTTTCATAATACCAGTCCATAGCAGTACCACACCGCCACCTTGCTGGAGTTGAAGTAGAGTTCTGTGCAGCCACGGGCTCATTTCTCTAGTCCATCGATAGTCACTTTCACCTTGTCACTCCATAAAATCTTTGAAAAATCTGTCTTCAGATATTTCTTGGCCCAGTCTTAACATTTTAATTTCTGTAGATTAGTCAGTGGTGGTCGGGTTTCAGCCTTCCTTACCTTGGCTATGTCTCTGAGCACTGAACACCTTGTACTTCCAAACACTCCAGTGAGTTTTAAGTTCTAGAATATTACAGCACTAGAGGATAATTAGTTCCTGGTCACTTCGCTTTTAATCCCAAATCTTTGGCAGTTAATGCAAGTCTTTTTTTTTCAACATGTTTTTTGCGACGTTGTTGTTTGGCAACAAAACTTTTGATGGTTCTGTGATCACCCTCCGAAATGATAACAATTTCAAAAGTGCTATATCCCTCTGTAAGACTTTTAAAGGGAATCTGTCACCCTCTGGGACTTATCTGACCTCTAATATGGGCATACAGGTGATAGAAATGTATATCTATACCTACCTGTATGCCTCATATTAGAGGTCTTGTTGCTGTAAAATTTGTTTTTATTCAATCATATTTCTGATGTCTTGCATGCCCGGGGACTGGAAGAGATCCCTGCCTCATGTGTGAATTACAATGTTTCCCCTCTCCCCTGCACATCACAATGCCTGGATTTGGCTGCTGCGACTGCATATCACAGGGCAGTGTTTGTGCGGGTTTCCTCCGAGTTCTCCAATTTCCTCCCACGCTACAAAGAAATACTGATAGGGAATTTAGATTATGAGCCCCAATGGGGACAGTGGTGACGTCTGTAAAGAGCTGTAGAAATTAATGGCGCCATATAAGCGAGTAAAATAAATAATACTAGTGAGTGACTTTCTAGCAGAATCCGCTGAAGACTGATCATGCTACTTCTGTTAACCACTATTAACTTCAAAGTTCCCTAAATGGAATCCCATATAATTATTTACATCATAAACTCAATCATAACATAACACACCATTTTTCTACAGGACATTCATCCCAGAAAAAGAACGAGTATATTTTGAGCCATAAATAAACTTTATTGAATCAAAAAATTAAAAACAACTAAAAAAACAGTGCTTCACAAAATAAGCAGGGCAAGGTCACCCTTGGACCTATTTATTTCTTTATTTTACTCACTTATATAGTGCCGTTAATTCCACAGCGCTTTACACATATTATGGGCACTGCACCCATCGGGGCTCAAATCTACATTCCCTATCAGTATGTCTTTGGAGTGTGGGAGAAAACCAGAGAACTCGGAGGAAACCCACACAAACACGGGGAGAACATACAAACTCCTTGCAGATGTTGTGTTGTCCTTGGTGGGATATGCAGGTATTGTTACAGGCAAAGGTACATGGGAATGTTGTCATATATCTTTATACTCATGTATGTCTAATTCTATGATCATCATGTTTGAGTGGTTATATTTGACAAATATCTATCCAAGGTGTTGCCTTTCAAAAGATACAGCCATTGATTAAGCACTTGCCTGTAACATTACCTGCATATGTCCAAATGTGACCCTGACCTGCTTATTTTGTCAAGCACTGTTTTTTTTAGTTGTTTTTAATTTTTTGATTCAATAAAGTTTATTTATGATTCAAAATATACTCGTACTTTTCCGTACCCTGAAGCGAAGAAGTAATAAAAGACTGAACATATACACAACAATGTCGTTGTTACGACGCTGTGCATTATGCTAATTTTTTGTTGCATTTTTTTTTCTTTTTTTAATTAGATTCTAGGCAGAATTTGCCTGAAAAAGACGTTGGATGCACAAAACCTATGGCTACATTCCCCCAAACATACTATATAATCTTTTTTCCGGACTGCAATGCCCGGACAGACTCCAGGTCTCCTGATCAGAGTTAACCATCTCATAGTCATATATGTAGCTGTGAGTTCGGGACAGGAGACCCGTGATAGGTCTGAGCATTGCTACCTGTACACAGACTGTTTAATACTTTTGTGCGAGAATAGCTTAGGAAGTATTTTGCTATATATTCAGAGCCATATCAGCAGCTATGATTTATTACTGCAGGCATTTTCAGTTTCCGGGCTTGTGAGATTTTATAGCCTTGACACCTGACCCCCTTACATTTTAAAAACAAAATTACAGATATAGGATGCTACAACTAAATACTACAGTGATTTATAGAGAGTCACTAGAAGCAACCATGTCACATAATTTGTGAGTTATTAATTTGGCTATAATAATAATTTTTTTCTGTAGCTGCAACCTATTTCCCAGCCCTTTAGAAATCAGAGTGGACTTGTTCAAGCTATATAAGACATTACAAAGCAATATGTTATTCAACAGTTCAAACAAGATTGAGGCCCTGCTCGCAAGCTTACAACCTATGAGGAAATAGGGGGGACACAAAAGGTAAAAAAGTGCTGCGTGAACTTATCCTGAGCCAATATCTGCATATGTCCAGAAACTGAGTGCATGTATCGTGTGGGACCACAGTCTGAGAAAAAGTTAAAGGGAATCTGTCACCCCCTGGCACTTATCTTACCTGTAATATGGGCATACAGGTGATAGAAATGTAAATCTATACCTACCTGTATGCCTCATATTAGAGGTCTTGTTGCTGTGAAATGTCTTTTTATTCAGTCAGGTTTCTGATGTTTGCAGGTTCGGGGCCCTGAAGAAATCCCAGCCTACTGTGTGAATTATAATGATTCCCCCCTCCCCTGCATGTCACAGTGCCCGGATTTGGCCATGGCAACTGCACGTCACAGGGCACTGTGACATGCAGGGGAGGGGGGGAAACATTATAATTACCACAGTAGGCGGGGATTTCTTCAGGACCCCCTTCCTGCAAGCATCAGAAACTTGATTGAATAAAAAAAAATTCACAGCAACAAGACCTCTAATATGAGGCATACAGGTAGGTATAGATTTACATTTCTATGACTTGTATGCCCATATTAGAGGTCAGATAAGTCCCAGGGGGTGACAGATTCCCTTTAAGTGAGAGGAGGGAATAGTTAGATTAATGAGGTGAAGTGATAGGTCACTCTAAATAAATTTGTTTTTAGTGCACTCTTAAAACTGTGGATACTTGGAATTAACCAGATTGTCTGGGGTAGTTCATTCCAGAAAACTGGGATAGCAGTCCCCAAGAGAAGTCTTGGGGACAGAAGTGTGAGGTTCAGACGATAGAGGATATCAGATTTTAGATTAGTAGCATAACGGAGAGCACATGTAGTGTGGTAGACAGAGATGAGAGAAGAGATGTAAGGCGGTGCAGAATTGTGAAGAGCTTTGTGGATGAGAGTTGCGTTATATGAACGCTGCATTATTTGAACGCAGGTGAATCCGCATGTGTTCATTGAACCATGCGGATTCACCGCATTCAATACATTGTAGTGATCTAATTTCTCTTGCGGAGACTAGCGACTCCTGACCGTGGGCACACAGCCTTAGGCCACATTCTGTATTCACTCAGTATTTTACATCAGTATTTGTAAGTCAAAACTAGGAGAGGGTGAAAAATGCAGAAGTGGTGACGTGTTTCCATTATACTTTTCCTCTGATTGTTATACTCCTGATTTTGGCTTACAAATACTGATGTAACATACTGAACGTGTGAACGTGGTCTTAGCTTTAGCTGTTATTAGATCAGTAGAGACTTTAATAATGGCAGTTTCAGTAGATTGTAAATAGCTAAAACCAGATTGTAAAGGCTCAAGAAGAGAATTGACCAATATATTCTAGCAGTTTAGAGATGAAGGCAAGGTTAGAGACAGGTCTGTAGTTAGCAAATATACAGTATATATTTATAAAAATATGATAACTAGGGTATTTATGAAGGAGTCAGGCCTACTGAGTGCTCTATTCTCAAAATGCAGCCATGTTATAGGTTGACATCTTGCATGCTCTAAATATTTGGTTGGGCATTCTGCTTTCATATCTTTCTGAGCTAATATACCATATCTAAGGTTATGTACCCACGATTAGGCTATAGCAGCGCTTTGGACACAGCGTATTTTCACTGTGTCCAATCGCGCAGGTAAAACTGCATTTGTTCTTTGAACACATGCAGAGTTACCACATCCAATACATTCTGTTGGGGAAATTGACATGCTGCTGCCCGTAAAGCCGCACCCTGGGTGAGTTTACACGGCGTCAAACAGAAGTATAGTGGGCATGGGATTTCTATAAATCCTATCCACTGTGCTTCTAATTTAGAATGCAGTTTTTGGATGCAGCACAGGTGAGCTGCGTCCAAAATGCTGCTATTACATATCATGGGCACACAGCCTAAGGCTGTGTTACCACAAACATATGGTCCGTGTATGGTCTGCAGTGCGCGAACAAAGTATGTTTCTCCGGGCCATTTTCTAGGCATACATGAAGCTGTTAGTTCAGGTTGGGAGACCCGTGGTTGGTTCGGACATTGAGCCCCTTACACAGACTGTATAATCTGTTCATGTGAACATAGCTTAAAAAGAGTAAAGCAGTATCAGCAATTCTTGATGTATGACAGACTTCTTACATTTATCCAATTGATTAGCAACTGATCTGCAGTACATAATAAATAATAATCTTTATTTATAAAGCGTCAACATATTCCGCAGCGCTTTTACAATGGCTGTGGCCACTAACCAGTGAGCATAGCCATGGCAGTTAATGATAGAGGTGCCAGTTGTCAGACCTCGATCGATCTGATATTGATTACATATCCTAAAGACAGGTTATTAGTAACAAAGTAGTGGTCTTTAACTATTCTCACAGATTTTTAGGTTAGTAGGTGTGTACTCAAAATACAATACATTAGAAGGGTTGTTTGACTGTAAAAAAAAATAAAAAATAATGTTTTTTACTTTCATCCCTTCACGACCTAAGTTTACGTCATAGTTCACGACCTATGATGTAAACTTGCGTCATTGCTCCTGTGTCCGCACGATGGCTACCAGGAGCTCGACGTAAGTAATGGCCGGCAACGCCCTGGGCCATTTAACCCCCTAAATGCCGCTATTGATATCAACTGCAACATTTATGAAGCTAGGAGAGGGTTCTCTCTCACTTCCGATCGGAGCCCCTGCGACATCATCGCGAAAGCCGGATCGTTGCCATGGCAACCCGAGGTCATCATGGCGACCTCTGTGTCTGCCAGCTATGGCAAGCCTGTTAGACCATGCACCGAGCATGGTCTAAGAGGCTTTTTTCAGTGCAGCACTGACAGGTATAATGCATTGCAATGCATTATACCAGCGATCAGAGCAATGAAGTCCCACAGAAAAGTTTTTAAAATTTGTAAAAATATTTTTTTAAAAATCACTAAATAAAAAAATTAGAAAATATTATACCAATGAGTACATATATTTATGTAAAAACAAAAATACACAAAGAGTACACATACTTGGTATCTCTGCTTCCAGAATGACCCGATGTGTAAAGCTATCACACTAGCTAACCCCTTCAATGAACACCATAAAATAGTAAATAAAAATGAGGCAAAAAACAATGCTTTTTCATCATACCACCGAACAAAAAGTTTGATAAAACGCAATCAGAAATGGTATAGCTGAAAATGTCATCTTGTCCCACAAAAAAACAAGCTGCTATACAGCTCCATCAGCGGAAAAATAGAAAAGTTATAGCTCTCAGAATATAGCAATGCAACAATAATTATTTTTTCAAAAAAATAGTTTTTATTATGTAAAAGCGGCAAAACATAAAAAATTATATAAAAGTGGTATCGCTGTAATCACACTGACCCACAGAATAAAGATGTCATCACTTTTACCACACGGAGAACGGCATAAAAAACAAACTCGGAAAACAATTCCTGAATTGCTATTTTTTTGTTCATTCTGCCTCCCAAAAATCGGAATCGAAAGCAATCAAAAAATGTCATGTGCCCTAAAATTGTACCAATAAAAAGGTCAACTCCTCCCGCAAAAAAACAAGCCCTCACATGACTCTTTAGGCAGAAATATAGAAAAATTATAGTTCTCAGGATATGGTGATGCAAAAACTTCTTTTTGTTAAAAAAACATAGTGTCTTTTAGTGTGTGATGGTAACCAAATATAAAAACACGAGTTTTTCTAAGATACTTTTACAAGTATCGCTGTAATCGCACCGGCCCGAAGAATAAATCCATCTAATCACTGATACCAGATGAGAAACGGCGTAAAAAATAAATATAGCCAATTCTTGACCTGCTGTTCATTCTGCCTCCCAAAGATTGCAGTATGGCACAGCTCACATCTATCCTGCGCTCTGCACTGAGCACTTGTGGCGCCCTGAGGGTTCAGTCGCCACAGAGATACTGCACCTCACCCCCAGGTGTGGTGTCTCCCTTCTCTCAGGTAAGGAGGGAGTGGCGCACGGAACCCCAACCACCTGCATCCAACACAACACTGCTCCAGGCCAGCCGGAGGGGCAAGACGCAATGTAGTTTTCTGCTGAGCCCTGGCCCAGGCTGGAGTAGGGGGGAACCCAAAGGTAGGGGGAACCAATAGTGGGTGTGGGTGGAGGAAACAGTTACACGGAGCACATATACAGTAAGTATATAATAGGAAGCCATATTGGGTCTGAGGGGAGTTCAGTTCAGTCCAGTATAGTGGGCAGTTCTAGTGAGGGCTGTTCAGAGGAACAGTCCGGGAGCAGAGGCTCAGTCAGAGCTCTGCTCCACAAGTTAGGGCCCAGGATAGAGGCCCCGGAGGGGAGCAGGGAGCAGGCTCCATTCTACTTAAAGGATCCCAGGGGGTACGGCGCGTGCAGGACGGCACCCGTACGCCCCGGTCCTGCCAGGTGATCAGGAGGGATCGGTTGCTACACTCAAAACCCCAGGGGGTCAGGTTGGTCCCGGATCCGACGTACAGGAAGGATTTCAGCATACCCAAGCGGGAATGAGAGTGAGCAGCGTAGGGCAGCGGTGAGAAGGACCGAGTCTGGAAAAGGTCAAGATAAGTACATATGAAAGTGGGGTTCCGCCAGGCATTCCTAAGTTGGCTGAGAAAGGACTGAACCCCTGCCCGGTGAACGCAGCGCGACGAGGGATGACTGCAAGGAAATTGCCTCTGTCTGTCTCTTCACCGGCGCTAATATTCCTCACTGAACTACAACGCCCAGCACACCATTCCACCATCTATCTATTTACACTGCCCTGAGGCCCGCTCTACCTGTGAGAAGCTGTACCATCTTTAGCTGCCTTGTCACCTGCCTCAGAGGACTGCTGCAGCGCTGGTGACCTTCACCAGACACCACAGGTGGCATCACGAATTTCTCTGAACTTTATTAATAATCGCTACCCCTTTTGTGCACTGTCCGCCCTGGGCCAGCCACCGTGATACATATATACTGTCCCCAAATAGTAAGGCCCCCGGGGGCGCGACACACTTACGCTGGGGTTTCTGTGTAAATCCATGAAATACGTGATTCAGACGGAACCTCTGGCGGAAGATTCCCTATAATTGGGCAGATGAAGACACTGTGGACTCTGTCTGGCCTATGATCCGGCGGTGTCCATCTTTTTAAGCGTGCACAAATGTGCGGTCAACCACAGTTTTGTGTACCTCTGAAAAGACGGCCACTGGTGAACTGAGGCCATTCGGGTTCAGAGTAACTCTGATACCTCATTATAGTGAATGAATCCCTCAGGGATTTCATCTGAATCACGTCATTCAGAGATTTAGATGGAAACTGCGAGGTAAGTGCTCAGCGTAGTTTGCATGATAAATGTGATGTAAAATGTTCCCAATAAAAGTTTCAACTCCATCCACATAAAAAGCAAGTCCCCACTCAGGTACGTCATCTGTTAACGGAAATATAGGGGGCTTCCACGTTACTGGTAGCACAAAGGCTCTCGAAAAGCAAAATGGCTCCTCACCCCCCAAAAGAAATCCAGCAAATTTTGTATTCCTAGATCTGCATTTCTGTAGCGATGAGAGCCTGCTTAATTTCTGGGGTCCATGTCTCCAGAAGCACAAGCTGGGCATAACTTATAGCACTACAACGTACTGGCACTGCAATGTAAGGGCACTACAATGGCAGATTTGCAATTTTCACTCAACAACATCCATTGCTGCTTGTTTCTGTAAAACACCAATGAAGCCAAAATTGTAGCTACACCTGTAGATAAATTCCCAGAGGGGTATAATTTCCAAAATGTGGTCACTTAAGGGGGATTCTGCTTTTCTAGTACTTAGGGTCTCTGTATATGGAGTCCGCAAACTATTCCACAAAAATTTCTTCTCCAAGAGTTAAATAGCGCTCTGTCTCTACTGAGTCTCACTGTGTGGCTAATCAGTACTGTACAGATACTTATGGGGTATTTCCACATTCAGCAGAAATTATTTGCCAAATTTTGGTGCCATTTTTACCCATTTCACCATATGAAAATGTAAAATCTGGAATTATTTTTTCTTTACTGCCGAAAATTCTGTGACACACTCGTGGTGTCAATATGATCACTGCACCCTTAGATGAATTCATTGAGAGGTGTAGTTTGTAAAATGGGGTCACTTATGTAGGGGGTTCTGCTGTTTGGGCACCTCAGGGGCACTACCAATGTGACATGACACCCGCAAACCATAACAACAAAATTTGCACTATAATATGGTGCTTGTTCCCTTCTGAGCTTTCCATTGTGCCTGAAAAGTATTTCCCGATTACTTGTAGGGTATAGGCGTACTCAGGAGAAATTGCACAACAAATGGAGATCCATTTTTTCCTATTAGCCATTATAAAAATTAAAAACCTAGGGCTAAAACAACACTTTAGTTGTAAAAATGTAATTATTGTTTCTTCAGAACCAAATGATAGAAAATTCTGTGAGGCACATGTGTCAATATGCTCACTGCATCCATTGATGAATTCATTGAGGGGTGTAGTTTGTAATGTGGGGTCACTTATGTTTTTTTTTCTTTTCTGGCATCTCAGGAGCTTTGCAAATGTGACATGGAACCCTCAAACCATTCCAGTAAAATCTGAACTCCAATATGGCGCTCCTTACCTTCTGAGCTTTGCACTGTGCCTCAAAAGTAGTTTTCACCCAATACTCAGGGGAAATTGCACAACAAATTGTAACATTTGTTTTCTCCTATTACCCCTTCTGAAAGTAAAAAAATTGGGGCCAAAGCAACATTTTAGTGGAAAAAATGGTGATTTTCCATTTACTCAGCCCAATGTACAATTTTGTGAATTGCCTGAGGTTTAAAAATGCTCCCTACACACCCAGATGAATTTTTCGAGAGGTGTAGTATCCAAAATGGAGTCACTTGTGGCGGTTTCTGCTGTTTTGACATGTCAGGGGCTCTTCAAATGTGACATGGTGTCCGCAATCTATTACAGCCAAAATGGCGCTCCAAAATTCAAATGGTACTCCTTCCCTTTCAAGCCCTTCCGTGCACCCAAGCAGTAGTTTTTCATTACATATGGGGTATTGATGTACAATTTCGCCTGAGTGAAACAAATTGTATGGTCCATTTTCTCATGTTACCCTTGTGAAAATGGAAAATTTGGGGCAAATCCAACATTTGTGTGGGACAAATGTATGGTTTCATTTTCACGGCTTGACGTTAAAACATTCTGTGAAGCACCTGTGGGTTCAAAGCGCTTATCACACCTCTAAGTAAATTCCTTGTGGGGTGTAGTTTCCAAAATGGGGTCACTTGTCCACTGTTTAGGCCCATTAGGGGCTTTGCAAATGCGATATGGTGTCCGCTATCTATTCCAGCCAATTTAGCGCTTCAAAAGTCGAATGGTGCTCCTTCCTTTCCAAGCCTTGCCGTCCGCCCAAGCATTCGTTTTCCACCACATATGGGGTATCGGTGTACTCAGGAGAAATTTGTTAGGTGCCTCCTCTCTTCTTGCGATGCCGTCCTCCTTCTGTGCTTTGTGTAGATGACTTGTCCTACGTCATTCAAGCAATGTCCCCGGCATCGAGCTCCTTCGCCGGTGTACTTCTCTCTGCCCCATCGAGGGCAGAGCAAAGTACTGCAGTGCACATACATAGGAAAAGGCCAAAGATTCCTAGCTCATGCGCATTGAAGTACTTTACTCTTCCCTAGTCAGGGCAGAGAAGTACACGATGCCGGAGACACTGTGTGGATGACGTAGGACGTGTCATCCATTTGAAGCACAGGAGGAGGATGGCATCGCAAGAAGAAAGGAGGCATCGGACCAAGACAGCAACACCCATTGGGCCCGACTACCTCATAGGTGAGTATAATAAAAGGTGTTTTTCTTGTCTTGCAGGCCGGATTGGGGGAATATATACAATACCTCATATGGGAAAAACCTGGTGACAGGTTTCCTTTAATTCTTTTGTGTAATATAATGGCCTGCATTGATTTAAAATAGTTTAATTTGCTGATGTTTTCTTGGTATCATAGCAGATGTATTTTTATCAGGTCAACATGGAAAATCCCCTGCCGCAACTTCTCCATTTTAGTAGAGTTATATTGCTGTATTGCAGCCTGCTTGTTGCACTGTATTGTACTAGCCAGGTTGTTTTTACAGATGACTTGTAAGAATGTAATTTTTTCGATAATTATTTGTTAAAACAGACAACCACTTATTAATGAGGCACAGGGATTCAGGAGGAAAATAAACATCTGTGCGTACATCGCTCTGTCGTACACATCCCTGCGACCCCACTAGTCTGACGCAGGGACGTTACATGAGGGCTGCAGCCATTCAGCGACCACTGAATGGCTGCGGCGTTCATTTTTTCCGAAAAGAAGCAGGCAGATTTATGGGGTACGCTGGAACACACTCAGCAACATGGGTAAGAGACTCTGATTCCATCACCTTCCTGCTATTCTTTGTTATAGATTGAGTCTGCACCCTTTCTCTGGTCATACTTATAGGTTGCAGCACCATCTAGATAACATCTTGGGGAGACTTACATTATCTCACACAAAAATATAATCCCCTGATATATGATTGCATGCCACACTTTATTATCTACTTCTTTTGTTCCATGTGATACAGGGTTATGTCTGTATCTTGTGCTCTATGCTCGTTACTATATACCTGACATATTAATAAACAGATGCATTCCCTATGATATCACAACTAATAAGATATATGGAAGGAATTAAATTATCCTTTATGGACAATATAACTCGTATGACCTTTGTAACAAGCACATGTGTATACTGTATATAAATCGTCTGGGGATTACTTAATCCCTGTGTGTTTTTTGTGCGTGCTGTTCCTCTTGTTTGAGCTTTACCGAGAACCTCATTGAATACTGTACTTGAACCTTTAGGGTATGTGCACACGGTCAGGAGCCGCTGCGGGTTTGACGCCGCGTGCTTATGCAGCGTCAAACCCGCAGTGGCCAGCTGTTACAACATAATGGATGGGATTTGTAGAAATCCCATGTCCACTATGCGTTCATCTGTGCCTGCGGATCACCCGCGGACACGGACATAAGACGCGTCTTTCAAGAACGCAACATGTCAATTTCTCTTGCGGAGTCGCTAGTTTCCGCAAGAGAAATCTGATCAGTACAATGTATTGAATGAGGTGAATCCGCATGGTTCAATGCCTGATGTGTGGCTACTTTTATTCTTTTGTGTATACTTTTGTGATTAATAAAAACATTTTTTGTATTTTTATTAAATTTTGGAATTTGGTTCTTCCCTGATAAGAGATATATGCATTGTGGAGTCCTCTCCATAACTAATCGCTATAGTTATAGAAATTCTCTTGATTAAAGATTTATGAAAACTGTCTGAAAGTGAAATTAATCACAATGCATTTTTTAGGAAGGTATCAATTTATTTGTTCACTTCCCAGGGATTTTAAGGGTGCGTTCCCACATTCAGGATTTGCTGCGGTACCACAGTAGCCAGATGTTACAGCATAGTGGATGGGATTTCTAGAAATCCCATGTCCACTATGCGTTTCTGTGCACCCGCGGCTCACCCGCGGAAAGTGACATTGCAGGCTTTCAGATCCGCAGCATGTCAATTTCTCTTGCGGGTACGCATGTGGATTTTCCCCATAGACTTTCATCAATGAGGAATCTCCGGATGTAAAAAAAATTTTTTTGCGTCCGCTTATTTGCATAATGAGGGTGGAAGTGGTGTGGCTGTTCTGCAGCGTTGGGGTCGGAGCGGCTCCTCATCGTGGGAATGTACCCCAACCCTTCATGACATATTGCGTATGTCGTGTACCTGACTTTGATGCAGGCTCTCACGCTGAGCCTGCATCTTTCCTGATTTAATCAGCCATCATGTGTCTTCAAGAGCCACGGGTGGAGCGGTGTTCCGCCTGCAGCTGTTAACCTGTTAAATCCCACTGTCAATCTCTAACAATGGTAATTAAAATGCGTCGACGGGGGCGAGCGTCATTCCATGCTCCCATTGGCGCCCCAGTGACGTGATCATGGGGTGCCGATGGATTGTTATGACAGCCGGGGGTCTGCTGATGAAAGCTGAAAAACTGCTATGTATAGCACAAACGATCAGACAATGATAGCTTCTAGTCTCCTAAAGAGACTATTAAGTAAAGTAAAAAGTTAAAAAAAGTTTTTAAAAATATGAAAAAAATAAAAAAAATGTTCAAATCACCCACTTTTTGCCCCATTGAAAATTAAACAATTAAAAAAACAGCCAAAAAAATCATATATTTGGTATCGCTGCATTCAGAAATGTCCGATCTGTCAAAACATATAATAAATTAATCTGATCGGTAGACAGCGTAACAAGAAGAAAAATCGAAACACCAGAAATACATTTTTTTGGCCCAGCAACATTGCAGTCAAATGCGATAACAGGTGATCAAAACATCATATCTACCCACAAATGGTATCAGTAAAAACTTTAGCTCAAGGTGCAAAAAATAAGTCATCACACAGCCCCAGATCCCAAAAATGAAAACGCTATGGGTCTTGTAAAATGATGACAAAAGCAAAAATGTTTTTTCATACAAATTTCTGAATTATTTTCACCACTTAAATAACAAAAAAACTATACATGTTTGGTATCTGCTTACTCGTACTGACCTGGGGAATCATATTGCCAGGTCAGTTTTACCATATAGTGAAAATGGTAAATTAAAAACTCAAAAAACAATTGTGCAATTGCACTTTTTTGCAATTTCACGGCACTTGGATTTTTTTCACGTTTTTCCAATGCACTATATGGTAAAATCAATGGTGCCATTCAGAAGCACAACTTGTCCCGCAAAAAACAAACCCTCATATGGCTATATTGATGGAAATACAGGGTGATTCACTCCCTACTTTACCCGGAAAAATTGCTGTAACTTCTAAAAGGGACGGTCGATTGTACTGAAATTTGGACTGTACATACTTTGGTTTATGAGATTTGAGAGTGCGATGAACCACAGTGACAAGAAACATCCTCGCGCTGAGGTGGTCTAGACAAACTGGTTGTCCTGCCAGTTGTCTTCATTATGAGATAGACTTGCTTGCATGTCTTTCATTGTGAAGTCTTATTGCAAACAGGTTCCAAAGTGAGTTTCTAAAGAAGTTTGAAAGTCGAAATCCACTGTCCAATCCGTGTACTCTGTCATTGGTGAATAAGCTGGAACGTACAGCAACATTACTGGGTCGGCATGATGGAGAACATCCGAAAATGTCTGAGGAAACAATTCAAATGTGAAACGGCAACTTCTGGCATCTCCACGTACAGTGGGTGCAGAAAGTATTCAGACCCCTTTAAATTTTTCACTCTTTGTTTCCATTTGGTAAATTCTAAAAAGTTAATTTTTTTTTCATTAAAGTACACTCAGCACCTCATCTTGACTGAAAAAAAACAGAAATGTATAAATTTTTGCAAATTTATTAAAAAAGAAAAACTGAAATATCACATGGTCATAAGTATTCAGACCCTTTGCTCAGACACTCATATTTAAGTCACATGCTGTCCATTTCCTTGTGATCCTCCTTGAGATGGTTCTACTCCTTCATTGGAGTCCAGCTGTGTTTAATTAAACTGATAGGACTTGATTTGGAAAGGCACACACCTGTCTATATAAGACAAAGGAACTGCCCAAGGAGCTTGGAGACAGAATTATGGCAAGGCACAGATCTGGCCAAGATTACAAAAGAATTTCTGCATTATTCAAGGTTCCTAAGAGCACAGTGGCCTCCATAATCCTTAAATGGAAGAAGTTTGGGACCACCAGAAGTCTTCCTAGATCTGGCCGTGCAGCCAAACTGAGCAATTGTGGGAGAAGAGCCTTGGTGAGAGAGGTAAAGAAGAACCCCAAGATCACTGTGGCTGAGCACCAGAAATGCAGTAGGGAGATGGGAGAAAGTTCCACAAAGTCAACTATCACTGCAGCCCTCCATTAGTCGGGCCTTTATGGCAGAGTGGCCCGACGGAAGCCTCTCCTCAGTGCAAGACATATGAAAGCCCGCACAGAGTTTGCTCAAAAACACATGAAGGACTCCCAGACTATGAGAAATAAGATTCTCTGGTCTGATGAGACAAAGATAGAACTTTTTGGTGATCATTCTAAGCGGTATGTGTGGAGAAAACCAGTCACTGCTCATCACCTGCCCAATACAATCCCAACAGTGAAACATGGTGGTGGCAGCATCATGCTATGGGGTGTTTTTCAGCTGCAGGGACAGGACGACTGGTTGCAATTGAAGGAAACATTAATGCAACCAAGTACAGAGATATCCTGGATGAAAACCTCTTCCAGAGTGCTCTGGACCTCAGACTTGGCCGAAGGTTCACCTTCCAACAAGACAATGACCCTAAGGGCACAGCTAGAATCACAAAGGAGTGGCTTCAGAACAACTCTGTGACCATTCTTGACTGGCCAAGCCAGAGCCCTGACCTAAACCCAATTGAGCATCTCTGGAGAGACCTGAAAATGGCTCTCCACCAACGTTCACCATCCAACCTGACGGAACTGGAGAGGATCTGCAAGGAAGAATGGCAGAGGATCCCCAAATCCAGGTGTGAAAAACTTATTGCATCATTCCCAAGAAGACTCATGGCAAAGGGTCTGAATACTTATGACCATGTGATATTTCAGTTTTTCTTTTTTAATAAATTTTCAAAAATTTCTACATTTCTATTTTTTTCAGTCAAGATGGGGTGCAGAGTGTACTTTAATAAGAAAAAAAATTAACTTTTTACAATTTACCAAATGGCTGCAATGAAACAAAGAGTGAAAAATTTAAAGGGGTCTGAATACTTTCTGTACCCACTGTAAATCGCTGCACAGGCTTTCCCAAGACACTGGCATGTCGTACTCCACATGTCAACAAGCGACCCAGAAAGGTACGTCTCTGATCGCAGTGTCACTGTTGCTAAGGAATTGAAAGGGCCCGATCAAGAGAAAATAATTTGTTATTACCAGAATTTTACCTTTGGACCTATTTGAAGGGTCAGTTGTCCAATATCAAGCCACGAATATTACAGGCACTCCAAGAGAACATACAACGAGAAATTCAGGCTATGTCCCCAGACGTACAGCGGAATACATTCAACGATATGGAATGGTGCGTGCAGGCGTGCTTGGATGCTTGAACACCTGCTTTAAAACATCTGTTTCTCATGAACCAAGGTATGTATAGTCCAAATTTCAGTAAGATTGATCATCTCTTTTAGAAGTTATAGCAATTATTCCAGGTAACGTAGTGAGCGAATCACCCTGTATAAAAAACTAAAAAACGGTCTGGGGTTAATAAGTGGTTGTACAGTAGTGGATAACATCTTTTTTGGTCAGCATGTAAAAGAAGTACATGTTTAAAAAAAAAAAAAAAGTGGTACTGGTTATGGATAGTAGGTTCTCCTAAACTTTCTCTTCCTATATTTCTGATCTAAGCTTTAAAGTTGACTTTACATATAAGATCCTATTATCGATCCTCTTTGGCCTATTAAAGCAGCTGTCTAGTTGGATAAGATGTCAAAATATAAAATACTAAGGGTCCTATTTATCAATTCTAATGGTCCTATTCATCAAGACCAGTCTTAATGAGTGGGCGTGCTGGAGTCAGTCGCTCCTGATTCATAAAGAGGGACTGGAGTGAGATTTCTGGCATAGGGAACGTCACGGCTCATCATATGTTAGACGAGCTGTGGCATCTCTCTCCAGCTCCTCACAGTTTTGGCTGTCTGGCTCAGTTCATTGATTAAGCAACTGTCACATAGTAGTCTTTGAAAGATTGCCAGCACATCGAGGGCTTCCATGGACAGGCTTTGCTCTAGCCACTCTGTCTAGGAGGACCCATGAAAACACTGACCTTCACCCTTTAACCCTTATACAGTGATCTGGACTTACACAGGCGGTCCATTAGGTTGAGTCCATGGAGTGGCTGTGGTGAAGCCGCTGGCAGAGGATAGTCAAACAGCTGGATTAGTACTAAGGGGTCAGGATAGAAACAAAGTCGTCAGGCAGTATAATAGTCAAATCATGAGCAGGGGTTAGTGAAGGGGATCAAACTAGCTGAGCAGGAGCAGAGTAACAGGAGTGAACCAAGGAGATTCAAACTTAGGCCACGGCCCATTTATCAGTATTTGATCAGTATCCGGTCAGTATTTTTTCTCAGGAGTGGGAGCCAAAATCAGGAGTGGTGATAAAAGCAGAATTGGTGCACTTGTTTCTATTTTACCTTTTCTCTGATTGTTCCTCACCTGACCGAATACTGACCAAATACTGATAGTGGAGCCGTGGCTACATGTGGATTTGGCTGGGGATTTCACCCTACTCTATTACATAATATTGTATAGAGTGAAATCCACAGAAGAATGAGCGCTGCATATTTGTAAATTTGTAACATGCTCCCATTTTTGTGCAGATTGTTTTCCGTGACGCGTGTGGAGTTTTGAAAACACTTATTCACTTGTATGTAAATTGCTGCGGATTTGTTGTGCGGAATGGAAGATGATGCTCCCTGTCTGTTACAGTGAAAACAGAAGTGGAGGTTCAATGAGAAAGAGAGGCTGTTTGAAATCCAAGCAATCCAAGGATTGGCCATTAGATCAGTGGAAATCTGTACTGTGGTTTGATGAGCCAAAATGAAAGGGTTTTTTTTTGTACCAGTCTGTGAGATGCAGAAAAGGTGAGCCAATGGTTTCTACATTTGTGGTGCCCACTGTGAAGAATGGAGGGGGAAGGGAGGAGGGGTGCAGTCGCAGGATTTGTTGGTGACTCTATTGATTTATTCCTAATGCACAGCACACTTACTAAGTATGGCTACCACCACATTCTGCAACAATATGTTGTCCTGTCTAGTGGGACCATTATTTGTGTTGTAAAAGGACAGTGACCCAAAACACACCTCCAGGCTATTTTAAGGGCTATGTAACAACAAGAGGAATGGAGTGCTGCATCAGATGATATTGCCTCCACAATCACCTGGCCTCAACCCAACTGAGACTGTTTGGGATGAGTTGGAACGCAGAGTGAAGGCAAAGCCGCCAATAAGTGCTCCGCTCCTGTGAAAACTCATTCAAGACTGTTGGAAGCCATTCCAGGTGACACCCTGATGAAGCTGCATAAGAGAATGCCAAGAGGGTGTAAATCTGTCATCAGAATAAATGGGGGTACTCTAATTATTAACAAATGTTCTGGCTTGTTTCACACGTTTCTTTACTCCTTTCCATAGGTGTTCCTTCTTGTTTTTTCTAATGTGAGCATTCCAATGAGAAAAAGTAAAACCATAATATAAACAGGTCTGTCCAAACTTTTAACTGGTACTGCATGTACAGGTGAAAAAAAGAGGTAAAATGACCCCATTTCTCAAGGAACACGATCTGTTTCTGGTATTGCAGTTAACCCTCATGGGACATTTTGGCTATAGTGCAGTCAACATACCTGCAAAACATATAGTAACTTCAAGCCCTAAATGATTAATTCTATCTGTGACCGTGATGAATATAAGTAAAATAGGAGATAAACAACCTTCTATTTATGCACAATTATATTATATTCTAATAGTGTTTGATTATTTCAATAGTTGTAATACTCCCTTCCTGTTCCATTGGGCTATTCCCACCATAGTATGTTATGGCATATTGCAAGAATTTGCCATTTTATAATTAATAGGGTTCAAACTCTTGTTCACTACTGATCCCAAGAACAAGGAATAAGAAGCTCTTTGGACTTTTGACTTTTATCCCTATGCAATCCTGTCCACCGACTGTGCACTAAACTGCAAATATCGGTGGACAGGAACACAGGACAGCTTTGAATGAGCCACAGCCCCTAATTAGTGATATGCTTAATTCTTTCTGGGGTCACAGCAGTTGGATTCCAACACACTGTTTTCTAGTGATATGTATTGCTTGTAATTGCAGGAAACTGATTGGAAATCAAGATTGGGCATCAGGAACTTCTTAATTGTCATCTAGGACATTGCATCATAAAACATTCAAATTGAATTATGAGTTTCATATTCGAAATAACTATGGCCCCGATTTATTTTTTTCATGCCAGTCTTGAGGCAGGGTGGAGTGCGATGCAGCTGATTTGTTAACAGGCATGCCTGTTAATGAATCAGATGAGGAGTAAAGAGCTGTGCACCTCCGTGTGCGCTACACCACCGTTCATCGTGAATTTGACAAGCGGGGATTGTCACTCCCCCGTCAAGCTCCAACTTCACCCAAGTTGTTGGAGCTGGGTGAAAATGCCAAAAGTTGCAAATTTTTTTCAGAGCTTTTTATGCCAATTTTCTGGCGCAAAAGCTTTGATGAATCGGAGCCCATGTGCTTCTTTTATATGAGGGTAAAATCTTTTGACTACTCTGAATTGTTAAAGGGAAATTGTCAGCAGAATTTCACACCCCAAAATATTTATATGCGCATGTAGCTCTTTCAACAACAAGTCCAGCAATATATTCTACATGCTGGGCCAGGAATAGAAATGGAGTGGCTGAGGCTTCTTTGCTGTTGCCTCATCCTCCTTGTCTGATGTCTATGTTGGCTGAAGTCACACAGCATAGAGGCTGTCAGTCGAGCAGAAGAATGCAGTGCTGGGCAAGGAATAGAGCTGGAGTGGCAGAGGCTTCAGATCTACAGTCTGATTTGCATACCAATTCAAACACAGATTTCACAATAATAAAGGAATTCGCCGGCCATGTAAGGTATTGCTAGACTTTTCTTTGAAAGAGATACACTAACAGAGGATTGGATTGTCTAGGTAAAAGTATTTCTGGACTTGTCTTTGAAAGAGCTACATGCACATAGAAATAGTTTTGGGGTGAAATCCTGTTGACAGATTCCCTTTAAAATAATTTCACCTGATGAAAGAAGGTTTTGCTCATTTGTCGTGTGATTGGCAGCCTGTTTACACTGATTCCTATGAACACTTGTTCATAAGTGGCCAAGTAAATGCAAACTTGGCTGCTTGCTGTAGTTTAGAACTTCCTAGTGCAGTCAATATATTTTCTCACTTCAGTTTGCTTATCACTGTTAGATAAAATTACGTGATGATTATGAGCCAGACTCTAGTTAATCATTATAATCAGTATGCGTTCTTCCTTTACCTCTGACCTCCAATCGTACTTTATGTCTGCACTGATGGTGCAATAAAATACACACGTTTGGCATATTAAGTTTTCTTGGATTACTGCTGTGTCTACTTCCTCATACCACACCCGCATTAATTATTGTTACAATTCTTGTCTGCTCATGAGAATTCATCTTGTCATGCTCGTCTTCTGTAGACTCAAGGATTCCCTTGCACTGTTTTCTGACTCAACTGCTTTAACCATTTCATGACACATTTCTGCTAGTATTTTTAGTGCTTCCAGTGGTATTCCAGCCTGAAGCATTTACTATCTACCCACTGGCTTAGTCCCTCTAAGACCGGTGCAAGGATTAGTTTAAGTACATTAAAAATATAGTATGCACCCTGCAGTTCCATTGAAAGTCTTGACTGTTGCCATAGACTTTGAACAGAAAGGGCAGCCAAGCACTCACCCTGTTGTCCCATTCAAACTCTAATCTTGTGGCTAGAGGGGGAAGAATCATTATTGCGGGTGTGCAGTGAGAAAGTAGACATAGCACCAGCCCAAGAAAAGTTGCTGTGCCAAAAAGTGTAAGCATTATTGCATAACACAGATATAAAGTAAGACAGCATTTATGTGATCTAGTATTTATTCCCTATCGAGTGCGTAGGTGATAAATGCCTCAAGCTTCATGCATGGGAAAAATAATTTAACGCCCATTTACATAAAACAATTTTCTGAACTACTGACTTTAGAGAGGTGGTATAAAACAATTATTTGTGTGTATCTATCAGAGATTTCCACCCTAACATATGTTTGCAATGCCTTGCAATTACTCTTGTAGCAGATTAGCATCTGTCTCAAGGAGGTTTTTACTTTCCTCTGTATCAACATGTTAGGTTATTTATTGGATTTATGATCAACATGTTAGGTTATTTATTGGATTTATGTTTTCCTTCAACCTTAAAATTATTCAACTATTAGAATCATCTAAGAGGCAGGTTGGGCTGCATGGTAGTTCAGTGGTTATAGCACTGTTGCTTTGCAGTGCTGGGGTCCTGGGTTCAAATCCCACCAAGTACAACATCTGCAAGGAGTTTGTATGTTCTCTTTGTGTTTACATGGGGGTTCTCCGGTTTCCTGCCACACTCTAAAGTCATACTGATAGGGAATTTAGATTGTGAGCCACAATGGCAATGACAGTATCTGTAAAGCACTGTATAATATGTTGTTGTTATATAAGTAAGCCTAATAAATAAAGACCTGCTTATACTTTTATCACCTATCTATAGGATTGGCAATAATCTGCTTATTGCTATGGAGTCAAGTAACTTCAACCCTCAATGATCACAAGAAAGGGTAACCCTGGTACCGCATTTAAATTAAGCAGAGGTAGAGCATGCACGCCGCATTTAAAGTCTATTGGACTGAATTATAATCATAGAATCATAGAATGTTAGAGTTGGAGGGAACCTCCAGGGTCATCTCGTCCAACCCCCTGCTCAATGCAGGATTCACTAAACTATCTCAGACACATGTCTGTCCAGGCTCTGTTTGAAGACTTTCATTGAAGGAGAACTCACCACCTCCCGTGGCAGCCTGTTCTACAGTGTCCATTTTAGGACATGATCAGATATCAAAATCATACATCAGAATGATGTCAGTTTGAGGCTAAATACCCTGTCTGAGAACTGATTCTGACAAGTGATTTTGACAAGTGATTTTGATTAGTGATTTTGATGAGTGATTCTGACGAGTGAATCTGACGAGTGATTTTGACGAGTGATTCTGACGAGTGATTTTGACGAGTGATTTTGACAAGTGATTCTGACGAGTGATTCTGACGAATGTTTCTGACAAATGATTTTGACAAGTGATTCTGACGAATGATTCTGACGAGTGATTTTGACAAGTGATTCTGACGAATGATTCTGATGAGTGATTTTGACGAGTGATTTTGACAAGTGATTCTGACGAATGATTCTGACAAATGATTTTGACGAGTGATTCTGACAAATGATTTTGACGAGTGATTCTGACAAATGATTTTGACGAGTGATTCTGACGAGTGATTCTGACGAATGATTCTGACGAATGATTTTGACGAGTGATTCTGACGAGTGATTCTGATAGTAGCTGGCAGCTTTTCTTGTCTTATGAGATCAACCATGAAAATACTCAGGGTGACTAAAAGTCATTATGATTCTGATATTTAAAGAAAGTCACACATCAGACTCACACATCAGAATCAAACATCATTTGAATTTGGCTTGCTTGCAGTCTGTGCATACGTCCCAATGAGTTTTAAACAAGTTTGCACTGAAAATCATATAACCAAACAGAACTCCAAGGCTTTTCCAACTAAGTTAATAACTTAGTGGTTAGTGCACTGTCTTTGGGACACGGAATTTTGGGTTCAAGTCCCATCAGCGAACAGTTACTTTTTTTTTTATTATTATTATTATTACAGTTGTAAAAGTCACTCGTCAGAATCACTCGTCAGAATCACTCGTCAGAATCATTTGTCAAAATCATTCGTCAGAATCACTCGTCAGAATCATTCGTCAAAATCATTAGTCAGAATCACTTGTCTGAATCATTCGTCAGAATCACTCGTCAAAATCACTTGTTAGAATCACTCATCAAAATCACTCGTCAGAATCACTCGTCAGAATCACTTGTCAAAATCATTCGTCAGAATCACTCGTCAGAATCATTCGCCAAAATCATTAGTCAGAATCATTTGTCAGAATCACTCGTCAAAATCACTTGCCAAAATCACTCGTCAGAATCAGTTCTCAGACAGGGTATTTAGCCTCAAACTGACATCATTCTGATGTTTTATTTTGATATCTGATCACGTCCTAAAATGGACACTGTACTGTTCCACTCATTGTTCACCCTCACTGTCAAAATGTTTTTTCTAATATCTAATCTGTATCTTCTCCCTTTTCTGTTTCATCCCGTTGCTTCTAGTCTTTCCTTGTGCAAATGAGAATAAAGTTGATCCCTCTACTGTGTGACAGCCCTTGAGATATTTGTAGACAGCTATTAAGTCTCCTCTCAGTCTTCTCTTTTGCAAGCTAAACATTCCCAAATCCCCTAACCATTCCTCTAAGGACATTGTTTGCAGACCGCTCATGTCCTATGAGGACTGAGGAAGATAGCTGAATGCTGTGCTTTGCTATCTTCTTCAGTGTGATAGACTTTGAGAAAAAAAGATATATACAGTGCTGGCCAAAAGTATTGGCACCCCTGCAATTCTGTCAGATAATACTCCTGAAAATGATTGCAATCACAAATTCTTTGGTATTATTCTCTTCATTTAATTTGTCTTCAATGAAAAAAACACAAAAAGAGTTGTCCTAAAGCCAAATTGGATATAATTCCACACCAAACCTAAAAAAGGGGGTGGACAAAAGTATTGGAACCCTTTGAAAAATCATGTGATGCTTCTCTAATTCGTGTAATTAACAGCACCTGTAAATTACCTGTGGCACCTAACAGGTGTTGGCAATAACTAAATCACACTTGCAGCCAGTTAACATGGATTAAAGTTGACTCAACCTCTGTCCTGTGTCCTTGTGTGTACCACATTGAGCATGGAGAAAAGAAAGAAGACCAAAGAACTGTCTGAGGACTTGAGAAACCAAATTGTGAGGAAGCATGAGCAATCTCAAGGCTACAAGTCCATCTCCAAAGACCTGAATGTTCCTGTGTCTTCCGTGCGCAGTGTCATCAAGAAGTTTAAAGCCCATGGCACTGTGGCTAACCTCCCTAGATGTGGACGGAAAGAAAAATTGACGAGAGATTTCAACGCAAGATTGTGCGGATGGTGGATAAAGGACCTCGACTAACATCCAAACAAGTTCAAGCTGCCCTGCAGTCCGAGGGTACAACAGTGTCAACCCGTACTATCCGTCGGCGTCTGAATGAAAAGGGACTGTATGGTAGGATACCCAGGAATACCCCACTTCTTACCCCGAGACATAAAAAAGCCAGGCTGGAGTTTGCCAAAACTTTCCTGAGAAAGCCTAAAACGTTTTGGAAGAATATTCTCTGGTCAGATGAGACAAAAGTAGAGCTTTTTTGGGAAAAAGCATCAACATAGAGTGTACAGGAAAAAAAAAGAGGCATTCAAAGAAAAGAACACGGTCCCTACAGTCAAACATGGCGGAGGTTCCCTGATGTTTTGGGGTTGCTTTGCTGCCTCTGGCACTGGACTGCTTGACCATGTGCATGGCGTTATGAAGTCTGAAGACTACCAACAAATTTTGCAGCATAATGTCGGGCCAAGTGTGAGAAAGCTGGGTCTCCCTCAGAGGTCATGGGTCTTCCAGCAGGACAATGACCCAAAACACACTTCCAAAAGCACTATAAAATGGTTTGAGAGAAAGCACTGGAGACTTCTAAGGTGGCCAGCAATGAGTCCAGACCTGAATCCCATAGAACACCTGTGGAGAGATCTCAAAATGGCACTTTGGAGAAGGCACCCTTCAAATATCATGGACTTGGAGCAGTTTGCCAAAGAAGAATGGTCTACAATTCCAGCAGAGCATTGTAAGAAACTCATTGATGGTTACCTGAAGCGGTTGTTCACAGTTATTTTGGGTAAAGGTTGTGCAATCAAGTATTAGGCTGAGGGTGCCAATACTTTTGTCCGGCCCTTTTTTGGAGTTTTGTGTGAAATGATCAATGATTTGATTTTTGCTTCATTCTCTTTTGTGTTTTTTCCTTGCAAGCAAATTAAATGAAGATAATAATACCACAGAATCTGTGATTGCAATCATTTTCAGGAAGAAACTGAGTATTATCTGACAGAATTGCAGGGGTGCCAATACTTTTGGCCAGCACTGTATACCCAAATGCAATGAACAAAAGCATTGGCCATACCTCTTATTCATTGATTTCAGTTTTCTCATTGTCACAGGTGTATAAAATTCAGTCCTTATCCATGCAGTCTGCCCTTTACACACATTTGTGAAAGAAAGGGTTGTTGTGAATTTGAGTGCGATACTGTAATGGATTGCCACCATTCCATCTAATCAGTTTGTGAAAATTCTTTACTCCTAAATATTTTACAATGAACTGTGGGTGGTATTGAAAAGTGGTATCATTTATAACCAAAGCAACTGTACCAGAAAGTGACAATTAAAGATTGGGGTCACTGAGTACTGAACGGAATAGTGAATAAAAGTCGCCCCGGTGCACAAAGCAAAGTCCATAGAGACATGGTTGGGTGAGTTTGGTGTGGAAGAACTTAACAGGTCTGTAAAGAGCCCTTACCTCAATCCCATCGAAAACCTTTAGGATGAACTAGAACGGAGATTTCAAGCTAAGTACTCATGTCCAACTCCAAGTCGAATTTCACAAATGCTCCTCTGGATGAAGGGGAAAAAATTCCCACAGTAACGTAACAATATCTTGTAGAAAGGCTTCCTAGCAAAGTGGAAGCTCTTTTAGCAGGAAAGGTGGGGACAGAGGGCAACTCCATATTGAAGTGAATGGGAGATAAAATGCAATACTATTCCTTGTTAGATCATCAACTGTTAGCTCCTGGAGAACCGCTTTAATGCCTTATGGATTTAGATTGGAATGCCATAAACTTCTGTAGCTGTATGGTGTAGTTGTCCCAATGTTTTTGTCCATATGTTGTGTGTGTATATATGGAGATATAAATATATTTTCTAGGAGAGATAGATGAATAAGCACGGCAATCACCAATTGGAGTTTAAATAATCTGGATCACTTTATGCAATGCATAAGCAAACAGGTGAGAGGAGATACAAAGGAAACAGCCTATTCTGTGGCCAATCACTAAACTCAATGGCTCACACTGTCTACTGTCTCCACTGTCTTGTGGTTTTGTTGTGACGAAGAAGGTGTATATACTTCGAAACGTGACGACAAATAAACTGCATTTTATCTGATTCTTCGTTGGCTCCATCCACTGCCCTTCATTCGAATAGGCAGCACAGGCTTAATCCCATCTCCTCCCACTACATTGCATTATACTTCCATGTGGATCTACAGCAGCTTTTCTAAGTGGTTTCTGTGGTTGTGGTCCCACAACCCCGAGCCAGGTGAGCAATTCCCTTACCCGCCCATGCTATCTTTTAATCGATTAAGACCCTGTTGCGCTATTCAGTTCTTCCACCTCATTTAACCCACCATGCCGTACATGTATGGCATGGGAATTTATGAGGCACAGGAGCTTTAACCATGCCAACCCGCAGCGGGGCAGGCTGTTTCACACAATTATGGTGTGAAGTTTTGAGACTGACAAAAATTTTCTGCTTCAGTGTACTTAGATCTTTTAGTCAGATGTTTCTATCATTAATGAAGTACAGTTATCAGCATTTCATAAGTTATTAATATTTTATTGACAAATACATCAAGGTTATACAATAACTCAATATTTATAGTGTTGATCCTTATTTTTTATGACTTCAGCTATTCTCCCTGACATGCTGGATATCGACTTTTGGGCCAAATCCTGACTGATGGCCCCTTATTCTTGCCTCATCAGTGCTTAGAGTTTATCACAATTACTGTGCTTGTCCACCCGCTTTTTGAGACTTGACCACAGGTTCTCAGTGGGGAGTTTCCTGCCCATGGACACAAAATGTCAATGTTTTGCTCTCCGAGCCACTTAGTTATCACTTATTCCTTGTGACATGGTGCTTCATCATGCAAGAAAAATCATTGTTCATCACCTAATTTCTCCTGGATTGTTAGGAGAAGTTGCTCGTGGAGGATGTTTATATGCCATTATTTATTCATGGCACTGTACGTAGGCAGAATTGTGAGTAAGCCCACTCCATGGATGCAAAGCTCCTACACATGAATGATCTCAGGATACTTTTGCTGGTGGTATGACACAGGACTCACGGTAGTGTTCGCCTTTTATTCTCCAGAGAATCATTTTTCCAGATGTCCCAAATAGTCTGAAGGGGTGTGAACAAGAATAGCTGAGGGCACAACCAAATACAAGTCGGGATCACTGAAAACACACTTATGAGAACGACTGGAGAAAACAGAGAAAAGAAGTGTGTACCGTATTTTTCGGACCATAAGACGCACTTTTTATCCTCCAAATTTTGGGGGAAAAGGGCGATGCGTTTTATGGTCCGAATGTACCTTATGTGGTGTGATGTGGAGGGCGGCTGGGGCTGTGGCAGCGGAGGTGGCGGGGGCTGTGGCTGTGGCAGCGGAGGGCTGTGGCAGCTGGGGCGGCGATGGAGCGGTGTTACCCAGTGTGCGCCACCATGAATTCACTATGGCCATGCTAGACAACAGGAGGTGGGCAGTCTCCCGTCCAGATTGCGAGCTGCAGTGACATTACTAAGAGGCAAAATCCAAGATGGTGAGCGTGTAACTATCTACAAAGACCCTGAGGAGGCGGAGAGAAGATTTCGACGTGCTGGAGATACCGCAGTAGGATGACTTATAGATCTACTATCCATGCTATTATTTATTGCAGGAAGACTGTTGTTTCTGTAATGGAATGGTTTTATCAGTGATGGCGTGGCTCGTATGGTGTGTTTCCGGCGAGCTGCTATCACTGACTTGCAATGTTAAGCATATTGTTGTTTTTGTAGTTTTTTACTGTTTCTATCCTTCTGTGTTTTCCCTTTTCCTAACCCAGATACTAATATTTGCGGAATCCACTATTGATGACACTCTTACTACCTGTTCGTTCCCGCAGCTTGCTGGGACCGAGGGGGATGAACGTACCCTACTGCTGTATACTGCTCAGATCCTGCCATGGGACCCAGGATGAGTGCTTCTCAAACACCAGACCCTGACACCACTTATACCTCACCACACCGGTTCTTATCATGGAACATGGCGGGCCTCAACACCCCTCTAAAGCGCAAAAAGGTCCTGAATCACTTAGAACGACTCTCACCAGATGTGGTCTTCTTACAAGAGACACACTGGAGGGCTGACAAGCCTGGTAAATTGACAGATCCCTGGATAGGAGATTGCTTTACTGCTTAACATACTTCATCATCACGCAGAGTAGCCATTCTTATCAAGAAGGGCCTGCCATCCTCCATTCAGGAATCTATTAATGATAGCCAGGGCAGATACTTGATTCTGAAAGTGGAAATAGCTGGGGAAATATATTTTTTGGTCAATCTCTATACTCCTAATGATGACCAACATATTTTCTACACATCGATTCTCCAGATCATTTTAGGACTTGGACCTGGTCGCCTGATAGTGGGAGGAGACTTTAATGCAGTACAGTGTCCCACCCTAGACCGCTGCTCACTCTCCCCACAGACCTCAGCAGTCACCACATCCCTCCTACATTTCATGGAACAGCTTTCACTCTGTGACCCATGGAGAGTGACAGACTCCACAGCTAGAGAGTACACGTGCCACTCCCTCACTCATCACTCCTTCTCCCGGATTGATTTCTTCCTCATTTCCTCACAATTATTTGTCCAACATCATGACTCTCTTATTCACCCAATACTGATTTCAGACCATGCTCCTATCTCACTATTCCTAACTCTAACAGAGCCAAGCCCACGGACAAGATATTGGAGGTTCCCATCCTAAATGGCAGAATCAGATGATTTCAAAACCTTTCTTAAATCACACTGGAATAATTTCCTAGATGATAACATCATTCATACTGACAATATTCCTCTGCTCTGGGCTACTTCTAAAGCTGTTATGAGAGGCCATATCATCAGCTATCTGTCATGTAGGAGGAAAACGCACAGGAAAAAAATTGATGACCTACATACCTCCCTACTTCAGGCTCAACTGGCGTACGCCTTGACCCCATCCCCTGACACATAGCAAGCTTACTTTATAGCCAAACATCTATTAGATTCCCTCGTACATTCCCAATCACATTGGCAAATCCAACTGACTCAAAATAAATTTTATCGTTGGGGAAATAAGACGGGTAAATTATTAGCCACTTTAACCAAATTGCAAAACCCTCTAACAAGTTTGCAGACGACTGACCGGGAAGAGATCACGCACATTTTTAGTGATTATTATGAAGACCTCTACAGGGATCTCCCCCACTAACCTCCCAACGATTAATTCTTTCTTAAGCCTAATTAACCTTCCATCTCTGACCACTGAACAAGTGATGCTGGACTCAGAGATAACAGAAGATGAAGTGAGACAAGCTATAGCAGGCGCATCTAGTGGTAAGACCCCGTGCCCTGATGGTTTCTCTGCTGAATATTATAAGATTTTATCCCCTGACTTAATACCTATTTTGACCAATCTTTTCAACACGGCTTTCCTTCAAGGGGTCCCCATCAATCAGTTTACTGACTCACGCACCATAGTTATCCCTAAACCTAATAGAGACCCATTACTACCACAATCATACCGCCCAATCTCACTCCTCAATCATGACTACAAACTCTTGGCAAAGATCTTAGCAAACCGCTTACAACTGCTATTGCCTGGTCTTCTGTGTGAGGCTCAAACGTGCTTTACTCAGGGGAGGAGTAGTGTGGCAAACATGCGCCTGGCGGTCGCTGCCACAGTCTTGGCCCAAGAAACATCGAGGCCATCCGCAATGCTGATGAGTCTTGATGCCGAAAAGGCCTTTGATAAAGTGGCATGGCCTTTTTTATATGAAGTTTTGGGCAGGGAGAATTTTGGCCCAAGATTTTTGCAATATACTCAATACCTCCATATGAACGCAAATACCTGTGTGGCGATCAATGGATGCAATGCACCAGCCAAAGATCTCTTCCAAGGAGTCAAACAGGGATGCCCTCTATCACCTCTTCTATTTAATCTTTCTGTTGATCCCTTACTGCGTCATTTATTGCAGACCCCTACCTTTAAGGGACTTACAGTGGGTTCTAGAGAACTTAAGGTTGCCGCATTTGCAGATGATATCCTCCTGGTAATAACTAACCCTAAACAAGTTCTACACTCTCTTATACGAGAGCTAGAGGACGTGGGAGGCCTATTGGGCTATAATATTAATTGGGACAAAACAGAAGTGATGATGCTACGCGGTCCCTCCAAGCCATCGTGAACATTGGGGTTCCCTTGTCAATGGACTAGCTCACTAAAATACCAGGGAGTGCAAGTGATGAGACATCCAGCTAAACTATATAAAACTAACATCAATCTATACCTCAATAACTTAGAATCCACTTTAGCTGAGTCTCTTTGGGCCATCTTTGGATACCTAGAGCCAGATAAATACACATGCTCCCCGGGGGCCCGTAAATTGTTAAACATGGTGGCGGCAGCCTGTGTTAAGGCCATCTTACAGATGTGGATCCACGACCAAGCTCCTCCTTTTAAGATCTTTTTAGACAAACTGTCGTTCCTGCTTCAGATGGATTGGGCTGATGCCTCTTTACACTGAAGAAAAGGTACAGTTCTTCTTTGAAACTTGGGAAAGTTTCATCTCTTTACTTCCACAACGCATTCGGGATGATATTAGAACTTGCTTTCAACCTACAGTATGGTATCAAGAGCAACTACTATTGGGGGAAGCGCCCGTGTAAAAATGTGTTAGATGGTGCCGCAGTGTGGAGATACATCTAGGTGTCAAGGGTCTGTTTCAGTGTCGATGGGTCCCGCACAACTTTTGAGAAGAGTATAAGGCTATACACCACTGTTGGTTGGTCTATATGTAATGAAAGTATCTGTTTTGGGTGTCCTCTTTTCTCCCCTCCTTCCATTCTCCCCTCCTAAGTTTTTTGTTTGTCTTTTGACCTGATGTAATTATACTTGGAATGTAGATTCTGCTGTTTGCCATCTTATAACAACCTTGTTATGCATATTCCAAATTATATTCGTATTAAATAATGTATGAAAACCTTATTTTCAATAAAAACAAGTTTTAAAAAAAAAAATAGTTATTATATATTGCTCAAAACCTAATGTAATCATATTGCACTAATAGAAATATGCAAGCATGTCATATAAAGAGTGAGACAACCATATAATTGCAATTCTGATAGAGAGACCATGCATAATAGTCAAAGCATGAAATATTCATTGATACAGGTAAGAACACATGCATAAGATGGCATGTGGCGACTGCTGCCACTAAAACACGGGAGGTATGGAGGAACTAATTCTCATGCTCAGCCTGGGAGATATTTAGTTGTTTTGGAAGTTGAACAGGTGCATCTATCTAGATTATCTAGATTACATTAGGTCTTGAGCAATATATAATCCTTATTTATCATATACCTGTTATATCATATCCCTCACATGGACCCTGTGGATGATTATGTCCCAATTGTATTTTGTTTTTTAAATGTTTTTAATCATGTAGTATATTGTTCTAATTTGCCATAATAAAATTTGATTCATATTTGGTGATCCTGAAGTTATATATACACACTTCTTTTCTCTGTTTTCTGAAATAGTCTGAAGGGGATTTCATCAGACAAAATAACATTACCCCAGTCCTCTGCAGTCCAAGCCCTGTACTTCCTGCAAAGATATTTTCTTTGATAAAAAAAAATTACCGTAATGCTTCATCCTGAAGGCCCAAAAGAGGTCCGCCCTAAAGGAGTTAATGTTTTAATATTTACATTCTTCAAAGAATCACAAAAACACATACATTTTTTACCTAGTTAAGAAGACAAAGGAGGTCTATGAGAAAAAAATGACACCAGTTATCAGCAAAAAAAACAAACATACCAGTTGGATGATACAGCAATATGTTCAAAAATGAGGGGAAAAGAGTTTTTCTGAAGAAGAATAATAAGCACTCTAAAAATGCAGTGTGTGTGATCTTTCTTACATAATTATTTTATTGACAGACAGCCAAAATGTGAAAACAGCATTTTTTGCACAGGTAAAAAATGCCACAAAGATATTCAGCACATTCTCAAACAGTGTGAAGGCATCACAAAGCTTATTCTACTGCGCTTAACTTTTCTTTTTTTTTTTTCAGTAGGAATCATTAGCATATTTGTATAGATTGGGAGATTTTCCTAGAATATACACATAACCTGCATTTTAATATCAAATAATTTATTACACTGTACACTAGGGGCCCTATTCAATCAAAGCTTTCACTCTAGAATTCTGGTATAAATGTTTTGAAAAGTCTCAAAAATTAGGTGCAACTTTCATTCCTGTTTCTCGCAGCTCTGCAGAAATGGGGCATAATGTATTCATGACGAGCTGTGGCGTTCCCTACACCAGAAATCTCACTCCAGTGCCTAACTGGAGGGAGATTTTTGGTGTAGCGCACAGAGGCACATGTCACTCGTCAGGCGCTGAAGATTCATAAAGAGGCGTACTCTTCTTTATGAATTGGGAGCATCTGACTCCAGCACACCCCCTCACCAAGAATGGCGTAAACAATCCCAGTCTTGATTAATTTGGCCCTATACTTATTTTATGTCAAACTTTTGTGATGCTATGACACTTTTTGCCTTTTATTGTTAGTGCATTTCACTTACCTTGACATTGATGCGTTAGCCCTACAATGTCTGCCATAGTCCGAGTCGGCACACTATTTTTACATCGGGGCACATTTTGCATTGCTGAAAACTATTTTCAGGATTTGCACGCCTTTTCTCTGTGTAAAAATAGAGATCTACACAGTTGTTTAGAATAGAATGCACATTTCAGAGAATCCCTCGTAGATCCTCAAGGGCGCTACATATGTGTTAAGGGGTTACTTAATGGGTCATTGGTAACCCTATGTAGCCTGTATGCACCCAACAAAAATTTGGCTAAATGGTTAATATTGATTCTAAAGAAGATAGAGAGCTTTAGAGAGGGTGTTCTCTTGATTGGAGGAAATCTCAACATTGCTTTGGAACCTAAGCTGGACACTTCCAAACAATAAAGCGCTATCTCTTCTAGAGATCTAGTGAGACTGTGTACCACTCTTAATTCTATGCTGCTAATTGACTCATGGAGATACTTAAATCCCTCTGTACGAGATTACACCTTCTATTCCAATCCTCATAAATCCTACCACCGTATACATTACATTTTTGTACCAAGATTGCTCCTGCCTAGACTTTCTACTGCAAATATAACCCCAAACGTTTATTCTGACCACTCCACTGTATTACTTTCATTAATTACACCCGGAATGCGCTCAGGTCCCAGATCTTGGCAGATTAATGAAGCACTACTGGGCTTGCCTGTTATCCAAGCGCTACTGAGTAATAAACTTCACCAATACTTCCAAAAAAATTAAATAGAGGGGACCTCCCCCCAGACCCTCTGGGAAGCACATAAAACTGTGCTAAGAGGCAAACTTATTTCCATTGCATCTTATTATAATAAAAAGAGACATCAGGAAGTTCAAAACTTATACGACGATATAGCAGAGCTGGAGCTGAACCACAAAAAAACCAATGACAATATAACTTTGGCCACCATCACTAGTAAGAGACAAAAATTGAAAGATATTCTTAATGTCAGTTTGGCGAAAATGTATGCGTCGTGGAAAAACAGGATGTTTGTACATGGAGATAAGGCCTCCAAATTTATTTTATCCCGGCTCCGCAAAAGGCAAGCCCGCACCCACATCCACTCCATTATGAACTCCAGAGGTGTTACAGCACAGAACCCCACTCACATTGAGACGGCCTTTCTGGAATACTGTTCACAGCTATATAATCTTCGCCCAAATGACACAGAAGCTCATGAGATACAGAGAAAGTCAGATACTGCTCACTTTTTGCGAACATTGAATCTCCCGGTATTAACAACATCTCAACAAAACAAACTATCTAAACCCTTCACACTAGGAGAACTTCAGTCCACCCTGTCGAGGTGCCTGAAAGGCAAAGCCCCTGGTCCAGATGGATTCTCTGTGCAATACTACAAAACTTTCGCCCCTCTTCTCTTGCCCCATCTTCTGAAGATTTGTAATGAAACATTAGAGGGTCAACCCCGTCCACAACAAATGCTCGAAGCCAAAATATCTTTAATACATAAAGATGGCAAGGACCCGCCTCTTTGTGGCAGCTACAGACCTATATCCCTATTGAATGTTGACCTGAAACTGCACGTAGGATTGCCGAGTTCTTGCCAAATCTTATCTCATTGAATCAAACTGGATTTGTGGGCAGGAGAGAGGGAAAGGACAATACTCACAAAATTTTGCACCTTCTTCAATATGCCAAAGCCCACAAGACCCCTTTGGTACTACTGGGTACAGATGCTGAGAAAGCCTTCGACAAGGTGGACTGGATCTACTTAAAGGAGACACTTCTACTCTTCGGCTTACCACCTGCACTGGTTACTGCCATTATGGCTATGTATCATAACCTGACTGCACGCATCAAAATCAACGATTCCTTGTCAAACACATTCACCATACGCAATGGGACCAGACAAAGCTGCCTGTTGTCTCCACTGTTGTTTGTCCTGGCAATGGAACCTTTATTGATCTAAATACAAGAAAATCAGAGGATAGAGGGCATCAGAATACACAACTCAAATTTTAAAACGGCAGCTTTTGCTGATGACCTTCTGGTCCTCTTAACCAATCCTCTAAAGGGTCTCCCTGCCTTGATGGCGCTGATGGATCGATATGGCAGTCTCTCTAATTTCAAAATAAATCTCTCCAAATCGGAAGGTCTGGACTTTCATGTCCCCACAAACTCCCTAGCAAAACTGAAAAACCTATACCCATTCACTTGGCCTAAGACCCATATCACATACCTTGGGGTGAAGATAGGCAGAATGGACGGAGATTTATTTAAATTGAACTTTCCCCCTCTGTTTGACTCCACAGTAAATCTCATTAAGCAATGGAGAGACACCTATCTATCGTGGATGGGGAGAAAAAATATATTGAAAAGTTTGATTCTGCCTAAATTTACCTACTTATTTCAGATGCTGCCCATAAAAATACCTCTGTCTTATCTTCAGAGGGTAAATTCTCTTTTCTCTTCATACATTTGGAGGAGTAAAAAGGCCTGCATCTCTTACCGCTTGTTGGCCCTACCAAGGACATGTGGGGGAATGGGTGCACCAGACATCAGGCGCTACTATAGAGCTGCAATTCTAACTAGAATGGTGGACATCATAAGAGGCTTCGAAGATAAGCAATGGGTCGAGATGGAGGAAGCACTCGCCCCTCTTCCTGTTAGATCCCTTTTTCTAACACAGTCCCACATCCGACCTAACACCTCTATACCAAACCCTCATACTAGGGTCACGCTCAAAGTTTGGCAAGATTCCAGTGACATTTTAACCCCGTCTCTCTCCCCCATACTTAGGCTCTCAGACATTCTAACCCATTCAATGCCATGCTCAGGGCAAACTATAGACCGTCTAAAATACTTTAACATCTCTATCGATCATTTACTACGGGATGGTTCGCTCGCCCCACTACCGGATTTACAGCTTAATCCATCCCTAACGTCGCTAAACTTTATCTAATATGGTTCCATCAAAGAATTTATTAAACGACATATTAAGCATTCCAATCTTTCCAGAGCTCTAACCAACTATGAAATGCTTTGCACTAGGACCACTAGACCCAAGAAAATATTCTCTACTATCTACCAGACCCTACTAACCTCTGACACCTGCCCAAAGAGAGCATATATTTCTCATTGGGAACGAGACTTAGGTTACCATTTCACACCGGCCCAGACTCTCTATATCTATAAGCATTCCCATGGCCCGATCCAGTGTGTACGTGCACAAGAGAATTCTTTCAAAATAGTCACGGGATGGTTTCATACACCTCTCCGGAGTTCAGGCTGGAGTGCAAATACATCAACTTCGTGCTGGAGATGCGGAACCGGTTCTGGTAGCTATTTTCACATTTGGTGGCAATGCCTCATCATCTTCAATTTCTGGCAGCAAGTAGAGAACCTTATCCACATTGTTGTAAAGAAAAACTTGCGCCTGAAACCAGAGACAATTTTGTTGAACTTTTTGATCTGGCCTGATCATAGAAAGACATCGATCTTGGCCCAACATATTATTGCTGCGGCCAAACTGTTAATACCGATTCACTGGAAAACCACTAACTTTCCCATTTTACTGCACCTCCAGGACAAGGTTCATATGCTTTACCACGTTGCAGAAACAATATCGCTGGTGAACCACACTCAGGCTTCCTTCCTAGACATTTGGCAACCGTGGATTACCTATAGATCCCTCCCCCAATAAATTAACTTAATCTTATCTTGTCACACTCCATGACATATCGTGCCCCCCCTTCCTTCCCACCTCCTTCCCATATCCCTCTCTTCCCTTTTTCCATCTATCCCCCCCCCCCCCTTACTGTATCTGCTCTCCATCTCTTCTCTCTCCTTTATCTTACTCTCTATTAATATCTATTTAAATTTATGCTCTTTGCTGATTCTAAACACCTTGTTTTTCAGGCAAGTTTAGAACACATAAGTGGACTTTATATGTTCTACTCTACCCTTGTATTAGACTTACACTCCGCACTACAACCGGCTCGTCCGGTTCTCCGAGAACTGAAATAATGTTATAGTGCGAGCTCTATTTTTCTTCTTGCTTGTTTCCATATTGCTTAATAATCGTTTATTATACTTTACTTAATTTTATTCCATGAGTAAGTCTCAAACTTGTCTGTGGAATTTATTCTTTGATAATAATAATAAAAAGAATTTTGAAAAGAAAAGAATAGAATGCACATGTCTTTGTAATGTGTCTGAAAAAGAGACCTGGTGTAATTTATAATAGCAGATATTAGCTTGTAGCTTTTCTCTGATGTTTAAAACCTGATATAAAATTTTCAAGATCTTTTACAAAAATATTATCATAAGTAGTATTGCAATGTAAATGAGCACATCTACTTTCACTTTAAAAATGTTACAAAGGACCCCATTCATCTCAACTGACCATAAGGACTTGTGTGCTGTCTGTATGCAAAACTGATAACATACGGACAACACACTGCAAGTCAGGTCTGCATGAAAAAAATCACAGTATACACTACTTGGATCTGTATTCTGTCTCAGACAAGCCTATTATAAGTCGATAGGTGCACAAAAAATGGATCATATGGTTTACCATCCATTTTTCCTGCTTTTTTCGTGGGTCCAGTATAGTTATTCAGATTGGAAATGGAGTTTAACCTTTATTATTTATTAAATTGTTCATGGAAAAAGCGGATGCCATACAAATGTAAAAGACAGACATACGGAAGTCACACTGATGTAAAAAAAACAGACACATCAACGGAATACGGGTGGCATATGGATGACAATCCGGACGAAAAATTGTCAGTTTTTTGTGTATTTAAAACGGGCAACTTTCCATGCGTTCTTGTGAACCCGGCATTATGTAAGCAGATGGTGATGGAAGACGATAAAGGGGCTTGGATATTTTAGATGGCTACTTTTACCACCTAATATTCCTTAATCACTATTCAGAGAGGTCACTGTTGTGGTCTTGAGTATTACGGTTTGTGTTTTTCTATATATCCAATACACATGAATTTTATATAAAATAAATAAATGCATATACAATACATAGAATGCAGTATTTCTTCTTTTTTTTTCTTCTAAGTTTCTATACTGTGACTGCTGAGCGTAGATTGTCAAATTATGCAAACCAGAAGTGAACATGACATGAATGTATCTTCAGGCATCAGTTACTTGAAGCATAGAAGTCACTTGAGACATGACTTGAAGAGAGTGCATTTTACGCCTATGGCAACTATTTTGTTGTAGTGTGAATTAAAAAAAAAACAATAGATAAGAAAAGCTTTAGAAAGGAGTGGTGTAAATACATTTTTAATCAACTTTCATTGGCATAACATCCTTTTAAATCACAAAAAAGTGGTTGAGAAAGAAATGAATTTTAAAACTACATTTAAATTGTACAAATTTCTTTTTGGGAAACTGTTAATGTGATATCCGTTGTGTATTTGTGTTTTCACTGAGCTTTGTTAGCATGTAAAATATTCTGTTGTGGCACCTCATCTAAGTGTTGTGAATATGGCCTGGTCGTGTTTTTAGCAAATCTATTATTTCATGTTTGGGACTCATGGTGAAGACTGAGGATAAAACTGAGGATCATCCATGTACAGTCTGTGTGCTGTCCGTAATTAACATTGCAATGGGTAAGAGAATCTTTGTAATTTATTTATTTTTTCATATAAGAAAATCACTGATGAAACACTGATTGTAAAAACTGACACAATGAACAATCTGATCCAAAACAATTATGACGCTCAGAACGTTTTTTTTGCGTACCAAAAAATTAATTGATTTCTGAATAAAACCTAAAGGGAATGTGTCATGAGAACCCATTATTAGTGCAGGTTCAGATGAGCGTATTTCATGTGTGTGTGCAGTCCGAGCTAAAATCGTAAATCACAAGAACAGCACACTTACCAATGTTATTGAACTTTGTTGTTAAGTTTTTTTCTCACAGTGAGGGTATGTGCACACGATGCAGAAATGAAGCAGAAAATTTCTGCATCATTTCTGCATCTCCCTGGCAGAAAAAACGCATGCAGATTGTGCATGCGTTTTTCCTGCAGAATACATGCGGATCCACATGCAGATTCACATGCGTTTCCGCATGCAGATTGACAAGCGCTTTCCAGGCGATGTTAGCATCACCTGGAAAGTGCTTGATAACTAGGTCACACTGTATAAATCCATGCAAACAGCATGGATTTATACAGTGTGAACCGAGAGAGTGTATATACTTACCTCCGATGGCCCACGCTGTCCTGCTCACTCCGTTCTCCCGGCTGCCGGCAACTTTGAATTGAAAGACCTGCCGACGTCAGCGTCACGTGACCCGTCACATGACTCTGACGTCACCGCAGGTCCTACAACTCACTGCAAGTGCCGGGAACCAAGCGGGAGTGCTGCGCGGGCCGACAGATGGTAAGAATACATTTATTTTTTATTTTATTCTTCTTTTTACAGCTTTTTCAATGGTACCTGGGTGTGGATGAGACTCTCCTCTCCTCCACACCCGGGTACCATCCGCACATTAGAACGCACCAATTACGCAAGTACAAATGCTGTCTTGCGGAATTGGCGCGTTCTAATGCAAGTCAATGGCGGCGAAATCGCCGCGTTTCCGCAAAATTAATTGACATGCTGCGGATTTTTGACCGCAGCGTTAACGCTGCGGAAAAATCCGCATCATGGGCACAGCACATGCGGATTTCCATTGGGGAACATTGCTGCCCTTCTACCATGCGTTTTTCATGCGTTTCCGCGGCGTTTACGCAACTGCAAAAACGCCGCGGAAACGCATGAAATACGCATCGTGTGAACACAGCCTGAGTGTGTCCATATGAAAAAAAATATCAGCATTCACTAGTCGCTTCTGTTTTTAGGATGAGATATTTTTGGGTGCGCAAAAAAAAGGAGAGTCTCATACAGACCATGTATATTACATTTGTTTTTTACAGATACATTGCAATTGTTAACATAGGAAGCAGTATTTGATCACACATTTTTTTACAATTTGATGTGTAAAAAACAGATGTCATACGTATGTAAAAATATGGACATACCGGTGTCACACAGATGAAAATTACCCGTTTGTTTTTTTCTTTTTTTCTGGCTGAAAAACAATTTTTCATATGCTTGTCTGAATGTAGCTTTAGCGTTTGCTCACATCTGTGTGTATAAACTCACTGAAATTCTCAGCCACAAAAGCTGGCGAGTGTAATGCTTTTTTTTTCTCACCTACCATCCATATATCATGCGAGGGTGCGTATTTGTTCTCACCTACCATCCATATGACATCCTTATGACATGCGTATGAAATCCGTATGCAATGCGTTTTTAACATCATCTTTTACATATAGTTATTCTTTGTCATTTCAAGCTAGTTTTCTAACTAATAAAACAATCTTATATACAGACATAGATAGATGTCATTGATATATTGATATATATAATCAGTGCTTTGCGTGTGTAGTGTTCTCTACTTGTTTTTATCAAATAAAAGAAAAGGCGTGGAGTCCCCCTTGTTGTTAATAACCAGCCAAGGGAAAGCCGACAGCTGGGGGCTGGTCTTAAGTCTGGGAAGGGGCCAATATCAATGTATCTTCCCAGACCATTAATATCAGCTCACAGCTGTCTGCTTAGGCTTTACTTGTTATTAAAAAGAAGGGACACCCAAAAAAATTAATTGGGGTCCCCTCTATTTTTAATAACCAGCAAAGGCTAAGCAGACAGTAGCGGGCTGATATTAATAGGCTGGGAAGGGGCCATGGATATTGGCCCCTTCCCAGACTAATAACACCAGCCCTCAGCCACCCCAGAAATGGCGCATCCATTAGATGTGCCAGTTCTGGCGCTTAGCCTTGGCTCTTCCCGATTGACCTGGTGCATTGGCAAGTGGGGTAATAGTGATGCTTTAATAAATATTCGCTAACGTAATATTTCAATGGATGACAGATGAGCAATTTCTAGAGAAGCGTGGTGCTGTTTTTCACGTGGAGAAGCACCAGTATTGGGTCTGTAAAATGTAAACTTCAATTCTCATTTTTCAGTGTTATGTAGGTGTGCTTCATTTTTTATTGTTGTGGATCTAGTTAAACCTATTTGTACTCTGTACTTTTATCAGCTATATTCGATCATTTAAGAGAAACTGTAAAAAAAATGGTATTTACCTGCAGCTATAGTGCGACACTACAGGTAAATACTGTTTTAAAATAATAATATATGCCTTTCTATTTGGAAGTTTGGCTGCAGCCAGACAATGAAGTTACATTCTTCCTGCAGCTGCTCACTTCTAGTCATTGGGTCTGCACAGGGGCAATGAACAGACAGTGAGCTCAGTAATCCTGCACTTTGACACCCTGCTCCTGCACAAACCATGCAGGGCAGGAGTGTGTCAAGGGAAGTGATTACGTCACTCTCACGCTGACTCTTTAGTGCCCAGCACTCAAAGATGACTACAAGCGAGCGGTTGCAGAGAGAATATATCTTTATTTGCTCCTTTAAGCCATACTGCGAATAATACCGCTTTCTAATTAAATACGTTTTCCCATAATTAATTTACTCTTATTATAAATCAGGTAAAACCTAACAAGTTTTCAATTGGACTTATTGAAAAATATTCTTGTATCTATCTACACTACATTCCAAATTGTCATACAAATTGGATTTAAGTATCAAAGATGTAATTTTATGTTTTTCAAATAAATTTATGGCTGATATTGTGTCTCGGGGATCTTTGGATCACTGAAATCAATCTCCAATACCTGTGATAATTAGTTTGCCAGGTGAGCCCAATTAAAGGAAAGCTATTTAAGAAGGATGTTCCACATGTTAGAATCTGTTTATTTGGGACCATCCGCCATTTTGTTGTGGTTTTCTGGCTGTTGGTCTTTTTCCCCTGGTGTTGGTTTTGACTAAGGTCAGGTGATTGTATCACCCTTTATTACCCAGCACCTACCTGCTAGTCCTTGCCGGACAACAGTGTTAATCCGCGAGAGTTCTGGCTAGGAGATTTGGTAGTAGTCCTTTCTCGGTTTAGTTTTGTGCAGTTCTTGGATCCTCTAGTTCTGCCTGCTGAGATTCCTTTATTCCCTTCTTCGTTTCTGCAGCTTCTTCTAGTTTCCTGCTACGAGGTCACCTGTTTGTTTTTTCCCAGTCCTTAGTTCATTCAGGGTCTCCTTCCCCTCTTTCTTTAGGTCTTCTTTTGAGTTTAGTCTAGGAAAAGGTCGGTGGGTTTATTCGCTAGGAATAGGTTGCCCACTCCACCGTAGGGCTTCAGTCTAGACCTAGTGCAGGGACAGCTTTTCCCTCTTCTGCCCTAGTGTGGAGTTGCGGTTTCGTAACACCACATTATTAAGCAGGCCACAGATTACAAGCAACATGGGAAATAAAAAGGATCTCTGTGCTGCCAAAAAGGGTCATGAAAATAATAGATATTTCAGAAAACTTTAAGCATGATCATTGTACTGTGGAGATATTTGGGGCTGATACAGAACACAGACATGCTTTGTGTAGATAAAAGCATAATGAGGAAGGTTTCTGTCTAACAAATTCATCAGATTAAGAGAATACCTGCTAAAATACCATTACAATGCAGCAAACATGTATTTGAAGCTGCTGGTGCCTCTGGAGTCCTGCGAACCTTAAGGTGTAGTATCCACCAGAGGTTTGCATGCAGTTGTACATAAACCTATTATTCAGCCACCGCTAAACAGTGCTCTTAACCAGAAATGGTTGCAGTGGGCCCAGAAATACATGACTAATTTTAAAACAGTCTTGCTTATTTATGAGTGCCCTGCAACCCTGAATGGTCTAGATGGATGGAGTAGTGGATGGCCACCATGTCCCAATAAGGCTGCGACATCAGCAAAGAGGCGGTAGAGTTATGTTTTGGGCCGCAGTTATTGGGAGAGAACTAGTAGGCCACTTTAGGGTCCCCGAAGGTGTAAAAATCACCTTGACCAAGTATAAAGAGTTTCTGACTGACCACTTTCTTCCATGAGATAAAAAGAAGAACTGTGCCCTCTGTAGCAAAATCATCTTCATGCATGACAATGCACCATCTCATGCTGCAAAGAATAAAATGAGAGAAATTCATGGTGTGGCCAGCATCCTCCCCTGACCTCAACCCTTCTCCTTGACAACCTTTGGAGTATCCTTATGCAACAGATCTGTGTGGTTGGGAGGCAGTTCACGTCAAAACAGCAGCTCTGGGCTATTCTGACATATTGCAAAGAAATTCAAGCAGAAGCTATTAAAAAACTCACAAGTTTAATGGATGCAAGAATTGTGAAGGTGATATCAAAGAAGGGGTCCTTTGTTAACATGTAACCTGGTATGTTAAATATTAGAACAGCACCGGCCCCCCTGAACAAATCCCATTCCCTCTCCCTGCAGGGACGCCGGCGTGTTCAGTTACCCGTCCACGCTCCCTCGGCATCTGTTTCCTCCCAGGACCTGCGCATGGCATGTAGGTCTCCTGGGAGTGTGTGTAGAGCGTGCACGCTCCCTGCCTCTTAAAGAGCGCACTTTTAAAAACGTCCCCAACCAATAGCTGGAAGACGTCTGATATATAAGCCACCCTCCCCTATTGAGAGGTGCCTTAGCAACTTCAGTAATCAGTCTGTTTTCTGCTACCAAGTTGTAAGGTCCCTGTACCTGTGCCACCTGAACCTTGCCCTGTCTGAACTGGTCCCTGTCCGCCCCGCTGCATTCTGTCTCTGAGCCCTTTCTGCCTCTACCAAGCCCTGAGCCTAATCCGTCTTGTCTACACTTATACCGCTAACCTCACCAGTCCAGTCTGAATCTGCACCTGTCATCCTGTACCTAAGGCCGTCCTGTATTCCTGAACTTATCCGGTCCTTTCCTGATCCAGTACCTGCTCTGGCTACCAGCTGCATGGCCCCCCTGTGACACAGCTCCTTGCTGGCCTGCTTTCCTGCCCCTTTGGGGGTCAGCAGCCACGTTTCCGGGGTCTGTCCTGGAGTTGCACGTGGTGTCCACCTGGGCTGAAGTCTAACCGCACCATCAAGAGCTCTAGTGAAGAACTGTTTAGTGAAGACTTTGTTTAGTTACTCTCCTCCATGCTCTCCCCGGACTGTGGCACAGTGGTTCCACAACCACGTGCATAACATTAAAATGCTATTGATTAAAAAAAGTTTAAATTTCAGTAAACAGGACCCCTTAATGCTACAAATTCAACAAATGACCATTTTTAGTTCTTTACAACCTATAAAATGTTTGGAAACTGTATTGTGCATAATAATTTGGAATAGTACATTTTGAGGGTTTTTTTGTTTTGAAAAAAAATACTGTTATCATTGAGAGGTTTGTCCAATCAAATTTGATTTATACTCTTAATGGTTGATGATTTTAAAATTATACTGACTCTTTTACATTGACCATTTAGGAAAATCAGAGAAAAATAGCATTTGTATAATAATTTTCAACGTGGTGTGGATATCGTTGTGACATGCTGTGACGAAGCAGCTTCCTATCTTAATCAGCCAGACGTCTAGATTTGTTAAGCTAAGAGAAATACACTATTGTGTTTGTGTTAACTTGTGAATGTATGTTTGTTTCTTTGGCTGGTCAAGGACAGTGACTCCAGGTGAAATAATGATGTTTGTTACTTTGCTAATTGCATATTGTACTAAAGCCAGCTAGATGTTGATTTATAAAGTCCCCCTGCTATACCAACTATGTAAATTGATTAAATGCACAAACAATGAGACCTGAGCCCTGTGGAATAATTCCCTCCCTAATCCATGACCTGTGGATGTGTATTTCAAAGGACAATTGTAACTATTTTTAAGGGACAGGCAGACTTTACTAGGAGAATTAAAGATCAGAGACACTCGTCAGAACATCACTTTGGTAGCATGGCTCAATCTAGAGAGACACAGATTTGGATTCTACATGATTCCGGCCTAAGGGTACATGGCCCTGACTGGAAGGATATAGATCTGCTCCATTGACCATCAGAGAACCCATGGATACATTTGAGGAAACCAGGTTGGGATGATGAAGTCACTTGGCCCCATGGATATGTTGTTTGGGGTTGCCAGGTGGGACCCTCCGGTCACCTGGAACCCATGGAGACATTCGGAGAAGCCAGATTGGGACCAGCTGGTCATCTGGCCCCATGGAAACTCTCGGAGACGCCAGGGTGGGACCCTCGGGTCTCCTGGCCTTGTAGCTCGATGGACTGTCAGCTTCCTAAGCTTGCCGCTACCTCCTCTCTGTGGGGGCCCGCCAAAAGTGGGGGGGCCACTGGTTTAGGTAGTTGGCCCTGAAAGTCCCAAAGTCGCAGCTGTTCTATTTCCAGGCAGGCCAGCGGAAGGGTGAGACTGTGTAATGTTGTACCATCTTGGGTATTTGCTGGGACTGTTCTATGTGTTTATTGTCTGTTTGGTGGTTCAATAAAGTATTGCCACACTGTTTTACCCTTAACCATTGTTGTCTGAGTGGTATTACGCCCACGGAAGACCCCTTGTCTTCACACATGCATGTTACAACACCTCTTGCTGTTCTTTTGATTCACACTTAAAACATCCACCACATGTGGCCAGTGCTGGTAAGAAGCACCCTAAGGCTGCGTGCTCACGATCAGGATGAGCAACGTTTTGGACACAGCGCATTTGGGCTGCATCCAAAATGCTGCATTCTACATTACAAGCACAGTGGATGGGATTTATAGAAATCCCATGCCCACTGTGCTTCTATTTAACGCTGCATAAACTCACCGGCGGCGCGGGTTTACGAGCCGCAGCATGTCAATTTCTCCGCTACAGAAATTTCCACAACAGAATGTCATTACATGCTGTAAATCCGCATTGTCACTGAACACGTGTGGATTTAACTGCGTGATTAGAACATAGCGAAAATAAGCTGCGTCCAAAACGCTGCTATTCCTGATCGTGTGCACATAGCACAGCAGGAATTATTCCTGTAGGTTTAGCAATGTAGGTCTGTGTGTAGGTCTAGCAATAAAGTGGATGTTCTTAGAGTGAATGTTGCATGGGGCGACATTACAAGTACGAGGGTCAGTCAATAAGTAATGCCTCCTATTTTTTTTCTCCTTAAATAAGGTAGTTATGTCAAATATTCGAATTTGGCACAATTCCTCAAACCTTCTTCTCCAATCCACAGCAATTGCAACCTCCTGCACCAACAGGTGGCAGGACTGTTTCCGTTTGCAAAATGGCTGACATCGATGTTCGTATTAGACAACGTTCTGTGATTGAATTCTTGCATGCAGAAGGTGAAACGCCCATTCCGATTCATGAGAGACTGAAAAATGTGTGCGGTGATGCAACAGTGGATGTCAGTAATGTTAGACGATGGGTTCGTCGCTGTAACACAGCTGAAGGGCCATCACCGTTGGCTGACAAAGTGCGGAGTGGCAGGCCAGTAACCGCAGTGACTCCAAGCAACATTCAGCGAGTCGATGACATCATTCGTGGTGACCGCCGGGTGACTGCAGATGAATTGTGTGGCATTATCTACCTCAGTAAAGGCAATGTGATGAAAATTATTGGACAACTGGGATACAGAAAAGTTTGTGCACGGTGGGTCCCAAGAATGCTTTTTACCATGCTGGAATACATGCCCTTGTTAAACGGTGGATCAAGACTGTGGAAATGGATGGAGATTATATTGAAAAGTGACAAATTAATCGTTAATGTTGTGGTTTTCAACCTATGTAATTGCATTTGAATTTCTTGCCAATTAAAAGGAGAAAAAAAATAGGGGGCATTACTTATTGACTGACCCTCGTATATAACAGTACATGCTCTAACCGTGTAAATTCATTCATATTTATGTTGTTCTCACCTTTTAAATGTTGCTTATAATAAACATGATGTTTTTATCAACTCTTTAAAGTATCCGAGCCACAGTTAATAATCACAAAATTTCTGACTTTTTCAGAAAAGATGAAAAAGAATATGCATTGAAGCAAATTGAAGGTACAGGGATATCCATGTCGGCTTGTAGAGAAATTGCAGTAAGTGTGAATAAACCGTTAATTTTTTTTCTGTATCTTTTTGCCATTTTATAACAATTTAGCCTCATTATGTACTGCATAAACATTTGGGTAGATAGTTTATAAAACACAGTCTTATTTAGTAAAATGCACACTTTGAACAATACTTACATGGGCACTGCAAAAACTCAGTCACAATACCTCTTTGCTGGGAATAAACCATCAATTATTGTCTACATTTTGCTTAACCCCTTCACCTCCAGGCCATTTTCCGTTTTTGCGCTTTAGTTTTTTGCTCTCCTTCTTCCCAGAGCCATAACTTTTTTTATTTTTTGGTCAATATGGCCATGTGACCTTCAATTATGATTCCACAGGTCATTACAAGTTCGTAGATACCAAACATGTATAGGTTCTTTTTTATTTAAGTGGTGAAAAAAAATCCAAAGTTTGTTTAAAAAAAAATAAGTCTCCATTTTCCAAGACCCGTGGCGTCTCCATTTTTTGGGATCTGGGGCTGGGTGAGGGCTTAGGGTATGTGCCCACAATGCAGATTTAAAGCAGAAATTTCATGAGCATTTCTGCATCTCCTTGACGGAAAAAACGCATGTGGATTTTACATGCGTTTTTTCAGCGTTTTTCAAGTTCTTTTACATGCGTTTATGCATGCGTTTTTTCAAGCATCACTTGGAAAAGGGCTTGACAAGTTGGTCACACAACTGCAACTGGCATGGATTTATATTGTGTGACCAACTTATTATTATTATTATTTATTTGTATAGCGCCATTGATTCCATGTGCTGTACATAAGTAAGGGTTACATACCAGATACAGACATCACTTACAGTAAACAAAACTAAACAATGATAGACTGATACAGAGGGAAGAGGACCCTGCCCTTGCAGCCTTACATTCTACAGGAATGGGGAAGGAGACTAGGAGAGTAGGTTGGGGGGGTGTTGCAGTAGCTCCGATGTTGAGGTGGCAGCAAGCAAGGTCATGGCAGGCTGTAAGCTTGTTTGAAGAGATGGGTTTTCAGGTTCTGTCTGAAGGATCCAAATGTGGTGGATAATCGGACGTGTTGAGGCACAGAATTCCATAGGATGGGAGATATTCAGGAGAAGTCTTGGAGGCGATTGGGTGAGGGACGAATAAGTGTGGAGGAGAGATGGAGGTCTTGGGAGGACTGGAGATTACGTGAGGGAATATATCGGGAGATTAGTTCAGAGATGTACGGAGGAGAAAGGTTGTGGATGGCTTTGTAGGTCAGTGTTAGTAGTTTGAACTGGATGCACTGGGCAATTGGGAGCCATTGAAGGGATTTGCAAAGGGGGGTAGCGGAGGAGTAGCGAGGCGAGAGATGAACCAGTAACGCAGCAGAGTTAATGATGGACTGGGGGGGGTGCGGGAGTGTTAGCAGGTAGGCCACAAAGGAGGATGTTGCAGTAGGCGAGGCGGGAGATGATGAGGCCATGCACAAGCAGTTTAGTAGATTGATGGTTGAGGAAAGGACGGATTCTGGAAATATTTTTCAGTTGGAGGCGACAGGAGGTGGCGAGAGCTTGGATGTGGGGTTTGAAGGACAGGGCAGAGTAAAGGGTTACTCCAAGGCAGCGGATTGCCAGCACTGGGGAAAGTGTGGTGTCATTTATTGTGATAGAAAGATAGATGTTATGCGGTTCAATGCAAGTCAATGGGCACGATTTTGCCGCGAAATTGCACCCAAATTGGTTGTGCTGCGGATTTTTCCGGAATGATAATCCGCAGCGGAAATTTCCACAGCATGTGCACAGTACATGCGGATTATCATTGGAAAACATGGCAGACATCTTAACAAGCTATTTTAATGCGTTTCCGCAGCGGAAATGCCGCCACGGAAACGCATTAAATCTGCATCGTGGGCACACAGCCTTATTTTTTGCGCGCAAAGCTAACATTTTTATTGATACCATTTATGGGTAGATACTAAGTTTTGATCACCATTTATTGCATTTTATTGCAATGTTGCGGCAACCAAAAAAGTTATTATTCTGGCGTTTTGATTTTTTTTCTCCTTACGCCGTTTGCCAATTGGATTAATTCTTTTTATATATTGATAGATCGGGGGATTCTGAACTCGGCTATACCAAATATGTGTATATTTGATTTTTTTTATTGTTTTATTTTCAATGGGGCGAAAGGGGGGTAATTTGAACTTTTCATATTTTTAAATTTTTTTAATATTTTTTTAAATTTTTTATTTTATTTTTTACATGCGTGAATAGTCTCCATGGGAGAATAGAAGCTGCGATAATCAGATCGCCTGTGTATAGCATAAATACTCACTTGCTATGAGCGCTGACCACTGTGCGGCGCTCGTAGCATCCTGGCAATGACAACCGCAAAGGGCTCCGGGTTTAAATGCCAACCCATCGGCGACCTGCGGTCATGTGACACGGGCGCCGATGGGTGGGACTAGTGGTGTCCTTCTGCCGCGCCCATGTAAATGCCGCTAGCAGAGATTGATAGCGGAATTTAACATGTTGTGATCAGATCAGCTGTCATGTCCCCGGAAAGTGCGGGTTCATCGCCAGAGCCAGCGCCAAAGGGGGAGACCCAACATGTGCCGTACATATCGTTAAGGGGTTGTTTGGACTAGAATGAAAAGTCTGCCGTTACTCTTCGCGAAAATTAATAAAAAAGATCTTTAGTCTTTACAAAAGGCTCTGTTTGTTTCTGAGCAAAAGCAAACAAACAAAAAATATATTCACTGATCACCAGCTATAAGACAAGCCGGTAACAGGACATTACTGCAGCGCAAAGTAGATACTGGCAGGGATCCAGACAAATGTTGAAAGAATTGACATGCAGCATCTTGACTAAAACGCAGCAGGATTCAAAATGCGAAAAAAAAATCTACTTGTCCGTGAGATTTCAGAAATCTCATTAATTATGCTGGTACTGTAAAGCGCTGTGTATTTTAGACAGCAAATACACTGTTTAGAATATGCATTAAACACACTGCAAAAACAGCAAATGTAAACATACCCTGTGCCCACTATGCGTTTTTTAAGCGTTTCAGCAGCAGCAATTCCGCCGCAGAAACGCTTGAAAAACCCTTGGTAGAAGGTCTGCCACGTTCCCCAATGATAATCCGCATGTCCTCTGCACATGCTGCGGAAATTTCCACTGTGGATTATCATTGTGGAAAAATCTGCAGCACTACCAATTATTTTGCGTAAGCGCTGCGTTTTTGCCGCCATTGACTTGCATTGAATCGCTTAATATCCGCATGACTACATGTGCACATGCGAATATCATGTGGCTCAATGTGCGGATGGTACCCGGGTCTGGAGAAGAGGAGACTCTCCTCCGGACCCGGGTACCATAGTACCTGTAAAAAAAAGAATTTAAAATAAAAAAAAACATTATACTCACCTTCTGATGGCCCCCGGTCTCCTTAGTGATGCGTCCTGGCTCCCCGGCGGCTCGCGATGGTCTAAAAGGACCTTCCATGATTTAATTTAGTCATGTGACGGGTCATGCGACCGCTGATGTCGGCGGTTGCGTGACCTGTCACATTACTAAATGGCGTCATGGAAGTTCCTTTTAGACCATCGTGAGCCGCCGGGGAGCCAGGACGCATCACTAAGGAGACCGGGGGCCATCAGAAGGTGAGTATAATGTTTTTTTTTATTTTTTACCATTTTTATTCTTTTTTTTAACTAACTTGATCACCCTGTATAAAATCCTTGCCAGTTGCATGGATTTATATAATGTGACCAAGTTGTCAAGCACTTTTCCAAGTGATGCTAAAATCGCTTGGAAACCGCTTGACAACCCGCATGCGAAATTGCATGCTAAAAACGCTTCACAAACACTTGTCCCTGGCTGAAAAAACGCATGTAAAATCCGCATGTGTTTTTTTCTGCCAGGGAGATGCAGAAACGCTCAGGAAAAATCCAGAGCATTTCTGCATCGTGGGCACATAGCCTAAATCAAAAACATAACCAGGGTCAAGACAAACAAGAATAGCCTACATCAATGTTCCACTAGTGATAGCAGGGCAGCACGATGGCTCAGTGGTTCGCACTACAGCCTTGCAGCGCTGGGGTCCTGGATTCAAATCCCACCAAGGACAACATCTGCAAGGAGTTTGTATGTTTACCACGTATTTGTGAGAGTTTCCTCCAGGTTCTCCTGTTTCCTCCCACACTCAGTGGGGACAGTGATGATCACGTTTGCAAATCTCTGTGGAATTGATGGCACTATATAAGTGAGTAGAATAAATAAATAAATTAGTCGATTCATATGAACTTATAGGATCACTATCATAAGCCCATATGCTTGGATGAAATAACAGCATGAGCTGTAGTCTGGGCCTCAAGATGAGTTTTGATGCTGAATAGTTTCATCAGGAATAAATTGAATTAAAACTCAGGATATACAGACAGCCAAGACACATGATTCATAGTCTTTGGGTTGAAGCCCAAAGCCTGTCTTCTTCAAACATTAGTCTTCTTCATACTGTCTAGTGTTGTCTTTAAAATAACAATGAGTAAAGAATTGAATACTTTGGATTTAAAGCTGTATTCTCAAATTATCATCTTAGAAATGTTGTCGCTATCTGTGTAGTGAGGATTAGCTTATTTCATTGTTGACCATGTGTCACTTCTTCATTGGCTATTAGGTATCCACCAATTCAGTTGGATGCTTACGATATGTGTGTTGTTATTGCTTAATTATAGAAAATCTGTCTACTTTGTTTTGGAATTTATTAGTTTAAGACCTTGGTGATGACTACTGTACAATGGCCATGCACCAACACTATATGGACGGGCTTATGAGCTGAGCCTGCTCTTTGCAGCTTTGTTACATAGCCACCAACACACTATGTGATGGCAGGGTGCCAGTTGGTTGCCATGGCAGCCATGAGTCCACAGAAGGCCCCCATGCCTGCTATGTTAGAACTCCGATGATCATCCATTTCACAATACTGTACGCTTCAATACGATAATATTGTAGTTTATTGAGCAGGCAATCTAGTGATCGCTGGTTCGATTCCTCTAAGGGGACTAATTACAATACTGAAGAACATTAAATAGTAGGTTAAAAAATATGAAAATATAAATAAAAGTTAAGTTCACCCCACTTTCCCCAAAACATAAATAGTAAAATGTAACATATTTGCTATTGCCGTGTGCAGAATTACTCAAACTAATAAGATATTATCTAATAAGGTGAACACGTATTTTTGTTTTTGTTGTTGCACTTTTCACCAAAGATTCAATATAAGTGATCAAAACATCATATGAACCCCAAAATTGAATCAATAAAAACTACAGCTCAACACGCAGAAAAAAACAAGCCCTTACAGAGGCCCATGGATAATCAACACAAAAAGTTATTGGCCAATAGCAACACAAACCAACACTTTGTTTTTAATATTTTTCGCAAAGTTCTGAATTTTTTAACCACTAATATAAATATATATATATATATATATATATATATATATATAGTACAGACCAAAAGTTTGGACACACCTCATTTAAAGATTTTTCTGTATTTTCATGACTATGAAAATTGTACATTCACACTGAAGGCATCAAAACTATGAATTAACACATGTGGAATTATATACTTAACAAAAAAGTGTGAAACAACTGAAAATATGTCTTATATTCTAGGTTCTTCAAAGTAGCCACCTTTTGCTTTGATGACTGCTTTGCACACTCTTGGCATTCTCTTGATGAGCTTCAAGAGGTAGTCACCAGAAATGGTCTTCCAACAATCTTGAAGGAGTTCCCAGAGATGCTTAGCACTTGTTGGCCCTTTTGCCTTCACTCTGCGGTCCAGCTCACCCCAAACCATCTCGATTGGGTTCAGGTCTGGTGACTGTGGAGGCCAGGTCATCTGGCGTAGCACCCCATCACTCTCCATCTTGGTCAAATAGCCCTTACACAGCCTGGAGGTGTGTTTGGGGTCATTGTCCTGTTGAAAAATAAATGATGGTCCAACTAAAGGCAAACCGGATGGAATAGCATGCCGCTGCAAGATGCTGTGGTAGCCATGCTGGTTCAGTATGCCTTCAATTTTGAATAAATCCCCAACAGTGTCACCAGCAAAGCACCCCCACACCATCACACCTCCTCCTCCATGCTTCACGGTGGGAGCCAGGCATGTAGAGTCCATCCGTTCACCTTTTCTGTGTCGCACAAAGACACGGTGGTTGGAACCAAAGATCTCAAATTTGGACTCATTAGACCAAAGCACAGATTTCCACTGGTCTAATGTCCATTCCTTGTGTTCTTTAGCCCAAGCAAGTCTCTTCTGCTTGTTGCCTGTCCTTAGCAGTGGTTTCCTAGCAGCTATTTTACCATGAAGGCCTGCTGCACAAAGTCTCCTCTTAACAGTTGTTGAAGAGATGTGCCTGCTGCTAGAACTCTGTGTGGCATTGACCTGGTCTCTAATCTGAGCTGCTGTTAACCTGCGATTTCTGAGGCTGATGACTCGGATAAACTTATCCTCAGAAGCAGAGGTGACTCTTGGTCTTCATTTCTTCTTCTCTTCCCACAGGTATATGCTCTGCATAATTCCCCTGCTCCTATGTATGCTGTCTGCTAATGCTCTGCTGGACCCGTCTCTCTGGTATATGCTCTGCATAATTCCCCTGCTCCTATGTATGCTGTCTGCTAATGCTCTGCTGGACCCGTCTCTCTGGTATATGCTCTGCATAATTCCCCTGCTCCTATGTATGCTGTCTGCTAATGCTCTGCTGGACCCGTCTCTCTGGTATATGCTCTGCATAATTCCCCTGCTCCTATGTATGCTGTCTGCTAATGCTCTGCTGGACCCGTCTCTCTGGTATATGCTCTGCATAATTCCCCTGCTCCTATGTATGCTGTCTGCTAATGCTCTGCTGGACCCGTCTCTCTGGTATATGCTCTGCATAATTCCCCTGCTCCTATGTATGCTGTCTGCTAATGCTCTGCTGGACCCGTCTCTCTGGTATATGCTCTGCATAATTCCCCTGCTCCTATGTATGCTGTCTGCTAATGCTCTGCTGGACCCGTCTCTCTGGTATATGCTCTGCATAATTCCCCTGCTTCATCTGTCCCACTCCAATCAATATTCACATATGTTTCTTCTTTCCCCACTATATACCTTATCTGATTTTTAGAGGTGTTAAACTGCAGAGACTTGTGTCCTGGCTCTGTCTTTGATCACCCAGCCATCTCCTGTTCAAATGACCAGCTGTTAATTTATCCACAAGCCGTTCCCACAATGCCCTTCACCTGATATAGTTTAATGTGGCCTATATATTTAGACTCTCTGTAAGGGGTGCACGCGTGCTGGGGTGTGCACGCGTCTTCTTGTGTAAAGTGGCTTCGGAGAGAAGTGGCAGTTATTTCAGAGGCAGTTAGTCAGGGCAGGAGTCAGGTAACCCACACTTTGACCACTTACTCTCCATTAACTATGTTTCTGTTAGCTCTCACTTTTTCCTCTATAGTCCTCCACTTTCTAATAACCCCTCAAATCCCTACACCAAGTAAGAAACTCTTCATCTCTCCCTCTATTCTCCCCATTCATCTCACCTCCTCCTCCAAACCCCACTTCTCCACCATTACAGAAGGTCAAGTCTCCTCTTTACTCTCCAAATCACACCTCACCACCTGCGAACTTGACCCAATCCCATCCCACCTCATCACTAACCTCACCTCAGTCTTCATCCCAACCCTAACCCACCTCTTCAATCTATCACTAACAACCGGAGTCTTCCCCTCATGTTTCAAACATGCCGCAATCACACCCATCCTCAAAAAGCCCTCCCTTGACCCTTCCTCTCTGACCAGCTACCGCCCCATATCACTTCTCCCCTTTGCCTCAAAACTTCTAGAACAACATGTCCACCTTGAACTGTCCTCCCACCTCTCCTCCTGCTCCCTCTTCGACCGTCTACAATCTGGCTTCCGACCGCATCACTCGACTGAAACTGCCCTGACCAAAGTCACAAACGACCTACTAAATGCCAAATCCAAGCGACACTACTCCATCCTCCTCCTTCTGGACCTGTCATCTGCCTTTGACACAGTGGACCATTCCCTCTTACTCCAGATTCTCTCATCTCTTGGCATCACGGACTTGGCTCTATCTTGGATCTCCTCATACTTAACAGACAGGACATTCAGCGTCTCCCACTCACGCACCACCTCCTCATCTCGCCCCCTATCTGTCGGTGTCCCCCAAGGTTCAGTTCTAGGACCCCTGCTCTTCTCCATCTACACCTTCGGCCTGGGACAGCTCATAGAGTCTCACGGCTTTCAGTATCACCTCTATGCTGACGACACACAGATCTACCTCTCTGGACCCGATATCTCCTCCCTACTAACCAGAATCCCACAATGTCTGTCCGCCATCTCATCCTTCTTCTCCGACAGGTTTCTAAAACTCAACATGGATAAAACAGAGTTCATCATCTTTCCACCCTCTCATTCACATCCCCCATCTGACCTATCCATCAACATCAATGGCTGTTCACTCTCCCCAGTCCCACAAGCTCGCTGCCTTGGGGTAACCCTGGACTCTGACCTCTCCTTCAAACCACATATTCAAGCCCTTTCCACCTCCTGCCGACTCCAACTCAAAAACATCTCCCGGATCCGTGCATTCCTCAGCAAAGACTCTGCAAAAACACTAGTGCATGCCCTCATCATATCCCGCCTCGACTACTGCAACCTCCTGCTCCGTGGCATCCCTTCCAACACTCTTGCACCTCTCCAATCTATCCTAAACTCTGCTGCTCGACTAATCCACCTGTCCCCCCGCTATTCCCCGGCCTCTCCTCTCTGTCAATCCCTTCACTGGCTCCCTATTGCCCAGAGAATTCAGTTCAAAACTCTAACCATGGCATACAAAGCCATCCACAACCTGTCTCCCCCATACATCTGTGACCTAGTCTCCCGGTACTTACCTGCACGCAACCTCCGATCCTCACAAGATCTCCTGCTCTACTCTCCTCTTATCTCCTCCTCCCACACTCGTATACAAGATTTCTCCCGTGCTTCCCCCCTACTCTGGAACTCTCTACCCCAACATATCAGACTCTCGCCGACCGTGGAAACCTTCAAAAGGAACCTGAAGACCCACCTCTTCCGACAAGCCTACAACCTGCAGTAAACACCACTGCACGACCAGCTCTACCCTCACCTACTGTATCCTCACCCATCCCTCGTAGACTGTGAGCCCTCGCGGGCAGGGTCCTCGCTCCTCCTGTACCAGTCGCTGACTCGTTTTGTTAAGATTATGTAAATGCTTTTGTTATGTATATCCCTATCACATGTAAAGCGCCATGGAATAAATGGCGCTATAATAATAAATAATAATAATAATAATAATTTCCTGGGGCGGTCCTCATGTGAGCCAGTTTCTTTGTAGTGCTTGATGGTTTTTGTAACTGCACTTGGGGACACTTTCAAAGTTTTCCCAATTTTTCGGACTGACTGACCTTCATTTCTTAAAGTAATGATGGCCACTCGTTTTTCTTTACTTAGCTGCTTTTTTCTTGCCATAATACAAATTCTAACCGTCTATTCAGTAAGACTATCAGCTGTGTATCCACCTGACTTCTGCACAACACAACTGATGGTCCCAACCCCATTTATAAGGCAAGAAATCCCACTTATTAAACCTGACAAGGCACACCTGTGAAGTGAAAACCATTTCCGGTGACTACCTCTTGAAGCTCAACAAGAGAATGCCAAGAGTGTGCAAAGCAGTCATCAAAGCAAAAGGTGGCTACTTTGAAGAACCTAGAATATAAGACATATTTTCAGTTGTTTCACACTTTTTTGTTAAGTATATAATTCCACATGTGTTAATTCATAGTTTTGATGCCTTCAGTGTGAATGTACAATTTTCATAGTCATGAAAATACAGAAAAATCTTTAAATGAGAAGGTGTGTCCAAACTTTTGGTCTGTACTGTATATATATATTATATAAAAAAAACCCTTAATGGTTTGGTTTCGCAGTAATCGTACTGTCCTGAAAAGTCTTTTTTTTTTACGTTCAATGAACACTGTAAAAGCGAAGCCCCAAACCATGACAGAAATGCTTTTTTTTACCATTTTACTGTGAAACCAAACCTTTAGTGCAATAATACATACTGTTATGAAAAGTCTTGTAATCATATCTTTTTCACACACAATGAATACTATAAAAAAGAAACCCAAAAACCATGACTGAATTTATTTTTTTTACTATTTCATTTCACTCGGAATAATTTTTTGCACATATTTTTGGTCATTAAAAGGTGTAATTGAAAACTACAACTCATCTCGCAAGAAAACCACCCAAAACCACCCTCCAATTCTATGTTAGCAAAAAAAACAAAATGCTTAATTCGGACTTGAGTCATTTTTCTTATACATATAAATACAGACTGCAGACTGATGACAAATGTGTGTGTGAGAGTTTTCCCCTAAAGGGAATTTGTCACCAGGTTTTTGCTACTCCATCTAACAGCAGCGTAATGTAGAGACAGAGACCCTCATTCCAGCGATGTGTCACTTAAAGGGCTGCATGCTGTCATTTTGATGAAATCACGGTTTCATCTGCCTCAGATCTACTAGCTCTCTGAATGCTGAGCCCTGTATAACCCCACTCATACCATTAATTGGCACCTTTCTATGTATACTGTGCATAGGCAGAAAGTTACCAATCAATTGTGGGGGCATGGTTATTCAAAGCTCATGAATATGGAGGACTACATGGTAACAGGTTTACTAGTCCCCTCTATTGACAAAATCCATTTTATCAACAGTATATTATGAAAACTACAGCAAACAGCCCAGTAAGTGACATATTGCTGGAATCAGGGTCTTTGCCCCTGCATTATGCTGCTCTCGGATTAGGTTACAAAAATTTAGTGACAGAGTTCCTTTACATTTCTATGTTCAAAAGTAACTGATTGGACCACCTTTTTATGTGACTAATTGTACCAAAAAACTTCCTACAATATTTATTAGCCTTGCTATTCATTTTTTATTTGGTAAAGAGCTTGTACTGTTTATTATAATTATTATTTTATTCACTTATATTGCAACAACATATTGCACAGTGCTATACAGAAATTGTTATCACAGATACCTCTTTATCTTATTGGGGACTTATCGTATTCATGTTGCTTAGGGCTCATGCAGATGACTGTATTATGGGTCTGAGTGTGATTCGACAAAACATCAGATCTCTGACCAAACCGGACCAATGTTATTCTATGGTTTTGTGTACATGTCAGTTTTTTTCGGACCGTGCAGGTCCAAGGAAAGAATCGCTGCATGCCCAAGTTGGATCCAGTTATCAGATCCCCCTAGGCGATGCAAGTCAATGAGTGCGTGGAAACCATCAGACTGCACTCAGATGACATCTGAGTGCAGTCCAATTTCCACAGACTGACAGAATGGAGAAGATCGAGAAAAAATTTTTTGCCATCTTCTGCTCCTCTGAGAGAATTGGATCACACTATGATCACACTCTCATCAAACTCTGATCAGAGTTTCATCAGAGTGTGGTCTGCATATCAGCCTGATTCTCTCAGATCATAGAATATACAGTCATCTGCCTCTGCCCTTAGGGGAACAGTGTTTTCCACTCCACATTTGTGCTGTTTATCGCAGTTGAATATCATATGCATTAGTCTCACTTATCAGCTGTAACTGCAATCTATCGTTCTCCAAATGTGTTATCTTTATCATATCATTTTGCACTATATTACCATCATGCTCGTATTGTCACGTTCAATATACTAATACAATCCTTATTTTCAAACCTTTCCTTTTGACCTTTTGTAGTCCTGACATTTATATGTGTGTTGATAGAACTGTGATTTTTAATTGCATTGTCTATTATAATGCTCCATTGTGACTCAATAAAATCCTATTCTTGGCAGGCTATCAGTATGCTCCGAAAATGCCCTTCATTGCTTTCCTTGTAGGCGATATGAGAAAGATTAGTTTATTTGGACTACTTGCTTCACTGTAAAGAAGTTCACATCAGCTTTTAGTTTATATTGTTGATAGCTCCTAACTAAAAATGAGTATATTATTGTCCCATTTTATTGATGGCATTCTGTTTCACGTAGTTTTCTACTAACCAATCTAGTAAACGATTTCTATCTTGAAATAATGGCTACTCACTAATTTTATGTCAAGTACCCAGTCACAGCAGTGAGCTGTATCATTTATGCCTTGTGGTGTGTTCTTGTTAAAGGGAACTTATTGTTCCAAGAAAAGAAAAAGCTAAATTATTCTTTACTTAGCTGTGGATCTCTATTAGATGTAATCCACGCAAAAATTTAGCTCCCTCAATTCTGTTATTTTTTTATGTTTTTGGCTGTGTTAATACCACACTATTGCTGCATATAGTAAAAATCAATGATGACAGACATGAAGGTCTTAAACAGACCACTGTCTGTAACTTATCGGCGCCCCACAATTGCACCATGGGGGTGCTGATGGGCGCATAAAATGACACGCCTCCATGCCAGCATGTTCTTTGAGGCATCTGAATCTCTGACAGCCTCTGAGAGTGGCATTTAACATATGTAAAGCGATATGGAATTAATGGCGCTATTTAAGTGAGTAAAATGAATAAAAATAAAAACAATCCTCGTTCCTCTTGTTGGTCCTTGAAATCAGACTTTAAACAGACCTAACAAATTTGCTGCCTGGAAGCATTAAACCCTGTATAATACTAACAGACTTGAAAGGCTCAGAACATTATTAGAGCAGAGTATTATTATGCAATGAAAGGATTTATGGGACTAATGAATAACGATAAAAATAAGCAAAGATGTATAACACACATACTCCAACATTGAAATTGCAATGGAAAGAAGGAAAAGTCGAGGAATTGTGGAAATCGCAGGATGAATAGACCTGTTAATAATATGCAAATTAAGGTCAAATGGTAACTAAATTTTAAAAACATTTTGATTTATTCAGTATTGAGTCACACGAAGAAATACACACACTTACATTCCTTGGCATATTACCAGTTTGGTTATTATTGTTTTTTGCGTTGAAAAATGCTTGGAGAAATGGCCGTACCTCTGGTTTTACGATTGAGCCATTCTGAAACTGGACTTCACAAACCAATCCTAAGGTGTCGAACAGTGTCTAAACAAACTATCAGAAGTTGTTTGCAGGACATTGGGCTATGAGCTGGCCATCCAGCTACAGGTGTTCCATTGACTTCACGCTACCGCTCCCAAAGGCTGTCATTGTGCAGAGCAAACAAGCAATGAAGACTGCAATGAAGTCTATCCTCTTCAGTGACGAGTCTCGCTTTTGTCTTTGAGACAATGATAGCCGGAGATGGGTCTGGAAGCCACATGGGCAACACCATGAAGAAGTCTTCCCAAGGGAACATCACACCAGTCTTATAACATCTAATATGTTGAGTGACATAATGTACAGTAGCCGGACCCCTCGAGTCTTCCAGCTACACTAATAGCTTGGTGTTACATTGGAAAAATGACCGTACCATTAGTTCCAAAACCAAATCAAAGTGTCCCAGGAGCAACATCAGGCGGCATGTTGTTACTGTGAGCAGCCTGTGTGACCTAACTGTCCTATCATTGCCTGTTGCTTCTCTGTAATTGTTTCCCATCTAGCACATTTAGAACGTTATAGAAAAGTAGAGTTGGAAGGGACCTCCAGGGTCATCTGATCCAACCCCCTGCTCAATGCAGGATTCACTAAACCATTTCAGACAGATGTCTGTCCAGCCTCTGTTTGAAGACTTCCATTGAAGGAGAACTCACCACCTCTCGTGGCAACCTGTTCCACTCATTGATCACCATCACTGTCAAAAAGTTTTTTCTAATGTCTGATCTGTATCTTCTCCCATTCAGTTTCATCCCATTGCTTCTAGTCTTTATTTGTGCCAATGAGAATAAAGCTGATCCCTCTATACTGTGACTGCCCTTGAGATATTTGTAGACAGCTATTAAGTATCCTCTCAGTCTTCTCTTTTACAAGCTAAACATTCCCAAATACTCTAACTGTTCCTCATAGGACATTGTTTGCAGACCGGTCACCATTTTGGTCGCTCTTCTCTGAACGTGCTCCAGTTTCTTCATGTCTTTTTTAAAATGTGGTGCCCAGAACTGGACACAGTATTCCAGATGAGGTCTGACCAAAGAAGAGTTAATGCAACCCAGAATTGTGTTTGCCTTTTTTGCTACTGCATCACACTGTTGACTCATGTTCAGTCTGTGATCTATTAGTATACCCAAGTCTTTTTCACATGTGCTGTTGCTTAGCCATATTCCTCCCATTCTGTATATGCTTTTTTCATTTTTCTTGCCCAGATGAAGGACTTTGCATTTCTCCCTGTTAAAAAAAAACCATTCTGTTAGTTGCTGCCCACAGTTCCAGTTTGTCTAGATCTTTTTGAATCTTCTCTCTCTTCTCTCGTATTAGCTATCCCTCCTAGCTTTGTGTCATCAGCAAATTTAATCAGTTTACCCTCAATTCCTTCATCTAAATCATTGATAAAGATGTTGAACAACACAGGACCCAGGACAGAGCATTGTGTTACCCCACTTGAGACATTCTTCCAACTGGATGTGCAACCATTTATGACCACTCTTTGTGTCCGATAACAAAGCCAGTTATGAATCCACCTTACAGTTGCCTTGTCCATTCCATTGTTTGTAATTTTTTCAATAAGGATGGTATGAGATACTTTGTCAAATGCTTTGCTAAAGTCGTGGTATACTATATCTACTGCGTTTCCCTGATCCACCCAGTCAGTGATTCTGTCATAGAAGGAAATTAAGTTAGTCTGACATGACTTAGTTACAAATCCATGCTGGCTCTGGTTTATCACTTCATTCTCATAAAGGTACTTGCATACATGTTGTTTAATAATTTGTTCAAAGATCTTTCCTGGTATAGAAGTAAGGCTCACCGGCCTATAGTTCCCTGGGTCCACCTTCTTCCCCTTTTTTGAAGACAGGGACAACATTTACTCTTCTCCAGTCTTCTGGGACTTCTCCTGGTCTCCCAGTAATTTACAAAGATTATGGAGAGTGCTTTAATAATTTCCTCTGCTATCTCCTTCAGTACTCTAAATGTAATTCATCTGAACCTGGAGACTTGAATTAATTTATGTTAGCTACATATTCCCTCATCATCTCTCTGTTTTATAGATAGTGTGGACTCTTCTATTCCTTCAATAGTACAGTGAAGATCAGTTCATGTTACATTTACTTTCTGAGAGAAAACAGATGCAAAATAGGAATTTAAAACTTCAGTCTTCTCAGCATCATTTTTTACCACTTTACCATTTGTATCCTGTAAAAGTCCTATAGCATCAAATCTTAGCTCAATAACCATGGACCTTCCCAGCCTGATAATATCAGCTCACAGCTTTGCTGGTTAAAAAAAGTAGGGGGGACCCCACTTAATTTTTTTAATTTATTTATTAGCTTAATACATGTTCATTAAACTACAAACGCAAATCACTAATTATATATATATTGTGGATATCTATCTAGCTATTTATCTACCCTATATCTATTGATCTATTTAATTTCTATTCCATCTATCTGTCATCTATTTACCTCAAATGTAACTATCTAGCACTATCTTTGCACATCTTTAACACCTAAACATCTGTCATTTCTTTTCTGGTATGTGTCACACGGATGGTGCACATGGACAGCACACACACACACACGGATGGCAAGCAGATGACACACAAATGACGCACACGTACACACGGACATATGGACACGGATAACACCGCTACTGTTTTTTCCAGTACCAGAAATATCAGGGCGTGTGAAGGGGGCCTTAGTGTGGTTCCACTGCATAAACACACTAACAAAAAAAACGTAGAATCAAAACCACTGAAAAACACCTAAGGCTGTGTGCCCACGTAGCGTTTTTCAAGCATTTTTGATGCGGAATTTCCGCAGCGGAAACGCTTGTAAAACGCTTGGTAACCCGCACCCCATGATCCCCAATGGGTTTCCGCAACTTCTATGCACATGCTGCGGATTTTTCCGCAGCGTTTATGCCGCGTTCAAAAATCCGCAGCATGTCATTTAATTTTGCGTTTCCGCAAGCGGAATTGCCTTTGTCCAATGCATAAAAAACGCAAGGCAATTCCGCATGTGGAAAACGTGTGATAAACGCGCGAAAAATGCGCGATAAACGCGTGCGGAATTCCGCATGCGTTTTTCCGGGAGAGGACTTGCATTTATGCAGCAGAAATTTTCTGCTTCATAAATGCAACGTGGGCACATAGCCTAATAAGTGCACAAATGATGCAGAAAATCTGCAACATCAATAACTCACCAAATACTCATTGTGGGAACGTAGCCTATAAGAGCATGCGTAGGATTTCAGAAATGTCTAATCCATAAAAAAAACAGTGGGTGTATTCACAATGATAACTTGACTAGATTTTCTGTACCATTTCTGCTCCCATTAAGTGAAATAGGTTACTTGCATTTTTTCGAAAATATGCAGCGTAAAAAAAAAACTCACCAAAAAGTCATGATGGGAACGTAGCCTAATAAGTACATTAAAAAATTTTTAAAATTGAAAGTTTTACAAAAATTTTTCAGCCTAAATTCACCACGAATGTGAAGTACAATACGTCACGAAAAAAAACAAATCTCAGAATCGTTGGGATTGGAAGAAGCATTGCAAAATTATTGCCATATATAGTGACACTAGTCAGATTTGGATAATGGGCTATGTCAGTAAGGTGAAAACAGGCTTCAGCGGTAAGGGGTTAAAAATCCATAAAACTGCTCATTTTATGTATACAGCTGACCCAGGGTTTCGCTCATACGGCTTTGTCTAGGAAATGACTTTGTTGGATGTTGTATACTGTGGAGGAACAGACGCTGCAGCATGGATTTTTAAACTGAGACCTCTATCTTACAAACACCCCATAACAGGCTATTAGAACATCTGACTCTGCTCTTGCGTGGGTAGCGAAAGCTATATTACCTTATGTTTTGAGCGGCTCAACATTACAGTTATGTAGCGGATCTATCCTGGCCAAAATTCTTTTTCTGTTCCTATGACAGCACACAAATTTAGTTCCCAATGCAGATATAAATGGAGCCTAAAGCCCCCGTCACACTAAGCGAGATCGCTGCTGAGTCACAAGTTTTGTGACGCAACAGCGACCTCAGCAGCGATCTCGCTACGTTTGACACTTAGCAGCGACCAGGCCCCTGCTGTGAGATCGCTGGTCGTGTCGGAATGGTCTGGACATTTTTTGATCGTTGAGGCCCCGCTGGGTAGCATGCATCGGTGTGTTTGACATCTTACCAACGACCTCGTTGGCGACTCAGAACTGAGAAGTCGTCCCTCATCGAGGTCTGAATCGTCAGAGTAGCTGCTATGTGACAGGGTCCCAACGACCGCCGACAGGTCACTACGGGTCGCCGTATCATTGCTGCGTCGTTGGGAAGATCTGACTGTTTGACATCTCACCACATAGCGACGCAGCAACGATCCCTGCCAGGTCGTATCGTTGTCGGGATCGCTGTAGCATCGCTAAGTGTTACGATACCTTAAGCCTTGCTACTTGGTGAACCTTACTAAGTGCTGTGTTAACAATTGTCATTGTGTTTTATAGTGAATCACATGGTAAATTATTGCAGGTTATAGCCTGAACAACTGTAGAGCCAGAATTAAGTAGGGGCAGATGGCTTGAAAGTCACTGATGGCAGAACTTTGTGTCATAGCTGGACTAGAAACGGCTCTAAAGTGTTGAGGCGCAGCAACAGATTGCTGTTCTCTTGCAGATTGCTGGCTGAAGGAAACAAGGAACCTCTGTTCAAAAGCAACTGTGTTAGTACAGTGGCACAATCCCAATAAATTTATGACTGCTGGCAGGGGTCTCTCTCAAGTGCTTCCATATGTGTTACAGGCAGGAAAAATTCTTGGAAATATTTGAGGACTATCTGTCTATCTTTTTTTATCTCAATATAGAACTCATCATAGATTATATAGATACATGCCTCAACAGAAAAGACTTGAAGGAGCTATTCCTTAATCAACACTCATCACCTATTCATAGGTAAGTCGGTAAGTTTCTGATCACTGGGGATTTTACCACCGGAGTTCCCAGTGATCACAAGAATGAGGGTCCCGAGTTGACTATATGAATGGAGCGACGTTCAAAGTCTATGCAATTGACAGGTTGGCCAACTTTCTTTAACCTGCAAAAATAATAAATAGAGCAGTAGTGTACATCTGTGGCTGTATAAGAAAAATAAATAAATATCTTCAACATTAAAAAAATAACACGTTATACTTTTTATATTTTTAACTCCCTAGGCCTGCAGTATTGAAGATGCATGTTTCCTCTATTGTCTTTATGGAAAATACAGCAAGATGTTTGTGCATTGTCAGAGAAATGTCAATAAACTGTTTCGTCCCCTCCCCTAGCGTATGTAGACTATCAGGAGAGCTGCAATAGAGCCTGACATGTCTGTACAGTATCGCTATATTGCCTTATTTCGGCCTCCAGCAAAACAAGCTGTCATTAAATCCTTAATCTGTATCCCAGTCTATCCAGCAAATCTTGAAAAGTGAGCTGCAGAAAACAAGAAATGTCAGCCTACTGTCTGGACTCTAGTAGATGCACATGCTGTTAAATTTTGTAGGGAAATAATAAGAACAGTCTAATTCCATGAAGCCCTGTGATTTTGTTATCGGAGCACTTTTGTGATCCCAGGTGAAGGCTAGCCTAGTTATGTGCTCTATACTGTGGGATCTAATTCACATAGATGTTTTCTGTACTATATGGCACTGAATGCAGCTTATCACTTGCTTCCTTAACCTCTTCCCATTATCAACTGTACCGTATATGTCGGGTGCCTCTAATTGCAGCCATCAGGGTTAGCTCCCATTACTGCCGTTCAACCTCTTAGATGTTGCTGTCAATAAATTAAAATATATTAAACACACCAAAAAGTTAAAGAGTAACCGTTGTTTTAACTTTTATTCTATAAATGAAAATAAGCAACTTTGTAGTATATCCTATCAGAGAAAGCTGCTTCTTTCTCTGCCAGAATTGATCAGTTATTATAAAAATTCTCAATTCTGAGGTAAAATTTGTGTTCAGTGAATACAGATTTTCCCATTACTCCATTACTGAGATAGGAGATGGCAGCTGCTAATGATAAGATTATATCTGGTGTGACAAAGTCACTGGCAAAGTACTGGAGGGGAGATATTTAGCACTGAGATTGTTAACTCTAGTAATTAAACATAGGGAAAAGGTTCCAGCACATGAAGGAATGAGGGGTTAATCAGCCATCTTTAGTGCTAGGATGATTGAACAGGGAGGAGGTCAGAGGATAAAATTCAAAGCCTTTTAGAGCATTTGGTGTGGGGTGGTTCTGGAGGTGAAAGCTTTGGAGCGGCTTGTTTCACACATGCTGGATGTATGGAGATTCCAGGTCTCCGGGATTGAATGCCTTTGTTAAAGGACATGGAAGCTGGACTCTAAGGCTATGTGCCCACGTAGCAGATTTGATGCAGAGCGTTTTTGCCTCTCTCTGGCAGAAAAAAACGCATGCAGATTTACATTTGTTTTTTTCTGCCAGAGAGAAGCGTTTTTTCAGCGTTTTTACATGCGTTTTTTCAAGCAGTATTCCAAGCGATTTTGAGCATCACTTGGAAAAGTGCTTGACAAGTTGGTCACACAAAATAAATACATGCAACCCGCATGGATTTATAATGTGTGAACAACTTATGCTTTAAATGCAGCATCTATAGTAAAAAAAAAAGAGAATTAAAACGTTAAAAATAAAAAAAAAACCTGTATACTCACCTCTCCGGTCTCATCCAGTCTGCTCCCGGCCGCGTCCTGTCTGCTCCCTGCTCCTCCAGTCTGCTCCCTGCCGCGTCCGCAGTGTACTCTCAGGACCTGCGGTGACGTAATTTAGTCAGCTGATGGTCACGCGACCATCACCTGACCGCCGACGTCAGCGGTCGCGTGACCATCAGGTGACTAAATGACGTCACCGCAGGTCCTGACAGTACACGGCGGGACGCCAAGCAGAGAGGACGTAGCCGGGAGCAGACCGGGGGCCGCCGGAGAGGTGAATATACAGGTTTTGTTTATTTTTAACTTTTTTATTTCTTTTTTTCACCGCGTGGTAGCCGGGATGAAGAGGAGTTGTAGTCTCCTCTTCATCCTGGGTACCACACGCACCGCGATTACGCTGCAAATTCGCGTCTATTGAATTTAATTGAAACGCAGCAAATCCACATGTAACGGGTCCGGGAGGCGGAACCTCTGAGCTATTATACAAGGGGGCGGCCCTTGTAAGGGAGCGGGTGGCAGTCTCTGGGTGAACGGACAGGGAGCTACGGCAAGTGATCAGGGCAGTCTCTGGGTAAGGGGTAGGTACGACCTGTGATGGCAGAGCCTCCGGGTAGGCTAGCAGGCAGATGGTAGATGTGTGCTCCCAGGTGAGCAAGCGAGAGTCTCTGGAATAGCAGGTGGTCACGGCACGTGACGGCGGAACCTCCGGGCTGGCAGGCAGGTAGGTAACGGAGAAGCGCTCCCAGGTGAGCGGGCAAGAGTCTCTGGAATAGCTGGTGGTCACCGCACGTGACAACGGGACCTCCGGGCTGGCAAGTAGGCAGGTAACGGAGATGCGCTCCCAGCAGAGCGGGAGGAGGACGCCGGGACGGAGCGCGCGCTGACAGCAGAGCGGGGAGAGGACGCCGGGCACGGAGCAGAGCGGTGAGGGGAGCAGCGTCCCTGCCTAGCAGAGGGCAGGGACGCCAGCGCTACAGTACCCCCCCCTTTAGGCCCCCCCTTTTTTAGGCCAGACAGAAATTTAGCTAGGATGAGAGGGGCATGGATGTTCTCCCGGGGCTCCCACGTTCTCTCCTCAGGACAAAACCCCTTCCAATCTACCAGAAAAAAGGTCTTTCCTCTTACCCTTTTGGTGGCAAGAATGTTCTCTACCTCAAACTCGTCCTCAGCAGAAACCGGAGCAGGAGGCGTACCTGTAGACTTGGAAAAAGAGTTAAGCACTACAGGTTTGAGGAGAGACACATGGAAGGAGTTAGGGATCCGTAAGTTGGCCGGGAGTTTCAATTTATAGGCCACCGGGTTGATCTGACTGATGACCTCCAGTGGGCCGATGAACCGAGGCCCTAACTTATAGGAAGGGATCTTGAGCCGGACATATTTGGACGAGAGCCAGACTTTATCCCCAGGGCGGAATTGAGGAGGGTCCAGACGTTTTTTGTCAGCGTGTCTTTTCATACGCTCGGATGACAGAAGGAGTGCGGACCGGGTACTCTCCCATATGGAGGAAAATTTGTTAACAAGAGATTCCGCAGCCGGATTGTCCGCCGAGGTGGAGACGGGAAACGGGATCCGAGGATGCTGACCGTAGACTATAAAAAACGGGGATTTGGAGGAAGACTCGCTCTCGTGATTGTTGTACGAGAATTCGGCCCATGGCAGGAGATCCACCCAGTCAGAATGGTGGGCATTAACGAAGTGCCGAAGGTAACTGGTCAGGTTCTGATTGATCCGCTCCACTTGACCATTAGACTGTGGGTGGTAAGCGGAGGAGAAGTCCAGGGTGACGTCCAGCAATTTACAAGTGGCTCTCCAGAAACGGGAAGTGAACTGTACCCCACGATCCGACACGATGTGACGGGGCAGGCCATGAAGACGGGAGATGTGGTGGATAAAGTCTTTAGCCAGCTCGGGTGCAGACGGAAGACCTGGCAGTGGAATGAAGTGAGCCATCTTGGAGAAGCGGTCAGCGACCACCCAAATGACCGTACAACCGGCAGAGACGGGTAGATCAGTAATGAAGTCCATCGCTATATGCTGCCAGGGGGCAGCAGGTACTGGCAGAGGTAGGAGGCGGCCGGCCGGCAGGTGTCTCGGAACTTTGTTGCGGGCACAGGACACACAGGCAGAAACAAAGTCTATTACATCCTTGTGCAGGTTAGGCCACCAGTAGTGCCGGGTAATAAGCTGGAGGGTCTTTTTCTGACCGGCGTGGCCAGCTAGTTTAGACGAATGACCCCAGTGTAGGATCTTCTCCCGATCAGGTACTGGTACGAACGTCTTACCAGGAGGAAGACGATTTAGACTCACGGGAGCCACCTGCATTACTCTGGCGGGATCGATGATATGTTTCGGATCCTCCTCGAGATCAGACACCAGAAAGGACCGAGACAAGGCGTCCGCCTTGACGTTTTTGTCAGTCGGGCGAAAATGAAGGACAAAATCAAAACGAGCAAAAAACAAGGACCACCGGGCTTGGCGCGGGTTAAGTCTCTGGGCATGCTGGAGGTAAGCCAAGTTCTTGTGGTCAGTGTAAATTATTACCGGGTGAAGAGCCCCCTCGAGCAGGTAACGCCACTCCTCCAATGCCAGTTTGATGGCCAATAACTCTCGGTCTCCTATGGAATAGTTGCGCTCAGAGGAGGAGAAGAGTTTAGAGAAGAAGCCACAAGTTACCATCCTCCCGGAAGATGATTTTTGAGTAAGTACCGCTCCGGCTCCAGAGGAGGAGGCGTCAACTTCCAGGAAGAACTGTTTGTTGCCATCTGGGCGATGCAGCACCGGGGCGGAAGAGAAGGCCTGTTTAAGGGAAAGAAAGGCCTCCTCTGCTTCGGGTGGCCACTCTTTGGGATTAGTACCTTTACGGGTGAGCGCAGAAATTGGGGCCGTCCGGGAAGAGAAGTGTGGTATGAAGAGGCGGTAGTAGTTGGCGAAGCCCAGGAATCGCTGAATGGCCTTCAACCCCTCCGGTCGGGGCCATTTCTCGATGGCAGACAGTTTCTCAGGATCCATTTGTAGGCCGGTCTGAGAGATAATGTAGCCCAGAAACGGAAGCGAGGTCTGCTCAAAGAGGCACTTCTCAAATTTAGCGTAGAGATGGTTCTGCCTTAGCCTGAGCAGGACCTGACGAACGTCCCTCCGGTGAGTCTGGAGATCCGGAGAGAAGACCAAGATGTCGTCCAGGTACACCACTACGCAGGAGTAGAGAAGGTCCCGGAAGATGTCATTGACCAACTCTTGAAAGACGGCAGGAGCGTTACAGAGACCAAAGGGCATTACCAGGTATTCATAGTGGCCGTCCCGGGTGTTGAATGCCGTCTTCCATTCATCCCCCTGACGAATACGAACCAGGTTGTACGCCCCACGAAGGTCCAGTTTGGTGAAGATCCTAGCCCCCCTCAGGCGATCAAATAATTCTGGAATGAGCGGAAGGGGGTACTTATTCTTCACCGTGATCAGGTTTAGGCCTCTATAGTCTATACAGGGACGGAGAGAGCCGTCCTTCTTTTTGACGAAAAAGAAGCCTGCTCCCGCCGGGGAGGTAGATTTCCGGATGAATCCTCTGGCCAGATTCTCCTCAATATATTCGGACATTGACCGGGTCTCAGCAGCGGATAAAGGATAGATACGCCCACGGGGAGGAGTAGTACCGGGTAGCAGATCGATGGGACAGTCGTATGGTCTATGTGGTGGTAATGTCTCTGCCTCCTTTTTATTAAAGACATCTGCATAAGACCAATAAGGAATCGGAAGTCCAGGTAGATTAGCTGGGGTAGGAGAGGGACGAACGGGATGGACGGGAACCAGGCAGGTTTTATGACAGTCTTGTCCCCAGCGAAGGACCTCTCCGGTTTGCCAGTCTAGCACGGGTGCATGTCTCTGGAGCCAGGGCAGACCTAGCAAGAGGGCGTGAGAGAGTCCAGGCAGAACATGAAAGGAGATACTTTCAGAATGCAGCATTCCCACCTGCAGGGTAATGGATTCGGTGATGAGTTGAATGGGGCGAGGTAAGAGGCCCCCATCCACGGCAGCGACAGACAAGGGTACAGCCAGAGGTTTGGTAGGGATGCGGTATTTCTCAACCAGGGACTGTGAAATAAGGTTCCCGGCTGCTCCAGAGTCAAGTTGGGCTAGTTCGAAATAACGGTTCTCCCCGTAGATGATCGAAACTGACAACAGCAGGGATGGAGAGGATTTATTCTTGTCTAGGTGGACCTCTCTGAGCGAACCTAGACACAGGCGTTTCCCGACCTCTCCGGGCAGGCACGGATCCGGTGCTCCTTACTGCCACAGTAGAAGCAGCTCCCCTCGGCACGGCGTGAGTCCTGACGGGTTTTGACCATCTTGGTCTGGTCGACCTGCATAGGCTCAGGAGAGTGTACCTGGGGAGAGATGGAGGGAATGACGGGTTTCTGGAAAGTAGGAGCTAAACGTGGAATCCTTCTCTCACGGGTGACCTCTTTGGCACGCTCCTGGAACCGTAGGTCAATCCGGGTGGCAAGGGTTATTAGATCATCGAGAGAGGTAGGAATGTCCCGACCAGCAAGTTCATCTTTAATACGACCGGACAGACCCTCCCAGAAGACGGATACCAGAGCGTCGTTATCCCAGGCCAGCTCCGAGGCAAGGGTGCGGAACCGTATGGCATATTGGCCCACGGTGAGACCCTCCTGACGGAGGCGTAGCAGAGAGGATGCGGATGAGGTCTTCCGTCTGGGTTCGTCGAAGACTTTCCGGAAAGCCGAGAGAAAAGCAGGCAAGTTGGACACCAGGGGGTCTCCTCTCTCCCATAGAGGATTTAGCCAGGCCAGGGCCTCCCCGGTGAGATGGGACATGATAAAGGCAATTTTGGCCCGGTCGGAATTAAACTGATGGGACAAAAGTTCAAAGTGCAGGGTGCACTGATTTATGAAGCCCCGAGCCTGGACGGGGTCGCCTCCGAAGCGAGGAGGTGCAGAAAGCCGGGGTCCGGGGTAGGATACCATAGTATTAGTGGGCAGCGGAGCTGCCGGATTGCAAGATATGGCACTGGCGGAGGTTGTTGGTGGATCAGACAGGGTGTTCAGGCGAGTATTAACATTCCGCAGATGACCCAGGATGGCCTCCTGTTGGGACTTCTGACGGGACAGTTCAAGACAGAGGTCCGAGAGCGAGGGAGCTTGGGTGCCACCGGGTTCCAAGGCCCGAGCAAACTGTAACGGGTCCGGGAGGCGGAACCTCTGAGCTATTATACAAGGGGGCGGCCCTTGTAAGGGAGCGGGTGGCAGTCTCTGGGTGAACGGACAGGGAGCTACGGCAAGTGATCAGGGCAGTCTCTGGGTAAGGGGTAGGTACGACCTGTGATGGCAGAGCCTCCGGGTAGGCTAGCAGGCAGATGGTAGATGTGTGCTCCCAGGTGAGCAAGCGAGAGTCTCTGGAATAGCAGGTGGTCACGGCACGTGACGGCGGAACCTCCGGGCTGGCAGGCAGGTAGGTAACGGAGAAGCGCTCCCAGGTGAGCGGGCAAGAGTCTCTGGAATAGCTGGTGGTCACCGCACGTGACAACGGGACCTCCGGGCTGGCAAGTAGGCAGGTAACGGAGATGCGCTCCCAGCAGAGCGGGAGGAGGACGCCGGGACGGAGCGCGCGCTGACAGCAGAGCGGGGAGAGGACGCCGGGCACGGAGCAGAGCGGTGAGGGGAGCAGCGTCCCTGCCTAGCAGAGGGCAGGGACGCCAGCGCTACACCACATATACCTGCGGGTTTGCTGCGTTTCAATGTTCCTCAATGGCCGCGAATTTGCAGCGTAATCATGGTAGAAATGGTCATACTGCGTTTTGCAACGCAATGCGAATTCGGCGAGCAAATTAACGCATCATGTGCACAGCACATCTGAATTCACATTGCTTTGCATGGCAGACTGTTTTACAAGCGTTTTCGCAGCCGTAAAAACGCCGCAAAAACGCTACGTGGGCACATGGCCTAAGGCTTAGTGTCCACGATGCAGAAATGAAGCAGAAATTTTCCTGAGCATTTCTGCATCTCCTTGGCAGAAAAACGCATGCGGTTTTTACATGCGTTTTTGCATGCACATTTGCCATGCGTTTTTGCAATGCATTGTATAGGCAAATACGCATGCAGAAACGCACAAGAATTGGTCATGTCCGTATATTTTCTGCGAGTAAAATCTGGGCAGAAAAAATCCTGACCATGTGCACAGAACTTGCAGAATGTCATAGGAAGTCATGGGATAAGATATGCAATGCATTTCTGGAGCGTTTACGCGCTGCAAATACGCACAAAAAACGCACCAAAAACGCATCGTGGGCACACAGCCTAAGCCAGGTGGGCTAACTAGCACTATAGCATGGACTTGTTATTTTATGTTTTACCTTCTGCCGGACAAAGGCTGTATTTACGTTTTCCGATGATGTGGTTTATGAGGATTGCAATAAACGATCTACCACACTGGATAGAAGGGAGAGGAGGGAGGAGCTCTGCCTTTAGCTCCCATCTCCTTCCATCTACATAGAATCTTATCAGTAGCAGCTGCCATCTCCTATTTCAGTAATGGGAAAGTCTGTCTTCACTGAATACAGATTTTACCTCAGAATTAATAATTTTGATACTGACTGATCAATTTTGGCAGAGAAAGAAGCTAATTTTTCTAATAAGATATATTACGCAGTTGCTTATTTTCATTGGTACAATTGATTTTCTGAAATAAAAATGAAAATAGCAGTTACTCTTTAACCCCAAAGGTGGTTTGCACGTTAATGACCAGGCCAATTTTTACAATTCTGACCACTGTCCCTTTATGACGTACTAACTCTGGAACACTTCAGCGGATCCCACTGATTCTGAGACTGTTTTTTTGTGACATATTGTACTTCATAATTGTGGTAAAATTTCTTCGATATCACGTGCGTTTATTTGTGAAAAAATCAGAAATTTGGCAAAAATTTGGCAATTTTCAAAATTTGAATTTTCAAGCCCTTAAATCAGATAGAGATGTCACACAAAATAGTTAATAAATAACATTTCCCACATGTCTACTTTACATCAGCACAATTTTGGAACCAAATTTTTTTCATGTTAGGAAGTTATAAGGGTTAAAAGTTGTATTTATTTTGCTGGAGTGCAGAGCTTTATGCTGATAATAAAGCCTGCAAAGAAAACCCGGGTTCCTGAGTCTACTTCTGGAAGTAGCCGAGCGAGTCGTCCTACCACAAGGGGTACAGTGAACATTTTGAACCCAGAGGAACGACACAGAATTTGATAACATTAGGTCATCATATTGAATAAGTTGTCATTCGTCTTGAGCGCAAGTGCTCGCTACTTGAATTTGCATCAGTTACTCGGGTATGCACCATGTATTGAGAGTGCTTGAGCGCTCGAGTCCCCGCCCCGCAAGTTTCACGGTTGTAAGACACTAAAAAAAAAAACATACAGGGATTGCTCATGCATTGCAGGCAATCCCCGCAAATTTTTTTTGGCTGTATAACAGCCACAAAACATATGGGGCGGAGACTCAACCATTTCACTCGAGCAGCCGCGATACTCGGTGCATACCCGAGCACCCGATGTAAACTCAAGTAGCGAGCACTTGCGCTCAACACTAGTCGACATATCATCATCATTTTTTTTTCTTTACTTCTGAAAAAATCCCAACCCCAACACAACCCTAACCCCTATCCTAATACAACCCCAACCCTAATTCAACCCCAACCCTAGCACAACCCCAACTCTAGCACAGCCCCAACTCTAGCTCAACCCTAACACAACCCTAACCATAGAGTTTATTTTTTACACCGTTCCTCGTGCGGTATAAGTGATTAGATGACTTTATTCTTCTGGTCGGTGCGATTACAGAGATACCAGACTCATATCGGGTTTCTATGTTTGGCAGCTGTCACACACTAAAAGACGCTTTTTTTTTTTTTTTTACAAAGACTAGTTTTTGCAATCATTTTTCCATATTTCGCTTTATTCTGAGAGCTATAACTTTTTTATTTTTCGGCTGATGGAGCTGTATGGTGGCTTGTTTTTTGCGGGACAAGATGACGTTTTCAGCGGTACCATTTTTATTTACATCCGTCTTTTTGATTGCGTTTTATTCCATTTCTTGTTTGCCGGTATGATGATAAAGCATCGTTTTTTTTGCATCTTTTTTTTTTTTTTTTTTTTTTTACTGTGTTCACTAAAGGGTTTAACTAGTGGGACAGTTTTATAGGTCAGGTTGTTCTGGACGCGGCAATATCACATATGTGTACTTTTATTTATTTTTTTTTCATAATAATATTTATTTATGGGTACAGTATATTTTTTTTTACTTTCTGACACTTTTTTATATTTATACTTTGTCCCACTAATGGACTTTCACTTTTTGCAGGCTGATCGCTTGCATAGCATAGATATGTAGCAGCATCTCTATGCTATACAGCCTGTCAGCGCTGCACAGGGACAAGTTACTTTGATCGTGCACTGCGTATGATCAAAATAATTTCCTGATGCCTGGGGTCCCGAATGTCGTCATGACTACATCGGGTCACTATGGCAATGGCCGGGACCCAGCAAACACAGCGCCGGACCCTGGAAACAAGGTAAGAGGTGCGCGCTTGCCTCCCATTGCTCCCGGAATGCTGCGATCGACTTCGATCGCAGCATTTTGAGGGTTAATGTGCCAGGAGCGGTGCAGGACCAATCCTGGCACATAGTAACAGGTGTCAGCCGTGAGATTCAGCTGAAACCTGGCAGCGATCGCCCCTCACAGCTTGTGTGCGGGCGCGATCAAATTGTGCGTAATAATACGTACCTGGTCCAATAGGCCCAGGGCACAGGGGCGTACTATTAATGACAATGTCCGTAAGGGGTTAAATCTCTGCCCTTTTTCCAATCAGAAAATAAAAAATATAAACTTATTTGGTAGCACTGCATCCATAAGAGCCCAATCTTCCAAAATATCAAATTATTTAACCTATAAGGAAAAAGCTGCAAAAATAAATAAAAATGCCAGAATTCTGATTTTGTATAAGAATTTAGCATTGCCATGATTGCTGTTAGGCCATGGCCCCACTATCAGTATTCGGTCAGTATTTTTTCTCAGGAGTGGGAGCCAAGACATGGTGAGGGACAATCAGAGAAAAGGTATAATAGAAACAAGTCACCAATTCTGCATTTATCACCCACTCCTGGTTTTGGCTCCCACTCCTGAGAAAAAATACTGACCAAATACTGATAGTGGGGCCGTGGCCTTACATGCAGAATCAAGTTAGCAGGTAATTTTTAGCACAGACTAGGTGCCATAAAACAATGACAGAATTTCAATAATTCATTTCATTGGTAAAAAGGAAAAAAAAGATATGGGGAGAGAGAGGGGACAGAAAAAACGAAAGGACAAAAATGAAAATTAAGAAATGAAATACTTTTTTTGCATACTATAAAAATATTTTCTTACAATTTTCCGCTGAAGGATACTCAAGGAATGTGATTGAGCTTCAGTGGACCAAACAATTTTGGGTTGGACATCTAGTGGATCTAAATAATAAAATATAGTCTATTAAGCTGGAAACTTAGTAGACAGCATTGCCACCTAGTGCTAACTACATAAATATTGCGTCAAATGTTCTTTTCAGCTCATATGAAAAATTGTACACCGTAACGTGGCTATTGTAGCCAATCCTGTTATGATTTGAAAGCGTTTTTCCTCTCGCAAAATGTGTGACTGTGACACTAAGGCCATGGCCCCACTATCAGTATTCGGTCAGTATTTTTTCCCAGGAGTAGGAGCTAACACCAGGTAAGGAACAATCAGAGAAAAGGTATAATAGAAGCAAGTCACCAATTCTGCATTTATCACCCACTCCTGGTTTTGGCTCCCACTCCTGAGAAAAAATACTGACCAAATACTGACCTAATACTGATAGTTGGGACGTGGCCTTAGTCTCATAACTTTGATGTGAGTCAGCATAGGCAGACTAGAGTCATGTGAAGAATGCTCTTTCTGACTGCCTCCTTTGCCAAGCTGTCATATTAGATTGCAAATAGGGGGTGGGTTGCAGCATAAAGCTGTTAAGCGTCATGTAACCCACCCACAACCTTAAAGGCGTTGGAATAGACGATCAATATGTGATTGGTGGGGGTGTGACACCCAGCACCCCCGCTGATCAGCTGTTACCGGCGGCGGCAGGAAGTTCTCTGATGCTGTTGGAACAGAGTAGCTCCTTTATTTTTATAGTGGCCAATGCAGGTTCTGCAGGTGCACCACCTATTCAAATTAATTAAAGGGGTTGTCCGGTACTTTTTTTCCAATTTATCTTGCGCTGCTGATACTTCCTGTGAGCGGCGCTATCGGTGGCCGCTCACAGGCAGCACGTGACCCCACACTGACGTCACGACAAGTGAGGCGTGACTCAGTGCTGGGGTCCCCGCGGTGGCTGCTGGGTTGTGGGCAGGGGTATTCCCCTGCGTCACACTCAGCATCCATCTCGCGCTTTCCCAGTGAATGAGGACAGGGATAGCGCCCGGTGGATGCCGGGTGTGATGCAGGGGAATAACCCTGCCCACAACCGCCCACAACCCAGCCACCGGTGGAACGCAGAAGAGGGACCCCCGGCTGCAGCCGCAACTTGTCGTGACGTCAGCGGATGTCAGCGCCGGCTGCAGGAGGGGGTCACGTGCTGCCTGTGAGCTGCCACCGATAGCGCCGCTCACAGGCAGGATGAGCAGCACAAGGTAATTAAAAAGAAGGTTGTATTTATCATTAACACACACTGGCATTTTTTTAAAAGTACAAGACAACCCCTTTAATGAATAGGGGCTGAAACTGCAGTACCCGGCCGTGGCCACTATAGTTTTGACAGAGCAACATCCAAGAACTTCCAGCCGGTGGCGGTACCAACCTCTTTCATCACACAATTGAAATCATGATAAGTCCTTAGTTTAAGGCCATGATCCCATGTAACGTAAATGTTGAATTTATTTTGTGCGGAAACTCCACTCTGCAAAACAGTTCAAGCTAAATAAATATATGATTTTGGGAAAACTCATGCAACTGTGTGTTTAGCAAAAATTAATGGTGCATTTTTTTTTGTGCGTTATTTTTTTTTTCCTTTATAGTTTTCTATGCTGAGATTGATAAAACGCATGTAAAAAACATAGTATCGTTGCTCTTCTAAGTGCAAAATACTAGTGTTTCGGTACTTTAAAACACCCTTAAAAAATATGTTGCTTCAAATCCCTGACAAAAATGCATACAAAAAGGGGAAACCAAAACGCCATAAAAAATGTGATTGCTATTTCTTATTTTGATATGGATACCTGCAGAAAAAAGCAGTGTTTTTGTACTCCTGAGCACTGGCATCCTGCACGCTTACCGTCATATGAGCATATTGTAGTTTAGAAATGCTCAGGCGTTTGTCTCTGCAGTAAACCACCATGGAGATAGCCCTGCTTATAATAACTTTGCTATGGAGTGCCAAGTGTGACCTGCACTATCAGACATTTAGGTCATGTGTTTATTATCCTGGATAAATGTTATTGTGTGGCACTTGGACAAAAAAAAGTTATGCACATAAATAACGGTGTAAAAAATATTTTTTTAAGGAATGGTGTATATTTTAATCACCAGTTGTACTTGCTACTTTTGCTTTCTCATTGAGACATTTCCTTGAAAGTCCTGAAGAAATATAATTTCGAACATTTCCATACAATCTATACATTATGTAGCATTGTAAAAAAGTGTAAATTGTGACTTCTGCCATAAAGGAGAGCAGAGTGCTGTGCAGGCACATTTCTATTTTATGCTTGTACAGTGAAGAGCCTTAGCTTTTGCTACATATTCCCTAGACAAAGAATCAAGGAAGATTAATAGCCTAACAGAAGATGGGTTAGTAGCAGAGCAATAAAAGTCTAAAAATAGCTGTGAGGATTGTTACTCTGCAGTACAGTGACACAATATAATCTGGATTGCGAGCAGCCGCATTGTCCATCCTGGGGAGGGTGTCCCCTCCTAGAACTGTATGTATCCTGCAACAACGGCTAGATGTGACCGCTCATGCTCAGAGTCAAAAGAAATGTTGGGGGAAGTTGTTTTCAGGTCATAACTTTTTCATTTTAAAATATAATATCAGTATCAATATTAATATTTTATGAGTGTTTTTGTTTTTAATTCTAATAAAAAGTCATTATAACCAGACACGTTAAAAACAGCAATGGATTTGATCTCAAAAAGGGTTCTCAAGCCAAATATAAAATTTGCGGGTTAACATATGCTTTCGTTATAGAAAAACTGGAATGAAATAGGAATGTGAGGTGACTGTGCTGTGAAAATCTATTCCTGTTGATAGACGGCATACTGGAGTCCTCCGATCCGCACTGTGAGTCTATTGGCTGCACTGATTCTGGCCACAAATGTCTGTGATTAGATTGGAAAGGCAGGCTAGCAACAGCGAGCTGCAGCCAATAATCACTCCTGTGCCTGCTGAAAGGACTCAGATAAATGACTTTCTCCATAAACACACAATCTTGCAATGTGCTTTGCATCTCTAATTACAGTACAAAGGATTAGGGGAAAAAATCTATATTCTGGAAGGCAATCAGCAGAATGGTTTTAATTCTCTTCAATGTTCAGTGTGTTAGCAGGGCAATATTTGTATCTGTGATAAAACATGCATAAAAGACGGCCACCTAGACAGAAGCCGCACCATAAAAGAGACGGAACTCCTAAGAATGATTTGTACTCATATTGACTTGTACAGTTTTGTTCATTGGAAATCTATTTACTATTCCTATATTTCAGTAAGGTAACAGAACACATGACTAAATTTGCTAGAATACTGCACACTTCTGTAATATTTGTAAAACTATAAATTAATAGCAACATTTCAAGAAAAGGAATCTGCTGTAGAACTTTCCATGGTCCTTAACTACAACAGTGCCCCCATTAGGAAAGACAGTAACTATCTTCTCTGAAGGTACATTAACCACATTACCACTAAAATTTGTTATTGTTTTTATATAAAGAAAACTTGACAGTAGAAAATACATATTAATCTGATCCTAAATTTCTGCAAGCCAAATAATGAATGATAATAATAAAGTTGTTTCTATCTAAACTGTATGATTAGTTGTTGAGGCATAATTATAAAATAAAAATGTGCCTACCTGTGTGAAAAACTGTTACTCAGAATCATCGAGGCAGTACAGTGTCCTGGCCAAGTCACCCAGTCTTTTTCGATTGATATCTATCTGGTATGGTGATGTCAGAGGAGACGTTTCTGAAATCCTGCGCATGCTATTTTAGGGTCTGAGTTCAGAACGCCTCTGTCATGCGCGCTGAGCCCATGTGTGTACATCTCAGTCTCACGAAGCTTGCTACGCATGAGCAGGAGTGGCCCACTCTAGATCAGTGTGCAAGATAGATCTTGATCATGATCAGTAAGTTTGGTGAGGCTGAGATACAGTCATGGCCAAAAGTGTTGGCACCCTTGAAATTGTTCCAGAAAATGAAGTATTTCTCCCAGAAAATTATTGCAATGACACATTTTGTTATACACATGTTCATTTCCTTTGTATCTATTGGAACAGTACAAAAACAGAGAAAAAAAGGCAAATTGAACATAATTTCACACAAAACCTCAAAAATGGGCTGGACATAATCAAAACGTTTACAACCCATGACATTGTAGCTAATCTCCCTGGACGTTGACGGCAGAGAAAAATTGATGAAAGGTTGCAACGCAGGATAGTCAAGATGGTGGATAAGCGGCACCAATCAAGTTCCAAAGAAATTCAAGCTGTCCTACAGGCTCAGGGTGCATCAGTGTCAGTGCGAACTATCCGTCCACATTTGAATTAAATGAAACGCTATGGCAGGAGACCCAGGAGGACCCCAATGCTGACACAGAGATGTAAAAAAGCTAGACTACAGTTTACCAAAATGTACCTGAGTAAGCCAAAATCCTTCTGGTAAAGAAGCTGTTTAGTAAAGCACATCATTCTGCTGTTTACCAAAAAAGGGGATGAGGCCCACAAAGAAAAGAACACAGTACCTACTGTCAAATATGGTGGAGGTTCAAATATGTTTTGGCTTATTTTACTGCCTCTGGCACTAGGTGCCTTGACTGTGTACAAGGCATCATGAAATCTAAAGATTACCAAAGGATTTTGGGTCACATTGTAGTGCCCAGTGTCAGAAAGCTGGATAATGCAGGATAATGACCACCAAACATATTTGAAGAAGCACCCAGAAATAGGATGGAAACAAAGCACTGGAGAATTCTGAAGTGGCCTGCAATGAGTCCGGATCTACATCCCATTGAACACCTGTGGAGAGGTATTAAAATTGTTGTTGGTAGAAGGCACTCTTCAAACATGAGAGACCTGGAGCAGTTTTGCAAAAGAAGAGTGGTCCAAAATTCCACTTGTTGATGGTTTTAGGAAGCCATTGATTGCAGTTATTTATTCCAAATGGTGTTTTGAACTTTTGACTTCAGGCTTCATATCTTCCCATCTACTACTGCTTCAAGCATGAGACTACTATAATTTTATAGACAATCATCTTGGCCATCTGATACATAAATGTGACTATTTTAGCATATGATTAGTGTGAAGAATATTCTAGAATGATCACATGTGCCCTGGTTGTCAGGTTTCCAGGCACAGCGTAACCTGACTCCCAGCTGTAAGAGAGAAGAGAGGGGGGCTTCAGCGCGAGTGTCCCTCTGTAGCTGTGAGCTGAGCTGACTGGCAGGCTCCCTGCCGTGATCCTTGCCTTTGTTCACTAACATGTGCAGTTTTGTTAAGGTGCTATATTTCAATTCCGAGTTGTGGGAGAACTATATGTCTCAGCTCTTCACAAAATGGATTTTCTAGCTCAGGGGGATATAGCGAATGTCAGACTGCATCCTAGGCCAATCTAGCATGTAGGGATGAGGAGATACACGTCCCTGCCTTTTGGAATCTCCTAAACCCAGTGTGTTTGGTTTCCACACGTAGCAGAGGCCCGATCGGGTCCGTTGACAACAGAACCGGTTCCCTGGGACCTTCCAGTTAGGAGGTATGGGTCACTTTAGTTCTTGGAGTCTCTTAGCTAGGAAGGAACAGGTGTGGACACTTGGGGTTAAGCCCGGGGGCGGGAGTGGGAGTTCCCAGAGAGTTTGAAGGTCTCTGTAGCCAAAAACCTATTGTCTTTTCCTGGGGAGGCTCGTGACATCAAGAAGTGTGGGAGAAGTCCAGCAACCAAGCAGGGCCCACAACCTTCCCCATGTGGCTGCCCATCCCCCGAGCCATGCTTTCCATCTACTGGTAACTAACTTTAAGATCTGTTATGCTTGATGTACCATGCTTTGTATTTGTAACTCTGACCACTGTATATGTATAACCTTGTGTATATAGTAGATGTAACATCCCTGGCAGCGTGCTTGCATAGTGCACCACCTCCCACTATGCAAGGCCGCAATCTTACCTGTCTGTCCAGTCTGCTATTCCTGCTCCAGTTCATGCTGTGTGCATGTCCCTTGACTGACTGCTTAGGGTGGTGGCCCAGTTACTTCCTGATTCTTATAGCTGCTGTGGGTGCACCCCTAATGCGTCTCCAGCCTATTGCTGTGAGTCACTGGATATTTAAACCCCCTCCACCCAGTAGGAGGTGCCTGAGCAACACCTTTTCTCAGTTGGTCTTTGCAACTGTATTGCCAGGTCCTGTCCTGTTACCTCTGACTTCTAGTCTGTTTCCGCCTCTCTGGGGGCTGCATTCCCAGAACTGTTACCTGTGACTTCTAGTCTGTTTCCGCCTCTCTGAGGGCTGTATTCCCAGACCTGTTATCTGTGTCTTCTAGCCTGTTTCCGCCTATCTGGGGGCCGTATACCCAGACTTGCTCCTGTATCTTGTTGCAGTGTCAGTTCCTGTCTGAACAATCTCCTAGCCTGTTTGTCCGCCATTATGGGGGCCGTATACCCAGACTCGCTCCTGTATCTTGTTGCAGTGTCAGTTCCTGTCTGAACACTCTCCTAGCCTGTTTGTCTCTGTGTCCGTACCTTCCCTTTTCCTGCAGTCTCTGAACCTGCACCTAACTCCTACTCGTTGTCTATGTACTTCTGTGAGTTTAGAGTCCACTCGCTACTTCACTGCAGGTACCTTGTGTGTATCTGGTTCTGCTTGTCCCTTCCAGTCTGTTCAGTGTGAACAGAGCCCTGTCCTCTCTGCTCTGCCTTGTTCAACGCTACGGCGGTTTCGCTCTGCTCTGCCTTGCTCACCGCTCCGGCGGTTCCTTCCTGCTCTGCCTTGCTCACAGCTCCGGCGGTTCCTTCCTGCTCTGCCTTGCTCACCGCTCCGGCGGTTCCTTCCTGCTCTGCCTTGCTCACCGCTCCGGCGGTTCCTTCCTGCTCTGCCTTGCTCACCGCTCCGGCGGTTCCTCTCTGCTCTGCCTTGCTCACCGCTCCGACGGTTCCTTCCTGCTCTACCTTGCTCATCGCTCCGGCGATTCCTTCCTGCGCTGCCTTGCTCACCGCTCCGGCGGTTCCTCTCTGCTCTGCCTTGCTCACCACTCCGGCGGTTCATCCTGCTCTGCCTTGCCCACCGCTCCGGCGGTTTCACCCTGCTTTGCCTTGCTCACCGCTCCGGCGGTATCTCTCTGCTCTGCCTTGCCCACCGCTCCAGCATCTGCGGTTCTGTTCCTGAATCCCAGTCTGTACTGTACCCTATCCAGCCTGCTCTCCAACCTGCTAGTGCCTCCCTATCTGCACTCCAGCCGTGCTTGCCAGTATCCTCCTGTCTGCACTCCAGCCGTGCCTGCCAATACCCACCTGTCTGTATGCCAGCCTAACCTGCTTGTTCCTGCATTCCCCGGTGTGGATCAACAGCTGTGACCGGGGTCTGACCTGGAGTAGCACCTGGTCCCTCTGCTCGGTTCCTCGGAGTCGTTAGCCGCCGTGCGACCTTGGTCGGATCGGATAGATACTTAGTTGCGCCCCTCCAGGCACTCCTCGGTTCATGGTACAGTGGGATCACTAATCACGCTCACGCCAGTCAGTCCAGGCGCGAGCATAACAGTAGATTGTTTAGTGAGCCCTTATGGCGATTAAATCTATAATTTAATCTTGGGCTGTTCATGTATCTCGATCCACAAACCCTACGTCTGTTGTTCAGTCCAGTGAATGTTCTACCGGGCTGGTTTCTAGCCCGATATAAGTCTGTGATATCAAATAGAAACTGGTGGCAGCTCTATCCAATGACAAGGTTCTGCTTCACTAGAGTAGTAAAAGAGCCTCTCAGCCTGTCAGGAGTGTGGGAGAGTGTGGGGCAACGTCAGCATCTGAGTGGACCACCTTGTCCCACTCCCTGGTGCCTTTCTGTACCCGTGTGGACAGGAGGTGACGGTGTAGAACTGTGCCGATCTGACCTTACGTGTCGTTGAGGGGGTGCGGAACGGAACGTTGGTGCAAAGGGTAGATCCATATCATGTGCTCCGTCTGTCGTAGTGTGACACGACAGGCGGGTGGCGGGGTGTGGATCCACCGGAAGAAGCTGCGACAGCAGGATTCAGCGGGGCCCCTTTCGTGCCGTTTCTTCACAATTAGTTATGCAGATTCTTGTCATGTCATTGCATTGTTACTGTTTTTGCTCCTAAAAATTTAAATATAAATTTTGGTGGAGGAAGCCTGAGGATATAGGGTTGTTTCACAGCCAAAGGCATTGGATACTTGACCAGGATCGATAGTGGTCTCAATACTGAGTTATGGGCGTGGGGAGCAGTGAATATTAATTTTCTTTAGTAGCTGGCACAGTGTAGGCTGCAGCAGGCGGCTGCTGCCTCCTGTGCCCTGCTACTCCGCTGCTGACGCTTCCCCCACCACCTACAGTCACAGTATTTATGTATATCGGACTATAAGACGCATCCCCCACTTTCCTCCAAAATTTTGGAGGAAAAAAGTACGTCTTATAGTCCGAAAAATACGGTAATCATATGCTAAATAGTTGCGAGTCACAATTTTGTATGAGATAGCCAATATGATTGAGTATAAAATGATGGTAGTCTCACGTTTGAAGCAGTAGTGGATGATGAGATATGGAGCCTGAAAGTCAAAGTTCAAAACTTTGTTACACTTTTGCTTGTCAGTGTATATATTGTAGGAAAGCCAGGTAGGACTGGGTTAAATCCTAGCACTGCGGGTCTTGATTAGATGGACCTGGCTAACTTTAGCTAAGAAACAAAGCATGTCAGTCTGCTGGGGATGTTGAGCAGAGTGGAGTGTGTTGAAACTGGTGAGTGACCTGCCAAAATGTGAGCTGTAGCTGGGAGAGACAAGCCAGAGTCTCTTTAAATGGAGACTGCCTGGGTCATCTGTTCCTAATCTTGTCAAGGGTCCTCAGGCTTGACAGGTAACTGTGAACCGGTGACCAAGTGACGGGACTTCTGGACTCAGGGGTTTGATGACCCAGGCAAAGGCCACACTGGGAAGGGGGTAAGGTGTATCCATAGAGATGCTAAGAACTATTCCATGACCAAGGTCGACATACGCACAGACTTTGGTTCCATGTCCCTCGAAGGTCAAGGACTTGTTGCATGTTATTTTTATCAGAAGAGATTTTCCTATGTTTTGGGACTTATTTGCTGAAGCTGTAGCACCCAGAAGTCGACTATGACAACAAGGTCATATGATGTAAATGGTGAATTTCCTTTCACTGTCCTGGCTGGAGAGGAGACGTATATGTGCCCTCTGAATTGTTTATTTGCTGTTATAACTTTGTGCCTAGAAGAGACTGTTTTAGTTTTGAATCCCTAGGAGTTTTATGAAAGCAATAAAACTGCATATATTTGGACCAAACCACATTGCCTGTGTGAACGCTGCTTAATACCTACGGCTGAGTGTGAATTCCTATAATCCATATCTTCTTTTTTTTCTCCATTGTTCACTCCATTAGGCATCACGGTTAGAAGAAGAACAGCCCCATACTGAGACCCAACATCTCTGTTGTGCCCAGCAGACTCATAGCGATCATATGATTGCTGGGTGCAATAGAAGAATATCCATTGGTGATGGCAAAAGAAAAGACAGAAGCAGTGATAAACTTTATTATTTATTTATTATGCTTTGCTTATACAGTGCCATCATATTCCACAGTGCTTTACAGACATTATCATCACTGTCCCCATTGGGGCTCAGAATCTAAATTCCCTATCAGTATGTCTTTGGAGTGTGAGAGGAAACCCATGCAAACATGGGAAGAACATACAAATTCCTTGCAGATGTTGCCCTTGGTGGGATTTGAACCCAGGACCCCAGTGCTATAAAGCAACAGTTCTAACCCCTGAGCCACCGTGCTGCCTAACCTTCTAACTTCACCCGGAAACTAATCGGACCTTCATAGATTACGGTAATAGTAAAGCAACTGCATCAAAAGGTGTTGCTGCAGACTTTGGACCAACAGTCACTGCACACTGGGTGACCAGAAAATAGTTAATTGTCCTTTTGATTATAAGATAACTGACACAAATGGATGTGGTGCCAAAAAAATTAGGTATTCGTACCAGATAAAATCAAGGACACACGCCCAAACCTTGCCCTTGCTTGTATTTGCACTACTACACAATGGTTAATGTTTTTTTTGTGACGATTGCTGCCTTGTATAAAAGGCTGTTAAGACAGGGATGTGCAAAATACTGTTGACTTTTAAGATCTAGTTAGTCTACTCCTTAAGGCAGTCTACTGTCTAAGTAGCTACCAAATTGTAAGTTTATATTTAAGCTGTGTTAAGTACAACATTTTATCTTTTACATTTTTTATATATCCAATGTGGGACCCTCATGAACAAGTTGATATGAAGCAGTCTAGAATGTGGAAAGAATTCAGAAATGCTGCATGAAACAGAGACCAGCTCTGTAATTGCTGACATGCATGTTTTACTTTGAAGCAGTGCGTTGTTTCAGAGTTAAAACGGCCGCCAGTGACAAGGTGAGTAGCCTGACTGGTCCAACAGGTTATTTTCCACCCCGCTCACCTAGCCTGTTGGCCTATATTATCAATCTCAGGGAGCGGGGAGATGCTGGCAAGGACTTATCTCTGTAAGTCATCCTCGTCCCTGGCTTCTGTTTTCAAGTAGGTTTTTTCTGAAATATCACAAGGCTTCAAAGCAAAACATGCATGGCTGAAATAGCTGATAGCTGGTCTCTAATTCATGCTGCTACAGTTCGTAAACCATGAATCAACTGGAAGGTTCTCTTTAAATTATCTAAGCAATTAAATATATATGCTAAGGCTATGTGCCCATGATGCAGAAATGCTGCATATTTTTTCCGCTTCTCCCTGGCAGGAAAAAGGCATGCGGTTTTTACATGCGTTTTTCCCGCCAGGTAGAAGCGTTTGTCAAGCGTTCTTCACATGCATTTCTGCATGCGGGTTATCAAGCGCTTTTCCAAGCGATTTTAGCATCACTTGGAAAAGTGCTTGACAACTTGGTCACACTATATAAATCCATGCAACCGGCATGGATTTATAGTAGTGTGACCAAGTTAGTTAAAAAAAAAAAGAATAAGAATGGTAAAAAATAAAAAATAAAAAGATTATACTTACCTTCCGATGTCCTCCCGGTGTTTTCTTCGCCGCATCCGGTCTCTTGCACTGCTCGCGGTGGTGTGAAGGACCTGCGGTGACGTCATCCAGTCATGAGTCAGGTCACATGACTCAATGACGTCATGGCAGGTCCTTCACAACACCGCGACCCATACAGCAGACCAGACGAAGGGGAGAAAACCCCGGGAGGACATCGGAAGGTAAGTATAATCTTTATTTTTTATTTTAAATTCTTTTTTTTTTGCAGTTTCTATGGTACCCAGGTCTGGATGAGAGTCTCCTCTCCTCCAGACCTGGGTACCATCCGCACATTGAACAGTGCGATATCCGCTTGTGCACATGTAGTGATGCGGATGTCACGCGGTCCAATGCAAGTCAATGGCGGCGATTACGCTGCGTGTCCGCAAAATTAATGGACATGCTGTGGATTTTTGAGCGCAGCATAAATGCTGCGGAAAAATCCGCAGCATGGGCATTGACATTGCGACTTGTCATTGGGGACCATGGGGGATGGATTACCAAGCGTTTCCCAAGCGTTAACACTGCGTAAATTCCGCAGCATAAACGCTTGGAAAATGCTTCTTGGGCACGCAACCTTGTACAATATTTTTACTATCGCCTATTAAAGGGAATCTGTCAGCAGGATTTCACCCCCGAAACTATTTATATGCTCATGTAACTCTTTCAAAGACAAGTCCATTCTTCGATTACTGAGGAATCAGCATTTGAATTAATATTCAAACGAGGCTAAAGATATGAAGACTCTGCCACTCCAGCTCTATTTCCTGCCCACGCCACCTTCTCCTGTTTGACTGGCAGCTCTTTTGCCTGAAGTCACGCAGCATAGAGGTACAAAGGAAGCACAAATAAAGCATTGGCTGCAGAGCTACCTACCTGGTCTCTACCTTCTACATACTCTAACATCATTTGAGTGCATCTGCTAATCATCTCCACACTGCAGAGGCTTAACATCCGCTATATAAATTCATCATTAAGCAGCATTACCCACCACACCATACATAACTATGTTGATAACTATGTTGGTAAATGCAAAGCAGACTTAGTAGACACACGCAATGGAGCTTCCTGGGATATTGCATGGAACGTGATTTCTTCCTGTTCCATAAACCTCCATAAACTAACACATTATTATCTGCCTACAAAGTCCTCATGCTCTGGTATATGCTACCTGCATAATAGCACACATGGTCCCTGGCTATCCTGCTGATTGCTTCATAGCATGTGCCTCCAAAGGTGATATGTTACACATGTGCTGCACTTGCCTCAACGTTTCTTGTTTTTGGGCATATGTATATAAATTGGCTCGTGCCATTTTTCTTACACTCCTACTAAAAGATCTCTGGGAAGCTTTGTTACACCACAAATTACATATGCTCAGTCAATCTCAGTACAAATTTCTCACTTTCTTCTTAGCAGCAAAACAGACAATAGCTCATTCTTAAAAATAATGCACATATCATACCCAGAATTTCTATCCAGAATAGATAACTTTATAATCAATGAGATACTCACTAGTATGACACTCAGACCAAATTTTCCCCTTCACCATGACAGCACCTTACAGAGAGAGAGAGAGTGTATCCACCCCCAAGAACAGGAAACCTACCAAAATAAAAGGGGCGGTACCTCTCTACCTCCCCAGTGTGGTTTCCTGTTCCTGGAAGAGGATACCTACAGTCCGGGAGAACAACTTACCTGGGGAGATATCTCCTGGTGCGGTGCCGACCCTGTGATCCTGGCGGCCGGAGGGCTGTCAAAAAGGTGGGCGGCACTCTTCTCCGGAGGACCGCTCCTGCCAGAGCATGGGGATGTCAGCGGGCTACTTCATAATGTGCATGGTTTAAAAATGGCGCCGGATGGTTTAATGGCGCATGCCCAGTGTCGGCTGCTTCCCGGGCAGAGTTGAAGCTGGATATGACGTCGGCGGGACGCCGACACGTGCATCAGGTGGCTACTTACGGGCTCGGAAGAGGAGACCGCGGAGACATGTGGAGTACAGCGGTGGCTAGTAAATCTAGCTGCTGGTTGCAGAAAAAACAACAACCCATGCAACCATAACTCCTCCCACACCAGATATAAAATGATCAGAAGGTATGGGTCCCTGGGCTGATGAAGGTGTGCTTGGAAGCGGAATGAAGAATCCAAACGTACCTGTTGAAGGAGATGATTGGAAACCTGCTCCTGGCGCGGTAGATCCAGGGTCTAGGACAGGGTGAGTGTTATCTGCACACACACACACACATACTGATTGGTATCATTACCTCTTTTTAGGATAGACCCAGGAAAATGTTGGCCAAAGCAAAAAAACAAGGAATGTGCCTTATGCAGGGAAGCGTTGTCAAAATCTTATGCTAAAATGTTTTGCCGTGCCTATATAGAGAAAACGGTAATGGATGAATCACCGTCTCTATTTCAGGAAATCAAAACCTTAATCAAAGGTTAAAAATACGGTAAAAAAGGAAATTCGGCATACCCGAGGCCCCTCCACCTTCTCAGGCATACAACATGCTCCCTCAGAGATTAGCTCAGATCAGGAGAGGGAGGAATCAGGAGAATTGATTGACTCTGACTGCTCAGAACCATCATCATCTGATGGGGAATATGGCCAACTATGTTTTCCGGTGGAAGAAACAGCAAAACTACTAAAAATCATCAGGTCCACTATGGGGGTAGAGACCCCGAAAGAGCGTAGATTCATGCACGAATCCATGTTCAGTAACCTGGAGGAACGCAAACATCGGGTATTTCCAGTCCATAAAAACTTACTTTATTTGATCAAAAAAGAATGGAAAACACCGGTAAAAAAGGTGGCAGTTCCAAATACTCACACGGAAATACCCGTTTGAGGATGAGTTGGCTAATGTTTGGGAAAAATCTCCAAAGATTGATGTGGCTATTGCCAGAGTTTCTAAGGAAGTGGCCCTCCCTTTGAGGATTTAGGGTCTCTAAAAGATCCTTTAGATAGGAAGGCTGACACATTCTTCAGGGGCACATGGGAGGCCGCAGCTGATTTGTTTAAACCCTGCATCGCAGCCACGTGTACTGCCAGATCTCTAGTTAAATGGCTTCAAGAACTAGAGTCCCAGATGAGGAATAAATGTCCTAGAGAACAACTCTTAGGAGCACTTCCTACTATCCAGAGAGCAGCTGACTTCCTGGCTGACTCTGCAGTAGATAGTGTGAGGTTTGCTGCCCGGGCCTGTGGTCTTTCAAACTCAGCAGCACGTTAAGCCCTCTGGCTTAAAAATTGGTCAGCCGACTTCCAATCAAAAATAAAGCTGTGTGGCATGCCTTGCCATGGGGACTATTTGTTTGGTACGGTCCTCAATGATATATTAGAGAAGGCGGCAAATAAAAAACAGAATTTTCCCCCTCCCCCTCAGAGATAGAAAATCCTTTCGGGGTTCAACAACCAGAGGAAGAGGAAGAAGCAAGAGAGAAGATAGTCAGTGACAGCCTGTCACAGAAGAAGAAGTTACCCAGCTCCTCACTTCTTCTTGGCCTACAACCTGCAACAGTGACCCCATTCCCTCACATCTCCTGCAGTCCCTCTCACCGGTGGTCACCACTCACCTGACTAAAATATTTAACCTCTCTCTTTCTTCAGGTATCTTTCCCTCCTCATTTAAACATGCCATCATAACCCCTAAAGTTAAAATGCCATCCCTGGACCAGAACTGCACTGCTAACTACAGACCTGTCTCTAATATGCCATTCTTCTCTAACCTCCTGGAATGCTTGGTCCACTCCCGTCTAATCTGCTATCTCACAGATAACTCTCTCCTCGACCCTCTACAATCTGGTTTCCGCTCTTTACACTCCACTGAAACTGCCCTCACTAAAGTCTCTAATGATCTACTAACAGCTAAATCCAAAGGTCATTGCTCCCTTCTGATTCTCCTGAATCTTTCTGCCGCATTTGACACTGTGGATCACCAGCTCCTCCTCACTATGCTCTGTTCTATAGGCCTTAAGGACACCGTTCTCTCCTGGTTCTCCTATCTCTCTGACCGCTCCTTCACTGTATCTTTTGCCGACTCCTCTTCCTCTTACTGTCGGGGTTCCGCAGGGCTCAGTCCTAGGCCCCCTCCTCTTCTCTCTATACACTGCCCCTATTCGACAAACAATCAGCAGATTTGGGTTCAAGTACCATCTCTATGCTGACGACACCCAATTATACACTTCCTCTCCTGAAATCAGCCCTACCCTAATACAAAATACCAAGGATTGTCTGTCTGCTGTCTCTAACATCATGTCCTCCCTCTATCTTAAACTGAATCTATCCAAAACTGAACTTGTGTTTCTCCCCTCTACTAACCCAACTCAACCTAACATTGAAAGTACCTTGGAGGGTTCAACCATAACTCCCAAGCAGCACGCCCGGTTCCTTGGGGTCATATTCGACACTAAACTTTCCTTTACTCCCTACATCCGATCACTCACCCGCTCTTGCCACCTGCATCTTAAAAACATCTCCAGAATCCGACCTTTTCTCACCTTTGAAACTGCTAAAACTCTTACTGTTTCTCTTATTCTCTCTCGTCTGGACTACTGAATGCGGCAGCCAGGACAGAATTTCTGTTCAGCCGCTTCACCGATGCCTCCATCTTGTGCCAGTCATTACACTGGTTACCCATTTGCTACAGAGTCCATCCAATATAAACTCATTGCTCTCACCCACAAAGCTCTCCACAGTTCTGCACCGCCTTATATCTCCTCTCTCATTTCTGTCTATCGCCCTACACGTGCCCTTAATTCTACAAATGACCTAAGACTAACATCCCCCATAATCTAAACCTCGCACCTCCGTCTCCAAGACTTCTCTCGTGCTGCGCCAGTTCTCTGGAATGCACTTCTCCAGACGATCCGACTGATACCTAGCCCCCACGTCTTCAAACGCGCTTTAAAACCATATCTTTTTAAACAAGCCTACCACCTCAACTCAGTAACCTAACTTTCCCCTGTTCCCTCTTTCTAAATATTATTCAGAATCTGTTCCCTACTATTCATCTGTCTCCACACCCTCCATGCTCACGATAACTGCAGTGAATACTCGATTATTGCACTTAAACATACTGGCTGATGACCGGATCATGCAGCCTTATATGAAAATCCCTATTTATTATAATTGCCAGACCTGAAATAACAAGCACTCTTCACTTATTGTGTCCCTCCATTTCTTTGTAGATTGCTAGCAGGGACCTCAATCCTAATGTAACTGTTTAAACAGTCTTAGGCTGTGTGCCCACAATGCGTTTTTAAGCGTTTCCGCAGTGGCAAAAACGCTGCAAAGACGCTTAAAAAACGCATGGTAAAAGGCCTGCCATGTTCCCCAATGATTATCCACATGTGCTGTGCACATGCTGCGGAAATTTCCGCTGCGGATTGTCATTGCGGAAAAAAACGGAGCACTACCAATTATTTTGCGGAAGCGCTACGTTTTCGCCGCCATTGACTTTCATTGGAACGCTTGGATTCCGCATCACTGCATCTGTACATGCGGAATCCATGCGTTTCAATGTGCGGATGGTACCCGGGTGTGGAGGACAGGAGACTCTCCTCCGGACTCGGGTACCATAGAACCTGTAAAAAAAAAGAATAAAATAAAAAATAAATATTATATTTACCTTCTGATGGGCCCCGTTGCACTCGTCTTCACTTGCCGGCAACTCGCAGTGGACTGAAGGACCTGCGTTGACGTCATTTAGTCATGTGACGGGTCACATGACTGCTGACGTCGGCAGGTCCTTCAATGTACCGCCAGCTGCCGGCAAGCCCGGACGGAGCGAAGCAAGACTCCGGGGGCCATCAGAAGGTAAGTATATATATATTTTTTACCATTCTTTATGGTCACACTATATAAATCCATGCCGTTTGCATGGATTTACAGTACAGACCAAAAGTTTGGACACACCTCATTTAAAGATTTTTCCGTATTTTCTTGACTATGAAAATTGTACATTCACACTAAAGGCATCAAAACTATGAATTAACACATGTGGAATTATATACTTAACAAAACAGTGTGAAACAACTGAAAATATGTCTTATATTCTAGGTTCTTCAAAGTAGCCACCTTTTGCTTTGATGACTGCTTTGCACACTCTCGGCATTCTGTTGATGAGCTTCAAGAGGTAGTCACCGGAAATGGTCTTCCAACAATCTTGAAGTAGTTCCCAGAGATGCTTAGCACTTGTTGGCCCTTTTGCCTTCACTCTGCGGTCCAGCTCACCCCAAACCATCTCGATTGGGTTCAGGTCTGGTGACTGTGGAGGCCAGGTCATCTGGCGTACACCCCATCACTCTCCTTCTTGGTCAAATAGCCCTTACACAGCCTGGAGGTGTGTTTGGGGTCATTGTCCTGTTGAAAAATAAATGATGGTCCAACTAAACGCAAACCGGGTGGAATAGCATGCCGCTGCAAGATGCTGTGGTAGCCATGCTGCTTCAGTATGCCTTCAATTTTGAATAAATCCCCAACAGTGTTACCAGAAAAGCACCCCCACACCATCACACCTCCTCCTCCATGCTTCACGGTGGGAACCAGGCATGTAGAGTCCATCCGTTCACCTTTTCTGTGTCGCACAAAGACACGGTGGTTGTAACCAAAGATCTCAAATTTGGACTCATCAGACCAAAGCACAGATTTCCACTGGTCTAATGTCCATTCCTTGTGTTCTTTAGCCCAAACAAGTCTCTTCTGCTTGTTGCCTGTCCTTAGCAGTGGTTTCCTAGCGGCTATTTTACCATGAAGGCCTGCTGCATAAAGTCTCCTCTTAACAGTTGTTGAAGAGATGTGTCTGCTGCTAGAACTCTGTGTGGCATTGACCTGATCTCTAATCTGAGCTGCTGTTAACCTGCGATTTCTGAGGCTGGTGACTCGGATAAACTTATCCTCAGAAGCAGAGGTGACTTTTGGTCTTCCTTTCCTGGGGCGGTCCTCATGTGAGCCAGTTTCTTTGTAGCGCTTGATGGTTTTTGCAACTGCACTTTTGGACACTTTCAAAGTTTTCCCAATTTTTCGCACTGACTGACCTTAATTTCTTAAAGTAATGATGGCCACTCGTTTTTCTTTACTTAGCTGCCTTTTTCTTGCCGTAATACAAATTCTAACAGTCTATTCAGTAGGACTATCAGCTGTGTATCCACCAGACTTCTGCACAACACAACTGATGGTCCCAACCCCATTTATAAGGCAAGAAATCCCACTTGTTAAACCTGACAGGGCACACCTGTGAAGTGAAAACCATTTCCGGTGACTACCTCTTGAAGCTCATCAAGAGAATGCCACGAGTGTGCAAAGCAGTCATCAAAGCAAAAGGTGGCTACTTTGAAGAACCTAGAATATAATACATATTTTCAGTTGTTTCACACTTTTTTGTTAAGTACATAATTCCACATGTGTTAATTCATAGTTTTGATGCCTTTAGGGTGAATGTACAATTTTCAAAGTCAGGAAAATATGGAAAAATCTTTAAATGAGAAGGTGTGTCCAAACTTTTGCTCTGTACTGTATATAGTGTGACCAAGTTGACAAGCACTTTCCAAGTGATGCTAAAATCGCTTGGAAAGCGTTTGACAACCCGCATGCGGAAATGCATGTGAAGAACGCTTCACTTCCGCATGTCCCTGGCAGGAAAAACGCATGTACAATCTGCAGGCGTTTTTTCTGCCAGGGAGATGCAGAATCGCTCAGGAAAAAATCCTGAGCATTTCTGCATCGTGGGCACATAGCCTTACCTTGTATTGAATTTATTGTCTGTACATGTCCCCGCTTAACTGTAAAATGCTGCGGAATTATGTTGGCGCTATATAAATAAAAATTATTATTATTATTATAGTGGTAGGGGTGGACGAGCCTGGAGAGAGGACAGGGGTCAGTCTAAAGGATTCCTATTTAATAAAGGCGCCACTTACAAAGGGGGACCCAAACATCAATGACGCCACCATGACGTTTCTTTTTATGTGATCAATCTAATACGATCTGTAAAATTTTTGAAGTGTTATATTCAACTTTATTCTTGATTCTATTGTTAAAACTTTACATATAATAAATATATTTGAAAGAGTAAGCTTATACACCTCTCAGTGACCAGACCAAAGTTTTTATATCAAGACGTGTCAATTTATGTAGCATCAACTCTGGAATGTTTCAGCTTATCTCAGTGATTTTGAATTTTGTATTGACACACTTTATGATAATGGTAAAGTTAGGTTGACATGCTTTGCTTTTATTTATGAAAACATCAGAAATGTAACAAAATCTAAAAAAAAAATTTTTTTAAAATTTGAATGATAAAACTTTTTATTCCAGATAGCCATACCGCATAATATAGTTAATAAATAACATTTACCTTCTGTCTACCTTACATTAATACCATTTTACAAATGTCATTTTTATTTTGTTAGGATGTTAGGTTTAAAAAAATTAGCAGCATTTTTTCATAGAAATTTGTATTTTTTTTAGAGACTTGTTAAGTTTTGAAGTACCGTACCTGTTGGGGACCTATATATTGGAAAACCCCAAAAAGTGATACCTTTTGTAAAAACAGCACTTCTCAACATATTCAAATCTGCGGTCAGGTGTTTTTTTTAACCCAGCAGGAGCTTTTCAGGAATTAATGCAAAGTAGAATGACTGGAATGAAAAAAAGGAAATTTGTATTTTTACTACTAAAATGTTGCTAACATCTGTAAAGCAGCGGCTTTCATGAGGCAGTTACTCAAGATAGTTCAACTGAAATGTCTTTATTTTGTCAACCTACGAAAGTAAACTCAAACATTATCCTCCGGTTTGCTGTCGGATCATCCGTAACAGTCCATATCAATCCACTGCCATGGGCGACTGCACCATCGTGTAACTCGTGGGTGTGGCAATAGCTTTTCGGACATACACAGTACTCCTGCTCTGATGCTTTCAAAACCAAATACTGACACACCCAACCCTTGTTTTAAAGTTTAAATGGAAATCGTGGACATGGGCCACTCCCAAGACCTTGAGTGGAGGGAGAGATGCGCCCCACTACCTTCCTACAGATCTCTCCAAAAATAAAAGCCCATGTCAGACTTTTCTCAAATCTGACTTGGTCAAATAGTTTGACCAAGTCCACACTCGCTTTTTTTTTTGTTGCATTGTAACCACAGCTGTGGCTGTAATTACAATGCTCTCCAGCGAGTTCAGTATATTTCTTCTCACATCCTGGGGGACACGTAACAACCCTCATATATGATCCTCCTCACTGCGTCACAAATCTGAATAGTTCACTATAGATGGCAGACTCTTAAAGGGAATCTATCACCAGGTTTTAGCTTTGTAATCTGCGGGCAGCATGAGGTAGGGGCCAAGACTCTGATTTCTGAAATGTGTCATTTATTAGGCTGTCTGCTGTTGTTCAATACAAAGTGTTTTATCAGCAGGATATTTTCCCTGCTAGACTAGCTACCCGTGTGCCTCCTGGTCCAACCATGCCCCCACCACTGATTAGCAGTTTACTGTCAATATACAATGAACATAAAAGTCTTCTAGTGGTGGGGGTGGTGTCTGCTTTCTGTGCACTGCTAGATCTACAGCAGAGAAAACTTTGATTGTATCACAACTGCTGTACCCAATAAACTAAGTGATAAATCACTGAAATTGGGGTCTTTTCCCCTACATTACGCTGCTCTCAGATGAGATAGTAAAAAGCTGATCACAGATTCCCTTTAATACCATCACTTGAGCTTGGATTTCCCTCACAACCATCAGGACCACAGTATCGCAATGTCAGTGTGCCGATGAGATTAAAGTGGGAGCCCTTACTCTCTATTAACTGTCCATATGCCACTGCCACTAACAGCAACATCAAGGGGGTGAAACGGCCATGGTCGGTGCTAACACAGATTGTGATTGATACAGCAGGGTGTCAGCTATAGTATAAAACTGACAGCTGCTGCATTTTCACCAATCAGAGGATGCTATACTCTGATATCTCAAGTCAGTAAAAAGGTGGTCATTCAGGTGTTAAAACTGATCCTTTCACACTGACTTAATGATTTAACAAATGGATCTAGCAGCACACGGAGGTAGACATGGGAACACTGTCTCTTTAAATACTTCCCAGGTTTATTATACAGGCAGCACAAACCATGGTGAATAGTGATGAGCGAGTATGTTCATTTAACCCTTTTGGCGAGCATTCTCGGGTGCTCGCTGAGTATCTTCAGCGTGATCGGGGTGTTATGTTTTAGTCACTTCGTGCTCATGATTTGCGACTGTTTGACAGCTTTAATACATGTGAGGAATGCCTAAGAAACAGGCATTCCTCACATATATTAAAGCTGGCAAACCGTCGCAAATCGTGAGCACGGAATGACTGAAACGTAACACCCCGAGCACGCTGAAGATACTCGGAAAACACCCGAGCATGCTCGTAAATCTTGAGTAACGAGCATGCTCGCTCATCACTAGTGATGAAGTAAAAATAAACATGACCCTTTGGGTAAAAACAGGAAAACAAAGCAAAGTGGTAGCACAAAGCACAGTCCTTGTGGTAGCGGTGATCCGCCCGCTCAGAGTTTAGCAAACCAACGGTTCTGATTTTCCTTGTCAGGACACAAAGTGCTGGAGTTCCTCTCTCCAGCCCTACTGAACACTGAATAATTCAAAAGACTGGCTATTTATAGCCCAGGACACACCCTGGGGTGGAAATATGATGAACAGCCTCCCACCCTCTCTACAGCTGTTCACATAAAATCCTAGCCCATTAAAAATGGCTTATTAACCCCTAGACACATAGTGTGCTGGAGCAAACTTCTAGGTTTCAACTCACTGAAGCTAATAGCCTCAGTGAAACATATCTCCCCTCCAGTACATTGCCAATGACTTTGTCACACCAGCTAAAACATTCTGATTGCTGCTTGATTTGTTTTTTTAAATCAATGTGAATGGAACAGTTTAAAAGTGCATTTTGCTTCACTCTGATACCGACCCAGTTTTTTTATTCATTTATGTACAATAAGAAGAACATATACATGCTGCAAACTTTTATCTGTGCAGTGATATATTTCTTATACTTTTAATTGTTTTAATTACCGTATATTTTTTCATTTACCCCATTTTTTTAAGTCATTGTTCTTCAAATGTCCATTTTGTTTATGCATATAAATATACTGTAGCTCACTATTTTGATACTACTTTATGTCCCTTATTGTGTTAGTGCTATGCTCCATGGGATGGGCCTTGATTGGATGCCAGTATCACATGACCTTTAAATTGTGATCCATAAAATAGGTTCCCTTATTAGGGACTGTTGGTTCATTGAGTGTGTATTACGTGGCCTTTTTCTTATCCCTTATTACGTATTACTCTGTTAATAGGTCTGATATTTAAACAAATCTACTCAGGTGACACACTGTATTAATGGCCATTGTTGGGCACCTAAGAGCCGCCACAGTAAGAATGTCTAAGCATCCACCATAATGACCCATTGTAAATAAACGTATACTGCTCGATAAAATGCAGTATACGGAAGAGGAATGCTTAGTCTGATAGGCTTTCCTATAAAGTTAGAAAAACAGTGTGCAGATGTGTGCTGGCCAAACCGAGGCCAAATAACACACTTTTGGCCTCGATCTGGTGAATGGAGGAGTAAAGTATATGTTGAGAAATGCTCCTAATGATCACTTTAGGCTTAGTCACTGAAACAGTGTACATTTTAAAGGGGTTCTCCAAGAATGAGATAATGGAATCCCTGATATAATTCAAACTGCATCCTGTCCTAATCACATGTCAGTACAGGCTGTAGACTGAAAAGATACTGCTCCCGAGACCTGTGTCTCAACTGACAAGAGCTGTATTACACCGACTCTTTCAGCAGGCAGGAGCTGGGCTGCGATATGTGAAGAAAAATGTTTTAACCCACATTGTGCTTGGCGAGGAGATCTCCAGATTCATCCTTATCCTCTCTGTCTGACAGCTTTATAGCAGTGCACAGAGACTGACTGCACCCAACTGGAAAACAAATAATCATTGAGGAGAAAGAAGCTGGAGATAACCTGCTTTGTGCTCAGCAAGGAAGAGATGTATTTCTTCACATATGGCAGCCGTGTTCCTGGCCGCCGACTGAGGTATATTTGATACTGCTATTGTCAGTTGAGACACAGGTCTCGGGAGCCGTATGTCTTCAGTCTGCAGCCCGTACTGACATGTTACTTGGATGGATTGTGGTTTGAATTATATTAAGGATTTCATTTTATCTCATTCTCGGAGAGCCCCTTATCGAATGGTTTAGACATATGAAATGCGAGTGTCAGGTATTCCACAGAGACGACACCTTGGAGATAGCCAACACTGTTCAGCCAGAGACAGCGTAGGGGCAATTTAACTCATTAACATATTGCCTGTTGGCAAATAGAACCCCCAACTAAAGCTCTATAAAACTTAACTTTTAATAATTAAATCCTTATTATAGTAGTAATTTATATTAAAATTCCAATATAGGCGCAGATAGTGAGGACTATCAGGATTATTCAATTGACATAACTGTGTATCCAATAGCCATCCTATCTATTTCCATTATCATATGCTTGTGGCCGCGGACCACTTATTGCACTATTCCCTACCTGTCCTATTGTAAACTAAAATTATAGCCTCCCCGACATGTTTCGCCTAACCGGCGTCATCAGGGGATCATTTAGGCGTCATTTAGCCTCTATCCCCTGATGACGCCGGTTAGGCGAAACATGTCGGGGAGGCTATAATTTTAGTTTACAATAGGACAGGTAGGGAATAGTGCAATAAGTGGTCCGCGGCCACAAGCATATGATAATGGAAATAGATAGGATGGCTATTGGATACACAGTTATGCCAATTGAATAATCCTGATAGTCCTCACTACCTGCGCCTATATTGGAATTTTAATATAAATTACTACTATAATAAGGATTTAATTATGAAAAGTTAAGTTTTATAGAGCTTTAGTTGGGGGTTCTATTTGCCAACAGGCAATATGTTAATGACACCTTGGAGATATCACACAATATCTCACCGTTGCCGTCACTCTGTCAGGAATCCGCGAGCACACGGTCCCCACTACCCACTACGTAGGTATCAGCAAGCAACCAGTGAGCGTATGGCGTCACACCTCCGAATTCCAACACATGGAATATGTGTATACACCCCGTACGGTTACTGCCAGCTTCACGATAGCCCAATTATTATTATTCTCTGCCAGCACCAGCCAGATTGGAAATATAATACGTCAGACGCCTGGGTCAGACGCCTGGGTTCTGGTATCGTATATGGCTTCGGGGGAGGGAACGATTACAGGACAAAAGAAACAGATCTATTAAATTTTATATTTAATCCAAAAGGGAGGCAGTGTTCAGAAACATATACAAGATTTTACAAATGGTCATTTACAATACAGAATAGACAGTTACATAAAATAAACAGGATTACAGAAGAAACTTATTATAGAGTTCGCAGAGACAAATCAGTATAGATGGAGGAGGTGTGATTTGTTGCTTTTAGTATCTATACCCCCCTGGCAAAGAATGCTCATCAATCCTCCGTGGACTCTTTTATGCCTAAGGGAAAGACTGCCCACTCACCCCCTGTGCTGACATCACGGGGTGGACTCTAGCCTGCACATTTTATTTAAGATATCTTGTTTTTGGGATAACTTATCACTGGTTGATCCCAGAAGCCCAAAAGTGATACCATATTTTCTATTATGATTTTACCTTAATTTAGAGACCACACATGGCGTAGCTGCGATCTGTTATTATGGTGCTCTTGCGCTACAGCTCCCCGGAGGGGTTTACAGCTACGAAAAAAATAAGCATCTTGTTCCCTGGCTGACCCTGCCACTAAAAGTATTGGTCCCCTTATTATTAGAATTATGGAACTTGAACTATTCCATATTTCGTATTGGTGCCGGGCATCCTGGGACCCTCTATTAAATTCCCTTTTTCGTCCTGGGAAGCAAGCTTCACCAGCTACATGTAAATTGATCGAAAGCCGGTGTCTAATCATCCCCTGCCGCTGCCAGGGAGAAAGACCCTTGCATTTTGATTAGGTTATAGCTTTACAAGTCACTTCTGCTGTAGGTGATAATTTGCAGAGAAACAGATGCTGGACTGTCAGCTCTTCTCTTGTGACAAATGGTAGATAAGGGAGGGTGAAGAGGGGTTTGGGAGAAATGGTTCATATTTTCTTAATATCTCCATGACAGCAAGTTTTACTAAATTTCTAATTTTTTGCCACAATTCATGCCAGTGCCCACCACCCCCAGATTAAGATTTATGGAGGAGCTTTATATTTTGCACATTTTTGTGGCTTTATAACTTCCGACATGGCTATTTTCCATTTTTGTTTTACCTCCTCTTCTTCCAAGAGCCATAACTTTTTTTCAACATAGCCATATGAGAGCTTGTTTTTTTGCAGGACGAATTGTACTTTTGAATTACATCAATCATTTTATCATGTGATGTTCTGGAATGTGGGAAAATTCCAAGTGTCGCAAAATTGCATAAAGAGCGCAATTCTACAATTTTTTTTAACTAAGTGTTCACTATACAGCAAAACTGACCTGGCAATATGATTCTCCAGGTCAGATCGATACAGAGATACCAAACATACTTTTATTTAAGTGGTGAAAAAAATAGAAATATGGGAAAAAATATTTATGAATATCACAGCCATCATCTGCCGGGAAAGATATGGGCTCAGGAACTGTTGGGGAGCCAGAATATGACCTAACTGTACGGTGTTAAAATATTTGCAGCTTTTCATGCAAAAAAGTTTTGCGTTAAAAAAAATTGATGAATCAGACCCTGTAAATTTTATTTTCTGGTCCATGCCTTACTGAAGTTTTCTTGAAAGAAGCCATTATTTTGTGTTTTAAGTCAGTTGGGTCAAATGCTTTATCAGTCTCAATTTTTTATCTGAGTAAAAAGTTATAGATGGAAAAGCAACTCTTTCCTATTTAAAGGGGTTATCCAATACTTTATATTACCCCCCCCCCCCCATTTATCCTCCCGGGGCCCCTAAGGATTTTTGTAATTACCTTACGTTGCAGATACTGCCTGTGAGCGGCGCTATCACGGGCCGCTCACAGGCATCACGTGACCCCCCAGCTGCAGCCTGCTCTGACATCTGCTGACGTCACGACAAGTGCTGGCAGCAGCCGGGGGTCTCTGTCTTCTGCGTTCCACGGTGGATGCCAGGCTGTGGGCGGGGTTACCCCCCTCATCAACCCGGGCATCCACCGCGCGCTCTGCCTCTCCCCATTCATTGGAAAAAAAGCGCGCGGTGGATGCTGGGTGTGACGCGGGGGGTAACCCTGCCTACAAACCAGCAGCCACCACGGGGACCCCAGCGCTGAGTCAAGCCTCACTTGTCGTGACGTCAGTGCGGGGTCACGTGATGCACAGGCAGAAGCAGCAACGTAAGGTATTTACAAAAATCCTTAGGGGCCCCGGGGGGATACATTAGGGGGGTAATATAAAGTACTGGACAACTTCTTTAAAGTTTGAAGAAATTAACAAGCACTCCAAAAAAAGCTTAGATGCTTTGATCTCTGTGGGGAAAAGTTGCAGCCAGAGTTGTCTGGCATCACCCTATAAACAAGAGTGCATACTTGTAGCTGAGTGAGGAAAAATAGTTTTTCCCGATGGCTAATTCATGTATGGACTTGTCTAAGAAGTAACTGCATAGACAGTGGTAGAGAAATGGAAAGTCATTGGGTCTGATGAGAAAGCTCCACTACGGAGAAAGGGAAGACTGAGAAAATCTTCACATATAAGGGTTAAGGGGAATGTGTCATCATAAAATAACCTATTGATTAAATCAGATTTTTCTGTTAAATGCATATTTTCTTTTTATGTTTGGCCATTTTTTTACATTTTTTTTCATATCACAATCTGTATTAAAAATAAAAAGTAGAAATCTTGCAGTTTTCACACTGGCCACTGGGGCTATTCTAGGCTCATTCTTCCTGTTGTTTCAGAAAATGCACTTGTACATTAGCAGCAATAGACTGAATCTGACCCTATCTTTTGCATTGAAGCATCTAATGAGCATTTGCAAAGTTCATTATAAAGAGAGGGGGAACAGGGTCAGCTGTGAAATCATCTATTGTGAATGGTGGATCCTGTGTTATCAGCTGTGTATAGAGGTGTTAGGCCAAGTGTACATCAGTGACTCCATTGGGGCTTCGGGGGAAAGCCCGGAAAGACAGGATTTGTCAAAACCCTTGATGGGGCCATTCCCTTTAATAAGGCAGACAGAGTCACTTTGTGCTTTGCATTGTTTGCCTGGTTGAGGCAGGCAGAAAAGCGTGGTTGACCATCATTTGTGTTTCATTTCCAAACGATGGTTGGCAGAAATGGTCAAAATTGTCTACTTCGGGTGACTTCTATAATAGTGTGTATGGGCAGCTTTGCATAGGATAAAGTACATGTAAATCAATAAAATAGGTTTGCAGAGTTTCTTAACTTTGTAATCATTAAATGATTCTCAGAGGTTAACATACGCGACACGTTTGTAGCTGCACTATTCACAATGCTGCATGTATCTGGTATTTCCACATGACGGCATATTGTTCTCTTGTTTTGAGATGCCCAGATGTTCAGTTATATAATCAAAGGACACATGAAGTATTGCCAGCTATGCACGGCAAAGCTGCTTTAGAAAATCCATTAAAAACATCATGTTTTCCAGCCAGGGTAGAAATAGATTGACAGTGCATGCATCTTTTTGATATGGTTTCTCTTTGCAGAAACAGTAACCAGCTAATGACTAATGTTTGAAATGTTCACCCCATATATCCTCAGGGTATGGTCACACTATTGATTTTCTCAGCCATTAAAAAGGACAAAGTTTTCAAGTGGAAACCACTTTAGAAAATGCCCAGTGTTTCTCTTTTAATTTTAAAGCATTTTGTTATCTTTTTTGTTAATGCACCACTCCGACGTTTTTATTTATTTCACCACTGCAATAATGCATATTTACTGCCCCTCGTAAAATAATTACCATCCGCCGTTTTCTACTTTTCCCGGTGCCCTTCCAGTCCCATTCTGCCATCTTGTGACCGCAGAACCAGACTGACTGTAAGTAAGCGCTAACAGTCACTAGCTCTCAATATAAATCTATGAAATGTAAAAAAAAAAGCAAGCTGAAATGGTGCTTTACTACCCAAAGTTTTTTGTTAAAAAAATTATCAGAAAATTCTAACAAAATATGTTAAGTGTAAACCTTAATAAAACGCTCAAAATAAAACCAAACAGGCGTCTTCCGGCCATTTTTTTCGAGTCTGTTTGCACGTGAACATGCAAATTGCATCTTCAGACAAGAGGAGACACTAAAGTTGAAGTCCTCTTCCTATCTGAAGAGGTAATTTGTATATGTAATTGCCCAGAGGAGCACTGCATTGCTTTCGATTCTCTTTACACTGTCCTGTCAGGCAATTCACTCTCCTCAAGGAGAGAAGTTACACCATAGACCCCTGTTAGAGGCTTATCATACAACCAAATCAGATCTCTCACTTTGACCCTGAAACCCTGTCTGCAATAGAGATTCTGGTTTGGCATTTATCCTAAAGCCCCCGTCTCACATAGCGAGATCGCTGCTGAGTCAAGGTTTTGGTGATGCAACAGCGACCTCACCAGCGATGTCGCTATGTGTGACACTTTGCAGCGATCAGGCCCCTTCTGTGAGGTCGCTGATCGCTGCAGAATGTCCTGGACCTTTTTTTGGTCGTTGCCCTCCCGCTGGTCAGCACACATCGCTGTGTGTGACCAGCGGGACCAGCGATCAGGCTGGTAACCATGATAAACAGCGGGTTACTAGGGGCGCACGCGCACTTAGTAACCTGCTGTTTATCATGGTTACCACTCTGCTACGGTGAGCGGTAACCTCCCGCTCACCGTAGCAGGCTCGTAACCATGATAAACAGCTGGTTACTAGGTGCGCGTGTGCCCCTAGTAACCCGCTGTTTATCATGGTTACCAGCCTGCTCCTGCTTCAGCAGGCTGGTAACCAGGAGCAGGACATTGTGGAAAGATTCTTTCCACGATGTCGCTGCTCCCCTGATCTCTGGTGAGCATCCACATAGCGACGCAGCAACGATCCCTGACAGGTCGTATCGTTGTCGGGATCGCTGTAGCGTCGCTAAGTGTGACGGGGCCTTTAGTCATGTGGCAAGGTTCACTAAAGTTTATTTTATTGACTTTTAGAATTGGTACCTTCAATAGGTGGCACTAGAGTTCAAGTCATCATTCTCTCTGAAGGGGCAATTTGCATATTTAATATCCCTCATGAGCATTGCATGGCCTGTAAATCTCTTTACACTGACATGTCATTCTCCATAATAAGAAACATTGCCACTTTGACCTCTCATATATGAAAACAAATTATATGGCCTTAGGCCATGATTTGCCTAGTTTCAACTCTACTTGATGAGTTTTAGGCCCTGGTTCATCAAAGCTTTTACGCCAAAAAAGTGGCATAAAATCTTTGAAAAGTAGCACAATTTTATTGCAATTTGGAGTTGTGCCAAAATGTTGCTAATTTTGGCATTTTCACATCTGTTTTTCCCACCTCTGACATATACTGTACATGTGACAGGGGCGTCATGCCACAGCTTTATTTCATGACGAGCTGTAGCGTTCCCTACGCCAGAAATCGCATTCCAATCCCTGAGTGGAGTAAGATTTCTGGCGAGGTACACATCACTTGTCAGATGCTACAGATTCATCAAGAGGCGTGCTCCACTTCGTGAATCAGAAGCGTCTGGCTCAATCATGTCCCCTCATCAAGACCACTGAAAAAATCACTGGTCTTAATGAATCGGTGCTATAGTTTTTAGCTAAATAATGCTTTCCAGATTGAGCAGTTTTTATTTTTAAACTCTTAATATCTGATATTAATTAGGTGAGCATCCACTTTAGTAGGATCTGTTCAAGTAACTTCCTGACCGCTAAGGTTAAGTTCCCATAATATGTTTTTGGTGCTGTGTATTTTCGCAGGGTCTTAGACCATGTGCACACATTGAGTATTTGGTGATTTTTTTACCTCAGTATTTGTAAGCCAAAACCAGGAGAGGGTGATAAATACAGAAGTGGTGACGTGTTTCTATTATACTTTTCCTCTGATTGTTCTACTCCTGATTTTGGCTTACAAATACAGAGGTAAAAAAAGCTTAAGATACCAAAAAAGGACAAAAACTGCAGCATCAAAAATGCACGAAAAAACACGTAGAAGAAACAACGCTCAAAAAAAGTAATGAAATGCTGCAGAAAATCTGCCACATCAAAAGCTCACCAAATACTCATCATGGGAAAGTAGCTTAAATAATTAGAAATGTTTGTAAGTTGTATACTCAACAAGTGTGCTTTGTGAAAGGTCTGTCAGTATGCGCATCCCTTCCAGCTACATTACTGGTGTTCATATGATTTCAAGCCTGTCTAACATATGAGTAATCACATGAAATTGTTGCTGCAAATAAATATCAGTACAATGTGACTTACCGTGTACACTAAAAGATTAAACAACTTATTTTGAAATCCTTTACGTAAACTTTGCAAGTTATCACCTACCCTAATGATATCTGTGTGTAGCGCCGGCGTCCCTGCCCTCTGCTAGGCAGGGACGCTGTTCCCCTCACCTCTCTGCTTCGTGCCCGGCGTCCTCCTCCCGCTCTGCTGGCAGCGCGCGCTCCTTCCTGGCCACCGTGCTTAGGGCGCGCGCTCTCCCTCCCTCTTAAAGGGGCCGCGCGCGCCGTCCTAAGGAGTCCCCGGCCAATGGCCGGAGGACTTCACCATATATAAGGCACCTCCTCCAAAATGGAGGTGCCCGAGCAATGTTGTTGCACTGTTCACTACTCTGCTTCAGCCCTCAGGTCCCGTTGCCAGTTACCTGCCAGATACCTGCCAGATTCCTGTCAGCTTGCTGTCTTATTCCTGCCTGATATTCTGCTACCTGCCTGCTAGCCTGAGGTCCGACGGTCTGCCTTACAACTCCTGTCAGTCTGTCTAAGGACCAGCTTGCCCGCTCACCTGGGAGCGCACATCAGCTACCTGCCTCCTTGCCTGAGGTCCGACGGTCTGCCTTCCAACTCCTGTCAGTCTGTCTATGGACCAGCTTGCCCGCTCACCTGGGAGCACACATCTGCTACCTGCCTGCTTGCCTACCTGGAGGCTCCGCCGTCACGTGCTGTGACCACCCGCCTGTCCAGAGACTCTTGCCCGCTCACCTGGGAGCGCACATCTGCTACCTGCCTGCTAGCCTACCTGGAGGCTCCGCCGTCACGTGCTGTGACCACCTGCCTGTCCAGTGACTCCTGCCCGCTCACCTGGGAGCGCTCATCTGCTGCCTGTCTCCTAGCCTACCTGGAGGCTCTGCCGTCACGTGCTGTGACCACCCGCCTGTCCAGAGACTTCTGCCTGCTCACCTGGGAGCGCTCATCTGCCGCCTGTCTGTTGGTCTTCCTGGAGGCTCCGCCGTCACATGCCGTGACCACCCGTTTATCCAGAGACTCTCGCCTGCTCACCTGGGAGCTCACGTCTACCATCAGCCGCCACAGGTCGTACCAACCCTTTACCCAGAGACTGCCCCGGTCACTTGCCGTGACCATCTGCCCGTTCATCCAGAGACTGCCCCGGTCACTTGCCGTGACCATCTGCCCGTTCATCCAGAGACTGCCCCGGTCACTTGCCGTGACCATCTGCCCGTTCATCCAGAGACTGCCCCGGTCACTTGCTGTGACCTCCTGCCCGTTCTTCCAGAGACTGTCCCGGTCATCTGCTGTGACTGCCTGCCTGGTCGCCACCCGCTCCCTTACAAGGACCGCCCCCTTGTATAGTAGCTCAGAGGTTCCGCCTCCCAGACCCGTTACACTGTGGTTTGGCTGCCAAAACTCTCACCTATTTCGAGAACGGGGCTCTGAAATTCCTCGTTCGGCTACGTTCCCACAATGAGTTTTTGGTGCATTTTTGATGTTGCAGAATTTTTTGCACCTATTATGTAAATTAGTTTACTTGCGTTTTTTCATTGCGTTTTTGTGTATGTTTTTATTGTGTTTTTGGATGCTGTGTTTTTTATCTCTGTTTGGCATGTCATGCTTTTAATAAAGCTGCTTTGTTTTTGATACTTCTTGGCTTTTTGCTTTGACAAAACTTTATTGATACACTTAGGTGCGGATTATATGTGTTTTTGATGCGTTTCCAACACGGAAACGCACTAAAAATGCATGTGCGTTTTTTGCTGCAAATTTTGTGCATCTAATGTAAGTCTGTGGGAAAAATCCGCACTGAAAACTCGGCGTATCCGCAAAAGAAATTGACATGCTGCAGATTTGACAAACGCACTGCAGGTGAGTTTACGCAGCATTAAAAAGAAGCACAGTGGGCATGATATAAAACCCACCAACTTTGCTTGACCTGGAAGAGGCTGCGCTTTTCACTCCGGGAAAACAATCCGCATCAAAAACGCACCAAAAGTTCATCGTGGGAACGTACCCTTAGAATTAAGCAAGCACTGTGTACTCTCTCTGTCAGTCAAATAGACAATGAATAACTTTATTCTAATGGGGCGTTTCATTGCCCCATTCATGTGATCAGTGAAAACTGCTGAGCTAGAAATATTTAAAGCACCATTCCAGCTTTTTTATTTTATAGCTGTAGTGGTGTCACTAATCTAAATTCCCTGCCCATAGTCTTATACTTACCAGCCGCCGTCTTCATCTGTTATCCGAGCCGTTCCAGTCATCTTCTGCTACTTGTGACCTGCCGGTACACTCCAGTGTTTGCTGGGTTATCAGGACATCACAACTCAATGTAAGTCTATGAGAGCCAGAAATTTACAAAACCATTTTTTTAGAGACCACATCACATTTGACGTGACTTTGAGGGGCCTTTATGACAGAAATACCCAAAAGTGACACCATTCAAAAAACTGCACCCCTGATGGTGCTCAAAACCACATTCAAGAAGTTTATTAACCCTTCAGGTGCTTCACAGGAATTTTTGGAATGTGGAAGAAAAAAATGAACATTTAACTTTTTCACAAAAATGTTACTTTAGACCCAATTTTTTTTATTTTCGCAGGGGTAACAGGAAAAAATGGACCCCAAAATTTGTTGTGCAATTTCCCCTGAGCACGCAGATACCCCATATGTGGAAAAAACCACTGTTTGGACGCATGGCAGGGTTTGGAAGGGAAGGAGCGCCATTTGACTTTTTGAATGTAAAATTTGCTTGAATAATTAGCGGACACCATGTTGCGTTTGGGGAGCCTCTGATATGCCTAAACAGTGGAAACCCCCCACAAATGACCCCGTTTAGGAAACTAGACCCCTTAGGGAACTTATCTAGATGTGTGGTGAGCACCTTGAACCCCCAGGTGCTTCCCAGAAGTTTATAACATTGAGCCGTAAAAATAAAATTTTCACATTTTTCCAACAAAAATGTTTTTCAGCCCCCAATTTTGCATTTTCATAAGGGTAACAGGAGAAATTGCACCATGCAGTTTGTTGTGCAATTTCTCCTGAGTAAGCCGATACCCCATATGTGGGGGAAAACCACTGTTTGGGCGCACGGCAGGGTTCGGAAGGGAAGGAGCGCCATTTGACTTTTTGAATGTAAAATTTGCTTGAATAATTAGCGGACGCCAAGTTGGGTTTGGGGAGCCCCTGATGTGCCTAAACAGTGGAAACCCCCCACAAGTAACACCATTTTGGAAACTAGACCCCTTAGGGAACTTATCTAGATGTGTGGTGAGCACCCTGAACCCCCAGGTGCTTCACAGAAGTTTATAACATGGAGCCGTAAAAATAACATTTTCACATTTTTTCAACAAAAATGTTTTTCAGCCCCCAATTTTGCATTTCCACAAGGGTAACAGGTTGCGTTTGGGAAGTCCCTGATGTGTCTAAATAGTGGAAACCACCCCACCCTCCCCCTCAGTGACTCCATTTTGGAAGCTACACCCCTCCAGGATTTTATCAAGGGGTATAGTGAACATTTTGAACCCAGAGGTACGACACAGAATTTGATAACATTAGGTCATTATATTGAATAAGTTGTCATTAGTCTTGAGTGCAAGTGCTCGCTATTTGAGTTTGCATCAGATACTAGGGTATGCACCAAGTATCGCGGGTGCTCAAGTGATATGCTCGAGTCCCTGCCCCGCATGTTTTTTTTCATTAGACACCCAAAAAAAAACATGTGGGGATCGCTCGTGCATGGCAGGCAATCCCCGCAAGGTTTTTTTGGCTGTATAACAGCTGCAAAACATTTGGGGAGGAGACTCGAGCATGTCACTCGAGCACCCGCCATACTCAGTGCATACCCAAGCACCCGATGCAAACTCAAGTAGCGAGTACTTGCGCTCACTAGTCGCCATATCGTCGTCATTTTTTTTTCTTTACTTCTGAAAAAACCCCAACCCGAACCTTAGCCCAACCCCAACTCTAGCCTAACCCGAACCTTAGCCTAACCCTAGCCCAACCCTAACCCTAGCCCAACTCTAACCCCAACCCTAACCCTAGCCCAACCTTAACCCAAACCCTAGCACAACCCTAGCACAACCCCAACCATAGCACAACCCTAACCCTAAAGTTTATTTTTTACGCCTTTCCTCGTGTGGTATAAGTGATTAGACGACGTTATTCTTCGGGTCGGTGCAATTACAGACTAGTTTTTGCATTGCCATATTTCGAGAGCTATAATTTTTCCATATTTCGGCCGACAGAGTGATGTGACGGCTTGTTTTTTGCGGGACAAGTTGACGTTTTTATCGGTATCATTTTCGGGCAAATTACATTTTTTGATCGCCTTCTATTCCGATTTTTGGGAGGCAGAATAAACAAAAGCCAACAAACAATTCAGGATTTTTTTTATTTTTTATTATGCCGTTCTGCGTGTGGTAAAATTAATAAGGTAGCTTTATTCTTCGGGTCAGTACGTTTACAGCGGTACCGCATTTTTTTTTTTAGATATATATATACTTTGGCGCTTTTACACAATAAAAACTATTTTATAGAAAAAAGCAAAGCAAAAGGTGGCTACTTTGAAGAACCTAGAATATAAGACATATTTTCAGTTGTTTCACACTTTTTTGTTAAGTATATAATTCCACATGTGTTATTTCATAGTTTTGATGCCTTCAGTGTGAATGTACAATTTTCATAGTCAGGAAAATATAGAAAAATCTTTAAATGAGAAGGTGCGTCCAAACTTTTGGTCAGTACTGTATGTATTACAGTACTTTGCTCTGCCCTTGGCAGGGAAGAGAGAATTGCACCTGCGCTGGAGCGCAAAGGGGAAAGCTATGTGGCGGACGTAGGATGCATCATCCACACGAGGTAGAGGAGGACGGCATCGCAAGAAGAGAGGAGGCGAAGGATGAAGACCAGAGACGCCCATCGGATCAAACCACCCTGTAGGTGAGTATAATAGAAGGTGTTTTTTTGCCTTACAGGGTGAATAGGAGTCATATATACAGCATTGTAGAATGCAGTCACATGGGGCTGAAAGATGGTGGCCATAGGTTATATGGGAAAAATCTGGTGACAGGTTCCCTTTAATCTGTTGACGATTAACTTTTTGGCCAGCACAAACCACAGCATCCCAGAAAATGTTGAGAGAGAAGTACAGATTTCCTTCACTGTTAGTCTCCCGTTTAAGAAGGGTACACAAGTTCTCAATAGAGTTTAGGTCAGGTGAGGAAGGGGTCATGTCATTATTCTGTAATCTGTAAAGGCTTTACTGGCTAGCCAAGCAGTGGAGTACTTAGATGCATGTGGTGGAGCATTGTCGTGCATAAAAATCATAGTTTTCTTGAAAGATGAAGACTTTTTCCTGTACCACTGCTTAAAGAAAGGGCCTTCTAAAATAAGCAGTAGGTTTGGGAGTTGATTTTGAGCCCATCTTCAACCTGAAAAGGTCCAATTAGCCCATCTTTAATAATACCAGCCCATAGCAGTATCCCAACTCCATCTTGCTGGCTTCTGAGTCTAAGTGGAGTTCTGTGGCCATTTCTGATCCAGTCACAGGCTCATCCAACTGGTCCGTCAAGAGTCACACTTATCTCATCAGCCCATATAAACTTTGAAAAATCTATCTTCAGATATTTATGGCCCAGTCTTGACATTTCACCTTCTGTGTCTTGTTCAGTGGTGGTGGGGTTTCAGCCTTCCTTACCTTGGACAATTTCTCTGAGCACTGAAGACCTTGTATTTCTGGGTACTCCAGAGAGCTGCATCTCTCTATAAGGCTGTGTGCCCACGATGCGTTTTTGGTGCGTTTTTTGGTGCGTATTTCCAGCGCGTCAATGTTCCAGAAACGCATTGCATACCTTATCCCATGACTTCCTATGACATTGTATAGGCAAATACGCATGCAGAAACGCACAAGAATTGGTCATGTCCGTATTTTTTCTGCAAGTAAGATCTGCGCAGAAAAAAACCTGTCCATGTGCACAGAACTTGCAGAAAAAATACGGACATGACCAATTCTTGTGCGTTTCTGCATGCGTATTTGCCTATACAATGCATTGGAAAAATGCATGGCAAATACGCATGCAAAAACACGTCAAATACGCATCAAAAACGCATGTAAAAACCGCATGCGTTTTTCTGCCAAGGAGATGCAGAAATGCTCAGGAAAATTTCTGCTTCATTTCTGCATCGTGGGCACATAGCCTAAGATTTAACAATTTCTGACTTTTCAGAGTCAGTTAAATCTCTTTTTTTGGCCCATTTTGACTGAGGAAAACGAGCTGCCTAATAACTCTGCACACCTTGATAAAGGGTGTTGTTATCCTTAGGCTGCACTCTTCCTCATTATACAAATACACATCACATGATCTGCTTCATCCAATAAGCATTCAAGTTTATACAGCTTGGAGTTAGGAAATCTGCACAAAAATGAGGATATGGTCAAAATACTCACTTGCCTAATTGTGTACACAGTGTTGGTACATGCTATACATGTATGTAAACGTGTGCTATCTTGTCAGGGACAGACCACCTTAGTCCCTGAAGCTGTGATCGCATAGTGCCTATCAGCAAATAAGGATTTAGGCCTCGATTCATTAAGACATGCATTTGTTACGCCAGTCTTAATGATTGGTGTGCAGGAATAAAATGCACCAAATTCATTAAGAGGCGAACAACTCTTAATGTATTAAGTACATCTTCTGCAAAATTCTGCAGCATTTGAAGGTGATTTACACCAGAAACAACATGATGAATTGGGGCCTTAGGGTACGTGTCCACGATCAGGAATAGCAGTGTTTTGGACACAGCATATTTTCACTGCATCCAAAACGCTCTGTTCTAATTACGCACTTGTGCTTAGGTAGTGTAATGATATTCTACTGTGGAAACTACACAGCGGAGACAAGCATCTCTGCAGTGCCGTAACTATAAACTTCGGGGCCCCGGGGCAAAACTTCATAGTGGGGCCCCTCAACATTTCAATCACTAGAGGTTGTGTGGAACGTGGTGAAGCCTGCTACGCATTGTTGTATACAACACACAGGCTTCACCACGTTCCGCAAGACCTTTAATAGATTTTGTTGTTTATGATGCATGTTTTAGAAGTTAAATATTCAGTGAATATGTTTGGAAAATTAATAAGGTGAATATTTCCAAATATTGCACAATTTTCAAATAACTGTATATGTTTATTAAATAGCAGGGCTTCTCACAGTTTGTCACAGAGATCTTTGTGTCTGCTGAGACTGTCTCCTCTCAATGATGCTGAGAGTTTGTTACAGTCAGTGTGCACTGTGCCTGCCTTGCCAACTCTCTGTGATCTCCAGACTAACATATTGTTACAAATCTTGTGCTATGAGACGCTCCAGGCCAGTGCAGGTTTCCATTCATTGACAGCTGGCAGAGTTCCTGGAAATTATTGAAATGATAGTCTCTCCTGTCCTCCGGGTGACATTGTCTGACAGGAATATAGGATCTGGATATTTTATGAGAAATTAAAGTATTAAAATACAATTTTTTACAATCAGTTTGGGGTCCCTTGGGTGGTTGGGGCCCTGGGGCAGTGCCCCGGCTGCCCCGGTTGTAGTTACGGCCCTGCATCTCTGCTACAGAAATTAACATACTGCGGCTCATAAACCCACTCCGCGGCTGAGTTTACGCAGCATTAAATAGAAGCACAGTGGGCATGGGATTTCTATAAATCTCATCCACTGTGCTTGTAATGTAGAACGCAGCGAAAATACACTGCATCCAAAACGCTGCTCCAAAATGATGCGACTTTTCAATAGTTTATACACAAGAATCCTAGTGTAAAAGCTTTGATGAATTGAGCCGATAGTCTAGACCATACATGTTAAACTCTGGCCCGTGGGCCAAATCTGGCCTGCAGGGTGATTATATTCGGCCTGTAACACCAGAATCACTTCCCCTATGTGGGGCCATTATTCTGTATGGAGGGCTTTGTAGAACCCATTATTCTGTATGGAGGATTATGTGGGGCCCATTATTCTGTATGGAGGACTATGTGTGACTCATTATACTGTAGACTGGTTGGCCCGCGACTTTGTCCAAGTTTTTGACTTTGGCCCTCTGTGTGTTTGAGTTTGACATCCCTGGTCTAGACAGTCTACAAATTAGACACATTTATCAAACAGCATGAGCCACTTCGATAACGTAGATTTTGTCAGTCTTGGCAAGTTTGCCACAATAACTGTAAATTGGGCTGAAAACAAATATACATGAACTTAAGTTGGAATAGTTCATTCCAAATGCAAGGTCTATCTACCCACAGAGAGTTTATCTAATTTAAAAAAAAATTGTTATAATAACGATATTATAAAGTAAATGCATTTTGTACATTTTGTTCAAATTGTTCTTAGGTTTAGGTTGCATTCCCCCATCCATGAAAAATAGACAGATTTTTCTTCCATGATCCATCCATTTTGCATCTATTTTGCGACCCTGCTGCATCTGTTTTTATGTTCTCATCCATTTTTAATAAATGAAGAAGGTAAACTGAACTCTATTGTATGCATTGATTCTTAACAAAGGATCAGTTAAAAATGGATGAAATGCAGAGGGATCTCTGAAGTATAAAGTATGTCTTCAGTTTTCCATCTGTTTTTAACAGATCCCCCATAGACTATAGTCAGGCCTGGCTTCAGCACCCAGGCAAGTGCCAGGGCCCTGAGCAGGCAGGGGGGCCCACTCGCCTTTGGGCGCCCTGGCGCACTATGGGACCTGTGAGCGCAGGAGAGCGGTGCCCGCGCCCGTCCCCCCTTCCCGCTTGCTCAGGGCCCCAGCACAATACTTACCTCTCCCCGTGCCTCCGCAGCATTTCCTGTATCTTCCGCAGCTGCTGCACTGTGTCGTCTCAGGTCAGAGGGCGCTATGACGTCTTTCCACCCCGCCCTCTGCTGAGCAGTCACAGTGCAGAGCGGGAAAACAGCGACACTGATGAGCTCGGAGCAGAGCAGAGCAGCGGCAGCAGGTGAGGAGAAGTGAGGTGAGCATTTGATTTTTTTTTTTTTTTTTTTTATGTATGGAGGCATGGGGCATTACATGGGGGAATAGCCTGCATGGGACATTATATGGGGCACCTGCATGGGGCATTATATGGGGCACCTTCATGTGACATTATATGGGACACCTGCATGGGACATTATATGGGGGCCCAGGGGGCATGGGCATTATATGGGGGATCAGCCTGCATGGGGCATTATATGGGGGCCCAGCCTGCAAGGGTCATTATATGGGGGCCCAGCCTGCATGGGGCATTATATGGGGGCCCAGCCTGCAAGAGGCGTTATATGGGGGCCCAGCCTGCATGGGACATTATATGGGGCCCAACCTGCATGGGGCATTATATGGGGACCCAGCCTGCATTGTGTATTATATGGGGGCCCAGCCTGCAAGAGGCGTTATATGGGGGCACAGCCTGCATGGGGCATTATATGGGGGAACAGCCTGCATGGGGCATTATATGGGGGCACAGCCTGCATGGGGTATTATATGGGGGCACAGCCTCCATGGAACTTTATATGGGGGCCAGTATTCTGTATGGAGCATTATATGGGGGCCAGTATTCTGTATGGAGCGTTATATGGGGACCAGTATTCTGTATGGAGCATTATATGTGGGCCAGTATTCTGTATGGAGCATTATAAGGGGGCCAGTATTCTGTATGGAGCATTATAAGGGGCCAGTATTCTGTATGGAGCCTTATATGGGTACCAGTATTCTGTATGAAGTATTATATGAGGGCCAGTATTCTGTATGGAGCGCTATATGGAGGCCAGTATTCTGCATGGAGCATTTTATGGGGGCCAGTATCCTGTATGAAGCATGATATGGGGGCCAGTATCCTGTATGGAGCATTATATGGGGTCCATTATTCTGTATGGAGCATTATATGGGACCCATAATACTGTATGGAGGACTTAGTGGTGCCCATAATACTGTATGGAGGACTTAGTGGTGCCCATAATACTGTATAGAGGACTTGGTAGTGACCATAATATTAAATGGAGGACAATGTGGTGCCCATAATACTGTATGGAGAACTATGTGGTGCATATAATACTGTATGGAGGACTATACTGTCCAGTCTGCACTGTGCGCTGCGAGGATTTGACGGTTTCTGAGATGTTGTAGAATTTACAATAGATATCACTCATGTAATGTAAGAAGTAAGTGAAATCTTTGGCCTTGTACTATATCTATATTTCTCTGCAGTATCTGTGCATCATGAATTGTGGTATGTGTTAGAGGGGCCCACTGATACTCTTTCGCCCAGGGCCCACAAAAACCTGGAGCCGACCATGACTATAGTGGCCAAGTCTAATCTGAAAATCTGATCAGAATAGAACTTCCTCTGAGTTTCACGGATCAGATACATGGATCTATTTTTAAAACTAATGTGTGTTTGGCTCAGTGAAGCTATGGCTCCGTGTGCTGTTCATTTAAAAACAGACGTATACAACACATGTGCAGACACTGTCTACACACAGTTCTTTAGAACGGATACAGTCTGCAAGCGCCAAGTTATCCACTGATGAAAATACAGTTGACTGCCATATTGTTTTTGAGTATACTTTTTGCATTGTTGTGCATAATGGCAGACTTCTGATAAACTTGTTTCCTTTTATTTCTCTCTTCATATAGCTGTTACGTGAGTTGAAGCATCCAAATGTGATTACTTTACAGAAAGTATTCCTGTCTCACAGTGACAGAAAAGTTTGGCTACTGTTTGATTATGCAGAACATGATTTATGGGTAAGTTTGTATATTACTTACTTTCAATTTTGAAATCATTGTGTGCCACTATTGATTCTGTAAATCTAATTATGATGAAATTTATGAAAGCCGATGCACTTTGGTTTACAATTTTTTTCTGATGAATCAGCCCCTGTGGAATCCCAATAATGCTAGGACTCTATGACCCCAGAGGAGCTTGGGACTGCCCCCATGACTCTATCCGTTTAATGTACATACAGTGCACACTGCATTATACATTTATAGACATAATTCTGAAACACCTACTTTTGACTTGGGCATTTTTAGGAACCTTTTCCAAAGCAGTATAAGGATATTGTGGTGGTTTAGTTGCAGAAATGGTAGTGAAAGCTTTGCATTAAATACATCTAATTCAATGCATTATCCTGCATTATTGATCCAAAGAATGATGAAGGCAACACTAGGCTAATTATAGGCATATTAAGAAGTTAAACAAATCCTTACTCCAAGATTTGTCATAATACATTCCTGGATCAGTTACTCATGATAAAGAGGACCTTTCACCAAATTTTTCATGTTGAACAGGATTCAATATGTGATAGTGGCCGCAGCGCGGAATAAAACGTATTTTGTTTTGATTTATTTAGTCTTTCCATTGTGGAGATATTAGCAATCAAATTTTGGGCACCTAATGAGTTAAGACCCACTTAAAGGAAAGAAAAACTCACCCCTACCATAGCTTAGAGCGGATTTCGTTTGATACATAGAATAACTGAAAGCCCTAATTTCCTGGTCTAAATGCCTGCATAAGTCAGAGTGGGAGAGGGGCAGTGCTGTGTGTGACATGTAAATCATAGCCCTGATTTCACTGCAGATGGATTACAAGATGCTTGAATACATCACACATAAGTGTGATAACTGACACACTCAGTAATCAGAAGAGCTAATAGAAGGGTTTGTAATGTGACACAGCTAAACTCAGCTGCACTTGCACCTCTTTCCACTCTCACTTGAGCAGGAGGTCAGACCAGGAGATCAGAGCTGTATCATTACATCTCAGATGCTGAGACATCTGCTCCACGCTATGAGGGCATCTTCTTCTTTCCTTTGAGTGTTGCTGCCTGCTTATGATAGGTAAACATCATATAGGGAGAACTACACACCCCCAGTGAAAACTGTCTGATAGCACCCATTTAGAATAAAAAAAAATAATAATAATAAATAAAATAATAATAAAAAAAGTTAACTTGTTAGGTGCCAAATACATTGATTGCTAATATCTCTGCAACGGAGAGGCGAAATGAAAAAAAAAAAAGTTTTATTCCACCCTGTAGCTGCTATTACATTGTAACAGACAAAAAATGAGCTGCACTGTATTAATTGTCAAGTCTGACCCATATGCAATTTTAAATATAGTACAACAGCAAGAAAAGGTGCATACAAAAGGTAATTTATCAAGAAATATATATTTGTAAAGTTTATTATCAGCTAGACACTGATCAAAAATAAAAAAAAACATTTTAAAAGTTTAAACTGCCGATTTTGCAAGTTTTCCCACCTGCAAAGAATGGAGAGGTCTGTGTGACATGCAGAAGTAGTTCTGTTGCACAGTGTGACATGCAGAAGTAGTGCTGTTGCTTTAAAATCATTCAGCAACTATTAGAAGTAACACAAGCTCAGGAGACAGGAAGTGTTGTGCTCCAGAAGCATCCAGCAACTAGGGGAGTTAACACAGTCACCGGAGAAGGGGAGTGTTTTAGCAGAGCCCTAGGTGGATTGTGGGGAAGTTGTTTACTGTCTGGTCAGAGCCGGAGAGAAAGGTGGCTTATGATCTGTATCTCACAGAAGGCAAGGGAACAGAATTCAGGTCAGGAGGGAAGCTAAACAAAGGTCAGTTAGACTCCCTGAGCTAACAGTGTGGAGTATTATCGGCCAGGAAGATAAAGACTGGAAGGAAGACTATCATAGTGATCATCTCCCTCATCACACCCTTCCCTCCTCCATCTCCATGTAGGATAAAGAATACTGTGTACTATTGAGTCCTTGTGAAGGAAAAGCCTGTGGTTGTGTATGCATCAAAACTGTGCTACTGGATAATAGACTTTGTACTGCTGTGCTGCAAAGGAGACTGTACTGTTGTTACTGGAGCCTGTTGCTCAAAGAGACATTTGCATTGCACTGGCCATGCCTCATTAAATGTTACTGTTCTACTGTTTATGAAGATTCTTGTCAGATGTGTCTGGTCAGCAACTGAATCTATCGTGTGTCTGAGAGAAGCTGCAGGCTATGGTCGCCCTGAGTAACGGTTCCCCCAGGATTCCAACGAATTCATGTAACCGGTCTCACCCCTATCTGAACTTAGGCGGCGTGCGTGTAACATCTGTAATTTTTATCATAGGTACACTTCAACTAAGAGAGAGAGAATTCAAAAATAAAAAACAGAAAATCACATTGTATGATTTTTAAATAATTAAATTGCATTCTATTACATGAAATAAGTATTTGATCACCTACTAACCAGCAAGAATTCTGTCTCTCACAGACCTGTTAGTGTTCCTTTAAGAAGCCCTCCCACTCTGCACTCATTACCTGTATTAATTGCACCTGTTTCAACTCATTACCTGTATAAAAGACACCTATCAACACACTCAATCAATCACACTCCAACCTCTCCACCATGAGCCAGACCAAAGAGCTGTCTAAACACTCCAGGGGCAAAATTGTAGACATGCACAAGGCTGGGATGTGCCACAATACAATTGGCAAGCAGCTTGTTGAGAATGCAACAACTGCTGGCACAATTATTAGAAAATGGAAAAAGCACAAGATGATTGTCAATCTTCCTCGGTCTGGGGCTCCTTGCAAGATCTCGCCTCTTGGGGTAAGGATGATTCTGAGAAAGGTCAGAAATCAGCCCAGAATTACATGGGAGGACCTGGTCAATGATCTGAAGAGAGCAGGGACCACAGTCTCAAACATTACCGTTAGTAACACACTAAGCCGTCATGGATTTAAATCCTGCAGGGCACGCAAGGTCCCCCTGCTAGCGCCAGCACATGTCCAGACCCGTTTGAAGTTCGGCAATGGCCATCTGGATGATCCAGAGTAGACATGGGAGAAAGTCATGTGGTCACATGAGACCAAAATAGAACTTTTTGGTATCAACTCCACTCACTGTGTTTGGAGGAAGAAGAAGGAGTACAACCCCAAGAACACCTTCACAACCGTGAAGCATGGAGGGGGAAACATCATACTTCGGGCATTCTATTCTGCAAAGGGGATAGGACGACTGCACTGTATTGAAGGGAGGATGGATGGGGTCATGTATCTCGAGATTTTGGCCAACAACCTCTTTCCCTCAGTAAGAGCATTGAAGATGACGACTCGCGGCTGGATCTTCCAGCATGACAATGACCCGAAACACACAACCAGGGCAACGAAGGAGGTTCTACAAGAAGCATTTCAAAGTCCTGGAGTGGCCTAGCCAGTCTCCATACCTGAACCCAATAGAAAATCTTTGGAGGGAGCTGAAACTCAATATTGCCCAGCAACAGCCCCGAAACCTGAAAGATCTGATGAAGATCTGTATGGAAGAGTGGGCCAAAATCCCTGCTGCAGTTTGTGCAAACTTTGTAAAGGACTACAGGTAAAGTCTGACCTCTGTAATTGCAAACAAAGGTTTCTGTACCAAATATTAAGTTCTGTTTTTATATTGTATCAAATACTTATTTAATGCAATAAAATGGAAAATAAATATGTAAAAATCATACAATGTGATTTTTGTTTTTTTCTTTTTAGATTCTGTATCTCACAGTTGAAGTGTACCTACGATAAAAATTACAGACCTCTCCATTCTTTGAAGGTGGAAAAACTTGCAAAATCGGCAGTATATCAAATACCTATTTTCCCCACTGTATATATTGTGTAGAAAATTTTATCAACATGTGAATAGTAAGGTGAAACATGGCCATCCTTTGTTTCTAGAATCCAGAGAGAATGAAGAGAATGCATATATTATTTGCCTGCCCTTTTAAATAAAGAACAAGCAATTATATAAAACAGTATATGCAAATAAAGAGATAAATAAAATTCATGAGGAATGTATGTAAGGGATACTACAAGAAATGGAGAGTAGTCCAAAAAGGTACAAGAAGTCTGGTAGACTCCTAGAGAGGAAGAGGAGATGGAGAAGTGTAAATACGAGTGAAAAAAAATGCCTATGCAATGTGTGCAGAATGAGTATGTGCATGCTTAGGCAAGAATGCATATATGTAAAACTAATATATAATTTACATAAAGTCTAATGTAAAAAACGCAGTAACCAGGATGAATGCATTAGTTGTATTTCTTAGGCTGCGTGCCCACGATCAGGAATAGCAGCATTTTGAACGCAGCTCACCTGCACTGTGTCCAAAACGCTGCATTCCACATTACAAGCACAGTGGATGGGATTATACCACAGCTACTGGCCAGGAAAGGAAGCAAAAGAGTATACAGACATTACAGTATTGTGAGATAAAACATTTCCCTGCTTGTTTAAAAACAATGTTTTACTTCACAGAAAGAATCATTTGCAGTCACAAGCTGTAATGTCTGTATACTCATTTTCTCCCCCCTGCCCAGGAGATGTGGTATGATCAGACCATGTTCCTGTACATGGTCAGACACAGCCATTACACAGTACACAGCAGGGGAACATTTATAAGATTATCTCAGCACAGGAACATTTTTTAACACATCTAATTGTGGAACTTCTTTTTATTCCAAGATCTATTAATTAAAATATACTTTGTTTGTGGGACAACCCTTTTAAGTAATCTATTATTTATATCTACTTGTAATGGTACATATTTTCAAAAAGACATCCATGCCCCATATAAAATAATTAAAAATAGATCTCTTGGTTTAAAGGGAATATGTCATGACTATTCAGCAACCCAAACTGTTTATATTGTCATGTAGCTCTTTGAAAGATAAGCCAAGCTATACCTCTGGTTTATAAAATCTACTGCTCTATAACTGAAAAAACAACTTTTTAATCCATATGCAAATGAGGCTGGGGTGATCTAGGTGTGATCTGGTCACTTTCAGAGCCTCTGTCTTTCTGGGTCTATTTGCCACCTAGTGTCACTTTCTGCTTGAGTGACTGCTCACTGGCTATGAAGTCAAGCCAATGAGCAGTCCATCAAGCAGAGGAAGGTGGCACTAGGCAGAGAATAGAGGCAGAGATTGACAAAGTGCTCAGATCACCACGCCCAGAGCACTATAGCCATATTTGCATAAGAATTAAAACAGGTTTTTGGGGTTTTTTTTGTTATGGAGCAGTGGATTTTTATGAATGATTGACTTACCTTTTGTAAGTGACAATGTAAGTGGATTTTGTGTGTGGGCGTTGATCATGACAGATTCCCTTTAATATACTGTCCTATGTAATGCATCTTTTTGGTAGCCAAATTGGTGCAAAATGAAAACACTGTGCACACAATTGACTCCAGTGTATTCATGAGAAGAAAGCTCTCTGCAGTGTCTGACAGGCTTCCGTGTACATGTGCAATCACAGTCCAGTGAGGTTGGGAGTAGAGTCAACCTTTAAGACCTGGAATAGGCCAAGGGCAATGGAAGTATCCTGCGCTGTTGAACAAATGACAAACCAAGACAGGATAAAGGAATCGTGGTTTATTGTCTTCGCGTTTCAGTCACTCTGAGTACTTCTTCAGGACAACCACACAGGTTGTTGTCCTGAAGAAGGAGTCGGAGTGACTCTGAAACGCATTGACCATAAACCACTATTCCTTTAACCCGTCTTGGTTCATCATTTGTTCAGCAGCGCAGGATACTTCCATTGCCCTTGGCCTATTCCATATACTACTCTGTGGAAGCTGTAGCAGCTGGAATTCATGCATTTCTAGGTGGTTGTGTTGCACACAATCCCATGAGATGAGCACATTTACCCTTTGTTTCCTCTTTACTACTTGGATAACACCCTACTGTGCTTCTGCGTTTTTTTATCAGGCTTTAAGACGTAACATTTTGCTCTCTTACAGATATTTTTTTAGATCTGTGATATATTTGAATACCAAAATATGTGTTTACATTATAGCATATCATCAAGTTTCATCGTGCCTCAAAAGCAAATAAGAAGCCCATGCAGCTACCTCGATCAATGGTGAAATCTTTGCTATACCAGATTCTGGATGGAATTCATTATCTGCATGCAAACTGGGTACTACATCGAGACCTGGTAGGCAGTCACAATCTAGATCTCAGTATGATGTGTTAAGCAGTATATGGGACTGGATCAAATTAGGAATATTATATAGGAAATTGTATTTAATTTTTACTGTTAAAGGGAATTTGTCAGCAGGTTTTTGCTACCTAATCTGAGAGCAGCCTGATGTAGGCAAAGAGAAGCTGAATCCAACGATGTAAAGTATCACTTAAATTACTGGGTGCTGCCATTCTCACACAATCAGAACTTTTAAAATTAGCAATGAATCAGAGCTGAAAAGCTAACCCAAATAACTAACCCTGCCCACACCAGGCTCTGTATATACAATGTCCATAGACAGTGAGCTACTTATCACAGGATGGGCGGGTTGGACCAAGGCTCACAAGACCATCTAGTCACAGCAAAGCAATGATAACCTACTGGGGCTAAAACAATAGATTGATAAGAGAGGCATTGCTGAAATCTGTGTTTTAGCCCCTACCTCATGTTGTCTTCAGATTACATAGCAAAAACCTGCTGACAGATTCCCTTTAATAATATGAAGGGCCCCAATGTGTGAAGAATTATTATTTTTTTTAATTCCAGATATATTTTCGTTAAAATATAGTTTTATTCGACTGTAGAAGAAATTATTGAAATCTTTAGCCCCTGGAGCACACCTAATAAGCCGAAATTCCCTTGACATTTCTGCAGCTTACTTATCAGCTTTGCTACGCAGCCTAGGACAGAGTCACAGGACTCTGGAATTAATAACAGCTCTATTATAACGTTGGGGGTCTAAATAAGGCAAGATCGCAACCTTATGTACGCAGATAAGTTCTGCATGTATAACCCGGGGTCCCTCTGTAGCCACTGGAATAAAGGGTTGAGCTACCTGGAGACTCTTCAGTGGAGAGGTGATAATTTATGGAGACTGATATACCTTTTTAAATAGGGCAGAATATTAAAATCTTAGCCCCTAATGACCACTAATTCAGTTTTACAGTGTCTGTTAAGAAGAATTATACTGTTGATGCTCCATGGCATTGTAACACAGGTACTTTAGATGCAGTGACACAGAAACACAGAGCAGCCAGTACAGGGTTAAATAACAAGGGGGATTTACTGTAACAGGGTCAATCTCCATGCAGGGAGTAACAGGGAATATATGGGGACAACAAGGAAGTAGCAGGGAATATGCTATAACTGACAATCCACAGTTGGGCTAGATGTAGCAGAGTCGACACGGTTGTAATCGGCAGTTTTTTCACTTAGCTGACTCTTCTGACTCTCCTCACAAGGCAGTTGCCGGCTGGTGCCAGCGTTGCTTTCTTCCGGCTTCCCCGCCTACACAATGCTCCGTCTTCTGGCGGCAGCGGGCGGTCTCCGGTTTGACCCGCTGAGCCCCTAGTCCATAACAGTGCACCTTACTTGTTCGGCTCCAGGGATCTTGTATCTCTTCTGCCTCTAGTCGGGCTTGACTCCCACTGTCCACTGCCGCTTTTCTCGCGCAAAAACTCCTTTTCCACCCTCTTGCTAGACACGAGCTCAGCTCCCCGGTCACCTGACTCCTCAGCTCTCTCTTTGGACACACCTCCAGCTTCCCGGTCACCTGACTCCTGTCTCGCAGTCTGTCTTCCCCCTGCAACAAGAGGCACGGCCCCGGCAGTTCAAGATCCCTTGTTCTGAAAGTACTTACACCCTCATCTTTTCCCTTACAGCATAAACACCAAAATACCCATGTGAAGTGGGTTTTCTGGTATATAATGATAACTGAGGTCCTGCTCTAGTAATGGAGATTAAAGATAACGTAGAGTTCAGAAGTTTAACCCCCTATGTGCTGTCAATAGTGCTGCATCATCTAAGTGATTTCAGACTCCCTCTATTACCCCATCAGGTGAACTTCACAATAATGTAACATCTCATGTTATGATGTAGTCTTCCTCCATGCCACAGTAAAGACCATAAAAATTAAGACATTAACTAACAACAATTACTGTTTAATTAAAGGATTCAATAAGATGGTCTAAGGCTATGTGCACATGAAGCGTTTTTGCCGCGTTTCGCTGCGAAAACGCTTCCCAATCAGTCTGCCAGCTAATCCTCAAGATTACCATTGCGGAAAAAAACGCAGCATGTCCATTCTTTACACTTTTCTGCCGCAAATTCACGCCCATTGGCTTGAATTGAACCACAGCAAATCCGCAGGTATAATTTCTATACCTGCGGATTTGCTGCATTTCAATTAAAGCCAATGGGCACGAATTTGTGGCGGAAATGCGCTGCGGGTGGTACCCAGGTCGGCAGAAGACGACTACTACTCTTCCCATCCGACCGCTGATAACAGCGAGAGCGGCTCAGCTAGGGGGAGAAGTAGTCTGCTCTGCCAAGCCGGTGTGCCCGCGGTAAAAAAAAGAAAAAAAAAGTTGCAAAAAACAAAACACTATACTCACGTGTCCGGCGTCCCCTGGTGTCCTCTTGGTTCTCGCGATGTTCACGGCGATGCGATGCTCCCAGCGGTACGCTGCGGGGAGCGCGCTCCCTCCCAGCAGTGTACTGCGCTGCCTGGACCTGTGGTCACCTGAGCAATCAGCTGATCGCTCACATGACCTCACCGTGGGAACATTATTCTGAAGAATGTTCCCATGGTAGTGAGCTCACCGGGGCTGATCAGCTGATCTTCAGCTGATGAACCCCAGTGACCTCACTCCTGCAACAGCAATGTATACTAACGAATGATTTTACACTCCTGTCAGTATACATTGCTGTCTTCTACAGCAGTGACATCAGTGATTGCTAATGTCACTGCTGTAGAAGTGACCCGGATCACCGAGGAACAATAGTGACGGAATCGTGGACTGCGTCATGATGCGCCATTTCTGGGAATGCTGAGGCATATTATTAATCGCCGCAGAGGGGGCTAGTATTTATGGCCCCTTCCCTGGCTATTAATATCAGCCCGCAGCTGTCTGTTTAGCATTTTCTGGTTAGATTTTATAGGGGGACCCCACGTCAATTTTTTTCTGGGTTCCCCCTGTAATCTAGCCAGTAAAGGCTAAACAAATAGCCGCTTTTTGGATGCAGCAAAAATACGCTGTGTCCAAAGCGCTGCTGAGTGCTATTCGTGGGGACGTAGCGGCTAGCGAAACAGCTGTGAACTGTTAATAATGGCCAGGGACCATGATAATGGCACCTTCCTACACTGTGTGCAGAATTATTAGGCAAATGAGTATTTTGATCACATGATACTTTTTATACATGTTGTCCTACTCCAAGCTGCATAGGCTTGAGAGCCAACTACCAATTAAGTAAATCTGGTGATGTGCATCTCTGTAATGAGGAGGGGTGTTGACTAATGACATCAACACCCTATATAAGGTGTGCTTAATTATTAGGCAACTTCCTTTCCTTTGTCAAAATGGGTCAGAAGAGAGATTTGACGGGCTCTGAAAAGTCCAAAATTGTGAGATGTCTTGCAGAGGGATGCAGCAGTCTTGAAATTTCCAAACTTTTGAAGCGTGATCACCGAACAATCAAGCGTTTCATGGCAAATAGCCAACAGGGTCACAAGAAGCGTGTTGGCCAAAAAAGGCGCAAAATAACTGCCCATGAATTGAGGAAAATCAAGCGTGAAGCAGCCAAGATGCCATTCGCCACCAGTTTTGCCATATTTCAGAGCTGCAATGTTACTGGAGTATCAAAAAGCACAAGGTGTGCGATACTCAGGGACATGGCCAAGGTAAGGAAGGCTCAAAAACGACCACCTTTGAACAAGAAACATAAGATAAAACGTCAAGAATGGGCCAAGAAATATCTTAAGACTGATCTTTCAAAGGTTTTATGGACTGATGAAATGATTGTGACTCTTCATGGGCCAGATGGATGAGCCAGAGGCTGGATCAGTAAAGGGCAGAGAGCTCCACTCCGACTCAGACGTCAGCAAGGTGGAGGTGGGGTACTGGTATGGGCTGGTATCATCAAAATGAACTTGTGGGACCTTTTTGGGTTGAGGATGGAGTGAAGCTCAACTTTCAGACCTACTGCCAGTTTCTGGAAGACAACTTCTTCAAGCAGTGGTACAGGAAGAAGTCGGTATCGTTCAAGAAAAACATGATTTTCATGTAGGACAATGCTCCATCACATGCATCCAACTACTCCACAGCGTGGCTGGCCAGTAAAGGTCTAAAAGAAGAAAAAGTAATGACATGGCCCCCTTGTTCACCTGATGTGAACCCCATAGAGAACCTGTGGTCCATCATAAAATGTGAGATCTACAGGGAAGGGAAACAGTATACCTCTCGGAACAGTGTCTGGGAGGCTGTGGTGGCTGCTGCACGCAATGTTGATTGAAAAAAGATCAAGCAACTGACAGAATCTATGGATGGAAGGCTGTTGAGTGTCATCATAAAGAAAGGTGGCTATATTGATCAGTAATTGTTTTGTTTTTGCATGTCAGAAATGTTTATTTCTAAATTTTGTGCACTGATATTGGCTAACCTGGTGAAAATAAACAAGTGAGATGGGATTATATTTGGTTTTTATTAAGTTGCCTAATAATTCTGCACAGTAATAGTTACCTGCACAAACTGATATCCTCCTAAGATAGCCAAATCTAAACAAAAAAACACTCCAACTTCCAAAAATATTAAGCTTGGATATTTATGAGTCTTTTGGGTTGATTGAGAACATAGTTGGTGATCAATAATAAAAATAATCCTCTAAAATATAACTTGCCTAATAATTCTGCACAAAGTGTAGGTTAAAAATAGCAGCTCACAGCTGCCCCAGAAATGACATGAATGGAAATGCTAATGACAATGGGCAAATGGGATTAGCTGACACCTAGTTCTTTTATTTGGTGATGACCAGGTGTCAATCAGACCCTTTCATCACCAAACCTAATTAAAGTAAAGTAAAGAGTTAAATAAACACACAGACACAGAGTAAACACTTTATTTAAAATACATCAGACACATTCTTTAACCCCTTTACTACCCAAGGTGGTTTGCGCCTTAATGACCAGGCCAATTTTTACAATTCTGACCACTGTCACTTTATGAGGTAATTACTCTGGAATACTTCAACGGATCCCCCTGATTCTGAGATTGTTTTTTCGTGACATATTGTACTTCATGACTGTGGTAAAATTTCTTCGATATCACTTGCGTTTATTTGTGAAAAAAACGGAAATTTGGCGAAAATTTAGAAAATTTAGCAATTTTCAAAATTTTAATTTTTATGCCCTTAAATCAGTGAGATATGTCACACAAAATAGTTAATAAATAACATTTCCCACATGTCTACTTTACATCAGCACAATTTTGGAACCATTTTTTTTTTTTTATTAGGGAGCTATAAGGGTTAAAAGTTGACCAGCGAGTTCTCATTTTTCCAACAAAATTTACAAAACCATTTTTGTAGGGACCACATCGCATATGAAGTCACTTTGAGGGATCTTTATGACAGAAAATACCCAAAAGTGACACCATTCTAAAAACTGCACCCCTCAAGGTGCTCAAAACCAGATTCAAGAACTTTATTAACCCTTCAGGTGCTTCACAGGAATTTTTGGAATGTGGAAGAAAAAGTGAACATTTAACTTTTTTCACAAAATTGTTACTTTAGATGCAATTTTTTTTATTTTCGCAGGGGTAACAAGAAAAAATGGACCCCAAAATTTGTTGTGCAATGTCCCCTGAGCACTCGGATACCCGATATGTGGGGAAAAAACACTGTTTGGGCACACGGCAGGGTTCGGAAGGGAAGGAGCACCATTTGGCTTTTTGATTGTAAAATTTGCTTGAATAATTAGTGGACGTCATGTTGCGTTTGGAGAGCCCCTGATGTGACTAAACAGTGGAAACCCCCCACAAGTGACACCATTTTGGAAACTAGACCCCTCGGAACTTATCTAGATGTGTGGTGAGCACCTTGAACCCCCAGGTGCTTCACAGAAGTTTATAACATTGAGCCGTAAAAATAAAATTTTCACATTTTTCCCACAAAAGTGTTTTTCAGCCCCCAATTTTGCATTTTCATAAGGGTAACAGGAGAAATTGCACCATGCAGTTTGTTATGTGATTTCTCCTGAGTAAGCAGATACCCCATATGTGGGGGAAAACCACTGTTTGGGTGCATGACAGGGTTCGGAAGGGAATGAGCGCCATTTGCCTTTTTGATTGTAAAATTTGCTTGAATAATTAGTGGACGTCATGTTGCGTTTGGAGAGCCCCTGATGTGACTAAACAGTGGAAACCTCCCACAACTGACACCATTTTGGAAACTAGACCCCTCAGGGAACTTATCTAGATGTGTGGTGAGCACCCTGAACCCCCAAGTGCTTTACAGAAGTTTATAACATGGAGCCGTGAAAATAAAAAAATCAAACTTTTTCCACAAAAATGATGTTTTAGCCCCAATTTTTTTATTTTCACAAGGGTAAAAGGAGAAAATGGACCCCAAAAACTTTTGTGCAATTTCTCCTGAGTACGCCAATACCCCATATGTGGGGAAAATACAGTGTTTGGGCGCACGGCAGAGTTCAGAAGGGAAGGAGCACTGTGTGACTTTTTGAACGCAAAATTGGCTGGAATCAAGAGCGGATGCCATGTCTCGTTTCGAGAGCCCCTGATGTGCCTAAATAGTGGAAACTCCCCACAAGTGACCCCATTTTGTAAACTACACCCCTCAAGGATTTTATCAAGGGGTATAGTGAATATTTTTAACCCAGAGGTACGACACAGAATTTGATAACATTAGGTCATCATATCGAATAAGTTGTCATTAGTCTCGAGCTCAAGTGCTCGCTACTTGAGTTTGCATCGGGTACTCAGGTATGCATCACGTATCGCGGGTGCTCAAGTGACATGCTTGAGTCCTCGCCCACATGTTTCACGGTTATTAGACACCCAAAATAAAACATGCGGGGATCGCTCGTGCATGGCAGGCAATCCCCGCAAGTTTTTTTTGGCCGCGAAGCATATGGGGCGGAGACTCGAGCATGTCACTTGAGCACCCGCGATACTCAGTGCATATCCGAGCACCCGATGCAAACTTAAGTAGCGAACAGTTGTGCTCAACACTAGTCACCATATCGTCATCTTTTTTTTTTTGCTTTTGAAAAAAATACCCTAGCCCAACTTTAGCACAACCCTAACCCTAGCCCAACCATAACCCCAACCCTAGCCCAACGCCAACCCTAACCCTAGGCCAACCCTAGCCCAACCCTAACCCCAACCCTAGCCCAACCCTAACCCTAGCACAACCCTATGCCCTAGAGTTTATTTTTTACGCCGTTCCTCTTGCGGTATAAGTGATTAGATGACTTTATTCTTCGTGTCGGTGCGATTCCAGTGATACCAGAATCATATTGGGTTTTTATGATTGACATCTGTCACACACTAAAAAACACATTTTTTTTGTAAATTCTAGTTTTTGCATCGCCATATTTTGAGAGCTATAATTTTTCCATATTTTTGCCGACAGAGTCATATGACGGCTTGTTCTTTGCGGGATCAGTTGACGTTTTTATTGGTGCCATTTTCAGGCACGTGACATTTTTTGATCAATTTCTATTCCGATTTCTGGGAGGCAGAATAAACAAAAACCAACAATTCAGGAATTGTTTTTTTTTATGCTGTTCCGCGTATGGTAAAATTGATAAGGTAGCTTTATTTTTTGGGTCAGTACGTTTACAGCGGTACCGCATTTATATTGTTTTTCTATGTTTTGGCACTTTTACACAATAAGGCTATGTGCCCACGATGCAGAAAAGCTCCGGATTTTTTCCTGAGCTTTTCTGCATCTCCCTGGCAGAAAAAACGCATGCGGATTGTACATGCATTTTTCCTGCCACGGACAAGCGGAAGTAAAGCGTTCTTCACATGCATTTCCGCATGCGGGTTGTCAAGCTCTTTCCAAGCGATTTTAGCATCACTTGGAAAGTGCTTGACAACTTGATCACACCATATAAATCCATGCAACCGGCATGTATTTATATAGTGTGACCGAAAGAATGGTAAAAAATAAAAAATAAATATTATACTTACCTTCCGATGGCCCCCGATGTCTTTATCCGATGCCTCCTGACTTTCCGGCAGCTCGCGGTACACTAGCTCAGCGGTCGCCTGACCCGTCACATGACTAAATGACGTCATGGCAGGTCCTTGAGTCCACCGCGAGCTGCCGGCAAGCCAGTACGCATCGGATAAAGACACTTTGGGCCATCAGAAGGTAAGTATAATATTTATTTTTTATTTTATTATTCTTTTTTTTTTACAGGTACTATGGTACCCGGATCCGGAGGAAAGTCTCCTCTTCTCCAAACACGGGTACCATCCGCACATTGAAACGCATGGAATCCGCATGTACAGATGCAGTGATGTGGATTCCATGCGTTCCAATGCAAGTCAATGGCGGCGAAAACGCTGCGCTTCTGCAAAATAATTGGTAGTGCTGCGTATTTTTCCGCAATGATAATCCGCAGCGGAAATTTCCGCAGCATGTGCATAGCACATGCGGATTATCATTGAGAAACATGGCAGACCTTCTGCCAAGCGTTTTTTAAGCGTTTCTGCAGCGGAATTGCCTCTGCGTAAATGCTTGATAAACGCATAGTGGGAACACAGCCTAAAAGCTATTTTATAGAAAAAAAATTTTTTTTGCATCACTTTATTCTGAGAGCTATAACTTTTTTATTTTTCGGCTGATGGAGCTGTATGGCAGCTTGTTTTTTGCTGGACAAGATGACGTTTTCAGCGGTACCATTTTTATTCATATTCATCTTTTTGATCTCATGTTATTCCATTTTTTGTTTGGCTGTATGATAATAAACCATCGTTTTTTGCTTTTTTTTTTTTACCGTATTCACTAAAGGGGTTAACTAGTGGGACAGTTTTATAGGTCCGGTCATTCTGGACACGGCGATACCAAATATCTGTACTTTTATTGTTTTTTTTGTTTTTTTCATAATAATATTTATTGATGGGTACATTATATTTTTATTTTTGGTGGATTATTTTTTCTTTATTTTTTTTTTTTATTTTTACACATTTTTAAACACTTTTTTTACTTTTATACTTTGTCCCACTATGGGACTTTCACTTTTTTAATTCTGATCTCTTGTATAGCATAGGGATGGAGGACCATCCCTGTGCTATACAGGCTGTCAGCGCTGCAGATGCAGAAGTTACTTTGGTCATGCACTGCGCATGACCAAAGTATCTTCCTGCTGTCTGGTGACCCGGATGTTGTCATGACGGGACCGCTCCCAGCACATAGAACCGCCTGTGTGTGGGCGCGATTGCCATGACGTACTAATATGTATCTGGCTCTTAAGTCCCAGGGCGCAGATACTTATTAGTATGTCTTGGGCTTTAAAGGGGATAATCATTTAAATTAACCAATATACTCACCCCAGTTATGACGGTAATCCAAGGGTTTAAGCAATGTCCCACCAAATAAATTTATTTCGCTCCAAAAAGCATTCATTGATGTACAAAAACGCTTAAAAAAACACATAAAAAAACACGGCAAAATCGCACCAAAACTGCAACGGTTTTACCGCAGCGTTTTTCTTGCCAAGGAGATGCAGAAACGCTCAGAAAATTGCAGCTTCAAATCCTGAACGTGCGCCCATAGCCTAACACCAGATAAAAAATCCCCCCTAATAAAATATTAGATACTTTTTATTGAATATACGTAAAAAAATATATGCAGGAAATAAATAAATATCACCATATCCAAAGAGAAAAAATCCAATCATTCAAGAGGACAATTTATAAAGGAAAACATGGCAAGATGACCATTATCCTTTCTCTGTACAACCCTAAGAAAAGAAACTACCTAACCACAGAAGTTGGCACCCTAATAGGAATCGCATGAAAAACCGATCCCACTCGTAGGGTAGGTCATCAATGTTAAAGTAATGGACAACATCTTTAAGTTTAAGTGTTTCATCTACATTTATGCAGTTTCCAGACTGCATGGACGTCAGCCATGCTGCAAACTAGTTCTTTTACTCCATAAATCTTACATTCAGTGGCGCTGCATGTGAATGTTTGTGTATATGTATAGTTATGGAAATAGTCATATCTAGGTCAGGAAAGATTTATGTTGGTGTATTTCTCACCCTAAAAATGTCATTTTCTGTGATAAATCTTTTCGACCTGTTTTTGTGTATATCTGGGACACATGGCAGGTTCCACATAAGGCACAGCCATAAATACACCCTGAACTAGTTTTCGATGGTATTTGTGTTTGGACCAATAAAAGGGACTCTATATAACCTGGGATATCTGAATGCTTTCAGTGCCCTCTCTTAATGCTTAGATTTTTTTACGCAAAGTTTCTCTTTCAACAACTAGATTTCATCTTTCCAAAATCTTGGAATATGCAATTTCGGTCATGATGCAGTACCAAATATCCATCATAGAGCTACCTGTAAGTATAGCTGTCATGTACAAAAGGTAAAAAGGTACCAAAGATGAACAATGGAGGGGCTGTACACTCCCTGACAGAAGTTCTGTCGCTTATCCATGTTATGTAAATAAAAGCTTATAACCTGACGTTAAATTCATCCATTGGTTTTATAAATTACTCTTTTGAAAGCTGAAATCCTCCCAAATTTGGTTTAGGATAAGAAAATAAATTGGCATCAATGCTGAAATATTGATCATTTAATGAACACAGAATGGTCAGATTTTGGTAAGACAAAAGTTTTGTCGCCCACAAAAAGTAATGTGATATTCAAACAAATAATTATCTTAAAATACAAATATATGTGGCATAACATTGGTGAATGAAGTTCTGGTGCTATTAGAGTCATATTTAATATTGTGTGCGACTTCCATGAGCTTGAAGGACTGCATCCATGCGGTTCAACAATGATTCATACAATTTATTAATGAAGTCATCAGGAATAGCAAAGAATGCCGTCTTACATGCCTCCCAGAGTTCATCTAGATTCTTTGATTTTCTCTTCCAAGCTTCCTCTTTCATCCTACCCCAAACATGCTCAATGATGTTCATGTCTGGTGACTGGGCTGGCCAGTCTTTGAGCACCTTGATCTTTTTTGCCTGGAGGAACTTTGTTGTAGAGATGGATGTATGAGATGGAGCACCATCCTGCTGCAGAATTTGACCCCTTTTATGATTTGAAATGTAAGAGGTAGCTAATACTACTTGATATTTTAGGCTATTGATATTGCCTTCCACCTTGCAAATGTTTCGCACACCCCCATACTGAATGTAACCCCAGACCATGATCTTCCCACCACCAAATGTAACTGTTTTCTGGGTGTATTTTGGATCCATACGGGCTCCAGTAGGTCTCCTGCAGTATTTGCGGCGGCTGTGGTGTAATTCTACTGAAGATTCATCAGAGAAATCCACCTTCTGCCACTTTTCCAGCGTCCATCTGTTTAGCAGGGTGTGGGACTTTGCAAATGCCACACGTTTTTTATTTGCCTTTTGTTTAGTGCTGGCTTCTGGGCACTGATTCGACCATGGAGGCCATTTCGAGACAGAATCCTACAAACTGTTCTAGTTGACACAGGGAATTGAGGCGACCAGGCCTGTTGGAGCTCTGCTGCAGTGGAAGAGGGGCTTGCTTTGGATTTTCTAACCAAGAAACGTTCCTCCTGAGCAGTTGTCTTGCGGGGTCTGCTGGACCTGGGCATGTCAAACACATCTCCAGTCTTTTCAAATCTTTTTTTAATTCTTTGTACTTGACGCTGAGACACATTAAAGGTGCCAGCCACCTCTGTAGTGGATCTGGTCTTGAGCCTCTTGATAATCAAGGCTTTGGTCGCAGGGTGGATTTTTGGCATTTTGTCAGAGCTCAAGTTGCAGTTCAAGTGAAGGTCTGGGGTGCTGAGTTTCTTTTTATGCACACCCACTAATTAACCGATCATTTACTGAGCACTGGTGAGGATGTAAACTAGGATTGGGTGCATTATATGACCAGGCGACAAAACTTTTGTCTTGTCAAAATCTGACCATTCTGTGTTCATTAAATGATCAATATTTCAGCATTGATGCCAATTTATTTTCTTAACCTAAACCAAATTTGGGAGGGTTTCAGCTTTCAAAAGAGTAATTTATAAAACCAATGGATGAATTTAACATCAGGTTATAAGCTTTTATTTACACAACATGGATAAGCGACATAACTTCTGTCAGGGAGTGTAGTGTATCTTCAGTGATATACATAAATAGGTACATTTGCTGCTTGCTATATGAAGTCCATACTCCGTTTCTAGGCTCCTGCTGTTGGTGCTTATGTTGTTTGATGAAACTCCATGATGTTGGTAATTTTACAGCATAGCTATCAGACGGGTTTTTGGAAAAGTAATTTTTCCATTGCGTTTATAGAAATGTGAGCCACTTCAGTGTAGACTATTTGTGGTGTGCTATCAGAGTTTTGTCATCTGTCTGTGAGTTAGAACAATGAATAATGGACTAAGGAAAGCAGCAAGTAAGTAGGGAATTATTCCCACGGGAATGACATTCTGAGACTATTTTTTGCATGGAATAAGACATTGTTTAATGCCATAACACTATAAAGTACGAGGGTGTTTTGTTCTCGATTCATTCTTTAAAGCGCGCCTTTGTACACCAATTTACAGGTAATGAATAGAGTTCATCTGAAAATCATTACAGCCGGTAGACTTTAGGGCAGAAATCCTTATGTATGACTTTGGTGCTTTGAATTCTGAGAATAGTTATCTTTAAACCCAAAAATTTTCAATTCATTTCATATATGGAAAATTATCCACTGCATTGTAGGTGCGCAACTAAGCCAGTACCTGGGTCTCAGCCCGATTCTGGTATATTCTCCTGATATGCAGTAGATGCACCCTTACCTGTTGGGAGTGCAGGGGTCCTGTGTAAGAGATAATTTTACTTACCCTGAGTTACTATTTATTTATTTTACTTATACAGCGCCATTATATTGTGCAGTGCTTTACAGAAATTATCATCACTGTCCCCACAGGGGCTCACAATCTAAATTCTGTATCATTATGGTTTTTGGATTACGATAAAGAGTGTAATGTATTTCTAAAGTTATCAAACTATTTTACATAAATTGTCTATATATTTCATGTTTACGTTCCTGCTCATTGATCTTCCTTGTGGTTGCACACTGAGTATTTCTGCAATGCTGTTTTTCCAATAAGTACAGATATTTAGTATCTGTTACCGCAGTCAATATAAACTGTAGCAGTAACAACCCCCTTCTAAATTAAAGAAGCACTCCCATCAAAATTTTTATCTTATTAATATATTGCAGTCGGCATATTATATTAGCACTGTGTACTTACAATTGTTCATTTTGTTCTTGTACCCAGTAAACTATTCTCTTCTCCATTAGGTCATTGACATCAGGTGATTAAAAACAGAATAGCTCACTCCTTCTAAGCTCTATGTAGAAACAGGAGGTCAGTTTTCCCTGTTTGAGTCATAAGTCACTGCAAAAGTCCCTGGCACAGGGGAGGAGGGAGCAGCTGGGTCAGGAGTTGAAAGGGGAATGATAAATGTAGGGACAAGAGACTTCCTGTTTCTACATACAGCGGAGAAAAGGGAAGAATTAACTGGTTAGAAAGGCAAAATGAGCAATTGTAAGTACACAGTGCCATATAATATTATGATTACATTATATTAAGAGGATAAAAATTTTGATGGGGGTGCTGCTTTAACAGGAATATATTTGATAGTACAGCATTTTTAGGTTGCATGATTTGGGATACACTGCCATGTTCATGGCTGTGTGCAGTATGAGGACTACAATATATCTCCTGGTAATAGCCCAACTTTATCATTTAAAGCCCCCGTCACACTAAGCGAGATCGCTGCTGAGTCACAAGTTTTGTGACGCAACAGTGACCTCAGTAGCGATCTCGCTATGTTTGACACTTAGCAGCGACCAGGCCCCTGCTGTGAGATCGCTGGTCGTGTCGGAATGGTCTGGACATTTCTTTGATCGTTGAAGCCCCGCTGGGTAGCATGTATCGGTGTGTTTGACACCTTACCAAAGACCTTGTTGACGACTCAGACACAGAAACACATAGGCGTGCATCGTTATACTGATCGTTACGGGTCGCTGCATCGCTGCTGCGTCGTTGGGAAGATCTGACTGTTTGACATCTCACCAGCGACCACACAGCGACGCAGCAACGATCCGTGACAGGTCGTATCGTTGTCGGGATCGCTGTAGCGTCGCTTAGTGTCAAGGGGCCTTTACTTCAAAGCCTAATTATCCCTCCAAACCACCAGGCAAAGAAAACTCCTAACTCTAAAAATCAAATGAGGAGTAGAGTCCATACCTACGTGCACTTCAAGCCGTAGTTGAAACATGCTCCCTCCAGGTATTTGTACATGAGCTCACAGTTTCCACTTTACCAATGAACAGGGAGTGTGAGGAGCCACGTATGGCAGTTTTACTCCAGCAGCAAAAACTGCACCAAATTGTGTCGTTTTGTTGGAGAATTGCTGCACAAGAAATTTGCTGTGGAGCAGATTGTAAATCCACAAAGTGTCCATTTCCACAGCATATCTGCCACAGGTAAACATTCTTTTGAGTAGTTTTTATGTGGAAATATCTGTTTCCAGTTTGTCTACCTTACATATTCTTTTTGCTGTAATTACAGAAATTAGTTTTTACAATGAAACAGATTAAACAGACTCTGCAATAAGACACAAGAATTAATCTAGGTTTCCCTATAACCCAGAATTTTTGATGTGCAATATTAGAACTTAACATGACTTCTCATTTGCCTTCATTTTGCATGTAAGCTAACCACATTGACATTTCAGCCATTTCTATTACTCTGGTACTATTCTGGAATAGCAACATTTTACTGCACTTGTATAATTTTGTTATGAACACAATTTCGGCTAGCTCCATGCTTGCCTTACAAAGCCAAGCTGTGTTCTTTGTTTACCAAAGCAATATTAGTCACTATTCTTTCACTTGCTAAGAACACCATCAGTATTTTCCTGTTTACGAAAAAACAAAAAAAGCATAGACTTCCCTCCATTGAATTGATGCTATTTCATTGTTACCGCCACAGAATATGCTCCGGCAAGATAACAGGCCGTCATTGTTCTGTTCTCAGTCTTCTAATAAAATGTCAACCCTCTCAAAGCTCAATTGTGCATTCTTCACATCTGTACATAAACCTACAATGCCATAATGTGAAGTATACAGGATCAGTGTAACGGTTGTAATGTCTTACCTCTTTATCTTTCAGATTATAAACAATATTCTTTTAACTATATAACCTATGTTTATTTTTTCATCTGCATGTTTTTTGAATTATGTAGAATAATTTTACTGACTTCTAGTTTCCTAAAATCTGAGTGATTAATGAATGTGCCTCTGGAAAAGCCTATGTGAGCTCCATGCACTTCAGTATGGATTTGGTTGTATACACAGAAATGTCCCGCAGTTATGTAAGGGGGAAGACTCAGGTGTAAGTACTTTCAGAGCAAGGGATCCGGAACTGCCGGGGCCATACCTCTTGTTGCAGGGGGAAGACAGACTGCAAGCAGAGGAGTCATGTGACAGGGAAGCAGGGGGTGTGTCGAGAGAGAGAGCTGGGAGGTCAGGTGACAGAGGGACTCCTGAGAGGGAGAGACGAGGACGTTTGCGCGGGAGAGTGGAGCTGAGTCCTGCGCAGCAGAGCAGTGTGAGAGGGTCCAGGCTCCTGACTACAGGACTTGGAGCAAGGGATCCGAGTGCAGTGGACCGGAGGAGTCAAGCTGACTGTAGGGAGAAGAGACGCAGGGTCCATGGAGCTGAGCACGTGAGGTGCCGTGTAATGGACTAGGGGCTCAGCGGGTAAAACCGGAGACCGCCCGCTGCCGCCTGAAGACGGAGCATTGTTTGGGCGGGGAAGCCTGAAGACAGCGTCACCAGCACCAGCTGGCAACTGCCTTGTAGAGGATACAAGTCAGCTAAGTGAAAAAACTGTTGTTTGTTACCGGTTTGACTCTGCTACATCTAGTGAAACTGTAAACTGTCAGTTACAGACTAATACCTGCTACTTCCCCATATTTTCCCCTGTTACTCCCTACGTGGAGATTCATCTTGTTATCATAAACTTTCCCTGTTTATTAACCCTGTATTGGCTGCTCTGTGCTTCTGTGTCACTGCATCTAAAGTACCTGTGTTACAGTTACCTTTTCTCATCCCAAGCATCCAATATTCACTGCATCTGAATTACAGCCCTGATACCCTGATAGTACTGCTGTAGACGAGTATAACCTAAAAAAATAGAAATCCCTTCTGATAGTCTCAAGAGTTCTGGTGATATTTGCTTTTCAAACATGTCTCCCTTTTATACACTTCCATAATTGCTCTGCTCATGAGTGATTACAGAACTAATCCTATCTGAATATATCAGAAGCACATCGTCTTCCTCATTCCATAATATTTAATTTCCAATTTGGAATTTTAGTGAACTTGGAAATCACTGGAAAAGGGGAACTCAATTTTTGTTGAGTTACCGTATATTCCGGCGTATAAGACGACCTGGTGTATAAGACGACCCCCCTACTTTCCTGTTAAAATATAGAGTTTAGGATATATTCACCGTATAAGACTACCCCTTTTCCAACGCATACCAAACACCGGTAAAAATTAAAAAAAAACAGATTTGAATTTAACATGGTCCTTTTTTAATTTAAATTCTTATGACATGCAGGTATATAGCAGGAAAACTGTCACTCATAAACATATTAAAATAGGGGGGACCCCACGTCATTTTTTGGGGGGGTCCCCCATTCTAATAGCTAGTAAAGGCTAGGTATTCAGCTGGGGGCTGATATTAGTAGCCTGGGAAGCTCCGTGGGTATTACCCCCTTCCCAGACTTCAAACATCTGCCCCAGCCGTCTGCTTAACCTCCGCTAGAGACTATAATGATGGTGGATCCCACGCCAATTTTCTTTTTAAAAAATCCTTTATTTTAACACTAAATGACAATTGAGGGGTTAATAAAGATGCAGTCCCTAAATTATTAATTTTGTAATTAATTTTTCCCAAAAATGTTGACGTGGGGCTTCGCCATATTTTTGTGTCCAGCCAGGTACAGCAGGCAGGAACGGGCTGCCCCCAACCACCAGCTGCCTATTTGTACCTGGCCGGACACAACAATATAGGGAAGCCCTTTTTTTTTTAATTATTTCATGAAATAATTAAAAAAAAAAATACGTGGGGCTTCGCCCTATTTTTGTGTCCAGCCAGGTACAACTAGGCAGCTGGGGGCTGGAATCTGCAGCGCAGGGAGGCCCAAGCTTTCTGGGCCCCCCCTGCTGCAAATTGCAGTCCGCAGCCACCCCGGAAAATGGCGCGTTCATAGAAGCGCCATCTTCTGGCGCTGTACCCAACTCATCCAGGGCCCTGGTGCGGTGGCTCACTGGGTAATAAAGGGGTTAGGGCCAGCTTGGCATTATCAGCTGGCCCTAAGCCCGAAATTCATGGGGTCACGCCAATATTAGACATGACCGCCATGAATTTCTAGTAAAGTAATTAAAAAAAACACAACACCCAGAATAAAGTCCTTTAATTGAAATAAAGACACAATTTTTTAATGTTCTAAATTAAACCATACTTACCATCACGCCCATTCCAGCTGAAGCCAACGATCTCCTGCAATAAAAGTAAAATAATAAAGCAACCTCATCCTTACCTCTCCATGGTTCCCAGGACCGGTCCAGCTCTGCTACATTCACATGACAGGCTGCACCGCAGCAGAACGCTGCCGTTCAGCTTGCCATGCGGCAGACACTGAGAAGCGCAGGCTTGCTTGTGCTCCTCAGTGTCTGACTGTGACGGCATCCAGATGAGCCGAGATCATGTCCAATGAACTCGGCTCACCTCATGCACGTCACTGACAGCGTGGGAAAATTCTCCTGCTCCCCGCATGCGCAGTAGAAGTTTCCCACGCTGTCAGTGACGGACGTCCAGGAGGTGAGCTGAGTTCATTGTCGGCTCATCTGGATGCCGTCACAGAGAGACACTGAGGAGCGCAAGCATGCCTGCGCTTCTCAGTGTCTGCGGGATGAGAGGCTGGATGGCAGCGTTCTGCTGCGGTCCAGCCTGTCATCTCGATGTAGCAGAGCTGAAGCTGTCCTGGGAACCATGGAAAGGTAAGGATGATGTTGGTTTATTATTTTTCTTTTATTGCAGGAGATCGTTGGCTTCAGCTGGAATGGGCGTGATGGTAAGTATGGTTTAATTTAGAACAATAAAGGATTGTGTCTTTATTTCAATTAAAGGACTTTATTCTGGGTGTTTGTGTTTTTTTTAATTTTGACTATGGGGTTAGTAATGGGGGTGTCTTATAGACGCCTCTCCATTACTAACCTGGGCTTGATGTCAGCTGGCATTATAAGCTGACATCAACCCCAGCCCTATTACCCCCTGCCACCGCACCAGGGCAGCGTGGAAGAGCGAGGCTAAGTGCCAGAATTGGCGCATCCTATGGATGCGCCATTTCTGGGGCGGCTGACGGCTGGTGTTTCTAGCCTGGGAGGGGGCCAATATTCATGGCTCCCTTCCTGGGCTATTAATATCAGCCCCCAGCTGTCTGCCTAGCCTTTGCTAGCTATTAAATTAGGGGGGACCCCACGTCATTTTTTTGGGGGGGTTCCCCATTTTAATAGCTAGTAAAGACTAGGTATTCAGCTGGGGGCTGATATTAGTAGCCTGGGAAGCTCCGTGGGTATTACCCCCTTCCCAGGCTTCAAACATCTGCCCCAGCTGTCTGCTTAACCTCCGCTAGAGCCTAAAATTAAGGGGAACCCCACGCCAATTTTTTTAATAATCCTTTATTTTAATACTAAATGACAAGTACAGTAACCAACACTATCACTGTACTTCATATATATGTGACTGACATGTTTCTATCTATCTAATCTATGTGTGAAGCTCTATTCTGTCTGTTATAAATTGTCGGGTACCGCTGCTGAATTGCCGGCCGGCTTTTTTAAAGAGACAGTGCATGAAAACACTATTATTTGTTTTAATAAATCCTTTACACTAAATGACAAGTACAGTAAGCAATACTGTCACTGTACTTCATATATATGTGACTGACATGTTTCTATCTATCTAATCTATGTGTGAAGCTCTATTCTTTCTATTCTAAATTGTTGGGTGCCGGCTTATGCCGCTGCTGAATTGCCGGCTTTTTATATATTGTCACAGAAGCGATGCGAACTTCCCTGCTCCGGACACAGCGCAGCGCTTCTGTGACAAGTGAAAGCTGTCGGCACAGAAGCCCTGCGCTGTGTCCGGAGCTGGGAATACGCAGCGATGTGTCAGTTTCAGCACAGAAGCGCTGACTGTCTGGACGTATTTTAACTCCCTCCACCTTATATTAACTCCGACATGGCAGGGATACGGCCACGGCAGCTTATTAACACCCCCAGAGTATCCCCGCATGTCAATTTCTGAAAGTTCAAAAGCATTACCGGCGTATAAGACGACCCCAGACTAGACAGAAGATTTTTCAGTCTTCAAAAGTCGTCTTATACGCCGGAATATACGGTAGATCTGATGCTTGTTTTTGACTAACTTTTGGTTTCTGAATTTTCTCTCTCACAACTTTTTAAGTTACAGGGTACCCTTCTTTTGTCTCCAAAACCATACAAAATGTACATACAATGCAAAATAATGCAAAAAATAACCTGAATATAATGTTTATTTAAAACTATTTTGTTCATACAAAGAATGTATTGTTATTGTATGGCAAATTGTGTGCAAGTAGTAAAGTTAGGGAGCAGTAAAGGCAAAAATATACACTTTTCCTGGAGTGTTCAATCTGTAGACAATCTCTCCTGATGCTCCAACAACAGTCAGTCATCATATGTACATCCCGTCTACCCTGATACCGTCCCTCCATGACCTTGAAATCTTGGTGGAATAGTTCACATTGCTCCTCACTGATTGCACCAAGGTTTTCAGGGAAGATAGAAAGATGGCTATGCAGAAAATGCACCTTGATGCTGAAGTTGCAGCCAAGCATTTTGTATCTCTTCCAAGAGTTTCTGGACAATTTTGGTGTAATTGTTTGCTCATGTATTTCTAAGAAAGTCCTTGACAAGGTCTGTGAATGATAACCAAGGATTCTTTTGGAGTTCTGACATTGTCTCAATGAAATGTTCATCTTTGATGAGCAGAATAATCTGTGGACCATCAAACACACTGGCCTTTATTTTTTTCAAATGACAGGCTAGAAAATGCCAATATTAGGTACTTGAAACAGTCTACTTCAGTTGGCAGAGTTTTAACAAATTGCTTCATGAGATCCAGTTTCATGTGCAGTGGAAGGAATTCAGAGTTTTTTCTGTCAACAAGTGGCTTATGTAGAATGTTTGGATCTCCAGGTTTGAGGTCATATCGTGGAGGCCAATTCATTTCCACTCAATGCTTCTCACAAGCTCTGCTGTCCCACATGCACAGTATACATGGATAATTGGTGTATCCTCGTTGCTGACCAAGAAGTAAGCAAATCTTTTTAAGGTGAACACAAATGATCCAATTGTGATATTGCAACAACTCAATGACTCTCTTTATGTATCTGTATTTTTCCCAAAGAGGAACTGAATAGCCAATGGGAACTGCACCAAATAAATTGCCATTGTGGAGGACACACTTTGAGCTATCGATGAACAGTCCCATTCGAGTTATAGATTGGAATTCCCAATTTCTCAATTAAAGCATGTATGTTATGGCAATACACAAAGCCACTGTCACTTCTAAAGTATTGCAGAAATGCACTTTCTCTGGATGGAAGGTACAATACCGTTTTTCTCATAAGTCTTGATGCTAGGAGTTCTGAAGCCTTTTTTTCACAGTACCAAATCTCGTGAAAAATTGTTGAACTCATGCTGGTCAAATCCCTTATGAACATCATCAATTTCAAAATCGTCATCATTGCTGTCACTTTGTTCTTCACCATAAAGCTGTTCTTGAAAAGAGGATAGTTCAAGGAAAAGTGGCACTGGGATTTCAGCTGAATGAGGCACTGGACGTATAGCTAATAGTAGACTAGGATACTCTATTTTATATTTATCTTTCTTGTTATATCCTGCAACGGAGGGTCCTCTCTGTACCAGTCTGTCATTGTTAGTTTGTTCTCTGTCATTTATATTTGTATTTTGTATGTAGCCCGTTGTGATGTACAGCGCCATAGAAAAATAAATAATAATAATAAAGAAGTTGTGCAAGAAACGATTAGAAAAGAAAGCAGCACTACACCAGCGGTCATATAGCTCAGACTCCCTCCAAGTAGTAGTATAACCTAGTCATATGCCATCACTAGTCTTGGAGATGGAAAATCCCCTTTTAATGTTTCCGTTTTTTAGAGCAGCTAGAGAGTTTGAGTGTCTTTCCTCTGTATAATATAAGTTGACATTGTTAGTTGTGTTTATTCTTTTCCGATGCAAGAGACTCTTATTCTACAGCTTAAAAGTATATTGAAAATTAGAAATCCCCATAAAGGTTTCTCCTCTGGGAAGCTGCGTTACATGTTGATAATAATAACTTATACATGAGAACTCCTTATATCTGATTTTGTTCCCATGGCGACCAAGGCTCCTCAGTCTAGGCAGTATCACCGAGTCTTCTATGCTCCACTGGATCTTCACAGTACGGAAAGCTGTTGTAAAAAATACTGTCATTGAATATCGGAATCTGCCAAAGCATTATCATTTACTGATTATTTAAAATTCCTTTAAACTGACGGCAATAAAACCATGCAAAGTCCTACATATTGATATGGTGAAATGCTGCCATAATGATGAGACAGTGCTATATATTGACTGACAGACATGGTGATGATACTACTGTACATAGACTGATATGATGATCAGATGCTGCTGTATATAGACTGACTGCCATAGTGATGAAATGCTGTGCACCTGATTAGTAAATGTGCACTCTTACTGTATAAGGGATTCTGGAGAGCTGAATAATTCTGAGATTGCTGTTACCATTAAAAGTGGTAGTTTATGTTGAATTTGGAGAAGCCTCTTGTTATATTTGTTGTATTCAGCTATTTAAAGGGAACCTGTCACCAGATTTGGCCGATATGAGATACAGCGACCTTTCAGCCCTCATATACAGCATTCTATAATGCTGTATAAGCCCCCGATTCGACCTGCAAGGGAAGAAAGAGAACTTTTATTATACTCATCTGTGGGGGCCGTCCGGTCCGAGGGGTGTCACTGGTCCTGGTCTGGCGCCTCCCTTCTTCTTGTGAGGCTGTCCTCCTTCTTGCTTCGTGTGGATGATGCGTTCCTACATCATCCACACCGATTACCCGGCATCGCACTTCTGCGCAGGCGTACTTCTCTGCCCTGACTAGGACAGAGTAAAGTACTGCAGTGCACATGCACCGGGGCTTTTTGACCTTTCCCGGCGCCTGCACACTGCAGTACTTTGCTCTGCCCTAATCAGGGCAGAGAAGTACGCCTGTGCAGGAGCACAATGCCGGGTATCCTGTGTGGATGACCTAGAGATGCGTCGTCCACACGAAGCAAGAAGGAGGATGGCATTGAAAGAAGAAGGGAGGTGCTGGACCAAAACGAGTGACACTTCTTGGACTGGACCTCTCCCAATGTGAGTATAATAAAAGGTCTTTTTCATGTTTTGCAGGTCGGATCGGGGACTTATATACAGCATTATAGAATGCTGTATATCAGGCCTGAAAGGTGATGGCTGTATCTCATATTGGCCAAACCTGGTGACAGGTTCCCTTTAAATTGTTCTTGTTTGATTGGTTTATTGCAAACCACTGGAAGCTTGTAAATTTTGCCCATTAAACCTAATTTACAATGGGGATGAGGGTGAATAATTTTGATTGCCTATATATAGTCTAAAAGACATATTGATGAGATGCTGATACATATAAGAGAGATATGATACTGCTGTATATAGACTGGCAGATGTGATGATGTGGCACTGCTATATATAGATTTCCAGAAATGATGAGATACTGCTATATATAGGTATGATTCTGAGCTGCTGCTGTATATAGACTGACGGACACGTTGATGACCTGCTGCTGCATATAGACTGACTAATAAGATGCTGAGATGCTTCTTTAGGTAGGAATCTAATCTCCTACCTTTATATAACTGCCTCTTCGGCTATCCCAATTTGATGTATCTACTCTGTAAAGTATAGTAAGGAGTACAGCTATGGGTAGTCATAGGTTTGTGCTACAACTTATATCCATTTTTAGGGTTTGTAGTAGTAAAGGTGTCAGACCAATGGTGCTACTTACCATGCCCTTTTAGAAAAGTAACGCAGAGTAAAGGACCCCATGCACACTAGATAAGTCATCTGAACCTAACAATTTTTAGCTGATTCGGCTGATAATCTAATGTATATGGGGGGCCTCCCAGCTGTCCACCAACAGATTATGTTGAGGATTGGAAGTTTTAAACTCCGTTCTGCTCCTTTTATTCAGTGAGGTGACAAGCAAATGCTGAATTATTTTGGTAACAGTTTTCTCATAAAGAGCAAAGAAACGCTTGGTAAAACTAAAAAAAAAAAGACTGCAACATAAAATAGTACATCTGGTTCAGGTATGTATGTTGACTGGTAACAGCTTGCAATTGCTTATGTGCTCATCTCTTAAGGAAGCGCGTGTGTATTATAGAAGGATAACTTCTGGTGTAGCGGACTTCTCTCAGTCTTCACTGTCAGTTATGCAAGAACATCAGGCTCCAAATTGGTACAAAAAGAAAACCTCAACAGAGCAATTCTTCAAGATCAAGAAGAATTGCAATTGGATGAAGCAGATAACCTGGAATGCATTACTGTATGACCAATTAAAAGGAATGATTTTTACCTTTTCATTTATATGTGCTTCTTCGTCATCCAGGAGTACGGCCTTATTGATGGATTATTTCTTGTAAGAATTCTGAGAAATTTGTTTAATTTATCACTGTAAATTTATATAATTAATTTTATGAGAAGCTGTAAGAAGCCTTATAGAGGATCTTTCATAACCTTTGACCTTATAAACTGTATGTTCCTGCACATAGGAATTTAATGTACCACATAAGGCACCAGTAGCTTTTTCATCCTCTATCTCCATAAAAAAATAAAAATAAAAACGGGAGAAAAACTTTTTTTCTACTTTCCTGCTGCTATGTACAGGATTGTACAGTTTATAAGATCAAAAGTTGTGAAAGTTCTTCATTAAGCTGAATTCACTTGTTTTATATTACATGGTCCTTGCTTGAGTCAGAATCAGAATACCTAGTCCAACTATGTATCTCCTCTCCTGACCTAAACTAACAGTAGACCCGCAGTTGGGCCAGGTCCTAATATAGATATGTGAAAATAGCCTTAGGGGCAGAAAACTAATTACAATGCTGGGTACTGTACAGTCATGACTAAAATGTTTGAGACTGACACAAATTTTGGTTTTCAAAGTTTGCTACAGTTTCAGTTTTTATAGTGGCAATTTGCATTAAGTCTAGATTGTTATGAAAAGTGATCTGATGAATTGCAAAAAAATTGCAAAGTCACTCCTTGCCATGAAAATTAACTTAATTAAAAAAAAACATTTCAACTGAATTTCAGCCCTACCATAAAATGACCTCCTTGCATCAGGTTCCATGATCTTCTGGTTAACTCAGGAGACGGTAACGAGGACAAGGTAGCTGATATTGTGCTTTCATACTGATTGAATTATAAGAGCTGACAGGTTGCTTTAAATGGGGACTGGTGCTTGAAATCATTTTCTTCTATTAACCGTGGTTTCTTCCATGGAAACACATGCAGTCATCATTGCTTTGCATCAAAGTGTTTTACTGGCAAGGACAATGTTGCTTTAAAGATTGCCCCTAAATCAACCATTTGTTGCATCATAAAGAATTTCACTGAGAGAGATTCAGTTTCTGTGAAGAAGGCTTCTTGGCGCCCAAGAAGTGCCCGAGTACTGTCTCCTAAAGGATTTTGATACTGTTCAATACCAGTTTAGAGCTTGCCCAGGAATGGCAGCAGCCAGGAGTCCGTGTATCTGCTCACACAGTGAGGCAAAAGCTTTTGAAGGCTAACTTGGTGTCAAGAAGGACAACAAAGAAGCCACTGCTCTCAAATAAAGTGATCAAGGACAGACTGACTTACAGCTACAAGTACAGGAATTGAATGCAGAAGACTTGGATAAAGTTTTTTTTTTTTGACTAACGAATCCCCCTTCACCAGACTGGATAAGGAGAGGTTAGGACTACCATGAATCCTGTGTCATGCTAGCATTAAAACACCCTAAGACCATTCATGTGTGGGGTTTGCTTTTCATCCAAGGGAGTGAAGTCACTCCTAATTTTGTGTAAAAGCACCGTGTTATGGCAAGTTTTTAACACTAAGGTTCGGATACGGCTTTAAAGAAGGCAACCCTTTGCGATATAACGCAATTTTATTTATAATAGTTGATTTAAAAGGTAAAATACATAATTAAAGGAATAGTATGATATGATGATATTGCATACACTTTTGTATATGTTATAATACAAAGGTTAAGTACATATATATATATATATATATATATATATATATATATATACTCACTTCGTCACCAAGGAGCTTTTAAACATCATCCGTCTGGAACATCAGAGAAGCAATTTCACCAAGACAGAGAGACCCCTGGAAGTCTTCACAACACTGCATGGGCAGGTACATACAACACTACACATCAATGCAGGTATAACTTATGGCTTCTTTATCTAGGAGTTTATGAGCATCATCTGTATAATTGACAGAGAACCCCTGAGAAGTCTACACAAGAAAGCTTCTGTCTGTATCATGATTCCAGTGACTTTTATAAGGTTTAGACAATGGAAGCATAAAGCTGTTTAATGTTTATAAGTATGAGTCGTCGATAATACAGAATTGGCCAGGTTCTGTAATCTCGAGAAGTTTACCTATAAACATTGTTTTAGACAATAGATCTGTGTATTTCTTATGGAACATAATGGTAAGTGTACACACATTATCTGAATCAGTATTTTGGTTACAATAACACTATTTGTCAAAGCAAATATAACACTGGTCACTTGTGTACAAATCAGGATAATGAATCTTTGAAACACACAACTTCATAGACCATAGAACAGTTAACATTGTCTTACTGCATTGACACCTAGCAAATACTTTGTGGATAGCATGCATCAAGGACAGTTCATGTGAAAGAACTACTTTATCAGTATCAGAGTATATCAATGATATTACACTGCAGTATATTGCAATATATTCCACACTTGGTCTAATGACCACACTTTATCAAAGCATATAAACAATATGTTACAATATGTAGGCTATAAGATATCCATATTTTTATTAGCACTACACACTGCCATAAATAATGTCATCTAAACATCCTCCAAGAGCAATTTCTCCCAACAATCCGGGAGCATTGTGGAGATAAAAAATGCTATTTCTAGCACGATGGAGATCATGACACAAGGCAAAAGTGACCTGGTGAACAAAACATTGAAATTTTGGGCCCCTGGCCATTGGCCAGGAAATTCTCCATATCTCAGACCTGTTAAGAAACAGTGGTCAATCCTGAAAAAGCGGGTGGACAAACAAAAACACAGAAATTTTGATAGTTTCCGCTCACTAATTAGGTAAGAATAGATTGCCATGAATTAGGCTTTGGTCGAAAAGCTGATACCCAGCATGCCAGGGCGAATATCAGAAGTCTTGCTAAAAAAAGGGATTATCACTGAATCTTTGCATAAACCGGATATATTGGCCATTAAAAGTTTAAAACCTGCTAAAATGCTTATACAGTGCATTGCAAAGGTATTCAACCCTTTGGCTTTTTATTATGTTACATTATAACCCTGTGTTTAAATATTTTTGTAATCCTATTTGTGTGTGATGCATCAGCACTAAATAGTCTAAGTTAGTGAAGTGAGGAAAATATAGGCATAAATTACATTTATGGGATCAAATAACTAAAAATTGGCATGTGCATATGTATACACCCCTTTTGCTGTGAAGCCCCTAAAAATTTATGGTGCAAGCAATTACCTTCATAAGTCACATACTTAGTGAAAGGAAAAAAACCTGTGTGCAATCTAAGTGTCACATGGTCTGTCAGTGTATACACACCTTTTCTGAAAGGCCACAGAGGCTGCACCACTAACCAAATAACACCATGAAGACCAATGAGCTCTCCAAACAAATCAGGGACCAAGTTGTTGAGAAGTATAAGTCAGAGTTGGGTTATAAAAACAAAATATCTGAGACTCTGATGATCCCCCGAAACACCATCAAATACATTATCATCAAATGGAAAGAACATGGTACCACAATAAACCTGCCAAGAGAGGGCAACACACCAAAAGTCTCAGCCCAGACAAGAAGGGCATTAATCAGAGAGGCAGCCCAGAGACCAAAGGTAACCCTGAAGGAGCTGCAGAGTTCCCAAGCAGAGACTGGAGTATCTGTCCATACGACCACAATAAGCCGTACACTCCATACAGTTTGCCTTTATGGAAAAGTCGGCAGAAAAAAGCCTTTACTTACAGGCAAAAATTGTAAGACTCGTTTTGGGTTTGCTAAAAGACATGTGGGAGACTCCCCAAATGTATGCAGGAAGGTGCTGTGGTTAGATGAAACCAAAATTGAACTTTTTGGCCACCAATGTAAACACTATGTCTGGCGCCAAACCAACACACCTCATTACCCCAAGAGCACCATCCCCACAGTGAAACATGGTGGAGGCATCATTCTGTGGGGATGATTGTCGGCAGCAGGGACAGGGAAAATGGTCCAAGTAGAGGGGAAGATGGATTGTGTGAAATACAAGGATATCCTTGAGCAAAACCTGTTTCTGTGTTGTGATTTGAGACTGGGACGGAGGTTCACCTTCCAAGATGACAATGACCCGAAGCAGACTGCTAAAACACTCGAGTGGTTTAAGGGGAAACGTGTAAATGTTTTGTAGTGGCCTAGTTAAAGACCAGACCTTAATCCAATTGAGAATTTGTGGTCAGACTTGAAGATTGCTATTCACTAGAGGAAACCATCTAACTTCAAGAAGCTGAAGCAGTTTTGTCTTGAGGAATGGGCAAAAAGCCCACTGCCATGATGTGGAAAGCTCATAGAGACTTATCCAAAATGAGTTGCAGCTTTAACTGCTGCAAAAGGAGACTCTACAAAGTACTGAATTTAGGGGGGTGAATAGTTATATACAGTTGTGCTCAAAAGTTTATATACCCTGGCAGAATTTTTCCTTTCTTGGCCTTGTTTCAGAGAATATGAATGATAACAAAATAACTTTTTCTCCACTCATGGTTATTGGTTGGGTAAAGCCATTTATTGTCAAACTACTGTGTTTTCTCTTTTTAAATCTTAATGACAACCAAAAACATCCAAATGACCCTGATCAAAAGTTCACATACCCCAGTTCTTAATACCGTGTATTGCCCACTCTAACATCAATGACAGCTTGAAGTCTTTTGTGGTAGTTGTGGATGAGGTTCTTAAATTTCTCAGATGGTAAAGCTGCCCATTCTTCTTGGCAAAAAGCCTCCAGTTCCTGTAAATTCCTGGGCTGTCAAGCATGAACTGCGCGCTTGAGATCTCCCCAGTGTGGCTCAATGATATTGAGGTCAAGAGACTGAGATGGCCACTTCAGAACCTTCAGTTTATTCTGCTGTAGCCAATGGCAGGTCAACTTGGCCTTGTGTTTTGGATCGTTGTCATGTTGGAACGTTCAAGTACATCCCATGCGCATCTTCTGGGCTGATAAGTGCAAATTTGCCTCAAGTATTTGTTGATAACGTGCTGCATTCATCTTTCCTTCAACTTTTACCAAGTTTCCTGTGCATTTGAAGCTCACACATCCCCAAAACATCAGCGATCACATCCCCAAAACATCAGCGATCCACCTCCGTTGTTTACTGTAGGAATGGTGTTCCTTTCATCATAGGCCTTGTTGACCTCTCTCCAAATGTATTTTTATGGTTGTGGCCAAAAAGTTTAATTTTGGTCTCATCACTCCAAATTACCTTGTTCCAGAAGTTTTGAGGCTTGTCTCTGTGCTGTTTGGCGTATTGTAGGCGAGATACTTTGTGGCATTTGCGCAGGAATGGCTTTCTTCTGGCAACTCGACCATGCAGCCCATTTTTCTTCAAGTGCCTCCTTATTGTGCATCTTGAAACAGCCACACCGCTAGTTTTCAGAGAATCCTAAATTTCAGCAGGTGTTATTTGTGGGTTTTTCTTTGTATCCCAAACAATTTTCCTGGCAGTTGTGGCCGAAATTTTTGTTGGTCTGCCTGACCATAGTTTGTATTTCACAGAGCCCCTGATTTTCCATTTGTTAATCACAGTTTGAATGCTGCTGACTGACATTATCAATTCCTTGGATATTTTTTGTATCCCTTTCCTGTGTTATACAGTTCAACTAACTTTTCCCATAGATCCGTTGACAATGTTTTTGCTTTCCCCATGACTCACAATCCAGAAATGTCAGTGGCTGGATGTAAGATGCCAGAGTCTGTCTGGATCCCATAAACTCACTCAGCTTTTATGAACACACACTGAATACAAGCAAACAGGTCACAGGTGAGGATGTTACCTTTAGTAGCCATTCAAACCCATTTGTGTCAAATTCTGTGCATGTTATCAGGCCAAAATCACCAGGGTATGTGAACTTTTGATCAGGGTCATTTGGATGTTTTTGGTTGGCATTAAGATTTATAAAGAGAAAACACAGTAGTTTGACAATAAATGACTTCACCCAACCAATAACTATGAAGTGGAGAAAATGTTTTTTTTGTTATCATTCATATCAAGAAAGGAAATATTCTGCCGGGGTATGTAAACTTTTGAGCACAACTGTGAACTGAAGTTTTTAGTTATTTTGTCCTATTTGTTGTTTGCTTCACAACTGCTTATAATCGTGATATAGCAGCATAAAAATTCAGAGTTGATTTTCTTTGCGCCGAAATATATATTGAATATAATGATCAGGAAGATTTATTTGAATTTATTTTTTGTTTTCAAACCTACACAGCAATGTTGAATTCCTCTCGGGTTCCCTTTAACAAGTCATATATCAACAAAGGAGAGCTATAGGAAGCTGACAGGTAACAGAAGCTAGTTAAAATACCAAGTAATTGTTTAGCAAGGCTGCCTGCTTTGCACATAAAATTAGTAACAATTCAATTCTTTACCTTTTGGCTAAGTGCCCACGATGCAGAAATGCTGCAGATTTTTTCCGCATCTCCCTGGCAGGAAAAACGCATGCGGATTTTAGATGCGTTTTTCCTGCCAGGTAGAAGCATTTGTCAAGCGTTTTTGCATGCATTTCTGAATGCGGGTTATCAAGTGCTTTTCCAAGCGATTTTAGCATCACTTGGAAAAATGCTTGACAACTTGGTCACACTGTATAAATCCATGCAACCGGCATGGATTTATATAGTGTGACCAAGTTAATAGTTAAAAATAAGAAAAAAAATGGTAAAAAAAAACATTATACTTACCTTCCAATGGCCCCCGGTCTCCTCTACGATGCGTCCGGTCTCTTGTACGGCTCGCAATGGTCTAAAAGGACCTGCGGTGACGTCATTTAGTCATGTGACAGGTCACGCGACCTCCGACGTCAGCGGTCGCATGACCTGTCACATGACTAAATGACGTCACCGCAGGTCCTTTTAGACCATCGCGAGCTGTACAAGAGACCGGACGCATCGTACAGGAGACCGGGGGACATCGGAAGGTAAGTATAATGTTTATTTTTTATTTAAAATTCTTAAAAGGTACTACCCGGGTCTGGAGGAGAGTCTCCTCTTCTCCAGACGCGGGTACCATCCGCACATTGAATCGCTTAATATCCGCATGTGCACATGTAGTCATGCGGATATTAAGCGATTCAATGCAAGTCAATGGCGGCAATTACGCTGCGTGTCCGCAAAATTAATGGACATGCTGCGTATTTTTCGTCAATGATAATCTGCAGCGGAAATTTCCTCAGCATGTGCACAGCACATGCGGATTATCATTGGGCACCATGGGGCACGTATTACCAAGTGTTTTTTAAGCTTTTTCGCTGCGGAAATTCCGTGGCAAAAACGCTTGAAAAACGCATAGTGGGCACGCAGCCTTTGAATAACTTGTTATTGGAAAATTAGTGTAAGGCCCCCTTCACATGTACGTGTCCACACGTACACCATTATAATCTATGGTGCTGCACACACGAATGACACACTGATTAAAAACACTGACACCTGTACTATTTTTTTCCGGTGCTGGTATTGTACGGACGTGTAAAGGGGGCCTAATGCAGAGTTATTAAGTTGTAAAGTGGATAGGTAATTGAGTGTATTAGAACATTTCCAGTTGATTCTTGGATGGTATGTAGACTTGCATTTACAGGGTTTCTCTATAATGTTCATGAATACCTATAAATATGGTCTTAGTATATTTTACCAATAAGCTGAGATCTAATAGTATAGCATCTCTGTCTTGGGTATGTTCAGCATAGGTCTCATGCCCCCACTGGAACGAATGGCATATAATCTATAAATTTGCTTTGTGTTTTAAAGCATTGCTTTACCTAAAAGTGCATCATTTCATGTTTAAATCAGAAAATGTAGATTTTCTGTCACACTCTAATTCTGTTATTCTGTATTCTATATTATCCCCAATATTATTCACTAGATATGAGCGGATCGATTTTCAGAGTATTGAGTTTCAGTTGAATTTTCTTAAATTGACGGTAAAAATAAATTTGAACTTTTTGATAATCGTTTTTCAAAAAAAAAAAAATCTTGCCTGGCACCATCTCTCACACTGCTGAAGTATCAGAGAGAGGGCCAATGTCATTTTATGTTGTTGCGCGGGCTTCCCCATAATGCCCTGCAGCAATGACACCCTTTGGATTGTCATGCCTTGTACAGTGATGGCCAGTACCTGGGCCATCACAGATCAGCGGTTCCCAGCAGAGCAAAGTTTGTACGACAGAGTTGTTTTCAAACTCCAGAGTCACTGGGTAAGTCTTTCTCTCTCATAGTGTAAGCTCTTATGGTCAGTGAGGTCCTCTCTTTCTCTTCAGTAAAGTGTAAGCTCTTGTGGTGAGTGGGGTCCTCTCTCTCTTCTGTAGAGTGTAAGCTCTTATGGTCAGCAAGGTCCTCTCTCTCTTGTAGAGTGTATGTTCTTATGATCAGGGAGGTCCTCTCTATCTCTTCTGTAAAGTGTCATGCTAGTATAATGCAATGTTTCTCGCCTAGCAACCATATGACATCCATGTGACATGCGTATGCAATGCATTTTTAACATCAGCTTTTACATAAATTAATTCTCTGTCATTTCAAGCTAGCTTTCTAACTAATAAAGCAATCTTTTATACAGATTTAAAAAAATGTCATGGGGTCCCCCTTATTTTTCTTAACCAGCTGAGGGAAAGCCGACAGCTGGGGGCTATTGTTTATAGTCTGGGAAGAGGGTAAAAAACATGGAGCTTCCCTGGCAATTAATATAAGCTCACAGCTGTCTGCGTAGCCGTTCCTGGTTATTAACAAGGGGTGACCCCCCCCCCAAATAAAAAATAGTGGGGTCCCCCTATTTTTAATAACCAGCAAAGGCTAGGCAGACAGCTGCGGGCTGATATTAATAGCTTAGGAAGGGGGCATGGATACTGGCCCCCTTACAGACTAATAGCAGCAGCCCCGAGCCGCCTCAGAAATAGAGCATCCATTAGATGCGCCAATTCTGGCGCTTAGCCTGGGGTTGATGTCAGCTTTGTAATGTCAGCTGACATCAACCCCAGGGGTTAGTAATGGAGAGGCATCTATAAGACACCCCCATTACTAACCCTGTCAGTTTAAGTAAAAAAACACACACACAGAGCAAAGTCCTTTATTTGAACAAAACACTCCACAATCCTCTTTAAGGCTATGTGCACACAGTGCGTTTTCGGTGCATTTTTTGTGTGTTTTTTCAGCGCGGAAATGGGCCAAAAATGCATTGCATACCTGATCCCATGACTTCCTATGACATTTTGCAAGTTCTGTGCACATGATCAGGAATTTTCCTGAGCGGATTTCATGTGCGTAAAAAAACGCAGCATGTCAGTTCTTTGTGCGTTTCCGCATGTGTTTTTGCCTATACAATGCATTGGGAAAAACGCATGGCAAAAACGCATGTTAAACACTGTGGATTTTCCCCAGTCTTTTTCCTGCCAAGAGGTGCAGAAACGCTGCAGAAATTGCTGCAAGCAATTCCTGAACGTGCGCACATAGCCTTACCCATTTATTGATATCCAAAGAAAAATAAAAAACTAAGCCATTCTCACCTCTTGATTTCTTTTCTTGCATCCTTTGACTTGCATTGCCGAGTCTCGTCCAATATACGCTGCGACTCGCAGCTTGCTGCAATTTTTTTCTCAGTCCGATTCGAGCTGAGGAAAGTTTTTGTATCGGATTGTACTCGTCCGTTTTAAACGGAGTCTAAACTCTTGTGGTCAGCAAGGTCCTCTCTCTCTTGTAGAGTGTATGTTCTTATGGTCAGTAAGGTCCTCTCTCTTCTGTAGAGTGTAAGCTCTTATGGTCAGCTGGGTTCTCTCTCTCTCTTTCTCTCAACATAGTCCTCTTTCTCACTCTCTTTTTCGGCACTTGTTGTATACAGTGGCCTTGGCACATACTTGTGCAAAATTGTGTGATGGGTCTTGTGCCCAGACACTTTGCTGACTAAAGGAGATTCTGCAACTGTTATTTCCAAAGTATTTCTGCTGTATAGTACATGGACCATTGGACCTGTCTGGCTGTGATAAAACTGGACCAAAAAGTGCCACACTTCTGGTGCAAGTTCATTGGTAACTGCAAGTTGCCAGCGATATTTTGCTCTGCATTAAATGATGTTCATTGTAAGCGTATCTCATGCTGCTGTCAGTATTAGAAATATTTAGTCAGTCCTTAATTCACCTAAGCGAAAAGATATAAGCCAGTGCTTTAAAATTCTAATTATGGTTTATTTGTCAAAAATCTACACAAGCAGATTCACTGCCACCAAGACAAGAGGCATTTCACTTTGGGAAATTGGTAATATGTACGATTTGATTATCTTTGACTTTTTTCTTTAAAATAGGGTTAAATATCTATTTGTAAGCAGGCGGAAATAGGGGAAATGTACATTCCGCAATTGCAACCCCCTAACTTAATTATATTTCTTGCTCATTAAATTAACCTATTAAATATGTTATAAAAAGAAAATAATATCTTTCCTCCCATTGTGGATTTAAGGTAAAAAGGGCTAAAACAAGATTTAATTAAATGTTATGTTTTGCAGAAACCAGCAAACATCCTGGTAATGGGGGAAGGTCCTGAGAGAGGAAGAGTCAAAATAGGTAAATAAAATTGACATAAATGTACATGATTGCTGCTTTAAACATGGCTTTATGTGATTATAAAATATACTAAGTACAATATCATATACAATAATAAGATATAGCATCTATATCTGTGTTGTTTTTTCTAAATCTATTATAACACTAAAGTTCTAAATCTAACATAATGAAGGATGAAATATCAAGGAGAACCTGTTTCCAGGACAAGATTATTTAAATAAATGATTAAATCTTAGAGCTGTCCTAATAACTTTGGGCTATTGGGCCCAATTACACCTACTTAAAAACGTGTAACAACGTTGGGCTCAAAAAGCTTGTTCTCAGATGGAAATTGTCAAGAACATGCTACGTTACTCTTCATAGAGAGGAATTTCGAGTTACTGGACAGATTATCTGTATCTCTGTCATCCATTCCGGAGAACAAGGAGAAGCAGAACACCAGGCAATACCGTGTATAGGAAGAGTTTAGTTTTGGGGAGTGGATGGGGAGGCAAACATTTTTTCTTGTTTAGTTATATCCACTAACTCAGGTGTTATAGTATGATGTATAGCTAATCTAATATAAATTAGTCTAACCTGACAAAAGGATGATAAAAAAAAACAACTAATAAGATCATTATAAAGCTGGCAAAGCTAAATCCTTTTCTGACAAAATATGGACACATTTATAACAGGGCTGTGGAGTCGGAGTAGTGGAGTCAGAGTCGGTGTCCATTTTGATGGAGTCGGTATAAAATGGATCGACGCCAACTCCTGAAATATATAATAAATTGGGTTCATTAGTACAATGCAGTATGTGCTGTCATTTTTTTCATAAGAATTTGGGAAAGTTATGAAATGTCCTATAAATGTCTGATCTATTACTGATCTAAGGATCTCGGCTTTTAGTTGAGATGAATCTGTGCCGCACTTTATGTACATGCTCAGTAGTGAGGTAGTGAGATGAATCTGTGCTGCACTTTATGTACATGCTCAGTAGTGAGGCAGTGAGATGAATCTGTGCTGCACTTTATGTACACGCTCAGTAGTGAGGCAGTGAGATGATTCTGTGCTGCACTTTATGTACATGCTCAGAAGTGAGGCAGTGAGATGAATCTGTGCTGCACTTTATGTACATGCTCAGTAGTGAGGCAGTGAGATGAATCTGTGCTGCACTTTATGTACATGCTCAGTAGTGAGGCAGTGAGATGAATCTGTGCTGCACTTTATGTACATGCTCAGTAGTGAGGCAGTGAGATGAATCTGTGCTGCACTTTATGTACATGCTCAGTAGTGAGGCAGTGAGATGAATCTGTGCTGCACTTTATGTACATGCTCAGTAGTGAGGCAGTGAGATGAATCTGTGCTGCACTTTATGTACATGCTCAGTAGTGAGGCAGTGAGATGAATCTGTGCTGCACTTTATGTACACGCTCAGTAGTGAGATGAATCTGTGCTGCACTTTATGTACATGCTCAGTAGTGAGGCAGTGAGATGAATCTGTGCTGCACTTTATGTACACGCTCAGTAGTGAGGCAGTGAGATGAATCTGTGCTGCACTTTATGTACACGCTCAGTAGTGAGGCAGTGAGATGAATCTGTGCTGCACTTTATATACACGTTCAGTAGTGAGGCAGTGAGATGAATCTGTGCTGCACTTTATGTACATGCTCAGTAGTGAGGCAGTGAGATGAATCTGTGCTGCACTTTATGTACATGCTCAGTAGTGAGGCAGTGAGATGAATCTGTGCTGCACTTTATGTACATGCTCAGCAGTGAGATGAATCTGTGCTGCACTTTATGTACACGCTCAGTAGTGAGGCAGTGAGATGAATCTGTGCTGCACTTTATGTACATGCTCAGCAGTGAGGCAGTGAGATGAATCTGTGCTGCACTTTATGTACATGCTCAGTAGTGAGGCAGTGAGATGAATCTGTGCTGCACTTTATGTACACGCTCAGTAGTGAGGCAGTGAGATGAATCTGTGCTGCACTTTATGTACATGCTCAGTAGTGAGGCAGTGAGATGAATCTGTGCTGCACTTTATGTACATGCTCAGCAGTGAGATGAATCTGTGCTGCACTTTATGTACATGCTCAGCAGTGAGGCTGTGAGATGAATCTGTGCTGCACGTTATGTACATGCTCAGTAGTGAGGCAGTGAGATGAATCTGTGCTGCACTTTATGTACATGCTCAGCAGTGAGGCAGTGAGATGAATCTGTGCTGCACTTTATGTACATGCTCAGTAGTGAGATGAATCTGTGCTGCACTTTATGTACATGCTCAGTAGTGAGATGAATCTGTGCTGCACTTTATGTACATGCTCAGCAGTGAGGCAGTGAGATGATTCTGTGCTGCACTTTATGTACACGCTCAGTAGTGAGGCAGTCAGATGAATCTGTGCTGCACTTCATGTACATGCTCAGCAGTGAGATGAATCTGTGCTGCACTTTATGTACATGCTCAGTAGTGAGGCCGTGAGATGAATCTGTGCTGCACTTTATGTACACGCTCAGTAGTGAGGCTGTGAGATGAATCTGTGCTGCACTTTATGGACATGCTCAGTAGTGAGGCAGTGAGATGAATCTGTGCTGCACTTTATGTACATGCTCAGTAGTGAGGCAGTGAGATGATTCTGTGCTGCACTTTATGTACATGCTCAGTAGTGAGGCAGTGAGATGAATCTGTGCTGCACTTTATGTACATGCTCAGTAGTGAGGCAGTGAGATGAATCTGTGCTGCACTTTATGTATACGCTCAGCAGTGAGATGAATCTGTGCTGCACTTTATGGACATGCTCAGTAGTGAGGCAGTGAGATGAATCTGTGCTGCACTTTATGTACATGCTCAGTAGTGAGGCAGTGAGATGATTCTGTGCTGCACTTTATGTACAGTACAGACCAAAAGTTTGGACACACCTTCTCATTTAAAGATTTTTCTGTATTTTCATGACTATGAAAACTATACATTCACACTGAAGGCATCAAAACTATGAATTAACACATGTGGAATTATATACTTTACAAAAAAGTGTGAAACAACTGAAAATATGTCTTATTTTCTAGGTTCTTCAAAGTAGCCAACTTTTGCTTTGATGACTGCTTTGCACACTCTTGGCATTCTCTTGATGAGCTTCAAGAGGTAGTCACCGGAAATGGTTTTCACTTCACAGGTGTGCCCTGTCAGGTTTAATAAGTGGGATTTCTTGCCTAATAAATGGGGTTGGGACCATCAGTTGTGTTGTGCAGAAGTCAGGTGGATAAACAGCTGATAGTCCTACTGAATAGACTGTTAGAATTTGTATTATGGCAAGAAAAAAGCAGAAAAACGAGTGGCCATCATTACTTTAAGAAATGAAGGTCAGTCAGTGTGAAAAATTGGGAAAACTTTGAATGTGTCCCCAAGTGCAGTTGCAAAAACCATCAAGCGCTGCAAAGAAACTTGCTCACATGAGGACCGCCCCAGGAAAGGAAGACTAAGAGTCACCTCTGCTTCTGAGGATAAGTTTATCCGAGTCACCAGCCTCAGAAATCGCAGGTTAACAGCAGCTCAGATTAGAGACCAGGTCAATGCCACACAGAGTTGTAGCAGCAGACACATCTCTTCAACAACTGTTAAGAGGAGACTTTGTGCAGCAGGCCTTCATGGTAAAATAGCTGCTAGGAAACCACTGCTAAGGACAGGCAACAAGCAGAAGAGACTTGCTTGGGCTAAAGAACACAAGGAATGGACATTAGACCAGTGGAAATCTGCGCTTTGGTCTGATGAGTCCAAATTTGAGATCTTTGGTTCCAACCACCGTGTGTTTGTGCAACGCAGAAAAGGTGAACGGATGGACTCTACATGCCTGGTTCCCACCGTGAAGCATGGAGGAGGAGGTGTGATGGTGTGAGGGTGCATTGCTGGTGACACTGTTGGGGATTTATTCAAAATTGAAGGCATACTGAACCAGCATGGCTACCACAGCATCTTGCAGTGGCAGGCTATTCCATCCGGTTTGCGTTTAGTTGGACCATCAATTATTTTTCAACAGGACAATGACCTCAAACACACCTCCAGGCTGTGTAAGGGCTATTTGACCAAGAAGGAGAGTGATGGGGTGCTATGCCAGATGACCTGGCCTCCACAGTCACCAGACATGAACCCAATCGAGATGGTTTGGGGTGAGCTGGACCGCAGAGTGAAGGCAAAAGGGCCAACAAGTGCTAAGCATCTCTGGGAACTCCTTCAAGATTGTTGGAAGACCATTTCCGGTGACTACCTCTTGAAGCTAATGAAGAGAATGCCAAGAGGGTGCAAAGCAGTCGTCAAAGCAAAAGGTGGCTACTTTGAAGAACCTAGAATATAAGACATATTTTCAGTTGTTTCACACTTTTTTGTTAAGTATATAATTCCACATATAATTCCACATGTGTTAATTCATAGTTTTGATGCCTTCAGTGTGAATGTACAATTTTCATAGTCATGAAAATACAGAAAAATCTTTAAATGAGAAGGTGTGTCCAAACTTTTGGTCTGTACTGTACATGCTCAGTAGTGAGGCAGTGAGATGAATCTGTGCTGCACTTTATGTACATGCTCAGTAGTGAGGCTGTGAGATGAATCTGTGCTGCACTTTATGTACACGCTCAGCAGTGAGATGAATCTGTGCTGCACTTTATGTACATGCTCAGTAGTGAGGCAGTGAGATGAATCTGTGCTGCACCTTATGTACACGCTCAGTAGTGAGGCAGTGAGATGAATCTGTGCTGCACTTTATGTACATGCTCAGTAGTGAGGCAGTGAGATGAATCTGTGCTGCACTTTATGTACATGCTCAGCAGTGAGATGAATCTGTGCTGCACTTTATGTACATGCTCAGCAGTGAGGCTGTGAGATGAATCTGTGCTGCACGTTATGTACATGCTCAGTAGTGAGGCAGTGAGATGAATCTGTGCTGCACTTTATGTACATGCTCAGCAGTGAGGCAGTGAGATGAATCTGTGCTGCACTTTATGTACATGCTCAGTAGTGAGGCTGTGAGATGAATCTGTGCTGCACTTTATGTACACGCTCAGCAGTGAGATGAATCTGTGCTGCACTTTATGTACATGCTCAGTAGTGAGGCAGTGAGATGAATCTGTGCTGCACCTTATGTACACGCTCAGTAGTGAGGCAGTGAGATGAATCTGTGCTGCACTTTATGTACATGCTCAGTAGTGAGGCAGTGAGATGAATCTGTGCTGCACTTTATGTACATGCTCAGCAGTGAGATGAATCTGTGCTGCACTTTATGTACATGCTCAGCAGTGAGGCTGTGAGATGAATCTGTGCTGCACGTTATGTACATGCTCAGTAGTGAGGCAGTGAGATGAATCTGTGCTGCACTTTATGTACATGCTCAGCAGTGAGGCAGTGAGATGAATCTGTGCTGCACTTTATGTACATGCTCAGTAGTGAGATGAATCTGTGCTGCACTTTATGTACATGCTCAGTAGTGAGATGAATCTGTGATGCACTTTATGTACATGCTCAGCAGTGAGGCAGTGAGATGATTCTGTGCTGCACTTTATGTACACGCTCAGTAGTGAGGCAGTCAGATGAATCTGTGCTGCACTTCATGTACATGCTCAGCAGTGAGATGAATCTGTGCTGCACTTTATGTACATGCTCAGTAGTGAGGCAGTGAGATGAATCTGTGCTGCACTTTATGTACACGCTCAGTAGTGAGGCAGTGAGATGAATCTGTGCTGCACTTTATGTACATGCTCAGTAGTGAGGCTGTGAGATGAATCTGTGCTGCACTTTATGGACATGCTCAGTAGTGAGGCAGTGAGATGAATCTGTGCTGCACTTTATGTACATGCTCAGTAGTGAGGCAGTGAGATGATTCTGTGCTGCACTTTATGTACATGCTCAGTAGTGAGGCAGTGAGATGAATCTGTGCTGCACTTTATGTACATGCTCAGTAGTGAGGCAGTGAGATGAATCTGTGCTGCACTTTATGTATACGCTCAGCAGTGAGATGAATCTGTGCTGCACTTTATGTACATGCTCAGTAGTGAGGCAGTGAGATGAATCTGTGCTGCACTTTATGTACATGCTCAGTAGTGAGGCAGTGAGATGAATCTGTGCTGCACTTTATGTACATGCTTAGTAGTGAGGCAGTGAGATGAATCTGTGCTGCACTTTATGTACACGCTCAGTAGTGATGCAGTCAGATGAATCTGTGCTGCACTTTATGTACACGCTCAGTAGTGAGGCAGTGAGATGAATCTGTGCTGCACTTTATGTACATGCTCAGTAGTGAGGCAGTGAGATGAATCAGTGCTGCACTTTATGTACATGCTCAGTAGTGAGGCAGTGAGATGAATCTGTGCTGCACTTTATGTACACGCTCAGTAGTGAGGCAGTGAGATGAATCTGTGCTGCACTTTATGTACATGCTCAGTAGTGAGGCAGTGAGATGATTCTGTGCTGCACTTTATGTACATGCTCAGTAGTGAGGCAGTGAGATGAATCTGTGCTGCACTTTATGTACATGCTCAGTAGTGAGGCAGTGCTGTGGAGTCGGGAGTCGGAATAAAATGGACTAACTCCTAAAACATATAATAAGTTGGGTTCATTAGTACAATGCAGGCCATGCTGTTCAGTTGGAGTCGGGAGTCAGGGAAATTGAGTAGTCGAAGTCTGTGGTATGGCTCATCGACTCACCAGCCCTGATTTATAATATATTTGTTTCTTGCATTTTTCCATTTACATTCAATAAGCCATTTTTTTTTCTTCTAGCGAGATGAGTTGTATTTGTCATTCTCACCATTTTGGGGTACATATGACCTAATACCTAGCTTTTATTAACTGTTTATGTTAAGAAATAGAGCGAAAAAGCACCACTCACTATATTCTGTGGCAATATTGTATTCTGCGAGTCAACATAATTACAGCAATATCAAATTTGTATTGTTTTATTATTCTACTAGAATACTGCTTAGGAAAAAAAATGCTTTTTTTTGTGTTGAGGCTTTCCGAGTGTTCCAAGTTTAATATTTTTCTAGCTATGTATACAAGCTGTGGTTTTCACTGGTACCATTTTTGCCATTGCTTTTTGCACTTTTTGGGGGGTTTCTCCTCCGTGCAGGATAAATAATTCTATAGTTTTAATGGTATGGGTCAATGCAATTACAGTGATACCCAATTTATGATTATTTTTTATCTTTTACTACTTTTGCGCAAGAAAAATCACGTTTTTATGAGTAAAAATCATTATTCTTCTTTTTTCCTTCATCATATTTTGAAAGTTGTAAGTTTTTCCCTTTTCTGACTTCAGTGTTCTATGAGGGCTTCTTTTTGCACAACAAACTGTTCATTTTATTGGAAGCATACTTACAATTTTTTGATAATTTTTTTATTTCTTTTTATATGAGGCAAGATGAACAAAAGTGGTAATTTCAGCAGTTTTTTTGTATTTTTATTTTGCGGCATGTAGCGCCGGCATCTCTGCCTCCTGCCCCTCTTCCCCGGCAGAGACGCTGACACCCTTACCGCTGTGGCTCCCGGTCCATGCCTCCCGCTACTCCGGCTTCCCTCCTCGGTGACTCTGCCCGGGGTACTGTGCTTAGGGCGCGCGCGCTCCCTGCCTCTCAAAGGCGACGCGTGTCATCCTAAGATGTCCCCGGCCAGTGGCCGGAGGGCATCTACTATATAAGGCACCTCCCCAACACGGAGGTGCCTGAGCAATGTTGTCAGTTTGTGTGTAACACGCTTGTCAGCCCTTAGATCCCAGTGCTGCCTGCCAGCCTGTCTATCAGACATGCCGGCTAACCTATCAGCTGTGCCCGCCAGCCTGTCTTGTCAGACGTGCCCGCCAGCCTGTCTATTAGCCGTGCCCGCCAGCCTGTCTACCAGCCGTGCCTGACTACCAGCCATGCCTGCCTGCCTACCAGCCGTGCCTGCCTATCTGCCGTGCCCACCTGCCTGCTTATCTGCCGTGCCAGTCGGCGCCTGCCATCAGTTCCGTGGGAGTTGCCTGCTCTCACACGAAGTCGGTCCCGGAGTAGCACTTGGTCCACCTTCCCGGTCCTTTCTTGGTTCACAGAGTCGACTAAGCTGCCGTATAGCCATGGTCGGTCTGGGTGAGGTCCCTAGTTACGCCCCTCCGGTCCCTCCTTGTACCACGGTACAGTGGTTCCACACCCAGTAGTGTAACACGGCATTCATCGTATAGGGATAAACATGATATATTTTTATTGTACTGGTCGTTACTGACGAGATACCAAATATGTGTCTTATTTGGGGGCCTTTTGTTTATTAGATTAAATGACTTTTTTTTTTATTTTGTAATTTTTTTTTAAATACTTAACGCGAGTTTGTCAGCAGGGTTTTGCATTGTAATCTGGTATCAACATGATGTACTGGCCTGCTTCGTATAGTTTCTCTGCTGCAGATTTCTGCAGACAGATAATATCCAGTGATCCAGTGTTTCCTTACTAACATGCAAGCTATCTCACTACATTGATGTAATTCTTCAGAGATACATGGTAAATGATCTAAAAATCATATGATAAGTTGATCCCATCTAAAAGATTCCATGAATCTTATATTTCTGGTTAAAGATATGAAATGGGAGGATGGATAATATGGTCAAATATACCACGCGATAAGGGACTGCAAGCTAGAAGAAATTTTCTAGATGAGAATATTGATATGCCAGAGTGTGACAGGTAGAAGTAGTGCTGTTGCTTCAAAAGCATCCCATCCAGCAACTATTACAAATAACACAAGCACAGGAGACAGGAAGTAGTGTGCTTCAGAAGCATCCAGAAACTAGAGGGATTAACACAGTCACATGAGACAGGGAGTGTTTTAGCAGAGCCCCAAGGGGATTGTGGGGAACTTGTTATTGTAGTCTGGCTGAAGCTGAAGAAAAAGGTAGTGTGTTATCTGTATCTGACAGAAGGCGACTGAACAGGATTCAGATCCGGAGAGAAACTAAACACAGGTCAGATAAAGTCCCTGAACTAACAGTGCAGAGTATTATCGGGCAGGAAGATAAGGATTGGAAGGAATTGTTTCACAGGGATAATCTCCCTCATCAAACCCTCCCCCCTCCATCTTCATGCAGGATAAAGAATGCTGTGTACTATTGTGTCCTTGTGAAGGAAACGCCTGTGGTTGTGTATGCATGGAAGTGTGCTGCTAAGAGGTCTAATCTATTCTGAATTATGCTACTGAAGAGACTGTAATACTGTGCCTTGTGAAGAAACTACTGTATTGTTACTGGAGCTGGTTGCTCAAGAAACTCAGACTGTACTGTAATGAAGATTGTTGCTGTAATAACCCTGGATTGCACTGGCCGTGTTTCAGATTAAATTCGACTGTTAAACTGTCGAAAAAGACTCTCTTCGGATGTGTCTCCTGCAGCCTGTATACTGATAGGGGTGATTTTACACCCCTGTCAGTATACAGTGTGTAGCATCGGCGTCTCTGCCCCCTGCTAGGCAGAGACGCCATTCCCCTCACCTCTCTGCTTTGTGCTCGGCGTCCTCCTCCCATGCTGCTGGCAGCGCGCGCTGCTTCCCAGGCACTGTGCTTAGGGTGCGCGCGCGCTCCCTCTCTCTTAAAGGGGCCGCGTGCGCCGTCCTAAGGAGTCCCCGGCCAATTGCCGGAGGATCTCCCATATATAAGGCACCTCCTCCAAAATGGAGGTGCCCGAGCAAAGTTGTTTGGACTGTGTCTTCCTGTGCTTCAGCCCTCAGGTCCCGCTGCTAGCTTGACTTCTCGTCCTGCCTGCCAGCCTGTTATCCGCCAGTTACCTGCCTGTTACCTGCCTTGTCTGTCAGACCGCTCACCTGGGAGCGTCCACCAGTTACCTGCCTGTCATCTGCCTCGTCTGTCAGACCGCTCACCTGGGAGCGTCCACCAGTTACCTGCCTGTTACCTGCTGTCTCCGTCAGCCCGCTCACCTGGGAGCGCCCGCCAGTTACCTGTCAGGTATCCGCCTCGTCTGTCTGCCCGCTCTCCTGGGAGCACCTGCTTGCTTTCTGCCAGCCTGCCTGGAGATCCTGCCATCACTTGCCGTGACCACCTGCCTGTCTACCCAGAGACTGTCCCCGTCACTTGCCGTGACCACCTGCCTGTCTACCCGCGACTGTCCCCGTCACTTGCCGTGACCACCTACCTGTCTACCCAGAGACTGTTCCCATCACTTGCCGTGACCACCTGCCTGTCTACCCAGAGACTGTCCCCGTCACTTGCCGTGACCACCTGCCTGCTTACCCAGAGACTGTCCCCGTCACTTGCTGTGGCTACCTGCTTGCCTTCCCTGGGAGTCACCCGCTTCCTTACAAGGACTTCCCCTTTGTATTGCAGCTCAGAGGTTCCACCTCCTGGCCCCGTTACAGTTTGCTCGGGCCATGGAACCCGGTGGCACCCAAGCTCCCTCACTCTCGGAGCTATGCCATGAACTATCCCGTCAGAGGTCCCAACAGGAGTCCATCCTGAGTCACCTGCGTAGTGTTAACTCCCGCCTGGACACACTTACTGCCTCATCGGGAGCTGCTTCCACTCGCACAAATACTACCCCGGCAGCGTCGCTGCCCATCAATACCATGGCATCCCTTCCCGGTCCCCGCCTTTCCGCCCCGCCTCGTTTTGGTGGAGACCCCAGCCTGGCACGAGGCTTCATTAACCAGTGCACCCTGCACTTCGAACTTTTGGCACACCAGCACACCACCGACCGGGCCAAGGTGGCCTTCATCATGTCCCATATCACTGGGGAGACACTGGCCTGGCTAAATCCTCTATGGGAGAGAGGAGACCCCCTGGTGTCCAACTTGCCAGCCTTACTCACGGCTTTCCGGAAAGTCTTCGTTGAACCAGGACGAAAGACCTCTTCTGCCTCCTCTCTCCTACGCCTCCGCCAAGGGAGTCTCACCGTGGGCCAATATGCTATATGGTTCCGTACCCTTGCTTCCGAGCTTGCCTGGGATAACAAGGCCCTGGTGTCCGTCTTCTGGGAGGGCCTATCTGGCCGGATTAAAGATGAACTTGCCGGTCGGGACATTCCAACCACCCTGGATGACTTGGTGACACTTGCCACCCGGATTGACATCCGGTTCCAGGAGCTTACCAAAGAGGTCACCCGTGAGAGGAAGTTTCCCCGCCTTGCTCCTACTTTCCAGAAACCCGTCTCTTCATCTGTAACTCCCCGGGCGCACTCGCCAGAGCCCATGCAGGTCGACCAGACCAAGATGGTCAAAACCCGTCAAGAGTCACGCCGTGCCGAGGGGAGCTGTTTCTACTGTGGAAGTAAGGAGCACCGGATCCGTTCCTGCCCAGAGAGGCCGAGAAACGCCTGTGTCTAGGATCGCTCAGAGAGGTCGTCCTAGACAAGAGTAAACCCTCTCCATCTCTGATGCTGTCGGTCTCTATCATCTGCGGGGAGAACCGTTACTTTGAACTAGCTCAACTTGATTCTGGAGCTGCCGGAAATCTCATTTCTCAGTCCCTGGTAGAGAAATACCACATTCCCACTAAACCTCTGGCTGAACCCTTATCTGTCGCCTCCATGGATGGGGGCTTCTTATCGCAAACCATTCAACTCATCACCGAACCCATAACTCTGCAGGTGGGAATGCTGCACTCTGAGAGCATCTTCTTCCATGTTCTACCTGGACTCTCTCACGCCCTTTTGTTAGGCCTACCTTGGCTCCAGAGACATGCACCCGTGCTGAATTGGCAGACCGGAGAAGTCCTACGCTGGGGGCAGGACTGCCATAAGACTTGTTTAGTTCCTGTCCTCCTGCTCGTCCCTCTCCTTCTCCAGCCAATCTACCCAGCCTGCCGATCCCTTATTGGTCTTATGCTGATGTTTTCAACAAGAAAGAAGCAGAGACATTACCCCCTCATAGACCATACGATTGCCCAATCGACCTGGTACCCGGCGCTACTCCACCCCGTAGGCGTATTTACCCGTTGTCCGCTGCCGAGACCCGGGCCATGTCTGAATATATCGAGGAAAATCTGGCCTGGGGATTTATCCGGAAATCTACCTCCCCGGTGGGAGCAGGCTTCTTCTTCGTTAAAAAAAAAGATGGTTCACTCCGTCCCTGTATTGACTATAGAGGTCTTAACCGGATCACGGTGAAGAATAAATACCCCCTTCCGCTCATTCCTGAATTATTTGACCGTCTGAGGGGTGCCAGAATCTTCACCAAGCTGGATCTCCATGGGGCGTATAACCTGGTCCGTATCCGTCGGGGGGATGAATGGAAGACGGCATTCAACACCCGGGACGGCCACTATGAATACCTCGTAATGCCCTTCGGCCTCTGTAATGCTCCCGCCGTCTTTCAAGAGTTTGTCAATGACATCTTTCGTGACCTTCTCTACTCCTGTGTGGTGGTGTACCTGAACGACATCTTGATCTTCTCTCCGGATCTTCCCACACACGGAGGGACGTTCGTCAAGTCCTGCTCAGGCTCAGGCAAAACCACCTCTACGCAAAATTTGAGAAGTGCCTCTTTGAGCAGACCTCGCTTCCATTTCTTGGCTACGTCATCTCCCAGACCGGCCTACGAATGGATCCTGAGAAACTTTCTGCCATCCTGAAGTGGCCCCGACCGGAGGGGTTGAAGGCTATTCAGCGGTTCCTCGGCTTCGCCAACTACTACCGCCTGTTCATTCCGCACTTCTCTTCCCGGACTGCCCCTATCTCCGTGCTCACCCGTAAGGGCGCTAGTCCCAAAGAATGGCCGCCCGAGGCAGAGGAGGCCTTCCTTTCTTTGAAACAAGCTTTCTCCTCCGCTTCTGTGCTGCACCGTCCGGACTGCAACAAACAATTCTTCTTGGAAGTAGATGCTTCCTCCTCCGGAGCCGGAGCGGTACTCACCCAAAAGTCGTCATCCGGGAGAATGGTAACCTGCGGCTTCTTCTCCAAACTCTTCTCCTCGTCTGAGCACAATTATTCTATAGGAGACCGAGAATTGTTAGCCGTTAAGTTGGCACTGGAGGAGTGGCGTTACTTGCTCGAGGGGGCTCTTCATCCGGTAATAATTTATACGGACCGCAAAAACTTGGCTTACCTCCAGAGTGCCCAAAGACTTAACCCGCGCCAGGCCCGGTGGTCCTTGTTCTTTGCCGGCTTTGATTTCATTCTTCATTTCCGCCCGGCAGACAAAAATATCAAAGCCGATGCCTTGTCCCGATCCTTTCTGTCCTCCGATCTTGAGGAGGAGCCAAAGCACATCATCGACCCCGCCAAGGTAATGCAGGTGGCCCCCGTGGATCTGAATCGTCTTCCACCCGGTAAGATGTTCGTGACAGTACCTGATCGTGAGAAGGTTCTGCACTGGGGACATTCATCTAAGCTAGCCGGCCATGCTGGCCAAAAGAAGACCCTCCAGCTTATTACCTGGCATTACTGGTGGCCTACCCTGTGCAAGGAGGTAATAGACTTTGTCTCGGCCTGTGCGTCCTGCGCTCGCAACAAGGTTCCTAGACATCTGCCAGCCGGCCGCCTTCTGCCTCTTCCCATACCTGCTGCCCCGTGGCAGCATATAGCCATGGACTTTATAACGGATCTTCCTGTCTCTGCTGGTTGTACGGTCATTTGGGTGGTCGCTGACCGCTTCTCTAAGATGGCTCACTTCATTCCCCTGCCGGGTCTTCCGTCTGCATCTGAGTTGGCTAAAGATTTTATTCATCATATTTTCCGTCTCCATGGTCTTCCTCTCCACATCGTGTCCGATCGAGGGGTCCAGTTCACCTCTCGCTTCTGGAGAGCCACGTGTAAACTGCTGGGGGTCACCTTGGACTTCTCTTCTGCTTATCACCCACAGTCCAATGGTCAAGTAGAGCGGATCAACCAAATTTTAACCAGTTACCTCCGGCACTTTGTTAATGCCCACCATTCCGACTGGGTGGATCTTTTACCGTGGGCCGAATTCTCCTATAATAATCACAAGAGTGAATCCTCTTCCAAATCCCCGTTTTTTTACAGTCTACGGTCAAAATCCCCGGATCCCGTTTCCCGTCTCCACCTCCATGGACAACCCGGCCGCGGAGTCTCTTGTTAGCAAATTCTCCTTTATTTGGGAGAGTACCAGATCCGCACTTCTTCAGTCCTCCGAGCGGATGAAGAAACAGGCTGACAAAAGACGTCTGGATCCGCCCCAATTCCGTCCTGGAGATAAAGTCTGGCTCTCGTCCAAATATGTCTGGCTCAAGATTCCTTCCTACAAGTTAGGGCCCCGCGTTCATCGGCCCACTGGAAGTTATCAAGCAAATCAACCCGGTGGCCCATAAATTGAAACTCCCGGCCAACTTGCGGATCCCCAACTCCTTCCATGTATCTCTCCTCAAACCCGTGGTACTTAACTCTTTTTCCAAGTCTACAGGTACGCCTCCTGCTCCGGTCTCCGCTGAAGACGAGTTTGAGGTAGAGAGCATTCTGGCCATCAAGAGGGTAAGAGGAAAGACCTTTTTTCTAGTGGATTGGAAGGGGTTTGGTCCTGAGGAGAGAACATGGGAGCCCCGGGAGAACATCCATGCCCCGCTCATCCTTGATAAATTTCTCTCTGGCCTAAGAAAGGGGGGGCCTAAAGGGGGGGGTACTGTAGCATCGGCGCCTCTGCCCCCTGCTAGGCAGAGACGCCGTTCCCCTCACCTCTCTGCTCCGTGCTCGGCGTCCTCCTCCCGCGCTGCTGGCAGCGCGCGCTGCTTCCCAGGCACTGTGCTTAGGGCGCGCGCACTCCCTCTCTCTTAAAGGGGCCGCACGCGCCATCCTAAGGAGTCCCTGGCCAATTGCCGGAGGATCTCCCATGTATAAGGCACCTCCTCCAAAATGGAGGTGCCCGAGCAAAGTTGTTTGCACTGTGTCTTCCTGTGCTTCAGCCCTCAGGTCCCGCTGCTAGCCTGACTTCTCGTCCTGCCTGCCAGCCTGTTATTCGCCAGTTACCTGCCTGTTACCTGCCTTGTCTGTCAGACCGCTCACCTGGGAGCGTCGACCAGTTACCTGCCTGTCACCTGCCTCGTCTGTCAGACCGCTAACCTGGGAGCGTCCACCAGTTACCTGCCTGTTACCTGCTGTCTCCGTCAGCCCGCTCACCCGGGAGCGCCCGTCAGTTACCTGTCAGGTATCCGCCTCGTCTGTCTGCCCGCTCTCCTGGGAGCACCTGCTTGCTTTCTGCCAGCCTGCCTGGAGATCCTGCCGTTACTTGCCGTGACCACCTGCCTGTCTACCCAGAGACTGTCCCCGTCACTTGCCGTGACCACCTGCCTGTCTACCCAGAGACTGTCCCCATCACTTGCCGTGACCACCTGCCTGTCTACCCAGAGACTGTCCCCGTCACTTGCTGTGACCACCTGCCTGCTTACCCAGAGACTGTCCCTGTCACTTGCTGTGGCTACCTGCTTGCCTTCCCTGGGAGTCACCCGCTTCCTTACAAGGACTTCCCCTTTGTATTGCAGCTCAGAGGTTCCACCTCCCGGCTCCATTACACAGTGCTGTATTCTACAGCTGTGACATCAGTGATTTCTGATGTCACAGCTGTAGAAGTGACACAGATCGTCGTGGGACACTCGGCAGTGATCGTGAACTATGTTGTTGATGGTGGACAGGTGAGGGATGTGTTGTTTGCTATTTTCCTTTTTTTACAGGAAATCGAGGGTTTCTTGGAGGCGTGCAATAAAAAAAAATTAAAAACCGTGTGTTTTTTATTTCATTCAAATACTTTATTCTGGCCGTGTTTTTATTGAAAAAGCACCTTTCACTTTACTACGCCGTTAGTGATGGGAGCATCTTATAGTCACCCTCCATTACTAACCTGGGCTTCACGTCAGCCGCCAATATAACGGTGACGTGAACCCCAACCCCATTATCCCATTGCCACCGCTACAGGGCAGTGGGAAGAGCGAGGCTAAGCGCCAGATTTGGCGCATCTTATGGATGCCCCATTTCTGGGACTGCTGAGGGGTGATATTCATATCCGCGGAGGGGGCTAGTATCCATGGCCCTTTCCATAGCTATTAATATCAGCCCACAGCTGTCTAGTTTAGCATTGGCTGGTTAGATTTTATAGGGGGACCCCACGTCAATTTTTTTCTGGGGCCTCCCTGTAATCTAGCCAGTAAAGGCTAAACAAGCAGCTCTGGGTTGATAGTAATAGCCAGGGAACATTGTTGGCTAATGGTCCCTTCTGCTTCTACTAATATCAACCCCCAGCGGTCGGCTTTCCCTCTGCTGGTTATAAAAATGACGCGAGAACCCACGCCATTTTTTTTTTACATTTTAAGCTCTGTGCCCATAATTCAGACGTAGCACCGCTTTGGACACAAATTTTTGCTGCGTCCAAAACGTTGCATTCTGTTGAACGCAGGTAAATCCACATGTGTTCACTGAACCATGCGGATTTACCGCATTCAATACATTCTGGTGGTCAAATTTCTGTTGTGGAGACTAATGACTCCACAAGAGAATTTGACATGCTGCGCTCCTGTAAGACGCGCTACATGTCAGTGTCCACGAGTGATTCGCAGCCTCTGATGCACGCATAGTGGACGTGGGGTTTCTAGAGATCCTATCCACTATGCTGTAACATCTGGATGCTGCGGGTTTGACGCTGTATAAACACGCAGCGTCAAACCTGCAGCGGCTCCTGACCGTGGCCATGTACCCAAACTCACCCGCAGCATGGCAATTTCTGTAGCGGACAGAATTTTGCAGATTTTGACCAATTGAAGTGTCATTATATGCGGTGGATTCACATGTACCGAAAACAAAAGTGCGGCATTAGAACACCGCATTTTGGATGCAACATAAATACGTTGTGTTCAAAGCGCTGCTGAGTGCTAATCGGGGGACGTAGCGGCTAACGAACCAGCTGTGAGATGTTACTTAATGGCCAAGGACCATGTTTGCCTAATGGCACCTTCCCAGGCTAAAATTAGCATCTCATAGCAGTCGCATAAATTACATGAATAGAAATGCTAATGAAGATTGGGTGAATGGGACTAGCTGACACCCAGCTCTTTTGTTTGGTGATGTCAAGGTGTCAATCAGACCTTTTCATGACCAAGCTTTAATTACAGTAAAGAAACACACAGACACATTGTAAACACTTTATTTGAAATACATCAAACCCATTCTTTAATCATTTAAATGAACCAATATACTCACCCCAGTTCTTATGGTAATCCAAGGGCTTAAGCAATGTCCCACCAACTTTATGTAGCTCCAAAAACCATTCATGGATGTACAAAAACGCTACAAAAAACGCATGTAAAAACGCGTGAAAAATGCATGTAAACCCCCATGCATTTTTTTCTGCCAGGGAGAGGCAAAACCGCTCAGGAAATTTCTGCTTCAAATCCTGAATGTGTGCACATACCCTAAAGGTGCTATTGACATGAAAGTCTCACAAGATGTCAGTAACAACCCATCCAATCCACACAGGCAAAGAAATCAAACCATAGATGTCCATAAATTAAGTTATGTGTAATAATGAAAAATGACACAGGGAAAAAGTATTGAACACGCTTACTAAAATATAGTTAAAACTTTGTAAAAAAGCCTTTGTTGGTGATGACAGCTTCAAAGCGCCTGCTGTATGGAGAAACTAGTTGCATGCATTGCTCAGGTGTGATTTTGGCCCATTCTTCCACAAAATGCTCTTCAAATCCTGAAGGTCCAGTGGGCTCCTTCTATGAATTTTGAGCTTTAGATGCTTGTATAAATTTTCTATTGGATTCAGGTGAGGTGATTGGCTGGGCCATTTTAGCAGCTTCATTTTCTTTGTCTAAAACTAATTGAGAGTTTTCCTTGGCTCTGTGTTTGGGATCATTGTCTTGCTGAAGTGTCCACTCTTGTTTCATCTTCATCATCCTGGTAGATGGCAGCAGATTTTTATCAAGAATGTCTTGCTACATTTGTCCATTCATCTTTCATTCAGTCATATGAAGTTTCCCAACACCGTATGCTGAAAACAGCCCCACACCATGATGTTCCCACCTACAAACTTCACTGTTGGTATGGTGTTATGGGGGTGATATGCAGTGCCCTTTGGCCTCCAAACATGGTGTATATTATGGCATCCAAAGAGTTACATGTTGGTCTTATGTGACTAGACTATATTCTCCCAGTATTTCAGAGGCTTGTCTAAATTTTGTTGAGCACACTTTAAATGCACTTGTACATGCTTTTTGTTCAGAAATGTAGTCTTGCATGGTGAGTGTGCATACAGGCCATGGAGGTTGAGTGCATTACTTATTGCTTTCTTTGAAACAGTTGTACCTGCTGATTCTAGGTATTTTTGTAGCTCTTCACAGGTGGTCATTGGCTCTTGGACAACTCTTCTGATAATTCTTTTATTTTTTTTAGAAATATATTTGCTTAGAATATTAGACATATTCAGTGCACTGTTTGCGTGTGTGTGTGTGTGTGTGTGTATGTGTGTATATATATACATGAGGTAAATAATTATTTGATCCCTTACTGTTTTTGTTAGTTTGCCCACTGACAAAGACATGAACATTCTATAGTTTTAAGGGTAGGTTAATTTTAACATTGAGAGGTAGAATATCCAAACAAAAATCAAGAAATTCACATTGTATAAATTAGATACATTTATTTGCATTTTGCAGTGAGAATAAAGTATTTGATCCCCTACAAACCATTATGAGTTCTGGCTCCTACAGACCAGTTAGACCCTCCTAATCAACTTGTTACCTGCATTAAAGACAGCTGTCTTACATAGTCACCTGTATAAAAGACTCCTGTCCACAGACTCAATTAATCAGTCAGACTCTAACCTCAACAACATGGGCTAGACCAAAGAGCTTTCTAAGGATGTCAGGGACAAGATCATAGACCTGCACAAATCTGGAATGGGCTACAAAACCATAAGTAAGATGCTGGGTGAGAAGGAGACAACTGTTGGAGCAATAGTAAGAAAATGAAAGAAATACAAAATGACTGTCATTCGACATCGATCTGGGGCACCATGCAAAATCTCACCTTGTGGGGTATCCTTGATCATGAAGTAGGTGAGAGATCAGCCTAAAACTACATGGGGAACTTGTTAATGATCTCAAGGCAGCTGGGACCAGAGTCACCAAGAAAACCATTGGTAACATTACGCCTTAAAGGTTTAAAATCCTGCAGTGCCCGCAAGGTCCCCCTGCTCAAGAAGGCACATGTACAGGCCCGTCTGAAGTTTGCCAATGAACACCTGGATGATTCTGTGAGTTATTGGGAGAAGGTGCTGTGGTCACAAGAGACAAAAATTGAGCTCTTTGCCATTAAATCAACTTGCTGTGTTTGGAGGAAGAGAAATGCGGCCTATGACCCAAAGAACACCGTCCCCACTGTCAAGCATGGAGGTAGAAACATTATGTTTTGGGAGTGTTTCTCTGCTAAGGGCACAGAACTACTTCACCACATCAATGGGAGAATGGATGGAGCCATGTACCGTAAAATCCTGAGTGACTGTGCCTTGCCACAATTCTGTCTTTGAGCTCATGATTCTCATTTGGTCTGAGATACACTATAACTGTGAGGTCTTATATAGAAAGGTGTGTGCCTTTCCAAATCAAGTCCTTTCAGTTTAATTAAACACAGCTGGACTCCAATGAAGGAGTAGAACCATTTCAAGGAGAATCACAAGGAAATGGACAGCATGTGACTTAAATATGAGTGTCTGAGCAAAGGGTCTGAATACTTATGACCTTGTGATATTTCAGTTTTTCTTTTTTAATAAGTTTGCAAAAATTTCTACATTTCTGTTTTTTTTTCAGTCAAGATGGGGTGCAGAGTGTACTTTAATGAGAAAAAAAATTAACTTTTTAGAATTTAGCAAATGGCTACAATGAACCAAAGATTGAAAAATTTAAAGGGGTCTGAATACTTTCTGTACCCACTGTATATACACTGTTCAAAAAAATAAAGGGAACACTGATATAACACATCCTAGATCTGAATGAATGAAATATTCTCATTAAATACTTTGTTCTGTACAAATTTGAATGTGCTGACAACAAAATCACACAAAAATCATCAATGGAAATCAAATTTATTTATCAATGGAGGCCTGGATTTGGAGTCACCCCCAAAATTAAAGTGGAAAAACACACTACAGGCTGATCCAACTTTGATGTAATGTCCTTAAAACAAGTCAAAATGAGGCTCAGTATTGTGTGTGGCCTCCACGTGCCTGTATGACCTTCCTACAATGCCTGGGCATGCTCCTGATGAGGTTGTGGATGGTCTCCTGTGGGATCTTCTCCCAGACCTGGACTAAAGCATCCGCCAACTCCTGGACAGTCTGTAGTGCAACATGACGGTGGATGGAGTGAGACATGATGTCCCAGATGTGCTCAATCGGATTCAGGTCTGGGGAATGGTCGGGCCAGTCCATAGCTTCAATGCCTTCATCTTGCAGGAACTGCTGACACACTCCAGCCACATGAGGTCTGGCATTGTCCTGCATTAGGAGGAACCCAGGGCCAACCGCACCAGCATATGGTCTCACAAGGGGTCTGAGGATCTCATCTCACAGTCAGGCTACCTCTAGCGAGCACATGGAGGGCTGTGTGGCCCTCCAAAGAAATGCCACCCCACACCATTACTTACCCACTGCCAAACCGGTCATGCTGAAGGATGTTGCAGGCCGCAGATCGCTTTCCATGGCGTCTCCAGACTCTGTCACATCTGTCACATGTGCTCAGCGTGAACCTGCTTTCATCTGTGAAGAGCACAGGGCGCCAGTGGCAACTTTGCCAATCCTGGTGTTCTGTGGCAAATGCCAAGCGTCCTGCACGGTGTTGGGCTGTGAGCACAACCCCCATGTGTGGATGTCGGGCCCTCATACCACCCTCATGGAGTCGGTTTCTAACTGTTTGTGCAGGCACATGCACATTTGTGGCCTGCTGGAGGTCATTTTGCAGGGCTCTGGCAGTGCGCCTCCTGTTCCTCCTTGCACAAAGGCAGAGGTTGCGGTCCTGCTGCTGGGTTGTTGCCCTCCTACGGCCTCCTCCACATCTCCTGGTGTACTGGCCTGTCTCCTGGTAGAGCTTCCAGTCTCTGGACACTACACTGACAGACACAGCAAACCTTCTTGCTACAGCTCGCATTTATGTGCCATCCTGGATGAGCTGCACTACCTGAGCAACTTCTGTGGGTTGTAGAGTCCGTCTCATGCTACCACAAGTGTGAAAGCGCAACCAACATTCAAAAGTGACCAAAACATCAGCCAGAAAACATTGGTACTGAGATGTAGTCTGTGGTCCCCACCTGCAGAAACACTCCTTTATTGAGGGTGTCTTGATAATTGCCAATAATTTCCATCTATTGTCCATTCCATTTGCACAACAGCAGGTGAAATTGATAGTCAATCAGTGTTGCTTCCTAAGTGGACAGTTTGATTTCACAGAAGATTGATTTACTTGGAGTTATATTCTGTTGTTTAAGTGTTCCCTTTATGTTTTTGAGCAGTGTATATTATAAACACATGTCTGCTTTAATGCTACTAGTGAAGTGAAATTTACCATTTATTTTCATTCCTGAACAGTATTATATAGTTGTAATTGTAGGGTGTATGGACTCGACAGTTCACAAGTTTGATTAATTATTTGAAAGGACTAGAATTTTGATACTCTTTTATGACTGTTGTTGCTTTCTTTTAATGTCCCTGGACAGTCTTTTTTTCCTGGCTACTAAAAAAAAAACTGAACTAACTCCTGGAGCAGGAGCGCACATAGACAGAAGAGGGCCCCTGTGCAGGAACAAAATACGGGTCCTTTGCAGTTCAATAACTCATAATAATGCACAGTCCCACCTGCTTTGACGGTGGAAGTGGGCCCCCATAACTCTTGGACCCTTGTGCGGCTGTCCATGTCCTCCAATGGCATGTCCACCTCTGTCCTGAAGTTTACAGTACGTAATTGCCACAGCATAATTTTCCCAACCTGTTTATTTATCACAAATGTAATATTTGCAGATTCCTTGAGCTGTATAACCTCCTTTTCAATTAAAGCTCTGATTTAAAATAGTTTCTATAGTAATATTGAATTTGATTTTTGTTTTGATTTTCTGTTTTAGCTGACATGGGCTTTGCTCGATTATTTAATTCTCCACTGAAACCTCTCGCAGACCTTGATCCAGTTGTGGTAACGTTTTGGTACAGAGCTCCAGAGTTGCTGCTAGGTGCAAGACATTATACTAAAGCAATAGGTAAGTTATTTAGTAACATTTTCATCTTTTCCCCCCTAACTTTGTGTTATAAGACTGAGACTCTCAAGTCAATGCATTATATCATGCTATATATTCCTATTTGGAACTATAATGCAATTCTGCGAAGTGCCAAATTTATACCGAACAGGAGAAATACGGATGTGCTGTGCTGCTGGTGAAGAATTCGCAGGATTTAGATGAATAGAAATACAGGTACATCTCACTAAATTAGAATATCAACAAAAAGTTAATTTATTTCAGTTCTTCAATACAAAAAGTTAAACTTATGTAGAGTCATTACAGACAGAGTGGTATATTTCAAGTGTTTATTTTTGTTAATGTTGATGATTATGGCTTACAGCCAATGAAAGCACAAAAGTCGTTATCTTAGTCCAACTCCGATTCCCTCATACATGACTCATGTTTAAGTGATAAATTTTCTGCAGCACAAATTCATCTCCGCTAAAAGTCTAGACCCTTAGATCAGGATTAGGACAGACATTTATAGGACATTTCATAACTTTCCCAAATTCTTATGAAAAAATATTCCCCACAAACTGCACTGAACTACTGTACCCAATTTATTATATATTTTAGGAGTCGGAGTCGGTCTGTTTTATACTGACTCCAACTCCGACTCCACCAAAATGGGCTCCGACTCCACGACTCCGACTCCACAGCCCTGCCCCAAACCATCACTGATTGTGGAAACTTCACACTAGACCACAAGCAGCTTGGATTGTGTGCCTCTCCACTCTTCCTCCAGACTCTGGGACCTTGATTTCCAAATGAAAATTGGAACTCTGGAACCTTGTGGAGTGTGTCAATGACTGCCTTCTGGATATCAGTCAAGTCAGCAGTCTTCCCCATGATTGTGGGGCCTACTGAAACAGACTAAGGGACCTTTTTAGATGCTTAGGAAGCCTTTGCAGGTGTTTTTTGTTAATTATTTTAATTTACTGAGATAATGACTTTTGTGTTTTCATTGGCTGTAAGCCATAATCATCAACATTAACAGAAATAAACACTTGAAATAGATCACTCAGTTTGTAATGGCTCTATATAATATATGAGTTTCACTTTTTGTATTGAAGAACTGAAATAAATTAACTTTTTGATGATATTCTAACTTAGTGAGATGCACCTGTAGATATAGTTTATTCCCAATGCATTTCCAGGTCGAACAGACCTCTTCCTCTGGGGAACCACAATAAAGAACTTTAATCCTTGACTGAGTCTCTGACACTGATATGTAATGATATAGTATGCTTTTATGTGACAAGTGTTTGTGCAGTAAGTGCTTGAACGCATTTGGCATATGTCCCATCTGTATGTAGCGTGTATACTGCATATGATTTTTTATTCTGCGTGAATGTGTTGAAAGAAGGGAAGCCATCACGCACTTTTTGCATAGAACCCCCAGCTGTAAGCACTTGCCACTGCATACATTTAAATTGCTTCCTGAAAAGCTACAGCCTTGATTCATCATTGCATGTGCGCATTATTTTTGTCAAGTTTTGTGTGTTTTGTGCCATTTTTTTCATTTGCACTCAATTCATTTGTCGCCTGATTCGCCAATTTCAACTTTTGAAAAAGTCACAAAATTTCGGTCAACTCCACTCCAGTCCCTACTGTTGTATTTTTTAGTATGCCATTATTTTGGTTCAATTGTTGCACTATTTTGTACATGCAACTTTATGTGCTAAAAAGTTGCAAAATACAATTCAAGACATCAAAAAGAGCATCTTTGACTTTAAACCAAATTCATAAACCCATTTTGAAGAATTTGGCCCAAAAAGCAACTAATACCACAATTTAAAAGAAGGAAAGCGACTTAAAAAATCCTCAGGTGATGAATCAGGGCCTTTATATCTGTTTTATTATTTTTTTTTAACATTAGTTAAAGATTGAAAAATAGAATTAATGGTAAGAAATTGACTAGCTTTCCAAACCATTGCATATAAAGTAAAATCTCATCAACAAAGCACCATTTTGAGAACACGCCTTTTTATCCATACCAGATTTTCGGTTACAGATTTTCAGTTTTATCATGTAGAATGCATGCTGACCATCTTCTTTGAGAGGAACACACTTTTAGAATACCATTTTGCTTTGTAGTGGTGGTCTCTATAGAAGATCCATTGTACTTATCTGTTAATAGTACTGGGTGAAAACCAATATTATTGTGCAGAGCTATGCTGCAAAGTTCATATGGCTGACATCAAATCCTGGTGTTAGTAATGAAGAGGTGTCTATCAGATACCCCCATTACTAACTTCGTAATCAAAAAATAAACACACAAAAATACTTTATTTGAATAAAGACTCCTCCATACTATCCCTGGTTCACCAATTTATTGAAAAAATAAAAAAAATCTCATGCAGGTCCAAAGTAATCCTGGGAATCCAATGTAGTCCAGAAATTAATACCTGAAAAACCTAAAACGAGAAAAAAAGAACAAGGGACAGTCCCTCATTCACCAATTTATTAGCAGAAATGTTCCCACAAAGCTCCGATGTAGTTCACGTTCCCCAAATCTGGTCCAGTGACTGTGAATTGCAGTAAAGTTACCGCTAATCACAAGCACCGGGTAATGACGACAACGCTCATCAGAGCCCCTGGATCTCGGCGGTGTGAGCCAGTCGTCCAGCGCCTGTGAGAATAGCAGGAACTTTACTGCTTTACTGCTATTCACAGTCGCCGGAGCCAAATTCAGAAAACATGGACTACATTGGAGCTTCGTGGGAACATTTCTGCTAATAAATTGGTGAACGAGGGACAGTCTCTTGTGTTTATTTCTCTTGTTTTATATTTTTCAGGTATCCATTTGTGGACTACATTGGGTTCCCAGGATTTTTTTTTCAATAAATTGGTGAACCAGGGATAGTGTGGGGAGTCTTTATTCAAATAAAGTATTTTTTTGTGTGTGTGTTTACTATTTGATTACTGGGTTAGTAATGGGGGTGTCAGATAGACGCCTCTCCATTACTAACCCCTTCCAACATCAATCCCAATACCATTACCCCGATTGCCACCGCACCATGGCAATTTGGAAGAGCCGGGCAAAGCGCCTGAATTGGCTCATCTGATAGATGCGCCAATTCTGAGGCAGCTGCATGCTGGTATTTTTATGCTGGGAAGGGCCCAATAATCATGAACCTTCCCAGCCTGATAATATAAGCCCACAGCTGTCTACTTTAGCTTGACTGGGTATCAAAAATAAGGGGGACCCCATGTAATTATATTATTTATTTATTAGGTTAAACAAGGCTAAACACCCATTAGTTCCACATGAAAAGGCACTAAAGGGTGCAACTGTTTATGTACTGGGGGGGGGTGGGACATTACTTTACTGAACTCTTTGCTTTAGGCAACTCCCTGTTTAATCTGCTGCCTGTACCTATGTGATATGTTTGTTTAGATGCGGGTTTTTTTGGGTGCATTTACGCCACGTAAATGTACTTACAACGCATGTGCTTTTTTTCAACTGCGGATGCGAATCTAATATGAGATTTCTATTAAACTCAGCCACTGTGCATGTAATGTACAACGCAGCATTTTGGATGCAGCGAAAATATTCTGCATCCAGAGCGCTAGTAATACTGATCGAGGGCATGCAGTTTAAGAAGTGCAGTGTATCTGCAACATATTGCAGACTTAATTATTTTATAAGGTTTGAAATGTTGCTTTTAAATTGTAGAAAAGAAAGAATGTGTTTTACACCTAGGACAATCACCTTTTTCTTGTCCTCCTACTATCCTTTTCAATTTGTAGTTCCATGTACCTTAGTGGCTACATGTAATGTCCCTACATTTTCCTATGGCACAGTGCATGATAATAGCCTCGGGGATACCATGTTATAATGAATTTGGCTTCAGAAACTTTGGCAAACCATGCCTGAAAACAATTGTCACAATACCACAGATACATTTATAAAACATTAATTAATACCGATTACTTTTTTGAAAGGGAAATAGATTGAAATTGATTCTGATACATTTGAATCTCATATTTTAATTGTGTTAATTTAAGACTCAGATGTCCTAAACAACAGGAGATATCCAGATATAAAGAGTTGAAGCATGCAAGCTCTGAGGATCTTACTGCCAGGAATGATATAATATGATTTTTGTTTGAGCAGGTGAGAAGTATTTTATGTCATTATTGTTTACTTTAAGGCTTTCGGAACAAAATGTTCTAGAATAGAAATTATGGGTTAGTTGGACTCATTGCAGATGTTTCCTTTCCGAGAGCCTACCAATCTGTTTTTAAGTACATCATGCATTATTTTTTTCATTTTTGCACTCATTTTTTTTAACCACAGGAAACAACTCCATTATAACACTCTTTGGTGACATATATACAATTTTCACTTCCATACACATTGTCATTTAAGTAGGCAGTGACCATAATATAAAAAACAATTTACAGTCCTGGCCAAAAGTGTTGACACCCTTGAAATTATTCTATAAAATGAAGTATTTCTTCCTGAAAATTATTGCAATTTCACATGTTTATTGGAACAGTACAAAAAAAAAACTGAAAAAAAAATTGACATAATTTCACACAAAACCCCAAAAATGGAGCTGACAAAATTGTTGGCACTCTCAACTTAATATTTGGTTGCACACCCTTTAGAATAAATAACTGCAATCAATTGCTTCCAATAGCCATCAACAAGCTTCTTACACCTCTCAACTGGAATTTTTGACCACTCTTCTTTTGCAAAGTGCTCCAGGTCTCCCATATTTGAAGGGTGCCTTCTCCCAACAGCAGTTTTAAGATCTCTCCACAGGTGTTCAATGGGATTTAGATACGGACTCATTGCTGGCCACTTCAGAACTCTCCAACACTTTTTCATCCATTTCTGGGTGCTTCTTGAAGTATGTTTGGGATCATTGTCCCACTGGAAGACCCATAACCTAGGACACAAAACCAGCTTTCTGACACCGGGCACTACATTGCGACCCAAACTCCATTGGTAATCTTCAAATTTCATGATGCCTTGCAGCACACAGTTAAGGCACCCAGTGCCAGAGGCAACACAGCTACCCCAAAAAATCTTTGAACCACCACCATATTTGACTGTACGTACTGTGTTCTTTTCTTTGTAGGCCTCATTCTGTTTTCGGTAACAGTAGAATAATTTGCTTTACCAAACAGCTCTATCTTGCGGAAACGCATGAAAAACGCTTGGTAATCCGCACCCCATGGTCCCCAATGGCATTCCGCAATGTCAATGCACATGCTGCGGATTTTTTCGCAGCGTTTCTGCAGCGCTCATAAATCCGCAGCATGTTCATTAATTTTGCGGAAGCGCAGCAGAATGGCCGCCACTGACTTGCATTGAGACGCATAGAATCCGTGTCTGTACATTTGTACAAGCGGCTTCTATGCGTCTCTATGTGCGGATGGTACCCAGTTCTGGAGGAGAGAAGACTCTCATCCAGACCTGGGTACCATTGTACCTGTAAAAAAAAGAATAAAATAATAAATAAAGTTTATATTCACCTGTCCGGCGGCCCCTGCAGCACTTCTCCTTCCAGGACCTGAGATGACGTCGCGGTCATGTGACCGCAGGCTGTCTCGCGATGTGCTGGCATCCCGGAAGAAGCCAGGACGAGCGCGACAGCACACGCGGCGGCATCGGAGGTAAGTATAGCTTTATTTTTTTATTTTTACGGTCACACTATATAAATCCATGCCGTTTGCATGGATTTATATAGTGTGACCTAGTTGTCAAGCACTTTCCAAGTGATGCTATCGCCTGGAAAGTGCTTGTCAGTCCACATGCGTTAACGCATTTGGAAACGCATGTGAATCCGCATGTTTTCCGCATGTATTCTGCAGGAAAAATGCATGCACAATCTGCATGCGTTTTTTCTGCCAGGGAGATGCAGAAATGCTGCAGAAATTTTCTGCTTCATTTCTGCATCGTGGGCACATAGCCTAAATCTGCTGTTTGTCGGATCTGGCTCATCACTGTGGCCTCTGTTTTAATTCTGTTTTAATAGAATTTTTGTTTTAGATGTTGATCCAGTCTGATTGATGCTCAAGATTAAGAGGGAAAACGTTCTTTTTGGGGCAGTTTGACTCGTGCATTATGTTTTATTCTTATAAATTGTTTTTTATTCTTTTATATCTGATTTCTCAATTCAGAGTCCAGAACTCAGTGAGTGAAAGCCTTTAATATCTGTGAATACAGAGATTGCTTAAAGACCCCAGTGCTCAGTCCTAAGTGTTTGCCAGCATAGAAAGCATAGTCGTTTAAATGAATAAACTACATGTTACACTGAATATTTTTACCCAAAACTTTATATCAATATTCTCCTCTTGCCTGTTCTGTACTATACACAAATAGGACCACATATGAAATGTGACAAGTTTTAACTATGCATTGCACAATACATTATTTGAACCCGTGTTTTCTAAAACCGCAATAGTTGAAAATGACATTGTAGTGTCCTCCATTAAATAGCACTGCTTATACTCTACTTTATGTAGACACAGCACCAGAAGCAAACGCAGTATATTCTGTGTCTACAGCATTAGGACCAGATAAGTCTACCTATGACCTCATCTAAGCTCAGTATTACAATATGATGAACTACAAATTTCAATGCATAAATGTGGTACCTGAAGCTAGTTCACTAAAGAGATCATTTACAAAGTCAGGTTGATTCCTGACATATACATCTGTTCCCATTATGACCTTATCAATGGTCAGAGTATGCTGGGAACCTTTTCACAAACAAGAATAGAACCAACAATCATTCCTTTGTGGTTCTTACAGTGAATCCACTAAAAACACAAAGCAGTTAAAGGCAGGGTATACAATGTCTCAATGGTTTAGATTCTAATTGAAGTCCTTTTCGTTCTTTTTTTTTCATCTTTTCCAAGCGGCCATGCTGATTTTTCTGAGCTTTGACTCATTTCCGTAGGATTCAATGCACCGAGCTCTTCCGCATCTTCCTTTTCACATTCTTGCCCTCTTTGCCATGACAAACTCATCATACTGCCTTGCACAGTGCCCCTGAAAATATTAGTCTTACTCAATGTGCCCCCTGATTATAAGTGCTAAAAATTATGCCTGATTATGCCACACTGTGTCCCCTGAATATAATGCCACCACAGTGTAAAATAGTGCCACCCAATGTGAACCATGAAAATAAGTGCCTCAAACTCTGCTGAAAACAGAGCCGTCGATTGGCTGCAGTGGTCGTGTGACATTATTTATGTCAGGAGACTGATAGGAGACATACGGCTGGGAACAGAGGAGTGGTGCCGGTCTGGGAGATAAATGTAGATATTGTTTTTAATTTATGCACCACCCAGGAGACATTAATACGGAGTTGTCCAGTAGTGGACCTTTAAGGTTTGTTTAGTATAGCCTAGAAAAAAAAGTGATATTTTGTGGCCATCATCCTAATCCATGTTATGGCCAGATTATAGCTGCCATGGCATTCCATACTCAGAGAAAAACATGTTGGTTAAGCATTGGATGCCAGCTGTGTCACTTAGTGCAGAAATTCTTGGATGTGACGGCTCCAGGTGTTGAATGCTTTATAACAGGGAGATACTGGGCAGTTCTGTCTTGTACTTCAGTGATGACAATGTGGTTAGTGCCATCAGAGGAATGTGGAGTTTGATCAGGTGCAGCCATTTATGTTCATTTTAATTATATTTTTGTTAACGCCACTTATCATCACAATGAATAGTTCTGAAGATCTTCTCGTCCAAAAAAAGCAAGCCATCAATGCAGTCTTGGCTTCTCAGCAATCATATGCGAGACAAACATTTCCTTAATTCAATTGATTTGTTAACAGCTCACAAAATTCTAGACACACTTCTTTCAGCGCATGACTTGTATAAACACATGTATAATGGTGCAGATCAACAATAAATTCTGCACAACCATCACAAATTGATGCCATGTAAAGAGACCCGAAATGCAAACTAAGCTAAACAAAATAGTTATATGGGGGACTTAGTCTCTATATAATCATATTAGCATTATACATTTCATTGTTGCAATTAGTTTGAAAAAGTTTTATATTCCATATGCAAATGAGGGGGCTTTGGTGCACTCTTGGCATGGCCAAGAGCTTGGTGCAAGGTTACACCCAGTTCTATTTGCGAACTGAACAGTTCCCACACACATTTGGCCAGTGTGAGCACTGCCCGAACCCTAACTGTGGCACTGCATGTGCACACTAACTATGAAGGAGCCAGGTCTCCTGGATCTTCTTTTTCATCATATGGTGTCTTCGGAAGCGCAGTTAAAGATCCATCCTCCATGGTTTTTCCTTCCAGCGGTATGCATACAGTACAGGGGCGGAGCCCCCTTTTTATTGAATTATTTATTTTACTCGCTTATATAGTGCCATGAATTCCACAACGCTTTACATACATTATCATCACTGTCCCCATTGGGGCTCACAATCTACATTTCTTATCAGTATGTGTTTGCAGTGTGGGAGAAAACCAGAGAATCTGGAGGAAACCCATGCTAATACGGGGAGAACATACAAACTCCTTTCAACATTGCTTTCTGTCAGTGACCTCCGCTTGCTACACCCAGACGTGTAGCAAGCTGCTTCAGAAAGGATGAAAGATCAGTTTTGTGCTTCTCCTGTCTTAACTGTATGCACAGAACAGGCAAATGTCAGCGCAGATATTGACCTATTCTGTGATGCACTGAACTCAGCAGCAGAATGTATCTAATCCTTTCTGAAGCCACTCGCTGTCACGGTCGGCGGCCTACTGTCAGGAAGCAATGATAAAAGAGGGTCCGTCCTTCCCCTGTACTGTGTGTGTGCCGCTGACTCCTTTATAGTCAGTGTGCAAGTGCAGTGCCGCGGTTAGGTTTTGGGCAGCACCTGCCGTACTGAAGCATGCACCGTCAATCAGAGTCAGGTAACTGCTCAGTATGCATATTGAGAGGGGCGTAACAGTGCACCAAGGTCTTGGCCACACCAAGGTTACACCGAAGTCCCCTCCTTTGCATATGGAATATAAAGAGTTTTCAAACTACTTACAATGCGTGACAGGCTCCCTTCTAATACATATTGCATCTATAGATGCTGGCTCTGTGGTTAGTATTGTTCCTTTGCAGCACCGAGACCTGATTTAAAGCCCAATTGAAAACAACAACTGCATTGTATTTGTAAGTTCTCCTGATATATTTGCGTAGTTTGCTCCCACAGTCCAAAAAAACTTTGATTAGTTAACTGAATTTCAATGAAATTGGCAATAGTCTGCGTGTGTGCTCCCACAATAAGGTAATAGACTGAGTAAATTTCGATTAAGATGTGCTGAATATGCTGGCGCCAGAGTAGCAGAAGGAATTAAATAATTAATAAGAATGTCAGTTTGCTCACTACCACTATTGAGGCTGGATACGTACACGCACTTAGTGGTCAGGTAATATGCAGATAATCAGACCACTTTTCCAGTAAGTTATTTCAGGTAATATATCTATCAGAAATAGCTGGCGTGCTCAGAGATTCTGTGTCTGAAATGTGCTTGGTCATCTGCCAGTCATACCATCATGAGTCAGTAGCATCTGGCTGCCTGGCCTGATCTTCAAATAACTGCACCTTTGCTGATTGACATTCACATGTGTACAACTATTGCGGAGTGATGATTAAATCTCAATGCTCAGTATTATTCAGTGTAGCGGTAGTAGACCCCCTCCATGATCTTACTTTTTATCATACCAATGGCTTTATAGCCTGATATTTCTGCAGAAAAAATGATTTTATAAGCATAGAGATTGTGGAGTAGCGCTTTATAATAGCACCATTACTGAACATTACATTCTATTTCTAGCAAGGCTACAGCAGAATTTTTCTTCTTGTGTGGATTCCACCGCTATCCAACAAAACTGTGCTGTACAATTGACAATATGATTTTAATAATATTAAAATAATAATATTAATATTTACATATCTGCTAAGGATCCATATCATTATATATATGTTCATTAGCTTTTTATGTGCTCTTAGTATCTTGAGAACCTACAAGTAGCACGCTTATTTGGTCTTTCCTTTGTTGACCTGAGTGTTTTCTTCCCATCATTTACTTGATGCTGAGCCTGACTCCAGCTATTATGTTAGGAAGGAGTGGAGGAAATTCTTGCGTGACAAGTGAATTGTTATACACAGGAACTTTTGTGTAGTATTTTTTTTAATTATTATTATTTATGTTACTGTGACTACAAATGTTTAAATGAATTAGATACGTGATATTGAAAGATTAAGCACAAAGGAATGCTCACGTAATCCAAGTTTAGTCATTCCTTGGACCCCTCAAATAATTTGCTTACCTCCTAGCCAAATGTTCTTTATAGAACAAATAAAAGACTCTTCTTAACACTTAAGTTTAATCTTCACAATGAGTTTTTGGTGAATTTTTGACCATGTGTATTTTCGCTGCATCCAAACACTGAGCGTCTCAAAGTTCCTGCAAAGTGGATGAGATTTATAGAAATCTCATGTCTACTGAGCTTTTTCTTAATGCAGCTTAAACTGAGCTGCAGGACGTGTATGAAATCCACATGTCAATTTATCTTGCGAGTACGCTGAGTTTTATGTGTGTTTTTTTCTTAATAGAATTGCACTAGGTGTGGAAGCGCGCTAAAAAATGTAATCCACACATGACTGTATGAATAAAGTTTTCTCAAAGCCAAATACCAGGAAGTGTAAAAAACAAAGCTGCTTTATTTAAAAAATGGCATGCCAAAAAGAGACAAGACTCAATGTTGATATCAGGGCTCTGGGAGGGCCATATCATCATTACCTTGTTGTTTTTTACGCTGAAGATAGTTCTTAATGACATTTGCTGAATGCTTAGGGTTGTTGTCCTGTTGCAGAATAAATTTGGAGCTCATTAGACGCTTGCCAGATGGTATTGTATGATGGATATGTATCTGCCTGTATTTCTCAACATTGAGAACACACCAAGAAATGGCTAATGTTAATGACTTGCTGTGGTTGGCCAAGGAAGCTTTGTGTAGCTGATGAAGGACATATCATGCTAATTTCCACTCAAACTTGGAAAATGTCCAGAAGTGCCATTAGCTCAGACCTGGCAGCAACCAGTGGGAACCAGCTACACCCATTTACTGTTCGGAGAAGTTTGGGAAAAAGTGGTCTTCATGGAAGAATTGTGGTAAAAAAGCCATACCTTCAGCATTGAAGAATGCCAAGTGATTCAAATGTACACGAAAGTATAGGAACTGGGGTGCAGAAAAATGTTATCAGGTGCCCTAGATTGATGAGTCAAAATATTAAACATATGACTATAACAGAAGGCAGTTTGTTCACCAAAGGGCTGGAGAGCAATATAGTGTCTGCAGGTAACAGTGTAGCATGGTGAAGGTTCCTTGTAACTTTGGGCTGCATTTCAGAAAATGTAGTTGGGGATTTGGTCTATATTAATGGTGTCCTCAATGCTGCGAAATACAGTCAGATAGTTATCCATCATGCAATACCATCATAGAAGCGTCTGATTGGCTCCAAAATTATTCTTCAGCAGGATACTGACCCCAAAAATGTAAGTAAGAACTATCTTCAGAAAAAGGAGTTCTGGAAGTGATAATATGACCTCCCACAGAGCCCTGATTTCAACATTATTAAGTCTGCATTTCAACTTGTGTGCCTTGCGTCGGTTAAATCTCTTTTTTTTTTTTACCCATTTTGCCTGAGGAAAACAAGCTGCCTAATATTCTTTCATGGCTTGATAAACGGTTTTGATATGCTTAGACCCTCACTACGCAAATAACCCGTCATCTTATATGGTTCAAACCAATTCTTCCAGTATATACAGCATAAAAATTATATGATGAAAATACTTGCTTAATTCTGCATACAAAGTAGGACGAATACAGGAGATTGTTGTCACATGCAGTACACATCCAGTGCTCGCCAGAAATTCCTACAGCTCCTTTAATCTAGCTATAAGCCTCTTGACAGTCTCCCAGACCAATTTTTTTCTTGTCTTTTCATCAATTTTTGAGAGACATCCAGTTCCAGGTAATGTCACTGTTGTACCAAATTAAAAGATTAACCCACTGTTTTAATTGTAATTTCATTAATCAGTAGTACGCATGAAAGTAAGCAACTTTGTAATTTATATCATTAAATACATTTTTTCTTCCTTCTAATAAAAATATAAACTGTGGTTACTCTTTACCAACTACTTGATGACTGTCTTCAGTGTCCCATTGTATATTTAATGCCTTGGAAATTTTTTTGTACCCTTCTTCTGACTGATAAATTTTAAGAATGATCTCTGTGCAGAATATTCAAGATATAATCCCATGTCAATCACTGTGCCCTGTTTGGCAGGGGATTATAGAGGTCTACAATGTACAGCTGTAATTGGACATTTCTGCAGCTAAAGAAGAAGGGAGGGGGCTGAGGGACAGTGAGTGACAAAACCCCCACCTTCTGCTGTGGAGCTGCCACAGGAAGACTCCCTGTGGACTCCAGCCATGCGACATGTCCTTTGTGTCGGGCAAGTATAATTCAATACCAGATTATGGGAATATGATACATCCCAGTGATACACCAAATAGATTTTTGGAATCACACGAATAGGAGGAATATCACCCTAGCTTCTAGCACAGTCTAGCGCATAGGGATGAGGAAATACACGGCACAGCCTTTCAGAAACCCCTAGGACCACTGTGTTTGGTCTCCCCGGTAGCTGGGGCCCAGCTTGATCTGATGACACAAGATCTGGCTCCCTAGGACAGTCCATTAAGGAAGTATAGCTGATTTTGGTTTTTGGAGTTTTTAGCTGAGAGAGGCTAGGGGTGGAGATTTAGGTCCAGCCAGGGGGGCAGGAGATTGAATGACCCAGAGGGGTTAAGAGCTCCAGCAGCCCTAGCTCAGTGTCTTTTTCCTGGGAGGTCGCAACGACACATTGTGTGGGAGAAGTCCTGCAACAGGGGGGATATTCTGCCACCGATGTACGTGGGGCGAGATGTCTCTGATGGATGTGACACGGATCTCTATATAAGCAATGGCATATAACGTCAACTCACTGACCTGCGCTCCTGTTCCTCATGAACTGCACGTGGTAATCCGGAATGATGATGCAGTGATGAATTCAACAGATTTATTTACAGTTCTTGATGAGGTGAGATGAGGGAAGGTGAAGGATGAGGAAAGGGTAGGAATTGTAGGTATTAGAAGCGCCAGGTAAAGTGGTAACAAGAGAATCCTTTCTCCAGTCCTGCAGCATGAGTAGTCAAGATGGATGTGAAGAAGAAGAAGGAAGTGAGGAGAATGAGATAGGAGGAGTTACAGACCGAAAGGTGTTGTGGGTAAACACAGGAATAATACATGTTATAACAAACAGCATTATAACAATGGCCAGTAGATGGCAGCAAAGTAAAACAATACAATAATCATATAACATTAGGTAATGCCCAAAATGGCTGAAAGTCTTTTCAAACAAAGAGCTTGACAGCACACTCCCCGTATGAAATTCCTGGATTTCACTATATTAACAGTCTTGAGGTGGAGGTGTTTTCCTGAAGTACTGAGGGATACCTCAACCTGAAAGACAAACAATGCATGCAATGCAACAATAACATATAACAAACGAGGTAGACGAATGTCTATAACAGTTCCTGAAGCAATCCAAAGGATGCCCATCTTCGGATTGGAGAAGCCGCACTAGGCCAAACTGTCTCCAACCCAATTGTAATCCAGTGGTTACAGTTCCTGGTTGCAATCAGATGAGTGTCCTTAGTAGTCCAAAAGTTTCTTGAAAGTTCCAAGTTCAAGTTCCAGATGTGTTGGCGCAAACAAGCCTTGTCCATCTGGAGAAGTGTTCAAATTGCTGTCAGCCGAAGCCAACCTTCTCTTTGGCAATGGGGGTGCTGACATCAAGACGGATCTCTGGGTCAACGTCTGGATCCTGAAGACTGAAGCTGTCTTCAACGGCAGTCTCTTCACACTGGCCGCAAAGGAACTCCGGTCCTGTTAACCAAGAAGAGTTTGCGAAGGCACCAACAGACACTGGCCTAGTAGCAAGGTCAGCATGGTTAAGATGGGATGGAACATACTGCCATTGCTCACGTTTAGAGGATTTCCTGATCCTTTCAACGCGGTTACTGACATAGACATAGAAGCGTTTGTCTGGTTGTATATGTAGCCCAGAACAACCTTGCTGTCTGTGTAGAATCTTGTGTCATCCACGTGAATAGCTAGTTCACTCTGTATGAAGTCTGCAATCTCGATGGCTAGTACAGCTCCACAGAGCTCAAGTCTGGGTATGGTGTGTTCAGGTTTAGGAGCCAATTTAGCCTTTCCAAATAGAAATCCAACATGGGCTTCATTGTTAGAGTCTATAACCTTCAAATAGGCAACAGCTGCAATAGCTTCAGTAGAGGCATCAGAGAATATATGGATCTCTTTCCTTTGACTCGTAGCAAGAGATGCTGGAGTGTAACAACGTGGTATGTGGATTTTATCTAAGGCACAAAGAGATTCCCTCCATGACTTCCACTTTAGTTGTTTGTCAGTAGGGAGTGGTGCGTCCCAGTCCTTAATAGACTCTGAGAGTTGCCTTAGCAGAAGCTTGTCTTGTATAGTCAGGGGTGCAACAAACCCGAGTGGATTGTATAGACTGTTCACCACTGACAGAACCCCACGCTTAGTAAATGGTTTTTCTGTACCACTAACCTGAAAGCTGAAGGAGTCCTTTAGCAAGTTCCATCTCAAGCCCAGACTTCTCTGTACTGGTGGGTTGTCTGAGCCTAGATTCAAGTCTCTGAATTCTGAAGCATAATCATCAGAGTGAAAAGCCTTCATGACAACAGCACTGTTGGAGGCAATTTTATGCAATCTTAAATGAGCTTTAGAAAGCATACCTTGTGTCCGTTTGAGCATATCTATGGCTTCTTCCGCTGTGGGCAGGGATTTGAGACCGTCGTCCACGTAGAAGTCCTTTTCAACGAACTGTTGGGCGTCCTTCCCGAATTCTGCTTCACCATCAGAGGCGGTCCTACGTAGGCCGTATGTAGCAACTGCAGGAGAAGGGCTGTTTCCGAACATGTGCACCTTCATGCGGTATTCAACCATTTCCTTGCTGGTGTCATTGTCTCAGTGCCATAGAAAACGGAGATAATTCCTGTGATCTTGTCGCACGATGAAACAATGGAACATTTGTTCAATGTCAGCAGTAATGGCAACTGGCTCTTTTCTGAATCTCATGAGCACTCCCACAAGGTTATTAGTCAGGTTGGGACCAGTGAGAAGAACATCGTGCAGAGATACACCATCATGTTTGGCGCTTGAATCGAATACCACTGTGATTTGTTTAGGCTTTCTTGGATGGTATACTCCATAGGAAGGTAGATACCAGCATTCTTCATTGGCTTGCAAGGGTGGAGCTGGCTCTGCGTGGTCATTGCGAAATATCTTCTCCATAAAGGCTGTAAAATGGTCCTTCATTTCAGGCTTATTTCTCAATGTTCTCTGCAGTGAGGTGAACCTTGATAAGGCCTGTTCTCGGTTGTTAGGAAGCATGGCCCTTGTACCCTTGAAAGGTAAGGGAGCGACCCAACGGTCAGATTCGTTCTTGAAGAGTCCACTGTCCATTATTTTAATAAATTCCTTGTCTTCTATGGATAAGGCGACCTTGTTGTCATCTTGTGTTGTGCGAAACACTGTTCTCCCTAAGTTGTCACCATAGGGAGTGGGAATGATGTCAGGCTCTTGGATGAAGTTAGAGAACCTTTCTTTCACTTCGTAGTGATGAGAGCATGGTTTGAAGTGAGTTGTGCGACCATTTTGAAGTACATACGTTTTAAAGGAGTTGACTTTGGATGCCTTGTGACTCTTATCCAGACATACATTGCCCACGATTACCCAGCCTCAAGTGGGGATGATGAAGCGTGGCTTCCGGAGTGGGAATTTCTTCCTTGTTATCAGGTATCTGGTCACATTCAATTAAAGTTGGCAAGGGTATGTGCACGTTCCCCTTGATTGAAGAGATAATGTACCCAGAGGCTCTCCTACCAGAAGTCTCAATATGACCAGAACAGGTGTTGAGGGTGTACGGAGCCGTTTGTCCTTTTATATTGAAGATCTCAAAGAGTTTTGGCTTTGCTAGAGACCTGTTACTTTGCTCATCTATTATGGCATACATTTTTGAGGCCTTGTCGGTTTGTCCTTCTGGATAGACCTTGACCAGACATACCTTAGCGCAGCATTTAGGACCAGTCCCTTCTCCACATATTTCCATACATGAGGAGGAAACAGCAGTTGCAGCTGGGTCAGGAACTTGTGGCTCCCCGCCATGCTTTTGAGCAGGATTGGTTGCTTCAGAAGGTTGTGAATTGTGTGGAGCTGGTGTGGGATGCATAGATGTAATGTGTTTGTCACTACTGCATTCGGTGCACTTAATGACAGCCTTACAGTCCTTAGCAAGGTGGTCTGAGGAGGCGCAACACTTGTAACATATCCCTAGCTCCTTGAGAGTATCTCTGCGTTCCTGCAAAGTCTTTGCCCTGAATTCACGGCATTCCTTATGTGGGTGAGGTCTTTTGTGAATAGGGCACATACGGTTACTGTCCATAGCTTTAGGAGCAACAGCGTTTGTTTTGGTAAAAGAGGGTGCAGTAAGTGGAACGTCAGTCTTTCTCTCGGATACTGTGCTTCTTAACTCTCTACGTTTGATGATATTGTTATCATACCTTGTAGATGATGATGATGATAAAGCTGGTGGAGTAGGTTCAGTGAAGTCAAAGCTGGGATCATTCTTCTTCCGGGCTTGATCATTGACGAACCTGGAAAAATAGGAAAAGGGAGGAAAAGACACATTATGCTGTCCTTTATACCGTGAGCCGTGGTCTGCCCATTTATCCTGCATGCCTTTTGGCAACTTGAGAACTACTGGAGTCACGCCATGAGCAGTATCAAGGTAGCTCAGTCCTGAAAGACGTGGGTCTAATTTTGCCAATTCTATTTCCTTTAACAGGTCACTCAGGTCTTGCAGTTTTTGATTTTCCTTGTTAGTTATTTTTGGGAAGGCTAGCAGTTTCTTAAATAAGGCAGACTCTATGGCTTCTGAGCTGCCGTAGGTTTGCTCCAGTCTCTCCCATGCTGCAATAAGACCTTCATCTGCATAGTCCACATGAACTGCCCTTATTGTCTTGATGCGCTCCGCTGATTCAGGACCTAACCAGTTGACAAGCAAATCTAGTTGTTCCTTGCCGGTGAGATTAAGGTCTTGGATTACTGCTTGAAAGGTCGATTTCCAGGCTCTATAATTTTCGGCACAATCATCAAACTTTGAGAGACTGATGTTTATTAACTCCCTGCGAATCATATATCTGGTGAATTCAGACATGTCCAAACTCCCGGTCATAGTTGCAGGATTAACTTGTGGTATTCCTGGGGAATGTAAGTTCTCTGGCTTATATGACTGAGACGGATCAGGACGGAATGATGTGGCATGAGGGTTAAGTTATGGTTTAGTCTTTATAGGGTCTGCTGGCTGCGGCCTAAATTGTGGGTTAGTGCTGGAAGTTACTTGTCGGCAGTAGGTGGCGACATTTCTTGGCTTACGGGTGCATCCATGTGGTGGATTGGGGGTGGCGCTGGTACAGATGGTAAATGTTTTAGCACATAGTCTGTAGTGCGATCAGCTGGGTCCTCCATTTCTCCTGGAATAAAGCAGTCCATATTAGCATCTTGACTTAGTGCTTGTTCAAGGACCTTCAGTTTAGCGAGGGCTGCTGCTTCTTCCCTTTCTGTTTGGAGTATTTTTAATTGAGTTCCATCTTGTTTCTTTGAGCTTCCTGCTTTTTTAATTGGGCTTCAACTTCAGCCTCCTTCCTAGCAAAGGAGCTTCTTACTCTAGCTTCCTCTGCAGATGCACGGATTTCCAGTATCTTGTCAGACAATGTTGACTTCCTGGACTGAGATGATCTGGAAGACCGAGATGTGATTTTGGTCGAGGTTGTACTATGTGACCTAACCTCTTGAGGTGTGCGATGCGGAGTTCTGCCTTATCCTGGGCATCTCGCACTAATGCAGTCTTTTCTTGGAGAAGAGTCTCCCTTTCAGCCAGCTCTGCTGGGGCATCATCCATATCACAGTTACTCAGGAATGCAATGTACTTAACAGACAGTCTCTGGTAGCGATCATAGGCAGCAGATAAACTCTTCAATTTGGCGGTTAAATCTGCTGCGTCATTGTTAGCACGTGGAAGAGCTGCTAAATAATGATCAACTCTGCCCCATAAATGATCTATGTTATCATGGAGCTCATCTCTGGTTGTCTCCAGGTTCTCTCTGACCATTTGTGTTGGCTTGGTTACTCGTTTTGGTCGTACATCCTGCTCTGCTGTAAGTGTGGACTCTGCTCCTGGAGCATCTGTGGTGTCAGGAACATGATGTGCTTCTCCCACAGAGGGATCCACTGTGCCCCTTGTGGACATGCTTTAGCTAAGATGGTGGACGGTCATAGACTTGCTAGCAGACATGCTTATGCACACAGATACTGAAGACTTAGGTCTCTTGTTACTATTCTGCCACCGATGTACGTGGGGCGAGATGTATCTGATGGATGTGACACGGATCTCTGTATAAGCAATGGCATATAGCGTCAACTCACTGACCCGCGCTCCTGTTCCTCATGAACTGCACGTGGTAATCCGGAATGATGATGCAGTGATGAATTCAACAGATTTATTTACAGTTCTTGATGAGATGAGATGAGGGAAGGTGAAGGATGAGGAAAGGGTAGGAATTGTAGGTATTAGAAGCGCCAGGTAAAGTGGTAACAAGAGAATCCTTTCACCAGTCCTGCAGCATGAGTAGTCAAGATGGATGTGAAGAAGAAGAAGGAAGTGAGGAGAAGGAGATAGGAGGAGTTACAGACCGAAAGGTGTTGTGGGTAAACACAGGAATAATACATGTTATAACATACAGTATTATAACAACGGCCAGTAGATGGCAGCAAAGTACAACAATACAATAATCATATAACATTAGGTAATGCCCAAAATGGCTGAAAGTCTTTTCAAACAAAGATCTGGACAGCACAGGAGACCACAAGCCTCCCATGTGGCAGTCCCTCCCCCGCAAGCCAGGCCTTCCATCTGACTGGTAACTGACTGTCAATAACTGCTTATATCTTTTGTACCATTACTATTGTGTTCGCATCTCTGACCATTATGTATGTATAACCTTTACATATATAGTGTTTTGTCTTGTGTGCCCTTAAGGCGATTAAATATATAATTTTACCTTGAGCTACTCTTTTATCTCGATCCACGAACTCTCACATCCGTTGTTCGGTCCAACGAACACGCTACCGGGGCTGGTTCCTGGCCTGATAAAATCCCCCAGTCCGCTAGCGGGAATTATATTTAATAGGAACTGGTGGCAGCACTACCAGGCTGACAAGGTTCTGCTTCACTGGAGCTAGTGGAGGTGCCTCTCAGCCTGTCAGGGGTGTGAGCTAGTGTGGTGCCACGTCAGCGACTGAGTGGGCCACCACTTCTCACTCCCAGTGCCTTCCTGTACCCGTGTGGACCGGGGGTGTCTTTGTAGAACTGTACCAGTCTGACCTTACGCGTCCCCGAGGGGGTGTGGAACGTCACGTTGGTGCAAAGGGCAGATCCGTATCACGTGATCCGTCTGACGTAATTGAGACGTTAGGCGGGTGGCGAGATGTGGATCCGTCACAAGTGGTGGCAGCAGTGGGATTCTGCGGGGTCTCTCTGGTGCCATTCATCACAAGCGGCGGCAGTGGTGGGATTCTGCGGGATCCCTCTGGTGCCATTATTCTTCACAATCTCTCCATTCTTTGTAGGTGGGAAAACTTGCAAAATGTATTAAATACTCATTTTCCCCACTGTGTGTGTGTATGTATATATATATATATATATATATATATATATATATATATATGCACACACACATATATTGGCAGCAATGATTGCCATATGTTATGCCTCTACTGCAATGATGACCTGTGCCAAAGTATCATTTGCTTTGAAGTCTCCTGTTACTTGCAGTATAATAGAAACATGATTTTTTCATTTCTTCACTGAACTTATGTTAACAAATCCCCGAACAATGACACAGGTGTGTAAACATTATGTATGCCAGAGGGCAATATTCTAGTTCTATAAAAGGTTGACCTGCTTCATGCGCTTTTTGCTTGATCAACATAAACAGAGAAATCCGTTTTATGAAAGGGTAAATTGAAATGTATTGCGATAGAAAAATTCTTCATTCCAAAATATGAAGCTGAAGTGACCTATAGTCAAGATCAGACCCATCATTATTAGAAAGTAAGATGTCTCTACTGTACACACTTGGTGGAAATTTTCCATCATGTATTTAACCCTTAGCCACATTGAAAATACTGAAATCCGCTGCATTTTAGCAATAGAATGATCATGCTATGGATTTGAAAATCTGCCCATTGCTGTTTTTTTTCTTTGGCATGTAGATGAGATATGTACTTGCCTGGAATTGTTATCTGCAATGAACCTGTCACCTGTGAATTCACATTTTTGCTGAGATGACAAGTGTCAGCTTTTTCTGCATGTGCATTTTGTTGTGGATGCTATGTTGATTACTGCAAAATCAGTGGTAAAAATTTAAACCTAGAAGGATTTTAAAATTCACAAATGACAGATCTCACCAAATACATTCATAGTGACAAACCTGTCAGTCAAGCAGAGCTGGAAAGGGTGAAGGTGGCGGAAGCCGCCCCTGTGATTGGTTCACTTAGTCATCTCATTCCCAGTATGATTTATCTGAGATGCTGCAGCGATTCAGAGTAAACCATAGATATTTGTAGCCATGAATTCTGTCCCTTATATATATTGCTTGTGGTTTATGCAGCATTTGAATCATTTAGCAGATTCCCTTTAAAGAAAAAAAAACACTCCCAAAAAAAACCATTGCGTACTTTTATGCCTAGTCAAGGGAAAGAAAAGACTTCTCCCTCTTTAAATCTCTGAGCTTTGCATCATCCGTTTAAGGCCCTGCACTAGGCACAACAAAGTATTTCCTGGAGATTTCCATTTAATTTATATACAGTTGTGACTATAGGATACTGTGCAAAAGTTTTAGGCAGGTGTGGAAAAAATGCTGCAGAGTAAGACTGCTATCAAAAATAGAAGTGTTACCTTATTTTTCGGACTATAAGATGCACCGGACCATAACACACACCTAGGTTTTAGGTTTTAGCATTTAAGCAAAAAATGTGGTCATGATGCCCTGTTAAGGGGGAGGCTTCTGACACTGTTATAGGGGTAATGTCCCCCAATTCTGTTAATATCCCCCATCCTGGTATATATGGCCCCCTCCTTCCAGTTATACATGGCCCTCATCACCTTCCTGATATGCATGGCACCCCTCATCCCCATCCTGGTATGCATGGCACTTTTCATCCCTCATCCTGGTATGCATGGCCCCCCTCATCCACATCCTGGTATGTATGGCACCCTTCATCCTGATATGTATGACCCCCCCTCACCCCCATCCTGGTATGTATGTCACCCATCGTCCCTCATCCTGGTATGTATGGCACCCTTCATGCCTCATCCTGGTATGTATGGCCCTCCTCATCCCTCTTCCTGGTATGTATGGCACCCTTCATCCCTCTTCCTGGTATGTATGGCACCCCTCACCCCTCTTCCTGGTATTCATGGCACCCCTCATCCCTCTTCCTGGTATGTATAGCACCCCTCATCCCTCTTCCTGGTATGTATAGCATACCTCATCCCTCTTCCTGGTATGTATGGCACCCCTCATCCCTCTTCCTGGTATGTATAGCATACCTCATCCCTCTTCCTGGTATGTATGGCACCCCTCATCCCTCTTCCTGGTATGTATGGCACCCCTCATCCCTCTTCCTGGTATGTATGGCATCCTCATCCTTCTTCCTGGTATGCTTGGCACCCCTCATCCTGGTATGTATGGTCCCACTCATTCCTCTTCCTGGTATGCTTCAAAACTTCCAGACAACATGCAAAGTAAAGCTCAAAAGAATAAACATGCATTTCTATGTAAACAAGACTTGTTCATATGTTCAGTCTTTTGAGTGTCTTTTATTCACTTCATGTTTCCAAAGATGCCAAGTGGTTAAAATAAGTGAGCTGACCATTCTTCTGGCATTTTCCGCTCTGACCTTCATAATAGAATTCAATCATTAGTTTCAAAAGACACCTAGAAGCCACCATGGCATCTTTTTTCAAGTATTTTGCCAGCATCTTTACTTCAAAAACCACTAGAAGTGTCTTCATTATTGAAAGGAGTTAAAACATGTCTAGAAAATGGCAGTAAAAAGGAAGCCACAAAAACTATTGTAAAAAAAATATGCTGGTGATCATAAACATTGAAAAAGTGCTCAGGAAACAAACAAAATGCTAAAAAATGCTGGCGTTTCCTGAAGCATCTTCCTCCTGAAAAACTCTGCATGTTCACCCACCTGGAAAAGATTACATTACTTTACAGCATTTTTTCCACATCTGCCCAAAACTTTTGCACAGTACTATGTATGTATATTCTTGTGTATATGTGTGTGTGTATAACATATATAGCTTGCACATACAGTGGGTTCGGAAAGATATTTGACTACATATGACAGAATATGCTAAACATTTGGCTCAGCAAATGTTGAAAACTAACACATAAAGGGATAAAACAATATCAAACACAATTTTTGTCTTTATGGCTGACGACCATTTGCTTCTGGTTTACTAAAATCACCAGGAAAATGGCATCACAACAACCAGACAGAAGTAATCACTCTTTAAAAAAAAAAGCAAAACTTTTGGTCGCCACTGTATGGTAACTATATCATATATAACATTTTTTCCATTTTTGTTTCCCACTAATTCTCTGCTTGATATCACAGGGTACTGGGACATATAGGAACGTGACACTTTACAGCCACATCCCCATGCCTCCATTATGTTGTTCATTTTGTGTCTGTTTATTGTATGACAAATATTGGACTTTGGCTAAAATACCTTTTTAATAGCAAACTTTCAAGTTATTGTCTCCAGCAATGAATGTAGTTTTTGTAACATATGAAAACATTAGTGACTATTTGATCAACAGTTTTTTTTAATTTAACAGATATATTTTATTTTAACAGATATCTGGGCGATTGGCTGCATTTTTGCTGAATTGTTAACATCGGAACCTATTTTTCATTGTCGTCAAGAAGATATCAAGACAAGTAACCCATTCCATCATGACCAGCTGGATCGTATATTTAGTGTAATGGGATTTCCTGCAGGTATGTGACTTTGACACTTCGTATTGGCATATAAATTATTACTATGACCAGCTGTCCATTGGACAGGGCACCATATATTTTTAGCATTCTATTGTATGGAAATAATAACAGTTTATACCGATCGCCAATGTGTGCATAAATATAATCTTTCTGGGAATGTATCTGCATTTCTTCCATCCTTTCTTACACTGACATTTGTGCATCCAATATCATAGCATGATGAACTTTTTTTTTGCTTGATCTAGCACACATCTCTAGTCTTGTACTCTTTTAATTTTAGCTGAAACCACTAAGGTCACCTTCCCTTGGGTATTCCCATTGTTAGTATTCATGGCATATCCACACTTAGCACATTAAATTTAATGGTACATATGGTGACTGGTTATGAGTAGACTGTGAGCTGTGGACCACTGTTCTCACAGTATGTGAGGTTCCCACAGGTTGGATACACTTATCATACATTTACTATGGATATACAATAAAGGCTGAAGATGGGAATAGGCCTTTAAGGCTATGTTCACATATGTTGGGTTTTTCAGCATTTTTTGCTGCAGATTTTTATGCAAATTTTCAGCTGTGTTTTGCAGTATCAGCAAAGTCTGTGAGAAACCAGAATTCTCTGTTCACACATCTTGTTTTTTTTTTTGCTGCGTATTTTGTGCCTTGGTTGGGTTTTTGGAAAATAGAGCATGTCACTTCTTTCAGCGCTTTTTCACCCATAGGAAGTAATGGGAGGTGAAAAAACGCATCAAAAAATGCAGCAGCATTTTTTCAGAATTTTTGATGGCAAAATAGAATGGGGTTCTTTTTTTCACAGAACTTTATGTACATGCATAAATAGAGACAGAAGAACAGTGAAAGAAAACACTGAAAAAACGCAGCAAAACCTGCGTTTTTGAAGCAGCTGATTTCCTGCCAGAGATAAGTTTTGCTGCAGATTTGTTATGCAAGAAAAAAACCAACATGTGTGAACACAGCCTTAGTCTGGTAGGATTTGTAAGTAAACTATGGTGCTATTTTTCTGTGGAGCTGCCAAATAGATATCTCTACTGAACAAATAGCAGTTATGTGATAAACCTTATAAGGCTGGAAGTGGATAATCAGCCCTCAAGCATTTAGGTCTTCTACTTCTAAAGGTGTCTGAACAGTTGGCAGATTGTCCTGAACACCATTGTTGCCCTTTGTGTGGGTCATATGATGAGATACATGATGAAAGCATTCAGTATAGTGTTACCATATTTTATGATGTTATCTACATCAGCTACTTTGTTTTCTTTCTAAATATACGGTGCCTGAATATATGATCTCATAATTACTGTAATGGCTTCAGACAAGCTATTATTCAGGGAACGATAGTTCATAAGAACACTCGTTACCAACTGTCAGCTTTTCTAAATAGTCCAGCAACCACCTGACAAATACTCGAAATGCTCGTTTGTTAGTTGCAATGATTTTTAAATTGGCTTAAAAATTATTATCGGCAGCACATAGCCCCATATAAAATGGTGATGTGCTGCTGAAACATGATATTCCATTTCCTTTCACATAAAACAATCATACTAAATGAATCTGTCAGCAGGTTTTTGCTACCTCATCTGAGAGCAGCATAATGTAGGAAAAGAGAACTCGATTCCTGCGATGTGTCACTTAGTTTACTGGGTGCAGCAGTTGTGACACAATCAGAGTATTAAGATGTAGCATAGCTCAGAAAGCTAACCCCGCACACAACACACATTTCTGTGTTCATTGTCTATTGACAGTGAGCTGCTTATCAGAAGAGGGGGCGTGGTCTGGCCACAGCTCACCCAAGCACCAGTCTGGGCAGTGATAATCTCCTGGTGATAAAACATTCATTCTAAGGAAACAACAGCACACAGCCTAATAAGTGACACATTGCTGAAATCTGTGTCTCAGACCCTACATCATGCAGTCCTCAGATTACATAGGAAGAACCTGCTGACATATCCCTTTAACCCCTTTAAAGCGCAGGGCGTACTAATATCTGCGCCCTGGGACTACGTATTAGTACGCCCTGTTGGTTTTGCCCACACACAGGCTGTGCGGGCGCGATTGCCGCCAGGTGTCAGCTGATTGTCACAGCTGACACTCAGTGCTATGTGCTGGGAGTCGTCCCGCACCGCTCCCAGCACATTAACCCCTGCAATTCTGCGATTGAAGTCGATCGCAGCATTGCAGAGGTAAGCGCCGATACTCACCTCTTCCCCGCCGTCCCACGCTGTTTGAGGCTGGGTTCCGTGGTTGTCATGGTGACCTGGATGTCGTCATGACAACATCCGGGTCACCAGACAGCAGGAAGATACTTTGATCATGCGCAGTGCATGACCAAAGTATCTTCTGCATCTGCAGCCCTGACAACCTGTATAGCACAGGGATGATACTCCATCCCTATGCTATACAGGCTATCAGAGTAAAAAAAGTGAAAGTCCCATAGTGGGACAAAGTATAAAAGTAAAAAAAAGTGTTAAAAAATGAAAAAAAATAAAAAATAAAATTTGTAAAAATATAAAAAAAATAATCCAACAATAATAAATATATAATGTACCCATCAATAAATATTATTATGAAAAAAAAACAAAACAATAAAAATACAGATATTTGGTATCGCTGCGTCCAGAACGACCTGACTTATAAAACTGTCCCACTAGTTAACCCCTTTAGTGAACACGGTAAAAAATAAAAATAAAAAACAATGCTTTATCATCATACCGCCAAACAAAAAATGGAATGAAACGCGATCAAAAAGTCGAATATAAATAAAAATGGTACCGCTGAAAACGTCATCTTGTCCCGCAAAAAACAAGCAGCCATACAGCTCCATCAGCTATAAAAGTTATAGCTCTCAGAATAAAGCGATGCAAAAAAATATTTTTTTCTATAAAATAGCTTTTATTCTGTAAAAGTGCCAAAATATAGAAAAACTATATAAATGTGGTACCTCTGCAAACTTACTGCCGCGAAGAATAAAGCTACCTTATCAATTTTACCACACACGGAACAAAATAAAAAAATGTAAAAAAAAAACAATTCCTGAATTGTTGGTTTTTGTTTATTCCTCCTCCCAAAAATCGGAATAGAAAGCAGTCAAAAAATGTCACGTGCCTGAAAATGGTACCAATAAAAACGTCAACTCATCCCGCAAAAAACAAGCCATCACATGACTCTGTCAGCCAAAATATGGAAAAATTATAGCTCTCAAAATATGGCGATGCAAAAACTAGGGTTGGGGTTGGGGTTAGGGTTGGGCTAGGGTTAGGGTTGGGGTTAGAATTAGGGTTGGGCTAGGGTTAGGGTTGGGCTAGGGTTGGGGTTGTATTAGGGTTGGGAGTTTTTTCAAAAGTAAAAAAAAAAAGATGACGATATGGCGACTAGTGTTGAGCGCAAGTGCTCGCTACTTGAGTTTGCATCGGGTGCTCGGGTATGCACTGAGTATTGCAGATACTCAAGTGACATGCTCGAGTGTCCGCCCCATATGCTTCGCGGCCAAATAAACCTCGCAGGGATTGCTTGCCATGCACAAGCGATCCCCGCATGTTTTTTTTTGGATGTCTAATAACCGTGAAACATGCGGGCGGGGACTCAAGCGTGTCACTCGAGCACGTGCGATACATGGTGCATACCTGAGTACCCGATGCAAACTCAAGTAGCGAGCACTTGCGCTCAAGAATAATGACAACTTATTCAATATCATAACCTAATGTTATCAAATTCTGTGTCGTACCTCTGGGTTCAAAATGTTCACTATACCCCTTGATAAAATCCTTGAGGGGTGTAGTTTCCAAAATGGGGTCACTTGTGGGGGGTTTCCACTATTTAGGCACATCAGGGGCTCTCCAAACGCGACATGTCGTCCGCTCTCAATTCCAGTCGATTTTGCGTTCAAAAAGTCACACAGTGCTCCTTCCCTTCTGAACTCTGCCGTGCGCCCAAACACTGTATTTTCCCCACATATGGGGTATTGCCGTACTCAGGAGAAATTGCACAAAAGTTTTTGGGGTCCATTTTCTCCTCTTACCCCTGTGAAAATAAAAAATTGGGGCTAAAGCATCATTTTTGTGGAAAAAGTTAGATTTTTTTATTTTCACGGCTCCATGTTATAAACTTCTGTAAAGCACCTGGGGGTTCAAGGTGCTCACCACACATCTAGATAAGTTCCCTGAGGGGTCTAGTTTCTAAAATGATGTCACTTGTGGGGGGTTTCCACTGTTTAGGCACATCAGGGGCTCCCCAAACGCAACATGGCGTCCACTAATTATTCAAGCAAATTTTACATTCAAAAAGTAAAATGGCTCTCCTTCCCTTCCGAACCCTGCCGTGCGCCCAAACAGTGGTTTTTCCCCACATATGGGGTATCTGTGTGCTCAGGGGAAATTGCACAACACATTTTGGGTTCCATCTTTTCCTGTTACCCCTGCGAAAATAAAAAAATTGGGTCTAAAGTAACATTTTTGTGAAAAAAGTTAAATGTTAACTTTTTTCTTCCACATTTCAAAAATTCCTGTGAAGCACCTGAAGGGTTAATAAACTTCTTGAATGTGTTTTTGAGCACCTTGAGGGGTGCAGTTTTTAGAATGGTGTCACTTTGTGGTATTTTCTTCATAAAGACCCCTCAAAGTGACTTCAAATGTGATGTGGTCCCTAAAAAAATGGCTTTGTAAATTTTGTTGGAAAAAAAAAATCGCTGGTAAACTTTTAACCCTTATAACTCCCTAATAAAAAAAAAAATTTGGTTCCAAAATTGTGCTGATCTAAAGTAGACATGTGGGAAATGTTATTTATTAACTATTTTGTGTGACATATCTCTCTGATTTAAGGGCATAAAAATTCAAATTTTGAAAATTGCCAAATTTTTGCCAAATTTCAGTTTTTTTCACAAATAAATGCAAGTGATATCGAAGAAATTTTGCCACAATCATGAAGTACAATATGTCACGAAAAAACAATCTCAGAATAATTACCTCATAAAGTGACAGTGGTCAGAATTGCAAAAATTGGCCTGGTCATTATGTGCAAACCACCTTGGGTAGTAAAGGGGTTAATGATGGTAAACTACTGCTGACTGTCTTGTATATAGCTGATCAACTGTTTAATGGCATGTATCGACCCTTGTAAAGGGGCCATAAAATAACTGTCTGAATTGTCCTGAGTTAAATAGTAAATCATTGCTGTCTGTTCAGATAAAGATTGGGAAGATATCAGAAAGATGCCAGAATATCCTACTCTTCAAAAAGACTTCAGAAGAACCACGTAAGATTGTAGAATTTTAAACTACTTTCTTGTTTTGAGATCCTGGAGGCTGGGTGTAACCGTACACAATAGCCCATTGTGTTTTTATGAAATAATTTCTGAATATACTTCAAGGCACATTAACAATGTCCCTGGGTTAGACCCCTAGACAGTGTACAGAGACATGAAATATTTGTCTATATAAATTACTCATACTGGTATGGTATAGCTATTAATATCAAAAGCACATGATCTTAAGCCCCTTCACAAACTAGTAGTCACATCATACTTAGCTGTGATGCTTATAGAGGAGCTGCGGTTATAATATGCAGTGTTGATTAATATTTTACCTTATGCACATTAGACAAAAGTTCCTCTTTTTCTCCTTGGAGAGAAGCTGCTGCCTGAGGATTCTGGCAGTGGCTCTCTCATAGAGAATACAGTAGCACTGACTTTCTTGTGTGTCAGGGAGTCGGGAGAGATAACTGTCCGCCGAAAGAACAATCGGCCAAAAGCTTTCTAATGTGTAGGGGGGCCCTTAGTGGGTGCGGTTATTGGTTAATCTTCTAAGCATTTTTAAATAATGACAGTCATAGTGATGCCAAATTTATGAACAGAGTGCTGCCCATCCTGTTCTCATGTAAAGGGGTATTCCCATCTCCAAGATCCTATCCGAATATGTAGTAGGTGTAATAATAATAGTAGCAAATACCTCCAATTAGAAATGTAGAACAGTTTTTCTGATTCGCTATGTTGCTTACCCCATGTGCAGGGCAGTGTAGTAGCTTAGGTATCCAGGGTTACGACTACCAACAGCTAACCAACTGTCACTATATGAGTGTATGTAACCATGGATACCCAAGCTACTGCAATGTCCTGCACATGGGGTAAGTGACATAGCGAATATCTATCAAATTGTGTGTAAATTGCACAATAACTTTTATGTTATTTGTTCTTGCATTTACCATTTGTCCTTTGCCCTTGACTAGGGCAGCATATTATCTTTGCAGATTTAGTTTAAAACATTGTCTCACTGTGACAACTGATTTTTAGCAATGAAGCCAGTATGGATCAGTTGATTATCGTGATTATGCTTTCCACTGTTATCACCGAAGTTTCAGCCACCTAAACATCTGCAGCTACTACAGTAGAAGTGTAGTGTTACATGGCGGCCATTTAAGTGACAAGTGTACTGACTAATCAATTAATCCATGTTATTCACTGCCCTGGATAGCACTTTGTATGGGCTGCAAAAATATTTAGTCAATGTGTGTGGCATAAGGAGCTCTAATGGGATCATTACAGCAGTATACTGTTTTGCTGCCAAAATTCACAGTGTATTGATTGTTGAAAAGAATTGATGCCAAGTGCTTACTTAAGTATGCCTATTTTGATTGTATCATTTAGCTTGGGACAAACATCTTTGCTGCCAGTAGGCACTTCAGATATTGTACTTGGCCATCAACAATATTTGGTGATGCTTGTAAAACTGTTTTCTAATTTCACTAGATATTTTAATGGCTTTCTATTGTCTCATAATATTTTTGCCCAAATTTCTTTTTCAGGTATGCAAACAGTAGTTTAATAAAATACATGGAAAAGCACAAGGTGAAACCTGATAGTAAAGTTTTTCTTTTGGTAAGTAAAAATATTAGTAAATATAAAAGTTACAATGAGCTGCATTGAGTTATGTTAACTATTATACAATACAAGGGAATTGTATTCTGAACAGTGCCTTAATGGAATGATATGCATGACGACTGTGATTCTGATAATAGCCGGCTTGGGAAGTAGTCAACAGAAAACTGGCAATATTTATGGCCGTTTTACAGGGGGTGATGTGAGGTTCTCCGAAGCATTGCAACAGTTCTTATGAGGACACATTTGTTTATGCTCATGGCAACTCGTGTAAGTAGATGTGATATTTCATTTCCTGCAGATAACCTGCTGAATAAGCACAATCAGGGTAGTCATCTACAATCTCTGGACTCCATTCAAGCAAGAAATCTGGGCCTCCACCCTTTCATTGGGGATGGGAGCCAAAAGTGGTGCAAGAGGACGCCAGAGGCAGTAAATGGGTACAGACTCTGTCAGAGAGCAATTGTGTAATGAGATAGCAGGTTTATGTGGGTTAGAAGATATTGGGATCTTTTATAAAGCCCACAGACAATATGGCCTTACCTAGGCATTTACCCTCTTCTCATCCTCATCATAAATTAGGCATGGCTATAAATATCAAAACGTCAAGCTATATAGAAATGAAGATATGTACAACTCTAGAAGAAGGCATTCTTTTCAGTCATCAGTTTGTTCACCTTGCTGCCCCTCTTTATTCATATTGTATTGTATGCCTGTGTCCTGTCTGAAGCTCAGGACAGCATTAGGATGTGTGCAAGTTCTTGGCGCTGACATCTGGACCTCATAAACCCTAGTCCCCTCAATGCTCAGACACTGAACAGCATCAGGCCTTGAGCAGAGCACCCTTGATGGTTTGCTGTAGAGAGAGAAATTGGCTATATTTTATATATATAGATATATGGACCTATATATATATATATATATATATATATATATATAGATAGATAGATAGATATAGATCTACAGTATATACAGTGGGGAAAATAAGTATTTAATACTTCCGATTTTGCAAGTTTTCCCACCAACAAAGAATAGAGAGGTCTGTAATTTTTATTGTAGGTACACTTCAACTGCAAGAGACAAAAAAAAAATCCAGAAAATCACATTGTATGATTTTTGCTTAATTAATTCGCATTTTATTGCTTGAAATAAGTATTTGATACAATAGAAAAACAGAACTTAATATTTAGTACAGAAACCTTTGTTTGCAATTACAGAGGCCAGACGTTTCCTGTAGTTCTTGAACCAGATTGCACACACTGCAGGAGGGATTTGGTCTCACTCCTCCATACAGATCTTCTCCAGATCTTTCAGGTTTCGGGGCTGTCGCTGAGCAACGTAGAGTTTCAGCTCCCTCCAGAGATTTTATATTGGGTTCAGGTCTGGAGACTGGCTAGGCCACTCCAGGACTTTGAAATGCTTCTTAAGGAGCCATTCCTTAGTTGCCCTGGCTATGTGTTTCGGGTCATTGTCATGCTGGGAGACCCAGCCGCGACTCATGTTCATTGCTCTTACTGAGGGAAGGAGGTTGTTTGCCAAAATCTCGCGATACATGACCCCATCCATCCTCTCTTCAATACGATGCAGTTGTCCTGACCCCTTTGCAGAAAAGCACCCTAAAAGCTTCCCCCACCATGCTTCACAGTTGATACAGTGTTTTTGGGGTTGTACTCATCCTTCTTCCTCCAAACACGGTGAGTGAAATTGATACCAAAAAGTTCTATTTTGGTATCATTTGACCACATAACCTTCTCCCATGCCTCATCTGGATCATCCAGATGGTCATTGGCAAACTTCAAACTTGTCTGGACATGTGCTGGCGTGAGCAGGCGGACGTTGCATGCCCTGCAGGATTTGAATCCATGACAGCGTAGTGTGTTACTAATGGTAATGTTTGAGACTGTGATCCGAGCTCTATTCAGGTCATTGATGAGATCCTCCCGTGTAGTGCTGTGCTGATTCCTGACCATTCTCAGAATCATCCTTACCCCACGAGGCGAGATCTTGCATGGAGCCCCAGACCGAGGCAGATTGACAGTCATCTTGTGTTTCTTCCATTCTCTAATAATTGTGCCAACAGTTGTTGCCTTCTCAACAAGTTGCTTACCTATTGTCCTGTAGCCCATCCCAACCTTGTGCAGGTCTACAATTTTGTCCCTGGTGTCCTTAGACAGCTCTTTTTTCTTGGCCATGGTGAAGAGGTTGGAGTGTGATTGATCGAGTGTGTGGACAGGTGTCTTTTATACAGGTGACAAGTTCAAACAGGTGCAATTAATACAGGTAATGAGTGCAGAATAGGAGGGCTTTTTAAAGAAAACCCAACAGATCTATGAGAGCCAGAATTCTTACTGGTTGGTAGGTGATCAAATACTTATTTCATGCAATAAAATGCAATTGAATTATTTACAAAATCATACAATGTGATTTTCTGTTTTTTTATTGTTAGATTCTGTCACTCACAGTTGAAGTGTACCTACAATAAAAATTACAGACCTCTATATTTTTTAGAGGTGGGAAAACTTGCAAAACCAGCATGTGGCAAATACTTTTTTTCCCCAATGTATTGTGACAAAGTCACTGGTAAAGTGATAGAGGAAAGGTATGTTATTACCTTAGCTTCCGTGAATTGAAATAATGAAGTGTGCTCCAGCATGTTATTTGCTGAGAGGGTTAAACCTCAATTTTAAAAGGGATTGTTTTTTGTGAATGTCCATTGTGAAGGGTGGGAGACATTCACCATATCTCCACCTCAGGGTGGGATCTGGGGGGTTTAAATATTTGGCCTGCTGAGGCATCCAATGTTCAATAGGTCTGGAGAGAGGAGCTGCAGATCTGTTTGTGTGGAGCTAGTCTGAACCACGTGGATTCGCTGAACGCTGAGCAGGCGGATTCCTACTACCACAAAGACTGTGCTTTTGTGTTACCATTTTGTTTTGGTCTTTCCTGTTTTGCCCAGCGGGCTGTGTTTTCTTTTATGGACTCAGTGTTTGTTTATGCTGCATTTTAATAAACCAACAAGAAGGTTTAAAGAGACAGCGTACCTGTGTTTACCTCCATGTGCAGCTGAGTGAACGATCTACCACAGTATATACACAGTGGGTGAAATAAGCATTGACATGAAATTCTTACCAGATGTCGGTAACAACACATCCAATCCACACAGGCAAAGAAATCAAACCATAGATGTCCATAAATTAAGTTATGTGTAATAATGAAAAGTGGAACAGGGAAAAAATATTGAACACATGAAGCAAGAGAGGTGCAAAAAAACATGGAAAGTCATGACACCAGCTGAAATAGATCAGTAATTAGAAAGTTATCCTGTCACTTAGTGAAAAATACTATCATCTGATGCAACTGATGGCCTATAAAAATGTGTCTTGTTACCAAGGTGCCACACAATAAACATCTCATGATAAGTAAAACCAGTGAGCTGTCTCAAGACCTTTTGCCATTGACTGAAGAATTTCTAAACTACTGAAGGTTCCAATGAGCACTATTGGGGTGATAATCCGTAAGTGGAAAGAACATAATTTCACCATAAACCGGGCATGACCAGGTTAAAACACCATACCAACAGTGAAGTTTGGATGTGTGAACATCATGGTGTGGGGATATTTTTCAGCATATGGCACCGGCAAACTCCATGTTAATGAAGGAAGGATGAAGGGACAAATGTACCGAGTCATTCTTGATAAAAATCTGCTGCCATGTACCAAGATGATGAAGATGAAACAAGGGTGGACATTTCAGCAAGACAATGATCCCAAACACACAGCCAAGGACACTCTCCGTTGGTTTCATAGAAAGAAAATAAAGCTGCTAGAATGGCCCAGCTAATCACCTGACCTGGATCCAATCGAAAATTTATGGAAGGAATTAAAGGTCAGAGTTCATAGAAGGAGCCAATAGAACCCTCAGGATTTGAAGAGTGTTTGTGTGGAATAATGGGCCAAAATCACCCCTGAGCAATGGATGCAACTAGTTTCTCCATACAGGAGGCATCTTGAAGCTCTCAACACCAACAAAGGCTTTTGTACAAAGTAATAAATACATTTCAGTAAGTGTGTTGTAAGGTAGCGCTAGTCATCACGCTGGGGGACACTCGCTTCACTGGGTCAATTAAAGCACACATGCAACGTTTTTTCGGTATTTCACAATCCAACAGTTTATTACACTTCATAACTGCTTATAACATAGTCCATCTCAGTGGCTCACCGGCATGTTTACACACATAACATCCAAGAGCCTTTCAAGGGGCAGACAGGCCCACTTGGCTCTGACGCGCCCCCTGGGCCTGTGCTGTGCAGGGGATACCCGGAGCCGGGTCTCTTGTGGGATGCTGGGGGTTGTAGTCTCCGTGTGGCGGCGACCCGGTCCGTGGCTCAGGGTGGTCAAACCAGTGGCAGTCTTAATGTAATAGCAAATGTCCGACTACGCCACCCGTGGATTGCGGTCAGTGGGGACCGCCGCTGCGCTGCAGACCGCTGAGGCTGATGTTGTATGCGCAGCCAAGTATGGGATAACTCCCCACGGGAGAAGTATTGCCTCAGGGCAGCTAGCGTGGATGATGGGAGTGATGGTGTGAGCGTCCCAGTACTAATGGTGCTGGTGCGGCAATGAAACACAGAGACGTGTGGTGCAGTTCAGGGTCTTTACTGATGGTAATAAGCAGACCCTCCCGGGAGTACTGGCTAGCAGTAGAGGCCTGGTCAGTCTGAGAGCTAGCAGGATCTCCCCTGGCTAGGTGGAGTTGTAGGCCTCCCCGTCTATCTGTACTCTTTCCTGGCTACCTTGCTGTGTGCGGGTAGAAGTAGCCCACGTCCCTGAGTATACCGTGTGGTGCTCACCCGTATGGCCGGTGACTTGGGGCCTTCTGTTAGCCTCCCCTTCACGATGGCGGTGCTGGTCCCTTGCTTGTGACCGTGCCTCCGGGCTTCTATGGCCAGAGGACATGGAATCCGCAGCCGGTTGGATTCTGCTGCTGGACCTGGATGTCCCCACAGCCTCGGACTCCGTGTCCGGGTTTAGTGTCTTCAGCCAAGGCGAGCTATCTAGCTTCCAGGCTCTGGCACTCACTCCTGCTCCTACAGAGCTCCTTGCTGACACTTTCCCTGTGTCTGGAACTGTCTCCAGGCTCTGACTCTCAGACTCTGTCTGACCTAATCCCGCCCCAGACCCAGTTTATAAGGGCAGATTCCTCCCCTCCCAGGTCTGGGCGGGCAGTGTTGCATACTTAGGGCTCCTGACCAGAGAAACCTCCCACTTGCTCTCAGACATAATATTTCTATTACTGTGGCAACCAGACCCCTGGGGTGCCACAGCTCTAGTTACAGCCTTCAGCAAAAGTAACTATATCAATGTCCATATAACGCACCGCTTTTACCTTTTGCCGGGTCTAGTGGCTTCCATCAGATTTGTTCTGCCACAGCTGTGGCTTTACGGCTTCCCAGATGGGGGTCTCCAGCCCTCGTACCTTCCAAGGCTACTGGCATCTCTTACACACTCAGGGATCCAGCCTCTGCCTTTCAGGACTCTTGTCTTCCAAGCCTCTTGCCCTACAAGGCTACTGGCATCTCTTACACACAAGGATCCAGCCTCTGCCTTTCAGGATTCACCAGGCCTCTCTAGGCCTCACTAAGCCTCTCCAGGCTAACGGTGTCCCACACCCAGGGAACAGGCCCCACGCCTTTCACACTGTCTCAAAAGCACCAAGATTTATATATCCTTCAGTGCATACAGGACCTGTGCTGATGTCACAGTCATGTGATCAGTCCTTCTGTGTGCACAGGACCTCTGCTGATGTCACAGTCATGTGATCAGTCACCTGAGGGAGAGGTACATGGTCAGCCAGAACACACCCTGGACCATTGCAGTAATGCCGCAAGCCGCTGCATTACATATCCCCCCTTCTGTTCAAATTTGTGGGGTTGAACACATAATATACACAATCACATTATAACCCACAGTTCACACAGAGACCATGTACTTGACAATTGCACTGCTCAGCCCCTGGAACATTAGTCATCGACATTAGCCCATTCCTTAGGGACCTACCATCTGTCATTGTCACTGACTTCGTCAAGTCACATTTCCGGGTCGTAACCTTGTCAGACCTCCCCCGCTCCCAGCGGTCAGTCGTAACCTTGTCAGACCTCCCCCGCTCCCAGCGGTCAATAGAGCAGTGTTACTCACATGCCCTGGTATCTAAGGTTCGGTTCGACTCCGTACTGTCCCGTACTCTATTAGGTCGTTTGTATGGGCCTCTCAGACCTGAGTTACTGGAGGTCTCACTACGTCTAAACCCACGCCCACTATCCTCAGGACATCTTGGAAAGTCTCTAACTTCTACTGTAGCCGTCCTATTATTTGAAGAGCCCTTTCTCTGTCTGGTCTCACAATTTCTAGATGGCTGCCATCTTCTGCTGCTCAGGCGATTCTGTCTTTCCACTCGCAGTCTAGCGAGATTCAACTGTTCTACCTCTCGCAGGTAGGTCACTCAGTATTCCATCAGCATGCGTATATATGCAAGACTTTCTTCCATTCCTACAGCGGAGAATGACACCATGCCGTCTTCATCTGGTATCCAGTCCTGTCGATCACATGGACTGCCCACTTTCATCACACCAGACTTCTTTACCATCATCTGCATGGCTCGGCCATTTCTCCCAATGAGCTTTCTTACCAGAGCATGAGGCACCCGGATGATCTCTTGACGCCGACTTTGAGCTTTTCTCATAAGCCCCAGTTGTCTAATGGCTTGTTCCGTCTTCAACCGGACAAACCGCTTTGTGCGAATACATTGCCAGTACATGTCACTTAGGATAGCCACCCTCTTCACTGTGACTTCGGTTGTGGACAGGACCACCAGTTGTTTAGCTTCTGAAGTCGAGTAGAACCTTACAGGCTCCCACGGCCTTCTTAAACTCTTCATGCACGGACTCACTGGTGCATTCTTCTCTCAGATCCTCGGGTACATCTATGAGGCACTTGTACCGGGAGGTTTCTGTCTCACCAGTGGTCTCCAAACGATCTTCTGGCTCAGGTTTCAGGGGCAACTGACTTTCAGCTTCTTCACCCTGTATGCTTCCCCTGAGCTGACTGACAGCTTCAAATTCAAGAATTTTCGTCTTGACCACTTCCATCTCATACTTATCTTCTGTTAACACTCTTTTAGCTCTCCTCAGGTCCACCTTCTCATGGTATAAAGGAGTAAGTGCAACTTGTTTGCCCTTTTCCTTCTCCAAGGAGGCCTCATTCACTGAGTGATACTTTGCTAGGCGACCTTTGAGCTTGAAAACTTCTTCCTCTAGCTCAGCTACTCGCCTCTCAGCAGCCCATCTCTGAAGCTCTTCCTGGTTCAACTGCTCCTTTAACAGTAGAGTTCTCTCAGACCTCTCTGTCTCCAATGCGCCCACTCGGCTCTCAACAGCCAGTCTCTCAAGCTTCTCTTGCTTCAAATGGGCTTGTAGCGTCTCCTTGAGCTCCTTGATCTCGGCTCTTACATCCACCGAATCATCCGAGCTCGCATTATTCGAGGAGGTATTTGCTTCATACCTCCCATCTCCAGTGGCCAACTCCTGGCCCTGGTCTGTGGCTTCTCCGATAGACTCCTCCATCTTTTTCCGCTCAGCTTCCATCTTGCTGATTCTTTCCTTAAGGCACGTCTCTGCCCTCTGGAGATTATCACAGAACATCTGCAGCTCCTTCACCTGAGCTTCCAGACCTAGGGTCTTTCTGCGGAGATCATCATTTTCATCACGGGTGTCCTGCAGAGTGGTCTCAACCACTTGGCGCATGTGCTCTGCATCAGCCTTATCCTCCTCTAGTTTTTCCTTAACCTTGAGGAAATCCTCATAGTCTCTCTTAATTTATTGCAGTTCCTTACTGAGTTCACCATACTCCTTCTTGGATTCACACAGCTCTTCGTCATGCCTGGCCACCTCCTCTTTCAGGGCTGTCAGATCCTGCTGTCTCAGTACTGTACTGGAGGTTGCTACTGGCATCATCACCTCCTCTTCTGCCTCTAAGGGAGGATCCACACTTGGAACAAAGGCACACAGCATTACATTTTCTTTATTTTCACTTTCAGCCAAGACTACAGGAGCAACCTTTATGTGGCCCTTGCGCCGTCGACGACGAGAGGGGGATTTTCTCCCCTCGTCTAGCCCCTCCTGACTGGACTCTCTTTCTACTTTCATAGCGTCACCGTCAGTTGTGGGGTCTGTGTCACTCCCCATGGTGTCGTCAACAAGTCACCTCCCACCTTGACGTCAACCCCTTCTACTGGAGATAGCCCGTTATCAACGGTCAAATTGTCATTTTTAGGCGGTACCAACCCACAGCCAGTAACAAATTTTAGTTTTCTATACTCCATGCTCTTTTGAAAATCCGCCCCCTTTCAGACACCCACAAAAAAAATCAGCAATAGTCTTAGGACCCAGTTCACAACATCTCTTACCACCTCCCTGGGCACTCTGGGACAATACTGGCGCCCCCGGAGAGTTCACAGAATGGCCTACTGCCGCCATTCTATACGGTGCCAACAGCTCCTGCCGTTCCTGCACCATGTCCTGTAGACGTTTCTCAAATACCTGTTGCGGTTTTAACCGGCACTTTAATCGCTCAATAGCTTCAGTCTCATTTGCTGCTCCGTTCACAGCCATCGCGGTACACTGTTCACACTAGACACTTCACACCGTTCTCCCCGGAAATTTTGTTGGCCCCGCCGAGCCACAGCAAACCAGGTTTGAGTGCGAGGACAATTTTCGTAACCCTGCCGAGTTACAGCCAGATGCTTTAATCTTCGTGACCCCGCCGAGCCACAGCAAACCAGGTTTGAGTGCGAGGACAATTTTCGTAACCCCGCCGAGCCACAGCAAGATGCTTGTATCCATACTCGTCGTCCTGTGCCGTTGCCCCTAGCAATCAGGCTACTGTTGCCCCTAGCAACCGGGCTCCAGTTGCCCGCATTCTCCAGCCACATGTAAGGTAGCGCTAGTCATCAATCTGGGGGACACTCGCTTCACTGGGTCAATTAAAGCACACATGCAACGTTTTTCCGGTATTTCACAATCCAGCAGTTTACTACACTTCATAACTGCTTATAACATAGTCCATCTCAGTGGCTCACCGGCATGTTTACACACATAACATGCAAGAGCTTTCCAAGGGGCAGACAGGCCCACTTGGCTCCAGTTACAGCCTTCAGCAAAAGTAACTATATTAATGTCCATATAATGCACCGCTTTTACCTTTTGCCGGGTCTAGCGGTTTCCATCAGATTTGTTCTGCCACAGCTGTGGCTTTACGGTTTCCCAGATGGGGGTCTCCAGCCCTCGTACCTTCCAAGGCTACTGGCATCTCTTACACACACAGGGATCCAGCCTCCGCCTTTCAAGACTCTTGTCTTCCAAGGCTCTTGCCCTCCAAGGCTACTGGCATCTCTTACACACAAGGATCCAGCCTCTGCTTTTCAGGATTCACCAGGCTTCACCAGGCCTCTCTAGGCCTCACTAAGCCTCTCCAGGCTAACGGTGTCCCACACCCAGGGAACAGGCCTCACGCCTTTCACACTGTCTCAAAAGCACCAAGATTTATATATCCTTCAGTGCATTCAGGACCTGTGCTGATGTCACAGTCATGTGATCAGTCCTTCTGTGTGCACAGGACCTCTGCTGATGTCACAGTCATGTGATCAGTCACCTGAGGGAGAGGTACATGGTCAGCCAGAACACACCCTGGACCATTACAGTAATGCAGCAAGCCGCTGCATTACAGTGTCCAATACATTTTTACTGTGTCATTTCTCATTATTACACATAACTTAATCTATGGACATTTATGGTTTGATTTCTTTAGAAATATATTTACTTAGAAAATTGGTGACGTGTTCAATATTTATTTCATCCGCTGTCTCTCTCTCTTTCTCCCCCTCTCTCTACCCCCCCCCCCCTCTTTCCACCTCTCTCTCTCTCTCACTCCCCCTCTCTGCACATATTATGCTTCTGGGTTCATGTCACTGAAGCTAATAACTTCAGTGAAACATCTCTCTCCTCCAGTATTTTACCAGTGACTCTCTTACAATATTAGATAGATAGATAGATACCACCCTGATGGTATCCCTGACCACAATGACAATTTTTAGAGACAATTGTAATAAAAGTATTTGTTAGAGAATTGCTCAATATATTCTCTAACAGATTATTCAAACAAGAACTTTACTTTAAAGGGTACTGCTTAGCTGTTTCATGTTGCCTGAACCACAGGCGGCATGAAATAGACACTGGTTACACAATTGCAGCCAAGTGTGTTTGAAATGACGTGGAAGCATTAATCTACTGACAGGTTCCCTTTAAATACTCAATAAAAGCTTTATCACAGCAATGTAAGCATCGTATTACAATCTTTTATCAGAAAGTGTATGCTTATGTTATGGATCCGGGTGGTGGAACCTCTGTGCTGTGATACAAGGAGGGACCAGAGGGGTGTAACTAAGTGCCTACCCGGACCAACTCTCGCCACACGGCGGCTTAGTCTAATCCGTGAACCAAGGAGGGACCGGGAAGGTGAACCAGGTGCCACTCTGGGACCGACCTTGTGTGAGAGCAGGCGACTCCCACGGGACTGATGGCCGAAGCCGACAGGTGCAGCCAATGAGCATGGCTGGTAGACAGGCAGGTGATGCGGGTAGACAAGCAGGCGGGCACGGCAGATAGACAGGCAGGTGGGCACGGCTGATAGACAGGCAGGCGGGCACGGCTGATAGACAGGCAGGCGGACACGGCTGATAGACAGGCTGGCGAGCACTGGAACCTGAAGGCTGAGGAGAGTGTTAGCACACAAACAACAACCTTGCACAGGCACCTCCATTTTTGTGGAGGTGCCTTATATAAGGGCAGTCCTCTGGCCATTGGCTGGGGTCTCTTTAGGATGGCGCACGCAGCCCCTTTAAGAGGGAGGGAGCGCGCGCATCCTAAATACAGTGCCCGGGGAACTGTGTGTGGTGCACGCACCCCGGGCAGATGCAGCAGGGGAGCCGGAGGATGTCGGACCGGGACCGCGGCGGTGAGGGGATCGGCGTCTCTGCCCAGCAGGAGGCAGAGGCGCCGACACTACAGCTTACCTTTAACTACCCCTTTACTTTTCACTTATATAGTATTAGACAGCTTGTCCTGATCCTAAATTCTGGACTATAATTGAATTCACAATTCTGTAGGCTTCAGCGCACCCCAGTTGACATTTCATTACATTCTGAGAATTGTGGTACTTACAATAATGTTAATCTGTTGACTCTAAAAATGCTATTTACTTGTAGATATAGAGGTATTCTGAAGTTGAATTGCTTTAAAATCATGTTAAACTGGTTTATTGGAGCAATGGCCACAGGGAGAAAATTAAGTTATATTCTTCCTGCAGCTGCTTACTTAAAGTGATTGGGAAGGTGCATCGGGCTGTAACCGTCATCACTCACTACAGGGTGAACATGCTGTAATCTCTTTCTCTGCACCCTGTCAACAAGCTTGACTTTCTACAGATCAGGCTGTCAATCTCCAATAGCAACCTGCAGAATTGTGACTGCAGCTCTGATCTATTATGAAGGAACTTGCAATGTTGCTCATCTTTAACCTCTTAATGCACCATGGTGTACTATTATGTCATAGAGTGTGACAGGGTTTAGGAGTTCAGCCTCTTCCACACATGACAGATACCGCCTGTGTTGCTTATCTGCCATCTATCTCTAACAGCAGCAACTGGTGCTACTGCCGATTGCTGCCATTAACATTTCAAATGCCACTCATTCAGGCGCCCTTCAGCCCACCTATGACACAATCACGCTGAGCCGATAGGTTGTTGAAGACTCTAGTGTTTGTCATGTTATTTCTCTTGTGACATACAGTACAGACCAAAAGTTTGGACACACCTTCTCATTTAAAGATTTTTCTGTATTTTCATAACTATGAAAATTGTACATTCACACTGAAGGCATCAAAACTATGAATTAACACATGTGGAATTATATACTTAACAAAAAAGTGTGAAACAACTGAAAATATGTCTTATATTCTTGGTTCTTCAAAGTAGCCACCTTTTGCTTTGATGACTGCTTTGCACATTCTTGGCATTCTCTTGATGACCTTCAAGAGGTAGTCATCGGAAATGGTCTTCCAACAATCTTGAAGGAGTTCCCAGAGATGCTTAGCACTTGTTGGCTCTTTTGCCTTCACTCTGCGGTCCAGCTCACCCCAAACCATCTCGATTAGGTTCAGGTCTGGTGACTGTGGAGGCCAGGTCATCTGGCGTAGCACCCCATCACTCTCCTTCTTGGTCAAATAGCCCTTACACAGCCTGGAGGTGTGTTTGGTGTCATTGTCCTGTTGAAAAATAAATGATGGTCCAACTAAACGCAAACCGGATGGAACAGCATGCCGCTGCAAGATGCTGTGGTAGCCATGCTGGTTCAGTATGCCTTCAATTTTGAATAAATCCCCAACAGTGTCACCAGCAAAGCACACACACACCATCACACCTCCTCCTCCATGCTTCACAGTGGGAACCAGGCATGTAGAGTCCATCTGTTCACCTTTTCTGCGTCGCACAAAGACACGGTGGTTGGAACCAAAGATCTCAAATTTGGACTCATCAGACCAAAGCACAGATTTCCACTGGTCTAATGTCCATTCCTTGTGTTCTTTAGCCCAAACAAGTCTCTTCTGATTGTTGCCTGTCCTTAGCAGTGGTTTCCTAGCAGCTATTTTACCATGAAGGCCTGCTGCACAAAGTCTCCTCTTAACAGTTGTTGTAGAAATGTGTCTGCTGCTAGAACTCTGTGTGGCATTGACCTGGTCTCTAATCTGAGCTGCTGTTAACCTGTGATTTCTGAGGTTGGTGACTCGGATAAACTTATCCTCAGAAGCAGAGGTGACTCTTGGCTTCCTTTCCTGGGGCGGTCCTCATGTGAGCCAGTTTCTTTGTAGCGCTAGATGGTTTTTGCAACTGCACTTGGGGACACTTTCAAAGTTTGCACAATTTTTCGGACTGACTGACCTTCATTTCTTAAAGTAATGATGGCCACTCGTTTTTCTTTACTTAGCTGCTTTTTTCTTGCCATAATACGAATTCTAACAGTCTATTCAGTAGGACTATCAGCTGTGTATCCACCAGACTTCTGCACAACACAACTGATGGTCCCAACCCCATTTATAAGGCAAGAAATCCCACTTATTAAACCTGACAGGGCACACCTCTGAAGTGAAAACCATTTCCGGTGACTACCTCTTGAAGCTCATCAAGAGAATGCCAAGAGTGTGCAAAGCAGTCATCAAAGCAAAAGGTGGCTACTTTGAAGAACCTAGAATATAAGACATATTTTCAGTTGTTTCACACTTTTTTGTTAAGTATATAATTCCACATGTGTTAATTCATAGTTTTGATGCCTTCAGTGTGAATGTACAATTTTGAAAGTCCTGAAAATACAGAAAAATATTTAAATGAGAAGGTGTGTCCAAACTTTTGGTCTGTACTGTATACATACACTATGCATAAGCATATTGTGATTAATAAATGCACGAACTCCAATACAACGTTAAATGTTAAAATCATAAGGTACTTTGTTAGCATTTTTTGATCAATGAGTGCAAAAGCCATCCAACCATATCAAGGTGTACCTAAATATGGATAGTCCCTAGGGCAGCACAGTGGGTCAGTGGTTAGCACTGCAGCCTTGCAGCACTCAGGTCCTGGGTTCAAATCCCACCAAGGACAACATCTGCAAGGAGTTTGTATGTTCTCCCCATGATAGCGAGGGTTTCCTCCCGCACTCTACACTCCAAATACATATTGATAGGGAATCTAGATTGTGAGCGCTGTGAATTAATGGCGCTATATAAGTGAGTTAAATAAATCACTAATGTCCCATCATTTGCCAAGACAAGTCTCATCTGGACTGGGGAAGTGAAAGGAAACAGGTATAACTCACAATTAAAACCTTGTCTGGGAAGGATGTGGACATATGGGTGCTGAGGGGCTGGCCCCCCTCTCCCCAATGTACTGTATACTACTAAAAAAGAAAAAGGGGCCCGCACATATTTAGTATTAAATTAATGTACAGGTGCACAAATACTCTGTGGCCAATATACAAGCATAGACATACACTTTGCATCAGCACACTGTGATTAATGAATACATGAACTCCACTATTGCTGTAAACATTAAAAATGTGAGGTACTTAGCGTTAATTTAATGCTAGAGGTGTGTGGGTCCTATTTTTTTTTAATTATTTGTAGTACATATGGGGGGTGCCACGTTTCACCTCCACGTTTCAGCACCCTTGTCTACACATCCTGCCCAGATAAGGTTTTAATTGTGAACTGTGTTAAGTTTTCTTTCAGTTCCCCATTCAGAAGAGCCACATGGAGGTAGGACATAAATAATAGGCACCATCCATAATTAGGTACACCTTGACGGTGCTGAATGACAGCTCAGCAAAGACCGACAGCAAACTATGTAGGATATTAAAATCTAATCTTGACATTACGATATTGCAGAACGATCTGGATAAGATGACTGAATGGGGAAACACTTGTCAGATGAGGTTTAATGTAGATAAATGTAAAGTAATGCTTTTAGGACAGAGTAATGCTATTGCTGTTTATACATTAAATGGGAGTATACTCAAGACTACAGAACAGGAGAAGGATTTGGGTTTTCTGGTTACAAGTAAGCTGAGCAGCAGTACTCAATGTCAAGCAGCAGTCACAAAATCAAACAAGATTTTAGGATGTATTAAAAGAGAAATAAAATCCCGCAATCCCAATGTACTGTTGCTCGTAGTTTTTTTTTTTTTTTTTTTTTTTATTTCTCCTGTGATGTCCTGGAGAATGTGATTTTTACAATATACAGCAATAATGAAGTAGTGCTGCATATAGTACACGTGATCAAATTAAAAAAAGAAGTGAAAAACTGAAAAAAGAAGCAAAAAGTAGAAAAAAAAAGATTTAAAAGTATTAAAAAATAAGAAACTGAAATCAAATGACTCCATTTATCCTAGCAAAAAAATAAAGAAATGTAAAAGAAAAAAATGCTGTACTTGGTATTGCAACATCCATTAAAGTCCAATTTATTAAAATATAAAATTGTTTAACCTATACAGTAAATATTGTAAGGAAAAAAGAAAGAAAGCGAAATGAAATTTAAAAACAGCTCGCCACGCCAAAAAATCAAGCCCTCCACAGCTTTTGTATCACTGTAATCGAACTGACCTGGAAAATCATGCTGACAGATTATTTTAACTACTCAATTCACACATTACGTTTTTTAAGTGTTTTAAAGCTGCTTTTTACAGTACCCTCAAAAGCTAGATTTCAGAAATCTCATGCACACTTGCTTTTTTCGTTACTGGATTGCAAAACTGCTGCTTTTTTAAATCACTTCTTTCAGCGTTTTTGCAGTCTTTTTTTAACCATAGAAAGCAAATGAAAAAGCGCAGCTACGCATTTTTGCTGTGTTTTTGGTTAATAACAATAACTTTGTTGAACATGTATTGTAGACAAATGACACATGTAATCTGCACCAAAGAAAGCGGCAAAAACGCACTGAAACCTGCTTTTTGTAAGCAACTCCCTTACTGCCATGAGAGCAGGTTTTGCCTGCAGAAAAAAAAAAATCGCAGCAAAAACGCAATGTGTGAACATAGCCTTAAAGAAAACCCCCAAAAACAATGGTGGAATTTAGTATTTTTTTTTACTTTTTGTTTTGTTTACCATTTCACCGCACTTGTAATGATTTTGCCATTTTCTCTTCATATGGTAAAATGAATAGTGTCATTCAAAAGTACAACTAGTCTCAGGAAAAACAAACCCTCATATGGTCAAAAAGCTAAAAAAAAAAGAGTTATGACTATTTGAAAAAGGAGAGGGGGAAAAATGCAAACAAAAATTTGCTGCATCCTTAAGAGGTTAATGTAGAGTATATACAGTATGTGGACCTCATGTTTTTCTGGCATCATTTGAATCATAATGAAATCTGTTCTCATCGCTGTTTGTAGTATACCGTACGTTATCGGTAGCTGTATTGTTGGGACTAAAGCAAGCTGCTGCCTTCATTATTGATGACTTGTATTAGGAAGGAAACTTATATGTGCTGAGAACAGCTCTGTACTTTGGTTTCCAACGATTGCTGTGTCAGTGCCATTACAGCTTCTCATGATTTACCTTGTCATATATAAAATGGGCTGATATACTCATGATCTGAAGCCATGCTCTCTATCCCTTTTCCAACCATTTCCCACAAACAAACTACTTTTTCCCATCATCATTTACATATTATAACCTCTAAAGAGAAATTACTGATGTATATTATTCATTTATTAATTATTCAACCCTTCATTTAAAAATTTGAAGAGCAGAACATGAATAAATATTGATCCTGCTAGACACTGCAGAAGTTACTGACTTTGCTGATTACTTATTGAAACAGCAGTGCTGATTATATCACAGTGCACTGGTTGGCAGTATATATAGTGTGCACTGCTCAGCCTATAAGGAGCTTGTAATCTGATTTTTTGCAGTTAATGAAGCCCAAAAAATATTTATCAAGACCAGTTATTAAAAAATATGTATTAAGACTAATTTATCAAGACCAGAATCTTTTATCTTGAACGTCTGTCTGACAAGTGGCATGTTCTTCCATGCGTCACTCTAGAAATCTTACTCCAGTCAGAGACTGAAGTAAGCTTTCTGGCATATTGAACACCACAGCTTGTCATGAATTAGGTGAGCTTTGGCGTCACACACCTGCTTCGCCCCATTCTCGTCACAGCTTTGCACATTTTGGTGAAAAAGTGAGATAAAGTGCTGCTGCTTAAATAGAATCTGTTGCCTGGTTTATGCTGCCCCATCAGTATAAATAGTAGAGCTCAAATGTTCAATTAATTATATTAATGGCACTTCATAAGACATGAATAACATACCCGGTCTGGAATAAAGTCCAAGACAAGAAGAGAATAAATATAAAACAAGTAAAATTACAGAGTTGTTCATGCCCCGAAAGAAGCTTGTGGCAAAACGTGCATCGGGGTGTGGGGATGCCACTGCTATCTGTTTTGACCACTCCTATCTTGCGCATCTCTGGACTTTCCCATTATACAGGTACCTTTTGGGCTTCCATGTGTTCATATGTGTCAGTCCTGTTAACCGATATAGGGCATTATTCTTCTTTGAATGTTATGGTGATATTTTTAAACCTGTGATAATAATTTGCTTGTGACCTTATAGACATGAACACATGCTTATGCTTTTATGCCCTCTTTGGGATGATCAAAACTATATAAATCCCCTTTTTGTCCTGCATTCTCTATATACTTGGGACTAAGTGTCAGTATGCACTGCTGGAATAATATTTTTGTCTAAAACTATACCATTGTATTATAGATCTGTTCTAATAGGTAATTGTATTGTACTATATGTGAAGTCACTAGACTAGATCCACTTAGGTCCTCATCCTTATAGATCAATCTTGCCTTTAGACAATATTTTCTTTACTGGTCAGGACGCAGTGGTGTCCCTCGCACGAATCACTCTGTAATTTTACTTGTTTTTTATTGTTTTTAATTTGGATTCTAATAAAGATTAATTAATTTTTAATTATGGTTCTCTTCTTGTCTTGGACTTTATTCCAGTCCGGGTATGTTATTCCCATCAGTATAAAGTAGTAAGAGAGACCCTGATTTTAGCGCTGTATTACAATTTCTTTCTTGTAGCCATGTTGATGGACTGCCTGATTGCTTGCTGCATCTCCAGCTGAGCAGAGAAGTCCTTTCAATTGTGTGCATAAGTTGTGATCTTCATGAGTTGCAGCGCCATCCACTAACCTGAGTTGAATAGAAGCTCATCTGTGGTTCTTGGCAAAGACTACTAAACTGTTTATGGGGCGGTGCAGTTCCTCTCTGTACATTATTGACATCCAACCAACACCAGAGGTGGAAACAGCTGATTATATTTATCTTTAAAGCCCCATTAATACCAGGTTGCTATACATGTGAATCCATGGTGGTGCCAGGTGTCGGATACCAATCAATCTGATAGTGATGACCTTATTTTAAAAATGGGACAAGTGCTATCCGTCGTTTGACGGATGGCACTCATCCCCATGTTATTCTATGGGGCCGTACACTTGTCTGATTTCTTTCCATTCCCCGATCCGGTCTGAGCAATAAAATAGCAGCCTGGATAAGTTTCATCCGTATCGGATCACATTCTGCCATTCATATCTATGTTTCCTTGGAAAACATTGGACCGCACTCGGATGACATCCAAGTCCGGTCCGATTTTCACTGTCACACTGCACGTAGAAGATGGAGAAACTTTTTTTTTTTTCTCCACATCCGAGAAAACCAAATCACATTCTGATCAGAGTCTGATCGGAGTGTGATTAGCATGATCGGGCCAATTTTCTAGGATAAGTACGAGTGTCAAAAGGCAAATGTATCATGATGGAGATCTACATTTGTGTTCATCAGCCAGTTCCAGCTAAATCAGCATGTTTCCCAACCTTTAGCATGTTTTATGGATTTGATATGTGTGTGGATTATCATGGAGTAACACAATATTTGATTACAGCTTCAAAAACTTCTAACTATGGACCCCACAAAAAGGATCACATCAGAGCAAGCTTTGCAGGATCTCTACTTCCAGGAGGATCCTCTGCCCACATCTGAGTATGTGTTCTTTATTCCCATCCGATCACACTTTCTGAATCTTGTGTTCTAATAATGTTGTGTTAGATATAATGTTCATCCTACGCATTTTGTCATGTGCCCGCATTTCATGTCATGCGGAGCCAACAGTCTCTGCACTTACTCCTACATCATTTGGCCAGCAGAATATATATCAGAGTCATTGACTTTGAGGATGACATTGAAACAGTCTGTTCCTGCATATCAAATGATATCAGAGAGCTGGTACAGAATGAGATAAGAGGAGCATATTCTAGATTGTGGTAATGCGTGCATGCACGGAGGAAACAATTGCTTTGCACTTTAAGAAATATTTGTGGAGAACTTACAGTTTTTTGTGCAGACCCTTAGAGTTGTATGTACATTAAAACCTTATAGCAGCTTTATGCAGTATATTTATATGGGGATCACTATTTCTGTCATCTTTGTTGGATTGTGAGTCAATGTTGATAGGCAGGAACACGTGCCATATATATGTAGTGAAATATAGTGTAGAATAGGAGCCAGGTGTCTAAGACTGTGTGACCACGATGCGTTTTTTAAGCGTTTTCGCAGCGGCAAAAACGCTGCAGAATTGCTTAAAAAACGCATGGTAGAAGGCCTGCCATGTCCCCCAATGATAATCTGCATGTGCTGTGCACATGCTGCGGAGATTTCCGCTGCGGATTATCATTGCGGAAAAAAAAGCAGCACTACCAATTATTTTGCAGAAGTGCTGCGTTTTCGCAGCCATTGACTTGCATTGGAACGCATGGATTACGCATCACTGCATCTGTAGATGCGCATTCCATGCGTTTCAATGTGCGGATGGTACCCGGGTGTGGAGGACAGGAGACTCTCCTCCGGACCCGGGTACCATAGAACCTGTAAAAAAAAAAGAATAAAATAAAAAATAAATGTTATATTTACCTTCTGATGGCCCCCGGTCTCCTTCTCTTCACTTGCCGGCAGCTCGCGATGGACTGGAGGACCTGAGCTGACGTCATAGTCATGTGATGGGTCACGCGATGCTGACGTCTGCAGGTCCTTCAGTGTACCGCGATCTGCCAGCAGTCAGCACCGAGCAAAGCAAGACTGCGGGGGCCATTGGAAGGCAAGTATAGATTTATTTTTTTATTTTAAAATATTCTTTAAGGTCACACTATATAAATCCATGCCGTTTGCATGGATTTATATAGTGTGACCAAGTTGTCACAAGCACTTTCCAAGTGATGGTAAAATCGCTTGGAAAGCGCTTGTCAACCCGCATGCGGAAATGCAAGTGAAGACCGCTTCACATCCGCTTGTCCTTGGCAGGAAAAACGCATGTACAATCCGCATGTACAATCCGCATGTACAATCCGCATGTACAATCCGCATGCGTTTTTTCTGCCAGGGAGATGCAGAAACGCTCAGGAAAAATCCGGAGCATTTCTGCATCGTGGGCACATAGCCTAATACTGCTTTGCTGTGGGCACATCCTTTCATCTAATTCATTACATTTAATCGTTTTATTGAAATAAGTCCAATCTTTCCTTTTAATTTTTTGGGGCTCTGGTGCCACCTGTCCAGTTTTCCATTGCTGAACTGTGACTTGGCATATCAGTATATTCGTTTTTCAGCCAGTTACTGGCTGTTGTCGTGATGCCAGTATGTACAATATGACTGCTATAGCCAATAATTGGCTAGAGTGGTCATGTGCTGGTATAATACATCACAGATTCAGCAAACTAAATGCAGACCTGCAGTAAACCACCTTAGTGGCGCTGCTGGAACAGCAGAAGAATTAAAGATTGAATATGGCATTTTTCCATTATGTTGTCTGTTATCTTATACACAACTGCATGATTTTTTAAAGCTCGAAAAATGTTTTATTGCAGTAATTGATTTTAGTAATTTTATGCCATGTTTCGTGTTCTCTATTGTTCTTATAATGTAAATATACAGTGCACAGCATAAATGAGTACACCCCAACAGATTTGTCAGAAAACCTTTGGTTTCCTTTCAGAATCCGCATTTTCTATGGGATACCATACTATAAAATACTCCCACAAATGTCAGCCATTGATTGGAAACAAGATTTGTTATTTTGCACACCCAAAAAAGTAATTTTCCTGACAAATTCATTCAACACCATGTTGCAGAAATCAGTACACCACAATGAAATTCTTAAAAGCAAAGCTAATATAGACTACAAAATGCTAATTAACAAGAATTCAACCACACTTAAGTCTGATTATATTCATTAAACAGGTGTCCAGCATGACTATAAAAGGGAGTTGCTTAACAAAGAAAACCCTTTCCCATTCATGTTGCCAGCAATGGCACCACATGGAAGAGGAATTTCACAAGTCTTAAGAAAAAAAATTATCTCTTTACATGAGAAAGGTGAAGGCTGGAAAAAGATCAGCAAAGCTTTACTTATCAGTCAGATTACTGTGGCAAAAGTGATACAAAAATTGAAGAGAGAACTGCACCCACCTCACAGAAAAACATGAAAACTAACACCTAAACAGGAGCGTCTTCTTATGAGAAGGGTTGAAGAAAATCGACATTCAAGTTCACTGCAGTTAGCTAAAGATGTAAAAAGCCAAACCATGGTGAGTGTTTCTCGTGACACTATACGGTGTACACTGCAGAGGAATGGCATGCATGGGTATCATCCATGAAGGAAGTCTCTACTAAAGCCCATGAAAAATCACAAAAAACACCTACAATTTTCCAGGGTCCATGCTGAAAAAAAAGCATGATGAGACCAAGATAAATCGTTTTGGAACCGATGGCTTCAAAACTGCATGGCATTACAAAGGTGAGGAGTACAAAGAAAAATGCATGGTTCCTACAGTGAAACATAGTGGTGGCAGTGTCTTCATGTGGGGCTGCATGAGTGCTGGTGTCAGGAAGCTACATATTTCATTGATGATCTTCACAAATATACTGCTCTATATTGAAAGAGAAGATGCTACGATCACTCTGTGCCTCTGGTAGATGTGCACTTTTCCAACATGACAATGTTCCAAAAGCCACATCTAAAGTCACTGTTGCATTTCTGAAAAGAACAGGCTGAAAGTGATTCAGTGATCAAGTATGTTTCCTGATCTGAACCAACTGAAACACCTATAGTGAATTATTTTGAGACAAGTTGAGCATTAGGCTATATTCATCATTCAGACTTTTAGAGCTCATTCTTGAAGAGTGGAAAACGATCGAAGTTGCAATATGTCACCAACTTGTTCATTCCATACTTATAAGACTTGATGCCGTCCTTATAAATCTTGGAAGTCATAAAAAATACTAGATGTACAAATTTTTTATGTGGGGTACAATAATTTTGCATCAACTAATTTGAGTAAAACTGAACATTTTGTAATGAAAGTTATATTATTAACCTTACTTTCAGGTTATGGGTTAAAAAATATTCTACGAAACTCTGTCTTGTCAAAATTTTGGAAATTGTTCTTGTATTCAGTGAGATATTGATTAAAATCTTACTTCTCAAAAGGGTGTACTCATGCTGAGCACTTTAATGTGCACCATAATGTTTCATTTTCTGCTTTTTCCTTATGCACTGTATTTCTTCAGTGTATTTGCAGGGTGTCAGATTCCTTATCCAAAACGAGAATTTTTAAATGAAGATGAACCAGAAGAGAAAGTTGATAAGGTGTGTATTAGTCTCAGGTATCTGTATGTTAAGCAGTATGGAACACTGTATTCTTGAATATAGTGCTGGACTTTCTTCATTAATGTCCCGTATTTTATTGTAGAAATGTAATAAACGCAAAGTACAATAAAATATTGGCAACTGTGTTGATGTGTGTACATTTGTGGATATACTTATAATTCTGCATAGCATTTATGTGGTTTTGTTGTTATTCAGAATCAACAGGCACAAAATCAGCACCAGCAACAAGCAGCTAACCAACAACAGACAACAGCTCAACAGCAACAGGTTCAGCAGCAGAACAGCGGTCAGACCAATGGTACAGGGATAGCAGGGGCAACGACAGCAGCAGCACTCCAACACAGCCAAGACTCCAGTCTTAACCCAGGACCTCCAAACAAGAAGCCACGCATAGGACCTTCAGCTGCTAATTCTGGTGGCCCCTCCCTAATGCCTTCCGATTATCAGGTACAGATTTATTACTGTAGCCAGGCTTAGATCCTCTCTAAATAGAATTCTTTGAGTAATTATAGCTAGCAAATAAAATATAAATTCCTGCCTAGGCAGTCTCATGAGTTTGTGTCTCATTGACTTTTTTTTTTTTGCTATGTACGCTAAATCTGTATGTTTGGGTCCCTGTCCTTAAAACCACCAGTTGTATCCAGCCTTTAGAAAAAAGAAAACAATATACAAGCTGCCGGCAGAATAGGCAAAATAACCACAGAGGCAAAATAACCACACTTGCATCTTCATTCCTCCGGTGATCCAACTCAGAAACTCCAACTGTTCTCCTGGTCTGTGTTTAGAAACATCCTGCATATGACAGCTGCAGCCAATCAGTGACCTCAGCACTTATGTGACATATTACATCACCCGACCAAAAGTACAACAAAAACATAAAGTTCAGATAAGAAAATCAAAATGGTGTTAAAGGGATTTTCCCACGAACAAAGTTCATTTTAAATAATAGATCTTAGAATAAAAATAAGTTCCACAATTGAATATGTTAAAAAAAAATGTCCCTGCCCCTGGATAATCTTATGAATGTGCCCCTGTGTAATGACTGTGTCCGACCACGCAGGACCATGGTCGGAAATTCCACAGCCCAAGGACAGGGAAGGAAGCATACGAGAAAACAGACATTACAGCACTGGATAGCAGTTGATTTGTTCTGTGAGGTAAAACAAGTTTTTAAACAGGCTGGGAAATGTTTAACCTCACAGAAAGCAGCAGCTGTGATCCCCATGCTGTCCTGTCTGTATACTCTGTTTTGCTCCCCCCCCCTGTCCAGGAGATGTGGTATAATCAGACCATGTCCCTGCACGGTCAGACACAGCCATTACACAGTACACAGCAGGGGCACATGTATAAGATTATCTCGGCACAGAAACATTTTTTAACACACCAAGTTGTGGAACTTATTATTATTCTAAGATCATTTTATTAAAGTGTACTTTGTTTGTGGGAAAACCCCTTTAAGAGCAGACATTGAGTTTGAACTATAATTCTCTTTTCACTGGGGGAAAGATAGGCTAAAAAAGTATTTTGTCTATAGTTGTAGCCCTATAGATTTGATAAAAGTTGCCACTCGGCACAGTTTGCACATTTACATTTTGAGATTTGCTTGTTGGATGTTTGCCCTGTGTTGTCATGGTAGAGCTGGTAACCTCAGCTCCCTTGAGCATATTGTGCTTTTACCGAATTCACTGTAATAATTGCTGAGAACTAAGGCCGGCATGTAAATGCAATATGGTTTCACTATAAGTTTCCTGTTGTCCTCATAAATAATGCACGTTTTCAGCAGCTCATCTGACTAGCGCTCATTTACAGAAAATAGAACTGCTGTTTATATGAGACTGCAGGGTGATGGCTCTATCCAGTCAAGTTAAACAGAGTATGGGAGAGTGGCTAACACTGACACACTATTTATATGGTAAGCACTGGGCGGCAGTTTTATCAATAGGATACACACCCTGTTATCACAGCCTTAGAGAAGTTATGAAATTGAAAATCTTTCATAAATGAGTCAGAAAAAGTGACACAAGGGTTTCAAAGTGTGTTTGGCTCAAAACTCATCTTTCTCAATGAATTAAATGCATTATCAAATCCAGGGGCGGACACTGACTGCTTGGGGCCCCTGTGCAAGAAATGTGTCTGGGCCCCCCACCTTTTATGGCGACAAAGCTACAGATGTATATATAGCCACACACACATATATACCTCTTACATAGCCTCCTTTATTATGTATATTGCCGTCCCTTATTACATAGTGCCCTCTCTTGTTATGTACAGCACCATCCCTTACATATTGGATTATCTATAGCTCCCTGTTCTTTATTACATAGCGTCCTCTCTTGTTAGATATATAATGCAATGACGGCTGATGGAGCATGGGAAAGCTTCTTTTCTGTTCAAGGAGGCTGATGGATGGGTCTTCTGGTCACCGGCTGCTCTATTAGCAGTCATTTTATATCTAACAAGAGACGACTATGTAATAAAAGAGGGCGCTGTGACTGACAAAAATAACAAGAATACGCTATGTAAGGGACAACACTGTACATAACAGCAGAGGAAGCTATATAATAAGAGACGGCACCATATGTAACTAGAGAGGATGGTAGGTAATAAGGGAGGGTGTTATACATAATAAAATATGAAACTATATAACTAAGGATGGCGCTATACATAATAAGTGAGTACACTATATACTAAGGGACTATGCTATACATAGTAAGGCTACATTCCTGTATCTGTGTGCAGTGTCCATGTGCTGCCCGCTTTTACAGATGCATTGAGCACGTCCTATTCTGATCCTCAAAATTGGATCAGAACAGGACATTCTCTGACCCTCACAGATCTCATTCTCAGATACGTGATTTTCATGGATGTGTGAATGAATCTATAAAACTCTATGAGTCCTTGGACCATCTGGCAGCACACGGACATTTCACAAAAATGTGAGAATGCAGCCTAAAGAATTTACAGATAACATTATCACTCCAAGTCACACAGTGCAGATACAGAATAATATTTACATCCAGGCACTTACAGCGGTTTCTGCTGCTTCTTCTCCATCTGGTCAGACCTTCATGTCGACATCTCCCAGCCACGACTCGTCTTGTCACGATGATCTCCAGCTTAGAAAATAACAAGGTCACATATATTGTATACATACATGTGTCTCCCCCGCACAGCGATCCTGACTACAGATATGTACCCCCCCCATTAATATACTATTAGCCACTTAGTAATCAAAATATAAAGTGATAAGCAGCACTGTGCCCCCCATTAACTATAATCTCCACCGGCCAATAATATAAATTATTCAGTCTCTGTGACTATCCCCAATTAACTGTAAGGTTATGTGCACACAGAGAATATACAAGGCATTACAGTACAAACAAAGTGAAACCCCCATCAATACTCTCTACCAGCACATTGCTCTGTCCCAGAACCCCCATCATTGCTCTCTCCCAGCACCTCCATCAATGATTTCTCCCCATCCCCACCATCCTCATCATTGCTCTCCCAATCCCACCATCCCCATCATTGTTCTCCCCAGCCCCATGATTGCTCTCCTCCCAACCCCCACCATCCCCATCATTGCTCTCCCCATCGTCGTCATTGCTCTCCCCATCCCCTCCATCCTCGTCATTGCGCTCCCCATCACAACCATTGCTCTCCCCATCGCCACCATTTCTCTTCCCAGCCCCATCATTGCTCTCCCCAGCCCCATCATTGCTCTCCCCATCATTGCTTTCCCCATAATTGCTCTCCCCATCACTGCTCACCCCAGCCCCATTATTGCTCATGCCAGCTCCATCATTGCTCTTCCCAGCCCCATCTTTGCTCTCTCCAGCTCCATCATAGCTCTCCCCATCATTGCTTTCCCCATCAGTGCTCTCCCCATCACTGCTCACCACAGCCCCATCATTGCTCACGCTAGCTCCATCATTGCTCTTCCCAGCCTCATCATTGCTCTCTCCATCTCCATCATTGATCTCCCCAGCCCCGTCATTTCGCTCCCCAGCCCCGTCATTTCGCTCCACAGCCCCGTCATGGCTCTCCCCAGCCCTGTCATTGCTCATCCCAGCTCCGTCATTGTTCTCCCCATCCCCATCATTGCTCTCCCCAGCCCCATCATTGCTCTCCCCATCCCCATCATTGCTCTCCCCCACCTTCCCTCATTCTCCTATTCCTCTCCCCAGCGTATCAGTGTATAAAAAAAAAAACACACACACACACTCTCAATCTCCATCATTGATCTCTCCAGCCCCGTCATTGCTCTCCCCAGCCCCGTCAGTTCTCTCCCCTGCCCCGTCATTTCGCTCCCCAGCCCCGTCATTTCGCTCCCCAGCCCCGTCATTGCTCTCCCCAGCCCTGTCATTGCTCATCCCAGCTCCGTCATTGTTCTCCCCATCCCCATCATTGCTCTCCCCAGCCCCATCATTGCTCTCCCCATCCCCACCATTGCTCTCCCCACCTTCCCTCATTCTCCTATTCCTCTCCCCAGCGTATCAGTGTATAAAAAAAAAAAAACCACACACACACACAACTTACCTCTCAGCCCCCTCCCCTGCAGCAGCATCCTCCTCGTCTCCGGTAACTTTCTCCCTGACACAGGCCCGCGCTGCATGATGACGTCATCAATCAGCGCAGGCCTGTGTCTGGGAGGAAGCGCCAGGCAGGAAGCAGAGGTGAGGACAGATCCCTCTAGCTCCGATCCACTGCTAATGGCAGCGGAGCTGCAGGGATCGCTCCTTGCCCGCCGCATATGATGAGGGCAGTCTGGCCATGGGGCCCCCTGAGCCTGGAGCTCCGAGAAGCAGGCCAGATTGCCCTCATTATTAGCCGTCCAGCAAGGGCCCCCCTGCACCGCCTGGCCCCGGTGCAGTTGCACCGGCTGCATCGGCGGTATGTCCGCCCCTGATCAAATCTGCTCTTATGTTGTCAGCCAAACTAATTTTTTTTTTTAAGAAGTGTATTAGTTGTTTTTTTTTTAACCAATGATTTTTATTAAACTTTTTTGAAAATTATAACTACTTGTAAAAACATTCTATTTACTCAAAATAATATACATATAAACCACAAGTTACTTTCCCTCCCCCCCATACAGATAACAAAGACCAAAAAGGCATTTATTACTAAAGTCAACATGAACATACACAGATTCTGTATTCCTTTCTCTCTTTACAAGATCCTTTATTTATTAATGTGATGATCTTAATATATCTCCTTGCCCTAGCTTCCAATTGAGAGTCCATAGCTCAAGTCACTTTCAACTTTCCCAGCGTACCCCCTATGTCTCCTAATAAGTACCAGCCTGTTAGTCTAAAAGGTTTCATAATTTCAATAAGTTCCTCATTGGTAGAGTGAGCAGGAAGCACCTCCATTTTGTCATGAGTGATCCTATACTTTTTTCTTTGCTGCGTTTTTTTTCAAGCCATTCTGTGTGGAACGACTTTTTCAACTGATTCAAAATCATTTTCCTGTTGGAGGTGCATTCGCTTAGCCAGAGTCTAAGGATGCATCTTTTTACTATTAGACACATTGTGTGGAACAGAGGAGCTAGACTTTTCCTTTTCTTCTGCTCATGATGAAGGCTCCCATCCTCTTTCCCCACATAGACATGAAAAAGGAACGCCACATTACCAATGCCTATACTATCTAGCAGTTCCCTTACATAATTCCATATTAAACGTATTTTTGGGCAGCCCCACAGACCATGTAACAGATCAAAGTTTTTAAGTGAGCATTTTGGCCACCGAGTTAGACGGTCTCTCATCTTGTTTGAAGGTGGAATGTCACTCACATTTAAAGTGTACCTACGATAAAAATTACAGACCTCTATATTTTTTGTAGGTGGGAAAACTTGCAAAACCGGCAGTGTATGAAATACTTATTTTCCCCAATGTGTATAGAGAGTGGGTGAAATAAGCATTGACATGAAATTCTTACCAGATGTCAGTAACAACCCATCCACACAGGCAAAGAAATCAAACCGTAGATGTCCATAAATTAAGTTGTGTGTAATAATGAGAAATGACACATGGAAAAAGTATTAAATACGCTTACTGAAATGTACTGTATTTTTTGGATTATAAGACGCACTTTTTCCTCCAAAATTTTGGAGGAAAGTGGGGGGGGTGTCTTATAATCCGATATATATATATATCGGACTATACACACAAACACACCTCCAGGCTGTGTAAGGCTATTTAACCAAGAAGGAGAGTGATGGGGTGCTACGCCAGATGACCTGGCCACCACAGTCACCAGACCTGAACCCAATCGAGATGGTTTGGGGTGAGCTGGACCGCAGAGTGAAGGCAAAAGGGCCAACAAGTGCTAAGCCTCTCTGGGAACTCCTTCAAGATTGTCAGAAGACCATTTCCTGTGACTACCTCTTGAAGCTCATCAAGAGAATGCCAAGAGTGTGCAAAGCAGTCATCAAAGCGAAAGGTGGCTACTTTGAATAACCTATAATATAAGACATATTTTCAGTTGTTTTACACTTTTTTGTTAACTATATAATTCCACATGTGTTAATTCATAGTTTGATGCCTTCAGTGTGAATGTATAATTTTCATAGTCATGAAAATACAGAAAAATCTTTAAATGAGAAGGTGTGTCCAAACTTTTGGTCTGTACTGTATATATATATATATTTTGTTATGTATACTCAGTGAATATTTATTTTCCTTAATAACGCGCACAGTGTACCTGCAGCGCGGCTCCTGGTATGTATGGCACCCTTCATCCCTCATCCTGGTATGTATGGCGCCCCTCATCCCTCTTCCTGGTATGTATGGCACTCTTCATCCTGGTATGTATGGCCCCCCTCATCCCTCTTCGTGGTATGCTTGGCACCCCTCATCCTGGTATGCTTGGCACCACCTGATCACCATCACGCTGCACACAAAAAAAATAAACAATTATACTCACTTCCTCTCTCCTCCAGTGCTGCGTCCTGCTCTGCTGCCGACAGGGATCTCACTGTGTGAGCCACGTATGGCGTAACTGCCATGCGCTCTCACACTGCGAGATGGTCTGCCGGAATAGTCACTGCTCCCCATGCCAGGACTGTGTGCGTGCGGAGCAGTGACCATTCACTCTCCTTAATAGCGTGCACACTGTACCCGCAGCGCGGCTTCTGCTGCCAGCTTGACATCTGTGTGCCCGCTGTTAAAGACCATGAATATTTACTACAACCCATGGGAGTGGGTTGTAGTGAATATTCATGCTCTTTAATAGCGGGAGCAGCACTGCGGGTACAGTGTGCGCACTATTGAGGAGAGAGAATGGTCAACTTCTCCCCACGCACACAGTCCCGGCGTGGGGAGCAGTGACTATTCCGGCAGACCATTTCACAGTGTCAGGGCGCATGGCAGTTACGCCATGCGCGGCTCACACAGTGAGATCCCTGTCGGCAGCAGAGCAGGACGCAGCGCTGAAGGAGAGAGGAGGGGAGTATAATTGTTTATTTTTTTGTGTACATCGTGATGGGGATCAGAGGGTGTCAAGCATACCAAGATGAGGGGTGCCAAGCATACCAGGAAGAGGGATGAAAGGGGCCATATACTGTACATACCAGGATGAGGGAAGAAGGGTGCCATATATACCAGGAAGAGGGATGAGGGGGGCCATCCATACCAGGAAGAGGGATGAGGGGGGCCATACGTACTAGGATGAGGGATGTAGGGTGCCATACATACCAGAATGGGGATGAGGGGGGCCATAGATACCAGGATGAAGTGTGCAATAAATACCAGGAAGAGGGATGAGGGGGAGCAATGCACACCAGGATGAGGATGAGGGCCACGTATAGCAGGAAGGAGAGGGCCATATATACCAGGATGGGGGATATTAACAGAATTGGGGGACATTACCCCTATAACAGTGTCAGCAGCAGACCCCCTCCCCCTTAACAGGGCATCATGACCTCATTTTTGCTTAAATTTTTTTTTCTATTTTCCTCCTCTAAAACCTAGGTGCGCCTTATGGTCCGGTGCGTTTTATAGTCCAAAAAATACGGTAATTAATACTTTGTACAAAAGCCTTTGTTGGTGATGACAGCTTCAAGATGCCTCCTGTATGGAGAAACTAGTCGCATGCATTGCTCATTTGTCATTTTGACCCATTATTCCACAGAAACACTCTTCAAATCCTGAAGGTTCTGTGGGCTCCTCCTATGAACTTTGACCTTTAGTTGCTTCTATAAAAAAAATTTGGATTCAGGTCAGGTGATTGGCTGGGCCATTCTAGCAGCTTTATTTTCTTTCTCTGAAACCAATTGAGCGTTTACTTGGCTGAGGATCATTGTCTTGCCGAAATGTCCACCCTCGTTTCATCTTCATCATCCTTATAGATAGCAGCAGATTTTCAACAAGTCGGTACATTTGTTCATTCATCCTTCCTTCAATTATATGAAGTTTGCTAGTGCCGTATCCTAAAAAACATCCCCACGCCATGATGTTTCCACCTCCAAACTTCACTGTTGGTATGGTGTTTTGGGAGTGATATGCAGTTTCTTTTGGCCTCCTAACATTGTATGTATTATGGCATCCATAGAGTTCAATTTTGGTCTCACCTGAACAGACTATATTCTCCCAGTAGGTCACAGGCTTGTCTAAATGTTGTTGAGCAAACTGTAAAGGCACTTGTACATGCTTTTTGTTCAGCAGTGAAGTCCTGCGCGGTGAGCGTGCAATCAGGAAGGTTGGTGCAATACTTATTGTTTTCTTTGAAACCATTGTATCTTCTGATTCCATTTTTTTCTGTAGCTCTCCACAGGTGGTCCTTGGCTCTTGGACAACTCTTCTGATAATTTTTTTCACTCCTCTGTCTGAAATATTGCAGGGAGCACCTGGTTGTGGCCGGTTTATGGTGAAATTATGTTCTTTCCATATCTGAAGTATGGCCCCAACATTGCTCACTGGAACCTTCATTAGTTTAGAAATTGTTCTGTAACCAATGCCATCAGTATGTTTTGCATCAATAAGGTTGTGAAGGTCATGAGACAGCCCCACAGGCTTTACCCATGAGACACCTTTTCATAGGCCATCAGCTGAACCAGCTTATATTATTATTTATATTATTTTTCACTAAATGGCAGGATAGCTTTCTAATTACTGATAGATTTCAGCTGGTGTCATGACTTTCCATGGCTTTTTGCACCTTTCTTTCTTCATGCGTTCCATACTTTTTCCCCGTGTCATTTCTCATTATTACAAATAACCTAATTTATGGACAGCTACAGTTTGATTTATTTGCCTGTGTGGATTGGATTGGTTGTTACCAACATCTGGTGAGAATTTTGTGTTAATAGAACTTTTAGAAATATATTTACTTAGAAAATTGGTAACGTGTTCAATGCTTATTTCACCTGCTGTATGCCTGGAAAGTTTACATATTCTACCCTTTTTGATAACGTAAGCTTTTGTAAGGCTATTCTTATTGGTTGTATTGGCTTTGCTCCCAACTATAGAAAGTGAGAAAAGGCTGTGGTTGGAGCTTTAACATCTGCATGCTTGAACAGTATTGAAATGGTTTGCATTGGATATAGTAGTTTTGAGACAGTCATCATCTTTGAGCTGGCATCTGTACAACACTGATAATGATAGTGAGTGCCATCTAGAGAGCTGCCTTTGGATCTTTTTTAGTTTAGTAAAGGGGGGTAGTACAAGCTATAAACAGATTACCTGGTTTTACCTATCTTCACCCCTAGATACTTAATGCAAGATTCTGCTATGTGTAAAGCAAAACCTCTGGATAGTGATTTTTTTTTATCTGGCTGGACTTCAAAAATAGAATCTCACATTTTGAAATGCTGATTCTATAGCCAGAGTAACTTCCAAACTGATGAAAAGTATCAAAAATAGCTCCCAAATGCGATTGAGGCACAGACAAAAATAAGATATCATCTGCAAAAAGTGCTATAGTCACCTGACTACCTTCCAACTCAACACCTTGAAATAGTAATGAACCATTTACATATTGTGCCAGTGGTTGGTTCCAATGCAATATTGAAGAGTAGAAGTGAGAGTAGGCACCCTCCTTCTAGTGCCCTTTTGAAGTTTAAAAGGAGGTGGTAAAAACAACCCCACCTGTCATTGTCAAATGCCTTTTCATTATCTAATGTAATAATAGCCAAAGTTTCACCTTGCTGGGGCTGATTTTGGACTCTGTCTAAACCTGCCAAGACTGTTCTAATGTTAGTTACTGCCAGGTCTGTGGAGTTGGTGTCCATTTTGGTGGAGTCGGAGTCAGTATTAAATGGACCGACTCCAAAAAAATATAATAAATTGGTACAGTAGTTCAATGCACTATGTGCTGTCAATTTTTTCATAAGAAATTGGGAAAGTTATGAAATGCCCTATAAATTCTATCTAAAGTTCTATTCCTGATCTAAGGATCTCGGCTTTTAGTTGAGATGAATCTGTGCTGCTCTTTATGTACATTCTAGTAGTGAGGCAGGGCTGTGGAGTTGGAGTTGGGAGTCAGAGAAATTGAGGAGTCTGAGTTAGTGGTTTGGCTTACCGACTCCACTGCCCTGGTTACTGCTGCACTGCACTGAACAAATCCTACCTGAGTAATAGCTATTAAATCTGGGAGAACAGAAGCGAGTCTGTCCGCTATTATTTTAGATAAGGTCTTTGTGTCCATGTTAATTAACAAAATAGGTTGAGTGGACTCTGACAATAGAGATTCCTTGCCTGTTTTTTGGCAATAATTTGATGTAAGAGGTATTGTATCTGTCAGGTGCTTCATCGCCTTGGAGGGCTGCATGAAATAGTTTTAATACTTGTTCTCTCAATGCTTTATAAAAATTTCCCTGTGCAACCTCGAATGTGGATTTATAAAAGGTGCTGAAAAAATAGACATGGACCGCACATCCAAAAAAATCATACGTTGATCTAATGCCGCCAGGCAAAAATGTACAAACTGAACATGAGGTTCTTAGTTTAACATTTTGATCAGACTGTATGAAGAACACGTCACGGCAAACCTCTCAGTGGGTCTCTAACTTTTTATGGCCCTAAATAAGAACAGCGCCGTGCGCTAACCACCTTCTCGACACCAATGCAACAGCAGGGCAGGTGGCCTGGTGCCTCACAGCACCCATGCTGCAAGACTGAGTCCCCATTACTCCAGGCCACACCATGTCCCCATGACTCCAGGCCACACCGCATCACAAGCACAAAACTACAGCAACAATGGCCGCCACACAGCACCAACACCAAGTGGAAGGAGCAGAAAAAAAAGCTCACCTTCCACAAGCTCTGACTGTGAACTGACATCAAAAATAGGCTTAACCCCTGCTTGTGCATTGGAGTTGCGACAGTGGTTAGGGCACGGCACTAACTGACTGTCACTATATGAGTGGTCATAACCATGAATACCTAAGCTACTTCAATGTCTGCACCGTTTTTGTATACGGTGGAAATCGGCCCTTTATAAATGGGTCTACTGCAGTAGGACTATATCCATTAGATGGCGAAGGACAAGCATACTTTTATTTAGGGATCTCAGCCCATTCAAGGGAATCTGTCTCCACTTTTGACCTATCTAAACTATTAATATGGGCATACAGGTTATAGACTGCTGAAAAAAGTCCTTCTTCATCTTTTATCACTATGTAATAAATCCTAAATCATACTATTCATGTTATTCAGCCCCTGTATTTTGATCAACAGCTCCCAATACAATATGATGCCCCACCATCCCCACACACAGTATGATGTCCCCATATAGTATTATGTCACCACACAGCCCCTAAAACAGTATTTTATTTATTTTAATTTATTTTATTTGCATACATAGTGCCATTCATTTCCACAGCACTTCACAGACATCAGTATGATGTCCCCTCAAATAGTATGATGTCCCCCAAAGCCTCCCACACAGTAGTATGTCCCCACACAGCCCCATGCAGAATGACAACATCCCCACACAGCCCCCTTACACAGTGTTGTGTCACCACACAGCCCCCATGCTGAATGACAACATCCCCACACAGCCCCCTTACACAGTATTATGTCTCCACATAGCCCCTCATGCAGAATGATGTCTCCACACAGCCTCCTTACAAAGTATTATGTCAACCCCCCTTCCCACAGAATGATGATGAAAAATAAAATAAATAAAACTACTTACCTATCCCCGATCTCCCACAGCTCCAATCTGTGTTGCATACTGAAGCACTGCTGGCATGGTGTAGTGTAGTTACATCATCATGCCTGCTGTGGACTCATATGCAAAGAGTCAACGATGGAACGGGGAGCTGACGGCTTCCAGTTCCATCATTATATTCCCTGGTATCTGCCTCCTAAGGATGCAGATATTGGTGAAAATGAGATGTCAGGTGGAGGGCGGCCATGTCGCTTGGGATACCACTGCATAAAGCCTGCATCGGAACAGGCAAAGGACCACATGGCCTCTTGGGCAGCACTTTGCCCAGATCTGGTCTAGGACATCAGCATCCTAAGAGAAAGGCAAGTCTGGAAGGCACCATCTTCTCTGAAGCACTATCTGTTGCCACTCTTCTGCTTTTTATATTGGGACAGCCACCGCTTCTGAGGAGACATTGGTCCATCCAACGGACCATTCAGATGTTCTCATGCCTTCTTACATTAACGTGAGGCACTTTGCAATGGTGTGCACTGAGCAGCACCTTTTTATAGAGGAGCAAGATCATGAGCACTGGACATGAATAGTTTTTTAGACATTAGATTATTACATAGTGATCATACTTTTGTAGCAATGGATCATGTGTTTATGTCTGATCAGAGTAACCCCTTGTAAGCTGGTAGTGTTGAGGACCCATCCAGTATATCATTTGATGTGAGTCACACACATGCAGCAACGAGTAGCTACGCCTTGTACACAATGTCATTATTTTTAGTTTGGGCATGAGTGAAAAGATAGAGGATGGAAACAGCAGCACATACCAATGAGTGCCCTTTCCACAGCTGACCCCTTGTCACCATTCCTCATAAGTTATTCTTTGAAAGACCCTTTCCATTCTTCATTGTCAGATAAGAAGACATGGCAGAGCAATGGAAAGTGTTTTCCATGTAATACTAAACCATTCTTACCTGAAGCAATAAATAGCCTTTCCTTAAACTCCATCAAGCCCCATGTCATAGTGGGAATGTCACTTGAGATAAGTATTAAGTTACAGTAGGAAAGGGCTATCATATGATGACGACAGTGGTGCACAGTGGCTTTTACAGAATTACAGTACTGTGAAATATTCCTACATTCTTTAAGCATTCCACTTCTAAAAAATGCAGTGATATCATCTGTGAACACAGCCTCAAACAGACTGTCTTGTGATTTACAACCCCTTTATTTTTTATTTTTTTTACTTAAATGCATGTATTTGGGGCTAAAAAAATTGTGATTTGGGTTTCAAGAAAATATTTGCACCATTTGGCTTGTACAGACTTTGTTTACCTGCACATTCAACTTTAATGTCTTCTATGACCATAAATCAGCCGAGAGTAGGTCAGAAAAAGACAGATTAAGAAGAGTTACAAACTCTGCCATTAGACCATAAGAACAAGTTCTCTGACAGATTCACAGGTAATTCATTCTGCATCCTGCAACAGACAGCATAAGGCCACCTCCCCGATATCAGTATTTGGTCAGTATTTTTCTCAGGAGTGGGAGCCAAAGCCAGGAGTGGAACAATCAGAGAAAAGGTATAATAGAAACAAGTCACCAATTCTGCATTTATCACCCACTCCTGGTTTTGGCTCCCACTCCTGAGAAAAAAATACTGACCAACTACTGATAGTGGCGCCGTTGCGTAATACAGCAGCTATAGAAGGCAAACTGTGCTAAATTTTTAATGGAACCCAATTGCAAAAATGATTTTTTTAGCCCCAGTTAAGTAATAAAATAATGCTCCCAAAAGTGGACAACACCTTTTAAATAGTTCAATATAATTCCAGTATTTTTAAAGGGGTGTTTTCAATACTATGAAGTTTCAGACCTTTCCTTCAAGCTCCTTAATACACATTAGATATAAGTTGTCTTAACCTGCTGATTTCAGTGAGATCAGCAACCATCTAACATGTATGGAGGTCTCTTGACCCTCCTTTGACAGGTGATGTCTCAGAAGAGAAAGATCTGACCTGTTGCATTTCAAGACCCATTTTTTGCTTAGGTTCGGAAATATAGTAAGCTGCTACCAAAGGCAGTGACTCTCTTATTGAGAACACAGATATGCTCGGCCTATCCAGACATTGCTGTGTATGGGGGAGTCGGGAGAGAACTGTCAGCAAAATGATTGTTTGGCCATCAGCTATCTAATGTTTATGGTCATCAGTATCAGATCTGTGGTGGTCCATCACCCAATACTCCCACCAATCACTTGTTCTCAGCTGCGGTGGATGGATGTAGACAGTTGTGGAGCTGAACAACACGGATATTTCATCCGTTTAATGGCCGCTGCTAGGTTCTGCAGATCAGTGCCATATTCATTTGAATAGGAGATGTTCTATAGTACCCTACAGAGGCAACTATAAATAGTTAATGTGGATCCGTTTTGTTCATTTCTGCTAGTGTTTACATCCGACCGCGGGAGCTGAGAACAGATGATTAGTAGGGTTTCTCATACTGGGCCCCCCACGATTTGATACCGGTAATCTATTTTATGGATAGGTCAACAATATCATACCCTTTATAGAGTATTTATTTTACATTTATGGGCAGTTGCTTGATGAGGATTTTAACATTGTGTTTTTATTATTTGCATTTGATACCTTTTTATATATGGTACTCACATTATTTTTCTCTTTAATATTTAAAGCACTCCTCTTCACGTCTGGGTTACCAAAGCAACGTTCAGGGAACTTCTCAGCCCCAGAATACATTGGGTTACTCCACAACATCTCAACAGAGTTCTCAATACCACCAGCCTCACAGGTACTAAGGAGGGGAGCTGTAAGAAGACAACCTGCATCGGACGCACCAGTTGTAAGAACAGGCATATTTATTTAGGATGCTTTTTTGTGCGCTCTTCTGAACTAAACCAGTGCCCTTTGTCTACAAAGAGTTAGGAGAACATCCATGATCATTCATGATCTCCTTACACCTCCTTGCATTAGTGGTTGCATTCACCCTGGTGAGAAAATGTGACCTGACTTCAGCACTTATCTTGTTTTGTTTTTTAAGGAAATATTCATTGTGCAGCTATTCCATGTCGTAGCTGTGTGAAAGGGATTTATCAGGCTGCCGAATGGAACTCTATGTGTGTTAAAGAAAACCGCAAGCTTTCTAGCTGTGTATAGTTTTGTACATGTAAAAACAAAACATAAATGCACCTTCTAAGCACTGTGTTCTGTTCACGGAACATTGCAGTTTTGCATATGGATGTCAAGAACAGGAACTTTTACTGTTCCAAAATTTCCTATCTTGCTTTTATTTTTTTTAATTAACAGAATTATAAAAAATATCAATGACCCTGCATCAGGAAAGATGATATAAATGCAAGATCCAACTCAGGAGTGGCTGGAGTAAATTAAACTGTAGTACAATTTATCTGTACAAGTCAAGTCAACCTTTAACTTATTCATACGCAATGTAGACCTGAGCCTCATCTTTGCCCGCTCTTCATGCACTCTTGTGATATTTCAGCATTTGATTGCCAGATGTCCTTCCAATGCATCATCCAAAGAGTTAATCTGTTTTGCAAGATGTAAGGAAATTCAGCAGTTAATTTGTGTTAAAATATTGTACTTTGGTTTATAATCTGGTTTTCATTATGTGATCTCTAGAAGTCAAAGGTGGACAATCCAACAGATACGTGAGTATGGTTGTGCCCAGGATAATTAATGCACAGTAACAAATTATCAAACCCGCCTGGAATTAAAAACATCACTCCACTTTGTTAAATGGCTATTGGGTAACCTCATTTAAATGGAGTGGTGAAGGTGGGATGGGGCTATGTTTATTATTATGTACTCACAAAGGTATTCAATAATTTATACCAGACCTTTCTATAAGCCTCCTCCAATTGAAAAATAGCTTTACCATGTGCAACGTTTTCAATTGGAGGAGGCTGATGGATGGGTCTGGTCACATGCTCCTCCATTAGCTGCCATTTTATGGACATGGAGGCTGTAAGGAAGGAGGAGAACCTCTAATACGTATATATTAGTAGGAACGACAAAATCATGTTAAAATAAAGGGCCAACCCCTTTAAGAACAAAAAAACTTTGCATATTGAGTACAGTTCTGTATAAGCAAAGATGCATAAGAAGGTTTACATATTGCAATCTCTCTAATGCTAATTATTTATGTATGAATGATCATTTCTCATCAGTGAGAAACAATATTTCTATTGTTGGTGGTTTTGTGCTGGGCAATGATCCTCACAATCACTTTAATACAATAATCTGTACACTAAATGATCCTTCTTTAATTGCTGGAGATGAGTATTGTTTGCACTGTGGAGGCGATGGATAGTCGTTAATGCATCCGAATTTGTCATGCTGAAAATACATGGTGGCTACAGAACAATTTGGTTAGTTACAGAATGTCCGTGATACAAATGAAGATAATGATTGCATTGTATTAAGGATCAGTGAAGCCATTACACCCATCATTGTTTACATAGGAAGCTTTCTGCTGGCAAGCAGCAACACAACTCATTGAAATATTAGTTCTTTGGATTCCACCCGTCTGCAGTTGAAATCTTCGACACATATTCATGTATTATATTTATTTGTTTCAAGATACTTAGATTTCTCGAGAAAATTAGAAATGATTATTTCTAAATATATGTTGATATATTAAGAAAGCAGTACCTTAACAGAATGGGGAAATGCACCAACATGGCGTGGTTGTAAAGTTCAGTTTCTTCTGAGGTGGAGTGTATTAATTCATCTTAATACCACGTGATCTTTCACCCAGCAGGATTTTATGTTGGTGAGGATCAGAGGTTGCACCAGATTTTTCTTGTCTCAACATAAAAGCCTTGACCTTTTTTGTTTTTTTTGTCTGTATAAAAAAAGCTCTAAATATACTCTCCTTTTGAAAAGAGATTATCAGAATATGTCATATTTGTATTTTGAGTGCCATATTTTATTTTTAACATTTAGATTTTTAGCACATTGATAAAAATGGTAGACTTTATCGTTACAATATTATACATTTGGAAATTAATGTATACAATGTTTTTTTTTCAGCTGTTTAATTATTAATGAGGTTGTCTTCTACCTTAACATTGATGACCTATCTTAAGGATAGGTCATCAATGTCTAATCGGTCAGGGTCCGACAACCTGCACCCCCGCCGATCAGCTGTTATTGGCGGCTGCCAGCTGTTATTACTCACTTGCGGAGCTGGTCGCCTTCTGATAGTGGTCGGGGTTTTGTACTACACATCCGCCTCCTACTCAAATCAATAGGAGGCGGATGTGTAGTACTTTGCGGCGGTCACTATTAGAAGATGGAGCAGCTCTGCAAGTGAGTACTTCCGGCCATCGACACCGATAACGGCTGATCGGTGGGGGTGCTGGGTGTCGGACCCCGACCGATCAGACATTGATGACCTACACTAAAGATAGGTCATCAATGTTAAGACAGTGGACAATTTCTTTAAGCTTTAGGCACACAATTCAAAATTGGTAATTGCCCAAAGTAAGTTTCTTCTAGTTCCAAAACTGTTATTCCCTGACCCTTCAGGCATCTTTACATTGTCTTGCAAAGCTGAACGCTTGGTGTCAACAATTCGATTTGAGTTTCTGGTATGGCTGGATTTACATTACTTTTGTGATGTACATTTATTGTGTATGGTCATCATGCAAATCATTTCCTTAATGTTACAATAGATAGACTAAGACCAAAGGAGTGCCCAATTTTGGCTTCTGTGTGACTGGTAACATAAAGAACAAAAAAGTTATGACTATGCTATTTGATACACAGATATACAGTAAAAAAAAATTATATATATGGAGTTGGGCAGATCAGTTCTCAGGACTCCTGTTCTTCAGCCCGGTCAGTAGTCTGTAGAAATTTGGTAGATATACAGTGTATTTATAACATGCTGTTTTAATAGACACTATTGTTTTGCTCATTTCCACATATGTATGTCACCTCCTTATACTGTAAGTAAGGGGGCTTTAAAATTGTTCTGTTTATAGGATGTTAGAATTATGGTGTTTTCAATTTATGTACTATTGTGTTCTCCTCTTACATTATTGTATTGCCACTTAACAAATTTTATGGGATTAGATTTTTTTCCCTTCTGGTTAAAGGGGTTCTCCATTTTACCAAAGCTAAGACACAGCATTACCTGAATTAATCATTATCTAGTTTGTTTGTGCCTTTCTGCATGCAGTATGGTGTACATCTCCTTTCCCACTGCAGCGTGGTGTTTTAATCATGGCTCTGGGGCATGTCTGATGTTTAGACTACGGTAAATTGTGCGCTCGTTTGGCATTTTTGTGCTCTGGCACCCCCTCTGACATTGTAGTCTCAGCTCCTTTGCTGTAATTCCATAGTAGTGTCCCACAGCAGTATTTTTTCAAGTGACTTTTCCAGATGGTTGGTGATATTGCGTTGGTGAGGGGGGTGATAACCTTCTGAATCTAGTTATTCAACTGTGTCACAGAAATAGTATGAAATTAAAGCACTTATATTAAATTGTGGCCTCTCACAGTACATTTTTGCAGTGTGAAGAAAAATTAATACTGGAAACCCCATTTAATTAGTTTTGCCATTCATCTATTGTTGCGTATGGAAAAGCACCAATGTCAGTATGTAATGTTACTTGGTAACGGCTCTAGATATTGATGTCATTCTATAACTCGGTGGTCACTGTTAATTGTCCACATTGCATATCATAGGCCACTAACGAATCATTTCCATAGCATGGAGTGATAACCTGGCCTGAGAACTTACTGCGAGATCTATTTTCCCTCATTGTAATGCTAGCTGACTGATGCATATTACATATTTAGGATTGTGATTATCCATCAATATATGCTATCCTTAATCGCAGGAGTTGTTTTGTTCCCGAGTAGGAGGGGGATTATATTACTGGAAATGCTTCCATGACATTTACTGTAATACTTAGGTTCTCTTCATTTGAAAGATGTTAGACAGAAAAAGTCTTTTAATGAGAATTTCCCAGTTTTACAGTGTATTAAATTGAAATTAGATTGAAATCTTGTCAGTAGATGTAATTGAATACATACTTAGAAGAATTTATCTGAGCTTTGCATCTTGAAATTCTTCTATCTGCAGACCCACTGACTTCCCCTGCCTATGTCCATTTCCAACCGCAATATCATCAGCTGACTGTGGCAGTTGTGTATCTGACAAAGAGACCAGAACTCAAAGGTGGGGTCAGATGTTTCCAGCTGACTGCATACAATTCTCTTCCCACAAAAATGCAAAAAATGTTTCTTTTTGGGGTTTTTTTTTACATTTTAAAAGGTCCTTCGAGGTTTTCCATCCTTTCATCTCAATTACATTCCAAAATCAAATGTTCTATCAGATTTTAGTTGTTTGCTGTCCATTGAATAGGCTATATTCACAGAGGAGGGCAGTGGGCTATCAAGTTCTAGCTTATAAAACAAGTTCTTATAAGTCATTTTGTAAGCAGGCACAGGATAACTTGGTAGCCAGGAGGCACATGTTATAAGAGTCACTAGGAAAGTTTTTTGAAGAGCTCCTTTGTGTCCCAAATTGTGTCAACCAATTCACATCACATTTAAAATTTATGATCTCCTCTTGTGCTTTGCATCTGCTGAAGGCACATGTAGCTTTCTAATATGATCTCCCCACAAGGCAATAAAAATGTAAACCCGAGTCTCTACTTTTCCAAATAATGTTAATTACCATTGATGATGCTTTGCCTACCCCATGTCTTAAGTTCCATTTTTATCCAAAGCTGAATTTAGAATTGTACTTGTTGCCAGTTGGAAATCAATAAACTCTATAACAGACATACCCCCACCATGTTGGCTAATAGCCCTCCACCCCATAGACATTTAGATTTAAGGCGGCCAAATTCATCTGGAACAGCCAACCATCTAATGTATTTACGGGCCTCCCGAATCTCCCCCGACAGATAATGATGGGGAAGCGAAGGATGCCGTGTGTTAAATGTTCAGCTGCTGATCCTTTTGTTTTGTGGGTGATAAGCCACTGGCAGATTATTCTGGCAGTGTCGTTCTCGTAGAGAACACAGGAGCGACTGGCAGAGGCAAGCGTTACTATGTATGGGGGAATAAGGAGAGACTCTTGTCAACTGAACAAACCACTTTATTGGAATCTGAGCAGCAGCACCTGAGAACAACCAATGCATTGCATACAGAGCTGCAGTGTCCCCTTGAATACCATAAGCACTTTGGCTATAATTGGATTTTATTACAAAAATGCAATTAAAAAAAAAAAAAATGAAGCAACTCTACATGTTATCTTGCTTAAAAATATCCTGCTATTTTGTACATACAGCGTCTATGTAGATCTTCATGGCTCCATTGATATACTGTATATTACATACCTTGTGTTGGGCTGATCCTGTAGTCATGTGACAAAGGGAATCTGTCATGTGAAAATAATGCTATTAACCTGGAGTTATGGGGTTAATATGCAGGTTAATAGTGTTCTGAACCCCCCCCCCAGGCCGGCTGTCTGTCAGTGCCGGGAGCGTGGTTACAGCTACTGCTCTCTATACACAGAGCGGTGACTGAACCTGCGCCGGTGCCATCTCCCTATGACTGGATGCCGAATGCTGCTGGGAGGCATAAAGTTCATTGCCTACCGGCAGCAGGGCTCTAGGTGCAGGCACCGGGCAGGTTCAGAGCGCTATTGACCTGCAGATTAACCCCATATCTGTGTTTTTTTTCACGTGACAGGTTCCCTTTAAATGCTTCCTTCTCACCCCTACTTCTTGATAACCTGCAGTCAGTGGAACTACAGGCAGACTGAATGGAGTAACATACAACATCGTGTCTCTGCAGTCTGCAATCATGGATAAACTCGATTCTGTATAGGAACCATAGACACAGAAAGGTAAATTTTTAAATGAGACTATTTTCAAAATTGCCATAAAATATTATATGAAAGGTGTACATAACCTTTAGCATGCATAATATGTTAATGTTAGACACCCCCATAAATATATGTCCATACTTCATGGCAAATCACCAAGACGGCCAAAAAATGAATAAATGCTAAACAAATAGTTTCACAAATTATAGAAAAGCTTTATTGAGCAGTAAAACCAATAGTAAAAAGACATGAATTTGAGTCTGCACAGCAAGAGCAATGTGCAGATGGCCTTACAGGTGTATATACCAAGTATACAGCAGACCCACCTAAAAACAGTAAATTCACAAAGTGAAGTGAGACCACCATTAAAATGACAGGACAAGAGTCTTGTACAATACAATCACTACAGATAAATGCAAACCAGCATAACAATGCATGTACTGTAAGCTGGACCTATCCTGGGGGGAAATGAGGGTCTTGTGAAATTTTTATATTTATTAAAAAAAAAATTTCTTTATTTATTTAGTTCTCTTATTGCTTTATTTTTTAGTCCTCTTATTGCTTATATTACCAGCTCTTTTTTCCCCCTCCATATGACGAGAGCCTAATAGACATGTTTAGCATGTGTGTCAAGAACACAGAATGCATACACAATGCATACACACAATGTAGGCCAAAAACATGATGGAAATAGCCTAACCAAAATAATATTCTGCAAAAGAGTAGCCTTTGTATTTTTATTTTGCATAAAATAGCAAATATAATGTTTGTATTTGAAATAATTGCAGTGAGCTTTATAAAAGTCCATGCTTCTACCACCTTTGTTAATATATTGTCACTAATGGTTTTTGGCATTTTTATTCCTAGCATGTCTATTTCGTTCCTCATTTGTCTGAGGATCTATTATTTTCTTATTTCTCACATATATTATTAATAATATATTATTGATCTTGTGGCTAGTTCTGTGGGGTGGGGCCGCAGCCCTTTGGATCAACAATAATATGAATAGTCGCTAATTAATAGAGACTAAATCTAAGAATACTAGACGTGCTCTGCAATTGAACTAAGGAATGGAAAAGCATTTTGCTTTATTTCTCGTGTAAGGAATGAAAAGAAAACACCACGTTACCAATGACTAACATTTCTCTGTATTTACCATTACCATAAAACAGGGGTGCAGAACCTTTGTTTTGGTCCGAGGGAAGCATTGTCAGATTGAACCAATCCTAAGGGATGCAATAAAACTTGGTTATTAGGGGCAGATCACTTTCTGAAAGCATATCGAACGTATATGCCATAAATATCTAATAGGTGCTGATTCTATTTTTAGGACTCTCACCTATCAGGAGGATAAAGGACCTCTTCTCCCCATTCAGGAAGAAACCATGCATTCAGCTCTCGTCATTGTAGTTAAAGCGGTTGTTTGTTGATAACTTGTTGATCAAGGAGGTTCCAACCACTGGGATCTGTGCCACTATGCAGAATGGGGCACTTTAATCCCTAATAGAATGGAGCGGCAGTGCACATTCTCAACCACCGCTCCATTCATTCCCTATGGGGCTGCTTAGTGCTGCACTCAGCTTTTCCCAGCATCCCCTTAGAGAATGAACAGAATGGCGATCAAGCATCTGACCTGCCACTCCACAATGAATATAGTACCACTCATGCATAGCCACCTCTTCACCTCATCTAGTCTTTCCAGTGCTACAGGCCTCCCCCATTATGCCAAATTTTGAGGGTCCCACAGATGGCTACACAGTGCACCATTAGTACCTGTCCCTATGGTGCTACCCTCCACGTCTCCTCCCCGACATGGAATATACAGTGCCCAGACGCTGGCAAAAATGTCTGTGAGCAGATAGTTGAGGGCCGCACAGAAGGGTATTGCGGCCTGCATGTGGCCCCGAGGGTGCAGGTTCTACACCCCTGCCATAAAATAATTTCTAAAATGTCCACAATAAAACATTGAAATACTTCTCAGGTATTTTATCATCGTATGTATGTATTTTCAGCAAAAATGTAACAACTAAGATCTGCATGACGCATGAACTGTATGATGGAATATACCATGATGACATACCTTTCCACATTACTTGTGGACATGTCGTTATTAATTTATGCAACACATAGTATACATATGTGTGTGTGATATAGATATTACTAAGAGATTCATAATAACTGACCCTATTGTCAACCATTTCTTGTGTATAGCTGGTAAATATGTAAACTTTTGTCTTTGCTAAATATACCTGCCATAGAACACACACATATAATGTATATCGTGACATTTATTGAAGTATTGTAGTGAAGCACTGTATGATAGTGTACATATCTTGTACTTGTAGCCATGATTACTACATTTCAACCTGTGCCTATTGACAAATCTACATTAGGTTTGACCTAAGTATTTAGATAAGCACTGTCTTATGTTGAAACACATCAATAGTCCTGTTTCACAGTCATCTGGAATATAACTAATATTATGTTTGTATGACAAAATAACTGCTATGGGATGTTATTGCTACTTCTTTCTTCTCATTTCCATATCTGTCATTAAAAAGCCACAGAATATTGCCCTGCTCTCCAGTTATTTCTTCTCCAGCCTTACCAACCAACACATCCATATTAAATTTAAAGATGGCAGACATTCAGACTCTGGTCTGTTGATGTATGCTTCCTTACTCTTAAATACATGATCAATGTCAGCCTGCTGGGAAGTAGAAGACTTGACGCCCTAGAGGCTACCCATTTGTTTTGCTGTACAATACCAGTCAACATAATGACCACAATGTATTGGCACCTTCTATGTTACTCTTTCCTGTCTTTCAGCAAAAATTATGACATTCTTAAGATTCTTGTATGAAATGCCAGGAGATTTATTTGTATTACTGACTGAGCCAAAGTAAGTAATATATAAAGGCTGTTTCATAATATTATGAAAAGAAACAAAAAAGCCAAAAGTATCTGCTCTTAGAACCAACAAAAACAACCTCCAGATAAATATTTATTCTTATATCTCCAGCTAAGTCATTAACTGAAGAGTTTTATGTTCTTGCTGTTAACAAAATAAGCTTCAGGTTTCCATATTGTTGCCTAATGTGTGCTTCAAAAAACATTACTGGTTTGAGTTGTGATAAACTAATGTACCAATTTGTTTTTAACAAGGGAATACATTTTTAGGACTATTAGATAATATCATCAAACAGTGTAATTGCCACCTCTGTGATGATGTTCAACATCTAATGCATGTTCATAGCTTGATTGGTGATGTATTTCAGTAAGCATGTAACATGTCAACCACCAAAATAATTCCGTACTTTTATTATTCGGTTTTATAGTTTTACATTCCATGAACACAATGATTGGGCATTATTTGAAAGCACATTGTGCTAAAAGTCCTAATTTTTCTAGTTTTCTAATTGGTTGATGAGACTCCCAATAGTTTGTCAGGGAGACATTTTACTAATTATATGTCTGTGCTCCATAATAAAGGGTCATGGCGCATTTCTCTATTTCTTAAGATACTTGATGTTTATACCGGTGATAACATACACTTGTACAGCTAGTCCACGTCAGCTATAGATTATAGTAGGGACACATAGCAAGCACTATACATAAATCTATTCAATTGTCTCCTCACTCATTGTATATACGGCCATATGTAATTTAATATGAATGATATGTATTACAATGTAAAGAAGTAAAATTAATGCACTGTTATCTCTTGAATATTTACTAATAAATTAATACTATTTAATTTTTTTACAATAAATTGTCTTGTTTAGACACTAAAAGATATGAAATATGTCTTTTTTTTTTTAAAGCGGTTTAAAATATTTTTTCTAGGTCATGCAGTAGAAACTTTACTGTAGTCTGTACTCTCCAATATATTCATATGTAGATGTTATTTGTCTTTGACCAGAAGTTTTGTGTTGTTGCAAATGGGCCAGATTTAGAGTGTAGGTTTTGAGGCAAAGTCATTGTTACCTCTGTTGGTGTCCCTAGTGGAAATTTGAAGAGTTATTCTAAATTTACTTAGATTATAACCATTTTCTTACAGATAACCACCGTTTTTATGACAAAGTACTATAGTCTAGCCAATCACCCCCGGTTACATTTGTTAGAGACGTTGTTTTCAATTTGGGAATGTCCTATTTTCTTTCTAATTTCCATGGTAGACATAGTATTTACCCGTTGTTAACCCTGATGGGGTAACAATCTTTGTGAACACAGGAATGTGCCTTAACTATAAACCTTATCTATAAATCTGACCTTGTTCTGCTCATAATATGTGTTTTTAGTATTGTTAGTTACCTAAAAGCCATGTAGGAATGTCACATTGCTGATATTTTTGCTTGAGCTGTAGTTTACCATCAGTCGGCTGGCTATATAGATTACTTGCTTATACAATGTAATAATTCCCAGTGTTTTTTTTCTGGAATTAGTTTAATACAGATGAGAAGGGGCAGCTTTGTAATATATTTTTCCGGCTTCTCCACAAACTGAGGATACACATGCTTTATGTATGTTCTTCATTTAAATAAAAGTAAATATACCTCCAGATAATGTAGATATCTCCATAATAGTTTTACAAAATGTTGGATTTACAGATTATTTTTTACCTTTGCAAGCATCTGAGAAGTCTTTCTTAATTTACAAATGTAAGCATTTTATCTGGCCTCTACTGTCTCAATGACTGTTATTGCTATAAATATGTTGCGTTTATTTTGTATTTTTGTTTGAAATAAAATGTATTTGATTTTACTTGAGTCTTGTGTGTAAAAGTCATAAATTTTAGTGTTGAATGGGCAGCAAAATACAATGTGAACGCTGTCTGTATCCTTGACTTTCATCTGTATACCCTGAAAATGATATTATGACATTTCCCGAATGTAGTCATTGACTTCAACAAGTCAGACAGAGTCCAAAATATGAAACTTTGAACTCAGAATCCAAATACAGACATCAGCTGGTACATGCCTTTCTTTAATGTTAATGCACAAAACCTCTATAAACTGCATTTTACATTTAACACCTGAGATGTTTCAGACTTACAAAAGTCACTAATGGTAATGGTAATATTCAAAATTGTCTGTATAGAAAATTAGATTCTTTCAACTTTGTGTAACTGGCAAAACGATTTCAGACTTTTCTGTTCAAGTCCATATTTTGCACCCTGCTTTTTGCTTCCATTTAGAGTTGATTAGAGGATAAACAAAACCTTTATTCATGTCTCCTGTGTTTTATTTTTTCTTTTATTAAAAATACAACTGCTTACAAAGTTTATATTCCCTTTTACTTAGTAATTGGAAAACGCAAATATATGTGTAATATACTTATATTGGCTTTTACATTATTTTGATCAAAATTATGTTAACTAAATACCCTTTATTATTTATCATATTTTTCTGCACTGTGCGATTTATCCATTTACTTCCAATTATTTGGGTATTTTGCTTGTCTTTGGTTTTTCTCTGTCTAGTGGCCTTATGTGAACATGCATTTACATTTTGCATGCACATTAATTTACGTTTCAGTTCAGACTCCCAGGTTTTTTCTTTGTAGTTTAGTGTGCTTAAGTGCATATAAAGGTGTGGCCGCCCTTTGTCTGGGCTGAAAGGTTCATTCTGCCTCTCAGGTCTATGCTTCTACTAGGGATTCAGTCTCTCTGCCCTTATCCATATGTATGTCACTTGACAACTGGTAAGGTTTTAATATTAGAGTTACGACTGTCCCATAAGGGTTGCTGTGACGTGGCGGGATGGCTTTTACATTATTTTGATCAAAATTATGTTAACTAAATACCCTTTATTATTTATCATATTTTTTGCACTGTGCGATTTATCCATTTACTTCCAATCATTTGGGTATTTTGCTTGTCTTTGGTTTTTCTCTTTATATTGGCTATGAGCAGTGTCAGTGTCTTATTCAAATATATTTTTTTTAAAAAAGTGTGTTGTTGCACAGCTGTTTGCTTTATAGTCTGGATCATTCTCAACCTGCCTTTACATTGCTTAGGTCCATAGCATACAGAAAAGCAGCAACTAGTTAATTTCCTATTTGAGCAGGAGATGAGGCTACAAAATTCAAATGCAAATTATTATTTTTTTTTAAATTACTGCTGGACCTCCCATAGACAATAAACATCTAGGCGGTCCATGTTCTCCTCTGCAGAAGAGCAGCTGCACCACAACAGACACAGCCAGACTCCCCACAGATAAGGCAGTGAGGGTTTGTTACAGTCTCTAGACCTTCCTGATCACTGTATATACAGTGCTAAACAAGCACTGTGCATAGAGTAATTGGAGACAACACTTCCTCCTCTGCCCACAGCGATCATATGATCGCTGGGTGTAAGGAGATAGCAGGAGCTGCTTGGTACTATGAGACCCAGTCATATCTGCTCTGCAGCCAGGAGGCAGAATTCCACTAAAAGGGCGCAGTCAGATGGCTGTACAAATCGGACTGAGATTAGAACTCAGTGCATGGACTGGCCGGCGGCTCTCCCAACCTAAGCTTCATACATTTCTATGCAGCTGTCAGACTCTGGATGGGAGATCCACCTGCCAGTCCGTGCACTACGTTACTATTTCGTTACGATTTATACGTTCGTCTAACTACGCCCTAACTTAGCCTAATATACCAGCCCCAGTTATAAAAGAAATCAGGTTAAAAACCAGTATTTAAATGTTGAAATCCTTCAAAAGATTTTTTTATAACTTTATGGGGGAATCAATATGTGAAAACGATGAAAGTGAAATATATAAAATGTAGGAAAGTAAATAAAAAGAGCTGCCATTTCTTTGAGGCTGTGTGCCCACTATGAGTTTTTCAAGTGTTTTTGCTGTGGAATTTCCGCAGCGAAAAAGCTATATACGTGCCCCATGGTCCCCAATGATAATCCGCATGTGCTGTGCACATGCTGCGGAAATTTCCACTGCGGATTATCATTGTGGAACAATACGCAGCATGTCCATTAATTTTGCGGACACGCAGTGTAATCGCCGCCATTGACTTGCATTGAATCGCATAATATCAGTGTGAGCACATGTGCACATGCGGATATCACACGTTTCAATGTGCGGATGGTACCCGGGTCTGGAGAAGAGGAGACTCTCCTCCAGACCCGGGTACCATAGAACCTGTGAAAAAAAAGAATTAAAATAAAAAATAAAGATTATACTTACCTTCTGATGGCCCCTGGTGTTTTCTCCGCTACGTCCAGTCTCTTGTGCGGCTCGCAATGGTCTAAAAAGACCTACGGTGACGTCATTTAGTCATGTGCCGGTTTCATGGATTTATATAGTGTGACCAAGTTATCAAGCACTTTCCAAGTGATGCTAAAATCGCTTGGAAAAGCGCTTGATAACCCGCATGCAGAAATGCATGCAAAAACGCTTGACAAACGCTTCTACCTGGCGGGAAAAACGCATGTAAAATCCGCATGAGTTTTTTCTGCCAGGGAGAAGTGGAAAAAATATGCAGCATTTCTGCATCGTGGGCACATAGCCTTACTTTCTCACAAATTTCACATGATATTGACAAAAAAATAAACACAGTATCAAAATGAAAAAAAAATCTGTAGACTGCATGTATGTAAAAACCTGAAAATGTGCCTGGTCAGGAATGGGGGTACGTGGCTTAGATAGAGACAAAGTCTGAACCCAACCTTATAAACTACTATACTTTCCCTAAAATAAATCTTTGCTTCTGCCATACAATGCCTAATAGTAGCCTGCTGTCTTTGAGCTGTGGAGATGGATCTTTTTTCCTGCAGCAGTATAGAGCTTAGTCATTTCATGCTCAGTTATATCACATATGAGATGATTGACTCAGAGATGGAGTAGCAGGTGTTTTAAGTGTAATGAATACTACTTTCTCTATGATATCACTTTGAGGATATAAAAAGCCATGACTGGTAGACTCGTGGCAAGATATGGATATCAAATCTAAAGCGGCAGCATTAAAGCAATAATTTAAAATGAGTTCTCGGTGATTGTATCCATGTTTTTAGGCAAGACCCTATGTATGAAGGGAGATATAAAGTATAAGGCTATGTGCCCACAATGCAGAAATACTCCGGATTTTTCCTGAGCGTTTCTGCATCTCCCTGGCAGAAAAAACACATGCGGATTGTACATGCGGATTGTACATGCGTTTTTCCTGCCAGGGACAAGCGTAAGTGAAGCGTTTTGATCATGCGATTTCGCATGCGGGTTGTCAAGCTCTTTTCCAAGCGATTTTAGCATCACTTGGAAAGTGCTTGACAACTTGGTCACACTATATAAATCCATGCAACCGTCATGGATTTATATAGTGTGACCAATTTAATAGTTAAAAAGAATGGTAAAAAATAAACATTATACTCACCTTCTGATGGCCCCCGGTCTCCTTAGCGATGCGTCCTGGCTCCCCGGTGTCTTGCGGTGGTCTAAAAGGACCTTCCATGACGTTATTTAGTCATGTGACAGGTCACGCGACGGCAGCGGTTGTGTGACCTGTCACATGACTAAATGACATCATGGAAGGTCCTTTTAGACCGTCGCGAGCTGCCAAGGAGCCAGGACGCATCGCTAAGGAGACTGGGGGCCATCAGAAGGTGAGTATATTGTTTATTTTTTATTTTAAAATCTTTTTTTTTTACAGGTAATATGGTACCCAGGTCTGGATGAGAGTCTCCTCTTCTCCAGACCCGGGTACCATCCGCACATTGAATCGCTTAATATTCGCATGTGCACATGTAGTCATGTGGATATTGAGCGATTCAATGCAAGTCAATGGCGGCAAAAACGCTGCGCTTACGCAAAATAATTGGTAGTGCTGCGGATTTTTCTGCAATGATAATCCGCAGCAGAAATTTCCGCAGCATGTGCACAGCACATGCGGATTATCATTGGGGGATATTGCAGACCTTCTACCACGCGTTTTTAAGCGTTTCTGCGGCGGAATTGCCGCTGCGGAAACGCTTAAAAAACGCATAGTGGGCACACAGCGTTAAGGTATAAAATGAATTTCAGTTCAATAAATGAAGAGAGAAATATTTGACTTAGCACCCAAGAGAGTATTACCTTATAGGAAGCTCAGTTAGCCCGAATTGTATATAAGAGGTTGTATTAAATGATATAAACATTACTTATATGTGATGTTTACTGACTATTTTTCTCAGTGCTTGCTCGTTGGCTTTTTTATTAACCTCAGCTTTATTAGTGCAGAGATAGCTGTAGTCTGTGACTACAGCTCTTCCACAGTGTATAGAGGAAGTCTGAGGTAGTCAGAGACACACACCCTTCTTCATCATTGGTTTAAGCTTCCCCTGCAGCTTTGATTGACTGCTGAGTATAAACAAAAGTTTATTAGGTTACTGTGGACTGGATCCCCACACAGTCCTAGTTGTGCGGCTACGGTATATGGATGATCTGTTGATATGTGCACCAGATGCTGCGAGCTGTAGGACTGCTTCCATAAGTCTCCTGCAGTTTCTAGCACAAAATGAATGTAAGGCCTCCAAGGATAATGTAAAAACATGGTGAGCTAATTTCTGTTAAAGTAGAACAGAATGATTCGAATACAGATTACTAAACCATCAGCAAGAAAGAAAATGATTTTAGGTAACTGTGACATATATACAAAAATAAAGCCAGTGTGGGGTTACAAGGTTGCTTTAATTTAGGGGCTCTGAGGAATTGAAGAAGCACTCCTCCCATGAAAGTTTTTATCTTAATATATTGCAATCATCATATTATATAGCACTGTGTACTTACAATTAGTGTTGAGTGAATTTGTTCGGCATTTCAAATTCGGGTTCGTGTTCGGGGTTCTGGCTTGTTCGTGCCAAAAAAATCGTCTCCGCCCACGAACATCCCTGATTTGCCACGCTGTCACGCAGATGTTATTTTTTGGCGCGAACAAGCCGGAACCCCGAACACGAACCCAAATTTGAAATGCTGAACAAATTCGCTCAAAGCTACTTACAATTGCTCATTTTGCCTTTCTACCCAGTTAATTCTCTTTCCCATTAGGTCTATGACATCACATGATTAAAAACTGACTAGCAGAATCCTACTAAGCTCTATGTATAAACAGCAAGTCAATTTTCTCTGCAGAAGTTATGAGTCACTGCAGAAGTCCCTGGGAGGAGGGAGCAGCTGGGACAGGAGTTGAAGAGGGAGGATGATCAATACAGGGACAAGAGACTTCCTGTTTCTACATAGAGCAGAGAATAGAGAAGAATTAGCTGGATAGAAAGGCAAAATGAGCAATTTCTAAGTACATAGTGCTAAATAATATGATGATTGCAACATATTAAGATTATAAAAACTTTAATGGGAGTGCTTCTTTAAGTTTCAGTAACTGGCTATTCTCCTTACTATAAGGACAGTGAAGTGAATGAATTCTAGCTACATATTCTACAATAAACAATGATATTGTGTTAGGAGTGACATGGAATTTTGAATTTATTTTTCATTAGTAATTGAATTTGTACATAAATTGTTTTTAAGTGTGTAACTGAAATTGAAGGCTTAAAACCAAAATGCAGTGAGGTGGACTCTAAGGTCTTTTGGCAACTTTCAATTGTTGTTTCTAATTACTTACCTCACAACTCGCTGGGATTCATTTTGTGTCCTTAGAGTTAGGGCAACACTGTACCTTATCTGAGGCCATACATTACATTTAATGTCTTGAGCCCACTGTTTATGCTATGATTAAGAGCCGTTTACCGCTCGAAACGCGTCATTTATTTATCCCCCCTGTATGTGTTTTCGTCATTTTTTAATGGATATACAATAAAATAAGTTTTTAATATTACCTACGGATGGATGTGCGGAATTTCTTCTTCTACTGCCTATTATTGCTGCAAACTGACAGCTGAATATTGTACCCGCTGTATTCAGAGATATCGGAGGGTGCAGATATCAAGCGGATATCTATATTAGCAACGTTGGTGAGCTTTCCATCCTCTTTTTTGTTTGGACTCAATTGTAACTTGCAATTCTAATAATAAATACTGGTGCAAGTCTATGCAAATTATTCTGTCTTTTAAGGTGCAGTCAGACGGCTGTATTACTCCTGGGAGGATCGCATCGCAATCCTTGGACTGGCCGTCGGCTCTCCTGACTTGAGCGTGATTAGCATGTATTTCTATGCAGTGCCCTGTCTGTGCCCTTAAGGGAATGCTTACAGACCTTAACGAAATTATTTGACTTTCCGAATTACAAAATAAAAAAGTAGCCTCAACCAGAGAGTTGTCAATTAAACCAGTGGAATAGATTAAATCCAGCACGGAGTATATCAAAAGATGTTAGATGTTTCTAGTCAATGGTGTTTAAAAGTTTGGCCATTGCAGTTGTCTGTTGAGTAGCAAGGAATACAAATGACAGAAGTCTAAATTGAGCAGATGTTAGTTGAGCCATTTTAATATAGATCAGGTCTTCCCAATGGTTTTTCAGGAGACTGATAAGGAAATAAATTACTAGGGAAGAAATTTGAACATACATCCTATACCAAAAGTGGACTAACTTGGGCCATGCCCACCAGATACAAGTGCATCTCACTAAATTAGAATATCATTAAAAAGTTAATTTATTTCAGTTCTTCAATACAAAAAGTGAAACTCATACAGTACAGACCAAACGTTTGGACACACCTTCTCATTTAAAGATTTTTCTGTATTTTCATGACTATGAAAATTGTACATTCACACTGAAGGCATCAAAACTATGAATTAACACATGTGGAATTATATACTTAACAAAAAAGTGTGAAACAACTGAAAATATGTCTTATATTCTAGGTTCTTCAAAGTAGCCACCTTTTGCTTTGATGACTGCTTTGCACACTCTTGGCATTCTCTTGATGAGCTTCAAGAGGTAGTCACCGGAAATGGTCTTCCAACAATCTTGAAGGAGTTCCCAGAGATGCTTAGCACTTGTTGGCCCTTTTGCCTTCACTCTGCGGTCCAGCTCACCCCAAACCATCTCGATTGGGTTCAGGTCTGGTGACTGTGGAGGTCATCTGGCGTAGCATCCCATCACTCTCCTTCTTGGTCAAATAGCCCTTACACAGCCTGGAGGTGTGTTTGGGGTCATTGTCCTGTTGAAAAATAAATGATGGTCCAACTAAACGCAAACCGGATGGAATAGCATACCGCTGCAAGATGCTGTGGTAGCCATGCTGGTTCAGTATGCCTTCAATTTTGAATAAATCCCCAACAGTGTCACCAGCAAAGCACCCCCACACCATCACACCTCCTCCTCCCTGCTTCACGGTGGGAACCAGGCATGTAGAGTCCATCCGTTCACCTTTTCTGCGTCGCACAAAGACACAGTGGTTGGAACCAAAGATCTCAAATTTGGACTCATCAGACCAAAGCACAGATTTCCACTGGTCTAATGTCCATTCCTTGTGTTCTTTAGCCCAAACAAGTCTCTTCTGCTTGTTGCCTGTCCTTAGCAGTGGTTTTCTTGCAGCTATTTTACCATGAAGGCCTGCTGCACAAAGTCTCCTCTTAACAGTTGTTGTAGAGATGTGTCTGCTGCTAGAACTCTGTGTGGCATTGACCTGGTCTCTAATCTGAGCTGCTGTTAACCTGCGATTTCTGAGGCTGGTGACTCGGATAAACTTATCCTCAGAAGCAGAGGTGACTCTTGGTCTTCCTTTCTTGGGGCGGTCCTCATGTGAGCCAATTTCTTTGTAGCGCTTGATGGTTTTTGCAACTGCACTTGGGGACACTTTCAAAGTTTTCCCAATTTTTCAGACTGACTGACCTTCATTTCTCAAAGTAATGATGGCCACTCGTTTTTCTTTACTTAGCTGCTTTTTTCTTGTCATAATACAAATTCTAATGGTCTATTCAGTAGGACTATCTGCTGTGTATCCACCAGACTTCTGCACAACACAACTGATGGTCCCAACCCCATTTATAAGGCAAGAAATCCCACTTATTAAACCTGACAGGGCACACCTGTGAAGTGAAAACCATTTCCGGTGACTACCTCTTGAAGCTCATCAAGAGAATGCCAAGAGTCTGCAAAGCAGTCACCAAAGCAAAAGGTGGCTACTTTGAAGAACCTAGAATATAAGACATATTTTCAGTTGTTTCACACTTTTTTGTTAAGTATATAATTCCACATGTGTTAATTCATAGTTTTGATGCCTTCAGTGTGAATGTACAATTTTCATAGTCATGAAAATACAGAAAAATCTTTAAATGAGAAGGTGTGTCCAAACTTTTGGTCTGTGCTGTATATTATATAGAGTCATTACAGAGTGATGTATTTCAAGTGTTTATTTCTGTTAATGTTGATGATTATGGCTTACAGCCAATGAAAACACAAAAGTCATAAAATGTAATACAAAAAACTTTTTGTATTGAAGAACTGAAATACAATAACTTTTTGATGATATTCTAATTTAGTGAGAAGCACTTGTATGTAACGTATCATCTTGGTTGCCGCATCTGCGGAAATGAAGAAAAGAGTGGAGATGATGGTTTTCTAAGAACACCTTAAAAATAACTGTGTGAAGAAGACAATCAAATTTCCCCACTAACTTATAATATTGGGTTTGCATGTCTGGGAGATGGATATCATTGTATATACTGTATTTCATATTCCATTAATTGAAAATATGCTTTGTGAAAATAGTCATTTCACATGATTATAATGAATCTACTCACCTAAGCAAATAGTGTTACAGCTTTTCTCCTGGAAATGTATATTGACTCACTGTAGTTCCAGATGAATGGACAGTGGCAAAAATTCCTGCAAGAATATCTGTGGGGTGTAAAGCCACCCCGAGGATAGGTACACACTTTGCCAGGTGCAATTTCTTTGCTGTGGTTTTCCAAAATCCCAATTAAATCACAGCTTTTAAAAAAATAATGTTGGAACTTTTAAAAATTGGTCCATGTTCAGGCACTTAGATAAATTTGGAATTTGATGGGGAATATTGTTTTTTTTTTAATTGAAGTCTACCTCTCAGATATGCTATTCATTAAAATAATGTATTTTTTGTTTGCATGTTTCATGAAGTTCAGTGAACACAACGAAACAGATCTGATATCCTGCACTGTGTGACTTCATGAATCCCCATCATAAGGACACTAGTGATGAGCGAGCGTGTATTGTTAACCCTTTCGGCGAGCACACTCGACTGAGTATTTGCGGAGTGCTCGGCATCTATGTTGGAGCCGCTGCGGCTGCATGTGTCACTACTGTTAGACAGCTGTGACACAGGCAGGGATTGCCTAACAAACACCTGAGGACCAGTATGACTGTCAACTGTCATAGTCAGCTTTATTATTTGTTACAGATGCTTAGAAGAGCTCAGGCACAAGCTATTCACTTGAAGTCAATACATTTTAGAATTGACTGAAAGACATGTAGGCGAATGTCCAGGACACTGGAAGGCTTGTTAGCCATGCTGCTATAAAAATTCTGTTTCATCAGGAAGTTATGGAAAATAGGACAGACGTACTGGATGTAAAAAAATGACTGTGTGAGGAGTTTAATCAGAAGCTCACCAGCCATGACATCTTCTCTAAAAGCATTGTATGTACAGTAAAAAGTATATTGCGGTACAGTAAAAAGCTATGTAAATACCTTTATGTAAAAAATGGCAAAATAATTCTAGCAGTGAAGTCTTTACTGGTTAACCAGAAAACTAGCTTATGTGTATTGTTTAGTTAGGCCAATAAAGATGTCACTGCTAGAATACATTTGTATTTTTTTTTTTTTTTTTTTTTTTACATAGTTGATTTTGTGTATGTAAATATTCTGCCATCTAGTGGTTATATGAGACAAATGCATCACTACTGGTAAAACGTACTATTAGGCCAAATTCACGTATCCATTTTTCTTATTGTACTGTATGTAAAAATTAAACAATTTTTATCGGTGTGTTGGATTGATGTTTTTTTCATTTTTATTCAGTATTTATGTTTTTTTGTACCCTTAATGAGTCATTTGTTTTCCTCGTATACAAAATAAAAACAAACTGATGTAGGTTTCCCAAACTTCTTCAGTCAGCAAGTCAAGTGAAAATTGGACAGCCCCTGGATGCAAAACAAATGGTACTTATGTGCGGTTTGTTTTTTTTGCTGTTTTATTTCTTTTTATTCTTTTGAAACGTGAAAAGATCCACAGAATATAATGTGTCTGAGTGCTATCAGTGACAAACTGTGTGAATGAGGCCCATTGCAGAGCACACCTTGACTATTAACCCCATTCTGACGCAGGGCGTCAACACGTACCTGCTCCTTGGGCCTTAATCACCAAGTATGGATTATTACGCCCTGACGATCGCGCCGGCACAGAGGCTGCATGATCGCTGCCAGGTGTCAGCTGATTCTAACAGCTGACACCCGGTACTATGTGCCAGGAGTAGTCCCACACCGCTCCCGACACATTAACCCCCGAAAGCAGAGGTAAGAGCGCCCCTCTTACTTTGTATCGGAGTCCCGATCGTTGCCATGGTGACGACATCCGGGTCACCAGGCATCAGGAAGTTAGGTAGATCGTGCGCAGTGCACGATCTTGAAAGTCCCATAGTAGGACACAGTATAAAAGTAAAAAACAAGTGTCAGAAAGTGAAAAAAAATATTAAAAATATTTTTAAAAAAAGGAAAAAATAATCCCTCAAAAATAAAAATATACTGTACCATAAATATAAATATTATTATGAAAAAAAAAACAATAAAAGTACACATATTTGGTATCGCCGCGTCCAGAACGACCTGACCTATAAAACTGTCCCACTAGTTAACCTCTTTAGTGAACATGGTAAAAAAAAAAATGAAGCAAAAAACAATACTTTATCATCATACCACCAAACATAAAAAGGAATAAAACGTGATATGGCGACTAGTGTTGAACGCAAGTGCTCACTACTTGAGAATATGATGACCTAATGTTATCAAATTCTGTGTCGTACCTCTGGGTTCAAAATGTTCACTATACTCCTTGATAAAATCCTTGAGGGGTGTAGTTTCCAAAATGGGGTCACTTGCGGGGGGTTTCCACTGTTTAGGCACATCAGGGGCTCCCCAAACGCGACATGGTGTCCGCTAATTATTCAATCAACAAAAAGTCAAATGGCGCTCCTTCCCTTCCAAGCTCTGCTGTGCACCCAAACAGTGGTTTTCCCCCACATACGGGGTATCAGCGTGCTCAGGAGAAATTGCACAACAAATTTTGTGGTCCATTTTTTCCTGTTACTCTTGCAAAAATAAAAAAATGTGGGTCTAAAGTAACATTTTTGTGAAAAAATGTTAAATTTTCATTTCTTCCACATTCCAAAAATTTCTGTGACGCACCTGAAGGGTTAATAAACTTCTTGAATGTGGTTTTGAGCATTTTGAGAGGTGCAGTTTTTAGAATGGTGTCACTTTTGGGTATTTTCTGTCATAAAGGCCCCTCAAAGTGACTTCAAATATGATGTGGTCCCTAAAAAAAATGGTTTTGTAAATTTTGTTGGAAAAATGAAAAATCGCTGGTCAATTTTTAACCCTTATAACTTCCTGACCCAAAAAAATTTGGGTTCCAAAATTGTGCTGATGTAAAATAGACATGTGGGAAATGTTATTTATTAACTATTTTGTGTGACCTATCTCTCTGATTTAATGACATGAAAATTCAAAGTTTGAAAATTTCAAAATTTTCAAACTTTTCGACAAATTTCAGATTTTTTCACAAAGTAATGCCAGTCATATTGAAGAAATGTTATCACTATCATGAAGTACAATATGTCACAAAAAACAGTCTCAGAATCAGTGGGATCCGTTGAAGCGTTCCAGAGTTATTACCTCATAAAGTGACAGTGGTCAGAATTATAAAAATTGGCCTGGTCATTAACGTGCAAACCATCTTCGGGCATAAAGGGGTTAAACTATTGTTCTGCAGCTTTAGAGTGATGTCATTGGCTCCTTTTTTTATATGTCTTAAGTGAACAAAAAAGGCTGGGTATAGCCTATATTATATAACCAAAAGAATAGGAAAATCCCCTTCAAATTGTTAAGGTGCCAGCCACACCCATTGCAAACTGATGTATAGGATAAGAAGACAGTCATGCAATTTCTATACATAATTCGCAGTAGCATGGGTTGTACTGAAGAGACCGCTGACAGGCACGTCATGCATGGCACTGTCATAAGAAGCCAGCTTTACAAGTCAGATTTTCTGATTTTAAATATGTGATCTGCTAAATCTCCAAAATCATATGGAAAACATTCCTTAAAATATAAAGGCGTTTTTTGCCTAAAAAAGGCAGCCCAACCTATTAGTACCCATTGTTTAGAATCTGATATCCACACAAGCTCATATGATGTAGTTGTAATGGTCAGGAATGTTCACACACTATATGGACAAATATATTAGAACATCTACACATTATACCTAGAGGAGTTTTATAAAACTCCATTCCACATCCATAAGCATTAATATGGCATTAATACCCAGGATGAAGCTAAAACAGCATCCACTCTTCTGGGAAGGCTTTCTATAAGATTTTGGAGTATATCTTTGGGAATTTTTGCCATTCATCCAGAAAAGCATTTATTGGGTCAGACACTGATGTTGGATGAGAGGACCCATCTCACAATCTCAAATCCAGTTCATTCCAAAGGTATTCGATGGGGTTGAGGTCAGGACTCTGTACAGCCAATAAAGTTCTTGCACACCAAACTCGCCCCAACCATGTCTTTAATGTCTTTATGGACCTTGCTTTGTGCATTGGGGCACAGTCATGCTGAAACAGAAAAGAGCCTTCTCCAAACAGAAAAAGGTCAATCCCTTAAAAATTCCACAGCATTCGTTCTCCTCCACCAAACTTTACAGTTGGCACGATGTAGCCAGACAAGTGACATACTTCTGGCATTCATGAAAGCCAGACTCATCCATAAGATTACCAGATAGAGAAGCATGTTATACTCTAAATGGCTGAAAAAGGGTTAAAAAAAATTATACTTGCCTCGCCCTGGCCTTTACCTGTCCAGCTGCACAGCTTAGCTTTGGTCCAGTTCACGAGGTCCCAGCATTTTTGCCCCCTCTGTTCTTGACCAGGTGTCAATATGTCAGTGTGTTGCAACACACATCATGATGACCCACTGACTGTCACAGCGGTAACTCGCATTCCTCCTCAGCACCGCCGCACACCGCCGTGGCTTCTCATGTCGGGCCAGCTCGCTGAGTTTTGCCTCTTGCAGCACTCCTCAGCACTGCTTCATCTGAATGTGCTTTCCATGTGGTTTCAGGGGGTGTTGCTGGCCTCTGCAGAAACATCTCCAAGAATAATTGAACATGGAGACCTGGCTTCGACAAACCCCATTTGGGAGCATGGAGATCCCAAGACTTGTGATGTTGGAAGACTCTTGGAGATTTTCCAGTCAGTATTTGAGAAATCTGGCCCAAATGTAATGTAACTCTGATACACAGTGACTGTGTAACACTAGTGGGTGTGGACCCATTGCGCCATGGGCCCGGCTTACCCTGGAGGGGCATGACTGGATGTCTAATGCGTCTTCACTATTTCGTCTGGTGGTGAGTATAAACAGAAAAAAATGATCAGCACTTCCAAAACAAGAAATAGGTGTGTACAGGTGCTTCCTAGGAGTAGCTACCTCCATATATAACTAGCAAACAAAGTAGCACTCTGCAACGCTAAGTATGCGAACAAGAAATATATGAAATTTAAATAGTGTTACTGCTCTAGAAAATAGAAATAAATGATAAATCTTAGCGCATAAATTGGCCAATTCATGTGTACCTGGTAGCCGTGATAAGGCATTTCCCGTCATACCAGGACCTTGCCAATGTGAACTCCTCTCTAAGAGACAAAAGTCTGCTTGAGTGTGGGAAAGCAAGATCCTGCTGCAATTAAAACCGCCTGTGGGCTAGAGGTGGCGTGCTCAGTCAAAGCCTATACATAAACAGAAAAAACTGACCGGCACTTTTAAAACAAGAAATAGGTGTGTACAGGTGCTTACTAGGAGCAGCTACCTCCATATATAACTAACTAACAAAGTAGCACATTGCAACGCTAAGTATGCAAATTAAATAATGCTATTCAAATTTCATATATTTCTTCGCATACTTAGCGTTGCAGAGTGCTACTTTGTTTGTTGGTGAGTATAGGCTGGGCCTCCAGTAGACACAAGATATCCACTCCAGGGCAGTCCCTGGGAATGGTCAGAGGCAAAGTTAGGAGGTACAGGAGGGTGAGACAGAGGCGTAGTCAGACAGTCCGAGGTCGGGGCTGGCAGCACAGGGTTAGTAAACGTAACTGAGGTCAGGAGCGGAGAGGTCAGACAGGATAGGTATATGAGCCGGGTCAATAACGGGAGAAACAAAATACACATACGAACTAACAGGACATTAGCAGACAGATTGACTAAGAACCAACATTTGGGCAAGGAGTGGTGGGAGGAGCTGCCTAATAAAGAGCTTGCTGACAAGGTATAGACCAGGGAACCTAATCACAGCAGGATACAACAGGGTTAAATTCCTTCAAAAACCGGTCACGCCTCCTTAAAGCGACATGGAAAGCACATTCAGATGCAGCAGTACTGAGGAGTGCTGCGAGAGGCAAAACTCAGCTAGCCGACCTGAGATGAGGAGAAGCCACGTGATGAAAACAGTGAGTGGAGCCTTGCTGAGGAGGCATGTGAATTACCACAGTGACACAGTAACTATGCATTGTTATGATGTCAAGGTTGCAGCATGATATTTTGAGAGACAGTCAATGACGAATGAGCTGAAGATGCAAGGACACAGCAGATATTCTGCCACCGATGTACGTGGGTGAGATGTGTCTGAGGAATGTGAGCATGGATCTCTGTACAAGCAATGGCAGTTAGTGTTACTCTCCTCACTCATCTCCACGCTTATGCTTGACAGACTGCATGTGGTACATCCTGGAAGGATGATGCCGTGATGAATTTTAACATGTTTTATTCACAGTACCTTGATGAGATGAGATAAGATGTCAGGGAAGATGAAGGGATGAAGATGAAGTAGAACATGGAGGGTAGAGGTAACAAGAGAATCTCTTCAGTCCTGATGCACATGTTGCCAAGATGGCATTGACCACAAGGAAGGATGTGAGAAAACAAGATAGGAGGAGTTGAAAAAAGAGAGGCATTGTGGGAATTACAGCTTTAACACGTGAGCAACATATAACAATGGCCAGTAGATGGCAGCAAAGTACAACAAACAATGTAACCATAATATCTATATATAATAGATGATAGAAGTAAACCATATAACGTTAGGCAAATGTCCCTGTGATGGCTGAAAGCTTTGCAGATGATTAGCTGAACAGCGCAGCAGACATGACCGGAGCTGACAAACTGAGACTGAAGAAGAGTTGTGCTACTGGACAGATGAGCACAGGGTTGAAATTAGTATATTTTTTATTTACTTTTGTTATTATGCTAAAGATTCTAGAAAGACCTCCGGGCGGCAAAATAATGCATATTCAAGTTGCAGTAAATAAATTTGATGCAAATTGGATTTCCTAATCAAATTTGAGCTAATCTACTGAATTGAATTTCAGTAGATTCGCAGAGCACTAGTCCACATAGTTCTTCCTCCTTTGTGCCAGCCATGTAATTAGTACCATATAGTCATCCATAGTATTAAAATACCAGTTCTATACACACGGTCACAGGTGAATATTACACTTCAGATCAGACAAGTGAAAGTAGTGATCAGCCACTCTCAGAGGTGCTCCCTATCTGACGTTGATTGCCATGATGACATTCTTAACTCCCTGCTTGTGCAGCACATGTCCACCTTCTAGCAAAGAAATCTCCCTATCATATTGCCCCTTTTACAGCATCAACCTGTTGCAGAATTTAATTGTGCTACTCTCCTGCCTCAATATAACATCGGTTAATACACCCAGCACGGCCAATACAGTTTACTACTTACAAAAGATACTTAGATTTCATTTACAACTCCTATCAACTTTTAACATTGCTCCAAAACCACTAATTACAAGCCTTTGCTAGTTAATGTGCCTCATTCCTTTTAAGAAATGTTAGTAATAGCACAAATATTAAGTGGAAAAACAGTAACAAAATAACTACCCAAAAATATATAGTTAAAGGCTAAAAAAAATTACAACACAATAGATAATAATAAATGCTTAATTGGAGTTTCATTGCTGGAAAACCTACCCAATCACAAAAATATCTATTCAACATCCATAGGACTGGCACCTTCAGTCTATGTGCAGTACAATACCCTGAGGGTATGTGCACACAATCCTATTTGGCAGCGCTTTGAACGCAGTATACTTTATGCTGTGTCCAAAGAGCTGAACGCAGGTGAATCCGCATGTGTTCATTGAACCATGCGGATTCACCGCATTCAATACATTGTAGTGATCTAATTTCTCTTGCGGAGACGAGCGACTCTACAAGAGAAATTGACATGCTGCGGTGTGGAAAGACGAGCCGCATGTCAGTTTCCGCGGGTGAGCAGACGCATAGTGGACATGGGATTTCTACAAATCCCATCCCAACATGCCGCGTCAAACCCGCAGTGGCTCCTGATAGTGTGCACATACCCTGAGGGTCCATTCTGTTCAGTCCAATAAACTGGGGGTCAATTCTATTCAGTTTCTCTTGGGTTCACTGCTCTCTTCTTTCCTGTAAGAAAAAATGTAATCTTGATGCTACACAATGAATCTGACATGACTGGTACTAAATTGAGTGTTCACAGAGCACCTGTTATGCACATACCACACTCACACACGGGTAAAGGGAATAAATATAGAGAGAAGCTGCACCTACACCCAACTGTTCCCTTTACAGCAGGGATCCCCAACCTGTGGCTTGCAGGACAATGTGTGGCTGGCAGCTGTCTGCCAATTTGGTGTTTTAATACCAGGTCTAGCAAACAGCTATGAAGAGTAGATTTTGATACACATATACTGGCCTTGGGGTTGGATAGATAAATTAAGTGCTAACCTAGATATAGGATTGAAATAAGTAAAGAAAGGAGCGCAAGTAGCGCTGTTATCCAATAGACAACAGTAAAGATAAAAGGGAAATTGCTCACCTTTCTGGGTTGTGAAATGCACAACTCATGAGAAAGTATATGCTGAGGTGCTGCAGCAGGCACAGGTCCCTTGGGATCTTCGAGTAGTTTAGTATACAGATGATAAAGGTGCCATTAATCACCGCGCTCCTCCATGAAAAAATGTATATATATGCCAGAGATGGATAATGTTTCCAGCATTTATTGGAGACTGTAAAAGCTATAAAAGACTACGCATTTCATGGACGTCCCGTCCACTTGTTCAGGTACATAGCTGCTACTTGTTACAACATGGAAGGTATATATACACACATGCTAGCACATGGAGTGAAGAAAAAAACTGCCAAAGCACCATTCACCAAGTTTTATGATCCAGGTAGATCTGCTAGTCTGTACTTGGTGAATGGTGCTTTGTCAGTTTTTTTCTTCACTCCATGTGCTAGCATGTATGTATATACAGTACAGACCAAAAGTTTGGACACACCTTCTCATTTAAAGATTTTTCTGTATTTTCATAACTATGAAAATTGTACATTCACACTGAAGGCATCAAAACTATGAATTAACACATGTGGAATTGTATACTTAACAAAAAAGTGTGAAACAACTGAAAATATGTCTTATATTCTAGGTTCTTCAAAGTAGCCACCTTTTTCTTTGATGACTGCTTTGCACACTCTTGGCATTCTCTTGATGAGCTTCAAGAAGTAGTCACCGGAAATGGTCTGCCAACAATCTTGAAGGAGTTCCCAGAGATGCTTAGCACTTGTTGGCCCTTTTGCCTTCACTCTGCGGTCTAGCTCACCCCAAACCATCTCAATTGGGTTCAGGTCTGGTGACTGTGGAGGCCAGGTCATCTGGCGTAGCACCCCATCACTCTCCTTCTTGGTCAAATAGCCCTTACACAGCCTGGAGGTGTGTTTGGGGTCATTGTCCTGTTGAAAAATAAATGATGGTCCAACTAAACGCAAACCAGATGGAATAGCATGCCACTGCAAGATGCGGTGGTAGCCATGCTGGTTCAGTATGCCTTCAATTTTGAATAAATCCCCAACAGTGTCACCAGCAAAGCAACCCCACACCATCACACCACCTCCTCCATGCTTCACGGTGGGAACCAGGTATGTAGAGTCCATCCGTTCACCTTTTCTGCGTCGCACAAAGACACGGTGGTTGGAACCAAAAATCTCAAATTTGGACTCATCAGACCAAAGCATAGATTTCCAATGGTCTAATGTCCATTCCTTGTATTCTTTAGCCCAAACAAGTCTCTTCTGCTTGTTGCCTGTCCTTAGCAGTGGTTTCCTAACAGCTATTTTACCATGAAGGCCTGCTGCACAAAGTCTCCTCTTAACAGTTGTTGAAGAGATGTGTCTGCTGCTAGAACTCTGTGTGGCATTTACCTGGTCTCTAATCTGAGCTGCTGTTAACCTGCGATTTCTGAGGCTGGTGACTCGGATAAACTTATCCTCAGAAGCAGAGGTGACTCTTGGTCTTCCTTTCCTGGGGCAGTCCTCATGTGAGCCAGTTTCTTTGTAGCGCTTGATGGTTTTTGCAACTGCACTTGGGGACACTTTCAAAGTTTTCCCAATTTTTCGCACTGACTGACCTTCATTTCTTAAAGTAATGATGGCCACTCGTTTTTCTTTACTTAGAATTTGTATTATGGCAAAAAAAAGCAGCTAACAGTCTGTTCAGTAGGACTATCAGCTGTGTATCCACCAGACTTCTGCACAACACAACTGATGGTCCCAACCCCATTTATAAGGCTAGAAATCCCACTTATTAAACCTGACAGGGCACACCTGTGAAGTGAAAACCATTTCCGGTAACTACCTCTTGAAGCTCATCATGAGAATGCCAAGAGTGTGCAAAGCAGTCATCAAAGCAAAAGGTGGCTACTTTGAAGAACCTAGAATATAAGACATATTTTCAGTTGTTTCACACTTTTTTGTTAAGTATATAATTCCACATGTGTTAATTCATAGTTTTGATGCCTTCAGTGTGAATGTACAATTTTCATAATCATGAAAATACAGAAAAATATTTAAATGAGAAGGTGTGTCCAAACTTTTGGTCTGTACTGTATATACCTTCCATGTTGTAACAAGTAACAGCTATGTACCTGAACAAGTGGACGGGACGTCCATGAAATGTGTAGTCTTTTATAGCTTTTACAGTCTCCAATAAATGCTGGAAACATTATCCATCTCTGGCATATATATATTTCTTCATGGAGGAGCGCGGTTATTAATGGAACCTTTTTCATCTGTATACTAAACTAGATATAGGATGATACTGCCAGGTAGATGGGGAGCTTGAAGCTGTATGCGATAATGTTATGGGAGTGCCTGATGCAAGAATACCAAATGAGGGTAAGGTGGGAACCCCTAGATGTAAGTGTTCTGACTTGGTGTGATTTTTGTGGAGAAGCTTTGGCTGCCATTATACCGATAATGGGAGCTCTGGGTATCACTTCTCTGGGGGTGGCGGTAGCTGGATGGCACTATTCTGGGGGGCTCAGGATGTGGCTCATGACCCTTTCTCAGAGCTGAATGTGGCTCCCAAGGTAAGAAAGGTTGGGGTCACTGCGGTCCAGACTGGTCAATCCCTAACCGCACAACTAAAAACGCCACCTTGATCCTGAGTCCCTAAAAGGCCGTCGAGGGGTTTCTCGTGCCTCCTGAGAAACCAGAGGGGAGGCTGCAACAGACTGCCAACAAGGGGAGAGGAAGGTGTGCAGGTGGACACAAAGATCCAGGGTGAAAAACTTAAAGCACGTTCATAAAAGGGAGAGAGGAATAGTAAGCATAACTAAAAAATAAATGAAACTAGAACAACTTCCCAGGAACCTAAAAGTGGTTAAAGGAAAAGCTGCGGGGAAGATAGACAAAAAGACACACAGCAAGAACATAAGCGGTGTAAGTCTAGCAGGGTAAATCCCTCCGCTAAAGGGCTGGAACTCCTTAGCACAAATCTACCTTGAAGTATAGCCAGCAAGGAAATGTAGTGAAGAGCTAATATATAAAGCCTCACCCGGAATGTGATAGGGCAAACCAAAATGGGAAAAAGGAAAACACCTGGAGAGGGGCACACCAAGAAGGGAGATTAAGGACAAAAGACAAAGACACCGGTTCAAATCCCCAAACTGAGCCATGACTGCATCACAAAAAGTGTGAAACATATCAGTTATCTCTGGCAGTCCCAAAAAGAACAAATGAAGTGGCACTGCTCCATTCTCGGGACTAATGGGGTTCCCAATGGACGTACCCCAACAATCGGGAAGATATTACATATCTTACAAATAGGGGATAACTTACTAACTGGAGAATACACCTTTAACATTAGTGTAAAGCTGACAGGCTGTGCTCTTTTAAACCCCTTAACCATTTCACCCAGTTTTGACTTTACAAAGATATAGCACTATTTTTCAAATCTTGCAGGTTATTTTATGTGACAATAACAATGGAATGCTTCTTTATATCCAGTGGGGTGTAATGGATAAAGTTTCTCCTTGTGGCGAGCACCAAGTTGTCGTAATGCTACTTATAAGCCATGCAATTCTACCTTTGGAAATTAGTTATGTAAATAGCCTAATCAGAAGTGGCAGGAACTCCAACGCCGACTCTTGGAAGAAGCACTCCTAAAAGTCAATTTCAATCCTACTGTCACGGGTGTGTCAGAGGTGACAGACAGTCGCCCTGCAGTTGGTTGCAGGAGATCTCTACATTTGGCATTACAGACATTTTCTTAGAGGCTGTCTCTAGGACCCAGCTGCTACCTCCCTCTGGCTAATTAACTCCCTGGTCCGGGTGTATAAATACCTGGTGTGTTCTAGAGGGAGGTGCTGGCGATATTCATTACTCCTTGTGAAGGTTTTAGCAAGAGCAGTACTTCTTCCTCTCTAGAGCTTGAGGATGTGTGTGCATTTGTCTGGAGTCATCTAAAGCTAAGCAATTTCCCCGTTTGTCCTCCCTTGTTATCTTTAGTTCTTTAGTGTTCAGTGGTGATCGACTAGTGATCATCTCCTCCGTTCCCAAGCCTTAGCCATACGCCAGGGAAAGACAGGGCGAGGCACACATGCCGCAATTGGTGAAGAGCCAACATAGAGTCGTTAGGGGAGACAGGGTGACACTAGACTAGCCTAGGAGGTCTCCAATCCCCCCTTTTCCCTATAGTCTGGGATCCCTTTCCCTCTTCCCTTTATGTTGCACTAAGTCTTTCCCACACCTTGCGTGACACGTATATAGCCTTGCCAAATAACCTGGGATATAAAGTCAAACCAGAATTTCCATTTAAAGACACGTTTGGGGTTTTTACCCCTCATTATATTTCTCATATATTCATGTATGGAGTGCCGAAGTTCTTTTTGCAATTGAGATTACTTTTTTCTTCAGAGCACCCGAATAGACCAGTGAGCGACCCCTCTCTTTTTTCTATTTTACCCCTCATTAGTGAAAAGTAGGGGAACTTTTTGACTTTGTGAGAGGCCTTTGATAGATTAGGAGGAAAAGGTCTCCTCCTTGAGGAGAGCACCAAGTTAGTGGAAGACCAAGCAAAATTTCAGTGAGAGCTGCTCATAGGATTGCTAGAGAGACAAATCAAAACTTTGACTGCAAAAGACCTTCAGAAAGGTTTAACAGACTCTTGAGTTGTGGTGCGTTGTTGTACAGTTCAGAGACACCTGCACAAATATGGACCTCATGGAAGAGTCATCAGAAGAAAACGTCTCCCGCATCCTTGCCATAAAATGCAGCGTCAGAAATAAGCAAAAGAACATCTAAACAAGCCTGATGCATTTTGGAAACAAGTTCTGTGGATCAATGAGGTTAACAATTTGGCCACAATGATCAAAGGTATGTGTAGAGAAAAAAGGGCACAGAATTTCAGGAAAAGAACATCTCGACAACCATTAAAGGGGTATTCCCATTTCCAAGATCCTATCCCAATATGTAGTAGGTATAATAATAATATTAGCAAATATCTCCAATTAGAAATGTAGTATAGTATTTTTGATTCGCCATCTCTCTTACCACATGTGCAGGCATCGCAGGACCTTAAGTATCCATGGTTACGACCACTAGCAGCTAGCTAACTAACTGTGACTTTATCAGTGGACGTAACCATGGATACCTAAGGTCCTGCGATGCCTGCACATGAGGTAAGAGAGATAGCGAATCAAAAATACTATACTACATTTCTAATTGGAGGTATTTGCTAATATTACTATTATTACACCTACTATATATTGGGATAGGATCTTGGAGATGGGAATACCCCTTTAAGCATGGGGGTGGATCAATCATGCTATGGGATTATGTTGCAGCCAATGGCACAAGGAACATTTCACGGGTAGAGGGAAGAGTTGATTCAATAAAATGTCAACAAATTCTTGACGCAAACATAACACCATCTGTAAAAAATCTGAAGTTGAAAAGAGGATGGCTTCTACAAATGCATAATGATCCTAAACACACATCAAAATCCACAATAGACCACCTCAAAAGGCGCACGCTGAAGGTTTTACAATGGCCCTCACAGTCCCCTGATCTGAACATCATTGAAAATTTGTGGCTAGACCTCAAAATAGCAGTGCCTGCAAGAAGACCCAGGAATCTCACAGAACTAGAAGAATTGATGAAAATCCCTCAAACAAGAATTGAAAGACTCTTGGCTGGCTACAAAAAGCATTTACAAGCTGTGATACTTTCAAAGGGGTGCTACTAGGTACTAACCATGCAGTGTGCCCAAACTTTTGCATTAGCCCATTTTCCTTTTTGTAATTTTTAAAATGTAAAAGTTGAAAATATACACTGCTCAAAAAAATAAAAATAAAGGGAACACTCAAATAACACATCCTAGATCTGAATGAATGAAATATTCTCACTGAATACTTTGTTCTGTACATAGTTGAATGTGCTGACAACAAATTCACACAAAAATCATCAATGGAAATCAAATTTATTAACCAATGGAGGCCTGGATTTGAAGTCACCCCCAAAATTAAAGTGGAAAAACACACTACAGGCTGATCCAACTTTAATGTAATGTCCTTAAAACAAGTCAAAATGAGGCTCAGTATTGTGTGTGTCCTCCACGTGCCTGTATGACCTTCCTACAACGCCTGGGCATGCTCCTGATGAGGTTGTGGATGGTCTCCTGTGGGATCTCCTCCCAGACCTGAACTAAAGCATCCACCAACTCCTGGACAGTCTGTGGCACAACCCCCATCTGTGGACGTCGGGCCCTCATACCACCCTCATGGAGTCGGTTTCTAACCGTTTATGCAGACACATGCACATGTGTGGCCTTCTGCAGGTCATTTTGTAGGCCTCTGACAGTGCTCCTCCTGTTCCTCCTTGCACAATGGAGGAGGTAGCGGTCCTGCTGCTGGGTTGCTGCCCTCCTACGGCCCCCTCCACATCTCCTGGTGTACTGGCCTGTCTCCTGGTAGCGCCTCCAGCCTCTGGACACTACGCTGACAGACACAGCAAACCTTCTTGCCATAGTTCGTATTGATGTGCCATCCTGGATGAGCTGCACTACCTGAGCAACTTCTGTGGGTTGTAGAGTCCGTCTCATGCTACCACGAGTGTGAAAGTACAACCAACATTCAAAAGTGACCAAAACATCAGCCAGAAAGCATTGAGTGTGTCTTGATAATTGCCAATAATTTCCATCTATTGTCTATTCCATTTGCACAACAGCATGTGAAATTGATTGTCAGTGTTGCTTCCTAAGTGGACAGTATGATTTCACAGAAGTTTGATTTACTTGGAGTTATATTCTGTTGTTTAAGTGTTCCCTTTATGTTTTTTTGAGCAGTGTATATATATATTTTTTTGCATAAAATGCCAATGAAATTTGTCATCTTTAACTTTAGGCCTTTTAGAGATCATTTCATCTTCAACTTGCTTAACTGTTCACAATAAAAGCAATTTTGACCAGGGGTGCCTAGACTTTTAGATGCCACTGTAAATGCCAGCTCATCTCACCTATGCTCCTTATTGGAGCAAGACTTCATCTATTCAGTAGAGGTAAGTTTGCCATTATATAAATAAGATTCTTGCTACACACTTCTACCAACTATATCTAACTTACTACTTGTCTAAACTGTGAGCTGTATTGGTTTTTGTACTGTGACAACTTACTTATTATTCTTGGGGACTAGCATAACAAATACGCCAAACTGCTTTATATACTATTTGTTTGCAGTTTTCACACCACCCTAATATCATGTAATGAGAAAGCAAGCAAAGATGTCTCCAGCAGGACCAGGGTTGTATATATCTTGTTAAAACTTCACTTTTAATTTCAAATTATAAAAGCCAAGGATGAGTTACAGAATGAGCAATATAGCGGCTCTTAGGTACAGCACATTCCAACGCGTTTCGGCTAAACCTTATTCATGGAATAATGAATAATATCATGCTTCCTGTTACCTTAACTAGTTATTGATTTTGTCAGCACTGAATATTTTCTTTGTACATATACATTTTTTTGGCTATTTATGCGCAATCCTTATTGTTACTGGCAATAATTATACTTTTGATATTATGCTCCTTGGAGTTACTCTTTTCCCGCATTATGTTGTATATTTACTGTTTATTGACTATGTTAACCTAATGAGATGTAGTATATAGAATTGTATAGTTGTATGTATTGTATATAATCATTTTTATCTGTCACTAATTACAACATTTATTATATTGTGCTAGAACTGTAGAAAAAAGACATGGACCGCATATCCAAAAATCATTTGTTGATCTAATGCCGCTAGGTAAAGATTTACAAAAATGATCATGAGGGTCTTAGTTTAACATTCTGATCAGACCGTATGAAGCCCACTACCATGTCACGGCGAACCTCTCAGTGGGTCCTTAACTTGTAATAGACTTAAAGGTGCAGCACCATGCACCAACCACCGCCACACCTACAGTTCACCAGCAGGGCGGGCGTACTGCTGTCTCACAGCACCATATTGCAAGACTGAGTCCCCATGACTCCAGGCCACTAACACAAAACCGCAGCAACAATGGCCGACAAACAGCACCAACACCAAGTGAAAGGAGCAAAAAACTCACCTTCCACATGTTCTCAGACTGTGAACTGAAAGGTAAAATAGGTGGAACCAAGCTTGTAAAAGAGGGACAGACCATGAAATATGCTAGTGTGGCACCCCAGGGGTCCGGTTGCCACATTGGCATTGCCTTCAACTTGCATCCAACACTTTCCTGGCTCCAGACCAGAAAAGGGAGCTCCTCCCCTTCAAACTGGAATCTGGGGACGGGGTTAGTAAAGTCAGTTGAGAGAGAGTTGGAGACAGGAGAGTGACGAGGAAGGACCTGGGGAAGGGAGCGGTGTACAAGCTCGCCCCAGAGAGAAGCGCAAGGAAACTGGACACTGGAGTACATGGTTGTGCGGGCACTGAAGACCCGGCAGCTGAATCCGGAGGGCAGGAGACTGCAGGTCTCCGGGCCCCACCAGACGCCCGGCGACTCAGCAGCATCCTAGGGCCCAGCGCCGCCACGTGGGAGGAATAGACGTTTTACACAGGGACGAGGGCCGCAGCATAGCTTCAAGCAACAGGGCCAAAGAGAAAAGCGCAGAGGGAAGGCTTACAACTTCACCTGGCGAGGTGGATCTCCAACTTGCTTCTAGGCCGCCCGGACCTCCACCACCAGCTAGTACCCGTGCCCGGGTCTGCTCTGACAAACCGCAAGTAAAGATAGAGGAAACCGCCATTAATTTGTTGTCTGGTCATTATCTGCACCCTCAGCCCTGCATTACACCGCACCAACAACATCTACTTCCACAATTCTTCATATATTGCTCTGCCTGTGGAGAACTGAACCAACTCTGCTGCGTCACCATCAGCTCCAGTGGACCTGCACTGCAGCGGCGGCCCCATATAGCCGCATACCACAGGTGGCGTCACGAACATTATCTCCAAAACTTTATTCCCCTTTTCACTTTTCCTTTAATTGACCACCCTGGGTCACGGACCGGGTCACTGCCACAGTGACATCCCCAGCACCGACTGGCCCGGCACTGAGTACCCCATGGCCCCAGGGGGCGCGTCACTAGAACTGTAGAAAAACGGCATGGACATGAAGCAATATATTACATTGTAATTTCTCTTTCCTCCTCTTTTATTTTTAGTGACACTGGAAGGGTCTAAATATTTTAAATTGATTATCACCATGTACCACTGTGTATTATATGAACACCTTCATTCAATTTTGTGTTATATTTTTTGTGAATAAACATTTTCCACATTTTTCATATATTGTGAGTTTGTTTAGAAAGAGCTACAATTACATCTCAATTGGCACAGAGGAAGCAAAAGAAGTAAAATAAGTTTAAAATAAAAACTTTATGAAGAAAATAAAATTGGCATTATATACAGTATATCCATATTTTCTACTTTGGCTTCTAATTAAATAGCAAACATACACATTTCTACAGGAATCCGTGTCTATGGAGTAAATGAATGCTCGTGTCACTGATTGCTGCAGCAGCAGGCGCTGATGTCACAGCATATGTTGGCTCATGTTTTGCTGACTAAGTGAGTGTAAGTAAATATTCTAAATTCTAGTGTAACTTTCCAGTGAATAATCCAGACATGCTATTGATTACATAGACTTAAATCACCAGATGGTTTTAAGATTAAAAAAAAAAATCGAAAAATAGAACCAAGAAATGTAATTTTATGTTAGCCCAGTAGCCTTTGCCCTAAGGAGAAATGACAAAGGATTTTCTCAGCTAACCAACATGTCATTGGAAATCGGTGGTCTCCAAAATTTTTAAATCAATGGGATTTAAAAAAATAAAGAGGTGAAAATGTTTTAAAAAATAATCTTTAAAAAAAAACTCCCCACTTTTTTCAAATTCTTTCAAATGTGTCTTTCATCATTAGTAGAGTACAATTAAGATTAAATACCTAATGGAAATGATTAAAGTAGCCCATGTAATGTTTTACTTAGTCCTGTTTATCTGCATCTGTCATCATGGGCCCTATTCTAAAAACCAAGCCATTTACCAAGAAATCATCCTGTGATGTCACAGGAAAGTAAACCAAGCAGGCAGCATTTTATTCTCAAAAGAAGACTCAATCATTAGGGGAAGGGCATGCCCTTAAGAGGGGGGCATATGCAGAAACCATGGGACCCTATAGCAAAAGTACTAATTGAATCTTCCCTCTTCTACCCCATTCCCCAAAAAATATTGGCAGCGTAAAAGGGGTCATGGCACCTAGACGCAATCACAGAAGATCATAGCTCCCAACTTTTAAAGAAAGGGAGAAGGACATGTACAGTTGCATAAACACAATAATTGTGACCCTTTTGAAGTCCCTCAGAGTTCTAACTCTCTACAGTGCCCCTTTTTGTTCCCCCAGAGAGTGTAATGCCCCCTGCGCACAGTATGATACTCCCACAGTGAGTACCCGCACACAATTTGGCTCCACAGTACCCCCACATGCAGAATGATGCTGCCACAGTGCCCACAACAGAGTATAATGCATGCACAGTGCGCCTCACACATTATGATGCTGTCACAGTGCCTGTGATGCAGTATGTCTTCACACTGATCCCCAACAAAGTATAATGCTTCACATAGCCCCCAAAAACAGTATAATAGCCTCCAGAGCCTCCAACTCAATATGATTCCTAAAAAAGTGGCACCCACACCATATGATGTCCCCATAGATCATCCATAAACAGTATGATTTCCCCAAGCCCGTTCACACAGTATGAAGGCCCCACACAAAGTATTGTAGCCCCCATAGCCTCCCCAAATATATAATGTCCCGTCAGTGCCCCCACACACAGTATGACTTCCCCTAAAGTCCTCACACATAGTATGATAGCCCCTACATGCAGTATCATACCCCCACAGGCTTCTACACAGTTTATCATTACCATCATAGCTCCCACACACATCATCTTGGCCCCCACAGCCCACACATAGAGTATGATGGCTATACAGTCTCCCCACACAGTATCACTGTGTACAGTTTTGGGCACCACATTTTAAAAAAGACATAGACAAACTGGAGCAAGTTCAGAGAAGAGCGACCAGAATGGTGACTGGTCTGCAAACCATGTCCTATGAGGAACGGTTGCAGGATTTGGGAATGTTTAGCTTGCAAAAAAGAAGACTGAGAGGAGACTTAATAGCTATCTACAAATATGTCAAGGGCTGTCACATTGTAGAAGGATCATCATTATTCTCATTTGCACAAGGAAAGACTAGAAGCAATGGGATGAAACTAAATGGGAGGAGACACAGATTAGATATTAGAAAAAACTTTTTGACAGTTAGGGTGATTAATGAGTGGAACAGGCTGCCACGAGAGGTGGTGAGTTCCCCTTCAATGGACGTCTTCAAACAGAGGCTGGACAGACATCTGTCTGAGATGATCTAGTGAATCCTGCTTTGAGCAGGGGGTTGGACCAGATGACCCAGGAGGTCCCTTCCAACTCTACCATTCTATGATTCTATGATTCTATGATTCTATCATGGCCCCTACAGCCCCTCACACTCAGTGTGATGGCCTCCACAACCCCCACACACAGTATCATTGTCTCCACTGCCAAGCACACACATGAGGTCATAAAGCCCACAATTGATAAACATACTTAAATTAATAAAAGAACCACACTACCATAATATATGGGGTAAAACTTATTTATTGGTCGGGTACCTTTGTCAAGTTTAATCAAATAATCAATATAGTAAATCCATACATAATCAAATACATTAAATATTAAAAATGCTCCTGACATAAATAAATAATTTAATAAATAACTCATTAATAATTATCTCCATACGGATCCACCCAAGTATCTGGGTGACCCATCCTCTGACAAAGCACCCAAACCTAACAGTATAAATACCAAAAACAAAATAACAGGGGCGCGAGGGCGGGGCTTCTTCAGCTCTTGAGGTAAAACTGACCCCTCCTGACAGGAGCCGTCACCTTATATAGGCATATGCCCCCACTCTCCCCCCCTTTCAGAACCAATCATCTGTTCTCCATTTACCGCTCAAAAATCGGTTCAGGCCAGATTTGTACCACTTCTGAAAGTTCCCAGTAATATTGTCAGTTACCTCATAACCTGACTTGACCATATAATACATTAGGGGCTTATTCCCTCATGATGTCCCCATTTAAGGCAATGTGGCCATCTCATGAGGTCCTAAAGCCCACAATTGATAAACATACTTAAATTAATAAAAGAACCACACTACCATTATATATGGGGTAAAACTTATTTATGGGTTGGGTACCTTTGTCAAGTTTAATCAAATAATCAATATAGTAAATCCATAAATAATCAAATACATTAAATATTAAAAATGCTCCAGACATAAATAAATAATTTAATAAATAACTCATTAATAATTATCTCCATACGGATCCACCCAAGTATCTGGGTGACCCATCCACCAGGACTCTGCTTAAAAAGCACAGGCCCCCCCCACAAAGCCACCCGACCAATACTCGATCATAGTCTATAAGTCTAAATTCAGAATGTCATAACCGACATCCGAAAGATGAACAGAATCTCTACTATACATCCCTACTACATATCCCTCTAACTCTCTGTGCCTATAGCAAAAACCGTTGAGGCTTGACAAAAATTTGGAAAGTTCCCTATTCACCTTACGCTTGATCTTTTCAAGAAAAAATACCCCATCCGATTTCCAACGGAAGCGGGATATTATCTCCGAAAAGGCAATCCTAGCAGCAGGAAAAAAAATTGGAAATCCAGAGAAGATCTTGTTTGACTTGCCAGAGCAGATCAGAAGACCGAAACTGGCCAATATCATTACCCAATAAATGTAAAATTAAAAAATCAGGCATGGGATAACGCAAAGATAAATCTAATAATACTTTCTTCAACTGTGAGCAACGCATACCACGAATACCATGCCAGAAGATTTGAATTTCAGATGAACTAAACGATAAATTTTCAGAATAATTTCTTTTACTCGCCCTTCTCTGCGCCCAATAGATGTAAGAGTGACCAATAATCCATATACATTTGGGCCCTACAAAATAAAAAGAATCAACATGTAAATAACAAGTCAGGGCGAACATACAATTGGTATCGTTTTGACTTCCACCTCCCTAATTGCTTAATCAAATTCTCATCTAGGCCAGCTTGGGCAGCCGTAGTTGCTGCCCCTATCCTAAACGAATGACCTGTAATACGTAAATTCCCCAGTTTCAAATCGCTCAAGCATTTCCTCAATATAAAAGAAAATTGGAATTTGATTCACTGGGCTACCATTTTTATGAATGAATAGAAGGGAAAAACCAAGGGGGCGAATTGACAGCCATCGTCTCATGTTAGACAGAGGGCATAAGGGAGAATCACTGATTGCCCTTACTATGATTTTAGTGCCCCTGCCTATCTGATCTGTCTTAGACCTCCTTAAGAAAAGGAGTATACTGTGCTGTAGCACTGAAACGTCAGATAACAGAAGCCCCGTAGGCCGAAGCCCATTATCTGACAATAACTCTCCCGTCCTCATTGCTGAAAAAAATAAAGTAATAAAAATGGCCCTAAAAAGAGTTGCTTCAAAAAGGTCGAAACAAACCTCAGAAACAACCGAACACAATTTAGACAAAAGTTCAATCGTAACTGGTCGTCTGGTATCTGCAGAAAAAGAATTACGTTTAAAACCCTTTAAAAATTGTTTCACCACAAATAATGACGACAGGGGAGCTGACCCATAAAGCTTTAAGAAAAATGATATCCCTGCTACAATTTTTGCCAAAGCCGAGTGAGACAACCGTTCATTCACTAACATGTCTAAAAATGACAAGGCTGAAGTAGCAAAACATGCATGAGGATCAAAGCCATTAACTTGACAAAATCCCCGCCATCGCTCCCACGCGCATGTATAATCAGCCCATGTGCGCGGAGCTAAGGAATGAATAATGTATTTAGGAACATGAATTAAACCAGATCCCACAGGGACGTGGGAAGCCACGTTCTGTCCGCTTCTGCCTCTGGATACCGCGCAAGGAATTCTTCCACTCGCTGCTGAGACAGAAGATCCGCCATTACATTATTATATTCTGTTGAAACGCAGGCTTTAAGCCAAATGTTGTGCTGAAGTAATATTAACATCAAATGCCTCAAAATTTTAGAGATCAACCCGTTTCTAGAAGACCTGGAGATCTGGAGCGCAACAAAATTCTACAATTATCGAGACGAGAACTCCAAAGGGAAAAAATAGCAAAAACTGCAAAGACTTCAAAAAAGGATATAGTAAAATCCCTACCGCAGAAAAAACCCGGCCAAAGCTCTGAAATCCATGCACCGCGGAAAAATCCTCCAAAACCGGAAAGACTGGCTGCACAAAACAATTGCAGTTTATCCGCTGATTGAAATTCTGACTGCCAGCAAGACACACCATTATACTTGTCCATAAACCGGGCCCACACCCATAAATCCTCCTTCAGATCAGGAGAAAATAATAATCAAAGACGTCGGGGAGGTGTGGCCTTTGATAGCATCGTACAAACGCCTCAAAAAATTCTCCTGACAGGTATTATTGCGCAAAGCAAAATTTAATGCTCCTAATAAAGATTGAAAATCCTTCAAAGAAGCAGTTTCCCGTTGCAGAAAAAGGTAGTCTAGTGATTTCAGCTTAATCACTTTATCCAATGGCAGCATTTCATTAGAATCTAACTCTATCCGTAAAAATTCCAGTGTCGTACAAGGAAAAACCGTCTTATCTTCTGCAATGGGGACCCCAAAAATAGCCATAATGGACAAAAAACGTGTCAACAATTGGGAACAAATGTCAGAACCGGAAGGGCCTAAGAATAAAAAATCATCTAAATAATGTAACACATGTCCTTGTGGGAAAATAGATTGAAGGCACCATTGCAGAAAGGAAGAAAAAATTTCCAAATAAAAACAGGATAACGAAAAACCCATTGGGAGACATCGATCAAAAAAATATAATACCTCAAAAACAAAACCCAATGAACAATAACCAGACGGATGAACAGGAAGCAGGCAAAAAGCAGCTTGAATATCCGTCTTAGCTAGCATGGCATTGCAGCCGACATTCCGCAATAAATCTACCTCTTGAAGCTCATCAAGAGAATGGCAAGAGTGTGCAAAGCAGTCATCAAAGCAAAAGGTGGCTACTTTGAAGAACCTAGAATATAAGACATATATTTTCATTTTTTTCACACTTTTTTGTTAAGCATATAATTCCACATGTGTTAATTCATAGTTTTGATGCCATCAGTGTGAATGTACAATTTTCATAGTCATGAAGATACAGAAAAATCTTTAAATGAGAAGGTGTGTCCAAACTTTTGGTCCGTACTATATATATATATATATATATATATATATATATATATATATATATATATATATATATATATATATTGTAAGGCAGCACTACTTATTATCCTGGGGGATACTCGCTTTGCTGCGTCAATCACTGCACACCAGCAACCACTTTGCCGTTTTTCATAATCCACAGTTTATTACACGTCATAAACCGTATTTCCCATACAACATGTCCACGAGCCCAAGTGGCAGACCGGCCCACTTGGCTCCAATTACAGCCTCCCGCAAGGTAATAAAACAATGTCCATGAAAATGTCCATAACATAAAGAGTATTACCTTTATCGGCTTTCAGCTGCTTTTAGTCCGCCACCACTGTGACTCTAAGGCTTGACCACACGTGGTCTCCAGCCCTCCACCCCTTAAGGCTTACTGGCGTATTTCACATACCCAGGCTTCACCCTCCAGGACGCTTGTGTGGCACTCCGAGGCTTACTGGCATCCCACACACACACACACACAGGGATCCAGGCTTCACCTCCACCGGAGTCCACCAGGATGCTTGTGTGGCACTCCGAGGCTTACTGGCATCCCACACACTCTCACAGAGGGATCCAGGCTTCACCTCCACCGGAGTCCACCAGGCCTCACCAGGCCTCACAGGAGCGGTGTTCCCCACACACACAGGGAACAGCCTCGTGCCTGACACACGGTGCCCACACAGGAGCTCCCAACACACAGGAACTCCTACACACCGGAACACACCCACACAGGAACACACAGGGTTTTTATATCTTGCAGCACACATGCACACATCCACAGATAGGACCTTAACTGATGTCAGAGTCATGTGTCCACACCCTCTGTGTGCATAAGGACCTGTGTGATTTCACGGTCTTGTGACCAGTCAATTAAAGGGGAAGGTACATGGTCATTCAAACACACTGAACCATTAAAGGGATGTCTGCTACATCACATATTCCCCCCCTCTGTTCAAACTTGTGGGGTTGAGCACATAATATATAAAACAGTCTATATCCCACAGTTCACACTGAGACCATGCACTTGACCCTTGCGTTGTCCAGCCCCTGGAACATTAAACATTGACATTAGCCCACTCCTTAGGGATCTACCATCTGTCAATGTCATCGACTGCGTCAAGTCACATTTCCGGGTCGTAAACTTGTCAGACTTCCGCCACTCCCAGCGGCTCCCCCGCTCCCAGCGGTCAGTCGTAACCTTGTCAGGTCTCCCCCGCTCCCAGCGGTCAGTCGAAACCCTACCAGGTCTCCCCCGTTCCGAGCGGTCAATACAACAGTGTGACTCCACATGGTTCCGTCCTCTATTGGGTCGATTGTATGGGCCACTGAGTCACTGGAGGTCTCACTACCTCCAAACCCACTCCCAGGACATCTTGAAAGGTCCCTAACCTCAGCTGCTCTGATATTTAGGGAGCCCTTTCTCTGTCCGGTCTCACACTTTCTAGACAGCTGCCATCTTCTGCTGCTCAGATGATGCTGTCTATCCACTCGCAGTCTAGCGAGATTCAACTTTTCCACCTCTCGCAGGTAGGTCACTCGGTACTCTACCAGCATGCTCATATCTGCAAGACATTCTTCCGTTCCTACAGCGTAGAACGGCACCATGCCGTCTTCATCCGGCATCCAGTCCCGATGATCACGTGGACTGCTTACTTTTACCACACCAGACTTCTTCACCATCATCTGCATGGCTCGGCCATTTCTCCCAATGAGCTCTCTCACCAGAACACGAGGCACCCGGATGACCTCTTCTCGCAGACTGTGAGTCTTTCTCATCAGCTCCAGTTGTCTAGCGGCTTGCTCCGTCTTCAACCGGAGAAACCTCTTCGTGCGAATACATCGCCAATGTATGTCACTCAGGATCGCCACCCTCTTCACCGTGACTTCAGTCGTGGACAGGACCACCAGCTGTCTAGCCTCTGAGGTCAAGTACACCTTACAGGCTCCCACGGCCTTCTTAAACTCCTCATGCACGAACTCACGGGTGCATTCTTCCCTCAAGTCCTCGGGTACATCTACGAGGCACTTGTACCAAGACGTTTCGGTCTCACCAGTGGTTCCCAGATGATCAACCAGCTCAGGTTTCAGGGACAACTGACTTCCAGCTTCTTCACCCTGGATGCTTCCCCTGAGCTGACTCACAGCTACAACTTCACAACTTTTCATCTTGACCACCTCCACTTCATCTTTATCTTCCAACACCATACTCTTAGCTCTCCTCAGGTCCACCTTCTCATGGTCTAACAGAGTAAGTGCAACTTGTTTGCCTTTTCCCTTCTCCAAGGAGACCTCGTTCACCACGTGACACTTTGCTAGGCGACCTTTGAGCTCTAAACCTTCTCCTTCCAGCTCAGTTACTCGCCTCTCAGCAGTCCATCTCTGAAGCTCTTCCTGCTTCAACTGCTCTTTCAGCAGCAGAGCTCTCTCAGACCTCTCCGTCTCCAATGCGCCCACTCGGCTCTCCATAGCCAGTCTCTCACGCTTCTCTTGCGTCCACTGGGCTTGTAGCAACTCCTTGAGCTGCTTGATCTCGGCTCCGACATCCACCGAACCCTCCGAGCCCACATCACTCGAAGAGGTCTCTGCTTCATACCTCCCATCACCAGCGGTCAACTCCTGGCCCTGGTCTGTGGCTTTTCCGATGGACTCCTCCATCTTCTCTCGCTCAGCTTCCATCTTGCTGACTGTTTCCTTAAGGTACGTCTCCGCCTTCTGGAGAGTATCACAGGACATCTGTAGCTCCTTCACCTGAGCTTCCAGATCTAGGGTCTTTCCCCGGAGATCATCATTCTCCTCACGAATATCTTGCAGAGTGGTCTCAACCACTTGGCGCTCTTGCTCTGCATCCGCCTTACCCTCCTCTAGTTTTTCTTTAACCTTGAGGAGATCCTCATAATCTCTCTTACTCCGTTGCAGTTCCTCACTGAACTTTCCATACCTCTTTTCTGCCTCATGATCATGAGCAGACACTTCAACTTTTATTGCCTCTTTCAGGGCGGATAGCTCCTGGTCTCGCTGGTACAGAGAGTCCTCCAGCCGCTCCTTCTCCTGCATTAGAGGCTTTACTTGGTCCTGGAACTGCTACAGCTCCCTCATGAGTTCATCATACTCCTTTTTAGATTTACACAGCTCCTGGTTGAACTGTTTGCGCAGTCGTTCTAGTTCCTGATGACGTCCAGAAACTCCATCCTGCCGCGTCTCCATCTCAAGTTTCAACTGCAAAACCTCCTCCTTAATTTTGCGGCGGTCCTCCTTAATTGCGTGGAACATCTCCTTCCACTGGACAACTTCCTCGTTGCTTTCCCTTAGACCTCGCTGTAAGTCCTTCACAACCTGGTATACCCTCTGCTGTTCAGACTCCAGGCTCCGCTGGTCTGAGGACACGTTCTCCAGGTCCGTCACCTCCTCTTCTGCCTCTATAGGAGGATCCACACTTGAAACAATGGCACACACCATTACATTTTCTTTCCTTTCACTTCCAGCAAAGAGTACAGGAGCAACCTTTTTGTGGCCCCTGCGCCGTCTACGACGAGATGTGGACTCTCTCCCCTCGTCTAGCCCCGCCTGACTGACCTCTCCTTCTACTTCCTTAGTGTCACCGTCAGCTATCGGGTCTGTGTCACTCCCCATGATGTTGTGGACTACCAGGTCACCTCCCACTTTGACTTCACCCCCTTCCACTGGAGCTACCCCGTTCTCAACGGTCAAATTGTCATTTCTAGGACGTACCAACCCACAATCATCAACAATTTCCAGTTTTTTACACTCCACACTCTTGTGAAAATCCGCCCCTTTTTAGACTCCGCCCCCTTTTAAACAACCACACCTGTAAGGGAATTTTTACAAAAAACATCAGCGACAGTCTTAGGACTCAGTTCACAAGACCTCTTACCACCTCCCCGGGCACTCTGGGACAACATGGGCGCCCCCGGAGAGTCCATAGAATGGTCCACCGCCGCCATTCTATACGGTGCCCACAGCTCCTGCGGTTCCCGCACCATGTCCTGCCAAAGTCTCTCAAATACCTGATCCGGTCCCAACCGGCCCTTCAAACGCTCAATAGCTCCAGACACCTCTGTTGCTTTGCTCACAGCCATCACGGTACACTGTTCACACTTGAACTTCACCGCTCTCCCCGAAAAAATTTTCGTGGCCCCGCCAAGCCACCGCAACACAGGATTCGAGTGCGACGTCAATCTTCGCAACCCCGCCGAGTTGCTGCAAGATGCTTTAACTTCGTGAGCCCCGCCGAGCAACAGCAAACCAGGTTTGAGTGCGACGACGACCTTCACAACCCCGCCGAGTTGTAGCCAGATGCTTTGACCTTCGTGAGCCCCGCCGAGCCACAGCAAACCAGGTTTGAGTGCGACGACGACCTTCACAACCCCGCCGAGTTGTAGCCAGATGCTTTACCACACTCGTCGACCTGTACAGTTGCTCCCAGCAACCAGACTGCAGCTGCTCCCAGCAACCAGACTGCAATTGCTCCCAGCAACCAGACTGCAGATGCTCCCAGCAACCAGACTGCAGTTGCCCCTAGCAACCAGACTGCAGAGTGCCCCTAGCAACCAGACTGCAGTTGCCCCTAGCAACCAGACTGCAGCTGCCCGCACTCTCAAACCACATGTAAGGCAGCACTACTTATTATCCTGGGGGATACTCGCTTTGCTGCGTCAATCACTGCACACCAGCAACCACTTTGCCGTTTTTCATAATCCACAGTTTATTACACGTCATAAACCGTATTTCCCATACAACATGTCCACGAGCCCAAGTGGCAGACCGGCCCACTTGGCTCTAATTACAGCCTCCCGCAAGGTAATAAAACAATGTCCATGAAAATGTCCACATACCCAGGCTTCACCCTCCAGGACCCTTGTGTGGCACTCCGAGGCTTACTGGCATCCCACACACACACACACAGGGATCCAGGCTTCACCTCCACCGGAGTCCACCAGGATGCTTGTGTGGCACTCCGAGGCTTACTGGCATCCCACACACTCTCACAGAGGGATCCAGGCTTCACCTCCACCGGAGTCCACCAGGCCTCACCAGGCCTCACAGAAGCGGTGTTCCCCACACACACAGGGAACAGCCTCGTGCCTGACACACGGTGCCCACACAGGAGCTTCCAACACACAGGAACTCCTACACACCGGAACACACCCACACAGGAACACACAGGGTTTTTATATCTTGCAGCACACATGCACACATCCACAGATAGGACCTTAACTGATGTCAGAGTCATGTGTCCACACCCTCTGTGTGCATAAGGACCTGTGTGATGTCACGGTCATGTGACCAGTCAATTAAAGGGGAAGGTACATGGTCATTCAAACACACTGAACCATTAAAGGGATGTCTGCTACATCACAATATATATATATACAGTACAGACCAAAAGTTTGGACACACCTTCTCATTTAAAGATTTTTCTGTATTTTCATCACTATTAAAATTGTACATTCACACTGAAGGCATCAAAACTATGAATTAACACATGTGGAATTATATACTTAGCAAAAAAGTGTGAAACAACTGAAAATATGTCTTATATTCTAGTTTCTTCAAAGTAGCCACCTTTTGCTTTGATGACTGCTTTGCACACTCTTGGCATTCTCTTGATGAGCTTCAAGAGGTAGTCACCGGAAATGGTCTTCCAACAATCTTGAAGCAGTTCCCAGAGATGCTTAGCACTTGTTGGCCCTTTTGCCTTCACTCTGCGGTCCAGCTCACCCCAAACCATCTCGATTGGGTTCAGGTCTGGTGACTGTGGAGGCCAGGTCATCTGACGTAGCACCCCATCACTCTCCCTCTTGGTCAAATAGCCCTTACACAGCCTGGAGGTGTGTTTGGGGTCATTGTCCTGTTGAAAAATAAATGATGGTCCAACTAAATGCAAACCGGATGGAATAGCATGCCTCTGCAAGATGCTGTGGTAGCCATGCTGGTTCAGTATGCCTTCAATTTTGAATAAATCCCCAACAGTGTCACCAGAAAAGCACCCCCACACCATCCCACCTCCTCCTCCATGCTTCACGGTGGGAACCAGGCATGTAGAGTCCATCCGTTCACCTTTTCTGCGTCGCACAAAGACACGGTGGTTGGAACCAAAGATCTCAAATTTGGACTCATAAGACCAAAACACAGATTTCCACTGGTCTAATGTCCATTCCTTGTGTTCTTTAGCCCAAACAAGTCTCTTCTGCTTGTTGCCTGTCCTTAGCAGTGGTTTCCTAGCAGCTATTTTACAATGAAGGCCTGCTGCACAAAGTCTCCTCATAACAGTTGTTGTAGAGATGTGTCTGCTGCTAGAACTGTGTGTGGCATTGACCTGGTCTCTAATATGAGCTACTGTTAACCTGCGATTCCTGAGGCTGGTGACTCGGATAAACTTATCCTCAGAAGCAGAGGTGACTCTTGGTCTTCCTTTCCTGGGGTGGTCCTCATGTGAGCAAGTTTCTTTGTAGCGCTTGATGGTTTCTGCAACTGCACTTGGGGACACTTTCAAAGTTTGCCCAATTTTTCGCACTGACTGACCTTCATTTCTTAAAGTAATGATGGCCACCTGTTTTTCTTTACTTAGCTGCTTTTTTCTTGCCATAATACAAATTCTAACAGTCTATTCAGTAGGACTATCAGCTGTGTATCCACCTGACTACTGCACGACACAACTGATGGTCCCAACCCCATTTATAAGGCAAGAAATCCCACTTATTAAACCTGACAGGGCACTCCTGTGAAGTGAAAACCATTTCCGGTGACTACCTCTTGAAGCTCATCAAGAGAATGCCAAGAGTGTGCAAAGAGTCATCAAAGCAAAAGGTGGCTACTTTGAAGAACCTAGAATATAAGACATATTTTCAGTTGTTTCACACTTTTTTGTTAAGTATATAATTCCACATGTGTTAATTCATAGTTTTGATGCCTTCAGTGTGAATGTACAATTTTCATAGTCATGAAAACACAGAAAAATCTTTAAATGAGAAGGTGTGTCCAAACTTTTGGTCTGTACTGTATATATATATATATATATATATATATATATATATATATATACAGTTGAAACCAGAAGTTTACATACACTATATAAAAAGGCACATATGCTTTTTTACTGATTATCTGACATGAAATCAGAATAAACCTTTCCTGTTTTAGGTCAATTAGGATTACCATAATTTTTAATATTTGGAAAATGCCAGAATAATGAGAGAGACAGAATGGCAATTTTATTACTTACTGCAAAGTCAAAAGTTTACATACACTAAGATTACTATTCCTTTAAACAAAACAATTCTGGACTGCCCATATGATGATGTCATGTGTTGGGAAGCTTCTGATAGTTTTTTTGGCAATATCTGAGTTAATTAGAGACACACCTGTGGATGTATTTTAATGCACACCTGAAACACACTGCTGCTTTGTGTAGCATCATGGGAAAGTCTAAAGAAATCAGCCAAGATATCAGGAAGAGAATTGTGGACTTGCACAAGTCTGGATCATCCGTGGGTACAACTTCATGATACCTGAAGGTGCCTCGTTCATCTGTATAAACAATTATATGCAAGTACAAACAAGATGGGAATGTCCAGCCATTATACTGCTCAGAAAGGAGACGGGTTCTGTGTCAGAGAGATGAATGTGCTTTGGTCCGACATGTGCATATCAACCCAAGGACAAAAGTAAAAGACCTTGTGAAGATGATGGCGGAAGTTGGTAACATTGTGTCAATAACCACAGTAAAACGAGTACTGTATCAACATGGGTTGAAAGGCCACTCTGCCAGGAAGAAGCAATTACGCCAAAAGAAACATAAAAAAGCAATAATAATGTTTACAAATGCACACAGGAACAAAGCCTTTTATTTTGGGAGACATGTCCTGTGGTCTGATGAAACTAAAATTAAACTTTTTGGGCATAATGACCATCGTTACATTTGGAGGAAAAAGGGAGAAGCTTGGAAGCCTAAGAACACCATCCCAACTTTGAAACACGAGGGTGCAGCATCATGTTGTGGGGTTGTTTTGCTGCAGGAGGGACTGGTACACTTCACAAAATAGATGGCTTCATGAGAAAAGAAGATTATGTGGCAATACTGAAGCAACACCTCAATACATCAGCCAGGAAGTTAAAGCGTGGGCAGAAATAAGTCTTCAAAATGGACAATGACCCAAAGCATACTGCCAAAATGGTAACAAAGTGGCGTAAGAATAGCAAACAAACAAACAAAGTCAATGTTTTGGAGTGGCCATCACAAAGCCCTAGTCTCAATCCTATTGAATATTTATGGGCAAAGCTGAAAAGGCAGGTGCGAGCAAGGCGACCTACAAACCTCTATTAGTTACACCAGTTTTGTCAGGAGGAATGGGCCCAAATTCCGACACTATTGTGAGAAGCTTGTGGAAGGATATCCCAAACATTTGACCCAAGTCATTCAGTTTAAGGGCAATGGTACCAAATACTAATGAAATTTATGTAAACTTTTGACTTTGCAGTAAGTAATAAAAATGCCTTAAAACATTCTCTCTCTCACATTATTCTGGCATTTGGCAAATATTAAAAATGATGGTAATCTTAATTGACCTAAAACGGGAACGGTTTATTGTGATTTCATGTCAGATATTGAGAAAAACATGCATATGTGTCTTTTTATATAGTGTATGTAAGCTTCTGGTTTCAACTGCATATATTGTAGCCATAAATAAATATTATTATGAAAAAAAAAAAACCAATAAAAGGACACATATTTGTTATTGCCACGTCCAGAACGACCTGCACTATAAAACTGTCGCACTAGTTAACCCCTTTAGTGAACATGGTAAAAAAAAACAAAGCAAAAAACGGTGCTTTATCACAAAAAGTGAAATAAAACACGATCAAAAAGACGAATGTAAATAAAAATGGTACCGCTGAAAATGTCATCTTGTTCCGCAAAAAACACGCCACTATACTGCTACATAAGCTGAAAAATAAAAAAGTTATTGCTCTCAGAATATAGTGATGCAAAAAAATTATTTTTTCTATAAAATAGTTTTTATTGTGTAAAAGCGCCAAAACATAAAAAAAGATATAAATGTAGTATCGCTGTAAATGTACTGACCCGGAGAATAAAGCTGCCTTATCAATTTTACCACACGCGGAACGGCATAAAAAAACAAAACAAAAAACAATTCCTGAATTGCTGTTTTTTGTTTATTCTGCCTCCCAAAAATCAGAATAGAAAGCGATCAAAAAATGTCACATGTCTGAAAATGGTACCAATAAAAATGTCAACTTGTCCAGCAAAAAACAAGCTCTTACATGATTCTGTCGGCCGAAATATAGAAAAATTATAGCTCTCAAAATATGGCGATGCAAAAGCTAGTCTTTGAAAAAAAAAGCGTTGTAGTGTGTGACTGCTGCCAATCATAAAAAACAGATATAAATCTGGTATCGCTGTAATCGCACCGACCCGAAGAATAAAGTCGTCTAATCACTTATACCACATGAGGAAAAAATGAATAATATCAATTCTTCACCTGCTGCTGATTTGTTCATTCTGCCTCCCAAAGATTGGAGTATGGCTCAGCTCACATAAATGGGAATCTGTCACCCCCTGGGATATGACATACATGTCATAGAAATGTAAATCTATACATACCTGTATGTCCCATATTAGCGGTCTGATTGCAGAGAAATGTCTTTTTATAAAATCCTTTTTCATATGCTTTGCGCCAGGGGGACGTCAAGAAATCCCTGCCTATCTGCTTAGGACGCCAAGAAATCCCCAACTATGTGCCTAATATCCATACTCCTCCCCTCGCCAGCACGTCACAGGGCCAAGTGACGTGCTCTCTTCTTGTTCACATCAGGCGCATGCGCAAAGCTCCTCTACAGTGAGGCGTGCTTTTTTTGCTTCTGGCTTCATTTATCCTGCAGTGGTCTATTGCGCAGGCGCTGGGGAGTCACTGTTACTTCCGCTCCAGTGATCCAGTTTGATCCTCACTTCCTCTGGGCATCCTGGTAGTTAGGAACCATACCGTATATATATACACATGTATAGATATATACAGTATGGTTCTTGGCGTCCCCCGGGCGCGAAGCATATGAAAAAGAATTTTATATAAAAACATTTCTCTACAATCAGACCGCCAATATGAGGCATACAGGTAGGTATAGATTTACATTTCTATAACCTGTATGCCCATATTTGAGGTCTGATAACTCCCAGGGAGTGACAGATTCCCTTTAATCCAGCACTCTGCGCTGAGCGCTTGCACCGGGGTTTCCGTGTAAATCTCTGAAATACATGATTCAGATGGGACCCCCGGCAGACGATTCCCTGTAATGAGGCAGATACAGAGGCGTATCTAGGGTTTTGGTTCAGGGGGGGCGAAACTTCTGAGTGGGCCCCTAACCAGGTAACCCTGATTACAACTATGGTGGAGCACCCTAATAGTGGATGTAGGAGAACCTCAGCAGATGACCTCGCTGTTGCGAAAAAAAATCTCTATACAAAGACCAACACTGATATTACTGCTATATGGTGACCATGTAGTGGTAGATACCAGTCCTACAGAACACTAAAGAGATTACAGTACAGTTACTGTACTGGTTACAGTACCTTACAGGTGACGTTCTTTCTGATTAAATCGTTCACTTTTCCCGTATTTTCAAGCTGGCCCAGACCAACACGACAACTTCTCCATCTAGGACTCGTCTACAGAGATTACAACAAAGATACATTTGACTCCGTACATTTCCAGCACCATCCCCATCTATTCCCAATCTGCACAAACTCCTCATCCTGCTGATACCCCAATACTGAGCTCCTGCTGCCGTGTCCCTATTACTGCACCGGCTGTATGGTACTGTGTGCCCTCTAAATGGTAAAAAAAAACCTTTAAACTATAGAAATGCCCTAGAAAACAAAGCCCGCATTTTGCCCCCTAAAATGTAATAGTGCCCTCTGTTTGCCCCTTTGACAGTCACAATAACATGAGTTCCCCTATAATGATAAGTGCCCACTTAACATTTAATAATGTCCTGAGTCTCCACCCAGCTCCCCTCTACATAATATGATGCTCTCCTATACATAGTATAATGCCTACCTCACTGTATACTACCCCCACACATTATACTGACCCCTTAGTAGCCTCCAAACCGATGGCTCCAACAATGTATGATGGCCCCCACACTATACAAAGACCCCACATTATCTTTCACACTGTATGATGGCCTCCTAAATAGCCTACATATAGTATAATGCACTACCCATAGGCCTCTATAGTATTATACACTCCCCATAGGCAGATTCTATATAGTATAATGCACTCCCATAGGCCCCCATACAGTATAATGTACTCCCCATAGGCAGACTCTATATAGTATAATGCACCCCCATAAGCAAAGTATATAGTATGAAGCACCCCCATAGGCAGAGTATATAGTATGATGCACCCCCATAGGCAGAGTATATAATATGATGCTCCCCCATAAAAAAATAAATACAATACTCACCTCTCCTCCTTGTTCCCCCACTGCTCCGAGCGCCCGCACAACTCAGAACAGCGGGCGCCAAATGATGACATCATCGCGCCCGGTCAGTGTCTGCGTTGGGGACTGATGGGAGAGGCAGCGTCGCGCTCCCTCTCTCATCACTGAACTTACGGTGATGGGCGGTGGGCCCGATGCTGGCACCGGGGGGCCACTTCTCCTGCTCAAGGGCCTCATAGGGACCATGGCAGTGCAGGGACATCGAGTCTCCCTGCTCTGCCCCAGAATGTAACTGTATCAGCGTGCTGCACACACCGGTACAGTTACACTAGCGTAGCTCCGGGTGGGCCCCCTCAGAGCGTGGGGCCCGGGCCACCGCCCCCTCAGCCTCCTCGGTAGCTACGCTACTGGGCAGGTGAAGGCACCATGGAAGGTGCCTGACTTGTGATCCCACGGTGTCCGTCTTTTTATTAGGCATGCATAAAAGTGCCGTCGGCCATAGTTTTGTGAACCTCTGAAAAATAGGATACCGCTAAACAGAGGCCAGATGGAGTCCATCCATGTGTCATCAGTGTGGGGCGTTTTGCGGCCCGTGCAGCACGAAAAAAATGGACATGTCAACGTGTTTTGCCAACGGACACGCGGTCCGTGGAAACGAATTGACATGTGCACAGACCCATTTATTTGAATGGGTCTACCTTTGTCAGTGTCTCCACTACGTGTGGAAACTGTCACCACACGTACCAGACACACTGACGTGTGAAAGAGGCCTAACTCTGCTGCCTCATCATAGTCAATGGATCCCTCAGGGGTTCATCTGAATTACATAGGAGAAGTGTACATGGAGTCTGCATACTATTCTAGGAAAATCTGCGCTCCAGTAGGCAGATAGCGCTCCGTCTCTCCTGAGTCTCTCTGTGTGGCTAAGCAGTACTGTACAGCCACATATGGGGTATGCTCCCTGCACCCCTAGATGAATTAATTGAGAGGTGTTGTTTGTAAAATGGGGTCTCTTGGGAGGGGGGGGGTACTGGTTCTGGCACATTAGGGGCTCTGCCAATGTGACATGGCACAGTCAAGCCAGCCCAGCAAAATATGAACTCCAATATGGCGCTTCTTCCTTTCTGAGCTTTGCACTGTGCCTCAAAAGTAATCTTCAACCACATATGGGGTATCTGCGTGCTCATGAGAAATTGCACAACACATTTTGGGGTTCACTTTCTCCTGTTACCCATGTAAAAATATTTTTTTTGGCTAATATAACATTTTTGTGGAAAAAATTTGTTTTTTCTGTTATAATTTTCTGTGAAGCACCTAGGGGTTCCAGGTGCTCTCCACACATCTAGATAAATTCAATGGGGGTGCTAGTTTCCAAAAAAGTGGAATTTGATGGGCATTTCCACTGTTTTGACACATCAGGGGCTGTGCAAACGCAACATGACGCCCGCAGACCACTCCATCGAAGTCTGCATTCCAAAACGTCACTCCTTCCTTTCCGAGCCCTGACATGCGCCAAAACAGTAGTTTTCTCCCACATATGGGGTATCAGCACACTCAGGAGAAATTGCACAACAACTTTTGGGGTCAAATTTTTCCTGTAACCCTTGTGAAAATAAAAAAATTGGGGCTAAAAATAATTTTTGTGGAAAAAAATGATTTTTTTATTTTCACGGCTCTACGTTATAAACTTTTGTGAAACACTTAGGGGTTCAAAGTGCTCACCACACATCTAGATAAGTTCCTTAAGGGGTCCAGCTTCCAAAATGGGGTCACTTGTGTGGGGTTTCCACTGTTTAGGCACATCAGGGGCTCTCCAAACATGACGGCGTCCGTTAATTATTCAAGCAAATTTTACATTCAAAAAGTCAAATGGTGCTCCTTCCCTTCCAAGCCCTGCCATGCGCCCAAACAGTGATCCCCCCCCCCCACATACCCACATATAGGGTATCAGCTTAGTCAGGAGAAATTGAACAAAAAATGGTATGGTGCAGTTTATCTTCTTACCCTTCTGAAAATGTAATATTGGGGCTGAAAATCATTTTTGTGGGAAAAATGTTAACAATTTATTTTTACAGCTCAATGTTATAATCTTCTGTGAAGCACCTGGGGGTTCAGGGTGCTCACCACACATCTAGAAAAGTTCCTTAAGGGGTATAGTTTCCAAAATGGGATCACTTGTGGGGAGTTTCCTCTGTTTAAGTACATCAGAGGCTCCCCAAACGTGACATGGCGTCCTCTAATTATTCAAGCAAATTTTACATTCAAAAAGTCAAATAGCGCTCCTTCCTTTCCGAGCCCTGCCGTGTGCCCAAGCAGTGGTTTTCCCCCACATATGGGGTATTGACTTACTCAGACGAAATTGCACAGCAAATTGTATGGTGCAATTTCTCCTGTTACCCTTATGAAAATGCAAAATTGGGGTCTGAAAAACATTTTTGTGGGAAAAATGTGAACATTTTATTTTTAAGGCTCAATGTTATAAACCTCTGCGAAGCACCTGGGGGTCCAAGGTGCTCACCACATTTCTACATAAGTTCCCTGAGGGTTCTAGTTTCCAAAATGATGTCACTTGTTGGGGGCTTCTACTGTTTGGGCACATCAGCGGCTCTCCAAACGCGACATGGTTTCTGCTAATTATTCAAGCAAATTTTACATTCAAAAAGACAAATGGCGCTCCTTCCGATTCCTGCCGTGCGCCCAAACAGTGGTTTTCCCCAACATATGGGGTATCCACGTGCTCAGGAGAAATTGCACAACAAATTTCGGGGTCCAATTTTTCCTGTTACCCTTGCAAAAATGAAAAAAAATGGGTCTAAAGAGATGTTTTTGTGAAAAAAAGTTAAATGTTCATTGTTTTCTTTCACATTCCAAAAATTCCTGTGAAGCACCTGAAGGGTTAATGAACTTCTTGAATGTGGTTTTGAGCACCTTGAGGGGTGCAGTTTTTAGAATTGTGTCAGTTTTGGATATTTTCTGTCATATAGACCCCTCAAAGTGACTTCAAATGTGATGTGGTCCCTAAAAAAAATGGTTTTGTAAATTTTGTTGGAAAAATGAGAAATTGCTGGTCAACTTTTAACCCTTATGACTTCCTAACGAAAAAAAAGATTGGGCTCTAAAATTGTACTGATGTAAAGTAGACATGTGGTATATCTTATTTATTAACTATTTGTGTGACATATCTCTCTGATTTAAGGGCATAAAAATTCAAAGTTTGGAAATTGCAAAATTTTCAAAATTTTTTGCCAAATTTCCTATTTTTTCACAAATAAACGCAAATCATATCAAATAAATTTTACCACAATCATGAAGTACAATATGTCATGAAAAAACATTCTCAGAATCAGTGGGATCCGTTGAAGTGTTCCAGAGTTATTACCTCATAAAATGACTGTGGTCAGAATTGTAAAAACTGGCCTAGTCATTACTGAGCAAACAACTTTTGAGGGTAAAGAGGTTAAAGGCAAACCTTAATTTGTTTATTTACATAAGTCATTTTTTGAATGAAGGTAATATCCTGATTAAAACAGGAAATCAAATATAGTTTACAGTTAAATATATAGTGGGCAATTACATTGTATAGCATGATACTACATGGTGCCTTTATAAATTGCACTGTATTCTCCTATAGATTCATAATACACCGTGTGCAGAATTATTAGGCAAGTTGTATTTTAGAGGATTATTTTTATTATTGATCAACAACTATGTTCTCAGTCAACCCAAAAGACTCATAAATATCCAAGCTTAATATTTTTGGAAGTTGGAGTGTTTTTTTTTTTAGATTTGGCTATCTTAGGAGGATATCTGTTTGAGCAGGTAACTATTACTGTGCAGAATTATTAGGCAACTTAATAAAAACCAAATATGATCCTATCTCACTTGTTTATTTTCACCAGGTAAACCAATATCAGTGCACAAAATTTAGAAATAAACATTTCTGACATGCAAAAACAAAAACCCAAAAAATGAGTGATCAATATAGCCACCTTTCTTTATGATGACACTCAACAGCCTTCCATCCATAGATTCTGTCAGTTGCTTGATCTGTTTTCGAGAGGTGTACTGTTTTCCCTCCCTGTAGATCTCACATTTTATGATGGACCACAGATCAGGTGAACAAGGGAGCCATGTCATTATTTTTTCTTCTTTTAGACCTTTACTGGCCAGCCACGCTGTGGAGTAGTTGGATGCATGTGATGGAGCATTGTCCTGCATGAAAATCATGTTTTTCTTTAACGATACCGACTTCTTCCTGTACCACTGTTTGAAGAAGTTGTCTTCCAGAAACTGGCAGTAGGTTTGGGAGTTGAGCTTCTCTCCATTTTCAACCCGAAAAGGTCCCACAATTTCATCTTTGATGATACCAGCCCATACCAGTACCCCACCTCCACCTTGCTGGCGTCTGAGTCGGAGTGGAGCTCTCTGCCCATTATTGATCCAGCCTCTGGCCCATCCATCTGGCCCATCAAGAGTCACTCTCATTTTATCAGTCCATAAAACCTTTGAAAAATCAGTTTTAAGATATTTCTTGGCCCATTCTTGACATTTTATATTATGTTTCTTGTTCAAAGGTGGTCGTTTTTCAGCCTTCCTTACCTTGGCCATGTCCCTGAGTATCGCACACCTTGTGCTTTTTGATACTCCAGTAACGTTGCAGCTCTGAAATATGGCAAAACTGGTGACGAATGGCATCTTGGCAGCTTCACGCTTGATTTTCATCAATTCATGGGCAGTTATTTTGCACCTTTTTTGGCCAACACGCTTCTTGCGACCCTGTTGGCTATTTGCCATGAAACGCTTGATTGTTCAGTGATCACGCTTCAAAAGTTTGGAAATTTCAAGACTGCTGCATCCCTCTGCAAGACATCTCACAATTTTGGACTTTTCAGAGCCCGTCAAATCTCTCTTCTGACCCATTTTGCCAAAGGAAAGGAACTTGCCTAATAATTAAGCACACCTTATATAGGGTGTTGATATCATTAGTCAACACCCCTCCTCATTACAGAGATGCACATCACCAGATTTACTTAATTGGTAGTTGGCTCTCAAGCCTATGCAGCTTGGAGTAGGACAACATGTATAAAAAGTATCATGTGATCAAAATACTCATTGCCTAATAATTCTGTACACAGTGTACAAACATGCACATGATAGGGCACCTAGCGATTTTGCTAATTCATGTTAATACAAAACATTTGATTATAAACAGATTCCTTTAATGCTAAATTGAAGATATTTTACCATATATGCTAACATCCAGCAACATGTCCTTTTCTTATAGTATATATCACCCACTAGGTACTGTACTATCTATGCTATATTAAGCTTATTTGCTTATACTAAGATATTTCTTTCTATTCTAAATCCAAAGTTTCCATGACACGGTCATAAGTGTGCATTCCTTAGTGCTTATCCGCTAGATTTCAAACTTCAAATGCATGCTGACATTTACATTCCATTTTCTGTATTTGCTCTGCTGTATTATATATAATATATAGTTGGTATGTTTTTTACATGACAAAAACCTGGCATTTTAATAATGGTGTGTAAACATATACAGTAGCATGTAAAAGTTTGGGCACCCCCTGTTCAAAATTACTGTTATTGTGAACAGTTAAGCAAGTTGAAGATGAAATGATCTCTAAAAGGCCTAAAGTTAAAAATGACACATTTCCTTTGTATTTCAGGCGAAAAAAAGGTCCACAAAGCAGGAGAAGGCTATAAGAAGATAGCAAAGTGTTTTCAAGTTGCCTTTTCCTCAGTTCGAAATGTAATTAAGAAATGGCAGTTAACAGTAACAGTGGAGGTCAAGATAAGGTCTGAAAGACCAAACAAATTTCAGTGAGAGCTGTTTGTAGGATTGCTAGAGAGGTAAATCAAAAACCCCTCTTGACTGCAAAAAACCTTCAGAAAGATTTAGCAGACTCTGGAGTGGTACTGTTTGGAGACACCTGCACAAATATGGCCTTCATGGAAGAGTCATCAGAAGAAAACCTCTACTGCATTCTCTCAATAAAATTCAGCATCAGAAGTATGAAACAGAACATCTAAACAAGCCTGATGCATTTTGGAAACAAGTCCTGTGGTCCGATGAGGTTAAAATAGAACTGTTTGGCCACAATGATCAAACTTATGTGTGGAGAAAAAAATGGCACAGAATTCAGTAAAAGAATATCTCATCAACCATTAAGCATGGGGGTGGATTAATCATGCTTTGTGGTTGTGTTGCAGCCAGTGGCACAAGGAACATTTCCCTGGTAGGGGGAAAAATGGATTGAATGAAATTTCAACAAATTCTTGAAGCAAACATAACACCATCTGTAAAAAAGCTGAAGTTGAAAAGAGGATGGCAAATGGATAATGATCCTAAACACACGTCAAAATCCACGTCAAAAGGCGCAAGCTGAAGGTTTTACAATGGCCCTCACAATCCCCTGGTCTGAACATTATTGAAAATTTGTGGCTAGACCTCAAAATAGCAGTGCATGCAAGATGACCCAGGAATCTCACAGAACTGGAAGAATTTTTCAAGGAAGAATGGATGAAAATCCCTCAAACAAGAACTGAAGGACTCTTCTCTGGCTACAAAAAGTGTTTACATGCTGTGATATTTTCAAAAGGGGGTGCTTCTAGGTACTAACCATGCAGGGTGCCTAAACGTTTGCATAGGCCCATTTCTCTTTTTTTAATTTTTAAAATGTAAAAGATGAAAATATTTTTTTTTTGCCTAAAATACAACGGAAATGTGTTATCTTTAACTTTTGACCTTTTAGAGATCTTTTCATCTTCAACTTTCTTTGCTGTTCACAATAACAGTAATTTTGACAAGGGTTGCCCAGACTTTTAGATGCCACTGTAAATGCCATCTCATCAGCGGGTGAAATAAGTATTGAACACTTCACCTATTTTCTAAGAAAACATATTTCTAATGAGGCCATTGACATGAATTTCTCACCAGATGTCGGTAACAACCCATCCAATCCACACAGGCAAAGAAATCATCCATAGATGTCCATAAATTAAGTTATGTGTAATAATGAGAAATGACACAGGAAAAAAGTATTGAACACGCTTACTGAAATTTATTTAACCCTTTGTGCAAAAGCCTTTGTTGGTGATGACAGCTTCAAGATGTCTCCTGTATGGAGAAATAAGTCTCATGGATTGCTCAGGTGTGATTTTGGCCCACTCTTCCACACAAACACTCTTCACATCCTGAAGCATCCTTGGGCTTCTTCTATGAAATCTGACCTTTTGTTCCTTCAATCAATTTTCTATTGAATTCAGGTCATGTGATTGGCTGGGCCATTCTTGCAGCTTTATTTTCTTTCTCTGAAACCAATTGCGAGTTTCCTTGGCTGTGTGTTTGGGAGAATTGTCTTGCTGTAATGTCCACCCTCGTTTCATCTTCATCATTTTAGTAGATGGCAGGAGATTTTTATCAATAATGTCTCAGTACATTTGTCCATTTATGATTCCTTGAAATACATAAAGTTTACCTGTGCCGTATGCTAAAAAACAGCCCCACACCCTCAGGGCTGTGGAGTCGGTGTCGGAGTCTGTGTCCATTTTGGTGGAGTCGGAGGCGGAATCGGAGTCGGTATAAAATGGACCGACTCCAACTCCTAAAGTATATAATAAATTGGGTACAGTAGTTCAATGCAGTTTGTGGGGAATATTTTTTTCATAAGAATTTGGGAAAGTTATGAAATGTCCTATAAATGTCTGTCCCATTCCTGATCTAAGTGTCTAGACTTTTAGTTGAGATGAATCTGTGCTCCAGTAAATTTATCACTTAAACATGAGCCATGTATGAGGGAGTCAGAGTCGGAGTTGAAGTTGGAGTCGGTGTCATGGAAATTGAGGAGTCGGAGTCAGAGGTTTGGCTTACTGACTCCACAGCTCTGCACACCATTTTGTTCTCACCTCCAAACTTCACTTTTGATATGGTGTTTTTGGGGTGATATGCAGTGCTTTTTGGCCTCCAAACATGGTGTGTGGCATCTAAACAGTTCAATTTTGGTCTCACCTGACCAGACTATATTCTCCCAGTATTTCTCATGCTTGTCTAAATGTTGATGAGCAAACTGTAAACGCGCTTTATGTTCAGCAATGGAGTCTTGCATGGTGAGGGTGCATACAGACAAATTCTTATAGTTTTCTTTGAAACGATTGTACCTGTTGATTCTAGGTCTTTCTGTAGGTCTCCACAGATGGTTCTTGGCTCTTGGACAACTCTTCTGATATTTGTTTTCTCTTCTTTGTTTGAAATCTTGGGAGCATCTGTCCGTGACCGATTCATGGTGAAATGATGTTCCACTTCCGAATTATGGCCACAACAGTGCTCACTGGAACCTTTAGTAGTTTAGAAATTCTTCTGTAACCAATGCCATCAATATTTTTTGCAACAATAACGTTGCAAAATTCTTGAGAAGGCTCACTGGTTTTTCCCATCATGAGAGGTTTCTTGTGTAGCAAGTAGCCAAACACATTTAAACTTGAGTTAAATAGTAGTCAGTACACAGCTGCCATCATTTACAGTGATTCTGATTAACTCCATGTAAAATTTAGCTGTTCTAGTAGGATTTTATTAGTTGTATTTTACAGCAAAAGTCATGGTCCGCAAACAGCTTACAACATAGCAATGGGATCTCACTGTTGAAAGTTATCAGTCAGGGAAATGGGACCAAAAAGTCTAAGCATGACACTTACACACCTGAAATACGGCAGCCCCTGTACATAGGAGTCTGTGGTCGGTCTCTGACTGCATCTCCTATACTATGGCTGCCTCCAGTTGTGATCTTGGCACGCCCCCTGGGCTGTCCAGGTCAGAGTTGTGGGAAGAGATCAGCGCCATTTTATTGTAGCCTGCTCTAAGCTGTGAGCTCTAGTTTCCTCCTGTCAGCGCTCAGTGCGAGCAAACAGTAAAAGGAAGTTCCGAGATGTGGAGTTCCGGGGCAAGGTGAGAATCTGCAGCAGTGAGCAGTGTTTGCAACCTGGTATTAGCAGTATGATATCAGGCTGCTGATCACTGCTAACCGCTGCTGCGTTGTTCAGAGCACAGCAGTGTAATCGTCACACTGCTGGCACAACTGTTCCCATAGAAGTGGATGGAGCGGTGTGACACATTACAACGCTCCTCCCATGGAAGTGGATGGAGCATTGTCACACATTACACCACTGCTCCCATAGAAGTGGATGGAACGGGGCCACACATATCTATTCCCATCCTGTGTGATACACTCCGTTGAGCCCTGTATCTAATCCCATGTGATACACAACACTGATCCCTGTATTTAACCCCAGCATGTGATGCAGTCCACGTATCTAATTGCAGCATGTGAAATACTCTGCATATCTTACCCCAGCATATGATTAGGTGAGCAGCACCAATAAACAGAATCGGCTTTGCCAGCTGTCCTCGGTTACACTGTCCACACCTCAATATTACTTTGCAGTCAACAAAATGGCTCCACACTGTGATCTTAAACTTCCTCCTCCATTATCCTTTTGCAAACACCCAGAAGGGAAGGAGAGGAATGACATCACAACTACTGCTGTTGTAATGTGAGCTAGCAGTACACAAGGTTTTTATTGCAAATTTAAGCAGCTGCTCCCCTTAGTGTTTAAAAGTATAAAATATCAAAACTTTTTAAACTATTTTTCACATTTTATACTGTGGAGACACGGGGACTCCGGTGGGCACAATACTACTCACAGAATGAGGGTAAAACAGTGTGAACCACCAAACGGACAATAACATATAGAACAGTTCCAGCAAATACACAAGATGGTGCAAAATTACAGTCTCACCCTTCCGCTGACTCGTTGGTATTTGAGCAGCTGCTACTTTGGGGCATCCAAAAGTGCTTGTTGGCACTGCAGAATACAGCCAGGTCCTTTCCATATTAGAGCGCTAGAAATCCAGCTATTTAAAACTGTGTTTTCTCTGTCAAACGGATCACATATACATTGTCAGAAAATACTGCCATTTCTGTTCTCCATTAAAAATTTCCTTTAGTGTGTCATTGAAGCAATTCACCGTAGTTTGCTGTTCAAACTACTTACCTACAGGCCAGGTATTTAAAACTCTGTTTTCTCCATCACACGGATAACATATAAGTTCGCTCCAAACTCAGTCATTTGTAGTGAACGTGGAAGATACTGTCCTCCATTTAAAATGGGCAAGGCACGTGGCAAGGGACGGGGAACTGGACGTGATGGTAATGGTGCATGCAGAGGCCGAGGACAAAGCCGTGGGCAAGCCGAAATTGTGCCACAACAAACACCCACATCTTCTCGCCTGACCTTCCTGTCCCAATTTCTAGGAGACCGCAGCACACCACTATTGAACCCCGAGCAGTGTCAAAAGGTTGTTGATTGGATAGCGGATAATGCTTCCAGTCACTTAGCCACCACCACCACCACCCTGTCTTCCACACGGTCAAGTCTCTGTAGCCGTGAGTCTGGACCGCATATTCCTCACCCTGATCCTCCTTCCTCCCACCATGCCGAGTACCCAGAGACAACTGATCCCACACTTGGACACTCTGAAGAGCTGTTCACTTTTCCATTTATAGATTTGGGCCTCTCGCCCGGTCCACTTGAAGCGGGGCAAGAGGAGATCGTGTGTAGCGATGCCCAAATATTTGAGCAGCCACGGTCACACGAAGGTGACGGTGGGAAAGTGTCACAAGAGGTGGACGATTATGAGACACAATTGCCAGAAAGTCAGGACGAGGAGCAGGGTGCGGAAGTGGAAGATGAGGTGGTGGATGATATAGTAACTGACCCAACCTGGCAGGAGGACATGCAGAGCGAGGACAGCAGCACACAGGGGGAGGGAGGCAGAGCACCCCAACAGGCAGGAAGAAGCAGTGTGGTGGCCACAGACAGAAGGCAGGCTACCGTTCCCCGTAACACCAACACGAAGGAAGTTGCCAGTACAACTGTTAGGTCTTCCCGAGTCTGGTTGTTTTTTAAAGACTCTGCCGATAACCCCAAAAAGGCCATTTGTACCACCTGCCAGGCCAGCATCAGCAGGGGTGGCAAAATGACCAGCCTGACCACCACCAGCATGATCAGGCACATGGCAGCAAAGCACCCGACTTTGTGGGCCGAACCCCAGGGTCCAGGAACAGTATCTGAGGGTGGCACCATTGCTTCTTCCGCTGTTGTGCATGCAAGCCAATCCCCTGTCCATGGTGCATGCGAAGACACCTCCTGCCCTGCACCTGTCATTGCACACTCTCAAGTAGCAGCATCAGGAAGCACGTCCATGTCCTTGTCCCAGCACAACGTTCAGTTGTCCATACCCCAGTCCTTGGAAAGCAAACGCAAAAATGCAGTCAACGCCCCACAGGCCACACTACTAAATTCTCACATTTCACGACTGCTTGCGCTTGATATGTTGCCTTTTAGGCTCTTGGAGACGGAAGCATTCCACAACCTGATGGTGGCGGCCGTCCTTCGGTACTCGGTCCCCAGCCGCCACTATTTCTCCCGGTGTGCCGTCCCCGCATTACATAAGCACGTGTCCCAAAACATTAGCCGTGCTCTCAACAACGCAGTTATCGGTAAAGTCCACCTAACCAAGGACACGTGGACAAGTGCTTGTGGGCAGGGACGGTACATCTCGCTGATGGCACACTGGGTTACATAGTGGAAGCCGGGACCCAGTCGGACCTTGAGACGGAACACGTCCTCCCGAGGCCAAGGATTGCGGGCCCTAGGTCAATCAAGGTTGCCCCCACAGTCTACAGCTCCTGCACCTCATCCTCCTCAGCCTCCTCCTCCTCTTCAGCCTCCATCTCCGAAATGACCACATCAGTCACAAGCTGGAAGCACTGCAGCACTGCCTCGGCCAAGCGGCAACAGGCTGTGCTGAAGATAACATGCTTAATGCTTAATTGACAAGCCGCCCAGCGCTGCAGAGTTGTTGAAAGGTGTAACACAGCAGCCTGATCTGTGGCTCTCACCGCTGAACATACAGCCAGGCATGGTCGTTTGTGACAATGGGTGAACCTGGTGACGGAGAAATGACAGCCTGGGTAGATACGGTTTCCCTCTATGCCAGTCCTTTCACCGAGCTAAAGAATATGGCTGTGGTGAAATACAACTCCCACTGAGAAGCTGTTTCAGATTGAAAAACATTGTGCCCACCAGAGGATTTGATTCTGAGGGATAACCTTTCTCACCCGCTCAAGTGCCCCATAGCAGCTGCAAAGTTAGCGCTGTCATGAACTCTACTGAGGTAGAAGCCAAGGCACACCAGAGGATTCTCTGGTGGGACCGTTCAAGCCAGCCGAGAAGCAGTCCTTGCTAAGAAAAGTGTGTGGGAAGGTTCCCGGACACTCTATTTTTACTGAGGAGGAAACATACGCAAACACGGAGAGAACATACAAAGTCCTTGCAGATGTTGTCCTTGCTGGGATTTGAACCCAGGATCCCAATGCTACAAGGCTTCAGTGCTAACCACTCATCTAATGTGCTGCCGTTCACCCTCTAATATCTAACAGGCTGGAGAAACTTGCACTTATTGCCACTCTATCTTCAGCTCCTTTGTGAGAAAATGTATTTGGGCAGCCACTCAGTCTACCAAATAAAATTCCTGAGAAGGAAATTGGGGATGGCTTCGCTACTGGTACTGGGGGCAGTGCTAATACCATGGCGTTGTACCATAGTTTGCTGGAAATATTCCAGGCTGGTAGGAGGCAAGCAAATTCCCACAGAAAAGTACCAGCAGTAATGTTCAGGCCACATTTCAAGTGCAACCAGCTTTAGAGGACTTCCTGGGAGAAATGACACGCAGGGTAGATACCGTTTCCCTCTATGCCAGTCCATTCACCGAGCTAAATACAACTCTCAGCAAAAAAAATTGTGGACTGGCTCTGTACCGTCCCTGGCCACATTCACCTGTCCACGTGTTTGTGGTTAGGCGGTCCTTACCAGTAAGTGCACTGGGGAGGGCACGGGTAATGTTGTCGGACCCGTGCTTGTGGAAGGCGGAGGCGATACCGGGAAATATAGTGGCTACTGGGGAACGAGTATGGACACCCGGCCGCCGCCGGCATAAGGTTGTGAAAAGCTTCCGCCTCCACGAGCTTAAAAGGCCATATTTCAAGTGCAAAGAGCTGCCCAGAAATCTGGCAGTTTAGTGTTGCGGCCTTTGGGTGGGTGGGTGGCTGGCCGCATACTTGCACTTGCATTCCAAGTAACAGAAAACTAAGCAGATGGTGGCCTCTATCATCATAATGGCCTCACCTCGGCACTATGAACTCTCCTGAAGGAGAAGTCAGGGCCCGCCAGAGGAGTCTCCGGTTCTCTGGTGGGCCTGTCCAACCTTGCCGAAAAGCAGCCTTGGCTAAGAAAATGTGGGGAAATTTCCCAGACACTCTATAGCTGCTTTTTTAATGTGGATCAGGCCATGCTTATGCATGTTATTTCTCAAAACGCATTACAGATCAGGCCATTGTCCAACTGTGGATTCAAGAAATTAAATGCGCAAAGAAAGATGTGTGTGTGTCAAAGCACCACCGACAAGTGCGAGTTGATGTTGGATGGGCTGCCATTGCCTCTGCAACAAGCTCAATTACAGGACTTCCTGGGAGAAATGACACGCAGGGTAGATACAGTTTCCCTCTATGCCAGTCCTTTCAACGAGCTAAATACAACTCTCAGCAAAAAAAGTTGTGGACTGGCTCCGTACCGTCGCTGGCCACATTCACCTGTCCACGTGCTTGTGGTTAGGTGGTCCTTCCCAGTAAGTGCACTGGGGAGGGCATGAGTAATGTTGTGGGACCCGTGCTTGTGGAAGGCAGAGGCGATACCGGGAAATATAGTGGCGGCTGGGGACCGAGTATGGACACCCGGCCTCCGCCGGCATGAGGTTATGAAAAGCTTCCGCCTCCACGAGCTTAAAAGGCCACATTTCAAGTGCAAGCAGCTGTCAAAAAATGCAAGTATGCATGCAAGTATGCATGTTTTGTTAACCCTTTCGCCGAGTATGCTCAGGCGAGCACCGAGTATTTACAGCTGCTCTGTGTTATGTTTGAATCACTCCCGTGTGCATGATTTGCGACTGTTTGACAGCTTTAATACATGTGAGGAATGTGTAAGAAATAGACATTCCTCACATGTATTAAAGCTGTCAAACAGTCGCAAATCATGCACACGGGAGTGATTCAAACATATCACCGAGCAGCTGTAACTACTCGGTGCTCGCCCGAGCATACTCGGTGAAAGGGTTAACAAAACATACTCGCTCATCACTACATGGAATGAACAAGTTGGCGACACATTGCAACATCTATCTTTTTCCATTCTACAAGAACGACCTCTTTTGGAGCCTGGATGCTGGATGGATAGTGATTAGTGTTGAGCTAGTATGTTCTGTCCGAGTATGCTCGGGCCGAGCTCCGAGTATTTATAGCTGCTCGGTGATATGGTTGAATCGCTCCCGTGTGCATGATTTGCAACTGTTTGACAGTTTTATTACATATGAGGAATGTGTAAGAAATAGACATTCCTCACATGTAATAAAGCTGTCAAACAGTTGCAAATCATGCACACGGGAGCAATTCAACCATATCACCGAGCAGCTGTAAATACTCGGAGCTCGGCCCGAGCATACTCGCCGAAAGGGTTAATAGAACATACTCGCACACTAATAGTGATGCTCATGTAACGTGGTGCAGGGTGGTAGCCATGGGGAGGTACTTGTCTCTTATGCCCCAGCCAGGGCTGCCACTGGGAATTTCCAGGCCCCCTTGAGACTCCACCCAGGCTCCACCCAAGCTCCACCTCCACCCCTTGAACCATCCACAGTCCCACCGCCCACTCTTGGAAAAACTCCACTTCTGCACCATGTCCTCACTAATCACACATTAACAGTTCCCATTGAACACTATATTACATACATACCCAGCAGCTTTTATTTTAGCCAAAAGATTTATTAAGCTGGCATCACAACAAGGAGACTCTTCTTGCCAGACCCTACTCTACTCTAACCTAATAAACATTTCTTAAAAATATCCAATACTCTTTTTTTAGGTATATTTTATTTAGCTTTCTTTAAGGGAATGTGTCACATACATTTTTTAAAACTAATTGTAATCAGATTCCCCTCAGCAGCCTCCCCTCACCAGCCTCCCCTCCCTCACCAGCATCCCTTCAGCAGCCTCCCCTTCCTCACCAGAATCTCACTCAACAGCCTCCCCTCCCTCACCAGCATCTCTTCTGCAGCCTCCCCTCCCCTCACCAGTCTCCCCTCAGTAGCCTCCCCCTCCCTCACCAGCATCCCTTCAGCAGCCTCTTCTCCCCTCACCAGCTTCCCTTCAGCAGCCTCCTCTCCCCTCACCAGGTTCCCTTCAGCAGCCTCCCCTCCCTCACCAGCCTTCCCTCCTTCAGCAGCCTCCCCTCCTGCATCATCATCCCCTCCTTCAGCAGCCTCCCCTCCTTCAGCAGCCTCCCCTCCCTCAGCAACCTCCCCTCCCTCATCAGTCTCCCTTCCTTCAGCAGCCTCCCCTCCCTCAGCAGCATCCCCTCAGCATCCCATATATACAAATGCACCTCAAAACATAACTCAAAGTGATAATATAAAAAAATTACCAAGTAGTCAAGAGTAAAGGGGGAGGGTGGGGCTACCCCATTTAGCAACTACTCGTCCCTAGCTGTCTGCAGAGGTTGGCACCCTCTTGAAACAAAATTGGCGCCCCCACTCCGCAGCCACTCAACAGCCTCCATTCAGCAGCCTCCCCTCACCAGCATCCCCTCAGCAGCCTCCCCCTCACTAGCCTGTCCTCCCACACCAGCATCCTCTCAGCAGCCTCCCCTCCCTTAACAGCATCGTCTCAGCAGCCTCCCCTCCCTCACCAACATCCCCTCAGCAGCCTCACCTCCCCCACCAGCATCCCCTTCAGCAGCCTCCCCTCCCTCATCAGCATCCCCTCAGCAGCCTCCCCTCCCTCACCAGCATCCCTTTAGCAGCCTCCCTCCTTCCGCAGCCTCCCCTCCCTCAGCAGCCTCCCCTCATCAGCCTCCCCTCCCTCAGCAGCCTCCCCTCATCAGCCTCCCCTCCCTCAGCAGCCTTCCCTCCTTCAGCAGCCTCCCCTCCCTCAGCAGCCTCCCCTCATCAGCCTCCCCTCCCTCAGCAGCCTTCCCTCCTTCAGCAGCCTCCCCTCCCTCAGCAGCCTCCCCTTCTTCAGCAGCATCCCCTCCTTCAGCAGCCTTTCCTCCTTCAGCAGCCTCCCCTAACTCACCAGCCTCCCCTCCTGCAGCAGCCTCCACTCCTTCAGCAGCCTCCCCTCCCTCAGCAGCCTCTCCTCCTTCAGCAGCCTCCTCTCCTTCAGCAGCACAGCGTAACCACACACACACACACCGCAACACACACACACACACTTACCGCCCACCACTGTCCCTGCAACACATGTGGCACACTGCTGCTCTGCTCCGGATTGAAGATGAGAGTGCAATGTGTCACATGACCAGGACCATGATGCACCCGGCTGCGGATTAAAGCTACAGCGCTCATTTCTGTCCGCCGGGTGCATCATGCACCGAACTGTTGTCCCTAAGGGCCCGGTAAGCAGAAGCAAAGAGAGGGGGGGCCCCGGGCCGTGGGCTTGGGGCCCAGGCTGGCGGGGCCCCCCCTTTTTGCTTCTGGTCACCGGGCCCCATACAGCAGTAAGGTCAGTAATGCCCTGATTGCGGCCCTGGCCCCAGCACATTACATAAAAATAGGGGTCCTTGCTGGGCTTGTGGACTTGTGCTGTGGGGGAGCTACGCCTTTGCAGGCATATGTAGCCGATGATTTGGGTTGGCCAAGACCAGATGTTTTACAGTTCAATGAGGGAGACTACCAGTGAAAAATAACTTTTTACTAAATGATAACTTGGCGGAGATTATATACAGTAGACAGTGGGTACACATCTTGTTGAACGTTTCCTTCACAATAAGGAGCATTTTCCACACACAGTGTCAATTCTTTCCTCTTTTATGTTATCCTTTATCTTCACCTTTCCTCTTTTCTTCACCACAGCCCAGCTCACTACTACAGTTCAGTTTCTAAAAGTACTATTCTCAACCCGAGTCCTTTTCCCCTTAGGGGAGCTACTTTGCCATTATGGCTGTTACTTATCTCTTCTGTCTCTGAAGCTCTGGAACTCCTACCCGCGGCATTCGCTTCGTCGTACATACTCTGTCCCATCTAAGCCCGTTACCTCTTGGAGTTATAAATTCTGGGCCTTACTGCTAGTCGTCCTCTCCTAGTACAAGTCTCCGATCGATCACTCTGTTCTTTTGGTCAATTCTCTTTCTTTCTCCCCACCAGGATCTCGCTATCATCCGTCTCTGTCTTCCCGCTCATTAAGTACACCAGCGTCATACGGCACTGCTCACATTAGACTTTAGGTCTTTCGCTACACACACTGGGACTTTTTCTGATGTTCTGACAGGAACTGTCTGTTGTCTCTTCAGCTTATTCCCTCCTACTCTGGACTAGTCCCAACCATTAACTCTAATTGCCCCTGTTAACTACCTGTTGCTGGGAAGAATACAATACCAACATCATAATGCATTTCACAGTTCACATTACACATCAAAATACTTTTGCAACAATATTGGGTTCAGATCAGGAGACACTTGGTCACTGAATCACTTTCACCCTGATCGTTTTAAAAAAATGCAACAGCCGCGTGTTGTGAATCATTGTCACGTTGGAAAACTGTATGTCTACCAAAGACATGGAGTAATGGTAGCATCTTATCTTTCAATATAGAATAGTATATCTGTGAATTCATGATACTATCAATGAAATGTAGCTCCCCGATACCAGCAGCACTCACCCAGCCACACATAACACTGTTACCAACATGTTTTACTGTAGGCACTATGCATTTTTCTTTGTATTCCTCAACCTTGTAATGCTATACAGTTTTGAAACCATCAGTTCTAAAAACATTTATCTTGTTCTCATCATTCAGAGTATAAAGTCCCAGTGGTCTTCTTATTTTGCAGAATGGGCCCTGGCAAACTGTGGGTGGATTTTTTTGTGCATGGGCTTTGGGAGAGGTTTCCTTCATGGACAAAGCCCCTTCATGCCATTCCACTGCAGTATATGAATTGTGTCACGGGAAATGGGAGTATTTTGTAGTATGGTATCCCATAGAAAATGTTGATTCTGAAAGGAAACTAAAAGTTTTCTGACAAATCTGTTGGGGTGTACTCTTTTATGCTGAGCACTGTAAAACTCCCTCAAAAGAAGAAAGTTTAAACTCCATTTGAGATAAAGCTTCTTTACCATGAAAACTAATAATTTGTGGAACAGCCCACCTTAGGAACTAGTCACAGTGGGATTTGTAGATAATTTAAAAAAGGGCTCAAATGTTGTTTTCTAAGAAAAAACATAAATACTTATAAAAATGTATACAATTCTTGCTCTTTCGGCAAACTGGATCAGGCATTATAGTAGGACATACACACCATTCCTTATATCCTTTCCCATCCCTTGGTTAAACTTCATGAACATGTGTCTTTCTTCAATTGTACAATGTATTTAATCAAACGATTTTGTTTCACCGATATAATGTTGTTTAAGACACTAATATAATGCTTGAGAAAGGCATGTACACACTGGGACAAAATGTCATGTCTTACAAAGTCAGTTTTTTGCACTTAAAGCTGTCATGTAGTACTGTCACCTTTTTGGATATGGATTTATGCTGGTTTGAGGTTTGAAAGTTGGTGTTTTGCACTTAGAATTTACTTGGGCTTGTTCTGCTTTGCTCAAATAATGTATATCACCCACTAGATATATATACAAGTGATTTTCACTAAATTAGAATATCATCAAAAAGTTTATTTATTTCAGTTCTTCAATACAAAAAGGGAAACTCATATTATATAGAGTCATTACAAACAGAGTGATCTATTTCAAGTGTTTATTTCTGTTAAAGTTGATGATTATGTCTTACAGCCAATGAAAACACAAAAGTCATTATCTCAGTAAATTAGAATACTTTATATCAACAGCTTGAAAAATGTTTTTAAAATTCGAAATGTTGGCCTACTGAAATGTATGTTCAGTAAATCCACTCAATACTTGGTCGGGGCTCCTTTTGCATCAATTACTGCATCAATGAGGCATGGCATGGAGGCGATCAGCCTGTGGCACTGCTGAGGTGTTATGGAAGCCCAGGTTGCTTTGAAAGCAGCCTTCAGCTCGTCTGCATTGTTGGGTCTGGTGACTCTCATTTTCCTCTTGACAATACCCCATAGATTCTCTATGGGGTTAAGGTCAGGTGAGTTTGCTGGCCAATCTAGCACAGTGATACTGTTGTTTTTAAACCAGGTATTGCTACTTTTGGCAGTGCGGATAGGTCCCAAGTCCTGCTGGAGAATGAAATTTCCATCTCCAAAAAGCATGTTGGCAGAGGGAAGCATGAAGTGCTCTAAAATTTCCTAGTAGACGGCTGCGCTGATTTTGGTCTTGATAAAACACAGTGGACCCAAACCATCACTGATTGTGGAAACTTCACACTAGACCTCCAGCAGCTTGGATTGTGTGCCTCTCCACTCTTCCTCCAGACTCTGGGACCTTGATTTCCAAATTAAATGCAAAATTTACTTTCATCTGAAAACAACACCTTGGACCACTGAGCAACAGTACAGATCTTTTTCTCCTTGGCCCAGTTAAGACGCTTCTGGCGTTGTCTATTGGTCATGAGTGGCTTGACACAAGGAATGCGACACTTGTAGCCCATGTCCTACATCTGTGTGTGGTGGCTCTTGAAGCAATGACTCCAGCAGCAGTCCACTCCTTGTGAATGTCACCCAAATTTTTGAATGGCCTTTTCTTAACAAACCTTCCAAGGCTGCAGTTATCCCGGTTGCTTGCGCACCCTTTTCCACCACAATTTTTCCTTCCACTCAACTTTCCATTAATATGCTTGGATACAGCACTTTGTGAACAGCCAGCTTCTTTAGCGGTGACCTTTTGTGGCTTACCCTCCTTGTGGAGTGTGTCAGTGACTGCCTTCTGGACATCTGTCAAATCAGCAGTCTTCCCCATGATTGTGGAGCCTACCGAAACAGACTAAGGGACCTTTTTAAATGCATCGTAAGCCTTTGCACGTGTTTTTTGTTAATTATTCTAATTTACTGAAATAATGACTTTTGTGTTTTCATTGACTGTAAGCCATAATCATCAACATTAACAGAAATAAACACTTGAAATAGATCACGCTGTTTGTAATGACTCTATATAATATACGAGTTTCACTTTTTGTATTGAAGAACTGAAATAAATTAACTTTTTGATGATATTCTAATTTAGTGAGATGCACTAGTACATGAGATACCTACACATTACACCTACAGAAGCTTTTATGACATTCCATTATAAATCCATAGGTGTTAATATGAAGTTGGTCTTTGACTCTTCCTGTAGGCTCTCTACAAAATTTTGGAATGTGTTCATAGGAATTTTTGCCCATTAATCCAGAAGAGCATTGGTGAGGTTAGATACTGATGTTGGATAAGAGGTAGTTATATATAACGTTTAAGAAAAAGTGCCTCCCATTAAGGGAAGAAAAGTTATTTTACTGTGTTTATCTGCTTAAGCATTTTAAAATTTTTGCATGTCTTAAATTCTTGTTTTCTACTCTGTTCCAGCCCGCGGACACGTGCTGTGTTTAACGGGGGGGGGGGGGGGCGACAATGTGGCGACCCTGCGGGTCCAGTTGCCACAGAGGTACTGCATTTCAGCCAGAGGTGTGGTACCCCACTCTCAGGTAAGGAGGGAGCACTACCTGGGACCCACCCACTCATATCCAACACTACACCACTCCATTAGGGAAGGTCCAGATTGCTCCTAAGGGAGAGCACAGACCCGGTCCCTGTCTGGAGGATGGAACTAAGTAGAGGAGGTGGGTGGAGGAAGTAGTTTAGGGGTGCACTGAAGGGAGAATATAGAAGGAAGGGTAAAAACATCTAGAAGAGTGGAGTTCAGTAAGTGAGGACCGTGGAGGAGTAGGGTCCAGATGGAGTGGGGGCCCAGTCAGAGGGGCCCAGTAGGAGAGAAGAAGACCGGAGCAGTGAGAAAGGCTCCAGAGTGAGAGAAAGGATCCTAGGGGCACGGGAAGTGCGGAGTCCACCCTTGCGCCCGAGTTCACACTGACCGTGAAGGGATCAGGTCGTAGTAGGGGACCGGCCCCAGACTAGTGGAGGACTACAAGGCTCAGCTAGCAAACCGGAGGTTGCGGTATCTTTAAGTGCCGTAGCCGAAAACCACACACATTCACCGAAAAGGTGGCTATATAGGACCAAGGAGACAGAAAGGACGTCGCCCAACAAGGCCCGCGGCCACTGGCTCAGGACACTATGTGTGAGGCGCAGGGCAGGAGGGCGAGAGCCAGCGCAGAGAGACGACCCGGCAAGGTACAAAAGAAGGGGGTCCCGTTCAAGTGCACCAAAGTTATCTGAGAGTTGGCTGGATCACTTCCCCGGAGGACACAGGACTCGGTGGGCTGTTATAACCTGCTGGCAGTTGTAACCTGGAACATCATAAGAACTGTGAGTAAAAACTTGAAGACTGCACCTCGCTGTGTCCTTTACTTAATTGCTGCGTCACCTGCCTTGCACTACTCCAACAACATCTAAATTCATCTCTTTAACTGCCCTGAGGTCTAGCTCTACCTGTGGAGAGCTGCGCTATCTTTGCTGCGTCACCAATAGCCCCAGTTGATCTGCACAGCAGCGGCGGCCACCTATAGCCGCATGCCACGGGTGGCGTCACGAATCTTTATTCTCCAATTGACTTTTCTTTTTGACCGCCCAGGGCCACGGACCGGGTCACTGCCACCGTGACTACCCCAATAGCACCGAACGACCCGGCTACCGAGTACCCCACGGCCCCAGGAGGCGCATCATATACACAACTGGAGCAGGAAATTCAGAGTGAATACCGTTGTGGCAAATTTGAGCATATTGACTACCTGAAAGTTAATTTTAGAGATCTGTAAGAGCAGATTGTAAAATTGAGGGCAATTGACAATCTTGAGAAGCGCATGCTTCTCACTGAAAAAGAATTAGTGGGGTAGACATGGTGGGTGGAGAAGTGGATCAGGATAAGCAGGCAAGAAGCTGGTTTAATGTGGTAAGAAGGAGTGGAAAAAGGTCGAAAAAATGGAAGGCTGCTTCTGCTTCTTTTTTTCAAAGGAAAATTTCCAAATTTGGTGCAAGAGTTCGGAATGAGCAGCAATGGGTTTACAAATTACAGCAGGGGGCTGGTGATGATGCAGTGATCAGTCTATGTGGGAACCAATGACAAAATAAGTGGTAGGTGGAGGAAGGGGTCAGCTCTGATGGGTTAGAGAATTCTAGCAGTGGTGGCAGAGTATTTAAACTAGGGATGTAGGGGGGGGGGGGATCTGAAGGAAAATAAAGGGGTATATAGATTAGAGATGGCGTAGAAGTTGACAGGGGTGGGAGTGGGGCATGTGATTAGAGCTAAAAATAAATTTCAGGAAATAGCATTTCTGAAAGTAAATGTGGGAAAATGAATATAAACCTAAAATGTTCACAAATGCCGGGTGTTTAACAAACAAAATTGGAGAGCATGAGGCTGATACTGGAGGAACACATTGATTAAGTAGGTGTTGCTGATACATGGTTGGACTCTTCACATAATTTGGCTTTCTTTCTGGTTTCATGCTTTTTTGGAAAGACAGGGCTATAAGAAAAGTAGGATTATGTCTGTATGTTTGGAAAGATATGGAAGTGAGTGTGACAGAGGCAATGGGGGAGAGATTATGAGGAAGTTGATAATTTTGGTGTGAAATTACAGAGTAGTACACACTGAAAAAATTATTTTATTTTTGTTGCAGTTTATAGACTGAACAACATCACTGAGGAGTTGGAGGGTCAGCTGCATAATCAGATAGTTCAGGCTGCCAAGGCTGGTACAGTAGTGATTATGGGAGATTTTAAGCAGGGTCATGGTTCTGATTCAATTGCAAAGGCAAGAAAATTCCTCTGCTTATTGCAGTGTAATTTTATGGGCTAGTCTGTGGAAGACCTGACAAGAGGCAATGCTTTGTTGGGTCTGTTATTTTCTTTTTTTTTGTAAATTCTTTATTTTAAGAAACACTGCGCAGCCACAACTCAGACAACTGCGGGATGCAGCCTTAAGAGAAAATAACAAACAGCAATAATCTAAAGTTGTAAAGAAAAATAAGTGAATATATCTGGGACACATAAAAGCGTTCAGATTGGACAAAAAATTTACATAGGAAAAGGCCTTTTAAGTTTTGGAGAGAATTAAAGCAGATACCTCACACTCTTTAGAAATAGCAATTGTCACCCAGCATACACATTCCTTTCATCAGCACAGCTTCAGCAGACAGTATGTCTCCGAAAGAAAATATAGAATATTAGAATTTGTATAAATCCGATATTAATGCGACATACATATTCAGCACTGGGGCTAACAGGGGAAAAAGATACATATTTTCTCATAACTATAACCTCTGCCAAGGAACCACATATCCACAGTGGACAGATAACTAACAACAGCTTTGCCATGTTTGGTATTGCATAAGTTGGGTTTTCATAAAATCCTGAATGGCTAAGAACAGCCCACAACCCTGCCCATGTGAGGTCATCACGGGGGAATGCTTGGGTGGGACTCAGGGGATGATTAAAGATCAAGCCGAATTATGATCTGGGTTCATGTAGAGAGATACATATCGTGTATTCAGGAATCCCATTCACTGAACGGCCAATCAAAGTGCTCTCCTTCAGCTAAACTGAATGGTCTCTGCCATTATACACATATACACATATTCCATGCGTTGGAATCCGGAGGCGCATATACCATACGCTCACTATTAATTTCACGATAACTGGCCTGTTAGTGCAAACAGCTTGTGGCGGCCACCGTTGTGAGCTAAATGTGTAATTGTCCGGATGATAGGGGGCAGTAGAGACCTGTTCGCTCCAAAGATCACAGCAGGAGGTTCTCATTACCTTCCTGGGCTGTCATAGTGTGGATAATTGTGATATATGATGGCCTGAGGAAACTCACCTTTTATAATTAGGCCATGGCCCCACTATCAGTATTTGGTCAGTATTTTTTCTCAGAAGTGGGAGTCAAAACCAGGAGTGGATGACAAATGCAGAATTGGTGCACTTGTTTCTATTATACCTTTTCTCTTTTCTCTGATTGTTCCTTACCTGGTTTTGGCTCCCTCTCCTGAGAAAAAATACTGACCGAATACAGACCAAGTACTGATAGTAGGGCCGTGGCCTAAGTGATACTCACTCCTACTTGCTAGCTAGCTATGGCACAGACATCTCTCAGCTGTAAAATATTCTTGTTCTACCTGTCTGTGCTGTGCTGTCTAAGTGTGTCTGACCTCTACTGGCAGGAAGGAAGAATCTTTTATGCTCTCTTCAATTGTATCAGGGAATAAGTTTCGCCTAGGGCACTGACCCCATGCTGCTCTGTGATGCAATCATGTCAATAGCATTTTATTTATTTTTTTTAGAATACAGCACATCCCCTGCTCTTAATTATGGGTCTCATCACCACTACCTAGCAGTCTGCATGCCCTGTCACTACATGGACCTGAAGCATATCTTTAATATATTTGTAAGCTCCACAGTCACTCACTTGCATGTGGTGTATCATACTTAAATATGTCACATATCTATAGCAACTTTCAGTACCCACATATTAAGTAGCCATACAGAACGTACCTAACTATAAGGGCTTGTGTGGCGCCCCTGAGGGTTCAGTCGCCACAGAGGTACTGCACTCCCCCAGAGGTGTGGCATCTCCTTTTCTCAGGTAAGGAAGGAGTGCTGCCCGGAACCCCAACACCCGCATTCAACACTACACTACTCCATGCCGGCTGGAAGGGCATTATGCACTCTTTCTGCTGCCCTGTCCCTGGCTGGAGGGGGGGAACCAAAGAGAGGGGGAAGCAGTAGTGGGTGTGGGTGGAGGATGTAGAATAGGGGAGCACTTTTATAGGAGGTGTATATAAAGGGAAGCCATCTTAGAGATAAGAGAGGAGTTTAGTCAGTGAGTAGTAAGGAGAGGAGGGGAGCAGAGTCTCTTCAGGAGCTCTGCTCCATGACTGGGGCCTAGTAAGAGAGGCCCAGGAGGGGAGCAGGGGAGCAGAGGAGAAAGGCTCCGGTAACATAAGGGATCCCAGGGGTATGGAAGGAGCAGGAAGTCACCTGTACGCCCGAGTCTGCCAGGTGTCAGAGGGATCAGGCCACAAGAAGGGAACCGGTCCCTGGACCAGCCGTGTTACTCCAGGTCTCGGCTGGAAAACCAGAGGCTTCTGAACTTCCATGGTGCAGTTGCCACAACCTTATCCTAGCCACCGTGAAGGGCACCAAATAGGTCCGGGAACTCCACGTTATCCAGAGGGACTTCAGAGTACCCAATCGGGACTTTGTGTGGGGAAGCGCAGGGCAGGAGGGAGAAGACCCAACACGGGAAGTTGGTCTAGAAAGGAATATACAAAAGCGGGGGTTCCGTGAAGCGCTCCTGATATACTTGAGAAAGTGCTGAACCCCTTGTCTGGTAGACGCAGTGCAACGTGGGAGGCTGACACCCGTACAGTGTACCTGAGGAACTTAAACAGAACTGTGAGTAAACTCGGATGACTGCACTCCCCTGCCTCCGTCAGTTATTTTTGCTGCGCCATCTCTCTCTTGCACTACAACGCCCAGCATCACCAGCTGCACCTACACTGCCCCGGGGGCCCGCTACACCTGTGGGGAGCAGAAACATCCCAGCTGCCATCCCATCACCCCCGGAGGTCTGCAGCAACGCCGGTAACTATTACTGGAAACCACAGATGGTGTCACGAGACAAACTGTACACTAAAACCCCTTTTCAAGAGAGACCCCAGAGTACGGGCCGACAGCGGTGACATCATAAACAAGGTAAAAGGCCCGGGTACCGAGTTCCCTATATCCCCCTGGGCAAGACACTTGCACACGAGTGTATAACACGGCCGAGTGCTGGGCAATAAAACATTGCATAGCACTCGGACTAGTGTTTTCTATGGGGCAGCTCAGATCTGCGATTATTTTCTCATGCCAATTCGTCATGAGAAAACAATTGCAGCATGCTACAAGTGCATCCAAGAATCGTATCACACTCACCAATACAAGTCTATGGGTGGTGCGAAATATCGGATATGACCCGAGTGCAGTGCTATGCCGGTAATGGAAGAGATAGAGAAATTACTTTCTCCATCTCCTCCGCACCTGTGCTGTGATTCTCTCATGCGAGAGGATCGGAGCACAGTAGCATGACATTCGGCTCGCGCTTGCAGCCTAGTTTAAGTCAAGTGTCATTAGTATATCGCATCCAATGCTCTCGCATTGGATGCTATACACTAGTGTGACCTCGGCCTAATGGACATAATACTAGGCAGCAATAACACATTGCTGGTGCTTTGCAGCAGGTAGAACATTATATACTGTATGGTCATAACATTTCCATAGTAATTAGCCAACTTAGGTGACCAGTTGATATTTCCACCATACTTGGTTCAACGGTAACCTATAATAACTTGCAAAGGATATACTAGTCTTGTAAAGCCCTGAACATAACAAGCGAGTTCAGGTACAATCAATGCTTACTTTTTTGTAAGGGGATGGAGAACTTAATTTTACCCCTCTTACAACCAATAAATTAAAATCTTTTCTCATGAGAATTTTTACTCTTCTATCACCATCTGTACATCTGAAAGCTTGAGAAATTGTAAAATAAGCACAGATTCAAATAAGTACAGTTCAAAATATGAAATTAAGATCAATATTCAGCATATATAGAGATCATCAAAAAGTTAGATTCTTCCTACAGCATTATTTTTTAGCCAAAAATAAACCTTTGTGGGATGTTGAAAATTTAATTCAATTACAAATTATGCTCTAGTTTGTCCTGATAGTAATAGACCATCTAGCTGGTCCTGGTCCTAATATACTAAGGCCCCCTTCACAAGTCCGTATAAAGTCAGTACCGAAAAAAAATAGCACCGGTTTTATCAGTGTGTCATCAGTGTTTTTCCAGTATGGCTAAGGAAAAAGAAATTACAAAGCTTCTCCTATGCTTTATAATGTTAAACATGTGCAGCACACGGATGGCACACGGATGGCACACGGATGGCTCTTGTCATTTGTGCTGTTGGTAAAAAATGGACATTTCTCTGTGTGGCTTACACGGACACATGGCTCATGTTAAAACACGGACATGTGAGCAGCCCTATAGGTTATAAAGGGTACGTGTGGTATCCGTGAAAAAAACGGATGTCACACGTACCAGAAACACTGACGGGTGAAGGGGGCCTAGAAAAGTATAATACCAATATATTAAAAAAAGGATATATTAAAATAATTAGTATGTTAAAGATTATACTCACTTCATATTCACAAGTCAATGGGTCACTATTTTGTTTTCTTAAAGTTATTCAGTGACAGCAATAGATACACTAAGTTCAGTTAAACGTAAAAGATTTGAATCTAATGCGTTGAAAGGCACAAAGTTCATCTTGGATCTTTGTGGATCTTAGTATGTTTGCAACCTTGGAGTTCAGTAAACACAGATAGAAATGGCTAAAAATAAAAACGGTATTACTAATGAGTTAATCTGTTCTATGTGTTCTCGGGAAATTGTTTCTTTTTACTTGGGAAAACTTACTATAACTCTTTTATTCTGATATCTAGATTCATTAATTGTATACTATTATTTTAAACCATTTCAAAACCCTATTCACACCCAGTGAAAAAAATGCAGTGGATTTTCAATTTATGTGGGTATGCTGCAGAATTTTGTCTAGGAACAGACTGTAGATTCACCAATTGCAATGTAAAGGGTGAAACACGTTTACATTTTGCACTACGTATTTTTGCATTCCATTTTCAGCTGTATTGTAGTGTACATCATTTTTTGGAAAAACATGACTGCAGTTCTATGGGCCAAAGTCAGAAGTGGATTATAGAAGAATTGATGATATACGTTGTACATGGAGGACATTTCTGATTCCTCGATAATTAGCTAGTGTTGTGAAACAAAAAAATCACATTACACCATTGTACTGTTATCACAGGCTGTAGAATCACTCTTAGGCTGTGTGCCCACAATGCGTTTTTTAAGCGTTTCCGCAGCGGCAAAAACGCTGCAGAAATGCTTAAAAAACGCATGGTAGAAGGCCTGCCATGTCCCCCAATGATAATCCGCATGTGCTATGCACATGCTGCGGAAATCTCCGCTGCGGATTATCATTGAGGAAAAAAACGCAGCACTACCAATTATTTTGCGGAAGCGCTGCGTTTTCGCCGCCATTGACTTGCATTGGAACGCATTGATGACGCATCACTGTATATGTAGATGCTCATTCCATGCGTTCCAATGTGCGGATGGTACCCGGGTGTGGAGGACAGGAGACTCTCATCCAGACCCAGGTACCATAGAAACTGTAAAAAAAGAATAAAATAAAAAATAAATGTTATATTTAACTTCTGGCTTCCCCCGCTGAGCTCGTCCTCCCATGCCGGCAGATCGCGATGGACTGAAGGACCTGTGCTGATGCCATAGTCATGTGACGGGTCACGTGATGCTTACGTCGGGAGGTCCTTCAGTGTACCGCAATCTGCCGGCAGCCAGGACGCAGAAGCAAGACTCGGGGGCCATCGGAAGGTAAGTATAGATTTATTTTTTTATTTTTTACCATACTTTTACGGTCACACTATATAAACCCATGCCGGTTGCATGGATTTATATAGTGTGACCAAGTTGTCAAGCACTTTCCAAGTGATGCTAAAATCGCTTGGAAAGCGCTTGTCAACCCGCATGCGGAAATGCAAGTGAAGAACGCTTCACATCCGCATGTCCCTGGCAGGAAAACGCATGTACAATCAGCATGCACAATCCGCATGTACAATCCGCATGCGTTTTTTCTGCCAGGGAGATGCAGAAACGCTAAGGAAAAATCCGGAGCATTTCTGCATCATGGGCACATAGCCTTAGAGAACGTTCAGATGGGCATATTTTTTGGCATGTATGCTGACCATGTGCCAAGCGGACATCACATAGACCACTGCAAGCATATGGAGTAGTTCAGAGAAATGTTTTTACACTCTGACCTTAGCAATTTACTATGAGAAGACACTTTCAAGGTAACGGGGAAGAGAAGACTTGCAGTTGCCCTCATGCTGTTACTGAGAAAATAAAATAGACAAAACAATAAAGAACATTTGCACTTACTGCACTCTATTTACCTGCAATGTAATTCTTTACTGAAAATGCTATAACAATATTGTTTAAGAAAGATATGCGCAGGGACGTAGGTGAAATTAAATGAACCGATTGTTTATACTTGAGATTCTGTAACGCAACAGTAGTATATTTGGTACTGAACAATGGAAGACTATGAACCGTGACTACACCAAGCAGTATATTTCTATAAGATCACACCCCAAAACACATACTAAGGCTATGTTTACATGTTGCTTTCTTTGCTGTTCTTTCTTTCTGCAGCCAAAACTTGCTCTTTTACAAAAGATGCTTACAAAAAACAGGTTTTGCTGCTTTTTTGCTGCGATTTGGTGCAAACGTTTCATTCACCAAAAAAGCAGCAAAAACGCATGGTTGCATGTTTTTGCACCGTTTTTGCACTTTCTCATTGCTTTCTATAGTAAAAAAAAAACCTCTACAAAAAAGCTGAAAGAATTGCCATGCTGCAGTTTAAAAAAAAGTAGCAATTTTCTAATTCAGTTAGAAGATTAAAAGCAATCATGTGCATGAGATTTCTGAAATCTCCTAGTTTTTGATGGTACTGTAAAAAGCAGCTTTTAATTTGCATTAAAAAAACCTCAAAGAAATCGCTGCAAAAAATGTGTGAACATACCCTAACACAACAAAGAAGATGCCAATATCCTTGCAAAAATGGACTATAGGGAAATATACCGGACTTTTACAAGATGCATAAAATTTGACTGATAACTTATTTGAAAAACTTTGAAAAAGAATGGAAGGCATAGGGTTAAAATAATGAAAAATTGATATGATATTTAGTTGTTGCTGTACATTTTTGCTCTTTTATATTTTAACATTAACAAATTTTTACTGATTTTGAAAAATAGATTGTTATGCAAAATCAAGCAAAATGAAAGGGTGGTCTTTGACTCTTGCATAGTATTGCAATGCATTGGCCTGGTCAGAGACTTTTGTGCCACTCAGAATGGTAGACTAATGTCGCATTCACACATCTGCGTGTCCCAGTGTATTTTTAGGATCCGTGCTATTGCTCGCTCACCCCATCATATAAATCGGACGAGTGCAATGTTATTCAATGAGGCAGAGCTGAACAGCGTATTTTTTTCTCATGTGTGGAAAAAATTGCAGTATGCTGTAATTTCTCTTGGAAATTGGACAAGGCTTCCCTATTGAAGTCTAAGGGTGCGAGAAAAAAATTGTATGCCACAGTATAATATCCGATTTTTGTTGATACATTGTAATTCTGTAACATAGGAAACTAAATTTCTCCCTGAGCTACATCCTGCCCAGGATGACATCATGAAATTATGCTTAGCATAGTAAGCTAAGAATCTAAATTATAATACTACCGTTCCATTTGTGGAGGAATAAGCAGACAATTAGGCACTCCTATATGAAACCAACATACTGTAGGACCATTTTCTTCTAGTTTGGTAAAATCCTTTAAATGATTGTACTGAGGGAATTAAATAGTTGCACGATAGTGGCCAACCATTAATATTATGTATAATAAATATAGTGATATGACAAGCACAGAAAAAAACATGGGCCCTATTCATTATTGCATTTGCAGTTTTTAGTGTTTTTTGTATATTTTTCATTTGCGTCTACTTCTTTTAATTTGCAACAAAAAGTCACAAAATATGTTGCAAATGTAATCCAATTTCCCTCTGGAGTGATTTTATGTATGCCAGAAAATCTTTGCAACCTTTGGGAAATGTGTGTGATTTTTTTGCTCTTAAAAGTAGCAAAAAAGGTTAAAGACAAAAATACTGATATTTAACTATGGGCAAAATTCATGAACCCCGTGTGCCATTTTGAAGAATTTTGAGCTAAAAACAACAAAAAATAACTCAAGAGTAAAAAGAAAAGTGACTTAAAAAACCCACAAGTGGTAAATAGGGACCAATATGTCTGCAAGGACAGAAATGATAGTGATGTCATAGCACCAGCATAAGAACCAAAATGGAGTAGTAACACAATAATAATGTTAACAGTGATGTTACAATATGATACAAACACACTGTGACTATGGCAGCAAGATATCACTTATCACGATTATTGCAAAAGAGATGGCACAAAACAGGAAAAGTCCTGAAGCCAAAGTACACAGCTCCACTGTTCTACATATTTTCAAAAGTTGTCAGGTTCAGTTATGAAATGAGCCATTTCTTAATGATTTTCACCTCTTCAATTCAAATCTGACAATGAAAATGTTTAGCTGGCTCTGGTTTCTACGATATCAGAGTTTTCCTTTTACCTCTACATATAAAAGGAACTTTGAAACATTATTATTTTTGCAAATATATAGATGCAGAATGTTTTGTTATGCCAATTTTATGATATTTATTTAGAGGAAACTTAGCAACAATTCGAATAACTACTTAATTGCGAATTATGAACAGTTACAGAAATCGCACTACAAAATTTGGTCCTCATTCAGTGACAATTCTTTTTTGCTTGTCTCTTGTACTTCTGCATCAGATCATCTCTTACAATTGTCCAACAGTAATCTGCAAGCATTGATGGATTCCATTTTCCTTGACACTTTATCTCCATAGTCGCAATATCTTTCTGCAATCTCTCACCGTGCTTGCCGCGCACTGCTCCGCAGTTTGGTGAAAAGAAATCTAGATGCGAATGTAAAAAAATAATCTTTAAGGACATGTTACAGCCAAGATCCTTATATGTTTTGAGGAGATTTTCCACCAACTCTTCATAGTTATCTACTCTTGAGTTTCCCAAAAAATTAGTTACCACGAAAGTGAATGCTACACATACAGCCTTTTCCTTGCCCTGCAACAAACAGAGAAACTCCTCATCTTGAAGAAGCTTATGAATCTGAGGGCTAATAAAGACTCCTTCTTTTTTCTTTGCTTCATTCAACCTTGGAAAATTTTCAATGAGATACTTAAATGCTTTTGCATTTTTATCCATTGCCTATACAAAGTTCTTCATTAGGTCCAACTTGATATGGAATGGTGGTAACAAAATCTTATGTGGGTCAACAAGTGCTGGATGCAGGACATTTTTACTCCCTGGCTGAAGTGAATGTCGGAGAGGCCAGTCTCTTTTATTATAGTGATATTCTCTTGCACGACTTTCCCACTCACACAGAAAGCAGCAGTACTGTAACGGGAGTGGTGGAACCACTGTGCCGTGATCAGAGAAGAGACTAGAGGGGCCTGACTTTTATCTAGAGCCCCTGATGGTGGGATTAGACTTAGCTCCAAATGCGACGCCGCACGCCAGATGCATGATGCACCCGAAGGACAGAAATGGGCGCTGTACCTTTAAGCGGCCGGGTGCATCAAGGTCCTGACTCCGATCTGACACGCTGTACGCTCATCTTCATTGCATTCCTGAGCAGAGCAGCGTGCCTCGGAGGCAGCAGCGACGGCGGCCAGTGTGTGAGGAGGAGGCTGCTGGGTCTGGTGATGAGGTGAGGCTGATGCTGCTGAGGGGGGCCTTGTGATGTTGAGGGGGGGCCCGGTGATGCTGATGGGGGACTTGTGCTGAGGGGGGCCTGGTGATGCTGAGGGTGGGTCCTGGTGATGCTGAGGGGGGGGCTGGTGATGCTGAGGGGGGCCTTGTGATGCTGAGGGGGGCCTTGTGATGCTGAGGGGGGCCTGATGATGCTGAGGGGGGCCTTGTGATCCTGAGGGGGGCCTGCTGATGCTGTGGCAGGCCTTGTGGTAAGGGGGGCCTGGTGGTGCTGAGGGGGGCCTTGTGGTAAGGGGGGCCTGGTGGTGGTGAGGGGAGTCTCGTGCTGAGGTGGGCCTGATGGTGGTGAGGGGAGGTTGCTGGTGGTGCTGAGGGGGATCTTTTTGTGCTAAGGGGAGGCTGGTGGTGGTGAGGGGAGACTGGTGGTGGTGAGGGAGACCTGGTGATGAGGGTAGGTTGGTGGTGCTAGCAAGGTGAGGCTGGTGCTGAGGGGAGGCTTCGTCCGGCAGGGTGAGGCTGAGGAGGCGGCGAGGACGACCAGGGCTAGTCGACGAGGAGTTGGGGCGTTAATTGCATTTCAAGAGGATGACAACCTTTGCGGACAGGTAGGAAGAACAAGAGTAGTAGTCAAATAGGGTGATCCCTACACCTTAGTCTTGACTATTTGATTTTTTTCTTCTTTTTATATTATCACTTTTTGCTTTATAATGTTTTGAGGTGTATTTGTATTCTAGAATTTATAGGTTTTTAATGAATACTAATAAAGATATTTTTAGAAGTGTATAATCGGTGAATAAATATGCAATAATATGCACTGTTAACATTTATTAATTCGATGACCACAGGCAGAGGCGATGGGAAGACTAAGGCGGCTATTAGATTCTTCTTGACTGGGCGATGGGCGCGGCAGTGCAATAGGCTGTGTGAGTAGCTAACCTAAGTCCATGTATTAATTTGTCCACCATCTCCTGGAAGGGGGGAGGGAATGATTGATATAAGTGGGTATATATGATTGGAAAACATCTTTATTATTATGACAGTGTAATTACTGGAAGGGAGAAATTGGTCTGTGCTCGGGCCGCAGTTCTCCTGACCCCATCCTCATACATGCTGTGAGGCTGCTGTCAGGAGACCCGCGGCCAGTCCATGCGCTGCGGTCCGAGCACAGACCGATATTCACCGACCGGTGAATGAGCCTTAAATGGGTTGTCCGGTCTAAATCCACAAGTCTGCAGTCCCTCTGTATCACTCTGACTGCAGACTTGTGAATCCTCACATCATGCGCACTGTGCGCTGTCAGGATTCGCCAGTATCAGAGCCAGGAACGGCGATCACTTGGCTTCAAGGATGTGAAATGCAGATTCCTGGCCAGAAGGGGGGGGAGGGTGGAGATAGAGAGAAAGCAAACAGGTGGGCAAGTGAATTGGCTCCGCCGTAAAGCCCTGAGTGGCGGGACTTTGTTTGAACATCATCATGTGCTGACAGGGTCCCTTTAAACCTAAGTCATGCTTACCTTCTGGCGTCTTCATCAATTTTCAGCACCGCTTCCATCTTGCAGCGTCATCTTGTGAGCGCAGCTTCTGACTGGCTGGAAGTCAAAAGATACGTCACAATTACTCAATGCATGTCTGAAAGCCTGAACAATGCTCTCATAGACTTGATCTGGTCATGGTGTGGGGGTATTTGTCCCTTGTATGTGGTATTATTCGGTCACTATGTGGTGGTAATATGTGGTCTGGTCATGGTGTGGTGGTATTTGTCCCTTGTTTGTGGTATTATTTGTCTTGGTATAGTGGATTGTGTTGTGTATGGAGGTCACTTGTTCTCTCTTATATCAATAAGGGGAAGATTCTTTTCTTCAAATAGAGAATATTACTTGGACATTTAACACCTTCTTGTCCTGTGACTATTATACATTAGCAATTATACACTTACAGAGGTTCTTTGATAAAAACAAGTAATCACCTATACATTTAGTATTTGGTCAGTATTTCACATCAGTACAAAAGAGTATTGGATATTTTAAGAAATGTTTAATAGGTTAGAGTAGAGTAGGGCCCGGCCAGAAGAGTCTCCTTGTCGTGGTGGCGGCTTAAAAAATCGTTTGGCCAAAACAAAAGCTGCTGGCTATGTATGTAATCTGGTGTTCAAATAGAACTGTTCATGTGTGATTTGGTTGAGAATGTGGTGCAGATGTGGAGATTTTTTCAAGAATGGGTGGTGGGACTGTGAAAGATTTGAAGGGTTTAGGCGGAGCTGGGGTGGAGCCTGGGTGCAGTCTCAAAGGGGCCCAAAAATTTTGCCAGTATAGGGCCCCAAAATTCCTAGTGGCAGCCCTGAGTACAGGCATGCGTGACAGGAATACAGGCAGGTACAGCTGGTATACAGACTGGCACAGCAGGTGCAGGCAGGTACGGCTGGTATACAGACTGGTACGGCAGGTGCAGGCAGGTACGGCTTGAATACAGACTGGAATGGCAGGTACGGCTGGCATACAGACTGGCACAGCTGGTGCAGGCAGGTACGACTAGTATACACACTAGCACAGCAGGTGCAGGCAGGTACGGCTGGTATACAGACTGGCACAGCAGGTGCAGGCAGGTACGGCTGATATACAGGCAGGCAGGTGCTGGCAGGCACGGCTGATATACAGGCAGGCAGGTGCTGGTGGGCATTGCTGATAGGCAGGCATGTACTGGCGGGCACGGCTGATGTACAGGCAGGCAGGTGCTGACAGGTATGGCTGTTGTACAGGCAGGCAGGTGCTGGTGGGCACGGTTGAAATACAGGAACACAAGGCAAGTACGGGCAGACAATTACAGGACAGGTAAACTCACTAGCGGATACTAGAGACCTGACAACTAGCAAGCAGGCACACAACAGGGAAGTAGGAAGTAGATAACACCTGATCATTTCCTTCAGCATTATTTGGGCTATTCAACCCTGCTCTCAGCTCTGGCCTTTTCTGTTTATTGCAGTTCCTATGTGCTGTGGTGGTGAGTCGTGCTAGCAGTAGTGGTTGCTATCTTTTCAAGGGTTTTCTTAACGGTTTTCTCCTTCTCTCTTCTTGCTACTCTTCCTGGGGTTGTTGCAGAGGCACCCCTTCCATTTACTGGGAGCTGGGTGAATAGTAAACCCAGCCCTCAAGGGTTCGCCTAGCTGGGCAGCTTGTGCCAAGTGCGTCTGTGGCTGCGTCTTTGCTGGTTTGGTGCCAGTCTTGCTGGATCTCTCTGTGTTAGTGCATAACAGAATAAAAAGCCTTATACATATATAAATAAATACATATATAAATATATATATGTGACTCCCCAGGGGTCTGGTTGCCACAGTAATAGAGATATTATGTCTGAGAGCAAGTGGGAGGTTTCTCTGGTCAGGAGCCCTAAACATGCAACACGGCCCACCCAGACCTGGGAGGGGAGGAATCTGCCCTTATAAACTGGGTCTGGGGCGGGATTAGTGAGTGAAGCTGCAGACAGAGACAGAGCCTGCAGAACAAGCAGAGCAGGCAGAGCCTGGAGAGGGAAAGTGATAACAGGAGCTCTGTAGGAGCAGCAGCTGAAGGCCAGGGGCTGTGAGCAGAGATATAGCTCGCCCTGGCTGAAGTTACTAAAACCGGACACAGGAGTCCGAGGCTGTGGGGACTGATATATACCCAGCAGCAGAAACCAGCCGGCAGGGGATTCCAGGTCCTCTGGCCATAGAAGCCCGGAGGCTCAGTCACAAAGAAGGGACCAGCGCCGCCATCCAGGAGCGGAGGCTAACAGAAGGCCCCAAGTCACCAGCCATACGGGTGAGCACCACACGGTATACTCAGGGACGTGGGCTACTTGTAACCGCTGACAGCAAGGTAGCCAGGAAGAGTGCAGATAAACGGGGAGGCCTACAACTCCACCTGGCCAGGGGAACTCCTGCTTGCTCGCAGACTGACCAGGCCCCTTATACTAGCCAGTACTCCCGGGAGGGTCTGCCTTGTACCATCAGTAAAGACCCTGAACTGCACCTCACGTCTCTGTGATTCCTTGCCGCACCAGCACCATTAGCACTGGGACCCTCACACCATCACTCCCATCATCTTTCACATTAGCTGCCCTGAGGCAATACTTCTCCCCTGGGGAGTTATCCCATACTCGGCTGTGCAAACAACATCAGCCTCAGCGGTCGGCAGCGCAGCGGCGGTCCCCACTGACCGCAATCCACGGGTGGCGTAGTCGGACATTTGCTATACATTAATACTGCCACTGGTTTTACCACCCTGGGCACGGACCGGGTCACCGCCACACGGAGACTACAACCCCCAGCATTCTACAACAGGCCCGGTTCCGGGTTCCCCTGCACAACACAGGCCCAGGGGGCGCGTCATATACAGTACAGACCAAAAGTTTGGACACACCTTCTCATTTAAAGATTTTTCTGTATTTTCATGACTATGAAATTGGACATTCACACTGAAGGCATCAAAACTATGAATTAACACATGTGGAATTATATACTTAACAAAAAAGTGTGAAACAACTGAAAATATTTATTTTATTTTAGGCTCTTCAAAGTAGCCACCTTTTGCTTTGATGACTGCTTTGCACACTCTTGGCATTCTCTTGATGAGCTTCAAGAGGTAGTCACCGGAAATGGTCTTCCAACAATCTTGAAGGAGTTCCCAGAGATGCTTAGCACTTGTTGGCCCTTTTGCCTTCACTCTGCGGTCCAGCTCACCCCAAACCATCTCGATTGGGTTCAGGTCTGGTGACTGTGGAGGCCAGGTCATCTGACATAGCACCCCATCACTCTCCTTGTTGGTCAAATAGCCCTTACACAGCCTGGAGGTTTGTTTGGGGTCATTGTCCTGTTGAAAAATAAATGATGGTCCAACTAAACGCAAACCGGATGGAATGCGGCCACCACACTGCTTCTTCCTGCCTGTTGGGGTGCTCTGCCTCCCTCCCTCTGTGTGCTGCTGTCCTCGCTCTGCATGTTCTCCTGCCAGGTTGGGTCAGTTACTATATCATCCACCACCTCGTCTTCCACTTCCGCATCCTGGTCCTCCTCCTGACTTTCTGGCAATTGTGTCTCATCATCGTCCACCTCTTGTGACACTTTCCCACCATCACCTTCATATTACCGTGGCTGCTCAAATATTTGGCCATTGCTACATGCGATCTCCTCTTGCCCCCCTTCAAGTGGACCAGGCGAGAGGCCCGAATCTATAAATGGAAAAGTTAACTCTTCGGAGAGTCCAAGTGTTAGATCAGATGTCTCTGGGCACTCGACATGGTGGGAGGAAGGAGGATCAGGGTGAGGAATATGCAGTCCAGACACACGGCTACTGAGACTTGACTGTATGGAATACAGGGTGGTGGTGGTGGCTAAGTGACTGGAAGCATTATCTGCCATCCAACCATTAACCTTTTCACACTGCTCTGTGTTCAATAGTGGTGTTCTGTGGTCCCCTATTAATTGGGACAGGAAGGTCAAGCAAGAAAATGTGAGTGCTTGTTGTGGCACAATTTCAGCTTGCCCACGGCCTCGGCCTCTGCATGCACCATCACCATCACCATCACTTCCAGGTTCCCGTCCCTTGCCACGTGTCTTGCCCATTTTAAATTTTGGACAATATCTTCCAAGCTCACTACAAATGGATGAATTTGGAGCGAACTTATATGTGATTTGTGTGACGGACAAACCACAGTTTTAAATAGCTGGCCTGTAGGTAACTATTTTTAACAGCGTTAATCTTGTGTCAATAAGTTTACTGACACACTGCAACAAAATTTCAATAGAGCCAGAAATGGCAATATTTTCAGCGCAATTATATGTGATCCGTGTGACGGACAAACCACAGTTTTAAATAGCTGACCTTTAGGTAACTATTTTTAACAGCACCAACCCCGTGTCAATAAGTTCACTGACACACTGCAGCAAAATTTAAATGGAGGCCAGAAATGGCAATATTTTCAGCGCAATTATATATGATCCGTGTGACGGACAAACCATAGGTTTAAATAGCTGGCCTGTAGGTAACTATTTTTAACAGCAAACTGATGTCGATAACTTCAGTGACACACTGAAACAAAACTTTAATGGAGGCCAGAAATGGCAGAATTTTCAGCGCAATTATATGTGATCCGTGTGACGGACAAACCACAGTTTTAAATAGCTGGCCTGTAGGTAACTATTTCTAACAGCGCCGACCTTGTGTCAATAAGTTCACTGACACACTGCAACAAAATTTCAATGGAGGCTAGAAATGGCAATATTTTCAGCGCAATTATATGTGACCACAGTTTTAAATAGCTGGATTTTTAGCGCTGTAATATGGAAAGGACCTGGCTGTATTCTGCAGTGTCAACAAGCAAATGGCACAGATAAACGGTGTTCTCTGGATTGCTTTTTAAGCAAATAATCAGGATTAAGATAAAAAAAAAATTATTCCTGGCCCCTGATACCTGGGCCTATTTCTACAAATATCTGTAAAAGCACCAGCAGACAGAACTGGAATGGACCCTCTTGCTATGTGCACTGCAGTCTGCTATATACCCTGCCTGCCTGCCTAGCACTGATATCTCTGCAGATGGAATAGTCCTCAGAAGGACTGTTAGTTGAGATGGATATGTGTCTCTAATATAGTCTGGTATACCTACACTAACTAGAAACAAGCAAATCTCTCACTAGCACAGCAGTAGCTCTCCCTACACTGTCTGATCCGGAGTGACTGTGACGAGCATGGCGGCACCAGGTCTGATATAGACCTGATGACGCTGTGCGGCCCGTCAATCACTGTAATGCCACAGCCAACATGGCTGCGGCATTACAATGAGTGGCAAATAATCCCTACATGTTCATTGGCTCTGTAAAGAGTGCCAAACATGCAGGGAGTGGACCCGAGCTCCCGCCGAGCAAACCCAGAAATACTCGGCGAGCTCCAAGCAGTGAGATTCTCAGGTGAGCACCGAGCAGTAGCGAGCATGCTCGCGCAGCAATAATGATAGTCAGAATTACAGAAAAAAGTGTTGGAAGTAATTCTTTAAATTGCTCTGCTGGAACTGTCCACGAAGTTAGGAAGTGAAGGAGGAGCTGCTGTCTCTACAAAACCTCTCATCACAAACACATGTCTGAGTCTGCAGACTCCTCATCTGAACCAGCTCGTAAACACACTGCGGGAACACTATATTACTCCACATCTTTCACACCTTACAAAAATGACAGACTGATAAAAGTATCTTTTATGAGCATGCACTTAATATCTTCAAAGCAGAGCATATTGACAACACCATAATCAACTGAAATACACAAGTTACAAAACAACTTGGCTCTAGAATTATGCCCAGCTGAATAAGCACAAGAATCCAGGGTCAAATCTCAAGCTGTACACCACAGCAGAGCTGCAGCTGCCAGGGCATGGAGGGTCTGTTTGACTATGTCGGGCACTTTGGAAGGTAAGCTGACTTTACATCATGCTTAGTATATTAAAGTATCTGCTGAAAGTGGGGAAAGAATCAAAGCCATAACTAGGGTGATGTATGGAGCAGTAGGGTAGAAAAAGCTTCATAGGAAGCTCTGATTATAGCAGAAGGCAGTGCTGTATTCTCAGTTTGTATGAGAAGAGAGGGGCTATTGTTAGACCAGGGATTCAGGCTAGAAGTAGTTGGTGAGCTGAGTAGTAGGAGAACCTGAAAACAAGTCACTGTCAAACTGAGCAACTGCTAAAGCAATCACCATATGTGTGTGCTGCATATAGGACGCCTTCCAAGTGTAATTATAGAGGAACCCTGTTTTTATGTAATTTTTTCTCAAGTGGTATAACCTCTGAAATACTTATTCAACAGATTCAACTGTTTTAAAAACTCTTGTCTATAAGAATATTATGTTATATAAGTACACGCTGTTCTGTATGCAGGAGGGATATGCATATCTTTCGTTCCAAAAATCTTCTTTCCACGTCAGTCTATTCTAAAACCATTCTTTTTAATGCTGACCTCTATAGCCAGATGCAGCTCAGAATCAAATTACGGAATTGCTAGAATTGTAATATACTAAGGAAACATAACGTCTGCTCAGGCTTGATGTCTGCTGTATGTTTCCATGATGAGTATTTGGTGCGTTTTTGATGCAGCAAATTTTTGGGAGCATTTCTGCACTAATTATCTAATTTAGACTGCTTGCGGTTTTTGGTGAAATTTTTTTATATGCGTTTTTATCACGTTTCTTTAGCTGCATCTTTTATCTGTTTTTGATGCGTCAGGTTTTAAATGAAACTGTTTGGTTTTAGATACCTCCTGTTACTTAGCTTTGATAATACTTTATTGGTAAAGTTATGAGCGGATTATGTGTTTTTGCTGTATTTCCACCGCAGAAACGCTCTAAAAATGCATATTTATTTTTGTCTGAAGATTTTCCTCATTTCATTCAAGTCTATGGGGAAAACCCACAAATAAAACACATACTTGGGCAGCACGGTGGCTCAGTGGTTAGCACTGCAGCCTTGCAGCGCTGGGGTCCTGGATTCAAATCCCACCAAGGACAACATCTGTAAGGAGTTTGTATGTTCTCCCCATGTTTGCATGAGTTTCCTCCCATACTACAAAGATAGGGAATCTAGACTGTGAGCACCAATGGGGACAGTGCTGATAATGTATGTATAACGCTGTGGAACTAATGGCGCTATATAAGTGAGTAAAATAAATAAATATTTATCAAATTGACATGCTGCAGATTTTCAAAACAGTAAGCTGGTCATATTTATATAAATCCCATACAATATGTGGAAAAGGAAAGGCGATCCAGCTTCCAATTCATAGTAATCATAAAATAATCTAAATTGTTTAAAATTGCATACACATAAAAAGTGCGTGTCTATGTGGGAAGGGGGAGAAAATCATAAAAACCAAACGCGTTTCAAACGTAAGCCGCATTCTTAAACTTGGTCTCACATGTAGCTATTCCAGGTAAGAACTTAAATACGCACATCTTTAATTAATATGGTTGATGCCTAAATATTAATAAATCCCATACACTTTGAGGGAACTGTAATATGCTGCGTTTTTTTGCTCATGAAAATATGCTGTAGAAATGCACCAAATTCTCATTGTGGAACTTAGCCTAAGGCCACGTCCCCATTATCAGTATTTGGTCAGTGTTCAGTCAGTATTTTTTCTCAGGAATGGGAGCCAAAACCAGGAGTGTGTGATAAATGCAGAATTGGTGACTTGTTTCTATTATACCTTTTCTCTGATTGTTCCTCACCTGGTTTTGGCTCCCACTCCTGAGAAAAAATACTGACCGAATACTGATAGTGGGGCCGTGGCATTATATTGTCATCTGTATGCCACCAGTATGTTCATTTTTTACATCAGTGCGATATCCATATGGCATCTGGGTTTCACATCAACAATTTAATAAATAATAAAGGGCCAAACACGGTTTTCTGTGCTAATTATTGGATTGGATCTGTAAAAAAAGGGGATGCCATATGGATGATAAGCCATATATGATTTTGTTTTTTGCGCACCCATTGACTTTTAATAGGTGATTCTGTTCCAAAATATAAATCAAAGTGGTGCATGGGGCGATTTTTTACATGCAGACATTGGTCAGTGTGTGAAAATGCTACCATATTGACTTGTATTGGTCTGTTGGTGCTGTCCATGTGCTACTTGTTTTGCATATGGAAAGCACTTTGATTATTATAGGATCGTCTGAACGCCCCATTTTTTTTATGGTTGGATGGACTTACCCAGATGCAGACAGCCATGGGCCAAGACATGTACAAAGCAGTCTACACTCTTGGTCTAAATTACACATCAGTATGCATTAAACCAGGCCCTTATTTAAATTAAGGCACAAGACTATATGCCAAGATCTAGCAGGAGCTCACTACTCTTGTCATTGGCCACCATTAACTCTGATATGCTACTAACTTAATATAATGAAACCCCTCTAAAGCGAACACCCAAAACAGCATTGAATATGGGCTTCTAAAAGAAGATGAGGAGTATATATAATATGTGGTCTTCTCAAAGAGGTGTCCTTTTGGAGAGATTTTACTGGTTAGGCTATGTTCCCACCATGATCTTTTGGTGAGTTTTTGATGTTGCAGTCTTTCTGCATCATTTCTGCATCTATTAAGTAAATTAGATTACTTGCACTTTTTCATTGCATTTTTGAGTGCTTTTATTGTGTTTTTGACACTGCTTTTTTGTCTCTTATTGGTATGTCAGTTGTAAACAAAGCTGATTTGTTGTTGATAATTCTGGTATTTGGCTTTGACAAAACTTTATTGATATAGTAATGTATGGATTACATGTGGTTTTGATGTGTTTACGATGGGGAAATGCACTGAAAACACGTTTGTTTTTTTACCTGCGGATTTTCCACATCTAATGCAAGTAATGGGAAAATCTACACATTAAACTCAAGATACTCACAAGAGAAATTGACATGTTGCGGATATGAAACAAGCACAGCATGTGAGTTTATGTGAAGTAATGTTCTGTGTTAGTTACTTGCCTCACACTGGTAACTCCCCCTTTTATTTAAAATAAGCTGTGGAGGCGGAGTTATCTTCCATGCAACATCCTCCCCATACACACCACCCCTAAGCTTCATGGTAATGAGCTCAGGAAAAGAAGGGATCCATGGTTAAAACATAAATTAACATCTTTATTTGAAACAAATATAAACACATACAACAAAATTTTTTTAATAATTAAATAAGTCAATTAAAAATACAGAGTGCTTCAAGGAAGGGACGCCACTGCACCCTGATTGATTACTTCACTGGGTGTGGGGATGCCACGCTGACTTGTCCTGACTGCTGCTGCCGATTTCATTCTCATACACCCTGGATACATAGGTATCTTTTTGTGCTTTAATTTGTTTACATACATTGATGTTACTCCCAGCTTATTCCTAAGAGCATCACCATGAGTCTTAATTCTCTAGTTATGTATATGACGCGCCCCCTGGGCCGTGTGTGCACGTGTGTGGGTTACCCGGAGCCAGGTCTCTGGGGGTTGTAGTATCTGTGGCGGCGACCCGGTCCCATGGCTCAGGGTGGTCAAACCAGTGGCAGTCTTTATAGGGTTTTTGTGGTTTAATGTCCGACTACGCCACCCGTGGATTGCGGTCAGGGTGTACCGCCGCTGCGAGGCAGTCCGCTGAGGCTGGTGTGGTGTGCGCAGCTAAAGATGGGATAACTCCCCACGGGAAGAGTATGGCCTCAGGGCAGGGAATGTGGATGATGGGAGTGATGGTGTGCGGGCGTCCCAGTACTAGTAGTGCTGTATGCGGTGAGAAAGCAGGAACGACTCAGAGTCTTTGCAGTGCAGTTCAGGGTCTTTACTGATGATATTAAGGCAGACCCTCCCGGGAGTACTGGCTAGCATAAGGGGCCTGGTCAGTCTGTGAGCAAGCAGGAGTTCCCCTGGCCAGGTGGAGTTGTAGGCCTCCCCGTCTATCTGCACTCTTCCTGGCTACCTTGCTGTAAGCGAGTGGAAGTAGCCCACGTCCCTGAGTATACTGTGTGGTGCTCACCCGTATGGCTGGTGACTTGGGGCCTTCTGATAGCCTCCGCTCCTTGATGGCGGTGCTGGTCCCTTCCTTGTGACTGAGCCTCCGGGCTTCTATGGCCAGAGGACCTGGAATCCCCTGCCAGCTGGTTTCTGCTGCTGGACTTAGAGGTTCCCACAGCCTCGGACTCCGTTGTCCGGTCGTAGTCTCTTCAGCCAGGACGAGCAATATCTGCTTCCGGTCCCTGGCACTCAGCTCCTGCTCCTACAGAGCTCCTAGCTGTTTCTCGCCCTGTGTCTGGAACTTCACTCCAGGCTCTGTCTCTCTAACCCCGCCCCAGATCCAGTTTATATAGGGCAGGTTCCTCCCCTATCTGGCCTGGGACAGGAGGTGTTGCATGTTTAAGGGCTCCTGACCAGGAAACCTCCCACCTGCTCTCAGACGTAATATTTCTATTACTGTGGTAACCAGACCCCTGGGGTGCCACATATATAAATGAATGATTATTTGTTACCACACAAATATAAATACAGTGAAGGAAATAAGTATTTGATCCCTTGCTGTTTTTGTAAGTTTGCCCACTGACAAAGACATGAACAGTCTACAATTTTAAGGGTAGGTTAATTTTAACATTGAAAGATAGAAAATCCCCAAAAAATCAAGAAAATCACATTGTATAAATTAGATAAATTTATTTGCATTTTGCAGTGAGAAATAAGTATTTGATTCCTCTGGCAAACAACACTTAATACTTGGTGGCAAAACCCTTGTTGGCAAGCACAGCAGTCAGATCTTTTTTGCAGTTGATGATGAGGGTTGCGCACATGTCAGGAGGAATTTTGATCCACTCCTCTTTGCAGATCATCTTTAAATCATTAAGAGTTTGAGGCTGACGCTTGGCAACTCGGAGCTTCAACTCCCTCGATAAGTTTTCTATGGGATTAAGGTCTGGAGACTGGCTAGGCCACTCCATGACCTTACTGTGCTTCTTTTTGAGCCACTCCTTTGTTGCCTTGGCTGTATGTTTTGGGTCATTGTCTTCCTAGAAGACCCAGCCACGACCCATTTTTAATGTCCTGGCGCAGGGAAGGGGCTTGTCACTCAGGATTTTACTGTACATGGTTCCATCCATTCTCCCATTGATGGAGTGAAGTAGTCCTGTGCCCTTAGCAGAGAAACACCCCCAAAACATAATGTTTCTACCTCCATGCTTGACAGTGGGGACGGTATTCTGTGGTTCATAGGCAGCATTTTTCTTCCTCCAAACACGGCGAGTAGAGTTAATGCTAAAGATCTCAATTTTTGTCTCATCTGACCACAGCACCTTCTCCCAGTAACTCACAGAATCATCCGGTTGTTCATTGGCAAACTTCAGACGAGCCTGCACATGTGCCTTCTTGAGCAGGGGGACCTTGCGGGCACTGCAGGATTTTAAACCTTTAAGGCGTAATGTGTTACCAATGGTTTTCTTGGTGACTGTGGTTCCAGCTGTCTTGAGATCATTAACAAGTTCCCCCCGTGTAGTTTTAGGCTGATCTCTCACCTTCCTCATGATCAAGGATACCCCACGAGGTGAGATTTTGCATGGTGCCTCAGATCGATGTCGATTGACAGTCATTTTGTACTTCTTCCATTTTCTTACTATTGCATCAACAGTTGTCTCCTTCTCACCCAGCGTCTTACTTATGGTTTTGTAGCCCATTCCAGCTTTGTGCAGGTCTATGATCTTGTCCCTGACATCCTTAGAAAGCTCTTTGGTCTTGCCCATGTTGTAGAGGTTAGAGTCTGACTGATTGAGTCTGTGTACACGAGTCTTTTATACAGGTAACTATGTAAGACAGCTGTCTTTAATGCAGGTAACAAGTTGATTAGGAGTGTCTAACTGGTCTGTAGGAGCCAGAACTCCTAATGGTTTGTAGGGGATCAAATACTTATTTCTCACTGCAAAATGCAAATAAATGTAATTTATACAATGTGATGTTCTTGATATTTTTTTGGATATTCTATCTCTTAATGTTAAAATTAGCCTACCCTTAAAATTATAGACTGTTCATGTCTTTGTCAGTGGGCTAACTTACAAAAACAGCAAGGGATCAAATACTTATTTCCTTCACTGTATATTGATTATATGTAAGGTGCCCCAGCGAGGTAGTCGTGGGCGAGCTGTAGCCCCCTCTCGCTATGGCACCCTACAGACAATACGTGTCCTCTCTCTGTAGTGTGGCTGTGTATGTAGTGCTCTTCACTTACTTCACGCCATCCGATCGCGGCTGTCTCCAGGCAATTTTCTTCTGGGACCAGGGCAGCAATAATTTCAGAGGACACAAGGTTCTTAACCAGAACTTGGACTTTACTTGGGGAAGAGGAATATTTACAGTATTTACAGTCAGATATAATGGATAAGGCCCGACAGGCAATCATCTCCCTCACAGGCGCCGTTAACTGCTTCAGCCCTGGTTCCCTCTTTAAGCGGAGCATCTCTGTGGCTATAATTCCTGGCCCAAGAGACTCCTCTGTATTAACAGTGAACGGATCCGATATCTCTCCCCCACGTCTTGGCTTGGAGTACTGTTTAGCTTCCTCTGCTGCCTGCAGACCAGAAGTGCCCCGTGTCCTCACTACGCTTTGGTGAGTTTCTACGGCGAGCGAACAGGACTCGTGCTCTTGCGTGGGGAGAACTGCGCACTGGGATCTCACTGTCTGAGGGTTCGGAGCTCCCGTCTACCCTAGCAGCCACTATAGTAAGGCTGTCTCATCAGGTCGCAATCCCTTCTTGTGCTGCTCTATCACTTCCTGATTCAGGAAATTAAAACAGAGACTTTCCTAATATGCCCACCCTCAGTGAGCTGTCATCACAGAACCTTAACCCATCACTGTCTATAGCTCGGCTAGCAGACTCATCCTGACATCTGCACCCCGAACAGTGGCATCTTGTGGCTGTTTTCAGGTACTACAGCCCAGAAGGAACTATACCAGGAACAAGCTCTATATCTCTCTAGGCTTGATAAGGGCACTAAGTTCCCCCTCTGCTCTACCAACCAGACCACTAAAGCTAACCCCCTTAGCTTGGCCTACCACAGTTGGGGAGGTCTGTCTTCAGGAACTCTCCCTTTTACTCTCTCAGTCTCAAGGGAAGGCTACGCCCTTCCCCACTATTACATTCCCCGACACTTTAATGTTGGTCGTCCCTGACCACACTAGGCAATAAACATCAATCAACAGTTATAAAATTACATTACTAAATTTTACTAAAACATTCTTAGTAAGCGACTGGTCCTGAGGTCATCTTCTTGGCTGGAAGACCGGCCCTTCTCGGTTAAGGGCCCTGGAACCGAAGTGTCCATGTCCACATTTTTAAATCAGGTCAACTCTTCAATAGCCCTTAATCCCCTCCTGGGGCTACATTCTGAGGCACACCGTCACAGGTAACACCCTGTGAGTCTCTTTTCTTCTTGGCCCTAGCGGGGGTCACCGGTTCTTCCCGCTAGGCCGCAAGTCTCTTAGATTCGGAGGATATCCATCCTCAAGGTGTGCCTCAGCAATTTAAATTCCAGCAGAAAAAGGCGCAACAAGCGCAACAAAAAGAAAACAAAAATAAAAACAAAAAGAGCAGCTCTCCCGGGCACGCAACTTTTGGGTGCTGCTTAAGGCCTTCCTGGCCTAGGTTGTAGGGGAACAGTCCTCCATTTTTTTTTTTTGTTTCAACTGAAGTCAACATGGGGCACTTCGCCCCCACTGGGTAACAGTCCCAAACTACAGAAAGGACCACCACCGATGGGTCCTAGTAGGAGAAGAAGTGAAAGGTCAACGGACCTTTTAGCCCACTTAGCTCACTTCTTCCGGGCCTCCCTCTGTTCCCTCATGAAGGCTGCCCATGCTGCAGATGAAGGTGGCTTCCTCCACTTCCACGGCTGATCGGGGTATCTGCTAGGCCCGGGGTCCTCGTCCGAGGACGTAGCACTGCCACAGCCGACCTGGGTAGGGCAGTAGCTGGTGACAGAAAAATGATGGACCTCCTGGCTAACACCAGCCTCTCAGGAAGGTATCGGTCCATCGCCGCTGTTCTCGCGCGGTCATCGGGGGGTCCTGGGTAGCCCACTTAGGACTCCTGGGCTCGGCGTACCGCTCTGCCGAGGGGGAATGTAGGGCCTCCAAGGCCAACGACCAGAAATTCTCCCGCGGGGCCTTTCTTTTAGGGGGCTTCCCTTCCGCACCATCCCCTGAAGGCCTGGGGGCCTCTGTTGCCACGGAAACTACTGGGGCAGGTACCGCAGACGTGACCGGCCGCTGGGGCATGGACCGCTCACCTTCTGTAAGCTTCGCTGCAGCTATTGCTCCGGCCCCACCTGGATGTTCTCCTCCCTCAGTCGAGGGGGACGTTTCCTCCGGCATCCGGCTCCAGCACCACATGTGAAGCTCGTGGACTAGCAGGCCCAGCTCCGGATCAGGCCTAGTGGCCCACTGAACAGCCACTGGGGGTAAAGGCAGCGGATCGCGGGCAGCGCCCGCTGGCGGATGACTTCCAGCCGCGGCCCCTGGTGTAGTGATCTTCAGGGGTTCCTCCTCACTGCTTGCCTCGCGCACGTTGTCAGGCTCTGGGGCTGCTATCCTCTCAGGACGTCTGCTGCCGCACCTCCTTCTCCTTACGTGCCGGACAGAAAATGGCGCCGGTCGCTTACCGGTGACGCGCGTCCTGCGCGTCCAGCTCCGCCTCTTCCTGGGCCGGACCTCTGACGCGACCGCCGCGTCACTCGTCACTCTCGGCCGCTCCGCCTTCAGCCGCGCCCCCTCTCTGCGCGTGCTGATACTCACGGGGCCGGACTTCACTTTGCGCCGCACCCTCTTCCTCACTGGACGTCCCATCCTGGGGCGCATCTTCACCGCTGGGCCCATCCCTCTTCGGGCCGGAACTCGTAGGGGCTGGACATCTTTTCGCGCTCTCCAGCGCCGTCCACTCCCACGATGGGCGGTTCTTCTCCCAGACTTTACCGCCGTCGTCACCATCTTGGAATCCATGCTTCGGGCCGCCATCTTGGGCCGCATGCCTTCCAACACTTTCTCCTCAGTGTTCTGTGTCGGCTCTTCCCCGCTTTCTTCATGCGAGGAGCTCGCATCCTGCCGACTACACCAAATGTAAGGTGCCCCAGCGAGGTAGTCGTGGGCGAGCTGTAGCCCCCTCTCGCTATGGCACCCTACAGACAATACGTGTCCTCTCTCTGTAGTGTGGCTGTGTATGTAGTGCTCTTCACTTACTTCACGCCATCCGATCGCGGCTGTCTCCAGGCAATTTTCTTCTGGGACCAGGGCAGCAATAATTTCAGAGGACACAAGGTTCTTAACCAGAACTTGGACTTTACTTGGGGAAGAGGAATATTTACAGTATTTACAGTCAGATATAATGGATAAGGCCCGACAGGCAATCATCTCCCTCACAGGCGCCGTTAACTGCTTCAGCCCTGGTTCCCTCTTTAAGCGGAGCATCTCTGTGGCTATAATTCCTGGCCCAAGAGACTCCTCTGTATTAACAGTGAACGGATCCGATATCTCTCCCCCACATCTTGGCTTGGAGTACTGTTTAGCTTCCTCTGCTGCCTGCAGACCAGAAGTGCCCCGTGTCCTCACTACGCTTTGGTGAGTTTCTATGGCGAGCGAACAGGACTCGTGCTCTTGCGTGGGGAGAACTGCGCACTGGGATCTCACTGTCTGAGGGTTCGGAGCTCCCGTCTACCCTAGCAGCCACTATAGTAAGGCTGTCTCATCAGGTCGCAATCCCTTCTTGTACTGCTCTATCACTTCCTGATTCAGGAAATTAAAACAGAGACTTTCCTAATATGCCCACCCTCAGTGAGCTGTCATCACAGAACCTTAACCCATCACTGTCTATAGCTCGGCTAGCAGACTCATCCTGACATCTGCACCCCGAACAGTGGCATCTTGTGGCTGTTTTCAGGTACTACAGCCCAGAAGGAACTATACCAGGAACAAGCTCTATATCTCTCTAGGCTTGATAAGGGCACTAAGTTCCCCCTCTGCTCTACCAACCGGACCACTAAAGCTAACCCCCTTAGCTTGGCCTACCACAGTTGGGGAGGTCTGTCTTCAGGAACTCTTCCTTTTACTCTCTCAGTCTCAAGGGAAGGCTACGCCCTTCCCCACTATTACATATAAATACATAACTACTTTTGTAAGGTATTAAAGGTTGCTGAGGCAGCTGGGTTTGCCCTCTGAGACTCTTTACCAGACATTGGGTGTCAGTATGCACTGCTCTAAGTTTATTCTTAGGAGTTCTATAGTACTACATTAGAGGATTGTGTCTCACAGTTAATGACCATTGAATATTATATTTAGTCACGTGACAGGATTGTGTCTCTCAGCTAATGATAATTGATTAGTATATTTAGTCACTTTACAGTATTCATATAGATCTTTTTTTTATATTGTATGGTATTTAGGCAGTAATCAGTAATCATGTAATCAGTCAGGGTGCAGTGGCGTCCCTTCCTTGAAGCACTCTGTATTTTTAATTTATTTATTTAATTATTATTTTTTTGTTTTGTTTTATGTGTTCATATTTTTTTCCAATAAAGATGTAAATTTATCTTTTAACCATGGTTCTCTTCTTTTCCTGAGCTCATTACCCCGCAGTTTAGGTGTGGGGTGTGTATGTCTTACAATTTCAACTGGACATTTGAGCTTTACTAACGTCCTCTCCATAGCCTGGAAGAGGTCATTTACATTTAAGAAAAACTTGAATTTCTCTGGAATAAGACATCAGATCGCAGATATCTAGGTATCATCTTGTTCAGCTTCCTATGACCTACATGCCCATGTGAGGGGCACAGGGTGGTAGTCATGGCGAGGGGTTGCTGTTCTTCTCCCACACCCTGGCTCGCCACTAAAAAATAAAATCCTGTTCATGTAGTTTGGGAGTATTCAATAACACTCACAGTTTTCCAGGATGGTCCCATCTGCTCCAGGACTCTGCCCTTAGCTGCAGGCAGACAATCAAGCACAGTCGCTTGTTTCATTTAACACAAAACCATTTTACTGTTAACGTTCAGTTCAGCCTTGGTCTCAGTTACAGCACATTGGGGTACAACAGACACAGTTTCAGCTTTCTTCAATACCCCTTTCACTCCTAAATCTTTGTTCCCCTGGTATGATCCCCCAGGTATGATCCACCTGGTACCACAGCTTTCCAGAACCTGGTTCTGCTTTCTATAGGGACATCCCTGTCCGTTTCGCCTTCTTGGGAAGTAAGTAAGGCTGGCTCCTCCACCGCCTTCTCCGGGCCATAGGCCCTGGACGTTTAGGGAAGTCTCCTTGCAAGTAGAGATGAGCGTTGTTCTACTCGAACTGTTCGCCAATCTCAAATTCGAGCTGTTTTGGGCGGTGTTCGAGCCGTTCGTCGAACACGAACAATTTGAGAAAAATTCGGCTGTTCGAGGTTATGTTCGATAACTGTTCGTGCACCAAAATCATAACTGGATTTTTTCTCAGTAATGATGAAAATTAATGTTAATACGCAGTTTGAGTGTACAGCGGGGTGGGGGGAGGGGCAGGGGATGGATCTCTGCAGGAACAATGAAGATCTCCATTTTTTTTTCTCTTTCCCGCATTTGCAGTGGGGAGGTGCAATCTGTCAGCCTATCAGCAGCGCACACACGGAGCGAAGTGCTTTTTTTCACACAAGCAAGGGCATGTGTCATTGGCAGTGTATGTCACATGTCCTTGCCCTATAAGACCAAGCCATTTTCCCCGTCGCCACCATTTTCTCACTGCTGCAGCTGCGTGTTAGACGGCACCGCTGTTGCTGTGTGCGCTATACCTTGTTAATTTCAAGCCAATTTTCGCACAAATCTACAGATAGCTTGGGAGTAGGGAATAGTTGTGATTGCAGTCCTTTTAAGGACTAGGTTACAGCATTTCCTACGACTTTTATCAGGCAGGTCTGTGCTCTTAAATAGATAGATTGTGGGAGTAAAGACTAATTGTAATTGGAGTCCTTTTCAGGACTAGGTTACATCAGTTCCTATCAGTTTTTGCCAGGCAGGTCTGTGCCAGTGCTGTGCAAGTTTTTTTCACAGCATTTGGCTGAATCTAGCAAAGCTAATCCTTTTTGGCCTATTGCAGAGTGTGTTAGTCAGTGGAGTAGCCTATCTGTGTTGCAAGATATACCACCTGTGTATAGAATACCAATTTTTTTACTGCACCTAGTGAAGTAAAATCTTTTGGGCATAGCATCATTCTATTAGTCCATCTATACTGACCTCCATCAGGTTGCAAATTGAATATAATTTTTTTCTGCATCTACCTCTGAAAAAATATTGGGCTTCTAGCTGTGTGTGGGACTTGTTGTATTAGTCCATCTATACTGACCTCCATCAGGTTGCAAACTGAATATATTTTTTTCTGCATCTACCTCTGAAAAAATATTGGGCTTCTAGCTGTGTGTGGGACTTGTTCTATTAATCCATCTATACAGACCTCCATCAGGTTGCAAACTGAATATATTTTTTTCTGCATCTACCTCTGAAAAAATATTGGGCTTCTAGCTGTGTGTGGGACTTGTTCTATTAATCCATCTATACAGACCTCCATCAGGTTGCAAACTGAATATATTTTTTCTGCATCTACCTCTGAAAAAATATTGGGCTTCTAGCTGTGTGTGGGACTTGTTCTATTAATCCATCTATACAGACCTCCATCAGGTTGCAAACTGAATATATTTTTTTCTGCATCTACCTCTGAAAAAATATTGGGCTTCTAGCTGTGTGTGGGACTTGTTCTATTAATCCATCTATACAGACCTCCATCAGGTTGCAAACTGAATATATTTTTTTCTGCATCTACCTCTGAAAAAATATTGGGCTTCTAGCTGTGTGTGGGACTTGTTCTATTAATCCATCTATACAGACCTCCATCAGGTTGCAAACTGAATATATTTTTTTCTGCATCTACCTCTGAAAAAATATTGGGCTTCTAGCTGTGTGTGGGACTTGTTCTATTAATCCATCTATACAGACCTCCATCAGGTTGCAAACTGAATATATTTTTTTCTGCATCTACCTCTGAAAAAATATTGGGCTTCTAGCTGTGTGTGGGACTTGTTGTATTAGCCCATCTATACTGACCTCCATCAGGTTGCAAACTGAATATATTTTTTTCTGCATCTACCTCTGAAAAAATATTGGGCTTCTAGCTGTGTGTGGGACTTGTTCTATTAATCCATCTATACAGACCTCCATCAGGTTGCAAATTGAATATAATTTTTTTCTGCATCTAACCCAGCCAATAGTTTTGGCCTAATACCACAGTTTGGCCACTCAGCTCTGCTCGGTTCCCATCCATTGTTTTTTTGTGCAAACAACTCCAGAGTTGTGAATTAGTTAACCACCAAAATGAGTGGAAAAAGGCCTGCTGCTGGTGGAAAGGGGAATAGGCGTGTTGGGAAGGGGAAAAAAGGTTGTGTCCGTGGGGTGGGTGTTAAAGCAACAGTAACATCTGCAGAAGAAAGACCATCTTCCAGCCAAACTAAAATGTCTACTTCTTTTAGCAGACAATGTGATAAGATCCCTTTCTTACGGCCACGCCAATCGCTACAAATTCCAGATGAGGCACAAAAACAGCAGGTGCTTCAACGGATATCAAGTGCTCCTTTAAGTGGGCTCTCCTCCACATCAACTTCAACATCACAAATACTCCAGTCCTCAAAGGTGTCACCCCAATCGCACTTGCTTCCTCACAGCTCCCAAATCTCCAGCTGCCCGTCTGAGTATGAGGTAGAACAGATGGTTGAGTCTGCAGAGCTGTTTACTCATACTATAGCCTGGGAATCAGAGATCGACTCCAGCGTTTCTGTGAATCCAGACGAGGAAATGATCTGCACTGATGCCCAGAATCTTTATGAGTCGGATCCAGGACCAGACGCAGAAGGTTCTGACCATAATGTAGACCCTCATTCCCAAACTGTAACTCCTGTTGGTGGAGACAATGAGGAAGACGATGATAAGACTCAAATACCTGATTGGAGCGACAACTTTAGTTTTTTGTCAGGGCAGGAACAGGTTGGCTCTGAGGACGACGGGTGTGATAACGCACAGGGTGATGATGATGAGGTTGGAGATCCCACTTACTGTCAACCCACAGTCAGCCAAGAGATGAGGTCAGCAGAGGAGTTGGAGGAAGATGCTAGTGACGACGAGGTCAGGTTGCGCCTTCCTGGACAGAGACGTAGTACTGGAAGCACGTCAACAACTGCATCCTCAAACACAACTCTGCCTCTCACCACAAGTCGTGGTGGCTCTTCAGGTCGCATGGGTGCTAAGCCTTGCATAGCCTGGGCATTTTTTCAGATCGATAAAGATGACCCAACTCGTGTTATCTGTAACATTTGTCAGCAAAAGCTAAGTAGAGGCCAAAAAATACATAGTTTGAGTACTTCATGCATGAACCGGCACATGGACATGAAGCATAAGTTGCAGTGGGAAGCTCAGTGTGCTACAATGCGGCCTAGCCGGCCGGGCCAACCACCGTCTGCCATATCTTGTGCATCCGCGGCCTCTTCATCCTCTGTGACTGGGGGGACAGCAGTCACACCTGTTTTGGGGCGCAGACCTGCCACCTCTTTACCCGCAACAGCCAGCGTGATTGGCAGGTCATCATTTTCTTTGGAGGTGGTAACACCAGCTGGTGTTGAGCGCTGTCCGACATCGATAGCACCACCTTTGGATCAAGGCAACCTAACATGTCCGCCTGCATCTTCCTCACAGACCGGCAGTTTGCCGGGGACACCCTTATCAACCCCGTCTAAGCACAATAGCCAGCCCTCGGTCCCTCAGATGTGGACAAGTAAAAGACCATTTCCTCCTAGCCATGAGAAAGCTAAGAGGTTGAATTTCACCATCTGCAAGCTCTTGGCTACAGAAATGCTGCCTTTCCGCCTGGTGGACACAGAGGATTTTCGAGACCTTATGTCCGTCGCAGTGCCCCAGTACCAGATGCCCAGTCGGCACTACTTCTCAAAGAAAGGTGTGCCTGCGCTCCACCAGCATGTCGCACACAACATCACCGCTTCTTTGAGAAACTCTGTGTGTGACAGGGTGCATTTCACCACAGACACTTGGACGAGTAGGCATGGACAGGGGCGTTACATGTCGCTGACTGGGCACTGGGTAACTATGGTGACAGCAGGACAAGGGGCTGCTGTCCAAGTCTTGCCGTCCCCACGAGTTGTGCGTCAATCCTCTTTATGTCAAAGTTCCTCCACTGCTTCTGCCTCCTCAACCTCCTCTCGGTCTTCCACCTGCACCCAAAGCCTGTCTGGTCATGCCACAAGCTTTCTAACTGCGCAGAAGGGATCCTGCACACCTCCTTACTATGCTGGCAGTAGGGCTCAACGTCATCAGGCGGTTTTTACATTGAAATGTCTGGGAAATGTGAGTCACACAGCTGAGGAGTTGTGGTCAGCTCTGGAGAACCAATTTCATGAATGGTTGTCTCCACTGGACCTGAAACCAGGGAAGGCCGTGTGCGACAATGCTGCAAACCTGGGTGCGGCCCTTCGCCGGGACAATGTCACACACGTGCCTTGTATGGCTCACGTGTTGAACCTGGTTGTCCAGCAATTTTTAGCCCACTATCCCAGACTAGATGGCCTTCTGCAGAGGGCACGGTCGCTGTGTGCTCACTTCCGCCGTTCGCATCCCGCAGCTCAGCGACTTACATCTCTACAGAAGTCGTTGGGCCTGCCACTTCACCGGCTAAAATGCGATGTGCCTACCCGGTGGAATTCAACTCTGCACATGTTGCAGCGACTGTGGCAGCACCGACAAGCCCTGGTGCAATACGTTCTGACGTATAGCCTGGGCCAACGAGATTCAGAGGTGGGGCAAATCACGCTGGAGGAGTGGTCTCAGATCAGGGACCTATGCACCCTTCTGCACAGTTTTGAAATGGCGACGAAGATGTTTAGTGCTGACGATGCCATTATCAGCATGACTATTCCGGTGATTTACATGCTGGAGCACATGTTAAACAGAATTCGGAGTCAGGTGGTGGCACAAGAGGAGGTGGAGGAAGTAGAGGAGGAGGAGTTGTATGCGGAAGGGCTAACATCTGCAAGGTCCAGACGGTCGGCAGCACCAAGGCGGCAGGCATGTGAGGGTGGGGGAGATGGTTTTACCAGGGCGCATGGTAGCAGCCAAACTAGTGAGGAAGGTGCAGGAGCCCAGGAAGAAGTGGAGGACGAACTGATGGAAGACTCATCAGATGAGGGAGACCTTGATCACATTTCTGTTGTGCGAGGTTGGGGGGAGAGGACAGAGGAAGGAAGCATGATTGTTACCTCGCCACCAACACAACAGGGACTTGGTGCTCCTGGATGCGCAACACACATGAGTGCCTTCTTGCTGCACTACCTGCAACATGACCCTCGAATTGTGAGAATTAGAAATAATCCTGACTACTGGGTTGCCACACTGTTAGATCCCCGGTACAAAAGTAAATTTGCAGAAATTATTCCTGCCATAGAAAGGGATGCACGCATGCAGGAGTATCAGCAGAGACTGTTGCAGAATCTTACATGTGCTTTTCCACAAAATACCAGTGGTGCACGTAGTGAATCTCACAGTTCCAACTTGCCAACCGTGGGACCGTCAAGTGTTCAGCACTCAAACCGTAACAGAACCACAGTATCTGCTGGTAACATCAATTTTGCGGAATCATTTCACCACTTTTTTAGCCCATCCTTTGCAAGGCCACAGGAGACAAGAAGTCTGACACATAGTCAACGCCTAGAGACGATGGTACAGGAGTATCTCCAAGTAAACATTGAAGCCACGACTGTGTCACTGGACCCTTGCTCTTTTTGGGCTTCCAATCTGGATAAATGGCCGGAGCTAGCCACTTACGCCTTGGAGATCTTGTCATGCCCCGCAGCCAGCGTTCTGTCTGAACGTGTGTTCAGCGCTGCTGGTGGTGTGCTGACAGATAAGCACACGCGGCTCTCCACTGATAATGTAGACAGACTCACGTTCATAAAGATGAACAAATCATGGATCCGAAACGACTTTTCTACCCCTGTGTCATCCTGGGGAGAGTAAAAGCTTGATGATTGGTTAAAATCACCCTACCAACCGTTTTAAGCTTTCAAATTACTAATCATGTTTATCTGTATCTTGGCTGGAAAATAATTTGGGCTTTGTAGCAGTGTGCAGCACTGATTCTATTAGGCCATCTATAATAAGCTCCACCAGATTTAAAATTACTAATCATGTTTATCTGTATCTTGACTGGAAAATAATTTGGGCTTTGTAGCAGTGTGCAGCACTGATCCTATTAGGCCATCTATACTAAAGTTTCACCAGATTTAAAATTAATAATAATTTTTAGCTGCATCTAGCCCGGAAAATAATTTTGGGCTCCGAGATGCGCAAGACACATAAGTGCCTTCTTGCTGCACTACCTGCAGCATGACCCTCATATTGTCAGAATTCGAAGTAATCATGACTACTGGGTTGCCACACTCTTAGATCCCCCAAACTTTTCGATCAACCTTTTCATTTTAATAAAGACCAAAAAAATGGTCATTTTTGAAATTATAAGCATTAGCAGGTTGTTAGAAACTGAAATCAAACAGTTTTCAACTCAAAACTTTATTCTAGGTGATGTTACATTTTCACATAGGACCCCTTGTTCGAAAGGAGCTTCTGAACTCTCTCGTCCATTGAATTTGTCAGGTTTTGGATGGTTTCTGCTTCAATTGTTTTGCATAAGGACAGAATACCCTCCCAGAGCTGTTGCTTAGATGTGAACTGCCTCCCGCCATCATAGACACTCCTTTTAATGATGCTCCAAAGGTTCTGAATGGGGTACAGGTCAGGGGAGCATGGGGGTCACACCATAAGTTTGTCCCCTTTTATGCCCATATCTGCCAGAGATGCAGATGTTTTATGTGCAGCATGAGATGGTGCATTATCATGCAGAAAAATGATCTTACTGTGAAATACACGGTTCTTCTTCTTGAACCATGGCAGGAAGTGCTGTTTGAGAAAATCCACATACATTATGGAGTTCATCTTTAGCGCCTTCAGGGATCCTAAAGGGGCCGACAATCTCTCTCCCCATGATTCCAGCCCAAAACATTACTCCACCTCCTCCTTGTTGGCGCTGTAGCCGTGTTTGCATGGGGTGTCCATCAACCAGCCATCCTCCACTCCATCCATCTGGACCATCGAGCGCTGCACGGCACTCATCCGTGAACAAAACAGTTTTGAAATCAGTCTTCATGTAATGTTTGGCCCACTGGAGCCGTTTCTGCTTGTGTGAAGTGGATAGAGGAGGTCGACAGGATGGCGTATGCACAGCTGCAAACCTCTGAAGGACCCTGCATCTTGTTGTTCGGGGGACGTTGGAGGCACAAGCAGCTTCAAAAACTTGTCTGCTGCTATGACAAGGCTTTTTTGCCGCTGCTCTTTCAACCTGACGTAATTGCCTGTAGGAAAGAGTCCTCAATTTGCCCTTATCAGCACGCACACGTGTGTACTGTGAATCAGCTACATACTTCTTGATTGCCAAGACACTTCATCCTGATCATCGCACAATGTTGATTGTAGTCATGCCTTGACCTAAACACTCCACAATTTGTTGCTTCTCAGCAGCCGACACATCCTTTTTCTTTCCCATTTTGGCAGAAAATGTAGGCTGCTTAATAATGTGAGACAGCCTTCTTAAGTAGTCTTGCCTTTCATTGGACACACCTGCCAAACTAATTAGCACAGGTGTCTGCAATTGCTTACAGTGATATAAAGAGCCCTGACACACATCACCATCAATGAGTTTAACTGACAAACAAACAAATTCTTCCCTTATCACTCCTAAACACTTTTTGCATAATAATTTGGAACGCAGTGTACATGTGCTTTTCCACAAAACACCAGTGGTTCACGTAGTGAATCTTACAGTTCTAACTTGCCAACCGTGGTCTGTATGGAGTTGTTCAATAAAGGGTCCAAAATTAAGATAACATAGATGGGAGAGGTCTCTATGAATAGGAATTCCTAAGTATTTGATACCCTGTGAGGGCCAGGCAAAGGGAAAGTTGGACTGGATGGAATCCTATATGGATTTGGGGAGGGAGACATCGAGGGCCTCAGACTTCGCTGCATTGATTTTAAAATTTGACCATGTAACAAAGTGATCTATTTCAGCCATAACAGCATGGATGGATATATGTGATTGAGTGATATATACTAGGACATCATCAGCAAATAGAGAGCACTTGTACTCGGTGCCTCCCACCTCAATCCACCTAATATTGGGGTTATGGCGAATTGATGAGAGCAGGTGCTCCGTCACTAGGATGTATAAGAGAGGGGACAGAGGACATCCCTGCCTTGTCCCATTGGTGATTGTGAAAGGTGATGAAAATGTTCTGATGCACCCCCTGGGCCTTGGGACACCCGGAGCCGGACCCTTTTTGGTGGATGCTGGTGGTTGTAGTCTTCGTGACGGCGACCCGGTTCCGTGGCTCAGGGTGGTCAAACCAGTGGCGGAACTATTTATGTGGTTTTGATGTTTAAATGTCCGACTACGCCACACGTGGATTGCGGTCAGAGTGAACCGCCGCTGCAGGGCAGACCGCTGAGGCTGGTGTTGTGGGTGCAGCAGAGCGTAGCATAACTCCCCACGGGAGGAGTATAGCCTCAGGGCAGTGTATGCGGAGGATGGGGGTGATGGTGCAGGGCAGCAGCAGTAACGACACGGAGTCAGTGATGCAGTCCAGGGCCTTTACTCACAGTTCTTATTATCCAGACCACGTCTGCAGGTAACGGCTGCCCACGTCGTACTGTGCTCACCAGGTGATGGGCTCAGACAACTCCCAGATAACTTTGGAGCGCTTCACAGGACCCCCTTTGTGTGTCCTTTGTCTGGCCTTTCTTACCAACCCTTCTGTCCGGCTGCCTCGGGCCTCCTCTTGGTAAACTTGGCGCCAGTTTCCCTGACCCTATGTGGTGCCTTCCTAGCGGGTGTAGCGAGGGGCTGCGCCACATAAAATGTCACAGCCTCCGGTTTCTAGCTGAGGGTCGTTTCCTGCCTCCACTAGTTTCGGGGACCGGTCTCCCCCTTTGGCCTGACCCCTCCACGCAGGTGGATTCGGGCGTGCGGTGGCGTCTCGCCCGTCCGCACCCCTGGGATCCCTTCATTCCTCGTTCCTGGAGCCTTCTCCGCTCCTCTTCCTTCCTTCTCCCTCTTCCAGGCCTGGGCCTCTGTTACTAGGCCCGCCTCCGGAGCAGAGCTCATGCAGAGCCCCTGCTCCCTGCCACTTCTGCTCAGACTTCTCTGCACTGAACTAAGATGGTGCCCACCTTTTATACTCCCTTCTCAATGCACCCAGGAACTACTTCCTCCCTGCTCCTGCACTACAGGGTTCCCCTTCCTCAGTGTTCCCTCCCCCCACTCCAGCCAGGGACAGGGACTGTCGTGCCCATCTCAGAGGCATATTGGTCGCCCTGCCCCACGGCAATGTGGTGTAATGCATGCAGGTGTCGGGTCCTGATCCACACTCCATCCTTACCTGAGAGTGAGATATCACACCTCTGGGTGAGGTGCAATACCTCTGTAGCAACCGAGCCCTCAGGGTGCTACAGTTCCATTTATCTTCAGCCTAGGTGACGTATTGTGATACAGGGCCGTGATTTTGGCTATAAAAGGGTCCCCTAGATCCCTACCCCAAGCTTTTTAAGAGAATCATATATGGCGTGCCAGGAGACTCTATGGAATGCTTTCTCAGCATCCAACGAGAGTATCTAATTACAAATTTTTAACTGCATCTAGCCCAGGAAATACTTTGTGCCTAGTAGCAGTGTCTGCTAGTCAGCGGATTATCCCGGCTGTTAAGCAAGCTACACCACCTGTAGTTTAGACGCTTAATTTTTTCAAAGGAAATGCTTCGGGACCATGGGATACTCAGTGAAGAGCATCAGGAGGCACCCCAAGGCATAGGGGCTGGGACTGGCAGTAGGATGCCTTGCGGTGGACAGCCGAGCTCGATCCTTATAAAAGCTTTTTAACTGCAGCAGCTTTAGTGGACGCTACTGGAGCTGGAATTACGCGGCTGCTGGCATGAGACTTGCCCTCCAATAGATCCTTGTAAATGGATTTAAAGTGTATTCATTCAAATTAGAGAGACAATTTAAATTAAAAAGCTTAGAGCTGCCTCCACCACAGGGGGGCTCGCTCGACCCACCAGTGGACAGGCACCAGTATTGGGAGAGGGGGGCTGGCCATCAGGGTTCACCGCGGCTCTGGCACAAACCCGGCAACACGGAGGTGGCACGGGCAGGAGCGGGCTGGCCGTGTCGGCTTCTCACTTTTTGGATTTTAGAAGGGCATGACATGCCTATATCTGTGTCTCCCCCTCCTTTTACTCCTCCACCTCTTTTCTTTTCTCATGACTATATGTACTTGTCACTTTTCCATGTGTTAGTTATGTCTTCTGAGCAGTTTGTCAGCTTTTGGACACCTTTGAAGGTGTTTTCTATGTGTTTCTATGTGTTTTTGTTTGCCTGCCATTGGTTTTAACGGTGTTCGAAGGTGTTCGACGAACAGTTCGACGAACAGTTCGGCGAACACACGGGTGTTCGACGAACCGAACTGAACTCGAACACTACGGGGGTGGCTCAACACTACTTGCAAGTTGCAGTTTACCTTTTTCCATAGTGCTGCTTTTCTCTTTCTCGGCCTCTTGCTGCATCACTGTCAACCTTCAACCCACTGGCCCTGAACTCTTCCACTCCTCTCAGTTGTCCCTCCTGCACATACTTCAAGGTTTCAACCAACAACTACATCTGTGACTGACTGGAAAACGAAAAACCATTGCTCTTCTCTGGACCAAACCCCTCCACCTTCTGACTGGACCAATCACCAACTCTTCTTCAGTTGCTGGGCAAAACTTCCCAGTTACTGCAGTCTCTAAACCTTCTATATCTAAGGTGCTCCCAACTAAATCTTCCTCCTTTCTTACTTAATCCCTATGCTTTATGTTTTATACACTAATAGACCCACCACTCCCTATCTGCCCCAATGTTCCTATCTATAACTAATTAAAAACTAAACTATATTATATTCTCTCCTTATACACTGTACATGAATAACATTATACATTGATCACACTACATTACATTTTAGTACAAACACTGTTTAAAGAGGGAGAGGCATATGACAGCCCCTGTCACACCTTTACATACATATAGTCGACTTGGAAGGGTTGATCCTACTGACAGATTCCCTTTAACAATGCATCCAGTGAATTTATACTTTCTGTGGCACCTCAATGAGTATTAGATACTTTGCTTCCATAGACTTGTATCTATCAAACTGACCAAAGCAAAGTAGCTTGACACCAACCCTGGCATATTCAGCACATTAGGCACATGCCCTCCCATCTGTGCCCCTGCCCTCAGGGGTTTCAGATAAATCACATAACACCATGCTAATACTATTTTGAAAGATCAACTAAACAAGAAATAAATGGTATAGAACTAGTTCTCTCTGCCTGCTGGGTTCCAATATCTCTTTTCACATGAGGATACCCTGTGAACTTTTGACTGTGGATATTTTTATGAGGCATGCTATGTCATTGACATTATTCTAATACTTAGAATATTTGAAGATATTTACCTTGTCCTCACTACTATAGTACTGTTACCTAGTTTAACCTTTTAAAGAGCCATTATCAACAGTCTGGGGCTGCGATTTTTACTTAAAATAAGAGTGGACAGTGACATTCTAGTGAATTTTCTAAATAAGAATTATTTGCAGGAGTGGCCGGAAGGATCCTTAATATCCCCATAAAGGACCTGACTTTCTAGCAAAAGTTGAGTTTGAACTTCCGGGTTGTGAGATCCCGCCATGCAGAGGGGGATCCAACCCTACCTGTCCATCCTCTCTATGAAAGAGGGATATCTTGCTCTTTGCATGAACCAAACACTGCCCATACTTTACTAAGTGGCTGCTGAACAGTAATCACTCTAATGATTTTACCATTTGGTAACAGTTTAGTAAAGTATGCAGCAGCACTGGGTTAGTATAAGAAGCAAGATATTGCTATGTCACACGAGATCTCGCTTTTCATTTTGATGAGAGCCATACAGGTTTGTGGTATTCTGCTCTGCATGCCAGGATCCCACAACCTGGAAGTTCAGACCCGACTTTTGCTAGAAAATCAGGTTTTTTAAGGTATATTAGGGACCTTTCTACCCAGTTTTGCTTTCTTAAATAAAAAGGGCTGCCCCAGACTGGTGGCAGGTACTTTTTAAGAACTGTTTGATTTTTCATTTTTGCACTTTTGTTTTTTTCCTTCCCGTCTTCTATAACTACTTTTTTTTTTTTTTTTATCAACAAAGCTATATGAAATCTTGCTTTTGTGGGAGTAGTTGTAGTTTTGAATGACAACATTAATTTTCCTATATAATATACTGAAAAACAAGGGGGAAAAAAATCTGCGTTTTACTGGTGATTCTTGGTAACATTTGAGGGTCCATGTGACTTTTTGATTTTTTTATTCAATTTTTTTGAGAGGTGGCATGACTGAAATATAACAAGTCTGCCTTTTAGATTTTTTTTTTCATTTTTGCTTTCACCTTTATAAAATAAATATTTGGACATTTTATTGGTTCAGGCAATTATACATGCAGAAAAAACAAACATATTCATTTTAACATTTCTATATTTCCTTTGACATAACCTTATGAGGTCTTGTTTTTTTGTGGGATGAGTTGTAGCTTTAATGGCACCATTCATTTTACAATATACCATAGATTGGAAAAAATTGACAGTGGGTGGAACTGAACTGCCCTTAAAATAACATCAATTCAACTGTTGTTTTCACTATGCAGTAAAAAGGACCTGATAACTTTGTTCTATGGGACAGCATGGTTATGGTGATAGCAAATTTATATAACATTTTTTAACTACTTAATTTAAAAAAGTGCCAAAAATGTGTCTTTAGTTTTCATATTGAAAGCTATAACTTTTTTTTATTTTCTAGTTGATATGAGGGCTTGTTTTTTGCTTGGTGACTTTTACCATTGACCATTTTGCAATCCATACAACTTTCAGATGCTTCCCTGATGGTTACGCGCACATACCTGAACACAGAGCAGTGACTGAAACCATGGCAGGGGGAATAAAGTTCATTTCCTCCCGGCAGTGGAGCTCTCTGTGCCGGCAAGGCATTGTGTCAGAACATTATTAATCTGCAGATTAACCCTATATCTGCAGGTTCATAGCATTATTTTAAATTAGAGATTCCCTTTAAAAACTGCCGGGCACCGAGCAGCGCTGTAGACTAGATGGATAGGCGGATCCCCGGCAACACATCAATGAGAGCTGTGACAAGAAGGGTAGCTGTGTCAGCACAGTGTCCAGAGCATTGAGCAGATACCAGGAGACAGGCCAATACACCAGGAGACGTGGAGGGGGCCGTAGGAGGGCAACAACTAAGTAGCAGGACCACTACCTCCTCCTTTGTGCAAGGAGGAACAGGAGGAGCAGTGCCAGAGCCCTGCAAAATGACCTCCAGCAGACCACTAATATCCATGTGTCTGCTCAAACTGTCAGAAACTGACACCCTGAGGGTGGTATGAGGTCCTGACATCAACAAGTTGGTCTTGTGTTTACATCCCAACACCATGCAGGGTAATTGGCATTTGCCAGAGAACCCCAACATTGGCAAATTTGGCATTGGCACACTGTGCTCTCCACAGATGAGAGCAGGTTCACACTGAGCACATGTGACAGACGTGACGGAGTCTAGAGACTCCGTGGAGAACGTTCTGCTGCCTGTAACATCCTCCAGCATGACAGTGGGTCAGTAATGGTGTGGGCAGGCATTTCTTTGGAGGGCAGCACAGCCCTCTATGTGCATGCCAGAGGTACCCTGACTGCCTTTACGTTCCGGGATGAGATCCTCAGACCCATTGTGAGACCATATGCAGGTGCAGTGGGCCCTGGGTTCCTTCTGATGCATGACAATGCTAGGCTTCATGTGGCTGAACTGTGTCAGGAGTTCCTGCAAGATGAAGGCATTGATGCTTTGGACTGGCCTGCCTGTTCCCTAAACCTGAATCCAATCGAGAACATCTGGGACATCATGTCTCATTCCATCCACCAACGCAATGTTGCACCACAGACTGTCCAGGAGTTGACTGATGTTTTAATCAAGGTCTGGGAGGAGATCCCTCAGGAGAACATCTGATGCCTCATCAGGAGCATGCCCAGGCATTGTAGGGAGGTCATACAAGCACGTGGAGGCCACCCACACTCATGAGCATCATTTCCTTGTCTTGTGGTATTTCCACTGAAGTTGGATCAGCCTGTAATTTGATTTTCCACTTTCATTTTGAGTATCAATCCAAATCCATCCATGGAATATTAATTTTGATTTACATTGATCATTTTTATGTATTATTGTTCTCAACTCATTCCACTATCTAATGAATAAAGATTTGCAACTGGAATATTTCATTCAGTGATATTTAGGATGTGGTATAGTGTTCCCTTTATTTCTTTAATATATATAGTGTATGTGTGTGTGTGTGTATATATACAAACACATATATATATATATATATATATATATATATATATATATATATATATACAGTACAGACCAAAAGTTTGAACACACCTCGTTTAAAGATTTTTCTGTATTTTCATGACTATGAAAATTGTACATTCACACTGAAGGCATCAAAACTATGAATTAACACATGTGGAATTATATACTTAACAAAAAAGTGTGAAACAACTGAAAATATATCTTATATTCTAGGTTCTTCAAAGTAGCCAGCTTTTGCTTTGATGACTGTTTTGCACACTCTTGGCATTATCTTGATGAGCTTCAAGAGGTAGTAACCGGAAATGGTTTTCACTTCACAGGTGTGCCCTGTCAGGTTTAATAAGTGGGATCTCTTGCCTTATGAATGGGGTTGGGACCATCAGTTGTGTTGTGCAGAAGTCTGGTGGATACACAGCTGATAGTCCTACTGAATAGACTGTTAGAATTTGTATTATGGCAAGAAAAAAGCAGGTAAGTAAAGAAAAACGAGTGGCCATCATTACTTTAAGAAATGAAGGTCAGTCAGTGCGAAAAATTGGGAAAACTTTGAAAGTGTCCCCAAGTGCAGTTGCAAAAACCATCAAGCGCTACAAAGAAACTGGCTCACATGAGGACCGCCCCAGGAAAGGAAGACAAAGAGTCACCTCTGCTTATGAGGATAAGTTTATCCAACTCACCAGCCTCAGAAATCGCAGGTTAACAGCAGCCCAGATTAGAGACCAGGTCAATGCCACACACAGTTCTAGCAGCAGACACATCTCTATAACAACTGTTAAGAGGAGACTTTGTGCAGCAGGCCTTCATGGTAAAATAGATGCTAGGAAACCACTGCTAAGGACAGGCAACAATCTGAAGAGACTTGTTTGGGCTAAAGAACACAAGGAATGGACATTAGACCAGTGGAAATCTGTGCTTTGGTCTGATGAGTCCAAATTTGAGATCTTTGGTTCCAACCACCGTGTCTTTGTGCAACGCAGAAAAGGTGAACGGATGGACTCTACATGCCTGGTTCCCACCGTGAAGCATGGAGGAGGAGGTGTGATGGTGTGGGGGTGCTTTGCTGGTGACACTGTTGGGGATTTATTCAAAATTGAAGGCATACTGAACCAGCATGGCTACCACAGCATCTTGCAGCGGCATGCTATTCCATCCGGTTTGCGTTTAGTTGGACAATCATTTATTTTTCAACAGGACAATGACCCCAAACACACCTCCAGGCTGTGTAAGGGCTATTTGACCAAGAACGAGAGTGATGGGGTGCTACGCCAGATGACCTGGCCTCCACAGTCACCAGACCTGAGCCCAATCGAGATGGTTTGGGGTGAGCTGGACCGCAGAGTGAAGGCAAAAGGGCCAACAAGTGCTAAGCATCTCTGGGAACTCCTTCAAGATTGTTGGAAGACCATTACCAGTGACTACCTCTTGAAGCTCATCAAGAGAATGCCAAGAGTGTGCAAAGCAGTCATCAAAGCAAAAGGTGGCTACTTTGAAGAACCTAGAATATAAGACATATTTTCAGTTGTTTCACACTTTTTTGTTAAGTATATAATTCCACATGTGTTAATTCATAGTTTTGATGCCTTCAGTGTGAATGTACAATTTTCATAGTCATGAAAATATAGAAAAATCTTTAAATGAGAAGGTGTGTCCACACTTTTGGTCTGTACTGTATATATATATAAATATATATATATATATATATATTGTGACAGAGTCACTGGTATTATATGCGAGGGGAGGTATGTGTCATGCAGGTTGCTGGCCTGTGTGAATTGAAACCAATAGATTTTTTGCCATCATATTATATTCTGAGGGTGACCTCTTTAAAAGGGTGTGGTTTTATGGGAATGACGTAGATATGGGAGGGAAGTCATTCCCCATACCTCCCCTCAGGGTGTAACTGAACAGGGTATAAGCGTTCAGTCAGCTTGTTTCCTGGGTGGAGTGTGTGGTCTGGAGATTGAGGTCTCCAGGCTGTGTGTGGCTGACACCAGAGAGCAACACCGGAGGTCTGTTGTTGCGGAAACTTCACAGGACTATCTGCAGCTGGTAAAGGCCTTGCTGGCTAAGAGGACTATGTTATATTTTCATCTTTTGTTTCTCCGTTAACTCCAAGAGGGACTGTTTATTTTATTGGGATGCTGCTGGAGTTTATTCTGCACAATAAACCCGCAGGAAGCTTACCCAAACCGTGTGTCCTGTGTCTGCCTCCGGAGAGCCGAGGGAGTCATCGTGCCACAATTTTTATGTTTAGTGTTTATTTAAGGTTCAACTCTGAGCTGGTGGGAGGAGACTAGCTGCTATGATGTCTCCCATACAGCACCCAGGAATTCCTGCTCTTCATTCTTTAGTTATCACACAGACAGAAATAGCCAGAAACAGCATGGGGTAAATTTTGCAGCAATACCAAACAGTGTAGGTGTGAATCAAGCACTGAGGTAAGGTAAAAGTCTTGTTAGAAAGCTCAGCATGATCATTTTGTATCTTCTTTTGGTTGTTTTCTTATTATGCCCTTCACTCCTTTTCCCGTCTCCTCTCTGTATAGAATATATTAGGAGGTACAGTGGCTTACAAAAGTATTCACCCTCTTGGCATTTTTCGCGTTTTGCTACCTCACAACCTGGAATTTAACTTTTTTTTGAGGGTTTTCATCAGTTCATGTAATGAGTATGCCTACAACTGTGAACATTTGGTTTTCTTTTTATTGTGAAGCAAACAACAAATAAGACAAAATAACTGAAAACTTCAGTGTGCATAACTATTCACCCCCCCCTAAAGTCAGTACTTTGTAGAGCCTCATTTTGCAGCAATTACAGCTACAAGTCACTTTGAATAAGTCTCTATGAGCTTTCCACATCTTGCCACTGGGATTTTTGCTCTTTCCTCAAGGCAAAACTGCTCCAGCACCTTCAAGTTAGATGGTTTCCTCTGGTGAACAGCAATCTTCAAGTCTGACCACAGATTCTCAATTAGATTAAGGTCTGAGCTTTGACTAGGCCACTCCAAAACATTTACACGTTTCCCCTTAAACCATTCGAGTATTGCTTTAGCAATATGCTTTGGGTCATTGTCTTGTTGCAAAGTGAACCTCCATCCTAGTCTCAAATAACTGACAGACTGAAACAGGTTTTGCTAAAAATATCCATTTATTTTTCACCATCTTCCCCTCGACTCAGACCATTTTCCCTGTCCCTGCTGCTGAAAAACATCCCCACAGCATGATGCTGCCAACACCATTTTTTACTGTGGGGATGGTCTTCTTGGGATGATGAGCTGTGTTGCTTTGGCGCCAGACATAGCGTTTACATTGGTTGCCAAAAAGTTTAATTTTGGTCTCATCTAACCACAGCACCTTCCTCGATACATTTGGGGAATCTCCCACATGTCTTTTGGCAAACTCAGAACGAGCCTTATAATTTTCGTGTGTAAATAAAGCCTTTTTTTCTGCCCACTCTTCCATAAAGGCCACCTCTGCGGAGTGTAAGGCTTATTGTGGTCGTATGGATAGATACTCCAATCTCTGTTTAGGAACTCTGCAACTCCTTCAGGGTTACTTTTGGTCTCTGTGCTGCCTCTCTGATTAATGCCCTCCTTGCCTGGGCTGAGAGTTTTGGTGGGCGGCCCTCTCTTGGCAGGTTTGTTGTGGTACCATGTTCAGTTGATGATAACGGATTTGATGGTGCTCTGGGGATCATCAGAGATTGGGATATTTTTTTATAACCCACCCTGACTTGTACTTCTCAACAACTTTGTCCCTGACTTGTTTGGAGATCTCCTTTGTCTTTGTGGTGTTATTTGGTTAGTGGTGCCTCTTGCTTAATGGTGTTGCAGCCTCTGTGGCCTTTCATAAAAGGTGTGTATATACTAATGTTAGGGTGAACACTTTGGTATGTTCACTAGTTGCCTGCTCCTGGCCTAATGGATATGATCAAGTGCATGCAAGAAAGAATAACATTAGACACACACACAGTCGGATGTAAGCTCTCCTTGATCAGCTATGGCACTGCTCCAAGTGTCTTTATTCAACCCGAATATAGACTTATATAGACTGTAAATAGGGCTCGGTTAACCCTAGAATGGGAGTAACCAGATGTATTCATTGGTTAGTCCATGGGCAGATCCATGAGGTCATCAGGGGGCGTGATCCATGAGGTCATCGGGGGCGTGGTCCATGAGGTCATCAGGGGGCGTGGTCCACAAGGTCATCAGGGGGCGTAGTCCATGAGGTTATCAGGGGGCATAGTCCATGAAGTCATCAGGGTGGGTTGGTCCATGTGGTCATCAGGGGGCGTAGTCCATGAGGTCATCAAGGTGGGTTGGTCCATGAGGTCATCAGGGGGCATAGTCCATGAGGTCATCAAGGTGGGTTAGTCCTGCTATAGAATGCAGCTTCCTCCCAGAACAGAGCATGGTGTGATGAAACAGGAAATGGCAGCCATCTTTTGATCTAAACAACCTTATGTAAGGTGAAATAATACACTTTTTGGGTCTTTTTTCTCAATCTCCTATGTCTTGAGGTTAATTAAGTATTTGAGCCTTTAGCTCTCCTCAACACTGACAGGCCATGTGACACTTAGATTGCACACAGGTAGAATTCCTTTCACTAAGCATGTGACTTATGAAGGCAATTGTTTGCACCATTAATTTTTAGGGGCTTCATAGCAAAAAGGGTGAATACATATGCACATGCAAATTTTTAGTTATTTGAGCCTATCAATTTAATTTATGCCTTTATTTTTCTCACTTCACCAACTTACACTATTTAGTGCTGATGCATCACACACAAATCAGATTACAAAAATATTTAAACACGGGTTTAAATGTAACAAAATAGGTAAAAAGCCAAGGGATGTGAAGACATTCGCAAACCACTGTATAACCTGAAACTTTACTGTGCTGGCAGTTTATTTTATCTTGAGCAAGATGGAGATGAACTGTTTTTTTTCAGAGTGGATGATGAGTTCAGGAGATGAGGGAGGAAGAAATAGCTCATAAGTGGACACAGAAACAGAATTCTCTGATAAGATATACTACTTACTTTCTGACATTCGGATATACTGTTGAATTATGCATCGTTTGTTGAAAGTACAGTTGCTATTTAACCACACAGACTTGTAGTCCTTTCTGTGAATGGATATTTTGTTAATTTCCAGTCATTGGGAGCATCTCTTGGTTCAAATGAATTAATTTTATAGTAGTCAAATATTAAAATTAATTTAAGGCGCTGGGAAGAACACTATGTGGATCTATTGTGATATGCAGTTTTATTTTACTTTTCTCTGAAGATTTTCGAAATAAAACATTGAAGTGCAACCTAAGCAACTGAATGCAATTTAACTGCTTCCGGTTCACCCATAGACTTTACATGTTTGGAACTGCTGTGTATGCAGGGAAAGCATAATGCAGAAGACTTGTGTATACTGTAGAGGTCAATGCATAGTGATATGGTTTTGCCTGCGATGACGTGACATTGTTGTGTCATGTGCTTGTTGCAGCCAATGAGTGGCCTCTGTGTGGCTGCAGCTCATCAATTTCCTATTAGAGCAGAAGTCTGCTCTGATGAAATAGTAAAGACTGCAGCCAAACAGCGACCGCTCATTGGCTGCAGCTGGCACATGACACAACAATGTAATGACCCTAATCTTCAATACAATGATGTTTCCTTAAATTTGTTCACAGTGAGCCTTATATAGTCTCCATGTTGCCCTACCTATTGATGGCTACAAAATAAGTTAAATGGGATCCCTCAATTAGGTTGTTCTCACAGGAGTTAAAGGGAATCTGTCACCACATTTGACCTATCTAAACTATTAATATGGGCATACAGGTTATAGAATACTGGAAAAAGTCATCCCTGTATGTCTCATATCAGATGTCTTGTTGCTGAGAAATCATCTTTTATCACTTTATGTAAATGACCTCTTCCAGGCTATGGGGAGGGTGGTGTCTGGAAGATAACTCTGCCTCCAGAGCTTGTTTTACATGAAGGGGAGTTACCAGTGTGAGACAAGTAACTAACACAGAACAGGAGAAATGAAATTTGTCTTCTTGCAAACACATTTTTTGCTTCTCTCTCAGCTCTGCTGAATTGCAACACTATTATACCCTGTCTGTCTGTGAGATGGAGGCTGAAGCTGAGAGGAACTCTCAGATGTGTCAGGTATAATCACACACAGCTCTGCAGTGAGGTCAGGAGAGCAGAGAACAACCATTACTTGTCTCACACTGGTAACTCCCCTTCATGTAAAATAAGCTCTGGAAGCAGTTATCTTCCAGGCAGCATCCTCCCCATAGCCTGGAAGAGGTCATTTATATAAAGTGATAAAAGGTGATTTCTCAGCAACAACAAGGCATCTGATATGAGGCATACAGGTAGGACTTTTTCCAGCTGTGAATAACCTGTATGCCCATATTGATAGTTTAGATAGGTCAAATGTGATGACAGATTCCCTTTAATAACTAATCTTTCATTTTCTTATCTTCTCTCAACTGATTATCTCCATTAGAAATCTGAGCTGAACTTTGTGGTTACAAACCAGCAGAGAAGAGCTCAGAACAAAGCTCAGGGTTAGGGTGAAACCAGACATGTGGTTGACCATTGCCCAACAAGGATGAGAGAATGTTTGCCTCATAGCCAGCCACATGTCAAGAACAACTGATCGCACCCTTATAAATCCTCACTTCAGAACACGCTTTTGGAAGGATTCTCAATGTGCTCATTCTGCAGCTAATAATTAACAGGACAACACAAAGACTATTAAAAGCAAAAGGTGCAAATTAAAAAGAAAAAACTTAAAGAAGCAGTCCCATCAAAATTGTATATATCATATATTGCAATCATCATGTTATACAGCACTGTGCACTTACAATTACTCATTTTGTCTTTCTACCCAGCTAATTCTTCTCTTTTCAATTAGGTCTATGGCATCACATGATTAAAAACAGACTAGCAGAATCTATCTAAGCTCTATGTAGAAACATGAGTCACTGTAAAAGTCCATGGCAGGGGGGGAGGAGAAATCAGCTGAGTCAGGAATTGAAGAGGGGAATCATAAATGTAGGGACAAGAGACTTCCTATTTCCACATTCAGCAGAGAAAAGAGAATAATTAGCTGGGTAGAAGGGCAAAATGAACAATTGTAAGTACACAGTTCTATATAATATGATGATTGTAATATATTAAGAGGACAAAAACTTTGATGGGAGTGCTTCTTTAAAGGGTGATTCTGAACTTGTTTTCACTAGTGCACTCCCTTGCGTTTGCACTTCTTGCTTATTACGTTCCTGATTGATTGACAGTTCAGATCGGTGGCATAGTTGTGCAGTATTGAAGGAGTGCAAGAACTGTGAAGATGGCTGGATTGCTGATATTAACCATATAAATGTCACTGTCAATTTCTTATTGTGAGCGTGACGATCTATGGTGCATGTGACACGCCCCCTGGGCCGCGTGGGGAACCCGGAACCGGGCCTTTTTGTAGATGCTGGGGGTTGTAGTCACCGTGGCGGTGACCCGGTCCCGTGGCTCAGGGTGGTCAAACTAAATGGCAGTTTATATGCTGAATGTCCGACTACGCCACCCGTGGATTGCGGTCAGAGTGAACCGCCACTGCAGGGTAGACCGCTGAGGCTGGTGTTGTGGGTGCAGCAGAGGATAGTACAACTCCCCACGGGAGGAGTATAGCCTCAGGGCAGTAAACAGGGATGTTGGTGGTGATGGTGCGCGGAAGCAGCAGTAACCACACGGAGTCTGTCATGCAAGTCAGGGTCTTTACTGTTGGTGGTATTAAGGGACCCGTCCAGAATACAGGTTAACAATGGAGGCCTGGTCAGTCTGAGAGCAACTGGGAAATCCCTCTGGTCAGGGGGAGTTTGTAGGCCTACCGTGCTGACTTCACTCTTTCTTGGCTATCCCACTGTAGTGTAGTGATAGCCCACGTCCCTGAGTGTACCGTGTTGTTCTCACCCGTATGACTGGCGACTCGGGCCTTTCGTGCTTCTCACCCCTCCAGGGCAGTAGTGGTCCCTCTCGTGTGGCTGAGCCTCCGGGCTTCCTTGGGCCAGAGGACTTGAAGTCCCCTGCGTGGTGGTTTTCTGCTTCTGGGCTTATAACCCTCACAGCCTCGGACTCCAGTGTCCGGCTTAGTAAGTCTCTGGTCAGGACGAACTCTGCTAGTTCCCCTCCTCGCCTCGTGTTCCTCCTCTGCCTACAGGGACTCCTCAGCCTGCTGCTGACCTGTACCTATGTGCAACTTCTCTGGACCTTCACTGTCTAACCCCGCCCCAGATCCAGTTTATAAAGGGCAGGTTTCTCCCCTCCCTGGACTGAGGCAGGAGGTGCTGAATGCTAATTGTCCCCAACCAGGGAACCTCCCACCTGCTCTCAGACATGACATTGCTGCCACTGTGGCGACGAGACCTGGGGTGCCACATTCCCCCCTAGTGAAATTTAGTACTCCGGGACTAAACACATTTTGCAAAAACACAACATAACAGAGAATAAGCAATAACATAAACATATATACAAGTACATTTAGTTTTTTTTATAGGTCACGGCACTTCCGTGACCGGGTGTCCTTGTCACCCAAGATGCACTTTGAGTGACCCGTCCTAAACCCTCCACGTAGGCCCTGGGGTGTCTACAGGGCTTTGATGATCCGGAGTTGGACCACGTCTTCAGCCACCTCCACGGGTTTTGTGTTCTGTGGTCGTCTTCAAAAGAGGGCACCTTACCAGGTGCAACTATGTACACGGTACAGTTCCGGTTATTCATTGTCCATAACCTGTTAGTCCATGAACCCTGTCGGGTAACTAGAAAAACATAATTAGTAACCAGGCAACAAACATTAAACATTTGCAATATACAGGTAGATATATACTTTGCATTTAGATTCTCCAGCGAGCGGGCATTTGACCTTTAGTGCTCCTGGTGGACCTACGTAACCCACTGTCTGGTGGTACTCTATTTGGGTCCCCTGTTTCCACCCCGTGTGTACTGGGTGTGCTCGTGTCTGCACTAGAGGTGTTTACAGATGTTACGGGTAGGTTGGGCAGCTTTCTGCGTACTCTTTGGCTCACCACGGGCATGGCAGGTTCACTACTAGCAGAGGGTTGATTCTCCTGGGCTGCTGGTATGGACTCTTCTGCCTCCAGGGCCATTTGCTCTTCCAACACTACTTGCTCTTCTGCAGGCCCTTGAGGGGCTGGCTGGAGAAAGGTAAGGACGGGTACCACTATGGCGTTGTTGATTTATGTCCAGGACCGTGGAAATTCTCCGAGCACTGTACTGACCATTTCTTCCCTTTCCTCTGCGGGTTGAGGGCTATCTTGGTCTTCATCAGCACTTTGCAGCTGCTCGGGACACTTCTTCAGGTGGTCTCTGGAGACAGTGGCTGTGGTCTCTGTTCCATCCTTACTGATAACACACACCTTTGGGTTTTCATGGCTTGAGGGCAGTACGGTGTACGGGTCTTTCTCCCACTCGTCATCCAACTTGTGGAGCCGTCTCTTCCTCTTCAAGACCTGCTCTCCAGGTGCCAGGGGAGCAGCAGGAGCATGCTGGTTGTAATCCCTCTCTTGCCTCTCTCTGGTTTGAGACAGACTTCGCTCCATGCTCCCCTGTACTTTCCGGTACTGCTGCTGTCGTTCTGTGTCCCAGTCTGCTTCTGGTGAGGTGTCCTCGGATGTCAGGACTCCCATCTCCACTTCAATTGGCAGCTTACCAGGTCTTGCTCTCATTAGGTAAGCTGGGGTGCAGTTGGTAGAACCCACTGGAATATGATTATACAAGTCCACCAGATCCGGCAGTTTCTCAGGCCACAGGCTGCGTTCCCCCAGGGGCAACGTCTTGAGCAGGTCTATTACTACCTGATTCATTTTCTCACACATCCCATTGGTTTGGGGGTGGTAAGGTGTTGTCCTTATCTTCTTGCAGCCATACAGGTTGCAGAATTCCTGGAAGACTTCAGCCTCGAACGCTGGACCTTGATCAGTCAACACTTGCTCTGGATACCCGTGTGGACGGCAGAAATGCTGCTGAAAGGCTCTGGCGGCCGTCTGAGCTGTTAAGTCTTTGACAGGGACCACCACTAGGAACCGGGAGTAGTGATCTACAATTGTGAGGGCATAGACGTATCCTGATCTGCTTGGAGCCAGCTTTACGTGGTCCAGGGCCACCAGCTCAAGGGGCTGCTTTGTGATGATGGGCTGCAGTGGAGTCTTCTAGCTGGCGCAGTCCTTCCTCCTTAGGTTGCACGGGCCACAGTCTCTGCACCATCTCTCTATAGCCCCTCTCATGCCTACCCAGAAGAACTGCTCCCGCAACAGGAACTCCAGCTTCTTCCATCCAAAGTGCCCTGCTCCGTCATGGTATGCTTCTAGGACCATAGCCGCATCCCGCCTTGGGACCACTACCTGCCAGATCAGCTCGTGTGTTCGAGAGTTGACGGTCCTGCGGCACAGCCTCCCCTCATAGAGAAACAGCTTGCTCCTCTCCTTCCACAGCTGTTTGGTCTCTTCTGGAGCATCCGGATTAAGGTGGGCATCGGCCTGGGTCAGCATTTCTTTCACCAGGCGGACTGCGGGGTCACTATCCTGTGTCTCTGCCTAGCCGTGGTGGGGTAAGGGATTGAACGTAGCGGTGGCAGAGCACCTCTCCTTTACGCAGTGGGAACACTGGGTGATCCCATGACGGTGGAATGCAGGGAGTTCAATTTCTTCCAGTTCTTCTGGATCCTCTCCCCCGTCCTGCAAGTGAGGCATTCTGGACAATGCATCTGCGATGGCATTTGTGCGCCCAGTCCGGTATTTGATGGTAAATTCATAATTGGACAGCCGGGCCATCCATCTCTGCTCTAGGGCACCAAGTCTTGCAGTGTCCAGGTGTGTCAACGAGTTGTTGTCCGTGTACACAGTGAACTTAGAAGAAGCCAGGTAATGCTTGAAGCGTTCGGTGACTGCCCACACCACTGCCAGCAACTCTAGCTTGAAGGAGCTATAATTCTCAGGGTTTCTCTCTGTGGGTCTCAGCTTTCTGCTAGCATAAGCAATTACTCGTTCTCTGCCCTGCTGGATCTGGGACAGTACGGCTCCTAGCCCCACCTTACTGCCGTCGGTGTGGAGGATAAAAGGCTGGCCGTAATCAGGGTAGGCCAGGATCTCATCCCCCGTGAGGGCCATCTTCAGCTGGCAGAAAGACTCCTCCTCCAGCTTGTCCCACTTAAGAGCGGCTTCTGGCTTTTAGTCTTTGACTGACCTAACAGGAGGTCCTGCATAGGGGCTGCCATTTTGGTGAACCCGGAGATGAATCTTCGGTAGTAGCCTACCAACCCGAGGAACTGCCGCACTTCCTTTATGCTGGAGGGTCTTGGCCAGTCCCTAATCACCGTGATCTTGTCAAGGTCTGGGGCTACTCCGTCAGCATTCACCACGTGTCCCAGGTACTGCACTTTTGGCTTCAGTAGATGACACTTGGAGGGTTTCACCTTTAGGCCGAAGCCTGCCAGGGCATCGAACACCTTTGCCAGGTGCTTTAGATGGTCCTCATAGGTCTTGGAATAGACGATGACATCTTCCAGGTAGAGTAGGACCGTCTTGAAATTTCTGTGCCCCAGACAGCACTCCATCAGCCTCTGGAAGGTCCCTGGTGCGTTGCAGAGTCCGAACGGCATACAGTTGAATTCACTGAGACCAATCGGGGTGGTGAAGGCGGTTTTCTCCTTGTCTGACTCTGCTACAGGAACCTCCCAGTACCCGCTAGTGAGATCCAAAGTAGAGAAGAAGTTAGCAGATTTTAATGCAGCCAAAGACTCCTCTATCCTAGGTAACGGGTACGCATCTTTGTGTGTTATTCTGTTGACCTTTCTATAATCTACACACATCCTCATCGTGCCATCTTTCTTTTTCACAAGAACTAGAGGAGCTGCCCAGGGGCTACAGCTATCCCTGATCACCCCAGCCTCCTTCATTTCTCATAAAATACCCTTGCCATTCTGATAGTGTGCAGGGGGTACAGGCCGGTATCTCTCCTTTATGGATGGATGGTCTCCTGTGGGGATTTGGTGTTCTACCCCCTTTACTTGCCCAAAGTCTAGCGGGTGTTTACTAAAGACTCTTTCGTACTCCTGAACCACCCGGTAGACTCCCTGTTTTTGGTGTGAGGGAGTGGAGTCGGTGCCCACATGCAGTTTCTGACACCAGTCCTCCATTTGTTTCTTGGAGCCGTTACCCTCCTCTGGTTGAGATGGAGGCAAGGGTTCCACGGCCTTTACAGAGTTCTGGTTAATGGTGAACAATTTGGCTAGAGTGGCATACCGGGGCAAGTGTACTTCTCTTTCCCCAATATTTAGGATGCGGACTAGTACCCTTCCATGGTGGACATCAACCACTCCCCGTGCTGTCAAAATGGTGGGCCTACTGTCTGAGTAAACGGGTTCTACCATAGCTTGGTAGTCTCTACCTCTTAACCCGATTGCAGACCGGCACCAGATCATCATTTCACTTTTTGGGGGCATGACGATAGGGAATGGGTCACTCATCCTAACGCTTCCAATCTCACCACCAGACAGTTCTACCTGTTGCCGCTTCATCAGGGCTCTGATCTCCTTTTGTAAGACATGCTGCTGGCTGGAGCTGGCATTCATTGCAACCTGCTGTTATATAACAATTATCTCTGAAAGACAATTTTCAATAACGGTAGTACCCAAGGTTATTTTAGGGTGACTTTCACAACGGTCAATGTCCACAATAATCAGTCCCTGCGCCGGCAGTTCAACTTTACCAATCTTGATGGTCACTTCCTTGAACCCCACCTGCGGCACGGGCTGACCATTGCTGGCGATGATGCTCAAGTCATTATCTTGGTAGCGGGTAATATCCGTGTCATCCCAGTACCGCTTGAAAAGTACATAGGGGATGGTGGTTACCTGTGACCCGGTGTCCAACACTGCACTCATGGGAATGCCATCCAGTACCACAGGCAAGACCGGTCGTCCCCCCACATGCTTGTCACGCCAGTTTGACGGGCCTGATAATCTTACACCTGGGGGGTTGGCCCTCTGCCCCAGGTTGGGCCTGTTTAAATTACAGTACCTCGCAATATGTCCTGGCTGGCTGCAGCGGCGGCAGATGGGTTGTCCATCCTGGTCGTAGCGGTCCTTTGGCTTCCCTCTGAACGGTGGGATCCTCTTCTGTCGGCGCCATGGGACGTCTTCCGGACTGGTGGCCAGCTGGATCTTTCCTAGAGAGGATACCTGCAACGACTGCACAGTCCTGGTTAGTGCGGCAACGCTTTTAGTCAGTTCTTGGACCTCATGGTGCAGGTTTGTAGACGGGGTACTATTCTGTGCGTTGGCTCCTGCAGATTCTGTAGACTGGGGCGCCGCCTCTTGGTGATAAGTGATAGCAGGGCGCCTGGAGGCCACAACGCCACCGGGTGCGGGTTCTCGGAGTACCCGGATGGCTCTGTCCTTAAACTGTGCAAAGTCTAACTCGGGGTTCTGCAGGGCCATCAGGCGTAACTGGGTTCGGTGGGCGTTGGACAGCAGACCCTCAATGAATTGTTCAGTCAGCAGTTCATCTGCATTCCTCACACTGTCAGGGTCTGCCTGCTTGATGGCTCTCAGGGCCTCTTGCAAATTCAAAGCATAGTCTCTTATACTGTCTTGGGCCCGCTGCTTGCACCCATAAAATCTCATTTTGATCTCTGCTGAGGTGCGGGTATCAAAAGTGTCCTTTAGACAGGCCAAAATCTCCTTCACGGTCCCCTTGTCCCTGACTGACCAGGACTTTACTTCTCGTTGGGCCGCGCCGGTTAACTGGCCTGTCAGTATGGTCACTTTTTGTTCCTCCGTCAGGGGGTACACCTTGAATAGGCTATATAGTCTCTCTTTAAAGTCGCTCAGGGTTTACATAGTTTACATAGTTTATAAGGCCGAAAAAAGACAAGCGTCCATCCAGTTCAGCCTATTTCTTGTGCACTGCAGCTATTCCGCAGCGTTGATCCAGGGGAAGGCAAAAAAACCCATGCGGTATAGGCCAATTTACATCATTGAGGAAAAATTCACTTCCCGACACCAATCTGGCAGTCAGATTAAATCCCTGGATTAATTAACTATCACTAAGCATAAGATGTAATTTTATTGTTCTCAAGAAAGGCGTCCAGGCCTCTCTTGAACTCATTAAGTGAGTTGGACATCACCACTTCCTCTCCCAGAGAGTTCCAGAGTCTCACGGCTCTGACCGTAAAGAATCCCCTTCTTTGCGACTCCCCTGAGTACTGGGGCAACCAGGCCGCTCCGGGGATATAAGGCATCGTGAACGGCATTACTGCAGCAGCAGCCGCGCTGGCGGTGACAGTTCCCTCTGCTTCCGTCATCCTCTTTCCCCCTAGTCAACCGTGGCCTACCTTCCGTTGCTTTTCTTCTGTAGGCCGCGGCTCCGCAGACGATCGTCGGGGTTGAGGACCTTGCTTCGTGTCCTGGTGACGTCAGCGTCCACTCGGCTCCTTTCAGGACCTTGCGCAGCGTCCGTGCATAAGGCGGGGCTCCAGTTCTCACGCGCTTTCGTCGTCCACGCCCCTCTTCTTCCCGCGCGGCGTCCCAGAAATGGCGCCCGATGGCGGGAAAATGGTTGCGGATGGCGGGAAACGGCTGCGGATGGCGGGAAACTCCACCAAAGTAAGTTTTACAGTCTTTCTTCAGGCACGCAGTACCCGTTGGTGGCGGGCACAAGATCCTGCTGACTACGCCAAAAGTTGACGCGCCCCCTGGGCCGCGTGGGGAACCCAGAACCGGGCATTTTTGTAGATGCTGGGGGTTGTAGTCACCGTGGCGGTGACCCGGTCCCGTGGCTCAGGGTGGTCAAACTAAATGGCAGTTTATATACTGAATGTCTGACTACGCCACCCGTGGATTGCGGTCAGAGTGAACCGCCGCTGCAGGGTAGACCGCTGAGGCTGGTGTTGTGGGTGTAGCAGAGGATAGTACAACTCCCCACGGGAGGAGTATAGCCTCAGGGCAGTAAACAGGGATGTTGGTGGTGATGGTGCGTGGAAGCAGCAGTAACCACACGGAGTCTGTCATGCAAGTCGGGTCTTTACTGTTGGTGGTATTAAGGGACCTGTCCAGAATACAGGTTAACAATGGAGGCCTGGTCAGTCTGAGAGCAACTGGGAAATCCTGCTGGTCAGGGGGAGTTTGTAGGCCTACCGTGCTGACTTCACTCTTTCTTGGCTATCCCGCTGTAGTGTAGTGATAGCCCATGTCCCTGAGTGTACCGTGTTGTTCTCACCCGTATGACTGGCGACTCGGGCCTTCCGTGCTTCTCACCCCTCCAGGGCAGTAGTGGTCCCTCTCGTGTGGCTGAGCCTGCGGGCTTCCTTGGGCCAGAGGACTTGAAGTCCCCTGCGTGGTGGTTTTCTGCTGCTGGGCTTATAACCCTCACAGCCTCGGACTCCAGTGCCCGGCTTAGTAAGTCTCTGGTCAGGACGAACTCTGCTTGTTCCCCTCCTCGCCTCGTGTTCCTCCTCTGCCTACAGGGACTCCTCAGCCTGCTGCTGACCTGTCCCTATCTGCAACTTCTCTGGACCTTCACTGTCTAACCCCGCCCCAGATCCAGTTTATAAAGGGCAGGTTTCTCCCCTCCCTGGACTGAGGCAGGAGGTGCTGAATGCTAATTGTCCCCAACCAGGGAACCTCCCACCTGCTCTCAGACATGACATTGCTGCCACTGTGGCGACCAGACCTGGGGTGCCACACATGCTGATGGGTCATATTTACCACTCAATAAATACTGTAACAACAACCCCTCCCCCCAAAAATTGCATTGTTGTCTCCATTTTACATTAGATTATATAGTAAAATAGATGGTGTCATTCAAAATTACGATTTATGTAGCAAAAAGTTGCCCTCATAAGGCAATATTGAAGGAAAAATAAAAAAGTTATGATTTTTGGAAAAAAAAGAAGGAAAATGTAAACTTAAAACAAAAATTGGCTGCCGAGGCAAGGGGTTAAATACGAATAATTTATTTTAGAAATGGTGTAATTTCTTCAAAAATTTTATACAAGTTAAGATCCAAAAGTAAAGGTTGATGAGCAACTAATGCAATTTTGTAACAGAACTTACAAAACCAAATGTAATAAAACATTCTGCAGTATAATAATAATAACACTTTGTTAAAAACGGATCTGTGTTCAGTAACTTTACCTTATTGATTTGTTTACAACATTCAGAAACTGTTTTATTACATTATTTTTTAAAGGAGCTGAACAGTTTCAACATATTGGCGTCAACTAAGCAATAAGTATGCTTTAACTGTGTAATACACATTATGATGAAATTCAGGGTTAACAGCTGTAAGGGGGCTGTGTGTTTACTTATGTCCAACTGTTTGAGCAATCTGGAGCATTCCAGACTGCAACAGTTCTCAGGGTTCTCAAAGGAAGCTGCAAAACATAACTAATAAACTAAAGCCAAGGCCACACGGGATGGAATTTCTGCAGATGTTACCTGTGGATTTGTGTAGATTACAGTGCCAAAGAAGTGGATGAGTGTAACGAATGTCATCCACAAGCTGCATGTGGAAACTGACATGTCATGTACATTTTCAGTATAACAGAGATTAAAGGGAACCTGACAGGTCCCCAATACCCTCCAACCCACCCGCCTTTGTACATGTCTTGCTAAATACCCTAACAGTCACTTTACACTGTTTGTCAACTAAAAAGATGTTAAAAAAGTATTTTCCCATTCCCCACGACAGTACCATGGAGAAAGAGGATCTGCCTTCAAGGACAGGAAACCCTACAGGTTTAAAAGGCGGAGCCCTCTATAGTTCTTAAATGGTTTCCGGGCCATGCCAGGAAAGTGGCCGTCATTCAGGGACCTCTCCAGGAGCGTGCAGTGCATCCCTGGGTGCCGGCAGGAAAAAGAGTGACGTCAGTTTCGGGGGCACAGCCTAGTGCGGCGCAGTGATTCGCCCAGAACCCCACTTAGCTTCTGACGTCACTTTGCGGTGCATCTGTGGCGCCCCTGCAGGTTCAGTCGCAACAGAGGTACTGCATCTCACCCAGAGGTGTGGTGCCCCACTCTCAGGTAAGGATGGGGTGCTACCCGGGACCCACCCACCTGCATCCAACACTACACCATTCCAGACCAGCAGGAGGGGCAAGATGCATGCGTACAGTGCTGAGCTCTGTCCCTGGTTGGAAGGGGGGGAACCTTGAGAGGGGGAACCATGTAGTGGGTGTGGGTGGAGGAGGTAGATCAAGGGAGCACCGTCAGTAGGAGTATAAGAAGGAGGGGAACCATCTAGAAGGGAGAGAGTTCAATCAGAGCCAGTCCTGCTCAGGAGAGCAGTGTAGGAGGTCCAGGCTCCTGGCTCCAGTGCTTGGAGCAGGAGTTGAGAGGAGGAGAGTGGGCCTAGTCTGAGAGGCCCAGGAGAGAGAGTGAGAGAGGACTGGAGACAGAGGGGATCCCAGGGGCACGGTGAGTGCAGGAAGCCACCCGTGCGCCCGAATCTACACGAACGTGGAGGGATCAGGCCACAGAGGGGACCGGACCCTAACTACTGGAGAACAACCAGGCTCAGCTAGACAACCGGAGGCTACTGTACTTGCATGGTGCAGCTGCCAACCACCACAATTACATCACCAAAAAGGTGGCCGCTCGCCTGACAAGATCCGAGGCTACCAGCTTGGGACACTGATTGTGAGGCGCAGGGCAGGAGGGTGAGAGCCAGCGCAGGGAAGACAACCGAGAAAGGAACATAGAACTGGGTCCCGCTTAAGTACTCCTGAAATACTTGAGAGCTGCTGAACCCCTTCCTTGGTGAACACAGGACGACGTGGGCGGTTATAATCCGGAAAGTGTAACCTGAGGAACTTAACAACTGTGAGTAAAACCTGAAGACTGCACCCCACTGTGTCCTTGAATAATTGCTGCGCCATCACCAGCCCTGCAGTGCACAGCACCAGCAACATCTACCTCATAACATCACTATTTCCTGCCCTGGAGCTAAGCTCTGCATGTGGAGAGCTGAACCAACTCTGCTGCGTCACTATCAGCTCCAGTGGATCTGCACCGCAGCGGCAGCTCCTTGTAGCCGCATACCACAGGTGGCATCATGAACATTATCTGTATAAAAACTTTATTCCCCTTTTACTTCCCCTTTTATTGACAGACTTGGGTCACGGACCAGGTCACTGCTACTGTGACATCCCCCAGCATCGACCGGCCCGGCTATCGAGTACCCCACGGCCCAGAGGGCGTGTCACATCGCTGGGAGTCGGGACAGCGATGCATCTCAGGAGCAAGGCCTGTATAGGTTAGTGCATCCCCGGGATAGAGCGGGGCGTCATCTGGGGGTACGGACTGTATTGGCTCTATGCTTCACCAGGGAAAAGAAACTGGGGCCACTCCTATTCCGGCTGGGGAGGGGGGATTGAATAGGAAGATAACCCCCCTCTCTCCTCCATACCATGCTGCCAGCTGTTCCAGAATGGAGGACGCAGCCCAGTCTGGAGAACCCACAGAGGCAGACCTTCTGACCTCGGTAGTCCTGCGTCAGGTGGGGTAAGTCAGGGGAATCCTTGGAATTAAAACCTTGCTAAATTGCCTGCGTTTTTCTCTTTATGTATTTTCTTTAGGACAGGCCTAAGAAGGCACAAACCAAATCAAAACACAAAGAATGTGTCCTGTGTAAAAGTAGATTAGGGGCCGCCTATACTAAGGCTGTGTGCCCACTATGCGTTTTTTAAGCGTTTCCGCAGCGGCAATTCCGCTGCAGAAACGCTTAAAAAACGCTTGGTAGAAGGCCTGCCATATTCCCCAATGATAATCCGCATATGCTGTGCACATGCTACGGAAATTTCCGCTGCGGATTATCATTGCGGAAAATCCGCAGCACTACCAATTATTTTGCGCAATCGTGGCGTTTTCGCCGCCATTGACTTGCATTGAATCGCATAATATCCGCATCACTACATGTGCACATGCAGATATTAAGCGATTCAATGTGCGGATGGTACCCGGGTGTGGAGAAGAAGAGACTCTCCTCCAGACCCGGGTACCATAGTACCTGTAAAAAAAAAGAATTAAAATAAAAAAAATACATTATACTTACCTTCTGATGGCCCCCGGTCTCCTCAGCGATTTGTCCTGGCTTCCCGGCAGCGCGCGATGTTCTAAAAGGACCTGCCATGACATCATTTAGTCATGTGACGGGTCACGCAACCGCTGACGTCGGCGGCCCCGTGACCCGTCACATGAATAAATGACGTCATGGCAGGTCCTTTTACACAACCGCGAGACACCGGGGAGACCGGACGCATCGAATAAGGACACCGGGGGCCATCAGAAGGTAAGTATAATATTTATTTTTTACCATTCTTTTACGGTCACACTATATAAATCCATGCCGGTTGCATAGATTTATATAGTGTGACCAAGTTGTCAACCACCTTCCAAGTGATGCTAAAATCGCTTGGAAAGCGCTTGACAACCCGCATGCGAAATCGCATGTGCAAAATACTTCAATTACGCTTGTCCCTGGCAGGAAAAATGCATGTAAAATCCGCATGCGTTTTTCTGCCAGGGAGATGCAGAAACGCTCAGGAAAAATTCGGAGCATTTCTGCATTGTGGGCATTTAGCCTAAGCGTTTGTGTAAAGACTGCTTTGAAAAGACCCTGTCAGAAGAGTCCCCCTCTCTCATGGATAGCATGAGGTCCATGATTAGAGTCGAGATTAAAAAGTCACTTAAAGGGATAAGAGCCAGCACCTCAACAAAAGAGGCTAGCAGGAAATCCAGTTCAAAAAAGGAGGCTGAGGAGGGACAGATGGGAGGCTACTGTACAGCCTCCACACCATCATCATCCTCTACTGACAGAGATGGAGATCCATCATGTTTTCCACCTGAGGATACTAGCAGGCTAGTAAAGGTGGTCAGAGCCATCATGAAAGTTGAGAAAGTCAAGGAACCTAGATCCATGCAGGATCAAATGTTTGGGGGATTGGAAATCAGGAAACATAAATGTTTCCCAGTACATAAAACCATAGCCCAGTTAATTAAAAAAGAATGGAAGAAACCGGACAAAAAAGCTTTTATCCCAAAACTAATTAAAATGAAATACCCCCTTGAACCAGAGGACTCAGAAGTTTGGGATAAGGTACCCAAAGTTGATGTGGCAGTATGTAAGGTGTCCCACAATTCAGCACTTCCATTTGATGATCCAGGACTTCTAAAAGACCCCCATGATAGGAAAGCAGAGAGCTTTTTGAAAAAAGCCTGGGAATCCGGGGCCACAGCATTTAAACCAAACATAGCGGCCATGTGTACGGCAAGATCCCTACGTGTATGGCTGGACCAGTTACAGGAACAGATCAGGAACAAATGCCCTAGGGATCAACTACTGGAAGGCTTACCAAATATAGTGAAAATGGCAGACTTCCTTGCTGATGCTTCAGCGGACGCTGTCCGTCTAACAGCACGAGCCTGTGCACTGTCTTATTCAGCTAGAAGAGCTCTCTGGCTAAAAAACTGGGCAGTGACCTTTAACTCTAAATCCAGGCTTTGCGTTATCCCCTTTGAAGGAGAATATCTTTTTGGTTCATCACTCGATGAGATTCTGGATAAAGCCGCAGACTCTAAGAAAGGGTTCCCCCAGGCTAACATGCCAAAATTTAAGAGACCATTCCGCCCTTTCACGAAAGGGGTCGCAAAACATAAGAACTCAAAATGGAAGGAACCCAGCAATAAAGGGAAAACCTTCCAAGGGGATAGTTTTTGTCCGGGTTTCCAAAAAAATCAGGGAGACAATGGCGCCAGGCCTCAGGTAGGTGTAAGGTTAAAACAGTTCTTCCCGGCCTGAGTAAAGATTTCCCTAAGTCCCTATATAATAGACACCATTCGGGACGGGTTAAAATTAGAGTTTCTCTCTCATACCCCAAACACATATATAGTCACAAAAAATCAGCATTCAGGTTCAGGTCAAAACGCCTTAGAAGAAGAATTCTTGTCTCTTATACAGAAAGGGGCGTTAACCTGTGTTCCAAAAGGGGAAGAAAAGGAGGGTTTCTACAGTCCCCTATTCCTAAGAAAAAGGCTAGATCACTTATTCAGGACTATCATAAACCTAAAGGGTTTGAACCAATTTTTAGTGCCCAAGCGATCGAGTCAACGATAAAGCTATTGTTTCCAGGATGTTTCATGGTGACTATAGACCTCAAAGATGCCTATTACCATGTGCCTATTTTTCAAAATCATCAAAAATACCTAAGGGTGGCAGTCAACATCAAGGGACACTTAACACACTTGCAGTTCCAGGTCCTCCCTTTTGGTCTATCCATGGCCCCAAGGACATGCACAAAAATAGTGGCAGAAATGTCAGCACACATAAGAGAAACAGACGTTCTATTCCTCTCATACTTGGATGACGTTCTCATCGTAGGGAAATCAGAGACCGAAGTGGGGAGAATTTTAGCCTCCTTGGGATGGCTAGTAAATTAAAAAAAATCTCGAGTAGAACCGAAACAAAAACAGATCTTCTTGGGAATTTTGCAAGAAAGCAAATGTCTTTTCTTCCAGAAGAAAAAAGGGGAGAAGTAAGCGGACTGATTTCCGAACTAATCAACAACCCATAGACTTCCCTAAGAAGGGCTATATCTATCCTGGGGTCCCTGACTTCATGCATCTCGGCCGTAACCTGGGCGAGATTTCACTTCAGATCTAAAAGAGGGAGAAAAAGCTGGAGGGGATCTGGATACAAGGATAGTTATATCGGGAAGCACACAACAGTCCTTAAAGTGGTGGGTAAACAAATCAAATCTGTCTCAAGGAGTTCCTTGGGAAATCAGAGACCCCAAAATACCAATCACAGATGCAAACCCCTTGGGTTGGGGGTCTCATACAGGGGCAAAAAATCCTACAAGGGGAATGGCCCCAAGAGCTGATAAATGTGTCCTCCAACAGGAAGGAGTTAGCGGCCATCAGACTGGCATTACTAAGAATCCTGCCAGATATAAAAAACCAACACCTCAGTACTTTCAGACAACAGAACGGCAGTAGCGTACATAAACAAGCAGGGGGGCACAAGGTCGAGAGGTCTTATGACAAACACACAAGGTAGTGACCTTGGCAGAAAAAAAATCTAAGGTCCATTACAGCAGGTTATCTGAAAGGGAAAGAAAACACAAAGGCAGATTACTTCAGCCCTCACAGGGTAGATCAGGAAGAGTAGTCCCTAAACTCAGAAATATTACAAAAGATAGTAAATTGTTGGTGGGAACCCAAAATAAACCCGTTCACAAACAAGTTAAATAAAAAACTCTGAATTTTTTTTTCCCTGAACCCAAAAGATCTTCCCAACGGAATCAACGCCCTTCTCCACAAGCGGCCGAGGGATCTGTTCTATGCCTTTCCCCTAATTCCCATGATACCAACAATTCTCAGGAAAATTCTAACAGACCAAGCCAAAGTAACTGTAATAGCACCTTTTTGGCCCAGGAGAACGTGGTCCACCTGGCTACGTCGACTGATGGTGGGAGCACCATGGGTACTTCAAGAAGTCCTGAACCTTCTAACTCATGGTCCCTTATTACACCCTGATATAAGAGGTCTTCATCTAACGGCTTGGCGCTTGTGCGGAAACTGTTCGGAAAATTTAATCTCCACCCTTGTAAAATCTAGGAAAAAAATACATCAGTTATTTATTCAAGGGTATGGGGAAAGTTCCTGGACTTTTCAGGAATGGACCCACTAAAAAAATCCCGGGTCCCTTGGATCTCTGTCCTGGAATTTTTGCAGAAGGGGTGGGAAATGGGATTGAAAAAGAGTACCCTTAAGGTCCACACAGCGGCCCTAGGGGCCCTTTTTGACAAAAAAAATCATAGATCATCCCTTGGTAATTAAGTTTTTGAAGGCAGTCAGTCACTCGGAGTCTATGCCTCAGACCAGAGCCGCACTTTGGAACCTGAACCTAGTCCTAAAAGCACTAGCTAAATCTCCATTTGAGCCCATATCAGATTGCTGGATAAAGAATTTGACCCTAAAAACGGCCCTTCTGGTGGCCCTTACATCGGCTAGAAGGAAAGATGCCTACTACAATATTTAAAATCAACTAGGGAATTCAAGAAATCTACTTTCCTGTTTGTTCTCTTCCAGGGTCCCGTGAAAGGCCTGGACGCCCGGCTGCGTCCAAAGGATTGATAGCAAGATGGGTTAGGACGGGGATTGCCCTAGCCTACACTTCGGGAGGTTTCGCTCCCCCTGATAATATAAAAGCACACTCCACAAGGACTGTCTCTACATCATGGGTAAAGAGGGCTAATGGTTCTCTAGAGCAAATCTGAAAAGTTGTCACGTGGTCTTCACCCTCCACTTTTTTCAAGCACTACAGGTTGGATTTAGGTGCTGGGGATCTGGCTTTCGGAAGGAAAGTCTTACAAGCGGTGGTCCCTCCCTAGGGGATTCCTTTGAAATCTCTTTCCAAGGTGCTGTTGTGGGGAATGGGAAAAATAATGATTACTTACTGGTAATCGGATTTTACAGAAACCACAACAGCACACTTACTCATTCCCTCCTTTCTCACCTCTCCTTGGTGGATAATGCACGTCTGATCCACAGGGTGTTGTGTGTGTGTGTGTGTATATATATATATATATATATATATATATATATATATATATATATATATATATACAGTACAGACCAAAAGTTTGGACACACCTTCTCATTTAAAGATTTTTCTGTATTTTCATGACTATAAAAATTGTACATTCACACTGAAGGCATCAAAACTATGAATTAACACATGTTATATACTTAACAAAAAAGTGTGAAACAACTGAAAATATGTCTTATATTCTAGGTTCTTCAAAGTAGCCACCTTTTGCTTTGATGACTGCTTTGCACACTCTTGGCATTCTCTTGATGAGCTTCAAGTGGTAGTCATCGGAAATGGTCTTCCAACAATCTTGAAGGAGTTCCCAGAGATGCTTAGCACTTGTTGGCCCTTTTGCCTTCACTCTATGGTCCAGCTCACCCCAAACCATCTCGATTGGGTTCAGGTCTGGTGACTGTGGAGGCCAGGTCATCTGGCGTAGCAACCCATCACTCTCCTTCTTGGTCAAATAGCCCTTACACAGCCTGGAGGTGTGTTTGGGGTCATTGTCCTGTTGAAAAATAAATGATGGTCCAACTAAACGCAAACCGGATGGAATAGCATGCTGCTGCAAGATACTGTGGTAGCCATGCTGGTTCAGTATGCCTTCAATTTTGAATAAATCCCCAACAGTGTCACCAGCAAAGCACCCCCACACCATCACACCTCCTCCTCCATGCTTCACGGTGGGAACCAGGCATGTAGAGTCCATCCGTTCACCTTTTCTGCGTAGCACAAAGACACGGTGGTTGGAACCAAAGATCTCAAATTTGGACTCATCAGATCAAAGCACAGATTTCCACTGGTCTAATGTCCATTCCTTGTGTTCTTTGGCCCAAACAAGTCTCTTCTGCTTGTTGTCTGTCCTTAGCAGTGGTTTCCTAGCAGCTATTTTACCATGAAGGCCTGTTGCACAAAGTCTCCTCTTAACAGTTGTTGTAGAGATGTGTCTGCTGCTAAAACTCTGTGTGGCATTGACCTGGTCTCTAATCTGAGCTGCTGTTAACCTGCGATTTCTGAGGCTGGTGACTCGGATAAACTTATCCTCAGAAGCAGATGTGACTCTTGGTCTTCCTTTCCTGGGGCGGTCCTCATGTGAGCCAGTTTCTTTGTAGCGCTTGATAGTTTTTGCAACTGCACTTGGGGACACTTTCACAGTTTGCCCAATTTTTCGGACTGACTGGCCTTCATTTCTTAAAGTAATGATGGCCACTCGTTTTTCTTTACTTAGCTGCATTTTCTTGCCATAATACAAATTCTAACAGTCTATTCAGTAGGACTATCAGCTGTGTATCCACCTGACTTATGCACAACACAACTGATGGTCCCAACCCCATTTATAACTCAAGAAATCCCACTTATTAAACCTGACAGGGCACACCTGTGAAGTGAAAACCATTTCCGGTGACTACCTCTTGAAGCTGATCAAGAGAATGCCAAGAGTGTGCAAAGCAGTCATCAAAGCAAAAGGTGGCTACTTTGAAGAACCTAGAATATAAGACATATTTTCAGTTGTTTCACACTTTTTTGTTAAGTATATAATTCCACATGTGTTAATTCATAGTTTTGATGCCTTCAGTGTGAATGTACAATTTTCATAGTCATGAAAATACAGAAAAATCTTTAAATGAGAAGGTGTGTCCAAACTTTTGGTCTGCACTGTATATATATAAAATACCTTTTCATGCATATAGTCATGTACAGGTTGTGATATGGTACCAATACAATATTCTGAATTATAAAACTTGTATGTATCTATGTCTATCTAAACTAACCAAACGGGTTTCCTCTAATGCTCTGTAAACCATTGAAGCGTGATAGAGGGCTCCACCTTTTAAAGCGGTAGGGTTTCCTGTCCTTGAGGGCGGATCCTCTCTTTCCATGGTCCTGTCGTGGGTTCTGGAAAATCCGATTCCCAGTAAGTAATTATCATTTTTTACAGTCCTTTTTTCATATGCAAATATCCTTTTGACTAGTCGATTGCACACTTTTTTTCCCCAGACTAGTTATCCCAATCAAGATGTAATCATGCTCTTTTATGAGTGATAACATGATTTGCAAGAGCCGGCGTCATCGCTATCTCTCTGCAACTCTCCCGCAAACGCGACTATCTGTCCTACAAGTCATTGATCCTCTGAAGCTAGGTGTACGCTTCCTGATTTCAGAGGCACACTGAAGCGAAGAAGATGGCTGACTTCAACAGAAGAGCTGAAGATCAGTCGCCGGAACAGATCTTCTTCACTTCCGGTCATGCGCAGTGCGCCTCTGAAGTCAGGAAGTGTAGCTTCAGAGGCTCAGTGACTTGTAGGCAAAAAAGTCGCACACATGCGGAAGATTTTAAGAGAGTAGGCGATGATGCCAACTTTGCCAAATCATATTATCACATCCACAGGGGCTTGATAAAATGCTGAATAGGATAACTTGCTTGGGGAAACAAAGCCCCATTGACTAGTCAAAATGATATTTGCATATGAAAAATGGACTGTAAAAATACTTTTTTAAACATCTGTTTAGGTGACTAACAGTATAAAGGGCTGGTTAGGCAGGGTATTTGGCAGGAAATATGCAAATGCTGGTGGGTTGGAGGGCATCGGGGGCCTGTCAGGTTCCCTTTAAGGTAATGTTCACATTTCATCTTTTTCTGGTGATCAAAAATGTTCCTTTTTCAAGCAGAAGACACTTCAAGAAACTCTCCTTTTCTGTGGAGTTTTGCAAACCTGAAGAGCAATTTTTTTTTTGTGACGTTTTTTTCAAGTGTTTATGAGGAAACACAGAAAAAGCATGCAAAAAAACATATGAGCATCTTGCTAGATTGGCTCCATTTTTAAAAAATCGTTCATGAATTATTACTAAGGATAAAAGCTGTTTGACAACTGACTGTGCACTGCATCAGTGCGGAGTCTGCTTTCGGTTAGTGCCAGGGTGGGGTAACACTATACCAGTATGACTGAAAGCAGGTGGCTCCCGGGAATTATAAAGTTGATTTTTTTCCTGGGTGCAGCACCTTCATAACACTATTAATCTGCAGAATAATCCTATATATGCAACGTTAATAACGTTATTTGACATGACAGATTCCCTTTAAAGATGTCCACATCAAAAATGTTTTTGGCAAAAAAAGGCTCAGAATCAAGAAGTTATCATTCACCATTGCTCAGATGGTGCTGTTTTGACACTTCCCATGTCCCGCACTGGTCTCTAGTTCCTGATCAACACACTGGAAATTACTGTATTACCAATCAATGGCAATAGTGACCCACATTAGCCAGTGAATGGGAATTACTCATTTCCACTTTGTATTGATAAAATGCCCTCTACCTTCTTTTTCTTCCTTCTTTTTTGATTCCTCTGCTAGAGCAGGCCAACTTCTAGGAGCACTGTATAAAAATGTGGGCCTCCCATGCTTATAAGGAAGGCTGTGGTACTTTTCCATTATTCGGCAATTAATGATTTTCCCTCCACGCTACCAACAGGTGGTTTGATGTTAGTGATGGGTGGTTTTGTCTCATCCTGCAACCATGTTGTTTCTACCACATATGACCTTGAACATCAATGCTAGACATAAAAGTTACAGTGCTACAGAGCATCCATAATGTCCAGGTGACTCATGACCTGTGCTTGGAACAATGGGAGAGACTGAGTATAACTTTGAGGGTATAGGGTAAATTTACATAAAGGGCCAAAACAGGATGTGTACTGGCTGAGAGGACGCACTCTTTGAATTGATGACGCTAGTTGATCGCAGTGATGCTGCATATCTCTGACTTCAGCCATCTTGCTTACATTTGACCAAGCTTTAATCACAAATTTCGACAAAGACGACAGGCTGGCAGCTGTATAGATTTTCCTAGCAACAGGAAATCCTCTCTATAATTGCAGTAAGTAAATGTAGCTCACTTACACCTGGTGTCACGGATCAGGGCTCCAATATGTACTGTAAACACGAAAAATAGATCCAGCACCGCAATTCATGATGAAAGTTTTCTTCTTTATTGGAAAATTCCATGAAAACAGCCACCATAAAAACAAACATTACACATGCATGGTGAATGGAGAACACGCTCTAGTCAACGTGTTTTGGATGGTAATTCTTAATTATTAATAAAGGATTATCATCCAAAATGTGCTGTTTAAAGCACGTTTACAGCGAGCAAAGGGTAACAGATAGTTTCCCATTTCTATCTCACCCATGACATAGTGCTGACTGATTATCATGTATTATGTATTTTACTATTGTAATGATTTCCAGATAATGGAAAAGTACCAAGTCCTATAAAAACTGAATTAGGTTGAAAGGGATATTGCATAATAAGAAGCTGAAACATCTAGACATCAGAGTTATAAAGGTAGAGAAACATGCAAGAATAGGTTTTCATAGAGTTCTAACTAACTTTTGTATGTTTTAAAGTTAGAAATGTAAAGATATAGGACAATGTAATTGAAGTCTTGCACCATGGAGGTATGGTGTTTTGTTTTCAAGTAGGAATAGACAGATTCTTGGCAGAGAAATACATCTCTTAGTAGCAACCTAAGCCAATAAGCAAATTCCAAAAGCATTCAGCTGTTAATCCATCTAAGCAAATGATGACTACAGATACTTGGTGTACTATGATGTAAAATTAAGGTTAATAATTTTTGTCTTTCTTACTTTCATATTTTTCTCTATACTCTAGTAGAGGGATTCTCCACTCCATGGGCCTCATAAAATGCATTGTGTTGTCCATAGATGCCCTATTAAAGGAGTTGTCCGCAATTATTATATTGATGACTTAGTATAGGCTATCTATATCAGATGAGCTCCGACACCTGGCACCCCCACTGATCAGCTGTTATTGACTCCAGTGGTGGCCAGATATACAGTAACTAATGTACGGGAACTGATCTGCAGTTCGAAGCAACTGTAATTAAACAATGTACGGAGCTTTGCTGTTCGGGGACAGTACGGGGAGCATAAAAGTAGACAGAATGGGGAGTGAAGGAGTGGTGAAATTTGAGGACACCATTTAGGTAGCGAGGAAGGGTTGGGTTGGAGGCATGTATGAGGAAACAGTAAGAAGGGGGGTGGGTACATACATAGTATGGGGAGCGAGGAGGAGGGACAAATTTAAGTACACAGTATGGAGATTGGGAGGGGATGGATGTGGACATGACTCGCCCAGGGGGATATATGGGGGAGACTCGGTACCCGGGCTTTACCTTCTTTGCAGGATATCACGGCAGTCGGCTCCTGGGCCCGTCCTCTGGGTCACTCTTTAAAAGGGATTTTAGTGTTTTTGTTAACAATTTGTATCGTGACAAAACCACCTGTGGTTTCTGGTAATAGTTACCAGCGCTGCTGCAGACCTCCGGGGGTGATGGGATGGCAGCTGGGATGTTTCTGCTCCCCACAGGCGGAGCGGGCCCCCGGGGCAGGGTTGATGGAAGGGATGCAGGTGAGAGATGGCTCTGTCGGGTCAGGGGGAATGACGGACACACACACAGGGGATTCGCTTCAGTACCTTTACTGGTGTAACGGCAGGTATGGTCCAGGGTACTTGCAAGGAAGGGGGCACTTCAGGACTCTCCCCAGTTAGCGGGTATAAGGCCTCCTGATCCGTGTCTTCCTCTCTCTAAGCTTCTAGCCAGCCTGGAACTTGGCCTAGCTTCTATGTTGTGTTGCTTTCTCACCTGACCGCTTGGTAGTACGACTTTTCTTTGGCAACCACTATCCCTGGATGCTGGGGCCTTCATGGTTCCTAGTCCTGTATTTGATGGTAGCTTCAGGATGACCAGGGGTCTGGAAGCCTCCTGGTATGCCGGTTGTCCTTACTGGGTGTAGAGAACCCTGTAGGCGCAGACCCGGTGTCCGGCTAGTATCTTAGGGTGAGCCTGAGATGCTCCTCTGCCCCCTCAACTCCTCTCTCCTCTCTCCTTGCCTCGGCCACACTCGGGGCCCTCAGTACACACAGCAGCTCACGTGCTGCTTCTTCACTGGTCTAAGTGCTAGCACACTCTCCCTCTACCTAACTCCACCCTCTGTATACATATCCCTAACAGGGCTCCCTCTGGTGGTATGAGGTGGAAGGGTGGAGGTGTTTGTAATGTAATGAGGGCCTCTTGTGGAGAAGTCCGTCCATGCACCCTTTTGGGTCCTGTGGTACCTGTTGTAGCAGGGTGCCACAGACACAGTATGGGGAGTGAAGGGGAAGGAGAAATTTGAGAACACAGTATGTGAAGTGAGGGAGGGGATGGGTGCAGACACAGTACGGGTAGCGAGAGGAGGGTGAGTGTTGACAGAATGAGGAGCAAGGGGAGACGGGTACTGACACGAGGAGCAAGGGGTGAATGTAAGCAAACACAGTGTGGGAGGGAGGGGGATCGTGGGGACAAAGTATGGGGAGGGAGGGGGATGAGTGGGGACACAGTATGGGGAGGGAATGGGATGGGTGGGGACACAGTATGGGGAGAGAGGGAAACGGGTGTGGGAGCAGGGGGATGTGAGAGGAGACAGTTTGAGGGAGGGGGAAAATGTGTGAGGAGAAAGCATTGGTGGAGAAAAGTGTGAGGGGCACCGAATAGAGACTGGGTAATGTGGGGTGCTGGTATAGAGATAGGACAGCATGTGGGGACAGTGTAAGGGCACAGCCAGGAGGGGAAAATTTGCTGCAAAGGGGGAGTAATGATGTCCATTCTTTGGTTACCTGACCACTAAAACCTCAAGTGACTTAAACAAAACATCATCAGATGTGCTTCTGCTGATGCCATGTAACAGGCCTCAGAAGTCAAGTGGTCAAAGAATGAGACATTATTGCTTCCGGTCTAGTTGGAAACCACCAGACTGACTTGTGCTGGAGCCAAGGAGTTGGTATACAGTGCCTTCTGGAGAGTACCCATAACACAGTGCCTTCCTGAGAACACAATATTTTCTGGAGAGTACCCAAAACACAATGCTTTCCGAAGAGCACCTATGACTTTTCAAAGAAGCATGCCAAATGCAAACTTTGACCTTTCAATAAAAAGTTGTTTGTATCATTGAAAGCTCTGTTTTTCCTTTAAGACAAAAAAATTGTTAATGTACAAGTTGTTTTTTCTAAACCAAAACCTCAGTATTCAAGTTAAATTGCTGTGTTGGCACTTTGCCATAAATAAGTGGGTTTTGGGTTGTAGTTTGGGCACTCAGTCTCTAAAAGATTCACCATCACTGGTCTATTCTCTTATATACTCATTGTGGTTTGCATTTTTGTGTGTAGCCTAATGCTATGTCTTGTGCTTTCTACAGACTCCAAGTGTATGTATATTTTACATCTGCCTTTCAAGCTATTTCTTGTGGCATCCACTACTTGGCCTCAATGTTCATTACTGTTAATTTAAAGTATATTCTAAGGATAGGTCATCAATATCATAGTAGTGGACAACCCTTCTACATTGGCAGTACTGAGAACTAGTTTTCATACATATTCAGAAATATTATTTTATAAATATAATCGTTGTAGTATAATGTAGTCTTAGGAAAGCCGTCTAGTCTTTGACATTTTTGAAATGAGCTTTATAAAAATCAACTGCTCATGGAAACCAACTGCCTACTTATATTTGTTATCACAGCAATGCAACTGCTTTCCCAGATGCAAAGGCAAAAATTAGTTTCAGTGCCATTTATTACTCTAGTACAGAGGTGGTAGTTAATTTTCCTAAGGGGCCACGTGGTAGACCGTGACTGTTGTGTCGGGCTGAACCGAAAGGCCAAACTTTTTCAGATTATTATTTTCATTTTTATAATTTAATATTGAGCAGAATTAACTCTGTTGACTGGCTGCTACTACTAATACATGTTACGATAGGGCGTCTAAACAAAACCATATAGTATACGGCTCCTGTTACTCAGCATTTGTACCTTGATCAACAGCTCTCCACATCAGGGCCAGTTTTAGACAAAGTGGGGCTCTGGACAAAGGCTTAAAGTGGAGCTCTAAATGATAACATATTGCACTTTCACACATAAACATTTAGGTTGCATTTATATGAGCTGAGTTTACTCTGTTAAACAAGCTCAATCGACAATGTTCAAGTCACTCGGCATTTATTTACCAGCCTCTTTACACAGGCTTACGAAGAATGATGGGCAAACAACAATCACTAGTAGATCAATCTGCAATAGTATCAGTATCTGTAACTATATCATGTTATCAGAGGCACATCTGCAGTTTACACTGGGTGATGTGCTGCTGAGAACAATGATTTTAAACAATCCCATCACCTGATGAATGAGCATCATTTTGCTCATTCCTTGGGTAATTGTCGACATTTTACACCTATGAACTCTCGTCTGCACTGCCGGTATTTATAAGTGTGGATACAACATTCACACACAGTAAATGACTCAAACATTGTATGTTATACACATGTATACACACAATGCATGTTACACACACATATGTATATACACAGAGCATACACACACTAGACCTCAAGCAGCTTGGATTGTGTGCCTCTCCACTCTTCCTCCAGACTCTGGGACCCTGATTTCCAAATGAAAATTGGAACTCTGGGACCTTGTGGAGTGTGTCAATGACTGCCTTCTGGACATTTGTCAAGTCAGCAGTCTTCCCCATGATTGTGGAGCCTACTGAAACAGACTAAAGGACCTTTTTAAAAAGCTTAGGAAGCCTTGGCAGGTGTTTTTTGTTAATTATTTTAATTTACTGAGATTATGACTTTTGTGTTTTCATTGGCTGTAAGCCATAATCATCAACATTAACAGAAATAAACACTTGAAATATATCACTCTGTTTGTAATGACTCTATATAATATATGAGTTTCACTTTTTGTATTGAAGAAGTGAAATAAATTAACTTTTTGATGATATTCTAATTTAGTGAGATGCACCTGTATATACAGAGACATGCATACACAGAACACTTATATACAGACACATGCATAAATAGAGCATATATATACTTACAGAGGTATGCATACACAGAGCATATATTTACAGACACATGAATACACATGTGTATTCATGTGTCTATTCTTAACTGAGCTTTCTAAGCATCTCTGGATAGTTTGCTCAGCACTAGAACCATCATGGGGTACCGTTTTCTACATGTTTTATAAGCTTATATTAACTGCAGATTTTTTCTTTGGTAATGCTTGGCAAATTCATTGTTGACTTTGTCCTATGGGACTGTTTTCTTCTATTATGTGTTATATTCCTTTTCCTGTTGTATTCCTATATTTGGAACCTAATTAATATACATTTAACATAAAATGTCTTCATTTTCATGGTAAACTCAAAAATTACAAGTTGCTCAAAGGTGAATATTTACTCTACAAGGATTTTCACAAGGGGATGTCCAGTTTGAATAAAATATTGGTAAATGTGTTTAAAATTGAAACGTATGCAACTTATTCTAGTAATATCATTATTGAATGTGAACCTATGTCAAGCTGTCAGTCATGGTCCTGGGTTCGGGCCGCTCCACTTTCAATCTAGCTTTTACCCATAAGATTAATTACTATCTTTGCATGAGCAAGTTGTATATTTTATGTTTAAACACAATTAAAGATATTTTTCTTTCTTTTCCACAACTCACAACCCCTTCCATGGGGTAACAGTCTGAGCTATTTAACTGGGTAGAAGCAAAAAACACTGCACAGCTGTATAAAGTGGTGCACGAGTAGGGGCCGAACCCGTACTGTACTGAAAGTAACCTCGGCACTCAATGGATATGAAAGAATATGATATTTTATTATAATATGCAGTCCAAAAGAAAATAATCAATAAACGTTTCGGTCCCAATTGACCTTCATCAGTATTGCAGACTTCCAGTGAAAGTGTGCATGGCTGAACGGCCCGGACAATGAGTCTCTAAGGCTGCCTGAATGGTGACTTGTGTATGGCCTGGACTACGCGGTATCCCCCGCTAGTAGAGAGCGCACTCTACTAGCGGGGGATACCGCGTAGTCCAGGCCATACACAAGTCACCATTCAGGCAGCCTTAGAGACTCATTGTCCGGGCCGTTCAGCCATGCACACTTTCACTGGCAGTCTGCAATACTGATGAAGGTCAATTGGGACCGAAACGTTTATTGATTATTTTCTTTTGGACTGCATATTATAATAAAATATCATATTCTTTCATATCCATTGAGTGCCGAGGTTACTTTCTGAGCTATTTAACTGAACCAATTCTAAGCAGTTTCCATATCTTTGATACATTTTATTGGAAACTAACTGTTCATTCATGGCCACTTTTCCCTTGAAGATGTAGAAGAGGCTACCTCAGTTTTGCAACCTACAGAGGGCAAGTTGGCAAATGTAGATGTTTATTATATATTCATTATTGGTTTGCATTCTTCTGTGTAGCGTAATGCTGTGTCTTGTATTTTCTACAGATTCCAAGCATATGTATATTTTACAACTGCCTTTCAATCTACTTCTTGTGGCATCCACTACTTGGCCTCGGTGTTCATTGCTGTGACTCCAAAGTATATATGCAGACCTCCAGGAAATGTGAGCCTCCTGCTGCTTCATAATGAAACTCTATCTCGGATTAATGAAGTTTGGGATTTATGGACATCATCAAACGATCCCCTTGTTGTACAGCAGGAAAATGGGGACATTTGGGAACTATATCGTTGCAACCGGTATAAACGTGAGGGTACATTTACTCCAACATATACATATGATGGAAATAAAACTTTATATTCTTGCTCTGATGGATATCAATATGATCACAGAAATTTGGAAAGCAGCATTGTTACGGATTGGGATCTGGTATGTGACCATGAATGGCTTGCTAAATTGGCTCAACCAACATTCATGGTTGGAGTACTCATCGGTGCAGTAGTTTTTGGTGATATCGCAGACAGGTAATTTCTTTATATAAGAATTTTAATAGATACACAGTAGCAATGCAACACTTAAATTATTAATGATTCATGTAAAATGAATATTAACAAAAAACACAACTCTATCAAGCAGCAGGCAGTTGAAGTGATAATACTTTGGTGGTCATAAGGTGTCTTTCTGTTATGCTGTGTGTAAAGTAAACCATTAGAGTGTGCAACTTTTAAGAAAAAAAAGAGAAAAGGAACGAAGGAGAAAGTACAGGGATGTTTACCATTTACAGTGTTCTCTTTCTCTACCATTCTGCAGTCTTTAGCACAGCCTGTCAGCTCGTGGAAGCCTGGGATTATGTGTTCTTTTGTGTTATTTGATTTTCATTGCACTCAGAAACATTACTTTGGAAAAGAGCCAGCGGTGCTTTAAAGTTTACTGAGATCAGAATGGGCTACAAAGTGACACAGAATTCAATCATTTCACAGCAAAGAAATACTACACTAAGCAATGTCATAATAAGAAGACTTTGCTAGAGCAGTCACGTCATTGTAATTAAATCATGCACACCGTGAAGCAATAATTAACAGGAATAATACCAATAAATACAATAATAACAGGAATAGTGGATACTCTATTCTCACAGTAAGTGGACAGTGCACATAGATATGTAATTGAATGGGAATCAAGTTACAGTGGAGTGACTGTACAAGTATAGTGGCCACAACAATGTCCAGTGATGCCACAGAGCCATGGCAATACAAGTGATCAGGGGAGGATTAAGAGTAGCCAGAGCCCCGGGCAATTTAAAAGGCATGGCCCCTCCAGGTATCTGTTACACGCAGGCTGCTAAGTTCAGACAGGGGCGAGACAGGTTACATGAATTCTTTGGAATCCTGGGGGGACCGTTACTCCGGACGACCATAGACCATGTGCTGCAGCTTCTCTCAGGCACACAGGTGTATTGACCCTCAGGAACAGACACGTAGGTTGTTTCACTTGCTTACCAGACACACTTGACAAGAGTCTTCATAAACGGTAGAACAGTAGCATTTAATAAGAAGCCGCACAGCCAGTGCAAGTTAAGTCTTATGAGCAACAGGCTCCAGTGACAAACAGTACAGTTTCCTTAGCAGCACAGCAGTTCCCAGTCTTCCCAGTAGTACAGGACAGCACAGTTCTAATGCAAAGGCACAATAATGAACACAGCATTCTTTACAGCAAAGTGAGATGGAGGAGGGGGGGAGGGTTTGCTGAGGGAGATGATCCCTGTGACACCATTTCTTCCAGTCCTTATCTTTCTGCCTGATAATACTCTGCACTGCTAGTTCGGGAACTCTACCTGACCTGTGCTTAGCTTCACTCCTGACTTGAATCCTTTTCACTTGCAGGGGCACTTCTGTGGGATACAGAACACAGACCACCTTTCTTTTCGGCTCCAGACAGACAGTAAACAACTTCCCCACAATCCCCCTGGGGCTCTGCTAAAACACTCCCCTTCTCCTGTGACTGTGTTAACCCCTCTAGTTGCTGGATGCTTCTGGAGCACAACACTTCCTGTCTCATGTTACTTCTAATAGTTGCTGAATGCTTTTAAAGCAACAGCACTATTTCTGCATGTCACACTCTGCAGCAGCACTACTTCTGCATGTCACATATTTGTTGTATCACATGACATGTCACATGATCACCTTTGATAGATCATGTAATAGTTCATGTAAGAAACACACAGATGCTCTGATGCAGATCTGTAGATGGAAAATGGCAGAAATATTTTCCCTAATGTACAGCACCATACATAACATAGCGCTATATGAAATAGAGAAGGGGAGGGAGATTAATTTTCCTGAAGGGCCACATGAGAGACCGTGACTGTTGTAGAGACCGAACCAATAGGCTGAAATTAATTATGCTCAATATTAATATTAACAAAATAATAATTATTATTTTTTTATATTAATTGTATGACTTAATATTGAAATAAATTTTCCCAAGGGGCCACATGAGAGACCATGACTGTTGTAGAGGCCGAACCAATAGGCTGAAATTAATTCTCTTCAATATTAATATTAACAAAATAATAATTATTCTTTTTTTATATTAATTGTATGACTTAATATTGAGCAGAATTAAGTATGCTGACATCCCCCTACATACAATATGAGCCCCCACATAGCTCCCTCAATCAACAACCAAAGCGATCAACCTATGGGACCCTTATACATGTAAACCGTAACAAAAAAAATCCTAAAAAATTCTCTCTTTATTTAGTTAGTTTAAAACCCCAATGCATAAAGACATAAATGCACATGCATTTGCACTGAAAAAGCGTGATTTAAAAACAAAACAAAACAGAAATGAGGGGAGATAGGGACTAGTTTTGTCGTTCACAATTCCCTTCCTGACAGCGGTGGTTGGCACCTTAAGTTGAAGCGGTATGGCATCCCCGCTCCTTGTCGACTGCTCCTATGTAGCCCTACCACTACTCTAACTGACCAGGCATCCTCAATAGGTGATCAGATAATATGTAATAAATATATAAATATATAGAATATTGATACTAGTGGGCTGAGGGGTATACTATATACAGTACAGACCAAAAGTTTGGACACACCTTCTCATTTAGAGATTTTTCTGTATTTTCATAACTATGAAAATTGTACATTCACACTGAAGGCATCAAAACTATGAATTAACACATGTAGAATTATATACTTAACAAAAAAGTGTGAAGCAACTGAAAATATGTCTTATATTCTAGGTTCTTCAAAGTAGCCACCTTTTGCTTTGATGACTGCTTTGCCCACTCTTGGCATTCTCTTGATGAGCTTCAAGAGGTAGTCACCGGAAATGGTTTTCACTTCACAGGTGCGCTCTGTCAGGTTTAATAAGTGGGATTTCTTGCCTTATAAATGGGGTTGGGACCATCAGTTGTGTTGTGCAGAAGTCTGGTGGATAGCTGATAGTCCTACTGAATACACTGTTAGAATTTGTATTATGGCAAGAAAAAAGCAGCTAAGTAAAGAAAAACGAGTGGCCATCATTACTTTAAGAAATGAAGGTCAGTCAGTCCGAAAAATTGGGAAAACTTTGAAAGTGTCCCCAAGTACAGTTGCAAAAACCATCAAGCACTACAAGGAAACTTGCTCACATGAGGACCGCCCCAGGAAAGGAAGACCAAGGGTCACCTCTGCTTCTGAGGATAAGTTTATCCGAGTCACCAGCCTCAGAAATCGCAGGTTAACAGCAGCTCAGATTAGAGACCAGGTCAATACAACACAGAGTTCTAGCAGCAGACACATCTCTTCAACAACTGTTAAGAGGAGACTTTGTGCAGCAGGCCTTCATGGTAAAATAGCTGCTAGGAAACCACTGCTAAGGACAGGCAACAAGCAGAAGAGACTTGTTTGGGCTAAAGAACACAAGGAATGGACGTTAGACCAGTGGAAATCTGTGCTTTGGTCTGATAAGTCCAAATTTGAGATCTTTGGTTCCAACCACCCTGTCTTTGTGCGACACAGAAAAGGTGAACGGATGGACTCTACATGCCTGGTTCCCACCGTGAAGCATGGAAGAGGAGGTGTGATGGTGTGGGGGTGCTTTGCTGGTGACACTGTTGGGGATTTATTCAAAATTGAAGGCATACTGAACCAGCATGGCTACCACAACATCTTGCAGCGGCATGCTATTCCATCCGGTTTGCGTTTAGTTGGACCATCATTTATTTTTCAACAGGACAATGACCCCAAACACACCTCCAGGGTGTGTAAGGGCCATTTGACCAAGAAGGAGAGTGATGGGGTGCTACGCCAGATGACCTGGCCTCCACAGTCACCAGACCTGAGCCCAATTGAGATGGTTTGGGGTGAGCTGGACCGCAGAGTGAAGGCAAAAGGGCCAACAAGTGCTAAGCATCTCTGGGAACTCCTTCAAGATTGTTGGAAGACCATTTCTGGTGACTACTTCTTGAAGCTCATCAAGAGAATGCCAAGAGTATGCAAAGCAGTCATCAAAGCAAAAGGTGGCTACTTTGAAGAACCTAGAATATAAGACATATTTTCAGTTGTTTCACACTTTTTTGTTAAGTATATAGTTCCACATGTGTTAATTCATAGTTTTGATGCCTTCAGTGTGAGTGTACAATTTTCATAGTCATGAAAATACAGAAAAATCTTTAAATGAGAAGGTGTGTCCAAACTTTTGGTCTGTACTGTATGTATCACCAATATTTGTCAACAATCTGACCAGAAAAAAAAACCCTAATAAGTCCAAGAACAGTCATATATGTTGTCCTTGTCAAACAAAAAGTAACCCTTCAGATCATAAATGGCTGGCAGTGGCATACAAGCACAAAACATTCATATACCTCATAGTCACGTTTCTGTGGACATGGACTATACCCTATATGTCCTGAGCAGTTGGTACTCAGCTTAATGGCATCTTTTTCGGACACATCCCCCTCTTTTGGTCATTCAGGGATTCATCAGAGAATTCTTTCAGTCAGTACAAGAAAAGGAGACCATAAGACTGCAATGAGGATAACAGCTCACAGGCCCAGGCACTATGCCCCCACATAGCCCTTACATACAATATGAGCCCCCACACAGTCCCCCTATATACAGTATGAGCCCACCCACACATAGTCCCATTCATACGGTATGAGGCCACACACAGCCCCCAACATACAATATGAGTCAACATACAGCCCCTACATACAGTATGAGCCCTCATATAGCCCCCAATATACAGTATGAGCCCCCACATGGCTACTTAGATACATTATGAGCCCCAACATAGCCCCTAGATACAGTATGAGCCCCCAAATAACTCCCTATATACAGTATAAACCAAACATAGCTCCCTATATACAGTATGAGCCCCCATATAAACTCCCATATACAGTATGAGCCTGCACATAGCTTCCTAGATACAGTATCAGCCCCCATATAGACTCCTATATAAAGTATGAGCCCGCACATAGCTCCCTATATACAGTATGAGCCCCCATATAGCCTCCTATGTACAGTATGAGCATGCACATAGCTCCCTGTATACAGTATGAGCCCGCATATAGCTTCCTGCATTCAGAATGAGAAGGCACATAGCTCCCTATATACAGCTATATGAAAAGTTTAGGCACCCCTATTAATCTTAAGCTTAATGTTTTATAAAAATTGGTGTTTTTGCAACAGCTATTTCAGTTTGATATATGTAATAACTGTTGGACACAGTAATGTTTCTGCCTTGAAATGAGGTTCATTGTACTAACAGAAATTGTGCAATCTGCATTCAAACAAAATTTGACAGGTGCATAAGTATGGGCACCTCACCAGAAAAGTGACATTAATATTTAGTAGATCCTCCTTTTGCAAAAATAACAGCCTCTAGTCGCTTCCTGTAGCTTTTAATGAGTTCCTGGATCCTGGATGAAGGTATTTTTGACCATTCCTCTTTACAAAACAATTCCAGTTCAGTTAAGTTTGATGGTCGCCGAGCATGGACAGCCCTCTTCAAATGATCCCACAGATGTTCAATGATATTCAGGTCTGGGGACTGGGATGGCCATTCCAGAACATTGTAATTGTTCCTCTGCATGAATGCCTGAGTAGATTTGGAGCGGTGTTTTGGATCATTGTCTTGCTGAAAGATCCATTCCCTGCGTAACTTCAGCTTTATCACTGATTCTTGAACATTATTGCCAAGAATCTGCTGATACTGAGTGGAATCCATGCGTCCCTCAACTTTAACAAGATTCCCGGTGCCGGCATTGGCCACACAGCCCCAAAGCATGATGGAACCTCCACCAAATTTTACTGTGGGTAGCAAGTGTTTTTATTGGAATGCTGCGTTTTTTTGCCACCATGCATAACGCCTTTTTGTATGACCAAACAACTCAATCTTGGTTTCATCAGTCCACAGGACCTTCTTCCAAAAAGAAATTGGCTTCTCCAAATGTGCTTTTGCATACCTCAGCCGACTCTGTTTGTGGCGTGCTTGCAGAAACGGCTTCTTTCGCATCACTCTCCCATACAGCTTCTCCTTGTGCAAAGTGCGTTGAATAGTTGACCGATACACAGTGACACCATCTGCAGCAAGTTGATGCTGCAGCTCTCTGGAGGTGGTCTGAGGATTGTCCTTGACTGATCTCACCATTCTTCTTCTCTGCCTTTCTGATGTTTTTCTTGGCCTGCCACTTCTGGCCTTAACAAGAACTGTCCCTGTGTTATTCCATTTCCTTACTATGCTCCTCACAGTGGAAACTGACAGGTTAAATCTCTGAGGCAGCTTTTTGTATCCTTCCCCTGAACAACTATGTTGAATGATCTTTGTTTTCAGATCATTTGACAGTTGTTTTGAGGAGCCCATGATGCCACTCTTCAGAGGAGATTCAAACAGGAGAACAACTTGCAAGTGGCGACTTTAAGTAGCTTTTCTCATGATTGCATACACCTGGCTATGAAGTTCAAAGCTCAATGAGGTTACAAAACCAAAAAAAGTGTTTTAGTAAGTCAGTAAAAAGTAGGTAGGAGTATTTAAAACAAGAAAATGATAAGGGTGCCCATACTTATGCACCTGTCAAATTTTGTTTGAATGCAGATTGCAAATTTTCTGTTAGTACAATAAACCTCATTTCAAGGCAGAAACATTACTGTGTCCAACAGTTATTACATATATCAAACTGAAATAGCTGTTGCAAAAACACCAATTTTAAGAAAACATTAAGCTTAAGATTAATAGGGGTGCCCAAACTTTTTCATATAACTGTACAGTATGAGCCCCCATATAGCCTCCAAGATACAATATGAGCCCCCATATAGCCTCCTATATACAGTATGAACATGCCAATAGCTCCCTGTATACAGTATGAGCCTGCACATAGCTTCCTGCATTCAGTATGAGACGACACATAGCTCACTTCTCTGATCGACTGTTGGTTTCAGCTCAGAATAGTCAAATCCCATTCCGGGAGGCAGCAAAATGCATCTGCCTGGGGGACACCTCAGAACACCGCAGCCCGAAAGCACCCCCCTGACGCCTGTACCCAGGTCAAATGCCCTTCCCGCTTCCCCTAGGTACAGCCCTGTACAGTCTATATGAGAATACATGACTGGTATATGATGTGCTGTGATACAGACATCAGATGTCATACATTATACACATTCTTATATACCATCTGATGTCTGTACCACAATATATCATACACTAATCTGTATACTGGATATGATATATTACGTGCAGAGATATACAATGCACTGTAACGATCACACCTGGACCTGCCTACAGGACCTCACATATTACATATGGATCCATATAGTAAAATCTGTGATGACCTGTAGGTCAAGGTTGATCAGTCAGTGCAGGATTCTGTATGCTGATGTCTGTGGTCACTCTTCTGGGGCTCAGTGTGATTTATTGCTGACACGTGTTAAATGCCTCGTCAGAGATTGACAGCGGCATTTAATATGATAATAGTCACCTGTGGCTGTTAAAGACACATGATTAAATTAGCCATCATGTGCAGGGAAAGATGCAGGCTCAGCGTGCGAGCCTGCATCAGAGACAGGGACACGACTTTTGATGCATTTGTATTTCAAAAGTCGTAAAGGGGTTAAACTCTGTGGTACTAGGTAGTCTAAATCTTGTGGCCCCTCCAGCAAATTATTTTCTAATACATTTTTACATTAACTAACAATTTTAATACACCAATTAAATTTTATTAAACAAACCAAAAATTAACTTAATTAAATTTCATTATAGCCCAGAAAAGGTAATTAACTAACTTCAACCTCAGGTCTATGTCTGTGTATACTTGTCTGTGTTCCCAAAGCTTCTGCTATGTTTTATTATGATCTAGAGTAGTGGAGAACTTCCAGTCACTTTTCTGCCTTGCCATCCCATTGATGCCCCTTCTCTACTACTCGTAAATTTCCAAATATACCCGACAACAGCCAAAACATAATTTCATTGCGTTAGTGTTCACATCGGCGCTCTGTTGCTCCAGCTGACTTCCAATGTCAGCCACCCGAGCCATCGCAGTGATTGTAAATTTCTTTCAATATCAAATCAATAGTATTTTTAATCCATTGCGCTGGGCCACCAAAAGATGTGGGGCCCATAGGCCATTGTCTACTATGCCTAATTAGTAATCTGGCACTCAAATAAATTGCTCCACTCTCATCTCTGTCTTGTCTAAATGACACCTTTATTAGGTCCTATTATTAATGTGACCTTATTAATAAATTGTAAAAAGTAAGCCCATTTATTTAATCTGCCCAAGATCAAACAAGTCTGTTTTCCCATTCTAAGACTGTGTGCCCCCGATGCGTTTTTTAAGCGCTTCCGCAGCGGCAAAAACGCTGCAGAAACGCTTAAAAAATGCTTGGTAGAAGGCCTGCCATGTTCCCCAATGATAATCCGCATGTGCTGTGCACATGCTGCGGAAATTTCCCCTGCGGGTTATCATTGCGGAAAAAAACGCAGCACTACCAATTATTTTGCGGAAGCGCTGCGTTTTTTCCGCTATTGACTTGCATTGGAACGCATGGATTACGCATCACTGGATCTGTACATGCGGATTACATGCTTTTCAATGTGCGGATGGTACCCGGGTCTGGAGGAGAGGAGACTCTCCTCGGGACCCAGGTACCATAGTACCTGTAAAAAAAAAAGAATAAAATAAAAAATAAATATGATATTTACCTTCTGATGGCCCCCGGTGCGCTCGTGTTCACTTGCCGGCAGATCGCGGTGGACTGAAGCACCTGTGCTGATGTCATAGTCATGTGACGGCAGGTCCTTCAGTGGAGTGTACGGCGAGCTGCCGGCAGCCAGGACGGAGCGAATAAAGACTCCAAGGGCCATCAGAAGGTAAGTATAGATTTATTTTTTTATTTTTTGACATTCTTTGGGGTCACACTATATAAATCCATGCCGTTTGCATGGATTTATATAGTGTGACCAAGTTGTCAAGCACTTTCCAAATGATGCTAAAATTGCTTGGAAAGCGCTTGACAACCCGCATGCGGAAATGCATGTGAAGAACGCTTCACATCCGCATGTCCCTGGCAGGAAAAACGCATGTACAGTCCGCATGTACAGTCCACATGTACAGTCCGCATGTACAATCCGCATGTACAATCCGCATGTACAATCTGCATGTACAGTCCGCATGTACAGTCCGCATGTACAGTCCGCATGTACAATCCACATGTACAATCCGCATGCGTTTTTTCTGCCAGGGAGATGCAGAAACGCTCAGGAAAAAATCCGGAGCATTTCTGCATCGTGGGTAGTGTTGAGCCACCCCCGTAGTGTTCGGGTTCGGTTCGGTTCGTCGAACACCGGGATGTTCGAGGAACTGTTCGTCGAACTGTTCGTCGAACACCTTAGAACACCGTCGAACACCGTTAAAACCAATGGCAGGCAAACAAAAACACATAGAAACACATAGAAAACACCTTCAAAGGTGTCCAAAAGCTGACAAACTGCTCAGAAGACGCTTTCTTTAAAAAAGCCGGCCGGCAATTCAGCAGCGGCATACACCGGTACCCGACAATTTAGACAAGAAGGAATAGAGCCTCACACATAGATTAGATAGATAGAAACATGTCAGTCACATATATATGAAGTACAGTGACAATGTTGCTTACTGTACTTGTCATTTAGTGTAAAGGATTTATTAAAAAAAATAATAGTGTTTTCATGCACAAATATAGTGCGAAGCCCCACGTCAATTTTTTTTTAATTATTTCATGAATTTCCTGAAATAATTTAAAAAAATTGAAGTGGGGCTTCGCACTATATTTGTGTCCAGCCAGGTACAGCAGGCAGGAATGGGCTGCCCCCAACCACCAGCTGCCTATTTGTACCTGGCCGGACACAACAATATAGGGAAGGCCTTTTTTTCTTAATTATTTCATGAATTTCATGAAATAATTAAAAAAAAAATACGTGGGGCTTCGCCCTATTTTTGTGTCCAGCCAGGTACAACTAGGCAGCTGGGGGCTGGAATCTGCAGCGCAGGGAGGCCCAAGCTTTCTGGGCCCCCCCCCGCTGCAAATTGCAGTCCGCAGCCACCCCGGAAAATGGCGCGTTCATAGAAGCGCCATCTTCTGGCACTGTACCCAACTCATCCAGGGCCCTGGTGCGGTGGCTCACTGGGTAATAAAGGGGTTAGGGCCAGCTTGGTATTATCAGCTGGCCCCAAGTCCAAAATTCATGGGGTCACGCCAGTATTAGACATGACCGCCATGAATTTCTAGTAAAGTATTTAAAAAAAACACAACACCCAGAATAAAGTCCTTTAATTGAAATAAACACACAATTCTTTATTGTTCTAAATTAAACTATACTTACCATCACGCCCATTCCAGCTGAAGCCAACGATCTCCTGCAATAAAAGAAAAATAATAAACCAACCTCATCCTTACCTTTCCATGGTTCCCACGACAGCTTCAGCTCTGCTACATCGAGATGACAGGCTGGACCGCAGCAGAACGCTGCCATCCAGCCTGTCATCCCGCAGACATTGAGAAGAGCAGGCATGCTTGCGCTCCTCAGTGTCTCGCTGTGACGGCATCCAGATGAGCCGAGGTCATGTCCAATGAACTCGGCTCACCTCATGCACGTCACTGACAGCGTGGGAAAATTCTCACGCTGAAGTGCTGAGTGCAGGAGAATTCTCCCACGCTGTCAGTGACGTGCATGAGGTGAGCTCATGTCCAATGAACTCAGCTCACCTCATGCACCTCACTGACAGAGTGGGAAAATTCTCCTGCACTCAGCGCTTCAGCGTGAGAATTCTCCCACGCTGTCAGTGACGTGCATGAGGTGAGCCGAGTTCATTGGACATGACCTCGGCTCATCTTTATGCCGTCACAGAGAGACAATATGGAGCGCAAGCAAGCCTGCTCTTCTCAGTGTCTGCGGGATGACAGGCTGGATGGCGGCGTTCTGCTGCGGTCCAGCCTGTCATCTCGATGTAGCAGAGCTGAAGCTGTCGTGGGAACCATGGAAAGGTAAGGATGATGTTGCTTTATTATTTTATTTTTATTACAGGAGATCGTTGGCTTCAGCTGGAATGGGCGTGACGGTAAGTATGGTTTAATTTAGAACAATAAAGGATTGTGTCTTTATTTCAATTAAAGGACTTTATTCTGGGTGTTTGTGTTTTCTTTAACTTTGACTATGGGGTTAGTAATGGGGGTGTCTTATAGACGCCTCTCCATTACTAACCTGGGCTTGATGTCAGCTGGCATTATAAGCTGACATCAACCCCAGCCCTATTACCCCCTGCCACCGCACCAGGGCAGCGTGGAAGAGCGAGGCTAAGTGCCAAAATTGGCGCATCCTATGAATGCGCCATTTCTGGGGCGGCTGACGGCTGGTGTTTCTAGCCTGGGAGGGGGCCAATATTCATGGCTCCCTTCCTGGGCTATTAATATCAGCCCCCAGCTGTCTGCCTAGCCTTTGCTAGCTATTAAATTAGGGGGGACCCCACGTCATTTTTTTGGGGGGGTCCCCCATTTTAATAGCTAGTAAAGGCTATGTATTCAGCTGGGGGCTGATATTAGTAGCCTGGGAAGCTCCGTGGGTATTACCCCCTTCCCAGGCTTCAAACATCTGCCCCAGCTGTCTGCTTAACCTCCGCTAGAGCCTAAAATTAAGGGGAACCCCACGCCAATTTTTTTAATAATAAATCCTTTATTTTAATACTAAATGACAAGTACAGTAACCAACACTATCACTGTACTTCATATATATGTGACTGACATGTTTCTATCTATCTAATCTATGTGTGAAGCTCTATTCTGTCTGTTATAAATTGTCGGGTACAGATGCTGAATTGCCGGCCGGCTTTCTTAAAGAGACGGTGCATGAAAACACTATTATTTTTTTTAATAAATCCTTTACACTAAATGACAAGTACAGTAAGCAACACTGTCACTGTACTTCATATATATGTGACTGACATGTTTCTATCTATCTAATCTATGTGTGATTCTCTATTCCTTCTATTCTAAATTGTTGGGTACAGATGCTGAATTGCCGGCCGGCTTTTTTAAAGAGACGGTGCATGAAAACACTATTATTTTTTTAAATAAATCCTTTACACTAAATGACAAGTACAGTAAGCAACAATGTCACTGTACTTCATATATATGTGACTGACATATTTCTATCTATCTAATCTATGTGTGAAGCTCTATTCTGTCTGTTATAAATTGTCGGGTACAGATGCTGAATTGCCGGCCGGCTTTCTTAAAGAGACGGTGCATGAAAACACTATTATTTTTTTTAATAAATCCTTTACACTAAATGACAAGTACAGTAAGCAACACTGTCACTGTACTTCATATATATGTGGCTGACATGTTTCTATCTATCTAATCTATGTGTGATTCTCTATTCCTTCTATTCTAAATTGTCGGGTACAGATGCTGAATTGCCGGCCGGCTTTTTCAAAGAGACGGTGCATGAAAACACTATTATTTTTTTTGATAAATCCTTTACGCTAAATGACAAGTACAGTAAGCAGCACTTTCACTGTACTTCGTATATATGTGGCTGACATGTTTATATCTATCTAATCTATGTGTGAAGCTCTATTCTTTCGGTTTTAAATTGTCGGGTACCGGTGTATGCCGCTGCTGAATTGCCGGCTTTTCATGTTTCACTGTTGGCACTGTTCCCATCGATTTGGGCAATCACTGTAATGCCACAACCACCATGGCTGTGGCATTACAGTGAGTGGCAGACAATCCCTGCATGATTGGTGCTCTAAATAGCACCAGACATGCAGGACACGCTTTTGGTGCACGAACAGTTATCGAACATAACCTCGAACAGCCGAATTTTTTGCAAATCGTTCGGGTTCGTCGAACAACTCGAACATCGCCCAAAACAGCTCGAATTTGAGATTGGCGAACAGTTCTAGTCGAACACCGCTCATCTCTAATCGTGGGCACATAGCCTAAAGAGACTTATCAAGTATGTGGTTATAATTACCCTGATTAATGTTTGATCCATGTGTCCACCAAAAGTAAACATTTTGTCTAAAATAGAGGAGAGGAGGAAGCAAACCTAAGGGGCTCTAATCATTTGTCTGTACAAGAGCCTGATATTACTGAAGCCAGCCCTGGTTTTAGTGGCTTTGGAAATAAAAAGGTCTATGATTGGCACAATATGTGAGGAATGGAGGAAAACATGAGCTGAGTTCCTATACTCAACACACACCCCATCCCAAACACACAGAGTTTTAGATGTGTCTACTTTCACCTTTCTGTAGATTCTGTTGACGGCTTCAATTGCATATAATATCCCAACAAAACCTTTCACAGGCTGCAGGTTCCGTTATAAACTTGGTAGCTACATATAGGCATACATAACATAAACATCTCCTAACAGAGTAACAGAAAACCATGCTTTTCTCATCATCTAGTGACATCTCATGCCACACATCTTTGGATATGTTGAACTAATAAGAGATGTAAGGAAGAGTGCATCTCTATGTTATCGCACAGTTCTGTTTGGTGCATCTTTAGACTGTCTAGTCTAAGTTTAGATTATCTTACTTTGTGCCAAAATTTTGGAGCATTTTTTGGTGTGTCCTGTGAATCCTTGGCTCTTTCCACTAAGCCGTGTTCCCTTGTAAGACAAGGTGCCTAATATGTCTAAGGCCACGGCTCCACTATCAGTATTTGGTCAGTATTTGGTCAGTAATTTTTCTCAGGAGTGGGAGCCAAAACCAGGAGTGGATGATAAATGCAGAATTGGTGACTTGTTTCTATTATACCTTTTCACTGATTGTTCCTCACCTGGTTTTGTCTCACACTCTTGAGAAAAAATACTGACCGAATACTGACCAAATACCGATAGTGGGGCTGTGGCCTAAGACACGTTCACACATCAGTATTTGGTCAGTATTTACAGCAGTATTTGTAAGCCAAAACCAGGAGGGGAACAATCAGAGGAAAAGTAGAATAGAAACACGTCACCACTTCTGTATTTATCACCCACTCCTGGTTTTGACTTACAAATACTGAGGTAAAATACTGACCAAAATGCTGCCGAGTAAAAACCTAATAAATATAGTGCATGTCACAAAGGCCTTTTTTTTGTGACATGCATATCTGTGTAAAACACATACGTGAAAAACAGTGCCGATGTCATCAGTGTGTCATCCGTGTGTCCGTTTTTACCATCAGTGTGTCATAAGTGTTTTTCCAGTATGGATAAAGAAAGAAATTACAAAGCTTTGCATACAGTTTGCAGTGTTAAACACGGATGGCATATGGATACCATGTTTTTCATGGACCCATAGACTTGTATTGACCCTTGTCAAACGGGCATGTGCATAGCACCATAGGTTATAATGGGTATATGTGGTATCCGTCCGTAAAAACAATGGATACCACATGTACTGGAAACATGGACGTGTGAAGGAAGCCTTAATTTATCTCTCAGTATACCACAATATACTGATAAAGAGCAATAATGTCTCTACACCTGGATAATAAACACAGTGATATCATAGCCACGGTGCAATGCACATAGTCAAGTCACTTATTTACCAATCTAGTAATGTTCATTAGTAATTACATTTGAAGATCAATATGACCAATATTTATCTAAGCAATTATGTCATTTTTATAATTACTGTTATCATCTGCAACAAGTACTAAGGAAAGATAGAGGAAAGCTGTCCCTACAGTAAGACTAAGCTGAATCTCTACAATGCAGCGGGTTGCCTGTTCCTAGCGAACAGACCCGCCTTAGTCCTCGGCTAGTCTGAACGAAGACCTATAGCATAAAGGAAGGGGTCCCTAAAATAACTAAGGACTGGAAGAAAAATGGAACACCTCCTGAACAGAGAAGGTTGTTACAGAACACAAAAGAAAAACTGACAAAGAGGTACTAGAGGTCCCAGAAGGACCAAGAAAACTAAAAGAGATAGGCACAGAAGCACCTGGCTAGCAAAACAGTCAAACAACACTGAAGTCCAGCATAGCCAAAAGGGCGGAGCTGGAATATATAGGCAGATGGTCACGTGACCGCAAAACATGAGATGGAAAAAACAAACAGGAGGGTTCTAACAATTACATTATAAAAATAAAATGTGTCACTTTTTTTAACACCAACTGTAAGGAGCTGAGACGGCTTCATATGCGCCATATGTGTTACATAGCCGGCATCTGCCTGTAACCAAGGGGACCGGAGCCTTCTCCAATTGCTGTAGTTTAACTGGCTCTGGATTGGACCATTTTTCTCACCTTCCTGATGAAGCAACAGCCGGATTTTTTTTTTATCATTCTTGCACCTTTAAACCCTTCACCCCCAGCCTGTTTTCACCTTCCTGACCAGACCAATTTTTTTCAATTCTGACCAATGTCACTTTATGAGGTAATAATTCTGGAAGGTTTCAACATATCACAGAGGTTCTGAGATTGATGTTTTTTCGTGACTTGTTATACTTCATGTTAGTGGTAAATTTTGGTCGAGATGATTTTGCATTTTATTTATAAAAATGTCGAAAATTTAACAATTTAGCAATTTTCAAACTTTGAATTTTTATGCCCTTAAACCAGATAGTTATATCACACAAAATAGTTAATAAATAACATTTACCACGTGTCTATTTCACATCAGTATCATTTTTTAAACATTTTTTTTTTCTTAGGAAGTTAGAAGGATTAAAAGTTTATGAGCGATTTCTCATTTTTCCAACACAATTTACAAAACCAATTTTTTTAGGGACCACATCACATTTGAAGTGACTTTGAGGGGCCTATGTGACAGAAAATATCCAAAAGTGACACCATTTTAAAAACTACACCCCTCAAAGTGCTCAAAAACACATTCAAGAAGTTTAATAACCCTTTAGGGGCTTTACATGAATTAAAGCAATGTGGAAGGAAAAAAATGTAAATTTTACTTTTTCCCACAAAAATATTGCTTTAGTCCCAAATTTAGCATTTTCAAAAGGGTAACAGGAGAAAATGGACCATACATTTTTGTTGTGCAGTCATCAAAGCAAAAGGTGGCTACTTTGAGGAACCTAGAATATAAGGCATATTTTCAGTTGTTTCACACTTTTTTGTTAAGTATATAATTCCACATGTGTTAATTCATAGTTTTGATGCCTTCAGTGTGAATGTACAATTTTCAAAGTCATGAAAATACAGAAAAATCTTTAAATGAGAAGGTGTGTCCAAACTTTTGGACACAGGTCTCAGGAGCTGTATTTCTTCAGACTGCAACCCTTCCTTACACGTGACTAAGATGAGCTGTTGTTTGAATTATGTGATGGGCGCCATTTTATTACGTTTTTGAGAACCTCTTTAATGGATGGGGTGTAAAGAAAACTTTTTCTTAACGGAAACTATGATCCATCAATTCTGTTACACAACAGACGTGAATGGTAAATGAAGATCATCATTGACTTATAATGGCGTCTGAAAGCTTATGGTATCCATCATTTTGAGAGGGAAGAATAGTGCCACTTCCTGCACTATTCTTTTAATCAATACTGAGAGAATCTTCAGACAGAGCCTCCAACAATAGTTATGACAGAGCCTTATAATAATATTTTTTATTTCTATACTGCCGACATATTCTGCAGCACTTTATAAACAACAAAAGACATTACAGAGTAACCCATAATTCAACAAATACCAAGAGGCGTAAGGGCCCTGCTTATAAGCTTATGTAGCACCCCGAGGACTCGGCTGCTACAGGGGTATTGCACCTCGAACCAGAGGTGTGGTATTCCACTCCCGGGTAAGGATGGAGGGTGGGACTGAGCTCAGCTAGTTGCATGCACTACACTCATCCCATTTCCGGGGGACAGAACAACGGTACTCCCACCAGATAGATGTGCAGGTACGACAGCGTCTGTCCCTGGCTGGAGTGGGAGGGGGGGGGAACATCCCAGTAGTGTAGGAGCAGTCAGGGGAGGGACTCTGGGCATAGGAAGGAGCCCATTGGGTGCTAGTCACCTGGGCTCGAGTGTCAGAGGGAGTATAAGAGGTGGGCACCATCTTTAGACAGGGTCCTGTTCAGAGGAGAGTCTGTTCAGAGAGGAGCTCAGCCAGAGAGGGCTGAGGGGGAGCTGTGGCTCCGTCTGGGCCCAGCTCCAGAGCCAGGCCTGAAGCAGAGAGAGGAAGAAAAGGGAACACAAGGAAAGGCCCAGAGACGCAAGCATAGAGGGAACCCTGAGATCCCACAAGAGAACGAAAACGGGTGAAGGGTTGGCAGAGAAGGGTGCCGGATCCCAAACTGGTGGAGGCCAATTATCCTTAGCCAGGAACCGGAGGTCGTGGTCAAGTTTTGGCACGACCCCTCACCACATCCACCAGGAAGGCACGCCACATAGGGTCAGGGAAACCGGAGAGAGGTTTTGCCCCATAAGGCCCGAGGAAGCCGGACATAGGTGGGTCCCTGGTGAGGACGGCCTGTAGGAAGGACAAGAGGGGAGCTCAGGACCACGCTCTGGAACTGCCTGGGAGTTGGCCGAGTCCCGCACCTGGTGGACACAGCACGGCTCGGGTGGTCACCCTTGGCCGAAGTGACCGGAGCAACACCTGTGAGTAAAAGCCTTGAAACTGCACCACACGTCTCTGAGCTTCCTTGCTGCACAACCATATCACCGGCCTCAGCGGACTGCCCTGCAGCGGCGGCTTCATCGCCGCATTCAACGGGTGGCGTAGTCGAACATTCTAACATCTACTGCTAAATACTGCCACTCAGTTTGACTCCCTGGGCACGGACCGGGTCACCGCCACGAGACTACTACCCCTATCTGATCCGGCTCCGGGTAAGCCCCCGTACGCGTGATGCCGCACGACTCAGGCCCAGGGGCGCGTCACTTACAATATATGAGGAAAAAGGGGTGACAAAACAGGTAAAAAAGTGCTTGGAGTTTATGGTTCACCCATCAATATAATAAATAGGGGTATTCAAATAAAGTTGCACAAACAAGTCAACAATCAGTATCTACAAATACAGATGCAAAGTGCTACTAACTCGCCCCCTGGGCCGTGGGGTACTCGGTAGCCGGGCCGGTCGTTGCTAGGGGAGATGTCACAGTGGCGGTGACCCGGTCCGTGACCCAGGGCGGTCAATAAAAGGGGAATAGAGAAAAGGGTACATAGTTTTTATATAATGTTTGTGATGCCACCTGTGGTATGCAGCTAAAGGGAGCCGCCGCTGCGGAGCAGGTCTTCTGGAGCTGATGTTAGTGCAGCAGAGTTGGTTCAGCTCTCCACAGGCAGAGCTCAGCTCCAGGGCAGGAAATGGTGATGTTATAGATGTTGCTGTGCAGTGTGGTGCAGGGGATGATGGCGCAGCAGTAATAATTCACAGAGACAGTGGGGTGCAGTCTTCCGGATTTACTCATAGTTCTCACTTTGCTCCTGGTTACAACTGCAGATCACAACTTCCCACGTCATCCTGTGCTTACTCGGGGAGGGGTTCAGCAAACCCTCAGGTACCTCCGGAGTACGTAACGTAACCCCCTTCTGTGTGTTCCTTCTGGCCGTCTCCCTGCACCTCACACCCAGTGTCCCAACCCAGTGACCGCGGACCTTGACGGGCGACGTCTTCTCTGTCCCCTGGGTCCTCTATGGCCACCTTTTCGGTGAGTTAGATGTGGCTTTTGGCTGCAGCACCTGAAATGCTGCACCCTCTGGTTACCTAGTTGAATATTGCAATTCTCACTAGTTACGGGCCGGTCCCCTTTGCGACCCGATCCCTCCACCGCCTGGTAGATTCGGGCGTATGGGTGGCCTCCAGCACTGCCCGTACCCCTGGGATCCTTTCTGCTTTACTCCTGGAGCCTTCTCTCTTCTCCCATTCCTTCCTCCTCTCCTTCTCCTGGGCCTCCTCACTCAGGCCCGCGCTGCCCCTGAGCAGAGCTCCTGCAGAGCTCCTGCTCCCAACTCTTCCTCTGACTCCGACTTACTCACTGACTGACTCTAGAATGTTCCACCCTCTCTTTTATATCGCTTCTTACTGAGCTCCCTTGAACTACTTCCTCCACCCACACCCACTACAAGGTTCCCCCTACTTTGGTTACCCCCACTCCAGCCAGGGACAGGGCTCAGCAGAGGAGCAGCGCATCTTGCCCCTCCTGCCGGTCTGGAGTAGTGTAGTGTTGGATGCAGGTGTTAGGGTCCCGGGCAGTACTCCTTCCTTACCTGAGAGTGAGATACCACACCTCTGGGTGAGATGCAGTACCTCTGTGGCGACTGAACCCGCAGGGGCGCCACACTACTGTGTGAATGAAGGGTGAGGAAACAAGGTGAGGAGACAGGAGTGGGAGATTTGTATTAACCACTTCAAGATATATAATGTATATTTACGTTAAATGTTGTGTCCCTGACTTTGATGTGGGGTCCAACGCTGAGCAAGCATCTTTCCCTGCACATGACAGCTGATTTAATCAGCTGTCATATGCCTTCAATAGCTAATACAAGTGCTTCTCACTAAATTAGAATATCATCAAAAAGTAAATTTATTTCAGTTCTTCAATACAAAAAGTGAAACTCATATATTTCACTGCTCAAATATATAAAGGGAACACTTAAACAACAGAATATAACTCCAAGTAAATCAAACTTCTGTGAAATCAAACTGTCCATTTAGGAAGCAACACTGATTGACAATAAATTTCACATGTTGTTGTTCAAATGGAATAGACAATAGATGGAAATTATTGGCAATTATCAAGACACACTCAATGAAGGAGTGGTTCTGCAGGTGGGGACCACAGACCACATCTTAGTACCAATGCTTTCTGGCTAATGTTTTGGTCACTTTTGAATGTTCGTTGTGCTTTCACACTCATGGTAGCATGAGACGGACTCTACATCCCACTGAAGTTGCTCAGGTAGTGCAGCTCATCCAGGATGGCACATCAATGCGAGCTGTGGCAAGAAGGTTTGCTGTGTCTGTCAGCGTAGTGTCCAGAGGCTGGAGGAGCTACCAGAGGACAGGCCAGTACACCAGGAGACGTGGAGGGCGCCATAAGAGGGCTACAACCCAGCAGCAGGACCGCTACCTCCACCTTTGTGCAAGGAGGAACAGGAGGAGCACTGCCAGAGCCCTGCAAAATGACTTCCAGCTGGCCACAAATGTGCATGTGTCTGCAAAAACGGTTAGAAACCGACTCTATGAGGGTGGTATGAGGGCCCAATGTCCACAGATGGGGGTTGTGCTCACAGCCCAACACCGTGCAGGACGCTTGGCAGAACACCAGGATTGGCAAAGTCGCCACTGGCGCCCTGTGCTCATCACAGATGAAAGCAGGTTCACACTGAGCACATGTGACAGACATGACAGAGTCTGGAGACGCCGTGGAGAGCGATCTGCTGCCTGCAACATCCTTCAGCATGACCGTTTTGGCAGTGGGTCAGTAATCATGTGGGGTGGCATTTCTTTGGTGGTAGGCACAGCCCCCCATGTGCTCGCTAGAATTAGCCTGACTGCCATTAGGTACCGAGATGAGATCCTGAGACCCCTTGTGAGACCATAAGCTGGTGCGGTTGCCCTGGGTTCCTCCTAATGCAGGACAATGCCAGACCTCATGTGGCTGGAGTGTGTCAGCAGTTCCTGCAAGATGAAGGCATTGAAGCTATGGACTGGCGTGCCCGTTCCCCAGACCTGAATCCGATTGAGCACATGTGGGACATCATGTCTCGCTCTATCCATCCTCATCACGTTGCACCACAGACTGTCCAGGAGTTGGCGGATGCTTTAGTCCAGGTCTGGGAGGAGATCCCACAGGAGACCATCCGCAACCTCATCAGGAGCATGCCCAGGCATTGTAGGGCGGTCATACAGGCACGTGGAGGCCATACACAATACTGAGAATCATTTTGACTTGTTTTAAGGACATTACATCAAAGTTGGATCAGCCTGTAGTGTGTTTTTCCACTTTAATTTTGGGGGTGATTTCAAATCCAGGCCTCCATTGGTTAATAAATTTGATTTCCATTGAAGATTTTTGTGTGATTTTGTTGTCAGCACATTCAACTTTGTACAGAGCAAAGTATTCAATGAGAATATTTCATTCATTCAGATCTAGGATGTGTTATTTGAGTGTCCACTTTATTTTTTTGAGCAGTGTATATAGAGTCTTTACAAACAGAGTGATCTATTTCAAGTGTTTTATTTCTGTTAATGATTATGGCTTACAGCCATTGAAAACACAAAAGTCATTATCTCAGTAAATTAGAATACTTTTTAACAACAGCTTGAAAAATGTTTTTATGATACGAAATGTTGGCCTACTGAAATGTATGTTCAGTAAATGCACTCAATACTTGGTCGGGGCTCCTTTTGCATCAATTACTGCATCAATGCAGCGTGGCATGGAGGTGATCAGCCTGTGGCACTGCTGAGGTGTTATGGAAGCCCAGGTTGCTTTGATAGCAGCCTGCAGCTCGTCTGCATTGTTGGGTCTGGTGTCTCTCATCTTCCTCTTGACAATACCCCATATGGGGTTAAGGTCAGGTGAGTTTACTGGTCAATCAAGCACAGTGATACTGTTGTTTGTAAACCAGGTATTGGTACTTTTGGCAGTGTGGACAGGTGTCAAGTCCTGCTGGAGAATGAAATTTTCATCTCCAAAAATCTTGTCGGCAGAGGGAACCATGAAGTGCTCTAAAATTTCCTGGTAGACGGCTGCGCTGACTTTGGTCTTGATAAAACACAGTGGACCTACACCAGCAGTTGACATGGCTCCCTAAACCATCACTGATTGTGGAAACTAGACCTCAAGCAGCTTGGATTGTGGCCTCTCCACTCTTCCTCCAGACTCTGGGACCTTAATTTCCAAATGAAATGCAAAATGTACTTTAATCTGAAAACAACACCTTGGACCACTGAGTAACAGTCCAGGTCTTTTTCTCCTTGGCCCAGGTAAGATGCTTCTGGCGTTGTCTATTGGTCATGAGTGGCTTGACACAAGGAATGCGACACTTGTAGCCCATGTCCTGGATACGTCTGTGTGTGGTGGCTCTTGAAGCAATGACTCCAGCAGCAGTCCACTCCTTGTGAATCTCCCCCAAATTTTTGAATGGCCTTTTCTTAACAATCCTGTCAAGGCTGCGGTTATCCCGGTTGCTTGTGCACCTTTTTCTACCACACTTTTTCCTTCCACTCAACTTTCCATTAATATGCTTGGATACGGCACTCTGTGAACAGCCAGCTTCTTTAGCAATGAATTTTTTGAGGCTTACCGTCCTTGTGGAGTGTGTCAATGACTGCCTTCTGGACATCTGTCAAGTCAGCAGTCTTCCCCATGATTGTGGAGCCTTCTGAAACAGACTAAGGGAACTTTTTAAACGCATCGGAAGCCTTTGCACGTGTTTTTGTTAATTATTCTAATTTACTGAGATAATGACTTTTGTGTTTTCATTGGCTGTAAGCCATAATCATCAACATTAACAGAAATAAACACTTGAAATAGATCACTCTGTAATGACTCTATATAATATACAGTATGAGCTTCACTTTTTGTATTGAAGAACTGAAATAAATTAACTTTTTGATGATATTTTAATTTAGTGAGAAGCACTTGTAGTTAACCAGTTAAATCCTGCTGTCAAACTCTGACAGGGGGATTCAACAAACACCAGCTGGAAGCGTGTCATCAATGATTACGACCACTCATATAATAACAGTTACTGTAGTTAGTTTAGCGGTTAGTGGCCGTAACCATGGATAACTAAGCTACTGCAATGACCTTCACATGGGGTAAAAAGCTGGAAAAAAAATCTTAATGTCATATTTAAGTCACCACACTTTCCCAAAAAATGCAATGAAAAGCAATGAAAATATCATATGTACCCTAAATTAGTATTAATGAAAGCATTATCTCAGGGCAGCTCCATCAATTGAAAAATCAAAAAGTTATGGGTCTCAGAAATTTTTTTAAATTTTTTTTACATTTCAGAATTTTTTTCACCACTAAAATAATAAAAGGGACCAGTTTCTTATTGTCGTAATCATACTGACCTTGAAAATTATGTTGTCAGATCATTTTTACTGTAGAAAAACCCAAAAAACAATGGCAATATTGTAGGTTTTTTTCACAATTTCACCATACTTGGAATTTTTTTCCCCATTTCTAGGACATTGTATTTAAAATGAATGTTGTCATTTTAAAACTACAACTCCCACAAAAAACAAACCTTCATAGAGCTATATCGACAAATTTTTTTAAAAAAATTATAGCTTTTGGAACAGTGGGAGGAAACAATGGAAGCAAAATAGCGAAAAGTGATCTGGTTTTTAAAGCGTTAATCTAAGGTGGAATATGAACATAAAGATATGTAAAGACTACAGGCAGAAAACCAGGAGATAAAGCTGCATGTGAACATTCAGTACTGTATACAGGTAACCAACAGCTGTGATGTGCTTGATTTTAAGGCTCTTCTTTAAAAAAAACCACAAGATTTGGAATGCCACCAAGAAACTAGGAAGCAATGAGTTACACACAAGTTCATACTAATGGTAGAAACATGTTTATATATAAATATAAGTTACCCTTGATGTGTTTGCCAGGACTTTAATGAGGGCCGTCTCAGGTACATCACAAAACCAAATGAAGCCAACATTTTATGACTCTCATAAGACCGGAGTACAAAAGTGCAAAGACCAGCAGGTTTTTTCTTAGAATGTCACAATAAATTAATTCCACCAACATTCTTAATTTGCCAATTCTGTGTGCAAGTTTCACATGTTCTTCTGGATATTATTTTATTAATGGAAATTTCCACTTTAGAGACATTGACTTTAGGAGTATTTAAAATGTTCACAGTTACAACTAGTCATGGCCACATATAGAGTTACGGGGATTAAGCCCTATTAATCTATGGAGTTCACCCTTCAGAGAAGTGGTCCCATGTGTCAGAAATAATACAATAATTTCAGCAAATAAGAGAATCTTTTTGATTATATAAATCACCTAAAATAAGGATAGAAAAGTTTATCTCCAAGGCAGGAAGGAGTGACAGACATGTATATATCAATGCCAGAGACCCTGAGGGATCTTAATACTTACCAAACACATCTAACTGTTGGGAATGTCTAGGGGTCCATTTACATGGAATTGCTGGCAGCACTAAACGACCGCCGATCGGTAAACATGTACCAATCGGCGGTCATTTAATAGCTTTTTTACACAGACAGACTATGGTTAACTATGCACGCTGAACGATCAGTAGTAGATCACTCAGTGTGTATATGCTACCATTGTGATTGGCAGGTCAGGTCCTGATAGTAAGCTGCTAATCAGTGCTGGGGGCAGGGTCAGACCAGGACTCATGTGAGCGGTAGTCCGGGCAGTGATAATCTCCTGCTGATAAAACACTCATTGTATTGAAACAACAGCACACAGCCTACTAAGTGACACATCACTGAAATCTGTGTTTCAGTCCCTACCTCATGCTGCCCTCAGGTTACTTAGCAAAAACCTGCTGACATATCCCGTTTGAGGCCACGGCCCCACTATCAGTATTTGGTTAGTATTCGGTCAGTATTTTTTCTCAGGTGTGGGAGCCAAAACCAGATGAGGAACAATCAGAGAAAAGGTATAATAGAAACAAGTCACCAATTCTGCATTTATCACCCACTCCTGGTTTTGGCTCCCACTCCTGAGAAAAATACTGACCGAATACTGATCAAACACTGATAGTGGGGCCGTGGCCTAAGAATGCTCATTCACGAAAATCTTTCAGTGAAAATGCAGTTTAAGATATTCACTGTCAGAGAATGTGGACAGCAAGTCGTCTAAGATTATAATATCTTTTTTTTATATTAATATGATATGATTCGTGTTCTTTAATGTTCCCATACCAAATTACTTGTTGTTTTTCTTATTATCTCCAGAGTGGGAAGACGACCAATAATGTGGCTCACAAGTTCATGCCAGTTTATATTCGGTGTTGCGGTGGCATTTACTTTCAACTACTACAGCTTTGTCATTGTCCGTTTTTTCCTGGCTATGGTTTGTTTATATTTTTTTATACTATATGTTACAGTACTGTATAAAAAGTTCTAAGAAAAAAAACTATTCTTTTGCAGACTGAAACATTTTAGACATTGTATGTTTTGATAGAAATTATTTTACCACAAATTATATAAAACAATACATCACGATGTATATTTATATATATACAGTGGTGGCCAAAAGTATTGGCACCCCTGCAATTCTGTCAGATAATACTCAGTTTCTTCCTGAAAATGATTGCAATCACAAATTCTTTGGTCTTATTATCTTCATTTAATTTGCTTGCAAGGAAAAAACACAAAAGAGAATGAAGCAAAAATCAAATCATTGATCATTTCACACAGAACTCCAAAAATGGGACAGACAAAAGTATTGGCACCCTCAGCCTAATACTTGGTTGCACAAACTTTAGCCAAAATAACTGCGAACAACCGCTTCCGGTAACCATCAATGAGTTTCTTACAATGCTCTGCTGGAATTGTAGACCATTCTTCTTTGGCAAACTGCTCCAGGTCCCTGATATTTGAAGGGTGCCTTCTCCAAACTGCCATTTTGAGATCTCTCCACAGGTGTTCTATGGGATTCAGGTCTGGATTCATTGCTGGCCACCTTAGAAGTCTCCCGTGCTTCCTCTCAAACCATTTTATAGTGCTTTTGGAAGTGTGTTTTGGGTCATTGTCCTGCTGGAAGACCCATGACCTCTGAAGGAGACCCAGCTTTCTCACACTGGGCCCTACATTATGCTGCAAAATTTGTTGGTAGTCTTCAGACTTCATAATGCCATGCACACGGTCAAGCAGTCCAGTGCCAGAGGCAGCAAAGCAACCCCAAAACATCAGGGAACCTCCGCCATGTTTGACTGTAGGGACCTTGTTCTTTTCTTTGAATGCCTCTTTTTTTTTCCTGTACACTCTATGTTGATGCTTTTTCCCAAAAAGCTCTACTTTTGTTTCATCTGACCAGAGAACATTTTTCCAAAACGTTTTAGGCTTTCTCAGGTAAGTTTTGGCAAACTCCAGCCTGGCTTTTTTATGTCTCGGGGTAAGAAGTGGGGTCTTCCTGGGTATCCTACCATACAGTCCCTTTTCATTCAGACGCCAACGGATAGTACGGGTTGACACTGTTGTACCCTCGGACTGCAGGGCAGCTTGAACTTGTTTGGATGTTAGTCGAGGTTCTTTATCCACCATCCGCACAATCTTGCGTTGAAATCTCTCGTCAATTTTTCTTTTCCGTCCACATCTAGGGAGGTTAGCCACAGTGCCATGGGCTTTAAACTTCTTGATGACACTGCGCACGGAAGACACAGGAACATTCAGGTCTTTGGAGATGGACTTGTAGCCTTGAGATTGCTCATGCTTCCTCACAATTTGGTTTTTCAAGTCCTCAGACAGTTCTTTGGTCTTCTTTCTTTTCTCCATGCTCAATGTGGTACACACAAGGACACAGGGCAGAGGTTGAGTCAAATGTAATCCATGTTAACTGGCTGCAAGTGTGATTTAGTTATTGTCAACACCTGTTAGGTGCCACAGGTAAGTTACAGGTGCTGTTAATTACACGAATTAGAGAAGCATCACATGATTTTTCAAACAGTGCCAATACTTTTGTCCACCCCCTTTTTTAGGTTTGGTGTGGAATTATATCCAATTTGGCTTTAGGACAATTCTTTTTGTGTTTTTTCTTTGAAGACAAATTAAATGAAGATAATAAGACCAAAGAATTTGTGATTGCAATCATTTTCAGGAAGAAACTGAGTATTATCTGACAGAATTGCAGGGGTGCCAATACTTTTGGCCACCACTGTATATTTTTGTTATCATAGAGCGCAATGAGTGATGTATGAAAGGTTGGTGCAGATCTCAAATTACAATCAGTCAGATTTTTACAGGATACATTACAGTGCTTTTTTATCATCAATAGGTGTGAAATTGCATCATCAGTTTTTCAAAGCATAAGAGTAGTTGTAAAAAATGGAAGTACGGAGTTAAAGCCCCCATACTCATATACCGTATTTTTCAGACTATAAGACACACCGGACCATAAGACGCACCTAGGTTTTAGAGGAGGAAAATAGAAAAAATTAATGTAAGCAAAAAATTTGGTCATGATGCACTGCTAAGGGGGAGGGGGTCTACTGCTGACACTGTTATAGGGGTAATGTCCTCCAATTCGGTTAATATCCCCCATTCTGGTATGTATGGCCCCCTCCTTCCTGTTATATGTGACCCCCATCCCCATCATGGTATGCATGGCACCCCTCATCCCCATCCTAGAATACATGGCACCCCTCATCCCCATCCTGCTATGCCTGGCACCCCTCATTCCCATCCTCGTATGCCTGGCATCCCAATCCCCCATCCTGGTATGCATGGCACCCCAATCCCTCATCCTGGTATGCATGACACCCCCTGATCTCCATCCTGGTATGCATGGCACCCCTCATCCTGGTTTGCAAGGCACCCCTCATCCTGGTATGCATGACACCTCTCATCCCTCATCCTGGTATGCATGGCACTCCTCATCCTGGTATGCATGGCACCCCTCATTCTGGTATGTATGGCACCCCTCATTCTGGTATGCATGGCACCCCTCATCCCTGTTCCTGGTATGTATGGCATCCCTCTTCCTGGTATGCATGACCCACCTCATCCCTCTTCCTGGTATGTATGGCACCCTTCATCCCTCATCCTGGTATGTATGGCACACTACGTCCCTGATCCTGGTATGTATGGCACGCCGCCAACCAGATAGGAAAGGCACCCCTTGATCCCCATCACACTGCACACAAAAAACAAGCAATTATACTCACCTCCTCTCTGCTCCAGTGCTGCCTCCCACTCTGCTGCCGACACTGATCTCCCTGTGTGAGCAGCGCATGGCATTGCTGCCATGTGCCCTCACGCTGTGACAAGCTGTGCCAGAAGAGTCACTGCTCCCCACACCGGGACTATGGACGTGGGGAGCAGTGAATATTAATTTTCCTTAATAGCGTGCACACTGTACCCGCAGCGTGGCTCCTGCAGCGGTTCAGCGGTCATGTGTGCCCGCTATTAAAGACCATGAATATGCACTACAACCCACTCTGTGAGGAGCAGTGAATATTCATTTTCTTTAGCAGAAGGCACAGTGTAGGATGCAGTAGCCATTGCCACTGCCTCCTGTGCTATATATATATATTTTATATATTTTATATATATTCGGACTATAAGACGCACCCCCCACTTTTCTCTAAATGTTGGAGGAAAAAAGTGAATCTTATAGTCCGAAGAATACGGTAGTTAGATAGACCTAGGTCTTTTTTTCAACCTATGTAACTATCAAGTTCAACCTTTCTCCACCAATTATACATTTTGTCACTAAATTATCTTTATCCCTCAATGTGTATTGAGGAAATCATCCAGCCCTTTTCTAAAAACAGTTATAGTGTCTGCCATTACTACCTCTTGTGGTAGAGCATTCCACAGTCTGACTGCTCTAACTGTAAAGAATCCTTTACTATTTAGTAGTGATGAGCGAGCATACTCGCAAGTACTCGGTACTCGCCCGAGCATCTCAGTACTCAAGATGCTCGGAGCTCTCCGAGTACTTGCGAAATGCTCGGGTGGATGCCAAACAACATGCAGGGATTGCCTGCCACTCATTGTAATGCCGCAGCCATGGTGGTTGTGGCGTTACAGTGATTGGCTGGCCACACAGCGTCATCAGGTCTATATCAGATCTGGCGCCGCTGTGCTCGTCACAGTCATTCCGGAATCAGGCAGAGTAGGGAGAGGTGCTGCTGCGTCAGGGAGAGATTTGCTTGTGTATTAGGTAGTGTAGGGAGAAAAACCGTACATTACACATATCCATCTTAACAAACAGTCCTTCTGAGGACTAATCCATCTGCAGAGATATCAGGCAGGCAGGGTATATAGGCAGGCAGTGTATATAGCAGACTGCAGTGCATATAGCACAAGAGGCTCTATTCCTATTCTGCCTTCTGCTGCTGTTAGATATTTCTATACAAAGGCCCAGGTCTCAGGGGCCAGGAATACTTTTTTTTAGATCTTAATCCTCATTATTTGCTTAAAAGCAATCCAGAGAACACAGTTTTTCTGCGCCATTTGCTTGTTGGCACTGCAGAATACAGCCAGGTCCTTTCCATATTACAGCGCTAGAAATCCAGCTATTGAAAACTGTGTTTTCTCTGTCACACGGATCACATATACAGAAAATACTGCCATTTCTGGCCTCCATTAAAAAATTTCTTTCAGTGTGTCAGCGAAAAAATTCACACTAGTTTGCTGTTCAAACTAGTTACCTACAGGCCAGGTATTTAAAACTCTGTTTTCTCTGTCACACGGATCACATATACGTTGTCAGAAAATACTGCCATTTCTGGTCTCCATTAAAAATTTCTTTCAGTGTGTCAGTGAAGCAATTTACACCAGTTTGCTGTTCAAACTAGCTATCTACAGGCCAGGTATTTAAAACTGTGTTTTCGCCGTCACACAGATCACATATATGTTGTCAGAAAATACTGCCATTTCTGGTCTCCATTAAAAATTTCTTTCAGTGTGTCAGTGAAGCAATTCACACCAGTTTGCTGTTCAAACTAGCTACCTACAGGCCAGATATTTAAAACTCTGTTTTCTCCGTCACACGGATCACATATAAGTTCGCTCCAAACTCAGTTATTTGTAGTGAGCGTGGAAGATACTGTCCTCCATTTAAAATGGGCAAGGCACGTGGCAAGGGACGGGGAACTGGACGTGATGGTGATGGTGCATGCAGAGGCCGAGGACAAGGCCATGGGCAAGCTAAAATTGTGCCACAACAAACACCCACATCTTCTCGCCCGACCTTCCTGTCCCAAATCCTAGGAGACCACAGCACACCACTATTGAACCCAGAGCAGTGTCAAAAGGTTATTGGGTGGATAGCGGATAATGCTTCCAGTCACTTAGCCACCACCACCACCACCCTGTCTTCCACACGGTCAAGTCTCAGTAGCCGTGAGTCTGGACCGCATATTCCTCACCCTGATCCTCCTTCTTCCCACCATGCCGAGTGCCGGGAGACAACTGATCCCACACTTGGACACTCTGAAGAGCTGTTCACCTTTCCATTTATAGATTCGGGCCTCTCGCCCAAATATTTGAGCAGCCACGGTCACACGAAGGTGACGGTGGGAAAGTGTCACAAGAGGTGGACGATGATGAGACACAATTGCCAGAAAGTCAGGAAGAGGACCAGGGTGCGGAAGTGGAAGATGAGGTGGTGGATGATATAGTAACTGACCCAACCTGGCAGGAGGAGATGCAGAACGTCGACAGCAGCACACCGGGGGAGGGAGGCAGAGCACCCCAATAAGCAGGAAGAAGCAGTGTGGTGGCCGCAGACAGAAGGCAGGCAACCAGTTCCCCGTAACACCAACACGAAGGAAGTTGCCAGTACAACTGTTAGGTCTTCCCAAGTCTGGTTGTTTTTTAAAGACTCTGCCAATAACCCCAAAAAGGCCATTTGCACCACCTGCCAGGCCAGCATCAGCAGGGGTGGAAAAACGACCAGCCTGACCACAACCAGCATGATCAGGCACATGGCAGCAAAGCCATGTGGGCCGAACCCCAGGGTCCAGGAACAGTGTCTGTGGGTGGCACCATTGCTTCTTCCACTGTTGTGCATGCAAGCCAATCCCCTGTCCATGGTGCATGCGAAGATGCCTCGTGCCCTGCACCTGTCGTTGCACACTCTCAAGTAGCAGCATCAGGAAGCACGTCCATGTCCTTGTCCTAGCGCAGCGTTCAGTTGTCCATACCCCAGTCCTTGGAACGCAAGTGTAAATATGCAGCCAACGCCCCACAGGCCACACTACTAAATACTCACATTTCACGACTGCTTGCGCTCGAAATGTTGCCTTTTAGGCTTGTGGAGACGGAAGCATTCCGCAACCTGATGGCGGCGGCCATCCCTCGGTACTCGGTCCCCAGCCGCCACTATTTCTCCCGGTGTACCGTCCCCGCATTACACAAGCACGTGTCTCAAAACATTAGCAATGCCCTCAACAACGCATTTACCGGGAAAGTTCACCTAACCATGGACACGTGGACAAGTGCTTGTGGGCAGGGATGGTACATCTCGCTGATGGCACACTGGGTTAACATAGTGGAAGCCGGGACCCAGTCGGATCTTTGGACGGAACACATCCTCCCACCGCCAAGGATTGCGGGCCCTAGGTCAATCAGGGTTTCCCCCATGGTCTACAGCTCCTGCACCTCATCCTTCTCAGCCTCCTTATCCTCTTCAGCCTCCATCTCCGAACTGACCACATCAGTCACAAGCTGGAAGCACTGCAGCACTGCCTTGGCCAAGCGGCAACAGGCTGTGCTGAAGCTAATATGCTTAGGTGACAAACCGCACAATGCTGAAGAGTTGTGGACAGCTCTGAAAGAGCAGGCAGATCTGTGGCTCACACTGCTGAACCTACAGCCAGGCATGGTCGTGGGTGACAATGGCCGGAACCTGGTGGCAGCTCTGAGGCGAGGCGAGCTCACACGTACCATGCCTGGCCCATGTGGTTAACCTCGAGGTTCAGTGGTTTCTCAAATCCTACCCGGAGCTGCCAGATCTGCTTGTTAAAGTACGCAGCCTGTGTGCCCATTTTAGAAAGTCACCTACAGCTTCCGCCTCCCTTGCCGTGTTTCAGCAGCGTTTGCAGCTTCCGGCTCACAGACTGGTGTGTGATGTCCCCACGCAGTGGAACTCTACACTGCAGATGTTGGGAAGGATTTGTGAGCAGAGGAGGGCAGTTGTTGAGTACCAGCATCAATAAGGCCGTCGGTTCAGACTCCACACATAAGACCTCAGGAGTGGACATGGATGTCAGACATATGTACCATCCTCCAAAACTTTGAGGACTCCACCAAGATGGTGAGCGGCGATGACGTCATAATTAGCATCACCATCCCACTTCTCTGTCTTCTGAAACACTCTCTTCTCACAATCAAAGAGGACGCATTGTAGGCGGAGCACGATGAGATGGAGAAAGGAACCATACAGGGTGATTACACACCACCCAGCCTCATCTCATCCCAACGTGGATTGGGTGACAATGAGAAAGAGGAGGAGGAGGAAGGACAGGAGCTAATTTCATGTGCTATAGATGGTCCTACCTGCACAGCTGTCATACCATCTGTTCAGCGTGGATGGCCAGAGGACAGAGAGGAGGAGGAGGAGAGCATGGTCAGTCATCCTCTTGGTGAGGACAAGGAAGTCTTGCCTGTTAGTAGTCTGGCACGCATGGCTGAGTTTATGTTACGCTGCCTTTCCCATGACCCTCACGTTCTCAAAATTTTGGGTGACAGTCATTACTGGTTGGTGACATTTTTAGACCCACGCTACAAGGAGAACTTTATATCTCTTATTCCTGAGGCGGACAGGTCTACAAAAATGGATCTGTACGCTGTACCAGAAGGCCCTTGTTGCGGGACTATTAAAAAAATTCCCATCTGAAAACGCTGGCGGCAGAGGGCACACTTCGTTGGACAACCAAGGAGTACAGGCGAGAGAGACACAACTTCAATCCAGCAGAGGCAGGGGAACACTGTCAAAGTTCTGGGAGAGTTTTCTCAGCCCCTCCCATCGCACAGGCCCTGAGGCGCGGGGTACTATCACAAGGAGTGCAAAGTTTGGGAAGATGCTGAGGGAGTACCTTTCTGACTGTACCAACGTCCTCCGTGATTCCTCTGTGCCTTATAATTATTGGGTATCCAAGCTGGATACGTGGAATGAACTGGCTCTCTATGCCTTGAAGGTCCTGGCCTGCCCTGCCGCCAGCGTTTTATCAGAGCGGGTTTTTAGTGCCGCTGGTGGAATTATAACTGATAAGCTCATCCGCCTGTCAACTGAAAATACTGACAGGCTGACTCCTATAAAAATGAACAAGGGCTGGATTGGGCCAGACTTCTCAACACCACCGAATGATAGCAGCGTAACATAAACTCAAATCCAGTGTCTTTTCTTGGGAGGTGTATTCCCATGCACCTTTTCACACCCAGACATGGGTATACGCTTCCTGATTTTGGCTATTTACTCTTGTCCTCCTCCTTCTCCTCATCCTCCACCACCATATCACCAGGGTGACTGTGGTCTGTGATGCAACATCCACATAATTTTTATAAAGGGTGTTAATGATGCCTGTAAAAAATTTTTTTTACACAGTATGTTCATGTATACCCCCCAGGGGTAAATGTTTGTCAGCCCATACACTTAGTGCATGGGCATTACAAGTATAGGAGGCCCGCTCCTTTCTAATGGGAACATTTTTTTATGAGGCCCTCCTCCACGTCTCTTCCAAGGGGTATTGGAGTGCCTCCCAATTTTTGGCAGACCTTGCATTCACTGCATAGGCCAACACTATGGTAGACCCACTTCCTAATAATGGGAATATTTTTTTATGAGGCCCTCTACGTCTCTTCCAAGGGGCATTGGAGTGCCTCCAAATTTTTGGCAACCCTTGCATTCACTGCATAGGCAAACACAAAGGGATACCCACTTCCTAATAATGGGAACATTGTTTTCAGGAGGCCCTCCTCTAAGTCTCTTCAAAGTGGTATTGGGGTGCATCCAAATTTTGGGCAGCCCTGGCACTCACTGCATACGCAATAACAGTATAGGAGACCCACTCTTTAGTAATGGAAACAATAAAACATAGCCAGCTGATGGCTCTCTAAGAATAGTGAGGGCCGACTGCTGGCCCTTTAAGAATAGTAAAGGCCGCCTGATGGCCCTATAAAAATAGGCTTTGTGAATCTCAGAGTCCCTCCTTCATAAATGAAACACAATGTGTCTGATGATATCTCACACACCACATGGCCAGATAAGGTTGTAAAATGTTAAAATGACATTTCCTGGTGAATGCATTTATCATGGTTGAAAGCAATGCAAAAGTGAAAAAATGCATCAAAAACGCTACGTGTGAACATAGCCCAAGGTGTGGAGGAGCATTTTTGTTTTTGGTTATTTATTTTGCTTTATATACAAGTCATTACCCTGGAAAGGATGTTCCTTAACATATTTCCCAAGAAAATCCATTTTGGTTTAGTTTTGGTATGTTTTATTGTGAGTCCGTAAAAGTGGCGTAATACCTCTGACAACGTTGTTGACAGAAGTGACCTGGGAGTCAGAAATGCTTCCAGGGGTCTTCCCCATGCTGTCCCCATGTCATTTGAGCACTGTTCCCATCGATTTGGGCAATTTTTAGGCCCTCTGCAGTCCGTCGGGGGGAGCCGCCTGAAAAATGCTCGAGTTTCCCATAGACTTACATTGGGCTCATTGCTCGGGTCGAGCACCCGAGTATTCCAATGTGCTCGACCCAAGCATTGAGCACCCGAGCATTTTAGTGCTCGCTCATCACATTCTTCCATTTGTAATAAGTGCCCCCTGGTCCTTAGTGTCATCTTTGTATTGACCACATATGTATTTATATATATAAATGAGATCTCCTCTGAGACGTCTTTTTTCTAAGCTAAACAAGCCCAAATTTTCCAACCTCTCATCATATGAGAGACCTTCTATCCCTTGTAATAATCTAGTTGCCCGCTTTTGAATTGGCTCTAACTTTTGAATATCCTTTTTAAAATATGGAGCTCAAAACTGAATTCCATATTCTAAATCTGGCCTCAAAAGTGATTTGTAGAGGGGTGACAATACGTTGGGATCACGGGATTTTATCTCTCTTTTTATACACCCTAAAATCTTGTTTGCTTTTTCCGCTGCTGCTTGACATTGAGCACTGCTGTTCAGCTTACTTGTAACCAGAATACCCAAGTATACTCCCATTTAATGTACAGTATATACAGCATACTCACCGCCTCACCGCCGCTTCCCAGGTCCGGCGTCTTCCTGCTCCCCTGCTGCTGTGGCGCGCACCGCGTGCAGCTTCCCGGGCAATGTGCTTAGGTCGCGCGCGCTCCCTCCCTCTTAAAGGGGCCGCGCGCGCCGTCCTATAGAGTCCCCGGCCAATGGCCGGAGGACTTCCTCTATATAAGGCACCTACTCCAAAATGGTGGTTCCTGTGCAAGGTTGTTGTTCCGTGTGCTAAACACTTGCTCCAGCCCTCAGGTCCCGCTGCCTGTCAGTCCTGCCTGCCAGCCTGTCTAACAGTTCTGTCCTCCAGTCTGTCTACAGTTGTGCCCGCCAGCCTGCTTACCTGGAGCACCTGTCTGTTACCTGTTGTGCCCGCCAGCCAGCCTACCTGGAGCACCTGCCTGTAACCTGCCATGCCCGCCAGTCTGCCTACCTGAAGCACCTGCCTGTAACCTGCCGTACCCGCCAGCCTGCCTACCTGGAGCACCTCCCTGTTACCTGTCGTGCCCACCAGCCAGCCTACCTGGAGCACCTGCCTGTTACCTGTCGTGCCTGCCAGCCAGCCTACCCGGAGCACGTGCCAGTTACCTGCCGTGCCGCCTGCTTGCCAACCCGGAGCACCCGTCTGGCTATCTGCCGAACCAGCCTGCTTATCTACCCGGACCACCCGTCAGCCTTCCTGCCGTGCTCATCCGCTGTACCGGTCAGTTCCTGCCATCTGACATGTGGGAGTCACCTGCTCTCACACAAGGTCGGTCCCAGAGTGGCACCTGGTCCACCTGCCCGGTCCCTCCCTGGTTCACGGAGTCGACTAAGCCGCCGTGTGACCTTGGACCGAGTAGGCACTTAGTCACGCCCCTCTGGTCCCTCCTTGCACCGAAGCACAGAGGTTCCACCACCCGGACCCGCAACAGTATTATTCTGTCTTAGGTGCATTACTCTACACATATCTGCATTAAATCTCATATGCCAAGTGTTTGCCCATTTAGACATTTTATCCAGAATGTTTTGTAATAATCTAATGTCAAGGTCAGATTTTAATATCCTATATACTGTATATACTCGAGTATAAGCCGACCCGAGTATAAGCCGAGGTACCTAATTTTACCACAAAAACAGGGAAAACTTATTGACTCGAGTATAAGCCTAGGGTGGGAAATGCAGCAGCTACTGGTAAATTTCCCCATCCTGGTACGCATTGCTCCCTAACCACAATCCTGGTATGCATAGTCCCCTCATCCCCAATCCTGCTATGCATGGTCCCCTCATCCCCAATCCTGGTATGCATTGCCCACTCATACCCAATCCTGGTATGCATGCCCTACTCATCCCAATCCTGGTATGCATGGCTCCCTCATCCCCAATCCTCATATGCATTGCACCTTGTAACATACCTGGCGGCGTCCTTGCATAGTGGTCCATCTCCCACTGTGCAAGAGCGCGCACTTGATCTCCAGTCCAGTCTGCTAGCCTGGCTTCCCTCCATGCTGTCTGCTTGCCTCTGTTTCTGCTGCTTAAGGGCAGCGCCCGATCACTTCCTGCTTCTTGTAGCTGCTGCAGACACACCCCTTGTGCGTCCTCAGCCTATTGCTGTCCGTCACCTGGTATTTAACCTAGCCCCTCCCTGGAATCCATGCCTGAGCATTGTGTTTCATTCAGTGTGTGCTTTCACTCTGAATGTGCCAGGTCCCTTTCTGTGTTTGCTTGCCTGCCTTTCCTGGAGGCTGTATTTCCAGGCCTGTCTGAACTCGTTCCTTGCCTGTTCGTTCCGCCTTCTAGGGGTCGCATACCTAGACCCGCTCCTGTATCTTGTCTGTCCTGTCTGAACACGCTCCTAGCCTGTTCCTTCCGCCTTCTAGGGGCTGCATACCTAGACCCGCTCCTGTATCTTGCTACTGTGTCTGTTCTTGTCTGAATACTCTTCTAGCCTGTTTCCTGTTTTTCTGTATGTCCGTACCTTTCCTTTTTCTGCAGAGTCTGAACTCGTACCTAACTCCTGTTCGTTGTCACTGTACTTCCGTTTGTGAGTTTGTGGTCTTCTCGCTACTTCACTGCAAGTACCCTGTGGGTATCTGGTTCTGCCTTTCCCTTCCTGTCTGTTCCGTGCGAACAGAGCCCTGTCTCCTCTGCCCTGCCTTGCTCGCTGCTCCGGCAGTCTCGCTCTGCTCTGAGCCTTTGCTCACTGCTCCGGCAGTCTCGCTCTGCTCTGACCCTTTGCTCGCTGCTCCGGCAGTCTCGCTCTGCTCTGACCCTTTGCTCGCTGCTCCGGCAGTCTCGCTCTGCTCTGACCCTTTGCTCGCTGCTCCGGCAGTCTCGCTCTGCTCTGACCCTTTGCTCGCTGCTCCGGCAGTCTCACTCTGCTCTGACCCTTTGCTCGCTGCTCCAGCAGTCTCGCTCTGCTCTGATCCTTTGCTCGCTGCTCCGGCAGTCTCGCTCTGCTCTGACCCTTTGCTTGCTGCTCTGGCAGTCTCGCTCTGCTCTGACCCTTTGCTCGCTGCTCCGGCAGTCTCGCTCTGCTCTGACCCTTTGCTCGCTGCTCCAGCAGTCTCGCTCTGCTCTGACCCTTTGCTCGCTGCTCCGGCAGTCTCGCTCTGCTCTTACCCTTTGCTCGCTGCTCCGGCAGTCTTGCTCTGCTCTGACCCTTTGCTCGCTGCTCCGGCAGTCTCGCTCTGCTCTGACCCTTTGCTCACTGCTCCGGCAGTCTCGCTCTGCTCTGACCCTTTGCTCGCTGCTCCGGCAGTCTCGCTCTGCTCTGACCCTTTGCTCGCTGCTCCGGCAGTCTCGCTCTGCTCTGACCCTTTGCTCGCTGCTCCAGCAGTCTCGCTCTGCTCTTAACCTTTGCTTGCTGCTCCGGCAGTCTCGCTCTGCTCTGACCCTTTGCTCGCTGCTCCGGCAGTCTCGCTCTGCTCTGACCCTTTGCTCGCTGCTCCGGCAGTCTCGCTCTGCTCTGAACCTTTGCTCGCTGCTCCGGCAGTCTCGCTCTGCTCTGACCCTTTGCTCGCTGCTCCAGCAGTCTCGCTCTGCTCTGACCCTTTGCTCGCTGCTCCGGCAGTCTCGTCCTGCTCTACTCTTGCTCGCCGCTCCGGCAGTCTTGTCCTGCTCTACTCTTGCTCACTGCTCCAGGCGGCCTCGTCCTGCTCTACTCTTGCTCACTGCTTCAGGCGGCCTCGTCCTGCTCTACTCTTGCTCACCGCTCCAGGCGGCCTCGTCCTGCTCTACTCTTGCTCACCGCTCCAGGCGGCCTCGTCCTGCTCTACTCTCGGTCACCGCTCCAGGCGGCCTCATCCTGCTCTACTCTCGCTCACCGCTCTAGGCGGCCTCGTCTTGCCCTGCTCTCGCTCACCACTCTGGGCGGCCTCACTCTGCTGTGTTTGTCCGCCACATCTGTGGTTCTGTTCCTGAGTCCCAGTGTGTACTGGGTCCTATCCCGCCTGTGTTCCAACCTGCTAGTCTGCACTCTAGCCGTGCTTGCCCGTACCCCCCTGCCTGCATACCCGCCTGCCTGCATACCAGTCGTGCCTGCCTATACCCACCAGTCTGTGTGCCAGCCTAACCTGTCTGTTCCTGTATTCCCCTGTGTGGGTCAACAGCCGTGTCCGGGGTCTGTCCTGGAGTAGCACCTGGTCCCTCTGCTCGGTTCCTCCTTGGTGCACTGGCGTCGTATGCCGTCGTGCGACCCTGGTCGGATCGGGTGAATACTTAGTTACGCCCCTCCAGGCATTCACTCTCCGGCACGGTCCAGTGGAATCACTACATATACACGCACACGCCGCTCAGTCCGGGCGTGTGCATTACACACCCCTCATCCCCCAATCCTGGTATGCATTGCCCACTCATCCCCAATCCTGGTATGTTTGGCACCCCTCATCCCCCAATCCTGGTATGCATGGCACCCCTCATCCCCCTATCCTGGTATGTATGGCACCCCTCATCCCAATCCTGGTATGTATGGCCCCCTCATCCAATCCTGGTATGCATGGCACCCCTCCTCCCCCAATCCTAGTATGCATGGCCCCCTCATCCCCAATCCTGTTATGTATGGCACTCCTCATCCCCCAATCCTGACATGTATGGCCCCATCACTGCCATGCGCTCTCAAACTCTGATGTGAGCTGCCGGCATATTCACTCCTCTCCACGCCGGGACTATGGGCGTGGAGAAGAGTAAATATGCATTCTCTTTAGTAGCAGGCACCGTCAGCAGGAGCTGCGGCTCAGCGCTCCTCTGTGCCCGCTACTAAAGAGAATGAATATTCATTCTTCTCCACGCCCATGGGAGTGGAGAAGAGGGGATATTCATTTCCCTTTAGCAGCGGGCCCACGTGGTAGCTGCAGCAGTGGCTACTGCGTGTGTCCCGCTCCTCTGCCGTCGCAACCCCCCCCCACCCACTATCCACCAACGGAATTTTTATATACTCGAGTATATACCCGAGTATGAGCCAAGGGGGGCTTTTTCAGCACAAAAAATGTGCTGAAAAACTCAGCTTATACTCGATTATATACGGTAGTTTGGTGTTGTCAGCAAAGACTGACACTTTACTCTCTATCCCATTCCCAAGGTCATTACTAAAGAGATTAAAAAGAATCGGTCCTAGCACAGATCCCTGCAGCACCCCACTGCTGACTATATACCATTTAGAGAATGTACCATTTACGACGACTATTTGTTTCCTGTCTTTTAGCCAATTCCTTACCCATCTGCATATACTTTCCCCTAGTCCCTGCTTCTGCAGCTTGAGCATAATGCTGTTGTGTGGTACAGTATCAAATGCCTTTGCAAAGTCCAGATACAGTGGTTTGCGAAAGTATCCACCCCTCCTCCCTTGGCATTTTTCATGTTTTGCTACCTCACAACCTGGAATTTCACTGTTTTTTTTGAGTTTGCATCAATTTGTGTAAAGAACATGCATACAACTGTGAACATTTGGTTTTCCTCTTTTTGTGAAGCACACAACAAATAGGACAAAATAACTGAAAACTTCAGTGTGCATAACTATTCACCCCTTAAAGTCAATACTTTGTAGAGCTTCTTTTTTTCTGTTTCCCCTTAACATACTCAAGTATTGCTTTAGCAGTATGATTTGGGTCATTGTCTTGTTGGAAGGTGAACCTCTGTCCCAGTCTCAAATCACTGACAGAGTGAAACAGGTTTTGCTCTAGAATATCCCTGTATTTCACACCATTCATTGTCCCCTCGACTCGGACCATTTTCCCTGCCCCTGCTGCCGAAAAACATCCCCACAGTATGCTGTTGCCACCACCATGTTTCACTGTGGGGATGGTGTCCTTGGGGTGATGAGACTTGTTGCATTGGCGCAAGACATTTTTTGCCTTGGTGGCCAAAAAGTTCAATTGTGGTCTCATCTGATCACAGCACCTTCTTCCATACATTTGGGGAGTGTCCCACATGTGTCTTGGCAAACTCAAAACGAGCCTTACAATTTTTGTTCGTAAGTAAAGGCTTTTTTCTGCCTACTCTTCCATAAAGTCCACATCTATGGAGTGTACGGCTTATTGTGGTCGTATGGACAGATACTCCAGTCTCTGCTTGGGAATTATGCAGCTCCTTCAGGGTTACCTTTGCTCTCTGTGCTGCCTCACTGATTAATGCCCTGCTTGCCTGGGCTGAGAGTTTTGGCGGGCAGCCTTCTCTTGACAGGTTTGTTGTGGTACCATGTTCTTTCCATTTGATGATAATGGATTTAATGGTGTTCTGGGGGATCATCAGAGATTGGGATATTTTTTTTTTATAACTCAACCCTGACTTGTACTTCTCAACAACTTTGTCCTTGTATTGTTTGGAGTTCTCCGTGGTCTTCATGGTGGTGTTTGTTAAGTGGTGCCTCTTTTTTAATGGTGTTGCAGCCTTTGTGGCCTTTGAGAAAAGGTGTGCATATACTGCATATACCTTTCTTAAATATCGGTACTACATCAACTATCCTCCAATCCTGTGACGCCAGCCCTGTTAAAACTTTTTGACGTGAGGCATAATAATACGTACTTGCGCCCTGGGCCTTAATGACCTTATTATTACGCCTCACGTTTACTGCAGCACCGCAACCAGAGTCGCGATGATTGCATTAAAGTTCTACCTCAGGGTAGATGGCGTCGTCATCCTGGAGGGTGTCACTGCCCCCCGCAACTACGATCGCTGTGATTGGCTATTCAATTCTGAACAGCCAATAGCAAGATTTCTCAGTGTTTCAGGCAATAAGACTGCCTGAAACACTGATGTCCAGCCTAGGATCGGTGCTGTGAGAGCACCGATCCTAGGCTGGTGCCTGGCAACGTCAGGCCTGGCCCCAGCTTGCTCTGATTGGTGCGATCGACGATGACCAATCAGAGCGCGTGACTGCGCTGTGACCTATCATTCTTCTGATCTGCACTGTGCTGGTCCTTGTGGTGCCAAAGAAGCCTGTGACACTACAATCCCTGCTCCTGCTGCTGCTGAAAGAAGAGAGAAGAAAGAGAGAAGACATCAGTAAGTAGATCCCTACCTGATCTCTCCTCATCCACCCCAATCCCCCCCTCTTTTTACTACTCTCCCCAACCCCCCTTTCTGCACCGAGCACTGATCAGTACTTGATCGCTCGATTTTTGGCAGTTTTTTTTTTGTGCATCCTGCAGCGGCCGAGCGCTGACTAGTGACTACATCACTGATCAACGGCCGTGCTCGCTATTTTCCAGGACTTTTTTTCGTCCCTGTCCATTTCCCCACCTCCACTTTGCACCACCTCCGTGTGTGCATCCAGCAGCCGCCGAGCGTTGATCGGTGACTCAAATCACCAATCAGAACTCGTGCTCGCTGTTTTACACTTTTTTTTCCACTGACTTTTTTTCTTTTGTACAGGGCGGTCACGCTGTCTGATCGTGTGCCGTGCTGGGCCTTGTGGTGCCACAGAAGCCTGTGACACCACAATCGCTGCTCCTGCTGCTACAGAAGAAAAAGGACATCAGTAAGAATATCCCTGCCTGATCTCTCCTCATATACTCTCAAGTAGCAATAAAATATTTTAAAAGTTTTCAATATTTTATTGCTACTACTACTATAATCATCAACATTAACAGAAATAAACACTTGAAATAGATCACTCTGTTTGTAATGACTCTATATAATATATGAGTTTCACTTTTTGTATTATAGAACTGAAATACATTTTTGATGATATTCTAATTTTGAGAGATGCACCTGTATGTTTGTTTTAACTTTGCCATTAAAGGTTATATTTTAGGGGTCTTCTCCGTTCAGTTTACACAATAACTGGGGCCCCACTCCTAATATATACAGTACAGACCAAAAGTTTGGACACACCTTCTCATTTAAATTTTTTTCTGTATTTTCATGACTTTGAAAATTGTAATTTCCGGTGACTACCTCTTGAAGCTTATCAGGAGAATGCCAGGAGTGTGCAAAGCAGTAATCAAAGCAAAAGGTGGCTACTTTGAAGAACCTAGAATATAAGACATATTTTCAGTTGTTTCACACTTTTTTGTTAAGTATATAATTCCACATGTGTTAATTCATAGTTTTGATGCCTTCAGTGTGAATGTACAATTTTCAAAGTCATGAAAATACAGAAAAATCTTTAAATGAGAAGGTGTGTCCAAACTTTTGGTCTGTACAGTATATATATTTTGTTTTTCGTTTTTTGCCAAGATTGGGATCAGGAAGTTTTCAAATGCCGATACTTTTGTTTTCCAACAATGGCCTCCATTAAAGTCATTTAGCTTGTATAACTCAGACATTGTAGAGCTGTAATACCCTCAAACTAATATTCAGACAAATAACATTATGTCATTTGTGTAACCCCTTAATAATGCTTATTTTTATTTATAGTTGGTTGTACATAAAGAGTAATCCTGTTTTCTATCTTTTCAGGCGTCCAGTGGATACCTAGTTGTGGTCTTTGTTTATGTGACAGAATATGTAGGAATTAAGGCTCGCACTTGGGCATCAATACACATTCATGCTTTCTTTGCTGTTGGTATTATGGTTGTGGCTCTTGTTGGTTACTTGGTGCGCACCTGGTGGATATATCAAATAGTTCTGTCTGTCATCACCCTGCCATTTGTTCTCTGCTGCTGGATGCTTCCTGAGACTCCATTCTGGCTTCACGCCCAGGGAAAATATAAAGAAGTAGAAAATGTAATCGCTACAATGGAAAAGTGGAACAAAGTGAGCACTCCATGCAAGCTTTCAGATTTATGCCCCATGGAGGAGGCCAGTGAGCTTGGTGGAAATGATACCCAACCTCCCAAAAGACACAATGTGCTTGACCTATTTCACAACTGCACTTTCGCAAGAAGGACCATTTCTGTGTGGCTCATCTGGTTTACTGGAAGCTTTGGATACTATGTATTCGCTTTAAACTCTGTCAACTTAGGAGGAAATGAATTTTTAAACCTTTTTCTCTCAGGTATTGTCAGTTTATCATAGAAATCAAACTATAAGCTGCCATATATGCCGGATGCAGACAACATAACAGTACTCATGTAATAACTGCAGGTTATAGAAAAGATACATTCCACAATTTTCTTTCTTGCATGTATAAATTCCATTTAGCACCCATCTATACTACTGAATAGAGTTCTAGGGTTAACCAACATCCCACATCAACAGGACTAAGGACAGGACTAAACTATAGTGTACATGTCTATATTAATTCTTAATATATTATCATTTATGCATATTCAATTAAGAAATAAAATAATTGCGGAACTTTATTTTGCAGGTGCTGTGGAAATCCCATCTTATATTGTCTGCTGTCTTAGTATGGACAAACTTGGCAGAAGAAATACACTGGCTCCATTCCTTTTACTCAGTACTGCCATTTGTGTTGCGATTATGGTCATTCCAGAGGTATACATGCTATCCTGGTCTATTCAATATAAAAGTTATTGTCATAAAATTTTTGCCATTATTGAAAGACGTTTCTGATTCATATTTGTGTGCTCAAACAGTTATCTACCCCATGTTACATGACAATTTACCTTTTGCACTGCGTTTCTGAGAATTGTCCCCCACCACAAATACATACTCTGTCCAGTTTGATTCAGGGTTCCAGCAGCTTCCCAGCATATAGATCAAGTTGGAAAAAAACAGACTTGTATTTTCTTCCAAAATAAATGGTGAGCCATTGTCCCAAACTAAGCAGGGTACCGGATGCAACACGCAGACAGGGAAAAGGCAGAAGTAAGCAATTAAACTGTTTATTTCTCTAGCGTGGCGGGATAAGGCGGTAATTTTGGCAACGATGAATAATGCAAAGCAGAGTAATTGCAGCATGGAATACACAATATTCAATATACAATGAATCCTCAGGTTCGCTATAACGATTATACAACTCTCGTTATATAATCTTTTAGCTTTCTATCAGGAGTAGTAATCCCAGTACTATGAGAGTCACTGTACGGTTCCTTCCTCTAGCACAGGCCCTAGCATGGGGCTCCAATTCTTCCCGCTAGGTCGTAATTCCGTCTGACAAAGTCTAGCAGGGATTACTGGGCCTCTTTTGCATTGACCTACCCCTGTCCTGTCTCTGTACTATCCCAGGCCAACCCCTATACCAGATGTTAGTGCTGAAAGCAACGGCCCGGCTTTCTTGAGCCTCCTGTTCACCACCGTAGGCGTGCACTCCTGGGCGGAGTTTCCCAACGAATCTTCAGTGTTTGACCAAAGACGGATGTCTCTCGTACTCGGTGGGATGAGGGCTGGGTCTCAGTTCTTGACTGGCTTTATCTGGTCTTTGGGCCTTGATCGGCATTGTCTATATCCTGGAACTTGCCTGGCGCCATCTGGATGCTGCTTCCAGATGCTCCACAACCCGCTGAATCAAGCTTCCTGTCAAGACCTGGCACACCGGCCTCAGCTTCCTCCTCGAAACACGGCCTGACCGTCCCTCTGGTTGGCACCAAATCCTCTCCCATTTTGGCATGCTGGCCTTTTATACCAGGGAGCTGCATCATCAAAGTCACCTTACCTAATGCCCCATCCAAACTGGTCCCTCCTGAAACTCTCTCCCTTCTGATTGGTTCCGCAGGGTTCCGTTTGGAAACCAGATGGCAGTCCTTATACATAAATGCCGCACAGTGCTAGAGAGCCTCATCCTTTACGTCACACCTTCTTACACTCCTCCCTTTTAGCTCACCCGTCCTTGTACGAGGGGAATCTCTGACCGGAGCTCCCTCGAAGATAGCCCAATTTCTGCCAGAAATTGAGTGCACTCTTGGGTCTTCTGTTTGATTTGCTCCCAAACTAATTCAACCTGTACATAACAGTTAGGGAGAATGCCAGCATTGGCACATTTGGTTCTTCATTGTTCCTCCTGCAAAGTTGTCTCTTGAGCCTCCAGAGTTTTGGCCACCAGGTTGAGCAGGCTGTTTTCTGGTCTATCTTCCGACCTCTTCGAGGCTGGTGTCATCTCTTGTGGCCTCACAGGCACAGTAAACCATTCTTCCTCATTGCCAAAAGCCCTTCCTTGGGTAGCATCATGTGGCTTTACCATGGACCTTGTTCCTGCTGCCCCTTCTGCTTCAGTGGAGCATGGGTGGAGTATATTTCGATGCAACACTCGAGCCAGACTCTCTTTGTCTCCTTCAGGCCGAACCTCATAGACTGGGTTGTCAGGGTGAACACTCCTCATTACTTATTAGGGCACTGCCTCCCAGCGGTAGTTAAGTTCTTGTGCCGTTTAGCCTGTACTAGCACACAGTTTTCCTGCTGGAGCAGCTCTTCCTGCTTCGGGGACCTATCCAGATGTTTCACTTCTCTAAACATTTCCTCTACCAGCCACTTCATCACCTGAAGTCGGTATCTATGTTCTCGGACCCAGGTATTCGGACTACTTTCTGGATAGTTGTCCTCCGGATCCAACTTCAACTCTGCAATCTTTCTATCACTCCGACCAAACAGCAGCATGTATGGTGTGTATCCCGTAGTTGTGTGGACTTGATTATGGTACACCCACACCAACTCGGAAAATAATTCGGGCTTCTCAACTTATTGTCTTCCTCCAATGTTAGCAACATTTGCAACAAGGTCTGGTTGAAGAGTTCACAGGCTCCATTCCCCTGAGGGTGGTATGGTGTGTTCCGGGATTTATCAATACCGTAGAGGTGATTCAACTCTTCCATTACCCATCCTTGGCAGCAAGCTCCTTGGTCTGAATGGATCATCTTAGGGCACCCATATACATGAATAAAGTCCTGACAGATGGCTCTGGCTGTCACTTTCACTGTCTGGTCCCAAATTGGGGTCACTACCGCGAACTTAGTGAAGTGGTCAGTCATCACCAAGCAATATTCATAGCCGTTGTGGGATGTACCGATAATCAAATAATTGGCCATCAACACTTCCAAGGGTGCAGAGGTCCTGATAGCTTGAATATGAGTCCTCTTCTCTGGGGGTTTGGTTAGTTCACACTGGCGACATCTTCGGAAAAGTCTCTTCGACCGTCTATCGTAGTTGAGGCCAATACACCAGCCGCTGCAACCATTGGAAGGTTTTCTCAGCATCGAAGTGGGCACCCTTCTCATGAGCTTCTTTGGCCAAGCTTTCCGGGACCACCACTTGCCAGGTGACGCCAAATTCTCGAAGTAATTGGCTCCTCCTATATAACAACCTGTTTCTCATGAAAAGCCTCTCCCATTGGCCAGGATCTGCAGGGTGCTTGTGGGCAGAGCTGTCCTTCCCTCCTGGTCGGGTATCTGCCCCAGGGTGACCCATTTCCTCAGCTCCTCTAAGTCGGGGTCGGACTGCTTCATATGTTCTTCTCCCGACTGTTTGTAAGAATGTGTAAGGATGGGTAAATTATTATTTACCTCAACAAAGTATACTGTTATTATTGCTGTTTAAAAGGAACCTGTTACCTTGAGAAGCTATATGGTTAATCAGCAGGTAAATAGTGTCTAAAACCTTGTTCATTAGTTTACTGAAAGAGAATGAAGTGAAGGGAACATTCATCGCTAACTACACTGTGAGTGTAGCTGTTGTCACTCCTCAGCACTTTCATTGACAGCCTGTTTATCTCTGCTGCCATTCTTCCAAAATGCTGGCTAACCAAGGTTCAAACGCTATTTACCTGCAAATTAACGCTATACAGTTGAAACCAGAAGTTTACATACACTATATAAAAAGACACATATGTATGTTTTTCTCAATATCTGACATGAAATCAGAATAAACCTTTCCCGTTTTAGGTCAGTTAGGATTACCATAATTTTTAATATTTGCTTTTGTCAAATGCCAGAATAACGAGAGAGAGAGAATGTTAAGGCATTTTATTACTTACTGCAAAGTCAAAAGTTTACATACAACTATACAACTAAATTAATATGCCTTCAAACAATTCTGGACTGCCCATATGATGATGTCATGTGTTTTGAAGCTTCTGATATTTTTTTTTGGCAATATCTGAGTTAATTAGAGACACACCTGTGGATGTATTTTAATGCACACCTGAAACACACTGCTTCTCTGTGTAGCATCATGAGAAAGTCTAAAGAAATCAGTCAAGATATCAGGATGAGAATTGTGGACTTGCACAAGTCTGGCTCATCCTTGGGTACAATTTCAAGATACCCGAAGGTGCCTTGTTCATCTGTACATACAATTATACACAAGTACAAACAAGATGGAAATATCCAGCCATCATACCTCTCAGGAAGGAGACGGGTTCTGTGTCCCAGAGATGAATGTGCTTTGTTCCGACATGTGCATATCAACCCAAGGACAAAAGCAAAAGACCTTGTGAAGATGATGGCGGAAGCTGGTAAGATTGTGTCAATAACCACAGAGAAACAAGTACTGTATCAACATGGGCTGAAAGACCACTCTGCCAGGAAGAAGCCATTACATATACATAGAAACATATAAAAGCCAGATTAATGTTTTCAAATGCACACAGGAACAAAGGCCTTAATTTTTTGAGACATGTCCTGTGGTCTAATGAAACTAAAATTGAACTTTTTGGGCATCTTTATGTTTGGAGGAAACAGGGAGAAGCTTGGAAGCCTAAGAACACCGTCCCAACTGTGAATGAAACATGGGGGTGGCAGCATCATGTTGTGGGGTTGTTTTGCTGCAGGAGGGACTGGTGCACTTCACAAAATAAATGGCATCATGAGAAAAGAAGATTATGTGGCAAAACTGAAGCAACATCTCAAGATAAACAGTCAGGAAGTTAAAGCTTGGGCGGAAATGGGTCTTCCAAATGGATAATGACACGAAGCATACTGCCAAAATGGTAACAAAGTGGCTTAAGGAAAACAAAGTCAATGTTTTGGAGTGGCCATCACAAAGCCCTGATCTCAATCCTATTGAAAATTTATGAGCAAAGCTGAAAAGGCAGGCGCGAGCAAGGCGACCTTCAAACCTCTATCAGTTTTGTCAGGAGGAATGGGCCCAAATTCCGACCAACTATTGTGAGAAGCTTGTGTAAGGATATCCCAAACGTTTGACCCAAGTCATTCAGTTTAAGGGCAATGGTACCAAATAGTAATGAAATGTATGTAAACTTTTGACTTTGCAGTAAGTAATAAAAATGCCTTAAAACATTCTCTCTCTCTCATTATTCTGGCATTTTGGCAAATATTAAAAATTATGGTAATCCTAACTCACCTAAAACGGGAAAGGTTTATTCTGTTTTCATGTCAGATATCGAGAAAAACATGCAGATGTGTCTTTTTATATAGTGTATGTAAACTTCTGGTTTCAACTGTATGTGCTGTTAAATAGTGTTGCTCGAAGTGACATTTGCATTTTTATTTTCCTTGTCTAGCTAAGCTGTACATTGACATTGTAATTTAGGCGGCTGAGCTGGGTCCTGTGTAATGTTTGTGGTTAGTAATGTGACATCGCGCCTGGGAGAATCGTCCTGATGCAATGCTGCTGGATGCTACTGTCACTAGGCCTTTTATTAGTGGAATGCCTGTTGTGAAATAATGCAGCGGTGCCTAGTTTAGTGGCATCCCACTGGGCATTTACTTGTGTATCCACATAAGGGTTGGAAAGTTGGAGGTTGATTGGGCAGACACCTGTTCATTGTGCAGTGTAAATGCACCTTGTGGGCAACTAGTGTTTCCACTAATTTTGCTGTGTAAGCTTCTGATTACATGATGAATGAGCAAAACACTTGTTCATAGGGTAAAAGTATGTTTTGTTTTGCACAAAAGATCATTGTTTTTAGCAGCACATCATCCTGTATTATCCAGACTTGCACTACTGAGGACAATGTCAATCTATGTGCACTGTACAATCTATTACTGGTCATTCTGTTTACATATTATGTGGTCTGCCTGTTTAAACAAGCTGCTGAATGATGACAAATCAGCATATATATATATACCTAATAGTGGTAATTTAATGCCGCAGATTGGAAATGGACTTTTAGTGTGATGTGGCTCCCATTGCTACAGTGCGCATTCCTCACTAACCAAGGTACTGCGCTAGAGCTGCTAGCAAGTCACTGTGAGCCCAACAACGGAGGAACTGTATTGAGGCCTAGGATGAGCTGGCAGGGAGCAGAGTCTCTAGTGTTAAGAGTCCTTAACAGGTCAGATGTCAGTATGGAGAATAAAGTCACTCAGAATCTTAGAGAGCAAGGCCTTCAAAAAGTACACCCTAAAGAGTTGCATGTTTCCAACAAGAGACTGTTTAAGCATTGTGGTTCTCCGTAAGAATTTTTAGGTCATTCATGTTGTAACCAACATGCTTAAGTTCTATAACTTATAATCACAATATTTCTTCATAGATGACTACACATTGTAAACTAAAACAAGTCCTTTGCTTATTATTATGTGCAGGAATAGTTACCCTGTAGCGAATCGCATTGGACCAGCAAAAGCACAGTCACAGACGCACTTTGCGCAAGCCACCACTACTAGGCAAGTCCTTAAGGGCAGGGATATTTTTCTTCCACTCCCAAATGGGAGGAGGGCTTTACAGAGCCCTTTTCAGACTGCTTTCGCAGGATAGCTGGCGTCTGGTGATGCGGATAATGTGGAGTCAGGTACAAGAGTAAATTCCAAGCTAGCAAAAAACCCAAATGAAAACGAAAGGGAAACCCAGGGACAATAGCTAATAAGGAAGAACCAATAAAGACCATTAGCAATTACTAAGAAGCAACCAGAGCTCAATCAGGAAGCACTCACCATGCACCTATGCAATGGAACTGAATAAACTTCACTGAAGCAGGCCTTATATAGTCAGCCCAAATCCAAGATTAACAATCAGGTGATGCATTCTTCCCAGTCATGTCCAGGGAGCCACTCCTTGCTCATCTGAACAGCAGGGTGCACAAATTCCCACCATTGGCTAACACCAGGCAAGGCCGCCTCCTGCATTGCCTGGCAATCGGGAGACACAATGTCCCATGTCTCCCGGGCCGCAAAACTAGTGAGAAGCACAGCGTCCCGTGTTCTCACATCGCTCACCACTTTCAGACACTAGGCACCACCGTGTGTAGTCACACCACCCAAGTGCATGCTAGCTCTGCCCCCCAGCTCGGACAGACCAGCGGAGCAGTCTGGAAACTGGAGAAGGACTATTGCCTCCACGGCAGGTATTCCTAACACTTATTTCTTGATTAAAGGGGTTGCCTACTAATGGATAATCAAGCTCTTATCAATTCAGACCTAAATTAAAATAAATACAGTATATGGTCACCTCCTGCAGCCGTCCCATTCCAGCAATGTTGGTGATGCTGTTCCCAGAGAGTGACATGACATTGTTGTCACGTGCAGGCTGCAGTCAATGAGCATCTGCTGGTCATAGTAGACTTCCACCCTGATGGAATATTAATTGGCTTCAGCCAATGTCAAATCACACTCCGGAAACAGCGACGCAACATCATTAGAACGGTATCGCTGCAGGAGGCAAGTATCTATTGTTTTAGTTTTAATTGGTGTCCTACATTTTTTAAGATGGGTTTTCCAGTAGTGGACAAACCCTTTAACTTAACCAACAGTTAACTTTATCCTATATTCAGTTCAAATGCAAGAGAAACATTCTGGCACCACGCTATTTTTTCAGAGGATCAATCACCAGGGCATAATTCAAACTGTGTGCTTCAAGACTTAAATGGTGGTGCACATCCAAGAAATATTTCAATCACAAGCAAGAATAGAAGGAAAGGCAGCACTCACCCAGTCTTCTTTAAAACGTTCCTTTATTTTTGTGTGCGGAGCATTTCAGCGTGCAGCATTGGACTGAGACGCCGAAGGGCATGATGACCTTTGCATGTCAAATTCATGACAAGAGTTGGCGTTGCTTACACCACAAATCTTATTCCATTCCCCGACTGGAGTAAGATTTATGGTGAGACACACACGGAGGTGCACACCACTTTAATGCAACCTTAATTTTAGTGCTACTTTTTTTTTTAACAGAAAATAACTGCTAAGTATATAAAAATCATTTGTACTATACCAAAGGTGTTGATAACCTTTCAGAGGGTTTTACAGGAGTTCAAAAATAGAAAACTTGCTGCATAATAAATTGTCCTATGGAAATAAACTTTAAATGAGTAACTTTTGGTCAGTTTGTTCGTTTTTTCTAGACCTAATATTCGTAACTAACAGTCCCCAAATTACATTTCAAACAGTTCATTGTTCCTTGCTGTCCCTCTCCTACCTGATTCATAAAGCATGTGCAGTACCAAACAGTGACGTTAGTCCATGTACCTGCCATTGGTATAGACAAGTACGTTGGTAGTATAGATCACATGCACAATAAATGAAATTTAAATGGCATTTAACGACCAGCAACACAAAAAGGATTTGGGCCAAATGACACCATTGCAATTTTGAGGATAGTTTGTTTAACCAGAGTTACTTTATAAAGTTAAAGGTGAGTGCATAAGGTTTTTTTTTATTTAATAAAATTAAATCCCAGAAAACCCCCTAAGATAATATATCCAAGCCTATATGGATTCTACACAGCAAAAGTTGAGACATTGTGTAAAAGCTATTACTTTACCTCTCGAATAATGAGAAATAAATAAGTATAACATTATTAATTGTTATGGCTAGCATATGCTCTACATACAGTGCCTACAAGTAGTATTCAACACCCTGCAGATTTAGCTGGTTTGATAAGATGCAAATAAGTTAGAGCCTTCAAACTGCAAACGAGAGTAGGTTTTATGAACAGAAGCATAAATCTTACAAACCAAAAAGTTATGTTGCTCAGTTGAATTTTATTAAATTTTAAACATAAAAGTTTGGGTCAATTATTATACAACCCCTATGTTTAATATTTTGTGGAATAACCCTTGTTTGCAATTACAGCTAATAATCATCTTTTATAAGACCTGATCAGGCCGGCACAGGTCTGTGGAGTTATCTTGGCCCACTCCTCCATGCAGATCTTCTCCAAGTTATCTAGGTTCTTTGGGTGTCTCATGTGGACTTTATTCTTGAGCTCCTTCCACAAGTTTTCAATTGGGTTAAGGTCAGGAGACTGACTAGGCCACTCCAACACCTTGACTTTTTCCCTCTTGAACCAGGCCTTGGTTTTCTTGGCTGTGTGCTTTGGGTCGTTGTATTGTTGGAAGATGAAATTACGACCCATCTTAAGATCCTTGATGGAGGAGCGGAGGTTCTTGGCCAAAATCTCCAGGTAGGCCGTGCTATCCATCTTCCCATGGATGCAGACCAGATGGCCAGACCCCTTGGCTGAGAAACAGCCCCACAGCATGATGCTGCCACCACCATGCTTGATTGTAGGGATGGTATTCTTGGGGTCGTATGCAGTGCCATCCAGTCTCCAAACGTCACGTGTGTGGTTGGCACCAAAGATCTCGATCTTGGTCTCATCAGACCATAGAACCTTGAACCAGTCTGTCTCAGAGTCCTCCAAGTGATCATGAGCAAACTGTAGACGAGCCTTGACATGACGCTTTGAAAGTAAAGGTACCATACAGGCTCGTCTGGAACGGAGACCATTGCGGTGGAGTACGTTACTTATGGTATTGACTGAAACCAATGTCCCTACTGCCATGAGATCTTCCCGAAGCTCCTTCCTTGTTGTCCTTGGGTTAGCCTTGACTCTTCGGACAAGCCTGGCCTCTGCACGGGAGGACACTTTCAAAGGCTGTCCAGGCCGTGGAAGGCTAACAGTAGTTCCATAAGCCTTCCACTTACGGATGATGCTCCCAACAGTGGAGACAGGTAGGCCCAACTCCTTGGAAAGGGTTTTGTACCCCTTGCCAGCCTTGTGACCCTCCACGATCTTGTCTCTGATGGCCTTGGAATGCTCCTTTGTCTTTCCCATGTTGACCATGTCTGAGTGCTGTTCACAAGTTTGGGGAGGGTCTTAAATAGTCAGAAAAGGCTGGCAAAAGAGATCTTTAATCCGCACATGTGAAGCTCATTATTCTTGGTGCCTGAACTACTTCTTAATACTTTAGGGGGACCAAACAGAATTCTTGTGGTTTGAGGGGTTGAATAATAAATGACACTCTGAATTAACTTTTAACGTTTAAAAAAAAAAAAAAAAAAAATTTGCTGCAGTGCATTTCCCACTTCCAGGCTGATCTACAGTACAAATGTCACAATGCCAAGTTAATTCCGCATGTGTCAACCAGCTAAATCTGCAGGGGGTTGAATACTACTTGTAGGCACTGTAAATGAGTTTATCATGGCAAGTAAATTAGCATAATAAAATCTTAAAGAAACTAATGTGAATAGCTAGAATTTAGCATATACCAATGACTAAATATGCTACTTAGTTTATAATGTGCACATAACGTTTTTTTCAGGCAGGTCCATTCCGAAACTATCCTGAAACTGCGCTAACTAAACTCTCAAAAAAATGAAGATATGCATTTCTATGTAAAAATTACTTTCTGTTCTTATGTTCAGTATTTTGTGCATTTTTAACTGCTTCAGATTTCCAAAGACGCCAGTTTTAAAAATCGACATGTCTATTCTTCAGAAGTTTTCCACTTTGAAGACGCTCTATAATAAAGATGTCCGGGTATCTTTTTGAGCATTTTTTAAGAGTTCTGGCTTGGAAAACCGCTAACAGTTTTCTCACTGTTAAATGAAGTTAAAAAAATGTCTGGAAGACACCACAAAACACTGGAAATATTCTCAAAAAACTGAATCAAAACACTGGAAATATTCTCAGAAGACTTAAGCAGTCGAAAACATTGAAAAAGTGCTCAGAAAATTACCAAAAATATTAAAAATAGATGCTTCAGGAACAAAATCGCTTGAGTTTCCTGATGCGTTTTCTGATTGAAAATTTCCTTGGATTTGCCCGCCTTGGAAAATACATCACGTGCACATAAGCTTAGGCTATGTTCAAAAGTTGCTTTTCTGATCTATTTGCAGTAAAAAAGCTGCAGACAAAAGCAAGTTTTGATGGCTTTTTCTCTGCTTTTCTTGCTGCGTTTTTCAGGATCCCAAAGTTCAGCTTTGCTTCCACCATACAAGCATGAACAATACAAGGAGTTAGGCCACCAATGCAAGATGTATATGAAACCATAAAACATTTTTATCTTTAGAAAAAAAGGCAATTAGATCAAATTATCAGGCATTGTTTATTTCACACGCTGGTCATGCATTGAGATGGGCATGCTTTATTTATTTTCAAACATAGCACTAATTTAATTAAACTGTACTAATAGTAAGAGCCATGCTCATGTGAGGATACCAAGACAGTTTGGTGTAAACTTGGGAAAATCCCCAAAATAATGGGTTTCACATCTTGCTGTTCCTGCTTTTTTTTCACTTAAAATGCTGCAAAAACTGATATTTTTTTGCTTCTTCTTTTCACTTACTCATTGCTTTCTATGAGTGAAAAAAACGCTGCAAAAAAGGCTGCAAAAACGCTGGAAGAATTGATGTGCTGCAGTTTAAAGCATTGCAGCAGTTTTCCAATTCAGTCAGAAAATAAAATCAAGAGTGTGCAAGAAATTTCTGAAATCTCATAGCTTTTGCTGGTACTGTAAAACGCCGCTTTTAATTTGCATACAAAAAAACACAGCAAAAATTCAACGTGTGAGCGTAGCCTTAGTGTAAAGAGCAATAATTGTGAAACCAAACAAACCACGGTATCACCTGGCCCTCACCAGCAATGGACTTCCATGTCAAAAGCTGTAGTAGGAATATCATGTTATGACAAATTCCTCCATGCTTCAGTGACCCTTAGCCGTGCCAACCACAGAGCTAGCCAGAATGTCCCAATTTAAAGACCTCTGTAGCCTCAGAAAAAAACTTCATAGCACCTTGTCACTAGACCTCAGGAAATACAATACTTACTCCAATCTCTCCCACAGCTAGAGCCCAGTCCTCAGGAGAATAGGCACAGTGGAATTCCTTGGAAGTAAGATGTCAGGAATAAGCAGGCTGTGATAGAACATTTCTGTCAGGACAGTAAAACCGTCCAGCTCAATTTGGGACATATGGAAGGCATGAATAACCAACATTCTTATTGGACATATTACACAACTCCACCTTTTTAACACATACATGTGACGCTAATCCATTTGTTTGTATTGCAGGAATACAATATAGCAACCATTGTTATGAGCATGGCAGGAAAGTTTTCAATAGGTACTGCATTTGGATTAATTTATCTGTACACAGCTGAACTATATCCAACAGTCATACGGTAAGAGGATTTGATGGATTGATATAACCTATTAAGTATACCTTATGTGGAGTCTATCACCCTCCAAATACCTTTTAGATTAACTGTACAGTGATATAGAGGACTTTCCCCCTATAACAATCATACTAGCACTGTACTTGTTAGGCTATGTTCACGCATTACCTTTTTTCAGCTTTTTTTAATGCAGCAAAACCTGATCTCTTGGAAGGAAAGAAGCTGCGTCAAAAACACAGGTTTTGTTGCATTTTTTGGTGCGTTTTTAGTGTGTTTTTCAGGATTCCAAAGTTCAGCTTTGCTTCCACCACAGAAGCATGAACACAGGTCACCAAATCAAGACATATGTGAAACCACATTAACCAAAATTTCAAATGTAACAGTGGGGAAGGTGAATTGTTCAGGAATAGTTTACCTAAGACACTGGCAGTGCATTGAGTTTGTATGACACTATTTACTTTCACACTATGGTCTGCCATTCAGTTGCACAGGAATTGTTCTACTTAATACCTCCCTGGGTCACAGGTATTGTTCAATCTCACCAGTAGCTCAGCCAATGTTTACACTTTACACATCACTAATTTAATTAAACTATCCTAATATAAACTACCATCTCAGTAACCAAGACAAGATGGTAAAAATACAAAAATAAATGTGTTTCACATAGTGTTGTACTTGCTTGTTTTCATTAAAAACGCAACAAAACCTGATAGCTATGTTCACACTAGGCGTTTTTTTTTAGCAATTTTTCCCTACCCATTACTTCCATTGGGTGAAAAACGCTGAAAAAACGGTGAAAGAAGTGACATACTCTATTTTGCAAAAAAACATGCAAAGCACAAAATCCTGATTAAAAAAACCAAGATGTGTGCATGAGATTTCTGGAATCTCATAGACTTTGCTGATACTGTAAAAGGCAGCTGCAAATTTGCATAAAAAAGCATCAAAAAACGCTGAAAAAACCAAGATGTGTGAACATAGCCTAACTGCTATAGAGCTTGTGAAAATAACATTTAATTCATATGAAAAGGAGCGGGCTACGGTGCACCCATGACGTGTCCATGAGCTGGGTGAATTGTTACACCCCCTTAATTTGCTTCTTGGGGACTGCCCTAACTTGCAAAGGACAGCTCTCACTCCTAGAGCGAACACCGCCCTGCGTAAGTGCGCATGCGCAGTGAGACTATGATACTGGCTGTGGCAGCTGCACGCACAGAGTGGCTGGGCGTTCTCCTACTCGGCTCTCTGCGGACTCGACTTGCTATACTTCCTGGTGTATGAGCAGCATCAGCAGAAAGGAACCAGGAAGGAAATGTGCCCATTCACCACTGTGTGCTCACGGCCAGTACAACCAACATCAGTGCCCATACAAGCAGGGCAGCTTTTGGTCTAGGGGTGAGCGCTGTCTATTACAAGGTAGGACAGTCCTCAAGATGTCAATTGAGGGGGCGTTACAATGTAATGGTTATAGTGACTCCATTGATGCACTGAAGCCCTCTTATTTGCATATGGATTAAAAGTTATTTAAGAAGCACTGTTCCAGGAACAGGTGGAGTGCTAGTTTATTGTAGGGGTGAAGTCTTCCATATCACTGTATAGGTAGTCTAAAAGTTATTTATGGGTGTGATAGATAAACTTTAAGATGTTATTTACAAAATGTATCAGGTGTCATTTTGAGCAGTTCTTTTTCTTGCAATTCTAGATCCTTGGCTGTTGGTAGCGGGAGCATGATGTGTCGGATTGGCAGTGTGGTTGCTCCATTCTGTGTTTACCTGACAGAAGTATGGATATTCATGCCACAGGTACTGGCTCTCAGACTTCTCTAACTTTATTGGCATATGTAGCATAATAACTCAGGAATTCATTGTTCCATATTTGTATGGTTTTAAAATTGTATGTGACAGTCTCATTTTTCTTTTATGGCGGGAAGTCATCTATCAATTGATGCCACTTTTAGCTAAAACAGAGAAAAATTTCATGAAAATTATGTGTTGTGCCAAATTTGTTTGCGTTGTGCTCGCCAAAATGCTTAAAAGTGTGCCTGGTTTTTATAGCTGTAGATTTAATCTTTTGTCTTATTAGCTGAAGGTGTGCACCTCTTAATAAATTTGGTACATTTTTATCCAATGAGGTATGGTTTAAGACTGGCACATGAGATGGCAGGCTTAATAAATGTGCCCTTGTAACTTTATAGTGGCTTTCCATACTATATTAGCCCAAAGTAACATGTTTAATTTGTATTTTCTCAGCTACTTGTAGGTATCATGGCCTTAGTCACTGGTATTTTAACACTTATGCTCCCGGAAACACTTGGAAAACCACTGGTGAATACTATGGAAGAAGCTGCAGAAATAGAGAAAATGAAAGAAAGCAAAATGAAAACATTACTGGAACCTAATGGTGTTGTGATGGAAAAACTAGAATCTTCTGGTGCAGATATCTCTGATGAATCTTTGATGCACAAATTCTAAAGTTTCTTACCATGTCATGTACATTCTCACATACACAATAATCCTCTTGAAAACCAATGATCTTTTTTGTATGGCGTAAAAAGTTTGCAGGACGGACTGAAACTTTCCATATAATATAGAAAATCAAAGTCACAAACATCAACTTTTGTGAAACAACTCAAGTCATTGCAGTGTTTGAATTTTAGCAATCTGGCAAAGAGAAATGGTTAAAGGCTATGAACACTTTCATGTAGAATTTGTTTTATTATTCATTTGCTTCCTAAATGTAAAGTTAAACAACTTTCCAAATAGTCTTCATTATTTTTTTTATTATTTTGCTGCTGCAGTGTTTGCAAGTCCTTTACCTAGCCGCCTGCTTTTCAAAATTAATTCAAATCAAATTCTGCACCTTGTTATGATGGCTGTCTCTGTTCTCCCCCTCCCTTATCAAAGTGTAAGGCTAGTTTCACAATCCAACAATCACTGTCCAAGTACGGACCATGAAAGCTGGACCAGCCGTCTGACCCAAACTCAACTGCTTTATACATATATACCTGTGAGGCTGTTGAATTTCGGTCAGGTAATCTGCGGCCAGTCCAGACATTGTGATCTATATGTTAAATATGTGAAAACGGCCTTAGAGATATCAGCTGGGTAGGCGGGGTGATTATACTCATATCTCCACTCAAGTGGAGAGAAGTGAAGTATCTATGGTCTCAGGGATGGGGTAGGTTGCATGGAAAGAAAAAGCAAGATAAGGAGGAAAGCACAAAAAGAGGAAAGAAGTTTGGTATAAGGCCACGGCCGCACTATCAGTATTTGGTTAGTATTCGGTCAGTATTTTCTCTCAGGAGTGGGAACCAAAACCAGATGAGGAACAATCAGAGAAAAGGTATATTAGAAACAAGTCACCAATTCTGCATTTATCACCCACTCCTGGTTTTGGCTCCCACTCCTGAGAGAAAATACGGACCGAATACTGATAGTTGGGCCGTGGCCTTAGAGCTATGCTGATACTTAAAGTTCATAGAGTTCATATCCAGCATGTATTACTGGGATGGAAACTCCAACAAGAGAAACTTGGAGCAGGTTGTAAACTGCATGTGGTGATGGCTGGGTTGAAAATGAATGAAGGTTGTAGTTATGTTTTTTTAACTAAAAGTATCCACAAATGCATATAAAATATATAGTTTTCCATGTCAGAGGTGTCCATAGCCTTTAACACCTCTCACCTCAATACCAAAGCCGGGCAAACTCATACCGTAACACTTGATTTATACTCTGACAGTTACTTTATAGCTGTAACTGATTATGGGATCATTCTATTTTTGCTTGAACTAATGGACTAATCAACTCTGAATCACAATGACATTCAAGCTGCTACTATGAAGACAAACATTTTACATTTTTAGTTTTAGAATTTGGTTTAAATGTATTTTGCTGTTAACTGTTTTGTTTATATAATGGCAAAGATTGGTAGAATTAAGATAAGTTAAATATTTTTTAACAAGTACAAGTTAACAATGTATAGCTTGCAGACCATTCTGTTAGGTGTGTAAATTAGACGGTGGAGGTTATTTGCTTTAGCACATATTTTATAGTGTGAAATGTCTAGAGAAAAGGCTCCGTCTGATTAATCGCAGAAGAAAAAAGATGGTTTGTTCAGCTCATCTCACGTATGAAAATATTGAAAAAAGACGAACTCTCAAGATGTGTGCGGACAATGAATCCTGGTTGGAGAGGATAGTTGTGAAGTCAGTGAAAAATTGGTAGTTTGTTCAGCACTCAATCTCCAGATAAAAACAATAGAAATTTTATTGGTCCATTTTAAAAAATAGAAAAACACAAATTTAAAAACAAGACATCGTGAAAAAAATCTCATGAGCACCTACGCGTTTCTAACCTACATATATAAGTGGTTCTTAATCATGGCATTAATGTAAGTCAATTCTGTGTTTTATATATGTGTCTGTATTCAGTAAATTAGCAGGGCAACCCAGCCCAAACCGGGCATGTGCATGTTCAATTAATGAACAAGCTAATATGGAGTAAATCCAAAAAAGTCTGCTACAATCCCACTGGAACAGTTGCGTTTGGTAGTTTTTTTTTGTGTGTGGGCTTTGTGTGTAAACCAAGGTTGTTCAGAAAAGACCTTACACATTTTGAGGGATTGTATCGTCTCCGATCTCGAATTAATCATCATATCCCTCTTATCATGAGTTTTAACAGAATTGGAAAGAGATTAGCTTCTTCCAGGATTTGTAGTCCTAGGAGATCTAGCCCCACTGCTGACAACCAGCTCCTGCAAAACCGGCTCATAGGCGTATGAAGCGATGAAATCCCTTGAGAATCCTGCTTACAACAATTCATCACTGTGTATTACAGCACTGAAAGTTGTACTCTGTAGAATACAAGAGGGGGAGTTGTAAGAGAATGGTCAGCCATAAAACACCCATCTTGTACAAACGCTAGCAAACTAACTTTGCAACTAATGAGATGCAGTTTCTGAAGTTCTCCCTGGAGTAGAGACATAAATAACATAAGTGTCACTAATAAGTAGGAGCAGTGGCACTTGGTGGTTAAGAGGTGATACATGGTAGTGAATCGGGAATATGTTGAATTGATATATAAACTTAGTTGTCCATAGAACTATCAGTGTTTGAAGAGTTATGTGAGTTGAGGCGCCTTCAAAGATTAGAGATGTCAATCATAACGACAGTATTGAATTAGAAGGAACATGGGGGCCTATAGGATTATAATGAGTTTTGCCGCACTGCTTGTAAATATTGTCATTTTGTATCATTGCATGATTTGTGCTGCAATGTATATGCCTTTCTTTGCAGCATTTAGTTTCATTTGTCTATCCATGTATAAAAAGCCCCTACACCCTAGTTCGGACACCTGTGTGTGTCCTCATGCTTCAGCTAACCTGTCTTCGGTATCTGCTCTGTTGCCCTTCTCTAATAATCCTCAGTCCCTGCTTCAAGAAGGATTGTCTATAGTGTATTTTTGTACTTTGTAAAGCTCTCACATGCTGTGTGCCTACGATGCGTTTTTTAAGCGTTTCCGCAGTGGCAAAAACGCTGCAGAAACTCTTAAAAAACGCATGGTAGCAGGCCTGCCATGTTCCCCAATGATAATCCGCATGTGCTGTGCACATGCTGCGGAAATTTCCGCTGCGGATTATCATTGCGGAAAAAAACGCAGCACTACCAATTATTTTGCGGAAGCGCTGCGTTTTCGCCGCCATTGACTTGCATTGGAACGCATGGATTCCGCGTCACTGTATATGTAGTTGCGCATTCCATGCGTTCCAATGTGCGGATGGTACCCAGGTCTAGAGGAGAGGAGACTCTCCTCCGGACCCGGGAACCATAGAAACTGTAAAAAAAAGAATAAAATAAAAAATAAATGTTATATTTACCTTCTGGCGGCCCCCGATGTCCTGGTCTCTGCTTGCCGGCAGATCGCGATGGACTGAAGGACCTGCGCTGACGTCATAGTCATGTGACGGGTCACGCAACGCTGATGTCGGCAGGTCCTTCAGTGTACCGCGATCTGCCGGCAGCCGGGACCGAGCGGAGCAAGATTCCAGGGGCCATCGGAAGGTAAGTATAGATTTATTTTTTAACATTCTTTCGGTCACACTATATAAATCCATGCCTTTTGCATGGATTTATATAGTGTGACCAAATTGACAAGCACTTTCCAAGTGATGCTAAAATCGCTTGGAAAGCGCTTGTCAACCCGCATGTGGAAATGCATGTGAAGAACGCTTCACATCCGCATGTCTCTGGCAGGAAAAACGCATGTACAATCCGCATGCGTTTTTTCTGCCAGGGGAGATACAGAAACGCTCAGGAAAAATCCGGAGCATTTCTGCATCGTGGGCACATAGCCACAGACTTACTTACAAAATCCTCGAGTAAACCATTGTGGTGTTAGACAAAATGTTGGGACGCAGCAGACATGTTACGAGTGGTGGGGTTTAAAATATCCTCAAATGTTCGCTTATCTGTTGGCTCAAATTTCCTACACATTGCACCAAGCTAAAATGGTAAAAATATCACAATTTTATTAAATAGCAAAAATAGATATCAAAACATTAAATGTACATACTGTATATCTATGACAATACAGGTGCAAGGTGCCAAGAGGCATGGCACATTAAAGCATCAACCCCTGATGGTCACTTAACAAAATGAGACTATGAAAACAATGCAGTGTCTACATAAATGCAGGCACTAGTAGACCAAATAACAACATTTGCATGTAAATAATGTTTCCTAAGCGACCTTACCAAAGACAAAACAGGAGGACGATAATGCGCTGTGAGGGATGTAGATAAAACAGGACACCTCAGTGGTGGCAAAAAATGCCTCAACGCGCGTTTCGCTGGGAAATGTTAGACTTTCTCAAGAGGCTGGTGTAATGCCCTCCGCAAGAACCTTTAAGTACACCCCCGGCTGGTCATGTGTTGTATCACATGATCGCGGGCCCAGTTGGTGATGTCAGTATCCCCACGCGCAAGCGCTGCCACAACATCAAGGCCGGATATGCGGCCGTATGTACTCATTATGTCTGCGGTCACTGAGGTGTCCTGTTTTATCTACATCCCTTACAGGGCATTATCGTCCTCCTGTTTTGTCTTTGGTAAGGTCGCTTTGGAAACATTATTTACATTCAAATGTTGTTATTTGGTCTACTAGTGCCTGCATTTATGTATGACACACTGCATTGTTTTCATAGTCTCATTTTGTTAAATGACCATCAGGGGTTGATGCTTTAATGTGCCGTGCCTCTTGTCACCTTGCACCTGTATTGTCATAGATATATGTCCATTTAATATTTTGATATCTATTTTTACTATTTAATAAAATTTTGATATTTTTACCATTTAAGCTTCTCCTTTATGCTTATGTCTTATCGAGCTGGTATATATTTGCTGGTGTGGTAATGACCACAGGTCCAGCTGTTGTGCCTTATTATGCATTGGGTCCATTTCTTTCTATATTGCATATGGCATTGTTCATACTGTGTGGAATGACAATCAAGGAAATATTTAATATTGAAATTTCTATTATTATGCAGTATGTAGAGAAATGGTTTGGTTTTGTTGATAAATTTAAACAAATCACATTTGGGTCTACCGCACTTGTAAAAACATTTGATATCTAATTTATCTGGAGATTAAGTGCTGAACAAACTTCCAATTTTCCACTGTCTATAATTCCAGATTAGTTTTGCTCAAAGCATACCTAGGCTATACCATATAGTAAGATAATCAAATACTAAAAACAATTTGATCTAGCAATATAGCTAAATAACCTTCAAATATTCACTTTTTATATATTTTTTTTCAAGTATATCATAGTTTGTGTAATGTGAAATAATTTGAAAGCCTTACAAAGGAATACGACTGCCAACTGTGCCTATATACACTGGCTTCTGTTAGTATTGCTAAAATATTAAAAAAATATTGCTGCACTCTCTAAAAAGTACCTTGACTCTTACAAGCTCAACCACAGACCTTTTTAAGGCTTTATGTATACATATCCACCATTGATTTTTCACTTACTGCATCCAAATTCATGTCTTACTACAGACTCTCTCATCTCTCGGCATCACAGACTTGGCCCTATCCTGGATCTCCTCATACCTAACAGACCGGACATTCAGTGTCTCCCACTCACACACCACCTCTTCATCTCGCCCCCTATCTGTCGGTGTCCCCCAAGGTTCAGTTCTAGGACCCCTGCTCTTCTCCATCTACACCTTAGGCCTGGGACAGCTCATAGAGTCTCATGGGTTTCATTATCACCTCTATGCTGATGACACACAGATCTACCTCTCTGGACCCGATATCACCTCCGTATTAACCAAAATCCCACAATGTCTGTCTGCTATTTCATCCTTCTTCTCTGCTAGATTTCTAAAACTTAACATGGACAAAACAGAATTCATCATCTTTCTGCCATCTCATTCAACCCTCCCAACTGACCTATCCATCATAGTCAATGGCTGCCCACTCTCCCCAGTCCCTCAAGCTCGCTGCCTCGGGGTAACCCTGGACTCGGAACTCTCCTTCAAACCACATATCCAAGCCCTTTCCACTTCCTGCCGACTCCAACTTAAAAATATCTCCCGGATCCGCACATTCCTAAACCATGAATCTGCAAAAACACTAGTGCACGCCCTCATCATCTCCCGCCTTGACTACTGCAACCTCCTGCTCTGTGGCCTCCCCTCTAACACTCTCGCACCCCTCCAATCTATCATAAACTCTGCTGCTCGACTAATCAACCTGTCCCCCCGCTATTCCCCGGCCTCTCCTCTCTGTCAATCTCTTCACTGGCTCCCCATTGCTCAGAGACTCCAGTTCAAAACCCTAACCATGACATACAAAGCCATTCACAACCTGTCTCCTCCATGTATCTCCGACCTAGTCTCCCGTTACATACCTGCACGCAACCTCCAATCCTCACAAGATCTCCTGCTCTACTCCCCTCTTATCTCCTCCTCCCACAACCGTATACAAGATTTCTCCCGTGCTTCCGCCCTACTCTGGAACTCTCTACCCCAACGTATCAGACTCTCGCCTACCGTGGAAACCTTCAAAAGGAACCTGAAGACCCATCTCTTCCGACAAGCCTACAACCTGCAGTAACCACCGCTGCACCATACCGCTGCACGACTCAAGGATATATGCAAAGAAGGAGAACACAGAGTCCAGGCTACTTAATAAAATACCAATTTATTGAAAAATGTATTAAAAAACAGTAAACACACTAGACAAGAGCAAACAGTGAGAAGTGAACTCAATGGATGGACCTAGCATACCGCAAAACACAATGCAAGATGAAGTACAGAGCTATGACTGATAGAGTAAACCCCATTCACATAATCTGTAAAGTTTATGACGTAACCAAGCATTAATTGCTTGACATCATATACTCTGCCTGGAAATTCTTTATACATGAAAATTTGGTGTAATTTCTAGTTACCAATCTGCATATACTGGGGAGATTAAAGAAAACAGGTGGTCACAAAGATAATTATATAACTGTCTAGTGCAGACCAAACCTGTTACATAGATTATTCTTCCCCCTTACCAATTGCACAGGTGTAATCCAGAGTGGTAAATACAGCACCATGTACAATCAAAGTTATTACACAATACCAAATGGCACAAGGCAGGAAACAGATGAGAGAATGAGCGTTTCGCATCAGTTTCTTCCTCAGGGGGTGTGGCCAAATGCGATAAATGTCCTGTGTTAAATAGCAGGACCTTCTGGTCACTTGACCGGCAAGGACCAATTACGGTGTTTCATTCAGCACATGCATGGCGGTGCCACGCGATCCCCGTCACCGCCCATCCACCCGACAATCACCATCATGGTCACGTGGGGCGGCCGGCGCCTGGCCACAAATCACATGACCACAACAGGATGGGAGACAAGGGGATGTGCGGCAAGGAGCTTCATGGCCGGCACGCATGTGCACACACCATATAGTGTGAGGATACAGAGTCAAGGTAAGATAAAGTGCAACAGTGCAAGAACAATTATAATACAGATACTGACATGTGTGTCTACTGGGACAAAAACATTACATAGATCATTTAGTTCTAGAATATGCATTATGCTCTTACATATAACAATAAAAATAGAAAAGAAAGAAAACAACACGTCAAGTCCCATATGACCAGTTCCATAAATAAGACTTATAAAATGCACCAGCGTATGGTAGTCCATCATGGTTCACATTATGGCAACATCATCTATGGTGCAGGGTGGTGCATGTGTTGAATATCTTCACGATTGACACATACCCACGAATATATATGGAAAGGGAATCTGGTAAAATTCTGGGTATTCTTAAAAAACAAGAAAAATTCAAAATTAGTGATAAAGTGAACAAGACACATACTGAATTTAATAATAAATGTAGACAGGACAATATAAATAAAAATATTAAAAATATAGGTTAAGATATCACATTTGAGTGGGGGTGGGCGGCAAGGATATTACGTAATTATAGAAAAGATGCAAATCCCAAAGATTCTTTTAAGCCCTGTGGCGCCATAGTACCTAGGAGAGTGATCCATCTACCTTCTCTTTGTGCGAGAAGGCATTGCATGTTGCCCCCTCTAATCCCACACTGGACGTGTTCAATCCCTCTCACCATAAAGGACTTAGGATTACACTGGTGGAAAGTTTTATAATGATGGGGTATCATTTTGAGTTGGGAGGAATCGGTGGATGTTTCTGCTGCAATTAGGTCTCGTACATGTTCACGTGTCCGCTTTCTAAGCTGTCTCGAGGTCAACCCTATATAGATCTTTGGGCTGTGCAGCTACAGGTGTCATAATATATTACTTGTATTGTGGTACACATAATATAATGTCTAATAGGGAAAGTCTTGGTGCCATCAATTGACATAAAAGTTGAAGTGCGGCAAACATTTTTATACGCAACACAACTACCACAAGGGAAGCATCCTTAGGGGGGTCCACGAGATCCAAAGGGATTTTTATACATGGGGACCTAATGACTTTGGGTTAAAAGGTCCCCCAAGTTTTTGCTTCTCCTTGCAGTTATTTGGGGCTGGTCCAGCAGATGCCTAGACAGGACAGTGCTGGCTCTGTTTTTAAAACATCCCAATGTTGTTTTAGACATTCCCTCACTGTACTCCACTCACCTTTGTACGTTGAGATGAATCATACTTTGTCATAGGATTGCTGGGCCTTTCCATACAGCTTTTTTTTGCTCTGTTATACTCATGTTTTATAGACCGATTGCTTTATCCTCTAGCCTGGAATCTTTCACCAAGGTCTACTGATTGTGCCTCAAATCTACTGTCGGACAAGCAAATGCGCTTCATCCTTAAGTATTGGCCAACTGGAATGGCTTTAATCATCGCATAAGGATGACTAGAACTAGCATGCAGAAGTGAGTTCGTTGAGGTGGGCTTCCTATAGACATCCGTCTGTAATAACCGACGGGAGTCTAAGGGTATGTGCACACGATGCAGAAATGAAGCAGAAAATTTCTGCATCATTTCTGCATCTCCCTGGCAGAAAAAACGCATGCAGATTGTGCATGCGTTTTTCCTGCAGAATACATGCGGATCCACATGCAGATTCACATGCGTTTCCGCATGCAGATTGACAAGCGCTTTCCAGGCGATTTTAGCATCACCTGGAAAGTGCTTGACAACTAGGTCACACTATATAAATCCATGCAAACAGCATGGATTTATATAGTGTGACCCGAGAGAGTGTATATACTTACCTCCGATGGCCCGCGCTGTCCTGCTTTACAAAGTTCCCGGCTGCCGGCAACTTTGAATTGAAAGACCTGCCGACATCAGCGTCATGTGACCCGTCACATGACTCTGACGTCACCGCAGGTCCTACAACTCACTGCAAGTGCCGGGAAGCAAGCAGGAGCGCTGCGCGGGCCGACAGAAGGTAAGAATACATTTATTTTTTATTTTATTCTTTTTTTACAGCTTTTTTAATGGAACCTGGGTGTGGATGAGACTCTCCTCTCCTCCACACCCGGGTACCATCCGCATATTAGAACGCGCCAATAGCGCAAGTACAGATGCTGTCTTGCGGAATTGGCGCGTTCTAATGCAAGTCAATGGCGGCGAAATCGCCGCGTTTCCGCAAAATTAATTGACATGCTGCGGATTTTTGACCGCAGCGTTCACGCTGCGGAAAAATCCGCATCATGGGCACAGCACATGCGGATTTCCATTGGGGAACATTGCTTCCCTTCTACCATGCGTTTTTCATGCGTTTCCGCGGCGTTTACGCAACTGCAAAAACGCCGCGGAAACGCATGAAATACGCATCGTGTGAACTCAGCCTAATTCAATTTTGATGTCAAGGAAGTCCACCTCAGACTCACTATAGATCTAAGTAAGTTTGATGTTAAACCTATTGCGGTTTAATTGGCACATGAACTCCTGTAATTTTAACTGGGTGCCCTGCCACACGATGAACATGTCATCTATGTAGCATAGCCAGCACTGCACATGGTCAGCAGCCTGGGCGCCCTCCCCGCCAAACACCTCCCTCTCCCAATATTCTAGGAAGAGGTTTGCAAAGGAAGGTGCACAGGCCGCACCCATGGCAGTGCCGCATAGCTGTAAATAAAACACATCCTTAAAAACAAAAAAGTTATGTATAAGGATGTATGTCAAAAGTTCCAAAATCAAATCGCTAAAATTGCAATCCCAGCTACTACTTTTAAAGAAGAAAAGACATGCTTCCAGGCCATCATGATGGAGAATGCAGGTGTATAGGGACTGTCCGCTGTTAGTAGAAGTATGTCCTCCTCCAATCCCATACCATTGATTCTAGCCAGGATGTACGTTGTGTACCGTGAATATGAAGGCAGTGCTTCTACTGAGGGTTTTAAATAGTTATCTATAAATTTACAGATAGGATCACACAAACCCCCAATGCCGGACACAATCGGACGCCATGGTGGAACCGTGGGATTCTTATGAATTTTCGGTATGAAATAAATAGTTGGGATTTTGGGGAACTTTGTCTAAAGATCGTCAAAAACTTTTTTGGGGATAACTCCCTTCACCAGCGCCTGAAATAAAATGATCTCTAATTCTGTTGAGAATGCAGTTAAACGGCTATGGTCCAGTTTGCGGTACGTATTTTTGTCCCTGAGATGTCTGAAGGCCTCCCTCTCATACAAATGTTTTGGCCATAAAAGTATATATTTCCCCCCTTGTCTGCCGGTTTGATGACAATAGCCTTGTTGTTCCCTTCGTTGCCCTGATGTAAGATTATCTAATCTGCTCCTAGTTGGAATTTTGCGGAAATCTTCTACTACCAGCCTCACAAAGATCTCCATTGCTGGACATAGCGACAAGGTGGGAAATCTAGTAGACCGTGGGTAGATTGATTGGGAGACATACCTGTAGATTCTGGGACCTGTTTTCTAAGGAGATCCTCAAGGGACTGTAGGGCCTCTCTCTCCAAATCGCTATTCAAGGGTTGTTCCCCCATTTCTCTGTTGTATAACTTCTTCAAAATCAATTTTCTCGAGAACAGATATAAATCTTTTACTGATGAAAAAAGATGAAAAGAGTTAGTTGTGGAGAAAGTAAGACCCTTCATTAGGACATCAATTTGGGTATGTGTAAAAATATCATCTGACAGATTGATCACCTGTAATCCATTTTTGTTTCTTTTATCCTGATAGTTATTTTTATTTTTTTTTGCGTTTGACAGATTGTTTGTTTTGATTTAGTCCAATGCCTTGTATTTCTATAAGGCTTGATCTGACTTGTGAGGATTCCTCACTGAATGTATAAGATGTGATGGATACCAATCTAGGATGAAAAGAGGTCCTTGGGCGATTACGTTTACGGTTCCATCTATACATTGAGTTAGACTGTTGATCGCTCATATCGCGCTGGAATTTTTTTGTTTTTATTTCACATATATTTTTCTCCCATTTTTGAAATTCAATTTTTAATTCACAATTTAAAGTTATGAGACTCTCACTGGACAATTCTTCTTTTAATATATCCTTTAGGGTTTTGATCTCTGTATCCAATGTTTCTATTGTATTCTTATTCATTTGAATGAGGAACTCCATGAAGCCCTTAGAACATCCACTGGCCAACTCTTGCCAATTTTTTCTTAAAGTGTCATCTTCCACCTCAAAAGATGGAAAAGCCTGAACCCTAAGTCCTCTAGGTATGAGTCCTTTTTCTATGTACTTGTCTAGTAACGCTCATTTACTTTGTCACAAATTTTGAATTTTTATTGTTTTTTAAGAATACCCAGAATTTTGCCAGATTCCCATGCCGTATATATTTGTGGGTATATGTCAACCGTGAAGATATTCAACAGATGCACTACCCTGCACCATATATGATGCTGCCAGTATGTGAACCATGATGGACTACCATCTATGAAAATATGCTTGTGCATTTTATAAGTCTTATTTATGGAACTGGTCATATGGGTCCTGACTAGTGTTGATCGAGCACTAAAATGCTCAGGTGCTCGAAGCTCGGGCCGAGCTAACCGTGATACTCAGGTGCTCGACCCGAGCAACGAGCCCAATGTTAGTCTATGGGAGACCCGAGCATTTTTGCGGCGGCACCCCCGGCAGTCTGTAGAAAGCCTAAAAAGTGCCCAAAACGATAGTGACAGTGCTCAAATGACATGGGGACAGCATGGGGATCACCACAGGAAGCATTTCTGATCCCCAGGTCACTGCTGTCAGCAACGTGGTCAGAGGTATTAAGCCACTTTTAAGGGCTCACAATAAAACGTTCAAAAACGAAACTGAAACTGTTTTCCTGTGAAATATGTTAAGGAACATCCTTTCCAGGGTAAAGACTTGTGTATAAGGTAAAATAAATAACCAAAAACAAAAATACTCCTCCACACCTTGGGCTATGTTCACAAGTAGCATTCTTTATGCATTTTTGCACTTTTGTATTGCTTTCAACCGTGACAAATGCATTCACCGGGAAATGTCATTTTAACATTTTACAACCTTATCTGGCCATGTGCTGTGTGGCACATGCATACAGTGCTGAAAAGACATGGGAATAGCATGGGGAAGACCCCTGGAAGCATCTCTGACACCCAGGTCACTGCCTAAAAGTGTGCCCATCAGAAGTGATCCTTGCCGCATCAGAAGATGCAGACTTGCAACTATCCCCGTGCAAGTCCTTGTCTATCTGGGATGGATATTAGTCCTCAGAAGGAATGTTTGTTTGATTTTGCAGGCTTTAGAGACCCTACACTACCTATTTCGCAGTATAAATCTCTCCCTAGCTCAGCAGCACTCTCCCTACATTGTCTGATCCGGAGTGTCTGTGTCCAAGATGGCGGCGCCCGGTTTTAAATACTCGAGGTAACGCTGTGCGGCCAGCCAATTACTGTAATGCCCACAACCAACATGGCTGCGGCATTACAGTGACTGGCTGGCAATCCCTGCATGTTCATTGGCTCTGTAAAGAGCGCCAAACATGCAGGGCGGAGACCCGAGCTCCTGCCCGAGTAACCCGAAAATGCTCGGTGCTCGCCGAACATCCTGAGTAGTGAGATGATCGGGCGAGTACCGAGCAGTGTCGAGCATGCTCGCTCAACACTAATAGAAACATTTCAGTCACATATATAAGTACAGTGACAGTGTTGGTTACTGTACTTGTCATTTAGTGTTAAAATAAAGGATTTATTAAAAAAAAAATTGGCGTGGGGTTCCCCATAATTTTAGTCTCTAGCGGAGGTTAAGCAGATGGCTGGGGCAGATGTTTGAAGCCTGGGAAGGGGGTAATATCCACAGAGCTTCCCAGGCTACTAATATCAGCCCCCAGCTGAATACCTAGCCTTTACTATTAAAATGGGGGACCCAAAAAAAAAATGACGTGGCGTCCCCCCTATTTTAATAGCTAGCAAAGGCTAGGCAGACAGCTGGGGGCTGATATTAATAGCCAAGGAAGGGTGCCATGAATATGGCCCCCTCCCAGGCTAGAAACACCAGCCGTCAGCTGCCCCAGAAATGGCGCATCCAGAGGATGCGCCAATTCTGGCACTTAGCCTCGCTCTTCCCACTGCCCTGTAGCGGTGGCAGTGGGGTAATAGGGTTGGGGTTGATGTCAGCTTATAATGCCAGCTGAGATCAAGCCCAGGTTAGTAATGCAGAGGCGTCTATAAGACACCCCCATTACTAACCCCAGAGTGAAAGTTAAAAAAAAACACAAACACCCAGAATAAAGTCCTTTAACTGAAATAAAGACACAATTCTTTAATGTTCTAAATTAAACTCTACTTACCGTCACGCCCATTCCAGCTGAAGCCAATGTCTTCTGCAATAAAAGTAAAATAATAAACTAACCTCATCCTTACCTTTCCATGGTTCCCAGGACGGCTTCAGCTCTGCTACATTGACATGACAGGCTGGATCGCAGCAGAACGCTGCCATCCAGCTTGCCATGCCGCAGCGATCCAGCCTGTCATGTCAATGTAGCAGAGCTGAAGCCGTCCTGGGAACCATGGAAAGGTAAGGATGAGGTTGGTTTATTATTTTACTTTTATTGCAGAAGACATTGGCTTCAGCTGGAATGGGTGTGACAGTAAGTAGAGTTTAATTTAGAACATTAAAGAATTGTGTCTTTATTTCAATTAAAGGACTTTATTCTGGGTGTTTGTGTTTTTTTTTTTAACTTTCACTATGGGGTTAGTAATGGGGGTGTCTTATAGACGCCTCTCCATTACTAACCTGGGCTTGATGTCAGCTTGCATTATAAGCTGACATCAACCCCAACCCTATTAACCCACTACCACCGCTACAGGGCAGTGGGAAGAGCGAGGTTAAGTGCCAGAATTGGCGCATCCTATGGATGCGCCATTTCTGGTGCGGCTGACGGCTGTTGTTTCTAGCCTGGGAGGGGGCCAATGTTCATGGCACCCTTCCTGGGCTATTAATATCAGCCCCCAGCTGTCTGCCTAGCCTTTGCTAGCTATTAAAATAGGGGGGACCCCACGTCATTTTTTTTTGGGTCCCCCATTTTAATAGCTAGTAAAGGCTAGGTATTCAGCTGGGGGCTGATATTAGTAGCCTGGGAAGCTCTGTGGGTATTTCCCCCTTCCCAGGCTTCAAACATCTGCCCCAGCCGTCTGCTTAACCTCTGCTAGAGACTAAAATTACGGGGAACCCCACACCAATTTTTTTTTTAATAAAACCTTTATTTTAACACTAAATGACAAGTACAGTAACCAACACTGTCACTGTACTTATTATATATGTGACTGACATGTTTCTATCTATCTAATCTATGTGTGATGCTCTGTTCTTTCTGTTCTAAATTGTCGGGTACCGGTGTATGCCGCTGCTGAATTGCCGGCTTTTCATGTTTCACTGTGAGCACTGTTCCCATCGATTTGGGCAATCACTGTAATGTCACAACCACCATGGCTGTGACATTACAGTGAGTGGTAGACAATCCCTGCATGATTGGTGCTCTAAATATCGCCAAACATGCAGGACGGGGACCTGAGCTCCCGCCCGAGCATCTCGAAAGTACTCAGCGAGCTCCGAGCATCTCGAGTACTGAGATGCTCGGGCGAGTACCGAGCAGTGGCGAGCATGCTCGCTCATCACTACAGCATATTAAAAACATTATTCCCATTATTGGGGAGTGGGTCTCCCATAGTCTTTCCCTATGCCTTCCAAGCAAAAGCTGCCAAAAATTAGAACGGAAGAACTTGAAATGCTGGCAACACGGACCACGGTCACCCTGGTGGTATAGTGGTGGTGGAGTCTGAGGATAAGGAGAAGAGCAAAAACAGCTGAAATGAGGAAGCGTATACCCATGTGTGGGTGTGAAGCGGTGCATGGGAATACACCTCCCGAAATAACACAGTGGATTTGACTTTATGTTATGTTACTCTGCTGTCATTTGGTGGTGATGAGAAGTCTGGAACAAATCCAGCCCTTGTTCATTTTGATAAGGGTCAGCTTGTCAGCATTGTCAGTTGACAGACGAGTGCGCTTATCAGTTATAATTCCCCCAGTGGCACTAAAAACACGCTCCAATAACACGCTAGCGGCAGGGCAGGCCAGGACCTCCAAGGCGTACAGAGCGAGTTAATTTCAAGTGTCCAGCTTGGATACCCAATAATTAAAAGGCACAGAGGAATCACGGAGGATGTTGGTATGGTCGCCTCAGGGCCTGTAAGCTGGGCGGGTCTCAGAAAACGCGGGTCTCAGAAAACTGTCCCAGAAGATTGACAGTGTTCCCCTGCCTCTGCTGGATTGGAGTTGCGTCTCTCTCGCCTGTACGCCTTGGTTGGGCAACAAACTGTGACCTCTGCCGCTAGCGTGTTCAGATGGGAATTTTTTTAACAGTTCTGCAGCAAGGGCCTTCTGGTACTGTCCCATTTTTGTAGACCTCTCCACCTCAGGAATAAGAGAGTGAACGTTCTCCTTGTAGCGGGGGTCTAAAAGTGTCACCAACCAGTAATGACTGTCACCCAACATTTTGAAAACGCGAGGGTAGCGGTTAAGGCAGCGTAACATAAAGTCAGCAATGCGTGCCAGACTGGTAATGGGCAAGACTTCCGTGTCCTCACCAAGATGACTGACCATGCTCTCCTCCTCCTCCCCTCTGTCCTCAGGCCACCCACGCTGAACCGACGGTATGACAGTTTTACAGGTACTACCTTCTACAGCGCATGATACCAGCTCCTGTTCTTCCTCCTCCTCCTCCTCTCCCTCATTGTCCCCCAATGCACTTTGGGATGAGATGAGGCTGGGCTGTGTGTAATCGCCCGCTACGGCTTCTTGATCCATCTCATCATACTCTGGCTGCAATGCCTCCTCTTTAATTCTCTGCAGAGAGCGTTGCAAAAGACAGGCAAGTGGGATGCTGACGCTAATGATGGCGTCATCGCCACTCACCATCTTGGTGGACTCCTCAAAGTTTGTCAGGATGGTACATATGTCAGACATCCAGGTCCACTCCTGAGGTCTTATGTGTGGAGTCTGACCTGAATATCGACGGCCTTGTTGCAGTTGGTACTCCACAACTGCTCTCTTCTGCTCACAAATCCTTTGCAACATGTGGAGGGTAGAGTTCCAACGTGTGGGGTCATCACACACCCGTCGGTGTGCCGGAAGCTGCAAACGCTGCTGCAACACAGCAAGCGCGGCGGAAGCTGTAGCCGACTTCCGAAAATGAGCTGACAGGCGGCGCACTTTGACGAACAGATCTGGCAACTCAGGGTACGATTTAAGAAACCGCTGAACCACGAGGTTAAGCACATGAGCCAGGCATGGTACGTCTGTGATCTCGCCTCGCCTCAGAGCCGCCACCAGGTTACGGCCATTGTCACACACGACCATGCCTGGATGTAGGTTCAGCGGTCTCAGCCACAGATCTGCCTGCTCTTTCACAGCTGTCCACAACTCACAAGCAGTGTGAGGTTTATCACCTAGCCTTATGAGTTTCAGCACAGCCTGATGCCGCTTGGCTGAGGCTGTACTGCAGTGCTTCCAGCTTGTAACTGATGTGGTGATATCTGAGAAGGAGGCTGAACATGAGGAGGAGGATGATGCGCAGGAACTGTACACTGTGGGGGCAACTCTGACTGACATAGGGCCCGCAATCCTCGGTGTGGGGAGGATGTGTTCCGTCCCAAGGTCCGACTGGGTCCCGGCTTCCACTATGTTTACCCAGTGTGCCGTCAGGGAGATGTACCGTCCCTGGCCACAAGCACTTGTCCACGTGTCCGTTGTCAGGTGGACTCTCCCAGTAACTGCGTTCTTGAGGGAACGGCAGATGTTTTGGGACATGTGCTTGTGTAGTGAGGGGATGGCACACCGGGCAAAATAGTGTCAGCCGGGGACCGAGTACCGAGGGACGGCCACCGCCATAAGGTTGCAGAAGGATTCCGTCTCCACCAGCCTAAAAGGCAGCATTTCCAACGCAAGCAGTCGTGAAATGTGCGAATTTAGGACTGTGGCCTGTGGGGCGTTGGGTGCGAATTTGCGCTTTCTTTCAAAGGTCTGGGATATAGACAATTGAACGCTGCGGTGGGACGTGGACGTGGACGTTGATGCTGTTTCTTGAGAAACTGCCATAACAAGTGAAGACTGAGAGGAGGGGGCATCTTTGCATGCAGTATGGACAGGGGATTGCTTTGCACGCACAACAGGGGGTTCTCTTAAACACACAACAGCGGAAGAAGCAGTGGTGACACCCGCTGACACTGGTCGTGGACACTGGGGTTCGCCCCACAAAGTCGGGTGCTTTGCTGACATGTGCCTGATCATCCTGGTGGTGGTCAGGCTCGTAGTTTTGTCACCCCTACTGATGCTGGCCTGGCAGGTGGTACAAATGGCCTTTTTGGGGTTATCAGCAGGGTCTTTAAAAAAATTCCAGACTCTGGAAGACATACCGGATATACTGGCAACGTCCCTTGTATTGGTGTTACAGGGAATGGTTGCCCGCCTTCTGTGTGCAGCCACCACACTGCTTCTTCCTGCCTGTTGGGGTACTCTGCCTCCCTCTCCCTGTGTGCTGCTGGCCTCGCTCTGTGTGTCCTCCTGCCACATTGGGTCAGTTACTAGATCATCCACCACCTCCTCCTCTTCCACTTCCGCACCACGGTCCTCCTCCTCACTTCGTGGCAATTGTGTCTTGTCATCGTCCACCTCTTGTGACAAATTGCCAGCGTCACCTTCCTGTGGCCGTGGCTGTTCAAATATTTGGCCATCGCTACATGGGATCTCCTCTTCCACCACTTCAAGCGGAGCAGGCGAGGGGCCCAAATATGGAAATGGACCAGTGATTAGCTCTTCAGAGTGTCCAACTGTGGGATCAGTTGCTGTCTGACGACACTCGGTATGGTGGGAGGAAGGAGCATCAGGGTGAGGAGGAGTATGCAGTTGAGACTCACGGCTACTCACACTTGACCGTGTGGAAGCCAGACCGGAGGTGGTGGTGCCCAGGTGACTGAAAGTATTATCTACTATCCAATTAATAACCTGTTCACACTGATCAGTTCGCAATAGTGGTGTTGTTGTGTGCTTCCCTAGTAATTCAGTCAAGAACTGGGAGTGAGAAAATGTGGCTGTTGGTTGTGGCACATTTTCAGCTTGGCCACGGCCCCGTCCTCTGCACGCACCATCACCAGAATGTCCAGTTCCACATCCCTTGCCACGTGCCTTGCCCATTGTAAATTAAGTAAAATAGCTTACACTCGCACTATCAATGGCAAAAGGGTAATAAAAAGGAAAATAGAACAGTGGAAGAGGAAAACCACAGTTCTATTTCTCTGGCCTACACCAGAATCTTATAAACAGATATTTTTGTGTCTGAACAGTCAGCGAGACACTCAAACTGTTTTTTTTTATGTAAAAAAGGTGGATTACACCCAGATTTGAACAGTGGAAGAGGAAAACCGCAGTTCTAGTTCTCTGGCCTACACCAGAATCTTTTAAACAGATATATTTGTGTCTGAACAGTCAGCGAGACACAAACTGTTTTTTTTTTATGGAAAAAAGACAAAAAAGTGGAGAATACAGAGATTTGAACCGTGGAACTGCAAAACCACAGTTCTAGTTATCTGGCCGAAACCAGACTCTTTTAAACAGATATATTTGTGTCTGAACACTCACAGACACACTCAATTTTTATTTTTTTTTTGGGGGGGGGGATACCAAAAGGTTAACCACTTCGCGCCAGAGCCTGTTTTTGCCTTCGTGACCAGGTCAATTTTTTCAATTCTGACCACTGTCACTTTATAAAGTGATTATTCTGGAACGCTTCAACGGATTCCCCTGATTCTGAGATTAATTTTTCGTGACATATTGTACTTCATGAGAGTGTTGTTTAAATTTCTTCGATATCACTTGCGTTTATTTGTGAAAAAATCGGAAATTTGGCGAAAATTTTGAAAATTTTGCAATTTCAAACTTTGAATTTTCATGCCCTTAAATCAGAGAGATATGTCACACAAAATAGTTAATAAATATATTTCCCACATGTCTACTTTACATCAGCACAAGTTTGGAACCAAAATTTTTTTTTGTTAGGAAGCTATAAGGGTTAAAAGTTGACCAGCGATTTCTCATTTTTCCAACAAAATTTACAAAAACATTTTTTAGGGACCACATCTTATTTGAAGTGACTTTGAGGGGCCTTTATGACAGAAAATACCCAAAAGTGACACCATTCTAAAAATTGCACCCCTCAAGGTGCTCAAAACCATATTCAAGAAGTTTATTAACCCTTCAGGTGTTTCACGGGAATTTTTGGAATGTGGAAGAAAACAATGAACATTTAACTTTTTTTTCATAAAAATGTTACTTTAGACCCAATTTTTTTATTTTCACAAGGGTAACAGGGAAAAATGGAATACACAATTTGTAGTGCAATTTCTCATTAGCGCGCTGATACCCCATATGTGAGGGAAAACTACTGTTTGGGCGCACTGCAGGGTTTGGAAGGGAAGGAGTGCCATTAGACTTTTTGAATGTAAAATTTGTTTGAATAATTAGCAGACGCTATGTTGCGTTTGGAGAGCTCCTGATGTGCCTAAACAGTGGAAACCCCCCACAAGTGACACCATTTTGGAAACTAGACCCCTTAGGGAACTTATCTAGATGTGTGGTGAGCACCTTTAACCCCAAGGTGCTTCACAGAAGTTTATAATATTGAGCTGCAAAAATAACATTTTCACATTTTTCCCACAAAAACGTTTTTCATCTCTTAATTTTGCATTATCATAAGGGTAATAGGATAAATTGCACCATGAAATTTGTTGTGCAATTTCTCCTGAACACGCCGATACCCCATATGTGGAGGAAAACCACTGTTTGGGCGCACGGCAGGGTTTGGAAGGGAAGGAGCGCCATTTGACTTTTTTAATGTAAAATTTGCTTGAATAATTAGCGAACGCCATGGTGCATTTGGGGAGCCCCTGATGTGCCTAAACAGTGGAAACCCCCCACAAATGACACCATTTTGGAAACTAGACCCCTTAGGGAACTTACAGTTATATGAAAAGGTTTGGGCACCACTATTAATCTTAAGCTTAATGTTTTATAAAAATTGGTGTTTTTGCAACAGCTATTTCAGTTTGATATATGTAATAACTGTTGAACACAGTAATGTTTCTGCCTTGAAATGTGGTTTATTGTACTAACAGAAAATGTGCAATCTGCATTCAAACAAAATTTGACAGGTGCATAAGTATGGGCACCTCACCAGAAAAGTGACATTAATATTTAGTAGATCCTCCTTTTGCAAAAATAACAGCCTCTAGTCGCTTCCTGTAGCTTTTAATGAGTTCTGGATCCTGGATGAAGGTATTTTTGACCATTCCTCTTTACAAAACAATTCCAGTTCAGTTAAGTTTGATGGTCGCCGAGCATGGACAGCCCTCTTCAAATGATACCACAGATGTTCAATGATATTCAGGTCTGGGGACTGGGATGGCCATTCCAGAACATTGTAATTGTTCCTCTGCATGAATGCCTGAGTAGATTTGGAGCGGTGTTTTGGATCATTGTCTTGCTGAAAGATCCATCCCCTGCGTAACTTCAACTTTATCACTGATTCTTGATTATTATTGTCAAGAATCTGCTGATACTGAGTGGAATCCATGCGTCCCTCAACTTTAACAAGATTCCCGGTGCCGGCATTGGCCACACAGCCCCAAAGCATGATGGAACCTCCACCAAATTTTACTGTGGGTAGCAAGTGTTTTTCTTGGAATGCTGTGTTTTTTTGCCGCCATGCATAACGCCTTTTTGTATGACCAAACAACTCAATCTTGATTTCATCAGTCCACAGGACCTTCTTCCAAAAAGAAATTGGCTTCTCCAAATGTGCTTTTGCATACCTCAGCCAACTCTGTTTGTGGCGTGCTTGCAGAAACGGCTTCTTTCGCATCACTCTCCCATACAGCTTCTCCTTGTGCAAAGTGCGTTGTATAGTTGACCGATGCACAGTGACACCATCTGCAGCAAGTTGATGCTGCAGCTCTCTGGAGGTGGTCTGAGGATTGTCCTTGACTGATCTCACCATTCTTCTTCTCTGCCTTTCTGATGTTTTTCTTGACCTGCCACTTCTGGCCTTAACAAGAACTGTCCCTGTGTTCTTCCATTTCCTTACTATGCTCCTCACAGTGGAAACTGACAGGTTAAATCTCTGAGACAGCTTTTTGTATCCTTCCCCTGAACAACTATGTTGAATAATCTTTGTTTTCAGAACATTTGACAGTTGTTTTGAGGAGCCCATGATGCCACTCTTCATAGGAGATTCAAACAGGAGAACAACTTGCAAGTGGCCACTTTAAGTAGCTTTTCTCATGATTGCATACACCTGGCTATGAAGTTCAAAGCTCAATGAGGTTACAAAACCAAAAAAAGTGCTTTAGTAAGTCAGTAAAAAGTAGGTAGGAGTATTTAAAACAAGAAAATGATAAGGGTGCCCATACTTATGTACCTGTCAAATTTTGTTTGAATGCAGATTGAACATTTTCTGTTAGTACAATAAACCTCATTTCAAGGCAGAAACATTACTGTGTCCAACAGTTATTACATATATCAAACTGAAATAGCTGTTGCAAAAACACCAATTTTTATAAAACATTAAGCTTAAGATTAATAGGGGTGCCCAAACTTTTTCATATAACTGTATCTAGATGTGTGGTGAGCACCTTGCACCCCCAGGTGGTTCACAGAAGTTTATAATATTGAGCCGTAAAAATAAAATTTTCACATTTTTCCCACAAAAAATGTTTTTCATCCCCTAATTTTGCATTATCATAAGGATAACAGGAGAAATTGCACCATGAAATTTGTTGTGCAATTTCTCCTGAGTACGCCGATACCCCATATATGGGGGAAAACCACTGCTTTGGTGTACGGCAGGGTTCAGAAGACAAAGGAGCGCTATGTTGGCTGGGATAGGTTGCAGACACCATGTCACAAGAGTCGCTGACATGCCGAAACAGCAGAAACCCCCACAAGTGACCCCATTTTGTAAACTACACCTCTCAAGGAATTCATCTTGGGAAGTAGTGAGTATTTTTTAATTTTTAAATTTATACCATTGGGCAGTGAAGAAAACATAATTGTATTTTTACCACAAAAAAATGTTTTACCCTCAGATTTTACATTTTCACACAGGGCAAAGGGTAAAAATGGTGCCGAAATGTCACACAATTTCTTCTAAAAGTGGCAATACCCCATATGTGGCTGTATTGTACCGCTTAGCCATACGGCGAGATCTGGGGGGGACGGAGCGCTATTTGACAATTGGAGAACAAATTATTGTAGAATAGGCATTTGGATTTGGGAGCACAAAATTTTCTGAATTTCTTTTGGGGGGCAAGGGCCATTTCGCTTTTCCAGAGCCTTTCTGCTACCAGTAACTTGGAAGTCCCTTATATTTTTAACAGATGACGGACCTGAGTGGGGACTAGCTTTTTTTGAGGACTGAGTTGAAGCTTTTATTGGGAACATTTTACGTAACATTTAGCCGGCGCTCTAGGCTGAGCACTTACATCGGGGTTTCCATCTAAATTTCCAAGTGATCTTATTCAGATGAAACCCCTGCAGGATCCATTCACTATAATGAGGCAGCAGAGTTACTCTGGACTCTGTCTGGCCTCTGTTTAGCGGTGCCCTTTTTTTCAGAAGTGCACAAAACTGTGGCCAACCACACTTTTATGCATGCCTAAAAAAACTGACACCGTGGGATCACAGGCCAGATGGCATCCACAGTGACCTATATCTGCCTCATTACAGGGAATCTTCCATCATGGGTTCCGTCTGAATCACGTATTTCAGAGATTTACACGGAAACTCTGGTGTAAGTGCTCAGCGCAGAGCGCAGGATAAGTGTGAGCAGAGCCTTACTGCGATCTTTGGGAGACATAATAAACAAATCAGTAGCAGGTGAAGAATTGGTTTTATTTATTTTTTAAGCCGTTCCTCGTGCGGTATAAGTGATGAGATTACTTTATTCTTCGGGTCTGTGAGATTACAGAGATACCAGATTTATATCGGGTTTTTATGACTGACAGCTGTCACACACTAAGAGACGCTTTTTTTTGCAAAATCTATTTTTGCATTGCCATATTTTGAGAGCTATAATTTTTCCATATTTCATCCGACAGAGTCATGTGATGGATTGTTTTTTGCGGGACGAGTTGACATTTTTGTTGGTACCATTTTTGGGTACGTGACATTTTTTGATCGCTTTCTATTCCGTTTTTTGGGAGGTAAAATTAACAAAAAACAACAATTCAGGAATTGTTTTTTGAGGTTTTTTTTTATGCCGTTCTGCGTGTGGTAAAAGTGATAAGGCAGCGTTATTCTTCAGGTCAGTACATTTACAGCGATTCTACACTGTATATTTTTTTTATGTTTTGGCGCTTTTACACAATAAAACAATTTTATAGAAAAAATATTTTTTTTGCATCGCTTTATTCTGAGAGCTATAACTTTTTTATTTTTCAGCTGATGGAGCTGTATCGTGGCTTTTTTTTTGCGGAACAAGATGACGTTTTCAGCGGTACCATTTTTATTTCCATTTTGCTTTTTGATCGCATTTTTTCCACTTTTTGTTTGGCGATATGATGAAAAAGCATAGTTTTTTGCTCTGATTTTTATTTATTTTAATTACGGTATGCACAGAAGGATTAGAATTAGTGTGACAGTTTTATAGATCGGGTTGTTTCGGACACGGCAATACCAAATATGTGTACTTTTTTTGTTTTTGCATAAATATACGGATTTATTGGTTTAATATTTTATTTATTTATTTTTATTTATTTTGTGATATTTTTTTTAACAGTTTGAAAACACTTTTTAGACTTTTTTTTTGCATTTTTACTCAGTCCTGTATGGGACATTAAGTTTTATTTTTCTAATCAATGTTCTCATGCAATGCAATAGACATGCATTGCATTGCATGAGAACTTTGCTGACAGTTTCACGCTGTCTGTCTCCTGCTGGACTCAGCTGCAGGCTGAGCTCAGCAGGACACCATATATGGCAGATCTGGAGGCGATCATGTGACCTCCAGCTGCCATAACAATGGCAGGTCCTGGAAGACATCAGGGGGCCATCGGAGAGGTAAGTGGACAACCCCCTCTCCTCTCACTATCTTCTATATGCCACGATCACAATAGATCACGGCATATAGAAGATAGCAAAGGGTTAACATCATTGGGACCTAATCCAATCAGGTCCCGATGATGTCCCCTGACAGAGCTGTCACTCTGAACCGCAACCGCAGCATTTGCAGGACCCTGGGGGTCCTGAGGGCTGCAGGACCACCGACCGTTCATAAACGTCGGCGCTGCACAGAGCCCAGGCAGTGCCAACGTTTTTGTACAGTGGGAGGTCAGGAAGCAGTTAATAAGATGGGTATTTGTACAGTCTGACTGAGGAAAAAAAAAGAGGATTTAGATCTGGGGCTAAGTCTAGCAATTTGAGAAGCAGCACACAGGACTGTAATGCAGTGTTTGTTGGTATAACCACTGCATCTCCTATACAGCCTGCCTGCCTGATATCTGGGATGGATATTAGTCCTCAGAAGGACTGTTTGATTTTGCAGGCTTTAGATACCCTACACTACCTATTTCGCAGTATAAATCTCTCCCTAGCTCAGCAGCACTCTCCCTACACTGTCTGATCCGGAGCGACTGTGTCCAAGATTGCGGCACCTGGTTTTAAATACTCGAGGTGATGCTGTGCAGCCAGCCAATCACTGTAATGCCCACAACCAACATGGCTGCGGCATTACAGTGACTGGCTGGCAATCCCTGCATGTTCATTGGCTCTGTAAAAAGCACCAAACATGCAGGGCGGAGACCCGAGCTCCCACCCGAGTAACCAGAAAATGCTCGGTGCTCGCCGAGCATCCCGAGTAGTGAGATGCTCGGGCAAGTACCGAGCAGTGTCGAGCATGCTCGCTCAACACTAGTTGTGACCTCTGGATTGGCCAGCAAACACTGCAGTGATCCGGCAGGTCACAAACTGCTGGAGACTAATCAGAGCAGCACTGGGAACAGATGAAAACAGCAGCTGGTAAGTAAGAATAGGGGCAGGGAATGTAGATTAGTGGCACCACTCCAGCACTGCACTACAAAAGAAATGCTGGAGAGGTGGTTTAAGTTTATACATTGATAAATTGGACTTTTATGGGCGCTGCGTTATGGCATATGTGTTTTTTTTCCATTTGTTAATATCTATATTTTCAATGGGGAAATGGGAGAGGACTTTAATTTTTTCATGTTTTTTAAACCTTGTTTTTTTTTTAAACTTTTTACAGTAGTTATTAGCCCCCTTAGGTGACCTGAACCTGCGTTTGTCTGATCCCTTGTGCTATATACTGTAGTACTGCTGTATAGAACAAAAGTCTTTTTTGAAGTCCAGACACAGATGAGTTTCAACAGGCAGGCATGGGGGTCTTCAATAGACTCCTTATTGTCATAGGAAATTATTTCAGCCTGAGCACGTCGTAGGGTGGCCGATGGGTGCACATTGTCTAGTCTTTTTGCTAAAACTCTGCAGTCACTGTATGTGACTGCAGATTTCTGAATCATTTCATTGCATGCAGCACATGTTTGAGGATTCTCCGGTGTTGACAGTGAGACTGGGCAGTCATGTGACCACAAATATTTGATTTCCATACTTCCGGACATATTCAGACTAGACGTGCGTGGACTCGTTCAATACATGTGTAGATGGAATGTGGCCGGAAGTATAGAAATCACATAAATATGGTCACATGACTGCCCACTCTTGCCATCAAAACCGGAGAATCCTCACAGCATGTGATGCTCGCTGTGAGGATTCAGAAGTCTATAGTCACATAGAGTGACTGCAGACTTTTAGCCTAAGGCCACGGCCCCACTATCAGTATTTGGTCAGTATTCAGTCAGTATTTTTTCTCAGGAGTGGGAGCCAAAACCAGGTGAGGAACAATCAGAGAAAAGGTATAATAGAAACAAGTCACCAATTCTGCATTTAACACCCACTCCTGGTTTTGGCTCCCACTCCTGAGAAAAAATACTGACCGAATACTGACCAAATACTGATAGTGGGGCTGTGGAGCCAGCACTACAATGTGGGCTCAGCCTGTGAGCCCACTCCATACACCCGCTCCTGACTTGCACCGTACATGTATGATGAATGTCAGGAAGGGGTTAAAGTGTACATGATACTTGATAACGGATGTGAGTGGGGGCTGGTTTTGTGCGGGATAAGTTAGGGGTTTTATTGGTAACATTTTGGGGTACATAATATTTTTTGACGCTTCCAGTATAAGGCTGGATCATCTTCTTGTGTTCTACGCTGAGAACTTACCTTGGGGTTTCCGTGTAAATTCCACAAAAATGCGATTCAGACAAAACCTCCGACAGACCCACCCACCATAATGAGGCAGATGGAGACACTTTGGAATCCGTTTGGCCTCTGCTCCAGTGGTGTCCATTTTTTTACTCATTCACAGTACTCTGGTCTACCATACTTGTGGGCTAAAAAGACGCCTAAAATGATGGGACACTTCCGGAACAGAGAACAGACAGAGTCCAAAGGGACTCCATCTGTCTCGTAAGTGAGTAGTTCCTTCGGGGGTTTTGTCTGAATCACGTTTTTTTGGGATTTACATGGAAACTCCGATTTGAGCGGTCAGCAGAGAATGCAAGATAAATGTGAGCCGAGTCTTGTTCTGATTTTTGGGAGGCAGAATGAACATATAGACAGCAGTACAAGAAAAGTTCTTAATTTTATTTTTGCACTGTGCGGTATAAGTGATAAGGCGGATTTATTCTTCAGGTTGGTGCGATTACAGCGATACCAGATTTAGATCGTTTTGCTACTATCATACAGTGAAAATACTTTTTTTTAGAAAAATTTGTAGTTTTGTCGCCATATTCTGAGAGCTGAAACTTTAGTTTTTTTGTGCAAACAGAGCTGTATGAGGGCTTATTTTTCGCAAATAGTTGAAGATTTTTTTGGTACTGAATTGAATTGAATTGATGGTTTTTATTCATTGTGTGCCTCAAAAAGCGGTCAAAAATTGTTATGCACTCCAAAACATTTTTTGATCACTTTTTATCCAGATTTTTCAGACGCACAATGAACAAAAACCATCAATTCAATTATTGTTTTTATAATTTTTTTTTTGCACGGATCAACGTGCGGTATAGTGATAAAGTGACTTTATTCTTCAGGTCGATGCGATTACAGCGATACCAGATTTATATAGTTTTTTTATGCTTTGCTACTTCCACACACTAAAAACAATATTTTACAAAAATTAATTTGTTTTTCCATCACCATATTCTGAGAACGGTAACTTTTTTTTTTTTTGCTGAATGAGCCATATTAGGGCTTGTTTTTTGCGAGACAATTTGGTGTTTTCCTTTATATCATTTTTTTTATATATATATGACTTTTTGATCACTTTTTCTTCAATTTTTTGTGTGTCAGTATGATGAAAAAGTGACATTTTTGGAGTTTTCTTTTAATTACATTTTTTGCCATATGGAATAAAGAACATAACACTTTTATAGTTCGGGTCGTTCTGGATGTGTTGATACCAATTATGTGTAAGTTTTTTTGTTTATATTTATTTTAACACAAAGGCTGCTTTTTAGTGGTGAAACAGCTTTTGAGATTTTTGTGCATGTTACATGGATTTTTTTTTACTTTTTTTCATATTTTATTTAACTTCTTTTTACTTTTTCACTTTGTCTCACTGTGGGACATGAATATTTTTCCTTTGATCGCTGGTCTCATACACTGCAGTACTCGTGTACTGTAATGCCTGAGACCTGTTAATTCTATACTGATTCAACCTGTTAGACCTTATCTATAAGCTAGTTCTAACAGGCCACTGTACCCTGGAGTCATCAGATGACCTTGGGGTTCCATGGCAACAATCAGCACCCGCGATTAAGATCGCGGAGGAATGATGGTGTTAAAGGTGTTTTAACCACCTTTTAACCACTTAGATGTCACTGTCGCGACTTACAGCAACATGTAAGGAATTGCCGCATGGTGTCAGCTGTCATATACTGTATATGGGATGTTCGCCCACTGGGGGGGCGTTACACTTAAAGGGGTATTTCCATCTCCAAGATCCTATCCCAATATGTAGTTAGTAGGTGTAATAATAATATTAGCAAATACCTTCAGTTAGACATGTATTATAGTTTTTCTGATTCGCTATGTCTGTTTCCTCATGTGCAGGCATTGCAGGACCTTAGGTATCTATGGTTACGACCACTAGCAATTAGCTGTCACTATATCAGTGGTCGTAATCATGGATACCTAAGGTCCTGCAATGCCTGTACAGATGGGAATACCCCTTTAATCCTCGGCGCCATGAGAAAGCGACGCTGAGGATTAAGGTCTCTTAATGTCTGCTGTAATAAGACGTATCGGGGCTTGTTAAGAACTGGTGTTTACACATATTACATGTTTTTCTGCCCATTACATGCCTCAAATAAATCCACACACTAACACATAGAAACACACACACTCATATACACACAATGATACACACACACTCATATATACACAATAATATACACACTCATATATACACACACACACATTCATATACATACACACTCATATACACACAATGATATACACACATACACTCATATACGCACACATTCATATACACACAATGATATACACACCCATATACACACATACATACAGACTCATATACACACAGACACTCATATACACACACACAATGATATACACATCCATATACAAGCACACTCATATACACACACAATGATATACACACCCGCATACACACTCATATACACACATTTATATACACACAATGATATACACACCCATATACAAGCACACTCATATACACACATACACACTCATATACACACACAATGATATACACACCCGCATACACACTCATATACACACATTTATATACACACAATGATATACACACTCATATACACACACAATGATACACAATGATATACACACCCATATACACACACTCATATACATACACAAAGATATACACACTCATATACACACAGTGATATACACACTGATATAAACACACATTCATATACATACACATTCATATACACACAATGATATAAACACACATACACACTCTTATACACACACCCATACACACACGAATACACACTCATATACACACAATGATATACACACTCATATACACACACATACACACTCATATACACACACAATGATATACAGTACACACTTACATACACACAATGATATACACACATACATATTCACATATACAGTACAGACCAAAAGTGTGGACACACCTTCTCATTTAAAGATTTTTCTGTATTTTCATGACTTTGAAAATTGTACATTCACACTGAAGGCGTCAAAACTATGAATTAACACATGTGGAATTATATACTTAACAAAAAAGTGTGAACCAACAGAAAATATGTCTTATATTCTAGGTTCTTCAAAGTAGCCACCTTTTGCTTTGATGACTGCTTTGCACACTCTTGGCATTCTCTTGATGAGCTTCAAGAGGTAGTCACCGGAAATGGTTTTCACTTCACAGGTGTGCCCTGTCAGGTTTAATAAGTGGGATTTCTTGCCTTATAAATGGCGTTGGGACCATCAGTTGTGTTGTGCAGAAGTCAGGTGGATACACAGCTGATAGTCCTACTGAATAGACTGTTAGAATTTGTATTATGGCAAGAAAAAAGCAGCTAAGTAAAGAAAAACGAGTGGCCATCATTACTTTAAGAAATGAAGGTCAGTCAGTGCGAAAAATTGGGCAAACTTTGAAACTGTCCCCAAGTGCAGTTGCAAAAACCATCAAGCGCTACAAAGAAGCTGGCTCACATGAGGACCGCCCCAGGAAAGGAAGACCAAGAGTCACCTCTGCTTCTGAGGATAAGTTTATCCGAGTCACCAGCCTCAGAAATCGCAGGTTAACAGCAGCTCAGATTAGAGACCAGGTCAATGCCACACAGAGTTCTAGCAGCAGACACATCTCTACAACAACTGTTAAAAGGAGACTTTGTGCAGCAGGCCTTCATGGTAAAATAGCTGCTAGGAAACCACTGCTAAGGACAGGCAACAAGCAGAAGAGACTTGTTTAGGCTAAAGAACACAAGGAATGGACATTAGACCAGTGGAAATCTGTGCTTTGGTCTGATGAGCCCAAATTTGAGATCTTTGGTTCCAACCACCGTGTCTTTGTGCGATGCCGAAAAGGTGAACGGATGGACTCTACATGCCTGGCTCCCACCGTGAAGCATGGAGGAGGAAGTGTGATGGTGTGGGGGTGCTTTGCTAGTGACACTGTTGGGGATTTAATCAAAATTGAAGGCATACTGAACCAGCATGGCTACCACAGCATCTTGCAGCGGCATGCTATTCCATCCGGTTTGCGTTTAGTTGGACCATCATTTATTTTTCAACAGGACAATGATCCCAAACACACCTCCAGGCTGTGTAGGGGCTATTTGACCAAGAAGGAGAGTGATGGGGTGCTACGCCAGATGACCTGGCCTCCACAGTCACCAGACCTGAACCCAATCGAGATGGTTTGGGGTGAGCTGGAACGCAGAGTGAAGGCAAAAGGGCCAACAAGTGCTAAGCATCTCTGGGAACTCCTTCAAGATTGTTGGAAGACCATTTCCGGTGACTACCTCTTGAAGCTCATCAAGAGAATGCCAAGAGTGTGCAAAGCAGTCATGAAAGCAAAAGGTGGCTACTTTGAAGAACCTAGAATATAAGACATATTTTCAGTTGTTTCACACTTTTTTGTTAAGTATATAATTCCACATCTGTTAATTCATAGTTTTGATGCCTTCAGTGTGAATGTACAATTTTCATAGTCATGAAAATACAGAAAAATCTTTAAATGAGAAGGTGTGTCCAAACTTTTGGTCTCTACTGTATATATACACACACTCATATATATACACACATACAGATACACACACTCTCTCTCTCCCACCTCCTGTATCAGACCTGTCACACTGACAGATCACAGCCTCCTGCCTCACCCTGCAGTGCTCCCTCTGCTCTCCCCCGTCCTGTGACTGCAGCGCCTCCCCCTCCTGAGCCCACACTAGAGGCAGCTCTGCTCCCTAAGGCAGGAGGCTGCACTGTACGGCATGCGTCCTCCTCTCTGCAGGCAGCCCGGCTCCTCTCCCTCGCAGCGAGGTAATCACATAAAGGGATCACAGCAGTGGGGCGGCAGCGGTCAGTGCACAGAGTAACTTTCATCTGACTCGCTGTCGCCCCCATTGCCGTTTGCTGGAGATCCGGGGCTCTAGTCAAGACATTTGGGGCTCGAGCCCTGGATCTTTGATACCAGCGATGCCCCTGTAGCCAGGCATTCCTTTCTACAGTTGCGTAGGCCACTTCTCAGTCCAGCAGTTTCCTGCTAAGGTAGGCCATGGGGTGCTCCTCTCCTGCTGGATTCACTTGGCTGAGAACAGCTCCCAGTCCATAAGAAGAGGCATCTGTCTGTACAATGAATTTCCTCTTGTAGTCTGGAGCAGCAAGAACAGGGTCACAGACCAGGGCGTTCTTCAGCAGGTTAAACGCCACGTCACAGGCTGGAGTCCAGGTCACCACTCTGGGCATGGTTTTCTTGTAAGGTCTGTAAGAGGCTTGGCCACAGTGCTGAAATGAGAAACAAATTTTCTGTAATAACTAGCAGTGCCTAAAAAAGCCATAACTTGTTTCTTGGTTTGGGGTACAGGTCAATCTCTAATAGCCTGTATTTTGGCAGGCTCAGGACGTAATTTCCCCCCTCCTACTCTATGACCAAGGTATTGTACTTTACCAATCCCTAACTGACACTTATCAGGTCGAATCTTTATACCAGCTTCATGAATCCGGTAAAGAACAACCGTTACTTGACCGAGATGATCCTCCCAGGTGTGACAGAATATAGCAATATCGTCCAACTATGCACAAGCAAAGTCGCCACATCCCCAGAGTATCTGGTCCACCATTCGCTGAAAGGTTGCAGGAGCATTCTTCCTACCGAAAGGCATGTTTAGGAATTCATACAGACCAAAGGGGGTTATGAATAGTGTTGAGCCACCCCCGTAGTGTTCGAGTTCGGTTCGGTTCGTCGAACACCCGTGTGTTCGCCGAACTGTTCGTCGAACTGTTCGTCGAACTGTTCGTCGAACACCTTCGAACACCGTTAAAACCAATGGCAGGCAAACAAAAACACATAGAAACACATAGAAAACACCTTCAAAGGTGTCCAAAAGCTGACAAACTGCTCAGAAGACATAACTAACACATGGAAAAGTGACAAGTACATATAGTCATGCGAAAATAAAAGAGGTGGAGGAGTAAAAGGAGGGGGAGACACAGATATAGGCATGTCATGCCCTTCTAAAATCCAAAAAGTGAGAAGCCGACACGGCCAGTCCGCTCCTGCCCGTGCCACCTCCGTGTCGCCGGGTTTGTGCCAGAGCCGCGGTGAACCCTGACGGCCAGCCCCCCTCTCCCAATACTGGTGCCTGTCCGCTGGTGGGTCGAGCGAGCCCCCCTGTGGTGGAGGCAGCTCTAAGCTTTTTAATTTAAATTGTCTCTCTAATTTGAATGAATACACTTTAAATCCATTTACAAGGATCTATTGGAGGGCAAGTCTCATGCCAGCAGCCGCGGTAATTCCAGCTCCAGTAGCGTCCACTAAAGCTGCTGCAGTTAAAAAGCTTTTATAAGGATCGAGCTCGGCTGTCCACCGCAAGGCATCCTACTGCCAGTCCCAGCCCCTATGCCTTGGGGTGCCTCCTGATGCTCTTCACTAAGTATCCCATGGTCCCGAAGCATTTCCTTTGAAAAAATTAAGTGTCTAAACTACAGGTGGTGCAGCTTGCTTAACAGCCGGGATAATCCGCTCACTAGCAGACACTGCTACTAGGCACAAAGTATTTCCTGGGCTAGATGCAGTTAAAAATTTGTAATTAGATACTCTCGTTGGATGCTGAGAAAGCATTCCATAGAGTCTCCTGGCACGCCATATATGATTCTCTTAAAAAGCTTGGGGTAGGGGTCTAGGGGACCCTTTTATAGCCAAAATCACGGCCCTGTATCGCAATACGTCACCTAGGCTGAAGATAAATGGAACTGTAGCACCCTGAGGGCTCGGTTGCTACAGACGTATTGCACCTCACCCAGAGGTGTGATATCTCACTCTCAGGTAAGGATGGAGTGTGGATCAGGACCCGACACCTGCATGCATTACACCACATTGCCGTGGGGCAGGGCGACCAATATGCCCCTGAGATGGGCACGACAGTCCCTGTCCCTGGCTGGAGTGGGGGGAGGGAACACTGAGGAAGGGGAACCCTGTAGTGCAGGAGCAGGGAGGAAGCAGTTCCTGGGTGCATTGAGAAGGGAGTATAAAAGGTGGGCACCATCTTAGTTCAGTGCAGAGAAGTCTGAGCAGAAGTGGCAGGGAGCAGGGGCTCTGCATGAGCTCTGCTCCGGAGGCGGGCCTAGTAACAGAGGCCCAGGCCTGGAAGAGGGAGAAGGAAGGAAGAGGAGCGGAGAAGGCTCCAGGAACGAGGAATGAAGGGATCCCAGGGGTGCAGACGGGCGAGTCGCCACCGCACGCCCGAATCCACCTGCGTGGAGGGGTCAGGCCAAAGGGGGAGACCGGTCCCCGAACTAGTGGAGGCAGGAAACGACCCTCAGCTAGAAACCGGAGGCTCTGACATTTTATGTGGCGCAGCCCCTCGCTACACCCGCTAGGAAGGCACCACATAGGGTCAGGGAAACTGGCGCCAAGTTTACCAAGAGGAGGCCCGAGGCAGCCGGACAGAAGTGTTGGTAAGAAAGGCCAGACAAAGGACACACAAAGGGGGTCCTGTGAAGTGCTCCAAAGTTATCTGGGAGTTGTCTGAGCCCCTCACCTGGTGAGCACAGTACGACGTGGGCAGCCGTTACCTGCAGACGTGGTCTGGATAATAAGAACTGTGAGTAAAGGCCCTGAACTGCATCACTGACTCCATTTCGTTACTGCTGCTGCCCTGCACCATCACCCCCATCCTCCGCATACACTGCCCTGAGGCTATACTCCTCCCGTGGGGAGTTATGCTACGCTCTGCTGCACCCACAACACCAGCCTCAGTGGTCTGCCCTGTAGCGGCGGTTCACTCTGACCGCAATCCACGGGTGGCGTAGTCGGACATTTAAACATGAAAACCACATAAATAGTTCCGCCACTGGTTTGACTGCCCTGAGCCACGGAACTGGGTCGCCACCACGAAGACTACAACCACCAGCATCCACCAAAAAGGGTCCGGCTCCGGGTGTCCCAAGGCCCAGGGGGTGCGTCAGAACATTTTCATCACCTTTCACAATCACCAATGGGACAAGGCAGTGATGTCCTCTGTCCCCTCTCTTATACATCCTAGTGACGGAGCACCTGCTCTCATCAATTCGCCATAACCCCAATATTAGGTGGATTGAGGTGGGAGGCACCGAGTACAAGTGCTCTCTATTTGCTGATGATGTCCTAGTATATATCACTCAATCACATATATCCATCCATGCTGTTATGGCTGAAATAGATCACTTTGTTACATGGTAAAATTTTAAAATCAATGCAGCGAAGTCTGAGGCCCTCGATGTCTCCCTCCCCAAATCCATATAGGATTCCATCCAGTCCAACTTTCCCTTTGCCTGGCCCTCACAGGGTATCAAATACTTAGGAATTCCTATTCATAGAGACCTCTCCCATCTATGTTATCTTAATTTTGGGCCCTTTATTGAACAACTCCATACAGACCACGGTTGGCAAGTTAGAACTGTAAGATTCACTACGTGAACCACTGGTGTTTTGTGGAAAAGCACATGTACACTGCGTTCCAAATTATTATACAAAAAGTGTTTAGGAGTGATAAGGGAAGAATTTGTTTGTTTGTCAGTTAAACTCATTGATGGTGATGTGTGTCAGGGCTCTTTATATCACTGTAAGCAATTGCAGACACCTGTGCTAATTAGTTTGGCAGGTGTGTCCAATGAAAGGCAAGACTACTTAAGAAGGCTCTCTCACATTATTAAGCAGCCTACATTTTCTGCCAAAATGGGAAAGAAAAAGGATGTGACGGCTGCTGAGAAGCAACAAATTGTGGAGTGTTTAGGTCAAGGCATGACTACAATCAACATTGTGCGATGATCAGGATGAAGTGTCTTGGCAATCAAGAAGTATGTAGCTGATTCACAGTACACACGTGTGCGTGCTGATAAGGGCAAATTGAGGACTCTTTCCTATAGGCAATTACGTCAGGTTGAAAGAGCAGCGGCAAAAAAGCCTTGTCATAGCAGCAGACAAGTTTTTGAAGCTGCTTGTGCCTCCAACGTCCCCCGAACAACAAGATGCAGGGTCCTTCAGAGGTTTGCAGCTGTGCATGCGCCATCCTGTCGACCTCCTCTATCCACTTCACACAAGCAGAAACGGCTCCAGTGGGCCAAACATTACATGAAGACTGATTTCAAAACTGTTTTGTTCACGGATGAGTGCCGTGCAGCGCTCGATGGTCCAGATGGATGGAGTGGAGGATGGCTGGTTGATGGACACCCCACGCAAACACGGCTACAGCGCCAACAAGGAGGAGGTGGAGTAATGTTTTGGGCTGGAATCATGGGGAGAGAGATTGTCGGCCCCTTTAGGATCCCTGAAGGCGCTAAAGATGAACTCCATAATGTATGTGGATTTTCTCAAACAGCACTTCCTGCCATGGTTCAAGAAGAAGAACCGTGTATTTCACAGCAAGATCATTTTTCTGCATGATAATGCACCATCTCATGCTGCACATAAAACATCTGCATCTCTGGCTGATATGGGCATAAAAGGGGACAAACTTATGGTGTGACCCCCATGCTCCCCTGACCTCTACCCCATTCAGAACCTTTGGAGCATCATTAAAAGGAGTGTCTATGATGGCGGGAGGCAGTTCACATCTAAGCAACAGCTCTGGGAGGGTATTCTGTCCTCATGCAAAACAATTGAAGCAGAAACCATCCAAAACCTGACAAATTCAATGGACGAGAGAGTTCAGAAGCTCCTTTCGAACAAGGGGTCCTATGTGAAAATGTAACATCACCTAGAATAAAGTTTTGAGTTGAAAACTGTTTGATTTCAGTTTCTAACAACCTGCTAATGCTTATAATTTCAAAAATGACCATTTTTTTGGTCTTTATTAAAATGAAAAGGTTGATCGAAAAGTTTGGGGGATCTAAGAGTGTGGCAACCCAGTAGTCATGATTACTTCGAATTCTGACAATATGAGGGTCATGCTGCAGGTAGTGCAGCAAGAAGGCACTTATGTGCCTTGCGCATCTCGGAGCCCCAAAATTATTTTCCGGGCTAGATGCAGCTAAAAATTATTTTTAATTTTAAATCTGGTGAAGCTTTAGTATAGATGGCCTAATAGGATCAGTGCTGCACACTGCTACAAAGCCCAAATTATTTTCCAGTCAAGATACAGATAAACATGATTAGTAATTTGAAAGCTTAAAACGGTTGGTAGGGTGATTTTAACCAATCATCAAGCTTTTACTCTCCCCAGGATGACACAGGGGTAGAAAAGTCGTTTCGGATCCATGATTTGTTCATCTTTATGAACGTGAGTCTGTCTACATTATCAGTGGAGAGCCGCGTGCGCTTATCTGTCAGCACACCACCAGCAGCGCTGAACACACGTTCAGACAGAACGCTGGCTGCGGGGCATGACAAGATCTCCAAGGCGTAAGTGGCTAGCTCCGGCCATTTATCCAGATTGGAAGCCCAAAAAGAGCAAGGGTCCAGTGACACAGTCGTGGCTTCAATGTTTACTTGGAGATACTCCTGTACCATCGTCTCTAGGCGTTGACTATGTGTCAGACTTCTTGTCTCCTGTGGCCTTGCAAAGGATGGGCTAAAAAAGTGGTGAAATGATTCCGCAAAATTGATGTTACCAGCAGATACTGTGGTTCTGTTACGGTTTGAGTGCTGAACACTTGACGGTCCCACGGTTGGCAAGTTGGAACTGTGAGATTCACTACGTGCACCACTGGTATTTTGTGGAAAAGCACATGTAAGATTCTGCAACAGTCTCTGCTGATACTCCTGCATGCGTGCATCCCTTTCTATGGCAGGAATAATTTCTGCAAATTTACTTTTGTACCGGGGATCTAACAGTGTGGCAACCCAGTAGTCAGGATTATTTCTAATTCTCACAATTCGAGGGTCATGTTGCAGGTAGTGCAGCAAGAAGGCACTCATGTGTCTTGCGCATCCAGGAGCACCAAGTCCCTGTTGTGTTGGTGGCGAGGTAACAATCATGCTTCCTTCCTCTGTCCTCTCCCCCCAACCTCGCACAACAGAAATGTGATCAAGGTCTCCCTCATCTGATGAGTCTTCCATCAGTTCGTCCTCCACTTCTTCCTGGGCTCCTGCACCTTCCTCACTAGTTTGGCTGCTACCATGCGCCCTGGTAAAACCATCTCCCCCACCCTCACATGCCTGCCGCCTTGGTGCTGCCGACCGTCTGGACCTTGCAGATGTTAGCCCTTCCGCATACAACTCCTCCTCCTCTACTTCCTCCACCTCCTCTTGTGCCACCACCTGACTCCGAATTCTGTTTAACATGTGCTCCAGCATGTAAATCACCGGAATAGTCATGCTGATAATGGCATCGTCAGCACTAAACATCTTCGTCGCCATTTCAAAACTGTGCAGAAGGGTGCATAGGTCCCTGATCTGAGACCACTCCTCCAGCGTGATTTGCCCCACCTCTGAATCTCGTTGGCCCAGGCTATACGTCAGAACGTATTGCACCAGGGCTTGTCGGTGCTGCCACAGTCGCTGCAACATGTGCAGAGTTGAATTCCACCAGGTAGGCACATCGCATTTTAGCCGGTGAAGTGGCAGGCCCAACGACTTCTGTAGAGATGTAAGTCGCTGAGCTGCGGGATGCGAACGGCGGAAGTGAGCACACAGCGACCGTGCCCTCTGCAGAAGGCCATCTAGTCTGGGATAGTGGGCTAAAAATTGCTGGACAACCAGGTTCAACACGTGAGCCATACAAGGCACGTGTGTGACATTGCCCCGGCGAAGGGCCGCACCCAGGTTTGCAGCATTGTCGCACACGGCCTTCCCTGGTTTCAGGTCCAGTGGAGACAACCATTCATGAAATTGGTTCTCCAGAGCTGACCACAACTCCTCAGCTGTGTGACTCACATTTCCCAGACATTTCAATGTAAAAACCGCCTGATGACGTTGAGCCCTACTGCCAGCATAGTAAGGAGGTGTGCAGGATCCCTTCTGCGCAGTTAGAAAGCTTGTGGCATGACCAGACAGGCTTTGGGTGCAGGTGGAAGACCGAGAGGAGGTTGAGGAGGCAGAAGCAGTGGAGGAACTTTGACATAAAGAGGATTGACGCACAACTCGTGGGGACGGCAAGACTTGGACAGCAGCCCCTTGTCCTGCTGTCACCATAGTTACCCAGTGCCCAGTCAGCGACATGTAACGCCCCTGTCCATGCCTACTCGTCCAAGTGTCTGTGGTGAAATGCACCCTGTCACACACAGAGTTTCTCAAAGAAGCGGTGATGTTGTGTGCGACATGCTGGTGGAGCGCAGGCACACCTTTCTTTGAGAAGTAGTGCCGACTGGGCATCTGGTACTGGGGCACTGCGACGGACATAAGGTCTCGAAAATCCTCTGTGTCCACCAGGCGGAAAGGCAGCATTTCTGTAGCCAAGAGCTTGCAGATGGTGAAATTCAACCTCTTAGCTTTCTCATGGCTAGGAGGAAATGGTCTTTTACTTGTCCACATCTGAGGGACCGAGGGCTGGCTATTGTGCTTAGACGGGGTTGATAAGGGTGTCCCCGGCAAACTGCCGGTCTGTGAGGAAGATGCAGGCGGACATGTTAGGTTGCCTTGATCCAAAGGTGGTGCTATCGATGTCGGACAGCGCTCAACACCAGCTGGTGTTACCACCTCCAAAGAAAATGATGACCTGCCAATCACGCTGGCTGTTGCGGGTAAAGAGGTGGCAGGTCTGCGCCCCAAAACAGGTGTGACTGCTGTCCCCCCAGTCACAGAGGATGAAGAGGCCGCGGATGCACAAGATATGGCAGACGGTGATTGGCCCGGCCGGCTAGGCCGCATTGTAGCACACTGAGCTTCCCACTGCAACTTATGCTTCATGTCCATGTGCCGGTTCATGCATGAAGTACTCAAACTATGTATTTTTTGGCCTCTACTTAGCTTTTGCTGACAAATGTTACAGATAACACGAGTTGGGTCATCTTTATCGATCTGAAAAAATGCCCAGGCTATGCAAGGCTTAGCACCCATGCGACCTGAAGAGCCACCACGACTTGTGGTGAGAGGCAGAGTTGTGTTTGAGGATGCAGTTGTTGACGTGCTTCCAGTACTACGTCTCTGTCCAGGAAGGCGCAACCTGACCTCGTCGTCACTAGCATCTTCCTCCACCTCCTCTGCTGACCTCATCTCTTGGCTGACTGTGGGTTGACAGTAAGTGGGATCTCCGACCTCATCATCATCACCCTGTGCGTTATCACACCCGTCGTCCTCAGAGCCAACCTGTTCCTGCCCTGACAAAAAACTAAAGTTGTCGCTCCAATCAGGTATTTGAGTCTTATCATCGTCTTCCTCATTGTCTCTGTGACACCCCAGGGGTCTGGTTGCCACAGTGATAGAGATATTATGTCTGAGAGCAGGTGGGAGGTCCTTTGGTCAGGGATCCTGTGCATGCCACACCTCCTGCCCAGTCTTGGGAGGGGAAGAACTTCCCCTGTATAAACCCGGGGCTGAGGCAGGGTGAGTCAGACAAGGAGAGTGGAGAAGAGAAGCAGCATAGGAAACAGCAGAGTTACAAGGAGTCAGGGGCTGGCAGCTACAGAGCTCGCCCTGACTAAGAAGATTCTTTACCGGACCCGGAGTCCGAGGCTGTGGGGACTAACTCCTACCCAGCAGCAGAATCCGTCGGGCAGGGGATTTCAGGTCCTCTGGCCCAGAAGCCCGAAGGCACGGTCACACGCGTGGGACCAGCACCGCCATCGTGGAGCGGAAGCCATTAGAAGGCCCCGAGTCACCGGCCATACGGGTGAGCACCACACGGTACACTCAGGGACGTGGGCTACTTACAACAGCTTCTAGCAAGGTAGCCAGAAGAGTACAGTCAGTTTGGGAGGCCTACAACTACGCCTGGCCAGGGGAGATCCCATCTGCTCAAAGACTGACCAGGCCCCGTTTGCTAGCAAGTACTCCGGGAGGGTCTGTCGTTGTTACCAGTAAAGACCCTGAACTACACCGTACCGTCTCTGAGTGGTTCCTGCTACCCCCATCATCCACGTCGGCTGCCCTGAGGCCATACCCCTCCCGTTGGGGGTTATACTATCACGCTGCACAATCCTACCACCGGCCTCAGCGGTCTGCCCTGCAGCAGCAGCTTCCTGGCTGCACTCAACGGGTGGCGTAGTCATCAACTATTTACTACTAATAGACTGCCGTCTAGTTTGACTCCCTGGGCACGGACCGGGTCACCGCCACGAGATTACAACCCTCCATGGATCCGGCTCCGGGTAAGCTCCCGCGTGCGCACCGCAGCGCGACACAGGCCCAGGGGCGCGTCAACTTTGGCGTAGTCGGCAGGATTTCGTGCCCGCAACCACCGGGTACTGCGTGCCTGAAAAGCAAAGACTGTTCAAACTTACCAGTGGTGAAGGTTTCCCGCCATCCGGCGCCATCTTCTACCTTCTTCCCGCCATCCGCGAAGTTTTCCCGCCATCCGGCGCCATCTTCGACCTTCTTCCCGCCATCCGTGGAGTTTTCCCGCCATTGGACGCCATCTTGAGGACGCCGCGCGGGAAGAAGAGGGGCGTGGACTCCGAAAGCGCGCGAGAACTGAAGCCCCGCCTCACGTCCGGACGTTGCGTAAGGTCCTGGAAGGAGCCCAGCAGACGCCGACGTCACAGGAGCGCGACGGAAGGTCCTCAACCCTGACGATCCACTGCGGAGCCGCGGCCTACGGAAGAGGATCATCGCAAGGTAGGCCACGGTCCACTAGGGGGGAGGAAGATGTCGGATACGGAGGAGAGCTTCACTGCCTCAACCCCCGCCAGCGCTACCGCTGCTGCAGTTATGCCCTTCACCATGCCCTATATCCCGGGAGCAGCTTGGCTACCCCAGTACTCAGGGGAGTCACATACCCTGCATGACTTTAGAGAAAAGCTGGATAGCCTCTTCCAGGTGTACCCCCTCACAGAAGAGCAAAAAGTGAGCATCCTGGTGGCCCAACTAACCGGGGCAGCCAAAAGGGAAGTAAAATCCTGGCCACCTGGGAGGAAGACTGTCGCAGGGATACTAACCCGGCTGAAGGACACCTTTGATACCCGCACCTCAGCCGAGATTAAGCTTAGATTCTACGGGTGCAAGCAGCGAGCGCATGAGAGTATAAGGGACTATGCACTAAACCTACAAGAGGCCCTGAGGGCCATAAAGCAGACCGACCCTGATGGGGTGGGAAACGAGGACAGGCTGTTGACTGAACAATTTATAGAGGGTTTATATTGCAATGCCCACCGAACCCAGTTGCGGGCAATGGCCTTACAGGATCCCCATCTGGACTTTGCACAGTTCAAGGACAGAGCCATCCGGGTGCTCCGAGAACCGGCACCAGGTGGCGTTGTGACCCACAGACGCCCCACTACCACTTACTACCAGGAGGCGGCGCCCTTGTCAGCAGGGCCTGTGGGAGCTGATGCGCAGGCTTTGGACAATGACCCGGCTCCAGACCTACACCATCAGGTCCAAGAGCTAGCTAAGAGCGTTGCTGCGCTAACCCGAACTGTGCAGTCTTTACAGGTTTCCACCCCAGGGAAGATCCAGCTGGCATCCGGACCGGAGGACATCCCGTGGCGTCGACCAAGGAGGACCCCACCGGCCAGAGGAAGACCCAGTGACCGATACAGTGAGGACGGACGACCCATCTGCCGCCGCTGCAATCAACCCGGACATATGGCAAGGTACTGTTCTTTAAACGGGCACAACCTGGGGTAGAGGGCCAACCCCCAGGAAAAAGATCACCAGGCCCATCGAACTGGCGCGACAGATATGTGGGAGGACGTCCAGTCTTGCCTGTGGTACTGGATGGCATTCCCATGAGTGCCCTACTGGACACCGGGTCACAGGTCACCACCATCCCGTACGTGCTCTTCAAGCAGTACTGGAATGACTCGGATATTACCCGCTACCCCGACGACGACTTGAGTATCATCGCCAGCAATGGTCAGCCCGTGCCACAGATCGGATTTAAAGAGGTGACCATCAAAATTGGTAGAGTCGAACTGGCCGCACAGGGACTGATCATTGTAGATATCGATAAACATGAGAGTCACCCAAAAATAACTCTAGGAACTAATGTAATTGAAAATTGTCTTGCAGAGGTGATTTTCCTTTTACAGCAGTTTGCCAAGAATGCCAGCTCCGGCGAGCAGCGGGTGCTCCAGAAAGAGATCCGGGCACTGATGCAACGGCAACAAGTGGAACTCTCCGGCGGAAACCTTGGTGGATTTACCGGGAATCCTTGTATATAGTTGGAGCGTAACCCAGGATGGACTAGAGACTGTTAAGGACTCGGGGTAGGACAGACCCCTACCTGGTTACGTCTCCCTGTGTTGGTGAAATGGACACCTTTGCTTTTCTTCAAAGACTGCATCCGGTTGCGGACACGCCGTAACCATCTTATGTGTTTTTCTTATAGTATTGTTATTGTTATACTTTGTTATGTTTTTCTAAATGTGTTTAGTCCCGGAGTACTAAATTTCACTAGGGGGGAATGTGACACCCCAGGGGTCTGGTTGCCACAGTGATAGAGATATTATGTCTGAGAGCAGGTGGGAGGTCCTTTGGTCAGGGATCCTGTGCATGCCACACCTCCTGCCCAGTCTTGGGAGGGGAAGAACTTCCCCTGTATAAACCCGGGGCTGAGGCAGGGTGAGTCAGACAAGGAGAGTGGAGAAGAGAAGCAGCATAGGAAACAGCAGAGTTACAAGGAGTCAGGGGCTGGCAGCTACAGAGCTCGCCCTGACTAAGAAGATTCTTTACCGGACCCGGAGTCCGAGGCTGTGGGGACTAACTCCTACCCAGCAGCAGAATCCGTCGGGCAGGGGATTTCAGGTCCTCTGGCCCAGAAGCCCGAAGGCACGGTCACACGCGTGGGACCAGCACCGCCATCGTGGAGCGGAAGCCATTAGAAGGCCCCGAGTCACCGGCCATACGGGTGAGCACCACACGGTACACTCAGGGACGTGGGCTACTTACATCAGCTTCTAGCAAGGTAGCCAGAAGAGTACAGTCAGTTTGGGAGGCCTACAACTACGCCTGGCCAGGGGAGATCCCATCTGCTCAAAGACTGACCAGGCCCCGTTTGCTAGCAAGTACTCCGGGAGGGTCTGTCGTTGTTACCAGTAAAGACCCTGAACTACACCGTACCGTCTCTGAGTGGTTCCTGCTACCCCCATCATCCACGTCGGCTGCCCTGAGGCCATACCCCTCCCGTTGGGGGTTATACTATCACGCTGCACAATCCTACCACCGGCCTCAGCGGTCTGCCCTGCAGCAGCAGCTTCCTGGCTGCACTCAACGGGTGGCGTAGTCATCAACTATTTACTACTAATAGACTGCCGTCTAGTTTGACTCCCTGGGCACGGACCGGGTCACCGCCACGAGATTACAACCCTCCATGGATCCGGCTCCGGGTAAGCTCCCGCGTGCGCACCGCAGCGCGACACAGGCCCAGGGGCGCGTCATCTCCACCAACAGGAGTTACAGTTTGGGAATGAGGGTCTACATTATGGTCAGAACCTTCTGCGTCTGGTCCTGGATCCGACTCATAAAGATTCTGGGCATCAGTGCAGATCATTTCCTCGTCTGGATTCACAGAAGCGCTGGAGTCGACCTCTGATTCCCAGGCTATAGTATGAGTAAACAGCTCTGCAGACTCAACCATCTGTTCTACCTCATACTCAGACGGGCAGCTGGAGATTTGGGAGCTGTGAGGAAGCAAGTGCGATTTGGGTGACATCTTTGAGGACTGGAGTATTTGTGATGTTGAAGTTGATGTGGAGGAGAGCCCACTTAAAGGAGCACTTGATATCCGTTGAAGCACCTGCTGTTTTTGTGCCTCATCTGGAATTTGTAGCGATTGGCGTGGCCGTAAGAAAGGGATCTTATCACATTGTCCGCTAAAAGAAGTAGACATTTTAGTTTGGCTGGAAGATGGTCTTTCTTCTGCAGATGTTACTGTTGCTTTAACACCTACCCCACGGACACAACCTTTTTTCCCCTTCCCAACACGCCTATTCCCCTTTGCACCAGCAGCAGGCCTTTTTCCACTCATTTTGGTGGTTAACTAATTCACAACTCTGGAGTTGTTTGCACAAAAAAACAATGGATGGTAACCGAGCAGAGCTGAGTGGCCAAACTGTGGTATTAGGCCAAAACTATTGGCTGGGTTAGATGCAGAAAAAAATTATTTTGAATTTGCAACCTGATGGAGGTCAGTATAGATGGACTAATACAAATAGTCCCACACACTGCTAGAAGCCCAAATATTTTTTCAGAGGTACTGTAGATGCAGATAAAAATTATTTTTAATTTGCAACCTGATGGAGGTCAGTATAGATGGACTAATAGACCAAGTCCCACACACTGCTAGAAGCCCAAATATTTTTTCAGAGCTAGATGCAGAAAAAAATTATTTTTAATTTGCAACCTGATGGAGGTCAGTATAGATGGACTAATAGACCAAGTCCCACACACCGCTAGAAGCCCAACTATTTTTTCAGAGCTAGATGCAGAAAAAAATTATATTCAATTTGCAACCTGCTGGAGGTCAGTATAGAAGGACTAATAGAACAAGTCCCACACACTGCTAGAAGCCCAAATATTTTTTCAGAGCTAAATGAAGAAAAAAATTATTTTTAATTTGCAACCTGATGGAGGTCAGTATAGATGGACTAATAGACCAAGTCCCACACACTGCTAGAAGCCCAAATATTTTTTCAGAGCTAGATGCAGAAAAAAATTATTTTTAATTTGCAACCTGATGGAGGTCAGTATAGATGGACTAATAGACCAAGTCCCACACACCGCTAGAAGCCCAAATATTTTTTCAGAGCTAGATGCAGAAAAAAATTATTTTTAATTTGCAACCTGATGGAGGTCAGTATAGATGGACTAATAGACCAAGTCCCACACACTGCTAGAAGCCCAAATATTTTTTCAGAGCTAGATGCAGAAAAAAATTATTTTTAATTTGCAACCTGATGGAGGTCAGTATAGATGGACTAATAGACCAAGTCCCACACACCGCTAGAAGCCCAAATATTTTTTCAGAGCTAGATGCAGAAAAAAATTATTTTTAATTTGCAACCTGATGGAGGTCAGTATAGATGGACTAATAGACCAAGTCCCACACACTGCTAGAAGCCCAAATATTTTTTCAGAGCTAGATGCAGAAAAAAATTATTTTTAATTTGCAACCTGATGGAGGTCAGTATAGATGGACTAATAGACCAAGTCCCACACACCGCTAGAAGCCCAACTATTTTTTCAGAGCTAGATGCAGAAAAAAATTATATTCAATTTGCAACCTGCTGGAGGTCAGTATAGAAGGACTAATAGAACAAGTCCCACACACTGCTAGAAGCCCAAATATTTTTTCAGAGCTAAATGAAGAAAAAAATTATTTTTAATTTGCAACCTGATGGAGGTCAGTATAGATGGACTAATAGACCAAGTCCCACACACTGCTAGAAGCCCAAATATTTTTTCAGAGCTAGATGCAGAAAAAAATTATTTTTAATTTGCAACCTGATGGAGGTCAGTATAGATGGACTAATAGACCAAGTCCCACACACTGCTAGAAGCCCAAATATTTTTTCAGAGCTAGATGCAGAAAAAAATTATTTTTAATTTGCAACCTGATGGAGGTCAGTATAGATGGACTAATAGACCAAGTCCCACACACTGCTAGAAGCCCAAATATTTTTTCAGAGCTAGATGCAAAAAAAAATTATTTTTAATTTGCAACCTGATGGAGGTCAGTATAGATGGACTAATAGACCAAGTCCCACACACCGCTAGAAGCCCAAATATTTTTTCAGAGCTAGATGCAGAAAAAAATTATATTCAATTTGCAACCTGCTGGAGGTCAGTATAGAAGGACTAATAGAACAAGTCCCACACACTGCTAGAAGCCCAAATATTTTTTCAGAGCTAAATGAAGAAAAAAATTATTTTTAATTTGCAACCTGATGGAGGTCAGTATAGATGGACTAATACAACAAGTCCCACACACTGCTAGAAGCCCAAATATTTTTTCAGAGCTAGATGCAGAAAAAAATTATATTCAGTTTGCAACCTGATGGAGGTCAGTATAGATGGACTAATAGAATGATGCTATGCCCAAAAGATTTTACTTCACTAGGTGCAGTAAAAAAATTGGTATTCTATACACAGGTGTTATATCTTGCAACACAGATAGGCTACTCCACTGACTAACACACTCTGCAATAGGCCAAAAAGGATTAGCTTTGCTAGATTCAGCCAAATGCTGTGAAAAAAACTTGCACAGCACTGGCACAGACCTGCCTGGCAAAAACTGATAGGAACTCATGTAACCTAGTCCTGAAAAGGACTCCAATTACAATTAGTCTTTACTCCCACAACCTATCTATTTAAGAGCACAGACCTCCCTGATAAAAGTCGTAGGAAATGCTGTAACCTAGTCCTTAAAAGGACTGCAATCACAACTATTCCCTACTCCCAAGCTATCTGTATATTTGTGCGAAAATTGGCTTGAAATTAACAAGGTATAGCGCACACAGCAACAGCGGTGCCGTCTAACACGCAGCTGCAGCAGTGAGAAAATGGTGGCGACGGGGAAAATGGCTTGGTCTTATAGGGCAAGGACATGTGACATACACTGCCAATGACACATGCCCTTGCTTGTGTGAAAAAAAGCACTTCGCTCCGTGTGTGCGCTGCTGATAGGCTGACAGATTGCACCTCCCCACTGCAAATGCGGGAAAGAGAAAAAAAAATGGAGATCTTCATTGTTCCTGCAGAGATCCATCCCCTGCCCCTCCCCCCACCCCGCTGTACACTCAAACTGCGTATTAACATTAATTTTCATCATTACTGAGAAAAAATCCAGTTATGATTTTGGTGCACGAACAGTTATCGAACATAACCTCGAACAGCCGAATTTTTCTCAAATTGTTCGTGTTCGCCGAACGGCTCGAACACCGCCCAAAACAGCTCGAATTTGAGATTGGCGAACAGTTCGAGTAGAACAACGCTCATCTCTAGTTATGAAAGCTGACCTTTCTCTTCCTTCCTCCGTTAGAGGGATCTGCCAGTATCCCTTACTGAGATCCAAGGTGGTGACTTATGGCACCAGCTAGTCGGTCTAGAAGTTCATCAATGCGGGGCATTGGGTAGGCATCACTTATGGTATGGTCATTTAAATACTTGATAAGGCCACAGCTTCTGGATATCGGGTGGCATAATCCACAACAGTGAGAATATACTGCTTTCCAGATTTACTGGGTTTAGCCAGGGGTCCAATTATATCAACAGCTACTCTTTGGAAAGAATCTTCTATTATAGGGAAAGGTTGCAAGGGCGCTTTTAGGTGATCTTCTGGTCGCCCTCTTCGCAGACAGATGTCACAAGATTGGCAGAACTGTGCTACTGTTTGAGAAATCCCACTTCAATAGAAAATCTGAGTCAATCGTATCTCAGTATCGGTTTTCCCTTGATGAACGGCAGTAGGGATGTCATGAGCAAGGTGTAATATGGAAACTCTGTATTTCTGGGGAACAATCAGCTGCTTGCCATAAGTCCAGGGTTTATCTGGGGAACTAGTGTTGGTAACACTATATAAGAGTCCATTTTCTTTGATAATTTTTTCCCCATATTCCCCTACCTGCCTCAATTCAGCCCGAGCTCTAAAACTAGCTAGGGTAGGGCCAGTCTCTACCTCTTGTCTAAACTGAACTTTATCCCAAGTGACACTCATATTAACCCCACAAGAAGAGTCACTCAACATCTGCGAAGGCAATTCTGGTGGCCTTATGTCCACTGGTTGAGCACATCCACATGTTCTTCTGTCTTGACTTGACTTCGGGTTACCGCACCGTCAAAGTGGCATTGAAGATTCTATGCATCATTTCCTAGAAGAATGTCGGCAGGAAGGCCACTCATTACCCCAATCACGCATTGTTTAGCCCCAAAGCCATAATCCAGGATCATGCTCACTTTTGGAATATTCTTATGGGTGCCTCCAGCCAATTCAATGGAAATCCCTGGTCCCCTTTGAATTGCTTCAGGTTGAACTACCCGGGGATCGGCTAGGGTGAGAAATGCCACAGTGTCATGACAGTCAACAACTTTTCGGCTATCCAGCGTAACCTCCTAAAGATGTTTCCTCTTAGGGTAAGAAAGACTGGTGGCTGTGGCCCGTACCCCATAAACTAATAGTGGATCCGACCTATCAGAGTCATCATGGAGCGAACCCAGCTCTTCCACTATTGAGGGTGTCTGTAGGTAATGGATACAGGATACGCAAGTTGGTGTGTGGCTGTTCCTCCTCCAACCCTCCTGGACAGGTGGCTTGCAGATGCCCAGGCTGCCCACATCCATAACATCTGCGTTCTACGGTTCTTCTTCCTCATCGCATTCCCAAAGATGAGGTAGGAGTAATGGGAGGCACATTCACATGGGAATTAACATGAAGAGGTAGTCTAGTGGGACAGCGAACATTGGGGACAGAAGGACAAGTGACCACTGGTGGCGAGGTGATGGTACTTTTTTCTCCATACACCAGTAGCTTTTTCCACTGAGGCTTTATGGTGAGAACCTCATCAGCTAAAGCGGTAGCTTGTTCTACTGTTGCTGGTTTTCTCTCACGCACCCATTCCCTGATCTCAGAGGGGCATTTGGCAAAGAACTGGTCTTTTAGGATGACCTGGAGGATGGTCTCCCGAGTTAAGGCCCCCTCTCCCTCCAGCCAGTTATGACACGCCTGTTTGATCCTATGGGCATACATTTTAAAAGAGCCTTTCCCGTTACAGGCCAACGAGCGGAACTGTGTCCTGTAAATGTCTGGAGTTACCGCATAATGTTCCAGGATGGTCAGGATGATATCCTCATATTCACGGACTTTCCCTCATGGTGGGTGTGGTGGTTAATATCTGCCTGGGGCTTCTAGCTGCTTCCACAGTGAGCTGCCTTTCATGGGCTCTTTGAATGACCTCCCATTTATCTTCTATGGTGGCTTCACCCCCAAGCAATACCATCTCCTCCTCATACAACACAACCCACTGATTTTTCCAGGCATTTACCTCCAGGTCCCGTCTTTCCTCCAGTTGCTCTGGGAATCCATCTCCAGTGCCATCTTGAAGGCCGGTTCCTTCCAAAATTTCAATTAGTTGATCTTCGGACAGTTCTTTGTAACTGACCCTTTGTTTGTAGGTTCACCACAGTCCAATTCCTGTATTCTAAGGAACTGGTTTCATTTGTTGCTGGGCCGTAGTTCTCCGTTCCTTCTTCTCTGATCCCTCTGCTGCTAACCAGTTTGTGACGGGGTGTGAGATGGAGCAGGCAGAGACAGCAGGCCAATGAACAATCCAACAACCTTTATTGGGACTAGGAGAATATAACACCAAACCTAGCTATAGTTTCTTGAGTCTTCAAGGTAGCCATACAAAAAGTGCAAGGACAATGCAACAACAGTCTCAGATTAAGTCCTCAAATCCAGCTGGGTGGCAAGACATCACAATCACACGTGGCAACTAATCTCCAATCTCCAATAGTCCAACTGATTTCCAATACTCCATACACGGCACCAGGATCTGGCCTCAGCAACAGATCCTAGCCCTTCTCACAGCACAGCACCAGCTGACTCCAAACATGTGTCTTATTGTTCTCTTTCTCCTGGGATCAGCCCTCTGGTTGGCAAAAATACTCACACCCCACCCCCTTAAACATGTATTACAGGTAACTCAAATGATGAATAATCTTCTAGAACTCCAGTCTCCAGCCGGTCTGCAGAGTTCTGTATTTAAGGGTATGTGCCCACGTAGCGTTTTACAAGCGTATATGCTGCGGAATTTCCGCAGCATAAACGCTTGGGAAACGCTTGGTAATCCGCCCCCCCATGGTCCCCAATGACAAGCCGCAATGTCAATGCCCATGCTGCGGATTTTTCCGCAGCGTTTATCCTGCGCTCAAAAATCCGCAGCATGTCCATTAATTTTGCGGACACGCAGCGTAATCGCCGCCATTGACTTGCATTAAAACGCATAATATCCGTGTCAGTACATTTGTACACATGGATATTAAGCGTTTCTATGTGCGGATGGTACCCAAGTCTGGAGGAGAGGAGACTCTCATCCAGACCTGGGTACCATAGAAACTGTAAAAAAAATTATTTAAAATAAAAAATAAAGCTTATACTCACCTTCCGATGTCCTCCCGGTGTTTTGTCTGCGCCGTCCGGTGTCTTGCATTGCTCGCGCTGTTGTGAAGGACCTGCCATGACGTCACGGAGTCATGTGACCCATCACATGGCTCAATGATGTCACTGCAGGTCCTTCACACCACCGCGAGCAATGCAAGACACCGGACGGCGCAGACAAAACACCGGGAGGACAACGGAAGGTGAGTATAAACTTTATTTTTTTATTTTTTACCATTTTATTCTTTTTTTTTTAACTAACTTGGTCACACTACTATAAATCCATGCTGGTTGCATGGATTTATATAGTGTGACCGAGTTGTCAAGCACTTTTCCAAGTGATGCTAAAATCGCTTGGAAAAGCGCTTGATAACCCGCATGCAGAAATGCATGCCAAGTCGCTTGACAAGCGCTTCTACCTGGCGGGAAAAACGCATGCAAAATCCGCATGCATTTTTCCTGCCAGGGAAAAAGCATATAAAATATGCAGCATTTCTGCATCGTGGGCACATAGCCTAAGGGAATCCCCCTGAAGACAGGAACAAAGACACACATGCCCCCACCAGATGCAGGACAGAAAATGCTAATGTAGGCATGATTACAGCATGGTCCATGAAAACAGGCTGGGGGGTGTCACGCAAGGTGTGGGAAAAACTAAGTGCCACACAAAGGGATGAGGGGAAGGGAGCCCAGACACTAGGGGAAGTGGAAGTGGAGACCTTCTAGGCTGATCGGATATCACCCTGTCTCCCCTAACGTCCCTATATAGGTTCTTCACCAATTGCCACATAGGAACCTAAAACCCCGTATTTCCCTAGAGCTAGGCCCTGGCTAGGGAAGGGGGGATGAGCATTAGCCAGTCCCCACTAACAACTAAAGACAACAAGGTAGACAGATACGTGGGGAAGTAACTTACCTTGAGGCAATTTCAGAGAGAAAGCACACACGTCCTCCTAGCACTAGAGAGGAAGTAAGAACAGCACGAGCTCCAAGCTTTCACAAGGAAATATGTGAATATCACCGGCACCTCTCTATAGCAAACAGGAAGTATTTAAACATCCAGGCCTGGGTCTCAATTAGCCACTGGGTCCTAGAGTGAGACATATCTAAGAAGGTGTCTGTAATGCCAAACGAAATAATCTCATCTCCTGCAACCAACTGCAGGGCGACTGTCTGTCACATCTGACACACCCATGATGGGGGACACTGTTACATGTTATACACACGCCCGGACTGACTGGCGTGTGCGTGTTTATGTAGTGATTCCACTGTGCCATGAACCGGAGAGTGTCTGGAGGGGCCTAACTAAGTATCTGCCCGATCCGACCAAGGTCGCACGACGGCATACGACGCCAGTGCACCAGGGAGGAACCGAGCAAGGGACCAGGGTCTACTCCAGGTCAGACTCCGGACACGGCTGTTGACCCACACCGGGGAATACAGGAACAGGCAGTCTAGAGCGCAGGCTGGGTAGGGTCCAGTACAGACTGGGAGACAAATTCGGGAAGCGCAGATGCGGTAAACAAACAGAGTAGCGAAGCCGCAGGTGCGGTAGTCAAGGCCGAGCAGAGCAGAACCGCAGACGCGGTAGACAAGGCTGAGCAGAGCAAAACTGCAGACGAGGGAGACAAGGTTGAGCAGAGCAAAACTGCAGACGCGGTAGACAAGGCTGAGCAGAGCAAAACGGCAGACGTGGTGGACAGGGCTGAGCAAAGCGAAACCGCAGACGCGGTGGACAGGGTTGAGCAAAGCGAAACCGCAGACGCGGTGGACAGGGCTGAGCAAAGCGAAACCGCAGACGCGGTGGACAGGGCTGAGCAAAGCGAAACCGCAGACGCGATGGACAGGGCTGAGCAAAGCGAAACCGCAGACGCGGTGGACAGGGCTGAGCAAAGTGAAACCGCAGACGCGGTGGACAGGGCTGAGCAAAGCGAAACCGCAGACGCGGTGGACAGGGCTGAGCAAAGCGAAACCGCAGACGCGGTGGACAGAGCTGAGCAAAGCGAAACCGCAGACGCGGTGGACAAGGCTGAGCAAAGCGAAACCGCAGACGCGGTGGACAGAGCTAAGCAAAGCGAAATCGCAGACGCGGTGGACAGGGCTGAGCAAAGCGAAACCGCAGACGCGGTGGACAAGGCTGAGCAAAGCGAAACCGCAGACGCGGTGGACAGGGCTGAGCAAAGCGAAACCGCAGACGCGGTGGACAGAGCTGAGCAAAGCGAAACCGCAGACGCGGCGGACAAGGCTGAGCAAAGCGAAACCGCAGACGCGGTGGACAGAGCTGAGCAAAGCGAAACCGCAGACGCGGTGGACAGGGCTGAGCAAAGCGAAACCGCAGACGCGGTGGACAAGGCTGAGCAAAGCGAAACCGCAGACGCGGTGGACAGGGCTGAGCAAAGCGAAACCGCAGACGCGGTGGACAGTTCTGAGCAAAGCGAAACCGCAGACGCGGTGGACAAGGCTGAGCAAAGCGAAACCGCAGACGCGGTGGACAAGGCTGAGCAAAGCGAAACCGCAGACGCGGTGGACAGGGCTGAGCAAAGCGAAACCGCAGACGTGGTGGACAGGGCTGAGCAAAGCGAAACCGCAGACGCGGTGGACAAGGCTGAGCAAAGCGAAACCGCAGACGCGGTGGACAGGGCTGAGCAAAGCGAAACCGCAGACGCGGTGGACAGGGCTGAGCAAAGCGAAACCGCAGACGCGGTGGACAGGGCTGAGCAAGCAAGAACCGCCGAAGCGGCAAGCAAGGCAGAGCGGAGGGGACAGGGTTCAGTTCACACGGAACAGACAGGAAGGGAAAGGAAGAACCAGATACCCACAGGGTACTTACAGTGAAGTAGCGAGTGGACCATAAACTCACAAACGGAAGTACAGTGACAACGAGCAGGAGTTAGGTACGAGTTCAGACTCTGCAGAAAAAGGGAAGGTACGGACATAGAGAAAAACAGGAAAGGGGCTAGGAGAGTATTCAGACAAGAACAGACACAGCAGCAAGATACAGGAGCGGGTCTAGGTATGCGGCCCCTAGAAGGCGGAACGAACAGGCTAGGAGCGTGTTCACACAGGCCTGGAAATACAGCCTCCAGGATAGGCAGAAGACAACAGGCTAGAGAGCGTGTACAGACTGCAGGTTAGAGTACACAGGTAGGACACAGTACAGACACGGGAACAGATACTGCAAGACAGGTAACATACACAGGACCTGGCATGTCAGAGACAAAAAGCCATCTGACAGGGCAAGATGCTCAGGCATGGGTTAATTGGAGCAGCTGGTTTAAATACCAGGTGACAGACAGCAATAGGCTGAGGACGCACAAGGGGTGCGCCCGCAGCAGGCACAAAAAGCAGGAAGCGATCGGGCGCCGCCCCCAAGCAGCAGAAACAGAAGCAAACAGACAGCATGGAGGGAAGCCAGAGAGACATTCTGGACTGGAGATCAAGTGCGCGCCCCTGCACAGTGGGAGATGGACCACCATGCAAGGACGCCGCCAGGTATGTTACAGTACCCCCCTCTTACGCCCCCGCTTCTTCAGGCCCGCCAGAATCTTCCGCAGGGAATTCGAGGGCCAATCCTTCACTTCAGGGAGATCACTTCCACTGTTCACAGGAAAAACTGGTCTCATCTGGTTAGCTAGGATGCTACCTCCTATCCAGCCATCCTCAGCAACAGACGAAACGGGTGGAGTACCAGGAACAGCACACAAGGAAGTCTCTCTCCACATATTTTCAGGTGGCACCCCAGAGGGTACAGAAGACAACTGGAAGTCCTCCGCCGGGTTGGAGCGGGACAGAGACTCGGGGGTAACCTCCGCTTCGGAGTACACTTGTTCAGACTCACTGGATGAAGCAGGCGAGGTATCAGATACTGAGTATAGGAGAGTCTCTGTCCATTCGCTATCAAGTAGCACCCCGAAGGGTTCAGGAGACACCTGGAGGTCCTCTGCCGGGTCAGAGGAGTGCAGAGACTCGGGGGTAACCTCTGCTTCAGAAAACACTAGGTCGGACTCACTGGACGAAGCAGGTGAGGTATCGGGTGCCGAGTATAGGAAAGTCTCTGTCCATTCACCACCAGGTGGCACCCCAAAGGGTTCTGGAGACAACTGGAAGTCCTCCGCCTGGTCGGAGGGGTGTAGAGACTCGGGAATAACCTCTGCTTCGGAGTACACTAGGTTAGACTCACTAGGCGAAGCGAGCGAGGTATCAGATCCAGGATATAGGAAAGTCTCTGTCCATTCACCACCAGGTGGCACCCCGAAGGGTTCTGGAGACGACTGGAGGTCCTCCGCCTGGTCGGAGGGGTGTAGAGACTCGGGAGTAACCTCTGCTTCGGAGTACACTAGGTTGGACTCACTGGACGAAGCGAGCGAGGTATCAGATACAGAGTATAGGAGAGTCTCTGTCCTTTCGCTACCAGGTAGCACCCCGAAGGGCTCAGGAGACAACTGGAGGTCCTCCGCCAGGTCGGAGGGGTGAAGAGACCCATGGGTAACCTCTGCTTCGGAGTACACTAGGTCGGACTCACTGGATGAAGCAGCCAAGGTATCAGGTACCGAGTATAGAAAAGTCTCTGTCCATTCGCTACCAGGTAGCACCCCGAAGGGTTCAGGAGACAACAGGAGATCCTCCGCCTGATCGGAGGGGTGTAGAGACTCGGGGGTAACCTCTGCTTCGGAGAACACTAGGTCGGACTCACTGGACGAAGTGGCCGAGGTATCAGGTGCAGAGTATAGGGAAGTCTCTCTCCAATTGTCATCAAGTGGTATCCCGGGGGATTCAGGAGGCAACAGGGGGTCCTCCGGTGTGGATTCTGGGTGGGCAGCAGTCTCTTCGGGCAGGAGAACTGTTGCGCTACTCACGCACATTACCCATCGGGGCTGCTCCGGGATACTGGGAAGTAAAGCTTCGGCAGGGACTTCAGGGTTAGGGTCCTCGAAGACCATACAAAAGGCCACCAGGAAGGCCTGCAGGTCAAGGACAACAGGATCCCATGCTTCCCATAGGGGGGTGACCCATTTCAAGGCATCACCCGCTAGGTAGTCAATCATAAAGGCCACTTTAGCCCAATCGGAAGGAAAATAGAGAGGGTAGGCCTTAAAGTGTAGCATGCATTGCTCCACAAATGCACGACTTTGTTTTGGATCCCCATAGTACCGTGGTGGATCCGCAGGAACGAGTGCAGAAAGATCCATCTGGACGGGTGCGTTATTCGCCTGGAACTCAGCTAAAGAATAAAAAAATAAATATATATTTTTTTTTTAATGCACGTATTCGCTGGAAAACGTCTCAGAGAGCGAAGGCCGTGGGGCTCAACGGGAACCATGGCCTGAGCATGCTGTTATGCACACGCCCGGACTGACTGGCGTGTGCGTGTTTATGTAGTGATTCCACTGTGCCATGAACTGGAGAGTGTCTGGAGGGGTGTAACTAAGTATCTGCCCCATCCGACCAAGGTCGCACGACAGCATACAACGCCAGTGCACCAGGGAGGAACCGAGCAGAGGGACCAGGGTCTACTCCAGGTCAGACTCCGGACACGGCTGTTGACCCACACCGGGGAATACAGGAACAGGCGGACTAGAGCGCAGGCTGGGTAGGGTCCAGTACAGACTGGGAGACAAATTCGGAGCCGCAGATGCGGTAAACAAATAGAGTAGCGAAGCCGCAGGTGCAGTAGTCAAGGCCGAGCAGAGCAGAACCGCAGACGCGGTAGACAAGGCTGAGCAGAGCAAAACCGCAGACGCGGTAGACAAGGCTGAGCAGAGCAAAACTGCAGACGCGGTAGACATAGCTGAGCAAAGCGAAACCGCAGACGCGGTGGACAGGGCTGAGCAAAGCGAAACCGCAGACGCGGTGGACAGGGCTGAGCAAAGCAAAACCGCAGACGCGGTGGACAAGGCTGAGCAAAGCGAAACCGCAGACGCGGTGGACAGGGCTGAGCAAAGCGAAACTGCAGACGCGGTGGACAAGGCTGAACAAAGCGAAACCGCAGACGCGGTGGACAGGGCTGAGCAAAGCGAAACCGCAGACGTGGTGGACAAGGCTGAGCAAAGCAAAACCGCAGACGCGGTGGACAGGGCTGAGCAAGCAAGAACCGCCGAAGCGGCAAGCAAGGCAGAGCGGAGGGGACAGGGTTCAGTTCACACGGAACAGAGAGGAAGGGAAAGGCAGAACCAGATACCCACAGGGTACTTGCAGTGAAGTAGCGAGTGGACCACAAACTCACAAACGGAAGTACAGTGACAACGAGCAGGAGTTAGGTACGAGTTCAGACTCTGCAGAAAAAGGGAAGGTACGGACATAGAGAAAAACAGGAAAGGGGCTAGGAGAGTATTCAGACAAGAACAGACACAGCAGCAAGATACAGGAGCGGGTCTAGGTATGCGGCCCCTAGAAGGCGGAACGAACAGGCTAGGAGAGTGTTCACACAGGCCTGGAAATACAGCCTCCAGGATAGGCAGAAGACAACAGGCTAGAGAGCGTGTACAGACTGCAGGTTAGAGTACACAGGTAGGACACAGTACAGACACGGGAACAGATACTGCAAGACAGGTAACATACACAGGACCTGGCATGTCAGAGACAAAAAGCCAACTGACTGGGCAAGATGCTCAGGCATGGGTTAATTGGAGCAGCTGGTTTAAATACCAGGTGACAAACAGCAATAGGCTGAGGACGCACAAGGGGTGCGCCCGCAGCAGGCACAAAAAGCAGGAAACGATCAGGCGCCGCCCCCAAGCAGCAGAAACAGAAGCAAACAGACAGCATGGAGGGAAGCCAGAGAGACATTCTGGACTGGAGATCAAGTGCGCGTCCCCGCACAGTGGGAGATAGACCACCATGCAAGGACGCCACCAGGTATGTTACATTACATTTGGTACAGAAACTTTTGTGTGCAATTACAGAGGTCAGACATTTCTTGTAGTTCTTCACCAAGTTTGCACACACTGCAGCAGGGATTTTGACCCACTCCTCCATTCAGATCTTCTACACATCTTTCAGGTTTCGGGGCTGTTGCTGGGCAACATTGAGTTTCAGCTCCCTCCAAAGATTTTCTATTGGGTTCTGGAAACTGGCTAGGCCACTCCAGGACCTTTAAATGCTTCTTATGGTGCCACTCCTTAGTTGCCCTGGCTGTGTGTTTCGGGTTATTGTCATGCTGTAAGACCCAGCCACGACCCATCTTCAATGCTCTTACTTAGGGAAGGAAGTTGTTGGCCAAAATCTCGACATGACCCCATCCATCCTTCCTTCAATACGGTGCAGTCTTCATGACCCCTTTGTAGAAAAGCACCCCCAAAGTATGATGTTTCCCCCACCATGCTTCATGGTTGGGACAGTGTTCTTGGGGTTGTACTCATCCTTCTTCCAAAGCTCCTCCAAACCCAGCGAGTGGAGTTGATACCAAAAAGTTCTATTCTGGTCTCATCTGACCACATGACCTTCTCCCATGCCGCCTCTGGATCATCCAGATGGTCATTGGAGGACTTCAAACGGGCCTGGACATGTGCTGTTATGACCTGGGGGACTTTGCGTGCCCTGCAGGATTTCAATCCATGATGGTGTAGTGTGTTATTAACGGTAATATTTGAGACTGTGGTCCCAGCTCTCTTCAGGCCGTTGACCAGGTCCTCCTGTGTAGCTCTGGGCTGATTCCTGACCTTTCTTAGAATCATCCTTATCCCACGAGGCGAGATCCTGCATGGAGCCCCAGCCCGAGGAAGATTGACAGTCATCTTCTGTTTTTCCATTTCTAATAATTGCACCAACAGTCATTGCCTTCTCACAAGCTGCTTGCCTATTGTCCTGTAGCCCATCCCAGCCTTGTGCAGGTCTCCAATTTTATCCCTGATGTACTTAGACAGCTTTTTGGTCTTGGCCATGGTGGAGAGGTTGATTGTGATTGATTGAGTGTGTGGACAGGTGTCTTTTATACAGGTAACGAGTTCAAACAGGTTCAATTAATACATGTAATGAGTGCAGAGTAGGAGGGCTTCTTAAAGAAAATCTAACAGGTCTGTGAGAGCCAGAATTTTTACTGGTTTGTAGGTGATCAACTACGTATTTCATGCAATAAAATGCAATATAATTATTTAAAAATCATACAATGTGATTTTCTGTTTTTTATTTTTAGATTCTATCTCTCACAGTTGAAGTGTACCTACTATAAAAATTATAGACCTCTCCATTCTTTGTAGGTAGGAAAACTTGCAAAATTGGCAGTGTATCGAATACTTATTTTCCCCACTGTATATACTGTATATCTGGGTTACAATGTCCCCAGCATCATATTTGCCATTAAATACGACTATACCATGCTGAAAAAGCATATCACTGTTATTTCATTAGAGCTGGAAAAAATTGTATTGAAATGAAAGGCAACATGTTTCAAAATGGAGGAGTGTAACAACAATGTTGCAAAGCTGAGCATGTTCATAGGATAAAAGAACATCCAGGGATACTGCCACTCTTTTTTTTTAAAGGGACTAGTTGTACAACGTCTCTAGCCCAATCAATGCCTATATGAGGGATGTATGCTTCATATGACGCTGGCGCACTTTAACAGGTCCCTGCCCGGCAAGGTGGGAACCAAAACGTGCGCAGACCAACCCCTTCTTTTACAGAATATATAAAGAGGCAGTATGCCACAGTACATGTGGACAGTTTTAGCAAGTATAACGGGTTTTATAATACTCGAAAATAGCAATAAGAAAGTCCATTCTTTATAGACCTGGAACAGCTTGTGTACTAGGTATCATCCATGAAAAACATCATGTCTATAACAAACAGTAGAAAGATTCAAAATGGCTGCTTTAGATGGCATGGCATAGTCATAAAAACCGGGGGGTGGGGGGGAAGTATGCCATTTCAGCAAATTTCCCTCACAGTGTTCATCTAGGGGCATAGTGAGCATTAACTTTTATTAACATTTTGGGTTTTCTTTTTTGTATTTCAATTTCTAAATGGGCGATGAAGAAATAAAAAGTAAATAAAGAGAGAATGGCAGAAAGTGGCAAGGGTAAAAACAAAAAATAAATCCACTAAATCTAGGGATGTGTGGTAGCTACGGAAACATTCCCTAATGTAGAGGCCTGGGTTATCAGGACATGTATCACATTGGTAACTGGTTTCCCTCCTAACTCCATCTTTGTAACATATGCTGCATCTCTTTTGGGGTCAGCCTTTTTTGTTTGTAGGCAGCACTTGTGTCAAATGTCAGCACGGAGCTATCACTGTGTGTTTTCACACAGTGACAGTTATAATGAATGACGTATATAGCACATCAAGATGCGGAAACTGACACCCACTCATGACGTGCTATGCATGTCATTGCTCGATATAGGGTTAAAAAAAAATGCTATGAGTAAAATCACATATCTAAGTGTGGATATATGCGGTGACTCTTCAGGCAGAAAATCCACAAAGTAATATACAGTAGTAGCCGCAAAGTGAAAGATTTTAATAAATGTTATTCTAAGTTTCACTATAAAGTCTTGTGATTTTTGTTTATACCCCTGTCTGCAAATCTCTGTACTTGAGTAACACTTCTATAAAAATTAATAGCTACTTCCCAGTCAATCACAAAATTAAATTCCTTCTGTCTTACTGCAGAATTGTGTCACAAGCTACAGTATGAGCTTTCTAACAGGGTTAAAGACTATTATCAAATCCTGTACAGTATAAGAAGTTTGAAAAGGTGTTGTGCACATCAATATATTTTGTAGGATAAGTAGCAAAATACTCAGGCAGGGTGACACTGAATCCTAGGAGCGATGTCTTAAGTAATGAATGCAGAACAAAGCACACTGAGATTGCTGTGTGAAATGCTAAGTAATTGGGAGTGTAGAGTTATCATCAGTATGTCTGCCCATGGTCACTTGATGTTTACAGAGTGTGTTATATTCGTTGAGCTCAGAATGGAATTGCAGACAAAAAAACAAGAAGCCAAGTGAGGTAGAAAATAAAGAGGTAAGTTACACTTTTCAATTGGTTTGCCACCCCAAGGTAATAGGGCTATAAAGGAGCATCTAAGAAGTTTCATCCTGCACTGCAGTGGTTGTGGTTTGCCCCAAAAAGAAGAGATAAGCCCTCCTAGATGACAAATCTGCCATTACAAACAGAGGACAAGGATTTCCACCACAGAGGGGAGCAAAGAGGCTTATTCCTCGTTTTAAACCTCCAGGCTTAATAATTCAAAATGTTAGTCAATCTAGAGTTTCATTGTTATTTTGTCAAACTGACCTAAATAGCAAGAAATTTGGTAAATTTCAGAGAAAAATGTATTTCTATTGTATATTTTGTAGATATCTATTTAAAAGAAGGCATAAGTGATTTTTTTAAAAAACATACAGTGATCTCATGGTTTATGGATTTTGAGGCTCGCACCCATTTTTTCTATTTTTTGTTTTCTTGATTGGTGCTGCTTCTATGTTTTTTGTCTTGTACATTTTTTAGTGATGCTGAATTCGCAAAAAGTTATTTGAATTATGTCCATATAACATAATAATACTGATGTATCTTTATACAGATAAAAAAAAATTCATAAATCTGTCACTTTTTCCCTTCTTAAATTCAAAAAATTTCAGAATGAATCTGAAACAGTCAGCACATGTTAATTTATAAAGTTTAAGTATGCCCGTTAACTTAGTACAAAACATTAGTTTATTTTTAATCTCAGTTAAACAATGAACAATGTAACAGTTTACTCATTTTTAAATACTGTATATGTATAGAAATGTATTGGCATTTATTAACTTGTACAAATCTCGAGTTAGAGCCAGCGTAGGCAGTCATTTTATGGAATAAAAAAAATTGCTACAATTATAAATTTCTTTTCACAACCTAACTAAATGCTGCATCTGAACTGCTGTAATGACATAGTTACATGCTTACAATAAATGTTTTCTTTATTGCACAGGTGAGGAAATAGCTTGTGTGTACCACTATTTTTGTGCTACATGTGAGGGCAAAAAAACTGTGCACAACATTTAGCCTTTTCACCCTAAATATTGCACAATTTGTACACTTGTCATGAATTTATGCACTAAATTTCTTAATGTTTTCCACCACGTAATGCATAACTGTTTAGCACTTACGCCAAAAATTTAAAATTACAAAAAAAGTGGCATGTTAACCTTTTGGCGTGAAATATGGCATATTTCTGAAAATATTTACAGTGGCATGTAAAAGTTTGGGCACACTTGGTCACAATTACTGTTATTGTGAACAGTTAAGCAAGTTGAAGATGAAATGATCTCTAAAAGGCCTAACGTTGAAGATGACACATTTCCTTTGCATTTTAGGCAAAAATATATATATATATATTTTCATCTTTTACATTTTAAAAAATTGACAAAAAAGAAAATGCGTCAATGCAAAAGTTTGGGCATCCTGCATGGTTAGTACCTAACAAATACCTTCGAGAAAAAAGTAGCAAAATCATATGGGCGAATGCCATATTAATAGCTATATTATTGCTAATATCTGGACACATATATGGACCAATCGTTCTGTAATTATGCAAGAGAGAAGAGGTGTCCCTAGGGCCAGAATGAACGACAACAGGTCATTTATAAATAAATCAACATGATTACTTTATTAATTTCATTGATACAGGTACCGTATTTTTCAGACTATAAGACGCACCTAGGTTTTAGAGGAGGAAAATAAAAAAAATAAAAATTTAAGCAAAAATGTGGTCATGATGCACTTTTAAGGGGGAGGGGGTCTTCTGCTGACACTGGTATAGGGGTATGTCCCCCAATTTTGACAATATCCCCCATCCTGGTATATATGCCGCCCCCCTTAATTTTATATGTGGTTCCCATCCCCATCCTGGTATGCCTGGCATCCCTCCATCCTGGTATGCATGGCACCCCTCATCCTTATCCTGGTATGCATGGCACCCCTCATACCTATCCTGATATGCATGGCACCCCTCATCCCTGTCCTAGTATGCATGGTACCCCTCATCCCTGTCCTGGTATGCATGGTACCCCTTATCCCTATCCTGGTATGCATGGCACCCCTCATCCCTGTCATGGTTAGCATGGCACCCCTCATCCCTGTCCTGGTATGCATGGCACCCCTCATCCCTGTCCTGGTATGCATGGCACCCCTAATCCCTATCCTGGTATGCATCCATGGCACCCAAAATCCCTGTCCTGGTATGCATGGCACCCCTAATCCCTATCCTGGTATGCATGGCACCCCTAATCCCTGTCCTGGTATGCATGGCACCCCTCATCCCTGTCCTGGTATGCTTGGCACCCCTCGTCCCTGTCCTGGTATGCATGGCACCCCTAATCCCTGTCCTGGTATGCATGGCACCCCTAATCCCTGTCCTAGTATGCATGGTCCCCCTAATCCCCATCAGGCTGCACATTAAAAAAAAATAAACACTCCTACTCACCTCTCTTCTCTCCTCCATCTTTGCGTCCGGTCTGCCTGCACTGATGTGAGCCGCGCATGAAGTCACTGCCATGCGCGGCTCACAAGGCGAGATCAGCTTCCGGAAGTCACTGCTCCCCACGCCGGGACTGTGTGCGCGGGGAGCAGTGACTTCACTCTCCTTCATAGCGGGCACACAGCGGAGCCGCGCTGCTGCTACTGCCGGCTATCTCCTGTGCCCGCTTATTAAAGGGCTTGAATATTCACACCCTCCCCATGCCCATATATATATATACAGTACAGACCAAAAGTTTGGACACACCTTCTCATTTAAAGATTTTTCTGTATTTTCATGACTATGAAAATTGTACATTCACACTGAAGGCATCAAAACTATGAATTAACACATGTGGAATTATATACTTAACAAAAAAGTGTGAAACAACTGAAAATATGTCTTATATTCTAGGTACTTCAAAGTAGCCACCTTTTGCTTTGATGACTGCTTTGCACACTCTTGGCATTCTCTTGATGAGCTTCAAGAGGTAGTCACCGGAAATGGTCTTCCAACAATCTTGAAGGAGTTCCCAGAGATGCTTAGCACTTGTTGGCCCTTTTGCCTTCACTCTGCGGTCCAGCTCACCCCAAACCATCTTGATTGGGTTCAGGTCATGCTGACTGTGGAGACCAGGTCATCTGGCGTAGCACCCCATCACTCTCCTTCTTGGTCAAATAGCCCTTACACAGCCTGGAGGTGTGTTTGGGGTCATTGTCCTGTTGAAAAATAAATGATGGTCCAACTAAATGCAAATGGGATGGAATAGCATGCCGCTGCAAGATGCTGTGGTAGCCATGCTGGTTCAGTATGCCTTCAATTTTAAAGAAATCCCCAACAGTGTCATCAGCAAAACACCCCCACACCATCACACCTCCTCCTCTATGCTTCTCGGTGGGAACCAGGCATGTAGAGTCCATCTGTTCACCTTTTCTGCGTCGCACAAAGACACTTTTGTTGGAACCAAAGATCTCAAATTTGGACTCATCAGACCAAAGCACAGATTTCCACTGGTCTAATGTCCATTCCTTGTGTTCTTTAGCCCAAACAAGTCTCTTCTGCTTGTTGCCTGTCCTTAGCAGTGGTTTCCTAGCAGCTATTTAACCATGAAGGCCTGCTGCACAAAGTCTCCTCTTAATAGTTGTTGTAGAGATGTGTCTGCTGCTAGAACTCTGTGTGGCATTGACCTGGTCTCTAATCTGAGCTGCTGTTAACCTGCGATTTCTGAGGCTGGTGACTCGGATAAACTTATCCTCAGAAGCAGAGGTGACTCTTGGTCTTCCTTTCCTTGGGCGGTCCTCATGTGAGCCAGTTTCTTTGTAGCGCTTGATGGCTTTTGCAACTGTGCTTGGGGACACTTTCAAAGTTTGCCCAATTTTTCGCACTGACTGACCTTCATTTCTTAAAGTAATGATGGCCACTCATTTTTCTTTACTTAGAATTTGCATTCTGGCAAGAAAAAGCAGCTAACAGTCTATTCAGTAGGACTATCAGCTATGTATCCACCTGACTTCTGCACAACACAACTGATGGTCCCAACCCCAAGAAATCCCACTTATTAAACCTGACAGGGCACACCTGTGAAGTGAAAACCATTTCCAGTGACTACCTCTTGAAGCTCATCAAGAAAATGCCAAGAGTGTGCAAAGCAGTCATCAAAGCAAACAGTGGCTACTTTGAAGAACCTAGAATATAAGACATATTTTCAGTTGTTTCACACTTTTTTTGTTAAGTATATAATTCCACATGTGTTAATTCATAGTTTTGATGCCTTCAGTGTGAATGTACAATTTTCAAAGTCATGAAAATACAGAAAAATCTTTAAATGAGAAGGTGTGTCCAAACTTTTGGTCTGTACTGTATATATATATATATATATTTATTGTGGCTGGTGGGAAGTGTGGGGGGAGCGGCAGTGATGGAGAAGCGGGGCACAGGAGGCAGGAGCTGCCTGCTGCAGCCTACACTGTGCCCGCATGAATATTCACTACTCCCCACTCCCATGGGAGTGGAGAATAGTGAATATTCATGCTCTTTAATATCGGGCACAAGCGATCTCCCGGCCGCAGGAAGATGAGGGGTGCTATGCATACCAGGATAAAGATGAGGGGTGCCATGCATACCAGTATAGGGATGAGGTGTGCCATGCATACCAGGATAAGGATGAGGGGTGCCATGCATACCAGGATAAGGATGAGGGGGCCTTGCATACCAGGATAGGGATGAGGGGGCCATGCACACTAGGATAAGGATGAGGGATGCCATGCATACCAGGATAAGGATGAGGGGTGCCATGCATACCAGGATAAGGATGAGGGATGCCATGCATACCAGGATAAGGATGAGGGGTGCCATGCATACCAGGATGAGGGGTGCCTTGCATACCAGGATGGGGATCAGTGGTGCCATGCATACCAAGATGGAGGGGTGCCATGCATACCAGGATGGAGGGGTGCCATGCATACCAGGATGGAGATCAAGGGTGCCATGCATATCATGATGGGGATGAGGGGTGTCATGCATACCAGGATGGGGGATTGGGGTGCCATGCATACCAGGATGGGGATGGGGGCCACGTGTAATAGGAAGGGGGGGCCATATATACCAGGATGGGGGATATTAACAGAATTGGGGGACATTACCCTATAACAGTGTCAGCAGCGGACCCCCTCCCCCTTAACAGTGCATCATGACCACATTTTTTGCTTACATTTTTTTTCTATTTTCCTCCTCTAAAACCTAGGGGCGTCTTATAGTCTGAAAAATACAGTAATTTTTTTTTCACTTCTAGTTGAGAGGCCAACATATTCATATTGAAAAAGTACAGCACACCTGTATTGTCTCCCTAATTAAAGAGAGACATTTGTAGTGCAAAGCTCTTAATACTCCCCAAACAGGAATAATTGTTGCACCCAATCCTGTGAAAATGCCATAGCTTTGTCCATTTGCACCACTTGTCTATAAGAAACAGCAATGCTTGCATCTGCTCCTCAAAAAATGGATAATTTTTTGACTACTTATACAATTAAGGTAGCTTAAAAAGTTTGCTGTTTAAATATTTTGTTTCTTACTTCTGTTTATCATCCGTTTCTCCCTTGCCAGATAGGTTGAAGTAATTGAAACAATAAGAAGGCTGTGCTTGCATTACCGAGCTCAGAATGTGTTCAATTGACTTCATGGGGTGCTCAGAGTGTTCTATACATATTTTCCAGACAATTAGAGACTTTTTAATATAAACGTATCAAACAAAAAGTAGCTTCAATTTGAAAGAGGCATAAGCAGAACAAAGTAGTATAATAATAAGTATTACTTCATAATTAAAGAATTAGTCAGTTGTTCAGATGATAAATATTGTATTAGAAGACACAACTATGTGATAAGAGAATTATTTTAAAAAAAAGAAAGAAGAGAAGGTGGGAGGCAAGTGCAGGACAAAATACAATCATAATATAAGACAATGCAAAAAAAATCACTACATGGTAGAGAGCAACCAATCAGTAATAGTATATATATATATATATATATATATATATATATATATATATATATACACTGCTCAAAAAATAAAGGGAGCACTCAAATAACACATCCTAGATCTGAATGAATAAAATATTCTCATTGAATACTTTGTTCTGTACAAAGTTGAATGTGCTGACAACAAAATCACACAAAAATCATCAATGGAAATCAAATTTATTAACCAATGGAGGCCTGGATTTGGAGTCACCCCCAAAATTAAAGTGGAAAAACACACTACAGGCTGATCCAACTTTGATGTAATGTCCTTAAAACAAGTCAAAATGAGGCTCAGCATTGTGTGTGGCCTCCACGTGCCTGTATGACCTCCCTACAACGCCTGGGCATGCTCCTGATGAGGTTGCGGATGGTCTCCTGTTGGATCTCCTCCCAGACCTGGACTAAAACATTCGCCAACTCCTGGACAGTCTGTTGTGCAACGTGACGTTGGTGGATGGAGTGGGACATGATGTCCCAGATGTGCTCAATCGGATTCAGGTCTGGGGAACAGGCGGGCCAGTCCATAGCTTCAATGCCTTCATCTGGCAGGAACTGCTGACACACTCCAGCCACATGAGGTCTGGCATTGTCCTGCATTAGGAGGAACCCAGGGCTAACCGCACCAGCATATGGTCTCACAAGGGGTCTGAGGATCTCATCTCGGTACCTAATGGCAGTCAGGCTACCTCTGGCGAGCACATGGAGGGCTGTGCGGCCCTCTCAAGAAATGCCACCCCACACCATTACTGACCCACTGCCAAGCCGGTCATGCTGAAGGATGTTGCAGGCAGCAGATCGCTCTCCACGGCGTCTCCAGACTCTATCACGTCTGTCACATGTGCTCAGTGTGAACCTGCTTTCATCTGTGAAGAGCACAGGGGACGAGTGGCGACTTTGCCAATCCTGGTGTTCTGTGGCAAAAGCCAAGCGTCCTGCACGGTGTTGGGCTGTGAGCACAACCCCCATCTGTGGACGTCGGGCCCTCATACCACCCTCATGGAGTCGGTTTCTAACCGTTTGTGCAGACACATGCATATTTGTGGCCTGCTGGAGGTCATTTTGCAGGGCTCTGGCAGTGCTTCTCCTGTTCCTCCTTGCACAAAGACGGAGGTAGCAGTCCTGCTGCTGGGTTGTTGCCCTCCTACGGCCCCCTCCACGTCTCCTGGTGTACTGGCCTGTCTCCTGGTAGCGCCTACAGCCTTTGGACACTACGCTGACAGACACAGCAAACCTTCTTGCCACAGCTCGCATTGATGTGCCATCCTGGATGAGCTGCATTACCTGAGCAACTTCTGTGGGTTGTAGAGTCCGTCTCATGCTACCACGAGTGTGAAAGCACAACCAACATTCAAAATTGACCAAAACATCAGCCAGAAAGCATTGGTACTGAGATGTTGTCTGTTTTCCCCACCTGCAGAACCACTCCTTTATTGAGGGTGTATTGATAATTGGCAATAATTTCCATCTATTGTCTATTCCATTTGCACAACAGCATGTGAAATTTATTGTCAATCAGTGTTGCTTCCTAAGAGGACAGTTTGATTTCACAGATGTTTGATTCACTTGGAGTTATATTCTGTTGTTTAAGTGTTCCCTTTATTTTTTTGAGCGGTGTATATATACAGTATATACAAGCTGTAAGGCGGCGGTGTTCACAACGTGCAGCAACTGAGGCAGTGACCAAAGCAAGTCCAACATAAGCAGCTTTTATTCAACAAAACTCACAGGTAAACAGAAAGTCCTCCGGTTCGCAGCCGGGGTAACACAAGTCCATAACAACGGTTGCCGGGGTCAACGGCCGCGCTGGGCCGCTCAGAGCCTGATGGGTGCAGAACCTTCCCGGGCGTGGGTTCAGCTACTCACAGATCCGCCGAGCTTTCCTGCTATGCTCCTAGCAGGTCCCAACACTGAACAACACTAATCCTTAATGCAGGGTTTTTAAAGGACCTGTGGCAAGAGCCACTGGGAAACCCGGGTTGGAGGGAGAAGGCCGCCCCACTGCCTTCCTGTAGCCTCCTCCAAGAAATGAAAGCCCTGTCGGGTTTTACCTAATTGGCCTTAGCCAGACAGCCTGACCAGGTTAATTCTTACCTTCATTCCTGCATTGCAGCCATGCACTCCAACAGGTTTAATAGGTCTCTGTACAAATTCTGGGGGATATATAACGTCCCTCGTATACGATCCCGGTCACTGCCTCACATATCACCCCCCCTCTGTTCAAACTTGTGGGGTTGAACATTTGTCACCATACAGGGTGCCTGGGACAGGGCATCCGCGTTTGCCTGCGACTTCCCAGGGCGATGTTCTACAGAGAAACTGAAATTTTGCAGTGAAACCACCTGGTGACTCGCGCATTCCTTTCCTTGCCGTTCCTCATCCATACCAAGGGTGAGTGGTCCGTCACCAAGCGGAACAGATGCCTGAGTAAATAATAACGTAGTGATTCCAAGGCCCACTTAATAGCCAAACACTCCTCTACCACGCTATAGTTTTTCTCTGCCGGGATAAGTTTTCTTCTCAAGTAGGTGACCGGGTGCTCTTCACCATTCACTTTTTGTGACAATACCGCCCCTAGGCCTACCTCTGAGGCATCTGTCTGTACAATGAAAGTTTCCTTGAAGTTCGGGCTGATGAGGACCGGCTGTCCACACTGGGCCAATTTCAAGGACTGAAAGGCTTCTTCTGCCTGAGGGTTCCACCGAAACAATACTGATTTTTTTCCCTTTCAAGAGATCGGTCAGGGCCGCCGTTCTCCCAGCAAAATTAGGTATAAATCGGCGGTAATACCCAAGGATGCCAAGGAACGCCCTCACCTGCTTTGTACTTAACGGTTTAGGCCAGTTTTTTATGGCTTCAACTTTATTGATTTGGGGCTTGATAATTCCTCGGCCTATCACATACCCCAAATATCGGGCTTCCTCTAGCCCTATCGCACATTTTTTGGGGGTTTGCCGTTAACCCCGCGGCTCTGAGAGAAGCCAGCATCGCTTGTACCTGGGATAGGTGCGTATGGCAGTCGGTGCTAAAGATGATAATATCATCTAGATACGCGAACACGTACTCCTGATGAGGCTTGAGCACCATGTCAATCAGCCTCTGGAATGTAGCCGGGGCCCCATGTAACCCAAAAGGTAAGACCACATAGTGATAGAGTTATGAAGGCGGTCTTTTCCTTCGCCGATTCCATGAAAGGTACCTGCCAGTAACCCTTGGTGAGATCGAGCGTGGTAAAGTACTGGGCCTGCCCCAGTCTCTCAATCAGCTCATTCAGCCTGGGCATTGGATAAAGGTCAAATTTCGACACTTCATTTAATTTCCGGAAATCGTTACAGAAGCATAATGATCCATCTGGTTTCGGGCTCAGTACGATGGGGCTAGCCCACTCACTCCGTGATTCCCCGATGACGCCTAACTGGAGCATTTGTTTCACCTCAGCCGTGATGGCTTGCCTCCAGGCTTCGGGTACCCGGTACGGCCTCATTCGTAACCTTACCCCAGATTTGGTGACAATGTCATGTTGGAGAATCGTAGTCCTACCCGGTAGCTCTGAGAACACGTCGGTATTCTGCTGCATCAGCGAGCGAGCCTCCCGTCGCTGCTGTTTAGTGAGAGCATCACTTATCCTGACCTCTCCTCTGGACGCATCACTGGCTGAAAGTAGAGAACTCTCTGACGGCATGCCCGAAGTTATGTCTGTAACTAAACACTCTCGATCTTTCCAAGGTTTTAGCAGGTTTACATGATAAAGCTGCTCCGGTTTCCTCCTTCCGGGCTGATACACCTGGTAATTTGCCTCCCCCACCTTTTCTCGAACCTCATGTGGCCCTTGCCACTTGGCCATGAGCTTACTCTCGGCTGTGGGTACCAGTACTAACACCCGATCGCCCTTGTTAAAGGACCTGACCGTGGCTCTTTTATTATATGTACGCTTCTGTGCTGCCTGGGCATCTAACAGATGTTCTTTCACGATGAGCATGACCGCCGCGATCCGGTCCTGCATACTAGCCACGTGTTCAATTATACTCCTATGTGGAGTCAGCTCTTGTTCCCACGTCTCTTTGGCTATGTCCAACAGACCCCTAGGGTATCTGCCGTACAATAATTCAAAGGAAGAGAACCCTGTGGAAGCCTGGGGTACCTCACGGATGGCGAACATCAAATAGGGTAACAACATGTCCCAATCCCTTCCGTCCTTAGAACCACCTTTTTTAACATGGACTTGAGGGTTTTATTGAACCGTTCTACTAGCCCGTTGGTTTGAGGGTGGTACACCGACATGCGCAATTGTTTTATTTTTAGCAGTTTGCACAGTTCCCTCGTCACCTTGGACATAAAAGGGGTCCTTTGATCCGTCAGGATCTCCATAGGTAGTCCAAGGCGACAGAACAGGGCAAACCAAACAGCTCCCGTGCAATCAGTTTCGCCGAGGTGTGGCGCAGCGGTACTGCCTCCGGGTACCGGGTGGCATAGTCGACGACCACAAGTATATGTTGGTGGCCACGAGCAGATTTTACAATGGGCCCTACCAAGTCCATTGCAATCCGTTCAAAAGGTACCTCTATCATTGGCAAAGGTAATAATGGGCTACGGAAACTGGTGCTGGTTGTGCTCAGTTGACATTCGGGGCAGTATTCGCAGTACTTTTGGACCTCCGCGTAAATCCCAGGCCAAAAGAACTACTGCAAGATACATTCTTGCATCTTTTTAACCCCTAAGTGTCCACCCTACAGGTGTGTGTAAGCCATCTCCAGAACCGCCCGACGGTACGAATGAGGTACCTCTAACTGTTCCACGACCTCGTCCCTGATTTTGTCTACCCTATAGAGCAACTCACAGTTGACTACCATGCGTGGAAATAGAGTATCTGCACCGGGCTGTTGAGGTACGCCATTTACCTCTACCACCCTTTCCCGTGCCCGAGTCAGGGTGGGATCCTGTAGCTGAGCTGTCCCAAACGTGTTCCGGGACACTTCCAGCTCGGGGATCGATGGGGTCTCCTCGACCTCTCCTGCCAGCACCTCTAGGGAAGACCTATCGGGGTCATACTCTGTCCCCAGGTTGGACTCGAGTTCGTCGGGTACAGCGCATGTAATAAATTTTACTGGGGGAGGGTGGATTTTATTTTTTCACAGAGTCCAGAACAGGGACAAGTCTCTTCCCAACACAGTCGCATAGGGAAGAGTTTTTACTACCCCCACCACATGTTTTATGTCGCCACTTGGCGTGGACAAAACTACCTCCGCGGTTGGGTACTCTCGCAGGTCCCCATGGGTACACACAACCCCGACTGTCCGTCCACTGGGGTTGTCTTCTGCCACCAGCGACCCATGTACCAAAGTCACTAAGCTCCCCGAGTCTAGGAGGGCCTCCGTGGGGTACCCATTAACCAGTACCTGGCACAGTTGGGGTTAACTGTCCGGGGGGTCGGCACTCGCAGTGCAGACGGTTTGGGCGTACATTGAGACCTGGCAGTTATACCCGCAGTCCATGGGCTCCGTATACAGAGGGCAGTAAGCAACCACATGTCCTGGCCCCTGACACCGCCAGCACCTAATGGTGGGGGTACTGTTAGTTCTTATGACCGTTTGGGAGGGAACCGGCCTCCTGCCACTCTCACTCCGGGGTACCCTTTTAGCACGGGTACGGTGCTGACAGTCCTCAGCAGAGGGACGCAACCCCTTTCCCATTTCCTGGGTAGGCAGGGATCGGCGTGATGGCCGCGAGGGGGCAGAGTCCCGGATAAAGTCCTGAGTGGCCAAGTAGCGCTCGATCAGGCTGACCACCTGGTCAAGGGTGCCGGGGTCCCCTTGCCCCACCCAACGTTGGACAGCAGCCGGGAGAGTCCTCACCAGCCGGTCGATGACCACCCTCTCCACCATATGGGCTGGAGTCAAAGACTCAGGCTGGAGCCGCCTCTTTACCAGCTGCAAAAGGTCATAAGCCTGAGACCGGGCATGTCGGGTCTCCACAAAGCCCCATGAAAATACGTGCTGAGCCCTCACGTACGTATTGACCCTCAGCCGGGCAAGGATCTCACCTTTGAGCCTCTGGTAGTCCTGGGTGTCCTCCCGACTGAGGTCAAAGTAGGCCTTCTGGGCATCGCCGACCAAAAATGGAACCACCACTTTTGCCGACTGGCCGGCTGGTAGGTTTTCCCGCTCTGCTGTGCGTTCATAGATGGACAGGAAGGCTTCCACGTCGTCCTCCGGTTCCATCTTCCCCAATGCTGAGCGAACCTTGTCCCGAGCCTCTCGATGTTCCGGGGCTTGTCGCCGTCGGCATCTCCCGCAGGGCTGTGAGCTGCTGCACGATCAGCTCATTGGTGTGTTGCTGCTGCTTGAGCTGCTCCTGCTGCTGCTTGAACTGCTTCTGCTGCTGCCGCTGCGTGAGGACCAATTGCCTTAACAGCTCCTCCATTTTGTCCACGGGGTTGGGCTGAAAGGTGGCCGGCCGGATTGTGGTCATGCAGCTGCCGGTGGGGTATGTCTCAGTCAAAATGCCCGCATTCTCCACCAAGCTGTAAGCCGGCGGTGTTCATACCATGCAGTAACTGAGGCAGTGACCCAAGCAAGTCCAACATAAGCAGCTTTTATTCAGCAAAACTCATAGGTAAACAGAAAGTCCTCCGGTTCGCAGTCGGATTAACACAAGTCCATAACAACGGTTGCCGGGGGCAACGGCCGCGCCGGGTCGCTCAGAGCCTGACAGGTGCAGAGCCTTCCCGGGCGTGGGTTCAGCTACTCACAGATCCACTGAGCTTTCCTGCTATGCTCCTAGCAGGTCCCAACACTGAACAACACTAATCCTTAATGCAGGGTTTTTAAAGGACCTGTGGCAAGAGCCACTGGGAAACCCGGGTTGGAGGGAGGAGGCCGCCCCACTGCCTTCCTGTAGACTCCTCCAAGAAATGAAGGCCCTGTCGGGTTTTACCTAATCTGCCTTAGCCGGATAGCCTGACCAGGTCAATGCTTACCTTCATTCCTGCATTGCAGCAGCAGCTGTGTCTGTGACTGCAATGCACTCCAACAGGTTTATTAGGTCTCTGTACACATTCTGGGTGATATATAACGTCCCTCGTATATGATCCAGGTCTCTGTCTCACAATACCCTCAAAATTGGTATAATGTAATAACACATAAATTATTTTGAGAGTATCAATACAGAGGGCATACATATATATTATAATTATACATATTAACCAATAATGGAAAATATAATGTGTCAACTCACCACGTGTCCCTGCATCAGCCTCCACCAACCCCTGAGCCTGTTTTCGCATTTATCACCAGGCCAAATTTTACAATTTTGACCAGTGTCACTTTATGTGTTAATTAGAGATGAGCGTTGTTCTATTCGAACTGTTCGCCAATCTCAAATTCGAGCTGTTTTGGGCGGTGTTCGAGCCGGTCGGCGAACACGAACAATTTGAGAAAAATTCGGCTGTTCGAGGTTATGTTCGATAACTGTTCGTGCACCAAAATCATAACTGGATTTTTTCTCAGTAATGATGAAAATTAATGTTAATACGCAGTTTGAGTGTACAGCGGGGCGGGGGGAGGGGCAGGGGATGGATCTCTGCAGGAACAATGAAGATCTCCATTTTTTTTTCTCTTTCCCGCATTTGCAGTGGGGAGGTGCAATCTGTCAGCCTATCAGCAGCGCACACACGGAGCGAAGTGCTTTTTTTCACACAAGCAAGGGCATGTGTGATTGGCAGTGTATGTCACATGTCCTTGCCCTATAAGACCAAGCCATTTTCCCCGTCGCCACCATTTTCTCACTGCTGCAGCTGCGTGTTAGACGGCACCGCTGTTGCTGTGTGCGCTATACCTTGTTAATTTCAAGCCAATTTTCGCACAAATATACAGATAGCTTGGGAGTAGGGAATAGTTGTGATTGCAGTCCTTTTAAGGACTAGGTTACAGCATTTCCTACGACTTTTATCAGGCAGGTCTGTGCTCTTAAATAGATAGATTGTGGGAGTAAAGACTAATTGTAATTGGAGTCCTTTTCAGGACTAGGTTACATCAGTTCCTATCAGTTTTTGCCAGGCAGGTCTGTGCCAGTGCTGTGCAAGTTTTTTTCACAGCATTTGGCTGAATCTAGCAAAGCTAATCCTTTTTGGCCTATTGCAGAGTGTGTTAGTCAGTGGAGTAGCCTATCTGTGTTGCAAGATATACCACCTGTGTATAGAATACCAATTTTTTTACTGCACCTAGTGAAGTAAAATCTTTTGGGCATAGCATCATTCTATTAGTCCATCTATACTGACCTCCATCAGGTTGCAAACTGAATATAATTTTTTTCTGCATCTAGCTCTGAAAAAATATTTGGGCTTCTAGCAGTGTGTGGGACTTGGTCTATTAGTCCATCTATACTGACCTCCATCAGGTTGCAAATTAAAAATAATTTTTTTCTTCATTTAGCTCTGAAAAAATATTTGGGCTTCTAGCAGTGTGTGGGACTTGTTCTATTAGTCCTTCTATACTGACCTCCAGCAGGTTGCAAATTGAATATAATTTTTTTCTGCATCTAGCTCTGAAAAAATATTTGGGCTTCTAGCGGTGTGTGGGACTTGGTCTATTAGTCCATCTATACTGACCTCCATGAGGTTGCAAATTAAAAATAATTTTTTTCTGCATCTAGCTCTGAAAAAATATTTGGGCTTCTAGCAGTGTGTGGGACTTGGTCTATTAGTCCATCTATACTGACCTCCATCAGGTTGCAAATTAAAAATAATTTTTTTCTTCATTTAGCTCTGAAAAAATATTTGGGCTTCTAGCAGTGTGTGGGACTTGTTCTATTAGTCCTTCTATACTGACCTCCAGCAGGTTGCAAATTGAATATAATTTTTTTCTGCATCTAGCTCTGAAAAAATATTTGGGCTTCTAGCGGTGTGTGGGACTTGGTCTATTAGTCCATCTATACTGACCTCCATCAGGTTGCAAATTAAAAATAATTTTTTTCTGCATCTAGCTCTGAAAAAATATTTGGGCTTCTAGCGGTGTGTGGGACTTGGTCTATTAGTCCATCTATACTGACCTCCATCAGGTTGCAAATTAAAAATAATTTTTTTCTGCATCTAGCTCTGAAAAAATATTTGGGCTTCTAGCGGTGTGTGGGACTTGGTCTATTAGTCCATCTATACTGACCTCCATCAGGTTGCAAATTAAAAATAATTTTTTTCTGCATCTAGCTCTGAAAAAATATTTGGGCTTCTAGCAGTGTGTGGGACTTGGTCTATTAGTCCATCTATACTGACCTCCATCAGGTTGCAAATTGAATAAAAAAAATTTCTGCATCTAGCTCTGAAAAAATATTTGGGCTTCTAGCGGTGTGTGGGACTTGGTCTATTAGTCCATCTATACTGACCTCCATCAGGTTGCAAATTAAAAATAATTTTTTTCTGCATCTAACCCAGTCAATAGTTTTGGCCTAATACCACAGTTTGGCCACTCAGCTCTGCTCGGTTACCATCCATTGTTTTTTTGTGCAAACAACTCCAGAGTTGTGAATTAGTTAACCACCAAAATGAGTGGAAAAAGGCCTGCTGCTGGTGGAAAGGGGAATAGGCGTGTTGGGAAGGGGAAAAAAGGTTGTGTCCGTGGGGTAGGTGCAGAAGAAAGACCATCTTCCAGCCAAACTAAAATGTCTACTTCTTTTAGCGGACAATGTGATAAGATCCCTTTCTTACGGCCACGCCAATCGCTACAAATTCCAGATGAGGCACAAAAACAGCAGGTGCTTCAACGGATATCAAGTGCTCCTTTAAGTGGGCTCTCCTCCACATCAACTTCAACATCACAAATACTCCAGTCCTCAAAGGTGTCACCCAAATCGCACTTGCTTCCTCACAGCTCCCAAATCTCCAGCTGCCCGTCTGAGTATGAGGTAGAACAGATGGTTGAGTCTGCAGAGCTGTTTACTCATACTATAGCCTGGGAATCAGAGGTCGACTCCAGCGCTTCTGTGAATCCAGACGAGGAAATGATCTGCACTGATGCCCAGAATCTTTATGAGTCGGATCCAGGACCAGACGCAGAAGGTTCTGACCATAATGTAGACCCTCATTCCCAAACTGTAACTCCTGTTGGTGGAGACAATGAGGAAGACGATGATAAGACTCAAATACCTGATTGGAGCGACAACTTTAGTTTTTTGTCAGGGCAGGAACAGGTTGGCTCTGAGGACGACGGGTGTGATAACGCACAGGGTGATGATGATGAGGTCGGAGATCCCACTTACTGTCAACCCACAGTCAGCCAAGAGATGAGGTCAGCAGAGGAGGTGGAGGAAGATGCTAGTGACGACGAGGTCAGGTTGCGCCTTCCTGGACAGAGACGTAGTACTGGAAGCACGTCAACAACTGCATCCTCAAACACAACTCTGCCTCTCACCACAAGTCGTGGTGGCTCTTCAGGTCGCATGGGTGCTAAGCCTTGCATAGCCTGGGCATTTTTTCAGATCGATAAAGATGACCCAACTCGTGTTATCTGTAACATTTGTCAGCAACAGCTAAGTAGAGGCCAAAAAATACATAGTTTGAGTACTTCATGCATGAACCGGCACATGGACATGAAGCATAAGTTGCAGTGGGAAGCTCAGTGTGCTACAATGCGGTCTAGCCGGCCGGGCCAACCACCGTCTGCCATATCTTGTGCATCCGCGGCCTCTTCATCCTCTGTGACTGGGGGGACAGCAGTCACACCTGTTTTGGGGCGCAGACCTGCCACCTCTTTACCCGCAACAGCCAGCGTGATTGGCAGGTCATCATTTTCTTTGGAGGTGGTAACACCAGCTGGTCTTGAGCGCTGTCCGACATCGATAGCACCACCTTTGGATCAAGGCAACCTAACATGTCCGCCTGCATCTTCCTCACAGACCGGCAGTTTGCCGGGGACACCCTTATCAACCCCGTCTAAGCACAATAGCCAGCCCTCGGTCCCTCAGATGTGGACAAGTAAAAGACCATTTCCTCCTAGCCATGAGAAAGCTAAGAGGTTGAATTTCACCATCTGCAAGCTCTTGGCTACAGAAATGCTGCCTTTCCGCCTGGTGGACACAGAGGATTTTCGAGACCTTATGTCCGTCGCAGTGCCCCAGTACCAGATGCCCAGTCGGCACTACTTCTCAAAGAAAGGTGTGCCTGCGCTCCACCAGCATGTCGCACACAACATCACCGCTTCTTTGAGAAACTCTGTGTGTGACAGGGTGCATTTCACCACAGACACTTGGACGAGTAGGCATGGACAGGGGCGTTACATGTCGCTGACTGGGCACTGGGTAACTATGGTGACAGCAGGACAAGGGGCTGCTGTCCAAGTCTTGCCGTCCCCACGAGTTGTGCGTCAATCCTCTTTATGTCATTTTTCCTCCACTGCTTCTGCCTCCTCAACCTCCTCTCAGTCTTCCACCTGCACCCAAAGCCTGTCTGGTCATGCCACAAGCTTTCTAACTGCGCAGAAGGGATCATGCACACCTCCTTACACACGGGTGTTCGACGAACCGAACCGAGCTCGAACACTACGGGGGTGGCTCAACACTAGTGTTAATAACTCTGGAATGCTTCAACGGATCCCAGTGATCCTGAGATTTTTTTTTGTAACATATTGTACTTAATAATAGTGGTAAAATTTGTTCAATATAACTTGCGTTTATTTGTGAAAATATAGAAAAATTGGCAAAAGTTTTGAAAATTTCGCAATTTTCAAACTTTTAATTCTTATGGCCTTAAATCGGAGAGTTATGCCAAGAAACAAAGTGGTATGCAAATGGCTGGAGATTACCCTATAAAAATACCAATTTATTGTATACACATGTAACAAAATAAGACAGTACATAATATTAAAATTTTTAAAAAGGCTAGAAGCCTAGACCATGTAACACATATGTGATACTGTTATGCACACGCCCGGGCTAAGCGGCGTGTGCGTGTGATTGGTAGTGATTCCACTGGACCGTGCCGGAGAGTGAATGCCTGGAGGGGCGTGACTAGGTATTCACCCGATCCGACCAGGGTCGCACGACGGCATACGACGCCAGTGCACCAAGGAGGAACCGAGCAGAGGGACCAGGTGCTACTCCAGGACAGACCCCGGACACGGCTGTTGACCCACACAGGGGAATACAGGAACAGGCTGGTAGGCTGGCACACAGACTGGTGGGTATAGGCAGGCACGACTGGTATGCAGGCAGGCGGGTATGCAGGCAGGGGGGTAAAGGCAAGCACAGCTAGAGTGCAGACAGGGAGGCACTAGCAGGTAGGAACACAGGCGGGATAGGACCCAGTACACACCGGGACTAAGGAACAATACAGGCAGAACAGGTAAAGGACAGGAGAGAGTTCAGACTGGAACTGAGTGTACGGAGGAGACCGACACTGCAGAGGGATACAGGAGCGGGTCTGGGAATACGGCCCCCAGAGAGGCGGAACGAACAGGCAAGGAGCATGTTCAGACAGGACAGACCAGACACAGGAGCGGGTCTAGGAAATCGGCCACTAGAAGGCGGAGCGAACAGGCAAGGAGCGTGTTCAGACAGGACAGACCAGACACAGGAGCGGGTCTAGGAAATCGGCCACTAGAAGGCGAGAGGAACAGGCTAGGAGCGTGTTCAGACAGGTCAGACAAGATACAGGAATGGGTCTAGGTAATCGGCCCCTAGAAGGCAGGAGGAACAGGCTAGGAGCGTGTTCAGACAGGACAGACAAGAGAACACAGAAAGGACTCAGTTCAGACACGGGAACTAATACCGAAAAGCAGGAGACATACAGGACTCAGTTCAGACACGGGAGCTGATACCGCAAAGCAGGAGACATACAGGACTCAGTTCAGACACGGGAGCTGATACCGCAAAGCAGAAGACATACAGGACTCAGTTCAGACAGGCCTGGAAATACAGCCTCCAGGAAAGGCAGACAAGGAAACAAAGAACGGGACCTGGCACCTTCAGAGTGCAAGCACACACTGAAGGAAACACTATGCTCAGGCAGGGATAGAAGGGAGCTGCTGAGCTATATACCAAGTGACAGACAGCAATAGGCTGAGGACGCACAAGGGGTGTGACCCACAGCAGGTACAAAAGGCAGGAAGTGATCGGGCGCCGCCCTTAAGCAGCAGAAACAGACACAAACAGACAGCATGGAGGGAAGCCAGAGAGACATTCTGGACAGGAGATCAAGTGCGCCCTCTTGCACAGTGGGAGATGGACCACCATGCAAGGACGCCGCCAGGTATGTTACAGTACCTCCCCCCTTACGCCCCCTCTTCTTCAGGCCTGCCAGAATCTTCCGCAGGGAATTCGAGGACCAGTCGTTCACTGGGTTGGAGGGGGACAGAGACTTGAGGGTAATCTCTGCTTCGAGGTACATCTTGTCAAGCTCACAGGAAAAAATAGACGGGTTATCAGGTACATAATGAGGAAAAGTCACTGTCTCTTTGTTATCTGGTGGTATCCCGGAGGATTCAGGAAACAACTGGAGGTCCTCCGCCGGGTCAGAAGAGTGCAGAGGCTCAGAGAAAACAACTGCTTCAGAGTACACTAGGTCAGACTCACTGGAGGAAGCAGGCGAGGTATCGGGTACCGAGTATAGGAAAGTCTCTGTCCATTCACCACCAGGTGGCACCCCGAAGGGTTCTGAACACAACTGGAGGTCCTCCGCCTGGTCGGAGGGGTGTAGAGACTCAGGAGTAACCTCTGCTTCGGAGTACACTAGGTCGGACTCACTGGACGAAGCGAGCGAGGTATCAGGTACAGGATATAGGAAAGTCTCTGTCCATTCACCACCAGGTGGCACCCCGAAGGATTCTGAACACAACTGGAGGTCCTCCGCCTGGTCGGAGGGGTGTAGAGACTCAGGAGTAACCTCTGCTTCGGAGTACACTAGGTTGGACTCACTGGACGAAGCGAGCGAGGTATCAGGTACAGAGTATAGGAAAGTCTCTGTCCATTCACCACCAGGTGGCACCCCGAAGGATTCTGAACACAACTGGAGGTCCTCCGCCTGGTCGGAGGGGTGTAGAGACTCAGGAGTAACCTCTGCTTCGGAGTACACTAGGTTGGACTCACTGGACGAAGCGAGCGAGGTATCAGGTACAGAGTATAGGAGAGTCTCTGTCCTTTCGCTACCAGGTAGCACCCCGAAGGGTTCAGGAGACAACTGGAGATCCTCCGCCTGGTCGGAGGGGTGTAGAGACTCGGAGGTAACTACCACTTTGGGGTACCCATTGTCAGGCTCACAGGACGAAGCGGACAAAGTATTGTGTACCGGGTGTAGAGAAGTCTCTCTCCATTTGTCATCGAGTGGTATCCCGGAGGGTTCAGGAGGCAACAGGGGATCCTCCGCCAGGTAGTAGAGGTGCACAGACTCTGAGGTAACCACAGCTTTGGAGCATCCTTGGACATGCACACCGGTTAAAGAGAGAGAAGCATCTGATGCCGGGTGCAGGAAGTTCTCCTGTGTGGAGTCTGGATGGGCAGAAGTCTCTTCAGCCAGGAGAACTGGTGCACTACCCACGCACATTACCCATTGGGGTTTCTCCGGGATACAGGGAGATGAAGCTTCAGTAGGGACTTCAAGGTTGGGGTCAGGAGGTCTCAGGGAGGACAGACCCTGGCGTGACGGCTTGCCTCTAAGTCTAGCACGTCTGGACTGCCTCTTGAGGTTGAGAGAAGTATTCCGGAAAGCGTAGTCACCCTGTGAGGATTCTGGGTGGGCAGTAGTCTCATTGGGCTGGAGGACTATTGCGCTACCCACACACATTACCCGTCGGGGCTGCTCCGGGATATTGGGAAGTGAAGCTTCAGCAGGGGCTTCAGAGTTAGGGTCCTCGAAGACCATACGAAAGGCCACCAGGAAGGCCTGCAGGTCAAGGATGACAGGATCCCATGCTTCCCATAGGGGGGTGACCCATTTCAAGGCATCACCCGCTAGGTAGTCAATCATAAAGGCCACTTTAGCCCAATCGGAAGGAAAATAGAGAGGGTAGGCCTTAAAGTGTAGCATGCATTGCTCCACAAATGCACGACACTGTCTTGGATCCCCATAGTAACGTGGCGGATCCGCAGGAACGAGAGCTGATAGATCCATCTGGACGGGTGCGTAATTCGCCTGGAACTCAGCTAAAGGGGGAAAAAAATGTATTTATTTATTTTAATGCATGTATTCGCTGGAAAAACTTCTCAAAGAGCGAAGGCCGTGGGGCTCAACGGGAACCATGGCCTGAGCATGCTGTTATGCACACGCCCGGGCTAAGCGGCGTGTGCGTGTGATTGGTAGTGATTCCACTGGACCGTGCCGGAGAGTGAATGCCTGGAGGGGCGTGACTAGGTATTCACCCGATCCGACCAGGGTCGCACGACGGCATACGACGCCAGTGCACCAAGGAGGAACCGAGCAGAGGGACCAGGTGCTACTCCAGGACAGACCCCGGACACGGCTGTTGACCCACACAGGGGAATACAGGAACAGGCTGGTAGGCTGGCACACAGACTGGTGGGTATAGGCAGGCACGACTGGTATGCAGGCAGGCGGGTATGCAGGCAGGGGGGTAAAGGCAAGCACAGCTAGAGTGCAGACAGGGAGGCACTAGCAGGTAGGAACACAGGCGGGATAGGACCCAGTACACACCGGGACTAAGGAACAATACAGGCAGAACAGGTAAAGGACAGGAGAGAGTTCAGACTGGAACTGAGTGTACGGAGGAGACCGACACTGCAGAGGGATACAGGAGCGGGTCTGGGAATACGGCCCCCAGAGAGGCGGAACGAACAGGCAAGGAGCATGTTCAGACAGGACAGACCAGACACAGGAGCGGGTCTAGGAAATCGGCCACTAGAAGGCGGAGCGAACAGGCAAGGAGCGTGTTCAGACAGGACAGACCAGACACAGGAGCGGGTCTAGGAAATCGGCCACTAGAAGGCGAGAGGAACAGGCTAGGAGCGTGTTCAGACAGGTCAGACAAGATACAGGAATGGGTCTAGGTAATCGGCCCCTAGAAGGCAGGAGGAACAGGCTAGGAGCGTGTTCAGACAGGACAGACAAGAGAACACAGAAAGGACTCAGTTCAGACACGGGAACTAATACCGAAAAGCAGGAGACATACAGGACTCAGTTCAGACACGGGAGCTGATACCGCAAAGCAGGAGACATACAGGACTCAGTTCAGACACGGGAGCTGATACCGCAAAGCAGAAGACATACAGGACTCAGTTCAGACAGGCCTGGAAATACAGCCTCCAGGAAAGGCAGACAAGGAAACAAAGAACGGGACCTGGCACCTTCAGAGTGCAAGCACACACTGAAGGAAACACTATGCTCAGGCAGGGATAGAAGGGAGCTGCTGAGCTATATACCAAGTGACAGACAGCAATAGGCTGAGGACGCACAAGGGGTGTGACCCACAGCAGGTACAAAAGGCAGGAAGTGATCGGGCGCCGCCCTTAAGCAGCAGAAACAGACACAAACAGACAGCATGGAGGGAAGCCAGAGAGACATTCTGGACAGGAGATCAAGTGCGCCCTCTTGCACAGTGGGAGATGGACCACCATGCAAGGACGCCGCCAGGTATGTTACAGATACAATATCATAAAACTAGCACCTACCCTCATAGGCCAATATATATAACATACAAGGCATCCAGAGGTCACAAGGTAACAAGAGCTCACATTAGTATGCACTAATGTGCACGTAAGCACAGTAAATGCAATATATAAATATTTAACGTACCGGAAAATGTGCAATTAATGGCTGAAAGATAACAGAATAATCATCAGTAGTCAAATAGAGTACCTAACTAGATGTAACACACAAAAGAAAAAGGATATACCAAATATATAAATCAAATCTGAACCTGATTGACCTGATAGTAAAGGAAACTTGGAAAAGGCAAAAATTTAAAGATGAGGGATATAGACCGCATGCTTATCGCCACACCTATTGTGGCTTCATCAGTGGTAAGGGTGTCACTTTTATATAAGTACAAATCAAAAAGAATCAAAGAAATATGTGTAGAGTATAAGAGATTAGCGATCAGAGGCCATGATGGAGACCAGGGCAGCAGATCGGTGTCCAGAACTCATGTTTGCGCATGCGTGCGGTATCAGAATATATGCATGGGCATAGAACCTATAATGCGCACGAGTGGGAATACCTGGAGCAGTGCATATATTAAATGACGTCGGAGCTCTTGTAGTTTTCAATATGCATGTGCCAAAGTGCCAGGATTTATTAATAAATTGCAGTAAATCAGAGAGTTACCATATTTTTCGGACCATAAGATGTGCCAGACCATAAGATGCACCCAGGTTTTAGAGGTGGAAAATAGGGGGAAAAAACTTTTGAAGCAAAAAATGTGGTAAAATATTTTTGATGAGTGAAAAGGTTTTTCTGGCACCATTGGCTTCCGGATTGAGAAGTGAGTGGTGCTCATATCCCGCCAGCAAGCCTACCAACATACCTGCATGATAGCTACCAGTCATGAATCTGTCCTGTCAGGTATCTGTAGACATGATGTCCTCAACACTGCTCACCTCCCAATGCGCCCGTGGATCAGGCAGAATGTATACACTGGATGTATGACCTAAGGCAGATACGGTATGTTTCCCTCTGAAATGCTGCAGCAGAGGAAAACATACCGTACTTTGGCTTCTCCTCTCCTGCTGTCAATGACTGACAAGTCTCTTCCTGTACATGTACACAGGAAAAAATTGCCACTCACTGGGAGAAGATGGGGAGAATCCACTGGGAACCCACCTGTTCGATTAGTCTCCAGTGTGGTTCGGTGTATGGCTTTTAAAGTACCGTACCATATGTTTTTCTTTGAAACACCGAATAGATATACAGGCAGTGTGTATCAGGTACTGACTGTATGACGTCAGCCATGTATGGTATGTCCTCTTTAAGATCCCATAGGTACCATTTATGTCAAGTAGTTGCCTTTGAGGAGAACTATAACTCCTAGCATGTCCTGCAGCTCCTATGGCATGCTGGGAGTTATTGTGACATGCAGAAGTAGTGCTGTTGCTTCCAAAGCATCCAGCAACTGATACAAATAATACAAACACAGGAGACAGGAAGTGTGCTTCAGAAGCATCCAGCAACTAGAGGGGTTAACACAGTCACAGGAGACAGGGAGTGTTTTAGCAGAGCCCCAGGGGGATTGTGGGGAACTTGTTATTGTAGTCTGGCTGAAGCCGAAGAGAAAGGTGGTGTGTTATCTGGATTTGACAGAAGGCAACTGAACAGGATTCAGATCAGGAGAAAAACTAAACACAGGTCAGATAAACTCCCTGAACTAACAGTGCAGAGTATTATCGGACAGGAAGATAAGGACTGGAAGGAACTGTGTCACAGGGATCATTTCCCTCATGAAACCCTCCCCTTCCTCCATCTCCATGCAGGATAAAGAATGCTGTGTACTATTGTGTCCTTGTGAAGGAAAAGCCTGTGGTTGTGTTTGAATAGACATGTGCTACTAAAAGATCTAATCTATGCTGAATTATGCTACTGAAAAGACTGTAATACTGTGCCTTGTGAAGAAACTACTGTATTGTTACTGGAGCCATTTGCTCAAGAAACTCAGACTGTACTGTAATGAAGATTGTTGCTGTAATAAACCCGTCTCCCCTTATCTGAACCTAGCGGCGTGCATGTAACATTGGTGGCCCGTACGTGGAATCCTGAGTGGGAATTAGCGTGTAGAGGGAGAAGAGGAAAAGTGTCTGGAAAAAAAACAGCAGCACAGCACCTCAATTCAACTCTGCTACCCCAGTTAAAGGGAACCATCCCTAAAGAAAACTCACTAGCAGCAATGGTTGTGGAAATACAAATGGACAGAATTAGTGAGCTGCTTCTTCAGTTAACCTGTGAAGAATTGAGAACAGTAGCAGAACATATAAAGATGTCAGAAGAACAGATTTCTAAAACACACAACTGCAAGCAACTGTTAGCTGGCATTAAGGCAAAAATGGATGAGCTGGGGGAGAAAGAAGCTGAAGACGTCATGGGGACGTTCCTCCAGGAACTAACACAGTTTCTAACCAGGTTGAAGTTGGAGGATGGAGGGGCGGCACCAATTACCAAAAGTGGGAATCTCCGTCCGCAGACAGAACTACAGCAATTGAAAGAACAATTCAAAGCCCTAACAACAGCCCTGCAGGAATCGACCAAAACCTCTGAACGGGTGACAGACTCAGACAGAACCTTTACCCTGATCGGGTTAGATAAATCAGGAAGACGGTCCTCTCTATCACCACAAATCACTATAAGGAAAGAATTGAAGATCCTGGGACAGATTGGAGAGTGTGAACAGAAAGAGAAACTGTCTTATATGAACTTGTTGCACCTGATCAATGAAGGCTTAGGGAAAGGCTACCAGCCAGATGAGATCATCGAGGGGGTGGTGAAAGCGATCAACCCAGGACTGAACCGCTGTAGTGTGCTAGAAATGAAGAGTCAATTGACATTGCAACATCTGAAGATGATTTTAAAAGGGCACTATAAAGAAAAGAGTACCTCAGAATTGTTCCACCGACTCATTAACATCTCACAGAACAGTAATGAATCACTCCAAAGTTTCTTCTTCAGAGCCATTGAACTTAAGGATAGACTGTTGTTTTCATCCAGAGATATAGAAGCGGAGGAGAAGTTTGATGCTGGGTTAGTCCAGAAGAAGTTCTTGAGATCATTGGGAATGGGGTTAATCAGCAAAGATATCAAGGTGCAGCTGAAACAGTACCTGGCATTCTGGACGAAGTCCTAATTGAAAAAATGAATGAGGCAGCTAGTTTGGAGTCAGAGAGCGAACAGAAGTTAAAGAAAGGCTCTGCTTCTAAGACCACCAAAGTAAGTCAGCTGAAGTTGGAGACCCCCAGTGGCCAGTCCGAAGATCATCATGGAGACCCTCCAATACCACCTCCGAGAGGGAATATTAAACCACCAACAAAAGAGAGGACAACCAGCACTGACTGGGAAGAAGTAATAGGAGAACTGCAAGTTGAATTGATTGAGGTGAAAAAGTTGTTCGTTCCAGGCCAGAATCTGTATCTCTCAGACCCAGGAGTGGGTTCCAAAACAGAAGATACTCGGCTTGTGAGGTGTGCCGTTCATCAAATCAGAGTACGGTATGCCTTCACTGTTTAAGATGTGGTGAGGAAGGACATTATGCCAAGGAAAGCCCATGGTCACAGTCGTTTGGGTTAAAAAGACAAGAGGTTGCCAGTGCGGGGCGAGTGGTAACCACGACACAGAGGATGCCCCAGAAGCAAATCCTAATCTCACCAAACCCCTGAACGGCGCATGAGCTAAAACGGCTGCGTCAGTACTATCCCCAAGTGTGTTCGCATCTACAACAGCGGCAAAAGAGACAGGGGCATCAGTTACTTAATGCCCAGTGCGGGGGTCAAACAATGTACTCCTGGGAGGAGGATTCTTCAATCAGTAAAGATAGCCTCATCAGCTTGATTGGTGAAAGGTGCTTTATACTGTGCCAGATAGATGGACTCTTGGTAAAAGCACTGTGGAACACAGGAGCCCAAGTGAGCCTTTTAAATGACGAATGGAGAAGGCGCTACCTGCCACATACCTACCTTCAGTCGCTACAAGAACTCTTAGGACCAGTGGAACTCCACGGCTAAGCCGTCACCTAGACCGAAATTCATTTCATAGGCTGCGTGGAAGTGACTTTCCAACTCAGGGCCATGAAGAACAGCAACACCATCGAGCTTTTGGTACCTTTTCTCGTGACCAGTGATCAGAACGTGGCAGAGGATCCTATCCTGTGTTATAATGTAATCAGTGAGGTCATCACGAAACACAAGTCAGGGACGGTGGTGGTGGATGCAATTGCCACATCGCCCGCCATACCCAACGCCGTGGCAGAAAATTTGATTCATAGAGTAAAGAAAGCACAGAATACAATGGACCTAAAAGAAGTCAAGGTAGGCTGGCGCCCAACCATCATCCCTGCAAACCAAATGGTGGGGGTGAGGTGTGGAGTCCGGGTAGAACTGGGAAGAAAAGTCCAGAAAAGACTGTACGTGCCAAAAGACTCATCAGAACTTCCGGAAGGCTTAGTTCAAGGTGAGACTGTGCTTACAATTCCTACTGGTGGGTTTGCTCGAGTGACAGTACCGGTGATGAATACTACGAAACACAAAATTAAACTGGATCCAAAGACTGTGTTAGGTCACATTGAAACCATTAAAAACGGTATATCCAGCCAGTGTGAGACCCGCCCAGGGGTCTACCGTGAATTCAGTCTCCCCACCGAGGAACAGGAGTTGCCCAGGGGAGGAAATTGCATGACCCACCGTAGGGTCCTGGGATTTCCCAGTATCCCTGAAACACTTGTGTGCTGAAGATATAGCGATAGCAAAACAGATGCTGAGAGAAGAGTGTCATGCATTCTCTAAAGATGACTCTGATATAGGCTGTATCCCGTCGTTGCAATTGAAAATCAATTTGAAAGACACGACCCCAGTAACCAGAAGTTATATGTCTGTGCCGAAACCATTACACCGTGAAGTGAAAGAGTATTTACAAGATCTAATCAACAGAGGTTGGGTCCAAAAGTCAAAGTCGTCTTATTCCTCTCCTGTTGTTTGTGTTAGGAAGAAGGACGGTACATTGAGACTCTGTTGTGATTACCGAGAACTAAACCGAAAGTCAGTACCTGATCGGCACCCAATACCAAAGATTCAAGATATGCTGGATAGCCTATCAGGAAGTACCTGATTCTCTGTCCTCGATCAGGGTAAAGCATACCATCAAGGGTTTGTTGAAGAGTCCAGTAGACCCTTAACAGCATTCATCACACCGTTGGGGTTATACAAGTGGATCTGCATAACTTTTGGGCTCAGTTCAGCTCCAGCAGAATTTCAGAGGAGCATGGAAACCTGTTTGGAAGGATAGAGGGACGATATCTGCCAGCCGTACTTGGATGACAATGTGGTACACAGCAAAACTTTCTGGGAGCATGTTGAACACGTGAGGACCGTATTACAGCGGTATCAACAACACGGAGTTAAGTTGACCCCAAAGAAGTGTGAACTGTTCAAAAGGCAAGTCCGATTTCTAGGGAAAATTGTGTCTGGAGAAGGATATACCATGGACCCTTGCCTTAAAAGACAAGTGGCCCTCTACTGTCGGGGAGCTGAGACAGATCTAAGGATTCCTCTCGTACCATTCTGAACTTCTCCAGGATTGCCGCCCCGCTATACCGCCTCTTGGGGGGGACGACAGAGTCAACAACACCCACAGAGAGAAAGAAGAACTGGGGTAGGACCGGGCTTAAAAGAAACAACGCCGTTTCATCCAACAGCCCATTCTCTGGACAGCAGACCACCAGGAGGTATCGGAAGAACTAGTAGGCTACCTGGTAAAACCACCCATCTTGGGATATCCTGATTTCAACTTACCATTTGTTCTTCATTGTGACACTTCTCAAGTTGGACTGGGAGCTGGCCTGTATCAGCATTAAGATGGAAAACTGAGAGTCATGGGTTACGGTTCTAGAATGTGGACAGACGCCGAGAAGAATTACCATCTACATTCCAGAAAATTGGAGTTCCTGGCAGTGAAATGGGCTGTGAACGATTTAGAGATTATTTCTACTATAGCACAGAGTTTGAGGTATACGAGGTATACACTGACAATAACCCTTTGACCTATGTCCTCACTACAGCCAAACTGAATGCAATGGGTCAGAGATGGGTCACTGAACTAGCTGACTTCAATTTCAGCATCAAGTACAGGCCAGGAAAATGCAATGCAGATGCTGACAGATTGTCGAGAATGCCACTAGAGCCTGAGGAGTTCATGCAAGAATGCTCAGAGAAGGTCAGTCTGGAAGCAATTGAGAGCACTACCCAAGCAATGCAAGCTTATCAAGAGGAAGACACGCCATTGTGGTATCCGTTGACAGTGGAAACCACCATAAAAGCGAGAGAACAAGATCACCCCCTGTCCATTTAACAACTACCAAAAGGAAAAATCTGTAGAGCACAACAGGAAGATCAGATAATTGGTAGCATACTACTTTATGTGGACCAAAATCATTTCCAAGTAAACGGGAGAGAGACAATGAGTCACCAGCAGTATCTGTTTTAGTTAAAGAATGGACGAAGCTCTACCTCAGTGAAGACGGTATCCTGTATTGTAAAGGAGGACAAAACCGGCAGTTGGTACTACCCAGAGTATTTCGTAGGTTGATCTTCAAAGAACTCCATGAAAACATGGGACACCTGGGAGTGGAAAGGACAACCAACTTGATCCGTGAACGTTTCTTCTGGCCGTACATGCAGAGAGATATTGAGAGGTACGTGACCAGTGAGTGTGGGTGTCTAAAAGATAAACATCCCAACATATCAACCCGGGCACCTATGAGCACCATCCAAACTACGTATCTGTTTGAGATGGTCTCAATATACTTTCTACATCTCGAGACATACAAGGGTGGTTACGAATACATATTGGTGGTGATGGACCATTTTACTCGATTTGCCCAAGCATATGCCACCACCAATAAAGCTGGTCGAACAGCGGCAGAGAAGATATTCAATGATTTTGCTTTGAAGTTTGGGTTCCCTACGAGGTTAAACCATGACCAAGGAAGAGAATTTGAGAACCAGCTCTTTTCCAAGCTAGGAAAGTACTGTAGAATTCAGAGATCCCACACAATGCCCTATCACCCAGAGGGTAATGGACAAGTGCAACGTTTTAACCGGATATTATTGTTGATGTTGCGCACTTTAACAGCTGATGAGAAGAAAGATTGGAAGAGTTCTCTGTCAAAAGTGGTACATGCCTATAACTGTACAAAGAGCGATGCAACAGGTTACTCACCCTTCTTCCTATTGTATGGACGATCGCCAAGACTGCTAATCGACATCATGTTCGATACTCCGGTGTCAGAGACTTACAGAATGTATCCGGAGTACGTTCGGAAATGGAAGGAACGGATGGCAGAGGCATACAACATAGCGTCCAAAGTGGTTACGCAAGGACAGAGCAAGAGTAAGGAGTACTATGATCGAAAATGTTATGGAGCAGAATTGGCACCGGGAAGCCGGGAGCCAGTCAAGAACATACAGTCATATGAAAAAGTTTGGGCACCCCTATTAATCTTAAGCTTAATGTTTTATAAAAATTGGTGTTTTTGCAACAGCTATTTCAGTTTGATATATGTAATAACTGTTGGATACAGTAATGTTTCTGCCTTGAAATGAGGTTTATTGTACTAACAGAAAATGTGCAATCTGCATTCAAACAAAATTTGACAGGTGCATAAGTATGGGCACCTCAACAGAAAAGTGACATTAATATTTAGTAGATCCTCCTTTTGCAAAAATAACAGCCTCTAGTCGCTTCTTGTAGCTTTTAATGAGTTCCTGGATCCTGGATGAAGGTATTTTTGACCATTCCTCTTTACAAAACAATTCCAGTTCAGTTAAGTTTGATGGTCGCCGAGCATGGACAGCCTCTTCAAATGATCCCACAGATGTTCAATGATATTCAGGTCTGGGGACTGGGATGGCCATTCCAGAACATTGTAATTGTTCCTCTGCATGAATGCCTGAGTAGATTTGGAGCGGTGTTTTGGATCATTGTCTTGCTGAAAGATCCATCCACTGCGTAACTTCAACTTTATCACTGATTCTTGAACACTATTGCCAAGAATCTGCTGATACTGAGTGGAATCCATGCGTCCCTCAACTTTAACAAGATTCCCAGTGCCGGCATTGACCACACAGCCCCAAAGCATGATGGAACCTCCACCAAATTTTACTGTGGGTAGCAAGTGTTTTTCTTGGAATGCTGTGTATTTTTGCCACCATGCATAACGCCTTTTTGTATGACCAAACAACTCAATCTTGGTTTCATCAGTCCACAGGACCTTCTTCCAAAAAGAAATAGGCTTCTTCAAATGTGCTTTTGCATACCTCAGCCGACTCTGTTTGTGCGTACTTGCAGAAACGGCTTCTTTCGCATCACTCTCCCATACAGCTTCTCCTTGTGCAAAGTGCGTTGTATAGTTGACCTATGCACAGTGACACCATCTGCAGCAAGTTGATGCTGCAGCTCTCTGGAGGTGGTCTGAGGATTGTCCTTGACTGATCTCACCATTCTTCTTCTCTGCCTTTCTGATGTTTTTCTTGTCCTGACACTTCTGGCCTTAACAAGAACTGTCCCTATGTTCTTCCATTTCCTTACTATGTTCCTCACAGTGGAAACTGACAGGTTAAATCTCTGAGACAGCTTTTTGTATCCTTCCCCTGAACAACTATGTTGAATAATCTTTGTTTTCAGATCATTTGACAGTTGTTTTGAGGAGCCCATGATGCCACTCTTCAGAGGAGATTCAAACAGGAGAACAACTTGCAAGTGGCCACTTTAAGTAGCTTTTCTCATGATTGCATACACCTGGCTATAAAGTTCAAAGCTCAATGAGGTTACAAAACCAAAAAAAGTGCTTTAGTAAGTCAGTAAAAAGTAGGCAGGAGTATTTAAAACAAGAAAATGATAAGGGTGCCCATACTTATGCACCGGTCAAATTTTGTTTGAATGCAGATTGCACATTTTCTGTTAGCACAATAAACCTCATTTCAAGGCAGAAACATTACTGTGTCCAACAGTTATTACATATATCAAACTGAAATAGCTGTTGCAAAAACACCAATTTTTATAAAACATTAAGCTTAAGATTAATAGGGGTGCCCAAACTTTTTCATATGACTGTACGTGAGAAAGGTGGTCCAGGAAAACTTTGTTCGTACAGGGAAGACAAGATGTATGTGGTCGTAAAGAGGAAAGCCGATGACAGTCCAGTGTATGAAATTCGATTGGAAAGAGGGGACAAGAAAACCAGAATAGTCCATCGGAATTTATTACTCCCACCGCAACAAGACTTCCCAGAAGCAGACCGACATCGACTTCACAGAAGTTTATAACATAGATCGTTGAAAATAAAAAATCACACTTAACCCCAAACTTTTTTTTTCACAAGGGTAACAATAGAAAATGGACCCCAAAACTTGTTGTGCAATTTCTCCTCAGTACACCGATACCCTATACGTGGGGAAAAACTACTGTTTGGGAGCATGGCAGGGCACGGAAGTGAAGGAGCTCAGTTTGACGTTTTGAACTCAAAAATGTCTGGAACCGAGATGTTGCATTTGGAGAGCCCCTGATGTGCCTAAACAGTGGAAACCCGCTACAAGTGACCCCATTTTGGAAACTAGACCCCTCAGGAACTTTATATAGACACGTGGTCTGCACCTTGAACTCCCAGGTGTCTTGTGGGGTGCACGTGTATAGTGCTGGGCAGCCCGCTTGAATTAAAATTATGGGTGTCATTAACAGACTGTAAGACAGACACTGTGCATCACACGTATCTGTGTGACTGGCATCCTATGCAAGCCCCATCTGTGTGCATTTGTAATACTACACAGCCACCCCATCCATGAATTGGCAGGTTTGTGTCTGTCGCATTAGTATTTTGCACCTGTGCTGCCCCTGCCTTTATCATGGGGGTCTGCTGCATCCTGCTAGTGCATTGGTAACCTAACCTGGTGTTGGTAAGGCTAGTTTATTTTCTGTTATGTTTTTTTAATTTATGTCCTTTTCTGTGAGACGTAAGCACCTTGAACCCACAGTTAATTCACAGGATTTTACAATGTTGAACTGTGAAAATGAAAAAAAAAAATTTTTCCCACAAAAATGTTGTTTTAACCCCAAATATTTTCATTTTCAGAAGGATTGCAGGAGAAAATGGACCCAAAAATTGTTGTGCAATTTCTTCTGAGTATGCCGATACCCCATATGCACAGTGCAATGAACAGAAGTGAAAAAGCGTCATATTGGAGTTTAGATTTTGCTGGAGTGGTTTGAGGCTGCCATGTCACATTGGCAGAGCCCTTGAGGTGCCAGAACAGCAGAAATCCCCCCTAATTGACCTTATTTTACAAGCTACATCCCAATGAATTCATCTAGGGGTGCAGTAAGCATGTTGACACCACATGTGCCTCTCAGAATTTTATACCATTGAGCGGTGAAGAAAGAACAATTACATTTCTACCACTAAAATGTTGTTTTCGCCCCAAGGTTTTATTTTTTCTAAAGGCTAATAGGAAAAAATGGACCTCTCAGTTTGTTGTGCTATTTCTCCTGAGTGCGCCAATACCTTACATGTAATCGGGAAATACTTTTGAGGTACGGTGTAAAGCTCAGAAGGGAAGGAGCGCCATATTATACTACAGATTTTACTGTTATGGTTTGCTTGTGCCATGACCCACTGGGAAAGCCTCTGAGGTGCCAGAAGATCGCATGGTCTAAGGAGCTTGCCGTAGCCTGGTGACCCACATGTCATCATGACGTCCTTAGGTCCCCATGGCAACGATCGGGCCCTTGCAATGACATCGTGTACTAATCCAAACTGTGACTGACAAAAGTGTGAAATTGAATGATTCAATGGCAGACCAAAGTGTGAAAGTAATTAAATGCACTGCCATTGACGACCTGTGTTAATGTTTCTGTGGTGGAAACAAAGTGGAACTTTGGGATCCTTAAAAATGCACCAAATATGCACCAAAACCAGCGTTTTTGCCACGGCTTCTTTCTTGCCAAGAGATCAGGTTTTGACAGCCTCATTCAGACATCCGTGAATTTTCTTGTACGTATAAACACAGACAGCTGTTCATCCGTGTTTTGGATTTGAGTTTTACCAAAGTTTAGTAAATGTGTCAGTATTTTTTTTACCATAACTATTTCATCAGTGATTTTTCACAGATGGAAAAAAAAAAGTCCAAAGCTTCTCCTATCCATTAATAGGTTAATTACAGACAGCACACGGATCCCAGCACAATGCGTTCATTATTCTGTCTAAGCTTGTAAACACGGTATAAAATGCCGCAGTCACATGTGTGAACATTAAACAATAGTTTCATAGACTTGAGTTTTTATGCTTATTAAATTATTATTACAACTGCTCCTCCAAAGAAGTAAGAATCATAATAATCCCCATAAATGGGCTTTTGAAAACTAGAGCAAATACAAACACGCACATGAAAAGAGGGGAAATAATTTCTAGAAAACTGGTTTCCATAGTAAATAAACACTCCAGGTCTGATGGAATTACATCATGCATGTTGCTCTGCGCTTTTATAACACAGCAGTATGCACAAGCTCTAGACAGGTTTGCTAGTGGTCTTGACTCTGATATTCTCCCTCCCACCTCCCTTTCTAATAGTAGAGAAGACTCCACGCCTCCTCATTTCCGGAGCAGCCACAGCAAGTCACGTGATCTTATAATGTAAGTAGAATATATGTATACATACGCACATCTTTACACAGAGCTGTTCATTATCAGCCTCACACACTGTAAGGTAGAAACATTTATCTGAATTTGTACATCATTTTCTACATCACATCACATACATCATATTTAGCTGAAAAGCAGAATGGAATGAAGGGGTTAATTCCAATCCTGAACTAAAGAGTCAGATGGTTAGCTCAACCATTCACATAAATAGCCAGTCCACCCCCCTCTGACCATGTAATGACACACTGAATAATGTTTAAACTCTTTATTAGTGCGGGAGAGCAGTGCTGCTGCCCTGAAGAGACGTTTTATGTGGCTTTACCGGCTGTCATAATGAGTGTGTGAAACGCTCATTTAACCAACCGTACCATAAAGTAGCTTAGTCAAAAGCTACTTTATGGTACAGTCGGTTAAATGAAAAAGTGGCAGCAATCTTTCACTTTGAAAAGGTGTACTTAAGGGGTTATTCTCAAGATCATAAATGGTTAAAATTGCAAAGTTCTTGTTAAAACAAGCAACTTTGCCATATATCTGCTATTAAAAATCCTCTCCATTCTCAAAAATCTACTGCCTATATTACTACCCACCGCTGCACCACCTGTACCCTCCTAATGGCCAATCGATCAATTCTATTTTGGCTAGGGTTACATCAGCGTGTTTTGTCTCATCCAAGAGAATCGGGCCGATTATGCTATTCACACTCTGTTCAAACTATTATGATTCTGTCAGTCAGTGAAAATCAGAACGCACTCAGATGTCATCCGAGTGCTGTCCGATTTTCTTGATGCACCCATTGAGTTGCATGGCCCAGTGTGATCCATATATCGGATGCAAATCGGGCATGCTGCAATTTTTTCCTCGGACAGACTCTGCACAATAGATGTTTTGTCGATCACACTTGGACCCGAAAATACAGTCTTGTGCATGAGCTCTTAGGCTGAGATAAGTTGAAACTTTTGTAGTGCTACCGATAGAGTGGTTTCAGCTAAAATATAGTAGCATGTACTGCAATTGAAAGGCTATTTCCACCTTTGTGGCATCCCTGAGGGTTCAGTCGCCACAGAGGTACTGCACCTCACCCAGAGGTGTGGTATCCCCTTCTCTCAGGTAAGGAGGGAGTGCTGCCCGGAACCCCAACACCTGCATCCAGCACTACACTGCTCCAGGCCGGCTGGAAGAGCAAGATGCAATGTGTTTCCTGCTGAGCCCTGACCCTGGCTGGAGTGGGGGGAACCCAAAGGTAGGTGGAACCAGTAGTGGGTGTGGGTGGAGGAAGCAGTTAAGGGGAGCACCATAGTAGTAGGTATATATAGGGAAGCCATCTTAGGGTGGCAGTGCAGTGCTGCACAGTGAGTGAGGACAGTCAGTCAGGGAGCAGAGTCTCATTAGGAGTTCTGCTCCACAAGTAGGACCTAGTCTGGAGGCCCAGGAGGGGAGCTGGGAGTAGGCTCTGTTCTAGTAAGAAGGGATCCTAGGGGGTACGGCGAGTGCAGGACGGCACCCGTACGCCCCGCATCTGTCAGAAGACAGAGGGATCGTAGGCCGCAAGAAGGGGACCGGCCCCTGGTCCAGCCGTGTTACTCCAGGTCTCGGCTGGGAAAACCGGAGGCTTCTGGCTTATATAGTCAGTTGCAGAAGCTGCATTCTAATCCCCGTGAAGGTCAAGCAGGTCCGGGAACTCCGACGTACAGGAGGGACTTCAGAGCACCCGAGCTTGATTGAGAGTGGGCAGCGCAGGGCAGGAGGGAGAAAGACCCAGCATGAAGACGGTCTAGCTAGGAACACGAGAAAGTGGGGTTCTGTCAGGCATTCCTAAATCACCTGAGGAAGTGCTGAACCCCTGCCTGGTGAACGCAGCGCGACGTGGGAGGCCGATAACTGTACAGTGCACCAGTGGAACTTGCATAAAGAACTGTGAGTAAAAACTCGGATGACTGCACCGCACTGCCTCCGTCCCTTTTTGCATCTGCGCCATCTCTCTCTCACGGCACCACAACGCCCAGCGCACCTTACACATTCTACACTGCCCTGGAGCTAGCTCTACCTGTGGAGAGCCACACCATCCCAGCTGCCGTATCACCAGCTCCAGAGGACTGCTCCGCAGCGGCGGCACCCTTTGACTGCAATCCACAGGTGGCGTCACAAACTTTTCAAATCCCCTATATATAAATCCCCTTTTTCCTGACCGCCCTGGGTCACGGACCGGGCCAGCCACCGTGATATCCCCCGCCGGCATACACTGAGGCCCGGCTGCCAAGTACCCCACGGCCCAGGGGGCGCGTCACCTTCATAAACAGGTTTTGGCAGATAGTACTTGTAAATACAAGCAATTTTGCAATCTACTGCTTATTAATCACTTAATGACAAGTGCCTTGCCATGTACATCACTCGTTGGGAGAGGGTTTATTTCTGCGTTATTCAGCCATCATCATCCTATAACAGCAGCGGGTGGAGCCAAGCGCTGTCCTGTGCTATTAACTGGTTAAATGCCACAATCTATTTCAAACAACGGCATTGACAGCACATAGCCTGGGGGCGCACTATTCAAAGCACCCAATGGCCCCTACCACAACGAAATTGTAGGGTGCCGATGAGTTGCCATGGCAGTTGGATGACTGCTGAAGGGGCCCATGTCTGTCACGTTAATTCTTCTGTAATGTCCAGCCGTTGGCTTGAGCATCATAAGAGATCATGATCGTGGAAATTGAATCTTGATGCCTCAAAAATTCCAAAGACAAAACCTGTAATTAGTTTACGAGTAGTGTTGAGCGATACCTTCCGATATCGGGAAATATCGGATCGGATTGGATCGGACCGATACCGAAAAAGTATCGGATATCGCCGATTCCGATACCGGAAACCAATGCAAGTCAATGGGACAGAAATATCGGAATGAAAATAAACCCTTTCTTTCCTTGTAGGTTAATTCTACATGAAGGAAAACAACTAAGAATAATGTAGAATGTATTGGGGGAGGTGGGGGAGACAATAAACGCATAGAGGTTTAGCCCAATCAAATGGAATAGCAGGAATTAATATTTTTTTTTAAGACGTTCTGAGTTACGGAAATATTGACTATGTTAAGTATTTTTATATTTTGTCAGATATTTATGTTTCACTACTTCCATGCTCTTCACCTTCTTTTTTACTTCTCCCACACTTTCTCCTTCATCATCCTCAGCATCTTTTTCATCCACTTCTTCTTCACCTTCTTCATCTTCTTCTTCTTCACCTTCTTCGTATTATTCTTTTTTTTTACATTCTTCATATTCTACTTCTTCATCTTCTTCATCTTCTTCTTCTTCATCATATTCTTATTTGTGGCAGCCATTCCTGTAGTTGTTATCTATAAAAGGTTGGACATTACACCTTTCGTTCTGCCCGTCACAAAAGATTTACAACAGGATTTGTCCGCGTTCAGTTTGGCCTGCAGCAGCAGGTCTTTTCCAGGGGCACCACGAGGAGGAACGGACTCACCCCCATACACTGCTTAGTCATCTTCTGCTTATGACTCACCCACTGGGCCGTGGGGCACTCGGATCCGGGCAATAGGGAGACGATGGGGGTAGTAGTGGCGACCCGGTTCCGTGGCTCAGGGTGGTCAGGCCAATGGTAGTCTGCTACGTTCTGCTGATAATGTCCAACTACGCCACCCGTGGATTGCGGTTATTAGGAACCGCCGCTGCATGCAGACCGCTGGGGCTGATGAGGTGTGCAGCTAGGGTAGTGTGACTCCCCACGGGAAGAGTGCGGCCCCAGGGCAGTATAATGGATGGAGGGAGTGATGGTAGTGAGAGTCCCAGTGTTAATAGTGCTGGAGGAGCAAGGAGCACACAGACAACAGGTTGCAGTCCAGGGTCTTTACTAGAACAGGTAAACTGACCCACAAACAGTCCCAGCTAGGAGGGGACCTGGATGTCTGAGAGCAACGGGTAAATTGGCCCTGGTCAGGGTGAGGGTGTAGGCCTACCGTGCTTTCTGCTCTCCTTCTGGCTATCTCCTCGTTATAGGGTAACAGCCCACGTTTCCGAGCTTTCCGTGTATTCTCGCCTGTATGGCCTGCGACATGGGTTCCTTTCTGCTCCCAGCCTGTTACGGCTTTACTGGTCCCTTCGGTTGTGGCAGGGCCTCCAGGCTTCTTAGGCCAAGGAATACACAGTCCCCTGCGAACTGGTTATCTGCTGGGGGATGTAGAATCCTCTCAGCCTCAGACACCAAAGTCTGGTAAAGTCAGTCTCTTATCTGCCAAGACAGGCTCTCTTCACCTCTCGTCTCTGGCTGGTGGCTCTCCTCCTGCCACACTTCCTCTTAGGTGCAATCAACTTTCTGTCCCTGCTCCACTCTGGGACACGTCTCAGTGCTGAGACAGGCCATCCAGTTCTCCCTAACCCTGCCCCCAGCACCAGCTTTTATAGAGGCAGCCTGCTCCCCCTACTGGCCTGAGACAGGAGGCATTGCATGCTAATGTTCCCCTGACTAGAGAACCTCCCCCTTGCTCTCAGACACAGCTTTAATACATTTTGTGGCATCCAGGCCAGGGTGACACATTCCCCCCTAGTGAAATTTAGTACTCCGGGACTAAACAGTAAACAAAGACAATATGAAAACATTAAAACATTAATAGACAGACGACGCACAAATTGAGTTCTTAAGGTCACAGTGTGGCCTGTGACCGGGTGTCCATATCACCAACACAACGGGGAGCTTTAACCAGGTGGGGGTCTGTCCTACCCCAAGTCCTTCACAGTCTTAGTTCATTCCTTGGTTAAGCTCCGAACGCAGTCCATACAAGGTCCCGGTTATAAAAAGTCCATAACCTTTGAGTCCTTACGGTAGCTGCAAGAAACTGAAACACGCTATTAATAAACATGCAGGTAACTTTGGCAAACATTTTAACATTTGGCAACAAGGTTTTTTACAATCTTAGTACACTCTATATTCTCCAGCGAGCGGGTATCTGCCCTTTTGTGCTCCTGGTTGACCTACGTAGCCCACTGTCTGGTGGTGGACCAACCTGGCTTTCCCCACTAGCGTTAGGGGCACAGCTACTAGCTGGGTGTACAGGTAGGGCAGGCAGCTGTCTGCGGGTTCTTTGGCTTACCGCAGGCATGGCAGGCTCACTGTCAGCAGAGGGTTGACTCTCCTGGGCTGCTGGTACAGGCTCTTCTGCCTCTGGAACCGCTTGCTCCTCTTCACCTTCCGGCTCTGGTGTTGGTTGTTGCTGTGCCGGTTGCAGGAAATGCAGGACGGGTACCACTATGGCATCATTTATGCGAGTCCAGGACTGAGGGAACTCTCCGAGAACGGTGTTGAACATTTCTTCCTTGTCCTCTGCGGGTTCAAGGTCACTCTGATCCTCTTCTGCACTACGGAGTTGCTCGGGGCACCTTTTGAGGTGGTCTCTGGAGACGACACTAGTGGTTTCTCCTCCGTCCTTGGTGATTACGCACACCTTTGGGTTGTCGTAGTCAGACTGCAGTACGGTGTAGGGTTCCCTTTCCCACTGGTCGTCCAACTTATGTAGCCTTCTTTTTCGCTTTAGGACTTGCTCACCAGGTTCTAGGGGACCAGCAGGGGCGTGTTGATTGAAGAGTTTTTCTTGCCTCTCTCTCACCTGGGCCAGGCTCTTCTTCACACTCTCCTGTACCTTCTTGTACTGCAGTTGCCTTTCCGTATCCCAGTCCGCATCCGGGGAGGTGTCCTCAGGTATTAGGACTCCCATCTCCAGGTCTACGGGCAGCTTACCTGGTCTAGCTCGCATCAGGTAAGCCGGGGTGCAGTTTGTAGCATTCACCGGGATATTGTTGTATAGGTCTATCAGGTCCGGCAGTTTTTCTGGCCACAGGCTGCGTTCCTCCAGGGGCAACGTCTTCAGGAGATCAATGACTATATTGTTCATCTTCTCACACATCCCGTTGGTTTGGGGGTGGTAAGGCGTTGTACGAATCTTCTTACAGCCATAGAGGTTGCAGAACTCCTGGAAGATTTCAGCCTCGAACGCTGGACCCTGGTCTGTCAGGACCTGTTCCGGATACCCGTGTGGACGGCAGAAGTATTGCTGGAAGGCTCTGGCCGCTGTTTGGGCTGTCAAGCCCTTTACCGGGACCACCACGAGAAAACGGGAATAGTGGTCCACGATTGTCAGGGCATAGATGTATCCTGACCGGCTGGGAGCCAATTTGACATGGTCCAGAGCTACCAGCTCAAGAGGCTGCGTGGTGACGATGGGCCTCAAGGGTGTCTTCTGGCTGGCACGGTCCTTCCTCCTCAGGTGACAAGGGCCACAGTCTCTGCACCATTTTTCTACAGCTCCTCTCATGCCGACCCAAAAGAACCTTCCTCTTAGCAGGAACTCCAGTTTCTTCCAACCGAAGTGTCCCGCTCGGTCATAGTAAGCCCCCAGGACCATAGCTGCATCCCGCCTTGGGACTACGACTTGCCAGGTCAGCTCATGCGTCCGGTGGTTGACAATCCTTCTCCACAACTTGCCTTCGTAGAGGAACAGCTTGCTCTTCTCTTTCCATAGCTGCTTGGCTTCCTCTGGGGCATCCGGATCTAGGCGGGCGTCTTCCCGGGTCAGCAGATCTTTCACCAGGCGGACTGCAGGGTCACTATCTTGGGTCTCGGCCCAGCTGTGGTGAGGTAGGGGATTGATCATCACAGTTGTTAGATCCTCCTCCTTCACGCGGTGAGAGTGTTGAGCGGCTCCATACCGGTGAAACGCGGGGAGTTCTACCTCCTCCAGCTCTTCTGGGTCTTCGTCGCCCTCAGGTAAGTGAGGCATTCTTGATAGGGTGTCCGCGTTGGCATTGGTTTTGCCTGCCCGGTACTTGATCACGAAGTCATAGTTGGAGAGACGGGCCATCCACCGCTGTTCCAGGGCACCCAGTCTTGCATTGTCCAGGTGTGTCAACGGGTTGTTGTCCGTGTACACGGTGAACTTTGCGGAGGCCAGGTAATGCTTGAAGCTTTCCGTCACGGCCCACACCACCGCCAAGAATTCTAGCTTGAAGGAGCTGTAATTCTCTGGGTTCCTCTCGGTGGGCCTCAGCTTCCGGCTGGCGTACGCAATCACCCGTTCTCTGCCCTGTTGGTTTTGGGACAGTACGGCTCCCAGTCCCACATTACTGGTGTCCGTGTGGAGAATGAAAGGCTGGCCGTAATCAGGATAGGCCAGGATCTCATCCCCCGTGAGGGCCATCTTTAGCAGGCGGAAGGACTCCTCTTCCGCTTTATCCCACTTGAAGGGTGGCTTTTGACTTCGGGACTTAGACTGTCCGATCAGGAGGTCCTGCATAGGAGCTGCCAACTTAGTGAACCCGGGAATGAACCTTCGGTAGTAGCCTACCAACCCGAGAAACTGTCTCACCTCCTTGATGTTCGAGGGGCTTGGCCAGCTCTTGATTGCCGTGACCTTGTCAGGGTCGGGGGCCACTCCTTCCGCGCTTACCACGTGCCCTAGGTACTGGACCTTTGGTTTCAGCAGGTGACACTTCGATGGTTTCACCTTCAGGCCATAGCCTGCCAGGGCTTCGAACACCTCGGCCAGGTGCTTCAGATGGTCCTCGTAGGTCTTCGAATAGACGATCACGTCGTCCAGGTAAAGGAGGACCGTCTCGAAGTTTCGGTGCCCTAGACAGCATTCCATCAGCCTCTGGAAGGTCCCTGGTGCGTTGCAGAGCCCGAAGGGCATACAGTTGAACTCACTCAGTCCCATCGGGGTGGTGAAGGCGGTCTTCTCCTTGTCAGCCTCTGCCACAGGAACCTGCCAGTACCCGCTAGTAAGGTCCAAAGTAGAAAAGAAGTTAGCTGATTTTAGTGCGGCTAAAGACTCCTCTATTCTAGGCAGCGGATATGCGTCTTTGTGGGTGATACGGTTGATTTGTCTATAGTCGACGCACATTCTCATGCTGCCGTCTTTCTTTTTGACCAGAACCAAGGGGGCTGCCCAGGGGCTACAGCTGTCTCTAATGACCCCAGCTTCTTTCATCTCTCTTAGCATGCCCTTTGCATTCTGGTAGTGTGCAGGGGGTACAGGTCTGTGTCTTTCTTTTATCGGTGGGTGGCTCCCTGTGGGGATGTGGTGTTCTATCCCCTTTACTCTGCCGAAGTCTAGCCGGTGCTTACTAAAGACTCTCTCGTACTCCTGTACCACCCGGTAGACTCCTTGTTTTTGGTGCAGGGGAGTGGAGTCAGCACCCACATGGAGTTTCTGGCACCAGTCCTCCTTTTGTTTCTGGGAGCCATTACCCTCCGCCTGTGGAGATGGAGGCAAGGGTTCCACGGCCCTGATAGCTTGGTGTTCGACAACAAACAGTTTGGCGAGTGTAGCGTACCTGGGTAAGTGTACTTCCCTCTCCCCAATGTTGAGGATGCGGACGGGAACCCTCCCATGACGGACATCAACCACCCCCCGGGCTGTCAAAATGGTGGGCCTGCTGTCTGAGTACACGGGTTCTACCATGGCTTGGTAGTCTCTACCTCTCAACCCGATTGCAGTCCGACACCAGATCATCATTTCACTTTTGGGAGGCATGGAAATGGGGAATGGGTCACTCAGTCTTACGCTACCGATCTCACCACCAGACAGTTCTACCTGCTGCCGTCTCATCAGGGCTTTTATCTCCTTGTTTAGGACCCTCTGTTGGCTGGAACTAGCATTCACCGCCACCTGTTGTAGAATTACAATTACCTCTGAAAGACAATTTTCAATTACATTAGTACCCACAGTTATTTTAGGGTGACTTTCACGACGGTCAATGTCCACAATAATCACTCCCTGTGCCGGCAGTTCAACTTTACCAATTTTAATGGTCATCTCCTTGAACCCCATCTGCGGCACGGGTAAGCCATTACTGGCGATGATGCTCAAGTTACTGTCTGGATACCGTGTGATATCAGCATCAGTCCAATACTGCTTAAAAAGTACATAAGGGATAGTGGTTACTTGTGACCCAGTATCCAGCAAGGCGCTCATGGGGATACCGTCCAGCACCACGGGTAAAACCGGGCGCCCCCCAACGTACTTATCACGCCAATTATAAGGGCCTGGTGATCTTATGCCTGGGGGTTGGCCCTCTGCCCCAGGTTGGACCCGTTTAAATTACAGTACCTGGAAATGTGTCCGGGCTGGTTGCATCGACGGCAAATGGGCTGTCCATCCTCTGCGTAGCGGTCTGTGGGCCTCCCTCGGAACGACGGGATCCTCCTCTGTCGATGCCACGGGACATCCTCCGGACTTGAAGCCAGCTCGATGGGTCTTGACGGGTCCACTTGCAACGCCTGGACGGTCCTGGTCAACGCCGCGACGCTACGCTCCTGGTCAGCTCCTGGACTTGGTGGTGCAGGTCTTTCGACGGGGCTTGGTTCAGGGCCTGTGCATCAGCCTCCACGGAGTCCATAGAGGAGGGTGCCGCCTCCTGGTGGTAAGTGATAGCAAGGCGCCGGGGGTTTATAGCGCCACTGGTTGCAGATTCACGGAGCACCCTTATGGCCCTGTCCTTGAATTGGGCAAAGGTCAGATCAGGGTTCTGAAAGAACATGAGGCGCAGCTGGGTCCTGTGGGCGCTAGACAGCAGACCTTCTATGAACTGTTCTGTTAGGAGCTTATCCGTTTCCTGCACGCTGCCAGGGTCAGTTTGTTGAATAGCCCTCAAGGCTTCCTGCAGATTTAGGGCATAGTCTCTGATGCTGTCCTGTGCCCGCTGCTTACATCCATAGAACCTCATTTTAATCTCAGCAGAGGTACGTGTGTCAAAGGTACCCCGCAGCCGGGCCAGAATACCCTTCACAGTCCTTTTCTCCTCAGTGGGCCATGATTTTACCTCCCTTTGGGCAGCGCCAGTTAACTGCCCTGTTAGTATGCTGACCTTCTGTTCCTCTGTCAGGGGGTAAACGTGGAACAAACTGTATAGCCTTTCCTTGAAGTCAGTTAGGGCATGGGGCTCCCCTGAGTATTTGGGCAGCCAGGCCGCTCCAGGGATGTAGGGCAGGGAAAAGGGCATCACCGCTGCTGCAGCTGCGTTGGTGGTAGTGGGCGCTTCTGTGTCCGACATCTTCCTCCCCCCTAGTTAAGCGTGGCCTACCTTCCGACGATCCTCTTCTGTAGGCCGCGGCTCCGCTGCTGCTGCTATGGACGAGGACCTGGCGTCGCGTCCTGATGACGTCAGCGTCGCTCTCTCTCCCTTCCAGGACCTTGCGCAGCGTCGGTGCGTGGGGCGGAGCTTCGGATCTCGCGCGGTTTTGACGTCCACGCCCCTCTTCTTCCCGCGCGGCATCCTGAAGATGGCGTCCGATGGCGGGAAACAGCTGCGGATGGCGGGAAGACGGCAGAAGACGGCGGGAAACGGTCCAAGATGGCGTCTGATGGCGGGAATCGGCTCCGGATAGCGGGAAACGACTCCGGACGGCGGGAAACTTTGCCACAGGTAAGTCACAAAAGTCTTTTTCAGGCACGCAGTACCCGGTGGTTGCGGGCACGAAATCCTGCCGACTACGCCAAAGCTGACTCACCCACTGGGCCGTGGGGCACTCGGATCCGGGCAATAGGGAGACGATGGGGGTAGTAGTGGCGACCCGGTTCCGTGGCTCAGGGTGGTCAGGCCAATGGTAGTCTGCTACGTTCTGCTGATAATGTCCGACTACGCCACCCGTGGATTGCGGTTATTAGGAACCGCCGCTGCATGCAGACCGCTGGGGCTGATGAGGTGTGCAGCTAGGGTAGTGTGACTCCCCACGGGAAGAGTGCGGCCCCAGGGCAGTATAATGGATGGTGGGAGTGATGGTAGTGAGAGTCCCAGTGTTAATAGTGCTGGAGGAGCAAGGAGCACACAGACAACAGGTTGCAGTCCAGGGTCTTTACTAGAACAGGTAAACTGACCCACAAACAGTCCCAGCTAGGAGGGGACCTGGATGTCTGAGAGCAACGGGGAAATTGGCCCTGGTCAGGGTGAGGGTGTAGGCCTACCGTGCTTTCTGCGCTCCTTCTGGCTATCTCCTCGTTATAGGGTAACAGCCCACGTTTCCGAGCTTTCCGTGTATTCTCGCCTGTATGGCCTGCGACGTGGGTTCCTTTCTGCTCCCAGCCTGGTACGGCTTTACTGGTCCCTTCGGTTGTGGCAGGGCCTCCAGGCTTCTTAGGCCAAGGAATATACAGTCCCCTGCGAACTGGTTATCTGCTGGGGGATGTAGAATCCTCTCAGCCTCAGACACCAAAGTCTGGTAAAGTCAGTCTCTTATCTGCCAAGACAGGCTCTCTTCACCTCTCGTCTCTGGCTGGTGGCTCTCCTCCTGCCACACTTCCTCTTAGGTGCAATCAACTTTCTGTCCCTGCTCCACTCTGGGACACGTCTCAGTGCTGAGACAGGCCATCCAGTTCTCCGTAACCCTGCCCCCAGCACCAGCTTTTATAGGGGCAGCCTGCTCCCCCTACTGGCCTGAGACAGGAGGCATTGCATGCTAATGTTCCCCTGACTAGAGAACCTCCCCCTTGCTCTCAGACACAGCTTTAATACATTTTGTGGCATCCAGGCCAGGGTGACACTCTTATAATTTAGATATTATCTTTTGCTTTGATTTTTAGTCTTATGCTTAATGTTCTTCCGCTTTTTGTTCTGCAGCTTCTTGTATTTCTGCTTCTTGGTTTTCTGTCTCTTGTTCTTCTGTATCTTGGTGCTTGTCTTCTCTTCTTTGTCCTCTTGGTCAACTTCTTCAGGGTCATCTTCTTGGTCTTCTTCAGGGTGGTCTTCAGGGTCGTCGTCTTCGGGGGTCCTCGTCTTCGGGGTCCTCGTCTTCTTCGGGTTGGTCTTCTGGGTCCTCGTCTTCGGGGTCCTCGTCTTCTTCGGGGTGGTCTTCAGGGTCCTCGTCTTCTTCGGGGTGGTCTTCAGGGTCCTCGTCTTCAGGGTCGTCGTCTTCGGGGTCCTCGTCTTCTTAGGGTTGGTCTTCAGGGTCCTCGTCTTCAGGGTCCTCGTCAGGGAGATCTAGAGTGATTACCAAGAACCATTTCAAAAAGCTTGAACTTGGAAATGTAGCAGAAGGTACAAGAAAGCTGAGGAACTACCGAGGACCAGCTGACGGTACTGGAACCCGGATGGGTAGCAGAAGGTACAAGAGCCAATGGAACTGCCGAAGACCAGCTGACGGTACTGGAACTCGGTTACTAAGCAGGAGGTACCTGTGCCAGAAAGCACTACCAAGGACCAGCCGACGTTGGTGGAACTTGGATACCGAGAAGGAGGCACCTAATCCAAAGGCACTGCCGAGAACCAGCTGACGGTACTGGAACCCGGATGGGTAGCAGAAGGTACCCATGTAAAAAAAAGTTCAAAGCCGCGAGCCGGCCGCAGTTACCAAAACCCACAGTCCTACAGGGGGTGCTTGTCCTATTGGCACTATGGAACCAGCCTTCATTGCCAGATCCCGCAGCCCACATAGGAGTCACCTAAACTGCAGGCACCATAGAGTCGGCTAACCCGACCGCAACACGACAGGACAACGCATTGGAGGCAAAGTGACGTTGACACTACCCGGAAACAGCTGGCGTGCTGGAACCAGGCTGGGCAGGAGGGAGTACCCGTGCCAAAGTCACTGCCAAGAACCAGCTGACGGTACTGGAACCCGGATGGGTAGTAGAAGGTACAAGAGCAAATGGAACTACCGAGGACCAGCTGACGGTACTGGAACCCGGATGGGTAGCAGAAGGTACAAGAGCCAATGGAACTGCCGAAGACCAGCTGACGGTACTGGAACTCGGTTACTAAGCAGGAGGTACCTGTGCCAGAAAGCACTACCAAGGACCAGCAGACGTTGGTGGAACTTGGATACCGAGAAGGAGGCACCTAATCCAAAGGCACTGCCGAGAACCAGCTGACGGTACTGGAACCCGGATGGGTAGCAGAAGGTACCCATGTAAAAAAAAGTTCAAGGCCGCGAGCCGGCCGCAGTTACCAAAACCCACAGTCCTACAGGGGGTGCTTGTCCTATTGGCACTATGGAACCAGCCTTCATTGCCAGATCCCGCAGCCCACATAGGAGTCACCTAAACTGCAGGCACCATAGAGTCGGCTAACCCGACCGCAACACGACAGGACAACGCATTGGAGGCAAAGTGACGTTGACACTACCCGGAAACAGCTGGCGTGCTGGAACCAGGCTGGGCAGGAGGGAGTACCCGTGCCAAAGTCACTGCCGAGAACCAGCTGACGGTACTGGAACCCGGATGGGTAGTAGAAGGCACAAGAGCAAATGGAACTACCGAGGACCAGCTGACGGTACTGGAACCCGGATGGGTAGCAGAAGGTACAAGAGCCAATGGAACTGCCGAAGACCAGCTGACGGTACTGGAACTCGGTTACTAAGCAGGAGGTACCTGTGCCAGAAAGCACTACCAAGATCTAGCAGACGTTGGTGGAACTTGGATACCGAGAAGGAGGCACCTAATCCAAAGGCACTGCCGAGAACCAGCTGACGGTACTGGAACCCGGATGGGTAGCAGAAGGTACCCATGTAAAAAAAAGTTCAAGGCCGCGAGCCGGCCGCAGTTACCAAAACCCACAGTCCTACAGGGGGTGCTTGTCCTATTGGCACTATGGAACCAGCCTTCATTGCCAGATCCCGCAGCCCACATAGGAGTCACCTAAACTGCAGGCACCATAGAGTCGGCTAACCCGACCGCAACACGACAGGACAACGCATTGGAGGCAAAGTGACGTTGACACTACCCGGAAACAGCTGGCGTGCTGGAACCAGGCTGGGCAGGAGGGAGTACCCGTGCCAAAGTCACTGCCGAGAACCAGCTGACGGTACTGGAACCCGGATGGGTAGTAGAAGGTACAAGAGCAAATGGAACTACCGAGAACCAGCTGGCGGTGCTGGAACCCAGGGTGAATACTAAAAACAGAGTGGAGCCAGAGGTGTAATTGGAGCAAGTTTTAAATCCGTAGTACAGTGGATGTGGACAAAGCAGGAGAATTTGCCGGACACACAGCTGGGGATCAGCTGACGTTACTGAACCCCAATAACACTGGAGCAAGCGTTGACTGTGCAGACGGCACTTCTGAGCAGCAACTAGCGGTATTGGAGCCCAGGGTAAATACTAAAAACAGAGGAGCCAGAGGAGTATTTGGAGGAGGTTTTAAATCCGTAGTACAGTGGATGTGGACAAAGCAGGAGAATTTGCCGGACACACAGCTGGGGATCAGCTGACGTTACTGAACCCCAATAACACTGGAGCAAGCGTTGACTGTGCAGACGGCACTTCTGAGCAGCAACTAGCGGTATTGGAGCCCAGGGTAAATACTAAAAACAGAGGAGCCAGAGGAGTATTTGGAGGAGGTTTTAAATCCGTAGTACAGTGGATGTGGACAAAGCAGGAGAATTTGCCGGACACACAGCTGGGGATCAGCTGACGTTACTGAACCCCAATAACACTGGAGCAAGCGTTGACTGTGCAGACGGCACTTCTGAGCAGCAACTAGCGGTATTGGAGCCAAGGGTAAATACTAAAAACAGAGGAGCCAGAGGTGTATTTGGAGGAGGTTTTAAATCCGTAGTACAGTGGATGTGGACAAAGCAGGAGAATTTGCCGGACACACAGCTGGGGATCAGCTGACGTTACTGAACCCCAATAACACGGCAGCAAGTGTTGACTGTGCAGACGGCACTTCCGAGCGCCAACTGGCGGTGTTGGAGCTCAGGGATAATACTGAAAACAGAGGAGCCAGAGGTATAATTGGAGCAACTTTAAAATCTGTAGTAGGGAGAATGTGGACAGAGCAGGAGAAATTGCCGTCCGCACAGCAGGGGAACAGCTGACGTTACTGAACCCCAATAACACGGCAGCAAGTGTTGACTGTGCAGACGGCACTTCCGAGCGCCAACTGGCGGTGTTGGAGCTCAGGGATAATACTGAAAACAGAGGAGCCAGAGGTGTAATTGGAGCAACTTTAAAATCTGTAGTAGTGAGAATGTGGACAGAGCAGGAGAAATTGCCGTCCGCACAGCAGGGGAACAGCTGACGTTACTGAACCCCAATAACACGGCAGCAAGTGTTGACTGTGCAGACGGCACTTCCGAGCGCCAACTGGCGGTGTTGGAGCTCAGGGATAATACTGAAAACAGAGGAGCCAGAGGTGTAATTGGAGCAACTTTAAAATCTGTAGTAGTGAGAATGTGGACAGAGCAGGAGAAATTGCCGTCCGCACAGCAGGGGAACAGCTGACGTTACTGAACCCCAATAACACGGCAGCAAGTGTTGACTGTGCAGACGGCACTTCCGAGCGCCAACTGGCGGTGTTGGAGCTCAGGGATAATACTGAAAACAGAGGAGCCAGAGGTGTAATTGGAGCAACTTTAAAATCTGTGGTAGTGAGAATGTGGACAGAACAGGAGACATTGCCGTCCGCACAGCAGGGGAACAGCTGACGTTACTGAACCCCAATAACACGGCAGCAAGTGTTGACTGTGCAGACGGCACTTCCGAGCGCCAACTGGCGGTGTTGGAGCTCAGGGATAATACTGAAAACAGAGGAGCCAGAGGTGTAATTGGAGCAACTTTAAAATCTGTAGTAGTGAGAATGTGGACAGAGCAGGAGAAATTGCCATCCGCACAGCAGGGGAACAGCTGACGTTACTGAACCCCAATAACACGGCAGCAAGTCTTGACTGTGCAGACGGCACTTCCGAGCGCCAACTGGCGGTGTTGGAGCTCAGGGATAATACTGAAAACAGAGGAGCCAGAGGTGTAATTGGAGCAACTTTAAAATCTGTAGTAGTGAGAATGTGGACAGAGCAGGAGAAATTGCCGTCCGCACAGCAGGGGAACAGTTGACGTTACTGAACCCCAATAACACGGCAGCAAGTCTTGACTGTGCAGACGGCACTTCCGAGCGCCAACTGGCGGTGTTGTAGCTCAGGGATAATACTGAAAACAGAGGAGCCAGAGGTGTAATTGGAGCAACTTTAAAATCTGTAGTAGTGAGAATGTGGACAGAGCAGGAGAAATTGCCGTCCGCACAGCAGGGGAACAGCTGACGTTACTGAACCCCAATAACACGGCAGCAAGTGTTGACTGTGCAGACGGCACTTCCGAGCGCCAACTGGCGGTGTTGTAGCTCAGGAATAATACTGAAAACAGAGGAGCCAGAGGTGTAATTGGAGCAACTTTAAAATCTGTAGTAGTGAGAATGTGGACAGAGCAGGAGAAATTGCCGTCCGCATAGCAGGGGAACAGCTGACGTTACTGAACCCCAATAACACGGCAGCAAGTGTTGACTGTGCAGACGGCACTTCCGAGCGCCAACTGGCGGTGTTGGAGCTCAGGGATAATACTGAAAACAGAGGAGCCAGAGGTGTAATTGGAGCAACTTTAAAATCTGTAGTAGTGAGAATGTGGACAGAGCAGGAGAAATTGCCGTCCGCACAGCAGGGGAACAGCTGACGTTACTGAACCCCAATAACACGGCAGCAAGTGTTGACTGTGCAGACGGCACTTCCGAGCGCCAACTGGCGGTGTTGGAGCTCAGGGATAATACTGAAAACAGAGGAGCCAGAGGTGTAATTGGAGCAACTTTAAAATCTGTAGTAGTGAGAATGTGGACAGAGCAGGAGAAATTGCCGTCCGCACAGCAGGGGAACAGTTGACGTTACTGAACCCCAATAACACGGCAGCAAGTGTCGACTGTGCAGACGGCACTTCCAAGCGCCAACTGGCGGTGTTGGAGCTCAGGGATAATACTGAAAACAGAGGAGCCAGAGGTGTAATTGGAGCAACTTTAAAATCTGTAGTAGTGAGAATGTGGACAGAGCAGGAGAAATTGCCGTCCGCACAGCAGGGGAACAGCTGACGTTACTGAACCCCAATAACACGGCAGCAAGTGTTGACTGTGCAGACGGCACTTCCGAGCGCCAACTGGCGGTGTTGGAGCTCAGGGATAATAGTGAAAACAGAGGAGCCAGAGGTGTAATTGGAGCAACTTTAAAATCTGTAGTAGTGAGAATGTGGACAGAGCAGGAGAAATTGCGTCCGCACAGCAGGGGAACAGCTGACGTTACTGAACCCCAATAACACGGCAGCAAGTGTTGACTGTGCAGACGGCACTTCCGAGCGCCAACTGGCGGTGTTGGAGCTCAGGGATAATACTGAAAACAGAGGAGCCAGAGGTGTAATTGGAGCAACTTTAAAATCTGTAGTAGTGAGAATGTGGACAGAGCAGGAGAAATTGCCGTCCGCACAGCAGGGGAACAGCTGACGTTACTGAACCCCAATAACACGGCAGCAAGTGTTGACTGTGCAGACGGCACTTCCGAGCGCCAACTGGCGGTGTTGGAGCTCAGGGATAATACTGAAAACAGAGGAGCCAGAGGTGTAATTGGAGCAACTTTAAAATCTGTAGTAGTGAGAATGTGGACAGAGCAGGAGAAATTGCCGTCCGCACAGCAGGGGAACAGCTGACGTTACTGAACCCCAATAACACGGCAGCAAGTCTTGACTGTGCAGACGGCACTTCCGAGCGCCAACTGGCGGTGTTGGAGCTCAGGAATAATACTGAAAACAGAGGAGCCAGAGGTGTAATTGGAGCAACTTTAAAATCTGTAGTAGTGAGAATGTGGACAGAGCAGGAGAAATTGCCGTCCGCACAGCAGGGGAACAGCTGACGTTACTGAACCCCAATAACACGGCAGCAAGTGTTGACTGTGCAGACGGCACTTCCGAGCGCCATCTGGCGGTGTTGGAGCTCAGGGATAATACTGAAAACAGAGGAGCCAGAGGTGTAATTGGAGCAACTTTAAAATCTGTAGTAGTGAGAATGTGGACAGAGCAGGAGAAATTGCCGTCCGCACAGCAGGGGAACAGCTGACGTTACTGAACCCCAATAACACGGAAGCAAGTGTTGACTGTGCAGACGGCACTTCCGAGCGCCAACTGGCGGTGTTGGAGCTCAGGGATAATACTGAAAACAGAGGAGCCAGAGGTGTAATTGGAGCAACTTTAAAATCTGTAGTAGTGAGAATGTGGACAGAGCAGGAGAAATTGCCGTCCGCACAGCAGGGGAACAGCTGACGTTACTGAACCCCAATAACACGGCAGCAAGTGTTGACTGTGCAGACGGCACTTCCAAGCGCCAACTGGCGGTGTTGGAGCTCAGGGATAATACTGAAAACAGAGGAGCCAGAGGTGTAATTGGAGCAACTTTAAAATCTGTAGTAGTGAGAATGTGGACAGAGCAGGAGAAATTGCCGTCCGCACAGCAGGGGAACAGCTGACGTTACTGAACCCCAATAACACGGCAGCAAGTGTTGACTGTGCAGACGGCACTTCCGAGCGCCAACTGGCGGTGTTGGAGCTCAGGGATAATACTGAAAACAGAGGAGCCAGAGGTGTAATTGGAGCAACTTTAAAATCTGTAGTAGTGAGAATGTGGACAGAGCAGGAGAAATTGCCGTCCGCACAGCAGGGGAACAGCTGACGTTACTGAACCCCAATAACACGGCAGCAAGTGTTGACTGTGCAGACGGCACTTCCGAGCGCCAACTGGCGGTGTTGGAGCTCAGGGATAATACTGAAACCAGAGGAGCCAGAGGTGTAATTGGAGCAACTTTAAAATCTGTAGTAGTGAGAATGTGGACAGAGCAGGAGAAATTGCCGTCCGCACAGCAGGGGAACAGCTGACGTTACTGAACCCCAATAAAACGGCAGCAAGTGTTGACTGTGCAGACGGCACTTCCAAGCGCCAACTGGCGGTGTTGGAGCTCAGGGATTACAGTTCAGGTGGTAGAAACATGAACACAACAGGAGACCTGGATACTGTTGCCAACCAATTATTTATTCTGGAAGAGGACTGGCAAATTCATGAGAGATCCAGGCCTTGCTCATTTTGAGAAAAGTAAGCCGGTCAACGTTATCGGAGGATAGTCGCATGCGACGGTCTGTTAGTACACCACCTGCGGCACTAAAGACGCGTTCCGATAATACACTAGCAGCAGGGCAAGCTAGCACCTCCAATGCATACTGACTAAGCTCTGGCCATGTATCCAGCTTACAGACCCAAAACTTGAAGGGAGAAGAGCCGTCTGGGAGTACACTAAGAGGGCAAGACATGTAGTCTGTCACCATCTGACGGAAACGTTGCCTCCTGCTGACTGGAGCCGTCTGTGATGGTGTAGACATTTGTGGCGGCGGGGACACAAAACTTTGCCACATTTCGGCCATACTGGTCTTGCCTTGTGCTGAGGCGCTGCTTCTGCTCCCTCTTTGTGCAGAGCTTCCTCCACTGCCTCGACGCACTGAGCTGCTTTGTAAAGCACTAGCAGCACTGCTCTCGGTTGGAATGGAGAACATGATGGAATGCACCAGTGCATCTTGGTACTCCCGCATTTTACGCTCCCGGTTCAACGGTGTTATGAGGCTTTGTAAGTTGTCCCGGTAGCGAGGATCTAGGAGGGTGGACACCCAATAATCAGCCGTGTTGAGAATGTGGGCGATGCGGCGGTCGTTTCTCAGGCACTGCAGCATGAAATCAACCATGTGCTGTAGACTGCCAACTGGCCAAGAAACGCTGTCCCCTGCTTGAGGCGTGATCTCTGCCTGCTCTGCATCACCCCACCCTCGCTCTAGATACTGACTACTAGAGCATTGTGTACCTCCCTCCTCTGGACAGATGTCTTCCTCATCCATTGACTCCTCCTCATCCTCCTCACAAAGTGTCCCCTGCCTAGGCCTTTGTGAGGAACCACGTTACGCAGACTGTAGAGAAGCAGATGGCATTTGTGACTCCTCATCCTCCACCTCTTCCAAAACCTCGTCCCTTAGTGCTTGGAGTGTTTTTTCAAGCAGGCAGATAAGGGGGATAGTCATGCTGACTAGTGCATCATCTGCACTCGCCATCCGCGTGGAATAATCGAATGCACACAAAACGTGGCAAATGTCCTTCATAGAGGCCCACTCAGTGGTGGTGAAGTGTGAACGGCGCGCACTGCGACTTCTTTGCGCCTGCTGCAGCTGGTACTCCATTACTGCTGCCTGCTGCTCACACAACCTCTCCAACATATGTAACGTTGAATTCCACCTGGTGGGTAGGTCACATATGATGCGATGTTCCGGAAGACGTAATCGGCGCTGCAGAGCTGCAATGCGTGATCTTGCATTGCTGGAACGCCGCAAGTGAGCGCACTCTATGCGGACCTTGTGAAACAGTGCATCAAGATCCGGATAGTCCCTCAAAAAACTCTGCATGACCAAGTTGAGCACATGTGCCAGACATGGGATGTGAGTGAGGTTGCCTAGGCCCAGAGCTGCCACCAGATTTCGGCCATTGTCACACACTACCATGCCTGGCTGGAGATTCGCTGGCACAAACCACACGTCGCTCTGCTGCTTGATGGCATTCCAGAGCTCCTGCGCTGTGTGGCTTCGATTCCCCAAAGAAATTAATTTTAATACGGCCTGTTGACGTTTGGCCACGGCTGTGCTCATATTGGTCACCATAACAGGTAACCGTTCACGGGTTGATGTGGAGGTAGACCGTGACGGCTCCTGCAGCGCTGATTCAGAGGAACTGGAGTATGAGGAGGAGTCAATGTGTACAGACTGGATTCCTGCAATCCTTGGAGTTGGCAGAACACGTACAGCGCCACTCTCAAGATATGTACCCGGCTCCACAACATTTACCCAATGGGCAGTGAGGGAAAGGTATCGTCCCTGTCCATGCTTACTGGTCCACGCATCGGTGGTCAGGTGGACCTTGCTACTGACGGCGTTTTGTAGCGCATGTTTAATTTTTCCCTCCACATGATGTTGCAGGGCAGGGACGGCTTGCCTGCTGAAATAAAATCGGCTGGGCACGTTGTATTGTGGGACTGCCAATGCCATAAAGTTACGGAATGTGTCAGTCTCCACCAGCCTGAATGATAGCATTTCAAGGACCAGTAGTTTAGCAATGCCAGCATTCAGAGCCTGTGCTCGGGGTGGTTTGCCGAGTATGGGCGCCTTTTCTCCCATGCCTGTGCTAACGATGGCTGTAGACTGGCCTGGGAGTGTGAGGATGACTGGGAAAGTGGTGCTGTGGGTGGAATTACACTGCGTCTCTGTACAACAGTGCCAGAGATTCTTCCATTGCGATCCTGTGAGGAAGCTGAACCAGCTGTGTGTGAGCTGGAGGAAGAGGCTACAACACGAGCTGAAGAGGTGGTAGGTGGCGCTGTAGGTTGGCCTAGGTCTTCAGTGTGTTTTTGTAACTCCACCACGTGCTTGGTCCGCACATGTTTCCACATATTTGTGGTATTGAGGTTGCTGACACTTTTCCCTCTTTTCACCTTCTGATTACACAGCTTGCATTTGACAAAGCGAATGTCATCTGCAACTGTGTCAAAAAAGGACCAGGCACTGCAAGTCTTGGGAGTGCCCGCTTTGGATTTTGGAAGAGCCATGCTCCTAATGGGTGCCGAAGTGGAGGCTACAGGCAACCAAGTCTGCCCCCTCCCTCTCCCTCCTTTTTGGGCTGTTCGGGGAATCTCTTCCTCAGAACTGCTCCCACCACCTTCCTGTCCCTCACGCCATGATGGGTCAAGGACCTCATCATCTACACCACCCTCTTCAAACAACTGCTTCTCCTGGGTAGTCTCGACAGCACAGTACGCACCAGAAAGTGGCACCTGAGTCTCATCATCAGATGCGTACTGAGGTGTGCTGCTGACCATAGGCACTGGCCCACCCGCCTCTTCAGATTCAGAGAGACAAAACGGTTGCGCATCACTGCATACTACCTCTTCTTCAAATTCTCGAATTCTGCTTGGCTGGCCCCCTCTTTCCAAGCCAAGAGATTCAGAGAACAGAAGTAGAGATGGCTCCTGTCCAGGGCTCTCTGACTGCCTGGGCAATTTGGCAAGTGGTGAAGAGACAGATGGGTGCTCTTCAGTGCTCAGGACCTGAGAGGATCTGGAACTAATTGAAGTCGATGCGTTAGCTGCCATCCATCCGACAACGGCTTCAATTTGGTCCTCCTGCAGCAGTGGGGTACGGCTTGCTCCTACAAAGCTGCGCATAAAGGACTGTTCCCTGGTAAAACTGGGGATGCTGAGTCACTGGTGCCCGCAGCAGGCACAGAATCCCCACGTCCTCTCCCTGCAGGCACAGAATCCTCACGTCCTCTCCCTGCAGAAACTCCACGCCCACGCCCATGCCCACGACCACATGCCTTACTCCCTGCCTTCTTTATCTTGGTAGACTGATAAAGATAGGCAGAAAAGTACTAAGGGCTTAGTGTGCTTATTCCTGAACAGCTGCTAACAGGTATAAGAAACACTAATTTTATAAAGTGTGGACTAGACTTTAATATGAGCTAATGTGGCCTACACAACTGTAAAGTGGAGTGTTTGGTGAACTTTATTTAGGTTTTTTTTGTCACAAAAAGACACTGGATGTGCCTAAAGATGTAATAACGATAGTATCACAAACTTTTGTAGCTATTACAATGTAGGAAGGTAACCTACAATGCAATAGATGAGGCTGCAAAAAATAGGCTAATACTAATCTGGCTGGGGCTGCAGGGCCCAATGCTGCAGAAAGGCTCCTCTAACTACTCCTATATAGTGTGTTTGGAACCAATTTAGCTGAATACGGATGGAACCACCACACTAATAGGAGAAATCAGGAAAAATTATGAATTGGCAAAAAAGGACAATGTATGAGGCAGTGACACACACTGAGTGCACTACAACCAGACGTGGTTGAAGCACACACTACAGGGTGAGCTGCACTCACACACCAGACCTTGCAGACAGCGGTGAACAGTACAGATGCAGAGCACTGTGCACTAGCGCTGCAAGACCAAAAAAAATTCTCTATCTACTCCTATATAGTGTGTTTGGAACCAATTTAGCTGAATACGGATGGAACCACCACACTAATAGGAGATATCAGGAAAAATTATGAATTGGCAAAAAAGGACAATGTATGAGGCAGTGACACACACTGAGTGCACTACAACCAGACGTGGTTGAAGCACACACTACAGGGTGAGCTGCACTCACACACCAGACCTTGCAGACACCGGTGAACAGTACAGATGCAGAGCACTGTGCACTAGCGCTGCAAGACCAAAAAAAATTCTCTATCTACTCCTATATAGTGTGTTTGGAACCAATTTAGCTGAATACGGATGGAACCACCACACTAATAGGAGATATCAGGAAAAATTATGAATTGGCAAAAAAGGACAATGTATGAGGCAGTGACACACACTGAGTGCACTACAACCAGACGTGGTTGAAGCACACACTACAGGGTGAGCTGCACTCACACACACAGACCCTGCAGAAAGTGGTGAACAGCACAGAGAACTGTGCACTAGCACTGCAAGGCACAGAGATTTATAAAGTAGCTTGGGTAAAGCAGAATAGACCAAATAGGTAGCTAAAACTGTCCCTCAGAACAACAGTGTCCTATCCCTAACTGAATTCACAGCAGAGTGAGCTCAAAATGGCGGTGGCGGCTTTTATAGTGCATCATGACATCATTTCAGCAGCCAATCACAGCCATGCCATTAGTTAATATGCCCACATGCCTAACAGGATGTGCCCACACTACTTAGGATCCTCATTGGCTGAATAAAATGAAAATGGCTCATTGCATTATGGGAACTTCCGATTCCGGTATACGATATTGCAAAAGTATCGGAATTAAGTATCGGAATTCCGATACCGCGAATATCGGCCGATACCCGATATTTCAGTATCGGAATGCTCAACACTATTTACGAGGCATTAGAGGATGCACATCAAACAATGGTTACGTTAAAAGATTTGGTGGCCAGGACTTGAAAAGAAAACCAATACCAGTTCCATATACTGTTTTCACTAAGGGACCATGGGAAGATCTGGTTACTGATCTCTATGATATTCCATATGGGCACTTCCTATTAGTAGTGGCGGATTATTACTATACCAACAAGTAGTTATTTCCACTAAGACAACTTCTTCAATTGTAATTGATGGCGTTGCCTAAGCAGATACATGATATGTGATAATGGTTCTAAGTTCACTTCAAAATAATTTCTAGATTACTTATAGTCAAATGCCATTTAACATCATCAGGCTTTTTGAGAAATGGAAGGCCAGAACCGGACTGAAAGCATTATGAATTGTTCACTTGGTGAGTATAGACTGAAAAGAAGAACTGTGACATTTTTGTTTAGGTTTATTGTACAATATCTCACACTACAACAGGGAAAAGTCCGGCTGAACGACTTTGTGGTTGTAAATTCAGGAAAAAATGCCAATGTGATACCAGCCTCTACCGATCTTTTATTCAAAGAGCTGAAGAAAGGAAAATACAAGATGAACAGTTGGCAAACTACAGATGGCATTATAACAATAGTGTCCTCAAACAGGGAAATAAAGTATTGACTCAAAAAAGACCAGTTTAGCAAACTACCTTCTTCCTTTGAACCCAAATCCTAAGTACTAAAGGAAAAAAGAGGTACTCAAGTTATTCTGGAGAATTTGGATGGAAGCACAATAGTGCAAATTTCATCTTCTGTAAAGAAGTTCTGGAAAATAAAAGCCAAGTAATGGTAAACTCTGAACCTGAAGAAAGCAGCAGTGTCAGTCTTGGGACGTTTGACACAAACCCACAAACTTTAACATGTTATTTGTCTCTCTACATAATTAGTCGATTGCTATTGCTAATATGTTTTCTTTATCTAAGGTTATATGGCGTGTAGTATATCTTGGGCTATAATGTATTAAATTATTGGCTGTAAATTTTTACAATAGTATATGTTGTATGACCCAGGTTGCTATGTGTGGCTCAGTCACTGTATTGCAGAGCTGGAGAATAAAGCAAGCATTCTTAACACTGGACCTTATAACCAGTACTTATACTACTACAGCTGAGTATTCAGCAAACAAAAAAACTGCTAGAAAATGCCATGCAAACCTAGGAATGCTCATCTAATCTAGCAGTATAAAGCAGGTTTCCAATAACCCAGCAAACGAGCAAACACTGTTCATTGGGTAAAATTATCGTTCGGTTTGCACAAAAGATCATTTGGTTTTGACCCCACATCGTCCTGAGTAAATAGGGCCTGTCCTGCCGAGGACAAGGCGGCCAATGTGCACAATCAATAGATCAACAGCTGCACTGAACATCCACAGTAACCTTTTCCATTGATATTCTGAGTTCTCCAGGATCCCAAATTGCGAATGGACAATGAGCATTTACTCACTGCTTTTCCATAAAGCTGCTATAGCCATGGTGAAATCCACTTTAACCTCTTCCCAACACGACCAACTTTCATTTTTGCATTTTATTTTTTTACTCCTCTTCTTCCAAGAGCCATAACTGTTGAGTGCTTGCTTCTTGTGGGTTGTATTTAGTTAAGAATGCATTCATTTTACCATGTGATTTACTGAAAAACTGAAAAAAAAATTGGTGAACATTGGTGCACCTTAAACCACACCCCTTATTACATGCATCACATCCTGTTATGCTATCCCCATGTCACTGGACACAGTGGAAAGAAATGTCTAAAACACTAATTAAAGGTGGCACTCAGCATGGGCAGAATTCTGGCACATACTGTAAATCTGCAATGTATATTACAAAGTACAGGCACTTGATAAACTGACATAAACATGCACCTATATCAATAGGGAACCCATCTCATACTAAGCTATCTATGCATGGCTTTTTCTGTAAATTCTGTACATTAAAGCTTTATTATAAATAATACAGTTAATACCCCATGTTTATCCACAGGACTGCACAAAAAATAAGAGTTGCAGTAATTGGAGGAGGACTGGTTGGTCTCTCGACAGCACTCTGTATCACGGAAAGTCTTCCGCAGTGCTCAGTCACTGTTATTTCTGAGACGTTCTCTCCAAATACCACAGGTGATGTTGCAGCAGGTTGCCTTATCCCTCATCCCTATCCTGGTAAGTATGAGCTAGTAATGTTTCTAAAATGTACAAAGTCTTGTAAATTAGAAAAATATGAATAGGATATTTAAACCTTTTTACTTTAGGTGAAAAAATATTTTCCCTCTATGCCCCTACCCGCCGTCCTCTATTTGTGTTATATTACATATGCATCGTTACTAGTGATGAGCGAACGTGCTGCCACTACTCGGTACTCGCCCTAGCATCATGGTGCTCCACAAGCTCGGCGCTCGGCAATATTTCCAGGTTGCTCGGGCGGAAACTCGGGTCCCCTCCCTGCATGTTTGGCGCTCTTTAGAGAGCCAATGAACATGCAGGGATTGCCTGCCATGCACTGTAATTCCGTAGCCATGTTGGTTGTGGACATTACAGTGATTGGCTGGCCGCGCAGCTTCATCAGGTGTATATCAGACCTGGCGCCGCCATGCTCGTCACAGTCACTCCGGATCAGACAGTGTAGGGAGAGGTAGTGTAGGGAGAAAAACCGTACATTACACATATCCATCTTAACAAACAGTGCTTCTGAGGACTAATCCATCTGCAGAGATATCAGGCAGGCAGTGTATATAGGCAGGCAGGCAGTGTATATAGCAGACTGCAGTGCACACAGCACAAGAGGCTCCATTCCAGTTCTGTCGGCTGCTGCTGTTAGATATTTCTGGAAATAGGCCCAGGTCTGAGGGGCCAGGAATAATTTTTTTTGCATCTTAATCCTTATTATTTGCTTAAAAAGCAATCCAGAGAACACGGTTTTTCTGCGCCATTTGCTTGTTGCCACTGCAAAATACAGCCAGGTCCTTTCCATATTACAGCGCTAAGAATCCAGCTATTTAAAGCTGTGTTTTTTCCGTCACATGGATCACATATACGTTTTCAGAAAATACTGCCATTTCTGGCCTCCATTAAATTTTTTTTTCAGTGTGTCAGCAAAGTTTTTGACACTGGTTTGCTGTTCAAAACAGTTACCTACAGGCCAGGTATTTAAAACAGTGTTTTCTCCATCACACGGATTACATATACGTTTTCAGGAAATACTGCCATTTCTGGTCTAGATTAAAAAATTTTTTCAGTGTGTCAGTAAAGCAATTGACACCAGATTGCTGTTCAAAATAGTTACCTACAGGCCAGGTATTTAAAACTGTGTTTTCTCCGTCACACGGCTCACATATACGTTGTCAGAAAATACTGCCATTTCTAGCCTCCATTAAAAATTTCTTTCTGTGTGTCAGTGAAACAATTCACAGCAGTTTGCTGGTCAAACTACTTACCTACAGGCCAGGTATTTAAAACTCTGTTTTCTCCGTCACACGGATCACATACAAATTCGCTCCAAACTCAGTCATTTGTAGTGAGCGTGGAAGATACTGTCCTTCATTTAAAATGGGCAAGACACGTGGCAAGGGACGGGGAACTGGACGTGATGGTGATGGTGCATGCAGAGGCCGAGGACAAGGCCGTTGGCAAGCCGAAATTGTGCCACAACAAACACCCACATCTTCTCGCCTGACCTTCCTGTCCCAATTTCTAGGGGACCGCAGCACACCACTATTGAACCCAGAGCAGTGTCAAAAGGTTGTTGGTTGGATAGCGGATAATGCTTCCAGTCACTTAGCCTCCACCACCACCACCCTGTCTTCCACACGGTCAAGTCTCAGTAGCCGTGAGTCTGGACCGCATATTCCTCACCCTGATCCTCCTTCCTCCCACCATGCCGAGTACCCAGAGACAACTGATCCCACACTTGGACACGCTGAAGAGCTGTTCACTTTTCCATTTATAGATTCGGGCCTCTCGTCCGGTCCACTTGAAGCGGGGCAAGAGGAGATCGCGTGTAGCGATGCCCAAATATTTGAGCTGCCACGGTCACACGAAGGCGACGGTGGGAAAGTGTCACAAGAGGTGGACGATGATGAGACACAATTGCCAGAAAGTCAGGAGGAGGACCAGGGTGAGGAAGTGGAAGACGAGGTGGTGGATGATATAGTAACTGACCCAACCTGGCAGGAGGACATGCAGAGCGAGGACAGCAGCACACAGGGAGAGGGAGGCAGAGCACCCCAACAGGCAGGAAGAAGCAGTGTGGTGGCCGCAGACAGAAGGCAGGCAACCGTTCCCCGTAACACCAACACGAAGGAAGTTGTCAGTACAACTGTTAGGTCTTCCCGAGTCTGGTTGTTTTTTAAAGACTCTGCCGATAACCCCAAAAAGGCCATTTGCACCACCTGCCAGGCCAGCATCAGCAGGGGTGGCAAAACGACCAGCCTGACCACCACCAGCATGATCAGGCACATGGCAGCAAAGCACCCGACTTTGTGGGCCGAACCCCAGGGTGCAGGAACAGTGTCTGCGGGTGACACCATTGCTTCTTCCGCTGTTGTGCATGCAAGCCAATCCCCTGTCCATGGTGCATGCGAAGATGCCTCCTGTCCTGCACCTGTTGTTGCACACTCTAAAGTAGCAGCATCAGGAAGCACGTCCATGTCCTTGTCCCAGCGCAGCGTTCAGTTGTCCATATCCCAGTCCTTGGAACGCAAGCGCAAATATGCAGCCAACGCCCCACAGGCCACATTACTAAATTCTCACATTTCTCGACTGCTTGCACTCGAAATGTTGCCTTTTAGGCTCGTGGAGACGGAAGCATTCCGCAACCTGATGTCGGCGGCCGTCCCTCGGTACTCGGTCCCCAGCCGCCACTATTTCTCCCGGTGTGCCGTCCCCGCATTACACAAGAACGTGTCCCAAAACATTAGCATTGGAACTCTACACTGCAGATGTTGGGAAGGATTTGTGAGCAGATGAGGGCAGTTGTTGAGTACCAGCATCAACAAGGCCGTCGGTATTCAGTTCAGACTCCACACATAAGACCTCAGGAGTGGACATGGATGTCAGACATATGTACTATACTCCAAAACTTTGAGGACTCCACCAAGATGGTGAGCGGCGATGACGCCATAATTAGCATCACCACTTCTCTGTCTTCTGAAACACTCTCTGCTCACAATCAAAGAGGATGCATAGCAGGCGGAGCACAATGAGATGGAGCAAGGAACCATACAGGGTGATTACACACAGCCAAGCCTCATCTCATCCCAACATGGATTAGGTGACAATGAGGAAGAGGAGGAGGAAGGACAGGAGCTAGTTTCATGCACTATAGACGGTACTACCTGCACAGCTGTCATACCGTCTGTTCAGCGTGGATGGCCAGAGGACAGAGAGGAGGAGGAGGAGAGCATGATCAGTCATCCTCTTGGTGAGGACACGGAAGTCTTGCCTGTTAGTAGTCTGGCACGCATGGCCGAGTTCAGTTTACGCTGCCTTTCCCATGACCCTCGCGTTCTCAAAATTTTGGGTGACAGTCATTACTGATTGGTGACACTTCTAGACCCATGCTACAAGGAGAACTTTATATCTCTTATTCCTGAGGCGGACAGGTCTACAAAAATGGGGCTGTACCAGAAGGCCCTTGTTGCTGAACTATTAAAAAAATTCCCATCTGAAAACGCTGGTGGCAGAGGGCACACTTCGTTGGACAACCAAGGAGTACAGGCGAGAGAGACACAACTTTAATCCAGCAGAGGTAGGGGAACACTGTCAAAGTTCTGGGAGAGTTTTCTCAGACCCTCCCATTGGACAGGCCCTGAGGCGCGGGGTACTCTCACAAGGAGTGCAAAGTTTGGGAAGATGCTGAGGGAGTACCTTGCCGACCGTACCAACGTCCTCCGTGATTCCGCTGTGCCTTATAATTGTTGGGTATCCAAGCTGGATATGTGGAATGAACTGGCTCTCTATGCCTTGGAGGTCCTGGCCTGCCCTGTCGCCAGCGTTTTATCAGAGCAGGTTTTTAGTGCCGCTGGTGGAATTACAACTGATAAGCGCATCCGCCTGTCAACTGAAAATGCTGACAGGCTGACTCTTATGAAAATGAACAAGGGAAGGATTGGGCCAGACTTCTCAACACCACCGAATGATAGCAGCGTAACATAAACTCCAATCCAATGTCTTTTCTTGGGAGGTGTATTCCCATGCACCTTTTCACACCCACACATGGGTATACGCTTCCTGATTTTGGCTATTTGATCTTTTCCTCCTCCTTCTCCTCATCCTCCACCACCATATCACTAGGGTGACCGTGGTCCGTGATGCAACACCCACCTAATTTTTTTAAAGGGTGTTTATGATGCCCGTAAAAAAAAATTTTTTATACAGTATGTTCATGTATACCCCCCAGGGGTAAATGTTTGTCAGCCCATACACTTAGTGCATGGGCATTACAAGTATAGGAGGCCCGTTCCTTTCTAATGGGAACATTTTTTTATGAGGCCCTTCTCCACGTCTCTTCCAAGGGGCATTGAAGTGCCTCCAAATTTTTGGCAGCCCTTGCATTCACTGCATAGGCCAACACTATGGGAGACTCTCTCCTTTCTAATGGGAATTTGTCGTTACTGTGGCCCTGCTCTGTGTGTCTTTAAATTCTTAGTGGGTTTTTTCCTAAAACTGGTCAGCGGTTGGACTCAATGCATACCCTATAACTGTATAGCAGACTCTCTCCTTTCTAATGGGAACATGTCGTACCTTGTTACTGTGACCCTGCTCCATGTGTCTTTAAATTCTTAGTGGGGTTTTTCCTAAAATTGTCAGCCATTGGAATCACTGAATACCCTATAACTGAATAGCAGACTCTCTCCTTTCTAATGGGAACATGTCGTACCTTGTTACTGTGGCCCTGTTCTGTGTGTCTTTAAATTCTTAGTGGGGTTTTTCCTAAAATTGTCAGCCGTTGGACTCACTGCATACCCTTTAACTGTATAGCAGACTCTCTCCTTTCTAATGGGAACATGTCATACTTGTTACTGTGGCCCTGCTCTATGTGTCTTTAAATTCTTAGTGGGTTTTTTCCCTAATTTTGTCAGCCCTTGCAGTCACAGCATGGGCATTACCACTATAGGAGACCCGCTCCTTTATAATGGGAACATTTTTTTTACTGAGACCCTCCTCTACGTCTCTTCAAAGGGGTATTGGGTTGCGTCCAAATTTTTGGCAGCCCTTGCAGTCACTGGATACGCAATAACAGTATAGGACACCCACTTGTTAATAATGGGAACAACAAAGCATAGCCGGCTGATGGCTCTCTAACAATAGCTAGGGCCGATTGCTGGCCTTTTAAGAATAGTAAGACCCGTCTGATGTCCCTATAAAAATAGGCTTTATGACTTTCAGAGTCCCTACATTATAAATAAAACAGGATGTGTCTGATGATGTGTCACACACCACATTGCCAGATAAGGTTGTAAAATGTTAAAATGACATTTCCCGGTGAATGCATTTGTCTTAAAAAAAAAAACGTAAAAAAACAAAACAATAGGATCTTTCTTTAGTATAAAAAACAGCGTCACCAATTTAACAACAATGTAATCACATTGTTCAGCTCATGCACCTCCTCCTCCATCTCCAAAATGACCACATCAGTCACAAGCTGACAGGACTGCAGCACTGCCTTGGCCAAGCGGCAACAGGCTGTGCTGAAGATAACATGCTTAATGCTTAATTGACAAACCGCCCAACGTTGCAGAGTTGTTGAAAGCTGTAACACAGCAGCCTGATCTGTGGCTCTCACCGCTGAACATACAGCCAGGCATGGTCGTGTGTGACAATGGGCGGAACCTGGTGACGGAGAAATGACAGCTGAGGTAGATACGGTTTCCCTCTTTGCCAGTCCTTTCACCGAGTTAAAGAATATGGCTGTGGTGAAATACAACTCCCACTGAGAAGCTGTTTCAGATTGAAAAACATTGTGCCCACCAGAGGATTTGATTCTGAGGGCTAACCTTTCTCACCCGCTCAAGAGCCCCATAGCAGCTGCAAAGTTAGCGCTATCATGAACTCTCCTGAGGTAGAAGCCAAGGCACACCAGAGGATTCTCTGGTGGGACCGCCCAACCCTGCCAAGAAGCAGTCCTGGCTAAGAAAAGTGTGTGGAAAGGTTCCCGGACACTCTATGGCTGCTTTTTTACTGAGGAGGAAACACACGCAAACATGGGGAGAACATACAAAGTCCTTGCAGATGTTGTCCTTGCTGGGATTTGAACCCAGGATCCCAGCGCTGCAAGTCTTCAGTGCTAACCACTGATTCAATGTGCTGCCGTTCACCCTCTAATATCTAACAGGCTGGAGAAACTTGCACCTTCTGCCACTCTTTCTTCAGCTCCTTTGTGAGAAACTAATGTATTTGGGCAGCCACTCAGTCTACCAAATAAAATTCCTGAGAAGGAAATTGGGGATGGCTTCAATACTGGTACTGGGGGCAGTGATAATACCATGGCGTCGTACCATAGCTTGCTGGAAATATTCCAGGCTGGTAGGAGGCAAGCAAATTCCCACAGAAAAGTACCAGCAGTAATGTTCAGGGACCCGCGCTTGTAGAAGACGGAGACAACACTGGGAGAAATAGTGACGGCTGGGGACCGAGTATGGACACGAGGCATGAGGCATGTGGTTGTGAAAATCTTCCGCCTCCACGAGCCTAAAAGGCCACATTTCAAGTGAAAGCAGCTTTACAGGACTTCCTGTGAGAAATGACATGCAGGGTAGATAGGGTTTCCCTCTATGCCAGTCCTTTCACCGAGCTAAATATAACTGTCAGCAAAAAAAATTGTGGACTGTCTCCGTACCGTCCCTGGCCACATTCACCTGTCCACGTGTTTGTGGTTAGGCGGTCCTTCCCAGTAAGTGCACTGGGGAGGGCACGGGTAATGTTGTCGGACCCGTGCTTGTGGAAGGCGGAGGCGATACCGGGAAATATAGTCGCGGCTGGGGACTGAGTATGGACACCCGGCCGCCGCCGGCATGAGGTTGTGAAAAGCTTCCGCCTCCATGAGCTTAAAAGGCCATATTTCAAGTGCAAAAAGCTGCCCAGAAATCTGGCAGTTTAGTGTTGCGGCCTGTTGGTGGGTGGGTGGCTGGCTGCATACTTGCACTTGCATTCCAAGTAACAGAAAACTAAGCAGATGGTGGCCTCTATCATCATCATGGCCTCACCTCGGCACTATGAACTCTCCTGAAGGAGAAGCCAGGGTCCGCCGGAGGAGTCTCCGGTTCTCTGGTGGGCCCGTCCAACCCTGCCGAAAAGCAGCCCTGGCTAAGAAAAGTGTGGGGGAAGGTTCCCGGATACTCCATGGCTGCTTTTTTAATGTGGATCGGCCATGCTTATGCATGTTATTTCTCAAACCGCATTACAGATCAGGCCATTGTCCAACTCTGTATTCAAGAAATTAAATGCGCAAAGAAAGATGTGTGTATGTCAAAGCACCACCGACAAGGGCGAGTTGATGTTGGACGGGCTGCCATTGCTTCTGCAACAAGCTCAATTACAGGACTTCCTGTGAGAAATGACATGCAGGGTAGATAGGGTTTCCCTCTATGCCAGTCCTTTCACCGAGCTAAATACAACTGTCAGCAAAAAAAGTTGTGGACTGGCTCCGTACCGTCCCTGGCCACATTCACCTGTCCACGTGTTTGTGGTTAGGCGGTCCTTCCCAGTAAGTGCACTGGGGAGGGCACGGGTAATGTTGTGGGACCCGTGCTTGTGGAGGCGGAGGCGATACCGGGAAATATAGTGGCGGCTGGGGACCGAGTATGGACACCCGGCTGCCGCCGGCATGAGGTTATGAAAAGCTTCCGCCTCCACGAGCCTAAAAGGCCACATTTCAAGTGCAAGCAGCTGTCAAAAATTTGGCAGTATAGTATTGCAGCCTGTGGGTGGGTGGGTGGCTGGCTGCCTGCATACTTGCGCTTGCATTCCAAGGAATGGGGTAGGTACAACTGAACGCTGCAGTGGGGCAAGAACGTGGATGGTGATTGTTGCAAGTCTGCAATGACAGGTTCATGGCGGGAGGCATCTTCGCTTGTGCCAAGGATCACTTATGATGGGCACACTTTTAGACCATGACCTGGGAGTCAGAGATGCTTACAGAGGTCTTCCCCATGCTGTTCCCATGACTTTTCAGCACTGTATGCATGTGTCTGATGATGTGTCACACACCACATGGCCAGATAAGGTTGTAAAATGTTAAAATGAAATTTCCTGGTGAATGCATTTGTCTTGGTTGAAAGCAATGCAAAAGTGCAAAAACGCATCAAAAACGCTACATGTGAACATAGCCCAAGGTGTGGAAGAGTATTTTTGTTTTTGGTTATTTATTTTGCTTTATATACATTGTACATGTAATGGAAATGATGTTCCTTAACATATTTCCCAGGAAAATCCATTTTGGTTTCGTTTTGGTATGTTTTATTGTGAGTCCGTAAAAGTGGCGTAATACCTCTGACAACGTTGTTGACAGAAGTGACCTGGGAGTCAGAAATGCTTCCAGGGGTCTTCCCCATGCTGTCCCCATGTCATTTGAGCACTGTTCCCATCGATTTGGCCAATTTTTAGGCCCTCTGCAGACCGCCGGGGGAAGCCGCCTGAAAAATGCTCGAGTTTCCCATAGACTTACATTGGGCTCGTTGCTCGAGTCGAGCACCCGAGTATTCCAATTTGCTCGACCCGAGCAAAGAGTACCCGAGCATTTTAGTGCTCGCTCATCACTAATCGTTACAATAACTCTGAAATAAAAATATGATGAAAAAACACAACAAAATTGAGCTTTAAGCTTTGAGGTTTAAGTTGGTATACATGCAGCACATAAACGCGTGTTCACATTGGGCATTAAACAGACGAAACCTACAAGAAACAAAATGATCATAAACCTAGCTGTAACTAAATAAGGAAAAGCAAAAGTGCATTTAAATAACATAGGGTTCTTAGTAAACACTGTTTTTTGATCAAAGAACCATAAAAGCCATCCCACCATCGGCAAGGTGACCCTGTTCAGGATGGTCCTACACTATCTAATATTAAAAACCTTTCATTTGTCAGAGTTGACCTCAATGTGAATAAGGGCAGACAAAGGACTGGGTCCCAAACTGTGGACACCAGCCATGGGAAGCTATGATAAAAATATGATGCAACATAAATCTTTTTGTGAATACAGAGCCTATGAAAACTATGTGTCTCCATGGTTGCAAAGAATAAATACTGTTAGTAGTCTTAACTTGCAGCCCTACATTACTAGCTCCCATCTGCTCCTTCTCTACTGTGCTATAGGTCCTTCTTTGTAGGTAAAGAAATTAAAAACCAATAAATCTGTATTCAAATATGTAAACCACATGATTGAAAAATACATATATTTTATTAATAAATACACAAAATGACTACAATGTGTGAAAATAAATACCAAGACAAGACATGAATAAAAATCCAAAAGACTAAAGTGGAGGAGCACAGAAAACATGAGCAGATGATAACACATAAATGAATATATATTAGATAGAGGAGTACACCAAATAACAAAGTAGCAGTAAGAACCATTCCTTCCAATAAGGAATTAGAGAAATAATATATAGAATGGAAACCACTTAATTCCAGTGATAAAAGGACATGTAATAACAAGGCCCGTTTACTCCAATAGGGTAATGGAATATCTATATATGGGCAAAAACTAAACAGGTATTGCATGCTGTCACAAATGTGACTGTCAAAATGCCCTTGGAAAAGATATAGAAGGCGGAAAAGGTTACAAATCTGAATTCATGTGTTTGCGCTCCTGCCACCCCAAACTCCAAGGCAAGTTTCACGGCGGCTTCATCAGGGGTTGATTAGTGTGCATACCTTCTTATCATTGTAGCTAATAGAAGAGGCAGTGCTGTGACAACACCCAAAGTTTTCTTTAGCGTAAAATACAACAGTTGTAACTCACAAAAATGTTACTGGATTATTGATATGTGATAGATCGAATCATCTAAATATGATTCATTTACAGTGGAGCTGTCACTTGCTCAAAAAATTGAGTTAAATATCTTGTAAAATCCCTGATCTCCCCTGGTTTCTGTTTCATGCTGTATCATTCCATTGCCGAGATATTTACATTTGCTTCTTCTGGAGCTCAGTATATGAAATCTTTGCTCTGCTGTCCAACCGGGCTTCTCTTTACAGACTTTTCTGGTGGCATGCACTTTCACCCCTCCCTCCCAGTTACTGCCAATCAGCGCTTGTCAGTATTTGAGACTGCTACATGAGTTGCCAAGCTGTAATTGGTAGCATCTGAGAGGGAGGAGTGATATCGAACGACCCCATAGAAGACTTTGAAGAAATCCCCAGTTGGACTACAAAGCAAAGATTTTACATAGTGCACTCCAAAAGTAACAAATGTGAATATCTATGCAATGGCGCTTTTAACAAAAACAGGCTTGCCGCATTATGTACACAGCAGTTACCAATCAGTAACATAATTCTAGTTGCTATCGATTGGTAACTGCTGTGCACATAAAGCGGCAGCAATGTTTTTGTTAAAAGCACAAAATCTCCCAATAACATCCAAGATCTCAAATTTTGCCAGTGAGGGGGGCCATAGTGGATTGAGGGCATGCCATAAGTGAATGGAAGCAATTATCTTGCAATTGAATTTATTGTATACCAGTATACAGTTAATTCTTTAAGTGATTCTGTCAGGTTGATTATGTCTTCCTAGTTGAAGGAAGTATGTGATAGAGAGGAAGATGCTGATTTCAGCAATTTATAGGTTCTATGATTTGATTCAGTATGGTCATCTTCCTCTAACCATATACTGCTTATTAACAACTGTCACAGTATTCAAATTTTGAAAATTGATACGAAAAGCTGGCTAACACTCAGTCAGGGCCAGAGTTAGAAGGGGGAGGGCAATTGGCCCCATCACCATGTTAGGGTGAACAGTTTGGTATGTTGACTAGTTGCCTTCTCCTGGCCTAATGGATATGATCAAGTGCATGCAGGAAAGAATAACATCAGACACACACACAGTCGGATGTAAGCTCTCCTTGATCAGCTATGGCACAGCTCCAAGTGTCTTTATTTAACCCGAACATAGACTTATATAAACTGTAAATAGGGGCTCGGTTAGTCCTAGAATGGGAGTAACCAGATGTATTCATTGGTTAGTCCATGGGCAGATCCATGAGGTCATCAGGATGGGTTTGGTCCAAGAGGTCATCAGGGGGCGTGGTCCATGAGGTCATCAGGGGGCGTGGTCCATGAGGTAATCAGGGGCGTGGTCCATGAGTTAATCGGGGGCGCGGTCCATGAGGTCATCAGGGGCGTAGTCCATGAGGTCATCAGGGGGCGTGATCCATGAGGTTACCAGGGGGCGTGATCCATGAGGTCATCAGGGTGGGTTGGTCCAAGCGATGTGTCTGGTTAGTCCTTCTATAGAATGCAGCTTCCTCCCAGAACAGAGCATGGTGTGATGAAACAGGAAATGGCAGCCATCTTTTGATCTAAACAAGCTTATGTACGGTGAAATAATACACTTTGTGGGTCTTTTCTCTCAATCTCCTATGTCTTGAGGTTAATTAAGTATTTGAGCCTATGGCTCTCCTCAACACCCATAGGGACCCCGAGTGTTTCAAGCAGAAATTGCACTGATAATACGTTTTTCATTATCAGTGTAGTTTCTGAGGTTACCCTGCGGAAGTCTAGAGGAACTGAACAGGAGGAGACAGGTGTGTTAAGTCCTCTATAGTGTGTGTGTATGTGCTGTTTGTATGTTATGTATACATAAATATGTATGTACCATGTGCATATACACGTGTGTATGTGTGGTGTATATGCATGTGTGCGCTGTGTATACACATGTGTGTGCTATATGTATTGTGGTAGATCGCTCGCCCAGCTGCACACAGAGGTAGACACAGGTACGTTGTCTCTTTAAAACTCCTGGTTGGTTTATTAAAAAAAGTGCAGCATAAACTAACACTGAGCCCACAAAAGAAAACACAGCCCGCTGGGCAAACAGGGAAAGCAAAGCAAAATGGCTAATCAAAAGCACAGTCTTTGTGGAAGCAGGGATCCGCCTGCTCAGAGTGCAGATACTCTGTGTGGTTCAGGATAGCTCCACATAAACAGATCTGGAGTTCCTCACTCCAGACCTACTGAACACTGAATGCCTCAGCTGGCCAAGTATTTAAACCTCCCCAAGACCACACTCTGGGGAGGAGATATGGAGAACAACCTCCCACCCACTCTATGGTTGTTCCCATAAAAACACGCCCTTTGAAAATGGAGACTTAACCTCTCCTTGCACATAATGTGCTGGAGGAAACTTAATGGTTTTAAATCACCCAAACAACGAGCAATGATGCTCAATCATCGGGGGGCCTGATTCATTAAGTTGTTTACACCAAAATTCTAGCATAGAATAGTTTTTGCCTTCGTGACCGGGCCAATTTTTTCAATTCTGACCACTGTCACTTTATGAGGTAATTACTCTGGAACGCTTCAACGGATCCCCCTGATTCTGAGATTGTTTTTTTGTGACATATTGTACTTCATGATAGTGGTAAAATTTCTTCGATATCACTTGCGTTTGATTGTGAAAAAAACGGAAATTTGGCGAAAATTTTGAAAATTTTGCAATTTTCAAACTTTGAATTTTCATGCCCTTTAATCAGAGAGATATATCACACAAAATAGTTAATAAATAACATTGCCCACATGTCTACTTCACATCAGCACAATTTTGGAACCAAAATTTTTTTTTGTTAGGAAGCTATAAGGGTTAAAAGTTGACCAGCGATTTCTCATTTTTACAACAAAATTTACAAAAACATTTTTTTTAGGGACCACATCTTATTAGAAGTGACTTTGAGGAGCCTTTATGACAGAAAATACCCAAAAGTGATACCATTCTAAAAACTGCACCCCTCAAGGTGCTCAAAACCATATTCAAGAAGTTTATTAACCCTTCAGGTGCTTCACAGGAATTTTTGGAATGTGGAAGAAAACAATGAACATTTAACTTTTTTTCACAAAACTGCTACTTTAACCTGAAATTTTTAATTTTCACAAGGGCAGCCAGAAAAAATGGACCCCAAAATGTGTTGTGCAATTTCTCCTGAGCACGCTGATACCCCATATGTGGTGCAAAGCCACTGTTTGGGCGCACGGCATGGCTTGGAAGGTAAGGAGCGCCATTTGACTTTTGGAATGGAAATTTGACTGGAATGGATAGCGGACGCCATGTTGCATTTGGAGAGCCACAGAGGTGTCTAAACAGAGGAAACCCCCAACAAGTGACCCCATTTTGGAAACTAGACCCCTCAAGGAACTTATCTAGATGTGTGGTGAGCACCTTGAACCCCCAGGGGCTTCACAGAATTTTATAATGTTGAAGTGTGAAAATAAAAAAACACATTTTTAACACAAAACTGCTACTTTAGCCTCAAATTTTTAATTTTCACAAGGGCAGCCAGAAAAAATGGACCCCAAAATGTGTTGTGCAATTTCTCCTGAGCACGCTGATACCCCATATGTGGTGCAAAGCCACTGTTTGGGCGCACGGCATGGCTTGGAAGGTAAGGAGCGCCATTTGACTTTTGGAATGGAAATTTGACTGGAATGGATAGCGGACGCCATGTTGCATTTGGAGAGCCCCTGAGGTGCCTAAACAGAGGAAACCCCCAACAAGTGACCCCATTTTGGAAACTAGACCCCTCAAGGAACTTATCTAGATGTGTGGTGAGCACCTTGAACCCCCAGGGGCTTCACAGAATTTTATAATGTTGAAGTGTGAAAATAAAAAAACACATTTTTAACACAAAACTGCTACTTTAGCCTCAAATTTTTAATTTTCACAAGGGCAGCCAGAAAAAATGGACCCCAAAATGTGTTGTGCAATTTCTCCTGAGCACGCTGATACCCCATATGTGGTGCAAAGCCACTGTTTGGGCGCACGGCATGGCTTGGAAGGTAAGGAGCGCCATTTGACTTTTGGAATGGAAATTTGACTGGAATGGATAGCGGACGCCATGTTGCATTTGGAGAGCCACAGAGGTGTCTAAACAGAGGAAACCCCCAACAAGTGACCCCATTTTGGAAACTAGACCCCTCAAGGAACTTATCTAGATGTGTGGTGAGCACCTTGAACCCCCAGGGGCTTCACAGAATTTTATAATGTTGAAGTATGAAAATAAAAAAACACATTTTTAACACAAAACTGCTACTTTAGCCTCAAATTTTTAATTTTCACAAGGGCAGCCAGAAAAAATGGACCCCAAAATGTGTTGTGCAATTTCTCCTGAGCACGCTGATACCCCATATGTGGTGCAAAGCCACTGTTTGGGCGCACGGCATGGCTTGGAAGGTAAGGAGCGCCATTTGACTTTTGGAATGGAAATTTGACTGGAATGGATAGAGGACGCCATGTTGCATTTGGAGAGCCCCTGAGGTGCCTAAACAGAGGAAACCCCCAACAAGTGACCCCATTTTGGAAACTAGACCCCTCAAGGAACTTATCTAGATGTGTGGTGAGCACCTTGAACCCCCAGGGGCTTCACAGAATTTTATAATGTTGAAGTGTGAAAATAAAAAAACACATTTTTAACACAAAACTGCTACTTTAGCCTCAAATTTTTAATTTTCACAAGGGCAGCCAGAGAAAATGGACCCCAAAATGTGTTGTGCAATTTCTCCTGAGCACGCTGATACCCCATATGTGGTGCAAAGCCACTGTTTGGGCGCACGGCATGGCTTGGAAGGTAAGGAGCGCCATTTGACTTTTGGAATGGAAATTTGACTGGAATGGATAACGGACGCCATGTTGCATTTGGAGAGCCCCTGAGGTGCCTAAACAGAGGAAACCCACAACAAGTGACCGAATTTTACAATCTACTCCTCTGTATAAATTAATCTAGTGGTGGGAAAATAAGTAGATAGGTAAATGGTCACTAAACCCATAGATGAATTCCCACAGAGGTGTCATTTCTATAATGGGGTCACTTCAGGGGGGATTATGCTGTTCTGGCACTTTTCAGAGTACCAGAGCTAAAGAATCCCCCCTGAAGTGACCCCATTTTGGAAATGAAACCCCTCTGGGAATTCATCTATGGGTTTAGTGACCATTTTAACTCAATGGATGATTTCCAGAAACAAGCATGCAATGGAAGGTTTAGATTCTGGAGAACCCCCCCTGGAAATTAAGTGAGCTCTACTCGAATGTGTCATTCACTAAATGAACCAAATGTTTGAATGACAAATTGGGATACATTTTTACAGTTTAAAAACGTGGTTCTGTGTGGAAGATTTTAAAGCAGTCAGTGACGCATAAGGCTGGCAATGATGGGCATTGTGGGCAATAGTAGCGGGTATCACGCCTCATTCCTCTCTTAGTACATACACGACATCTTTTCTGGGGGTTCCTTCTTGTTTCCGTTGCTGGAATAAGTGCAATAAAATGTCGCTCAGTGAGTCTTTTCACATCCTCAGATTCTAATGGATGAGCGGGGCTAACACTTTGAAAGACAAGATTTTCAATTACCTTTTCTTGATAATCAAGAAAAGGATCTGAATTTCCTGCTTTTTTGTACAACACAAAAGAATTGTATGTGGCCACCTGAAACAAATAAATAACCAACTTTTTATACCAGGTATAGGACTTTCTTGATACCTGGTATGGCTGTAGAACCTGGTCTGCAAGGTCCACACCCCCCATGTGTTTGTTGTAGTCAATGACTGACACAGGTTTTTGCTTCGGAGTGGTGGATCCTAGTTCTACAGTGGCCCTTGTGGCATCTGTGTGGATCGAGCTGAGGACAAAAATATCCCTCTTATCCCTATATTTCAGGGCAAGCAGCTCTCCGTTGCGTACAGCCCCTGACTGCCCCTTTTGAAACTTTTGGTTGACCAATGGTTGTGGAAACCCCTGACGGTTTTTACGGATGGTCCCACAAGCCCCGATGTTGTGTTCAACCAGACTTTTAAATAGGGGTATGCTGGTGTAATAATTGTCCACATATAGATTGTAGCCTTTTTGAAAAAATGGACTTATCAGCTCCCAAACAATTTTTCCAGATGTCCCCAGATAAGTAGGGCATCCTGGTGGGTTTAGTTGGCTATCTTTCCCCTCATATATGCGAAAAGCGGATGTGTATCCGGTTGAACTTTCGCACATTTTATAGAGCTTTATTCCAAACCTTGCCCTTTTAGATGGGATAAATTGCTTGAGGTGCAGTCTTCCTTTGAATTTTACAAGGGACTCGTCTATAGAAATATTTTGTGTTGGGGTGTAGAGGCTTAAGAATTTTTCTGACAAATTTTCAATGATGGGTCTAATTTTATATAACCTGTCATGTTCTGGGGCATTTCTGGGCAGGCATTGACTATTGTCGTTAAAATGCCAAAACCGCATGAGCATTTCATAACGGGTCCTAGGCAGAATGACTGAAAACATAGGGGTGGCTTGAACAGGGTGGTTGGACCAGTAGGATCGAATGCTCGGTTTTTTAACAAGCCCCATGGCAAATGTAAGTCCTAAAAATTTTTTTATTTCCGGGACATTAGTTGGTGTCCATAAATTTGCCCTAGCATAGTAAGATCGGGGATTCTGGCTTATGAATTGGGACGCGTATAAATTTGTTTGCACGACAATATGCTCTAGCAAGCTGTCTGTAAAAAACAAATTAAAAAAATGAATTGGCCCAAAATCTTCCACCTCCTCATTTATACCAGGAATGGCGTTGAAATCAGGGCTGAATGGAGCAGCCGAATCTGAAGCCTCCCATCTGGGAAATGCTAGATCATGTGGCAACGCCCCTTGTACACTGGCGTGCGCCAATTCACTAGTAGCAGGGACAGCGCTTGTACTGGGCAGTGTTCCCTGATTTGGAGACGTTTCTCCAGTAGCGCTATTTGCCCCTATTGCTGTACTGGTCCTTGGGCTTGAGGATGGAACAGAATCACTGCTCATTTCTGGGCTCTCAGTGTCGCCGCTACTAAAGCCCTCAAAATCCATATCTCCATCTGAGATTGCGCTGTCATCAGTGTCAGAACACAGCAGGGCATACACCTCCTCTGCGGTATAAGTCTGACGGGCCATTTTATTTTTATATTTTTTGACTGGACTGAACGGACCGGACTGAAAGGACAGGACCGGACTGGACTGACCGGACTGATCTGATAGGACTGACTGACTGATGTGACAGGACTGACTGACTGATCTGACAGGACTGACTTACTGACAGATCTGACAGGACTGACTGACTGACAGATCTGACTGACTGACAGATCTGACTGACTGACAGATCTGACAGGACTGACAGATCTGACAGGACTGACTGACTGACAGATCTGACAGGACTGACAGATCTGACAGGACTGACTGACTGACAGATCTGACAGGACTGACTGACTGACAGATCTGACAGGACTGACTGACTGACAGATCTGACAGGACTGACTGACAGATCTGACAGGACTGACTGACTGACTGACAGATCTGACAGGACTGACTGACTGACAGATCTGACAGGACTGACTGACTGACAGATCTGACAGGACTGACTGACAGATCTGACAGGACTGACTGACTGACTGACAGATCTGACAGGACTGACTGACAGACAGATCTGACAGGACTGACTGACTGACAGATCTGACAGGACTGACTGACTGACAGATCTGACAGGACTGACAGATCTGACTGGACTGATCTGACAGGACTGACTGACTGACAGATCTGACTGGACTGATCTGACAGGACTGACTGATCTGACAGACTCACTAACCCTAACTCTTACTTTCTTTTTTCTTTTTTTTACTTTCACAGTGGCAAGGCTGACAGCTCTTGTCACACTGTTTCTCCTCTGCTCTCTCACTGAGATCGGAGGAGAAACTGCATTTATCAGGCAGATCGCCCGGGAAAGTTTGTTGCTAAAACAAACTTCCCTGGTGATCTCTCTGATTGGCTGGTGTGACGCTGACATCATCGAGACCTGAGCCAATCAGGTCTCGATGATGTCAGAGGTCACAGCACCGGGATCCCCGCCGCTGACAGGTATGTGGGGGGTCCCGATCGCCGACCACCGGCTGTCCCTATCTTTTAAATGCCGCGATCGCTATGGATCGCGGCATCTAGAAGATAGGAACAGGTTAACATCATGGGGACCTGATCCAATCAGGTCCCCATGATGCCACATGTCAGAGCTATCGCTCTGAACCGGTACCACAGCGCTAGCAGGACCCTGGGGGTCCTGAGCGCTGCGGGACCACCCACCGTTTTTAAACGTCGGCGCTGCACAGAGCCCAGGCAGCGCCGGCGTTTATGTACAGTGGGCGGTCCTGAACCGGTTAAGTAGAAATTAATGAAAGCAGGCATGGTTTCTTGCATTCCTTCACAGTTTGGTGGTGCAACGTACCAAAAAAATCTCTTCGGTGCCGGTTAAATTCTATTTTCTATTGTACTATATTACCTCTCTTATCTGAGATTCGTGTACGGGTGACCTATAGCAGTAGGGATAGCGTCTTACAGGCATCTAGTCATGGATTATTGTATTCTACACCGTGCTGAAAAAAAAATACTATTCCCTATTGATAATGCTGTTAGCTGCTTTTAAAATAGGGACAGGTACTAGATGCTATTATCAGCTGGAAATGAGTGTTCATTCTGGATGTGTCTGATCATGTCTCACACATCATATGGCCAGATAAGGTAGTAAAATGTTAAAATTACATTTACTAGTGAATCTATTTTTCACTGTTGAAAGAAATGCAAAAGTGCAAAAACGCATCAAAAACACTATATGTGAACATAGCCCAAGGTGTGGAGGAGAATTTTTGTTTTTGGTTATTTATTTTGCCTTATATATAAGTCATTACCCTGGAAAGAATGGTTATTAACATTCTTTCCAGGAAAATCCAGTTTAGCTTCATTTTTGTATGTTTTATTGTCAGTCCGTAAAAGTGGCGTAATACTCTGATAACTTTGTTCACAGCAGTGACCTGGGATACAGAGATGCTTCCAGGAGTCTTCCCCATGCTGTTCCTGTGTCATTTCAGCATTGTTTCTGTAGCACTGACATCTCTGCCTCCTACCCGGCAGAGATGCCGACCCCCTTACCGCCGCGGATGCCTGCCGGTGTCTCCTGCGCCGCCGGTCGTCTTCCGCGCAGGCCGCGCCCGGGGTGCGTGCACCGCGCACAGATCCCAGGGCAATGTGTTTAGGGCACACGCGCATGTGTTCCCTGTCTCTTAAAGGGGCTGCACGCGCCATCCTAAGATGTCCCCGACCAATGGTCGGAGGACAGGTATTATTTAAGGCACTTCCCCCAACATGGAAGTGCCTGTGCAACTTTGTCAGTTTGATTCCTAACCTTCCTGTTAGTTCTCAGGTCCCAGTGCTGTCCGTCAGCCTGTCTATCAGCCATGCCCGCCAGCCTATCAGCCATGCCCGCCTACACGCTTACCAGTCGTGCTTATCCGCCTACCAACAGTGCCTGCCTGCCTACCAGCCATGCTCATCTGCTAGCCTATCTGTCGTGTCTGTCGAAGTCTGTCATCACTCCCGTGGGAGTCGCCTGCTTTCACACAAGGTCGGTCCCGGAGTAGCACCTGGTCCACCTTCCCGGTCCCTCCCTGGCTCCCAGAGTCGACTAAGCCACCATATTACCAAGAAGTCTCCCTCCAGAGATCGCAACAGGACACAATCCTGCCCTTCTTGCGGACTGTACACTCCCACCTGGATGCACTGTCTACCCCGGCTCTGCCTGCCTCTAATCAAGCGGTATCTGCTCTGGCGGCACCTCAACCCAGTGGCGGTGAGGCACCCAGCTTTGGACCCCAACTGTCTGCTCCTCCATGGTTTGGTGGTGATCCCGCTCTATGTCGGGGTTTTGTCAATCAGTGCACACTGCACTTCGAGCTCCTGGCTCATCAGTTTGCTTCTGACCAGGCTAAAGTGGCATTCATCAGGTCTCATCTCACTGGAGAGGCGTTGATGTGGCTCAATCCACTATGGGAGAGAGGGGAGCCTCCTCTCTTCTTCGTCTACGCCAGACGAACCTCACAGTGGGCCAGTATGCTGTGCGTTTCCGCACCCTCTCATCTGAACTCGTCGGGAATAACGAGGCCCTGGTGGCTACCTTTTGGGAGGGCCTTTCTGGGCGGATCAAGGACGAACTGGCCGGTCGTGACATACCCACCTCTCTGGACGACCTGGTGTCTCTGGCCACACGGATCGACATCAGGTTCCAGGAACATTCTAAGGAGGTGATCCGTGAGAAAAGATCTCTATGCCTTGCACCCACCTTCCAAAGGCCAGTCTCGCAACCAGCCTCTGCCTCGGCATCCACCCCTGAATATATGCAGGTAGACCAGGTGACGATGGTCAAGACTCGCCAGGAGGTCCGCTGCGCTGAGGAAAGATGCTTTTATTGTGGCAGTTCGGAGCATGTGATCCGCTTCTGTCCAGAGAGACCGGGAAACTCCGGTGCCTAGGACTGCTTGGAGAGGTCGTCCTGGGCAAGAATTCTTCCTCTCCATTCCTGACTCTGTCTGTATCAGTTTCCTCTGGCAACATCCGTTTTGTTAACACTGCTTATCTGGATTCCAGTGCTGCTGAGAATCTCATCCAACAAGCCATTGTGGAGCAGTACTAGATCCCTATACAACGTTAGCCGGATACATTGGCGGTTTCCTCGGTGGATGGGAAGCCCCTTTCCAAGTCCATCTTGTTTGTCACCGAGCCGGTAGTTCTCCAGATCGTAATGCTACACTTGGAGAAAATCTCCTTCTACGTGCTGTCTGGCCTCTCTCATCCATTGCTGCTAGGACTGCCTTGGCTTCAGAGACACGATCCAGTCTTGAATTGGAGTTCGGGCAAGGTACTCCGCTGGGGTCAGGAGTATCACAAAACCTGCCTGGTTTCTGTTCGTCCTGATCGATCTCTGTCCATTCCAGCTAATCTACTTGGCTTGCCAGCATCCTACTGGTCATTCGCTGATGTCTTTGACAAGAAAGAGGCTGAGACACTACCTCCTAATAAGCCGTATGATTGCCCCATCGACCTCGTTCCTGGTGCCACCCCTCCCCGTGGTCGAATCTACCCCGTGTCGTTGGCCAAGACCCGTGCCATCTCTGAATGCATTGAGGAGAATCTTGCTAGGGGATTTATTCAAAAATCCACCTCTCCGGCTGTAGCAGGATTCTTATTTGTCAAGAAGGACGGTTTTCTTCACCCTTGTATCGACTATAGTGGATTAAACCAAATAACAATAAAAAAATATCCACTGCCTCTCATCTCTGAGTTGTTTGAGCACCTCAAAGGCGCAAAAAACTTCACTAAGCTTGATCTCTGTGGCGCATACAATCTGATCTAGATTCACCAGGGTGAGAAGTAGAAGACAGCATTCAACTCTCGAGATGGCCACTACGAGTACCGCGTGATGCCCTTCGCCTTCAGTTTTTCAAGAGCTGATGAATGACATCTTACGAGATATTCTATACTCATGCGTGGTAGTGTACCTGGATGATATCCTAGTGTTCTCTCCAGATCTGCCCTCACATCGTAGAGACGTTCAACAGATGTTGCAGAGGCTCAGGAAGAATCGTCTGTATGCCAAATTAGAGAAATGCGTGTTTTGAGCAGACTTCTCTTCCATTCCTGGGATACATTATCTCGGAGACCGGTCTCAAGATGGGCCTCAAAAAGGTGTCTGCCGTCCTACAGTGGCCCCGACCTGAGGAACTAAAAGCTATTCAGCGATTTCTGGGATTTGCTAATTATTACCGCCTGTTCATTCCTCATTTCTCTTCCCGGAATGCTCCCATCTCTGCCCTGACCCGCAAAGGGGTTAATGCCAAGGAATGGACTCCCAAGGCGGAAAGTGCCTTTGTATCCTTGAAACAAGCCTTTGGTTCTGCTCCGATGCTACATCGTCCTTACTATAGCAAGCAGTTCTTCCTGGAGGTTGATGCCTCTTCCTCAGGGACCGGAGCAGTTATCACCCAGAAATCCTCGTCCGGACGAATGGTGACCTTTGGCTTCTTTTCCAAGCTCTTCTCTCCTTCGGAGCGCAATTACTCCATTGGAGATTGTCAACTTCTTGCCATCAAACTGGCCCTGGAGGAGTGGCGGTTCTTAGAGAGGGCTCTACATCCGGTGGTCGTCTACACAGACCATAAGAATCTCGCCTACTTGCAGTCCGCTCAACGATTTCATCCTCGTCAGGCCAGATGGTCTCTGTTCTTTGCCCGCGTCAATTTCACTCTCCACTTCTGGCCAGCAGATAAAAATATCAAGGCAGACGTGCTCTCCCGATCATTTCTGTCTACCGACCAAGAGGATGAGCCTCAACACATCATTGAGCCCTCCAGAATAATTATTGTTGACCCATTTGATCTGTCTCATCTTCCTCCGGGTAAGACTTTTGTTGTGGCTCTGGATAGGAAGAAGGTCCTACTCTGGGGTCATTCGTCTAAACTGGCAGGCCATGCCAGTCAGAGAAACACAGTTCTGCTCATTTCCCGACATTATTGGTGGCCGACCCTGCACAAGGACGTTGCCTGCTCTTCCTGTGCCCGAAACAAGATGCCTAGGCAACTTCCGACTGGTCGACTTCTTCCTCTACCTGTGCCTTCCGCTCCATGGCAACATATTGTGATGGATTTCATCATGGATCTTCCTGTATTGACCGGTTGTACTGTCATTTGGGTGGTTGCTGACCGCTTTTCCAAGATGGCTCATTTCATTTCCTTGTCGGGTCTTCCCTCTGTGCCTGTGCTGGCTAAAGACTTCATCCGTCAAATCTTCCGTCTCCATGGCCTACCTCTTCATATAATCTCGGATAAAGGAGTTCAGTTTACTTCACACTTCTGGAGAGCCACGTGCAAGCTTCTGAATGTCGCATTGGATTTCTCATCGGTTTATCATCCACAGTCCAATGGCCAGGTTGAGCATATCAATCAGATCCTCACTAGCTTCCTCCGGCTGTCACGGGTGTGTCAGAAGTGACAGACAGTCGCCCTGTAGTTGGTTGCCGGAGATCTCTACATTTTGCATTACAGACAGCTTCTTAGAGGCTGTCTCTAGGACCTAGCGGATACCTTCCTCTGGCTAATTAACTCCCTGGTCTGGGTGTATAAATACCTGCTGTTCACAGAGGGAGGTGCCTGCGATATTCATTACTCCTTGTGAGACTTCAGCAAAAGCAGTACTTCCTTCTCTCTGGTGTTTGAGGACATGTATGCATTTGTCTGGAGTAGTCTAAAAGCTAAGCGATTTTCCCTGTTTGTCCTTCCTTTTTGTCTTTAGAGTTCAGTGGAGATCGACTAGTGCTCATCTCCTCCCTTCCCCAGCCTGAGTCTAACGCAAGGGACAGACAGAGCCAATATAGGGTCGATAGTTGAGACAGGGTAACACTAGACCAGACTAGGAGGTCTCCACTTTCCCCTTTCCCTAGTGTCTGGGCTCCCTTTCCCTCTTCCCGCTGTGTTGCACTAAGTCTTTCCCACACCTTGGGTCACATTATCTCCCGCTGAGCACATTTTGAAAAGGAAAAAAAAGAAAAAAAGAAAGCTGACACTTTGTTTTTTTTTTCCTGTGTGTTTCTGGGCATGGACCTTTTTTTTTTTCCTTTCTTCCTTGGTATGGGGGTTCAGTTACAGAGCAGCTGCACAGACTGTCTCTAGAGGTGAATGACCCCCGCGGTGAGGTACAGCAGCAACATCAGCGGCTACAGGTCGCAAATGTGGGGGTCTCTGCAGATAGGCCTGTCCAGCCTGAACCCAAAGTTGCCCTCTCGGACAGGTTTTTAGGAGGTAGGGACAAGTTTTTTGTATTCAAGGAGGCATGCAAACTGTATTTTAAACTTTGTCCTTATTCCTCCAGAAATGAGGAGCAATGGGTTGGAATTGTGATCTCTCTACTGTAGGGAGATCCTCAGTCGTGGGCATTTTCATTACTGCAGGACTCTGTTTGTCTCCAGTCTGTGGAGGGGTTTTTCGGGGCTCTGGCCCTCATCTATGATGACCCTGACTGAGCTCCCTTGGCTGAGTCTAGGCTACGTCACTTTCAGCAGGAAAATCGGTCAGTGGAAACGTACAGTTCAGAATTCTGCAGATGGGCATCAGATTCCAAATGGAATGACTCAGCCCTTAGAAGTCAATTTTGTGAGGGGCTTACTGAAAGGTTGAAAGATGCCTTGGCAGTATATGAAACTCCTCAGTCTTTGTAGGCTGCCATACGTCTTGATAAATGCTGTCAGGATAGACGGATGAGATCACTTTCTCTGGAGCCTTCTTGCCGGGGTTTTGTACCTCTGCCGGGGGAGCGGTCTGGGGGTGAACCAGTACTGGGGGAGGTGGAGGAACCCATGCAATTAGGAGGCGTCTCTGCTTCTCCCCGGAGATTCGCAAGAAAAAAGGGGTACGTGTTTTTTTGTGGGAAAAAGGGACATTTTGTTGGGTCCTGTCCTTCAATTCCTAAGCAAAAGAAGACTCGATTAACTCTTGGTAGTCTGGAGTTGGATAAACAAAGAGTGCATTTGTGGCCAAATTGCAGTTCCCGCTTTGTCCTGACAGCAGAGGTAGCGCTAGGGAGCAAAACAGAGAAAATTTTTGTTTGTTGACAGTGGAGCCGCAGTCAGCATGGTTGATGCTGAGTTTGTGAAGACTCATGGTCTTGCTTGCTGTACTTTAGATAAACCTATTTTCATTTTTGCCATCAACTCGGCGCCACTTGCACAGAAAGCATTTACGCAGATTGTATATAATGTAAAACTGAGGGTGGGGTCAGTTCATTGAGAAATAATCCCATGCTATTATCTGGACAATCTTCCTACACCGATTGTTTTGGGTATTCCGTGGCTTGTTAACCGCTTCCCGACCGCCCACTGTAGATAAACGTCCGCGCTGCCTGGGCTCTGTGCAGCGCGGATGTTTAAAAACGGTGGGTGGTCTCGCAGTGCTCAGGACCCCCAGGGTCCTGCAAGCACTGTGAGAGCGGTGCAGAGCGTTAGCTCTGACAGGGAACATCATCGGGACCTGATTAGATCAGGTCCCAGTGATGTTAACCCTTTGCTGTCTTCTATATGCCGCGTTCTATAGTGATCGCGGCATATAGAAGACAGCAGGAGGAGAGGGGGTCGTCCACTTACCTCTCCGACGACCCCTTGATTGCTTTCAGGACCTGGCGTTGCTATGGCAGCTGGAGGTCACATGACCGCCTCCAGCTCTGCCATATATGGTGTCCTTCCTGTCTGGCTTCAGCCTGTAGCTGATACCAGACAGGAGACTGTGAAACAGTCAGTGAAGGTCTCATATAATGTAATACATGTCTATTACATTACATGAGATCAGGGATCAGAAAAATAAAAATGAATGTCCCATACTGGGACTAAGTAAAAATGTAAAAAAAAAGTTAAAAAAAATGTTTTGAAACTGTTAAAAAAAAAATACAAAATAAATAAAAATAAATAAATAAAATATTAAACCGATAAATCCATATATTTATGCAAAAATAAAAAAAGTACACATATTTGATATTGCCGCGTCCGAAACAACCCGAGCTATAAAACTGTCACACTAATTAACTCCTTATGTGTACACCGTAATAAAAATAAATAAAAAACGGAGCAAAAAACTATGCTTTTTCCTCATATCGCCAAACAAAAAGTGGAAAAAAATGCGATCAAAAAGCAAAATGGAAACAGAAATGGTACCGCTGAAAACGTCATCTTGTTCCGCAAAAATCAAGCCGCTATACAGCTCCATCAGCCAAAAAATAAAAAAGTTATACCTCTCAGAATAAAGCAATGCAAAAAAAATATTTTTTCTATAAAATTGTTTTATTGTGTAAAAGCGCCAAAACATAAAAAAAATACAGTAAGTGTAGTATCGCTGTAAACATACTGACCCGAAGAATAACGCTGCCTGATCACTTTTACCACACGCAGAACGGCATAAAAAAAACCTCAAAAAACAATTCCTGAATTGTTGGTTTTTGTTAATTTTACCTCAAAAAAACGGAATAGAAAGCGATCAAAAAATGTCACGTACCCACAAATGGTACCAATAAAAATGTCAACTCGTCCCGCAAAAAACAAGCCATCACATGACTCTGTCGGCCGAAATATGGAAAAATTATAGCTCTCAAAATATGGCGATGCAAAAACTAGATTTTGCAAAAAAAAAGCGTCTCTTAGTGTGTGACAGCTGTCAGTCATAAAAACCCAATATAAATCTGGTATCTCTGTAATCGCACCGACCCGAAGAATAAAGTAATCTAATCAGTTATATCACACTAGGAACGGCGTAAAAAATAAATAAAACCAATTCTTCACCTGCTACTGATTTGTTTATTATGTCTCCCAAAGATCGCAGTATTGCTCGGCACACATTTATCCTGCGCTCTGCGCTGAGCACTTACGCCAGAGTTTCCATGTAAATCTCTGAAATATGTGATTCAGCCGGAACCCATGACGGAAGATTCCCTGTAATGAGGCAGATATAGGCCACTGTGGATGCCGTCTGGCCTGTGATCCCACGGTGTCATTTGTTTTAGGCGTGCATAAAAGTGCGGTTGGCCACAGTTTTGTGCACTTCTGAAAAAAAGGACACCGCTAAACAGAGGCCAAACGGAGTCCAGAGTAACTCTGCTGCCTCATTACAGTGAATGGATCCCGCAGGGGTTTCATCTGAATTACATCACTTGGAAATTTAGATGGAAACCCCGATGTAAGTGCTCAGCCTAGAGCGCCGGATAAATGTTACGTAAAATGTTCCCAATAAAAGCTTCAACTCAGTCCTCAAAAAAAGCTAGTCCCCACTCAGGTCCGTCATCTGTTAAAAATATAAGGGACTTCCAAGTTACTGGTAGCAGAAAGGCTCTGGAAAAGCGAAATGGCCCTTGCCCCCCAAAAGAAATTCAGAAAATTTTGTGCTCCCAAATCCAAATGCCTATTCTACAATAATTTGTTCTCCAATTGTCAAATAGCACTCCGTCCCCCCCAGATCTCGCCATATGGCTGAGCGGTACAATACAGCCACATATGGGGTATTGCCACTTTTAGAAGAAATTGTATGACACATTTCGGCACCATTTTTACCCGTTGCCCTGTGTGAAAATGTAAAATCTGAGGGTAAAACATTTTTTTGTGGTAAAAATATAATTATGCTTTTTTCACTGCCCAATGGTATAAATTTAAAAATTAAAAAATACTCACTACTTCCCTAGATGAATTCCTTGAGAGGTGTAGTTTACAAAATGGGGTCACTTGTGGGGGTTTCTGCTGTTTCGGCATGTCAGCGACTCTTCAAATGTGACACGGTGTCTGCTGCCTATCCCAGCCAACATAGCGCTCCTTTCTCTTCCGAACCCTGCCGTACACCAAAGCAGTGGTTTTCCCCCACATATGGGGTATCGACGTGTTCAGGAGAAATTGAACAACAAATTTCATGGTGCAATTTATCCTGTTACCCTTATGATAGTACAAAATTAGGGAAAGGAAAACATTTTTTGTGGGAAAAATGTGAAAATTTTATTTTTATGGCTCAATATTATAAACTTCTGTGAAGCAGCTGGGGGTGCAAGGTGCTCACCACATATCTAGATAACTTCCCTAAGGGGTCTAGTTTCCAAAATGGTGTCACTTGTGGGGGGTTTCCTCTGTTTAGGCACATCAGGGGCTCCCCAAATGCAACATGGCGTCCGCTAATTATTCAAACAAATTTTACATTCAAAAAGTCAAATGGCGCTCCTTCCCTTCCGAGCCCTGCCGTGCGCCCAAACAGTGGTTTGCCTCCACATATGGGGTATCAGCGTGTTCAGGAGAAATTGCACAACAAATTTCATGGTGCAATTTATCCTATTACCCTTATGATAATGCAAAATTAAGGGATGAAAAACGTTTTTGCGGGAAAAATGTGAAAATTTTATTTTTACAGCTGATTATTATAAACTTCTGTGAAGCACGTTGGGGTTCAAGGTGCTCACCACACATCTAGATAAGTTCCCTAAGGGGTCTAGTTTCCAAAATGGTGTCACTTGTGGGGGATTTCCACTGTTTAGGAACATCAGGGGCTCTCCAAACGCAACATGGCGTCTGCTAATTATTCAGACAAATTTTACATTCAAAAAGTCAAATGGCGCTCCTTCCCTTCCAAACCCTGCCGTGCGCCCAAACAGTGGTTTTCCCCCACATATGGGGTATCGGCATGTTCAGGAGAAATTGCACAACAAATTTCATGGTGCAATTTATCCTATTACCATTATGATAATGGAAAATTAAGGGATGAAAAACGTTTTTGTGGGAAAAATGTAAAAATTTTATTTTTACAGCTCAATATTATAAACTTCTGTGAAGCACCTTGGGGTTCAAGGTGCTCACCACACATATAGATATGTTCCCTAAGGGGTCTAGTTTCCAAAATGGTGTCACTTGTGGGGGGTTTCCACTGTTTAGTCACATCAGGAGCTCTCCAAACGCAACATGGTGTCTGCTAATTATTCAGACAAATTTTACATTCAAAAAGTCTAATGGTGCTCCTTCCTTTCCGAGCCCTGTCGTGTGCCCAAACAGTGGTTTTCCCTCACATATGGGGTATCAGCACGCTCAAGAGAAATTGCACAAAAAATTTTGGGGTCCATTTTTTCCTGTTACCTCTGTGAAAATAAAAAAAATTGGGTCTAAAGTAACATTTTTGTGAAAAAAGTTAAATGTTAATTTTTTTCTTCCACATTCCAAAAATTCCTGTGAAGCACCTGAAGGGTTAATAAAGTTCTTCAATGTGGTTTTGAGCACCTTGAGGGGTGCAGTTTTTAGAACGGTGTCACTTTTGGGTATTTTGTGTCATAAAGACCCCTCAAAGTGACTTCAAATATGATGTGGTCCCTAAAAAAATGTTTTTGTAAATTTTGTTGGAAAAATGAGAAATCGCTGGTCAACTTTTAACCCTTATAGCTCCCTAACAAAAAAAAAATTTGGTTCCAAAATTGTGCTGATGTAAAGTAGACATGTGGGCAATGTTATTTATTAAGTATTTTGTGTGACATATCTCTCTGATTTAAGGGCATGAAAATTCAAAGTTTGAAAATTGCAAAATTTTTAAAATTTTCGCCAAATTTCCGATTTTTTCACAAATAAACGCATGTGATATCAAAGAAATTTTACCACTATCATGAAGTACAATATGCACTGAAAAAACTGTCTCAGAATCAGGGGGATCCGTTGAAGCGTTCCAGAGTAATTGCTTCATAAAGTGACAGTGGTCAGAATTGAAAAAATTGGCCCGATCACGAAGGCAAAAACAGGCTCTGGTGTGAAGTGGTTAAACATAACCCATTGGTGTATTGGCAAGCGGGGAGATTATTGAATGGGGAGATTACTGCCATGAGAACTGTTTAGATATTTCCCTTGCTACTGTCTCTATGGAAATATTACCTGGTTTACTGTCTGGTTTTGGGGACGTTTTTTCTGAGAGGGGGTGTCAGGATTTGCCTCCTCATCGTACTTATGACTGTCCTGTTAACCTAACCTCCAGAGCTAAACTACCGAAGTCCAGACTGTATAATCTTTCTGGCCCTGAGAGACAAGCCAAGAAGAATTTCATTGCGGAGAGTCTGGAGAAGGGACATATCAGACCCTCATCTTCACCCGTGGCGACAGGGTTATTCTTTGTGAAGAAAAAAGATGGCGGTCTGCATCCCTGTTTAGAGCATCCCTGTTTAGATTTCCGGGAATTAAATCAATTACTATCTGCGATCCATACCCTCTTCCTCTGATTACTGATTTGTTTCTCAAGTTGTGGGAGCCAAGGTATTCTCCAAGTTGGATTTAAGGGGAGCCTACAATCTGGTTAGAATCAGTGAAGGGGACGAATGGAAAACAGCGTTCAATACCCTGGAAGGACATTTCGAGAGTTTGGTTATGCTTTTGGTTTGACCAGTACACCTGCGGTTTACTCACCAGATTTTGAGACACATCGGGGGCACGTTAAGCAGGTGCTCCAGATATTAAGGGACAACAAACTTATGCCAAATTGAAAAAATGTTTTTGCTGTTCAGGAGGTGCAGTTTTTGGGGTACTTGTTGTCGTCTTCGGGTTTTCGGATGGATCTGGAGAAGATCCGTGCAGTCCTTGATTGGAAACGTCCCGAGAACCTGAAGGCTCTACAACGTTTTCAGGGCTTTACAAATTTTTACCGGAAATTCATCCAAAATTACTATGTAATTGTGAAACCCCTTGCTGACATGACTAAGAAGGGGTCTGATTTTTCCAAATGGTTGGATGCCTCCCTCCAGGCTTTTTCTTCCTTAAAGAATCATTTTGTAACCTATACTCAGTCAACCCGGTTTCTCCACCCTTTATTGTGGCGGTTGATGCCTCGGATGTCGGGGTTGGGGCTCTGTTGTCTCAGGGTCCGTCCACTGGCAAGTGGCGTCCATGCGCCTTCTGTTCTAAAAGTCTTCGGCTGTTAGAAATTATGACGTGGGTAATCGGGAACTTTTGGCGATCGAAGAATGGTGACATTGGTTAGAAGGGGCTGTCCATCCTATTACTGTTATTACTGACCATAAGAACCTGTCATATCTACCGTCAGCTAAACGTCTCAACTCTAGGCAGCCAGATGGTCCCTGTTTTTTACTAGATTCAATTTTGTTGTCACTTTTCGTCCAGGGATCAAAAATGTCAAGGCTGATGCTTTGTCCCGGAGCTTCCCTGGTGGTGGTGTTACAGAAAGGGGTGGTCATTTCGGGGCTTTATCCTGAACTGGAGGGTGAGGTGTTGGGGGCACAGGGGGATGCCGCTGCCTCCTGCCCTTCAGGAAAGTTATTTATACTATCTAATCTGCGCCGCAAAGTAATTAAGGAACATCATAACTCTGTGCTTGCTGAGCATCCAGGTGGTTAGGCAATCACGGACCTCCTCTCTCGTCGTTTTTGTGGACAGGGTTGCATCGGGATGTGATTGAACACGTAGTTGCTTGAAGTATTTGCACACGTTCTAAGGTTTCACATACCCGTCCGTCTGGTACTCTTCTTTCGCTACCTATTCCTTGTAGACCAAGGGCACACTTGTCCATGGATTTTATTACTGACCTACCAGTTTCTGCAGGCAAAACGGTGGTTTTGGTGGTTCAGTAAAATGGTTCTCTTTGTCGCATTACCTGCACTTCCAAATGCCAAGGCACTTTCTCAGGTGTTCATAAATGAGATCGTGAAGCACAGGTATTATTTAAGGCACCTCCCCCCAACATGGAGGTGCCTGTGCAACATTGTCAGTTTGGTTCCTAACCTTCCTGTTAGTTGTCAGATCCCAGTACTGTCCGCCAGCCTGTCTATCAGCCATGCCCGCCTGACCTCTTACCAGTCATGCCTGTCCGCCTACCAACAGTGCATGCCTGCCTACCAGGCATGCTCATCTATGCCAGCCTATCCGCCATGTCTGTCAGAGTCTGTCATCAGTCTCGTGGGAGTCGCCTGCAAAAAAAAAAAATCCTAGGAAAGAGATCTGGAGATCAACATGGTGTCTGTTCAGGAATTGGCTCAACGCCTGCAGGGATTGTCTCTTGAGGTGGCCGAGCTCCAGCAACACATGAGTAGCTGTCCTGGAGCGCATTTTGTTGAATCAAAGGTAGGACTGCCTGATTTTTTTTATGGTAAACAACAAGATTTTTTTTCCTTTAAAAATGCTTGTTTATTATATTTTCGTTTGAGACCCAGGTCCTCTGGGAATGAATCACAGCGCATTGGGTTTATCATGTCACTTTCGCGCAAGGAACCACAGGGATGGGTCTTTTCTCTCCAACCTAATGATCCGTGTTTTAGGTCAGTGGAGGATTTTTTTTCTGCTATGGGGTTGTTGTATGACGATCCTGATCCAGTCTCTTCTGCTGAGACACAACTGAGACGTTTAAAGCAGGGGTCAGGTGATGTTGAAAATTATTGTACACACTTCAGAAGGTGGTCTTCTGAAGTGAGATGGAATGATTCGGCGTTAAGATGCTTGTTTCTTGCTGGTTCAAGTGAAAGGGTTAAGGATCTGCTGATTGCTTTCCCTGCACCTGGAAACTTGCAAGAAGCCATGCAACTAGCTATACGTGTGGACAGGAGACTGCGTGCCAGGGTTAATGAGGACAAAACTCCTGCTATGGCTGCTCCTAGTCATCAGAGGGTCTGCTCGGACGACGGAGAACGAATGGAGATTGGGGATATGTCACTCCGCTCTCAGGAAAAAGACCGCAGGTTTTCCAAGGGATTGTGTTTTTATTGTGGTAAATCTGACCATTTTGTTAAGAACTGTGAGCTTCTGTTTAGCAAAGAAAAAAAAAAGATCAGTTACGCCCGTATTGCTTGTTTAAACTCTAAGGGAGTATTTCTTTCAGGGAGTACCTCATTGCCGGAGGAGTTGATTGAATTTCAGGTATTTGTGGATTGAGGTTCTACACTGAATGTGATTGATAAGGGATTTTTGGAAAAACTTAAATTGGAACCCAAACCTTTGTCATCTCCTATTTTTGTGGTTGCTGTTGATAACACTCCTTTGAAATGTGTTACTCACAAGGTTTTTGAATTTCCCCTCACTATTAATGGTATTCACCAAGAGAATTTGGATTTAGTGGTATTAAATAATTTACCTTCTCCAGTAGTTTTAGGTTTGCCTTGGTTAAAACTGCACAATCCTTTACTGGACTGGTCTACTAATGAGATTAAATCTTGGAGTCCTAAGTGTTATGATAAGTGTTGTAAGGGTCGCATTGCTGCTGTGGAAAGAGGGGAATTACCTGAGGAGTCACAAATTCTACCTCCTCATAGGGACTATGATTGCACCATTGAGTTTGTTCCTGGAGCTACTCTTCCCAAGAGTCGCTTATTTAATCTTACTATCCCTGAAAGAGAGGCCATCGAGGAATACATACAGACGAGTTTGGCTGCTGGTCACATTAGACCTTCTAAGTCACCTGTGGCTGTTGGATTTTATTTTGTAAAAAAAAAGGACGGCGGTTTACGTCCATGTCTGGACTTTCGCGAAATTAATAAAATTACCGTATGCAATTCCTACCCACTGCCGTTAATTCCTGACTTGTTTAACCAGTTAGTGGGGGCCAAGTGGTTCTCTAAAATTGATCTCCGGGGGGCATACAATTTGTTGCGAATGAAGGAGGGTGATGAATGGAAGACTGCAGACTGCTTTTAACACCCTGGTGGGTCATTTTGAGAATCTGGTTATGCCTTTTGGTCTTACCAATGCACCAGCGTTTTTTCAGAGCCTTATTAATGACATCCTGAGACGTTTGATTGGTAAGAATGTGGTGGTGTATTTGGATGACATTTTGATTTATTCGCCAGATCTGGAGTCTCATTGGCAGAGCGTACGTGAGGTATTGCAGTTATTAAGTGACAATACACTTTTTGCTAAGCTGGAGAAATGCGAGTTCGCTGTGCAGAGAATTAGTTTTTTGGGCTACATTATCTCCAGTGAGGGCTTTTAGATGGACCCAGTGAAGGTTCAGGCTGTGCAAGAATGGCCTAGGCCTATTGGTTTAAAATCGATACAGAGATTTTTGGGTTTCGCCAATTATTACAGAAAATTCATTAAGAATTTTTCTATAATTGTTAAGCCGCTGACCGATCTCACCAGGAAAGGTGCGAATACGGTCCAGTGGACTACTGAGGCCATTGAAGCTTTTGTGTATCTCAAGGAGAGGTTCAGTTCTGCCCCTATCCTTATGCAGCCTGATGAGACCAAGCCTTTTTTGGTCGAGGTTGATGCTTCTTCGGTGGGGGTCGGTGCGGTTTTGTCTCAGGAGAACAAGGATGGGGTTCATCCCTGTCCTTTTTTTTTCCAAAAAATTTTCTGAAACCGAACTTAATTACGATGTTGGTAAACGGGAATTGCTGGCTATCAAACTCGCATTTGAACATTGGCGTCATTTCTTGGAAGGCGCTAAATTTCCCATTCAGGTTTTCACTGATCATAAGAATCTGATCTATCTAGATGCTGCCAAGCGCTTGAATGCCCGTCAGGCTAGGTGGGCTCTTTTTTTTCGCGGTTTAATTTTTCTGTTACTTACATCCCGGGTACTAAGAATGTTAAAGCTGATGCTTTATCTCGCAGCTTTTCTCCCATGGTTGGTACCGAGGAGGAGGAGAGCATTTTACAGGAAGGAGTTGTGATAGCAGCATTGGACTCCGTTTTGGAAGATGGGATTCTGAAAGCCCAGGAGGATGCCCCATCTAACACTCCCCATGGGAGGTTGTTTGTACCTAGAACCTTTAGGAGAGAGTTGTTTGTGGAGTATCATGAGTCTCGGTTGGCAGGTCATCCAGGAATTTCTGAGACTAAGAGACTGGTAGGTTGCAGTTTTTGGTGGCCTGGGTGGCAGAAGGAAATCATTAAATGGGTGCGTCAATGTACGGTGTGTGCTAGATCAAAGGCTTCACATGCTCCTGCTGCGGGGTTGCTTTGCCCTCTGGAGGTTCCTAGTGCACCTTGGGCACATCTTGCTATGGATTTTATTACTGACCTTCCTGTGTCCGAAGGTTTCACTGTCATCTGGGTGGTCGTGGACCGTTTTAGCAAGATGTGTCACTTGGTTCCTTTCATTAAACTACCCTGCGCTAAGACACTCGCTAAGGCTTTTGACAAGGAAATTGTCAGACTCCATGGCGTTCCCACCGACATTGTTTCTGATAGGGGACCTCAGTTTGTGGCTCGTTCTTGGCGTGCTTTTTGTGACAGGTTGGGAGTCCATTTGTCATTTTCATCTGGGCATCATCCTGAGTCTAATGGACAGACAGAAAGAAAGAACCAGGATGTTGAGCAGTTTTTGCGTTGTTTTGTGGCAGACAATCAAGAGGGGTGGTCTGAGTTTCTGCCACTTGCTGAATTTGCTCTTAACAACCATACATCCTCTTCTGCTGGGTGTTCTCCGTTTTTCTGTTGTACTGGGAGACATCCGTCGTTTGGTTCATTCTCCAAATTGGTGTCGGCTGTGCCGGAGGAGGAGAATTTTTCCGGTGATTTGGAGAGAGTTTGGACTGATGTACATTGTAACCTTCAAGAGGCTAACAAAAAGTCTAAGAAGTATTTTAACAGGAAACGTCAAGTGGTTTTGTTTACGGTTGGTGACATGGTTTGGTTGTCCTCAAAGAATCTGCGGTTGAGGATTCCTTCTAAGAAATTGGGTCTGAAGTTTGTGGGACCATTTAAGGTGCTTCAGGTGGTTAACCAGTCTGCTGTTAGGTTGGAGGCTCCTCCTGGAAGATTAATCCGGTGTTTCATGTTTCCTTGTTGAAAAAAGCTGATGTATCGGATAGGGATGCCACTGTCACAGTTCCTCCGGTGGTGGAAGACGGTGAATATGAAATTTCTCGTATCCTGAATTCCGGAAGGCATAGAGGGAGATTGCAGTATCTCGTCGCTTGGAAAGGTTTCGGTCCTGAGGATAACTCCTGGGTAAGGGCAGATGATGTCTCTGCTCCTAGACTTATCAGAGCCTGGGCCTGGAGGATCCGGAGGATCCTCATAGAAGGGGGGGTACTGTTAGAACCCTCCTGTTAGTTTTTTTTCTATTTTGTGGTCACGTGACCTGCTGCCTATTTATTCCAGCTCCGCCCTTCTGGCTCTGCTGGACTTCAGTGTTACTTTGACTCTTAATCTAGCCAGGTGCTTTGTACCTATCTCTATAGTTTGCTTGGTCCTTGGACCTCTAAGTATTTTTGTCTGTTTGTCTTTTTACTCCGCTACAACTTCTGCTAGGAGGTGTCCAATTTTGTCCCAGTCCTTAGTACTTTTAGGGACCCCTCCCCTATATCTATAGGTCTGCGTTCAGACTAGCTGAGGACGAAGGCGGGTCTGTTCACAAGGAACAGGTTGCCCGCCGCATCGTAGGGAATCAGCTTAGTCCTATTGTAGGGACAGTTTTCCTATATTTCCTTAGTTCTTGTAGCAGATCATAACATTTACATGGAAACCCCAATGTGTGAGGATAGGTGTGAGCCGAGCCTTACTGCGATGTTTGGGAGGAAGAATAAACAAATCAACAGCAGGTGAAGAATTGGTTTTATTTTTTACGTTGTTCTTCGTGCACTACAAATGATTAGATGACTTTATTCTTCAGGTATGTGCGATTACAGCGATACCAGATTTATATGGGGTTTTTATGTTTGGCTGCTGTCACACATTAAAAGACGCTTTTTTTTGCATAAACTGGCTTTTGCATCACCATATTTTGTGAATTAGAATTTTTCCATATTTTTGCTAACAGTCATGTGAGGTCTTATTTTTTGCAGGGCGGGTTGACGTTTTTATCAGTACCATTTTCAGGCACATGACATTTTTTGGTCGCTTTTAGTGTTGAGCGAGTATGTTCTGTTTCGAGTATGCTCGGGCGAGCACAAGTATTTACAGCTGCTCGGTGATATGTTTGAATCGCTCCGTGTGCATGATTTGCAACTGTTCGACAGCTTTATTACATGTGAGGAATGTGTAAGAAATAGACATTCCTCACATGTATTAAAACTGTCAAACAGTCGCAAATCATGCACACGGGAGCGATTTAACCTTATCACTGAGCAGCTGTAAATACTCGGAGCTCGGCCCGAGCATACTCGGCGAAAAGGTTAACAGAACATACTCGCTCAACACTAGTCGCTTTCTTTTCCGATTTTTGGGAGGCAAAATAAACAAAAATCAACAATTCAGGATTTTTTTTTTATGCCGTTCTGCGTGGGGTAAAATTGATAAGGCAGCTTTATTCTTCTGGTTGGTACGATTACAGTGATACTACATCTCTATCTTTTTTTATGTTTTGGCGCTTTTACACAATAAAAAACTATTTTGTAGAAAAAAATATTATTTTTGCATCGCTTTATTCTGCCCACAATGCAGAAATGCTCATGATTTTTTCCTGAGCGTTTCTGCATCTCCCTGGCAGAAAAAAACGCATGCGGATTGTACGTGCGTTTTCCTGCCAGGGACATGCGGAAGTGAAGCGTTCTTCACTTGCATTTCCGCATGCGGGTTGACAAGCGCTTTCCAAGCAATTTTAGCATCACTTGGACAGTGCTTGTCAACTTGGTCACACTATATAAATCCATGCAAACGGCTTGGATTTATATACTGTGACCCGAGAGAATGTGAAAAAATAAAAAAATAAATGTATATTTACCCTCCGATGGCCCCCACAGTCTTGATTCCCTCCATCCCGGCAGCGGTAGAGTGAAGGACCTGCCGACGTCAGCGTCGCGTGACCCGTCACATGACTCTGACGTCAGCGCAGGTCCTTCATTCCATCGCGAACTGCGGCCAAGCAAGGAGGAGCGCACCGCAGGCCACCAGAAGGTAAGTATATATTTATTTTTTATTTTATTCTTTTTTTTACAGTTTTCAATGGTACCCAGGTCCCGAGGAGAGTCTCCTCTTCTCTAGACCTGGGTACCATCCGCACATTAGAACGCATGGAATGCGCATCTACTTATGCAGTGATGCGTAATCCATGCGGTCTAATGCAAGTCAATGGCGGCGAAAACGCAGCACTTCCGCAAAATAATTGGTAGTGCTGTGTTTTTTTCCGCAATGATAATCCGCAGCGGAAATTTCCGCAGCATGTGCACAGCACATGCGGATTATCATTGGCCTTCTACCATGCGTTTTTTAAGCGTTTCTGCAGCGTTTTTGCCGCTGCGGAAACGCTTAAAAAACGCATCATGGGCACACAGCCTTACTTTTTTCTCTTTTGGCTGATGAAGCTGTATGGCACCTTGTTTTTTGTGGGACAAGATTACGTTTTCAGCTGTATTTTTATTTATATTCGTCTTTTTGATTGCTTTTTTTTCCACTTTTTGTTCAGCGGTATGATGATAAAGCATAGTTTTTTCCATGTTTTTTTTTTACGATGTTCACTAAAGGGGTTAACTAATTGGACAATTTTATAGGTCAGGTCATTCTGGACGCGGCGATACCAAATATGTGTACTTTTAATTGTGTATTTTTTCATAATAATATTTATGGCTACAATATATTTTCACTTTCACTTTCTGCAGTTGGATCGCAGTTATAAGGTATGTAAAGCAGTGCAAGATCACTTAAAACCTGTCAGTGCTGCAGACTCAAGTTAGTTAGATCATGCACTGCCCATGATCTAACTAACTTGCTATTGCCTGGTGACCCGGATGTCGTCATGACAACATCTGGTCAACATGGTGTGACGCCTCATTCTCGAAAAAGCCCTTTTAGTTTACCCTGGGTGATGGGGGACTCGGTGTCGGGTCCAGTGATGGAGAGATGAAGTGCAGCCGTGGCCCGGACCCGACCCCTGCTCAGGGCCATCACATTAAAAAGAGATGGTGCGGTCTCATCCGGGTTGAGTGGCTGATTAACGACTACGCCACCTGTGGTACCTGGTGAAGGGTCACCAGCGCCGCTGCAGTCCGCTGAGGCCTGGTTTTATGGCGGCCAGAGTTCTCACTACTCCCCACAGGCGGAGCGTGGCCTCAGGGCAGAGGGACAGGAAGGAGGGGGGTAGTAGTAGAGGAGAACGGACGCCGCGTCTTGCGGTGTAGCGCAGAATAAACAGTCCGGAGGCCATAGGGGTGAACTTCCAAGGCTTTACTCACTTTAGAGATGGCAGAAGGAAGGCGACTCACTGCTCCTCGCGGAGCCCTGCGGTCACCAGGGACGGGGGTCCGACAACCTCCGAGTAAGTCCAGCATTCAGTCGGGACCCTACAGCAGAGTGTTCCTGAACTACAGACCGAATCCTTTCCTGTCCGTGTGTGTGCAAATAGGCCGGGACTCCCTCTGAGCTCCTCTCAGAACAAGGGCACGGGTGGCAGCTCCGCTCCGTCCGATACCCGGTGGGATCCTCTGGGCCTACTGGGCTTTCCCAACCAGGACATAGAGTAGCATGGTCGGGTGTTGGGGGCCGGTACCCCTCTTGCAGCCGGACTCCATCTGAATATATCAGCATGGCGAGGACAGGTGGCGTACACCGCTCCGTCTGCATCCTGCCTGAGATCCATTTGCTGTGGAGCCACACTCTTAAGCTCCGGGCCTTCTTGGTCCTGGTCCTTGGCCGGGTTGAGACATTCCCCGTCTGCAACCTGCCCCTCGACCCAAGGCCAGGGTCCGAGGGCCGTGTCTCCGTGGTCTGCAGGCCCACACAGGATCCACGCTCAGGGAGGGAGATCACAATACAAGAACCCAGAACCAAGATGGCTTTGAATTAAATATGAAATTTAAAGTGTAACTAACTTGTAAGTCCTCCACCCTCACCCACTAACTGGTTCCCCTAACTCTTGGTTCCCCAGTCTCCCAGTAACCAGGGGAGCAGCACCTAATGCATACTAGCCCCCTCTGGTGGAGAAATGTGGTGTTGGATGCAAGAGGTTGGGTCACGACTATCACACTGTTCTTACCTCAGAGGAGGAACACTACACTCCATTAGAGAAGTGCAGCATCCCTGTGGCGGTCGAACCCTCAGGGGCGCCATAATGGCAACGATCGGGACCCTGCGATGGCGTCGCGGGGTTTCCGATCCAAGAGCAGAGGGGCTTCTGTCCCTCTGCTCGATTACTAAATGCTACAATAGCAGCATTTCGGGAATTAAAGTGCCAGGAGTGGTGCGGGCACCGCTCCTGACACTGAGTGCTGGGTGTCAGCTGTCAGAATCAGCCAACACCTGGTGGCGTGCAAAATTACCTGGACATATCCATACGTCCCTGGTCAATAAGTACCTAGCCACAGAGACATATGGATATGTCTAATGCCAGAAAGGGGTTAAATAGGCAACCACAAATAAGGGATAGATACAATTTAATGATTAAGAGCTGTGTGCCAATTCTTTTGTCCATATTGTGTATGTGTTTTATGACAGCAGTTAATGGGATGCTTGTATTCTATTGATATGATCATAGTCTAACACTTTCAACATGTGATCTCCTTTGTTTCTCTAGGAGATAAGCAAAGCCCAGTATGTAGGTCAAGAGACTTAGCTATCCAACTTTTATGGTGTAATCTTGGTTTTGTGATACAGAACTTCAAATGCTCTGCATACACTTTAAAGTGAACGTGCAGGTGATTTATGCTTCCTTATCTACAAGCAACTTATGATAAAAGGATTGAAGCCGAGATCTGTAATTTCAACGTTTATATGTTTCAAAATAGGATTTCTTAGTAAACAGCAGAGTAAATCCTGATTGGATTCCTAGGAGTCCTGCAGTGCTTACCCTTTTTCCCTTTTTGTGATTAACAGCTTTACATTTATCGGTGAGTGTTTTACAAGGCTAGCACTCACTGTGTGTGGGTGGTGTAAACAGGACTCTCAAGATCTGTCAGCTAAACATTGTTTTAACCCTGCTGTTCTGTTCGCATTTGCTATACACTTGTACTGTTCCCGGATCAATATGACCCGACCTATTAATTAATTCTTGATTTTTAGCTACTCTAAGTGTTTTATTTGAATACTTTTTTCATTATTATACTGTATGTGAACATGGTTGATCATAAACAAATGAAAAATTAAAATTCAAACTTAATAATTTATTTTTTTTCATAAAAAGGTTACACAGGCTTTTTACAATTATCTTTGATTGTTGGCATTCTGCACACAAATAACAAAGAAGCTTTACATTACTATTACTAAAACATGAAATTTAACTTTTTGAAAACAATATTTATAAATCAACAAATGAAAAATCATAAAAACTTCTACCTTTTTAGAAAGAAAAAAGAAAAAACTGAACATGTTCATGCGTTTTTACACTGAACACAATAATAAGACACATGTCCTTTACACAGATATTTTGAACATCCAGCACATGTCAGATTAGTCTTATTGTCCCAGGAAGATGGACAGAAGCTACATCTCTTCCTTTTTTGCTGGTAGCTGTGCTGCTGGTAGCTGTGCTGCTGGTATCTGTGCTGGTGGAGGCCGTGGATGTGGAGTCTCTTTCTTGAGCATGCTGGACACTTTTTACAATGGCTGTTGCTCCTTCACTTCTGAGGGTCACTTTTCTGCTCTCAATATATGGCCTAACCAGGGATTTTCCCAATTCCTCAAGAAATAATCTTCTTTTATGCAGCTTATTCCGGTTCCAATCGGGGTCGATTTCTCTCCATAAGACAAATGCATTGTTTGCAGAAAGGTCCAGTATGTTATAAAATAAAATCATTGGCCACCGATTGGTTTTGCGTTTGCATGTATACTGTATGTTGATATTGCTTGGTCTAAAGTATCAACTGCTCCCTTTGTGGCATTATAATCCAAAATAATGTCAGGCTTTCTGTCTTCTCTATCACTTACAGCATTGTCATGGTGCATTGTGCTCATTAGAATTACCTGTTAGGTTTTTTTTGGAACATAAGAAGCAACAGTTATATTTCCATAAAAATAAAAAGTAGAACTGTACACCTCTCTCTTGCTAAGGATACCTTGCGGTAGTTCAGGTTTGTTTTTTCTTATAGTACCCAGCATGGTAAGTTGTTTTTTCTTCAACATGTGGCCTAGTTGATAGGATGTAAAAAAGTTGTGACATGTGACATTTTGTCCTTTTAGTCCATGAGTCAAATCGAGAACAACACGCATTCCCTGATTTTTTTCAGGTCTTTCACCAGGGGTTTTTCCTGTATATACTTGAACATTTAGAGCATATGAACTTTTGCTGTCGCAAAGTGTCCAGATCTTGATGCCGTATTTTGCTGGCTTACTTGGTATATATTGTCTGAATGGGCACCTACCTCGGAATGCCACCAGTTGCTCATCAACAGTTACATTTTCACCACTATTATACAATTTTGGTAGAATCTCTACCCATTGATTCCAAACATTTCTAATAGGTGCTAGTTTATCTTTAGCTCTTCTTTCCATTCTGTTTTAGAATCAAACCGCATGAAACCTTTCACGACACATTGTAGCTCTAAATATGTGGCGACTGGTTTCGCAATTCCACAAACTTTAAGTTGATTCACCATAAGATTTGTATACTCCCGCTAAAAGAAGTAAACCAATATAAGCATTTAGAGCTGTCACATCTAATTTTTTCCATTTATCACCATAAACTACTTGTCCCTCAATGTTTGTCATTTGTATAATAATATTTAGAATAGTCATATTTAGGAACAATGCGAATGCTGATCCTATATCAGATATTCTTGATGTAGCGTACCTTGTAGGACCAGGAGTAGCTTTTATGATATTTTCAGAGGACAATCTACCAGCCTGACTAGGCTGCAAGTTCCAAATTACACACTTGTTTTTAGAAAGGATTTATTGCATCCGGCTAGTTGTGTGGGTATCATGTTGCTCTTCATACTCCACTTCAGAATCCGAATTTTCAACATTGCTTTCCATCTCGCTTATGTGGTCCTCCTCTTCTGACATTATTTCCCGTGGGACATCATCTTCTGAATCAGAGGCGTTGACATGCTCTTCCAATTCAGCGTCAGTCAATATACTTTTTTGAAACATTTTTATCTAAGTTTGGAAAAGAAAAGAATAGTTGTAAAGATGTGTATTCACAGCTCAGTGCTCTCTCTCTCACAGATTCCAGTGTCTCTTTCACAGGACTTAGCTTCAGGGTGTAAATCAAATGACTGGTGTCCAATTTATAAGACAACAGTGTCTTCTCTCACAAACTGAACATGCATTTGACTAAATAAGTACTTGATTACTGATAACAGTGAAACCCCCAGCCTTTGAATGATAGACAACCAGTCTCCTCTCTCACAAACAGAAAATGGATAATACTAGATAATTACTAGCTTACTGATAATGATGTGACTCATGGTCAGTATAAAATGGACATTTATTGAAAAATTCATAAAAACACATACAAAACAATAATACAAAAGAGGAAAAAAGTAAACAGAAAAATGGGCATCTGAGGGTAGGTAGAAGCATAAATCGACATTTTAAACCATGTACAAAAGCACAGTGTGCTGTCGTATTTATTTATTTACTGACCCCTTTTCTATGTAGCCTAAGTACCTACTCACTTGGGACATCTTTGTTGCACTTTGCACTTTATTTAAATGATGGTCTCCATATGCATCTTTATCTTAGGCTGACTTTGGTCACTGTGCTTTTGTACATGGTTTAAAATGTCGATTTATGCTTCTACCTACCCTCAGATGCCCATTTTTCTGTTTACTTTTTTCCTCTTTCGTATTATTGTTTTGTATGTGTTTTTATGAATTTTTCAATAAATGTCCATTTTATACTGACCATGAGTCACATTTATAGGTTCTTTATTCAATAAGGGATATCTGGTCATCAATTATTTTGTCTTCTTTTGGATTTATTTACTGATAGTGATGTACAATGCAAAGTTATATTGTGGTACCGTGTTAGCCAGAAAAATCGATGTAAATACTTGTATGCCAAAAATGACAAAAGTATTCTTGGGGTGATACCTTTATTGGCTAACCAGAAAATATATATATATATATATATATATATATATATATATATATATATATATATATATGCAAGCTTTCAGAGCACAGAAGCTCCTTCTTCAGGCAGATTACAAATGAATTCATGAATTCTTGAATTCATTTGTAATCTTGCCTGAAGAAGGAGCCTCTGCGCTCTGAAAGCTGGCATATATATATATATATATATATATATATATATATATATATATATATATATATATATATATTTCTGGTTAGCCAATAAAGGTATCACCCCAAGAATACTTTTGTCACTTTTGGCATACAAGTATTTACATTGCTTACTGATAATAACAGTGAAACCACCACCATTTTGAGATGAAGTACACATAAAAAACATAACTTTTGCAGTCAGAAATAATCAGAGACCTGTAGAACAGTATAAAATGCTATCGGGTCATATTGACCCGAACAGTACAAGTGTAACAATCAGCGTGTAGCAAAAAGTAAACAAAAACAAAAAAAAAATATAGAGAGCTCCACAAATGAGGAGAAGTCAAGATACCACTAGTTTCAAATCCTCATATAAAAAAATCTACAGGGTCTCAAAAATCATTTCGGGTCATATTGACCCGAACAGTACAGCAGGGTTAATAAATGTCTCCCATTTGCTTTGTGTAGCTTTATGTCTCAGGATATCGTCCCAGTTTATTGCACTAAGATCATCTCTCAACCGTTGGAAATTAGCCTTCCTGAAGTTTAGTGTCCTTGTAACCCCTCTACTACATATCTTATTAAAGGTTACATGAAAATGTATTATTTTGTGATCACTATTACCCAAGTGACCCCCAACTCGTAAATTTGATATGTGGTCTGGCCTGTTGGTTAATATTAGGTCTAGCAGTGCCCCCCTTCTTGTTGGGTCCTGAACCAGTTGTGAAAGGTAATTGTCTCTCATAGTTGTCAAAAACCTATTACCTTTGCTTGAACTATATGTTTCTGTCCCCCAATGTATTTCAGGGTAGTTGAAGTCTCCCATAATAATGACTTCTCCTTGAGTCGCTGCTTCATCTATTTGCTTTACGAGGATATTCTCCGCTACTTCCATTATTTTTGGAGACTTATAACAAACCCCTATCAGTAATTTATTATTTTTTCCCCCTCCCCTTATCTCCACCCACAGGGACTCTACATTTTCATTAGATTCACATATATCCTCCCGCAAGACAGGTTTTAAGGATGATTTTACATCTAAACACACCCCCCCCCTTGCTTGTTGTACGGTCATTTCTGAACAGACTATAGCCCTGTAAATTAACTGCCCAGTCATGGCTCTCGTCCAGCCACGTCTCAGATATCCCTACCATGTCATAATTATTTTCCAACAAAATTAATTCTAATTCCTCCATTTTGTTGGTGAGGCTTCTGGCATTAGTGTACATGCATTTTATGTATCTCTCTGTACCTCTATTCCTTCTTACTTTATTGACTGTTCTAACCCCACCCCCAATTTCTTTATTTGTGCCCAGGTCACTACCTGCACTATCCTCCCCACCTATAAAATGAATACCCTCCCCCCCAATCCCTAGTTTAAACACTCCTCCAACCTTCTAGCCATTTTCTCCCCCAGCACAGCTGCACCCTCCCCATTAAGGTGCAGCCGGTCCCTAGCGTAGAGTCTGTAGCTAACTGAGAAGTCGGCCCAGTTCTCCAGGAACCCAAATCCCTCCTTCCTACACCAGTTCTTGAGCCACTTATTTATCTCCCTAATCTCCCGTTGCCTCTCTGGCGTGGCACGTGGTACCGATAGTATTTCAGAGAATACCACCTTGGAGGTCCTTGCTTTCAGCTTGCAGCCTAATTCCCTGAAATCATCTTTAAGGACCTTCCACCTACCTTTAACTTTGTCATTTGTGCCAATGTGCACCATGACCGCTGGGTCCTCACCAGCCCCTCCCAGTAATCTGTTAGGTGACAGTTACAGGATTGTCATCTGTCGGTGAACGCTAGTCTCTTATATCGCAGGTCAGTAAAAAGACGTCTATTGGTCACTAAGGGGTTAAGCTCACTTATGTCTTCGGGGAGGGGACACAACAGTTGAAAATATCAGAAATTTTGAGAAATTTTTTATAATTTCGCAATTTTCAAACTTTTAATTCTTAAGCACTTAAACCAGAGAGTTATGTCACACAAAATAGTTAATGAATAACATTTACCACATGTCTTCGTTACATTTGCATAATTTTTTAAGCATAATTTTTTTGCTTAAAAAAAGCAAAAGGAGGAGTTCGAAAAAAGCATAAAAGGAGTTAGAAAGGTTAAAAGTAAATCAGCAATTTCTAATTTTTCCAACAAAATTTACAAAACCATTTTTTTAGGGACCACATCACATTTGAAGTGACTTTGGGGGGGGGGGGCTATATGACAAAAAATACCCAAAAGTGACACCATTCTAAAAACTGCACCCCTCAAAGTCCTCAAACCCACATTCAAGAAGTTTATTAACCATTTAGGTGCTTCTCAGGAAGAAAATCAATATGGAAGGAAAAAATGAACTTTTTTCCTCAAAAATGTACTGTTCGCCCCAAATTTTTTATTTTCACAAGTGTAACACGAGAAAATGGACCCCAAAATTTGTTGTGCAATTTCTCCTGAGTACGCCGATAATCCCATATGCAGGGTAAATCTACTATTTGGGCGCACGGCAGGACTTGAAAGGGAAGGAGCACTGTTTGACTTTTTTGAATGCAGAAATGGCTGGAATCGTAAGTGGACTCCATGTCGCGTTTGGAGAGCCCCTGATGTGTCTAAACACTGGAAACCCCCACAAGTGATTCCATTTTGGAAACTAGACACCTCAAGGAATGTATCTAGATGTGTGGTGAGAACCTTGAATCCCCATGTACTTCACAGAAATTTATAACGTAGAGCCGTGAAAATAATAAAAAAAATATTTTCCACAAAAATGTACTTTTAGCTCCAAAGTTTTTATTTTCACAAGGGTAACAGGAGAAAATGGACTTCAAAATTTGTTGTGCAATTTCTCCTGAGTATGCAGATACCCCATATGTGGGGTAAAACTACTATTTGGGGGCACGGCAGGGTTCGGAAGGGATGGAGCACCGTTTGACTTTTTTGACTTTTTGAATGGCTAGAATCAAGGGTGGACACCATGTCGTGTTTGGAGAGCCCCTGATGTGCCTAAACAGTGAAAAAACACCACAAGCGACCCCATTTTGGAAACTAGACCCCTCAAGGAATGTATGTAGATGTCAGCACCTTGAACCCCCAGGTGCTTCAGAGAAGTTTATGATGAGTTAGAGCCATGAAAATTTAAAAAAAATCACCTTTTTCTCACAAAAAATGTAATTTTAGCCACATTTTTTTATTTTCACAAGGGTAACTGGAAAAAATGGACCCCAAAATGTGTTGTGCAATTGTTCATGAGCATGCCGATACCCCATATGTAGGGGGAAAACTATTGTTTGGGCACATGGCAGGGCTCGGAAAGGAAAGAGTGACATTTAGGAACTTTGATGGAATGGTCAGCAGGCGCCATGTAGCATTTGGAGAGCCCCTTTTGTGCGGAATAAATTAGGGTTTTTGTTGGTAACATTTTAGGATTCATAATATTTTTTGACGCTTCCAGAATAAAGCTGGGCTCACAATTTTGTGTTCTATGTTGAGCACTTACGTCAGAGTTTCCATGTAAATCCCACTAAAATGGTATTCAGATGAAACCCCCAACAGAACCACCCACAATAATAAGGCAGGTGGTATCCATCTTTTTAGGTGTGCACAGATATGTGGTCGCCCACACTTGTGAGCTAAAAAGATGCCTAATATGATGGGACACTGCCGGAACACAGACCAGTCCAAAGTGTCTCTATCTGCCTAATAAGGGAGTGGTTCCATCTGGGAGTTTGTCTGAGTCATTGTTTGGGAGAATTTACACAGAAACCCTGACGTGAGAGCACAGGATAAATGTGAGCCGATCTTTATTCGATTTTTGGGAGGTAGAATGAACAAATAGACAGCAGTACAAGAATAGTTCTTATTTTTATTTTCGCATGGTTCACCATGCAGTATAAGTGATAAGGCTGATTTATTCTTCGGATCCGTGCTATTATAGTGATACCAAATTTATATACCATATATACTCATTTATAAGTTGACTTTTTCAGCACATTTTTATGCTGAAAAAGCCCCCCTCGGCTTATACTCGAGTATATACTTAAATTCCTGCTGTGGATGGTGGGGTGGGGGGAGCAGCGGCGGAGGAGCGGGGCACAGGCAGTAGCGATAGCCCACTGCTGCAGTGATCACATGTGTCCGCTACTAAAGAGAATGAATATTCACGCCTCTCCACGCCCATGGGAGTGGAAAGGAGTTAATATTCATTCTCCTTAATAGCGCACACTGTTAATTGCAGCCGCCGGCTTCTGCAGCGGCTCAGTGATCCTCTTTGCCCGCTATTAGAGAGTATGAATATTCACTCCTCCCCACTCCCTTGGGCGTGGAGAGGAGTGAATATTCATTCTCTTTAGTGGTGGGCTCACAGGATCGCTGAGCAGCAGCAGGAAGTCGGCGGCTGCGACTGTCAGTGTGCGCTATTAAGGAGAATGAATATTCACTCCTCTCCAAGCCCATAGTCCCGGCGTGGAGAGGAATGAATATCCCCACAGCTCACCTCAGCATCTGAGGGCGCATGGCAATGACGTAATGCGCTGCTCAGATGCTGAGATCAGCTGCTGACAGAACAGGACCCAGTGCTGGAGCAGAGGGAAGGAAGGTGAGTAGAAGTGTTTATTTTTTTCATGTGTGCAGTGATCGTGGGCCATGCATACCAGGATTGGGGATGAGGGGGCCATGCATACCAATATTGGGCATGAGGGGACCATGCATACCAGGATTGGGGATAAGTGGGCCATGCATACCAGAATTGGTGATGAGGGGGCCATGCCTACCAGGATTGGGGATGAGGAGGCCATGCCTACCAGGATTGGGGATGAGGAGGCCATGCCTACCAGGATTGGTGAGGAGTGGGCAATGCTTACCAGGATGGGGAAATTTACCAGTAGCTCCTGCATTTCCCACCATAGGCTTATACTCGAGTCAATAAGTTTTCTAATTTTTTTGTGGTAAAATTAGGTGCCTCAGCTTATATTCGGGTATGCTTATACTCCAGTAAATACGGTAGTTTTTTTAGGTTTTCCTGCTATCATACAGTAAAAATGCTTTTTCAGAAGTATTTTTTTTCATTTGAATATTCTGAGAGCTGTAACTTTTTTATTTTTTGGCGAACAGAGCTGTATGAGAGCTTATTGTTTGCGGGACGAGTTGCAGATTATTTTGATACTATTTTGGGGCACATAGTAGTTTTTGATCGCTTTTTTCAGATTTTTCAGACACAGAATGAACAAAAACCAGCAATTCAGTTATCGTTTTTATTTTTTTCACCAATCGGTAAAAGTGATAAGACCGAATTGTTCTTTGGGTCGGTACGATTACAGCGATACCAGATTTATATTGTTTTTTTTATGCTTTGCTATTTTTACACACTAAAAACAATATTTTACAAAAATGAATTTGTTTTTGCATTGTCATATTCTGAGAGCTGTAACTTTTTTATTTTTTTGCAGAATGAGCCACATTAGGGCTTGTTTTTTTGCGGGACGATTTGGCGTTTTAATTTATATCATTTTTTTTTGCATACCACTTTTTGATCGCTTTTAGGCTATGTGCCCACGATGCAGAAATGCTGCATATTTTTTACGCTTCTCCCTAGCAGGAAAAACGCATGCGTTTTTTACATGCGTTTTTCCCGCCAGGTAGAAGCGTTTGTCAAGCGTCTTTGCATGCATTTTTGCATGCGGGTTATCAAGCGCTTTTCCAAGCGATTTTAGCATCACTTGGAAAAGTGCTTGACAACTTGTTCACACTATATAAATCCATGCAACCGGCATGGATTTATAGTAGTGTGACCAAGTTAGTTAAAAAAAAAGAATAAGAATGGTAAAAAATAAAAAAATAAAGTTTATACTCACCTTCAGTTGTCCTCCCGGTGTTTTGTCTGCTCTGTCCGGTGTCTTGCACTGCTCACGCTGTTGTGAAGGACCTGCGGTGACGTCATTGAGCCATGTGATGGGTCACATGACTCAGTGACGTCATGGCAGGTCCTTCACAACAGCGTGAGCAGTGCAAGACACCGGACGGAGCAGACAAAACACCGGGAGGACAACGGAAGGTGAGTATAAACTTTATTTTTTATTTTAAATTCTTTTTTTCACAGTTTCTTTGGTACCAGGTCTGGATGAGAGTCTCCTCTCCTCCAGACCTGGGTACCATCCGCACATAGAAACGCATAATATCCGTGTGTACAAATGTACTGACACGGATATTTTGCGTTTCAATGCAAGTCAATGGTGGCGATTACGCTGCGTGTCCACAAAATTAATGGACATGCTGTGGATTTTTGAGCGCAGCATAAACGCTGTGGAAAAATCCACAGCATGGGCATTGACATTGCGGCTTGTCATTGGGGACCATGGGGGGCGGATTACCAAGCGTTTCCCAAGCGTTTATGCTGCGGAAATTGGCCAGGGCTGTATACAGTAATCACACTACCCTATAGCAAAACTCAGCATTGGCCTCATGCAGAGCACTTACAAATATACAAATTTTTTGTTAAGCTCAAGTTTGATGGAAAGGATTTTTTATAGAGGGAGCTCTGTTCAAGCTTCTCCCCCCTGCGCAGAGGGAGCAGATTTATCAACTAGGTGCATGTTGATGAATCTGACTTGGGCATAAAATGCCAGGAAAAACCTTTTCTAAAGTAGAGATTTTTTTTTAAATAAACAAGCCACACTGTTTACCACACTGAAGACTTGTCTTCTTATATGTGAAGTAAGATAAAGTTATCTGGTATAATATGAATTTACACCAGACATCTGTCAAACTGTCTGCTTGCATCACCTTTAGGGAAGCATTGCAATTTTTAAGGCTACCATTGACGGTGAAGCTGTCAAAATGAACATGCATTGAGCTCCCTCTAGCGCTGACTGCAGGAAGAATGACAGCTCTACACAAAGCAGGAGTTCTAACCGAGGACCCTTTCTCAGCATAAATTTTAGAAAGGGTTTTGTTTTTCTTTTTTTCATGAATAAATAGTACAAGGAAAGATTTAAATAAAATGTAGTATATTTTAACAGATACATTTGCATCTTTCATCTCCTGGATTGATCTGTCATTCTCAATTCATGAATAAAATCCCTAAAATCTGTATTCAATGAAGACATATTTTCCCATTACTGAGATAGGAGATATTAGTTGGTGCTTTTAAAATTCTATGGAGGGGGAAGGGGAGATGGGGCAAGAGGCAGACAGAGTCAAGTTCTGCTGAAACAACAGTTACAGTTCTCCATGGTACTTTATAAGCAACAACTGTCATCTCCTATCTCAGTAATGGGAAAATCCGTATTCATTAATCCCTTCACCCCAAAGCCTGTTTGCACATTCCTGACCAAGCCAAATTTTTTCAATTCTGACCAGTGTCACTTTATGAGGCAATAACTGGAACGCTTCAGCGGATCCCACTGATTCTGAGGATGTTTTTCATGACATATTATACTTCATGATAGTGATAAAATTTGTTCGACATGACTTGCATTTATTTGTGAAAATATTGGATATTTTGATGAAAATGTAGAAAATTTAGCAATTTTCAAACTTTTAATTTTCATGCACTTAAACCAGAGAGTTATGTCATACAAAATAGCTAATAAATAGCATTTACATAGAATCATAGAATGGTAGAGTTGGAAGGGACCTCCTGGGTCATCTGGTCCAACCCCCTGCTCAAAGCAGGATTCACTAGATCATCTCAGACAGATGTCTGTCCAGCCTCTGTTTGAAGACGTCCATTGAAGGGGAACTCACCACCTCTCGTGGCAGCCTGTTCCACTCATTAATCACCCTAACTGTCAAAAAGTTTTTTCTAATATCTAATCTGTGTCTCCTCCCATTTAGTTTCATCCCATTGCTTCTAGTCTTTCCTTGTGCAAATGAGAATAAAGATGATCCTTCTACAATGTGACAGCACTTGACATATTTGTAGACAGCTATTAAGTCTCCTCTCAGTCTTCTTTTTTGCAAGCTAAACATTCCCAAATCCTGCAACCGTTCCTCATAGGACATGGTTTGCAGACCAGTCACCATTCTGGTCGCTCTTCTCTGAACTTGCTCCAGTTTGTCTATGTCTTTTTTAAAATGTGGTGCCCAAAACTGTACACAGTATTCCAGATGAGGTCTGACCAAAGAGGAGTAAAGACCGATAATGACTTCACGTGATCTAGACTGTATGCTTCTGTTAATACATCCCAGAATTGTATTTGCCTTTTTTGCTGCTGCATCACACTGTTGACTCATGTTCAGTCTATGATCTATTAGTATACCTAAGTCTTTTTCACATGTACTGTTGCTTAGCTCTATTCATCCCATTCTGTATATGCTTTTTTCATTTTTATTGCCCAGATGTAGTACTTTGCATTTTTCCCTGTTAAAAACCTGTTCTGTTGGTTGCTGCCCACTGCTCCAGTTTATTTAGGTCTTTTTGAATCCTCTCTCTCTCTTCTCTAGTATTAGCTATCCCTCCTAGCTTTGTGTCATCAGCAAATTTAATCAGTTTACCCTCAATTCCTTCATCTAAATCATTGATAAAGATGTTGAACAATACAGGTCCCAGGACGGAGCCCTGTGGTACCCCACTTGAGACATTCATCCAGCTGGATGTGAAGCCATTTACAACCACCCTTTGAGTCCGATCACTAAGCCAGTTATGAATCCACCTAACAGTTGCCTGGTCCATTGCATACTTGGTCATTTTTTCAATAAGGATGGTGTGAGATACTTTGTCAAATGCTTTGCTGAAGTCAAGATATACTATATCTACAGCATTTCCCTGATCCACCCAGTCAGTGATTCTGTCATAGAAGGAAATTAAGTTAGTCTTGCATGACTTGTTAGTTACAAACCCATGCTGACTCTGGTTAATCACTTCATTCTTATCCATGTACTTACATACATGTTGTTTAATAATTTGTTCAAAGATCTTTCCTGGTATAGAAGTCAGACTCACCGGCCTATAGTTCCCTGGGTCCACCTTCTTCCCCTTTTTGAAGATAGGAACAACATTTGCTCTTCTCCAGTCTTCTGGGACTTCTCCTGTTCTCCAAGAATTTTCAAAGATTATGGAGAGTGGTTCTAAAATTTCTTCTACGATCTCCTTCAGTACTCTGGGGTGTAATTCATCTGGACCTGGAGACTTGAACTCATTTATGTTAGCTAAATATTCCCTCACAATCTTTCTGTTTACAGATAACTTGGATTCCTCTATTCCTTTAAAAGGACAGTGAAGATCAGTTGATGTTACATTTTCTTTCTGAGAGAAAACAGATGCAAAATAGGAATTAAAAAGTTCGGCCTTCTCAACATCCTCTCTTACCATTTCTCCATTTTCATCCTGTAAAAATCCTATAGCATCTTTGACTTTTCTTTTACTTTTGACATACCCCCAAAATCCTTTTTTATTGCTTTTGACATCTCTTGCAAGCCTTAATTCATTGTCAGCTTTAGCTAACCTGATACGTGCCCTACAGGATCTGCAGACTGCATTATAATCTTCTTTAGATATGCCTCCCTCTTTCCATTTAATAAACATTTCTTTCTTTCTTTTTAGCATGTGTTTAAGTTCTGTGTTCATCCATCCTGGTTTCCTTAAATGCTTCCCATTCTTCCTACTTTTCGGGATTGTTAACGATTGTGCTTTGAGAATCTCATTTTTAAAAATTTCCCATCCTTCCTGGACATTTTTGTCCTTAAGGACATCCAGCCATTGGATCCCTCCTATTCTCTTTCTGAGTCTCTTAAAATCTGCCTTTCTAAAATCTAACCTTGAAGTTTGAGTCTTCACATGTCTTCCTCCTCTAGTTATCCAAAATTCTATAATAGCATGATCGCTGCCTCCTAGGGTCCCAGCCACCTTTACCTCCTCAACCATTTCCTCCCTGTTTATAAGGATTAGATCCAAAGTAGCAGATCCCCTTGTTTTCTCCCCTACCTTTTGGAAGATAAAGTTGTCAGCAAGAGAGGATAAGAATTTGCTTGACCTGTTAGTTTTACTTGAGAGAGATTCCCAACAAATGTCTGGATAGTTGAAATCTCCCATGACCACTACGTCATATTTTTTGGAGAACTTGGTCATTTGATACATAAAGAGTTCATCCATATCTTCAGCTTGCCCAGGCGGCCTGTAGTAAATGCCTACAATGGTGTCCTTTCCGTTGTTCTCTCCTTGTATTCTTACCCAAACAGTTTCCACAGAACTCCCAGTCTCTGAAGCTTCAATCTCTGTGCAGATATACGCTTTTCTAACATACAATGCAACACCTCCTCCTCGTTTATCAAGTCTGTTTCTTGCAAATAAGTTGTATCCTTTTAGCCTTTTATTCCAATCATGTGTATCGTCCCACCAAGTTTCAGTGATTCCAATGACATCATATTCCTTTTCCTGCATTAGTAGTTCCAATTCTCCTTGTTTGTTGCCCATGCTTTGTGCATTTGTATAAAAACATTTTAGTTTGTGATTGGTTTCTCTTCCTCCCATATTTTTATTATTTAAATTGTTTTGTCTTTGTTCTTCCTTTCCACTTCCAGTAGCAGAGATCTCAATAGTATTTGTCAGCTGTATGGCTTTTTCTGGCCTTTTGCTTCCCTTCCCACATTGTTCTAGTTTAAAGCTCTTCTGATGAGTGTAGCAAGGCGACTTCCAAATACATGTTTTCCAGTCTTCGTAAGGTGCACCCCATCTCTAGCAAGTAGTCCATCGTATAGGTAATTCATTCCGTGATCCAGAAATCCAAATCCTTGTTGACGGCACCATCGACGTAGCCAGTTGTTTACCTGTAGAATCTTATTCCACCTCATTGTTCCATGGCCATCCACTGGGAGGATGGATGAGAAGACCACCTGCGCTCCCAATTCTTTCACTTTCTTGCCTAAGTCTTCAAAGTCACTGCAGATGGTTTCCAGGTCCTTTCTTGCGGTGTCATTTGTCCCCACATGTATTAGCAGGAATGGGTAGTGTAGGTCTGAAGAGTCTTGATATCCTGTCAGACACATCTTTAATTTTTGCTCCTGGAAGACAGCACATTTCTCTTGAGGTTATGTCTGGTCTGCAGATAGCGGCCTCTGTTCCTCTTAACAGGGAATCCCCCATGACCACCACTCTCCGTTTTTTCTTCACAACATTCTTCTTTCTCCATCCAGGAGGATTCTGAGGGCTTACAAGGTTATTCATTGCTGGCAAAGTCTTATTTTGCTGTATTTCTTCATGGTTCTCCTGCGTGAGAGCCTGGTACTGGTTCCTGAGCAGTATGGGTGCTGACTGCCTCTCGATCCTCCTGCTTCTGTGGGTCACATGCTTCCATTCCTCTGTTTCGTCAGGTGCAGTTCGAATTTCTTCTCTTTCTGAATCATGAAGAGATAATTCTGCTCTGTCTAAGAACTCTTCACCTTCCTTAATGATTTTCAAGGTAGTTAACCTCTCTTCTAGATTTCGCAACTTTTCCTCCAACAGGGACACAAGCTTGCATTTCTGGCATGTGAAGTTCGGCTTTTCCACTGGCAAGTCTGTGAACATGTAGCAGGATATGCAGCTCACCAAATGGCTCCTGGACTCTTCCATGTTCTTATTGTTAATGTTCTGAAAACAGTGAAAAAAGCTTAAAAAAAAAGCTTCAAAATGCGCGTGCCGGTAGGCGCGCGGTTTACCGATGTCCTCTTTTCTTTGAGCTCGCGGAGACTCTTCACTTACCCCAAAATGCAGTGGGAATATGCAAATTATCTCCTCAGGACTCCTCCCCTGGTTTACCAATGTCCTCTTTTCAGCTCCAACAGCCAAAATCCAGTGTTCTTTGAGCTCGCGGAGACTCTTCACTTACCCCAAAATGCAGTGGGAATATGCAAATTATCTCCTCAGGACTCCTCCCCTGGTTTACCGATGTCCTCTTTTCAGCTCCAACAGCCAAAATCCAGTGTTCTTTGAGCACGCGGAGACTCTTCACTTACCCCAAAATGCAGTGGGAATATGCAAATTATCTCCTCAGGACTCCTCCCCTGGTTTACCGATGTCCTCTTTTCAGCTCCAACAGCCAAAATCCAGTGTTCTTTGAGCTCGCGGAGACTCTTCACTTACCCCAAAATGCAGTGGGAATATGCAAATTATCTCCTCAGGACTCCTCCCCTGGTTTACCGATGTCCTCTTTTCAGCTCCAACAGCCAAAATCCAGTGTTCTTTGAGCACGCGGAGACTCTTCACTTACCCCAAAATGCAGTGGGAATATGCAAATTATCTCCTCAGGACTCCTCCCCTGGTTTACCGATGTCCTCTTTTCAGCTCCAACAGCCAAAATCCAGTGTTCTTTGAGCTCGCGGAGACTCTTCACTTACCCCAAAATGCAGTGGGAATATGCAAATTATCTCCTCAGGACTCCTCCCCTGGTTTACCGATGTCCTCTTTTCAGCTCCAACAGCCAAAATCCAGTGTTCTTTGAGCTCGCGGAGACTCTTCACTTACCCCAAAATGCAGTGGGAATATGCAAATTATCTCCTCAGGACTCCTCCCCTGGTTTACCGATGTCCTCTTTTCAGCTCCAACAGCCAAAATCCAGTGTTCTTTGAGCTCGCGGAGACTCTTCACTTACCCCAAAATGCAGTGGGAATATGCAAATTATCTCCTCAGGACTCCTCCCCTGGTTTACCGATGTCCTCTTTTCAGCTCCAACAGCCAAAATCCAGTGTTCTTTGAGCTCGCGGAGACTCTTCACTTACCCCAAAATGCAGTGGGAATATGCAAATTATCTCCTCAGGACTCCTCCCCTGGTTTACCGATGTCCTCTTTTCAGCTCCAACAGCCAAAATCCAGTGTTCTTTGAGCTCGCGGAGACTCTTCACTTACCCCAAAATGCAGTGGGAATATGCAAATTATCTCCTCAGGATACCCATGCCCTGTTGATTAGTCTGACTGCCTACATAGTCTTGTCATTGGTGGCTGACTGATTCCTGCTACTATTCAGGCCAGATGAAAAATAAAACTAGCCGATTCTGCTCACCAATCCTGGGCAACTTGGGTTGATGTTGTGAGAGGGAACTAAAGGAAAAGCCAGGGAACCAAAACAAATATATAACAGCAATATCTAGGCACAATAGTTTTGTATGTGTATTTATTATAACTTGGCTGATCTAACAAAATAATGTAACATGTAATCACACAAAAAAACATTTAAGACCTTGTTCACAGTGAATAGTTTGGAGTATTTGTGAACTTTTTCTTTTTTTTTTTAAGCCAAGGCTAATAGAGGATGCTAGACAGAATTAAACTATCCATTCTTGGTTTTGGCTAAAAAAACGTTTTGCAAACATTTCATTAAAGCTGCACAGCTTTAGGCTTCAAGCAGACAATTGCAGTTCTTGTGCGTGAGAAAAACTGATGTGTGAATGAGGCCTAAACCTAATGTGCATCCACAATGTCATGTAAACTATAAAATATAGTGGCCATATTTATCAATGGATCAGTTTCCTGGTGTAAAACAGTGAAAAAATAGCCCCTGCGAAACTTCTGACACATTTAAAAATGGCCTCTGAGTTACGGTATGTGAAACACAGATCATTTATTAACAGAGAGAGGTACTGAGACACTGGTTACACTAGTACCTATATTAATAATTCTTCCCCATTGCATTATCACCAAAGCAAAACTAACAAATCTACGATCATAGAGAATGAAAACATTTTACCACTGTAGTTGATAGTATATGAATTTTATTACATATACGCAAACTAACTATTGTTTAAGACTTTAGAAGCAACATGCATTATATATTTATATATGTAAACTTAACCCCCTGTTATTAAGTAATTTTAATTTATGATTTGCCATTCTGTTTTGTTAAGACACGCCACTTCATCAACAGAAAGACTGGTTCAAAGAAACTTTTGATTACTTGTTTAAACTTGCAAATTCCTCAGAGGCTGGTGAAGCTGGCATCCATTTGATTTCAGGGTAAGTAAAACAACATTACAAGGAAATTTTTCCTCTGTGCCACTAATTATCATTGAGTCATGCTTTGTGCACCGAAACAAAAAATAGTACTTGTTATTTCTCTGCCAGGATGTACAAATAAATTGTCTACAGGTTTGTTAATGTGGGTTACATATGCAATAATGGCACATAGCAGAAAATAAAAGGCTCGGTATCTTTGCAACCAACTTGCTTTTAATATTCTAGTATGAAACACGAAACATCTTTGCAACAGGTTCTAACACCTCTTGTATAGTCCTTTGCATTAACAAGCAAACCCTGTGTAGTCACATCCTGCTGTCAGTTTCATCTGTTTTCAAATTTAAGCTAACATACATTTGGTGGGTTAGAATACAGTAGAGGACAGATGTATGATTGCTGGACTTGACTACAAAGGGTTGGTTGTCTGTTACCCTGTAGACACATTTGTAGTTAAAATTATTGCAATGATTCAGATCCACTGATGATTCTGGGTCAGAATCATCAGTGGATTCTGTGGTCTCCCATTCTGGTCCAGCCAGGGCAGACGCTGCTCAGCATTGCCATCGGTCCCAATGCCTAGCTAGTGTACAAGATGTACAAGCCATCTCTTGGGTCTTTGTTCCTAGTAGTGTTAAGCATAGGTTGCGGAAGGGAACAGGCCTGCTACAGCCTAAGTCCAGGGTGCACTGCACTGAGCATGCCCGTGACATGGCGGACCGTGATTGGTGGTTTGGTGTCATCTGATCCGGTGACCCGGTACTGCCTGATTGGCCGCGGGTGACGTCATCAGTAGTGCGACCAATAATGCAACTGTGGGCAGGGCTTAGTCTTTAAATAGCCCGACCACAAGCATGGCGGTGCCCTCTGATCATTCCGTTTAGGTTGTGTTCTTGTGTGGACGCTTGTCTGTTTGGGCTCCACGTGCTCCCTAGCTGCTCTCTTCGTGACCTGCCGATGCCAGAGTTCGCTCGGCTGATTAGCACAGGTCGCTTAGGCAGGTAGTTCCCGTTTGGCAGTCTGGCTCCAGACTGCGGGTTCCGTATCCCTGGCACCGCCTGTTAGCCACATGGAGAGTTACTCCGCAGGCCGGTCACACACTGGCTGGGAGCACGTACACTCCGGCATGAGTCACACACACTTCCTAGCGCCTGCGACGTAGTCTCTGTGCAGTCAACAGAGCTACGGCTACGTTATTTGTCGCATATCTCACGTGCAGTTAACGGAGATAGTGCGAATCCTTTCCCGTTCCGGTGTGTAGTAACACTGGAGGGATTTATACTTTAAGTTGGTTGTTTTACATTCAGTCCCGGTGGGTGTTCGGCCGCAGTGTTCTAGGCTGCATCGCGGACCCCAGCTCACGTGCAGTTAACGGAGATAATGCGAATCCTTTCCCTTCCCGGTGTGTAGTAACACTGGAGGGATTTATACTTTAAGTTGGTTGTTTTACATTCAGTCCCGGTGGGTGTTCAGCCGCAGTCTTCTAGGTTGCATCGCGGACCCCGGGTTCGGTTGCTTTCCATTTTAATAAAGTTGTTGCTACCGTCCCCCTAATAGTTTCATACTAGATGCATTGACACATAGTTAAAGGGAATCTGTCAGCAGGATTTTATTCCACAAACTATTTATATGTGCATGTAGCCCTTTCAAAGACAAGTCCAATAATGCCTTTATATGGCCGGTCTGTTCTTCCATTACGGAGAAATCAGCATTTTAATTGATATGCAAATGGAGCTCTAGATCTGAAGCGCTGCCTCCTAGAGCTTGACTAACAGCCTCTATGCTATGTGACTTCAGGCAAAGGAGCTGTCAGTTAAGCAGGAGGAGGGGTCACTGAGCAGGAAATAGAGCTGGAGTGACAAAGACTTTAGATCTACATCTCCATTTGCATATCAATTCAAATGCAGATTTTTCAGTAAAAGAGTAATGGACTGACCATGTAAAGGTATTGCTGGACTTGTCATTGAAAGAGCTACATGCATATATAAATACCTTGGAGCAGGGCCGGCTCCAGGTTTTTCTGGGCCGCGGGCGAAAGAGTCTCAGTGGGCCATTTTAACACATACACGATTCATGATGCTCAGATACGGCGGAGAAATAAATATATATATATATTTATTTATTTATTACACATGGCCCAGCCTGCCCCCTCATCCTTCACATACGCAGACATATGCGCGCGCACACACGGTACGCAGACATATGCACGCACACACGGTACGCAGACATGCGCGCGCACACACGGTACGCAGACATATGCGCGCGCACACACGGTACGCAGACATATGCGCGCGTACACACACGGTACGCAGACATGCGTGCGCACACACGGTACGCAGACATATGCGTGCGCACACACGGTACGCAGACATATGCGTGCGCACACACGGTACACAGACATATGCGCGCGCACACACGGTACGCAGACATATGCGCGCACACACGGTACGCAGACATATGCGCGCGCACACACGGTACGCAGACATATGCGCGCGCACACACGGTACGCAGACATATGCGCGCGCACACACACGGTACGCAGACATATGCGCGCGCACACACGGTACGCAGACATATGCGCGCGCACACACGGTACGCAGACATATGCGCGCACACACGGTACGCAGACATATGCGTGCGCACACACGGTACGCAGACATATGCGTGCGCACACACGATACGCAGACATATGCGCGCGCACACACGGTACGCAGACATATGCGCGCGCACACACGGTACGCAGACATATGCGCGCGCACACACACGGTACGCAGACATATGCGCGCGCACACACGGTACGCAGACATATGCGCGCGCACACACGGTACGCAGACATATGCGCGCGCACACACGGTACGCAGACATATGCGCGCGCACACACACGGTACGCAGACATATGCGCGCGCACACACGGTACGCAGACATATGCGCGCGCACACACGGTATGCAGACATATGTACACATACAGACATACACATAGATAAAACAGACAAATATATATACACAGTCATATACACTGACATTCACATACATGCACTCACACAGACCCATTACTAATATTTTTAATATGGGGATTGGGGAACCCTCACTCACCTGTCCCCGGTCCAGTGTCCTGTCCAGCAGCTCCTCGGGTATGGGGCAGTGCAGGGCCCCCGGCGTGTCACAGACTTCATGGCCCTGGAACATCAGAGGGGCCCACTTGCGGTCGGGTCCGGGCCCCTCCCGCCCATCTGTGCAGGACCTCCGCTCCGACGGTGTTTGATGGCACTCCCCCAGATATGGCCGCGCGCTGTCCGGCTGTGTCTGCTAGTAATGACGCGGCAGGAGCGACACACAAGCACAATTAAAGGTGCAGTGCCGTCGACCCTGCCGTGTCATTACTAGCAGACACAGCCGGACAGCGCGTGGCCATGTCTGGGGGAAGTGCCAGCAATCAAGCAGCGCCTGCGTCCCTGAACAGGTGCCGAGGAAGCGGCCAGGGCCCCGACAGTGAGTGGGCGGGTGGGTGTGTGGGCCCGGCCCCGACAGTGAGTGGGCGGGTGGGTGTGTGGGCCCGGCCCCGACAGTGTGTGGGCCCGGGCCCCGACAGTGAGTGGGCGGCTGGGCCCCTCTGATTTTCCAGGGCCCCGGCACTTGCCCGGGTACGCCGGGTGCTGACGCCGGCCCTGCCTTGGAGGATGGAATCCTGCTGACAGATTCCCTTTAATTGTATAGTAGATTCCTTCAAAGGGAATCACTTAATTTTCCCTTTGGACAATGAGATGTGCCATAATAACATTAATAATAATATACAGTATAAAAGTAGAGTAAAATACCGAACTTCTCATCCTAAATATTTTAAAATGGTTCCCGAGACTTTACCATTTATGACCTCCAATATACAGAGGTGTGTCAGCTGCAGTTTGATGGGACCTCTTCAGTAAGCTGAATTGTGGGGGTATTGGGAGACAGGCCCTCACCAAACTGATAGCAATGACCTAATGATAGGTTATCAATATTAAAGTTAAAGAAAAACTCTTTAAAGAGAACCTGACAGCGGGATCAACACCTACTAACTAATTACATGGATGTATATGTCTTTTAAAGGTGATTTCAGGCAACCCCATTATTTGGGAAAAATTCACAGTGTATAGTTATTTTCACCTTCTCAAAGTTCTTTCTCAGTATATTCTAATGAATTGGACTAATCTCAGAGAGGTCTTCTACGTACAGACTAGTCCTGCCAGACTCCTGATAATATGCCCACTAAGGTGGGACTGAAATATCAGTTCTGCCCTCACACTCTCCTCGGTAAATTCTAAATCCAGCGGATGCTCATGAACACCGCGACTTTGGCCATAAGTAGTGAACTTCTCCATAAGTAGTGGACTTCTTCCTTCATGCCAGAGGTTTGTGGACCCCTGCGCATGACAAAAGTCGTGGTGTTCACAAGCATCCATGTGATTTAGAATTCAGGGAGGAGAATGTAATGGCAAGTCAGGGATCTCAGTCTTACCTTAGTGGGAGTGCTATTGGGAGAGGGCAGGACTGGTCTGCGCACCCCACCTCGACTAGTCTTATTCACCATAATATATGGAGAAAGAACTATATAAAGGTGAGAATCGCTATATGCTGTTTATTTTTCCCAAACAATGTGGTAGCTTGAAATCACTGTTGAAAGAGAAATACAGCACTGTAATTAGTTAATAGGTGTTGATTTTGCTTTTGGGTTCCCTTTAAAAGCCTTCTGACTTATGCAGTTCTTTGTTACTAGCATGAGTTGTAGTCTTGAGAGTTATTTCACATTTTATTTGGTTATACATGTTCTTTTTTTGTTAATAGATGGCAGATTTTCAAGTCAGCCCCTAAAGAAACCCACCCATTTTGGTGGCAAATCGTCCTTGGCTTCCACATTATGAGCAATGCAGAGCTGTCAAAATTCTCATCTTACACATTTGGTCAGGCTTTCACAACACTAAAATGTCAGGCTTCACAATATTTACCATGGATGGAGAAAAGGTACGTTTTTAGTCTGTTTTAGAAAAGTTTACCTGCATCGGGCCTCATTCACATGTCTTGTTTTGTCATATGTGTACTGTCAGTGTTTTTCACTAACTGCACACTGACACATTATATTCTATCAGGTTATTCACAAGTCAGATTTTTCTTGTTGACCAATGGACTACATAAATAAAAATTTGCAGACCAATCTTGCTAAAAATTACAAATTGAGACTGCAAAGAGGACAATTGGTGAAAAATGCACCAAAAATAATGTTATTACTCATGTACACACTAGTTCAAAAATAATTTTTTTCCTCATGCACACACATGAAAAATGACCTGAAATAACAGGTACGATTTATAGGATGGTATTGCCAGCAGTCTCTTTGTGGTAAGAAATACAAGTTATAATTTTGGTTTAGGGGCCTTTTTAGGTTGTGAAGGATGGCAACAGCGCACCGGATACAGGGTGTGATACAAAGAAGAAAATGATTGCTATAGTGTGTAGGATCATGAAAGGTGGCTTTCCTTGAAAATGTACATATTTAGTGATATCTGTTATTTAATCATACCTGCTGTTTCTCTACTATTTTTGAAAACAGATTTAAAAGCAATGGAGGACATTTGGAAAGCAGAAAAGTAAACAATGTCTGGGATCTGCATGGAACATATGACATGGTTGTGAACTGTTCAGCTCTAGGCTCAAGGGATCTGTTTGGTGACCAGTCTATATATCCTGTCAAAGGACAAGTACTGGAGATCAATGCTCCTTGGATAAAACATTTCATTAGAGATGGAGATGGGAATACTTACATTTACCCTGGAATTTCGGTTGTTACTCTTGGAGGAACAAGGCAAAAGGATGACTGGAGTTGCTTACCAAATGCACAGGCCACTAAAGGTATCTTAGATCGATGTTGTCACCTGGAACCTTCTCTGTGTGGAGTCTCAGTAATTCAAGAGAAGGTGGGCCTGAGGCCAACTCGCTCAGCCTTAAGGATAGAAAAAGACATTCTTATTAAAAATGGCCAACAGCTCCTGGTTATTCACAACTACGGTCATGGTGGGGGTGGGTTTTCTATTCATTGGGGAACTGCCAAAACTGCTACTAAACTACTGCAAGAGTTGATTCCGTTAATACATAATGTTTCTACAAAGTCAAAATTATAATATCAAGAAAAATATTTGTGAGATTTACACTTGCATAGTTCAAATTATGTTTTCAATTCAAAGTTTATGTCTATAATTTCCGAATTCTAATTTGGAATAGAAGGTGATCATAAATTAATACAAAATGTTTTAATAAAAACTGAATAAGCTGTCTTTACTACTACTAATATTTTTTGTATTGGAAATATGGTTATAATTGTTCATACATGCAAAATTGCAAATAAAACAAGTAAAAAAAAAATAACATGTGATGTTTGTGATAGGATTCTGCCACTGGGGCTATTTTACACTCCAACTTCCTGTCCTTATAGGAAGCATTTACAGCTGTTTCCTTATAATCACAGTCAGGGTTACAATGACTGATAACACCTCAGATCAAACTACATGATCACTGTGACAGGTTTCCTGTAAAGGGAATGTAAGATCATAAAATGACCTACAAATATTGTTCTCGTAAATCAAATTGTCAGTGTCTAGTTTTCTTAACGTGAAACACCATTGCAGAGATATTTGTAATTCATGATATTGCCAGCAGATGGCAGCACAATAGAAGAAACTGTAAGTCTGGCAACTGGAGCATTGAAGGAGGATTGGGACAGAGTGGGTGAGCTATGGCAGAAAAGTACAGTAGATGGCATATTTTCAAGCATCTGTCTGCATTTATTTTTTTCCTTTTGTGGGGGCTTGAAAATGGATTAACTATAACTGTCACAATATAAAATTGCACAGTGCTGCTGATCGGTGGGGGTCCGGGTCCTGAGACCCGCACCGATCAGTCGATCCTCCTGGATCTCCGGTTTCCTTGCACACTCCAAAGACATACTGATAGGGAATGTAGATTGTGAGCCCCAATGGGGACAGTGCCAATAATTACTATAAATTGTCTGAATTGTAAAGCGTTGTGGAATATGTTGGCGCTATATAAATAAAAAGATTATTATTATTGTAATGTAAATAATGTCTTGCGTCTTCTGTAAATACTGTCATGTGAATAGTGTTTTAATGTATAGAGTGTGCTAAGTATTGATAGTGTAATGTAGTATAGTGTACAGCAGTGTTATAGGTAATGTGATAGTGTAAGGTATATAGCTGACTATAGGGTACCGTGGCATGTAAAAGTTTGGGCACCCCTGGTCAAAATTACTGTTATTGTGAACAGTTAAGCAAATTGAAGATGAAATAATCTCTAAAAGGCCTAAAGTTAAAGATGACACATATTTTTTGTATTTTAGGCAAAAATTATATATTCTCATCTTTTACATTTTAAAAATTACAAGGAAAATGGGCTGATGCAAAAGGTTTGGTACCCTGCATAGTTAGTACCTAGTAGCACCCCTTTTGAAAATATCACAGCTTGTAAACACTTTTTGTAGCCAGTCAAGAGTCATTCAGTTCTTGTTTGTAGGATTTTCATCAATTCTGTCATGGAAAATTCTTCCATTTCTGTGAGATTCCTGGATCATCTTGCATGTACTGCTATTTTGAGGTCTAGCCACAGATTTTCAATGATGCTCAGATCAGGAGACTGTGAGGGCCTTTGTAAAACCTTTAGCTTGCTCCTTTTGAGGTAGTCTATTGTGGATTTTGACGTGTGTTTAGGATCATTATCCAATTGTAGAAACAATCCTCTTTTCAACTTCAGCTTTTTTACATATGGTGTTATTTTGCATCAAGAATTTGTTGAAATTTAATTGAATCCATTCTTCCCTCTACCCGTGAAATGTTCCCCATGCCATTGGCTGCAACACAACCCTAAAAAGTGATTGATTAACCTCCTTGCTTAATGGATGGCGAGATGTTCTTTTCCTGAAATTCTGTGCCCTTTTTCTCCACACATACCTTTGATCATTGTGGCCAAAGAGTTCTATTTTAACCTCATCGGTCCACAGCACTTGTTTCCACAATGCATCAGGCTTGTTTAGATGTTCTTTTGCATACTTCTCACACTGGATTTTACGGTGAGGACACAGGAGAGATTTTCTTCTGATGACTCTTCCATGAAGGCCATAATTGTGCAGGTATCTCTGAACAGTAGAACAATGTACCACAAGTCCAGAGTCTGCTTTATCTTTCTGAAGGTCTTTTTCAGTCAAGCGGGGGTTCTGATTTGCCTCTCTTAACAATCCTACAAGCAGTTCCTGTTAACTGCCATTTCTTATAGATTTCAAACTGAGGAAAGGGCAGCTGCTTTGAGGAACCCATGGCTGCTGTTTTTTGGCGCAAGGTTAGAGGAGGCTGGGTTTTATAAAGCTGGGAAATTTGCATTACCTGTCCTTTCCTAACGATGATAGTGAAGAAGCCATAACGCTAACAGGTTAATTAAGGTCTGAAACCTTGGTCAAAGTTATCTGAGCACACAAATCTTCAAGGGTGCCCAAACTTTAACATCGGCCCATTTTCCTTTTTGTAATTTTTAAAATGTAAAAAATGAAAATTTTTTGTTTTGCCTAAAATACAAAGGAAATGTGTAATATTTAATTTTAGACCTTTTAGAGATAATTAAATTTTCAACTTGCTTAGATGTTGACAATAACAGTAATTTTGTCTGGGGTTTCCCAAACTTTTAGATGCCATTGTAAGATAGAGTTAATGTTTGGGGCTAGCCCACAGTAGTAGAACATTTGTGGCGCCCCTGATGGTTCAGTCGCCACAGAGGTACTGCATCTCACCCAGAGATGTGGTATCTCACCCTCTGGTAAGGAAGGAGTAAAGCTCTGGACCCTAACATCTGCATTCACTACACCACATTTCCGGGGGACAGGGCGAGATTGCTCCTACGGGAGAGCACAGTCCCTGGTCCCTGGCTGGAGTGGGGGGAACCACCTAGAGAGGGGGAACCATGTAGTGGATGGGGTTGAAGAAGTAGATCCTGGGAGCACTTGAAAGGAAGCAGTATAAAATAGAGACACCATCTTAGATCAGTGTTCAGCCAGTCAGAGGAGGAGAAGTGACAGGAGCAGAGGCTCTGTATGAGCTCTGCTCCAGAGGCGGGCCTGGACAGTGAGGCCCAAGTCTGGGAAGAGAAGGAGAGTAGAGAGGAGAGGGAGCAGGAAAGGCTCCAGGAGTAGAAGAGAAGGGATCCTAGGGGTACGGGCAGTGCTGGAGGCCACCCGTATGCCCGAATCTACAAGACAGTGGAAGGATCAAGCCGCAGAGGGGACCGGCCCCTTAACTAGCACGGATACTTTAAGTCCCACTAGCAACCGGAGGTGGCTGTACTTTCAGGGTGCAGCTGCCCACTACCAAAGTTAACAATCGCCGAAAAGGTGGCCACATAGGGCCCAGGGGACTGCAGGTCGCCCGCCAAGACCCGAGGCCACCGGCTTGGGACACTGACTGTGAGGCGCAGGGCAGGAGCATGAGAGCCAGGAAGACGGCTGAGGAAAGCACATAGAAAGGGGTCCTGCTAAGTGCTCTGGAAATACCTGAGGGTGGACTGTACCCCACTCTGAGTAAGCGCAGAACGACGTGGGAAGTTATGATCTGCAGTTATAACCTGGAAAGCAACACTATCTTGTCTCTGTGTTCCTTGCTGCGCCATCCCTCACTGCACTACAACACCCAGCACAACCTGCACAACCACCATCATCCACACACTGCCCTGAAGCTAACTCTTCCTGTAGGGAGTAATAATACCCTTGCTGCAATACCACCAGCTCCAGAGGACTGTTCCGCAGCGGCAGCCCCCTTTAGCCGCATTCCACAGGTGGCGTAGTCGGACTCTTTAATAACACCTAAACATATAAAATTCCCTTGGATTGACAGCCCTGGGTCACGGACCGGGTCACTGCCACTGTGACTACCACCCCCAGCATCTACCGGCCCGGCTCCGGGTACCCCACGGCCCAGGGGGCGCGTCACATTAGTATAATCACATTGCCGCTCAGATAGGTATACAGTATAACTGACAACTAAGCTAATAATTAACATTCATCAGCCTTTCAGTGCTATGACTGGCAATGTGGCTACTCTAATGCTGAATACAGAATAATGAGAGTTGATGACACCTGTTTTAGGGATAAGTGGTGCCTATTAAAAGTGATAAGCAGGACTGCCTTTTAATGCAAGGGACTGACTGCTATGCTGAAATCAATCATTTGAGCTTATAGGCAGCGCCATCTGTCTTTTCTAGTAGGTATCACTTATTCTTACAAAAAGTGTCATCAGCAGCAGGGCCTGGTTTAGACAAAGTGGGGCCCTGGGAAAAAGTTTAATGTGGGGCACTAAATGCTAATATAGGGCACCTTCACACAGAAACATTTAGGTTGCATTTACATGCGCTGAATTCAGGCCATTATAAGAGCGCGATCGGCAATATTCAATCGCTCGGCACTTTTTTACTTGCCTCTTTACACAGCCTGAAGAAGAATGATACGCACAGAATGATCACTAGTAGATTAACCTGTCTCCATACAGTATCATGTTATCAGCAGCATATCTGCACTTTACACCGGGGGTTGTACTGCTGAGAACAATGATTTTTGTTTCGGCATAAACAATCCAATTACCCGATGAATGAGTAGCATTTTGCTCACACGAGGGAGGGCAATTAATGACATATTTACACCTATGAACTCTGAGGTATTTATAAATGTGGATGGTACATACACACAGTATGTGACACATACACTGTATGTTACACACAAGTATACACACAATGCATGTTACACACACATATTTATGTACACATAGCATGCACACATGTTTACACAGCGCACATACATACATACAGAGACATGTATAAACATAGCACATACATACAAAGACATGCTCCATACACAGAGCACATACATATTTACATACAGGCGCATTATGCTTACACAGAGCATATACATACAGAAGCATGCATACACAGAGTACATACATAAAGAGACATGCTGCATATACAGAGAACATACATACAGACAGAGACATGCATACACATCACATTTTATTTATACCAAGTTTAAGAACAAGTGCTGTTCGAAATGCGAATGGTATTCAGCATTATTTCCCATGTTTTCCTTATTCCAGATATAGATTTTTGATTGTTCACACTATCAAGATGGATTTTTTAATATATATATAAAATACATTTTTTTTAATTTTTACATTGTGGTGAGCTGGATCTATTTCTCCTACATATCACATACATACAGAGACATGCATACAAAGAACACATACATACATGCACAGACATTCTGCATACACAGAGCACATACATACACTGTGCATGACAATGCCCAGTCTCATGCTGCACATAACACATCTGCATCTCTGGCTGCTATGGGCATAAAAGGGGACAAACTTATGGTGTGGCACCCATGCTCCCCTGACCTCAACCCCATTGAGAACCTCTGGAGCATCATCAAAAGGAGTGTCTATGATGGCGAGAGGCAGTTCACATCTAAGCAACAGCTCTGGGAGGGTATTCTGTCCTCCTGCAAAACAATTGAAGCAGAAACCATCCAAAACCTGACAAATTCAATGGACAAGAGAGTTCAGAAGCTCCTTTCGAACAAGCGGTCCTATGTGCAAATGTAACATCACCTAGAATAAAGTTTTGAGTTGAAAACTGTTTGATTTCAGTTTGTAATAACCTGCTAATGCTTATAAGTTCAAAAATGACCATTTTTTTGTTCTTTATTAAAATGAAAAGATTGAAAACTCTGCTGTGCATAATAATTTGGAACATGCATTTTGAGTGCAGTTTGAGTTTTTTATTTTTTTAAAAATATACTGTTATCATAGGCAGTTTGTACAAAAACCTTTCAATTGTACTCTAATAGTTATTTGACTGGAAAATTACAATGACTGTAATTCATATAGGTAATTTGGGAAAATCTGAAAAAATATTATTTGCATAATAATTTGGAACACAGTGTATATAGACATTCTGCATACACAAAACACAAACATACAGAGACATGCTTACAAAGAAGACATACATACATACAGAGACATTCTCCATACACAGAGCACATACATATTTACATACATTCAGAGGCATGATGCATACACAGAGCACCTACATACAAAGAGACAGAGCACATACACACATATTCAGAGACATGCTGCATATACAAAGCACACACATACATACAGAGATATGCTGCATACACAGAGTACACATATATACTGTATATACATTACAGACCAAAAGTTTGGACACACCTTCTCATTTATAGATTTTTCTGTATTTTCATGACTATGAAAATTGTACATTCACACTGAAGGCATCAAAACTATGAATTAACACATGTGGAATTATATACTTAACAAAAAAGTGTGAAATATCTGAAAATATGTCTTATATTCTAGGTTCTTCAAAGTAGCCACCTTTGGCTTTGATGACTGCTTTGCACACTCTTGGCATTCTCTTGATTAGCTTCAAGAGGTAGTCACCGGAAATGGTCTTCCAACAATCTTGAAGGAGTTCTCAGAGATGCTTAGCACTTGTTGGCCCTTTTGCCTTCACTCTGCGGTCCAGCTCACCCCAAAACATCTCGATTGGGTTCAGGTCTGGTGACTGTGGAGACCAGGTCATCTGGCGTAGCACCCCATAACTCTCCTTCTTGGTCAAATAGCCCTTACACAGCCTGGAGGTGTGTTAGGGGTCATTGTCCTGTTGAAAAATAAATGATGGTCCAACTAAACGCAAACCGGGTGGAATAGCATGCGGCTGCAAGATGTTGTGGTAGACATGCTGGTTCAGTATGCCTTCAATTTTGAATAAATCCCAAACAGTGTCACCAGCAAAGCACCCCCACACCATCACACCTCCTTCTCCATGCTTCACGGTGGGAACCAGGCATGTAGAGTCCATCCGTTCACTTTTTCTGTGTCGCACAAAGACACGATGGTTGGAACCAAAGATCTCAAATTTGGACTCATCAGACCAAAGCACAGATTTCCACTGATCTAAAGTCCATTCCTTGTGTTCTTTAGCCCAAACAAGTGTCTTCTGCTGGTTGCCTGTCCTTAGCAGTGGTTTCCTAGCAGCTATTTTACCATGAAGTCTCCTCTTAACAGTTGTTGAAGAGATGTGTCTGCTGCTAGAACTCTGTGTGGCATTGACCTGGTCTCTAATCTGAGCAGCTGTTAACCTGCGATTTCTGAGGCTGGTGACTCGGATAAACTTATCCTCAGAAGCAGAGGTGACTCTTGGTCTTCCTTTCCTGGGGCGGTCATCATGTGAGACACTTTCTTTGTAGCGATTGATGGCTTTTGCAACTGCACTTGGGGACACTTTCAAAGTTTTCCCAGTTTTTCAGACTGACTGACCTTCATGTCTTAAAGTAATGATGGCCACTCGTTTTTCTTTACTTAGCTGCTTTTTTTTTTCCATAATACAAATTCTAACAGTCTATTCAGTAGGACTATCAGCTGTGCATCCACCAGACTTCTGCACAACACAACTGATGGTCCCAACCCCATTTATAAGGCAAGAAATCCCACTTATTCAACCTGACAGGGCACACCTGTGAAGTGAAAACCATTTCCGGTGACAACCTCTTGAAACTCATCAAGAGAATGCAAAGAGTGCAAAGTAGTCATCAAAGCAAAAGGTGGCTACTTTGAAGAATCTAGAATATAAGACATATTTTCAGTTGTTTCACACGTTTTTGTTAAGTATATAATTCTATATGTGTTAATTCATAGTTTGATGCTTTCAGTATGAATGTACAATTTTCATAGTCATGAAAATACAGAAAAATCTGTAAATGAGAAGGTGTGTCCAAACTTTTGGTCTGTACTGTAAATTTGTGGCTGAACAGTCAGCGAGTCACTCAAACTGTTTTTTTTATGTAAAAAGACCCAAAAGTGGATAATACAGAGATTTGAACCGTGGAACTGCAAAACCACAGTTCTAATATACTGGTGTATACCAGACTTTTTTAAATAGATATATTTGTGGCTGAACAGTCAGCAAGACACTCAAACTGTTTTTTTTTATGTAAAAAAGACCCAAAAGTGGATAATACAGAAATTTGGACCGTGGAACTGCAAAAACCACAGTTATAGTTATGTGGCGTACACCAAACTCTTTCAAACAGATATATTTGTGTCTGAACAATCAGGGAGACGCTATTACTGTTGTTCTTTACGGAAAAAATACCAAAAGCTGAATGATACAGAGATTTGAACCGTGGAACTGCAAAACCACAGTTCTAATTTACTGGCGTATACCAGACTTTTTTAAATAAATTTATTTGTGGCTGAACAGTGAACGACACACTCAAACTGTCTTTTTTATGTAAAAAAGACCCAAAAGTGGATAATACAGAGATTTGAACCATGGAACTGCAAAAACCACAGTTATAGTTATGTGGCGTACACCAGAATCTTTCAAACAGATATATTTGTGTCTGAACAATCAGGGAGACATTATTTCTGTTTTTCTTTACGGAAAAATTACCAAAAGCTGGATAATTCAGGGATTTGAACCGTGGAACTGCAAAACCACAGTTCTAATTTACTGGCGTATACCAGACTTTTTTAAATAGATATATTTGTGGCTGAACAGTCAGCAAGACACTCAAACTGTTTCTTTTTATGTAAAAAAGACCCAAAAGTGGATAATACAGAGATTTTAACCGAGGAACTGCAAAACCACAGTTATAATTTACAGGCGTATACCAGAATTTTTAAAAAGATATATTTGTGGCTGAACAGTGACCGACACACTCAATCTGTTTTTTTTGTGTAAAAAAAGACCCAAAAGTGGATAATACAGAGATTTGAACCGTGGAACTGCAAAACCACAGTTATAGTTATGTGGCGTACACCAGAATCTTTCAAACAGATTTATTTGTGTCTGAACAATCAGGGAGACACTATTACTGTTTTTCTTTACGGAAAAAATTCCAAAAGCTGAATAATACAGAGATTTGAACCATGGAACTGCAAAACCACAGTTCTAATTTACTGGTGTATACCAGACTTTTTTAAATAGATATATTTGTGGCTGAACAGTCAGAGAGTCACTCAAACTGTATTTTTTATGTAAAAAGACCCAAAAGTGGATAATACCGAGATTTGAACCGTGGAACTGCAAAACCACAGTTTTAATTTACTGGCGTATGCCAGACTTTTTTAAATAGATATATTTGCGGCTGAACAGTGACCGACACTCTCAATCTGTTTTTTTTTGTGTAAAAAAAGACCCAAAAGTGGATAATACAGAGGTTTGAACCGTGGAACTGCAAAACCACAGTTATAGGTATGTGGCGTACACCAGAATCTTTCAAACAGATATATTTGTGTCTGAACAATCAGGGAGACACTATTACTGTTTTTCTTTATGGAAAAAATACCAAAAGCTGGAAAATACAGAGATTTGAACCATGGAACTGCAAAACCACAGTTCTAATTTACTGGCGTATACCAGACTTTTCTAAATAGATATATTTGTGGATGAACAGTCAGCGAGACACTCAAACAGTTTTTTTTATGTAAAAAAAAAAAAAAGTAGATCACACAGAGATTTGAACCGTGGAACTGCAAAACCACAATTCTAATTTCCTGGCATATACCAGACTTTTTTAAGTAGATATAATTGTGGCTCAACAGAGAGCGACACACTCAAATTTTTTTTTATGTAAAAAATACCCAAAAGTGGATAACACAGAGATTTGAACCGTGGAACTGCAAAACCAAAGTTATAGTTATGTGGCGAACACCAGAATTTTCCAAACAGATATTTTTCTGTCTGAACAATCAGGGAGACACTATTACTGTTTTTCTTTACGGAAAAAGTACCAAAAGCTGGATAACACAGAGATTTGAACCATGAAACTGCAAAACCACAGTTCTAATTTACTGGTGTATACCAGACTTTTTTAAATAGATATATTTGTGGCTGAACAGTCAGCAAGACACTCAAACTGTTTCTTTTTATGCAAAAAAGACACAAAAGTGGATAGTATAGAGATTTGAACAGTGGAACTGCATAACCACAGTTATAGTTATGTGGTATAAACCAGAGTCTTTCAAACAGATATATTTGTGTCTGAACAAACAGGGAGACACTATTACTGTTTTTCTTTACGGAAAAAATACCAAAAGCTGAATAATACAGAGATTTCAACCGTGGAACTGCACAACCACAGTTCTAATTTACTGGTGTATACCAGACTTTTTTAAATAGATATATTTGTGGCTGAACAGTCAGCGAGTCACTCAAAATGTTTTTTTTATGTAAAAAGACCCAAAAGTGGATAACACAGAGATTTTAACCGTGGAAATGCAAAACCACAGTTCTAATTTACTGGCGTATACCAGACTTTTTTAAATAGATATATTTGTGGCTGAACAGTGACCGACACACTCAAACTGTCTTTTTTATGTAAAAAAAAAGGCCCAAAAGTGGATAATACAGGGATTTGAACAGTGGAACTGCAAAACCACAGTTATAGTTATGTGGCATACACCAGAATCTTTCAAACAGATATATTTGTGTCTGAACTATCAGGGAGACACCATTACTGTTGTTCTTTATGGGAAAAAATACCAAAACCTGGATAATACAAAGATTTGAACCGTGGAACTGCAAAACCACAGCTCTAATTTACTGGCGTATACCAGACTTTTTTAAATTGATATATTTGTGGCTGAATAGTCAGCGAGACACTCAAACAGTTTTTTATGTAAAAAAGACCCAAAAGTGGATAATACAGAGATTTGAACCGTGGAACTGCAAAACCACAATTCTAATTTCCTGGCATATACCAGACTTTTTTAAGTAGATATAATTGTGGCTCAACAAAGAGCGACACACTCAAATTGTTTTTTTTATGTAAAAAAGACCCAAAAGTGGATAATACAGAGATTTGAACCGTGGAACTGCAAAACCAAAGTTATAGTTATGTGGTGCATACCAGAATTTTTCAAATAGATATATTTCTGTCTGAACAATCAGGGAGACACTATTACTGTTTTTCTTTACGGAAAAAATACCAAAAGCTGGATAACACAGAGATTTGAACCGTGGAACTGCAAAACCACAGTTCTAATTTACTGGTGTATACCAGACTTTTTTAAATAGATATATTTGTGGCTGAACAGTCAGCGAGACACTCAAACTGTTTTTTTTATGTAAAAAAGACCCAAAAGTGGATAATACAGAGATTTCAACCGTGGAACTGCAAAACCGCATTTCTAGTTATGTGGCGTACACCAGAATCTTTCAAACAGATATATTTGTGTCTGAACAATCAGGGAGACACTATTACTGTTTTTCTTTACGGAAAAAATTCCAAAAGCTGGATAATACAGAGATTTGAACCGTGAAACTGCAAAACCACAGTTCTAATTTACTGGCGTATACCAGACTTTTTTAAATAGATATATTTGTGGCTGAACAGTCAGCAAGACAATCAAACTGTTTCTTTTTATGTAATAAAGACTCAAAAGTGGATTATATAGAGATTTGTACCGTGGAACTGCAAAACCACAGTTATAGTTATGTGGCGTACACCAGAATCTTTCAAACAGTTATATTTGTGTCTGAACAAACAGGGAGACACTATTACTGTTTTTAGTTCCGGAAAAAATACCAAAAGCTGAATAATACAGAGATTTGAACCGTGGAACTGCAAAACCACAGTTCTAATTTACTGGTGTATACCAGACTTTTTTAAATAGATATATTTGTGGCTGAACAGTCTGCGAGTCACTCAAACTGTTTTTTTAATGTAAAAAGACCCAAAAGTGGATAATACAGAGATTTGAACCGTGGAACTGCAAAACCACCGTTATAGTTATGTGGCGTACACCAGAATCTTTTAAACAGATATATTTGTGTCTGACCAATCAGGGAGACACTATTACTGTTTTCCATTATGGAAAAAATACCAAAAGCTGGATAATTCAGAGATTTGAACCGTGGAACTGCAAAACCACAGTTCTAATTTACTGGCGTATACCAGACTTTTTTAACTAGATATATTTGTGGCTAAACAGTGAGCGACACACTCAAACTGTTGTTTTTATGTAAAAAAGACCCAAAAGTGGATAATATAGAGATATGAACTGTGGAACTGCAAAACCACAGTTATAGTTATGTGGCGTACACCAGAATCTTTCAAACAGATATATTTGTGTCTGAACAATCAGGGAGACACTACTACTGGTTTTCTTTACAGAAAAAATACCAAAAGCTGAATAATACAGAGATTTGAACCGTGGAACTGCAAAACCAAAGTTATAGTTATGTGGCGCACACCAGAATGTTTCAAACAGATATATTTCTGTCTGAACAATAAGGGAGACACTATTACTGTTTTTCTTTACGGAAAAAATACCAAAAGCTGGATAACACAGAGATTTGAACCGTGGAACTGCAAAACCACAGTTCTAATTTACAGGTGTAAACCAGACTTTTTTAAATAGATATATTTGTGGCTGAACAGTCAGCGAGACACTCAAACTGTTTTTTTTATGTAAAAAAGACCCAAAAGTGGATAATACACAGATTTGAACCGTGGAACTGCAAAACCACATTTCTAGTTATGTGGCGTACACCAGAATCTTTCAAACAGATATATTTGTGTCTGAACAATCAGGGAGACACTATTACTGTTGCTCTTTACGGAAAAAATACCAAAAGCTGGATAATGCAGAGATTTGAACCGTGGAACTGCAAAACCACAGTTCTAATTTACTGGCGTATACCAGACTTTTTTAACTAGATATATTTGTGGCTAGACAGTGAGCGGCACAGTCAAACTGTTTTTTTATGTAAAAAAGACCCAAAAGTGGATAATCCAGAGATTTGAACTGTGGAACTGCAAAACCACAGTTATAGTTATGTGGCATACACCAGAATCTATCAAACAGATTTATTTGTGTCTGAACAATCAGGGAGACACTATTACTGTTTTTCTTTACGGAAAAAATACCAAAAGCTGGATAATTCAGAGATTTGAACCGTGGAACTGCAAAACCACAGTTCTAATTTACTGGCGTATACCAGACTTTTTTAAATAGATATATGTGTGGCTCTACAGTCAGCAAGACACTCAAACTGTTTGTTTTTATGTAAAAAAGACCCAAAAGTGGATAATATAGAGATATGAACCGTTGAACTGCTAAACCACAGTTATAGTTATGTGGCGTACACCAGAATCTTTCAAACAGATATATTTGTGTCTGAACAATCAGGGAGACACTATTACTGGTTTTCTTTACGGAAAAAATACCAAAGGCTGAATAATACAGAGATTTGAACCGTGGAACTGCAAAACCATAGTTCTAATTTACTGGCGTGTACCAGACTATTTAAATAGATATATTTGTGGCTGAACAGTGACCGACACACTCAAACTCTTTTTTTTATGTAAAAAAAGGACCAAAGTGGATAATACAGAGATATGAACCGGGGAACTGCAAAACCACAGTTATAGTTATGTGGCGTACACCAGAATCTTTCAAACAGATATATTTGTGTCTGAACAATCAGGGAGACACTATTACTGTTTTTCTTTACGGAAAAAATACCAAAAGCTGGATAACACAGAGATTTGAACCGTGGAACTGCAAAACCATAGTTCTAATTTACTGGTGTAAACCAGACTTTTTTAAATAGATATATTTGTGGTTGAACAGTCAGCGAGACACTCAAACTGTTTTTTTTATGTAAAAAAGACCCAAAAGTGGATAATACACAGATTTGAACCGTGGAACTGCAAAATCAAATTTCTAGTTATGTGGCGTACACCAGAATCTTTCAAACAGATATATTTGTGTCTGAACAATCAGGGAGACACTATTACTGTTGTTCTTTACGAAAAAATACCAAAAGCTGGATAATACAGAGATTTGAACCGTGGAACTGCAAAACCACAGTTCTAATTTACTGGCGTATACCAGACATTTTTAACTAGATATATTTGTGGCTAAACAGTGAGCGACACACTCAAACTGTTTTTTTATGTAAAAAAGACACAAAAGTGGATAATCCAGAGATTTGAACTGTGGAACTGCAAAACCACAGTTATAGTTATGTGGCATACACCAGAATCTTTCAAACAGATTTATTTGTGTCTGAACAATCAGGAAGACACTATTACTGCTTTTCTTTACGGAAAAAATACCAAAAGCTGGATAATTAAGCGATTTGAACCGTGGAATTGCAAAACCACAGTTCTAATTTACTGGCGTATACCAGACTTTTTTAAATAGATATATTTGTGGCTCTACAGTGAGAGAGACACTCAAACTGTTTTTTTTTATGTAAAAAAGACCCAAAAGTGGATAATATAGAGATATGAACCGTGGAACTGCTAAACCACAGTTATAGTTATGTGGCGTACACCCGAATCTTTCAAACAGATATATTTGTGTCTGAAAAATCAGGGAGACACTATTACTGGTTTTCTTTACGGAAAAAATACCAAAAGCTGAATGATACAGAGATTTGAACCGTGGAATTGCAAAACCACAGTTCTAATTTACTGGCGTCTACCAGACTTTTTTAAATAGATATATTTGTGGCTCTACAGTCAGAGAGACACTCAAACTGTTTTCTTTTATGTAAAAAAGACCCAAAAGTGGATAATACAGAGATTTGAACCGTGGAACTGCAAACCACTGTTATAGGTATGTGGCGTTCCCCAAAATCTTTCAAACAGATATATTTGTGTCTGAACAATCAGGGAGACACTATCACTGTTTTTGTTTATGGAAAAAATACCAAAAGCTGGATAATACAGAGATTTGAACCATGGAACTGCAAAACCACAGTTCTAATTTACTGGCGAATACCAGACTTTTTTAAATAGATATATTTGTGGCTGAACAGTCAGCGAGACACTCAAACTGTTTTTTTTATGTAAAAAAGACCCAAAAGTAGATCATACAGAGATTTGAACCGTGGAACTGCAAAACCACAATTCTAATTTCCTGGCATATACCAGACTTTTTTAAGTAGATATAATTGTGGCTCAACAGAGAACGACACACTCAAATTGTTTTTTTTTATGTAAAAAAGACCCAAAAGTGGACAATACAGAGATTTGAACAGTGGAACCGCAAAACCAAAGGTATAGTTATGTGGCGCACACCAGAATTTTTCAAACAGATATATTTCTGTCTGAACAATCAGGGAGACACTATTACTGTTTTTCTTTACAGAAAAAATACCAAAAGCTGGATAGTACAGAGATTTGAACCAGGGAACTGCAAAACCACAGTTCTACGTTACTGGCGTATACCAGACTTTTTTAAATAGATATATTTGTGGCTGAACAATCAGCGAGACACTCAAACTGTTTTTTTTTATGTAAAATAGACCCAAAAGTGGATAATACACAGATTTGAACCGTGGAAATGCAAAACCACATTTCTATTTATGTGGCGTACACCAGAATCTTTCAAACAGATATATTTGTGTCTGAACAATCAGGGAGACACTATTACTGTTTTTCTTTACGGAAAAAATACCAAAAGCTGGATAATACAGAGATTTGAACCAGGGAACTGCAAAACCACAGTTCTACTTTACTGGCGTATACCAGACTTTTTTAAATAGATATATTTGTGGCTGAACAATCAGCGAGACACTCAAACTGTTTTTTTTTTGTGTATAAAAAAGACCCAAAAGTGGATAATACAGGGATTTGAACTGTGGAACTGCAAAACCACAGTTATAGTTATGTGGCATACACCAGAATCTTTCAAACAGATATATTTGTGTGTGAACAATCAGGGAGACACTATTACTGTTTTTCTTTACAGAAAAAATACCAAAAGCTGGATAATTCAGAGATTTGAACCGTGGAACTGCAAAACCACAGTTCTAATTTACTGGCGTATACTAGACTTTTTTAACAAGATATATTTGTGGCTGAACAGTCATCAACACACTCAAACTGTTTTTTTTTATGTAAAAAAGGCCCAAAAGTGGATAATACAGAGATTTGAACCGTGGAACTGCGAAAACCACAGATATAGTTATGTGGCATATACCAGAATCTTTTAAACAGATATATTTGTGTCTGAACAATCAGGAAGACACTATTACTGTTTTTCTTTACGGAAAAAATACCAAAAGCTGGATAATACAGAGATTTGAACCGTGGAACTGCAAAACCACAGTTCTAATATACTGGCGTATACCAGACTTTTTTAAATAGATATATCTGTGGCTGAACAGTCAGAAAGACACTCAAGCTGTTTTTTTTATGTAGAAAAGACCCAAAAGTGGATAATACAGAGATTTGAACCGTGGAACTGCAAAACCACAGTCATAGTTATGTGGCATACACCAGAATCTTTCAAACAGATATATTTGTGTCTGAACAATCAGGGAGACACTATTACTGTTGTTCTTTACGGAAAAAATACCAAAAGCTGGATAATACAGAGATTTGAACTGTGGAACTGCAAAATCACAGTTCTAATTTACTGGCGTATACCATACTTTTTAAATAGATATATTTGTGGCTGAACAGTGACCGACACACTCAAACTGTTTTTTATGTAAAAAAAAGCCCAAAAGTGGATAATACAGAGATTTGAACCGTGGAACTGCAAAACCAAAGGTATAGTTATGTGGCGCACACCAGAATTTTTCAAACAGATATATTTCTGTCTGAACAATCAGGGAGACACTATTACTGTTTTTCTTTACGGAAAAAATACCAAAAGCTGGATAACACAGGGATTTGAACCGTGAAACTGCAAAACCACAGTTCTAATTTACTGGTGTATACCAGACTTTTTAAATAGATATATTTGTGGCTGAACAGTCAGCGAGACACTCAAACTGTTTTTTTTATGTAAAATAGACCCAAAAGTGGATAATACACAGATTTGAACCGTGGAAATGCAAAACCACATTTCTATTTATGTGGCGTACACCAGAATCTTTCAAACAGATATATTTGTGTCTGAACAATCAGGGAGACACTATTACTGTTTTTCTTTACAGAAAAGATACCAAAAGCTGGATAATACAGAGATTTGAACCAGGGTACTGCAAAACCACAGTTCTAATTTTCTGGCGTATACTAGACTTTTTTAACAAGATATATTTGTGGCTGAACAGTCATCAACACACTCAAACTGTTTTTTTTTATGTAAAAAAGGCCCAAAAGTGGATAATACAGAGATTTGAACCGTGGAACTGCGAAAACCACAGATATAGTTATGTGGCATATACCAGAATCTTTTAAACAGATATATTTGTGTCTGAACAATCAGGAAGACACTATTACTGTTTTTCTTTACGGAAAAAATACCAAAAGCTGGATAATACAGAGATTTGAACCGTGGAACTGCAAAACCACAGTTCTAATATACTGGCGTATACCAGACTTTTTTAAATAGATATATCTGTGGCTGAACAGTCAGAAAGACACTCAAACTGTTTTTTTTTATGTAAGAAAGACCCAAAAGTGGATAATACAGAGATTTGAACCGTGGAACTGCAAAACCACAGTCATAGTTATGTGGCATACACCAGATTCTTTCAAACAGATATATTTGTGTCTGAACAATCAGGGAGACACTATTACTGTTGTTCTTTACGGAAAAAATACCAAAAGCTGGATAATACAGAGATTTGAACTGTGGAACTGCAAAACCACAGTTCTAATTTACTGGCGTATACCAGACTTTTTAAATAGATATATTTGTGGCTGAACAGTGACCGTCACACTCAAACTGTTTTTTATGTAAAAAAAAAGCCCAAAAGTGGATAATACAGAGATTTGAACCGTGGAACTGCAAAACCACAGTTATAGTTATGTGGCGTACACCAGAATCTTTTAAACAGATATATTTGTGTCTGAACAATCAGGGAGACACTATTACTGTTTTTCTTTATGGAAAAAATACCAAAAGCTGGATAATACAGAGATTTGAACCGTGGAACTGCAAAACCACAGTTCTAATTTCCTGACGTATACCACACTTTTTAAATAGATATATTTGTGGCTGAACAGTGAGCGAAAAACTCAAACTGTTTTTTTTAATGTAAAAAAGACCCAAAAGTGGATAATACAGTGATTTGAACCATGGAACTGCAAAACCACAATTATATTTATATGGCGCACACCAGAATCTTTCAAACTGATATATTTTTGTCTGAACAATCAGGGAGACACTATTACTGTTTTTCTAAACGGAAAAAATACCAAAAGCTGGATAATACAGACATTTGAACCGTGGAAGTGCAAAACCACAGTTATAGTTATGTGGCGTACACCAGAATCTTTCAAACAGATATATTTGTGTCTGAACAATCAGGGAGACACTATTACTGTTTTCTTTACGGAAAAAATACCGATGGGTGGATAATACAGAGATTTGAACCGTGGAACTGCAAAACCACAGTTCTAATAATCTGGCGTATACTAGACTTTTTTATATAGATATATTTGTGGCTGAACAGTCAGCGACACACTCAAACTGTTTTTTTTTCTGTAAAAAAGGCCCAAAAGTGGATAATACAGAGAGTTGAACTGTGGAACTGCTAAAACCAGAGTTATAGTTATGTGGCTTACATCAGAATATTTTAAACATATATATTTCTATCTGAACAATCACGGGGACACTATTCCTGTTTTTCTTTATGGAAAAAATACCAAAAGCTGGATAATGCAGAGATTTGAACCGTGGAACTGCAAAACCACAGTTCTACTTTACTGGCGTATACCAGACTTTCTAAACAGATATATTTGTGGATGAAGAGTCAACAAGACACTCAAACTGTTTTTTTTAAGTAAAAAAGACCCAAAAGTGGATAATACAGACATTTGAACCGTGGAAGTGCAAAACCACCGTTATAGTTATGTCGCGTACACCAGAATCTTTCAAACAGATATATTTGTGTCTGAACAATCAGGGAGACACTACTACTGTTTTTGTTTATGGAAAAAATACCGATGGGTGGATAATACAGAGATTTGAACCGTGGAACTGCAAAACCACAGTTCTAATTTACTGGCGTATACCAGACAATTTTGTATAGATATATTTGTGGCTGAACAGTCAGCGACACGCTCAAACTGTTTTTTTTATGTAAAAAAGGCCCAAAAGTGGATAATACAGAGATTTGAACTGTGGAACTGCTAACACCAGAATTATAGTTATGTGGCGTACATCAGAATATTTTAAACATATATATTTGTGTCTGAACAATCAGGGGGACACTATTACTGTTTTTCTTCATTTAAAAAATACCAAAAGCTGGATAATGCAGAGATTTGAACCGTGGAACTGTAAAACCAAATTCGAAATTTCCTGGCGTACACCAGACTTTCTAAATAGATATATTTTTGGATGAAGAGTCAACAAGACACTCAAACTGTTTTTTTTTATGTAAAAAACACCCAAAAGTGGATAATACAGAGATTTGAACCGTGGAACTGCAAAACCACAGTTATAGTTATGTGGCATACACCAGAATCTTTCAATCAGATATATTTGTGTCTGAACAATCAGGGAGACACTACTACTGTTTTTCTTTACGGAAAAAATACCAAAAGCTGGATAATACAGAGATTTGAACCGTGAAACTGCAAAACCACAGTTCTAATTTACTAGCGTATACCAGACTTTTTTAAATAGATATATTTGTGGCTGAACAGTCAGCAAGACAATCAAACTGTTTCTTTTTATGTAAAAAAGACTCAAAAGTGGATTACATAGAGATTTGTACCGTGGGACTGCAAAACCACACTTATAGTTATGTGCCGTACACCAGAATCTTTCAAACAGATATATTTGTGTCTGAACAAACAGGGAGACACTACTACAGTTTTTAGTTACGGAAAAAATACCAAAAGCTGAATAGTACAGAGATTTGAACCGTGGAACTGCAAAACCACAATTCTAATTTCCTGGCATATACCAGACTTTTTTAAGTAGATATAATTGTGGCTCAACAGAGAGCGACACACTCAAATAGTTTTTTTTATGTAAAAAAGACCCAAAAGTGGATAATACAGAGATTTGAACCGTGGAACTCCAAAACCAAAGGTATAGTTATGTCGCGCACACCACAATTTTTCAAACAGATATATTTCTGTCTGAACAATCAGGGAGACACTATTACTGTTTTTCTTTACGGAAAAAATACCAAAAGCTGGATAACACAGAGATTTGAACCGTGGAACTGCAAAACCACAGTTCTAATTTACTGGTGTATACCAGACTTTTTAAATAGATATATTTGTGGCTGAAGAGTCAGCGAGACACTCAAACTGTTTTTTTTAAGTAAAATAGACCCAAAAGTGGATAATACACAGATTTGAACCGTGGAAATGCAAAACCACATTTCTATTTATGTGGCGCACACCAGAATCTTTCAAACAGATATATTTGTGGCTGAACAATCAGCGAGACACTCAAACTGTTTTTTTTTTTGTGTATAAAAAAGACCCAAAAGTGGATAATACAGGGATTTGAACTGTGGAACTGCAAAACCACAGTTATAGTTATGTGGCATACACCAGAATCTTTCAAACAGATATATTTGTGTGCGAACAATCAAGGAGACACTATTACTGTTTTTCTTTACAGAAAAAATACCAAAAGCTGGATAATTCAGAGATTTGAACCGTGGAACTGCAAAACCACAGTTCTAATTTACTGGCGTATACTAGACTTTTTTAGCAAGACATATTTGTGGCTGAACAGTCATCAACACACTCAAACTGTATTTTTTTTTATGTAAAAAAAGGCCCAAAAGTGGATAATACAGAGATTTGAACCGTGGAACTGCGAAAACCACAGATATAGTTATGTGGCGTACACCAGAATCTTTTAAACAGATATATTTGTGTCTGAACAATCAGGAAGACACTATTACTGTTTTTCTTTACGGAAAAAATACCAAAAGCTGGATAATACAGAGATTTGAACTGTGGAACTGCAAAACCACAGTTCTAATATACTGGCGTATACCAGACTTTTTTAAATAGATATATCTGTGGCTGAACAGTCAGAAAGACACTCAAACTGTATTTTTTTTATGTAAAAAAAGGCCCAAAAGTGGATAATACAGAGATTTGAACCGTGGAACTGCGAAAACCACAGATATAGTTATGTGGCATACACCAGAATCTTTCAAACAAATATATTTGTGTCTGAACAATCAGGGAGACACTATTACTGTTGTTCTTTGCGGAAAAAATACCAAAAGCTGGATAATACAGAGATTTGAACCGTGGAACTGCAAAACCACAGTTCTAATTTACTGGCGTATACCAGACTATTTAAATAGAAATATTTGTGGCTGAACAGTGACCGACACACTCAAACTGTTTTTTTATGTAAAAAAAAGCCCAAAAGTGGATAATACAGAGATTTGAACCGTGGAACTGCAAAACCACAGTTATAGTTATGTGGCGTACACCAGAATCTTTCAAACTGATATATTTGTGTCTGAACAATCAGGGAGACACTATTACTGTTTTTCTTAACGGAAAAAATACCAAAAGCTGGATAATACAGACATTTGAACCGTGGAAGTGCAAAACCACAGTTATAGTTATGTGGCGTACACCAGAATCTTTCAAACAGATATATTTGTGTCTGAACAATCAGGGAGACACAATTACTGTTTTCTTTACGGAAAAAATACCGATGGGTGGATAATACAGAGATTTGAACCGTGGAACTGCAAAACCACAGTTCTAATAAACTGGCGTATACTAGACTTTTTTATATAGATATATTTGTGGCTGAACAGTCAGCGACACACTCAAACTGTTTTTTTTTTATGTAAAAAAGGCCCAAAAGTGGATAATACAGAGATTTGAACTGTGGAACTGCTAAAACCAGAGTTATAGTTATGTGACTTACATCAGAATATTTTAAACATATATATTTGTGTCTGAACAATCACGGGGACACTATTACTGTTTTTCTTTATGGAAAAAATACCAAAAGCAGGATAGTGCAGAGATTTGAACCGTGGAACTGCAAAACCACAGTTCTACTTTACTGGCGTATACCAGACATTTTAAATAGATATATTTGTGGATGAAGAGTCAACAAGACACTCAAACTGTTTTTTTAAGTAAAAAAGACCCAAAAGTGGATAATACAGACATTTGAACCGTGGAAGTGCAAAACCACAGTTATAGTTATGTCGCGTACACCAGAATCTTTCAAACAGATATATTTGTGTCTGAACAATCAGGGAGACACTATTACTGTTTTTCTTTACGGAAAAAATGCCAAAAGCTGGATAACACAGAGATTTGAACCATGGAACTGCAAAACCACAGTTCTACATTACTGGCGTATACCAGACTTTTTTAAATAGATATATTTGTAGCTGAACAGTCAGCGAGTCACTCAAACTGTTTTTTTTATGTAAAAAGACCCAAAAGTGGATAATAGAGAGATTTGAACCGTGGAACTGCAAAACCACAGTTTTAATTTACTGGCGTATACCAGACTTTTTAAATAGATATATTTGTGGCTGAACAGTGACCGACACACTCAAACTGTTTTTTTTTATCTAAAAAAAGGCCCAAAAGTGGATAATACAGAGATTTGAACCGTGGAGCTGCAAAACCACAGTTATAGTTATATGGCGTACACCAGAATCTTTTAAACAGATATATTTGTGTCTGAACAATCAGAGAGACACTATTACTGTTTTTCTTTACGGAAAAAATACCAAAAGCTGGATAATACAGAGATTTGAACCGTGGAACTACAAAACCACAGTTCTAATTTACTGGCGTATACAAGACTTTTTTAAATAGATATATTTGTGGCTGAATAGTGAGCGACATACTCAAACTGTTTTTTTATGTAAAAAAGACCCAAAAGTGGATAATACAGAGATTGGAACCGTGGAACTGCAAAACCACACTTGTAGTTATGTGGCGTACACCAGAATCTTTCAAACAGATATATTTGTGTCTGAACGATCAGGGAGACACTATTACTGTTTTTCTTTATGGGAAAAAAAAGCAAAAGATGGATAATACAGAGATTTGAACCATGGAACTGCAAAACCAAGTTCTCATTTACTGGCGTATACCAGACTTTTTAAAATAGATATATCTGTGGCTGAACAGTCAGCAAGACACTCAAACTGTTTTTTTTATGTAAAAAAGACACAAAAGTGGATAATACAGAGATTTGAACAGTGGAACAGCAAAACCACAGTTATAGTTATGTGGCGTACACCATAATCTTTTAAACAGATATATTTGTGTCTGAACAATCAGGGAGACACTATTACTGTTGTTCTGTACGGAAAAAATACCAAAAGCTAGATAATACAAATGTTTGAACCGTGGAACTGCAAAACCACAGTTCTAATTTACTGGTGTATACCAGACTTTTTTAAATAGATATATTTGTGGCTGAACAGTCAGTGAGTCACTCAAACTGTTTTTTTATGTAAAAAGACCCAAAAGTGGATAATACAGAGATTTGAACCGTGGAACTGCAAAACCACAGTTCTAATTTACTGGCGTAATACTAGATGTTTTAAATAAATATATTTGTGGCTGAACAGTGACCAACACACTCAAACTGTTTTATTTATGTAAAAAAAGGCCCAAAAGTGGATAATACAGAGATTTGGACTGTGGAACTGCTAAAACCACAGTTATAGTCATGTGGCGTACACGAGAATATTTTAAACATATACAGTTATATGAAAAAGTTTGGGCACCCCTATTAATCTTAAGCTTAATGTTTTATAAAAATTGGTGTTTTTGCAACAGCTATTTCAGTTTGATATATGTAATAACTGTTGGACACAGTAATGTTTCTGCCTTGAAATGAGGTTTATTGTACTAACAGAAAATGTGCAGTCTGCATTCAAACTAAATTTGACAGTTGCATAAGTATGGGCACCCTTATCATTTTATTGTTTTAAATACTCCGACCTACTTTTTACTGACTTACCAAAGCACTTTTTTTGGTTTTGTAACCTCATTGAGCTTTGAACTTCATAGCCAGGTGTATGCAATCATGAGAAAAGCTACTTAAAGTGGCCACTTGCAAGTTGTTCTCCTGTTTGAATCTCCTCTGAAGAGTGGCATCATGGGCTCCTCAAAACAACTGTCAAATGATCTGAAAACAAAGTTTATTCAACATAGTTGTTCGGGGGAAGGATACAAAAAGCTGTCTCAGAGATTTAACCTGTCAGTTTCCACTGTGAGGAACATAGTAAGGAAATGGAAGAACACAGGGACAGTTCTTGTTAAGGCCAGAAGTGGCAGGCCAAGAAAAACATCAGAAAGGCAGAGAAGAAGAATGGTGAGATCAGTCAAGGACAATCCTCAGACCACCTCCAGAGAGCTGCAGCATCAACTTGCTGCAGATGGTGTCACTGTGCATCGGTCAGCTATACAACGCACTTTGCACAAGGAGAAGCTGTATGGGAGAGTGATGCGAAAGAAGCCGTTTCTGCAAGCACGCCACAAACAGATTCGGCTGAGGTATGCAAAAGCACATTTGGAGAAGCCAATTTCTTTTTGGAAGAAGGTCCTGTGGACTGATGAAATCAAGATTGAGTTGTTTGGTCATTCAAAAAGGCATTATGCATGGCGGCAAAAAAACACAGCATTCCAAGAAAAACACTTGCTACCCACAGTAAAATTTGGTGGAGGTTCCATCATGCTTTGGGGCTGTGTGGCCAATGCCGGCACCAGGAATCTTGTTAAAGTTGAGGGACGCATGGATTCCACTCAGTATCAGCAGATTCTTGACAATAATAATCAAGAATCAGTGATAAAGTTGAAGTTACGCAGGGGATGGATCTTTCAGCAAGACAATGATCCAAAACACCGCTCCAAATCTACTCAGGCATTCATGCAGAGGAACAATTACAATGTTCTGGAATGGCCATCCCAGTCCCCAGACCTGAATATCATTGAACATCTGTGGGATCATTTGAAGAGGGCTGTCCATGCTCGGCGACCATCAAACTTAACTGAACTGGAATTGTTTTGTAAAGAGGAATGGTCAAAAATACCTTCATCCAGGAACCAGGAACTCATTAAAAGCTACAGGAAGCAACTAGAGGCTGTTATTTTTGCAAAAGGAGGATCTACTAAATATTAATGTCACTTTTCTGGTGAGGTGCCCATACTTATGCACCTGTCAAATTTTGTTTGAATGCAGATTGCACATTTTCTGTTAGTACAATAAACCTCATTTCAAGGCAGAAACATTACTGTGTCCAACAGTTATTACATATATCAAACTGAAATAGCTGTTGCAAAAACACCAATTTTTATAAAACAATAAGCTTAAGATTAATAGGGGTGCCCAAACTTTTTCATATAACTGTATATTTGTGTCTGAACAATCAGGGAGACACTATTACTGTTTTTCTTTACGGAAAAAATACCAAAAGCTGGATAATACAGAGATTTGAACCGTGGAACTGCAAAACCACAGTTCTAATTTACTGGCAAATACCAGACTTTTTTTAATAGATATATTTGTGGCTGAAGAGTCAGCGAGACACTCAAACAGTATTTTTTATGTAAAAAAGACCCAAAAGTGGATAATACAGAGATTTGAACCGTGGAACTGCAAAACCACAGTTCTAATTTACTGGCGTATACCACACTTTTTTAAATAGATATAATTGTGGCTGAACAGTCAGCGAGACACTCAAACAGTATTTTTTATGTAAAAAAGACCCAAAAGTGGATAATACAGAGATTTGAACCGTGGAACTGCAAAACCACAGTTCTAATTTACTGGCGTATACCACACTTTTTTAAATAGATATAATTGTGGCTGAACAGTCAGCGAGACACTCAAACAGTATTTTTTATGTAAAAAAGACCCAAAAGTGGATAATACAGAGATTTGAACCGTGGAACTGCAAAACCACAGTTCTAATTTACTGGTGTATACCAGACTTTTTAAATAGATATATTTGTGGCTGAACAGTGACCGACACACTCAAACTGTTTTTTTTATGTAAAAAAACGCCCAAAAGTGGATAATACAGAGATTTGAACCGTGGAAATTCAAAACCACAGTTATAGTTATGTGGCGTACACCAGAATCTTTTAAACAGATATATTTGTGTCTGAACAATCAGGGAGACACTATTACTGTTTTTCTTTACGGAAAAAATACCAAAAGCTGAATAATACAGAGATTTGAACCATGGAACTGCAAAACCACAGTTCTAATTTATTGGTGTATGCCAGACTTTTTTTTAAATAGATACAGTACAGACCAAAACTTTTGACACACCTTCTCATTTATAGATTTTTCTGTATTTTCATGACTATGAAAATTGTACATTCACACTGAAGGCATCAAAACTATGAATTAACACATGTGGAATTATATACTTAACAAAAAAGTGTGAAACAACTGAAAATATGTCTTATATTCTAGGTTCTTCAAAGTAGCCACCTTTGGCTTTGATGACTGCTTTGCACACTCTTGGCATTTTCTTGATGAGCTTCAAGAGATAGTCACCGGAAATGGTCTTCCAACAATCTTGAAGGAGTTCTCAGAGATGCTTAGCACTTGTTGGCCCTTTTGCCTTCACTCTGCGGTCCAGCTCACCCCAAACCATCACGATTGGGTTCAGGTCTGGTGACTGTGGAGGCCAGGTCATCTGGCGTAGCAAACCATCACTCTCCTTCTTGGTCAAATAGCTCTTACACAGACTGGAGGTGTGTTTGGGGTCATTGTCCTGTTGAAAAATAAATGATGGTCCAACTAAACGCAAACCGGGTGGAATAGCATGCCGCTGCAAGATGCTGTGGTAGACATGCTGGTTCAGTATGCCTTCAATTTTGAATAAATCCCCAACAGTGTCACCAGCAAAGCACCCCCACACCATCACACCTCCTCCTCCATGCTTCACGGTGGGAACCAGGCATGTAGAGTCCATCCGTTCACCTTTTCTGCGTCGCACAAAGACACGGTGGTTGGAACCAAAGATCTCAAATTTGGACTCATCAGACCAAAGCACAGATTTCCACTGGTCTAAAGTCCATTCCTTGTGTTCTTTAGCCCAAACAAGTCTCTTCTGCTTGTTGCCTGTACTTAGCAGTGGTTTCCTAGCAGCTATTTTACCATGAAGGCCTGCTGCACAAAGTCTCCTCGTAACAGTTGTTGAAGAGATGTATCTGCTGCTAGAACTCTGTGTGGCATTGACCTGGTCTCTAATCTGAGCAGCTGTTAACCTGCGATTTCTGAGGCTGGTGACTTGGATAAACTTATCCTCAGAAGCAGAGGTGACTCTGGGTCTTCCTTTCCTGGGGCGGTCCTCATGTGAGACAGTTTCTTTGTAGCGCTTGATGGTTTTTGCAACTGCACTTGGGGACACTTTCAAAGTTTTCCCAATTTTTCGGACTGACTGACCTTCATTTCTTAAAGTAATGATGGCCACTCGTTTTTCTTTACTTAGCTGCTTTTTTCTTTCCATAATACAAATTCTAACAGTCTATTCAGTAGGACTATCAGCTGTGCATCCACCAGACTTCTGCACAACACAACTGATGGTCCCAACCCCATTTATAACGCAAGAAATCCCACTTATTCAACCTGACAGGGCACACCTGTGAAGTGAAAACCATTTCTGGTGACTACCTCTTGAAACTTATCAAGAGAATGCCAAGAGTGTGCAAAGCAGTCATCAAAGCAAAAGGTGGCTACTTTGAAGAATCTAGAATATAAGACATATTTTCAGTTGTTTTACACTTTTTTGTTAACTATATAATTTCACATGTGTTAATTCATAGTTTGATGCCTTCAGTATAAATGTACAATTTTCATAGTCATGAAAATACAGAAAAATCTTTAAATGAGAAGGTGTGTCCAAACTTTTGGTCTGTACTGTACATTTGTGGCTGAACAGTCAGCGAGTCACTCAAACTGTTTTTTTTATGTAAAAAAATGCCCAAAAGTGGATAATACAGAGATTTGAACCGTGGAACTGCAAAACCACAGTTATAGTTATATGGCGTACACCAGAATCTTTTAAACAGATATATTTGTGTCTGAACAATCAGAGAGACACTATTACTGTTTTTCTTTACGGAAAAAATACCAAAAGCTGGATAATACAGAGATTTGAACCGTGGAACTGCAAAACCACAGTTCTAATTTACTGGCGTATACAAGACTTTTTTAAATAGATATATTTGTGGCTGAATAGTGAGCGACATACTCAAACTGTTTTTTTTATGTAAAAAAGACCCAAAAGTGGATAATACAGAGATTGGAACCGTGGAACTGCAAAACCACACTTGTAGTTATGTGGCGTACACCAGAATCTTTCAAACAGATATATTTGTGTCTGAACGATCAGGGAGACACTATTACTGTTTTTCTTTATGGGAAAAAAAAAACAAAAGATGGATAATACAGAGATTTGAACCGTGGAACTGCAAAACCAAGTTCTCATTTACTGGCGTATACCAGACTTTTTAAAATAGATATATCTGTGGCTGATCAGTCAGCAAGACACTCAAACTGTTTTTTTTTTATGTAAAAAAGACACAAAAGTGGATAATACAGAGATTTGAACAGTGGAACAGCAAAACCACAGTTATAGTTATGTGGCGTACACCAGAATCTTTTAAACAGATATATTTGTGTCTGAACAATCAGGGAGACACTATTACTGTTGTTCTGTACGGAAAAAATACCAAAAGCTAGATAATACAGATGTTTGAACCGTGGAACTGCAAAACCACAGTTCAAATTTACTGGTGTATACCAGACTTTTTTAAATAGATATATTTGTGGCTGAACAGTCAGGGAGTCACTCAAACTGTTTTTTTTATGTAAAAAGACCCAAAAGTGGATAATACAGAGATTTGAACCGTGGAACTGCAAAACCACAGTTCTAATTTACTGGCACAATACCAGACGTTTTAAATAAATATATTTGTGGCTGAACAGTGACCAACACACTCAAACTGTTTTATTTATGTAAAAAAAGGCCCAAAAGTGGATAATACAGAGATTTGGACCGTGGAACTGCTAAAACCACAGTTATAGTCATGTGGCGTACACGAGAATATTTTAAACATATATATTTGTGTCTGAACAATCAGGGAGACACAATTACTGTTTTTCTTTACGGAAAAAATACCAAAAGCTGGATAATACAGAGATTTGAACCGTGGAACTGCAAAACCACAGTTCTAATTTACTGGCAAATACCAGACTTTTTTTAATAGATATATTTGTGGCTGAAGAGTCAGCGAGACACTCAAACTATTTTTTTTTTTATGTAAAAAAGACCCAAAAGTGTATAACATAGAGATTTGAACCGTGGAACTGCAAAACCACAGTTATAGTTAGGTGGTGTACACCAGAATCGTTCAACCAGATATGTTTGTGTCTGAACAATCAGGGAGACCCTATTACTGTTTTTCTTAATGGAAAAAATACCAAGAGCTGGATAATACAGAGATTTTAACCGTGGAACTGCAAAACCACAGTTCTAATTTACTGGCATATACCAGACTTTTCTAAATAGATATATTTGTGGCTGAACAGTCAGCAAGACACTCAAACTTTTTTTTTATGTAAAAAAGACCCAAAAGTAGATAATACAGAGATTTAAACAGTGGAACTGCAAAACCACAGTTCTAATTTACTGGCATATACCAGACTTTTTTATGTAGATATATTTGTGGCTCAACAGTGAACGACACACTCAAACTGTTTTTTTATGTAAAAAAGACCCAAAAGTGGATAATACAGAGATTTGAACCGTGGAACTGCAAAACCACAGTTATAGTTATGTGGCATACACGAGAATCTTGTAAACATATATATTTGTGTCTGAACAATCAAGGAGACACTATTACTATTTTTCTTTATGGAAAAAATACCAAAAGCTGGATAATACAGAGATTTGAACTGTGGAACTGCAAAACCATAGTTCTAATTTACTAGCCTGTACCAGACTTTTTAAATCGATATATTTGTGGCTGAACAGTGAGCGACACACTCAAATTTTTTTTTTTTCTGTAAAAAAACCCCCAAAAGTGGATAATACAGAGATTTGAACTGTGGAACTGCAAAACCACAGTTATAGTTATGTGGCGTACACCATAATCTTTTGAATAGATATATTTGTGTCTGAACAATCGGTGAGACACTATTACTGTTTTTCTTTACGGGAAAAATACCAAAAGCTGGATAATACAGAGATTTGAACTGTGGAACTGGAAACCCATAGTAATAGTTATGTGGCGTACACCAGAATCTTTCAAACAGATATATTTGTGTCTGAGCAATCAGGGAGACAATATTACTGTTTTACTTTGCGGAAAAAATACAAAAAGCTGGATAACACAGAGATTTGAACCGTGGAACTGCAAAACCACAGTTCAAATTTACAGGCATATACCAGACTTTTATAAATAGATATAGTTGTGGCTGAACAGTCAGCGAGACACTCAAACTGTTTTTTTTATGTAAAAAAGACCCAAAAGTGGATAATACAGGGATTTCAACTGTGGAACTGAAAACCACTGTTATAGGTATGTGGCGTTTCCAGAATCTTTCAAACAGATATATTTGTGTCTGAACAATCAGGGAGACACTATTACTGTTTTTCTTTACGGAAAAAATACCAAAAGCTGGATAATACAGAGATTTGAACCGTAGAACTGCAAAATCACATTTATAGTTATGTGGCGTACACCAGAATCTTTTAAACATATATATTTGTGTCTGAACAATCAGGAAGACACTATTACAGTTTTTCTTTACGGAAAAAATACCAAAAGCTGGATAATACAGAGATTTTAACGTGGAACTACAAAACCACAGTTCTAATTTACTGGCGCATACCAGACTTTTTTAAATAGATTTATTTATGGCTGAACAGTGAGCGACACACTCAAACTGTTTTTTTTTATATAAAAAATACCCAAAAGTGGATAACACAGAGATTTGAACTGTGGAACTGCAAAACCACAGTTATAGTTATGTGGCGTACACCAGCATCTTTCAAACAGATTTATTTGTGTCTGAACAATCAGGGAGACACTATTACTGTTTTTCTTTATGGAAAAAATACCAAAAGCTGGATAATACAGAGATTTGAACCGTGGAACTGCAAAACCACAGTTCAAATATACTGGTGTATACCAGACTTTTTTAAAAAGATATATTTGTGGCTGAAAAGTGAGTGACACACTCAAATTTTTTTCTTTTATGTAAAAAAGACCCAAAAGTGGATAATACAGAGATTTGAACCGTGGAACTGCAAACCACTGGTATAGGTATGTGGCGTTCCCCAAAATCTTTCAAACAGATATATTTGTGTCTGAACAATCAGGGAGACACTATCACTGTTTTTGTTTATGGAAAAAATACCAAAAGCTGGATAATACAGAGATTTGAACCGTGGAACTGCAAAACCACAGTTCTAATTTACTGGCGTATACCAGACTTTTTTAAATAGATATATTTGTGGCTGAAAAGTGAGCGACACACTGAAATTTTTTTCTTTTATGTAAAAAAGACCCAAAAGTGGATAATACAGAGATTTGAACCGTGGAACTGCAAACCATAGTTATAGTTATGTGGCGTACACCAGAATCTTTTAAATAGATATATTTGTGTCTGAACAATCAAGGAGACACTATTACTGTTTTTCTTTACGGGAAAAATACCTAAAGCTGGATAATACAGAGATTTGAACCGTGGAACTGCAAAACCACAGTTCAAATTTACTGGCGTATACCAGACTTTTATAAATAGATATATTTGTGGCTGAACAGTCAGCAAGACTCTCCAACAGTTTTTTTTATGTAAAAAAGACCCAAAACTGGATAATACACAGATTTGAACCATGGAACTGCCAACACCACAGTTACAGTTATGTGGCGTACACCAGAATCTTTTAAATAGATATATTTGTGTCTGAACAATCAGGGAGACACTAATACTGTTTTTCTTTACGGGAAAAATACCAAAAGCTGGATAATACAGAGATTTGAACCGTGGAACTGCAAAACCACAGTAATAGTTATGTGGCGTACACCAGAATCTTTCAAACAGAAATATTTGTGTCTGAACAATCAGGGTGACACTATTACTGTTTTTCTTTACGAAAAAAATACCAAAAGCTGGATAATACAGAGATTTGAACCGTGGAACTGCAAAACCACAGTTCTATTTTACTGGCAGATACCAGACTTTTATAAATAGATATATTTCTGGCTGAACAGTCAGCGAGACACTTAAACTGTTTTTTTATGTAAAAAAGACCCAAAAGTGGATAATACACAGATTTGAACCGTGGAACTGCAAAACCACAGTTCTAAGTTACTGGCGTATACTAGACTTTTTCAAATAGATGTATTTGTGGTTGAACAGTGATCGAAACACTCAAACTGTTTTTTTTATGTAAAAAAGGCCCAAAAGTGGATAATACAGAGATTTGAACCGTGGAACTGCAAAACTACAGTTATAATTATGTGGTGTACACCAGAATCTTTCAAACAGATTTTTTTGTGTCTGAACAATCAGGGAGACACTATTACTGTTTTTCTTTACGGAAAAATACCAAAAGCTGGATAATACAGAGATTTGAACTGTGGAACTGGAAAACCACAGTTCTAATTTACTGGCGTATACCAGACTTTTTTAAATAGAGATATTTGTGGCTAAACAGTGAGCGACACACTCAAAAAAAAAATTTTATGCAAAAAAGACCCAAAAGTTGATAATACAGAGATTTGAACCGTGGAACTGTAAAACCACAGTTATAGTTATGTGGCGTACACCAGAATCTTTTAAATAGATATATTTGTGTCTGAACAATCAGGGAGACACTATTACTGTTTTTCTTTACGGAAAAAATACCAAAAGCTAAATAATACAGAGATGTGAACTGTGGAACTGCAAAACCACAGTTCTAATTTACTGGCGTATACCAGACTTTTTTAAATAGATATATTTGTGGCTGAACAGTGAGCGACACACTCAAACTGTTTTTTTTTTATGTAAAAAAGACCCAAAAGCTGGATAATACAGAGATTTGAACTGTGGAACTGCAAAACCACAGTTAAAGTTATGTGGTATACACCAGATACTTTCAAACAGATTTATTTGTGTCTGAACAATCAGGGAGAAACTATTACTCTTTTTCTTTACGGAAAAAATACCACAAGCTGGATAATACAGAGATTTGAACCGTGGAACTGCAAAACAGTTCTAATTTACTGGCGTATACTAGACTTTTTAAAATAGATATATTTGTCGCTGAACAGTCAGCGACACACTCAAACTGTTTTTTTTTTATGTAAAAAAGGCCCAAAAGTGGATAATACAGAGATTTGAACCGTGAAACTGCTAAAACCACAGTTATAGTTATGTGGCGTACACCAGAATATTTTAAACATATATATTTGTGTCTGAACAATCAGGGAGACACTATTACTGTTTTTCTTTACGGAAAAAATACCAAAAGCTGGATAATACAGAGTTTTGAACTGTGGAACTGCAAAACCATAGTTATAGTTATGTGGCATACACCAGAATCTTTCAAACAGATATTTTTGTGTCTGAACAATCAGGGAAACAATATTACAGTTTTTCTTTATGGAAAAATTACCAAAAGCTGGATAATACAGAGATTTGAACTGTGGATCTGCAAAACCACAGTTCTAATTTACTGGCGTATACCAGACTTTTTTAAATAGATATATTTGTGGCTGAACAGTGAGCGACACACTCAATTATTTTTTCATGTAACAAAAGACCCAAAAGTTGGATAATACAGAGATTTGAACCGTGGAACTGCAAAACCACAGTTCTAATTTACTGGCGTATACCAGACTTCTTTAAATAGATATATTTGTGGCTGAACACTCACAGATTAACTTTTTTTTGGGGGGGGGGCAGGGACACCAAAAGGTTAATAAGACGGGTATTTGTACAGTCTGAAGGAGGGAAAAAAAAAAAAGAGGATTTAGATGAAAAAAAAAGGATTTTTCCTGGCCCCTGAGCCCTGGAGCTAAGTCTAGCAATTTGAGCAGCAGGAGCACACACGACTGTAATGCAGCGTTTGCTGGTATAACCACTGCGTCTCCTATACAGCTTGCTTGCCTGCCTGATATCTGGGATGGATATTAGTCCTGAGAAGGACTGTTTGTTTGATTTGGCAGGCTTTAGAGATCCTACACTAACTATTTCGCAGTATATATCTCTCCCTAAATCAGCAGCACTGACCCTACACTGTCTGATCCCGGCCGTCTGTGTCCAAGATGGCGGCGCCCGGTTTTAAATACTCGAGGTGACGCTGTGCGGCCAGCCAATCAATGTAATGCCCACAACCAACATGGCTGCGGCATTACAGTGACTGGCTGGCAATCCCTGCATGTTTATTGGCTCTGTAAAGAGCGCCAAAGATGTAGGGCGGAGACCCGAGCTCCCGCCCGAGTAACCCGGAAATGCTCAGTGCTCACCGAACATCCCGAGTAGCGTGATGCTCAAGCGAGTACCGAGCAGTGTCGAGCATGCTCGCTCAACACTATTGACAATACCTCATAGATTCTCTATGGCGTTAAGGTTAGGCAAGATTGCTGGCCAATCAAGCACAGTGATACTGTTGTTTTTAAACCGGGTATTGGTACTTTTGGCAGTGTGGACAGGTGCCAAGTCCTTCTGGAGAATGACATTTCCATCTCCAAAAGCTTGTTGGCAGAGGGAAGTATGAAGAGCTCTAAAATTTCCTGGCAGACGGCTTCGCTGAATTTGGTCTTGATAAAACACAGTGGACCTACACCAGCAGATGACATGGCTCCTCAAACTATCACTGATTGTGGAAGCTTCACACTAGACCTCAAGCAGCTTGGATTGTGTGCGTCTCCACTTTTTCTCCAGACTCTGTGACCTTGATTTCCAAATGAAAATTGGAACTCTGGGACTTTGTGGAGTGTGTCAATGACTGCCTTCTGGACATCTGTCAAGTCAGCAGTCTTCCCCATGATTGTGGAGCCTACTGAAACAGACTAAGGGACCTTTTTAAACACCTAGAAAACATTTGCAGGTGTTTTTTTTTAATTATTTTAATGTACTGAGATAATTACTTTTGTGTTTTCATTGGCTGTAAGCCATAATCATCAACATTAACAGAAATAAACATTTGAAATAGATCACTCTGTTTGTAATGACTCTATATAATATATGAGTTTAACTTTTTGTATTGAAGAACTGAAATAAATTAACTTTTTGATGCTATTCTAATTTAGTGAGATGCACCTGTATATAACTTTGTAACATTATGTAACTATGTAATTTGAATCTCAAAACCTGTACGCCCACCGATTAATGCATTTGAACTGTCACTGCCATGTCATACATTTTTTGAAAGAGCATATTCGCTTTATGTGAAGTAGTATTTCTAGATGATTCTTTCAGGACCACAGCCACACACCCTTCTCCTTTAAGCATGTTTCAATTAATAAATATTGAAAAATATGTTTGTTTCAGTCATAATATGATTTCTAATAGACAAGGCTTATTTATTTGTTATAAGAATTTCTAAATCTTGTGTCATCACTATCTGGCAGATAGCATTTGTAAATGTCTTGCTAGTTATCTGGAAATAATCACAAGAAATACCCGATTACCTGGACATGTTGGTCAGTAGCCTGTGGGGATAGACGTTGTGCATGTAAATGGCAAGCAGCCAAGTTACTAAAACAATTATTTACTGTACAGGTGTTTACAAATCCATGGAAAAAGATAAGATCTGAAATCTGTTTGTTCAATAAACTACTTAAAAAGCCAGGAGGTACACACTGTAGAACATCAGAATATTGATTGACCTTTTCCAAGAAATACCATTTTCCTGATAATTTTTCAGCTAATTAGTTTATTATTACTGTTACTTATACAATTTTTATTTATATTATAATAGCCAATCCCAATAACCAAAAAGTAATTAATTTTTTTTTTTTTGTCATAGAAATATATGGCACAATGTGAATACCATATTGCTGGAGAAATGGAGGCAACTTGTTTTAGCCCTTAACCCCTTTAAAGCCCAAGACGTATTAATACGTATCTGCGCCCTGGGCTTTAAGAGTCTGACACGTATTAGTACGTCTTTGCGATCGCACCCGCACACAGGCTGTGCGGGCGCGATCGCCGCCGGGTGTCAGCTGATTGTCACAGCTGACACCCGATGCTATGTGCTGGGAGCAATCCCGCACCGCTCCCGGCACATTAACCCCCGCAATGCTGCGATCGAACTCGATAATAGCATTCCGGTGGCAAGGAGAGGTGATCGGGATACTCACCTCTCCTGCCGGCCTCCAGCACTGTCTGTCACGGCTTCCCGGATGTTGCCATGACTACCCAATGTCATCATGACAACATCCGGGTCACCAGACAGCAGGAAGATATTTTGGTCATGCGCAGTGCCGAAAAATAAAAAAGTTATAGCTCTCAGAATAAAGCGATGCAAAAAAATATTTTTTTCTATAAAATAGCTTTATTGTGTAAAAGCGCCAAAACATAGAAAAACGGTATAAATGTGGTACCGCTGTAAACGTACTGTCCCAAAAAATAAAGCTACCTTATAAATTTTACCACACGCGGAACAGCATAAAAAAATAATAAAAAAATACAATTCCTGAATTGTTGGTTTTTGTTTATTCTGCCTCCCAAAAATCGGAATAGAAAGCGATCAAAAAATGTCACGTGCCTGAAAATGGTACCAATAAAAAGCGTCAATTCATTCCGCAAAAAACAAGCCGTCACATGACTCTGTCGGCCAAAATATGGAAAAATTATAGCTCTCAAAATATTTCGATGCAAAAACTAGATTTTACAAAAAAATGCGTCTTTTAGTGTGTGAGAGCTGTCAATCATAAAAACCTGATATGATTCTGGTATCGCTGTAATCGCACCGACCCGAAGAATAAAGTCATCTAATCACTTATACCGCACGAGGAACGGCATAAAAAATAAACTCTCGGGTAAGTGTTAGGGTTGTGCTAGGGTTAGGGTTGAGGTTAGGGTTGGGCTAGGGTTAGGGTTGGGGTTAGGGTTGGGCTAGAGTTAGGGTTGGGGTTAGGGTTGGGCTAGGGTTACAGTTGGGCTAGGGTTAGGGTTGGGCTAGGGTTAGGGTTGGGCTAGGATTAGGGTTGGGCTAGGGTTGGGGTTAGGGTTGGGCTAGGGTTAGGGTTGGGCTAGGGTTGGGGTTAGGGTTGGGCTAGGGTTAGGGTTGGGCTAGGGTTAGGGTTGGGCTAAAGTTGGGCTAGAGTTAGGGTTGGGATTTTTTTCAAAAGTAAAAAAAAAGATGACAATATGGTGACTAGTGATGAGCGCAAGTGCTCGCTACTTGAGTTTGCATCAGGTGCTCGGGTATGCACTGAGTATCGCGGGTGCTCGAGTGACATGCTCGAATCTCCACCCCATATGCTTTGCGGCCAAAAAAACTTGCAGGGATTGCCTGCCATGCACGAGCGATCCCCGCATGTTTTTTTTTGGGTGTCTAATAACCATGAAACATGCGGGGTGGTGACTCGAGCATGTCACTTGAGCACCCACGATACATGGTGCATACCTGAGTACTCGATGCAAACTCAAGTAGCGAGCACTTGCGCTCAAGACTAATGACAACTTATTCAATATGATGACCTAATGTTATCAAATTCTGTGTCGTACCTCTGGGTTCAAAATGTTCACTATACACCTTGATAAAATCCAAAATGGGGTCACTTGTGGGGGGTTTCCACTATTTAGGTACATCAGGGGCTCTCCAAACGTGACATGGCGTCCGCTCTCGATTCCAGCCAATTTTGCATTCAAAAAGTCGCACAGTGCTCCTTCCCTTCTGAACTCTGCTGTGCGCCCAAACACTGTATTTTCCCCACATATGGGGTAATGGCGTACTCAGTAGAAATTGCACAAAAGTTTTTGGGGTCCATTTTCTCCTCTTACCCTTGTGAAAATAAAAAAATTGGGGCTAAAACATAATTTTTGTGGAAAAAGTTAGATTTTTTATTTTCACGGCTCCATGTTATAAACTTCTGTAAAACACTTGGGGGTTCTGGGTGCTCACCACACATCTAGATAAGTTCCCTGAGGGGTCTAGTTTCCAAAATGGTGTCACTTGTGGGGGGTTTCCACTGTTTAGGCACATCAGGGGCTCTCCAAACGCAACATGGCGTCCGCTAATTATTCAAGCAAATTTTACATTCAAAAAGTCAAATGGCGCTCCTTCCCTTCTGAACCCTGCCGTGCGCCCAAACAGTGGTTTCCCCCACATATGGGGTATCTTCTTACTCAGGAGAAATTACACAACAAACTGCATGGTGCAATTTCTCCTGTTACCCTTATGAAAATGCAAAATTGGGGGCTGAAAAACATTTTTGCGGGAAAAATGTGAAAATTTTATTTTTACGGCTCAATGTTATAAACTTCTGTGACGCACCTGGGGGTTCAAGGTGCTCAACACACATCTAGATAAGTTGCCTGAGGGGCCTAGTTTCCAAAATGGTGTCACTTGTGGGGGGTTTCCACTGTTTAAGCACATCAGGGGCTCTCCAAACACAACATGGCGTCTTCTAATTATTCAAGCACATTCTACATTCAAAAGTCAAATGGCACTCCTTCCCTTCTGAACCCTACCGTGCGCCCAAACAGTGGTTTTCCCCCACATATGGGGTATCTGCTTACTCGGGAGAAATTACACAACAAACTGCATGGTGCAATTTCTCCTGTTACCCTTACGAAAATGCAAAATTGAGGCTGAAAATCATTTTTGTGGGAAAAATGTGAAAAATGTATTTTTACGGCTCAATGTTATAAACTTCTGAAGCACCTGGGTGCTCAAGGTGCTCATCCCACATCTAGATAAGTTCCCTGAGGGGTCTAGTTTCCAAGATGGTGTCACTTATGGGGGGGTTCCACTGTTTAGGCACATCAGAGGCTCCCCAAACGCAACATGGCGTCCGCTAATTATTCAAGTAAATTTTACATTCAAAAAGTCAAATGGCGCTCCTTCCCTTCTGAAACCTGCCATGCGCCCAAACAGTGTTTTTTCCCCACATATGGGGTCTCTGCGTGCTCAGGGGAAATTGCACAACAAATTTTGGGTCCATTTTTTCCTGTTACCCCTGCGAAAATAAAAAAAATTGGGTCTAAAGTAACAATTTTGTGAAAAAAGTTAAATGTTCATTTTTTTCTTCCACATTCCAAAAATTCCTGTGAAGCACCTGAAGGGTTAATAAACTTTTTGAATGTGGATTTGAGCACCTTGAGGGGTGCAGTTTTTAGAATGGTGTCACTTTGGGGTATTTTCTGTCATAAAGACCCCTCAAAGTGACTTCAAATGTGATGTGGTCCCTAAAAAAAATGGTTTTGTAAATTTTGTTGGAAAAATGAGAAATTGCTGGTCAACTTTTAACCCTTATAGCTCCCTAATAAAAAAAAAATAGGTTCCAAAAGTGTGCTGATGTAAAGTAGACATGTGGGAAATGTTATTTATTAACTATTTTGTGTGACATATCTCTCTGATTTAAGGGCATAAAAATTCAAATTTTGAAAATTGCAAAATTTTCAACATTTTCATCAAATTTCCATTTTTTTGCACAAATGAACACAAGTGATATCGAAGAAATATGAAGCACAATATGTCTCGAAAAACCAGTCTCAGAATCAGGGGCATCCGTTGAAGCATTGCAGAGTAATTACCTCATAAAGTGACAGTGGTCAGAATTGTAAAAATTGGCCTGGTCATTAACGTGCAAACCACCTTGGGTTGTAAAGGGGTTAAAGTGCACCTGTTAGCAGGATTGTGCTCAGTAAACTACATACACTGTCAGGTGGGCGACATTACACCGAGTAAAATTATACCTTTGTTGATGAAATCCATCCTGTGGTTCTTGTGTAATCTTTACTTTTAGTTTGGAGATAATGATATGCTCGTGCTCCAGGGTGGCCTGCTCTATCTGGTGCTCTGCTTATATATTCATCTGTATGCTCTTATGACGGCTCACTGTGCCTTCACTAACCTGCCTCCTCTTTTACATAATGCATCCAGTAGTGTGGGGCTAGGTAAAATAGGAGGCAGGTCAGTAAAGGCACAGTGAGTTGAGTTGCTATGTCAGCCGGGGGTCTGTTGAAGACCTCTGTGCCTGTCAACATAGTGCTCCAATGAAACCCAGCCTGTGGCTCTGCTTCAAAGGAGACCGTGATTTTTGCTTAATAGAGCAAATACTGTGGTAATGCACTATATGGCAAAAGAGATCAGACGATTGATCACAGGTTCAAGTCCCCTAAGTGGACTAATAAGTACAGTAAAAAGTAAGAAACAGTTTAAAAATATGAAAAAAAAAACAGAATCATTCTCTATATTAACCAATTAAAAATAAAAATATATAAAAATAATAATATATATATATGTGTTATCTATAAAGGTTGACATATTTTACATACATAAAAGTCCAATCTATCTAAATATAAAATTAATTAATGCGATAGGTAAGCACTGTAGACAGAAGAAAATTGAAAACACCAAAAACTGTAGTTGCTGTAAGAAGTGATTAAAATGTCATATCTATCTCAAAATGGTATCAATAAAAAACGTTGTCTCGCCCTGCAAACAATAAGCACTCACACAACTTCATTGACTGAAATACTAGAATGTTGCAGGTCTTAGAAAATGGTGATATAATCAAAATTTTTTTTTTTTTTTTTAAAAAGGGTAATATTGATTATAAAATGCATAATAGTAAGATGTTATCTAATCTATACTTCTCCTAAAATTCTTCAGGTATATTAAAGGGTTATTTCCAAAAAACAACATATTCCATTGAATAGGGAATAATGTGCTTATTGTTGGGAGTTTAACCACTGGGACCTCCAGCAACCCACAAAAAAGAAGCTTTGTAGCCATGTCTGAAAGGAGCCAAGGAGAGCGACCTTCACTACATTCAATGTCACTGGGATTGCCTCAAATAGCCTATCACAGTGTCCGGCTTTCTCTGACAGCCCCATAAACAATGAATGGAGAGAAGGACAAGCATGAGCACCTCCACTCTTTTCAAGATGTGGCTGCAGAGCCCCGATATCTGGAAAATTGAGGTACAGCAAGTAAATCCTATCCCACATATAGGGAATAACTTTTTTGTTTAATAACTCTTCAAAAATAATGTGTCATCAGAAAATGACCTCTTGTTTAAATCAGGCATTTGTGTTAAGCATATTATTTTTTAATTGTTGGCAATGTATTTTTTCCCATATCACAATATGTATTAAAAATAAAAACTAGAAGTCTTGCAATTTTCACACTGGCCATTGGAACTATTTAACACTCTAAGGCACCGATTCATCAAGGCTGACGTGAATAACGCCAGTCATGATGAGTGTGCATGTTGGAATCAATTAATCAGGTGCATCTGATAAGTGGCTTGCACCTCCATGCGCCTCGCTACAAGTCTTAATTCAGTCAGGGACTGGAGTAAGATTTCTGATTTAAGGTACACTACAGCTCATAATGAGCTAGACAAGCCGTGGCTTCTCGCCCCTGCCTCACCTGTACATGTACATTAGCCACAATGCAGTCAGATTCTATCTTTTGCATTGAAGATCTAATGAGAAAGTACAAAGGTCATTGTGAAGGAACGGGAGGGGGGGGGGGCAGTGATAACTGTGTCATTGCCTGCTGTGAATGATTTATCCTGTGTTATCAGATATATATAGAAGTGTTAAGGCCCCGTCACACATAACGAGATTGCTAGCGAGATCGTTGATACGTTACGGTTTTTGTGACGCAATAGCGATCTTGCTAGCGATCTCGTTATGTCTGACAGGTAGCAACGATCAGGCCCCTGCTGTGAGATCGCTGATCGTTACAAAGCTTCCTGGACCATTCCTGGGTCATTGCGCTCCCGCCGGGCAGTGTGCATCGCTGTATTTGACACCTTATCAACGACCTCGTTAGCGATTCAGAACTGAGACACGTAGACGTGCATAAATTGGACTTTTCTGCGCCCCTCGTCCCCGATTGGTGGTCGCTACAGCGTTCTCATTTTCGGCCGTGCACAAAGAAGGCAACAGAATAGCGATTCCATCCTTTGTTTCTGACCTCGTGCTGGATTGCAGATCCTAGCAGAATTCTCCGGGCTGTTGATATCCGTTCATTCGACTGAGTCCTGATTTTGCGTAATTTTATGCACGCCTTTCTGACACAGTACAGTCCCTATCAAGGTGTGAATCGTTGAAATAGCGGCTGTGTGAAAGCGTCCCAACGACCGCCGAGATCGTTAGTTAGATCGCTGGGGCGGCCGAAATCGTTGGGAAGTTCTGCATGTTTGACAGCTCCCCAGCGATCACGAAACGACTCTCCAGCGATCCCAAAACCGTGACGTAATAACGATCTCGCTAGCGATCTCGTTATGTGTGACGGGGCCTTTACATTGTTAATCCTGTGTGTGTTGACAATGAGACTCCTGAAAAGCAATTCTGTATTAGTCTTAACTAGCCAAAGTGGCTAAAATTGCAAGATTACTAATATTGTTTTATTCTAGATTGTGATATGAAACAAAATTGCCAACATTTAAAAAAATAAATACATGTAACACAAAAACCTGATTTAGGCTGGGTGCCCACGTAGCGTTTTTCAAGCGTTTAGGCTGCGGAATTTCCGCAGCGTAAACGCTTGTGAAACGCTAGGTAATCCGCACCCCATGGTCCCCAAGGGGATTCCGCATGTTCTATGCACATGCTGCGGATTTTTCCGCAGCGTTTATGCTGCGTACAAAAATCCGCAGCATGTCATTTAATTTTGCGGAAGCGCAGCGGAATGGCCGCCATTGACTTGCATTGAGACGCATAGAATGCGCGTCTGTAGATTTCTACAAGCGAATTCTATGCGTCTCTATGTGCGGATGGTACCCAGTTCTGGAGGAGAGAAGACTCTCATCCAGACCTGGGTACCATTGTACCTGTAAAAAAAGAATAAAATAATAAATAAAGTTTATACTCACCTTTCCGAAGGCTTCTCTGCATGCCGGCATCGCTGAAGGACCTTCGGTGACGTCACAGTCATGTGACCGCAGGCCCTTCACCGCTCTGTCTCGCGATATGCCGGCAGCCAGGAACCAGCCAGGAAGCAGCGCTGCAGCCACGCCGGGGCATCGGGAGTGAGTATAGCTTTATTTTATTTTATTTTTACGGTTCACACTGTATAAATCCATGCCATTTGCATGGATTTATATAGTGTGACCTAGTTGTCAAGCACTTTCCAAGTGATGCTATCACCTGGAAAGCGCTTGTCAATCTGCATGCGGAAACGCATGTGAATCCGCATGTGGATCCGCATGTATTCCGCATGTATTCTGCAGGAAAAACGCATGCACAATCTGCATGCGTTTTTTCTGCCAGGGAGATGCAGAAATGCTGCAGAAATTTTCTGCTTCATTTCTGCATCGTGGGTACATAGCCTTAAACGATAGGTTATTTTCTGGTGGCACATTCCCTTTAAGCTTAATAAAAGAAAAAATAGGACAAATCTTTGCTCATCACTATTGTAAGCTAAAAACTTGGTAGCTCATTAGGAACAGAAATAGATGGTTTAGAGCTATGGAAAATGAAAAGCAGAGCCTCATAGTGGTTTATTTGTCGATGCAGTGTCAGTGTTAGAAATAAGACGGGTGAATAGGGCCATTGTTAGGGGAGGGAAGCCTGGAATCTGCCTCTTCTAACAGGTGAAATTCTTTCAGTGAGGGTCCTAGTTAGACCTTAATGGCTTTGTTCATTATTAGAAGGTCCCGGGAGTAATGTTATCATTGTTGTGTATTCCTAAATAAAGGGTACGCTGGTCTATTGAAGACGCCTGACCTTTATACGGTAACACAGCAGGTGTTTTTCATCTGCTAATACCTCGCTCATACAATTTTCTGCATCAATGATTCTTTTTCATGCCTAATTTTGGCAATAGATTTTATCAGCATCTCAAATCTTTATACAAAAGATATCTGTAAATTCTAGAAACATACAACCAGGAGATCAGCTTTGCTGGGATTTTACAAAATAGTAGGAAATTCAATACTTCAAAGCCGCAGGCATAGTGACACCACTGACCAGACAGCATGAAATGGTATGAATGTCTAATGGCATTCCCTACAGGTCAGCGCAGACAAGACGGGTAGGGGGGCCATTGTTCCAGAATCCACTGAGATGATCTATTCTGAACTCCTCATCTCACCAGTGTGCTGTGGTTATACTCCGATACCACACATTCCAGTCATATCTTTGTAGCACATAATTACAGCACCGTACCTACCTCCTGTCTGGACTCTGCCGTCCTACTGTTCCAGTCATTGCTCATGTAGATTTTATGTTGCACCTAAAGGGATTACTGGCAAAAGTGCCTGAGGTATTATCGTAAGTTATCCTAGATGTTTCCTCATTCTCATGAGATCAGACATTTGTGGCATATCCTATTCATTTGCCATGATTGTCTGTCTTGGACATACGACTTTAAGATTTATTGTACACATTATTAATTATACTCAGGAAAATCAGCTGATTATGCAGAAATAGGCTCAATAAACAGCAATTCAATATGGAATAATGTACACAGCAGGGTCTTTTTTTTGCAGGCGAGCTTTAAAGGGAATCTGTCACCAAGTTTTTGCTACCTCCTATGAGAGCAGCATAATGTAAGAAAAGAGACCCTGATTCCAGCGATGTGTCACTTAGTTTACTGGGTGCAGCAGTTGTCACACAATCAGACTTCTTAAATATAGCATGTAGCAGAGCTCAGTAAGCTGACACCACCCACACCACTGAGCCATAGCTACAGGTGCTTCTCAAAAAATTAGAATATCATCAAAAAGTTAATTTAGTTCAGTTCTTCAATACAAAAAGTGAAACTCATATATTATATAGAGTCATTACAAACAGAGTGATCTATTTCAAGTGTTTATTTCTGTTAATGTTATTATTATGGCTTACAGCCAATGAAAACGCAAAAGTCATTATCTCAGTAAATTAGAATACTTTATAACAACAGCTTGAAAAATGTTTTTAAAATCTGAAATGTTGGCCTACTGAATGTATGTTCAGTAAATGCACTCAATACTTGGTCGGGGCTCCTTTTGCATCAATTACTGCATCAATGCAGTGTTGCATGGGGGCGATCAGCCTGTGGCACTACTGAGGTGTTATGGAAGCCTAGGTTGCTTTGATAGTTTGATAGCTGCCTTCAGCTTGTCTGCATTGTTGGGTCTGGTGTCTCTCATCTTCCTCTTGACAATGCTCCATAGATTCTCTATGGGGTTGAGGTCAGGCGAGTTTTCTGGCCAATCAAGCACAGTGATACTGTTGTTTGTAAACCAGGTATTGGTACTTTTGGCAGTGTGGACAGGTGCCAAGTCCTGCTGGAGAATGAAATTTCCATCTCCAAAAAGCTTGTCGGCGGAGGGAAACATGAAGTGCTCTAAAATTTCCTGGTAGACGGCTGCGCTGACTTTGGTCTTGATAAAACACAGTGGACCTACACCAGCACATGACAAGGCTCCCCAAACCATCACTGATTGTGGAAACTTCACACTAGATCTCCAGCAGCTTGGATTGTGTGCCTCTCCACTCTTCCTCCAGACTCTGAGACCTTGATTTCCAAATGAAAATTGGAACTCTGGGACCTTGTGGAGTGTGTCAATGACTGCCTTCTGGACATCTGTCAAGTCAGCAGTCTTCCCCATGATTGTGGAGCCTACTGAAACAGACTAAGGGACCTTTTTAAATGCTTCGGAAGCCTTTGCAGGTGTTTTTTGTTAATTATTTTAATTTACTGAGATAATGACTTTTGTGTTTTGATTGGCTGTAAGACATAATCATCAACATTAACAGAAATAAACACTTGAAATAGATCACTCTGTTTGTAATGACTCTATATAATATATGAGTTTCCCTTTTTGTATTGAAGAACTGAAATAAATTAACTTTTTGATGATATTCTAATTTAGTGAGATGCACCTGTATCTATGTACATTGTCTATTGACAGTGAGCTGCTTATCAGAGAAGTGGGCGGAGTAGGACAACTGCTCCTGTGAGCACCAGTCCCAGCAATGATAATGTCCTGGTGATAAAACCTTCATTGTAAGTAAAAAACAGGTGACACATCGCTGAAATAGGTGACATCGCTGAAATCTGTTTTTCAACCCTCATCTCCTGCTGTCTTCAGATTACATAGCAAAAACCTGCTGAGAGATGAATCTGATGATGCATCACTTACTGGACAGCTGGCTGCAGTTTTGATACCAGCCCTGTTTTCTCTGTTTTAGATGTAGCAGTAGTAGTAATGCTGAGCTGTATACAGCCACTGATTGGCAGATTCCTCTCACTCTGAATCAGTAACCTACATAGAAATCATGAGGGCCCCATAGCAATGTCTTAATTGGGCCTCAGGGAGAGGGACACATATCACAGCAGATACCCAGCAATTTTGCCAATTCTGAAGTCCCTTAGTGTTCTTATCCACTACTATATCCCTTTCATTGCCTTTATAGAGTACAATGCCCTAAAAAATGCTCTCTATACTGCATGATACCCCCACAATGAATTCCTCTCACAGTTCCCCCTCACGCGCATTATGATGACACAGCTGTTTCTCCAGCAATGTGTGATAACATCACAGTAACCCCAGCACAGTATAAGTCCTTCCACAGCATGATGCCCATAAAGTGCCCCCCACCCCATACACAGTATAATGGACCCACAGCTCACATATATATAACATGGAAGTCCCGCAGCCCACTATATATTGTATAATGATCCCACAGCCACCCCCACACACACAGTACGAGGGCCACACACGCAATATGATGTCCCTAACAGATCCCACAGTCAGTGTGAGGGCCCTCAGACACAGACTGTATGTCACCCACAGCCCCCACAAAGTATGAGGGCCTCCACAAACAATATGATGTCCCCTTCAGCCCCACCAGGCAGTTTGAGGACCCCCGCACAGTATGAGGGCCCCCCACACACACAATATGATGGCTCCCACAGCCCTCCACTCAATATAAGAGCCTCCACAGTCCCCAACAAAGTATGAGGACCTCACACACAGCACTACAGCTCCCGCACACACTATGATGCCCCCAAAAGGCATCAAGTCCTCCAGGAGTATTGTCAATAAAAAAAAATACAAACTAGTAACCTTACTCCATTCCCCCACTGTCTGCTCATGTCAGTGCACTATGGCAACTGAGGCTCCATCCGCACAGGAGGCGCGATGGAATTACATCATTGTTTGAGTTTTATGGTCCATATATAAACCACAAGTACCAGACCTGCCATGGGTGTCCTAACCAGAACTAAACAGCCTAATATGAGGTCTTATCTGTGGTCTGTATTTAGGTAGGTGCATCTGTATATCAGGGGTCTGGGTCTATATTTATGTAGGTGGTATGTTCTGAGGTCTACATGTATTTCAGTAGTCTGGGGGACAATAACTATTTCAGGGAACTGTGGTGAAGTCTATAATTATTTAGGAAGTCTGCCTGTCTTTATTTATTTAGAGGGCCTACCCAGTGTTCTACTTTTGTCTAGGGAACCTTGTCTGTAGGTCTGTATTTGTTTCGGATGACTGGTCTGGGTTCTGTATTTTTTTAGGGTTGCTGTATTTATTTAGGGGTCTGGTATTTGGGCCGTATTTTTAAGGAGGTCTTGTACGTGGTCTGAGTCTAGGGAAAGTCTTGAGATCATGAGAGTCTTGGTGACTCTCACGATCTCAAGACTGATTTGCTCTGAGACCTATATTAGTTTAGGGGCAGGGTCTGTGATCTGTATAAGTTTAGGGGTCTGCTCTGAGACCTCTATTAGTTTGTGGTCTTTATTAGTTAATGGGTCCGCTTTGGGACCTGTATTAGTTTGGGGGTCTGCTCTGAGATCTGTATTAGTTTAGGGGTCTTCTCTGTGATCTGTATTAGTTTAGGGGTCTGCTCTGAGACCTGTATTAGTTTAGGGGTCTGTGCTGTGATGTGTATTAGTTTAGGGGTCTGCTCTGAGACATGTATTAGTTTAGGGGTCTGATCTGAGATCTTTATTAGTTTAGGGGCCTGGTCTGTGATCTGTATTAGTTTAGGGGTCTGCTCTGAGACCTGTATTAGTTTGTGGTCTTTATTAGTTTAGGGGACCTGCACAGTGGTCTGCATTATTTTAGGAGACCTGTTTCTAGGGTTTTGATTACTTTTTAGGGTTCATATAACTTTTGGACCTGATAAAGTGGTCATACGTACAATTTGTGCAGAGTTTAGTGATTGGTTGCAGTGCTGTTGATGGGTTATTACCACTGCAGCCAATCAGCAATGACCAGAGCAGCGAGAGGCAGCACTAGACCCCAGGAAGGTGAACAACAGCTAGTTTTTTTTTTTTTTCCTCCCTAAGCCTTTGGAGCAATTATCTTTGACAGTGGACAACCCCTTTAATTTCTGTAAATTGGGGCACATCACAGAGCTTTAGTTGCACACTGAGAGCTACTGTTCGTAATTACCCAGGTCCCTATATAAGTGGTGTGCATCCATGAAGTGTTTGCTGGCCATACATGACATTATAGGTCAGTTCCAAAATAAAGACAGTTCAGGCTCAATGTGGTGAGGGATTCGGGGCCAGTGTTGGTCCTGGGCTGTGAGGGTAAGATACCAAGACAGTAGAGAGAATATGGACTAGGAGTCAGCGGGGGCGCCGCACTGTGAGACATTAGGACTGGTGTGAGGCGGCTCAGTAATGAGTGCGGGGCGGGGAGAGGCTGAGGAGAGGAGGCTCCGAGCTCCACATGAGGTAAAGTCTCGTCACTCCTCCCTCCTCCCGAGTCTGGACTGTCACCTCTGGGGCTCCCAGTCCACACACGGAGGCTCCATCGCGTCCTCCATGCGGGGCACATACAGCGGAGGATGCTGTGGAGGGAGCTGAGGCTCCGCTGGAGAACATGCACCCTGCGCCTCCTCGCCCTGTGCCTGGCCGCCCTGCTGTGCACTCACTTCACTGCTGAGCTCAAGCGCAGGGCAATGTCCCAGCCCGGGCTCATAGCTAGGGTGCCAGGGGCAGAGGTGTACAACCGGAGACTGGAGGACGTGCCCAGCAAGAGGCAGGTGATCTACGTGAGAAGGAGCAGCAAGGGGGCCAGCTCCGGGAGGAAGGACACCCACCAGGTCAGTGCCCCCTGGGGAGAGACCCCCAATAATAACAAGAAGGACACCCTACAGGTCAGTACCCCCAGGTAGAGACCCTCAGTAATAACATAGGAAGGACACCCTACAGGTCAGTAGCCCCTGGGGAGAGACCCCCAATAATCACATAGGAAGGGCTCTTCTTACAGCTTTCTCTCAGCCACCTCTGTTACCACACAGCTTCACTTCCATCTAGGTGCTTGTCTGGTTATGGGAAAGCTGAGTGCCAATCATTATTTCTGCCATTGCAACTTCCACAGGGTTCGCCACCATCATGCCCACCTACACGGTAGGGTAAAGGTGGAGGAAATGTTGCAAATTTTTCATCATGAGCAACAAAAAAATGGTCTGAGAGGAGAAACAAAACAGAATGATAAAGATAAATCAAGCGTCTACTATTTAGTGACATTTTTTAGTGATCCCATACAAACCCATTAGGGCTCATTCACACGTCTGTGAGTCTGTGATAAAAATCACACAGCACTCTGATGCCATACGAGTGTTGTAGGTTTATCACAGGCTGATAGGAGAAGGTGGAGAACTTTATTTTTTGTTATCAGTGAAAAATGAATCAAACTCTTATGAAACTCTGAGCTCAGCCACTGATGAGTCCGTTTTTCTCATACGTGAAGAAAACCTGACTCCTGAATGAGTCTTTGGGGTTTATGCAGACTTCCGTAAGTCACGTACGTGTTCTATTGTTCTTTACGGATAGAACAAGTACCCATTGTAGTCTGTGATGCTGATCACGTGTCTGTGTGTCCAATAAAATAACATGGAGACATGTTCGATTTTGATTGGAGTCATAAATCAAATCTAATATATATAATCGTCTTATCCCGTCTGTCCTTCTGTCCAGGAAATCCCGCGTCGCTGATTGGTCCGGCTCATCTGCCGCACGGAGGTCAGCGGCGATGCAGCCGGGAGATGACCGGCGCTAGCCGGTCATCTCCCGGCTGCTCGCAGCAGCAGTACCCCGACCATGCGGCTACCGTCGGGAGATCAGTGGCTAGGGCCGCTGATCTCCCGACGGCAAGTGTGAAGGGAGGACCGGGGAGCGGCGCCGCCGGTCGGGATACTTCTGCTGCGAGCAGCCGGTTATCTCCGCGAGCCGCCGGTCGCAACCAATCAGCGATTTTGGCGCCAAATTTAAACACCGCTCTGCTGATTGCGCCCGATCGGCTGCATACATATTCTAGACTACCCGATACGTTAGAATCGGGCCACCATCTAGTTACACATATAAGTCTATGGGTCTGTGAAAAGCACAGAGTGCACATCTGTGTGCTGGCCATGGTTAACATTGTAACGGATGGGTAGGAGAAGCTTTGTCGTTTTTTTCTTCATCAGTGAAAATTACTGATGAAACACTGATGGTAAAAACTGACACACTGATGAAAATGGGATCCAAAATACAGATGAACAGCGGTCCATGTTTTTACGTGTGAGAAAAAATCCTGGATGTCTGAATGAGGCCCACAATTTTTTTTATTATTATTGTTATTTATCCCCTCTAGGTATAGTTATTATATGCATAGTGTATGTATTAAAATACTTACCGATTGTTGCCGCCTTCCTTTGTCTGTATGACGCATATCGAGAGTTGAAAAAGCAATTTCTGGTCCACACAGAAGACACGGAGAAGCAGCTAGTCAGAATTACAGTCATATAGTTCAGAAGAAGATGGAAATGGTGCTGGGAAAAGGAGAAGACAGCAATCAGTAATTCTATTAGTAGATTTACTGTGTACCTGAAAACTATGGCTAATTAGGTTAAGGCTAAGTACCCACGATGCAGAAATACTGCATATTTTTTCCGCTTCTCCCTGGCAGGAAAAACGCATGCGGATTTTACATGCGTTTTTCCTGCCAGGTAGAAGCCTTTGTCAAGCGTTTTTGCATGCATTTCTGCATGCAGGTTATCAAGCGCTTTTGCAAGCGATTTTAGCATCACTTAGAAAGTGCTTGACAACTTGGTCACTATATAAATCCATGCAACCGGCATGGATTTGTATAGTGTGACCAAGTAATAGTTAAAAAAAAAAGAATAAAATGGTAAAAAATCAAAAATAAAGATTATACCTACCTTCCGATGGCCCCCGGTATTTTCTCTGCTCCGTCCGGTCTCTCCAGTGTCTCACGGTGGTGTGAAAGGACCTGCGATGACGTCATTGAGTCATGTGACAGGTCATGCGCCCGCCAACGTCCGCATGACTCAATGACGTCATGGCAGGTCCTCACACCACTGCGACCCATACAACAGACCGGACGCATCGCTGAGGAGGCCGGGGACCATCGGAAGGTAAGTATAATCTTTATTTTTTATTTTAAATTCTGTTTTTTTTAACAGGTTCTACGGTACCCGGGTCTGGAGGAGAGTCTCCTCTTCTCCAGACTTGGGTACCATCCGCACATAGAAACGCACATTATCCGTGTGTGCAAATGTGCTGACACGGATAATAAGCGTTTCAATACAAGTCAATGGCGGCAATTACGCTGCGTGTCCGCAAAATTAATGGACACAGCACATGCGGATTATCATTGGGGACCATGGGGCACGTATTACCAAGCGTTTTTTAAGCGTTTTCGCAGCGGAAATTGTGCTGCAAAAATGCTTGAAAAACGCATAGTGGGCACTCACCCTAATAATAAAAAAAACATCACCAAAGTGCTACTTTTAGTAAACTTGAGGGCGTTAATGTCCTCATGTCAGTAAAAAAAATACTAGCGCCTCTGGCGGAAAGGCGAAATGCATAAATGAGGATGAACTTATACCTTGCCTAAGCATACATGCTTATCTTATCAATAACATAAAAAGAGAATCTTACACTATAAACAGCGTAGACAAAAAAGTGAAAGTTTTTTTTTTCCACCGCAGCCAATTGCATCTAAGCTCTCATTTAATCTATGCAGGTTATAAAATAAAAGCAGTGATGTGATTGATTAGCTGAACACTCTAGCACCACTTTTTGTCTGCTCTGGCTTTTATTCTTGGCACTCCACCTTTGTAAGGAAAATAACTTTCCTTTATTTGTGCTTTAGTCTTATGTCAGATTGTAGGATGTTGGTCATTTGGATATTTCACCTGAATACGGCGACTACATTTCCTGCACCAAAAGTGGCGCAGCTTTCCTCCACTTGGTCATACATTACACTAGGGAACAATTTCGAACATAATTTTTGTTGAGTTTGATTTTTTTTTGCTGATTTAGACTAAAATAGGCATGCTGATTTCAAAACTGCAGTTAGTTTTCTTCTATCATGTCAGGTATTTTCTCTACAGCTTATCTTAATGCGATTACTCTAGGCTGGATCAAGGGTAGCACTACTGCTCTCCTGTTGCCCGAGAGCAAACCGCCTTCGAGTGGGGAGGGATGGAGAAGGACGTTGGCGACCGGAAACTGGTTATTTGTTTAGGCTATTTAGTTACACGTGAGACAGTGTGGCGAGAGGTGGTATGCTGCTCTATATAGTGAAACAAATTCCAAAAGTCTGTATGCAAGGGGTTAGCAGAATTTATACACTTATTTCCTTTCTTTCAGATCATGTCTGTCTGTGCTATTTCTCATCAGGTGCCTAAACGGCCCTTATTCCTTTTGTTATAGCTGTGGCAGTTTCACGATTTCCAGTCAAAGGACAAATATCAATGCATTTGTCAAGCCTATTTTGCATATTTCAAAGTAAAACTTAGTGTTCAAGATAAGTCTTGGGCCCCTCACAAGGTGTGCAAGCCGAGCTTACGGATGTGGATGAAGGGAACACTTGATAAGATGTAATTTGGTATATCTATAGTCTGGCGACAACCAAGAGATCATTCCAGTGACTATTACTTTTGTAAAGTGAAAACTTCAGAATAACACGAAAAAATAAATATAAAATAGAGTATCCTAGTCTACCATCAGCTATACCTCATGAGACATACCTGTGCCTCATTCAGCTGAAATCTCAGTGCCACTTTTCCTTGAACTATCCTCTTTTCAAGAACAGCTTTATGGTGAAGAACAAAGTGACAGCAATGATGACGATTTTGAAATTGAAGATGAAGTTCATAAGGGATTTGACCAGCATGAGTTCAACGATTTGTCATGAGATTTGGTACTGTCAAAAAAGGCTTCAGAACTTGTAGCATGAAGACTGCATGAAAAAACCTTGAAAAAGTAGCAAAGATATTCTACTTTCGATCCAGAGAAAGTGCATTTCTGCAATACTTTAGAAGTGACAGTGACTTTGTGTATTGCCATAACATACATGCTTTAATTGAGGAATAGTGAATTCCAATCTATAACTCGAATGGGACTGTTCATCGATAGCTCAAAGCGGAGCTTAAAGTGTGTTCTCCTCCACAAAGGCAATTTATTTGGGGCAGTTCCCTTTGGCTATTCAGTTTCTATTTATGAAGAATATGGAGACATAAAGAGAGTAGTGATGAGCGAGCATGCTCGTTAATGGAGATTTACGAGCATGCTCGGGTGTTTTCCGAGTATCTTCGGCGTGCTCGAATTTTATGTTTGAGTCACTGTGTGTGCATGATTTGCGACAGTTTGACAGCTTTAATATATGTGAGGAATGCTTGTTTATTAGGCATTCCTCATATTTATTAATGCTGTCAAACAGTCGAAAATCATTCACACACAGAGACTAAAACATAACATTCGAGCACGCCGCAAATACTTGGCGAGCACCCGAGCATGCTCACCGAAAGGGTTAACGGAATCTGATCATCACTAAAAGAGAGTCATCAAGTTGTTGCAATATCACAAACACAATTGGATTATCTGTGTTGACCTTTAAATGGTCTGCTTACTTCTTGGTCAGCAACGTGGATACACCAAGTGTCCTTTTTTTCTATGCATGTAGGACAGCAAAGCTTGTGAAAAGCATTGGGTGGAGAGGAATTAGCCTCCAAGATATGACCTCAAACCTGGAGTTCCAAACATTTTACATGAGCCACTTGTTGACAGAAAGAACATTATATTCCCACCTCTTTACGTGAAACCGGGTCTCATGAAGCAATTCGTTAAGGAGACTGTAAAGTACCTCATTTTGGCATTTACTAGCCTGTCATTTGAAAAAGTAAAGGCTGGTGTGTTTTGATGGTCTATAGATTTGGCAGCTCATCAAAAATGAACACTTCGTTGAAACAATGTCAGAACTCTAAAAGAATGCTTGGTTATCATTCAAAGACCTTGTCAATGACTTTCTTGGAAATACACAAGCAAACAATTACACTGATATTGTCCAGAAACTCTTGGAAAGCTACAAAATGCTTGGTTGCAACCTGAGCATCAAGGTGCATTTTCTACATAGCCATCTTTCTAACTTCCCTGAAAACCTTGGTGCAGTAAGTGATGAGTAACGTGTACGATTCCACCAAGATTTGAAGGTCATGGAGGGACGATATCAGGGTAGATGGGATGTACATATGATGGCTGACTATTGTTAGAGCATCAGGTGAGATTGTCCACAGATTGAACACTCCAGGAAAAGTGTAAATTTTTACCTTAAATGCTACCTAACTTTACTACTTGCACACAATTTGACTTACAGTAACAATATATCCTTTGCATGAACAAAATAGCTTTAAATAATCATAACATTTAGGTTATTTTTTTAATTATTTGCCATTGTATGTACAATTTGTATGGCTTCATAGACAAAGGTAGGGTATCCCGTAGCTTAAAAAGTTGTTGTGATAGAGAAAATCTGGGGTCACTTTTGGATTCAGAAGCCAAAAATTAATCAAAAACAAGTACCAGATCTAACTCAATGAAAATTGTTTTCCCCAGTGCTATAGATGAAGAAAAAATATTAATTAGGACATCTGAAGGGCTCCTTCAAGAAACACCTGCGTGTCTTTATATCCATGTATATATGGTATACAGTGGCATTTCAGGAAAAGAACATCTCCCGAACCATTAAGTATGGGGGTGGATCAATCATGCTTTGGGGTTGTGTTGCAGCCAATGGCACGGGGAACATTACACGGGTAGAGGAAAGAATGGATTCAATGACATTTTAACAAATTATTGATGCTAACATAACACCATCCGTAAAAAAGCTGAAATTGAAAAGAGGATGGCTTCTACAAATGGATGATGATCCTAAACACACGTCAAAATCCACAATAGACTACCTTAAAAGGCGCAAGCTGAAGGTTTTACAATGGCACACACAGTCCCGAACTGAACATCATTGAAAATCGCTGGCTAGACTTCAAAATGCAGTGCATGCAAGACGACCCAGGCATCTCACAGAACTAGAAGAATTTTCTAAGGAAGAATGGATGAAAATCCCTCTAAGGCTGAGTTCACACGATGCGTATTTAATGCGTTTCCATGGCGTTTTTGCAGTTGCGTAAACGCCGCGGAAACGCATTAAAAATGCATGGTAGAAGGGCAGCAATGTTCCCCAATTGAAATCCGCATGTGCTGTGCCCATGATGCGGATTTTTCCGCAGCGTAAACGCTGCGCTCCAAAGTCCGCAGCATGTCAATTAATTTTGCGTAAACGCGGCGTTTTCGCCGCCATTGACTTGCATTAGAACGCGCCAATTCCGCAAGACTGCATTTGTACTTGCGTTATTGGTGCGTTCTAATGTGCGGATGGTACCCGGGTGTGGAGACGAGGAGAGTCTCATCCACACCCAGGTACCATTAAAAAAGCTGTAAAACAAGAATAAAATAAAAAATATATATATACTTACCATCTGTCGGCCCGCGCAGCGCTCCTGCTTGGTTCCCGGCACTTGCAGTGAGTTGAAGGACCTGCGCTGACGTCAGAGTCATGTGACGGGTCACGTGACGCTGACGTCGGCAGGTCTTTCAATTCAAAGTTGCCGGGAGAACGGAGTGAGCAGGACAGCGCGGGCCATCAGAGGTAAGTATATACATTCTCTCGGGTCACACTATATAAATCCATGCTGTTTGCATGGATTTATATAGTGTGACCTAGTTGTCAAGCACTTTCCAGGTGATGCTAAAATCGCCTGGAAAGCGCTTGTCAATCCACATGCGGAAACGCATGTGGAAACGCATGTGAATCCGCATGTATTCCACAGGAAAAACGCATGCACAATCTGAATGCGTTTTTTCTGCCAGGGAGATGCAGAAATGATGCAGAAATTTTCTGCTTCATTTCTGCATCGTGTGCACATACCCTAACAAGAATTAAAAGACTCTTATCTGGCTACAAAAAGAGTTTACTAGCTGAGATACTTTAAAAAGGGGGTGCTGCTAGGTACTAACCATGCAGGGTGCCCAAATCCTTGCATCGGCCCATTTTCCTTTTTGTAATTTTTAAAATGTAAGAAGTGATAATATATATATATATATATATATATATATATATATATATATATAAATAAAAATGTAAATGTTTGTTCAAAATCTTAAATCACCGAAAGCTCTTCACCGATTGCTTTGAAATTATGACACAACCTTGCATTTGAATACAAGCATGTTTTTATATACAGTACAGACCAAAAGTTTGGACACACATTCTCATTTAAAGATTTTTCTGTATTTTCATGACTATGAAAATTGTACATTCTCACTGAAGGCATCAAAACTATGAATTAACACATGTGGAATAATATACTTAGCAAAAAAGTGTGAAACAACTGAAAATATGTCTTATATTCTAGGTTCTTCAAAGTAGCCACCTTTTGCTTTGATGACTGTTTTGCACACTCTTGGCATTCTCTTGATGAGCTTCAAGAGGTAGTCACCGGAAATGGTTTTCACTTCACAGGTGTACCCTGTCAGGTGTAATAAGTGGGATTTCTTGCCTTATAAATGGGGTTGGGACCATCAGTTGTGTTGTGCAGAAGTCTGGTGGATACACAGCTGATAGTCCTACTGAATAGACTGTTAGAATTTGTATTATGGCAAGAAAAAAGCAGCTAAGTGAAGAAAAACGAGTGGCCATCATTGCTTTAAGAAATGAAGGTCAGTCTGTCCGAAAAATTGGGAAAACCTTGAAAGTGTCCCCAAGTGCAGTTTCAAAAACCATCAAGCGCTACAAAGAAACTGGCTCACGTGAGGACCGCCCCAGGAAAGGAAGACCAAGAGTCACCTCTGCTTCTGAGGAGAAGTTTATCCGAGTCAACCGCCTCAGAAATTGCAGGTTAACAGCTGCTCAGATTAGAGACCAGGTCAATGCCACACAGAGTTCTAGCAGCAGACACATCTCTACAAGAACTGTTAAGAGGAGACTTTGTGCAGCCGGCCTTCATGGTAAAATAGCTGCTAGGAAAACACTGCTAAGGACAGGCAACAAGCAGAAGAGACTTGTTTGGGCTAAAGAACACAAGGAATGGACATTAGACCAGTGGAAATCTGTGCTTTGGCCTGATGAGTCCAAATTTGAGATCTTTGGTTCCAACCACCATGTCTTTGTGCGACGCAGAAAAGGTGAACGGATGGACTCTACATGCCTGGTTCCCGCCGTGAAGCATGGAGGAGGAGGTGTGATGGTGTGGGGGTGCTTTGCTGGTGACACTGTTGGGGATTTATTCAAAATTGAAGGCATACTGAACCAGCATGGCTACCACAGCATCTTGCAGCGGCATGCTATTCCATCCGGTTTGCGTTTAGTTGGACCATCATTAATTTTTCAACAGGACAATGACCCCAAACACACCTCCAGGCTGTGTAAGGGCTATTTGACCAAGAACGAGAGTGATGGGGTGCTATGCCAGATGACCTGGCCTCCACAGTCACCTGACCTGAACCCAATCGAGATGGTTTGGGGTGAGCTGGACCGCAGAGTGAGGTCAAAGGGGCCAACAAGTGCTAAGCATCTCTGGGAACTCCTTCAAGATTGTTGGAAGACCATTTCCGGTGACTACCTCTTGAAGCTCATCAAGAGAATGCCAAGAGTGTGCAAAGCAATCATCAAAGCAAAAGGTGGCTACTTTGAAGAACCTAGAATATAAGACATATTTTCAGTTGTTTCACACTTTTTTGTTAAGTATATAATTCCACATGTGTTAATTCATAGTTTTGATGCCTTCAGTGTGAATGTACAATTTTCATAGTCATGAAAATACAGAAAAATCTTTAAATGAGAAGGTGTGTCCAAACTTTTGGTCTGTACTGTACCTACTATGTTTTTATATACCAGCTGTTGGATGTAAACGCAACAGTGAGAGGGGGGTGTTACGAGCTCAGTCCCAGGCTGACTCTCCCCGGCCGCCCGGCATTCTCCCCCGTTAGTGACATCTCATTCATAAACCCTTCTCCCTCTCCTTCATTCGCCCCATCCGCTGCCTGTGCTCTGCTCCTTTCGTGTCCCCCATGGGGGTTAGGGGGAAGGGGAATGACAAGACCATCCGTTCGAGGCCGAAAGACGCTGCTGCTCATCACCACCACCACCTTAGAGGCGGCCGCCTCTGCTCTCCGGCACCACTGCTGCGGCTTCTCCGCCAGGTGAGTCTTATTTCCGACTGCACAACAACAAGTGGGGGAGGGAGGGAATGAGAGAGGGAGGCTGCATAGAGAGAAGCAGGCCGCGGCCTCTGCTCTGGGTGCTGAGCTGGGCCCGAGCCTCGCAGCAGTGGGCGGATAGCGAGCGAGTGCAAATCCCATTGCGCCACCAGCATAATCTGGCTGATACCGACCCGGGACATGTCAAGAGGATCATCCCCCTCCTCTGCTACCTGCCTTCATCTCTGCGCCCCCTCCTGTCACATTCCCTCTGTACTAGAGAATTACATAACTAGCAATCCCTGACATGACCGGCTCCATTGTGACACCTGACAGCAAGTACCAACCTCTTTAGTGACCTGTGCAGAGTACAGGCCTGCAGGGGTCATAGGGTACAGGCTGCCACCATGCCTGCCTGAGGGGCACAACTATCACCAGCGCTAGCATTGCCCCATATGATATATGTATATCTATATAAATAAAAATGTATATATATATATACATATATATATAATATATAAATAAAAATGAACATTGCATTTGAATACACGCATGTTTTTATATACCTACTATGTTTTTATATACCAGCTGTTGGACATAAAAGAAACGCGCGCTGTACCCATCTATTGGACGTAAAACCAACACATTCTATTATTCAGTTTTAACATTCAAAGCGAGGCAGTGACATACAAGTCCGTCGACACTGTTGTGGAAGCAGATGAAGCAGTTAATTATCCAACAGAATTTTTGAATTCACTCGATCAGCCAGGGATGCCACCGCACATATAGCAATTGAAAATTGAACTGCCAATTATCATGTTGCGAAATATCAAGCAGCCAAAGCTTTTCAGTGGCACGCGGCTTGCAGTAAAACAATTAATGAGCAACGTCGTTGAAGCAACAATCTTGACAGGACCTTTCAAAGGTGAAGATGTCCTCATTCACCACATTCCTATGATTCCAACGGATATGGCATTTCAATTTAAGAGATTTAAATTCCCAATTCGATTGGCGTTTGCAATCACCATGAACAAAGCTCAGGGCCAATCTTTAGAATTGTGCGGTTTAAATCTAGGCACCGATTGCTTCTCACATGGACAATTATATGTTGCGTGTTCTAGAGTCGGCAAACCAGACAATCTCTATATCTACAAAGACAATGGAACAGCAAAAAATATTGTATACGCACAAGCATTGTGAAATTAATTATTTTAGAAACGTGTGCTTTCTCTTTTCTTTCTTTGCCATTTAACCAGACTGAGCCACAGCAACGCGTGGCCGGGTACAGCTAGTGTGTGTGTGTGTGTGTGTGTGTGTGTGTGTGTGTGTATGTGTATATATATATATATATATATATATATATATATATATATATATATATATATATATATATATATATATATAATATATACACTGATGAAAAAAAATAAAGGGAACACTTAAATAACAGATTATAACTCCAAGTGAATCAAACTTCTGTGAAATCAAACTGTCCGCTTAGTAAGCAACACTGATTGACAATCAATTTCAAATGCTGTTGTGCAAATGGAATAGACAATAGATGGAAATTATTGGCAATTATCAAGACACTCAATAAAGGAGTGGTTCTGCAGGTGGGGACCACAGACCACATCTCAGTACCAATGCTTTCCGGCTGATGTTTTGGTCACTTTTGAATGTTGGTTGTGCTTTCACACTAGTAGCATGAGACAGACTCTACAACCCACAGAAGTTGCTCAGGTAGTGCAGCTCATCCAGGATGGCACATCAATGCGAGCTGTGGCAAGAAGGTTTGCTGTGCACATAAGCGTAGTGTCCAGAGGCTGGAGGAGCTACCAGAATACAGGCCAGTACACCAGGAGACGTGGAGGGGGCCGTAGGAGGGCAATAACCCAGCAGTAGGACCGCTACCTCCGCCTTTGTGCAAGGAGGAGCACTGCCAGAGCCCTACAAAATGACCTCCAGCAGGCCACAAATGTGCATGTGTCTGCACAAATGGTTAGAAACCGACTCCATGAGGGTGGTATGAGGGCCCGATGTCCACAGATGGGGATTGTGCTCACAGCCCAACACCGTGCAGGACGGCTTGGCATTTGACACAGAACACCAGGATTGTCAAAGTCGGCACTGGCGCCCTGTGCTCTTCACAGATTAAAGCAGGTTCACACTGAGCACATGTGACAGACGTGACAGAGTTTGGAGACGCCGTGGAGAGCGATCTGCTGCCTGCAAAATCTTTCAGCATGACCGGTTTGGCAGTGGGTCAGTAATGGTGTGGGGGCATTTCTTTGGAGGGCCGCACAGCCCTCCATGTGCTCGCCAGAGGTAGCCTGACTGCCATTAGGTACCGAGATGAGATCCTCAGACCCCTTGTGAGACCATATGCTGGTGCGGTTGGCCATGGGTTCCTCCTAATACAGGACAATGCCAGACCTCATGTGGCTGGAGTGTGTCAGCAGTTCCTGCAAGATGAAGGCATTGAAGCTATGGACTGGCCCGCCCGTTCCCCAGACCTGAATCCTATTGAGCACATCTGGGACATCATGTCTCGCTCCATCCACCAGCGTCACGTTGCACCACAGACTCTCCAGGAGTTGGTGGATGCTTTAGTCCAGGTCTGGGAGGAGATCCCACAGGAGACCATCCGCAACCTCATCAGAAGCATGCCCAGGTGTTGTAGGGAGGTCATACAGGCACGTGGAGGCCACACACAATACTGAGCCTCATTTTGACTTGTTTTAAGGACATTACATCAAAGTTGGATCAGCCTGTAGTGTGTTTTTCCACTTTAATTTTGGGGGGTGACTCGAAATCCAGGCCTCCATTAGTTAATAAATTTGATTTCCATTGATGATTTTTGTGTGATTTTGTTGTCAGCACATTCAACTTTGTACAGAACAAAGTATTCAATGAGAATATTTCATTCATTCAGATCTAGGATGTGTTATTTGAGTGTTCCCTTTATTTTTTTGAGCAATGTATATATTTATATTTCTTTTTTTTGCATAAAATACAAAAGAAAATGTGTTGTCTTTAACTTAAGGCCTTTTAGAGATCATTTAATCTTCAACTTGCTTATCTGTTCACAATAGCATCAAACCCCAATACTTGGCAATTACTCATAGCCACTCCTGCCTGCCGCAGCTAACCACAGAAGGGGGGGAAAGAGGTTTGCCACTCTAGGTGACAAACTTATGGGAAACTCACTCTAAACACTAATTCATATTATAAGGCAAACTTAAATTTTGCTTTCAGATTTAAAATTATTTTTATTCAATTACAGAATATGAAATCATAAAATATACACCTCCTTTACTTACTGATTCTGATTTTTTTTGCTTCCCCATCACAGTTTTTCCCTGCCTAGCAGCATAGTGATCAGCTTTGTAGAAAGGTGATGTGCAGCTCTATTCATTGTGGCCCCTTCATTTTCAATGGAGGGACCACCACCCATCCTGATCAGACCCTCATCGATCATATCCTATCACTATACTATCAATTTCTGTTATTTGGTGAAGACCCCCTACAATGGGTTTCTTTTTTGTTTTACAATGGGTTTCTTGATATAGAAAATGTACCTCACACCATGCTGTGTTTGTAGAGGTGGTCCCTAAATGGCAGAACTCTACACACCAAGGCCAAGATCTGTTTCTAGTAAGCTTCTAACCAGCTTTTGACATTTTTTGACAGCTAAGTATATGGATATCTAAGCAGTATTTGATGACTATACACTCCATGAAGTTCTTTCTCAAGAATGGAGAGAAGAAGGGTAATGAACTGTGGTTCTTACTATCTTCTATTTTATTTTGCTGTTCATTAGTTCCATATTCCATATGGAGGTGCTATGTTCTTCTTATCTAGTCTGCCCTCTGCCAAGAGTTATAGGGGCTTTTAGAACACGTAATGGGAAACATCTGTGCTGGAGATGTCTTCGGTTGTTTGTGTGGCTTTTTTTTTATAAGCATTGGTATATTATTGGAACAAAAACCCACAGTATTTTGGAAAGACTTCTTAGTTTACATCTGTGAGTGTGACAAATGCTCTCAAGATATTCAGATCTTTGCAGCTGACATAGAGACAAACAAGAATAAAATTACTGAAAATTAGAAAAGTGCTCCTTTCACTGATATAGAAAATGCACTCAGCATCCATGTCATTTTTAAATACACCAAAATCTCCCCCATAGAGCACACGCAGGCAGATGATAATTTCTAATTTATCATAGGGCTCACGCTGAACTTTTTTAACTCAATCCTTTTATGTATGTGTATGCAATAGTGGTACATTAACTACATAGGACACATACATTGGCAGATTGCATTTTCCTTTTTAAAATATTTTTATTGATTTTCCAATATGCTGTACAAACATTAAATTTATGGGGAGGAGGAAGGGGATGAGGGAAAGGTTTAAAATATTGACGTCTATGCAAGGAAAAGGGAAAAAATCCAAGCAAAACTAAAGTTCCGAAGTCTGAATATTGTCCAGATCTATTGTCTCAGATATATATTTGAATCCTCAACTAAGCTGAAACCATAAATTAAAACGAGACCAAAGTCTAAGGCTAAGTGCCCACGATGCAGAAATGCTGCTGATTTTTTCTGCATCTCCCTGGCAGGAAAAACACATGCAGATTTTACATGCTTTTTTCCTGCCAGGTAGAAGCGTTTGTCAAGCGTTTTTGCATGCATTTCCGCATGCGGGTTATCAAGCGCTTTTCCAAGCGATTTTAGCATCATTTGGAAAAGTGCTTGACAGCTTGGTCATACTATATAAATCCATGCAACCGGCATGGATTTATATAGTGTAACCAAGTTAATAGTTAAAAAAAGAATAAAAATGGAAAAATATAAAAAAATAAACATACTCACTCACCTTCTGATGGCCCCCGGACCTGTCACATGACTAAATGACGTAATGGAAGGTCCTTTTACACCATCGCAAGCCGCCAGGGAGCCAGGACGCACCATACAGGAGACCGGGGGTCATCAGAAGGTGAGTATAATGTATATTTTTTATTTTATTCTTTTTTTTAACAGGTACTATGGTACCCGGGTCCGGAGGAGAGTCTCCTCTTCTCCAGACCCGGGTACCATCCGCACATTGAATCGCTTAATATCCGCATGTGCACATGTAGTCATGCGGATATTATGTGATTCAATGCAAGTCAATGGCGGCAATTGCACAGCGTTTCCACAAAAATACTGGACATGCTGCGGATTTTTCCGCAATGATAATCTGCAGCGGAAATTTCTGCAGGATGTGCGCATCATATGCGGATTATCATTGGGGACCATGGGGCACGTATTACCAAGCGTTTTTTAAGTGTTTTCGCTGCGGAAATACTGCGGGAAAAGCGCATAGTGGGCATGCAGCCTAGAAGGCAATCTGTCAACGGAAAATGACCTATCGTTTAAAATAGGTTTTTATATTAACCTATTATTTTGGAATCATTTGATCATTTCTTTTTTTTTCCTTTTTTTCATAACACTACTGTATTTTCATACAGGGCATTAGACCTAATCTTAGACTCCTTTCTGTTCTTCACATAGCCTTTACTAGTAATAAATTGACTCAGACCCTACTTGTGCTGTATGTATATGAGCAATATGTGAACATGCCTTATCTGGCAAAGGATATTGTGAAGGGAGGAGGGGGTGAGCCATAATAGCATGTTGTGTGAATAGTCGATCCTGTATTATTAGCTGTGAACAGAGGTGTTACCTTTCATTGTAATCCTGCCTGTGATAATAATGAGGCTACTGAAAATTTGTCTAATCAAAAAAAGGAATTGTGTTTTCTCAAAGCCAGTGTGAAAATTTAAGGATTTTTAATATTTTTTTATTTAGTCATATAGAAAATTGGAAATGTTAAGAAATATATAGATATATTTAAAGAGAAGTTGACATGTGCAAAAAAACCCGTTATTTACTTCCCAAATAAAATATATTAAAAAAACGACGATCCAATGGCGCTGTCACGCCAATGAATTATTAAAAAAAACAATGTTTTTATTAAAACAACGCATTTCTAGAGCGCACTGCTCTCTTCATCAGGTACAAATAAAAACATACATTCAAAATAACCAACATTCTTATAAAACCCCTTAGGCTGTGTGCCCACAATGCGTTTTTTAAGTGCTTCCGCAGCGGCAAAAACGCTGCAGAAACGCTTAAAAAATGCATGGTAGAAGGCCTGCCATGCTCCCCAATGATAATCTCCATGTGCGGTGCACATGCTGCGGAAATTTCCGCTGCGGGTTATCATTGCGGAAAAAAACGCAGCGCTACCAATTATTTTGCGGAAGCGCTGCGCTTTCGCAGCCATTGACTTGCATTGGATCACTTGGATTCCGCATCACTGGATCTGTATATGCAGAATCCAAGCGTTTCAATGTGCGGATGGTACCCGGGTCTGGATAACAAGAGACTCTCCTCCGGACCCGGGTACCATAGAACCTGTGAAAAAGAGAATAAAATAAAAAATAAATATATTTACCTTCTGATGGCCCCCGGTCTCCTTGTCTTTGCTTGCCGGCAGCTCGCGGTGGACTGAAGGACCTGCGCTGACGTCATTTAGTCATGTGATGGCAGGTCCTTCAGTGTAGTGTACCGCGAGCTGCTGGCAAGCCGGGACGGAGCGAAGCAAGACTGCGGGGCCATCGGAAGGTAAGTATAGGTTTATTTTTTTATTTTGTGACAATCTTTGGGGTCACACTATATAAATCCATGCCGTTTGCATGGATTTATATAGTGTGACCAAGTTGTCAAGCACTTTCCAAGTGATGCTAAAATAGCTTGGAAAGCGCTTGTCAACCCGCATGCGGAAATGCATGTGAAGAACGCTTCACATCGCATGTCCCTGGCAGGAAAACGTATGTACAATCCGCATGTACAATCCGCATGCGTTTTTTCTGCCAGGGAGATGCAGAAACGCTCAGGAAAAAATCCTGAGCATTTCTGCATCGTGGGCACATAGCCTTAACCAGGTGTGGATACTCAAATTCTTGAATCATTTAAACCCATCACCACTTCTCTATAGCTCCACAGCAAACTTGCCCCATTGTCAATGTGATGCATGTTAACCCATATACTGCTAGTGTGTATTAGCCTGTATGCTCTATGCCCCATTGCACTTGTAATGCATGTTAACCTGTATACTGCCAGTGTGAATTAGCGTGTATGCTCTATGCCCCATTGTCAATGTGATGCATGTTAACCTGTGTACTACCAGTGTGTATTAGACTGTATGCTCTATGCATTCATTTAGTCCTAATGTGGATGATTTAAAAATCCAATAACTTTCTCTATTTATCAGCCTTTGATATCTATTCGTAAAACTGACCGATAATTGTTCTATTATGGTAAGCTCTAAGTTAGTAGGAATTTTTTTCATGTACATGGAAAAAATTCCTCGACAGGCTATGACCCATAACTCCATTTTTAATGTTAGACTTGTGCATATTCATCCTACGATGTATTGACATAATGGTCTGTCTCACATACTGAATTTGCACTGACATTGAATGACATAAATTACATATGAACTTTGACAGTTTAAAAAACTTTTTATCAGAAAACACTCCCCTGTGACTTTGGATGTAAATAGTTTTTTTACCAGACTTTATCCATTTGCAACTCTTACATTTTTGATTGCCACATTTAAAAGTTCCATTATTGGTCAATAAATTGCCTCCATATCTACAATCCCCTCCCTGATAATTATTTTTCTTCCTAATCTGACTAGGCGCTATCATATTTTTCAGATTCTTGTTGCGTCTGTGCACTACCACTGGATCAGTAGGCAAATTTTTTGATAAAAGAGGATTAACCTTCATAATGAACCAATGTTTTCTGTGGATTTCTCCACCTTTTTTATATGATTTATTAAGGCTGTGTGCCCACTATGCGTTTTTCAAGCGTTTTTGCCACGGAATTTCCGCAGCGAAAACGCTTAAAAAACTCTTGGTAATACGTGTCCCATTATCCCCAATGATAATCCGCATGTGTTGTGCACATGCTGTGGAATGTTCCGCTGCGGATTATCATTGCGAAAAAATCCGCAGCATGTCCATTAATTTTGTGGAAACGCTGTGTAATTGCCACCATTGACTTGCATTGAATCGCATAATATCTGCATGACTACATGTAGACATGCGGATATTAAGAGATTCAATGCACGGATGGTACCCGGGTCTGGAGAAGAGGAGACTCTCCTCCAGACCCGGGTACCATAGTACCTGTAGTTAAAAAAGAATTTAAATTAAAAAAAACATTATACTCACCTTCTGATGGCCCCCGGTCTCCTGTATGATGCGTCCGGTGTCTTCGGCGGCTCGCGGTGGTGTAAAAAGACCTGCCATGACATCATTTAGTCATGTGACAGGTCACGCGACTGCTGATGTCGGCAGTCGCGTGACCTGTCACATGACTAAATGACGTCATGGCAGGTCCTTTTACACCACTGCGAGTCGCCGAAGACACCGGATAAGGAGACCAGGGGCCGTCGGAAGGTGAGTAGAAAGTTTTTTTTTTATTTTTCACCATTTTATTCTTTTTTTTACTATTGATGCTACATTTGCAGCATCATAACTTGGTCACACTATATAAATCCATGCCGATTGCATGGATTTATATAGTGTGACCCAGTTGTCAAGAACTTTTCCAAGTGATGCTAAAATCGCTTGGAAAAGTGCTTGATAACCCGCATGCGGAAATGCAGGCAAAAACGCTTGACAAACGCTTTCAACCTGCAGGAAAAACGCATGTAAAATCCGCATGCGTTTTTCCTGCCAGGGAGATGCATAAAAAATCCAGAGCATTTCTGCTTCGTGGGCACTTAGGTTACCGTCACACTTAGCGACGCTACAGCGATCCCGACAACGATACGACCTGGCAGGGATCGTTGCTGCGTCGCTATGTGGTCGCTGGTGAGATGTCAAACAGTCAGATCTTCCCAACGACGCAGCAACGATACGGCGACCCGTAGCGACCTGTATAACGATGCAACGCAAATGCACGCCTATGTGTCTCAGTTCTGAGTCGCCAACGAGGTCGTTGGTAAGGTGTCAAACACACTGATGCATGCTACCCAGCGGGACCTCAACGATCAAAAAATGGTCCAGGCCATTTCAACACGGCCAGCGATCTCACAGCAGGGGCCTGGTCGCTGCTACGTTTCAAAACTTGTGACTCCGCAGTGATCTCGCTAGTGATCTCGCTTAGTGTGACGATGGGCTTTAGCCTAAAAGTTGTCACAAAACTAAATTGAAACCTATTGTTCGTAGAAGCAGTTTTATCAGATTTTGTGGTGATTTTCGCTAAACACTCATTCTGTGTAAGCCTTCTAGTCTTTTCAAAAGCATCTTTTATAAGCTGTTTGGGGTATACCTTTTCTAAAAATCTCCCCCTTAAGATCTTAGACTCTTTATAAAAGTCAGTTTCTGACGTACAATTCCTGCAAATCCGCCAGAACTGGCCATATGGAATGTTTTTCACCCAGCTTCCAAATAGCTATTGACATCTACCTGCTTGAAATGAGTGCAAGTCTGAATAGTTCCATTGTTCACAGAAATCACCAAATATAAAATCTCAATAGACCCATCTGAAAAAGTAGAGGTAAATTTCAAACCCAATTTGTTATTGTTCAGCTCTTGTACGAAGCTATTTGCCTCTTCTAATGAGCCTATCCAAAAACAGGTCGTCTATGAACCGTTTATAGAACAGAATGCGACCCATCAGCAGGAGGGACTGGGCTATGTTCACCGACTCGAACATCCCCATAACCAAATAAGTATAACTTGGTGCAAATCTGGTGCCCATCGCACAGCCCCTCAACTGCTGATAGGTCGCACCCGCAAATGTAAATAAATTATAACACGTATAAAATTAATGCCATCCAATATAAACTGCCTCTGATGATCTAAGATAGAGGTGTCGCTACTTAAGTAATGGTCAACTGCCATTAACCCTACTCAATGCTCAATATTAGAATACAGTGACTCCACATCTAATGTATTTACTTCCCGATATAGTGTTAAAATGCAGCCTGAAGGTATTGCTAGTGGGATGAAATAAACATATATCTACTTGAGAGTCGCTGGCTTTCAGTCATGGAGGTGGAGTGCAGAATGGTTATTGTTGCCGCTCATACTGTTAGAGGCGGCTGTAATCATTCCCCACCACTGTCATTGACAGCCCACTCTGCACACATACGCTGCAGTGAAAGCTGTCAATCAAAGTACCGGGGAGTGATTACAACTATGCTCACAGTGTACTGAGCTATGACGGTAAATGCTCTCTGCACCGCCCCTGACTGAAAGCCAGTAGCTCTTGGGAGGTTACAAGCTCAGATTTTCTCTGTAGCCATGCCTTCAGTAAAGCGTGCAGGCAGCATTTTAATGCTATTTACCTGCAAATTAACCAAATATCTGCTGGTAAATAGCATTTTTGCACGTATACTGTAAGATCGCCTTTAAGATAAAAACCTGATTTAAACAGGTGGTTTTCCAATGACCTATTAGAAGAGGATTTTAAAAGAGGACTAAGTAAAGGCTGATTCAGCTGGAAACTTCACTATTATTCTGGGCATAAAAAAAACAAAAGAAATGAGATCATTCAGGAGAGCAGTAGGAAACACTTCAAGCCACATCAGTTTTAATTCTGTGAGAGAGGTATCATATGGGTTCATCATCTGCTATGTTCTCTCCAAACACCAAGCACATGAATGTGTCATGCTAGGTATGGGAAGAACTCATTGTACAACAATGGGAAAAGGGGGGAAGCCCAGCTACTAGGGAAAGGGGGAGTGGAGACCCCTAAGCAGATCTAACAACACCATGACTCTCCTATCGTCCCTAAATAGGTTCCGCTCCTATCGCCGAGGAGGATACCTTAGCCCTGGCTGACCCTAGAGCTAGGCCTTAGTTAGGGAGGGAGAGGGGTGAGCACTAGTCAGCCCAACTGCAACTAAAGACAAACCAGGGAAACAGACAAGGGGATACACTTAGCTTTGAGAAGACACCAGAGAGATCACGACTATAATCCACAAAGGAACTCCAAGGAGAATCTAGCCGACTGCTGGAGTTCCAGACCTGAACAGAGGAATTAACTCTATGGCTGTGTGCCCACAATGCTTTTTTTTAAGAGTTTCCGCAGTGGCAAAAACGCTGCAGAAACGCATGGTAGAAGGCCTGCCATTTCCCCCAATGATAATCCGCATGTGCTGTGCACATGCTGCGGACATTTCTGCTGTGGATTATCATTGCAGAAAAAAACGCAGCACTTGCATTAGAACGCGCCAATTCCGCAAGACTGCATCTGTACTTGCGTAATTGGTGCGTTCTAATGTGCGGATCGTACCCGGGTGTAGAGGAGAGGAGCGTCTCATCCACACCCAGGTACCATTAAAAAAGCTGTAAAAAAAGAATAAAATAAAAAATGTATACTTACCGTCTGGCGGCCCGCGCTGCGCTCCTACTTGCTTCCCGGCACTTCGCGATGGAATGAAGGACCTGCGCTGACGTCAGAGTCATGTGACGGGTCACGCGACGCTGACGTCGGCAGGTCCTTCACTCTACCGCTGCCGACAGCCGGGACGGAGGAAATCAAGACAGCGCGGGCCATCGGAGGGTAAGTATACATTTATTTTTTTATTTTTTGACATTCTCTCGGTCACATGCTGTTTGCATGGATTTATATAGTGTGACCAAGTTGACAAGCACTTTCCAAGTGCTGCTAAAATCGCTTGGAAAGCGCTTGTCAACCCGCATGCGGAAATGCAAGTGAAGAACTCTTCACTTCCGCATGTCCCTGGCAGGAAAATGCATGTACAATCCACATGCTTTTTTTTCTGCCAGGGAGATGCAGAAACGCTCAGGAAAAAATCCTGAGCATTTCTGCATCGTGGGCACATAGCCTATCACCAACACCAGAAACTGAGTGTATTTAAAGATCCAGCAAGGGTGTGTTAATTAGCAGAAGGTGGAGATCACCGCTGGGTCCTAGAGAGGGAGGGATGATTAAAGGTTCAAGAAGGTGTCTGCAAGGTCAAGTGCAGCTACCTTCTACAACCGGATCCAGAATGACTGTCAAACCTGACACACCCGTGACAGAATGGCCTTAATGACACATATGAGCTATCAGCCACAGCCACTTCCACCTTATTTGAGTGAAATTTAGATTTTCAAATATAAAACATTTTTATGGTAAAGAGTACCTATCACCTATCTGGGGCTGCCCTTTGTATCTAATTAAAGAGTGGGCAGATTGGTGATTTTTCTAAATGACACCTATTAACAAAAGCGCTCAGAAGTAACCTTAAGGGGCTGATTTTCTAGAAAAAGTTCGGCCCGAACTTGTAAGTTGTGGACTCCAGGCATGCAGAGCAGGATCCCACAACCCTCCATGGCTGCTCTCGCAGTAATATAGTGAGATCTCACTTTTTGCATTAACACAGTGCTTCCACGTACTGTTGATGCGCCCCCTGGGCCGTGTGGTACTCAGTAGCCGGGCTGGTTGATGCTGGGGGATGTCACAGTGGCGGTGACCCCGTCCGTGACCCAGGGCGGTCAATAAAAGGGGTTTTAAAGAAAAGGGAATAGAGTTTTTATATAAATGTTCGTGACACCACCTGTGGTATGCGGCTATATGGAGCCGCCGCTGCGGTGCAGATCCTCTGGAGCTGATGATGACGCAGCAGAGTTGGTTCAGCTCTCCACAGGCATAGCTTAGCTCCAGGGCAGGAAATGGTGACGTTGTAGATGTTTCTGTGCAGTGTAGTGCAGGGGATGTCGCAGTTAATAATCAGTCCACAACTTAATGGTGGTTTCCTCTTATCTTTACTTGCGGTGGTTAGGCAGACTGGGGCACGGGTACTAGCTGGTAGTAGAGGTCCGGGTGGCCTGGAAGCAAGTTGGGGATCCACCTCGCCAGGTGAAGTTGGAGGCCTTCCCTTTGCACTAATCTCTTTGGCCCTGCTGCTTATAGCTGTGCTGTGGCCCTCGTCCCTGAGTAAAACGTTTCTGCGCTCACCCGTATGGCGGGCAGCTCGGGCCTTCCTGGAGCGTCGCTCCCACGTGGCGGTGCTGGGACCTATGTGCTGCTGAGCCTCCGGGCGTCTGGTGGGGCCAGGAGACCTGCTGTCTCTTGCCCTCCGGTTTCTGCTGCTGGGCTTTCAGTGCCCCACAACCTCGGACTCCGGTGTCCGGTTCGTCTACGCTCCTCTCTGGGGTGAGATGCCGTGCAGCTCCACTCCCCAGGTCTTTCCTCGTCGCTGTCCTGTATTCAACTCCTCTCACTAACTCTTTCTAACCCCGCCTCCAGATTCCAGTTGCTAAGGGGAGGAGCTCCCCTTGCTGGTCTGGAGCCAGGAAAGTGTTGCATGCTAGTATACCTGACTAGGGGACCCCTGCTTGCTTCCAGGCATGGCATCACCTCTTGTGAGGGAGGCAATGCCACTGTGGCAACCGGACCCCTGGGGTGCCACACTGTAGTAAGCTATTACCAAACAGTACTCCCTAATGATATTACCAGTTTAGTAAAGTAAGTGGTTATCCTGGCTTAAAGCAAAGGACAGAATCTAATATCCTTTTTTCACTGGTAGAGGGGCCAAAGACCATCCAGAATCCCACAAAGTCAGACCCAATTTTTGCTAGAAAGTAGGGTCTTTTCTGAGCACATTAGGGTTACTTCTGAGCACTTTTGTCAATTGGTTTTCTATAGAAAATTCAGTAGTTTGGGGCTACCCATTCTTTTCTAAAATTAAAGTGCAGCACCAGATTGGTGATAGGTTAGATATCTTCTCTCTGTCCTCTTGCAAACACTTAGAACACACACACTTGTATATGACCTCTGTTGTGTCCTTCCCAGCAGTTCCTCCAATAATCACTCCAGGCATAGGAATGCTGCCCTGTTCCTACATGTGCTCCTCTTATTTCTCTATAGTTTTCACTGCACAGCCACGGTTCTCTATATATACACCACAGCATTGTGCTTTATTCAATTTTTCCATTAGTATGATAAAATACATGACATGATTTTTAATTTAATTTTAAATTCTTAATTTTTGTGGGATTGCTTTGGAGTAAATTACTTCCCGCCCCCACTGTTAGCTTCACAAAAAAACAACTGGAAGGTTGGATTTAGAATAATCTTTTGAAATGCTAAGGTTTTCACATTCAGTCAAATACAAATCAAAGCATTTTGGAAAGGTCTGGCAGATACTAATTTTAATATGTGGGTAAATAGATTAAGGTGGGGATGCAGCTAACCCCTAAGAGGCACCCAGATGTTGCTTTATTTATCTTTTTGTTCCATGTTTGTATTTAGATGGGCAAACCATAAAGGAATGTGCTGCATACGTGAGCCTCATTTATCAAAACTGCCTAATAGTAAAGCAACAGAATGCAACCATTTCTAAAACTGCTCTATAAGGGTATGTGCCCACGATGCGCAAATGAAGCGGAAATTTGCTCTTCATTTCCGCATGTCCTTTTCCCGGAAAAACGCATGTGGAATTTGACATGCGTTTTTCGCGCGGAATTCGTGCGTTTTGCACATGCGGGATTGCCTTGCGTATTCTACTGCATTGTAGATGCCAATTCCGCATGCGTAAACGCACAAAGAATTGACATGCTGCAGAATTTTCCGCACATCAAAAACGCTGCGGAAAATTCCGCAGCATGGGCATTGCAATTGCGGAATGCCATAGGGGACCATGGGGGAAAGCTTACATGAGTAATTCATGCGTTTACACTGCGGAAATTTCCGCACAAAATACGCATGAATTTCGCATCGTGGGCACATACCCTAAAAGTAAAAGCTTGATACTATGGGCAACAGACAGTTTCGCTGTATGGCCAACTGTGTATTATCCTAAAACTTCACCTCTTGACACACTTAAGCTATGTGCACACGTTGAATATTTGGTGAGTTTTGTACCTCAAAATTTGTAAGCCAAAACCAGGAGTGGTTGATAAATGCAGAATTGGTGACTTGTTTCTATTATACCTTTTCTCTGATTGTTCCTCACCTGGTTTTGGCTCCCACTCCTGAAGAAAAATACTGTCTAAATACTGACCAAATACTGATAGTGGGGCCATGGCCTTACTGCTATATTTTTTTTTTACTGATGGTCCTTGTGGAGAATTGCTCATGTGCAGTAGCACATTGACTTACATTGGTCAGTGCTGCCTAAAGGCCCCGTCACACTTAGCGACGCTGCAACGATCCCGACAATGATACGACCTGTCAGGGATCGTTGCTGCGTCGCTATGTGGTCGCTGGTGAGCTGTCAAACAGGCAGGCTCACCAACGATCAGGGGAGCAGCGACATCGTGGAAAGAATCTTTCCACGATGTCCTGCTCCTGGTTACGAGCCTGCTGAAGCAGGAGCAGGCTGGTAACTATGGTAAACATCGGGTTACTTGGGGCACACGCGCTCCTAGTAACCCGTTGTTTATCATGGTTACCACTCTGCTACAGTGAGCGGGAGGTTACCGCTCACTTTAGCAGGCTCGTAACCATGATAAACAACGGGTTACTAGGTGCGCGTGTGCCCCTAGTAACCCGATGTTTTACATAGTTACCAGCCTGATCGCTGCTCCCGCTGGTCACACACAGCGATGTGTGCTGACCAGCAGGAGAGCAACGACCAAAAAATGGTCCAGGACTCTTTGCAGCGATCAGCGACCTCACAGCAGGGGCCTGATCGTTGCAAAGTGTCACACATAGCGACATCGCTGGTGAGGTCGCTGTTGCGTCACGAAAACCGTGACACAGCAGCGATCTCACTATGTGAGACGGGGGCTTAAGTCCGTTGTGCATATGGACAGCACAGTGGCCAAAAATCTGTTCATCAAAGTACACACACTCTAAACAGATGTGAGTTAAACAGTAGGAAATAGATGTGGAGGAGTGTATACTAAATGAAGGTCATGCATACAAATAAGCACTAGAATGCGGATTGTCTGCTGTAAAGAAGTGTCTGCTTCAAGTAACCTTGGGACACTATGTCTCACAATGAACTGTTTGTCCTTGATCTCAAGAGTTAAGAACAGCTATGCAGTTAGATGGCTGTTGCTGGAATCATGCTTCGGTCTATCATTTAGCTGACAGCCATCTCAGTCGGCTTTCTTATACATATTCTCGTTCAGCTGAGCACTCCTGTGTCCTCTATGAGAGAGCCATCGCCCAGGAATATCTGGTGGCAGCTTATCTCCAGAAGACAATGCGATCAGCCGTCCAAAATCGGACATGTCAGATTGATATTTTCCACGAGAATAAATTGTCTGAGGCTTCAATACTCATTACATATGCATTAGACTGTTGTTCGAACCCATCAATATTAGCGATATTCGGTCTTATGTCTATTGAGTGACTTAAATATTACTGAATCTTATAATAGAATCATCCATCTTCTTACGGATCATTCATCCATCAAGTTGTCATGGCTCAAGATTGAGCTAAAGCCCGTAAAAAATAAATAAATCATAGAATCACTGATATTTTATCTGAAAACTTAACAGCTAATCGAACAACTATGTACTATAACTTAAGATCTGTTTTTACTGACCAACCAGCGGCACTTATTGACCTCTGATCAGCACGGTGGCTCAGTGGTTAGCACTGCAGTCTTGCCGTGGTGGGGTCCTGAGTTCAAATCCCACCAAGGACAACATCTGCAAGGAGTTTGTATGTTCTCCGTGTTTACATGGGGGTTCTCTGGTTTCCTCCCACCCTGCAAAGACATACTGATATGGATTGTAAGCCCCATTATGTCCAGTGATGATAAGTATGTAAAGTGCTGTGGAATATGTTAGTGCTATAAAAGCAATGCATAAAAAATAAATATTTACCGGTCATTTACTAGCTGGTTTACACAGGTAGACCATGGTAAATGTTGTGCACTGAGAGATCTGTAATTGCTCATAGGCAGCCATTGTTCTTGCCAGCATGAGTCGTGTTTACACAGGACGATTTCATCCTGAGAAGGTTGATTTCACCCAGCTCATTCAATTGGTGATCGGCAGCCTATTTAGGCCTCATTTTATGTCAGTTTTCATATGCGAGTGCTTTGCTTTCAGTTTTTTTTCACAGATAGCACAGTATATGGGACTGTTCATGTTAGATTTTTTCTTCAGACCAAGCGGTCCATGCGGAGACATGCCCAATATTGATTTAAGTGTCAGATCAAAATGGGCAATGCAAGTCTAGGCGTCGGTGAAAAAATCTGACAGCACTCGGATCCATGTGCTTTCAGTTTTTCACTCGCTGACAGATAATAGAAGGTGGTGAAACTTTTTTTTATTCTAATTAGTGAAAAAAACTGATGACACTGATAAAAATCACTGATGAAACTCGGTCCATTTTAAAAAAATCTGACGTCTGAATGAGGCTTTAAGCTATGTTCACACGAGGCGTTTTTTCAGCGGTTTTTGTTTTATGCGTTTTTTGTGCAAATTTTCTGCTGGGTTTTACAGTATCCTTAAAGTCTATGAGATTCCAGAAATCTCAAGCACACATCTTGGTTTTTGTTTCATCAGTATTTTGTGCTTTGCATGTTTTTTTTTCAGAATAGAGCATGTCACTTATTTCAGCGTTATTTCAGCGTTTTTCACTCATTGGAAGTAATGGGTAGTGAAAAAACGCAGGTGTCAGGTTTTTTTGCGTTTGTGCCAAAACCTGATGAAATAGAATGAGATTTTTTTTTTCACTGAACTTTATGTACATGCATAAAGAGACAAAAGGACAGTGAAAAAAAACACATCAAAAACGCACCAAAAATGCAGCAAAAAAACAAGCAAAATCCTGAACAAACCTTCCTGGCAAGAGATCGGGTTCTGCTGCAGGAAAAAAACGCTGAAAAAAACACCTAGTGTGAACATAGCCTTACACTGAAAGGTTATCATGAAGTGAGCATTCTTAGGAAAGCTGATGCACAATCATCTTGAAGTGTAATGCTATGTGCCCACAATGCAGAAATGCTCCGGATTTTTCCCGAGCATTTCTGCATCTCCCTCGCAGAAAAAACGCATGCGGATTGTACATGCGTTTTTCCTGCCAGGGACAAGCGGAAGTGAAGCGTTCTTCACATGCATTTCCGCATGCAGGTTGTCAATCGCTTTCCAAGTGATTTTAGCATCACTTGGAAAGTGCTTGACAACTTGGTCACACTATATAAATCCATGCAAACGGCATAGATTTATATAGTGTGACCGAAGAATGATAAAAAATAAATATTATACTTACCTTCTGATGGCCCCCGGTGTCCTTGTCTTGGCTTGCCGGCAGCTCGCGGTAGACTAAAGGACCTGCCGACGTCAGCGGTCGCATGACCCGTCACATGACTAAATGACGTCACCGCAGGTCCTTGAGTTCACCGCGAGCTGCCGGCAAGCAGAGACAAGGACACCGGGGGCCATCAGAAGGTAAGTATAATATTTTTTATTTTATTCTTTTTTTTACAGGTACTATGGTACCCGGGTCCGGAGGAGAGTCTTCTCTTCTCCAAACCCGGGTACCATCAGCACATTGAAACGCATGGAATGCGCATCTGCAGATGCAGTGATGCGGATTCCATGCGTTCCAGTGCAAGTCAATGGTGGCGAAAACGCCGCGCTTCCGCAAAATAATTGGTAGTGCTGCAGATTTTTCTGCAATGATAATCCGCAGCGGAAATTTCCGCAGCATGTGCACAGCACATGCGGATTATCATTGGGGAACATGGCAGGCCTTCTACCAAGCATTTTTTAAGCGATTCTGCAGTGGAATTGCCGCTGCGGAAACGCTTAAAAACCGCATAGTGGGCACACAGCCTAAATGTTTCTTAATTTTATGTTCACATTATTTTTGGGACACATGTTTGAGGTTTCGTCTGAAGTTCGAAAACGGGATTTATAAGGAATACCTAACGGAACCAGTAATTATGATGAGGTAGACAGAGTCACTTGTGCCCTCTGTCCTCCTTGGCATTGTCTTCCTTTTTTGCAAACACTAGTGAAACTGGGGACAGAGAGCACAAAGTGACTGTCTGCCTCATTATAGTGTCTGGCTACTTCGAGAGTTCTGTCCGAATAATAAGACTTCAGATGAAAGCCCCAACAAAGACACTAACGTGTGAACATTACTCACCTGAGGTTAAGGGTACGCCGTTGAGCTTCTCTACATGGAGGAAATAAACGGTTTAATAAATGTAACTTATTAAGTTGGCTATACATTCAAGATACGTTGTCCATTTTTTTTTTTTTATTTGGTCACCAATCCTTATACAATGGAATAAATCAGTATTTTTTTAAACCACAATATGTAAGGGAAAGGCCAGATGTGATGTTCGTGTCTCAGCCATGTGTCATCGTGTTTCTCAAATTGCCTTTTAAACAATTTTTAATAGCCAGTTGTTAGAGTATGTGCCCACGATCAGGAGTCCCCTGCGTCCCCGACGCTGCGGAATAGCCGCGCGGCTTTCGCCCTCATTATGCAAAAAAGCAGCACCATTTTTTTTTCACATGCAGACTTTCCTCATTGATGTTAGTCCATGGGAAAAGCCCACATGCGGACCCGCAAGAGAAATTGACATGCTACGGGTTGCATGTCAGTTTCCGCGGGTGATCCGCAGGTGCACCGAGACACATAGTGGACATGGGATTTGTAGCCATCCACTATTCCACTGTGCTGTAACATCTGGACGCTGAGGGTTTGACGCTGCATAAACACGCAGCTTCAAACCCGCAGCGGCTCCTGACCGTGTGCATATACCCTTAAGGTAAGGCCTCACAGTGCAGTTTTAACACAGTTTTGACGAGTACAAAGCTGCACATAGTTATTATGGTTATTACCACAGGTGTTCCATAGTCACTAAATTGGCCAATTACATTTATGCCATGCAGTCAAAAACACTGTCTTATATCTGATGTCACAGCTGTAGAATTGACCCGTATCGTCGTGGGACACTTAGCGTTACGTGGACTGCGTCGTTGACGGCGGACAGGTGAGGGATACAGTTGTTTGTTATTTTACGTTTTTTTCAGGAGATCGAGGGCTTTGTGGAGGCGTGCAATTAAAAAAAAAAATTAAAAACCGTATGTTTTTTATTTCAATAAAATACTTTATTCTGGCCGTGTTTTTATTGAAAAAGCGCCGACCACTTTACTACGCGGTGAGTAATGGGGTCGTCTTATTATTAACCTGGGCTTCATGTCAGCTGCCACTACAAGGCTGACGTGAACCACAATCCACTCGCCACCACTACAGGGCAGTGGGAAGAGCAAGGCTAAGCGTCAGATTTGGCACATTTTATGAATGCACCATTTCTGGGACTGCTGAGGGGTGATACTAATAGCTGCGGAGGGGGCTAGTATCCATGGCCCCTTCCCTGGCTATTAATATCAGCCCGCAGCTGTCTAGTTTAGCCTTTGCTGGTTAGATTTTATAGGGGGACCCCACATCAATTTTTTTCTGGGGTCCCCCTGTAATCTAGCCAGTAAAGGCTAAACAAATAGCTGTTGTCTGATATTAATAGCCAGGGAACATTGTTGGCTAATGGCCCCTTCCGCGGCTACTAATATCAGCCCCCAGCAGTCGGCTTTCCCTCTGCTGGTTATAAAAATGATGCTGGAGCCCATGCCATTTTTTTTCTTAAATTTTAGACTCTGTGCCCATAATTCAGACGTAGCACCGCTTTGGACGCAAATTTTTGCTGCATTCTATTGAACGCAGGTAAATCCACATGTACTCACTGAACCATGCGTATTTACCGCATTCAATACATTCTAGTGGTCAAATTTCTGTTGCGGAGACTAGCGACTCCGCCAGAGAAGTTGACATGCTGCAGTCCTGAAAGACTTGCGGCCTGTCAGTGTCCATGGGTGATTCGCAGTCTCTGATGCACGCATAGTGGACATGAGATTTCTAGAGATCCCATCCACTATAACGTAACATCTGGGCTCTGCGGGTTTGACACTGTATAAACACGCAACGGCTCCTGACCGTGGCCACGTACCCATACTCACCCGCAGCATGTCAATTTCTGTAGTGGACACACTAGTCTCTGCTGCAGATTTTGACCGATTGAAGTGTCATTATATGCGGTGGATTCACATGTACCGATAACAAAAGTGTGGCATTAGAACACCGCGTTTTGGACACAACATAAATACGTTGCATACAAATCGCTGCTGAGTGCTGTTCGTGGGGACATAGTGGCTAATGAACCAGCTGTGAGATGTTATTTAATGGCCAGGGACCATGTTTTTCTAATGGCACCTTCCCAGGCTAAAAAAAAACGCTCACAGCAGTCGCATAAATTACATGAATAGAAATGCTAATGAAGATTGGGTGAATGGGACTAGCTGACACCCAGCTCTTTTGTTTGGTGATGTCAAGGTGTCAATCACCTTTTCATGACCAAACTAAGTAAAGAAACACACAGACACAGTGTAAACACTTTATTTGAAATACAACAGACCCATTATTTAATCATTTAAATGAACCAATATACTCACCCCAGTTCTTATGGTAATCCATTAAGCAATGTCCCGCCAAATAACTTTATTTAGCTCCAAAAAGCATTCATTGATGCTCAAAAGCGCTTGAAAAAAACACTTCAAAAACCGCATGTAAAAATGCTTCAAAAACGCATGTAAATCCGCATGCGTTTTTTTTCTGCCATGGAGAGGCAAAAATGCTCAGGAAATTTCAGCTTCAAATCCTGAACGTGTGCACATACACTTAGGCCATGTGCGGACATTGAGTGTTTAGTTAGTTTTTTATATCAGTATTTATAAGCCAAAACCAGGTGAGGAACAATCAGTGGAAAAGTATAATAGAAACACGTCACCACTTCTGTATTTATCACCCACTCCTGGTTTTGGCTTACAAATAATGAGGTGAAAAACTCACCAAATACTCAAGATGTGAACGTGACCTAATGGTTCATCTGCTAATATGCTTTCTGTGAGCGCAGCATAGTACAACGAGATATATTCTCTAGTAGTCTAGAAAAAGCTTGGGCAGCATTGGCATTTATATGGGAAGCGGTAGGTGAGTTGTGCAGTTGCAAGTGTAACATACCTTGATAATGATACACAGGGGTGAACATATCATTGATGCAACTTGTGCGGCCGTACAAGGGCCCAAGAGGTAAGGGGGCCCATTTCTACCTCCAGAGCAGGTGCAATTTTGCATTTTTATGAGCTGGAGTAGCCAAGTCAACAAATTCATCATAATTTACTCCACAAAATTTCGTCATAATTTACTCCACAAAAAAATGAGTACATTTCTTGCGGTGGGACACTGCTGCTGAAAGATGTGCCAAATTCATTAGGATCTTAATGAATTTGACACATCTTATTCCAGCGCAACCTTCAATAGTGGCATCCAAACGGCATTCTTGATGAATCGAGAGCCTTTGTCACTTGAATTCATGAAGGAATGACTGAAACTGTTGATCTAATATTTGAGTGCAACTAGATAAGCCCCCTGACAGTAGAATTAGGGGGTTAAAAAAGATCAGACATGTTAGATATTTGGAGTGGGGGTTGTCGGATTTATCTGGGACAGGGAGAGATAACTTTCAACTGAACAAGCATTTTTTGCATAGCTGTCTTATGTGTATGTTCAGCACATCTTATCTCAGGGTAAAACAATAAGAAAGGACAAATAACCCATATCATAATGGCAGCTTGTACAAATCCCACAAAGGCAACTTATCTACAATCTATTCACAGGAAACCAATAGAACTTCAGCTAATAAAAAGTGCTTGGCTTAGAAGTCATTATTTTTAAGGCTGCGTGCCCACGAAGCATTTCCCAAGTGTTTATGTTGCGGAATTTACGCTGCGTAAACGCTTGGGAAACGCTTGGTAATCTGTCCCCCATAGTCCCCAATGACAAGCCGCAATGTCAATGCCCATGCTGCAGATTTTTCCGCAGCATTTATTCTGCGCTCAAAAATCCGCAGCATGTCCATTAATTTTGCGGACACTCAGCGTAATCGCCGCTTGCATTGCACCGCGTGACATCCGCATCACTGCATCTGCACAAGCGGATATCACACGGTTCAATGTGCGGATGGTACCCAGGTCTGAAGGAGAGAAGACTCTCCTCCAGACCTGGGTACCATAGAAACTGTAAAAAAAAGAATTTAAAATAAAAAATAAAGATTATTCCGATGTCCTCCCGGTGTTTTCTCCCCTCCGTCTGGTCTGCTCTATGGGTCGCGGTGTTGTGAAGGACCTGCCATGACGTCATTGAGTCATGTGACCTGTCACATGACTCAATGACTTCACCGCAGGTCCTTCACACCACCGCGAGCAGTGCAAGAGACCGGACGCAGCAGAGAAAACACCGGGAGGACATCGGAAGGTGAGTATAATCTTTTTTTTTTTTTTACCATTCTTATTCTTTTTTTTTAACTAACTTGGTCACACTACTATAAATCCATGCCGGTTACATAGATTTATATAGTGTGACCAAGTTGTCAAGCACTTTTCCAAGTGACGCTAAAATCGCTTGGAAAAGCGCTTGATAACCCGCATGCAGAAATGCATGCAAAAACGCTTGACAAACGCTTCTACCTGGCAGGAAAAACGCATGTAAAAACCGCATGCGTTTTTCCTGCCAGGGAGAAGCGGAAAAAATCTGCAGCATTTCTGCATCGTGGGCACTTAGCCTAACTCCGCATGCTTTAACTTTTTCAATGTAAAAGGATAAAATCTGCAATGTATGTATGAAATACAGATTTGTGTGCAGAACGAACCATGGCAACATGAATCAGACACCAGCTTTGCTATTTGAGACATGTATGTTTTAGGCCACGGCCCCACTATCAGTATTTTCTCAGGAGTGGGAGCCAAAGGCTCAGTGCCCACGATGCAGAAATGAAGCAGAAATTTTCCTGAGCATTTCTGCATCTCCTTGGCAGAAAAACGCATGCGGTTTTTACATGCGTTTTTGACGCATATTTGACACGTTTTTGCATGCGTATTTGCCATGCGTTTTTCCAATGCATTGTATAGGCAAATACGCATGCAGAAACGCACAAGAATTGGTCATGTCCTTATTTTTTCTGAAAGTAAAATCTGCGCAGAAAAAATCCTGACCATGTGCACAGAACTTGCAGAATGTCATAGGAAGTCATGGGATAAGGTATGCAATGCGTTTCTGGAGCATTTACGTGCTGCAAATACGTGCCAAAAAAACGCACCAAAAACGCATTGTGGGCACACAGCCAAAACCAGGTGAGGAACAATCAGAGAAAAAGTATAATAGAAACAAGTCACCAATTCTGCATTCATCACCCACTCCGGGTTTTGTCTCCCACTCCTCAGAAAAAATACTGACGGAATACTGACCAAATACTGACAGTGGGGCCGTGGCCTTATTGTGAAATGTTACAGTGTTTCAGAGAAAACATACTTTTGAGCAGCTGGCCAGGGACTATGTACAGTAGTGACCAAAAGTTTTGCATTTTTTTTAAAAGTGTGATTACTTCTGTCTGGTTGTTGTGATGCCATTTACCTTGCGATGAATTTAAAGTGCATGAAGTTGTCATCATGCAAGACCTTAATTTTAACCAAAATACTTTTGAATATAGGTATGGTCATTTTATTAAAGAAAACTGACTGCCAAAAGTTTTTCATATGCTATTTATTGATCATAACATAGAGAGTAATTCATTGCTAACAATGCCATAACTTAGTATTTTGTAGCATCACCTCTTGCTTTAATTACTGCACCACACCGACGGAGCATTGAAGCCACTAGGGTATTCAAGACATCTTGAGGGATCTTGCTCCATTCCATTTGCAAATCTGCAAACAATTCATCTTTATTGCTATGGGTATGGGCCGCAACTAGTTGCCCTAACTCATCCCAAATGTGCTCTATAGCAGAGGTCCCCAACCTTTTTTGCACCAGGGACCGGCTATAAGGAAGACCAGTTTTCCATGGCCCGGTGGGGGTGAGGGCGGGGCTTTGGTCATATGGGGGTGGGGTTATGGAGGGGTGGAGCTGTATGGGGAGGATGCTGGCGGGACCTCGGTGTACAGCGCTGCTAAGTAGCAGCATTGTACATTGAGCGTCAGTGTATACAGCGCTGCTGCTTAGCAGCGCTACACACTGAACACCGGTACCGGGAGCCGCGTCACTGAAGCCAGTCTGCTGCCCCAGCACGCCCCACATAACATGTTCTGCCGGGGGCGTGTCAGTGAGGAGAGCCTGCCGCCCCACCCCGTCAGGAACACACCATGCTGTGCTGTGGAGGGCCGCGTCACTAAGACCCGCCCGACGCCCCACCCCGTCCTGCATAATGTTCTCTGCCAGGAGCTGCGAGCTGTCACGGCTATGGCAGAAAACATTATAAATCCACACAGAGCGAGCTCTGACCAGGCGCAGGGCCGCGGAGCTAGCTGTCAGCGGCGCCGCGGACCGGCTGAAAAACCCCAACGGCCCGGTCCTGGTCCGCGGACCGGCGGTTGGGGACCTCTGCTCTATAGCGTGTAAATCAGGTGATTGGCTTGGCCATTGCAACAGGCGAACATTTTTCTTTGCTAACCAATTTTTTACTAAATTGGATGTGTGCTTAGGATCATTGTCTTGCTGGAATCTCCATCCCCTGCCTATTTTAGTTTTACCATGTGGCAGCATTACATTCTATAGTATATCCTTGTACATGGTAGCATTTATAGTTCCATCAATTCTGTGCAGAGGGCCAAAGGCAGATGCAGAAGAGCAGCCCCATGACATTGCCACCACCATGTTTCACTGTAGGTGTTTGGTACCTTACATCATTATGTTTTCCAATTGGGTGGTATATATAGTGCTTGCCATCACTACCAAATAGATTGAACTTGGATTCATCCGACCACAACACCTTTGACCAATCTATCGCTTTCTGTTGCCTGTGTTCTTTGGCAAACTCAAGTCGGACCTTCCGGTTCTTTGCGGAGGTGAGAGGCTTCTTGACTGGAACTCTTGCATTCAACGCTACTGCTCTTAGACATCGCACCACAGTTTGGGACTCACTTTGACCCCATATTCTTTGTTCATTTCGTGCAAAATCTGTACCGCACTTTTATGGGCATAAGATACTGACTTTTTCTTAATAATGTGATCAACTTTGGAGGAAGTTTTCCGTGGTCGTCCACTTCTAGGTTTGTCAGCTGTTCCATAACCTTCTTTTTTTAATATACAGTCATATGAAAAAGTTTGGGCACCCCTATTAATCTTAAGCTTAATGTTTTATAAAAATTGGTGTTTTTGCAACAGCTATTTCAGTTTGATTTATGTAATAACTGTTGGACACAGTAATGTTTCTGCCTTGAAATGAGGTTTATTGTGCTAACAGAAAATGTGCAATCTGCATTCAAACAAAATTTGACCGGTGCATAAGTATGGGCACCCTTATCATTTTCTTGTTTTAAATACTCCTGCCTACTTTTTACTGACTTACTAAAGCACTTTTTTTGGTTTTGTAACCTCATTGAGCTTTGAACTTTATAGCCAGGTGTATGCAATCATGAGAAAAGCTACTTAAAGTGGCCACTTGCAAGTTGTTCTCCTGTTTGAATCTCCTCTGAAGAGTGGCATCATGGGCTCCTCAAAACAACTGTCAAATGATCTGAAAACAAAGATTATTCAACATAGTTGTTCAGGGGAAGGATACAAAAAGCTGTCTCAGAGATTTAACCTGTCAGTTTCCACTGTGAGGAACATAGTAAGGAAATGGAAGAACATAGGGACAGTTCTTGTTAAGGCCAGAAGTGTCAGGACAAGAAAAACATCAGAAAGGCAGAGAAGAAGAATGGTGAGACCAGTCAAGGACAATCCTCAGACCACCTCCAGAGAGCTGCAGCATCAACTTGCTGCAGATGGTGTCACTGTGCATCGGTCAACTATACAACGCACTTTGCACAAGGAGAAGCTGTATGGGATAGTGATGCGAAAGAAGCCGTTTCTGCAAGTACGCACAAACAGAGTCGGCTGAGGTATGCAAAAGCACATTTGAAGAAGCCTATTTCTTTTTGGAAGAAGGTCCTGTGGACTGATGAAACCAAGATTGAGTTGTTTGGTCATACAAAAAGGCGTTATGCATGGTGGCAAAAAAACATAGCATTCCAAGAAAAACACTTGCTACCCACAGTAAAATTTGGTGGAGGTTCCATCATGCTTTGGGGCTGTGTGGTCAATGCCGGCACTGGGAATCTTGTTAAAGTTGAGGGACGCATGGATTCCACTCAGTATCAGCAGATTCTTGGCAATAGTGTTCAAGAATCAGTGATAAAGTTGAAGTTACGCAGTGGATGGATCTTTCAGCAAGACAATGATCCAAAACACCGCTCCAAATCTACTCAGGCATTCATGCAGAGGAACAATTACAATGTTCTGGAATGGCCACCCCAGTCCCCAGACCTGAATATCATTGAACTTCTGTGGGATCATTTGAAGAGGGCTGTCCATGCTCGGCGACCATCAAACTTAACTGAACTGGAATTGTTTTGTAAAGAGGAATGGTCAAAAATACCTTCATCCAGGATCCAGGAACTCATTAAAAGCTACAGGAAGCGACTAGAGGCTGTTATTTTTGCAAAAGGAGGATCTACTAAATATTAATGTCACTTTTCTGGTGAGGTGCCCATACTTATGCACCTGTCAAATTTTGTTTGAATGCAGATTGCACATTTTCTGTTAGTACAATAAACCTCATTTCAAGGCAGAAACATTACTGTGTCCAACAGTTATTACATATATCAAACTGAAATAGCTGTTGCAAAAACACCAATTTTTATAAAACATTAAGCTTAAGATTAATAGGGGTGCCCAAACTTTTTCATATGACTGTATGTGACACTTGACTCTGAGAACAGTTGAATTCCATAGCTGCCTCTTCTTGGCTTTTGCCTGACTTCACTCTCAGATTAAGGCCACGGCCCCACTATCAGTATTTGGTCAGTATTCGGTCAGTATTTTTTCTGAGGAGTGGGAGCCAAAACCAAGAGTGGGTGATAAATGCAGAATTGGAACACTTGTTTCTATTATATTTTTTCTTTGATTGTTCCCCACCTGGTTTTGGCTCCCACTCCTGATAAAAAATACTGACCGAATATTGATAGTGGGATTGTGGCCTAATAAGCTTCCTGACATCTGGTGATAAATTTGTCTTTGTCTTTACTATGTTTTAACCTAAAAACACACACCCAAAAAAAAAAAAATTATGCAAAATTCGACTACCCATGACAAAATATGCAAAACATTTGGCCCAGCAAATGTTGAAAACGAACACATAAAAGGATAAAACAATATCAAACACAATTTTATTCCTTATAGCTGACAACCATTTGCTTCCAGTTTACTAAAATCACCAGGAAAATGGCATCACAGCAACCAGACAGAAGTAATCACACTTTGTAAAAAATTTTTTAAAAAAAGCAAAACTTTTGGTTGTTACTGTATCTCGGATGGCAAGGCTTTTCCTTGTATTGCTCCTCAGTTTGGACAGGTTTCTCCCTCTACACACACATAGACTAAGTTCACACAAGCGTATAAAAATACGATTTACATCCAGAAATAGGTAGAGAACCCCCATTCTAGTGCACTGGGGCTGGGAGAAACCTCAGGGAACCTGTTTCTTACTAGTCATCTGAGAAGCGTAGTCCTCAGCCAGCTTTTCAAAGCATGTTTTCTCTCAAACATCGCAGGTATTTTGGGTAAAACGTACTCAGTGGCAATGATGTCTGGGGTATGAACAGCATGAATCTCTTGACAAGTTCCCTTTAACATGGTCCTATACTCTGGATTCTGTATTTGTTCACTAGCTGCATAGTATCCAGTCACTTTTCTAATGGAGTATAAGGCAGGAGTGCACATGTTGTATAAGTGATCCTCTCTGGTCGTGGTTTGGTCATGCCTGTTGTTTGCTGTGTGCCACAAAGTCTGTCTTCGTGTGCGTTTGAAACGTCTACAGGTAGTATGTTATAGTTTAACATAAGATTTACTTGGAAAACTAGTATGACAATGGCCAATGAGCTTAGCACTGAAGTATTTGAAGCAGATGTATCTTCTACGTCAGCACAGAAAATCTTGGCATACATTTGCTGTGTTGTCATACACTTGGATGCATAAAGAGAATGAAGGAAAGACCTAAAATCTCATTGTATTGTATTTGTAATAGTCTTGGTGATTTGTGCATCTTACAGAACACCCTTTGGAGGTCATGGTTCAGTTATTCTGCAAAGCATCAAAGCTGGCCAGTAAAACAATTCTACTTCTTAGTCCAATGGGTGTTGTGATTCAGCTAATTACTAATATACTATGGCATATGAACTGAAATCCTAAATAAGTTATTATAAAACGACACCACTACATAGATTACTAATCGAAAGAACAAACAAAATTTCTGCAGTGACCTAAAACCTAACCTAAGTGAAATTGCAGATTAGTGAGTTGCATTGTGTCTAATAACTGTGGACTGTACTGCAAGAGTGTCTAATAACTGTGGGGTGTGCGGCACTGCCCAGTGCTACTGCTGACTGCATGTGTAGCACCCTGAGGATTCGGCTGCTACAGGGGTATTGCACCTCAACCCAGAGGTGTGATATTCCACTCCCGGGTAAGGAAGGAGTGTGGAACTGAGCTCAGATAGACTGCATGCACTACATACATCCCATTCCAGAGGAGCAGGCCGACGGTACTCCCACTTGGAAATGTGCAGGTACAACCGAGCCTGTTCCTGGCTGGAGTGGGAGGGGGGTGGTACATCCCATGTAGTGTAGGGGCAGATAGGGGGAGCAGTCTGGGTAGTGATAGGAGCTCATTGGGTGCTGGTCACCTGAGCTCACACATAGAGGGATATATAAGGAGGGCACCAACTTAGATCAGGGTCAGACGCTGAGAACAAGTCAGTTGGAGAGGAGAGAGAAGGAAACAGCAGCCCTGGAGAGAGAGAGAGTGGAGCAAAGAAAGACCCAGAGGGGGAAGACTGAAGGGACCCAAGAACCCAAATTAGAGCACCGGGTGAGGAGTCAGCAAGAGGGTACCGGAACCCAAGCTGGTGGGGGCAAAGACATTCCCCAGCCAGAGACCGGAGACCGTGGGCAGTGTCTGTCACGGTCACCCACCACATTCACCCCGAAGGCACACCACATGAAGGGTCAGGGAACCCAGGGCCAAGGGTGTCCCAAAAGAAGGCCCGAGGGAGCTGGACCTAGGTGAATCACTGGTGGGGACGGCTGAAGAAAGGACAGAGGGAGAGCTCAGGGCCACGCTCTGGACTTGTTTGGGGGTTGGCCGGATCCAGGACCTGGTGGACGCAGCACGGCTCGGGTGGTCACTAGCAGCTGGAGTGACCAGTACAACATCAGCAGTAAGTAAACACCCTTAACTGCATAACCCGAGTCTGTCTTCATTGCCGGCTGCATCGCACCACCACAACCCCCATCCTCTGCGCCTGTCCCCTCTGAGGCTATACCCCTCCCGTTGGGGGTTATCTCACCAAGCTGCGCACCCACCATCAGCCTCAGCGGACCCTGCAGCAGCGGCGGCCACAGTGACCGCATCACAACGGGTGGCGTAGTCGACACAAAAGAACTTTAGTAACATCTGTAAAGCTGCCACATAACACTGAGCTTGACGCCCTGGGCACGGGACCGGGTCACAGCCGCTCGGAGACTACAACCCCCCCCATCTGATCCGGTGCCGGGTATTCCCCTCAAAAAGGAATATGTCCCAGGGGGCGCGTCAACTTTGGCGTAGTCGGCAGGATTACGTGCCCACAACAACCGGGTACTGCGTGCCTGAAGAAAAGTGCAAGTTTACCTCAGAAAGAAGTCTCCCGCCGGTTCCGGAGGGTCCACGCCATCGGACTCCATCACCAGTCGTTTCCCGCCGATTGTCCGCCATTTCCAGCTTGTTCCCGCCATCTGCAGAGTTTCCCGCCACTGGGCGACGCTTCCCGCCAAAACCGCAGATTTCCCGCCTTGGAAGAGCAGCGGACGCCATTATGGGCGTGCCAAAGGAGGGCAAGAGGCCACCTCCCATCGTGGGCCGGGACAGAAAATGGCGCCAAAAGTGGAAACCGCCCCCACCAACAGAGACTGTGATGCTGGAGGTGTCTGTCAGCGTGAAAGAACTACCCCTGGAGCTGACAGTCACCGAGTTGCCCCGGGACCGCCCTCGAAGTGGGAGGAGACGAAAGAGAAGAGAAAAGATGGGTGTCGCTTGGAGCAGTCTGGAGCGAGCGCACCCGGAGGCAAGAGGTCTAACAAGGAGTAGCGGAGAAGCTCACCCGGAGATGGAAAGAAAGCAGAACAGCACCGGCCCGCTGGCCAGGAGTCTGCTAGAGACCGAGGAAGGAGGGCAGAGCAGCACCGGCCCGCTGGCCAGGAGCCTGCCGGAAGCAGAGCAGAGCAGCACCGACCCGATGGTCAGGAGCCTGCTAGAGTCCACAACCCCGCTAGGTCTAGCGGAGATCCTAGCGCAGCTCCCCCGAGACCGGGAGTGTGCACAAACTGCCCTGGAGGGCCTCGCAAGGAGGATGGCCCGGGTACAGCGCGAGATACTGGCGGAGTGGGGCCGGGAGATGACCCAGCAAGCAGAGACCAGTCAACGGAGCACGCTACCCTGGAAGAGGAAGCAGACCGCCTCTGAGGATGGCGCAGGAGGACCCAAGGCCGGAGACGGCGCCGAGGAGGGAGCCGAACGCATGGAGGCAGGTAAAGGGGACGCCTATACCCCAAGCCGTGACACCGCTTACCTGCCCCAGCTCCCCGTCGCAGAGCCCGAAAGTCCCCCTGCTGTGCCCGTAGCCGCCAGGTCACCGCCATGGACTAGGCCCCGACCGGAAGCCGCCGCAGCGACCCCTGTGACGTCACGCGCCTCGACCCGGAGCGTGACAAAGCAGGAATTACCACCAGCCTGGTCGCAAGGCCTAGTACCCCCGGGCGCCGCACCACCAACAGCGCCCCCTACCTCCGCGGAGCCTCCGGCCTGGCCGCAAGGCCAGGTAGCCCAGGGCGCCGCCGTCCTAACGGTGCCCTTCACCTTCCAGGTGCCCCAGGCCTGGCCGCAAGGCCTGGGCAACCCGGGCGCCACCACCACCGCGCCCGCGCCCGCAATACCTAGGGTGCCACACCTGGGGGAGGACCTCTTCGGCCAGCTCACATGGCCGGACGGGCGGCCCTTCATCAGGCCCGAAGGGTACCCTGAGCTGGAGCGGCAGCAAAGACTAGGGCCCTTGTGTGAGCCCCTAATCCCGGCTCCGAAGCCCGTGGCTCGGGTCTCGCCTCCTCTAGCAGAAGCCCAATTCGTGTGGGACCCCACGGGAGAAGATTTGATGGGGTTCACCGGAGAAACTCGGGCAGCCGCAGCTGAACGTACAGAGTGTTGCCGTCAACAGCTGGCAGAGTTTAAGAGAGAACGGGAGGAGAGGCGGGTCAGAGAACAACAGGCCCAAATCCAGAGCGCGGAGCAGAAGAGCCGGACTAGGAGGAACCCCCGTGCAGCGCACTGTCCCCGCACCATCGGGACGGTGATAAAGTTCAACCCGCAGCATGGGTGGGGCTTTATTCGGGACCGTAACAACCGCGGTGACGTTTTTGTGACCCGCAGAGACGTCGAGTCCCACCTGCCGGAAGGTCACAAAGGCCGTGACCTCTACGTAGGAGACGAAGTCACTTTTACCCGGCACAAGTGTGCCAAAGGACCTTGCGCCCTCCACGTACACCGCTTGACGGAGAAGGAGTTGCGGTACGGAGAGGAGGAGCCAGAGGACCCGGACGGGTCTGAAGCAACACCATATCAAGAAAGAGCAGGAGGAAGACGCCGTTGAGTGCGGCAGAGAAGTGCTGTAAATAAGTTACCCAATCGGGGTATAAAGAAACTGAAACTGGAACTGTTGCTGTTGCTAATATAGTCCCCGTTGGGACCAGCATGTGTGAACTGTTACCCGTTAACCCCTTAATCCCACAGGATGAGGACTGTGAGCAGCCATTCCCTTCCCTCTACCTGGCCGAGGACTGAGAGCGGCCAACTTTCCCTGTATATAGTTGCGCGTCCTAAAGCGCCCCCTACCGGTTTTATAGAAAACCAGATTTTCTAAGAGACTGTCGCACTTTTCCCGGACACACGGTGCACAGTGTCCGGAGGAGGAACCAGAGACAAGAGAAGTCTACGAGAATGTTTATATACAAAGTTTTATATATATATAATGTTTATATGTTTTATATGTTCATATAAAAATTTTGTATGTTTTGGTGTTTTATGTCTTACAGCCCGAGGACGTGCTGTGATTTACCAGGGGGGAATGTAGCACCCTGAGGATTCGGCTGCTACAGGGGTATTGCACCTCAACCCAGAGGTGTGATATTCCACTCCCGGGTAAGGAAGGAGTGTGGAACTGAGCTCAGATAGACTGCATGCACTACATACATCCCATTCCAGAGGAGCAGGCCGACGGTACTCCCACTTGGAAATGTGCAGGTACAACCGAGCCTGTTCCTGGCTGGAGTGGGAGGGGGGTGGTACATCCCATGTAGTGTAGGGGCAGATAGGGGGAGCAGTCTGGGTAGTGATAGGAGCTCATTGGGTGCTGGTCACCTGAGCTCACACATAGAGGGATATATAAGGAGGGCACCAACTTAGATCAGGGTCAGACGCTGAGAACAAGTCAGTTGGAGAGGAGAGAGAAGGAAACAGCAGCCCTGGAGAGAGAGAGAGTGGAGCAAAGAAAGACCCAGAGGGGGAAGACTGAAGGGACCCAAGAACCCAAATTAGAGCACCGGGTGAGGAGTCAGCAAGAGGGTACCGGAACCCAAGCTGGTGGGGGCAAAGACATTCCCCAGCCAGAGACCGGAGACCGTGGGCAGTGTCTGTCACGGTCACCCACCACATTCACCCCGAAGGCACACCACATGAAGGGTCAGGGAACCCAGGGCCAAGGGTGTCCCAAAAGAAGGCCCGAGGGAGCTGGACCTAGGTGAATCACTGGTGGGGACGGCTGAAGAAAGGACAGAGGGAGAGCTCAGGGCCACGCTCTGGACTTGTTTGGGGGTTGGCCGGATCCAGGACCTGGTGGACGCAGCACGGCTCGGGTGGTCACTAGCAGCTGGAGTGACCAGTACAACATCAGCAGTAAGTAAACACCCTTAACTGCATAACCCGAGTCTGTCTTCATTGCCGGCTGCATCGCACCACCACAACCCCCATCCTCTGCGCCTGTCCCCTCTGAGGCTATACCCCTCCCGTTGGGGGTTATCTCACCAAGCTGCGCACCCACCATCAGCCTCAGCGGACCCTGCAGCAGCGGCGGCCACAGTGACCGCATCACAACGGGTGGCGTAGTCGACACAAAAGAACTTTAGTAACATCTGTAAAGCTGCCACATAACACTGAGCTTGACGCCCTGGGCACGGGACCGGGTCACAGCCGCTCGGAGACTACAACCCCCCCCATCTGATCCGGTGCCGGGTATTCCCCTCAAAAAGGAATATGTCCCAGGGGGCGCGTCACATGCTGTAAGGTGTAATAGACCGTTTCAGTAAGGCCCTGTTCACACTTTATTTCTGCAGTGCATTTGGGGGATTCTGTATGAATCCCATTTATAGCAGACTGTGTTTTTGTTAATGGGCACAGAAACCTATACAGAGTTCATTTGAACTTTGATAGTGTCTGAGGAAAAGATCATAGCATGCCCGAGTTGGATCCGATTATCTGATCGTACTCAGCCATGCAAATCAATGAGTCATAGAATCATAGAATCATAGAATGGTAGAGTTGGAAGGGACCTCCTGGGTCATCTGGTCCAACCCCCTGCTCAAAGCAGGATTCACTAGATCATCTCAGACAGATGTCTGTCCAGCCTCTGTTTGAAGACGTCCATTGAAGGGGAACTCACCACCTCTCGTGGCAGCCTGTTCCACTCATTAATCACCCTAACTGTCAAAAAGTTTTTTCTAATATCTAATCTGTGTCTCCTCCCATTTAGTTTCATCCCATTGCTTCTAGTCTTTCCTTGTGCAAATGAGAATAAAGATGATCCTTCTACAATGTGACAGCCCTTGACATATTTGTAGACAGCTATTAAGTCTCCTCTCAGTCTTCTTTTTTGCAAGCTAAACATTCCCAAATCCTGCAACCGTTCCTCATAGGACATGGTTTGCAGACCAGTCACCATTCTGGTCGCTCTTCTCTGAACTTGCTCCAGTTTGTCTATGTCTTTTTTAAAATGTGGTGCCCAAAACTGTACACAGTATTCCAGATGAGGTCTGACCAAAGAGGAGTAAAGACCGATAATGACTTCACGTGATCTAGACTGTATGCTTCTGTTAATACATCCCAGAATTGTATTTGCCTTTTTTGCTGCTGCATCACACTGTTGACTCATGTTCAGTCTATGATCTATTAGTATACCTAAGTCTTTTTTACATGTACTGTTGCTTAGCTCTATTCCTCCCATTCTGTATATGCTTTTTTCATTTTTATTGCCCAGATGTAGTACTTTGCATTTTTCCCTGTTAAAAACCATTCTGTTGGTTGCTGCCCACTGCTCCAGTTTATTTAGGTCTTTTTGAATCCTCTCTCTCTCTTCTCTAGTATTAGCTATCCCTCCTAGCTTTGTGTCATCAGCAAATTTAATCAGTTTACCCTCAATTCCTTCATCTAAATCATTGATAAAGATGTTGAACAGTACAGGTCCCAGGACGGAGCCCTGTGGTACCCCACTTGAGACATTCATCCACCTGGATGTGAAGCCATTTACAACCACCCTTTGAGTCCGATCACTAAGCCAGTTATGAATCCACCTAACAGTTGCCTGGTCCATTGCATACTTGGTCATTTTTTCAATAAGGATGGTGTGAGATACTTTGTCAAATGCTTTGCTGAAGTCAAGATATACTATATCTACAGCATTTCCCTGATCCACCCAGTCAGTGATTCTGTCATAGAAGGAAATTAAGTTAGTTTGACATGACTTGTTAGTTACAAACCCATGCTGACTCTGGTTAATCACTTCATTCTTATCCATGTACTTACATACATGTTGTTTAATAATTTGTTCAAAGATCTTTCCTGGTATAGAAGTCAGACTCACCGGCCTATAGTTCCCTGGGTCCACCTTCTTCCCCTTTTTGAAGATAGGAACAACATTTGCTCTTCTCCAGTCTTCTGGGACTTCTCCTGTTCTCCAAGAATTTTCAAAGATTATGGAGAGTGGTTCTAAAATTTCTTCTACGATCTCCTTCAGTACTCTGGGGTGTAATTCATCTGGACCTGGAGACTTGAACTCATTTATGTTAGCTAAATATTCCCTCACAATCTTTCTGTTTACAGATAACTTGGATTCCTTTATTCCTTTAAAAGGACAGTGAAGATCAGTTGATGTTACATTTTCTTTCTGAGAGAAAACAGATGCAAAATAGGAATTAAAAAGTTCGGCCTTCTCAACATCCTCTCTTACCATTTCTCCATTTTCATCCTGTAAAAATCCTATAGCATCTTTGACTTTTCTTTTACTTTTGACATACCCCCAAAATCCTTTTCTATTGCTTTTGACATCTCTTGCAAGCCTTAATTCATTGTCAGCTTTAGATAACCTGATACGTTTCCTTGGAAAACATCTGTAACGTGACGTGGGTTGGTAGCCGTGGGTGAGGTACTTGTCTCTTACACGTTACATGAAGGTGGGGGTCTTGGCTGAGTGTGTAGACTTGTTCTATGGGGGTGCTACGCCCTTGCAGACCGCATGTTACCAATGACTTTGGTTGGCCAGGACCAGATGTTGAGGACTTCAATTAGGGAGATGACCAGTCGAAAGTAAACTTTGTACTTAACGATAACTTTGTGGGGATTATGTACAGTAGGTAGTGGAGAACACAACTATATGATCGTTTCCTTCACATTACGGAGCATTTTTCATACTGTCTTAATTCCTTTCTCGTTACTCATTTATTTCTGTCTCCACTGTGTCACTGTCCTTCACCACAACCCAGCTCAGAACTACAGTTCAATTAGAAAAAGTCCTATTCTAAACCCGCAGTTCCATGTCTTCTTTTCTCTCAAGGGAACTATGTTGCCAATATGGCCAGTCCTTAGCTTCTCTGCTACTGATGCCTTGGAACTCGAGCTCAGCTCACTCTCTTAGTCTCACGCTCTGTCCCGTCTTTATCCGTTATCTCTCTTGAGTTATAAACTCGGGGCCATACTGCTAAGTGTCCTTTTCCAGAACCCATCTCCAGTTGACCACTTTGTCCTTCTGTCAGTTTTCCTTTTCTCTTTACTCCGGTTCACGCTAACCACCGTCTCAGTCTCTGCTCACTTCGGGATACCCACGTCATGCGACATTGCTTACTGTGCAGACTTTAGGTTTACACTGGGCGATGTGCTCCTGAGAACAAAAATTTTTGTTCCGCCATAAACAATCCAATCACCTAATGAATGAGCAGCATTTTGCTTGTTCATTGGGTATGTGACACATACATTGTATGTTACACACAGTACACATGCATGTATACACAAAGCACATACATATATACAGAGCCCATACATACACATATATGTCTTCACATATACATAAAGTCAAGAATCCATACATTCTAGGCTCAACCACACACACAGAGACTCACAGAGAGACACACCGACAGACACACACACATATGTGGTATAATGAATGGTGTCATTCAAAAGTACAACTTGTCCCGCTAAAAACAAACCCTCATACGGCTATATTGATGGAAAAACAAAAAAATTATGGCTCATGGAAGAATGTGAGGAAAAAACAAAAAAACGGAAAATCATCCATGGATAAAGGGGTTAAAAAAATCCTTGTAATAACCATATAATAGCAGCACGAGAGCTCCCTGCAGGCTTCATTCTTCGATGTTCATGATGGGTTTACTAACAAACTAAAAAAATAATCATATCTATAAAATGTAATTAAAGGGAACCTGTTACGTTCTAGCTGCTATCTACACTGCCTCCATAGCGTTGTTAGTTCGCAGCTTCACTGCACATGCGCTATGACCCTCTGTTCCCTGTGCGTGTGCAGTGAAGCTGCGAACTACACATCCTCACTGCGCACGCGCGGGAACATAGCGCGTGCGCAGTGAAGCTGATAATCATACAGCCTCACTGCGCACGCGCGGGGAATAGAGCATCTTAGCGCATGCGCAGTGAAGCTGCGAACTACACAGCTTCACTGTGCACACGCAGGGAACATAGCGCGTGCGCAGTGAAGCTGGTAATATCACAGCCTCACTGCGTAGACGTGGGACCAGCGGCCGGACATGTACAAATGCGCATGCGCCCCACAATGATAACGCTTGCCGGGAGAAGTATTCAAATACATGTGCGACGCCAGCAGTGACTGAATGCTGCACCTGCCCATAACTGAATGTGAGGATCACACCCATATGACTGAAAACAAGCAGGTAGGACAAAGTGTATATAATGTTATAAAATCATTATACTACCACTAATCTTAATGAAAAAAGCTTATTAATGATGCCCATTGCATCACTAACAACGCTATGGGGGCAGTGTAGATAGTAGCTAGGACGTGACAGGTTCCCTTTAATTACATTTTATAGATATGATTATTTTTGTTTTTTTGTGGGACAAGTTGTACTTATTCATTCTACCACATAATGTACTGGAAAGTGGGAAAAAATTCCAAGTGCAATTCCACAATTGTGCTTTGAGTTTTTTATAAACCATGTTCGCTATATGGTAAAACTGACCTGGCAATATGATTCTTCATTTTTATTTATTTAAGAGATGAAAAAAAATTTGAAATTTGTAAAAAAAAATATTTTACTTTTTTCGCCATTTTCCGAGATCCGTAATGCTTTAATTTTTCGGGATATCGGGTTGTGTGAGGGCTTATTTTTTGCACCCAGAGCTGGCATTTTTACTGATAACATTTTTGGGGCAGATACAATGTTTTGATTTCCTTTTATTGCATTTTATTGCAATGTTGCGGCAGCCAAAAAAACCCATAATTCTTGCGTTTTGATTTTTTTCTCGTTACGCGGTTATCAACTAGATTAATTTACTTGATATTTTGATAGATCAGACTTTTACAAATGCAGCGATACCAAATATGTTTATTTTTTTTTTTTTTTATTGTTTTAATACTATTAACAGTGTAGCTCCTGCTGTACAGGCTGGATGCCCCAAAGGTGTGGGGGCCCTGGGCAATTGCCCAGTTACCTTTCCCCTAAACGCCAGCCCTGAGCACAACTGAGTCATGGATGATGCAGAATAATACTGCAGACATGTAGGCGTTATTGAAATAACTAGGAATAGCAGACTTGCCAACCTGCCAGTGACGATAATGTAAGAACTTGTGCCAGGCTGAGCACACCTTTCTTCATACACATGCCAGGTGTTTCTGCAGACACAATTCACTGACTCACTGCTGAGGAGTTGCTGACAACCATAATTAGTGCTGTCAAAATCCGCTGCAATTTTTCTTTATGGCCTCAGGAGGTGGTTTTAAATGGGTTTCTTTTGTTGCTAGTAAGGAATTTCAGTACCTTTGTCTCCGACTATAAAAAGGATTGTTTTAATATTCTCTTCAATTGCAACATGCAGTAGGTGATGTAAATGTAATTTCATAGAGAACACAGTATGTGACTCAGACGTAATGAAAAAGATAACAATATATCCAGTTATATTGTAGGTAGATGGTTGCTAAATATATATCTGGCTGGATTAGATATCTGTCTGGCCTGATGTTCCCATTAAGATGTCTGCAGAATCCTAACTGGAGTTTGAACGATAAATATTTCTGCATCATTTCAGAAATGAATATAAATATAATCTAAGTCAAAAGTTAGGTAACTTTGTAAAAACATTGCACTATTGTGCTCTGCTCCGGAGGTACAACATATATTTTGTCCCAAAATTGCGTTTTCAGTTCTGCTGGTTATCATTGGAAACATCTTTTCAGTAGGCTGGGTTCACAAGAGTGTATTAAAAATCGTCAGTTTCATTCAGAAATCTCAATATTTTTTTCCACACTTGTCAACTATGTGCAGACCGTATGTAATCCATTTTTTACCGCAGCTATTAATATTTTACAAGACCATTTACAATTTCTTATGTTACGGAATTGGAAATGTTCCATTTGGGATTCGTTTTTTTTCTGCACACTCATAGACTTGATTGGTCAGGTTTGATCCGACATGGAAGAAACTAGCGAATGATGCAGTTTTTGTCACCTTCAGATTCGATCAGTGAAAAAAATGCTCATCTGAACAATTTATTAATATTGGTCCTAGTACTGTCCGTTCTTTCACGGACAACACTTGGACTGAAAATATCATATTGTGAACCTACCCTTTAACACATCTCCATTGTTCCATGTTTCACAAACGTTTTCTGTTTTTGTTTGTTTTATTTGGATAGAATTCATACTTATTATAGTCTATGATAGTGTTTACATGTCTGCTTTTTGCGGTCCAGAAAGGGTGACGTCCAATTTGCAGTTCAAAATAGTCAATTCAAGTCAATGAGTTTGTGAAAAAAAAAGTAAGGCCTTTAGATACCCATTCATGTTGCTTCCAATTTCGGTCCATTTTTACACTTAAGGCCACAGCCCCACTATCAGTATTTGGTCAGTATTCGGTCAGTATTTTTTCTCAGGAGTAGGAGCCAAAACCAGGAGTGGGTGATAAATGCAGAATTGGTGACTTGTTTCTATTATACCTTTTCTCTGATTGTTCCTCACCTGGTTTTGTCTCACACTCCTGAGAAAAAATACTGACCGAAAACTGACCAAATACTGATAGTGGGGCCGTGGCCTTAATGATACGCTCACCCAAGCGTATAACACAGGTGAGTGCTATCCTATGTTTTATCAGCTAGCACTTGGCCCAATGCTATACTATGGGGCAGTGCAGATCTGCTTTTTTTTCTCATGTTTATTTGCCATGAGAAAACACTTGCAGCATGTGCACCCGTACAAGTCTATGAGTGCATGTGAAACATCGGACTGCTCTAGGATAGCATGTCATACTAAGGTGACACTTGGATCAAACTTTGACAGAGTTGGATTCGAGTGGCACAATCTCTAGCATGAGAGAATCAACGATCGTGTAAGCAAGCCCTCAGGCTACATTCTCACCATGAGCTTTTGGTAAGTTTTTGATGGTGCAGAATTTCTTTACCATTTCTGCACCTATTATGTAAATTAGGTTACTTACGTTTTTGAGTGCGTTTTTTTTTACATGTGTTTTTATCACTTTTTTTACGCTATGTTTTTTGTCTCTCGTTTGTGTGTCACACTTTAAATAAAGCTGCTCTGTTTTTGATACTCCCCGTTATTTAGCTTTGACAAAACTTTATTGATATAGTAATGTGTGGATTACATTTCTGGGAGATTTTAGGTAATCAAGGTGCGCTAGTGAAATGAAAAAAGGAGGTATAAGATGGAAGTGCTAATGGGACAGCACAAAGATTTTATTCCTTAGAAACATGAAGGACAAGTCATATTAATCCCTGAAAAGTATGTATAGGAAAACACACAGAAATGATCAGGAGCAATGTCACTTACATTTATAGCGGTGTAGATCTGTATGTGTCTGGGCTACCAATCCGTCAGCCCCTGTTGAAGCTAAGGCGAAACCTCGTCCTCCAGGGTGGCAGCAAGCGCTCATGTGTATGGGAGAATCACCTGAGATGGCCATTGGCCGATCAATCAGCAAATGCATCATTCGTTGAACAGACTGCTAATGTGTATGGCCAGCTTTAGCCAAGCTCTAATTTGCAATATGACAGTTTTTCTTACATCAGATTGCTAAGGTAAAGATGGAAGTAACAGGACTGAGCTTTGCACAGACATTGAATCAGCAATAGAATGCTAGGAGATTTGAGCGCTAAAGCCCACAGAATTGTAAATGAAGCTCCATAATACATAATATTACAACCCCCACCTGCTATAAGGCAGAGTAGAGAGCTGCTAAGTTAAAAAATGGCTTACCTCAGCAGCAGAATTTAGAAAAAAAGGCTGCCTATTTTTCACGTAGTGTCCTTGACTTACACTGACACAATGTATTCTATGGAACCATTCACATGTCAGGTTTTTTTTGTTTCTTATTTGCTGACTGATGGCCCACGTATGGAAAAAATTAGACCTGTCCTATTTCGGTCTGGTGTGCGGCCCAGTCAGTGAAAAAAAAACAGCGCACAGAAGCCATCTGAGTTGCATTAATGTGATGTCCGATTATAACTGACTAAAGCTAGAAGAAGCATGGGAAACCTCCATAAGTATTTTTTCTCATCTGGAGAATGGGTTATACATGGCTAGTAAAAATAAGCCAAAAACGGATGAAAATCGGGTCAGTTATTTATTTTTTTTATAATCAAGATAAAAAAAAACCCTGACTTGTGAATTCTGCCTTAATGAGACATATTAGTTTTATGTAGATTTCACTGTCCGTAATATTATATCTCAAGTGCTCATGTATTTTTTTTTCTAAGAATAGTATTCTAGAACGCCTTAAGAATCATGATGTAGTTGATATGCTGCTAAGCTTCTTTTCACTTTCAGGGTGGTCCATGTCTGTTGAAATATATTCCGAACAAAAAAAATGATTGACAGTGTAGGTGAGTGTACAAGACAGGAGTTTATCTGCCTGGGGTGGAAAATGTCCCAGTGCAGATAGCTCTTCTTGCTGGATCTGGGATTCCTCAGCATTTAATATTTTTTTCTCTTTTGTACTGAAAATTGTGTGGTGGGTTCAATTGCACTTTACAAGGAGTGTAAGCATTGTTTTTAGCATGAGATATTATACACTGCCCCTCTGTTTCATCATAAGAATACATCAGTTTGAATAGAACTGCAACATGTATAAGAAACATTAATATATATGTTATCAGTGAAATATACTTCTTTCTCCACTTATATAAGCCACTTCCCAAATTCATCACTCTCTCTGATAACTGCTAAAATAATTCTTGCTCAAAACAAAGATGAACTGATGAATAGGAGGATGTGAGAAAGAAAGGCACAGACTCACAAACAGTTTCTGCAGCTTGTTAATGTTTATCTCACCTTAGAGTCAAATTTACAGCTACACTGCTCAGTATTACAGTATCTTGTCCTCTGTGCTACTGCTTGTAAACAAGTACTACATAGACAGAGCAGAGCAAGAATCCCTCATGCCTCTGTGTCTGGTACTCATCTTAGCAGTTAGTCTCCACAGACAGGACAACTGAAAATGACCAATAGAGGCAGGATACATGTCATATAAAGGCAAGTATTTATCATAATGCTGTATGAGGTTTACGCCACATGTAGACATCGGAAAATACACCGTGGAAATCTATATATCTATGGCAAAACCTGCATTATATTTTTTCTCTATATAGGATTTTGAAAGCGCCATTTACTTGTATTGCATTGTAATTTGCTGCAGATTTTAAGTGAAGACTATGCAAAGAAAATCTGCAGCAAATCCACCATCAACATGGGCTAAGAGAGCCATTTTGACGGTTCACTAATGCTGCTTCCTACTGATGTAGTTCCTAATGATATTTGATAATGCTGTATTAACCTTTGATTGGGCCCCTAGTCTTTCAGGCATTTTGCCCTCCAGCACTTCTGTCTTTCACCCAACTACAGTTTTGACTTTGTTCAATTAGTGTCCATTTCTGTTTCATATTCACAGGAAAATATTTAGGAATCAGAACTTACGCAATCATTTACGTTTTCAGTATACACATGGGCACCGATACCCTGTTGAAATAAAGTGTTGACCTCTTTTTTCACATCTCGATTGATCTCTTTTTTTCTCATTTGAAATCTTTACTTGTTCTTGTACATGTTGGGTTCCGCTTGTTCTTTTTTAAAAATCAATATACGCTGAACAAAAATATAAACGCAACACTTTTTTCATGAATTGAAAAAGATCTGACACTTTTTCTATGTACACAAAGGGCATTTTTCTCTCAATTATTGTTCACAAATTAGTCTAAATCTAAAACTTCTCCTTTGCTGAGATAATCCATCCACCAGACAGGTGTGGCTTATCAAGATGCTGGTTAGACACATGATTATTGCACATATGTGCCTTAGGCTGGCCACAATAAAAGGCCACTCTAAAATGTGCAGTTTTACAGTATTGGTGGGGCCGGCGGGGGGTGTCAGAAAACCAGTCAGTATCTGGTGTGACCACCATTAGCCTCACGCAGTGCAACACATCTCCTTCTCATAGAGTCGATCAGGTTGTTGATTGTAGCCTGTGGAATGTTGGTCCACTCCTTTTCAGTGGCATTGTAAAGTTCTTGCATGGCCAGCATACTCACCGGACATATCACCCATTTAGCATGTTTGGGATGCTCTGGATCATAGTATATGACAGTGTGTTCAAGACCCTGCCAATATCCAGCAACTTCCCAAGCCATGGAAGAGGAGTGGACCAACATTCCACAGGCCACAATCAACAACCTGATCAACTCTATGTGAAGGAGATGTGTTGCACTGTGTGAGGTAAATGGTGGTCACACCAGATACTGCCCCCTCTGGAACCCACCAATACTGTAAAACTGCACATTTTAGTGTGGCCTTTTATTGTGGCCAGCCTAAGGCACATATGTGCAATAATCATGGATCTAATCAGCATCTGGATCTGCCACATCTGTCAGATGGATGGATTATCTCTGCAAAGGAGACGTGCTCACTAACACAGGTTTAGACTAATTTGTGAACAATATTTGATAGTAAAAAGGCCTTTTGTGTGCATAGAAAAAGTCTTGGATCTTTGAGTTCTGCTCATGAAACTTGGGAGCAAAAGCAAAAGTGTTGCGTTTATATTTTTGTTCAGTATATATATATCTGTTTTGGCTTTTCCTAATAGCTCTTGGGAACGATTCAGCAAATGCGATCAAGGTCACGACTAGACTGAATTGCTCATGAAAATGTAATAAGGGAGAAGGTGTCATAGCGTCACAACCTTGCCATTAATGCTATATTATTTTGCTGCAATAAATAATGCACAGAGTGCAAAGTGCCTTTAACCATTGGAGCTCTAAGGCACAGTTAACATTTCCTCCGCAAAAAAATTGGACAAATCCCTAGTCCTTGCGTGGCCCCTTGGTTTCAGCTTAGTCAGCCTTATGAATAACAAGGCCCTGTGCATAGTATTAGTGTATAGTAATGTTCTGTGTGTATAGTTTGAATTACTCTCGCACTCATTTTACAGAATGTTGATAAATGGCTCGTCTTTGGACATAACTGATTAGGCAAGTATGAGAAATCTGTTATTGTTTTTTTTGAACAGTTGCCAATTCGTATTCTAGCTTAAATTGAGAAGTAGGAGGAATAAAGTAAGTCAATGATGATGTAGAAATGACTGCACTGATTCTTCTCATTAAAAGTAACTATGGAATGTGCGTGTTAATGCATAACTATTCAGTAAGTATTAACCAACAAGGTAAAAGCAAAAGCATGGAATGTAAAATATCTTGATAAATATAGTTGCCTTGCAGCTACTTGCTGTAAAATGGGCAACAGCTAACACAAAACCATGCTGCCCGAATCAATGACAGCATTAAACATAGATAGGCTTAATTATGTTTCACTCTGAAACAATGCAACAAAATATCAACATCATTTGAAAAAATGAGCAAGGTACAGGAAGAATAATCTTGGCACGGGATCAGAAAGCCTTGGCGTGATAGACTGATCTCTCTTAGAACCTTGTTTTGACGGTAGTAAACTTGATTAAAGAAATCTTCTCTACATAAATTGCCAACAAAAGCCATAGATTCGTTGTGCACAGAGCCTTAATCTGTTGAGGATTTTTTTTCAATGTGTTCCAACATTTAATGGAGATGCTTAGCACTAGTGATGAGCGAGCATGCTCTCTACTGCTCGGTGCTCGCCCGAGTATCTCGGGCGAGCAACCCCCGAGTATTTCCGGGGTTGCTTGGCGGGAGCTCGGGTCTCCTCCCTGCATGTTTGGCCCTCTTTAGAGAGCCAATAAACATGCAGGGATTGCCTGCCATTCACTGTAATGCCGTAGCCATGTTGGTTGTGGCATTACAGTGATTGGCTGGCCGCATAGCGTCATCGGGTCTATATCAGACCTGGCGCCACCATGTTCGTCACAGTCACTCCGGAATTAGACAATGTAGGGAGAGGTGCTGCAGCGTCAGGGAGAGATTTGCTTGTGTATTAGGTAGTGTAGGGAGAAAAAACGTACATTACACATATCCATCTTAACAAACAGTCCTTTTGAGGACTAACTAATCCATCTGGAGAGATATCAGGCAGGCTGTGCATATAGGCAGGCAGGCAGGGTATATAGCAGACTGCAGTGCAGATAGCACAAGAGGCTCCATTCCAATTCTGCCTTCTGCTGCTGTTAGATATTTCTATACAAAAACCCAGGTCTCAGGGGCCAGGAATACTTTTCTTTGGATCTTAATCCTCATTATTTCCTTAAAAAGCAATCCAGAGAACACCGTTTTTCTGTGCCATTTGCTTGTTGGCACTGCAGAATACAGCCAGGTCCTTTCCATATTACAGCACTAGAAATCCGGCTATTTAAAACTGTGTTTTCTCCGTCAAACGGATCACATATACGTTGTCAGAAAATACTGCCATTTATGGCCTCCATTAAAAATTTCTTTCAGTGTGTCAGTGAAGCAATTTACAGCAGTTTGCTGTTCAAACTACTTACCTACAGGCCAGGTATTTAAAACTCTGTTTTCTCCGTCACATGGATCACATATACGTTGTCAGAAAACACTGCCATTTCTGGCCTCCATTAAAAATTTCCTTTAGTGTGTCAGTGAAGCAATTCACAGCAGTCTGCTGTTCAAACTACTTACCTACAGGCCAGGTATTTAAAACTCTGTTTTCTCCGTCACACGGATCACATATACGTTGTCAGAAAATACTGCCATTTATGGCCTCCATTAAAAATTTCTTTCAGTGTGTCAGTGAAGCAATTTACAGCAGTTTGCTGTTCAAACTACTTACCGACAGGCCAGGTATTTAAAACTCTGTTTTCTCCGTCACACGGATCACATATAAGTTCGCTTCAAACTCAGTCATTTGTAGTGAGCGTGGAAGATACTGTCCTCCATTTAAAATGGACAAGGCACGTGGCAAGGGACGGGGAACTGGACGTGATGGTAATGATGCATGCAGAGGCCGAGGACAAGGCCGTGGGCAAGCCGAAATTGTGCCACAACAAACACCCACATCTTCTCGCCTGACCTTTCTAGGGACCGCAGCACACCACTATTGAACCCAGAGCAGTGTCAAAAGGTTGTTGGTTGGATAGTGGATAATGCTTCCAGTCACTTAGCCACCACCACCACCACCCTGTCTTCCACACGGTCAAGTCTCAGTAGCCGTGAGTCTGGACCGCATATTCGTCACCCTGATCCTCCTTCCTCCCACCCAGAGACAACTGATCCCACACTTGGACACTCTGAAGAGCTGTTCACTTTTCTATTTATAAATTTGGACCTCTCGCCCGGTCCACTTGAAGCGGGGCAAGAGGAGATCGCGTGTAGTGATGCCCAATGATTTGAGCAGCCACGGTCACAAAAAGGCGACGGTGGGAAAGTGTAACAAGAGGTGGATGATGATGAGACACAATTGGCAGAAAGTCAGGAGGAGGACCAGGATGCAGAAGTGGAAGACGAGGTGGTGTATGATATAGTAACTCACCCAACCTGGCAGGAGGACATGCAGAGCGAGGACAGCCGCACACGGGGAGGGAGGCAGAGCACCCCAACAGGCAGGAAGAAGCAGTGTGGTGGCCGCAGACAGAAGGCTGGCAACCGTTCCCCGTAACACCAACACGAAGGAAGTTGCCAGTACAACTGTTAGGTCTTCCCGAGTCTGGTTGTTTTTTAAAGACTCTGCCGATAACCCCAAAAAGGCCATTTGCTCCACCTGCCAGGCCAGCATCAGCAGGGGTGGCAAAACGACCAGCCTGACCACCACCAGCATCATCAGGCACATGGCAGCAAAGCACCCGCCTTTGTGGGCCGAACCCCAGGGTCCAGGAACAGTGTCTGCGGGTGGCACCATTGCTTCTTCCGCTGTTGTGCATGCAAGCCAATCCCCTGTCCATGGTGCATGCGAAGATGCCTCCTGCCCTGCACCTGTCGTTGCGCACTCTCAAGTAGCAGCATCAAGAAGCACATCTATGTCCTAGCACAGCGTTCAGTTGTCCATACCCCAGTCCTTGGAACGCAAGCGCAAATATGCAGCCAACACCCCACAGGCCACACTACTAAATTCTCACATTTCACGACTGCTTGCGCTCGAAATGTTGCCTTTTAGGCTCGTGGAGACGGAAGCATTCCGCAACCTAATGTCGGCGGCCGTCCCTCAGTACTCGGTCCCCAGCCGCCACTATTTCTCCCGGTGTGCCGTCCCCGCATTACACAAGCACGTGTCCAAAAACATTAGCCGTGCCCTCAACAACGCAGTTACTGGGAAAGTCCACCTAACCACGGACACGTGGACAAGTGCTTGTGGGCAGGGACGGTACATCTCGCTGACGGCACACTGGGTTAACATAGTGGAAGCCGGGACCCAGTCGGACCTTGGGACGGAACAAGTCCTCCCGACGCCAAGGATTGCGGGCCCTAGGTCAATCAGGGTTGCCCCCACGGTCTACAGCTCCTGCACCTCATCCTCCTCAGCCTCCTCCTCCTCTTCAGCCTCCATCTCCAAAATGACATCAGTTACAAGCTGGAAGCACTGCAGCACTGCCTCAGCCATGCGGCAACAGGCTGTGCTGAATCTAATATGCTTAGGTGACAAACCGCACAATGCTGAAGAGTTGTGGACAGCTCTGAAAGAGCAGGCAGATCTGTGGCTCACACCGCTGAACCTACAGCCAGGCATGGTCGTGTGTGACAATGGCCGGAACCTGTTGGCGGCTCTGAGGCGAGGCGAGCTCAAACACGTACCATGCCTGGCCCATGTGCTTAACCTCATGGTTCAGCGGTTTCTCAAATCCTACCTGGAGCTGCCGGATCTGCTTGTTAAAGTGCGCCGCCTGTGTGCCCATTTTAGAGAGTCAGCTACAGCTTCCGCCGCCCTTGCCTAGTTTCAGCAGTGTTTGTAGCTTCCGGCACACAGACTGGTGTGTGATGTCCCCACACATTGGAACTCTACACTGCAGATGTTGGGAAGGATTTGTGAGCAGAAAAGGGCAGTTGTTGAGTACCAGCATCAACAAGGCTGTCGGTATTCAGGTCAGACTCCACACATAAGACCTCAGGAGTGGACATGGATGTCAGACATATGTACCATCCTCCATATAGACGGTACTACCTGCACAACTGTCATACCGTCTGTTCAGCATGGATGGCCAGAGGACAGAGAGGAGGAGGAGGAGGAGAGCATGGTCAGTCATCCTCTTGGTGAGGACACGGAAGTCTTGCCTGTTAGTAGTCTGGCACGCATGGCTGAGTTTGTTGCACTGCCTTTCCCATGACCCTCGCGTTCTCAAAATTTGGGTGACAGTCATTACTGGTTGGTGACACTTCTAGACCCACGCTACAAGGAGAACTTTATATCTCTTATTCCTGAGGCGGACAGGTCTACAAAAATGGGGCTGTACTAGAAGGCCCTTGTTGCGGAACTATTAAAAAAATTCCCATCTGAAAACGCTGGTGGCAGAGGGCACACTTCGTTGGACAACCAAGGAGTACAGGCGAAAGAGACACAACTCCAATCCAGCAGAGGCAGGAGAACACGGTCAAAGTTCTGGGAGAGAACAGACCCTCCCATCGCACAGGCCCTGAGGAGTGCAAAGTTTTGGAAGATGCTGAGCGAGTACCTTGCCGACCGTACCAACGTCCTCCGTGATTCCTCTGTGCCTTATAACTATTGGGTATCCAAGCTGGATACGTGGAATGAACTGGCTCTCTATGCCTTGGAGGTCCTGGCCTGCCCTGCCGCCAGCGTTTTATCACAGCGGGTTTTTAGTGTCGCTGGTGGAATTATAACTGATAAGTGCATCTGCCTGTCAACTGAAAATGCTGACAGGCTGACTGTTATAAAAATGAACAAGGGCTGGATTGGGCCAGACTTCTCAACACCACCGAATGATAGCAGCGTAACATAAACTCAAAACCAGTGTATTTTCTTGGGAGGTATATTCCCATTTGCTCTTGTCCTCCTCCATCTCCTCATCCTCCACCACCATATCACCAGGGTGACCGTGGTCCGCGATGCAACATCCACATAATTTTTTTAAAGGGTGTTAATGATGCCCGTAAAAAAAAAATTTTTATACAGTATGTTCATGTTTACCCCCCAGGGGTAAATGTTTGTCAGCCCATACACTTAGTGCATGGGCATTACAAGTATAGGAGGCCCGCTCCTTTCTAATGGGAACATTTTTTTATGAGGCTCTCCTCCACGTCTCTTCCAAGGGGCATTGAAGTGCCTCCAAATTTTTGGCAGCCTTGTATTCACTGCATAGGCCAACACTATGGGAGACTCTTTCCTTTCTAATGGGAATTTGTCATTACTGTGGCCCTGCTCTATGTGTCTTTAAATTCTTAGTGAGGTTTTTCCTAAAATTGGTCAGCCGTTGGACTCACTGCATACCCTATAACTGTATAGCAGACTCTCTCCTTTCTAATGGGAATTTGTCGTTACTGTGGCCCTGCTCTATGTGTCTTTAAATTCTTAGTGGGGCTTTTCCTAAAATTGTTCAGCCGTTGGACTCACTGCATACCCTATAACTGTATAGCAGACCCTCTCCTTTCTAATGGGAACATTTCGTACTTGTTACTGTGGCCCTGCTCTGTGTGTCTTCAAATTCTTAGTGTTTTTTTTTCTAAAGTTGGTCATTGACGCGCCCCCCTGGGCCTAGCGTACACGTGTAGTGGGTTACCCGGAACCAGGTCTCTGGGGGGGTTTGCACTCTCCGTGGCGGCGACCCGGTCCCGTGACTTAGGGCGGTCAAACCAGTGGCAGTCTTTATAGGGTTTTAAGTTAATTGTCCGACTACGCCACCCGTGGATTGCGGTCAGTGTGGACCGCCGCTGCAAGGTAGACCGCTGGGGCTTATGGTGTATGCAGCTGAGGTAATGTGACTCCCCACGGGAAAAGTGCAGCCCCAGGGCAGTAAGAGTGGATGATGGGAGTGATGGTGCACGGGCGTCCCAGCACTAGTAGTGCTGGTGCGGCGATGAAGCACAGAGACGTGGGGTTGTAGTTCAAGTTCTTTACTCACAGTTCTTTATATTCCAAGTCACTCCGCCGACAATGACTGCCCAAGCCGTGCTGCGTCCACCAGATGCGGGGCTCGGTCAACCCCCAGGCAATTCCAGAGTGTGTCACAGGACTCCCTTCTATTCCTTTCTCTGGCCGTGCCCCACCAGTGACACTACGTCTGTCCAGCTCCCGCGGGCCTTCTCTTGGGAGGGCTTCGTGCTCACCTCCCTGACCCTATGTGGTGTGCCTTTCTAGTAGGTGTAGCGAGGGGTCGCACCAAGATATGATCACGACCGCCGGTCCTTGGCTGAGGATTAGTCACCTCCACCAACTTGGGATCCGGTACCCTGTTCTGCCAACCCGTCACCCGCAATCTCCTGGGCCTTTGGGGTTCCTTCTGCCCTCGTGTCTCTGGGCCTCTATGGGCATTCTGTTCCTTTCTTCCTTTCAGTATCTGTCCTCTCTGCTGGTTCTGGCCTCGACTCCAGGCCTGCCTCGTGGAGCTGGGCCCAGACTGAGCCACAGCTCCCTGTCAGCCCTCTCTGGCTGAGCTCCTTCTCTTCTCCAACTCTCTGCACTGACTTCTTCTCTTTCAGTGCTGGCTGGGCCTCACAGGCTAGGCCCGCCTCCGGAGCAGAGCTCCACAGAGGCCCTGCTCTGTCACCTTCTCTCTCAGACTGAACACTGATCTAAGATGGTGGCCCACCTTATATACCTCCCTCTCTGTGTATGAGCCCAGGTGACTTGCAACCAATGGGCTCCTACCTATGCCCAGAAACCCTCCCCTCCTGCTCCTACATCACTGGGTTTTCCTCCCCCCTCCCCACTCCAGCCAGGGACAGATTCTGTCGTGCCTGCATTACTGTCTAATGGGAGCACCGTTGAGCTGTCCCCCGGAAATGGGGTGTGTGTGATGCATGCAGCTAAACGAGCCCTGGTCCACACTCCATCCTTACCAGGGAGTGGAATATCACACCTCTGGTCTGAGGTGCAATACCCCTGTAGCGGCCGAACCCTCGGGGCGCTACATCATCCTTTGGACTCACTGCTTACCCTATAATTGTATAGCAGACTCTCTCCTTTCTAATGGGAATTTGTCGTTACTGTGGCCCTGCTCTATGTGTCTTTAAATTCTTAGTGGGGTTTTTCCCAAATTTTGGCAGCCCTTGCAGTCACAGCATGGGCATTACCACTATAGGAGACCCGCTCCTTTATAATGGGAACATTTTTTTTACTGAGACCCTCCTCTTTGTCTCTTCAAAGGGGTATTGGGTTGCGTCCAAATTTTTGGCAGCCCTTGCAGTCACTGTATATGCAATAACAGTATAGGAGACCCACTTATTAATAATGGGAACAACAAAGCATAGCCGGCTGATGGCTCTCTAACAATAGCAAGGGCCGACTGCTAGCCTTTTAAGAATAGTAAGGGCCGTCTGATGGCCCTATAAAAATAGGCTTTATGACTTTCAGAGTCCCTCCATCATGAAGAAAACAGGATGTATCTGATGATGTGTCACACACCACATTGCCAGATAAGGTTGTAAAATGTTAAAATGACATTTTCCGGTGAATGCATTTGTCTTCAAAAATAACGTAAAAAAACCAAAACAATAGGATCTTTCTTTAGTATAAAAAACAGCGTCACCAATTTAACCTCAATGTCATCACATTGTTCAGCTCCTGCACCTCCTCCTCCATCTCCGAAAATGACCACATCAGTCACAAGCTGACAGCACTGCAGCACTTCCTTGGCCAAGCGGCAACAGGCTGTGCTGAAGATAACATGCTTAATGCTTAATTGACAAACCGCCCAGCGCCGCAGAGTTGTTGAAAGCTGTAACACAGCAGCCTGATCTGTGGCTCTCACCGCTGAACATACAGCCAGGCATGGTCGTGTGTGACAATGGGCGGAACCTGGTGACGGAGAAATGACACCCAGAGTGGATACGGTTTCCCTCTATGTCAGTCCTTTCACCGAGCTAAATACAACTCTCATCAAAAAAAGCTGTGGACTGGCTCCGTACCGTCCCTGGCCACATTCACCTGTTCACGTGTTTGTGGGTAGGCGGTCCTTCCCAGTAAGTGCACTGGGGAGGGCACGAGTAATGTTATGGGACCCGTGCTTATGGAAGGTGGAGACGATACCGGGAAAAATAATGGCGGCTGGGGGCCGAGTATGGATACCCGGCCGCTGCTGGCATGAGGTTGTGAAAAGCTTCCACCTCCACGAGCCTAAAAGGCCATATTTCAAGTGAAAGCAGCTTTAGAGGACTTCCTGAGAGAAATGACAGCTGGGTAGATATGGTTTCCCAAGTCCTTTCACCAAGCTAAAGAATCTGGCTGTGGTGAAATACAACTCAGCAAAAAAAACTGTGGACTGGCTCCGTACCGTCCCTGGCCACATTCACCTGTCCACGTGTTTGTGGTTAGGCGGTCCTTCCCAGTAAGTGCACTGGGGAGGGCATGGGTAATGTTGTGGGACCCGTGCTTGTGGAAGGCGGAGACGACACCGGGAGAAACAGTGGCGGCTGGGCACCGAGTATGGACACCCGGCCGCCGCCAGCATGAGGTTGTTAAAAGCTTCCGCCTCCATGAGCCTAAAAGGCCATATTTCAAGTGCAAGCAGCTGCCCAGAAATCTGGCAGTTTAGTGTTGCAGCCTGTGGGTGGATGGGTGGCTGGCTGGCTGCATACTTGCGCTTGAATTCCAAGTAAAAGAAAAGTAAGCAGATGGTGGCCTATATCATCATCATGGCATTACCTCGGCACTATGAACTCTCCTGAAGGAGAAGCCAGGGCCCACCAGAGAAGTCTCCATTTCTCTGGTGGGCCCGTCCAACCCTGCCGAGAAACAGCCCGGGTTAAGAAAAGTGTGGGGGAAGGTTCCCGGACACTCTATGGCTGCTTTTTTAATGTGGATCAGACGGGCTTATGCATGTTATTTCTTAAACCGCATTGCAGATGAGGCCATTGTCCAACTCTGTGTTCATGAAATTAAATGCGCAAAGAGAGATGTTTGTTTGTCAAAGCACCACCGACAAGTGCGAGTTGATGTTGGACGGGCTGCCATTGCTTCTGCAACAAGCTGCATTAGAGTACTTCCTGGGAGAAATGACACCCAGGGTAGATACGGTTTCCCTCTATGCCAGTCCTTTCACCGAGCTAAATACAACTGTCAGCAAAAAAAGCTGTTGACTGGCTCCGTACCGTCACTGGCCACATTCACCTGTCCACGTGTTTGTGGTTAGGCGGTCCTTCCCAGTAAGTGCACTGGGGAGGGCACGGGTAATGTTGTGGGACCCGTGCTTGTGGAAGGCGGAGACGATACCGGGAGAAATAGTGGCGGCTGGGGACCAAGTATGGACACCTGGCCGCCGCCGGCATGAGGTTATGAAAAGCTTCCGCCTCCACGAGCCTAAAAGGTCACATTTCAAGTGCAAGCAGCTGTCAAAAATTTGGCAGTATAGTATTGCAGCCTGTGGGTGGGTGGCTGGCTGCCTGCATACTTGCGCTTGCATTCCAAGGAATGGGGTAGGGACAACTGAACGCTGCAGTGGGACAAGGACGTGGACGGTGATTGTTGCAAGTCTGCAACGACAGGTGCATGGCGGGAGGCATCTTCGCATGCGCCAAGGATCACTTATGATGGGCACACTTTTAGGCAGTGACCTGGGAGTCAGAAATGCTTCCAGAGGTCTCCCCCATGCTGTTCCCATGTCTTTTCAGCACTGTATGCATGTGTCTGATGATGTGTCACACACCACATGGCCAGATAAGGTTTTAAAATGTTAAAATGACATTTCCCAGTGAATGCATTTGTCACAGTTGAAAGCAATGCAAAAGTGAAAAAACGCATCAAAAATGCTACGTGTGAACATAGCCCAAGGTGTGGAGGAGTATTTTTGGTTTTGGTTATTTATTTTGCCTTATATACAAGTCATTACCCTGGAAAGCATGTTCTTTAATATAATGGAAAATCCATTTTGGTTTTGTTTTTGTATGTTTTATTGTGAGTCCGTAAAAGTGGCGTAACACTTTGACAACGTTGTTGACAGCAGTGACCTGGGAGTCAGAAATGCTTCCAAGGGTCTTCCCCATGCTGTTCCCATGTCATTTGAGCACTGTTCCCATCGATTTGGGCAATTTTTAGGCCCTCTGCAGACTGTCGGGGGAGCCGCCTGAAAAATGCTCGAGTTTCCCATAGACTTACATTGGGCTCGTTGCTCGGGTTGAGCACCCGACTATTATAATTTGCTCGACCCGAGCAACGAGTACCCGAGCAATTTAGTGCTTGCTCATCACTACTTAGCACTTCTCTTCAGATGGATGTTATTTTTCTCTTTCAAATATTTTATTATGTTTTTTCAATATAACCAAAAATAAATGTAGATATAGAGTTTAAGCACATTGTACAGATCATGTTACAGCGAACATAAAAGAAAGCAATGGCAAATAACATCAGAACCACAGTATAAAGTATGGGCAAACTAAAAAAAAGGGGGTAAGGATGGGGGATAAAAGAAGCACACGGAAAATAAGGAAGGCAGAGGTTATTTTGTAACATGTTTCTTGTCCTCTTTATCTCAATGGTTGGGGAAATTTCATGCTTCTTTGAATACTAAACAAATTGTCCAGATTAGAAAAGCATTCTTCATATACTCTTTTTTGGATATTTTGAGTAAATAAAATGGGATCCCCTCTTCAGTTTACTCATCTCTTGACCAGAGTGACTGGAAAAAGTGTCTTTGCATGACCTGTCCTGCATTGCACAAAGAATTGATTTGAACGGTCACAGATAACACTTAAAGGTATTTTCCACTATTGGACAACTGCTTAATCAATTCAGGACCCGACAGAAAATAAAAACAATCTATACATTGTCTATGTTTCTGTTTCCTGTGGGTGATGTAACATTGTTGTGTCACAAGACCACTTTAGCCAATCAGCGATTGCTATTCCGCTGCAGCCTTTACTAAATCATTGGCTGCAGCATTCACATGACACAACTATGTCCAACACCCGCCAGGAATAGCAGCGCCGACATTGCTGGAATAGCGCAAAGAAGTAAGTATATATTTTTATTGTCTTTGAGGTACTGAATTGATTAAAAAAAGAGATTTGCTGTAGTGGACCATCCCTTTAATTTTTCACTGACACAGCTCTGCAAGGAAATGTAATACTTGCTGCCAGGTTTCCACACAGCTTACTGCAAAGGGCCTCAGCAGGGAGGCGCTTTGTCATCAGCTATTTGTCAATATATCCCTTTAACAAATAAAAACTGTCTGAAGTGATAAACTCTTGGTATTCCTTTTTCACCGAAGTGGTCACTTAGTTTTGGGGATGCTGTAACATCAGCAGCAGTGATGACACCCCATCGCTGCTCAGGATTTCAATGGCTACAGTCTCCTTGCTACTGAGCACATGCTCAGTAAAGGAGTGTACGGAGCTCTTAGGCCATATACTGTTACATCATAGGAAATGTAGTTTCAGTATTTTTTTTACATCTGTCGCCAAAGAAGAACGCAAATAAAGATAATAAAATGCCTCAATATATTTTTATTAGTATTAGAAACATGTTGGATGTTTTTATTAATTTGTTGGAAAGTTAGAGAATTCTTTTCACTGTGTTGCAGCAATGAAATTCTTTATTGGAAGCAATTTTTATTCATAATTGTAGACAAATAATATCTCATAATCATGACATTTGTTTTGTCATTGTTCTAAAAACTTTGTGTTAGTAAGATCTCAGAGTTATCGATTAAAAATATAGTATTGTGTAGGTAGCTACAGATCACTGCATCACAGACAGTGCAATAAATGCTTGTGTCTACACTGTTAGGCAATATAATATATGTATATGTATGATATAATAGTTAGACCTTATATAATAGAAAACTTTATAAATGAAAGACACATGCATTAATAATAAAAACTCTACTTTGTATGTATTGTAATGTGCTAAAACATATTTATTGTCCAAAATCGCTTACAAATGCTGACATCACTCTTTTGGCTTGGACAAGTAACAGCTTTGTTTTGTTACTGGAAGATAATATTTTTATGTTCTCATTGACTAAAATGTAAATATGGAGTTCTGTTGCTCTTGTTATATTGAAGATGTGATTTGGGGCTGCCATATATCATTAAATAAACTCAAATGCCCTTAAAGTTCAAATGATCTTTGGTGTTTTTTCTTTCAATGAAGTTACATTGTATGTTCCATAATGGATCATGGAGCCTAAATTCACCAAATTTAATAAAAAATATAGGTAAAACTGCAGTTAATGCCAGTACTTCACTCTCCTAATTTGATACTTATAGTGTTCCATAAAGTTGCTGTGACTAGCTGGTGCACATGCAAGTCTGACTCCTCCTGTGATAAGCAGCTCACTCTCAATAGACAATGTAAATACAGAGCCTGGTGTGGATGGGGTTAGCTTTCTCAGCTCTGCTGCATTGCTAAATCTAAAAACTCTGATTGTATTTCAACTGCTGCACCCCATAATCTTAAGTGATCCATTGCTGGGTTCAGGATCTTTTTGCCTGCATCATGCTTCTCACAGATGAGGTAGCAAAATCCTGCTGACAGATTCCCTCTAATGTACCATGTAATGGTTCCTACTTTTTAAAAATCAACTTTAATACTTGCTTGTGCTATGAAAATGAGCCAGTAGTAGTATGACAGGACACTGATTCCCCCAGACTAGTCCTGCCTTTGCAATTGTGATCATGCCACCATGCACTTGATTGATACCACACAAATGACACAATCACAGTGTCTCCTGCAAATCTCCATGTTCTAGGGCGAGCACATGTGCATGCATCTCAGCTTCTTCAACTTACTGTGCTTGCCCAGGGATTCATTCAGAACGTCATTAGGCTTGCAGGCATCCACTGATGAGCTCCCCACTAGCTTGTAATCTTCATGACCAATGCCTCCACTTGGCCGACAGAACGCAGATATTTGCAGACACCTATTCATAACCTTTGTTCTAATCAAGGAAAAGTCTTAGTTAACGTTATGGCTACAGTTTAGGAGGCTTAGGGAAGCTGACCTTTTCTTTTTAGTGTATGTTCACACGTCGCATTATTGCCACAAAAAATTCAGCATGTTACTGTGCCAGCAAAGTGAATGTGATTTCTGAAATCTCATGGACACGTTGCTTATTTTTCCTTGCAGATTTGAAGCAGTTTCAAATCTGCAGTATGGTAATTCCTTCAGCATTTTTTCACTGTTTAACATCCATTATAATGAATGAGAATAAATGCTTAAAATGTTTTCTAAGCAGCATTTTCCTGCCAAAAGACACGTTTTTGATGCAGAAATGTATGCAGCAAAACTCAGTGTGTGCACATACCCTTAAGAGGTCAAAATGGACAGTTTTTTTCTGCAGAGCCACTAGTCTTCTTTACGGGGTTATCTACAGTCACCTGATTGTCATGGGATCCTGCTAGTGTGTTTCAAAATATTTTTATTGAAAAAGTTTTTAAAGTAGCCAGGGGATGGGAAGGAGTAGGGTACATAAATTAAAAAGGGAGGGAAGGGAAGGGAGAGGGGGGGAAAAGGAAAACAAACAATCTACATATTGTAGACAAAAAGGTTTAGAAATCACTGTATTGTACAATATAGTATAGTTTCAAATACAAACAGAAAATAGATAAGTACTCTATTAATGAGTCTAGACATAAAATCTATGAAGACATAAACTTTAGGTTTATTAAAGAAATACATTAAATGTGTCTAAAAAAATAAAAATAAAAAAGATTCATAAAAAATTTAGATTTTAATTGAGCTAAAGGAAGTTCTGTATTACCATTAAAAAGAACAAAGGAGAGAGTCAAACAATTGGTTCACTTGATAATATATGGAATGTCAATTGGCCTTATGTAAGAGTAGCGGTAAGTATTTAGAGATCCAGGGGGTCCAACGATCTAGGTATTTTGAGAAAGAGTTGCTTCTAATTGCTATATTGTGTTCATACACGCTATGTTGGGTAATTCGGTCTATAAGTACATCTATACCGGGTGGATCAGGTTTAGTCCATCTCGTAGCAATAATGAGTCTAGCAGTCACTATAATATGCGAAATTATAAATCGTAACTGCTTTGGGAAGTCTTCTATTCCAATTGACAAGAGGGCTAATTGTGGAGTAATGAATATGGTCATTCCTGTGATATCTGATATTAAGAGTTTAGTATCCATCCAAAATTTAAGCAGTCTAGGACATCCCCAGAACATGTGGGTTAATGTGCCTTGATTATTGCATTTCCTCCAGCAATAAGGCGAATTGGTGGGGTTAATGCGATGAAGTTTTATTGGAGTCCAGTACCACCGTGAAAGAACCTTGAAGTAAGACTCATGCATTGTCGCTGAAGCTGTGTGAGAATATATTATGTTTAAGGTCTTACTCATTTTATTCAGATCTATTTTAATGTTAAGTTCTTTCTCCCAAGTTTTAAAAAAGGGGTGGTAAGGCAAATTCACTTCCTCATTAAAAATTTTATACAATGCATTTGTCTTCCAAATAGATGTTTTCTCTGGATTATTTATTAATTGTACTACTATTTGTGGCATGGCAAACGTGAGGGAAGGTTTCGTAAGCAAATTAGAGATAAGCTTCCAATTCGTCCTCTCATCTCTTGAGAGAGAGTATCTAGTTTGTAATGTGTAAAAGGGTAAGAGGGTATCATCAGAAATGAGGTCATTAACAGTATTTATGCCTTTATCTAGCCAGGTTGACAGGTCGAGGTTTGTAATTAAGATTTCTAGTACAACCAAAGGGATATTTTTAATTTTAATTAAAGGGAAGTGTGTAGAGGATTTGTTTACCAAGTCTCTCCAGGCCAGAATAACGGCTTTTAAGGTGGGGTAGTTTGGCGGGGGCCTAGAAGGCTCAATAAGGTGGGCGAGAATTAGGGACCTTAATTGTTCAGTTTTAGCAGCTGACGTCTCTATGTTGATCCAGGATGTGTTATTAGATTCAATTAACCATCCCTGAGAAAGCTTTAATGTGGTGGCCAGATAATAATTATATAAATTGGGAACACCCAGTCCTCCCATCTTTTTATGTTTTAATAATGAGAGGGTAGGGATTCTTGCCTTTTTATGGTTCCAAATATATTTCAAACGTTGAGATTGTAGTTTCTTGAACCATTGTTTTGGTTTAAAAATGGGAATAGATCTTATGACATTAATAAATTTTGGGAGTAAGAGCATCTTGAACGCTTCAATTCTACCTAGCCATGAGATTTCTAGCTTAGCCAGGCGAATGTAATCTAAATGAAAAGTGTTGAATAGTGTGGTCAAATTTTCTGAGACTAGATCTGAAGAAGGTTTAGTCAACTTAATTCCCAGATATATAATTTTCTTCTCCTCCCATATGTACTCAAATTCTTTTTTTAGGTATTGTAGAAATGTGTTTTCTATGTTAAAGTCAATTATTTGAGATTTAGACTTATTAACTTTGTATAGTGATAGGTGTGAGAATTCGTCAATTGTGGTGGTAATATGCCTCAGGGACTTAAGGGGATTTGAGATGGTAAGTAAAATATCATCCGCAAATAGGGCTATTTTGCTTTGCTTAGTATTGACAGGGATGCCAGTAATGTTAATGTTTTCTCTAATAGAAGAGGCAAATGGCTCTATAAACAGGGCAAAAAGAATGGGGGAAAGAGGGCACCCCTGTCTAGTGCCATTAGACAGGGAAAATCTTTGTGACAAAGAACTATTGGAATAGACACGAGCTGATTGAGCAGAATACATTGACTTAATTAGGTTGAGAATATTACCCTTGAGACCAAATTTTTGTAGTGTGTTAAATAGGAATGGCCAGTAGACCCTGTCGAAAGCCTTCTCTGCATCCAGTGCAAGGAAGGCCGAAGGAAGATTGGCACGCTCAACTAGGGTAATGAGATTGACTGCTCTTCTGGTGGCATCGGCAGTATTTCTGCCAGGAATAAAACCCGCCTGATCCTCATGCACCAATTTACCGATATGAATTTTTAATCTTTCCGCAGCCAACTTCGCTAAAATTTTTGTATCCGAATTTAGGAGGGATATGGGCCTATAGTTCTTTGTGTCGAGTGGGTCACCTTTTTCTTTTGGGATTATGGTTATTATCGCTTCAAGCATATCCTGAGGAAGATAGGCCTGTTGTGTTGTATGGTTGGCTAATTTGGTTAGGTAGGGAACTAAACGAGTTTCAAAAGTTTTATATAGCTCATTCTGTAGTCCATCGGGGCCTGGAGATTTGCCCAGTTTAAGTCCTTTGATTACTCCCGAAATCTCTTTCGGTAAATATGGGAGGTTCAAATCTTGTAGGTCTTGGTCGGTTAGTGTGGGTAAATGTAGTTTGTGTAAATAATTATTAATGTCTGAATCAGAAGGTTTTGAGAAGCTTGGATCATCTTTTAGGTTATATAGGGAATTATAAAAATTTGCAAAAACTTTGACTATATCTTTAGGATGGTTATAGGAATGGCCTAGGGGGTCTCTAATCTCGCTAATACGTGACTTAGTTTTGTAATGTCTAATCTTAGCTGCAAGCAGTTTCGATGGTTTGTCAGCAGAGAAATAGTACCTAGATTTAGTAGTCTGTATAAATTTGTCATACTCGGTGGTCAGGAGAGATTTAAGGTTTGTTCTCAATTTAAGGATATCTTTTGAATAGTCAAATGAAGGATTGGAGACTTGTTTTTGCTCTAAAGCATAAATTTCATGAACTAATTTTTGAGTTTTTTCTCTATTAGATTTGTTTAGTTGTGAGTTTAATTGTATAAGCTTGCCTCTAAGTACTGCCTTGAAGGCCGACCAAAGTGTGAATATAGAGATATCATCAGTGTCATTCTCATTGAAGTAGTTCTGGATGGCTTTGTCGATTTCTTTTTTGTAGACAGGATGGTTATAGAGGAAACTATTATTACGCCAGATTTTTTCTACAATGGTATTTTGGGGGTTTGTTACTTCGAATATTACAGGTGAGTGATCTGACCACACTCTGGGTGCTATTAGTATATTTTTAAATTTAGGAAGTGAGAATATGTTAGTGAGAATTAGATCTATCCTAGAGTGGGAATTGTGAGTACCAGAGTAATGAGTGAATTCCAGGGAAGACGAATGAAGGCATCTAAAAACGTCGTATAAATCCATTTTGAGCAACCATGGGCCTAGTGAGGAAGATTGACGCCTTGACTTGTTAGAAGAGTCCAGGAGAGAATTTGGTACAATGTTAAAGTCTCCGAAGAGAATTAAATCACCTTGTTTATTTTGGGTAATAGTACGCATTATTTTATTCAGGAAGGATATTTGGCCTTGGTTGGGTACATATACATTAGCGAGGGTAAAAATTTGGTGGTTCAGTTTGCAGATTAATATAATATACCTCCCATTTGGATCTTTAAGGCTTGAGATTAATTCAAACGAGACAGAATTTTTGATTAACAGGGCTACTCCCCACTTTTTCTTGATATTATTGGCGTAAAATATATTTTGGAATTCTTTATGAGCGAAATGGGTTGGCTTGACAGAGGAGAATTTAGTTTCCTGGAGAGCTACTATATCAGCATTATAGTCCTTAATTGTCTTCCAGGCAAAGAAACGGCGCTGTGGAGTATTGAGGCCATTGACATTATGTGTTAGAAATCTAAGTGACATGACTTATACTGTACAAGCAATGGTAAAAGCTCAATATTTGGTGAAATAAAATCGTCCATTGTTTTTTCCAAAGCATGTTTTCAAAAATTAACTATAAAATGTCCAGAAAGAATATAAATCAGATCAAGTCTACAACCTTAGACAAAGATAGAAATTAAATAATAAAAAAAAAAAAAACAACTTAACTTGAGCGATAAAATACCTCAATACAGGTCTAAATCCAGTAACTAAATACCAAGTTCCAAACAAGGAGGGACTAACGTTTCGATGATGACCTCCTAGGCGGGACTAAAGTTATGGCCTAATGCCTCAGCCCATTAATTAGATTGGAACGTTAGGTGATGTTAATTCCTAGGTCCCTGAAGAGTTTACCCCCATCCGCAATGTCAGAAATACTGTAATTTTTCCCCTGGTGGTAAAACAGGACCTTTGTGGGGTTGAATCCCCATTTATAGGGGATCTGATTATTTCGTAATACGTCGGTGACCTTTGTTAGGTTTTTACGTTGGGTCATTGTCTCTCTCGACAAGTCAGCAAAGATCTTGATGGAGTCGTATGGTTTAGGGAAGGATTTTTTGTGCCTAAGAAACTCCATGAGCTGCTCTTTAGTCTGGTAAAAATGGAACTTAGTGATAACGTCCCTTGGGACATCAGGTTTCAGGTGTTTAGGCTTAGGAAGCCGATGTGTCCTGTCCAGTGTTACTTCTAGGTCAGATAAAGATGGAATTGCCGTTCTAATCAAATTTTTGATGTAGGGGGCAAGTTGGTCAGATTTGACAGACTCTGGTATAGCTCTGAATTTTAAGTTCTGTCGTCTACCTCTGTCCTCCAGGTCAGTGAGCTTATTTTTTACTGTTCTAAATTCCTCCTTGAGGAGGTGGTACTCTTTTTCTAGTCTGTTATTTTTTTGCTCCAATTCAAAGATCTCAGACTCAGTCTTATCTATTTTGTTGGTAACTGAGTCGATTTTGTTTCTGAAGTTTATCATACCTAGTGTCGAAGTCAATGCGAAGGGACTCCTTGAAGGCAGAGAATATCCCTTTAAAAAATGATTGGTCAATTGGCTGTTTCCAATCAAAATTCTGCAACAGGTCCGTAACTTATAAAGACGGAGGGCTGTCTGTCCTTATCCGTTGCTTAGGAGGACTAGTTATAAGGGACGAGTCTTCATCTGAGTCAGAACTCTCGTGCACTGTCGGTTTTTGTGCAGATGCTAGTTTAGAGGCCGACTCCTTCCTCTTTTCTCTCCTTTGTTTCTGGGGATCAAATTCTGGATTTGTGGAGTCATCAGATTTCATGCCTCGATCCCTTGACCTTGAGTCATTATCACTCTGTTTAGTAGGGGATCTAGATCTATTCCTATGTGGGTTTCCTAGTTGAGCTGAGTCTTTATAAGTGGGTTTGGATTTATCTAGCTTGGATTTCTGGGACGCCATGGTTTTCAGAGAGCCTTCCCAAATATTAGAGTTTACATTGATATATTGTAGACATATGCAAATATGTCTATACTACTTATCAGTTACACAGTAAGACAAGGATGATCAAATGAGTAAATAGGAGAGTAAGTCTCAGGTGGTAAATTTAGATAAACAATTACTCAATAACACAAAAGTACGACACTAGTAACAATACCCCAGATATAGTATAGGAAAATCGTTTTATACTAAGCAATGGCAAATTATCAAGCTATATGTGCAATGGGCAGTTAAGGCAAACAGTTGTATTAATTACTTTACAGAGGAATAAGAACAGGAAAGAGTTAAGATAGAGAAGAAGTGAGAATGACTATCACAATATAAGACCTAATCCAAGGCTTCAGTGAGAGGTCGGTCCTGTTTGTGATCATCTAAGGGTTGAGGAGTCCAGATTCCTTTTTCAGTGGTTTTAGAGTAGAAGTTCAGCAGATATATAAATGCATAAAATCCGTGAAATAAGAATTTTCCAGAGTCCAGTTCAGAGATTATTTGACAGACTCCTGTCAGAATCACAGCAGTGTAGTGCTGAGGTAAATCGCCGCCGCCATTTTGTGTTCTTCACTCCAGGCTCTGGATAATCGCGTCAAATGGCGGGCGGCCCAATCTGTGTAACTCCGGTATCTTCCATGTGTTAGGAGGCTTCCAGGATAATGGAGATAGTATAATGGATAACAGTAATCCTTCAGTATATTAAGGGCAATGAGGTAATGGTCCGACAGCAGCAGGGCTACTGTTACAACTGCGGATGGGATGCGGCGGGTTGAATCAGGATATAAGTGGTATCCAAAGGATCCAAAGGGATCAGGAGTAGAGATGAGCGTTGTTCTACTCGAACTGTTCGCCAATCTCAAATTCGAGCTGTTTTGGGCGGTGTTCGAGCCGTTCGGCGAACACGAACAATTTGAGAAAAATTCGGCTGTTCGAGGTTATGTTCGATAACTGTTCGTGCACCAAAATCATAACTGGATTTTTTCTCAGTAATGATGAAAATTAATGTTAATACGCAGTTTGAGTGTACAGCGGGGTGGGGGGAGGGGCAGGGGATGGATCTCTGCAGGAACAATGAAGATCTCCATTTTTTTTTCTCTTTCCCGCATTTGCAGTGGGGAGGTGCAATCTGTCAGCCTATCAGCAGCGCACACACGGAGCGAAGTGCTTTTTTTCACACAAGCAAGGGCATGTGTCATTGGCAGTGTATGTCACTTGTCCTTGCCCTATAAGACCAAGCCATTTTCCCCGTCGCCACCATTTTCTCACTGCTGCAGCTGCGTGTTAGACGGCACCGCTGTTGCTGTGTGCGCTATACCTTGTTAATTTCAAGCCAATTTTCGCACAAATATACAGATAGCTTGGGAGTAGGGAATAGTTGTGATTGCAGTCCTTTTAAGGACTAGGTTACAGCATTTCCTACGACTTTTATCAGGGAGGTCTGTGCTCTTAAATAGATAGGTTGTGGGAGTAAAGACTAATTGTAATTGGAGTCCTTTTCAGGACTAGGTTACATCAGTTCCTATCAGTTTTTGCCAGGCAGGTCTGTGCCAGTGCTGTGCAAGTTTTTTTCACAGCATTTGGCTGAATCTAGCAAAGCTAATCCTTTTTGGCCTATTGCAGAGTGTGTTAGTCAGTGGAGTAGCCTATCTGTGTTGCAAGATATACCACCTGTGTATAGAATACCAATTTTTTTACTGCACCTAGTGAAGTAAAATCTTTTGGGCATAGCATCATTCTATTAGTCCATCTATACTGACCTCCATCAGGTTGCAAATTAAAACTAATTTTTATCTGCATCTACAGTACCTCTGAAAAAATATTTGGGCTTCTACCTGTGTGTGGGACTTGTTGTATTAGTCCATCTATACTGACCTCCATCAGGTTGCAAACTGAATATATTTTTTTCCTGCATCTACCTCTGAAAAAATATTGGGCTTCTAGCTGTGTGTGGGTCTTGTTCTATTAATCCATCTATACTGACCTCCATCAGGTTGCAAACTGAATATAATTTTTTTCTGCATCTAGCTCTGAAAAAATATTTGGCCTTCTAGTAGTGTGTCGGACTTTCTCTATTAGTCCATCTATACTGACCTCCATCAGGTTGCAAACTGAATATAATTTTTTTCTGCATCTAGCTCTGAAAAAATATTTGGCCTTCTAGTAGTGTGTCGGACTTTCTCTATTAGTCCATCTATACTGACCTCCATCAGGTTGCAAATTAAAACTAATTTTTATCTGCATCTACAGTACCTCTGAAAAAATATTTGGGCTTCTAGCTGTGTGTGGGACTTGTTGTATTAGTCCATCTATACTGACCTCCATCAGGTTGCAAACTGAATATATTTTTTTCTGCATCTACCTCTGAAAAAATATTGGGCTTCTAGCTGTGTGTGGGACTTGTTGTATTAGTCCATCTATACTGACCTCCATCAGGTTGCAAACTGAATATATTTTTTTCTGCATCTACCTCTGAAAAAATATTGGGCTTCTAGCTGTGTGTGGGTCTTGTTCTATTAATCCATCTATACTGACCTCCATCAGGTTGCAAACTGAATATAATTTTTTTCTGCATCTAGCTCTGAAAAAATATTTGGCCTTCTAGTAGTGTGTCGGACTTTCTCTATTAGTCCATCTATACTGACCTCCATCAGGTTGCAAATTAAAACTAATTTTTATCTGCATCTACAGTACCTCTGAAAAAATATTTGGGCTTCTAGCTGTGTGTGGGACTTGTTGTATTAGTCCATCTATACTGACCTCCATCAGGTTGCAAACTGAATATATTTTTTTCCTGCATCTACCTCTGAAAAAATATTGGGCTTCTAGCTGTGTGTGGGTCTTGTTCTATTAATCCATCTATACTGACCTCCATCAGGTTGCAAATTCAAAATAATTTTTTTCTGCATCTAACCCAGCCAATAGTTTTGGCCTAATACCACAGTTTGGCCACTCAGCTCTGCTCGGTTACCATCCATTGTTTTTTTGTGCAAACAACTCCAGAGTTGTGAATTAGTTAACCACCAAAATGAGTGGAAAAAGGCCTGCTGCTGGTGGAAAGGGGAATAGGCGTGTTGGGAAGGGGAAAAAAGGTTGTGTCCGTGGGGTAGGTGTTAAAGCAACAGTAACATCTGCAGAAGAAAGACCATCTTCCAGCCAAACTAAAATGTCTACTTCTTTTAGCGGACAATGTGATAAGATCCCTTTCTTACGGCCACGCCAATCGCTACAAATTCCAGATGAGGCACAAAAACAGCAGGTGCTTCAACGGATATCAAGTGCTCCTTTAAGTGGGCTCTCCTCCACATCAACTTCAACATCACAAATACTCCAGTCCTCAAAGGTGTCACCCAAATCGCACTTGCTTCCTCACAGCTCCCAAATCTCCAGCTGCCCGTCTGAGTATGAGGTAGAACAGATGGTTGAGTCTGCAGAGCTGTTTACTCATACTATAGCCTGGGAATCAGAGGTCGACTCCAGCGCTTCTGTGAATCCAGACGAGGAAATGATCTGCACTGATGCCCAGAATCTTTATGAGTCGGATCCAGGACCAGACGCAGAAGGTTCTGACCATAATGTAGACCCTCATTCCCAAACTGTAACTCCTGTTGGTGGAGACAATGAGGAAGACGATGATAAGACTCAAATACCTGATTGGAGCGACAACTTTAGTTTTTTGTCAGGGCAGGAACAGGTTGGCTCTGAGGACGACGGGTGTGATAATGCACAGGGTGATGATGATGAGGTCGGAGATCCCACTTACTGTCAACCCACAGTCAGCCAAGAGATGAGGTCAGCAGAGGAGGTGGAGGAAGATGCTAGTGACGACGAGGTCAGGTTGCGCCTTCCTGGACAGAGACGTAGTACTGGAAGCACGTCAACAACTGCATCCTCAAACACAACTCTGCCTCTCACCACAAGTCGTGGTGGCTCTTCAGGTCGCATGGGTGCTAAGCCTTGCATAGCCTGGGCATTTTTTCAGATCGATAAAGATGACCCAACTCGTGTTATCTGTAACATTTGTCAGCAAAAGCTAAGTAGAGGCCAAAAAATACATAGTTTGAGTACTTCATGCATGAACCGGCACATGGACATGAAGCATAAGTTGCAGTGGGAAGCTCAGTGTGCTACAATGCGGCCTAGCCGGCCGGGCCAACCACCGTCTGCCATATCTTGTGCATCCGCGGCCTCTTCATCCTCTGTGACTGGGGGGACAGCAGTCACACCTGTTTTGGGGCGCAGACCTGCCACCTCTTTACCCGCAACAGCCAGCGTGATTGGCAGGTCATCATTTTCTTTGGAGGTGGTAACACCAGCTGGTGTTGAGCGCTGTCCGACATCGATAGCACCACCTTTGGATCAAGGCAACCTAACATGTCCGCCTGCATCTTCCTCACAGACCGGCAGTTTGCCGGGGACACCCTTATCAACCCCGTCTAAGCACAATAGCCAGCCCTCGGTCCCTCAGATGTGGACAAGTAAAAGACCATTTCCTCCTAGCCATGAGAAAGCTAAGAGGTTGAATTTCACCATCTGCAAGCTCTTGGCTACAGAAATGCTGCCTTTCCGCCTGGTGGACACAGAGGATTTTCGAGACCTTATGTCCGTCGCAGTGCCCCAGTACCAGATGCCCAGTCGGCACTACTTCTCAAAGAAAGGTGTGCCTGCGCTCCACCAGCATGTCGCACATAACATCACCGCTTCTTTGAGAAACTCTGTGTGTGACAGGGTGCATTTCACCACAGACACTTGGACGAGTAGGCATGGACAGGGGCGTTACATGTCGCTGACTGGGCACTGGGTAACTATGGTGACAGCAGGACAAGGGGCTGCTGTCCAATTCTTGCCGTCCCCACGAGTTGTGCGTCAATCCTCTTTATGTCAAAGTTCCTCTACTGCTTCTGCCTCCTCAACCTCCTCTCGGTCTTCCACCTGCACCCAAAGCCTGTCTGGTCATGCCACAAGCTTTCTAACTGCGCAGAAGGGATCCTGCACACCTCCTTACTATGCTGGCAGTAGGGCTCAACGTCATCAGGCGGTTTTTACATTGAAATGTCTGGGAAATGTGAGTCACACAGCTGAGGAGTTGTGGTCAGCTCTGGAGAACCAATTTCATGAATGGTTGTCTCCACTGGACCTGAAACCAGGGAAGGCCGTGTGCGACAATGCTGCAAACCTGGGTGCGGCCCTTCGCCGGGGCAATGTCACACACGTGCCTTGTATGGCTCACGTGTTGAACCTGGTTGTCCAGCAATTTTTAGCCCACTATCCCAGACTAGATGGCCTTCTGCAGAGGGCACGGTCGCTGTGTGCTCACTTCCGCCGTTCGCATCCCGCAGCTCAGCGACTTACATCTCTACAGAAGTCGTTGGGCCTGCCACTTCACCGGCTAAAATGCGATGTGCCTACCCGGTGGAATTCAACTCTGCACATGTTGCAGCGACTGTGGCAGCACCGACAAGCCCTGGTGCAATACGTTCTGACGTATAGCCTGGGCCAACGAGATTCAGAGGTGGGGCAAATCACGCTGGAGGAGTGGTCTCAGATCAGGGACCTATGCACCCTTCTGCACAGTTTTGAAATGGCGACGAAGATGTTTAGTGCTGACGATGCCATTATCAGCATGACTATTCCGGTGATTTACATGCTGGAGCACATGTTAAACAGAATTCGGAGTCAGGTGGTGGCACAAGAGGAGGTGGAGGAAGTAGAGGAGGAGGAGTTGTATGCGGAAGGGCTAACATCTGCAAGGTCCAGACGGTCGGCAGCACCAAGGCGGCAGGCATGTGAGGGTGGGGGAGATGGTTTTACCAGGGCGCATGGTAGCAGCCAAACTAGTGAGGAAGGTGCAGGAGCCCAGGAAGAAGTGGAGGACGAACTGATGGAAGACTCATCAGATGAGGGAGACCTTGATCACATTTCTGTTGTGCGAGGTTGGTGGGAGAGGACAGAGGAAGGAAGCATGATTGTTACCTCGCCACCAACACAACAGGGACTTGGTGCTCCTGGATGCGCAACACACATGAGTGCCTTCTTGCTGCACTACCTGCAACATGACCCTCGAATTGTGAGAATTAGAAATAATCCTGACTACTGGGTTGCCACACTGTTAGATCCCCGGTACAAAAGTAAGTTTGCAGAAATTATTCCTGCCATAGAAAGGGATGCACGCATGCAGGAGTATCAGCAGAGATTGTTGCAGAATCTTACATGTGCTTTTCCACAAAATACCAGTGGTGCACGTAGTGAATCTCACAGTTCCAACTTGCCAACCGTGGGACCGTCAAGTGTTCAGCACTCAAACCGTAACAGAACCACAGTATCTGCTGGTAACATCAATTTTGCGGAATCATTTCACCACTTTTTTAGCCCATCCTTTGCAAGGCCACAGGAGACAAGAAGTCTGACACATAGTCAACGCCTAGAGACGATGGTACAGGAGTATCTCCAAGTAAACATTGAAGCCACGACTGTGTCACTGGACCCTTGCTCTTTTTGGGCTTCCAATCTGGATAAATGGCCGGAGCTAGCCACTTACGCCTTGGAGATCTTGTCATGCCCCGCAGCCAGCGTTCTGTCTGAACGTGTGTTCAGCGCTGCTGGTGGTGTGCTGACAGATAAGCGCACGCGGCTCTCCACTGATAATGTAGACAGACTCACGTTCATAAAGATGAACAAATCATGGATCCGAAACGACTTTTCTACCCCTGTGTCATCCTGGGGAGAGTAAAAGCTTGATGATTGGTTAAAATCACCCTACCAACCGTTTTAAGCTTTCAAATTACTAATCATGTTTATCTGTATCTTGACTGGAAAATAATTTGGGCTTTGTAGCAGTGTGCAGCACTGATCCTATTAGGCCATCTATACTAAAGCTTCACCAGATTTAAAATTAAAAATAATTTTTAGCTGCATCTAGCCCGGAAAATAATTTTGGGGCTCCAAGATGCGCAAGGCACATAAGTGCCTTCTTGCTGCACTACCTGCAGCATGACCCTCATATTGTCAGAATTCGAAGTAATCATGACTACTGGGTTGCCACACTCTTAGATCCCCCAAACTTTTCGATCAACCTTTTCATTTTAATAAAGACCAAAAAAATGGTCATTTTTGAAATTATAAGCATTAGCAGGTTGTTAGAAACTGAAATCAAACAGTTTTCAACTCAAAACTTTATTCTAGGTGATGTTACATTTTCACATAGGACCCCTTGTTCGAAAGGAGCTTCTGAACTCTCTCGTCCATTGAATTTGTCAGGTTTTGGATGGTTTCTGCTTCAATTGTTTTGCATGAGGACAGAATACCCTCCCAGAGCTGTTGCTTAGATGTGAACTGCCTCCCGCCATCATAGACACTCCTTTTAATGATGCTCCAAAGGTTCTGAATGGGGTAGAGGTCAGGGGAGCATGGGGGTCACACCATAAGTTTGTCCCCTTTTATACCCATATCAGCCAGAGATGCAGATGTTTTATGTGCAGCATGAGATGGTGCATTATCATGCAGAAAAATGATCTTGCTGTGAAATACACGGTTCTTCTTCTTGAACCATGGCAGGAAGTGCTGTTTGAGAAAATCCACATACATTATGGAGTTCATCTTTAGCGCCTTCAGGGATCCTAAAGGGGCCGACAATCTCTCTCCCCATGATTCCAGCCCAAAACATTACTCCACCTCCTCCTTGTTGGCGCTGTAGCCGTGTTTGCGTGGGGTGTCCATCAACCAGCCATCCTCCACTCCATCCATCTGGACCATCGAGCGCTGCACGGCACTCATCCGTGAACAAAACAGTTTTGAAATCAGTCTTCATGTAATGTTTGGCCCACTGGAGCCGTTTCTGCTTGTGTGAAGTGGATAGAGGAGGTCGACAGGATGGCGCATGCACAGCTGCAAACCTCTGAAGGACCCTGCATCTTGTTGTTCGGGGGACGTTGGAGGCACAAGCAGCTTCAAAAACTTGTCTGCTGCTATGACAAGGCTTTTTTGCCGCTGCTCTTTCAACCTGACGTAATTGCCTGTAGGAAAGAGTCCTCAATTTGCCCTTATCAGCACGCACACGTGTGTACTGTGAATCAGCTACATACTTCTTGATTGCCAAGACACTTCATCCTGATCATCGCACAATGTTGATTGTAGTCATGCCTTGACCTAAACACTCCACAATTTGTTGCTTCTCAGCAGCCGACACATCCTTTTTCTTTCCCATTTTGGCAGAAAATGTAGGCTGCTTAATAATGTGAGAGAGCCTTCTTAAGTAGTCTTGCCTTTCATTGGACACACCTGCCAAACTAATTAGCACAGGTGTCTGCAATTGCTTACAGTGATATAAAGAGCCCTGACACACATCACCATCAATGAGTTTAACTGACAAACAAACAAATTCTTCCCTTATCACTCCTAAACACTTTTTGCATAATAATTTGGAACGCAGTGTACATGTGCTTTTCCACAAAACACCAGTGGTTCACGTAGTGAATCTTACAGTTCTAACTTGCCAACCGTGGTCTGTATGGAGTTGTTCAATAAAGGGCCCAAAATTAAGATAACATAGATGGGAGAGGTCTCTATGAATAGGAATTCCTAAGTATTTGATACCCTGTGAGGGCCAGGCAAAGGGAAAGTTGGACTGGATGGAATCCTATATGGATTTGGGGAGGGAGACATCGAGGGCCTCAGACTTCGCTGCATTGATTTTAAAATTTTACCATGTAACAAAGTGATCTATTTCAGCCATAACAGCATGGATGGATATATGTGATTGAGTGATATATACTAGGACATCATCAGCAAATAGAGAGCACTTGTACTCGGTGCCTCCCACCTCAATCCACCTAATATTGGGGTTATGGCGAATTGATGAGAGCAGGTGCTCCGTCACTAGGATGTATAAGAGAGGGGACAGAGGACATCCCTGCCTTGTCCCATTGGTGATTGTGAAAGGTGATGAAAATGTTCTGACGCACCCCCTGGGCCTTGGGACACCCGGAGCCGGACCCTTTTTGGTGGATGCTGGTGGTTGTAGTCTTCGTGGCGGCGACCCGGTTCCGTGGCTCAGGGCGGTCAAACCAGTGGCGGAACTATTTATGTGGTTTTGATGTTTAAATGTCCGACTACGCCACCCGTGGATTGCGGTCAGAGTGAACCGCCGCTACAGGGCAGACCGCTGAGGCTGGTGTTGTGGGTGCAGCAGAGCGTAGCATAACTCCCCACGGGAGGAGTATAGCCTCAGGGCAGTGTATGCGGAGGATGGGGGTGATGGTGCAGGGCAGCAGCAGTAACGACACGGAGTCAGTGATGCAGTTCAGGGCCTTTACTCACAGTTCTTATTATCCAGACCACGTCTGCAGGTAACGGCTGCCCACGTCGTACTGTGCTCACCAGGTGAGGGGCTCAGACAACTCCCAGATAACTTTGGAGCACTTCACAGGACCCCCTTTGTGTGTCCTTTGTCTGGCCTTTCTTACCAACACTTCTGTCCGGCTGCCTCGGGCCTCCTCTTGGTAAACTTGGCGCCAGTTTCCCTGACCCTATGTGGTGCCTTCCTAGCGGGTGTAGCGAGGAGCTGCGCCACATAAAATGTCAGAGCCTCCGGTTTCTAGCTGAGGGTCGTTTCCTGCCTCCACTAGTTCGGGGACCGGTCTCCCCCTTTGGCCTGACCCCTCCACGCAGGTGGATTCGGGCGTGCGGTGGCGACTCGCCCGTCCGCACCCCTGGGATCCCTTCATTCCTCGTTCCTGGAGCCTTCTCCGCTCCTCTTCCTTCCTTCTCCCTCTTCCAGGCCTGGGCCTCTGTTACTAGGCCCGCCTCCGGAGCAGAGCTCATGCAGAGCCCCTGCTCCCTGCCACTTCTGCTCAGACTTCTCTGCACTGAACTAAGATGGTGCCCACCTTTTATACTCCCTTCTCAATGCACCCAGGAACTGCTTCCTCCCTGCTCCTGCACTACAGGGTTCCCCTTCCTCAGTGTTCCCTCCCCCCACTCCAGCCAGGGACAGGGACTGTCGTGCCCATCTCAGGGGCATATTGGTCGCCCTGCCCCTCGGCAATGTGGTGTAATGCATGCAGGTGTCGGGTCCTGATCCACACTCCATCCTTACCTGAGAGTGAGATATCACACCTCTGGGTGAGGTGCAATACGTCTGTAGCAACCGAGCCCTCAGGGTGCTACAGTTCCATTTATCTTCAGCCTAGGTGACGTATTGCGATACAGGGCCGTGATTTTGGCTATAAAAGGGTCCCCTAGACCCCTACCCCAAGCTTTTTAAGAGAATCATATATGGCGTGCCAGGAGACTCTATGGAATGCTTTCTCAGCATCCAACGAGAGTATCTAATTACAAATTTTTAACTGCATCTAGCCCAGGAAATACTTTGTGCCTAGTAGCAGTGTCTGCTAGTCAGCGGATTATCCCGGCTGTTAAGCAAGCTGCACCACCTGTAGTTTAGACACTTAATTTTTTCAAAGGAAATGCTTCGGGACCATGGGATACTTAGTGAAGAGCATCAGGAGGCACCCCAAGGCATAGGGGCTGGGACTGGCAGTAGGATGCCTTGCGGTGGACAGCCGAGCTCGATCCTTATAAAAGCTTTTTAACTGCAGCAGCTTTAGTGGACGCTACTGGAGCTGGAATTACCGCGGCTGCTGGCATGAGACTTGCCCTCCAATAGATCCTTGTAAATGGATTTAAAGTGTATTCATTCAAATTAGAGAGACAATTTAAATTAAAAAGCTTAGAGCTGCCTCCACCACAGGGGGGGCTCGCTCGACCCACCAGCGGACAGGCACCAGTATTGGGAGAGGGGGGCTGGCCGTCAGGGTTCACCGCGGCTCTGGCACAAACCCGGCGACACGGAGGTGGCACGGGCAGAAGCGGACTGGCCGTGTCGGCTTCTCACTTTTTGGATTTTAGAAGGGCATGACATGCCTATATCTGTGTCTCCCCCTCCTTTTACTCCTCCACCTCTTTTATTTTCGCATGACTATATGTACTTGTCACTTTTCCATGTGTTAGTTATGTCTTCTGAGCAGTTTGTCAGCTTTTGGACACCTTTGAAGGTGTTTTCTATGTGTTTCTATGTGTTTTTGTTTGCCTGCCATTGGTTTTAACGGTGTTCGAAGGTGTTCGACGAACAGTTCGACGAACAGTTCGGCGAACACACGGGTGTTCGACGAACCGAACCGAACTCGAGCACTACGGGGGTGGCTCAACACTAATCAGGAGGACATCCCAGACGATGATCTGTCGTTGTGGTGGGAACCAAACCCCTATAAGGGGTCAAATCCTGTAGGTTTAAGGCTGGATGGCAAGAGCTTCAGCTACACACGCCCTCTCTCCATGAGCTCCAGGCCACGCCCCCTCGGGATCCTGCTAGTGTGCAAATATACCTACTATAAAGGATTGTGGCTTTCAAGCTTAAAAAGTTCAGATGTGAAGCACGCTGCTATTTAGGCATATTGTATATATTCAGAATTGATTAACATTTGTTGTTCCTTTCAGCCTGCCCGCTGGCATATTGACCTGCAGCCGTGGGCTGGTTCTTCACATTCTCTTGAAGAAGAAGCAAGACGATTCCTACACTATATCACAAAATCTCAGGTAAACAGAAAAATGACATTTTGTATTTACCATTGAGCTTTAGAGAGCTCTTATCTTATCTATCTATCTCATATCTACCTATTGATCACATATCTATCAATCTAACTATCTAATATCTATCACATATCTATCTAACAAGAAAAACGGAACAGCACGACAAAGTTACAAATTCCGGGTGCGAGGCCCCCACACAAATATTCGTTTGCAAAAGTAATATTAGGTAAAAAAGGCAGGCAGCACTCCAAAAGTTCTTTAGTGAAAAAACTGGACTTTATTAGCCCATGTGGGGTGGCGACGTTTCGGCTGTGTGTACAGCCTTTACTTTCAAAACTTGTTTTATTACACTTTTTTTCATAACAGTTTAGAATATAAGCTTTCTTCATTATGAGAAATAAAGACATTTTTTCCACGGAGGGAAAAAATCGGATATGAAAGTTTACATTCAGATAGATATATAATAACATTAAAGCAGGTGTACAAAACTTAAGGGTAACAAAGGTAAAAGGGGATGGTTGAAAGGGGGGGTAAGGATAATATCCGTTGGGAGTTTCTGTTAAGGATTAGTATTTATTTACTTCTTTACTTAACTGAGTAAAAGCTAATTCAAACTTGCAGTTAAAATTAGCAGATAGCTTGTATACTTTATTTAGTGTTATAGTATGTCGAACCACCAAAAATGTTGGAGTGTAAGTGTCAATTGGAGGTGTGTACAGCCTTTATCAAGCCATGATAAATGGCTTGATAAAGGCTGTACACACAGCCGAAACGTCGCCACACCACATGGGCTAATAAAGTCCTTTTTTTCCACTAAAGAACTATTGGAGTGCTGCCTTTTTGACCTAATATCTATCACATATCTACCTATCCCATATCTACCTATCCCATATCTATCTATTCCATATCTATCTATCACATATCTATCTAGCTATCTAGGCAAGTGAGTATGCATGCATGATGGTTTGAATTCACAGCTAAAGTATTGTGCAAAATAATATTTAAAAGTAATCTTGACTTGAATATGTACTGTAGCATCAAACATAATGGGGTTCTACAGAATACAATCTATCATTACATACTTTAACCCCTTACCGACATCCGCCAAGCATGTACTCCAAAAATTGCTTTTTTGGGGGTTGCCGCAATAACACACAAAATGCTGTAAGAAGCAAGCAAAATGACATATCAATCCCAAAATAGTATTAAAAAAAACACTGTGTCTCGAAGTATACGCCCTCACACAGTTCTATCGACCGAAAAATGATAATGTTATGGGTCTCAGAAAATGGCGACACAATAAAAGAAAATATATATATTTTTCTACAAATTTCAGATTTTTTTCACCACTAAAATAATGAAAATATTTCATAAGTTTGGTATCGCCATTATTGTACTGATGAGGAAAATCATTCTGCCAGGCCATTTTTACCACAAATGTACACTGTAAAAGCAGCTCCCAAAAAGCAATGTCAGAATCGCGGGGTTTTTTACTCTTGCTAATTCACCACACTTGGAATTTTTTTACTGGTTTCCAGTTCACTAGTTGGTAAAATTAAACGTGGTATTTAAAAGTGCAACTCGTGTTGCAAAAAACAAGCCCTCGCATGTCTATGTGGAAAGAAAACTAAAAAAGGGAAGAAGGGGAAGAAACAATTAAAACGGAAGTTGTGCTGTATACAAGATTGACTTCCCTATATTAATTACTGTATGGAAAAGAATGACAGGATATTCTTCCTCCTTAGATCTCTTGTTCTCGCTTGATGACAAATGGACTGACTGATAATTATGTAGACTCCAAGAAGCCCTGGACAGTCTGTCTGGATAATAAATTCAGTTTAGCACACCAGATCAGAAATCAGCAATGTCGTGTCTACTCCTTGGGGTAAGAACTATATATTTAGTTCATCAAATAATTAAACCTTACAATAATTTTAGGATTATGATTTTTTTTTTTATTTGTAATTTTGAATTTATGTAGCAAATCACTTTGGTAAATAATATAACAGTGGTGAGTGGTTAGCGTGTCAGTTTTGATAGTTTTACACTTTTGCTGAACACAAATAAAATATGAATTCTAAAATAAAAATTCATATTATTCACTCATGTCAACCAATGCTTTACTGTCATGGGGGCATTCATAACATTTTGGATCAAAGCTTAGAGCACCACTCCAGCATTTTTTTGGGTTTCAGAGCTGGATGGGTGCTTTAAATCTAAACCTGCTGGCCCCGGGCATATACTTGTAGCACCCCGAGGACTCGGCTGCTACAGGGGTATTGCACCTCGAACCAGAGGTGTGGAATTCCACTCCCGGGTAAGGATGGGGCGTGGAACTGGGCTCAGTTAGCTGCATGCACTACACTCACCCCATTTCCGGGGGACAGACCAACGGTACTCCCACCAGATAGATGTGCAGGTACGACAGCTTCTGTCCCCGGCTGGAGTGGGGGGGGGGGGATGAACATCCCAGTGGTGTAGGAGCAGAGAGGGGAGGGACTCTGGGCATAGGTAGGAGCCCATTGGGTGCTAGTCACCTGGGCTCGGGTGTCAGAAGGGAGTATATAAGGGGGGCACCATCTTGGATCAGTGGTCAGTCTAGAGAGGAGCTCAGCCAGAGAGGGCTGACAGGGAGCTGTGGCTCAGTCTGGGCCCAGCTCCAGAGCCAGGCCTGGAGAGGAGGCCTGAGAGAGAGAGAGAGAGAGAGAAAGAAGAAGAAGGAGAAACAGGAACACCAAGAAAGGCCCAGAGACGCAAGAAGAGAGGGAACCCTGAGATCCCACGAGTTAACGGGTGAAGGGTTGGCAGAACAGGGTACCGGATCCCAAACTGGTGGAGGCCAATTATCCTTAGCCAGGAACCGGAGGTCGTGGTCAAGTTTTGGCGCGACCCCTCGCCACATCCACCAGGAAGGCAAACCACGTATAGGGTCAGGGAAGCCGGGAAAGGTTTCACCACTAGAAGGCCCGAGGGAGCCGGACAAAGGTGGATCCCTGGTGGGGACGACCAGTAGGAAGGAGGAGAGGGGAGCTCAGGACCACGCTCTGGAACTGCCTGGGAGTTGGCCGAGTCCCGCACCTGGTGGACGCAGCACGGCTCGGGTGGTCACTCTTGGCCGAAGTGATCTGGACACCAACTGTGAGTAAAGCTTTAAACCTGCACTACAAGTCTCTGCGATTCCTTGTCACCCCACCACTACCACTATCATCATTTCCTGCTTCACCAGCTGCCCTGAGGCTATACCCCTCCCGTTGGGGGTTATACCATCCACGCTGCACAACCATACCACCGGCCTCAGCGGTCTGCCCTGCAGCGGCGGTTTCGTAACCGCATTCAACGGGTGGCGTAGTCGGACACTAATACCATCATAGCAATAACCGCCACTTGGTTTGACCACCCTGGGCACGGACCGGGTCCCCGCCACTCGGAGACTACAACCCCCATCGGATCCGGCTCCGGGTATTCCCCCGCGCACACGTGCGCCGCACTGCAACATGGCCCAGGGGGTGAGTCATACTCACCCTCCAGCGTCTTCACAGTTTTTTCGGTGCCACTCCGGTCCCCCTGCGCCATTTTGTGAGCGCAGCATCTGACTGTCCATAAGTCAGAAGCTACGTCACAAGAGCACAATGCAATTCTATGAGAGCCAGAACAAGTATTGAAAAATGACCTCCGCTTAGCTCCATGAAACATTGGAGCTGCGGGCAGGTCACTTTTCACTGGAGACCGACGGGAGCAGTGTCAAAAACAGGTGAAGACGCCAGAAGGTGATTATGAGACGGGACATGGGAATTATATTTAAAGCACCACTCCAGAGGTGCAATAAAAATGCTGGAGTGGTCCTTGTTTTGGAAAAAAAAGCCAAATGTTTGTGGCTTAAAATTTCACCCAAGCAGTGTCCGAAACATTGGAGCTGTGGGCAGGTCAGTTTTCACCGGAGACCGACGGGAGCGGCAACAAAATAAATAAATAAATAAATGCCGCAAGGTGAGTATGAGACAGGACATGGGAATTATATTTAAAGCACCACTCCAGAGGTGCAATAAAAAATGCTGGAGTGGTCCTTTAATGTTTTGGAAAAAAAAAAGCCAAATGTTTGTGGCTTAAAATCTCACCCATGCAGTGCCCGAAACATGCAACACCTTCTAAGGCTATGTGCCCACGATGCAGAAATGCTCCGGATTTTGCATCTCCCCTGGCAGAAAAAACGCATGCGGATTGTACATGCGTTTTTCCTGCCAGGGACAAGCGGATGTGAAGCATTCTTCACATGCATTTCCGCATGCGGGTTGACAAGCGCTTTCCAAGCGATTTTAGCATTACTTGGAAAGTGCTTGTCAACTTGGTCACACTATATAAATCCATGCAAAAGGCATGGATTTATATAGTGTGACCCCAAAGAATGGTTAAAAATGAAAAAATAAATATATACTTACCTTCCGATGGCCCCCGGAGTCTTGCTTCACCGTCCTGACTGCCGGCAGATGGTAGTACACTGAAGGACCTGCCAACGTCAGCGTCGCGTGACCCGTCACATGACTATGACGTCAGCGCAGGTCCTCCAGTCCATCGCGATCTGCCGGCATGGGAGGAGGGCCACCAGAAGGTAAGTATAATATTTATTTTTTATTTTATTCTTTTTTTTTTTTACAGTTTCTATGGTACCCTGGTCCGGAGGAGAGTCTTCTCTCCTCTAGACCCAGGTACCATCCGCACATTGAACGCATGCATTCTGCATGTGCTTATCTAGTGAAGGGGAATACATGCGTTCTAATGCAAGTCAATGGCGGCGAAAACGCAGCTCTTCCGCAAAATAATTGGTAGTGCTGCGTTTTTTTCCTCAATGATAATCCGCAGCGGAAATTTCCGCAGCATGTGCACAGCACATGCAGATTATCATTGGGGAACATGGCAGGCCTTCTACCATGTGTTTTTTAAGCGTTTCTGCAGCGTTTTTGCTGCTGCGGAAACGCTTAAAAAAATGCATCGTGGGCACACAGCCTAAATGTAAAGTTTAGAATATACAGTCAGCTGTCACTTATGCCTTCTGTCTAAATGCAGATGTAGTCACTAAAACTAAATAAACCAAAATTATCCAGATGCCTCCACAATGTCAACATGTGTCCTAATTAGGGCCAGGGGATAATGTGTATAATTCTGCTTATATTCTCACTATTATTAGAAATTGAAAACAAAATGAAAATCAGAGAGAAAATACCCTTCCTAATTTCTAAGGGTGTGATAACATGATGAAATGTTGCGGTTTCCCAGCACGAGGTCAATGAGTACTGGACAGGAGGAAAGATGACTAATGTGCTGTGATTTTTCTTCCTGGTGTTACTTGCAGATTCCCTACCTTACAATGCAAGTAGCTTAAGGATTTCTATGAATTGGCGAATAGGCATATATACAATAAAAGTGGATCTTTCACTAGAACAACCATGCCCGTCTAATTTCACCAGTGTCAGGTTCATTAAACACTACACACAGTGTTTGATGGAATGTTTCTAGACTCCTGCTCGTTTTGAAAAAGTTTATTCCTGTAATGTTTAAAATATATTAAGGAGGTGGTTCTGTGCACTTGTTCTTCATCGATATTTAAAAGGAACCTATCAGGCTAAACCGAGGGCACCATGAATTACAGCCTGGCTGCCCGATTGCAGCAAGGTATAGTTATAGTAAATGCTCTGGCATTTCAGTGAAAATATACTTTGAAGATCCTTTTTGAACACTCAGCATTTTATGAGTCCAGCTATACACTGCCAGACTTTAAGCCCAATAAAATCTGGCAGTGTATGTGTGGACTCATAGTAACTCACAAAGGATTATAGAGTTATACTGAGATGGATTTGCAAAGTAGGTACATAATTTTCATCAGCTCCAAGTGATCTGTTTCATCATGTATATAGATCATATTGTTAGATCTGGTGATAGATCTTCTTCTATGATATTCCATATCAGAAGGATAGGGTCAATACAGTGGAATGAGAATAATTACAGCTATAGAAATGTATAACCAGATCATGTGCTAAGGTAGAGTTGCCAATGTACCATCTGGGGAGATGTGCTAATTGGCTAGATACTACAAATTAACCCAAGGCTGCAATATACCGTATTTTTCGGACTATAAGACGCTCCGGACCATAAGACGCACCTAGGTTTTAAAGGAGGAAAATAGGAAAAAAATATTTAAGCAAAAAATGTGGTCATGATGCCCTGTTATGAGGGAGGGGGTCTGCTGCTGACACTGTTATTGGGGTAATGTCCCCCAATTCTGTTAATATCATCCATCCTGTTATGTATGGCCCCTCCTTCCTGGTATAAGTGGCCCCCATCCCATCCTGGTATGCATGGTACCCCTTTATCCCCCATCCTAGTATGCATGGTACCCCTTGATCCCCCTTCCTGGTATGCATGGTACCCCTTTATCCCCCATCCTGGTTTGCATGACGCCTCTTGATTCCCCATCTTGGTATGCATGACACCCCTTGATCCCCCATCCTGGTATGCATGGCACCCCTTTATCCACCATCCTGGTATGCATGGCACCCCTTAACACCCCATCTTGGTATTCATGACGCCCCTTGATTCCCCATCCTGCTATGCATGGCACCCCTTGAGCCCCCATCCTGGTATGCATGGCACCCCTTGAGCCCCCATCCTGGTATGCATGGCACTCCTTGAGCCCCCATCCTGGTATGTATGACACCCCTTGAGCCCCCATCCTGGTATGTATGACACCCTCTGAGCCCCCATCCTGATATGCATGACACCCTCTGAGCCCCCATTCCTGGTATGTATGACACCCTCTGAGCCCCCATCCTGGTATGCATGACACCCTCTGAGCCCCCATCCTGGTATGTATGGCACCCCTTGAGCCCCCATCCTGGTATGTATGACACCCTCTGAGCCCCATCCTGGTATGCATGGCACCCTCTGAGCCCCCATCCTGGTATGCATGGCACCCCTTAACACCCCATCTTGGTATTCATGACACCCCTTGATTCCCCATCCTGCTATGCATGGCACCCCTTGAGCCCCCATCCTGGTATACATGGCACCCCTTGAGCCCCCATCCTGGTATGTATGACACCCCTTGAGCCCCCATCCTGGTATGTATGACACCCTCTGAGCCCCCATCCTGGTATGCATGACACCCTCTGAGCCCCCATTCCTGGTATGTATGACACCCTCTGAGCCCCCATTCTGGTATGCATGACACCCTCTGAGCCCCCATCCTGGTATGTATGGCACCCCTTGAACCCCCATCCTGGTATGTATGACACCCTCTGAGCCCCATCCTGGTATGCATGGCACCCTCTGAGCCCCCATCCTGGTATGCATGGCACCCTCTGAGCCCCCATCGTGGTATGCATGGCACCCTCTGAGCCCCCATCCTGGTATGCATGGCACCCTCTGAGCCCCCATCCTGGTATGCATGTCACCCTCTCAGCCCCCATCACGCTGCCTACAAAAAAAAAAATAAACATTCATACTCGCCTCCTCTCTCCTCCAGCGCCGTCCCGCTCTGCTGCCGACACTCTCACTGTGTGAGCCGCGCATGGCAGGGTGTGCATGGCGTCCCTGCCATGTGCCCTCACACAGTGTGAGACGCTGTGCTGGAATAGTCACTGCTCCCCACCGCTGGGACTCTCTGCGTGGGGAGCAGTGACCATCCAGTCTGTTCAATAGCCGGCGCACTGTACCGCAGCGCGGCTCCTGCTGCCGCTCTGTGTTCTGTGTGCCTGCTATTAAAGACCATGGATATTCACTACAACCCCACGCAGAGAGTCCCAGCGGTGGGGAGCAGTGACTATTCCAGCACAGCGTCTCACACTGTGTGAGGGCACATGGCGATGCGGCTCCAGTGTGCCGGCCAGTAAGAAAAATGAATATTCATTGCTCTGCACGCCCATGGGCGTGGGGAGCAGGGACTATTCATTTTCTTTAGTAGCGGGCACAGCTTAAGCTGCAGCAGGCGGCTGCTGCCTCCTGTGCCCTGCTGATCCCCTGCTGCCGCTCCCCCACACCCACCACCATGTGGCCATACATATAGTGTTATATGTAGTATTCAGACTATAAGATGCACCCCCCACTTTCCTCCAAAATTTTGGAGGAAAAAAGTGCGTCTTATAGTCCGGAAAATGCGGTACCACTCTTTTGCAATGGGGCCTGAAGAGTTCAGTAGCTATATGGTAGTAGCTAGTGTTCCTTACAAATGCAGATTTTATGCTCCCTCAGTATGTGTTCAAAGAGGTATATCATCGGGGAATATTGGAGAGTATAAAGAATTTGGGATAAGAGGGTCATTTTAACCAGACTCAAGCTCGCTATGGTAGAGTGCATCAGTTTATTCCAGTTATTAATTTTGGCAGTAGAAAGGATAAAAATGGATTTATCTTCCCTCTGCTGAAGCCCAGAGCCGCTCTAGATGCCTTAATGCCAATATATATAAATTCTGTCAACCATACCAAATGGCATAATAATGTGATTTGTACCAGATAAACAGAGTTTGTAGGGAACTTAACCCCCATAACGATCACAACTCTAGTATTTCTTTTAGTAGTTTAGTTGACATTAAAAAACTATTAATTGTGTATGCAAATGAGGGGGGCTTTGGATCACTCTTGGCATGGCCAAGATCCAGGGGCATAAAGATTGCGGTTGCAAAGGGTGCAGCCAGGCCCATGTGGGAGGAGGGCCCACAGACACCAATTCCACTTGGATGCACGTCCTTGGACGCACATTCAAGTGAAATGTATTGAGGAGCAGAGACCCGCCGGGTCCCTGTGCAGCAATACACGTCGCCGTCCAAGCAAAGGCTGGCAGCAAATGACGGCTTGCAAGTGACGCGAGGTGCAAGGCAGTGACGTCGTGCGCTGCCCATAATGGCATGCCCAAGTACTCTGCCAGCTCCTACGCTGGCTACAGAAGAGGACGCCGCTCGCATTGGGGCTGGAGAAGGTGAGTAGAATGGTTTATTTATTTTTAAAATGTGCTGGAGAAGAACGCAGGGGCCCAGTATGGGGTCATTATACAAGAATGGGGGACATTATACCAGAATTGGGGACATTATACCAGGATGACTGACATTATACCAGGATGAGGATTTTACACCAGGATGGAGACATTATACCAGGAAGGTGCCCAGGATGTGGGAGATTATTACAAGAAGGAGCGAGGGACATTATTACATGGGGGCGAACATGTTTGTCTTTATGTTATCTACATTTTGGAGGAAAGACTGGCACTACTGCTCCTAAAGTGCACGTGCTAATGTAGTGTAGTGGAATGTAGGAAAAAAAACTCAGCACCGAAATGATGATAGAGAACGAAGATTTTAATGTAATAAGTGAATATTTTCTTTTTACCCTGCAAGAGATAATAAGGGCACACGGATGGCACATGGATGAAAATCTGATGAAAATTAGATAAAAATCGTCTGAGTTTTCTGGGTGAAAATCTGACAGTTTTTCATACATTCGTCTGCAGCCGCCCTTAATGATTCAGGAGTATTGTTCTCGGCAGCACATTGCCCAATTTAAATGAGAGATGATATGTATGGGAACAGAGGGATCTATTGGTGATCGTTCTAGACCCTTTGTTGTTTGTCAGCCTGTGTGAGAAGGCTACTTTAAGTAAGATACTTTACTTTAAGAAAGATACTTTAATGTATCTGATTGCGCTTGTTTAAAGGTGTCAAATCAGCTCCTGTAAATGTATCTTAAATTGTAATGGTGCAATATGTTAGCAGTTGGAGCCACATTTTTAACTTTTGATCAAGGCCGCACTTTTGTCAAAACTGGCTCTGAGAACCAGCAAATTTTTACCGCTAATAGGTCAGATGTTACGTTCTTTGCTGCTACCTCTATTTTACACACAGCAGGCATTGAGAGCTGTATATGAAAAAATAGAGAAGACAGAAAATCTGATTCTCTCTTCTCTCCTGAGTGCCCAACCGTCTGTTAGATTGTAAGGTATTGAATTTCAAATGTGCTGTTTGTTCCCATATAATGTTTGTAATGTTCTCCTGTACCACAAAGGGTTAAAGAATTCTGACATTACATGCCCAGCTTGATCATGAATGTGCTATTTGTGTGGAAGCTATACCATGTCTGAAGTAAGAGCCGGGCTCAAGGATCCTGCAAGTGGCAGAACGCAGGGAATGTTTATGCTATGTGTTCCTTCACGCTGACAGCTCTGAAGCCTATTAATTCCCTGTGGACTGCATCGTATCCATCTAGACGTTTGGCAGCACTGACTGTTGGCAGTCTAAGATTTGGCATAATCCTTTGTGAAGCTGGATCAAGTCAAAAAGATATTTTTATTTCAACTGTTTGGAAATTGACTTTTAATATTCCTTATGTTGTATGCTGCCAGTATATATGTAAGGAATAAATGTTATAATACTGGTAAAGGTGAGGGACATAACTGACATGTAGCTGTTGGATAAATATTTGCTTTGTCAACTCATAACTCATTAATTCCATTTAATAGGCAACTGAGAGGTTAATCACACATTTTGAGACTACGGAGGTATTCATCAGGCATAGTTCAACACCAAACCTTAGGAGTCACTAATTTATACACAAAAAGACATAGGAGTAGTGTGATAAATAAGACAAGTGATGGATAAATTCCATGATGATATAGTACATATTTTATACCTTCCAGTCTGTTCATATAAAATATATCTTTTTAACGTGACAGAAAATATAACAATTGAGAGTTCTCAGTAATTGATATTTACATTTATTAATACAATTAAATGGTAAAGGTAACTTGGCTGTGACCGCATATAGACCTAAGTGGTGCAACAAACTATTGGGGTACCACTCAAAGCCCAACTCCCCATTTTTCCACTATTCCTGGCCTTGTAATCCCATTATAAGGCTGTAGAGTTAATTTGAAAACACAATATACAATGCCATCAACACATATAAAAAAAATAGTAGTTTTAAAAACAGTGTGAGATCTATTAAAGGGGTGGTCCAAAAGTAAAATCTCTTTCAGTTCTAAATGCCTATCTATTTAATGTAATAATTTAATCACTTTTTTAATACACTTTGATTAAAAATTCCCTACCGTTCCTTCTCTAATCTGTTTTATTTTTTTTTTACTGCTTCCTTTGATGACTCTTCATTTGAGAATCCCAGTGCATGCTGGTATAGTCAAATAAGGCATCATTAGGGGACAGAGGCTGCAGTCACTGCCATAGCCTCTGCCCCCTCCCTGAAGAGAAGCGTCAACTGAGACGTCAGTTTAGGGGGGGGCACGTCGTTCCACACTCCCATCGACATGCACGTGATGTGATCGCGGGTCACCGATGGGTTTTCATGACATCCGGGGTCTGCTGATGATGATGTGCCTGTCATTACAATCCTCTTGTGAAAGCCAGCATGTGCGATCAATAAATCAGTAAAAAGTGAAAAAAAAGTTTTTAAAAATATGAAAAAATAGAAAAAAGTTCAAATCACCCACCTTCTGCCCCATTAACCCCTTTATGACAAAGTCAGTAATAGTACGTACCTGCGCCCTGGGCTTTATGGACCAGGTACGTACTATTACGCGTGTGGCGATCGCCGCCGGGTATCAGCTAATTGTTACAGCTGACACCCGGTGCTATGTGCCAGGAGCGGTCCCGAAATCTATCGCAGCATTGCGGGGGCAAGGGGATATAAGTGCCGATACTCACCTCCTCTGCCGGTGTCCCGCAGCGGCTCCCGGATGTTGTCATGACGACCCTATGTCGTCATGACAACATCCGGGTCACCAGGAGAGAGGAAGTTACTTTGGTTATGCTCAGTGCATGACCAAAGTAACTCCTCGCTGTGCAGTGCTGACAGGCTGCACAGCATAGGGAGCAGGCTGCAAAAAGTGAATCTTCCATAGTGGGACATAGTGTAAAAGTAAAAAAAGTGTAAGAAAGTGAAAAAAAAATAGTAAAAATATAAAAAAAAAGAAGAAAAAATAATCCCCCAAAAATAAAAATATAATATACCCATCAATAAATATTATTATGAAAAAATAAATAATAATAAAAGTACACATATTTGGTATCGCCGCGTCTGGAACTACTTGATCTATAAAACTGTCCCACTAGTTAACCCCTTTAGTGAACACTGTAAAAAAAAAAAAAAAAAACGAAGCAAAAAACAATGCTTTATCATCATACCGCCAAACGAAAAATGGAATAAAACGCAATAAAAAAAAGAGTTTATTTCATCTTGTCCCACAAAAAAAAAACAACTGCCATATAGCTCCATCATCCGAAAAATAAAAAAGTTATAGCTCTCAGAATAAAATGAAGCAAAAAAATTATTTTTTCTATAAATTAGTTTTTATTGTGTAAAAGTGGCAAAACATAAAAAACTATATAAATGTGGTACCGCTGTAAACGTACTGACCCGAAGAATAACGCTGCCTTATCAATTTCACCACACACGGAACAGCATAAAAATAAAAAAACAATTCCTGAATAACAGGTTTTTGTTTATTCTGCCTCCCAAAAATCAGAATAGAAAGCGATCAAAAAATGTCACATGCTCGAAAATGGTACCAATAAAAACGTCAACTTGTCCCGCAAAAAACAAGCCATCACATGACTCTGTCAGCCGAAATATGGAGAAATTATAGCTTTCAAAATATGGCGATGCAAAAACTAGTCTTTGCAAAAAAATTGCGTCTTTTAGTGTGTGACAGCTGTCAATCATAAAAACCCAATATGAATCTGGTAATCTGTAATCCCACCGACCCGAAGAATAAAGTCGTCTAATCACTTATACCGCACGAGGAACGGCGTAAAAAATAAACTCTAGGGTTAAGGTTATGCTAGGGTTAGAGTTTTGCTAGGGTTAGGGTTGTGCTAGGGTTAGAGTTTTGCTAGGGTTAGGGTTGTGCTAGGGTTAGGGTTGTGCTACGGTTAGGGTTGTGCTAGGGTTAGGGTTGTGCTAGGGTTAGGGTTTTGCTAGGGTTAGGGTTGTATGAGGGTTAGGGTTGTGTTAGGGTTGTGCTAGGGTTAGGGTTGTGCTAGGGTTAGAGTTGTGTTAGGGTTAGGTTTGTGCTAGGGTTAGGGTTGTGCTAGGGTTAGGGCTGTGCTAGGGCAAGGATTAGGGTTGTGCTAGCGTTAGGGTTGTGCTAGGGTTATGGTTGTGCTAGGGTTAGGGTTGTGTTAGGGTTGTGCTAGGGTTAGGGTTGTGTTGGGGTTGGAATTTTTTCAAAAGTAAAAAAAATGATGATGACTAGTGTTGGGCGCAAGTGCTCGCTACTTGAGTTTGCATTGGGTGCTTGGGTATGCACCGAGTATCGCGGGTGCTCGAGTGACATGCTCGAGTCTCCACCCCATATGCTTCACGGCCAAAAAAACCTCACGGGGATTGTCTGCCATGCATCAGCGATCCCCGAATGTTTTTTTTTGGGTGTCTAACAACCGTGAAACATGCGGGGCGGGGACTCGAGCATGTCACTCGAGCACCTGAGATACTTGGTGCATACCCGAGTACCCGATTCAATTTGATGACCTAATGTTATCAGTTTCTTTGTCGTACCTCTGGGTTCAAAATGTTCACTATGCTCTTGATAAAATCCTTGAGGGGTGTATTTTCGAAAATGGGGTCACTTGTGGGGGGTTTCCACTATTTAGGCACATCAGGGGCTCTCCAAACGCGACATGGCGTGCGCTCTCAATTCCAGCCAGTTTTGCGTTCAAAAAGTCACACAGTGCTCCTTCCCTTCTGAACCCTGCAGTGTGACCAAACACTGTATTTTTTCCCACATATGGGGTATCGGCGTACTCAGGAGAAATTGCACAAAAATGTTATGGCGCAATTTTTCCTGTTACCCTTATGAAAATGCAAAATTGGGGGCTGAAAAACATTTTTGTGGGAAAAATGTGAAAATTTTATTTTTACGGCTCAATGATATAAACGAATGTGAAGCACCTGGGGGTTCAAGGTGCACACCACACACCTAGATAAGTTCCCTGAGGGGTCTAGTTTCCAAAATGGTGTCAATTGTGGGAGGTTTCCACTGTTTAGGCACATCAGGGGCTCCCCAAACGCAACATGGTGTCAGCTAATTATTCAAGCAAATTTTACATTCAATAAGTCAAATGGCGCTTCTTCCCTTCCGAACCCTGCCGTGTGCCCAAACAGTGTTTCTTCCCCACATGTGGGGTATCTGCGTGCTCAGGGGAAATTGCACAACAAATTTTGGGGTACATTTTTTCCTTTTGCCCCTGAGAAAATAACAAAAAATTGGGTCTAAAGTAACATTTTTGTGAAAAAAGTTAAATGTTCATTTTTTTTCTTCCACATTCCAAAAATTCCTGTGAAGCACCTGAAGGGTTAATAAACTTCTTGAATGTGGTTTTGAGCACCATGAGGGGTGTAGTTTTTAGAATGGTGTCATTTTTGGGTATTTTCTGTCACCAAAGCCCCTCAAAGTCACGTCAAATATGATGCGGTCCCTTAAAAAGTGTTTTTGTAAATCTTGTTGTAACAATGAGAAATCGCTGATCAACTTTTAACCCTTATAGCTCCCTAATAAAAAAAAATTTTGGTTACAAAATTGTGTTGATGTAAAGTAGACATGTGGGAAATGTTATTTATTAACTATTTAGTTTGACATACAGTACAGACCAAAAGTTTGGACACACCTCATTTTAAGATTTTTCTGTATTTTCATGACTATGAAAATTATACATTCACACTGAATGCATCAAAACTATGAATTAACACATGTGGAATTATATACTTAACAAAAAAGTGTGAAGCAACTGAAAATATGTCTTATATTCTAGGTTCTTCAAAGTAGCCACCTTTTGCTTTGATGACTGCTTTGCACACTCTCGACATTCTCTTGATGAGCTTCAAGAGGTAGTCACAGGAAATGGTCTTCCAACAATCTTGAAGGAGTTCCCAGAGATGCTTAGCACTTGTTGGCCCTTTTGCCTTCACTCTGCGGTCCAGCTCACCCTAAACCATCTCGATTGGGTTCAGGTCTGGTGACTGTGGAGGCCAGGTCATCTGGCGTAGCACCCCATCACTCTCCTTCTTGGCCAAATAGCCCTTACACAGCCTGGAGGTGTGTTTGGGGTCATTGTCCTGTTGAAAAATAAATGATGGTCCAACTAAACGCAAACCGGATGGAATAGCATGCCGCTGCAAGATGCTGTGGTAGCCATGCTGGTTCAGTATGCCTTCAATTTTAAATAAATCCCCAACAGTGTCACCAGCAAAGCACCCCCACACTATCACACCTCCTCCTCCATGCTTCACGGTGGGAACCAGGCATTTAGAGTCCATCCGTTCACCTTTTCTGTGTCGCACAAAGACACGGTGGTTGGAACCAAAGATCTCAAATTTGGTCTCATCAGACCAAAGCACAGATTTTCACTGGTCTAATGTCCATTCCTTGTGTTCTTTAGCCAAAACAACTTCTGCTTGTTGCCTGTCTTTAGCAGTGGTTTCCTAGCAGCTATTTTACCATGAAGGCCTGCTGCACAAAGTCTCCTCTTAACAGTTGTTGAAGAGATGTGTCTGCTGCTAGAACTCTGTGTGGCATTGACCTGGTCTCTAATCTGAGCTGCTGTTAACCTGCGATTTCTGAGGCTGGTGACTCAGATAAATTTATCCTCAGAAGCTGAGGTGACTCTTGGTCTTCCTTTCCTGGGGCGGTCCTCATGTGAGCCAGTTTCTTTGTAGTGCTTGATGGTTTTTGCAACTGCACTTGGGGACACTTTAAAAGTTTTCCCAATTTTTCAGACTGACTGACCTTCATTTCTTAAAGTAATGATGGCCACTCGTTTTTCTTTACTTAGCTGCTTTTTTCTTGCCATAATACAAATTCTAACAGTCTATTCAGTAGGACTATCAGCTGTGTATCCACCAGACTTCTGCACAACACAACTGATGGTCCCAACCCCATTTATAAGGCAAGAAATCCCACTTATTAAACCTGACAGGGCACACCTGGGAAGTGAAAACCATTTCCGGTGACTACCTCTTGAAGCTCATCAAGAGAATGCCAAGAGTGGGCAAAGCAGTCATCAAAGCAAAAGGTGGCTACTTTGAAGAACCTAGAATATAAGACATATTTTCAGTTGTTTCACACTTTTTTGTTAAGTATATAATTCCACATATGTTAATTCATAGTTTTGATGCCTTCAGTGTGAATGTACAATTTTCATAGTCATAAAAATACAGAAAAATCTTAAAATGAGAAGGTGTGTCCAAACTTTTGGTCTGTACTGTATCTCTCTGATTTAAAGGCATAAAAATTAAAATGTTATAAATTGCGAAATTTTCGCCAAATTTCCAAGTGATATCGAAGAAATTTTACCACAATCATGAAGTACAATATGTCACGAAAAAACTGTCTCAGAATCAGGGGGATCCGTTGAAGCGTTGCAAAGTTAGTACCTCATAAAGTGACTGTGGTCAGAATTGTAAAAATTGGCCTGGTCATTAACGTGCAAACCACCCTTGGGGGTAAAGAGGTTAAAAATAAAACAATTAAAAATATACACATGCTTGGTGTCGCTGCGTTCGTAATAGTTTAATATATCAAAATTTAAAATAAATGAATCCAATCGTTAAACGCCATAACAAGAAAGTAAAATTGAAACTCCAAAATTACGGTGCTTTGGCTGCCGCAACATTGCATTAATCAAAACATTGTATCTACCCCAAATTGGTGTCAGTAAAAAACATCAACTCAGTGCCCAAAAGAAATAGCTATCACACAGCCCCATATCCCGAAAAATGAAAACATTACAGGTTTCGGACAATAGCAAAACTTTTTTTTTTCTTTTACAAATTTCCCAAAATTTTTTTCAGCATTTAAATAAAAAAAACCTATACATGCTTTATAACTGCGTACTGATACTAACCTGGGGAATCATATTACCGGTCAATTTTACCATATAGTGAACATAGTAAATAAAAAACCCAATAAACAGTTGTGAGATTGCACTTTTTTTTTGCAATTTCAACGCAATTGGAATTTTTTTCCCGTTTTCCAGTGCACTATGTGGTAGAATGATTGGTGAAATAAACAGGGTAATTACAAGTAAATTATACAATTCAAAGTCTACCAATGCACATTGAGCCTCCAGCTGACCCCCACCCTGTCTGCTGTCCTACCGAGCCCGACCCCTGTATTGTACGTCAGTGCTGGAAGCGACGGCCCGGCTCACTCGTGTCGTCCTTATGTAACCAGGGGGCTGGGCTCTGGATCTTGACTGGTGCCATCAGGGTTCGGTACAGTCTGAACTCTAAGTCTGGACAGGCATAGATTGGGTCATTGGGTCTTGACCGGTGTAGTCGGGGCTCCAGTTCTTATCTAGTGTCGTCTGGGTCCTGTCTGCAAGCAGCCAGCACTCTGCTGGCACATGCTTCCTGTTGCGGCTTGTTACTCTAACTGCAGCACCTTCTCCTGTGCACATCTGCACCTTTCGCTCTCTTGGCGCCAGAGCCTCCTGTGATTCGCTGCATAGGGCTTTTATATCCAGGAACTCTGTCATGCGAGGCACCTGACCAGGTCTGGCACAAGGATTCACTCTCTGCAATTCTTCTGGTGAAAATTGGTTCCACCTGGTTTCTTCCCCAGCCATCAGATGGCAGTCTTTCCTCACTAATGTCACATTATGCAGGGACTCTTCAGAGACCCCATCGCTTCCTCTTACATGTACATGTAAAAGGTTTTTTTTATCACCGTCTACTTGAAGTCCTGGGCTCCTGGGTTTGTGTAAGTTTCTTTCCACACTACTAAAGCATACTTACTTAAAGTGGTGCTGCTATATTATTGTATTGTCCATAATGGGAGATATGCACAATATAACTTTCGATATAAGTTGAGATCAGTGATTCATACCACTTCTCTTTGCACTATTACTTTCAGGAAATGTCAAGAATATAAAACAGAAAATGTTTCATTAAATGCCATGGGTCATCTGAAGGGATAATGTGAGAAGTTGTGTCACTTGGCGACACTCTTCTTAGCAACTCCAGTCACAGTTTACACCACACATTTCTCAGATTATTGGAAACATATGTCTTATTGAAGCTTTATATAACCCTGTTGCTTACGAATATGCTCTTGAATACTAGATAAAACCATAAATTCATGACAATGATTCTTATCCCTTAGTTAATTACCCATTCCATGTTCACTGTATATAGCATGGAGGATCCATTTCAAATATAACTTTTACTAATACTAATAAAATCACATAAACCCAATCAGACGTAAATAGTCAACTTGTCTAAAGCATTGCTATTGATAATCTATTATTTGTAAATATATAATCACATGACACCTCCTGTGCAACAATATAAAAGTATATTTGTTTTTGTTCATAAAGAAAGGTAATGATATATATCCGGCCAATGGGCCACCCTAATCTTGACATCGGTATGAAAATACAATATTACAATAGGCTGAAGTAGTCAATAAGTTAGGGGTTATCCAGTCCGTAAACCACGATTTGCAACCATGGTAAGACAATATATTAACTTATTCTAATATTATGGGAGAACAAATTCCTAATGATAAGATCTAGCCCTGGTGGGGAACATAATCTTTTTGAGCCATGATAAAGAATAGATTTAAATTGCACCACATAGAATCTGAGAGCGGAGTGGCAGGCTGATCCCAATCCTGGCGGTGCTTGCATGATTTATCCACCCCTCTTAGATGGATGAATGGCTGCCGACTCAGAGGGTGGAGTTTTGATCAATCCTTCCTGGTGTGACAAAACCCGGTCGCCATGGAGAGGATCGGACACTCTGAACATGTGATTGCCAATGACTCGTGCATTTAAATTACTGCCGGGTGCCATGGAGATGACCGGACGCGCTGAACATTTGAGATAACCGGATATTAGGGACACGCAACCGGATGTGACGAATGTATACTGAGCTTAAATCTGACCTGTCGTCTCTAGACATGGCGATTCAATCTCTGGGAAAAAGTAGGTGATACACGTGAGTTTTCAAATAAGCAATCCCATGGTACAAGCTATAATTGGATGGTGACATCATGTGTATTTTGTGAGAACTTAAAGGGGTTTTCCCACGAACAAAAGTTCATTTTTAGTCTATAGATCTTTGAATAATAATAAGTTCAACAATTGAATGTATTTAAATAAAATGTTCCTGTGCTGACATAATCTTATAAATGTGCCCCTGCTGTGTACTGTGTAATGTCTGTGTCTGACTGTGCAGGAACATGATCTGATCATACCACAACTCCTGGACAGAGGAGGAGAAAAAAGAGTATACAGACATTACAGCAGGGGATCACAGCTGATTCTTTCTTTGAAGTAAAACATTGTTTAAAAACAGGCAGTGAAATGTTATACCTCACAAAAAGAATCAGCTGTCACCCTGTGCTGTAATATCTGTATCCTCTCTTTTTGTCCTCCCCTGCCCAGGAGCTGTGTTATGATCAGACCATGTTCCTGCACAGTCAGACACGGTCATTACACAATACACAGCAGGGGCACATGTATAAGATTATCTCAACACAGGAACTTAAATTTAAACTCATCCAATTGTGGAAATTATTATTATTCCAAGAACTATTGATTAAAATCAACTTTCGTTTGTGGGAAAACTCTTTTAAGGCTCTCTGTCTACCCAGATAAACTAGGTTGCTATGGTAACGATAAACAATATGGTGATCGAGAGCCGCATTAGAGTGGGACCCTGTCCCCGGAAGTTGGGTATGATGCCCTCAAAGGGAGGGAATTGTGGGTATTCAAACTTATATAGAAGAGGTGGGCATCTCCCCATTTTCTACAGGGAGGTGGCAGCACTCTGCACCTCCAGCAGGAATACCCACCACTGTGGGATCTTCATTTATTTTTTGTTTATTATTCTTGTTTTTTCCTTTTGGACACTAAGCACTTTATGAACACTGAGACACTTTCTTATTGTATGTTTGTTTGGCACAATCTGGGCCTCATTTTGTTTGTGCCTTTCCCCCTTGACAAGTACATTTCCCTGATGACTTCTCTTTACTGAGAAAGAAACGCTTCAGGCGGGATTTTTTCTGGGGCATACAACATGAGAGTTACACTTGGGTACTGGCCTTGTTAGGGCGGGAGCACACACAAAGAGCAAGACAGGGTAGATAGATTGGATCAACTCTTCTACTGCTGACAGAACCCCTTGACGTTTGATGTCCCTATAGCTCAAATGGGGAAGATCTACACATTTTTTTTTCTATCTTCTATGCACAATGACACTTTATATGTGATATGTCCCACTTTGTATATCAAAGACTCAGTGGGCCCTCCTATGGGTCTTAATTATTGAATATTTACGTCTGATTGGGTTTATGTGATTTTATTAGTATTAGTAAAAGTTATATTTAAAAGGGATCCTCCAAGCTAAATCTAGAATATTTATCTTGAGGAGTAGAATCTGCAAGTACCTAGCAGGTATCCAAGTTATACATCAGTCCATGTACACCCTATAACTCTTATTTCTTAGTGTAATTAATTGTATAGTGCTGCGGAATATGTTGGCGCTATATAGATAAAATTATTATAAACTATCAGTATTAATCCCCTATTTATATTTCCATTACCACACACCACAAGCCATAACTTTTTATTTTTTTAGTTAGTGAAGGCTTGTGTCACGGGTTTACCGCAACAAAGATGAGCCAGAAGACCACAGCGTCTGAGTTCACGTACTCCTGCATTGAATAGAAGCCCTTCTCCCTCTTATTAAATGGTGCTGGTTTCTTTAACAATGCAGGAGTTAAACTGCTCAGCTTTGAGTCTCTGTAGCTTCCTTCTTGGAAGTTTTCAGCTGTGCAGTATTAGCCACTCCCCTCTCCTATATAGTTTTTGCTCTGGCAATCTGGATTGCCAGTGTTAAGTCTTGTGCTGCCTAGTGAGAAGTGGAGGATTCGGTGTTCAGTAGAGGTGTTTAAGGAGAGTTGTTCTGTGACTGTTGTTTGGTGTTTTGGCTGTGTGCATAGTCCCTTCCTCTTCTATTTTTGTTTACCTTCCTAATCCCTTCAGTGTTTTCCCTCTGTTGTCTGTGAGTGCATATTTTGTATGTTTGGTATTTTCATTCATCCCTGTCTGTCCTTTCCTTGTTTGTCTGGTTTGTGTATTTACATACACTATTCCTCCCCACTTCCCTGGGTGGGGGAGGGGGCAGATAATGGCTGATTCAGGAGAACAGCAAGGTACATGGCCCCAGCATCTTCGCCATCTGAAGTAACTTCGGGAGCAGGGATTGCTAGGGTGCCCCTAGCATTAGGCACAGGGTAGGAGCTCCTGGTCCCATGTTATCAGATAACAGTATCGTGACAGCTTGTTTTTTTTGTGGGATGAGTGGTATTTTAATGTCACAATTTTGGGGTATACATAATGATTTGAATGACTCCTAGAGCCAGAACATTTTTTAATGATGTAGGTACTGACACATTGCAATATATACTTTTGCTGCACTTCCTCACTATCTTCAGGTTCTCTGTTTGCTGTCATTAAGTACCGAAGACACATTCTTGTTCACATTATGTCATGCTCTCACGCCGTGCAGTGGAGTTTGTATACAGCATCTGTCTGTAACCCCCTGACTACAGCGCTGTATATATAACCATTCATGTCGCCAAGGGGTTCTTGGCAGTGTTGCTATTTTATCAGAGGAAAGTTGGGCAGTTTAAGACTCCCAGCATACGTAATATGTATCACTTTAAATATTTTATTACTTTTCTCCTTTGTAATAATCTGGAATATAGTACAATATAATCACCAATCAGAATCATTGAACATTTTAACTTTCAAAAGTATTAAAGAAAATAGCTGTATCACATCTTTATGATGTGAATTGTATTCCAGAAATAATTTTTATTCAATTACAATATTTTCAGATTAGGTGAAGATGACAACATATTTGAATTAAATATGGCTTCTGGAGGGTGTGAAGTTCATCGGTTTGATCCGGGAATCCCATCTGCTCACATCCATGAAGCCGAGCGACTCTGGCATCATCGTCTGTCTGTAGATTGGAGAGATCCCAACCCAGCCATAGCTCCACATAGATTGCATAGTAATACTAAGAAGCTGAAGACCATTCTGAATGACTTTGGACATTGGAAGGTATGACATATACAGTGCACTGAAAAAGTATTCATACCCCGTGAACTTTTCCACATTTTTGTTTACGTTACACCCACAATCTTATATGTATTTTATTTGGATTTTATGTGATATACCAACACAAATTATCAAGTATTTGTGACATGTAAAGGAAATTACGCATGGTTTTCTAATTATTTAAAAAATATAAGTCTGAAAATTGTGACATGTATTTGTATTGAGGCTAACACAAACCAAACATTTCTGAGAACCATAGTATTGTGGATTGGCAATTGAAGAGACAAGAAAACTTGTTGTCATTCAAAATCAGTACTGCAAAGTGTTAAAAAAAGGGAAAGCTATATAAATTGAGTTGCCTTGTAAAGTGTGGAAACCATTTTATTAAAAATAATTGGAATAAGAATTATCATATACACTTCATAATACAGAGGCTGAGTGGCTACATGTACAAACATTGCCGACGCCTGCACGAGACTGCTTGGTAGTTAGGAAAATAACCCAGCCTAAAACCGAAGGCGTCAAGAATTACATTATTTAATAAAGAATGAAATGATTCATAGCAGGTCATCAAAGAAATCGATAAGATCGCTTTTGTTTGCTATTATTCCGTCAAGATACTAATCACCATTAACTTGTAGTGTTCTGACCATCTTCTCTCCAGTTCTTCACTGTGAATCCGGTCTAAATATATTGTGAAGATCTGTAACCCTGTTTACTTCACAGATGAGCCTTCCAAAGTATATGGCAGGATGAGACCTCATGTATGGCAGTGGCATACCTCACCCAGCAGCTGCCATATTAAAAAAGCCTATGCTGTGCAATGTGCTTTTTTCAGAATGCCTCTGCATACAATAGACAGTCAACTGAGCTTTCCTATACAGTTAAGAGCCCCATACACATTAGACTAAGGTGGGTCGATCCCGTTGATATCGACAGGTTTGGCTGACAACCTAAAGTGTATGGAGCAACAGCTGACTGATCAACTGAGGAGATGTGGATATGCATGTCCTATTTTGAAATACTGATCACATTGTTTTACCGGAGACAAGCCGACATGTCAACCGGCAGCTTTTGCATAGAGAACACCGGAGTACTCAGCCGAATGAGCTCTCCTGTGTATGTGATAGTCGACTGTGATGGCTGTTAGCCAAAGTATCTTTAGGCCACCAGCCATCTAATGTGAATGACCAGCTTTAGAAAAGGACGGACTTTTGATCTCTTATTAATAGGAGTTTATGGGTACATGTGACGTAAGGAAGGATTTTACGTGACACATACGCTGAATGAGTGCTGCAAGCACAGACTGAATGTAGATTTGATGGGATTGATGCTGCAGTCCTAATAAAAAGGTGTAATCAGTAAATAGAGACAAATCTCATTTACAGTCTGCGACAATTAGAGGGTACAAAAATAGCACATATTGGATTTCCACATTCCCAATTCTTTTTTTTTCTCTTGTGAAATAAATACTTCCAGAGGGTCTAATATCAGGCTGTCCATCTTTTTCTTTATATGGTGACAACATGCATGCATTGCTTGGCAAATATCTAAAAAGGAATCTGTAATGATAAAATGAGCTATGGTTGAAAAGATTCTTATGCTGAATGCATTTTTTTACTATAAAATATTGATTTATTAACAATTAATGTAAAGGCTTATTCTCCTGCTCACAGTGTAGTCTTATAATAATGTGCGCACATATTTATTCATGGTGCCAAGACTCATTTTTAAATCTGCCCCATTTTTTCACATATCATCTTTCAAAGGCTTCAGCTCCAGGCGCTATTTACCATCTAGATGCCATTGGACCCATGCTGATGTACTTCTATTGCTCATTGTCACTTATCCACATTGCAGTGTATCTCAGCTGACTTTGTGTCAGCATAGCTCTAACTCCAGCACTAATATAGAGTACTAGTAATTGAACCCATTCTACGCCCGTGTGGCGAGCATTTTTATTGGTACTTTAATTTTATGCCATTTTTTGAAGAGACTGTGTCTGCGAATTCACATATACAGTGTCTTCAATAAAATGGTGCCGGAGATCGTGGTATACGCACGCTCTGATTCCGGCGCCATTTTGTTGATGTAATGTACTACAACGGTGATGACGAACCTTTTAGAGACCGAGTGCCCAAACTGCAACCCCAAACCCACTTATTTATCGCAAAGTGCCAACACGCCAATTTAACCTGATTTCTGAGGTTTTGGTTTAGAAAAAACAACTCATACAGAGAGCAGGCGGGGGCAACAAAGTGCAGACACAGACAGAAGCAGGGGTATCAGGCGCAGATATAAAGGAATAAACTCTCCCATCCTGGTATATGGTCCCCCATCCTTGTATATGTTCCCCCATCCTGTTATATGTCCCCCCACCCTGTTATATGTTCCCCCCACCCTGTTATATGTTCCCCCATCTTTGTATATGGTCCCTCATTCCGATGTATACTCTCCCATCCAGGTGTATGCTCCCCCATCCTGTTTTATGTTCCTCCATCCTGGCATATGCTCCCCCATCCTGCCTGCGCTGCTGTTGTTCAATATATAGAAAAAAAACAATAAACACTCCTACTCACCTTTCCGCTGCTCCTCTGCAGCGCGTCATTGCCTTCGAAGCCAGCAGCTGACTTATAATAATAATAACAATAATGATCTTTTTATTTATATAGCACCAACATATTCCGCAGAACTTTACAATTCAGAAAATTTACAGACGTTATCGGCACTGTCCCCATTGGGTCTCATAATCTACATTCCCTATCAGTATGTCTTTGGAGTGTGGGAGGGAACCAGTGTACCTGGAGGAAACCCACACAAACACGGGGAGAACATACAAACTCCTTGCAGATGTTGTCCTTGGTGGGATTTGAACCCAGGACTCCAGCGCTGCAAGGCCACTGTGCTGCGCGGACTTCAGCGTCCAAGCGACAGGGGCGCATTACGTCACTGCCATGCACCCAGTCACGTGCAAGCCGACGTCAGCTGCTTATCTCTGATTGGTCAGCAGCGTGTATGGTGGCGCACGGACCCGGCAAGTTCGTGCGCTGCAATACACTTCAGCTGGATGTCTTCAGCTGCAATACACTTCAGCTGGCGTCTGCAGTGTCCGCACTATGGCGCCATTTTATTTAAGAGTGTCTTCAATAAAATGCGTAGTGCGGTGTTCGCATGCGCTTACTCCGGCGCCACACTGTGCAGGCGCCAAGGCTTTTGACACAAGGACACATCTCTGGCTAGATTATAGATATTCTACCTTTAAAATTCATTCTATGCATCTGTGCACTGCAGGCTAATTTACAGTACCCTATCTGACCAATTTTATCTTCTGCCATCTACATAAAGGAAAATGAGAATCTCAGGACCATATCATGATAGACGAAGAAGACTCAGTATAATGTATCCTATCGAGAACCACAAACTGAGCCAATAACTCTTTAAGAATTATGTAAAAATCAAAAATTTATTTAAATCAACATATACATAGGGCTTAAAACAAAAGCGATACTAAGTAGCATTGCCCTGAACAGGATTTTTTTTTTCCATATTGATACATAGATTGGGGTTTAGCAGGTTGAGCCCAAAACAATTCCATGGAGGCAGAGCCTGGGTACATGGGGTATAGTAATGAAAGTAATACATTGCGATCACATCACCATAATAATACGTCCTTCCACAAGCTAAGGGCATAAATGCATATATCTCACAAAAAACACTGATCAAAAAGGACCATGTAACATGAAAATCAATAAGTCACGAGGAATAGACAATTGTATATATGTAAACAGGGATGCCTATGTTTATTATCTGACTAAATACATGGGCTAATAGGTAATGAAAAAGGTTTTCAGATCAGGTGAGTATATAGAAGTAATAGATTAGGTGACTACAGATCGAGCAAAGAGTACGGTACTGAGTATAATCTCTTACTCATGGCCCACGATGTGTGCCCTAATGCCCCAACGCATGTTTCAGATTAACCTTCTTCTCGGGGAGGAGCTCACTATATCAGTATTACTGCCTGCTGGGTCGGCTCCAGGTTTTTGTGGGCCTTGGGCGAAAGAGTCTCAGTGGGCCCCTTCAACACATCATACCACGATTCATGATGCACAGATACCGCATATATATATATCTATATATCTATCTACTATATAATCGGCTTATCTCGTCTGTCTGTCCGTCCAGGAAATCCCGCGTCGCTGATTGGTCTGGCCGCGGCCAATCAGCGACGCAGGATTTCAGAACAAGATGGCGGCCTCCTTCCGCATGGAGGTCAGCGGCGATGCAGCCGGGAGATGACCGGCGCTAGCCAGTCATCTCCTGGCTGCTCGCAGCAGAAGTACCCGCACAGGTAGCGCCGCTCCCCGGTCCTCACTAACATGGTTCGCTGATTGGCCGCGACCAATCAGCGATATTGGCGCGAAATTTAAAACACCGCTGTCCTGTTTGGTCGCGGCCGCCACCAATCAGCAACAAGCGCAGTCTGGCGGCGAATTGGCGCCGGATTTGAAACACGCCTCGCTGATTGGTCGCACCCGCCCGGCTGCGACCAATCAGCGATATTGGCTTGAAATTTAAAACACCGCTTCTCTGATTGGTCGCTGCCCGGCCGCGAATTGGCGCCGGATTTGAAACACGCAGGCCACCGTCGGGAGATGACCGGTGCAAGCATGGAGGTCAGCGGTGATGCAGCCGGGAGATGACTGGCGCTAGCCGGTCATCTCCCGGCTGCTCGCAGCGGAAGTACCCGCACAGGCAGTACCGCTCCCCGGTCCTCACTAACACTGTTCGCCAGCCGCGACCAATCAGTGATATTGGCACCAAATTTAAACACCGCTCTCCGGCCAATTGGCGCCGGATCTCATTAGTCGCGCCCGGTCGGCTGCATGCATATTCTAGAATACCCGATGCGTTAGAATCGGGCCACCATCATACATATATATATATATATATATATATATATATATATATATATATATATATATATATATATATATATATATATATATATATATATATATATATATCATAGAATCATAGAATGGTAGAGTTGGAAGGGACCTCCTGGGTCATCTGGTCCAACCCCCTGCTCAAAGCAGGATTCACTAGATCATCTCAGACAGATGTCTGTCCAGCCTCTGTTTGAAGACGTCCATTGAAGGGGAACTCACCACCTCTCGTGGCAGCCTGTTCCACTCATTAATCACCCTAACTGTCAAAAAGTTTTTTCTAGTATCTAATCTGTGTCTCCTCCCATTTAGTTTCATCCCATTGCTTCTAGTCTTTCCTTGTGCAAATGAGAATAAAGATGATCCTTCTACAATGTGACAGCCCTTGACATATTTGTAGACAGCTATTAAGTCTCCTCTCAGTCTTCTTTTTTGCAAGCTAAACATTCCCAAATCCTGCAACCGTTCCTCATAGGACATGGTTTGCAGACCAGTCACCATTCTGGTCGCTCTTCTCTGAACTTGCTCCAGTTTGTCTATGTCTTTTTTAAAATGTGGTGCCCAAAACTGTACACAGTATTCCAGATGAGGTCTGACCAAAGAGGAGTAAAGACCGATAATGACTTCACGTGATCTAGACTGTATGCTTCTGTTAATACATCCCAGAATTGTATTTGCCTTTTTTGCTGCTGCATCACACTGTTGACTCATGTTCAGTCTATGATCTATTAGTATACCTAAGTCTTTTTCACATGTACTGTTGCTTAGCTCTATTCCTCCCATTCTGTATATGCTTTTTTCATTTTTATTGCCCAGATGTAGTACTTTGCATTTTTCCCTGTTAAAAACCTGTTCTGTTGGTTGCTGCCCACTGCTCCAGTTTATTTAGGTCTTTTTGAATCCTCTCTCTCTCTTCTCTAGTATTAGCTATCCCTCCTAGCTTTGTGTCATCAGCAAATTTAATCAGTTTACCCTCAATTCCTTCATCTAAATCATTGATAAAGATGTTGAACAATACAGGTCCCAGGACGGAGCCCTGTGGTACCCCACTTGAGACATTCATCCAGCTGGATGTGAAGCCATTTACAACCACCCTTTGAGTCCGATCACTAAGCCAGTTATGAATCCACCTAACAGTTGCCTGGTCCATTGCATACTTGGTCATTTTTTCAATAAGGATGATGTGAGATACTTTGTCAAATGCTTTGCTGAAGTCAAGATATACTATATCTACAGCATTTCCCTGATCCACCCAGTCAGTGATTCTGTCATAGAAGGAAATTAAGTTAGTCTGACATGACTTGTTAGTTACAAACCCATGCTGACTCTGGTTAATCACTTCATTCTTATCCATGTACTTACATACATGTTGTTTAATAATTTGTTCAAAGATCTTTCCTGGTATAGAAGTCAGACTCACCGGCCTATAGTTCCCTGGGTCCACCTTCTTCCCCTTCTTGAAGATAGGAACAACATTTGCTCTTCTCCAGTCTTCTGGGACTTCTCCTGTTCTCCAAGAATTTTCAAAGATTATGGAGAGTGGTTCTAAAATTTCTTCTACAATCTCCTTCAGTACTCTGGGGTGTAATTCATCTGGACCTGGAGACTTGAACTCATTTATGTTAGCTAAATATTCCCTCACAATCTTTCTGTTTACTGATAACTTGGATTCCTCTATTCCTTTAAAAGGACAGTGAAGATCAGTTGATGTTACATTTTCTTTCTGAGAGAAAACAGATGCAAAATAGGAATTAAAAAGTTCGGCCTTCTCAACATCCTCTCTTACCATTTCTCCATTTTCATCCTGTAAAAATCCTATAGCATCTTTGACTTTTCTTTTACTTTTGACATACCCCCAAAATCCTTTTTTATTGCTTTTGACATCTCTTGCAAGCCTTAATTCATTGTCAGCTTTAGCTAACCTGATACGTGCCCTGCAGGATCTGCAGACTGCACTATAATCTTCTTTAGATATGCCTCCCTCTTTCCATTTAATAAACATTTCTTTCTTTCTTTTTAGCATGTGTTTAAGTTCTGTGTTCATCCATCCTGGTTTCCTTAAATGCTTCCCATTCTTCCTACTTTTCGGGATTGTTAACGATTGTGCTTTGAGAATCTCATTTTTAAAAATTTCCCATCCTTCCTGGACATTTTTGTCCTTAAGGACATCCAGCCATTGGATCCCTCCTATTCTCTTTCTGAGTCTCTTAAAATCTGCCTTTCTAAAATCTAACCTTGAAGTTTGAGTCTTCACATGTCTTCCTCCTCTAGTTATCCAAAATTCTATAATAGCATGATCGCTGCCTCCTAGGGTCCCAGCCACCTTTACCTCCTCAACCATTTCCTCCCGGTTTATAAGAATTAGATCCAAAGTAGCAGATCCCCTTGTTTTCTCCCCTACCTTTTGGAAGATAAAGTTGTCAGCAAGAGAGGATAAGAATTTGCTTGACCTGTTAGTTTTACTTGAGAGAGATTCCCAACAAATGTCTGGATAGTTGAAATCTCCCATGACCACTACGTCATATTTTTTGGAGAACTTGGTCATTTGATACATAAAGAGTTCATCCATATCTTCAGCTTGCCCAGGTGGCCTGTAGTAAATGCCTACAATGGTGTCCTTTCCGTTGTTCTCTCCTTGTATTCTTACCCAAACAGTTTCCACAGAACTCCCAGTCTCTGAAGCTTCAATCTCTGTGCAGATATACGCTTTTCTAACATAAAATGCAACACCTCCTCCTCGTTTATCAAGTCTGTTTCTTGCAAATAAGTTGTATCCTTTTAGCCTTTTATTCCAATCATGTGTATCGTCCCACCAAGTTTCAGTGATTCCAATGACATCATATTCCTTTTCCTGCATTAGTAGTTCCAATTCTCCTTGTTTGTTGCCCATGCTTTGTGCATTTGTATAAAAACATTTTAGTTTGTGATTGGTTTCTCTTCCTCCCATATTTTTATTATTTAGATTTTTTTGTGTTTGTTCTTCTTTTCCACTTCCAGTAGCAGAGATCTCAATAGTATTTGTCAGCTGTATGGCTTTTTCTGGCCTTTTGCTTCCCTTCCCACATTGTTCTAGTTTAAAGCTCTTCTGATGAGTGTAGCAAGGCGACTTCCAAATACATGTTTTCCAGTCTTCGTAAGGTGCACCCCATCTCTAGCAAGTAGTCCATCGTATAGGTAATTCATTCCGTGATCCAGAAATCCAAATCCTTGTTGACGGCACCATCGACGTAGCCAGTTGTTCACCTGTAGAATCTTATTCCACCTCATTGTTATATATATATATAGTACAATGCCAAAGATTTCACTTCTTACAATTCATGGGCGATATCTATTGTAAATTCTACAATAGCTCAGAAACCGGCAAATCATTCCATACAGAATACTGGCCCCCATAAAATGCTCCATACAGGATACTGGCCCCCATATAACGCTCCATACAGGACACTGGCCCCCGCATAATGCTCTATGAAGGCTGTCACCCCCACCTCCCTTATAATGCCCCATGCAGGATGTCACTTTTTCCCCCATATAATGCCCCATGCAGGATGTCACACCCACCCCCCCTTATAATGCCCCATGCAGGATGTCACTTTTTCCCCCATATAATGCCCCATGCAGGATGTCACACCCACCCCCCCCTTATAATGCCCCATGCAGGATGTCACTTTTTCCCCCATATAATGCCCCATGCAGGATGTCACACACCCCCTCCCTTATAATGCCCCATGCAGGATGTCACACACCCATTCCCTTATAATACCCTATTCAGTATGTCACTCCCCCCCCTATATAATGCCCTATGCAGGATGTCATTCCCCCCACTTTTGATGCCCCATTCAGTATGTCACTCCCCCATTGATCAAAATCAAATACTCACCTCACTCCTCCTCACCTGCTGCCGCTGCTCAGGTCCGGACTCCAGCGTTGCCGGCTTCTCCCTGCTCTGCGCTGCCTGTGACGGCTCAGGGGAGGGCGCGGTGGGAAAATGTCCCCGCACCCTCTGACCTGAGACATCACAGGGAGCGCACAGCAGGAAGACAGCGGATCTGCGGAAGCACGGGGAGAGGTAAGTATTGTGCCGGCTGCCGGGGCCCTGCATTGGGGGGGGCTCTGGCACCGCTCTCCTCCGCTCATGGGTCCCATAGAGGCAGAGAAGGAGGTAATACAAGGCAGGCCAGACGAGTGAAAGAGGCGTGTTTTTCTGGGCACAGCGCCGCTCTCTCTTTTTTCCATACTCCGGGCTTCGTGGACGCCTGCAGCTTGCTTCACTTACACCTACCTCGTGATTGCAGTCCTCAGGAGCGAGATCAGAGAGGCAGAGAAGGAGGTACCAGTAATAGGATACAAGGGCGGGCCAGAGGGATGTGCTACCACTCTGATAGTCTTGGAGACAGGGAGGGCTTAGAAATTAAATTAAATTATACTCCCTATAAGATGACACCCAGTGTATAAGACGACTCCTGACTTTTGAGAAGATTTTCAGGGGTTAAAAAGTCATCTTATACGCCGGAAAATACGGTATGTTGGGCCTAGTCTGTATATTAACAATAAGTTTGCATTTACTGTGCTATGTGAAAAAGAATGTGATTGTGGGTCTAACCCTTTAACATAAAATGTTTTTTTAACCCCTTTGCCATGAAACCTATTTTCACCTTCTTGACCAGGCCAATTTTTTCAATTCTGACCAGTGTCATTTTTATGGAACACTTCAACATATCCTAGTGAATCTGAGATTGTTATTTTTTGTGACACATTGTAATTTATGCTAGTGGTAAATTTAAGCCAATATTTCTTGTGTTTATTTGTGAAAATATCGTAATTTTGCCAAAAGTTTTAAAAATTACACAACTTTGAATTTTTATGTCCCTAAACCAGAGAGTTACAAATAGTTAATGAATAGTATTTACCACATGTCCACTTTACATCAGCATCATTTTTAAACATAATCTTTTTTTTTTATACGAAGTTAGAGGGGTTAAAAGTTTATCAGCCAGCAATTTCTCATTTTTCCATCAAAATTTACAAAACCTTTTTTTAGGGACCACATCACATTTGAAGTGACTTTGAGGGGCCTATATGACAGAAAATACCCAAAAGTGACACCATTCTAAAAACTGAACCCCTCAAGGTGTTTAAAACCACATTCAAGAAGTTTAATAACCCTTCAGGTTATTCACAGGAATTAAAGCAATATGGGAAGAAAAAATTAACATTTTTAATTTTTTCTGCAAAAACGTTCCTTTTAGTCCAAAATGTTTAATTTTCATAAGGATAACAGGAGAAAATGGATCATACAATTTGTTGTGCAATTTCTCTTGAGTACGCCGGTACCCTTGATGTGTCTACTCAGTGTAAACCTACACAAATGACCCCATTTTGGAAACTATACCCCTCAAGGAATTATCTAGCGATGTGGTGAGCACATTGAACCCTCTGGTGCTTCACAAAATTTTATAACGTTGAGCCGTGAAAATGAAAAAATTTTTCTCTCAAAAAAATGTTGCTTTAGCCTGAAATTTTTCATTTTCACAAGGGTTACAGGATAAAATGGACTGTACAATTTTTCCTGAGTGCATCGATAACCCATATGTAGTGGAAAACTCCTGTTGGGCGTACGGCAGGCCTCAGAAGGGAATTTTGGCTGGAATAGATTGCCGATGCCATGTCACATTGGCAGAGCCCTTGAGGTGCCAGAACAGCAGAAACCCCCATGAGTGACCCAATTTTACTAACTACACCTCTCAATTGATTCATCTAAGGATGCAGTGATCATATTGACACTATGGGAATGTCACAGAATTTTATACTATTGGGCAGTGAAGAGAAAAATAATTTCATTTTTTCCACAAAAATTTTGTTTTAGCCGTAGATTTTACATTTTCACACAGGGAAATGGGTAAAAAATGGCACAAAATTTGTCACCCCATATGTGGCTGTGCAGTACTGCTTAGCCATACGGCAGGGCTGGGGTGAGATGGAGCGCTATTTGACTCTTATAGAACAAATTATCATAGAATAGTTTGCGGACTCCATGTACAGAATCCACCCTCAAGTGACCCCATTTTGGAAATTATACCCCTCTGGGAATTTATCTACAGGTGTAGTGACGATTTTCACTAGACGGATATTTTTCAGAAACAAGTAGCAGTGGAAGTTGCTGAGAGAAAATTGCAAATCTGCGAGTGTAGTGCCCAGTACATTGTAGTGCCCATACATTATGCCCAGCTCATGCTTCTGGAGACATTCACCCAGTAATTTAGCTGGCTTTCATCGCTACAGAAATGCCAGACATGTGGACGCTAAATGTGGTTTACACACACTGTGGGGCTCAGAAGGGAAGGGGACATTTTGATTTGGGATTGTAGAATTCACTGGATTTCTTTTGGGGGGCGAGGAGCCATAGCTCTTTTCTAGAGCCTTTGTACTACCAGTAACGTGGAAGCCCCTCATATTTCCATTGACAGATGACGGACCTGAGTGGGGACTTGCTTTCTTTATGGATTAAGTTGAAGCTTTTATTGGGAACATTTTACATAACATTTTGGATCACATTCATCCTGCGCTCTATGCTAAGCACTTACATTGGGGTTTCCATCTAAATCTCCAAATTACGTAATTCAGATGAAACCCCTGGGGAATCCATTCACTAAAATGAGGCAGCAAAGTTACTCTGGACTCCATCTGGCCTCAGTTTAGCGGTGTTCGTCTTTTCAGAGGTGCACAAAACTGTGGCCAACCACGCATTTATGCACGCTTAAAAAGACGGACACTGCTGGATCATAGGCCAGACTGAATCCACAGTGTCTCCATCTGCCTCATTATAGGGAATCTTCCACCGGAGGTTCTGTCTGAATTGGGTATTTCAGAGATTTAGACAGAAAGCCCTGTGTAAGCGCTCAGTGTAGAGCGCAGGATAAATGTGAGCCGAGCCTTACTGCGATCTTTGGGAGGCAGAATATACAAATCAACAGCAGGCCAAGAATTGGTTTTATTTATTTTTATGCCGGTCCTCATGCTCTATAAGTGATAAGGTGACTTAATTCTTTGGGTCAGTTCGATTACAGCGATACCAGTTTTATATTGGTTTTTATGTTTTGCTACTATCACAAACTAGAAAATCCTTTTTGTTTTTGCAAAACAAAGTTTTGGATCGCCATATTTTGAGAGCTATATTTCTGCCGACAGTCATGTGAGGGCTTGTTTTCTGCAGGTTGAATTTACTTTTTTCATTGGTGCCAATTTCGGGCACATAACATTTTTTGACTGCTTTCTGTTTAGATTTTTTGGCAGGCGGAATGAATAAAACCCTGAAATTCAGGAAATGTTTTTTTGTTTTTTTTGCCATTCAAAGTGTAGGAAAATTGATAAGACAGCTTTATTCTTCAGGTCAGTACGATTACAGCAATACCACATTTGTATAATTTTTTTTTTATGTTTTGCCGCTTTTACACAATAAAAACTATTTTATAAAAAAATAATTATTTTGCATCTCTATATTCTGAGAGCTATAGCTTTTTTTATTTTTTCACTGATGGAGCTGTATGGCGGCTTGTTATTTGCAGGACGATATGACGTTTTCATGGATACCATATTTATTTACATTTGACTTTTTGATTGCGTTTTATTCCACTGTTTCTTTGGCGGTATGATGAAAAAGCATTGTTTTTGCCATTTTTTTTTTTACTGTTTTATTTTATTATTCTATAATAGTGTTGAGTTATAGGCTGCGTGCCCACTATGCGTTTTTCAAGCATTTTTGCCGTGGAATTTCCGCAGCGAAAATGCTTAAAAAAACGCTTGGTAATACGTGCCCCATGGTCCCCAATGATAATCCGCATGTGCTGTGCACATGCTGCGGAAATTTCCGCAGCAGATTATCATTGCGGAAAAATATGCAGCATGTCCATTAATTTTGCGGACACGTAGAGTAATCGCCGCCATTGACTTGCATTGGACCGCGTGACATCCGCATCACTGCATCTGTACATGCGGATATCACACGGTTCAATGTGCAGATGGTTCCCAGGTCTGGAGGAGAGGATACTCTAATCCAGACCTGGGTACCATAGAAACTGTAAAAAAAAATATTTAAAATAAAAAATAAAGATTATACTTACCTTCCGATGTCCTCCCGGTGTTTTCTCCCCTCCATCTGGTCTGCTATATGGGTCGCGTTGTTGTGAAGGACCTGCCATGACATCATTAAGTCATGTGACCTGTCACATGACTCAATGATGTCCTTCACACCTCCGCGAGCCGCCCAAGACACCGGACGCAGCAGAGAAAACACCCGGAGGACATCGGAAGGTGAGTATAATCTTTTTATTTTTTACCATTCTTATTCTTTTTTTTTAACTAATTTGGTCACACTACTATAAATCCATGCCGGTTGCATGGATTTATATAGTGTGAACAAGTTGTCAAGCACTTTCCAAGTGATGCTAAAATCGCTTGGAAAAGCGTTTGATAACCCGCATGCGGAAATGCATGTGAAGAACGCTTGACAAACGCTTCTACCTTGCGGGAAAAACGCATGTAAAATCCGCATGCACTTTTCCTGCCAGGGAGAAGCGGAAAAAATCTGCAGCATTTCTGCATCGTGGGCACTTAGCCAAAGGCTGCATGATATTTCTTCCTGTTTTCTATACAAAGTATAATATTTTCAGAAAGAATCGTGTTTAAATGATACTTTAATTTTTTAGTACACCGATAACATTTCCATTTCACATATAATATTAGGATACATGTAGAAACATAATGGCATACACTATGGCCTCTGAATGTGTTCACTTAGAATTATCCGTGTATGTGTTTAATTACTATAATTGTATGTCTCAAAAGTAAGCATTTTTTTTTGTTTTATTTACAATATAACCCAGGGCTGAGATTGTAATTGGAACTGAAATTGACATTTATAGTTGGTGCTCGGAGTTTGTATTTTTTATTATATTGAAAAATTATTCATATTAAATTTGCAGAATTAACAGTTCTGCTTTCAGTTAGGATTGCACAATTGCCCAGAGTTCACTATCTATAAGGAGCTATGAGTTTTTGTAGCCAAACTAAAGTCTGCAGAAGATGTGGGTAATTAATACCATATGCCGATAATGACTGCAAAGAGTGTTACATTTTCTTTCTCACATTGAAAGTTTGGAGTGATATGATTCAGGTTACACAAACAAGAGATCTGAGAGATTAGACCTAGAAACGAAGCCATCAGAAATGCAAGTCCCTTTTGTGAATGTATTTTGTAAGAACTGTGTGTATGTTGTCATTTTTTTTTTTTGTTTGTAGATAGACAATAAATCGATAACCAATAGAGATAACACTGTATCATTTCAATGCAGAATACTGCCAGAGCAACTACAGACCCGCATACACATTAAATGAAAGTTAGATGACGAAGGATGAGATCGACCGCTAAAACAGTTGCATTTGGTGACTGTGGCCAACTTTAACCAAATTTCTGGATGTCTTTTAGAGCATATCAAGTAGTTTATTCATATAGTGAACTGTGGACTCCTCTGACTATTCTGAGCAAAGCAGAGACTTCAGGCCCCCATACACAGTAGATAATAAAGGTCACCAAAACTCACCGATTGTGTCAATACCAGCTGACTATATGGTGTGTATAGGGGCCTCCAGACATTCCCCACCACCTTTTCCGGCACCTCAGGGCACTGATTGATGTTTGTCTGCTGTGTATCTGCATGTACAGCAGCCAGAGGGGCATGCATCACCATGAGTACTGTGTTTTTACAGGGGACCTTAGCTATGTGTCTGGTGTATTCTCTGATTGTTCCTTTTAGCTAAATGGTACTTTTTTATTGTTTTGTTTTATTTTGTCTTATAGGCAAGTGAAACATAGTGTCGCATAGTATAATAACTAGGGTTGAGCGAGTATGTTCTGTCCGAGTATGCTCGGGCCGAGCTCCGAGTATTTACAGCTGCTCGGTCATATGGTTGAATCGCTCCCGTGTGCATGATTTGCAACTGTTTGACAGCTGTATTACATGGGAGAAATGTGTAAGAAATAGACATTCCTCCCATGTAATAAAACTGTCAAACAGTCGCAAATCATGCACACGGGAGCGATTTAACCTTATCACCGAGCAGCTGTAAATACTCGGAGCTCGGCCCGAGCATACTCGGCGAAAGGGTTAATAGAACATACTCGCTCAACACTAATAATAACATATTGGCTTCAATATAATTGAATTTGGTCCAGCTATCAGATATTAGCTGGCCAGTTTGTTAAAAAACGTTACCAGTGTGATATATAATGGCTTCTGTACTGATCTCACTGCAGAGCTGTGTGTGATTATAACTAACACATCTGCAGGTTCCTCTCAGCCTCCATCTCACAGGCAGACAGGGTTGCAGTATTGTTACATTACAGCACAGCTGTGAGAGCTGCATCAAATGTGTTTGTAAGAAAGTTCAGTTCTACTGTTCTCACACTGGTAACACCCTCTTTTATTAAAAATAAGCAGATTCTTATGCAGATCAATGTCTGGCCCATAGATCTCTACAGCTCATTTACATATAAGATTGTACTTATATTATGGATTTCTCTGGAATAAGACATCTGATCGTAGATATCAAGGTATCATGTTATTCAGCTTCCTATGACTTGCATGCCCATATAGACGGCTTAGGAGGGTCGATCCTACTGACCGATTCCCTTTAACTGCTTGTAAAATCAGTATTAAGTATACGTATTTTAATCAACTTCAGTAAACTAAAGCTTAGGTTATACAAAGGTTTTATATTAGAGGCTTCTAGAATACATTGAATTGCATGCTATATACTGCTGTCAATATGGATACATGTAAGAGTTGCATTTTGATCCACCTTGCAACTAACTTTTCTATAAAAGTGCAACTCAAGTAATGAAATGTTGCATGACTTCTAGCACAATGGCCATATCCTGCGCATGAGTTGCCTCAGGCTGGGACTATGAAACTGAAATCCTAGTCAATCCTGAATATTTTATTTTAGTTTTGTATTTCACAGTTGTGAACTTATACTATTGTGGACCTTTCACTTATCAGCCATGCCTACAGGGCAAAAGTTTACCACTTTTAAGCCCTAGTAATTATCTGTTTCTTATCTTGACATGCAAGGTGTGGTTAGCCAGGGGTTCATAAAGCACTGTCCATATATCCTCAGGACAAATTGTGAGCCTGAAAATAAATCCTTGACTAAAACATACAATGGAAATCGAAAATAACCTACTGTATAGCAACTAAATAAAATGTATGTAATGGATATATTTAAATTGAAATCTTAGAAATATATAGGGCATGAATTATATTTAATGAACATATTAAACACTTAGGAGAAATACTTAGTCATTACGTTTATCTGTAATAACGCGAATCCAGAGAAGTCAAAATTGTTTTATAATAATTAATACTATACTTTTTTACACAACTACCATAGATTAGAATGAAGAGACAAAAGACGTGCTGTGGAATGGTCCTGTGTGATCGCTACTTCATTCATAACATGTAAAATAAAACAACAGAAAGAGGACAGCGCCTTGTGTGATATGTTTTGATAAGTTAATATAGAAAACAGAGGTTCCTAATGAGTGAATTTTCACCTTTTAACTGTTGCTTAAAAGCATATCTGAACCTGTTACAGGGTAGGAGGAACAGTAGACAGCTGGTGCCTGGCATGTAGTAAAAGGAAGATGCTAAATAGGCGCTGTCACTCCCAACAGTGAAAAATATATAAGACCCAGCACCACCTTATGATAAGACATACACCTGTGCCAAAATCCCTGAGAAATAAATGAGAGAAAAGAAGCAAAGGGTAGAACAGGCACCAAGCATAGTAAATAATCAAATATAGAGGCAGTGTGTTGAAAACATTGTAGAAATTTTATTATAGAAAAGACATACAACACCACTTAGTAAAAAAGTACAGTTAAAAAACATATAAGACAAGAAAAAACGCATGGACAAAAATAACCCTCTAGAAAGTTCTAACATGTGAATCCAATATAATTTGCATACAGATATATACATCAGAGAATATATGGTACAAATATAATGTGAGATCCAATGATCCTGGTAGTATAAACAAACTGCTATAATAAGCCCTCTGGATGATCTGTATGATGTAGGTATAGTATAATATAAGATTCAATAATCCTAATAATGCGAGCAGATTACTATGATGAGCCCTCTAAATAATGAATAGAAATATCACTGTAATAGTGAATTCTAACCTCAGGGAAGAATATACCCTCCCAGAAATAAATGCATATCTATCAGATAAGAATCTAACAGAGAGGCTACATGAATCAATCAAAAAGTATGATACTAACCATGTGGGTTCACACTGGCATACAGGGGATGTCGCCGATGCGTAACCCTATGCGTTACGCCATTGGGTCCTGGCTTCCTCAGAACGTGTCATCAGTCCAAATGTAGAGTAAAAAATTACGCATTTTAGGGATCTGCTGCCCGTCATCAGAGCAAAACTACATGTTTTTGATCTGATGAAGGGGAGCAGATTCTTCAAACGCGCAACCTTTTAAGACACGATTCATCAAGGCAATTTCACCTGCATTCTGGTGTAAATTGCTTTATAAAGTTCCAACATTTTTGTGTAAAAATTTAGCAACTATTCAAAGCAATTTAGTCCGGTTTCTCCCAGCTTCACTAAAATGGACGGGGTTGTGGCATTGGCGTGAAGCCACAGCTTGTCTAATTCATGATAGGCTGTGGCGTGCCCTACGTCAGAAATCTTTCTCTTTTCAGGGACCGGAGTGAGATTTCTGGAGTGGTGCACGCAACTCATCAAACGTTCCTGATTCATTAACCCCTTCACTCCGGGCCATTTTCTGTTTTTGCTCTTTTATTTTTTGCTTCCCTTCTTCCCAGAGCCATATTGTTTTCTTTTTTGGTCTATATGGCCATGTGAGGGCTTATTTTTTGAGGGACAAGTTGTACTTTTGAATGACACCATTGGTTTTACCATATCGTGTACTGCAAAATGGGAAAAAAAATTCCAAGTGCAGTGAAATTGCAAAAAAATGCAATTCCACAGTTTTTTTACCATGTTCACTAAATGCTAAAACTGACCTGCCATTATGATTCTCCAGGTCATTACAAGTTCATAGATTCCAAACTTGTATAGGCTCTTTTTTATTTAAGTAGTGAAAAAAAAATCCAAAGTTTGGTAAAAAAAAGTCGCCATTTTCCGAGGCCCGTAGCGTCTCCATTTTTCGGGATAAAGGCGGTGCTAGAAGCTGTGAGGTGGCGCTTGTGTGGACTCACTTCTTTTACCAAAATGTGAGCGCTGTACTCAGATCTTCCACAGATTCTATCAACATGACCATGGATCCAGGACATCTTGAGAGGACGGCTATGCAAGAAACTGTACTAAGTAACTGCAGCGCCGCCCCCTGATGACACCTTGTTCCAGGAGTGGCAATGGAAACTGCAGGGAGTGAGTGCAGCCCCAGCTTCCTGTGACATCCTGTCTGAGACTCCTCTCAAATGAAAGGTCACAGGAAGTGAAGTAAAAACAAACACATTCACTGATTAGCTAGGTAGGGAGAACTATAGTGAATTTTATAATAAAGCTAATTACAAAAGTGGTTGGGGTGTAAAGATGGATACTTAGAAAGGAAATACTAAGTACCTGACCAACCGTTTATTAAAGTTTGAGTATTTTTCTGGGCTTAATAAATCTGCAATTATAGGTAAAACAACATTTTTTAGACAGATATAAGTGATGTGACTCGACTAATAAATGTGTATTTTCATTCAGATAGATGTTCTGAAAGCAGACATGGAAAGCGCAGAGTGGAAGATCTTGGAAAATCTCGTTCTAGAGGGTGTTATCGAGCAGATTGGACAGCTTATTTTGGAGATCCATCTCCATTGGCCTGGGTTCGAGATCAGTGGAAATGACAGCAGTGTTGTCAGGTACTGGTACAGCTTGTTCAAAGAGCTTGAGCACAAGGACTTTAAACTTTTCTACTCATTCAAGGACTTATCGAAACCACAAATGTTCCTTAAAAAAGAGGTTTTTAATGCAAGTAGTTGCTATATACTTAGCTGGGTAAATACCAGGTGGACATAATACAAAGATACCAGAAGACTTGCACAGAATTAAACTTGCTCTCGTTATGCTGCTCCAAGAATGAAAAAAAAAAAGTCAGTGAGGATTTATATTCTGTAAAATGAGTAATTCAGTTTTCTCAATAACGCTCATCAGCCAACTTGTCTTTTTCAGAAAATTGTCTCTTATAGATTAGGAAGCTTAAAGGTTCCCCTGCTGGTAAAATATTGATATTCCCGATATTGGCAGATGTGTCATTTCAAATCTCTCTTCATAGTCTATTTAAGAAAATAGTGTGATTTTAGCTGGCAGATGTCATTTTTTTAGACTTTCAAACAACAGACAAAACATGAGTGAAGGCAAAGGTTTCTTAATCCTAATATTAAATGAATTGTGTGACTTAAAACGGATTTCAAAATACCCTTTAGAGAACTCTGTCTTAATGTAGAGGGCCTCGTTTTTCGGACAGGACACCCTAAAACCTCCGTATGTAATTGGGACCGTTCCAACCAAAAGGTATTATGAAAAGTAGTCTATCTTTTTTACCTAATGACTTGGTTACGAAGACAAGTAACATTTTCAAGTAAATAGTTTTTTTCAGATAAAACCTAACAGTATCACCATATATAATGAATGCACATGCAATGCTTTCTGCTTCTAACATGTGCTTCAGTTATATCTATGCTGCCCCCTGCAGTTTATATGAAAGCAGTGCCCCTCATACTGAGGGATAGCCAATATTGCTTTAATTCAAAATCAGACACCACAGTTTTACAGAAGCTGTATAATTATTGCAATAATGAACATTTGTTAAATTAAACAAAGAATAATCTATAGTCTATAAAGCCTGCGATCTACATGATGCAATTTGTAAAAGTTTATATTCTGGCACTTAAAAAAAAAGCCAAATATGCTTGAGAACATGCTGCCCGCAGGTAGGAGAATTATGTTCATTGTGACATCTTCCTTTAAACACATTCAACAAAATGTGGTCCATGAACACACCTCCCACCCCACTTATTTCAATGAATGGCAAATGCAATAACTAACAAAATTAGAGAGTACTTTATCTGTGATGATGTTTTTAGCAAAAACAAACAAACAAATAAACCCAAAACTGCAAAATGTCAGCCACTGTTTTTCTTTTGTGCAGTTTTCTGTCTTTTGTCAAATGTAATCAATTTCTGTCAAACTGCATTTTGCCATATTAGGATGGGCTTTTGGACATTGGCAGATAAGTGCATTGTGGGAAGTCAGGCAAAAAATACTAGCACCAGTCGTGGTGGAAGAATGCTGATGAAGAGGAACTACCCACTGTGGATATAAAGTTACAGAGCATGAGAATCCTGAATAACGTTCCTGAGTAGACTAAACCATGTTCACCAAAAGCAGTTTGAACTTGTGGGCAGCAAGACCATGTTTTTACTCAGGTTTTGAATGAAAAGACAGATTTGCTTTAAGCTGAATTTGTGGTTTGGGTTTAAAAAATAAAAGATAAATAAATGCCAAGCTGTTGCACTGTGTGAAGCCTGCCACTGTTATGTAATGGCTTGTCTGAGCTGCAGCATAACCTTGTGACTCTAAACAACAGTGGAGATTCAGCTGAAGCAACGTTCCCAGGGTTTTTTAAAAACATATTGTAAAATTGTATACAAGAGGAATTATCGTGGCCTCTAAACCTGTGTACAGCAAACATTTAATGTCATGAAGAACTCTGCAAAGGTTTTAGGCAGATGTAGAAAAAAATGCTGCAAATTAAGAAAGCTTTCAAAGATAGAAGTGTTAATAGTTTATGTATATCAGTTAACAAAATGCACAAAAAATAAATCAAAATCAAATCACTATTTGGTGTGACCACCAAAAACTGCATAAATTCTCTTAGTTACACCTGTACAGTTTTTGAAGGCACTCGTCAGGGAGGTTGTTCCAAAACATCTAGGACAACTAATCACAGATCTTCTGTGGATGTAGGCATGTGCAAAAACTTCTGTATCTTCATGTAATCCCAGACAGACTTGATGTTGAGATTAGGGCTCTGTGAGCAACATATCACTTCCAGGACGATTTGTTCTTCTTTATGCTGAAAATAGCTCTTAATGCCCTTAGTTGTATGTTTGGGGTCATGGTCCTGAAGAAGACTACATTTGGAGCCAATCAGGTGCCTCCCTGAGGATACTGCATGATTGATAATTATCTGTCTGTATTTCTCAGCATTGAGGACATCATTAATTCTGACCAAATCCACAACTCTATTGGCTGAAATGCAGCCTCAAATTTACAAAGAACCTCCTCCATGCTTCACTTTTACCTGCAGATACTCATTACTGCTGATGCAGTATGACTACTTTGTGTCTTACTGCTATGCTCAGTCTTGCCATGGTGTATGATCTGTGACATAAAACAGTCTTCCACAACCTCTACTTTATAGCATAGTTTGGCTGTTCCCCATCTAGTTTAAAGCCTACCACACAGTTGTTTCTGACTGTATTTAAACCTACTTATCAATAGGATATTATACATGTTACTATAATTCTACAAAACCAAGACTTGCAGGTCTACCTAGAACAGTGATGGCAAACCTTTTAGAGGCCGAGTGCCCAAACTCGTACATTAATTTTTTTTTTGTCTTAAAACAAAAACATAATAACAGAATTTTCAATGATATAAACAACTTATTATTGAAAGGTAAAATTTGCATTTGGCATGCTTCTCTGAAAAGTCATAGATACTCTTCGGAAAGCACTGTGTTATGGCTGCTCTCAGGAAGGCACTGTGTTATGGGTACTCTCCAGAAGGCACTGTATACTGACTCCTTGCCTCCAGTACAAGTCACTCTGGTGGTCTCCGGCTAGACAAGGAGAAATAATATCTTATTCTTTGACCATTTGACTTCTCAGGCCTGTTACAGGCCAGCAGCAGAAGCAAATCTGACGATGTTTTGTTCCTGTCACTTGAGGTCTTAGTGGCCAGGTGACCAAAAGAATGGATGTCATTACTTGCTGTCCTGCTAGAGACCACTAAAGCAGCTTGTGCTAGACCAGGGGTGGGATACCTTTTTTCTGCCTAGAGCCATTTGGATATTTATAACTTTGTACGGGGCTGTACTAAATTATCAGCTTGAATCCCCAGCAGTACAGAAATATCACCAGAACTATCATCAGTACAGAAACACATCACCAGAACAGGAATATATCACGAACCACCAGCAGAACAGAAATGCATTGTTAGAACTCCATCAGTACAGAAACACAAGCATTACAACCCTCATCAGTATAGAAATTCATCAAAAGAACCACCAGCCGCACAGGAATACATCAGCAGAACCACCAGCAGTACTAAAATGCATCAGTAGAACCCACTTCAGTAGAGAGAGACCGCATCACAACCCTCATCAGTACAGAAATACATCTCCAGAACCCCCAGCAGAACAGAAATACTGTTATGCGCTTGGTTGTGAAACCACTGTGCCACGGTCCAGAGATGAAGCCTGGAGGAGTGTAACTAAGTGACCACCTGGTTCTTAACTAGAGCCCCTAATAGTGGGGTTAGACTTTGATCCAGGTGGACACCAGGTACTACTGCAGGACAGACTCCGGAGCCGTAGCAGCTGACCCCAAAAGGAATGTACGGAAGCAGGGATGGACTCAGGCATAACCGCCAGGAAATGAATAGCCGGAGGGTGGATACTGCATGACTGGTAGACAGGACTGGAACTGGAAAGCAGGAACAGACGGGACAGGTTACGGGAACGCAGGACGAACAGGTGCAGGAGCGGGTTCAGACTGGACGGATGAGAGAGCGGTAACAGATGCAGACCAGGCGGGTCAGGATGAGGACTTGGTATAGGCGGGATGGGATCAGGAGCAGGTACAGGCAGATGGATGGGTTCAAGAACAGGAAGCACGGGTACAGGGACCTTACAACTTAGACGTGAAAATATTAATAGACTAGAGTTGCTAAGGCAATAGGGGAGGGTTCCTTAAATACCTGATGTCGCCCATCTATTGGCTGGGGAGATTTTCAGAAGCACGGGTGCGACCCCTTTAAGAAGCAGGGAGCACGCGCACGCCCTAACCATCCTCCCAGGAGATCTGCTTGTCGTGCGCAGGAACTAGGTGAAAGCAGACGCTGCAGGGACCGGAGCAGCACAGGAGGGTGAGTAAACACACCGGTGACCCTGCTGAGAGGAGGATGGAGACTCAAGCAAAGGCGCCGGCGCTATCCTAACAAATACATCACCAGAACCACCAGCAGTACAGAAATTCATCACCGGAACCACCAGCAGTGCAGAAATACATCAATAGAACCCTATCAGTACAGAAACACAGCAATACATCACCAGAAGTACAGAAATACATCACCAGAATCACCAGCAATACAGAAATACGTCAGTAGAACCCCATCAGTACAGAAACACAGCATCACAACCCTCATCAGTACAGAAATACATCACCAGAACCACCAGCAGTACAGAAATACATCACCAGAACCACTAGTAGTACAGAAATCAGTAGACCCCCCAAACACAGCAGCACCACCCTCAATACAGGAATACATCACCATCAGTACATGAATACATCATCTGAACCACCATCAGTGCATGAATACATCACCAGGACCACCAACAGTTCATGGTACACTAATTATATTGTCTGGTCAGCCTCATATACATTTGTATCACATGAATCTGCAATGACCAGTATGTATATCCTTAACAATGGTAATGAGATGTTGGGAATTATCAGTGATTATCAGACTGCGGACCATACAGGAACCACGATACTGATGAAAATTAGTCAGTATCACAAATAAACATTTACATCCAGTACCTTCTAGATGACATTGTCTCTGATTGAAGTTGTTCTCTTTCTTTTCTTCATCTTGTCCAGATGCCAAGACGACTTTTCTCATCCACAGCTTGTCTCCGCAGACTTCCCTCTTCTCCAGTCTTCTGCAGCACATCCTGACACAAAGCCCTTAAAAATGGCAGTGATCATAATGCTCCTGAATAAAAATATATGCCTATACTGAGCCCCTGAATAAACAATTGCCCCTCACTATATTAGATGCACAAAATATGACCCACCCTGCACAAAATATGACCCACACACTGTTCCTCCTATGGTACACGCCCTCCACACTACCCTCTCCTTTTCATCATGGGCCTCCTTTTCACATTGTCCTCTCACACTGTGTCCCCCCTATACTACCCACTCTCTATACTGTGCCCCTTCGTCACAATCCCCCCTTCACGGCATATTGTCTCTTCCTGGCTGTGCCCTTACACTGTCCCCCCATGCTGCCCTCTCTTCTGTATACCGAGAACGCACATTACCCAGTCTCTATTCTGTGCCCCTCACACTTTTCTTCACCAATACTGTCTCCTCACACATTCCCCCCTCAAACTGTCTCCTCTCATATCCTCCTGCTAACCATACTGTCTCCTCACACATCCGCCATGCTCTCCATACTGTTGGCACCCATCCTCCTCCCCATACTGTGTCTGCATATATTCCCCCCTTGCTCTTCATAGTATCAGCACCTATCCCCACTCGCCCCTCGTTCTGTCAGCATCCACCCCCCTCTCGCTACCCATACTGTGTCTGCACCCATCCCCTCCCTCACTTCACATACTATGTCCTCAAATTTCTCGCTTCCCATACTGTGTCCGCATCCCATCCCCTCCCCTCGCTCTCCATACTGTGTCTGCACCCATCCCCCTCATACATGCCTCCTATCCCTACTCCACATCCTGTGTCTGCACCCTACACTTCCTCACTCTCCAATCCTCAGATTTCTCCACCCCTTTGCTCCCCATTCTGTGTCCACATACATGCTTCCCATACTATCTTCCAATTACAATAAATCTTCGATGTCTTCAGCTCCACTGGACCACTTAACACCAACGCTGCCTGCGCCTCTGTTGCTGGCGAGTGACATCAGCGTGATCAGATGACCTGATCGTGCTGCTGACGTCGTCCTGACCGTTCAGGGCTTCAATTATACTTGCATCTGAAAGGTGCGCTGCACCTTCTCTGTGCCGACTGTCAGCTTGACAGCCAGCACAGAGGACTGCTGAATCCCAGAAAAAGTCATAGTACTGGGGCAACGGTAATAGAGGCCCACGATAGAGGGCTCTAAGCACCACCTCTAGCACGCGTGCCATAGGTTTGCCATCACTGACCTAGAAGAATTGATACTGTTCTGAAGACAAAGGGTGGTCACACCAAATATTGATTTGATTTAGATTTTTCTTTTGTTCATTCTATTGCATGTTGTTAATTGATTTTTTTTTTTTTTTAACACTTATTTTTTAAAGCAGTCTTATAGTGCAGCATTTTTTCCACCAGCGCCTAAAACTTTTGCACAGTACTGTGTATCAGATTATCTAAGGAGAATGTGTTGAGATTGTTATGTAATAACACAGCTGGATTGTGTTGGCTAAGTATTTGTTTCAATATTTATGATGGTTTATTTGTTATTGATCAGCATTGTGCAGTGAAATATAAATAATTTGGAATTATTTCAAAAAAATAAAAATTCGTACAATTTCACATGACTTCCAGTATCTGTACAGAATTGTTTACTTAATTTATTGGTGGGTTGGATAGAAGAGGGATATTTTTTCCGCGTAGATATCAGACCTCCTTTACTTGGCAGAGGCTGAATGGTGGTACAAAATAATCCCTGCAGTTCCATACCATGTGTTTTATCGTATGTTGGCGATATGAAAATACAAAGAGTGATTAAAATGGATTTTACCCCTTAAGGATGGAGCCAATTATGTCCTTAATGACCAAGCCAAATTTTACAATTCTGACCAGTGTCAATTTATGAGGTAATAACTCTGAAACGCTTCAACGGATCCCCCTGATTCTGAGATTGTTTTTTCGTGACATATTGTACTTCATGATAGTGATAACATTTATTCAATATGACTTGCGTTTGTGAAAAAAAACGAAAATTTGACGAAAATTTAGAAAATTTTCAAACTTTGAATTTTTATGCCCTTAAATCAGAGGTCACACAAAAGTTAATAAATAACATTTCCCACATGTCTACTTTACATCAGCACCATTTTGTAACCAAAATTTTTTATTTGTTAGGAAGTTATAAGGGTTAAAAGTTGACCAGTGATTTCTCATTTTTCCAACAAAATTTACAAAACTATTTTTTTAGGGACCACATCACATTTGAAGTGACTTTGAGGGGTCTTTATGACAGAAAATACTCAAAAGTGACACCATTCTAAAAACTGCACCCCTCAAGGTGCTCAAAACCACATTCAAGAAGTTTGTTAACCCTTTACGTGCTTCACAGGAACTGAAGCAACGTGGAAGGAAAAAATTACTATTTAACTTTTTTTCACCAAATTTTACTTCAGGACCTAAATTTTTTAATTTTCTCAAGGGTAATGAGAAAATGGGCCACAAAATTTGTTGTGCAATTTCTCCTGAGCACGCCAATACCCCACATGTGGGGGAAAACCACTGTTTGGGCGCACGGCAGTGCTCGGAAGGGAAGGAGCGCCATTTCACTTTTTGAATGTAAAATTTGCTTGAATAATTAGTGGACGCCATGTCGCGTTTGGGGAGCCCCTGATGCGCCTAAACAGTGGAAAGCCCCCACAAGTGACCACATTTTGGAAACTACACCCCTCAAGGATTTTATCAAGGGGTATAGTGAACATTTTGAACCCAGAGGTACGACACAGAATTTGATAACATTAGGTCATCATATTGAATAAGTTGTCACTAGTCTTGAGCGCAAGTGCTTGCTACTTGAGTTTGCATCAGGTACTCAGGTATACACCAAGTATCGCATGCTCAAGTCACTGTCCCGCATGTTTCACGGTTGTTAGACACCCAAAAAAAACATACGGGGATTGCTCGTGTATGGCAGGCAATCCCCGTGTGTTTTTTTGGCTGTATAACAACCACGAAACATGCAGGGCGAGGACTCGAGCAACCGCAATACTCGGTGCATACCCGAGCACCCGATGCAAACTCAAGTAGCCCTCAACACTAGTTGCCATATTGTCATAATTTTTTTTTTACTTTTGAAAAAATCCCAACTCCATCACAACCCTACCAAACCTTAGCCCTAATCCTAACCGTAACCCTAACACAACCCTAACCATGGGCTAACCCTAACCCTACCAAAAAATATATTTTTTATTTTATAAATTTTATTTACCTAAAGGGGGTCAAAAGGGGTTTTTATTTATTATTTTTTTATTTTGATCAGTGTGATAGGGTTTATCACAGTGATCAAAATGAACCAATAGGGAAAAATTCCCTGTTGTTGCCAGGCGCCGAGCGGCAGATCTCGGCGGGCGCACCGTCCATGCGCCCGCCATTTTTTTTTCTGCGGCAAGATGCCGGAGAGCCTGGGGAAGATCCGGGGGGCTTCATTTCTCTTTCCTGTGACATGTATATCATGTCAGAGGAGAGAGAAATTATTGTAAACCACGGGCATACTTTTTTCTTTTGTGATCACCTTTATTCGGTGTATAACGGCGATCATGTGACAGGGGACCGTAAAAACCGGCCCTGATCATATTCTCCAGGGTCTTAGCTACCGTAGCTGAGACCCCGGAGAATTTCCAACTCTGGGGGTCGCTACAGCCTTATTCCTCAGCGACGCATTTTCACGGAGCTGAGGAATGAGTACCCTTAACCGCCGCTATGAAAATGTGTTACTGCGGTCGTTAAGGGGTTAATATGGAGAATTGGAGATCTCAACAAACAGTAGGGATCCAAAGAAGTTTCTTGCCAGTGCAGACCATAGACCCTTATTTTTATGCTCCAAAGGTATGAATATCCAGAGATGATGAGGAAAAATAAACATGCTTCCCACTTGCTGAACTGTGCGTTATAGTGCTGAACATTAATTGTTTAAACTATTTAAAAAAAAAAATCAAAGGGAAACTAACTTCCTCATGTGTCAGTCTGTTATCCGTTCTTTTTAATGATGCTTCTATCCTTAAATATCACACAGGCACTGTACTAATAGCAGTAGTATGAATGAGGGACACTTTTTTTTAATTTAGGGTTTGCATCAAGTTAATAAGTTATCTACCACCTATCACTAGGATAGAGGATATTAATCTCCCTGAGCACTAGTTCCCCTACTCATTAAGACTAAATAGAGCACACTTCAACTCCATTTATTCTATATGGGACTGCTGGAGATACCTGAGGGCTATACTCAATCTTCGGCATTCCCCTTGGGACTACATGCTTGTATTATATACTGCAATGCTTCAGTATTGCACTACTTAGGGAAAATAATCTCCTATAAACCACAGCCACAGGTTTCATAGGAGCCCCAAGATGGCAGCAATGGGGGCCTTCAAGCTGCCATGGTAACCCATTGGCATCCCGTAGTAGCTTCACAAATGGGCTAATAGGCGCTCCCTGCACAATTTAAAACCATTTAAAGGCCCCTGTTAGAGATTGACAGCAGCATCTAAATGGGTAAACAGCAGCGATCTGAGCTAGCTTGGGTTTTGACTCTTACAGTGGCATGTAAAAGTTTGGGCACACCTGAGCAAAATTACTGTTATTGTGAACAGTTAAGCAAGTTGAAGATTAAATGATCTCTAAAAGACCTAAAGTTAAAGATGACACATTTCCTTTGTATTTAAGGCAAAACATATATATTTTCATCTTTTACATTTTAAAAATTACAAAAAGGAAAATGGTCTGATGCAAAAGTTTGGGCACCCTGCATGGTTAGTACCTAGTAGCACCCTCTTTTGAAAGTATCACAGCTTGTAAATGCATTTTTGTAGCCAGACAAGAGTCTTTCAATTCTTGTTTGAGGGATTTTCGTCCATTCATCCTTGGAAAATTCTTCCAGTTCTGAGAGAGTCTTGGATCGTCTTGCATGACCTGCTATTTTGAGGTCTAACCACAGATTTTCAATGATGTTCAGATCAGGGGACTCTGAGGGCCATTGTAAAACCCTCAACTTGCGCCTTTTGAGGAAGTTTATTGTGGATTTTGGCGTGTTTAGAATCATTATCCATTTGTAGAAACCATCCTCTATTTTCAACTTCAGCTTTTTTACAGATGGTGTTATGTTTGCATCAAGAATTTGTTGAAATTTCATTGAATCCATTCTTCTCTCTATCCGTGAAATGTTCCCCGTGCCATTGGCTGCAACACAACCCCAAAGCATGATTGATCCACCCCCATGCTTAATGGTTGTTAAATTTCTGTTCCTGCAATTCTGTGCACTTTGTTCTCCACATACTTTTGATCATTGTGGCCAAAGAGTTCTATTTTAACCTCATCTGTCCACAAGACTTGTTTCCAAAATGCACCAGGCTTGTTTAGATGTTCTTTTGCATACTTCTCACACTAGATTTTATGGTGAGGACGCAGGAGAAGTTTTCTTCTGATGACTCTGCCATGAAGGCCATATTTGTGCAGGTGTCTCTGAACAGTAGAACAATGTACCACAACTCCAGAGTCTGATAAATCTTTATTAAGGTCTTTTGCAGTCAAGTGAGGGTTCTGCTTTGCCTCTCTAGCAATCCTACGAACAACTCTGCCTGAAATTTTGCTTGCACTTCCAGACCTTATCTTGACCTCCACTGTTCCTGTTAAGGCCCCGTCACACTAAGCGATATCGCTAGCGAGATCGCTGCTGTGTCACGGTTTTGGTGACTCACCAGCGACCTCACCAGCGATGTCGCTATGTGTGACACTTTGCAACGATCAGGCCCCTGCTGTGAGGTCGCTGATCGTTGCAAAGTGTCCTGGACCATTTTTTGGTCGTTGGCCTCCCGCTGGACAGCACACATCGCTGTGTGTGACCAGCGGGACCAACGATCTGGCTGGTAACCATGGTAAACAGCGGGTTACTAGGGGCACACGCGCACTTAGTAACCCGATATTTACCATAGTTACCAGCCTGCTCCTGCTTGCAGCAGGCTGGCAACGGGAGCAGGACATCGTGGAACGATTCTTTCCACGATATCGCTGCTCCCCTGATCGCTGGTGAGCCTGCCTGTTTGACAGCTCATCAGCGATGTATTAGCGATGCAGCAACGATCCCTGACAGGTCGTATCGTTGTCGGGATCGCTGCTGCATCGCTTAGTGTGACGGGGCCTTTATCTGCAATTTCTTAATTACATTTCGAACTGAGGAAAGGGCAACTTGAAAACACTTTGCTCTCTTCTTATAGCCTTCTCCTGCTTTGTGGGCCTCCACCATTTTCAGAGTGTTAGGCCGCTGCTTAGACGAATCCATGGCTGCTGTTTTTTGGCACAAGGTTTTAGGAGGCTGGCCTTTCCTAACGATGATCGTGAACAAGCCATAACCCTAACAGGCTAATTAAGGTCTGAAACCATGGTTAAAGCTAGATGAGCATACAAATCTCCAATGATGCCCAAAGTTTTGCATCTGCTCATTTTCCTTTTTGTAATCTTTCAAATGAAAAAAATGAAAAACTTATATATATAATATACACTGCTCAAAAAAATAAAGGGAACACTCAAATAACACATCCTAGATCTGAATGAATGAAATATTCTCATTGAATACTTTGTTCTGTACAAAGTTGAATGTGCTGACAACAAAATCACACAAAAATCATCAATGGAAATCAAATTTATTAACCAATGGAGGCCTGGATTTGGAGTCACCCCCAAAATTAAAGTGGAAAAACACACTACAGGCTGATCCAACTTTGATGTAATGGCCTTAAAACAAGTAAAAATGAGGCTCAGTATTGTGTGTGGCCTCCACGTGCCTGTATGACCTCCCTACAATGCCTGGGCATGCTCCTGATGAGGTTGCGGATGGTCTCCTGTGGGATCTCCTCCCAGACCTGGACTAAAGCATCAGCCAACTTATGGACAGTCTGTGGTGCAACGTGACGTTGGTGGATGGAGCAAGACATGATGTCCCAGATGTGCTGAATTGGATTCAGGTCTGGGGAACGGGCGGGCCAGTCCATAGCTTCAATGCCTTCATCTTGCAGGAACTGCTGACACACTCCAGCCACATGAGGTCTGGTATTGCCCTGCATTAGGAGGGACCCAGGGCCAACCGCACCAGCATTTGGTCTCACAAGATGAAGGCATTGAAGCTATGGACTGGCCCGCCCGTTCCTCAGACCTGAATCCATCTCACAAGGGGTCTGAGGATCTCATCTTGGTACCTAATGGCAGTCAGGCTACCTCTGTCGAGCACATGGAGGGCTGTGCGGCCCTCCAAAGAAATGCCACCCCACACCATTACTGACCCACTGCCAAACCGGTCATGCTGAAGGATGTTGCAGGCAGCAGATCACTCTCCACGGCGTCTCCAGACTGTCACGTCTGTCACATGTGCTCAGTGTGAACCTGCTTGCATCTGTGAAGAGCACAGGGCGCCAGTGGCGACTTTGCCAATCCTGGTGTTCTGGGGCAAATGCCAAGCATCCTGCACAGTGTTGGGCTGTGAGCACAACCCCCATCTGTGGACGTCGGGCCCTCATACCACCCTCATGGAGTCGGTTTCTAACTATTTGTGCAGACACATGCACATGGGGCCCTCATACCACCCTAATGGAGTCGGTTTCTAACTATTTGTACAGACACATGCACATTAGTGGCGTGCTGGAGGTCATTTTGCAGGGCTCTGGCAGTGCTGCTCCTGTTCCTCCTTGCACAAAGGCGGAGGTAGCGGTCCTGCTGCTGGGTTGTTGCCCTCCTATGGCCCCCTCCACATCTGCTGGTGTACTGGCCTGTCTCCTGGTAGCGCCTCCAGCCTCTGGACACTACGCTGACAGACACAGCAAACCTTATTGCCACAGCTCGCATTGATGTGCCATCCTGGATGAGCTGCACTACCTGAGCAACTTCTGTGGGTTGTAGAGTCCGTCTCATGCTACCACAAGTGTGAAAGCACATCCAACATTCAAAAGTGACCAAAACATCAGCCAGAAAGCATTGGTACTGAGATGTGATCTGTGGTCCCCACCTGCAGAACCACTCCTTTGAGTGCGTCTTGATAATTGCCAATAATTTCCATCTATTGTCTATTCCATTTGCACAACAGCATGTGAAATTGATTGTCAATCAGTGTTGCTTCCTAAGTGGACAGTTTGATTTCACAGAAGTTTGATTTACTTGGAGTTATATTCCGTTGTTTAAGTGTTCCCTTTATTTTTTTGAACAGTTAAGCAAGTTGAAGATGAAATGATCTCTAAAAGGCCTAAAGTTAAAGATGACACATTTCCTTTATTTTAGGCAAAAATAAATACACTGCTCAAAAAAATAAAGGGAACACTTAAACAACAGAATATAACTCCAGAAGTTGCTCAGGTAGTATAGCTCATCCAGGATGGCACATCAATGCGAGCGGTGGCAAGAAGGTTTGCTGTGTCTTGTCAGCGTAGTGTCCAGAGGCTGGAGGCACTACCAGGAGACAGGTCAGTTCACCAGGAGACGTGGAGCGGGCCCGTAGGAGGGTAAAAACCCAGCAGCAGGACCGCTACCTCCGCCTTTGTGCAAGGAGGAACAGGAGGAGCACTGCCAGAGCCCTGCAAAAAGACCTCCAGCAGGCCACAAATGTGCATGTGTCTGCACAAACGGTTAGAAACCGACTCCATGAGGGCCCGACCTCCACAGATGGGGGTTGTGCTCACAGCCCAACACTGTGCAGGACGCTTGGCATTAGCCACAGAACACCAGGATTGGCAAAGTCACCACTGGCGCCCTGTGCTCTTCACAGATGAAAGCAGGTTCACACTGAGCATATATGTGACAGACGTGAGAGTCTGGAGACGCCGTGGAGAGCGATCTGCTGCCTGCAACATCCTTCAGCATGACCGGTTTGGCAGTGGGTCAGTAATGGTGTGGGGTGGCATTTCTTCGGAGGGCCGCACAGCCCTCCATGTGCTCGCCAGAGGTAGCCTGACTGCAATTAGGTACCGAGATGAGATACTCAGACCCCTTGTGAGATGGATTCAGGTCTGAGGAACGGGCGGGCCAGTCCATAGCTTCAATGCCTTCATATTACAGGAACTGCTGACACTCCAGCCACATGAGGTCTGACATTGTCCTGCATTAGGAGGAACCCAGGGCCAACCGCACCAGCATATGCTCTCACAAGGGGTCTGAGGGTGCCATACGTACCAGGATTGGGGATGAGGCAGCAATGTGTACCAGGATGGTGAAATTTACCACCTTAGGCTTATACTCGCATCAATAAGTTTTCCCAGTTTTTTGTAGTAAAATTCGGTACCTCGGCTTATACTCGAGTATATACAGGTGCATCTCACTAGATTAGAATACCATCAAAAAGTTAATTTCAGTTCTTCAATACAGAAAGTGAAACTCCGAGTCATTACAAACAGAGGGATCTATTTCAAGTGTTTATTTCTGTTAATGTTGATGATTATGGCTAACAGGCAATGAAAACACAAAAGTCATTATCGCATCAGTAAATTAAAATAATTAACAAAAAACACCTTCAAAGACGTCCTAAGCATTTAAAAAGGTCCCTAAGTCTGTTTCAGTATGCTCCACAATCATGGGGAAGACTGCTGACTTGACAGATGTCCAGAAGGCAGTCACTGACACACTCCACAAGGTCCCAGAGTTCCAAGTTTCATTTGGAAAATAAAGGTCCCAGAGTCTGGAGGAAGAGTGGAGAAGCCACAATCCAAGCTGCTTGAGGTCTAGTGTGAAGTTTCCACAATCAGTGATGGTTTGGGGAGCCATGTCATCTGCTGGTGTAGGTCCACTGTGTTTTATCAAGACCAAAGTCAGCACAGCAGTCTACAAGGAAATTTTAGAGCACTTCATGCTTCCCTCTGCCAACAAGCTTTTTGGAGATGGAAATTTCATTCTCCAGCAGGACTTGGCCCCTGTCCACACTGCCAAAAGTACCAATATCTGGTTTAAAAGCAACAGTATCACTGTGCTTGATTGGCCAGCAAACTCGCCTGACCTTAACCCTATAGAGAATCTATGGGGTATTGTCAAGAGGAAGATGAGAGACACCAGACCCAACAATGCAGACAAGCTGATGGCTGCTATCAAAGCAACCTGGGCTTCCATAACACCTCAGCAGTGCCACAGGCTGATCGCCTCCATGCCACGCCACATTGATGCAGTAATTGATGCAAAAGGAGCCCCGACCAAGTATTGAGTGCATTTACTGAACATACATTTCAGTAGGCCAACATTTCAGATTTTAATAACATTTTTCAAGTTATTATAAAGTATTCTAATTTAATGAGATAATGACTTGTGTTTTCGTTGGCTGTAAGACAGGATCATCAACATTAACAGAAATAAACACTTGAAATCGATCACTCTGTTTGTAATGACTCAGTATAACATGAGTTTCACTTTTTGTATTGAAGAACATATACCTACTATATACTATCCATCTCTCTATCTATATCTATATATTACATATATAAAATGTGTATATACACACATGTACAGTACAGACCAAAAGTTTGGACACACCTCATTTAAAGATTTTTCTGTATTTTCATGACTATGAAAATTGTACATTCACACTGAAGGCATCAAAACTATGAATTAACACATGTGGAATTATATACTTAACAAAAAAGTGTGAAACAACTGAAAATATGCCTTATATTCTAGGTTCTTCAAAGTAGCCACCTTTTGCTTTGATGACTGCTTTGCACACTCTTGGCATTCTCTTGATGAGCTTCAAGAGGCAGTCACCGGAAATGGTCTTCCAACAATCTTAGCACTTGTTGGCCCTTTTGCCTTCACTCTGCGGTCCAACTCACCCCAAACCATCTCGATTGGGTTCAGGTCTGGTGACTGTGAAGGCCAGGTCATCTGGCGTAGCACCCCATCACTCTCCTTCTTGGTCAAATAGCCCTTACACAGCCTGGAGGTGTGTTTGGGGTCATTGTCCTGTTGAAAAATAAATGATGGTCCAACTAAACGCAAACCGGATGGAAAAGCATGCCGCTGCAAGATGCTGTGGCAGCCATGCTGGTTCAGTATGCCTTCAATTTTGAATAAAACCCCAACAGTGTCACCAGCAAAGCACCCCCACACCATCACACCTCCTCCTCCATGCTTCACGGTGGGAACCAGGCATGTAGAGTCCATCTGTTCACCTTTTCTGCGTCGCACAAAGACACGGTGGTTGGAACCAAAGATCTCAAATTTGGACTCATCAGACCAAAGCACAGATTTCCACTGGTCTAATGTCCATTCCTTGTGTTCTTTAGCCCAAACAAGTCTCTTCTGCTTGTTGCCTGTCCTTAGCAGTGGTTTCCTAGCAGCTATTTTACCATGAAGGCCTGCTGCACATAGTCTCCTCTTAACAGTTGTTGTAGAGATGTGTCTGCTGCTAGAACTCTGTGCGGCATTGACCTGGTCTCTAATCTGAGCTGCTGTTAACCTGCGATTTCTGAGGCTGGTGACTCGGATAAACTTATCCTCAGAAGCAGAGGTGACTCTTGGTCTTCCTTTCCTGGGGCGGTCCTCATGTGAGCCAGTTTCTTTGTAGCGCTTGATGGTTTTTGCAACTGCACTTGGGCACACTTTCAAAGTTTTCCCAATTTTTCGGACTGACTGACCGACCTTCATTTCTTAAAGTAATGATGGCCACTCATTTTTCTTTACTTAGCTGCTTTTTTCTTGCCATAATACAAATTCTAACAGTCTATTCAGTAGGACTATCAGCTGTGTATCCACCAGACTTCTGCACAACACAACTGATGGTCCCAAACCCATTTATAAGGCAAGAAATCCCACTTATTAAACCTGACAGGGCACACCTGTGAAGTGAAAACCATTTCCGGTGACTACCTCTTGAAGCTCATCAAGAGAATGCCAAGAGTGTGCAAAGCAGTCATCAAAGCAAAAAATGGCTACTTTGAAGAACCTAGAATATAAGACATATTTTCAGTAGTTTCACATTTTTTTGTTAAGTATATAATTCCACATGTGTTAATTCATAGTTTTGATGCCTTCAGTGTGAATGTACAATTTTCATAGTCATGAAAATACAGAAAAATCTTTAAATGAGGTGTGTCCAAACTTTTGGTCTGTACTGTATGTATACATACATATGTATGTATACATATACAGTACAGACCAAAAGTTTGGTAGCCATGCTGGTTCAGTATGCCTTCAATTTTGAATAAATCCCCAACAGTGTCACCAGCAAAGCACCCCCACGCCATCACACCTCCTCCTCCATGCTTCAGGGTGGGAACCAGGCATGTAGAGTTCATCCGTTCACCTTTTATGCGTCGCACAAAGACACGGTGGTTGGAAAGAAAGATCTCAAATTTGGACTCATCAGACCAAAGCACAGATTTCCACTGGTCTGATGTCCATTCCTTGTGTTCTTTTGCCCATACTAGTCTCTTCTGCTTGTTGCCTGTCCTTAGCAGTGGTTTCCTAGCAGCTATTTTACCATGAAGGCCTGCTGCACATAGTCTCCTCTTAACAGTTGTTGTAGAGATGTGTCTGCTGCTAGAACTCTGTGTGGCATTGACCTGGTCTCTAATCTGAGCTGCTGTTAACCTGCAATTTCTGAGGCTGGTGACTCGGATAAACTTATCCTCAGAAGCAGAGATGACTCTTGGTCTTCCTTTCCTGGGGCAGTCCTCATGTGAGCCAGTTTCTTTGTAGCACTTGATGGTTTTTGCAACTGCACTTGGGGACACTTTCAAAGTTTGCCCAATTTTTCGCACTGACTAACCTTCATTTCTTAAAGTAATGATGGCCACTCGTTTTTCTTTACTTAGAATTTGTATTATGGCAAGAAAAAAAAGCAGCTAACAGTCTATTCAGTAGGACTATCAGCTGTGTATGCACCTGACTTCTGCACAACACAACTGATGGTCCCAACTCCATTTATAAGGCAAGAAATCCCACTTATTAAACCTGACAGGGCACACCTGTGAAGTGAAAACCATTTCCGGTGACTACCTCTTGAAGCTCATCAAGAGAATGCCAAGAGTGTGCAAAGCAGTCATCAAAGCAAAAGGTGGCTACTTTGAAGAACCTAGAATTTAAGACATATTTTCAGTTGTTTCACACTTTTTTGTTAAGTATATAATTCCACATGTGTTAATTCATAGTTTTGACAATTTTCAAAGTCATGAAATTACTGAAAAATCTTTAAATGAGAAGGTGTGTCCAAACTTGTGGTCTGTACTATGTATGTATGTATGTACACACACTTTTTTTTTTTTTTACCGACCCGCATCTTGCCTTACTAATAATAGATCTAAAAAAAAAATGAAATACTCATGTCGTATCTCCATATCAGTACAAGTCCGGTAACTATCAATTTTAGTGATGAAAAAAAAAATGTGGGTGTTTTGTCGCCATGTTATGAGAGCCATAATGTTTTATTTTCTTGGTCTATAGAGCTGTGTGACTGCTTATTTTTTTTTCGCAGGGCAAGACAGTTTTTATTGATACCAGTTTGGGATGATATTCTGATCGCTTATTACAGCATTTTTTGTGGTATTGCAGAGACCCAAAAAATGTAATTTTGGCGTTCTTGAATTTTTTCTTATTTTACGGTGTTTACTGACCAGGTTAATTATTTTTTATATTTTGATAGATTGGACTTTTACCACACATGTATTTTTTTATTTTCATTGGAGGAAGAGGGGGGTAATTTGAACTTTTACATTTTTTTTTTTTTATTATTATTTATTTTTTTACTTTTCACTATTCTTATTAGTTTCCTTGGGGGACTTGGAGCTGTGATCGTCTGATCGTTTGTGCTATATATTATATTACAAGATATTTGTATTGAAGAAAGATTGCTAGCATATTAAACCAGCCACCAGCAGAATCCATATGGATATTTTATTGCCTTTATCAGTGTTACTAGAAAAACATGAGTTATAACACAGATGACAAAATGCTTTCCTCTGCAGAAAAAGTAGTTGTATAACTAAAATTACATTAACTGCAAAGAAGCCAGAATGTATAAAAGAGCAATTTACAATTTTATTTTTCACTTAAAAATAAAACTTCTGTACAGATTAATAATGTGCTTGTCTGAGCTTCCATATACACATACAAGGACAGAGATGGAAACAAAACACTGCACCTGCTGCAGAAGATACTTCTCCACCTGGACACAGTACAGCGCACACATCTTGCATGATGCCACTGAACGCTTAGCATTGATGTTTTAAGGAATTTATAGTCTCACAGTAAATAATGAGAAAAACAAATCTTCAAAAAGATATGATAGAAGAAGTGGGCCCATCTACTTTCAAGGTGGGCCATTCATTTTCAGAATAGCGGCTCTGTAATCTTGGTAGTTCACCCACTCAAAGTTTAAAGTACGTTAAATAAAATAACTGTTCATTCATCCGGCACAGGCACTTGTGATTTAGTCCCACAGTTTGATGAGACCGTCCCATCCACAGGTGATAACTTTGGATGTTTCATGAGGGTGCCATACTGCACCTATACACACTTTATCATGGGCCTTTAATCTACTGTATAGTTTAGTAGTCTTCCAGTCCCAGATGTTCAGCTTTCCATCAGCATCACCAGACACCACATAGCTGGTCAAAAAGAAATACAGTAGTTATGATCATGAATATACCAATAGCTCCTAGGATTATATCAAGTCTCAATTAATGAAGAGTTAAAACATAGTGTGTCTAAATATTGATTTTTTCATTTGCCACATTTTCTAGACCATCAGGATGCACTCTTTAGCAAGATTTTTTTCTTGCTAAAAATTGTGCACATCTTATAGTCTGAGAGAAGCTTCTTATGATTGTGGAGACTGCTGACAGTTCTCTCAGTGATCAGGAAGCTCACTATGTGGCAACATAGGGCCCGATTCATCAAGACTGGCATTGTTCGCGCTGGTCTTGATGAGGGGGTGTGCTGGAGTCAGATGCTCCTGATTCATGAAGAGGTGAACATCTCTTCATGAATCAGGAGCATCGGACGAGCAGTGTTCACCTATGTGTACACCTCGCCAGAAGTAAGATTTTTGGTGTAGCGAATTCCGACACTCGTCATGAATTTGACGCGGTTGCTAAGCCCCCGTCCCGCCCAGCTCTGCCTATTTCGGCGGAGCTGGCGTAAACATGACAAATCGCAAAAAATGAAAAATAAAAAATTTAGGACTTTTCAAAGCTTTTATGCCAGAATTCTGGCATGAGAGTTTTGATGATTTGGGAGCAAAGTTCTCTCTGCTTCTGATATTGATCAGTCTGTTTATGCAGGGCAGAAGAGAAAGCTACCAGGACCCACCATTCCAGTGACATCAGCGCTGGGGCTCACATGAGGCTGCCATGCCACAAGAGCCCTGCAGCCAATCAGTGACTGCTTCACTCTCAATTCCTTCAGACAAAAAAACTTACATTGGGAAGAAGTGAGAACCACTCTGACTTTCTCCAGATGTCGTTTACGTCTAAAAGAAATGAGAGTGAAGAAGCCACTGATTGGCTGCAGGCCTAAATTGGCCCCAACACCAGTGCCACTGGAAAGGCGTCGGAGGTGATTATAGCCTGTTTTTATTTTACAGGGGAAATAGAGCAATAGACAACCCCTTAGAGTGATGATTGAAATTCTTGATGTGCATAATGTTACCAACATTTGTCCAATGCACTAGTGATTAAAATATGTGACGTGTCAGCTGCATGTGTCTGATATGTACGCGGGTCATCATCTGCATGTGTGCACAGCGTGTGTGCTGCATAGATCTGATATGTGAGGGTACCTCACTAATCTAAACTAGTGCATCACAACCAGTGATATTGACCCCTCCACTCCATTACTGCAGCACTCATGAGACAAACAATAGCATAGGGACATTGAAAAGGATCGTCATCACTGGACAACCCCAGAGAACTAACAAATTCCAAGTTAAATCTGTATTGTTGTAAAAGGATTAAAGGATATTGATAAATCTGAATTGTAACCGAATATTACCTCATGTCTGGTGAAAAGTCCACTTGACAAGCATAACCTGCCACCATATGACCTTTGAATATTTTCTTTTTATTTAATCGGAATCTGTTTTGCGCTCCAAAAATGAGGATCTGGTTATCCATGGACTGACAAGCCAACCATTTACCTGTTAATCAAATGTGAAGAAAAGTAAGTACGTATTCTGAGAGATATTCAACAAATGACATTAGGTCAAAGTTTACATGCTAACATTTCACTTCTACGTGATCCTTGGACATACCAGAGAAGAACGTTTCCCTTATATCTTAAGATACCAGCCAGACACCTTTCACACAAATTGCGCAGTCCACCCTTCCATTTCTCTTGATATCATTTGAGGGATGGGGGGACTCTGTTTTGGCACAATTCTGTCATAAAACACCTTCAAATGTCGCAACTTTTTTGCACAACACGAAGTTCCACAAACATGCTGTGACTTTTGGCTATGTTACGTCAGTCCTGGTACATTTTGCTAAAATTGGCAGAACTGGGCAAGACAGATTTAACATAATTTACAGCACTTTAGTAAATTACGCCAGTGCAAGGTATGAGATGCACCTAATTCATTAAGTGGCATGTGCCTTTTAGCGATTGGGACCGCTGAAGTAAGATGATCATGGCATATAAAACTTAATCCATCTGGCCGATATTAATTTTGGGCTGATGCTCAGACATAATGCAAGTAAATGCATTACCTCCGGCACTGCACCACGATGCCGAAAATATGTCTCCCATAACTATAGAGTGCACTTTGCTGTTGGTGTATCCAAGCATTTAAAAAGGTTTCAAGCATTTTTCATATAAATTTTTCATATTTCCAAACCTATTTCAGTTTCATTTTTTTTAAATTCTGTGGAAGCAGGGTTGAAAAGCAATGTCTGACTTTCATTTGTTCATTTTGATAGATTTTTAATTTATTATTACTTTTGTCAAATTCAAGTTATTTCTGTGACCACTGTGGGTTTTTCTTTCATTAAAAGAGGGGTACCACCAATTTTGACCACGTGTGTATAACAGTGTACTACCACGTGGCATTCTAGTGCTGTTACAAGTTGTCAGTCTGCTTCCAGTAAGATGTACACGATACATGTAATATGTAGAAAGGACATCTATTGAGCTTCATTAGCAATCGTACTTACCATTAGGTGATAAGGTAACAGCAGGCATGGAGTGCATACTTGGCTCCGCTATATACTTAAAATCTACAGGGATGTCCCTGAAAGGGGAAAAAAAAAAAACATTTGGTGATGAAACCAAAGCATCTCTGGTATTAAATGTCCAAAATAAAACAATTCTACAATTTCTGTGCAAGGTATGTTGCTCCAACCATATGTTAATGACATTTCCAGCCAGTTTCACTCATCATAAATAATGTGAAAAGGCTAAAATGCCTCATTTCTTCCCGGAGGACACACAGTTCTGCTTCTGCACATATATGCCTTGTCTAACCAGTAAGTGTGGCAATAGCCATGTCTATGGCTCCACAATATTTACCCATAGGACGACCTCTCTTGCTGTGCCCGCTTCTGTGTAGAACAGTGTTTAGCACATGCAGTCAAAAGATTTGGCTGCCTGTTCCTGCACATGCAGAGTGAGAAGCTGTCATATGGGTACTCATGAGATTCAACCTGGAGGAGAGGGGAGAGATTTTAGCATTTACATATACCATTAGGCATCAGTTTGTCGCTTTTCCAAAATGGTGTCAAAAAGTGGCCAACCCCTTTAAAGACTTTGCCAACAGGATAAAATCATTTGTCTGCTACAATCTGAAAGGCCGGTATCATGTACAAGTGCAGAAACATGGGGGATGAAGGGTTAAGTTTTAAAAGCAAAGGAAAGATTTGAGGAGAAAACAAAAGGACTATAAAAATAAAAGCTTCATCTCCAGATCCAACAGACTTCTAACCATGTACAAATATAGACTCTAGACTGCTCGGAGGAACGGCATTTTATCAAAGCGGCTCCTCTTCAGGCACATGATTCAATTACTGTAGTAAATACACTGCAGTTGTCAAAACAGGCACAAGCTGTTCAACATTAATTACAGATGCAAATGTATGCAGCACTGGAACAGAAAAACAAAAACTTTGTGACATTTACAATCAATTCCATCTGGAAGACTAAAGCATAGATGGGACAGAGGTTTGCTTATCCCCAAGAAGTGTTCATGCCTGCACCAATCCATTTTATATAGTATGCGCTGAATACTGCAGATGAGGGATTAAATGTGGGACTTACCACTCCCAGACTCTCAAGCTCTTGTCATCAGAAGTGCTTACAAAACGCCGGTTCTCATCCACAAAGGTAATTGTGTTGACAGCTCCCAGATGCCTGTCGTACTCCTGGACAATCTCTCCACTTCGACTATCCCACTGTAAGATTGAATGGTGAAGACATCATTGCCCAAACGGAATATGGATATACTCCAGGACAGTCCGACAGTACAAACCATAACAACTCATACAAACACAGGAACGTGTCACTTACATTCTAACTTATCAGCAGAACTGCAGTGTACTTTACACGAATCAACCATAGTTCTGTGAGTCATCCTCAATGCAGAAAGCCTTTATAACTGTAGCAAGTAAGCGGATATCAAGTGAACTTAAGAGGGACTGCTTGACCAGCCATGAAGTGGAAGTGGCTTAAAGAGGTTATCTGTGTGACTGCAGACTTATGAATCCCCCCAGCAGCATGCAGTTTCAGACCGGCACCCTGGCCAGCGGGTGCGGCCTTACTCCATTCACTTGTATAGAGCTGAGGCCGAGCCCCATCTAGTGACGCGAACAGCCAGTGAGCTGAGGCCGAGCCCCATCTAGTGACGCGAACAGCCAGTGAGCTGAGGCCGAGCCCCATCTAGTGACGCGAACAGCCAGTGAGCTGAGGCCGAGCCCCATCTAGTGACGCAAACAGCCAGTGAGCTGAGGCCGAGCCCCATCTAGTGACGCAAACAGCCAGTGAGCTGAGGCCGAGCCCCATCTAGTGACGCAAACAGCCAGTGAGCTGAGGCCGAGCCCCATCTAGTGACGCGAACAGCCAGTGAGCTGAGGCCGAGCCCCGTCTAGTGACGCAAACAGCCAGTGAGCTGAGGCCGAGCCCCATCTAGTGACGCGAACAGCCAGTGAGCTGAGGCCGAGCCCCATCTAGTGACGCGAACAGCCAGTGAGCTGAGGCCGAGCCCCATCTAGTGACGCGAACAGCCAGTGAGCTGAGGCCGAGCCCCGTCTAGTGACGCAAACAGCCAGTGAGCTGAGGCCGAGCCCCGTCTAGTGACGCAAACAGCCAGGGCGCAGCCTCACTCAATACAAGTGTATGGAGAGCGAGGCCGGGGCCATGTATAACTCATACATACCCTCCTGGTCCCAGGTCTGAAACCGGCCAAACCCCGCACAGTGCGTACGCTGGGGGGATTCATAAGTCTGCAGTCACACACAGTGACTGCAGACTTCTCAATTTTGACTGGACAACCCCTTTAAGACAAATTCACAATACGACCAGTCTCCAGAACAAAATTAATATGCTCTTATTTCATTCCCACTGCTTCCGTGAGTACTCCATTTTTTGTTTTTTCAAATCCGCCATATGGTTCGAGAGATATGGGTGGTTTTAGTAAGTGCTCAATTTTATGGTCTTTACAAGGGGCGTGGCTCAAAGGATTCCCTGGAAGGGGTGTCTTTAGGCATCAAAATTAAGCCCCATGTATAGCCGGTGAAAAAAAGGGCACATTTTTTTTTTAATATCTTTAAAAAAAAATTTAAAAAAAGTTCTCTTTTAAGAGCTATTAACCCCATCATGGCACAAGTGGGAAGCCAGTGTATGGAGAGGGCTCATAGGGTGAGCTCGCCCCATACACGGCTGTAACACACAGCCATTACCAGCCAAGACCTGCCTCAAACAATCACGGGTGGCTTGGTTAAGATTTTTTAATTAAAAAGTTCAAAAGTTATCCAAATCAGCGCTGGCGTCACTGTCCCTGCCTTCGGACATATAAGTAATCAAGAGCAAGTGAGAGGCCGACAGCAGATCTCATGTGACGTAACATCCTCATGTAAGCCCCGGGAACGCGAGTGCCAACACTGCTGAAACGGTGACGGCGCCAGAGGTGAGTATAAGTGTTTTTATTTTAACAAGGGCAAACATTCAGATTGAGAAGGGGTTGTCCTGGTAGTGGACAACCCTTTAAAACATTCTAACAGACGAATAGGACATTTGCAAAATGATGCTGATGTCAAGTAGACAAATAGTAAATTTTATTTAATCAACTATTTTGTGTTGTATTACGATCTGGTGTAATTACGTTTCAAAATCAAACCCAAGAGAACCTAAATTTAGCACTAGCAAAACTACAATGCATTATGAAAAAAAAAGTACATATATATTTATGTACATACATACACGCTATAAAATATACACTACTCAAAAAAATAAAGGGAACACTTAAACAACACAATGTAACTGCAAGTCAATAACACTTCTGTGAAATCTACCTGTCCAGTTATGAAGCAACACTGATTGTGAATCAATTTCTCCTGCTGTTGTGCAAATGGAACAGACAACTGGTAGAAATGATTGGTAATTAGCAAAATACCCCCTATAAAGGAGTGGTTCTGCAGGTGGTGACCACAGACCATTTCTTTGTCCTCATCCTTTTTGGCTATTGGTATGGTCACTTTTGCATTCTGTCATTGCTCTCACCCATAGATATACAGTAACATGAGGCGGTGTCTACAGTACAACCCACAGAAGTTGCTCAGGTAGTGCAGCTCATCCATGATGCCACATCAATGTGAGCTGTGGCAAGAAGGGTAGCTGTGTCTGTCAGCCCAGTATCCAGAGAATGGAGCAGATATCTTTAAAGACATACTGATAGGGAATCTAGATTGTGAGCGCCGATGGGGACAGCGACGATAATGTATGTAAAGCGCTGCGGAATATGTTAGCGCTATATAAAAATAAAGATTATTATTATTGTATCAGGAGACAGTCCAGTACACCAGGAGACGTGGAGGGGGCCATAGGGGGGCAACAACCCAGCAGCAGGACCGCTACCTCCTTCCTTTGTGCAAGGAGGAACAGTGCCAGTGCCCTGCAAAATGACCTCCAGCAGGCCACTAACATCCATGCATCTGCTCAAACGGTCATAAAGAGAGACTCCATGAGGGCCCAACGTCCACAAGTGCGTGTTGTGCTCACAGCCCAACACCGTGCAGGGCGATTGGCATTTGCCAGGGAACACCAAGATTGGCAGATTCCACACTGGCGTCCTGTGCTTTTCACAGATAAGAGCAAGTTTTCACTGAGCAAATGTGACAGACGTGACAGTCTGGAGATGCCGTGGAGAACTTCTGCTGCCTGCAACATCCTCCAGCATGACCGGTTTGGCAGTGGGTCAGTAATGGTTTGGGGAGGCATTTCTTTGGCGGGCTGCACAGCCCTCCATGTGCTAGCCAGAGGTACCCTGACTGCCATTAGAAATCAGGATGAGATCTTAAGACCCATTGTGACACCATATGCTGGTGCCGTTGGCCCTGGGTTCCTTCTGATGCATGACAATGCAAGGCCTCATGTGGCTGGAGTGTGTCAGCAGTTCCTGCATGATAAAAGCATTGATGCTTTGGACTGGCCCGCCCGTTCCCCAGACCTAAATCCAATCAAGCACATCAGGATCATCATATCTCGTTGCATCCACCAACGTTGCACCACAGACTGTCCTACGTTAGGGTCTAGCCTTTGAGAGCTTGAGGTAGGTCAGTAGAAATGCTCCTTTCATGCAGTGTTGGTGCAGTGTGTCAACCATTGTTGCTGTGGTTTTGTGCTTGTGGGGTGGCGTGGCGTGGTCTGGAGTCATGGGGACTCAGTCTTGCAGCATCGGTGTTGTGAGGCACCAGGCTGCCCGCCCTGCTGGTGCATTGTCGCTGTGGTTGGCGCACGGTGCTGCTTCTCTTAGGCAGGAAATTTTAAGACCCACTACGAGGTTTGTTGTGACGTGGCAGTGGGCTTCATACAGTCTGACCAGAATTTTAAACTTAAGAACCTCATGTTCAGTTATATATATATTTTTGCTGAGAGGAATTAGATCAAATGTATGATTTTTTGGAGGTGCGGTCCATGCTTTTTTTTTTTTTTGGCAAACAGTATACAGGCCCCACATAGCTATCCATACAGTTTAATGGGCCCCACATAGTCCTATGTACAGTATAATGAGCCCCACATAGTCCTCCTAGTTTTATGGGCCCCATATAGCCTTCTATACAGTATAAAGGGCCCCACAAATTCCTGCATACAGAATAATGGCCTCACATAGTGGTGGTGGTTCTGGTGTTACGGGCCAGAGTCTGACATTTGTGGTCTAGGATGAGAGCAATGACAAAATGTAAAAGTGACCAAAACAGCCAAAATGGATGACGACAGAGAAATGGTCTGTGGTCATCTTCTGCAGAACCACTCCTTTATAGGGGTTGTCTTGCTAATTGCCTACACACACACAGTGGTGTGAAAAAAGTGTTTGTCCCCTTCCTGATTCTTTTACATGTTTGTCTGAATGGTTTAAGAAAACAAAATTAAGACTTTGGAGTGGCCTGGTCAAAGTCCTGACCTTAATCTGATTGAGATGCTGTGGCATGACTTTTAAACAGGTGGTTCATGCTCAGAAACCTTCCAACGTGACTGAATTACAACAATTTTGCAAAGATGAGTGGGCCAAAATTCCTCCAGAGCGTTGGAAAAGACTCATTGCCAGTTATCGCAAACACTTGATTGCAGTTGTTGCTGCTAAGGGTGGCCCAACCAGTTATTAGGTTTAGGGGGCAATCACTTTTTCACACAGGGCCCTGTAGGCTTGAATTTCTTTTTCCCTTAACAATAAAGACCTTCATTTAAGAACTGCATTCTGTGTTTACTTGTGTTACCTTTGTCGAATACTTAAAATTTGTTTTATGATCTGAAACATTTAAGTGTGACAAACATACAAAAGAATAAGAAATCAGGAAGGGGGCAAATACTTTTTCACACACACATTATAATATATATTTAAAGTAGTAATTGAAACAAACAGGTCTGATCTTTACCTGAGCTGTTTTTGTTAGAATTAACCTTGATTATCAGTAATAGGAGCTGGGTAAAAAGTCAGGTACACAAGCCAACAACACAATTACATTTCTATTATATCTGTTTGTGCAGCAACTGAAGGTTAAAAGAAAAAGAAAACAGCTGAACAAAGAGAGCAAAACCCACTTAGGCTATGTGCCCACGATGCAGAAATGCTCCGGATTTTTTCCTGAGCATTTCTGCATCTCCTTGGCAGAAAAAAAAGCATGCGGATTGTACATGCGGATTGTACATGCGGATTGTACATGCGGATTGTACATGCGGATTGTACATGCGTTTTCCTGCCAGGGACAAGCGGAAATGGAGCGTTATTTACTGACATTTCCGCATGCGGGTTGTCAAGCGCTTTCAAAGCGATTTTAGCATCACTTGGAAAGTGCTTGTGACAACTTGGTCACACTATATAAATCCATCCAACCGGCATGGATTTATATAGTGTGACCGTAAAAGAATGGTAAAAAATAAAAAAATAAATATATACTTACCCTCCGATGGCCCGCGCTGGCTTGTTTGGCTCGGTCCCAGCTGCCGGCAGCGGTGAATTGAAAGACCTGCCGACGTCAGCGTCGCGTGAAGTGCCGGGAAGCAAGGAGGAGCACAGCACGGGCCGCCAGAAGGCGAGTATACATTTATTTTTTATTTTATTCTTTTTTTTTTTTTACAGATTTTTTAATGGTACCCGGGTGTGGATGAGACTCTCCTCTCCTCTACACCCAGGTACCATCCGCACATTAGAACGCGCCAATTGCGCAAGTACAGATGCAGTCTTGCGGCATTGGCGCTTTCTAATGCAAGTCAAAGGCGGCGAAAACGCTGCGCTTCCGCAAAATTAATGGACATGCTGCGGATTTTTGAGCGCAGCTAAACGCTGCGGAAAAATCCGCAGCATGGGCATTGAAAGTGCAGAATTGCATAGGGGACCATGGCAGAAGGCTTACCATGCGTCTACGCTGCGGAAATTTCCACACCAAAAACGCATGAAATCCGCATCGTGGGCACACAGCCTTACAGATAATCTGTCATCAGTTTTTTGCTACCTAATCGCAGCAAAACATAATATAGAGACAGAGACCCTGATTCCAGCAATGTGTCGCTCACTGGGCTGCTGGCTGCAGTTTTGATAAAATCACTCGTTATCATCAAAAGATTATCCCTATGGCGCTAGTAAACGTGCTGTCCGGTAGTTCTCCATACTCATGAACTTTATATAAACCCGCCAACACCATTGACTGGCAGCTTTCTGCCTATGCACAGTATACACAGAAAGCTGGCCATCAGATGTGTGGGCGGGGGTTATACAGAGCTCAGCATTCAGAGAACTGGTAGATCCAAGGCAGATAAAACAGTGATTTTATCAAAATGACAGCAAGCAGTGCAGTATGCACGGATATACTGGAATCAGGTTCTTTTCCCCTCCATCATGCTGCTCTCAAATGGATTAGTAAAAACCTGGTGACAAATTTCTATTAAAAACATAAAAGCTATGTCAATTACATTGCTACTCACCTGAACAATTTTTTTATCAGACATCCCTGCCACAAATAGATTCTGTTTGTCTGGATCAGGATTGAACTTGACACAATATGGCACCTTTCTGTTTGTGAACCTGGATATGCATTGCCCTGATAAAAAAATATATATATTTAATAAATTGACATGGTACTTTTAAGACTTTCATAGGTAATGCAGCTTGTGCACAAATCGTACATAATCTATGTTTTCATTAACTATCACATCGCTACAAAAGATTATAAATTACACTTTACAAGCAACATGAGGAGTTTCAAAGAAATCTAATATGTAAAGCCTTCTGTTCCATGGAATACATCAGTAATTTTCTGAGGGCATACTCTGCTCCTGTACAGTCACTTACACAGCGCCACATGCATATTTACCTTATTGTTGCACGGTGTAAGACCAGGCTCATCCTCTACACACCATTTTAAGAACCTTTTATGAAAAGTTAACTCAGCAGTCCAACATATTACATTCCTTGCTCTAACTTATGTTATCTAGTAAAACAGATAGGAGCATAGCGTGGAGACTCAGCCTGATTCGCCTTGTCCTTGCACAGGGGTCTTCTAGTCTAGTAGCAGAAGAGCGGATTTCTTGCCTCATAGAAGTGTATGAGAGCAATGAAATCCTCTGTTTAGTTGTCTCCTGGATGCTCCTCCTAGAAGACATTTTTCTTTGAAGGGACTCGCCAACTTGTCAGATGTGCCATAGATGTCTAAAGTAGGAAGCACCCCTCAATTCCACACACTTTTCTTATAGGAGATGATTGGCATATGAGCTATAGAATACCCTACAAATATATGAGCCCAAAAATATTCTACAGGAAAAATATGAAATAAGAAATTAAAGATTCTCATCATTAAAGTACAGTCTCTTCCAAGATAGACACATGACTATAGTCTTAACATGGAATATGTACAGTGGCAACCAAAAGTTTAGCATTTTTTTTAAAGTGTGATTACTTCTGTCTGGTTGCTGTGATGCCATTTCCCTGGTGATTTTAGTAAACCGGAAACAAATGGTTGTCAGCTATTGTGTTTAATATTGTTTTATCCCTTTATGTGTTAGTTTTCAACATTTGCTGGGCCAAATGTTTGGCATATTTTTTCATGGGTAGTCGAATTTAGACTAAAATGTATTTATTTTTTGTGTAAGTGTGCGCTTTGAGGTGGCAAAGACAAAGCCAAAATTATCACTAGACGTCAGGAAGATAATTCAACTGTTCTGAGTAAAGTATCATGTATATTAAAGAAAGAAAAAGAAGGTTATGGAACATCTGAAAAACCTAGAAGTGGACGACCATGGAAAACTTCCTCCAAAGTTGATCACATTATTAAGAAAAGTCAGTATCTGATATCCATAAAAGTGCTGTACAGATTTCACACGAAATAAACAAAGAATATGGGGTCAAAGTGAGGCCCAAACTGTGGTGTGACAGCTAAGAGCAGTAGGGCTGAATGCACGAGTTCCAGTCAAGAAGCCTTTCATCTCTGCAAAGAACCGGAAGGACAGACTTGAGTTTGCCAAAGAACACAGGCAACAGAACGCGACAGATTGGTCTAAGGTGTTGTGGTTGGATGAATCCAAGTTCAATCTATTTGGTAGTGATGGCAAGCACTATATATACTGCCCAATTTGAAAACCTAATGATGTAAGGTACCAAACACCTACAGTGAAACATGGTGGTGGCAATGTCATGATTTGGGGCTATTTTTCTGTATCTGCCATTGTCCCTCTGCAAAGAATTGATGGATATATGAATGCTACCATGTACAAGGATATACTGGAGAATGTAATGCTGCCACATGGTAAAACCAAAGCAAACTAAGCAGGGGATGGAGATTCCAGCAAGACAATGTTCCTAAGCACACATCCAATTTAGTCAAAAATTGGTTAGCAAAGAAAAATGTTCTCCTGTTGCAATGGCCAAGCCAATCACCTGATTTACAACCTATAGAGCACCTTTGGGATGAGTTAGGGCAACCTAGTTGGAGCCCGTACCCATAGCAATAAAGATGAATTATTTTCAGATTTGCAAAATGGAATGGAGCAAGATCCCTCAAGATGTCTTGAATACCCTAGTGGCTTTAATGCCCCATCAATGTGGTGCATTAACTAAAGCAAGAGGTTATGCTACAAAATACTAAAAGTTATGGCATTGTTAGCAATGCATTGCTCTCTATGTTGTGATCAATAAATAGTATATGCAAAACTTTTGGCAGGCAGTTTTCTTTAATTAAATGACCATACCTATATTCAAAAGCATTTTGGTTAAAATTAAGGTCTTGCATGATGACCACTTCATGCACTTTCAGTTCATCACCAGGGAAATGGCATCACAACAACCAAACAGAAAAAAAAATCACACTTTAAAAAAAAAAAAGCTAAACTTTTGGTCGCCACTGTACTCTTACGTTAAAGGGACAATTTTCAGCAATAAAAATTAACCCTCGAGAAATAGAAGCCAGTACCTGTCTCAGAATCCCATAGCTTGAGATAGCGGTCATATGCCGCACTTAGGAACTGGGTTCCAGCATTGTTGAAACAAATGTCACGAACAGCTTTACTGTGGCCTGAAAAATCAATAAAAACAATTATATAGATCTAATGTAGTGAATGAACAATCAAACGATATATCGTTATAATTTAGCGATTTTTTAAATGACAAGTTTGTTAAGACAAGATGACATCCTAAAGTAAGAATCTCTGTGTAGGGCATGCAAAAAAAAGTCCACAGTCCAGAGCACCTTCCCTCAGTCAGTTGGACCAGCTAGGATTAGTGATGAGCGAGCATGCTCGCCACTGCTCGGTACTCGCCCGAGCATCTCAGTACTCGAGATGCTCGGAGCTCGCCGAGTACTTTCGAGATGCTCGGGCGGGAGCTCGGGTCCCCGTCCTGCATGTTTGGAGCTCTTTAGAGCACCAATCATGCAGGGATTGTCTGCCACTCACTTTAATGTCACAGCCATGGTGGTTGTGGCATTACAGTGATTGCCCAAATCGATGGGAACAGTGCTCACAGTGACACATGAAAAGCCGGCAATTCATCAGCGGCATACACCGGTACCCGACAATTTAGAACAGAAAGAATAGAGCATCACACATAGATTAGATAGATATTATATATGTGACTGACATGTTTCTAAGTACAGTGATAGTGTTGGTTACTACACCGCGTGCAGAATTATTAGGCAAATGAGTATTTTGATGACATGAAATTTACCAATTAAGTAAATCTGGTGATGTGCATCTCTGTAATGAGGAGGGGTGTTGACTAATGACATCAACACTCTATATAAGGTGTGCTTAATTATTAGGCAACTTCCTTTCCTTTGGCAAAATGGGTCAGAAGAGAGATTTGACGGGCTCTGAAAAGTCCAAAATTGTGAGATGTCTTGCAGAGGGATGCAGCAGTCTTGAAATTTCCAAACTTTTGAAGCGTGATCACCGAAAAATCAAACGTTTCATGGCAAAAAGCCAACAGGGTCGCAAGAAGCGTGTTGGCCAAAAAAGGCGCAAAATAACTGCCCATGAATTGAGCAAAATCAAGCGTGAAGCTGCAAAGATGCAATTTGCCACCAGTTTTGCCATATTTCAGAGCTGCAACGTTACTGGAGTATCAAAAAGCACAAGGTGTGCGATACTCAGGGACATGGCCAAGGTAAGGAAGGTTGAAAAACGACCACCTTTGAACAAGAAACATAAGATAAAACGTCAAGAATGGGCCAAGAAATATCTTAAGACTGATTTTTCAAAGGTTTTATGGACTGATGAAATGAGAGTGACTCTTGATGGGCCAGATGGATGGGCCAGAGGCCGGATCAGTAAAGGGCAGAGAGCTCCACTCCGACTCAGACGCCAGCAAGGTGGAGGTGGGGTACTGGTATGGGCTGGTATCATCAAAGATGAACTTGTGGGACCTTTTCGGGTTGAGGATGGAGTGAAGCTCTACTCCCAGACCTACTGCCAGTTTCTGGAAGACAACTTCTTCAAGCAGTGGTACAGGAAGAAGTTGGTATCGTTCAAGAAAAACATGATTTTCATGCAGGACAATGCTCCATCACATGCATCCAACTACTCCACAGCGTGGCTGGCCAGTAAAGGTCTAAAAGAAGAAAAAATAATGACATGGCCCCCTTGTTCACCTGATCTGAACCCCATAGAGAACCTGTGGTCCATCATAAAATGTGAGATCTACAGGGAGGGAAAACAGTACACCTCTCGGAACAGGGTCTGGGAGGCTGTGGTGACTGCTGCACGCAATGTTGATCGAAAACAGATCAAGCAACTGACAGAATCTATGGATGGAAGGCTATTGAGTGTCATCATAAAGAAAGGTGGCTATATTGATCACTAATTTTTTTTGTTTTTGTTTTTGCATGTCAGAAATGTTTATTTCTAAATTTTGTGCACTGATATTGGTTTACCTGGTGAAAATAAACAAGTGAGATGGGATTATATTTGTTTTTTATTAAGTTGCCTAATAATTCTGCACAGTAATAGTTACCTGCACAAACAGATATCCTCCCAAGATAGCCAAATCTAAAAAAAAGCCCACTCCCAACTTCCAAAAATATTAAGCTTGGAATATTTATGAGTCTTTTGGGTTGATTGTGAACATAGTTGTTGATCAATAATAAAAATAATTCTCTAAAATACAACTTGCCTAATAATTCTGCACACAGTGTATACTTGTTATTTAGTGTTAAAATAAAGGATTTATTAAAAAAAACATAATAATAATAGTGTTTTCATGCATCCGTCTCTTTAAAAAAGCCGGCCAGCCATTCGTCAGCGGCATACCTCGGTACCCGACAATTTAGAACAGAAAGAATAGAGCATCACACATAGATTAGATACATAGAAACATGTCCGTCACATATATAATAAGACCAGTGACAGTGTTGGTTACTGTACTTGTCATTTAGTGTTAAAATAAAGGATTTATTAAAAAAAAAAAATTGGCGTGGAGTTCCCCGTAATTTTAGTCTCTAGCGGAGGTTAAGCAGACGGCTGGGGCAGATGTTTGAAGCCTGGGAAGGGGGTAATACCCACGGAGCTTCCAAGGCTACTAATATCAGCCCCCAGCTGAATACCTAGCCTTTACTAGCTATTAAAATGGGGGACCCCCCCCAAAAAATGACGTGGAGTCCCCCCTATTTTAATAGCTAGCAAAGGCTAGGCAGACAGCTGGGGGCTGATATTAATAGCCCAGGAAGGGTGCCATAAATATTGGCCCCCTCCCAGGCTAGAAACACCAGCCGTCAGCCGCCCCAGAAATGGCGCATCCATACGATGCTCCAATTCTTGCACTTAGCCTCGCTCTTCCCACTGCTCTGTAGCGGTGTGGGTGGAGTAATAGGGTTAGGGTTGATGTCATCTTATAATACCAGCTGACATCAAGCCCAGGTTAGTAATGGAGAGGAGTCTATAAGACACCCCCATTACTAACCCCATAGTGAAAGTTAAAAAAAAAATAATAATAATGGGATAATTCTCCTGCTCAAGCGGTGACGTCATGCCTGCGCTCTGCAGTGTCTATGAAGGATGACAAGCTGGATTGCAGCGCTCAGCTGCGATCCAGCCTGTCATCTCAATGCCATCCCAGCGTGGGAGAATTCTCCTGCTCAAGCGCTGAGTGCAGGAGAATTCTCCCACGCTGTCAGTGACGTGCATGAGGTGAGCCGAGTTCATTGGACATGAACTCGGCTCATCTGGATGCTGTCACAGCGAGACACTGAGCAGCTTCTCAGTGTCTGCGGCATGGCAAGCTGGATGGCAGCGTTCTGCTATGATCCAGCCTGTCATGTCAATGTAGCAGAGCTGAAGCTGTCCTGGGAACCATGGAAATGTAAGGATGAGGTTGGTTTATTATTTTACTTTTATTGCAGAAGACATTGGCATCAGCTGGAATGGGCAATACGATAAGTAGGGCTTAATTTAGAACATTAACCCCTTAAGCCCCGCGGGTGGTTTGCACGTTAATGACCGGGCCAATTTTTACAATTCTGACCACTGTCACTTTATGAGGTAATTACTCTCGAACGCTTCAACGGATCCCCCTGATTCTGAGATTGTTTTTTCGTGACATATTGTACTTCATGATTGTGGAAAAATTTCTTCGATATCACTTGCGTTTATTTGTGAAAAAAACGGAAATTTGGCGAAAATTTTGAAAATTTTGCAATTTTCAAAATTTTAATTTTTAAGCCCTGAAATCAGAGCGATATGTCACACAAAAGAGTTAATAAATAACATTTCCCACATGTCTACTTTACATCAGCACAATTTTGGAACCAAAATTTTTTTTTGTTAGGGAGCTATAAGGGTTAAAAGTTGACCAGCGATTTCTCATTTTTCCAACAAAATTTACAAAACCATTTTTTTAGGGACCACATCACATTTGAAGTCACTTTGAGAGGTCTTTATGCCAGAAAATACCCAAAAGTGACACCATTCTAAAAACTGCACCCCTCACGGTGCTCAAAACCACATTCAAGAACTTTATTAACCCTTCAGGTGCTTCACAGGAATTTTTTGAATGTGGAAGAAAAAAAATGAACATTTAACTTTTTTCACAAAAATGTTAATTTAGACCCAATTTTTTTTATTTTCACAGGGGTAACAAGAAAAAATGGACCCCAAAATTTGTTGTGCAATTTCCCCTGGGCACGCAGATACCCAATATTTGGGGAAAAAATACTGTTTGGGCGCACGGCAGGGCTCGGAAGGGAAGGAGCGCTATTTGACTTTTTGATTGTAAAATTTGCTTGAATAATTAGCGGACGCCATGTTGTGTTTGGAGAGCCCATGTGTGCCCAAACTTTGGAGCTCCCCCACAAGTGACCCCATTTTGGAAACTAGACCCCCCAAGGCACCTATCTAGATGCATTGTGAGCACTTGGAACCCCCAGGTGCTTCACAAATTGATTCGTAACAATGAAAAAGTGAAAAAAAAAACACTTTTTCATTTGTATGAATCAATTTGTGAAGCACCTGAGGGTTCCAAGTGCTCACTATGCATCTAGATAGGTGCCTTGGGTGGTCTAGTTTCCAAAATGGGGTCACTTGTGGGGGAGCTCCAATATTTGGGCACACAGCGGCTCTCTAAATGCAACATGGTGTCCGCTAACAAATTTAACGCAAAATTGGCTCAAATTGTTAGCGACACCATGTTGCGTTTGGAGAGCTGCTGTGTGCCCAAACTTTGGAGCTCCCCCACAAGTGACCCCATTTTGGAAACTAGACCCCCCAAGGCACCTTTCTAGATGCATAGTGAGCACTTGGAACCCCCAGGTGCTTCACAAATTGATTCGTAATAATGAAAAAGTGAAAAAAAAAAACACTTTTTCATTTTTACGAATTAATTTGTGAAGCACCTAGGGGTTCCAAGTGCTCACTATGCATCTAGATAGGTGCCTTGGGGGGTCTAGTTTCCAAAATGGGGTCACTTGTGGGGGAGCTCCAATGTTTGGGCACACAGGGGCTCTCCAAACGCAACATGGCGTCCGCTAACAATTTGAGCCGATTTTCCATTCAATTTGTTAGCGGACACCATGTCGCGTTTGGAGAGCCCGTGATGTGCCTAAACAGTGGAGCTCCCCCACAAGTGTCCCCATTTTGGAAACTATACCCCTCAAAGATTTTATTAAGGTGTATAGTGAACATTTTGAACCCAGAGGTACGGCACATTATTTGTTTACATTAGGTCATCATATTGAATAAGTTTTCATTATTCTTGAGCGCAAGTGCTCGCTACTTGAGTTTGCATCGGGTACTCAGGTATGCACCATGTACAGCGTGTGCTCGAATGACATGCTCGAGTCCCTGCTCTGCATGTTTCACGGTTATTAGACACCCAAAAAAAAACATGCGGGGATCGCTCGTGCATGGCAGGCAATCCCCGTAAAGTTTTTTGGCCGCGAAGCATATGGGGCAGAGACTCGAGCATGTCACTCAAATACCCACGATACTAAATGCATACCAGAGCACCCGATGCAAACTCAAGTAGCGAGCACTTGCTCTCAACACTAGTCGCCATATCGTCATCTTTTTTTCTTACTTTTGAAAAAAATCCCAACCCCAGCCCTAGCCCCAGCACAACCCTAGCCCCAGCACAACCCTAGCCCCAGCACAACCCTAGCCCCAGCACAACCCTAGCCCCAGCACAACCCTAGCCCCAGCACAACCCTAGCCCCAGCACAACCCTAGCCCCAAACCCAGCCCTAACCCTAGCCCAATCCTAACTCAAGAGTTTATTTTTGACGCCGTTCCTTGTGCGGTATAAGTGATTAGACGACTTTATTCTTCGGGTCGGTGTGATTACAGCAATGCCAGAATCATATGGGGTTTTTATGACTGACAGCTGTCACACACTAAAAGACCCATTTTTTGTAAAATCTAGTTTTTGCATCGCCATATTTTGAGAGCTATAATTTTTCCAGATTTTGGAAGACAGTCATGTGACGGCTCGTTTTTTGCGGGATGACTTGACGTTGTTATTGGTGCCATTTTCAGGCACGTGACATTTTTTGATCGCTTTCTATTCCGATTTTTGGGAGGCAGAATAAACAAAAACCAACAATTCAGGAATTGTTTTTTTTTTTTTTTTTTATTCTGTTCCGCGTGTGGTAAAATTGATGAGGCAGCTTTACTCTTCGGGTCAGTACGTTTACAGCGGTACCACATTTGTATCATTTTTCTATGTTTTGGCGCTTATACACAATAAAAGCTATTTTATAGAAAAAAATATTTTTTAGTATCGCTTTATTCTGAGAGCTATAACTTTTTTATTTTTCGGCTGATGGAGCTATATGGCGGCTTGTTTTTTGCGGGACGAGATGACGTTTTCAGCGGTATCATTTTTATTTATATGCGTCTTTTTGATCGCGTGTTATTCCACTTTTTGTTTGGCGGTATGGTGATAAAGCATTGTTTTTTGCTTGGTTTTTTTTTTTTTTTTTTTTTTTTACCGTGTTCACTGAAGGGGTTAACTAGTGGGACAGTTTTATAGGTCAGGTTGTTCCGGACGCGGCGATACCAAATATGTGTACTTTTATTGTTTTTTTTTTGTTTTTTTTATAATAATATTTATTGATGGGTACATTATATTTTTATTTTTGGTGTATTATTTTTTTAATTTTTTTATAATATTTTTGCACATTTTTTTTTCCACTTTCACACAGTTTATACACTTTATTACTTTGTCCCACTCTGGGACTTTCACTTTTTTTTTTCTGATCGCCTGCATGGCACAGGAATGGAGCACCATCCCTATGCCATGAAGGCTGTCAGAAGTGCACAGTGTGAAGATTGCTTGGAGATGCACTGCGCATGTCCAAGCAATCTTCCTGCTCTCTGGTGACCCGGATGTTGTCATGACGACATCGGGTCGTCATGGCAACACCCGGGAAGCCTTTGCAGACTGCGCTGGAAGCCGGAAGAGGAGGTGAGTATCGCCGATCACCTCCCCTTGCCCCCGCAATGCCGCGATCGACTTCGATCGACTTCGATCGCAGCATCACGGGGGTTAATGTGCTGGGAGCGGTGCGTGACCGCTCCCTGCACATAGTACCGGGTGTCAGCTGTGACAATCAGCTGACACCCGGCGGCGATCGCGCGCGCGATCGCGATGACGTACTAATATGGGTCTGGCTCTTAAGTCCCAGGGCACAGACGCGTATTAGTACGTCAGATGTTATTAAGGGGTTAAAGGAATGTGTCTTTATTTCAATTAAAGGACTTTATTCTGGGTGTTTGTGTTGTGTTGTGTTTATGGGGTTAGTAATGGGGGTGTCTTATAGACGCCTCTCCATTACTAACCTGGGCTTGATGTCAGCTGGCATTATAAGCTGACATCAACCCCAACCCTATTACCCCACTGCCACTGCAACAAGGCAGTGGGAAGAGCAAGGCTAAGTGCCAGAATTGACGCATCCTTTGGATGCGCCATTTCTGGGGCGGCTGACGGCTGGTGTTCCTAGCCTGGGGGGGGGGGGGGGGGGGGCAATATTCATGGCACCCTTCCTGTGCTATTAATATCAGCCCCCAGCTGTCTCCCTAGCCTTTGCTAGCTATTAAAATAGGGTGGACCCCACATTTTTTTTTGGGCCCCACATTTTAATAGCTAGTAAAGGCTAGGTATTCAGCTGGGGGCTGATATTAGTAGCCTGGGAAGCTCCGTGGGTATTACCCCCTTCCCAGGCTTCAAACATCTGCCACAGCCGTCTGCTTAACCTCCGCTAGATACTAAAATTACGGGGAATCCCACGCCAATTTTTTTTTTAATAAATCCTTTATTTTAACACTAAATCACTAAATGACAAGTACAGTAACCAACACTGTCACTGTACTTATTATACATGTGGCTGACATGTTTCTATCTTATCTATGTGTGATGCTCTATTCTTTCCGTTCTAAAATTGTCAGGTACCGATGTATGCCGCTGATGAATTGCAGGCCGGCTTTTTTTAAAGAGACAAAAACATTATTATTATTTTTTTTAATAAATCCTTTATTTTAATACTAAATAACAAGTACAGTAACCAACACTGTCACTGTACTTAGAAACATGTCAGTCACCTATATAATATCTATCTAATCTATGTGTGATGCTCTATTCTTTCTGTTCTAAATTGTCGGGTACCAGTGTATGCCGCTGATGAATTGCTGGCCGGCTTTTTTAAAGAGATGGGTGCATGAAAATCGGAGGGCACTAGTGTGTTTTAAGTGCCCTGCTATGTTTTTCATGCACCCTCCTATATACCCTGCCTGCCTGACATTTAATTGAGCACTGTTCCCATCGATTTGGGCAATTTTTGACCTTTTGCAGACCGCTGGGGGGGGACCGCCAGAAAAATGCTCGAGTTTCCCATAGACTTACATTGGGCTCGTTGCTCGGGTCGAGAACCCGAGTATTCCAATGTGCTCGACTCGAGCTTCGAGCACCCGAGCATTTTAGTGCTCGCTAATCACTAGCTAGGATACAGTAGGTATGGAAAGTATTCAGACCCCTTCAAATTTTTCACTTTGTTTCATTGCAGCCATTTGGTAAATTCTAAAAAGATAATTTTGTCCCATTAATGTACACTCTGTACCCCATCTTGACTGAAAAAAGACTGAAATGTAGAAATTTTTGCAAATTTATTAGAAAAGAAAAACTGAAATATCATATGGTAAGTTTTCCGACCCTTTGGCTCAGACACTCATATTTAAGTCCACATGCTGTCCATTTCCTTGTGATCCTCCTTGAGATGGTTCTACTCCTTCATTGGAGTCCAGCTGTGTTTAATTAAACTGATAGGACTTGATTTGGAAAGGCACACACCTGTCTATATAAGACCTCACAGCTCACAGTGCATGTCAGACCAAATGAGAATCATAAGCTCAAAACGAACTACCCAAGGAGCTCAGACACAGAATTGTGGCAAGGCACAGATCTGGCCAAGGTTACAAAAGAATTTCTGCATTACTCAAGGTTCCTAAGAGAACAGTGGCCTCCATAATCCTTAAATGGAACAAGTTTGGGACCACCAGAAGTCTTCCTAGACCTGGCCATCCAGCCAAACTGAGCAATCAAAAGAGAAGAGCCTTGGTGAGAGAGGTAAAGAAGAACCCCAAGATCACTGTGGCTGAGCTCCAGAGATGCAGTAGGGAGATGGGAGGAAGTTCCACAAAGTCACTGTAGCCCTCAACCAGTCGGACCTTCATGGCAGAGTGGCCCGACGGAAGCCTCTCCTCAGTGCAAGACATATGAAAGCCCGCATAGTGTTTGCTCAAAAATACATGAAGGACTCCCAGACTATGAGAAATAATATTCTCTGGTCTGATGAGACGAAGATAGAACTTTTTGGTGATAATTCTAAGCGGTATGTGTGGAGAAAACCAGGCACTGCTCATCACCTGCCCAATACAATCCCAACAGTGAAACATGGTGGTGGCAGCATCATGCTATGGGGATGTTTTTCAGCTGCAGGGAAAGGATGACTGGTTGCAATTGAAGGAAACATGAATGCGGCTAAGTACAGAGATATCCTGGATGAAAACCTCTTCCAGAGTGCTCTGGACCTCAGACTTGGCCAAAGGTTCACCTTCCAACAAGACAATGCCCCTAAGCACACAGCTAAAACAACACAGGAGTGGCTTCAGAACAACTCTGTGACCATTCTTGACTGGCCCAGTCAGAGCCCTGAAATAAAAACCCAACTGAGCATCTCCGGAGAGATCTGAAAATGGCTGTCCACCAACGTTCACCATCCAACCTGACGGAACTGGAGAGGATCTGCAAGGAAGAATGGCAGAGGATCCCCAAATCCAGGTGTGAAAAATTTGTTGCATCATTCCCAAGACGACTCATGGCTGTACTAGCTCAAAAGGGTTCTTCTACTCAATACTGAGCAAAGGGTCTGAATACGTAGGACTGTGATATATCAGTTTTTCTTTTTTATTAAATTGGCAAAAATTTCTACATTTCTGTTTTTTTTTTTCAGTCAAGATGGGGTGCTGAGTTTAATTTAATGAGAAAAAAAAATTAACTTTTTAGAATTTACCAAATGGCTGCAATGAAACAAGGACTGAAAAATTTAAAAGGGGTCTGAATACTTTCTGTACCCACTTTATAAGACAAAAATCTAGCAATGTGTGAAAGTGAAGCAAGCATAGTGAATCAAGAAGTGGGGGAGAAACTGGCTGACTGAGGTGCACCGAGCATCCAATTTTCAGACTTTTAAAAGTTTATCAGGACATCTAGACTATAAATTTGTCCTACATTAATATGTCCATCACTTAGAGCAGCACTCCAGCGGTTTTTGTTTTATTAATTGCACCGCTGGAGTGTTCCCATGCCACCTGTCTGATACTCTCTTTCTGGCGTTTTCATCACCACTTCCATTGGTCTCTGGTGAAAAGTGAGCTACCTGTAGCTCCAGTGTTTCATAGAGCTGAGGTCACTTCAATGCAAATCTATGAAAACCTCGTTCTGGCTCGCTTAGACTTGCACTGAGAGCTTGTGACGCAGCTTCTGACTTCCGGCCAGTCAGAAGATATTGTCACAAGGTGACCGTCGTGGTGCTTAAAAAAATATTGAAGACGCTGGAGTATATGACCAAAGATAGGGGGCTTACATTTAAAATGCTACTCCAGCGCTGGAAAATAAACAAAAACGCTGGAGTGGTACTTTAAGGATGTAATTTTGCCCTGACAGACGCTTTGAAGCGAATGTCCAGTGAATTACCTATCCACTGGATAGGTTACGAATAACGACATAAATTGATTCCCATTTCTTAACATTCTTTTCCTTATAACCAAACAAGCCAACTAATAAATGAAGCAGATATGAAAGGACTCTGACAAGTTTTCCGACGGCCAAATTTCCTGTGAAATAACGGGGTTTTTAAAGCATGGTTCAACCCCAATAGACTGTAGTTGCAAGAGCTGTCATTTGTACAATAAGTATGGGAATAAGCATACAAAACCAGAACAAGATGTGGTTTGCATATGAAACCCTACTGACCACATGCACACTAATATTGAGCACACATAAGTAGTCCCAGTACGGCAGGATGCTTTGTGTGACTAAGCAGAAGTTTCTTACAAGCAGACATCATGGAAGTTTAGACATTTACTAGATTTCATACTGTACCTATAAATGTCCGTAAACATCTTCGTTCATTGTACACTTCCCAAAGCTGTAAAAAGATCAGATTTATAATGACAATAACACCTCAAAAAGGTCATATGGAATGATACTGAAAAATCAATGTTTACCAAGTACCAGGCTAATTAATGCATATTCAAATGACAAAAGCATTACATGGGGTTGTCCAGTCCAAGAAGAAAAGTCTGCAATCACTGACTGCAGACTGGCCGAATCGTATCAATGGTGATGCACACTCAATTCCAGTTTTCTCCATGCATGCGAGTGGTCACGTCATGCATGTAAGCGATTAGCATACTTACAGGTCACATAAGACAAGACTATTCTCTGCTAAAATATTGAGAGGCCAAGGAGAGTTTGGTAAGCAGATTGCATATTTGCGGTCTCGTGACCAGCCGCACTCGAAATACAGGTGAATCGCACACTGTTATGACTAAGCAGTCTGCAGTTACAAAAAGTGACTGCAGACTTTTCTTCTTTGGCCACTGCCCCACTGACAGTATTTAGTCAGTATTTTAACTCAGGGGTGGGAGCCAAAACAAGGAGTGGTTGATAGAAATAAGTGAACCAATTCTGCATCTATTATACCTTTTCTCTGATTGTTCCTCACCTGGTTTTGGCTCCCACTCCTGAGAAAAAATACTGACCAAATACTGATAGTGGGGCCGTGGCCTTAGACTGGACAACCCTTTTATGAATGTATATATAAGCTCAAGCTTCAGGCTGACACAACTATACTGGCAATTATTTGGTGACCTCACACCAGGGCTGTGGAGTCAGTGTCCATTTTGGTGGAGTCGGAATAAAATGGACTGACTCTGAAAATGCAGGATCTGCTGTAAATGTTTTCATAAGAATTTGGGAAAGTTATGAAATGTCCAATAAATGTCTTTTGTATTCCTGATGTAAAGATCTCGGCTTCTGGTTGAGGTTAATCTGTGCTGCACTTTAAGTACACGCTCAGTAGTGAGGCAGGGCTGTGGAGTTGGAGTCGGGAGTCAGGGAAATTGAGGAGTAGGAGTTTTAGCTTACCGACTCCACAGCCCTGCCTCGCACCTAGGCTGATCCCAAATAAGGACTTTAATTTAAAGATCAGTGCATGTCTGAGAATTATTACTAACCTTGATCTTGCAATCCATGGAACTAGACAATAGCAAATGGCCAGAGAGGGGGAATAATCTTACAGCACTGACACCCTGAAAGAAAGACAGAATAAATAAAACTAGAAACAATTTCAAATGAAATGTAATTTTGGATCTACTTTTATCCTAGCTGCAAGTGCATGCCGTAGTAAAAACAGAGATTTAAAACAAAACAGGTCAGCAGATTAATGATTTTTATGGGCAACTTCTTTCATTTCCCAACCTATAGTGTTTTATTTTTTGCATTCATTTTCCCCTTTCAGTAAGAGACAGGGCTCATAATATTTAGGGGTTTTGCAGAGAAGCAGGAAATGATTCCTTTTATTTTAATTCTTTATCTTTAACATGTGTTTTGTTCTTTATTACTAAGGCTCTTTTTGTTCATCGGATGTCAAAAAAGTGCCGAGCACAGGAATGAGCACACGGGGAGGCAATACTTTGCTGGCTGCACTTTTTAATGGAACACATCAAGTCTCAGTGGATTGCTGTGATAATTGTGATCGCTCTCAACAGGATTTATTCTATTCTGGGGTAGTGACTCCCTACTGGTTAGACAGATAGCAAACCTTTCAGACATTGTAAAAGCAGTATACCTTTTAATGACCTGCTTTTTTCATGCAAAAAAAAGTAAAATACTGAAAACAATTCACTTTTTTTGATTGAGACTAAAAAAGATCATAAGGCGTTAATGGATTGAAGCAGATTGTATACAAAGCGTTAATGCTATTCTCCATTTTTATATTTCAAAATGTGAAAACTGACTAGACTATTACCGTTTCATAAAACCTACAAAATTCTCACCAACATAGTGTATATTTTAGTTCTGACCCCCCCCCTGTGAGATGCGAAGTACGTGTATGGGTGCTGGACAGTGTGTGAGATGTGGCACAGTGATGGCGCTCGGTGGCTACATACTGGAGAGTTGTATTTAAGTGAGGCCAGTTAGGCTTTAGTTATCATTTGGGATTTAATTGAGTTCCCATAGGTTGCTTGTGCACTACAGCGATTTCTTGCCCTCCTTATAGAATTAGTGATTGCAATTAACATTGTGCTTTGTGCCATTTATAAGTGTACACACTGTCCTAAGGGTTTTTATGTGGCATTTTTAAGAATATACCTACACCAGTTACTGTATTTGTATTGGGTTTCTTCTAAAAAGGATTTTTCTACTATGTATTGAGTGATTTTAGGTTTAATTAACTATAATAATTTTTATTTCTATAGCGCCAACATATTCGGCAGCACCTTACTTTTTAGAAAGGACTTGTACAGACAATAAAAGACATTACAGAATAACAATAATCACATAAATCAACAGATACCAGGAGGAGAGAGAACCCTGCTCCCAAGATTTGTGTACTCTTCCGTTGTTGCTTTTTTTTACTACTTTTTTTTTTTAAGCTATATGTCCAGTGTTCATATTTATTTGTGTTTCATAGATGATCATATTTATGAATTCCAGCCTCTTTCACACAGAATTCAACTGTTAATAAAAATACATTCTGTAACCATTTATTAATTCACAATGGTAACACTACCTTTGTATGTCCGGACCAAACATGAATTTGTTTCTTGGGAAGATAACATTTCTCAGGCAGTTCAGTAGAACGCAGGTTAACATCAACATCCTGAGGAATGTGCAAATATGATCGGCCTTGGTAGTCATACATTTCTTTGACTGAAAGAAAAAGAAAGTCTACAGTTTTATGCATTGCTGATATATTATACACACACACATAGATTTAGATATATATATATATATATATATATATATATATATATATATATATATATCTATATACACACACACACACGCTAAGAAATTGGCTTGCAAACAAAAATTGTAGCGCCTAGCATTGTACAGTTCACGGTATTGTTAAATAGTGAAATGGACAGTATTAAGTGAAATCTGAGTTTTGTGATGCATTTTCTAAAAATGTGGGGCCGCGGCCTAAGGGAAATCCCTACATGACTCTTGGCAGAAAGCTTACAGCACAGTACATGAAACCAGTCTGTAATTATGAAAGTGTTAACTAACTTTATACAGATGCCCTAGTCTCTAAATAATCACATTTTAATAGGCAATATATCTCTACATATATATTTTTGCTAACAAACTAGAAACTTGATTGGTGGACCATTGGAGCCTGTGGTTTGGAGAGGATTTTCTGACTTTTATTGGAGAGTGTAGTGTGCATGCTGTGATCTGTGCAGAGGTCATTGTGCAGAGAGGGGAGAGGTTCAGCTGTGATCAACACCTATATAGAAGTCTATAAGTGTAATCTTGCAATTGATAATTCTATGAATGCTGAAAATTGAGATCTACAAAGCAAGATGTGTCAGCCTTCTGCAAGACTCTGTGGCATAAAAAATGAAGTTATTTCTCCTGTTTCAAGAAGCTTTTATAAGAATGCATATCATCTATTTAGAGAGAAGAGAAGAGAATCTCTGCAGGGTTTTACCACCTACTCTAGTAGCAACATAATGTAGAGACAGAGACCCTAATTCCATCAATGTGTCACTTACTGGGCTGATTGGAAAAGTTTTGATAAAATCACTATTTTAACAGCAAGCGATTATCACTAGAGAACTAGTAAACTTGTTGCCATATAGTCCAACCATGCCCCCACCACTGATTGGCAGCTTTCTGCCTATGAACAGTGTATACCAAAAGCTGCCAATCAGTAGTGTGGGCAGGGTTATACAGAGCCCAGCATTCAAAGAAATAGTAGATCTGCAGCAGATAAAATAGTGATTTTACCAAAACTGCAGCAAGAGGCAAAGTAAGATATACATCCCTGGAATCAGGGTCTCTGCCACTACATCATGCTTTACTCAAATGGCATAGCAAAAACCTGGTGACCGAATTATGCTGGGAATAGCAGACTACATTCATATCTTTATACAAATAGCAGGGATTTTTTACTAATAATATATATTTAAACCATGAAAATGTATCTAGAAGGTGGTGATAAATATGCTTCACACAAAACTATAGTGAATATTTATAAATAGGTTACCATGCAAAATGGTCTTCTCATCGGCAGGCTTATCATCCTCCTGTTTGCCTCGCTTCTGCCTTTTTGCTGTTATCTCATCAAGCTCTTTCTGCTCGTCCTAGGATTAATAAAGCAGTATATGCATAAAGTCAGCACTGAAATGTAATGTCAACCCCTTTACTATGCATGTAGAAAGCTCAATATTAACCTCAGATGGTTTGGCAATATCTTTTTCATCAATATATTTTGCCCAAGGACCCAAGAAGCCGTCTATATCTGAAGCATCAGTTCCTTTCACCTTTCTCCGCTTCTCAGATTTTTTCTGCCCTGTTTCAAATACTGTTAGACCTAGAGGGACAAAAACAATGCAGTAAACGAGGGAAAAACTAACATGCTTGGAACAACACTATAGGAGATAGGCGTGATGGAGGAGCATGGTTTGCGACAAACTACAGTAACAGAGGATCCAAAAATAGAGATGTCAATAAAGAGGTTGTCATTTTTAATTCACTTTTGAGTGTACATTCAATTAAACAATTAAAATGTTGATAAATGTGGAGTTGTCAAAATAGTCTTTAAATACACCGTTATGTTCTTACCTTGATTCTTCTCAGCATCATCAACTGAGCCAATGTATTTTGTGGATGTTTCCTGAACATCTAGTGATGGATCAAGAGCATAGCCTGGAACAGAAAGTGATTACAATGTCATTATTTTGAAAATTATGTAAATGTCTAGAATTGTATTAATGTAAAAGTCTCTGAATTCTAAAAAGACTTTATTGATAAAATGTGAGTAACATCCAGGAATATAGTGATGGAAAACTTTTTTAAATAAAACAATGTACAACAAACAACATTTAATAATTCACAGGATAGATCATAAATCTAAGCTTTCTGAGACCCCCATCAGTCACTAGAACAGAAGTCTCAAATCCCCTATTGCTCCTCAATACGAGGCTGCTGTAATGGCAGTTTTCGTCACAATGAATGAAGTGGCAGGGTCCAGGCTCAATCCACATCTCCATCCAATCGTCTTCTTACTGCAGATATGCAGGTAGAAGGAACAGGGGACCCTCATTAGTGATCAATAAGGGTCCCATTTGTCACCCATCCTGTAGATGTGATAAAATGGATTTCCCATAAATAACTACATTAACAATGACAAATACATACCACAGAGCATTCATTTCATTACATTATGACAACACACAAACTTAAGAGGGTTGTCCACCTTTGAGAACTATTTTGTTTTCTTAAAAGGGTTATTCAGTGAAAAAAAAAAAAAAAAAGTTATCACCTATTTACACCTAAGCTCTCATCCCAATGCACTGCAAGGCTGGTTTCACACGTTCGGATATTTCCGGTACTGGAAAAACCAGTACTGGCGATATCCGTGTCTGTGTGCACACGTGTGGCAACCGTGTGCCGCATCAGGAGCACACGTACCGGCGCCTGGGAATCAGTGTACAGTTAGCATTGTTCCCAAACGCCGGGTGCTGAAAGCTGCCCTCATCATTGTCCCCTGCTTGCGCTGTGATCAGCACCAGCAGGGGACAATGTTGATAGTAGTAGTCTGTTCCCGCTGTCTCCAAGTGTAAAAATAATAAAATAAAAAAAATCCTTATACTCAGCTATCCTAAGTGTCCCCCGCTGTAATCCATGTAACCGCTCACACCGAGGAGCCGGAGAGAATGATGCGCTGCAGTGAGCGGGCCCCGGAGCTGCGCTCAGTGAGTGACAGGACACTGCTCGCTGAGCTCAGCAGAGGTCCATGGCTTGCTCGCTACGGGTACACATGGTCCATGGAAACTCACTGACATGTGCACAGGCCTATTAATTTGAATGGGTCTACATGTATCAGTGTCGCCACATGTACCGGAGACACTAACGTGTGAAAAAGCCCTTAGTGTGGGGGTGTAGAGCAGAGCTGACAGTGCTGTGGGATCAGAGCTTCAGATGCAGGTGTTTGTAATGACATCTCTGCTCTACTCCCCTCTCAAGCTTGTAATCACAGTACATACTGGCAGTGAGACCAAGGAGGAGAATAGGGCTGTGTGTCAATATATGCCTCACACAGAAAAATGGTTCTGGGAATTCTCTGGGAAAATGTAATTTTTTTCCCCACATGACACTTCCTGCTTATAATTGATCAACGTCATACATTACAGGGGGAACCAGTAAAAGCTCACTCCCAGAGGTGACTCAATGCTAACACAACCCTTGGTTGAAGGGGAAATTAGGATCCAAACTATACAAGCTCCCTCCAAGTACAACATCTGCAAGGAGTGTGTATGTTCTCCCCATATTTACATGGGTTTCCTTCGGGTTCTCTGGTTTCCTGCCAACTCTAAAGTCATACTGATAGGGAATAGGGATTGTGAGTCCCAATGGGGACAGTTATGATGATGTCTGTAAAGCGCTGTGGAATTATTGGCGCTACATGAGTAAAATAAATAAATCTCTCTAAAACAGAGATGAGAAATTAATAAAACATTTTAATTTAGCTCTGCAGCCACTATAACATTCTAAAACTGATGAAAGGTCCTCTTTAAAGGGACTCTGTCACCCCCTGGGACATATATAAACAATTAATATGGCCATACAGGTGATGGAAATGTTAATCTAGTCCTACCTGTATGCCCCATATTAATGGTCTTGTTGTTGTGAAATTTTATTTTATATATTTATGTTAATGATTCCTCCTAGCCCAAGATGAAATCCTCCATCTCCTGTCTTCATTATAATAGCTTCCTCCTCCCCTGCATGCGACAGTGCCCTGTGATGTGCAGTTGCGGCGCCGTAATCCCGCGCTTGCACCCTGCACTTCCTTCCGCCGGCGCCTGAGCATAAGATCACGGCATACACTAGTCCGTGATCTTCTGCGCAGGTGCCGTTGAGTCACGGAGACTTTCGCCCATAGAAGGGAGGATCGTGGAGGGAGTTCAAGGAGCAGGCGTGAGATTATAGAACCGCAACAGCACGTCACAGGACACTGATGTGCAGGTGAGGGGGATGGTATTATAATGAAGAGAGGAGGAGGGGATTCTTTTTGGCCCTGAGGCCTGGAAAGAATCATTAACAAAGATATAAGATTTCAACACAAAGACCATTAAACGAGGCATACAGGTAGGACTAGAGTAACATTTCTATCACCTGTTTGCCTATATTAATAGGCTATATACGTCCCAGGGGGTGACAGATTCTCTTAAAAAGCCACCAATAAGACCATTTTCTCATTTACTATTGTACTTGCTACATTTATAGAAAAACAGTTATTTAATAAATTCCACATCTAGCCTTGAATATAGTTATTAGCAGCATTAAACATAAATAGAGACTAAATAAGATCAAATAGACCAAGCATATCAGAATCATATTTGTGAGTGGAGTACGCCAAGCATGATTCCGATATGCAACGCTTGGTCTATTTGATATAGATATAGATAGCAAATTTTGGAATCTACGGCAAGCACAAACATGCTATAGATATACCTCCACAAACATTCGCAAGGTGATTTTCATATACAACTATAGATTACCATATGTTGCAAACGTTCTTCTCTGTTGTTCAAACATGAAGTCGTTTATGTGTGCTGGTTCTGCATATCCTGAAAGCATGTTCCTTGGAGCTGCCATCTGCTGACTTTTAAATGGATTGTTGGGTCCAAGCTGCAATGACATGACATAAAATCATTTTCTGCACACACTTTAATCAAACCTTCTATACTACATATATAATGATAGTAATAAGTGAGGTGGCTTCATTCCTTCAGCTCAGCTGTCAAATTTGAGACTACTTTATACACAGACTTTAAATCAAAGCACAGAAGGTTTACTCCTGAAAGTGTACCTAACACGGTCACAAGAAAATGATTATAGTGAAATACTCTGCAGTATAATCATTTCTCTAAATCACTATATTAGCAATTTATGCTGCTAACTGACGCCTGTGCTGAAGGCTACAATAAGCTAAGCAGTGATCTGCTCCTGCTGCTAGGCTACAGTCTTCAGTGTGGGAGTGCGGTAAAATACTATGACGCTCATTCTCGCACACAAGACAGTAGCCTAGCAGCAGGACGCTGCTTAGTTTAATGGAGCCCGCCACACAGACTTCAGGAGGTCCATGCTGCGGGTTATCAGCAACCCCTCTTTACCAGTCTATCATTGTTAGTTTGTTTACTGTAAGTGATATCTGTATTTTGTATGTAATCCCTTCTTATGTACAGCACCATGGAATCAATGGCACTATATAAATAAATAATAATAATAAGGTCTTATGTGGTTAAAGTTGCTAAGTCCTTGTAAAACAAGCAACTCTGCAAATTACCTCTATTAAAAAAAACCTCAGTCCCAATGCACTTCTCCCATGATGCAGAGGCAAAGCTACCCCCTTCTAGCAGCCTGGGAAAGTGCTCAGTTGAGACCAGTGATGCAAGTCGTGACCATCCCGCTGGTACAAACTGTAAATCTTCAGGAACTCACTGCCCTCTGCAAAGCAGATAGCTGAGTGCCAGGAGCGGTGCACTCCTGAAGAAAGGAAGTTGGAACAACCCCTTTAACTAACAGTCCGGACATACGGGGCACACTTTTTTCATCATCGCATTCCAGGAGACATATTTTTCATCCTTTGGCAATGTAGCTGTACACAGGCAGGATGATCTGTGTTTGCCAGTGGCACCACTTTGGAGTATGCATACATTTTCAGATTATTTTCTGCTTTATGCCTAAAAAGCTAGCAAAAGTTAACAGCAATTCTGCCAGTACGTGCAGCAAATGAAAAAACAGAGTGAACTTGATCCCATTGGACAGTGGTGATGACAGCAATATCAAATTTAGAGAGTTTTCCAAAGGTTTCATTACTTTTATCAATAAATACCGTTTTTGAGTTGTCTTAATCAGACAGCCATACATTTTACAATTTTCTGTCAATTGAGCAGTATGAGGGCTTATTTTCTGCGAGACAATATGTAGTTTATGGTGGAATAGCATTTTGTGGCATGCATGAGTTTGATCACTTTATCACACATCAGTTCTGGATTTTAATTATTAAACACAGCTCACCATTCAGTATAATTCACATTAACTTTATTCGGTGGGTGAACACAATTATGACAATGACCATTTTTTCTGCTACACAACTGCATGAGTACTTGTTTTCTTTTACAACCTGTGGTCTTTGCAGCTCTCATTTTTTGGGGACATATGATCAAATTTAACTCAATTTTTTTGATAAGATTGCTAAAGAGAAAATATATCTGGAATTTTTAGTTTTCACAGTGTTCAGCATGCAGTATAATTGACCTGTTAAATTTATTCTAGATGGGGTAAGGGTTGTTCCAAATGATCATCTTTATACCTAATTTATAGTTGTCTTTTTAGGTTTTGCTACTTTTTCACAAGAACATCACTAAAGAAAAAAAAAACATTTTAAAATCGGTCATCATCATCTAAGAGCTATTAGAGACTTTTTTTATTTTTAGGACAAGCAGTAGTTTTCTGGTACCATGTTGGGGTTCTTGCAACTTTTTGATCACTTTTTATTAATTTTGTGAGACAAGATATATGGGAATGGCAATTCTGGCATTGTTATTCATATTTTTCATCACGCAGTATAAAAATAAAGAAGCTTTAGAGTATGGGCTTTTATGAATGCTGTGATACCAAATAATTGTAGTATATTCGCGCAGGAACTGAGGTGCAGATTGTTAATCCATTGATGAATATAAGTCTTCTGTGGAACTCCTGCAGATTCACCCCTTCTAACCGGTTGGGAATCAAAAATTTCCTACAAACTTAATTTGTTGTATATTATTCACAACTCCTAAAAGGAAAAGCAAACAAAACCCCCACACTTAAGATTTGCCTCCCCTGATATTTCTCTTGCGCCCATCTCTGGTCTTCTCGGAGTCTCTATACCCACGTGAATGCTTACCAATCACATAGGTCAAGACGTCATTACAGAAGGCCAAGTTTTACAGAAATCAGCAGAGGACAAGGAAAGGGTGAAACAGGCTGGTATTACCAGGGAAGATAAGTATAGTTATTTTTTTCATACTTGTACCCATGTACAGTGGCAAATTCACTACAAAATCAGGATGATTTGGTGCGTATTTTCTGTAGTGAATGTCACTGTGGTTTTTGGTGGAATTTTTTACATAAGTTTCCCACAGTAATTTCACCCTATGTGAACGTACCCCTTAGGTTATGTTCACATGCGGCGTTTTTGAAGTTTTCTTATGCAACTTAAAAGCTGCTTTTTACAGTACCAGCAAAAGCTATGAGATTTTAGAAATCTCATGCACACACTTTTTTCTTTTTCCTGACTGAAATTGTGAACTGCATCGGTTTTTAAATTTGCAGCGTGTCAATTCATTAAAAAAAATAAATAAATAAAAAATTAAAAAGTTGCAAAAAACACAATGGCATTTTTTGCGGCGTTTCTAGTGAAGAAAACTAACTTTATTAAACATGTATAATAGAGAAAGCAAACATGAAATCCACAAGAAAAAAAAGTCACAGACACAGCAAACACTCGGAAAACAGAAGTTTTTAAGGCAGTGTTTTACCTGTCAAGAGAACAGGTTTTGACAATAAAAAAAAAAATGCACCAAAAAACGCTGCATGTGAGCATAGACTTACATTAGTTTTGCATTTTTTATGAAGTTTTACAGGGAGTTGCAGAAGTTTTATAAAAAAAAAAAATAGTTTTTATAGATGAAAAACATTCCAAAAATGTGTTTTATCTGTAAGAACCCATTTCACCAAAAATTGCATGCCAATATCGTGAAAATCCGACTTTATAAATTTTTTTTAAAAAAATGCGGTTTTAAAGATGCAATTTATTATGTACATATTAAGTACATCTAAAAAAAAATTGTTAAACTCACAATGAAAATGCCTGGTGAAAATCCAGCCAAGAGCTTGAGAGTGTGATTTCGAAAAGTTACAAACTCACCTCGGGTGCAAACAAGGTTTCATATGTTGGATTGAATTGTACTTCTTTAAGAGAGGGATCAAGATGAATTCCGATATCAACATTTTCCTGCAAAAGAAAGAAGATTGTATTCACTGCAGTGAAACTAAATATCTAAAAGTAAATACATTACAGAAACCACATTAACAAGCATGACAGAATTAGGCCCACACACAAAAGCTTCTGGTGAAAGATCAATCATCAATTTGCAGGTAGCTATAGCGCTTCTATCGACATTAGATATGTCCGTTGGGACTCATTCAGACATTGCAAGTTTGAGAATTTTGGTTGCAGAATTTGCACTGAAATCCGCAATAATATTCAGTACAGCTGTAGGTGATATATTCCATGAACGGCTGGTATAATTACCACCATTACGGAAGATCAACTTTCCTCTTTACTCTCCAAATCACACCTCACCACCTGTAAACTTGACCCAATCTCGTCCCACCTCATCCCAAACCTTACCAATATCTTCATCCCAGCCCTAGCCCACCTCTTCAACTGGTCACTAACAACTGGTGTCTTCCCCTCATGCTTCAATCATGCCTCAATCACACCCATCCTCAAAAAGCCCTCCCTTGACCCATCCTCTCTGTCTAGCTATCGCCCCATATCACTTCTCCCCTATGCCTCAAAACTACTGGAACACCACGTCCATTCTGAGCTGTCCTCCCACCTCTCCTCCTGCTCCCTCTTTGACCGCCTACAATCTGGTTTCCGACCGCACCATTCTACTGAAACTGCACTGACCAAAGTTACCAATGACCTACTAACCGCCAAATCTAAGCGACACTATTCTGTCCTCCTCCTCCTAGACCTGTCATCTGCCTTCGACACGGTGGACCATTCCCTCTTACTAAAAACGCTCTCATCTCTCGGCATCACAGACTTGGCCCTATCCTGGATCTCCTCATATCTAACAGACAGGACATTCAGTGTCTCTCACTCACAGACCACCTCCTCATCTCACCCCCTGTCTGTGTCCCCCAAGGTTCATTTCTAGGACCCCTGATCTTCTCCATCTACACCTTAGGCCTAGGACAGCTCATAGAGTCTCATGGCTATCATTATCACCTCTATGCTGACGACACACAGATCTACCTCTCTGGACCTGATATCACCTCCTTACTAACCAAAATCCCACAATGTCTGTCTGCTATTTCATCCTTCTTCTCTGCTAGATTTCTAAAACTTAACATGGACAAAACAGAATTCATCATCTTTCCGCCATCTCATTCAACCCCCTCAACTGACCTATCCATCATAGTCAATGGCTGCCCACTGTCCCCAGTCCCTCAGGCTCGCTGCCTTGGGGTAACCCTGGACTCTGAACTCTCCTTCAAACCACATATCCAAGCCCTTTCCACTTCCTGCCGACTCCAACTCAAAAATATCTCCCGGATCCGCACATTTCTCAATCATGAATCTGCAAAAACACTAGTGCACGCCCTCATCATCTCCCGCCTTGACTACTGCAACCTCCTGCTCTGTGGCCTCCCTTCCAACACGCTTGCATCCCTCCAATCTATCCTAAACTCTGCTGCCCGACTAATCCACCTGTCCCCCCACTATTCCCCGGCCTCTCCTTTGTCAATCTCTTCACTGGCTCCCAATTGCCCAGAGACTCCAGTTCAAAACCCTAACTATGACTTACAAAGCCATTAACAACCTGTCTCCTCCATATATCTCTGACCTAGTCTCCCGCTACATACCCGCATGCAACCTCCGATCCTCACAAGATCTCCTTCTCTACTCCCCTCTAGTCTCCTCCTCCCACAATCGCATACAAGATTTCTCCCGTGCTTCCCCCCTACTCTGGAACTCTCTACCCCAAAGTATCAGACTCTCGCCTACCGTGGAAACCTTCAAAAAGAGCCTGAAGACCCACCTCTTCCGACAAGCCTACAACCTGCAGTAACCACCACTCCACAAATAATGCTGCACGACCAGCTCTACCCTCACCTACTTTATCCTCACCCATCCCTTGTAGACTGTGAGCCCTCGCGGGCAGGGTCCTCGCTCCTCCTGTACCAGTCGCCGTCACATTGTGTTCAAGATTATTGTAATTGTTCTTGTATGTATACCCCTTCTTCACATGTAAAGTGCCATGGAATAAATGGCGCTATAATAATAAATAATAATAATAATAATAATAGTATAAGTTGGTTCCCACGGGGACCTGCATCTGTCAAAACCCGGGCCCCATCTTGCACCGTTGGTAATGAAGAGGTGGCCAAAATCTATTCACTTGGATGGGAGTTCTGAAAATGGCTGAGCAAAGTAGAAAGCATATAAAATGGAGAAGGCCTTATTCTGCATGGTAAGGACTAATTAATTGGAAACTGATAATTACCACTGGAAAACAACCACTAAAGTACAGTGTATTATTATACCAATGATTCAAAGAGGAAAAAGTTAAAATTCACACTGCTTAATTACAATAAATACATGTTCTCGTTTATTGTATTAGCCAGCTGAAGAAGGCTGCTTGTAGCACTCAGCGGCTTCCATCCAACACATCCAAAGTACAAATTATCAGCAGAGCTTCATCACAACGGTCGGATTTATTAATGAAAATAAAAACAACAAAGAACAAAATTAAAAACTGTATGTAAGTTTGGATAATGCTCTTCAAGGTCCATGGTAAATAAAAGGATGCCATGTACAGTCATGAGCTACATTATTGTACTTTTATTATTTTATTGCAGTTTTGCCAAAATCTTGGATCTATTCAGGAGTATTAGCAAAATGTTCGTATGGAAAAATACTCTGTCTTTAGTGGTGCAATATCCACCAATTCAATGCAGAACAACTGAAGAGAGCGTGATGGACATGGCACACGGCAGGACTACAGCACATGGCTGAATGGGGATGTGACTGCGCTTATTCCTGTCCACGAAGAATCCACTCCTAGCTTGTGTAAGGGTATGTGCACACGTTAAGTATTTGGTGCCAAAATTTCTGCATCTCTTGGCAGGAAAAATGCAGTGTTTTTCATACAGACTTTTCCCCATATGGGTGAAATCTGCAGCAAAAATGCTGGAAGAACTGACATGCTGCAGATATAAATCTGCAAGTCACAAATAAGCAACGTGTGCATGAGACTGTAGTATTCTCATTCACTTTACTGGCATCAGGAATCCCTTCAGGTTTTGTGACAAATCTGTGCAGAAAACACGAAGAAAACATGACAAATCTGCAATGTGTGCACAGACCCTAAAAAGAAATACATGAAAATCACTACTTTGCGCATTTGCAAAAATTGTAGTGTTTTGGGCATTTCTGGACACGACACTATACCACACCTTATAGCTGTGATAGGAATTTTTGTGTTTTATGTAAAGCAAAACCCTGCCATCTGTATGACATTGCTGAAATTCATTGACATCGAAAGCTACCTTACAATCTTTAATGGTCCCCTTTTTATGAAGCTGTACAATCAGGTAAGTAATAGGAAAAAACTGTAGAAAAAACGGTATCTGATGTGGCTTGGGAGAAAGTTATTTCTTGTAGTCACTGTGAGCACAACATTCAGTAGAAGAAAAATGAGAGAAAACGGATGAGACTAGTCGGCATTTGCCCATATGTATGCAGTAATGTGACTGCAAACCCACACAGGAAAAGCAAAGGTATTGTGAGTGTGCGATCACGGTATTGTGAGTGTGCGATCACGGTATTGTGAGTGTGCGATCACGGTATTGTGAGTGTGCGATCTTCACTCTACAGGACTGCAGATTTCTCCTAAACCCCTCTAAGCAGTCATCTCCACCTCATAGACTTGCCCAATTCACACAGAGCCCCATTGACTAATAACTTTTGCATTTTTCAAATAAATGTATTTAAGAAGATTAACACTTTCACATATGGAAGCTAATTACATGGGGTGTTCCTGGTGTAATAACCCCTTTAATTAAATGTTAATGACGCAAAAGAAGCATGTAACCTTCTGTACGTTGACCAGTTCTCTGAGCAGCTAAACATTGCTTCTTTTTAGAGGTCAACAATGTTAATAGATATCCCCCAAGAGTTGAAATCCATCAAACGTCAGTGTTACAATAGGTGTACTGCGAGGCAATGAATTATCAGCCTCCACAAAGTGAAAAGCTGGTAACTGCTGTGCGTGGGAGAGCGGCTTTTAACTTAGCAGCGTGTTTCCAAGGTGACAAATTAAAATTCCACTGTTCCATCAAAAAGAACATTTTATGTGGATAGTTAGAGAAACCCTTTCAAAAACAGGTATTTATCCAAACTCTCAAAACCATTGGCATCAGTAAACTAGGCAATAAATACGGGGCCCCAGCATATGGAAGCACATGTGCAGTTTGCATGCAGTTTTTGGTGTGGATTGCCAAAGCGGATGTGACTGAAAGAAAAATGTGTGTGTGTGTGTGTGTGTGTGTGTGTGTGTGTGTGTGTGTGTGTGTGTGTGTGTGTGTGTGTGTGTGTGTGTGTGTGTGTGTGTGTGTGTGTTTTAAAAGCTTGTGCATTCAGCAGGCTTAGTAGCTTCACATAAAATCAGTAAGTAACATAGCAATACACTGCAAAGCAGATTAAAATTATTGTAAAAAGCTCATAAAAGTTCAAATTAACCCCCTGTTCCCATTAAGCCAATAAACAATAAAAAAATGAATCTAAAAAATAAATACATATTTGAGTATGTGTAAAACCAACATTTTAAAATATCACATGCAAAGTTTCAAATATCCTGCAAAGTGAATGATGTAGTGAAAAAACAATGCCAGAATTTTCATTCTACAGTTCACTTATCTGCCAAAAATATGACATGTAACAAAGTTTTATCGTGTGTACCTGACCTGAAATCAGCTGCATGGAAAAAAAAAGTTACTTATTTCTCTTTGAAGATGGGGAAAGTGAAAAATCAAGAAATTATAGTATCAGGAAGAGGTTAAATGGTTATTCCCATCTCAGCCTTCAATATCCAAGCATGGGGATTTTAGCTTCTACAATCCATCCACCAGAGATGGGGCTATGAATACATACAGTTGTGCTCAAAAGTTTACATACACCGGCAGAATTTTTCCTTTCTTGGCCTTGTTTCAGAGAATATGAACGATAACAAAAAAAACCTTTTTCTCCACTCATGGTTATTGGTTGGGTGAAGCCATTTATTGTCTTTTTAAATCTTAATGACAACCAAAAACATCCAAATGACCCTGATCAAAAGTTCACATACCCTGGTGATTTTGGCCTGATAACATGCACATAATTTGACACAAATGGGTTTGAATGGCTACTAAAGGTAACATCCTCACCTGTGACCTGTTTGCTTGTAATCGGTGTGTGTGCATAAAAGCTGAGTGACTTTCTGGGATCCAGACAGACTCTTGCATCTTTCATCCAGCCACTGACGTTTCTGGATTGTGAGTCATGGGGAAAGCAAAAGAATTGTCAACGGATCTACGGGAAAAGGTAGTTGAACTATATAACACAGGAAAGGAATACAAAAAGATATCCAAGGAATTGATAATGCCAGTCAGCAGCGTTCAAACTGTGATTAATAAATGGAAAATCAGGGGCTCTGTAAAAACCAAACCATGGTCGGGTAGACCAACAAAAATTTCGGCCACAACTGCCAGGAAAACGGTTTGGGATGCAAAGAAAAACCCACAAATAACATCAGCTGAAATTCAGGACTCTCTAAAAACTAGCGATGTAGCTGTTTCAAGATGCACAATAAGGAGGCACTTGAAGAAAAATGGGCTGTATGGTCGAGTCGCCAGAAGAAAGCCATTACTGCACAAATGCCACAAAGTTTCTCACCTACAATACGCCAAACAGCACAGAAACAAGTCTCACGACTTCTGGAACAAGGTAATTTGGAGTGATGAGACCAAAATTTAACTTTTTGGCCACAACCATAACCGTTACATTTGCAGAGAGGTCAATAAGGCCTATGATGAAAAGAACGCCTTTCCTACAGTAAAGCACAGAGGTGGATCACTGATGTTTTGGGGATGTGTGAGCTACAAAGGCACAGGAAACTTGGTAAAAGTTGAAGGAAAGATGAATGCAGCACGTTATCAGCAAATACTGGAGGCAAATTTGCACTCATCAGCCCGAAAGCTGCGCATGGGAAGTACTTGGACGTTCCAACATGACAACGATCCAAAACACAAGGCCAAGTCGACCAGTCATTGGCTACAGCAGAACAAAGTGAAGGTTCTGGAGTAGCCATCTCAGTCCCCTGACCTCAATATCATTGAGCCACTCTGGGGAGATCTCAAGCGCGCAGTTCATGCTTGACAGCCCAAGAATTTACAGGAACTGGAGGCTATTTGCCAAGAAGAATGGGCAGCTTTACCATCTGAGAAAATAAAGAACCTCATCCACAACTACCACAAAAGACTTCAAGCTGTCATTGATGTTAGAGCGGGCAATACACGGTATTAAGAACTGGGGTATGTGAACTTTTGATCAGGGTCATTTGGATGTTTTTGGTTGTCATTAAGATTTAAAAAGAGAAAACACAGTAGTTTGACAATAAATGGCTTCAACCAACCAATAACCATAAGTGGAGAAAAAGTTCTTTTGTTATCATTCATATTCTCTGAAACAAGGCCAAGAAATGAAAAATTCTACCGGGGTATGTAAACTTTTGAGCACAACTGTAAGGGCAGCTAGACTTCAATTTTTATACAATTCTCATACACATAATTGGGAGTATTTGGGCCCCCTCATGCACTAAGCATTGTTACATCCCAATAACATAGCAGGTGTTTAAGCCTCATACAATGCAAACTGTCAAACAAATTTAAAGGGTTGTTCTGTTTTCAGAAAACCCATCACCACATGGTTAAAAAAAAAAGCACAACTGTGCTTGGCTCTACCCCCTGAGACTTTGACTGCAGTGCTATCAACATGAAATCAATGGTACAGACAATAACAGATACCGGGAAAAGTGGCAATCAGTGAGCTCAACGGCTTTGAGCAGTTTGTGTCGTCAAGCAGAGTCACTAAATTCACCAATTGGTGACATCAGTGCTACAGACAATAACATACACCAGAAGCAATAATGGAGACTCTGCACTGGACCCAGGGAGGGTGAGTAACACAAGTTTTTTGTTTTTTTGAAACTTTGCCTGGTGACAGGGTTTTTTTTCTGAAAATGGAATACTCCTTAAAACGGAATCCGTCAATAGGTTTTTGCTACTCAATCTGAGAGCAGCATGATATAGAGGTAGAGACCCTGATTCCAGCAAAGTGTCACTTAGTCTAGGTGCACACTATATCTGTTCAAATAGCCTACAGTATTTGACAGGAGCTTTTCCTGATGTATACTGTAACATCACTATTGACGACCATTCACCAGACAGAGGCTGAAAATGTGTCATGGGCCTCCAGCTGGCTGGTATGTGATTCCACACAGTTTGTTTAACTGGATAGGAAAGTGCAGCAGACTGAGCTTTCTTATACAGAGGGCCACAGCAAAGAAAAATATAACATGCAGTTATTTCTCTACAGTGAGCCTATCTGATGGACGGGTTCGTCAGGATCCAACCTGACTGTGCACACCTCCTGATTAGGGATGGGTGGACCGGTGGAAGTTCGGGTTCTGGTAAATAAAAGAGACCCGAACTTGTAAGAGAAGAAAAAAAAAAATCTCTTGCGAACCTAGCTTTACTTGGATTTTTGCTGTAGTTTTATCTGCTGCAGATCTATCAATTCTCTAAATACTGAGCTAAGTATAACCCCGCCCACACCACTGATTGTGCATAGGCAGAAAGCTGCCAGTGTACACAGAAAGCTGCCAATCAGTGCTGACAGCGAAGTTATGCAGAGCTCATGAATATGGAGGACTACATAGCAGCAGGTTTACTAGACCTTGGTAATAAAATTACGTTTCATCAGCATGAGTTTATCAAAACTACAGCTGCTCTCAGATTAGGCGAAAATATAGTGACAAAATACATTTAACACAGCCACGTAATCTTATAGACAAACAATTGTAGTAGTATGGGTCGTCCTGAAGAGTTCACTGACAACAATCATGCCACCCTCTTAAAGAGGTTAAACTATGCTTTGACAGAGCCAAGCCTAACTATCCCATTACTTACCTGTGTTGCATTTCAAGGCCCCATGCTGCAACCTGACTTCAAACAGATGGCAACAGTGATGCATTCCCATAACCCTCAAAATGGAATTTCATCAAATTGTTTAACTACTAGCTTCCCAGCCATTGCAAATTCATTTATTGTGAAGAAGAGGTATCTGGGAGTAATACCAGCTCAATCACATAGCAGCAGTCCATAAAATCTCTCAGATTGAGCCATGGAGTGGCTTACACTTAAAGGGAACCTGTTATGTCCTTTTTTTATATTGAACTGCCCCCAATGTCTTGTTAGTGAATCACATTGCATCACTAACATGTTTTTCTCAAGCAAAACGTCCCAGTATTTATGGCGAAAAACATTTTTTATGCTTTGATGATTGCCCCACATACCTTCTGTTTCAGTCATAGGGGTGGGGATCTCTAGCTTTCCAGGCACGGTCAGTCAAATGCCTTTTCAAATTCTCCACTCCCATCGCATCATAATTCCTTCTGTTCACTGCTCCCTACGTCACCAAAATCTCCCAGCAGATCCCGCACTTGTGCAGTGTCTATCAGCTTTCCGGGCATATGCACTGAATCTGGGTGTACATCCCGGCTTCATATCATACGTGCAAATACTCCGGAGCCACTGAGAGTCAGTGGCTGGTGGACGCGTGAATCATTGTGACGTTCGGCGGCGCCGGAGCATGCGCACATGCGCAATGAAGCCGGGACGTACACCCAGTGCGCATGCCTGGAAATCTCATGCCCAATTCCGAGAAGATGATGGCTGTTTTAACAGTAGCAGGTGGAGCCGAGCTCCACTGCTGTTGACCTGTTAAATACCACTGTTCTAAACACCCACCGGCCACCCAAGACGTGCTGATGGGCTGCCAAGAAAGCTTTGTGTCTGCTGAAGAACCAGGGACTGTCATGAAGGTGCTCCTATGAAGACCAGCCAGTGTCTGGCATTGATAGGAGACAGCAATTTTTACTAAATACCACATGATCAGACAATCACATGTTGGAGTCCTCTACAAGGACTAACAAAGTAATATTAAAACAAGTTTTACAAAATATTTAAAAAGATATATTTTAATCACCCCGAACCCACGAAAGTTATAAAAAGAGAAAAAAAAAACAAAACATTTGGTATTGCTGAGTTTATAAAAGTCTAATCTATCAGAATGCAAAAATTAAATAGATCAATAAAAACTGTAAAGAGAAAGAAAAATCCGTCAAAAAAAATGCAACAAAACGCGTCATTTACCCCAATCAATAACCATCAATAAAAAAGTCAGCAATGAAAAAAAAAAGTTGGAAAATGTTGAAACAAGAAAAATGTATTAAATATGCAAGTTTGGGATCGCCATAATCTTAAGAATTATATTTCCAAGTCATTCATTTTTACTGCACATTAAATGCCACTAAAAACCAGGGCTGTGGAGTCGGTAAGCCAAACCTCCGACTCAGACTCCTCAATTTCCATGACACCAACTCCCTCATATATGGCTCATGTTTAAGTGATAAATTTACCGTCTCAGCTAAAAGTCTAGACCCTTAGATCAGGAATAGGACAGACATTTATAGGACATTTCATAACTTTCCCAAATTCTATTGAAAAAATATTCCCCACAAACTGCATTGAACTACTGTATAGAGATGAGCGTTGTTCTACTCGAACTGTTCGCCAATCTCAAATTCGAGCTGTTTTGGGCGGTGTTCGAGCCGGTCGGCGAACACGAACAATTTGAGAAAAATTCGGCTGTTCGAGGTTATGTTCGATAACTGTTCGTGCACCAAAATCATAACTGGATTTTTTCTCAGTAATGATGAAAATTAATGTTAATACGCAGTTTGAGTGTACAGCGGGGCGGGGGGAGGGGCAGGGGATGGATCTCTGCAGGAACAATGAAGATCTCCATTTTTTATTCTCTTTCCCGCATTTGCAGTGGGGAGGTGCAATCTGTCAGCCTATCAGCAGCGCACACACGGAGCGAAGTGCTTTTTTTCACACAAGCAAGGGCATGTGTGATTGGCAGTGTATGTCTCATGTCCTTGCCCTATAAGACCAAGCCATTTTCCCCGTCGCCACCATTTTCTCACTGCTGCAGCTGCGTGTTAGACGGCACCGCTGTTGCTGTGTGCGCTATACCTTGTTAATTTCAAGCCAATTTTCGCACAAATATACAGATACCTTGGGAGTAGGGAATAGTTGTGATTGCAGTCCTTTTAAGGACTAGGTTACAGCATTTCCTACGACTTTTATCAGGCAGGTCTGTGCTCTTAAATAGATAGATTGTGGGAGTAAAGACTAATTGTAATTGGAGTCCTTTTCAGGACTAGGTTACATCAGTTCCTATCAGTTTTTGCCAGGCAGGTCTGTGCCAGTGCTGTGCAAGTTTTTTTCACAGCATTTGGCTGAATCTAGCAAAGCTAATCCTTTTTGGCCTATTGCAGAGTGTGTTAGTCAGTGGAGTAGCCTATCTGTGTTGCAAGATATACCACCTGTGTATAGAATACCAATTTTTTTACTGCACCTAGTGAAGTAAAATCTTTTGGGCATAGCATCATTCTATTAGTCCATCTATACTGACCTCCATCAGGTTGCAAACTGAATATAATTTTTTTCTGCATCTAGCTCTGAAAAAATATTTGGGCTTCTAGCAGTGTGTGGGACTTGTTCTATTAGTCCTTCTATACTGACCTCCAGCAGGTTGCAAATTGAATATAATTTTTTTCTGCATCTAGCTCTGAAAAAATATTTGGGCTTCTAGCGGTGTGTGGGACTTGGTCTATTAGTCCATCTATACTGACCTCCATCAGGTTGCAAATTAAAAATAATTTTTTTCTTCATTTATCTCTGAAAAAATATTTGGGCTTCTAGCAGCGTGTGGGACTTGTTCTATTAGTCCATCTATACTGACCTCCATCAGGTTGCAAATTAAAAATAATTTTTTTCTGCATCTAGCTCTGAAAAAATATTTGGGCTTCTAGCAGTGTGTGGGACTTGGTCTATTAGTCCATCTATACTGACCTCCATCAGGTTGCAAATTGAAAATATTTTTTTTCTTCATTTAGCTCTGAAAAAATATTTGGGCTTCTAGCAGTGTGTGGGACTTGTTCTATTAGTCCTTCTATACTGACCTCCATCAGGTTGCAAATTAAAAATAATTTTTTTCTGCATCTAGCTCTGAAAAAATATTTGGGCTTCTAGCAGTGTGTGGGACTTGGTCTATTAGTCCATCTATACTGACCTCCATCAGGTTGCAAATTGAATAAAAAAATTTTCTGCATCTAGCTCTGAAAAAATATTTGGGCTTCTAGCGGTGTGTGGGACTTGGTCTATTAGTCCATCTATACTGACCTCCATCAGGTTGCAAATTAAAAATAATTTTTTTCTGCATCTAACCCAGCCAATAGTTTTGGCCTAATACCACAGTTTGGCCACTCAGCTCTGCTCGGTTACCATCCATTGTTTTTTTGTGCAAACAACTCCAGAGTTGTGAATTAGTTAACCACCAAAATGAGTGGAAAAAGGCCTGCTGCTGGTGGAAAGGGGAATAGGCGTGTTGGGAAGGGGAAAAAAGGTTGTGTCCGTGGGGTAGGTGCAGAAGAAAGACCATCTTCCAGCCAAACTAAAATGTCTACTTCTTTTAGCGGACAATGTGATAAGATCCCTTTCTTACGGCCACGCCAATCGCTACAAATTCCAGATGAGGCACAAAAACAGCAGGTGCTTCAACGGATATCAAGTGCTCCTTTAAGTGGGCTCTCCTCCACATCAACTTCAACATCACAAATACTCCAGTCCTCAAAGGTGTCACCCAAATCGCACTTGCTTCCTCACAGCTCCCAAATCTCCAGCTGCCCGTCTGAGTATGAGGTAGAACAGATGGTTGAGTCTGCAGAGCTGTTTACTCATACTATAGCCTGGGAATCAGAGGTCGACTCCAGCGCTTCTGTGAATCCAGACGAGGAAATGATCTGCACTGATGCCCAGAATCTTTATGAGTCGGATCCAGGACCAGACGCAGAAGGTTCTGACCATAATGTAGACCCTCATTCCCAAACTGTAACTCCTGTTGGTGGAGACAATGAGGAAGACGATGATAAGACTCAAATACCTGATTGGAGCGACAACTTTAGTTTTTTGTCAGGGCAGGAACAGGTTGGCTCTGAGGACGACGGGTGTGATAATGCACAGGGTGATGATGATGAGGTCGGAGATCCCACTTACTGTCAACCCACAGTCAGCCAAGAGATGAGGTCAGCAGAGGAGGTGGAGGAAGATGCTAGTGACGACGAGGTCAGGTTGCGCCTTCCTGGACAGAGACGTAGTACTGGAAGCACGTCAACAACTGCATCCTCAAACACAACTCTGCCTCTCACCACAAGTCGTGGTGGCTCTTCAGGTCGCATGGGTGCTAAGCCTTGCATAGCCTGGGCATTTTTTCAGATCGATAAAGATGACCCAACTCGTGTTATCTGTAACATTTGTCAGCAAAAGCTAAGTAGAGGCCAAAAAATACATAGTTTGAGTACTTCATGCATGAACCGGCACATGGACATGAAGCATAAGTTGCAGTGGGAAGCTCAGTGTGCTACAATGCGGTCTAGCCGGCCGGGCCAACCACCGTCTGCCATATCTTGTGCATCCGCGGCCTCTTCATCCTCTGTGACTGGGGGGACAGCAGTCACACCTGTTTTGGGGCGCAGACCTGCCACCTCTTTACCCGCAACAGCCAGCGTGATTGGCAGGTCATCATTTTCTTTGGAGGTGGTAACACCAGCTGGTCTTGAGCGCTGTCCGACATCGATAGCACCACCTTTGGATCAAGGCAACCTAACATGTCCGCCTGCATCTTCCTCACAGACCGGCAGTTTGCCGGGGACACCCTTATCAACCCCGTCTAAGCACAATAGCCAGCCCTCGGTCCCTCAGATGTGGACAAGTAAAAGACCATTTCCTCCTAGCCATGAGAAAGCTAAGAGGTTGAATTTCACCATCTGCAAGCTCTTGGCTACAGAAATGCTGCCTTTCCGCCTGGTGGACACAGAGGATTTTCGAGACCTTATGTCCGTCGCAGTGCCCCAGTACCAGATGCCCAGTCGGCACTACTTCTCAAAGAAAGGTGTGCCTGCGCTCCACCAGCATGTCGCACACAACATCACCGCTTCTTTGAGAAACTCTGTGTGTGACAGGGTGCATTTCACCACAGACACTTGGACGAGTAGGCATGGACAGGGGCGTTACATGTCGCTGACTGGGCACTGGGTAACTATGGTGACAGCAGGACAAGGGGCTGCTGTCCAAGTCTTGCCGTCCCCACGAGTTGTGCGTCAATCCTCTTTATGTCATTTTTCCTCCACTGCTTCTGCCTCCTCAACCTCCTCTCGGTCTTCCACCTGCACCCAAAGCCTGTCTGGTCATGCTACAAGCTTTCTAACTGCGCAGAAGGGATCCTGCACACCTCCTTACTATGCTGGCAGTAGGGCTCAACGTCATCAGGCGGTTTTTACATTGAAATGTCTGGGAAATGTGAGTCACACAGCTGAGGAGTTGTGGTCAGCTCTGGAGAACCAATTTCATGAATGGTTGTCTCCACTGGACCTGAAACCAGGGAAGGCCGTGTGCGACAATGCTGCAAACCTGGGTGCGGCCCTTCGCCGGGGCAATGTCACACACGTGCCTTGTATGGCTCACGTGTTGAACCTGGTTGTCCAGCAATTTTTAGCCCACTATCCCAGACTAGATGGCCTTCTGCAGAGGGCACGGTCGCTGTGTGCTCACTTCCCGCAGCTCAGCGACTTACATCTCTACAGAAGTCGTTGGGCCTGCCACTTCACCGGCTAAAATGCGATGTGCCTACCCGGTGGAATTCAACTCTGCACATGTTGCAGCGACTGTGGCAGCACCGACAAGCCCTGGTGCAATACGTTCTGACGTATAGCCTGGGCCAACGAGATTCAGAGGTGGGGCAAATCACGCTGGAGGAGTGGTCTCAGATCAGGGACCTATGCACCCTTCTGCACAGTTTTGAAATGGCGACGAAGATGTTCAGTGCTGACGATGACATTATCAGCATGACTATTCCGGTGATTTACATGCTGGAGCACATGTTAAACAGAATTCGGAGTCAGGTGGTGGCACAAGAGGAGGTGGAGGAAGTAGAGGAGGAGGAGTTGTATGCGGAAGGGCTAACACCTGCAAGGTCCAGACGGTCGGCAGCACCAGGGCGGCAGGCATGTGAGGGTGGGGGAGATGATTTTACCAGGGCGCATGGTAGCAGCCAAACTAGTGAGGAAGGTGCAGGAGCCCAGGAAGAAGTGGAGGACGAACTGATGGAAGACTCATCAGATGAGGGAGACCTTGATCACATTTCTGTTGTGCGAGGTTGGGGGGAGAGGACAGAGGAAGGAAGCATGATTGTTACCTCGCCACCAACACAACAGGGACTTGGTGCTCCTGGATGCGCAACACACATGAGTGCCTTCTTGCTGCACTACCTGCAACATGAAACTCGAATTGTGAGAATTAGAAATAATCCTGACTACTGGGTTGCCACACTGTTAGATCCCCGGTACAAAAGTAAATTTGCAGAAATTATTCCTGCCATAGAAAGGGATGCACGCATGCAGGAGTATCAGCAGAGACTGTTGCAGAATCTTACATGTGCTTTTCCACAAAACACCAGTGGTTCACGTAGTGAATCTTACAGTTCTAACTTGCCAACCGTGGTCTGTATGGAATTGTTCAATAAAGGGCCCAAAATTAAGATAACATAGATGGGAGAGGTCTCTATGAATAGGAATTCCTAAGTATTTGATACCCTGTGAGGGCCAGGCAAAGGGAAAGTTGGACTGGATGGAATCCTATATGGATTTAGGGAGGGAGACATCGAGGGCCTCAGACTTCGCTGCATTGATTTTAAAATTTTACCATGTAACAAAGTGATCTATTTCAGCCATAACAGCAGGGATGGATATATGTGATTGAGTGATATATACTAGGACATCATCAGCAAATAGAGAGCACTTGTACTCGGTGCCTCCCACCTCAATCCACCTAATATTGGGGTTATGGCGAATTGATGAGAGCAGGTGCTCCGTCACTAGGATGTATAAGAGAGGGGACAGAGGACATTCCTGCCTTGTCCCATTGGTGATTGTGAAAGGTGATGAAAATGTTCTGACGCACCCCCTGGGCCTTGGGACACCCGGAGCCGGACCCTTTTTGGTGGATGCTGGTGGTTGTAGTCTTCGTGGCGGCGATCCGGTTCCGTGGCTCAGGGCGGTCAAACCAGTGGCGGAACTATTTATGTGGTTTTGATGTTTAAATGTCCGACTACGCCACCCGTGGATTGCGGTCAGAGTGAACCGCCGCTACAGGGCAGACCGCTAAGGCTGGTGTTGTGGGTGCAGCAGAGCGTAGCATAACTCCCCACGGGAGGAGTATAGCCTCAGGGCAGTGTATGCGGAGGATGGGGGTGATGGTGCAGGGCAGCAGCAGTAACGACACGGAGTCAGTGATGCAGTTCAGGGCCTTTACTCACAGTTCTTATTATCCAGACCACGTCTGCAGGTAACGGCTGCCCACGTCGTACTGTGCTCACCAGGTGAGGGGCTCAGACAACTCCCAGATAACTTTGGAGCGCTTCACAGGACCCCCTTTGTGTGTCCTTTGTCTGGCCTTTCTTACCAACACTTCTGTCCGGCTGCCTCGGGCCTCCTCTTGGTAAACTTGGCGCCAGTTTCCCTGACCCTATGTGGTGCCTTCCTAGCGGGTGGAGCAAGGGGCTGCGCCACATAAAATGTCAGAGCCTCCGGTTTCTAGCTGAGGGTCGTTTCCTGCCTCCACTAGTTCGGGGACCGGTCTCCCCCTTTGGCCTGACCCCTCCACGCAGGTGGATTCGGGCGTGCGGTGGCGACTCGCCCGTCCGCACCCCTGGGATCCCTTCATTCCTCGTTCCTGGAGCCTTCTCCGCTCCTCTTCCTTCCTTCTCCCTCTTGCAGGCCTGGGCCTCTGTTACTAGGCCCGCCTCCGGAGCAGAGCTCATGCAGAGCCCCTGCTCCCTGCCACTTCTGCTCAGACTTCTCTGCACTGAACTAAGATGGTGCCCACCTTTTATACTCCCTTCTCAATGCACCCAGGAACTGCTTCCTCCCTGCTCCTGCACTGCAGGGTTCCCCTTCCTCAGTGTTCCCTCCCCCCACTCCAGCCAGGGACAGGGACTGTCGTGCCCATCTCAGGGGCATATTGGTCGCCCTGCCCCACGGCAATGTGGTGTAATGCATGCAGGTGTCGGGTCCTGATCCACACTCCATCCTTATCTGAGAGTGAGATATCACACCTCTGGGTGAGGTGCAATACGTCTGTAGCAACCGAGCCCTCGGTGCTACAGTTCCATTTATCTTCAGCCTAGGTGACGTATTGTGATACAGGGCCGTGATTTTGGCTATAAAAGGGTCCCCTAGACCCCTACCCCAAGCTTTTTAAGAGAATCATATATGGCGTGCCAGGAGACTCTATGGAATGCTTTCTCAGCATCCAACGAGAGTATCTACTTACAAATTTTTAACTGCATCTAGCCCAGGAAATACTTTGTGCCTAGTAGCAGTGTCTGCTAGTCAGCGGATTATCCAGGCTGTTAAGCAAGCTACACCACCTGTAGTTTGGACACTTAATTTTTTCAAAGGAAATGCTTCGGGACCACGGGATACTTAGTGAAGAGCATCAGGAGGCACCCCAAGGCATAGGGGCTGGGACTGGCACTAGGATGCCTTGCGGTGGACAGCCGAGCTCGATCCTTATAAAAGCTTTTTAACTGCAGCAGCTTTAGTGGACGCTACTGGAGCTGGAATTACGCGGCTGCTGGCATGAGACTTGCCCTCCAATAGATCCTTGTAAATGGATTTAAAGTGTATTCATTCAAATTAGAGGGACAATTTAAATTAAAAAGCTTAGAGCTGCCTCCACCACAGGGGGGCTCTCTCGACCCACCAGCGGACAGGCACCAGTATTGGGAGAGGGGGGCTGGCCGTCAGGGTTCACCGCGGCTCTGGCACAAACCCGGCGACACGGAGGTGGCACGGGCAGGAGCGGACTGGCCGTCTCGGCTTCTCACTTTTTGGATTTTAGAAGGGCATGACATGCCTATATCTGTGTCTCCCCCTCCTTTTACTCCTCCACCTCTTTTCTTTTCGCATGACTATATGTACTTGTCACTTTTCCATGTGTTAGTTGTGTCTTCTGAGCAGTTTGTCAGCTTTTGGACACCTTTGAAGGTGTTTTCTATGTGTTTCTATGTGTTTTTGTTTGCCTGCCATTGGTTTTAACGGTGCTCGAAGGTGTTCGACGAACAGTTCGACGAACAGTTCGGCGAACACACGGGTGTTCGACGAACCGAACCGAACTCGAACACTACGGGGGTGGCTCAACACTACTACTGTACTCAATTTATTATATATTTTAGGAGTCGGTCCATTTTATACCGACTCCACCAAAATGGGCTCCGACTCAGACTCCTCAGCCCTGTTATAACACACACTTGATAAATTGCATTTTTTTTTTTTTTTGCAATCTTAGCTTACTTTTAATTTTTTTTCCCCTGTTTTCTGGTAAAATCGGATGGTATCATTCAAAAGTACAACTCCTTACACAGCTATGACAGGGGAAAAATAAAAGTATTCACTTTATTTGGTGCAAATTTGTTTAGCCTTTACAAGGAGGTGTGGGTCACAGGGTAATAATGCGGAGAAGTCCAAAGTTACCTTTAGAGAATCCTGTGAGCCTTGGCACAATAAAAATTAGCACTAAATATAAAGCGTCATTTAAAACCATATGGTGAACAAAAAAAAATAAAATAGAATACTCAGGGGGTCAGTGGGAATAAAATAACAAATACAGTCACTTTTAACCTGGTGACAGTCAGCTATCCCCTATTACACCTTCACTTGTGTTCAAACCTGCCTCTGCAAATGACATCAGGAGAACTGTGTCATGAGCGTCATGGTAAGGATTAATCAGCATGAGCAGCAGCCCAAGTTTACCATGCACAATGCTAAGCATCAGCTGGAGTGGCGTAAAACACCCTACCATCTACTCCGGTGTGGTGGAAACATGTTCTACGAAGTGAAGAATCCCATTTCAGTTTTTCTCGTACGAGTTCTATCCATGTTTTTCATGGATAGAAGCAAATTGTCTCTTCAGAGAGGAAGAGGACTAGAACTCTAGTGCCACCTACAGGAAGTAGCAATCCTAAAAGTAAATAGTGACCCTTTAACGAGCCTTACCACATGATTTAAGATATAAGCCAGAACCAGAAACTCACGGTTAGAACTCCTACCTATTGTAGTGTACTGGGCTGTTCACATGTCCATGTATTTTTTGCGGCTGAGTGGTCCGCACAAAATCACAGAGACATGTCCGATTTTGTTCCGAGTGTTGGATTGAGCTTGTCAATGCATTTCTATGGGTAAGTGAAAAAAAAAGTCAGAAAGCATTCAGATCCCATCCATGTGCTCTCCATTTTGCATGGCATGTTTGATACGAGAAGCTTGAAAAACCAGCATCAGTTTTTTTTGTTCAGAAAAAAAACAAAACAATCAAATTCTGACCAAACTATGATGGTCAATTATTGTTTTTACCTCTCCTTACTCCAAATGCTATATCTTATTAATTTCCTGTTTATATAGATATACGAGGGCTTGTTTATGTGAGACGAGTTGTACTTTTGAATATCACCATTCATTTTACCATTTAATGTACTGAAAAATGGGGAAAAAAAATCAAAGTGTGAGGAATTCTGCCATTGATTATTGGGCTATTATACCGTTTACTGTGTTACAAATGACCTGGCAACATGATTCTTCATCTCAGTACGATTACGGTGATACCAAAATTGTATCTTTTTTTTCTAATAGCGGAAAAAAAGAGAAATTTCAGAAAAAAAAAACGTAGGTCCCGATTCATCAACACCAGCGTTTTTCACACTAGTCTTGATGAGGTGACTGAGTGGAGTAGCCACCTATATACGGAAAAAAAGTGAATGATTGCTGGGACCCCCCCATTGACCCTGAGAACCAGGGCTGTGGAGTCGGTAAGCCAGACCTCTGACTCTTCAATTTCCATGACACCGACTCCCTCATACAGTATAGACCAAAAGTTTGGACACACCTTCTCATTTAAAGATTTTTCTGTATTTTCTTGACTATGAAAATTGAACATTCACACTGAAGGCATCAAAACTATGAATTAACACATGTGGAATTATATACTTAACAAAAAAGTGTGAAACAACTGAAAATATGTCTTATATTCTAGGTGCTTCAAAGTAGCCACCTTTTGCTTTGATGACTGCTTTGCACACTCTTGGCATTCTCTTAATGAGCTTCAAGAGGTAGTCACCAGAAATGGTCTTCCAACAATCTTGAAGGAGCTCCCAGAGATGCTTAGCACTTGTTGGCCCTTTTGCCTTCACTCTGCGGTCCAGCTCACCCCAAACCATCTCGATTGGATTCAGGTCTGGTGACTGTGGAGGCCAGGTCATCTGGTGTAGCACCCCATCACTCTCCATCTTGGTCAAATAGCCCTTACACAGCCTGGAGGTGTGTTTGGGGTCATTGTCCTGTTGAAAAATAAATGATGGTCCAACTAAATGCAAACCGAATGGAATAGCATGCCGCTGCAAGATGCTGTGGTAGCTATGCTGGTTCAGTATGCCTTCAATTTTGAATAAATCCCCAACAGTGTCACCAGCAAAGCACCCACACACCATCACACCTCCTCCTCCATGCTTCACGGTGGGAACCAGGCATGTAGAGTCCATCTGTTCACCTTTTCTGCGTCGCACAAAGACACGGTGGTTGGAACCAAAGATCTCAAATTTGGACTCATAAGACCAAAGCACAGATTTCCACTGGTCTAATGTCCATTCCTTGTGTTCTTTAGCCCAAACAAGTCTCTTCTGCTTGTTGCCTGTCCTTAGCAGTGGTTTCCTAGCAGCTATTTTACCATGAAGGCCTGCTGCACAAAGCCTCCTCTTAACAGTTGTTGAAGAGATGAGTCTGCTGCTAGAACTCTGTGTGACATTGACCTGGTCTCTAATCTGAGCTGCTGTTAACCTGCGATTTCTGAGGCTGGTGACTCGGATAAACTTATCCTCAGAAGCAGAGGTGACTCTTGGTCTTCCTTTCCTGGGGCGGTCCTCATGTGAGCCAGTTTCTTTGTAGCGCTTGATGGTTTTTGCAACTGCTCTTGGGGACACTTTCAACGTTTTCCCAATTTTTTGCACTGACTGACCTTCATTTCTTAAAGTAATGATGGCCACTCGTTTTTCTGTACTTAGCTGCTTTTTTCTTGCCATAATACAAATTCTAACAGTATATTCAGTAGGACTATCAGCTGTGTATCCACCTGACTTCTGCACAAAACAACTGATGGTCCCAACCCCATTTATAAGGCAAGAAATCCCACTTATTAAACCTGCAGGGCACACCTGTGAAGTGAAAACCATTTCCATTGACTACCTCTTGAAGCTCATCAAGAGAATGCCAAGAGTGTGCAAAGCAGTCATCAAAGCAAAAGGTGGCTACTTTGAAGAACCTAGAATATAAAAGACATATTTTCAGTTGTTTCACACTTTTTTGTTAAGTATATAATTCCACATGTGTTAATTCATAGTTTTGATACCTTCAGTGTGAATGTACAATTTTCATAGTAATGAAAATACAGAAAAATCTTTAAATGAGAAGGTGTGTCCAAACTTTTGGTCTGTACTGTACATGGCTCATTTTTAAGTGATAAATTTACTGTAGCACAGAATCATCTCAGCTAAAAGTCTAGACCCTTAGATCAGGTATCCAGGTGTTAGAATGGCCAAGTCAAAGTCCAGACCTGAATCCAACGAGAATCTGTGGAAAGAGCTGAAAACTGCTGTTCACAAACACTCTCCATCCAACCTCAATGAGCTCGAGCTGTTTTGCAAGGAAGAATGGGCAAGAATTTCAGCCTTTCGATGTGCAAAACTAATAGACAAACCCCAAGCGACTTGCAGCTGTAATCGCAGCAAAAGGTGGCGCTACAAAGTATTAACTCAAGGCGGCCGAATAATATTGCACGCCCCACTTTTCAGTTTTTAATTTGTTAAAAAAGTTTAAAATATCCAATAAATTTCGTTCCACTTCATGATTGTGTCCCACTTGTTGTTGATTCTTCCCAAAAAAATAGGATTTTATATCTTTATGTTTGAAGCCAGAAATGTGGCAAAAGGTAGAAAAGTTCAAAGCCAAATACTTTCACAATGCACTGTATCTTCTTAGGAGTTGAAGTTGGTCCATTTTATAGCGACTGCACAGCCCTGCTGAGAACAAGGGTCCTGAAGAACCCCTATGTGACTGATCATCTATATCCATTAGTGATAAACATTATCACTTCACTTACAAAAGGCAATGTTGGGACCCCAGTGCTGTCAGTCAGTGCCGGGGGTGTGGTATGAGGCGCCGCTCACTATGCACTGAGCGATGACTGCCGGCCGCACCCCTATGATTGAAAGCCCAAGGCTGCCAGGAGGAATAAAGTTCATTTCCTCCCGGTAACGGGGATCTCACTACAGGCGCTGGACAGTTTCAGAATGCTATTAACCCCATATCTGCAGGTTAACAGCATCTCTTTACATGACCGGATCCCTTTAAATTGTAGCAGTCCAGGCAATGAGACACCCACAGATCACTGAAACAGCAGGGCAGAAGTACTTATCTTGTGCACACAGTGGTGTACAGACCTACAACCCCCCCCCCCCCCCTTCAAATGGCTACAATGTCAAAAAAGCATTTTAAATGCTTAGTTAAACCCTGAACGCATACATGTCATGTGATATGTGTCAGAAGAGACATTTGCTTATATGACCATCCTAGTGTGCTTAACTGCAGCCTCCTAAAGCCCATAAGTCCAGCCCCATAAGTCCAAATCGGGTGTAAACTATAATTTTATATATCTCAATGTATACAGTTGGGAGAAAAAAAAATACACAGCTCAGTCCAGACATCAGTTACATTGCATGAGTGTGCTGGCGCATGTAGATCCAAGGCACAAGTGGAGGGGACAGACAGACAAAAGAGGGTCCCTTTGAAGTCCAGTAACCCATCATAATTCCCACCTTTATGTTTCTATGACAGTAGCTGCTTCGGAGGTGTAAGTGGGCCACTTATCTCTTTGTCCAGGCTGCACCAATGGAGTGTCCACCTCTGCTGTATCGGGCACGAAACCATCTCCTTGGCTCTTCAGTTTTAATGTTTAGATGCAGGGCAGCATCCGCGCCTGGTTACTGCGCCAGTTATGCTTTGGGTATCTCGTAGTGCAGAGCTGAGCCATGTACTGTGCATCTCCAATCAGAGCCCCCTTACTGCACTCATACAGGTCTAGTCCTCACCATCAGACACTGATCTATTCCCATAGGAAGTACAGGTCAATTCTTAGAAACCCCTTTAATTAACATCGTGGACAAAATCCACCAAAGGCGACAATGCAGCCATAAGCATTCCTTATGCAGCCGGGGCATGGAAGGGTTAACCTTTGCTCGGTTGCTCTGGACTGTGTAGTAGAAGTTCCCCTGCTACAGGGGAGCAGAGCGCCCATCCCTCACCCACCTTCACTGCTACCTCCGGCGCAGAGTCCACCACACGTACTATTCCAGAGCTCGGCTGTAAATGAGCGCTAGCCCGCTCGTCTTCATCACATTCAGACTCAGACCCACTGCTGTAAGACACAAGGGAAGCCCCAGCTGCCATGACACCGACGGAAGTACGTCATTCAATCCCCGCTGACGCACGGCCTCATGGGAAGCCATCCAGACGGAAACTGAGTGTTCGCCGCAGTTGTTTTAATAAAGTTAGTTGTTAAAAAAAAAACAACACAGCTACAATCCGAGCAGCAGTGCTGTGTAGTGATGCGGTGTTATCACCTTCCCTGGCCTCAGTGTCTCAGACCAGCGCAGCAATGCTCACTATTACCCGGCCCCTCCTGGACCGGGGGAAATACATGCGGTTTACGAAGAATTCTTTGGACTACTTTATCATTTAGTTTATTCTTAGCAGTGTTTCCCAACCTGTGACTCTCCAGCTAATGAAATACTACAACGCCCATCATGTCCTGAAATCCACAGGATGCCAGGCATGCTGGGAATTGTAGTTCTGCAGGCGCTGGAGAGTCACAGGTTCTGGAACACACATTCGCTTAAAAAAAGTATGCGTGAGAGGGTCTGTCTACTATCCGTGTGACACGTACCAGAATAAAATGCATTCAAGAAATGACTGATTTCTATGTGTTAAAGATGTGCAGAGATAATAGATAGATATCCATCAGATATAGAATTAGTGCCTTTAGTCTATAGCTTATCCTACAGCTTTCTATTAACCTAATAAAGGGAAAAAATGACATGGGGTTCCCCCCCCCATTTTTTGTAACCAGTAAAGGTAAAGCTGTGAGCTGATATTATCAGGCTGGGAAGGGCCGTGGTTATTGGGCCCTTCCCAGCCTAGAAATACCAGCCTCAGCTACCCTAGAAGTGGAGCGTCACATTACATGCTCCAATTCTGATGCTCCACCTTTGTTTTTCCCGATACCATGGTGTTTTAGCAATCGAGGTAATGCTGGTTGGGGTTGATGTCAGCTGTAATGTGGCCAAAAACAAAGCTGACATCAAGCCCTAGTGATAATCAGACACCCTCATCACTAACCCAGTAATAAAAAGGAAACATACATGTCGGGTCTCGTGCAGCGCTGCGTGACCTGGAAAGTTGTTTGCAAAGCCTAGGGAGCGTCGAAGTGAGGCTCCATAACTTTGTATGGCGGATTCGCTGGACTCCGTGGACGGGGAGTGTTTATTTCAATAAAATATTTTATGAGTGTTTTTCCTTTTTATTACTGAGTTAGTAATGAGGGTGTCTGGTAGACACCTCTGCAATACTAGCACCAGGGCTTGATGGCAGCAGGGTTTTTGGACAAATCACCGCTGACATCAACCCCAAGCCCCATTACCCCGATTGCAACTGCAGCATTGCAATCGGGAAGAGCAAAGGCGAAGCACCAGAATTGGCGCATCTCATGTGATTCTCCATTTCTGGGGTGGCTGAGGGCTGGTATTTTTAGGCTGGGAAGGGCCTAATAACCAGGGACCTTCCCAGCCTGATAATATCAGCTCACAGCTGTTTGATTTACCTTTGATGGTTACCAAAAATAGGGGAGACCTCACGTCATTTTTTTTCATTTATTAGGTTAATAGAAAGCCGTACAATAAGTTTCACATGCAAGGCACAAATTATATATCTTTTGATATCTATCTAATCTCATATCTATTATCTCTGCACATCTTTAACATATAAAAATCAGCGATTTCTTGAATACATTTAATTCCGGTACGTGTCACACAGATGTCATCCGTGTGCTGTACTAATTTACATGGACCCATTGACCAGTATTGGCCCTCGTCATCCGTGCGGCCAGGAAAAAAATGGACATGTCTCTGTGTGGTTCAGACGGACATGTGAAGATCACCATAGGTTTTAATAGGTACTTGTGGATACGTGTCTCTGGTAAATGTGAAAACAGATGCCACCCGTACTGGAGACACAGACATGTGAAGGGGGCCTAATGCTTGTTTTATTAACTCTTGGCACTCCAGCTGCAAGATCATTTGTTGGAGCAGTTTTGTTGTGGCTATTTTAGTGTGCAATCTCTATAACTTGGCATTCAGTTTATATTACAGTACTCATTGTGAAAGCAGTACTGCTAGTTCGGCAATATTTGTCACCAAGAGCTGACAAAATATGCCCGTATTAATAGATCATAATGTCAAGCAAATTTGGAACATTTTAAGTGAGATCAGATGTTGCGTATTCATTGTGGACTTCCAGCTAATATAGTAAAAGTGCAGTGTGCTCGGCTGTTTGAAGGAATTGTTCATCACTTTTTTTTCTAATACAAAGCCCAGCTTGCTCGAAGATAATTATAAACAAATCTATGCTCAACTACTTATGCCCTAGTGCTCATCTGTAGCATTACCCATGTCCCCCACCTGTCACCTTGCTTTCTCTTTCAACAGTGAATGTTATGTGATTGCAGCAACCAATCAGTGACCAACTGAAGCCTGTACGACCAGCACCTGGTGTCCGTATGTCCTAGTCTGATCATACAGACCAAAGCTTTGCTAAGGGAGAGTATGATCTTTGTAGCACCTTCCAGCCTGGAAGGTAAAAGGGTTATAGGGGCCCGGCTCCTTTTGGAGAAAAAGATGCTATGTATATTTTAGCAGAATTTGAGTAAGAGAAAGCCCACTCAGAAATTAAAGCGTAACCATCATTTTAATTTTATAAATCATTAGTACACATGAAAATAAGCAACTTTGTAACATATTTTATCAGACAAATTTGCTTCTTTGTCCACCAGAATTGATCAGTAATTATCAAAAATTCTCAATTCCGCGGCTAAAATCGGTATTCGGTGAAGACAGACTTTCCCATTACTGAGATAGGAGATAGAATCTTATCAGTAGCAGCTGCTATGTAGACAAAGGAGCTAGAGGCAGAGCTCCTCCCTCCTCTCATCTGCATATAATCTTATCAGTAATAACGGCCCTGTGTTATCCCAGTAAGGCTGAGTTCACACGATGCGTTTTTAATGTGTTTCTGCTGCGTTTTTGCAGTTGCGGAAACGCATTAAAAACGCATGGTAGAAGGGCAGCAATGTTCCCCAATTGAAATCCACATGTGCTGTGCCCATGATGCGGATTTTTCCGCAGCGTAAACGCTGCGCTCAAAAATCCTCAGCATGTCAATTAATTTTGCGTAAACGCGGCGTTTTCGCCGCCATTGACTTGCATTAGAACGCGCCAATTCCGCAAGACTGCATTTGTACTTGCGCTATTGGCGCGTTCTAATGTGCGGATGGTACCCGGGTGTAGATGAGAGGAGAGTCTCCTCCACACCCAGGTACTATTAAAATAGCTGTAAAAAAAGAATAAAATAAAAAATAAATGTCTACTTACCTTCTGTCGGCCCGCGCACCGCTCCTGCTTGGTTCCCGGCACTTTGCAGTGAGTTGAAGGACCTGTGCTGACGTCAGAGTCATGTGACGGGTCACGTGACGCTGACGTCGGCAGGTCTTTCAATTCAAAGTTGCCGGCGAGGGAGAACGGATTGAGCAGGACAGCGCGGGCCATCAGAGGGTAAAGTATACATTTATTTTTTATTTTTACCACTCTCTCGGGTCACACTATATAAATTCATGCCGGTTGCATGGATTTATATAGTGTGACCTAAGCACTTTCCAGGTGATGCTAAAATCGCCTGGAAAGCGCTTGTCAATCCGCATGCGGAAACGCATGTGAATCCGCATGTATTCCGCAGGAAAAACGCATGCACAATCTGCATGCGTTTTTTCTGCCAGGGAGATGCAGAAATGATGCAGAAATTTTCTGCTTCATTTCTGCATCGTGTGCACATACCCTAATGGTAAAATCTGTAGTTTTCTTCCATTTCTCTGAGTATTGCATGGCCTGATATTGAGGTGAATATGACGAGATGTCCTCTCCTGAGAAGATTGTTAATAGTGTTGAGCGAGTATGTTCTATTAACCCTTTCGCCAAGTATGCTCGGGCCGAGCTCCGAGTATTTACAGCTGCTCGGTGATAAGGTTAAATCGCTCCCGTGAACATGATTTGCAACTGTTTGACAGTTTTATTACATGTGAGGAATGTCTATTTCTTACACATTCCTCACATGTAATAAATCTGTGAAACAGTTGCAAATCATGCACACGGGAGCGATTTAACCTTATCACAGAGCAGCTGTAAATACTCGGAGCTCGGCCCGAGCATACTCGGACAGAACATACTCGCTCAACCCTAATTGTTAACCATCTTGAATGTTTTCTATTTGTGAATGATCTTTCTCACGGTAGAATGATGGACTCTAAATTGTTTTGAAATGGCCCAATAGCCCTTTCCCTATCGATGGACAGCAATAATTGCTTCTCTAAGATCATTGCTCACATTTCCTCCTTGGTATTGTGTTGACACACACCTAAATGCTCCACACCAGCAAACTTCCAAAACTTCTGCTTTCATAGAGGTGGCATTTGTTTAGCAGCATCTGGCTGCAAGTTACCCTCCTAACTCCTATGGAAGCAGTAAAGGTGTACTTAATATTTCACACACTGCTTCTGCATTTTGGCTTAATTTTTGTTAAATAAATAAGTACAGTGTATAATTTGTCATGTTGTTGTTCATTTGAGGTTGTATTTGTCTAATTTTTAAGACCTTCTAAGGAGATGTTTATTCCCTAAATTGCTCAGTCCTTCATCCTTAAAAACATCTCCAGAATCTGACATTTTCTCACCTTTAAATCTGCTCTTGTTCATTCTTCCCCCCGAAGAAGCGGAACGCGAAACGCGCGTTGGGGTTATCCCTCCTTCCACAGTGACCAGGTTGTATTGCCTCTTCCCTCCACTCCCTATATACCTACTATGTCATGATATATTTTGTGTTTATTTTATGATGGATTTTCTTTGACACGTGTCTACATCATATTCCAAACTGGCACTTAGCCATATGTCATTTTATCATAACTCTTAGTTTTTTCAGGGCTTTTTGTGGCAGTGGTAATTTTGAGGCTCTTTCCCCATTTTTAAGGCCTGATATAGCATCATCCGTGGACTTTTCTTATCATTGCACGCTACACTTTACAGTTCTATGACAATTTCTCTTTACAGGTTTTTTATACCGTTGAATCTCTTTGAGTAACCTAATAATTTGGGTCCTCTTTATTATGAACTGTTATAGTACTATTATTATTTATTGCATGTGACACTTTATTAAGGTTGTTTGTTTGGACAGGCCTCTCCTGCCTTGACATAACCTTGGATGTGTTTATATCTGTCTACTATCTTGTTGGATTATACCTCCAACCTACTTACTGTGGTATCCTTCTATTTACTTCTCCTTTGTAGAAATGTACTTTTATTGATTGTTTTTTTTAATAATTTGAATAGTATTTTTATTTGCATCTATACTTCTTTTTTCATGATTGGATTGCTTTGAATGAAGTATTGCATTCAATAGGCCCTCAACTTTATTTGGAATATCTTGTTCATTCTTGTCTGAACTACTGCAACTCTATTGATTGGTCTCCCTCTTACTAAACACTCTCCTCTCCAATCCATCCTGAATTCAGCAGCCAGGATCATATTTCTGTCCAGTCGTTACACTGATGCCTTCTCCTTGTTCAAGTCATTACACTGGTTGCCCATCCACTTCAGAGTACAATATAAACTTATCACTTTCACCAAAAAAACTATCTACAGTTCTGTACCGCCATACATCTCTTCCCTCATCTCTGTCTATCACTCTACCTGTGCTCTCCATTCAGCAACTGAGCTAAGACTAACATCCTCTGTAATCCGAACGTCCCACTTACGTTTCCAAGACTTCTCTCGTGCCGCACCAGTTCTCTGGAATGCACTACCATAGACAATCTGATTAATACCTAGAACCCATATTTTTAAGCGTGCTCTAAAACACATCTCTTTGGACAGGTCTATCACCTTTCACTAATCTAACTCTTCCCTGTTCCCCTTTTATAAATGTGGTGAGAGGTCCTCTTTATAGTAAAATCCTAGAAAACTTTTTATTAATGCATTATATTAAACATTCCCTCACTAGACAAGTTGTAGATTTACATTAGATGTCATACAGTCTAACCTGTGTTTTAGGGTGTTTTTTCATTTATCTGCATGTCTTTTGAGTATGTACATTTCCTCTTTCCAAGCCTACAGAGTAGATAGGTAAATGGGTGATACTTCAAAAGCCTATTCTCCCACATACAGTCCCCAAAAGGGACAAGTTCACTTTAGCTGAATCCCCCTTTTGTTGTTTTGTCTTATCTGGTGAGGTGCATTCTAAGGAACCCTGGTCCAGAAGGACGGTTCTTGAGTAATATGGACAATTTGATGCTGGTGCAGCAGGACAGTTTCGTGGGAAGTGGAGGGATGTGGTGTTCAAGATGTAACTGGCTGTAGAGGATATGCCAAACTGGTGTAGCAGAGATGGAACGGTGTTGACCGAAACAGCAACGACTAATGTAGCAGCACTGAATCAGCAATGACTAATGTCGCAAAGCTGGATCAGCAATGACTGATGCAGCAGAGGTGCAACAGCAATGACTGATGAATCAGAGCAGGAACAATGATGAAAGATGTAGCAAAGCAGGAACAGTGATGACTGTTATAAAATAACTTGTACAGTGTTGAAAGATGTAGCAGAGACGGCACAGCATTGTCCAATGTAGCAGGTCTGGAACAGCGTTGACTGATGTAGGAGAATTGTAGTAGCAGTGCTGGAACAACGATGTAGCAAAGTTGTATTAGTGGAGGTTCCCAGCACAAAATAATAGCATGATATCAACTAGATGAGGAACTGGCTTGAAATGACCCAGGCCGATGACATCATTGTGTGCATTGGGTAGCCTCATTAAAAGAGATGGGACCGTCCGGCTGCACCATATAACTGCTTAAAACAGTTATCACCATCATCAGTTGCTAAATCAGGGTTCTTTTATGGATAACAGAAGGAGATCCCTCTAGGTCAGTATCCTCAAGAACCGTCAACAGATCATATTTTCAGGATTTCCTTACTATTACCCAGGTAATAATTCTAGGGATTTCCTTAAATGCCCAGGTGATAATTCCATAATATGTTCAATACAATTAAATCCTGAAAACATGATCTGTTGGTGGTCCCTGAATACTAGAGTTGGAGAACACTGTTCTAGGATGAGAGCATGATTAGTATTGATTGCAGTGTTTTATGGTTGTATTCCCATGTGATCACAGGAATGTAAATATATGTGGAGAATAGCTCCTGCTGAGGATATACTGTCCATGATGTGAGGCAGTGACTGGGATCGTATACGAGGGACGTTATATATCCCCAGAAAGTGTACAGAGACCTATTAAATCCATTGGAGTGCATTGCAGTCACAGACACACCTGCAGCTGCAATGCAGGAATGAAGGTGAGCATTGACCTGGTCAGGCTATCTGGCTAAGGCAGATTAGTAAAACCTGGCAGGGCCTTCATTTCTTGGAGGAGGCTATAGGAAGGCAGTGGGGCGGTCTCCTCCCTCCAACCCGGTTTTCCAGTGGCTCTTGCCACAGGTCCTTTAACCCCTTTCTGGCCCAGGGCGTATTAGTACGTATCTGTGCCCTGGGCCTTATGGGACTGATACGTATTAATACGCCCTGGCGATTTCGCCCGCACACAAGCGGTGCGGGCGAGATCGCCGCCGGGTGTCAGCTGATTATTACAGCTGACACCCGGTGCTATGTGCAGGGAACGGTCCCGCACCGCTCCCAGAACATTTACCCCCGAAATGCTGCGATCGAAATCAATCGCAGCATTCCGGTGGCAAGAGGAGGCAAGCGCTATACTTACTTTCTCTGCCGGCGTCTCGCGGCGTCTGAGTCTGGTCCCGGATGTTGCCATGGTGACCCGACGTCATCATGACAACATCCGGGACACCAGGAGGCAGGAAGTTGCTTTGGTTATGTGCAGTGCACGACCAAATCAACTTCTCCCTGTGCAGCACTGACAGGCTGCATGGCATGGCACGGTCGAAAAATAAAAAAGTTATAGCTCTCAGAACAAAGCGATGCAAAAACAATTCTTTTTTCTATAAAATAGTTTTTATTGTGTAAAAGCGCCAAAATATAAAAAAATATATAAATGTAGTACCGCTATAAACGTACTGACCCAAAGAATAAAGCTATCTTATCAATTTTACCATACGCAGAACAGCATAAAACAAAACTCAAAAAAACAATTCCTGAATTGATGTTTTTTGTTTATTCTGCCTTCTAAAAATCATAATAGAAAGCGATCAAAAAATGTCACGTGCCCGAAAATGGTACCAATAAAAACGTCAACTTGTCCCGCAAAAAACAAGCCGGCCGAAATATGGAAAAATTATAGATCTCAAAATATGGCGATGTAAAAACTAGTCTGGAAAAAAAATGCGTCTTTTAGTGTGTGACAGCTGTCAAACATAAAAAACCTCTATAAATCTGGTATTGCTGTAATTGCACCAACCCGAAGAATAAAGTCGTCTAATCACTTTTACCGCACGAGGAACGGCGTAAAAAATGAACTTTAGGGTTAGGGTTGTGCTAGGGTTAGGGTTGTGCTAGGGTTTGGGTTGTGCTAGGGTTTGGGTTAGGGTTGTGTTAGGGTTGGGGTTGGGCTAAGGTTAGGGTTGCCCTAGGTTTAGGGTTGTGCTAGGGTTAGGGTTAGGCTAAGGTTAGGGTTAGGCTATGGTTAGAGTTGGACAAGGGTTGGGCTAAGGTTAGGGTTGGGGTTGGGATTTTTTCAGAAATAAAGAAAAAAAAATGACGATATGGCGACTAATGTTGAGCGCAAGTGCTCGCTACTTGAGTTTGCATCGGGTGAGTATAGTGGGTGCTCGAGTGACATGCCCCAAATGTTTTGCAGCTGTTATACAGCCAAAAAAACCTTGCGGGGATTGCCTACCATGCACGAGCGATCCCCGCATGTTTTTTTTTGGGTGTCTAATAACCGTGAAACATGCTGGGCGGGGACTCGAGCATGTCACTCGAGCACCCGCGATACTTGGTGCATACCTGAGCACTCGATGCAAACTCAAATAGCGAGCACTTGCATTCAAGACTAATGACAACTTATTCAATATGATGACCTAATGTTATCAAATTCTGTGTCGTACCTCTGGGTTCAAAATGTTCACTATACCCCTTGATAAAATCCTTGAGGGGTGTAGTTTCCAAAATGGTGTCACTTGTGGGGGGTTTCCACTATTTAGGCACATCAGTGGCTCTCCAAAGGCGACATGGCATCCACTCTCGATTCCAGCTAATTTTGCGTTCAAAAAGTCACACAGTGTTCCTTCCCTTCTGGACTCTGCCGTGCGCCCAAACACTGTATTTTCCCCACATATGGGGTATTGGCGTACTCAGGAAAAATTGCACAACAATTTTTGAGGTCCATTTTCTCCTCTTACCCTTGTGAAAATAAAAAAATGGGGGCTAAAAGATAATTTTTGTGGAAAAAGTTTGATTTTTTTATTTTCACGGCTCCATGTTATAAACTTCTGTACAACACTTGGGGGTTCAGGGTGCTCACCACACATCTAGATAAGTTCCCTGAGGGGTCTAGTTTCCAAAATGGTGTCACTTGTGGGGGGTTTCTACTGTTTAGGCACATCAGGGGCACATCCGCTAATTATTCAAGCAAATTTTACATTCAAAAAGTCAAATGGTGCTCCTTCCCTTCCAAACACTGCCGTATGCCCAAGCAGTAGTTTTCCCCCACATATGGGGTATCTGCCTACTCAGGAGAAATTGCACAAGTTGCATGGTGCAATTTCTCCTGTTACCCTTATGAAAATGCAAAACTGGGGGCTGAAAAACATTTTTGTGGGAAAAATGTGAAAATTTTATTTTTACGGCTCCATGTTATAAACTTCTGTGAAGCACCTGGGGGTTCAAGATGCTGACCAAACATTTAGATAAGTTCCCTGAGGGGTCTAGTTTCCAAAATGGTGTCAGTTGTGGGGGGTTTCCACTGTTTAGGCACATCAGGGGCTCTCCAAACGCAACATGACATCCGCTAATTATTCAAGCAAATTTTACATTCAAAAAGTCAAATAGCGCTCCTTCCCTTCCGAACCCTGCCGTGCGTCCAAACAGTGGTTTTCCCGCACATATGGGGTATCGGCTTACTCAGGAGAAATTGCACAACAAATTTCATGGTGCAATTTCTCCTGTTACCCTTATGAAAATGCAAAATTGGGGGCTGAAAAACATTTTTGTTGAAAAAATGTGAACATTTTATTTTTACGGTTCAATGTTATAAACTTCTGTGAAGCACCTGGGAGTTCAGGGTGCTCACCACACATCTAGATAAGTTCCATAAGGGGTCTAGTTTCCAAAATGGGGTCACTTGTGGGGGGTTTCCACTGTTTAGGCACATCAGGGGCTCCCCAAACGCAACATGGCGTCCGCTAATTATTCAAGCAAATTTTACATTCAAAAAGTCAAATGGCGCTCCTTCCCTTCCGAGCCCTGCTGTGCGCCCAAACAGTGTTTTTTCCCCACATATGGGGTATCTGCGTGCTCAGGGGAAATTGCACAACACATTTTGGGGTCCATTTTTTCCTGTTACCCTTGTGAAAATAAAAAAATTTGGGTCTAAAGTAACATTTTTGTGAAAAAAGTTAAATGTTAATTTTTTTCTTCCACATTCCAAAAATTCATGTGAAGAACCTGAAGGGTTAATAAACTTCTTGAATGTGTTTTTGAGCACCTTGAGGGGTGCAGTTTTTAGAATGGTGTCACTTTTGGGTATTTTCTGTTATAAAGGCCCCTCAAAGTCACTTCAAATGTGATGTGGTCCCTAAAAAAAATATTTTTGTAAATTTTGTTGTAAAAAATGAGAAATCGCTGGTCAACTTTCAACCCTTATAGCTCCCTACTAAAAAAAAATTTTGGCTCCAAAATTGTGCTGATGTAAAGTAGACATGTGGGAAATGTTATTTATTAACTATTTAGTGTAACATATCTCTCTGATTTAAGGGCATAAAAATTAAAATTTTGAAAATTGCAAAATTTTCTAAATTTTCGTCAAATTTCAGTTTTTTTCACAAATAAACGCAAGTGATATCGAAGAAATTTTACGACAATCATGAAGTACAATATGTCACGAAAAAACAATCTCAGAATCAGGGGGATCCGTTGAAGCGTTCCAGAGTAATTACCTCATAAAGTGACGGTGGTCAGAATTGTAAAAATTGGCCTGGTCATTAACATGCAAACCACCCTCGGGGGTAAAGGGATTAAAAACCCTGCATTAAGGATTAGTGTTGTTCAGTGTTCGGACCTGCTAGGAGCATAGCAGGAAAGCTCGGCGGGCCTGTGCGTAGCTGAACCCACGCCTGGGAAGGCTCTGCACCCGTCAGGCTCTGAGTGGCCAGGCGTGGCTGTTGCCCCCGGCAACCATTGTTATGGACTTGTGTTAACCTGGCTGCAAACCGGAGGACTTTCTGTTTACCTGTAAGTTTTGCTGAATAAAAGCTGCTTATGTTGGACTTGCTTGGGTCACTGCCTCAGTTACTGCATGGTGTGAACACCGCCGCCTTACAGCTTGGTGGAGAATGAGGGCATTGTGAATGAGGCATACCCCACCGGCAGCTGCATGACCACAATCCAGCTGGCCACCCTCAGCCCAATCCCGTGGACAAAATGGAGGAGCTGTTAAGGCAATTGGTCCTCACGCAGCGGCAGCAGCAGGAGCAGTTCAGGCAGCAGGAGCAGCTCAAGCAGCAGCAGCACACCAATGAGCTGATCGTGCAGCAGCTCACAGCCCTGCAGGAGACGCCGACGGCACCAGCCCCAGAACGTCGAGAGGCCAGGGACAAGGTTCACTCAGCGTTGAGGAAGATGGGACCGGAGGACGACGTGGAAGCCTTCCTTACCATCTATGAACGCACGGCAGAGCGGGAAAACCTACCAGCCGGCCAGTGGGCAGAAGTGGTGGCTCCGTTTTTGGTCGGCGATGCCCAGAAGGCCTACTTCGACCTCAATTGGAAGGACGCCCAGGACTATCAGAGGCTCAAAGGTGAGATCCTTGCCCGACTGGGGGTCAATACATAAATGAGGGCTCAGCGCGTATTTTCATGGGCCTTTGTGGAGACTCGACCCACCCGGTCTCAGGCTTATGACCTTCTGCAGCTGGTAAAGAGGTGGCTCCAGCCTGAGACTTTGACTCCAGCCCAGATGATGGAGAGGGTGGTGGTCGACCGGCTGGTGAGGACTCTGCCGGCCGCTATCCAACGTTGGATGGGGCAAGGGGACCCCGGCACCCTCGACCAGGTGGTCAGCCTGATCGAGCGGTACTCGGCCACTCAGGACTTTATACGGAACTCTGCCCCCTCGCAGGTGTCACGCCGGACCCTGCCAGACCAGGAACCGGGAAAGGGGGCATGTCCCTCTGCTGAGGACAGTCAGCACCGTACCCGTGCTGAAGGGGAACCCCGGAGTGAGAGTGGCAGGAGACCGGTTCCCTCCCAAAAGGTCACAAGATCTAACAGCACCTCCACCATTAGATGCTGGTGGTGTCAGGGGCCGGGAGACGTGGTTGCTAACTGCCCCCTTACTACAGAGGCCATGGACTGCGGGTATAACCGCCGGGTTTCACTGTACACCCAGACCGTCTGCTCTGCGAGTGCCGATTCCCCGGAGAGTGAACCCCAAATGTGCCAGGTACTGGTTAATGGGTACACAAAGGAGGCCCTCTTAGACGCAGGGAGCCTAGTGACTTTGGTACATGAGTCGCTGGTGGCAGGAGAAAACCCCAGAGGACGGACCGTCAGGGTTGTGTGTATCCATGTGGACCTTCGAGAATACCCAACCGCGGAGGTAGTTTTTGTCAACGCCATGTGTGGACACGAAACATGTGTTATGATCTGCAACATGCACTAAGGAAAGATAAGGAAAAATTGTCCCTACAGTAAAACTAAGCAGAATCCCTACGATGTAGCGGGCTGCCTGTTCCTAGCGAACAGACCCGCCTTAGTCCTCGGCTAGTCTGAACGAAGACCTAGAGCTTAAGAGGAGGGGTCCCTAAAAGAACTAAGGACTGGGACAAAAATGGGACACCTCCTAAACAGAGAAGTTGTTGCAGAACACAAAAAGACAAACAGACAAAAAAGTACTAGAGGTCCCAGAAGGACCAAATGAACTGACAGAGAAAGGCACAGAAGCACCTGGCTAGAGAAACAGTCAAACACTGAAGTCCAGTACAGCCAAAAGGGCAGAGCGGGAATGTAAAGGCAGATGGTCACGTGACCGCAAAACACAAGATGGAAAAAACAAACAGGAGGGTTCTAACAGTACCCCCTCTTTTATGAGGATCCTCAGGATCCTCCAGGCCCAGGCCTATCCGGAAACCTCTTGTGGAAAGCTTTAACAAGCCTAGGAGCAGAGACATCATCCGTCCTTATTTAGGAGTTGTCTTCGGGACCGAAACCCTTCCAGGAGACAAGATACTGTAATTTCCCTCTATGCCATCTAGAATTCAAGATACGAGAAATTTCATATTCGCCATCTTCCACCACAGGAGGAACTGAGACAGTGGCATCCCTATCTGATACATCAGCCTTTTTCAACAAGGAAACATGAAACACAGGATTAATCTTCCAGGAAGTAGGGACAGCCAACCTAACAGCAGACGGGTTAACAACCTGAAGCACTTTAAATGGACCCACACACTTAGGACCCAGTTTTTTAGTGGGAATCCTCAATCGCAGGTTTTTTGAGGACAACCAAACCATGTCACCCACAGTAAACAAAACCTCCTTACGTTTCCTGTCAAAATACTTCTTGGACTTCTTGTTAGCCTCTTGAAGGTTGCAACGTACATTAGTCCAAACTCTCTCCAAATCACCGGAAAAATTCTCCTCCTCCGGTACCGCCGACCCCAATTTGGAGAACGAACCAAAAGACGGATGTCTCCCAGTAGAACAAAAGAAAGGAGAACACCCAGCAGAGGAGGATGTATGATTGTTAAGAGCAAATTCTGTGAGAGGCAGAAACTCAGACCACACCTCTTGATTGTCCACCATAAAACAACGCAAAAACTGTTCAACATCCTGGTTCTTTCTTTCAGTCTGTCCATTAGACTCAGGATGATACCCAGACGAAAATGACAAATGGACTCCCAACCTGTCACAAAAAGTACGCCAAAAGCGAGCCACAAACTGAGGTCCTCTATCAGAAACAATATCCGTGGGAACGCCATGGAGCTTGACAATCTCCTTAACAAACGCCTTAGCGAGTGTCTTGGCGCAGGGCAACTTTATGAATGGAACCAAATGACACATCTTACTAAAACGGTCCACGACCACCCAGATGACAGTAAAACCCTCGGACACAGGAAGATCAGTAATAAAATCCATTGTGAGATGCGTCCAAGGCGCACTAGGAAGCTCCAGAGGGCAAAGCAACCCCGCAGCAGGAGTATGTGAAGCCTTTGACCTAGCACACACAGTACAATGACGCACCCACTTGATGACTTCCTTCTGCCATCCAGGCCACCAAAAACTGCAACTGATAAGTCTCTTAGTCTCCGAAATTCCTGGATGACCTGCCAACCGAGACTCATGACACTCCACAAACAAATCTCTCCTAAAGGCTCTAGGCACGAACAACCTCCCATGGGGAGTGTTAGATGGAGCATCATCTTGAGCTTTCAGAATCCCATTCTCCAAAACGGAGTCCAATGCCGCCACCACAACTCCTTTCTGTAAAATGCTCTCCTCCTCCTCGGCACCGACTGTAGGAGAGAAGCTGCGAGATAAAGCATTGGGTTTAACATTCTTAGTACCAAGGATATAGGTAACAGAAAAATGAAATAGAGAAAAAAAAGTGCCCACCTAGCTTAACGGGCATTCAAGCGCTTGGCAGCATCCAGATAGATCAAATTCTTATGATTTGTGAAAACCTGAATAGGAAATCTAGCGCCTTCCAAAAAATGACGCCAATATTCAAACGCGAGTTTAATAGCCAGCAACTCCCGATTTCCAACATCATAATTCAGTTTGGTTTCCGAAATTTTTTTCGAAAAGAAGGAACAAGGATGTACTCCATCCTTGTTCTCCTGAGACAAAACTGCTCCGACCCCCACCGATGAAGCATCGACCTCTACCAAAAAAGGCTTGGTCTCATCAGGCTGCATAAGGATAGGGGCAGAACTGAACCTCTCTTTGAGATACTCAAAAGCTTCAATGGCCTCAGTAGTCCACTGGACCGTATTCACACATTTCCTGGTGAGATCGGTCAGAGGCTTAACAATTACAGAAAAATTCTTAATGAATTTCCTGTAATAATTGGCAAAACCCAAAAATATCTGTTTAGATTTCAAACCAATAGGCCTAGGCCATTCCTGCATAGCCTGAACCTTCACTGGGTCCATCTCAAAGCCCTCGCTGTAGACAATGTAGCCCAAAAAAACTAATTTTCTGCACAGCGAACTCACATTTCTCCAGCTTAGAAAAGAGTGAATTATCACCCAATAACTGCAAAACTTCACGTACCCTCTGCCAATGGGACTCTAGATCTGGTGAATAAATCAAAATGTCATCCAAATACACAACCACATTCTTACCAATCAACGTTCTCAGGATGTCATTAATAAGGTTCTGAAAAATGCAGGTGCATTGGTAAGACCAAAAGGCATCACCAGATTCTCAAAATGACCTACCGGAGTGTTAAAAGCAGTTTTCCATTCATCACCCTCCTTCACTCGTAACAAATTGTATGCCACTGGAGATCAATTTTAGAGAACCACTTGGCCCCCACCAACTGGTTAAACAAGTCAGGAATTAACGGCAATGGGTAGGAATTGCGTACGGTAATCTTATTAATTTCACGAAAATCCAGACATGGACGTAAACCCCCGTCCTTTTTTTTTTTAACAAAGAAAAATCCAACTGCCACAGGCGACTTAGAACGTCTAATGTGACCAGCAGCCAGGCTAGTCTGTATGTATTCCTCCACGGCCTTTCTTTCAGGGATAGTCAGATTAATTAAGCGACTCTTGGGAAGAGTAGCTCCAGGAACAAACTCAATGGCGCAATCATAATCCCTATGAGGAGGTAAAACTTGCGACTTCTCCTCTGAAAAAAAACTCCAAAAATCTTGAATAGGTACAGGTAATTCCCCTTTTTCCACAGCCGCAATAAGACCATTACAACATTTATCATAGTACTTCGGACTCCAAGACTTAATCACATTAGTAGACCAGTCCAGCAAAGGATTGTGCAGTTTTAACAAAGGCAATCCTAGAACAACTGGAGAGGGTAAATTATCTAATACAACCAAGTCCAAAATTTCTTGGTGAACTCCATTGATAGTGAGGGGAAATGCAGCAACCTTGTGAATAATACATTTCAAGGGAGTGTCATCAATTGCAATCACAGAAATAGGTGATGACAAAGGTTTGGATTTCAATTTAAGGTTTTTCAAAAACCCTTTATCAATCACATTAAGTGTTGAACCACAATCCACAAATACCTGAAATTCAATCACATTTTCCTGCAAAGTAGTACTCCCAGAAAGAAATACTCCTGCAGAGCATAAACAAGCTATACGGGCGTAACTGACCTTTTTTTTTTCTTTACTTAAACGAAGCTCACAATACTTAATCAAATGGTCAGCTTTACCACAATAAAGACACAATCCCTCGGCGAACCTCCGGTCTCTTTCCTGAGAGGGGAGCGACTTCGCCCCAACCTCCATCGGTTCTCTGCCGTTAGAGCAGATTTTCTGGGGACTAGGACCTGGCATTACAGGAGTCTTTACCTCATTCTGTCTAAATCTCAGTTTCCTATCCACACGAACAGCTAACTGCATGGCATCCTGCAGAGTCTCAGGTGCGGGGAATGCAATTAGCAAATCCTTAACCCTTTCACTCAGACCAGCAAGAAATAGACATTTCCGAGCTGGATCATTCCATTTAACTTCTGAGGCCCATCTTCTGAAGTATGTGCAATAATTTGCTACATCACCTGACCCCTGATTCAAACGCCTGAGTTCTGCCTCAGCAGAAGAGATTCGATCAGGATCGTCATATAATAGCCTCATAGCAGAAAAAAAATCTTCTACAGACCTTAAACATGGATCATTAGGTTGGAGAGAAAAGGCCAACCCCTGTGGTTCTTTGCGCAAAAGTGACATAAAACCAATGCGCTGTGATTCATTCCCAGAGGATCTTGGTCTCAAACGAAAATATAACAAACAAGCATTTTTAAAGGAAAAATAATCTTGCTGTTTACGATAAGAAAACATCAGGCAGTCCTACCTTGGGTTCCACAAAATGCGCTTCAGAACAGCTACTCACGTGTTGCTGGAGCTCGGCCACCTCCAGAGACAATCCCTGCAGGCGTTGAGCCAAATCTTGGACGGAAACCATACTGATCCACGAATTTCTTTCCTTTTAGTTTTTTCGGCTGGACTTACTGTTATAATCTGCAACATGTACTAAGGAAAGATAGTGGAAAGCTGTCCCTACAGTAAGACTAAGCTGAATCCCTACGGTGTAGCGGGCTGTCTGTTCCTAGCGAACAGACCCGCCTTAGTCCTCGGCTAGTCTGAACGAAGACCTATAGCTTAAGGGGAGGGGTCCCTAAAAGAACTGAGGACTGGGACAAAAATGGGACACCTCCTAAACAGAGAAATTATTGCAGAACACTAAAAGACAAACAGACAAAAAAGTACTAGAGGTCCCAGAAGGACCAAACGAACTGACAGAGAAAGGCACAGAAGCACCTGGCTAGAGAAACAGTCAAACACTGAAGTCCAGTACAGCCAAAAGGGCGGAGCTGGAATATAAAGGCAGATGGTCACGTGACCGCAAAACACAAGATGGAAAAAACAAACAGGAGGGTTCTAACAATGTGGTGGGGGTGGTAGAAACTCTTCCCTATGGGACTGTGTTGGGAAGAGACTTGCCCCTGTTCTGGTCTCTGTGGAAAAACAAAAACCACTCTTCCCCGGTAAAACTTATTACGGGCACTGTACCCGAAGAACCCGAGTCAGGGGTACCTGCCGTAGAGGTGTCCAACCTAGGGACAGAGTGTAACCCCGTTAGGTTTCCCCTAGAGGTGCTGGCAGGAGAGGTCGAGGAGACCCCATTGATCCCAGAGCTGGAAGTGTCCCGGGGCACATTTGGGACAGCTCAGCTACAGGATCCCACCCTGACTCGGGCGCGGAAAAGGGTACTAGAGGTAAATGGTGTAGCTCAACAGCCCGGTGCAGATACTGTGATTCCACGCATGGTGGTCAATGGTGAGTTGCTCTATAGGGTAGACAAAATCAGGGACGAGGTCGTGGAACAGTTAGTGGTACCTCAGTCGTACCGTCGAGCAGTTCTGGAAATGGCACACACACACCTGCTGGGTGGACACTTAGGGGTTAAAAAGACGCAAGAGCGTATCTTGCAACGGTTCTTTTGGCCGGGATTTACGCGGAGGTTCAAAAGTACTGCGAATCCTGCCCCGAATGTCAGCTGACCACACTCACCTCAATCTTCCGTAGCTCATTGGTACCTCCGCCAGTGATAGAGGTACCTTTTGAACGGATTGTAATAGACTTGGTAGGGCCCATTGTAAAATCCACTCGTGGCCACGATATATACTTGTGGTCGTCGACTGTGCCACCAGGTACCTGGAGGCTATACCGCTACGCCACACCTCGGCGAAACTGATTGCATGGGAGCTGTTTGCCATGTTCTGTCGCCTTGGACTACCTAAGGAGATCCTGACGGATCAAATGACCCCTTTTATGTTCAAGGTGATGAGGGAACTGTGCAAACTGCTAAAAACAAAACAATTGCGCACCTTGGCGTATCACCCTCAAACCAACGGGCTAGTAGAACGGTTCAATAAAACCCTCAAGTCCATGTTAAAAAAGGTGGTTTCTAAGGACGGAAGGGACTGGGACATGTTACTACCCTATTTGATGTTCGCTGTCTGTGAGGTACCCCAGGCTTCCACATTGTTCTCTCCCTTTGAGTTATTGTACGGCAGACACCCTAGAGGTCTGTTGGACGTAGCCAAAGAGACGTGGGAACAAGAGCCGACTCCACATAGGAGTATAATTGAACATGTGGATAGTATGCAGGACCGGATCGCGGCGGTCATGCCCATCATGAAAGAACATCTGTTAGATGCCCAGGCAGCACGGAGGCGCACATATAATAAAAGAGCCATGGTCAGATCTTGTAACAAGGGCGATTAGGTGGTAGTACGTGTACCCTCAGCCAGGGGTGCGTCCGGGGGAGAGGTCAGGATAAGTGATGCTCTCCCTAAACAGCAGCGACAGGAAGCTCGCTCGCTGGTGCAGCAGAATACTGTGTTCTCAGAGCTACCGGGTAGGACTGCGGTTCTCCAACATGACAGCTGTAATGCACACGCCCGGGCTGAGCGGCGTGTGCGTGTGATTCCACTGGACCGTGCCGGAGAGTGAATGCCTGGAGGGGCGTAACTAGGTATTCACCCGATCCGACCAGGGTCGCACGACGGCATACGACGCCAGTGCACCCAGGAGGAACCGAGCAGAGGGACCAGGTCCTACTCCAGGACAGACCCCGGACACGGCTGTTGACCCACACAGGGGAATACAGGAACAGACTGGTTAGGCTGGCACACAGACTGGTGGGAATAGGCAGGCACGACTGGTATGCGGGCAGGCGGGTATGCAGGCAGGGGGGTACAGGCAAGCACGGCTAGAGTGCAGACAGGAAGGCACTAGCAGGTAGGAACACAGGCGGGATAGGACCCAGTACACACTGGGACTCTGGAACAGAACCACAGATGTGGCGGACAAACACAGCAGAGTGAGGCCGCCCAGGGAGGTGAGCGAGAGCAGGGCAGGACGAGACCGCCTGGAGCGGTGAGCAAGAGCAGGGCAGGACGAGACCGCCTGGAGCGGTGAGCAAGAGCAGGGCAGGACGAGACCGCCTGGAGCGGTGAGCAAGAGCAGGGCAGGACGAGACTGCCTGGAGCGGTGAGCAAGAGCAGGGCAGGACGAGACCGCCTGGAGCGGTGAGCAAGAGCAGGGCAGGACGAGACCGCCTGGAGCGGTGAGCAAGAGCAGGGCAGGACGAGACCGCCTGGAGCGGTGAGCAAGAGCAGGGCAGGACGAGACCGCCTGGAGCGGTGAGCAAGAGCAGGGCAGGACGAGACCGCCTGGAGCGGTGAGCAAGAGCAGAGCAGGACGAGACCGCCTGGAGCGGTGAGCAAGAGCAGAGCAGGACGAGACCGCCTGGAGCGGTGAGCAAGAGCAGAGCAGGACGAGACCGCCTGGAGCGGTGAGCAAGAGCAGGGCAGGACGAGACCGCCTGGAGCGGTGAGCAAGAGCAGGGCAGGACGAGACGGCCTGGAGCGGTGAGCAAGAGCAGGGCAGGACGAGACCGCCTGGAGCGGTGAGCAAGAGCAGAGCAGGACGAGACCGCCTGGAGCGGTGAGCAAGAGCAGAGCAGGACGAGGCCGCCTGGAGCGGTGAGCAAGAGCAGAGCAGGACGAGGCCGCCTGGAGCGGTGAGCAAGAGCAGAGCAGGACGAGACCGCCAGGAGCGGTGAGCAAAGGGTCAGAGCTGAGCGAGACTGCCGGAGCAGTGAGCAAGGAGTCAGAGCAGGACGAGGCCACCTGGAGCAGAGCGAGACTGAGCAGGGGGAACAGGGCTCTGTTCACACGGAACAGACAGGAAGGGAAAGGCAGAGCCAGATACCCACAAGGAACTTGCAGTGAAGTAGCGAGTGGATCACAAACACACAAACGGGAGTACAGAGACAACAAGCAGGAGTTAGGTACGAGTTCAGACTCTGCAGAAAAAGGAAAGGAACGGACATAGAGGCAAAACAGGTAAAGGATAGGAGAGAGTTCTGACTGGAACTGAGTGTACGGAAGAGACCGACACTGCAGCGGGATACAGGAGCGGGTCTGGGAATACGGCCCCCAGAGAGGCAGGACGAACAGGCAAGGAGCGTGTTCAGACAGGACAGACAAGATACAGGAGCGGGTCTAGGTAATCGGCCCCTAGATGGCGGGAGGAACAGGCTAGGAGCGAGTTCAGACAGGACAGACAAGATACAGGAGCGGGTCTAGGTAATCAGCCCCTAGAAGGCGGGAGGAACAGGCTAGGAGCGTGTTTAGACAGGACAGACAAGATACAGGAGCGGGTCTAGGTAATCGGCCCCTAGATGGCGGGAGGAACAGGCTAGGAGCGAGTTCAGATAGGACAGACAAGATACAGGAGCGGGTCTAGGTAATCGGCCCCTAGAAGGCGGGAGGAACAGGCTAGGAGCGTGTTCAGACAGGCCTGGAAATACAGCCTCCAGGATAGGCAGACAAGAGAACACAGAACGGGACCTGACACCTTCAGAGTGCAAGCACACACTGAATGAAACACAATGCTCAGGCAGGGATTGATTGGAGCAGCTGGGTTATATACCAGGTGACAGACAGCAATAGGCTGAGGACGCACAAGGGGTGTGACCCACAGCAGGTACAAAAAGCAGGAAGTGATCGGGCGCCGCCCTTAAGCAGCAGAAACAGACACAGACAGCATGGAGGGAAGCCAGAGAGACATTCTGGACTGGAGATCAAGTGCGCGCTCTTGCACAGTGGGAGATGGACCACCATGCAAGGGCGCCGCCAGGTATGTTACAGTACCCCCCCCCTTACGCCCCCTCTTCTTCAGGCCGGCCAGAATCTTCCGCAGGGAATTCGAGGGCCAATCCTTCACTTCAAGGAGATCACTTCCACTGTCCACAGGAAAAACTGGTCTCATCTGGTTAGCTAGGATGCTACCTCCTATCCAGCCATCCTCAGCAACAGACGAAACGGGTGGAGTACCAGGAACAGCACACAAGGGAGTCTCTCTCCACATATTTTCAGGTGGCACCCCAGAGGGTACAGGAGACAACTGGAAGTCCTCCACCGGGTTGGAAGGGAGCAGAGACTTGGGGGTAATCTCTGCTTCAAGGTACATCTTGTCAAATTCACAGGAAGAAATAGACGGGTTATCAGGTACAGGGTGAGAAAAAGTCACTGTCTCTTTGTTATCTGGTGGTACCCTGGAGGAGTCAGGAAACAACTGGAGGTCCTCTGCCGGGTCAGAAGAGTGCAGAGGCTCAGGGAAAACATCTGCTTCAGAGTACACTAGGTCGGACTCACTGGACGAAGCAACCGAGGTATCAGGTACCGAGTATAGGAAAGTCTCTGTCCATTCGCTATCAGGTAGCACCCCGAAGGGTTCAGGAGACAACTGGAGATCCTCCGCCTGATCGGAGGGGTGTAGAGACTCAGGGGTAACCTCTGCTTCGGAGAACACTAGGTCGGACTCACTGGACGAAGCGGGCGAGGTATCAGGTGCAGGGTATAGGGAAGTCTCTCTCCAATTGTCCTCAAGTGGTATCTCGGGGGATTCAGGAGGCAACAGGGGGTCCTCCGGTGTGAATTCTCGGTGGGCAGCAGTCTCTTCGGGCAGGAGAACTGGTGCACTACCAACGCACATTACCCGTTGGGGCTTCTCCGGGATACAGGGAGATGAAGCTTCAGTAGGGACTTCAAGGTTGGGGTCAGGAGGTCTCAGGGAGGACAGACCCTGGCGTGACGGCTTGCCTCTACGTCTAGCACGTCTGGACTGCCTCTTGAGGTTGGGAGAAGTATTCCGGAGAGTGTAGTCACCCTGTGAGGATTCTGGGTGGGCAGTAGTCTCATTGGGCTGGAGGACTATTGCGCTACCCACACACATTACCCATCGGGGCTGCTCTGGGATACTGGGAAGTGAAGCTTCAGCAGGAGCCTCCGGGTTAGGATCATCGAAGACCATTAGAAAGGCCACCAGGAAGGCCATTATGTCTAGGACGATAGGATCCTGTGCGTCCCATAGGGGAATGATCCAATTCAAGGCATCACCCGCTAGGTAAGACATCATGAATCCCACCTTAACCCGATCTGTGGGAAAACATAGAGGGTAGAACTTGAAGTGTAGCATGCATTGCTCCACAAATGCACGACTCTGTCTTGGATCCCCATAGTAACGTGGCGGATCCGCAGGAACGAGAGCTGATAGATCCATCTGGACGGGTGCGTAATTCGCCTGGAACTCAGCTAAGGGAAAAAAAAATTATTTATTTATTTTTAATGCACGTATTCGCTGGAAAACATCTCAGAGAGCGAAGGCTGTGGGGCTCAACGGGAACCATGGCCTGAGCATGCTGTAATGCACACGCCCGGGCTGAGCGGCGTGTGCGTGTGATTCCACTGGACCGTGCCGGAGAGTGAATGCCTGGAGGGGCGTAACTAGGTATTCACCCGATCCGACCAGGGTCGCACGACGGCATACGACGCCAGTGCACCCAGGAGGAACCGAGCAGAGGGACCAGGTGCTACTCCAGGACAGACCCCGGACACGGCTGTTGACCCACACAGGGGAATACAGGAACAGACTGGTTAGGCTGGCACACAGACTGGTGGGAATAGGCAGGCACGACTGGTATGCGGGCAGGCGGGTATGCAGGCAGGGGGGTACAGGCAAGCACGGCTAGAGTGCAGACAGGAAGGCACTAGCAGGTAGGAACACAGGCGGGATAGGACCCAGTACACACTGGGACTCTGGAACAGAACCACAGATGTGGCGGACAAACACAGCAGAGTGAGGCCGCCCAGGGAGGTGAGCGAGAGCAGGGCAGGACGAGACCGCCTGGAGCGGTGAGCAAGAGCAGGGCAGGACGAGACCGCCTGGAGCGGTGAGCAAGAGCAGGGCAGGACGAGACCGCCTGCAGCGGTGAGCAAGAGCAGGGCAGGACGAGACCGCCTGGAGCGGTGAGCAAGAGCAGGGGAGGACGAGACCGCCTGGAGCGGTGAGCAAGAGCAGGGCAGGACGAGACCGCCTGGAGCGGTGAGCAAGAGCAGGGCAGAACGAGACCGCCTGGAGCGGTGAGCAAGAGCAGGGCAGGACGAGACCGCCTGGAGCGGTGAGCAAGAGCAGAGCAGGACGAGACCGCCTGGAGCGGTGAGCAAGAGCAGAGCAGGACGAGACCGCCTGGAGCGGTGAGCAAGAGCAGGGCAGGACGAGACCGCCTGGAGCGGTGAGCAAGAGCAGGGCAGGACGAGACCGCCTGGAGCGGTGAGCAAGAGCAGGGCAGGACGAGACCGCCTGGAGCGGTGAGCAAGAGCAGGGCAGGACGAGACCGCCTGGAGCGGTGAGCAAGAGCAGAGCAGGACGAGGCCGCCTGGAGCGGTGAGCAAGAGCAGAGCAGGACGAGGCCGACTGGAGCGGTGAGCAAGAGCAGAGCAGGACGAGGCCGCCTGGAGCGGTGAGCAAGAGCAGAGCAGGACGAGACCGCCTGGAGCGGTGAGCAAGAGCAGAGCAGGACGAGACCGCCAGGAGCGGTGAGCAAAGGGTCAGAGCTGAGCGAGACTGCCGGAGCAGTGAGCAAGGAGTCAGAGCAGGACGAGGCCGCCTGGAGCAGAGCGAGACTGAGCAGGGGGAACAGGGCTCTGTTCACACTGAACAGACAGGAAGGGAAAGGCAGAGCCAGATACCCACAAGGAACTTGCAGTGAAGTAGCGAGTGGACCACAAACACACAAACGGGAGTACAGAGACAACAAGCAGGAGTTAGGTACGAGTTCAGACTCTGCAGAAAAAGGAAAGGAACGGACATAGAGGCAAAACAGGTAAAGGATAGGAGAGAGTTCTGACTGGAACTGAGTGTACGGAAGAGACCGACACTGCAGCGGGATACAGGAGCGGGTCTGGGAATACGGCCCCCAGAGAGGCGGGACGAACAGGCAAGGAGCGTGTTCAGACAGGACAGACAAGATACAGGAGCGGGTCTAGGTAATCGGCCCCTAGATGGCGGGAGGAACAGGCTAGGAGCGAGTTCAGACAGGACAGACAAGATACACGAGCGGGTCTAGGTAATCAGCCCCTAGAAGGCGGGAGGAACAGGCTAGGAGCGTGTTCAGACAGGACAGACAAGATACAGGAGCGGGTCTAGGTAATCGGCCCCTAGATGGCGGGAGGAACAGGCTAGGAGCGAGTTCAGACAGGACAGACAAGATACAGGAGCGGGTCTAGGTAATCGGCCCCTAGAAGGCGGGAGGAACAGGCTAGGAGTGTGTTCAGGCAGGCCTGGAAATACAGCCTCCAGGATAGGCAGACAAGAGAACACAGAACGGGACCTGGCACCTTCAGAGTGCAAGCACACACTGAATGAAACACAATGCTCAGGCAGGGATTGATTGGAGCAGCTGGGTTATATACCAGGTGACAGACAGCAATAGGCTGAGGACGCACAAGGGGTGTGACCCACAGCAGGTACAAAAAGCAGGAAGTGATCGGGCGCCGCCCTTAAGCAGCAGAAACAGACACAAACAGACAGCATGGAGGGAAGCCAGAGAGACATTCTGGACTGGAGATCAAGTGCGCGCTCTTGCACAGTGGGAGATGGACCACCATGCAAGGGCGCCGCCAGGTATGTTACAACAGCGTCATCGAACCTGGGGTAAGGGTACGAATGAGACCATACCGGGTACCCGAAGCCTGGAGGCAAGCTGGCACGGCTGAGGTAAAACAAATTCTCCAGTTAGGAGTCATCGAGGAATGCGCCAGTCACCAGGCGGTTTCTGTCACTGCAAAATTTCAGTCTCTCTGTAGAAGTCGCAGGCAAACGTGGATGCCCTGTCCCGGGCACACTGTATGGTGACAAATGTTCAACCCCACAAGTTTGAACAAAGGGGGGGGGGGATATGTGAGGCAGTGACTGGGATCGTATACGAGGGACGTTATATAGCCCCAGAATGTGTACAGAGACCTATTAAATCCATTGGAGTGCATTGAAGTCACAGACACACCTGTGGCTGCAATGCAGGAATGAAAATGAGCATTAACCTGGTCAGGCTATCTGGCTAAGGCAGATTAGTAAAACCTGGCTCGGCCTTTATTTCTTGGAGGAGGCTACAGGAAGGCAGTGGGGTGGCCTCCTCCCTCCAACCCGGGCTTTCCAGTGGCTCTTGCCACAGGTCCTTTAAAAACCCTGTATTAAGGATTAGTGTTGTTCAGTGTTGGGACCTGCTAGGAGCATAGCAGGAAAGCTCGGTGGGCCTCTGTGTAGCTGAACCCACGCCTGGGAAGGCTCTGCACCCGTCAGGCTGTGAGCGGCTGTTGCCCCCGGCAACCATTGTTATGGACTTGTGTTAACCCGGCTGCGAACCGGAGGACTTTCTATTTACCTGTAAGTTTTGCTGAATAAAAGCTGCTTATGTTGGACTTGCTTGGGTCACTGCCTCAGTTACTGCACGGTGTGAACACCGCCGCCTTACAATGAACACTCAATTGTGGAAAGGGGTTAATACATTATTTTGTAGAGGTATGCATTAACCGGTTCCCGACCGCCCCCTGTAGATAAACGTCGGCGTTTGCTGGGCTCTGTTCAGCACCAACGTTTAAAAACGGTGGGTGGTCTCGCAGCGCTCAGGACCCCAAGGGTCCTGCAAGCGCTGCGATTCCATTGCAGAGTGTTAGCTCTGACAGGGGACATCATCGGGACCTGATTGGATCAGGTCCCAGTGATGTTAACCCTTTGCTATGTTCTATATGCCGCGATCTATAGTGATCGCGGCATATAGAAGATAGAAGGAGGAGAGGGGGTCGTCTTACTTACCTCTCCAAAGACTCCTGATACCTTCCAGGATCTGGCGTTGCTATGGCAGCTGGAGGTCACATGACCGTCTCCAGATCTGCCATATATGGTGTCCTGCCTGGCTCAGCCTGCAGCTGAAGCCAGGCAGGAGACTGACTGTGAAACAGTCAGCGAAGATCTCATGTAATGTAATACATGTCTATTACATTACATGAGATCAGTGATCAGAAAAAGAAAAATTAATGTCCCATACAGGGACTAAGTAAAAATGTAAAAAAAAGTAAAAAAAAAGTTTTTAAACTGTTAAAAAAAAAATCACAAAATAAATAAAAATAAATAGATAAAATATTAAACCAATAAATGCGTATATTTTTACAAAACCAAAAAAAGTACACATATTTGGTATCGCCGCGTCCGAAACAACCCGAGCTATAAAACTGTCACACTAATTAACTCCTTCTGTGCACACCGTAATAAAAATAAATAAAAAACGGAGCAAAAAAATATGCTTTTTCATCATATCGCCAAACAAAAACTGGAAAAAAATGCGATCAAAAAACAAAATAGAAATAAAAATGGTACCGCTGAAAACGTCATCTTGTTCCACAAAAAAAAAGTCGCCATACAGCTCCATCAGCCGAAAAATAAAAAAGTTATAGCGCTCAGAATAAGGCAATGCAAAAAAAAAAATTTTTTCTATAAAATAGTTTTATTGTGTAAAAGCGCCAAAACATAAAAAAATATACAGTAAGTGTAGTATCTCTGTAAATGTACTGACCCGAAGAATAACGCTGCCTGATCACTTTTACCACACGCAGAACGGCATAAAAAAAACCTCAAAAAACAATTCCTGAATTGTTGGTTTTTGTTAATTTTACCTCCCAAAAAACGGAATAGAAAGCGATCAAAAAATGTCACGCACCCAAAAATGGTACCAATAAAAATGTCAACTCGTCCCGCAAAAAACAAGCCATCACATGACTCTGTCGGCCGAAATATGGAAAAATTATAGCTCTCAAAATATGGTGATGCAAAAACTAGATTTTGCAAAAAAAAGCGTATTTTAGTGTGTGACAGCTGTCAGTCATAAAAATCCAATATAAATCTGGTATCTCTGTAATCGCACCGACCCGAAGAATAAAGTAATCTAATCAGTTATATCACACTAGGAACGGCGTAAAAAATAAATAAAACCAATTCTTCACCTGCTACTGATTTGTTTATTCTGTCTCCCAAAGATCGCAGTAAGGCTCTGCTCACATTTATCCTGCGCTCTGCGCTAAGCGCTTACACCAGAGTTTCCGTGTAAATCTCTGAAATATGTGATTCAGCAGGAACCCATGACGAAAGATTACCTGTAATGAGGCAGATATAGGCACTGTGGATGCCGTCTGGCCTGGGATCCCACGGTGTCATTTGTTTTAGGCGTGCATAAAAGTGCGGTTGGCCACAGTTTTGTGCACTTCTGAAAAAAAGGACACCGCTAAACAGAGGCCAGACGGAGTCCAGAGTAACTCTGCTGCCTCATTACAGTAAATGGATCTGGCAGGGGTTTCATCTGAATTACATCACTTGTAAATTTAGATGGAAACCCCGATGTAAGTGCTCAGCCTAGAGCGCCGGATAAATGTTACGTAAAATGTTCCCAATAAAAGCTTCAACTCAGTCCTCAAAAAAAGCTAGTCCCCCCTCAGGTCCGTCATCTGTTAAAAATATAAGGGACTTCCAAGTTACTGGTAGCAGAAAGGCTCTGGAAAAGCGAAATGGCCCTTGCCCCCCAAAAGAAATTCAGAAAATTTTGTGCTCCCAAATCCAAATGCCTATTCTACAATAATTTGTTCTCCAATTGTCAAATAGCGCTCCGTCCCTCCCAGATCTCGCCGTATGGCTAAGCGGTACGATACAGCCACATATGGGGTATTGCCACTTTTAGAAGAAATTGTGTGACATTTCGGCACCATTTTTACCCATTGCCCTGTGTGAAAATGTAAAATCTGAGGGTAAAACATTTTTTTGTGGTAAAAATATAATTATGTTTTTTTCACTGCCCAATGGTATAAATTTAAAAATTAAAAAATACTCACTACTTCCCTAGATGAATTCCTTGAGAGGTGTAGTTTACAAAATGGGGTCACTTGTGGGGGTTTCTACTGTTTCCGCATGTCAGCGACTCTTCAAATGTGACATGGTGTCTGCAACCTATCCCAGCCAACATAGCGCTCCTTTCTCTTCCGAACCCTGCCGTACACCAAAGCAGTGGTTTTCCCCCACATATGGGGTATCGGCGTGTTCAGGAGAAATTGAACAACAAATTTCACGGCGCAATTTATCCTGTAACCCTTATGATAATACAAAATTAGGGAATGAAAAACATTTTTTGTGGGAAAAATGTGAAAATTTTATTTTTACGGCTCAATATTATAAACTTCTGTGAAGCAGCTGGGGGTGCAAGGTGCTCACCACACATCTAGATAAGTTCCCTAAGGGGTCTAGTTTCCAAAATGGTGGCACTTGTGGGGGGTTTCCACTGTTTAGGCACATTAGGGGCTCCCCAAATGCAACATGGCGTCTGCTAATTATTCAAACAAATTTTACATTCAAAAAGTCAAATGGCGCTCCTTCCCTTTCAAACCCTGCCATGCGCCCAAACAGTAATTTGCCTCCACATATGGGGTATCAGCGTGTTCAGGAGAAATTGCACAACAAATTTCATGGTGCAATTTTTCCTATTACCCTTATGATAATGCAAAATTAAGGGATGAAAAACGTTTTTGTGGGAAAAATGTGAAAATTTTATTTTTACAGCTCAATATTATAAACTTCTGTGAAGCACCTTGGGATTCAAGGTGCTCACCACACATCTAGATAAGTTCCCTGAGGGGTCTAGTTTCCAAAATGGTGTCACTTGTGGGGGGTTTCCACTGTTTAGGCACATCAGGAGCTCTCCAAACACAACATGGAGTCTGCTAATTATTCAGACAAATTTTACATTCAAAAAGTCTAATGGCGCTCCTTCCCTTCCGAACCCTGCAGTGCGCCCAAACAGTGGTTTTCCCTCACATATGGGGTATCAGCACGCTCAAGAGAAATTGCACAAAAAAATTTGGGGTCCATTTTTTCCTGTTACCCCTGTGAAAATAAAAAAAAATTGGGTCTAAAGTAACATTTTTGTGAAAAAAGTTAAATGTTCATTTTTTTCTTCCACATTCCAAAAATTCCTGTGAAGCACCTGAAGGGTTAATAAAGTTCTTGAATGTGGTTTTGAGCACCTTGAGGGGTGCAGTTTTTAGAATGCTGTCACTTTTGGGTATTTTCTGTCATAAAGACCCCTCAAAGTGACTTCAAATATGATGTGGTCCCTAAAAAAATGTTTTTGTAAATTTTGTTGGAAAAATGAGAAATCGCTGGTCAACTTTTAACCCTTATAGCTCCCTAACAAAAAAAAATTTTGGTTCCAAAATTGTGCTGATGTAAAGTAGACATGTGGGAAATGTTATTTATTAACTATTTTGTGTGACATATCTCTCTGATTTAAGGGCATGAAAATTCAAAGTTTGAAAATTGCAAAATTTTCAAAATTTTCGCCAAATTTCCGATTTTTTCACAAATAAACGCAAGTTATATCGAAGAAATTTTACCACTATCATGAAGTACAATATGTCATGAAAAAACAGTCTCAGAATCAGGTGAATACGTTGAAGCGTTCCAGAGTAATTACTTCATAAAGTGACAGTGGTCAGAATTGAAAAAATTGGCCCGGTCACGAAGGCAAAAACAGGCTCTTGTGCGAAGTGGTTAAAGGGAAATGACATGTGTATATAGTGTCAGATTAGGGTGACTGTGCACGGAAACAAAGCTAATTGCATAGGAGTGCCTGATATATAACCTTTATATATTCATTCTGCACCTCTTAGTTTGCAGTTATAGGTTATTTTACATAACCATTTATCATCCATTTACAGGATTAACATCAAACAGTTCTGCTGTTGTGAATCAGTTTACTTTATCCATTATTGCCCTTACAGTAATTGCGGGAATTATGAACTCAGAAGCCTCATTAAAGTTTTGGCTGTCCTCATTATGTATCCTGTGTGTAATGTACAAGATTGCAGGCAGGGAACTTTTATTGCGGACTCCAAGGAGGTGCATTTTTTCTTGCATATCTAAAGAAAAATTATTTTTTTTGTGTTTTCATAGCTTCCCTGCACTTAATATAGTAAGAGGACAGCTATGCTGACACCCCCATAAGCGTGCACATTGGATTTCATCAAGCATATTATTTCAACTACATAATCTGATTTTGCCTGCATAGCATAGAACTACTATTTAGATAGCAAGTCTTTTTACTATAGACTTCCAAATGATATTACTTTAACCCTTTAGAGATGTGACCTTTTTTCCTTTTTTTATTTCTCTTTTTTTGTTCTTTTCGTTCTTATCTTTGAAGATCTTCTTTATTTTTTCAAAGGTATTGCCATTTGACGGCATGCTTTTGCATAATGCCGTTTTTAATGACACCATTCATTGTACAGATTTTTCTTTAACTGAGATGGAATTGAAAAAAAAAAAATCACATTTGTTTTTTGGGCTTTGTCTTTACAACATTCGCTTAGTTCTGACAGTTTACACACAAGACAATCTTGAATATGATAATTGTTTAATTTTTTAGATTTTGCTATCAGCATTTTGGGAAAGGGAGTTATTTAAACTTCTATACAATTTTTTGGAGGGGTTATATATTTTTTTTAAATATGTTTTAATATACTTTACTTTGTTTAAGTCTCTTTAGGGGACTTGATCCTGTAATCACTTGATGACTTATATAATGCACTGCAATACTGTAGGACTGCAGTCTATTATACAATTGCTAGTCTCCTATGAAGCCCAGCCACAGGATGGGCTTTATAAGGTGTACTGACATGCCATAGGCTTGACTTCATAGGTGAACTATTATGGCACACACTGGTCCTTCAGCAGGCTGCCATGATACCCATCGGCACCCCTTAATTGCATCGTGGGGGCAAGGCAATGGGCATCAAAAGCAACCTCCATCCACGTTCTTAACCACTTACGTGCTGCTGTCACTATTGCTGTTGCTATCAGAGGTGTGAGAAGCTATCCCTACTCCTCACTCCTCACTCATTAGGAATACTATCCACATTTGGCATTATTATGTAAACAAATAGGAGTTGGAACTAGGTTAGATCACGGAGGCGCTGGAGTGGGTTTGGGCCTGGTCTTGCATCAACTCATGCTCAATCAACACCTTGACTATAGAATCAGCGTATAAAGTTAATAACATGGTACCTGCTCGCACTATTCCAGGATACTCCTTCCTTTGTTTTCGGGGATGTGGCTCATACCCTGGTGAATCCAATAATAAGACATTCACTGCGGAGGACTCTCAGTTGCATCCATGGAGTAACTGTTCACTGGCAGTGTGAGATGAGCAATTAAACCTTAACAATCCATATCCATACCAGAGTGATGGCAACAAAGACAAAATCAGAAACATAAGGTCACAGAAAAGTGGGTCATAGTTGATCTAAAAATCAAATAGTCAAAGAGATATCAGGTACTTCTAAGGTCAATGCAGTAGGACATGCTTGTGTCAATCAGGGTAATATTGAGACGATTGTAGTAGAACCAGGTAGGACAAGGTTCAGTACTAGCTCTGCAGGATTTGATTAGCTTTTTACTAGAAGCAAGGCCTGTGTTCGCTAGGTGTGTCATCTGCTGGATGAAGAAGAGTCGAGTGTGCTGCTGGTGAGTGACTAGCCAAGATGTGAGCTGAAGCTAAGAGATGTGCCATTGTCTGTCTATGAATGGAGACTGCATGGGTCAGTTAGGAAAGCAGAGCAGTCTGTGCGTGTTGGAGCTGCAGAGAACCATGTGGAAACTGCAGCCTGCTCAGTGTGAACTGTACCTGAAGTTGAACACTTCTGTTTGAAGTTGGATGCTGCTGGATTACGCTCTGAAGGTGATATCGAGACTGGTCAAATCATGCCTCTTCTGTGAATGTAGTTTGCTCGGGGAGAAAGTACTGTACTCTGTTCGGCTGAGCCCACACTGACATACAAGTGCTTCTCACTAAATTAGAATATCATCAAAAAGTTAATTTCTTTCAGTTCTTCAATACAAAAAGTGAAACTCATATATAGCGTCATTACAAACAGAGTGATCTATTTCAAGTGTTTATTTCTGTTGATGTTGATGATTATGGCTTACAGCCAATGAAAACACAAAAGTCATTATCTCAGTAAATTAGAATACTTTAGAACAACAGCTTGAAAAATATTTTTAAAATCCGAAATGTTGGCCTACTGAAATGTATGTTCAGTAAATGCACTCAATACTTGGTCGGGGCTCCTTTTGCATCAATTACTGCATCAATGTGGTGTGGCATGAAGGTGATCAGCCTGTGGTACTGCTGAGGTGTTATGGAAGCCCAGGTTGCTTTGATAGCAGCCTTCAGCTCGTCTGCATTGTTGGGTCTGGTGTCTCTCATCTTCCTTTTGACAATACCCGAATCTATGGGGTTAAGGTCAGGCGAGTTTGCTGGCCAATCAAGCACAGTGATACTCTGGTTTTTAAACCAGGTATTGGGACTTTTGGCAGTGTGGACAGGTGCCAAGTCCTGCTAGAGAATTAAATTTCCATCTCCAAAAAGCTTGTCGGCGGAGGGAAGCATGAAGTGCTCTAAAATTTCCTGGTAGACGGCTGCGCTGACTTTGGTCTTGATAAAACACAGTGGACCTACACCAGCAGATGACATGGCTCCCCAAACCATCACTGATTGTGGAAACTTCACACTACACCTCAAGCAGCTTGGATTGTGTGCCTCTCCACTCTTCCTCCAGACTCTGGGACCTCTTGATTTCCAAATGAAATGCAAAGTTTACTTTCATCTGAAAACAACACCTTGGACCACTGAGCAACAGTCCAGGTCTTTTTTTCCTTGGCCCAGGTAAGACGCTTCTGGCTTTGTCTATTGGTCATGAGTGGCTTGACACAAGGAATGCGACACTTGTAGCCCATGTCCTGGATACGTCTGTGTGTGGTGACTCTTGAAGCAATGACTCCAGCAGCAGTCCACTCCTTGTAAATCTCCCCCAATTTTTGAATGGCCTTTTCTTAACCAAAAACCTCTAAAATTTATAAATCCAATATTTTAAAAAACACCAAAGTCCCATATGTTCAGACTAGAAGAATTGTTACCCAATAGTGACCTACTTAGAAACCAGTGTCCTTATGGGACTATTTTAGGACATATATAAAGGTATGTAAGGATGCAATTAATAATATAATACATATAATAAAAGCCTTATCTCACCCAATTTGTAGCCTATACTGATACTACCTGCCATGGGGGTTGGCACCCTAGATAACGAATTTGGCGCCATTGTTCCTCGGCGGCTATCCCTCTCTTTCCCTGTTCCGCTTTATTGGGTGAGCGGTTATCCCGGTTGCTTGTGCACCTTTTTTTACCACACTTTTTCTTTCCACTCAACTTTCCATTAATATGCTTGGATACAGCACTCTGAACAGACAGCTTCTTTAGCAATGACCTTTTGTGGCTTACCCTACTTGTGGAGTTTGTCAGTGACTGCCTTCTAGTGATCTGTCAAGTCAGCAGTCTTCCCCATGATTGTGGAGCCTACTGAAACAGACTAAGGGACCTTTTTAAGCGCGTAGGAATCCTTTGCAGGTGTTTTTTGTTAATTATTCTAACTTACTGAGATAATGACTTTTGTGTTTTCATTGGCTGTAATCCACAATCATCAACATTAACAGAAATAAACACTTGAAATAGATCACTCTGTTTGTAATGACTCTATATAATATATGAGTTTCACTTTTTGTATTAAAGAACTGAAATAAATTAACTTTTTGATGCTATTCCAATTTAGTGCGAAGCACTTGTATGTGTCCTGCTAAATGAACTGTTTATTTGCTGTGATACTTTTATGCCCAGAATAGGCTGTTTTTGGTTTTGAATTCCTTGGGGTTTTAAGAAAGTAATAAAACTGCACCTGTTTAGACCAAACTGCATTGCCTGTGTAACTGCTACCTAATGACTACTTGAGAGAATGAATCCCTACACTATGTTCACACACATCGCTTTTTTTTAGCGTTTTTCTTTGCAGAAAAGAAGCTGTGTTTTACAGCACCATCAAAAGCTATGATATTTCAGATATCTCATGCGCCCGCTTGTGTTTTTTCCTGACTGATTTTTTGCTGCATTTTTGGTGATTAAAACTAACTTTATTAAACATCTATTATAGACAAATCACACATGCAATCCGTACCTAAAAAAAAACGCAGCAAAACTTGCATTTTGAACACAGCATTTTTACTAACAAGAGAGCAGGTTTGGGTTGCAGAAAAAAATACTGCGTGTGAACATAGCTGGCTCAGATTTCAGAATAGCCATACTTCCAAGGAAGCATACAGTTACTGATGATGGTTACAGAAAGTTGGGGATGGTGTGTGAAGCACTCATTGGTTGCTCAATCCACCATCTGAATAGTAACAAACTCGGTCATTCATGCTAGCTGGGTGTCGCACAAGTTTGTCCATCATTGCTAACACTGCCCGCATGACAACATTTTGGTAATTTGCAGTATCTTGCAGATTTGAAGGCCATGGCATTGAAGTATAGCTGTAACAATATTCCTTATTCCAAAAATCGGTGGTGGCACTCATCAAGAAATCTACTAAGGCATGCATTAAATTACATCTTAACAGTACAGGCACATGTCAGCTGGTCAATGGTTAGAACTGACACACATTCAGTGGCGTACCGCCAATGGCGTCAGGTCACGCGACTGCTATGGGGCCCGTGACGCGAGGGGGCCCCATAGCAGTTCAGGGGAGGACATACCGCCGCCGGTGCAGCTGCTCCCTGCACGCGGCGGGCATGGAGCGATCCCTGCATCTCTGCTGCTGAGAGGAGGAAAATGGCAGAGGAGCTGGAGGGATCCGTTCTCTGCTTCCTCCTTGACACAGACGCGCACAGCTTGATGACATCATCATTCAGCGCTCGCCTGGGTCAGGAAGAAAGTTGCCAGCAACTAGGAGGATGCTGCAGGAGAGCGTGCTGAGAGGTAAGTTTTTTGTTATTTTTTACTTAAAACGCTGGGGAGAGGAACAGGATAATGAGGGGAGGTGGGGGAGAGCAATGGTGGGGCTGGGGAGAGCAATGAGGGGGATGGGGAGAGAAATGATGGGGATGATGTGGCTGGGGAGAGCAATGATGGGGATGTGGTGCTGGGGAGAGCAACGATGGGGATGGAGGCGATAGGGAGAGCAATGATGGGGATGGTGGGTCTGGAGAGAGCAATGATGGGGCTGATGGAGCTGGAGAGAGCAATGATGGGGATGGTGGTGCTGGGGAGAGCAATGATGGGGCTGATGGGGCTGGGGAGAGTAATGATGGGGCTAATGGAGCTGGGGAGAGCAATGATGGGGATGGTGGGACTGGGGAGAGCAATGATGGGGATGGTGGCAATGGGGAGAGCAATCATGGGGATGGTGGGGCTGGGGAGAGCAATGATGGGGATGGTGGTGCTGGGGAGAGCAATGATGGGGCTGATGGGGCTGGGGAGAGCAATGATAGGGCTGATGGGGCTGGGGAGAGCAATGATGGGGCTAATGGAGCTGGGGAGAGCAATGATGGGGATGGTGGGACTGGGGAGAGCAATGATGGGAATGGTGGCAATGGGGAGAGCAATGATGGGGATGGTGGCAATGGGGAGAGCAATGATGGGGCTGATGGAGCTGGAGAGAGCAATGATGGGGATGGTGGTGCTGGGGAGAGCAATGATGGGGCTGATGGGGCTGGGGAGAGCAATGATGGGGCTGATGGGGCAGGGGAGAGCAATGATGGGGCTAATGGAGCTGGGGAGAGCAATGATGGGGATGGTGGGACTGGGGAGAGCAATGATGGGGATGGTGGCAATGGGGAGAGCAATGATGGGGATGGTGGCAATGGGGAGAGCAATGATGGGGATGGTGGGGCTGGGGAGAGCAATTATGGGGCTGATGGGGCTGGGGAGAGCAATGATGGGGGGATGGTGGGGCTGGGGAGAGCAATGATGGGGCAGGGGAGAGCAATGAGGGGGCTGATGGGGCTGGGGAAAGCATTGATGGGGATGGTGGGACTGGGGATAGCAATAATGGGGATGGTGGCCATGGGGAGAGCAATTATGGGGATGGTGAGGCTGGGGAGAGCAATGATGGGGCGGATGGAGCTGGGGAGAGCAATTATGGGGCTGATGGGGCTGGGGAGAGAAATTATGGGGCTGATGGAGCTGGAGAGAGCAATGATGGGGATGGTGGGGCTGGGGAAAGCAATGATGGGGCTGGGGAGAGCAATGATGGGGGGATGGTGGGGCTGGGGAGAGCAATGATGGGGCAGGGGAGAGCAATGAGGGGGCTGATGGGGCTGGGGAAAGCAATGATGGGGATGGTGGGACTGGGGATAGCAATAATGGGGATGGTGGCAATGGGGAGAGCAATTATGGGGATGGTGAGGCTGGGGAGAGCAATGATGGGGCTGATGGAGCTGGGGAGAGCAATGATGGGGATGGTGGGGCTGGGGAAAGCAATGATGGGGCTGGGGAGAGCAATGATGGGGATGGTGGGGCTGGGGAGAGCAATGATGGGGCTGGGGAGAGCAATGATGGGGCTGATGGGGCTGGGGAAAGCAATGATGGAGATGGTGGGACTGGGGAGAGCAATGATGGGGATGGTGGCAATGGGGAGAGCAATGATGGGGCTGGAGAGAGCAATGATGGGGGTGCTAAGAGAGAGCAATGATGGGGGTGCTGGGAGAGAGCAATGATGGGGGTTTCACTTTGCTTGTACTGCAAAGCCTTGTATATTTTTCGTGTGCACATAGCCTTACAGTTAATTGGGGAGAGTCACAGAGACTGAATAATTTATATTATTGGGCGGCAGAGATTATAGTTAATGGGGGGCACAGTGCTGCTGATCACTTTGTATTTTGATTACTAAGTGGCTAATAGTATATTAATGGTGGGGTACATATCTGTATTCAGGGGCGCAGTGTGGGGGAGACACAAGTATATATACAATATATGTGACCTTATTATTTTTAGGGTTGTACTGATCATCGTGACAAGATGAGTCGTGGCTGGGAGATGTCCACATGAAGGTCTGACCAGATGGAGAAGAAGCAGCAGAAACTGACTCTGATCAGATGAGACGTTAGCGGTAAGTGCCTGGATGTAAATATTATTCTGTATCTGCAGTGTGTGACTTGGAGTGATAATGTTATCTGTAAAATCCCTTAGGCTGCATTCTCACATTTGTGTGAAATGTCCGTGTGCTGCCAGAATCCAGAGTCCACGGACTCGTAGAGTTTTATAGATACATAACACATCCATGAAAATCACGGATCTGAGAATGAGAGCTATGAGAGTCAGAGACTGTCCTGTTCTGATCCGATTTTGAGGATCAGAATAGGACATGCTCAATGCGTCTGTAAAAGTTGGCAGCACACCGACACGGCACACAGATGCAGGAATGTAGCCGTATTATGTATAGCATACTCAGTATATAGTGTACTCACTTATTATATATAGCGTACTCACTTATTATATATAGCGCCATCCTTAGTTATATAGTTTCACCTTTTTTTATGTATAACACCCTCCCTTATTACGTATCATCCTCTCTAGCTCTAAGGGGTCACAGTTGGGGGATCATACTGTGTTGGGGTCACCATACTTTGCCCTGGGAGTTGAGGTGGGGTACAGTAGGGACATTATACTGCGCATGTGGAGGAATTCACCATGGGGGGTATCATACTGTGTTTGGGGGACACTTTTGTTGGCATGACACTTTATGGGGCAATGAAAGAGGGATCTAGGACTACAGCAGGGGGAAAATTACTATGTAACGGATGGAAAGTTGTGAAATCTGCTCTTGTGTGACGACAATTATTTACATTTTTATTTGGGGGGGGGGGCCCAATTAGAACTTTTGCTATAGGGCCCCATGATTCCTATGTACGCCCCTGCACACATTGCTCAAATATCAGTTTTCTTTGATTCCTGTTCATTTATAAATGTGTTTATGCTATTTTAACGTATGAATGAAAATTAGATGATTTTCCATATGCTTGTCTGAACCCAGCCTAAGGCTATGTTCACACATCGTGGTTTTTTTGCCATCAATTTTCTGCAGCAAAACCTGATCTTCAAGGGCATTTTGTTCAGGAGTTTTCTTGCAGTTTTGGTGCTTTTTTCAGTGTTTTTTTCACTGTCCTTCTGTCTCTTTTTATGCATGTATATAAAGTTCTGTGAAAAAAAAGAACCCCATTCTATTTTGGCATCAAAAACGCTGCTACAAATTTTGATGCGTTTTTTTTCACTACCCATTACTTCCCATGGGTGAAAAAATGCTGGAAAAACACTGAAAGAAGTGACATGCTCTATTTTCCAAAAAAACATGCAAGGCACAAAATCCTGAACAAAAAAAAAAAATCATGATGTGTGAACAGAAAATTCTGGTTTCTCATAGACTTTGCTGTAACTGCTAAACGCAGCTGAAAATTTGCATAAAAAAACTGCATCAAAAAACGTTGAAAAAAACATGATGTGTGAACATAGTCTAACTAAAAGTGTTCAGAAACGTTGCAAGGGGGGTGACTGATAAGCGTGCAGGGCCATGCAGAATGTATGCTATAAAGAGTTGCCATGGAGAATTTTGCTGTCAGGTTTGCAGCAGTCATTTGCCAGTGGCCTTGTAAACATAGGAGAAAGACTGTGCAGATTGCAGAAGTTAGGAGCAACTAGACCTGAGTTAAAGTGTTCACATGATGTTTACTGATGCAATTTTTACCTCAATTTTCCAAAAACCTGGTAAATTCAGTGCATTTTTTTACTGTGTTTTCAGAAAATCACTGTAAAACAATGCAGTGTGAATGCATCATATGAACACAGCCTTATTAGGGAATGGAACTTATGTTTTAGGTTGCGTTCATATGTTGTGGCACCACTGCGTTTTTTCACTGCGATCAAGACAAAAATGTATTGTTTAATTGCAATTTCCAAATATTGTGGAAAAAACATTGAGGTTCTACTGCGATCTTGGCAAAAAAATAAGGAAGCCAATTTTATTACCTTGTGCTTAAGGTGTGAAAAACATTTCCCGTCCTGTTTTATCACAGGAGCCAGTGTTTCTGCTGCATCTCCATCCATCTGAGCTGATCATAAATGAAGTCAGTGACATGTAAGCTCAGAGGCCACTTCAGCTATTATGTCACTGACTTGATTCATGATGGAGCTTATACAGCTGGAGACAAGGCAGAAACAATCACTCCTGCCTTACCCGAGGCAGGGAAATATGCTACCTCAGAAAGCAGCCGCTGCGAGACCCTGCTGTTTCGTTTGTATAAAGTTTGTATAACTCACTTATCATAAATTATATTCCCGTCCCCCAGCCAGGAGCTCTGGTATGTGCAACCACGATTTGGAGCAGCTCTGCATGGTCAGACACAGCCATTACACAGTACATAGCTGGGGAACATTTATAAGATTATCTCAGCACAGGAACATTTTTTTTTACGCATCCAATTTTGGAAATTATTATTATTCCAAGATCTATTAATTAAAATATACTTTGTTTGTGGGAAAACCCTTTTAAACATTACATTGTCAACATTAGTGAAGCAGAGGAGGCCAAATTTGAATGGATATAAGAAAACAAAGTAAATAACTTACCCTCTATACTGCTGTTACCACCAACAATCCTAAAAATGGGGTTCTAGAGTACCCCATTTGAACGAAGCTACAGTGCTGGCCAAAAGTATTGGCACCCCTGCAATTCTGTCAGATAATACTCAGTTTCTTCCTGAAAATGATTGCAATCACAAATTCTTTGGTATTATTATTTTCATTTAATTTGTCTTCAATGAAAAAAACACAAAAAGTATTGTCCTAAAGCCAAACTGGATATAATTCCACACCAAACCTAAAAAAGGGGGTGGACAAAAGTATTGGCACCCTTTGAAAAATCATGTGATGCTTCTCTAATTCGTGTAATTAACAGCACCTGTAACTTACCTGTGGCACCTAACAGGTGTTGGCAATAACTAAATCACACTTGCAGCCAGTTAACATGGATTAAAGTTGACTCAACCTCTGTCCTGTGTCCTTGTGTGTACCACATTGAGCATGGAGAAAAGAAAGAAGACCAAAGAACTGTCTGAGGACTTGAGAAACCAAATTGTGACGAAGCATGAGCAATCTCAAGGCTACAAGTCCATCTCCAAAGACCTGAATGTTCCTGTGTCTTCCGTGCGGTGTCATCAAGAAGTTTAAAGCCCATGGCTCTGTGGCTAACCTCCCCAGATGTGGACGGAAAAGAAAAATTGACGAGAGATTTCAACGCAAGATTGTGCGGATGGTGGATAAAGAACCTCGACTAACATCCAAACAAGTTCAAGCTGCCCTGCAGTCCGAGGGTACAACAGTGTCAACCCGTACTATCCGTCGACGTCTGAATGAAAAGGAACTGTATGGTAGGATACCCAAGAAAACCCCACTTCTTACCCCGAGACATAAAAAAGCCAGGCTGGAGTTTGCCAAAACTTACCTGAGAAAACCTAAAACGTTTTGGAAGAATGTTCTCTGGTCAGATGAGACAAAAGTAGAGCTTTTTGGGACAAAGCATCAACATAGAGTGTACAGGAAAAAAAAAGAGGCATTCAAAGAAAAGAACACGGTCCCTACAGTCAAACATGGCGGAGGTTCCCTGATGTTTTGGGGTTGCTTTGCTGCCTCTGGCACTGGACTGCTTGACCGAGTGCATGGCATTATGAAGTCTGAAGACTACCAACAAATTTTGCAGCATAATGTAGGGCCCAGTGTAAGAAAGCTGGGTCTCCCTCAGAGGTCATGGGTCTTCCAGCAGGACAATGACCCAAAACACACTTCCAAAAGCACTATAAAATGGTTTGAGAGAAAGCACTGGAGACTTCTAAGGTGGCCAGCAATGAGTCCAGACCTAAATCCCATAGAACACCTGTGGAGAGAACTCAAAATGGCAGTTTGGAGAAGGCACCCTTCAAATATCAGGGACCTGGAGCAGTTTGCCAAAGAAGAATGGTCTACAATTTAAGCAGAGCATTGTAAGAAACTCATTGATGGTTACCGGAAGCGGTTGTTCGCAGTTATTTTGGCTAAAGGTTGTGCAACCAAGTATTAGGCTGAGGGTGCCAATACTTTTGTCCGGCCCTTTTTTGGAGTTTTGTGTGAAATGATCAATGATTTGATTTTTGCTTCATTCTTTTGTGTTTTTTCCTTGCAAGCAAATTAAATGAAGATAATAATACCAAAGAATTTGTGATTGCAATCATTTTCAGGAAGAAACTGAGTATTATCTGACAGAATTGCAGGGGTGCCAATACTTTTGTCCAGCACTGTATGGTCTTGTGTGTGCCCTTTGCAACATTCAATGCACTGTACATTCAATAGAGTAACAGTCCATTCAAAGAGGCACCCTGTAATTGTGACTGGTGGTGGTCCCAGCAAGTTATTACCTTCCCAATAGATAGGTGGTAACTTACTTGTTCGGTCTATCCCCTTTATTTGCACCTGCCTAAGTAGTGATGACAAAATCCCCTATGTGCTGTTGGCATTAATTAGGAAAAAAGGGTTACGGTAAGGATAACATTACCTTTTTCAATCATCTCCAATTGTTTTCTTTCCATAGAAAAATAACTGCTCTACAGGGGTTAAGTTTAAAAAATCTTTGAGGTTGAAAAGCTGCTGAAGTTAGTTTAGTTGAATGGAAAAAAAGTGATCTTCTGCAATACTATACACACTATTCAGAGGATGGCACCAGTGAAGCCCCATAACTTCCAGAACAACTGTGCTTGCTTTACAGTGAATTTTAATTGCTTTTTGTTTATAATATTGAGCAAATGTGATAGAAATGTCGGCGCGCCTAAAAAGTAGGTCAAACACAAGTGGTTCATTCCTATCGCAGACTAAATAGGCTCAGCCAGTTTAACTTTACTGAACACAGCAGCCAACAATGCATGGCATTGTGCCTGTCACTTTAGCTGCACAGGATGCAGAATGTTTTTTACACTCCAATGACATGAGTTTTTATAAATCAGCAGATAATAAAAGTTACAAGACCAAATATAGTTTCCTATGTTAATAATGGCAATAAGTCCATAAAAACTGATGCCATAAGTATAATCCACATGAGATCTGGTTTTCTTTTGCTTGAATTGGTGAGACTCATCCAAACTAAGGAAGAGACTAGTGCTGCAATTTTTTTACACATGGAAACTCGATCTACGTGAAAAAGCTGTTATCTGAACAGCCCTATTCAATAACATTAGTTCGTGTGCTATCTGATTTTAACATGGACAGCAAACATATGTAAAATTCCAATGTCTGAACAAGCCCTAAATCTGCAGAATTACATATGTAGTGATTAGAAATAATGCGGATTTTACTGCAGATTGCACTCTTTGCATTGGAAAGGGTAATAAGAATGGTAAATCCATAATGCAATCTGCACAAATGTCTGTGAATTTTCTACTGTGGAAATTCCCAGTGCCGTGAAAAGTCATGTATGCACATAGGTGACATCTGTGTAACTAACAAATTAAAGCTGCACTCTGTTAAACTCTATATTATGCAGACATTGAATATATAAAATTGAAATTGCATTACATCTAGAAAATAAGTAAAAATGAAAGTACTTAGCGCATAAATTGCCCAATTCATGTGTGACCAACAGCCAACGACAAGGAGACCGTCTCTGTTGGGACCATAACCTAACACAATAGCGTTTAACAAAGTGCAGCTTTAATTTGTTAGTTATATATAGAGTGGCTCTCTTAGCTTGCACCTTTTAACATTTGACTTTCTGTTTGGAAGTGATGGTCAGTCTTTTGATATTTGTAATACACGCCTTCTGACTGAGTACGCCACCCATCAGCCTATGGCGGTTTTAAAGAGAAAGCTTGATCCTACCTGACCATGTGATTGTAGGCTTTAAACCCGGGGAGGTATCATGTTAGGTTAGGGTCCCAACAGACAGGGTCGCCTTGTCGTTGGGCACACATGAATTGGCCAATTTATGCACTAAGTACCTTCATTTGTACTTATTTTCTATAGTAGCAATGCAATTTCAATTTCATATATTCAATGTCTGCATACTATAGCGTTTAACAGAGAGCAGCTTTAATTTGTTAGTTACTAGAGGCTCTCTTAGCTTGCACCTGCTCACATTTGACTTTCTGTTTGGAAGTGTAACTGACATCTGGAGGAAGTGAGAGAGCAACCACAGCTCTGACTTCCACCGGATGTCTGATTTGTCAGTAGGAGAGGAGGGTGAAGACAGCGCTGATTGGCCGCAGGAATTGTGTGATATAACAGAGTCACGCGAGCCCTGAGAAGACAGTGCTGGAACGGAGCCCGCACAGAGGTGAATACAAGGTGCTTTTATTTTGTAAGGGGGAACATGGTGACCGGACAATCCCTTTAAGCGTTTTTAAAGCATTTTTTTGGCAGCTTTTTGACTGGACAAGTGCCTAGTTTGGAGCATTTTCCATCAGAAAATGCTTCAAGGAAGTGACATGCACTTTCTTTTCTACCATCCAGGTGTTTTTCAGAAACAGAAAAAAACGCACCAAAGACAAAACATATGAACCACAAAATGGCTTTAAAATAGTAATGAATAGCGTTTTTTGAGCGATTTTTCAGGTGTTTTTCAGAGAAGACACACTCCCGAAGACTCCTCACAAACTCTGTGTGCACATACTGTTAGAGTGTGTTCATACTGTGTCTTGTTTCGCCATTTTTTTGCACAGAAAACATTGCAAAAAAACAGTAAAAATACACTCAAAACAATTAGCATATTCAATTTAATTTAAAAATTTCTTGCTATCATATGTTCGGTCATTTAAGCTTCTTTTAATCGCTTCAGGCATGCAAAAGACACCAAGCATTTAAAGGGAACCTAACAGAGGGTTAAAGTATGTTTTTCTCTGAAATGCGACAGTGTTTCAGTCAAACATACCTGGCTGAAATTACTCAGCCAGTGTCTGATACATGCTACCCATGGATCGGGAAGTATGTATCAGCTGTCAGGTTCCCTTTAAAAGTAGTGACATGTACATTCTTCAGACGTTTTCCGCTAAGAAGACACTCAATACTTACAATACAATGTTTTGGGAAGGATAAAAGTACGCCCAGATGTCCATGGGTTTTTTTGTGGGGCAATTTTAGGATTTCCCTACAGGAAAAACACTCCTCTTCATTGCTTACTGGAGTTCAAAAGATGTCCAGAAAACACAAAAAAATACAGAGAAAAGGTTGGAAATAAACGTTCAGTAGATGATTAAAAAACATTAACAAAATACGCTTCAGGTTTACAAAACTCCAGAGAAAAGGAGTGTTTCTTAAAATAATCTTCTGCTTAAAAACTAAATGTTTTTAAATGCCAGAAAGAGTCATATTGTGAAATTATCCTTAGGGAATGCACACTGCATTTTATAGACGCCAGTGTACTCGCATAGTTTTTGAAGCAGAAAACACTTCAGAAAAATGCTGGTGGTGTTTTTTCTGAAGAGGCTGTTAACCAGTTAAATCCCGCTGTCAATCTCCCATCGGCGGCCTCATGTTATTGCAGGGTGCCGATGGGTTGTCATGACAGCTGAGGGTCTGCAGAAGACCCCCGTGCCAGTAATTACGATATTCCTGTGAACAGCGGCTCGAGGCCGGTGTTCATAGATCGTGATGTCTGCTATATTGTATACCACAGGCGATTGGACGCTCGCAGCTTCAAGTCTCCTAAGGGGACTATTAATTAAAGTAAAACTTGAAAAAAAAGTTTTTAAAAATATGAAAAAAAAAACAAAACAAAAAAACACCAAAGTTCAAACAACCCCCCTATTGAAATAAAAAAACATACACATATTTGGTATCGCTGTGTTCAGAAATGTCCGATCTATCAAAGTATAAAATAAATGAATCAAATCGGTAAACAGCATAACGAGAAAAAAGGAGGTCTCTGCTGTTTTGGTGTATCATGTTGCTAATGTGATATGGGGTTCACATTCTATTCCAACCAAAATTGTGCTCTAAAAGTCAAATAGCGTACCTTCCCTTCCATGCCATGTGCCCAAAAAGTTGTTTCTGAAGAAATATGGAGTATAGGCGTACTCAGGAAAAATTGCACAATAAGTTTTTGGATCCATTTTCCCCTGTCACCATTGTTAAAATAAAAAAACTGAGGCTAAAGGAACGCTATAGTGTAAAAAAATTTAAATTTTGATTTTTGTATCCCAAGATTACAAACCTTTGTGAAGCACTTGTGGGTCTCAAATGCTCACTAGATTAATTCTTTAGGGGTTAAGCTTACAAAATGAGGTAATTTATGGTGTGCTTCTGCTGTTTTTTAGCACCTTGGGGGATCTGCAAATGCGTAATGGTGTCCACAATCTATTCCAGCCAAAATTGTGTGTCAAAAGTCAAATAGCACTCAATCCCATCCATGTCATGCTGGGTGCCAAAACTGTACTTTCCAACCACATATGGGGTATCATCAAATTGTGTGGTACATTTTCTCCTGTTACCCTCGTTCAAGTGAAAAATTTGGGGCTAAAGCAACATTTTTGTGAAAAAAAAAAAAAAGTTTAAATCCCAATGTTATAAACTTTTGTGAAGCACCTGTGGATCCAAAATAATTATTATACCCCTAAATGATTTCTTGAAGAGGTGTAGTTTCAGAAATGTTGTCACTTGTGGGGGGGTTTCTGTTGTTTTGGTCCTTTTGGACTCTGCAAATGCTCAGTGATTATGACACTACCCAATCACCGCTCGGTAGCTTCTGAAACTGATCATGCAAGACCATGCGTTAACAAAACTAACTTATGTGGGTACATCACATTGAAAACTGGGTAATCTCGCAAGATCACACTGTTCGACCAGTTTCAGATGCTGCTGAGCGTTGATATGGCAATATCATAAAGGGAGAGGACTACACGTCCTCAGAGAAAAAACTCCTCAGAAACATCTTCTTGGACCACAAGCATATTAGAAGCCAAAATACAAAAAAGGGGCAAATCTCTGCAACAAAGGGACAAAATTAAAAACAGAAAGCAGTGTCAGATTCAGGGCAGCACAGGGATTTTTGCAAGGTAACAAATATGTAACAAGTCCTCTTTAACATTAAAGGGAACCTGTACACCAAAAATATGACACATATCAACAATATAATGAAAATATATCACATTTTATTAAGGATTAAAAATTATAGGATATAGACAAAAGGGGAAAGGGGATGCCCAACAAAATGGCACCCAGGGTACATAAGTACAATGTTGAATAAGAATCAGTACAAAGAGAAATTATCTATATGTGATCATATGACAGGACCTAATGATGGTTAGGGCAAGGTACACCTATATATTGAAACAATTCCTGAGGTCAGTGGATCGCTATAGTAAAGTGCATTGTGCTCAAGCAGCATGTCCACCACAATAAGTCACCATTGATGCCAATATATGTCATCTAGGCGAACCATGTCCACAACCTCACAGATCCAGTAGCAAATCATGCCAGGTAAGTATATGAAGCATAACAGAAGATATAGATATTGACCCCAGGAGGCCACCACTCATCCAATTTGCTACTGGATCTGTGAGGTTGTTTCTATATATAGTTGTACCATGCCCTAACCATCATCATCACAACATTTTTTAAAAACACGCAAGGAAATGTTTTACCTCACAAAAAGAATCAGCCGTGATCCCGTGGTGTAATGTCTGTATATTCCCTCCCTCCCTCTCCTGTCCAGGAGATGTGGTATGATCAGACCATGTTCCTGTACGGTCAGACACAGACATTACGCAATATACAGCAGGGGTACATGTATAAGATTATCTTATTTAAACACATCCAATTGTGGAACTTATTATTATTCCAAGATGTATTGAATAAAATTAGCTTTCCTTTGTGGGACAACCCCTTTAAGTTCTCCTCCCAACTCAACACTCTTTCTGAGGATTCTGCCTGAATACTTCCAAAAACAGAATTCAGACGTTCCTTGGGTGTAATCTTTGACTTCAATGAGGCAAATGCAGTCTCAGCTGGAAACGCTGCGAAAATGCTTGTTAATAGGTCTGCCAACTATAGCAATGATAATCCTGATGTGCCGTGCACATGATGCGGAAATTTCAGCTCAGGATTACCATTGCGGTAAAAACCGCAGCATGACCATTGTGCTGGCGTTTCTGCCGCAAATTTGCGCCCACTGACTTGAATTGAACCGCAGCAAAACCGCAAGTATAATATTTATACCTGCGGATTCGCTGCGTTTCAATTAAAGCCAATAGCAGTGAATTTGTGGCTGAAACGCGGTGCAGATGGTACCCGGGTGGGGAGAGGACTACTACTCCTCTCATCCGACCGCCGCTATCAGCGAGAGAATGGTCGGCTGGGGGGAGCAGTAGTCTGCTCTGCCAACCCGGCGTGCCCACGGTAAAAAAAAAGAAAAAAAAAAAGTTCTCTCCCGCTCCCAGTAGTGTACTGTGCTGCCAGAACCTGCGGTCACGTAAGCGATCAGCTGATCGCTCAGGTGAACTCACTGTGGGAAAAATCTCAAGAATGCTCCCATTGTGGTGAGCTCACTGGGGCTGATCAGCTGATCTTCAGCTGATGAACCCCAGTGACCTCCAGCAGCAGCTCACAGGAGTGATTTTACACCCGTCAATATACATTGCTGGCTTCTACAGCAGTGACATCAGTGATTGCTGATGTCACTGCTGTAGAAGTGACCCGGATCGCTGAGGGATAATCGTTGGTGTAATCGTGGACAGCGTTGTTGACAGCGGACAGGTGAGTGATATGGTTGTTTGTTGTTTTACTTTTTTTCAGAAGATCGATGGCTTCGCGGACAGAGTGCAATAAAAATTTTTTTTAAAACCTTGTTTTTTTATTTTATTAAAATAATTTATTCTGGCTGTGTATTTATTGAAAAGGCGGCGATAACTTTACTACGCGGTTAGTAATGGGGGCGTCTTATAGACGCCCTCCATTACTAACCTGGGATTCACGTCAGCCGCCAACACAAGGCCGACGTGAACCCCAACCCCATTACCCCATTCGCCACTGCTACAGGGCAGTGGGAAGAGCGGAGACTAAGTGTCAGATTTGGTGCATCTTATGGATGATATTATGGTGATATTAATAGCTGCGGAGGGGGCTAGTATTCATGGCCCCTTCCCTGGCTATTAATATCAGCCCGCAGCTGTCTGTTTAGCCTTTTCTGGTTATATTTTATAGGGAGACCCCACGTCAATTTTTTTTCTGGGGTCCCCCTGTAATCTAGCCAGTAAAGGCTAAACAAACAGATGTAGGCTGATATTAATAGCCAGGGAACATTGTTTGCTAATGGCCCCTTTCCCGGCTACTAATATCAGCCCGCAGCGGTCGGCTTTCCCTCTGCTGGTTATAAAAATGACGAGGGAGCCCATGCCATTTTTTTTTTTAAACTTTAGGCTCTGTGCCCTCGATCCGGACGTAGCAGCACTTTGGACGCATATTTTTTGCTGCGTCCAAAACGTTGCATTCTATTGAACGCAGGTAAATCCGCATGTGTTCACTGAACCATGCGTATTTACCGCATTCTATACTTTCTAGTGGTCAAATTTTTGTTGCAGAGACTAGCGAATCCGCAAGAGAGTGTAGCGCCGGCGTCCCTGCCCTCTGCTAGGCAGGGACGCTGTTCCCCTCACCCCTCTGCTCCGAGCCCGGCGTCCTCCTCCCGCTCTGCTGGCAGCGCGCGCTCCTTCCCGGCCACTGTGCTTAGGGCGCGCGCGCGCTCCCTCCCTCTTAAGGGGGCCGTGCGCGCCGTCCTAAGGAGTCCCCGGCCAATGGCCGGAGGACTTCACCATATATAAGGCACCTCCTCCAAAATGGAGGTGCCCGAGCAATGTTGTTGCACTGTTCACTACTCTGCTTCAGCCCTCAGGTCCCGTTGCCAGTTACCTGCCAGATTCCTGCCAGTTTGCTGTCTGATTCCTGCTTGATATTCTGCTTACCTGCCTGCTAGCCTGAGGTCCGACGGTCTGCCTACCGACTCCTGTCAGTCTGTCTAAGGACCAGCTTGCCCGCTCACCTGGGAGCGCTCCTCTGCTACCTGCCTGCTAGCCTGAGGTCCGACGGTCTGCCCTCCTACTCCTGTCAGTCTGTCTATGGACCAGCTTGCCCGCTCACCTGGGAGCGCACATCTGCTACCTGCCTGCTAGCCTACCTGGAGGCTCCGCCGTCATGTGCTGTGACCACCTGCCATTCCAGAGACTCCTGCCCGCTCACCTGGGAGCGCACACCTGCTACCTGCCTGCTAGCCTACCTGGAGGCTCCGCCGTCACGTGCTGTGACCACCTGCCATTCCAGAGACTCCTGCCCGCTCACCTGGGAGTGCACACCTGTTACCTGCCTGCTAGCCTACCTGGAGGCTCCGCCGTCACGTGCTGTGACCACCTGCCATTCCAGAGACTCTCGCTTGCTCACCTGGGAGCACACATCTACCATCTGCCTGCTAGCCTACCTGGAGGCTCTGCCATCACAGGTCGTACCTACCCTTTACCCAGAGACTGCCCCGGTCACTTGCCGTGACCTCCTGCCCGTTCTTCCAGAGACTGCCCCGGTCACTTGCCGTGACCTCCTGCCCGTTCATCCAGAGACTGCCCCGGTCACTTGCCGTGACCTCCTGCCCGTTCATCCAGAGACTACCCCGGTCACTTGCCGTGACCTCCAGCCCGTTCACTCAGACTGTCCCGGTCACCTGCTGTGACTGCCTGCCCGTCTTCCCTGGTCGCCACCCGCTCCCTTACAAGGACCGCCCCCTTGTATAGTAGCTCAGAGGTTCCGCCTCCCAGACCCGTTACAGAGTTTGACATGCTGTGGTCCTGAATGACGCGCCGCATGTCCGCGGGTGATCCACAGCCTCTGATACACGCATGGTGGACGTGGGATTTCTAGAGAGCCCATCCACTATACTGTAACATCTGGACGCTGCGGGTTTGACACTGCATAAACGCGCAGTGTCAAAACCCGCATCGGCTCCTGATCGTGGCCATGTATCTCACCCGCAGCATGTCAATTTTTCTGTAGCTAGTCTCCGCTGCAGATTTTGACCGATTAAAGTGTCGTTATATGCGGTGGATTCACATGTACCGACAACAAAAGTGCGGCATTAGAACACCACGCTTTGGACGCAGCAAAAATGTGCTGCGTCCAAAGCGCAGCTGAGTGCTGGTTGTGGGGACAAAGCGGCTAACGAAACTGCTGTGAGCTGTTAACCCCTTTCCGACCAGGTCAGTAATAGTACACGCCTGGTTGGAAAGGCCGGTTCAGCGGATTATTACAGCTGACATGTGCCCGCAACAGCCGCGGGTGGAATCGCGATCCACCCGCGGCTGTTAACATGTTAAATGCCGCTGTCAATCTCTGACAGCAGCGTTTAACTCGCGCTTCCGGGAAGCGCGTCCTAAGCCCCGCCCATCGGTGACCCCGTCACGTGATCGCGGGTCATCGATGGGTGGGCATGACAACCCAGGGTCTGCAGCAGATGCCTGTGGTTGTCATGTCTCAATTGCTATGAGCGCCACCTAGTGGTCGGCGCTCATAGCACATGAGCATTTCTGCTGCATACAAGCGATCTGCTCATCGCTTGTATGCAGTAGAAGCAATCAGACAACTGCTGCTTCTAGTCTTCTATGGAGACTATTGAAGCATGCAGTAAGTGTAAAAAAAAATGTTTTTAAAAATATAAAAAAAATAAAAAAAATATAAAAGTTTAAATCACGCCCCTTTCAAAATAAAATAATTTAAAAAAAACCCCACATACACATATTTGATATCGCCGCATTCAGAATCGCCCGATCTATCAATATAAAAGAAGAATTAATCCGATCAGTAAACGGCGTAACGAGAAAAAAATTCTAAACGCCAGATTTACGTTTTTTTGGTGGCTGCAACATTGCAATAAAATGCAATAACGGACGATCAAAACATCGGATCTACCCCAAAATAGTATCAATAAAAACATCAGCTCGGCGCGCAAAAAATAAGCCCTCACCCGGCCCCAGATCACAAAAAATGGAGACGCTACGGGTCTTGGAAAATGGCGTCATTTTTTTTTACATTTTTTTAGCAAACTTTGGATTTTTTTTTCACCACTTAAATAAAAATGAACCTGTACATGTTTGATGTCTACGAACTCGTAATGACCTGGAAAATAATGATGGCAGGTCAGTTTTAGCATTCAGTGAACGTGGTAAACAAAAGGACCCAAAAAAACAACTGTGGAATTGCATTTTTTTTGCAATTTCACTGCACTTGGAATTTTTTTCCCGTTTTCCAGCACACGATATGGTAAAACCAGTGATGGTGTTTAAAAGTACAACTCGTCCCGCAAAAAATAAGCCCTCACACAGCCATATTGACCAAAAAATAAAAAAGTTCTGGCTTTGGGAAGAAGGGGAGCAAAAAATGAAAACACAAAAACAGAAAGACCCATGGTCATTAAGGGGTTAATAATGGTCAGGGACCATTTTGCCTAATGGCACCTTACTAGGCTAAAAATAGCAGCTCACAGTTGCCACATAAATTTCATGAATGGAAATGCTAATGAGATTGGGCGAATGGGATCAGCTGACACCAAGCTCTTTTGTTTGGTGATAACAAGGTGTCAATCAGACCCTTTCATGACAAAACTAATTAAAGAAAAGTAAAGAGTTAAATAAACACACAGACACAGAGCAAACACTTTATTTGAAATACAACAGACACATTCTTTAATCATTGTTACGGATCCGGGTGGTGGAACCTCTGTGCTGAGATGCAAGGAGGGACCAGAGGGGCGTAACTAAGTGCCAACTCGGACCGACCCTGGTCACATGGCGGCTTAATCGACTTCGTGAACCAGGGAGGGACCGGGCAGGTGGACCAGGTGCCACTCTGGGACCGGCCTTGTGTGAGAGCAGGCGACTCCCACGGGTCAGATGTCTGAAGCTGACAGGTACAGCGGATGAGCACAGCAGGTAGCCTGACGGGTGATCCGGGTAGGCAAGCCGGCGGGCACGGCAGGTAGACAGGCTGGCGGGCATGGCACAGTAGCATCGGCAGAGACGCCGACGCTACAGTACCCCCCCCTTTACGCCCCCTCTTCTTTAGGCCCGCAAGAAATTTTTCAAGAAGACGAGGGGCAAGAATGTTCTCCCTGGACTCCCAAGATCTTTCCTCAGGACCAAACCCCTTCCAATCCACAAGAAAGAAAGTCTTTCCTCTTACCCTCTTGATGGCCAAAATGTTCTCTACCTCAAAGACGTCCTCAGCGGAGACTGGAGCTGGAGTGGTACCTGGATCATCAGAGAAAGAATTAAGGGCAACCGGTTTGAGGAGAGACACGTGAAAGGAGATTCAGCTTGTAAGCCACTGGATTTATTTGGTTCAGAATCTCGAACGGATCAATGAACAGCGGACCCAACTTGTATGACGGTATCTTGAGACAGACATATTTGGAGGAAAGCCAGACCTTGTCTCCCGGACGGAATTGAAGAAAAATCCAAAGAGACATCCAGCAGCTTGCACGTGGGTCTCTAAAAGTGAGACGTGAACTGAACTCCTCAGTCCGAGACAATGTGGAGGGGTAAGCCATGGAGATGGAAGATGTGACGGATGAAGTCCTTAGCCAGCACGGGTGCAGACGGAAGACCAGGCAGAGGAATGAAGTGAGCCATCTTGGAGAAGCGGTTGGCGACCACCCAAATGACAGTACAACCAGCCGATACAGGAAGACACCTGAAGAGTTACCGGCTCAGTGACCAACAAGATGGTTTCAGGGAGAAGCTTTCCATGCACAGAGGAAACCGCTAAAGGATCCGCCAGATGTATAGTAAGAATCTGAAAACGCTCCACAACGGCCTGTTGAATGAGATTCCCAGCGGCTCCGGAATCCCGTTTGGCAGTCTCGAAGAAGACGGTCTCACCACTGGTAACAGAAATGGACAGAGTCAAGGGCGGAGAAGAAGAACTCTTGCCTAGGACGACCTCTCCGAGCGGTCCTAGCCACTGGAGTTTCCCGGTCTCACCGGGCAAGAGCGGATCTGATGCTCTATATTGCCACAATAGAAGCAACTCCCCTCGACACGACGGGTCTCCAGGCGGGACTTGACCATCTTAACTTGGTCAATTTGCATGTTCTCTGGGGAAGACACCCGGGGGAGTGCAGGTTGCGAGACAGGACTTTGGAGGATGGGAGCGAGGCGCAGAGGTTTCCTCTCACGGGTCATCTCCTTAGCGCGTTCCAGAAAACGAATGTCAATCTGGGTAGCTAATGACACTAGGTCGTCCAGGGAGGGAGATATGTCACGACCGGCTAGCTCATCCTTGATCCATCCGGAAAGGCCCTCCCAAAAGGTGAACACCAGGGCCTCATTGTTCCAGGCAAGTTCAGATGCGAGGGTTCGGAAACGCACGGCATACTGTCCCACAGAGAGACTCCCTTGTCAGAGTCGGAGAAGTGAGGAGGCAAGCCACGAGGAAAGCCTGGAGAGCGGACACCAGAGGATCCCACAGAGGGTTAAGCCACGCCAACGCCTCTCCGGTGAGGTGAGACATGATGAATGCCACTTTGGCCAGGTTGGTGTGCCAGGAGTTCAAAGTGCAACGTGCACTGATTTATGAAGCCCCGACATAGGACAGGGTCACCACCAAAACGTGGAGGCGCAGAAAGACGGGGTCCAAAGCCAGGTGCCACAGCGCCACTGGGTAGAGGTGCCACCGGAAGGGGTGCCGCTCGGTCAGAGGCGGACACAGTCGGGGTGGACAGCGCGTCCAAGCGGTAGTTGACTGTCCGCAGATAGGACAGGATGGTATCCTGTTGGGATCTCTGGCGAGAGACTTCTTGGTACATGTCGGAGAGCGAAGGAGCCTGGGAGTTCCATGGCCTGTGCAAACTGTTACGGATGCACGTGGTGGAACCTCTGTGCTGAGATGCAAGGAGGGACCAGAGGAGCGTAACTAAGTGCCAACTCGGACCGACCCTGGTCACACGGCGGCTTAATTGACTCCGTGAACCAGGGAGGGACCTGGCAGGTGTACCAGGTGCCACTCTGGGACCAACCTAGTGTGAGAGCAGGCGACTCCCACGGGTCAGATGACTGAAGCTGACAGGTACAGCGGATGAGCACGGAAGGTAGCCTGACGGGTGATCCGGGTAGGCAAGCAGACGGGCACGGCAGGTAGCCAGACAGGTGATCCGGGTAGGTAAGCAGGCGGGCACAGCAGGTAGCCAGACAGGTGATCCGGGTAGGCAAGCAGGCGGGCACGGCAGGTAGACAGGCAGGCAGGCACGGCTGATAGACAGGCAGGCGGGCATGGCTGATAGACAGACTGGCGGGCACTGGAACCTGAGGGCTGAGGAGAGTGTTAGCACACAAACAACAACCTGGCACAGGTACCTCCATTTTGGAGGAGGTGCTTTAAATAGGAGTGGTCCTCCGGCCATTGGCCGGGGACTCTTTAGGACGCGCAACCCCTTTAAGAGGGAGGGAGCGCGCACGCCCTAAGCACAGTACCCGGGAAGCTGCGCGCAACAGCAGCAGGGGAGCTGGAGGACGCCGGATCAGGACTGCGGTGGTGAAGGGAATGGCGTCTCTGCCCGGCAGGAGGCAGAGACGCCGACGCTACAATCATTTAAATTAACCAATATACTCACCCCAGTTCTGAGGGTAATCCAAGGGTTAAAGCAATGTCCCACCAAATAACTTTAATTAGCTCCAAAAAGCATTCATTGATATACAAAAACGCTTCAAAAAACGTGTAAAAACCGCACAGTTTTTCCTGCCAATGAGATGCAGAAACGCTCAGGAAATTTGTGCTTCAAATCCTCATTGTGCGCACATAGCCTCAACTTTGTTCTTGCTTGATCTCCTTTTCGCTGGGGTCCGTCTTTTTTGTTGCATGCAATAGCATAGTCTACCACATTATTGAGTCTGTCAGGTGATAGGACAGATATGGGCGGATCAGAGTTAACCAGTACAGGTTTGGTTCATATTACCCTGTTGCTGACCAGGCACATTTTTGGATTTTATCCTACATTTGCTTTTTTAAAGGCTGTAAAAAAAATTGAAATAAATTTTGCCTCTTTTTTTGCTATAAATGGGGCTTATTTAAATGTGATTTTTATATTCCTTTTTATTTTGCAGATATCGGGTGGCAATTGTAAAGAAAAATAGGTAGTACATGTCTATTTTTCACATTTCAATTTCTTTATGACCACAAAGGACCATTAAAAACATTTATAATTTTATTTTTATTTGTATAGAAATTATTTTTATACATTGTACATATTTTTTTCCCGATGAGGGCAGCGATTTGGACTGGTGTTGTTGTTTTTTTTTTCTTGCTTTTCTTTTTTTCTTAAAAGACCTTTTGGGAGGCATTTGAAAGTATTAATACATTCTTTTTATTGCTTTATTGCCAATTTCTCCTGTAACTGGGGTTGATATATTAGCTCTATTTGCAGGAGAAATTTAGCTCCCAGGCTACATAGCAGAGTTAATGGGGATTCCTAGGATCAAGCAACTCCTACTCCCTCCATACACCTAGCAATCACATGATATGGGTCTGGAGAAGGAAGCATTGTCAGTGGTTCCTTATCAGTATAGACAGTGCTTGCTCAGAATTGTCCACACAAGGAACAGAAAAAGCAAACATGGTAGGTAATACACCCTATCTGCCTCTTCTGACTGCCAGCTCACCACCCCCTACAGCTGCACGATCTCCTGCATGCTGCTTAGAATATAGAGAGCTTGGTGTGTGGGTGGGGTTAGCTTTCTCAGCTCTGCTACATCCTAAATCTAAAATCTCTGATTGTGTCAGAACTGCTGCACTCAGTAAACTGAGTGATACATTGTTAAATCAGGGTCTCTTTGAATACATCAGGCTGCTCTCTGATGAGGTAGCAAAAACCTGCTTGATGGATTTCCTTTAAGGTGTACCAATTTTTACACAGGTTTAGGTACTTGCACTCAGCATACGCAAGTACTAGTAAAATTATGTCATAAATAGAAATCCCATTATGGGATTGGAAAAATTATAATACAAATTTATTGCGAATAACTGTACAATAAGTATAATGCAGTAAAAAAGAAAAAAGGTATGCGCAAATATTATTTATTTTCAAAGCTCAATTTATTCCATGGTGCTGTACGTGTGAAGAGAGTTTACAGACATATAATATCTAAAACACATTAAACTACGAGAGACAGACTGGTACAGAAGAGGAGACCCTATAGCAGGGGTCTCAAACACGCGGGCCGCGGGCGGCCCCTCCAGCTGCTTCTTGTGGCCCGTAGGCACATAGACCCCGTAACGATCGCGGCTCTCTCCAGCAGCGGCCAGCTTCAGCGCTGTAATGCAGTGTATTGCCGTGCAGAGACCGGCTCTCTGCACAGCAATACCAGTGCCAGCCGCCGGCCTATCAGAGGCCAGCAGCTGACATCTGCATCCCAGCGCAGCGGCGTATGACGTCACTGACACGCGCAGATGTCTGCTGCTGGTCTCTGATAGGCCGGTGGCTGACACTGGTATTGCTGTGCAGAGAGCCGGTCTCTGCGTGGCAATACACTGCGTGGCATGTCTGCGCTATGCTGATGGCGGCGGCTGCTGGAGAGAGCCGCGATCGTTATGGGGTCTATGTGCCTGCGGGCCACAGGTGCAGAAAGGATGCCGAGGGAACGGAGGACAGGTGAGATTTTTTTTTCTCTGTCATGTGAAATACAGCACAGGGGACCTCTGCTCAGTTTGGGGGGGCGATGACCCAGAGCGCAGTGTGGGGGGACGGGGACCCTGAGCAGTGTGGGGGGACGGGGGCCCTGAGTGCAGTGTGGGGGACGAGGACCCTGAGAGCAGTGTGGGGGGACGGGGACCCTGAGAGCAGTGTGGGGGGACGGGGACCCTGTGAGCAGTGTGGGGGGACGGGGACCCTGTGAGCAGAGTGGGGGGACGGGGACATGTCAGCAAAATAAAGACCGGGATGGGGGACCATATCTGCAATATGGGGGACCTGGATGGTTGACCATGTCTGCAATATGGGGGACCATGTCTGCAATATGGGGGACATGGATGGGGGACCATGTCTGCAATATGGGGGACCTGGATGGGAGACCATGTCTGTAATATGGGGGACCATGTCTGCAATATGGGGGACCTGGATGGGAGACCATGTCTGCAATATGAAGGACCTGGATGGGAGACCATGTCTGCAATATGGGGAACCTGGATGGGAGACCATGTCTGCAAGATGAGGTCCAGTTCAAAAAGTGTATAGAAAATAAAATGGTATCACTAAAAATATCACTTTTTCATGCAAATAATGCGGCCCCCCAAATTAAATGTTTTTCCGAGTGCGGCCCATATGCCCAGCTGAGTTTGAGACCCCTGCTCTATAAGGTAATGGGGGTAGGAGACAGCGGTCAAGGAGTTATACCAGCACAAGAGATCGTTTATGAGGGAAGGGATAGAAATGGAGAATGGGTATATTCTATGTTACACAAAAAAATTCCTTTTTCTGATTACTAACATGATTGTTTGGAACTAATGAAAACTGAGAAGAAATAACTTGAGAATGCTGTTGAAACCCCAATTGCTAATGCAGGTTTTGAGCTTTTTGTAGACGGCTCCAGTTACTGTCATGAAGGATGTCCATGCTTGGGATATGCAACCATCTTTGAAGATGTGGTAAGCATGAAGTATTACACTAACAGATAATCACAATTTTTAAAAATGGAGTTGTGCAAATTTTGAGAAATCCCATGATGCATAGTGTGTCACGATTCCTTCACTCAGTGTGGTGAGTGGCAGCTCAGCCATCCAATCTAGGGTAGGAGCATGCTGAGCTGTCAGTATCGTGATAGACAGCTCGGCCGTCCAATCTGAGGCTTGGGCATGCTGAGCTATCAGTATGGTGAGTGACAGTTCAGTCGCCCAATCAGGGCTGGGGCATGCTGGGTTTCCTACAGGCAACTCCTGTTCGGAATGATTCCAGGCTATTTAGCTGGCTGGCTGCCTCTGATCACTGCCAGTTGTAGCGTAGCTCAAATGGTGTATGCTTGCTTTATTCTGTGTTCTTGCATTTGATCTTTGTTGCCCGATCTTGGACCTTGCCTTTGACCATCAGTTTACCTTACCCTTTTGTATTGATCTGCTACCTTGGACTGTGACCTGACTACGCCTTTGCCTTACCGCTTTGTTTATGATGATCCCTCTTGGTATCTGACCCCGGACCTCTTGACTACCCAGCCTTGCGGCTTCACACAGTGATCCTGTATTCCCCGCATAAGAATGGCTGATGCTTTATATATTACAGAATAAAGAACAAAGTTTTATTATACCAGTGAGTGCCCCAAGTTCACCTCTTAATTCTCATTCCCTTTGGAAGATGTGTTGATATGGGAATCACTCCTATCCTCTTGTTTGGTGCTGGAGGTGGAGCAGAAGGTACTCGCTGCAGCATGTACAATGGCGAAAGATTCGACAGCAAACACATATACTGATTCCAGGTGTGCTTTTGGAATGACACGTGACACTCCACCCATCTGGAAGAGCAAGGATTTGGTTGGGTACTCCGGTATGCCCATACACAATGCTAAAAGATGGCTATAATCAAAGTCTAGACTCACACAAAGGAAAAGACAAGACGCTTCACTGTTGAGGAGACTAGATCGGAGTTGCTGGAGTGAGGTCCTCAAAAAATCACCTCCGATCTAGACGCAACCTTGGCGGGAACAATATTCAATTACATGGGCGGCGCCAGCAGTGACTGAATGCGGCGACCGCCCCTGACTGAATACTAGCAGGTAGGGCAAAGTGTATATAATGTTATAAAATCATTATACTACCACCGATTTTCATGAAAACAGCTGGTTAGTGATGCACATTGCGTCACTAACAACGCTATGGGGGCAGTGTACATAGCAACTAGGACGTGACAGGTTTCCTTTAAGGAAAGATCCTTGGACAAATGCTTCTCACTGTAAAAAGGTTTCAATTATGAGCAATATGAGTTAGAACACATCATAAATGTGTTTCAGATAAGAGTTTTTGTAATAGTTCTGATCACAACATAAGCTGTACACAAATATGTCCAAAATGGTGGGCTAATAAATACATAATATACATAATATACCATCAGGCTGTGGTCAAATTTATTAACTTCTCCGACACCTGGATCTGCACTCACTCCAATGTAACAGCTAGAACTTTGTCCTATGTGACTGTGCCACTGTACCAGCCTAATTTCTAGATTTTAATGAGGACACACAAAGCACAGGGAAAGGTAGATTAAAGGGGTTTTACACTACCATTTAAAATATGCCAAAGCGTTTTTATGATGAAAAGCAACTTCTTTATAATTACCTCCCTCTGCCTTTTCTGCCTGTTAGCGGCGCTATCACTGGCCACTCACTGGCAGCAAGTGACCCCCCATCTATTGAAGCGTGACTCAGCGCTGGGGTCCCCGCGGTGGCTGCTGGGTTGTGGGCGGGGTTAACCCCACCACGTCACACCCAGCATCCACCGTGCTTTCCCTATGAATGGGGAGAGGAAGAGCGCGCGGTGGATGCTGGGTATGACGCAGGGGGTAACCCCGTCCACAACTCAGCAGCCACCGTGGAACGCGTCGTGACGTCAGCGGATGTCAGAGCCGGCTGCAGCCGGGATCGTGTGATGCCTGTGAGCGGCCAGTGATAGCGCCCCTCACAGGCAGAGGGAGGTAATTACAAAGAAGCTGCTTTTCATCATAAAAACGCTTTGGCATATTTTAAACAGTAGTGGACAACCCCTTTAATGTTAGTGTTCCATTGGTAATTGTGTGATGAGCCAAGAAACCCTGCTGGGGAGTACGGTAAATATCTGTCTAGGTTGAAACCCTTAGGCTAAGTGCCCACGATGCAGAAATGCTGCGGAGCGTTTCTGCATCTCCCTGGCAGAAAAAACACATGTAGATTTTACATGCGTTTTTTTTCTGCCAGGTAGAAGCATTTGTGAAGCGTTTTGAACATTATATTTCGCATGCGGGTTGTCAAGCGCTTTTCCAAGCGATTTTAGCATCACTTAGAAAAGTGCTTGATAACTTGGTCACACTATATAAATCCATGCAACCGGCATGGATTTATGTTATGTGACCAAGTTACGATGCTGCAAATGCAGCATCAAAAGTAAAAAAAAGAATAAAAACTTTGAAAAATAAAAAAAAACATTATACTCACCTTCCGATGGCACAAGGTCTCCTTCTCCGGTGCATCTGGTGTCTTCGGCGGCTCGCGGTGCTCTAAAAAGGACCGTCCATGACGTCATTTATTCATGTGACAGGTCACGCGACCGCCGACTAAATTACGTCACGGAAGGTCCTTTTACACCACCGCGAGCAGCCAAAGAGCCATCAGCACCGCCGGGAGCAGACAGGGGGCCATCAGAAGGTAAGTATATGTTGTTTTTTTTTTAATTCTTTTTTTAACTACAGGTACTATGGTACCCGGGTCTGGAGGAAAGTCTCCTCTTCTCCAGACCCGGGTACCACCCACGCATTGAATCGCATAACATCCGCATGCATACTTGTATGCATGCAGATGTTATGCGGTTCAATGCAAGTCAATGGCAGCAATTTAGCTGCGATTCCGCAAAATTAATGGTAATGCTGCGGATTTTTCCTCAATGATCATCCGCAGCGGAAATTTCCGCAGCATGTGCACAGCACATGCGGATTATTATTTGTAAACATGGCAGACAACTTAACATGCATTTTTAATGTGTTTTCGCATTACGCATTAAATCCGCATCGTAGGTATGCAGCCTTAGACAAAAAATAGGTTAAAAGGAAAGATACCTGAGGGGTGGAGGGGTGCGTGACCCTGGGGCATTTCATCCGCAAGCCACATAGTATGTGGCCATATTGCCTATAGATGGTTACTACTGGGTGGACAAGGATGCTATACCTTAAACTGCTGTCAATCAACCATGTGGGTCTGCAAAGAAAAAGATCTGCCTCATGGGATCTGCCAGCACATACAGGTGCATCTCACTAAATTTAGAATATCCTCAAAAAGTTAATTTATTTCAGTTCTTCAATACAAAAAGTGAAACTCATGTATTATATAGAGTCATTACAGACAGAGTGATGTATTTCAAGTGTTTATTTTTGTTAATGTTGATGATTATGGCTTACAGCCAATGAAAACACAAAAGTCATTATCTCAGTAAATTGTAATACTTTATAACAACAGCTTGAAAAATGTTTTTAAAATACGAAATGTATGTTCAGTATATGCACTCAATACTTGGTCGGGCTCCTTTTGCATCAATTACTGCATCAATGAGGCATGGCATGGAGGCGATCAGCCTGTGGCACTGCTGAGGTGTTATGGAAGCCCAGGTTGCTTTGATAGCTGCCTTCAGCTCATCTGCATTGTTGGGTCTGGTGTCTCTCATCTTCCTCTTGACAGTACCCCATGGATTCTCTATGGGGTAAGGTCAGGCGAGTTTGCTGGTCAATCAAGCACAGTGATACTGTTGTTTTTACACCAGGTATTGGTACTTTTGGCAGTGTAGACAGGTGCCAAGTCCTGCTGGAGAATGACATTTCCATCTCCAAAAAGCTTGTCGGCAGAGGGAAGCATGAAATGCTCTAAAATTTCCTGCTAGACGGCTACGCTGACTTTGGTCTTGATAAAACACAGTGGACCTACACCAGCAGATGACATGGCTCCCCAAACCATCACTGACTGTGGAAACTTCACACTAGACCTCAGGCAGCTTGGATTGTGGCCTCTCCACTCTTCCTCCAGACTCTGAGACCTTGATTTCCAAATGAAAATTGGAACTCTGGGACTTTGTGGAGTGTGTCAATGACTGCCTTCTGGACATCTGTCAAGTCAGCAGTCTTCCCCATGATTGTGGAGCCTACTGAAACAGACTAAGGGACCTTTTTAAACGCTTAGGAAGCCCTTGCAGGTATTTTTTGATAATTATTCTAATTTACTGAGATAATGACTTTTGTGTTTTCAATTGCTGTAAGACATAATCATCAACATTAACAGAAATAAACACTTGAAATAGATCACTCTGTTTGTAATGACTCTATATAATGTATGTGTTTCACTTTTTGTATTGAAGAACTGAAATAAATGAATGTTTTGATGATATTCTAATTTAGTGAGATGCACCTGTATGCTTTTCAAACGAGGGGCAAAGCCAGGACCCCCCAGTCAATGTACCATGGGAAAAGAAATTTGGGTTATCTCTCACATTAACTGGTGTAAGTGCCTAGGTGGTTGGTTTCAGAAATCTTACAATTGGTAGTAGAAGTGTTTGCTGCAGCATCGCTTATCACACATAATGATGATCTGAGTCTAATGTATTTTCTGCTCCTGTCCTTCTCATGCACCATGACCAGATGAGCAACGCTGCAGCAGCAACTCAACCATGTTGTATCAATAGATGTCACAGCTGTGGTCAAACCTGTCCCCAGAATGTCATCAACTGCAGATATTGTGAAATCCGTTTTTTTTAATTCAAATTAAAAGTTGCTTATTACAGTATCAGCAAAAGGTACGAGATGTCAGAAATCTCATGTACACGCTTGTTTTTTATTCCTGACTGTTTTTGAAATCCGCAGCATGTCACTTCTCTCAGCATTTTTTTCACCCACAGAAAGCAATGAGAAAGTGAAAAAACGGTACAAAAAAAACACAACAGCGTGAAAAATTGGGGTAATGAATGCATTTTTACTGCCAAGAGAGCAGGTTTTGACTGCAGAAAAAAAACGTAGCTAAAACGCTGCGTGTAAACAGAGCCTAACAGTAACAACCTGATCTATTGCCTAATTTAAAAGATGTTCTGGCAGGATGAAAACAACATCGAATGATATCCAACACATTACTGATCCCGCCACTCTGGTCCTGATACCTCTTGGGTCCCCCGCCAGTCTCTACTTAAAGGGGTTTTCCCCAAAAATCAAATTATTGCCTCTCCTTTTGGCATAAGAGATAGCTTTCTGATCGCTGGGTGTCTGACCTCTTGGACCCTCAGTGATCTTGAGAATGGGGTCCTGAATTGAGCAGAGGCGCACCTGCAGGGTCTCTGCCCCAATAATTGTCTATGGGACTGGTGAGGACAGCAGTCGGCTAGCTGTCAGTCCCATAGACAATGAATGTCGGCTCCGTCCAGCACAGGCTGCAGATCCCAATCTTAGGGGTTCTAGAGCCCTGTTCTTGGGTTTGCTAGGGGGTCCCAGCAGTTGGAATCCCAGAGTATGAATGTTATGTAGGGGTAACTTGATTTTGGGGTTTAACCGTTTAATGTCCCTGCAGTAACATCTTGACATGGACATGTTACCTGACAGGTGATTGGCTGCAGCAGTCAATGTCCATTTTGGGATGATGTTATCTGAGACTGGTGGGGGAAGCATCGATGATCATACCCTAAGAGGTGGGACGTTTTTTTGTGTTTTTATTCAGTTATGGCAGGAAACCCTTTTTAAAGTGATTGGCAGAGAAATAAATATTTATTTAACCCAACTATAATTTAGTATAAATGAATCAATACTCCTCACATTCATAGTGTTCTAAAATAATAACCAAACGATTATGATCGGCACCCTCACCCCACAAAAATACTGCTCCTCAAGGCCAAACATTGGCGTGGTCTTCAGGGGGTTAAATCCGGGCATCTACTAGCGGTCTCCATGGTAGCCCCTTTCAGATCAGCCCTGTGTGTGGCCGGCTGCTGTGCACTGCCATACCCGGCACAGCACCCCATGGCTAATGCACGGTACCTGCACAGAGCGGATCGGAGGTACTGCGGATTGATGGACTGCACCATCCAGCGGCAGGAGGGGTGCACGTATCCGCGCACACTATCCTCCGCCCCGCTCTGCCCACGTCCCCAGAGCGGCGATACAGAGCCCCCGCCATCTACCCAGCTCAGTGTGGAGAGCCGTGCGCCTGCTGCCATTCCTGCCTCCCTTTCTCCCGCTGCTGACCTGTCCCCGCCCTCTCTCCCTCACAATCTGCTGGCCCGGCTGCAGCGCCTCCGTCTCTTACTTGTTTGTTGTCCTTGAGTCATCGTGGACGATCCGTGACATCGGGGGCAAAGATGGGGCGCAGCTGGTGAGCCGCTCCACGTGACCCCCGAGGAGGATGAGCAGCGATCAGTGAGAGAGCAGCGCCAGATCCGCTCCAGTCCTGCCTGCAGGTATCGTCCTTATCACGACATGATCGGAGCTGCGGTGTATGTGGCCCTGGTGTCTGCGACATCACCAGACTGAATGAATGATCGGGCCCTTCCAGTGCGTGAGAGATTCCCTGTCATGGTGTGCGAGTGAGGAACATGGCTGTGCCTGGCATTCCATGCGTCCCATACCATACAGAAAATGCAATAAATCCCATGCCTTACACCCCATGCCATACAGCCCATGCAATATATCCCATGCCATACACCCCATGCCATACAGCCCATGCAATATATCCCATACCATACAGACCATGCAATATATCCCATGCCTTACACCCCATGCAATATATCCCATGCCATACAGCCCATGCCATACTCCCATGCAATATATCCCATACCATACAGACCATGCAATATATCCCATGCCATACTCCCATGCAATATATCCCATACCATACAGACCATGCAATATATCCCATGCCATACAGCCCATGCCATACTCCCATGCAATATATCCCATACCATACAGACCATGCAATATATCCCATGCCATACACCCCATGCCATACAGCCCATGCAATATATCCCATGCCATACGCAGGACATGTATTTGGGCTGATCTGGGAGCCATACACTGCTCAGTATTTATATAATGGCATCACTGTGCTGAGCTGATAAATGATGACATGGGAATGTGTGAGAGATCTACAGTGTGTGTAGCACATGTGTGTGTGTGTGTATATATATATATATGTGTGTGTATGTATGTATGTATATTTATATATGCACCTATATATATGCGTCTCACCACCATGTTTCTGTTAGCTGCGTTACAGCAATCAGCTGGAGAATAATGTATTTGTTACTCATGATGAGTTGTGGTATGCTGTGTACTATAATTAGGATCTATACTTTTGGCTTTATTATATAATCAGTTATTTGCGTTCCTCACCATATATGCTGTGATTCCTCGCCCATCAGATGCCCCATGCACACACTGGCACTTTTAGCCTGGAGCGATTCTCTATTGTAGGAAATACAATAGAAGGGTTTTGACAGGCGTTTTGGTGGTTTGTCGTGTTATCCGGCTTACTCACACGGTGGGCACTTGCAGATGGCACTGGTATTATGTTGGTATTTGGCCCATACAGTACATAGCTGATGTATGGACCTTGGCTCTATGGTATTTTCTGAAGGATATATCTCAGGCTATGGGTCCAGGTGTCATAATAATTGCCATAAGTAAATTAGGCAAAATAATCAGAAATAAAAATGGATTTTCAATAAAAAAAAAAAAAAACCCTTGTCAATATGGTTCCAAGCATATGAATAGTGGTGAGTGACAAGTGATTGGTAATAAGCTCTGTATACACACGGCAGGCAGAAACCGGCATTTGCCTGGGTACATGTGTGCGCAGCCAAGGTGTGTGCCCGGCATATAAAGATTGCTGTGTCATAGACCTGCTCTGGGATCTGATTAAAGCAATCCGATCCGTCTTCCTCTCTCTCACCCACCCCCACCTGCCCATTCTTCCTGGAAGAGGAGGGGATGCCTCTCACTGCTATCCTGTGCATTGTTAGTGGATTCCTCAGGATTCATGCCAGTGACAAGATGGAAGAAGCTCACTCCAGCACCTGCACATGAGAAGGGGCCGGAAACCATAATCACTCGTGCCTTGTAATACTGGACACAATGACAGCACAGGCCACATATTGTCTCCCTTCACAATGCAGGCACTAAATGCAAAGTAGCCCGGAAACACCGGCAGCCATTCCATAGGCTGCTTCAGTATGGAGGCTCAGCTTCACTTTGAATATGTAAATGATCTCTCTGAGAATTCCTTTGCATGACAATTGTGAAGCGTCCCCATTAGGATGAATAAATGGATGCTTATCTCTGGACTGGGGGAGATCTGGGGGTCTGCACTGCATTTCATGGCTACTGCTATTAGTCAACCTTCAGCTGTCCGTCAAGCCGCACTGACTGATTCGTGTATGTGTTCGCTGCTCAAAATGCTGAGATTTAGTGACTTGTCTACTTCTTGACTACCGCACAGTTTTGTATTCCATACAGGGCTTATATGTGGGTAGATAGCGAGCGCCTTCGGTGATATAGCATGTCAGTTGGCGCGTTGCATGTGGCAGCCATCAGGATGCTTTTTAGTTCAGCAGAAAAGCTGCAACAATCTAGTCAGTTTCCGACCTAAAAATCAGCATTGTTTGGCGGTACATCCGGGGGATATGCTGTCGACAGCAGCGTAAAGGGTTTCATACAAATGAACTCATGAACCATCGTTTGTACAAGCCCCTCACAGTGATCATGTAAGAGTATGTGCACACTGGCCCTAATATATTTTGGTGATTACGCCAGAAAAAACACCTTCAAATGTTGCAAAATTTTTGGCATTTTCACGCCACTCACTTTTTGGTAGATCCCCAAAAATGGGTGTAGCTGGGGACAAGCGTGGCAACACCCGTCTAATAAATGAATTAAAAGTGGTGGTGGTCCTTACTCCAGAAATGTCACGCCAGTGCCTGAATGGAGTGGCATTACTGGAGAGGTGCCCCCACTGATAAGATGTGCAGAATTCATTAGGTGTCCTGCTCCCCTTAATGAATTAGGTGTGTCTTATTCCTGCATGCCCATCTTTAAGTCTGAGGTATAAAAAAACTTCAGTCTTAATGAATTGGGGCCTTAGGCCACGTGCACACGTCAGTATTTTACCTCAGTATTTGTAAGCCTAAACCAGGAGTGGATGATAAATACAGAAATGGTGACGTGTTTCTATTATACCTTTTCTCTGATTGTTCCTCACCTGTTTTTGGCTTAAAAATACTGACCTAATACTGACCAAATACTGATAGTGGGGCCGTAGCCTAAGGCTGTGTGCCCATGATGAGTTTTTGGCTCCATGTATTTTCGCTGAATCAAAAATGGAGCATTTTACATTTCCAACAGTGGATGGGATTTATAGAAATCTCCTGCCTACTGAGCTTTTTTTTCCCCTCAGAGTAAACTGACCTGCGGTGCTGGTTTCACATCCACAACATGTCAATTTCTCTTTCTAGTACACTGAGTTTTATCTGCAGGTTTTCCCCATATAATAGCTTTAGATGTGCGTTTGTTTACCTGTGGAATTTACACATGGGGTTTTAGTGCGTTTCTGCCATGGAAAAGCACTAAAACCGCAAGTAATCAACACATAACTGTATCAATAAAGTACTGTCAAAGCCAAGTAACAGGAAGCATGAAAAACAAAGCTTTATTTAAAGCACGACATGCCAACAAGAGACAAAAATTGCAGTGTCAAAACATGAAGAAAAGTTGGAAAACAACACAGTGAAAAAAACGCCAGAAACCTAATTTACATAATAGATACAGATATGCTGCTTTTTGTAGTAGCATTTTCCTTTGACTTGCACAGACCATGAGAGGCGTCCATGTGAGGATATGCTGTTTATTGTGAACGGTTTAGTGTTTTGGGTACTACGATCTGAATAATAGAAGTAACATTAAACATTTGCTCTCCGGTCTGTGCTTTGTATCCTGTTTTGACTGTATATTGGTTAAATAGACATGGCAAGGAAAATATTCTTAAAGTGGCCTATGCTCTAAAGCTGTACACAATTCCAACCAATTGTATTCTGTAAGGATTTTAATAAGCAGAGCTTTGTTTCCATGGTAACAGACTACTTTCAAATCCTGTGTAGTCTGATCCCTACTTCATACATTTGGTAAGTTAGGATAGCATATAGTAAAGGACATAAGGATGGCTATCGGACTACAGGATCAGACTCCCTGGAGTTTGTAGTTGGTTACCACAGAGACCTATAGGTCTTCATAGGAGCTGTAGTCACAAAACGATTTATTAAAGAGAATCTGTCAGCAGGTTTTTGCCATTTATTCTGAAGACAGCATGAGGTAGGGGCTGAGACACTGATTTCAGTGATGTGTCAGTTATTACGCTGTGAGTTGTTTCAATGCAATGAGTGTTTTATCAGCAGGGGATTAACACTACAGGACTACATCTCCTGTGCATCCTGGTCCAACTCTGCCCCAGCACTGATTAGCAGCTCACTTTCAATATACAAAGTACACAGAAAGCTGTGGTGGGCGGGGGTGTTAGCTTTCTGAGCTCTGCTACATCTAAAAACTTTGTCTCACAACTGCTGTACCCAGTAAGTAAGTGACACATCACTGGAATCATGGTCTCTATTTTCCTCCATTATTCTGCTCTCAGATGAGGTAGCAAAACCTGACGACAAATTCCCTTTTAAAGGGGTTTTCCCACAAACAAAGTATACTTTAATTAATACATCTTGGAATAATAATAACTTCCACAATTGGATGTGTAAAAAAAAAAAAAAAAAAAAATCTCCTTGTGCTGAGATAATCTTATAAATGTGCCCCTGCTGTGTACTGTGTAATGGCTGTGTCTGACCGTACAGGGACATGGTCTGATCATACCACATCTCCTGGCCAGGGACGGACGGACATTACAGCATGCTGCCTTCTGTGAAGTAAAACATTTCTCTACCTGTTGAAAAACTTGTTTTACCTCACAGAAAGAATCAGCTGTCCTGTCTGTATACTCTTTTGCTTCCTCCCCTGCCCAGGCGATGTGGTATAATCAGACCATGTCCCTGTACGGTCAGACACGGTCATTACACAGTACACAGCAGGGGAACATTTATAAGAATATCTCAGCACAGGAACATTTTATTTAAACTCATCCAATTGTGGAACTTATTATTATTCCAAGATCTATTGATTAAAAAGTACTTTGTTCATGGAATACCCCATTTAATGTGTGCACGCCAGAATTCTCGTGTAAAACATCTTAATGACTTGCTAGTCTGAAGTTGAACAAAAAATATTTTGACATTAGACATTTTTCAAGCCAGTCCCAGCTAGCTATGCCAATATTTGTGTAGCATGGGTGGGACAGGGCAAGGCTAACATTCATGGCTATATACACCAATACAGTGACATAACTTACTTGAGAAATTTCTGAGGGTAGCACACACCAGATAACAGATGTGTCTAAGGCTATGTGCCCACAATGCAGAAATGCTCTGAATTTTTCCTGAGCGTTTCTGCATCTTCCTGGCATAAAAAACGCATGCGGATTGTACATGCGTTTTTTCAGCCGGGGACAACTGTTTATCACGCGTTTTTAGCATGCGATTTCGCATGCGAGTTGTCAAGCGCTTTCCAAGCGATTTTAGCATCACTTGGAAAGTGCTTGACAACTTGGTCACACTATATAAATCCATGCAACCAGTATTTTTCCGCAATGATAATCCGCAGCGGAAATTTCCGCAGCATGTGCACAGCACATGCGGATTATCATTGGGGAACATTGCAGACCAGCTACCAAGTGTTTTTTAAGTGTTTTCGCGGTGGAATTGCCGCTGCGAGAACGCTTAAAAAGCGCATAGTGGGCACACAGCCTAATTCATAAAGTGATTTATTTTAAAAGATGAACAAAAGTAGTGGAAATAGTTCTAAATTGCAAATAAATGCCAAATCAACTGTTCTGCTAAGCTCCATGATCTATATTTGGTGGTGACTAGGGTTGAGCGAGTATGTTCTGTCCGAGTATGCTCGGGCCGAGCTCCCAGTATTTATAGTTGCTCGGTGATATGGTTGAATCGCTCCCCCGTGTGCATGATTTGCAACTGTTTGGCAGCTTTATTACATGTGAGGAATGTCTATTTCTTACACATTCCTCACATGTAATAAAACTGTCAAACAGTTGCAAATCATGCAGGGAGCGATTCAACCATATCACCGAGCAGCTATAAATACTCGGAGCTCGGCCCGAGCATACTCGCCGAAAGGGTTAATAGAACATACTCGCTCAACACTAGTGGTGACCCTACTGCTCACCACTCCTGCCCCTCCACTGCAGCACATCTCCATTCAAGAGAATGAGGCTGAATGCAGATGCTTGCACAATCAGAGATGTTCTAATAAAAATAGTTATGGCCTATCATCATATAGATCAGATTGGGTCTGACTGCTGGGACGCCCGATGATCACCCCATTAGAATGGAGCAACTGTCGCTCCATTGATTCTTTATGGCAGTGTTCTCCAACTCCAGTCCTCAAGGCCCACCATCAGGTCATGTTTCCAGGATTTCCTTAGTATTGCACATGTGATGGAATTATTACCTGTGCAAGTGATGTAATTATCACCTGAGCAATACTAAGGAAATCCTGAAAACATGACCTGTTGGTGGGCCTTGAGGACCGGAGTTGGGGAACACTGCTTTATGGGACCGCCCAGGGCTGTGCTCTGCTTTTTCCAGCAGTCTCCATAGATAATGAATGGTGATGCAGTCTTTTCCCCAGACAACCCATTTAAGGGGATGCAATTTGCATGAGTTTATTTGTTCGGTTAGGTGACTGTAAGACTGTGTGCCCACTATGCTTTTTTTAAGCGTTTCCGCAGCGGCAATTCCGCTGCAGAAACGCTTAAAAAACGCTTGGTAGAAGGCCTGCCATGTTCCCCAATGATAATCCGCATGTGCTGTGCACATGCTGCGGAAGTTTCCGCTGCGGATTATCATTGCGGAAAAATCCGCAGCACTACCAATTATTTTGCGGAAGCTCGGCGTTTTTGCCGCCATTGACTTGCATTGGAACGCATGGAATCCGCATCACTGCATCTGCAGATGCGGAATCCATGCATTCCAATGTGCTGATGGTACCCGGGTCTGGTACTCTCCTCCGGACCCGGGTACCATAGTACCTGTAAAAAAAAAAAAGAATAAAATAAAAAATATACATTATACTCACCTTCTGATGGCCCCCGGTGTCCTTGTCTCTGTTTGCCGGCAGCTCGTGGTAGACTTAAGGACCTGCGCTGACATCATTTAGTCATGTGACGGGTCACGCGACCGCTGATGTCGGCAGGTCCTTAAATCCACCGCGAGCTGCCGGCAAGCAGAGACAAGGACAACGGGGGCCATCAGAAGGCAAGTATATATTTATTTTTTTATTTTTATACATTCTTTCGGTCACACTATATAAATCCATGCCGGTTGCATGGATTTATATAGTGTGACCAAGTTGTCAAGCACTTTCCAAGTGATGCTAAAATCGCATTTCTGCATCGTGGGCACATAGGCTTTATAGTATTGATCACAATTTGCATGAGTTTATTTGTTTGGTTAGATGACTGTAACTGTACCTTGTTTGATCAGTCACATAGATGAGCGAAACATACATTGTGGACAGATATTTCCAGATCTACCAGCCGGTCTACTAGTTCTAGTTCTGCTAAATACTAACGTCTAAAAATAGTCCTGAGTCTATGATGATTGTTTTTGTGTCTCCACCTGTTTGCATTTCCTTTTTTTCCTGACTGAAGATGAATTGTGCTTCCTTCTTATGTAAATCACCACACAGGTCACTGGTACCTTTCTTCTGAGATAAGATTCCTGTTTAAAAATTTACTCTCACCTTGAATGAAACAGTCTCTTTGAGGGGTCAACTTTTAGGCTATGTACCCACGATGCAGAAATGCTCTGGATTTTTTCCTGAGCATTTCTGCATCTCCCTGGCAGAAAAAAACACATGCGGATTGTACATGCGGATTGTACATGCGGATTGTACATGCGGATTGTACATTCGTTTTCCTGCCAGGGACATGTGGATGTGAAGCGTTCTTCACATGCATTTCCGCATGCGGGTTGTCAAGCGCTTTCCAAGCGATTTTTAGCATCACGAGGAAAGTGCTTGACAACTTGGTCACACTACCGGCATGGATTTATATAGTGTGACCGAAAGAATGTATAAAAATAAAAAAATAAATCTATACTTACCTTCCGATGGCCCCCGCAGTCTTGCTTTCCTCCGTCCCGGCTTGCCAGCAGCTCGCGGTACACTACACTGAAGGACCTGCCGTCACATGACTAAATGACGTCAGCGTAGGTACATAAGTCCACCGCGATCTGCCGGCAAGCGAAGACAAGGAGACTGGGGGCCATCAGAAGGTAAGTATAATATTTAATTTTTTATTTTATTCTTTTTTTTACAGGTTCTATGGTACCCGGGTCCAGAGGAGAGTCGCCTGTCCTCCACACCCGGGTACCATCTGCACATTGAAACTCATGTAATCCGCATGTACAGATCCAGTGATGCGGATTCCATGCGTTCCAATGAAGGTCAATGGCGGCAAAAATGCAGCGCATCTGCAAAATAATTGGTAGTGCTGCGTTTTTTTCCGCAATGATAATCCGCAGCGGAAATTTCCGCAGCATGTGCACAGCACATGCGGATTATCATTGGGGAGCATGGCAGGCCTTCTACTAACCATTTTTTAAGCGTTTCTGCAGCAGAATTGCCGCTGCGGAAACACTTAAAAAACGCATAGTGGGCACACATGTTGGGTTTTTCAGCGGTTTTGTTGCAGATTTTTATGCAAATTTTCAGCTGTGTTTTGCAGCACCAGCAAAGTCTATGAGAAACCAGAATTCTCTGTTCACACATCTTGGAAAATAGAGCATGTCACAGCATTTTTTAGCGTTTTTTCACCCATAGGAAGTAATGGGTGGTGAAAAAAAAACGCACCAAAATTTGCATCAGTGTTTTTGATGGCAAAATAGAATGGGGTTCTTTTTTTTCACATAACTTTATGTACATGCATAAATAGAGACAGAAGGACAGTGAAAAACACACAAAAAAATCAGCAAAACCTGCATTTTTGACGCAGATGATTTTCTGCCAGAGATTAGGTTTTGCTGCAGATTTGTGACCCTGAAAAAACCCAGCATGTGTGAACATAGCCTTAGGCTGTGTGCACACATTGCGTCTTTGCTGCGTTTTTTCAGTGCAGATTTGTCACAAAACCTGAAGGAATTCCTTATGCCAGCAAAGTGAATGAGAAGTCTCATGCACATGTTGCTTATTTGTGACTTGCAGATTTGATGCAGATTCAAGTCTGCAGCATGTCAGTTCTTTCAGCATTTTTGCAGTGTGTTTTTTTCATATCTACCTATCTCTGGAAGTTATATAATTGCACCCTTTAGTGCCTTGCATATGGAGCTTGTTGTACAGCTTTGTATGAAGCTAATAAATAAATGAAAAAAAACGACGTAGGGTTCCTCCTAATTTATGAAACCAGCAAAGGTAAAGCAAACAGCTGTGAGCTGATATTTTCAGGCTGGGAAGGTCCATGGTTTTTGGGCCCTTCCCAGCTCAAAAGTACCAGCCCGCAGCCACCCCAGAAGTGGAGCATCAAATGAGATGCGCCAATTCTGGTGCTTCTCTTTTGCTTTTCCTGATTACCCTGGTGCGGTTGCAATCGGGGTAATGGGGCTTGGGGTTGATGTCAGCAGTGAATTGTCCAAAAACCCTGCTGGCATCCAACTCTGGTGCTAGTAATGCAGAGGTGTCTTATCAGACACCCCCATTATTAACCCAGTAACAAAAAGGAAAAACATACAAAAAATTCTTTATTGAAATAAACACTCCCCCCATACTCTCTCTGATTCACCACTTTGTTGAAAAATAAAAAAAATCCCACGCAGGTCCGATGTAGTCCACTGAATTTCACTTACAAAGCCTATGGAGCCTTGTGTGGGTTACACTGCGCTGCTTTTAGACCCGGCTACTCTGGAGAGCGGTACCGTTAAATGATAGGAAAAACGCAGCGGCAAAAATGCTAAGAGTTGCAGAAATGGTGCAGAAATTTGTGCACCAAATACTTAGCGTTTGCACATATCCAAAAAGAAAGGCCAAATTTGAAAGTGAAAATGCTGTCCTCTTTTTAAGGCTGGTGCAATATCGACAGGATCGGCCACCAGGCTAATATGTATGGAGGCCTCGACTCTCCCCCAACATCATCTGTGTCCCGATTCTTTTGCTCTATGAGAGATAATGTGCCACCAGAGACGTCTTGTAGCAACTCTCGGAGAACACAGAATTTCTCGCCTGAGCGTGCCTTTGTATGGGGGACATGGGTGAGACAGCTATTAGCCGAACATCTATATGTTGTGCATGGGAGAGGGCTTAACACCAATCAGTCATAACATTAATCTGAAATTTTCATTGACAGCTGCAGCACAGCTTGCTATAAATGTTGGATGGATCCGGGTCAACCCACTGTAACCCACATATGTCTTGAGAATGGAGAGGGGGTAAAGAAAATAATTCCTGTCTGTAATTCTGCCTCCTTCATGGTTGTACCTCACATAGGCTGCTTGACATTTTGGTCTGGAACTTGTTGTTCAGGCTTTATAAGCTAAGGACACTTTTGTGACAAATGAAATGTAGGACATGATTAAAATGTACAAAATGTTATATTTTTCTTTCAGAATTTTTCAGTTTTGTACTTGCCACCGAGCCAAAGAATTTGTTGTCTATTTTTATTTTGTAGAGATACTTGACAGGCATAATGAATTAAATTGTCGCTGTCATTTCAACAAACTTTGCATAAAATTATAGTTCAGGTGAATATAAGAAACTTGGAATATATCTAAACATAGACATATTTCTTACTCCACTTATGAGCCACTTCTTAACCTCCCCAAGCCTGCTGAACTCATCATTTGCGTTGAAAAACATTAAATTCTTTCTAAAGACAAGATGAACTGCCAGCTCACTAAGGGATCAGATTACAATTGCCTATTTGTGTCTGTGAAGGGGGAGGAATAGGACAAGAGAGATGCACACTAGTGTGTGCTGCCACTTTCTAGTAGATGTTTTATCTCAGAGCTGAATTCACAGCCACACTGCTCAGTACTGCTCTGTTAGCTGCTGCTTAGACGGGAGAGCAGAAATCCCTAATGTATTGCGCATGGGAGACCTCATAGCACATTATCACTGTACTGATGGAAACAGAATTAGATGCTTTTATATTTTATGACGTAAGTAGCCTGGATAAGTGATCACTAGTATGGGCTGTAATACCCCTTTTAATATAGACTACCTCTTCTGTATACTGTCAGTGGCTTGCATCTCTGTAGTTTCTTTTTGTCTCAGCACTTGTATGATGGATAGTTATATATAATGTGACTTGGGAGCTAGGTGTGTCTAAATTGTAATGTTAACCTAAGATACTCCCTTCTAGGAGTGGTGTTGTGAACACTTTCTTTTGGTAACCAGTTTGTGCAAAAATGTCTTTTCTTTTTTGCCTTGCTTGTTAAAACTTGCCCTAAGAGCCTTTATTCATGGATCATGAGTTATTGGTTGTGACAGACATCACTCTTTTGTATTGTTGTCCACATGTATTGCCAGTGAAAATCTACAAGACTGTGTATGGCAGCATGGACAATGTGTTCATAGATGAATGGATTTTAGTGTAATGAGTCAAATATGTGAAGGGGTTGTAAATGCATGACATTTGCTTATTGGCAGCTAGGTTCCTGAAATGTTATTTCTTTTAAGAAGAGATGATTTACTGCACAGAATTATAGTAAAGCCGTGGGTATATACGTCTTATTTTCTCCTAGCTAGATTTGCAGGTGTACACATAGTAAGTCCAGCATGGTTTAGGACAGGGGTCTCAAACTCGGCTGGGTATATGGGCCACACAGAAAAATGTGAATTTGAAGGGCCGCATTCTTTGCAGGACAAGATGACATTTTTAGTGATACCATATTATTTTTTATTTACAATTATTGATAATTTTTCTGAACATTTTTGCCTTGTTTTTCTATGTTATTCTTTTAAATGGCAATCATCTTATGGGTTCTGTAACAGTTTTATAACGTGCGTCATTACAGGTGCAGAGATAACAAACATGCACTTTTTTTGTTTAGTTTATAAATAAAACCTTTTGTATTGTCAAAAAACTTTTCATACTTTATTTTGAATTTCATTTTTACATTTATTTTTCTTTGTGTCCTCTAGTTAGCCACAAACAGTAACTTTGTCTTATAATTAGCACCATATAATAATTCTGACCAACATCTAATATTAATGTGCCCATACTGGCCCTCATCTTATAGTAATGTCTCCTTCTTGTAGTAATATCCCCATCCTGGTCCCCTTCTTGTAATAATGCCCCATCCTGGTCAACATCTTGTAGTAATGTCCCCATCCTGGTCCTCATCTTGTAGTAATGTCCCCATCCTGGTGGCCATCTTGTAGTAATGTCCCCATCCTGGTCGCCATCTTGTCGTAATGTCCCCATCTTCTAGTAATTTCCCCAATTTTGCTGTGATCATCACAGGGGCTCCAATGCCTGCTGTCCGCATGTGGCCTTCGGGCCATATGTTTGAAACTTTAGAACTACTGATCGTAGGTGATGGGTTAACAAACAATTTTTCCCAATCAACAAATATTAGGTACTTACCAGGAATGCTTCAAGCCTAAATAAATTGTAGTTTTAAAACTTCACTTTTTTGTACACTGAATTAAATCTTAAAGGGGTTGTCAACTACTAGGACGACTCATTCTCGATCTGAATGTTTGGCGCCGATAAAATAAAAGCACTCCTACTTGCCTCCAGAGCCGGCACTGTTCCAGCGGTGTCCGCACTCGCGTTCCCGATGCTCTCGTGCGGATGTAATGACACGTGAGCCCTGTGCCCAATCGGCATTGGTGTCACTGTCTCCTCCCCAGGACATATTGAGCATCAACATTAAGCCAGGGCTGCAGCTGGCCGCTCACTTCCTCTTGATGTTCAGTTTTTCCAAAAGCGGGGACAGTGACACCAGAGCTTTGATCAACTCCAACTTTCTGCAAATTTGTTAGAAGAAATCTCTGCAACAGTCGTAGGCTTTGTGCGCATGTAGTTTTTGGAGCACAAACTGAGCAGAGTTTTTCTTTAACTGTAGAGAATTTTGGAAGAGTGTTTTAAAGATTTTTTTTTTGCAGCCTTTTGATTGGCCAATGCCCAATTTGGAGAGTTTTCCTTCAGGATTAATTTCAAAGAAGTGCCATGCATTTTCTACTTTGCATTAAGTGTATTTCAAAAAAAGTTACAAAAAATTCCTCATATGAACAGCAAAGTAAATTTTCCATAGAAATGCATCAGAAGTTTTCCAAGAGTTTTTGAAACAGTTTTTGAATCCGCTCCAAAAAACTCTTAGATTTGGGAAGCAACCCCATTTTTTTTAATCAGTTTTGAACAGCAAATTTGCCACATAGGACTTCACGTTGTTTTCCAAATTAATTTTTTGCAAGCAGCAATATATGCTTGTTGCCCTTGGAAACAGATCATCAAGTGTTGGTATAGCAAGAAAGCATTTGCGTTTTCCTTTTAAAACATTTGAATTTGCTTAGCAGCATATCAACACATATTTGGCAGAGGCTTTCCTAAGTGGGCATAACAGAAAAACATCACGTATTTCCTGGGCAAAGTAATATTTTGAATCTCTTTAGGCAGAGAGTCAGTAAAGAACTAAATGTTTAATTGTGATTGTTGTAATCACATGTATCCAATGTATACTCTATAGTCACACTTGGAGGAATCTTAGAAACAGATGAAAGAATCGTATGGGAACACTGGTGCTGCCCACATTGACTTAAAGTTATGTTCACACTTTCAGGATTTGCCATGAGCAAATCTGACATTTACCATATTTCTTTTTTATTTATTTTACTATATAGCACCATTAATTCCACAGTACTTTACAGACATCATCATCAATGTCCCCATTAGAGCTCACAATCTAAATTCTTTATCTGTAGATTCTTGGAGTGTGGGAGAAAATCGGATAACCCGGGGGAAACCCACATAAACACGGGGTGAACATACAAACTCCTTGCAGATGTTGTCCTTGGTGGGATTTGAGCCCAGGACCCCAGTGCTGCAATGCAACAGTGCCATAACCATTGAGCCATCTGCTGATGACATATATTAAAAAGAATCTGCAGCAAAAATCCGAAGCTGAAAACTCAGATTTCTGGCCCGGGCGTTCGAGCAGATGCATATTGAGATTAACCCAATGGTTATTCAGTGGAACAATTCTGTGGTGGCTTTTTCATGCAGAATCTGTTCAAGTAATGAGCGTGCAGCAGGTGTAAAAATCGCGGTCAGTATGTGCAATTTTTAATTCACGTGCATTGCAAATGAATGTAAGCAGATTGGATGAGGATTTAGCGATGGAATCCACAACTAAGACCTCATCAAATCCTGAATGTGTAAATATAGAGTCAGGGGCAGAATTAACGGGGTTGTAGGATTAGAAAGAGAAGTCTTTCTTTCTTTTTGTCCATGTCTTGTGTTGCAGTTTAGCTTCATTTTATAATCTTCTACACATATTCTTTAAACACTGCATAGACTTTCATCTTTTACTGCTGGTTAAACTTGACCTGATCTAAAGGAGGGATGACCTTAGATCTTGCCCTCTAAATAGGATGTCTCATTCAGACATATGTTTTTCACGTATTTGTTCTATTCGTGTTTTTCCCTGATAGAACACATACCCTTTATAATCTATATGGCTGTTCTCATTTCCCTTTCTTTTTTTTTTCTTTTTTTTTTTGTAGACTGTCCGCAAAAAAAAATCATGGAGATATGTCCATTTTTTATCGATATCATGGATGAAAATGAAAAAGTATGGGTCTGTGAAAATAACGAACAGCACATGAATCCATCAGCGTGCTGTCCGTAATTTATTTATTTTACTCACTTATATAGCGCAATAATTCCACAACGCTTTACAGTGATCATCATCAGGACTGTGGTGTTGGTAAGCCAAACCTCCGACTCCTCAGTTTCCCTGACTTCCGACTCCAACTCTGACTCCACGATTCCACAGCCCGGCCTCACTACTGAGCATGTACATAAAGTGCAGCACAGATTCATCTCACTGCCTCACTACTGAGCATGTACATAAAGTGCAGCACAGATTCATCTCACTGCCTCACTACTGAGCATGTACATAAAGTGCAGCACAGATTTATCTCACTGCTGAGCGTGTACATAAAGTGCAGCACAGATTCATCTCACTGCCTCACTACTGAGCATGTACATAAAGTGCAGCACAGATTCATCTCACTGCCTCACTACTGAGCATGTACATAAAGTGCAGCACAGATTCATCTCACTACTGAGCGTGTACATAAAGTGCAGCACAGATTCATCTCACTGCCTCACTACTGAGCATGAACATAAAGTGCAGCACAGATTCATCTCACTGCCTCACTACTGAGCGTTTACATAAAGTGCAGCACAGATTCATCTCACTGCCTCACTACTGAGCATGTACATAAAGTGCAGCACAGATTCATCTCACTGCCTCACTACTGAGCATGTACATAAAGTGCAGCACAGATTCATCTCACTGCCTCACTACTGAGCATGTACATAAAGTGCAGCACAGATTCATCTCACTGCCTCACTACTGAACATGTACATAAAGTGCAGCACAGATTCATCTCACTGCCTCACTACTGAGCGTGTACATAAAGTGCAGCACAGATTCATCTCACTGCCTCACTACTGAGCATGTACATAAAGTGCAGCACAGATTCACCTCACTACTGAGCATGTACATAAAGTGCAGCACAGATTCATCTCACTGCTGAGCGTATACATAAAGTGCAGCACAGATTCATCTCACTGCTGAGCATGTACATAAAGTGCAGCACAGATTCATCTCACTGCCTCACTACTGAGCATGTACATAAAGTGCAGCACAGATTCATCTCACTACTGAGCATGTACATAAAGTGCAGCACAGATTCATCTCACTACTGAGCATGTACATAAAGTGCAGCACAGATTCATCTCACTGCCTCTCTGCTGAGCGTATACATAAAGTGCAGCACAGATTCATCTCACTGCTGAGCATGTACATAAAGTGCTGCACAGATTCATCTCACTGCTGAGCATGTACATAAAGTGCAGCACATTCATCTCACAGCCTCACTACTGAGCATGTACATAAAGTGCAGCACAGAATCATCTCACTGCTGAGCATGTACATAAAGTGAAGCACAGATTAATCTCACTGCCTCACTGCTGAGCGTATACATAAAGTGCAGCACAGATTCATCTCACTGCTGAGCATGTACATAAAGTGCAGCACAGATTCATCTCACTGCCTCACTACTGAGCATGTACATAAAGTGCAGCACAGATTCACCTCACTGCCTCACTACTGAGCATGTACATAAAGTGCAGCACAGATTCATCTCACTGCCTCACTACTGAGCGTGTACATAAAGTGCAGCACAGATTCATCTCACTGCCTCACTACTGAGCATGTACATAAAGTGCAGCACAGATTCACCTCACTACTGAGCATGTACATAAAGTGCAGCACAGATTCATCTCACTGCCTCACTGCTGAGCGTATACATAAAGTGCAGCACAGATTCATCTCACTGCTGAGCATGTACATAAAGTGCAGCACAGATTCATCTCACTGCCTCACTACTGAGCATGTACATAAAGTGCAGCACAGATTCATCTCACTGCCTCACTACTGAGCATGTACATAAAGTGCAGCACAGATTCATCTCACTACTGAGCATGTACATAAAGTGCAGCACAGATTCATCTCACTGCTGAGCGTATACATAAAGTGCAGCACAGATTCATCTCACTACTGAGCATGTACATAAAGTGCAGCACATTCATCTCACAGCCTCACTACTGAGCATGTACATAAAGTGCAGCACATAATCATCTCACTGCTGAGCATGTACATAAAGTGAAGCACAGATTCATCTCACTGCCTCACTGCTGAGCATGTACATAAAGTGCAGCACAGATTCATCTCACTGCTGAGCATGTACATAAAGTGCAGCACAGATTCATCTCACTGCCTCACTACTGAGCATGTACATAAAGTGCAGCACAGATTCATCTCACTGCCTCACTACTGAGCATGTACATAAAGTGCAGCACAGATTCATCTCACTACTGAGCATGTACATAAAGTGCAGCACAGATTCATCTCACTGCCTCACTACTGAGCGTATACATAAAGTGCAGCACAGATTCATCTCACTGCCTCACTACTGAGCATGAACATAAAGTGCAGCACAGATTCATCTCACTGCCTCACTACTGAGCATGTACATAAAGTGCAGCACAGATTCATCTCACTGCCTCACTACTGAGCATGTACATAAAGTGCAGCACAGATTCACCTCACTACTGAGCATGTACATAAAGTGCAGCACAGATTCATCTCACTGCTGAGCGTATACATAAAGTGCAGCACAGATTCATCTCACAGCCTCACTACTGAGCATGTACATAAAGTGCAGCACAGATTCATCTCACTGCTGAGCATGTACATAAAGTGTAGCACATTCATCTCACAGCCTCACTACTGAGCATGTACATAAAGTGCAGCACAGAATCATCTCACTGCTGAGCATGTACATAAAGTGCAGCACAGAATCATCTCACTGCTGAGCATGTACATAAAGTGCAGCACAGATTCATCTCACTGCCTCACTACTGAGCATGTACATAAAGTGCAGCACAGATTCATCTCACTGCCTCACTACTGAGCATGTACATAAAGTGCAGCACAGATTCATCTCACTACTGAGCATGTACATAAAGTGCAGCACAGATTCATCTCACTGCTCAGCGTATACATAAAGTGCAGCACATATTCATCTCACTGCTGAGCATGTACATAAAGTGCAGCACATTCATCTCACAGCCTCACTACTGAGCATGTACATAAAGTGCAGCACAGAATCATCTCACTGCTGAGCATGTACATAAAGTGAAGCACAGATTCATCTCACTGCCTCACTGCTGAGCGTATACATAAAGTGCAGCACAGATTCATCTCACTACTGAGCATGTACATAAAGTGCAGCACAGATTCATCTCTGCTGAGCGTATACATAAAGTGCAACACAGATTCATCTCACTGCTGAGCATGTACATAAAGTGCAGCACAGATTCATCTCACTGCTGAGCATGTACATAAAGTGTAGCACATTCATCTCACAGCCTCACTACTGAGCATGTACATAAAGTGCAGCACAGAATCATCTCACTGCTGAGCATGTACATAAAGTGCAGCACAGAATCATCTCACTGCTGAGCATGTACATAAAGTGCAGCACAGATTCATCTCACTGCCTCACTACGGAGCATGTACATAAAGTGCAGCACAGATTCATCTCACTGCTGAGCGTGTACATAAAGTGCAGCACAGATTCATCTCACTGCTGAGCATGTACATAAAGTGCAGCACAGATTCATCTCACTGCCTCACTACTGAGCATGTACATAAAGTGCAGCACAGATTCATCTCACTGCCTCACTACTGAGCGTGTACATAAAGTGCAGCACAGATTCATCTCACTGCCTCACTACTGAGCATGTACATAAAGTGCAGCACAGATTCATCTCACTGCCTCACTACTGAGCGTGTACATAAAGTGCAGCACAGATTCATCTCACTGCCTCACTACTGAGCGTGTACATAAAGTGCAGCACAGATTCATCTCACTACTGAGCGTGTACATAAAGTGCAGCACAGATTCATCTCACTGCCTCACTACTGAGCGTGTACATAAAGTGCAGCACAGATTCATCTCACTGCCTCACTACTGAGCGTGTACATAAAGTGCAGCACAGATTCATCCCACTGCCTCACTACTGAGCATGTACATAAAGTGCAGCACAGATTCATCTCACTGCCTCACTACTGAGCATGTACATAAAGTGCAGCACAGATTCATCTCACTGCCTCACTACTGAGCGTGTACATAAAGTGCAGCACAGAATCATCTCACTGCTGAGCATGTACATAAAGTGCAGCACAGAATCATCTCACTGCTGAGCATGTACATAATGTGCAGCACAGAATCATCTCACTGCTGAGCATGTACATAAAGTGCAGCACTGATTCATCTCACTGCCTCACTACTGAGCGTGTACATAAAGTGCAGCACAGATTCATCTCACTACTGAGCATGTACATAAAGTGCAGCACAGATTCATCTCACTGCCTCACTGCTGAGCGTATACATAAAGTGCAGCACAGATTCATCTCACTGCTGAGCATGTACATAAAGTGCAGCACAGATTCATCTCACTGCTGAGCATGTACATAAAGTGCAGCACATTCATCTCACAGCCTCACTACTGAGCATGTACATAAAGTGCAGCACAGAATCATCTCACTGCTGAGCATGTACATAAAGTGCAGCACAGAATCATCTCACTGCTGAGCATGTACATAATGTGCAGCACAGAATCATCTCACTGCTGAGCATGTACATAAAGTGCAGCACTGATTCATCTCACTGCCTCACTACTGAGCGTGTACATAAAGTGCAGCACTGATTCATCTCACTGCCTCACTACTGAGCGTGTACATAAAGTGCAGCACTGATTCATCTCACTGCCTCACTACTGAGCGTGTACATAAAGTGCAGCACTGATTCATCTCACTGCCTCACTACTGAGCGTGTACATAAAGTGCAGCACAGATTCATCTCACTGCCTCACTACTGAGCGTGTACATAAAGTGCAGCACAGATTCATCTCACTGCCTCACTACTGAGCATGTACATAAAGTGCAGCACAGATTCATCTCACTGCCTCACTACTGAGCATGTACATAAAGAGCAGCACAGATTCATCTCACTGCCTCACTACTGAGCATGTACATAAAGTGCAGCACAGATTCATCTCACTGCCTCACTACTGAGCGTGTACATAAAGTGCAGCACAGATTCATCTCACTGCCTCACTACTGAGCGTGTACATAAAGTGCAGCACAGATTCATCTCACTACCTCACTACTGAGCATGTACATAAAGTGCAGCACAGAATCATCTCACTGCCTCACTACTGAGCATGTACATAAAGTGCAGCACAGATTCATCTCACTGCCTCACTACTGAGCATGTACATAAAGTGCAGCACAGATTCATCTCACTGCCTCACTACTGAGCGTGTACATAAAGTGCAGCACAGATTCATCTCACTACTGAGCATGTACATAAAGTGCAGCACAGATTCATCTCACTGCCTCACTACTGAGCATGTACATAAAGAGCAGCACAGATTCATCTCACTGCCTCACTACTGAGCATGTACATAAAGTGCAGCACAGATTCATCTCACTGCCTCACTACTGAGCATGTACATAAAGTGCAGCACAGATTCATCTCACTGCCTCACTACTGAGCATGTACATAAAGTGCAGCACAGATTCATCTCACTGCCTCACTACTGAGCATGTACATAAAGTGCAGCACAGATTTATCTCACTGCTGAGCGTGTACATAAAGTGCAGCACAGATTCATCTCACTGCCTCACTACTGAGCATGTACATAAAGTGCAGCACAGATTCATCTCACTGCCTCACTACTGAGCATGTACATAAAGTGCAGCACAGATTCATCTCACTACTGAGCGTGTACATAAAGTGCAGCACAGATTCATCTCACTGCCTCACTACTGAGCATGAACATAAAGTGCAGCACAGATTCATCTCACTGCCTCACTACTGAGCGTTTACATAAAGTGCAGCACAGATTCATCTCACTGCCTCACTACTGAGCATGTACATAAAGTGCAGCACAGATTCATCTCACTGCCTCACTACTGAGCATGTACATAAAGTGCAGCACAGATTCATCTCACTGCCTCACTACTGAGCATGTACATAAAGTGCAGCACAGATTCATCTCACTGCCTCACTACTGAGCATGTACATAAAGTGCAGCACAGATTCATCTCACTGCCTCACTACTGAGCGTGTACATAAAGTGCAGCACAGATTCATCTCACTGCCTCACTACTGAGCATGTACATAAAGTGCAGCACAGATTCACCTCACTACTGAGCATGTACATAAAGTGCAGCACAGATTCATCTCACTGCTGAGCGTATACATAAAGTGCAGCACAGATTCATCTCACTGCTGAGCATGTACATAAAGTGCAGCACAGATTCATCTCACTGCCTCACTACTGAGCATGTACATAAAGTGCAGCACAGATTCATCTCACTGCCTCACTACTGAGCATGTACATAAAGTGCAGCACAGATTCATCTCACTACTGAGCATGTACATAAAGTGCAGCACAGATTCATCTCACTACTGAGCATGTACATAAAGTGCAGCACAGATTCATCTCACTGCCTCTCTGCTGAGCGTATACATAAAGTGCAGCACAGATTCATCTCACTGCTGAGCATGTACATAAAGTGCTGCACAGATTCATCTCACTGCTGAGCATGTACATAAAGTGCAGCACATTCATCTCACAGCCTCACTACTGAGCATGTACATAAAGTGCAGCACAGAATCATCTCACTGCTGAGCATGTACATAAAGTGAAGCACAGATTAATCTCACTGCCTCACTGCTGAGCGTATACATAAAGTGCAGCACAGATTCATCTCACTGCTGAGCATGTACATAAAGTGCAGCACAGATTCATCTCACTGCCTCACTACTGAGCATGTACATAAAGTGCAGCACAGATTCACCTCACTGCCTCACTACTGAGCATGTACATAAAGTGCAGCACAGATTCATCTCACTGCCTCACTACTGAGCGTGTACATAAAGTGCAGCACAGATTCATCTCACTGCCTCACTACTGAGCATGTACATAAAGTGCAGCACAGATTCACCTCACTACTGAGCATGTACATAAAGTGCAGCACAGATTCATCTCACTGCCTCACTGCTGAGCGTATACATAAAGTGCAGCACAGATTCATCTCACTGCTGAGCATGTACATAAAGTGCAGCACAGATTCATCTCACTGCCTCACTACTGAGCATGTACATAAAGTGCAGCACAGATTCATCTCACTGCCTCACTACTGAGCATGTACATAAAGTGCAGCACAGATTCATCTCACTACTGAGCATGTACATAAAGTGCAGCACAGATTCATCTCACTGCTGAGCGTATACATAAAGTGCAGCACAGATTCATCTCACTACTGAGCATGTACATAAAGTGCAGCACATTCATCTCACAGCCTCACTACTGAGCATGTACATAAAGTGCAGCACATAATCATCTCACTGCCTCACTACTGAGCATGTACATAAAGTGCAGCACAGATTCATCTCACTACTGAGCATGTACATAAAGTGCAGCACAGATTCATCTCACTGCCTCACTACTGAGCGTATACATAAAGTGCAGCACAGATTCATCTCACTGCCTCACTACTGAGCATGAACATAAAGTGCAGCACAGATTCATCTCACTGCCTCACTACTGAGCATGTACATAAAGTGCAGCACAGATTCATCTCACTGCCTCACTACTGAGCATGTACATAAAGTGCAGCACAGATTCACCTCACTACTGAGCATGTACATAAAGTGCAGCACAGATTCATCTCACTGCTGAGCGTATACATAAAGTGCAGCACAGATTCATCTCACAGCCTCACTACTGAGCATGTACATAAAGTGCAGCACAGATTCATCTCACTGCTGAGCATGTACATAAAGTGTAGCACATTCATCTCACAGCCTCACTACTGAGCATGTACATAAAGTGCAGCACAGAATCATCTCACTGCTGAGCATGTACATAAAGTGCAGCACAGAATCATCTCACTGCTGAGCATGTACATAAAGTGCAGCACAGATTCATCTCACTGCCTCACTACTGAGCATGTACATAAAGTGCAGCACAGATTCATCTCACTGCCTCACTACTGAGCATGTACATAAAGTGCAGCACAGATTCATCTCACTGCTGAGCGTATACATAAAGTGCAGCACATATTCATCTCACTGCTGAGCATGTACATAAAGTGCAGCACATTCATCTCACAGCCTCACTACTGAGCATGTACATAAAGTGCAGCACAGAATCATCTCACTGCTGAGCATGTACATAAAGTGCAGCACAGAATCATCTCACTGCTGAGCATGTACATAAAGTGCAGCACAGATTCATCTCACTGCCTCACTACTGAGCATGTACATAAAGTGCAGCACAGATTCATCTCACTACTGAGCATGTACATAAAGTGCAGCACAGATTCATCTCACTGCTGAGCGTATACATAAAGTGCAGCACATATTCATCTCACTGCTGAGCATGTACATAAAGTGAAGCACAGATTCATCTCACTGCCTCACTGCTGAGCGTATACATAAAGTGCAGCACAGATTCATCTCACTACTGAGCATGTACATAAAGTGCAGCACAGATTCATCTCTGCTGAGCGTATACATAAAGTGCAACACAGATTCATCTCACTGCTGAGCATGTACATAAAGTGCAGCACAGATTCATCTCACTGCTGAGCATGTACATAAAGTGTAGCACATTCATCTCACAGCCTCACTACTGAGCATGTACATAAAGTGCAGCACAGAATCATCTCACTGCTGAGCATGTACATAAAGTGCAGCACAGAATCATCTCACTGCTGAGCATGTACATAAAGTGCAGCACAGATTCATCTCACTGCCTCACTACTGAGCATGTACATAAAGTGCAGCACAGATTCATCTCACTGCTGAGCGTGTACATAAAGTGCAGCACAGATTCATCTCACTGCTGAGCATGTACATAAAGTGCAGCACAGATTCATCTCACTGCCTCACTACTGAGCATGTACATAAAGTGCAGCACAGATTCATCTCACTGCCTCACTACTGAGCGTGTACATAAAGTGCAGCACAGATTCATCTCACTGCCTCACTACTGAGCATGTACATAAAGTGCAGCACAGATTCATCTCACTGCCTCACTACTGAGCGTGTACATAAAGTGCAGCACAGATTCATCTCACTGCCTCACTACTGAGCGTGTACATAAAGTGCAGCACAGATTCATCTCACTACTGAGCGTGTACATAAAGTGCAGCACAGATTCATCTCACTGCCTCACTACTGAGCGTGTACATAAAGTGCAGCACAGATTCATCTCACTGCCTCACTACTGAGCGTGTACATAAAGTGCAGCACAGATTCATCTCACTGCCTCACTACTGAGCATGTACATAAAGTGCAGCACAGATTCATCTCACTGCCTCACTACTGAGCATGTACATAAAGTGCAGCACAGATTCATCTCACTGCCTCACTACTGAGCGTGTACATAAAGTGCAGCACAGAATCATCTCACTGCTGAGCATGTACATAAAGTGCAGCACAGAATCATCTCACTGCTGAGCATGTACATAATGTGCAGCACAGAATCATCTCACTGCTGAGCATGTACATAAAGTGCAGCACTGATTCATCTCACTGCCTCACTACTGAGCGTGTACATAAAGTGCAGCACTGATTCATCTCACTGCCTCACTACTGAGCGTGTACATAAAGTGCAGCACAGATTCATCTCACTACTGAGCATGTACATAAAGTGCAGCACAGATTCATCTCACTGCCTCACTGCTGAGCGTATACATAAAGTGCAGCACAGATTCATCTCACTGCTGAGCATGTACATAAAGTGCAGCACAGATTCATCTCACTGCTGAGCATGTACATAAAGTGCAGCACATTCATCTCACAGCCTCACTACTGAGCATGTACATAAAGTGCAGCACAGAATCATCTCACTGCTGAGCATGTACATAAAGTGCAGCACAGAATCATCTCACTGCTGAGCATGTACATAATGTGCAGCACAGAATCATCTCACTGCTGAGCATGTACATAAAGTGCAGCACTGATTCATCTCACTGCCTCACTACTGAGCGTGTACATAAAGTGCAGCACTGATTCATCTCACTGCCTCACTACTGAGCGTGTACATAAAGTGCAGCACTGATTCATCTCACTGCCTCACTACTGAGCGTGTACATAAAGTGCAGCACTGATTCATCTCACTGCCTCACTACTGAGCGTGTACATAAAGTGCAGCACTGATTCATCTCACTGCCTCACTACTGAGCGTGTACATAAAGTGCAGCACAGATTCATCTCACTGCCTCACTACTGAGCGTGTACATAAAGTGCAGCACAGATTCATCTCACTGCCTCACTACTGAGCATGTACATAAAGTGCAGCACAGATTCATCTCACTGCCTCACTACTGAGCATGTACATAAAGAGCAGCACAGATTCATCTCACTGCCTCACTACTGAGCATGTACATAAAGTGCAGCACAGATTCATCTCACTGCCTCACTACTGAGCGTGTACATAAAGTGCAGCACAGATTCATCTCACTACTGAGCGTGTACATAAAGTGCAGCACAGATTCATCTCACTACCTCACTACTGAGCATGTACATAAAGTGCAGCACAGAATCATCTCACTGCCTCACTACTGAGCATGTACATAAAGTGCAGCACAGATTCATCTCACTGCCTCACTACTGAGCATGTACATAAAGTGCAGCACAGATTCATCTCACTGCCTCACTACTGAGCGTGTACATAAAGTGCAGCACAGATTCATCTCACTACTGAGCATGTACATAAAGTGCAGCACAGATTCATCTCACTGCCTCACTACTGAGCATGTACATAAAGAGCAGCACAGATTCATCTCACTGCCTCACTACTGAGCATGTACATAAAGTGCAGCACAGATTCATCTCACTGCCTCACTACTGAGCATGTACATAAAGTGCAGCACAGATTCATCTCACTGCCTCACTACTGAGCATGTACATAAAGTGCAGCACAGATTCATCTCACTGCCTCACTACTGAGCATGTACATAAAGAGCAGCACAGATTCATCTCACTGCCTCACTACTGAGCATGTACATAAAGTGCAGCACAGATTCATCTCACTGCCTCACTACTGAGCATGTACATAAAGTGCAGCACAGATTCATCTCACTGCCTCACTACTGAGCGTGTACATAAAGTGCAGCACAGATTCATCTCAACTAAAAGCCCAGATCCTTAGATCAGGAACAGAATAGACATTTCATAACTTTCTCAAATTCTTCTGAAAAAAATTACCGCAGATCCTGCATTGAACAACTGTACCCAATCTATTATATATTTTCGGAATCAGTCCTTTTTTATTCAGACTCCGCAGCCCTGATAATCATCAATATTGCCGGTGACCCTCCTGTCCAACTAGTCTCCAGTGTGGCTTGGTCCCCGGTAGCTTTTAAAGTATGTTTTTCTCTGAAGTGTCACAGAGTTTCAGAGTCAAACATACCTGGCTGAGTTCATATATATAGCCAGTGCCAGATACATGCTGTCCGTGGATTGGGCAGCATTTATCAGCTGTCAGGTTCACTTTAAGCCCTTTCTTGATGACAGTCTTCACAGTGTTCCATGGTATAGCTAATGGCTTGGAATTTTTTTTGTTCCCTCTTCTGACTGATCATTTTCAACAATGAGATCCCTTTGCTTTGTTATAAGCTGTTTATTCGCCTTAGGTTATCCTGTAAAATGCAACTAAGAAAATATCAGGACAATTTTACTAGAACAGCTAACCTTTATATAAGGATAATCCTATTTAACATGAGATTAAATGTGATTGGCTGTTTCTGAACACAACCACATTCCCAATTATAAGAGGGTGTTCACACTTATGCAACCATATGATATTAGTTTGTTTTATTTTAACCCCCAACTACCACCACTCCTCAAAAATGATTTCACTTTGCTTCTCAATGTATTTGTAGATTATAAGTGACATTAAAGGTGGAAAAAGTTCTAAAATGATTTTTCTTGGTATTTTTTTTCACATGGCAAAAACCTGGCATTTGTGTAGACTTTTCATGTCCACTGTATATTCTCTATATATATGAGAGCTACAATGTGACCATATGACTAAACCCTTACGTGACATTACAAGACTAGATTTATCTTCTCCTGTAAATTATGAACGCTGCATTAATTTGATGTTCTTTTTATGATGCGGTAGTTTTCAGTATTTTATGTGCTATCCTCCCACAGATTTCTGTCACACCTTTTTAATCAGAAGCAGTTTGTATTGTTCTGTTAAATACAGTCAGAAAATTAGGTGGTTGTTAAATGGAAGTTGAAATACATGTTGCATTGTATAAAATTCTTAAAAAATTATTGAGAAATCTAACCATATCTTGACCTAATTAATTTTTTTGTTTTATTTTATACTGATTATTTTGGCAGGTTCCAGTACACAGGAGAGTGTAATTTCTCAGGGGTTTTGATCTTGATTTCGTGTTAAGGCCACGGCCCCACTATCAGTATTTAGTCAGTATTCGGTCAGTATTTTTTCTCAGGAGTGGGAGACAAAACCAGGTGAGGAACAATCAGAGAAAAGGTATAATAGAAACAAGTCACCAACTTTGCATTTATCACCCACTCCTGGTTTTAGCTCCCACTCCTGAGAAAAAATACTGATAGTGGGGCCGTGGCCTTAGGGCAGGATTTTATATGACATGCTCTATGTTCTACGGAAAAAGAATAAGCACAGAGGATCCTGTGACACATTAATCTGTTTATAAGGCTAGGTGCAGACGAAAAAATCGGATCAATTATGCTGAACACAGTGTGAACAGAGTGTGCTCCAGATTTTCTCGGATGAGGCGAAGATGGAGAAAAAAAAATTATCCATCTTCTTCATTCTGTCAGTCCGTGGAAACCAGGCTGCACTCAGATGTCATCCAAGTGCAGTCCAATGTTTCCACGGACTCAATGACATGCGTTTTCGAGTGCAATTCGAATATCGGATCAAACTCAGGCATGCAACAATTTTTTTTTTTCCTCTAACAGACTCTGTCCGAGAAAAAAAATCGGACATGTGCACGGCCCCACAGCATAACATTGGTCCGAGAGCAATCTGATGTTTTGTCGGATCACACTTGAACTGATAATGCAGCTGTCTGCACCTGCCCTAAGTGGTAGCAATTACATGACTGGAGTAGGAGGCAGAGATAGTTTTGGGTGGTGTCAATCAGTAGGAATTTACAGACTTCATTTCTGATGTTGTAGAATTTATTTTTTTAACTGTCATAGGAATTTAGAAAAGTTTAGAGATATTAATATATTTTATGTGATATCTCTAAACTTTTCTAATGTTACCATTTTCCTACAATAATTTTGTTATTCCTAATTATTAAACACTGGTGAAGGATTCATAGTGTGAGAAAGTAGAGGAGTCGTAACTTTGGCTTACGAACTCCGCAGCCCTAGTAGCCAAAGTGACTGAGTGCGGGCTGGATAGCAGTCCTTCATACACGCATGACTAAAGTTTGTCAAACCTGTCAACATTAGCTGACAGTTTAACCTGTATGAGGGTCTCCCAACTCTCCCCTAAACTGATTATGTAAGGGCAGAGAAGGATGTGGCCTGTTGGATTTCCAATGGCCGATCCTATTGTTCTCCATAAGATAAGCTGCTTCAAGAGGGGTCTCGCAGCATTTTTCTCATACTGAGACCAGGAGTCCTAGACAGAGTTTTGGCTCGCTCACACAAGCATATATATCGGACGAGTGCTATGCGATGTTTTATCGGATAGCACTCGGTCCAATGTTATACTATGGGCAGTACAGATCTGCGGGTGCATCCAATGATCGGATCACGTGCACCCATACAAGTCTATCGATTCATGTGAAACATCGGACTGCAATCGGATGTCATCTGAGTGTAGTTCGATTTCCACAGACAATGATGAAGATGTGATTATCTTTTGTGAGAGAATCGGATCACAGTAAACTGACACTCAGCTTATACTCTGAGAGCATAAACGGCCCTATTCTCTTGGATGAGAGAACATATGCACATGTGACCCCTTTATGAGAGAGTCAGGAAAGATGGCGGTCGGCGACAGCTATCTAATGTTTATGGGGGCCTTGAATTTAAAATATTTTTTTTTTTACCTATAGAGTTGCATAGGGTGTTACTTGTGTATATACATATATATTGCTTGTATATTTCTTTAGCAGAAAAATAACTGTACTCAATATGTTCTATAGAAGAATTGCTTCTGGGGGGGATAGTTCCAAACATTGGGTGGCTGACCACATCTTAGTGGCACAGAGTTGCTGCTGTTTTGTTTGACATCCTACAGTCTGTGAAATGTGTATTAGGCCTTTTAGTGGTTTCATAGACAACTTTTTTTATTTAAGTCAGTGTAATTTTTTAGGTTTTTTCTCCAAAGACCTGTATATTTCCTTCTTGCTGTATCCACTTCTAGCTTTGGATTAAAAAAAATGCTTTAAAAACTGCAGTGGCCTTTTTTCAAAAAATGCGAGTGGTCTCCCTTAGGCCAGCCTTACACATCTGAATTTCATGGTCCATATATAGACCATGAGTTCCCGACCGGATGTGGGTCTCCTGACCTGAACTAACAGTCTCATGTAAAATGCGGACATGTGAAACCAGCTTTAAATTGTGTTTAGTTTTTTTGCCAGTAATGTGTGATTGTTTTGTTGCACCTTATATCCCTTTGATACCCACTGACTGCAAATGCACAATGGTTTGCATCTGTTTAGTACAATCATCTGTTAACAGTTTTAAACATATCCAGAGATATTTATTTTTACAGCATTTAAGCAATTTACCTTTTTTTGATCATTGACAAGCATAAATATAAGATACGTGCATCCATGTTTTCAGGGTGGACGATCAGGCTGCGTGCCCACTATGCGTTTTTCAAGCATTTTTGTCGTGGAATTTCCGCAGCGAAAACGCTTAAAAAAACGCTTGGTAATACGTGCCCCATGGTCCCCAATGAAAATCCGCATGTGCTCTGCACATACTGTGAGAATTTCTGCTGGAGATTCATTCCAGAAAAATCCACAGCATGTCCATTATTTTTGCGGATACCTACATGTGTACATGCGGATATTAAGCGATTCAGTGTGCGGATGGTACCCGGGTCTGGAGAAGAGGAGACTCTCCTCCACACCCGGGTACCATAGTACCTGTGAAAAAAAGAATTTAAAATAAAAAACACATTATACTTACCTTCTGATGTCCCCCGGTCTCCTGTACAGTACATCCTGGCTCCCTGGCGGCTCGCGATGGTGTAAAAGGACCTTCCATGACGTCATTTAGTCATGTCACATGACTAAATGACGTCATGGAAGGTCCTTTTACACCACCGCGAGCCATCCAAGACACCGTACGCATCGGAGAGAAGACTGGGGGTCATCAGAAGGTGAGTATAATGGTTTTTTTTTGTTGTTGTTTTTTAACCATTTTATTTTTTTTCCAACTATTAACTTAGTCACACTATATAAATCCATGCCGGTTGCATGGATTTATATAGTGTGACCAAGTTGTCGAGCACTTTCCAAGTGATGCTAAAATCGCTTGGAAAAGCGCTTGATAACCCGCATGCAGAAATGCAAGTGAAGACGCTTGACAAACGCTTCTACCTGGCAGGAAAAACGCATGTAAAATCCGCATGCGTTTTTTCTGCCAGGGAGAAGTGGAAAAAATATGCAGCATTTCTGCATCGTGGGCACTTAGCCTCAAACTGGCATGAAAATGACAAATGTTGCAAAATTTTTACATAACTCCTTGTTTACTGTACACTTACAATTGCTCATTTTGCCTTTACAGCCTAATTATTCTCTGTTCTATGATCTATGTAGAAACAGGAAGTCTATTTTCCCTGCATGAATCATTCCCCTCTTCAACTCCTGACCCAGCTCCTTCTACTTTTGCAGTGACTTATGAGTCATGCAGGGAAAATTGACCTCCTGTTTCTACATAGAGCTTGTCAACCCGCATGCGGAAATGCATGTGAAGAACGCTTGACAAACGCTTCTACCTGCCATAAAAAACGCATGTAAAATCTGCATGTGTTTTTCCTGCCAGGGAGATGCAGAAAAAATCCGGAGCATTTCTGCTTCGTGGGCACTTAGCCTTAGGCTGTGTGCCCACAATGCGTTTTTTTAAGCGTTTCCGCAGCGGCAAAAACGCTGCAGAAACGCTTAAAAAACACATGGTAGAAGGCCTGCCATGTTCCCCAATGATAATCCGCATGTGCTCTGCACATGCTGCCGAAATTTCCGCTGTGGATTATTATTGCGGAAAAAAACGCAGCACTACCAATTATTTTGTGGAAGTGCTACGTTTTTTACATTGGAACGCATGGATTCCGCATCACTGCATATGTACATGCGGAATCCAAGCATTTCAATGTGCAGATGGTACCCGGGTCTGGAGAAGAGGAGACTCTCATCCAGACCCAGGTACCATAGTAACTGTAAAAAAAAGAATCAAATAATATTTTATTTACCTTCTGATGGCCCACGGTCTCCTTGTCTTCGCTTGCCGGCAGCTCGCGGTGGACTGAAGTCATGTGACGGCAGGTCCTTCGGTGTAGTCTACCGCGAGCTGCCGGAAAGCCAGGATGGAGCGAAGCAAGACTGCGGGGGCCATCGTAAGGTAAATATAGATTTATTTTTACCATTCTTTCGGTCACACTATCTAAATCCATGCCGGTTGCATGGATTTATATAGTGTGACCAAGTTGTCAAGCACTTTCCAAGTGATGCTAAAATTGCTTGGAAAGCGCTTGATAACCCGCATGCGGAAATGCAAGTGAAGAACGCTTCACATCCGCATGTCCCTGGCAGGAAAAACGTATGCACAGTCCGCATGCACAATCCGCATGCACAATCCGCATGCACAATCCGCATGCACAATCCGCATGTACAATCCGCATGCGTTTTTTCTGCCAGGGAGATGCAGAATTGCTCAGGAAAAAATCCGGAGCATTTCTGCATCGTGGGCACATAGCATTACAGGTGGAGATGGGATCATACAGGCTGTGACAAAGGGGAGATAACTCAATTCAGACTGCAAGAGGGAGAGAGAAACGCACAATCCTTAGCATCCGTGTTTATTAGCTCAAGGAGAGCTCTCAGATAGAAGGGAAAAGTAGGATGAGGGTATGTGCCCACGATGCAGAAAATTTCTGCAGCGTTTCTTCATGGTCTTGTCAGTCAAAAACGCTTGTGGATTTTACATGCGTTTTTGCAGCATTTTTACATGCGGATTTGACTTGAGTTTTTCAAGTCCATTGGGACCTCAAATCCACATGCAGAAATGCACAAATAATGGACATGCTGCGGATTTTTCCGCAAGGAAAATTCCCTGCGGAAAATTCAGCAGCATGGGCACAGAACATGCAGATTTTCATTGGGGATCATGGGGCACGGATTACCAAGCGTTTTGCAAGCGTTTACGCTGCGGAAAATCTGCATCAAAAACGCTTGAAAAACGCATAGTGGCAAGACAGCCTAAGAATAAACCTCTCCTGAAACAAAAGAACTAGTGAAGGCAGCTACAGTGCTGTGAAAAAGTGTTTGCCCCCTTCCTGATTTTTTATTCTTTAGCATCTTTGTGACACTTAAATGTTTCAGATCACAAATTGTAAATATTAGACAAAGGTAACACAAGTAAACACAGAATGCAGTTTAAAAATGAAAGTCTTTATTGTTAAGGGAAAAATAAATCCTAACCTACAGGGCCCTGTGTGAAAAAGCGATTGTTGGCAGATCGATATCGTATGTCTATGGCCAGCTGTAGAGCACTTGGGTTGTATACGTACTTGGCGGCATGACAAGAAAAAAAAAACACTATGTCCTCATTGTGTGAATACACCCGTGCGGTTTTCATAGCTCCTGTGTCGATTGCATTGATTCTTCTATGTGCATTTTTTTCCATTTTTACTTTCGATAATTATATAGTTAATTACTTCTTAAACAATAATACATTTGCAGAAATTCAGCCTTTAAACATATTGACGCAGCAAGCATTCTCAAAGTCATTAAAGCAGAGCATGGCTCAGAATGGAAATTCTTGTATTAAATCAGTGATGAGAAAATGATTTTAGGTGTTTGAAAGCATCAGCGGGTATTGTATATCAGCTTTCCTTCACTTGCGGAGTTTTTGCACTTGCTAAGCTGGAGCCACCATGTTGTTGTCTATCAACCTGCAGGAGCCTTGGCTACTACTGCCAGGATTTGCAGCCCTTTCTTAAGCATTATAAAAAGAGTATTGATGTGATGAGAAGGGAATGTTTGAAGGCAAATCAAATGTAAAAGCGAGAAAGCCAGAGAGAAAATTTATTCATGTCTAAAAATAAAAAGTGATACGGTATATATTTTTTTCTTTAAAGAAGCACTCCCATCGAAGTTTTTATCCTCAATAGTTTTCAATCATCATATTATATAGCACTGTGTACTTACAATTGCTCATTCCGCTTTTCTACCCAGCTAATTCTTCTTTTTTCCATTAGGTGTATGACACATATGTAAAACTCCGGCCAACGGGCCAAATTGGCCCGCAGGGTGAGTATATTTGGCCCACAACACCATTATACTGTATGGAGCACTTTTGGGGGGCATTATACTGTATGGAGTACTATGGGGGGGCATTATAGTGTATGGGGGACTATGTGGGGCAATTATACTGTATGGGGGACTATGTGGGGCCATTATACATTTCTGGGGGACTATGTGGGGCCATTATACTGTATGGTGGACTATGTGGGGCCCGTTATACTGTATGGAGGACTATGTGGGGCCATTATACTGTATGGAAGACTATGTGGGGCCATTATACTGTATGGAGGACTATGTGGGTCCATTATACTGTATGGTGGACTATGTGGGGCCATTATACTGTATGGAGGACTATGTGGGGCCATTATACTGTATGGAGGACTATGTGGGCCATTATACTGTATGGAGGACTATGTGGGCCATTATACTGTATGGAGAACTATGTGGGGCCCGTTATACTGTATGAAGGACTATGTGGGGCCATTATACTGTATGGAAGACTATGTGGGGCCATTATACTGTATGGAGGACTATGTGGGGCCATTATACTGTATGGTGGACTATGTGGGGCCATTATACTGTATGGAGGACTATGTGGGGCCATTATACTGTATGGAGGACTATGTGGGCCATTATACTGTATGGAGGACTATGTGGGCCATTATACTGTATGGAGAACTATGTGGGCCATTATACTGTATGGAGAACTATGTGGGGCCATTATACTGTATGGAGAACTATGTGGGGCCATTATACTGTATGGAGGACTGTGTGGGCCATTATGCTGTATGGAGCACTTTTTGTGGCCATTATACTGTATGGAAGGCAATGCAGGACCCCATTATACTGTATGGAGGACTAAGTGGGGCCCGTTATACTGTATGGAGCACTTTGTGTAGCCATTATACTGTATGGAGCACTATTTGGGGCACTATACTGTATGGAGCGCTTTTTGTGGCCATTATACTTTATGGAGGACTGTGTTGGGGCCATTATACTGTATGGAGGACTATGTGGGGCCATTATACTGTATGGAGGACTATGTGGGCCCATTATACTGTATGGAGCGCTATGTGTTGCCCATTATACTGTATGGAGCGCTATGTGTTGCCCATTATACTGTATGGAGCGCTATGTGTTGCCCATTATACTGTATGGAGCGCTATGTGTTGCCCATTATACTGTATGGAGCGCTATGTGTTGCCCATTATACTGTATGGAGGGCTATGTGGGGCCCATTATACTGTATGGAGGACTATGTGGGGCCCATTATACTGTATGGAGGACTATGTGGGGCCCATTATACTGTATGGAGGGCTATGTGGGGCCCATTATACTGTATGGAGGGCTATGTGGGGCCCATTATACTGTATGGAGGGCTATGTGGGGCCCATTATACTGTATGGAGGGCTATGTGGGGCCCATTATACTGTATGGAGGGCTATGTGGGGCCCATTATACTGTATGGAGGGCTATGTGGGGCCCATTATACTGTATGGAGGGCTATGTGGGGCCCATTATACTGTATGGAGGGCTACAGTTATATGAAAAAGTTTGGGCACCCCTATTAATCTTAAGCTTAATGTTTTATAAAAATTGGTGTTTTTGCAGCAGCTATTTCAGTTTGATATATGTAATAACTGTTGGACACAGTAATGTTTCTGCCTTGAAATGAGGTTTATTGTACTAACAGAAAATGTGCAATCTGCATTCAAACAAAATTTGACAGGTGCATAAGTATGGGCACCCTTATCATTTTCTTGTTTTAAATACTCCTACCTACTTTTTACTGACTTTCTAAAGCACTTTTTTTGGTTTTGTAACCTCATTGAGCTTTGAACTTCATAGCCAGGTGTATGCAATCATGAGAAAAGCTACTTAAAGTGGCCACTTGCAAGTTGTTCTCCTGTTTGAATCTCCTCTGAAGAGTGGCATCATAGGCTCCTCAAAACAACTGTCAAATGATCTGAAAACAAAGATTATTCAACATAGTTGTTCAGGGGAAGGATACAAAAAGCTGTCTCAGAGATTTAACCTGTCAGTTTCCACTGTGAGGAACATAGTAAGGAAATGGAAGAACACAGGGACAGTTCTTGTTAAGGCCAGAAGTGGCAGGCCAAGAAAAACATCAGAAAGGCAGAGAAGAAGAATGGTGAGATCAGTCAAGGACAATCCTCAGACCACCTCCAGAGAGCTGCAGCATCAATTTGCTGCAGATGGTGTCACTGTGCATCGGTCAACTATACAACGCACTTTGCACAAGGAGAAGCTGTATGGGAGAGTGATGCGAAAGAAGCCGTTTCTGCAAGCACGCCACAGAGTCGGCTGAGGTATGCAAAAGCACATTTGGAGAAGCCAATTTCTTTTTGGAATAAGGTCCTGTGGACTGATGAAACCAAGATTGAGTTGTTTGGTCATACAAAAAGGCGTTATGCATGGCGTCAAAAAAACACAGCATTCCAAGAAAAACACTTGCTACCCACAGTAAAATTTGGTGGAGGTTCCATCATGCTTTGGGGCTGTGTGGCCAATGCCGGCACCGGAAATCTTGTTAAAATTGAGGGACGCATGGATTCCACTCAGTATCAGCAGATTCTTGACAATAATGTTCAAGAATCAGTGACAAAGTTGAAGTTACGCAGGGGATGGATCTTTCAGCAAGACAATGATCCAAAACACCGCTCCAAATCTACTCAGGCATTCATGCAGAGGAACAATTACAATGTTCTGGAATGGCCATCCCAGTCCCCAGACCTGAATATCATTGAACTTCTGTGGGATCATTTGAAGAGGGCTGTCCATGCTCGGCGACCATCAAACTTAACTGAACTGGAATTGTTTTGTAAAGAGGAATGGTCAAAAATACCTTCATCCAGGATCCAGGAAATCATTAAAAGCTACAGGAAGCGACTAGAGGCTGTTATTTTTGCAAAAGGAGGATCTACTAAATATTAATGTCACTTTTCTGGTGAGGTGCCCATACTTATGCACCTGTCAAATTTTGTTTGAATGCAGATTGCACATTTTCTGTTAGTACAATAAACCTCATTTCAAGGCAGAAACATTACTGTGTCCAACAGTTATTACATATATCAAACTGAAATAGCTGTTGCAAAAACACCAATTTTTATAAAACATTAAGCTTAAGATTAATAGGGGTGCCCAAACTTTTTCATATAACTATGTGGGGCCATTATACTGTATGGAGGACTATGTGGGCCATTATACTGTATGGAGGACTATGTTGGCCATTATACTGTATGGAGAACTATGTGGGGCCATTATACTGTATGGAAGGCAATGCAGGTCCCCATTATACTGTATGGAGGACTAAGTGGGGCCTTTATACTGTATGGAGCACTTTGTGTAGCCATTATACTGTATGGAGCACTATACTGTATGGAGCGCTTTTTGTGGCCATTATTCTGTATGGAGGACTGTTGGGGCTACTATACAGCATGGAGGACTGTTTGGGGCCATTATATTGTATGGAGTAATATGTGAGGCCATTATACAGTACGGACGACTATATGGGGATTACAGTTGGAGAATCATACTGTGATGGGGTCACCATTCTTTGTCGGGGGGATTGAGGGAGGGGGGTACAGTAGGGTCATCATACTGTGTGTGTGGAGGGTACTGTGGAGGAATTCACTGTGGAGGTATCATACTGTGATTGGGGGCACTTTTGTTGGCATCAAACTTTATTATCTGTATTGTTCAAGGATTTTTATCTTTTGTTATTACATATTTTAATTAGGCCATTGGGCCTTATGCTTTTTATTGCTCTTACATATTATTCCAATATTCTATTCTAAGATCTATTGATTAAAATGTACTTTGTTCGTGGGGCAACTCCTTTAAGTTTGTTTCCATATTAGAAGGTTTATTGTTATATTTGATAAGGAAAAACTTCCTAAATTGTAGACATTTTTTTAATAAATATCAATGTTGGCCCACAACTTTGTCCAGGCTTTTAATTTTGACCCTCTGTGAATTTGAGTTGGACATCCCTGGTCTATGACATCACGTGATTAAAAACTGAGTAGCTGAATCCTTCTAAGCTCTATGTAGAAACAGGAGGTCAATTTTCCCTGCATGACTCATAAGTCACTGCAAAAGTAGAAGGAGCTGGGTCAGGAGTTGAAGAGGGGAATGATTCATGCAGGGAAAATAGACTTCCTGTTTCTACATAGATCATAGAACAGAGAATAATTAGGCTGTAAAGGCAAAATGAGCAATTGTAAGTGTACAGTAAACAAGGAGTTATGTAAAAATTTTGCAACATTTGTCATTTTCATGCCAGTTTGAGGCTAAGTGCCCACGATGCAGAAATGCTGCATATTTTTTCCACTTCTCCCTGGCAGAAAAAACGCATGCGGATTTTACATGCGTTTTTCCTGCCAGGTAGAAGCGTTTGTCAAGCGTCTTCACTTGCATTTCTGCATGCGGGTTATCAAGCGCTTTTCCAAGCGATTTTAGCATCACTTGGAAAAGTGCTTGACAACTTGGTCACACTATATAAATCCATGCAACCGGCATGGATTTATATAGTGTGACTAAGTAATAGTTAAAAAAAAGGAATAAAAATGGTTAAAAATAAAAAATAAAGATTATACTTACAACACACTGGAAGCAGTGGAGGTATCAGTTGCGGTGGTGTGAAAGGACCTGCGGTGACATCATTGAGTCATGCGACAGGTCACGCGACCGCCGATGTCAGCGGTCTCGTGACCTGTCACATGACTAAATGACGTCATGGCAGGTCCTTTCACACCACCGCGATACATACAACAGACCGGACGCATCTCTATGGAGACCGGGGGCCATCGGAAGGCAAGTATAATCTTTATTTTTTATTTTAAATTCTTTTTTTTTTAACAGGATCTATGGTTCCCGAGTCTGGAGGAGAATCTCCTCTTCTCCAAACCCGGGTACCATCTGCACATAGAATCGCATAGATCCGTATGTGCAAATGTGTTTACACTGATATTATGCGTATCAATGCAAGTCAATGGCGGCAATTACGCTGCGTGTCCGCAAAATTAATGGGCATGCTGCGTATTTTTTCGCAATGATAATCCTCAGCGGAAATTTCCGCAGCATGTGCACAGCACATGCGGATTATCATTGGGGACCATGGGGCATGTATTGCCAAGCGTTTTTTAAGAGTTTTCGCTGCAGAAATTCCGCGGCAGAAACGCTTGAAGAACACATAGTGGGCACGCAGCCTGAATCAGTTCCACCAAAATGGGAAGAGTTTTGTGCTCCAGAAATGCTTTCCAGTCTCTACTTCTGCTACCCAGAAGAGGCGACAATTCATGAAGTGACGCTTCGCTAGTCCTGATGAATCGGACTCATAATTTCTCTGTTTCCACCTTGCTTGGTCTCCTGCTTGTTGATGATCTGACCTGGCAACATGCTGTGCAATCAAGTCATCCTGCGCACTTCTATGATGTCATTATAGGTAATGATCCAGATGTTGGGATATTTTTTTACTTTTACTCTTTTCCAGTCTGTTCACGGTTGTCTTTAAAAAACTGCGTTGGTTGTTTCTGGTTTTGCTGTTTTATTTTATTTTTTTTAAAGACTGATCTCTAAATATGCAACCAAGGGTCATCACGTACCGTCTCCCCTATTTACTGATTTTAGCAATCAGGATACTGGATAATTTATTATTGTATTAATATGTAATCATATATTCTTCTCACATGTAAAAGAGCTGACTTTAAAGCACCACTGTAGCGTTTTCTTTTTCAGTGCTTAAGTGGTGCTACTAATCGAAGCCCCCTGACTTTAGTATTATACTCAACACCCACTGTCTTCAGCCCTTTCCGGCACTGATCTGGTCCCGCGCTGCCATCTTGTGACCGCAACTTCTGATGGACCGGAAGTCAGAGGTAACCGTCACAAGCTTTGTTCTGCCTCTCATAGACTTACATTGAGTAGTGACTTCCGGGTTACTCCAGCAAACACTGAAGCGATCCTCAAGTCACAAACTGCTGGAAAAAGGCCGGAGCGGCGCTGAGAACAGATGAAGACGGCGGCTGGTATATATAACACTAGGGGCAGGGAACTTAGATTATTAGCACCACTCCAGCGCTGGAAAACAAAACCACTGGAGTAGTATTTTAAGAGCAATACAAAAGAATTCAAGACAAAAAACATATTCATAAAGCAGATTTTAATTGTTACATCACTTACCACTGTAGTTCTATTACCCCAAACCTCAGGGAGCTGTACCCTCAGACCATTAACAAGGGCAATTGTGTGAAGGAGGCTCCCGACTGCTTATCTCAATAGCTTAGTCATCCTCCCCCTCTGCCTATGTGTAGACTATGATAGAGAAGGGGGCTAATAAAAATACCAATCATCCAGCCCCCTTCACATACTACTGTTCCGAATGTTCCGAAACATGTTGACCAAAAGCGAAACTGCCGGAACCTGGGAGATCAAGCCGCTACCTGATTAAGGTGACACCTGCCCTAATGAAACTGTATTAGTATATTTATAACTTGACTGAAAATCCCCTTTAATAGCACGGATACTGTGATATCTATATGTAGATTAGGTGACGTTTGGAGCTGTAAGAAATATGGGGTAATATCATTGAAGCTGGTAACCGTCCCTCTGCCCAGTTAGTGCTAAATAGTTCTTTTTTTTAGGCTTTTAAATCTCTAAAAGGCTCATTTATTAAAGTAACAAGAAGGGTTTTAGGCTCAGGCAGACAGCTCTTTTTATGGGGATTTCATTGTGACTCTTTGAAGTGCGTTCACCTCTTTGGAGCTGGCAGTTCTTTACCTGTGCTCTGTGAATCAAACACATTGCCCCCGGGCTGTTGTGCGCCGCTTGTTTGATGTTTGAATAGGAAGAAATAATCTTTTATGCTCATTGCAAACCTCAGTATACACAAAGCCTGGCTTCTCATACAGATGAGCAAAATACAGGATAGGATTCCATGGCTCATCACTATATATATCAGTTGGCAACGCGGAGAAGAACCAGTCTCTTAGAAGCAGCCTTCCAGACTTCAACCTAAGACTTGGAAGATCCGCATATATTACCGTATATTCCGGCGTATAAGACGACTTTTGAAGACTGAAAAATCTTCTGTCTAGTCTGGGGTCGTCTTATACGCCGGTAATGCTTTTGAACTTTCAGAAATTGACATGCGGGGATACTCTGGGGGTGTTAATAAGCTGCCGTGGCCGTATCCCTGCCATGTCGGAGTTAATATAAGGTGGAGGGAGTTAAAATACGGCGGCGGTAGGTCCAGACAGTCAGCGCTTCTGTGCTGAAACTGACACATCGCTGCGTATTCCCAGCTCCGGACACAGCGCAGGGCTTCTGTGCCGACAGCTTTCACTTGTCACAGAAGCGCTGCGCTGTGTCCGGAGCTGGGAAGTTCGCATCGCTTCTGTGACAATATATGAAAAGCCGGCAATTCAGCAGCGGCATAAGCCGGCACCCGACAATTTAGAATAGAAAGAATAGAGCTTCACACATAGATTAGATAGATAGAAACATGTCAGTCACATATATATGAAGTACAGTGACAGTATTGCTTACTGTACTTGTCATTTAGTGTAAAGGATTTATTAAAACAAATAATAGTGTTTTCATGCACCGTCTCTTTAAAAAAGCCGGCCGGCAATTCAGCATCTGTACCCGACAATTTATAACAGAAAGATAGAGCTTCACACATAGATTAGATAGATAGAAACATGTCAGTCACATATATAAGAAGTACAGTGACAGTGCTGGTTACTGTACTTGTCATCTAGTGTTAAAATAACGGATTTATTTAAAAAAAAATTGGCGTGGGGTTCCCCGTAATTTTAGTCTCTAGCGGAGGTTAAGCAAAGAGCTGGGGCAGATGTTTGAAGCCTGGGAAGGGGGTAATACCCACGGAGCTTCCCAGGCTACTAATATCAGCCCCCAGCTGAATACCTAGCCTTTACTAGCTATTAAAATGGGGGACCCCCCCAAAAAAATGACGTGGGGTCCCCCCTAATTTAATAGCTAGCAAAGGCTAGGCAGACAGCTGGGGGCTGATATTAATAGCCCAGGAAGGGAGCCATGAATATTGGCCCCCTCCCAGGCTAGAAACACCAGCCGTCAGCCGCCCCAGAAATGGCGCATTCATAGGATGCGCCAATTCTGGCACTTAGCCTCGCTCTTCCACGCTGCCCTGGTGCGGTGGCAGGGGGTAATAGGGCTGGGGTTGATGTCAGCTTATAATGCCAGCTGACATCAAGCCCAGGTTAGTAATGGAGAGGCGTCTATAAGACACCCCCATTACTAACCCCATAGTAAAAGTTAAAAAAAACACAAACACCCAGAATAAAGTCCTTTAATTGAAATAAACACACAATTCTTTATTGTTCTAAATTAAACCATACTTACCATCACGCCCATTCCAGCTGAAGCCAACGATCTCCTGCAATAAAAGTAAAATAATAAAGCAACCTCATCCTTACCTCTCCATGGTTCCCAGGACCGATCCAGCTCTGCTACATTCACATGACAGGCTGCACCGCAGCAGAACGCTGCCATCCAGCCTGTCATCCCGCAGACACTGAGAAGCGCAGGCATGCTTGCGCTCTGCAGTGTCTGGCTGTGACGGCATCCAGATGAGCCGACAATGAACTCAGCTCACCTCCTGGACGTCCGTCACTGACAGCGTGGGAAACTTCTACTGCGCATGCGGGGAGCAGGAGAATTTTCCCACGCTGTCAGTGACGTGCATGAGGTGAGCCGAGTTCATTGGACATGATCTCGGCTCATCTGGATGCCGTCACAGTCAGACACTGAGGAGCACAAGCATGCCTGCTCTTCTCAGTGTCTGCCACATGGCAAGCTGAACGGCAGCGTTCTGCTGCGGTGCAGCCTGTCATGTGAATGTAGCACAGCTGGACCGGTCCTGGGAACCATGGAAAGGTAAGGATGAGGTTGCTTTATTATTTTACTTTTATTGCAGGAGATCGTTGGCTTCAGCTGGAATGGGCGTGATGGTAAGTATGGTTTAATTTAGAACATTAAAAAATTGTGTCTTTATTTCAATTAAAGGACTTTATTCTGGGTGTTTGTGTTTTTTTTAATTACTTTACTAGAAATTCATGGCGGTCATGTCTAATATTGGCGTGACCCCATGAATTTCGGGCTTAGGGCCAGCTGATAATGCCAAGCTGGCCTTAACCCCTTTATTACCCAGTGAGCCACCGCACCAGGGCCCTGGATGAGTTGGGTACAGCGCCAGAAGATGGCGCTTCTATGAACGCACCATTTTCCGGGGTGGCTGCGGACTGCAATTTGCAGCGGGGGGGGGCCAGAAAGCTTGGGCCTCCCTGTGCTGCAGATTCCAGCCCCCAGCTGCCTAGTTGTACCTGGCTGGACACAAAAATAGGGCGAAGCCCCACGTCTTTTTTTTTTTAATTATTTCATGAAATAATTAAAAAAAAAAGGGCTTCCCTATATTGTTGTGTCCGGCCAGGTACAAATAGGCAGCTGGTGGTTGGGGGCAGCCCGTTCCTGCCTGCTGTACCTGGCTGGACACAAAAATATGGCGAAGCCCACGTCAACATTTTTGGGAAAAATTAATTACAAAATTAATAATAATTTAGGGACTGCATCTTTATTAACCCCTCAATTGTCATTTAGTGTTAAAATAAAGGATTTTTTAAAAAGAAAATTGGCGTGGGATCCACCATCATTATAGTCTCTAGCGGAGGTTAAGCAGACGGCTGGGGCAGATGTTTGAAGTCTGGGAAGGGGGTAATACCCACGGAGCTTCCCAGGCTACTAATATCAGCCCCCAGCTGAATACCTAGCCTTTACTAGCTATTAGAATGGGGGACCCCCCCAAAAAATGACGTGGGGTCCCCCCTATTTTAATATGTTTATGAGTGACAGTTTTCCTGCTATATACCTGCATGTCATAAGAATTTAAATTAAAAAAAGGACCATGTTAAATTCAAATCTGTTTTTTTTTTAATTTTTACCGGTGTTTGGTATGCGTTGGAAAAGGGGTAGTCTTATACGGTGAATATATCCTAAACTCTAGATTTTAACAGGAAAGTAGGGGGGTCGTCTTATACACCAGGTCGTCTTATACGCCGGAATATACGGTACATGGAACTTTATCTGCTCAGTCATTTTATCATCTCTAGAAAGCCTTTGTTCTAAGTGACAAGCTAACTGCGATCTGTTATTCTCTGAGCCTGCAATATAATTACAGAAATACATGAAGCTTAATGCAAAAAAGTGTATGTTTATGACTAGGGCTACATGGGAACTTTGGATGCGACAACCATCTTGTGACCAAACTTTGCCCGGTGCCGCTGCTACAACACGGTGCTATAGTAGTGAATGCGGTCACATTGCATTGTCTACACTACTGCGAGCACGACAAGCAAGTTGCAAAAAATCAGATTTGTTTGGATTTTTATCACGATGTGGCAGCAGCACCAAGTGAATGTTGGTCACTTATTTAAGCTTTTCTAAAAGTCCATAAAGTGAAAGTATTAGCCAAATAGCCCTGCTGCTATCCCCCCCCCCCTCCCCCCACCTGCTACCTGTCAGCTTGGAAATGATGTGCAGTCTTAGTGTAGCTGGTTATAGATTAGGAAGAGCTGAACAAAAGTTATGTATACAGCATGTGAACAAAAGTATTGGGGCACCTATGTTACACCTACAAGAGCTTTTGTGAAATCCCTTTATAAATCCATAGGAATTAATATGAAGTTGATTTCTCCCCCACTTTGCAACTGCAACAACTTCCATTCTTCTGGGTTGGCGTTCTCATAATTGGGCCTTCAAGGGAACCTGACAGCTGATACATTCTGCCTGTAGATCGGGAAGCATGTATCGGGCTACTTGATTTCAGCCAGGTATGTTTGACTCTGAAGCTCTGCGGCGTTCCATAGGAAAACATACTATAAAAGCTGCCTGCTCCCCTAGAGAACAGGTTCCTCCCTATGTGCTTGTGTAGAGACAGACCTGTCACTCCAGGTGAACAGGAGGGGAGAAGCCGCCGGGGACCCACCTGTCCAACTAGTATCCCGTGGAGCTCTGTATTCAGAGGCTTTTACATTATGTTGTTCTGTGAAATGCCTTAGCAATAGCTTTTCATAGTCAGACATACCTGGCTGACACCATGCCACCACTGTCTGATACATGCTGCCAGGTTCCCTTTAACGCTTTACCTTATGTATTTCACTATGCTACTTATATACAAATGTTCATATAGGCCTATATATGCTTTCATGGTGTAGTACTGTACACCTCTTTTGTTTTTTCTTTTGTTCTCTAAAATAAGGAAAATTTTAAAGAAAATATAATTATATATGTATTCCAAAAAATTTGAGGTAGTACTATTTAATGGCCCATCATGGCGACATTTCGGTTCTAAAGTGAGAACCTTTCTCAAGTCAGGTTTGAGAAAGGTTCTCACTTTAGAACCAAAACGTCACCATGATGAGCCATTACAGAGTACTACTTTTTTTCACTTTGAATGGTGTGCTGCCTCCAATATTTTGGATTGTATTGAAGGTTTGATCTGTACCTGGAAGGCTTGGCACCCTGACACTATATGTTAGTGCTGCTTCTATTTTTCTTTATATAATATATTTTTTATCTATCTATCTTTGCTTCTTTTCATTTCACTCAATATGGCAGTAGTATGGTATTCTTGGCACATGGGACATGTTTACTTGCCCACTGGGTAGCGTGCGCATACAATTTTGCTCTCATTAATGCAACTGTATGCAGGCAGGGTTTAGGCTGCAGTGATAGCTACGATCACAATAGAACATTTGTAGTTGTATCACGATTGTGGAAAAAAATGCAAAGTTGCCACAATGTGGCTAAGACCCCGCACATCCACCCATGGTTGGGCATGGACAGTGGCAGTACAATTTTTAAGGTGTAGTCTGCAGCCATTGCCCAGTCACAGATGTTGTTTTGGCCACAGCAACAGCCATAATGTGTACCGGGATGCCAATCTTAATCTGTAAAATACCCAGATGGCTACAATACCAGGCTGACCAGGTGCTTAATGCCTGGTGGGTTTTCCAGGAGAATGCCAAGGTATCAAAGGAGTTTTCTCAAATTTGAAAATTATCTATTCAAAGGATAGGACATAACTTTCCGATCGCTGGGGAATCCGACCGTCATGTCCCCCTGCCATCCTGAGAATTGGGGCTTTTAAAAGCTCTGGCTGAATGTAACTGTTATCTATCATGCGCACTACTGCTTCATTCACTCTTAATGCGAGCACCAGAGATTGGCAAGCACTGGATGGATGGAGCGGCAGTGCTCATGATTGACCTTCCTTCCATTCAGGTGGGGCTCTTCAGAGCTCTGGGTCTTGAATTTGTTGGGGGCCACTGCAGTCAGACCTTCAGCGATCGGAAAGTGATCCTCTAGATCGGCTATCCTATGAATAGGGGATAACTTACATACTTGAGAATAGCTTTTTAAGCAAGTGTGGCTGGTGCTGGGCTTGTAATTTGTGCCGACACCATTCATGAAGGGATACTGTGCCTAGCACTAATTGTTGCTTTTCTTCCTCACCAAGTAACTGCATTAAGGCCTTAAATGTACTTTCTACAATAGGTTCTTCCTACACTGTCACTGAATGTACTACATTATAATAGACCATCAGAAAAAAAGATTTGCACAGTTGATGTGCTTAGCTCTCAGAGTACTGCCTAGGCTGAAAATCCCAGCCATGAAAATATTAGGTAGGAATTAGTTTTTAACATTTGGATAATAAACACAATTGTTTATTGAAAATCCTAGATCCTTCATATGGTCAGGAATTGAAACCCAAAGATTGATCATTGAAGATAAGTTTTCAGCAGTTCTAATTGTGCTCCTTAAAGAAGTCCTTTCCCCAGTATGAGCATGTTAATCTGGCTACATCATGAAATTGTGATTTCAGAACTGATTAAAATGTCGTTTTTATGTTTTTTTTTTCTGTTCTTTGCAGAGATATAAGGTTGTAAAGTTTTATAATTTATGTTATGTTCAAGGGGACGTTACCAGAGATTTGTCTATAAGGGTGTGTACTTCTTCACCTGTATGACATTGACCAATCATAGTACACGCACTCAGAGACAAATGTTTGGTAACACCACTTTGAAATACCATGAATTATAACCTAAAAACTTTACAAGCTACTATCTCCAAAACTAAGAGGAGAAATTAAAGAATAAAAACTAAGTTTTACTAGTTTCTGCAGACACTATTCCATGATGTGGCCAGTTTAACATGCACAAACTGGCGAAAGGTCTTCTTTAATCTACAAAGTTGTTCTTCTCGCTGCAAGTCCTATTGAAGCTACTTGAATTTCCATTTGCCTTTTTAGATTTTATTCTGAGATCTTGTTACTGAAAAATGTGAAAAGCCAGACCAGGAAAATAAACCTTTATACTCTGACGTAAATAAGGCTTTCATGTGGTTGTCACCATAAGTTTATTATCCAACAGTTGTCTATAGATTTCTTTGTTGTACAATATTACTAAACAATACATTTCCATGAATGGGCTTACAAAATGTGCTGCTCTCCCTGGAGTATAGAGTTGACATGATGTGTATATATAGGTTGAAGCAGTGACAAATCTACATCTGTCCTCATGGTTTTACACAATGACACATTCTGCAATGAATGGAAAGCTTCTGTTCTCACGGAGATAGATTGGCAAGTCACGCGCCTTCGGATGATTACAGTTATTTGTCAGAAAAGTTTGTTACTCTTCTCAAACAGGCAGCAAAGTTCTGCCACCTTGACCGATAAATAATGGTTGTGGAGATGAGTTTAGAAATCTTCAGTCACTGTTTGCTTCTATTCCTCGGAAGATTAAAATGATTTCTCTGACTTTTCCAATCATGCATTCCTCAAAGATCTATTCCTTGTTGTTTCAGCACTGTAAATCCTGAAAATATAATTTTTTTTGTAATTTAGTTTTATTATTTATGCCATTTGCTGAGATAAAACCACATTTATATTCACTGGTAAGGGGTTAAAGAGGATCCATTATCTTTCCTGCCATGTCTGTTTTAGTAAATTATTACATTGGTATACAGTGATTTTAGTGCCAACGATGTCTGATTTGGTTTTATATTACTTTTATGGTGCTAATTAAGAATATGACTTTGGTTTTGCCAGATTGGCTCTAGTTTTTGAGATATTTAATAGTTTAAACTATTTCTTTCACCATTTGTCCATTGTTGTAGGTGTTCCACACATGTTTTGCAAACCATATGTGGAGCCCAAGACGTATCCTGGTCTCCAAGTTGTACTTCAAAATAAGCCAGGTATATACACTATGCTCAAAGTCTGTGATATTTCTTTGTTTTTAAACCATGTACTCTCCACAGATGTAACAGAATACATCAGGATTGTTGATGCAGGTTCTTCTTAATGAAGTCATAATTTTTACATGTATATACCTTTATTTTTCAGACTATAAGACGCACAATTTTGGGGTGGAAAATGGAGAAAAATATTTTTTTTATAAGATGGGGGTCTGTCTTATAGTCGAAATAGGTATATTATTTGGGGATTTTGGCGGTGGCGCGGGGGTCATAGAAGGCATGGTCCCTCAGGAAGCCGGCAGAAGTGGAGCAATGCTGCGGGCCCTGGGTGAGAAGTGGGTGTCCCAGCAGCGGGGGGTTTCAGCGGTGGTGGAGCATAATAGCAGTAAGCAGGGACCCTCCCTCAGGAACCCGGTGGCGGCAGAAGCGGTGAGATGCAGTGGGCCCGGTGGCGGCGGTGAGGCAGAGCACAGTGCACTGCTTTTCCGGCAGCCATCTTCCAGAAGCCGTGGTCTACAGGGCAAAGGCCGACAGAGCCGGCGCATGCGCAGACTGGGATCTCGGCAGCCATTTCCCTGAGGCCCACGGCTTCAGGAAGATGGCCATTGAAGGCAGCGCGTGCGCTGTTTAGATTTCGGCTGGGCCGAGATCCCAGTCTGCCCATGCGGTCCACGGCTTCAGGGAAATGGCCACCGGGAAAGCTTTGCCTGAGCATCGATACCGGGCCTGCAGAATCGCACGGCTTCTGCCGCCGGGTTCTTGACGGAGGGACCCTGCTTCCTGCGATTCCGCTCCACCACCATCGCAACTCCACAGTAAACTACATTCGGACCATAAGACGCACCCCCCATTTTCCTCCCAAATTTTGCTCGAAAAAGTACGTCTTATGGTCTGAAAAATACGGTATATACTTCTTAAGACAGAACTTTTTGAGCGTAAACTTTTGCTGTAGACAATTTTTTTCCTCAGCAAATTCACAGTAGAATTCTGGCTTCAAAAGTCGCTTTTATAGCATTGTAGGTCAACAAATTGAAATACTAAATAATTATATGGGATATTTCATTACCTAAGACACTGTTAAAGAATCAAAAGACAGACCTAAAGCTATTGCATTTGTTATCACACACAAGTCGCATTGAGGGATTGTATTATTTTCATGGATGTCCATTATCTCAAAAACTAGAACCAATTCAGCAGAAGTAATGGGATTTTTGAATTCACCACCCTCAAAATACCCTACCTTGGTACCTGTAAAAAAAATATTTTTGTAGACCTGTTATATTTTGCATAATATAACAATTCTGGGGCATCTTTTTTGATGACTCTCCATTGTGTTATTTCTGCTTAAAATGTATACATTAATTGACAACTGGGTGGTACCAATTGTGGATATGTCCATGCATGACCTTGCACAGTCTTATCAGTGCTACCAATGTCAGACTGTGTAGGGACACAGCCCTTTGATCAGAGAAATAGTAACCACCCAGTTGTCAATTTATGGAGAGATCAACAGAGGAACGACACAGATATATAAGAAAAGATGTTCCCGAATTCTTATTTCATGGTGAATAGCATTTACTAACACAGACATGTCAGTGATGAGTCGTGATGGGTCCTCTATAAAAGTAAATAAATTGGTACGTCCTTCTCTTTTTAGGCCTTTTTGGTGTTTTGGTTGTGCATTTTCTCATACATATTTTTACATCAAAGGGAACATTTGAGCTGGGCATGTGGGAGAGGGGAATCATTCCCTAAAGTTTTTTTTGTTTTCCCTGTTAAACTGTGTGGTCGTGAATGGGTTTCCATGATCGTCCCAAAGTGAAATCTACTGAACAGATACAGTCTTCCTGAATGGTAGAGAATGCCATTGGGCAGTATTTTGAATTTAGTGTAGGCATCATTTTACTTTAGCCAATAATTGTTGTTGTTACTAGTACGGTGTAATACATGACATGGTGGTAGATGTTCCATGGTAACTTCGGCTGTACAAATATGTGCAGTGTCTGTAGTGGGGACCTTGTACTTTCAGCTGATATGGACCTCTTTGCTTTCTTATATGAGCTGGTTAAAGCGTTTGCTATTACCCAGTGCATGAGCCTGTGTATTCTTAAGTAGGCCATAGACTTTAGACCTTTGCCAGTGGGATCAACTGATAGTCTAATGTTTGTAGTTGCTGCCAAAAATAAATGGGACATAATGGGCTTTTCATACTATTGTTTCCTCTAGCAGAAGAAGCCCTGTAGATTACTGTTGCTGTTCATTTTCCTCAGTATGCAGTATCGTCTGCCATGGACACACCACTATGAATATATGTATGAACGCAAGACACCTTTTAATCCCTTTCTGCGCCCTGGGCCTTTATTGGACCAAATACGTATTATGCCCTGGCATAATAGGCTGTGCGGGTGCGATCACTGCTGGGTGTCAGCTGATTCTAAGAGCTGACACCCGGTACTATGTGCCGGGGGTGGTGCCACACCGCTTCCGGCACATTAACCCCAGAAATGCTGCTATCGAAGTAGATCGCAGCATTTCCGGGGCAAGCAGAGGTAAGAGCGTCCCTCTTACCTTGGATAAGTGACCCCGTGCTGTGAGCACGGGGTCCCGATCGGTGCCATGGTGATCCCATGTCGTCATGACGACATCCAGGTGAGCAGACATCAGGAAGTTAGGTAGATCATGCTTAGTGCAAGTTCTACCCAACTTGTGTCTTCAGGGCTGACAGCCTGCATAGCACAGAGATGCTGCTGCATTTCTATGCTATGCAAGCGATCAGCCTGCAAAAAATGAAAGTCCCATAGTGGGACAAAGTATAAAAGTAAAAAAAGTGTCAAAATGAAAAAAATAAAATGTATGTGTGTGTGTGTGTATATATATATATATATATATATATATATATATATATATATATATATATATATATATATATATATATATATATATATATATATATACACATATATATATACATATATATATATATATATACACATATATATATACATATATATACATATATATATATAGAAAAAATTACAAAATAATCCCAAAAAATAACAATATACTGTATCCATAAATAAATATTATTATGAAAAAAAAAGACAACAAACCAATTAGAGCACACACATTTGGTATCGCCTCGTTCGGAACAACCTGTCCTATAAAACTGTCTCTCTAGTTAACCCCTTTAGTGAACACGGTAAAAAAAAAAAAAAGCAAAAAAAACAGCAATGCTTTATCATCATACCGCCGAACAAAAAATGGATAAAAAACACGAATGTAAATAAAAATAGTACTGCTGAAATGTCATCTTGTCACACGAAAAACAAGCCGCCATGCAGCTCCATCAGCCGAAAAATAAAATAGTTATATCTCTCAATAAAGCAATACAAAAAAATGTTTTTTTTATAAAATAGTTTTTATTGTGTAAAAGCGCCAAAACATAAAAAAACAATATAAATGTAGTATCGCTGTAAACGTACTGACGCGAAGAATAAAGCTGACATATCAAATTTTACCACAAGTGGAATGGCATAAAAAAAATAAAATAAATAAAATCCTGAATTGTTGGTTTTTGTTTATTCTGCCTCCCAAAAATCGGAATAGAAAGTGATCAAAAAATGTAATTTGCCCGAAAATGGTACCAATAAAAACGTCAACCCGTCCCGCAGAAAACAAGCCATCACATGACTCTGTCGGCCGAAATATGGAAAAATGATTGCAAAAACTAGTCTTTGCAAAAAAAAAAGCATCTTTTAGTGTGTGACAGCTGCCAAACATAAAAACCTGATATGAATCTGGTATCGCTGTAATTGCACCGACCCGAAGAATAAAGTAATCTAATCACTTATACCGCACGAGGAACGGCTTAAAAAATAAACACTAGGGTCAGGGCTGTTATACTGCCAAAAAAAACTTGCGGGGATTGCCTGCCATGCACGAGCGATCCCCGCATATTTTTTTTTTGAGTGTCTTAACAACCGTGAAACAGGTGGGGCGGGGACTCAAGCATGTCACTCGAGCACTCTCAATACATGGTGCATACCTGAGTACTCGATGTAAACTCAAGTAGCGAGCACTTGCGCTCAAGACTAATGACAACTTATTCAATATGATGACCTAATGTTATCAAATTCTGTGTCGTACCTGTGAGTTCAAAATTTTCACTATACGCCTTGATAAAATCCTTGAGGGGTGTAGTTTCCAAAATAGGGTCACTTGTGGAGGGGTTTCCACTGTTTAGGCACATCAGGTTTCTCTAAACGCGACATGGTGTCGGCTCTTGATTCCAGCCAATTTTGCGTTCAAAAAGTCACACAGTGCTCCTTCCCTTCTGAACTCTGCCGTGTGACCAAACACTGTATTTTCCCCACATATGGGGTATTTGCGTACTCAGGAGAAATTGCACAACAGTTTTTGGGGTCCATTGTCTCCTCTTAACCTTGTGAAAATAAAAATTTGGGGCTAAAACATTTTTGTGGAAAAAGTTAGATTTTTTTTATTTTTATTTTCATGGTTCTACGTTATAAACTTCTGTGATGCACCTGCGGGTTCAGGGTGCTCACCACACATCTAGAGAAGTTCCTTGAGGGGTCTAGTTTCCAAAAATGGTGTCACTTGTGGGGGTTTCCACTGTTTAGGCACATCAGGGGCTCTCCAAACGAGACATGGCGTCAGCTTATTATTCAAGCAAATTTTACGTTCAAAAAGTCAAATGGCGCTCCTTCTCTTCCAAACCCTGCCGTGCGCCCAAACAGCGGTTTCCCCCCACATATGGGGTATCTGCTTACTTAGGATAAATAGTGCAACAAATGTTATGGTGTAATTTCTCCTGTTACCTTCTGTAAATGCAAAATTGGGGGCTGAAAAACATTTTTGTGGGAAAAATGTGAAAATTTTATTTTTACGGCTCAATGTTATAAACTTCTGTGAAGCACCTGGGGGTTCAAGGTGCTCACCACACATCTAGATAAGTTCCCTGAGGGGTCTAGTTTCCAAAATGGTGTCATTTGTGAGGGGTTTCCACTGTTTAGGCACATCAGGGGCTCTCCAAACGCAACATGGCATCTGCTAATTATTCAAGCAAATTTTACATTCAAAAAGTCAAATAGCGCTTCTTCCCTTCCGAGCCCTGCCGTGCGCCCGAACAGTGTTTTTTCCTCACATATTGGGTATCTCCGTGCTTAGGAGAAATTGCACAACAAATTTTGGGGTCCATTTTTTCCTGTTACCGTTGCGAAAATAAAAAATTTGGGTCTAAAGTAACATTTTTGTGAAAAAAGTTAATGTTCATTTTTTTTCTTCCACATTCCAAAAATTCCTGTGAAGCACCTGAAGGGTTAATATACTTCTTGAATGTGATTTTGAGCACCCTGAGGGGTGCAGTTTTTATACTGATGTCAGCCGTACATGTTCTTGGTCAGACACATGTTCCTTTTTGATCAGGTGTCAGGTGAGTACGGTCTGTTTTATTACTGTTTAAGGGCTCGTGCAGACAACTGTATTTTTGGTCCGAGTGTAATCCGACAAAACATCGAACTTCACTCGGACTAATGTGGGGTCATGCACACGTGATATTTTTCCGTCCAAGGAAAGAATCGCAGCATGCCCGAGTTTGATCCGATACTTGAATTGCACTCGGCCATGTAAGTCAATGAGTCCGTGCAAAACATCGGACTGCACTCAGATGACATCCAAGTGCAGTGCTATTTTTCATGGACTAATAGAATGGAAAAGATGGGAGAATTTTTTTTTTCCATTTTCTTCTTATTCGAGAAAATTGAATCACACCATGAGCACACTCTGATCTGAGTATTTAAACCAAACAGGAAATCAGGTACCTGATTAAGGAGTCAACCCGACTTCGAAATGCATTGTATGTATTCATAAGAATCCAGAGAACATACACCCTCGTCTTCACTCTGAGGCAGCGACCGGGAATCACCGCTTTTTTTTCTGTTTGGTTTGAATACGTTTCTTCCCACCAGCATGTGGTCAGCTTTCGGAGAAGCCGACTTTCATTCTTATAAGTTCGGAGTTGTGCCGGGTCACAACCCAGGCAGGTGGGTATATAGAATCCCTTGCTCGCTGTGTCTTATATTGGGGGTAACACACTTGGAGTGTCTTCTTTCTTTTCTTTTTCACTCTGATCAGAGTGATTAGCATAATTGGTCCGATCCTCTCGGACGAGAGAGGATACGGTGGTGTGACCGTAGAAGTTTTTGAATTTTTTTTTGATCCGAGAAAATATGGTGTTATCTTATAAACGCAATGAATTTTGTCCTCTATGGAAACTGCCGAACTGCTTGTAGAAGATTCAATACCAGTGCATCAGTTGATGGACCAAATTACAGCCGGTCCCTATCTTTGTGTAATCAGAGTTTCTCTGACTGTGACGTGCTGCTATGCGTCTCCAGTGTAATTTCCCTGATGTCTGGACCTCTGCACATTGAACACTAGATCCTTGGTAATATGGTGATATTACTTATTTTATGGCTTCTGTGTTAATGAGTACTGCTTATTTGTCTCATTACATGCTTGTGATGTCTTGGTGTCTTTTGCATGTCGCCTGCTGGGATGGATGGATCTTTTTATGTAATATGTAAGGTATCCTGCTGAATTCCCACATGACCATTGATGGCAGCATTTCAGGACAATTGAACTAAGCAACCTGTGATGCATTTTCATCTTCAGGTATTTTGTTTTATTTTTTATTATGTACCATTATGGCTTTCACTGTCAATTGTTTGGCCTAATGATAATATTTTTTTTCTTTTTTTGACATATGGATTTACACATATGCCATAGTACATAACAAAGCATCTTTAGCTTAATACTGTAATATTTATAGATGATTAGCATTATAGTGATTAGGCAGAGCTAACGCATTTTAGCCATATGAGCCAAGTTCACAGTCCAATAAAATATATCTAGATGTGTTTGAAATATACATTTATTTATTTATTTTACTCACTTATATAGCGCCATTAATTCCACAGCGCTTCAGACATTATGGGCACTGTCCCCATTGGGGCTCACAATCTACATTCCCTATCAGTATGTCTTTGGAGTGTGGGAGGAAACCGGAGAACCCGGAGGAAACCCTTTCAAACACGGGGAGAACATACAAACTCCTTGCAGATGTCGTCCTTGTCGTCTATATAACTTATATTTTGAGATATAAGCCGGGTTCTGACATATCTTGGGAGAAATCACCTTCACTTCCAGCTTATATTTGTCAAAGGAGAGCATTCTCCTGTTAGACGAGGAGTTTCATGGTTCAGCATGTCATCCTTCTTGTGTCTAGCTCATGTCAGCAGCTAAGCCAGCCCCCTTCTATCTTTGCAGGGCTGATCATTTTAGTATGAACACAGACTCAAGTAAAGCATGTGGGAAGGGATTGAAGAGATGTGCATCAATTGGCTGCGATATATACTTCTCACAAAAAAGTTAGGGATATTTGGCTTTCTGGTGAAATTTCAGAAGTATCCTAAAATGCACTCTAATCTTTTCAGGTGAACTTAATGTGACCGTCTCTAAACTTTTCACTGCACATCTCCAACTGTTCAATATTTCAGTACTTTTTGCAGAACTTGCTGTTCTCTAACAAGGAGCTTAATGGTAAAATTCACAACAGGTGTTTGATCCATGTATTGCCCAATAAATTTCGGGGTTCAATTAGAATTGATATTTATACAGTCCTCCTCATCATGCTGTTCACATTTTGACATGATGAGACCAAGACGACACAATTGACCAACAGTTCCTCGCCATTGCGAGACTTCAAGCCGTATGTTCTCAGACAGAAGTGGCCACTGAGCTTAGAGTGTCACAGAGTGTTATCAGCGGGTTGCAACAGAGATACAGAGAGACTGAAAGAGTCACAGAAAAGCAGAGAAGTGGACGTCACTTGGCCACATCCCACGCTGATGACCACTTCATTGTGAAGAATGCCCTTCGGAACAGGATGATGAATGCCACACAACTCCAGGTACATTTAAGGGAGGTGAGAGGCACCCAAGTGTCACGTTAGACCATTCAAAACCATTTACATCAGCGTGGTCTGCGTACTAGACGACCTGCAAGGGTATCTGACCACACCATCAGGCACACGTGTCATCGTCAGGGAGCATCTACGCTGGACGAGGGACCAGTGGGCCTCAGTGCTGTTCACTGATGAAAGTCGATTCACGCTGAGCAGAAATGGTAGCCGCCAATGATGTTAGAGACATCAAGGAGAGCGCTATGCATCAGCCACTGTTGTCACCAGATGAGCCTTTTGTGGCGTAGGAGTTACAGTGTGGGCAGATCACTCGTCAGTACAGAACTGACCTACACTTTGTAAATGGTACATTGACAAGTCCCTACTACTTGAATAACATCAATAATCCAGTCATTGTGCCTCTGCATGAACAGCACAGGCCTATGGATGACAATGCTCCAGCTCATCAAGGTCGCATCATTGGGGAAGGGCTGCTGGAGACTGGGGTACCTCAAATGGAGTGGCCTGCACTTTCTCCAGACCTGAATCCCATAGAAAACCTATGGAATCAGTTGAGTCATCGTGTAGAGGCTCGTAACTCCTAACCCCATAACCTCAATGACCTGAGGGCCGCCCTTCAAGAAGGGTGGGATGCCATGCCTCAGCAGTCAATAAATTGACTAGTGGACAGCATGAGACGTTGTGGTCAAGCTGTAATTGATGCTCAAGGCCACATGACAAGTTCTTGAGACATTGACATTTTTTGTTGAGGTATACCCACCACTGTTAATAGCTTTTGTTGCAATTAATTGATTGAGATCAGGAAATCACCATTGCATGTTTTTACGTAAATGCCCTACTTTCATGATAAAATGTCACTTTAGTGTTTTCCTTAAATTTCACCTGACAGCCAAATATCCCTAACTTTCTGGGAGTAGTGTGTATGTGTAAAATATTGTGTATGTATATGTGTACATATATATACAGTATGTGTAATATGTAATATTTTAGGAAAGCCAGGTGGGACATGGTTGAAGCCTAGCACTGGAGGTCCTGATTACGTGCACCAACGCTAGCTATGTCTAGAGCCGGGCCCTGTGTTCATTTTTAGTCAGTCAGTTGGGGGAGCTGAGCAGAGTGGGTTGTGTTGTGTTGGAGCTGCAGAGAGACAAGCCAGAATCTCTCAGAAGAGACCAAACTGCAAGTATCAGTGGTTGCTATGCACAATAGCCGTTTTGTTTGAACAAACTGGGACTAGCTCAGCCCTGTTTGAGTAGCCAGGGTCTATTTTGTTTAGCTAGCGCCTGGACAAGGCTAGGGATTTTGTATTTATGGTTTTATTTTGGTACTGTGCAACCGGAGGAAATACATGTTAAATTGTTCTGACACAAGAATCCAGTACCATCCCAAATTATAATATGTATGTGTATGTACAGTACAGACCAAAAGTTTGGACACACCTCATTTAAAGATTTTTCTGTATTTTCATGACTATGAAAATTGTACATTTACACTGAAGGCATCAAAACTATGAGTTAACACATGTGGAATTATATAGTTAACAAAAAAGTGTGAAACAACTGAAAATATGTCTTATATTCTAGGTTCTTCAAAGTAGCCACCTTTTGCTTTGATGACTGCTTTGCACACTCTTGGCATTCTCTTGATGAGCTTCAAGAGGTAGTCACCGGAAATGGTCTTCCAACAATCTTGAAGGAGTTCCCAGAGATGCTTAGCACTTGTTGGCCCTTTTGCCTTCACTCTGGGGTCCAGCTCACCCCAAACCATTTCAATTGGGTTCAGGTCTGGTGACTGTGGAGGCCAGGTCATCTGGCGTAGCACCCCATCACTCTCCCTCTTGGTCAAATAGCCCTTACACAGCCTGGAGGTGTGTTTGGGGTCATTGTCCTGTTGAAAAATAAATGATGGTCCAACTAAACGTAAACCGGATGGAATAACATGCCGCTGCAAGATGCTGTGGTAGCCATGCTGGTTCAGTATGCCTTCAATTTTGAATAAATCCCCAACAGTGTCACCAGCAAAGCACCCCCACACATTTTATATTATATTATAAAATGTATATGGCACGCTATTGTTTTACACAAAACATCTTGGGGAATTGTACTGATGGCCTGCAACTTTTTTCTTGAGTTAAAGGGAATCTGTCACCCCCTGGAACTTTTCAGACCGCTAATATGGGCATACAGTTTATAGAAATGTGAATCTATACTTACCTGTATGGCCCATATTAGCGGTCTGGTTTCTGTGTAATCGTATTTTTATTAAATGATATCTGCAAAGCTTGGCATCCCCTGGATGCCAAGAAATCCCCGCCTACTAGCCCTATTATCATACTTACCCCACCTCTCCTGCATGTCACCGGGCCCTCTGACGTGCAGTTCCCGACCGGATCCCGCGCCTGCGCTCTTTCCCCTGTACTGGCAGCGCTCTTCTCCCTGCCGTCCGTACAGCCTTGTGGAGCAGGGAACTTGTGCGCAGAAGTCATTTAATAAAAATGCGATTACACAGAAACCAGACCTCTAATGTGGGCCATATAGGTAAGTATAGATTCACGTTTCTATAACCTGTATGCCCATATTAGCGGTCTGAAAAGTCCCAGGGGGTGACAGATTCCCTTTAAGTGGAGCAAATCGGGATCTTATTGCTAAAACTTGCACCTATATTATCATTATTGTTGTTAAAAGGCTTTTCCATCTTGACTATTTCTGATGTATCTAAAGGAAACTAGAGATTGTGGCTAGTTGTATTCTGTCAATGGAGAGGTAGTCAGATTCTCATAGAAATGAATAGGTATTCCCCCACCTCTCCACTGATGCAAGTGTATATCAGGGCCCTGTTCTCAAAATAGCTGCTGGTCTCGGTGGCATCCATATCGTCTATACATTTATTCTCTGCCATAAGTGTACAGCATGGAAATACCCCTTTAAATTGAACTTGTTGTATCGTATTGTCAGACCACAGAGGATGATCTTACCTTTTGCCCCAATCGTAAACTGTGCCAATAATTTTGCCATCAACCTTTTGGATTTGCAAATGCACCTTGTCCTAAGGGTCAATATTAGATTTTTGTGCTCCATCATATAAAGGGTTCTTACTGATATGAAATGCAAGTGGCTAATGAAGCATAATGAAGGTCTTACTACTTGATGTTTGCAGATAACACAGGTGGTGCTGTATGCATGTGTGTATCTTAAACACTTAGTCTTTATTTTATTTTTTGTGCTTTTCTTGTCTGTTATGACTTTAACTCACTGCATTCTGAACGCTGGCATTGTGTTCGGATCTCAGCCTCGCATGTTTACACACTAGAGCTCTGTCTCTCTTTGTAAGTGCTCCTGACATGATGTATTATTTAATTAGCATCAAGTTTCCGCCGGACAGAATAGCAGATCGTGTAAAAGTCATGTGAAAGAAACTATTGCTTGGTGGGCTTTTCCCAGTTGTCAATGGGAAACTACTGCCAAACTAAGCCCCTAGCATTCACAGAGAAGAGGGAACTGAATGCAAGGATTCACCGCCACTGCTTACACAATTCTATAAGCTATTTACTACTAATAACGCAATAAAATGGGCCATTATGTTTTATATTAGCCCCCGCCTTCTTTCACCAAGTATAAAACACTGCTGGATTATCTGCATGGGATGAGATCTGTCACGTGACCATGTCTATAACTATTGCCCACTGACTCAGAGCCAGGCCATTTATACCATAATCAATGCACAATCAATTGGAAGTAGTATGTCATCTAAATCTGCATGTAGAAAAATAAAAGTATGCATAAGCCATAGCTACCAATCTGATATATGGACTGTGAATGATCATAATCTAAAAAAGAAGTGATACTCTCGCTAACCGATTCCTCCACAGCTCCTGTGCTGATATACAGTGCCTACAAGTAGTATTCAACCCCCTGCAGATTTAGCTGGTTTGATAAGATGCAAATAAGTTAGAGCCTTCAAACTGCAAACGAGAGTAGGTTTTATGAACAGAAGCATAAATCTTACAAACCAAAAAGTTATGTTGCTCAGTTGAATTGTATTAAATTTTAAACATAAAAGTGTGGGTCAATTATTATACAACCCCTATGTTTAATATTTTGTGGAATAACCCTTGTTTGCAATTACAGCTAATAATCGTCTTTTATAAGACCTGATCAGGCCGGCACAGGTCTGTGGAGTTATCTTGGCCCACTCCTCCATGCAGATCTTCTCCAAGTTATCTAGGTTCTTTGGGTGTCTCATGTGGACTTTATTCTTGAGCTCCTTCCACAAGTTTTCAATTGGGTTAAGGTCAGGAGACTGACTAGGCCACTCCAACACCTTGACTTTTTCCCTCTTGAACCAGGCCTTGGTTTTCTTGGCTGTGTGCTTTGGGTCGTTGTCTTGTTGGAAGATGAAATTACGACCCATCTTAAGATCCTTGATGGAGGAGCGGAGGTTCTTGGCCAAAATCTCCAGGTAGGCCATGCTATCCATCTTCCCATGGATGCGGACCAGATGGCCAGGCCCCTTGGCAGAGAAACAGCCCCACAGCATGATGCTGCCACCACCATGCTTGACTGTAGGGATGGTATTCTTGGGGTCGTATGCAGTGCCATCCAGTCTCCAAACGTCACGTGTGTGTTTGGCACCAAAGATCTCGATCTTGGTCTCATCAGACCATAGAACCTTGAACCAGTCTGTCTCAGAGTCCTCCAAGTGATCATGAGCAAACTGTAGACGAGCCTTGACATGACGCTTTGAAAGTAAAGGTACCTTACGGGCTCGTCTGGAACGGAGACCATTGCGGTGGAGTACGTTACTTATGGTATTGACTGAAACCAATGTCCCCACTGCCTTGAGATCTTCCCGGAGCTCCTTCCTTGTTGTCCTTGGGTTAGCCTTGACTCTTCGGACAAGCCTGGCCTCGGCACGGGAGGACACTTTCAAAGGCTGTCCTGGCCGTGGAAGGCTAACAGTAGTTCCATAAGCCTTCCACTTACGGATGATGCTCCCAACAGTGGAGACAGGTAGGCCCAACTCCTTGGAAAGGGTTTTGTACCCCTTGCCAGCCTTGTGACCCTCCACGATCTTGTCTCTGATGGCCTTGGAATGCTCCTTTGTCTTTCCCATGTTGACCATGTCTGAGTGCTGTTCACAAGTTTGGGGAGGGTCTTAAATAGTCAGAAAAGGCTGGCAAAAGAGATCTTTAATCCACACATGTGAAGCTCATTATTCTTGGTGCCTGAACTACTTCTTAATACTTTTGGGGGACCAAACAGAATTCTTGTGGTTTGAGGGGTTGAATAATAAATGACACTCTGAATTAACTTTTAACGTTTAAAAAAAAAAAAAAAAAAAAAAAAAATTTGCTGCAGTGCATTTCCCACTTCCAGGCTGATCTACAGTACAAATGTCACAATGCCAAGTTAATTCCGCATGTGTCAACCAGCTAAATCTACAGGGGGTTGAATACTACTTGTAGGCACTGTATATCTGGGCCCCACCAGTCTCCACTTTCTGGACCCATCTAGGAAATGTCAGGGAATCCCTGGCTGCAGAAGTGACCCACCATAGGCAGTGATTGCTTTACCCGCCATTTCTTGAGTTGGGATGGTAAGAATTGGTGAGGGTGAATATTTATTAATTTTTAACTCTAAACACTTTGAAAATTATTTGTTATCCACTGGTCAACCCATTTAGTGGTGACCTTTTTGTAGTACAACCAAACTTACTTGTTACATGGAATTTCCTTTATTTTATTTGAACTCGTATTTAAAGCGTAAACCTATCTCACTTTTTTTTTAATATGTAACTGTCCTTCTAATTGTCACTAGATCAGTGTGTGTGGGGTGGGGTGTCCAGGTCCCTCACCAATTTCTCAAACCTGCTTGCAAACTCAAATTTATATATATATACAGAACAGACCAAAAGTTTGGACACACCTTCTCATTTAAAGATTTTTCTTTATTTTCATGACGATGAAAATTGTACATTCACACTGAAGGCATCAAAGCTATGAATTAACACATGTGGAATTATATACTTAACAAAAAAGTGTGAAACAACTGAAAATATGTCTGATATTCTAGGTTCTTCAAAGTAGCCACCTTTGGCTTTGATGACTGCTTTGCACACTCTTGGCATTCTCTTGATGAGCTTCAAGAGGTAGTCACCGGAAATGGTGTGCCTTCACAGGTGTGCCCTGTCAGGTTGAATAAGTGGGATTTCTTGCCTTATAAATGGGGTTGGGACCATCAGTTGTATTGTGCAGAAGTCTGGTGGATACACAGCTGATAGTCCTACTGAATAGACTGTTAGAATTTGTATTATGGAAAGAAAAAAGCAGCTAAGTAAAGAAAAACGAGTGGCCATCATTACTTTAAGAAATGAACGTCAGTCAGTCCAAAAAATTGGGCAAACTTTGAAAGTGTCCCCAAGCGCAGTTGCAAAAACCATCAAGCGCTACAAAGAAACTGGCTGACATGAGGACCGCCCCAGGAAAGGAAGACCAAGAGTCACTTCTGCTTCTGAGGATAAGTTTATCCAAGTCACCAGCCTCAGAAATCGCAGGTTACCAGCAGCTCAGATTAGAGACCAGGTCAATGCCACACAGAGTTCTAGCAGCAGACACATCTCTTCAACAACTGTTAAGAGGAGACTTTGTGCACCAGGCCTTCATGGTAAAATAGCTGCTAGGAAACCACTGCTAAGGACAGGCAACAAGCAGAAGAGACTTGTTTTGGCTAAAGAACACAAGGAATGGACATTAGACCAGTGGAAATCTGTGCTTTGGTCTGATGAGTCCAAATTTGAGATCTTTGGTTCCAACCACCGTGTCTTTGTGCGACGCAGAAAAGGTGAACGGATGGACTCTACATGCCTGGTTCCCACCGTGAAGCATTGAGGAGGAGGTGTGACGGTGTGGGGGTGCTTTGCTGGTGACACTGTTGAGGATTTATTAAAAATTGAAGGCATACTGAACCAGCATGGCTACCACAGCATCTTGCAGCGGCATGCTATTCCATCCGGTTTGCGTTTCGTTGGACCATCATTTATTTTTCAACAGGACAATGACCCCAAACACACCTCCAGGCTGTGTAAGGGCTATTTGGCCAAAAAGGAGAGTGATGGGGTGCTACGCCAGATGACCTGGCCCCCACAGTCACCAGACCTAAACCCAATCGAGATGGTTTGGGGTGAGCTGGACCGCAGAGTGAAGGCAAAAGGGCCAACAAGTGCTAAGCATCTCTGGGAACTCCTTCAAGATTGTTGGAAGACTATTTCCGTTGACTACCTCTTGAAGCTCATCAAGAGAATGCCAAGAGTGTGCAAAGCAGTCATCAAAGCAAAAGGTGGCTACTTTGAAGAACCTAGAATATAAGACATATTTTCAGTTGTTTCACACTTTTTTGTTAAGTATATAATTCCACATGTGTTAATTCATAGTTTTGATGCCTTCAGTGTGAATGTATAATTTTCAGCGTCATGAAAATACAGAAAAATCTTTAAATGAGAAGGTGTGTCCAAACTTTTGGTCTGTACTGTATGTGTGTGCATATATATATAATATATATATATATATATATACTGCTCAAAAAAATAAGGGGAACGCTCAAATAACACATCGTAGATCTGAATGAAACATTCTCATTGAATACTTTGTTCTATACAAAGTTGAATGTGCTGACAACAAAATCACACAAAAATCATCAATGGAAATCAAATTTATTAACCAATGGAGGCCTGGATTTGGAGTCACCCCCAAAATTAAAGTGGAAAAACACACTACAGGCTTATCCAACTTTGATGTAATGTCCTTAAAACAAGTCAAAATGAGGCTCAGTATTGTGTGTGGCCTCCGCGTGCCTGTATGACCTCCCTACAACGCCTGGACATGCTCCTAATTAGTTTGCTTATTGTCTCCTGTGGGATTTCCTCCCAGACCTGGACTAAAGGATCCGCCAACTCCTGGACAGTCTGTGGTGCAACGTGACGTTGGTGGATGGAGCGAGACATGATGTCCCAGATGTGCTCAATCGGATTCAGGTCTGGGGAACAGGCGGGCCAGTCCATAGCTTCAATGCCTTCATATTGCTGGAACTGCTGACACACTCCAGCCACATGAAGTCTGGCATTGTCCTGCATTAGGAGGAACCCAGGGCCAACCGCACCAGCATATGGTCTCACAAGGGGTCTGAGGATCTCATCTCAGTACCTAATGGCAGTCAGGCTACCTCTGGCGAGCACATGGAGGGCTGTGCAGCCCTCCAAAGAAATGCCACCCCACACCATTACTGACCCACTGCCAAACCGGTCATGCTTAAGGATGTTGCAGGCGGCAGATCGCTCTCCACGGCGTCTCCAGACTCTGTCACGTCTGTCACATGTGCTCAGTGGGAACCTGCATTCATCTGTGAAGAGCACAGGGTGCCAGTGGCGACTTTGCCAATCCTGGTGTTCTGTGGCAAATGCCAAGCGTCCTGCGGGGTGTTGGGCTGTGAGCACAACCCCCATCTGTGGACGTCGGGCCCTCATACCTCCCTCATGGAGTCGGTTTCTAACCGTTTGTGCCGACACATGCACATTTGTGGCCTGCTGTAGGTCATTTTGCAGAGCTCTGGGAGTGCTCCTCCTGTTCCTCCTTGCACAAAGGTGGAGGTAGCGGTCCTGCTGCTGTGTTGTTGCCCTCCTACGGCCCCCTCCACGTCTCCTGGTGTACTGGCCTGTCTCCTGGTAGCGCCTCCAGCCTCTGGACACTACGCTGACAGACACTGCAAACCTTCTTGCCACAGCTCGCATTGATGTGCCATCCTGGATGATCTGCACTACCTGAGCAACTTCTGTGGGTTGTAGAGTCCGTCTCATGCTACCATGAGTGTGAAAGTACAACCAACATTCAAAAGTGACCAAAACATCATTCAGAAAGCATTGGTACTGAGATGTGGTCTGTGTTCCCCACCTGCAGAACCACTCCTTTATTGAGGGTGTCTTGATAATTGCCAATAATTTCCATCTATTGTCTATTCCATTTGCACAACAGCATGTGAAATTGATTGTCAATCGGTGTTGCTTCCTAAGTGGACAGTTTGATTTCACAGAAGTTTGATTTACTTGGAGCTATATTCTGTTGTTTAAGTGGTCCCTTTATTTTTTGAGCCGTGTATATTTGTGGGTTTCCTTCGAGTTGGAATAAGGGGAGGAAAAAACTAAAGCGCAAAAAATCGCCTGGTCCTTAAGGGGATAAAATGTACTTTGTTCATGGGACAACCCCTTTAATTAACAGAGCTACACTAATGTAACAATTTAGATTCATGCAGCTGATATGTTCACTTCCGTCCTCTTATTTAGTACGTTTGTGGATGTACTCAAACATAATTGTCTTACATCGTGGAATGTTATGTTGGCATTTTAGATAATTATGCTAGTCATGTATGAGGTAGTGGAGGCGAAGTTGCCAGTTCTGCAAAAATTTTGATGTTTGAGTGGGTGGTGGAATTTCTTCAGATTGAAAATCCTAGCAGCAGAAGCACATACCAGTTCAATCTTGCAATATAATATTTCAGGGTATGTGCACACGATGCAGAAATGCTCAGGATTTTTTCCTGAGCGTTTCTGCATCTCTCTGGCAAGAAAAAACGCATGCGGATTGTACATGCGGTTTCCTGCCAGGGACTTGCGGAAATGAAGCGGTCTTCACTTTCATTTCCGCATGCGGGTTGACAAGCGCTTCCCAAGCGATTTTAGCATCACTTGGAAAGTGCTTGTCAACTTCACACTATATAAATCCATGCAACCGGCATGGATTTATATAGTGTGTGAATGTCAAAAAATAAAAAATAAATATATACTTTACCCTCTGATGGCCCCCGGTGTCCTGCTTCGCTCGGTCCCGGCTGCCGGCAGTGAAGACTTTAGGACCTTCCGACGTCAGCGTCACGTGACCCGTCACATGACTCTGACGTCAGCGAAGGTCCTTCTTCATTCAACCCCGAAGTGCCGCGAACCAAGCAGGAGCGCTGCGCGGGCCGTCAGAAGGTGAGAATATATATATTTTTTATTTTATTCTTTTTTTTTTTTAATGGTACCTGGGTCCGGATGAGAGTCCTCTCATCCACACCCGGGTACCATCCGCACATTAGACCGCATGAAAAGCGCATCAACATATACAGTGATGCGGATTCCATGCGGTCTAATGCAAGTCAATGGCGGCAAAAGAGCAGCGTTTCCGCAAAATTAATTGACATGCTGCGGATTTTTGACCGCAGCGTTTACGCTGCGGAAAAATCCGCATCATGGGCACAGCACATGCGGAATTTCAATTGGGGAACATTGCTTCCCTTCTACCATGCGTTTTTCATGCGTTTCTGCGGCGTTTACGCAGCCGCGGAAACGCATTAAATACGCATCGTGTGAACTCAGCCTCAAGAAGTTTTTTTAATAAATTTGGTACTTTTAATATTCAGAAATTAAATTATTAGGAATTTATAAATGAATTTTAGCTCTTTGATTTATAGCTACGGATATATGCATCTTTTTATGGGTTTCCTGACGTTTTTTTGGTTTAATTATTGTAAGGACACATTTATTGTCTACTTGAATAAAAATCTATTTAGGATTTTAGCCTAAGGCAGGGGTGGGCAATTAATTTTCCTGAGGGGCTACATGAGAGACCGTGACTCTTGTGGAGGGCCAAACCAATAGGCTGAAATGAATTCTTCTCAATATTAATATTAACATATTAATTATATTAATATTAATTGTATCACTCATTATTGAGCAGAATTAAGTATGCTGACATCCCCCCATATACTATATGAGCCTGCATACAGCCCCTCTATATTCTGTAAGAGTCCATACACAGCCCCCTACCGTCCTGTTCATCGTTATTGGCACCCATAAAGCTTAAGAAAATAGCTTGGAATATCTCCTGAAAAAAATGAATCAACAGTACTCGTGTTAAATACAAAAGAGCAAATGATAAACAATAATTTAAAACCAAAAACAATGTGAGGGAAAAATAGAAAAACCTAAAGCTTGCTGTGACACTGGTATTGGCACCCTTTACTTATATTTAGTATGGAAACACATTTTGACTCGCCAGTGGTAAATCACAAGAGAGATTCTCCTGTGATTGTCGGTGCCCATGTGACATGAATTGGCCAATGAATCATAGAATCATAGAATCATAGAATGGTAGAGTTGGAAGGGACCTCCTGGGTCATCTGGTCCAACCCCCTGCTCAAAGCAGGATTCACTAGATCATCTCAGACAGATGTCTGTCCAGCCTCTGTTTGAAGACGTCCATTGAAGGGGAACTCACCACCTCTCGTGGCAGCCTGTTCCACTCATTAATCACCCTAACTGTCAAAAAGTTTTTTCTAATATCTAATCTGTGTCTCCTCCCATTTAGTTTCATCCCATTGCTTCTAGTCTTTCCTTGTGCAAATGAGAATAAAGATGATCCTTCTACAATGTGACAGCCCTTGACATATTTGTAGACAGCTATTAAGTCTCCTCTCAGTCTTCTTTTTTGCAAGCTAAACATTCCCAAATCCTGCAACCGTTCCTCATAGGACATGGTTTGCAGACCAGTCACCATTCTGGTCGCTCTTCTCTGAACTTGCTCCAGTTTGTCTATGTCTTTTTTAAAATGTGGTGCCCAAAACTGTACACAGTATTCCAGATGAGGTCTGACCAAAGAGGAGTAAAGACCGATAATGACTTCACGTGATCTAGACTGTATGCTTCTGTTAATACATCCCAGAATTGTATTTGCCTTTTTTGCTGCTGCATCACACTGTTGACTCATGTTCAGTCTATGATCTATTAGTATACCTAAGTCTTTTTCACATGTACTGTTGCTTAGCTCTATTCCTCCCATTCTGTATATGCTTTTTTCATTTTTATTGCCCAGATGTAGTACTTTGCATTTTTCCCTGTTAAAAACCATTCTGTTGGTTGCTGCCCACTGCTCCAGTTTATTTAGGTCTTTTTGAATCCTCTCTCTCTCTTCTCTAGTATTAGCTATCCCTCCTAGCTTTGTGTCATCAGCAAATTTAATCAGTTTACCCTCAATTCCTTCATCTAAATCATTGATAAAGATGTTGAACAATACAGGTCCCAGGACGGAGCCCTGTGGTACCCCACTTGAGACATTCATCCAGCTGGATGTGAAGCCATTTACAACCACCCTTTGAGTCCGATCACTAAGCCAGTGATGACTTCAGTGTTTTAAAAAGCCACCTGGTAGGCCCTGTTCTTTTGTCACAATGGTGAAGACAAAGGAGCTGTCTGAGGACATCAGAACTGCTATTATTAGCAAACACAAGACTTCCAAAGGAAATAAGGCCATCTCAAAAGACCTTGGTATCCCAGTTTCAACAGTGCGCAATGTTATTAAGAAGTTTGCCAAGCATGAAACCGTCAAGAATCTCCTTGGACGTGGGAGAAAGAGGAAAATTGACAAGAGATGTCTTCGAAGGTTGGTGTGAATGATGGAAAAACCACCACGTCAAACATCCAAAGACCTAAAGGCCAACCTGGAACAGTCTAGGGTCATGGTTTCAACAAGTACCATATGCCACACACTAAACCAAGCTGAGCTTTATTGGCGAAGGCCAAGGAAGAAACCATTGCTGGAAAAAAAGACATTAAAAGGAACGACTGATCTTTGTCAAAGAGTACATTGACAAACCACAATCCTTCTGGGAAAATGTTCTGTGGACAGATGACACAAAAAGTAAGCTTTTTGGCAATGAAAAACTACAGTTTGTTTACAGATGGCGCAATGAAGCCGATAAGGAAAAGAACACCTTACCAACAGCTAAGCATGGTGGAGGATCCATGATGCTGTGGGGTTGATTTGCTGTGTCTCGTACTGCAGGCCTTGACCGTATCACAGGAATCATGAAATCAGAGAATTATCAAGAGATTTTAGAGCAAAATGTCCTACACAGTGTAAGAAAACTTTGGTTTGAGTCGAAGATCATGAGTCCTTCAGCAAGACAATGACTCAAAGCACACATCCAAAAGTACACAGAAATGGTTGAAACAGAAAAAATGGACTGTTTTAAAATGGCCGGCAATGAGTCCTGGCCTCAATCCCATTGAAAATCTTTGGGGTGAGCTGAAATCTGCCATTGGGAAAAAGAACCCTGCAAACATACAAGAGCTTCAACAAACTGCAAAGGAAGAGTGGGAGAAAATTCCAGCTGAGAAGTGCAGAAGCTTATAGATGGCTACAAGAAATGTTTGGATTCTGTCAGCAATGCCAAAGGGTGTGCAACCAAATATTAATTAGGGGTGCCTTTGTTGCTTCACATACTGTTTATTCTATTTCTTCTTTGAAATTGCAACACAGAAGTTGAAAAACAATGTTTTATTGTTGTATTAATTTGGACCACTAATTAAAAAATACTGATGATATAACTTTGGTACATTTCCATTTATTTCTGAAAATATTGTACAGTCTATGGAAAAAATTAAGGGTTGCCAATAATGATGAGCAGCACTCTATATGCCTTATGAGCCCCCACATAGCCTCCCATATACAATATGAGCCCCAACATAGCCACCCAATATACAGTATGAGCCCCCACATAGCCTCCAATATACAGTATGAGCCCCTACACCGCCTCCTAAATTCAGTATGAGCTCCCACATAGCCTCCTATATACAGTATTGAACCCCCACATAGCCTCCTACAAACAGTATTGAGCCCCCACATAGCTTTCTACATTCAGTATGAGCCTCCACATGCCTCCCATATACAGCATGTGCTCCACATAGCCTCCGATATACAGCATGTGCCCCTCATAGCCTCCGATATACAGCGTGTGCCCCTCATAGCCTCTCATATACAGCGTGTTCCCCACATAGCCTCCTATATACAGTATGAGCCCCACATAGCCTCCTATATACAGCGTGCGCCCCCACATAGCCTTCTGAGGATGCAGATTGCAGTGACAGCGATTGGTAGGTGGGCAGGGGAGTGCATTTGGCTTGGACAGGTGGGAACTTTGCTTGGACATTTAGACCGTGTTCGCGTAGGGTAAATGCTGCTTTTTTTCTACTATTTTTTTTTGCTCAGAAATTCTGCCGTGTTTAACTGTCCAAGCAAAATGAATTTGGTTTCATGAGAACTGCGCCCCTTGTGGTCTAAAGACTTTTCTGAACTCTGCGGTTTTGGTGTTTTTTTTTTTTCTTGTCTTCTTTTTGGGGCCTAAAAAAAAAACTCATGTAAAAACTGCAGATACTTTATTAAGAATCAAAGCTTTTCTGTACTATAAAAAGCAATTAAAAATGCGGCCTCACATCTGCACCAGAAACCCATCAAATAAGGGGGCGAACGCATAAAAATGCAGCAATAATCAGAGAAGATTGTTATTGTGAAGTTTGGTGCGGATCCTGCAGAAAACAAAAAACACAGTATTTCTGCAACGTGTGAACACGGCCTTACAGACACAAAAAAAGCAGATGTCATATAGTGATGCCACATAAAGATGAGAAAGTTCTGGTGGCTCCAACTGTGAATGAAGGAACAAAAAATAATCCACAGGTCACAACTGGAGATGAGCAGGACACACAGATGACGTCACGCTGCCCTGGGTGATCAAAAGCCGCACTGGGGACACCAGAAGATTTGCGGCCTCTCGTCCAGCTGCCAGGTACCAATGATCTGGACTCTGGACCAGAGACCCATGAATCATTTGCTCATCTCTAGTCCCAACTGTCCCGGATACAGCAGACAGTCCTGGAATTGGGTCTACACCCTGCAGTCTCAGGTGTCTGCTGAATGTCCCTCATTACCAGTGCCCCTCTGACAACTCCTCCTGCCAGGGGAGAAGGAGATGGTAAATTGGTGTGGAATGGGGTGTGGCAAGGGGCATGGCCAAAATTTGCAACATCTGTCCCTCTTTCTGTTCTTTAAAAGTTGGGAGGCATGGTTAAAGTTCCACTAACCTCATTTTCACCTTTTTATATCTGCTGTATTTCCTAGATCTAGTCCACTTTCTAAGATAATTAGTAAATCTTAATATGTCCACAGATTTTATGATAACTCTTGCCCCAAATGGACCTTTCTTCCCCGGCTAACAAGGATGTAAGGTTTTATGAAATGTGCATGTTATTTACAGAGAAACTGTCATAAGGTTTTTGCTATCCCATCTGAGAGCATAATGATGTAAGAGCAGACACCGTGATTCTAGCGATGTATCACTTTCTGGGCTGCTTGCTGCAGAATTGATAAAATCACTGTTTTTTTTCTCTGCTTCATTTCTACCAGTTCTCTGAATGCTGAGCCCTGTATAACCCCACCAACACTACTAATTGGCAGCTTTCTGTGTACACTGTGCATAGGCAGAAAGCTGCCAATCAGTGATGGGGGTGTGGTTATACAGAACTCATGAATATGGAGGACTACATGGCAGTAGGTTTACTAGTCTTAGGCCACGGCCCCACTATCAGTATTTGGTCAGTGTTCAGTCAGTATTTTTTCTCAGAAGTGGGAGCCAAAACCAGGAGTGGGTGATAAATGCAGAATTGGTGACTTGTTTCTATAAGGCCACAGCCCCACTATCAGTATTCGGTCAGTACTTTTTCTCAGCGGTGGGAGACAGGACAGGAGTGTGTGATAAATGCAGAATTGGTGACTTGTTTCTATTATACCTTTTCTCTGATTGTTCCTCACCTGGTTTTGGCTCCCACTCCTGAGAAAAAATACTGACCGAATACTGATAGTGGGGCCGTGGCCTTATAGAAACAAGTCACCAATTCTGCATTTATCACCCACTCCTGGTTTTGTCTCCCACTCCTGAGAAAAAATACTGACCAAATACTGATAGTGGGGCCGTGGCCTTACAGTGATAATCTTTTGCTGATTAAAACATTGATTTTATCAAAACTACAACAAGCAGCCCAGTAAGTGACACATCGCTGGAATCAGGATATCTGCCTCTACATTATGATGCTCTCAGATTAGGTGGCAAAAACCCTTTGATGGATTCCCTTTAAGTGCAGAAATTAAATATGACAGGCCGCTAGACACTTCTACCAAAGCTCTCTTAGAGAATGAAAAAGTACAGGGTCGTAAGATCAGTTCAGGGTATTACTGCCGGCATACCTATATTTTTGTACGGCTTTTGATAAATCAGACCAAATTAAAGAAAAAAAAAAAAAGTCACTTTACAGCCACATTTAACATTTGTTTTTGTTGTTGCAGGTGAGATACTATCATCTTTGAGCAAGGATGCCACTCGTTAAAAGAAACATCGATCCCAGGCATTTGTGTCACACTGCCCTGCCGAGGGGGATCAAGAATGAATTAGAATGTGTGACAAATATTTCTTTGGCAAATATTATTAGGCAACTTAGCAGCCTGAGTAAGTATATTTGTATTTCTATACTTCTCTGTATGCATACAGTATATGCTACTCTGCTAGCCTGTGGAATATATATCTAAATAGTAATGCAAAAGGAAAATAGTGTTTACTATACCAACCTGTCAGGCTTCATATATTGCTTGTAGTGTCTGGTTCTGATAAGGAAGCTAATTATGAGTTTAGACTAGATGGTGGCCCGATTCTAACGCATCGGGTATTCTAGAATATGTATGTGTCCGACCGGGCGCGACTAATCAGCGAAGCAGTGTTTAAATGGGTTGTGCACTACTTTAAATTAACCCCCCAATGTATCCCCCCGGGGCCCCTAATGAATTTTGGAGGACCGGGGAGCGAGGCCGCCGGTCGGGGTACTTCTGCTGCGAGCAGCTGGGAGATGACCGGCTAGCACAGGGTAAGCGTATAAGGGAGATGACCGGCTAGCACAGTGTGAGCGTGGGAGGGTGAAAGTGGGAGCGGGTGAGCGTGAGTGTGTGAGAGGGTGAGTGTGTGAGAGGGTGAGTGTGTGAGAGGGTGAGTGTGTGAGAGGGTGAGGGGGTGAGTGTGTGAGAGGGTGAGTGTGTGAGAGGGTGAGTGTGTGAGAGGGTGAGTGTGTGTGAGGGTGAGTGTGTGTGAGGGTGAGTGTGTGTGAGGGTGAGTGTGTGTGAGGGTGAGTGTGTGTGAGGGTGAGGGGGTGAGCGTCCGAGGGTGAGCGTCCGAGGGTGAGCATGAGCGTGTGAGCGTGAGCGTCCGTGCGTGAGTGTGAGCGTGTGAGCGTCAGTGCGTGAGTGTGAGCGTGTGAGCGTCAGTGCGTGAGTGTGAGCGTGTGAGCGTCAGTGCGTGAGTGTGAGCGTCAGTGTGTGAGCGTCAGTGCGTGAGCGTCCTTGCGTGAGCGTGAGCGTCCGAGTGCGAGCGTGAGCGTCCGGATGTGAGCGTCAGTGCGTGAGCGTCAGAGCATCAGCGTCAGTGCGTGAGCGTCAGAGCGTGAGCATGTGAGCGTGAGGGAAATCCCATGTCCACTATGCGTCTCTGTCTCCTGCGGCTCACCCGCGTAGACCGACATGCGGCGCGTCTTCACAGACACCAGTCTCCGCAAGAGAAATTCTATCAGTGCAATGTATAGGATGCTTTGAATCCACATGATTCAATGAACACATGCGGATTCACCTGCGTGCAGCGCTTTGGACGCAGCATAAGGTATACTGTATTCAAAGCGCTGCCAAGTAGGATTGTGTGCGCATACCCTAAGAGTGCTACAATATCCTTCTGCATTTACGAACTTGTCTCCCATCATTACATCTGGAAAGTCATTGGTCAACAATTGCAAATGAAGTTGCCAGCAGCAGATCTTGATGATTTTTGTACCCGGGTGCATTCAGTGTGGCCGAAGATTTCTCAGACAGCCATAAATAACCTCATTGATAGCAGCTTAAGGCATGTAAGTGCTTGTGTTTCTGCACTTGGCACTCATATTCTATGCTAAATCAATTGAGATGTTTCAGAAATGTTCTATCCATTTTTTCATTATGCACAAATCAGTAACATGCCTATCAATCCTGTGATTTCCATAATTCTATGACTTTTCCTTCTTTGTGTTGCAGTTTCAGGGTTGAGAAGAGTGAGTGTGTATATGTATATACCAAGGAATAAATAACATTGGCCTCGATTCATCATTGCCTTTGTGCCTGGTTTTTGCCTAGTTTGTGTGTTTTGCGTTGTTTTTGTTTTTTTCACCCAATTCCTTGTTCTATTTGCGCCTTTTAAGAAGTCTGTTTAATATCTGCTCGCTTTTTTTTCTGCTTTGTAGGCAGAGATTTGTAATTCCAGATGTTTATTTCTGATTCTGTATATGAAGGACATATCCATCTCCTTTCTGCTGGATCCATTTCTGGCTTTAGATAAAAAAAAATACGCCTCAAACTACTCCAAAAAAAGGCATGTATGTTTCAAGCCAGAGAATGCAGAATACCAAAAAGTCTTTTTGCATCTTGGCCCATACAGGTCATGCCATGAAAGGATTAACGACAACATTTTGGCAAGTGTTGTGTAGGTTTCATCGGACTCTCCAATTGGTCCAGGTATCACAAATTCTTGTAACCTTCTCATCTAGTTGTACTGAACATATAGAGTAGTTTCTGCTGTGGCTATGAAATGGTTATATAGTCACTCATTGCGTAATGGCTTCTGCCTGCCAAGATTCAGCGATTCTGAGCTGCCACCATGGTGGTTCTGTAGGGAGGTGTAAAACCAGTCATTATCCTCTTTACTATCTCCAGTATGATGATTACAGTTCAAAATGCATTTTTGAAATGATTCTTTCTGGAATAATTTGGTGGTTTGTGCAGTGCAGCAAATGGGTTAAATAACCGCCATGAAACATAAAGGACTGCCAGCTGTCAAAGAAGGAAAGCTAGAGAATAATAAAATCAGCAGGTATCAGAATTAAGAGCTTTGCTAAAAATATGGTAATTCATTCTGCAAATTAAGTTCCAGCTGAAAACTTCTTGCTCAAATGACTGTAACTTTCAGCATATATCTATATTTCAAGCAAAACATTTTGTATTCAAGCTATGTGTCACTTACTGCTCTGCTTGCTGCAGTTTTGATAAAATCACAGTTTTATCTGCTGCAGATCTACCAGTTCTCTGAATTATGAACTATGTATAACCCCGCCCACACCACTGATTGACAGCTTTCTGTCTAAACTGTGCATAGGCAGAAAGCTGTGAATCAATGGTGGGGGCATGGTTATACAGAGCTCATGAATATAGAGGACTGCACAACAGCAGGTTTACTAGTCCTTTAGTGATAATCTCCTTCTGATAAAACATTGATTTTATGAAAGCAAGCGGCCCAGTAAGTGGTCACATTGCTGCAATTAGGGTCTGTGTCTTGACATTATGCTGCTCTTAGGTTAGGTGGCAAAAACCTGGTGACAGATTCCCTTTAAGTTTATCCGTAATTGTGTGATGACTTTGTAACCATTTGTGTGTAAGGCAATCACTCTTAGATCACTAGTCCAGTATAAGGGATTATGTTGTATTTTTTGAACGTGAAGCAACTTTAGGGCTAGTGCACATGTTCAGTATTTGCAGAAAAACAAGCTGCTGCAGATACTGATGCGTTGGTAGGAAAAGTGCAGCCTAAAATACATACATTTTCTTATGCGTTTTTGATGCATTTTTTTGCACACGTTTTCCCATTCATTAGTATACTTGAAATCTGCAGCAAAAACACTGAAAGAATTGACATGTTGCAGATTTAATTCACCTGCAAATTTGCAAGGAAAAAATAAGCAAGGTGTGCATGAGACTTCACTTTGCTGGTACTAGGAAATCCTTCAGCTTTTTTGACAAATCTGCGCAGAAAAAACTTGAAAAAAAATGCAACGTGTTCACATATCCTTACAAAATGGTATTGGCCACTGTATGGTCTGGGGTGTTGGTTGTGTTGGTTGATTGTAGTATGACATGGCTACCATTTTTTGATATCTGTAAATATGTGACACATCTGTTTTTCTTCACTTTCTCATAATAGGTTGTGAGTGTTGGTGAAACTGGTAACACTGGACAGAAGCGTAGAATTCAGCAGCTTGTACAATGGCTATTTTGGGTCTTGTTTAGGCCACGTACACACATTGAGTATTTGGTGAGTTTTTTACCTCCGTAGTTGAAAGCCAAAACCAGCAGTGGGTGATAAATACAGAAGTGGTGACGTGTTTCTATTATACTTTTCCTCTGATTGTTCTACTCCTGGTTTTGACTTACAAATACTGATGTAAAATACTGATCAAATACTGAACGTGTGATTATTTTGAGATGCTGAGCACCAGCTTCACCTAATGCTGACATTTTGCTTCATTTTCTTAGATCTTGCCCATTCTCCCTGAGCTAAGTAGGAAACCTGATGGTTTATTAAAGTGTTCCAATGAAGGTAAAATATATCATCCTGGAAGCCAGTCAGTTTACAGAGCATTGTGCTAACTGGTAGGGTTGAGTGAGTATGTTCTGTCCGAGTATGCTCGGGCCGAGCTCCGAGTAGTTACAGCTGCTCGGTGATATGGTTGAATCCCTCCCGTGTCCATGATTTGCAACTGTTTGACAGCTTTATTACATGTGAGAAATGTGTAAGAAATAGACATTCCTCCCATGTAATAAAACTGTCAAACAGTTGCAAATCATGCACACGGGAGCGATTCAACCATATCACCGAGCAGCTGTAAATACTCGGAGCTCGGCCCGAGCATACTCGGCGAAAGGGTTAATACTGCTCAACACTACTAACTGGGTACAATTGTAGCAAACCCTCCGCTGTGATTGCAGGTTTCAGAATTTTAGTTTTTGAAAAATGATGAGGATTTGAAATAAAAGAGGGAAAATTTATTAAAAGGTTTGTTCCCTTTCAGATAATGTTCAAGCCTGACTTCAATTTATTACTAAATAATAAACCGCTCTGTACTCTCCTTTCCCTGGTCTATCGGTGAGTCTCATTGTCACTCTCGGTGTCTGACATTGGCTTCAGTGCTGGCGGCACATTGACAGGAGGAGGCAAGACATAAGACCGGATATTTTTGTTAAGAAAAGAAAAATTGCAGCTGCAGTGCAACCTGGGAACTTATAGGGGTTTTCTGGTTTTAGAAAACCCATGTTCAGGTTGCTTGTAAAACAGACTGTGAATTACTCACCCTGCCCGTATCCAGCACAGAGTCCCCACTGCTTCTCCTATTGTCTGTTATTCTCCTCAGTCCTGATATCGCGTCGATGGCGCGGCAGCCATTCTTTGTGGTCACCGGCTGTGCCCGAGTAGATGCACAAGCTGCGCTGATAAGGGTTTTAGAATTTAGAGGACCTGTCACCAAGTGAAAAGTGGTTAATTTTTGTTCTTGTTTTAGTCCACTGCTCCCCTAAGTAATCCATTATTTTTTTTTAAATCAACCATACGACTGCAGAGATATGGCCTTTTTACTTCCCAATTTGTGTGCTCTTTACCAAGGGGTGGTAATAATGCTGAGCTACCTAAAGACAATCCCCAGAGAATCCTGTGACCCACACCCCTTTGGTAAAGACCATAAAATAGTAGTGCTAAATAAAAAGCCCCACATCTCTGGAACCGTATGGGGAATTTACAAAAAATGAATAATTAGGGGAGCAGCGGGGATAAAATAAGAATAAAAACTGCCCATTTTTTACCTGGGGACAAGTCATCCTTAAAGGAATGTTAGGATCATTCAGCCATGGAGGGTCCTTGTTGGAGTCGGGGTATCCCCGTAACAAGAAATACACAGACACGTAGTGTATAATCAAGTACTGGGAAGCCCCTGAGCGCATCTGCCTCTATAGGTGCTGTCCCTTTATTTATACTAATAATCATAGTTTTTTTGTCACACATGCGCAGTAAAATGCCTTTGTTTCACAAGCAGTGAAGTGATGATTCATAACAGTGGAATGTTGATAAGAAAGTTTCATAAGCAGAAAAGTGATAATTCATAGCAGTAGAAGGTTGCTGAGACAGCTAAAAGCAAGTTACAATCTAATTTCTGGGCGTCAGTCCAAATGTCCAGATAAGGGAAGAATAACTTCATCTGTGTCTTACATCGTAGTCTTGGGTGAAGTATAACTCCTATCATCCTCTCAGTCCCCCCTTTGATTCTTCCTTATGGACTTTTGGTAGAAAACCTGGTCCGGGAGTTCTTTTCTTTCATATTCTTGAGTCCGTGTTACAAAGCTTATTTATGCATACTAAAATAATTTTTAATCCTATTTTAAACACTACATATATGACTACTATAATTAGCACAATCTGTAATATACCTTGCAGAATTCCAGCCACCCAACCTCCAATACCCTTAAACCAGTTCTTTGGGTTGAGAAAGGAGAAGGTGTCTGACCACCAGCTATCTTTATTTTGGTCATTGTGTCTGTCATATTCATCCCGTAATCGTTGTATATCTGCCAGCTTGAACCTCATACTCATTGTACTGTTTGGATCTATGTAATGACAACAGGTTGGACCAATAATTTGACACATTCCTCCCTGGGCCGCAGTTAGGTAGTCTAACACTACAGTATGTTGATTAGTAACAATTATAAGTTGATTTTGGACAGCTATACTAGTATTAAGTATATCCATAATATCCCATATCTGATCATCTAGATAGTCGGTGGCCTGAACTAATTTATCCCACATCTGCATCAACATTGGATACACAAAAAAGTGCTGAATATTTTATTAGGAATTCCCATTTGGACCACATGTGGCCTACCTGAAGGTCTAGGCGAGTTGTCGGCTGCTCTTTTGTATAGTGTGTGTTTAGGTACTGCTTGCATATCTACCTGCTGATTCTGAACTATAAATGTGGCCGGTGTTAAGCGTCCTAGAGTACATGCACCTTTTATTCCTACTGGGAGCCATTTGTATGCTCCATTTCCACAAATCCAGAAGGTTCCTTCAGGCAGATCCCATATTGCAGAGTGTTGGAGCACCAACCTATGTACCAAATCTAAAAATTTAGATACATTCTGAAGTATACACCAAGGGGGTTTTTGACCTAATGGACTACAGTATCCTGCATCTGGATTTTCACAAGTCGGTGTACCTGGGTCATATGCACTTGACTCATTACATAATATATTACCTGGTATCTTTGAACATGTATCATTGTTTCCATCGGGGAATAATTGTGAATATTTCCAACCATTATTGTGTATGTATTTTTCTACTATATCAGGTTTAAAAGGTTGAGAAGAAGATACTGTGCTACTAAAACTGAGTTGTATATTTTCTGTAGGAATTAACCCTAAGTCTGTTAGTCCCGTCTTATTTCTAGGAACCCATACACCTCCTTTAAACGCTAAATATTGTAAGTTGTTTATTTTTCCGGTCATATTACCTTGCCACCAGGGAAATCCCACCCACCCCACAACTGGGATGGCAACAGTGGTGTTCCATAATCTAGAATTAACGGTTTGGTTATTTGCTAATTTGTCTGAGCAATTAGTCCATGTAAACACTTCCTCAGGGGTCATGGGTACGGCCAGGAAGGGTATGCTCGTGGCTGATATTGGAGAATGCGTACAAATCCAACAGTCTGCTATTTTCTGTCCGCCATCGAGCAGCCCGTTTACCAATGTCTCATGATGTTTTATAAATTTATTATCTGCAGGTTTTGGGGAACTTAGTTTATCCCACAGGTCTCCCTGATCTATCGTTATAGCTAACACAAGTACAATCACCACTATTTCTTTTTGCAATGGCTTGCATGTACCCATGCTGATTTTCCTTCCAATTTTACTGCAGTTGGAGTTGTCAATAACACCTGATATGGACCCTCAAATCTGGGTTCTAGCGTTCTTCTGTTATGTCTTTTTACGTAAACTTCGTCTCCTGGTTGCAACTTGTGCGTTCCCTCAATGGAATCAGGATCTGGAATGGAAGAGAACACTAAAGAGTGTATTTTAGACACATGCTTACATAAATTTTGTACATAAGCAGTTAAGCTTTCAGTTTCTAACATTAAAGTCTGTGGGAAATACAATCCTGTATTGGCAACTCTACCAAACAATATTTCATGGGGGGTGAGTTTGCTCTTTCCCTGGGGGGTGTTTCTGACTGAATACAATGCTATTGGGAGACACTCAGTCCATGGTTTCTGTGTTTCTGCCATGGCTTTCTGTATTTTTAACTTAAGTGTTCCATTCATTCTCTCAACCTTACCAGAACTCTGTGGGTGGTAAGGGGTGTGTAGTTCACTTTTTATACCCAACATTTTCATTACATTCTGAAAGATCTCTCCAGTAAAATGTGTACCTCTATCTGACTCGATCACTTCTGGGATACCATAACGGGGTACCAGTTCATGTGCTATTTTTACTGCAGTGACTTTAGCCGTGGCTGTATGAACTGGATAAGCCTCTGGCCACCCCGAAAACATGTCCACACATACCAGTACATACTCATAGTGTCCATGCTTAGGCACCTGGATGTAATCGATCTGAAGTCTCTGGAACGGATATAGTGGTCTTACATGGTGCTTCTGGGGGGTCTTAACAGTCTGTCCTGGATTGTGGGCTAAACAGATTTCACAAGAACCACATTTTGCTCGAGCTACCTGGCCGAACCCTGGGGCTAACCACTTCTGTCTGACCCTCTGTATCATACCGTTTGCAGACACATGTGTAGGTCCGTGGGCTTCACTGACCACAACAGGGTACCACGCTCGGGGGAGACAAAGCTCATCTCCTTTTCTCCATAGTCCTTCTTTTTCTTCTGCCCCCTGTTTCTGCCACTCTTCTTTTTCTTCTCTACTCACCTGCTGGTGGGCTTCTTTGAGCCGTGTAATTAAGTCAAATTCTGATACTGCACTAATAGTGTGGTCAGTTGTCAGAGGTTTTACTGCAGCTCGCTTAGCAGCCTTGTCGGCTCGGTCATTACCCCTAGCTATCTCGGTGTCGAGTCTTACATGTGCAGGTACTTTTATTACTGCTACTTGTTTGGTTGAGGCAGCTGATTCTAGGATTTGTCTAATCATTGAAATGTGTTTTGGCAATACCTGATTCAGTATGCCATGTACATCATGTGTAGTTTGTACTATTAAGGCATGGTCTAGTACTATTTCTGAGGCTTTTTCTACCAAAAGAGAGACAGCTGCTACTACTCTGACACATGATGGTGCAGCTTTGGTAACATTATCTAATTGAGCAGAATAGTATGCGACAGGTCTTTGTTTATTTTCATGTTTCTGTGTTAGTACTCCTGTAGCATGATTAGACATTTCCGCAGCCATTAATTGGAATGGTTTGGCGTAGTCTGGGATTCCCAAGGCCGGGGCTGACATGAGACCTTTCTTGAGGTCTTGAAAGGCTATGAGCGCTGATTCAGTTAACTGAAAAGGCTCGATTTTTAAACAATCATATAGAGGTTGCATAAGCTGACTAGCATGTATAACCCATTGTCTGCAGTGTGATACTATTCCCAAAAATGCTCTTAATGTTTTGTAGTTCTTGGGAGGAACAAGATCTCTAATGATTTTTAGTCTGTCGGCGGTGAGGTGCCGAATACCTTGTGAAATGCAGTGTCCTAGAAATACTACCGTAGTCATACAAAGTTGTACTTTTTTCTTGTTAACTTTACAGCCCATGTCTGCTAGAAATATTAACAATCTTATTGTGTTGCTGTTTGCGGACTCTTGAGCAGGGGCACATAATAATAGGTCATCAACATATTGAAGAATTACAACCTCATCCGTAGGTTTGAAATTTTGAAGAACTGATCTCATAGCTTCTGAGTACAAGGTAGGTGAATGTATCATACCCTGTGGTAATCTTGTCCATGCTAATTGTCTATTCTTAAATGTAAATGCAAACAGTTTGTAACAGTCTGGGTGTAATGGTACTGAAAAAAATGCATTTGATAAGTCTATGACAGAAAATACTCGTGCTGTTGCTGGGATCTGTGATAGCAACGTGTGTGGATTTGGCACAACAGGAGTAATAGGTTCCAAAATTTTATTTATCTCTCTTAAATCATGTACCATCCGGTATCTAGCAGCTGACCCCTCAGTAGATTTCTTTTTTACGGGGTACAACGGTGTATTGGCTGGTGACTTTACTTCTATCAGTACTCCAGTTTTTAGATAATCTTTTATCTGTTCTCCTATGGCGTGTTCTTGTTGGGCACTAATAGGATACTGTCTCAATTGGGGTAGTGTCACACCTGGAACAGGAGTGACTTTTACTGGAGCTATTGGCATTAGTCCTACATCGGTGTCATGTTGTGCCCATAATTTTTCTGGTACCTCAGAAAGATCTAAAATAATTTGGGTAGGGGCAGGATCTTTCTCATCCTCTAAGGCTTGGACTTTTACAATGTTTTCTAGAGACTCTTGGTCATCAGGCACCAAAATTTGGACTCTACCATCCTCCAAAAATTGGATATTCATTTCTGTCTGCTTTAATAGGTCTGTACCTAGAAGACAAGTAGGTGCCCCTTTGACAAAAAGAAATTTAGATAAAAATATTTTAGATCCTATCTTTGTTTCAAGGGGAATACTATATGGGAGTGGCCTGATTCCTCCATCATACCCTTCGGTATAGGTTACATCATCTGATAAACAATCAGCATTTGGTAAGGCGTCTTCATTGAGGACGGAGGAAGTTGCTCCGGTATCTATTAGAAAAGGGCATTGTTTTCCTGCTACTTTTACCTGAATTATTGGGCGCCTTCCAGTCAAAGTGGTTTGCATCACGTCTAGTCACTCGCTTGCTGCAGGAGCAGAAGCCTGTACTGTCTTTTCTTGTGATTCTCTTGGGACATAGGTACCATCTTCTATATCCCTGGCTTTTTTCCTGCATTCTCTAATCCAATGTCCTGGTTTCTTACAGTAGTGACATGGATTAGTTTTCTTATCCAAGTTCCCTTTGTCATAGGTCTGATTTGATCTGTTGTTTTTATTGACCAGACTATTATTTGCTGCTACTCTGACGGGTTTGGATGCTGCCTCACGCATATCCATTTCTATCCCTAATAGTTTTTGTCTGACTATCTGGGGATCATCTAAGGTTCTCCAATCAGGAGTTGCAGCCTTGAACTTTTCCCTAAGTTTTGGGTTAAGATTCTCTATAAAAGTTTTTGTCATCAGTCGAATGACTCCTTCATTGGTAAGGTCCATTCCCTCGTCTCTGTAACTGTTTTCTACCGCTAAGTAGTATTCATCTACAGGCTGTCCTGACTTCTGGGAGACAGTTCCTGAAGTCCCTCTCATTCGTTGTTTAGTTCTCATAAACTCCATAAGTCTGATCATAAAATTCTGTCCTGACAGTGCGGTATTTGGATCCTCACCATCTACTAGTTGAGGTCTATGAGGTTCTATAACTGTCATCAATTCCTGATACAACCCTGGTGTCATTTTCATTCTACATAATTCTGTCCCATCTGACCATGTTCCATTATGGGTGTGTATTATCTGCTGTATGTACGTAGCAAATCTTAGTGGGCATTGTATTGGATCTGGTGCATTCTGAAGTAGGGACATTCCCTCAGCGGGGGTCCATGGAAAATATTGTCTAGTCTGATGGTATCTAGTTACTCTACGCGGTGGATTGCCACCATCTTCTTCTCTGTATGGTCGACTGAGGATACGCACTGGTGCCAACATATCATGTGGTCGTGGTGCTCCACATCCTGCACATGTGTCTCTCCAGTCTGGATTCTGGAGTCCACAGTTTGTACATGTCCATCCACCCGGACCCCGAAAATCAGGATACAGTGTGGGTTCTGACCTGGGCTGATATGGTGGTGCCAATGGGTTCATTTGTTTACTGTTTTCTGTTTGTACAATGGGACCCTGTCTGACTGGAGTTCTCCATAATCCATTGTCTTTATTAAAAGTCCAATGGTCTGTCTCTGCTGTTTTTGATAGTTCGACCATGGCCTCTACTTGTTCCTGCCATCCTTTGTCTCTTATCACTCCTGCTTTTCTAACCCGAATGTCCTCCCATAGTTTCCTGTTAAACCTGTCATGCCTTGCTACCTGAAAAGTTTTGCAAACTTTCCCTAAATTCTTAGTTGCTTCTACACCACACCTTTCTTTCACGATTGTATAGACATCTTGTTCATCATTTGTGGTCTTAGTCTGTTTGTTGCCCATTTTTCCTGACTATTCCTACCTTAGGAGGCTTTTTGGGTTAGATAAAATATATTCTATATTTTACCTTTCCTCGTTACCTATTCTGTCCTAAGGAGCCAGTATCTGAAACGGTTTCTCTGGACCGTTTTGTCTGAAGTGTAGAGTAATTCTAACACATATATATATGGCAACAAGGGCAAGACCAACAATACATAAAATGAACCATACAGTCTCCATTATATATCGTGTCCCTGGAGTATTATCATTACTTCCATGGGCTCATTCTGTCAATCTCTTATCCGTCAAAAAGGAGGACAAAGGTTCGGGAGTTAAGCGTGAGCGAAGGTTTCCCCGAAAGGACACAACCTTATGACTCAGTTAGGCAATCTCCGTAATACTTATGTCATCTACCTTAGTGCGGCTTATGAGGCTATTCCCGACATCCACATCTCTTTCATACCATCCGTTTCATAACCTTCTCTGACCTCTCCTTCGGCAGATCCTACAGTATATACATGAATGACCCGAGCTATAGGTATCCTTCTCTACTAGTTCCTCAATCCCAACACAAGATATGCATGAAATTTACGGACTATCGCAGAGCAGATGTAAGAGAACTAACAGTGTCTCTTACCTGGCCAGGTTTGTCATCTGCTGTTCCGATGTCCCAATCTCAGCGGTTACTCGTGCCGGTCGATGAACTTGAAGGAATACGCAGACCTCGGGTCCCTGTTCGGGCGCCAGGAATTGTTAGGATCATTCAGCCATGGAGGGTCCTTGTTGGAGTCGGGGTATCCCCGTAACAAGAAATACACAGACACGTAGTGTATAATCAAGTACTGGGAAGCCCCTGAGCGCGTCTGCCTCTATAGGTGCTGTCCCTTTATTTATACTAATAATCATAGTTTTTTTGTCACACATGCGCAGTAAAATGCCTTTGTTTCACAAGCAGTGAAGTGATGATTCATAACAGTGGAATGTTGATAAGAAAGTTTCATAAGCAGAAAAGTGATAATTCATAGCAGTAGAAGGTTGCTGAGACAGCTAAAAACAAGTTACAATCTAATTTCTGGGCGTCAGTCCAAATGTCCAGATAAGGGAAGAATAACTTCATCTGTGTCTTACATCGTAGTCTTGGGTGAAGTATAACTCCTATCATCCTCTCAGGAATCAGATTCAGCTACTGCTCAATGTCTTGTATGTTATGAAACACTCACAATTTATAGTAGCCGTGGACACAATGGGGCACAATTTACAAATCTGACAGAAATAAGAGTCTGCGTTGTATCTATAGAGGTGTTATCTCTAGAAGGGTTGTTTTTAAGGAAGGATAACCCCTATAGGAGCATATCATTGCGGAAAAATCCTCAGCATGTCCATTAATTTTTCAGACACGCAGCGTAATTGCCGCCATTGACTTGCATTGCATAATATCCGTATGACTACATGTGCACTTGCGGATATTAAGCGATTCAATGTGCGGATGGTACCCGGGTTTGTAGAAGAGGAGACTCTCCTCCGGACCTGGTTACCATAGAACCTGTTAAAAAAAAGAATTTAAAATTAACATATACTCACCTTCCGATGTCCCCCGGTCTTTTCTCCGCTGCGTCCGGTTTCTTGTACCTCTCGCGCTGGTGTGAAAGGACCTTCCATGATGTCATTTAGTCATGTGACGGGTCACGCGACCGCTGACGTCGGCGGTCGCGTGACCTGTCACATGACTAAATGACGTCATGAAAGTCCTTTCACACCACCGCGAGTCGTGCAAGAGACCGGATGCATCGCTATGGAGACCGGGGGCCATCGGAAGGTGAGTATAATGTTTTTTTTTTTTCATTTTTTACCATTTTTATTCTTTTTTTAATTATTACTTGGTCACACTATATAAATCCATGCCGGTTGCATGGATTTATATAATGTGACCAAGTTGTCAAGCACTTTCTAAGTGATGCTAAAATCGCTTGGAAAAGCGCTTGATAACCCGCATGCGGAAATGCATGTGAAGAACGCTTGACAAACGCTTCTACCTGGCGGGAAAAACACATGTAAAAACCGCATGCGTTTTTCCTGCCAGGGAGATGCGGAAAAAATCTGCAGTATGTCTACATTGTGGGCACACGTTCAGCCTAAGGCCATGTTCACACGTTCAGTATTTGGTGAGTATTGTACCTCAGTATTTGTAAGCCAAAACCAGGAGTGGGTGATAAATACAGAAGTAGTGACGTGTTTCTATTATACTTCTCTTGTTCCACTCCTGAGGGGCCGCCATATTAAAATGGGGGATACATGGTCACACAGACCCTATAAAGAGAGTATTTTCTTATAGCTCATTTATAAGGTTATATATTAACAGTTGTGTTCAGTTTATTCTTGTAGGTGAAAATAAATGAGTCCGCTGTGCTGAGGCACGAGCAGGTGTGAACTGGTTCTTGGCAGTTATGCTGCACTGTCTTTTTGAAGAGTTATGATTGGTTGAATCAAAAAGAGCGGGAGTTTGCTCTTATATTTAAATAGCAGTTCCAGTCAGCTGCTGGCATTCACCGTCAGATCAACAAAGAAGACACCCTCCCACCCTCCCTTTTTTTTTGGTCTGCTGTGATGTTTTAATTAGAGGGATTATCGCCCAGCTTTTGCTGGGTGGAGTTGGTCTTTGTTTATGGTTGTTATATGGTTTTATGAGAATTTTATAGTATTAAAATTTATGGATGATAATATTAAAACTATTTACGGTATTTATCTATTCATATTAATTTAAAGTAACTCTTAATAAAAACATCACGGCCTATTTATTCCACAAATTTAGTGTGTCACGTGTTTTTATTATATTGGTTAAGAATTTCCGGAAAAATCAATGGGTCTTGTGCTACCATGATTTTGGCTGAGGTAAAAAACTCAACGTGTGCACATGGCCTTACATTCTATGTCGGGAGAAAGGATGGGACATGTTTCATATCACTCCCATTGCTGTTTGGCGACATTTTTTTTTCCGTCTTCCTATGCCGAACACACAAATTCGCAGCTAAATCAAGCGTGCCTGCTGAGCGTCCATGAGCCCCGCCGCTGTCTAGGGAGCACCGCTCCGTGGCTAGTTCTCTCTAATCAAAGCCCAAGAGAGAATCCAGTCAGTTCTGTCTCTTCACTACAAAGTTGATAACTCTCTGAAGGTGAAATTCACACTGCACTCGCACTGTATTTTAATTTGAGGTTTTATTTTATCCCTGGAGTTTAGGCTGAATTCCAGCATTGAAGGACTGCTGAATATTTAAAGGATTTCTTGTTTAAAATAAATTCCAGCAGGTTTTCCTTTAGTACTTTTTTATACATTCTATGAGCATCCTAAAATCTAAATAATTTTATAATAAACCAGTTATTAAGTCACATTATTGATAAGTTTTACAGAAAATGAACTGGAATGGTTTCCTTAGAATAGTGCTGCACACAGGAGAGGGGATGAGGATGCATCTACACACAGTGAGGCTGTGTGTGTGTGCCCGGCTCCAGCAGTGTCAGTATGCTCGCTCTCATCTCCCTCTCCTGCCAACATCGTTCGCCCGCTACTGTGTGATCCTGTGTGCAGCGAGCGGCCTCTGCATACAGAAGTGGGATAACAACGCATCTGCACACTGACACTGTGTGTACACTTGGCTTCTGCAGTGTCAGTGTGTGCAGCTCTGAGGATTATATTCAAGAAGAGCTCCATAGTGAGTGCTGTCAATCAACATAAAGGGGGGTGCGGAGGATTGTAATTGAGGGAGCTGAGCGGGAACTGTTGGCCAAGCCAGGAGTAGACCGAAGACCCATCATTTACATATATAGTGAACCAGTTTTTTATGTAAAACACAATAAGAAAATATACACTACAACTATGTTTTATATAGGGGCTAAGTCTCCTATGTTAATGTATAAATTGTTTAATTTGAGTTTTGGTTGTGACCAACCCTTTTTAAAATTTTATGAAAGAATTCAATAGCCTATGAGGTAATATTTTTGCATAATATTGACATTTTGAGTGCACACTGTATAGTTTGTGTGTGTCCCATATTTACATACACCATGAAGACAAATGTACCGGGACGGGACAGCTATTCCTTACACCTATAAGAGCTTTTCTGACACCCCATTCTAAATCTGTAGTACAGTGTCCATTTTAGGACATGATCAGATATCAAAGTCAAACATCAGAATGATGTCAGTTTGGGACTAAATAGCCTGTCTGAGAAGGGACTTTCATAAGTGACTTTTACCACTGTAATAATAATAATAAAAAAAAAAAAGGCACTGTTCGCTGATGGGACTTGAACCCAAAACTCTATGTCTAGAAGCCAGTGCACTAACCATTGAGCTATAAACTCAGTTGAGGAAATCTAGGCGTTTTATTTGGTTATATGATTTTCAGTTCAAACCTGTCTGAAACTCATTGGAACTTTCAGAAATATCTCCTCCAAGCCAAATTCAAATGATGTGTGATTTTGATGTGTGAGTCTGAGGTGACTTTCTTCAAACATCAGAATCACAATGACTTTTAGTCACCTTGAGTAGTTTCATGGTTGATCTCATACGACAAGAAACTCTACCAGTCACTATCACTATCAAAGCATCAGCCTCTGAAACTTCAGTGTCTGGGTTCAAATCCCAATATAAGTAGAATTTTTTTGTTAATTATGCCTAGTTAGCACACAAACTACAGGGGTGTTTTATGTTTAATATCTGACACTCTGATTGTCATACTGATGTGTTAAGAGTTTCAGACACACTGTCTATTTGCATGGTAAATTACATAGCCAAAGTAAATTGGGAGTTTGCAGTCAGTTCTTGGGTGGATGGAAAGAAAAATTTACAATAAAGAAATTTTATCATTAGACTCCTTTAAGAAATTGTACAAATGTACAGTCACTTGGAAATAGATATGTAGTAAATTAGTGCCTCCCAATTTACTTTGGCTATATAATTTACCATGCAAATAGACAGCATGTCTGAAACTCTTAACACGTCAGGATGACAATCAGAATGTCAGATATTAAAAGTAAAACACCCCTGTAGTTTGTGTGCTATCTAGGTATAATTAAAAAAAATTATACTATTGGGATTTGAACCAAGACACTGTAGTTTCAGAGGCTGATGCTCTACCATTCAGTCATCAGGTCAAGTGATAGTGACTTGTAGCTTTTCTTGTCTTATGAGATCAGCCATGAAACTACTCAGGGTGACTAAAAGTCATTGTGATTCTGATGTTTGAAGAAAGTCATACATCAGACTTGCATATCAAAATCATACATCATTTGAATTTGGCTTGGAGGAGGTATTTCTGAAAGTCCCAATGAGTTTCAGACAGGTTTGCACTGAAAATCACATAACCAAATAGAATGTTTAGATTTCTTCAACTGAGTTTTAACAGTGACTTTTTATTATTATTATTATTATTATTATTACAGTTGTAAAAGTCACTTGTCAAAGTCACTTGTGAAAATCAATTCTCAGACAGGGTATTTAGCCTCAAACTGACATCATTCTGATGTTTGAATTTGATATCTGATCATGTCCTAAAATGATAATTGAATTTGATATCTGATCATGTCCTAAAATGATGATTGAATTTGATATCTGATCATGTCCTAAAATGAACACTGTACTGTTGGCATTGATATGGGCTTGGTGTCCCCTTTGCAGATATGGCATGTTCTACTCTTCTGGAGTGTGCCTGTGTGAACTTTCAGCACGTGTAAGGTCAGATAATAATGTAGGATTAGAGGGTTCACAGTCGCTGTTCTAGTTAATCCCAAAGACGTGAGGAGGTTGATGTCATAACTCAAGGTCTTCCTCACCAAATGCACCCACCCATATCCTTATGGATCTTACTTTGTACATTGGAGGCACTGTTACGTTGGTACAAAAAATAATCTTTTCCAAATGATTGCCAAAAAGTTGGAAGCATACAATTGTGCCAAAAAGTGGCCAGTGCCAATTCATGAAAACAACCCCGTAGCATTATCTTTCCTCGACCAAACTTTACAGTAAGCACAATGAAGTCTGGAAGGTCATGTTCTCCTGGTATTTGCTAAACCCATAATCGAGTCTCAGAGTAACAGATAGAGAATCGTGATCCATCACTACACAGAGCATGTTTCAATTACTCCAGAGTCTAGTGGCGGTGTAATTTATGGGTTGAACTTGTCTTCTTTCAACCTTAAAACTTTAATACTATTCCATCCAATGCTTGTCATTGTGCTTCGTGATGTAAGGCTTGCATGCAGCTGATCGGCCATGGAAACCCATGCCATGAGTATGTTCTTTAATGTATTTATGTTCTGATAAAGTAGTCATTGTAGTAAGGTAATACTATTCTTTAATGTCATTTCTTTTTGTATTTAAGGTAAATATGCAGAAGATATATTTGGGGAGCTCTTCAATGAGGCGCACAGTTTCTCCTTCAGAGTGAACTCGCTACAAGAACGTGTTGATCGGTTATCAATTAGTGTGACACAGTTAGATCCTAAGGAGGAAGAACGTAAGTTTTCTAACAAGTCAAATATATTGTTTCAGCTTTTTCTCCTTTTTCATTTTCTCCCACTTTTTTTTATTTTGGCATTATATGTGCCTATTTTAATACAGAACCTCATGCACTTTTTTTTTTTTTTTTGAGACTACCCCGGAAAGCAGAAATAATTCTCCTGACATGGCAGCACAGCTGGACAATTGCACCCTGCCATTGTCTGCTGTTAGCACATGAAATAGGTCATCTTCAGTTCCACATTCCGCTGCAGTTAATTAAACGATGGAGAGAAGCATTAAAGTGGCGTTCTGTGCCTATTGGGTGGAAATTCTTGTCCTGCATATCTGTGTGTGTGCAGAATTTCTTGTAGTCATCCAAACCCCTGAAGCTAAAAACACACACAGAAATATAATTGTCCTATGCTTTTCTCTTGGCATTTTCATTGTGATCAAGGGCACATCATGCTTCATTATATTCATTCTGTCCTTTAAATTGAATGGATTTGCAGTGAATAAGTAATTTTCTACCTTTAGTAATTGTGCTAATAAAATATCTTAAGGGATACTGGATAGACTCTCCTGTGGCATCAGCTGAGGTGTTTGTTGGATGTGTGTTGTATATACTTTTATTAAAATAAAGGACGATCTTGTCTGAAAATGACATCAAGTGTAACTGTCACTTCAGTCCAATGATGCAGCAGAGCCGAGCTGCCACTGTGCCAGTTTGGATCTGACCGGCTCTCCATGCTTAATCAGAACTGACCTGCTCACCTGATCGACTCTGGCGCTTTGTTTTTGATTGGTCCGTATCTCGGCACCCAGACTAACACCAATCAAAATATCTGATATGTCATTGTGAAACATCGAAAGTATTATGAAGCAAGAGGAACACTTTTATTATGTACGTTTTTAGTGCAAACTGATTTTAAAGGCAACATTTAGGATAATTCTCCTGCTGATTCAAATACGAGGACTAGAGAAAATCATCTTCTCCCGAGGATGCAAAGTTACCTAGAAAAAATGTGAGAATCATGGTATCATGCATGGGTCAAATGCTAATTAATAAGACTTGTGCACAATACTTGCTGGGATTGTACTGCTCAGCGTGCACTTGTTTCTTCACTTGCTTGATTTTATATCAGACTAAAGAGTTTTTGAAAGAATATTTGTCATTTTTGTTTTTAGATGTAACGATCTGTGTAGAATAAAAACCCTGAAACAGGCTGACATTTTTATTTCATTTACTGCAGCTCATTTTTAGCTTTTTTGCATAGACTAGGACAGCGTCACCAGTTATTATATTATTGTTAAAGAGGGTAGGATTTACATCTGTATTGTACTGCTGAAGGCCTAGATGTGGAGGGATGACAGTAGTGAAATATTAATAGAGAAATATTTACATACAGTAATATTTAGAAAAGGGAATGCACAAACCGGTCCTCACCACTCGCTCCACCATCTGCGCAGGTGTAGAGGACTCTGGCTGCAACCATTATTGGACCAGGTGCAGTAGGTCAAGCATTTGGGAGTGAGGGGGGTTGTCACTGTGATATCCCCAGCGGTGGATCCGCTGCACCCTGACAGTCATTGTTACCCCCAAGCATGCCAAAATTTCAGTTTTTAGCTTGCCATATTCCTTGGCGTCTTGCAAGGCCAAGCCTTCTGGGGCTCCCCCGACAAGTATGTCGCCAGCACCTCTGCTCACTGCTCTGGCGGAAGTTTCTCCCTTTTTGCGACCCTTTCAAACACAGTCAAAAAGGCCTTTGTCATCACCCGGGGTGATTTTCTGCAGGGCTCTCCTTACTGCCTTCCGGATGGAAAAATCGTCCACTGACCTTGTCAGAGCTGTCGCCGTGCCACAAATCACCTCTGCGAGCAAATTGATTTGTTGCTGCTGTTGACGGTGCGGGTCCTGTTGATGCTGCTGCTGGAGCTGGAGCTTCTGCATAAGCAGCTTACTTGTCTCCTGTTGCGCCATTTGTTGCTGCTGCTCCCTGTGCTGTTGTAAGAATTGCAGGTGCTGCTGGTGCTGTGCCTTCTACGCTTGCACCAGAAGTTTAAGCAAGTTCTCCATTTTTGTCTGGTATCGCTTGCTTACTTGTGGCAAACTTCACCCAGGACATGCAGTACGTCTTGTAGCAGTCACACGTACTTGCAGGAACGCTGCCCGCACTTCTAACACTAATTGTGGGGTTTCTACTCACTTGGGTGCGTCGGGAGGCAAAACAGGAAGCGTTTCTATTTAAAAGTCCATTCTGGTTTATTGCGGTGTCATAAACCAGCCATAAGCAATGGAAAATAAACAGCCTTCAGTTCAGGCAAACAAAGTAAACCGTTCTTTAGGCAAAGTCTCTTGAGAACCAGTCCTAGTCACACCGTCTGGATAGCATCCAGTACACCGGCTCAGTTTGCAGATACCACATAGGAGGACCTCTTCCTCCTCACACAGAGACCATGGACTCACACAGAAACAATGGACTCCATTTTACCTTGTTAACCACACCCAGAGGTGAGGTATGTGGGTAGCCAGACCCGCCCATCTCTCCTTCTAGCCGTAAAACCTGGACCCAGATGCACCACACTATCCTCTTTTCTTCGTCTTGGCAAAAATTAGTTAAGGCCACGAAAATATATTGTGCTTAATACGGTACAAAGTTGTGGCCGAAAGTTTTGAGACTGACAAATTTTGTTTTTCACAAAATTTTCTGCTTAAGTTTTTATAATGGCAATTTGCATTAACTGTAGATTACGCTTCATAACAATCAGATGAATTTAAACAACTAATTGATTGGCATGAAAATTAACTTAATCACAAAAAGAAAAACATTGCCACTGATTTCAACTCCCACTACTAAATGACCTGCTTGCTACATAGCTTCTCCAGAGCTAACAAGAAGATCAATGAACCTATTAAGGAGGACAAGGCAGCTGGCATCACTCTGTCATGCTGATTGATTTATAAGAGCAGACTGGTTGTTATAAAAGGAGGCTGGGGCTTAAAATCATTCACTTCTACTGTCAACATGGTTACCTTCAAAGAAACATGTACAGTCATCATTAATTTGCATAGAAAGGGATTTACAGGCAAGAACATTGCTGGTCCAAGATTTCTCCTTAATCAAATATTTATTGGCTAATCAAGAAATTCAAAGAAAGACGTTTAATTGATGTGAAAAAGGCTTCAGAGTGAAAAGAAAGTCCGGCGAGTGCCAGGATAGTCTCATAAAGAGAATTCGGCTACGGGATCGGTTCAACATCAGTACGGAACTTGCTCAGGAATGGCAAGACAGGTGTCAGTGCATTTGCTTACACAGTAAAGCGAATGCTTTTGGAGTCTGGCCTGGTGTCAAGAAGGGCAGCAAAACCATTTTTCTCCAAGAAAAACATCAAGGACAGACTGACATGCTGGAAGTGGACTGCAGAGTATGGTATAAAGTTATTTTTTCTGATGAAACACTCCTCAAACTGTTTGGGACATCTGGAAGAATGATTGTCTGTTGAACAAAAAGTGAACACCACCATGAATCCTGTGTCATGCCACCAGCAAAGTATCCTCAGACCATTCATGTGTAGGAGCTTTTCATCCATGGAGTGGGCTTACTCACAATTTTGCCTCAGAACACTGCCATGAATAAAGATCGGTATCTAAACATCCTCCAAGTGCATCTTCTCCCAATGGCATAGGAGCAATTTGGTGATAAACAATGCTTTTTCCAGCATGATGAAGCACCATATCACAAGGAATAAGTGACAACTAAGTGGGTTGATGAACAAAACATTGAAATTTTGGGGGTCCATGGCCAGGAAAATCCCCAGAGCTCAATCCTATTGAGAACCTGTGATCAATACTGAAAAAGCAAATGGACAAATAAAAACACAAAAATTGTGATAATCTCCAGGCACTGCTTAGACAACAATGGGCTGTCATCAGTCAGGATTTGGACCAGAAGTGGATATTCCAGAATGTCAGGGTGAATTGAAGTAGTCTTGAAAAATAAGAGTCAACACTGTAAATATTGAGTCGTTGCATAAACTTGATGTAACTTATGAAAAACTTATAATTGCACTTCAGTAACCAGAGAAACATCTTACTAAAAGATCTAAAAACTCAATGCAGTACATTTTCTGACAACCAAAACTTGTCAGTCTGAAAACTTGGTCGCAAATGTATATTCTGCTTGCATATAAGGCAAAATCTGTTGGCCTAAAATAATTTGTGCAGTCATAAAATACCTTGCTGAAGTTATAATGTTTTTTTTGGGCTTTGCACTTGGCTTAATTGGTGAGAAATGTTTGTGGTCAGCTTTGTGGCCTGGCTGAGATTTAACCTCTAGAGAAAGGTCCGAGTTTTTTCATACAATAAACTTTGATAAACTACTTTTTCAGTTGATCAACATGAAAGAGGAAACTGAAGCAAGTCAATATTGTCGGGCAGAAATAGGAAGCTTAGAGAGGCAACCGCGCTGTCTCTGAAGTTCGCAGGAGCACAGATTGTTACTGCTCCATAGGAAGCTACTTTTCCTTCCTGCTCGGAGGAGTAAAGCATGCTCAGTGTGATTGCCAGAGCTGCAATTGTTTGATTTGACTGTAAGACATGATCATTTCATTGTGCTCCAAATAATGCCGGGTTTTCACTTGTTATTAGCTGTATAATGTGGTCTGAATGCAGGGACAGTTTCAGCACCATCAAAATAATCCTGAGTTAATAGCATTTTAGAAAACAGCAGCTGCTGAATTTGTGGAACAACTGCTGGGAAAACCATTGAAAAGCAGCTGTTTTTCGTTTAACACTAAAACGCCTAATCTGCTATTACATTCCCAGGTCCTATAGAGCAGTAAGTGCTTTATACTGCAGTATAGGCGATCGCTCCTAGATCTAACCCTAAAATATAAATGTCCAACACTCAGTGTATGTCAGGGCCCCAGGTACATTGAACATGCAGTGTATTATAAAGCCCCCCCCCACACACACTTTAGATAGCTGTCGGCTGCTACCAGACATCTCTAGAGGTGGCTTCTCTTTAGAGATTTGACATGCCGATCCATATTTCCCCCAACATAATCTGTATGGGGAAGAGTCCGGGGGCTCCCATACAGTTTTGAACCCAAGCTCGAGGTTAGTCTAAAGTGTATGGGGGTCTTAAGGTTGGAAAAACTGTCTAAATGAATATATAAAACCTATTTGTTGATCTAAATTAATGATTACTTTGGACTTATAAGGTCACTGGTCCTATTTATTGATTGACCTTTCATCTCTATATTAACACTCAAACAGGAAAAGCTGTCCTTCAGTGATTTTTTTTCATCCATTCCATTTCAGCTGGAGTCTGCTCATATCAGTATGCTGCCAGTACTATATGTGCTGAGGATGCATTTTCCACACTCATCAGCTTGCATTGCACCTGCTGTTGTTCTATGTCTTGCTGGTCCTAAACTAAAGCCAATCTCTGAATTAACTCTATATGCAGTTTAACAGACAGGAAAGCAGGAGCAGAAACATTGACGCAGTCTTACTTCCATCATTGCAGCTAGAGATAGATTAAACTTGACAACAGGCAGAAAACAGCTAGTTAGACAGCTGAGTGTTACTGAGTAGTTGGCACTTTAGAGGGCTGGGTGTCTTTAAAATGAGATGGAGTTATCTGAAAGTATAGCGACCATTTAAATTCTGTTGACGTGCAGTGTACATTTTTGTTTGTGGTGAGTTTTTTGGAGGTCAGTGGAAATGCAGTATGCTATTAGTATAGAATTGTTTCTTAGTGTTTTTCATATAGGCTTCCTACATGCATTTTCGTGCAGTCTAAAAGCCAGAATGGAAACTTTTGCATCTCCATTATTTTAATCAAGTGCAGAACCCCAAATATTGCACCTAGAATATTGAGTTTGGTATCACTTGAAAGACAAGATCCTGGCAGTAGCCTTATTAATCTAGGCACATTGAGGTACAAACGTCATTGACAGAAAAGGGGTTTAAGATTATACTAGGAATAGGTCCCTGAGAGCCGAAATCTACCGTAAATCTTTACATTAAATCTCGGCTTACCTCGGTTACTGCTGTAGTATAAAAATACCTCTCCTCACATTAGATTTAACTTGCTATTTTTACACTGCTTCTGCGGGAGAAAGTAGGCTAGCTTCATTAACTGCTCAAACTGTTTCCCAGGAAAAATCAATGCTTTTGTTTCGTCAATTTTGAGCACCGACTGATCAGCAATATTAGATTAAAATCTTATTAAATCATAAATTAAATAAATGTTATCTAGCCATTTCTGTTATCCAAATGTTGTAGTCTATAATGAATCTATACATGATATACATGTCTGTTCTATCTAAAAAACATTTAAAAGGGAACCTGTCACCGGTTTTGTTCTGTGTCGACTAAAACTATGACCTTAATCAGCACCTGTGCTGCTGTCCATCAATGGTTATTTAACCCCCTGACTCCCCCTGTATAAATCCCCCAAAATTTTAAGTGCTCCCACTCTGTATGTTAATCCTGTCAGTCCGGTCCGATGGGCCTGGTTTCTGCGGTCTCCATCCCTCCTCCCGGCTTCTCTATCCCTCGTCCCGGCTGCTGCAAGTTGTCCTCCTGCTGTAATTTACGGGGATGACGCCTTCTATGTCATCCACATAGCTGGGTGAAATCTCGTGCCTGCGCACTATGCTCTGCCCTACTGGGGGCAGAGCCTAATTCATAACGGCCCATGCGCACTTAAGTTTTCGGCTCCACCCGCAGTAGGGTAGAGCAAAGTGCGCAGCCGGTGATTTCGCCTGGCTACATCCACATAAATTACAGCAGGAGGACGGCTATCAGCAGCCGGGAGGAGGGATAGAGCAGGGATGAAGAAAACAGAAACCGGGCCAATCGGACTAGACCGACAGGATTAACATACATCGCGAGAGAACTTCAAAAAGTTTTTTTTGGTGTATGCAGAGGGAGTCATGGGGTATATAACCATTGATGGACTGCAGCGCAGGCGCTGATTAAGATCTTAGTTTTAGTTGACACAGGACAAAACTGGTGACAGGTTCCCTTTAAAGCAATGGTTCGTCTAATGTAATTGACACTAATTTTGTAATATACTTTTATTACCTAAAATAGTTTAGGTTGCAAAAAAAATGATTCACTGAGGCTACTCTTTACTAGAGCTGTCAGCAGAACACTTTTCTGTTTTAATGTCAATGGAGAAAAGAGATGGCTTTTAGGAGGCGGTCATGGTAATGATAGTTGTACTATCCGACTTCAGCCTACCCTTCCTTTAGTGCGATGCTCCACTTTGGCGTTCCTTATTGGGGAAATCATTATCACCCATTACCTAATGTCTCCATTATCGGAGTTCCTTCTTTTGTGAATTGTCTGTATGTAATAGTGCAGTATGGTGGGTTCTGCTGAGCTATATGATTGTGTTTTCTCCATTCTTACTGTGATACATTAAAGGGTTATTCCGGCTCCACTCTCTTCCCTGTCGGGTATGGTGAACTACTAACCATAGTTATTGGACTAGAAAAACTGTAGAAAGAATACATGTTTGATTGCACATTTACCAGTCCTCTGCCATAATACCATGGCACATTATCAGCTTTATATATCTTTTTGCCTATTAAAAGCTATGTTCAGCTACTCATTGTGATTATTTTCAATCCTTGAACTTTTTGGGGGGGTTCTTGCACATACTGATGTCTAGTACATTTTTGGAAAGTAATTACATTTCAGGGGCTTATGATGAAATGTCGTAACGCTTGCTCTACTATGCATTTTTATTTAGGTCAGGTGTCGTTGAATATTCATGAGGCGGCTGGTTTCTTTAGCAGTCAGTAGGTCTCAATTTCACTGATACAAACCAGTTGAATGATTCCTCTAATGGGGATTCTGGAAGCTGAATAATTTGGTTTATTCCAAAAATGTAACAGAAGAAAAATATTTATAGAGAATGTTTCTTTTCTTTTTACTGGACTGATCCATTTATTACGTAAATATATTAACCTATCCGCTTTTGTATAAATAAATGCTGTCCTAGGTTGGTCCTAATTTTAATTTCCTATATATATTTTTCATTAGACAATAAATGGTACTATTAATATTGGACATTCAGACCAAAATTTGTAATTCCATAGTTGTGGGCAGGCTCGGACTGGCCCAAAGGAGAACAGGAGAATCCTCCGGTGGGCCCCTGTCCAAGAGTGGGCCACCACCCTCTTATATGAGCAGTACTTGGCACTACAGTATATACTGAATCACTATGTACAGATAAAGGCAGTAACTTATTCATTTCACAATCTACCAAGTTCATTGTTATGTAAATTTGTGATGGAGGATAATGTCCTCCAGTGTGAGGGCTGCACGGTGGCTCAGTGGTTAGCACTGCAGCCTTGCAGCGCTGGGGTCCTGGGTTCAAATCCCACCAAGGACAACATCTGCAAGGAGTTTGTATGTTCTCCCCATGTTTGCGTGGGTTTCCTTCGGGTTCTCCGGTTTCCTCCCACACTCCAAAGACATACTGATAGGGAATCTAGATTGTGAGCCCCAATGGGGACAGTGCCCATAATGTCTGTAAATTGTCTGAATTGTAAATCACTGCGGAATATGTTGGCGCTATATAAATAAAAAGATTATTATTATTATTAATGTCACATTTGCATGTAGTTGAAAAGTGAGGTCCTGGAGTTGGTTACTTGTGGGCCCTTGGCACCTTAGTCCGACACAGGTTGTAGATCTCCTTTTAATCAAAACTGAATCACAGATGGGTACTAAGAGGTTGTAGCATTTATTTTAAAGGGAACTTGTAATCTAAGGGCAGTATGTTAAAGAGCAGGGGAAGCTGAGCAGATTGATTGTATAGGATTAAGGGAAAAAATTAGGATGGCTTATATTTTATTCATTAAAATCTCTCCTGACTTATGAGTCAAAGGGGCGGTCCTAATCAATGATTGACAGCCTTCCATGAATAAGTGTGCATACAGCGATAACTATCAATCACTGACTAAGACCGCCCCTTTACTGCTAAGCCCAGAAGGGGCAGGGAATTTAATAAATAACATATGGATTATACCAAATCTTTCCCTACAAACCTCCTGCTGTATAACATGCTTTCCATAGATTGAGCAGCATTTCCAAGCTGACAGGTTCCCTTTAAAAATGTCCACTGAAAATCCATAGCTACAAGATGATTGGTTGCTAAAGACATCTGCTAAACTTTTCCATCCATTGCACCATGTTACCAGTATCTCCAGTATAACTATTAATCTCATCATCTCCCTCATGTACTGGTAGCTTAAAGAGGGCCTGTCACAATAAGAAAAGTGGCCAGTATTTGCCCTTATTTTATTCTCGTAGGTCTCCTGAGTATTGTATTTTTTTCTTTTTGAAAATTGGCCATATGATTCCAGAGATACCGGCGTTCTCACATCATAATTATGCAGAGCTGCCTAAAGACACGCCCCCAGAGAATTGTGTGAGCCACGCCCCCTTTGTAAAGACCATACAATTACCATGATGGGAGCACTAAATAAAAAGGCCCATATCTCTGGAACTGTGTGACAGATTTTTTTAAAAAAAGAAAAAAGCAGAATACTCAGAAGAGCAGCAGAAATAAATTTAGAGCAAAATCTTGGCACTTTTCACTTGGTGACAGATCCTCTTTAAATTGTGTATTAACATCAGATTTGCTTGGGGTGCAGATAGAAGGTTAAGATGTCTCTCCTAGTAAGTGTCACTGATCTGTCTAAGCTTCTGTGTGTTTTTTTTTTTACTGGTAAGAGGAGTAACCTCCCTGGTTGCACATAACAGAGTCCGTTTCCATATTATCAGGAGTATTAAATAGCACTGGTGTGGAGCTTGGGTTGCCAAGCCTTCTCTGCTTTACCCATAAGAAATCCTTTTGAACCAGCAAAACTATTACTAGTAAAGAAAGATATTGCCATGCAAACAGAAAAAACTGCCGAAAAAGCTTCTAGTAAATCCCGAACATGTACCAATTCTGTTTCTGGAAGGATCTATAGAGCTATTTTCTAAGCCTGCAGAGAGGTATGATATTGTGAAATATCAAACTGTTATATAATTGATTGTTTCTGAGGCTCATACCTTAGTTCTTTTTAAGTGTAGTTTTTTTTATAGTTGTGAAATCTAAAAACTGATATTTAGTTGTCATCTTTTATTTATTATGTAATTTATCTGTGTAATGTTAGGAAAAAAAATCTTAAAAATGTCCAGCAATATATTTTTTTTTTTAGAACTTTCTGATCTAAAATTTCTTTTTTCACTTCAGTGTCATTACAGGACATCACAATGAGGAAAGCGTTCAGAAGCTCCACTATACAGGATCAACAATTGTTTGACCGTAAAACTTTGCCAATCCCTCTTCACGAAACCTATGAATTGTGTGAACATCCTCCTCCTCTCAATATACTGACACCTTACAGGTATGTATGCTTTGGTGTGCAGCAGTATATATATTGGAAATATCAGTAAAAGTGCTGCCCCTACTTGTGAATATGGCATTTGACCCAAAACATAGTTTACCAAATTCTATTTGCCAAGGAATATAGAGGAGTTAACACCCCGTTAGTAAATTAGTACGACATGTCAAGTCCTTATGATTCTGAGCCTGGGATTGGCTGCAGCTACAGTCGGTACGGAAAGTATTCAGACCCTTTTAACTTTTTCACTCTTTGTTTCATTGCAGCCATTTGGTAAATTCTAAAAAGTTCATTTTTTTTCTCATTAAAGTACACTCTGCACCCCATCTTGACTGAAAAAAAACAGAAATGTAGAAATGTTTGCAAATTTATTCAAAAAGAAAAACTAAAATATCACATGGTCATAAGTATTCAGACCCTTTGCTCAGTATTGAGTAGAAGCACACTTTTGAGCTAGTACAGCCATGAGTCTTCTTGGAAATGATGCAACAATGAACTTTTTAGAATTTACCAAATGGCTGCAATGAAACAAAGAGTGAAAAATTTAAAGGGGTCTGAATACTTTCCGCACCCACTGTATAAGTAGGGGTGGATTGCTTTATTCCTTTCCTTGCTCTCTTATCTCCCTCTCAGGGACAGCTAGCGCTCATTGTCTGTACATAGAAAGCTTCTATTCATTCTGTGATTTGGAGACAGTCATAGAATCAGTGACAACTTGACAATGCTATGATTTCTGGTGAAAATCTGGGGGCCAGGGATAAAGAACAGTTCAATTATAAAGTATAGTTCCTATATAACTAGTGCTATAAAATGTATCTGGCAAAGCCAAGTAATCTTTTCCCTTTTGTAATATCTGCCTAAGCCAGAACATACTGTGTAATGTTGGCTTTGGATTTTTTTCCCTCTTATTATTTTGTACCCTTTTCATATATGCCCAGAGATCCTCATCGTGGTCATTCTCCAGTATCAGTAAACTGGTTTTTAAACTAGAGGAAAATTATAAAAAATGTGATTCAACTGATGGAATCTTACAATTTAGATAGGAAATGTTCACATTTGCCATGTTATAAATTGAAGGACTATCATGACTAGTGGGAGTTAAAGGGGATGTCCACTAATTCTATATTGATGGCCTATCCTTTGGCTAAGTCATCAATTTCATATCTGTGCTGTGCGACACCTGAAACCCTCCACTGACCATTTAACTCTTCTCGGTGCCGCCGGCTGGATATGATTAATTGCGGCACCAAGAAAACTGTATAGTGGCCACAATGTGGTACTGCAGATGCACTCCTATTTATTTTAATAGAGGTGGATCTGCAGTTGACTGATTGTGCTGTGAGGTTCCGCAACTGAGCACATCTTGCCACCGCCAGGAACAGCTGATCGGTGGGAATGCTGGGTGTCATACCGGGTGTCTGAGATTGATGACCTGTCCTAAGGATAGGTCATCAATAAAAAAGTACTGGACAACCCCTTTAATATAGAAGTTTATTTTCCATGCCATACCCCATGGGTTCTAGACATTAGATTTCTTGCAGCATTAAAGGCGTATTCCCATCTCCAAGATCCTATCCCAAATACTAATATTAGCAAATACAAAACTACTCTAATTAGAAATGTAGTATAGCTCTTCTGATAATCTGTGTCACTTACCCCATGTGCATGGCATTGCAGTAGCTTAAGTATTCATGGTTACAACCACTAACAACTAACAAACTGTCTCTATGTGAGTGGTCGTAACCATGGATACCTAAGTTACTCCAATGCCCTGCACATGGGGTAAGCGACATTGCTTATCAAAACAACTATAGTACATTTCTAACTGGAGGTATTTGTTATTATTATTATTATTACACCTATTACATATTGAGATAGGATCTTGGAATACCTTTTTAAGGATTGATGTATTCAGATTATATGGCCTGGCTTCAACATCAAATGCTGTATTTTCCTAATGCTGAAACTGTGCCCGTGACTTACTACTAATGCTTGGTAATTGCTCACAGAAGATACACACAATCTCACCTTTACAGATGTATATTGTTGCTAAAATGAAATACATGTACTGGATTTTTGCAGGGAAATCTACAGAAAGTAATCCAAACCGAATTTTGCAATTTTTTATGCTGATTTGCTTCTGGGAATTTCCCAAAATAAAAAAAAGACCCACTGCTTCCCTTAGCTGGTGCATTTTTGGTAACACTATCTTCGTCACTCACTGGTGTCTTTACACCTAGCCTCCAACAATGATACAGAAACTGTTATTGGAGGTGTCATTGCTGGAGCTTGTTGTGCAGAGGCCGGTGAGAAACAAGGAAGCATGGTTACAAAAGTGCCAGGGTAGCCGAGTATTCTGTCTGTTTTGAGTACTGTTTTTTTTAATAATTGTTGTTTTGAACTTTTAGATTTTGCTGCAGATCCACATGGGGTCTACAGTAAGATCTGCACAAAAAATCTACTTATGGACACTGAAAGTTCACTACAGATCAAAAGGAAAATTTTCACATCATGTGAATAGAACATGTACAAATCTCATAAACCTATCTGCTACTGTATTCTGCAGCAGATTTTCTGCCCCAAAATTCAGAAGGAAATTTTTCAGCTGTTCAGTTACTTCTAAGTCTCTGAGTGCAAAATATTATGATAGTTTTATAGTTGTAAAGGTTTAAAAAAGACACCGGTCCATCAAGTACAAATTATTACCCTAACACGTTGATCTACAGGAAGCCAAAAACCCCTTGGGGCAGACTTTGGTATAGAAAAGATAATTTTCTGCACTGTCCCATCAAATATTTGTACATTGTAATTGGGTCACCCTGTGAGACATTATTTTTTTCCCCAATCTGAATAACCCCAAGTTTGATAACCTTTCTTGGTATTGAAGTCCACCCTTTTCCCTTAATAACCTTGGTTTGTCTTTCTTGCACCCGCTCTAGTTCAGTTATGTCCCTCTTATACACTGAAGCCAAAAATTGTATTCTAAGTGTGGCTGTGCTGGTGACTTGTATAGGAGCAAAGCTACATTCTGTATGTACATTGATACCTTTTTAATGTAGCTGTAGGAGAATTTTTAAATAACCATGATGTCCGCAGGATGGACATAAGAGTCGGGTAGGAAAATATCTTGGATTTATTCTTGTTAAACTTAAAGGGGTTGTCCAGTACTTTTAAAAATATGCCAATGTGTTTTAATGATAAATAGAAGCTTCTTTCTAATAATCTCCTGGTGCTGTTTCTGCCTGTGAGCGACGCTATCGGTGGCCCTTCACAGGCATCACTTGACCCCCGGCTGCAGCCGGCTCTGACATCCGCTGACGTCATGACAAGTCCTGGCTGCAGCCGAGGGTCCCTCTTCCGCGTTCCACGGTGGCTGCTGGGTTGTGGGCGGGGTTATTCCCCTGCGTCACACCTGGCATCCACCGCTCGCTCTCCCTGTCCTCATTCATTGGGAAAGCGTGCGGTGGATGCTGGGTGTGACGTGGGGAATAACCCCGCCCACAACCCAGCAGCCACCACGGGGACCCCAGCGCTGAGTCACGCCTCACTTTACGTGACCTCAGCGCGGGGTCATGTGCTGCCTGTGAGCGGCCACCGATAGCGCCTCTCACAGGCAGAAACAGCACCAGGAGGTAATTAGAAAGAAGCTTCTATTTATCATTAAAACACATTGGCATATTTTTAAAAGTACTGGACAACCCTTGTAAATTCCTTAGGGCACTTTTATTTTACAGTTTTGTACATCGTTTCTTCAGCCATGTGTATAACCTTACGTTTATCTACGTTAAACCTTCCTTCATTCAGATTTTCAGATTTTCATTTTAGGATTCCAAATTTTATTAAATCCAACATTTTCTCTCTCATTTTTTTATTCTTTAAATAAAGCCTGTTACTATGGAAACACATAAGCCAGCATATGAGCTGTAGAAACACCACATTGGAATACATTTAGTTAGGACCCTTTGCAATGTTGCAACATTTTTCAGTTCCTTTGGAACAATAAAAAAAAAAATTGGAACTGTCACACATTTGTGTGAAAAAGTTTAGTGTTCTTTCTAGTCATTATTTAAAGGGAGTCTGTCAGCAGGTTTTTGCTATGTAATCTGAAGACAGCAGGAGATAGAGGCTGAGACACAGAATTCAGGGATATGTCACTTGTCAAAGTGCATGATGTTGTTTACGAACCGTGAAGGAATTGTCATTAAGAGATTAACATTGCCAAACTAATCTGGCAACGCCCCCTCCTGTAATAAGCTCTTTGTACTTGGAGAGCCTGGTGTGGGCGGGGTTAGCTTTCTCAGCTCTGCTTCATTCTAAATCTAAGAGCTCTGACTGTGTGAGAACGGCTGCTCCCAATAAACTAAGTGATACATCGTTGGATTCAGCCTCTCTTTGCCTACATCAGGCTGCTCTCAGGTGAGCTAGCAAAATCCTGCTGACAAATTCCCTTTAAGCATACATTTCACTTTGAGAACAGGAGTGACATTCAGTATGTTCCACCATTACAAGTCTGACTTTGGCCATTTTATAGTTCCATTTTGTTTGCCATAGATGTGCGTTAGGCCTTTATTGTACCTTCTAATTTCATACCAGCAGCATACAAAGTTTTTCATATTTCATATTCTGTATGAATAGTACCATACTCTGTTGTACCTACAGGAGAATATTCCAAGAGTCCGTATAGCAGTGCTGTACAGCCATCATACTCTGCTTTCTGTCTCCGTGCATTCTGCCATGTGCAAAGGTCCTAACCATTTTCAGAAAATCTAACTAGAAATATAGGGAAACATGACTGCCTCGATATGTCTGCATACTAAGGCAGACAGATAGTGTAGGTGCTGCAATGGTAGCCATATGGATGCCAGCAAACTAAGATGTAACTGGAAGTAAGCAATGGAAAGACAGCATTAAGTGAATCCCATAAGTGAGGTCAGATTCTTGATCCATTAATCTACAGATGCAATGTAGAGGTGAAGGGCAGTCATTACACAGCGTGCGATCTTAAAATGACTTAGGCCTGTGTATAGAAAACTACAACATTTCCACTGTATTGTACAAAAGGAAGGGATTGGTTTAAAGGCTAATGCTGGAATAAAAGGAACATTGATTTTTCAAGCTCATTAAAATCTATTTGTTGACTGAGCTGAGTTTTAACTGTTCGTTGCACATGGAGTTAGCTTTACAATGCATGTGCTTACTCTGCAGTACGGGAATAGGCGGCATGTGGAGATTGAACGTCAAGTAATGTACTGTATGTAATTGAATTGTATGCTATTATGGCACAAAAGTGCACTACAAGCTTGGAGTACTTTAATCACAGCAGGCTTTTTTTATTTTTGAAAAGAGATTTTATTTTTTCACTTTTTGTTGGTAACCACTTCTGAAACGGGAACAAAAACCATTACTTTTTATGTTTGTCACTAATATTGTTCCAATTCTGAAGGTCACAAGAAAATCCGAAACTATTGGCACTCTCGTGATTGGACTGAGCCAGCAAATGGCATTAATTCAGTGTTAATCTATCAGGCTCAGTATTACGACATGCACTCTAATTTCACTTACAAAGCTGCATATTTTGTCTTGAACATAAGGATCAGCTGCTGCTTTGCGCACATGCGGTACAGCAGATGTCACACATTTATGCCCATTATTTAAGCATACCAATTAAAATAATGTACTGTACTTCGAACATTCTGTTCGAGTGTGAGGTTAAACTGCTACCCAAGAACCCTCCTCGCGTTCCCTTTTAATTCACAGATTGACGCTGTACATCTTTCATCTCTTCCAGAATGTACTCAACAAGATGAAGGAAAAAAAAAAAAAAGAACTGCATATATTAATCGACTTTTTAATTGTCTCCTTGGCAGGTCTTTTCCCGTCACATTAGTGTTATTAGAATAACTTTTTAATTTTTAACCTTTTTCTTGTTTACCCTCTCAGTCATCGCTTTGTTTGAGGATGTGAGCGTACAGTAAATGCCTTTCATAATTCATAGGATCGTTCTTAATTGCAGGCTGTTGGAATCTTGCCTGTAAATGGTACTTTATGTTGTGATAATTATTAAATATTCATGTGTATTGTCTTTGCTGGACATCTATCCTTATTTAAAAATGCAAATTACAACTTATAAAGGTTTACTCTGTTGCAAATTTATTTTTTGGCAAATTCCGATTTGTTACATAAGTAGAATAGCGGACCATGAAACCTCATTATTATACCCAATACTATCTATTCTAGTGTATCTTTGGAATCTATAAGAATGCCAAACAATATGTCAAATGTGCCTATACTTCATTGATATAACGGCTTATAACCTTTTGAAAGAGTTTATATGAAACTATGCAATGTCCTTTTCAATGGATTGGCAGAGAAAACTAAATGAAGATCAGGTCCTAGTAATTCTGTAACTCTACCTCTTCTTTTCACCAACTCTTAAACTGTACTGTGTATATGAAACATAGACTTGAATTTTCTTTAGTAAGTGTTTGGTCTGAAATTGCCACAGTTATAATTGTGGATTTTCCTTTGCTCCTGGATTCCTTTGATATCCTCTTCCAGAAGGTTGCCCACTTGTCTCCGGGATGTACCATATTTTTCGGGGTATAAGATGCACTTTTTAGTAAGAAAAACTCTTGCTAAAAAGTGTGTGCTCCTTATAGTCCTATGATGGAGAACGCAGACAACACATCCTTTCCAATTACAGAGAGAACAGCTCTCCCTCCTCCTGCCCTACACTGATCTACATGATCGGTGCAGAGAGAACAGCTCACCCACCTACTGCCCTACACTGAACTACGTAATTGGTGCAGAGAGAACGTCTCTCCCTCTTCCTGCCCTACACTGATCTACATGATTGGTGCAGAGAGAACAGCTATCTCTCCTCCTGCCCTACGCTGAACTACGTAATTGATGCAGAGAGAACGACTATCCCTCCTCCTGCCCTACACTGATTTACGTGATTGGTGCAGAGAGAACAGCTATCTCTCCTCCTGACCTAGCAGGAGAGGAAGCTACAGGGACCTGCACGGAGGCTGCACATGTTGAGTAGCTGAAGGACCTGCCACCAGACTAGATCTAGGACCTTTCAGGTCTTGTGATCAGTGAAAAATACAATATATTTATTCCATTTCTCTATACCTTACTGAGCAGGTTGGCTTGCCCATACCATGCTGTTAAAATGACAAATGTGCCTTTTGTTGGTTGTTCAAATCTATTTTACTTTTTTCCTTATGGTTACATATATATTAAAATAAATAAAAGCTTTAAAAATATATATTTATATATATGAAAAGTAGCCTATTTCAACCAAGCTATTTTTTTCCAGAATGTAGGATCTGTGGATAACATATGCCCATTCACAATTGCCAAGCACCATTCTATCCCTTAGCTAATCATATGGCATAATGCACCATATATCAATGCCTGGTTCCTATCTTCACATTTCCCCTATGCCTCCTTTCTACCCTGGTCCATATCCGCTCATCCCACTCCCCCATTTTTTACATTTTCTTTTTCTATTACAGCTGAAATGTTGGTAATTGCCTTTGTTCTCTTTTATGTTCATTATTACATGTTTTGTGCTATTACTGAAGCTGTATATCAAATTGTAGACTTTTGTTCTGTTGTTGAAAACTTAACATAATTGAAAGCGAAAGTAGAAAATGTCAATCATTAGCAAGATCTCAAATTTGAAGACACCAAATGCATTTGAATAGGTAAAGTTTGAGCATGATCATAATTTGTCCACCCTATTAACAAGAGCGGAGTATTGTGCTTCTTTCTACCAATAGGAATAGCAATGCTAATGTAGATATGACACGTAGGAGCAGTTTTTCCTTTCATAGGATCAATTTTTATTTCACTCGTAATTTTCTTTGTTTTTAAATTCATATAATTTTCTTCCATGGTTTTATGCCATGCCCCAACATCTTTTATATTTCTTTGTTTTGATAGGGATGATGGTAAATCAGGTTTAAAGTTCTACACCAACCCATCCTACTTTTTTGACTTGTGGAAAGAGAAGATGATACAGGACACTGAGGATAAACGGAAAGAAAAGAGAAAGCAGAAGGTATGATGTCTTTATTACCACATTTATATTAAAGGGAAGCTGGCAGTAGCATCAACCCCCCTAAACCGTCTATATGGGCATGCAGGTCATGGGAAGCTGAATAAAATGATACCTTGATCTATGTGATACGATGTCTTATTCCATAGAGATCCACATTTTTCTTATATATAAATGAGCTGGTCAGGACTATGGGCTGGACACACATCTGCATGAAAATCTGCCTTGGGCTTATTTTAAATTTAAAGGGTAGAGTTACCAGCGTGAACCAAGTAATAACTGACACTTTGCTCTCATAATCTCACACAGCACTGCAGTGAGATCAGAATTAACACAGTGCATTAGAATTGAACTTTGTCTCATTGCAAAAACATTTGCAGCTACAAATGTCTTCTCACAGTGCTTCAGCTTCTATGTCACAGACAGCCACTGTGGAGGAAGTGCTGACAGCACTGTGAGAAGACAACTGCAAATGTGTTTTTGTAATGAGACAAGGTTCAACTCTGCTGTACTATGTTAGCTATAATCAGGCACACCTGTGCAGACGAGCTACAACCACTATGTGAGGACAAGTGCTGCTGCAAATGTTTGTAATGAGACAAACTTCACCTCTGCTGTAGTTTGTTAGCTCTGTTGTACTGCTGTGTTAGTTCTGCTCTCACTGCAGAGCTGTGTGTGATTATGAGAGAAAAAGTGTCAGTTATTACTTGGTTCACACTGGTAACGCCCCTTTTATTTAAAATAAGCTCTCGAGACAGATTCTCGGGTAGATCTTTGTGCGGCCCATAGATCTTAACAGCTTATTTACATATAAGAAAAATGTGGATTTCTCTGGAATAAGACATCAGATCACTGATAGTAAGGTATCATTTTATTCAGATTCATATGACCTACATGACCATATAGACGGCTTAGGAGGGTTGGTCCTACTGACAGACACCCTTTTAAAAAGTGCTAGAAATGTGGTTGGTTTTATATTACTAAATAGGTTGCTGCAGTAGTCAATATTTATTAATCTGGCATAAATGGCAGTTTTTAGCAGCAGTTTTCCACTATCACCAGCAGAGGAAAATTCCTGTAAGAACAATAGTAGGAATTGTATAGTTCTGTAATAAATGGATGTGCTGCTATTTCTTTTAAGATTCTGCAGTTTGCTTCTTATTTATAGTTTTGTATTTGGATTTTTTTTTTCAGCAAAAGAATATCGATCGTCCACATGAGCCTGAGAAAGTGCCTCGAGCTCCACATGACAGACGTCGTGAGTGGCAGAAGTTAGCTCTTGGTCAAGAACTGGCTGAAGATGAAGTAGATGCACACAAGCATATAGAAATTGTTAATGGTCCAGCCTCCCATTTTGAAACAAGGTGTGTTATATTACTAACTATAACTAATGAGCTTTTCTAACATAGTATTTTTTTTTTTTTTGCCATGTGAAGGGTGCTGTATGCATGTTAAGTATCTAGAATCATATTCTCAATTCCTTAGTACCATCTCCACCACAGTGATAACAGTGCTAATAATTTACTTTCTTTTTGAATGCCTAATAAATGTGCCATAAAACTGCAATAACTGTGCATTCTTTTCCGTGTATAATTTACATATGCTTCCTTGCTGTGCGGTCCTGCAACTTTCTACATCTCCAGAGCTGCACTCTTTCTGCCTTGAATTCATACCATGTAATGAACCTCACTGCAACTTCTATAGGACTTATCGGAGCTTTCCTGTGGGGTCTTCCTGTTAGTTTAGTTTCTCGTCTCTTATTATGCAGCTCTGTGTTCTGCTGGAACTGTACAGAGATATTCAGGACTGCGGAGCACAGAAGTCTGTCCAGCAGTTACACATCGAGGAGGAGACATTTTTTTAGTATATTCAGTGGGAAACTTATTAACACTAAATGTAGCAGCATATATTTTTCGAGTATACTGTAACTGTAACTTGAAGGATTTTTTACCTATTTACTAGTTGCCAGACTTTATTACTCATGCGTTACCAGCTTGATGCCAGGGTCTCAACCACTAACACATTCTCCATACAGAGCTCATATTACTTCTGTAGTAGCATCAAAGAAAATCCTTACAATGCCCATACACACGTGGTCAAAATTGTTGGTACCCCTCGTTTAATGAAAGAAAAACACACAATGGTCACAGAAATAACTTGAATCTGGCAAAAGTAATAATAAATTAAAAATCTATGAAAATGAACAAATGAAAGTCAGTCATTGCTTTTCAATCCTGCTTCCACAGAAATATTTAAAAAATGAAACTCATGAAATAGTCCTGGACAGAAATGATGGTACTCTTAACCTAATATTTTTTTAACAACCTTTTGAGGCAATCACTGCAATCAAGCAATGCAAGACCCATGACCTGCGACTGAGACCAAGCTTTCTGACACTGGGCAGCACATTTCTCTCTAGAATCCCTTGATAGTCTTAACATTTTATTGTACCCTGCACAGATTCAAGACACCCTGTACCAGATGCAGCAAAGCAGCCCCAGAACATAACAGAGCCTCCTCCATGTTTCACAGTAGGGACAGTGTTCTTTTCTTGATATGCTTCATTTTTCCTCCTGTGAACATAGAGCTGATGTGCCTTGCCAAAAACTTCGATTTTTGTCTCATCTGTCTATAGGACATTCTCCCAGAAGCTTTGTGGCTTGTCAACATGTAGTTTGGCAAATTCCAGTCTGGCTTTTTTTTTTTATGATTTTTTTTTTTAACAATGGTGTTCTCCTTGGTCGTCTCCTAGTGACTGATGGTGCGATCTGACACTGATGTTCCTTGAGCTTGAAGTTCACCTTTAATCTCTTTAGAAGTTATCCTGAGCTCTTTTGTTACCATTCAAATTATCCGTCTCTTTGATTTGTCATCAATTTTCCTCCTGCGTCCAGGGAGGTTGGCTACAGTCCCATGGATCTTAAATTTCTGAATAATATGTGCAACTGTAGTCACAGGAACATCAAGCTGCTTGGAGATGGTCTTATAATCTTTACCTTTAACATGCTTGTCTATAATTTTCTTTCTAATCTCCTGAGACAATTCTTTCCTATTCTTCCTCTGGTCCATGTTGAGTGTGGTACACACCATGTCACCAAACAGCACAGTGAGTATCTGTAGCCCTATATACAGGTCCACTGACTGATTACAAGATTTTAGACACCTGTGATGCTAATTAGTGGACACAACTTGATTTAACATGTCCCTTTTGTTACATTATTTTCAGGGGACCATCATTTCTGTCCAGGCCTATTTCATTAGTTTAATTTTTTTTTAAATTCTGTGGAAGCAGGGTTGAAAAGCAATGTCTGACTTTCATTTGTTCATTTTCATAGATTTTTAATTTATTATTACTTTTGTCAGATTCAAGTTATTTCTGTGACCATTGTGGGTTTTTCTTTCATTAAACGAGGGGTACCAACAATTTTGACCACGTGTGTATTACCCTCTGCAGCACCAAGAAAATGCTACATCATACCCTCTAGCAGAACCAACTGCTTAACTGCAGCTGAACACATCTCCCCAGTAGTTTCAAGCAATCCCCATAGTGCAGTACAGTTTTCTCCTCTAGCATCACTCAACAAATTTCACAGTGCTGCACAAAATACCTCCCCAACAGCATCACATGCCATAATGCAGCACAAAATACCTCCCTAACAGCATCACATGCCATAATGCAGCACAAAATACCTCCCTAACAGCATCACATGCCATAATGCAGCACAAAATACCTCCCCAACAGCATCACATGCCATAATGCAGCACAAAATACCTCCCTAACAGCATCACATGCCATAATGCAGCACAAAATACCTCCCCAACAGCATCACATGCCATAATGCAGCACAAAATACCTCCCCAACAGCATCACATGCCATAATGCAGCACAAAATACCTCCCCAACAGCATCACATGCCGTAATGCTGCACAAAATACCTCCCCAACAGCATCACATGCCGTAATGCTGCACAAAATACCTCCCCAACAGCATCACATGCCATAATGCAGCGCCTAATACCTCCCCAACAGCATCACATGCCATAATGCAGCACAAAATACCTCCCCAACAGCATCACATGCCATAATGCTGCACAAAATACCTCCCCAACAGCATCACATGCCATAATGCTGCACAAAATACCTCCCCAACAGCATCACATGCCATAATGCAGCACAAAATACCTCCCCAACAGCATCACATGCCATAATGCAGCACAAAATACCTCCTCAACAGTATCACATGCCATAATGCAGCACCTAATACCTCTTCCACAGCATCACGTGCCATAATGCAGCACCTAATACCTCCCCAACAGCATCACATGCCATAATGCATTACAAAATACCTCCCTAACAGCATCACATGCCATAATGCTGCACAAAATACCTCCTCAACAGCATCACATGCCATAATGCAGCACAAAATACCTCCCTTACAGCATCACATGCCATAATGCAGCACAAAATACCTCACCAACAGCATCACATGCCATAATGCAGCACAAAATACCTCCCCAACAGCATCACATGCCATAATTCAGCACCTAATACCTCTTCCACAGCATCACATGCCATAATGCAGCACCTAATACCTCCCCAACAGCATCACATGCCATAATGCATTACAAAATACTTCCTCAACAGTATCACATGCCATAATGCAGCACAAAATACCTCCCCAACAGCATCACGTGCCATAATTCAGCACCTAATACCTCTTCCACAGCATCACGTGCCATAATGCAGCACCTAATACCTCCCCAACAGCATCACATGCCATAATGCATCTAAAAATACCTCCTCAACAGCATCACATGCCATAATGCAGCACAAAATACCTCCCTAACAGCATCACATGCCATAATGCAGCACAAAATACCTCACAAACAGCATCACATGCCATAATGCAGCACCTAATACCTCTTCCACAGCATCACGTGCCATAATGCAGCACCTAATACCTCCTCAAGAGTATCACATGCCATAATGCAGCACAAAATACCTCTCCAACAGCATCACGTGTCATAATGTAGCACCTAATACCTCTCCGGAAGCACAAAATAGCAAAGTGCAAATACCTCCCTTAGCAGCCCCAAATACTGCTGTTCAGCGACCAACCAACCTTTTCCCCTCCAATAAAAAAATATAATTCTGCTGTGCATGGTCCAAATGACCCCTCCTCTAACAATGCCTGCTTAGCGAGGAGGGAGGAGCACTGTTCAGTATGAAGGGTGCATGAGCTTTGAGGCAGAGCATATTGCAGTAGACCAGGTGAAGCCATCACTGAAAATAATGTATTGTGTGTCTAAAAAGGGAGGGTGGGATAATCTACTACATTGCCAGCATCTTGGGCTCTATCTAGTAGTGCAGATCCATTTGGATTTATTTGTACTCTGTTGCTTAGTCACTGTAGCCACCAGGATTAATAAGCAATATTGTAGTATCCTATTATTTTTTGCCGATGCTAGTCATTGACTGGGACCTCACCCTTTATCAAGCAGACAGTAGAAAGGCAACAGTTTGGATGAAACAAAATGTACAGGTTTACTCCAGTTGCACTCCCTTCTTATATATATTTTTGGAGTGCTGAGGAGGCTTTGTAAAGTTTACGGGACTACAGGCTGCTCTAGTATTCCTCTAAGATACATTACTCATTACAGATTTTTTTCTATTGGTTTTCATTTCAGTAATGTTCTCTGCATTAATGAATCTATTGTTATGATTAATATTACTATTATAGAAACATTTTTAAGCTGTGAGCTATTGTTATCACTTCTGTGTGAAATATTTAAACTACTTACCATCTATTCTTTCACTAGACCACAAGCTTATGGAGAGACTGCCGACGGGCCCTTCTCACTTGCTGCACTCCCTTATAGTCAGATGAACGATCTTCTGAACAGGGTTGAAGACCGGGTATTAGTGAGACCCCATGAGCCACCGCCACCGCCACCAATGCATGCCGCTGGAGATGGAAAAGCCATGCCTGTTATCAGGTACTGTATTTTTGGATAATATTGGTTAATACAAAACTGCCAAAGGTTTTTTTTTATGTTTGCTGCCCTCTCAGCAGGGAGAATATTTAAGTTAATAAAACCACATAAATGAGTGGTGATACTTCTGCATGCTTCCGATGGACCCATAATTTAGTATGTGATGGTATAAAGTGATAAAAGTAAACTCTGCTTATCCCTTAATAAGCCACAGGTTCCACTTTATATTTCCCAGGTGGTGCACAGAATGGAGCAGGCAGTCGGTCCCATTAGCATGTAGAGCAAAGAAAAGACACCGAGCACCTGTCCAAGGATCATAAATCTAAAAGCACTATTTTATTCCATCAATTAAAATCCAATGATACAAAAAACACATGTGGAGACTGTAATATTTGATAACACAAAGCTGTTAAGGAATACCAATTTAAGTGACCAGAGAACTGTTTTCTGAGATGCGTTCTAGCCTAATTTGTGTCCTGACTTACACTATACAATCACTATACAATATGGCATTATATTGGTAAATGTGTTTTTTTTTTTTTATAAATTCTTTTATTTTTTTTCCCTTTTTATAGTGCCACACAAGGATTGTCTGAAAACCGACCACAGTCTCCAGCCATGGGTAGAACGCCAGTGTTTGTCAGCCCCTCTCCACCACCACCACCACCTCCTCTTCCTCCACCCCCTCCACCTCTTCCATCTGCCCTATCTGCTTCCTCTCTGCGATCATCAATATCCTCCACTCCTCCACCTCCAGTTCCTCCACCTCCCCCACCACCTACTGCTAACTTGCAAACTACTATTGTGCCACCCCCACCAACTCCTTTGCAGATAGCACCTGGAGTACTTCACCCAGCGCCACCACCTGTAGCGCCACCCCTTGTACAGCCCTCGCCACCAGTATCCCGTCCTGCTCAAGTATCTGAAACTGTGCCAGTGCACCCACTTCCCCAAACTGAGGCACAGGGTCTTCCACCACCTCCTCCACCCCCACCTTTACCTCCTTCTGGGATGCGACCTTCCTCTCCAGTTGCAGTCGCACCCCTCTCACATGCTCCAGCTGGTCTACACCCTCTTGCTTCCATTGTACCTGGTTCTCATGCTCCTCTTCTACCCCCATCCCCTCAATCTCAAGTTGCACCTGAGACTAAGAGACACCCATCAAATCTCCCAGTTATCAGTGATGCTAGAAGTGTTCTGCTGGAAGCAATACGGAAAGGTAAAGCTATTTTTGGATTTCTGTGAAAAGTGGTTTTAAACTTTTACAGCTTGTCAGTCAGGTATATGAAAAGTATCAGATTGGAGGTCTCGTATCTGGTCCTGCTGATGATCCTGAATGAGAAGGTTCCTGATTATTGTAAAGAATAGGTTCTACACAACCAACTCTCTCCTAATCACAAAGTTTAGGATCTGTACTTTTGGCAGCAGTGGGAATACTCTTGAAACTTGACTCACTGTCCTAACTAACATCATGCTGCAGTCCGATGTGATTGCAAAAAACATTGTGACAGATTCCCTTTAAAGGGGTTTTCCAGCTTTGGAAAAATCCTCTCACCCCATTCCAGTTTGTTTTTTTGTCTTTTTTTTTAAAAAAAAAAAAAGCAAAAACTGTACTTTTCTACCACTCCCCAGTCCAGCACTGAGTCTCCACTGCTGCCTCCTGTGTCTTTTATCGTCTGCAATGCTGTGATGTCATGTCGACAGCCCTGTAGCCAATCTGTGAGCTCAGTGGCTCTGAGCTTGGGCCATCTACCCTGGCAAAGCTGGTGAGTTCACTGATTGGCTGCAGCACTGTTAATGTGACATCAGCGCTATAGACAATAACAGACACCGAAAGCTGCAGTGGAAACTCAGCGCTGGGACTCAAGCAGTGTAAAGAATGAATAGTTGTTTTTTGTTTTTTTTTTTAAAGAAAATATACTGCAGTTGGGTGACAGGAATTTTCCAAAACCAGAAAACTCCTTTAAGTATAGTGTTCGCTCTATCACTAATTATTTATTCAACTTCTGATATTAGACAAGTAATATTCTGTGTACATCTCTGTTGAATATGTGGGTGCTACACATTACTAATATTTATTGACATGGATTGAATTACATAAATCTTGTTTGGAAAGACTTCATAAGCTGTCCGTACTTTAAAGGGAACCTGTCAGCAGGAGAATGCATTCCAATCTGCAGGCAGTATGTTAGAGCAGGAGGAACGGAGAAGATTGATATATAGTTCTACGGGAAAAGATTCAGTGTAACTTGTATTTTCAGCACTTATACCTCTGCTCTTTCTGGGAGTTTTGGGTCCAGTGGGCGGTCCTATCAGTGACTGACAGCTTTCCTTGTATAAGAGTACATACTGAGACAGCTGTCAGTCACTGATAGGACCGCCCACTGGACCCAAAACTCCCAGAAAGAGCAGAGGATTAAATGATTAAAACTCAGGTTATGCTGAATCTTTTCTCACAAAACTATTTATCAATCTTCTCAGCTCCCCATGATCTATAACATGATGCCTGCAGATTAGACTGTATTTTCATGGTGACAGGTTCCCTTTAAGAACACAGTCAGACTGCCATACAACTTGCACAAGGAGCACATCGCAATCCTAGGACTGGCCATCGGCTCTCCTGACATGATCGTGACCGCATGTGTTTCTATGCAGCTGTCACGCTTGGGTCAAGAGAGCTGACGGCCAGTCCAAGGATTGCGATGCTATCATCGCGCGAGTAATATGGCCGTCTGACTGCTCCCTAAAGGTGACTTTAAGCTTATCTATGGTAAAACATTGCCCATTCCTGAAATCCTGCATGATGCATTGTGGAATTTCTTTAGGGTAAGTGTACCATGATGAAAAAAAATCTGATGTGGATTTGCCCCAGATCCGCAAGGAGAACTGACATGCTGCTGCTCTGGAATCCACATGTTGTTTCTACCCATATATATTTTTTTGTAGTGTGTGGCTATCTCTTGTTTTATCTCCTCTACTTTTCTGTTTATGTATTATGTGGTGGATCTTCTGATGCAGATCCGGGTGTAAAATGCTTTCGCAGTTATGAATGTATTTTTCTGCTTTTGTTAATATTTCAGGTATTCAGCTGCGCAAAGTGGAGGAACAACGTGAGCAGGAAGCCAAGCATGAACGCATTGAGAATGATGTAGCCACCATCTTGTCCCGGCGCATTGCTGTAGAATACAGCGACTCAGAAGATGATTCTGAGTTTGACGAGGTGGAGTGGGATTAAAATGTTATATATTACACTACAAACTGGAATGCTGATGTCAATTGTGGTGCTTGTTCTTTGAAAAAAAAAGTTTGGTCATTTCTAGTGTTTTGTATCTCTAATAATTTACGCCACCAGAATAAACGTTTGATTTTTTTTTTTTTTTTTTTTTTATGTTTTGTTTGATTTTTTTCTTTTGGCTTTTATCTTACAAGTAAAGTTAGTATCTCCAAAATTTTACAGTGAATTTTACCGTTCTTTTGCTGGGAGGCTATAATTATGTTTCACTAGACCACTGAGTATTACGCAGCTGTCAGTTTGTAGTATAGAGAATTTTTTTTTATTTACTATTTGTGCACTTTGTGAATTTTAATTTAATGAAGGTCACCGAAGATTAAAAATTCCAAGGGCAGCTGTATCTAATATAAGCCTTATTTTATTTGGTGAGGTTTTCAGAGCATTAATCCAAGGTAACAATTTCTACTGCTTGAAGTTAGGTCTATACACTGAGACAAACTATTTAAAAAAAAACTGAACTGTCCCCTACACCCAGAAAAAGGAACCATTTTTGTGCGTAGTGATGTGTTTTACACTAATGGATGCTACATCATTACACAGAATGGCTAGCTCTGCTGTGTGTGGAAAATAAGTTTGCTTTATGGTTTTTAATATGTTGAAATGATTACTATTTGTTGTTTTTTGTTTTTTTTTTATTTTATTTTTATGATTGCCTTATTTGAATGCTGAGGTATTTTTTTATGTACATTGTTGTTCGGTACTATTTTGCCTGTATTCTAAAGCTAAAAAAATGAAAAAGAAAAAAAAAAATTCATGTGAAAACTGACTTTAAACATTCGATGTAACTTATGTAACTGTTAAGAGAACAGATTTGATTTAATAAATTCCTCATTTTAAGTGGAACAGGTGTTGTCTTTCGTTAGACTGTATGTTTAAAGAAGAATGAAAGAAATGATCCAGCTCTCCGGATGCCGTGAGTAGATTGAAACTTGTAGATTTTTATTCTGAACAGTTTAAAACAAGTGGAGAGTCCCACAAAGATTCATGGAAAATGACAATCCATTATGGAAAACTCAGGGATGAAACCTGGAGAAGAAGATATCAGATTACCTTTTCAAACCAAATCTAAGAACATGTGCTGTTCTAAACGCGTCTGGTAATCTGATATCTTCTTCCCCATGTTTCGTCGCTGAGTTTTCCATAATGGATTGTCATTTTCCATGAATCTTTGTGGGACTCTCCACTTGTTTTAAACTGTTCAGAATAAAAATGTACAAGTTTTAATCTACTCCCGGCATCCGGAGAGCTGGATCATTTCTTTCGTTTGTCTTGCTGGGCGCATGCATTAGCGCCGATCACCGACTCCAGGACCCAATGAAGCCGATTGGAGGGTGAGCTGGACTTTCCTTTTTCCCTATCATCATGTTTAAAGAAGAACTCCTCCCATAAAAGTTTTTATCTTAATATCTTGCAATCATCACATTATATAGCACTGTGTTCTTACAATTTCTCATTTTACCTTTCTACTCAGGGCTTGAGAAAAGAGATGAATGTACTATGTAGAAACAGGAAGTCTCTTGTCCCTGCATTTATCATCTTCCTCTTCAACTCCTGACCCAGCTGCTCCTCCCCTCTTCCCTGCCAGACACTTCTGCAGTGACTTTTGAGTCATACGCTAAAAATTGACTTCCTGTTTCTACATGGAGCTTAGAAGGAATCAGCTAGTCCATTTTTAATCACGTGATGTCATAAACGTAATGGGAAAGAGAAGAATTAGCTGGGTAGAAAGGCAAAATGAGCAATTGTAAGTACTCAGTGCTATATAATATGATGACCGCAGTATGTTAACAGGATAACATTTTTCATGGGAGTGCTTCTTTAAGAATCTTCAGTGGTGTAGTAGTCACCATGAGAACTTCATGTTGTGTTTTTTTTCCAAAATATTGAAAACTGATTTAGAAATAATAGACAAAATAACAAATTTATAGCAAAAACTAAGTTCTTGGTGTTATACAAATATATCTGAAAGAAATAAACCACAATTTCAGAAGAAGCATCATATGACTATAATGTGCCTACAGTTGAGCATTCACAAGTGAGATCCTGCTATGCTCTCTAGTGGCAGCAGTGTGAAATTTTTATCAATGTAGTGGTCACGGGGACCCAGAAGCTCTGAAAGGAGGTAAGGTAATTATATACAAATGTGACCTCAGAGACTTACAAGATAATTTATCACTAGTATTTCTGCCTCTGGTTCCTTCATAGCTCTTCTCCCTCTGTGGTCCAAAGTGGGCTGTCATTCATGGCTGCGCCTGTGACTGCATCTGCTTGTAAAATACTACATTTCCCATAAGCCCTTTGATTGTGCTACAAGTTGCCCTTGCACCTCAGTGTTTCGTATAAAAATTTGCCCACTGATGGCTCATTGGGTTACTATGCACTTGCTTGGTTATCTCCTAGTCAATGTAGAGCCGAGTAGCTGCTTCTACAAAGCAACTGATGCACAGCGCATGCCAGAATAGCACAACCATGTATGCGCAGTCTTATTGCACAGAGGAAAGAAGATACACGCTATAGAAGTAGCAAGTGGAAAATGCACATGATCGACCTTGGTGAAGTGAACTACTACAGAATGTATCTCTGCGCAATCAGGTAGAAACAAACTCCTATGATCGGTAAGTTGGGTGGGGTTAAGAGGAAACATCAGTAGCTCTAATTTTTGTTAATTTTATTTGCCAATTTTTTTTATTTTACTACTACAGGAAAAACTTTAGAGATTATTTAGCTTGTACTATTGGAAAAACTCTTTTAATAATCTACACATTTTTATATACAGTATAACAGATGTTAGGTGTCATTCCCAACAAAAATACTTGCTCAAGGAACTTTAAATGAAAAAAAAAATACAAGAAATCCTAACAACCTCCCTTAATCTTCTCCATTTATTTGATTCAATTTTTTTTCTCTATTAAGCGGAGTAAAAAATTATTTTGTGTGTCCAGAGGATCAGTTATGTCCCAGTATTTCTTCTCAGAATCCTGCAACTGTCTGCAGTAAAAACCTTATCAATACTTTGAAGGAAAAGCCTTGGTCAAACTGCCAGATGAAAATAGAACAGATTAGTAGGAATTTTACCCTGTGATCTCTGCAAGATTTTCGTGAAGCTGCTTCAGTTGCAGGCAGAATCCTACAGACTGTGGACAAATGTATCTATTTCTTCATAGTAAAACTTTGTGTTTAGCCTTTACTAGGCACACAGGAAAATGTGGTGACAGTATATTAACTTTATCTCTAAAATTGTAACTTGAGACATTTTGAAATGTTATTGGCATCCTTGGCTAAACTAGCCAAATACATTGAAGGTATAAAGAAAAACACTGATGAAGTAGCGCTAGAGTTTTTACTAAGGAGACGTTGCTCACAGGGTAATAATTCAAAGCAGCCTAAAGACACCCACTCAGAAAAATAGCACTATGCAAAAATGTCTACAGTGGGGAAAATAAGTATTTCATACACTGCCAATTTTGCAAGTTTTCCCACCTACAAAGAATGAAGGTCTGCGATTTTTATCATAGGTACACTTCAACTGTGAGAGAGAATCTAAACATAAAAAAACAGAAAATCACATTGTATGATTTTTACATAGGACCATTTGGATATTTATACCATCCTTCGGGTGCCATACAGAATTATCAGAGTGGGGTGTTTAAAAGCTGGAGCGCACCTCTGGGCCAGATTTGTGTCACTAAACACCCACCCCGGAAGTAGCATCACCGTTGTGATGACATGGTGCTCCAGATGCCGAGCATGTGTTGGTGGGGCATGATAGTTGTAAGAGTGGAGACGCCTGCACTAGTTGAAGTGAAGATATAAAGCACCTGTGCATGCATGTATAGCGCATATACAGTGGCATGTAAAAGTTTGGGCACCCCTGGTCAAAATTACTGTTATTGTGAACAGTTAAGCAAGTTTTAGATGAAGTGATCTCTAAAAGGCCTAAAATTAAATATGACACATTTCCTTTGTATTTTAGGCAAAAATATATTTATATTGTCATTTTTTTCATTTTAGAAAATACAAAAAGGTAAAACTGCCAATGCAAAAGTATGGGCACCCTTGCAGATTTATGTGCTCAGATAACTTTGACCAAGGTTCCAGACCTTAATTAGCCTTTTAGGGTTATGACTTCATCACTATCAATATCATCGTTAGGAAAGGCCAGGTGATGCAAAAAACCCAGCCTCCTCTAACCTTGTGCCAAATAACAGAAGCCACAGAAGCCATAGGTTCTTCTAAGCTGCTGGCTTGCTCTCTGAAAATGGAAATGGTGGAGGCCCTCAAAGCAGGAGAAGGCTATAAGAAGATAGCAAAGCGTTTTCAAGTTGCCCTTTCCTCAGTTCTAAATGTAATTTAGAAATGGCAGTTAACAGGAACAGTGGAGGTCAAGATAAGGTCTTGAAGACCAGGCAAAATGTCAGTGAGAGCTACCCGTAGGATTACTAGAGAGGCAAATCATAACCTCCGCTTGACTGCAAAATACCTTCAGAAATATTTAGCAGACTCTGGAGTTATGGTACATTGTTCTACTGTTCAGAGACACCTGCACAAATATGGCCTTGATGGAAGAGTTATCAGAAGAAAACCTCTCCTGCTTCCTCACCATAAAATTGAGCATCAGAAGTATGCAAAAGAACATCGAAACAAGCCTGATGCATTTTGGAAACAAGTCTTGTTGACCAATGAGATAAAAATAGAACTCTTTGGCCACAATGATCAAAGGTATATGTGGAGAAAAAGGGCACAGAATTTCAGGAAAGAACATCTATCCAACCATTAAGCATGGGGGTGGATCAATAATTCTTTTAGGTTGTGTTGCAACCAATAGCACAGGGAACATTTCACGGGTAGAGGAAAGAATGGATTCAATTAGATTTCCACAAATTCTTGATGCAAACATAACACGATCTATAAAAAGCTGAAGTTTAAAAGAGGATGGCTTCTACAAATGGATAATGATCCTAAACACACGTCAAAATCCACAATAGACTACCTCAAAAGGCGCAAGCTGAAGGTTTTACAATGGCTCTCACAGTCCTCTGATCTAAACAGCACTGAAAATCTGTGGCTCGACCTCAAAATAGCAGTGCATGCAAGGCGACCTAGTAATCTCACAGAACTGGAAGAATTTTCCAAGGAAGAATGGATGAAAATCCCTCAAACAAGAATTGAAAGACTCTTGGCTGACTACAAAAAGCGTTTATAAGCTGTGACACTTGCAAAAGGAGGTGCTACTAGGTACTAACCCTGCAGGGTGCCCAAACTTTTGCTTCGGCCCATTTTCCTTTTTGTAATTTATAAAATGTAAAAGATAGAAATATACATATATTTTTTGCCTACAGTACACCGGAAATGTGTCATCTTTAACTTCAGGCCTTTTAGAGATCATTCCATCTTCAGCTTGCTTAACTGTTCACAATAACAGTAATTTTGACCAGGGGTGTCCAAACTTTTACATGCCACTGTAGGTTGCTATGAGAGCAGGGGATGCCTGCATATACAGTTATATGAAAAAGTTTGGGCACCCCTATTAATCTTAAGCTTAATGTTTTATTAAAATTGGTGTTTTTGCAACAGCTATTTCAGTTTGATATATGTAATAACTGTTGGACACAGTAATGTTTCTGCCTTGAAATGAGGTTTATTGTACTAACAGAAAATGTGCAATCTGCATTCAAACAAAATTTGACAGGTGCATAAGTATGGGCACCCTTATCATTTTCTTGTTTTAAATACTCCTACCTACTTTGTACTGACTTACTAAAGCCCTTTTTTGGTTTTGTAACCTCATTGAGCTTTGAACTTCATAGCCAGGTGTATGCAATCATGAGAAAAGCTACTTAAAGTGGCGACTTGCAAGTTGTTCTCCTGTTTGAATCTCCTCTGAAGAGTGGCATCATAGGCTCCTCAAAACAACTGTCAAATGATCTGAAAACAAAGATTATTCAACATAGTTGTTCAGGGGAAGGATACAAAAAGCTGTCTCAGAGATTTAACCTGTCAGTTTCCACTGTGAGGAACATAGTAAGGAAATGGATGAACACAGGGACAGTTCTTGTTAAGGCCAGAAGTGGCAGGCCAAGAAAAACATCAGAAAGGCAGAGAAGAAGAATGGTGAGATCAGTCAAGGACAATCCTCAGACCACCTCCAGAGAGCTGCAGCATCAACTTGCTGCAGATGGTGTCACTGTGCATCGGTTAACTATACAACGCACTTTGCACAAGGAGAAGCTGTATGGGAGAGTGATGCGAAAGAAGCTGTTTCTGCAAGCACGCCACAAACCGAGTCGGCTGAGGTATGCAAAAGCACATTTGGAGAAGCCAATTTCTTTTTGGAAGAAGGTCCTGTGGACTGATGAAACCAAGATTGAGTTGTTTAGTCATACAAAAAGGCGTTATGCATGGCGGCAAAAAAAACACACCATTCCAAGAAAAACACTTGCTACCCACAGTAAAATTTGGTGGAGGTTCCATCATGCTTTGGGGCTGTGTGGCCAATGCCGGCACCAGGAATCTTGTTAAAGTTGAGGGACGCATGGATTCCACTCAGTATCGGCAGATTCTTGACAATAATGTTCAAGAATCAGTGACAAAGTTGAAATTACGCAGGGGATGGATCTTTCTGCAAGACAATGATCCAAAACACCGCTCCAAATGTACTCAGGCATTCATGCAGAGGAACAATTACAATGTTCTGGAATGGCCATCCCAGTCCCCAGACCTGAATATCATTGAACATCTGTGGGATCATTTGAAGAGGGCTGTCCATGCTCGGCGACCATCAAACTTAACTGAACTGGAATTGTTTTGTAAAGAGGAATGGTCAAGAATACCTTCATCCAGGATCCAGGAAATCATTAAAAGCTACAGGAAGCGACTAGAGGCTGTTATTTTTGCAAAAGGAGGATCTACCAAATATTAATGTCACTTTTCTGGTGAGGTGCCCGTACTTATGCACCTGTCAAATTTTGTTTGAATGCAGATTGTACATTTTCTGTTAGTACAATAAACCTCATTTCAAGGCAGAAAAATTACTGTGTCCAACAGTTATTACATATATCAAACTGAAATAGCTGTTGCAAAAACACCAATTTTTATAAAACATTAAGCTTAAGATTAATAGGGGTGCCCAAACTTTTTCATATAACTGTATATTGTCACGGTTCAGGCTTGTGTGGATATGAGGAAATCTGACAGAATGTAATAAAGCCTGTCAGTGGCTCTGGGGTAGGTGTGTGTGGGGGGGTGTTTAAAAGTGCGAACTCAATGTTATCCTTAGTGTCAGGATAGAGAGGGGAACTAGTGGAACACTGGGGCACAAGTTGCAGGGAGGCAAGGGGTAATTGTTATGAAAACTAGCATAGTTACATGTTACCAAACACACACTTGCCTAATAGGTGGTGTGAAGGTCAGAAAGGAGCTAGATCAGCTTGTCTGTAAGAATAAAAAAAATATTTTAGGTTAGCCAATCAATTTCAGGCATTTAGGGGCCAGGGTTTGAAGAGTATGTACCCAATTAGCTTCCCAATGATTAAGAAGCTGGATGAGGTTACCGACTCTTCTTGATCTGGGGACCTATTCAATCACTTGGAAGCGTAATTGGTATACAGAGTGTCTGGCACTGGTAAAATGATCTGGTAGTTGTAGCCATGTTTTGCCGCAATAGTGAACTTGTCGCTTGCAATGAGGTCCCTAAAGTGCTGAGTAGTCTTGCTAACATACATGAGGCCACAAGGGCAATTGATGACATAGATGACAAAGTTGGAATCACATGTAAAGTATCTCTTTATGGGGTATGATTTAACTGTCCTGGGGTGTGTGATATTCTCAGATTTGGTAATGTTAGAACATACCGCGCAATTAAGACAAGGGTATGTGCCATATCTGCGGGAACTGAGAAAGCATTGAATAGGTAGTTTTTGAGTGCTCCCTATGTCTTCTCTCACTAGTTGGTCCCTGATGTTGCACATTAGGGCTGGTGCTTTGAAGGCCACAGTGTTAGGGATAGACTCTTGTTGGAAGTGGCCAGTGTTTCCTGATGATCGTGTGAACCTTAGGCATCACGGGATGGTAAACGTGTACAAAAGGCACTCTTTCCCCTTTGGATATGAGGGGAGAGGGGGAACATGGGGTAAGGGGCCTGTTTTCCTTCGGTATCAGAAGTGCTGTGGGGTAGTTTCTATCTCTGAATTTGAGTGACATCTCGCTCAGTCTAGTGGGTAATATGTTCTTGTTCGTGATGTGATGATACGAGAGATCCTCTGGAACTGTGATTGCGGGAGGCTATTCTTAGTGGACTTAGGGTGGCAGCTGGAGTAGTGCAGTAAACTATTTCAATCTATGGGTTTAGAAAAAAGGACTGTGGAGAGAATTCCTTCTGAGTTCTTAACTACCAATATGTCTAGAAATGATATATGACTTGTATTATGGTTAAGGATGAATTGAATTTCTTGTCTGATTGAATTGAGTTGGGAGAAGGACTCTAGAGAGTTTGATGTGCCGTGCCAGATGCAGAAATGTCATCAATGTATTTGTGCCAGCAGTTGGAGTGTTGTTTGAAGAGTTTGTGTATATGTGGCGCTCGTTCTAAAAGACGCATGTATGAATTTGCGTGGGCCAGCGCTACGTTTGAGCACATTGCGGTCTGAACTCAGTAGGTGTCACCAAATAGAAAGACGTTTTCATGGAGTTGTTGTCCATATTGGATTGGGATAATATGTTAGACACGACCTCAAGTCCTTGGGTGATAGATGTGTAGAGACTGTTCACGTCAAGGGTCACTAGGAGATTATCTGGAGGGATTGGAGTTAGGCAAGCTGGAGGAAATGGCCTGCGTCTAGTAAAAATGAGCATATATTATTTGTATATTATTTGTATATTATTTGTAAGTGAGGTGAGAACCTTTTCTAGAGATATGGATAAAGGCGATAAGATGGAGTCAATGGAGGCCACTATAGGGCAGCTAGGTTGGTCAGTGAGTGATTTATGTATCTTGGGTAGGATGTAAAAGATATAAAAGACTGGGGTAACCAGGTCAGGAAAATGACAGTCTTCTGATCAATGGTTTTATTGTCCAAGTAGGTAGTAAGTGTATGTTGGATTTTTGCTTTGATGGTGCTAGTTGGTTTCTCTAGGGATCCTCCTGTTTGTGTTAGTGCTGGTCAATTGTCGGATGATTTCACTGCAATATTGTGTGTAGTCCATAACCACTATGGCTCCCCCTATGTCCGCTGGTTTAATAATAATCTATTTGTTGGTGCAGTTGTTGTTTGACATCCCCGTCGATAAGACCAATTGGAGTTGCGGTGGCATGATTAGTGTGTACGTTAGTGGTGAGTTGAATATGCTAGGGTTGCGTAATCCCATAGAGGAAATAGCTCTGGAACAGAGGAGGCCATCAGTGGAGGCACTCTATTGGCATAGGTCTGATTCAACAAACCAAAATGAGCCTTTAGCCGGATGCTGTGATAAAGTCACTGTAAATAAGTTCCTTTCCAACTGGAACAAATCCCAGTTCAGAGCTGAACAGAAGGATAATCCCTTCTGTACAACCGTCATTTCGGCAAGGGAGAGGATGCAGCTGGAGATGCTCACTACCAGGTTGGGTTGCTTACCTGGGAGCGTGTAGTCATCCGATCTCCGTGATCTGGGGTTGATCTGCGTGTTGGTGCCGTCCACTGCGGGATAAAAACTCATGTTAAAAAACGCACACACAAACGCAATAAAAAAGTAAACTAATTTAAATAATAGGTGCTAAAATTATGCAACATCGACCACTCAACAAAAGCTCATCATGGGAACTTAGCCTTACAAGCCAGGAAGCACACTTTATCAAACTGACAAGTCTTGGTTTCAATACTTTTCTTCAGTAGGAAATTTAGGACAGAGGGGTATTAAATTTCCCTCCTTGTTTGTAGAGTGTCAATAATAATAATAATAATTAATAATAAAAATTGGTGTTAAGTTGTACTGCAGTATATCATAACTCAAACAATTCACTGTCACACAGACTCTGCAGGTTCTGCACTTCACTATCACTTGAATGTATGTATTATTTTTTACAGACTGAGACTACTGGTCTCATTTTCTGTGTTTTTTAGCACAGCAGTGGTACACTGCAGTCTGATATACAGTAGTAGTATCTGTAATGCTGAGCTGTGCATTCTGACCTCCTATCCCTACGCTGTAAAACCCTAAAATGGCCCCAGCTTTCCCTGTATCATCTTTTATAGCAGCTGTGATACTCCCCCTGATTGGGTGAGCTAGACCATGTGATGTGATAGCTGCTAGGCATTATAAGAAAGCCAGCGCAGCTATGCCTGACGTAATATGAACCCCATTCTGGGACTTTATGCAAATTGACCTGCAACTTTCATGCAATTCAACCTTATGTCGTGTTGTAACAGATCAATTTGATAATTTCTGCTGATTGATTGATGGTGCCAAAACCACCTACAGCATGAATCAGAGCCTGTGTGCATGGCTCCAGCCAGGTATGTTTTACTCAGAAACACCCCATTGTTTCAGAGAATGCATAGTTTAAACATTTGTCCAGGGACCATAGGGAGAGACAAGACTAGTCAGGCTCCACCCTGAGCTGGCTTCTCACGGCACCACTTCGCTTGATTGACAGGTCTCTTTTGTCTGCGTACATCGAGAAACAGCTATCAACTGGGGCAGTTCAGAAAGAAGCTGACTGGGAGCAGCACTGGACTAGTCTCATCTATCCCTATCGTCCCTGGCCGAAAAGTTAAACTATGTGTTCTCTGAAACGCCCGAGTATTATAGAGAAAAACATACCTGGCTGCAATCATGCATCCAGGATCTAATTCATGCTGCCTGTGATTTGGGTAACATGAATCAACTGACAGGTTCCCTTTAAGAATAAGCAAATATGTCTCACAATTGACATTTATCATCTATCCACAATATAGGTGAGGTGATCAATGTATGAATTCTGTCACTAGAGTGGGAGTCCTGAGTCCATCAATTTTTCCCTCACTGACGAAACACAGTAAGGAGGAGTTTGAACTGAGGGGCGATCAAACATGTCTATGGGGCTGAAAGAAACCACCAAGCTCAGTACTCAGCTGTATTCATCAGTCTCATTGACTGAAGGAAGTGATACTGTGCATTATTAGTTGCACTTGAGTTTGAATGGAGAGGCAAAGAAGAATTATGATCCCCCATCTTAGTGATCAGTTGGGATTTAAGGGGATGGTGCCCATAATGATCAAACATTTACAAAAGGATAATGTGATTAAACATTTGACAGGATATTTTTATTTATTTTACTCATTTGTATAGCGCCATTAATTCCACAGCGCTTTGCAGACATTATGGGCACTGTCCCCATTGGGGCTCACAATCTAAATTCCCTTTCAGTATGTCTTTGGAATGTGGGAGAAAAGTGGAGAACCCGGAGGATACCCACACAAACACAGGGAGAACATACAAACACCTTGCAGATGTTGTCCTTGGTGGGATAAGTGGTAAATGTCTATTGTGGAAAAACCCCTTTAATTCACATATTCGAAATCAGACTATGGGCCAGATGTCACAATTCTTTCTTTTGTCTTGTTGACATTTTTTGCACCAAATACTTCAAAATGATGCACGTGGTTCATGAATTTTGCACAGAATAAAAACTGCTCTTCATTTACGTCTTTCACTTATTTAGGGCAAAAAAGACGCTTATTCAGCTACAATCTCGCAGAATTTGCATACAAAAAAATCACGTACATAGAATCATTGCAGAAGGAAACGAGTACATATGCGCAAAAATGTGACTTTTAGAAATGACACAATTGATGAATCAGCTGTAAAAATCATTAGAACAAAAACCACACCCACAAAGGTGAACATAAAAAAACAGGCGCACAGATAAAAGGCCTGGACAGAAATGATGGTACCCCTGAAAATAATGTGACAAAAGGGACATGTTAAATCAAGTTGTGTCCGGTAATTAGCATCACAGGTGTCTACAATCTTGTAATCAGACAGTGGGCCTGTATATAGGGCTACAGATACTCACTGTTCTGTTTGGTGACATTGTGCGTACCACACTCAACATGGACCAGAGGAAGCAAAGGAAAGAGTTATCTCAGGAGATTAGAAAGAAAATTATTGACAAGCATGTTAAAGGTTATAAGACCATCTCCAAGCAGCTTGATCTTCCTGTGACTACAGTTGAACATATTATTCAGAAATGTAAGATCCATGGGACTGTAGCCAACCTCCCTAGACGTGGCCGTAGAAGGAAAATTGATGACAAATCAAAGAGACGGATAATGCGAATGGTAACAAAAGAGCCCAGGATAACTTCTAAAGAGATTAAAAGTGAACTTCAAGCTCAGGGAACATCAGTGTCAGATCGCACCATCCATCATTGTTTGATCCAAAGTGGACTTCATGGGAGACAACCAAGGAGAAAACCATTGTTGGAAAAAAAAATCATAAAAAAGCAAGACTGGAATTTGTCAAACTACATGTTGACAAGCCACAAAGCTTCTGGAAGAATGTCCTATGGACAGATGAGACAAAAATTTAAGTTTTTGGCAAGGCATATCAGCTCTATGTACACAGATGGAAAAAATTAAGCATATCAAAAAAAGAACACTGTCCCTACTGTGAAACATGGTGGAGGCTCTGTTACGTTCTGGGGCTGCTTTGCTGCATCTGAGAAATGTGCTGCCCAGTGTCAGAAAGCTTGATCACAGTCGCAGGTCATGGGTCTTGCAACAGGATAATGACTGAAAACACACAGCTAAAAACACCCAAGAAAGGTTAAGAGGAAAATATTGGACTATTCTGAAGTGGCCTTCTATGAGCCCTGACCTAAATCCTATTGAGCATCTTTGGAAAGAGCTGAAACATGCCATCTGGAAAGGGCAACCTTCAAACACGAGACAACTGGAGCAGTTTGCTCATGAGGAGTGGGCCAAAATACCTGTCGAGAGGTGCAGAAGTCTCATTGACAGTTACAGGAATCGTTTGATTGCAGGGATTGCCTCAAAAGGTTGTCCAACAAAATATTAAGTTAAGAGTACTATCATTTCTGTCCAAGCCTATTTCATGAGTTTAATTTTTTTAAAAATTCTGTGGAAGCAGGGTTGAAAAGCAATGTCTGACTTTCATTTGTTCATTTTCATAGATTTTTAATTTATTATTACTTTTGTCAGATTCTAGTTATTTCTGTGACCATTGTGGGTTTTTCTTTCATTAAACGAGGGGTACCAACAATTTTGACCACATGTGTAATAATAATGTAAAATATTTTGTGGCAAAAAAGGGCCTTGGATTCGGTTATGAGAATGATTTTTTTAGGCAATATGTAAAGAGCTTTCATTTGGAGATCTAATTTTCATGTGTGAAATAAAGCTTTTAGACATCATTTTTTCTTATAGGTAAAATGGGGCAAAAAAGTATTAAAAGCTATTAAGGTGTAATTCCTCCATATAAGCAAACGCTATAATGAACAGAATTACATTAATAAAGATATAGGTAGCATCCTGGATCCTTTAAACTTTAGTGACTAAATATAAAGTGGTCACTTTGTGTGATTTAGTCGGTTTTTTTACTTTAATAGATCATAATGTGCAGTTTTTGCTCTTACCACTAGAGGTCAGTAGATTACAATTAATCAAACACTTTAGTGCTCAGAAAAGTTTGTTACAGAATCAGCCGGAAACACCGTGTCTGCAAATTGAAATTCTTATTTGGCTTTTATCCTAAGTCATATTGCACGACTCGTTAAGGGGTTGATTGTGACTTGTAGGATTGCTGCTTCCAATAGGTGGCGCTATAGAGTACAAGTCCTCTTTTTCTCTGAAGAGGCAATTTGCCTATTTGGTTACATATGCAAATTGCCTCTTCAGTGAAAAAGAGGACTCACTTGAACTCTATAGCAGCACCTATTGGAAGCAGCAATCCTACAAGTCACAATCAACTCTTTAACGAGTCGTGCAATATGACTTAGGATAAAAGCCAAATCAGAATCTCAATTTGCAGACACGGTGTTTCGGGCTGTTGGCCCTCGTCAGTGCAAAGTATGAGAACTGATTTGGATAGATGAGCGGCTCTGGACTGAGGTCTAAGGGTAACATTTCTCCTTGTGGAGAGTGACACCGGCTCTGGCATGTCAAGGTAAGGAGGCTTATTCGCCGAAAACTACAGCAAAATCCAAATGTCTTTTATGTGAATATTGCTAGACCAAACAAATAAGCCTGAACACGTTCACACTGTGATCATTAAGCTGACCGAACCTAGGATAAAAACAAAATGAGTAGATATATGAGTAGGTAAGTAAAGAAATAAATAAATAGTAATAGTACATGTAAGTAACATACGGTACTTAGTGGACACTATTTGGATCAAAAGAGCATAAAAGCCGTCCCACCGCAACAAGGTGTACCCAGGATGGTCAGAATCAGGATGGTCCCTAACTCTTGTAGTTCACCTTGCTAAGTGTCAGCAGACCTCAAAATATACGAGGGCAGAGCAGAATCCAGACCTGACTGTTCAGACACCTATCCATGGAAAGTTATAAAGACAAAATGCTCTGCCCAAAAAGGGGAGTTACACCCTGTATATACAAAGTACAAAAAAATAGAGCAAAACCAAAGAAATGAGCCGGAACACATGTTGGTATAAGTGCAATGTGCATTCACACTGTGGCCATTAGCACCACTTGCAGTAAAAAAAACGAGAAAAAAACTAGAAAAAGCTTTCCAGTAAAGGCTCTTATAGATGCGTGGGTAGGAACTGCCGTACAGGTGCAAATGCATTAGTTACCAAAACTTTTCACAACCATGATCAAACGTGCAGTCACCCTATCAAAAACTTCATCAACTGCAACCCTAAAAATGTAGTTGATGCTATTAAATGTATACTCTGAAAAAAAAATATATATAGGTTCTGCAGCACGCAAACTCAAAGTTCGTATATCCGAACATATTACAGACATTATCAGCACTAGCACAGGAAATCACAATTTATCATTTGCTTCCAAACATTTTATTTCTTGTCACCACAAACAAACATCATACAGGTGCATCTCACAAAATTAGAATATCATCAAAAAGTTAATTTATTTTAGTTCTTCAATATAAAAAAGTGAAACTCCTATATTATATAGAGTCATTACAAACAGAGTGATCTATTTCAAGTGTTTATTTCTGTTAATGTTGATGATTATGTCTTACAGCCAATGAAAACACAAAAGTCATTATCTCAGTAAATTAGAATACTTTATAACAACAGCTTGAAAAATGTTTTTAAAATCCGAAATGTTGGCCTACTGAAATGTATGTTCAGTAAATGCACTCAATACTTGGTCGAGGCTCCTTTTGCATCAATTACTGCAGGGTACATACAGGGGCATGGCTTCCCTTTTTGGGCTGTGCTTCTTGTCTATATAGCTTTCCAGGGGCAGGTGCAAAACAGTCATCTGGGTCCTACTCTGCCATCTATTTTGAGGCCTGCTTGCACATAGTGAGGTGAAGTACAAGAGTTAGGGACTATCCTGATTGGTGCACCTTGCCGTGGTGGGATGTCTTTTATGCTCTTTTGTGTCAACTAGTGCCCTATGTTATTTACATGTACTATTACTATTTATTTATTTCTTTACTTACTGCAGAGAGTTTGCTCATTTTGCTTTTATTCTAGGTTCTATGTGGATTTTGCTGCAGATTCACCCATTGCATATGTGTGGGCGAAATGCACAGTGAAAAAAAAATCATGACTCCAAGGGCAAGCTGCCGGTAAGTATAGATTTAGACATGATTCCATCGACGCTGCTGACCTCACAATGCAGGAAGTGAGTTGCCCCAGACAAGCCCTTTAAATTGTCTCACATTTTGTTTTCCAGCGTGTGTCACACGATTATTGGGGTTTTACAGCTATAATTTTTTAACCCCCATAGGCTTGTTGTAGTTAAAAATAAAAATCAGCTATGCTTGCCTTCCTCAGCTATTGCAATTTTTAACTTCAGCAAGCAAACTGGGTTAAAAAAAAAGATGGAAAATCCCTTTAATTAAACCCATCTACAAATATTCTACTGCACTTCAGTGTGGGTTCCACACCAAATATTTGCGGTTTTCGGCTACACATAAACATAACCATTTTAAAATCAGTGCTCAGACATCTTCAAATCATTTTGGTATTTCCTAGCAATTAGATGAAAATGACAGCTACAAATTCAGTGGAATATTATAGCCGTTTGCTTACTCATAATATCAGCTTGCATAGGCACAATATATAACTACATCTTAAATAGCGCAAATGGTGGAAGAAAGTGTTGGCTTGATGTCTAACCAGTAGTGTCGACTGAACGTGCTCATATAAGGCATTATCCGAACACGCTCGATTCCTAACCGAGTATCTTCGGCGTGCTCGTAAAATATGTTCACATCGCATGGCTGCATGTCTCGCAGCTGTTTGACAGCCACAACACATGCAGGGATTGCCTGTTTATCCCTTATGTGTGTGTACATATATATATATATATATATATATATACACAGGGTGGTCCAAAAGTAGGTGGACAGAAAGTGCAATAAGGTTATTGTGATGAACCTGTAGCCGCCATCTTGGTAATGATAAATCATATCCAGGGATGGCCACACTTCAGCAGCCCCCACCCTTGGGACCTTCTGTTAAAACGTCAACTAGATAGTTTCCCCCCATCCAGGCTCCTGTAAGATAAGAAGCCTACTTAACACTTGAATGCTAGGAGCTTCAAAGACTTCGAGAGGAAACACAGCCAGCAGGGGGGGGTGCTTCGTCTATCTGTACCTGACCATTTGTCCCATAGGACTAGTTTCTTTGTCTGTCACAAGCATGGAGGCATAAGATATAGAAACATGAAAAGCACACGCATGTTGCGTGGGATGGGCCAATAAAAAAATATCACGGCGTCCCGGAGCCATTGCGCACACAAGCCTCCGCGGTAGACGTTTGTACGTGCTCTGGAAGCCAAGATATAGCGCGGAGCCATTCCTGAGGACCGTATGGTATCATAATTGATATCAAAAGGTCGGTTACGGCGGCCCGAATCCATGGGAACCCCTGGGGGTATCATGAGACCATCCCAGAAGAAGTTATTGGGTTCCATAGAATTTGGGCTTCTGATCGAAGTTAGACCTGAGGGTGGAGACTGAGCCAGCTGACCTCACCAGCAGTGGGCGGGACGGGGCAGGTAAGATAGCAGGACAGACAAGAGACAAGTCAGTCTTGACCCAAGAGTGGTGTGCTGAACATCTGAGCACCAGCTGAGGCCACCAAGGGGAGGAGCAGTTTGACCATGCGGTGGTAGGCCTCAGCCTGTAACAAAGAACCGTGCCTGCGATCGCAGAATCCTCTCCCTGCGTCACAAGAAAATCAAGAAACCGGTAACTGATATGCTGTGGTGATTCTGTGTGTTGTATTCCATTGTTGTATAGTTTAGCCTGACCTTATACCTGTGTATATTTAGTTGTATATCGTGTATCTAGTGTATTATTATAATCAATTACCTCAAGTAATTGTGGGCCTGCCTTTTATTCTGCATAACGAACGCACGTCCGTGTGAGCTCGGCTCAAGCCAAAAACGCTACCCAGGGTTGGTTCCTGACCCGATATAGGCCCATTCACGGACTGGGCGTATATCTAAAATAGGGACTGGTGGCAGCATACCAACTGGGGATTGGGGAAGGCTGGTAGTGACGGTCGGAGGTTCAGATATATATATTCCTGGCGCGGCCAAGGAAGATATATATACCGCCCTCACTACAGAGGGCCCCGATACCCAGTAGGTTACAGGACAGTCTCTCTGGCGACCGCTTATCCTAGGTGCAGTTCCTTGACTGACCTGAGGCTAAGAGGGCGCTAGCGAGTTGTGCTGTGTAGTGACGTTGAAGGGATAACACACTACCGTGTTCCCTGCGCTGGTTGCAGCTACCTGGCACTACTTTCTCTAGGTGCAGTACCTTGACTGACCTGAGAGGTAAGGGGGCGCCAGAGAGCTGCACCCACCGGCCGGCTTTCATCACATTGGTGGCAGAGCGGTGGGATTGCAGAATAATAGTGTTGTGGGACCCCTACTCCCAGGCACTAAAGACTGCCAGTGGTAACTTCCACTGCTGGAGTCTTAAGGTCAGCCCAACGTTAGACGGTCAGGCTAAAAGTATAACAAGGTGTGTGCAAACTCAGGGTTGCAGCGGTGTCGGTTACCAAGATGGCAGACGGCACCAGGAGCAAGACCCTGCAAGAGGCTAATGCTACGGTCCGTGTGGCAGGAGGGGAGGACATTGTTACTCATGGCGAGGAGGAGTCCAGCCCGGGCACCTCAGGGAGCCAGTCCCCAGTATACGGTCCCGCAGTGGGCTGCCCACCACCTACCCAGCCCAGCCTGTCCAGATCACAAGCCCTTTTACAAGCGGCTATGGCAAGTCTCCAGTCTCATGGCGATGCCGTCTACAAAACCCTCCTGGCAGCATCAGAGAAGGCAGCGGAGGAGGAGCGTGCAGAGCGGGCTGCGGAGCGGGCTGCGGAGCGGGCTGCGGAGCGTGAAGCTGCAGAGCGCCGGGAGGCTGCGGAGCGTGAAGCTGCAGAGCGCCGGGAGGTTGCGGAGCGTGCAGAGCGAGCTGCGGAGCGCCAGCACCAACTGGACCTGGCCCAGCGGGGGCTTCCGCTAGAGCAACCAACCCATCAGGAGACCAAGTCGTCCAAAGTCCGAGCTGAGGACTTCCCTCTACTGGAGAAGGATGGGGACCTGGACTCCTTTCTGGTGGCATTTGAACGGACCTGTCTTCAGCACCATCTGGCCCGGGATCAGTGGGCCAGATACCTGACCCCCCGTTTGAGGGGTAAGTCCCTGGATGCCTTGGGGGACTTACCTGCCGGGGAGGTACAGAACTACGACTGCATCAAGCGGGCCCTGATCCGGCAGTACAACCTCACTCCCGAGTCGTACCGCCAGAAGTTCCGGAGCCTGCTGCGTGGCCCCAAGGACACCTGGACCGATCATATGCGGGCGCTGTTGAGAGCCGCAGAGCACTGGACCTCGGGTCTAGCGCTTACTACCCGCCAGGAGGTCCAGGAACTGTTCGTCACGGAGCAGTTCTTGTGGAACTGCCCAGAGGACCTCCGACAGTTCCTCCGTGACCGAAAACCAACAGGGGCTTCTGCTACAGCCGCCCTGGCAGACGAGTATGCCAATAACAGGGCGCCTGAGCTGAAGAAGTCTGCCAGCAGCACCTGGAGAGGGGGTAAGCCCCGTCATGCCCCTGTTTCCCCGGCCCCTAGAACACAAGGGGTGTATCCCCCTGTTGCCCTCTCCAGGCAAGGACCAGACGTAAGACGTTGTCATCTATGCAACAAACCAGGACACTTTAGGGCTGAGTGTCCCCAGCGCCAAAAGACCCCATCCCAGTCCCAGAGAGCGCCCAATGTTTTGTGTGTGGGAGGGGGTGGTGGTAGGTCCCTGGACAACATCCAACCCGTCACCATAGGCCGTTCTGCGGTCATGGGACTGCGGGACACGGGCGCTGAACGAACACTGGTACGGCCTGAGGTGGTGTCCCCCCAGGACTTGGTACCAGGAAAGACTCTTTCCGTCTCCGGGGTTGGAGGCGTGGAGCCGGCACTTCCCGTTGCCATGGTGTATTTGGACTGGGGTGCCGGAAGGGGGATGCGGGAGGTGGGAGTAACGCCAAATATTCCCGCAAATGTTTTATTAGGGACCGACTTGGGGCGTCTAGTATCGCAGTATGTACCCTCTGAACCCCCAAGTTCGGCCCCCCAAGAGTGTATTGATTTGTCTGCTGCTAATGCCAACCATGTTGTATGTAGTGTGTGTCCTGCTGAGGAGGAGGGAGTGAAACCTGAGGGTAACACCTGCACCGACACAACACAAACAGGGTTAGTGAAAGCAGGTGGGGAGTGTGGGGATGGCCGCAGAGGTGCTCAGCCGGCGTGCCGTGACCTCTTGTCCTCCGGTGAGGGAGGGGGCGGGCAGGATTCTGTAGAGGGAAGCTCAGGGATGGAGAGGGGGGCAGCTACCGGCAGTGTAGGGCTCCCAGGGGTATCCAGGCTGCTGAGTATAGGCCCACTGCAGGGGGAGGAACAGGCCATGGGAGGTGGGGGTGTCCCAAGAGAGGAGCCGCCAGGTAAGACCCCAGGGCAGGAGTTCCCCACATCCGAGATGTCCAAAGGCCTAGGAAGCCTGCCTGATCGGGCGGCTTGGTCAGAAACAGAGGGGAAGCAGGCACTACCCACGGTCACAGCGGTCATTGCCGCTGTCACCAGGAGTGGGAGCGTCGGAGCCCAAGGAGCCTTGCAGAGGTCCGACGGCTTCCCCACTTCTGACCAAGTGTCTGCCGGGTCAGACAGCGGCCAGGTGACATGCCCGGAGGGGCTGACAGAGGATGTGGCAGTTTCGTCGATTCTGGCCACATCAAGTCAGGAATTTCAGGCTGCGTTGGAAGCAGACGACAGCCTGAAAGCTCTCAAGGAACAGGCGGCACAGCCTCCCATGGAGTCAGACTGCGAGCGGGTGGTCTGGGACCAGGGACGGCTGTACCGGGTAACGGTCCAGCAGGGTTCACCGGAGGCGTGGCCCAGGGACCGACAGTTAGTGGTACCCTATCCGTTCAGGGCGGAATTGTTGCGGATCGCACACGAGATTCCGATGGCCGGACACCTAGGGATCGCTAAAACCAAGGCCAGGATAGCTCAGCATTTCTACTGGCCTGGGATGGGAGCCGCGGTGGGTGCCTACTGCCGTTCGTGTGACACCTGTCAGAGGGTGGGGAAGGCGGGGCCGCGCCCCAAAGCCCCACTGGTAACTCTGCCAATCATCGAAGAGCCTTTCTCGAGGGTTGCTGTGGATCTTATTGGACCTCTGTCCACTCCCAGCCACTCCGGGAAATGCTTCATACTCACGGTAGTGGACTATGCCACCCGGTACCCGGAAGCGGTAGCTTTGTCGTCCATTCGGGCCGACAAGGTGGCTACCGCCTTACTGGAGATCTTCTCCAGAGTGGGTTTCCCCCAAGAAATGCTCACCGACCGAGGGACCCAGTTCATGTCGCGGCTGATGGAGTCCCTCTGTAAGCAAATGCAGGTGCAACATCTGGTGGCCAGCCCGTATCACCCACAGACTAATGGCCTGTGTGAGCGGTTCAATGGCACCTTAAAGCAGATGCTTAAGATGTTGGTCGACTCCCACGGGAGAGACTGGGAGCGTTACCTCCCACACCTCCTATTTGCTTACCGGGAGGTTCCGCAGGCCTCAACGGGGTTCTCCCCCTTTGAGCTCCTGTACGGGCGACGGGTACGGGGCCCCCTGGCTCTGGTGAAGGAAGCATGGGAAGGGGATTTGGCCACCCCCGAGGTGTCGGTCATCGAGTATGTCGTGCGCCACCGGGACAGGATGATGGCCTTGGCAAAGCTGGTGCAGGACAATATGGCCCAGGCCCAGGCCGACCAGAAGCGGTGGTACGACCAGAATGCTTGTGAGAGGACCTACCAGGTGGGTCAAAAGGTGTGGGTACTGGTCCCCGTACCACAGAACAAGCTTCAGGCAGCCTGGGAAGGTCCCTACTTCGTGCACCAGAAACTCAATGCCGTCACCTATCTGGTCACCCTGGATCACGCCCGTGGAAGGAGGAAGGCCTTCCACGTGAACATGATGAAGGCTCATCATGAGCGGGAAGCGACTGCCCACCCAGTGTGCAACCTTCCCGAGGAAGGAGAGGTAGAAACCCTCCTGGATCTGCTCACCCAAGCCAAGGCGGGTGGGTCCATCGAGGATGTGGGGGTTGGCCACCAGCTCACGGAGGACCAACGGTCCCAGCTGGGGACCACCCTGCACCCCTTCCGGGGGCTGTTCAGCAGCCTGCCCGGAAGGACTGAGATGGCTGTCCACGACGTGGACACTGGCGATCACCCGCCGATCCGGCGTTCAGCATATCGGGTCTCTTTCGAGGTGCAGGGAAACATGCGCCAAGAGATAGACGAGATGCTGAAGCTGGGGGTGATCCAGGCATCCAGCAGCGCGTGGGCCTCGCCTGTAGTCCTCGTACCAAAGAAGGACCGAACTACACGGTTCTGCGTGGACTACCGGGGGCTCAACGCTGTAACGGCCACCGATGCGTTCCCCATACCACGCATCGATGACCTGCTCGATCGGATGGCCGGGGCTAAGTACCTGACCATCATGGATCTGAGCCGGGGGTACTGGCAGATTCCTCTGACCCCCGCGGCAAGGGAACGCTCTGCCTTTATCACCCCTTTTGGACTGTACGAGTCCACAGTGATGCCATTCGGCATGAAGAATGCCCCTGCCACTTTTCAGCGGATGGTCAATACGCTGCTTGAGGGACTTGAAGGGTACGCGGCTGCGTACTTGGACGATATTGCAGTCTTCAGTCCCACTTGGGAGGATCACCTAGAGCACCTGCGGCAGGTGCTCGGTCGGATCCACCGGGCAGGCTTGACCATCAAGCCGGAAAAGTGCCAGCTGGGCATGAGTGAGGTCCTCTACCTGGGTCACCGGGTAGGCGGGGGGGTTCTGAAGCCAGAACCTGGGAAAGTGGATGCCATCGCATCCTGGCCCACTCCTAGGACCAAAAAGCAGGTGATGTCCTTCTTGGGGACCGCCGGGTACTATAGGAGGTTCGTCCCACACTATAGCACCCTGGCCAAGCCCCTGACGGACCTCACCAAGAAGAAGCTGCCCGTCGCAGTCGACTGGACAGTCGCCTGCGAGACAGCTTTCGGGGCACTCAAAGCCGCCCTAAGTAGCTCCCCTGTACTGCAAGCTGCCGACTTCGACCGGCCGTTTGTGGTACCGACCGACGCCAGTGACTTTGGCCTCGGTGCTGTGCTAAGTCAGGTCAACACGACAGGCCAGGAACATCCTGTCTTGTACCTGAGCAGGAAGCTACTGCCCCGGGAGGTGGCTTACTCCACGGTGGAAAAAGAATGCCTGGCAATTGTATGGGCCCTGCAGCGTCTGCAGCCCTACTTGTACGGGAGCCATTTCACCGTGGAGACGGACCACAACCCCCTCAGCTGGTTACACACGGTCTCTGGGTCGAATGGCAGGTTGCTACGCTGGAGCCTCGCTCTCCAGCAGTACCACTTCTCCATTCGCCACAGAAGAGGCCGTGACCACGGTAACGCTGACGGGTTATCCCGGCAAGGGGAGGGTGCAGAAGGACGCACGGGGGAACACAGGAATGTGCTACCCCCTCGCGCCCTCGTATAGGGGGAGGTGTGATGAACCTGTAGCCGCCATCTTGGTAATGATAAATCATATCCAGGGATGGCCACACTTCAGCAGCCCCCACCCTTGGGACCTTCTGTTAAAACGTCAACTAGATAGTTTCCCCCCATCCAGGCTCCTGTAAGATAAGAAGCCTACTTAACACTTGAATGCTAGGAGCTTCAAAGACTTCGAGAGGAAACACAGCCAGCAGGGGGGGGTGCTTCGTCTATCTGTACCTGACCATTTGTCCCATAGGACTAGTTTCTTTGTCTGTCACAAGCATGGAGGCATAAGATATAGAAACATGAAAAGCACACGCATGTTGCGTGGGATGGGCCAATAAAAAAATATCACGGCGTCCCGGAGCCATTGCGCACACAAGCCTCCGCGGTAGACGTTTGTACGTGCTCTGGAAGCCAAGATATAGCGCGGAGCCATTCCTGAGGACCGTATGGTATCATAATTGATATCAAAAGGTCGGTTACGGCGGCCCGAATCCATGGGAACCCCTGGGGGTATCATGAGACCATCCCAGAAGAAGTTATTGGGTTCCATAGAATTTGGGCTTCTGATCGAAGTTAGACCTGAGGGTGGAGACTGAGCCAGCTGACCTCACCAGCAGTGGGCGGGACGGGGCAGGTAAGATAGCAGGACAGACAAGAGACAAGTCAGTCTTGACCCAAGAGTGGTGTGCTGAACATCTGAGCACCAGCTGAGGCCACCAAGGGGAGGAGCAGTTTGACCATGCGGTGGTAGGCCTCAGCCTGTAACAAAGAACCGTGCCTGCGATCGCAGAATCCTCTCCCTGCGTCACAAGAAAATCAAGAAACCGGTAACTGATATGCTGTGGTGATTCTGTGTGTTGTATTCCATTGTTGTATAGTTTAGCCTGACCTTATACCTGTGTATATTTAGTTGTATATCGTGTATCTAGTGTATTATTATAATCAATTACCTCAAGTAATTGTGGGCCTGCCTTTTATTCTGCATAACGAACGCACGTCCGTGTGAGCTCGGCTCAAGCCAAAAACGCTACCCAGGGTTGGTTCCTGACCCGATATAGGCCCATTCACGGACTGGGCGTATATCTAAAATAGGGACTGGTGGCAGCATACCAACTGGGGATTGGGGAAGGCTGGTAGTGACGGTCGGAGGTTCAGATATATATATTCCTGGCGCGGCCAAGGAAGATATATATACCGCCCTCACTACAGAGGGCCCCGATACCCAGTAGGTTACAGGACAGTCTCTCTGGCGACCGCTTATCCTAGGTGCAGTTCCTTGACTGACCTGAGGCTAAGAGGGCGCTAGCGAGTTGTGCTGTGTAGTGACGTTGAAGGGATAACACACTACCGTGTTCCCTGCGCTGGTTGCAGCTACCTGGCACTACTTTCTCTAGGTGCAGTACCTTGACTGACCTGAGAGGTAAGGGGGCGCCAGAGAGCTGCACCCACCGGCCGGCTTTCATCACAGTTATGAAGGGGGAGATTTATCAAACATGGTGTAATGTGAATTATCTGAAAAGAAAACAGATTTGGGGGAGATCTATCTGTGAAAACTAGATCTGTGAAACTGGCTCAGTTGCCCTTAGCAACCAATCAGATTCCATCTTTCATTTTCCAAACAGTCTGTGAGGAATGAAAAGTGGAATATGATTGGTTGCTAAGGGCAACTGAGCCACTTTCACTTTACACCATGTTTGATAAATCTCCCCCTTCATAATCTTATTACACTTTCTGTCCACCTACTTTTGGACCACCCTGTATATATATACACTGCTCAAAAATATAAAGGGAACACTCAAATAACACATCCTAGATCTGAATGAATGAAATATTCTCATTGAATACTTTGTTCTGTACAAAGTTGAATGTGCTGACAACAAAATCACACAAAAATCATCAATGGAAATCAAATTTATTAACCAATGGAGGCCTGGATTTGGAGTCACCCCCAAAATTAAAGTGGAAAAACACACTACAGGCTGATCCAACTTTGATGTAATGTCCTTAAAACAAGTCAAAATGAGGCTCAGTATTGTGTGTGGCCTCCACGTGCCTGTATGACCTCCCTACAACGCCTGGGCATGCTCCTGATGAGGTTGCGGATGGTCTCCTGTGGGATCTCCTCCTACACCTGGACTAAAGCATCCGCCAACTCCTGGACAGTCTGTTTGTGCAACGTGACGTTGGTGGATGGAGTGAGACATGATGTCCCAGATGTGCTCAATCGGATTCAGGTCTGGGGAACGGTCGGGCCATAGCTTCAATGCCTTCATATTGCAGGAACTGCTGACACACTCCAGCCACATGAGGTCTGGCATTTTCCTGCTTTAGGAGGAATCCAGGGCCAACCGCACCAGCATATGGTCTCGCAAGGAGTCTGAGGATCTCATCTCGGTACCTAATGGCAGTCAGGCTACCTCTGGAGAGCACATGGAGGGCTGTGCGGCCCTCCAAAGAAATGCCACCCCACACCATTACTGACCCACTGCCAAACCGGTCATGCTGAAGGACGTTGCAGGCAGAAGATCGCTCTCCACGACGTCTCCAGACTCCTCTGTCACCTCTGTCACATGTGCTCAGTGTGAACCTGCTTTCATCTGTGAAGAGCAGGGCGCCAGTGGCGACTTTGCCAATCCTGGTGTTCTGTGGCAAATGCCAAGCGTCCTGCATGGTGTTGGACTGTGAGCACAACCCCCATCTGTGGACGTCAGGCCCTCATACCACCCTCATGGAGTCGGTTTCTAACCGTTTGTGCAGACACATGCACATTTGTGGCCCGCTGGAGGTCATTTTGCTGGGCTCTGGCAGTGCTCCTCCTGTTCCTCCTTGCACAAAGGCGGAGGTAGCGGTCCTGCTGCTGGGTTATTGCCCTCCTACGGCCCCCTCCACGTCTCCTGGTGTACTGGCCTGTCTCCTGGTAGCGCCTCCAGCCTCTGGACACTACACTGACAGACACAGCAAACCTCCTTGCCACAGCTCACATTGATGTGCCATCCTGGATTACCTGCACTACCTGAGCAACTTCTGTGGGTTGTAGAGTCAGTCTCATGCTACCACGAGTGTGAAAGCACAACCAACATTCAAAAGTGAACAAAACATCAGTCAGAAAGCATTGCTACTGAAATGTGGTCTGTGGTCCCCATCTGCAGAACCACTCCTTTATTGAGGGTGTCTTGATAATTGCCAATAATTTCCATCTATTGTCTATTCCATTTGCACAACAGCATGTGAAATTGATTGTCAATCAGTGTTGCTTCCTAAGTGGACAGTTTGATTTCACAGAAGTTTGATTTACTTAGAGTTATATTCTGTTGTTTAAGTGTTCCCTTTATTTTTTTGAGCAGTGTATATACAGTACAGACCAAAAGTTTGGACACACCTTCTCATTTAAAGATTTTTCTGTATTTTCATGACTATGAAAATTGTACATTCACACTGAAGGTATCAAAACTATGAATTAACACATGTGGAATTATATACTTAACAAAAAATTGTGAAACAACTGAAAATATGTCTTATATTCTAGGTTCTTCAAAGTAGCCACCTTTTGCTTTGATGACTGCTTTGCACACTCTTGGCATTCTCTTGATGAGCTTCAAGAGGTAGTCACCGGAAATGGTCTTCCAACAATCTTGAAGGAGTTCCCAGAGATGCTTAGCACTTGTTGGCCCTTTTGCCTTCACTCTGCGGTCCAGCTCACCCCAAACCATCTGGATTGGGTTCAGGTCTGGTGACTGTGGAGGCCAGGTCATCTGGCGTAGCACCCCATCACTCTCCGTCTTGGTCAAATAGCCCTTACACAGCCTGGAGGTGTGTTTGGGGTCAGTGTCCTGTTGAAAAATAAATGATGGTCCAACTAAACGCAAACCGGATGGAATAGCATGCCGCTGCAAGATGCTGTGGTAGCCATGCTGGTTCAGTATGCCTTCAATTTTAAATAAATCCCCAACAGTGTCACCAGCAAAGCACTCCCACACCATCACACCTCCTCCATGCTTCACGGTGGGAACCAGGCATGTAGAGTCCATCCGTTCACCTTTTCTGCGTCGCACAAAGACACGGTGGTTGGAACCAAAGATCTCAAATTTGGACTCATCAGACCAAAGCACAGATTTCCACTGGTCTAATGTCCATTCCTTGTGTTCTTTAGCCCAAACAAGTCTCTTCTGCTTGTTGCCTATCCTTAGCAGTGGTTTCCTAGCAGCTATTTTACCATGAAGGCCAGCTGCACAAAGTCTCCTCTTAACAGTTGTTGTAGAGATGTGTCTGCTGCTAGAACTCTGTGTGGCATTGACCTGGTCTCTAATCTGAGCTGCTGTTAACCTGCATTTCTGAGGCTGGTGACTCGGATAAACTTATCCTCAGAAGCAGAGGTGACTCTTGGTCTTCCTTTCCTGGGGTGGTCCTCATGTGAGCCAGTTTCTTTGTAGCGCTTGATGGTTTTTGCAACTGCACTTGGGGACACTTTCAAAGTTTTCCCAATTTTTCGCACTGACTGACGTTCATTTCTTAAAGTAATGATGGCCACTCGTTTTTCTTTACTTAGCTGCTTTTTTCTTGCCATGATACAAATTTTAACAGTCTATTCAGTAGGACTATCAGCTGTGTATCCACCAGACTTCTGCACAACACAACTGATGGTCCCAACCCCATTTATAAGGCAAGAAATCCCACTTATTAAACCTGACAGGGCACACCTGTGAAGTGAAAACCATTTCAGGTGACTACCTCTTGAAGCTCATCAAGAGAATGCCTAGAGTGGCTACTTTGAAGAACCTAGAATATAAGACATATTTTCAGTTGTTTCACACTTTTTTGTTAAGTATATAATTCCACATGTGTTAATTCATAGTTTTGATTGCCTTCAGTGTGAATGTACAATTTTCATAGTCATGAAAATACAGAAAAATCTTTAAATGAGAAGGTGTGTCCAAACTTTTGGTCTGTACTGTATATATACACACACAGTGGGGAAAATAAGTATTTGATACACTGCCAATTTTTCAAGTTTTCCCCCACCCACAAAGAATGGAGAGGTCTGTCATTTTTACCGTAGGTACATTTCAACTGTGAGAGATAGAATCTAAAAATATAAAACAGAAAATCACATTGTATGTTTTGTACAAAATTAATTTGCATTTTATTGCATGAAATAAGTTTTTGATCACCTACCAACCAGCAAGAATTTCGCTTCTCACAGACCTGTTAGTTTTTCTTTAAGAAGCCCTCCTACTCTGCCCTCATTCCCTGTACTAATTGCACCTAATTGACAGAATATGTGTAATAAGTAGTGTTGAGCATTCCGATACTGAAATATCGGGTATTGACCGATATTCGTGGTATCGGAGTTCCGATACTTTTAGAATATCGAATACCAGAATCGGAAGTTCCCATAATGCCTGCGCTCTGCTGTGTCTCTGAAGGATGACAAGCTGGATGGCAGCGCTCAGCGTACTGTACTTGTCATTTAGTGTTAAAGGATTTATTTAAAAAAATAATAGTGTTTTCATGCACCGTCTCTTTAAAAAAGCCGGCCGGCAATTCAGCATCGGTACCTGACAATTTAGAATAGAAGGAATAGAGCATCACACATAGATTAGATACATAGAAACATGTCCGTCACATATATAAGAAGTACAGTGATAGTGTTGATTACTGTACTTGTCATTTAGTGTTAAAATAAAGGATTTATTAAAAAAAAAATTGGCGTGGGGTTCCCCGTAATTTTAGTCTCTAGCGGAGGTTAAGCAGACGGCTGAGGCAGATGTTTGAAGCCTGGGAAGGGGGTAATACCCATGGAGCTTCCCAGGCTACTAATATCAGCCCCCAGCTGAATACCTAGCCTTTACTAGCTATTAAAATGGGGGACCCCAAAAAAAATGACGTGGGGTCCCCCCTATTTTAATAGCTAGCAAAGGCTAGGCAGACAGCTGGGGGCTGATATTAATAGCCCAGGAAGGGTGCCATGAATATTGGCCCCCTCCCAGGCTAGAAACACCAGCCGTCAGCCGCCCCAGAAATGGCGCATTCATAGGATGCGCCAATTCTGGCACTTAGCCTCGCTCTTCCCACTGCCCTTATTGGTGGCAGTGGGGTAATAGGGCTGGGGTTGATGTCAGCTTTTAATGCCAGCTGACATCAAGCCCAGATTAGTAATGGAGAGGCGTCTATAAGACACCCCCATTACTAACCCCATAGTCAAAGTTAAAAAAAAACACAAACACCCAGAATAAAGTCCTTTAATTGAAATAAACACACAATTCTTTATTGTTCTAAATTAAACCATACTTACCATCACGCCCATTCCAGCTGAAGCCAATGTCTTCTGCAATAAAAGTAAAATAATAAACCAACATCATCCTTACCTTTCCATGGTTCCCACGATGGCTCCAGCTCTGCTACATTCATATGACAGGCTGGATCACAGCCAAAAGCTGCCATCCAGCTTGTCATGCCGCAGACACTGAGAAGCGCAGGCATGCTGGCGCTCCTCAGTGTCTCGCTGTGACGACATAAAGATGAGCCGAGGTCATGTCCAATGAACTCAGCTCACCTCATGCACGTCACTGACAGGCATGCTTGCGCTCTGCAGTGTCTCTGAAGGATGACAAGCTGGATGGCAGCGTTCAGCTGCGATCCAGCTTGTCATCTCAATGCTATCCCAGCGTGGGAGAATTCTCCTGCTCAAGCGCTGAGCGCAGGAGAATTCTCCCACGCTGTCAGTGACGTGCATGAGGTGAGCCGAGTTCATTGGACATGAGCTCACCTCATGCATGTCACTGACAGCGTGGGAAAATTCTCCTGCGCTCAGCCATTCAGCAGGAGAATTCTCTCACGCTCACTGCAAGCGCAGGAGAATTTTCCCACGCTGTCAGTGACATGCATGAGGTGAGCTGAGTTCATTGGACATGACCACGGCTCATTTTTATGTCATCACAGCGAGACACTGAGGAGTGCAAGCATGCCTGCGCTTCTCAGTGTCTGCGGCATGACAAGCTGGATGGCAGCTTTCGGCTGCGATCCAGCCTGTCATATGAATGTAGCAGAGCTGAAGCCGTCGTGGGAACCATGGAAAGGTAAGGATGATGTTGGTTTGTTATTTTACTTTTATTGCAGAAGACATTGGCTTCAGCTGGAATGGACGTGATGGTAAGTATGGTTTAATTTAGAACAATAAAGAATTGTGTGTTTATTTCAATTAAAGGACTTTATTCTGGGTGTTTGTGTTTTTTTTTTTAACTTTGACTATGGGGTTAGTAATGGGGGTGTGTTATAGACGCCTCTCCATTACTAACCTGGGCTTGATGTCAGCTGGCATTATAAGCTGACTTCAACCCCAGCCCTATTACCCCAGTGCCACCGCTACAGGGCAGTGGGAAGAGCGAGGCTAAGTGCCAGAATTGGCGCATCCTATGGATGCGCCATTTCTGAGGCGGCTGACGTCTGGTGTTTCTAGCCTGGGAGGGGGCCAATATTCATGGCACCTTTCCTGGGCTATTAATATCAGCCCCCAGCTGTCTTCCTAGCCTTTGCTAGCTATTAAAATAGGGGGGACCCCACGTCATTTTTTGGGGGGTCCCCCATTTTAATAGCTAGTAAAGGCTAGGTATTCAGCTGGGGGCTGATATTAGTAGCCTGGGAAGCTCTGTGGGTATTACCCCCTTCCCAGGCTTCAAACATCTGCCCCAGCCGTCTGCTTAACCTCCGCTAGAGACTAAAATTATGGGGAACCCCACGCCAATTTTTTTTTTAATAAATCCTTTATTTTAACACTAAATGACAAGTGCAGTAATCAACACTATCACTGTACTTCTTATATATGTGACTGACATGTTTCTATCTATCTAATCTATGTGTGATGCTCTATTCTTTCTATTCTAAATTGTCGGGTATCGATGCTGAATTGCCGGCCGGCTTTTTTAAAGAGACGGTGCATGAAAACACTATTATTTTTTTTAATAAATCCTTTAACACTAAATGACAAGTACAGTAAGCAACACTGTCACTGTACTTCTTATATATGTGACTGACATGTTTCTATCAATCTAATCTATGTGTGATGCTCTATTCTTTCTCTACTAAATTGTCGGGTACCGGTGTATGCCGCTGCAGAATTGCCGGCTTTTCATTTAATACATTCTGCATTATTCTTAGTTGTTTTCCTTCATGTAGAATTAACCTACAAGGAAAGAAAGGGTTTATTTTCATTCCGATATTTGTGTCCCATTGACTTGCATTGGTTTCCGGTATCGGAATCGGCGATATCCGATATTTTTTGGGTATCGGTCCGATCCTATCCGATCCGATATTTCCCGATATCGGAAGGTATCGCTCAACACTAGTAATAAGTGAGCAATGTGTGCAGCATGTGTCTAATGTGTAAACTCTGTGTGTACTGTATGTGTTTCATATATGAGTAGTATGTGTGCTTTATGCATCCAATATTTAAGTGCAGTGTACTGAATGTGTTCAGTATGTGAGTAGTGTATGTGTGCAGTGTGCTAAACTTATCTAATGTGTAAACTGGTGAGTGGACGATTTGTTTCTAATATGTTAGTTGTGTATATATTGTATGTGTCTAATATGTGATTGGTGTGTGTGCTTTATATATTTAATATGTGAGCAGTGTATAATGTTTGCATCTTATATGTGAGCAGTTGGTGTACTGTATGCATCTAATACTCTATGGGGGGCAAGGGCAAGACACCTGGGCTGTATAGAGCTCTAAAATTTTTGATGGATGCTCTGTAGAATGTGGAAGAAGGTGATCTGGTCTGATGAGACCAAAGGACAACTTTTTGGGCTAAATGCAAAAAGTTATGTGTGGCGGAAAACTAACACTACACATCAGCCTGAAAATACCATCCCCACTAACAAACATGGTGGTGACAGTATCATGCTGTGGGGATGCTTTTCTTCAGCAGGGACATGGAAGTTTGTCAAAGTTGATGGAAAGATGGATGGAGCTAAATACACTAAATACAATACCACGCAGTCCTGGAGGAAAACCTGTTAGCGGCTGCAAAAATCTTGGGACTGTGGCATAGGTTCACCTTCCAGCAGGGAACCGGCCTTAAACATACTGCCAGAAAAGCAATGGAATGGTTTAGATCAATGCATATTCATGTGTTTGAACGGCCTAATCACAGTCCAGACCTAAATCCCATTGAGAATTTGTGGTAAGACTTGAAATTTGCTGTTCACAGATGCTCTCCATTTAGTCTCACTGAGATAGAGATAGTTTGCAAAGAAGAATGAGCAAATATTTTAGCCTCTAGATGTGCATTCCAGCTCCCTGCCCCTTTGGGGGTCAGCTGTCCGAGGTCCTTCCAGGAGTAGCACATGACGTCCATCTGGAGCCAAGTCTAACTCCCCGATCAGGGGCTCTAGTGAAAAGTCAGGTGTTCGCCTGGTCACGCCCCTCCAGGCTGTCCTCGGTCCGCTGCACAGTGGTTCCACCACCATTCCCGTTACAATTGGCATCAAATATAAGTGCAGGTGGCTGGCCTTTATAGGAGTGATAAAGTCATCCCTTTTACTGTATATAGCTACATTCAGTAGTCCTGTGACTTTATATTTAAAAAGGTTGCCTACTGCTAGACAACACTTAACAATGACCCCCAGGGTGCTTGATAAAGTAAAACAAATCTATACCTACCTCCCAGGCAGTGGCGTAACTAGAGTCCTATGGGTCCTGCTGCAAAATTTGGACTTGGGCCCCCCCGCATGTTGATCAGATGTATGGGCCCTTGTAACGTTCTAAATCTTATAAGGACATATGTGTTGCCCCTCCATTATATAGTAATGTCCCCCATCCTGTACTAATGTACCCTATCCTGGGCCCCATCCTGTTATACTGTAAATGACCCCCTTACTGCTATGTATGACCCTCTTCCTGGTATATATGTCCCCCATCCTGATATATATAATAGGGAAAATAAGTATTTGATACACTACCGATTTTGCAAGTTTTCCCACCTACAAAGAATGGAGAGGTCTGTAATTTTTATCGTAGGTACACTTCAACTATGAGAGACAGAATCTAAAAAAAATCCAGAAAATCACACTGTATAATTCATACATAATTAAATGGCTTTTTAGTGCATGAAATAAGTATTTGATCACCTACCAACCAGCAAGAATTCTGGCTCTCACAGACCTGTTAGTTTTTCTTTAAGAAGCCCCCCTACTCTGCACTCATTATCTGTATTAATTGCAGCTGTTTGAACTTGTTACCTGTATAGAACACACCTGTCCACACACTTAATCAATCTCACTCCAATCTCTCCACCATGGCCATGACCAAACAGCTGTCTAAAGACACCAGGGACAAAATTGTAGACCTGCACAAGACTGGGATGCGCACAGGGCAATAGGCAAGCAGTTTGTTGAGAAGGCAACAACTGTTGGCACAGTTATTAGAAAATGGAAGAAACACAAGATGACTTTCAATCTTCCTTTGTCTGGGGCTCCATGCAAGCTCTTAACTAGTGGGGTAAGGACCATTCTGAGAAAGGTCAGGAATCAGACCAGAACAACAGGGGAGTACCTGGTCAATGACCTGAGGAGAGTTGGGACTACAGTCTCAAACATTACCATTAGTAACGAACTACGCCGTCATGGATTAAAATCCTGCAGGGCATGCAAAGTCCCCCTGCTCACACCAGCACATGTCCAGGCACATTTGAAGTTCACCAATGACCATCTGGATGATCCAGAGGAGACATGGGAGAAGGTCATGTGGTCAGAAGAAACCAAAATAGAACTTTTTGTTATCAACTCCACTCTCCGTGGTTGGAGGAAGAAGAAGGACAAGTACAACCCCAAGAACACCATCCCAACTGTGAAGCATGGTGGGGGATACATCATACTTTGGGGGTGCTTTTCTGCAAAGAGGACAGGATGACTTCCCCGTATTGAAAAGAGGATGGATGGAGTCATGTATTGCGAGATTTTGGCCAAAAACCTCCTTCTCTCAATAAGAGCATTATTGATTGGTCGTGGCTGGGTTTTCCAGCATGACAATGACCTGAAACACACAGCCAGTGCAACTAAGGAGTGGCTCCGTAAGAAGCATTTCAAGGTCCTGGAGTGGACTAGCCAGTCTCCAGACCTGAACCCTATAGAAAATCTTTGGAGGGAGCTGAACTCAATATTGCCCAGCGACAGCCCCGAAACCTGAAAGATATGGAGAATATCTCTATCGAGGCATGGGTCAAAATCCCTGCTGCAATGTGTGCAAACTTGGTCAAGAACTACAGGAAACATCTGACCTCTGTAATTGCAATCAAAGGTTTCTGTACCAAATATTAAGTTCTGTTTTTCTATTGTATCAAATACTTTTTTCATGCAATAGAATGCAAATTAATCATGTAAAAATCATACAATGTGATTTTCTGGATTTTCTTTTTAGATTCTGTCTCTCACAGTTGAAGTGTACCTACGATAAAAATTACAGACCTCTAAATTCTTGTTAGGTGGGCAAACCTTTCGAAATCGGCACTGTATCAAATACTTATTTTCCCCACTGTATGCCCCCCATCCTTGGTTCCTTCCTGCCCCATCGTGGTATATATGCCCCCCAACCCGAGTTCTTTCCTGGTATATAAGTCCCCTGTTCTGCTGCTGTTCTTTAACGCATAATTAAAAAAAAACATTCTACTCACCTTCCTACGCTTTGCTTCCATGTCATACGGCGTCCTCTTCCTCCTTGGATACACAACCAGCTGAAATAGCCACTAGCATCGGTAAGCCCCCTTTCCCACACAGGCCTGGTTGCAGTCGCGCCCCCTGCGACCGCGATTGTTATGCCCCTGCTTCCAGGCAGGCGCCACTCCTCTACTCACAGCCCTGCATCCATCCACAGGACAGTGTTCTTGATTAAAGAGCAGGTGCTCAAGGTTGGCTTCCGCTCCATTCATTTTCAATGGGACTGCCTGAAACAGCTAAGCTCTGTACTTGTCTTTCTCCAGCAGACCACTTGTCCCCAATTAGCCAGATGCTAATTACCGCTGCATGATGCATGTCTGTACTGGCCATTAATATTGATATTTTGTTAAGATGGATAAAAAATATTTGTATTGAAGCATAATATTCCCCATGATGTCTTTACCATTATATTCACTATTTATAATCTACAATATAATTATGCAGGTCGGACTTGATACATTTTTCTCTATTACACACAGATTATCACTGGACTTTGACAGTAACAAACATAACTACATGTAAACCCACAAGTCCTTACATGACTGCATTATACAGTATATTGTATATGGACAAGATCAATTACGGCTAATACTTTATATCCAATGTACATGTCCAGCAACATTTTCTAGGAAACTGTAACTCGTGTTCATGTGGATGAATGAAGGACTTTCATCATGAATTGATACAATTTATTAAAACTCGGTTTGTACAACTTGATACTTTCAATAATGCTTATTTACTGTGTAGACATGTTTCATCTCTGCTTGTTTTCCATAAAACATGTCCTTATGACAAACCACCTGAATCAATGTTATTTCAGCCTTACAATTACTCTCAGTATGATAGCGCTCGACATCAAATGTCTCATCAAGAATAATTATGTTTGGAATGTGAATAAAAGAAATTAATTATTGTGGTCATATAAGACATCTTGTTTCGGAAATAAGGAGAAGTTGTTGTCACAAGTGCCTATGTGACTCGGGTCACTCATCTGTCCCTGCACAAAGCTTTTCATTCAACATGATAAATAATAAATCCTATAAAAAATATGTAACTGTGCAGGACAGATTATGTTTGTTAATGGGGTTTCCTGGATTACAGAAATAGGCCTTCTTTTCCCAGAAACCGTACCACTTTTGTCCAAGGGCTTTGTTTGGAATTGCATCTTATCCCAAAATTAATGGATAAGGATAGCCCATGCATTTCGATGAAAAAAAAACATAATTTTGTTTCTATTTTTTGGCAATCCCTTTGAGTATGTTAGCACATCTTTAATTTTAAATTCCATACTATTTTTCCATTTATGGAGTTCGAAAATAAATTCCAGATCATAGTGTTTTTGAATTTCATTATACTCCAGGAAATAAAAGTTGTGAGAAAAGCATAAAACAACAAAAATTACAAATTTTAGTGCAATGTAATGTGTGCCAAATTGGTTAGTAAACTTCCCTTTATGTGTTTTACAGTTAGCATGCTCATACTGTATGTGTATTAGAGCATATAGAAATATTTGTATGTGTGTGAATGTTGTTAACTTCTTTCTGCCTTGATCATTTTTTTCACTTTTGTTTTACGTCACCATCCATCATGAGCAGTAACTTTATTATTTTTTATTTTGGTTTGTCTCACAATTTTTCTAAGATTCATAACATTTTTCAATCAATTGAGCAGATGGGCGCTTGGTTTTATTATATCAATTTTGGAGTACATATGACTTTTTGAGTGTATCCAGTTTTTAGAGAGGCAGCTAAGTAACTGATAAAATGACAATTCTGGCATTTTTATGTCATTTGTCGTGGGGGATAAATAATATTATATTTTTAAAGCTCAAGCTTTATGGACATGGTAAGATCAAATGAACACTTCTCCAAAAAATAAAGGAACAAACAATGGATCTTAATAAACATAAGATTCAAGTTGGAAATCTTTACCCATATACAGTCATGGCCGAAAGTGTTGGCACCCTTGAAATTGTTCCAGAAAATGAAGTATTTCTCCAAGAAAATGATTGCAATTACAAATGTTTTGTTATACACATGTTTATTTCCTTTGTGTGCATTGTAACAACACAAAAAAAACAGAGAAAAAAGGCAAATTGGATATAATTTCACACAAAACCCCCAAAATGGGCAGGACAAAATTTGTTGGCACCCTCAACTTAATATTTGGTTTCACACCCTTTGGAAAAAAAAACTGCAATCAATCTATCTTCCTATAACCATCAACACGCTTCTTACACCTCTCAACTGGAATTTTGGACCACTCTTCTTTTGAAAACTGCTCCAGGACTCTCATATTTGAAGGGCGTCTTCTCCCAACAGCAGTTTTAAGATCTCTCCACAGATGTTCAATAGGATTTCGATCCATACCCATCACTGGCCACTTCAAAACTCTCTAGCGCTTTGTTTCCATCCATTTCTAGGTGCTTCTTGAAGTATGTTTTGGGTCATTGTCTTGCTGGAAAAAACATGACTTTGGAAGCAAACCCAGCTTTCTGACACTGGGCACTACACTGCAACCCAAAATCCTTTGGTAATCTTCAGATTTCATGATGCATTGCACACAGTCAAGGCACCCAGTGCCAGAGGCAGCTAAGAAATGCCAATACATCTTTGGACCTCCACCATATTTGACTGTAGGTACTTTGTTCTTTTCTTTGTAGGCCTCATTCAATTTTTCGTAAACAGTAGAATGATGTACTTTACCAAAAAGCTCTATCTTGGTCTCATCTGTCCACAAGTCGCTTTCCCAGAAGGATTTTGGCTTATTCACGTACATTTTGGCAAACTGCAGTCTAGCTGTTTTATGTCTCTGTGTCAGAAGTGAGGTCCCCTGGGTCTCCTGCCATAGCGTTTCTTTTCATTCAAATGTCGACTGATAGTTTTTGCTGATACTGATGCACCCTGAGCCTGCAGGACAGCTTGAATTTCTTTGTAACTTGATTGGGGCTGTTTATCCACCATCCAGACTATCCTGTGTCGCAACCTTTCATCAATTTTTCGCTGCCATCCACATCCAGGGAGATTAGCTACAGTGCCATGGGTTGTAAATTTCTTGATTATGTTGCGCACTGTGGACAAAGGAGTATGAAAATCTCTGGAGATGGACTTGTAACCTTGAGATTGTTGATATTTTGCAACAATTTTGGTTCTCAAGTCCTCAGACAGTTTTCTCTTTCTGTTTTCCATGCTTAGTGTGGTACACAGAGACACACGATGCAAAGATTGAGCCAACTTCTCCCCTTTATATCTGGTTTCACGTGTGATTTTCATATTGCCCACACCTTTTAATTTGTCACAGGTGAGTTTGAACAAGCATCACATGTTTGAAACAAAAGTTGTTTATCCACAATTTTGGAAAGGTGCCAACAATTTTATCCGGCCCCTTTTTTGGGTTTTGTGTGAAATTATGTACAAATTGCTTTTTTTTCTGTTGTTCCAATACACACTGTAAGTTGTGTAACTTGTTGAGAACAAAATGACATATCAAAAATGTAAACAAAATCATCAACCAATTGGCTCTGAGGATTTAGTCATATTACCTAACCTAGACTATCGCCTAGACTATTGCCTCCCTAGACTATCAGTGACTATCAGCTGCCAATCCGGTCATGCTGGATGATGTTGCCGATAACATAATGTTCTTGGTGATGTCTCCAAACTCTTTCATGTGTGTCACATCCACTTACTGTGAACCTGTTCTCTTCTGAGTGGTTTCTAGTGAATACCAATCAATATGCATGGTGCTGGGCTGTGAGCACAAGTGACTCTATAGGATTTTGGGCCCCCACCCACATGCCACCCTAATGGAGAATGTTTCTGACAGATTGGTCAGAAACATTCACACCAGTAGCTGACTGAAGGTCATTTTGAACAGCTTTGCCAGTGCTCTTTCTATTTCTGTTTGTACAAAGAATAATATATCGGTCCTGTTGTTGGGTGATGCCATTCTACAGAGCTGTCCACCTTTCCTTACTGTATCTCTGTATCTAGTGACCCGTGTTCTAGTATCTGCTCCATACTCTTGAGATTGTGCTGTGAGACACAGTAAATATTGCAATGGCTCAGTAGATGGACTAGCTGTGCAATCTGAATGGGTCTCAGGTAATACCTCATGCTACCAGTAGTGACAAAGACACTAGCAAGCACTAGCAAAATTCAAAACTCGAGAAGAGTCATGAATAGTGTTGAGCGATACCTTCCGATATCAGGAAATATCGTATCGGATTGGATCGGGCCGATACCCAAAAAGTATCGGATATCGCCGATTCCGATACCGGAAACCAATGCAAGTCAATGGGACACAAATATCGGAATGAAAATAAACCCTTTCTTTCCTTGTAGGTTAATTCTACATGAAGTAAAACAACTAAGAATAATGTAGAATGACATGAAAAGCCGGCAATTCATCAGCGGCATACACCGGTACCCGACAATTTACAACAGAAAGAATAGAGCTTCACACATAGATTAGATAGATAGAAACATGTCAGTCACATATATATGAAGTACAGTGACAGTGTTGCTTACTGTACTTGTCATTTAGTGTAAAGGATTTATTAAAAAAAATATTAGTGTTTTCGTGCACCGTCTCTTTAAAAAAGCCGGCCGGCAATTCAGCAGCGGTACCCGACAATTTATAACAGACAGAATAGAGCTTCACACATAGATTAGATAGATAGAAACATGTCAGTCACATATATATGAAGTACAGTGACAGTGTTGCTTACTGTACTTGTCATTTAGTGTAAAGGATTTATTTAAAAAAATAATAGTGTTTTCATGCACCGTCTCTTTAAGAAAGCCGGCCGGCAATTCAGCATCTGTACCGACAATTTAGAATAGAAAGAATAGAGAATCACACATAGATTAGATAGATAGAAACATGTCAGTCACATATATATGAAGTACAGTGACAGTGTTGCTTACTGTACTTGTCATTTAGTGTTAAAATAAAGGATTTATTTAAAAAAAAATTGGCGTGGCGTTCCCCTTAATTTTAGGCTCTAGCGGAGGTTAAGCAGACATCTGGGGCAAATGTTTGAAGCCTGGGAAGGGGGTAATACCCACGGAGATTCCCAGGCTACTAATATCAGCCCCCAGCTGAATACCTAGCCTTTACTAGCTATTAAAATGGGGGAACGCCCCCCAAAAAATGACGTGGGGTCCCCCCTAATTTAATAGCTAGCAAAGGCTAGGCAGACAGCTGGGGGCTGATATTAATAGCCCAGGAAGGGAGCCATGAATATTGGCCCCCTCCCAGGCTAGAAACACCAGCCGTCAGCCGCCCCAGAAATGGCGCATCCATAGGATGCGCCAATTCTGGCACTTAGCCTCGCTCTTCCACGCTGCCCTGGTGCGGTGGCAGGGGGTAATAGGGTTGGGGTTGATGTCAGCTTATAATGCCAGCTGACATCAAGCCCAGGTTAGTAATGGAGAGGCGTCTATAAGACACCCCCATTACTAACCCCATAGTCAAAGTTAAAAGAAAACACAAACACCCAGAATAAAGTCCTTTAATTGAAATAAAGACACAATTCTTTATTGTTCTAAATTAAACCATACTTACCATCACGCCCATTCCAGCTGAAGCCAACGATCTCCTGCAATAAAAGTAAAATAATAAAGCAACCTCATCCTTACCTTTCCATGGTTCCCACGACAGCTTCAGCTCTGCTACATCGAGATGACAGGCTGGACCGCAGCAGAACGCTGCCATCCAGCCTGTCATCCCGCAGACACTGAGAAGCGCAGGCATGCTTGCGCTCCTCAGTGTCTCTCTGTGACGTCATCCAGATGAGCCGAGTTCATGTCCAATGAACTCAGCTCACCTCATGCACGTCACTGACAGCGTGGGAAAATTCTCCTGCACTCAGCGCTTCAGCGTGAGAATTCTCCCACGCTGTCAGTGACATACATGAGGTGAGGTCATGTCCAATGAACTCAGCTCACCTCATGCACGTCACTGACAGCGTGGGAAAATTCTCACGCTGAAGTGCTGAGTGCAGGAGAATTTTCCCACGCTGTCAGTGACGTACATGAGGTGAGCTGAGTTCATTGGACATGACCTCGGCTCATCTGGATGCCGTCACAGCCAGACACTGAGGAGTGGAAGTATGCCTGCGCTTCTCAGTGTCTGCGGGATGACAGGATGGATGGCAGCGTTCTGCTGCGGTCCAGCCTGTCATCTCGATGTAGCAGAGCTGAAGCTGTCGTGGGAGCCATGGAAAGGTAAGGATGATGTTGCTTTATTATTTTACTTTTATTGCAGGAGATCGTTGGCTTCAGCTGGAATGGGCGTGATGGTAAGTATGGTTTAATTTAGAACAATAAAGAATTGTGTGTTTATTTCAATTAAAGGACTTTTTTCTGGGTGTTGTGTTTTTTTAAATACTTTACTAGAAATTCATGGTGGTCATGTCTAATATTGGCGTGACCCCATGAATTTCGGGCTTAGGGCCAGCTGATAATGCCAAGCTGGCCTTAACCCCTTTATTACCCAGTGAGCCACCGCACCAGGGCCCTGGATGAGTTGGGTACAGCGCCAGAAGATGGCGCTTCTATGAACGCGCCATTTTCTGGGGCGGCTGCGGACTGCAATTTGCAGCGGGGGTGGCCCAGAAAACTTGGGTCTCCCTGCGCTGCGGATTCCAGCCCCCAGTTGCCTAGTTGTATCTGGCTGGGCACAAAAATAGGGCGAAGCCCCACGCATTTTTTTTTTTAATTATTTCATGAAATTCATGGAATAATTAAGAAAAAAAGGGCTTCCCTATATTGTTGTGTCCAACCAGGTACAAATAGGCAGCTGGTGGTTGGGGGCAGCCCATTCCTGCCTGCTGTACCTGGCTGGACACAAATATAGTGCGAAGCCCCACGTCAATTTTTTTTTAATTATTTCATGAAATAATTTTTTTAAAAAAGGGCTTCCCTATATTGTTGTGTCCGGCCAGGTACAAATAGGCAGCTGGTGGTTGGGGGCAGCCTGTTCCTGCCTGCTGTACCTGGCTGGACACAAATATAGGGCAAAGCCCCACGTCAATTTTTTTTTAAATAAATCCTTTATTTTAACACTAAATGACATTTGAGGAGTTAATAAAGATGCAGTCCCTAAATTATTATTTATTTTTTAATTAATTTTTCCCAAAACTTTTGACGTGGGCTTCGCCATATTTTTGTATGCCAGCCAGGTACAGCATCCAGCTTCTATGAACGCGCCATTTTCTGGGGTGGCTGCGGACTGCAATTTTCAGCGGGGGGGGGGGGGGCAGAAAGCTTGGGCCTCCCTGCGCTGCAGATTCCATCCCCCAGCTGCCTAGTTGTACCTGGCTGGACACAAAAATAGGGAGAAGCTTCACGTATTTTTTTTTTTTAATTATTTCATGAAATTCATGAAATAATTAAGAAAAAAAGGGCTTCCCTATATTGTTGTGTCCAACCAGGTACAAATAGGCAGCTGGTGGTTGGGGGCAGCCCGTTCCTGCCTGCTGTACCTGGCTGGACACAAATATAGTGCAAAGCCCCACGTCAATTTTTTTTAAATCATTTCAGGAAATTCATGAAATAATTAAAAAAAATTGATGTGGGGCTTCGCCCTATATTTGTGTCCAGTCAGGTACAGCAGGCAGGAACGGGCTGCCCCCAACCACCAGCTGCCTATTTGTACCTAGCCGGACACAACAATATAGGGAAGCCCTTTTTTTCTTAATTAATCCGTGAATTTCATGAATTAAAAAAAAAAAAACGTGGAGCTTCGCCCTATTTTTGTGTCCAGCCAGGTACAACTAGGCAGCTGGGGGCTGGAATCTGCAGCGCAGGGAGGCCCAAGCTTTCTGGGCCCCACCCGCTGCAAATTGCAGTCCACAGCCGCCCCGGAAAATGGCGCGTTCATAGAAGCGCCATCTTCTGGCGCTGTACCCAACTCATCCAGGGCCCTGGTGCGGTGGCTCACTGGGTAATAAAGGGGTTAAGGCCAGCTTGGCATTATCAGCTGGCCCTAAGCCCGAAATTCATGGGGTCACGCCAATATTAGACATGACCACCATGAATTTCTAGTAAAGTATTTAAAAAAAGCACAAACACCCAGAAAAAAGTCCTTTAATTGAAATAAACACACAATTCTTTATTGTTCTAAATTAAACCATACTTACCATCACGCCCATTCCAGCTGAAGCCAACGATCTCCTGCAATAAAAGAAAAATAATAAAGCAACCTCATCCTTACCTTTCCATGGCTCCCACGACGGCTCCAGCTCTGCTACATCGAGATGACAGGCTGGACCGCAGCAGAACGCTGCCATCCAGCCTGTCATCCCGCAGACACTGAGAAGCGCAGGCATGCTTCCACTCCTCAGTGTCTGGCTGTGACGGCATCCAGATGAGCCGACAATGAACTCGGCTCACCTCATGTACGTCACTGACAGCGTGGGAGAATTCTCCTGCACTCAGCGCTTCAGCGTGAGAATTTTCCCACGCTGTCAGTGACGTGCATGAGGTGAGGTCATGTCCAATGAACTCGGCGCACCTCATGCACGTCACTGACAGCGTGGGAAAATTCTCACGCTGAAGCGCTGAGTGCAGGAGAATTTTCCCACGCTGTCAGTGACGTGCATGAGGTGAGCTGAGTTCATTGGACATGACCTCGGCTCATCTGGATGCCGTCACAGCGAGACACTGAGGAGCGCAAGCATGCCTGCGCTTCTCAGTGTCTGCGGGATGACAGGCTGGATGGCAGCGTTCTGCTGCGGTCCAGCCTGTCATCTCGATGTAGCAGAGCTGAAGCTGTCCTGGGAACCATGGAAAGGTAAGGATGAGGTTGCTTTATTATTTTACTTTTATTGCAGGAGATCGTTGGCTTCAGCTGGAATGGGCGTGACTGTAAGTATGGTTTAATTTAGAACAATAAAGAATTGTGTCTTTATTTCAATTAAAGGACTTTTTTCTGGGTGTTTGTGTTTTTTTTAAATACTTTACTAGAAATTCATGGTGGTCATGTCTAATATTGGCGTGACCCCATGAATTTCGGGCTTAGGGCCAGCTGATAATGCCAAGCTGGCCTTAACCCCTTTATTACCCAGTGAGCCACCGCACCAGGGCCCTGGATGAGTTGGGTACAGCGCCAGAAGATGGCGCTTCTATGAACACGCCATTTTCCGGGGCGGCTGCGGACTGCAATTTGCAGCGGGTGGGGCCCAGAAAGCTTGGGCCTCCCTGCGCTGCGGATTCCAGCCCCCAGCTGCCTTGTTGTACCTGGCTGGACACAAAAATAGGGCGAAGCCCCACGTATTTTTTTTTTTAATTATTTCATGAAATTCATGGAATAATTAAGAAAAAAAGGGCTTCCCTATATTGTTGTGTCCGGCTAGGTACAAATAGGCAGCTGGTGGTTGGGGGCAGCCCGTTCCAGCCTGCTGTACCTGACTGGACACAAATATAGGGCGAAGCCCCACATAATTTTTTTTTAATTATTTCATGAATTTCCTGAAATAATTAAAAAAAAATTGACGTGGGGCTTTGCACTATATTTGGGTCCAGCCAGGTACAGCAGGCAGGAACGGGCTGCCCCCAACCACCAGCTGCCTATTTGTACCTGGTTGGACACAACAATATAGGGAAGCCCTTTTTTTCTTAATTATTCCATGAATTTCATGAAATAATTAAAAAAAAAAAAACGTGGAGCTTCTCCCTATTTTTGTGTCCAGCCAGGTACAACTAGGCAGCTGGGGGATGGAATCTGCAGCGCAGGGAGGCCCAAGCTTTCTGCCCCCCGCTGAAAATTGCAGTCCGCAGCCGCCCCGGAAAATGGCGCGTTCATAGAAGCTGGATGCTGTACCTGGCTGGCATACAAAAATATGGCGAAGCCCACGTCAAAAGTTTTGGGAAAAATTAATTAAAAAATAAATAATAATTTAGGGACTGCATCTTTATTAACTCCTCAAATGTCATTTAGTGTTAAAATAATGGATTTATTTTAAAAAAAAATAGCGTGGGATCCCCCATAATTTTAGTCTCTAGCGGAGGTTAAGCAGACGGCTGGGGCATATGTTTGAAGCCTGGGAAGGGGGTAAAACCCACGGAGCTTCCCAGGCTACTAATATCAGCCCCCAGCTGAATACCTAGCCTTTACTAGCTATTAAAATGGGGGACCCCCCCAAAAAAAATGACGTGGGGTCCCCCCTATTTTAATAGCTAGCAAAGGCTAGGCAGACAGCTGGGGGCTGATATTAATAGCCCAGGAAGGGTGCCATGAATATTGGCCCCCTCCCAGGCTAGAAACACCAGTCGTCAGCCGCCCCAGAAATGGCGCATCCATAGGATGCGCCAACTCTGGCACTTAGCCTCGCTCTTCCACGCTGCCCTGGTGCGGTGGCAGGGGGTAATAGTGGTGGGGTTCATGTCAGCGCCAGCTGCCATGAAGCCCAGGTTAGTAATGATGGGCGTCTATAAGACACCCCCATTACTAACCTACAAAGTGTTAAAAAGAAAAAACACACTACACCCAGAAAAAAATAATTTATTTGAAATAAAACACACAATTTTATTTAATTCTTAGTTTACTAAAAATAATAGTTACCTGTCCACGTTCCTGCGCTGATCTCCCACGCACAGCTGTCACATCTGGAGATGATGACAGCTGTGCATGGCTGCTGTAAGCTCACGCTGCCGGGAACACGTCCGCTCCCGGCAGCGGGAGCCACTGACTGAGGTCACCGGAGTGCATTCAGGCAGCGCAGCTCCGGAGACCTCCTTTACGGCACTGCTGTACCGTGGGAATTTCTCACGATACAGCAGGGCCGTAAAGGAGCTAACCGGAGCAGCGCTGCCTGAACTCCGGTGAACCCTTACGGCCCCATCATTCTAGCGGCGGCAGCGGTTCAGAGCGGTCACATTCTATGTGGCTGCTCTGAACTGGAGATCTTCGTGGGACACTCGTGGACTACTCCGGAGGGGTAAGGATAAGGTTGTGGTTTATTATTTTATATTTTATTACAGGAGATCGATGGCTTCGGGGAATTAGGTGTCTAGGTGAGTATAGGTGTAGTTTTTTATTTTTTACTTTATTTTTGGTGGCGATCGGCGGGGACAGGTAATGTATGAACTAATTTATTGTAGGCAACCACTGGCCACCAATGACATGTATTTAACATTTATTGGGGACACAGTAGGGCAATTTAAATAGCAGGATCAGTCTGATGGGAACTACTGCTCCCATCGAGCTGATCCTGCTGGCAGGAGTGGACGGGGGACAGACATAGGCCGATGGGAGTAGTAGTGTCACATCGGCCTATGTCTGCCTGCACGCACACACACCGCACACACCCGCACACATCGCACAGACACCGCGCACACCCGCACAAACATCGCGCACACACACCCGCACACACCCGCACACATCGCACAGACACCGCGCACACCCGCACAAACATCGCGCACACACCCCGCACACACACCCCGCACACACACTAATCATGACGGGCTGATCGTCTGGGAGGTGAGGCTGACCTGTGCGGCCGTGGGAAAGTTCATGTGAGTTTATGCAGTCAAGCATGAACTCACATGAACCCTCTGAGGGCAACGCGGCGACTTCAAATGAACAGCTGATCAGCATCACCTGATACCTCAGCTGTTCATTTGAAATAACCGGCGGGAAAGCGCAGCACAGAACGGGAAAGCCGGCGGTGAAGTCTTTTCACTGCCGGCTTCCCCGCCCGGGTCCTTCACTCCCCGCTCCTTGGAGCTGCGCTCCCCGCCCGGTCCTAACTTACGATCGGGATGGGAGGTGGCGAGGGGAGCGGAGGATCGGGGTGGGAGGCTGCGGGGAAGCAGTATGGGGCTGTGTGATTGTTTAAAAGCCGGCGGCTTTATACCGCCCGCCGGCTTTTAAACAATCAGGAGAATTCTCCCCCGCTGGGATGGCATTCTGATGACAGGCTGGATCGCGCTGCCATCCAACTTGTCATCCTTCACAGACACTGCAGAGCGCAGGCATTATGGGAACTTCCGATTCCGGTATCCGATATTGTAAAAGTATCGGAATTAAGTATCGGAATTCCGATACCGCGAATATCGGCCGATACCCGATATTACAGTATCGGAATGCTCAACACTAGTCATGAAGGATAAGGTGAGAGTAATTGTGGTCACCATCTCTCTAGTGCATTCTTTTCTAGTTTCATTTGCATCAAAGCAGGTAAAATTGATTCACAATCACTTCTGCTTCCTACCTGGCCAGATTGATATCCCTGAAGATGAAATGACTTATGTGATGCTTAAAGAGTAACTGTCGTTTTAATTTTTATTTCATAGATCAATAGTACACATGAAAATAAGCAGCTTTGTAATATATCTTTCATTTTAAAATCAGTGAAGACATACTTGTATTTTCCCATTACTCAGACAAAAGATGGCAGTTACTACTGATAAGAGGGGGTGGGATCTCTGAATCTAGCTCCTTCTCTTCCTACCCTTTCACCTCTCTCCCCTCTACCTAGAATCTTATCGGTAGCAACTGCCATCTCTTATCTCAGTAATGTAACAATCTATATTCACTGAAGATAATTTTTTCCAATGAGTTGAGAATTTTGTGATTGAAAGATCAGTCCTAGAGGAGATGGAGGCCAATTCTTCTAATAAGATATATTACAAAGTTACTTATTTTCACGTGTACTATTGATTTATGTAATTTAATTTAAAAACACTGATGGTTATTGATTAAGTGTTTTCAGCATTTTTTTGCAGGTTTATTTTCTTTCTTTTTTTTTATTTGGTGAATGGCAAAAGCGGGGCGGTGATTCAAAGTGTTATGTTTGGTTTTTGTATGTTTATGCTTGTCTAGTTTTAATTTATATTAACCATTATTAAAATTTTTTATCAGCCGTTTTGGGATTTGAACCTGCGATTACTTGATTGCAGCTATAATGCACTGCAATAATTCTTAGGACTCATGCAGACCTCCGCGGATCTCGATCTTGTCTCGGACCGCAATGTTTGGACTGGCTGTGAATCTCCTGACCTGTGCGTGACAGCCTTATAGAAATACATGAAGCTGTCATGCTCCAGAAGGGAGACTCGTGGCCAGTCTGTGCATTGCGGTCGTTTGAAGGCCTCAGCGGCCGTTGCAAGCCATTGGCACCCAGTGATCATGTTATAGAGGTTTGGTGAGTTAAAAGAGAGGAACATTTCTCTGTTTAACCAAATGTAAAGGAGCTAATCAGTTGTGCCCAGAGTGGCCACTAATCTGTGTGATGGAGTGGTTATGTACTGCTCCATATACTGTTCACATCCGGCCACTGCCAGGTCTGGTAACAGCTGTTGGACCCCCAGCGATCTGATATTGATGACCTATGCCAAGGAATAGGTTATCAATATGAAAGTAGTGAAAAGTCCTTTAAAGTTTAAGAATCTTTTATTTTATAACATTTCCAGCTGTTTAGTTGGTTGGCTCATAATATCCTGGACAATGTCTTTAAGTCAATTCTTTATATATTAATGTGCTACTGATTTGTCTTCTAATTTAAAATAAACCTGACATATCTCATACTCTAGAGTCGTATTACTCCAGATGTTACAGAGGACCTATCATTTTTAGCTGGTGTTCTCCTGAATGCTTTATTGTTTTTCTTTTGTTCCTGCTCTGGAATAATCGCTTCATGTTCTTTGGCATCTCTTCACATTCCTTCTGTATGCTGTGCCCTTGTGGGTTTGACCAAGTTTATGCTTTTCACCTGCTGGAAACCGGAAGTCACATGCTTTCAACGTGGGTCCACTTTGAGGCCTCATGGACCGTATATGCTTTATGCTTCAGTTACTCCTCTGCATCACATGATCACTCCTGATTGGACATCCCACAGCATATAACCTGGCAACCTTCCCCATCCTGACATGCCTCCAGAAGAAGTTGGGTGAAACGCGCGTTGGGGTGGAAGGACACTGGACCTTCTTTTATATTGTAGCCACAAACTCCATGTAATAAGGTACTACTACTTTGATCAACAATTGCTAAGATTCATAGCTGTGATTGTATAGCATGATGCACTAATATTGTGGTTATTATATTATGCATATAAATTAATTGGTGGGGTTTTCTGAAAACTTTTTCCTGTGCTACCAGTGTATAGAAAGGATGTCCAGGAGTTAGAAAAAGTGCAATGAAGAGTCACAAAACTGATAAGTGACATGAAGGATCTTAGTAATAAGGACAGATTGATATAATTACATTTATTTTGTCTTAATAAGAGTCTCAAGAGGGCACATGATTAACTTGTACAAGTTCATAAATGACCCATACAAAAAGTATGGTCAAAAGCTGTTTCATGTAAAACCACCCTCAAAGGACAAGGGGGCACTCCCTCCTACTGGAGAAAAAAAGGTTTCATCTCCAGAGGAGACAAGCTTTCTTTAGCATAAGAACAATTAATATGTGGAAAAGTCTACCTGAAGAAAAGGTCACAGAAGACACTGTTAATGGTTTCAAGACAGGTTTGGATGGTCTTTTAGAAGTAAATAACATAAATATTAATGTAAGGTTATGTTCACACATAGCATTTTTGCCACATTTTCCCCACGAAATGCATTTTAATTACTGACCCAGCGAAGTGAATGAGATTTCTGAAATTTCATGCACATGTTAATTATCTTTTCCTTGTAGATTTGTAGCAGTTTTAAATCTGCACAATGAAAATTCTTTTAGCGATATAGCAGCATTTTCCACCCATTCTAATGAATGGGAAAAAATGCATAAAAAATGCAAGCAGAAAGGTGGCAAACAAGCACAAATTTTGTGCAGCAAATACTTACCGTGTACACATACCCTATTTGTGTATTTGGTAAGTGGATTGACAATTGGGATTAGGAGCGATAGATTGGTTCTTTTGGGGCAGACTAGACCATGCATTGTGGTTGTTCTTGTGCCCCTTCTGTTTACCATCTCCCATAACTCGGTTGAACTTGATAGACATGTCTTTTTTCAACCGGATTTGTAACATGTACACTGTTAGGATTCTTATCTGCTTACTGGTTTTTACCAGTATTTTACATATTGGCAGTCACAAATTCTCTAGCCTCTTTTCCTGCTTCGATCATTGTTCAAGTTCATGATCACAAGTATGCAAATCACATACTTGTGATCACATGATGGCCGCTCAAACCAACAACAGAGCTAAATCCTTACAGTCTGCACATTACACTCTTAGGATTTGGCATCCTTCAGTGAGGGATGAAAATAAACCTCGCCTAGAAAACCCCTTTACTAAGGGCACTGTACAATTTGAGGATAATTATCCTTATATAGCAGAACTTTGTAGTTAACGTAACAACAAATTTATTTACTATTAGACCATATGGCTAGCCGTTTGCACAAAGTACTTAAAGTATGTCGACACCTCCAAAGGAAACTTATGTCTCAATTCATGCTGCCCAAACCATGAGCAATATGAATGTAGGATTGAAGCCAGGTGTGTTTTACTCTGAAATACTTTATAGAAACATAGTTTGAGAAGCCATCTGAGAACTATAGGAATAGATGAGGCTAGTCCAGTGTAGCCCCCGGCCAGCTTTCCAGACATTCTCCATTGTGTCTGTTACACAGCTCAACCCCCCTTGGAAACCTATCAAAAAAATTCAGCAGAGCTGTGCTGTGAATCTGGTCTAATGTATTTAATGCATTGTTTTTTTGTTTGTTTTTTTGCACTCTTCATATTCTGGAACATTTACATGAATGTTTGCTGTTTAAATTGCTTAAATCAAACAATGAATCCTTTGGGGTTTTCTTTTTTGCTTCCCAGTTACTAATTGCCAAGGAACATTTTATGTATATTTTGACCACACTTTCTATTATGTGGATTTGTATGTCGGGTATGACCTGAATATCTACATATACTGCCCTCTCTGAGAGTTGCTCTCTTCTAGTATGTTTTTCTCCTCATGGTAAAATCATATAGGACTAGGTATTTATTGATGTTTTTTTGTGACAAATTCTTCAAAATGGCATAAAAATGGCACACATGATTCACCAATTACAGGCTTGGAAAAAGTATAGGCGTACAAAGCATCACTCCAGGAGGGGACTGAAGTACATTTGCATAAAATTCAGCTGAAAACATCTGGAAAACCTTTTCCTTGCCAACAATGATGAACATAAAAAAGAAGAAAAAAGCGCAAATTAAAAACAGGTGAAAAACACCAGAAATTAGACAAAAAAGGTACAAATGCAATAATAAATCAGATCTTAATTGTCTGGATGATAAGGAATATTTCACCGAACAGCAAAGTCGATGATGAACTGACAGTGATTGAAACAGCATAATTACTTCAATTGAGCAGCATAATAATAATAGTAATTTCATGAGTGTGTACATTATATAAATATTTAGCATTATAAATTAATATTTGTATTATACTGTACATTTAGAAAGTATCTAGCCTCTTATTTGGTTACATAATCTGATAAGTCTATTTCTACAATAGATATTTTTTTCTCTGTCCATCCACACTCAATGCACCATTATAAATAAAAGCAGCTTTATAAAATGAAAGTAATGTCTACTTTTGATACAGTTTTACACAGTAAACAATCATCTGCATGCTTTTTCAGGAGGTGTATTATGTGTCCATGATTTTGCTTGGACAGTGCTGTGAACTGGGTTAGTTAAAGGACTAGAACTCGGCAAAACCACTCCCAAAAGTGTGCATTTTGTGGGCAAACCTAGCAATCTGGGGGTGTTCCTAGGTGTTTCTTGGATGGAACTGAAATGTCCCAAATTTGCATTGTAAATGTTAGTAAGTATACCATTTAATGATTAATTAAAAATCTGCAGCTGCTGCACATTGGCATTATTTTTGCCATGTCACTGCTTCCTATCTGGCCTTACCTTTAGGATTGAACAGATCTGCCTGTAAGGTATATATCCCTTAGCTCCAGTGGACTACAGTTCTAATTGAACTGGAGCCATGTGGCAGGTGTAAAGCGTGCTGTAAACACTAGTAGAAGGCTATGTTTAGTTGCTGGTGGGTTAGACCTCCATAGCAATTAAGGCCAGGGGAAGGAGGACCTGAGCATGAGCATGGGCTCACAATAAGCCTATTGCAGATGCATTGGACAGGTGGCTGGTAAATCTGTATATCTGTAGAATAATTGTGGCCAGGGTCGGACTGGTGCACCGGGACACCGGAGAATTCTCTGGTGGGCCTGGGTCCTCGGCGGGCCCCCAAGCAGGACGCACACGGGGCCCGCTGGTTTCCAAGAACGCACATTCATTTGCAGTGTATTGCGGTGCAGAAAGTCTGCACCACAATAGTTAACATGGCCGCCGACCTATCAGTTGCCGGCGGCTGATATCAGTGTGCCCATCGCAGGCGACACATAAAAGTGACCTCGACGAGCATACTGACTGTGACGTCAGCCGTCGGCCTCTGATAGGTCGGTGGACAATTTAACTCGACCATGCCGGATCTAAAGTGAGAGGACACTGCTCGGCACTGGGAGCTCAGGCAGGTAAGAAGATTTTTTTTATCTTCCTTTGTGGATGTGGTCAGCACCAGGGACATGGGGGCCACGAACATGGGGACCAGGGACATGGGGGCCAAGGACCAGGGACATGAGGGCCAGGGACTAGAGACATCGGGGCCATAGAAATGGGGGCCAGGGACATGGGGACCAGGAACATGGGGGCCAAGGACAAGAGACATGGGGGCCATAGACAGGGCCATATACATGATGGCAAGGGACATGGGAACCAGGGACATTGGGGCCATAGACATGGGGGCCAGGGATCAGGGACATGGGGACCAGGGACATGTGGGCCAGAGACATGTCCCTGGCCCCAGGCCCCCATGTCTCTGGTCCCTGGCCCCCATGTCTCTGGTCCCTGGCCCTCATGTCCCTGGTTCAAATGTCTCTGATCCCTGGCCCCCATATCTCTGGTCCCTGGCCCCCATGGCTCTGGTCCCTGACCCCATGTCCCCAGCCCCCATGTCTCTGGTCCTCGGCTCCCATGTCTCTGGTCCCCATGTCTCTTGTTCCTGGGCCCCCATGTCCCTGGCCACCAGGGACATGGGGAGCCTGGAACCAGGGACATGGGGGGCCAGGGGCATGGGGAGCTAGGGACATGGGGGGCCAAGATGGGGGAAATTATTAATTAAAGGGGTCAGTTTGAGGGACTTAAAGGGAATCTGTTACCACCTGGGACATTTAAAACCTACTAATATGGGCATACAAGTGATAGAAATGTTAAACTGGTCCTACCTGTATGCCTCATATTAGTGGTGTTGTTGTTCAAAAATCTTGTTTTATATCTTTATGCTAATGATTCATTCCAGACCCCATGGCGTATGGTGCCTGGAAGAAATTCCTGCCTCCTCTCTTCATTATAATAGCATCCCCCGCCCCTGCACGTTACAGTGCCCTGTGACATACAGTTGCGGAGCCGTAATCCCGTGCCTTTGCCCTGCCCTCCCTGCACAATGGGTACATCTTCCTCCATTGTATAGTGAAGAGAAGAGGCAGGGATTTCTTCCAGGCACCCACGCCACGGGGTCTGGAAGGAATCATTAGCGTAAAGATATACAACACGATTTCTGAACTACAAGACCACTAATATGAGGCATACAGGTAGGACCAGTTTAACATTTCTATCACCTGTATGCCCATATTAGTAGGTTTTAGACGTCCCAGGGGGTGACACAAAATCTGAAGAGTCACATATTTATACTAGCCTGATGAAGAGACCTGAGTAGTCTCAAAAGCTTGCAACTTGTTACCGTCTTTTCAGTTAGCCATTAAAAAGTATCAACCACTGAGGACTCTCAAATCTAAATATTCTTCTATCTACTGGCTAACATGGTACAAAAATATATATTTTCCCTATATTATAAGTAGGCACAGTGACTAATCGTTTTGTAATTCCACAGCTGTGCCTTCTCCAAAGAGAACTATGAATGTACACATTTCTGCATTTCTACATGGCCATCTGCCAATATGCACACATTGATAATCTGCATAGCAGTAGCAATAGTCTGGAGATCTAGTCCAAACATTGAAAAGCTAACACATCCTGTCATTTGGTTTCATTTTTTTAAGCTACCTATGTGATTAGTGAAAATAAAAGGCATAAATTACTGTATTTGATATGAATACATGCTTGCATACTTTTCATAATAAGCATCTAGCAGATTTTTAAGTGGCTCAACGAAGAGAAATAATGTATACTTGGACAACCTCTTTTTAAATGTTTTAGTCCCTCGTGTAAAATAAATCAGACATTTTACTCGCTTCCCACACATGGCGCCGTTCCAGGATGACAGCAACGGGCCTCCTTGCGCTCGCCTGATATTGCTGTGAAGTCAGAGTTTTGTTTGTCATATATACACCAAAATGGTATCAATGAAAATGTCAGATTGCCGCGCAAAAAAATTATCACACAGCCTTAGAGAATGGCAACACAAACCATATTTTTTTTAATTGAAGTTTCTGATTTTTTTTTTTACCACTTAAAAACAAAAACTATGCAAGTTTAGTATCATCATAATCATACGCACCTGGAGAATTATTTTGCCAGGTCATTTTTACCATACAGTCAATACTGTTAAAATAAACCCCCCAAAAATTGTCAAAATTACATTTTTTTCACCATTTCATCCCATGTGGATTTTTCCCCTCGTTTTTCTTTTTTTTTTAAATAAGTTGTCTGGCCATAGTTTTACAAGTCTGCAGTCACTCTATGTGACCTCAAACTTGGGAATCCTCATATCATGCGGCTTATGAGAATTGTCCAATGTCGGTGCTGGGAGCAGGTCGTCATGTTACCGCAAGTACGCGATTTGCATACTTCCGGACACATTCCAACTAGACTCGTCCAGCCTTGCTCAATACTCTTACAGTGAGCAAGGCCGCGCCTATCTAAATGGCACATGACGGCATGTTTGCAAATCACATATTTGCAGTCACTTGCCTGCTGCTCTCGGTGCCGGCAACAGAGAATCCTCACAGTGCGCAGATCCTCCCATATTAATGGAACTGGGAGAAACTAGAGTGCAAATACCAAAAGTTGCAAAATTTTGCAACCTTTCAAAGCTTTTACGCCAGAAGTCTGGCTTGAAAGTTTTGCTGAATCGGTTTCAATGTCTTTTTCAGGCGGATTTTGGAGACCTCCAGAAAAAACAGAAACCATTAAAAAGAATAAACATATGTAATTCTTATGTAAAAACAACTTGCAGTGCATATGTTAAGGCTTTTGAATGTTTTCAGGTTTCTAAAAATGCAGGTTAAAAAAAATGACATGTCCATTCTGCTGGCGTTTTCCACTCTGAAGACGCTCTAAACTTTACAATACAAGTTAATATGAAAGGTCAAAAGATGCCAGGACATCTTTTGGAGCATTTTGACATTGTTTTTGTTTAAAAAAGGTGATTTCGGTTTCTTCATCATTCAATAAAGTGAAACAATTGACCGAAAAATTACAGTAAAAAAGCCTTCACATAAACCATTGGAAAACCCTCCCCCCAAAAAACGATGGTGGCCAAAACCATTGGAAAAACATTCAGGAAGCATCCAAAAAAAACACATAAAATACGCTTCAGAACAAAAAAAAAAGTCAGAGTTTCTTGGGCCATCTTCTGCCTCATATACTTGGCAGGTTTCTCTGAGTTTGAAAGACAGCATATGCACATACCCTAGCACAAACTTATATATTATGGGATACTATGGGACCAACTGATCAAAATGTTTATGCCCATCAAATTCTGCAACAGTGCCAGTGATTTTTTATGCCAAGAAGTAGCATTTTTGGTGAGGTGAACGCCATCTTGAAGATGCGTTTGTCTGTACCCTGACATATCACATGTAGCCCAAGCCTTACTCTTACTACACAAAAGAACAAATAAAATATCTAAAGCTGTTAGGGGAAGAACCTCCAAGTAATTTTGGATTTGGGCAGCTGGAGAACCCTAAAAATTCCATTAAAGCTAAATATAATGTTGGTTACAGAATAGGGAGAATTTACTAAGACGGCTGTTTTATTTGCCAATCTTAAACAAAAGCGTGCTGGAGTAAGTTGCACCAAATTTATTAAGAGGCACAAACATCTTAATAAATTTTCAAATTACATGTTGAGAAGTTCATGTCACTGACCTAAATTTTTGACATAAAGGTTAGAGAATTTGCCTAACAGTTGTTGGCCACTCTCCCTTACAATAAGTCATTTCCTATTTTCATTTTAGGAAAGTGGCAAAAGTAATATTAAACTTGAAAAAAATTTTTTTCCACGAAATGCGCCAAAAGTCCGCAGCTTTATTCTACCAGACAATTTCTGTAAATGGTTTGATATGTTCATAAATTCAGTGTGTTTGTACATCATACGACATGTCAAATGTAGTCGCTACCGTACTGAAACTGTAGGAAAAGAAACTTCACGCAAATTACACTGCTCAAAAAAATACAGGGAACACTCAAATAACACATCCTAAATCCGAATGAATGAAATATTCTCATTGAATACTTTGTTCCGTACAAAGTTGAATGTGCTGACAACAAAATCACACAAAAATCATCAATGGAAATCAAATTTATTAAGCAAGGGAGGCCTGGATTTCGAGTCATCCCCAAAATTAAAGTGGAAAAACACACTACAGGCTGATCCAACTTTGATGTAATGTCCTTAAAACAAGTCAAAATGAGACTCAGTATTGTGTGTGGCCTCCATGTGCCTGTATGACATCCCTACAATGCCTGGGCATGCTCCTGATGAGGTTGCGGATGGTCTCCTGTGGGATCTCCTCCCAGACCTGGAATAAAGCATCCGCCAACTCCTGGACAGTCTGTGGTGCAGTTGGATGTGCTCAATTGGATTCAGGTCTGGGGAACGGGTGGGCCAGTCCATAGCTTCAATGCCTTCATCTTGCAGGAACTGCTGACACACTCCAGCCACATGAGGTCTGGCATTGTCCTGCATTAGGAGGAACCCAGGGCCAAGCGCTCCAGCATATGGTTTCACAAGGGATCTGAGGATCTCATCTCGGTACCTAATGGCAGTCAGGCTACCTCTGGCGAGCACATGGAGGGCTGTGAGGCCCTCCAAAGAAATTCCACCCAACACCATTACTGACCCACTGCCAAACCGGTCATGCTGAGGGATGTTGCAGGCTGCAGATCGCTCTCCACGACATCTCCAGACTCTGTCACGTCTGTCACATGTGCTCAGTGTGAACCTGCTTTCATCTGTGAAGAGCACAGGGCACCAGTGGCGACTTTGACAATCCTGGTGCTCTGTGGCAAATGCAAAGCGTCCTGCAGGGTGTTGGGCTGTGAGCACAACCCCCACCTGTGGACGGCGGGTCCTCATACCACCCTCATGGAGTCGGTTTCTAACCGTTTGTGCAGACACATGCACATTTGTGGCCTGCTGGAAGTCATTTTGCAGGGCTCTGGCAGTGCTCCTCCTGTTCCTCCTTGCACAAAGGCGGAGGTAGCGGTCCTGCTGCTGGGTTGTTGCCCTCCTACGGCCCCCTCTACGTCTCCTGGTGTACTGGCCTGTCTCCTGGTAGCGCCTCCAGCCTCTGGACACTACGCTGACAGACACAGCAAACCTTCTTGCCACAACTCACATTGATGTGCCATCCTGGAGGAGATCCCACAGGAGACCATCTGCAACCTCATCAGGAGCATGCCCAGGCGTTGTAGGGAGGTCATACAGGCACGCGGAGGCCACACACAATACTGAGCCTCATTTTGACTTGTTTTAAGGACATTACATCAAAGTTGGATCAGCCTGTAGTGTGTTTTTCCACTTTAATTTTGGGGGTGACTCCAAATCCAGGCCTCTATTGGTTAATAAATTTGATTTCCATTGATGATTTTTGTGTGATTTTGTTGTCAGCACATTCAACTTTGTACAGAACAAAGTATTCAATGAGAATATTTCATTCATTCAGATCTAGGGTGTGTTATTTGAGTGTTCCCTTTATTTTTTTGAGCAGTGTAAATAAAAACAATCATATCTGTTTACAAATTTACAGACAGAGTATCTTTAAATTTGACATTTTACTATAAATTGATATAAAAATGACTCAACATATAAACCAAATCATATTTAATAATTTTTAACGTCTGTCTATTTTGTCACTTGAGAGATGTTTTGTTCTTCCCTCATGAGAGTATCTGCCAATGTGCCTGATGTCTTCTTTGCAATTTTCGTGTTTTTTCTCAGTTGACTATTTTCTATTCAAACAATAGGAATCATGTGAAGCCACGTGCTGGAATCTGCTGCCAAACGTTTCTATGCCGCCGCTGACAGAACATAGCCCTGGTTTATTAATGGCTCCCCACTTGTGCTGCTCTCCATTCTTCATGATATAATGGTTTTACTAACTCCAATTTAACAGCTTTGTCAGATGAACACAACAATACATGCTAAGCACTAACACCCTAAGGCTCTGTGTGTTTCGCATCATGACTTGAATTTCTGTTTAATGGGTTTTCGCCTTGAAAGATGAGTAGTTCACCGGTTTTGTTCCTTTTCATACAGGTAGACAATGCTGATGAGGCTTGCTAGAAACGGAAAAAAACATAAAGACTTTATGAACATGTGAACCTTCAAGTATCACAATAAAATAGAAATTGTAAAGGTAATTAAAAAGTGTGATTTACTTCTAGTAATGAAAAACTGTCCACAGTTTTAGACCAGCACAAGGAAAAAATGGAGTCATCTAAGCGTATTATTCTCTAGCTATATTCCCTTCCAATTCCACTTGTTCTTTAGCATGTACAAATCTAATGAGCTGCATATAGGGCCAAATTATGTCTGGTTAGTTAAAGGGGCTATGCTATCAACAAAATTTATCACCAATATCTATAATAAGTCTATGTCTATGATTATTATGTGGAGGTCTGTGCAATCAGGGAAATGGGGCACCTGTGTCACCATGAGAATGGAGAAATAGTGCACATGTGTGACCACCACTCTATGGGAGTAAAGGTCACACACAATGCTGCCAACAACAATTCTGGGACCCATAATCTCAATTATTCAGAGTTGACTCCATGTACAAAACATCAGTTAGGAGGCTAGATAAAACATGCCATTTATAAACAATTTGAAAAATTGTTAGATAATCTGTTGGAGGACAAAGGGAAAACAAAAGGGAATGTGAAATTACCCGATACCTTTGTCTATTTTGAGATTACTTACTGGGGCAATCCATAATTATATTTTACTATGTGTTCATTAAACTTTAAACCTAAATATTACTTTATAGAACTAATACTTTTGATGTTATATTTTAGCTACTTTGCTTATTGTTCTATTTTTATTAACTTTTATCAGGCTATAAGACCCTATCCAACTAATGCTACATTCAGATGAATATATTGTCAATCAGTGTGCTGTCAATGTTCACTGGTTCAACGGACCACTCACAGAGAGCACACTGACCAGTATTAGTTAATGTGCTTGTGGTTATGAGCATTTTTACACACAAATATAAGATCCATGTGAAAAAAATTGCCGCTCATCCATTTAACAGACCAGAATAATGCGTGTAATGGCAGGCAGCTCCTGCACCCCTCCACAATGCAATCGCGTGCATGCAGTTGGGTAACTAGAGTATGATGGACTCCTGTACAAAACCTGAGACCCCACCTGCATGTTCGTCAGATGTATGGGTCCTTGTAGCATTCTAGATCCTGTGAAGACATACGTGTTTGCCATCTCATGTAACAATGTCCGCCATCCTGTAATAATGTGCTCCATCCTGGTCCCTTCCTGTAATAATGTCCTCTATCCTGGCCCCTTCCTATAATAATGTCCACCCTCCTGGGCCCCTTTTAGTTATAATGGCCTCCATTCTGGATCTTTTCCTGGTATATTGTCACTCATCCTGGCCCCATTCCAGTAATAATTTCCCCCATCCTGGTGTAATGTCTTTATCCTGGGCACCTTCCTGGTATGTCTCCCTTTCCTGATATAATGTCCTCCATCCTGAGCCCCATCCTGGTTGTTATGAATATAACACACACTCACGGGTAACTAAATAAGTATAACCTCCTAGAAACCTAAAGAGGTGAAAAGAAGAGGAACTGAGAAGAAAAACAAAAAGACTCAATGCAGGAATTCAACTGGTGTTTACCTTAGCTGAACCTCTAAGCTGAAGGGCTGGAACTCCTAAACCCAAGAGGTATAGCCAGCAAGGAAGTGCAGTGAAGGGTGAACATTAGTGTTGAGCGAGCACTAAAATGCTCGGGTGCTCGAAGCTCGGGCTGAGCTCGCCGTGATACTCGGGTGCTCGACCCGAGCAACGAGCCCAATGTTAGTCTATGGGAGACTCGAGCATATTTGCGGTGGCACCCCCGGCAGTCTTTTAAAAGCCTAACAAGTGCCCAAAACGATAGTGACAGTGCTCAAATGACATGGGGACAGCATGGGGATCACCCCAGGAAGCATTTCTGACCCCCAGGTCACTGCTGTCAACAACGTGGTCAGAAGTATTAAGCCACTTTTACGGGCTCACAATAAAACGTTCAAAAACGAAAGTGAAACTTTTTTCCTGTGAAATATGTTAAGGAACATCCTTTCCAGGGAAAAGACTTGTGTATAAGTTAAAATAAATGACCAAAAACAAAAATACTCCTCCACACCTTCGGCTATGTTCACAAGTAGCATTTTTTATGCGTTTTTGCACTTTTGTATTGCTTTCAACTATGACAAATGCATTCACCGGGAAATGTCATTTTAACATTTTACAACCTTATCTGGCCATGTGCTGTGTGACACATGCATAAAGTGCTGAAAAGACATGGGAACAGCATGGGGAAGACCCCTGGAAGCATCTCTGACTCCCAGGTCACTGTCTAAAAGTGTGCCCATTATAAGTGATCCTTGCTGCATCAGAAGATGCAGACTTGCAACTATCCCCATGCAAGTTCTAGTCCCAGGGCAGTGTTCAATTGTACCTCCCCCATTTCTTGCAATTTAAGCGCAAGTATGCAGCCTGCCACCGACCCACCCCCAGACTGCAATACCATACTGCTTGCTTGCTTGAACTTGAAATTGGGCCTTTTAGGCATGTGGAGGCGGAATCTGGCCACCACGTCATGGCTGTGTTGGCGGCCTGGAATTCATACTCAGTCCCCAGCTGCCCGGCGGCCGGGTGTCCATACTCGGTCCCCCAGCCGCTGCACGGCCGGGTGTCCACACACGGTCCCCAGCCGCCTGGGGGCAGCTGGATGTCCATAAACGGTCCCCAGCCGCCCCTATTTCTCCTTGGAACATCCCCCCACACACTTTTCTTAGCCCGGCCTGCTTTAGGCAGCATTGGACGAGCCCACCAGAGAACCAGACTCCTTCGGTGGGCCCTGACTTCACCATCGGTGGAGTTGAGAGTGCCAAGGTGAGGAGCATGATGATGATCACAGAAGTTAGCATCTGCTATGTTTTCTTTTAATGCAAGTGTAAGTGTGCAGCCTGCCACCCACCCACCCCCAGACTGCAATTCCATACTGCTAGCTTGCACTTGAAATGGGGCCTTTTAGTTTGGAGGAGGCCAAAGCTGGCCACTACCTCATGGCTGCTTCGGCAGCGAGGTATCCATACTCCAGCCGCCTGGTGGCCGTGTGGCCCCCCTTGCTCCCCAGCCTCCAGGGGGTGGCCGGGTGTCCATACTCGGTCCCCAGCCACCCCTATTTGTCCCGGTAACCTTTCCCACACTTTTCTTAGCCTGGCCTGCTTTAGGGCAGCATTGGCCGAGCCCACCGGACTATCAGACTCCTCCGGTGGGCCCTGGCTTCTCCATCAGGGGAGTGGAGAGTGCCAAGGTGAGGAGCATGATGAGGATGATAGAAGTTAGCATCTGCTTTGTTTTGTTGTAATGCAAGCGCATGTATGTAGTAGCGGCTAGGCCTGAGGTGGTCAGCGTTTTGGCGCATATCCTACCTCCTCCGAGGATTGCTGGATGTTTTCCTGCTACTATCCAAGTTCTATGACTCCTGTTAAAACAAAGCTTCAGGTGATAAATGATGGATGAGGTAGTGGCAAAGGAGAAAGAGCAGGAGGAACAGGGACCATTCACATCAATATCAGGCCAGTCAACTAGATATGTCTTGTAGGATATGTTTCTGTAACAAAAGGAGCGGTTCGGCTACACAGTTATAGGGCATACAGTGAGTGCAATGCCTACCAAAAATTTCGAGGCACTCCAATGCCCCTTGGAAATGACATGGAGGTCAGAGGGCGTTAACTAAACCTTTTTTTCCATTTATAGCAACTGGGTCTCCTGTGCACTGTTGGCCTAAGCAGTGAATGGAAGGCTTTCCAAAAATTATGAGGAACTGCAATGCCCCTTACAAGAGCCATGTGTGGCACCCCAGGGGTCTGGTCACCACAGTAATAGAGATATTACGTCGGAGAGCAAGTGGGAGGTTTCCTGGTCAGGATCCCTTAAACATGCAACATCCTCCTGCCCCAGTCCTGGGAGGGGAGAATTCTGCCCTTATAAACTGGATCTGGGGCGGGGTTGAGTGAGTCAGAGAACAGTCAGAGTCAGAGTGAGAGCACGGGAAAGTAACAGCAAGGAGCTCTGTAGGAGCTAGGAGCTAAAGACCAGGGGCTGGAAGCTGAGCAGAGCTCGCCCTGGCAGAAGACAATAGGAACCGGACACAGGAGTCCGAAGCTGTGAGGACTTATATATCCAGCAGCAGAAACCAGCCGGCAGGGGATTTCAGGTCCTCTGGCCATAGAAGCCCGGAGGCTGAGTCACAAGCAAGGGACCAGCACCGCCGTTGAGGAGCGGAGGCTAACAGAAGGCCCCAAGTCACCAGCCATACGGGTGAGCACTACACGGTACACTCAGGGACGTGGGCTACTTCTACCCGCTTACAGCAAGGTAGCCAGGAAGAGTGCAGACAGACGGGGAGGCCTACAACTCCACCTGGCCAGGGGAACTCCTGCTTGCTCACAGACTGACCAGGCCTCTTATGCTAGCCAGTACTCCCGGGAGGGTCTACCTTATAATCATCAGTAAAGACCCTGAACTGCACTGCAAAGACTCTGAGTCGTTCCTGCTGCGCTCGTGCACCATCACCCCCATCATCCACACTCACTGCCCTGAGGCTATACTCCTCCCGTGGGGAGTTATCCCATTCTCTGCTGCGCACACAACACCAGCCTCAGCGGTCTGCCTCGCAGCGGTGGTACTCCCTGACCGCAATCCACGGGTGGCGCAGTCGGACAATTAACCTCAAAACCTAAGAAAGACTGCCCCTGGTTTGACCAGCCTGAGCCACGGGACCGGGTCACCGCCACGGAGACTACAGAGCCCAGAGACCCGGCACCGGGTATCCCACACACGTGTACACACGGCCGAGGGGGCGCGTCACATGCAGTACAGCATATTACAAACATAAGTCCCATTATTGGGGAGTGGGTGTCCCATAGTATTTGCTTATGCCTTGCAGGCAAAAGCTGCAAAAAATTAGGACGGAGCAACTTGCAATGCCCCTTACAAGAGCCATGCAGTACAGCATATTACAAACATAAGTCCCATTATTGGGGAGTGGGTGTCCCATAGTATTTGCTTATGCCTTGCAAGCAAAAGCTGCCAAAAATTATGACGGAGCAACTTGCAATGCCCCTTACAAGAGCCATGCAGTACAGCATATTACAAACATAAGTCCCATTATTGGGGAGTGGGTCTCCCATAGTATTTGCTTATGCTTTCCAAGCAAAAGCTGCCAAAAATTAGGACGGAGCAACTTGCAATGCCCCTTACAAGAGCCATGCAGTACAGCATATTACAAACATAAGTCCCATTATTGGGGAGTGGGTGTCCCATAGTATTTGCTTATGCTTTCCAAGCAAAAGCTGCCAAAAATTAGGACGGAGCAACTTGCAATGCCCCTTACAAGAGCCATGCAGTACAGCATATTACAAACATAAGTCCCATTATTGGGGAGTGGGTGTCCCATAATATTTGCTTATGCTTTCCAAGCAAAAGCTGCCAAAAATTAGGACGGAGCAACTTGCAATGCCCCTTACAAGAGCCATGCAGTACAGCATATTACAAACATAAGTCTCATTATTGGGGAGTGGGTGTCCCATGGTATTTGCTTATGCTTTCCAAGCAAAAGCTGCCAAAAATTAGGACGGAGCAACTTGCAATGCTCCTTACAAGAGCCATGCAGTACAGCATATTACAAACATAAGTCCCATTATGGGGGAGTGGGTGTCCCATAGTATTTGCTTATGCCTTGCAAGCAAAAGCTGCCAAAAATTAGGACGGAGCAACTTGCAATGCCCCTTACAAGAGCCATGCAGTACAGCATATTACAAACATAAGTCCCATTATTGGGGAGTGGGTGTCCCATAGTATTTGCTTATGCTTTCCAAGCAAAAGCTGCCAAAAATTAGGACGGAGCAACTTGCAATGCCCCTTACAAGAGCCATGCAGTACAGTATATTACAAAAATAAGTCCCATTATTGGGGAGTGGGTGTCCCATGGTATTTGCTTATGCTTTCCAAGCAAAAGCTGCCAAAAATTAGGACGGAGCAACTTGCAATGCCCCTTACAAGAGCCACGCAGTACAGCATATTACAAACATAAGTCCCATTATTGGGGAGTGGGTGTCCCATAGTATTTGCTTATGCCTTGCAAGCAAAAGCTGCCAAAAATTAGGACGGAGCAACTTGCAATGCCCCTTACAAGAGCCATGCAGTACAGCATATTACAAACATAAGTCCCATTATTGGGGAGTGGGTGTCCCATAGTATTTGCTTATGCTTTCCAAGCAAAAGCTGCCAAAAATTAGGACGGAGCAACTTGCAATGCCCCTTACAAGAGCCATGCAGTACAGCATATTACAAACATAAGTTCCATTATTGGGGAGTGGGTCTCCCATAGTATTTGCTTATGCTTTCCAAGCAAAAGCTGCCAAAAATTATGACGGAGCAACTTGCAATGCCCCTTACAAGAGCCATGCAGTACAGCATATTACAAACATAAGTCCCATTATTGGGGAGTGGGTCTCCCATAGTATTTGCTTATGCTTTCCAAGCAAAAGCTGCCAAAAATTATGACGGAGCAACTTGCAATGCCCCTTACAAGAGCCATGCAGTACAGCATATTACAAACATAAGTCCCATTATTGGGGAGTGGGTGTCCCATGGTATTTGCTTATGCTTTCCAAGCAAAAGCTGCCAAAAATGAGGACGAAGGAACTTGCAATGCCCCTTACAAGAGCCATGCAGTACAGCATATTACAAACATAAGTCCCATTATTGGGGAGTGCGTGTCCCATAGTATTTGCTTATGCCTTGCAAGCAAAAGCTGCCAAAAATAAGGATGGAGGAACTTGCAATGCTGGCACCCTGGTGGTATAGTGGTGGTGGAGGCTGAGGATAAGGAGAAGAAGATAAAACAGCCAAAACGAGGAAGCGTATACCCATGTGTGGGTGTGAAGCGGTGCATGTGAATACACCTCCCGAAATAACACAGTGGATTTGACTTTATGTTACTCTGCTGTCATTTGGTGGTGATGAGAAGTCTGGCCCAATCCAGCCCTTGTTCATTTTGATAAGGGTCAGCTTGTCAGCATTGTCAGTTGACAGGCGAGTGCGCTTATCAGTTATAATTCCCCCAGCGGCACTAAAAACACGCTCCGATAACACGCTAGCGGCAGGGCAGGCCAGGACCTCCAAGGCGTACAGAGCGAGTTCATTCCAAGTGTCCAGCTTGGATACCCAATAATTAAAAGGCACAGAGGAATCACGGTGAACACTGATACGGTCGGCAAGGTACTCCCTCACCATCTTTTGAAACTTTCCACTCCTTGTGAGAGTACCCGTGCCTCAGGGCCTGTAAGCTGGGCGGGTGTCAGAAAACTGTCCCAGAACGTTGACAGTGTTCCCCTGCCTCTGCTGGATTGGAGTTGCATCTCTCTCGCCTGTACGCCTTGGTTGGGCAACGAACTGTGACCTCTGCCGCTAGCGTGTTCAGATGGGAATTTTTTTAAGAGTTCTGCAGCAAGGGCCTTCTGGTACTGCCCCATTTTTGTAGACCTCTCCACCTCAGGAATAAGAGAGTGAAAGTTCTCCTTGTAGCGGGGGTCTACAAGTGTCACCAACCAGTAATGACTGTCACCCAACATTTTGACAACGCGAGGGTCACGGTTAAGGCAGCGTAACATAAAGTCAGCCATGCGTGCCATACTGGTAACGGGCAAGACTTCCGTGTCCTCACCAAGATGACGACTGACCATGCTCTCCTCCTCCTCCTCCTCTTCCTCCTCCCCCCTGTCCTCAGGCCACCCACGCTGAACCGACGGTATGACACTTGTACAGGTACTACCGTCTACAACGCATGATAGCAGCTCCTGTTCTTCCTCTTCCGCCTCCTCTCCCTCATTGTCCCCCAATGCACGTTGGGATGAGATGAGGCTGGGCTGTGTGTAATCGCCCACTACGGCTTCTTGATCCATCTCATTGTTAGAACTCTCCTGTTAGTTTTTTTCTAGTTTGCTGGTCACATGACCTTTTTTGCCTATTTAATCCGGCTCCGCCCTCCTGGCCTTGCTGGACTTCATTGTAATTTCTACTCTTGAGCTAGCTTGGTGCTCTGTTCCTTTCTCAGTCAGTTTTGCTAGGTCTTCGGACCTCTATGTTCTATGTTGTTTGTTTGTCTTATTTCTGCTACAATTTCTGCTAGGAGGTGTCCATCTTTCTCCCAGTCCCTAGTTCTTGTAGGGATCCCTTCCTCACATCTATAGGTCTTCGTTCAGACTAGCCGAGGACTTTAGCGGGTCTGATCGCAGGATCAGGTTCCCCGTTACATCGTAGGGATCCAGCTTAGTTCTATTGCAGGGACAGATCTCCTGTCTTTCCTTAGTGCTTGTAGCAGATCATAACAGTAAGTCCAGCCAGTTCAGGATTTGGCTCAACGCTTGCAGGGACTCTCTCTGGAGGTGGCCGAGCTCCAACAACACGTGAGTAGCTGTTCTGGAGCACATTTTGTGGAGCCAAAGGTACGTCTGCCTGATCTATTTTTTAGTGAACAACAAGATTTTTTTTCCTTTAAAAATGCTTGCTTATTGTATTTTCGTTTAAGACCCGGATCCTCTGGTGATGAATCACAGCGCATAGGGTTCATAATGTCACTTTTGCGCTAAGAACCTCAGGGATAGGCCTTTTCTCTCCAACCTAGTGATCCGTGCTTTAGATCAGTGGATAGTTTTTTTTCTGCTTTGGGGTTGTTGTATGATGATCCTGATCGTGTCTCATCAGCTGAGTCTGAATTAAGACGTTTGAGGCAGGGATCAGGTAATGTGGAAAATTATTGTACTCACTTCCATCGGTGGTCTGCTCAGGTAGGGTGGAACGATTCAGCTTTGAAAAGTTCATTTCTTGCGGGGCTAGGTGAAAGGGTTAAGGATCTGCTGATTGCTTATCCTTCACCTGGAAACTTGCAGGAGGCAATGCAATTAGCTATACGGGTGGACAGGAGACTGCGTGCAAGGGTTAATGAGAGTAAATCCTCTGCCATGTCAGCTCCGAGTCTTGAGAGGGTCTGTACTGACATTGGAGAGCCGATGGAGATTGGGGCGATGTCACCCCGCTCTCAGGAAAAAGACCACAGATTTTCTGAAGGTTTGTGCTTTTATTGCGGTGGATCTGATCATTTCATTAGGAACTGTGTGCTTCGTGTGAACAAAGAAAAAAAAAAGGTCAGTTATGCCCGTATAGCCTGTTTAAATACTAAGGGTGTACTTCTTTCTGCTACTACCACTGCTCAGGAAGAATTAATTGAATTTCGGGTATTTGTGGATTGTGATTCTACTCTAAATGTGATTGATGGGGGGTTCTTGGAAAAACTTAAATTAAAACTCAAACCTTTGTCATCCCCTATTGCTGTGGTTTCTGTCGATGGCTCTCCCTTAAAGAGGGTTACTCACAAGGTCTGTGAATTTCCCCTCACTATTAATGGTATTCACCAAGAGAATTTGGATTTGGTAGTATTAAATAATTTGCCTTCTCCAGTAATTTTGGGGTTACCCTGGTTAAAATTGCACAATCCTGTACTGGATTGGTCTACCAATGAAATTAAGTCCTGGAGCCCTAAGTGTTATGACAAGTGTTGTAACAGGCGCATTGCTGCTGTGGATAAAGGGGAATTACCTGTACCTATTCAGGATTTTTGGAAAGTTTTTTCTGAGAAAGAATCGCAAATTTTGCCTCCCCATAGAGACTATGATTGTACCATTGAATTTGTCCCTGGAGCGACTCTTCCTAAAAGTCGTTTATTTAATCTTACTATTCCTTAGAGAAAGGCTTTGGAGGAATACATACAGACAAGCTTGGCCGCCGGTCACATTAGGCCTTCCAAGTCTCCTGTGGCTGTTGGATTTTTTTTTGTTAAAAAAAAGAACGGCGGTTTACGTCCTTGTCTGGACTTTCGTGAGATTAATAAAATTACTGTACGCAATCCTTACCCACTGCCATTGATTCCTGATTTGTTTAACCAGTTAGTGGGGGCCAAGTGGTTCTCTAAAATTGATCTCCGGGGGGCATACAATTTGTTGCGCATGAAGGAGGGTGATGAATGGAAGACTGCTTTTAACACTCCGGTAGGTCATTTTGAGAATCTGGTTATGCCTTTTGGTCTTACCAATGCTCCAGCATTTTTTCCGAATCTTATTAATGACATCCTTAGACCTTTGATCGGCAAAAATGTGGTTGTGTATTTGGATGACATTTTGATTTATTCGCCGGATCTGGAGTCTCATTGGCGGAGCGTACGTGAGGTTTTACAGTTATTAATGGACAATTTGCTTTTTGCTAAGCTAGAGAAATGTGAGTCCGCTGTACAGAGAATTAGTTTTTTGGGCTACATTATCTCCAGCGAGGGCTTTGGGATGGACCCGGTGAAGGTTCAGGCGGTTCAGGAATGGCCTAGGCCTATTGGTTTGAAATCGATACAGAGGTTTTTGGGTTTCGCCAATTATTACAGAAAATTCATTAAAAAATTTTCTATTATTGTCAAACCACTGACCGATCTCACCAGGAAAGGTGCTAATGCGGTTCAGTGGACTACTGAGGCCATTGAAGCTTTTGTGTTTCTAAAGGAGAGTTTCACCTCTGCTCCCATCCTTATGCAGCCTGATGTGACTAAGCCGTTTTTGGTTGAGGTTGATGCTTCTTCTGTGGGGGTCGGTGCGGTGTTGTCTCAGGAAAGCAAGGATGGAGTACATCCCTGTGCCTTTTTTTCAATAAAAATTTCTGAGACTGAACTTAATTACGATATTGGTAATCGGGAATTGCTGGCTATTAAACTCGCATTTGAACACTGGCGTCATCTCTTGGAAGGTGCTGAATTTCCCATTCAGGTTTTCACTGATCATAAAAATCTGATCTATCTTGATGCTGCCAAGCGCTTGAATGCCTGTCAGGCTAGGTGGGCACTTTTTTTCTCGCGGTTTAATTTTTCCGTTACTTACATCCCGGGTACCAAGAATGTTAAAGCTGATGCTTTGTCTCGCAGCTTTTCTCCCATGGTCGGTGCTGAGGAGGAGGAGGAGAGCATTTTACAAGAAGGTGTTGTGATTGCTGCTTTGGACTCCGTTTTGGAGGATGAGATTCTTAAAGCTCAGGAGAATGCCCCATCTAACACTCCCCATGGGAGGTTGTTTGTGCCTAGGACCTTTAGGAGAGATTTGTTTGTTGAGTGTCATGAGTCTCGGTTGGCAGGTCATCCAGGAATTTCTGAGACCAAGAGACTTGTGGGTCGCAGTTTTTGGTGGCCTGGATGGCAGAAGGAAGTCATTAAGTGGGTGCGTCAATGTACTGTGTGTGCTAGATCTAAGTCTTCACATACTCCTGCAGCGGGGTTGCTTTGCCCTCTGGAGGTTCCTAGTGCACCTTGGACACATCTGGCTATGGACTTTATTACTGACCTTCCCCCCTCTGAGGGTTTCACGGTCATCTGGGTGGTCGTGGACCGTTTTAGCAAGATGTGTCACTTGGTTCCCTTCATCAAACTGCCTTGCGCTAAGACACTCGCTAAAGCCTTTGTCAAGGAAATTGTCAGACTACATGGCGTTCCTACTGATATTGTTTCTGATAGGGGACCTCAGTTCGTGGCTCGTTTTTGGCGTGCCTTTTGTGACAGGTTGGGAGTTCATTTGTCGTTTTCATCTGGATATCATCCTGAGTCTAATGGCCAGACAGAAAGAAAGAACCAGGATGCTGAGCAGTTCTTGCGTTGCTTTGTGGCAGACAATCAAGAGGGGTGGTCTGAGTTTCTGCCACTTGCTGAATTTGCTCTTAACAACCATACATCCTCTTCTGCTGGGTGTTCGCCTTTTTTTTGTTGTTCTGGGAGACATCCGTGTTTTGGGTCATTCTCCAAATTGGTATCGGCTGTTCCTGAGGAGGAGAGTTTTTCCGGTGATTTGGAGAGAGTTTGGACGGATGTGCATGGTAATCTTCAGGAGGCTAATAAAAAATCTAAGAGGTACATTGATAGGAAACGGCAAGAGGTTTCGTTTGCTATTGGTTACATGGTTTGGTTGTCCTCTAAGAATCAGCGATTGACGATTCCTTCTAAAAAATTGGGTCCCAAGTTTGTAGGGCCCTTTAAGGTGCTTCAGATAGTTAACCAATCTGCTGTTAGGTTGGAGGTTCCTACCTCCTGGAAGATTAATCCTGTGTTTCATGTTTCTCTGTTGAAAAGAGCTGATGTGTCGGATGGTGACGCCTCTGCCACTGTTCCTCCGGTGGTGGAGGACGGGGAATATGAAATTTCCCGCATCCTAAATTCTAGACGGTATAGAGGGAGTTTGCAGTATCTCGTCGCTTGGAAGGGTTTCGGACCCGAGGATAACTCATGGGTGAGGGCAGATGATGTTTCTGCTTCCAGACTTGTCAGAGCGTTTCACAGGAGGTTTCCTGATAAGCCCGGGCCTAGGGGATCCGGAGGATCCTCTTAGAAGAGGGGGTACTGTTAGAACTCTCCTGTTAGGTTTTTTCTAGTTTGCTGGTCACATGACCTTTTTTGCCTATTTAATCCGGCTCCGCCCTCCTGGCCTTGCTGGACTTCATTGTAATTTCTACTCTTGAGCTAGCTTGGTGCTCTGTTCCTTTCTCAGTCAGTTTTGCTAGGTCTTTGGACCTCTATGTTCTATGTTGTTTGTTTGTCTTATTTCTGCTACAATTTCTGCTAGGAGGTGTCCATCTTTCTCCCAGTCCCTAGTTCTTGTAGGGATCCCTTCCTCACATCTATAGGTCTTCGTTCAGACTAGCCGAGGACTTTAGCGGGTCTGATCGCAGGATCAGGTTCCCCGTTACATTGTAGGGATCCAGCTTAGTTCTATTGCAGGGACAGATCTCCTGTCTTTCCTTAGTGCTTGTAGCAGATCATAACACTCATCATACTCTGGCTGCAATGCCTCCTCTTTAATTCTCTGCAGAGAGCGTTGCAAAAGACAGACAAGTGGGATGCTGACACTAATGATGGCGTCATCGCCACTCACCATCTTGGTGGCCTCCTCAAAGTTTGTCAGGATGGTACATATGTCAGACATCCAGGTCCACTCCTGAGGTCTTATGTGTGGAGTCTGACCTGAATATCGACGGCCTTGTTGCAGCTGGTACTCCACAACTGCTCTCTTCTGCTCACAAATCCTTTGCAACATGTGGAGGGTAGAGTTCCAAAGTGTGGGGACATCACACACCAGTCGGTGTGCCGGAAGCTGCAAACGATGCTGCAACACAGCAAGGGCGGCGGAAGCTGTAGACGACTTGCGAAAATGAGCTGACAGGCGGCGTACTTTCACGAGCAGATCTGGCAACTCGGGGTGCGATTTAAGAAACAGCTGAACCACGAGGTTAAGCACATGAGCCAGGCATGGTACGTGTGTGATCTCACCTCGCCTCAGAGCCGCCACCAGGTTACGGCCATTGTCACACACGACCATGCCGGGATGTAGGTTCAGCGGTCTCAGCCACAGATCTGCCTGCTCTTTCACAGCTGTCCACAACTCACAAGCAGTGTGAGGTTTATCATCTAAGCTTATGAGTTTCAGCACAGCCTGTTGCCGCTTGGCGGAGGCAGTACTGCAATGCTTCCAGCTTGTAACTGATATGGTGATATCTGAGATGGAGGCTGAACATGAGGAGGAGGAGGATGCGCAGGAGCTGTACACTGTGGGGGCAACTCTGACTGACATAGGGCCCGCAATCCTCGGTGTGGGAAGGATGTGTTCCGTCCCAAGGTCCGACTGGGTCCCGGCTTCCACTATGTTTACCCAGTGTGCCGTCAGAGAGATGTACCGTCCCTGGCCACAAGCACTTGTCCACGTATTCGTTGTCAGGTGGACTCTCCCAGTAACTGCGTTGTTGAGGGCACGGCGGATGCTTTGGGACACGTGCTTGTGTAGTGTGGGGATGGCACACCGGGCAAAATAGTGTCGGCTGGGGACCGAGTACCGAGGGACGGCCACCGCCATAAGATTGCGGAAGGATTTCGTCTCCACCAGCCTAAAAGGCAGCATTTCCAACGCAAGCAGTCGTGAAATGTGCGAATTTAGGACTGTGGCCTGTGGGGCGTTAGCTGCGAATTTCCGCTTTCGTTCAAAGGTCTGGGATATGGAAAATTGAATGCTGCGGTGGGACGTGGACGTGGACGTTGATGCTGTTTCTTGAGAAACTGCCATAACAAGTGAAGACTGAGAGGAGGGGGCATCTTTACATGCAGTATGGACAGGGGATTGCCTTGCACACACAACAGGGGGTTCTATTGCGCGCACAACAGTGGAAGAAGCAGTGGTGACACCCGCTGACACTGGTCGTGGACCCTGGGTTTCGCCCCACAAAGTCGGGTGCTTTGCTGCCATGTGCCTGATCATGCTGGTGGTGGTCAGGCTGGTAGTTTTGTCACCCCTGCTGATGCTGGCATGGCAGGTGGAACATATGGCCTTTTTGGGGTTATCAGCAGAGTCTTTAAAAAAATTCCAGACTCTGGAAGACCTACCGCTTGTACTGGCAACGTCCCTCGTGTTGGTGTTACGGGGAACGGTTGCCTGCCTTCTGTCTGCGGCCACCACACTGCTTCTTCCTGCCTGTTGGGGTACTCTGCCTCCCTCCCCCTGTGTGCTGCTGGCCTCACTCTGCATGTCCTCCTTCCATGTTGGGTCAGTTACTAGATCATCCACCACCTCCTCCTCTTCCACTTGCGCACCACAATCCTCCTCCTCACTTCCTGGCAATTGTGTCTCGTCATCGTCCACCTCTTGTGACAGATTGCCAACGTCGACTTCCTGTGGCCGTGGCTGTTCAAATATTTGGGCATCGCAACATGGGATCTCCTCTTCCACCACTTCAAGCGTATCAGGCGAGGGGCCCAAATATGGAAATGGACCAGTGAACAGCTCTTCAGAGTGTCCAAGTGTGGGATCACTTGCTGTCTGACGACACTCGGCATGGTGGGAGAAAGGAGCATCAGGGTGAGGAGGAGTATGCGATCGAGACTCACGGCTACTAAGAGTTGACCGCGTGGAAGACAGACCGGAGGTGGTGGTGCCCAGGGAACTGGAAGTATTATCTGCTATCCAATTAATAACCTGTTCACACTGATCAGTTCTCAATACTGGTGTTGTTCTGTGCTTCCCTAGTAATTCGGTCAAGAAGTGGGAGCGAGAAGATGTGGCTGTTGGTTGTGGCACATTTTCACCTTGGCCACGGCCCCGTCCTCTGCACGAACCATCACCAGAATGTCCACTTCCACGTCCCTTGCCACGCGCCTTGCCCATTGTAAATGAAGTAAAATAGCTTACACTTGCACTATCAATGGAAAAAGGGTAATAAAGAGTAGATTAGAACCGTGGAAGAGGAAAACCACAGTTATTGTTTACTGGGGCATACCATACTTTTTTAAATAGAGATATTTGCGGCTGAACAGTGAGCGACACACTCAAACTGCTTTTTTTTTAGATACCAAAGGCCCAAAACTGGATAGTACAGCGATTTGACCCGTGGAACTGCGAAACCACACTGGGATGTCGGGGCTACACAAGACTATTTTCAACAGATATATTTTTGTGTCACAACAGTCAGGAGACGCTACTGTTTTTCTTTACGAAAAAAAACTACCAAAAGCTGAAAAATAGAGATTTTTTACCGTGGGATGGCAAAATCACAGTTATTGTTTACTGGGGTATACCACACTTTTTTAAATAGAGATATTTGCGGCTGAACAGTGAGCGACACACTCAAACTGCTTTTTTTTTAGATATCAAAGGCCCAAAACTGGATAGTACAGCGATTTGACCCGTGGAACTGCGAAACCACACTGGGATGTCGGGCCTACACAAGACTATTTTCAACAGATATATTTTTGTGTCACAACAGTCAGGAGACGCTACTGTTTTTCTTTACGGAAAAAAACTACCAAAAGCTGAAAAATAGAGATTTTTTACCGTGGGATGGCAAAACCACAGTTATTGTTTACTGGGGTATACCACACTTTTTTAAATAGAGATATTTGCGGCTGAACAGTGAGCGACACACTCAAACTGCTTTTTTTTTAGATACCAAAGGCCCAAAACTGGATAGCACAGCGATTTGACCCGTGGAACTGCGAAACCACACTGGGATGTCGGGCCTACACAAGACTATTTTCAACAGATATATTTTTGTGTCACAACAGTCAGGAAACACTACTGTTTTTCTTTACAGAAAAAACTACCAAAAGCTGAATAATAGAGATTTTTTACCGTGGGATGGCAAAACCACAGTTATTGTTTACTGGGGTATACCACACTTTTTTAAATAGAGATATTTGCAGCTGAACAGTGAGCGACACACTCAAACTGCTTTTTTTTTAGATACCAAAGGCCCAAAACTGGATAGTACAGCGATTTGACCCGTGGAACTGCGAAACCACACTGGGATGTCGGGCCTACACAAGACTATTTTCAACAGATATATTTTTGTGTCACAACAGTCAGGAGACACTACTGTTTTTCTTTACGGAAAAAACTACCAAAAGCTGAATAATAGAGATTTTTTACAGTGGGATGGCAAAACCACAGTTATTGTTTACTGGGGTATACCACACTTTTTTAAATAGAGATACTTGCGGCTGAACAGTGAGCGACACACTCAAACTGCTTTTTTTTAGATACCAAAGGCCCAAAACTGGATAGTACAGCGATTTGACCCGTGGAACTGCGAAACCACACTGGGATGTCGGGCCTACACAAGACTATTTTCAACAGATATATTTTTGTGTCACAACAGTCAGGAGACACTACTGTTTTTCTTTACGGAAAAAACTACCAAAAGCTGAATAATAGAGATTTTTTACCGTGGGATGGCAAAACCACAGTTATTGTTTACTGGGGTATACCACTCTTTTTTAAATAGAGATATCTGCGGCTGAACAGTGAGCGACACACTCAAACTGCTTTTTTTTTAGATACCAAAGGCCCAAAACTGGATAGTACAGCGATTTGACCCGTGGAACTGCGAAACCACACTGGGATGTCGGGCCTACACAAGACTATTTTCAACAGATATATTTTTGTGTCACAACAGTCAGGAGACACTACTGTTTTTCTTTACGGAAAAAACTACCAAAAGCTGAATAATAGAGATTTTTTACCGTGGGATGGCAAAACCACTGTTATTGTTTACTGGGGTATACCACACTTTTTTAAATAGAGATATCTGCGGCTGAACAGTGAGCGACACACTCAAACTGCTTTTTTTTTAGATACCAAAGGCCCAAAACTGGATAGTACAGCGATTTGACCCGTGGAACTGCGAAACCACACTGGGATGTCGGGCCTACACAAGACTATTTTCAACAGATATATTTTTGTGTCACAACAGTCAGGAGACACTACTGTTTTTCTTTACGGAAAAAACTACCAAAAGCTGAATAATAGAGATTTTTTACCGTGGGATGGCAAAACTACAGTTATTGTTTACTGGGGTATACCACACTTTTTTAAATAGAGATATTTGCGGCTGAACAGTGAGCGACACACTCAAACTGCTTTTTTTTTAGATACCAAAGGCCCAAAACTGGATAGTACAGCGATTTGACCCATGGAACTGCGAAACCACACTGGGATGTCGGGCCTACACAAGACTATTTTCAACAGATATATTTTTGTGTCACAACAGTCAGGAGACACTACCGTTTTTCTTTACGGAAAAAACTACCAAAAGCTGAATAATAGGGATTTTTTACCGTGGGATGGCAAAACCACAGTTATTGTTTACTGGGGTATACCACACTTTTTTAAATAGAGATATTTGCGGCTGAACAGTGAGCGACACACTCAAACTGCTTTTTTTTTAGATATCAAAGGCCCAAAACTGGATAGTACAGCGATTTGACCCGTGGAACTGCGAAACCACACTGGGATGTCGGGCCTACACAAGACTATTTTCAACAGATATATTTTTGTGTCACAACAGTCAGGAGACGCTACTGTTTTTCTTTACGGAAAAAAACTACCAAAAGCTGAAAAATAGAGATTTTTTACCGTGGGATGGCAAAACCACAGTTATTGTTTACTGGGGTATACCACACTTTTTTAAATAGAGATATTTGCGGCTGAACAGTGAGCGACACACTCAAACTGCTTTTTTTTTAGATACCAAAGGCCCAAAACTGGATAGTACAGCGATTTGACCCGTGGAACTGCGAAACCACACTGGGATGTCGGGCCTACACAAGACTATTTTCAACAGATATATTTTTGTGTCACAACAGTCAGGAAACACTACTGTTTTTCTTTACGGAAAAAACTACCAAAAGCTGAATAATAGAGATTTTTACCGTGGGATGGCAAAACCACAGTTATTGTTTACTGGGGTATACCACACTTTTTTAAATAGAGATATTTGCGGCTGAACAGTGAGCGACACACTCAAACTGCTTTTTTTTTAGATACCAAAGGCCCAAAACTGGATAGTACAGCGATTTGACCCGTGGAACTGCGAAACCACACTGGGATGTCGGGCCTACACAAGACTATTTTCAACAGATATATTTTTGTGTCACAACAGTCAGGAGACACTACTGTTTTTCTTTACGGAAAAAACTACCAAAAGCTGAATAATAGAGATTTTTTACAGTGGGATGGCAAAACCACAGTTATTGTTTACTGGGGTATACCACACTTTTTTAAATAGAGATACTTGCGGCTGAACAGTGAGCGACACACTCAAACTGCTTTTTTTTAGATACCAAAGGCCCAAAACTGGATAGTACAGCGATTTGACCCGTGGAACTGCGAAACCACACTGGGATGTCGGGCCTACACAAGACTATTTTCAACAGATATATTTTTGTGTCACAACAGTCAGGAGACACTACTGTTTTTCTTTACGGAAAAAACTACCAAAAGCTGAATAATAGAGATTTTTTACCGTGGGATGGCAAAACCACAGTTATTGTTTACTGGGGTATACCACACTTTTTTAAATAGAGATATCTGCGGCTGAACAGTGAGCGACACACTCAAACTGCTTTTTTTTTAGATACCAAAGGCCCAAAACTGGATAGTACAGCGATTTGACCCGTGGAACTGCGAAACCACACTGGGATGTCGGGCCTACACAAGACTATTTTCAACAGATATATTTTTGTGTCACAACAGTCAGGAGACACTACTGTTTTTCTTTACGGAAAAAACTACCAAAAGCTGAATAATAGAGATTTTTTACCGTGGGATGGCAAAACCACAGTTATTGTTTACTGGGATATACCACACTTTTTTAAATAGAGATATCTGCGGCTGAACAGTGAGCGACACACTCAAACTGCTTTTTTTTTAGATACCAAAGGCCCAAAACTGGATAGTACAGCGATTTGACCCGTGGAACTGCGAAACCACACTGGGATGTCGGGCCTACACAAGACTATTTTCAACAGATATATTTTTGTGTCACAACAGTCAGGAGACACTACTGTTTTTCTTTACGGAAAAAACTACCAAAAGCTGAATTATAGAGATTTTTTACCGTGGGATGGCAAAACTACAGTTATTGTTTACTGGGGTATACCACACTTTTTTAAATAGAGATATTTGCGGCTGAACAGTGAGCGACACACTCAAACTGCTTTTTTTTTAGATACCAAAGGCCCAAAACTGGATAGTACAGCGATTTGACCCATGGAACTGCGAAACCACACTGGGATGTCGGGCCTACACAAGACTATTTTCAACAGATATATTTTTGTGTCACAACAGTCAGGGGACACTACCGTTTTTCTTTACGGAAAAAACTACCAAAAGCTGAATAATAGGGATTTTTTACCGTGGGATGGCAAAACCACAGTTATTGTTTACTGGGGTATACCACACTTTTTTAAATAGAGATATTTGCGGCTGAACAGTGAGCGACACACTCAAACTGCTTTTTTTTTAGATACCAAAGGCCCAAAACTGGATAGTACAGCGATTTGACCCGTGGAACTGTGAAACCACACTGGGATGTCGGGCCTACACAAGACTATTTTCAACAGATATATTTTTGTGTCACAACAGTCAGGAGACACTACTGTTTTTCTTTACGGAAAAAACTACCAAAAGCTGAATAATAGAGATTTTTTACCGTGGGATGGCAAAACCACTGTTATTGTTTACTGGGGTATACCACACTTTTTTAAATAGAGATATTTGCGGCTGAACAGTGAGCGACACACTCAAACTGCTTTTTTTTAGATACCAAAGGCCCAAAACTGGATAGTACAGCGATTTGACCCGTGGAACTGTGAAACCACACTGGGATGTCGGGCCTACACAAGACTATTTTCAACAGATATATTTTTGTGTCACAACAGTCAGGAGACACTACTGTTTTTCTTTACGGAAAAAACTACCAAAAGCTGAATAATAGAGATTTTTTACCGTGGGATGGCAAAACCACAGTTATTGTTTACTGGGGTATACCACACTTTTTTAAATAGAGATATTTGCGGCAGAACAGTGAGCGACACACTCAAACTGCTTTTTTTTAGATACCAAAGGCCCAAAACTGGATAGTACAGCGATTTGACCCGTGGAACTGCGAAACCACACTGGGATGTCGGGCCTACACAAGACTATTTTCAACAGATATATTTTTGTGTCACAACAGTCAGGAGACACTACTGTTTTTCTTTACAGAAAAAACTACCAAAAGCTGAATTATAGAGATTTTTTACCATGGGATGGCAAAACCACAGTTATTGTTTACTGGGGTATACCACACTTTTTTAAATAGAGATATTTGTGGCTGAACAGTGAGCGACACACTTAAACTGCTTTTTTTTCAGATACCAAAGGCCCAAAACTGGATAGTACAGCGATTTGACCCGTGTAACTGCGAAACCACACTGGGATGTCGGGCCTACACAAGACTATTTTCAACAGATATATTTTTGTGTCACAACAGTCAGGAGACACTACTGTTTTTCTTTACGGAAAAAACTACCAAAAGCTGAATAATAGAGATTTTTTACCGTGGGATGGCAAAACCACAGTTATTGTTTACTGGGGTATACCACACTTTTTTAAATAGAGATATCTGCGGCTGAACAGTGAGCGACACACTCAAACTGCTTTTTTTTTAGATACCAAAGGCCCAAAACTGGATAGTACAGCGATTTGACCCGTGGAACTGCGAAACCACACTGGGATGTCGGGCCTACACAAGACTATTTTCAACAGATATATTTTTGTGTCACAACAGTCAGGAGACACTACTGTTTTTCTTTACGGAAAAAACTACCAAAAGCTGAATAATAGAGATTTTTTACCGTGGGATGGCAAAACCACAGTTATTGTTTACTGGGATATACCACACTTTTTTAAATAGAGATATCTGCGGCTGAACAGTGAGCGACACGCTCAAACTGCTTTTTTTTTAGATACCAAAGGCCCAAAACTGGATAGTACAGCGATTTGACCCGTGGAACTGCGAAACCACACTGGGATGTCGGGCCTACACAAGACTATTTTCAACAGATATATTTTTGTGTCACAACAGTCAGGAGACACTACTGTTTTTCTTTACGGAAAAAACTACCAAAAGCTGAATTATAGAGATTTTTTACCGTGGGATGGCAAAACTACAGTTATTGTTTACTGGGGTATACCACACTTTTTTAAATAGAGATATTTGCGGCTGAACAGTGAGCGACACACTCAAACTGCTTTTTTTTTAGATACCAAAGGCCCAAAACTGGATAGTACAGCGATTTGACCCATGGAACTGCGAAACCACACTGGGATGTCGGGCCTACACAAGACTATTTTCAACAGATATATTTTTGTGTCACAACAGTCAGGGGACACTACCGTTTTTCTTTACGGAAAAAACTACCAAAAGCTGAATAATAGGGATTTTTTACCGTGGGATGGCAAAACCACAGTTATTGTTTACTGGGGTATACCACACTTTTTTAAATAGAGATATTTGCGGCTGAACAGTGAGCGACACACTCAAACTGCTTTTTTTTTAGATACCAAAGGCCCAAAACTGGATAGTACAGCGATTTGACCCATGGAACTGCGAAACCACACTGGGATGTCGGGCCTACACAAGACTATTTTCAACAGATATATTTTTGTGTCACAACAGTCAGGGGACACTACCGTTTTTCTTTACGGAAAAAACTACCAAAAGCTGAATAATAGGGATTTTTTACCGTGGGATGGCAAAACTACAGTTATTGTTTACTGGGGTATACCACACTTTTTTAAATAGAGATATTTGCGGCTGAACAGTGAGCGACACACTCAAACTGCTTTTTTTTTAGATACCAAAGGCCCAAAACTGGATAGTACAGCGATTTGACCCGTGGAACTGTGAAACCACACTGGGATGTCGGGCCTACACAAGACTATTTTCAACAGATATATTTTTGTGTCACAACAGTCAGGAGACACTACTGTTTTTCTTTACGGAAAAAACTACCAAAAGCTGAATAATAGAGATTTTTTACCGTGGGATGGCAAAACCACTGTTATTGTTTACTGGGGTATACCACACTTTTTTAAATAGAGATATTTGCGGCTGAACAGTGAGCGACACACTCAAACTGCTTTTTTTTAGATACCAAAGGCCCAAAACTGGATAGTACAGCGATTTGACCCGTGGAACTGTGAAACCACACTGGGATGTCGGGCCTACACAAGACTATTTTCAACAGATATATTTTTGTGTCACAACAGTCAGGAGACACTACTGTTTTTCTTTACGGAAAAAACTACCAAAAGCTGAATAATAGAGATTTTTTACCGTGGGATGGCAAAACCACAGTTATTGTTTACTGGGGTATACCACACTTTTTTAAATAGAGATATTTGTGGCTGAACAGTGAGCGACACACTTAAACTGCTTTTTTTTCAGATACCAAAGGCCCAAAACTGGATAGTACAGCGATTTGACCCGTGTAACTGCGAAACCACACTGGGATGTCGGGCCTACACAAGACTATTTTCAACAGATATATTTTTGTGTCACAACAGTCAGGAAACACTACTGTTTTTCTTTACAGAAAAAACTACCAAAAGCTGAATAATAGAGATTTTTTACCGTGGGATGGCAAAACCACAGTTATTGTTTACTGGGGTATACCACACTTTTTTAAATAGAGATATTTGCAGCTGAACAGTGAGCGACACACTCAAACTGCTTTTTTTTTAGATACCAAAGGCCCAAAACTGGATAGTACAGCGATTTGACCCGTGGAACTGCGAAACCACACTGGGATGTCGGGCCTACACAAGACTATTTTCAACAGATATATTTTTGTGTCACAACAGTCAGGAGACACTACTGTTTTTCTTTACGGAAAAAACTACCAAAAGCTGAATAATAGAGATTTTTTACAGTGGGATGGCAAAACCACAGTTATTGTTTACTGGGGTATACCACACTTTTTTAAATAGAGATACTTGCGGCTGAACAGTGAGCGACACACTCAAACTGCTTTTTTTTAGATACCAAAGGCCCAAAACTGGATAGTACAGCGATTTGACCCGTGGAACTGCGAAACCACACTGGGATGTCGGGCCTACACAAGACTATTTTCAACAGATATATTTTTGTGTCACAACAGTCAGGAGACACTACTGTTTTTCTTTACGGAAAAAACTACCAAAAGCTGAATAATAGAGATTTTTTACCGTGGGATGGCAAAACCACAGTTATTGTTTACTGGGGTATACCACTCTTTTTTAAATAGAGATATCTGCGGCTGAACAGTGAGCGACACACTCAAACTGCTTTTTTTTTAGATACCAAAGGCCCAAAACTGGATAGTACAGCGATTTGACCCGTGGAACTGCGAAACCACACTGGGATGTCGGGCCTACACAAGACTATTTTCAACAGATATATTTTTGTGTCACAACAGTCAGGAGACACTACTGTTTTTCTTTACGGAAAAAACTACCAAAAGCTGAATAATAGAGATTTTTTACCGTGGGATGGCAAAACCACTGTTATTGTTTACTGGGGTATACCACACTTTTTTAAATAGAGATATCTGCGGCTGAACAGTGAGCGACACACTCAAACTGCTTTTTTTTTAGATACCAAAGGCCCAAAACTGGATAGTACAGCGATTTGACCCGTGGAACTGCGAAACCACACTGGGATGTCGGGCCTACACAAGACTATTTTCAACAGATATATTTTTGTGTCACAACAGTCAGGAGACACTACTGTTTTTCTTTACGGAAAAAACTACCAAAAGCTGAATAATAGAGATTTTTTACCGTGGGATGGCAAAACTACAGTTATTGTTTACTGGGGTATACCACACTTTTTTAAATAGAGATATTTGCGGCTGAACAGTGAGCGACACACTCAAACTGCTTTTTTTTTAGATACCAAAGGCCCAAAACTGGATAGTACAGCGATTTGACCCATGGAACTGCGAAACCACACTGGGATGTCGGGCCTACACAAGACTATTTTCAACAGATATATTTTTGTGTCACAACAGTCAGGAGACACTACCGTTTTTCTTTACGGAAAAAACTACCAAAAGCTGAATAATAGGGATTTTTTACCGTGGGATGGCAAAACCACAGTTATTGTTTACTGGGGTATACCACACTTTTTTAAATAGAGATATTTGCGGCTGAACAGTGAGCGACACACTCAAACTGCTTTTTTTTTAGATATCAAAGGCCCAAAACTGGATAGTACAGCGATTTGACCCGTGGAACTGCGAAACCACACTGGGATGTCGGGCCTACACAAGACTATTTTCAACAGATATATTTTTGTGTCACAACAGTCAGGAGACGCTACTGTTTTTCTTTACGGAAAAAAACTACCAAAAGCTGAAAAATAGAGATTTTTTACCGTGGGATGGCAAAACCACAGTTATTGTTTACTGGGGTATACCACACTTTTTTAAATAGAGATATTTGCGGCTGAACAGTGAGCGACACACTCAAACTGCTTTTTTTTTAGATACCAAAGGCCCAAAACTGGATAGTACAGCGATTTGACCCGTGGAACTGCGAAACCACACTGGGATGTCGGGCCTACACAAGACTATTTTCAACAGATATATTTTTGTGTCACAACAGTCAGGAAACACTACTGTTTTTCTTTACGGAAAAAACTACCAAAAGCTGAATAATAGAGATTTTTACCGTGGGATGGCAAAACCACAGTTATTGTTTACTGGGGTATACCACACTTTTTTAAATAGAGATATTTGCGGCTGAACAGTGAGCGACACACTCAAACTGCTTTTTTTTTAGATACCAAAGGCCCAAAACTGGATAGTACAGCGATTTGACCCGTGGAACTGCGAAACCACACTGGGATGTCGGGCCTACACAAGACTATTTTCAACAGATATATTTTTGTGTCACAACAGTCAGGAGACACTACTGTTTTTCTTTACGGAAAAAACTACCAAAACCTGAATAATAGAGATTTTTTACAGTGGGATGGCAAAACCACAGTTATTGTTTACTGGGGTATACCACACTTTTTTAAATAGAGATACTTGCGGCTGAACAGTGAGCGACACACTCAAACTGCTTTTTTTTAGATACCAAAGGCCCAAAACTGGATAGTACAGCGATTTGACCCGTGGAACTGCGAAACCACACTGGGATGTCGGGCCTACACAAGACTATTTTCAACAGATATATTTTTGTGTCACAACAGTCAGGAGACACTACTGTTTTTCTTTACGGAAAAAACTACCAAAAGCTGAATAATAGAGATTTTTTACCGTGGGATGGCAAAACCACAGTTATTGTTTACTGGGGTATACCACACTTTTTTAAATAGAGATATCTGCGGCTGAACAGTGAGCGACACACTCAAACTGCTTTTTTTTTAGATACCAAAGGCCCAAAACTGGATAGTACAGCGATTTGACCCGTGGAACTGCGAAACCACACTGGGATGTCGGGCCTACACAAGACTATTTTCAACAGATATATTTTTGTGTCACAACAGTCAGGAGACACTACTGTTTTTCTTTACGGAAAAAACTACCAAAAGCTGAATAATAGAGATTTTTTACCGTGGGATGGCAAAACCACAGTTATTGTTTACTGGGATATACCACACTTTTTTAAATAGAGATATCTGCGGCTGAACAGTGAGCGACACACTCAAACTGCTTTTTTTTTAGATACCAAAGGCCCAAAACTGGATAGTACAGCGATTTGACCCATGGAACTGCGAAACCACACTGGGATGTCGGGCCTACACAAGACTATTTTCAACAGATATATTTTTGTGTCACAACAGTCAGGGGACACTACCGTTTTTCTTTACGGAAAAAACTACCAAAAGCTGAATAATAGGGATTTTTTACCGTGGGATGGCAAAACCACAGTTATTGTTTACTGGGGTATACCACACTTTTTTAAATAGAGATATTTGCGGCTGAACAGTGAGCGACACACTCAAACTGCTTTTTTTTTAGATACCAAAGGCCCAAAACTGGATAGTACAGCGATTTGACCCGTGGAACTGTGAAACCACACTGGGATGTCGGGCCTACACAAGACTATTTTCAACAGATATATTTTTGTGTCACAACAGTCAGGAGACACTACTGTTTTTCTTTACGGAAAAAACTACCAAAAGCTGAATAATAGAGATTTTTTACCGTGGGATGGCAAAACCACTGTTATTGTTTACTGGGGTATACCACACTTTTTTAAATAGAGATATTTGCGGCTGAACAGTGAGCGACACACTCAAACTGCTTTTTTTTAGATACCAAAGGCCCAAAACTGGATAGTACAGCGATTTGACCCGTGGAACTGTGAAACCACACTGGGATGTCGGGCCTACACAAGACTATTTTCAACAGATATATTTTTGTGTCACAACAGTCAGGAGACACTACTGTTTTTCTTTACGGAAAAAACTACCAAAAGCTGAATAATAGAGATTTTTTACCGTGGGATGGCAAAACCACAGTTATTGTTTACTGGGGTATACCACACTTTTTTAAATAGAGATATTTGCGGCAGAACAGTGAGCGACACACTCAAACTGCTTTTTTTTAGATACCAAAGGCCGAAAACTGGATAGTACAGCGATTTGACCCGTGGAACAGCGAAACCACACTGGGATGTCGGGCCTACACAAGACTATTTTCAACAGATATATTTTTGTGTCACAACAGTCAGGAGACACTACTGTTTTTCTTTACAGAAAAAACTACCAAAAGCTGAATTATAGAGATTTTTTACCATGGGATGGCAAAACCACAGTTATTGTTTACTGGGGTATACCACACTTTTTTAAATAGAGATATTTGTGGCTGAACAGTGAGCGACACACTTAAACTGCTTTTTTTTCAGATACCAAAGGCCCAAAACTGGATAGTACAGCGATTTGACCCGTGTAACTGCGAAACCACACTGGGATGTCGGGCCTACACAAGACTATTTTCAACAGATATATTTTTGTGTCACAACAGTCAGGAGACACTACTGTTTTTCTTTACGGAAAAAACTACCAAAAGCTGAATAATAGAGATTTTTTACCGTGGGATGGCAAAACCACAGTTATTGTTTACTGGGGTATACCACACTTTTTTAAATAGAGATATCTGCGGCTGAACAGTGAGCGACACACTCAAACTGCTTTTTTTTTAGATACCAAAGGCCCAAAACTGGATAGTACAGCGATTTGACCCGTGGAACTGCGAAACCACACTGGGATGTCGGGCCTACACAAGACTATTTTCAACAGATATATTTTTGTGTCACAACAGTCAGGAGACACTACTGTTTTTCTTTACGGAAAAAACTACCAAAAGCTGAATAATAGAGATTTTTTACCGTGGGATGGCAAAACCACAGTTATTGTTTACTGGGATATACCACACTTTTTTAAATAGAGATATCTGCGGCTGAACAGTGAGCGACACACTCAAACTGCTTTTTTTTAGATACCAAAGGCCCAAAACTGGATAGTACAGCGATTTGACCCGTGGAACTGCGAAACCACACTGGGATGTCGGGCCTACACAAGACTATTTTCAACAGATATATTTTTGTGTCACAACAGTCAGGAGACACTACTGTTTTTCTTTACGGAAAAAACTACCAAAAGCTGAATTATAGAGATTTTTTACCGTGGGATGGCAAAACTACAGTTATTGTTTACTGGGGTATACCACACTTTTTTAAATAGAGATATTTGCGGCTGAACAGTGAGCGACACACTCAAACTGCTTTTTTTTTAGATACCAAAGGCCCAAAACTGGATAGTACAGCGATTTGACCCATGGAACTGCGAAACCACACTGGGATGTCGGGCCTACACAAGACTATTTTCAACAGATATATTTTTGTGTCACAACAGTCAGGGGACACTACCGTTTTTCTTTACGGAAAAAACTACCAAAAGCTGAATAATAGGGATTTTTTACCGTGGGATGGCAAAACCACAGTTATTGTTTACTGGGGTATACCACACTTTTTTAAATAGAGATATTTGCGGCTGAACAGTGAGCGACACACTCAAACTGCTTTTTTTTTAGATACCAAAGGCCCAAAACTGGATAGTACAGCGATTTGACCCATGGAACTGCGAAACCACACTGGGATGTCGGGCCTACACAAGACTATTTTCAACAGATATATTTTTGTGTCACAACAGTCAGGGGACACTACCGTTTTTCTTTACGGAAAAAACTACCAAAAGCTGAATAATAGGGATTTTTTACCGTGGGATGGCAAAACTACAGTTATTGTTTACTGGGGTATACCACACTTTTTTAAATAGAGATATTTGCGGCTGAACAGTGAGCGACACACTCAAACTGCTTTTTTTTTAGATACCAAAGGCCCAAAACTGGATAGTACAGCGATTTGACCCGTGGAACTGTGAAACCACACTGGGATGTCGGGCCTACACAAGACTATTTTCAACAGATATATTTTTGTGTCACAACAGTCAGGAGACACTACTGTTTTTCTTTACGGAAAAAACTACCAAAAGCTGAATAATAGAGATTTTTTACCGTGGGATGGCAAAACCACTGTTATTGTTTACTGGGGTATACCACACTTTTTTAAATAGAGATATTTGCGGCTGAACAGTGAGCGACACACTCAAACTGCTTTTTTTTAGATACCAAAGGCCCAAAACTGGATAGTACAGCGATTTGACCCGTGGAACTGTGAAACCACACTGGGATGTCGGGCCTACACAAGACTATTTTCAACAGATATATTTTTGTGTCACAACAGTCAGGAGACACTACTGTTTTTCTTTACAGAAAAAACTACCAAAAGCTGAATAATAGAGATTTTTTACCGTGGGATGGCAAAACCACAGTTATTGTTTACTGGGGTATACCACACTTTTTTAAATAGAGATATTTGTGGCTGAACAGTGAGCGACACACTTAAACTGCTTTTTTTTAGATACCAAAGGCCCAAAACTGGATAGTACAGCGATTTGACCCGTGTAACTGCGAAACCACACTGGGATGTCGGGCCTACACAAGACTATTTTCAACAGATATATTTTTGTGTCACAACAGTCTGGAGAAACTACTGTTTTTCTTTACGGAAAAAATACCAAAGCTGAATAATAGAGATTTTTTACCGTGGGATGGCAAAACCACTGTTATTGTTTACTGGGGTATACCACACTTTTTTAAATAGAGATATTTGCGGCTGAACAGTGAGCGACACACTCAAACTGCTTTTTTTTTAGATACCAAAGGCCCAAAACTGGATAGTACAGCGATTTGACCCGTGGAACTGTGAAACCACACTGGGATGTCGGGCCTACACAAGATTATTTTCAACAGATATATTTTTGTGTCACAACAGTCAGGAGACACTACTGTTTTTCTTTACGGAAAAAACTACCAAAAGCTGAATAATAGAGATTTTTTACCGTGGGATGGCAAAACCACAGTTATTGTTTACTGGGGTATGCCACACTTTTTTAAATAGAGATATTTGCGGCTGAACAGTGAGCGACACACTCAAACTGCTTTTTTTTTTAGATACCAAAGGCCCAAAACTGGATAGTACAGCGATTTGACCCCTGGAACTGCGAAAACGCACTGGGATGTCGGGCCTACACAAGACTATTTTCAACAGATATATTTTTGTGTCACAACAGTCAGGAGACACTACTGTTTCTCTTTACGGAAAAAACTACCAAAAGCTGAATAATAGAGTTTTTTTACCGTGGGATGGCAAAACCACAGTTATTGTTTACTGGGGTATACCACACTTTTTTAAATAGAGATATTTGCGGCTGAACAGTGAGCGACACACTCAAACTGCTTTTTTTTTAGATACCAAAGGCCCAAAACTGGATAGTACAGCGATTTGACCCGTGGAACTGCGAAACCACACTGGGATGTCGGGCCTACACAAGACTATTTTCAACAGATATATTTTTGTGTCACAACAGTCAGGAGACACTACTGTTTTTCTTTAAGGAAAAAACTACCAAAAGCTGAATAATAGAGATTTTTTACCGTGGGATGGCAAAACCACAGTTATTGTTTACTGGGGTATACCACACTTTTTTAAATAGAGATATTTGTGGCTGAACAGTGAGCGACACACTCAAACTGCTTTTTTTTTTAGATACCAAAGGCCCAAAACTGGATAGTACAGCGATTTGACCCGTGGAACTGCGAAACCATACTGGGATGTCGGGCCTACACAAGACTATTTTCAACAGATATATTTTTGTGTCACAACAGTCAGGAGACACTACTGTTTTTCTTTACGGAAAATATACCAAAAGCTGAATAATAAGAGATTTTTTACCGTGGGATGGCAAAACCACAGTTATTGTTTACTGGGGTATAGCACACTTTTTTAAATAGGGATATTTGTGGCTGAACAGTGAGCGACACACTCAAACTGCTTTTTTTTTTTTAGATACAAATGGCCCAAAATGGATAATACAGAGGTTTGAACCGTGGAAGTGCAAAACAACACTGTTGTTTCTCTAGCCTACACCAGACTATTTTCAGCAGTTATATTTGTGTCTGAAAAATCAGAGACACGCTTTTTTTTTTGGGGGGGGGGGGGACAAAAGGTTAATAAGACGGGTATTTGTACAGTGTGAAGGAGGAAAAAAAAGGAGGATTTAGATGAAAAAAAAAGGATTTTTCCTGGCCCCCGACACCTGGTGCTAAGTCCAGCAATTTCAGCAACAGGAGCACACAGGACTGTAATGCAGCGTTTGCTGGTATAACCACTGTGTCTCCTATACAGCCTGCCTGCCTGGTATCTGGGATGGATATTAGTCCTGAAAAGGACTGTTTGTTTGTTCTGGCAGCCTTTACAGACCCTACACTAACTATTTCGCAGTTTATATCTCTCCCTAAATCAGCAGCGCTGTCCCTACACTGTCTAATCCGGAGCGACTGTGTCCAAGATGGCGGCGGCTGGTTTTAAATACTCGAGGTGACGCTGTGCGGCCAGCCAATCACTGTAATGCCCACAACCAACACGGCTGCAGCATTACAGTGACTGGCTGGCAATCCCTGCATGTTCATTTGCTCTGTAAAGAGCGCCAAACATGCAGGGCGGAGACCCGAGCTCCCGCCCGAGTAACCCGGAAATGCTCTGTGCTCGCCGAACATCCCGAGTAGCGTGATGCTCGGGCGAGTACCGAGCAGTGTCGAGCATGTTCGCTCAACACTAGTGAACATATAAAACCCAACCTAGATCTGATTTGGACATGGAATAAAAAGCAATAGCTCAGCAGACAGGGGAACTGACTGTAAAGATCTGAGGCTGTGGGCTGTAAGTAATCACCTAGGCAGGTTAACGATGCAACAATATTTTATTGATCACAGCCATGGTAATAAAGCAATTAAAGGTAAATGGCCAAAATACAGTTCTCTCAGTCCTCAAGTCCCAATCTGGGTTCAGTAGTTCCACTGGCTTTGTATAAGGCCATACTCACTGTCTCCCAACTTTTGGCTGGCCCACAGATTTCGTATCTCCAGCCAGTATAGTCTGTAGCCACAGTCCATGATCCTCTAGACGGCAGATAAAACGATGAAAGCACAGGTATCCAGCAGCAGCAGTCCTTTTAAGAAAGTTTAAATCCAAACGACATAATCCATAATGGTAACATGTTTATCAATCCATCCTTCCAAGTCCATGGTCTCCATCCTCTTCCTTCAGTCCTTCCACACAACTCTGACTAAAACATGTCTGTCCTTTCTTTCGCTGGGATCAGTCCCCTCCCAGGTCAGAAGTGATCCCCCTCACCCTTAAGCATTTACTGTTAGCTAAAAACAATGAAGAATATTCTAGAAGCCTATATCTGAGACTGCATGTAAGACCCCCTGTGGTGACGGCTCCACTGTGTCTACAATCTACACACACATAGTGAGATTATTGGCTGTTGGAACAATGGTTAGATACTCCTGAGATACCCATATCCTGAGATACAGATTAGTGGAATGCTGGACATTTTACAAGTGAATCTAGTGCACAAACTAACAAGTTAGCAGAACTATATAAAACATAACAAGTAAATCACTAATAAAACACAATAATAATATTGACAAAAATGGTGGTCCGTTGCTGGAAAAGTATCATAGTCTTTAGTAAGTGGGCAGCTCCTCACACTGACCATGAAGCAACATGTCAGAGGATTGAATCCCCAAACTGAGCCATGACACTGATATCATCATATAAAAGGAAAACCAGTGTCCAGTCCAGGGTGTTCAAGGTATCAAAATTGTAGTTTATTACACCAGATTACAACATTTCGACAGTTTGCCAGTCTTTATCAAGGATGGTTACAACCCACAATGTGTTCACTTATATAGTGAGGTCTGCACAAGTGCACCAATCACCACAAGTGCCACCCACTTACATAAAATACAAAAATAAACAAAATATCTTGGATAACAACATGTCTCAGGATGATATTTTGTATATGTGACTTTGTATATGTATCCCCCGGTATAATGTCCTCCATCATGGGCCCCTTCCTGGTGTAATGTCTCCCTTTACTTGTATAATGTCCTCCATCCTGTGTCCTTTCCATAGATGGCACAGAAGCTGGCATCAAACTTCAGCATGCAAGGGATTGGCAGTGCATGAGGTCACTGCCATGCTCCTTCAGGGACTTGCACGCCGACGTCAGCTTCCGGCCTCTGATTGACCGGCAGAGTGTATTGTATTGCAAAATTTTGATAGACATCCCTCTGCTTTAAATAAGCCTTGCCTCCAAATGCAATTTAAGCATGAGTACACAGCATTCATCAACCCTGTAAAGTTAAGTCAAACACCATAATTAATTAAAACAGCCACAGACCTCAAAATTAAAATACCATACCATAATATCAATATAGACTCCTAATTCCATATTTAATTATTGCAAATCACTTAAAAGTATATAAATGTATAAATGAAACCCTTAAAGGGGGGACTATAAATGGGTTTGATTGTAATACCAGGAACAATAATATATAAAGGCTAATAGTCCCTAATAGGCCCTATAGAGCTGTTTGCTTACTTGACTGCAGAGGTTGGCACCCTGACATGGTGCCCCCGCTCAATGTCAGCAGTTTCTGAAAATCCTACTGTCCCCTATGCTACACATAAAACATACAATACACTAATATACAGTATATACATACTAAACATCATTAAAGAAATTGTCCCCCTGAGAGTCAAATAGGTAACAAAATTACTAAGATAGTGGGTATTAAAGGATGTCACTATATATACCCTTAAGTGAACTAATTATCATGTCTTCTGATATAGCAAATTAAGGAGCAACATGTATATGCGTATCCTACAGAATGCCCCAGCCCCGCGGATGTCAAAATGTACAGTACAGACCAAAAGTTTGGACACACCTTCTCATTTAAAGATTTTTCTGTATTTTCATGACTTTGAAAATTGTACATTCACACTGAAGACATCAAAACTATGAATTAACACATGTGGAATTATATACTTAACAAAAAAGTGTGAAACAACTGAAAATATGTCTTATATTCTAGGTTCTTCAAAGTAGCCACCTTTTGCTTTGATGACTGCTTTGCACACTCTTGGCATTCTCTTGATGAGCTTCAAGAGGTAGTCACCGGAAATGGTTTTCACTTCACAGGTGTGCCCTGTCAGGTTTAATAAGTGGGATTTCTTGCCTTATAAATGGGGTTGGGACCATCAGTTGTGTTGTGCAGAAGTCAGGGGGATACACAGCTGATAGTCCCACTGAATAGACTGTTAGAATTTGTATTATGGCAAGAAAAAAGCAGCTAAGTAAAGAAAAATGAGTGGCCATCTTTACTTTAAGAAATGAATGTCAGTCAGTCTGAAAAATTGGGCAAACTTTGAATGTGTCCCCAAGTGCAGTTGCAAAAACCATCAAGCGCTACAAAGAAACTGACTCACATGAGGACCGCCCAGGAAAAGAAGACCAAGAGTCACCTCTGCTTCTGAGAATAGGTTTATCCGAGTCACCAGCCTCAGAAATCGCAGGTTAACAGCAGCTCAGATTAGAGACCAGGTCAATGCCACACAGAGTTCTAGCAGCAGACACATCTCTACAACAACTGTTAAGAGGAGACTTTGTGCAGCAGGCCTTCATGGTAAAATAGCTGCTAGGAAACCACTGCTAAGGACAGGCAACAAGCAGAAGAGAATTGTTTGGGCTAAAGAACACAAGGAATGGACATTAGACCAGTGGAAATATGTGCTTTGGTCTGATGAGTCCAAATTTGAGATCTTTGGTTCCAACCACCATGTCTTTGTGCGACGCAGAAAAGGTGGACTGATGGACTCTATATGCCTGGTTCCCAACGTGAAGCATGGAGGAGGAGGTGTGATGGTGTGGGGGTGCTTTGCTGGTGACACTGTTGGGGATTTATTCAAAATTGAAGGCATACTGAACCAGCATGGCTACTACAGCATCTTGCAGCGGCATGCTATTCCTTCAGGTTTGCCTTTAGTTGGACCATCATTTATTTTTCAACAGGACAATGACCCCAAACACACCTCCAGGCTGTGTAAGGGCTATTTGACCAAGAAGGAGAGTGATAGGGTGCTACGCCAGATGACCTGGCCTCCACAGTCACCAGACCTGAACCCAATCCAGATGGTTTGGGGTGAGCTGGACCGCAGAGTGAAGGCAAAAGGGCCAACAAGTGCTAAGCATCTCTGGGAACTCCTTCAAGATTGTTGTAAGACCATTTCCGGTGACTACCTCTTGAAGCTCATCAAGAGAATGCCAAGAGTGTGCAAAGCAGTCATCAAAGCAAAAGGTGGCTACTTTGAAGAACCTAGAATATAAGACATATTTTCAGTTGTTTCACACTTTTTTGTTAAGTATATAATTCCACATGTGTTAATTCATAGTTTTGATGCCTTCAGTGTGAATGTACAATTTTCAAAGTCATGAAAATACAGAAAAATCTTTAAATGAGAAGGTATGTCCAAACTTTTGGTCTGTACTGTATATCCTTAGGTGAACTAATTGACTTGTAACGGTACATGGATATCAATCAGGATGCACCCACACTGACAGGCTACCCACAACAAATGCACGTTGTCCCAAGAGGTAACTTATCTTGTTAGTCACGTCTATGTAACACATCCCTTTGTGACGACATGTTTCCCCCCTCCATTCTGGGGTTCATCAAGGGACCATTTATGAAGAGAGACCTCTATTGGTACAAGGGCCAATGGTTTGGAGCGACGTTTTCTCCAGAATATAATGTCAGTGCCATTGCACTACAGCACTACTTGTGGGTGTCTTTCGTGGCCCTGATACTATGTGTGAAGGCTATGGAGACTATGAAACCATCAGTGGGGAGCTGTGGGAGCCATGATACTGTGTGTGAGGGATGTGGGGGCCATGTTACTATATGTCGGAGCCATGATGCTTTGTGTGGGGGATTAAGGGAGCCATGATGCTGTGTGTGTGGGCCATCATGCTTTGTGTGGGGGTGCCATAGTGCTGTGTATGGAGGACTAAAATGGCCATGATGCTGTGTGGGGGGCATCATACTCTGTGAAAGGCTGCAGAGGCATCATACTGTGTGAGGGACTATGGGGGAATCATACTGTGTGTGTGGGATCCTGTGGGGGCTATGGAGGGCAATGTAATGTGTGTGTGTGTGAGCTTCATATTGTGTATGGGGTGCTATGGGGGGGCCATGATACTGTGTATGTGGGGGGCTGTGTAGACTATGGTATTGTCTGTGGGGTACATCATACTGTTTGGTGGGCTGTTGGAGTCATACTACTGTGTTGAGGTAATCATACTCTTTTAGGGTCTGTGAGGGGCATGATAATTTGTGTAGAGGCCATCATACTGTGTGGAAAGGAAAACTGTGGTGGCATCATACTGTATATGGGGGGCTGTGGGAGTGATACTGTGTAGCGATGTCTTTGGGGGCCATCATACTGTGTGGTGGGGCCCTGTGTGGGCCATTATACTGTGGGTAGGATGTTTGTGGGGACATTATACTGTGTGGAGGAAACTACTGGGATATCATGTTTTATAGAGGACACTTTAGGGGAATCATACTGTGTTTGGGGCTGTAAGGGCCATCATACTGTGTGTGGTGCATTGTGGGGGCCATAATACTGTGTGTAGGGGACAGTCGGAGGCCTGTGAGAGCTATGGTACTTTGTGTGAGAGCCATTATAATGTGTGGAAGGCTGTGGGGGAATCTTACTGTGTGTGAAGGGGGAATGTGGAGGAATAATACTGTGTGTGGAAGACTGTAAGGACAATGATGCTTTGTGGCTGGTGCGTTGTAGGAGTCATGATGCTATGAGAGGCTATGGAGACATCATACTGTGTGAGGGGCATCATATTATGGGTGGTGGGCAGTGGGATATCATGCTGTGTTTGTGGGCCATCATAGTATATGTGGGGCCAACATACTGTGGGTGGGTGGCTTTAGGGAGCCAAAATACTGTGCGTGGGTGGGTGGCTGTATGGGACATTATACTGTGTATGATGTGCTGTGAGGGGCTTGATACTGGGGGTTGTACGGGGCGTGATACTGTTTGTGTGGCCATGATACTTTGTTTAGAGACCTTTGTACTATGTGTGTTGGGGGAATTGTGGTGGCATCATATTGTATATGGGGACTGTGAAACTGTGAGTGGGGGGCCATGATACTGTGAAGGGAGCTCTGTAGGAGACATACTGTAGGTGGGATGACTGTTGGGGCATAATACTGTGTGTGGGGTTTCTTCCCAGAGCCATAACTTTTTTATTTTTCTGTCAATATTGCCATATGAGCGCTTGTTTTTTGGGGAATAATTTGTACTTTTGAATGACTCTTTACCTATTATGTTACATGTGTTTAAATATTTTTAGAATCCGATTTGTGTGTGATGCATCAATACTAAATAGTCTAAGTTGGTGAAGTGAAGTGAGAAAAATATAGGCATAAATTAAATTTATAGAATCAAATAACTAAAAATTGGCATGTACATATGTATTTGCTTTTCTTCTGTACAACCCAGAGGCACATTCTTGGTGGTTTTAGAGAAACATTACAAATGCATAACAGGTTATCCTGGGGGCCTCCATCTTCCCGGTACAGGAACACACGGGCCAATGTATTACTCTGTCCACTGTACCATAGCTGCACTCTTGTGAACAATGTAAGGGAGGTCTCTCTAGCTACTAGCTGACGGATGTGCCCCAGCCTGGCCGACCCTGTATTTTTTCATACTGATCTCCAAGTTGGGTTAACACTGTGACCTACTTCCGCTCTCCAAGATTAGGTGCCCCGACTTGCCTGCTGTGAGGAACCTGCTGCCACTGTAGAAGTGCTTGTTCCCTTGCCAATCTGTTGCTTCGACACACACACAGCCAGTGCTGCTGATTCTCCTCTGAGGGTGTCCTTTCTTTTATCCAGCTCACTCCCAACTATGACCAGGAATTCACACACTGGTCCCTATTGCTCCTCCCGAACTATGGGGCCATACTACAGTTAACCCTGTCACCCCTGACTAACAGGAACTGCAGCCCCCAGGTGGATAAAACATGCAATAAAATGCAATTTGCACACAATACAACAGAGATCTTCAGAGGGGTGTTACGCCATCTTCTTCACCTTTACAGGAGGACGCTATTAGATACTTATGAGGAATTGGGGTATGATGAAAGACATTATAAGCAATGAATTATAGGTGGTGGAGAACGTTATCTGGGACTTATATCTAATTGGGGTGTGAGAAAGGATGCTATACAGGAACTTATAATGAATTGGAGGTGGAGGAGGATGCTACAGAAACACTTCTAATAAATTTTGGAGTGGAGAAGAACACTATCAGGGACTTTTAATAAATTAGAGTGCTGCTAACAAGGACTTCTAATGAATTAGGGTTGGTGAGGATGCAATACGGGGAATTATAAATTTGGAAGTAGGAGAGGATGCTATGTAGGGACTCATAATGAATTGTGGATGGGAGAGGATTCTATACACAGGACAGGGACTTATATTGAATTTGGGAAAGAAAGAAGAAAAAACAGGAACTAATCATCAATTTGGGGATGAGAGGGCACACAGCATAAACTTAGAATGAATTGTGGGGGAGAGTCATAGTGACTGATTAATATTTATTGCGCAACAGAAGTTATAGTTAATGGGGGTCACAGTGCTGCTTATTAATTTATATTTTGAATGGTGCATGGCTAGTAGTACAGCAATGGTGTCGAACATATTTGCCATATTTGTATTGAGGGATGCAGTGTGGGGGATTTTTTATTCAGGAGTCAAATGTATATATGAACTTGTTATTTTCAGGGCTGCAGTGATCAGCAAGAGGCGACATGGCTGGAAGATGTCAACATAAAGGTTTGACCAGATGAAGAAGAAACAAAAGAGCAACTCTAATCAGATATCGGAGACGCCTCTGGTAAGTAACTGGATGTAAAATATAACTCTCTTGTTGGTTAAACAACTTCTCTTTGGCTACATTCACACATCCATGATAAATGTCCATGTGTTGACAGATTTTTATTGTATCAGATGGAGCCCAGACCCATAGAGGTTCATATATCCATTCTCGGATCCGTGAAAATCACATATCTTAGGCCACTATCAGTATTTGGTCAGTATTCGGTCAGTATTTTTTCTCAGGAGTGGGAGCCAAAACCAGGTGAGGAACAATCAGAGAAAAGGTATAATAGAAACAAGTCACCAATTCTGCATTTATGGCACAGGAAAGAGATTTTCTCCAGCGTGGAATAGTTTAAAAGCAATAATGCTTTATTAGATCCAATATAAAAAATAGAAAGGTAAATCCGAGATAGACAAGTTATGCCATTGTAACAACCGGAACGCCGGTCGAATGTGAATTAGGGATACGGCGCTGCTATGAATGACTCCGACCTCGTATAGTGGCAAATAACTTTCCTTATACTGGTCACACAAATGACAGGGTTAAACGATTCTACAAAATATGGGCCACAACAGCCACTAACACAAATTACAAGTTATGCAGCCCGAGAGAGCCCAAGTGCCAATCTCGCGGGAATGAGCCAAACTACCCCTGGGCTATGCCGCTCCCACCCTTATTCAGTACAGGGCCTACCCAGGATGTTACCGCGGACGTGGCACGTGGTCCTCCCAGGAATATAACCTTACACCCCCCTCCCACACTAATACAATGGAATCTGGGTACCCTTGTTTTCCCCTTTAGAGAACACTCATCTATCTATATAATTGTCTTATCCCGTCTGACTGTCTTTCTGTCTGTCTGTCTGTCTGTCCAGGAAATCCCGCGTCGCTGATTGATCTGGCCGCGGGCAATCAGCGACGCGGCATTTCACAAAAAGATGGCGGCCGTTAGCGGCAGATCTGCCGCATGGAGGTGAGCGGCGATGCAGCCGGGAGATGAAGCCGGCTGCTCGCAGCATACATCCCCCGACCGGAGGCGTCGCTGACCCCCATGCGGCTACTGTCAGGAGATCAGCGGCTACGGCCGCTTATCTTCGGACGGTAAAAGTGACGCCCCTCCCCTCTCCTCCCCTCCTCTACTCTCTCCTCCCCTCCTCTCCTCCCCTCTCCTCCTGTCCCTCCCCCTGCTCGCTCAGGACCCCGGCACCCGGCGCCATACTTATCCCTCCCCTCTCCTCCTCTCCCCTCCCCTCTCCTCCTCTCCCCTCCCCTCTCCTCCCCCCCCCGCTCGCTCAGGACCCCGGCGTCATACTTACCCCTCCCCATGCCTGCGCAGCAGCTCCTGTGTCTTCCGCTGCTGCTGTGTGACGTGTCAGGTCAGAGGGCACGGTGACGTCTTTACACCGCGCTCTCTCCTGACCGGTCACAGCACACAGCGGGAACATGTGGGCTATGCTGGAATCCAGAGGAGCAGCTGACAAGTGAGGTGAGTATTGGATTTTTTTTTTTTTTTTTTTATTGTATGGGGCCATAGGGCATTAAATGGTGGGGTGGGGAAGTGTGACATCGTGGAGGGGCCATTATAAGGGAAGGGGGATGTGACATCCTCCATGGGGCACTATGGGGGGGATGTGACAACCTGCATGGGGTATTATATAGGGGGGATGTGACATCCTGCATGGGGCATTATAAGGGAGGGGGGATGTCACATCCTGCATGGGGCACTATGGGGGGATGTGACATCCTGCATGGGGTATTATAAGGGAGGGGGGGATGTCACATCCAGCATGGGGCATTATAATGGACAGGGGATGTGACATCCTGCATGGCGCATTATATGGGGGGGGGGAGTCACATCCTGAATGGGGCATATTCTAGAATATCCTATGCGTTAGAATCGGGCAACCATATAGTATATATATATTTAGCCAACACGTTACCTATACAGTATACAGTTTCTTTTCTTACAAGAGCAAAGAGAAATCTCTCAGACTTAATACATATACAAACAGTTAACAAACTAAACCTTTTATTAGACCCTGATCTCTGGCCACAGGGTTTGATCAGCTTCTCCTTCTCACCAAGCTCTCCAGCACATTCAGGTATAAGCAGGAATTAGAATCAATCTCAGTCTCAAAGTGTAGTTCACAACAGGGCTCCTTTGTAGTATCCACGTACACAGTCTTAGTATACCAGATCCTTTGCAATCTCTGGATCAAGCCTGACCAGTCCATCAGCAGTGATATACACCAGGCAGTTCTCAGCACTACTGGAATCACTAACTAGCTTTCCCTAACTGACTACACAGTTGGTGACCGGTCACATATCTCAGTTACTCACAAGGCACAGCTTCTTCTTGGACACACCGTCTGGCTGCAGTCTGTACAAGCTCCCAAATGTTCCCTAGGAGGACTTCCTGGTTCTGTATTTCCCGGGCTTTTTTACAGATCCCCAGGCTTTTTCTTTACTTGTTTCTTGCTGACCCCTAATGGCCGGACTAAGTAATTGCAGGAGAAATTGATACTGTCAGTAATATGAACTCATTACTAAAAAGACATGTAAACATTTTACACTCCACCCTACTTACAATTTGGCGTCCCGACAAATGGTTTCATACCACTCATATGTAACACATACTCCTCCGATCTCCGCAAACCAGTAGCTGCCGAGCTCGATGGAGGGTCCACCGCATCTAGTGGAACAGTAACATCAGGGGCGGTGTCTGGAGCACCTGGAACTTGCGCTATCGGACTTTGCACGTCCGAGGGTCTCACCCCAGAGTCATCCCAACAGTTGCATTCAACATTGCTCGGTGCAAACGCCGTAGGTGGTGCAGGTGACTCAGGGTGACAGGCAGGTGTGTCAAACATACACCTCTTTAGCCAGTTCCGGTGCATTGTGCGACGGGGTCCAATGCACCCTTCGGGAACCACTGTGTACACACTTCCCTCTGGGAATACCCTTTCCACTACTGTGTAAGGCGTACCCTCGCACTAGCACCTTATCACCCACCCTTTACTCATCTCAGTGCACCGGCCCCCGATCTCGGTGGGGATGATCCTGCACACGGTCTTTTACTATCCGGTGGATCTCCCACAACCTTCGGCGATGATCCTGGACCCACTCACTGGTGGTACGATATTCTGGTTCATCAGGTACAGTGAGACTCAGTTCTTCGATCTCTCGCCCAGGCCTACCGAACATCATCGCGTAAGGAGTGAATCCTGGGGTGCTATGGACCCGATTGTTATAGGCCCACATAAGTTCTGGGAGGAACTCAGGCCATCGCTCCTTCTGCCTCTGTTCAAGCATTCTCAGCATCTGGAGCAAGGTTCGGTTGAACCATTCACAGGCCCCATTTCCCTGCGGATGGTAGGGTGTTGTCCGGGATTGCTGAATCCCATAGACTTGTAGCAACTCTGTTATGAGCTAACCTTGGAAGCAAGCACCTTGATCTGAATGTATCCTTTGAGGACACCCATAAACCTGGATGAAATGCTTACAAATTGCCTCCGCTGCGGACTTAGCGGTCTGATCCTTGGTGGGGACAGCGACGGCAAACTTAGTAAAGTGATCAGTCGTGACCAGACATGAATGATGACCACTTCTGGCGTACCCAATTGACAAATAATCCACCATTAGCACTTCCAGTGGGGCAGATGTCACGATTGTCTGGACAGGAGCCCTCTGCTCCGGGGACTTTTTCAGCTCACATGCACCTACCACACACCTTTCTCACAACTTCTTCTAAGCCAGGCGTGTACACGTACCAGTGCAGCCAACTATAAGTCATCTCAGGCCCGAAATTTGCACCCCGCGTATGAGCTTCCTGAGCAATGTCCGGAGCCACTGAAGCTGGAATTACTAGCTGCCAACGGTACCCCAGCTCCGCTGCTATGTAGATCCAGTGATACAGTATCCCCTCTGCTATGGCCAATCAATCCCACTGCCTTAACAGCTTTTGTCCTTCTGCACCCAGCCGGGCTCTTGCTCTCCCGTCGGGCCAGGACTTTTGACTCAGCCATTTCTTTACTCGTGACAGTTCGGAGTCTGCATCCTTTAACTCAGCCCACTCTTGACGAGTCTTGCCCAGCAACGTGGCGACCCGTGTCGCCACCCCACTTGAACGTGCCACGTCCACGAACAGAGGCGATCTCCTCAAATCGAGGATCTCAGTATCCTCGAGGTCTTCATCCACTCCATGCTCGGGTGTGCCTCGGGTCACTCGTGATAATGCTTCAGCATTGGAGTTCTTTTTACCCGAACAGAACCAAATCCGGTAATTAAACATGGACATCCGCACTACCCATCTCTGCTCCAGGGCTCCCAGCTTAGCGTTTTCTAAGTGTGCAAGCGGATTATTGTCCGTCATCACGAGGATCTCAGAACCAGCTAGATACTCTGCAAACTTCTCCGTCATGGCCCACACCAGGGCCAACATCTCCAGCTTAAACGAGCTGTAATTGTCCGGATTTCGCTTCATGTCCCGTAGAGAGCGGCTAGCATACACGATAACCCTCTCACACCCATCTTGTTCTTGGGCTAACACGGCTCCCAGACCATGGAGACTTCCATCACTGTACAGGGTAAACGGTTGGTCAAAGCGAGCATACGCCAATAAAGGTGCCTGTACAAGGGCGGCCCTGACCTGATCGAATGCCTGTTGCTGTCGGTCCATCCACCGAATCGGCTGATTCTTGGGCCCCTGTGCCGTGCCTCTCAACAACTCATTCAGTGGTTCAGCCACCTTAGCAAAGTCTTTCACAAACCGACGGTAGTATCAGGCTAAACCGAGGAACGCCCATACTTCTCTCACGGTCTTGGGACGGGGCAACCCCTGAATGGCCTCAATTTTACTTGGTGCTGGTCGCACACCCTCAGCCGACACTACATGCCCCAGATACTCGATCTGTGTCTGGAACAAGTGACATTTCTTTGGCTTGATCTTAAGTCCATTGTCCCTCAGTCGGTGCAACACTTGCCGGAGCTTCTTCAGGTGGTCGTCGAACGAATCTCCAAATATAATCACATCGTCCAAATAGATCAACACAGACTCGAAATTGTAATCGCCCAAGCAGTATTCCATTAACCGCTGAAACGTTCCTGGAGCATGTCAGTCCGAAGGGCATTCGATTAAATTCGTACAATCCCATTGGCAAGATGAATGCTGTCTTCTGCCAATCTAGAGCTGCCACGGGCACCTGCCAGTAGCCGCTGGCCAGATCAAGAGTCGAGAAGTACTTCGCTTTTCCCAGGGCAGACAGGGATTCCTCGATCCGGGGCAATGGGTAGGAGTCACGTACTGTGTGCGCATTCAGCTTACGGTAATCAACACAAAACCGTATGGTTCCATCCTTTTTCCGGTCCAAGGACTTTGATTCGGCCGGATCACCCCATTATCTAGCATCTGCACCAGCATTCCTTTGTCCTCCTGATAAATACTCGGTGGGATCTGACGATATCTCTCCCGAATTGGGGGGGTGTTTCCAGTGGGTATCTCGTGCTCCACAGCCTTGGTGCAACCAGAGTCTTCATCTCCCCTGGAGAAAGCAGCCTGATATTCCCACAGCTCAGTCTCCAGTCTGCGAGCCTGTTCGGGAGTCAACTGGGACTCATCCACTCCCATGATTTCCATAATCTTTCTGCCATTCCACTCGGGCGTGGGGGATTCTTCAGCTGCCGTCTGCATCGACAGGGTCCAGGCGTTCCGGCAGTCTGACCTCAGTGTGAACTGGCTTTTGGGGATGACTCCTTCACCACACACATACACATCAGCCAGTTTCGTGCCCACTGCCAGAGTCACCTCATGATTCTGCAGATACAGACATCTCACTAGTACACTTCCATCTTGCACAATGGCCACTGTTCGGCTATCATCGGGCTATCCATATCTTCTGACCGTCCCACCGGTTCCAGAATCACCTCCACACCATTCAGTTTCCTGTGCATCCCTACCGGCATCAACACAAGCTTCTCTTGACCCGGAGCGATTACAACGGCAGACCCGCATGGGACATACACCGCTCCCACTGCTCTTCCTTCAGCCGAACTCTTTTGAATGCCGCATGAACGGACCACCTGTTGCAGGGCCCTTTGAGTGGCTTTGTGGGGTGTCGCTCATTTCCAGTATCTCGGACCTTCGCGCTCAAACAAAAGGGAGTCCAGCTCTCTCAGGATATTCATTCCCAGAACCACCGGGAGATTCGGCCTCGCCTGAGTCTTCACGAGCACCACTCCTTTGGTTCCCAACTCCTGGCCGCACAGCTGTACTCTCATCCAGGCAATGCCTGCCACTGGAATTTCTTCATTATTAGGGGCCTTCAGCCTTAGCAGGTGTCCCGATTCCGTTTTAACAGTCTCTTCGAAGTGCGTCTTGAAAAATTCCATCGGCATGGTCGTCACCTCCGATCCAGTATCCACCAAGCACGCCACCTTCTTTCCTGCAAACTGCACCTCCAACGTGGGACTCTCTGCAATCAGATCTTCAGAACAGACGTTGAGCGTTAATTTTCGTTCTTGCCTCGCCGTATGCCCAACTACAGCGAGGGCCTCTCTTTTACTGATGGCGGGACTTCAGCCGGCAGGTTCCTCGGGCAGTACCGCTGCATATGCCCCAGTTCTTGGCATCGCCAACATTGAACCGGTCTTCTTGCCCTACCTCCAGATGCCTCAGGTCTAGGAGCAGTCGGTGTCCTTCCTGAGGTATCCCTATACTCCCTGGGTTGACCATAAAGGGGAATAGGGGGGTTCGTCAAGGCCGAGCATATCGGAGGCGTCTCCCGAACTTGCATCTGTTGTATCTGTTCCGTCAGGTTTTCCATGGTTTTCTGCAAAGCCACCAGCTGTGCCTGAACAGGGTCTGGTCTCGGCTCTCTTGTGTTAGCCACTTGCAGGCCACTCTACCGCCTCTTCCTGTATTTTGGCATAGGTGACACCAGGGGTATTTCACGCCTTCAGCAACAATTCGCTCCTTAGCGTCTCACTCCGTATCCCCTCGATGAACTGATCCTGAAGAATGCTGTCGACATCGGCCTCAGTACCCACGGTTACAGGTGACTTCTTTTTGATCTCCTGATGCAGTTCTTCCAGCGCTATAACATACTAGATCAGGCTTTCTCCGTCTCTCTGGGTCCGGGCGAAAAACTGTACTCATAGTTGCCCTGTTGCCGCGACATGATCAAATGCTTTCTCTAGTATCCGGATGATGTCGTCGACCATCTTTCGCCTATCCTCAGATTTTAACAATACAAATTTGCGGGCATCCTCCTCCAGAGCATTCAGCGCGACTTCCGGTTGCAGCTGAGAGCTGACACCGTGCAAGACAATGGCATTCTTCAACCTGCCTACCCAATCACTGAACAGCAAGTTATACCTATCAAACTTGGCCAGATGGTTAAGTAGTGTGCCCGTTGCACAGCAACCAACTAACCGGTCTCTACCGGTCACAATGGGAGGAGGGGGGTGGATTACTACAGTAGGCGCGGCAGCACCTTCCGCGCTACTGTCACCATTCATGGCTAGCACCGTATCCTGCCGACTACGCCAAGATGTAACGACCGGAACGCCGATCGAATGTGAATGAGGGATACAGCGCTGCTATGAATGACTCTGACCTCGTATAGTGGCAAATAAATTTCTTTATACTGGTCACATAAATGACAGGGTTAAACGATTCTACAAAATATGGGCCAAAACAGCCACTAACGCAAATTACAAGTTATGCAGCCCGAGAGAGCCCAAGTCCAATCTCACGGGAATGAGCCAAACTACCCCTGGGCTATGCCGCTCCCACCCCTATTCGGTACAGGGCCTACCCAGGATGTTACCGCAGACGTGGCACATGGTCCTCCCAGGAATATAACCTTACACCCCCCTCCCACACTAATACAATGGGATCTGGGTACCCTTGTTTTCCCCTTAGAGAACACTCATATATATATATACATATATACATATATATATATATATATATATATATATATATATATATATAGCTAACACGTTACCTATACAGTATACAGTTTCTTTTCTTACAAGAGCAAAGAGAAATCTCTCAGACTTAATACATATACAAACAGTTAACAAACTAAACCTTTTATTAGACCCTGATCTCTGGCCACAGGGTTTGATCAGCTTCTCCTTCTCACCAAGCTCTCCAGCATGTTCAGGCGTAAGCAGGAATTAGAATCAATCTCAGTCTCAAAGTGTAGTTCACATTAGGGCTCCTTTGTAGTATCCACGTACACAGTCTTAGTATACCAGATCCTTTACAATCTCTGGATCAAGCCTGACCAGTCCATCAGCAGTGATATACACCAGGCAGTTCTCAGCACTACTGGAATCACTAACTAGCTTTCCCTAACTGATTACACAGTTGGTGACCGGTCACATATCTCAGTTACTCACAAGGCACAGCTTCTTCTTGGACACACCGTCTGGCTGCAGTCTGTACAAGCTCCCAAGCGTTACCTAGGAATCTGACTCGCCCAGGGTGATGGGGACAACTCGGTACCCGGGCCTTTTGCCTGACCTTGGGGATGTCGCGGTGGTCGGCTCCCGAGCCCGTACTCTGGGGTCAGCTTTTAAAAAGGGATTGGTTTATTTATTAGTTTTATTAAAGTTCGTGACGTCACCTGTGGCTTCTGGTGAGAAATACCAGCGCTGCGCAGTCCACTGAGGTCGATGATAAGGCAGCACGATGGTATAGCTCCCCACAGGTGGAGCTAGGCCTCAGGGCAGCGTACGGAAAGGGGAATGCAGGACAGGCGAGACCCAGCCGGGTCAGAGCAAGAACAGGGACAGACACGATAGTCACTTCAGTACCTTTTACTGATGGAAATTCAGGCACGTCGGGTGAAGGGTGCATGTCAGGATCCTCCTCAATGAGCGGGTGTAGGGCCTCCTGTTACTTGCCTCTGGGTAGTAAGTTTCTGACCTGCCTGGAGCTAGGCCTAACTTTGTCTCTGTCCTTCGCTGGCTGACCTTGTGGTAGGGCCTTTCCCTGGAGTACACGCTCCTTAGCTTGCGGGGCCTATGTGTCTCCCGGCTCTGTTATGTATCAGCACTTTAGCGATCCTGGGGCTTGTAGTTCTCCAGGGATTCCGGTTATACCTTACTGGGTCGTAGAGATCCCGGTAAACTTCGGACCCGGTGTCCGGTAAATGCTTCGGGGTGAGCTAGTTAAGCTCCTCTGCCCCCCTATGTACTAACTCTTCACTCGCCTTTGGCCTACTCGGGCCCTCACTATACTATACACACTAACGGCAGCTTGCCGTGCTTCACCGATCTTATGGCGCCGGCACACCTAAAGCTCACTATTCTGAGCTACAACTCAACTGAGCTCGACTCTGTATTCAGATGTATACTAACTGACTCTCCAGAGGAACTACTGAATCACTGAGCTCCACTGCAGACTGACCTCTCTTTGGCTCATCTCCTGCAGGAACTGCACTGCCTGACTCCACCTTCCCTATTTATATCCCTAACGGGCTCCCTCTGCTGGTCTGAGGTGGAAGGTGGAGATGTGTGAATGTTTATGGGGGCCTCTTGTGGAGGATTCCATCAATGCACTCTTCTAGGATCTGTGTTACCAAACGCAGCTGGGCGTCACAAATCCGTCACATCTCGTCTCCTCGGAGGACTTCCTGGTTCTGTGTTTCCCGGGCTTTTTTACAGATCTCCGGGCTTTTTATTTACTTGTTTCTTGCTGACCCCTAATGGCTGGACTAAGTCATTGCAGGAGAAATTTATACTGTCAGTAATATGAACTCATTACTAAAAAGACATGTCAACATGTTACACCATCATATATCAACTCCAGTGATGAGTTGCATCAGTTCAATCGACGTGTTTCAACTCTTACGAGTCTTAATCATGATCATGATGTCCACAAAATAATTGGGTAGCACACTAACACTTCACAAAGATTTATAAATTGAGTTTTATTATGAATACCACCGTCTTTTAGTATATAGTGTACTCTCTTGTTATGTATTGCGCCGTCCCTTAGTATATAGTGTACATTTTTGTTATGCATAGTGCTGTTCTTTATTACTTATTTTCTTCTCTTATGTATAGCATCATGCCTTATGACATAGCATCCTCTATTGTTATGTACATCTCAATCCCTTATTACGTAGCACTCGTTCTTGTTTTGTATGGGGCTATCCTTTATTACAGTGTCCTCTCTTATCACAAAGTATAACTTCTTGGTATGCATAGCACCATCCCTTATATAACGTATTCTCTTATTATTTTTCTTATTCATAGCGCCCTCTCTTTATTCTTGTTAGATATAAAATAGAATGGCTGCTAATGGGGCAGCATATGACCAGAAGACCAGTCCATCAGCCTCGTCCATTAGAAAATAAGCTTTCACATATTTCATCAGCAGTCATTTTATTTTATATCTAACAACAGAAGATGCTATAAAATAAAGACAGGGAGCTATGAATAACAAAAATAACAAAAGAATACGCTATGTAAGGGAAAGTGCTTTATATAACAAGAGAGGATACAATGCAATAAGAGACAGCACCATACATAACTAGAAAGGATGCTATGTAATAAGGGATGGCACTGAACATACATAGAGAGAATACTATATTAATTCGAGATAGTGCTTTGAAAAAGAGGAAATTATGTAATTTATATACACTCACACATACACAGCATATACAGTATAATATGTTGTTCGGTTGCCATATAAGGAGAAGGGCCCAGACACACTTCTTGCACAAGGGCCCCAAGCCATCAGTGTCTGCCCCTTTATACAGTAATAGATACTGTCTATGTGTTTGTAAGTTAGGAGGCCAGCAATTGCTACAACCAAGGTTTATAACTTTACAAGCGACACCAGACGATTCAAATTATAGAGCTAAAAATAACCTCTAAAAACATGATTTTCTCTTCTTTGAGTTCTTTAAGTGCTCCTTTATCTTAAAAGTGCTCTACTTGTAAGGCACCAATAATCTAAAACAATACCCAAAGGAGCCACATTCGCTGTGTTAGAAAAGATATCTAATTTCATCCTAAGGACTTGCTATAAATATACATAGAAGATGCCATATACAAATCATATCTCTCCATCCCTATTTATAGCCATAGTTTTTTTAAAAGGATTTTCAAAGTAGTACCGTACTTAATAGTTAGTTATTGTATTGATAATTTCTCTTCTTTGTTAATTTTGGCACAGATACAGACTGGGAGTATGCTCAAATATCACAAGAATAATGACTAATTTATGTCCCCTGTGGATGTACCTCATCACTAAAATAGCTTTTAGGAAATAAAATGACAATAATATATACTTATAATAAACTCCAAAAATGTGGACTGCTCTCCAAAGTTAGAGGATAAAAAACGTATTTTAATCAGCCGATATAATGTTCTGGTTCAAAATGGCAGAGATTTTCTCAAGGCTCTCTCATTTTTTCTAAAAAGGCTCTGCTTTTCAGAAAGTCTCTGAGCTGAAACATTGCACAGGCTGAATAAAATCCGTCTTTTCATCCTCTAACTTTGGAGTGCTGCTGCTGTTTTTGGTACTACATGATATTTCTCAGCATTGTGGATATCATCATTCCTGACCAAATCCCCAACTCCATACATACAGTACTGTGAATAATTTTAGGCAGGTATGAAAAAAGTGCTGTAAGGATAGAATGCTTTCAAAAATAAAAGTGTTAATAATTTATTATTATTATCAATTAACAAAACGCAAAGTGAGTGAACAAACATAAATGTAAATGAAAACAATATTTGTTTTACCGTCCATTACCTTTGAAACAGCATCAATTCACCTAGGTAAACTTGGAAACAGTTTATAAATGAACTCGGCAGGGAGGTTTGTGAGAGGGAGATGTGTGGACATTGCTGCGGTATCAGCCTCTGGCCACAAGAGGTCTCTGTTGCCTCTGAAAAAAGGGACTCCATGGTAAACTTGCTGGTGTGTGAGTCAGCAAAAAACATGCAGTTGTGAGGAGAGGAAAGAGATTGTGGTGAGCTGCATCCTAAGAGCCGGTGTGTGCAGCGTGCTGGAAGTGTAACGGGACTTTGAGTGAAGGTGAAGCCTCACCTGTGACTCTGGCTAGAGAGAAAGAATCACCTTGGGGGGACGACTACGGTTGGATGCAGAGTTGGATTCTCCCCAAGTCATCTAAGTGACGTGAAGGGCCCTTTGCTAGTCTGAAAGACTGAAAACTGGGCTCCAGTGACAAGGTCAGGACCCTCTCCTCAGTCTCCCAGCTAAGTGCCCGATTAGACGATAAGACAACTTCTTCAGAGAACAGTTAACGGCCGGTAAGTCCTGTGCTCAGGCCCCACCACAGGGACCCCGGTGGATGCATGCATGCAAATAGCAGGAAGAGTTTGGCGCCAAACACAGCTTCTCAAAGACGTTGGTAGTAGGCAGGGTTGGGTGAACCTTAGCTAGAGACTCCCTCAGTGGTGAGATTGTGTATAGTTAGGATAACAGTATTGTAAACGTAGAAATTTGTTAAGTTTGTTAACTGTTGCGCTGCACCACTGCATGGACCGCCTCGTGCACCCATCTGATTACATCATTGCTCTGGGTAACACGGGGTTACCGTACTAGGCGGAACCACTGGGTAGGCAAATTTGTAGTTCTTCTGTTAGTACATCCTGGTCCTGTCGGTTGTGCAGTGCAGGGGTCCTGGCTGCTTGAACTAGGTGTGTGTGAAGTTTATTTGTGTTCCTTTCTTGCATTGCTGGGGCAACCCAGTTCCTGTTCTTAGTAAAAAGGTGTTACCCCAACAAATTGTCTGCCAGTATCCTTTGTCCTCGGCCCGCAATATCCTGAGAGAGACCTCCTAGGTACACGGTCTACAGGCTGTTCCAAACATCTTGGAGAACTAACCACAGATCTTCTGTAGCTGTAGGCTTCAATCTCACTGAAAAGTTCCTTTAAAAACTTTGTCCAAGTTTACTTAGAAGAATTGATGCATTGAAGTTGGTTTGAAAGCAAAGAGTCATCAAACCAAATATTGATTTGATTTAGATTTCTCTTTTATTCATACACTTGGCAACTTTTTGTTAATTTATAAAAAAATATACTATTAAAACCTCTGTTTTTGAAAGCATTGTTAGTTTGCACCATTTTTTTCACCCCTGCCTAAAACTTTTGCACAACACTGTTCAATGCATATTAGATATGTACACTTCTCAATATTAAAATTGCAACACCAAGAAGGAAAAGTTGTGGAGTCATGGAAATCACTGGATTGATATACAGTACATATTAATTATATGCAAATGATGAAAAAATTAAAACTAAATTTCTAAAGCATCTCGATTCATTCAGTATCAAGAATGAGCATGATGCGCCAAAATACTGTACATGTACTTACCTGCCTTACAATGCTATCAATGAGGTTATTAAAGGGAATATGTCAGTAGGATCAACCCTCCTAAGCAGTCTATATGGGCACTCAGGTCATAGGAAGATGAATAAAATGATACCTTGATATCTGTGATCTGATGTCTTCTTACTGAGAAATCCACGTTGTTCTTATATTTAAATGAGCTGTTCCAGGATATGGGCCGGACACTGATCTGCATGAGAATGTGCCTCCAGAGATCATTTTAAGTAAAAGATGGCATTACCAGTGTGAGATATGTAACTAATACAGGACAGTAGAACTGAACTTTGTCTTCTTACAAACACATTAACACATTTTTGCAGCTCTCTGAGCTCTGCTGTATTGCAACGATATTGCAAGACTGGATGCCCGTGAGATGGAAGCTGAAGCACTGAGAGGAACCTGCAAATGTGTCAGGTATAATCACACACAACTCTGCAGTGAGATCAGGAGAGCAGAGAGCAGCCATTACATATCAAACTGTTAATGCTCTCTATCATATAAAATAAGTTTTGGAGGCAGATACTCATGTAGATTAATGTACATCAATGTATCATGTTATTCAGCCTCTTATGACCTGCATGTCCATATAGATGACTTAAGAGGGTTGATCCTACTGACAGATTCCCTTTAATGGTTTTCTGAAGAATGTTCCAGCACGCTGAATGCACTAGGGCTCACAAATCATCAAGATTCACTGCTGGCAACTCCCTTTGCAACTGCCAACAAATGATGTCCCATATGTGCTCCATGTTAGACAAATCCGGAGATGCTGCAGGATATGGTAGCATGTAAGATTTCTTATGTAATTTTTTGATCTGGCGATTGTGCACTGTCACTTTATAATTAATTGCTATAGCTGATTGGTACCAACAATTTATTGTCAGTTGAGAATTAACCCCTTCGCAACCCTGGGATTTTCCGTTTTTGCATTTTCGTTTTTTGCTCCCCTTGTTCCCAGAGCCATAGTGTTTTTATTTTTTAGTCAATATGGCCGTGTGAGAGTTTATTTTTTGCGGGACGAGTTGTACTTTTCAATGCCATTACTAGTTTTACCATATCGTGTACGGGAAAACGGAAAAAAATTCCAAGTGCGGTGAAATTGCAAAAAAAGTGCAATACCACAGATGTTTTTTTTAATTTTTTTTGCCACGTTCACTGAATGCTAAAACTGACATGCTATTATTATTCTCCAGGTCATTACGAGTTCATAGACACCAAACATGTATAGGTTCTTTTTTATTTAAGTGGTGAAAAAAAATTCCAAAGTTTGCTAATAAAAAAAAAATGGCGCCATTTTCCAAGACCCGTAGAGTCTCCATTTTTCAGGACCTGGGGCTGGGTGAGGGCTTATTTTTTGCGCGCCGAGCAGAAGTTTTTATTGATACCATTTTGAGGTATATCCGATGTTTTGATCGCCCGTTATTGCATTTTATTGCAATGTTGCGATGACGAAAAAATTTAATTCTGGCGTTTAGAATTTTTTTCTCGATACGCCGTTTACCGATCGGATTAATTATTTTTTTATATTGATAGATCGGGCGATTCTGTACGCAGCGATACCAAATATGTGTATGTGGGTTTTTTTTAAATTATTTTATTTTGAATGGGGCGAAAGGGGGGTGATTTAAACTTTTATATTTTTTTAATATTTTTAAAAACTTTTTTTTTCACTTTTTGCTTGCTTCTATAGTCTCTATAGGAGACTAGAAGCAGCACTTGTCTGATCGCCTCTGCTATATAGAGGTGATCAGTAGTGTTGAGCCACCCCCGTAGTGTTCGAGTTCGGTTCGGTTCGTCGAACACCCGTGTGTTCGCCGAACTGTTCGTCGAACTGTTCGTCGAACACCTTCGAACACCGTTAAAACCAATGGCAGGCAAACAAAAACACATAGAAAACACCTTCAAAGGTGTCCAAAAGCTGACAAACTGCTCAGAAGACACAACTAACACATGGAAAAGTGACAAGTACATATAGTCATGCGAAAAGAAAAGAGGTGGAGGAGTAAAAGGAGGGGGAGACACAGATATAGGCATGTCATGCCCTTCTAAAATCCAAAAAGTGAGAAGCCGACACGTTCAGTACGCTCCTGCCCGTGCCACCTCCGTGTCACCGGGTTTGTGCCAGAGCCGCGGTGAACCCTGATGGCCAGCCCCCCTCTCCCAATACTGGTGCCTGTCCGCTGGTGGGTCGAGCGAGCCCCCCTGTGGTGGAGGCAGCTCTAAGCTTTTTAATTTAAATTGTCTCTCTAATTTGAATAAATACACTTTAAATCCATTTACAAGGATCTATTGGAGGGCAAGTCTCATGCCAGCAGCCGCGTAATTCCAGCTCCAATAGCGTCCACTAAAGCTGCTGCAGTTAAAAAGCTTTTATAAGGATCGAGCTCGGCTGTCCACCGCAAGGCATCCTACTGCCAGTCCGAGCCCCTATGCCTTGGGGTGCCTCCTGATGCTCTTCACTGAGTATCCCGTGGTCCCGAAGCATTTCCTTTGAAAAAATGAAGTGTCCAAACTACAGGTGGTGTAGCTTGCTTAACAGCCGGGATAATCCGCTGACTAGCAGACCCTGCTACTAGGCACAAAGTATTTCCTGGGCTAGATGCAGTTAAAAATTTGTAATTAGATACTCTCGTTGGATGCTGAGAAAGCATTCCATAGAGTCTCCTGGCACGCCATATATGATTCTCTTAAAAAGCTTGGGGTAGGGGTCTAGGGGACCCTTTTATAGCCAAAATCACGGCCCTGTATCGCAATACGTCACCTAGGCTGAAGATAAATGGAACTGTAGCACCCTGAGGGCTCGGTTGCTACAGAGGTATTGCACCTCACCCAGAGGTGTGATATCTCACTCTCAGGTAAGGATGTAGTGTGGATCAGGACCCGACACCTGCATGCATTACACCACATTGCCGTGGGGCAGGGCGACCAATATGCCCCTGAGATGGGCACGACAGTCCCTGTCCCTGGCTGGAGAGGGGGGAGGGAACACTGAGGAAGGGGAACCCTGTAGTGCAGGAGCAGGGAGGAAGCAGTTCCTGGGTGCATTGAGAAGGGAGTATAAAAGGTGGGCACCATCTTAGTTCAGTGCAGAGAAGTCTGAGCAGAAGTGGCAGGGAGCAGGGGCTCTGCATGAGCTCTGCTCCGGAGGCGGGCCTAGTAATAGAGGCCCAGGCCTGGAAGAGGGAGAAGGAAGGAAGAGGAGCGGAGAAGGCTCCAGGAACGAGGAACGAAGGGATCTCAGGGGTGCGGACGGGCGAGTCGCCACCGCACGCCCGAATCCACCTGCGTGGAGGGGTCAGGCCAAAGGGGGAGACCGGTCCCCGAAACTAGTGGAGGCAGGAAACGACCCTCAGCTAGAAACAGGAGGCTGTGACATTTTATGTGGCGCAGCCCCTCGCTACACCCGCTAGGAAGGCACCACATAGGGTCAAGGAAACTGGCGCCAAGTTTACCAAGAGGAGGCCCGAGGCAGCCGGACAGAAGGGTTGGTAAGAAAGGCCAGACAAAGGACACACAAAGGGGGTCCTGTGAAGCACTCCAAAGTTATCTGGGAGTTGTCTGAGCCCCTCACCTGGTGAGCACAGTACGACGTGGGCAGCCGTTACCTGCAGACGTGGTCTGGATAATAAGAACTGTGAGTAAAGGCCCTGGACTGCATCACTGACTCCGTGTCATTACTGCTGCTGCCCTGCACCATCACCCCCATCCTCCGCATACACTGCCCTGAGGCTATACTCCTCCCGTGGGGAGTTATGCTACGCTCTGCTGCACCCACAACACCAGCCTCAGCGGTCTGCCCTGGAGCGGCGGTTCACTCTGACCGCAATCCACGGGTGGCGTAGTCGGACATTTAAACATCAAAACCACATAAATAGTTCCGCCACTGGTTTGACCGCCCTGAGCCACGGAACCGGGTTGCCGCCACGGAGACTACAACCACCAGCATCCACCAAAAAGGGTCCGGCTCCGGGTGTCCCAAGGCCCAGGGGGCGCGTCAGAACATTTTCATCACCTTTCACAATCACCAATGGGACAAGGCAGGGATGTTCTCTGTCCCCTCGCTTATACATCCTAGTGACGGAGCACCTGCTCTCATCAATTCGCCATAACCCCAATATTAGGTGGATTGAGGTGGGAGGCACCGAGTACAAGTGCTCTCTATTTGCTGATGATGTCCTAGTATATATCACTCAATCACATATATCCATCCATGCTGTTATGGCTGAAATAGATCACTTTGTTACATGGTCAAATTTTAAAATCAATGCAGCGAAGTCTGAGGCCCTCGATGTCTCCCTCCCCAAATCCATATAGGATTCCATCCAGTCCAACTTTCCCTTTGCCTGGCCCTCACAGGGTATCAAATACTTAGGAATTCCTATTCAAAGAGACCTCTCCCATCTATGTTATCTTAATTTTGGGCCCTTTATTGAACAGCTCCATACAGACCACGGTTGGCAAGTTAGAACTGTAAGATTCACTACGTGAACCACTGGTGTTTTGTGGAAAAGCACATGTACACTGTGTTCCAAATTATTATGCAAAAAGTGTTTAGGAGTGATAAGGGAAGAATTTGTTTGTTTGTCAGTTAAACTCATTGATGGTGATGTGTGTCAGGGCTCTTTATATCACTGTAAGCAATTGCAGACACCTGTGCTAATTAGTTTGGCAGGTGTGTCCAATGAAAGGCAAGACTACTTAAGAAGGCTGTCTCACATTATTAAGCAGCCTACATTTTCTGCCAAAATGGGAAAGAAAAAGGATGTGTCGGCTGCTGAGAAGCAACAAATTGTGGAGTGTTTAGGTCAAGGCATGACTACAATCAACATTGTGCGATGATCAGGATGAAGTGTCTTGGCAATCAAGAAGTATGTAGCTGATTCACAGTACACACGTGTGCGTGCTGATAAGGGCAAATTGAGGACTCTTTCCTACAGGCAATTACGTCAGGTTGAAAGAGCAGCGGCAAAAAAGCCTTGTCATAGCAGCAGACAAGTTTTTGAAGCTGCTTGTGCCTCCAACGTCCCCCGAACAACAAGATGCAGGGTCCTTCAGAGGTTTGCAGCTGTGCATACGCCATCCTGTCGACCTCCTCTATCCACTTCACACAAGCAGAAACGGCTCCAGTGGGCCAAACATTACATGAAGACTGATTTCAAAACTGTTTTGTTCACGGATGAGTGCCGTGCAGCGCTCGATGATCCAGATGGATGGAGTGGAGGATGGCTGGTTGATGGACACCCCACGCAAACACGGCTACAGCGCCAACAAGGAGGAGGTGGAGTAATGTTTTGGGCTGGAATCATGGGGAGAGAGATTGTCGGCCCCTTTAGGATCCCTGAAGGCGCTAAAGATGAACTCCATAATGTATGTGGATTTTCTCAAACAGCACTTCCTGCCATGGTTCAAGAAGAAGAACCGTGTATTTCACAGCAAGATCATTTTTCTGCATGATAATGCACCATCTCATGCTGCACATAAAACATCTGCATCTCTGGCTGATATGGGCAGAAAAAGGGACAAACTTATGGTGTGACCCCCATGCTCCCCTGACCTCTACCCCATTCAGAACCTTTGGAGCATCATTAAAAGGAGTGTCTATGATGGCGGGAGGCAGTTCACATCTAAGCAACAGCTCTGGGAGGGTATTCTGTCCTCATGCAAAACAATTGAAGCAGAAACCATCCAAAACCTGACAAATTCAATGGACGAGAGAGTTCAGAAGCTCCTTTCGAACAAGGGGTCCTATGTGAAAATGTAACATCACCTAGAATAAAGTTTTGAGTTGAAAACTGTTTGATTTCAGTTTCTAACAACCTGCTAATGCTTATAATTTCAAAAATGACCATTTTTTTGGTCTTTATTAAAATGAAAAGGTTGATCGAAAAGTTTGGGGGATCTAAGAGTGTGGCAACCCAGTAGTCATGATTACTTCGAATTCTGACAATATGAGGGTCATGCTGCAGGTAGTGCAGCAAGAAGGCACTTATGTGTCTTGCGCATCTCGGAGCCCCAAAATTATTTTCCGGGCTAGATGCAGCTAAAAATTATTATTAATTTTAAATCTGGTGAAGCTTTAGTATAGATGGCCTAATAGGATCAGTGCTGCACACTGCTACAAAGCCCAAATTATTTTCCAGTCAAGATACAGATAAACATGATTAGTAATTTTAAATCTGGTGGAGCTTATTATAGATGGCCTAATAGAATCAGTGCTGCACACTGCTACAAAGCCCAAATTATTTTCCAGCCAAGATACAGATAAACATGATTAGTAATTTGAAAGCTTAAAACGGTTGGTAGGGTGATTTTAACCAATCATCAAGCTTTTACTCTCCCCAGGATGACACAGGGGTAGAAAAGTCGTTTCGGATCCATGATTTGTTCATCTTTATGAACGTGAGTCTGTCTGCATTATCAGTGGAGAGCCGCGTGCGCTTATCTGTCAGCACACCACCAGCAGCGCTGAACACACGTTCAGACAGAACGCTGGCTGCGGGGCATGACAAGATCTCCAAGGCGTAAGTGGCTAGCTCCGGCCATTTATCCAGATTGGAAGCCCAAAAAGAGCAAGGGTCCAGTGACACAGTCGTGGCTTCAATGTTTACTTGGAGATACTCCTGTACCATCGTCTCTAGGCGTTGACTATGTGTCAGACTTCTTGTCTCCTGTGGCCTTGCAAAGGATGGGCTAAAAAAGTGGTGAAATGATTCCGCAAAATTGATGTTACCAGCAGATACTGTGGTTCTGTTACGGTTTGAGTGCTGAACACTTGACGGTCCCACGATTGGCAAGTTGGAACTGTGAGATTCACTACGTGCACCACTGGTATTTTGTGGAAAAGCACATGTAAGATTCTGCAACAGTCTCTGCTGATACTCCTGCATGCGTGCATCCCTTTCTATGGCAGGAATAATTTCTGCAAATTTACTTTTGTACCGGTGTGGCAACCCAGTAGTCAGGATTATTTCTAATTCTCACAATTCGAGGGTCATGTTGCAGGTAGTGCAGCAAGAAGGCACTCATGTGTGTTGCGCATCCAGGAGCACCAAGTCCCTGTTGTGTTGGTGGCGAGGTAACAATCATGCTTCCTTCCTCTGTCCTCTCCCCCCAACCTCGCACAACAGAAATGTGATCAAGGTCTCCCTCATCTGATGAGTCTTCCATCAGTTCGTCCTCCACTTCTTCCTGGGCTCCTGCACCTTCCTCACTAGTTTGGCTGCTACCATGCGCCCTGGTAAAACCATCTCCCCCACCCTCACATGCCTGCCGCCTTGGTGCTGCCGACCGTCTGGACCTTGCAGATGTTAGCCCTTCCGCATACAACTCCTCCTCCTCTACTTCCTCCACCTCCTCTTGTGCCACCACCTGACTCCGAATTCTGTTTAACATGTGCTCCAGCATGTAAATCACCGGAATAGTCATGCTGATAATGGCATCGTCAGCACTAAACATCTTCGTCGCCATTTCAAAACTGTGCAGAAGGGTGCATAGGTCCCTGATCTGAGACCACTCCTCCAGCGTGATTTGCCCCACCTCTGGATCTCGTTGGCCCAGGCTATACGTCAGAACGTATTGCACCAGGGCTTGTCGGTGCTGCCACAGTCGCTGCAACATGTGCAGAGTTGAATTCCACCGGGTAGGCACATCGCATTTTAGCCGGTGAAGTGGCAGGCCCAACGACTTCTGTAGAGATGTAAGTCGCTGAGCTGCGGGATGCGAACGGCGAAAGTGAGCACACAGCGACCGTGCCCTCTGCAGAAGGCCATCTAGTCTGGGATAGTGGGCTAAAAATTGCTGGACAACCAGGTTCAACACGTGAGCCATACAAGGCACGTGTGTGACATTGCCCCGGCGAAGGGCCGCACCCAGGTTTGCAGCATTGTCGCACATGGCCTTCCCTGGTTTCAGGTCCAGTGGAGACAACCATTCATGAAATTGGTTCTCCAGAGCTGACCACAACTCCTCAGCTGTGTGACTCACATTTCCCAGACATTTCAATGTAAAAACCGCCTGATGACGTTGAGCCCTACTGCCAGCATAGTAAGGAGGTGTGCAGGATCCCTTCTGCGCAGTTAGAAAGCTTGTGGCATGACCAGACAGGCTTTGGGTGCAGGTGGAAGACCGAGAGGAGGTTGAGGAGGCAGAAGCAGTGGAGGAACTTTGACATAAAGAGGATTGACGCACAACTCGTGGGGACGGCAAGACTTGGACAGCAGCCCCTTGTCCTGCTGTCACCATAGTTACCCAGTGCCCAGTCAGCGACATGTAACGCCCCTGTCCATGCCTACTCGTCCAAGTGTCTGTGGTGAAATGCACCCTGTCACACACAGAGTTTCTCAAAGAAGCGGTGATGTTGTGTGCGACATGCTGGTGGAGCGCAGGCACACCTTTCTTTGAGAAGTAGTGCCGACTGAGCATCTGGTACTGGGGCACTGCGACGGACATAAGGTCTCGAAAATCCTCTGTGTCCACCAGGCGGAAAGGCAGCATTTCTGTAGCCAAGAACTTGCAGATGGTGAAATTCAACCTCTTAGCTTTCTCATGGCTAGGAGGAAATGGTCTTTTACTTGTCCACATCTGAGGGACCGAGGGCTGGCTATTGTGCTTAGACGGGGTTGATAAGGGTGTCCCCGGCAAACTGCCGGTCTGTGAGGAAGATGCAGGCGGACATGTTAGGTTGCCTTGATCCAAAGGTGGTGCTATCGATGTCGGACAGCGCTCAACACCAGTTGGTGTTACCACCTCCAAAGAAAATGATGACCTGCCAATCACGCTGGCTGTTGCGGGTAAAGAGGTGGCAGGTCTGCGCCCCAAAACAGGTGTGACTGCTGTCCCCCCAGTCACAGAGGATGAAGAGGCCGCGGATGCACAAGATATGGCAGACGGTGGTTGGCCCGGCCGGCTAGGCCGCATTGTAGCACACTGAGCTTCCCACTGCAACTTATGCTTCATGTCCATGTGCCGGTTCATGCATGAAGTACTCAAACTATGTATTTTTTGGCCTCTACTTAGCTTTTGCTGACAAATGTTACAGATAACACGAGTTGGGTCATCTTTATCGATCTGAAAAAATGCCCAGGCTATGCAAGGCTTAGCACCCATGCGACCTGAAGAGCCACCACGACTTGTGGTGAGAGGCAGAGTTGTGTTTGAGGATGCAGTTGTTGACGTGCTTCCAGTACTACGTCTCTGTCCAGGAAGGCGCAACCTGACCTCGTCGTCACTAGCATCTTCCTCCACCTCCTCTGCTGACCTCATCTCTTGGCTGACTGTGGGTTGACAGAAAGTGGGATCTCCAACCTCATCATCATCACCCTGTGCGTTATCACACCCATCGTCCTCAGAGCCAACCTGTTCCTGCCCTGACAAAAAACTAAAGTTGTCGCTCCAATCAGGTATTTGAGTCTAATCATCGTCTTCCTCATTGTCTCCACCAACAGGAGTTACAGTTTGGGAATGAGGGTCTACATTATGGTCAGAACCTTCTGCATCTGGTCCTGGATCCGACTCATAAAGATTCTGGGCATCAGTGCAGATCATTTCCTCGTCTGGATTCACAGAAGCGCTGGAGTCGACCTCTGATTCCCAGGCTATAGTATGAGTAAACAGCTCTGCAGACTCAACCATCTGTTCTACCTCATACTCAGACGGGCAGCTGGAGATTTGGGAGCTGTGAGGAAGCAAGTGCGATTGGGGTGACACCTTTGAGGACTGGAGTATTTGTGATGTTGAAGTTGATGTGGAGGAGAGCCCACTTAAAGAAGCACTTGATATCCGTTGAAGCACCTGCTGTTTTTGTGCCTCATCTGGAATTTGTAGCGATTGGCGTGGCCGTAAGAAAGGGATCTTATCACATTGTCCGCTAAAAGAAGTAGACATTTTAGTTTGGCTGGAAGATGGTCTTTCTTCTGCAGATGTTACTGTTGCTTTAACACCTACCCCACGGACACAACCTTTTTTCCCCTTCCCAGCACGCCTATTCCCCTTTCCACCAGCAGCAGGCCTTTTTCCACTCATTTTGGTGGTTAACTAATTAACAACTCTGGAGTTGTTTGCACAAAAAAACAATGGATGGGAACCGAGCAGAGCTGAGTGGCCAAACTGTGGTATTAGGCCAAAACTATTGGCTGGGTTAGATGCAGAAAAAAATTATATTCAATTTGCAACCTGATGGAGGTCAGTATAGATGGACTAATAGAGAAAGTCCCACACACTGCTAGAAGGCCAAATATTTTTTCAGAGCTAGATGCAGATAAAAATTATTTTTAATTTGCAACCTGATGGAGGTCAGTATAGATGGACTAATAGAGAAAGTCCCACACACTGCTAGAAGGCCAAATATTTTTTCAGAGCTAGATGCAGATAAAAATTATTTTTAATTTGCAACCTGATGGAGGTCAGTATAGATGGACTAATAGAGAAAGTCCCACACACTGCTAGAAGGCCAAATATTTTTTCAGAGGTAGATGCAGAAAAAAATATATTCAGTTTGCAACCTGATGGAGGTCTGTATAGATGGATTAATAGAACAAGTCCCACACACAGCTAGAAGCCCAATATTTTTTCAGAGGTAGATGCAGAAAAAAATATATTCAGTTTGCAACCTGATGGAGGTCAGTATAGATGGACTAATACAACAAGTCCCACACACAGCTAGAAGCCCAATATTTTTTCAGAGGTAGATGCAGAAAAAAATATATTCAGTTTGCAACCTGATGGAGGTCTGTATAGATGGATTAATAGAACAAGTCCCACACACAGCTAGAAGCCCAATATTTTTTCAGAGGTAGATGCAGAAAAAAATATATTCAGTTTGCAACCTGATGGAGGTCAGTATAGATGGACTAATACAACAAGTCCCACACACAGCTAGAAGCCCAATATTTTTTCAGAGGTAGATGCAGAAAAAAATATATTCAGTTTGCAACCTGATGGAGGTCTGTATAGATGGATTAATAGAACAAGTCCCACACACAGCTAGAAGCCCAATATTTTTTCAGAGGTAGATGCAGAAAAAAATATATTCAGTTTGCAACCTGATGGAGGTCTGTATAGATGGATTAATAGAACAAGTCCCACACACAGCTAGAAGCCCAATATTTTTTCAGAGGTAGATGCAGAAAAAAATATATTCAGTTTGCAACCTGATGGAGGTCAGTATAGATGGACTAATACAACAAGTCCCACACACAGCTAGAAGCCCAATATTTTTTCAGAGCTAGATGCAGAAAAAAATTATATTCAATTTGCAACCTGATGGAGGTCAGTATAGATGGACTAATAGAATGATGCTATGCCCAAAAGATTTTACTTCACTAGGTGCAGTAAAAAAATTGGTATTCTATACACAGGTGGTATATCTTGCAACACAGATAGGCTACTCCACTGACTAACACACTCTGCAATAGGCCAAAAAGGATTAGCTTTGCTAGATTCAGCCAAATGCTGTGAAAAAAACTTGCACAGCACTGGCACAGACCTGCCTGGCAAAAACTGATAGGAACTGATGTAACCTAGTCCTGAAAAGGACTCCAATTACAATTAGTCTTTACTCCCACAATCTATCTATTTAAGAGCACAGACCTGCCTGATAAAAGTCGTAGGAAATGCTGTAACCTAGTCCTTAAAAGGACTGCAATCACAACTATTCCCTACTCCCAAGCTATCTGTAGATTTGTGCGAAAATTGGCTTGAAATTAACAAGGTATAGCGCACACAGCAACAGCGGTGCCGTCTAACACGCAGCTGCAGCAGTGAGAAAATGGTGGCGACGGGGAAAATGGCTTGGTCTTATAGGGCAAGGACATGTGACATACACTGCCAATGACACATGCCCTTGCTTGTGTGAAAAAAAGCACTTCGCTCCGTGTGTGCGCTGCTGATAGGCTGACAGATTGCACCTCCCCACTGCAAATGCGGGAAAGAGAAAAAAAAATGGAGATCTTCATTGTTCCTGCAGAGATCCATCCCCTGCCCCTCCCCCCGCCCCGCTGTACACTCAAACTGCGTATTAACATTAATTTTCATCATTACTGAGAAAAAATCCAGTTATGATTTTGGTGCACGAACAGTTATCGAACATAACCTCGAACAGCCGAATTTTTCTCAAATTGTTCGTGTTCGCCGAACGGCTCGAACACCGCCCAAAACAGCTCGAATTTGAGATTGGCGAAAAGATCGAGTAGAACAACGCTCATCTCTAGTGATCAGTAGCAGAAATGGTCCTGTGCTATGAGCGCCGACCACTAGGTGGCGCTCATAGTGATCAGCTCATGACAACCACTGGAGTCTGCTGCAGACCCAGGGTTGTCATGCCCACCCATCAGTGACCCGCGATCACGTGACGGGGTCACCGATGGGCGGGGTAAGTGACACGCTTCCGGAGCGGCGATGTTAAATGACGCTGTCAGAGATTGACAGCGGCATTTAACATGTTAACAGTCGTGGGTGGATTGCGGAGCCCTCACTGAACCGGGGGTTACAGCCTTGTGCGTACTAATACATCCCAGGCTGTAAAGTGGTTAAAGGGAATTTGTCAATAGTCTTTTGCTATAACATCTGAGAGTAGCATGATCTAGGCAAAGACACCCTGAATCCAACTATGTATCACTTAGTTTACAGGGTGCAGCAATTCTGACACAATCAGAGTTTTTAGATGTAGAATGCAGCAGAGCTGAGAAAGCTGACCCCGACCACACCAGGCTCTGTATGTACATAGTCTATTGACAGTGAGCTGCTTATCTACTGCTTATCAACTGAGCTATATGTCATCTGCTAGTCGCATGCACATCAGACCTTGCAATGATAATCTCCTAGTGATAAAACCTTCAATGTAAGTAAAGAACAGCACACAGCTTAAAGGGGTTGTACACTACTATTTCAAATATGCCAAAGGGTTTTTATGATGAAAAGCAGCTTCTTTATAATTACCTCCCTCTGCCTTTTCTGCCGGTGAGCGGCGCTATCACTGGCCGCTCACAGGCAGCACGTGACCTTACGCTGACGTCCCGTCTATTAAGGCGTTACTCAGCGCTGGTGTCCCCGCCGTGGCTGCTGGGTTGTGGGCGGGGTTACCCCAATGTGTCACACTCAGCATCCACCACGAGCTTTTCCAATGAATGGGGAGAGGGAGAGCGCGCGGTGGATGCTGGGTATGACAAGCGGGGAACACCCCGCCCAAAACCCAGCAGCCACCATGGAACGCGGAAGAGAGAGACCCCCGGCTGCAGCCTGGACTTGTCGTGATGTCAGCTGTCAGCGGATGTCAGAGCCGGGGGTCACATGCTGCCTGTGAGCGGCCAGTGATAGCGCCACTCACAGGCAGAAAAGGCAGAGGGAGGTAATTACAAAGAAGGTGCTTTTCATCACAAAAACGCTTTGGCATATTTTAAATAGTAGTGGACAACCCCTTTAATAAATGAAGTATCCTTGAATTCAGTGTTTTAACCCCTACTTCATGCATTAACCCTTCATTGGGTTCATAAATTATCCCTATTTATGAAACCAAAAGCAAAAAATGCCAGGACGAAAGTTAGCTCCATAAAGTTAAAAAATTATAAACTTTATTAGGTAGTAAAATAATAATAATAAAATCAAAATTACAGACACAAAAACACACACATGTGATGGTGGATGAGTAACTGAAGAGACCCCAAGGTAAAATTTACAATAAATAGAATAATATAAGTTTATATACACGCTGAGCAATCAAATAAGTATAATGCAATAGGTTTGTAATGATAGTACACACTCAGCTAGTATAAATAGGTATAAAAATACTGTATGTATATAAGAAGTATCCCGCAATTAGAAAACATGAAATCAGTAATCATATAGTATGTATCTCTAATTATTCACTCACCCAGCAAGGACCCAATGCGCATTTAGCATTTAACTTCTACTTCATGCTGCCCTTAGATTACATAGCAAAAACCTGCTGACAGATTCTCTGTAACATTAATCACATTCTTGTAATCCTCCAATTTTAATATTTAAGAGTATATATATATATATACAGTACAGACCAAAAGTTTGGACACACCTTCTCATTTAAAGATTTTTCTGTATTTTCATGACTTTGAAAATTTACACATATATATATATATATGAGAAAGAAGATCTTTTGAAATTCCCATTCGCTGACTTTGCCGAGTTTCCCCAAAATAATTGTTTCATGGCGAATTGCATAATTAAAAAGCCTCTAATTGGCTGAAAAATGTGTGTAGAACACTGTGAGTTTCTCCTGCAGTCAATTGAACAAGTTTTGAGCTTTGTAATGCAAACATAGCCTTTTTAATGTTCACATGACTTCAACCTATCTGGCTAGGGGAAAACGGATGGTAACCAGCATATTTAACAATACACTGCAGTATTAGACTTTTTAGCCTACCTAAATTGTATAAAGGGTCTAAAAATTATTCATTTTGGGGAGGCAGATGCATGCATTCATGTTGTTTATATACAGGTGGTGCAAATGGAAGAAGTTGTGGAATTTTCACACGGTTGGGTGCAACAATTATCCCTATTTAGTAAGTTTAAAAAGCATTGCACTTTGCAAATGAAGAAGCGATAGCTTTTTCATAAGCCGTCCAAAAATTTTCCCTTTACTTAGGGGAGACAAAACAGTTGTCAGGTGTACTGTATTGTTTTGAATGTGAAAAAGTAATGGCCTCTCAACTAGAATTGATAAAAAATATCCTTTTTTGTGGTCTGCAACCTGTTTGCTAATTACAAAATGATCAGGCAATTACATAGGCTTTTTATCTTGCTGTTCAACAATTATCCCCTTTTTTTCTGGAGACCTTACAGTTGCCCTGTTTTGAATGTGAAGAAGTTATGGCTTTTTATCACCAAACCTTTATAAAAATTAGCTTTATTTTGAAAGCTGTTTCTTGAAGGTCCAAAAAACATGAGAGTATGTTTTCCATCATCAGTAGTACTGTCTAGCACAATAAAACACATTGCGCAGGCAGGAGGTGTGTGGCTGGCTTGGCTATGTAGTAGTTGCGGCAGGAGCAAGATGGTAGAGAGTTAAGATGGGGCAGGAAAGGAGATGCTTGGCAGTGGAGAGCCAGCAACGGCAGTCCAAGTGCCAGCAGTCTTACAGCACCATGAAACACAGTGGGCAGCCAGGAGATGTGTGTCTGTGGAGTGACTGCAGCAGAAGCAGCACGGTAGAGAGTTAAAATGGGGAAGGCAAGGAGAAGCCTGGCAGTTTAGAGCCAGCAACTGCAGCCCAGGTAGCAGCAGTCTTACAACATAAATGACCAGATGGACAGTGATTAGATGCCCAGCAGACTGTGGACCATCCAATTTGTTGAAATCAGGGTACCTGCTTGAGAAATAACATGGTCTAGGTAGAACTGAACTGTGCAACAGTTTCACACCAGCAGATAAACCATCTGGTCTATCATCTTGTATACATTGTACTTGGTGCTTGTGCTGCTTTGGTTATTTGTAAAATTGTTAATTTTGTGAAAGATAATTGCACTTATGGAACTAAAAAAGTTAAGATTTGAAAATTTTAAATAGATTGGCCCTTTCTGATAAATTTTCCCTGCCCTGTGCAGGGGAAACTGAACACTTGGGGAAATGTTGACTCTGCAGGGATCACATAGTGGTCACCAGGTCATACATGCGGTGGGCAACCATCCAGTGTGCAAAAGATTCACTAATAAGTGAACTCATATTTCCCTGGTAATACACCAATTCTCTAGCACCAAAAATGTCTTATTAATTTGGGGAAAAAATAATCATTTTTTGACAGGAAACGTTGTCTAAGGAATTCAAAGAATTTTGCCTTAATAATTTTAAGACAAAATTCTGACCTGCTATACGCAGGTGCCATACACAAAGAGATGTCTTGACAGATAGCGCGTAGTAGTGATACACGGATTGACAATCGCCACTGTGCAAAATCTTCACCAATCAAGTAACCCAGATTTTCATGCTAATATACCATTTTGACTGTCCCAAATACTTTTGAACAATTCTGGAAAAAAATTAACATTTTGGAAAAGAATATTGCAGTCATGGAAGTCAAGGAATTTTGGGTTGATAATTTTCAACAATTTTGAACTTTCTGAAAACTTTTCTCTTTTTGACCTGCCCTGTGAATGGTGTTACACACATGTGAATGTTTTGACTTTGTAGGGAATGGAAATAGTACTCTTGGTCAGACATACAGTCGGCAACCGTTTCTTGTGCAAAAGCTTCACTGATAAGGGAACACAGATTTTCCTGCTAATTTGCCAATTCCACTGCTTCAAAAATTTCTAAACCATTTTGGAAAAAATTGATAATTTTTTTTTAAAATTTCACTTATGAAGTTCAATGAATTTTGGTTGGATCATTTTCAACAATTTTGCCCTTTCTCACTATTTTGATCAGAGTGCTACTGGGAAAATACCTAGATACAGTCACAATAATATTCACCCAAAATTAGAAAGAAGTTGAGTTTGCTGTGTTGAAAAATTGATGCACATAATACGATAAATTTTCATTAAAAAATTGTGCATTTTGTGCCCAAACCTGGCAATGAAGGTTTTTTTCGTACAATAAATAATGGTGGCTAGGCATATTCCATTGAGCCTGAGCACCAGGGTCGGCTCCAGGTTTTTGTGGGCCCCGGGCGAATGAGTCTCAGTGGGCCCCTTTAAAAAATACCACCATTCAGGATGCACAGATACGGCGGAGAAATATAGGTATACAACACAGGGCCCGGCTGTCCCCTCATCCTTCACATATGCAAACATGCACACATGCACAGTAGGCAGACATGCATGCACACATGCACAGTAGGCAGACATGAATGCACACGCACAGTACACAGACATGCACGTACACACGGTAAGCAGACATGCATACACACACAGTACACAGACATGCGCACACAGTACACAGACATACATATGCACACAGTATGCAGACATGCACACACACATGCACACAGTACGCAGACATGCACGTACACACGGTACACAGACATGCACACACACACAGTATGCAGATATGCACATACACAGTACGCAGACATGCACACACACACATGCACACAGTACACAGATATGAACACATACAAAATGCAGACACGCACATACACAAACATATACACAGACACGTACACATACAGACATATGTACATATTTGACCACAAATTCACACTGACATACACAGATATTCACATTATACATACACAGACATTCACATCATACATACACACATTAAAAATATTTTTAATATAGGGATTGGGGAAACTAGCAACAAACCTCGCTACCTGCCTCCGGCCTGTGTACAGTCCAGCTCCTCAGGCATGTGGCTGGGCAAAGCCGCTGGTGTGTCTTTGATGGCCATCACAGACATGGCCCTGGACAATTAGGGGGCCCACTCACCGTTGGGGCCCCAGCCGCTCCCCCAGGATCTGTGCAGGATTGCCGGCATTGCTTGATTGCCGGCACTTCACCAGACATGGTGGCGCACAGTGCGCTGTGCAGCTGTGTCTGGTAGTAATGACGCGGCAGGAGCGACACACAAGCACAATTAAAGGCCCAGTGCCTACCCTGTCATTTCTACCAGACACAGCTGCACAGCACACTGTGCGCGGCCATGTCTGGTGAAGTGCTGGCAATCAAGCAGCACCGGCGGTCCTGCACAGATCCTGGGGGAGCGGCCTGGGCCCTGACAGAAAGTGGGCCCCCCTGATGGTCCAGGGCCCTGGCACTTGCCTGAGTACTCCGGGTGCTGACGCCAGGCCTGCTGAGTGCACACAGACCCTTTAACAAAAGAGAATACAATCAAAGTGGTTTGGCATCAATTCTGGTGAACTTGGACTTCTGGGAGTACAATTTCCATGTGTCTTGGCCACACAAAAGGAGAACTGAAGATGCAAAGGAGATACATGAGGAATAGTATGGGAAGCAGTAGGTGGGAATATTGATGGGGCTGATGAAAATGACAAGGCACTACTGGTAGGTGCAGACTGTTTACCAGAAAGATGACCATGAGGAGAGGACTCAAATTCAACTTGCTAGTCAGTTTGCTTTCACCACATGAATAGGTGATGCCATACCATGTGCTGACGAAGTTATGTAGTTCCTATTTGATGTGTGCCAGGATGTACCTGGCTAATTTTGTAACAGAACAGCCAGCACAATTCTATAGATTGGTCCTCCAGCAACGTGGAAAAGAATTCCCACACACAAGAAGCCTGCACATATGACTCCACCATTGTGCCTAGACCTTTCAGGCACTGTAGAGCCTCCTTCACCAACAGCACATGCGGCATTCAGTGCTCCAGAGCTGACTGCAGGAAATGCTGATTTGTCCCCAGAGGATGTTCGTGTGGCACCCCAGGGGGTCTGGTTGCCACAGTGGTAGAAATACCATGTCTGAGAGCGAGCATGGGTTTTCCTGGTCAGGAGCACTATTGCATGCAACGCCTCCTGCCCCAGTCCAGGGAGGGGAGGAACCTGCCCTTTATAAACTGGATCTGGGGCGGGGTTAAGAGGAGTCGAGTCGAGTTCTAGTCCAGAGGAAGGGACAGAGGAGCAGCAAGGAGCTCTGTAGGAGACAGGAGCTGAAGGCCAGGGACTGGAGCTAGCAGAACTCATCCTGGCCGAAGCAGCAGAGAACCAGACACCGAGTCCGAGGCTGTGAGGATATCCACATCCAGCAGCAGAAACCACATGGCAGGGGATTTCAGGTCCTCTGGCCATAGAAAGCCCGGAGGCTCAGTCACACGCAAGGGACCGGCACCGCCATAGAGAAGCGGAAGGTACCAAAGGCCCCAAGTCACCAGCCATACGGGTGAGCACCACACGGTACACTCAGGGATGTGGGCTACTACACGACTACAGCAAGGTAGCCAGGAAGAGTGCAGTCAGACGGGAAGGCCTACACCTCCACCTGGCCAGGGGGACTCTTGTTCGCTCACAGACTGACCAGGCCTCTAATGTTAGCCAGTACTCCCGGCAGGGCCTTCTTCATCACCAACAGTAAAGACCCTGAACTGCACTGCACGGACTCTGAGTCATTTCTGCTGCGCCCATGCACCACAACCCTCACCAACTACACAAGCTGCCCTGAGGCTATACTCCTCCCGTGGGGAGTTATACTACCCTCTGCTGCGCACCCAACATCAGCCTCAGCGGTCTGTCCCGCAGCGGCGGTTCTCAGTGACCGCAATCCACGGGTGGCGTAGTCGGACACTGAAATATTAAAAAACAAATAAACAGATCCGCCACTGGTTTGACCACCTTGAGCCACGGGATCGGGTCGCCGCCACGGAGACTACAAACCCCCAGCATTACACAGAGACTCGGCTATTCCCCCACACACGGCCCAGGGGGCGCGTCATTCGCTTCCGCTCCATTCATTCTTAAGGAAGTGTTGAAGGTTAGCCGGGCACAGCATTTGGCTGGTCTCTGGTGGTCCCATTAAGAATGAATTGAGCAGCAGTGCTCATGATCGACCACCCCTCCATTCACATAAGTGAAGAGCCCTATTTCCCGGGATCAGTATGGGCCCCAGCGGTCGACACCCCCCTTCCCCAAGAAATCAGTAAGTTATCACTTATAGTGGCATGTAAAAGTTTGGGCACCCCTGGTCAAAATTACTGTTTACTGTTTAATGTGAAAAGTTAGTCAAAGTGAAGATGAAACGATCTCTAAAAGGCCTAAAGTTAAAGATGACACATTTCCTTTGTATTTTAGACAAAAAAATATATACTTTCATCTTTTACATTTTAAAAATTACAAAAAGGGAAATGGGCCGATGCTAAATTTGGGCACCTTTGGAGATCTGTGTGCTCAGATAACTTTGACCAAGGTTTCCGACCTTAATTAGCCTGTTAAGGTTATGGCTTGTTCACCATCATCGTTAGGAAAGGCCAGGTGATGCAAATTTCCCAGCTTTATAAAAACCCAGCGTCCTCTAACCTTGTGCCAAAAAATAGCAGCCATGGGTTCTTCTAAGCAGCTGCTTAGCACTTTGAAAATGGTGGAGGCCCACAAAGCAGGAGAATGTTACAAGAAGAGAGCAAAGTGTGTGGCTGATCCTGGACCAAAGGACATGGATGCAAGGGAGACCTCGGGCCTGCAAGTGAGTACACTGCATTGTACACTGCTCAACATTGAAGGACTGGGACACTATTTATTTGTGGGGTGCCAGGGTGTGGAGAAGCATCCCCTCAACCATGACCAACTTTTCACTTGGTGAATGTGTAATGTCTTTGTGCACCAGTATGTTTCAAAAAGTCAGGTGAGTGTAACACGACTATATAACATATAGTCACAGCTGCGTTCAGTATTACAGCTCAGTCCTATTTATTGCTCTTAGTTGCAGGACCTGGCAAAGCTGCTATTTTACATACAGAGCTGGGTCTCGTAGATAATGAAGAGGATACTGCACTCTTCAAAGTGCTGCGGCCTCTTCATATATCTGATGGGCAGGGATGCAAAGAGTCCCATTGAACTCATATTGATTACCTATTCTACAGATATGCGATCAGTTTCAAGTTCTTGATCATCACTAGAAAGGCCAGAGTAATTTAACAAAATATAATAATTGCATGCATCTAAACCACCCCAAAAAACAAAATCTTTTTATTGTTTTACAAAGTTATAAGTTAACATGAAAAGCACAACAGTGCAAAGAACAGTTATAAATAAAAATGTTAGTGCAATGAAAAAAAAAAGCACTACTCCAGTGTTTTTTTTAATTTTATTACTAGAGAGCTCGCAGTAATTTATGAACCCTGACCTTGTCCTATACTCCCCAGCTGTCGTTTTCATCTGTTCATAGGGGCGCTTCAGTCAGTCTGCAGCAGTTTGTGACCTGCTGCATGGCTACAGTGTTTGCTGGGTGAGCCAGAGGTTTCTACTCAATGTAAGTCTATGAGAGACAGAACGAGGCTCTCATAGGTTTGCGCTGAAAGCTTGTGACTATTACCTCTCACTTGCAGTCACAAGATGTCGCCGCGGGAACGGAATGGCGCCTATAAGAGCTAAAGATGGCAACTGGCAAGTGTAAGGCCACAGCCCACTATCAGTATTTGGTCAGTATTCGGTCAGTATTTTTTCTTAGGACTGGGAGTCAATACCAGGTGGGGAACAATCAGAGAAAAGGGGTTCTTACATTAATACATCACCAAAACCACCATCAGTACATTAATACATCACTAGAACCAAGTTTTGAGTATTTGAGGAGGATTTGGAGAAATTCTGCTTATTTCCTACTACAAAAATAAGTTTGAACATACACCAATTTACACTGAGTTTTTGGAGCAGAAACTGAGCCGAATCTCGTTAAATTCTCCTCATAATCTCCACCGTCAGTACATGAATGCAGCACCAGAACCACAGTTAGTTCATGAATGAAGCACCAAAAACACCATCAGTACATGTCAGCCCCCCCACAGTACACAAATGCAGGATCAGACCCACCATCAGTACATGAATAAATCACCAAACTTAGCCCCATGTACAATTGTATCACTTGAACCTACAACTCACAGTATGTCTTTAACAATAGTATTGAGATACTGGGAGTTGCTGTTAATAGTCATCATCAGACTGCCGACCATACAGGAACCATAATACTGATGAGCCGCAGTATCACAAATAAATATTTACATCCAGGTACCTTAGAGGTGACATCTTCTCTGATTGGAGTCGTTTCCATCCCTTTTGTCTCCATGAAGTACAGATGCCATGAGTATAATTCATGTACAGAGTTCGTCTCTGCAGACTTCCCTCTTTTCTGTCTTCAGCAGCACTTCCCGACATGGTGCCCTTAAAAATAAAAGTATCATTATACTGCCCCATAAATATCTCCCATACGGAGCCCCGAATAAATAACTGATGTGCTTCTTTCACAAAATATCCCCACCCACCCACATACATACTGCCCTTCTCCAAAATATTCCCCCATACTGCCTCCCAGCAAAATATCCTTCACTCACACTGCCCCTTTGAATAATATTCCCTCTACACTCCCCCTCTCCATAATATTTCCGCCACGCTGCCTCTCTCCATAATGTCCCCCCACACTGCCTCTCTGCAAAATCCCCCCCCCCCACAGTGCGTGCTGACCTCATCACACTGCTGCACATCAGGGCTGGGATGACTAGCACTCCTCTGCGCCAGGCCCAGAGTCACACTATTCAAATATATTTGCATCTTTCAAACGCAAATACATTTGATAATAGGAAGGAGGGAGCGGCGTACATCTCCACGGGCCTGTTATAAAGGCTAGATCTATTGTCACCTGGACACTCTCTTTAGCAGCAAGCATGTCAGCCAGCATTAGCTTGCCTTGCGCACACAATCGCGGTGCACAACTGAAATCAGCAGGGCCGAGGGGTGGCACTGAACAGCAGCTGTGCAGCGCGATCGTGTGCGCAAGGCAAGCTAATGCTGCCTGGCGTGCATACGGCAGAAATTGGAGGTGATTGAGCAGCCCACTACAGGGACCGGCCCTTCTGGCATTTGTGAGAAATGCCACATGGCCAGTCTGGTCCTGCTGTCAGCAAATTTTTGCTATGTAATCTGAGAACAGCATGAGGTAGGGGCTTAAAACACATATTTCAGGCTGTGTGCTGTTTACTTACACTGAAGGCTTTCTCACCTGGTGACTATCATTGTCTGGACTACAGCAGCGCTTGCCTGGTAGTCCAACTCCGCCCCCTCCTGTTATAAGCAACTCACTGTCAAGAGACTATGTGCAAAGAGAGCCTGGTGTGAGTGGGGGAAGCTTTCTCAGCTCTGCTGCATTCCTAAATCTAAAAACTCTGATTGTGCAGTGCCCAGGGGAACCAAGTACATCGGGCAGAGGGTTGAATCCTAGGTGTCAATGGTGGTGGTGGCCATGCCCGGCGCCTGGTGCACTGATGCAGTGGTTAGAGCACATGGCTATGGATGTGCGGGGGTTAATGCTGGCAATTACGGTTTCCCTGTAGCTAGGCGGTCAGTGGCATTCCCCATGATGCTGGTGTAAGCAAGCTACAGAAGAGAGTCAGCAAGCAGGCATGATATTGATAAACCATGAGTAACTTTACTGAAGCAGCAGCAGCAGATTATTAACAGCCAATGATGGTACAGTTTTTCTTTAAGGCAACTTCCAGTGACCAGGCTATAGCAGCAGATAATGAAAACCAGGCGTGTATGAGGAGTGTGTAGCAGCAAGTCCATCCAGGTGTCCAAGCTGGAGACCAGTACTGACACTATAGAATTTTCCTTCCACCCTTCTAGGGCTGTGACCAATCCAGCTTGCTGCAACAGGGAGAGTAAATCTCCTACATGTTGCTGTGGCTGCTCTCTGCTCTTCTCTGACTTGACTCCCTGCTCAACAGCCAGTGGCTGGAGCTTTTATAACTTTCCCTCCTCCCTTCAAACTTTTCCATAACTACCAGTTAGGTGATATAATTAACCCCTTAGTGTGTTGAGTCCCACTGCACCCAGTAAACTAAGTGATACATCGTTGGATTCAGGGACTCTTTGCCTACATCATGCTGCTCTCAGATGAGATAGCAAAAATCTGCTGACAGATTCCCTTTAACCCCTTAACGACATGCGCCGTACATGTACGACGCATAGTGTGTCTCTTCCTTTGACGCGGGCTCTGGCGTTGAGCCCGCACCTCTCCGGGGACATGACAGCTGATCTGTAGGAGACCCCTGCGGTTGTCATTGCCAGGATGCTATGAGAGCCGCCCAGCGGTCAGCGCTCATAGCAAGTGAGCATTTTTGCTACACACAGGCGATCGGATGATCGCAGCTTCTAGTCTCCCATTGACACTATTGAAGCATGTAAAAAGTAAAACAAAATGTTTTAAAAAAAATATAAAAGTTTAAATCATCCCCCTTTAGTACCATTCAAAACAATAAAAAAAAATCAAAAATACACATACTTGGTATCACCGCGTTCAGAATCGCCCAATCTATCAATATATAAAAAGAATTAATGGAAATCGGTAAAAGGCATAACGAGAAAAATAATCAAAATGCCAGAATTAAGTTTTTTTGGTCGCCGCAATATTGCAATAAAATGCAATAACGGGCGATCAAAACATCGTATCTACCAAAAAATTATATTAATAAAAATTTCAGCTCGGAGCGCAAAACATAAGTGCTCACCCAGCCCCAGCTCCCGAAAAATGGAGACGGTACGGGTCTCGGAAAATGTCGACTTTTTTTTAACAAATTTTGGATTTTTTTTCACCACTTAAATAAAAAAGAACCTATACATATTTGGTATCAAAGAAGTTGTAATGACCTGGATAATCATTATGGCAGGTCAGTCTTAGCATTTAGTGAACATGGTAAAAAAAAACAACCCAAAAAACAACTGTGAAATTGCACTTTTTTTGCAATTTCACCGCACTTGGAATTTTTTTCCTGTTTTCTAGTACACGATATGGTAAAACCACTGGTGTTGTTCAAAAGTACAACTCGTCCCGCAAAAAATAAGCCCTCACATGGCCATATTGACTGAAAAATAAAAAAGTTATGACTCTGGGAAGAAGGGGAGCAAGAAACGAAAGTGAAAAAACAGAAAAGGGCTGCAGCGTGAAGGGGATAACAACCAAAGACTGACAAAGAGGCTCATCAGTGGGTGACAGTGTAAACACGCAGTGACAGTTCAGTGCTTACAGCTGAGCTGACAGTTCAGTGACAGCTGAGCGACACGGGAGGAGGTGCGGGGACCCATGCCGTTGGTCCCCGCACTCAGAAAGCTGTGATCGGTCAGTCAATCTAACCGATTTCAGCATGATCGAGCAGGAGGTACTGAAATATCAGCACCTCCTGCCCGATCAGAGCTGGAGCTCGGCGCTGCTTGTGGCCGAGCTCCTGCACTAATAACCAGGGATGGTGCCAGTACCGCCCCTGGCTGTTTAACCCCCTATATACTGTGATCACCTGCGATTGCAGCATTTAGGAGGCAGGCAGAGGGACAAAAGCTCCCTCTGCCTTCAGATCAGCACCCGAGTCATGACGACCCTTGGGTCACCAAGCTACGGAAAGCTTCTGAGACCATGCTTAAAGCAAAGGTATAATGCATTGAAATGCTGCTGAATTGCAATGAATTATACGTGTAATGAAAGTAAAAAAAGTGAAAGTCCAATCTAAAGACTAAGTAGAAAAGTTAAAATACAAATTGAAAAAATATTTAAAATAAACTACAAAATAATAAAAGTAAAATAAAAAATATTAATAATTACTAATACACATTTTTATGTAAAAAAAATAAACAAAAAAAGTACAGTATATTTGGTATTGCCGCGTCCAGAACGACCCGATCTATAAAAGTGTCACACTAGTTAACCCCTACAGTAAACGCTATAAAAAAAACACATGACAGACTATGCTTTTTCATCATATTGCTGTAAAAAAAGCGGAATAAAACGCAATCAAAAAGAATGAAATAAAAATGGTATAGCTGAAAACGTCATCTTGTCCTGCAAAAATGAGCCGCCATACAGCTCTATCAGCGGAAAAATTAAAAAAAGTCATAGCTTTCAAAAAATAGCGATACAAAAATAATTCTATTTTCTATAAAAGTTTTTATTCTGTAAAGGCGCAAAAATATAAAATGAGGTATCGCTGTAATCGTCCTGACCCAAAGAATAAAGTTGCCTTATCAATTTTACCACATGAGAAACAGCATTAAAAAAAAGTGCTGAATTGCTGTTTTTTGTTCATTCTGCATCCCAAAAATCGTAGTAGAAAGCGATAAAAAAAAAAAATTGTCATGTGCCTGAAAATGGTACCAATAAAAACGTTGACTTGTCCCCCAAAATACAAGCCCTCACATGACTGTCGGCAGAAATATGGAAAAATTATAGCCCTCAATATATGGCGATGCAAAAACTAGTTATGTTTTTTTGTTATGACAGCTGCCAAACATAACAAAACAATATAAATCTGGTATCGCTGTAATAGCACCGACCTGAAAAATAAGGTCGTCTAATCACTTATACTGCATGAGGAATGGCGTAAAAAATAAGTAACACCAATTCTTCATCTGCTGTTGATTTTTTTTCGTTCTGCCTCCCAAAGATCGTAGTAAGGCTGTGCTCATATTTATCCTGCGCTCTGAGCGCTTACACCGGGGTTTCCGTGTAAATCTCTGAAATACATGTCTGTCTTTTTAGGCGCTGAACAGAGGCCAGATGGAGTCCAGAGTAACTCTGCTACTTCTTTATAGTGAATGGATGCGTCAGGGGTTTCATCTGAATCTTGTCACCTGGAGATTTATTAAAAAGCTTCAACTCAATCCACAAAAAAAGCAAGTCCCCACTCAGGTCTGTCATGTGTTAATGGAAATACAGGGGGCGCCCACGTTACTGGTAGTTCAAAGGCTCTGAAAAAGCGCTATGGCTCCTCGCCCCCAAAAGAAATCCAATGAATTTTGCGTTCTCAAATCCAAATGCCCCTCTCCCTTCTGAGCCCCACAGTGTGCCTAAACCAAATTTAGCATCCACATGTTTGACAGGGGTATAATTTCTAAAATGGGGTCACTTAAAGGGGGTATTCTGCTCATTTAGCACTTAAGGGCACTGTATATGGAGTCTGTAAACAATTCTAGAAAAATCTGTGCACCAGGCAAATAGCACTCCGTCCCTCCCAAGTCTCGCCGTATGGCTAAGCAGTACTGTATATCCACATATGGGGTATTACCACGTTCAGCAGAAATTGTGTGACAAATTTTGGTGCCATTTTTACACATTTCCCTGTGTGAAAATGTAAAATCTGGGGCTAAAACAAAAATTTTGTTGTAAAAATGTAATTATTTTTTCTTCACTGCCCAATGGTATGAAATTCTGTGACACACCTGTGGTGTCAATATGATGATTGCACCCCTAGATGAATTTATTGAGAGGTGTAGTTTGTAAAATGGGGTCACTTTTGGGGGGGGTTCTGTAGTTCTGGCATCTCAGGGGCTCTTCCCTTTGGGTCATTGCACACGGAAACAATAACAGTAGAATCTGTACTATAATATAGCGCTCCTTCCCTTCTGAGCTTTGCACTGTGCTTCAAAAGTAGTTACCGATTATATGCAGGGTATTGGCCCTATCAGGAGAAATTGCACAACAAACTGTGGTCCATTTTTGCCTGTTAGCCCTTATAAAAATTTAAAATTTGGGGCTAAAAAAACATTTTAGCTGTAAAAGTGTAATTATTCATTCTTCAACGCCCAATGGTATAAATTTCTGTGAGGCACATGTGGTGTCAATATGCTCACTGCACACCTAGATCAATTCACTGGGGGTGTAATTTGTAAAATGACATCACTTATGAGGGGTTTCTGCTTTTATGGCACCTCAGGTGCTTTGACAATGTGACATGGCACCCTCAAATCATTACAGAAAAATCTGAATTCCAATATGGCGCTTCCTCCCTTCTGAGCTTTGCACTGTGCCTCAAAAGTAGTTTTTGACCACATCTGGGGTATTGGCTTACTCAAGAGAAATTGCACTACAAATTTTGGGGTCCATTTTCTCCTGTTCCCCCTGTGAAAATAAAAAATTTGGAGCCAAAAGAATTTTTGTGGGAAAAATGTGATTTTTTATTTTCACAGCTCTACGTTATAAACTTCTGTGAAGCACATAGGGGTTCAAGGTGCTCACCACACATCGAGATACATTTCTTGAGTGGTCTAGTTTCCAAAGTGGGGTCACTTGTGGAGAGTTTCCACTGTTTAGGCACATCAGGGGCTCTCCAAACACAACATGGCAGCCGCTCTTGATTCCAGCCATTTTTGCGTTCAAAAAAGTCAAACGGTGCTCCTTCCCTTCTGAGCCCTGCCATGTGCCCAAACAGTAGTTTTCACCCACATACGGAGTATCGGCATACTCAGGAGAAATTGCACAACACATTTTGAGGTTCACTTTCTCTTGTTACCCTTGAAAAAATAAAAAATTGGAGCTAAAGTAAAATTTATGTGAATAAAATTTAAATGTTCATTTTTTCCTTCCACATTCCATTAATTCCTGTGAAGCACCTGAAGGTTTAATAAACTTGAATGTAGGTTTGAGCGGTGCAGTTTTTAGAATGGTGTCACTTTTGGATATTTTCTGTCATATAGGCCCCCCAAAGTCACTTCAGATGGGATGTCCCTAAAAAAATGGTTTTGTAAATTTTGTTGTAAAATGAGAAATAGCTGATCAACTTTTAACCTTTAAAACTTTCTAATAAAATAAAAATTAGGTTTCAAAAATTGTGCTGATGTCAAGTAGACATGTGGGAAATTTTATTTTTTAACTATTTTGTGTGACATAACTCTCTGGTTTAATAGCATAAGAATTAAAATTTTGAAAATTGTGACATTTTCAAAATTGTTGCCAAATTTTCAATATTTTTACCTCATAAAGTGACACTGGTCAAATTTAAAAAAATGAGGTCCAGTCATTAATCTACAAAGTGGCTCGGTCCATAAGGGGTTAAAGTTGAAAGTTGCAATGAGCAATTTTTTAAGAATTATAGAATATTGTGGGACATAGAAACATAATTTACATTTCATCTGCTCTAATGGGACCCCAATTTATAACTATTTTTAGTAAAATATGCAAACCAGTTTTTTTACAGATCACTGACTATATTAAAAAACACGTGTACCATTCATGATTTCTGAAAGAACCATGTAATCAGTAAACAAATAGACCTTATCATACTGTTCTGAAACCGTTCACGGGTATTGCCTTGCGTTAGCAGCATGAAAGAGATATGGATGGGGAGAAGGAGTTCACTGCTAATCTGGAGTGAATGCATGTACAACAAAGAAATAAAACTGGCGGGATTTAGGGCATGGCTGTTGTAAATTGAGGAAGATTCGAGTAAATGATCTATCATTACCCATTACAGGTCACTAGTACGACCTACATTACTCAGCTGTTGAACTACTATTAATGTGACCTTGTTCTAGCAACGTTCGCATCATGATTACTGGGGGAGATAACTCAGCCATAATATAGCTAATTGTCAGAAAGTACCTAAAGCTCTACACATTGAGAATATAACCTTCTTATCTATGGAAAATTAGCTGGTTCAAATTTATTATGGGGCCTGTGAATATGAGATGACGGTATACTGCCTTTGCTAAATTTCAAGATTTTTAGAAAAATATTTCATTTTTTTTCTGACAATATTCAGTCAGAAGAGCTATACTATTTTGCAAAATCATAAGTTTTAGTGAAATTAAGAATATGCAGGGTGGGCCATTTATATGGATATACACCTAAATTAAATGCGAATGGTTGGTGACATCAACTTCCTGTTTGAGGCACATTAGTATATGGGAGGGGGGAAACTTTTCCAGATGGGTGGTGACCATGGTGGCCATTTTGAAGTCGGACATTTTGGATTCAACTTTATTTTTTTCAATGGAAAGAGGGTCATGTGACACATCAAACTTATTGAGAATTTCATAATGAAAAACAATGGTGTGCTTGGTTTTAACGTAACTTTATTCTTTCATTAGTTTTTTACAAGTTTATGACCACTTATAAAATGTAAGGTATTATATGTGTAAAAGGCGCTTATCAGGCTAACTACTACCAATGGCAGCGATAATTGTGGACAGGGAACCACTAATGTCCGTAGTAGATACACTACAATAAAATAACTGTTCTATAGTAAAAATCGCGCTATCGGTAGTGAAAAAGAGATCAGGAGAAGAGTACTATTATTTTATAAAAATAAGATTTATTTGTTTGGATGCTAGCAATAAAAACTTAATAAAATACAGGATTTAATACAGGATTTAAAAGACGAGTGTAGACAACAATATTTCGATTGGGGTAAAAGAACTAATGGTATACAAGGTGTAATAAATAGTAAAATCCAGCGGTTAATCTGGTGTGGTAAAATGCCTGTGGTGGCTTGGTACCTGGAAAGAAGAGGAGTTTGGTTAGGGCTATTGTTCTCTAGTAATGAATATGCTTAGCTGGCTGTGGATCTGTTACTCACCAGGTATCAGAGTGGGTAAAGTGCAGGTGTGCACTAGGGCTGTGGTCCGTCAGGATTCTTAGAGTGGGGCGTGGTCCTGAACGCTTTGTTATGCTCCTGGAGATTTAATGATATGGGGTTAGTGCTGTTAGCTCTGGGTAGGTAGATAGTGGGGTTAGCGACTTACCCACGGAGGAGCTGTTCTGCTTTTGGAGATTGCTTGTTAGCACTCCCTCAGTGGGGGGTGCAGCAGGAGGCTCTGGATTGTATCTCACTTTGTTGCAGAGATGTGACAGGGGGGCTTTTTGATTGCCAGTAGGCGTAGTAACGCTTGAGGATACTTAATGTCCTGTATATAGATATGGAGGAAGGGTTAGGAACTGAGGAATACAGGAATAGTCCACAGTGTGGTAAACCTAGATGTTTACCTGTGCGTGATTATCAGTAATCCAGGGGTGCAACAGGAGGCTCTGGATTGTATCTGTCTCTGAGCAGAGATGTAGTAGGAGGCTACTGGTTGCCGGGTGATAGGGGGCGTTGTGGCACTCAAAGATAATTGATGTCCTGTATATAGATGGGGAGGGAGAGTTAGGAGCTGAGGTATACAAACAATAAGCCACAATATAAGTAAGCCCGGTTGATTACCTTGTTTAGGGTCCAGGTGTGAAATGGTCAGTCACCTTCTTTATCTGTGGCTGAAGGCCTAAATCAAGGGAAGGTGTTCAGGAGGTTCTGCAAGAGGGTTCAGCCTAGTGGTAGGTGCAGCAGGAGGCTCTGGCTGAGTAATTTACTGGCTAAGTAGCAGTGGGTCTTGTCCCTGGACGCTGAGGGACGTACAGGATGTACAGGATGAGATGTGCAGCATCTGAAACAACGGATACTGGAAGCCTGTGCTAGCGTTTCTTCTGTGGTGTTGCTATCAGTGTGTCAAGAGTGGGAGAAGAGCGTTGCATTGACAATCCAACACAATGGGCAGCACTTTGAACACATTTTATAAGTGGTCATAAACTTGTAAAAAACTCATGAAAGAATAAAGTTACGTTAAAACCAAGCACACCATTGTTTTTCTTATGAAATTCTCAATAAGTTTGATGTATCACATGATTCTCTTCCCATTGAAAAAAATAAAGTTGGATCCAAAATGGCCGACTTCAAAATGGCCACCATGGTCACCCCCATCAGGAGAAGTTTTCCCCCTCCCATATACTAATGTGCCACAAACAGGAAGTTGATAGCACCAACCATTCCCATTTAATTTAGGTGTATCCATATAAATGGCCCGCCCTGCATATTTCTTGCAGAATCTTAAGGACTCAAATGCCTGGTTCACAATACATCTATTTGCATCATGCATGGACGTACTGTAAACACTTGTGCTAAATACTTGTGCCACATTACCTGCAAAAAATGTGGGAGTCTACATATAGTTCAAAAAGATAGCTTTATTGTTCAAGTTCTCCAAGTTCTCAAGTTATTAAAAAATAGTAATAACTATAATCATGTGTAGAGTGTCAAGAAATCCCTGGAAAAAGCAGCTGCAAAATATGTATCTAGCGGTTACGCATGTCATCCCTGGTCTGTATGTATCTTTGAACTTTTATTATGATTTAACACTATATGTTTGTATTTATTACTATTTATGGATTGTATTTAATTATAATCACTTGTATATCACTTTGGTGCTTTATATATCTATTTCTATTATAAACTGTGTATTAAATGAATGTCATTTATTTATATACACTTGCACTTTATTATTTAGAGAACATAGGGATTTCAGATACCTTGAGTATATTATCTAAATTTGATGACTATTGTTATATGATCATGGAATGCAGTTTGTTTTTATTGCTATGATGAGCAATATTCCCCTGTAAATATTTTGAAATTAAAAAGTACTTGAATAACAAAGCTATTTTTATGAATTATGACCCTATTCATCTATTCATCAAGACCAGTGCTGGTCATGGCAGTCTTGATAAGAGGCTGTGTTGAAGTCAGAAGTGCCTGATTCACTGAGAGGTGCATGCCTCTTAATGAATGATGCACATCTTAAAGGTGGCTTGCGCCCCCAAGTGTCTTACAAATTTTACTGCAGTTGAAGACTGGAATAAAATTTGTAATGTATGCCAATCGCTCATCAAGAATTAGAAAAATGGGCCTCTCCACACCACATCCCGCCCTTGTTCTGAGCATTTTGCCAGAGCTAGCCAAAACTTGTATGGAGATACCAAATGTTGCAACATTTTCGCCCAACCTCGAGCTGCACACAAATTCTGCAACTTCTCAAAATATTTTGGACTTAAACACTTTGATGAATCGGTGCATATATTTGTGGAATTCCATTTTTTGTAGGTAAAATGATGATTTTATAAGTGACCATATTTGGATTATTTGTATCATTACCCTTGACAATTATAGGCTTTTTGCCCCATACGTGTGAAATACTTATGCTCACTCAGCTTCTTTCTGTGTCCCCTATTGGCATGAAGTAATAGTTTTATGAAGTAGTTCTACTTACAGCAGCCATAAACAAATATATAACATTGTACATGTCTGCAGAAGGGATATATAAATTCTGAGACCCTAAACCCCCCCATATACTTTAGGTAGGTGTCGGACGAACGAAGATCCAGCTGATCTTTCGGTTGGCAGCTTTCTCTATGAGAGAGTCGGTGCTAGACATCTCTCAACATCAGACATGTGGGACTCTTATCTCCCTTGACATCATCTGCTGGGGGAGAGTCAGTGGTCCCCATACACATTAGACTCTAGGCTGGCATTAGTGTAATGTGTATGGGGACCTTAACTTAATGTGACAAAGCAGACATAGCAGTGAACAGAAACTGAGAATGGGCTTCTACCAGGCTACCCATGTAGATTAGGTGACAACTCGTATGGTGGGTACTCTAACTCTCTCTGCTTAGCTCACGGGTAGGATCATTTATATACAGTGGGTACGGAAAGTATTCAGACCCCTTTAAATTTTTCACTCTTTGTTTCATTGCAGCCATTTGGTAAATTCTAAAAAAATCACTTTTTTTCTCATTAAAGTAAACTCTGCACCCCATCTTGACTGAAAAAAAACAGAAATGTAGAAATTTTTGCAAATTTATTAAAAAAGAAAAGCTGAAATATCACATGGTCATAAGTATTCAGACCCTTTGCTCAGTATTAAGTAGAAGCACCCTTTTGAGCTAGTACATGAGTCTTCTTGGGAATGATGCAACAAGTTTTTCACACCTGGATTTGGGGATCCTCTGCCATTCTTCCTTGCAGATCCTCTCCAGTTCCGTCAGGTTGGATAGGGAATATTGTTGGACAGCCATTTTCTGGTCTCTCCAGAGATGCTCAATTGGGTTTAGGTCAGGGCTCTGGCTGGGCCAGTCAAGAATGGTCACAGAGTTGTTCTGAAGCCACTCCTTTGTTATTTTAGCTGTGTGCTTAGGGTCATTGTCTTGTTGGAAGGTGAACCTTCGGCCAAGTCTGAGGTCAAGAGCACTCTAGAAGAGGTTTTCTTCCAGGATATCTCTGTACTTGGCCGCATTCATGTTTCCTTCAATTGCAACCAGTCGTCCTGTCCCTGCAGCTGAAAAACACCCCCATAGCATGATGCTGCCACAACCATTTTTTACTGTTGGGATTGTATTGGGCAGATGATGAGCAGTGCCTGGTTTTCTCCACACATACTGCTTAGAATTATCACCAAAAAGTTCCATCTTCGTCTCATCAGACCAGAGAATCTTATTTCTCATAGTCTGGGAGTCCTTCATGTGTTTTTGAGCAAACTCTATGCGGGCTTTCACTGAGGAGAGGCTTCCGTCAGGCCACTCTGCCATAAAGGCCCGACTGGTGGAGGGCTGCAGTGATAGTTGACTTTGTGGAACTTTCTCCTCTCTCCCTATTGCATCTCTGGAGCTCAGCCACAGTCATCTTGGCGTTCTTCTTCATCTCTTTCACAAAGGCTTTTCTCCCACGATTGCTCAGTTTGGCTGGATGGCCAGGTCTAGGAAGACTTCTGGTGGTCCCAAACTTCTTCCATTTAAGGATTATGGAGGCCACTGTGCTCTTAGGAACCTTGAGAAATGCAGAAATGATTTTATAACCTTGGCCAGATCTGTGCCTTACCACAATTCTGTCTCTGAGCTCCTTGGGCAGTTCCTTTGAGCTCATGATTCTCATTTGGTCTGACATGCACTGTGAGCTGTGAGGTCTTATATAGACAGGTGTGTGCCTTTCCAAATCAAGTCCTATCAGTTTAAATAAACACAGCCGGACTCCAATGAAGGAGTAGAACCATTTCAAGGAGGATCACAAGGAAATGGACAGCATGTGACCTAAATATGAGTGTCTGAGCAAAGGGTCTGAATACTTATGACCATGTGATATTTTAGTTTTTCCTTTTTAATAAATTTGCAAAACTTTCTACATTTCTGTTTTTTTTTTCAGTCAAGATGGGGTGCAGAGTGTACTTTAATGAGAAAATAAATGAACTTTTTAGAATTTACCAAATGGCTGCAATGAAACAAAGCCTGAAAAATGTAAAGGGGTCTGAAAACTTTCCATACCCACTGTATTTCATTGTGCAGATTGGGTATCATCACAATGTTGTTCAAGTATTTCATATTCACAAAATTCATATAATATATCAATTGAAGAATTAAGCAACATCATATATTGGTCAGATTATATCTATGTTACTACTAAAAGCATTTTTATGAAATTATATATTATCCATACATTATCCATATGTCTGTAGTCAATAAAAATGAATCACACCACAGAGTTAAATATTAATAAGTATCAATTTAACATGCTCTCAGCACTGACACTTCTATAAGATCCTATGGGAGGTGGCCATTCATTTTCAATAAGGAAGTTAAGAAACTAAAATGACTAAATTATGCAATGTCTGCTCTATTTTTATATGTTTGTTCATGTAAACATTGCGTTATTATCAGTTAATGCGTCAATGCTCCTGATACAGACAAAGGATTTAAGCAACCTTTATTCTACTTTAGTGTTCCATAAATCAATATAACTGACTTTGCTTTACAAATACCAGTAATTTTGTCCTAGATTATTTTCTTTTAATTAAGAATTAGCTTGCAATCATAACTACCATTTTCAATGCATTGTTTTCACTGTTTTGTCGTCTATGATATCAGTGTGACTAGTAGCATAATTACATTGAATCATACTGTATGCCATAGTAAGTCAATAGTGCAATTACCGGAATAATGCTTATTACATGCATATATTACATAGTATATAAGCAGGCCACCACTGTAGATGAAACTTTCACCAGTGACCTAAATTGATTTACATTTTAGCCTATATAATTGCTTAATGACGTTCAGTGTGGCAGTAATAATAATGGTATTTCTGCTGGAATACCGTATTCAAGAACTTGGAATAAAAGTGGAGAACTAAAAATAACATGAATCACATGTTCTGAACAGTTCCAAAATAGACATGAGGCTGATTATAATAAGTGGTCAAAGTATTTTGGCAACTTTGAATATGTCTCCAATGCAGAAAGTGAAAAAAGGCTAATCAACAATATATACCCTATGGTCTAAGGCGGTAGAACAAGACTAGTAGGGCAGGAATCATAAGCATATGGTTGGTCAATGGCAATCTTAAAGGTCATGGACATCTTATCAATTTACTTCTTAATTGGAAAACGAAACAACTTTTGAACTAAACAACTTTTAATTCATATCCAAATGAGGAGGCTTTGGTGCACCCTTGGCATAACCAAGAGTTTGGTGCACCGTTATGCCTCCTCATTTGCATATTGGGATCCTTCTCCCGCTTATGATTGACAGTGCTCACTTCCCAGAGTGAGCACTGTCTGAAAGCTGCCGGCGTGTGTGGCTGCACACACAAGCAGTGGCCGCACATGTTCTCCTTCCCATATCCTTTCTTCTGACGCCGCTTGCTACTCTAATGCACCTGGAAGTGCAGCGAACGGTGTCAGAAGAAAGGACACAGGGAGGTGAATGCAAGCGTCCAATGCATGAGTAGACGGACACATACACCGGCAGTATTCAGGCAGTGCTTAGTCTGGGAAGGGAGCACTGTCAATCAGAAGCAGGGAGGGGACCAATATGCAAAAGGAGCACCAAACTCTTGCTTATGCCATGGGTACACTGTAACCCCCTCATTTGCTTATGAATTAAAAGTTATTCTCTCAGGCACTGTACTAGTAACAGGTATGATGCTAACATGGTTGTTATAAGGGCTAAGTCCTCTACAACACTATATAGCCCATTTAAAATGAATTTTAAGTGTGATGGACTCCCTTTAATTCAGCAATAGTTTTTTCAGAGATGACAGGAGTTTATGCAGGTTATACACATTAGATATATATTCAGCCATTTTATCAATTTTGACGAGACAACCTGTGAAGACCCGGGGTCTTCCGTGGGCATACCACAACTTAGACAACACAGGGTGAGGGTAAAACGGCATGGCAACACTTTATTGAACCACAAAGCGGACAATAAACACACAGAACAGTCCCAGCAAATACCAAAAATGGTACAACATTACACAGTCTCACCCTTCCTTCTCCGCCCGCCTAGGATAGAGCAGCTGCAACTTTGGAGACTTCCAGGGTCGACGACCTCAACCAGTGGCCCCCCGCTTCTGGCGGGCCCCCACAGAGAGGAGGTAGCGGCAAGCTTAGGAAGCTAGCAGTTCATCGAGGTACAAGACCAGAAGACCCGAGGGTACCAACCTAGCCTCTCTGAGAATTTCCATGGAGCCAGATGACTGGTGGGTCCCAATCTGGCTTCTCCGAATGTCTCCGTGGGTTGCATGCGACCGGTGGGTACCTACTGGCAACCCAAAACAACATATCCATGGGGCCAGGTGACTTCTTTGTCCCAACCCTGGTCTCCCCAAAATGTATCCATGTCTCTCTGATGGTCAATGGAGCAGATCCGAATTTTTCCAGTCAGGGCCAATACCCTTAGGCTGCGTGCCCACTATGCGTTTTTCAAGCGTTTTTGCCACGGAATTTCCGCAGCGAAAATGCTTAAACGCTTGGTAATACGTGCCTCATGGTCCCCAATGATAATCCGCATATGCTGTGCACATGCTGCGGAAATTTCCGCTGCGGATTATCATTGCGGAAAAATACGCAGCATGTCCATTAATTTTGCGGACACGCAGTGTAATTGCCGCCATTGACTTGCATTGAAACGCTTGATATCTGCATCATTACATGTGCACACGCGGATATGAAGAGATTCAATTTGCGGATGGTACCCAGGTCTGGAGAAGACGAGACTCTCCTCCAAACCTGGGTACCATGGTACCTGTAAAAAAAAAAGAATTTAAAATAAAAAATAAAGATTATACTTACCTTCCGATGTCCCCCGGCCTCCTCAGCGATGTGTGTTGGGCGGTTCGCGGTGGTGTGAGGACCTGACATGACGTCATTTAGTCATGTGACAGGTCACGCGACCGCTGACGGGGGTGGTTGCGTGACCTGTCACATGACTCAATGACGTCATGGCAGGTCCTTTTACACAACCGCGAGACACCAGGGAGACCGGACGCATCGGAGAAGGAGACCGGGGACCATCAGAAGGTAAGTATAATCTTTATTGTTTGTTTTTTACCATTCTTATTCTTTTTTTTTTTTTTTAACCATTGGTTGGTCACACTGTATAAATCCATGCCGGTTGCATGGATTTATAAAGTGTGACCAAGTTGTCAAGCACTTTTCCAAGTGATGCTATAATTGCTTGGAAAAGCGCTTGATGACCTGCATGCAGAAATGCATGCAAAAAACGCTTGACAAACGCTTCTCCCTGGCAGGAAAAACGCATGTAAAATCCGCATGCATTTTTACTGCCAGGGAGAAGCAGAAAAAATATGCAGCATTTCTGCATCGTGGGCACATAGCTTTAGACTGGAATCATGTAGAATTCAAATCTGTGTCTCCTTGGGCAATGCCATGCAATCCATCTACTTTCCTGAAGGATGTCTCTCATTCTCCTTGTAAAGTCTTTCTAATTCTCTTTGATTCTCTGTCCCAAGTTGCACTGCTACAAAAATACATGTCCCTTCTGCTTCTCTGGGCTCAGCCCCTGAATGGCAGACCTGCCCTCACCCTCCTCCCCTAAAGCTAAGTGTGCATTAGTGGAGGTATCTTTCTCAGGTTGACCACATCACCTAGGTCTACATGTGAGACTCCCTGTGGTGAAGGCTCCACCGGATTTTCTTTCAACACTTACGCAATGGGCATAGACGAATTTTGAATAATGGTTAGAGGCTCCTGAGATACTAATGAGATTAGTGGAATGCAGGACACTTTACAGGTTAAATTAGTGTACATAAACTGACCAGCAAGCAGAACATTAATAAAACACAGCCAGTAATCTCTAATAAAACACAATAATGTATTTCTCTTGGATTAACAGATCTAATTGTCTGGCTAATTAAGATTTTATGCTGTATTGTCACACAATCCTTTAATATTTATGGTTGCCAAGACAACAGATGATCATTTTGTTTTTAGAGAGATAAGCCACTGCCTTTTGAAATGGATGGGAGAGATAACTATAGAATGTGTATGGTTAGCTTTGATTGCTTATGGATAGGGCAATTTTTCATTTTTGTTCTTTCGCTTTTTCCTTGCCTTTTTCCAAGGATCATAACTTTTTTCTTTTTTCATCAACATAGCTGTATGAGGGCTTGTTTTTGGCAGGGTGAGTTGTAGTTTTGAAAGACACCATTCATTTTACTATGAAAGGTACTGAAAAAATTTGAGTGTGATAAAATGGTGAAGAAAATACAACTCTGCTATGGTTTTTTGAGCTTTATTTTTACAAGATTCACTGTATGTCAAGGCAGCATGATTCTTCCAGTCTGTATGATTACTGTAAGACAAATACTGCATAGTTTTGTTTTTATTTAAGTGATGAAAAAAATTAATGTTTGTAAAAAAAAAAAAATAATAATTAGGTTTATGCATAATTTTCTCATACCTGTAATGTTTTAATTTTTCCATAGACATACCTCTGTGAGGGCTTGTTTTTTGCCTGGAGAGCGGACATTTTCATTTATACCATTTTAGTATTTTGATCGCGTCAAAATTTATTTTTTTAGGGAGGTTTCATGAACAAAAATAACAATTCTGGCAATTTATTTTTTATTCTCTTTTTTAGACGATTGCAGGTTAAAGTCCCCAAAGAAGACTACAAAAAAAGTAAAAATGTTTAAAAAAAAGTAAAAAAAAATATATAAAAGTTCAAATCACTTCTGTTATTCCCAATTGAAAATAATTAAATAATAAAAAATTCATATTAGCTATCGCTGCATCAATAAAAGTCTAATCTATTACAACACAAAATAAGTTAGTCAATCAGTAAACAGCATAAGAAGAAAAAAATAAGAGAATCACAAGAATTTCTTTTTTATTGTTGTTGCAACAGTGGACAAGAATGCAAAAAGAAGCATTAAATAGAAAATAAATAATAAAGTTTTGGTAATGCCTTAATCGTACTGACCTGGGGAATTAAATTTCCAGGTAATTTTTACTGCACTATAAACACAATGACAGCGAAACCTAAAAAACAGTTGCAGAACTGCAGTTTTTTTTGTGCAATTTCACTACACAATGTTTTTTTTTCCTGTTTTCTGGTTAATTGAATAGAAAACTGCAACTCACCCTGCAGAAAAACAAGACCCCATATGGCTATTTGGATGGAAAAATAAAAAAAGTCATGGCTCTTTGAAGAAGAGAAGAAAAAAACAAATTACAACAATAAAATAAAAACTATCGCCCTATCAAAAAGGGGTTAAAGGCCACTGCAAAATTGTGGCGGTTTATTAATGGCAACTCGGGAATAAAAGCTCCACCATATAAAATGTTAAATACAATGTCAAATGTATGTTTAGAATAATTATAACAATAGTGACATGACTGTATTAAGCAATCCATATATTTATATACTGTACATATGTTTTTTATTATCAATCAAACCTGTTCCTTGAGCACATTATATGTACATATATAATATTCCTACTCTTTTTTTCATTTATTTTGAATATTTAAGCTAGCTCATCATGGTATTAAATAAGGAAACCATATAAATCCTTAATAGTTCTGAGAATAATATTCATCCACATTCATGAACAATTATAGCCTAAAGGCTCTATTTACCGATCCACATCCATCTTTCCTACAGAAATTGCTTATGACCCTATTCATATGCCTATATTTTATTGCAATTCCCTATGGCTAAAGCTAACTCTTCAGTCTTTACCCACTGCCCTCATTTAGTTTGCCAAGGTGCTTTAATATAATTGAAGAAATAGTAAAATGCGTGTGTGGTATTGGTTACTAACATGTGGGCCACACTACAAAGAAGGAGAATCAATGGAGGGCAAAATTAAGAGATTTGCATCCTCCCAGCAGTCTTGATATTGTGCATCTTACTAATTGTGCTATACAGAAATTGTACGTCAGCTCCTATGTCAAGACACTAGGAGAAATGTAACAGTAAATTTAACTGCCAGGATTGTACGTACATAAACCAGCTTCCTTCCTGTATACAGATCCACTTAATGCTTAGATTTATATAACAGAATAGGGAAATAATCTTTAAATTAATTCTAATGCTTAATAGCGTTTCTGTAAACCACAGCAGGTTAGGAATACTTGACAATATTCTTGTCGTCACAAGGTTTTCAGCTTTTTTGTTAAACAAAAATGAGTGTTCTGCACCTACAGGAGGGAATGATGCCACAGATCAAAGGACGGAGCTTGGGGGCATCTTTTCTCACTTATCTGGAATTATCTTTCTGTAATGAAAATGTACATGTAAAAGAATCATAGACTCATAGAATGTTAGAGTTGGAAGGGACCTCCAGGGTCACTGTGTCCAACCCCTATTCAATGCAGGATTCACTAAACCATCTCAGACAGATGTCTGTCCAGCCTCTGTTTGAATACTTCCATTGAAGGAGAACTCACCACCTCTCGTGGAAGCCTGTTCCACTCATTGATCACCCTCACTGTCAAAAAGTTTTTTCGAATATCTAATCTGTATCTTCTCCCTTTCAGTTTCATTCCATTGCTTCTCGTGTTTCCATGTGCAAATTAAAATAAGGATGATCCCTCTACACTGTGACGTCCTTTCAGATATTTGTAAACAGCTATTAAGTCTCCTCTTAGCCTTCTTTTTTGCAAGGTAAACATTCCCAGATCCTTTAACCGTTCCTCGTAGGACATAGTTTGCAGTCTGCTCACCATCCTGGTTGCTCTTTTCTAAACTTGCTCCAGCTTTTCAATTTCTTTTTTAAAATGTGGTGCCCAGAACTGGACACAGTACTCCAGATGAGGCCTGACCAAGGAGGCGTAGAGGGGGATAATTACTTCACATAATCTAGACTCTATGCGTCTCTTAATACATCCCAAAACTGTGTTTGCATTTTTTGCTGCTGCATCACACTGTTGACTCATGTGCAGTTTGATCTATTAGTATATCGAAGTCTTTTTCACATGTGCTGTTGCTTAGTTCTATTCCTACCATTCTGTAGATGTAATTTTCACTTTTCTTGCCTAGATGTAGAATCTTGCATTTGTCCCTGTTATATACCATTGTATTGATCGCTGCCCATTGTTAAAGCTTATGTAGATCCTATATCTCTAGTGTTAGCTATCCCTCCTAGCTTTGCATCGTCTGCAAATTTGATTATTTTACCTTCAGTTCAATTATCTAGATCATTTATAAAAACAGTGAACAACACTGGGGCCAGGACAGAGCCTTGTGATACCCCACTTGAAATACTCTTCCAATTGGATGTGCAGCCAGTTATTATCACTCTTTGAGTAATCCACCTAACTGTAGCCTTGTCAATCCCATACTTGGTTATTTTTTCAATAAGGATACTTTATCAAATGCTTTGTTGAAGTCGAGATATACTATATCTACCCATTTCCCTGATCTACCCAGTCAGTGATTCCATCATAGAAGGAAATTAGATTAGTCTGGCATAACTTGTTTGCTACAAACTCATGCTGGCTCTGGTTAATTACTGTATTCTTATCCAAGTACTTACATGCTTGCTGTTTAATAATTTGTTCAAAGTTATTTCCTGGTATATAAGTAAGGCCCACTGGCCTGTAATTCCCTGGCTCCATATTCTATCCTTTTTTGAAGATAAGGACAACATTTTCCCTTCTCCAATCTTCTGGGACTTATCCAGTTCTCCAGGATTTTTCAAAAATGTTGACTAGTGGTTCTGCAATTTCCTCTGCTATCTCTTTCAGTGCCCTAGGATATAAGTCATCTGGACCAGGAGATTTAAATTCATTTAAATTAGCTAAGTGTTCATTCACCATCTCTCGGTCTATAAATAGTGTGCATTCTTTTATTCCTTTGATAGATAGATCGTGACGATCAGTTGATGTTACATTTACTTTCTTAGAGAACTCAGATGCAAAATAGGAATTAAAATTTCGGCCTTCTCCACATAATTTTTGATCACTTCACCCTTTTCATCCTGTTAAAATCGTATAGCATCTTTGAATTTTCTTTTGCTTTTGAGATACCCCCAAAATCCTTTTTTATTGCTTTTGGTCTCCCTTGCAAGCCTCACTTCATTACTGGCTTTAGATCTTCTAACGCTTGCTCTGCATTCCCTGCAGACAGCATTGTATTCTTCTTTAAATATACCCCCCTCTTTCCATTTAATATACATTTGTTTTTTCCCTCATCCATTCTGGTCTCCTTAAATGCTTCCAATTCTTCCTTCTTTTCGGGATTGTTACTGATTGTGCAGTGAGAAGTTTAGCAAAATCTCCCATCTTTCTTGGACATTTCTGTCATTTAGAACATCCAGCCATTGGACTTTTTTGTACCCTCTTTCTGAGTCCATTAAAATCTTTCTTTCTGAAGTCCAACCTTAAAGTCTGAGTCCTCGCTGGTCTTCCTACTCGCTTATAATCCAAAATTCGAGGATAGCATGATCGCTGCCTCCTAAATTCCCAGTCACCTTTACTTCCTCAACCATTTCCTCCCTGTTGGTAAGAATTAGGTCCAAGATGGCAGATCCTCTTGTTCTCTCTTCTACCTTTTGAAAGATAAAGTTATCAGCGAGAGAAGATAAGAATTTTCTGGACCCATTACTGTTGCCTGCGGAGAGATTCCCAACAAATATCTGGATAGTTAAAATCTCCCATGACCACTATGTCATACTTTTTTGAGAACAGAGACATCTGATGTAAAAAGAGTTAATCCATATCTTCAGTCTGTCCAGGTGGCCTATAGTAAACACCTACAATAATGTCCTTTCTGTTCTTCTCTCCTTGTATTCTTACCCAAACATTTTCTGCAGAGCTACCATTCTCTGAAACTAGGATCTCTGTGGAGATATACTTTTTCCTAACATTTCCTTCCCTCTTGTTAATTCTGTTTGTACTAAATAAGTTGTAGCCTTCAAGGTTTGTATTCTAATCATGTGTATCATCCCACCAAGTTTCAGTGATGCCTATGACATCATATCTCTCTTGCGGTGTGAGCAGCTCCAATTCTCCTTATTTGTTTCCCATGCTCTGTGCATTTGTATAGATACATTTTAGTTTGTAGTCAGTTTCTCTTGCACTTCTATTTTCATTCAGAATTTGTTGTTTTTGTTCTTTATTTTCACTTATAATAGCAGGGTTCTCAAAAGAATTCATTAGCTGCATATTTTTTTCTGACCGTATGTTTCCCATCCCATCATGCTCTGGTTTAAAGCTCTCCTGATGAGTGTAGCAAGACGTCTACCAAATGTGTTTTCTTGTTTTTGTAAGATGCAACCCATCTCTAGCAAGGAGTACATAATAACTTGCATCAGGTATAATCACAAAATAAAACCTAATAACTAATGACTACATACTAGTGACCTATTGGCCTACATAACTGTGCAAACAAACAAACTCTGAAATGACTTTCTATTCAAAGCAGTCTTCTAAGTTTTCTTCACATGTTTGTTGTGGTAATTACTTGTAGTCTTTAAATATAAAAATTCTTTGACGTGCTTTTCCTATGATCCTGTCTAGAAATTCATGAATAGATTGACAACTGGGTATCACCAGTTTGGGGTGTATAAATATCCAGTATTATACTGTTCAATCAGAGCTGACTATTAGACACTTGAGACACACCTCTTTCACAAAAGAAATGCTAACACCCATTTGTCAATTTATTTATAAATATTCAGAAGTAATAACAAAAGAATGACACATACTGAACTAACAGAAAAGTTCCACAATTAATAGATTATGGGGAGTGTAATTATTTCTTAAAAATGTAAGGTGGGATGACAAGTCCCCGTTAATAGCAAAAGGAAAACTTTTAACTAAATAAAATTTTTATCCAATTGTTATCATGTCTAATATCCGTTCTTTACTTATTTATTTATGTACCTATAATACATTACCCCACCTTACTCTCATTTTATTTATTTTGCACGACATATTATGTATAGCAATGGATCCATAGCATTGTTCACGGCTTCTATGTCTTCTTGAAATTCACGGTGTATCTCTTTAGTCTTCAATTCATAAGAGATGTTTTGCATACATTAAGAGTTGTTTATACATTAGCTTCCATATACAATACATAAAACACTGTCATCATGGTCATTGTCTTTATATTATATCTAACATACGATTTATAGTGGAAATCAAATTACACCCTACTGTATATGTGAATAACACTATAATAAGTGATTGCCATTTTATTAGCAAAATTGAAATCCCTTTCCAAAAATGAAGTAATAAGAAATGATAGGTAGGCATCCTAAAAAAATCAGTACCTGCAACAAGTTGCTGCTTTAGTGTGGTGCATACAGATGTAAAATTTGTCTAATAAAACAGGTGTGCAAAAAAATTTGTTAGTGACATGCACACTTTGTGAGACAGCCACAGTTAAATCTCTGGATTTTGGAGTATTTTCTTTTATATTATTAATTAATAATTATCCACCTTTCACCAAAGGATTGCAAAAGAAATGCGAAAACTCAGTAGACCTGCTTGACACAAGCAAGCACTCCATCTCTGACTGACAAGGATTTCAGATTTTTTTTTCTATAAAAAGTATTAACCTGGCTTGCTGCTTTCTAGTGCATTAAAAGTGAAAAAAAAGGCAATTGCAATTCAAATGCAGTAGTAAAAATTCCAGCTACAGCTTAGCAATAATGAATCACACTGAGTCTGGCACTGCTGCTGGCAACTGCCCTATTTCTTGTTCCCTCAATCGATAGAATCTCTGTATTATTCACAGACTACTACTATCATCTTCAGTGGTGCAGTTGTGCAACTCCTTACTGTCTGAAATATTTGCCCGATTATTTTATGGGTTTCTCTTCCTATTTCTGTTGCTAAGCTATGAGATCAGATATCCTTTCACTATCCTAAATTATCCTAATATGGCTGATTCATTCCCTGTCTTGGCTTTTGTACAGGCTATAATATTCCCTCCTGATTATTAGTGCTATACTGTGTGATGTGCTAGCTGCACGGCATTATAGTTAAATCTACGCGGTTTCGTCTAAGATCATGTATTGCACTGCCTGACCGAAATAAATATCTTTTACACTAACATAACAAAGAAAAGTGTTGACCGCTAAGGAAGTAGGGGTGTCTGTGAGGAGATTGCCATACCATTGCATTCACTGCTTTATTTTCTCAAACTGTGAGTAGGAAGCAGGTTTATTGAGGATTGTCTTAGGAAAGTAAAACCAACATTACACATGAATATTAATACTGTGTTATAATATTACAGAAAAAAAATGAATGATAAATCCATTTTGATACAGGAAAAAGATATATCTTTGTACCATGTTAGCCAGTAGAATAAGCCAGATGTTACCATCTTACTACAGTGAATTTGTTATTACTCAATATTTTCCATTTATGAAGTAATCAGAGTCTGGAAAAATAATAGCGTTGAAACTTTGGCTCATTGACTCCAACTTTTCAACTGCTTGTGCCTCCATTGTCCCACTGTACATCAAAACAAGTGTCTACAATGCTGTTATACTCTCCAGTAGTAAAAATTTATTTTGTACAATGATAAATTATTCCCATTGATTTTGATAGTCAACTGGGTAAGGGAAAAAAAATCAGTTTGGGCTTGGCCCCTAAGTTATAAAGAAAAGAAACAGGCAAGGCATATACAAATTCAATTGAAATATCACTGCAAGAGGACAATCTAAAAAGCCGATGAGCGCAGCAGACAAAAGTAACTACAGTACAGACCAAAAGTTTGGACACACCTTCTCATTTAAAGATTTTTCTGTATTTTCATGACTTTGAAAATTGTACATTCACACTGAAGGCATCAAAACTATGAATTAACACATGTGGAATTATATACTTAACAAAAAAGTGTGAAACAACTGAAAATATGTCTTATATTCTAGGTTCTTCAAAGTAGCCACCTTTTGCTTTGATGACTGCTTTGCACACTCTTGGCATTCTCTTGATGAGCTTCAAGAGGTAGTCACCGAAAATGGTTTTCACTTCACAGGTGTGCCCTGTCAGGTTTAATAAGTGGGATTTCTTGCCTTATAAATGGGGTTGGGACCATCAGTTGTGTTGTGCAGAAGTCAGGTGGATACACAGCTGATAGTCCTACTGAATAGACTGTTAGAATTTGGATTATGGCAAGAAAAAAGCAGCTACGTAAAGAAAAACGAGTGGCCATCATTACTTTAAGAAATGAAGGTCAGTCAGTCCGAAAAATTGGGCAAACATTGAACGTATCCCCAAGTGCAGTTGCAAAAACCATTAAGCACTACAAAGAAACTGGCTCACATGAGGACCGCCACAGGAAAGGAAGACCAAGAGTCACCTCTGCTTCTGAGGATAAGTTTATCCGAATCTCCAGCCTCAGAAATCGCAGGTTAACAGCAGCTCAGATTAGAGACCAGGTCAATGCCACACAGAGTTCTAGCAGCAGACACATCTCTACAACAACTGTTAAGAGGAGACTTTGTGCAGCAGGCCTTCATGGTAAAATAGCTGCTAGGAAACCACTGCTAAGGACAGGCAATAAGCAGAAGAGACTTGTTTGCACTAAAGAACACAAGGAATGGACATTAGACCAGTGGAAATCTGTGCTTTGGTCTGATGAGTCCAAATTTGAGATCTTTGGTTCCAACCACCGTGTCTTTGTGCGACGCAGAAAAGGTGAACGGATGGACTGTACATGCCCGGTTCCCACCGTGAAGCATGGAGGAGGAGGTGTGATGGTGTGGGGGTGCTTTGCTGGTGACACTGTTGGGGATTTATTCAAAATTGAAGGCATACTGAACCAGCATGGCTACCACAGCATCTTACAGCGGCATGCTATTCCATCTGGCTTGTGTTTAGTTGGACCATCATTTATTTTTCAACAGGACAATGACCCCAAACACACCTCCAGGCTGTGTAAGGGCTATTTGACCAAGAGGGGGAGTGATGGGGTGCTAAGCCAGATGACCTGGCCTCCACAGTCACCAGACCTGAACCCAATCGAGATGGTTTGGGGTGAGCTGGACCGCAGAGTGAAGGCAAAAGGGCCAACAAGTGCTAAGCATCTCTGGGAACTCCTTCAAGATTGTTGGAAGACCATTTCCGGTGACTACCTCTTGAAGCTCATCAAGAGAATGCCAAGAGTGTGCAAAGCAGTCATCAAAGGAAAAGGTGGCTACTTTGAATAACCTAGAATATAAGACATATTTTCAGTTGTTTCACACTTTTTTGCTAAGTATATAATTCCACATGTGTTAATTCATAGTTTTGATGCCTTCAGTGTGAATGTACAATTTTCATAGTCATGAAAATACAGAAAAATCTTTAAATGAGGTGTGTCCAAACTTTTGGTCTGTACTGTACATGGATAACGATGAGGAAATGTTTACTTTTAGCTAAAAAACAACAACATTTTAATATGATTTATAATTATTTGCCAAAACAGGAATATTTAATTCCATTCCTAGTTCCTAAGTAGCTGCAACAATGCAGAAGAATGTTTGCAAAATACTGTACGGCATATACAGTGTGATCATCTTGTGCCTTAAGATGGTACTAGCTGTGCTATACAAGGAAATCCTGGCACTGCTTTCTGTTCTAGAACAAAATGTAGAATAGCTGTGTTTTGCTTCCCATCTGTAGACATTTGGCATTGATATTACCTTAAGCTGTTTGAAGAGGGACCATAAATGAGGCATGAAAATCTACAGAGACTGTGTCAACTTGTTGATTTCGCTGGTACATTGACATTGATTGCTCTGTTAGGCTCCATCTGGTTTATGAAGCACACATTTAACTGTGACCCTTGTTTTAATTTATGTTACGGCAGGCTTTTCAACATAAAAAAAATATTGGCTTTTTTTCTGATACAGTTTAGTTTTTATTTATGCTAGTAAATACATTAAAAATGTACACATTTAATGTCATATAAACCTCATCTGTAATAAAGGGTTAGTAGAATATCTAGTGACCAAGGGAGCCATAACAAACCTCCAAAGCACCCAGTGGTGCAAGAGTTCAGAGGAGGACATGAACATTTTTATTTATATCTTTAGGCTATATTTGTTTACATGAATAACATTCTTAGCATCTATACATGATCAAATGAGCTGTCTAAGGCTCGTTCACATGTTCAGTTTTTGGGCAGTATTTCACATCAGTATTTCTAAGCCAAAATCAGGAGTAGAACAATCAGAGGAAAAGTATAATAGAAACACGTCACCACTTCTGTATTTATCACCTATTCCTGGTTTTGGCTTAGAAATACTGATGTAAAATACTGACCAAATACTGAACGACTGAACGTGGCCTAAGGCCTCATTCACACATCCATGATGCACGAACGTGTTCTATCCAATTTTTGGACACAAACCTATTATAATCTATGATGCTATTCACAAGTCTGTGTATTTTCATGGACCGTATGTAAGTGTGAAACTTAAGGAGACACGTCTGTTTCTCTCCAGTATCACAGATGAAAAGTTCCAATACAAGTCTATGGATCCTTAAAAAACAATTACTATACGTGTATGCCATCCGTGTGCTGTCCGTATTTAACATTGCAAAGAATAGGAGAACCTTTGTTATTTATTTATCCATCTGTAAAAAAAACGTCTCTCTCTCTAGTCCCAAACTTCCCCCGGAACTCCAACATTAAAACTGACCTCCAGGAGAGTTCTTCACCAGACACTTAGGTACAAACCCTGAACTTTAAAGTTTGGTTCCGCTGATCTCTAATATTGTATGCTACGATGAAAAAAAATAGTTTGCTAGATAAATTTTTACATTTTTAGACTGCCAGCAGTCTGCTATTAACCCCTTACCGATCTTGGATGTACTGAGTACTTCCAGGAGATTTTGCACGCACAGAGGCTGTGCATGTGCGATCGCCGCTGGGTGTCAGCTGATTCTGACAGCTGACACCCAGCACTCAGTGCCAGAAGCGGTGCCCGCACCGCTTCTGATGCTTTAACCCCCTAAATGCTGTGATCACAGCATTTAGCGAGCAGGCAGAGTGACAGAAGCTCCTCTGTTCTTGGATCGGAGACCCCGCGACGTCATCACGGGGTCCGAACGTTGCCATGGTGACCTGATGTTGTCATGATGACATCCGGGTCACCAGGCACAAGTAAGTTAGTTAGTTAGTTAGTTAGTTAGATGCGCAGTCCATGATCTAGCTAGCTTGTGTCAGTGCAGAACTGACAGTTACAAAGCAGTTCCTGTATTGCTATGCCTTATAACTGCAATCAGACTGCTAAATGTCAAAGTCCCATAGTGAGACTAAGTAAAAAAGTACAATAAAGTAAAAAAAAAAAAATGTAAAAATATATTTTTTAAAAATCTGAAAATAATTAAAAATCTAAATATATTGTACTTATAAATTTGTAATTTAATGTAAATAATAACATTTTTAAAAAAGTACACATATTTGGCATTGCCGCATCCGGAACAACCTTCCTCATGAAAATGTCACACTAATTAACCCCTTCAGTGAACACCGTAAAAATAAAAAATAAAAAACTGAGCAAAGAACAATGCTTTATTATCATATCGTCAAACAAAAGGTGGAATAAAATGTGATCAAAAAGATGAATGTAAATAAAAACAGTATCTCTGAAAATGTCATCTTGTCTTGCAAAAAACAAGCTGCCTTTGTGGCAGCTTGTTTTCTCCATCAGCGGAAAAATAAAAAAGTTAGAGCTCTCAGAATAAAGCAATGCAATAATATTTTTTTTTTCTATAGAATAGTTTTTATTGTGTAAAAGCGGCAAAACATAAAATAAGATATAAATGTGGTATCGCTGTAATCGCACTGACCCGAATAATAAACCTGCCTTATCAATTTTACCACATAAAAACCCAATATAAATCTTGTATTGCTGTAATTGCACTGACCCAAAGAATAAAGTAGTCTAATCACTTATACCGCATGAAGAACGGTGTAAAAAATAAATAAAACAAATTCTTTACCTGCTGTTGATTTGTTCATTCTGCCTCCCAAAGATCGCAGTAAGGTTCAGCTCACATTTATATTGCTCTCTGCGACGAGTGCTTACACCTGAGTTTCTGTGTAAATCTCTTAAATACGTGATTCAGACGGAACCAACAGTGGAAGATTCCCTATAATGAGGCAGATGGAGGCACTGTGGACGCCATCTGGCCTATGATCCGGCAGTGTCCATATTTTTAGGCATGCAGAAAAATGTCGTCGACCACAGTTTTGTGCACTTCTGAAAAGAAGAACACCACTGAACAGAGGCCAGACGGAGTCCAGAGTAACTCTGCTGCCTCATTATAGTGATTGGATCCCTCGGGGATTTCATCTGAATCACGTCATTTGGAAATTAAGATTGAAACCCCGGTATCAATGCTCAGCGTAGAGCACAGGATAAATGTGATCCAAAATGTTATGTAAAATGTTCCCAACAAACGTTTCAACTCAATCCACAAAAAAAGCAAGTCCTCACTCAGGTCTGTCATTTGTTAATGGAAATATAGGGGGTTTCCATGTTACTGCTAGTACAAAGGCTCTAGAAAAGCACTATGGCTCCCTGCCCCACAAAAGAAATCCTGCAAATTCTATGCTCCCAAATGCTGTCCCTCCCTTCTGAGCCCCAGTGTGCCAAAACCACATGTGGCGTCCAAATGTTTGGCATTTCTGTAGCGATGATAACCAGCCTAATTTACAGGTGTAGGTCTCCAGAAGCATGAGCTGGTCACTACCATGTATTGGTCACTACAACGTACTGGTCAATACAATGTACTGGTCACTAAAACGGCAGTTTGCAATTTTCACTCAGCAATATCCATTGCTGCTTGATTTTGGAAAACATTCATTTAGTCAAAATAGTCACTACACCTGTAGATAAATTCCAAAAGGAGTATAATTTCTAAAATGGGGTCACTTGAGTGTGTGTGTGTGTGTGGGGGGGGAATTCTGCTCTTGTAGCACTAAGGGGCTCTCCATATGGAGTCTGCAAACTATTTTAGGAAAATCTGCACTCCTGGAGGCAAATATCGCTCCGTCCCTCCCGAGTCTCGCCGTGTGGCTAAGCAGTATTGTACAGCCACATATGTGGAATTGCCACGTCCAGCAGAAATTGTGGGATAAATCTGGTGCCATTTTTACCTATTTCCCAATGTAAAATCTGGGGCTAAGACTGAATTTTGATGGTAAAAATTTAATTATTTTTTCTTCACTGCCCAATGGTATAAAATTCTGTGACCCACCTGTGGTGTCTATATGATCACTGCACCCTTAGATGAATTCATTGAGAGGTGTAGTTTGTAAAATGGAGTCATTTATGGGGAGTTATGGCACCTTAGGGGCTCTACCAGTGGGTCATGGCACCCGCAAACCATAACCGTAAAATCTGTACTATAATATGGTGCTCCTTCCCTTTTGAGCTTTGCACTGTGCCTGAGAAGTATTTCCCGATTGCATGCAGGGTATTCAGGAAAAAATGAACCTCAGTTTGTTGTAAAAAATTCTCCTATTAGCCCTTAGAAAAATTAAAAACTTGGTGCTAAAACAACATTTTAGTGTTAAAAATGTAATTTATTCTTTCTTCACTGCCCAATGGTATAAAATTCTAAGAGACATATATGGTGTCAATACAATCACTGCATCCCTAGATGAATTCATTGGGGGGTGTAGTTTGTAAAATGTTGTCACATATGGGGGTTTCTGTTGTTCTGGCACCTCAGGGGCTCTGCCAATATGACATGACACCCTCAAGCCAAAAAGTAGTTTTTGACCACATATGGTGTATCTGTGTACTCAGGAGAAATTGCACAACAAATTGTGGGGTCAGTTTTCTTCTGTTATCCTTGTGAAAATGAAAACATTTGTGGCTAAAAAAAAAATTTGTGGAAAAAATACATATTTTTTTAATTTAAACTGATCAAAGTTGTAACATTCTATGAAGCATCTGGGGGTTCAAGTTGCTCACCACGTGTCTAGATAAATACCTTGAGGGGTATAGTTTCCAAAGTGGGGTCACTTGCTGGGGATTTCCACTGGTTAGGCACATCAGGGGCTCTCCAAATGGGACATGGCGTCCGCTAATGATTCCATCAAATTTAGAGTTCAAAAAGTCAAATGATGCCCTTTCTTTCCTAGCCTTGCCGTGCGCCCAAACAATAGTTTTCCCCCACATATGGGAGATCGGCGTACTCAGGAGAAATTGCACAACAAATTGTATGGTCCAGTTTTTCCTGTTACCCTCGTGAAAATGCAAACTTTTGGGCTAAGAAACACTTGTGTGAAAAATGTGATTTTTTATTTTTACAGCTCCATGTTATAAACTTCTGTGAAGCACCTGGGGGGTTCAAGGTGCTCACCAAACATCCAGATAAGTTCCCTGAGGGGTCTAGTTTACAAAATGGTATCACTTGTGGGGGGTTTCCACTGTTTAGACAAATTAGGGGCTCTGCAAACGTGACATATTGTCCGCTAATTATTCCAGCAAATTTTGCATCCAAAAAGTCAAATGGTGCTCCTTCCCTTCCGAGCTCTGCCGTGCGCCCAAACAATGGTTTTTCCCCACATGTGGGGTATCGGCATGCTCAGGAGAAATTGCACAACGCAATTTTGGGTCCATTTTTTCCTGTTACCCTTGAGAAAATAAAAAAATTTGGGTCTAAAGTAAAATTTTTGTGAAAAAAAGTTAAATGTTCATTTTTTCCCCCACTTTCTAAAAATTCCTGTGAAGCACTTGAAGGGTTAACAATTTCTTGAATGTGGTTTTGAGCACCCTAAGGGGTGCAGTTTTTAGACTGGTGTCACTTTTGAGTATTTTCTGTCATATAGACAGAAAGTAGACATGTGGGAAATGTTATTTATTAACCATTTTGTAAGACATAACTCTGATTTAAGGGCATAAAAATTAAACGTTTGAAAATTTTAAAATTTTCTACATTTTTGCCAAATTTCCGTTTTTTTCACAAATAAGTGCAAGTCATATCGAAGAAATTTTACCACTGTCATGAAGTACAATATGTCACGAAAAAGCGATCTCAGAATCAGTGGGATCCGTTGACGCGTTCCAGAGGTATTACCTCATAAAATGACAGTGGTCAGAATTGTAAAATTTGGCCTGGTCATGAAGGTGCAAATAGGCTTGGGAGGTAAAGGGGTTAAATAAAAAAGAAGCTAATTTTCACATAGCTAAAATAGCTTGTTTTGGCATACAATTTTCAATTGTGTATGGTGACTTTATGACAGGGAAATAGAAAGCCTATTGCATATGCACAGAAGTACGGAAATTATTTCATCTGAAAACCTTACTTCGGAACATTTCCTTCTTGAAGGCTTTACATTTTTGGCCCTACTTTTTTTGACAGTTCTCAGCAGCACAAATATTTCTGCATATTAACTTCTATTGGTAATTCCTTGCAAAGAGTGTTGGGTTCCAGGAAAGTAAACCTTACCCCTCTGGACTAGGATTTTCATATGGAACCTTTATATCTTTTATAAGGCTACTTTCCCACAATAAGTATCTGATGAGTTTTGATGTTACAGAATTTCTACACCTAGTAGATAAATAAGATTACTTGAAAATTTTTTATTACTTTTTTTACTTGAGTTTTCATCACATTTCTGACACTGTGGTTTTTGTCTGTTTTTGGTATGTCATGCATTAAATAAAGCTGCAATGTCTTTGATACTTCCTGATATTTGGTTTTGACAAAACTTTACTGATACAGTCATGTGTGGATTACATACATCTAATACAATTCTATGGGGAAAATCCGCACATAAAACTCGGCGTATGCAAGAGAAATTGCCATGTTGCAGATTCTAAACACACAGCGCAGGTCAGTTTACATAGCATAAAAAAACCTCAGTGGGCACGAGATTTCTATAAATCCCATCCAATTTACTGGAACTGTAAGACGATTTGTTTTTCTGTGCAATGAAAATATGCAGCATCAAAAACTCACCAAAAACTCATCATTGGAACTTCCACTACTCGGACAACCCCATCTCAATCAGCATGTTTGCACCAGTAAAATAGCAACACATATCAGACATCAAAGGGATGTGAGCGGTCTGCCGCAGCTCTGACTTCCTCTTGATGTCTGAGAGTGAAGCTGACGCTAATTGGGTGCAGGGCTTACGTGACATAACAATCTCAGGCACATCCAGGAGAGCGAGTGCCGACACCACTGGAATAAGTAATAATAAGAAAAAACGCAGCACTACTGGACCTGGGTGCTTGAGTTGGGTCCAAAGCCTTGAGATATAGTGATAACCTCAGCACACCAAATGATATAAAAGGTACTTTTATTAGCAGTCCACAGTAAAGACGTTTCGGTCAACACGACCTTCATCAGTGTACTGCATGTAAACAGAAATATACAGAAATAGAGACATTACAATAATTGTAAAATTACAATTAATATATGTTAGACATATATAAAGAGAAGAGGTCTATGTGTCTATGTAACCTTTATCCAGCAAATAAAACAAGAAGAACGGAGCAACCTACCAAATTACTGGGATGGGAGCAGGAAAAAGGAAGGAGATGGGACCCAATACTGGGGATCCTATGGAGAGAGTGCATGTTATAAAGTTATGTGGAGCTGGAATAGGGTGAGGGCTATAAGAGAGCTAAACATACCGTATTTGTAAAGAGCCTGGAGTTAAGTGCTGCCTGGATCGCGGTATCCACCGCTGGATATTTGCAGGGTGTACGTATAGAGGGACTGTCTATAAGTATGGGTGAAGGGGAGGAGGGTTTAGCTGTCAGCCAATGAGAGGAGTGGATGTGCCGGTGAATCGCGCTACTAGCGGTGACGTCACAGGAAGTGACGCGAAACGGGGAGGTGCCGGCTTCTGATTGGTCCGGTGCCGCGCTTGCGCACATGCGTGCGTGTCAGTCGGCGTGCAGGTGCGTTCCAGGGACCAGGAAGTGGTTTCTGTATTGGAGTATGTGATACACTGCCGGAAAAAAGAAGCAGGAAGCGTTTTCACCATCGGGAGAGGGGGTAGTAGAGAGCAGGAGAGGTATGGGAGGACGAGGGTGGGTATGGATCCATGATCTGTAACATGAAATAAATTATCAGTTGAAGTTACATGGCACAACACAGTCAAAAGCACATCACAATATTGTTATGATATCCTGTAATAGGTAGGTATGTATCAATCATGATCCTCATGATGAATACCAAATAAAGATTCAATATTAACCCATTCGAGAGTAAGAGGAGTATCCACACATAAGCTAAAGGTCCCTGCTTGAGCAATATAGGATCTGGTGAATTTATATCAATGAGTGAAGATAATAATCCTAGTGTGGTCAAATTACCATATACTAGGTGAGTATGCGTCAATCATGATCCTACTGATAAAAGACAAAATCAAGATTAGATATTGACCCATTATGGAGTAGGAGGGATATACTCATATAAGCTAAGGTCCCTATTTGAGCAATTTAGGATCAGGTGAATTTAAATGAATGAATGGAGATCATAATCCTTGTTGAGCCCTTTGGGATGAAGGGACTGCAGTTCATGAATCCAAAATGCCTCTCTCTGTTTGAGGGTTTGGATTCGATTACCCCCACGGCGGGGTGGTCTGATCTGCTCTATGACTTGAAATCGTAATTGGGACACATTGTGTCCTGCTGCTATGAAGTGTTGGGGAATAGGTAGAAGTAGATTTTTGCATCTGATGGTGGATTTGTGTTTGGGTCTCCGGTCTAAGAGCAAATATAGGCCTCCCCGAGGCACACATCCACTTGAAACCTTCATCGGGTTCGTGGATGGGGCTTTTCAAAAATTACGCTCCAATATTGACAAAGGCAGAACACATTATCAGACGAATCTCTCTCCCCTTGACCGACAGGCCCTAAGAAGCCTGCAAGAGGACAAAGATTTGGTTATAAAGCCAGCTGATAAAGGTGGAGCAGTAGTGGTCATGAACAAGTGTGATTACATTACGGAAATTCTGAGACAACTTAATGATGAGTCCACATACCGTAAACTACCTACGGATCCGACTACAAAAATACAAACACTCATCATCTCTACACTACAACGTTTCTTAACAGCCAATGTCATTGACTTAAAAACGTACGAATACTTAATCAATCCACATCCAATTATACCGGTATTTTATGTCTTACCAAAAATCCATAAAAGTCTTACCCAACCCCCCGGGCGTCCTATTGTGGCCTCCACGGACTCCGTCTTATCACCTCTGGCAATTTTCTTAGAAAAGATCCTCACACCACTTACCCAAAAAAGTCCATCTTATCTATTAGATACAGGTGCCTTTCTTGAGACTATCAAGACACTCAAACAAGTTTCTCCAGAAGCCATCTTAGTGTCTCTAGACGTCACCAGTCTCTATACTTCGATTCCCCATGATCGGGGTATCCAAGCAGTCACACAAATGTTGAGAGACTCAGATACCAACCCATCAATAATTGACTTAACCGTAGAACTCCTAACAATAGTCCTTACAAATAACTACTTCCTCTTTCAGGATACATTTTACATACAGACCAAGGGGACCGCAATGGGCTCTAATGTAGCCCCCCCTTACGCAAACTCTTACATGTCCACCTTTGAGACACAGTTTGTATACAGTAATTTACTGTTTCAAGAACATTCCATTCTATGGAAACGATACATAGATGACATCTTCTGTATCTGGACAGGTTCCCAGGACACCTTAGATGAATTCTTCATGGCTCTTAATACCTCCTGTCCAGGCTTACATTTCACTCTCAACCATCACCCACATCAGATCAACTTTCTAGATACTTTAGTTATCAAAGATGCTTCAGGACTATTGACCACTGACATCTACAGGAAACCCACAGATCGCAACACACTCCTACATTTTTCAAGTAACCACCCAACCCCCATGAAACATGCCATTCCCAAATCACAATTCCGGAGGGTTGAACGTATTGTGACAGACACGACATTACGTGAAGTCAGAGTAAAAGAAATGACACAGAAATTTGTAGAAAGAGGATACCCTCAGGATCTTCTACACGAATCACAGCACCACCGGACACAACCACGACAAGACGCATCCGATCGCATTCCATTTGTACACACATATCACCCCCTAGCTTACACTATACACCGCACGATACGCAAACATTGGAATATTCTTCAAACAGGCTACCCTACCATCAAATCCTTTCATCAACCTTTCCTACCTTGCTTTAAAAGAGCACCTAACATTAGAGACTCATTAGTCCGAGCTGACATAGGGACAACGTCCCTCGGTCCCCGGCAAAGATTCCTACAAACCCCTAAGAAAGGAACCTTCCCATGTCTACATTGCCATCAGTGCCACAATATCCTTAGAGGGGATACTATCCATCACCCACAAACAGGCAAGAAATACACAATTAAGGATTACTATACCTGCGACACGAATTTTGTTGTATACCTAGTGAAATGCCCCTGTGGCCTGGTCTACGTAGGGGAAACAACTCAACCTATCAAAGACAGAATTTCCAAACACAAATCCACCATCAGATGCAAAAATCTACTTCTACCTATTCCCCAACACTTCATAGCAGCAGGACACAATATGTCCCAATTACGATTTCAAGTCATAGAGAAGATCAGACCACCCCGCCGTGGGGGTAATCGAATCCAAACCCTCAAACAGAGAGAGGCATTTTGGATTCATGAACTGCAGTCCCTTCATCCCAAAGGGCTCAACAAGGATTATGATCTCCATTCATTCATTTAAATTCACCTGATCCTAAATTGCTCAAATAGGGACCTTAGCTTATATGAGTATATCCCTCCTACTCCATAATGGGTCAATATCTAATCTTGATTTTGTCTTTTATCAGTAGGATCATGATTGACGCATACTCACCTAGTATATGGTAATTTGACCACACTAGGATTATTATCTTCACTCATTGATATAAATTCACCAGATCCTATATTGCTCAAGCAGGGACCTTTAGCTTATGTGTGGATACTCCTCTTACTCTCGAATGGGTTAATATTGAATCTTTATTTGGTATTCATCATGAGGATCATGATTGATACATACCTACCTATTACAGGATATCATAACAATATTGTGATGTGCTTTTGACTGTGTTGTGCCATGTAACTTCAACTGATAATTTATTTCATGTTACAGATCATGGATCCATACCCACCCTCGTCCTCCCATACCTCTCCTGCTCTCTACTACCCCCTCTCCCGATGGTGAAAACGCTTCCTGCTTCTTTTTTCCGGCAGTGTATCACATACTCCAATACAGATACCACTTCCTGGTCCCTGGAACGCACCTGCACGCCGACTGACACGCACGCATGTGCGCAAGCGCGGCACCGGACCAATCAGAAGCCGGCACCTCCCCGTTTCGCGTCACTTCCTGTGACGTCACCGCTAGTAGCGCGATTCACCGGCACATCCACTCCTCTCATTGGCTGACAGCTAAACCCTCCTCCCCTTCACCCATACTTATAGACAGTCCCTCTATACGTACACCCTGCAAATATCCAGCGGTGGATACCGCGATCCAGGCAGCACTTAACTCCAGGCTCTTTACAAATACGGTATGTTTAGCTCTCTTATAGCCCTCACCCTATTCCAGCTCCACATAACTTTATAACATGCACTCTCTCCATAGGATCCCCAGTATTGGGTCCCATCTCCTTCCTTTTTCCTGCTCCCATCCCAGTAATTTGGTAGGTTGCTCCGTTCTTCTTGTTTTATTTGCTGGATAAAGGTTACATAGACACATAGACCTCTTCTCTTTATATATGTCTAACATATATTAATTGTAATTTTACAATTATTGTAATGTCTCTATTTCTGTATATTTCTGTTTACATGCAGTACACTGATGAAGGTCGTGTTGACCGAAACGTCTTTACTGTGGACTGCTAATAAAAGTACCTTTTATATCATTTGGTGTGCTGAGGTTATCACTACGACACCACTGGAATGGCGCCAGTACCGGTGGTAAGTATAAGTGTTGTTATATTACTTGTACAAACATGCTGGTTGAGAAGTGGTTGTCCATGTGGTGGACAATCCCTTTAACCCAATTGTCACATGATCGGAGTATGACAGAATGGCGCCTAGAGGATCTTCTCAGTTACTTTCTTCTGTATTTTCTGTTCTTGACGGCACCTAATAGTTGGGAAATATACTCACCATAGCTTATGATGTACAGTACTAAATTCTTTTTCCTAATCATTTGATATCTTTACTTTTCTATGTCCTCTTTCTATTGCTTTTGGCCCCTGATTGTACAGTGTGTGCCTGAATATATTATTGCAATATAATTCTGGTCATGCTACAATTTAATAAAAATACAAATACTTTAAGCGAAAATACAAGATAAAATTTGTTTCTAGGACAAAATAACCAGCCAGTTTATGGTCTGTATGTTCCTGCTTAAGCAATTTATAGGAAGTGTATATAAAATGAAGTAGTACAAACACGTTAATGGGAATAGACATATATTCCTGGAAATCATTAACCATGAGAAAGCTCACTCTTCTTGGCATTGCTGCTTATGTTGCCCTTTTGAGGAAATAACTACATATTTTCTTGGCAGGCATATTAGACTGAAATTTTGTTCTTAATTGCATTGCTTACACCTTCATCTTGCTGCTTTCATCAAAGCATAAGAAAAATAAATCTAGTCTACTAAAAAATTCAGTGAGTTATGTACCGAATACATAGAGCAGTAAATTGTCTTTTTAATGGAAACAAAAAGGATCTGATAATGAATCCAATTTTTGCCATTCTGCATTTCATTTCCTTAAGAGTACAATATATGTTGCATAAATTGTAGTTATATATTTTTTAACAAGCTGAAAATACCAGTGTGCGATGAAAAAGAAAATAGAATTGAGTAGTTTTCTTAGCATAAAAATTGCAGTAATAAAATCCCTGCAAATTAATCGCAACATCAAAGGCTAAGGCCATGTAAATCCTGAATATTCAGAAATATAACCATTTTTACTGTGACCTCGATCTAGAGACCTGATGGTGATAAGTGGACTTTGGACTTTTTTTTACCTCGCTCTTTCTTTTACTAAAGTAGTTTACAGTAAGTTACACAGAAGGAAGAAACCTATGGCCGGCACTTTGGAATGATTTTTTTGGGGTAAGTCAACATATTTTTAGATAAAATGATTTGGTCAGTGCCGTCTCCAGGTTTGTGAGGGCCTTTGGGTGATAGAGTCCCACTGGGTCCCTCTTCACTTTTGATTTTCCTCTTCACCTTACAAAAGCCATAATTTTTCTATATTTTGATCTATGACGTTGTATGAGGGCTTATTTTTGTGCGATATAACCTGTATTTTACATAATTACAATTTTGAAGTCTATACAACTTTCTGATCTCCTTATATTCCAGGTTTTAGGGAGGCAAAGTTACCAAAAAAATTAGAATATCATCAAAAAGTTAATTTTTCAGTTTTTCAATACAAAAAGTGAAGCTCATATACAGTGCCTACAAGTAGTATTCAACCCCCTGCAGATTTAGCTGGTTTGATAAGATGCAAATAAGTTAGAGCCTTCAAACTGCAAACGAGAGTAGGTTTTATGAACAGAAGCATAAATCTTACAAACCAAAAAGTTATGTTGCTCAGTTGAATTTTATTAAATTTTAAACATAAAAGTGTGGATCAATTATTATTCAACCCCTATGTTTAATATTTTGTGGAATAACCCTTGTTTGCAATTACAGCTAATAATCGTCTTTTATAAGACCTGATCAGGCCGGCACAGGTCTGTGGAGTTATCTTGGCCCACTCCTCCATGCAGATCTTCTCCAAGTTATCTAGGTTCTTTGGGTGTCTCATGTGGACTTTATTCTTGAGCTCCTTCCACAAGTTTTCAATTGGGTTAAGGTCAGGAGACTGACTAGGCCACTCGAACACCTTGACTTTTTCCCTCTTGAACCAGGCGTTGGTTTTCTTGGCTGTGTGCTTTGGGTCGTTGTCTTGTTGGAAGATGAAATTACGACCCATCTTAAGATCCTTGATGGAGGAGCGGAGGTTCTTGGCCAAAATCTTCAGGTAGGCCGTGCTATCCATCTTCCCATGGATGCGGACCAGATGGCCAGGCCCCTTGGCAGAGAAACAGCCCCACAGCATGATGCTGCCACCACCATGCTTGACTGTAGGGATGGTATTCTTGGGGTCGTATGCAGTGCCATCCAGTCTCCAAACGTCACGTGTGTGGTTGGCACCAAAGATCTCGATCTTGGTCTCATCAGACCATAGAACCTTGAACCAGTCTGTCTCAGAGTCCTCCAAGTGATCATGAGCAAACTGTAGACGAGCCTTGACATGACGCTTTGAAAGTAAAGGTACCTTACGGGCTCGTCTGGAACGGAGACCATTGCGGTGGAGTACGTTACTTATGGTATTGACTGAAACCAATGTCCCCACTAACATGAGATCTTCCGGGAGCTCCTTCCTTGTTATCCTTGGGTTAGCCTTGACTCTTCGGACAAGCCTGGCCTCGGCACGGGAGGACACTTTCAAAGGCTGTCCTGGCCGTGGAAGGCTAACAGTAGTTCCATAAGCCTTCCACTTACGGATGATGCTCCCAACAGTGGAGACAGGTAGGCCCAACTCCTTGGAAAGGGTTTTGTACCCCTTGCCAGCCTTGTGACCCTCCACGATCTTGTCTCTGATGGCCTTGCAATGCTCCTTTGTCTTTCCCATGTTGACCATGTCTGAGTGCTGTTCACAAGTTTGGGGAGGGTCTTAAATAGTCAGAAAAGGCTGGCAAAAGAGATCTTTAATCCACACATGTGAAGCTCATTATTCTTGGTGCCTGAACTACTTCTTAATACTTTAGGGGGACCAAACAGAATTCTTGTGGTTTGAGGGGTTGAATAATAAATGACACTCTGAATTAACTTTTAACGTTTAAAAAAAAAAAAAAAAAAAAATTTGCTGCAGTGCATTTCCCACTTCCAGGCTGATCTACAGTACAAATGTCACAATGCCAAGTTAATTCCGCATGTGTCAACCAGCTAAATCTGCAGGGGGTTGAATACTACTTGTAGGCACTGTATAACATTGCAGTTATAGCCCTGGGCTTTAATTAACTGTTCCCAGTATGACAATTTTTCATCTTTAACCCCTTTTCACACCCTGCTGTAAATGTAGGGCACAGCATTGGAGCAGGAGGAGGGGCTGTTTACATACAGCTGAGCTCCCACTGCAACAACCAAGATTGCAGTTATATGAGATACTGGCTGTTTAATCTTTACAAGCCACAACTGCACTGACCATGTATGTTTGATTGCTCCCTATGCCAGTCCATCATCACCCCCACAACATGATCGTGGGTTACCAATAGGTTGCTATGACAGCTGAAGGTATAACAATAAACTCCGTGTTTGCCATATACACCAGCCTATCAAATTTTGTTGGGGCGGGGTCTGATAGGCTTACTGTAAGGCCACGGCCCCACTATCAGTATGTGGTCAGTATTCGGTCAGTATTTTTCCTCAGGAGTGGGAGCCAAAACTAGGTGAGAGCTGAATAATCAGCTTGAGACAGGGTAATAACCAGTTTGTACTTTTCACTGGAACTTTGCAAACAGTTCCAAAAGCTTCTGTACAGTTCACATACAGGGTTTTGGACAGACCTACATGGTGAGGGTTCAGATTCTCTGCTGTGAGGTTGTGTAGCGTTCCTGCTGCAAATCAAACCTCTGGTACATGATTCCTTGGATCCGCAGGGGTCCAAGGTAAACAGTTATTGGATCTGTGATCCCTTCCAGCGAGCAGGCAGCTTGAATCCTGTGGAAAACACCTACTTTCTCTTGCAGCAGAGTTCCTGATTCTTTGCACCGCTGAGCCCCTAGGAAAAAGCACCTTTCTGCTAGTCATAAAGACTGAGCAGTCTTTAAGTTTAGCATGGACCCTGGAAGTCTCTGTGCTATAGGGACTGAGACCTGGCATTGTGCAGCTTGCCCTTGCAGAGAGCATGCTTCTCTCCCTTGCACAGGGCACTCCATGATGCTGTATCTTCCCCACACTACAACTACTCCAGCACCTCCTGCCCTCTCTGAGGGATCATGCACAACTTCCTGATTTGGACAAAAGTGCACAATCCTCCAGTAAGGGATCGGGTAACAATATGTGTATGTAATGAAAACAGCAGAGCACTTAACTGGCAATACATATGAACCACATTACACATGCAGGCATTTTGTGGCGCTACAGACATGGGCGCCACAGAACAATCAGAGAAAAGGTATAATGACAAGTGCACCAATTCTGCATTTATCATCCACTCCTGGTTTTGGCTCCCACTCCTGAGAAAAAATCCTGACCGAATACTGACCAAATACTGATAGTGGGGCCGTGGCCTAACTGTCAAAGACTGATAGGCTTAGTAACTCACCATACAATTTGTACAATGTATTATCAATGTGAAAAAAGGGCCCTTGTTGGACTAGCCGGTATTGTAAAACAATAAATAAATTTAAAAAAAAGAGGAAAAAAATGTTTTTTAGGTGCAAAAAATTAATAGAAAAAGTCCCAAATCCCAATTTAAGTAAGAAAAATTGTGTATTTGTAAAAATAAAAAAAAGACAAAAGCAAAACAAAAACCCAACCCCCCACAAAACAATACATATTTTACATACATTGTTTATCTCTGCACCTCAAATTTTTTTGGGGAAAAACAGAGCCAGTATTGCTTTTCTGTTTATTATGCCTCACAAAAAGAATAGAATAAAATGTGCTAAAAAGTTGCACCCACCCCAACATTGATACGCACCCCAACTGGTACACTGGAATCAATAAGTTATTATACAGTGTTGTAAACAAAATATAGAAAAATTATCTCTCAGAAATTAATAGAATTAAAGGGGTTGTCCGGTCCAAATCCATAAGTCTGCAGTCACTCTGTGTGACTGCAGACTTATGAATCCCCCCAGCATACGCACTGTGCGCTGTGGGGATTCGCAAATTTCTAAGCTGGGATTGGAGGGAATGTATGCGTTATACATACTCCCTGTCAGGGCCTGTCTAGTGGTCATGGCCTTGCTTCCATATACTTGTATGTAGCAATACAAGATAATGAAGCGTGGCAGCACCCACTAAACGAGCTCTGACCGGGAGTATGTATAACGCATACATTCCCTCTGGTCCCGACTCAGAAACTGGAGAATCCCTGCAGAGCACAGTGCCTAAAGTGACTGCAGACTTATCAATTTGGACCGGACAACTTCTTTTATATCTCTCAGAATATGATGATGACATCAGAGTGCTCTCCGGTTTTCATGGACTGACGGAATGGAGAAAGTGGAGAATTTTTTTTTCTCTCAGGCACGCTTGTTACTCCATCCAGTATTGTGGGTGCTTGAGTGCCATGCTCGAGTCTCCGCCCCGCATGTTTGGCGCCTGTTAGACAGCCAATAAACATGCGGGGAATGCCATGTTGGATATAGCCATGTTGGGTACTAGCATTACTGTGATTGGCCAGTCACATCACGTCATGGTGTCTTATATAACACCTAGTGATGCAATGCACGGCACACTGTCCTTAGGAAGCAGTTCAGGGAGAGCTGTTATAGGAGGGAAAGTTTATTTTAGAGCAGGCATATAGGCAGGGTTTAATATTGCTATTGCAGTATGTGTATGCCGCTGCTACTGCACCATTAAAAGTAAAGTCAATTTCAGGGCTAAATATTTGCCTTTCTCTATTAAAACCGCTGTTACCTGCATTCAATGGAGGGATAGTTTTCGATAACAGGCATATAGGCCATGTTTAATATTGCTATTGCAGTACTTGTATACTGCTGCTGCACTGTTAAAAGAAAAGTCCTTTTCAGGGCTAAATATTTTCCTTTCTCTGGTAAAACCGCTGTTACCTGAATTTAGTGGAGGAATAGTTTTATAATACTGGCATATAGACCATGTTTAATATTGCTATTACAGTTACTTGTACAGTACAGTACAGTACTTGTACAGTATAATAATAACAAATAAAATACTTGTATACTGCTGCTGCCCCATTAAAACAAAAAGTCCTTCAGGGCTACATACAGGGCCAGTTCCAGGTTTTCGTGGAACCCGGGCGAAGGAGTCTCTGTGGGCCCCTTTAACACAAACCAAGATTCATGATGCACAGATTCTTACATTACATGAGTGATATCTAGTTATGGGCGAGCACTAAAATGCTTGGGTGCTGAATGCTCGGGTCGAGCAAATTGGAATACTCGGGTGCTCGACCTGAACAACGAGCCCAATGTAAGTCTATGGGAAACTCGAGCATTTTTCAGGCGGCTTCCCCCGGTGGTCTGCAGAGGGCCTAAAAATTGCCCAAATCGATGGGAACAGTGCTCAAATGACATGGGAACAGCATGGGGAAGACGCCTGGAAGCATTTCTGACTCCCAGGTTACTGCTGTCAAGAACGTTGTCAGAGGTATTACGCCACTTTTACGGACTCACAATAAAACATACAAAAATGAAATCAAAATGTATTTTCCTGGGAAATATGTCAAGGAACATCCTTTCCAGGGAAATGCCTTGTATATAAGGCAAAATAAATGTTCAAAAACAAAAATGCTCCTCCACACCTTGGGCTATGTTCACACGTAGCGTAGCGTAGCGTTTTTGATGCGTTTTTGCACTTTTGAATTGCTTTCAACCAAGACAAATGCATTCACTGGGAAATCTCATTTTAACATTTTATAACCTTATCTGGCCATGTGGTATGTGACACATCATCAGACGCATCCTGTTTCATTTATGATCGAGGGACTCTGAAAATCACAAAGCCTATTTTTATAGGGCCATCAGGCGGCCCTTAATATTCTTAAAAGGTCAGCAGTCAGCCCTCGCTATTGTTAGAGAGCCGGCTATGCTTTGCTGTTCCCATTATTAACGAGTGGGTCTCCTATACTGTTATTGGGTATGCAGTGACTGCAAGGGCTGCCAAAAATTTGGAGGCACTCCAATGCCCCTTGCAAGAGACGTAGAGGTCAGAGAGCCTCCTAAAAACAATGTTCCCATTATTAGGAAGTGGGTCTCGCATAGTGTTTGCCTATGCAGTGAATGCAACGGCTGGCAAAAATTTGGACGAACTCCAATGTCTCTTGCAAGAGACGTAGATATGGTGATATGGTAGGTATGGTGGTGGAGAAGGAGGAGGACAAGAGCAAATAGACAAAATCAGGAAACGTATACCCATGTGTAGGTGTGAAGAGGTGCATGGGAATAGACCTCCCAAAAAAAGACACTGGATTTGAGTTAATGTTACGCTGCTATAATTCGGTGGGGTTGAGAAGTCTGGCCCAATCCAGCCCTTGTTCATTTTTATAAGAGTCAGCCTGTCAGCATTTTCAGTTGACAGGCGGATGCGCCTATTGGTTATAATTCCACCGGCGGCACTAAAAACGCGCTCTGATAAAAGGCTAGTGGCAGGGCAGGCCAGGACCTCCAAGGCGTAGAGAGTCAGTTCATTCCATGTGTCCAGCTTGGATATCCAGTAATTATAAGGCACAGAGGAATCATGGAGGATGTTGGTACGGTCAGCAATGGACTCCCTCACCATCTTCCTAAACTTTGCACTCCTTGTGAGAGTACCCAGCGCCTCAGTGCCTGTAAGATGGGAAGGTCTGAGAAAACTGCCCCAGAACTTTGACAGTGTTCCCCTGCCTCTGCTGGATTGGAGTGTCTCTCTCGCCTGTACTCCTTGGTTGTCCAATGAACTGTGACTCTGCCGCCAGCGTTTTCAAATGGGAATTTTTTTAATAATTCCGCAACAAGGGCTTTCTAGTACTGCCCCATTTTAGTAGACCTGTCCGCCTCGGGAATAAGAGATAGAAAGTTCTCCTTGTAGTGTGGGTCTAGAAGTGTCACCAACCAGTAATGACTGTCACCCTAAATTTGGAGAACGCTAGGGTCACGGGAAAGGCAGCGTAACATAAACTCAGCCATGCATGCCAGACTGCTAACAGGCAAGACTTCTGTGTCCTTACCAAGAGGACGACTGACCATGCTCTCCTCCTCCTCCCTGTCAGGCCATCCACGCTGAACAGACGGTATGACAGTTGTGCAGGTAGTACCGTCTATAGCGCATGAAACTAGCTCCTCCTCCTCCTCTTCCTCATTGTCACCCAATCCACGATGGGATGAGATGAGGCTGGGTTGTATGTTATCACCCTGTATAGTTCATTGCTCCATCTCATCGTGCTCCGCCTGCAATGCATCCTCTTTGATTGTGAGCAGAGAGCGTTTCAGAAGACAGAGAAGCAGGCTCATGACGCTAATTATGGCGTCATCGCCGCTCACCATCTTGGTGGAGTCCTTAAAGTTTTGGAGGATGGTACATGTCTGACATCCATGTCCACTCCTGAGGTCTTATGTGTGGAGTCTGAACTGAATACCGACGGCCTTGTTGATGCTGGTAGTCAACCACTGCCCTCTTCTGCTCACAAATCCTTCCCAACATCAGCAATGTAGAGTTCCAACGCTTGGGGACATCACACACCAGTTGGTGAGCCGGAAGCTGCAAACGCTGCTGAAACATGGCAAGGGTGGCGGAAGCTGTAGGTGGCTTTCTAAAATGGTCACACAGGTGGCATACTTTGACAAGCATATCCGGCAGCTCCGGGTAGTTTGAGAAACCGCTGAACCACAAGGTTAAGCACATGGGCCAGGCATGGTACGTGTGTGAGCTCGCCTCGCCTCAGAGCCGCCACCAGGTTCCAGCCATTGTCACACACGACCATGCCTGGCTGTAGGTTCAGCGGTGTCAGGCACAGATCTGCCTGCTCTTTCAGAGCTGTCCACAATTCTTCAGCGGTGTGCGGTTTGTCACCTAAGCATATTAGCTTCAGCACAGCCTGTTGCCGCTTAGCCAAAACAGTGCTGCAGTGCTTCCACATTCTGACTGATGTGCTCATTTCGGAGATGGCGGCTTAAGAGGAGGAGGAGGATGAGGTGCGGGAGCTGTAGATTGTGGGGGCAACCCTGATTGACCCAGGGCCCGCAATCCTCGGCGTCGGAAGGACGTGTTCCATCCCAAGGTCCGACTGGGTCCTGGCTTCCACTATGTTAACCCAGTGTGCTGTCAGCGAAATGCACCGTCCCAGCCCACAAGCACTTGTCCACATGTCCGTGGTTAGGTGGACTTTCCCAGTAACTGCGTTATTGAGGGCACGGCTAATATTGTGGGACACGTGCTCGTGTAATGCGGGGATGGCACACTAGGAGAAATATTGGCGGCTGGGGACTGAGTACCGAGGGACGGCCGCCGCCATCAGGTTGCGGAAAACTTCCATCTCCACGAGCCTAAAAGGCAATATTTTGAGCTCAAGCAGTCGCGAAATGTGTGAATTTAGTAGTGAGGCCTGTGAGGCATTGGCTGCGTATTTGCGCTTGTGTGGCGCCACTGAGGGTTCGGTCGCCACAGAGGTGCTGCATCTCAGCCAGAGATGTGGCATCTCACTCTCGGGTAAGGAGGGAGTACAGCCCGGGACCCTAACACCTGCATCCAACACACCACTCCAGGCAAACAGGGGAGGGCAAGATGTCTCTGGTTCTTGCTGAGCCCTTCCCTTGGCTGGAGTGGGGGGAACCCAGAGAGGGGGGAACCACGTAGTGGGTGTGGGTGGAGGAAGTAGCTTAGGGGAGCACAGGAGAGGGAGGTATAAATTGGAGAGCCATCTTGAGAGTGTAGTCAGTCAGAGGAGGAAAGTGAGGGGAGCAGGAGCTCTGCTCCAGAGGCGGGCCTAGCCAGTGAGGCCCAAGTCTGAAGAGAGGGAGAGAAGAGAGGAGAGGGAGCAGGAGAAAGGCTCCAGGAATCAGGAAAGGACCCCAGGGGTACGGGCCGTGCAGAAGGCCACCCGTACGCCTGCATCTGCCAGGCGGTGGAGGGGTCAGGCCATCTAAAGGGAACCGGTCCCTCAACTAGCGGAGGACTTTATGCCCAACTAGAAACCGGAGGCTGCAGTACTTTATGTCCTGTAGCCACAAGTCCACGCCAGTCTCACCGAGAAAGTAGCCATATAGGACCCAGGGGACGGAACAGACGTCGCCCGCCAAGGCCCGCGGGTACCGGATTGGAGATACTAGGTGTGAGGTGCAGGAAGAAGGCCAGAGAGCGATGACACATAAAAGGGGGTCCTGCTAAGTACTCCGGAGTTACCGGGGGTAGACCGAACCCCTCCCTGAGTAAACACAGGACGACGAGGGCAGTTACATGGATCCCTGTAATCTGGACTGCAACAACTGTGAGTAAAGACCCTGGGACTGCACTTCCTTGTCTCTGTGTTTCTTGCTGCGCCATCAGCCCCTGCACTACAATGCCCAGCAAAACCTAAAACATCTACACTGCCCTGGAGCTAAGCTCTACCTGTGGAGAGCCACACCATCCCTGCTGCAGTAACATCAGCTCCAGAGGACCTGCTCCGCAGTGGCGGCTCCCCTGGCCGCATACTACAGGTGGCGTCACGAACTCTATACAAAATTTATAAATCCCCTATCAATAACCCCTTTTTATTGACCGCCCTGGGACATGGACCGGGTCAACGCCACTGTGAAATCCCCCGGCATCTACCAGCCCGGCACCGGGTACCCCACAGCCCAGGGGGCGCGTCACTTGCGTTCCAAGGACTGGGGTAGGGACAACTGAACGCTGCGCTGGGACAAGGACGTCGACGTGCTTGCTGATGGTGCTACTTGAGAGTGTGCAATGACAGGTGCAGGGCAGGAGGCATCTTCGCATGCGCCATGGACAGAGGATTGGCTTGCACGCACAACAGCAGAAGAAGCAGTGGTGCCACCCGCAGACACTGTTCCTGGACCCTGGGGTTCGGCCCACTTAGTCGGATGCTTTGCTGCCATGTGCCTGATTATGCTGGTGGTGGTCAGGCTGGTAGTTTAGCTACCCCTGCTGATACTGACCTGGCAGGTGGTGCAAATGGCCTTTTTGGGGTTATCGGCAGAGTCTTTAAAAAACAACCAGACTCGGGATGACCTAACAGTTGTACTGGTAACTTCCGTCATGTTGATGTTACTGGGAACGGCTGCCCGCCTTCTGTCTGCGGCCACCACATTGCTTCTTCCTGCCTGTTGTGGTGCTACGCCTCCCTCCCCCGGTGTGCTATTGTCCTCGCTCTGTATGTCTCCATGCCAGGTTGGGTCAGTTACTATATCATCCACCACCTCGTCTTCCACTTCCGCACCCTGGTCCTCCTCCTGACTTTCTGGAAATTGTGTCTCATCATCGTCCACCTCTTGTGACAGTTTCCCACCGTCGCCTTCGTGTGACCGTGGCTGCTCAAATATTTGGGCATCGCTACATGCGATCTCCTCTTGCCCCGCTTCAAGTGAACCGGGCGAGAGGCCCGAATCTTTAAATGTAAAAGTGAACAGCTCTTCAGAGTGCCAAGTGTGGGATCAGTTGTCTCTGGGCACTCGGTATGGTGGGAGGAAGGAGGTTCAGGGTGAGGAATATGCGGTCCAGACTCACAGCTACTGAGACTTGACCGTGTGGAAGACAAGATGGTGGTGGTGGTGGTGGCTAAGTGACTGGAAGCATTATCTGCTATCCAACCAATAACCTTTTAACACTGCTCTGTGTTCAATAGTGGTGTTCTGCGGTCCCCTATTAATTGGGACAGGAAAGTCGAGCGAGAAGATGTGGGTGTTTGTTGTGGCCCAATTTCAGCTAGCCCACGGCCTCGGCCTCGTCCTCTGCATGCACCATCATCACCATCACGTCCACTTCCCTGTCCCTTGCCACGTGCCTTGCCCATTTTAAATGGAGGACAATATTTTCCACGTTCAGTACAAATGGCTGGATTTGAACCGCAGTGATATGTGATACGTGTGACGGACAAACCACAGTTTTAAAGAGCTGGCGTGTAGGTAACTATTTTTAACAGCGACCTCGTGTCAATAATTTCGCAGACACACTGCAACAAAATTTCAATGGAGGACAGAAATGGCAGAATTTTCAGTGCAATTATATGTGATCCGTGTGACGGACAAATCACAGTTTTAAAGAGCTGGCCTGTAGGTAACTATTTTTAACAGCGACCTCGTGTCAATAATTTCACAGACACACTGCAACAAAATTTCAATGGAGGCCAGAAATAGCAGAATTTTCAGTGCAATTATATGTGATCCGTGTGACGGACAAACCACAGTTTTAAATAGATGGATTTTTAGCACTGTAATATGGAAAGGATCTGTCTGTATTCTGCAATGCCAACAAGAAAATGGAGCAGGAAACCGTATTCTCTGGATTGCTTTTTAAGCAAATAATCAGGATTAAGATCCAAAACAAAATTATTCCTGGCCTCTGATACCTGGGGCTATTTCTAGAAATATCTGTAAAAGCACCAGCACACAGAACTGGAATGGACCCTCTTGCTATATGCACTGCAGTCTGCCACATTCACTGCCTGCTTGTCTAGCACTGATATCTATGCAGCTAGATTAGTCCTCAGAAGGACTGTTAGTTGAGATGGATATGTGTAGAATATGTTGTGGTATACCTACACTAACTAAGAAACAAGCGAATCTATCCCTAGCTCAGCAGCACATCCCCCTACACTGCCTGATTCCAGAATAGACTGTGACGAGCATGGCGGTGCCAGGTCTGATATAGACCTTGTGACTCTGTGCAGCCAGCCAATCACTGTAATGCACAACCAACATGGCTGCGGTATTACAGTGTGTGACAGACAATCCCTGCATGTTCATTGGCGCTCAGGAGGGGACCCGAGCTCTGGCTGAGCAACCCTGGAAATACTCGGCGAGCGCTGAGCATCTCGAGCAGTGAGAAACTCGGGTGAGCACAGAGCAGTAGCGAGCATGCTCGCTCATCACTAGTGATATCTTTTGTAAATTTTACAATAGTTCAGAAATCGTTGAATCGTCGCAGCGCACAGTACGTGCCCTGGGGGCATTCAAAAGTTTTCATTTTAGACAGGACAGTATAGTCCTCCATACAGTATTATGGTCATCAAATTGTCCTCCATATATTATTATCCGCACCACATAGTCCTCCATACAGTATTATGGGCACCACATAGTCCCCCATGCAGTATAATGAGCCCCATATATTGCTTCATACAGAATAATGAGCCACATATAATGCTCCATACAGAATAATGGGCCCCATATAATGTTCCATACAGAATAAGTGCCATATAGTGCTCCATACAGAATAATAGTCCCCATATAATGTTCCATACAGAATAAGTGCCATATAGTGCTCCATACAGAATAATAGTCCCCATATAATGCTCCATACAGAATAATGGGCCCCATATAATGCTCCATACAGAATAATGGGCCTCATATAATGCTCCATACAGAATAATGGGCTCCATATAATGCTCCATACAGAACAATGGACCCCATGTAATGCTCCATACAGAATAATGGACTCCATATAATGCTCCATACAGTTAATGAACCCCATATAATGCTCGAAACAGAATAATGGACCCCATATAATGCTCCATACATCCAATGTTACCTGCATTCAGTGTAGGGAAAGCTGGTGGAGGAGGTCTATTGTTTGATTAGAGGCATATAGGCAGGTGTTTATACTTTCTCTAGTAAAACCGCTCTTAGGTGACCTTGGATGGCGCTGCTTCCAAGCCTAGGTGGGCCAGCAGCTCCGGCTCATCACTGAACCACCACCGACGAGCCTGTAGGGTGTGTGGGTCCTCCTCCCAGGACTTGGTTGCCTTCAACCCCTCATGGATATCAGCTTCCTCCTTACGGGCCTCTCGAATCACCACTGTCTCCTCACAAGCCTCTTGGGTCTCAGCTTCCCCCTCATGTGCCTCCTGGGTCTCCACTCTCCCCTCTTGAGCCTCTCTGGTCTCGGGACAGACTCACCACAGCACGGGTTTGTCCACCTTCTCTACCACCATCCAGGCCTCTTCCGGCCTACTCTGGTCACCCCAGCAGTAGACATGGTACTCGCGGACTACGAGTACCTCCCACATGCTCTCTCCGCTGCCTCATCCTTCTGCCTCCTGAGCCTTTGTTGCCGTCGCAACACTGGGGGTCTCAATCTGGATCATGTCCTCCAGCTCTGGTACAGAGCTGGCTAGCGCTCGCTCACCCGTCCCGCCAGAAGCCATGATAACGCCTGCTCTGTCTCTCTTGTGATCACGTTGATGCTGCTCACTGCTCTTCTCCTCACAGCAGAATGGCGCCAGCTTCCGCATGGTCTTTTTCCATTCGCCCCGCCCTTCAGGGGGCCGTACTTCTGACACGCTCACTGCGTCACGTGTCACTCCCAGCAACTCCACCTTCGGCAACGCCTCCTGCCTTTGCCGTCTTCCACCCAATGGGCTGTGCCTCACACTGCGCTGTACCTTCCTCAGGTACCCACCTCCCACTCAGGGCCGTATCCTGGCTGTAGGGTACATCCTTCTTTTTGCCGACACACCTGTGGGCTGAAAACATTTTCACGCTCTCTGACCCTGTCCACTCCTACGATAGGCGTTCTTTCTCCTTCCCTTCATCAGAGCTGTCACCATCTTAGAATCAATATTCCTGGCCACCATCTTGGCCCGCATGCCACGGAAAGTCTATTAATGAGACAAATAGACGAAGTAGCAAAAAATAACGAGGTGATTATTATGGGGGACTTCAACTACCCCGATATAGACTGGGAAACCGAAAGCTGTAGATCTCAGAAAGGAAACAGGTTTCTGTCAATTATCAAAGACAATTATTTGTCACAACTTGTGCAGGAACCAACTAGAGGGACGGCCCTTTTAGACTTAATATTAACTAACAGGCCAGACAGAATAACTGAGGTGCAGGTCGGGGGGCACCTGGAAAATAGTGACCACAACATTATACAATTCCACATGTGCTTCAGTAGGGTGCCCAGCAAGGGAGTCACAAAAACACTGAACTTCAGGAGGGCAAAGTTTGATCAGCTAAGAGATGCCCTTCACCTTATAGACTGGGATAATATCTTCAGTAATAGGAGCACGGATAGAAAATGGGAAATTTTCAAAACAGTCCTACATAGTCACTGTAGAAGGTACATACCTTATGGGAATAAAAGGGCTAGGAATAGGAGGAAGCCATTGTGGCTAAATAAGGAAGTCAAGAGGGCAATGAAAAACAAAAAAAGGGCTTTCGGTAAACTTAAACAAGAAGGCAGCGAGGAAGCGCTAATATCTTATAGGGAAAAAAACAAAATCTGTAAGAAACAAATAAGAATAGCAAAAGAGGAGACAGAGAGACTAATTGCCAAGGAAAGTAAAACGAATCCCAAACTGTTCTTTAACTATATAAACAGTAAAAGGATTAAAACTGATGGAGTTGGCCCATTGAAAAATAACCTGGGTAAAATCATAGAGGGCGATGAGGGTAAAGCAAACCTACTCAATAGCTTCTTCTCCACTGTTTTCACAAAAGAAAACAATTTATCGGAGGAAATGCAGAGTGATAAAGTAAACCCTCCGCTAAATATCACCCACCTAACCCAGGAGGAAGTTCAGAAACGCCTAAATAATATCAAAATAGACAAGTCACCAGGCCCAGATGGCATACACCCCCGGGGACTAAAATAATTAAGTAATGTGATAGACAGACCGCTGTATCTTATATTCAAGCACTCTTTATGGACAGGGACTGTCCCACTAGACTGGCACCAGGCAAATGTGGTACCAATATTCAAAAAGGGGTCTAAAAGTGACCCTGGGAACTATAGACCAGTAATCTTAACGTCGGTTGTGGGTAAATTGTTTGAAGGATTTCTTAGAGATGCTATTGTAGAATATCTTAATGATAATAACTGTCTAACTCCATATCAACATGGATTCATGAGGGATCGCTCCTGCCAAACAAACCTGATCGCCTTCTACGAGGAGGTGAGCTCACAGCTGGACCGGGGAGAGTCAGTGGATGTTGTATACCTTGACTTCTCCATGATACTAAACTTTGTAAAGTTAATACAGATGAGGATAGGGCACAGCTACAGGAGGATTTAGATAAATTGGGGAGTTGGGCCAAAAAATGGCAAATGGGGTTCAATGCCGATAAATGTAAGGTCATGCACATGGGAAAGGAAAACAGCAGTCACCCATACATATTAAATGGGAAACCGTTGGGGAAATCTGACATGGAGAAGGACCTGGGCGTCTTGGTTAACAGCAAATTAAATTGGAGTGCCCAGTGTCAGGCAGCAGCTGCGAAGGCAAATAGAGTCATGGCATGCATCAGAAGAGGAATAGGGGCATATGATGAGAACATTGTTCTTCCTCTGTATAAAGTGCTGGTAAGGCCGCACTTAGAATATTGTGCACAGTTCTGAGCTCCGGTGCTCAGGAAAGACATATTGGAGCTAGAGAGGGTACAAAGGAGGGCGACTAAGGTAATAAAGGGAATGGAGGGACTAGAATACCCAGAGAGGTTGTCAAAATTAGGCCTATTTACGTTGGAAAAGAAAAGGCTTAGGGGAGACCTCATAAACATGTATAAATACATCAGGGGGCAGTACAGAGATCTCTCCCATGACCTGTTTATACCAAGGATGGTGACAAAGACGAGGGGGCACACTATGCGTCTGGAGGAAAGGAGGTTCCTGCACCAGCACAGAAGGGGATTCTTTACGGTCAGAGCCGTGAGACTCTGGAACTCTCTGGGAGAGGAAGTGGTGATGTCCAACTCACTTAATGAGTTCAAGAGAGGCCTGGACGCCTTTCTTGAGAACAATAAAATTACATCTTATGCTTAGTGATAGTTAATTAATCCAGGGATTTAATCTGACTGCCAGATTGGAGTCGGGAAGTGAATTTTTCCTCAATGATGCAAATTGGCCTATATCGCATGTTTTTTTTTTGCCTTCCCCTGGATCAACGCTGCGGAATAGCTGCAGTGCATAAGAAATAGGCTGAACTGGATGGACGCTTGTCTTTTTTTCGGCCTTATAAACTATGTAACTATGTAACTATGTAGCCCAGCACTCTCTCTTCTGCGCCATGAGTATCTTCTTCCCCGATTTCTTCATGCTAGGAACCCGGATCCTTGGAACGCAAACAAAAATACCCAGACACGCACCCACAGGCCCAAACACTAAACAGGCACATTTCCAGACTGCTTTCCCTGGAAATGTTACCGTTTAGGCTTGTGGACACTGAGGCTTTACGCAACTTCATGGCAGCCACCATCTCTAGGTATTCCAGGGTGTATTGCAGTTCCTCCTTCTAATTTTTGGCAGCCCTTGCATTTAGTGCATATGCTTTCCAAGTCTAGGAGTCCCACTCCTTAAAAATGGGAAAAAAATGTTTTCTGAGGCCCTCCTCTACGTGTCTTCCAGGGTGTATTGTAGACCCTCCTTTTAATTTTTGGTAGTTCTTGAACATAGTACATAGGTTTTACCAGTCTAGGAGTCCCACTACCTAACAATTTTAACTGAATGTGTATCGAGTCCCGCTTCCTTCTAATTTAGCCAGTTCTTGCTCTTAGTGCATAGGCTTTCCCAGTCTAGGAGTCCCACTACCTAACAATTTTAATAGAATATGCATGAAGCCCTAGTTTATGTGTAATACAGAGTGTATCGGTGTCACTTTAATTTTTGGAAGCCCTTACACTTAGTGCATAGGTTTTATGAGTCTAGGAGTCCCACTACCTAACAATTTTAACAGAATGTGTATGAGGCCCTCCTTTATGTCTAATACAGGGTGTATTGGAGTTCCTCTTCCTTCTAAATTTTGGCAGTTCTTGCATTGTCCGCATAGACTTTGTGAGTTTCAGAGTCCCTCTTTCATAAATTAAACAGGATGTGTCTAACCATGTCACACACACCACATGCTCAGATAAGGTAGTAAAATGGTAAAATTACATTTACTGGTGATTATTACCAATGCGTGTAGTTTTATTTCCCCCTCTATTATGTCATCTATGTCATAGGCGACAGCAAAATACGGTGAGAGATGGCGCGGCTATTAAGGGGTGGAGAAGGCGGTTTTTTTTTCTCTTTTTAATTTGGCTCATATACAAGTCATTATACCGGATAGAATGTTTCTAACATTTTTTCCTGTAAAATCCATTTTATCTTCGGTTTTGTATGTTTTATTGTCAGTCCGTAAAAGTGGAGTAATACTCTGACAACATTGTTCCCAGCAGTGACCTGGGAGTCAGAGATACATCCAGGCATCTTCCCCATGCTGCGATTTCCCCCCCCCCCCCACCTCCCAGCCCTCCTGTTAGGGTCTTCCAGAAAAATGCTCGAGTTTCCCATTGACTTCCATTATACTCGGTACTCGAGTCGAGCCCGTCCAAGCAACCGACCAGCTTGATTACAGTACCGAATACTCAAGGATTTTAGTGTTCGATCATCACTGGTATAAAATTAAAAATGCGAAAAACAGAAGAATGTATGTTTTTTTCTATTCCTTCCATAAATAGTTATTAAAAGTTGATTAACAAGTATATGTATCCCAAAATGTTGCCACTGAAAAATCAACTCATCCCGCAAAAAAAGCAAGCCCTCATATGGATACATCAAAGCAAAAATAATAATATTATAGCTTTTTCAATGTGGCAGTGAAAAGACAAAAGAAAAAAAAGCTTTGTCCTGGAGACCCAAAGTAGATCAGTCCTGAAAGGGTTAATATACAGTAGATACCACCTGTTGTGCTGTTTGCAATCCACTCAAGCACATGGTAAGTCTGCTGAAAACAAGGCATAAACAGGTGCTCCTGTGCTGGAAACACCTGGAAGTGATACCTGCTTTCACCCCAGTTTTGCACTGAATTCTGCTCTGATGTACTGTACATACATGTGCAAAAGTGTGTGATTCCAATATACTGCAGCTAAAAGTAGTTTTATTGTTGATGGTGTCTCAGCTTTCTCCTTATAAAAAAATTTAATTTATTTAAATTGAATATGTTGTTCGATGATTATCACTGACAATGGATGTTCTCTTGTGTTACATTGATCTTCTCTTTTGCTTGTACATAAGCAATAAAGAACACAAAGGTGAAATGCTTTCCCTCTGTTATCATTGCAAACGTGCCTTGAGTATTTTACTCACAAATGAGGAAAATTTTCAAAATTTAAAGCATATTTCTTGAGATTTTAACAAAACCACTTACTTTCCTTCCAGGCAAGCATGGCCGGGGCTGATAGTTATATTGATTGCTTTGGAAATCCACGTAGGAGGATAAGCTTGTGATTTCCTCCTTAAAGTCACTATTGAACAGTTCTTAGAATTCCTAGTATGTCACTTTGTTAAAAAAAAAAACCTTGTAAGATGTAGATTGGGATGAGAGCTGGGGACTGTGAGAAACCCAATGAACAAAGCAAAATACTAGACTATGTTTCCCAATCTATAGACATATATACCCCTATCCTGGGCCCATCCTGGTATATATACAGTACAGGCCAAAAGTTTGGACACACCTTCTCATTTAAAGATTTTTCTGTATTTTCATGACTTTGAAAATTGCACATTCACACTGTGGACTACCTCTTGAAGCTCATCAAGAGAATGCCTAGAGTGTGCAAAGTAGTCATCAAAGCAAAAGGTGGCTACTTTGAAGAACCTAGAATATAAGACATATTTTCAGTTGTTTCACACTTTTTTGTTAAGCATATAATTCCACATGTGTTAATTCATAGTTTTGATGCCTTCAGTGTGAATGTACAATTTTCAAAGTCATGAAAATACAGAAAAATCTTTAAATGAGAAGGTGTGTCCAAACTTTTGGTCTGTACTGTATATATATATATATATGTATGTCTCCCATCCTGGTATATATGTCCTTTATCTGGGCCCATCCTTGTATATATATATATATGGCTCCTGCAGCAGTGTCCAAAGAACACCGCAAGGCAGGATTCAAGTACGGCACAGCAGACGAGAAGGCTGAAACAAAACTCCGGCTTTATTATGTACAAAGGGGTTATATGCTGGGAACTGAGAATAAGAGTATTTACAATGACAATATCAATAACATGAATACAGGAAGGAATAGCTGAAGCGAGTCACAAAACTATGCTCCAGCTATGGCATTGAAAGCTCAATACAAACAGTACACATCAAGTTTTACAAACTACTCTAAGCTAATTCTCTATCTGGCTTTCAGCTATTCGGGCACGCTGCTACAGCGTCCTAACTAAGGAAAACTACACTTAACCCTAGCACAGTTCAACACTGGTGAGTCACTCACAATTGCGTAGATCAGATGCAGATGGCGGGCGCCGCTTGTTCCCGATGTAACTGTCCCGAATCAATTCACTTGAGTCCTTTCTCCTGTATATTGGATCTTTTTCCTCTGCAGGCAGGCAAATCTCGTTTCACTTTCACTATTGAGGAATGGCTGACACTATGTGTTGTCTGTTGCATCAGATCACAAATCTTCAGGGAAACCGTTTTCAACAAGGGATAAATTTCTCTACTCTGACACAGTCTTGGCAACAAATCTTGCTGAAGTCCATACTCTTATCTCTCATAGATTAACAGTTTCTTTTTATAACTTCTCCTTATCAGGGAACCCACAGGAGTCTCTCTGTTTCCTCAGACACACAGAGGTCTCTCAGCTTCCTGGTTCTTCATCTCTCCCAGCATACACCAAGCAACCTGAGGGGGGGAGGCGACTAGTCCAAAACCAGAAAACCCAGAGGGGAGCATGGTTTCTTAAAGCCACAGTGCATTCAATGTACGGTAAGGGCTGATCCCCTACATGCCTCCCCACTTAAAGACGGCCTTTCTCGACCTCGCTGTATAGCTCTGAAATGAATAAAGCTTTATGCAGCAGTATACATAACAGGACCACTTTCCTCACAATAATATGAGTGGACCAAATAAACTGATCAGCATTGTACCTATCTAGTGGAACCCCAGCATTAGGCCTACTGGATCTCCGGAGCTCCTGACTGTCCTCCATTGGCATAGCGGTCGTAGGAGTGTCCTGTTCAGCTGAAGGTTCTCCTGGAGCCTTGGGTTCCTCCCCTCCATGAGCTGGCAATAGATACATGTCGGAAATGTCAACTCACACGGACTGGGGACCTTCTGTGGACTCAGGAACAGTCCACCAGTCTTCAACACAGTCACTGTCCGGGAAAACTGGTCCTGATGAAGGAACAGGAGGAGCAACTCTGGGGACAGATGTAGGATCTTCAGTGCGGCATGGCCGTGACATATTCCTATGTAGAGTTCTCCTACCAGACTCCTCATTTTCAGCTTGCATTTTGTACATTGGACCATTGGGATACTCTCTCTTGATCACTTTGTATGGTTGTACTTCCCAACGTCCGCTCAGCTTCCCTTTGGGGCGTTTTTCTCACACCAGCACTCGGTCTCCAGGCCGGAGCGGAGCTTCTTGAATTGGCCGTTGGTTGTTGTGCATCTTCTCTTGCAATCGCTGGCCTGCTAGCCCGTCGGATAGTCTGAAGTCGTCGCTGATGCTCTTTCACCCAGGAAGTGGTAGATTGTTCAAATAAATCCTCTGGTTGTTCCAGATTTCGCTCAATGATTTCTCGGCCGGCTCTACCAAACAATAACGTGTGTGGGGTATACCCCGTGGTGGTGTGGACCCGATTGTTATAGGTCCAGACTAGTTGGGGTACGTAGTCAGCCCAATGCGTCTTCTTATCTTCTTCTAATGTCCTCAACATTTGAAGCAGAGTCCGGTTGAAGTGCTCACAGGCCCCGTTCCCTTGGGGGTGATATGGGGTTGTCTGGGACCTTTCGATGCTGTACAGTCAATACAATTCCTCCATTACTTTGCCTTGAAAACACGCTCCTTGGTCTGAGTGAATCCGCTTCCGACACCCATAAACTCGGATGATATCTTGACAGACGGCTCGTGCAGCTGACTCAGCCGTCTGGTCCTGAGTCGGGGTGATCACTGCAAACTTGGGGAAGTGGTCGGTCATGACCAGGCAGTACTGTGGGCCTCCAGCCGACTGTCCCACGAGGAGGTAATCTATCATCAACACTTCAAGTGGTTCTTTGGTCAGTATGGGTGCCCTTTGTTCTGTGCTTTTGGTGAGGTCACACATTCGGCTCTGTCGGCACGCTTCTTCAACCGTCTCCTCCAGTCAGGGGAAATATACGTAACGCTGCAGCCACTTGTAAGTCTTCCCCGGGCTGAAGTGAGCCTCAAACTCATGAGCTTCCTTGGCAATTTCTCGTGCCACTCTTCCAGGGACTACTACTTGCCATCTCGGCTCTAAGTCAGCAGACAGTTGCCACTTGCTATATAGAACCGCTTCTCAAACTTTCAATCTACCCCACTGGCATATCACGGACTTCATTTCGAGATCTAGGGCAGCTCTTTCTTCCTTGTCAGGCCATTTTCCTTGGGCTACCCAGCTTTTCACTTGCTGCAACCCTGCATCCTCATCTTGGACCTGACCCCATTCTTCGTTAGTCCTTCCCAGTGACTTGGGTAGAGGTCGAGCCTAACCACTTTACTGTGCCACTACTGCGATGGGTGTGAATTTGTGGAAATCTGGGATCTCCTCTTCTTCTAGGTGCTCATCACGGTCTTCACCCGGAGTCTCGAAGGTTACTCTTGATAATCCATCAGCGTTGGTATTCTCCGTGGCAGAGCGGTAGCGAATCGAGAAGTCAAATTTTGCGAGACGGGCAACCCAACGCTGCTCCAGAGCCCCCAGCTTAGCAGTGTCCAGATGGGCCAACGAATTGTTATCCATTCGCACTTGGATCTTGGCTCCCATCAGGTACTCTGCGAATTTCTCTGTCATAGCCCATACTAGGGCGAGGAGCTCCAGCCGGAAAGGGCTATAGTTGTGGGGGTTCCACTTCATATCCCTGAAGGCCCTACTGGCATAGATGATGACTCTTTAATGCCTGTCTTGAATCTGTGTGAGGACCGCTCCTAGTCCATGAAGACTGCCATCCGTGTATAATAGGAACGGGTGGTCGAAATCTGCGTAGGCTAACATGGGGCCTGACGTTAGAGCGTCTTTCAGTGTCTGGAAGGCCTGCTCCTGTTTCTGCTCCCAGGGAATGCCCTGGTTCCTTGGTCCCCCAACAGTCCCCCTCAGCAGTTGGTGCAGAGGGCCCGCTATTTTTGCATAGTCTTTGATGAACCGCCAGTAGTACTCGGTCAATCCGAGGAAGGTCTTTAACTCCCATAGGGTTCTAGGTGCTGGCTATTGTTGTTGTGTCGCAGCTACTTTAGCTTGGGAAGGCAAGACCCCATCCTGAGACATGTTGTGGCCGAGGTACTCGATCTCTTTTTATCTTGAAAAGATGACACTTCTTTGGCTTTATCTTCAGGCCAAGGGCCTGTAATCGTCCGAGCACCCTCCCAAGCCTGTCCAGATGTTCCTGAAAAGTAGCAGAGTATACGATGATGTCATCCAGGTAGATCAGAGTAGCTTCAAAGTTTAGGTCACCCAAACACTTCTCCATCAACCGCTGGAACGTCCCCGGATAATAATCCGAACGGCATCCTATTAAATTCAAGCAGTCCCATGGGGAGTATGACCGCTGTCTTTGCCTTGTCCTTTTCTGCCACTGGTACTTGCCAGTACCCGCTAGATAAATCCAGAGTAGAGAAGTATTTTGCTTTTCCCAGGGCCGTCAAGGACTCTTCAATACGGGGCAAGGGGTATGAGTCTCGCACTGTGCACGCGTTCAACTGCCTGTAGTCCACGCAGAAATGAAGGGTTCCATCCTTCTTCTTGAAAAGTACTACTGGGGCTGCCCATGCGCTCTGACTGCTCTGCACCACTCCCGAATCCAACATATGTTTCAGCAGGGACTTCACCTCTTGATACAGCTTAGGGAATATCTGTCGATATCTTTCTCGAATTGGAGGAGTGTCCTCAGTTGGTATCTCATGGGTGATGGCGTCCGTGCAGCCAAAGTCATCAGCGTGATGGGCAAATGCGGCCTGATTTTCCCCCAGCATTGCTTCCACTGTTGTATCTGTTCTGAATTGAGAGCTTTCTCATCCACCCCCATCTGGGTCAGGAGGGCTCGCCCATTCCATTCTGGAGTTGGTGCCCCCTTCTCTTCGACCGTGATGGCCAGGGTCCAGACTGCATCATCTACTGGGGCCAGGGTCATTTCTCTCAGACTCAACACTTCACTTCGATGTAAGTACAGTACACCCGAGCCAGTTCCACTCTCGGGGGTAAATGGACTTCACTCTGCCCCATATTCATGACCTGGATGGGTACTCTCCCTATTTGGACCACTGCCAGTTTCCGGGCTACCAGGATGTTCTGGTCTCTTTCACCTAGGCCTACCGGTTCAATAGCCACCTCCATACCTTCAAAGTTGCGGAAAGTTCCCACGGGCAGTGGGAGAATGGCCTCCTGACCAGGGGGGAGGGGGAGGGATTCCCTTCCCAGCACTCTGACAATTCCCACAGACTGGTGTATCGGGATGCTCTTCTGTGTCCCACAAACACGGATCAGCCATTTAAATGCTTTCTGAGTGGGCTTATGCGGGGTGGAATATTCATACCCATTATCACCAGTACATCTTCTTTAAATAGGACCAACAGGATTCCTTTTCTTCCTACATCTTGTCCACATAACCGCATGTTCATCCACACAACCCCCGTGACTGGGATCGGTTGGTGATTATCCGCCGTCGCCTGAATTAGCGTCTCCAGCTCTGGCTTGGCTATCACCTGAAAATAACGATTGAAGTACGACTCGGACGTAATCGTCACTTACCATTGGGTATCCACCAAACAGTTCACTGGGATTCCTTCAATCTCTGCTCACAGGATGGGACAGCCTGCAACCAGATATTCAGAGTTGTGCTGGGTGGTTTGTCCTTCTACCCCCCTGCAGTACACCCCACTACTGCAGGGACCGAAAGTTTAACGGCAGCTCTGGATACCCCTGCAAATCACTCCGACACTTTCTAGTGAAGTGTTTTACACCTCCACATCGCCAGCACTGTGCAATCAGACGTATTTCTCTTCGTACTCGTGCGGGAGGTGCCCTTGACATCCAACCAGCTGGTCGCAGTGAAGGACGCTGGGGCCTCGGGTAGAATAGCTCAGGCCGAGGAACCGCTGGCAGGTGATATTGAGGATCTTGGTAACACGGCCAACCCACAGACTATGTAGGCGGGGGACCGTAAGGGTTCAACGGACCAGCGTAGGGAGGTCCAGATTCAGGAGCACGAGGGAAGGTCCGATAAGGGTCTGCTAGGGCCAGGTATGTTATATCAGCGGCGGAGCCAGCACCCATCGTCTTTTCCATTTTTGTCAGTTTTTCTTGCATAATATTCAGGTAACTCTGCAGGTCCTGAATAGAGTCTCTTCATTCCCTCGGTCCCCGACAGTCGTGGCGGCCTGAGTACGCACCACTACGGAGGCACAGCTGCCTTCTTTGCTTCGGGCCACCAATTCTGCTAAAATTTGTTGGAAACCTAAGGCCGAATCCACTCTTACTTGCTCACGCAGAATCTGTCTCAGGGAAGTACTGTAGAGTCCAAGAATATATTGTTCTCGTAGTATCCAGTCTACAGATCCCATGCCGCCTATTCCATCTGCCTCTTTTTTTTGTACCTCTGCAAGTACTTCTTGTAATGATGTGGCGTATTGGGAGACTCCCTCCCCTTCTTGCTGCAAGCGATAGAAGAATCCCGGAGATGCCCCGCACTAGCTGTTTCGCCATATATCTCTTCCAGAAACTTCACCATCTCTTCTAAGGTGCCATGTGTGGCTTCCGGTTGCAAGAAAACATTTCTGTGCGCTTCACCCTCCAGGGCGGCCAGAGCGAATTCAACTTGTAGTTCTGGGCTGGCATTATAAATCTTGGCAGTGCTCTGCAATCTGGTGACCTAGCCTGACAGTGGCCATCAAATTTGGGTAGAACACTAAACAACGTGCTCATAGGGAGGACTTGCAGGGGTCCTACCAATCCCTATGGTACTCACATTAGCCACATTGCTGTTGGCCGATTCCATCTCTGTAACCGCACCCTGCTCGCAGCGCCACTTGTGTCCAAACTTTTGGTCTGTACTGTGTATATATATATATATATATATATATATATATATATATATATATATATATATATATATATATATATATATATGTATGTCTCCCATCCAGGTATATATGTCCTTTATCTGGGCCCATCCTTGTATATGTATATATATATATATATATATATATATATAATATGGCTCCTGCAGCAGTGTCCAAAGAACGCCGCAAGGCGGGATTCAAGCACGGCACAGCAGACGAGAAGGCTGAAACAAAACTCCGGCTTTATTATGTGCAAAAGGGTTATATGCCGGAAATGAGAATAAGAGCATTTACAATGACAATATCAATAACATGAATGCAGGAAGGAATAGCTGAAGCGAGTCACAAAACTATGCTCCAGCTATGGCAATGAAAGCTCAATACAAACAGTACACATCAAGTTTCACAAACTACTCTAAGCTAATTCTCTACCTGGCTTTCAACTATTCGGGCCACACTGCTACAGCATCCTAACTAAGGAAAACTACACTTAACCCTAGCACAGTTCAACACTGGTGAGTTACTCAACAATTGCGCAGATCAGATGCAGATGGCGGCCGCCGCTTGTTCCTGGTGTAACTGTCCCAAATAAATTCACTTGAGTCCTTTCTCCTGTATATTTGATCTCTTTCCTCTGCAGGCAGGCAAATCTTGTTTCACTTTAACTATTGAGGAATGGCGGACACTATGTGTTGTCTGTTGCATCAGATCACAAGTCTTCAGGGAAACCCTTCTTCAACAAGGGATGCATTTCTCTACTCTGACACAGTCCTGGCAACAAATCTTGCTGAAGTCCATACTCTTATCTCTCATAGATTAACAGTTTCTTTTTATAACCTCTCCTTGTCAGGGAACCCACAGGAGTCTCTCTGTTCAGACAGACACGAGGTCTCTCAGCTTCCAGGTTCTACATCTCTCCCAGTATACACCAAGCAACCTGAGGGGGGGAGGCGACTAGTCCAATACCAGAAAACCCAAAGGGGAGCATGGTTTCTTAAAGCCACAGTGCATTCAATGTCCGGTAAGGGCTGATCCCCTACACTCACATTCTTGACCCATTCTGGTATATGTCTCCCATCTGGGCCTATCCTGGAATATATGTCTCCCATCTGGGCCCATCTTGGTATATATGCCCCCCATCAGGGCCCACCCTGGTATATATATCCCCCATCTGGGCCCATCCTGGTATATATGTCCCCCATCCGTGCTATATATGTCTTCCATCCTGGTATATATGTCCCCCATCTAGGCCTACCCTGGTAGATATGTCACCCATCCTAGTTTATATGTCCCCCATCCTGGTGTATATTTCCCTCGCTCTGCCGCTGTTTTTTAACGCATAAAAAAAAATAAACAATTGTACTCACCTTCCCTCCGCTCCCCCGCCTCACAGCGTCCTCTTCTGAAGCCAGCAACTGAGTTCTACGTGTGTAAGGCAGTGCATGACATCACTGCCATGTGCAGTCTGTAACTGGCTAGTCGACGTCTGATTGGCCGGCGGCTTATATTGCAGTACAGGGACCCGGCGAGTCTCTGCACCGCAATACACTTCAGCTGAATGTGCGTCCTCGGATGCACATCCATCTGAAGTATATGCTATGTGATAGTTACTCCCCTGGAAACTGTATTTGATCGTGTACATTTTAAAATGTTGATGTATAAAAACAGATGGCACCCGAAGATAAAAAACTGGCACACAGATTGTATACAGGCAATAATATTTAATTTGTAATCTGTATGCATTCCATGTCCAATTTGTTTTCATTCAGCAGCAAACATTTAATAGACAAAATACTGTTTCCTATGTCAAAGAATTGCAATGTATCCTTAAAAACAGGATGTTCTACGATGACTCCATATGGAATCCATTTTTTTGCTCACCCCTAGACTTGAATGGGCAAGTTTCATCTGACACATGTAAAAAACTAGAGCATGCTGCAATATTTTTTCTTGCGCAGATTTGGCGCATAAAAAATCACTCATCTGAACTGCCTTATTGTTTTTTCACAGACAACACTTGGACAGAAAATATGCTTTTCTGAATGTACTCTTAGGAAGGGTTCACATGCACAATCATCTGTTTTTTACATCCAGAAAAAAATAAAGATTTTTCATCCGCATTATAATCCATATACAATTAATGTGTCCATTTTTATTACACATCCTTATGCAATCTGTTTGTCCATTTTGGCCATCCATATGGCATCCATGTTTTACATGAACAGTTTGATAAATAACAAAGGAAAAATACAGTTTCCAATCTTTATAATGTATTCATAAAATAATGCATGACATATGGAAGGTAACCCTTATGTAATGCGCTTCTTACACACTATAGAGTTTCTATTCACTCTGCTGCGGTTGAGGTAGGCACAGGAAGGTGTTCCTTCTAGTAAAGTGTTCAGTCTTGTTTATTAAAAATTCATAAACCGCTCAGCGTAACAAAACAAAAAGACAGCCTTTTCTGGCACAGAGAGAAAACATAAATAGTCCATACAGTAGTGCGGGTTCACCTGTTCAGGTTACTTCAGCTCTATATGAGGAATCACAAGCAACACTGAAGGTATACACATCTCCAGTTACAGACACTGAATGAGACATCTGGTCTCCATTTTATCTGCCAAACCACTCCCCCGAGGTGGGGATATGTGAGCAGCCAATCCCACCCATCTCTTTGACTGCTCGTAAACCCTGCCTTAATATGCCCTATTAACTCTCTCAGCACTATTATGTGCTGGAGCCTACTTTTGTTGGCTTACATCACCGAAGCTACCAACCTCAAAGATACATATCTCCTCTCAAGGACGTATCTGGCGGCCATCTTACATACCGTCCCTTGCCCAAAGCCGGTGGGCTTGGCACCTTACACCGTCATACAGTGGACACTCGACAGAGCGTCAGCATTGCCATGTAGTTTCTCAGAACTCTGCACTACGTGGAAGCTAAAATCTTGAAGTGCTAGGAACCACCTTGTCACTCGGGCATTGTTCCCCTTTTTCTCCCCCATCCACCTCAACGGGGCATGGTCTGGCACTAGCCTAAACTTCCTGCCTAAGAGGTAGTACCTTAGAGTGCCCAACTCCCACTTGCTGGCCAAGCATTCCTTTTCCAGGAGTAGTTCTTCTCGCACGAGAGGTGCTCTTCGCCGTTCACCTATTGTGACAAGGCAGCACCCAGGCCGACATCTGACATATCTGTCTGGACCACAAACTCCTTAGAGAAGTCTGGTGCCACGAATACTGGCTGTTTACACAGGGCTATCTTCAGTTCTTGGAAGGCCATCTCAGCTTCCAGAGACCACTTAGCTATAGCTGACTTCGTCCCTTTAAGGAGGTCCGTCAGAGGGGCGGTTATCATGGCGAAGTTAGGAATAAACCGGCGATAGTAGCTCACGATGCACAGGAACACTCTGACCTGGTTCTTTGAGAGGGGTTGTGGCCAACTATGGATTGGGTCAACTTTATTTGGGGCTTTATCTTCCCTCTGCCTACGACATAGCCCAAATATGTATCTTAATCCATCTCCATGGCACATTTCTTCGGGTTTATGGAAAACCTTGCCTTCCGTAAAACATCCAGTATCGCCTGGACTTTGCTCAGATGGCTTCCCAAATGCTGGCTGAAGATCACGATATCATCCAGGTAGCTGTACTTATTGTGGGGAGCTAGGATCCGGTCTATGGTTCTCTGGAAGGTGGCTGGAGCGCCTTGCAACCCAAAAGGCATCCTTGTGTACTGGAATCAATCATCTGATGTTAAGAAAGCCGTCTTCTCCTTGGGAGCTTGGGACATGGGAATTTGCCAATACCCTTTTGTGAGTTCAAGGGTAGTAATGTATCTGACCTGCCATAGCCTTTCAATTAGTTCATAAACACGGGGCATTGGATACGTATCGAACTTAGAGACCTCATTCAGCTTCCTATAGTCATTGCAAGACCGCCATTCTCCATCTGGTTTTGGCGTCAAGACTTTGGGATTGGACCAGCCACTCTTGGTTTCTTGAATGAATCCCAGGCTTGGCATCTGCTTAACCTCTTTCGAGATCACCTCTCGGCGGGCTTCGGGAATCCGATACGACTTTAAGGTCACCTGAACATGAGGCTCTGTGAGTACCTCATGCTCTATGACCTAAGTACAACCCAGTAATTCTGAAAACAGGTCTCTGTTCCAATGTATCAGATCTCTGCACTGCTGCTTTTTGGCACATGACAGCGACTCTGCCATCTTGACCTCTTTTGCGTCGGTCTCAGAATTAGCCACCAAAGCCTCCATGGGCTCTCTATCTAACCATGGCTTAATCAGGTTGATGTGGTACACCTGGTAGGGCTTTTTTTGTTCCTGGTTGGTAGACTTTATAGTTGATGTTGCCAGCCTTTTCAACTACTGCATAGGGTTCTTTCCACTTGGCCAGGAATTTCTTTCCACCGTAGGTACCAGCACTAGTACCTGATCCCCATGGTTGAAGTGTCTCAACCTCGCCGATCAATTGTACACCCTCAACTGTGCCTCTTGTGCTTTGAGGAGGTGTTTTTTCACAAGGGGTATCATGCCTGCAATTCTCTCTTACATCTGGGCCACATGTTCCATTGCACTCCTTTAGGGTGTAGAATCCGCCTCCCAGGTCTCCTTTGCTACATTCAGGAGTCCATGGGGGGGGGGGGTTGGCCGTATAACAGTTCAAAAGTGGAGAAACCAGTAGAGGCCTGTGGGACTTCTCTGATGGAAAATAAAAAGGTATGGCCATAGACCGTCCCAGTCTCGTCCGTCCTTCTCTACGACCTTCTTTAATATGGCCTTCAGGGTTTTATTAAACCTTTCTACCAAACCGTCCATCTGTGGATGGTAGACTGAGGTCCTGAGTTGTGTGATCTGCAGGGTTTTGCCCAACTTTCTCATTACCTTTGACATGAATGGAGTCCCTTGGTCGGTTAGAATCTCTTCAGGCAACCCCGTTCTAGAAAACATCTGGAGCAACTTCCGAGCTATACACTTGGTGGAGGAGTTTCGTAGTGGTACTGCCTCCGGATACCATGTAGCATAGTCCAGGATCACCAGGATATCCTGATGCCCTCTGGGGGACTTGACCAGGGGTCCCACTAGATCCATAGCTATGCGATGAAACAGAACCTCAATGATGGGCAACAGCACTAAGGGGATATGGGAGTGAACCACCGGGAAGGTCACCTGGCAGGTAGGACAGGACCTGCAATAGTCCATTTCTGTTTTTTTTTATACCCCCAGATTATCACCTAACACATGAGTATGGGACATGTCTAACACCGTGCGTCTGTATGGCCCTGGTATCAGTAACTGCTCAATTACCTCCCCTCTCTGCTTGGTGGCCTTATATAGTAACTCCCCATTTACAGCGAAATATGGATATCAGGTGTCAGCCCCCGGCTCATGAGCAACACCATTAAGTACAGTAACATTATCAAATGCTGTTTTTAGACTTAAGTCCCTGAGTTGGGCAGTTCCAAAGTTTTTCCTGGACAACTCCAGCTCAGTGATGTTGGCCTCCAGTGATGCTGCCTCACCCTCATAACCAACAAGCACACAAAAGGGAAACCCATCAGCTGTGGCCTGCGACGAGGTTTCTTTATTAGCGACCTGGCTGTTATCTGGGCAACCAGACATCCTTCTTTTCCCCCACAAGTGTCAAAACAATGTAAAGTCCCACCCTATTATGGCAGGGTGTAATAGGTCCTTGACCATGCCAATTTCATGGGACTCAGTGTCAGTTTGGATACAGCGGACGCCCACCATCTTCCCAGGAATCAGCTGATGAGGAATTGTGGACCTTACTAAGGTTACCAAACTTCCCGAGTCCAACAGACCAGTCATTTGCACTCCGTTCACTGATATGGGACATGCCTGCGGTCCTTCACCTGTTTTGCAGGTAAAAATGCAAACTACGAGCAGCGCCATCCTATGCTTCAGTCCATTGGCTTGGTGATCATGGAGCAATGGGAAGAAGCTATGTGAGCCGAGGTGTGACACCTACAGCAAACTGCATTATTGGATGGGGCCTTTGACACAACTCAGACACCTCCTGGGCTCTTGGACGGCCCCAAGATGTGGCTCTAGTTCTCCTCTTTTGGGTGTCAGTTCCCCTTTGGGAACTCCAGTATGGAGATTCTAAGACCCCTTGCTTCCCCAAGGAACTCTCAATCGCCTGGTACCTTTCGACCAGGCCCACCAGTTTATCAGCATTCCGGGGATCTCCCTGGGCAACCCAGGATTGTACCGGCCTCGGAAGGGAGTGTATAAACCTGTCCATGACGACCCTTTCCACCTTCTGTGCTGGGAAGGAAGATTCAGGTTGTAACCACTTTTGGACCAGGTATAGGAGGTCGAACATTTGGGACCGTGGAGGTTTGTCACCGCAATAGGCCCATTGGTGCACCCGTTGCACCCTGACAGTCAGAGTCACTCCTAAGCACGGCAAAATCTCAGTTTTCAACTTGGCGTACACTTTTGCATGCAGCAAGGCCAGGTCATAATAGGCCTTCTGCGGTTCCACTTTTAGATATGGCGCCAGAACCACCACCCACTGCTCCAGAGGCAATTTCTTCTATTTCGCCACCCTTTAGAAAGCCGTCAGGAACACCTCAACGTCATCACCTGGGGTCATCTTTTGCAAGGCTCTCCTTATCATCTTTCTCACGTGTGAGTCATCACCTGGACTTGGGGTGGTGCGGTTGCCCTGCCACAGATAGCCAGGTCTAGGAGTTCCAATTGCTGGCTGTGCTGCTGCTGCTGTTGCTGCTTCCATAACTGTTGCTGATGGAGATTAGCCTGCCCTGTTGCTTTATCAACAAATCCATATTGTCGGATTTCACTCCTGCAGTCACTTTTACCCAGGATATGCGTTATCTCTGCAGCAGTCACACTGCCCCTCAAGATTCATGCACGTGCTTCTAGCACCAATTGTAAAGTTTCTACTCACTCAGGTGCAGTTGAGGTACGCACAGGAAGCGGTTCCAGTAAAGAGTCCAGGCTGGTTTATTAAAACTCCATAAACTGCTCAGCATAACTGTGAAGGATATTCTAGAATAATCACATGTTCCCTGGTTGTCAGGTGTCCAAGCACAGCGTAACCCGACTCCCAGCTGTAAGGGAGAAGGGAGGGGGGCTTCACTGTGCGTGTTCCTCTGCAACGTGAGCTGATCTGACAGGCACGCCCCCTGCTGAGATCCTCTCTATGTTCTCAATATGTGCTATAAGGTACTATTCTTCAACACCAAGCTGTGGAAGAACTATATGTCCCAGCTCTTCACAAAATGGATTTTCTAGCTCAGGGGAAGATAGCGAACGCCAGACTGCATCCTAGTCCACTCTAGCATGTAGGGACGAGGAGATACACGTCCCAGCCTTTTGGAACCTTCTACAACTGCTGTGTTTGGTACCCACATGTAGCAGGGGCCCGGCAGGTCCTTTGACACCAGAACCGATTCCCTGGAACCATCCAGTAAGGAGGTATGGGCCACCTTAGTTCTGGGAGTCTCTTAGCCAGGAAGGAACATGGGGTGGAGACTTGGGCTGAACAGGGGGCAGGTAGTGGGAGTTCACAGAGAGTTGGAAGGTCTGTGTAGCAAAAGCCTTTTCCCTGGGGAAGCTCGTGACATGCAGGCGTGAGGGACAAGTCCAGCAACCAAGCAAGGCACACATTCTTCCCCTTGTGGTCGCCCAACCACCCCGAGCCATGCTTTCCATCTACCGGTAATTGACTTTAAGATCTGTGATGCTTGATGTCCCATGCTTGGTATTTGTAACTCTGACCACTGTATATGGGTAACCTTGTGTATATAGTACATTGTTTAGTGAGCCCTTATGGCAATTAAATATATAATTTAATCATGGGCTGGTGTAGCATCGGCGTCTCTGCCCCCTGCCAGGCAGAGATGCCGTCCCTCTCACCGCCGCGCTCCCCGCCCGACGTCCTCCGGCGATCCTCTTCCTGCTTCCCGGGCACTGTGCTTAGGGCGCGCGTGTGCGTGCGCTCCCTCCCTCTTAAAGGGGCCACGCGCGCCGCCCTAAGGAGTCCCCGGCCAATTGCCGGAGGTCTTCCCATATATAAAGCACCTCCTCCAATATGGAGGTGCCTGAGCAATAGTTGATGCACAGTGTACTTACCTCTGCTTCAGCCCTTAGGTCCCGCTGCTAGCCTGACTACTAGTCCTGCCCGCCAGCCTGACTACTAATCCAGACCGCCAGCCTGATTACTCTCCAGCCCGACAGTCTGTCTTCCGCCAGTCTGTCTATGGGCTTTGCCCGCCTGCTTACCTGGAAGCACCTGCCTGTTACCTGTCAGCCTACCTGGAGGCTCCTGCCTGTCACTTGCCGTGACCACCTGACAGCCTACCTAGAAGCTCCTGCCTGTCACTTGCCGTGACCACCTATCTGCCTACCTGGAGGCTCCTGCCCGTCACTTGCCGTGACCACCTGACAGCCTACCTAGAGGCTCCCGCCTGTTGCCTGCTGTGCCCATCTGCTGTATCGGTCAGTCCTTGCTATCTGACCCGTGGGAGTCACCTGCTCTCTTACAAGGTCGTCCCCAGAGTAGCACCTGGTCCCTCTGCTCGGTCCCTCCCTGGTCACGGAGTCGTTAGCCGCCATACAACCTAGGTCGGTCCGAGTTGATACTTAGTTATTCCCCTCTGGGTCCCTCCTTGCACCGCAGCACAGAGGTTCCACCATCCGGATCCTTAACAGCTGGTCTTTTATCTCGAACCACGAACCCCACGTCTGTTGTTCGGTCAACGACGCGCTACCGGGCTGGTTTCTAGCCCGATATAAGTCTGTATATCAAATAGAAACTGATGGCAGCTCTATCCAGGCCGACAAGGCTCTGCTTCACTGGAATAGTGAAAGAGCCTCTCAGCCTGTCAGGAGTGTGAGGCCACGTCAGCGTCTGAGTGCGGAACGTCACATGGGCGCAAGGGGTAGATCCATATCACGTGCTCCGTCTGGCATAGTGTGACTTCCGGCGGGTGGCGGGGTGTGGATCCACCGGAAGAAGCGGCAATAGCGGTATTCTGCGGGGTCCCTCTTGTGCCGTTTCTTCACATTGGTGGCTGCGGTGGGATTCTGTGCTCCCTCTCTGCTGCCACTCCTTCACAATAACAAAACAATAAGACAGGCTTTTCCGGCACAAAGTGAAAACAGAAAGTAAATAGTCTGTACAGTAGTGCGGGTTCGCCTGCTCAGGTTAGTCCAGATCTATATGAGGAATCACAAGCAGCACTAGAGGTATACACACCTCCAGTTAAAGAGACTGAATGAGACATCTGTTCTCCATTTTATCTGCCAAACCACTCCCCAGGTGTGGGATATGTGAGCAGCCAGTCCCACCCATCTCTTTTACTGCTCAAAACCCGGCCCTGATATGCTCTACTAACTTTCTCAGCACTGTACATGCTACAGCCTGCTTTTCCGGGCTTACATCACTGAAGCTAACAACCTCGATGATACATATCTCCCCTCAAGGACCTGACCGGCGGCCAACTTACAACATCCATTGACTTATTATTGGTGAATCTGGTCCAAAATACAGATCAAAGTAGCTCATATTGAGATTTTTTTTTACATGTGGATCATTGTATAAAAATATTGATCTGAACTATTGACTGACACTGCTTACGGTCTAACCCTGCTTACGGTCTACCACTAGCACTAATTACAGTCTCTCACTGCTGCGGTTTACAGCCTTCTACTGGTGCGGCTTACTGTCTTCTACTGGCACTGTTTACGGCCTTCTACTGGCGCTGCTTACGTTCTTCTATGATTGACTTGCATTGGTGCAGTCCATATGCTATCCATTTTGCATACAGACAGCACATGGACATTTAGTACATTCATTTGAATGAGCCTTAACTGTGAGCTATGATATTTAAGACTTCAACATCTCAGATATGGGCACGTTCACGCGTTTTTATGGTCCTTTCTAAAGGGGCGTGGTTCAAAAATAATTATGAAAAGCAGCAAAGACACACTCCCAGAGAATCCTGTGAGCCATGCCCACTTGGAAAGACCATACATTTTTTTTACAGAAAATAAAAAAGGCCCATATTTCTGCAACTGTATAGCAGAATTCTTAAAAAAAACAACAGAATACTCAAGCGAGCAGTGGGAATAAAATAAGCGCAAAACTTGGCCGCTTTTGTCCTGTTGATAATACCTTTTTAAAAATCTCTTTTTGATTGAATCCAGCTTAGTTTAGTGAATGTCTTTCTTTAGAATCTGATGATAGCTGTTTTCTCTGAGGGAAGCTGCAATTAGCTAAATTAATTATATATGTGCAGCCAGCTTGGACAGGCCCACAGGTTAACAGGTGATTTTCCCGGTGGCTCCTGTGAAGGAATGGGCCTATATTAACAGTAGTAGGCACAATACAATTGATTCACTATGTACTCACGTGGTCAAAATTGTTGGTACCCCTCGTTTAATGAAAGGAAAAACCCACAATGGTCACAGAAATAACTTGAATCTGACAAAAGTAATAATAAATTAAAAATCTATGAAAATGAACAAATGAAAGTCAGACATTGCTTTTCAACCCTGCTTCCACAGAATTTAAAAAAAAATTAAACTCATGAAATAGGCCTGGACAGAAATGATGGTACCCCTGAAAATGTGACAAAAGGGACATGTTAAATCAAGTTGTGTCCGCTAATTAGCATCACGGGTGTCTACAATCTTGTAATCAGTCAGTGGGCCTGTATATAGGGCTACAGATACTCACTGTGCTGTTTGGTGACATGGTGTGTACCACACTCAACATGGACCAGAGGAAGCAAAGGAAAGAGTTGTCTCAGAAGATTAGAAAGAAAATTATAGACAAGCATGTTAAAAGTAAAGGTTATAAGACCATCTCCAAGCAGCTTGATGTTCCTGTGACTACAGTTGAACATATTATTCAGAAATTTAAGATCCATGGGACTGTAGCCAACCTCTCTGGACGTGGCCACAGGAGGAAAATTGATGACAAATCAAAGAGACGGATAATACGAATGGTATCAAAAGAGCCCAGGATAACTTCTAAAGAGATTAAAGATGAACTTCAAGCTGAAGGAACATCAGTGTCAGATCTCACCATCCGTCGTTGTTTGATCCAAAGTCGAGTTCATGGGAGACGACCAAGGAGAACACCATTGTTGAAAAAAAGTCATAAAAAAGCCAGACTGGAATTTGCCAAACTGCATGTTGACAAGCCACAAAGCTTCTGAGAGAATGTCCTATGGACAGATGAGACAAAAATGGAAGTTTTTGGCAAGAGACATCAGCTCTATGCTCACAGACAGAAAAATTAAGCATATCAAGAAAAGAACACTGTCCCTACTGTGAAACATAGAGGAGGCTCTGTTATGTTCTGGGGCTGCTTTGCTGCATCGGACACAGGGTGTCTTGAATCTGTGCAGGGTACAATGAAATCTCAAGACTATCAAGGGATTCTAGAGAAAAAATGTGCTGCCCAGTGTCAGAAAGCTTGGTCTCAGTTGCAGGTCATGGGTCTTGCAACAGGATAATGACCCAAAACACACAGCTGAAAACACCCAAGAATGGCTAAGAGGAAAACATTGGACTATTCTGAAGTGGCCTTCTATGAGCCCTGACCTAAATCCTATTGAGCATCTTTGGAAAGAGCTGAAACATGCCGTCTGGAAAAGGCAACCTTCAAACACGAGACAACTGGAGCAGTTTGCTCATGAGGAGTGGACCAAAATACCTGTTGAGAGGTGCAGAAGTCTCATTGACAGTTACAGGAATCTTTTGATTGCAGTGATTGCCTCAAAAGGTTGTTCAACAAATATTAAGTTAAGAGTACCATCATTTCTGTCCAGCCCTATTTCATGAGTTTAATATTTTAAAAAATTATGTGGAAGCAGGGTTGAAAAGCAATGACTGACTTTCATTTGGTCATTTTCATAGATTTTTAATTTATTATTACTTTTGTCAGATTCAAATTATTTCTGTGACCATTGTGGGTTTTTCTTTCAATAAATGAGGGGTACCAACAATTTTGACCACGTGTGTATAGTCAAAGGCAGTATCTCATCATTCATTTAGCATATTTGCATGTAACTGAACAGTGGACCCAAAGAGTCAATGTTATGGTGGACCCGTGGCCCCCCAGTCTGACTCTGATGTGCAAGATTTGTCAGAGGGAGAACAATTTTTTGTGAGCAGCTTGTGAAAGAAGAAGCAAATTAAAATATAGTTTTATACACTATGAACTTTAGAAGGTAATTTTTAAAGTATTGCACTTCACATTGCACTTTTCTGTAATTCCCTTTTTGCTTTAATTATTTCCCATCTGAAACAGCATTTCTGACTATATCCGATAAGATCTAGTGACTGCTATACACAGAGAAGCAGTAACATGTTTTAACTTGTAGTATACCTCATTTCAGTCTTTGTTTTTTACATATCCACCTGCCAAAGCAATCAAGACAATTTTCTTTGACTACAAAGAGACAAGTAGTGTGTAGGAGAAGGTGTAGGTGGTGGAGGAAAATGTTAACACAGGGCAGGAAAACAATCAGACAGATTCTCCCCGCATCCCAAGTGAAATACTTTATGCCTGCAGATGTGAGATTGATTATAATGATACTAGTATCTATTACTCAATGATATTAACCCAACAGATAACAAAACAGAGGCTGGGATCTGTGTCAACTATACTATTGTGGTAAAAAGTTTTCAGACTAATACAAATATGGTTTGTGTTTACTGGTCTCAGAATTAGTGTTGAGCATTCCGATACTGAAATATCGGGTATCGACCGATATTCGCTGTATCGGAGTTCCGATACTGAGTTCCGATACTTTTACAATATCGAATACCGGAATCGGAAGTTCACATAATGCCTGCGCTCTGCAGTGTCTCTGAAGGATGACAAGCTGGATGCAAGCGCTTAGCTGCGATCCAGCCTGTCATCAGAATGCCATCCCAGCATGGGAGAATTCTCCTGCTCAAGCGCTGACATTACATTATCTCCCTCACATTACAATTAAATGGAATAGCAGGAATTAATATTTTTTTAAGACGTTAATGCCACAGCCATGGTGGTTGTGGCATTACAGTGGTTGCCCAAATCGATGGGAACAGTGCTCACAGTGAAACATGAAAAGCCGGCAATTCAGCAGCGGCATATACCGGTACCCGACAATTTAGAACAGAAAGAATAGAGCTTCACACATAGATTAGATAGATAGAAACATGTCAGGCACATATATAAGAAGTACAGTGACAGTGTTGGTTACTGTACTTGTCATTTAGTGTTAAAGGATTTATTTTAAAAAATAATAGTGTTTTCATGCACCGTCTCTTTAAAAAAGCCGTCCGGCAATTCAGCATCGGTACCCGACAATTTAGAACAGAAAGATAGAGCATCACACATAGATTAGATAGATAGAAGCATGTCAGTCACATATATAATAAGTACAGTGACAGTGTTGGTTACTGTACTTGTCATTTAGTGTTAAAATAAAGGATTTATTAAAAAAAAAATTGGCGTGGGGTTCCCCGTAATTTTAGTCTCTAGCGGAGGTTAAGCAGACGGCTGGGGCAGATGTTTGAAGCCTGGGAAGGGGGTAATACCCACGGAGCTTCCCAGGCTTCTAAAATCAGCCCCCAGCTGAATACCTAGCCTTTACTAGCTATTAAAATGGGGGACCCCCAAAAAAATGACATGGGGTCCCCCCTATTTTAATAGCTAGCAAAGGCTAGGCAGAAAACTGGGGGCTGATATTAATAGCCCAGGAAGGGTGCCATGAATATTGGCCCCCTCCCAGGCTAGAAACACCAGCCGTCAGCCGCCCAAGAAATGGCGCATCCATAGGATGCGCCAATTCTGGCACTTAGCCTCGCTCTTCCCACTGTCCTGTAGCAGTGGCAGTGGGGTAATAGGGCTGGGGTTGATGTCAGCTTATAATGCCAGCTGACATCAAGCCCAGGTTAGTAATGGAGAGGCGTCTATAAGACACCCCCATTACTAACCTCATAGTCAAAGTTAAAAAAAACAAACACCCAGAATAAAGTCCTTTAATCGAAATAAACACACAATTATTTATTGTTCTAAATTAAACCATACCTACCGTCATGCCCATTCCAGCTGAAGCCAACGATCTCCTGCAATAAAAGTAAAATAATGAAGCAACATCATCCTTACCTTTCCATGGTTCCCAGGACGGCTTCAGCTCTGCTACATTCACATGACAGGCTGGATCACAGCAGAAAGCTGCCATCCAGCCTGTCATGCTGCAGGCAGACACTGAGAAGCGCAGGCATGCTTGTGCTCCTCAGTGTCAGGCTGTGACGGCATCCAGATGAGCCGACAATGAACTCGGCTCACCTCATGCCCGTCACTGACAGCGTGGGAGAATTCTCGTGCGCATGCGGTGAGCGTGAGAGACTCGGCTCATCTGGATGCCGTCACAGCCTGACACTGAGGAGCGCAAGCATGCCTGCGCTTCTCAGTGTCTGCCTGCGGCATGACAGGCTGGATGGCAGCTTTCTGCTGCGATCCAGCCTGTCATCTCGATGTAGCAGAGCTGGAGCTGTCCTGGGAACCATCGAAAGGTAAGGATGATGTTGGTTTATTATTTTTCTTTTATTGCAGGAGATCGTTGGCTTCAGCTGGAATGGGCGTGATGGTAGGTATGGTTTAATTTAGAACAATAAAGAATTGTGTGTTTATTTCAATTAAAGGACTTTATTCTGGGTGTTGTGTTTTTTTTTAAATACTTTCCTAGAAATTCATGGCGGTCATGTCTAATATTGGCGTGACCCCATGAATTTCGGGCTTAGGGCCAGCTGATAATACCAAGCTGGCCCTAACCCCTTTATTACCCAGTGAGCCACCGCACCAGGGCCCTGGATGAGTTGGGTACAGCGCCAGAAGATGGCGCTTCTATGAACGCGCCATTTTCCGGGGTGGCTGCGGACTGCAATTTGCAGCGGGGGGGGGGGCAGAAAGCTTGGGCCTCCCTGCGCTGCAGATTCCAGCCCCCAGCTGCCTAGTTATACCTGGCTGGACACAAAAATAGTGCGAAGCCCCACGTATTTTTTTTTTAATTATTTCATGAAATTCATGAAATAATTAAGAAAAAAAGGGCTTCCCTATATTGTTGTGTCCGACCTGGTACAAATAGGCAGCTGGTGGTTGGGGGCAGCCCGTTCCTGCCTGCTGTACCTGGCTGGACACAAATATAGTGTGAAGCCCCACGTCAATTTTTTTAAAATTATTTCAGGAAATTCATGAAATAATTTAAAAAAAATTGATGTGGGGCTTCGCCCTATATTTGTGTCCAGCCAGGTACAGCAGGCAGGAATGGGCTGCCCCCAACCACCAGCTGCCTATTTGTACCTGGCCGGACACAACAATTTAGAGAAGCCCTTTTTTTTAAATTATTTCATGAATTTCATGAAATAATTTAAAAAAAATTGACGTGAGGCTTTGCACTATATTTGTGTCCAGCCAGGTACTGCAGGCAGGAACGGGGTGCCCCCAACCACCAGCTGCCTATTTGTACCTGGCCGGACACAACAATTTAGAGAAGCCCTTTTTTTTTAATTATTTCATGAATTTCATGAAATAATTTAAAAAAAATTGACGTGAGGCTTTGCACTATATTTGTGTCCAGCCAGGTACAGCAGGCAGGAACGGGCTGCCCCCAACCACCAGCTGCCTATTTGTACGTGGCCGGACACAACAATATAGGGAAGCCCTTTTTTTTTAATTATTTCATGAAATAATTAAAAAAAAATTGATTTGGGGCTTCGCCCTATATTTGTGTCCAGCCAGGTACTGCAGGCAGGAACGGGGTGCCCCCAACCACCAGCTGCCTATTTGTACCTGGCCGGACACAACAATTTAGAGAAGCCCTTTTTTTTTAATTATTTCATGAAATAATTTAAAAAAAATTGACGTGAGGCTTTGCACTATATTTGTGCCCAGCCAGGTACAGCAGGCAGGAACGGGCTGCCCCCAACCACCAGCTGCCTATTTGTACGTGGCCGGACACAACAATATAGGGAAGCCCTTTTTTTTTAATTATTTCATGAAATAATTAAAAAAAAATTGACGTGGGGCTTCGCACTATATCTGTGTCCAGCCAGGTACAGCAGGCGGGAACGAGCTGCCCCCAACCACCAGCTGCCTATTTGTACCTGGTTGGACACAACAATATAGGGAAGCCCTTTTTTTCTTATTTCATGAATTTCATGAAATAATTAAAAAAAAAAATACGTGGGGCTTCGCCCTATTTTTGTGTCCAGCCAGGTACAACTAGGCAGCTGGGGGCTGGAATCTGCAGCGCAGGGAGGCCCAAGCTTTCTGGGCCCCCCCCCGCTGCAAATTGCAGTCCACAGCCACCCCGGAAAATGGCGCCTTCATAGAAGTTCCATCTTCTGGCGCTGTACCCAACTCATCCAGGGACCTGGTGTGGTGGCTCACTGGGTAATAAAAGGGTTAGGGCCAGCTTGGTATTATCAGCTGGCCCTAAGCCCGAAATTCATGGGGTCACGCCAATATTAGACATGACCGCCATGAATTTCTAGTAAAGTATTTAAAAAAAAACTCAACACCCAGAATAAAGTCCTTTAATTGAAATAAACACACAATTCTTTATTGTTCTAAATTAAACCATACTTACCATCACGCCCATTCCAACGATCTCCTGAAATAAAAGCAAACTAATAAACCGACATCATCCTTACCTTTCGATGGTTCCCAGGACAGCTCCAGCTCTGCTACATCGAGATGACAGGCTGGACCACAGCAGAAAGCTGCCATCCAGCCTGTCATCCCGCAGACACTGAGAAGCGCAGGCATGTTTGCGCTCCTCAGTGTCAGGCTGCGACGGCATCCAGATGAGCCGAGTCTCTCACGCTCACCGCATGCGCAGGAGAATTCTCCCACGCTGTCAGTGATGTGCATGACATGAGCTGAGTTCATTGTCGGCTCATCTGGATGCCGTCACAGCGAGACACTGAGGAGCGCAAGCAAGCCTGCGCTTCTCAGTGTCAGCAGGATGACAGGCTGGATGGCAGCTTTCTGCTGCAGTCCAGCCTGTCATCTCGATGTAGCAGAGCTGGAGCTGTCGTGGGAACCATGGAAAGGTAAGGATGATGTTGGTTTATTATTTTTCTTTTATTGCAGGAGATCATTGGCTTCAGCTGGAATGGGCGTGATGGTAAATATGGTTTAATTTAGAACAATAAAGAATTGTGTGTTTATTTCAATTAAAGGACTTTATTCTGGGTGTTTGTGTTTTTTTAACTTTGACTATGGGGTTAGTAATGGGGGTGTCTTATAGACGCCTCTCCATTACTAACCTGGGCTTGATGTCAGCTGGCATTATAAGCTGGCATCAACCCCAGCCCTATTACCCCACTGCCACCGCTACAGGGCAGTGGGAAGAGCGAGGCCAAGTGCCAGAATTGGCGCATCCTATGGATGCGCCATTTCTGGGGCGGCTGACGGCTGGTGTTTCTAGCCTGGGAGGGGGCCAATATTCATGGCACCCTTCCTGGGCTATTAATATCAGCCCCCAGCTGTCTGCCTAGCCTTTGCTAGCTATTAAAATAGGGGGGACCCCGTGTCATTTTTTTGGGGGGGTCCCCCATTTTAATAGCTAGTAAAGGCTAGGTATTCAGCTGGGGGCTGATATTAGTAGCCTGGGAAGCCCCGTGGGTATTACCCCCTTCCCAGGCTTCAAACATCTGCCCCAGCCGTCTGCTTAACTTCCGCTAGAGACTAAAATTATGGGGAACCCCACGCCAATTTTTTTTTTAATAAATCCTTTATTTTAACACTAAATGACAAGTACAGTAACCAACACTGTCACTGTACTTATTATATATGTGACTGACATGTTTCTATCTATCTATGTGTGATGCTCTGTCTTTCTGTTCTAAATTGTCGGGTACCGATGCTAAATTGCCGGACGGCTTTTTTAAAGAGACGGTGCATGAAAACACTATTATTTTTTTAAATAAATCCTTTAACACAAAATGACAAGTACAGTAACCAACACTGTCACTGTACTTATTATATATGTGACTGACATGTTTCTATCTATCTAATATATGTGTGAAGCTCTATTCTTTCTGTTCTAAATTGTCGGGTACCGGTATATGCCGCTGCTGAATTGCTGGCTTTTCATGTTTCTCTGTGAGCACTGTTCCCATCGATTTGGGCAACCACCTCCCCCAATACATTCTACATTATTGTTAGTTGTTTTCCTTCATGTAGAATTAACCTACAAGGAAAGAAAGGGTTTATTTTCATTCCGATATTTGTGTCCCATTGACTTGCATTGGTTTCCGGTATCGGAATCGGCGATATCCGATACTTTTTGGGTATCGGCCCGATCCGATCTGATATTTCCTGATATCGGAAGGTATCGCTCAACACTACTCAGAATGCTTTACTGTCGGCATGACACAGGACTCGTGGTAGTGAGCCCACCTAGCAGCCAAACGGCTTGCCTGATGCAAGTTCTGGCACCAACTCCGCCCTTCTCGGCCTGCGACTCAGGTGTCACCTGACCAGTTGTCATCTTCAATCTCTTTCCTGGTAACATGCACTTCCACTCTTGTGGTTCTTGCTACTATGATTCGTTCTTTACTCCACTTTTGCCTTAGAACTACAGATGGCAGTGATCACTTGGGTTCCTACTATAATTCATTCATTACTTTCACTTTCACCTCTGACCAGTAGATGATGATGTTAGCTTGCAGTTACTCAGTTAGGCATCAACTCTACTCATCTTCTCTCTTGTCCACCTCCTTACAGTAGCGCTCATCTTTTCTTCTCCAAACAGTTTGAAGGGGACTTCATCAGAGAAAATAACTTTGCAGGAAGTTCAGAGATTGGACTGTTTAGGACTGGGGTAAAGTTATTTTCTCAGATGAAAGCCCCCCTTCAGAATGTTTGGGACATCTGGAAGAATAATTGCCTAGAGAAGAAAAGATGAGCACTACTGTGAGCCCTGTGTCATGCCAACAGTAAAGCATCCAGAGGCCATTAATGTGTGGGGTTTCTTTCCATCCAAGGGTGTGGGCTCACTCGCAATTTTGCCTAAGAACACTACCATGAATAAAGAAAGTCGTCTAAACATTCTCCAAGAGCAACTTCTCCCAATGATCCAGGAGCAATATGGTGATGAAAAATGTTCCTTCTAGCATTATGGAGCACCATGTCACAAGGAAAGTGTGATAACTAAGTGGTTTGGTGAATAAGCATTGACATTTTAAGTTCATGCCAAGGAAATTCTCCAGATCTCAATCACATTGAGAACCTGGGTTCAATAGACAAGAAGCCGGGGGAGAGGGGGGGGGCACAGAAATTGTGATAAACTCACGAGCATTGATGAGACAAGAATAGGTTGTCATTAGTGTTGCGCAAATGTGCTAAAATAAGGGGTTACCTGAACACACTCAAGTCCTGACCGAGTATCTTCGGCGTGCTCGCAAAACATGTTCGTGTCGCTGCGGCTGCATGTTTTGAGGCTGTTTGACAGCCGAGAGACATGCAAGGATTGCCTGACAAACAGGCAATCCCTGCATGTATTGCAGCTGTCTAACAGCCATGAGACATGCAGCCGCAGTGACGCAAACATATTTTGCGAGTAAACCGAAGATACTCGGTTAGTACTTGAACGTGCTCGGATAACCCCTTATTGAGCACGTTCGCGCAACACTAGTTGTCATCAGTCAGGATTTAGCCCAGAAGTTGATATACAGTATGTCAGGGAGAATAGCTGAAGTATTGAAAAATAAGGTTCAACACTCTAAATATTGGGTTCTTACATAAACTTGATGTATTTGTCAATAAAGTTCACAAACTTATGAAATGCTTATTATTGTATGTCAGTAACCATAGAAACATCTGACTAAAAGATCTAAAAACTTGAAGCAGTAAACTATGTGAAAAACAAAATTTGGGTCAGTCTCAAAACTTCTAGCCATGGCTGTATACCTATTGCTGGAAATAGCAATCTAAGATCTTATTTATTTAGACATTTAAAGCTCTGATTTCAGGTCTGTACATAACAAAGAAACATATTGCAGAGGGGAAAAAAGTTTTATCTTCAGGGTCAAGATCCATATTTTAATGTTCCAGCAAATCAGGTTCCAGATTTTATTTTTCCCTTTAACAAATTGTGCAATGAACAAAAGTATCTGACTGGTTGCTATTAGTGATGAGCGAACGTGTTGGCCACTGCTTGGTACTCGCCCGAGCATCACTGGGCTCGACAAGCTCGAAGAGTATTTACGGGTTGCTCGGGCGGGAACTCGGGCTCTCTCCCTGCATGTTTGGCGCTCTTTAGAGAGCCAATGAATATGCAGGGTTTGCCTGCCAAGCACTGTAATGCTGTAGCTATGTTGGTTCTGGACATTACAGTGATTGGCTGGCCGCACAGCATCATCAGGTCAATATAAGACCTGGCGCCACTATGCTTGTCACAGTCTACCCCGGGAGCAGGCAGAGTAGGGAGAGGTGCTGCTGCGTCAGGGAGAGATTTGCTTGTTTATAGTTAGTATAGGCATTCCACAACATATATATATATACAGTACATACCAAAAGTTTGGACACACCTTCTCATTTAAAGATTTTTCTGTATTTTCATGACTATGAAAATTGTACATTCACACTGAAGGCATCAAAACTATGAATTAACACATGTGGAATTATATACTTAACAAAAAAGTGTGAAACAACTGAAAATATGTCTTATATTCTAGGTACTTCAAAGTAGCCACCTTTTGCTTTGATGACTGCTTTGCACACTCTTGGCATTCTCTTGATGAGCTTCAAGAGGTAGTCACCGGAAATGGTTTTCACTTCACAGGTGTGCCCTGTCAGGTTTAATAAGTGGGATTTCTTGCCTTATAAATGGGGTTGGGACCATCAGTTGTGTTGTGCAGAAGTCTGGTGGATACACAGCTGATAGTCCTACTGAATAGACTGTTAGAATTGTATTATGGCAAGAAAAAAGCAGCTAAGTAAAGAAACACAAGTGGCCATCATTACTTTAAGAAATGAAGGTCAGTCAGTTCGAAAAATTGGGAAAACTTTGAAAGTGTCCCCAAGTGCAGTTGCAAAAACCATCAAGCGCTATAAAGAAACTGGCTAACATGAGGACCGTCCCAGGAAAGGAAGACCAAGAGTCACCTCTGCTTCTGAGGATAAGTTTATCCGAGTCACCAGCCTCAGAAATCGCAGGTTAACAGCAGCTTAGATTAGAGACCAGGTCAATGCCACACAGAGTTCTAGCAGCGGACACATCTCTTCAACAACTGTTAAGAGGAGACTTTGTGCAGCAGGCCTTCATGGTAAAATAGCTGCTAGGAAACCACTGCTAAGGACAGGAAACAAGCAGAAGAGACTTGTTTGGGCTAAAGAACACAAGGAATGGACATTAGACCAGTGGAAATCTGTGCTTTGGTCTGATGAGTCCAAATTTGAGATCTTTGGTTCCAACCACCGTGTCTTTGTGCGACGCAGAAAAGGTGAACGGATGGACTCTACATGCCTGGTTCCCACCGTGAAGCATGGAGGAGGAGGTGTGATGGTGTGGGGGTGCTTTGCTGGTGACACTGTTGGGGATTTATTCAAAATTGAAGGCATACTGAACCAGCATGGCTACCACAGCATCTTGCAGCGGCATGCTATTCCATCCGGTTTGCGTTTAGTTGGACCATCATTTATTTTTCAACAGGACACTGACCTCAAACACACCTCCAGGCTGTGTAAGGGCTATTTGACCAAGAAGGAGAGTGATGGGGTGCTACGCCAGATGACCTGGCCTCCACAGTCACCAGACCTGAACCCAATCGAGATGGTTTGGGGTGAGCTGGACCGCAGAGTGAAGGCAAAAGGGCCAACAAGTGCTAAGCATCTCTGGGAACTCTTTCAAGATTGTTGAAGACCATTTCCGGTGGCTACCTCTTAAAGCTCATCAAGAGAATGCCAAGAGTGTGCAAAGCAGTCATCAAAGCAAAAGGTGGCTACTTTGAATAACCTAGAATATAAGACATATTTTCAGTTGTTTCACACTTTTTTGTTAAGTATATAATTCCACATGTGTTAATTCATAGTTTTGATGCCTTCAGTGTGAATGTACAATTTTCATAGTCATGAAAATACAGAAAAATCTTTAAATGAGAAGGTATGTCCAAACTTTTGGTCTGTACTGTATATCCATATGAACTAACAGTCCTTCTGAGGACTAATCCAGCTACATAAAATCAGTGCTAGGCAGTGCAAGCAGTGTATGTGGCAGACTGCAGTGTATGATACCGCACAAGAGGTTCCATTGAACGTCCTGTCTGCTGCTGTAATAATTACAGATATTTGTAGACATAGCCTCAGATATCAGGGGCCAGGGCAATTTTTTTTTTATCTTAATCCTGGTTATTTGCTTAAAAAGCAATCCAGAGTACACCATTTTTCTGCTCCTTTTGCTTGTTCTCACTGCAAAATAAAGCCAGGTCTTTTCCATATTACAGCGATAAAAATCCAGAAATTTAAACTGAATGTGGAAAATATTGGCCTCCTTTTCCATTCTGTTGCAGTGTGTCGGGCAAGCTATTCACACTAAGTGTCTGTGAAGAATACTATTAGTAAATTACAGGCCTGCTATCTAAAACCGTGGTTCTCTGTCAGACATATTACCTATAAGAGTGTTCCAAAATCAGCCATTGCTTTCATTTTCATTTCGCTGCAGTGTGTCGGTCAAGTTATTCACACTAGGTCTCTGTGTAGAATAATATTAGTAATTTACAGGACTGCTATTTAAAACCGTGGTTCTCTGTCAGACGTATCACATATAACTGTGGTTCAAATCCAGCCATTTGCAGTGAACATGGAAAATATTGTCCTCCATTTATAGATTGTAGCAGTGTGTCAGTGTACACCATTTTACAGGTCCATTTGCTTGTTTGCTGAATACAGCCAGATTTTTTCAGTTTTTTTCATATTACTGTATTGTGGAAGCAGAGGAACTTTTTTCAATGATCAGATGCACGTGATCCATATGACTGCCGTAATAATGCAGACATTTTGTGGAGCGTACCAAATATTCCACTCCTTTTAAAGTCAGCCACCTGTGTTTTGTTGAAAAAATTGACACTTGGTCGCTGACACATACCATACTATTAGGCAACTGCCTGAAACCGTGGCCATCAGACGTTATCCCATTTGACTGCTCTAATAATCCGGCAATTATTGTGAGCGTGACAAATATTACAATCTATTGCAGTTGAGGGTTCAAACCTATTCTCAGTTGGCCGCTGACAAATAGCATATCTGTGAACAATGTTGTCAGGGTATTACGCCACTTTTGCGGACTGACATAAAAACATACAAAAAACAAGCTAAAATGGAAAAAAATGTTAAGAAACATTCTTTCCAGGGTAATGGCTTGTATATAAGGCCAAAGAAATAAAAAAAAATAAAGTTATGGATTGTGGAAGACATTTATGTGACCAGAATAAACACTCATGTGTAGCTGGTGATGATACCACCTAGCAGCAGCACCTGTTTTTATTGTAAATGTATCTGACAGCGTTATCGATAGGGAATAGAATAGATTTTAAATTTTTTTGGGCAGCACCAGCCGCACGCAGTATAAGGCAATAATACCTGGCTGGATTGGTGTAATATGCTATCCATACTGCGATACCTCACCCATAAAAGAATTTCAGATAAGACAGTTAATATTCTAGAACATAGAATCTATTTGAATTGTCCTTCCCATTATTAAGGAGTGTGTCTCCTATACTGTTATTGCATATGCAACAATTTCAAGGGCTGCCAAAAATTAGGACGTACTCCAATACACATTTGAAGAGACGTAAAAAAAAACACAGTAGGATCTTTCTTTAGCATAAAAACCAGACTCGCCAATGTAACCTCAATGTAATCACATTGTTCAGCTCCTGCACCTCCTCCTCCAGCTCGGCCTCCATATCCAAAATGACCACATCAGTCACAAGCTGGAAGCACTGCCTTGGCCAAGCGGCAACAGGCTGTGCTGAAGATAATATGCTTAATGCTTAGATGACAAGCCGCCCACCGCTGCAGAGTTGTTGAAAGCTGTAACACAGCAGCCTGATCTGTGGTTCTCACCACTGACCATACAGCCAGGCATGGTCGTGTGTGACAATGGGCGGACCCTGGTGGCGGAGAAATGACAACCGGAGTAGATACAGTTTCCCTCTATGCCAGTCCTTTCACTGAGCTAAAGAATATACCTGTGGTGACATACAACTCTCACAGAGAAGCAGTGTCAGTGAAAAACATTAGGCCCACCAGAGGATTTGATTTTGAGGGCCCACCTTTCTCCCCTGCTCAAGAGCCCCATAGCAACTGCAAAGTTTGCGCTATCATGAACTCTCCTGATGGAGAAGCCAGGACCCAACCGAGGATTCACTGGTGGGCCCGTAAAACCTGCCGAGAAGCAGCTCTGGCTAAGAAAAGTGTGTGGGAAGGTTCCTGGACACTCTATGACTGCTTTTTTACTGTGGACTGGCTCCAGCAATCTATAAGATTGCAATCTATGATCCCTTCACTGGCTCCCCATTGGCCAGAGACTTCAGTTCAAAACCGTAACCATGACATGCAAAGCCATCCACAGCCTGTCTGCTCCATATATCTGTGACCTAGTCTCCCGGTACATACCAGCACGCAACCTACGATCCTCACAAGATCTCCTTCTCTACTCCCGTCTTCTCTCCTTTTCCCACAATCGCATACAAGATTTTTCCTGTGCATCCTTTCTACTCTTAAACTGTGTACCCCAACATATCAGACTCTCGCCTACTGTTGAAACCTTTAAAAGGAAGCTGAAGACCCACCTCTTCCGACAAGCCTACAACCTGCAGTAACCTTCGCTCCACCATACCGCTGCTCTGGCTTCAATAGTGGTGTTCCGCGGTCCCCTAGAAATTGGGACAGGAAGGTAGTTCAACATGACGTGGGTGTTTGTTGAGATGACCACATTTTTGGGCAGTGCCCTGGGAGTCAGAGATGGTTCCAGCCCCATGCTGTTCCCATGTCACACACCACATGGCCAGATAAGGTTGTAAAATGTTAAAATGACATTTCCCAGTGAATGCATTTGTCTTGGTTGAAAGCAATGTAAAAGTGCAAAAACACTACGTGTGAACATAGCCCAAGGTGTGGAGGAGCATTTTCATTTTTGTATATTTATTTTGCCTTATATACAAGTCATTACCCTGGAAAGGATGTTTTTTAAGATATTTCCCAAGAAAATCCATTTTGATTTCGTTTTTGTATCTTTTATTGTGAGTCCGTAAAAGTGGCGTAATACCTCTGACAACATTGTTGACAGCAGTGACCTGGGAGTCAGAAATGCTTCCAGGGGTCTTCTCCATGCTGTTCCCATGCCATTTGAGCACTGTTTCCATCGATTTGGGCAATTTTTAGGCCCTCTGAAGTCCGCCGGGGAAGCCGCCAGAAAAATGCTTGAGTTTCCCATAGACTTACATTGGTCTTGTTACTCAGACTGAGCACTCAAGCATTCCAATTTGCTCGATTCGAACAACGAGTACCTGAGCATTTCAGTGCTCACTCATCACTAGTCGCTATGTAAACAAGTGCTTGGGATGCAACAGCACAGAAGATGAGGACACAGCCATCACTATTTATTACTCTAACACAACAATTTGAATAATTTGGATACAAAATTAAACAAATTATTAGAGGGCAATAAAATGTTTTACAATTTAAACATTCTGTAAGTCACTTCTTCAGATTGAAGCAGAGGTGATATAACAATTAAACCCTATCATATAAGACACTAAACATTTACAATAGATTCAAGCATCTCTATTATATTACTCTGTCCTATGTTGGGTCACAGTAGTTGTGTATTTGTCACTGTCGTTACCCTGTCACTCTGGTGGTAATGACGCACTCCGTCCAGGTCACACAGTTCTGGCTCTGTTCACTTAGCTCCAGTCTCTGTACCTCGGTTCTGCTTTTGGCTCTGGTCACTCGATCATTCACTCAGGTCTGGTCATTCAGTTCTTCTCTCAGGTCTGGTCACCCGCTTCTTCTCTCAGGTCTGGTCACTTGGTTCTTTTCTCGCATCTGGTCACTCAATTCTTCTCTTGTATCTGATTACTAGATACTTTACTTGGGTCTGGTCACTTGTAATGTCGGCTATAAGCCAACCTCTGTGCACCACATGTCTGTCCTGCTACAGGTTGAGGCGCCGGCTCCGCCCCTCCACTGTTCTCCTGGTCCTTTTATATTTCCTAACTGTGACACAACTATCACCTGACCTAGTGTCTCCCTCAATCTCTACCCCCAGGGAACATGCACTTCAGTCTTCAGTTCCTGCTAAAGTAATCCTCTCTGCTTTCCCTTTTCCTATCATTTTCGACCAGCAGATGGTGGTGTTTGCTTGTAGACATTCTGTTAGGCATTAACTGTGTGAGTCTTCTCACTTGTCCAGTCAACTACGCTTTTTAGTGAAGCTGTATACAAGAAGTATGAATGCAATGTACTTTTTAATCAGAAACATTGGAAGTCATATAAAACCTTATCAGTACACAGGTTGTATAGAAGTTAATAATTAACAAAATAACTCATTTTGATGATCAACCACTGCTCTGGAGACCCTGACGGTCTCTGTACTTCCTGCTCATGTGTCCATTTCGGGATGTCATTGCTAAAGCATGTTGTACAGAGACCTGCAGAGGATCCAGAGTCAAAACTGGAACAATGGGGGATTGATAAAGTGAGTATGACTTACTTGGTTGGATATTCCGTTAACCTTTTAGTGTTCCATGATGTATATATCAATCATAAGCATTCCATGATGATATTGCTGGTGCTGCCTCTGTATCCATCCTGATCATTTTCAGGAGCTCAACACTTAGCCGGTCTCCTGCAGAAATTGCTCCCATGGTTGCCATCTACATCCTCCTATTAGACCCTGTCAGAAACTGATTGCAATAGAATGCCTGTCAGCAACATGCTGACAGGCATAATACACCTAAGAATGTAATAACAGTGTATTATATGAGCGATCAAGCTCATTTAAGTTGAAGTCCCCCGGTGGAATTAAAATAAATATGAAAATAAAAATCACCCTTTTCCCATACCTATTTCTTTATAATATAAAATATAAATAATTAACCCCTACCCAACATGGCCAATTTCCATTTTGTGTTTCCGTTTTCACTTCCCTTTTTGAAAGAGCCATCATTTTCTATTTTTTATATCCAGATAGACAATGGGGCTTGTTTTCAGTGGAACAAGTTATACTTTTCAATTACGACATTCATTTTATCACAGTGTACTTCACAACAAGTCAAAAATTCCAAGTGTGGTGCAATTGTGAAAATGCAATTCTGATAATGTTTTGGGGAATTGCTATTACGGCAAACAGTGCGTGTTAAAAATGACTGCATCATGATTGTCCAGGTCAGTACGATTATGATGATACCATGGGTAAAAAAAAGAAATTTGTGAATAACATATTTTTGATTGTGTCACCATTTTTTGAGACCTGTAATGTCTCAATAAAAAAGTAAGATGTTTTTATTGATACTATTTTATTTTCTTATTACTGCATTTTTTCCAATGTTGTGGTAATGTTTTTTTTCTGTTCATGGTGTTTACTAGTGTTGAGCGAGCATGCTCGACACTGCTCGGTACTCGCCCGAGCATCTCACTACTCGGGATGCTCGGCGAGCACCGAGCATTTTCGGGTTACTCGTGCGGCAGCTCGGGTCTCCGCCCTGCATGTTTGGCACTCTTTACAGAGCCAATGAACATGCAAGGATTGCCAGACAGTCACTGTAATGCCGCAGCCATGTTTGTTGTGGGCATTACAGTGATTGGCTGGCCGCACAGCGTCACCTCGAGTATTTAAAACCGGGCGCCGTCATCTTGGACACAGTCGCTCTGGATCAGACAGTGTAGGGAGAGTGCTGCTGAGCTAGGGAGAGATTTATACTGCGAAATAGGTAGTGTAAAGTCTCTAAAGCCTGCAAAATCAAACAAACAGTCCTTCTGAGGAATAATATCCATCCCAGATATCAGGCAGGCAGGCAGGCTGTATAGGAGACGCAGTGGTTATACCAACAAACCATGCATTACAATCCTGTGTGCTGCCGCTGCTCAAATTGCTAGACTTAGCCCCAGGTTTCAGGGGCCAGGAAAAATCCTTTTTTTTTTCATCTAAATCCTCTTTTTTTTTTTCCCTCAGTCAGACTGTAAAAATACCCATCTTATTAACCTTTTGGTATCCCCCCCCCCAAAAAAAAAAATTGAGTGTGTCTGTGAGTGTTCAGACACAAATATATCTGTTTAAAAGAGTCTGGTTTTGACCAGATAACTAGAACAGTGGTTTTGCAGTTCCACGGTTCAAATCTCTGTATTATCCACTGTTTTGCCTTTTTTCCATAAAAAAAAACAGTTTGAGTATCTCGCTGACTGTTCAGACACAAATATATCTATTTAAAAAAAGTCTGGTATACGCCAGGAAATTAGAACTGTGGTTTTCCTCTTCCATGGTTCAAATCTGGGTGTTATCCACCTTTTTGCCTTTTTTACATAAAAAAAAAACAGTTTGACTGTCTCAATGACTGTTCAGACACAAATATATCTGTTTAAAAGATTCTGGTGTAGGCCAGAGAACTAGAACTGTGGTTTTCCTCTTCCACGGTTCAAATCTGGGTGTAATCCACCTTTTTGCCTTTTTTACATAAAAAAGACTGTTTGCGTCTTGCTGACTGTTCAGAGTTCAGACACAAATATATCTGTTTAAAAGATTGTGGTGTACGCCAGATAACTAGAACTTTAGTTTTCCTCTTCCACGGTTCAAATCTGGGTGTAATCCACCTTTTTGCCTTTTTTACATAAAAAAAACAGTTTGAGTGTCTTGCTGACTGTTCAGACACAAATATATCTGGTTAAAAGATTCTGGTGTAGGCCAGAGAACTAGAACTGTGGTTTTCCTCTTCCACGGTTCAAATCTCCTTTTTATTACCCTTTTGCCATTGATAGTGCGAGTGTAAGCTATTTTACTTCATTACAATGGGCAAGGCACGTGGCAAGGGACGTGGAACTGGATGTTCTGGTGATGGTGCTTGCAGAGGACGGGGCTGTGGCCAAGGTGAAAATGTGCCACAACCAACAGCCACATTTTCTCGCTCCCAGTTCTTGACCGAATTACTATGGAAGCACACAACAACACCACTATTGTGAACTGATCAGTGTGAACAGGTTATTAATTGGATAGCAGATAATACTTCCAGTCACCTGGGCACCACCACCTCCGGTCTGTCTTCCACACTGTCAAGTTTTAGTGGCCATGAGTCTCGACCGCATACTCCTCCTCACCCTGATGCTCCTTCCTCCCACCATGCCGAGTGTTGTCAGACAGCAACTGATCCCACAGTTGGACACTCTGAAGAGCTGATCACTGGTCCATTTCCATATTTGGGCCCCTCGCCTGCTCCACTTGAAGTGGTGGAAGAGGAGATCCCATGTAGCGATGGCCAAATATTTGAACAGCCACGGCCACAGGAAGACGACGCTGGCAATTTGTCACAAGAGGTGGACGATGACGAGACACACTTGCCACGAAGTGAGGAGGAGGACCGTGGTGCGGAAGTGGAAGAGGAGGAGGTGGTGGATGATCTAGTAACTGTCCCCAACATGGCAGGAGGACACGCAGAGCGAGGCCAGCAGCACACAGGGGGAGGGAGGCAGAGTACCCCAACAGGCAGGAAGAAGCAGTGTGGTGGCCGCAGACAGAAGGCGGGCAACCATTCCCCGTAACACCAACACGAGGGACGTTGCCAGTACAACCGGTAGGTCTTCCAGAGTCTGGAATTTTTTTAAAGACTCTGCTGATAACCCCAAAAAGGCCATTTGTACCACCTGCCATGCCAGCATCAGCAGGGGTGACAAAACTATCAGCCTGACCACAACCAGCATGATCAGTCACATGTCAGCAAAGCACCCGACTTTGTAGGGCGAACCCCAGGGTCCACGACCAGTGTCAGCAGGTGTCACCACTGCTTCTTCCGCTGTTGTGCGTGTAAGAGAACCCCCTGTTGTGCGTGCAAGGCAATCCCCTGTCCATACTGCATGCAAAGATGCCCCCTCCTCTCAGTCTTCACTTGTTATGGCAGTTTCTCAAGAAACAGCATCAACGTCCACGTCCACGTCCCACCGCAGTGTTCAATTGTCCATATCCCAGACCTTTGAACGAAAGAGCAAATTCGCAGCCAACACCCCACAGGCCACAGTCCTAAATTCACACATTTCACGACTGCTTGCGTTGGAAATGCTGCCTTTTAGGCTGGTGGAGACGGAATCCTTCTGCAACCTTATGGCGGTGGCCATCCCTCGGTACTCGGTCCCCAGTTGACACTATTTTGCCCAGTGTGCCATCCCCGCAGTACACAAGCACGTGTCCCAAAACATCTGCCGTGCCCTCAACAACGCAGTTACTGGGAGAGTCCACCTGACAACGAACAAGTGCTTGTGGCCAGGGACGGTACATCTCCCTGACGGCACACTGGGTAAACATAGTGGAAGCCAGGACCCAGTCGGACCTTGGGACGGAACACATCCTCCCCACACCGAGGATTGCGGGCCCTATGTCAGTCAGAGTTGCCCCCACAGTGTACAGCTCCTGCGCATCATCCTCCTACTCCTCCTCCTCATGTTCAGCCTCCATCTCAGATATCACCACATCAGTTACAAGCTGGAAGCACTGCAGTACTGCCTCAGCCAAGCGACAACAGGCTGTGCTGAAACTCATAAGCTTAGGTGATAAACTTCACACTGCTTGTGAGTTGTGGACAGCTGTGAAAGAGCAGGCAGATCTGTGGCTGAGACCGCTAAACCTACATCCAGGTATGGTCGTGTATGAGAATGGCCGTAACCTGGTGGCGGCTCTGAGGCGTGGCGAGATCACACACGTACCATGCCTGGCTCATGTGCTTAACCTCGTGGTTCAGCGGTTTCTTAAATAGTACCCCGAGTTGCCAGATCTGCTCGTCAAAGTGCGCCGCCTGTCAGCTCCTTTTCGGAAGTCGGCTACAGCTTCCGCCGCCCTTGCTGTGTTGCAGCAGCGTTTGCAGCTTCCGGCACACCGATTGGTGTGTGATGTCCCCACACGTTGGAATTCTACCCTCGACATGTTGCAAAGGATTTGTGAGCAGAAGAGAGCAGTTGTGGAGTACCAGCTGCAACAAGGCCGTCGATATTCAGGTCAGACTCCACACATGAGACCTCAGGAGTGGACCTGGATGTCTGACATATGTACCATCCTGACAAACTTTGAGGAGGCCACCAAGATGGTGAGTGGCGATGACGCCATCATTAGCGTCAGCATCCCACTTGTCTGTCTTTTGCAACACTCTTTTCAGAGAATTAAAGAGGAGGCATTGCAGCCAGAGTATGATGACATGGATCAAGAAGCCATAATAGGCGATTACACACAGCCCAGCCTCATATCATCCCAACGTGCATTGGGGGACAATGAGGGAGAGGAGGAGGAGGAAGAACAGGAGCTGGTATCATGCGCTGTAGATGGTAGTACCTGTACAACTGTCATACCGTCGGTTCAGCGTGGGTGGCCTGAGGACAGGGGGGGGGAGGAGGAGGAGAGCATGGTCAGTCGTCATCTTGGTGAGGACAAGGAAGTCTTGCCCGTTACAGTCTGGCACGCATGGCTGACTTTATGTTACGCTGCCTTAGCCGTGACACTCGCATTGTCAAAATGTTGGGTGACAGTCATTACTGATTGGTGACAATCTTAGACGCCCCGCTACAAGGAGAACTTTCACTCTCTTATTCCTGAGGTGGAGAGGTCTACAAAAATGCGGCAGTACCAGAAGGCCCTTGCTGCAGAACTGTTAAAAATATTCCCATCTGAACACGCTAGCGGCAGAGGTCACAGTTCGTTGCCCAACTAAGGCGTACAGGCGAGAGAGACGCAACTCCAATCCAGCAGAGGCAGGGGATCACTGTCAACGTTCTGGGACAGTTTTCTGAGACCCGCCCAGCTTACAGGCCCTGACGCGCGGGGTACTCTCACAAGGAGTGGAAAGTTTCAAAAGATGGTGAGGGAGTGCCTTGCCAACCGTACCAGCGTCCTCCGTGATTCCTCTGTGCCTTTTTAATTATTGGGTATCCAAGCTGGACACTTGGAATGAACTCGCTCTGTATGCCTTGGAGGTCCTGGCCTGCCCTGCCACTAGCGTGTTATCGGAGCGTGTTTTTAGTGCCGCTGGGGGAATTATAACGGATAAGCGCACTCGCCTGTCAACTGACAATGCTGACAAGCTGACCCTTATCAAAATTAACAAGGGCTGGATTGGGCCAGACTTCTCATCACCACCAAATGACAGCAGAGTAACAAAGTCAAATCCACTGTGTTATTTCGGGAGGTGTATTCCCATGCACCGCTTCACACCCACACATGGGTATACGCTTCCTCATTTTGGCTATTTTTTGCTCTTCTCCTTATCCTCAGCCTCCTCCACCACTAAACCACCAGGGTGACCGTGGTCCGTGTTGCCAGCATTGCAAGTTCCTCCGTCCTAATTTTTGGCAGCTTTTGCTGGGAAGGCATAGGCAAAGACTATGGGAGACCCACTCCCCAATAATGGGAATAATGTTTTGAATATGCTGTACTGCATTTGTCTTGTAAGGGGCATTAAAACTGTCTAGTTAAACTACTGTGACCTCCACGTCTCCTCCAAGGGGCATTAAAACCGTCTTGTTAAACCACTCTGAACACCACGTCTCTTCCAAGGGGCATTAAAACCGTCTTGTTAAGCTACTGTGACCTCCACGTCTCTTCCAAGGGGCATTAAAACCATCTTGTTAAACCACTCTGAACTCCACGTCTCTTCCAAGGGGCATTAAAACCGTCTTGTTAAGCTACTGTGACCTCCACGTCTTTTCCAAGGGGCATTAAAACCATCTTGTTAAGCTACTGTGACCTCCACGTCTCATCCAAGGGGCATTAAAACCATCTTGTTAAACCACCCTGACCTCCACGTCTCTTCCAAGGGGCATTAAAACCGTCTTGATAAGCTACTGTGCCCTCCACGTCTCTTCCAAGGGGCATTAAAACCGTCTTGTTAAACCACTCTGAACTCCACGTCTCTTCCAAGGGGCATTAAAACCATCTTGTTAAGCAACTGTGACCTCCACGTCTCTTCCAAGGGGCATTAAAACCATCTTGTTAAGCCACTCTGACCTCCATGTCTCTTCCAAGGGGCATTAAAACCATCTTGTTAAGCTATTGTGACCTCCACGTCTCTTCCAAGGGGCATTAATACCGTCTTGTTAAACCACTCTAAACTCCACGTCTCTTCCAAGGAGCATTAAAACCATCTTGTTAAGCTACTGTGACCTCCTCGTTTCTTCCAAGGGGCATTAAAACTGTCTTGTTAAGCTACGGTGACCTCCACGTCTCTTCCAAGGGGCATTAAAACCGTCTTGTTAAGCTACTGTGACCTCCACGTCTCTTCCAAGGGGCATTAAAACCATCTTGTTAAACCACTCTGAACTCCACGTCTCTTCCAAGGGGCATTAAAACCGTCTTGTTAAGCTACTGTGACCTCCACGTCTTTTCCAAGGGGCATTAAAACCATCTTGTTAAGCTACTGTGACCTCCACGTCTCATCCAAGGGGCATTAAAACCATCTTGTTAAACCACCCTGACCTCCACGTCTCTTCCAAGGGGCATTAAAACCGTCTTGATAAGCTACTGTGCCCTCCACGTCTCTTCCAAGGGGCATTAAAACGTCTTGTTAAACCACTCTGAACTCCACGTCTCTTCCAAGGGGCATTAAAACCATCTTGTTAAGCTACTGTGACCTCCACGTCTCTTCCAAGGGGCATTAAAACCATCTTGTTAAACCACTCTGACCTCCACGTCTCTTCCAAGGGGCATTAAAACCATCTTTTTAAGCTACTGTGACCTCCACGTCTCTTCCAAGGGGCATTAAAACCGTCTTGTTAAACTACTCTGAACTCCACAGCTCTTCCAAGGGGCATTGAAATGTTTTTAATTACCTCTAACCTCCACGACTCTTCCAACGGGCATTGCATTTCCTACTAATTTTAGTCAGCTTTTGCTTTTCAATGCATAGGCGAACACTAAGGGAGACCCCCTCCCCAATAATGGGTAGAAGGTTTTTAGTACGCTGTAATCCACGTCTGTTTCAAGGGGCATTGCAGTTCCATAATTTTTGGAATGCCTTCCATTCACTGCTTAGGCCAACAGTGTACAGGAGACCCAGTTGCTATAAATGGAAAAAACGGTTTAGTTAAGGCCCTATGACCTCCATGTCACTTCCAAGGGGCATTGGAGTGCCTCGAAATTTTTGGTAGGCATTGCACTCACTGTATGTCCTATAACTGTGTAGCCGAACCGCTCCTTTTGGTACAGAAACATATCCTACAAGACATGTGTGGTTGACTGGCCTGATATTGATGTGAATGGTCCCTGTTCCTCCTGATCTTTCTCCTTTGCCACCACCTCATCCATCATTCATCACCTGAAGCTTTGTTTTAACGGGAGTCATAGAACTGGGATAGCAGCAGGAAAACATCCAGCAGTCCTCGGAGGAAGTAGGATATGCGCCAAAACGCTGACCACCTCAGGCCTAGCCGCTACTACATACATGCGCTTGCATTCCAAGGTACAGAAAACTAAGGAGATGGATGGCCTCATGATCATGAATAATTTACTCGTTGTGTAGGAGGCCGACCACTGCTGCTGTCTGCCTTCTGAACTTTGTGTTGAAGCCTGATTGACCCAGGACCCGCAATCCTCTATGTCTGGAGGACGTGTTGCGTCCCAGTGTCCAACTGTGTCCCGGCTTCCACAATATTAACCCAGTGTGAAGGCGTCAGTGAGATGGACCATCCCAGGCCACATTCACTTGTCCACGTGTTTGTGGTTAGGCTGTCCTTCCCACTAAATGCACTGGGGAGGGCACAGGTAATGTTTTGGCATGCGCGCTTGTGTATAAGGCGAACCGGGACAAATAGGGGCGGCTGGGGACCGTTTATGGACACCCGGCCGCCCCTAGGCGGCTGGCCACCGTGTGTGGACACCCGGCCGCAGGGCGGCTCGGGACCGAGTATGGATACCAGGCCGCCGACGCAGCCATGACGTGGTGGCCAGATTCCGCCTCCACATGCCTAAAAGCAAACAAGCAGTATGGTATTGCAGCCTGGGGGTGGGTGGGTGGCAGGCTGCATACTTGCGCTTGCATTGCAAGGAATGGGGGAGGTATAATTGAACACTGTCCTGGGACAAGGACTTGCACGGGGATAGTTGCAAGTCTGCATCTTCTGATGCGGCAAGGATCACTTCTGATGGGCACACTTTTAGGCAGTGACCTGGGTGTCAGACATGCTTCCAGGGGTCTTCCCCATGCTGTTCTCATGTCTTTTCAGCACTGTATGCATGTGTCACACAGCACATGGCCAGATAAGGTTGTAAAATGCTAAAATTACATTTCCCGGTGAATGCATTTGTCACGGTTGAAAGCATTACAAAAGTGCAAAAACGCATAAAAAATTCTACTTGTGAACATAGCCCAAGGTGTGGAGGAGTATTTTTGGTTTTGGTTATTTATTTTACCTTATACACAAGTCTTTACCCTGGAAAGGATGTTCCTTAACATATTTCACAGGAAAGCAGTTTCAGTTTCGTTTTTGAACGTTTTATTGTGAGCCCATAAAAGTGGCTTAATATCTCTGACCACGTTGTTGACAGCAGTGACCTGGGGGTCAGAAATGCTTCCTGGGGCGATCCCCATGCTGTCCCCATGTAAGATGAAGACTTGCAACTATCCCCGTGCAAGTCCTTGTCCCAGGGCAGTGTTCAATTGTACCTCCCTCATTCCTTGCAATGCAAGCGCAATGCCATACTGCTTGCTTGCTTGCACTTGAAATTGGGCCTTTTAGGCTTGTGGAGGCGGAATCTGGCCACCACGTCATGGCTGCGTCAGCGGCCTGGTATCCATACTCAGTCCCCAGCCGACCGGCGGCCGGGTGTCGATGCTTGGTCCCCAGCCGCCAGGGGGCTGCCGGGTGTCCAGAAACGGTCCGCAGCCGCCCCTATTTGTCCCGGTAACCTGTCCCACACTTTTCTTAGCCTGGCCTGCTTTAGGGCAGCATTGGCCGAGCCCACCAGACAACCAGACTCCTCCGGTGGGCCCTGGCTTCTCCATCAGGGGAGTTGAGAGTGCCACGGTGAGGAGCATGATGATGATGATAGAAGTTAGCATCTGCTTTGTTTTCTTGGAATGCAAGCGTAAGTGTGCAGCCTGCCTCCCACCCACCCCCAGGCTGCAATACTATACTGCTAGCTTGCTTGCACTTTAAATGAGGCCTTTTAGGCTTGTGGAGGCAGACGCCGGCCACCACGTCATGGCTGCGTCGGCGGCCTGGTTATCCATACTCAGTCCCCACCCGCCCAGCGGCCAGGTGTCCATGCTTGGTCCCCAGCCACTAGGGGGCGGCCGGGTGTCCATAAACGGTCCCTAGCCGCCCCTATTTGAAGGACAGCCTAACCACAAACACGTGGACAAGTGAATGTGGCCAGGGATGGTCCATCTCACTGACGCCTTCACACTGGGTTAATATTGTGGAAGCCGGGACACAGTTGGACACTGGGATGCAACACGTCCTCCAGACATAGAGGATTGCGGGTCCTGGGTCAATCAGGCTTCAACACAAAGTTCAGAAGGTAGACAGCAGCAGTGATCGGCCTCCTACGCAATGAGTAAGGAGGAACTGGCACCATTCACATCAATATCAGGCCAGTCAACCACACATGTCTTGTAGGATATGTTTCTGTACCAAAAGGAGCGGTTCGGCTACACAGTTATAGGGCATACAGTGAGTGCAATGCCTACCAAAAATTTCGAGGCACTCCAATAGGTCAGATGGCCTTAACTAAACCGTTTTTTCCATTTATAGCAACTGGGTCTCCTGTACACTGTTGGCCTAAGCAGTGAATGGAAGGCTTTCCAAAAATTATGGAACTGCAATGCCCCTTGAAACAGACGTGGATTACAGCGTACTAAAAACCTTCTACCCATTATTGGGGAGTGGGTCTCCCTTAGTGTTTGCCTATGCATTGAAAAGCAAAAGCTGACTAAAATTAGTAGGAAATGCAATGCCCGTTGGAAGAGTCGTGAAGGTTAGAGTTAATAAAAACAACATTTCAATGCCCGTTGGAAGAGCTGTGGAGTTCTGAGTGGTTTAATAAGACGGTTTTAATGCCCCTTGGAAGAGACGTGGAGGTCACAGTAGCTTAACAAGACGGTTTTAATGCCCCTTGGAAGAGTGGTGGAGGTCGCAGTGGAATAAGAAGACAATATCAATGCCCCTTGGAAGAGTGGTGGAGGTCGCAGTAGCTTAACAAGACGGTTTAAATGCCCCTTGGAAGAGACGTGGAGGTCACAGTGGAATAAAAAGACAATATCAATGCCCCTTGGAAGAGTGGTGGAGGTCGCAGTAGCTTAACAAGATGGTTTTAATGCCCCTTGGAAAAGTGGTGGAGGTTGCAGTAGCATAACAAAATGCTTTTAATGCCCCTTGGAAGAGTAGTGGAGGTCGCAGCAGCTTAACAAGACGGTTTTAATGTCCCTTGGAAAAGTGGTGGAGGTCGAAGTGGAATAAAAAGACAATATCAATGCCCCTTGGAAGAGTGGTGGAGGTCACAGTAGCTTAACAAGACGGTTTTAATGCCCCTTGGAAGAGTGGTGGAGGTCGCAGTGGAATAAAAAGACAATATCAATGCCCCTTGGAAGAGTGGTGGAGGTCGCAGTAGTTTAAGAAGACGGTTTAAATGCCCCATGGAAGAGTGGTGGAGGTCACAGTGGAATAAAAAGACAATATCAATGCCTCTTGGAAGAGTGGTTGAGGTCGCAGTAGCTTAGCAAGACGGTTTTAATGCCCCTTGGAAGAGACGTGGAGGTCACAGTAACTTAACAAAACGGTTTTAATGCCCCTTTGAAGAGACGTGGAGGTCAGAGTGGCTTAAGAAGACGGTTTTAATGCCCCTTGGAAGAGACGTGGAGTTCAGAGTAGCTTAACAAGACGGTTTTAATGCCCCTCGGAAGAGTGGTGGAGGTCGCAGTGGAATAAAAAGACAATATCAATGCCCCTTGGAAGAGTGGTGGAGGTCACAGTGGAATAAAAAGACAATATCAATGCCTCTTGGAAGAGTGGTTGAGGTCGCAGCAGCTTAACAAGATGGTTTTAATGCCCCTTGGAAAAGTGGTGGAGGTCGCAGTGGAATAAAAAGACAATATCAATGCCCCTTGGAAGAGTGGTGGAGGTCACAGTAGCTTAACAAGATGGTTTTAATGCCCCTTGGAAGAGTGGTGGAGGGCGCAGTGGAATAAAAAGACAATATCAATGCCCCTTGGAAGAGTGGTGGAGGTCGCAGTAGTTTAAGAAGACAGTTTAAATGCCCCTTGGAAGAGTGGTGGAGGTCACAGTGGAATAAAAAGACAATATCAATGCCTCTTGGAAGAGTGGTTAAGGTCGCAGTAGCTTAGCAAGACGGTTTTAATGCCCCTTGGAAGAGACGTGGAGGTCACAGTAACTTAACAAAACGGTTTTAATGCCCCTTTGAAGAGACGTGGAGGTCGGAGTGGCTTACCAAGATGGTTTTAATGCCCCTTGGAAGAGACATGGAGTTCAGAGTAGCTTAACAAGACGGTTTTAATGCCCCTCGGAAGAGTGGTGGAGGTCGCAGTGGAATAAAAAGACAATATCAATGCCCCTTGGAAGAGTGGTGGAGGTCACAGTGGAATAAAAAGACAATATCAATGCCTCTTGGAAGAGTGGTTGAGGTCGCAGCAGCTTAACAAGACGGTTTTAATGCCCCTTGGAAAAGTGGTGGAGGTCGCAGTGGAATAAAAAGACAATATCAATGCCCCTTGGAAGAGTGGTGGAGGTCACAGTAGCTTAACAAGATGGTTTTAATGCCCCTTGGAAGAGTGGTGGAGGGCGCAGTGGAATAAAAAGACAATATCAATGCCCCTTGGAAGAGTGGTGGAGGTCGCAGTAGCTTAACAAGACGGTTTTAATGCCCCTTGGAAGAGTGGTGGGGGTCACAGCAGCTTAACAAGACGGTTTTAATGTCCCTTGGAAAAGTGGTGGAGGTCGAAGTGGAATAAAAAGACAATATCAATGCCCCTTGGAAGAGTGGTGGAGGTCACAGTAGCTTAACAAGACGGTTTTAATGCCCCTTGGAAGAGTGGTGGAGGTCGCAGTGGAATAAAAAGACAATATCAATGCCCCTTGGAAGAGTGGTGGAGGTCGCAGTAGTTTAAGAAGACGGTTTAAATGCCCCATGGAAGAGTGGTGGAGGTCACAGTGGAATAAAAAGACAATATCAATGCCTCTTGGAAGAGTGGTTGAGGTCGCAGTAGCTTAGCAAGACGGTTTTAATGCCCCTTGGAAGAGACGTGGAGGTCACAGTAACTTAACAAAACGGTTTTAATGCCCCTTTGAAGAGACGTGGAGGTCAGAGTGGCTTAAGAAGACGGTTTTAATGCCCCTTGGAAGAGACGTGGAGTTCAGAGTAGCTTAACAAGACGGTTTTAATGCCCCTCGGAAGAGTGGTGGAGGTCGCAGTGGAATAAAAAGACAATATCAATGCCCCTTGGAAGAGTGGTGGAGGTCACAGTGGAATAAAAAGACAATATCAATGCCTCTTGGAAGAGTGGTTGAGGTCGCAGCAGCTTAACAAGATGGTTTTAATGCCCCTTGGAAAAGTGGTGGAGGTCGCAGTGGAATAAAAAGACAATATCAATGCCCCTTGGAAGAGTGGTGGAGGTCACAGTAGCTTAACAAGATGGTTTTAATGCCCCTTGGAAGAGTGGTGGAGGGCGCAGTGGAATAAAAAGACAATATCAATGCCCCTTGGAAGAGTGGTGGAGGTCGCAGTAGTTTAAGAAGACAGTTTAAATGCCCCTTGGAAGAGTGGTGGAGGTCACAGTGGAATAAAAAGACAATATCAATGCCTCTTGGAAGAGTGGTTAAGGTCGCAGTAGCTTAGCAAGACGGTTTTAATGCCCCTTGGAAGAGACGTGGAGGTCACAGTAACTTAACAAAACGGTTTTAATGCCCCTTTGAAGAGACGTGGAGGTCGGAGTGGCTTACCAAGATGGTTTTAATGCCCCTTGGAAGAGACATGGAGTTCAGAGTAGCTTAACAAGACGGTTTTAATGCCCCTCGGAAGAGTGGTGGAGGTCGCAGTGGAATAAAAAGACAATATCAATGCCCCTTGGAAGAGTGGTGGAGGTCACAGTGGAATAAAAAGACAATATCAATGCCTCTTGGAAGAGTGGTTGAGGTCGCAGCAGCTTAACAAGACGGTTTTAATGCCCCTTGGAAAAGTGGTGGAGGTCGCAGTGGAATAAAAAGACAATATCAATGCCCCTTGGAAGAGTGGTGGAGGTCACAGTAGCTTAACAAGATGGTTTTAATGCCCCTTGGAAGAGTGGTGGAGGGCGCAGTGGAATAAAAAGACAATATCAATGCCCCTTGGAAGAGTGGTGGAGGTCGCAGTAGTTTAAGAAGACAGTTTAAATGCCCCTTGGAAGAGTGGTGGAGGTCATAGTGGAATAAAAAGACAATATCAATGCCTCTTGGAAGAGTGGTTGAGGTCGCAGTAGCTTAGCAAGACGGTTTTAATGCCCCTTGGAAGAGACGTGGAGGTCACAGTAACTTAAAACCGTTTTGTTAATGTCCCTTTGAAGAGACGTGGAGGTCGGAGTGGCTTAACAAGACGGTTTTAATGCCCCTTGGAAGAGACGTGGAGTTCAGAGTAGCTTAACAAGACGGTTTTAATGCCCCTCGGAAGAGTGGTGGAGGTCGCAGTGGAATAAAAAGACAATATCAATGCCCCTTGGAAGAGTGGTGGAGGTCACAGTGAAATAAAAAGACAATATCAATGCCTCTTGGAAGAGTGGTTGAGCTCGCAGTAGCTTAGCAAGACGGTTTTAATGCCCCTTGGAAGAGACGTGGAGTTCAGAGTAGCTTATCAAGGCAGTTTTCATGCCCCTTACAAGAGCCATGCAGTACAGCATATTAAAAACATTATTCCCATTATTGGGGAGTGGGTCTCCCATAGTCTTTGCCAATGCCTTCCAAGCAAAAGCTGCCAAAAATTAGGACGGAGGAACTTGCAATGCTGGCAAACAAAAGCCATGCAGTACAGCATATTCAAACATTATTCCCATTATTGGGGAGTGGGTTTCCCATAGTCTTTGCTTATGCCTTCCAATCAAAAGCTGCAAAAAATTAGGACGGAGAAACTTGCAATGTTGGCAACAAAGACCACGGTCACCCTGGTGGTTTTGTGGTGGGTGGAGGCTGAGGATAAGGAGAAGAGCAAAATACAGCCAAAATGAGGAAGCGTAGACCCATGTGTGGGTTTGAAGCGGTGCATGGGAATACACCTCCCGAAATAACACAGTGGATGTGACTTTGTTACTCTGCTGTCATTTGGTGGTGATGAGAAGTCTGGCTCAATCCAGCCCTTGTTCATTTTGATAAGGGTCAGCTTATCAGCATTGTCAGTTGACAGGTGAGTGCGCTTATCAGTTATAATTCCTCTAACGGCACTAAAAACACGCTCCGATAACACGCTAGTGGCAGGGCAGGCCAGGACCTCCAAGGCGTACAGAGCGAGTTCATTCCAAGTGTCCAGCTTGGATACCCAATAATTAAAAGGCACAGAGGAATCACAGAGGACGCTGATACGGTCGGCAGGGTACACCATCTTTTGAAACTTTCCACTCCTTGTGAGAGTACCCCGCGCCTCAGGGCCTGTAAGCGGGACGGGTCTCAGAAAACTGTCCCAGAATGTTGACAGTGTTCCCCTGCCTCTGCTGGATTGGAGTTGCATCTCTCTCGCCTGTACGCCTTGATTGGTCAACGAACTGTGACCTCTGCCGCTAGCGTGTTCAGATGGGAATTTTTTTAATAGTTCTGCAGCAAGGGCTTTCTGGTACTGCCCCATTTTTGTAGACCTCTCCACCTCAGGAATAAGAGAGTGAAAGTTCTCCTTGTAGCGGGGGTCTAAGAGTGTCACCAACCAGTAATGACTGTCACCCAACATTTTAACAACGCGAGGGTGACGGTTAAGGCAGCGTAACATAAAGTCAGCAATGCGTGCCAGACTGGTAACGGGCAAGACTTCCGTGTCCTCACCAAGATAACGACTGACCATGCTCTCCTGCTCCTCCTCCTCCTCCCCCCTGTCTTCAGGCCACCCACGCTGAACCGATGGTATGACAGTTGTACAGGTACTACCATCTACAGCGCATGATACCAGCTCCTGTTCTTCCTCCTCCTCCTCTCCCTCATTGTCCCCCAATGCATGTTGGGATGAGATGAGGCTGGGCTGTGTGTAATCGCCCATTACGGCTTTTTGATCAATCTCATCATACTCTGGCTGCAATGCCTCCTCTTTAATTCTCTGCAGAGAGCGTTGCAAAAGACAAACAAGTGGGATGTTGATGATAATGATGGCATCATCGCCACTCACCATCTTGGTGGACTCCTCAAAGTTTGTCAGGATGGTACATATGTCAGACATCCAGGTCCACTCCTGAGGTCTTATGTGTGGAGTCTGACCTGAATATCGACGGCCTTGTTGCAGCTGGTACTCCACAGCTGCTCTCTTCTGCTCACAAATCCTTTGCAACATGTGGAGGGTAGAGTTCCAACGTGTGGGGACATCATACACCAGTCGGTGTGCCAGAAGCTGCAAACGCTGCTGCAACACAGCAGGGGCGGCGGAAGCTGTAGCCGACTTCCGAAAATGAGCTGACAGGCGGCGTACTTTGACGAGCAGATCTGGCAACTCGGGGTACGATTTAAGAAACCTCTGAACCACGAGGTTAAGCACATGAGCCAGGCATGGTACGTGTGTGATCTCGCCTCGCCTCAGAGCCGCCACCAGGTTACGGCCATTGTCACACACGACCATACCTGGATGTAGGTTCAGCGGTCTCAGCCACAGATCTGCCTGCTCTTTCACAGCTGTCCACAACTCACAAGCAGTGTGAGGTTTATCACCTAAGCTTATGAGTTTCAGCACAGCTTGTTGTCGCTTGGCTGAGGCAGTACTGCAGTGCTTCCAGCTTGTAACTAATGTGGTGATATCTGAGATGGAGGCTGAACATGAGCAGGAGGAGGAGGATGATGAGCAGGAGCTGTACACTGTGGGGGCAACTCTGACTGATATAGGGCCCGCAATCCTCGGTGTGGGGAGGATGTGTTCCGTCCCAAGGTCCGACTGGGTCCTGGCTTCCATTATGTTTGCCCAGTGTGCCGTCAGGGAGATGTACCGTCCCTGGCCACAAGCACTTGTCCACGTGTCTGTTGTCGGGTGGACTCTCCCAGTAACTCTGTTGTTGAGGGCACAGCAGATGTTTTGGGACACGTGCTTGTGTACTGCGGGGATGGCACCCCGGGCAAAATAGTGTCGGCTGGGGACCGAGTACCGAGGGACGGCCACTGCCATAAGGTTGCGGAAGGAATCCATCTCCACCAGCCTAAAAGGCAGCATTTTCAACGCAAGCAGTCGTGAAATGTGCGAATTTAGGACTGTGGCCTGTGGGGCGTTGGCTGCGAATTTGCGCTTTCGTTCAAAGCTCTGGGATATGGACAATTGAACGCTGCGGTGGACGTGGACGTTAATGCTGTTTCTTGAGAAACTGCCATAACAAGTGAAGACTGAGAGGAGGGGGCATCTTTGCATGCAGTATGGACAGGGGATTGCCTTGCACGCACAACAGGGGGTTCTCTTACATGCACAACAGCGGAAGAAGCAGTGGTGACACCCGCTGACACTGGTCGTGGACCCTGGGGTTCGCCCCACAAAGTCGGGTGCTTTGCTGACATGTGCCTGATCATGCTGGTTGTGGTCAGGCTGGTAGTTTTGTCACCCCTGCTGATGCTGGCATGGCAGGTGGTACAAATGGCCTTTTTGGGGTTATCAGCAGAGTCTTTAAAAAAATTCCAGACTCTGGAAGACCTACCGGTTGTACTGGCAATGTCCCTCGTGTTGGTGTTACGGGAAACTGTTGCCCGCCTTCTGTGTGCGGCCACCACACTGCTTCTTCCTGCCTGTTGGGGTACTCTGCCTCCCTCCCCCTGTGTGCTGCTGGCCTCGCTCTGCGTGTCCTCCTGCCACGTTGGGTCAGTTACTAGATCATCCACCACCTCCTCCTCTTCCACTTCCACACCACGATCCTCCTCCTCACTTCATGGCAATTGTGTCTCGTCATCGTCCACCTCTGGTGACAAATTGCCAGCGTCGACTTCTTGTGGCTGTGACTGTTCAAATATTTGGGCATCGCTACATGGGATCTCCTCTTCCACCACTTCAAGCGTATCAGGCGAGGGGCACAAATATGGAAATGGACCAGTGAACAGCTCTTCAGAGTGTCCAACTGTGGGATCAGTTGCTGTCTGACGACACTCGGCATGGTGGGAGGAAGGAGCATCAGGGTGAAGAGGTGTATGTGGTCGAGACTCACGGCTACTAAAATTTGACCGTGTGGAAGACAGACCGGAGGTGGTGGTGCCCAGGTAACTGGAAGTATTATCTGCTATTCAATTAATAACCTGTTCACACTGATCAGTTCGCAATAGTGGTGTTGTAGTGTGCTTCCCTAGTAATTCGGTCAAGAAGTGGGAGCGAGAAGATTTGGCTGTTGGTTGTGGTACATTTTCACGTTGACCATGGCCCCGTCCTCTACATGCATTATCACCAGATCGTCCAGTTCCACGTCCCTTGCCACGCGCCTTGCCCATTGTAAATGAAGTAAAATAGATTACACTCACACTATCAATGGAAAAAGGGTAATAAAAAGGAGATTATAACCATGGAAGAGGAAAACCACAGTTCTATTTCTCTGGCCTACACCAGAATCTTTTAAACAGATATATTTGTGTCTGAACAGTCAGGGAGACACTATTACTGTTTTTTTTAATGTAAAAAAGGCAAAAAGCTGCATAATACAGAGATTTGGACCGTGGAACTGCAAAACCAAACTTCTAGTTGTCTGGCCTACACCAGAATATTTTAAACAGATATATTTGTGTCTGAACAGTCAGGGAGACACTATTACTGTTTTTTTATGTAAAAAAGGCCAAAAGCTAAATAATACTGAGATTTGAACCGTGAAACTGCAAAACCAAACTTCTACACTGTGTTCTGAATTATTAGGCAAGTTGTATTTTAGAGGATTATTTTTATTATTGATCAACAACTATGTTCTCAATCAACCCAAAAGACTCCAAGCTTAATATTTTTGGAAGTTGGAGTGTTTTTTATTTAGATTTGGCTATCTTAGGAGGATATCTGTTTGTGCAGGTAACTATTACTGTCCTGAATTATTAGGCAACTTAATAAAAAACAAATATAATCCCATCTCACTTGTTTATTTTCACCAGGTAAACCAATATCAGTGCACAAAATTTAGAAATAAACATTTCTGACATGCAAAAACAAAAACAAAAATAATTAGTGATCAATATAGCCACCTTTCTTTATGATGACACTCAACAGCCTTCCATCCATAGATTCTGTCAGTTGCTTGATCTGTTTTCGATCAACATTGCGTGCAGCAGCCACCACAGCCTCCCAGACACTGTTCCGAGAGGTGTATTGTTTTCCCTCCCTCTAGATCTCACATTTTATGATGGACCACAGGTTCTCTATGGGGTTCAGATCAGGTGAACAAGGGGGCCATGCCATTATTTTTTCTTCTTTTAGACCTTTACTGGCCAGCCACGCTGTGGAGTAGTTGGATGCATGTGATGGAGCATTGTCCTGCATGAAAATCATGTTTTTCTTGAACTATACCATCTTCTTCCTGTACCACTGCTTGAAGAAGTTGTCTTCCAGAAACTGGCAGTAGGTCTGGGAGTTGAGCTTCACTCCATCCTCAACCCAAAAAGGTCCCACAAGTTCATTTTTGATGATACCAGCCCATACCAGTACCCCACCTCCACCTTACTGGCATCTGAGTCGGAGTGGAGCTCTCTGCCCTTTACTGATCCAGCCTCTGGCCCATCCATCTGGCCCATCAAGAGTCACTCTCATTTCATCAGTCCATAAAACCTTTGAAAAATCAGTCTTAAGATATTTCTTGGCCCATTCTTGACGTTTTATCTTATGTTTCTTGTTCAAAGGTGGTAGTTTTTCAGCCTTCCTTACCTTAGCCATGTCCCTGAGTATTGCACACCTTGTGGTGTTTGATACTCCAGTAACGTAGCAGCTCTGAAATATGGCAAAACTGGTGGCGAATGGCATCTTGGCAGCTTCACGCTTGATTTTCCTCAATTCATGGACAGTTATTTTGCGCCTTTTTTGGCCAACACGCTTCTTGTGACCCTGTTGGCTTTTTGCCATGAAACACTTGATTGTTCGGTGATCACGCTTCAAAAGTTTGGAATTTTCAAGACTGCTGCATCCCTCTGCAAGACATCTCACAATTTTGGACTTTTCAGAGCCTGTCAAATCTCTCTTCTGACCCATTTTGCCAAAGGAAAGAAAGTTGCCTAATAATTAAGCAAAAAACTAGATTAATTTGCGCTGCCCTGTGGGCCAAAGTAATTAGATCTCAGGTGTTAGCAGGTATATAAAAGTGGCTGAATAACAACCTAAATAGATTGGTAAATTAAAATAACAATTTAATGGTAAAGTTTAAAAGGACAATGACAATTTAATATAGAAATTTAAAAGTACAACGAATATAAAATATTAAAATGGCTAGAGGTAATGACAATGATTGAGATAAATGGTGGGTATCGGCGTGGAATAAAAGGTGCAAGTGAAGTCCTTGTCAGATCCTGGTTAGTCAGCTGGTTAGCAGTTCGTAAGAGTCCGCTTGTATAATAGTAGGAAGCGGGGGCCAAAGTATGGGTGACAGTCCAGTTGCTGGGTCTAGAAAAAACGGAGGAGGGGGAAATTAATATAGGGAAGGTAACTGATGTAATAGCTGAATAGAGATGAATGGTAGTTACCTAAGGTACTAGGTTTGGTGTAAGTACTCAAGTGGCGGGAGGCCTTGTGAAGACACTGTGAAAGGTATAAACAAGAAAAATCAGTATAATGCTAGCAAACAAATAAGTGGAGTGTAAATGGTAGTTACCAGTAAAGATGGATGTGAGCCTTGTTAGGTAGGATGAAGAGTGAGCCCACTAATAGATGTTAAAAGGTTCTTTGGAGACCTGTGTAGATGGGAGAATACAAGGTGAAAATAGGGATGAGGTTGATTGTTGATTCTAAATGATGGAGGTAGAGGTTATTACTTGCTTGAATGGGGAACGTGCGTGGTCCCAAAAATAGGGGCACGCTCCTAGGTGGTAAAAGGACCGATGTTCTGGCTGGGAGGGGGGGGGTATGACCCCCAAAGTCCAATTGGCTGTTATGATCAATAGGATGATGCTTGGATCACTTAGGTGATCTGAGGAGGGAATAAGAATGGAGGTTAAAAAAAAAGAAAAAAAAAAAAAAATGGCACTGAATGGTAGTTCACTTAATGTACTGAGGGACTTGGAACAAATAGGGTGAAATCTGGGGGGGGGGGGGGGAGAGAGTGCCAACTAAATTGGTTGTTTATGGTAGGCTAGAGCGTCGGAGGTTTTGCAGCCTACCTCCTTGGTAGAAGAGATCTTTGCTGTAGTGGTCAGTGCGCGTTTCTTGAATGATAATGATGAAGCTTGATGGTAGGAGGTTTTGGGGCTTACCTTCTGGATGTTGAAGGTGGAAGCCTGCGTCTTCGAGTGTCCGTCTGAGCGGAGATGAAAGGGTGGTTCTTACCTCCGTTCCTATGGTGCTCTACTGCTCTGTACCTTACCGCACGTGTAATTGTGGAACTGGTGCAGGACCTAGGAGGACCTGATGTGACGTCACAGTCACGTGTAGATCACGTGATTCAATGGAAGACGGTGTGGCAGAAGGACCAATTCCTACTAGTTTCGAAAGCTCCGGCTTTCTTCATCAGGGATGGTTGTTCTTCTGCCCATGGTCCTTTTTATACTTGATGGTTAATTGATAGAAAAAAAAAAAAAGGCAGGAACAGCAGTCAGTCTTCGTTAAAAGCAAAGATCTCAATCTCTGCATTAAGTCCCTTAGGTTTCAAAGTGTCCAATTAAAAGATCCAGAAACTTTCTCTCTTTGACATTATTTTTATGTAGTTGCCTTTTCTCCAATTTTTTGGAACAGTCTCTAAACTTACTATTTTGGTGCCTGTAATTTTTCCTCCGTGTATTTCAGCATAATGAACTGAAAGGGAGTGTCCTTGAAATTGGTTTGTAATGTTCCTTAGGTGTTAATTTATGCGTTTGAACATGGGACGTGTAGTACGTCCTATGTACACCTTATCGCATGGACATTTTAAATAGTAAATGACACCAGGTGTGGAACATGTGATAAAGTCATTAATTGTGTATTCCTTATGTGGTATGGTGATATTTGTTTGTTTGGACGTGAGTGAGTGTTTGCAGGCTTTACATTTTCTACATGGAAAAAAGCCTCTCAAATTTTTAGTGAGTGTATTGGAGTGATTATAGTGCTTGGGTGGATTGCGCACAGAAGGAGCAATTAAGTTCCCCAAATTTTGGGCTTTTCTAAAGATGAATCTCGGGGTTGGCGCTAATTTGCTCCCTAAGATTTTATCGTCTCTAAGTAAGTCCCAGTGTTTTGTTACAATTTTACGAATAAAATGAATATTTGAGTTATATTGTAAAATTATGGGGATGTCTATAATTGTAACGTGGTCAGTGGATTTGGGATTAGGCTCTTTGTCTTTCAGTAGCCTGCTCCTAGGGATTTTTTGGATTCTGTCTTTTGTTGTTTCCAAAAATGTGGCTTGATACCCTTTTTCCAAGAATTTTTTTGTGAGAGCATTTGCTTCAATTTCGAAGTCTTGAGATAGAGAGCAGTTTCAGTGGAGCCTAGTATATTGACTTTGTGGTATATTAAGCAACCATTGTGGTAGATGGCAGCTATCTAATGGAATAAAGCTGTTAGCGTCCGTGGGTTTAGAGTAGGTTCGAGTTTGTAAACATCCTTTGTCGATGTATATATCTAGGTCTAGGAAGTTAATTTGGTTGGGACTAATATGAGATGTAAATTCCAAATAGTAATCGTTTTTATTAATATCTAGCAGGAACTGATTGAGTGACATTTGATCTCCTGACCAGATGAATATGATGTCATCAATAAATCTGTACCAGAGGACCAGGTTTGTGCGTAGTGTGCCTCCAGAGTAGATGGCGGTCTCTTCCCATCTACCTACGTATAAATTGGTATAACTGGGGGCAAACCTGGTCCCCATTGCGGTGCCCCATTGCTGGGTATAGTAGTGCTCGTCGTGTACAAAATAGTTGTGTGTCAAAATGAAGTACATACAGTCCTTTAGAAAAGAGATTTGTTCTGATGGTGTTTGACTGGAATGAGATAAGTAGTAGGCGGCTGATTCACATCCTTTATCGTGTTGTATAACCGTGTAGAGAGCAGTAATGTCCAGGGTACCCAGTATATAGTTGTCCTTCCAAACGATTTTCTGCAGTAGTTGTAATAAATGTTTGCTGTCCTTAATATACGAGGGGAGTTTTTGGACAAGGTTCTGGAGGTGATGGTCCACAAATCTTGATAAATTAGAGGTGAGGCAATGTATGCCGGATATAATGGGTCTCCCTGGAGGATTAGAAAGGGATTTGTGTATCTTAGGTAAATAATAAAAAACGGCGGTCCTTGGATGGGTCATGTTGATATAATCAAACTCCTGTTTGTTTATATATCCGAATTCTAGGCCTTTTGATGTTAGGCCCTTTAATTCGAGTTTATAAGCGTTAGTGGGGTCTTTCTTTAGGATTTTATAAGTGCGTGTATCATTTAGGATACGGGCGGCTTCAAGCTGGTAATGGCTAGAGTCCAGAATGACAATACCGCCTCATTTATCCGCAGGCCTGATAACGATGTTTTTATTGTTTTGCAATTGTTTTATAGCTTTTTGCTCTGGCTTGGTGAGATTATTCTTAAATTTTACACATTTTTTATCACTCAGGTGGCGGATATCAGAAATGGTGTTCTTTTGGAAGCTTGAAAAATCTTCCGAGTACTCATTAAGGGGGTTGAAGTTGGATTTGTTTTTCAACTGGGTGTGTATATATGTAGTGTTAGGTTCTTCTGTAGCTAAGTTGTCTGTAGCTAAATTTTCTATTGTTGGTTTGTTCTTCAAAAAATGTTTTTTGATGGCGAGTTTACGCATGAATTGCTTGATCCCTATGAAGGCCTCGAATTTTTGAAATTTGGAGGATGGGGCATATTTGAGGCCTGTGTTTAATAGAAAAATTTCATTTTGTTTTAAAGAATGCGTACTTAGATTGAAGATGCCTTTGTTTAAGATATGGTGTTTGATAGGCTTCTGAGGTTGTGTTTTCTTTTTGGTGAGCTTCCCCCCCCTTGTGCCCCTCTTAGATCTCTTTTTGGGGCCAACTGAAAAAAATTAGATTTACTGGTTCTTTTTCTAACTTGTGGGGGGTTGGTAGTACATTCAGTATTTGGTACAGTTGGGTTCTGAGAGTGACTGCATGAAGGTGCATTATTTGGTGTGATTTCGTTATAATCGTTTAATGGGTCGAATCTATTTTGCGTGTGAATAGGAGTCATTGGGAATGGGTTGGTATTTGTTACTGACGGATTGGGTACAAGAATAGAACCTTGTTGAGGTGATTCAGTATTTTGTTGGTGGGTTGAGGGGGAACCTTCTTCGGAGATTGGATAAATGGAAAATAAGTCATCTGAATTTTGTGAGTTTGGAGTAGTGGGTCCAACTTCATCGATAATTTCAAATCTGCGGTCACCTTTTTCGTAGTGTAGTTTGTGGTTTTCGTCGTGTCGTTTATTGTTTACTGAAGTGGTGTCCCTATCAAATTTGCGTTGTTTTCTGTCCACAATGTCTTTTTCTTTATTGTTAATCCGGTTTCTAATGTTGTTGGAGAGGCGGACTATTTCCGGGAGATTTTGATATGGTTTTATTTCTTTAAATAATTCGGCTATTTTTGTTTTGCTGTCTATTACTTGGGATCTCCTTTTGTCAATGATAAATTTGACAGCTTGCCGGGAAAACATTTTAAACATGTGTTCCCATTCTAGGAGGGTAGCTGGGTCTCCTATATCGCCTGATAATGGTTTTGAAACTATGAGACCTTGTGGGATGAGATCCTGTGCCAAAATTTGCTCCAAAGTAGCTATTTCCCATAAGTCTCTCATCTCTTTTAATAGTAATTGTTCCAATAATTTAAGGGATTCTTTGATGGTACTGATCTTATCCTTATCGGGTGGACAGAAATTAGGTTCATGTGGTATCTGGAAGAATTTTTGAATATTATGGAGCCGTGTTTTTCTATCATTCCAGAGGTCTGTCTGTTATGTTCTGCTACCAGAGCTAAGGAAAGAGAGGAGATCTGTCCCTACGATAGAACTCGGCTTAATCCCTACGATGTAACAGGGGACCTGATCCTGCGATCAGACCTGCTAAAGTCCTAAGCTAGTCTGTACGGAGACCTATAGATGTGGGGAAGGAATCCCTACAAGTACTAAGGACTGGGAGGAAAATGGGACACCTCCTAACAGAAATAGTAGCAGACAGACGAACAAACAAAATATATAGAACATAGAGGTCCGTAGACCAAGCAAACTAACAGAATTAGATACAGATCACAGGCTAGCTAGAAAGTAGATATACAATGAAGTCCAGCAAAGCCAGAAGGGCGGAGCAGGATTAAATAGGCCAACAAGGTCATGTGACCAGCAAAGGAAAAAACCTAAGAGCAAGGTTCTAACAGTACCCCCCCTTCTAAGAGGATCCTCCGGATCCCCTAGGACCAGGCTTATCAGGAAATCTCCTGTGAAACGCTCTGATAAGTCTGGACGCGGAAACATCATCCGACCTCACCCAAGAGTTATCCTCGGGTCCGAAACCTTTCCAGGCCACAAGATACTGCAAACTACCTCTATACCGTCTAGAGTTAAGGATGCGAGAAATTTCATATTCCCCGTCCTCCACCACCGGGGGAACAGAGGCAGAGGCGTCACAATCCGATACAACAGCTTTTTTCAACAGAGAGACATGAAATACCGGATTAATTCTCCAGGAGGTAGGAACCTCCAACCTAACAGCAGATTGGTTGACAACCTGAAGCACCTTAAAGGGGCCTACAAACTTGGGACCCAATTTCTTAGAAGGAATCCTCAACCGCAGATTCCTAGAGGACAACCAAACCATGTCACCAACAGCGAACAAAACCTCCTGTCGTTTCCTATCAAAGTAGTCTTTAGATTTTCTGTTGGCCTCCTGAAGATTACCACGCACATCCGTCCAAACTCTCTCCAAATCACCGGAAAAATTCTCCTCCTCAGGCACGGCAGATCCCAACTTGGAGAACGACCCAAACGACGGATGTCTCCCAGAACAACAAAAAAAAGGCGAACAACCAGCAGAAGAAGATGTATGATTGTTCAGAGCAAATTCAGCAAGTGGCAGAAACTCAGACCACCCCTCTTGATTGTCTGCCACAAAACAACGCAAGAACTGCTCAACATCCTGGTTTTTCCTTTCTGTCTGGCCATTAGATTCAGGATGATATCCGGACGAGAACGACAAATGAACTCCCAACCTGACACAAAAGGCACGCCAAGAACGAGCCACGAACTGAGGTCCCCTATCAGAAACAATGTCAGTAGGAACGCCATGAAGTCTGACAATTTCCTTGACAAAGGCCTTTGCGAGAGTTTTAGCGCAGGGCAGTTTGACGAAGGGAACCAAGTGACACATCTTGCTAAAACGGTCCACGACCACCCAGATGACAGTAAAACCCTCAGAGCGGGGAAGGTCAGTTATAAAGTCCATAGCCAAATGTGTCCAAGGAGCACTGGGAACCTCCAAAGGACAAAGCAACCCCGCAGCAGGAGTATGTGAGGACTTAGATCTAGCACATATAGTACATTGACGCACCCACTTAATGACTTCCTTCTGCCATCCAGGCCACCAAAAACTGCGACCCACCAGTCTCTTGGTCTCAGAGATTCCGGGATGACCTGCCAACCGAGATTCGTGACACTCAACAAACAAATCTCTCCTAAAGGTCCCAGGCACAAACAACCTCCCATGAGGAGTGTTAGATGGGGCATTCTCCTGTGCTTTAAGAATCTCATCTTCCAAAACGGAGTCCAAAGCTAGTCTGTACGGAGACCTATAGATGTGGGGAAGGAATCCCTACAAGTACTAAGGACTGGGAGGAAAATGGGACACCTCCTAACAGAAATAGTAGCAGACAGACGAACAAACAAAATATATAGAACATAGAGGTCCGTAGACCAAGCAAACTAACAGAGTTAGATACAGAGCACAGGCTAGCTAGAAAGTAGATATACAATGAAGTCCAGCAAAGCCAGAAGGGCAGAGCAGGATTAAATAGTCCAACAAGGTCATGTGACCAGCAAAGGAAAAAACCTAAGAGCAAGGTTCTAACACTGTCATTCCTGTGTTGAAGGTTTTTTATTGGAGAAGGTGAAAGAAATATATATATGGGTGATCCTACTGTGCTGCCTCCGTAGTGGTCATAGTAAAAATCAGTAAATGAGCATCAGTCGGTGGCGCTAGTAGGTGGTCCTAAGGGTATGCAGCAAATTTTAGAACAGGAGCCACTACCTGTCCAGAAGGTATCAGAGATAGAAACCTGGATAAAAAACTAGATTAATTTGCGCTGCCCTGTGGGCCAAAGTAATTAGATCTCAGGTGTTAGCAGGTATATAAAAGCGGCTGAATAACAACCTAAATAGATTGGTAAATTAAAATAACAATTTAATAGTAAAGTTTAAAAGGACAATGACAATTTAATATAGAAATTTAAAAGTACAACGAATATAAAATATTAAAATGGCTAGAGGTAATGACAATGATTGAGATAAATGGTGGGTATCGGCGTGGAATAAAAGGTGCAAGTGAAGTCCTTGTCAGATCCTGGTTAGTCAGCTGGTTAGCAGTTTTTTTATTATTTACCTAAGATACACAAATCCCTTTCTAATCCTCCAGGGAGACCCATTATATCCGGCATACATTGCCTCACCTCTAATTTATCAAGATTTGTGGACCATCACCTCCAATACCTTGTCCAAAAACTCCCCTCGTATATTAAGGACAGCAAACATTTATTACAACTACTGCAGAAAATCGTTTGGAAGGACAACTATATACTGGGTACCCTGGACATTACTGCTCTCTACACGGTTATACAACACGATAAAGGATGTGAATCAGCCGCCTACTACTTATCTCATTCCAGTCAAATACCATCAGAACAAATCTCTTTTCTAAAGGACTGTATGTACAGTACAGACCAAAAGTTTGGACACATCGTCTCATTTAAAGATTTTTCTGTATTTCCATGACTTTGAAAATTGTACATTCACACTGAAGGAATCAAAACTATGAATTAACACATGTGGAATTATATACTTAACAAAAAAAGTGTGAAACAACTGAAAATATGTCTTATATTCTAGGTTCTTCAAAGTAGCCACTTTTTGCTTTGATGACTGCTTTGCATACTCTTGGCATTCTCTTGATGAGTTTCAAGAGGTAGTCACCGGAAATGGTTTTCACTTCACAGGTGTGCCCTGTCAGGTTTAATAAGTGGGATTTCTTTCCTTATAAATGGGGTTGGGACCATCAGTTGTGCTGTGCAGAAGTCTGGTGGAGACACAGCTGATAGTCCCACTGAATAGACTGTTAGAATTTGTATTATGGCAAGAAAAAAGCAACTAAGTAAAGAAAAACGAGAAGCCATCGTTACTTTAAGAAATGAAGCTCAGTCAGTCCGAAAAATTGGGCAAACTTTGAAAGTGTCCCCAAGTGCAGTTGCAAAATCCATCAAGCGCTACAAAGAAATTGGCTCACATGATGACCGCCCCAGGAAAAGAAGACCAAGAGTCACCTCTGCTTCTGAGGATAAGTTTATCCGAGTCACCAGCCTCAGAAATCGCAGGTTAACAGCAGCTCAGATTAGAGACCAGGTCAATGCCACACAGAGTTCTAGCGGCAGACACATCTCTTCAACAACTGTTAAGAGGAGACTTTTTGCAGCAGGTCTTCATGGTAAAATAGCTGCTAGGAAGCCACTGCTAAGGACAGACAACAAGCAGAAGAGACTTGTTTGGGCTAAAGAACACAAGGAATGGACATTAGACCAGTGGAAATCTGTGCTTTGGTCTGATGAGTCCAAATTTGAGATCTTTGGTTCCAACTACCGTGTCCTTGTGCGACGCAGAAAAGGCGAACGGATGGACTCTACATGCCTGGTTCCCACCGTGAAGCATGGAGGAGGAGGTGTGATGGTGTGGGGGTGCTTTTCTGGTGACACTGTTGGAGATTGATTCAAAATTGAAGGCATACTGAACCAGCATGGCTACCACAGCATCTTGCAGCGGCATGCTATTCCATCCGGTTTGCGTTTAGTTGGACCATCATTTATTTTTCAACAGGACAATGACCCCAAACACACCTCCAGGCTGTGTAAGGGCTATTTGACCAAGAAGGAGAGTGATGGGGTGCTACGCCAGATGACCTGGCCTCCACAGTCAGCAGACCTGAACCCAATCGAGATGGTTTGGGGTGAACTGGACCGCAGAGTGAAGGCAAAAGGGCCAACAAGTGCTAAGCATCTCTGGGAACTCCTTCAAGATTGTTGGAAGACCATTTCCGCTGACTACCTCTTGAAGCTCATCAAGAGAATGCCAAGAGTGTGCAAAGCAGTCATCAAAGCAAAAGGTGGCTACTTTGAAGAACCTAGAATATAAGACATATTTTCAGTTGTTTCACACTTTTTTGTTAAGTATATAATTCCACATGTGTTAATTCATAGTTTTGATGCCTTCATTGTGAATGTACAATTTTCATAGTCATGAAAATACAGAAAAATCTTTAAATGAGAAGGTGTGTCCAAACTTTTGGTCTGTACTGTACTTCATTTTGACACACAACTATTTTGTACACGACGAGCACTACTATACCCAGCAATGGGGCACCGCAATGGGGACCAGGTTTGCCCCCAGTTATGCCAATTTATACGTAGGTAGATGGGAAGAGACCGCCATCTACTCTGGAGGCACACTACGCACAAACCTGGTCCACTGGTACAGATTTATTGATGACATCATATTCATCTGGTCAGGAGATCAAATGTCACTCAATCAGTTCTTGCTAGATATTAATAAAAATGATTACTATTTGGAATTTACATCTCATATTAGTCTCAACCAAATTAACTTCCTAGACCTAGAAATATACATCGACAAAGGATGTTTACAAACTCGAACCTACTCTAAACCCACGGACGCTAACAGCTTTATTCCATTAGATAGCTGCCATTTACCACAATGGTTGCTTAATATACCACAAAGTCAATATACTAGGCTCCACCGAAGCTGCTCTCTATCTCAAGACTTCGAAATTGAAGCAAATGCTCTCACAAAAAAATTCTTGGAAAAAGGGTATCAAGCCACATTTTTGGAAACAACAAAAGACAGAATCCAAAAAATCCCTAGGAGCAGGCTACTGAAAGACAAAGAGCCTAATCCCAAATCCATTGACCACGTTACAATTATAGACATCCCCATAATTTTACAATATAACTCAAATATTCATTTTATTCGTAAAATTGTAACAAAACACTGGGACTTACTTAGAGACGATAAAATCTTAGGGAGCAAATTAGCGCCAACCCCGAGATTCGTCTTTAGAAAAGCCCAAAATTTGGGGAACTTAATTGCTCCTTCTGTGCGCAATCCACCCAAGCACTATAATCACTCCAATACACTCACTAAAAATTTGAGAGGCTTTTTTCCATGTAGAAAATGTAAAGCCTGCAAACACTCACTCACGTCCAAACAAACAAATATCACCATACCACATAAGGAATACACAATTAATGACTTTATCACATGTTCCACACCTGGTGTCATTTACTATTTAAAATGTCCATGCGATAAGGTGTACATAGGACGTACTACACGTCCCATGTTCAAACGCATAAATGAACACCTAAGGAACATTACAAACCAATTTCAAGGACACCCCCTTTCAGTTCATTATGCTGAAATACACGGAGGAAAAATTACAGGCACCAAAATAGTAGGCTTAGAGACTGTTCCAAAAAATTGGAGAAAAGGCAACTACATAAAAATGATGTCAAAGAGAGAAAGTTTCTGGATCTTTGAATTGGACACTTTGAAACCTAAGGGACTTAATGCAGAGATTGAGATCTTTGCTTTTAACGAAGACTGACTGCTGTTCCAGCCTTTTTTTTAATTTATTTATTTATTTATTTTTTTCTATCAATTAACCATCAAGTATAAAAAGGACCATGGGCAGAAGAACAACCATCCCTGATGAAGAAAGCAGGAGCTTTCGAAACTAGTAGGAATTGGTCCTTCTGCCACACCGTCTTCCATTGAATCACGTGATCTACACGTGACTGTGACGTCACATCAGGTCCTCCTAGGTCCTGCACCAGTTCCACAATTACACGTGCGGTAAGGTACAGAGCAGTAGTTGCCGGCCGGGACTCTGCTCCTGCATCCCCCGCCCATCCTCCTCTCCAGCTACCCACCCGGGGGACTCCACCATAGGAACGGAGGTAAGAACCGCCCTTTCATCTCCGCTCAGACGGACACTCGAAGACGCAGGCTTCCACCTTCAACATCCAGAAGGTAAGCCCCAAAACCTCCTACCATCAAGCTTCATCATTATCATTCAAGAAACGCGCACTGACCACTACAGCAAAGATCTCTTCTACCAAGGAGGTAGGCTGCAAAACCTCCGACGCTCTAGCCTACCATAAACAACCAATATAGTCGGCACTCTCTCCCCCCCCCCCAGATTTCACCCTATTTGTTCCAAGTCCCTCAGTACATTAAGTGAACTACCATTCAGTGCCATTTTTTTTTTTTTTTTTTTTTAAACCTCCATTCTTATTCCCTCCTCAGATCACCTAAGTGATCCAAGCATCATCCTATTGATCATAACAGCCAATTGGACTTTGGGGGTCATACCCACCCCCCCCCCCCCTCCCAGCCAGAACATCGGTCCTTTTACCACCTAGGAGCGTGCCCCTATTTTTGGGACCACACACGTTCCCCATTCAAGCAAGTAATAACCTCTACCTCCATCATTTAGAATCAACAATCAACCTCATCCCTATTTTCACCTTGTATTCTCCCATCTACACAGGTCTCCAAAGAACCTTTTAACATCTATTAGTGGGCTCACTCTTCATCCTACCTAACAAGGCTCACATCCATCTTTACTGGTAACTACCATTTACACTCCACTTATTTGTTTGCTAGCATTATACTGATTTTTCTTGTTTATACCTTTCACAGTGTCTTCACAAGGCCTCCCGCCACTTGAGTACTTACACCAAACCTAGTACCTTAGGTAACTACCATTCATCTCTATTCAGCTATTACATCAGTTACCTTCCCTATATTAATTTCCCCCTCCTCCGTTTTTTCTAGACCCAGCAACTGGACTGTCACCCATACTTTGGCCCCCGCTTCCTACTATTATACAAGCGGACTCTTACGAACTGCTAACCAGCTGACTAACCAGGATCTGACAAGGACTTCACTTGCACCTTTTATTCCACGCCGATACCCACCATTTATCTCAATCATTGTCATTACCTCTAGCCATTTTAATATTTTATATTCGTTGTACTTTTAAATTTATATATTAAATTGTCATTGTCCTTTTAAACTTTACCATTAAATTGTTATTTTAATTTACCAATCTATTTAGGTTGTTATTCAGCCGCTTTTATATACCTGCTAACACCTGAGATCTAATTACTTTGGCCCACAGGGCAGCGCAAATTAATCTAGTTTTTTATCCAGGTTTCTATCTCTGATACCTTCTGGACAGGTAGTGGCTCCTGTTCTAAAATTTGCTGCATACCCTTAGGACCACCTACTAGCGCCACCGACTGATGCTCACGCCTAATAATTAAGCACACCTTATATAAGGTGTTGATGTCATTAGTCAACACCCCTGCTCATTTCAGAGATGCACATCCCCAGATTTACTTAATTGGTAGTTGGCTCTCAAGCCTATGCAGCTTGGAGTAGGACAACATGTATAAAAAGTATCATGTGATCAAAATACTCATTTGTCTAATAATTCGGCACACAGTGTAATTATCTGGCCTACACCAGAATATTTTAAACAGATATATTTGTGTCTGAACAGTCAGGGAGGCACTATTACTGTTTTTTTTTACGGAAAAAAAGGCCAAAAGCTGAATAATACTGAGATTTGAACCATGGAACTGCAAAACCAAACTTCTAGTTATCTGGCCTACACCAGAATATTTTAAACAGATATATTTGTGTCTGAACAGTCAGGGAGACACTATTACTGTTTTTTTTATGTAAAAAAGGCCAAAAGCTGCATAATATTGAGATTTGAACCATGGAACTGCAAAACCAAACTTCTAGTTATCTGGCCTACACCAGAATATTTTAAACAGATATATTGGTGTCTGAACAGTCACAGACACACTCAATTTTTTTTTTTTTTGGGGGGGGGGGATACCAAAAGGTTAATAAGACGCGTATTTGTACAGTCTGACTGAGGAAAAAAAAAATACAGGATTTAGATGAAAAAAAAGGATTTTTCCTGGCCCCTGAGACCGGGGGATAAGTCTAGCAATTTGACCAGCAGGAGCACACAGGACTGTAATGCAGTGTTTGTTGGTATAACCACTGCGTCTCCTATACAGCCTGCCTGCCTGATATCTGGGATGGATATTAGTCCTGAGGACTGTTTGTTTGATTTGGCAGGCTTTAGAGACCCTACACTAACTATTTTGCAGTATAAATCTCTCCCTAGCTCTGCAGCACTGACCCTACACTGTCTGATTCGGAGCGACTGTGTCCAAGATGGCGGCGCCCGGTTTTTAATACTCGAGGTGACGCTGTGCGGCCAGCCAATCACTGTAATGCCCACAAACAACATGGCTGCGGCATTACAGTGACTGGCTGGCAATCCCTGCATGTTCATTGGCTCTGTAAAGAGCGCCAAACGTGCAGGGCGGAGACCCCAGCTCCCGCCCGATTAACTCAGAAATGCTCGGTGCTCGCCGAACATCCCGAGTAGTGAGATGCTCAGGCGAGTACCGAGCAGTGTCAAGCATGCTCGCTCAACACTAGTCGTTACACATCATAAGGCCTGGTTGGTGCTAGAAGTCCCATTCTATAATGATGACACTGGAGATGCATTATGCAACAGCAAAAAAAGAGGCCCTGAGGACTAGATGGCAGGTAGAGAGCAGCGGGGTGGCCAGACAGGTGAGCAGTGAGGTATTCGTTTTTAGAGGTTTATTTACATCTAACGTTTATTATACTCTGCGGTCTTCAGAGACCTGAGAGCATAATAAGTGACATTCAATTCATGGAGAATAGCCGCTGCTAATTTAATTTCCTGGGAAAACCTGCGCAATGTGGCAAATTAGAATTTTGCCTAATCGGCTCATCTCTAGTATTTAATCCATAATGTGAAGACCTTAAAACAAAAAATACAATGGCATTACTTATTTTTACCATTTATTTGCCTCCAAAAAATGGAATAAAATGTGCTGAAAAAATTCCAGCAATAGGAAATAATCCGTGTCACTCACCCATCTACTTTTAATAAACAAATTACCTCTTTATTTCATGCACGCACAGCGATGGGATAACAAACAGCACAGGCAGCCTACGATTGTTTTACACCATGTTGTGTTTTCTTAAGGTATGATGAGATGTAATGGGTCTGATCACCTTTTAATCCCTCACAGACTAAACCAGCTAAAATAAATCATCATTAACCATGTATCAAAAAATCCATTAAAAATACGCTTAATCCATGGACATTAACGAGACATGCAGTAGCAACAATATACATATCTTCTTATAAAAATGGAGACAAATCATTACAATCAGTCTGACCAAGTGGTCCCAGAGCTTCTGCCTTTATGATCCACTTACACTTCCTGATTTCTTATTCTCTTGCATGTTTGTCACACTTAAATTTTTCATATCACAAAATAAATTTAAATATTTGACAAAGATAACACAAGTAAATACAAAATGCAGTTTTTAAATGAAGGTGTTTATTATTAAGAGAAAAGGAAATCCAAACCTACAGGGCCCTGTGTTAAAACATAAATTAACTGTGGTTTATAACATCTTTGGGAAGCTGAGTTCAATTTCCCTAGCCACACACGGGCCTGATTACTGCCACACTTGTTCTAAATCAAGAAATCACTTAAATAGGACATGCCTGACAAAGTGAAGTAGACCAAAAGATCCTCAAAAGCTAGACATCATGCTGTGATCCAAAGAAATTCAGGAACAAATAAGAAACAAAGTAATTGAGATCTATCAGTCTGGAAAAGGTTATAAAATAATTTCTAAAGCTTTGGGATGCCAGCGAACCACATTGAGAGCCATTATCCAAAATTTCCAAGAGTGTGCAAAGCAGTCATCAAAGCAAAAGGTCGCTACTTTGAAGAACCTAGAATATAAGACATATTTTCAGTTGTTTCACACTTTTTTGTTAAGTATATAATTCCACATGTGTTAATTCATAGTTTTGATGCCTTCAGTGTGAATGTACAATTTTCAAAGTCATGAAAATACAGAAAAATCTTTAAATGAGAAGGTGTGTCCAAACTTTTGGTCTGTACTGTATACCACAAAATTCGTTCTGGATGTGATCGATTCTTTAACCTCATGATTTATTGAACCTATCATCAAATGTTTACTTATTTTTATTATTTTTAGTTTAGTGATGAAAAAATCACATGTACCCCAAATGTTAATAATGAAAACATCAACTCATCCTGCAAAATATAAACTTTCAAGCGGCTCCATCACTGAAAAGTTTAAAAACTTATGGCTTCAAGAATATGATGTCACAAAAACAAATAATGAAAAAAAATGGATATTTATTATGCAAAAGTAACAAAACATAAATGACACCGGCCCCTAAAACAAAGTTAACAGGCAAATCATACATTAAAAAAAAAATGTATAAAAGAGAAAATAAATAAATTGCAGAATTTTCTTCTCTATTGTCTTTTCTATTGCCGCCCTTCATTACCCTCCCAAAACATAGAAACTTTTTTTAAAAACATAAATATTTCCAATAAAAAATACAACTCATCCCTGAAAAAAAACAAGCTCTCATAGGCTACGTCAATTTAAGAATTAAACAAATATAGCTCAAATAACGCTAAATGGAAAATGTTGTCAGGAGCTGGACACATGCCTTTAGGCAGGGCCGGCTCCAGGTTTTTGTGGGCCCCGGGTGAAAGAGTCTCAGTGGGCCCCTTTAGCACATACCACGATTCATGATGCACAGATATGTGACACCCCAGGGGTCTGGTTGCCACAGTAATAGAGATATTATGTCTGAGAGCAAGTGGGAGGTTTCTCTGGTCAGGATCCCTAAACATGCAACACGGTCCGCCCAGACCTGGGAGGGGAGGAATCTGCCCTTATAAACTGGGTCTGGGGCGGGATTAGAGCAGACAGAGTCAGAGTCAGAGTGGAGCTGCAGACAGTTCCAGACAGAGGGAAAGCAAGAACAGGAGCTCTGTAGGAGCAGTAGCAGAAGTCCAGGGGCTGGAGCTGAGCAGAGTTCGCCCTGGACGAAGATACTAAAGCCGGACACAGGAGTCCGAGGCTGTGGGGACTGATATACACCCAGCAGCAGAAACCAGCCGGCAGGGGGTTCCAGGTCCTCTGGCCATAGAAGCCCAGAGGCTCAGTCACAGAGAAGGGACCAGCGCCGCCATCCAGGAGCGGAGGCTAACAGAAGGCCCCAAGTCACCAGCCATACGGGTGAGCACCACACGGTATACTCAGGGACGTGGGCTACTTGTAACCGCTGACAGCAAGGTAGCCAGGAAGAGTGCAGATAAACGGGGAGGCCTACAACTCCACCTGGCCAAGGGAACTCCTGCTTGCTCGCAGACTGACCAGGCCCCTTATACTAGCCAGTACTCCTAGGAGGGTCTGCCTTGTACCATCAGTAAAGACCCTGAACTGCACCACACGTCTCTGTGATTCCTTGCCGCACCAGCACCATAAGTACTGGGACGCTCACACCATCACTCCCATCATCTCTCACATTAGCTGCCCTGAGGCAATACTCCTCCCGTGGGGAGTTATCCCATACTCGGCTGCGCAACCAACATCAGCCTCAGCGGTCGGCAGCGCAGCGGCGGTCCCCACTGACCGCAATCCACGGGTGGCGTAGTCGGACACTTATTACAATACAAATAGACTGCCACTGGTTTGACCGCCCTGGGCACGGACCGGGTCACCGCCACGGAGAACTACAACCCCCAGCGATCCGGCTCCGGGTATCCCCTTGCACAGCACAGGCCCAGGGGGCGCGTCAACTTTGGCGTAGTCGGCAGGATTTCGTGCCCGCAACCACCGGGTACTGCGTGCCTGAAAAAGAGACTTTTATACTTACCTGTGGAGTCGTTTCCCGCCATCCGGAGCCGATTCCCGCCATTAGACGCCATCTTGGACCGTTTCCCGCCGTCTTCTGCCTTCTTCCCGCCATCCGCAGCTGCTTCCCGCCTTCGGACGCCATCTTCGGGACGCCGCACGGGAAGAAGAGGGGCGTGGACGCCGAAAGCGCGCGAGATCCGAAGCTCCGCCCCACGCTCCGCCCCACGTTCTGACGCTGCGCAAGGTCCTGGAAGGGAGGAAGAGCGACGCTGACGTCATCGGAGCGCGACGCCAGGTCCTCAACCCCGACGATCGACTGCGGAGCCGCGGCCTACGGAAGAAGAGCATCGCAAGGTAGGCCACGGTCCACTAGGGGGGAGGAGGATGCCGGATACCGAGGGGAGCTCCACTGCCACAGCCACCGCCAGCGCAACCGCTGCAACAGTCATGCCATTCACCATGCCCTATATCCCGGGGGCAGCCTGGCTACCCCAGTACTCAGGGGAGTCACATACCCTAAATGACTTTAGAGAAAGACTGGATAGCCTCTTCCAGGTGTACCCCCTCACAGAAGAGCAAAAAGTGAGCATCCTGGTGGCCCAATTAATCGGGGCAGCCCAAAGGGAGGTAAAGTCCTGGCCACCTGGGAGGAAGAGGACTGTCAGAGATATACTAATCCGGCTGAAAGACACATTTGACACCCACACCTCAGCCGAAATAAAACTAAGATTTTATGGGTGCAAACAACGGGCACATGAGAGTATAAGAGACTATGCTCTAAACCTACAAGAGGCCCTGAGAGCCATTAAGCAGGCAGACCCTGACAGCGTGGGAAATGAAGATAAGCTGTTGACTGAACAATTTATTGAGGGTCTACTGTGCAATGCCCACCGAACCCAGTTGCGGGCAATGGCCTTACAGGACCCTGACCTGGACTTTGCACAGTTCAAGGACAGAGCCATCCGGGTGCTCCGAGAACCGGCACCAGGTGGCGCTGTGACCCACAGGCGCCCTGCTATCACTTACCACCAGGAGACGGCGCCCTTGTCTGCAGGGCCTGTGGGAGCTGATGCGCAGGCTTTAAACAGTGACCCGGCTACAGACCTGCACCATCAGGTCCAAGAGCTGACTAAGAGCGTTGCCGCGCTAACCAGAACTGTGCAGTCTTTACAGGTCTCTTCTCCAGGAAAGATCCAGCTGGCATCCGGACCGGAGGACGTCCCGTGGCGCCGACTGAGGAGGACCCCACCGGCCAGAGGAAGACCCAGCGACAGATACAATGAGGACGGACGACCCATCTGCCGCCACTGCAATCAACCCGGACATGTGGCAAGGTACTGTCATTTAAACGGGCACAACCTGGGGTAGAGGGCCAACCCCCAGGCATAAGACCATCAGGTCCATCAAACTGGCGTGATAAATACGTAGGGGGACGTCCAATCTTGCCTGTGGTACTGGATGGCATTCCAATGAGTGCCCTACTAGACACTGGGTCACAGGTGACCACCATCCCGTACGTGCTCTTTAAACAGTACTGGAATGACTCGGACATAACCCGCTACCCAGATGAAGACCTGAGTATCATCGCCAGCAATGGTCAGCCCGTGCCGCAGGTGGGATTCAAAGAGGTGACCATTAAGATCGGTAAAGTCGAACTGGCGGCACAAGGACTGATTATAGTGGACATAGACCGTCATGAGAGTCACCCTAGAATAACCTTGGGAACTAATGTGATTGAAAATTGTCTTGCAGAGGTGATTCTCATTTTACAGCAGGTTGCCAAGAACGCCAGTTCCGGCCAGCAGCGTGTGCTCCAAAAAGAGATCCGGGCACTGATGAAGCGGCAACAGGTGGAACTATCTGGTGGTGAGATAGGTAGCGTGAGAATGTGTGACCCGTTCCCTATTGCCATGCCCCCAAAAAGTGAGATGATGATTTGGTGCCGGGCAGCTATCGGTCTAAGAGGTAGAGACTACCAAGCAATGGTAGAACCCGTCTACTCAGACAGTAGGCCCACCATTTTGACAGCACGGGGGGTGGTCGATGTACGCCATGGGAGGGTGCCCGTTCGCATCATAAATATCGGGGAGAGAGAAGTACACCTGCCCCGGTATGCCACGCTAGCCAAATTGTTCACCATAAACCATAATTCTGTACAGGCCGTGGAACCCTTGCCTCCATCTCAACCAGAGGAAGGTAACGGCTCTAAGAAACCAATGGAGGACTGGTGTCAGCAACTGCATTTGGGTACTGACTCCATTCCCTCACACCAGAAACAGGGAGTCTATCGGGTGGTTCGAGAGTACGAGAGAGTGTTTAGTAAACACCCGCTAGACTTCGGGCGAGTAAAGGGGGTAGAACACCACATCCCCACGGGAGACCATCCTCCCATAAAGGAGAGATAGCGACCCGTACCCCCTGCACACTATCAACACGCCAAGGGGATGCTTAGAGACATGAAGGAGGCTGGGGTAATCAGGGACAGCTGTAGCCCCTGGGCAGCTCCACTAGTCTTAGTAAAAAAAAAAAAGACAACACTATGAGAATGTGTGTAGACTACAGGAAGGTCAACCGTATCACACACAAAGATGCGTACCCGTTACCAAGGATAGAAGAGTCCTTAGCTGCATTAAAATCTGCTAACTTCTTCTCTACTTTGGATCTCACTAGCGGGTACTGGCAGGTTCCTGTAGCAGAGGCGGACCGGGAGAAGACCGCATTCACCACCCCGATGGGTCTCAGTGAATTTAACTGCATGCCGTTCGGGCTCTGCAACGCACCAAGAACCTTCCAACAGTTGATGGAATGCTGTCTGGGACACCGGAACTTCGAGACGGTCCTGTTATACCTGGACGATGTCATCGTCTATTCCAAGACCTACGAGGACCACCTGAAACACCTGGCAGAAGTGTTTGAAGCTCTGGCAAACTACGGCCTAAAGGTGAAACCCTCCAAGTGTCACCTCCTGAAACCAGAGGTGCAGTACCTGGGACACGTGGTGAGTGCTGACGGAGTGGCTCCCGACCCTGATAAGATCACACTAATTAAGGACTGGCCAAGACCCTCCAGCATAAAGGAAGTGCGGCAGTTCCTCGGGTTGGTAGGCTACTACCGAAGATTCATTCCCGGTTTCACCAAAATGGCAGCCCCTATGCAGGACCTCCTGATAGGTCAATCTCGGAAAGCCAAAAACCAGAAGCCGCCCTTCAGGTGGGAAAAGCTGGAAGAGGAGTCCTTTTGCCAGCTGAAGATGGCCCTCACGGGGGATGAAATCCTGGCATATCCAGACTACAGCCAGCCCTTTATCCTCCACACGGACGCAAGCAACATCGGGCTAGGAGCCGTTCTGTCCCAGATCCAGCAAGGGAAAGAACGGGTAATCGCTTACGCCAGCCGAAAGCTACAGCCCACGGAGAGGAACCCTGAGAATTATAGCTCATTCAAGCTGGAGTTCCTGGCAGTAGTGTGGGCAGTGACCGAACGTTTCAAGCATTACCTTGCCTCCTCCAAATTCACCATGTACACGGATAACAACCCGTTGACACACCTGGACACTGCAAGGCTCGGTGCCCTGGAACAGAGATGGATGGCCCGCCTGTCCAACTTTGAATTCACCATCAAATACCGGGCAGGACGATCAAATGCCAACGCGGATGCCCTGTCTAGAATGCCGTACTTACCGGACGTAGGGGAAGATCCAGATGATCTGGAAGAAGTTGAGCTCCCTGCGTTCCACCGTCATGGGATTACCCTGTATTCCCACCGTGTGAAGGACAGGCGTTCCGTGACGTTCAATCCCTTGCCCCACTACAACTGGGCGGAGACGCAAGACAGTGATCCCGCAGTCCATTTGGTGAAGGAAATGCTGACCCAGGCCGATGCCCGTCTTGACCCAGATGCTCCAGAGGAGACCAAGCAACTGTGGAAGGAGAAAAGTAAGCTGTTCCTCTACAGGGAGAAGCTGTGCCGGAGAATGGTTAACTCTCGAACGCATGAATTGACCTGGCAGGTAGTGGTCCCAAGACGAGACGCGGCTATGGTTCTGGAGGCATACCACAACGGAGCAGGGCATTTCGGATGGAAGAAGCTGGAGTTCTTGTTGCGTGAACGGTTCTACTGGGTAGGCATGAGAGGAGCCATCGAGAGGTGGTGCAGAGACTGTGGCCCGTGCCACCTGAGAAGAAAAGACCGAGCCAGCTAGAAGACTCCCCTGCAGCCCATCATCACCAGACAGCCACTGGAACTGGTAGCCCTGGACCATGTGAAACTGGCTCCAAGCAGATCTGGGTATGTCTACGCCCTCACCATCGTAGATCATTACTCCCGGTTCCTGGTGGTGGTCCCGGTCAAGGACTTAACGGCTCAAATAGCAGCTAGAGCCTTCCAGCAGCACTTCTGCCGTCCACACGGGTACCCGGACCAAGTGCTGACAGACCAAGGACCAGCCTTTGAAGCGGAGGTCTTCCAGGAGTTCTGCAACCTGTATGGCTGCAAGAAGATAAGAACAACGCCCTATCACCCTCAAACCAATGGACTCTGCGAGAAGATGAACCAGGTGGTGATAGATCTGCTAAAAACATTGCCCCTGGAAGAACGCAGTCTGTGGCCTGAGAAACTGCCCGATCTGGTGGACCTGTATAACCACATCCCTGTAGGTTCCACCAACTGTACCCCGGCTTACCTAATGAGAGCAAGACCTGGTAAGCTGCCTATTGACCTGGATATGGGAGTCCTGACGCCTGAGGACACCTCGCCAGAGGCAGACTGGGATACAGAACGGCAGCAGCAGTATCGGAAAGTACAGGAGAGCGTCGAGCGAAGTCTGTCTCAAGCTAGAGAAAGGCAAGAGAAGGCTTATAACCAGTATGCTCCCGCTGTTCCCCTGGTACCTGGAGAGCAGGTCTTGAAGAGGAAGAGGCCGCTCCACAAGTTGGACGACCAGTGGGAGAAAGACCCGTACACCGTACTGCCATCAAGCCATGAGAACCCAAAAATCTGCTTAATCAGTAAGGATGGAGGAGAAACCACAGCCATTATCTCCAGAGACCACCTGAAGAAGTGTCCCGAGCAGCTGCAAAGCCCTGAAGAAGATCAAGAAAACCTTCAACCCGCAGAGGAAAGGGAAGAAATGATCAGTACCGTACTCGGAGACTTCCCCCGGTCTTGGACACAAGTAAACGGCGCTGTCGTGGTACCCGTCCTCACCTTTCTCCAGCCAGCCCCGCAAGTGCCTACAGAGGAACCGGTAGAGCTGGAAGAGCAGCCGGCCCAAGAGGCAGAAGAGTCCACACCAGCAGTCCAGGAGGATCAACCCTCTGCTAGTAGTGAGCCTGCCGTGCCCCTAGTGAGCCAAAGAGTGCGCAGAAAGCTGCCCAGCTTGCCCATAACACCTCCTACACCCTGTAGTGCAGAACCAGTTAGTGAGCTCCGTAGGTCCACTAGAGTCACTAGAGGTCAGATGCCCGCTCGCTGGAGAATCTAAACCAATGCACTGTAAAGTTGACTGTTTATTGAAAAATGTTTATGGTTTGTTTGTTGCCTGTTACTAATTATGTTTCTCAGTTACCCTGCAGATTTATTTGGACTAACAGGTTATGGACACTGGATAACCGGAACAGTTTTGTAGATAGTTGCACCTTGGTGCCTCTTGTGAAGACGGCCGCGGAAGAGAAAACCTGTCTGGCGTGGCCTCCTTGCGGCCCAAAGTAGTTAGTCTAACCTTGCAGCCATGCCCAAGGACAACGCAAGGGGTTTGCTTTGGACAGGTCCCCTATTCTGTGCCAAGACTTCGCCTTGTTGGGTGACATGGACACCCCTTTTGTTTCATAAACTTCACCTTGGGTGATATGGACACCCGGTCACGGAAACGCCGTGACCTCTACAGACTAAAGCTTCTTGTAAATATGTTGTCTTGTTATTGTTATACCTTGTATTTATGTTTCTTTAAAAAAATGTGTTTAGTCCCGGAGTACTAAAATTTAGTAGGGGGGAGTGTGACACCCCAGGGGTCTGGTTGCCACAGTAATAGAGATATTATGTCTGAGAGGCAAGTGGGAGGTTTCTCTGGTCAGGATCCCTAAACATGCAACACGGTCCGCCCAGACCTGGGAGGGGAGGAATCTGCCCTTATAAACTGGGTCTGGGGTGCGATTAGAGCAGACAGAGTCAGAGTCAGAGTGGAGCTGCAGACAGTTCCAGACAGAGGGAAAGCAAGAACAGGAGCTCTGTAGGAGCAGTAGCAGAAGTCCAGGGGCTGGAGCTGAGCAGAGTTCGCCCTGGACGAAGATACTAAAGCCGGACACAGGAGTCCGAGGCTGTGGGGACTGATATACACCCAGCAGCAGAAACCAGCCGGCAGGGGATTCCAGGTCCTCTGGCCATAGAAGCCCGGAGGCTCAGTCACAGAGAAGGGACCAGCGCCGCCATCCAGGAGCGGAGGCTAACAGAAGGCCCCAAGTCACCAGCCATACGGGTGAGCACCACACGGTATACTCAGGGACGTGGGCTACTTGTAACCGCTGACAGCAAGGTAGCCAGGAAGAGTGCAGATAAACGGGGAGGCCTACAACTCCACCTGGCCAGGGGAACTCCTGCTTGCTCGCAGACTGACCAGGCCCCTTATACTAGCCAGTACTCCCGGGAGGGTCTGCCTTGTACCATCAGTAAAGACCCAGAACTGCACCACACGTCTCTGTGATTCCTTGCCGCACCAGCACCATAAGTACTGGGACGCTCACACCATCACTCCCATCATCTCTCACATTAGCTGCCCTGAGGCAATACTCCTCCCGTGGGGAGTTATCCCATACTTGGCTGCGCAACCAACATCAGCCTCAGCGGTCGGCAGCGCAGCGGCGGTCCCCACTGACCGCAATCCACGGGTGGCGTAGTCGGACACTTATTACAATACAAATAGACTGCCACTGGTTTGACCGCCCTGGGCACGGACTGGGTCACCGCCACAGAGAACTACAACCCCCAGCGATCCGGCTCCGGGTATCCCCTTGCACAGCACAGGCCCAGGGGGCGCGTCAGATACGGCGGAGAAATATAGGTATACAACACAGGGCCCAGCCTGCCACCTCATCCTTCACATATGCAAACATGCACACACACAGTACGCAGAAATGCACGCACAGACAGTACGCAGACACGCACGCACACACACACAGTACGCACACACACCGTACGCAGACACGCACACACACACAGTACGCACGCACACACACAATATGCAGACACGCACATGACGCGCCCCCTGGGCCGTGGGGTACTCGGTGTCGGGCCGGTCGTTGCTAGGGGAAATGTCACAGTGGCGGTGACCCGGTCCGTGACCCAGGGCGGTCAATAAAAGGGGATATTTACAGGGGATTTATAGTTTTTATGTACAGTTCGTGATGCCACCTGTGGTATGCGGCTAAAGGGAGCTGCCTCTGCGGAGCAGGTCCTCTGGAGCTGGTGTAAATACAGCAGAGTTGGTTTAGCTCTCCACAGGTAGAGCTTAGCTCCAGGGCTGTGCTGAGTTGTTATGGATGTTGCGGTGTAGTGCAGGGGGTGATGGCGCAGCAATAACTTCACAGAGACAGTGGGGTGCAGTCTTCAGAGTTTACTCACAGTTGTTAAGTTCCTTAGGTTGCACTGTCCAGCTTACAGCCTCCCACGTCACGCTGCATTCACCAGGCAGGGGTTCAGCAAACTCCCAGGTGTTTCAAGAGTGCCTGACAGGACCCCGTCTTTCTGCGCTGGCCCCCACCCTTCTTGCCCTTCGCCTCGCCAAACAATGTCCCAAGCCGGTATCCTCGGATTTTTCTGGGCAACCTGGAGTTCCCTGGATCCTATGTGGTTACCTTTTTGGCGACTTGAGTGCGGATGTGGCAACTGCACCCTGAAAGTACAAAAGCCTCCGGTTTCCAGTTGAACTTTGTAATTCTCACTGAATAGGGGCCGATCCCCCTCTGCGGCTTGATCCCTCCACCGCCTGGCAGATTCGGGCGTACGGGTGGCCTCCAGCACTGCCTGTACCCCTGGGATCTCTCACCCGTTCCTGGAGCCTTTCTCCTGCTCCTCTCTCCTTCCTCCTCTCCTTCTCAGTCTTGGGCCTCTCTGCTAGGCCCTCCTCCTGAGCAGAGCTCCTACAGAGCTCCTGCTCCTCTCACTGTCCTCCTCTGACTGAACCGTCTTTCCAAGATGGTTCCCTCTTTTATATCACTTCTAACAAGTGCTCCCCTGATCTACGTCCTCCACCCACATCCACTACATGGTTCTCCCTACTTTGGTTCCCCCCACTCCAACCAGGGTCAGGGCTCAGCAGGAAGCGTGATACATCTTGCCCCTCCAGCTGGTCTGGAGTAGTGTAATGTTGGATGCAGGTGTTAGGGTCCCGGGCAGCACTCTATCCTTACCTGAGAGTGAGATACCACACCTCTGGGTGAGATGCAGTACCACTGTGGCGAATGAACCCGCAGGGGCGCCACACACACACACACACAATACGCAGACATGCACACACACAATACGCAGACACGCACACACACAATACGCAGACACGCACACACACACAATACGCAGACACGCGCAGACATGCACACACACAATACGCAGACATACACACACACAATACGCAGACACATATGTGGCACCCCAGGGGTCTGGTTGCCACAGTGGTAGAAATACCATGTCTGAGAGCGAGAATGGGTTTTCCTGGTCAGGAGCACTTTTGCATGCAACGCCTCCTGCCCCAGTCCAGGGAGGGGAGGAACCTGCCCTTTATAAACTGGATCTGGGGCGGAGTTAGAGAGTCGAGTTCTAGTCCAGAGGAAGGGACAGAGGAGCAGCAAGGAGCTCTGTAGGAGACAGGAGCTGAAGGCCAGGGGCTGGAGGTAGCAGAGCTCGTCCTGGCCGAAGACGCAGAGAACCGGACACCGGAGTCTGAGGCTGTGAGGATATCCACATCCAGCAGCAGAAACCACCTGGCAGGGGATTTCAGGTCCTCTGGCCATAGGAAGCCCAGAGGCTCAGTCACACGCAAGGGACCGGCAAAGCCATCGAGGAGCGGAAGCTACCAAAGGCCCCAAGTCACCAGCCATACGGGTGAGCACCACACGGTACACTCAGGGACGTGGGCTACTACACGACCACAGCAAGGTAGCCAGGAAGAGTGCAGTCAGACGGGAAGGCCTACAACTCCACCTGGCCAGGGGGACTCTAGTTCGCTCACAGACTGACCAGGCCTCTAATGTTAGCCAGTACTCCCGGCAGGGCCTTCTTCATTACCAACAGTAAAGACCCTGAACTGCACTGCACGGACTCTGAGTCATTTCTGCTGCGCCCATGCACCACAACCCTCACCATTTACACACGCTGCCCTGAGGCTACACTCCTCCCGTGGGGAGTTATACTACCCTCTGCTGCACACACAACATCAGCCTCAGCGGTCTGCCCCGCTGCGGCGGTTCTCAGTTTTACCGCAATCCACAGGTGGCGTAGTCGGACATTTAAACATTAAAAAAAACAAATAAACAGATCCGTCACTGGTTTGACCACCCTGAGCCACGGGACCGGGTTGCCGCCACGGAGACTACAAACCCCCAGCATTACACAGAGACTCGGCTCCGGGTATTCCCCCACACACCGGCCAGGGGGCGCGTCACATACACACAATACGCAGACACGCACACACAATATATGCAGACACGCACACACAATACGCAGACACGCACACACAATATGCAGACACGCACACACACGCACACAATACGCAGACACGCACACAATACACAGACACGCACACACAGTGCACAGACATGCGCATGCACACGGTATGCAGGCTTGCACACACATACACACATGAACATGGTACACAGATATACACACACAATACGCAGACACGCACAGATACATACACATATTTGAACACATTCTTAAAAACAGATATAAAACAGACATAAATATATATACACAGTCATACACACTGACATACACAGACATTCACATCATACATGCACACACACATAAGAAATATTATGCCCCCTGGCATGTGTCCCATCCAGCTCCTTAGTCATGTGGCAGTGCAGGGCCTCAGGCGTGTCACATGGCCCTGGACCATCAGGGGGGCCCACTCGCTGTCAGGGCCCAGGCCGCTTCCCCGGCATCTGTGCAGGACCGCCGGTGCTGTTCAAGCCCTGCTCTGTTACATGCAGCAGCAGCAGTGTGCGGTCAGTGTGCTGCTGCTCCACCAATCAGGCCCAGTGCTGTCACTTTCCAGACATGGCTGCGCGCTGTGCGGCTGTGTCTGGTAGTAATGACACGGCAGGTGCGACACACAAGCACAATTAAAGGCGCAGTGTCGCCCCTGCGTGGTGATTGGTGGAGCAGCAGCACACTGACCGCAGACTGCTGCATGAAGCAGAGCAGGGTTTGAACAGCACCGGCGGCCCTGCACAGATGCCGGGGAAGTGGCCCGGGCCCCGATAACGAGTGGGCCCCCTTGATGGTCCAGGGCCCCGGCACCTGCCCGAGTATGCCAGGTGCTGACGCCGGCCCTGCCTTTAGGGCCAGGCTGAACTGGCCATTGGCTCCTAGCTCCACCAAATACTCTGGCAGGCTGTAAGCTACTTCCTGCATGCGGCCTGATGAAGTCCGGCACCATGCGGGGACATCAGACAGAGCGATACAGTGATGTAATTGCGCTGCCGGATGTCCACTGCACCTGCCCACTGGTAGAAAAACAGATGATGAGACGGAGGCTGTGATAGACAGGGAACCAGGATTGAATGAGTATATATTTTTTTTATTATTATTATTATTATTATTATTATGGGGTTTGGGGCAGAGAAGACTGTGGGGCCATCATACTATATATATAGGTTGGGGATGCGTTATGGATGGAAAAAGTGGTCATGGTGGTCTTGGTCGAATGGGAAAGAAAAGGGAAAATGAATGACTGCGATCATCAAGAATGTCACTGGTGAATATCTGTACAGTCTACATATATGGTCTGCGGAGAACTGGTGTAGAACTGATATTACCATTATATGGTCACTGTATGGTGGTGATATCAATCCTTGTACAGTGGTTTTGTTTGAAAATCAGAATGGCAGTATTATCACTACTGTATATGCTGCTAATATTTGGTGATGGACTATTGGTATTATTTGTCTTTTTTTTACAATATTACTGCTAAAACCTGAGTAAATTGTCAGCAAGCACCACAGCTTGCCGAATCCTAACAGTGTGTAATTTACACACCGTTAGGATTCTGCTCTACTTGCTGGTTCCAGCAGTTGACACGTGTTTGCAAGTATGTGATTTGCACCTTTGCAGTTATGTGCTGACAAGAATTGAACATTGAGAGGAGCAGCTGAGACACTAGTCAAAACGCATACTTGTGATCACATGACTACTGCCGATATTGGCTAGCAGAGTCAAATCCTAATGGTGTATATATTACACGCTGTTAGGATTCAGCATGCTGCACTACTACTTGCCGAAAATGTACCCAGGTGTGCAACCCCTTTAATGATCAGTATGATGGCATTACTCAGTCACTGTTTGGTGGTATTGTGTTGTCATGGCTTAGCGGTATTTATTAATATTATATGTAACACCTGTTGTGAGACCCATGTGTGTAATTACAGCAGATCCAGTCTCTGCACAGACATTCACAGCAGCAGACTTTAATGAATATCTTCCTGCTAGTGATGAGCGAGCACTGAAATGCTCGGGTTCTCGTTGCTCGGGTCAAGCAAATTGGAATGCTCGAGTGCTCGGTTCGAGTAACGAGCCCAATGTAAGTCTATGGGAAACTCAAGCATTTTTCCGGCGGCCTCCCCCCCCATCCCCCCCGGCAGTCTGCTGAGGACCTAAAAATTGCCCAAATCGATGGTAACAGTGCTCAAATGACATGGGAACAGCATGGGGAAGACCCCTAAAAGCACCTCTGACTCCCAGATCACTGCTGTCAACAATGTTGTCAGAGGTATTACGCCACTTTTACAGACTCACAATAAAACATAGAAAAATGAAACAAAAATGGATTTTCCTGGGAAAAATGTTAAGGAACATCCTTTCCAGGGTAATGACTTGTATATAAGGCAAAATAAATATACAAAAGCAAAAATGCTCCTCCACACCTTGAGCTATGTTCACACGTAGCGTTTTTGATGCGTTTTTGCACTTTTGCATTGCTTTCAACGATGAAAAATACACTCACCAGTAATTGTCATTTTAACACTTTACTACCTTATCTTGCCATATGGTGTGTGAGACATGATCAGACACATCCTGTTTCATTTATTAAGGAGGGACTCCTCACAAACACTATTTTTATAGGGCCATCAGGCGGCCTTTAATATTCTTAAAGGGCCAGCAGTCGGCTATGCTTTGTTGTTCATTATTAAAGAGTGGGTCTCCTATACTGTAATTGGGTATGCAGTGACTACAAGGGCTGCCAAAAATTTGAACGCACCCCAATACCCCTTTGAAGAGACGTAGAGGAGGGCCTCAAAAAAATGTTCCCATTATAAAGGAGTGGGTCTCCTAAAGTGGTAATGCCCATGCAGTGACTGCAAGGGCTGTCAAAATTTTGGAAAAACCCCAATAACAATTTAACCCCTTCACGACATGCGCCGTATATGTACGGGGCATGCCGTGTCCCCCCCTGTAGCGCGGGCTCCTGCCCTGAGCCCGCACTTTTACAGGAACATGTCGGCTGATCTATACAGCTGACATGTGCCCGCAACAGCCGTGGGTGGAATCGCGATCCACCCGCAGCTGTTAACCAGTTAAATGCCACTGTCAATCTCTGACAGCAGCATTTAACTCGTGCTTCCGGGAAGCGTGTCATTAGCCCCGCCCATCGGTGACCCCGTCACGTGATTGCGGGTCACCGATGGGTTGGCATGACAACCCGGGGTCTGGATGAGACCCCTGTGGTTGTCATAGCCTATCTGCTATGAGCGCCACACAGTGGTCTGTGTTCATATCAGATGAGCACTGAAGCCCTGCTATGTGTTACACAGGTGATCAGGCAATCGCAGCTTCAAGTCTCCTATGGAGACTACTGAAGCAAGTAAAAAGTATAAAAAAAAAATCAAATATACACATTTGATATCGCAGCATTCAGAATCGCCCGATCTATCAATATAAAAAAATAATTAATCAGATCGGTAAATGGCGTAACGAAAAAAAAAATTCTAAACGGCAGAATGACGTTTTTTTGGTTGCCGCAACATTGCAATGAAATGCCAAAACGGCGATCAAAAGATCGTATCTACACCAAAATGATATCAATAAAAACTTCAGCTCGGCGCGCAAAAAATAAGCTCTCACCTGGCCCCAGATCCCGAAAAATGGAGACGCTATGGGTTTCGGAAAATGGCGCCATATTTTTTTTTCAACAAACTTTGGATTTTTTTTCACAACTCAAATAAAAAAGAACCTATACATGTTTGGTGTCTACGAACTCGTAATCAAGTCTATCAAAAAACCCGGCACTCAAAGAGATAAGTGAAGTTATGGAGTTTTTAATAAGGTGAGTACAATATTATAAACAGACGTTTCGGTCCCTCAGGACCTTCATCAGTGTACAGAGTGGAGGTCATGTAGGTGGACAAATTCCACTACGGTGACTGACATAGAAGCTGGAATCAAGAAGCTGTAATATCCAAAAGATATGGAAAATCTTGCAATGGAGACTGTAGTCTCCTGTCCTGTGGAAAATCCTCTAGAGACGCGGAGTCCACCGCTTGTCAGTAGGAGACATCTCGGAAAAACGGAAAAGGGCTGCAGCGTGAAGGAGTTAAAGACACATAGAGGTGGGCCTCAGTAACGACATGTTCCCACTAGAAAGGAGCGGGTCTGCTATACAGTTATAGGTTATGCAGTGAGTCCAACAGCTGCCAAAATTTAGGAAATACCCCAATAACAATTTAAAGACACATAGAGCTGGGCCACAGTAATGACTTGTTCCCATTAGAAAGGAGTGGGTCTCCTATACTATCATTGCTTATGCAGTGACTGTAACGGCTGCCAAAAATTTGGAGGAACTCCAATGCCCCTTGCAAGAGACGTAGAGGTCAGAGGACCTCCTGAAAACAATGTTCCCATTATTAGGAAGTGGGTATCCCATACCATTTGCCTATGCAGTGAATGCAACAGCTGGTGGTGGAGAAGGAGGAGGACAAGAGCAAATAGACAAAATCAGGAATGTCTCCTACTGACAAGCGGTGGACTCCACGTCTCTAGAGGATTTTCCACAGGACAGGAGACTACAGTCTCCATTACAAGATTTTCCATATCTTTTGGATATTACAGCTTCTTGATTCCAGCTTCTATGTCAGTCACCGTAGTGGAATTTGTCCACCTACATGACCTCCACTCTGTACACTGATGAAGGTCCTGAGGGACCGAAACGTCTGTTTATAATATTGTACTCACCTTATTAAAAACTCCATAACTTCACTTATCTCTTTGAGTGCCGGGTTTTTTGATAGACTTGATTCTGGTTTGGTACCTTACCCGTGCACCAAAAAAACAATCAGGAGGTGCGATAGTTTTTGTATATTCTACGAACTCGTAATGACCTGGAGAATCATAATGGCAGGTCAGTTTTAGCATTCAGTGAATGTGGTAAAGAAAAAAAAACTACTGTGGTATTGCACTTTTTTTGCTATTTCACCGCACTTGGAATTTTTTTTCCGTTTTCCAGTACACGATATGGTAAAACCAATGGTGGCGTTCAAAAGTACAACTCGTCCCGCAAAAAATAAGCCCTCACATGGCCATGTTGACGGAAAAATAAAAAAGCTATGGCTCTGGGAACAAGGGGAGCAAAAACCGAAAACGCAAAAACGGAAAAGGGCTGCAGCGTGAAGGAGTTAAAGACACATAGAGGTGGGCCTCAGTAACGACATGTTCCCACTAGAAAGGAGCGGGTCTGCTATACAGTTATAGGTTATGCAGTGAGTCCAACAGCTGCCAAAATTTAGGAAATACCCCAATAACAATTTAAAGACACATAGAGCTGGGCCACAGTAATGACTTGTTCCCATTAGAAAGGAGTGGGTCTCCTATACTATCATTGCTTATGCAGTGACTGTAACGGCTACCAAAAATTTGGAGGAACTCCAATGCCCCTTGCAAGAGACGTAGAGGTCAGAGGACCTCCTGAAAACAATGTTCCCATTATTAGGAAGTGGGTATCCCATACCGTTTGCCTATGCAGTGAATGCAACGGCTGGTGGTGGAGAAGGAGGAGGACAAGAGCAAATAGACAAAATCAGGAAGCGTATACCCATGTCTGGGTATGAAGACAGAAGTGCATGGGAATAGAGTTAGACCTCCCCAAAAAAAGACACTGTATTTGAGTTTATGCTATGCTGCTATCATTCGGTGGTGCTGAAAAGTCTGGCCCAATCAAGCCCTTGTTCATTTTTATAAGAGTCAGCCTGTCAGCATTTTCAGTTGACAGGCAGATGTGCCTATCGGTTATAATTCCACCAGCGGCACTGAAAACACGATCTGACAAAGCGCTAGTGGCAGGGCAGGCCAGGACATCCAAGGCGTAGAGAGCCAGTTCATGCCAGGTGTCCAGCTTGGATACCCATTAATTATAAGGCACAGAGGAATCACGGAGAACGTTGGTACGGTCAGCAAGGTACTCCCTCAGCATCTTCCGAAACTTTTCCCTCCTAGTGGGAGTACCCCGCGCCTCAGGGCCTGTGCGATGGGAGGGTCTGAGAAAACTATCCCAGAACTTTGACAGTGTTCTCCTGTGTCTGCTGGATTGCATTTGTGTCTCACTCGCCTGTACTCCTTGGTTGTCCAACGAACTGTGACCTCTGCTGCCAGTGTTTTCAGATTTGAATTTTTTTGATAATTCCGCAACAAGGGAATTCTGGTACTGCTCCATTTTATTAGGCCTGTCCGGCAAGGGAAAAAGAGACAAAGTTCTCCTTGTAGCGTGGGTCTAGAAGTTTCACCAACCAGTAATGACTGTCACCCAAAATTTGGACAACGCGAGGGTTACGGGAAAGGCAGCGTAACATAAACTCAGCCATGTGTGCCAGCCTGCAAAGAGGCAAGACTTCCGTGTCCTCACCAAGAGGACGACTGACCATGCTCTCCTCCTCATACTCCTCCTCCTCTTCCTCCTCCTCCTCCTTGTCCTCAGGCCATCCACGCTGAACAGACGGTATGACAGTTGTGCAGATAGAGAAGAGGGATGGTGACGCTAATTATGGCGAGATGCTCGGCACTCTCCGAGTATTTCTGAGGTTGCTCGGCGGGATCTCGGATCTCCTCCCTGCATGCCTGCCACTCACTGTAATGCCGTAGCCATGTTGTTTGTGGCATTACAGTGATTTGCTGGCCACATAGCGTCATCAGGTCTATATCAGACCTGGCGCCGCCATGCTCGTCACAGTCACTCCGGAATCAGACAGTGTAGGGAGAGGTGCTGCTGAGCTAGGGAGAGATTTGCTTGTTTCTAGTTAGTGTAGGTGTACCAAACTATATTATAAACACATATCTATCTCAACAAACAGTCCTTCTGAGGACTAATCCATCTGCAGAGATATCAGGCAGGCAGTGTATATAGGAAGGCAGGCTGGGTATATAGCAGACTGCAGTGCATATAGCACAAGAGGCTCCATTCCAGCTCTGTCTGCTGCTGCTGTTAGATATGTCTAGAAATAGGCCCAGGTCTCAGGGACCAGGAATAATTTTTTTTGGATCTTAATCCTCATTATTTGCTTAAAAAGCAATCCAGAGAACACAGTTTTTCTGCGCCATTTGCTTGCTGGCACTGCAGAATACAGCAAGGTACTTTCCATATTAGAGCGCAAAAAATCCAGCTATTTAAAACTGTGTTTTTTCCGTCACACGGATCACATGTAATTGCGCTGAAAATACTGCCATTTCTGGTCTCCATTAAAAAAAATTTCGGTGCGTCAGTGAAGCAATTGACACCAGTTTGCTATTTAAAAGAGTTACCTACAGGCCAGGTATTTAAAACTGTGTTTTCTCCATCAGACGGATCACATATACGTTTTCAGAAAATACTGCCATTTCTGACCTCCATTAACCCCTTCGCAACCCTGGGATTTTCCTTTTTTGCATTTTCCTTTTTTGCTCCCCTTGTTCCCAGAGCCATAGCGTTTTTATTTTTTGGTCGATATGGCTGTGTGAGGGCTTATTTTCTGCAGGACGAGTTGTACTTTTCAAAGCCATTACTAGTTTTACCATATCATGTACGGGAAAACAGGAGAAAAATTCCAAGTGCGGTGAAATTGAAAAAAAAGTGCAATACCACAGATGTTTTTTTTTTTTACCATGTTCACTGAATGCTAAAACTGACCTGCCATCATGATTCTCCAGGTCAATACGAGTTCGTAGACACCAAACATGTATAGTTTTTTTTTATTTGAGTTGTGAAAAAAATCCAAAGTTTGTTAAAAAAAAAAAAAAATGCCGCCATTTTCCGAAACCCATAGCGTCTCCATTTTTCGGGATCTGGGGCCGGGTGAGGGCTTATTTTTTGCGCACTGAGCTGAAGTTTTTATTGATATCATTTTGGGGTAGATCCGATGTTTTGATCGCCCATTATTGCATTTTATTAAATTTTGCGGCGACCAAAAAAGCGTAATTCTGGCGTTTAGAATTTTTTTCTCGTTACACCGTTTACCGATCGGATTAATTATTTTTTATATTAATAGATCGGGCGATTCTGAACGCGGCGAAACCAAATATGTGTATGTTGTTTTTTTTTATTATTTTATGTTGAATAGGCGAAAGGGGGGTGATTTAAACTTTTATATTTTTGTAATTTTTTTAATATTTTTAAAAACATTTTTTTTTCACTTTTTGCTTGCTTCTATTTTCTCCATAGGAGACTAGAAGCAGCACTTGTCTGATCGCCTCTGCTACATACAGATGATCAGCAGATCTCCTGTATGTAGCAGAAATGGTCCTGTGCTATGAGCGCCGACCACTAGGTGGCGCTCATAGCGACCAGCTCATGACAACCACTGGAGTCTGCTGCAGACCCAGGGTTGTCATGCCCACCCATCGGTGACCCGCGATCACGTGACGGGGTCACCGATGGGCGGGGTAAGTGACGCGCTTCAAATGCCACTGTCAGAGATTGACAGCGGCATTTAACATGTTAACAGCCGCGGGTGGATCGCGATTCCACCCGTGGCTGTTGCTGGCACATGTCAGCTGTAATAATCAGCTGACATGTGCCCGGTTCAGTGCGGGCTCAGCGCCGGAGCCCTCACTGAACTGGGGGACTACAGTCTGTGCGTACTAATACGGCACAGGCTATAAAGTGGTTACAATTTTTTTCAGTGTGTCAGTGAGGTAATTGACACCAGTTTGCTGTACAAAATAGTTACCTACAGGCCAGGTATTTAAAACTGTTTTCTTCATCACACGGATCACATATACGTTGTCAGAAAATACTGCCATTTCTAACCTCCATTAAAAATTTGTTTGAGTGTGTCAGTGAAGCAATTGACACCAGTTACCTACAGGCCAGCATAGGCGGATTATAATGAGGTCAATCCGGGCTACCGCCCGGGGCTCCCAGGCAGGGCCGGCGTCAGCACCCGGCGCACCCGGGCAAGTGCCGGGGCCCTGAGCAGGCAGAGGGGCCCACTGTCGGTCGCGCACCCCGCCGGGCTATGGGCGGAGGAGAGCGGTGTCAGCGCCCGCCCTTCTCTCCCGCTTGCTCAGGGCCCCGGCAGCCGGATACTTACCTCTCCCTGACAGATCCGCTGTCTTCCTGCTCTGCGCTCCCTGTGACGTCTCAGGTCAGAGGGCGCGGTGATGTCTTTCCACCGCGCCCTCCCCTGAGCCGTCACAGGGAGCGCAGAGCGGGACGACGCCGGCAGCGCTGGAGTCCAGACCCGAGCAGCGGCAGCAGGTGAGGAGGAGGGAGGTATTTGATTTTTTTTTTTTTTTTAATGTATGGAGCCGGGCATGGGGCATAATATGGGGGGGGGGGGGTGACATCCTGCATGGGGCATAATATGGGGGGGTGACATCCTGCATGGGGCATTATAAAGAGGGGGGGTGACATCCTGTATGGAGCATTATAAAGAGAGGGGGGGGTGACATCCTGCATGGGGCATTATAAAGAGAGGGGGGGGTGACATCCTGCATGGGGCATTATAAAGAGAGGGAGGGTGACATCCTGCATGGGGCATTATAAGCGAGGGGGGGTGACATCCTGCATGGGGCATTATAAGCGAGGGGGGGTGACATCCTGCATGGGGCATTATAGAGAGAGGGGATGACATCCTGCATGGGGCATTATAGAGAGAGGGGGTGACAGCCTGCATGGGGCATTATAAAAAGGGGGGGTACATCCTGCATGGGGCCTTATAAAGAGAGGGGTGTGTGACATCCTGCATGGGGCATTATAAAGAGAGGGGGGTGACATCCTGCATGGGGTATTATAGAGAGAGGGGATGACATCCTGCATGGGGCATTAGAGAGAGAGGGGGTGACAGCCTGCATGGGGCATTATAAAGGGGGGAACAGCCTGCATGGGGCATTATAAGGGGGGGGGCAGCCTGCATAGTGCATTATGTGGGGGGAACAGCCTGCATGGAGCATTATAGGGGAGGGGGGACAGCCTGTATGGGGCATTATGTGGGGGGTAACAGACGGCAAGGAGCACTATAAGGGGGGGGGACAGCCTGTATGGGGCATTATGTGGGGGGTAACAGCCTGCATGGAACATTATAAGGGGGGAGACAGCCTGTATGGGGCATTATGTGGGGGGTAACAGCCTGCATGCAGCATTATATGGGGGCCAGTATCCTGTATGGAGCATTATAAGGGGGCCAGTTTCCTGTATGGAGCGTTATATGGGGGCCAGTATTCTGTATGGAGCCTTATATGGGGGCCAGTATTCCATATGGAACCTTATATGGAGGCCAGTATTCCATATGGAACCTTATATGGGGGCCAGTATTCCGTATGGAACCTTATATGGGGGCCAGTATTCCGTATGGAGCCTTATATGGGGCCAATATTCCGTATGGAGCCTTATATGGGGGCCAGTATTCCGTATGGAGCCTTATATGGGGGCCAGTATTCCGTATGGAGCCTTATATGGGGGCCAATATTCCGTATGGAGCCTTATATGGGGGCCAGTATTCCGTATGGGGCCTTATATGGGGGCCAGTATTCCGTATGGGGCCTTATATGGGGGCCAGTATTCCGTATGGAGCCTTATATGGGGGCCAGTATTCCGTATGGGGCCTTATATGGGGCCAGTATTCCGTATGGGGCCTTATATAGGGGCCAGTATTCTGTATGGGGCCTTATATGGGGGCCAGTATTCCGTATGGGGCCTTATATGGGGGCCAGTATTCTGTATGGGGCCTTATATGGGGGCCAGTATTCTGTATGGAGCGTTATATGGGGGCCAGTATTCTGTATGGAGCGTTATATGGGGGCCAGTATTCTGTATGGAGCGTTATATGGGGGCCAGTATTCCGTATGGGGCCTTATATGGGGGCCAGTATTCTGTATGGAGCGATTTGCCGGTTTCTGAGCTATTGTAGAATTTACAATAGATATCACTCATGTAATGTAAGAAGTGAAATCTTTGCATTGTACTATATATATATATATATTTCTCTGCGGTATCTGTGCATCATGAATCGTGGTATGTATTAAAGGGGCCCACTGAGACTCTTTCGCCCGGGGCCCAGAAAAACCTGGAGCCGGCCCTGCTCCCAAGGGCCTGTGGCCAGATTGACCTCATTATAATGTGTGATAGGAGGGCCCTGGAGTCAGAAGATGGAATCTGTAAAACTGCTGTGTCCTGTGGCTGCAGAGGATGACTCACCAGCTGCTGACTGTGTAGTGCAGGAGAGGAGGCTCTGCCCACCTGCTCCGGCCTCCAGCAGAGCACAGAGCCAGCTTACAGCATGGCCACTGCTCTCCCTGCCCCCTACCCGGGTCTGAATGTTACCTCTCCGCTCTCCCCCTACTGCCCTGCAATTACACCGAGAACTCTGCAGTCGGGCCCCAAGAGGAGGGGAGGCTGCCCCACAGAGAAGATGGAAGAACCTGCATCATGAACAGAAAGGGTAAGTCCCTGTGCAGTGTGTGTAATATATATATATATATATATATATATATATATATATATATATATATATATATACAGTACAGACCAAAAGTTTGGACACGCATTCTCATTTAAAGATTTTTCTGTATTTTCATGACTATGAAAATTGTACATTCACACTGAAGGCATCAAAACTATGAATTACCACATGTGGAATTATATACTTAACAAAAAAGTGTGAAACAACTGAAAATATGTCTTATATTCTAGGTTCTTCACAGTAGCCACCTTTTGTTTTGATGACGGCTTTGCGCACTCTTGGCATTCTCTTGATGAGCTTCAAGAGGTAGTCACCGGAAATGGTCTTCACTTCACAGGTGTGCCCTGTCAGGTTTAATAAGTGGGATTTCTTGCCTTATAAATGGGGTTGGGACCATCAGTTGTGTTGTGCAGAAGTCTGGTGGATACACAGCTGATAGTCCTACTGAATAGACTGTTAGAATTTGTATTATGGCAAGAAAAAAGCAGCTAAGTAAAGAAAAACGAGTGGCCATCATTACTTTAAGAAATGAAGGTCAGTCAGTGCGAAAAATTGGGCAAACTTTGAAAGTGTCCCCAAGTGCAGTTGCAAAAGCCATCAAGCGCTACAAAGAAACTGGCTCACATGAGGACCGACCCAGGAAAGGAAGACCAAGAGTCACCTCTGCTTCTGAGGATAAGTTTATCCGAGTCTCCAGCCTCAGAAATCGCAGGTTAACAGCTGCTCAGATTAGAGACCAGGTCAATGCCACACAGAGTTCTAGCAGCAGACACATCTCTACAACAACTGTTAAGAGGAGACTTTGTACAGCAGGCCTTCATGGTAAAATAGCTGCTAGGAAACCACTGCTAAGGACAGGCAACAAGCAGAAGAGACTTGTTTGGGCTAAAGAACACAAGGAATGGACACTAGACCAATGGAAATCTGTGCTTTGGTCTGATGAGTCCAAATTTGAGATCTTTGGTTCCAACCACCGTGTCTTTGTGCGACGCAGAAAAGGTGAACGGATGGACTCTACATGCCTGGTTCCCACCGTGAAGCATGGAGGAGGAGGTGTGATGGTGTGGGGGTGCTCGGCTGGTGACACTGTTGGGGATTTATTCAAAATTGAAGGCATACTGAACCAGCATGGCTACCACAGCATCTTGCAGCGGCATGCTATTCCATCCGGTTTGCGTTTAATTGGATCATCATTTATTTTTCAACAGGACAATGACCCCAAACACACCTCCAGGCTGTGTAAGGGCTATTTGACCAAGAAGGAGAGTGATGGGGGGCTACGCCAGATGACCTGGCCTCCACAGTCACCAGACCTGAACCCAATCGAGATGGTTTGGGGTGAGCTGGACCGCAGAGTGAAGGCAAAAGGGCCAACAAGTGCTAAGCATCTCTGGGGACTCCTTCAAGATTGTTGGAAGACCATTTCCGGTGACTACCTCTTGAAGCTCATCAAGAGAATGCCAAGAGTGTGCAAAGCAGTCATCAAAGCAAAAGGTGGCTACTCTGATGAACCTAGAATATAAGACATATTTTCAGTTGTTTCACATTTTTTTGTTAAGTATATAATTCCACATGTGGTAATTCATAGTTTTGATGCCTTCAGTGTGAATGTATAATTTTCATAGTCATGAAAATACAGAAAAATCTTTAAATGAGAAGGTGTGTCCAAACTTTTGGTCTGTACTGTATATATATACACTGTGTTCCAAATTATTATGCAAATAATATTTTCTCAGATTTTCCCAAATTACCTATATGAATTGCAGTCATTGTAATTTTCCAGTCAAATAACTATTAGAGTACAATTGAAAGGTTTTTGTACAAACTGCCTATGATAACAGTATATTTAAAAAAAAATAAAAAACTCAAACTGCACTCAAAATGCATGTTCCAAATTATTATGCACAGCACAGTTTTCAACCTTTTCATTTTAATAAAGAACAAAAAAATGGTCATTTTTGAAATTATAAGCATTAGCAGGTTATTACAAACTGAAATCAAACAGTTTTCAACTCAAAACTTTATTCTAGGTGATGTTACATTTGCACATAGGACCCCTTGTTCGAAAGGAGCTTCTGAACTCTCTCGTCCATTGAATTTGTCAGGTTTTGGATGGTTTCTGCCTCAATTGTTTTGCATGAGGATAGAATACCCTCCCAGAGCTGTTGCTTAGATGTGAACTGCCTCCCGCCATCATAGACACTCCTTTTGATGATGCTCCAGAGGTTCTCAATGGGGTTGAGGTCAGGGGAGCATGGGTGCCACACCATAAGTTTGTCCCCTTTTATGCCCATAGCAGCCAGAGATGCAGATGTGTTATGTGCAGCATGAGACGGGGCATTATCATGCATGAAAATGATCTTGCTGCGGAATGCTCGGTTCTTCTTCTTGAACCATGGCAGGAAGTGCTGTTTGAGAAACTCAACATACATTATGGAGTTCATCTTTACCCCTTTAGGGATCCTAAAAGGGCCGACAATCTCTCTCCCCATGATTCCAGCCCAAAACATTACTCCACCTCCTCCTTGTTAGCGCCGTAGCCGTGTTTGCATGGGGTGTCCATCAACCAGCCATCCTCCACTCCATCCATCTGGACCACCGAGATCATTTTCATGCATGTTAATGCCCTGTCTCATGCTGCACATAACACATCTGCATCTCTGGCTGCTATGGGCATAAAAGGGGACAAACTTATGGTGTGGCACCCATGCTCCCCTGACCTCAACCCCATTGAGAAACTCTGGAGCGTCATCAAAAGGAGTGTCTATGATGGCGGGAGGCAGTTCACATCTAAGCAACAGCTCTGGGAGGGTATTCTATCCTCATGCAAAACAATTAAAGCAGAAACCATCCAAAACCTGACAAATTCAATGGACGAGAGAGTTCAGAAGCTCCTTTCGAACAAGCAGGTCCTATGTGAAAATGTAACATCACCTAGAATAAAGTTTTGAGTTGAAAACTGTTTGATTTCAGTTTGTAATAACCTGCTAATGCTCATAATTTCAAAAATGACCATTTTTTTGTTCTTTATTAAAATGAAAAGGTTGAAAACTGTGCTGTGCATAATAATTTGGAACATGCATTTTGAGTGCAGTTTGAGTTTTTTATTTTTTAAAAAATATACTGTTATCATAGGCAGTTTGTACAAAAACCTTTCAATTGTACTCTAATAGTTATTTGACTGGAAAATTACAATGACTGCAATTCATATAGGTAATTTGGGAAAATCTGAGAAAATATTATTTGCATAATAATTTGGAACACAGTGTATATATATATATATATATATATATATATATATATATATATATATATATATATATATATATATATATATATATATATATATGTATGTATGTATCTATGTCTATGTATTTGTGGACCATCAGGGGGGCTCACTCGCTTCCCTGGCATCTGTGCAGGACCGCTGGCACTTCACCTGACATGGCCGTGAGCTGTGCGGCTGTGTCTGGTATTAATGACACGGCAGGGACGACACTGCGCCTATAATTGTGCTTGTGTATTGCCCCTGCCGTGCCATTACTACCAGACACAACCGCACAGCGCATGGCCATGTCAGGTGAAGTGCCGACAATCAAGCAGCACGAGGTCCTACTCAGATGCTGTAGAAGCAGCCCAGGCCCCAACGGCGAGTGGGCCCCACTGAAAGCAGGGCCATGTCTGTGACACGCAGGTGGCCCTGCACTGAGACATGACTGAGGAGCTGCTGGACAGGACAGTTTTATGTGTTTATAAGATATGTACATATGCCTGTATGCATGTGTCTGTGCGCATATCTGCGTACCGTGTGCATGTGTGCGCATATCTGCGTATCGTGCGTGCGCATATCTGCGTATCGTGTGCTGGCCCGGCCGCATCACAGCTAGAAGACACGACCCTGTGCGTGGCAGTGTCTGCTAGCGTGACGTCATGCAGTGTGCCCTGCACTGCTTCTTACCACCAGAGAGGAGCTGGACGACTGGAGCCGAGTAGGGGGACGGTGAGTGATCTGTCAGTGTGTGCAGATATCATTGTGTGATATGTCGTTTATATGTATTTTTGTGTTTCAAATGTGTTTATGGCTAAGTGCCCACGATGCAGAAATGCTGCACATTTTTTCCGCTTCTCCCTGGCAGGAAAAACGCATGCAGATTTTACATGCGTTTTCCCTGCCAGGTAGAAGCATTTGTCAAGCTTTTTTGCATGCATTCCTGCATGCGGGTTATCAAGCACTTTTCCAAGCGATTTTAGCATCACTTGGAAAAGTGCTTGACAACTTGGTCACACTATATAAATCCATGCAACCGGCATATACAGTGCCTACAAGTAGTATTCAACCCCCTGCAGATTTAGCTGGTTTGATAAGATGCAAATAAGTTAGAGCCTTCAAACTGCAAACGAGAGTAGGTTTTATGAACAGAAGCATAAATCTTACAAAACCAAAAAGTTATGTTGCTCAGTTGAATTTTATTAAATTTTAAACATAAAAGTGTGGGTCAATTATTATACAACCCCTATGTTTAATATTTTGTGGAATAACCCTTGTTTGCAATTACAGCTAATAATCGTCTTTTATAAGACCTGATCAGGCCGGCACAGGTCTGTGGAGTTATCTTGGCCCACTCCTCCATGTAGATCTTCTCCAAGTTATCTAGGTTCTTTGGGTGTCTCATGTGGACTTTATTCTTGAGCTCCTTCCACAAGTTTTCAATTGGGTTAAGGTCAGGAGACTGACTAGGCCACTCCAACACCTTGACTTTTTCCCTCTTGAACCAGGCCTTGGTTTTCTTGGCTGTGTGCTTTGGGTCGTTGTCTTTTTGGAAGATGAAATTACGACCCATCTTAAGATCCTTGATGGAGGAGCGGAGGTTCTTGGCCAAAATCTCCAGGTAGGCCGTGCTATCCATCTTCCCATGGATGCGGACCAGATGGCCAGGCCCCTTGGCTGAGAAACAGCCCCACAGCATGATGCTGCCACCACCATGCTTGACTGTAGGTATGGTATTCTTGGGGTCATATGCAGTGCCATCCAGTCTCCAAACGTCACGTGTGTGGTTGGCACCAAAGATCTCGATCTTGGTCTCATCAGACCATAGAACCTTGAACCAGTCTGTCTCAGAGTCCTCCAAGTGATCATGAGCAAACTGTAGACGAGCCTTGACATGACGCTTTGAAAGTAAAGGTACCATACAGGCTCGTCTGGAACGGAGACCATTGCGGTGGAGTACGTTACTTATGGTATTGACTGAAACCAATGTCCCCACTGCCATGAGATCTTCCCGGAGCTCCTTCCTTGTTGTCCTTGGGTTAGCCTTGACTCTTCGGACAAGCCTGGCCTCGGCACGGGAGGACACTTTCAAAGGCTGTCCTGGCCGTGGAAGGCTAACAGTAGTTCCATAAGCCTTCCACTTACGGATGATGCTCCCAACAGTGGAGACAGGTAGGCCCAACTCCTTGGAAAGGGTTTTGTACCCCTTGCCAGCCTTGTGACCCTCCACGATCTTGTCTCTGATGGCCTTGGAATGCTCCTTTGTCTTTCCCATGTTGACCATGTCTGAGTGCTGTTCACAAGTTTGGGGAGGGTCTTAAATAGTCAGAAAAGGCTGGCAAAAGAGATCTTTAATCCACACATGTGAAGCTCATTATTCTTGGTGCCTGAACTACTTCTTAATACTTTAGGGGGACCAAACAGAATTCTTGTGGTTTGAGGGGTTGAATAATAAATGACACTCTGAATTAACTTTTAACGTTTTAAAAAAATAAATAAAAAAAAAACAAAAACAAAATTTGCTGCAGTGCATTTTCCACTTCCAGGCTGATCTACAGTACAAATGTCACAATGCCAAGTTAATTCCGCATGTGTCAACCAGCTAAATCTGCAGGGGGTTCAATACTACTTGTAGGCACTGTATAGTGTGACCAAGTAATAGTTAAAAAAAAGAATAAGAATGGTAAAAAAAAAAGATTATACTTACCTTCCGATGGCCCCCGGTCTCCTCAGCGATGCGTCCGGTGTGTTGGGCGGCTCACTTTGGTGTGAAAGGACCTTTCATGACGTCATTTAGTCATGTGACAGGTCACGTGACAGCCGATTTCAGCTGTCGTGTACCCTGTCACATGACTAAATGACGTCATGGCAAGTCCTTTCACACCACCGCGATGCATACAACAGACCGGACTTATTGCTGAGGAGACCGGGGGCCATCGGAAGGTAAATATAATCTTTATTTTTTTACTTTAAATTCTTTTTTTCACAGGTACTATGGTACCCGGGTCTGGATGAGAGTCTCCTCTTCTCCAAACCCGGGTACCATCTGCACATTGAATCGCTTAATATCCGCATGTGCACATGTAGTCATGCGGATATTAAGCGATTCAATGCAAGTCAATGGCGGCAATTACGCTGCGTGTCCGCAAAATTAATGGACAATGATAATCCGCATAGGAAATTTCCGCAGCATGTGCACAGCACATGCGGATTATCATTAGGGACCATGGGGCACGTACAGTACAGACCAAAAGTTTGGACACACCTTCTCATTTAAAGATTTTTCTGTATTTTCATGACTATGAAAATTGTACATTCACACTGAAGGCATCAAAACTATGAATTAACACATGTGGAATTATATACTTAACAAAAAAGTGTGAAACAACTGAAAATATGTCTTATATTCTAGGTTCTTCAAAGTAGCCACCTTTTGCTTTGATGACTGCTTTGCACACTCTTGGCATTCTCTTGATGAGCTTCAAGGGGTAGTCACCGGAAATGGTCTTCCAACAATCTTGAAGGAGTTCCCAGAGATGCTTAGCACTTGTTGGCCCTTTTGCCTTCACTCTGCAGTCCAGCTCACCCCAAACCATCTCGATTGGGTTCAGGTCTGGTGACTGTGGAGGCCAGGTCATCTGGCGTAGCACCCCATCACTCTCCTTCTTGGTCAAATAGCCCTTACACAGCCTGGAGGTGTGTTTGGGGTCATTGTCCTGTTGAAAAATAAATGATGGTCCAACTAAATGCAAACCGGATGGAATAGCATGCCGCTGCAAGATGCTGTGGTAGCCATGTTGGTTCAATATGCCTTCAATTTTGAATAAATCCCCAACATTGTCACCAGCAAAGCACCCCCACACCATCACACGTCCTCCTCCATGCTTCACGGTGGGAACCAGGCATGTAGAGTCCATCCGTTCACCTTTTCTGCGTCGCACAAAGACACGGTGGTTGGAACCAAAGATCTCAAATTTGGACTCATCAGACCAAAGCACAGATTTCCACTGGTCTAATGTCCATTCCTTGTGTTCTTTAGCCCAAACAAGTCTCTTCTGCTTGTTGCCTGTCCTTAGCAGTGGTTTCCTAGCAGCTATTTTACCATGAAGGCCTGCTGCACAAAGTCTCCTCTTAACAGTTGTTGAAGAGATGTGTCTGCTGCTAGAACTCTGTGTGGTATTGACCTGGTCTCTAATCTGAGCTGCTGTTAACCTGCGATTTCTGAGGCTTGTGACTCGGATAAACTTATCCTCAGAAGCAGAGGTGACTCTTGGTCTTTCTTTCCTGGGGGCGGCCCTCATGTGAGCCAGTTTCTTTGTAGCGCTTGATGGTTTTTGCAACTGCACTTGGGGACACTTTCAAAGTTTTCCCAATTTTTCGGACTGACTGACCTTCATTTTTTAAAATAATGATGGCCACTCGTTTTTCTTTACTTAGCTGCTTTTTTCTTGCCATAATACAAATTCTAACAGTCTATTCAGTAGGACTATCAGCTGTGTATCCACCAGACTTCTGCACAACACAACTGATGGTCCCAACCCCATTTATAAGGCAAGAAATCCCACTTATTAAACCTGACAGGGAACACCTGTGAAGTGAAAACCATTTCCGGTGACTACCTCTTGAAGGTCATCAAGAGAATGTCAAAAGTGAGCAAAGCAGTCATCAAAGCAAAAGGTGGCTACTTTGAAGTACCTAGAATATAAGACATATTTTCAGTTGTTTCACACTTTTTTGTTAAGTATATAATTCCACATGTGTTAATTCATAGTTTTGATGCCTACAGTGTGAATGTACAATTTTCATAGTCATGAAAATACAGAAAAATCTTTAAATGAGAAGGTGTGTCCAAAGATTTGGTCTGTACTGTATTACCAAGCGTTTTTTCAGCATTTTCGCTGCGGAAATTCCGTGGCAAAAACGCTTGAAAAACGCACAGTGGGCACGCAGCCTATGCGTGTATGTATTTGTCTTTGTATATGTCTGTATATGTTTGTTTGTGTGTGTGGCCTCCTGCTGTATCTGGGGGGGGGCACCGTGCAGCCTCCTGCTGTATCGGGGGGGGCGCCGTGCGGCCTCCGCCTGTATCAGGGTGGGAGCGCTGTGTGGCCTCCGCCTGTATCAGGGGGGAGAGCTGTGCGGCCTCCGCCTGTATCTGGGGGGGGCGCCGTGCGGCCTCCGCCTGTATCTGGGGGGGGGCGCCGTGCGGCCTCCGCCTGTATCTGGGGGGGGCGCCGTGCGGCCTCCTGCTGTACCTGGGGGGGGCGCTGTGTGGCCTCCTGCTGTATCTGGGGGGGCGCCGTGCGGCCTCCTGCTGTATCTTGGGGGGGCGCTGTGCGGCCTCCTGCTGTATCTGTGGGGGGCGCCGTGCGGCCTCCTGCTGTATCTGTGGGGGGCGCAGTGCGGCCTCCTGCTGTATCTGGGGGGGCGCCGTGCGGCTTCCTGCTGTATCTGGGGGGGGGCCGTGCGGCCTCCGGCTGTATCTGGATGGGCGCCATGCGGCCTTCGGCTGTATCTGGGGTGGCGCCGTGCGGCCTCCGGCTGTATCTGGGGGGGCTCCGTGCGGCCTCCGGCTGTATCTGGGGGGGCGCCGTGCGGCCTCCGGCTGTATCTGGGGGGTCGCCGTGCGGCCTCTGGCTGTATCTGGGGGGTGGCCGTGCGGCCTCCGGCTGTATCTGGATGGGCGCCGTGCGGCCTCCGGCTGTATCTGGGGGGGCGCCGTGTTGCCTCCGGCTGTTTCTGGGGGGGCGCCGTGCGGCCTCCGGCTGTATCTGGGAGGGCGCCGTGCGGCCTCCGGCTGTATCTGGGGGGGCGCCGTGCCGCCTCCGGCTGTATTTGGGGGGGCGCCGTGCAGCCTCCTGCTGTGTATAGGAGGATTATGTGAAAGCTCATATTATACAGTATGAGACCCTACATACATAGGGGGATGTCAGCATACTTAATTGTGCTCAATATTAAGTCATACAATTAATATAAAAAAATAATTATAATTAATATATTAATATTGTGCAGAATTAATTTCACATGAACTATCACATGATCTATCAAAGGGGGATCATGTGACAAGTCACGTGATACATCAGGTGTGTGTGTGTGTGTGGGGGGGCCCATGCCGTCTAAACTGCCCGGGGCCCTTGCTACTCTTAATCCACCCCTACAGGCCAGGTATTTAAAACTGTGGTTTGTCAGTCACACGGATCACATATAAGTTCACACCAAATTCAGTCATTTGTAGTGAGCGTGGAAGATATTGTCCTCCATTTAAAATGGGCAAGGCACATGGCAAGGGACGGGGAACTGGACGTGATGGTGCATGCAGAGGTCGAGGCCGTCGGCAAGCTAAAATTGTGCCACAACAAACACCCACATCTTTTCGCTCGACCTTCCTGTCCCAATTAATAGGGGACCGCAGAACACCACTATTGAACACAGAGCAGTGTGAAAAGGTTATTGGTTGGATAGCAGATAAGGCTTCCAGTCACTTAGCCACCACCACCTCCACCACCCTGTCTTCCACACGGTCAAGTCTCAGTCGCTGTGAGTCTGGACCGCATATTTCTCACCCTGAACCTCCTTCCTCCCACCATACCGAGTGCCCAGAGACAACTGATCCCACACTTGGCACTCCGAAGAGCTGTTCACTTTTCCATTTAAAGATTCGGGCCTCTCGCCCGGTCCACTTGAAGCTGGGAAAGAGGAGATCGCATGTAGCAATGCCCAAATATTTGAGCAGCCACGGTCACATGAAGGCGACGGTGGGAAAGTGTCACAAGAGGTGCTAACCTTGTGGTTCAGCGATTTCTCAAATCAGAGCTGCCGGATCTGCTTGTTAAAGTACGCCACCTGTGTACCCATTTTAGAAAGTCACCTACAGCTTCCGAAGCCCTTTGCTGTGTTTCAGCAGCATTTGCAGCTTCCGGCTCACAGACTGATGTGTGATGTCCCCACGCGTTCTCAAAATATTGGGTGACAGTCATTACTGGTTGGTGACACTTCTAGACCCATACTACAAGGAGAACTTTATATCTCTTATTCCTGAGGCGGACAGGTCTATAAAAATGGGGCAGTACCAGAAGGCCCTTGCTGCGGAACTATTAAAAAAATTCCCATCTGAAAACGCTGGCGGCAGAGGTCACAGTTCGTTGGACAACCAAGGAGTACAGGCGAGAGAGACACAAATGCAATCCAGCAGAGCCAGGGGAACACTGTCAAAGTTCTGGGATAGTTTTCTCAGACCCTCCCATCGTACAGGCCCTGAGGTGCGGGGTACTCTCACAAGGAGTGCAAAGTTAGGGAAGATGATGAGAGAGTACCTTGCCGACCGTACCAACGTCCTCTGTGATTCCTCTGTGCCTTATAATTATTGGGTATCCAAGCTGGATACGTAGAATAAACTGGCTCTCTACGCCTTGGAGGTCCTGGGCTGCCCTGCCGCTAGCATTTTATCAGAGCGGGTTTTTAGTGCCCCTGGTGGAATTATAACCGAAAGGCACATCTGGCTGTCAACTGAAAATGCTGACAGGCTGCCTCTCTTATAAAAATAAACAAGGGCTGGATTGGGCCAGACTTCTCAACACCACCGAATGATAGCAGCATAACATAAACTCAAATCCAGTGTCTTTTTTTGGGAGTTGTATTCCCATGCACCTCTTCACACCCACACATGGGTATACGCTTCCTGATTTTGGCTATTTGCTCTTGTCCTCCTCCTTCTCCTCATCCTCATCTTCCACCACCATATCACCAGGGTGACCGTGGTCCGTGATGCAACACCCACATCAATTTTTTAAAGGGTGTTTATGATGCCCGTAAAAAAAAAAAATATATACAGTATGTTCATGTATACCCCCAGGGGTAAATGTTTGTCAGCCCATACACTTAGTGCATGGGCATTACAAGTATAATGGGAACATTTTTTTATGAGGCCCACTAAGTCTCTTCCAAGGGGCATTGGAATGCCTCCCAATTTTTGACAGCCCTTGCATTCACTGCATAGGCCAACACTATGGGAGACCCTCTCCTTTCTAATGGGAATTTGTCGTTACTGTGACCCTGCTCTGTGTCTAAATTCTTAGTGGGGTTTTTCCTAAATTTGGTCAGCCGTTGGACTCACTGCATACCCTATAACTGTATAGCAGACTCTCTCCTTTCTAATGGGAATTTGTCATTACTTTGGCCCTGCTCTATGTGTCTTTAAATTGTTAGTGAGGTTTTTCCCAAATTTTGGCAGCCCTTGCAGTCACAGCATGGGCATTACCACTATGGAGACCCACTCCTTTATAATGGGAACATTTTTTTACTGAGACCCTCCTCTATGTCTCTTCAAAGGGGTATTGGGTTGTGTCCGAATTTTTGGCAGCCCTTGCAGTCACTGCATACGCAATAACAGTATAGGAGACCCACTCGTTAATAATCTGAACAACAAAGCATAGCCGCCTGATGGCTCTCTAACAATAGCGAGGGCCGACTGCTGGCCTTTTACGAATAGTAAGGGCCGCCTGATGGCCCTATAAAGACAGGCTTTGTGACTTTCAGAGTCCCTCCATCATAAATGAAACAGGATGTGTCTGATGATGTGTCACACATCACATTGCCAGATAAGGTTGTAAAGTGTTAAAATTACTTTTCCCGGTGAATGCATTTGTCTTAAAAAATTACGTAAAAAACCCAAAAAAACAGTAGGATCTTTCTTTAGTATAAAAAACAGAGTCACCAATGTAAACTCAATGTAATCACATTGTTCAGCTCCTGTACCTCCTCCTCCATCTCCAAAATGACCACATCAGTCACAAGCTGAAAGCACTGCAGCACTGCCTTGGCCAAGAGGCAACAGGCTGTGCTGAAGATAACATGCTTAATGCTTAGGTGACAAACCGCCCAAGGCTGCAGAGTTGTTGAAATCTGTAACACAGCAGCCTGATCTGTGCCTCTCACCGCTGAACATACAGCCAGGCATGGTCGTGTGTGACAATGGACAGAACCTGGTGACGGAGAAATGACAGCCGCTGTAGATACGGTTTCCCTCTATGCCAGTCCTTTCACTGAGCTAAAGAATATGGCTATGGTGAAATACAACTCCCACTGAGAAGCTGTTTCAGATTGAAAAACATTATGCCCACCAGAGGATTTGATTCTGATGGCTCACCTTTCTCCCCCGCTCAAGAGCCCCATATGAGCTGCAAAGTTAGCGCTATCATGAACTCTCCTGATGTAGAAGCCAGGGCACATCAGAGGATTCTCTGGTGGGACCGTCCAACCCTGCCGAGAAGCAGTCCTGGCTAAGAAAAGTGTGTGGGAAGGTTCCCAGACATTCTATGGCTGCTTTTTTACTGAGGTGGAAACGCACGCAAACACTGAGAGAACATACAAAGTCCTTGCAGATGTTGTCCTTGCTGGGATTTGAACCCAGGATACCAGCGCTGCAAGGCTTCAGTGCTAACCACTGATCCAATGTGCTGCCGTTCACCCTCTAATATCTAACAGGCTGGAGAATCTTGCACCTACTGTCACTCGATCTTCAGCTCCTTTGTGAGAAACTAATGTATTTGGGCAGCCACTCAGTCTACCAAATAAAATTCCTGAGAAGGAAATTGGGGATGGCTTCGCTACTGGTACTGGGGGCAGTGCTAATACCATGGCGTTGTACCATAGTTTACTGGAAATATTCCAGGCTGGTAGGAGGCAAGCAAATTCCCACAGAAAAGTACCAGCAGTAATGTTCAGGGACCCGCGCTTGTAAAAGGCGGAGACAACACCGGGAGAAATAGTCACGGCTGGGGACTGAGTATGGACACGAGGCATGAGGCATGAGGTTGTGAAAAGCTTCCGCCTCCACGAGCCTAAAAGACCACATTTCAAGTGCAAGCAGCTGCCCAGAAATCTGGCAGTTTAGTATTGCGGCCTGTGGGTGGGTGAGTGGGTGGTTGGTTGCATACTTGCGCTTGCATTCCAAGTAACAAAAAACAAAGCAGATGGTGACCGCTATCATCATCATGGCCTCACCTTGGCACTATGAACTCTCTTGAAGGAGAAGCCAGGGCCCACCGGAGGAGTCTCTGGTTTTCAGGTGGGTCCGTCCAACCCTGCCGAGAAGCAGCCCTGGCTAAGAAATGTGTGGGGGAAGGTTCCCGGACACTCTATGGCTGCTTTTTTTATTGTGGATCGGACGTGCTTTGCATGTTATTTATCAAACCGCATTGCAGATCAGGCCATTGCCCAACTCTGTAGTCATGAAATTAAATGCGCAAAGAAAGATGTTTGTGTGTCAAAGCACCACCGACAAGTGTGAGTTGATGTTGGATGGGCTGCCATTGCTTCTGCAACAAGCTGCATTAGTGGACTTCCTGGCAGAAATGACACCCAGAGTAGATACGGTTTCCCTCTATGCCAGTCCTTTCACTGAGCTAAAAAATATGGCCGTGGTGAAATACAACTCTCAGCAAAAAAAGCTATGGACTGGCTCCGCACCGTCCCTGGCCACATTCACCTGTCCACATGTTTGTGGTTAGGCGGTCCTTCCCAGTAAGTGCACTGGGGAGGGCACGGGTAATGTTGTGGGACCCGTGCTTGTGGAAGGCGGAGACGATACTGGGAGAAATAGTGGCGGCTGGGGACCGAGTATGGATACCCGGTCGTCGCCGCCATAAGATTGTGGACAGCTTCCGCCTCCACGAGCTGTTCCCATGTCTTTTCAACACTGTAATGATGTGTCTGATGAGTCACACACCACATGGCCAGATAAGGTTGTAAAATGTTAAAATGACATTTCCCAGTGAATGAATTTTGTTTTGGTTGAAAGCAATCCAAAAGTGCAAAAAAGCTACGTGTGAACATAGCCCAAGGTGTGGAGGAGTATTTTTGTTTTTGGTTATTTATTTTGCCTTATATACAAGTCATGACCCTGGAAAGGATGTTCCTTAACATATTTCCGAGTAAAATCCATTTTGGTTTAGTTTTTGTATGTTTTATTGTGAGTCCGTAAAAGTGGCTAATACTCTGACAACGTTGTTGACAGCAGTGACCTGGGAGTCATAAATGCTTCCAGGGGTCTTCCCCATGCTATTCCCATGTCATTTGAGCACTGTTACCTTCGATTTGGGCAATTTTTAGTCCCTCTGCAGACCGCCTGTAGGAGCCGCCTGACAAATGCTCGAGTTTCCCATAGACTTACATTGGGCTCGTTGCTCGGGTCGAGCACCCAAGTATTCCAATTTGCTCGACCCGAGCAATAAGTACCTAAGCGTTTTAGTTCTCGCTCATCACTAGTGGAGACATCGCACACCAGTCGGTGACCTGGAAGCTGCAAACGCTGCTGAAGCACGGCAAGGGTGGCGGAAGCTGTAGCGGACTTTCTAAAATGGGCACACATGCGGAGTACTTTGACAAGCAGATGCGACAGATCTGGGTAGGTTTTGAGAAACCGCTGAACCACGAGCTTAAGCACATGGGCCAAGCATGGTACGTGTGTGAGCTCGCCTCACTTCAGAGCCACCACCAGGTTCCGCCCATTGTCAGACAGAACCATGCCTGGCTGTAGGGTCAGCGGTGTCAGCCGCAGATCTGCCTGCTCTTTCAGAGCTGTCCAAAACTCTTCAGTGGTGTGCGGTTTGTCATGTAAGCATATTAGCTTCAGCATAGCCTGTTGCCGCTTGGCCGAGGCAGTGCTGCAGTGCTTCCAGCTTCTGACTGATGTGGTCATTTCAGAGATGGAGGCTGAAGAGGAGGAGGAGGTGCAGGATCTGTAGAATGTGGGGGCAACCCTGACTGACCCAGGGCCCGCAATCCTCGGTGTCGGGAGGACATGTTTCATCCCAAGGTCCGATGTGTCCGTGGTTAGGTGGACTTTCCTAGTAACTGCATTGTTGAGGGCATGGCTAATGTTGTGGGACACGTGCTCATGTAATGCAGGGACGGCACACCGGGAGAAATAGTGGCGGCTGGAGACCGAGTACCGAGGGACGGCTGCCGCCATCAGGTTGTGGAAAGCTTCAATCTCAACGAGCCTAAAAGACAACATTTCGTGTGCAAGCAGTCACGAAATGTGTGAATTTAGTAGTGAGGCCTGTGGGCCGTTGGCTGTGTAGTTGCGCTTGTGTTCCAAGGACTGGGGTAGGGACAACTGAGCACTGCCCTGGGACAAGGACGTGGACGTGCTTGCTGATGGTGCTAGTTGAGAGAGTGCAATGAGACATGCAGGACGGGAGGCATCGTCGCATGTGCCATGGACAGGGGATTGGCGTGCACGTACAACACTTGAATAAGCAGTGGTGTCACTCGCAGACACTGTTTCTGGACGCTGGGGTTTGGCCCACTTAGTAGGGTGCTTTGCTGCCATGTGCCTGATCATGCTGATGGTGGTCAGGTTGCTAGTTTTGCTACCCCTGCTGATGCTGGTCTGGCTGGTGGTGCAAATGGCCTTTTTGGGGTTATCTGCAGAGTCTTCAAAAAACAACCAGACTCAGAAAGACCTAACAGTTGTACTGGCAACTTCCATCGTGTTGGTGTTACAGGGAGCGCTTTCCCACCTTGTGTCTGCGGCCACCACACTGCTTCTTCCTGCCTGTTGTGGTGCTATGCCTCCCTCCCCCTGTGTGCTGCTGTCCTCGCTCTGCAGTCACCCTGCCAGGTTGGGTTAGTTACTATATCATCCACCATCTCGTCTTCCACTTCCGCTCGCTGGTCCTCCTCCTGACTTTCTGGCAATTGTGTCTCATCATCATCATCATCCACCTCATGCGAAAGTAATTGCACTTTCCCACCATTACCTTTGTGTGGCTGCTGAAATATTTGGGCATCTCTACAAGCGTTCTCCTCTTGACTCGCTTGGAGCTGGTCGGGCGAGAAGCCCAAATCTTTAAATGGAAAAGTGAACAGCTCTTCTGAGTGTCCAAGTGTAGGATCAGTTGTCTCCGGGCACTCGGCATGGCGGGAGGAAGGAGGATCAGGGTGAGGAATATGCGGTCCAGACCCACGGCTACTGAGACTTGACCGTGTGGAAGACAGGGTGGTAGTGGTGGCGGCAAAGTGACTGGAAGCATTATCTGCTATCCAACCAACAACCTTTTGACATTGCTCTGGGTTCAAAATTGGTGTACTGCGGTCCCCTAGCAATTGGGACAGGAAGGTCGGGTGACAAAATGTGGGTGTTTGTTGTGGCACAATTTCAGCTTGCCCACTGCCACGGCCTTGGCCTCTGCATGCACCATCACGTCCACTTCCCCGTCCCTTTCCACGCACCTTGCCCATTTTAAATGGAGGGCAATATTTTCCACGTTCACTAGAAATGGCTGATTTTGGAACACAGTTATATGTGAGATACGTCTGAGAGAGAACCACAGTTTTAAATAGCAGGCCTGTAATTTACGAATACTTTTCTTCACAGAGACCTACACTATGTGTAGAATTATTAGGCAAGTTGTATTTTAGAGGATTATTTTTATTATTGAACAACAACTATGTTCTCAATCAAGCCAAAAGACTCATAAATATCTAAGCTTAATATTTTTGGAAGTTGGAGTGTGTTTTTTTTAGATTTGGCTATCTTAGGAGGATATCTGTTTGTGCAGGTAACTATTACTGTGCCGAATTATTAGGCAACTTAATAAAAATCAAATATAATCCCATCTCACTTGTTTATTTTCACCAGGTAAACCAATATCAGTGCACAAAATTTAGAAATAAACATTTCTGACATTCAAAAACAAAAACCCAAAAAATGAGTGATCAATATAGCCACTCAACAGCCTTCCATCCATAGATTCTGTCAGTTGCTTGATCTGTTTTCGATCAACATTGCGTGCAGCAGCCTCCCAGACTCTGTTCCGAGAGGTGTACTGTTTTCCCTCCCTGTAGATCTCACATTTTATGATGGACCACAGGTTCTCTATGGGGTTCAGATCAGGTGAACAAGGGGGCCATGTCATTATTTTTTCTTCTTTTAGACCTTTACTAGCCAGCCACGCTGTGGAGTAGTTGGATGCATGTGATGGAGCATTGTCCTGCATGAAAATCATGTTTTTCTTGAACGATACGGACTTCTTCCTGTACCACTGCTTGAAGAAGTTGTCTTCCAGAAACTGGCAGTAGGTCTGGGAGTTGAGCTTCACTCCATCCTCAACCCGAAAAGGTCCCACAAGTTCATCTTTGATGATACCAGCCCATACCAGTACCCCACCTCCACCTTGCTGGTGTCTGAGTCGGAGTGGAGCTCTGCCCTTTACTGATCCAGCCTCTGGTCCATCCATCTGGCCCATCAAGAGTCACTCTAATTTCATCAGTCCATAAAACCTTTGAAAAATCAGTCTTAAGATATTTCTTGGCCCATTCTTGACTTTTATTTTAAGTTTCTTGTTCAAAGGTGGTCGTTTTTCAGCCTTCCTTACCTTGGCCATGTCCCTGAGTATCGCACACCTTGTGCTTTTTAATACTCCAGTAGCGTTGCAACTCTGAAATATGGCAAAACTGGTGGCGAATGGCATCTTGGCAGCTTCACGCTTGATTTTCCTCAATTGATGGGCAGTTATTTTGCGCCTTTTTTGGCCAACACACTTCTTGCGACCCTGTTGGCTATTTGCCATGAAACACTTGATTGTTCGGTGATCACGCTTCAAAAGTTTGGAAATTTCAAGACTGCTGCATCCCTCTGCAAGACATCTCACAATTTTGAACTTTTCAGAGCCCGTCAAATCTCTCTTCGGACCCATTTTGCCAAAGGAAAGGAAGTTGCCTAATAATTAAGCACACCTTATATAGGGTGTTGATGTCATTAGTCAACAATCCTCCTCATTACAGAGATGCACATCACAGAGTATGCAAAGCAGTCATCAAAGCAAAAGGTGGCTACTTTGAAGAACCTAGAATATAAGACATATTTTCAGTTGTTTCACACTTTTTTGTTAAGTATATAATTCCACATGTGTTAATTCATAGTTTTGATACCTTCAGTGTGAATGTACAATATTCATAGTCATGAAAGTACAGAAAAATCTTTAAATGAGAAGGTGTGTCCAAACTTTTGGTCTATAGTGTATATATATATATATATATATATATATATATATATATATATATATATATAAAACTAGCTATTGAACCCGTTCTACGCCCGGGTGGCGAGCATTTTTACTGGTATATGGTCTCCCATGCTGGTATGTGCTGCCCCCCTCCTTGTATTTGTGCTGCCCCCATCCTGTCCCCACCATCCAATCCTAGTATGCGTGGTACCCCTCACCCCCAATCCTGGTATGCGAGACACCCCTCACCCCCAATCCTGGTATGTGTGGCACCCCTCACCCCCAATCCTGGTATGCGTGGCACCCCTCACCCCCAATCCTAGTATACGTGGCACCCCTCATCCCTATCCTGGTATATGTGGCACCCCTCATCCCTATCCTGGTATGCGTGGCACCCCTCATCCCTATCCTGGTATGCGTGGCACCCCTCATCCCTATCCTGGTATGCTTTGCACCCCTCATCACTATCCTGGTATGCATGGTACCCCATCCCTCATCCCGGTATGCATGGCACTCCATCCCTCATCACGGTATGCATGGTACTCCATCCCTCATCCCCAAACCCGGCATGCGTGGCACCCCGCATCCCCAATCCCGGCATGCGTGGCACCCTTCATCCCCAATCCGGGCATGCGTGGCACCCCTCATCCCCAATCCCGGCATGCTTGGCACCCCTCATCCCCAATCCCGGCATGCGTGGCACCCCTAATCCCCAATTCCGGCATGCGTGGCACCCCTCATCCCTAATCCCGGTATGCGTGGCACCCCTCACCCTCAAACCCGGTATGCATGGTCCCCTCAACCCCCAATCCTGGTATGCGTGGCACCCCTCACCCCCCAATCCTGGTATGTGTGGCACCCCTCACCCCCCAATCCTGGTATGCGTGGCACTCCTCATCCCCCAATCCCGGTATGCGTGGCACCCCTCATCCCCAATCCCGGTTTGCGTGGCACCCCTCATCCCCAATCCCGGTTTGCGTGGCACCCCTCATCCCCAATCCCGGTATGCGTGGCACCCCTCATCCCCAATCCCGGTATGCGTGGCACCCCTCATCCCCAATCCCGGTATGCGTGACACCCCTCATCCCCAATCCCGGTATGCGTGGCACCCCTCATCCCCAATCCCGGTATGCGTGGCACCCCTCATCCCCAATCCCAGTATGCGTGGCAGCCCTCACCCTCAATCCCGGTATGCATGGTCCCCTCACCCTCAATCCTGGTATGCGTGGCACCCCTCACCCCCCAATCCTGGTATGCGTGGCACCCCTCACCCCCCAATCCTGGTATGCGTGGTACCCCTCACCCCCCAATCCTGGTATGTGTGGTACCCCTCACCCCCCAATCCTGTTATGTGTGGTACCCCTCACCCCCAATCCTGGTATGTGTGGTACCCCTCACCCCCAATCCTGGTATGTGTGGTACCCCTCACCCCCCTATCCTGGTATGTGTGGTACCCCTCACCCCCCTATCCTGGTATGTGTGGTACCTCTCACCCCCCAATCCTGATATATGCATGGTCCCCTCACCCCACAATCCTGATATGTGTGGCCCCCTCTTCCCTTTCACACTGTACACACATACAAAAAAAAAACAGTTATACTCACCTTTCTTCTCTGTACTCCAGCGCTGCTGCGTCCTCTTCTGCCGGAGGCCGGGGGAGGAGTGCGGCACTGGAGCACCGCACTCTCTGGCGCCATTTTGCTGAAGACACACTGTAAATGTGTCTTCAGTAAAATGGCGCCAGATAGCGCAATGCGCACGTGCCGGTCCGACACCTTCACTCCGCCCCCGGTCTCCAGCGAAGAGAGGCGCCGCGGCAACGCTACTCCCGGTCAGGTAAGTATGTAAGTATGGCGGCCGGAGATCGCGGGATGCGTTCAGTGTCTACGCATCCCGCGATCTCCGGCGCCATACACCTCCTCTTACCTGTAACGGCTGGATGCCTGCTTCTCTCTGGAGCCAGACTGCGCGTCACGCATGCACAGTCTATCGAGGCCTCAGACAGAGACACGCATGCCGCCTTATGTTATAGATATATAATGTTGTAGAATACCTATAAACAAGCAAATCTCTCCCTGACTTAACAGCAGCTCTCCCTACTCTGCCTGATTCCGGGGTAGACTGTGACGAGCATAGCGGCGCCAGGTCTGACGACACTGTGCGCCAGCTAGTCACTGTAATGCCCACAACCAACATTGCTACAACATTACAATGCGTGGCAAGCAATCCCTGCATGTTCATTGGCGCTCTAAAGAGCGCCAAACATGCAGGGCGGGGACCTGAGTTCCCGTCTGAGCAACCCAGAAATACTCTCCGAGCTTGTCGAGCACGTGATGCTCAAGCGAGTACCGAGCTGTGGCAAGCACGTTCACTCATCATTAATTCCTGCACTAACTTGGACTACAACTCCCAGTAGACATTTATCCTATTTACACAATAGGGGAGGAGGAGAAACAGAGGAAGAGACTGATTTGCTGAGCAAGCTGGAGAAGAAGGAGGGAGGGGTCCAGACCAGTGCACATGAGGGCAGCCAGCCATTACTGAAGAGAGGCAAGGACACTATAGGACCAGAATCCCAGACTAGCAAAGGATCCGGGAATGCCCTCCTCCCCCTGGATTCACAGAAAGAATGAGAATTCTGCCTCCCATTCCTAAGGGATTGATCCTGAAACCCCAGACTGGAAACAGTATGACTACAGAAGAGTTACTTCAAAGAGTGAGTAGCTTGCTGAGGTGTATGTCTCTACTGTGGACAGATGTATAAAAACTTTCTATAAGGGATCCTTGCTGAGACTTGTGGTTCCACACACTTGAAGTTATAACAGGACTATCTGTGAAGGAGGTTTTGATTCTTTGTTATGTGCACCAATCAAGAGCTCCCACAACCCGCGGAAACCGGGCCCCAACAGGAACGATGTTGCTTTCTTAGGCTGCAGCCATTTATAATTAAGCAGTTTTAGCTAGAAGTGTGTTTGTGGCTATTTAAAGGGAAAGTGTGATCCCTATCTTTCAAGTTAATTGCAAAGTCTTAACTGATTATATATGTAAATTGTGAATACTGTTTGTTTTATTGTTACTTGCCATCCCCCTTACCATTACCAATTACCTTCCTCCACAATACATCTGTTTAAGTTTTCAACCGCATCTTCTTGTGAGTGTATACGGCGTGTGTACAGGGGTTTCCCGAGTCAACCCCTGGGAGAAGAAGAAGACCCTCCTGCATCCCACTACAACTCCCAGAAAGATTCGGGTGGAGGCACTGCGCAATATCGAGGTGAGAACTACCAAACGCTCTGCCCACGGAGGTGGCTTAAAGGGGTGTTACATACATAGCAGTATTATTGGTAATATTGGTACTGTAGCAAGTTTTGATTTTCTCCAGGCAGGGAAATATTTATAAATTGTCAGTGCTGAGTTTCAATCCAAGTTCATTCCTGTTTTAACATGTCAGAAAATTGGCTTTGACAAGATGAACAATTAATCAATATAAAGAAACAGAATTTGATAATTTTTATTATAAATTAATGGATAATTTTGACTTGATCTATACTACCGTTCAAAAGTTTGGGGTCATTTAGAAATTTCATTATTTTTTAAAGAAAAGCACATTTTTTTTCAATGAAGCTAACATTAAATGAATGAGAAATACACTCTATACATTGTTAATGTGGTAAATGACTATTCTAGCTGCAAACGTCTTGTTTTTATTGCAATGTCTACAAAGGTGTATAGAGGCCCATTTCCAACAACCACCACTCCAGTGTTTTAATGGTACATTGTGTTTGCTAACTGTGTAAAAAGGCTAATGGATGTTTAGAAAACACTTGCACAAGTATGTTAGCCCAGCTGAAAACGGTTTGGCTGATTTGAGAAGCTATAAAATTGTACTTCCTTTGAGCTAGTTGAGAATCTGGAGCATTACCTTTGGTTGTTCTATAAAACTCTCAAAATGACCAGAAAAAGAGAACTTTCATGTGAAACTTGACAGTCTATTCTTGTTCTTAGAAATTAAGGCTATTCCATGCGAGAAATTGCCAAGAAACTGAAGATTTCCTACAACGGTGTGTACTGCTCCCTTCCGATAAGAGCACAAACAGGCTCTAACAAGAGTAGAAAGAGAAGTGGGAGGCCCTGCTGCCCAACTGAGCAACAAGACAAGTACATCAGATTCTCTAGTTTGAGAAATCGGCGCCTCACAGCTCCTGAACTGGCAGCTTCATTAAATAGTACACGCAAAACGCCAGTGTCAACGTCTACAGTGAAGAGGCAACTTCGGGATGCTGGCCTTCAGGGCAAAGTGGCAAAGAAAAAGCCATATCTGAGACTGGCTAATAAAAGGAAAAGATTAATATGGGCAAAAGAACACAGACATTGGACAGAGGAAGATTGGAAAAAAGTTTTATGGACAGACGAATCAAAGTTTGAGGAGTTTGGATCACACAGAAGAACATTTGTGAGACGCAGAACTACTGAAAAGATGCTAGAAGAGTGCCTGACGCCATCTGTCAAGCATGGTGGAGGTAATGTTATGGTCTGGGGTTGCTTTGGTGCTGGTAAAGTGGGAGATTTGTACAAGGTAAATGGGATTTTGAATAAGGAAGGCTATCACTCCATTTTGCAACGCCATGCCATACCCTGTGGACGGCGCTTGATTGGAGCCAATTTCATCCTACAACAGGACAATGACCCAAAGCACACCTCCAAATTATGCATGAACTATTTAGGGAAGAAGCAGGCAGCTGGTATTCTATCTGTAATGGAGTGGCCGGCGCAGTCACCAGATCTCAACCCCATTAAATTGTTGTGGGAGCAGCTTGACTGTATGGCACGCAAAAAGTGCCCATCAAGCCAATCCAACTTGTGGGGGGGGGCTTCAGGAAGCATGGGGTGAAATTTCTCAAGATTACCTCAGCAAATTAACAGCTAGAATGCCAAAGGTCTGCAATGCTGTAATTGCTGCAAAGGGAGCATTCTTTGACGAAAGCAAAGTTTGAAGGAGAAAATTATTCTTTCAAATAAAAATCATTATTTCTAACCTTGTCAATGTCTGGACTATATTTTGTATTCATTTTGCAACTCATTTGGTAAATAAAAGTAGGAGTTTTCATGGAAAAAACAAAATTGTCTGCGTGACCCCAAACTTTTGAACGATAGTGTATATAAAGTTTAATAGTTATTTTACTGACCTGTGATTTACAATATTGGTTTTCTATCAGCATTATCTTCAGAATGTGCTCATCAGTTCCACAAGACCTCATAAATTGGATGTAGCAAGAGAAGTTTAAATGGAACTGTAATTTAACATAAGCAACTCTCGCTAACGATTATGTGATGAAAATCTAGAACTCTTTACCCTTTTAGAAGAATGAAGCAATTATTTTGAAGGCAAATATTGCAAAGCTGTTAATTGCACTTCACAATGTGAAACTTATAGTTGTTACTTTTCCCTCTAATGGTGTTAAATTTACACATCTTTTGTCATGCTCGAAGCAGAATTTTTGCATTTATTATACCACGCCTGTGTTTTGCTAGAGAAGTTTAAAGCAATATTCTTCAAGTATAATCGTCAATTTCTTAGTAACAGATCTCCTTCAATCAGATGTTAACAAACAGCAGTGGGCGTATTGTGACCACACTTGCTAGAGTTGCTTCTTAATCACAGAATAACATTACATCTGAATATATCTGTAATTTTCATCCAGCATTGTTAAAGTGGTTGTCCAGTGAAAATGAGTTATCTCTTATCTCTTATAGACACTATAGGTGATAAATTGCTGATCAGTGAGTGTTCCACCGCAGGTAACCACACTGATCGGCAGATTTGGAATTTTTTTCCCATATGGGTAATTCGTATTCCAATTACAAGATACTGCGACAGGTCAGATACCAGACCGCTGCTTCATTCGTTCCGTATCGGGCTTCTGGAAAATTTAAGCGCAGTGCTCTGAAGCCCCATAGGAAATGAATGGAGAGGCAGTCGAGCATGCACACTGCCATTCCATTCTACCACAATACTAGTGCCTTGTTCTGTTGATTGATGTAGGTCCCAGTGGTCGGACACCCACTGATTAACAAGTTATCACCTAGCCTAAGAATAAGTGATAAATAATTTTCACTGGACAACCCTTTTAAATCTTAGTTAATACAGAGTTAAAATTGGAAATACACAACATTTAAATTAATTTACTATATAAAGAAAGAAGATATAATAAGGAGCGCATACACATATTAACTATCACACAAGCAGGGCAAGACTGGGTTTAAAAAGTAGCCCTGGCACAAAAGCTTCACCAGCCCACATACAGTATCACATAGCCCATACCCCATACTACAAAAAATAGTGAAGCACAATGTACAGTGAAGTGAATTTTCTGACATTCTTTTTATATTAAAGGGTTTGTCCAGGTTTGGTGTACAAGTCTGCTGTCACTCTCACAGAGTGTGTGCTGTGAGGATTCTCCAGTGCAGGGAGCAGGCGGACGTGTAACACAGGTGCCGGAATGCAACGCAGAGACCATGAGGCGGAAGTAGTCAGAATTGATATAACAACTTTATGTATATAGCAACGGCTTTGAAGGGTTAGTAACATAGGAATTAACAGAAAATTTGGAATAACAAAAGGGAGTCTTTCAGTAGGTAACGGTAAAGTTCTTTTCCCAACTGTGGTGCACCCAGTCGTGGGAGTCACCACGTAAGTTCTCTTTCTCTCTATGTGGCCCTAGCGGGGGTCCCCAGTTTTCCTGCTAGGCCACAAGTATCTTCTGAATGTAATCAACCAAGTCCCTTTGAGCCTTCCATGCACCAACTGGCCCCCTCCCAACCTGAAGTCCTAAGTCCAACTGTCCCCAGTACCGTAGGTGCAAGTTGGAAGTGATGACCCTGCTCACTCGCGCTGTTCCTCCACTGTCACCACCGTGCCTCTCCTATTGCAGTTTTCTCTCAGCTCTTCTCAGCTTGACCGTCGACGAAAGTCTCATAGGCCTGGGGAAGAGAGGACAAGGCTTTGGCTCTTTACTTTGAAAGCTTAATCAGCGCAGGGGGCGGGTCCTGGCCCTGACCAGCGTAGGCTGAACTCGGGGCAATTCTGTTGTGAGGGGTCCGGATCTTGTCAGGCAGTGTTCGACACTTAGGTGACGCAGGTCACCTGCTAAGACTGGTCACGCTGGGCTCTGTGGTACCTCTAGAGTACATCTGCTCTGCTCTACTGCTTGGCGTCAAAAATGCCTGCGGTTTGGCGTGCACAGCTTTTATATCCAGGAAATCCCTCCGGTGGGTCACCTGATCAGGTCTGGCATCTGAATTTATTCCCCCTTCAAATTTTCTAGCACAACTTGGTTCCGCTTGATTTCGCCTGGCCAGCAGATGGCAGACTTTCCACACTAATGGTACATCCTGCAAGAGTTTTTCTGATATTTTACTGACTCATACTACAGATGCATTAATGAAATTATGCGATTTGCATTTATGCGGTCACATACCGACTAGACATGTATTGAGCTAGGCTACACGCGTTTAGTCTTGAACAATACTCTCACTAACTACTGGTTTGTACCATAGTCTCTTGATCTGCTGCCAGCACTAGTATGTTTAAGGGGATTCTCCAAGAAAATAAAACGGAGTCCCTGATATAATTCAAACTGCAGCCCTTCCTAATCATGAGTCAGTACGGGCTGTAGACTAAAAACATACAACTCCTGAGACGGGTGCACTGCCAAAGTGAACTAGAAATCCCTGTGGCTGATGAAGTCAGTGGGCTTGGGGGTAGTCCAGGACAAACAGGTGGCCGGGCTGAAAAAGTATTGTACTAAGGAAGGAAGAAACGTGAAATGCTGTGCCCTATCCCACCTGTCACCACCTGATGAACTTGAACTAACTAGTAAACGTTTTCCTGCTGTAAAGAACTTGATGTGCCCTGAATTGTGTGCAGCAGCTCCTGAGGGCGGAAGCCTGGAGGCAGCGGAGGCTGGCGGCCTACAAGGGAGTGATGCACCCCACACCCTACAGCACACTGGGATTGGGACGCGGTTTGTCTGTAAAGTGCCAGAGCGTAACCTGACAGCAGCTCGGTCATAACTACTGGTCTGCAGCACTTTACAGCTGTGTGTAAGGGACTGTGAAACAGTGATTGTGATGGAAGTTATGCTGAGGAAAGCACCTCTAGATTGTCACAAGTGGCAGCAAATTGTTGCACTCATTAGCAATTTGTCATATAAATATATTGTCACAAAAAACAACTCTCTTGAATATGTTCAATTCAATCTGTGGCCTCATATAAGACTACTGACACTGTGAAGCTAGTTGCCTCATCTAAGACTGTTACCACTATGCCCGTTGCCCACTTGTTAGTAAATTTCATCAATTGACACCTCTTTATACCTGCATGGTTTTGTAATTCCAGAGTGGAAAACTGCTATACCTAGAACTACATCATCATATTTAGTTAAAGGGGCATACCATTGTGCATTCTACTTATTAAGCTGTTCTGTGTCCTCTCGCATCACCTCTTTTTACCAACCCACTATAAATAATATTGTTAATGACTTCCTATTACCAGCTGCCCCCCAGCACCATGACAATGATTCGGAGCGGATACTACAGAAAGTTCGTGTTGCTAAGAGATAACGAATATGAAAAAAAAAAGTATGAACTTTACTGTTTCAGTCTTCATTACTAAAGGTCTTTGTGAAGTTGATATATTTCATTTTCTCCAAGAAGTATACATTACCTTCTAGAATTCTCAGAAACTGTAGACAAATGACAGAAATAAGGCAACTTAGATGTCCTATCTCTTAAAGCTGGACATTCTCTTAAAATCTTTAATTTAGGCTATGTGCCCACGATGCAGAAATGCTCCGGATTTTTGCTGAGCGTTTCTGCATCTCCCTGGCAGAAAAAACGCATGCGGATTGTACATGCGGATTGTACATGAGTTTTTCCTGCCAAGGACAAGCGGATGTGAAGCGTTCTTCACATGCATTTCCGCATGTGGGTTGACAAGCGCTTTCCAAGCGATTTTAGCATCACTTGGAAAGTTCTTGTCAACTTGGTCACACTATATAAATCCATGCAAACAGCATGGATTTATATAGTGTGACCGTAAAGAATGTTAAAAAATAAAAAAATAAATCTATACTTACCTTCCGATGGCCCCCGGAGTCTTGCTTCGCTCCGTCCTGGCTGCCGGCAGATCGCGGTACACTGAAGGACCTGCCGTCACATGACTATGACGTCAGCGCAGGTCCTCCAGTCCACCGCGATCTGCCGGCAAGGGAGGACGAGCGCACCGCGGGCCATCAGAAGGTAAATATAACATTTATTTTTTATTTTATTCTTTTTTTCACAGGTTCTATGGTACCCGGGTCTGGAGGAGAGTCTCCTGTCCTCCACACCCGGGTACCATCCGCACATTGAAACGCGTGGAATGCGCATCTACATATGCAGTGATGCGGAATCCATGCGTTTCAATGCAAGTCAATGGCGGCGAAAACGCAGCACTTCCGCAAAATAATAGTTAGTGCTGCGTTTTTTCCCGCAATGATAATCCGCAGCGGAAATTTCCGCAGCATGTGCACAGCACATGCGGATTATCATTGGGGACCATGGCAGTCCTTCTACCATGCGTTTTTTAAGCGTTTCTGCAGTGTTTTTGCCGCTGCGGAAACGCTAAAAAAACGCATCGTGGGCACACAGCCTTATGTAGACCCTGAAGAGTTTTTTCTTATACTACATTTGTTACTAAAATGCTAAAAACTACTAAAAATATCCTTTTAATGAAAACTATCATAAATACTATGTATTTTGCATTCCCATTCTGATAAACCTGGGACTTCTGGCAACTATTCTATAAGCTACTGTTATACATAATTAATTGAACATATATTGTTTATTGTCTTATTTACATTAACTTTATGAAGATTGTTTTCACCCTAATATTAGGAATTCCTGAAGTTAAATTCATATAACTACACTCCTCAACATTGAAATTGTAAAACGAAGAAGGGTAAGTTGTTGAATTATGTAAATCGCAGGATCAATAGACATTTTAATGATATGAAAATGATGAAAAAATGGAAACAACATTTTTAAAACATTTTGATTTATTCAGTATCGAGTATGAACTCCACGTGCAGAAATACACGCACTTACATGCCTTGGTATGTTATCAATAAGGTTATTATTGGTTATCTGAGGAATGTGCTGCCACGCAGAAAGCACTTGGGCATGCAAATAATCTAGATTCACTGCTGGCAGCTATCTTTACAATTGCCAACCAATGCCGTTTCAGATGTGCTTGATGGGAGACAAGTCTTGGGATGCTGCATAGTACCAAATTTAGGCCACACAAGCTGCTCACAGTATCACCAACATGAGGCCTGGTGTGTCATATTGAAAAAAATGGCTACTGTGACACTTTGGAGAAATGGTCACATTTTATTAGTGTACCTGGAATGAAGACTACCGTAAATTATACATTACAATACTGAGAAGTGGACAGGTGTGATTTTCTCTTGTCTTCATGACGTTGCTGATGGGGTCTGCAGACCAATCTCTGGCTATCATTGCATCTAAGAGAAAAGTGTGACTCATCGCTGAAGGGTAGAGCTATATTACTCCAATCCAGCCTCCATTTTACATCTGGAGACCATGTGGGTAATGCCAAGAGGCTTTCATAAGAGAATGTCACACCGGTCCTACTCCTAGGATTATGGTGTGGGATACCAAAATGTACAGTAGTCCGACACCTTTAGTCTTGATTCCAGGAATACCAACAGCTCGGCATTACATTGACTTGGTCATGAAGCCAGTCCAAAGTGTCCCAGGAGCCTTTGTTTTTCAATTTGATATGCCAGGCCACATGTTGATGCTACTGTGGGCAGCCTGTGTGACCTAAAAGTGCTACCATGGCATGCAGCATCTCCGGACTTGTCTCCCATTGATCACATCTGGAACATTACCGGTCAACTATTGCTTGGGAAGCTTCTAGCAGCAGACCTTCATGATTTGCGTGTCCAAGTGCATTCAGCGTGACGAAATATTCCTCGGGCAACCATTAATAACTTCATTGATAGCATGTCAAGGAATGTAAATGTGGGTATTTCTGCGTGTTGTGCTCATACTAGATATTAAACAAATCAAGATATTTTGAAAATTTTGGTTCCATTTTTTCACCATGTGCATATCGTTAACATGTTAAGCAATTCTGTAATTTCCATAATTCCACGACTTTCCTTATTGGTGTTACAATTTCTATTGAGGAATAGATAAATATATATTTCCATAATAGTTAAAACTTTATTTTTCATTATTCATTAACATAGTTCTTTTTGGGGGCAAGTATTAATTATCGGGAGACATAATAAGAGTGAACAATAAGTGAACTATATTAGCTATGATTCTAATAATCTTTTTCTGATGCCAATTGACTTCTGGATGATTGTCAGTCATATGGATATAAGTTGGCCATGATTAAATGTTAAACTCAATGCATCTTCAGCTAACACACAGACAGAAGAAACCGCAGGGATTAAATTATAATTAAGGTATTAGAGAAGAGAAAAAAGAATGAGGAGATGAACTGGATATGCACTATGCTGTACCAACGAGTTCACGGCATATTTTCACCTTCTTTTTGAAGAAGTACGCTATAAAATTGTGCTGACAGGGCATAGTCTTAGGCTAATTTCACACAAAAATTCTCTATTTTTCATCTAGAAAAAACAAATGAGTTTTTCATCCATATTGTCCCCCATATGTTATTCGCTTGGCATCCATTTTTATACATTCATAATTAAAAGATTTGCCAAAGCTAAATATAGTTTTCAATGTTAATATTAGCAACTAGATGGTGGCCCGATTCTAATGCATCGGGTATTCTAGAATAGGTATGCGGCCGACCGGGCGCAATCAGCAAAGCGGTGTTAAAATTTGGCGCTGATATCGCAGATTGGTCACGGCCGGCAGTCGCGACTAATCAGCAGAGCGTGGTTTAAAATTGGCGCCAATAATGCTGATTGGTCGCGGCCAGCGAACGCGACCAATCAGCAGAGCGGGGTTTAAATTTTGCGCCAATAATGCTGATTGTTTGCGGCCGGCGGTCGCGACCAATCAGCAGAGCATTGTTTAAATTTGGCACCAAAATTGCTGATTGGTCGGGGCTGGCAGCCGCGACCAATCAGCAGAGCGTTGGTTAAATTTGGCGCCAATGTGGCTGATTGGTCGCGTCTGGCGTCCGCGACCAATCAGCAGAGCGTTGTTTACATTTGGCGCCAATCTGGCTGATTGTTTGTGGTTCCCAGCCGCAACCAATCAGCAGAGCGCTGTTTAAATTTGGCGCCAATCTCGCTGATTGGTCGCGGCTGGAGTCCGCGACCAATCAGCAGAGCGTTGTTTAAATTTGGCGCCAATGATGCTGATTGGTCGCGTCTGGCATCCGCGACCAATCAGCAGAGCGTTGTTTAAATTTGGCGCCAATCTCGCTGATTGTTCGCAGCTGGAGACCGCGACCAATCAGCACAGCAGTGTTTAAATGTGGCGCACAAATCGGTGATTGGTTGCGGCCGCTATTTAAATGTGGCGGCCAAATCGGTGATTGGTTGCAGGCAGCGGCCGCAACCAATCAGCACAGCGTTGTTTAAATTTTGCGCCAAGATCACTGATTGGTCGGGTGCGGAGACCGTGACCAATCAGCGAATCGTATTGGTGAGGACCGGGGAGCGGAATCGTATTGGTGAGGACCGGGGAGCGCCGCTGCCTGTGCGTGTACTTCCGCTGCGATAAGCCGGGACATGGGTGACTGCTCGCAGCAGAAGTATCCCGACCCGCAGCGCCGCTCCCCGGTCCTCCCTTGACACGCTAGCCGCTGATCTCCCGACAGTAGCCGCATGGTGTTACTAAGGTCCGGACATTTGTGTTCAAAATCGCTGATTGGTCGCGGGCGCTGGCCGCGACCAATCACCGATTTGGGTGCCACATTTAAATATCGGCCTCGACCAATCACCGATCTTGGCGCCACATTTAAACACCGTTGTGCTGATTGGTCACGGACGCTATTTAAATGTGGCGCCCAAATCGGTGATTGGTCGCAGGCAGCGTACGCGACCAATCAGCACAGCAGTGTTTAAATGTGGCGCCCAAATCAGTGATTGGTCGCGGGCAGCGTCCGCGACCAATCAGCACAGCGTTGTTTAACTTTTGCTGCAAGATCAGTGATTGGTCACAGCCGAAGACCGCGACCAATCACCGATTTATGCGCCACATTTAAATAGCGTCCGCGACCAATCACCGATCTTGCCGAGATATTTAAACACCGCTGTGTTGATTGGTCGCCGACGCTGCCCGCGACCAATCACCGATTTGGGCGCCACATTTAAACACTGCTGTGCTGATTGGTCGCGTACGCTGCCTGCGACCAATCACCGATTTGGGCGCCACATTTAAATAGCATCCGCGACCAATCAGCACAGCGGTGTTTAAATGTTGCGCCAAGATCGGTGATTGGTCGCGGCGAGAGATCGCGACCAATCAGCGAATCGTATTGGTGAGGACCGAAGAGCGGCGCTGCCTGTGCGGCTACTTCCGCTGCGAGAACCCGGGACATGAGCGACTGCTCGCAGCAGAAGTATCCCGACCCGCAGCGCCGCTCCCCGGTCCTCCCTTGACACCCTCGCCGCTGATCTCCCAACAGTAGCTGCATGGTGTTACAAAGGTCCGGACATTTTTGTTCAAAATCGCTGATTGGTCGCTGGCGCTGCCCGCGACCAATCACCGATTTGGGCGCCACATTTAAATATCGCCCGCGACCAATCACCGATCTTGGTGCCACATTTAAACACCGCTGTGCTGATTGGTCGCCGACGCTGGGCGCGACCAATCACCGATTTTGGCGCCACATTTAAATAGCGTCAGCTACCAATCAGCACAGTGGTGTTTAAATGTGGAGCCAAGATCGGTGATTAGTCACGGCCGATATTTAAATGTGGTGGCCAAATCGGTGATTGGTTGCAGGCAGCGGCCGCAACCAATCAGCAGAGCATTGTTTAAATTTGGCACCAAAATTGCTGATTGGTCGGGGCTGGCAGCCGCGACCAATCAGCAGAGCGTTGGTTAAATTTGGCGCCAATGTGGCTGATTGGTCGCGTCTGGCGTCCGCGACCAATCAGCAGAGCGTTGTTTACATTTGGCGCCAATCTGGCTGATTGTTTGTGGTTCCCAGCCGCAACCAATCAGCAGAGCGCTGTTTAAATTTGGCGCCAATCTCGCTGATTGGTCGCGGCTGGAGTCCGCGACCAATCAGCAGAGCGTTGTTTAAATTTGGCGCCAATGATGCTGATTGGTCGCGTCTGGCATCCGCGACCAATCAGCAGAGCGTTGTTTAAATTTGGCGCCAATCTCGCTGATTGGTCGCGGGCAGCGTCCTCGACCAATCAGCAGAGCGCTGTTTAAATTTGGCGCCAATCTCGCTGATTGGTCGCGGCTGGAGACCGCGACCAATCAGCACAGCAGTGTTTAAATGTGGCGCACAAATCGGTGATTGGTCGCGGCCACTATTTAAATGTGGCTGCCAAATCGGTGATTGGTTGCAGGCAGCGGCCGCAACCAATCAGCACAGCGTTGTTTAAATTTTGCGCCAAGATCACTGATTGGTCGGGTGCGGAGACCGTGACCAATCAGCGAATCGTATTGGTGAGGACCGGGGAGCGGAATCGTATTGGTGAGGACCGGGGAGCGCCGCTGCCTGTGCGTGTACTTCCGCTGCAATAAGCCGGGACATGGGTGACTGCTCGCAGCAGAAGTATCCCGACCCGCAGCGCCGCTCCCCGGTCCTCCCTTGACACGCTAGCCGCTGATCTCCCAACAGTAGCCGCATGGTGTTACAAAGGTCCGGACATTTGTGTTCAAAATCGCTGATTGGTCGCTGGCGCTGATCTTGGTGCCACATTTAAACACCGCTGTGCTGATTGGTCGCCGACGCTGGGCGCGACCAATCACCGATTTTGGCGCCACATTTAAATAGCGTCAGCTACCAATCAGCACAGCGGTGTTTAAATGTGGAGTCAAGATCGGTGATTGGTCACGGCCGATATTTAAATGTGGTGCCCAAATCGGTGATTGGTCGCGGGCAGCATCCGCGACCAATCAGCACAGTATTGTTTAACTTTTGCGGCAAGATCAGTGATTGGTCGTGGGCCAAGACTGCAACCAATCACCGATTTGTGCACCACATTTAAATAATGGCTGCGACCAATTGGATGTCAGCGCCGCTCCCCGGTCCTCCCTTCACACCATAGCTGCATGGATGTCAGCGCCACTGGCTGTGCGGATACTTCCGCTGTGAGAACCCGGGACATGAGCGGGCGCTCGCAGCAGAAGTATCCCGACCCGCAGCGCCGCTCCCCGGTCCTCCCTTGACACCCTAGCCGCTGATGTCCCCACAGTATCCGCATGGTGTTACAAAGGTCCGGACATTTGTGTTCAAAATCGGTGATTGGTCGCAGGCGCTGCCCGCGACCAATCACCGATTTGGGCGCCACATTTAAATATAGGCCGCGACCAATCACCAATCTTGGCGCCACATTTAAACACCGCTGTGCTGATTGGTCGCCGACGCTGGGCACGACCAATCACCGATTTGGGCGCAACATTTAAATAGCATCCGCGACCAATCAGCACAGCGGTGTTTAAATGTGGCGCCCAAATCGGTGAATGGTCGCGGGCAGCATCCGCGACCAATCAGCACAGCGGTGTTTAACTTTTGCGGCAAGATCAGTGATTGGTTGGGTCCGAAGACCGCAACCAATCATCGAATCGTATTGGTGAGGACAGGGGACCGCCGCTGCCTGTGCGGGTACTTCCGCTGCGAGAACCCGGGACATGAGCGGGCGCTCGCAGCATAAGTATCCCGACCCACAGCGCCACTCCCCGGTCCTCCCTTCCGCTTGGAGGTCAGCGACGCCGGCGGTCCTTCCGCTGCTACCGGCCGGGAGATGAGCGCCTCGCGCCGGTCATCTCCCGGCTGCATCGCCGCTGAGCTCCGTCCCGCAGATGAGCCGCTAACAGCCGCCATCTTTTATCAGAAATCCCGCGGCGCTGATTGGCCGCTGCTGGACCAATGAGCGACGCGGGATTTCCAGGACAGACAGACAGACAGACGGGATAAGATGATTATATATATAGATTAATCCATTAAAAATGGACACCAAAAGATTAGTGTCCTTATGGCATCTGTCTTGTTTTGGGCTTTATTACTAGCGTGTACATTAAAGGACTCTCATAGAGGGGCATGTGACTGTTTATTGTATCTTCTAATGCATTTAGTACAGAGGCATTCAAAGCTTGTGTCTGGAAAAAGAAATCCTGACAATAAGGCCCCAATAGACATTAGACTAATGTTGGCCAAACCTGACGATTTTGAGAGTGTGATGTGTCTGGGACCTTCCGACTCTCCCCCAATAGATGATGTCAAGAACAGACGGATTCGGCATGTCTGATTTCAAATTTTTAGTTCTTTAAGAGAGGTCTGGCAGTGGCTTTCTCAAAGCGAATACAGTAGCACTTGGTAGAGCAAGTGCTCCTGACTGAGATAGTGGAGGGAGATATCTTCCAGACAAACAATGGTTGGTCGTCAGCTGTCAAGAGTGTACGGGTGTGGGGGTGGCTTTTCTTTATAGGATTCCATATGTATTGACATATGCTGGATTTTTGATCTGTGGAGATACGGCACCTGAAGGAGGCTGGTACTATCTTTGTTAGTTTCCAGACCCCTGAAAGCTATATATATAAGCTGCCTATGTTTCATAACAATGTGTTGTTTCCTTAGACGAGGCAGTCATCCTTGTGCTTGCAGGCAGATAATGGATATGGCTTTCTATAATACACATTTATTATATTGTATTTGAAGGACATAATTGTAAAGTATTAAATCTAATGTCATGAAAATAAACAATCATCGATCACCAGGGAAAACGCACTGTAGCACATCTGTAATTGTTCATTCAATGAGATAAGTTAGAGAATGCAGCTCCAGAATTAAAACCAACCCAAGGTGTCAATGACCAACTTGAGGAATGAGACTAGGAATCAATACTGTCATCACGAGATGATTATGTTACATATTAACTGAGGCTTGGGGATAGCACCAGCCAGCTTCACCTCCCACGGCAGTCTCGTATAGCTCCATCCACTTCATTTCCAGGCAGGTTAAACAAAAATATCAGACAATTGGATGAAGTTTAGTGGCTAGCACTGCCAAGATGAATTGTTGATTTAATTAACCCTTTACCGATTAAATTACTGGAAATAGGTTACTTACTGTTTATTTTACAGCAACAATCAGAGGGGGTTGGAAGATTTAGAATTATAATCTCATTTCAATTTATATTTTTGACCGTGAGAAATTTTGAGCTATAATCATATTTCTTAGTTGTATGTATTTTACCTTCTTTTTTTTATATCCTTATTCTTTTTATATAAACTGTATGCAGTGAGAGTGAGTAAACATTTATGCATCTATTATTGATGAAGAGATGTTTAGTAGTTGTTTTTTTTATCAAAATCAGGCCTTATTTAGACAGCACAAGGTTCCTGTCCCACCTACATCACATTTTGATATGAACTTTTAATCATTGAATAAAGTTGGATTAATATTTTTTCACCAAAAGCTAGAACCTTATTGTTTTTCTCCAAGGTTCTGCACGTTTTGACAGAACGTTGTTCCCTCCATAGTGGACTGCATATATTACAATGAGCTGGCTTCCTTAGATTCCTGATTCTTGCTTCATTATACCTGACACATCTGCAGGTTCCTCCCAGCTTCAGCCTCCATCTCACAGGCAGACAGGGTGTAATATTGTTACAATACAGCAGAGCTGTGAGAGCTGCAGCAAATGTGTTTATAAGACGACAAAGTTCAGTTCTACAGTTCTGTGTTAGTCACTTGTCTCACATGGGTAATGTCAACGTCTCCTTTTATGTAAATTAAGCTCTGGAGGCAGATTCTCCAGGAGATCTATGTCTGGCCAGTAGTCCTAAACAGCTCATTTACATATAAGAAAAACATTTCTCTGGAATAAGACATTGGATTACAGGTTTCAAGTTACCATTTTATTCCACTTCCTATGACCTGCATGCCCATGTAAATGGCTTAGGATGGTTGATCCTGCTGACAGATTCCCTTTTATACAAATACAGCAGAAAAAAGTGACATGTCACTTCTTTGATGTGGATTCCCTATGGAATCAGCACCAAAGTTTTTATAGGAGTCAAAACACTGAAAATAAAATGCATGGAAAAAATGCTGTCAGAACTGAACACCATGGTGGACTTTTGACGTGGATTTCTTTTGATAACCACATTGGATCTTTCTACCTAAAAAAAACTCCATATGAACGCACACTAAGTTACATTCAGACTTCATTTTTTTCATGTACGTGAAAAAAATGAACCAATCTTCATTAATGTTTTGGTTCAGATTTTCATCAGTGTTTGTCCAGAGTATCTGTTTTTGCCATCAATGATTTTCTCATTCACAAAAATAAAATTGCTAAGCTTCTCCTACCCATTCTAATATTACTCATTTGCTTTCTGTTATTTTCAAGGACCTATAGCCTGTTATGTGTGAATTTGACCTGCCAGTTGGATCAAAAATGGACATGTTTTGTTTTTAGCGGACCACACCAATTGTTCAAGAAATCAGCGTAGGTTATCAACATATTAGAGTCACAGATATACAGATACCTTGGTGTAGAGTGCAACAACAATAAAGCTCATTCAATAACATTCAATAATTATTTAACCAACCTTAAAAAAGTCCAATTATTACAAGGTATAATTTGGGCACTAGGCCCTACAATAGTCCTGTTGTCACCCTGCCTAGCCGCGGAGGTTGGCACTCTTTTCCTGCACAGTGGCGCCCCCACTCAACATTGACTGTCCCTTCTAACCCTGTTATATCCATAACAGGAAGGTAAACAATAAGATAGGCAAGGTATGAAGAGATCTATAAATTGAGGGGGTTGTCTGTATCGAAAAATGGTAGTATTATCCTCAATGAAATTTAAGTCTTCTTAACACACTTGACTAGGTTCACGTTTATAATAGAAAATAGGAAATAGAGATGATTCCCTAGGTAGCCCTTAATTATCACCCTGCCTGACAGCAGAGGTTGGCACCCCTAACCTGCGCAGTGGCGCCCCCTCTCAATGTCGACTATCCCTGACCGACCCTAATCGGCCCTAAGACAGAGAAGGATAGAATTAATTGGACAGAAAAGTACATGTAAACATGTTCAGATAACAAGAGGTAGAATAACAATCGCTCTATGAATTCATGGGGATGGGTTGCTTGTTTTTCTTAATAGATGTGTGCATGTACAGAATAACTCATCATGATCAAAACACATATAGAAAAAATATAGCCAAGCCAACAATGGTATGATAACCCTTGGGTTGCCGTATTTGTGCCATCAAATGTAAAGAAAAAATCCAATTTGGGTAGTGTACCCTTAACACTCCAATTATAAATAACAAAATTCAGATTTGGCAGTATGCATTGACTACATGTGCACATGTGGATATTCTGCGATTCAATGTGCAGATGGTACCGGGGTCTGGAGAAGAGGAGACTCTCCTCCAGACCCGGGTACCATAGTACCTGTAAAAAAAAAAGAATTTAAAATAAAAAATAAACATTATACTTACCTTCTGATGGCACCCCGGTCTTCTCTCCGGTGCATCCTGGCTCCCCGGCGGCTCACGATGGTGTAAAAGGACCTTCCATGACGTCATTTAGTCATGTGACAGGTCACGCGACCGCTGACGTCGGTGGTTGCGTGAACCGTCACATAACTAAATGACATCATGGAAGGTCCTTTTACACCACCGCGAGCCACCCAAGACACCGGACGCACTGGAGAAGGAGACCGGGGGCCATCGGAAGGTAAGTATAATTTTTATTTTTTACCATTTTTATTCTATTTTTAACTATTACTTGGTCACACTATATAAATCCATGCCGATTGCATGGATTTATATAGTGTGACCAATTTGTCAAGCACTTTCCAAGTGATGCTAAAATCGCTTGGAAAAGCGCTTGACAACCCGCATGTGAAATCGCATGTTCAAAACGCTTCACAAACGCTTCTACCTGGCAGGAAAAACGCATGTACAATCCGCATGTACAATCCGCATGCGTTTTTTCTGCCAGAGAGATGCAGAAATGCTCAGGAAAAATCCGGAGCATTTCTGCATCGTGTGCACATAGCCTTAGTGTTAATTACACTCATATTCCATTTTTGAATGCAAAAGAGATAAAAAGAAAAAATAAAACAGGGAAAGACTATGCCCAATTCAGACGTAAAAAAAATAAACAAAAAAAAAGATTTTAAAATGGTCTTATCATTCTTTCATGACATTTATGGGTTTTATTATTGTTTTTTTTTTCTTTTAAAATTTACCAATCTCTGGTGCGATTCTGAATGTACGTATGCACGCTTTGCGAGTTAGAAACATATGTCTCATTTAATACCATTTTATAACTTACATTCATTTATAAGATATCTGAAAAGCTTAGAAAAATGCATTGCATTATTTAAATTGGGTTATATCCTTAACAGGAGAGGTTGTAAGCTGCTGATTTCTGAGACCCCACTCTGATCACGAAAACAGTTTTATCAATGCCCTTTTTTTATTAAATGGAGCAGTGGTCGCTACTGCAAATAAAGATCAATGTAAGTAATGCAACCTGACTTTTGAAAATTAACAAATACTTTGAATAACCTGAGCAACCATTGGCATTTCTGAAAAAATGTTAATAATAACAGTTACCAGTGTAAATCACTGTATAGAGACAAACTAGAGTGAGTGGTATATATTTTCAGGAATAAATGTCCACTGCTCGCAACAAATCACATAATTATCATTAATAATAAGTGCAAAAAAGTTAGTACATTTACGGCCAGCTTTAGTTGGAGAGCAGAGCTATCACAAGGAATCATCTTCCCTGGCAAATGTGTGCCTTTAACTTTTTTTTTAACCTTTAATAATCTAATAGCCTCTAATTGTGAAGGACAGGACTGTATACAGTGAGCACAAGAGGGTGAGCTATAGTGGGGTCGTTATTGGTATTCTGCTCCGGCAGCCACTCTGACGTAAAGCTTCTGACATGGGAAAAGCACAAGAGCTCGGAGTATCTCTAGTTTTGAAAAAAAATCCAGGCATCAGTATATTTTATGGTAGGATACCTACTATACAGCCCTTATAGTAATGATTAGACGTGTTTACTGTGTGATTACATGCTTCTAAATCCATCATCCAGCCGGCAGCATCCGTTTTTCTCATGGAATATTTCTGACTAATCCTCAGCTCAATACTCTACCTGCATGCAAGCCACAGGGAAGAACAGACCGACACAGCCATAATAACTACATGTCAACGACTTTTATTTCGTTGGTACAAAAGTTCTCGGCATTAGTGACAAAATATATTATAACATAAAACAAAGACACATTCTTTCTCAGTCAGCCCCCACAACACTGATTTGGCAGTACAGCAGCTCAATATAAAGTGCAATATTGAAGCATATTCATGGGTCCTATATAGACTTGCACATTGTTCATACTCAGGATGGACCATTCCCGGAGATATCAAAAAAGATAAAGTGCTAAAGGTCCAAGGTTTCTTCTTAACAACTACTCAGCATACATCTAGTTGTCCATAGCAGGCACGATTGTAGTCACTAGATTGTCATTTGTGCAGTCAGTTATACATCACTGGGTGATCTGGAGCGAAAGGACACTTTGGATTGAAAGCAGCCACAGAAAAGAACCCACATGGATCTCTGTATTTCTTGATTTCTGTAGGCGTAAATAATAGGGTTGATCATCGAGTTGTAAGTGGCAGGTAGGAGGGTGGCATATGTGTACACTGAGGGGTATTCATGGTCTCCCACCACACAATAAATGGAAAAAGGCAACCAACTAGCCCCAAAAGTCCCAAGAATGATGGCAAGCGTGGACACTCCTTTCTTTGTGGCTACATAATGGGATGCTGTGAGGAAATGTTGCTGTAGTGCTATTTGGTGAGCATGTCTACAGACTATTTTGCAGATTTTTATGTATAGATGCAGCATTAAAATAAAGATGAAAAAGAATGAGGTGGATAATAGAGTCACATTACTTTTGGTCAATGGACTGACAATGCTACAAGATGAGATGTCATCTAAACAGTTCCAGCCTAATACTGGAAGGAGACCTAGACATATGGATACCCCCCAGGTGACAACCAGCATGAGATGAATCCATAAGATTGTCTTCTCTGAAGAGTAAGTCAGTGCATTGTACAAAGAGAGATACCGGTCCACAGTGATGGCCAATAAACTGCTCACTGAAGCTGTGAATGAAGCCACAAGGAACCCCACTGTGATCAGGTTGATAGTCTCTGATTGAATCACATACTGAAATACAAAATTAAGGATCAAGCCAAACCCAGCAAGGAGATCTGCTGTAGCTAGGCTCCCGATCAGCACGAACATAGGGGTTCTCAGTGTTGGGGTGTAGAAGATGATGGCCACCACAATGGCATTCTCACAGGCAATAATAGTCCCTGAGATACACAGCATAATATCCCACGGGTTGATGGTAAACACTGAGAAGAAAGCTGACAACTCCAGGGAACCATTGACATCGCTTGTCTGGATCCAAGGTTCGGAGAAGCTGGTGTCGCTGTCATTAAGGCTTTCATTCATTTCTCCAGAGTATGATAACCTGAAAATACAGAGAGAAATACATTGGAAGTGAGCATAATGTCTAAAATGATGCACAGCACATTGCATAGCAGCACGGCTACCACTGTCCATGGTGCTGAAGCTTCAGGTTATAGTAACCGACACATTGAAGCGAAGGGTTATCATGACATACATCATCCTAAAACATAATATAGTATAATATATAATAAAGTATAAATTGTATCTATCGATAATATACATGCATAGTCTATACAACATGCAGAAAATCAGATCCATCCTATAATATGTGCAACTCAGTTATTATTAGAATAAAACAGCAGTTTATTTGAATGGCTGGTTTCTGTGCTTACCTCTACAAAGGCTTAGCAGGGCATTTCATAAGTCAGCTGTAGTAAGCATGTAGAGTCCTGGCATCAGCAATGCAATGTGATCTGCAGCCTGGATGCACCTCAGTCCTCTGACCTGATGAGTAAGGGACTGGTGCTGTGGCAGCCTGGCAGAGGATATTGTACTGGAGTCTATGATGTGAGAAGGGGTGGGCTGTGCATTAGAGGAGGAGGCAGGAGAAATGCTGGGACTGGCTGTGGCTGCTGCTCACATAGCTAGCATACACTGTGAAGGCTGCTTGCGCTGCACTGCATGGCACATCGGGATGACTTAAGCCATTGACGTTCATGGCAAGAAAACTTATCAGTAGCCGAGGCTCAGTGATGCCGCAGACACTGGCGTCTTACACGCCAGAGATAATAACACAGACGCTGCCATACAGATCAGCCGGTCATCAGAATAATGAAGTATAAGCTCCAGAAGGGAAAGCCAAATAAGCTTCATGTCTGTTCAATGCTCAGATCACCAGGTCCTTGGTAGAAAACAGGAAGAGCCCATGCAGTTCTCAATCTAGACAATGTAGCTCTCATCGCTTATACCTCTAATATTCCCTTATTGAACACTGAATTCTAAAGATGAATAGAACTAAAGCTAGAAAAAAACGTGTTCAGAGAATACTTTGAAATTATTGAAACCCATCAGGGGCTCCTATTCTTTAAAGATGCTAATGCCTTTACAATATATATTAGAATGATCATCAAAATTAATATTCACATGGGCATTCAGCAGTACAACATAGCAAAGTACCAGTAATGCTCCCAAAGACATTTAATCAGTGGACTCAGCTCTAAAATACACTTCATGAAGGCACTGACTTAGCTTCAAAAACCTGTGCTTAGAGAGGCACTATCACTATGCATCCCTCATTGCAGTACCATAGAATACCTCTGCGACTGCAGGTATATCACCACATTCTGAATTTTTGACTAAATTGGATGTGTGCTTAGGATCAGTGACTTGCTGGAGTCGCCATCCCCTGCCTACTTTGGTTTTACCATGTGGCAACAATACATTCTCCAGTATATCCTTGTACATGGTAGCATTCATATTTCCATCATAGACATAACTAAAACTGAACAAAAAGATTTGTGCATTGTGTAAGACATGCTGCAATGATGACAGGCCTACTAATTAGAAAAGGCGTTGGAGATGCTGGCAGGTAGGAGGAGGTTTTCAGGGCTCCGACCGGCGGCCATGGACTACTAACACGACTGTCAACCAGGGTTCTACAAGTCTTTTTGCTTAACTCTAGTGTTAACTATTAAATTGGAAACTGTAGGTACAGAACCACACAGCTACTGTCTAGCAGCGATGGTTGAACATGAGCAAAGCTTAGAAATCTTACATAATGACCTTGTAAGCGCTGTACTGAGGCTGGACAGGATTGCTGAAGCTTGTGGTTAGCTTCTGTTCCCAGACAGCTTCAGTTCCACTGCACTTCCTATGATAGATAATCTAACATTGACCAGATATTGCAGAATGTGAAATTTGTGGGAATATGGGGAATATGGGAGTTAGGATCCCCACAAATGTCCTTAAGATTACTGTTCATTACTCTTTTTAAGGAAAGAGATAGAAGAAATTTTGAATGTGAGAATTGGACCATATCTATAACTAGGGGAACTGATTAAAGCGTTAGTATACTACATGGTAAGGCTTGACTATTATCATAGTCCTGGAAGATGACTATCGAAAATTTTCTGCATTTCATTATACACTTAGACAATGTATTTACTTTTAAACTACTGCAAACAAATGTGTCTACCGCATTAAGAGGCATAACTGCTGATAGTGAACCACTAAATGGTTGTCCTTTACAATCCACTGAGGTAGGAACTCTTTTTTTTGAACTGCGTCATCAGCTGCTGCGTTACAAAGTGGGTATGTGTACTTGTTTGTATGCTTGTGTCTTTTTGTGCATATACACTGCTCAAAAAAATAAAGGGAACACTTAAACAACAGAATATAACTCCAAGTAAATCAAACTTCTGTGTAATCAAACTGAAACTGTCCACTTAGGAAGCAACACTGATTGACAATCAATTTCACATGATGTTGTGCAAATGGAATAGACAATAGATGGAAATTATTGGCAATTATCAAAGCACCCTAAATAAAGGAGTGGTTCTGCAGGTGGGGACCACCGACCACATCTCAGTACCAATGCTTTCTGGCTGATGTTTTGGTCACTTTTGAATGTTGGTTGTGCTTTCACACTCATGGTAGCATGAGAGGGACTCTATAACCCACAGAAGTTGCTCAGGTAGTGCAGCTCAGCCAGGATGGCACCTCAATGCGAGCTGTGGAAAGAAGTTTTGCTGTGTCTGTCAGCGCAGTGTCCATAGGTGGGAGGCGCTACCAGGAGACAGGCCAGTACACCAGGAGACGTGGAGGGGGCCGTAGGAGGGCAACAACCCAGCAGCAGGACCGCTACCTCCACCTTTGTGCAAGGAGGAACAGGAGGAGCACTGCCAGAGCCCTGCAAAATGACTTCCAGCAGGCCACAAATGTGCATGTGTCTGCACAAACGGTTAGAAACCGACTCCATGAGGGTGGCATGAGGGCCCGACGTCCACAGATGGGGGTTGTGCTCACAGCTCAACACCATGCAGGACGCTTGGCATTTGCCACAGAACACCAGGATTGGCAAAGTCGCCACTGCCGCCCTGTGCTCTTGACAGATAAAAGCAGGTTCACACTGAGCACATTTGCTGCCTGCAACATCCTTCAGCATGACCGGTTTGGCAGTGGGTCAGTAATGGTGTTGGGTGGCATTTCTTTGGAGGGCCGCACAGCCCTCCATGTGCTCACCAGAGGTAGCCTGACTGCCATTAGGTACCGAGATGAGATCCTCAGACCCCTTGTGAGACCATATGATGGTGTGGTTGGCCCTGGGTTCCTCCTTATGCAGGACAATGCCAGACCTCATGTGGCTGGAGCGTGTCAGCAGTTCCTGCAAGATGAAGGCATTGAAGCTATGGACTGGCCCTCCCGTTCTGTAGACCTGAATCTGATTGAGCACATCTGGGACATCATGTCTCGCTCCATCCGCCAACTCCTGCACCACAGACTGTCTAGGAGTTGGCAGATGCTTTAGTCCAGCTCTGGGAGGAGATCCCACAGGAGACCATCCACAACCTCATCAGGAGCATGCCCAGGCGTTGTAGGGAGGTCATACAGGCACGTGGAGGCCACACCCAATACTGAGCCTCATTTTGACTTGTTTTAAGGACATTACATCAAAGTTGGATTAGCCTGTAGCATGTTTTTCCACTTTAATTTTGGGGGTGACTCCAAATCCAGGCCTTCATTGGTTAATAAATTTGATTTCCATTGATGATTTTTGTGTGATTTTGTTGTCAGCACATTCAACTTTGTACAGAACAAAAGTATTTAATGAGAATATTTCATTAATTCAGATCTAGGATGTGTTATTTGAGTGTTCCTTTTATTTTTTTGAGCAGTGTATTTTTGTACGTGTGTGTATGTTTGTGCCTATGTGTGTACATGATTGTAAGTTTGTGCCTATCTGTGCATATATTTATGTATGCGTGTACATTTAGGTACATTTGTCTGCATTTCTGTATGTTCATGCTTGCGTGAGCATACAATTGTGTATGTGTGTGTATGTTTGTGTCTATGTATGCGTACATTTGTGTGTGTGTATGTTTGTGTCTATGTGTGCGTACATTTGTGTGTGTGTATGTTTGTGTCTATGTGTGCATACATTTGTGTATGTGGGTGTTTGTGTCTATGTGTGCGTACATTTGTGTATGTGTGTGCATGTTTGTATCTGTATGCTTACATTTGTGTATGTTTGTCTATGTGTTTTTGTATGTGGGTGTATGTTTGTGTCTGTGTGCATATATTTGTGTATGTGTGTGCATGTTTGTATCTGTATGCTTACATTTGTGTATGTTTGTCTATGTGTTTTTGTTTGTGTCTATGTGTGCGTACATTTGTATGTGTGTATGTTTGTTTCTATGTGTGCGTACATTTGTGTATGTGTGTGCATGTTTGTATCTGTATGCTTACATTTGTGTATGTTTGTCTATGTGTTTTTGTATGTGGGTGTATGTTTGTGTCTATGTGTGCATATATTTGTGTATGTGTGTGCATGTTTGTATCTGTATGCTTACATTTGTGTATGTTTGTCTATGTGTTTTTGTTTGTGTCTATGTGTGCGTACATTTGTGTCTGTGTGTGTGTACATTTGTGTACGTGCATTTGTAGGTGACCTGTTCATTTTTAATCAAACATATTTCAATGTTTCACAAGAGATGACATTTCTTAATTAAATAATGGTCCGTAAACCAATAACTATAGTTTACTCAAGCTAGACCTGTTCTCTGCTTTCTTCATTTTGATGTTATATTTAAACATCATTTTATTGTTATTCCCAGTTACAAAAATAGAAATAAACTAAAAATTGTTCCATGCTTTATTTACAATAACAGTACAAGGGAAAAAGAGATTACTGAAATGGGTATATAGCATAGTACATCACATGTGTAAAATGCCCCTGTCAATTTGCTTACTCCAGCACGATAGTTTCAACAGAAAGGATGATGGCATAAATGGCTGGGAAAAAATAATAAAAACTTACTGTAATGCCTGACTGCCGCAGATGCTACCTGGCGGCAGCCTATTCTCCAATCCTTGGCTGGAGGGATAGGCATGAATGTCAACTGCAGCTCATGTATATTGACTACATAGCAGGATCTCATCATTTGGACGAGCAGATCTGCAAGAGATAAAACAGTGTTTTATCAAAACTACAGCAAGAATGCCTGTAATTGATACATTATACAGTATACAGTATTCCTCCAGCACATATTTTAACCTTACCAACAGCAACAACTGCTCTGACTCAACTGATTCCTGACAGGAATAACCGTTGCTCTCTCTGGCCCAAACTCCTCCCCCTTTCTCTACTGGACCAATCATCAACCGTCTCCGTCGGTTGCTGGGAAAACTACTCCGTTACTACCCCGGCTCCTTCTACACTGGAGCTATTACTAAATATATTAACTATTTCTATCCTAAACTATAGTGCCCACCACTGCACTGTACCCAATGCCTAATCTAATATACCATCCACTCCTAACATATACTGTCCCTGTAACTAACATTAGACAATAGACATTTACATATTCATATATAAACACAGAGTAGAACAATACATTCATAAAAGGGAAAGAGGCGCATGACCATCCCGGTCACCCTCTTACATTTCTACATAGAGCTTAGAAGAACTCAGCTACTCGGTTTTTAATCACATGATGTCAATGACCTAATAGAAAAGAGAATAAGTTCCTGGGTAGAAGGGCAAAATGAGCAATTGTAAGTACACAGTGCTAATATAATATGATGACTGCAATATATTAGGAGGATAAAAATGTTGATGGGAGAAGTGCTTCTTTAAAGGAAACTTGTGAGCTACAAAAACACTCTTTACCTCCAGATATGGTGATAATCTTCAGGTAAATAGTGTTTAAATCACATTAGGCTGGTTTATTGGATGAGCGGCTGCAGGGAGAAAATGCAGTTTTACTCTCCCTGCAGCCGCCAGCTTCCAGTCTATGGGCAGTATAAGGAGGTGTAACAGTCACCGCTCACTGTACTGTGATCGTACTGTAGTCACTCCCCCTGCACCTAGACTAACATCCCGCTCTTGAGCGTGTGTTGTGTAGCGGACAGATTTCCTTTAACTTATAAACGATACCAACGCTATGGGTATTAGTCAATCTCATAATCCCATGAGGAAAAAGAGGGGTTTTACTCCCTCAATACATATAACCTATAAATGCTTGGAGTCTTGAACCCCAACAAAGAGTAGTATAACCAATAAATAAAAGGTATGAATTTTATTGTAAATTAATTTAAAGAAACAAACAAATGAGTGAATATAAATAGTTATCAGGTGAGGATACAAAGAATCGCAAATGGAAACAGCAATCATGGTATATCAATGGCAATAATAGAAATGCATATGCAACAATCATATATTAATCTATGTCCAACCACTGGACTCAACTGAACTCACAGTAAAAAAGTGATCATATAATATAAAGTATGCACTATACTAAAAAAAACTGTGGGTGCACGTAGAGGGACATGGTAAACACTCAGTCCCTCACTCTGATTGTTTGTGTAGCTTACCCATGGCTGCAGGATGGTGAAGAACTGTGCTCGATCGTCGCCCCAACGCACGTTTCACATGTTGTGCTTCCTCAGGTTTCCTCTTATGTATAGCAAATAAAAGCTTTCACAGTTTCCCATAAATTATAAATACCTATAAAAATAGTTTCCCTGTATTTGCACCTTGTCAAGGGCTTTATAAGGATTGTAAACGCAGATATACTTTAAAGTAGAGGTGATTGCGTGGACCCAGCCACTATTCCCAAGCAAGTACCAGAGGCAGCAGTGCATCAATAGTAGACAACCAAACGTCTAGTGAAACAAAAACAAATTAATATAATTCTGAGGGTCAAATATAGGATAGACATTTTGCATATACAGCCACACAAGGGTTCACGGTGGAGAAGGTGGAGGTGGGGTATGCCAGGATGCTGATCTGGTACTTTGATGGCAATTTCTCTTTGTACTGGCACGTGGTAATCACAGATTATGTCCTGTGTAGATGCTGAACAATGCAGTACTTTCTGATCTTCCTGGGTCTCCTCTGCGAAAACAGGATGCTGTGGGACCTTTGCCATCTGACTGTGCTCAGTGGATGCCTTTATTTATGTAACTAATTCTCTACTTTTCTTTAGCACTCCTGTTTTGCCAGGATTCACACAAGGACCTATGGTCTGTAAGGTAAAATGCTAACAGTGAACCATAGGCACTGTTGTTTATTAGAAGATTTCCTCTGCCTAAAGTTCTAAAGGGTTATTCCTAATATAGTAACTCTCCGCTATCTGCTGGGACCCACAGCGATCCCCTGAATGGGGCTCTGAAACCGCTGAATTTGGCTCTGCAAAGCCCCATATAAAATGGAGCATAGGTGCAAAAGCTCAACCCCCACTACATTCATTGTCTATGACACTGCTGCAAAATTGTTGAGCGCAGCTATGGCCAGGTACAGAATAATGTAGGTAACAGCAAAGTAAAATGTATTACATAAACCAAAAAAAAAACAAGCATCTTCAGATATATATGTATATATATATATATATATATATATATATATAGAATATATTGTGGAAGCTAAGAGAAATTATAGTTTTGTCCAACACTACAAGTGTTCGTTAGTAACTTATCAATTTCTTTTTAATTAATTTTCTCTTTGTTTTCCTCTTTATTCCACCGTTTCATTAGACATAACTTGCCCTAAAACGGAGTTCTGAACTTTAAGTTTGACACTGAAAATATCACACAGGCTTAGAAATTAATTATGCCACTAACCTTTCCGTATCATAAAAATGTTAAGTGGTTTCTTCTCACTTTAGAGATTATTTTATTTTCCAATTTCTGTGTGTTTATGGATCCATTCACATGGCATGGCAGCGTGCACAGACCCTGTACAGAGACAGTCTATATGGAGTTATGTATTGACTTGTACGCTGTGTGCTGCAGATCGGAGTCTACATCAAGCACAGGATTTTTACCTAGAAGCTATGACTGTATTTTTGTGAGCTTGTAATAACATGGCTTATGCTCTGCTTATAGAAGCATTCAGTGGTTCCAGTTAATCTTTCTAGAAACCACATGAAAGCCAACAGTTTGGATCTGTCAGAAAATGGATCCGTCAAAGAATCAATGTTAACACCATGAATGGAAGCAAATGGCAACATTGAGAAAACCACTATAAAATACATACGAGCATTAGAGTGTTTTTAAATATTCCATTCTTAATTAATTTTTTTATTGTATTATTTAGGTATTTTTTCACGAGGAGATTCTGAAGCATAAAACATAGAATCTATGTTACCTGCATTGTGTTGTAATAGTAAATCAGAAATAAATTCAGAATTAGAATTAGAACTCCAATTGAGAACCTTATTTTGCCACTTTGGCAACAAACAATACATTATTTCAGTTCTCTATTACACTGCAATTGAAAAATAAAATTCATCCCATAAATATCAAAAGGAACTATTTCTGTTGCATGTTTATGGAGTTCTGCAAGCCCCATTGAGATGAAAAGTTTCTGACATTCCTGCCCTAACCTGTTATGTATGGCCATCCATTATTAGAATGAGGTTGTGACTACTGAAAAGTCTTGGGGTTACAGCTAAAGGCTATTGAATGCTTTCTGACTTCAATTTTTTACATATCGTCTGCCTGATAAAATGGGGTATGTGTGTATGCCGATATACAGTATATACATGTTATGTTTGGGGGGAGGAGGGGAAAAAAAAGGGAGAAAATAAAGTAAAAACCTCCATTTCAAGCAATCTACAAAATAAGTGCAATATCCATCAATTATTAATGTTTCAATTAATGTAGAAGCAATGTAGTCCATCCATCAGTTTCTTTGATTAAACAATTTACTCAGAATGAAGTATGAAAGGTGGTGAAATGTAAACGCATCAGATTGGCCCTTTATATTTTCAGCCAAAGGTCCATATGGTTCCAAATGAATGTGTGAGTGTAATTACTGCAGTAAAGGCATTCGGAGAGTTCGCCTGTAACATATAATAGCCTTTGGCTTTTATAAATGTCACTCAACTAGAAGCCAATTAGCACATAGTTGTGATGTTCTCACATTCCATAGTTATCTAATGGACTATGATTCATATTGCTGATGCTTTGGCCAATTATTTATGAAGAGAATGCCAACAAGCAACATCAGCTGTATATGACAATGCCTCGGTAAATATGGTAACTATATTACATAATGATACCAGGCTTACCTATTGTGGTAGACTTAATTTGAGTTACATTTGTGATGTTACAGGTGACATCATGTTTCAATGAAAAAATTGTATATTGGGTTTTTATACTGGGTATCAGTTCATGACTGCTAGTTGAAAGTGACAGAATAATACATGCCCACCATAGTTATATGTAGTATACAGTTTTTCAGTGTTAATGGAATTCTAATTTCTTATATCTGCTTTCTTTCAAGCAATGTTCTCCAATTTGTGGTTCTTCAGCTGTTGCATACCAATAATGTCCAGTATGCCTTAAAAGCCTTTGTTTGTCGATGCCTGCTGAGGGTTTTAATGTTTCAGAAGCTGGAAAACCACTGTGTGGGAAGTTTTTGGCTAAGTGCCCACGATGCAGAAATGCTGCATATTTTTTACACTTCTCCCTGGCAGGAAAAACACATGCGGATTGTACATGCGTTTTTCCCGCCAGGTAGAAGCGTTTGTCAAGTGTTTTTGCATGCATTTCCGCATGCGGGTTATCAAGCGCTTTTCCAAGCGATTTTAACATCACTTGGAAAAGTGCTTGACAGCTTGGTCACACTATATAAATCCATGCAACCGGCATGGATTTATATAGTGTGACCAAGTAATAGTTAAAAGAAAAGAATAAGAATGGTAAAAAATAAAGATTATACTTACCTTCTGATGGCCCCCGGTCTCCTTCGCCGCTCCGTTCGGTCTCCCCGGTGTCTCGTGGTGGTGTGAAGGACCTGCGATGACGTCAGAGTAATGTGACAGGTCACGCGACCGCCGACGTCAGCGGCTGCGTGACCTGTCACATGACTCAATGACGTCATGCCAGGTCCTCACACCACTGCGAGCCGCCCAACACATCGCACGCATCGCTGAGGAGACCGGGGGACATCGGAAGGTAAGTATAATCTTTATTTTTTATTTTAAATTCTTTTTTTTACAGGTTCTATGGTACCCAGGTCTGGATGAGTCTCCTCTTCTCCAGACCTGGGTACCATCCACACATTGAACTGTGTGATATCCGCTTGTGCAGATGCAGTGATGCGGATGTCATGGGGTCCAATGCAAGTCAATGCCGGCAATTACGCTGCGTGTCCGCAAAATTAATGGACATGCTGCGGATTGTTCCGCAATGATAATCCGCAGCGGAAATTTCCGCAACATGTGCACAGCACATGTGGATTATCATTGGGGACCATGGGGCATGTATTACCAAGCGTTTTTAAGCGTTTTCGCTGCGGAAATTCCACGACAGAAATGCTTGAAAAACGCATAGTGGGCACACAGCCTTAAAGTGTGTACAAAGAAAGTAAGCATGGGTATAATTAATGGTATAGCAGGTATGCTATAGAGCTCAGGAGGGGGCTCAACATCACTTTTTCAATTAGATCTTCCTATGTCTTGATTTCACTTTCTGATATTGGTTATTAAGAATTGATTCCTTATTCCACTGCTTTTTATAGGGCCTCAAAATTAATAGTTACACTCTAGTTGGCTTTAGCATGAAGGTTGACATGACATTATATATAAAATCAAGGTATACAGTGCAACAAAATCACATCAGAGATACAGTACTGTGCAAAAGTTTTGGCCAGGTGTAGAAAAAATGCTGCAAAGTAAGAAAATCTTTCAAAAACAGAAGTGTTAATGGATTGCATTTTTGTTAATGGATAAAAACAAAGTGAATGAATAAAATAGAAATCTAAATCAAATCAGTATTTGGTGTGATTATCCTTTGTCTTCAAAACAGCAACAATTCTTTTAGTTACACTATCACGCAATTTTTCAAGGAACTCTTTAGGGTGGTTGTTCCAAACATATTGGAGAACTAACCACAAATCTGTAGATGTAGGCTTGCGTCTGCCTGTCTCTTCATGGAATCGCAGACAGACTCATTGATGTTAAGATCAAGGCTTTGTGGGGGACATATCATCACTTCCAGGACTCCTTGTAATTCTTTATGCAGAACATAGTCTTAAAAACATTGGCTGTATGTTTGTAGGCATTGTCCTTCTGTAGAATCAATTTGGAGCCAATCACATGCCTCCTTGATGGTATTGCATGATGGATAAATATCTACCTGTATTTCTCAGCAGTGAGAGCACCAATAAATTGTCAATTTTAAGGACCAAGGAAGCAGTGGTTAGTAATGGACACTGCAGCTAGTGAAAAAGATATGCTTATGACGCGCCCCTGGGACTGCTGTGTCGTGCGGCATCGCGCGCACGGGGGCTTACCCGGAGCCGGATCAGATGGGGGTAGTAGTCTCGTGGCGGTGACCCGGTCCGTGCCCAGGGAGTCAAGCTGAGCGGCAGTCTTTAGCAGTAGATGTTAGAATGTTCGACTACGCCACCCGTTGAATGCGGCTATGAAGCCGCCACTGCAGGGCAGACCGCTGAGGCCGATGGTAAGGTTGTGCAGCGTAGCTGGTAGAACCCCCAACGGGAGGGGTATGACCTCAGGGCAGCAGATGTGAAAGATTGTGGTAGTGATGGTGCAGCAAGGAAGCTCAGAGACGTGTGGTGCAGTTTCAAGGCTTTTACTCACAGGTGTTGCTCCGGTCACTTCGGCCAGCAGTGACCACCCGAGCCGTGCTGCGTCCACCAGGTGCGGGACTCGGCCAACCCCCAGGCAGGTCCAGAGCGTGGTCCCGAGCTCCCCTCTATTCCTTCCTACGGGCTGTCCTCACCAGGGACCCACCTTTGTCCGGCTCCCTCGGGTCTTTTGGTGGCGAAACCTTTCCCGGCTTCCCTGACCCTATGCGTGGTTTGCCTTCCTGGTGGATATGGTGAGGGGTCGCGCCAAAACTTGTCCACGACCTCCGGTTCCTGGCTAAGGATGTTTAGCCTCTACCAGTTTGGGATCCGGTACCCTCTTCTGCCAACCCTTCACCCGTCTTAGTTCACTTGTGGGATCTCAGGGTTCCCTCTGCTTGTGTCTCTGGGCCTTTCACTGGGTTTTTCCTCTTCTTCCTCTTTCTCTGCGCTTCAGGCCTGGCCCTGGAGCTGGGCCCAGCCGGAGCCACAGCTCCCTATCAGCCCTCTCTGGCTGAACTCTCCCTCAGAACAGACTCTCCTCTGAACAGGACCCTGTCTAAAGATGGTGCCCACCTCTTATACTCCCTCTGACACCCGAGCCCAGGTGACTAGCACCCAATGGGCTCCTTCCTATGCCCAGAGTCCCTCCCCTGTCTGCTCCTACACTACTGGGATGTTCCTCCCCCCCTCCCACTCCAGCCAGGGACAGACGCTGTCGTACCTGCACATCTACCTAGTGGGAGTACCGTTGTTCTGTCCCCCGGAAATGGGATGAGTGTAGTGCATGCAGCTAACTGAGCTCGGTCCCACACTCCATCCTTACCCGGGAGTGGAATACCACACCTCTGGTTTGAGGTGCAATACCCCTGTAGCAGCCGAGTCCTCGGGGTGCTACACTTACATCCCTTGGAAATTGGAAGATGACCAGCAGAGACCTCAGCTCAGACCTGACAGCAACCAGTGGGAACCAGCTACATCCATTTACTGTTCGGAGAACTCTGGCCAGAAGTGGTCTTCATGGAAGAACTGCTGTCAGAAACCATACCTTCAACATGGAAGTAAAGCAAAGTGAGTCAATTATGGGAGTAAATTCTCTGGACTGATGAGTTATAATGTGAAAGATTTAGATAAAGCAAAAGACAGCAAAAAAGTGGTAAAGTAATGAATGTCTGAAGGTAACAGTGAAGCAAGTAGAGGTTCCCTGCAAGTTTAATGCAGCATTTCAGCAAATAAAGTTGAGAATTTGGTTAATATTAATGGTGTCTTCAATGCTGGAAGATAATTATCCATCATGCAATACCATCAAAGAGGCATTTGATTGGCTCTGAATTTATTCTGCAGCAGGACAACGAGCTAACAATGTCATTAAGAATTGTCTATAGCATAAAGAAGTTCTCCAAAATGTTTGTAACAATTTTGCTGCTGAATTCCTCCAAAAACTGTGTTCAAGTGTATCTAGAAGAATTGAAGCTTTGATGCTGTTTTGAAGGCAAATGGTGGTCACATCAAATATTGATGTCATTTATATTCATTTTTTATTTTCTCTCTTTGCATTTTGTTGATAAAAATAAACTATTAACATTTTTATTCTTACTTTTCAGCATTTTTTTCCACACCTGCCTAAAGCTTTTACCAAGTACTGTATGTGGCGGAACTAAAGCCTTCTGTTTTTTTTTTCTGTCTTGGCGCTATATGATTCTTTATCAGTAATACAGAGGGAATTGTATTTTTCACCAGAGGTTCCCTTTTAGGTCTCATCCATATAACCACTAGATTTCGTTTTGCACTGCATTTCAGTTCCATCTGTTTACTTTGAGAATACGAGAAATCACACAAGATTTACAAATGTTGCCTACTTTTATCTACACATATCAAGCAATGAACGAATTTATTATTGTTTCCTAGCGACCAAGAGTTATGTATAAGAGTATATTTGAAATCTAAGCTTGAAATATTTCTTGATGTATATACTAAGTAGATATAAAAGCAACCTGAGTTAACAGGCCTTTGAATTTAATAGAAATGCTTTTAGCGGTCATTCAATCAAATGCTAAAAAATGTCCTTACTATAAAAACAATACCAGATTCAAAGGCACTTCCATAGCAACAGCAGTCACGTTTATACAATGTAAACTATACGCACTGCTTCCTAATAGACTGAATCACTGTAAAGTAAGAAATAATATTCACCAGTACGTTCCTACATACACGTGAGCTTTATTAGGGAGTTGTCCAGAAGAGCAGTTTTCGAAAACAAAACTGTGATGGGATGGAGAAGGATGAAAGAAGTGACATTATGAGCCATGAAACTATGTAGCACACTCACATTATGTATTTCCGAAAACCTTAAAGGAAACCTAACAGCGGATACAGGGTGCCCAATCCACCGGCAGCATGTATCAGGACTGGTTGCATGATTTCAGTCATGTATGTTGACTCGGAAATGCTGTGTTGTTTCAGAGAAAAATATACAATATACTTTAAAAGCTGCCGAGCTGCGCAGAAGATTAATCAAAAAGGTTGGTCCCCGGCGGGTTCTCCCTGCCCTCTTTGGGTGACAGGTCTCTCCCTGCATGCATGTATAGGGACAGACCTGTCAGTTATTGGCAGTGAGCAGCCAGCTTAAATTAGGTTTTGGTGTTTTTCGTGTTGTGCATTTTTAAAAAATATCTGACAATTTTTTTAAAATATCAAAATCTGTATTAAGAATAAATACAAATTTTGCAATTTTCACACTGGACTGTAAGGGTGTGACAGAGACTGTCGTGTTCCTGCCACTGAAGACAGCAATAGTGTAGTGAGAATACTGTCATGCGTTTTTACTGCATTTTATTATGTCATGAGAAATGTAAAATGTATAGAGTGCAATGTAAGCAATGCATAGTATTATAGGTACTGATGCTGTGTGAGGAAAGGTAATGCCTAAGGTACACTCAGCTCAGGTATAGGGAAAGCATAAGAAAGAATTTAATTTAGTACATAAGGTAGGAAATAGTTAATACTTGGCACTAGCCCACAATTTGGGGGGAGCTAGTGGGACCAAAAGGGAACCACTTACTGGTTTAGTCAGTTAGAGTCAGTTTGTGAAAGTGATAATGAAAGTCTTCGTTGGATGCAAGGTCAAGTTCAAGTGGGAGTGGGGTGGGCTGAAAGCATAGTGGTTGCAAATCGTTCTGGAGGTACGAGGTCGTACAAAACTCCCAGAGGACATTCCTGCAATGTCCAGAGCCTAAGGCTCGAGTAAGGGGTTATGCAGAGCACCGACAACCCTTCCATACAGAGGAAGATTGATACGAAACTGCGTGAGGGAAACGTAGCGGATCTCGGGAATACTGCGGGGCCGGATGGGGAATCCCTAGGGCTAACAGGACCTGTTAAAGTAGGGATAGTCCGAGCTGACTGTAAGAAAATTGTTGAAATGGAACAAGAACCAGAGGGTGCTGTGCCCGATACTGCGTGATAAAGACTGACGTACTTGAACTGTCCAGTAAAGTTGAACTTGTTAAAACAAATCAGGTGTTCCCCAATGTGTGTCCGGCTGATCCTGGAACCAAGGATGGAGCAGGGGAGGCCTCCAGCCTGCAAATGAGTACGCTGCAATGTACACAGCACAACACTTATGGAATGGGACACAATTTTCTTGTAATGTGCCAAGGCATTACGGAGCAGCAGCTCGTCCATGGCTTCCGTCCTGGTCACCTTATAGGACACTGGGGCATTTTTACATTCCAACTTCCTAAAATTTCAGGAAACAACACATGGACAGCTTTTATATTGAAGCATCTAAAGAGCCAGGTCTGTGATAAAATCATTGTGAAGCCATTGAAGCCATTGGGATATGTAAATATGAGTAGTATGGCTAATATGCCTAGAACTTTCCGTAAAACATATCAGGTCATATACTGCGTTTTTCATAAATTGTATAGTTGTAAATTCATGCATCCTAATACACTATTGAATCATTCACTGTGTGGACAGACTTTCCCATTACTGAGATAGGAGATGGCAGCTGCTACGGATAGAATTCTATGTAGACATGAGGGAGGAGCTAGAGACAGAGCTCCGCCCTCCTCATTCCTCCTATCTACATAGAATCATATGAGCACCATCTGCCATCTTCTATCTCAGTAATGAGAAAGTCTGTCCTCACTGAATACAGATTTTACTTTAGAATTGAGAATATTGAAAATGAGTGATCATTTCTGGCAGAGAAAGGAGCAGATTTCTCTGAGATTACTCTTGAATCTTGTTATGTAACGAAATATTGCTAGGATATCATCAGTTGATCAGTAGAAGATCTGATCTCTAAGACCCTCTTGATCCTGAAGGAACACAAAAGGAGAGACATAACTTGTTCATCATGTTTTATGCTGGGGCTACATGGCGACATGAGTCATGTGACAACAAATTCCTGAAAAGTCGCAACAAAAATATTCGTACAACTTGTCTGCGGCTTGATGCCGAGTGACTTTCTTAGAGCTGTGATTATGCTGTAAATAAAATAGACAAGTTGCAGACTGTATCTTTTTATGGGCATGGAACTCTCTCATTGTGGTCAAGTAAGACAAATGTCTGTATTCTCGGCCCAGACATGTCCACAAATTACGGATGTGACTAGATCTGTGTTAAGCTCTGTGCACTCTTTCTCATCATCGACAGGTACAGAAACTGTCTGTCGTTAAAACAAGTATTGTCTCATCTCTAAACTAGACCTGAATAGTGCTGCAGTTTTTTTCACATGGACCTTAAAGGGATTGTCCCATGAAACCAAGTTATCACCTATTCATGGGATATGTGAGAATAATCAGTGGAGGTCCAACTACTGAGACCCAGGCTGATTGGTAGAATGGGACACTTTTATCCCTATTAGAATGGAGGGGCAGTGTGCATGATTGACAGCCGTTCCTTTTATTTCCTCCTATGGGGCTTCAGTGCACTGTTCTCAGCTTTTTCCAGCAACCCTGTAGAGAATGAATGGAGCCAGTTGGGCATCCAACCTCCATTTCGTAACAGGGATAAAAGTGCCCAGTAGAGAATAAAAATACCCCATTGTACCGATCAGTAGGGGTCCCAGCGGTCGGACCTCCACCAGTCAGTAAGTAATCACCGATCCTGTGGATCAGTGGTACCTTGTTTTCACTGGACAACCCCTTTAAGTCTGTGTGGAAAGTAGCTCATGTGCACTTGCACATTGGCTAACACTGACTAACACAGCCATCTGAGCCAGACCACCTTCTGTTTGTTTTGATTTTTTGTAACTTTGTGAGACTTTATTACTTTCCCAGTTATAAAGTGCTGAAGAAGATATCGCCACTTTGTAAATAAAAATTCTTATAATTATACATACGTTATTGTCCCTGTCCAGGTGGGTCACATAAGCAGAATCCTGTGCAGCAAAATGACAGCACATAGCAAATATTTGTGTGACATTGAGAATCAAGTTCTCGCTATAAGAGCATTTATCTTCGAGTTGAGCATGTCAATAGATCCTCACAATCAATAATAAGATCTGTGAGTCACATTCTTTGCACAGCGTGGGCATGTGAATATGGCATCTTTAAACTTTGCTTTATTTAGCTACTGCATTTAGTGATCAATATAACTTACCATTGTCTAAGAATCAATTGGCTTTTAATATTTAAACAATGTTGTCGACTCCTTCAGGGTAATATGAGGCAATGTAAGTCTATGTTCTACATCTGCAGAAACTGAGTGCCTTTCCTGTTATTGTAAAAGTCTGTACTAATTTTTAGCGTACTGAACATTTTGGGGAAATAAATATTATAATATACAGAAATGCCATGGAGATGGCAATGTTGTGTTGAAAAATGGTTCCTGGAACACTTTAAAGAAATTGCCATGCCACTGACTAATTCAATGTGACACTGAGCAGTTACTGTACATAGAATAAAGACTGGAGTGGTCCAGCTACCATAAATTATGACACCCCAGACTATAATCCCGGAACTAAGACTCGTGTGATGATCCCTTGTTAAGGCCTCTTCATGGTGTTGCACATGTGGTCTACAGACCAATCACTGGCTATCATTGCATCCAAGATAAAAGTTGGACTCATTGCTGAAGAGGACAGACCTACATTCCAATCTCTAATGCCGTCTTGTTCTGCACCATGATAGAATTTGTGAGCGGTGGCGTGAGGTCAATGGAATGAGGCCCTTTCTTGATGGGAGTTACCAGCCCTCCACTGTCCCCTGTATGAGCAACAGTTTATACCCTTGTAGGTGAGTCATCTTTGGTCGCATGGATGATAGACTAATAGGATGAATCCTATGACACACTTCCTTATTGGATTGACCTGACCTGACTCCCTCCTGATTCTCTAGTACCTCTATTGTTTGCTTATACCACCTTACCCGCCCTCTCCTTTTCCCATTTTCTTCTCTTCACTGTTCATCAATACAATTTTTGGGGTGGCATTGCTAGGTGTAGTGTTATACCACAGCCACTTACCTGAGTCCATCATGTGTATTTATATATGTTGGTGGTCCCCTCGGGACTTCCTTCCTTAGGGGACCCATGTGTACTTATAGTCATTTCTTTTGATGTTTATGTTTTTCATCTTATATTTATCATGTACTGTCCTGATATCTAGTTTTCTACTTTTCTATGGGGTTAAGGATATGGTGGGACCTCTTTGATTCGCATGTCTATATATTGTCTTTATATGTCTTGATACTATTTATGTCAAAGAATTTTTAATAATAAAGTTTATTGATGCCAGTTTACTCATTCGCTCTCCTTGTCTTTCCAGCAATGGAATATCTGTAGCTGGATATCTGTCTCGTAGCCCAATGCCTTCTGATGTTTTGTGTGTACATTTACGTCTTCACATGTAAGATAAAAATCACACTACCACACCGACTTGGTTTTCAATATTTCAGTATTATTTCTGTATTGTTATAAATGGAATTCTGTGATGTACCAGCTCAGGCTATGAATGTGTTCAAATTTTGAACCATTCGACAATTCCAAATTAGATCTAAACTTGAGAATTCGAGGCATGTTTGCAGCATTATATAAATTCTAGTCCATTTTTATTATTATCATAAAAAGTGGAGAAAAAATTGCTTTTACAGTCAAAAAGCATTGCATGTACCTGCCTGACTCATAACTAATGTGGCGCCCAGCTGCGCTTGGTACCACAGATCCTAGAAGAATGCATTAATGGAATCCTCCACATGAGGCCCCCGTAAACATTCACACATCTCCACCTTCCACCTCAGACCAGCAGAGGGAGCCCGTTAGGGATATAAATAGGGAAGGTGGAGCTAGGCAGTTCAGTTCCTGTGGAGAGTTCCTGCTGAGTGAGACACAGAAACAGGTCAGTCTGCAGTGGAGCTCAGTCTAGTTTAGAGAACTCAGCTAATAGTTCAGCAGTGGAGCACGAGGCTCCTGCTAGCTAGATTCAGGGAGCTCAGTTGGAGCTTAAGTTGTGTCGGCGCCATAAGATCGGTGAAGAGCGGCAAGCTGCCGTTAGTGTGAGTAGCCTAGTGAGGGCCCGAGAATGGCCGAAGGCTAGTGGAAAGTGAGTAGCAGTGGAGGCAGAGGAGCTTACCCAGCTCACCCCGAAACATTTACCGGACACCGGGTCCGAGCTTACCGAGATCTCCAAGACCCAGTAAGGCATAACCGGAATCCCTGGAGAACTACAGGTCCCAGGTTCACCAGAGAGCTGATACGTAACAGAGGCAGGAGACACATAGGCCCCGTAAGCTGGGAGCGTGCACTCCAAGAGAAGGCCCTACCACAACGGTGCAGGACAGAGATAAAGTTAGGCCTAGCTTCAGGCAGGTCAGAAACTTACCACGCAGAGGCAAGAAACAGGAGACCCTACACCCGCTCATTGGGGAGGATCCTGATATGCACCCTTCACCCTACAGTGCTCTGGGACGTGCCTGAATTTCCATCAGTAAAAGGTACTGAAGTGACTATCGTGTCTGTCCCTGTTCTTGCTCTGACCCGGCTGGGTCTCGCCTGTCCTGCATCCCCCTCTCTGTATGCTACCCTGAGGCCTAGCTCCACCTGTGGGGAGCTATACCATCGAGCTGCCTTATCACCGGCCTCAGTGGACTGCCACAGCGCTGGTGATTCTCACCAGAAACCACAGGTGGCGTCACGAACTTCCATAAAATTAACAAACAATCCCCTTTTAAAAGCTGACCCCAGGGTACAGGCCCGGGAGCCGACCACCGCGACATCCCCAAGGCCTGGCAAAGGCCCGGGTACCGAGTCATCCCCATCCCCCTGGGCTAGTCATCTTTCCTGGCGTCACGAACAGGATCGCGTGCCTGCTGCAACGACGGAGTGTTATGCCCGTTGCCACCGGGTACTGTGCGCCTTTAATTAAAAACTGTGTATGTTAAACTGTGATGAAGATTGCCGCCATTGTTGGGCCGCCGAGAAAGGAGAAGAAGGGTGTAACCGAGGGAAACTGATGAGCGTACCTGCAAAAGCGCGCGAAGCCCCAGACATGCCCCACGCCTCGACGTCAAACCAGGAAGCGCCAGGTCCTGGAAGCAGTGTCGCCGAACGCTCTGATGTAGGACGCAAGTGACGCAAGGTCCTGAAGAAGACCGTCACCTGCGGAGCTGCGGCCTACCGGAAGAAAAGAAAAAGAAGGTAGGCCATGGTTCACTAGGGGGCGCCAGAATGTCCGAGGAACAGCACAACGCCGGAATACCGGTTAACGGCCCTGATGTACAACCCGCGCCCGACGCTGGGCAGGCCGAGGCGGCCGCTCCACCAGCAGCGCCTGTAACTCCTGTCATCCCCATAACTCTACCGTACATTCCTGGAGCAAAGTGGCTCCCCCAGTACAATGGCAAACCAGAACCCTGTCTGGATTCAAACGGAAGATATGCGGTATCTTAGACATGTACTCTATGACAGGCAAGCAGAGGGCCGCTGTTGTATTAGGACAACTGACTGGTGCTGCGGAACGGGAAGTGGAAACATGGTCAGCCGCAGACCAGGAGTCAGTGTCCGCAATCTTTAAAAAGCTACAGACTGTTTTTGAGGATCATACTGAGGCGGACCTCCGGATGAGGTTCTACAACTGTTCTCAACAGCCGGAGGACAATGTTCGGGACTATGCCTGGCGTCTACAAGGGGCCCTGCAGGCTCTGAAACAGGTTAGTCCAACCAGCATCGAAAATGAAAACAAAATGCTGAAGGAACAGTTTGTCCGGGGACTGAGGTCTCCAGAGGAGAGCAGGACTGGGGGTTGGTGGTCCTTAGATAATCCAGATGCCACCTTTGACAATCTTAAGGACATGGCTATAAAAGGACTGCAGCCCCTTGGAACAAATGCCATCCAATGTTACCAGGGTGGGGCTACCCCAGTGCCTGCTACACCCACCTTTTCCCCAGTGGCTGCTGAAGCCAAGGTTCCAGCAACGTCCCCTAGAGAGCTGGACAGTTCGCGCTCTGAAGTGCGCCAGTTGAGCAAAACACTGATCACTGTGATGAGTGCCCTGCAGCTGCGGACGGAGCCCGAGGAAGGAGGGAAATTCCTGTTAGCCGATAGCCCTGAGGATGTCCCCTGGATGCGAAGGAGGAGGAAAACACCACCCTCTTCGAGGATCAGCAACCAGCGCCGTCCACAGAAGGACCCTACCTGCTACCGCTGCCGCAAGACCGGACACACCGCCAAGAATTGTCCTTTAAACGAGAAAACCCAGGGGCCGAGGGCCAACACCCAGGAGTAACTCAGCCAGGCCCATCAGACTGGTACAACAGGTTCGTCGGAGGAAGACCTTTCCTGTCCATTGTGCTGGACGGCATCCCGACGCACGCTCTGCTGGACACAGGATCTCAGGTAACCATAATGCCTGACGTCCACTACAAGAGATTCTGGTCCATGGACGACCTACGTCCACCAGCTCCAAATCTTTCTGTTTATGCCTCAAATGGACTCCCCCTTAACCTAATGGGGTTAAGAATGTGACAGTAAAAGTGGGGAGAGTGGAGCTGAAGGACCAGGGACTAATTGTAGTAGAGACTAATCCTGATGATACCAATCCGTATATGGTACTAGGCACTAACATTGTTGGTAACTGTTTGGGAGAAGTTGTGTTCTTGCTCCAACAGGTAGGTGACACTGCCAGGCCAGGACAGAGGAGGGCGCTGCAGAAGGAGATCCGAGTCCTGATGTACCAACAGCAAGTAAGGTTAACAGATGGTGAAATCGGTAATGTGCGGGTGACAGACCCCATACCCATTGTGATTCCCCCAATGACTGAAATGCTTATCTGGTGTAGAGCTGCTATAGGTCTTAGAGGACAGAGCTACCAGGCGGTAGTAGAACCCCTTTGCTCCGAGCACAGACCCACGCTTTTAACCGCCAGAGGAGTGGTAGATGTACGCAATGGGAGAGTGCCCGTCCGTCTTCTCAACTGTGGGGAAGATGAGGTCAGATTGCCACGTTATGCCACTGTTGCCAAATTACATGCTGTAAATAACAACTGCATTCACAATGAGGAGTCATTAACCTCACCAGACGAAGTGGAGGATGATGACCCTGCAACTCAGGTGGAGGATTGGTGTCAACAGCTCCATGTTGGGACAGACACCACTCCTGCCCATCAGAAACAGGGTGTACACCGGGTAACTCAAGAATACGCGCAGGTGTTCAGTAAACATCCACTTGACTTCGGGAGGATTAAAGGGTTTCAACACCATATCCCCACAGGTGACCATCCACCCATCAAAGAACGTTACAGGTCTATACCACCTGCTCACTACCAGAAGGCAAAGGAGATGCTGCACGACATGAGAAAGGCAGGGGTGGTGAGGGATAGTTGTAGTCCCTGGGCAGCTCCCCTAGTGCTAGTTAGGAAAAAGGATGGGAGCATGAGAATGTGTGTAGATTACCGACAAGTAAATTTCATTACACATAAAGATGCATACCCTTTACCATGCATAGAAGAGTCCCTAGCTGCCTTAAAGTCTGCAAATTACTTTTCCACCCTTGACCTCACTAGTGGGTACTGGCAAGTAGCTGTGGCTGAGAATGATCTGGAGAAGACGGCCTTCACTACCCCGATGGGACTCTGTGAGTTCAACAGTATGCTGTTTAGACTCTGCAATGCCCCTGGAACGTTCCAGAGATTGATGGAGTGCTGCCTGGGACACCGCAACTTCGAGACTGTGTTACTATACCTGGATGACGTGATAGTGTACTCCAAAATGTATGAGGACCACTTGAAGCACCTGGCAGAGGTATTTGAGTCACTGTCCCGGTACGGGATGAAGTTGAAGCCCTCAAAGTGCCACCTGCTCAAGAGAAAGGTACAGTACCTGGGGCACATTGTCAGTCCAGAAGGGGTAGCACCAGAACCGGAGAAGGTCACTGCCATCCAGAAGTGGCCGGAGCCGAAGAACCTCAAAGAGGTGCGTCAGTTCTTGGGACTAGTAGGATACTACCGGAGGTTTGTAAAAGATTACACCAAGAAAGCAGCTCCTCTGCAAGACCTCCTGGTAGGGCAGTCCCCCAAAGGCAGAAATCCCCCATTCCACTGGGGTAAGGAGCAAGCCGAGTCATTTCAGGAGATGAAGGAAATCCTGACACGTGATGAGATCCTAGCCTACCCTGACTACAGCCAACCGTTCCTGCTGTATACTAATGCCAGCAAAGAAGGACTGAGAGCTGTCTTAAGTCAGAAGCAGAATGGCCAAGAGAAAGTGATCGCATACGCAAGCAGCAAGCTCCGCCCGACCGAGAGGAACCCAGAGAACTATAGCAGCTTTAAGTTGGAGTTCCTGGCCTTGGTCTGGGCCATCACTGAAAGGTTCAAGCACTATCTAGCCTCCAGTAAGTTCACTGCCTTCACTGATAACAACCCCTTGACCCATCTTGAAACAGCTAAGCTAGGAGCACTAGAACAACGATGGATGGCTCGGGTGTCAAATTATCAATTCACAATTAAATACCGGGCGGGCCGCAAGAACGCCAACGCCGATGCCCTGTCCAGGATGCCTCAAAAGTCAGACACAGAAGAAAAGTGGATGACCTGGAAGAGATTGAGCTACCTGCCTTTCACCGGAATGGGATGATCCACGAGCAACGAGCCTCCAGGAGGCAGCATGGAAAGATGTTAAACCCCCTGCCTCACCACAGCTGGAAAGAGACCCAGGACAGTGACCTGGTTGTAAGCTGCATTAAGAAGCTGATTACCCAAGAAGGTTCCTCCCTGGAAAAAGAAGCGTCCCTGCAAGCAAAACAGCTGTGAAACGAGAGAAGCCGGCTGTTTATCTACCGTGAGAAGCTGTGCCGGAGGTACGTCAATCCAAAAACCCATGAGATGGTATGGCAGATAGTGGTCCCCAAGACAGACATCCAAATGGTGTTGGAGGCCTACCACGATCAGGCGGGGCACTTTGGCTGGAAAAAGCTAGAGACCCTGCTGAAGTGTCGATTCTACTGGGTAGGAATGCGCAGCTCCATTGAGCAGTGGTGCCGGGACTGTGGACCCTGTGGCTTCAGAAGAAAAGACTACAACAGCCAGAAGGCACCCCTGCAACCCATCAAGATGATGCGACCCCTAGAGATCGTGGCCCTGGACCATGTCGAGCTGTCCCCCAGCAGGTCAGGGTACTCTTATGCTCTGACCATGGTGGATCACTACTCACGTTTCCTGGTGGTCGCCCCCGTCAAAGACCTGACGGCAGAGACAGCAGCAAAAACGTTCCAAGCGTATTTCTGTAGACCCCATGGTTATCCTGAGCTGGTGCTGACGGACCAAGGCCCGGCCTTTGAGGCTGAGTTGTTTTAGGAGTTCTGCCATCTCTACGGGTGTAAGAAGATAAGAACTACACCGTACCACCCACAAACCAATGGTCTCTGTGAGAAGATGAATAACATCATAATCGACCTGCTAAAGACCATACCACTTGAGGAGAGAAATCAGTGGCCAGACCTACTACCTGACCTAGTAGATCTGTACAATCACATACCAGTAAGCTCCACCAACTGCACTCCAGCATATCTCATGCGAGCAAGGCCAGGAAAGCTGCCCATGGACCTGGAGCTTGGTGTTGTAGAACCTGAAGCGGATGTGACCACTGAGGACTGGGACACGACCAGACAGGAGCAGTACAGAAGAGTACAAGCCTGTGTTGAAGACAGTCTCATTCAGGTGAGGGACAAGCAGGAAGCTCAATACAACAGAGGTGCCCAAGCAGAACCCTTCACACCTGGTGAAGTAGTACTAAAAAGGAAAAGAAGAAACAACAAACTTGATTACCTGTGGGAGAGGGAACCCTACACTGTGTTGAATTCAAGATTTGATAATAAGAAGACCTGCATAATTAGTAGAGACGGAGGAAGGACGACTGCAACAGTATCCAGGGATCACCTGAAGTTGTGTCCAGACCTGCTAAAGCCCCAAGAAGAGGTGCCTCTCACCGTACCGGAGGAGCCTAAAGAAGCAGTAATACACACTGACTTAGGAGATTTCCCGGCAAATTGGCCCCAACTAGGAGGAGCAGTAATCATCCCTGTAATCACCTTCTACCCACAGCAAGAAGAGCCTGTAAGTGCTGAGAAGGAGCCAGCTCAAGAAAAATCCCCCGACTAAGGATGCCTGGTAGGAGAAGAGCAAGATGGCCCAGCCAATGGTGAACTTGTCAGTCCTGTAGAGAGGTCAATGCAGCCTAGTAGCCCCTCCACACCTAGCACTGACACATTGGGAGGTAGAGCACCTATTAGTGCCTCACGCATTCCAGTACCACGCAGATCTATACGTAGTACTAGAGGTCAACCCCTTGTCAGGTATAATCAGTAAAATAGCTAAACTCTGACAAATGTAGATAGTTACCCCTGGGGTATTGAACTGTATTTCTGTGTGTTTTCATGCATATGTATATTATTTTGTGCTTTGCTTTATTACTGAACAGTTCAAGTTATATGGACACTTTGCCTAATGACTTCCTCATTTATCTAAGAACTCCGTGGCTGAGGACTGTGTGCAGCCCAAAAACTATTTATTGTATATAATTGCGCTCCCTGGAGTGCCCCTTTAGGTGAGCTCAGAAGTAAAACCTGTCTGGAGTGGCTCTACTGGAGGTCCAACTCAGGATCTTCATGCCCTGCAGCCACCCCAGGGCTTACTTTGAGGGTTTGGGACAGGTCCCTCAAACCACCAAGTACTCTACCCTGTGAGATGGACATCCTGTCTGGGAACCTCACCATAAGAGACTTGAATTCTAAGGACACTTTGTACCTGTTTGTTACTATGCAACGTTTAAGAAATGTGCCTCCCATAAAGGGAAGAGTTATTGCATTGTTAATGTTTACTATTGTTGTTTTAAAATGTACTTCAGCCCGGGAGTGCTGAGCTTTGCTAGGGGGGAATGTGGCGCCCAGCTGCGCTTGGTACCACAGATCCTAGAAGGATGCATTAACGGAATCCTCCACAAGAGGCCCCCATAAACATTCACACATCTCCACCTTCCACCTCAGACCAGCAGAGGGAGCCTGTTAGGGATATAAATAGGGATGGAGGAGCTAGGCAGTTCAGTTCCTGTGGAGAATTCCTGTTGAGTGAGACACAGAAACAGGTCAGTCTGCAGTGGAGCTCAGTCTAGTTTAGAGAACTCAGCTAATAGTTCAGCAGTGGAGCACGAGGCTCCTGCTAGCTAGATTCAGGGAGCTCAGTTGGAGCTTAAGGTGTAACGGTGCCATAAGATCGGTGAAGAGTGGCAAGCTGCCGTTAGTGTGAGTAGCCTAGTGAGGGCCGAGCGTGGCCAAAGGCGAGTGGAAAGTGAGTAGCAGTGGGGGCAGAGGAGCTTACCCAGCTCACCCCGAAACATATACCGTACACCGGGTCCGAGCTTACCGGGATCTCCAAAACCCAGTAAGGCATAACCAGAAACCCTGGAGAACTACAGGTCCCAGGTTCACCAGAGAGCTGATACGTAACAAAGCCAGGAGACACATAGGCCCCGTAAGCTGGGAGCGTGCACTCCAAGAGAAGGCCCTACCACAACATCAGCCGGTGCAGGACAGAGATAAAGTTAGGCCTAGCTTCAGGCAGGTCAGAAACTTACCACGCAGAGGCAAGAAACAGGAGGCCCTACACCCGCTCATTGGGAAGGATCCTGATATGCACCCTTCACCCTACAGTGCTCCGGGACGTGCCTAAATTTCCATCAGTAAAAGGTACTGAAGTGACTATCGTGTCTGTCCCTGTTCTTGCTCTGACCCGGCTGGGTCTCACCTGTCCTGCATCCCCCTCTCCGTACGCTGCCCTGAGGCCTAGCTCCACCTGTGGGGAGCTATACCATCGAGCTGCCTTATCACCGGCCTCAGTGGACTGCCGCAGCGCTGGTGATTCTCACCAGAAACCACAGGTGGCGTCATGAACTTCCATAAAATTAACAAACAATCCCCTTTTAAAAGCTGACCCCAGGGTACGGGCCCGGGAGCGGACCACCGCGACATCCCCAAGGCCAGCAAAGGCCCGGGTACCGAGTCGTCGCCATCTCCCTGGGCTAGTCACTAACATACATGCCACTTCCCCAGGTTCATAAGTTAAGTGCCAGTATTACAGTATCCATAGCCTATTAGGAGGTTTACAAAAAGGTATTTGCGCTCTACTTTTTTGATTCGGTGTAATGAGGAGACTGCTTCATGTTATTTCATTTTTACAACAAAGATAAACATATTTAACTAGTATTTTCACCCCTTGTTTATATGTTCTGGAGGTCCCATGAAAATGACCATCTCTATCATAAACTGAAAAAGCTGCAGAACGCATTTTTACATATTTATTGGCAACTGTCCATGATATCATGGAGAACAAAAATATTTACAGAATAATTGAATTACCAAAAATAAAAGTAATATAAATCTATAGCTTAGAAATAATATGAATACATTGGTGGCAATAATGCGAATTATAAAATTATAATAATTACAGTAGTCAAGTAGCTTTAAAGTGATCAGACATCTATTTTTTAGAAAAAATATTGGTCAAAAGTCCCTTAGTTTCACTGCATTTTTCTATCACTTTATACACAGTTGGCAACCCTGATATAATTGAAAATGGCACTCGAATTTTGGTATGAAATACAAACAATTCACCAGTGAAGAACAAAGTGGGAAATAGAACCATAAAACATGTAAGTTCCAATTAAAGGGGTACTCCAAGAATGTAATAAAATGGGCCCCGTGACAGAATTCAAACGACAGCCATCCTAGTCACATTTGAGGATGGCCTGCAGTCTGAAAAAATACAGCTCCCGAGACGTGTGTCTTAAATGACAAAAGCTGCATTGTAATCACATATACTGGTGAGGTGCCAGAGAAGTGTATGACAGAAGAAACATATTTTTTTCATGCTCATTCAACCACGAGGAGTCATTTGAAACACAGGTCTGAGGAGATGTGTTTCTTCAGACTGCATTCTGTTCTGTTCTGTTACGTGACTAGGATGGGCTGTCATTTGAATTATGTGAAGGGGGCCATTTTATTACATTTTTGGAGAACCCCTCTAGATTTGCAAGTAATGGGGGTGAATAGAACTGACCCACACTTAACCCCCTTACACAATACAGTATTATTTTTATGTAAATAAAAACTGTGTATTAACCCCTTAGTGACCCAACCAATTTTGACCTTAATGACCAAGCCAAATTTTACAATTCTGACAAGTGTCACTGTATGAAGTAATAACTCTGAAACGCTTAAATGGATCCAACTGATTCTGAGATTGTTTTTTTCGTGACACATTGTACTTCATGATAGTGGCAACATTTCTTTGACATGACTTGCATTTATTTGTGAAAAAAAATAAAAATGAAGAACATTTTGCAATTTTCAAACTTTGAATTCTTATGCCCTTAAATCAGAGTCATGTCACAGAAAATAGTTAAAAAATAACATTTCACACATATCTACTTTGCATCTGCGCAATTTTTGAAACAATTTTTTTTTGTTAGGAAGTTAAAAGGGTTAAAAGTTGACCAGCGATTTCTAATTTTTCCAACAAAATTTACAAAACCATTTTTTTTAGGGAATGCATCACATTTGAAGTGACTTTGAGGGGTCTATATGACAGAAAATACCCAAAAGTGACCCCATTCTAAAAACTGCACCCTTAAGGTAATCAAAAGCTCAATCAAGAAGTTTATTAACCCTTCAGGTGCTTTACAGGAATTGAAGCAATGTGGAAGGAAAAAATGAACATTTAACTTTTTTTCACAAAATGTTACTTTAGACCCCAATTTTTTTATTTTTGCAAGGGTAACAGGAAAAAATAGACCCTAAAATTTGTTTGTGCAATTTCTCCTGAGCAAGTTGATACCCCATATGTGGGGGAAAACCAATATTTGGGCACACAGCAGTGCTCGGAGGGGAAGGCACACTGTTTGACTTTTTGAATGCAAAATTGGCTGGAATCGAGAGCGGACGCCATGTTACGTTTGGAGATCCCCTGATGTGTCTAAAGAGTGGAAAACCCTCACAAGTAGCCCCATTTTGGTAACTACACCACTCAAGAATTTTATCCAGGGGTATAGTGAGCATTTTGAACCCATGGGTACAACACATAATTTGATAATAATAGGTCGTTATATTGAAAAAGTTAATTTTTCCAAATCTTGCTTAAGCCCCAAATTTCTCACTTTTGCCAGAGGTTACACCAAAAAGTGGACCCCATAATTTGTTACCCACTTTCTTACGAGAGCGGCGATACCCCACGTGTAGTCAAAAAGTTTTGTTTGGACAAATGGCAGAGCTCAGGGCGGAAGGAGCAAAGCAGGGTGTACACCTGCTCCACACTGAATGTTCTGCGGCCTATTAGTATTTTTTATATGCCTGCCTAACAGAAAAGCCTAAACCTAATCTAACACTACTTGACCTAAACCTTACACTACTAGAAATAAACCTAATCTGACACTAGTATTTTTTCTTTTACTTTTGAAAAACTTGTAAGCCTAACCCTAATAAGCTTAACCCTAGTAACCCTAACCATAGTAATTCTAACCCTAGTAACCCTAACCGCAATGAATGAAAAAAAATTATAAAAAAAAAAAAATGTAATCTGACAAGGGGGATGACACAGAAGGGGGGTGATCAATAAGGTTTAGGAGATTTACAGAAACTATTATTCGGGGCTTTTGATCACTGTGATAGACCCTATCACATTAATCAAAAGCCATCAGCCAATGAGAAAAATCCCAGCGGTTGCAGGGTGCAGGGAGACAGATCTTGGTGAACACACTACGCATGTGCCTGTCATTTTCTTTCAGCAGAAGAAGGAGGGGGGCCAGCGGATCACGGATCTGGTACCTAATGTACTGTGGGGGGCTCAGGAACCTAATTCTCTTTTCTTTGATATGTTAGATCATATCAGAGGAGAGAGAAATTAATTTTAAATCAGACTTTTTATGTGATCGCTGTTATTCGGTGAATAATGGCGATCACGTGACGGGGGACCTTTAAAACCACCCCTGATCATGTTTTCCCGGTAGCTGAGACCCTGGATATTTTCCAATGCTGGGGGGCGCTATATACTTATTTCTCAACACCATTAAAAAGCATATCGGCGGTCGTTAACGGCTTAATGTTGTAAACTGTATTGCAATATACAATGTTTTACATAGCGTCTAACATATACAATAATAACCAGAAAACCATATTCAGTTGTCACCATTTCTTAATGACACCAGGATCAGTGTTCCTAGATGTCATCTTGCCAAAGGAGGAAGTGTAAATTAGTGGGGGCCAGTGTTCTTTTGCACCGTATTGACTTGATGCTGGACTTTGTGATACCGGAAGGCTGATGTAGGTCCTCAGAGAAGTGTGTGCAGCAAAATGCATGTGTGGTAAATAGACCTGCTGATCAGTGGAGCTCCTGGCCTATTTAGAAACTTAAAGGGGTTTTCCCATGAACAAAAGTTAATTTTAATCAATAGATATTGTGATAATAATAAGTTTCCCAATTAGATGTGTTTAAATAAAATGTTCCTGTGCTGAGATAATCTTATAAATGTTCCCCTGTGTACTGTGTTATGGCTGTGTCTGACTGTACAGAGACATGGTCTGATCATACCACATCTCCTGGGCAAGAGGGGAGGAAATAAAAGTATACAGACATTACAGCATTCGATCGCTAATTATTCTTTCATTAAGTAAAACATTGTTTAAAAACAAGACAGGGAAATGTTTTACCTCACAAAAAGAATCAGCTGCGATCCCATGTTGTAATATCTGTAGGAACATTTTATTTAAACACATCAAATTGTGAAAATTATCATTATTCCAAGATCTATTGATTAAAATGAACTTTTGTTCATGTGAAAACCCCTTTAAGCCCCGAGCTGTATTGATCATGCATTGTTCAGGGATAATAATCAAGTTATTAAGCAATTATTAATGGCATGCACATCTATACAGTCACAAGCTGTGGGTGGTTAGAAGGCTGTACATGACAAACAAAAAGGCCTAACAGTTGCCTGGATCCTTGGAGTTGGTTTGAGCAAGAATTTTCACCCATCTTTGGTGTAACCTTACCCACTAGAAAATTTGTGGTCCGCTGCACAGTTTTGTTGGCCCCAGGAAGAGACTGCTGCTACTTATGCAATCATTTCCCACTTTGTGTGAATGTAGCAAAGCATGTGTACGACTTAAAATTAATGTAATCTATAATCAGACATTTTGCTTTATGCTGATGAAGGGCAAACACCCCAAAACATGTGACTGTAAATATAGTGTCTGGTTTGTCATTTCATAGAATCATAGAATCATAGAATGGTAGAGTTGGAAGGGACCTCCTGGGTCATCTGGTCCAACCCCCTGCTCAAAGCAGGATTCACTAGATCATCTCAGACAGATGTCTGTCCAGCCTCTGTTTGAAGACGTCCATTGAAGGGGAACTCACCACCTCTCGTGGCAGCCTGTTCCACTCATTAATCACCCTAACTGTCAAAAAGTTTTTTCTAATATCTAATCTGTGTCTCCTCCCATTTAGTTTCATCCCATTGCTTCTAGTCTTTCCTTGTGCAAATGAGAATAAAGATGATCCTTCTACAATGTGACAGCCCTTGACATATTTTATCCAAAGTCATGTTGCAAGGCTCCTTTTAAAGGTCGATATTCACTTTTACAGTTGCTACTGCCAATAGATGTCACTAGAGTTCAAGAGTTCTTCTTTTCTGAAGAGGCAATTGCCTATTTGATTTCCCAGAGGAGCCTTGCATAACTTATAAGTGTCTTTAAGGCGGTTTGGCACTCTCCACAATGAGAGAAGTTACCCCTTAAACACCTATCAGAAGCCTCTCATCCAGCCAAGTCAGACCACTTGCTTTGAACTGATGTGGGACAACTACCCTGAAACACATGTCTACAAATATAGTGTCTGGTTTGGCTTTTATCCTAAGTCATGTGGTGGATATTGACTTTTAGGATTGCCACTTCCAATAGGTGGCACTAAAGTTCAAGTCCTTTTTCTCTCTGAAGAGGCAATTTGTATATTTAACCACTGAGACATACATTCTTCTATATGCAAAGAAATAAAGCTTATTTCCTTCTTGCAAATAGTGTCTGTGACATTTCAACACCCCCAACACATATTCACACTTGTGTCTCAATGTTTTTTTCCCTATATTTGATTTAGCTTTTTGAAAAAAAGACCCCTGCTGAAAAGTTGCAGCTCATCTGCTTATTTCTCATATATTTTTTTTTTAGTTTTAGCTATATAGAAAAAACAGGAAGAAAAGCGAAAACAGAAACTAACAAAGAATCTGTTATCACATCAATATGTAGAATGCGAAACAAAATATGCAAATGACTATTTAAGCCAAAAGAGGTGACATAAGTGTACCAAAGTTACAAAGATGAACAGCATTTAAAAAGGGAGGGAAAAAAGTGGAGGCGTATCAACTATGAAAGAGAAAATGCTAGTGTAACATCCCTGGCGGCGTGCTGGCATGGCTTACCATCTCCCACCATGCAAGACCGCCAACTTACCTATCAGTCCAGGCTGCACACTTTGCTCCAGTACCTGCTGTGTGCATGTCTCTTGTCTGATTGCTTAGGGTGGCGGCGCGGTTACTGCCTGATTCTTAAAGTTACAGTGTGCTCACTCCTAATGCGTCCCCAGCCTATTGCTGTGAGTCAGTGGATACTTAAACCCCCTCCACCCAGTAGGAGGTGCCTGAGCAACACTTTCTTTCAGTGTGTTCTGTGCAACTGAATTGCCAGGTCCTGTCCTGTATCTTGTCTGTTTCGGCCACCCTGGGGACTGTATACCCAGGCCTGTTACCTGTATCTGTGACTTCTAGTCTGTTCCGCCACCCTGGGGGCTGTATACCCAGGCCTGTTACCTGTATCTGTGACTTCTAGTCTGTTCCGCCACCCTGGGGGCTGTATACCCAGGCCTGTTACCTGTATCTGTGACTTCTAGTCTGTTTCTGCCACCCTGGGGGCTGAGTTCCCAGGCTCGATCCTGTATCTTGTTCCGGGTTCAGTTCCTGTCTGAACTGTGTCCTAGCCCGTTACCTGTTTGTCTCTATGTCCGTACCCTCCCTTTTCCTGCAGTGTCTGAACCTGCACCTAATTCCAACTCGTTGTCTCTGTACTTCTGTTTGTGAGTTTTGTGTTCACTCGCTACTTCATTGTAAGTACCTTGTGTGTATCTGGTTCGTTCTGCTTGTCCCGTTTCCCTGTCTCCGTATCTACCTCCTGTGTTCTAACTATCTTCCTGTGTTTCCCAGTCTGCTTCATGTGAACAGAGCCCTGTCCTGTCTGCCTGCACCTTCTGCTCTGCGGTTTCGCCCTGCTCAGTTCGACTCCGCCTGTTCCTCCGCACCTGCGGTTTCGCTCTGCTCTGTTCTGCCTCGCTTGTCCTCCGCACCGGTGGTTTCGCTCTGCTCTGCTTGTCCACCGCACCTGCGGTTTCGCTCTGCTCTGCTTGTCCTCCGCACCTGCGGTTTTGCTCTGCTCTGCTTGTCCACCGCACCTGCAGTTTCGCTCTGCTCTGCTTGTCCACCGCACCTGTGGTTTCGCTCTGCTCTGCTTGTCCACCGCACCTGCGGTTTCGCTCTGCTCTGCTTGTCCACCGCACCTGCGGTTTCGCTCTGCTCTGCTTGTCCACCGCACCTGCAGCTTCGCTCTGCTCTGCTTGTCCACCACACCTGCGGTTTCGCTCTGCTCTGCTTGTCCTCCGCACCTGCGGTTTCGCTCTGCTCTGCTTGTCCTCCGAACCTGCGGTTTCGCTCTGCTCTGCTTGTCCACTGCACCTGCGGTTTCGCTCAGCTCTGCTTGTCCTCCGCACCTGTGGTTTCCCTCTGCTCTGCTTGTCCTCCATGCCTGCGGTTCTGCTCTGCTTGTCCACCGCACCTGCGGCTCTGTTCCTCAATGCCAGTCTGTACTGGTCCCTATCCAGCCTGCGTTCCTACCTGCCAGTACTCACCTGTCTGCATACCAGCCGTGCCTGCCAGTACCCGCCTGTCTACATACCATCCGTGCCTGCCAGTACCCGCCTGTCTGCATAACAGCCATGCCTGTCAGTAGCCGCCTGTCTGCATACCAGCCGTGCCTGCCAGTACTCACCTGTCTGCATACCAGCCGTGCCTGCCAGTACCCACCTGTCTGCATACCAGCCGTGCCTGCCCGTTCCTGCATTCCCCGGTGTGGGTCAACAGCTGTGACCGGGGTCTGACCTGGAGTAGCACCTGGGCCACCTCCCACGTCCCTCCTCAGACCACGGAGTCGATTAAGCCGCCATGTGTTCGTGGTCGGATCTGGCGAGGCCCCTAGTCACGCCCCTCCAGGCACTCGGTTCGTGGCCCAGTGGGACCACTAATCACGCACATGCCAGTCAGTCCGGGCGTGAGCGTAACAGCTGGAGTTACTGTTAAAGTCACTCAAGATAAAAACTGAACAAAAAAGGAAAATGCTAGAGATGGAGTCCAGTATCAGACAGCTATGATCTGAAAAATAACAAAAAACTATGATGCTATGAACATAAAAATCATAAACAATTCTGCAAACAAAGAAAAAACATGATGAAAGCAAAATACATTTAACGTGATTATATGAATGAAACGTTAAAGCTATTCTATGTACAATTTGTTGCCATTCATTTTTAATGATCCTTTCTTTCTTTTTTTATATATATGTTATTACTCAAACTTTAGACAAAAAAATGCAAACTATAGAAAAAAAATTTATTTCCTATGAGCTGTTACAAAAATGACTTCTACTGTGGTTTTATTCTCCTAATAGCATGTTATGCAGATCTAAAAGACCATCCCCTGGAATACACAGGATACTGTGAATGGAGCCCTGGAACCTCAAGAGTAGGACTTTACAGATCCTTCCAGTATGGAGTAGAGGTGTGCATGTACGGCCTCAGCACTATTTATTGTCTATATGACTGCCAAGTACAGCACTGGAATTTTCCGGAAGTCCCATAGACAATGAACAGAGCTGATGTTTGTGCTTTCACCCTTGTACTCTATTCAGGACCATTCTTGGTTTTGTAGAGCCCCGTTCTCAGTATACATAGGGTTCCCAGAGGTCGGACCCAAAACAATCACCCATGGATATACTATTGCTTACTTTTTTGAGAGCAACCCTTTAACAAAGTACTTTACCATGATTAAAGGGGTTGCCCACTACTCAGACAACCCCTCCTTAATTGCTATATTCCTCTTTTATAATATCAGCCTATGTGCATCTCCGATGTGATACCAGCGCTGTTCCAGGGATGACGGCATTAGGTCTCCCGGGGCTTGCATGACATTGTTATGCCATGTGAGACCCAGCCAATCAGCAGCCTATTCCCGCTCACTTTATTTAGATAAAACTGACACCTGGATGAAGTGAGAACCACTGCTACTCTTTGACTTCCTCCAAATCTCAGCCACCTCAGAAGGAAGTGAGAGGATATCAGCCACCAAGTGGCTGCAGGGCTCACATGGCATAACAATGTCATGCAAGCCCTGGGAGACCTAGTGTTGTGATCACTGAAACAGTGCTGGCATCGGAGGTGAGTGTATGCTGTTATTATTTTATAAGGGGGAATATAGCAATTAAAAAGGGGTTGTCAGAGTTTTGGACAACACGTTTAAATATGAACTTTGTTGGTAAAACAGCTATTTGAGTCATGAGGATTGTTTTCTATCAGTAATGTGATTCCTTTCTCTGTTAATTTGTGTTAATTTATGAACGATATACATATTAATACATTTAGTGAACTAGATGACCACAATTATAGCCAAACAGCTGTGATATATATATATATAAAAAAAGTAAACTTATCTAACCTTGTCCTGACATAACAGGTATTGGGAAATTATATTAAAATTCACAAGTAGATTGTTGTCCTTCAGCTCTTCATTTAAGCAATATAGGCAATGTGTGGGGCAATGGCAGCTAATGAATCAAATGTATGAGTTCTACTCACTGTTTAGTGACGATTTAATTACAGAAGTCTGTGTTCTTTGAGGGCAGCATCAGAAATGGGATTTCTAGCCACATGTAAGCTACGGCCATGTGTCTGGAAGTCTTTTAAGGTCACCATAAATGCAGACAGAGACAGCAAATGCAGACAGCAATTATGTACATTATCTTCATTATTTAATGCATTACTTTTACATGTACTGCTTTAATTTAGCATCTCTTTCATATTCTAAGTTTATCAATGTTTATTCCATCTTTACAAGGCTATTCATTATTGTAAGGTTTTATTAGGAACATAGCCATGCTGTGTTCATCCCTGCATATACTCTGCATGTAACACGTAACACCATAATAAGAACTCTATGCCCCTATTAGATGTTCCTGCTGCATTTGGACCAGAAAGCAGGGTGGAACGGTTGTAAAGGAGCAGCAAACTGTCTTTGTTAAAGCTTGCCTCTAGCATAGAAGAAATTAAGGAACCTAAAATAGCATATAGATAGCAAATAAAGGCATAATAATCCTTCTGGATTCTCCACTTGACTTAACTTTTAGTTTAAAGGGGTTATCCATTATTTTTTTATTGATGAAACAGTGTACACAGTGGAATGCCACAACTCCGCACATTGTTTAGTAGCCAATGCTGGGTACAGAAGATCAGGTCCTTTTCTCTTCAACAGAAGCTGTTCCACTCTGTACACTTTTAAATCCAGCTGCCACCGGAAGCGATGCCTGCTGCCTAAAGCTATGCTGCGGCCCTCTTTCCTGAGTGATCATTCAATCCTAGCCCGTATGGCAGGCAGCTTGAGCCTTTAACAGGTGTCGCTCCTTCATGGCGGCTCTGGGCTCTAGTATGCTGCTGAGCCGCCGGGTGTTTGGTGGGGCCAGGAGACTCCTGCCCTCCGGATTTAGCTGCCGGGACTTCAGTACCCGAGCAACCATGGACTCCGGTGTCCGGTTTCTAGCGCTTTTCTCTGGGGCAAGCTTGGTCACAGCTCTCCTCCCCAGGTTCTCCCTCGTCTTCCACTCGCTCTCCTCTGTCCCCAACTGACTCTCCTCCGTCTCCAACTGACTCCCCTAACCCCCGCCTCCAGGCCCCAATTTAAAGGGGAAGCTCCCCTGAAACCGGGTTAGAGCTCCCCATTCTGGACTGGAGCCAGGAAAAGTGTTGGAGGCTGGTGTTACCTGATAAGTGGACCTCTCCTTGCTTCCAGGCATGGCATCACCCCCTGTGAGGAAAGCAATGCCAATGTGGCAACCGGACTCCTGGGGTGCCACATACATCCCTAGTTAAATTCAGTACTCCCGGACTGAGGACACCTTTAGAGTTAAACAATTAACAACAATAACGATTTATATTATCAAGAATTTACAAAATCTCAAAAAGGCAAAAATTACAGAGCAAAAAACAAACAAACAAAAATTGGGAGCAGTCATTGCGGCGCTTATTCTTTACGCCGCTATCCGGGAATTGTCTTTTTCCGGGTACCTAAAGGTTGGTTGGTGGGAACCACCTTATCCCACTTCGTGTATCATCCTTGGGCGTGGCTTCAGGGCACTCTGTCGGTGGGCCTGGTTTTCGGCCACACCTGCGGTTTATTTTCAAGGCTAGCAATTAACTTTACTCAATATTATTCTGACCACATCTAGTCTTGTGGTCCATTTGTCCATACATATAATAACTATATGCACTCACGATTGCTTAAAAGTTCTTACAGGAAGTCTCTGTAGGCTCTCATGCTTAACGGCTTCAATTATATATAATATACACTATTATATTATTACACTTTAGTCCCTATAATGGGCAGGGAGCTGACCTCTGGTACTACGGGTTGATCTACGCAGTACAGTTATTGCTAATGACCTACCCGGGTCACTGGTGTCTACCGCTGCTGTGGTGGGTGCACTATTCACTACGCTACTTGTGGGCCTACGTAGTACTGGTAAACCAGATTGCCTTCTGCGAACTCCTAAACTCACCATGGGACTGACAGATTCACCGCTAGCAGGGGGTAGATTCACTCGTTCCACTGCGGTTGTGGCATCTGTTGCTGGGGCCGTCTGGTCTCCTAACTGTTCTAGAGTCTCTGCGGCTTCTGGTAAGGCTACTTGGGGAAAGGTCAGGACAGGTACCATGATTGCTTGGTTCACCTGCATCCAAGACCGGGGAAATTCTCCAAGGATGGTTTGGACCGTCTCTTCCACTTTTTCTGTGTGCTGGGTGCTGTTTTGGTATTCCTGTTGGTGTCTCAATTGATCAGGGCATATCTTTAGGTGGTCTCTTGAGACTGTCGCTGAAGTCTCTCCTCCATCTTTACTGATGAGGCATACATTGGTGTTGTCGAAATTTGAAGGTAAGACGGTGTATGGCTCAACCTCACACTGATCGTCTAATTTGTGAACCCGTCTCTTCCTTTTGAGTACCTGTTCTCCAGGTGACAAGGGAACTGCAGGTGCGTGCTGATTATAAGTTCTTTCCTGCCTCTGTCTCGCCTGGGACAAACTTCTCTCTACACGTTCTTGCACCTTGCCATATTGTTGCTGCCGCTCTGTATCCCAGTCTACATCTGGTGATGTCGTCTCAGGTGTTAAAACTCCCATGTCTAAGTCAATGGGTAACTTGCCAGGTCTTGCCCTCATCAGGTAGGCGGGTGTACAGTTGGTGGAGTTCACCGGGATGTGGTTATATAGGTCTACCAAATCCGGTATCTTCTCTGGCCACAGGCTACTCTCTTCAAGGGGCAGCATCTTCAACAGGTCTATTACTACCTGGTTCATTTTCTCGCATAACCCATTGGTCTGGGGATGATACGGTGTCGTCATTATTTTCTTGCAGCCGTACAAGTTACAGAACTCCTGAAACACTTCTGCTTCAAAGGCTGTACCTTGGTTGGTAAGCACTTGTTCAGGGTAACCGTGCGGACGACAAAAGTGTTGTTGAAACGCTTTGGCTGCCGTCTTAGCCGTCTAATCTTTCACTGGCACTACTACCAGGAATGGAGAGTAGCTGTCTACTATGGTGAGAGTGTAGAAATAGCCTGACCAGCTTGGGACTAGCTTCACGTGGTCCAAGGCTACCAGTTCAAGTGGTTGTTTGGTGACTATGGGCTGCAGGGGAGCCCTCTGGCTATCATGGTCTTTCCGTCTCAGGTTGCATGGACCACATTCTTGATACCATCTCTCAATTGCTTTCCTCATGCCAACCCAGTAGAATCGCTCACGTAGCAGGACTTCCAACTTCTTCCACCCAAAGTGTCCTGCTCCATCGTGGTACGCCTCTAAGACCATTGGCGCATCCCGCTTCGGGACTACCACCTGCCAGACCAGTTTGTGTGTCCGAGAGTTGATGCTTCTCCGACACAGCTTTCCCTCGTAGATGAACAGCTTGCCCTTCTCCTTCTACAACTGTTGGGTCTCCTGTGGAGGATCAGGACCAGGGTGCAAGTCAGTTTGTGTCAGCAACTCCTTTACTAGGCGGACAGCCGGGTCGCTATCCTGCGTCTCTGCACATCTATGGTGGGTCAATGGGTTAAATGTGGCCTCTCTGTTGGCGGAGCACTTTTCCCTCACACAGTGGGAGCACTGGGTCACCCCGTGATGATGGAAAGCCTGTAGCTCTATCTCCTCCAGCTCTTCCGGGTCTTCTCCCCCATCTGGCAAGACGGGCATCCTGGACAGCGCATCAGCATTAGCGTTTTTATGCCCCGCCCGATACTTGATGGTAAACTCATAGTTGGACAGCTGGGCCATCCATCGCTGCTCCAGCGCACCTAGTTTCGCCGTTTCAAGGTGGGTCAGTGGATTATTGTCTGTGAAAATGGTAAACTTCACTGAAGCCAGGTAGTGTTTGAAGCGCTCTGTTATAGCCCAGACTATGGCTAGAAACTCCAACTTAACGGAACTATAGTTGTCAGGGTTCCTTTCCGTGGGACGGAGCTTCCTGCTGGTGTAGGCAATCACTCTCTCTCTGCCTTGCTGTACCTGGGACAGCACCGCTCCCAATCCCATCCCAATCCCAAATGCTGGCATCTGTATAGAGTATAAAGGGTTGGCCATAGTCGAGGTAGGCTAAGACTTCGTCTCCCGTAAGAGCCACCTTGAAATGGCGAAGCTAGGTGCGCTGGAGAAGCGATGGATGGCCCGGTTGTCCAACTACGAGTTAACCATCAAGTATCGGGCGGGGCATAAAAACGCTAATGCTGATGAGTCCGTTGCCACTTTGGCATTGCCTCCCTTGCCATGCCTGGAAGCAAGGAGGGGTCCCCTTATCAGGTAACACCAGCATCCAAACTTTTCCTGGCTCCAGACCAGAAGGGGGAGCTCTAACCCAGTTTCAGGGGAGCTTCCCCTTTAAATTGGGTCCCTGTGGCGGGGGTTAATAGAGTCAGTTGGAGACGGAGGAGAGTCAGTTGGGGACGGAGGAGAGTGAGAAAAAGACGAGGGAGAACCTGGGGAGGAGAGCTGTGACCAAGCTCGCCCCAGAGAAAAGCATCATTGCTTCTAGTAAGCCGGATCTCCATTACCTTGTGTTAAAACACAAAATTTAAGCTTGGCTTAAGATGGTATACATGCAGCACATAAGTGCATGTTTCACAATGGCCATAAATCAGAAAAACCTACAAGAAGCAAAATGAAAATAAACCCTGCTGTAAATAAATAAAAATCAAGTGCATTTAAATAAAATAGGGTTCTTAGTAACACTGTTTTTGATCAAAAATAGTATGAAAGCTGTCCCACCAGCGACAAGGTGAACCCATTCGGGATAGAACCTACTCTGTCTAATATTAAAAACTTTACCATGTGTCAAAGTTTTTGATCAAAAATAGTATGACGTTCTATCCCGAATGGGTTCACCTTGTCGCTGGTGGGATAGCTTTCATTATAGGTGCCCTGAAGCTGCAATGGATGGCCTGGCTGTCCAACTACGAGTTTACCATCAAGTATCGGTTGGGACATAAAAACGCTAATGCTGATGCGCTGTCCAGGATGCCCGACTTGCCAGATGGGGGAGAAGTCCCAGAAGAGCTGGAGGAGATAGAGCTACAGGCTTTCCATCGTCACGGGGTGACCCAGTGCTCCCACTATGTGAGGGACAAGCGCTCCGCCAACAGAGAGGCCACATTTAACCCATTGCCCCACCATGGATGGGTAGAGACGCAGGATAGCGACCCGGCCTAGTAAAGGAGTTGCTGACACAAGCTGACTCGCACCCTGGTCCAGATCCTCCACAGGAGACCCAACAGTTGTGAAGGAGAAGGGCAAGCTGTTCATCTATGAGGCAAAGCTGTGTCAGAGAAGCATCAACTCCTGGACACACAAACTGGTCTGGCAGGTGGTAGTCCCGAAGCGGGATGCGCCAATGGTCTTAGAGGCGCACCACGATGAAGCAGGACTCTTCGGGTGGAAGAAGTTGGAAGTCCTGCTATGTGAGCGATTCTACTGGGTTGGCATGAGGAAAGCAATCAAGAGATGGTGTCAAGAATGTGGTCCATGCAACCTGAGACGAAAAGACCGTGATAGCCAGAGGGCTCCCCTGCAGCCCATAGTCACCAAACAACCACTTGAACTGGTAGCCTTGGACCACATAAAGCTATCCCCAAGCTGGTCAGGCTATGTCTACGCTCTCACCATAGTAGACTACTACTCACATTTCCTGGTAGTAGTGTCAGAGAAGGATCAGATGGCTAAGACGGCAGCCAAAGCGATTCAACAACACTTTTGCCGCCTGCACGGTACCCTAAACGAGTGCTTACCGACCAAGGCACGGCCTTTGAAGCAGAAGTGTTTCAGGAGTTCTGTAACATGTACGACTGCAAGAAAAAAAGGACGACGCCGTATCATTCCCAGACCAACGGTTTATGCGAGAAAATGAACCAGGTAGTAATAGACCTGTTGAAGACGCTGCCCCTGGAAGAGAGTAGCCTGTGGCCAGAGAAGTTACCTGATTTGGTAGACCTATATAACCACATCCCAGTGAACTCCACCAAATGTACACCCGCCTACCTGATGAGGGCAAGACCTGGCAAGTTACCCATTGACTTAGACATGGGAGTTTTAACACCTGAGACAACATCACCAGATGCAGACTGGGATACAGAGCGGCAGCAACAATACAGCAAGGTGCAAGAATGTGTAAAGAGAAGTTTGTCCCAGGCGAGACAGAGGCAGGAAAGAACTTATAATCAGCACGCACCTGGAGTTCCCTTGTCACCTGGAGAACAGGTACTCAAAAGAAAGAGACAAGTTCACAAATTAGACGATCAGTGGGAGGTTGAGGCATACACCGCCTTACCTTCAAATTTCGACAACACCAAGGTATGCCTCATCAGTAAAGATGGAGGAGAGACTTCGGCGGCAGTCTCAAGAGACCACCTAAAGATATGCCCTGATCAATTGAGAGACCAACAGGAATACCAAAACAGCCCCCAGCACACAGAAAAAGTGGAAGAGATGGTTCAAACCATCCTTGGAGAATTTCTCCGGTCTTGGATGCAGGTGAACCAAGCAATCGTGGTACCTGTCCTGACCTTTCCCCAAATAGCCTTACCAGAAGCCGCAGAGACTATAGAACAGCTGGGAGACCATACGGCCCCAGCAACAGATGCCACAACTGCAGTAGAACGAGTGAATCTACCCCCTGCTAGCATTGAATCTGGCAGTCCCATGGTGAGTTTAGGAGTTCGCAGAAGGTAATCTAGTATACCAGCACTACGTAGGTCCACAAGTAGCATAGTGAATAGTGCACCCACCACACCAGCGGTAGACACTAGAGACCCGGGTAGGTCATTAGCAATAACTGTACTGCGTTGATCAACCCGTAGTACCAGAAGTCAGCTCCCTGCCCGTTTTGGGGACTAAGGTATAATAAGTAGTGTTGAGCGAGCATGCTCGACACTGCTTGGTACTCGCCCGAGCATCTCAATACTCGGGCTGTTCGGTGAGCACCGAGCATTTTCGGGTTACTCGGGTGGGAGCTCAGGTCTCCGCCCTGCATGTTTGGTGCTCTTTACAGAGCCAATGAACATGCAGGGATTGCCAGCCAGTCACTGTAATGCCGCATCCATGTTGGTTGTGGGCATAACAGTGATTGGCTGGCCGCACAGCGTCACCTCGAGTATTTAAAACCGGGCGCCGCCATCTTAGACACAGTCGCTCCGGATCAGAAAGTGTAGGGAGAGTGCTGCTGAGCTAGGGAGAAATTTATACTGCGAAATAGGTAGTGTAGGGTCTCTAAAGCCTGCAAAATCAAACAAACAGTCCTTCTGAGGACTAATATCCATCACAGATATCAGGCAGGCAGGCAGGCTGTATAGGAGACGCAGTGGTTATACCAACAAACACAGCATTACAGTCCTGTGTGCTGCTGCTGCTCAAATTGCTAGACGTAGTCCCAGGTCTTAGGAGCCAGGAAAAATCGTTTTTTTTTCATCTAAATCCTCCTTTTTTTTTCCTCTGTCAGACTGTACAAATACCCGTCTTATTAACCTTTTGGTATTTTTTCCCCAAAATAAAAAAAATTGAGTGTGTCTGTGAGTGTTCAGACACAAATATATCTGTTTAAAAGAGTCTGGTTTCGGCCAGATAACTAGAACTGTGGTTTTGCAGTTCCACGGGTCAAATCTCTATATTATCTACTTTTTTGCCTTTTTTCCATAAAAAAAAACAGTTTGAGTGTCTTGCTGACTGTTCAGACACAAATATATATCTGTTTAAAAGATTCTGGTGTAGGCCAGAGAACTAGAACTGTGGTTTTCCCCTTCCATGGTTCAAATCTGGGTGTTATCCACCTTTTTGCCTTTTTTCCATAAAAAAAACTGTTGAGTGTCTCGCTGACTGTTCAGACACAAATATATCTGTTTAAAAGATTCTGGTGTAGGCCAGAGAACTAGAACTGTGGTTTTCCTCTTCCATGGTTCAAATCTCCTTTTTATTACCCTTTTGCCATTGATAGTGCGAGTGTAAGCTATTTTACTTAATTTACAATGGGCAAGGAGCGTGGCAAGGGACGTGGAACTGGACGTTTTGGTGATGGTGCGTGCAGAGGATGGGGCCGTGGCCAAGGTGAAAATGTGCCACAACCAATAGCCACATCTTCTGGCTCCCAGTTCTTGACCGAATTACTATGGAAGCACACAACAGCACCACTATTGCGAACTGATCAGTGTGAACAGGTTATTAATTGGATAGCAGATAATACTTCCAGTCACCTGGGCACCACCACCTCGGGTCTGTCTTCCACACAATCAGGTCTTAGTAGCCGTAAGTCTCGACCGCATACTCCTCCTCACCCTGATGCTCCTTCCTCCCACCATGCCGAGTGTCGTCAGACAGCAACTGATCCCACAGTTGGACACTCTGAAGAGCTGTTGACTGGTCCATTTCCATATTTGGGCCCCTCGTCTGCTCCGCTTGAAGTGGTGGAAGAGGAGATACCATGTAGCGATGGCCAAATATTTGAACAGCCACAGCCACAGGAAGGCGACGCTGGCAATTTGTCACAAGAGGTGGACGATGACGAGACACAATTGCCACGAAGTGAGGAGGAGGATCGTGGTGCAGAAGTGGAAGAGGAGGAGGTGGTGGATGATCTAGTAACTGACCCAACGTGGCAGGAGGACACGCAGAGCGAGGCCAGCAGCACACAGGGGGGGGGAGGCAGAGTACCCCAACAGGCAGGAAGAAGCAGTGTGGTGGCCGAAGACAGAAGGCGGGCAACCGTCCCCCGTTACACCAACACGAGGGACGTTGCCAGTACAACCGGTAGGTCTTCCAGAGTCTGGAATTTTTTTAAAGACTCTGCTGATAACCCCAAAAAGGCCATTTGTACCACCTGCTAGGCCAGCATCAGCAGGGGTGACAAAACTACCAGCCTGACCACCACCAGCATGATCAGGCACATGTCAGCAAAGCACCCGACTTTGTGGGGCGAACCCCAGGTTCCACGACCAGTGTCAGCGGGTGTCACCACTGCTTCTTCCACTGTTGTGCGTGTAAGAGAACCCTCTTTTGTGCGTGCAAGGCAATCCCCTGTCCATACTGCATGCAAAGATTCCCCCTCCTCTCAGTCTTCACTTGTTATGGCAGTTTCTCAAGAAACAGCATCAACGTCCACGTCCGCGTCCCACCGCAGCGTTCAATTATCCATATCCCAGACCTTTGAACGAAAGCGCAAATTTCAGCCAACGCCCCACAGGCCACAGTCCTAAATTCGCACATTTCACGACTGCTTGCGTTGGAAATGCTGCCCTTTAGGCTGGTGGAGACGGAATCCTTCCGCAACCTTATGGCGGTGGCTGTCCCTCGGTACTCGGTCCCCAGCCGACACTATTTTGCCCGGTGTGCCATCCCCGCACTACACAAGCACGTGTCCCAAAACATCTGCCGTGCCCTCAACAACACAGTTACTGGGAGAGTCCACCTGACAACGGACACGTGGACACGTGCTTGTGGCCAGGGACGGTACATCTCCCTGATGGCACACTGGGTAAACATAGTGGAAGCCAGGACCCAGTCGGACCTTGGGACGGAACACATCCTCCCCACACCGAGGATTGCGGGCCCTATGTCAGTCAGAGTTGCCCCCACAGTGTACAGCTCCTGCGCATCCTCCTCCTCCTCATGTTCAGCCTCCATCTCAGATATCACCACATCAGTTACAAGCTGGAAGCACTGCAGTACTGCCTCAGCCAAGCGGCAACAGGCTGTGCTGAAACTCATAAGCTTAGGTGATAAACCTCACACTGCTTGTGAGTTGTGGATAGCTGTGAAAGAGCAGGCAGATCTGTGGCTGACACCGCTGAACCTACATCCAGGCATGGTCGTGTGTGACAATGGCCGTAACCTGGTGGCGGCTCTGAGGCAGGCAAGATCACACACGTACCATGCCTGGCTCATGTGCTTAACCTCGTGGTTCAGCTGTTTCTTAAATCGTACCCCGAGTTGCCAGATCTGCTCGTCAAAGTACGCTGCCTGTCAGCTCATTTTCGGAAGTCGGCTACAGCTTCCGCCGCCCTTGATGTGTTGCAGCAGCGTTTGCAGCTTCCGGCACACCGACTGGTGTGTGATGTCCCCACACGTTGGAACTCTACCCTCCACATGTTGCAAAGGATTTGTGAGCAGAAGAGAGCAGTTGTGGAGTACCAGCTGCAACAAGGCCGTCGATATTCAGGTCAGACTCCACTCATAAGACCTCAGGAGTGGACCTGGATGTCTGACATATGTACCATCCTGACAAACTTTGAGGAGTCCACCAAGATGGTGAGTGGTGATGAAGCCATCATTAGCGTCAGCATCCCACTTGTCTGTCTTTTGCAATGCTCTCTGCAGAGAATTAAAGAGGAAGCATTGCAGCTAGAGTATGATGAGATGGAGCAAGAAGCCATAGCGGGCGATTACACACAGCCCAGCCTCATCTCATCCCAACGTGCATTGGGGGACAATGAGGGAGAGGAGGAGGAGGAGGAAGAACAAGAGCTGGTATCATGCGCTGTAGACGGTAGTACCTGTACAACTGTCGTACCGTCGGTTCAGCGTGGATGGCCTAAGGACGGGGGAGGAGGAGGAGGAGGAGAGCATGGTCAGTAGTCATCTTCGTGAGGACATGGAAGTCTTGCCCGTTACCAGTCTGGCACGCATGGCTGACTTTATGTTACGCTGCCTTAACCGTGACCCTCGCGTTGTCAAAATGTTGGGTGACAGTCATTACTGGTTGGTGACACTTTTAGACCTCCGCTACAAGGAGAACTTTCACTCTCTTATTCCTGAGGTGGAGAGATCTACAAAAATGTGGCAGTACCAGAAGGCCCTTCCTGCAGAACTGTTAAAAAAATTCCCATCTGAACACGCTAGCGGCAGAGGTCACAGTTCGTTGCCCAACCAAAGCGTACAGGCGAGAGAGACGCAAATCCAATCCAGCAGAGGCAGGGGAACACTGTAAACATTTTGGGACAGTTTTCTGAGACCCTCCCAGCTTACAGGCCCTGAGGCGCGGAGTACTCTCAAAAGGAGTGGAAAGTTTCAAAAGATGGTGAGGGAGTATCTTGCCGACCGTACCAGCGTCCTCCGTGATTCCTCTGTGCCTTTTAATTATTGGGTATCCAAGCTGGACACTTGGAATGAACTCGTTCTGTACGCCTTGGAGGTCCTGGCCTGCCCTGCTGCTAGCGTGTTATCGGAGCGTGTTTTTAATGCCACTGGGGGAATTATAACTGATAAGCGCACTCGCCTGTCAACTGACAATGCTGACAAGCTGATCCTTATCAAAATGAACAAGGGCGGGATTGGGCCAGACTTCTCATCACCACCAAATGACAGCAGAGTAACATAAAGTCAAATCCACTGTGTTATTTTGGGAGGTGTATTCCCATGCACCGCTTCACACTCACACATGGGTATATGACGCGCCCCTGGGCCTGTGTCGCGCTGCGGTGCGCACGCGGGAGCTTACCCGGAGCCGGATCCGTGGAGGGTTGTAGTCTCGTGGCGGTGACCCGGTCCGTGCCCAGGGAGTCAAACTGGACGGCAGTCTACTAGTAGTAAATAGTTGATGACTACGCCACCCGTTGAGTGCAGCCAGGGAGCTGCTGCTGCGGGGCAGACCGCTGAGGCCGATGGTAGGATTATGCAGCGTGATAGTATAACCCCCAACGGGAGGGGTATGGTCTCAGGGCAGCCGACGTGGATGATGGGGGTAGCAGGAACCACTCAGAGACGGTACGGTGTAGTTCAGGGTCTTTACTGGTAACAACGATAGACCCTCCCGGAGTACTTGCTAGCGAACGGGGCCTGGTCAGTCCTTGAGCAGATGGGATCTCCCCTGGCCAGGCGTAGTTGTAGGCCTCCCAAACTGACTGTACTCTTCTGGCTACTTTGCTAGAAGCTGATGTAAGTAGCCCACGTCCCTGAGTGTACCGTGTGGTGCTCACCCGTATGGCCGGTGACTCGGGGCCTTCTAATGGCTTCCGCTCCACGATGGCGGTGCTGGTCCCACGCGTGTGACCGTGCCTTCGGGCTTCTGGGCCAGAGGACCTGAAATCCCCTGCCTGACGGATTCTGCTGCTGGGTAGGAGTTAGTCCCCACAGCCTCGGACTCCGGGTCCGGAAAGAAGTCTTCTTAGTCAGGGCGAGCTCTGCAGCTGCCAGCCCCTGACTCCTTGTAACTCTGCTGTTTCCTATGCTGCTTCTTGTCTCTACTCCACTTGTCTGACTCACCCTGCCTCAGCCCCGGGTTTATACAGGGGAAGTTCTTCCCCTCCCAAGACTGGGCAGGAGGTGTGGCATGCACAGGATCCCTGACCAAAGGACCTCCCACCTGCTCTGAGACATAACATTACATTACTGTGGAAAACCAGACCCCTGGGGTGCCACATTCCCCCCTAGTGAAATTTAGTACTCCGGGACTAAACACGTTTAGAAAAACATAACAAGGCAAAAACATTAATAATACAATAAGAAAACATATAAAGATGGTTACGGCGTGTCCGCAACCGGGTGCAGTCTCTGAAGAGAGCAAGGTGTCCATTTCACCAACACAGGGAGACGTAACCAGGTAGGGGTCTGTCCTACCCCGAGTCCTTAACAGTCTCTAGTCCATCCTGGGTTACGCTCCAACTATGTACAAGGATTCCCGGTAAATCCACCAAGGATTCCTAAAAATAACTAGAAACACAAAATTATACACAAGCAACAAGACACAGAAAAACATAAATAAAACAATTTATACACTTTAAATTCTCCAGCGTGCGGGTAACTGGCCTCTAGTGGCCCGAGTGGACCTACGGAGCTGACTGTCTGGCCCTGAACTACAGGGTGTAGGAGCTGTCAAGGGTAAACTGGGCAGCTGTCTACCGGCTCTTTGTCTCACTAGGGGTACGGCAGGCTCACTATAAGCAGAGGGTTGATTCTCCTGTTCTGCTTGTGTGGAGTCTTCTGCCTCCTGGGCCGGCTGTTCTTCCAGCTCTACCCGTTGCTCCGTAGGTTCTTGGGATGATGGTTGGAGGAAGGTGAGTACGGGTACCACAACTGCACCATTGACTTGAGTCCAAGACTGAGGGAAGTCCCCGAGCACGGTACTAACCATATCTTCCCTTTCTTCCACGGGTCGATGGTCTTCTTGTTCCTCTTCAGGGTTCCTCAGTTGTTCGGGACACTTCTTCAGGTGGTCCCGGGATACAATGGCTGTGGTTTCCCCTCCGTCTTTACTGATGGTACAGACCTTCGGGTTCTCGTGGCTTGAGGGCAGTACGGTGTACGGGTCCTTCTCCCACTGGTCGTCCAACTTGTGGAGCCGTCTCTTCCTCTTCAAGACCTGCTCTCCGGGTACCAGGGGAACAGCGGGAGCATACTGGTTGTAAGTTTTCTCTTGTCTTTCCCTAGCCTGACAGAGACTTCGCTCCACGCTCTCCTGTACTCTCCGGTACTGCTGCTGCCTCTCTGTGTCCCAGTCTGTTTCTGGTGAAGTGTCCTCGGGGGTCAGGACTCCCATTTCCAGGTCAACAGGTAACTTACCAGGTCTTGCCCTCATTAGGTAAGCCGGGGTACAGTTGGTGGAACCTACCGGGATGTGGTTGTATAGGTCCACCAGATCGGGCAACTTTTCAGGCCACAGACTGCGTTCTTCCAGGGGCAACGTTTTTAGAAGATCCATTACCACCTGGTTCATTTTTTCACAAAGTCCATTAGTCTGCGGATGGTAGGGTGTCGTCCTTATCTTCCGGCAGCCATACAGATTGCAGAATTCCTGAAAGACCTCCGCTTCAAAGGCAGGTCCCTGGTCCGTCAGCACTTGGTCCGGGTACCCGTGTGGACGGCAGAAGTGCTGCTGGAAGGCTCTAGCTGCTGTTTGAGCCGTTAAGTCCTTGACGGGGACGACAACCAAGAACCGGGAGTAATGATCCACGATGGTTAACGCGTAGACGTAGCCACTTCTGCTTGGGGTCAGTTTTACATGATCCAAGGCTACCAGTTCCAACGGTTGCCGGGTGACGATGGACTGCAGGGGAGTCTTCTGGCTGGCTCGGTCCTTCCTTCTCAGGTTGCATGGGCCACAATCTCTGCACCACTTCTCGATGGTTCCCCTCATGCCTACCCAGTGGAACCGCTCGCGCAGCAGGAACTCCAGCTTTTTCCACCCAAAGTGTCCAGCTCCGTCGTGGTATGCCTCCATCACCATGGCTGCGTCTCTTCGTGGCACCACTACTTGCCAGAGTAATTCATGCGTCCGGGAGTTAACCATTCTGCGGCACAACTTCCCTTTGTAAAGGAACAGTCGACTCTTCTCTGCCCATAGTTGTTTGGCTTCCTCCGGAGCGTCTGGTTCAAGGCGAGCCTCCGGCCGAGTCAGCATCTCCTTCACCAGTCGGACGGCAGGGTCGCTGTCTTGCGTTTCCGCCCAGTTGTAGTGGGGTAAGGGGTTCAACGTAGCAGCCTGCTTACTCCTTACCCGGTGGGAATACTGGATAGTCCCATGACGGTGGAACGCAGGGAGTTCAACTTCTTCCAGTCCCTCCGGATCTTCTCCTCCGTCCGGCAGGTTGGGCATCCTGGACAGGGCGTCCGCGTTGGTATTGGAGCGTCCTGCCCGGTATTTAATTGTGAACTCGTAGTTGGACAGACGGGCCATCCACCTCTGCTCCAGGGCACCGAGTCTTGCCGTGTCCAGGTGTGTCAGCGGGTTGTTATCCGTGTACACGGTGAACCGGGAAGAAGCGAGGTAATGCTTAAAGCGCTCAGTGATTGCCCATACTACGGCCAGGAACTCTAACTTAAATGAGCTGTAATTCTCGGGGTTCCTTTCGGTGGGTCGCAGTTTTCGGCTGGCGTAGGCGATTACTCGTTCCTTCCCCTGCTGGATCTGGGACAGTACGGCTCCTAGCCCGATGTTACTGGCGTCGGTGTAGAGGATAAAGGGCTGGCTATAATCCGGGTACGCCAGGATTTCGTCCCCCGTGAGGGCCATCTTCAGCTGGCGGAAGGACTCTTCTTCCAGCTCTTCCCATTTGAAGGGCGGCTTCTGGTTCTTGGCCTTCCGGGACTGGCCTATCAGGAGGTCCTGCATAGGTGCTGCCTTTTTGGTGAAACCGGGAATAAACCTTCGGTAGTAGCCTACCAACCCGAGGAACTGCCGCACTTCTTTTACGCTGGAGGGGCTTGGCCATTCCTTAATTGCGGTGATTTTATCAGGGTCGGGAGCCACTCCGTCAGCGCTCACTACGTGTCCCAGGTACTGCACCTTTGGTTTCAGGAGGTGACACTTGGAGGGTTTCACCTTTAGGCAGTAACTCGCCAGAGCCTCGAACACTTCCGCCAGGTGTTTCAGGTGGTCCTCATACGTCTTGGAATATACGATGACATCGTCCAGGTACAACAGGACCGTCTCGAAGTTTCTGTGGCCCAGACAACACTCCATTAGGCGTTGGAAGGTTCCTGGTGCGTTGCAGAGTCCGAACGGCATGCAGGTGAACTCGCTAAGTCCCATCGGGGTGGTGAATGCAGTCTTCTCCCGGTCCGCCTCTGCTACAGGAACCTGCCAGTACCCGCTAGTGAGATCCAAGGTAGAGAAGAAGTTAGCAGATCTTAAAGCAGCCAATGACTCCTCTATCCTTGGTAAGGGGTACGCATCCTTGTGTGTGATACGGTTGATTTTCCGGTAATCTACACACATCCTCATGGTGTTGTCTTTCTTTTTGACTAAAACTAATGGGGCTGCCCAGGGGCTACAACTATCCCGGATTACCCCAGCCTCCTTCATGTCTCTAAGCATCCCCTTGGCGTGTTGGTAAGGTGCAGGGGGTACGGGTCGATACCTCTCTTTTATGGGAGGATGATCTCCCGTGGGGATGCGATGTTCTACCCCCTTGACTCGCCCGAAGTCTAACGGGTGTTTACTAAACACTCTCTCATACTCTTGAACCACCCGATAGACTCCTTGTTTCTGATGTGAGGGAGTGGAGTCAGTACCCAGATGTAGTTGCTGACACCAGTCCTCCATGTCTTTCTTAGAGCCGTTACCTTCCTCCGGGTGAGATGGAGGCAAGGGTTCCACAGATTGTATAGAATTTTGATTAGTGATATATAATTTGGCTAGCGTGGCATACCGGGGCAGGTACACTTCCCTCTCCCCGATATTTATTATGCGAACGGGCACCCTCCCATGGCGTACATTGACGACCCCCCGTGCTGTCAAAATGGTGGGCCTACTGTCTGAGTAAACTGGTTCTACCATTGCCTGGCAATCTCTACCTCTCAGACCAATAGCTGCCCGGCACCAAATCATCATTTCACTTTTTGGGGGCATGGCAATAGGAAAAGGGTCACACATTCTTACGCTACCAATCTCACCGCCGGAGAGTTCCACTTGTTGCCGTTGCATCAGTGCCCGGATCTCTTTCTGGAGCACCCGCTGCTCGCCGGAGCTGGCATTCTTGGCAACCTGCTGTAAAAGGAAAATCACCTCTGCAAGACAATTTTCAATTACATTAGTTCCTAGAGTTATTTTTGGGTGACTCTCATGTTTATCAATATCTACAATGATCAGTCCCTGTGCGGCCAGTTCGACTCTACCAATTTTGATGGTCACCTCTTTAAATCCGATCTGTGGCACGGGCTGACCATTGCTGGCGATGATACTCAAGTCGTCGTCGGGGTAGCGGGCAATATCCGAGTCATTCCAGTACTGCTTGAAGAGCACGTACGGGATGGTGGTGACCTGTGACCCGGTGTCCAGTAGGGCACTCATGGGAATGCCATCCAGTACCACAGGCAAGACTGGACGTCCTCCCACATATCTGTCGCGCCAGTTCGATGGGCCTGGTGATCTTTTTCCTGGGGGTTGGCCCTCTACCCCAGGTTGTGCCCGTTTAAAGAACAGTACCTTGCCATATGTCCGGGTTGATTGCAGCGGCGGCAGATGGGTCGTCCGTCCTCACTGTATCGGTCACTGGGTCTTCCTCTGGCCGGTGGGGTCCTCCTTGGTCGACGCCACGGGATGTCCTCCGGTCCGGATGCCAGCTGGATCTTCCCTGGGGTGGAAACCTGTAAAGACTGCACAGTTCGGGTTAGCGCAGCAACGCTCTTAGCTAGCTCTTGGACCTGATGATGTAGGTCTGGAGCCGGGTCATTGTCCAAAGCCTGCGCATCAGCTCCCACAGGCCCTGCTGACAAGGGCGCCGCCTCCTGGTAGTAAGTGGTAGTGGGGCGTCTGTGGGTCACAACGCCACCTGGTGCCGGTTCTCGGAGCACCCGGATGGCTCTGTCCTTGAACTGTGCAAAGTCCAGATGGGGATCCTGTAAGGCCATTGCCCGCAACTGGGTTCGGTGGGCATTGCAATATAAACCCTCTATAAATTGTTCAGTCAACAGCCTGTCCTCGTTTCCCACCCCATCAGGGTCGGTCTGCTTTATGGCCCTCAGGGCCTCTTGTAGGTTTAGTGCATAGTCCCTTATACTCTCATGCGCCCGCTGCTTGCACCCGTAGAATCTAAGCTTAATCTCGGCTGAGGTGCGGGTATCAAAGGTGTCCTTCAGCCGGGTTAGTATCCCTGCGACAGTCTTCCTCCCAGGTGGCCAGGATTTTACTTCCCTTTTGGCTGCCCCTGTTAGTTGGGCCACCAGGATGCTCACTTTATGCTCTTCTGTGAGGGGGTACACCTGGAAGAGGCTATCCAGCTTTTCTCTAAAGTCATGCAGGGTATGTGACTCCCCTGAGTACTGGGGTAGCCAAGCTGCTCCCGGGATATAGGGCATGGTGAAGGGCATAACTGCAGCAGCGGTAGCGCTGGCGGGGGTTGAGGCAGTGAAGCTCTCCTCCGTATCCGACATCTTCCTCCCCCCTAGTGGACCGTGGCCTACCTTGCGATGATCCTCTTCCGTAGGCCGCGGCTCCGCAGTGGATCGTCAGGGTTGAGGACCTTCCGTCGCGCTCCTGTGACGTCGGCGTCTGCTGGGCTCCTTCCAGGACCTTACGCAACGTCCGGACGTGAGGCGGGGCTTCAGTTCTCGCGCGCTTTCGGAGTCCACGCCCCTCTTCTTCCCGCGCGGCGTCCTCAAGATGGCGTCCAATGGCGGGAAAACTCCACGGATGGCGGGAAGAAGGTCGAAGATGGCGCCGGATGGCGGGAAAACTTCGCGGATGGCGGGAAGAAGGTAGAAGATGGCGCCAGATGGCGGGAAACCTCCACGGATAGCGGGAATCTTCACCACTGGTAAGTTTGAACAGTCTTTGCTTTTCAGGCACGCAGTACCCGGTGGTTGCGGGCACGCAATCCTGCCGACTACGCCAAAGTTGACGCGCCCCTGGGCCTGTGTCGCGCTGCGGTGCGCACGCGGGAGCTTACCCGGAGCCGGATCCGTGGAGGGTTGTAGTCTCGTGGCGGTGACCCGGTCCGTGCCCAGGGAGTCAAACTGGACGGCAGTCTACTAGTAGTAAATAGTTGATGACTACGCCACCCGTTGAGTGCAGCCAGGGAGCTGCTGCTGCGGGGCAGACCGCTGAGGCCGATGGTAGGATTATGCAGCGTGATAGTATAACCCCCAACGGGAGGGGTATGGTCTCAGGGCAGCCGACGTGGATGATGGGGGTAGCAGGAACCACTCAGAGACGGTACGGTGTAGTTCAGGGTCTTTACTGGTAACAACGATAGACCCTCCCGGAGTACTTGCTAGCGAACGGGGCCTGGTCAGTCCTTGAGCAGATGGGATCTCCCCTGGCCAGGCGTAGTTGTAGGTCTCCCAAACTGACTGTACTCTTCTGGCTACCTTGCTAGAAGCTGATGTAAGTAGCCCACGTCCCTGAGTGTACCGTGTGGTGCTCACCCGTATAGCCGGTGACTCGGGGCCTTCTAATGGCTTCCGCTCCACGATGGCGGTGCTGGTCCCACGCGTGTGACCGTGCCTTCGGGCTTCTGGGCCAGAGGACCTGAAATCCCCTGCCTGACGGATTCTGCTGCTGGGTAGGAGTTAGTCCCCACAGCCTCGGACTCCGGGTCCGGAAAGAAGTCTTCTTAGTCAGGGCGAGCTCTGCAGCTGCCAGCCCCTGACTCCTTGTAACTCTGCTGTTTCCTATGCTGCTTCTTGTCTCTACTCCACTTGTCTGACTCACCCTGCCTCAGCCCCGGGTTTATACAGGGGAAGTTCTTCCCCTCCCAAGACTGGGCAGGAGGTGTGGCATGCACAGGATCCCTGACCAAAGGACCTCCCACCTGCTCTCAGACATAACATTACATTACTGTGGAAAACCAGACCCCTGGGGTGCCACATATACGCTTCCTCATTTCAGCTGTTTTTTGCTCTTCTTCTTATCCTCAGCCTCCACCACCACTATACCACCAGGGTGACCGTGGTCCATGTTGCCAGCATTGCAAGTTCCTCCGTCCTAATATTTGGCAGCTTTTGCTTGGAAGGCATAGGCAAAGACTATGGGAGACCCACTCCCCAATAATGGGAATAATGTTTTTAATATGCTGTACTGCATGGCTCTTGTAAGGGGCATTGCAAGTTCCTCCGTCCTAATTTTTTGCAGCTTTTGCTTGGAAGGCATAGGCAAAGACTATATGAGACCCACTCCCCAATAATGGGAATAATGTTTTTAATATGCTGTACTGCATGGCTCTTGTAAGGGGCATTGCAAGTTCCTCTGTCCTAATTTTTGGCAGCTTTTGCTTGGAAGGCATAGGCAAAGACTATGGGAGACCCACTCCCCAATAATGGGAATAATGTTTTTAATATGCTGTACTGCTTGGCTCTTGTAAGGGGCATTGCAAGTTCCTCCGTCCTAATTTTTGGCAGCTTTTGCTTGGAAGGCATAGGCAAAGACTATGGGAGACTCACGCCCCAATAATGGGAATAATGTTTTTAATATGCTGTACTGCATGGCTCTTGTAAGGGGCATTGCAAGATCCTCCGTCCTAATTTTTGGCAGCTTTTGCTTGGAAGGCATAGGCAAAGACTATGGGAGACCCACTCCCCAATAATGGCAATAATGTTTTTAATATGCTGTACTGCATGGCTCTTGTAAGGGGCATTGCAAGTTCCTCCGTCCTAATTTTTGGCAGTTTTTGCTTGGAAGGCATAGGCAAAGACTATGGGAGACCCACTCCCCAATAATGGGAATAATGTTTTTAATATGCTGTACTGCATGGCTCTTGTAAGGGGCATTGCAAGTTCCTCTGTCCTAATTTTTGGCAGCTTTTGCTTGGAAGGCATAGGCAAAGACTATGGGAGACCCACTCCCCAATAATGGAAATAATGTTTTTAATATGCTGTACTGCTAGGCTCTTGTAAGGGGCATTGCAAGTTCCTCCGTCCTAATTTTTGGCAGCTTTTGCTTGGAAGGCATAGGCAAAGACTATGGGAGACCCACTCCCCAATAATGGAAATAATGTTTTTAATATGCTGTACTGCTAGGCTCTTGTAAGGGGCATTGCAAGTTCCTCCGTCCTAATTTTTGGCAGCTTTTGCTTGGAAGGCATAGGCAAAGACTATGGGAGACTCACTCCCCAATAATGGGAATAATGTTTTTAATATGCTGTACTGCATGGCTCTTGTAAGGGGCATTGCAAGATCCTCCGTCCTAATTTTTGGCAGCTTTTGCTTGGAAGGCATAGGCAAAGACTATGGGAGACCCACTCCCCAATAATGGGAATAATGTTTTTAATATGCTGTACTGAATGGCTCTTGTAAGGGGCATTGCAAGTTCCTCTGTCCTAATTTTTGGCAGCTTTTGCTTGGAAGGCATAGGCAAAGACTATGGGAGACCCACTTCCCAATAATGGGAATAATGTTTTTAATATGCTGTACTGCATGGCTCTTGTAAGGGGCATTGCAAGTTCCTCCGTCCTAATTTTTGGCAGTTTTTGCTTGGAAGGCATAGGCAAAGACTATGGGAGACCCACTCTCCAATAATGGGAATAATGTTTTTAATATGCTGTACTGCATGGCTCTTGTAAGGGGCATTAAAATCATCTTGTTAAGCTACTGTGACCTCCACGTCTCTTCCAAGCGTCATTGATATTGTCTTTTTATTCCACTGGGACCTCCATGTCTCTTCCAAGGGGCATTGATATTGTTTTTTTATTCCACTGTGACCTCCACATCTCTTCCAAGGGGCAATAAAACCGTCTTGTTAAGCTACTGTGACCTCCACGTCTCCTCCAAGGGGCATTAAAACCGTCTTGTTAAACCACTCTGAACTCCACGTCTCTTCCAAGGGGCATTAAAACTGTCTTGTTATGCTACTGTGACCTCCACATTTTCTTCCAAGGGGCATTAAAACCATTTTGTTAAACCACTCTGAACTCCACGTCTCTTCCAAGGTGCATTAAAATCGTCTTGTTAAGCTACTGTGACCTTCACGTCTCTTCCAAGGGTCATTGATATTGTCTTTTTATTTCACTGCGACCTCCACCACTCTTCCTTCCAAGGGGCATTGATATTGTCTTTTTATTCCACTGGGACCTCCACCACTCTTCCAAGGGGCATTGATATTGTCTTTTTATTCCACTGGGATCTCCACGTTTCTTCCAACATGCATTAAAAACCGTCTTGTAAAACCACTCTGAACTCCACGTCTCTTCCAAGGGGCATTAAAACCGTCTTGTTAAGCTACTGTGACCTCCACGTCTCTTCCAAGAGGCATTAAAATCATCTTGTTAAACCACTCTGAACTCCACGTCTCTTCCAAGGGGCATTAAAACTGTCTTGTTAAGCTACTGTGACCTCCACGTCTCCTCCAAGGGGCATTAAAACCATCTTGTTAAGCTACTATGACCTCCACGTCTCTTCCCAGGGGCATTAAAACCATCTTGTTAAACCACTCTGAACTCCACAGCTTTTCCAAGGGGCATTGAAATGTTGTTTTTAATTACCTCTAACCTCCACGACTCTTCCAACGGGCAATGCATTTCCTCCTAATTTTAGTCAGCTTTTGCTTTTCAATGCATAGGCGAACACTAAGGGAGACCCACTCCCCAATAATGGGTAGAAGGTTTTTAGTACGCTGTAATCCACGTCTGTTTCAAGGGGCATTGCAGTTCCTCATAATTTTTGGAAAGCCTTCCATTCACTGCTTAGGCCAACAGTGTACAGGAGACCCAGTTGCTATAAATGGAAAAAATGGTTAATTTAAAGCACTCTGACCTCCATGTCACTTCCAAGGGGCATTGGAGTGCCTCTAAATTTTTGGTAGGCATTGCACTCACTGTATGCCCTATAACTGTGTAGCCGAACCGCTTGTTTTTGTACAGAAACATATCCAACAATACATGTGTGGTTGACTGGCCTGATATTGATGTGAATGGTCTCTGTTCCTCCTGCCACCACCTCATCCATCATTCATCATCTGAAGCTTTGTTTTAACGGGAGTCATAGAACTGGGATAGTAGCAGGAAAACATCCAGCAATCCTCGGAGGAGGTAGGATATGCGCCAAAACGCTGACCACCTCAAGCCTTGCCGCTACTACATACATGCGCTTGCATTCCAAGGAACAGAAAGCTAAGGAGATGGATGGCCTCATGATCATGAATAATTTACTCGTTGTGTAGGAGGCCGACCACTGCTGCTGTCTACCTTCTGAACTTTGTGTTGAAGCCTGATTGACCCAGGACCCGCAATCCTCTATGTCTGGAGGACGTGTTGCATCCAAGTGTCCAACTGTGTCCCGGCTTCCACAATATTAACCCAGTATGAAGGCGTCAGTGAGATGGACCATCCCTGGCCACATTCATTTGTCCACGTGTTTGTGGTTAGGCTGTCCTTCCCACTAAATGCACTGGGGAGGGCACAGGTAATGTTTTGGTATGCGCGCTTGTGTATAAGGCGCACCGGGACAAATAGGGGCGGCTGGGGACCGAGTATGGACACCCGGCCGCCCCCTGGTGGCTGGGGACCGAGTGTGGACGCAGCCATGACATGGTGGCCGGCGTCTGTCTCCACAAGCCTAAAAGGCCTCATTTCAAGTGCAAGCAAGCTATCAGTATGGTATTGCAGCCTGGGGGCGGGTGGGTGGGTGGCAGGCTGCACACTTACGCTTGCATTCCAAGAAAACAAAGCAGATGCTAACTTCTATCATCATCATCATGCTCCTCACCTTGGTACTCTCAACTCCCCTGATGGAGAAGCCAGGGCCCACCGGAGGAGTCTGGTTGTCTGGTGGGCTCGGCCAATGCTGCCCTAAAGCAGGCCAGGCTAAGAAAAGTGTGGGGAAGGTTACCGGGACAAATAGTGGCGGCTGGGGACTGATTATGGAGACCTCGCTGCCGAAGCAGCCATGAGGTAGTGGCCAGCTTCGGCCTCCTCCAAACTAAAAGGCCCAATTTCAAGTGCAAGCTAGCAGTATAGTATTGCAGCCTGCGGGTGGGTGGGTGGGTGGTTGGCTGCATATTTGCGCTTGCATAGCAAGGAATGGGGGAGGTACAATTGAACACTGCCCTGGGACAAGGACTTGCATGGGGATAGTTGCTAGTCTGCATCTTCTGATGCGGCAAGGATCACTTCTGATGGGCACACTTTTAGGCAGTGATCTGGGTGTCAGAGGTGCTTCCAGGGGTCTTCCCCATGCTGTTTCCATGTCTTTTCAGCACTGTATGCATGTGTCACGCAGCACATGGCCAGATAAGTTTGTAAAATGTTAAAATGACATTTCCCGGTGAATGCATTTGTCAAGGTTGAAAGTAATACAAAAGTGCAAAAACGCATAAAAAATGCTATTTGTGAACATAGCCCAAGGTGTGGAGGAGTATTTTTGTTTTTGGTTATTTATTTTATCTTATACACAAGTCTTTACCCTGGAAAGGATGTTCCTTAACATATTTCACAAGAAAACCGTTTCAGTTTCGTTATTGAACGTTTTATTGTGAGCCCGTAAAAGTGGCTTAATATCTCTGACCACGTTGTTGACAGCAGTGACCTGGGGGTCAGAAATGCTTCCTGGGGCGATCCCCATGCTGTCCCCATGTCATTTGAGCACTATCACTATCGTTTTGGGCACTTTTTAGACTTTCTACAGACTGCCGGGGGTGCCGCCGCAAAAATGCTCAGGTCTCCCATAGACTAACATTGGGCTCGTTGCTCGGGTCGAGCACTCGAGTATCACGGTGAGCTCAGCCCGAGCTTCGAGCACCCGAGCATTTTAGTGCTCGCTCAACACTAATAATAAGATAATAGTGTATAGTATATAATTGCAACTGTTAAGCATGAGAGCCTACAGAGACTTCCTGTGAGAAGTTTTAAGCAATCGTGGGTGCATATGGTTATTTTATTTATGGACAAATGGACCACAGGACTAGATGTGGTCAGAAAAATATTGAGTAAAGTTAATTGTTAGTCTTGAAAATAAACCGCAGGCGTGGCCGAAAACCAGGCCCACCGACAGAGTGCCCTGAAGCCACGCCTGGGAACGATGCACAAAGTGGGTTAAAGCGGTTCCCATTAACCAACCTTCAGGTACCCGGAAAAAGCTAATTCCCGGATAGCGGCATAAAGAATAAGCGCCGCAATGATTGTTCCCATTTTTTGTTTGGTTTTTGCCTTTTTGAGACTTTGTAAATTTTTGATAATATAAATCGTTATTGTTGTTAATTGTTTAACTCTAAAGGTGTCCTCAGTCCGGGAGTACTGAATTTAACTAGGGATGTATGTGGCACCCCAGGAGTCCGGTTGCCACATTGGCATTGCCTTCCTCACAGGGGGTGATGCCATGCCTGGAAGCAAGGAGAGGTCCACTTATCAGGTAACACCAGCCTCCAACACTTTTCCTGGCTCCAGTCCAGAAGGGGGAGCTCTAACCCGGTTTCAGGGGAGCTTCCCCTTTAAATTGGGGCCCGGAGGCGGCGGTTAGGAGAGTCAGTTGAAGACGGAGGAGAGTCAGTTGGGGACGGAGGAGAGTGAGTAAAAGACGAGGGAGAACCTGGGGAGGGGAGCTGTGACCAAGCTCGCCCCAGAGAAAAGCGCCAGAAACCGAGCACTGGAGTCCGTAGTTGCTCGGGTACTGAAGTCCCAGCAGCTAAATCCGGAGGGCAGGTGACTGCAGGTCTTCTGGCCCCACCAAACACCCGGTGGCTCAGCAGCATACTAGAGCCCGGAGCCGCCACGAAGAAGCGACACCTGTAAAAGGCTCGAGCTGCCTGCCATACGAGCTAGGATTCAACGATCACTCAGGAAAGAGCAGCATAGGTTTAGGCAGGAAGGCCAAAGAGGACAGCGCAGAAGGAAGGCCTACAACTCCACCTGGCGAAGTGGATCCCAAATTGCTTCTAGGCTGCTGGATCTCCATTACCTTCTGTTACCAGTGCCCCAGCACCATCAAACATCGCATAAAGGTAGAGGAAACTACCATTCCTGTGTCATCTGGTCATTATCTGCACCCTCAGTCCTGCACCCCAACATCCACAATCCCCTATGTAAACAGTACCGGTAGCCCTGGGGCCCCGCTCTACCCGTGGGGAGCAAATCCATCCCAGCTGCGTCACCAACGGCCCCAGTGGTCTCTTTCAGCAGCGGCGGCCACCTATAGCCGCATACCACTGGTGGCGTCACAAAACTTTTCCTTTAAATAAACTGTCCTTTTTATTGACCGCCCAGGGCCCCGGACCGGGTCACACCCCCGTGACTATCCCAAGGAACCGACCAACCGGTGGCGAGTACCCCATGGTCCCACTTGAAATCCCCACACACTTGCCAACCATGGTCTTCATATTTAAATTTATGAAGAACCAATTTCAAGCTCTTGTAGGTTTCCTTCAAGTGTATGGAATGACCTACAGGGATGGAAGCCTAAAACCGCCGTTGTGAAGTAAAACTGCTTTGAGACTTCTTTTTGAAGAATCTATAAAAAGACGCCATTGCGCTGAATCATATTGGATTTTGAATTAACCCATCAAACCTTCAACATTGATGCAATAAACCAACTTTTCTTTCTGGGCAAAGTAAGGAATGAACTCCTTTTCACAATGTCTGAACCATGAAAAAGACACTCCTGGTAACAATAAATTCCTGCTTTTGAGTCCTGATCCGAGTAACTCAGCGGCATCTTTGGGAAGATTCAAGTCTCTTACTAAATCCTTCAATCCTTCAAAATATTTTTGTCTTGTATCATTTTTAAAGTCAGAACTTGATTCGTCATCTGGTTCAGGTATCATTCCACCTTCATTGGAGCTAGGTATCTCTTCCAAGGTAGCAGGAGCCTTGTGTACTGGTATGAAATGGAATGCTTCCATTTGGAATTATACCCTTTCACACTGCATGAACAAAAGTAACTATGGTTCTATTGCTCTCGCCATACCACAGGAATCCCATAACAAAAAGTTTTTTTCTTCCCCTTGAACCAATTTCGGAGGTCCTCATCACACCGTTTGCACACTTTATGAGGCGCCCAAACTTTATCTTGATCTCCAAGTTTTATTCCGAAGTATGCAAAGTATACTTTTTTCACAAAGTCTGTAATATTCAGCTGTTGATTCAACACTGTAATATTCACCACAAATGAAACCGAAATGGTTAGGCGAATTAATGCACTTTGCAAAGCCATAACGCTAATTTGGGGAAACACGGTTGATTAATGAAATTCCAATGCAAGTTTCTTGAAAGCATAGGTACCTTACATTATGTCACTAACCACCTGACTGCCTACAGCCAATCACGCAGTTCCTATTGATGTTAATGGGGAAACAAAATAAGCTGCCTGCCAATGATTCACGCCAGAGTTTGCAGAAGAACCTATAGGTTTGTGGCAAGTCCTGACATTTAGGATTTTTTCAATATTTTTTTCGTTAACAAAACACCAAAATACATGGAAATTATATGAAAATAATCAAACAGCTTTTTAGTCGCATACCTGTGTAATCAAAGTATTTTAACCTGAGTAGGTTTAGGTAATCATAAGTGCTTATTCATAGGCTACGGACCTATTGTTTACATTTTATAAATTTTTTGCCACTTTTTTTTCATATTAGCCACTGGGGATTTTTTTGATTCAAAGGCTGTGTGCCCACGATGCGTTTTTTAAGCGTTTCCGCAGCGGCAAAAACGCTGCAGAAACGCTTAAAAAATGCATGGTAGAAGGCCTGCCATGTTCCCCAATGATAATCCGCATGTGCTGTGCACATGCTGCGGAAATTTCTGCTGCGGATTATCATTGCGGAAAAAAAAGCAGCACTACCAATTATTTTGCGGAAGTGCTGCGTTTTCGCCGCCATTGACTTGCATAAGAAAGCATGCATTCCGCTTCCCTAGATAAGGACATGCGGAATGCATGCGTTCAATGTGCGGATGGTACCCGGGTCTAGAGGAGAGAAGACTCTCCTCCGGACCAGGGTACCATAGAAACTGTGAAAAAAAGAATAAAATAAAAAATAAAGATTATATTTACCTTCTGGCAGCCCCGGCTGCACTCGTCCTTTCATGCCGGCAGCTAGCAATGGACTGAAGGACCTGCGCTGACGTCATAGTCATGTGACGGGTCACGCGACGCTGACGTCGGCAGGTCCTTCAGTGTGCCACTGCCGGCAGCCAGGACGGAGGGAAACAAGACACCGGGGGCCATCACAGCGTAAGTATATATTTATTTTTTTATTTTTTACCATTCTTTCGGTCACGCTATATAAATCCATGCCGTTTGCATGGATTTATATAGTGTGACCAAGTTGACAAGCACTTTCCAAGTGATGCTAAAATCGCTTGGAAAAGGCTTGTCAACCCACATGCGGAAATGCATGTGAAGAACGCTTCACATCCGCATGTCCTGGCAGGAAAAACGCATGTACAATCCGCATGCGTTTTTTTCTGCCAGTGAGATTAAGAAACGCTCAGGAAAAAATCCTGAGAATTTCTGCATCTTGGGCACATAGCCAAACTCTTTTTCAGCTGACAGCACAAGATCCACAAGATCCACCAATAACAATAGGTGATGTCATAGCTCCCCTGGCTCCCTCTTTCTTTACAATGACCTTTGCACAGGCTCATTAGATGCTTCAGTACAAAAGTTAGGGTCAGGGTTTGTCCATTACGCCTAATGTATATGTAAAGTTGCTGAAATGACAGGAACTTACGCCTCAATTCTTCAACAAAAATTAGGGTCTGGCATAAAATGCTTTGAAAAGTAGGAATATTTTTGGACAACACAAAGTTGCGCAAAGATTGGGAAACTTATTGATGTTTTCATGCCAGTTTAGGCCACCTCCACAAAAATGGGTAGAGCTAAGGCAGGAATGTCAAACTCAAACACACAGAGGGCCAAAATGAAAAACTTGGACAAAGTCGCGGGCCAACCAGTATACAGTATAATGGGCCTCACAAAGTCCTCCATACAGAATAATGGTCCCCACGTAGTCCTTCATACAGAATAATGGGCCCCACATAGGGGTGGTGGTTCTGGTGTCGAGGGTCAAATAAAACCACCCTGAGGGCCAGATTTGGCCCACGTGCCAGAGTTTGACACATGTGAGCTAAGGCCTAAAAAAGCCCTAATGGCCAGTGTCAGAATTGCAAGATCTCTATTTTTTATTGTATTAAAAAATGTGATATGGAAAAAAAAACATTAGCAATTTTTTAAAAATAATACTTTATTTTAAATACATAAAGCGACAATGAAAAATCACCTAGACATGAAGGGGTTAAAGATTTAGCCAGCTCTCAGTGGTTCTTTGGACCTGTTGGTAAACTGACAGACGGCTTGGAGAACCAGTACAATGCTGACTCCTTGCTTTCTGCATCCAATTGAAGGTATTAGAACTGCAGGGGCAGAGGAGTGCTAATTAGCTCCCCTCCCCGATGTGCAGCAGTGGGAAGAGGTCACCTCATCACACTGCTGACATCACCATAGAGGCAGCGAAGGCAGTGAGTAAAGTAAAAGCTCCATGGACTGAACTCAAAGATAAAAGACTTTTATTGTAATCGTATGATGAAGGCAGTATGCCGGGAAGGGAAAAGTTTTTCTAGGGGGCATAGTACGGAGAGGGGGCATAGTACAGAGAGGGGGCAGTGTGAAGTGCACATTATCAAGAGGGGGCAGTGTAAGGGCACATTATAGAGAAGGAGAATTATAAGAGGGAGCACATTATAGAGAAGAGACAGTGTGAGGGCACAGTATGGACAAGGAGCAGTGTGATGTCACAGTATGTGTTACACGCACGCCGCTAGGTTCAGATAGGGCGAGAGGGGTTTCATGAATTCGTTGAAATCCTGGGGGAACCATTACCCAGGGCGACCATAGGCTGCAGCTTCTCTCAGGCACACAATAGATTCAGTTGCTGACCATACACATCTGACAAGAGTCTTTTTCAACAGTGGAATTTAATCTGAAGCACGGCCAGTGCAATTCAGGGATATTACAGTAACAATCTTCATTACAGTACAGTCTCATAAAGCAGGCACAGTAACATCAGTCTCTTCAGTAGCATAATTCAGCACAGATTAGATCTCTTATGCATAAACAGCAGGCTTTTCCTACACAAGGACTCACTAGTACACAGCATTCTTTATCCTGCATGGAGATGGAGGGGGAGAGGGTTTGACGAGGGAGATGATCTCTGTGACACAATTCCTTCCAGTCCTTATCTTCCTGCCCAATGATAGACTTCCTGAACTAACAGTGCAGGGTATCTGACCTTTGTTGAGCTTCACCCTGGACTTTAATCCTGTTCTCTTTCCTGCACTTCTGTGAGATACAGATCACACACACCACTTCTCCCTTTGGCTGTAACCAGAATAGTAAATAAGTTCCCCACAATCCCCCTGGGGCTCTGCTAACCACTCCCTGTCTCTTGTGACTGTGTTAACTCTTATAGGTGCTGGATGCTTTTGAAGCAACAGCACTACTTCTACATGTCACATATGGATTGGTGGCAATGTGAGGTGCACAGCATGGAAAGGGGGTAGTGTAAGGGCATTTGATTACGGTGCAATGTGAGGGCAAAATATAGAGAGAGGGCAGAATTGTGAGAGGGCACAGTATAGAGAGGGGGCAGTGTGAGAGCAAAATATGGAACAGAGGCAGTGCGAGGGCACAGTATGAAGAGGGTGACGTGTGGATACCATAGTTGATAAGAAAGGAATGGTGTGGAAGTTATAGTTCACAAGAGGGGATTGCCTTATTTAATAGGAGTGGTCAGTGTAGAAGAAGGGAATGTATTAGCAGAGGGAAAGTGTGGGGGGCATATTTTGAGCATGGAGCAAAGTAAGGAGTAATTACTTAAAGGGAATCTGTCAGCAGGTTTTTAATATAATGAGAGAGTAGCATAACATAGGGCAAGAAAGTCTGATTCCAGGTATGTATTACTTACTGGGCTGCTTGGTGTAGTTTTAATAAAATACTTGTTTTGTCTAATAGATATGTAGCAGAGCTAAGAGTTACTGTGCATAACCCCGCCCACACCCCTTACTGGCAGCTTCCTGTGTACACTGTGCATTGTGAGCAAGCTGCCAATCAGTGGTGGGGGCGGGGTTACACAGATTAGCCTGAATACTCTGCTCCTGACCTGTAGTCCTGTAGAGTTAAAAATATTTTTTAAATTTACATTTACGTTTTATAAAAAAATTCTACGAAATGTTTACAGGTCATTTTTAAAAATGTAAAGGTTATGTTGGTGCGCTGGCAATGACGTTAGTGAGGATGCAGTAAATAAAATTAGTACCTTTTATTTAGGATCAAAATCACAAACCGGTTTTCAGCTCTGGACCGGAGCCTTCATCAGGTGATCAAGGAGCCAGATGAGCACCTGAAAGGTTAAAAAACTTCTTGAATGTGGTTCTGAGCACCTTGAGGGGTGCAGTTTTTAGGATAGTGTCACTTTTGTTTTTTTTCTGTTATATATGCCTCTCAAAGTCACTTCAAATGTGATGTGGCTCCCAAAAAAATGGCTTTGTAAATTTTGTTGGAACAATGAGAAATTGCTGATCAACTTCCTAACAAATGTTATTTATTAACTATTTTATGTGACATAACTCTCTGCTTTAAGGGCATAAAAATTAAAAGTTTGAAAATTTGAATATTTTTAACATTTTTGCCAAATTTCCGATATTTTCACAAATAAATGCAAATCATATTGAACAAATTTTACCATTATCATGAAATACGATATATATCACAAAAAAAATCTCAGAATCACTGGCATATGTTGAAGCATTCCAGAGTTATTACTGCATAAAATGACAATGGTCAGAATTGAAAAAATTGGCCGTGTCACGAAGGTGAAAACTGGCTCGGGGGTGAAATTTGTCAAATTCCCCCTCCTGCTACTTATCTCAGCACAGCAAAAGCTGAGCTGGGCACTACTGCTGATAACTAGCTGCACAGGTTACCTGGAGCATGCTGGGCAGTGGGAACCACACAAAGCAGTTATCACAGCTCTCATCTTGCCCTGCACTCTGATGCCCCCCCTTGCTGACTGGACACTAGAAGCAGCCCTGCACACAAAGAAGAGAATGATGCCTGCAATGTAAGTAACACACCCCCTCTTTTTTTTAAAGATGTGTCCCGGGTAGCAGAACTGCCTCCTCCCCCACTGCACATATCTAAGGCCGGACATGGCTCTAACCACATGTGCATTGCGCGCCCCACCCGCCCCCGGTGATGCTGCACCACCAGGTGCCCGAAAAGTTAAAGGAGGCAGCAGATGGAAAAACAGGTTGGCGGCCCCAAAAGCAGCACCACACCACGGCTCACCAGGCAAATGCCCGACTGGGCAGATCAGCAGACCAGGCCTGAGTGACATTCTGAGATAACATACCAACTGCGGTCTGTTTTTGCATCTTGTACTAGCTACCAGACATCTAGTCCTTTAAGAAACGTTCAGGAAAGATGATTTACAGGAAGGTGTCAGTCATTACCAGCACAATAAACTTCCCTTGCCCTTCGGCTGTGTACATTAAGATTGATTGCATTTTTTTCTTAGTTGCACAAATGTTCAACCTCCAGCTACTCTGAATTTATCATAAATGTGTACAAATTAATATAAAGACTGGCCAAAAGTGAGTCAGCTGAAAAGCATATCCTGGAATTAGGCCTTGCACAATTACCAGTAAATGTAACAAGGCAGATCAAATATCATTATGAAGATGGGAAATGGCACCATGAAATAAAACAAATAGTGTGATCATCACATGCAGTGCCCAGAACCCAGAAATTGTCAGATGATGGTATAAAAACGTAAATTTTATAATACCTTTATTAACAAACCTTTGAGTCAATGGAAAGTGTAATATTACACTTTTAATTTGTAAAAATCAACCAACTTTTTGACATCTTACAGTACAGACCAAAAGTTTGGACACACCTTCTCATTTAAAGATTTTTCTGTATTTTCATGACTATGAAAATTGTACATTCACACTGAAGGCATCAAAACTATGAATTAACACATGTGGAATTATATACTTTACAAAAAAGTGTGAAACAACTGAAAATATGTCTTATATTCTAGGTTCTTCAAAGTAGCCACCTTTTGCTTTGATGACTGCTTTGCACACTCTTGGCATTCTCTTGATGAGCTTCAAGAGGTAGTCACCGGAAATGGTCTTCCAACAATCTTGAAAGGGTTCCCAGAGATGCTTAGCACTTGTTGGTCCTTTTGCCTTCACTCTGCGGTCCAGCTCACCACAAACCATCTCGATTGGGTTCAGGTCTGGTGACTGTGGAGGCCAGGTCATCTGGCGTAGCACCCCATCACTCTCCCTCTTGGTCAAATAGCCCTTACACAGCCTGGAGGTGTGTTTGGGGTCATTGTCCTGTTGAAAAATAAATAATGGTCCAACTAAACGCAAACCGGATGGAATAGCATGCAGCTGCAAGATGCTGTGGTAGCCATGCTGGTTCAGTATGCCTTCAATTTTGAACAAATCCCCAACAGTGTCACAAGCAAAGCACCCCCACACCATCACACCTCCTCCTCCATAATGTCCATTCCTTGTGTTCTTTAGCCCAAACAAGTCTCTTCTGCTTGTTGCCTGTCCTTAGCAGTGGTTTCCTAGCAGCTATTTTACCATGAAGGCCTGCTGTACAAAGTCTCCTCTTAACAGTTGTTGAAGAGATGTGTCTGCTGCTAGAACTCTGTGTGGCATTGACCTGGTCTCTAATCTGAGCTGCTGTTAACCTGTGATTTCTGAGGCTGGTGACTCGGATAAACTTATCCTCAGAAACAGAGGTGACTCTTGGTCTTCCTTTCCTGGGGCGGTCCTCATGTGAGCCAGTTTCTTTGTAGCGCTTGATGGTTTTTGCAGCTGCACTTGGGGACACTTTCAAAGTTTTCCCAATTTTTCAGACTGACTGACCTTCACTTCTTAAAGTAATGATGGCCACTCGTTTTTCTTTACTTAGAATTTGTATTATGGCAAGAAAAAAGCAGCTAACAGTCTATTCAGTAGGACTATCAGCTGTGTATCCACCAGACTTCTGCACAACACAACTGATGGTCCCAACCTCATTTATAAGGCAAGAAATCACACTTATTAAACCTGACAGGGCACACCTGTGAAGTGAAAACCATTTCCGGTGACTACCACTTAAAGCTCATCAAGAGAATGCCAAGAGTGTGCAAAGCAGTCATCAATGCAAAAGGTGGCTACTTTGAAGAACCTAGAATATAAGACATATTTTCAGTTGTTTCACACTTTTTTGTTAAGTATATAATTCCACATGTGTTAATTCATAGTTTTGATGCCTTCAGTGTGGATGCACAATTTTCATAGTCATGAAAATACAGAAAAATCTTTAAATGAGAAGGTGTGTCCAAACTTTTGGTCTGTACTGTACATCTATTGCAATTATAATTAATCAAGCAAAATTTATAATTGTTTAATTGCTCCCTTAAATCATGTCCAGGAGTTGTCTTCCTATTTTAGAAGCCCCCCCATATGGCATAAACACTACTGAACATAAAACCCCTCTGGGAAATTAGATAAGAGTGCATTTTGTGACCCAATCCTGTGGGGGAGGGAGATGTAGTGGGCCTAACAATGCCTCTCATGATTGCCATCCAAGTCCTCCTATTAGACCCTACCAGGACTGGGTCTAATAGTCTATCAGCGTTATGCTGAGGCACATTACACCACAATACAGAAGTACTGCATCTTATAATATGAGTGATCAAGCTCACTAAAGTGCAAGTTTCTAAGCGGTACTAAAATAAAAGATGAAAAAAAATGTATACAACAGAATTGCCATGTTTGTATTGACCCAAGCTATAAATACATTACTATATTTATCCTGTATAATTAATGGCAAAAAAAACAACGTCAGAAACACAAGTCCGCTCTGACGGAATAGTGAAGGCTACAGCTGATCAGCCTGTCCTCTTCTCTTTTTATTTTGTGCTGACAGCAAAGCTATTACGAAGGGGTTGTCCAGTAATGGGTATAGTGGAGAAGCCTTTTTGTTCAAAAATGTCACACAACGTGTGGGAAAGACTTAATGCAACACAAAGGGAAGAGGGAAAGGGAGCCAAGACTCTAGGGAGAGGGGGAAAGTGGAGACCTCCTAGGTTGATCTAGTGTCACCCTGTCTCCCCTAACATCCCTGTATTTGTTCTTCACTAATCGCCACACGCGTGCCTCACCCTGTCTTTCCCTGGCGTATGGATAAGGCTAGGGAAGGGAGGAGATGAGCACTAGTCGATCTTCACTAAACACTATAGACAACAAGGGTGGACAAACAGGGGGAAATTGCTTAGCTTTAGACAAATCCAGACAAATGCGCACACGTTCTCATCTCCAGAGTGGACGAGGTACTGCTCTTGCTAAAGCTTTCACAAGTACTAATGAATATTGGCGGCACCTCCCACTGAAACACAGCAGATATTTATGCACCCAGGCAGGATGCTAATTAGCCGGAGGGAAGTAGCCGCTGGGTCCTAGAGACAGATGTCTGTAATGCCAAACATAGAAATCTCCTGCAACCAACTGCAGGGCGACTGTCTGTCACTTCTGACACACCCGTGACAAAACATTAAAGCAAAATTGGAAAATTTGCTTTGGTCCTTAAGGCCTAGAATCCATACAATGGGAGGCGGTTAAGGAAAGAAAACAAACTCTCTCCTAAAATAATCTGTTTGTGAATTGCTAGGGAATAATTATAAAGTTTAATATATTCAAGATAAATCTGTTTATATCTTTATGCTGTCAGTAATTAAAAAATGTACTAAAGAAAATGACAGCAATAAATCACCTCTAACACATGAGAGTGATGTATTAATAATTACACAGTGTACACATTCAACATGCAAATCCAATATAAAAAAATAATCTTATATTAGAAATATGGATTTTATTTGGATTGTGTGATGACACTAAAACGTTTCTGTCATACACTTCTAGGTGCAGTTACAAAATGCAATTTATTCATAATAGAATCTTCTCCAACATAGTGAAACACAATGGCAAGTGTAATGTCTGCAATGTGATGTTTCATCAACCTCTATTGGAGCCTAATTTACATTGTCCAATTTTAAAACAGGCAGAACAAGCTTCAGGTATGTACTGAATAATCTTTGATAGATTGTTCAGTGCGCATAGGCTTCCGTTTTGTATATACTTGTGTTTATGATTGTGTTCTATGTGTATGCCTATGTAATATGAGTGTGTAAAGTATAAGTGTGAGCATAATATATATGGATATATGTATTTTATACTGTATGTGTGTGTATATGTGTGCCTAATGTGATTTAATGTGCCGTTTTCTGCCAGTGTCTGCTTGTGAATAGCAGACATGGCTAAATATCCTTTACACATTACACATTCTGGAAATAGCACTGTGAGAGTGTGAACTGTGATAGCAGCAGGAGAGCATTAGGACCCTGTGGGTTTTGCCTGGCTGAGCTCAGAGCAGGGGCCGATTGGGAGACCCTGTGTGTCCAGTGAGTGACTGCGAGAGGAGAGACGGGGTCCAGTGCCATTCACATTGAGAGGATACTGACAAGCCTTGTGAAGAGTTCTTCCCACACCTTAACCTGAGGCTACAGGACTAAAGTCCTCGACGTGTGGGCTCGGCATCGGCTGACAAGACAAGAAACCTTTGCTGTTTTTGTAAACATTGCTTTTTATTTGGCGCCAAAGTTTTCCTGGACTAGCTTCAGCCACCACGATTCACAGGCCTGTGATAGACCACATCTGAGGTTAACGGTACCGTAACAGTAAGATACCCGGGTATCCCTATACTAGGGGTATAAGAGCAATTGGTATAATTTCATGCATTGCTATTGTTAATAGTGGTAGGATTGTACTCAGTGTGCCATCTCAGGGGTCCCTATAGAACACCCACACTAGATTGACACAGTGTTTAGGTAAAATTGTTCCAGATCTTTGGTATAATTCACATAAACTGGAAACCTTGAGATTGGCACATTGATTTCAGCTTTTGCTGATTGTGTGTAGTTAGTAGAGACAGTGTCCCAGGTGGAACCTGAGACTGATTCATGCAATACAGAATTTTAGTCTAATCCCTGTTTTAGTAAAGAAAGTGTTTTTTATTTCTGTCTCTGTCTCAGTTTGTGACTCACTGGATCTCTCTCGGACCTCTGGTCTTTACATTTTTGGCGTAGTCGGCATTATCCAGTGCTTGTCATGGACAGAGGTGAGGGAAGAAATGACTCTGCCGCACTGGTTGCGGAACCCCTGGCAGCTGCGGCGACTTTGGGAGGATATGTGCCGGTAGGAGCTTTACTTCAGCACATGCCGAAATACGACGGGCGTAACATGGCATTCCAGGATTGGGCTGAGAGGGTCCGGAGTGTTCTGCGGATGTGTAATCTGGCCCCTGCGTTATGAGCAGAGCTGGCATTAAATGCACTAGAAGGCGACGGTAGGCGGATGGTGATGTTACGTCCAGAGTCAGAGAGGAGCACGTTAGAGAAAATCTTGAAGCTGTTAGAGGGGAGTTCGGGAGGCTGAGCTCGTGTGGCCCAGCTTCGTTCCTTGTTTTTCAATCGGCCCCAAAGGGAATGTGAGACCTTGGTGCAGTACTCAAATACCTTACAGGAAACGTTGAATGAGGTGCAGCGACTAGACCCAGGGGCCATGGGGGCATTCCGAGAGGTAGACCGCTTGCTCCGGGATCAATTCATAACAGGGTTAGCCAATAAACTCCTTCGAGACAAACTGATGGAGATGACCCGAGCTGCCCCGGAATTATCCTTCTGGCAGATTTATCGGGCCGCGGTGGAAAGGGAGGAGGAGTCTACCCTGGTGAATGAGGGGGCAGTGGACAGTGCACAGCTGGAGGGAGGCCAGGCGCCAGTTTTAGGAGGGGAAGGACTTGTAAACATTGTACAGGCTCCTCGTGCCGAACTGAAGGAGCTAAAGCTGGAGGTGTCTAAGCTCAGAGCTGGGCCGGTCCCTACTCCCATGGAAGGGCCACCCGCCTTGTCCTCTGGAATGGTGGTTCTGCAGTCTGCCAGGTCATCCTCCTCGAATGATTCAAGTTCTCGTCCATGAGGAGCAGTCACCTGTTGGAGGTGTTTGCGTTGGGGACACATCTCCCAATACTGCCGAATATCTGCAGCTCCGGAGCCTCCTTCGCCGGCGTAAAACTCCCATTCGCTGCCATGAGAGGGCGAGCAGCAGCGGCCCACCCCCCACAAAGTCCTCGATGGGAAGAACAAGATTTGTTCGCATGCAGTCCAGAGCTGGAAGCAGAGTTTGAAGGGCGGAAAATGAGATGCTTGGTTGACACAGGATCCGAATGTACCGTAAGAGGTGTACGAGAGGCACTTCAGTCAACTAGTGGTTCCCGAGGACGGCCGAGTGATACGACTTACCGCCGCTAACAATGGCCAACTGACGGTGAAGGGGATCGTGTGGATGCAACTGAAAATGTTTGGTCAAGAGCTGGGACAGAAATGGATGGTGGACCACCCTACTAGAAGAGGGATGGAGGTGAAGTACACCATCGACCCACACAGAGAATGTTACACCATCTAGTGCTGAGCTGCGATCTCCTGAAGAGTGCGGTCCCTGGGGGCCAGGTGGGCCGGGTCCGAGTGCCATCGCGGACCACGATCTCACTAGCGCCCTGACAAGAAGAACTCTTAATGCTACCAGTGGGGGCTGCGCAGAGACTGAATGGGCTTGAAGTACTACTCGAGCCAGCCCCAGAGAAGTCCTCGTTCGCCAAGGCGCACGTGGCCCAGTCTCTGGCGATTGTGAAGAATGGACGGGTGCCGGTCAGATGCATCAACGTTGTAGATGAGGCTGTTACAATTCCTGCTGGGACCATTCTGGCTGAACTGTTCGTGCCAGCGGGGAAGGTGCCTGACAAGGCAGTGTACGAACTGCGCCCAGATGAACAGTCTTTCTGGACATACGCGGTTGAAGTAGGCCAGACCGAACCTCCTACCGAAGAATGGAATGGTCGTGTGATCATGGACATGATGGGATTGGATTGGGAGAAACTGACCCCCAGTGCAATTGGAGCAGCTGGAGAGGGTCTTGTGGGAACATCAAGAGACCTTTTCACGACATGCGGAGGACTTCGGTTGTTTCCGGATGATTGAGCATGAGATTCCCACGGGGAATACTCCTCCTATTAGGTGTAACATCGCTGGCGGCGTGCTGGCATGGCTTACCACCTCCCACCATGCAAGACCGCCAGCTTACCTATCAATCCAGGCTGCACACTTTGCTCCAGTACCTGCTGTGTCTCTTTTCTGATTGCTTAGGGCGGCAGCGCGGCTACTGCCTGATTCTTATAGTTACTGTGTGCGCACTCCTAATGCCTCCCCAGCCTATTGCTGTGAGTCACTGGATACTTAAACCCCCTCCACCCAGTAGGGGGTGCCTGAGCAACACGTTCCTTCAGTGTGTTCCTTGCAACTGAGTTGCCAGGTCCTGTCCTGTATCTTGTCTGTTTCCGCCACCCTGGGGGCTGTATACCCAGGCCTGTTACCTGTATCTGTGACTTCTAGTCTGTTCCGCCACCCTGGGGGCTGTATACCCAGGCCTGTTGCCTGTATCTGTGACTTCTAGTCTGTTTCCGCCATCCTGGGGGCTGAGTTCCCAGGCTCGTTCCTGTATCTTGTTCCTGGTTCAGTTCCTGTCTGAACTGTGTCCTAGCCCGTTACCTGTTTGTCTCTATGTCCGAACCTTCCCTTTTCCTGCAGTGTCTGAACCTGCCCCTAACTCCAACTCATTGTTTCTGTACTTCTGTTTGTGAGTTTTGTGTCCACTCGCTACTTCATTGTAAGTACCTTGTGTGTATCTGGTTCTGCTTGTCCCGTTTCCCTGCCTCTGTATCTACCTCCTGTGTTCTAACTATCTTCTTGTATTTTCCAGTCTCTTCCATGTGAACAGAGCCCTGTCCTGTCTGCCTGCACCTTCTGCTCTGTTCTGCTCTGCTTGTCCACTGCACCTGTGGATTCGCTCTGCTCTGCTTGTCCACCGCATCTGCGGTTCCACTCTGCTCTGCTTGTTCACCGCACCTGCGGTTCCGCTCTGCTCTGCTTGTTCACCGCACCTGCGGTTCCGCTCTGCTCTACTTGTTCCCCGCAACTGCGGTTCCGTTCTGCTCTGCTTGTTCACCGCACCTGCGGTTCCACTCTGCTCTGCTTGTTCACCGCACCTGCGGTTCCGCTCTGCTCTGCTAGTTCACCGCACCCGCGGTTTCGCTCCGCTCTGCTAGTTCACCGCACCTGCGGTTTCGCTCCGCTCTGCTTGTTCACCGCACCTGCGGTTTCGCTCCGCTCTGCTTGTTCACCGCACCAGCGGTTTTGCTCCGCTCTGCTTGTTCACCGCACCTGCGGTTTTTCTCCGTTCTGCTTGTTCACCGTACCTGCGGTTTTGCTTCGCTCTGCTTGTTCACCGCACCTGCGGTTTTGCTCCGCTCTGTTTGTTCACCGCAGTGGCGGTTTCTCTCTGCTCTGCTTGTTCACCGCATTGGCGGTTTCGCTCTGCTGTCCAACGCACCAGCAGCTCCATTCCTGGGTCCCAGTCTGTACTGGTCCCTATCCTGCCTGCGTTCCTACCTGCCAGTACCCGCCTGTTTGCATGCCAGCCGTGCCTGCCAGTGCCCACCTGTCTGCATGCCAGCCGTGCCTGCCAGTGCCCACCTGTCTTCATACCAGCCGTGCCTGCCAGTACCCACCTGTCTGTATGCCAGCCTAACCTGCCTGTTCCTGCATTCCCTGGTATCGGTCAACAGCTGTGACCGGGGTCTGACCTGGAGTAGCACTTGGTCCCTCTGCTCGGTTCCTCCTTGGTTCACGGAGTTGACTGAGCCGCCGTGTGACCTTGGTCGGACCGAGTTGATACTTAGCTACGCTCCTCCAGGCATTCCTCGGTTCATGGTCCAGTGGAATCACTAACCACGCTCACGCCAGTTAGTCCGGTCGCGAGCGTAACATTAGGGAATGTTATCGTCAAATTCCCCCGACGCGCTATCAAGAGGTGAAGCACATGGTGGCCAGTATGCTTGACAACCAAGTGATCCAAGAGAGCCAGAGCCCCTGGGCAGCCCCTGTGGTCTTGGTGCGGAGGAAGGATGGGGCCCTTCGGTTTTGTGTGTACTATCGCAAATTGAATGCTCACACGGTGCGGGATGCAAGTTGGATTTAGCAAGTGGTATTGGCAGGTACCAATGGCCAAAAAAGATCGGGCCAAGACGGCGTTTGTCCTACCAATGGGGCTCTATGAATTCAACCGGATGCCCTTCGGGTTCACTAACGCCCCGGGAACGTTCCAACGCCTGATGGAACATTGCTTATGCGATCTGAATTTTGAATCAGTCCTGATATATCTAGATGACATTGTGGTGTTCAGGACCTCATTTGAAGACCATCTTGAGAAGTTACGTCAAGTTCTCCGGTGGCTCAGTTGTTACGGCCTAAAAATAAAACCAAACAAGTGCCAACTGTTACATAGTCAGATTGAGTATTTTTATTCCATGTGGTGACTCCGGACAGGGTGCTGCCTGCGACCAGTAAGGTAACGGTCGTGCAGGAGTGGCCACCTCCCCATACCCTGCGAGAGGTTCGTGCCTTCTTGGGTTTAGCGGGGTACTATCGGCGATTTGTACCTATGTTTTCACAAGTAGTGAGTCCCCTGAATGAGCTTTTAAGAGGGACGGCACAGGGCCCCCAAAATCGCCTCTTCCCATGGGGACCCTAGCAGCAAAAGGCATTTGAGCAGGTGAAGGCCGCCCTAACGAGTTCTCCATTGTTTGATTACCCTTTCCTGTTATACACTGATGGCAGTCTGCATGGGCTGGGGGCAGTACTAGCACAAGAGCAGGATGGTCAGGAGCGAGTAATCGCCTATGGCAGCAGGTCTTTAAGAGACACTGAACGCAACCCAGCTAACTACAGCTCGTTTCGCCTAGAACTACGGGCCCTGGTGTGGGCGATGACAGAACGCTTTGCCGAGTATTTAACAGGAGCTGAGGTGCTAGTCATGACTGATAATAACCCTCTGGCTCACCAAGAAAACGCAAAACTGGGAGCGGTGGAGCAGCGGTGGGTCGCACGCCTTGCTAAGTTTAACTATCGAATTAAGTTTCGCTCTGGGTGGGAAAACGGAAATGCGGATACACTCTCAAGGGTGCCCCTTGGGTCCTCGGGGGAAAATGTTGATGACCAGCTTGAGGACACTGAAACCCCTGACTTGGGGCAGGTACCTATCTTCCGAAAAGTGGTACATTCAAGTGGGGTGGCGTCAGGAATGCCGTGTGTTCTGGGAAAAACACCCTCGGATTGGGCGAAAGACCAGAGCGATTGATCAGACATTGCACTAGTGCGCAATTGGGTACAAAAAGGGGTCTGGCCGCATGCAGAGGACAAGGCCCAGCTGTCCACGAAAGGAATGAAACTACTGCGACAGTGGGATAAGTTGTGTGTGGAACAGGGCCTCTTGTACCGTAAGGTGTACCTGCTATCTGAGTTGCAGCACCGGTACCAGCTAGTAATCCCTATGCGGATGGGTCCGGTGGTCACTCGCGAAGCGCATGAGAAGGGGGCCCACTTTGGGAGTGAAAAGACACTCCAGTGGCTACAGCGAGTCCTCTATTGTCCTGAATTGGGGGGGAAGGTGACAGAGGCGTGTTGGCAGTGTCGGGTCTGTGGGCTCAGTAAAAGCTCTGAGCTGCGGTCCCTTAGAGCTGCTCATGATTGACTATGCCTTGATAGGATACTCAACCTCGGGGTATTCCTATTGCTTGGTAATGACAGACCACTTCTCCAAGTATGCTGTAGCAGTGCCGACAAGAGATCAGATGGCGGAGTCGGCGACTGAGGCCGTGTGTCGACATTTCATCCAGGTGTTTGGGTGTCCGCAAAGAATACACTCGGATCAAGGGGCATGTTTCCATGGGGCATTGCTGAAGGAGCTGTACCAGCTGTATGGTATCGCACCGTCGAGAACTACACCGTACCATCCCCAAGGTAACGAAGCTCGTGAGCTCTTTAATCGGACTCTGTTGCAAATGTTGAGGACATTAGAGGGTAAACAGCAGGTACGCTGACCTGAGTATCTCCCCGAATTGATGTGGAACTACAATAATAGAGTGCACAGAACTACTGGCTACTCACCACACATGTTGATGTTCGGGAGGCCAGGGCGGGACATTGAGGATTTGAGCATGCCAGGTCCCTCCTCCAATCCCCCTCAGACCACATCAAAATGGGTTTGAGAACACTGGTGGCGATTAAGGGTGGTGCATCAGATGGTGGGTGATCGACTCAGTCAGGGACACGTGTCACGTGCAAGCTGAGCCTTTCTCCCTGGGGGATAGAGTGTTGGTGAGAATCAAACGACGGTCCGGAAAGCTGAGTGAACGATGGGAGGCGACTCCGTACCTGGTAAAAAAACGGGTGAGCCCTGACATTCCACTGTACAAGGTCGAGCCGGTGGGGACAGGGGGACCAACCCGTAATCTTCATCATAACATGCTACAACGGTGCTGGTTTGAAGATGCTGTCCCCATTCCCACGGAACCACAGGCCGTGTCCCGAGTTGTGGGCATTCCTAATTCTCTTGAATTTGATGGTGAGTCTCCCTCTGGTCCTGCTTACTTGTCCCGTGCGATCAATCTGTCCCCTTGTGGAGAGAGTGTTGAGCATGTGGTATGTCCTTCAGACAACAGGGAATCAGGTCAGTTACCTGACCTGGATAATGTGGCACAGGGCGCCACACCTCAGGAGGGAGCAGCCTCATTGGCTCCCTCTGATGATAAGACTGAAAAGACTTCTCCCCCTCGGGGACCAAGCCTGTTGGGGTGGGTCTCAGGAGAACTACTCGAGCTATGGTGGGTATACACCCACAGCGCTATGCACAAGACGACTTTGACTGGGGAGGTGTGTCGAGGACTCCAACCTCTAGTGGGGTGGCATGTGAGAGTGTGAACTGTTATAGCAGTAGGAAAGCATTAGGACCCTGTAGGTTTTGCCTGGCTGAGCTCAGAGCAGGAGCAGAATAGGGGACCCTGTGTGTTCTGAAAGTGTCTGCTGTGTGAGACGCTGGACAGGGAGTCTGAGGGGAACTGTGAGGACTGAACTGCAACAAGACTCTCTCTCTACAAGCTTTCCTGTGGGCGTTGTTAACCCCTGGCCCTGGTGAAGCTGTGTCTCTGCTTAAGAACGAGTGCTGAGCTGGGGAAAGCTGTGTGGCTCTTTGGAGTTTTGTGAAAGTCCATGCTGAGTGGACTAGAGACATTGTGCTGAACGAGCCAAGTGTCGAGTGAGCGGGAAAGAGACTGAGGATATCATCTCTGTGATGGAGCGCGTGGTCAGTGGTCTGGAAAACAGTGAGTGACTGCGAGAGGAGAGATGGGGTCCGGTGCCATTCACATTGAGAGGATACTGACAAGCCTTGTGAAGAGTTCTTCCCACACCTTAATCTGAGGCTACAGGACTAAAGTCCTCGGCGTGTGGGCTCGGCATCGGCCGACATGACAAGGAACCTTTGCTGTTTTTGTAAACATTGCTTTTTACTTGGCGCCAAAGTTTTCCTGGACTAGCTGCAGCCACCGCGATTCACAGGCCTGTGATAGACCACATCTGAGGTTAACGGTACCGTAACTGTAAGATATCCAGGTATCCCTATAATAGGGGTATAAGAGCAATTGGTATAGTTTCATGCATTGTTATTGTTAATAGTGGTAGGATTGTACTCAGTGTGCCATCTCAGGGGTCCCTATAGAACACCCACACTAGATTGACACAGTGTTTATGTAAAATTGCTCCAGGTCTTTAGTATAATTCACATAAACTGGAAACCTTGAGATTGGCACATTGATTTCAGCTTTTGCTGATTGTGTGTAGTTAGTAGAGACAGTGTCCCATGTAGAACCTGAGATTGATTCATGCAATACTGAATTTTAGTCTAATCCCTGTTTTAGTAAAGTGTTGTTTATTTCTGTCTCTGTCTCAGTTTGTGACTCACTGGATCTCTCTCGGACCTCCGGTCTTTACAGCACAAGGTAGCATTTAATTACAATGGCTCCCATAATTGTCCTCCTATTACACCCTGCTTAATAGTAAGTCAATACTAGACTGACAGGCTCAACACACTGCAATAAAGAAGTACTGCAGCTTATTATGTGTGTGATCAAGCTCATTGAAATGCAAGTTCCCAAGCGGGACTAAAATAAAACAAAACATATATATACACAGTAGTGTTCAAAATAAAAACAATGTGTTCAAAAACATGAATTAAGCACAAAATCTTTATACTAGTTTTTATTTCCATGCATTGGGAACATTGCACACTGTTTTCTAATTCAAAACATGAAGAGAAATGTATAGAATTTTTAACTACTTTACAGAAAACAGCAAAAAATTAACATTGGGCTGTTCTAAAAAATAGCAGTGTCTGCATTTGTCTTGCATGCATGCATGTTGCATAGAGTCAACCAACTTATGGCACTTGTCAACTGTTATTCCAGCCCAGGATGCTTTGACTACATCCCACAATTGCTTGGCATTTGTTGGCGTTGCCTTAGAAACGGCATTTTTGATGTCATACCACAAGTGATCTGTCAGATTAAGGTCTGGGGATTGGGCTGGACAATCTATAACCTCAATTTTGTTGGACTGGAACCAAGATTTTGCTTGTTTACTGGTGTGTTTAGGGTCGTTGTCTTGTTGAAACACCCATTTCAAGGGCATATCCTCTTTAGCGTAAGGCAACAAGACCTCTTCAAGTATTTTAATATATGCAAACTGGTCCATGATCCCTGGTATACGGTAAATAGGTCCGGCACCATAGTAAAATAAACATGCCCATATCATGATGCTTGCACCACCATGCTTCACTGTCTTTAGAGTGTACTGTTGTCATGGGTGTGTCAGCTGTAATAGACAGTCGCTCTGGATCAGGTTGTAGAAGGTCACTGTGCTTGACATTGCAGACACCTTCTTAATCCTTATTCCTTTAGGACCCAGCTGTGACCTCCCTCCTGTTTCTGATTGACACACCTTTGCCTGGGAGTTTAAAACACTCAGTTTGCTCTAGGGAATTGCCGGTGATACTTCTATGTACCTTTGTGCAGGCTTGGAGCACTAGCAGTTGGCTAGCTACTTCTCTGGTCCCTTGGAGGACAGTTGACATTACTCCTCTGGTGTCTGCTCAAGCTAAGTTTATCCCCTTTGTTTGTCTACCATCTTGTCTTAGTTTGTAGTGGGGCCTGACCAGTGCTCACCCCTCCCTATCTAGGGCCAAGCTCTAGGGACATCCAGGGCTTAGGGTCCTGCTTGGCGATATGTGTGGAACCTATATAGGGATGGTAGGGTAGGCAGGGTAATATTAGATCTGCCTAGGAGTCTCCACTCCCCCTTTCCCTAGTGTTTGGGCTTACTCCCCCTCTTCCCTTCTTGTTGCACTAAGTCTTTCCCACACCTTGCGCGACATTATCACTGGCCGTGCATAAATAGAAAAAAAAAACTGACACGTGGTTTTATTTGTGTGTGGGGCTTTTTTTTCGGATGTGTTTTTTTTTCTTTCTCCCTTGGTTCATGGATTCTGTTGCAGACCTGCAGAGCAGCTGCGCAGGCTGTCTCTGGAGGTGACTGACCTCCGCTATGAGGTTCAGCAGCAGCAACAGCTGCTGCATGTCCCTAATGTTGGGGTCTCTGACGGTAGGCTGGTCCAGCTTGAAACCAAGGTTGCCCTCCCGGACAGTTTTTCAGGAGGTAGGGACAAGTTTTTTGTGTTCAAGGAAGCTTGCAAACTATATTTTAAACTTCGTCCTTACTCCTCTGGAGGTGAGGAGCGGCGAGTGGGGATTGTGATCTCACTACTGCAAGGAGATCTTCAATCCTGGGCTTTCTCTTTGCGGCAGGGTTTGGTTTGTCTCCAGTCTGTGGAGGTTATTTTTTTCTATGATGGCCCTGACCAAATCTCCTTGGCTGAGTCCAGGCTGCGTCGCCTTCAGCTGGGGAATCGGTCAGTAGAGACTTATAGCTCCAAATTTGGCAGATGGGTAACTGATACAAAATGGAATGACCTGACTCTCAGAAGCCAATTTTGTCAGGGGCTTACTGAAAGGTTGAAAGATGCTTTGGCAGTGTATGAAACCCCAGAGTCCTTGGAGGCTGCCTTGTCTTTGGCCATACGTGTTGATAGACACCTTCGGGATAGGTGGGTGAGACCACTTTCTCCAGAGCCCTCTTTTCGGAGTAATGCCCCTTTGCCGGGGGAGCGGTCTGAGGTTGAACCAGTACAGGGGGAGGTGGAAGAATCCATGCAGTTAAGGGGTGCCTCTGCATCTTACTTTTCGCCTGAGATCCGCAGAAAAAAGGACATGTGTTTTTTTTGTGGAAAAAAGGGACATTTTATTGGGGTCTGTTCCTTGATTCCTAAGCAAAAGGAAACCCAATTAACCCTTGGTAGTCTGGAGTTGGATAATCAAGGGTTGCGTTTATCATCAACCTGCAGTTCTCGGTTTGTCCTGACAGCAGAGGTGGTGCAAGAGAGCAAGACTGAGAAAATTTCTGTGTTTTTCACAGTGGAGCTGGAGTCAACATGGTTGATGCTGAGTTTGTGACAACTCATGGTCTTGTTTGCTATACTTTAGCTAAGCCCATTCCCATTTTCACCATCGACTCAGCGCCACTTGCACAGAAAGCTCTAACTCAGATTGTACATAATGTAAGACTGAGAGTGGGGTCAGTTCATTGTGAAATAATCCCTTGCTATGTCCTGGACGGTCTTCCCACTCCAATTGTCCTGGGTGAAACATAATCCGTTGGTGGATTAGCAATCCAAAGAGATCATTGAGTGGGGAGATTACTGCAATGAGAACTGTTTGGACATTTCCCTTTCTACAGTCTCTACAGAGATCTTACCTGCATTTTTGTCTGGTTTTGAGGACGTTTTTTCTGAGAGGGGGTATCAGGATTTGCCTCCTCATCGTGCATATGACTGTCCTATTAACCTGACCCCCGGAGCTAAACTACCAAAGTCCAGACCTTCTTCCTCTGATTCCAGATTTGTTCAACCAGGTTGTGGGAGCTAAGGTGTTCTCCAAGTTGGAGCCTACAATCTGGTTAGAATCAGAGAGGGGGATGAATGGAAAACAGCATTCAATACCCCTGAAGGACATTTCAAGAGTCTAGTTATGCCTTTCGGTTTGACCAATGCACCTATTGTGTTTCAACATTTCATTAATATTTCCCATCATTTGGTGGGCAGGTTTGTGGTGGTCTATCTGGATGATATTTTGGTTTACTCACCTGATTTTGAGACACATCGTGGGCATGTTAAACAGGTGCTTGAGATATTAATGGATAACAAACTATATGCCAAACTAGAAAAGCGTGTTTTCGCTGTCAAGGAGGTGCAGTTTTCGGGGTACCTGTTGTCATCTTCGGGTTTTCGGATGGATTCGGAGAAGATCCGTGCTGTCCTTGATTGGAACCATCCCAAGAACCTAAAGGCTATACAGCGTTTTCTGGGCTTTACTAATTTTTACCGGAAATTGATCCAAAATTATCACGTACTGTCACGTACGTGGTATGTGGAACCACTGTGCCATGGACCGAGGAGAGCCCTGAGGGGCATAACTAGGGACCTTGTCAAATCCGACCCCGGAAGCACAGCTGCTTTACGACTCCGTTATCCGAGGAGGGACGAGGGAGGTGGCCCAGGTGCTACTCCAAAACAAACCAGCGGACGTGCAGCAGCTGGACCCAGTAGGACAGGTAAGCTGGGTTGCACCGGAGTGCAGCAGGATTGCACTGGAGTGCAGCAGGATTGCAACGTAGTGAAGCAGGCTTGGTTTGCACTGGAGTGCAGCAGGATTGTTTGCACCAGAGTGCAGCAGGCTTGGTAGCATGAGCTAGTGCACAACCTTCACAACATAGACTGTAGAACAGGAAGGTTGCTCAGTCAAGGAGGAAGAAATATATATGTAATGTCCCACAGCCATTGGCTTGGGGCATAATAGCAAGTGAGCGCGCTGGCCCTTTAAGAGGGCGGGAGTGCACGTGTCCTAAGGACACAGCTGGAAGCCCTGCTGGAAGCAGGCAGAGCACAGGGGAAGGAAGCACCAGCCGCAGCATGGGTGAGTGAAGTGAAATGCCAGAGACCATGCTTGTTAGACCAGGGATCCGGCGTTGCGCTAACTGTAAGCCCCTCTTTACGCCCCCTCCTCTTGAGGCCATCGAGGAAGTTCCAGAGGAGAATCGGAGCGTGAATGTTCTCCTTAGGCTCCCAGGACCTCTCTTCGGGACCAAATCCCTTCCAGTCAACAAGGAAGAAAGTCTTGCCTCTCACCTTCTTCATGGCCAAGATGTTCTCCACCTCAAAAACATCATCCGAGGCGGTTGGTGCAGGTGTGGTACCAGGATACTTGAAGAAGGAGCGCACAACGACCGGCTTCAGCAGAGATACGTGGAAAGCATTTGGAATCCGTAATGAAGGAGGCAACTTCAGTTTATAGAAGACCTCGTTGATCTGCTTCAGCACTGCAAAAGGACCGATAAAACGAGGACCCAACTTGTAAGATGGAACTTTCAGCCGGACGTATGTGGCCGAGAGTCATACCTTGTCACCAGAGCGGAAGCACGGAGGATATAGTCGCCTTTTGTCTGCATGTCTCTTCATACGGGTGGAGGAGACTTCTAGAGTGGCTTTGGTGTCCTCCCACAACTTTAAAAAAACCTTGGAGAGGACATCTGCTGCAGGAACATCAGAAGGAACCATCACCGGGAGGGGAACCTCGGGTTGCCGACCGAAAACAATGTAAAAAGGAGACTCTTCCAAGCCTTCACCAACGTGAATGTTGTACGAGAACTCAGCCCAGGGAAGTAATTTCACCCAATCATTGTGGTTGGCATTGACGAAGTGTCGCAGGTAGTTGCCCAGGACCTGGTTGACACGCTCCACTTGCCCATTGGACTGAGGGTGATAGGCCGAGGAGAAGTCTAAGACGATATCCAGATGCTTACAGAGAGCTTGCCAGAATCTGGAAGTGAACTGCGAACCTTGATCGGACACAATGTGATGAGGAAATCCGTACAGATGGGAAATATGTTTGATGAAGCTGTCAGCCAGTTCAGGAGCAGATGGAAGAGCAGACAACGGGGTAAAATGTGCTAATCTGGAGAAGCGATATACGACTACCCAGATGACAGTGCAGCGTGCAGCATTTGGATATTGGCAAATCCGTAATGAAGTCCATTGCTATGTGCTGCCATGGACCAGATGGTACGGGTAACTGCAGGATAGAAACGGTAGGAAGTTGTATGAGGACTTTATTGAGAGCACAAATCGGACAGGCAGCCACATAGGCATAGATCTCTCTCCTCATGGATGGCCACCAGTAGTGGCGAGAATTCAATTGTAGCGTCTTCCTTTGTCCTGCATGACCAGACACCTTGGATGAGTGGCCCCATGACCAAACTCGCTCCCTCTCGTATTTGGCCACAAGGGTTTTTCCTGGGGGAATTCGCGGCAGGCTGACTGGAGCGACAGTAACCATCTTGGACGGTTCGATTGAGGATCCTCCTCTTGGTCACCGGACAGAAATGAGCAAGAGAGGGCATCAGCTCTGATATTCTTGTCACCAGACCTATAATGTAACAAAAAGTTAAAGTGGGCAAAAAACAAAGACCGCCTAGCATGGATTAATCTCTGAGCGGACTAAAGATTCGCCAGATTCTTATAGTCCGTGTAGTTGACCACTGGATAGACTGCGCCCTCCAGCAGGTATCGCCATTGTTCCAAAGCCATATTAATGGCTAGTAACTCCCAGTCACCTATGGAGTAGTTACGCTCTGGAGTGGAGAAGGCCTTAGAGAAGAAACCGTAGGACACTTGGCAACCCAAGGAAGACTTTTGAGTGAGTCCAGCCCCAGCCACTAACGAGGATGTGTCCACCTCTAGGAAGAACTGTTTGTCCAAATCCAGACGATGCAGAACGGGAGCGGTGGAGAAGGACAGTTTCAAAGAGCGGAAGGCCTCCTCAGCCTCAAAGGACCAGTTCTTTGGATCGGCTCCTTTTCGGGTCATGGCAGAGATGGGAGCTGTAAAAGTGGAGAAGTGAGGAATGAATTGTCGATAATAGTTAGCAAAGCCAAGGAAACTCTGAATTGCTTTGACTCCAATGGGCAGCTGCCATTTAAGGATGGAAGAGACTTTCTCAGGATACATCCTGAGTCTGGTATCCGAGATAACATAACTCAAGAAGGGAAGGGCAGACTATTCAAAAACACATTTCTCCTACTTGGCGTAGAGTCGATTCTCCCCAAGACACTGAAGAACTTGCCTAACTGCTCGTCTGTGGGAGGCCACATCTGGGAAAAATACCAAAGTATTGTTCAGATATACAACACAGGAATAAAGCAGGTCTCAGAAGATGTCATTGACGAACTCTTGAAAAACTGCTGGTGCATTACTGAGACCGAAGGGCATCACTCAGTATTCATAATGCCCGTCCCTGGTGTTGAAGGCCATATTCCACGCGTCTCCCTGGTGAATGCGGATTAGATTGTAGGCACCTCTTAAATCTAATTTGGTGAAGATCCTGGTACCCTTTAATTGATCAAACAACTCAGGGATTAGTGGAATAGGATATTTATTCTTCACCCCGATCTAGTTAAGACCCCAATAGTCTATACAGGGTCGGAGCGATCCGTCTTTCTTCTTGATGAAGAAAAACCCGGCCACGGCGGGAGAGGAGGACTTCTGAATGAACCCCCTGGCCAAATTCTCCTGAGTGTATTCTGATATAGCTTGAGTCTCAGCTGGGGACAGAGGATACATTCAGCCTCTAGGGGGTGTAGATCCGGGAATCAAGTCAATAGGGCAGTCATACGGCCTGTGAGGCGGCAAAGTCTCTGCTTTTTTTTTGTCTAATACATCAGCAAAGGACCAATGGGCAGACGGAAAACCGGGCAGCGACGCTGGAGAAGACAGGGCCTTAGCCAGATGTACGGGGGCCATACAATTCTCATGACAGGAATGTCCCCAGCGGAGCACCTCTCCAGTCCTCCAATTCAACACAGACTCATGTTGTCGTAGCCATGCTAGGCCTAAGAGAAAGGCATGAGATATGTGGGTAAGGAGATAGAAGTCAATCTTCTCAGTATGAAGCATCCCGATACGGGCCTCGAGTGGCACAGTGATCAGACAAACCATCTCCTGAAGAGTTCTCCCATCAACAGATGTTATTGCCAGAGGGTTTTGGAGTGGATGAACTGGGATTTGGAAGAGATCCACTATAGCCTGGAGGATAAAATTTCTGCTGCTCCGGAATCCAAATACACAGTCTCAATAAACTGGGATTCACCGGTTCTCACGGCCACAGTAAGGGTCAGGGTTAGAGAGGTGTCTTTTCTGTCTAGGGAAGCCTCTCCTACCAACCCTAGACGCTGGAGTTTTCCGGCTTCACCGGACAGGCACGAATAAAGTGACCTATGTCTCCACAGAATGGGCACTGACCTTTAGCATGGCGATCCCTCTTTTGCTGTTTAGCGAGAGCAAAGCGGTCAACCTGCATGGGCTCAGGAGAAGCCACTCACGGCAGGGGACAGCGGAGGAACAAGCAGCCTTTGGAAGGATGGAGCCAGACGCCACGATCCTCTCTTGCCACCTCCTAGAAACACTCCTGGAAACGAAGGTCTATACGGATGGAGAGGGAGATCAGGTCCTTGATAGTAGTTGGTAGATGGTAGTTGGTAGATCTTGACCGGCTAGCTCATCCTTAATATTTCCGGAAATCCCCTCCCAGAACGTCGCCACCAGCGCCTCATTATTCCAGCCGAGTTCGGATGCCAGAGTGCAGAAGCGTACAACGTATTGTCCCACCGATGAGCTGGACTGGCATCAACAGAGAAGAGCGGAAGCCAAAGAAGTGGTTCGCCCAGGTTCATTGAATACTTTACGAAAAGCCTATAAGAATGCTAGCAAATTGGAGATGATCATATCTTCTCTTTCACATAATGGATTTAACCATGCCAGGGCCTCGCCTCCAAGGTGCGACATCAGGAATGCCACCTTTGTTTGGTCCGACGGGAAGAAGTGAAGAATAAGTTCAAAATGTAACCGGCACTGATTAATGAACCCCCGGCACAGCTTCAGATTGCCATCAAAGCGTGGTGGGGCTGAAAGTCAGGGTCCTGAACCTTGGACAAAACAAACAGAGGGAGAAGGTCCCGAAGTCGACAGGGCTGCTTGCACATGGGAGAACTGAGGTGAGATGTTTAAAGACTCCAGCTTGGTAGTCAAAGACTGTAACTGCATTGTCAACTTCTCCTGCACGCCTTTCTGTCGGCAGAGCTCTTGGTACATGGTCTAATCAGATGGGAGCCTGGTCCCAGCACATTCCATGGCCCGAGCAAACTGTCACGTACATTGTTTGTGGAACGACTGTGCCACGGACCGAGGATTGCCTGGAGGGGCGTAACTAGGGTCCTCGCCCAATTGGACCCCGGACGCATGGCTGCTTTATGACTCCATGATCTGAGGAGGGATGAAGGAGGTGGCCCAGTTGCTACTCCAAAACAGACCAACGGACTCGCAGCGGCTGGACCCAGTAGGACAGGTAAGCTGGATTGCACCGCAGTGCAGCAGGATTGCACTGCAGTGCAGCAGGCTTGGTTTGCACCAGAGTGCAGCAGGCTAGTTTGCACCGGAGTGCAGCAGGGTTGCACCGGAGTGCAGCAGGATTGCACCGGAGTGCAGCAGGCTTTGTTTGCACCGGAGTACAGCAGGCAAGATTGCACAGGAGTGCAGCAGCATTGCACCGGAGTTCAGCAGGATTGTTTGCACCAGAGTGCAGCAGGCTTGGTAGCATTAACTAGTACACAATCTTCACAACATAGACTGTAGAACTGGAAGGTTGCTCAGGCACCTTCCCCAGTGGGGAGGAAGCAATATATATTTAATGTCCCACAGCCATTTGCTGGGGACGTTATAGCAAGTGCACGAGCTGGCCCTTTAAGAGGGTGGGAGTGCGAGCACACGTGCCCTAAGGGCACGGCTGGAAGCAGGCACAGCACGGGGGAGGGAAGCGCCAGCCGCAGCGTGGGTGAGTGAAGTGACACACCGAAGACCCTGCTTGTTAGAGCGGCGATCTGGCGTGGCGCTAACAAAACCCCTCACTGACATGACATGGAAGGGTCTGATCTTCCTAAATGGTCGGATGCTGCCCTGCAGGCTTTTTCCTCCCTAAAGAGCTGTTTTGGCGTTCAAAGAATGGCGACATTGGTTGGAGTGGGCTGTCCATCCTATTACTGTTATCACAGACCGTAAGATCCTGTCATATCTTCAATCTGCTAAACGTCTCAACCCTAGGCAAGTTAGATGGTTCCTGTTTTTTAGCTAGGTTCAATTTTGTTGTCACTTTCTGTCCAGGGGTCAAAAACGTCAAGGCTGGTGCTTTGTCCTGGAGCTTCCCTTGTGGTGGTGACCATGAGAACCCTGCCCGATTTTTCAGAAGGAGGTAGTCATTTCGGCATTATACCCTGAACTGGAGGGTGAGGTGTTGGAGGCTCAGGGGGACGCCCCTGCCTCTTGTCCTTCAGGAAGGTTATTTGTACCATCTAATCTGCGCTACAAAGTAATTAGGGAACATCACAACTCTGTGCTTGCTGGTCATCCAGGTGGTAAGGCAACTGCGGACCTTCTTTCTCGTTGTTCTAGGTGGCCTGGGTTGCATCGGGATGTGAACACGTGTCTGCTTGTATTTGCACGTGTTCTTAAGTATCGCATACCCGTCCGTCTGGTATTCTTCTTCCGCTACCTATTCCTAGCAACCCATGCACACAATTGTCCATGGATTTTATTACTAACCTACCGGTACCTGCAGGCAAAACTGTGGTTTTGATAGTTGTAGATAGGTTCAGTAAAATGGTTCACTTTGTAACATTACTGCCACTTCTGAATGCCAAGACTCTTGCTTAGGTGTTTATAAGTGAGATCGTGAAGTTTCACGGGGTTTCCTCGAATGTGGTGTCAGATCGGGGGACCCAGTTTGTTTCCAAGTTCTGGAAAGCATTCTGTTCTCGACTGTGGGTGCAACTGTCCTTTTCCTCTGACTTCCCTCCTGAGTCGAATGGGCAGACTGAGCGCATTAACCAGAATCTGGAGACTTACCTCTGGTGTTTTGTCTCCGAAAACCAGGAGGATTGGGTATCTTACTTACCACTGGCAGAATTTGCTAATAATAATCATCGCCAAGAATCTCCCGGCAGGACACCGTTCTTTGGTGCATACGGTTTCCATCCACAGTTTGGTACTTTTAGCTGGGGAAGGGCTTCGGGAGTTCCTAAGTATCCTAAGGAGGAATGTTTTGCTTCGTCGCTCTCCTCGGTGTGGCGGGGGGGGAATTCTGAGTAATTTGAAGATCATGGGAGACAGGTACAAACATATGGCTGATAGGAAACGCTCGCTAGGTCTGGACCTGAGTGTGAATGACTTTGTGTGGTTGTCTACCAGGAATATCAAGCTGAAGGTTCCTTCCAGGAAGCTGGGACCTAGATTTAGTAGTCCATATAAAATAACCCAAATCATTAACCCAGCAAAGTTTCGTCTTGAGCTACCTCAGGCCCTTAAGATCCACAACGTCTTTCACAGGTCTCGGCTCAAAAAATATGTAGAACCTCTTGAGTCCTCTTCCCTACCACCGCCCCCAATCATGTTTGATGGTAATTTGGAGTTTCAGATTTCGAGAATTGTAGTTTCTCGTCTCCAGCATCGTGCCCTACAGTACTTGGTGCGCTGGAAGGGTTATGGTTCAGAGGAAAGGATGTGGGTTTCAGCATCAGAGTTGAATGCCCCCAGGTTGGTTCGTGCATTCCACAACTCTTATCCTGAGAAACCTGGTCCTGAGTATCCAGAGGCCACTCGTAGAACGGGGGGTACTGTCATGGGTGTGTTAGGTGTAATAGACAGTCGCTCTGGATCTGTCTGTAGAAGGTCACTGCGCTAGGCGTTACTTCTCTGGTGTCTGCTCAAGCTAAGTTTATCCCCTTTGTTTGTCTACCTTGTTGTCTTTAGTTTGTAGTGGTGTCTGACCAGTCCTCACCCCTCCCCCTCCCTATCTAGGGCCAAGCTCTAGGGACATCCAGGGCTTAGGGTCCTGCTCGACGATAGGTATGGAACCTATATAGGGACGGTAGGGTAGGCAGGGTGATATTACATCTGCCTAGGGGTCTCCACTTCCCTTTTCCCTAGTGTTTGGACTTCCTTCTCCTCTTCCCTTCATGTTGCACTTAGTCTTAGATTAGTCTCATTTTATTTTAATCTCTACCTATACTCACCACTGGATTGTGTGCGCGTGCCCTCTTTTCTTCCTCATGGGCGCGCCGTGCCCCGGCATTTTCATGCTGGTCTAGGCATGCTGGGAGTCTTTGTGCCTCCTGGTATGTGGTTAACACGCGAAACGTGCATACGTAGGGCTCTGCACTTTCTGCTTGTGCATTCCCTGGGGGGGCTTCACCTGCCACATGGGTAAGTTTTCTTTTTATTGAATTATTTGATGGTGGTTTTTCTGACATTTTCATTTACACATGTGTGACATAGGACAGATTGTATACATGTCAAGATTCCACCTATCAGTCGTAATATAATACCTTCTATACTTGCATGTTGGATGTGTGTTCCCTACCCCAGGGTTTTTGCTTGTTGCTATTTTGCCTGTCCTGATTATTTGTAAGGATGTTTTTAACCAGTATTTAATAAAAATGTATATTTTATACACACTCCCTTTGCTCCTCCTCTTTTCAAATATTCATTTAGGAGTGTTCTAGATTTCTTTACATGCATTAATGATCTATGATGATCTAATTATTTGTACCTCAATATGCCTATGGGACTTGTATTTATAGAGTTTGGGGGTCGTCTGACGAACTGTCTGCGGCCCTTGGACCCAAAAAAGAACAATTTTACTTTCATCAGTCCACAAAATGTTTCTCCATTTCTCTTTAAGCTAGTTGATGCGTTCTTTGGCAAATTGTATCAGCTTCAGTCCATGTCTTTTTTTTAACAGTGGGACTTTGTAGGGACTTCTTGCTAAGAGATTAGCTTCACACAGGCGTCTTCTAACTGTCACAGCACTCACAGGTAACTTGAGACTGTCTTTGATCATCCTGGAGCTGATTGGCTAAGCCTTTGTCATTCTGGCTATTCTTCAATCCATTAGAATGGTAGTCTTCCGTTTTCTTCCACGTCTCTCTGGTTTTACTTCCCATTTTAAAGCATTGGAGATTATTTTAGCTTAACAGTCTATTATTGTCTGCACTTCTTTATAAGTTTTACCCTCTCTAATCAACTTTTTAATCAAAGTATGCTGTTCTTCTGAACAATGTCTCGAACGACCCATATTTATTAGGCTTTCAAGGAGAAATGCATGTGCAACATGTGTTGACTTCACCCTTAAATAAGGGCCACCTGATTCACCCATGCTGGTATTTGTGCAGCCCATCCTGGTATCTGTGCTGCCCCCATCCTGGTATCTGTGCTGCCCCCATCCTGGTATTTGTGCTGCCCCCATCCTGTTCCCCCATCCTTTTATGTGCTGCCCCCATCCTATCCTGGTATGCATGGCACCCCTCATCCCTATACTGGTATTTATGGTACCCCTCATCCCTATCCTAGTATGTATGGTACCCGTCATCTCTATCCTGGTATGCATGGGCCCCTCACCCCATCCTGGTATGCATGGCACTCCTCATCCCTATCCTGGTATGTATGGTACCCCATTCCTCATCCCTATCCTGGCATGTATGGTACCCTTCATCCTGGTATGAATGGTATACCTCATCCCTATCCTGGTATGCATGACACCCCATCACTCATCCTGGTATGCATGGTACCCCTCATCCTAATCCTGGTATGCATGACCCCCCCCCCACATCCCTATCCTGGTATGCATGGGACCCCTCATCCCTATCCTGGTATGCATGGCACCCCTCATCCCCAAACCTGGTACGCATGCCACCCCTCATCCCCAATTCAGGTACGCATTGCACCCCCCACCCCCCAATCCTGGTATGCATGGTCCCCTCACCCCCAAATCCTGGTATGTATGGCACCCTCACCCCCCCAATCCTGGAATGCATGGGCCCCTCACCCCAATCCTGGAATGCATGGGCCCCTCACCCCCATCCTGGTATGCATGACACTCCTCATCCATATCCTGGTATGTATGGTACCCCATTCCTCATCTCTATCCTGGCATTTATGGTACCCCTCATCCTGGTATGAATGGTATCCCTCATCCCTATGCTGGTATGCATGGCACCCCATTCCTCATCCTAGTATGCATGGTACCCCTCATCCCTATCCTGGTATACATGGTACCCCTCATCCGAATCCTGGTATGCATGGCCCCCCCACATCCCTATCCTTGTATGCATGGGACCCCTCATTCCTATCCTGGTATGCAAGGCACCCCTCACCCCCAAACCTGGTATGCATGGCACCACATCCCTCATCCTGGTATGCATAGTACCCCTCATCCCTATCCTGGTATACATGATACCCCTCATCCGAATCCTGGTATGCATGGCCCCCCCACATCCCTATCCTGGTATGCATGGGACTCCTCATCCCTATCCTGGTATGCATGGCACCCCTCATCCCCAATCCTGGTATGCATGGCACCCCTCATCCCCAATCCTGGTATGCAAGGCACCCCTCATCCCCAATCCTGGTATGCATGGCATCCCTCATCCCCAATCCTGGTATGCATGACACCCCTCATCCCCAATCCTGGTATGCAAGACACCCCTCATCCCCAATCCTGGTATGCATGGCACCCCCCACCCCCCAATCCTGTTATGCATGGTCCCCTCACCCCCCAATTCTGGAATGCATGGGCCCCTCACTCCCAATCCTGGTATGCATGGCACCCCCCACCCCCCAATCCTGGTATGCATGGTCCCCTCACCCCCCAATTCTGGTATGCATGGGCCCCTCACTCCCAATCCTGGTATGTATGGCACCCCTCACCCCCCCCCCAATCCTGGTATGCATGGCACCCCTCATCCCCAATCCTGGTACGCATGGCACCCCTCATCCCTAATCCAGGTACGCATGGCACCCCGCACCCCCCAATCATGGTATGCATGGCCCCCTCACCCCCAAATCCTGGTATGCATGGCACCCCTCACCCCCAATCCTGGTATGCATGGCACCCCTCATCCCCAATCCTGGTATGCATGGCACCCCTCATCCTCAATCCTGGTATGCATGGCACCCCTCATCCCCAATCCTGGTATGCATGGCACCCCTCATCCCCAATTGCGGTACGCATGGCACGCCCCACAACCCAATCCTGGTGCGCATGGTCCCCTCACCCCCCAATTCTGGTATGCATGGCCCCCCCACATCCCTATCCTGGTATGCATGGGACCCCTCATCCCTATCCTGGTATGCATGGCACCCCTCATCCCCAATCCGGGTATGCATGGCACCCCTCATCCCGAATCCTGGCATGCAAGGCACCCCTCATCCTCAATCCTGGTATGCATGGCACCCCTCATCCCCAATCCTGGTATGCATGGCACCCCTCATCGCAAATCCTGGTATGCATGGCACCCCTCATCCACAATCCTGGTATGCATGACACCCCTCACCCCAATCCTGGTATGCATGGCACCGCTCATCCCCAATTGCGGTACGCATGGCACCCCCCACCCCCCAATCCTGGTATGCATGGTCCCCTCACCCCCCAATTCTGGTATGCATGGGCCCCTCACCCCCCAATCCTGGTATGTATGGCACCCCTCACCCCCCCAATCCTGGTATGCATGGGCCCCTCACCCCAATCCTGGAATGCATGGGCCCCACTCCCATCCTGGTATGCATGGCACTCCTCATCCCTATCCTGGTATGTATAGTACCCCATCCCTCATCCCTATCCTGGTATGTATGGTACCCCTCATCCTGGTATGTATGGTACACCTCATCCCTATCCTGGTATGCATGGCACCCCATCCCTCATCTTGGAATACATGGTACCCCTCATCCCTATCCTGGTATATATGGTACCCCTCATCCTAATCCTGGTATGCATGCCCCCCCCACATCCCTATCCAGGTATGCATGGGACCCCTCATCCCTATCCTGGTATGCATGGCACCCCTCACCCCCAAACCTGGTATGCATGGCACCACTCATCCCCAATCCTGGTATGCAATGCAACCCTCATCCCCAATCCTGGTACACATGGCACCCCTCATCCCCAATCCTGGTACGCATGGCACCCCTCATCCCCAATCCTGGTACGACTGGAAACCCCCACCCCCCAATCCTGGTATGCATGGTCCCTTCACCCCCAAATCCTGGTATGCATGGTCCCCTCACCCCCAATCCTGGTGCGCATAGGCCCCTCACCCCCCAATCCTGGTATGCATGGCACCCCTCACCCCCACAATCCTCGTATGCATGGGCCCCTCACCCCAATCCTGGAATGCATGGGCCCCTCACCCCCATCCTGGTATTCATGGCACCCCTCATCCCCAATCCTGGTATGCATGGCATCCCTGATCCCCAATTGTGGTATACATGGCACCCCTCATCCCCAATCCTGGTATGCATGGCACCCCTCACCCCCAAATCCTGGTATGCATGGTCCCCTCATCCCCCCAATCCTGGTATGTATGGCACCCCTCACCCCCCCAATCCTAGTATGCATGGGCCCCTCACCCCAATCCGAGAATGCATGGGCCCCTCACCCCCATCCTGGTATGCATGGCACTCCCCATCCCTATCCTGGTATGTATGGTACCCCATCCCACATCCCTATCCTGGTATGTATGGTACCCCTCATCCTGGTATGCATGGCACCCCATCGCTCATCTTGGAATGCATGGTACCCCTCATCCCTATCTTGGTATGCATGGCACCCCATCGCTCATCTTGGAATGCATGGTACCCCTCATCCCTATCCTGGTATACATGGTACCCCTCATCCTAATCCTGGTATGCATGGCCCCCACATCTGAATCCTAGTATGCATGGGACCCTTGATCCCTATCCTGGTATGCATGGCACCCATCATCCATAATCCTGGTATGCATGGCACCCCTCAACCCAAATCCTGGTATGCATGGCACCCCTCATCCCCAATCCTGGTATGCATGGCACCCCTCATCCCCAATCCTGGTACGCATGGCACCCCTCATCCCCAATCCTGGTACGCCTGGCACCCTCACCGCCCAATCCTGGTATGCATGGTCCCCTCACCCCCAAATCCTGGTATGCATGGTCCCCTCACACCCCAATACTGGTATGCATGGGCCCCTCACCCCCCAATCATGGTATGTATGGCTCCCCTCACCCCCCCAATCCTGGTATGCATGGGCCCCTCACCCAAATCCTGGAATGCATGGGCCCCTCACCCTCATCCTGGTATGCATGGCACCCCTCATCCCCAATCCTGGTACGCATGGCACCCCTCATCCCCAATCCTGGTACGCATGGCACCCCTCATCCCCAATCCTGGTACGACTGGAAACCCCCACCCCCCAATCCTGGTATGCATGGTCCCTTCACCCCCAAATCCTGGTATGCATGGTCCCCTCACCCCCAATCCTGGTGCGCATAGGCCCCTCACCCCCCAATCCTGGTATGCATGGCACCCCTCACCCCCACAATCCTCGTATGCATGGGCCCCTCACCCCAATCCTGGAATGCATGGGCCCCTCACCCCCATCCTGGTATTCATGGCACCCCTCATCCCCAATCCTGGTATGCATGGCATCCCTGATCCCTAATTGTGGTATGCATGGCACCCCTCATCCCCAATCCTGGTATGCATGGCACCCCTCACCCCCAAATCCTGGTATGCATGGTCCCCTCATCCCCCCAATCCTGGTATGTATGGCACCCCTCACCCCCCCAATCCTAGTATGCATGGGCCCCTCACCCCAATCCGAGAATGCATGGGCCCCTCACCCCCATCCTGGTATGCATGGCACTCCCCATCCCTATCCTGGTATGTATGGTACCCCATCCCACATCCCTATCCTGGTATGTATGGTACCCCTCATCCTGGTATGCATGGCACCCCATCGCTCATCTTGGAATGCATAGTACCCCTCATCCCTATCCTGGTATGCATGGCACCCCATCGCTCATCTTGGAATGCATGGTACCCCTCATCCCTATCCTGGTATACATGGTACCCCTCATCCTAATCCTGGTATGCATGGCCCCCACATCCGAATCCTAGTATGCATGGGACCCTTGATCCCTATCCTGGTATGCATGGCACCCATCATCCATAATCCTGGTATGCATGGCACCCCTCAACCCAAATCCTGGTATGCATGGCACCCCTCATCCCCAATCCTGGTATGCATGGCACCCCTCATCCCCAATCATGGTACGCCTGGCACCCTCACCCCCCAATCCTGGTATGCATGGTCCCCTCACCCCCAAATCCTGGTATGCATGGTCCCCTCACACCCCAATACTGGTATGCATGGGCCCCTCACCCCCCAATCATGGTATGCATGGCTCCCCTCACCCCCCCAATCCTGGTATGCATGGGCCCCTCACCCCAATCCTGGAATGCATGGGCCCCTCACCCCCATCCTGGTATGCATGGCACCCCTCATCCCCAATCATGGTCTGTATAGCACCCCTCATCCAGAATCCTGGTATGCATGGCACCCCTCATCCCCAATCCTGGTACGCATGCCACTCCCCACCCCCCAATCTTGGTATTCATGGTCCCCTCACCCCCAAATCCTGGTATGCATGGTCCCCTCACCCCCCCAATCCTGGTATGTATGGCACCCCTCACCCCCCCCAATCCTGGTATGCATGGGCTCCTCACCCCAATCCTGGAATGCATGGGCCCCTCACCCCCATCCTGGTATGCATGGCACTCCTCATCCCTATCCTGGTATGTATGGTACCCCATCCCTCATCCCTATCCTGGTATGTATGGTACCCCTCATCCTGGTATGCATAGTACCCCTCATCCCTATCCTGGTATGCATTGCACCCCATCCCTCATCCTGGTATGCATGGTACCCCTCATCCCTATCCTTGTATGTATGGTACCCCATCCCTCATCCCTATCCTGGTATGTATGGTACCCCTCATCCTGGTAAGCATAGTACCCCTCATCCCTATCCTGGTATGCATTGCACCCCATCCCTCATCCTGGTATGCATGGTACCCCTCATCCCTATCCTGGTATACATGGTACCCCTCATCCGAATCCTGGTAGCATGGCCCCCCCACATCCCTATCCTGGTATGCATGGTCCCATCACCCCCAAATCCTGGTATGCATGGTCCCCTCACCCCCCCAATCCTGGTATGTATGGCACCCCTCACCCCCCCTATCCTGGAATGCATGGGCCCCTCACCCCCATCCTGGTATGCATGGTACCCCATCCCTCATCCGTATCCTGGTATGTATGGTACCCCTCATCCTGGTATGCATGGCACCCCATCCCTCATCTTGGAATGCATGGTACCCCTCATCCCTATCCTGGTATACATGGTACCCCTCATCCTAATCCTGGTATGCATGGCCCCCCAAATCCGATTCCTGGTATGCATGGGACCCCTCATCCCTATCCTGGTATGCATGGCACCCCTCACCCCCAATACTGGTATGCATGGCACCCCTCATCCCCAATCCTGGTATGCATGGCACCCCTCATCCCCAATCCTGGTACGCATGGCACCCCTCATCCCCAATCCTGGTACGCCTGGCACCCTCACCCCCAATCCTGGTATGCATGGTCCCCTCACCCCCAAATCCTGGCATGCATGGTCCCCTCACCCCCAAATCCTGGAATGCATGGTCCCCTCACCCCCCAATCCTGGTATGCATGGGCTCCTCACCCCAATCCTGGAATGCATGGGCCCCTCACCCCCATCCTGGTATGCATGGCACTCCTCATCCCTATCCTGGAATGTATGGTACCCCATCCCTCATCCCTATCCTGGTATGTATGGTACCCCTCATCCTGGTATGCATAGTACCCCTCATCCCTATCCTGGTATGCATTGCACCCCATCCCTCATCCTGGTATGCATGGTGCCCCTCATCCCTATCCTGGTATACATGGTACCCCTCATCCGAATCCTGGTAGCATGGCCCCCCCACATTCCTATCCTGGTATGCATGGTCCCCTCACCCCCAAATCCTAGTATGCATGGTCCCCTCACCCCCCCAATCCTGGTATGTATGGCACCCCTCACCCCCCCAATCCTGGAATGCATGGGCCCCTCATCCCCATCCTGGTATGCATGGTACCCCATCCCTCATCCGTATCCTGGTATGTATGGTACCCCTCATCCTGGTATGCACGGCACCCCATCCCTCATCTTGAAATGCATGGTACCCCTCATCCTAATCCTGGTATGCATGGCCCCCCACATCCGAATCATGGTATGCATGGATCCCCTCATCCCTATCCTGGTATGCATGGCACCCCTCACCACCATTCCTGGTATGCATGGCACCCCTCATCCCCAATCCTGTTATGCATGGCACCCCTCATCCCCAATCCTGGTATGCATGGCACCCCTCATCCCCAATCCAGGTACGCATGGCATCCCTCATCCCCAATCCTGGTACGCCTGGCACCCTCACCCCCAAATCCTGATATGCATGGTCCCCTCACCCCCAAATCCTGGTATGCATGGTCCCCTCACCCTCAAATCCTGGTATGCATGGTCCCCTCACCCCGAATCCTGGTATGCATTGTCCCCTCACCCCCCAATCCAGGTATATATGGCACCCCTCACCCCCCCAATCATGGTATGCATGGGCCCCTCACCCCAATCCTGGAATGCATGGGCCCCTCACACCCATCCTGGTATGCATGGCACCCCTCATCCCCAATCCTGGTATGCATGGCACCCATCATCCCCAATTATGGTATGCATGGCACCCCTCATCCCCAATCCTGGTATGCATGGCACCCCTCATCCCCAATCCTGGTGCGCATGGCACGCCCCACCCCCCAATCCTGTTATGCATAATCCCCTCACCCCCAAATCCTGGTATGTATGGCACCCCTCACTCCCCCCCAATCCTGGTATGCATGGGCCCCTCACCCCAATCCTGGAATGCATGGGCCCCTCATCCCCAATCCTGGTGCGCATGGCACGCCCCACCCCCCAATCCTGTTATGCATGGTCCTCTCACCCCCCAATCCTGGTATGTATGGCACCCCTCACTCCCCCCCAATCCTGGTATGCATGGGCCCCTCACCCCAATCCTGGAATGCATGGGCCCCTCATCCCCATCCTGGTATGCATAGCACTTCTCATCCCTATCCTGGTATGTATGGTACCCCATCCCTCATCCCTATCCTTGTATGTATGGTACCCGTCATCCTGGTATGCATAGTACCCCTCATCGCCATCCTGGTATGCAGTGCACCCCATCCCTCATCTTGGTATGCATGGTACCCCTCATTCCTATCCTGGTATACCTTGTTATCCTCATCCGAAACCTGGTAGCATGGCCCCCCCACATCCCTATCCTGGTATGCATGGGACCTTTATCCTGGTAAGCATGGCATCCCTCACCCCCAATCCTGATATGCATGGCACCCCTCATCTCCAATCCTGGTATGCATGGCACGTCTCATCCCCCATCCTGGTATGCATGGCACTCCCACCCCCCAATTCTGGTATGCATGGTCCCCTCACCCCCAAATCCTGGTATGCATGGTCCACTCACCCCCCCAATCCTGGTATGTATGGCACCCCTCACCCCCCCAATCCTCGTATGCATGGGCACCTCACCCCAATCCTGGAATTCATGGGCCCCTCACCCCCATCCTGGTATGCATGGTACCCCATCCCTCATCCGTATCCTGGTATGTATGGTACCCCTCATCCTGGTATTCACGGCACCCCATCCCTCATCTTGGAATGCATGGTACCCCTCATCCTAATCCTGGTATGCATGGCCCCCCACATCCGAATCATGGTATGCATGGGACCCCTCATCCCTATCCTGGTATGCATGGCACCCCTCACCACCAATCCTGGTATGCATGGCACCCCTCATCCCCAATCCTGTTATGCATGGCACCCCTCATCCCCAATCCTGGTATGCATGGCACCCCTCACCACCAATCCTGGTATGCATGGCACCCCTCATCCCCAATCCTGTTATGCATGGCACCCCTCATCCCCAATCCTGGTACGCATGGCATCCCTCATCCCCAATCCTGGTACGCATGGCACCCCTCATCCCCAATCCTGGTACGCCTGGCACCCTCACCCCCCAATCCTGATATGCATGGTCCCCTCACCCCCAAATCCTGGAATGCATGGTCCCCTCACCCCCAAATCCTGGTATGCATGGTCCCCTCACCCCCCAATCCTGGTATGCATGGGCCCCTCACCACCCAATCCAGGTATATATGGCACCCCTCACCCCCCCAATCATGATATGCATGGGCCCCTCACCCCAATCCTGGAATGCATGGGCCCCTCACACCCATCCTGGTATGCATGGCACCCCTCATCCCCAATCCTGGTATGCATGGCACCCATCAACCCCAATTATGGTATGCATGGCACCCCTCATCCCCAATCCTGGTATGCATGGCACCCCTCATCCCCAATCCTGGTGTGCATGGCACGCCCCACCCCCCAATCCTGTTATGCATGGTCCCCTCACCCCCAAATCCTGGTATGCATGGTCCTCTCACCCCCCCAATCCTGGTATGTATGGCACCCCTCACTCCCCCCCAATCCTGGTATGCATGAGCCCCTCACCCCAATCCTGGAATGCATGGGCCCCTCACCCCCATCCTGGTATGCATGGCACTTCTCATCCCTATCCTGGTATGTATGGTACCCCATCCCTCATCCCTATCCTTGTATGTATGGTACCCCTCATCCTGGTATGCATTGTACCCCTCATCGCCATCCTGGTATGCAGTGCACCCCATCCCTCATCTTGGTATGCATGGTACCCCTCATTCCTATCCTGGTATACCTTGTTATCCTCATCCGAAACCTGGTAGCATGCCCCCCCCACATCCCTATCCTGGTATGCATGGGACCCCTATCCTGGTAAGCATGGCATCCCTCACCCCCAATCCTGGTATGCATGGCACCCCTCATCCCCAATCCTGGTATGCATGGCACGCCTCATCCCCCATCCTGGTATGCATGGCACTCCCACCCCCCAATTCTGGTATGCATGGTCCCCTCACCCCCAAATCCTGGTATGCATGGTCCCCTCACCCCCCCAAAAATGGTATGTATGGCACCCCTCACCCCCCCAATCCTCGTATGCATGGGCACCTCACTCCAATCCTGGAATGCATGGGCCCTCACCCCCATCCTGGTATGCATGGCACTCCTCATCCCTATCCTGGTATGTATGGTACCCTATCCCTCATCCCTATCCTGGTATGTATGGTACCCCTCATCCTGGTGTGCATAGTACTCCTCATCCCTATCCTGGTATGAATTGCACCCCATCTCTCATCCTGGTATGCATGGTACCCCTCATCCCTATTCTGGTATACATGGTACCCCTCATCCAAATCTTGGTAGCATGGCCCCCCCATATTCCTATCCTGGTATGCATGGGACCCCTATCCTGGTAAGCATGGCACCCCTCACCCCCAATCCTGGTATGCATGGCACCTCTCATCCCCAATCCTGGTACGCATGGCACCCATCATCCCTAATTATGGTATGCATGGCACCCCTCATCCCCAATCCTGGTATGCATGGCACCCCTCATCCCCAATCCTGGTGCGCATTGCACCCCCCACCCCCCAATCCTGTTATGCATGGTCCCCTCACCCCCAAATCCTGGTATGCATGGTCCCCTCACCCCCCCAATCCAGGTATGTATGGCACCCCTCACTCCCCCCCAATCCTGGTATGCATGGGCCCCTCACCCCAATCCTGGAATGCATGGGCCCTTCACCCCCATCCTGGTATGCATGGCACTTCTCATCCCTATCCTGGTATGCATGGTACCCCATCCCTCATCCCTATCCTTGTATGTATGGTACCCCTCATCCCTATCCTGGTATGCAGTGCACCCCATCCCTCATCCTGGTATGCATGGTACCCCTCATTCCCATCCTGGTATACATGGTACCCCTCATCCGAATCCTGGTAGCAAGGCCCAACCACATCCCTATCCTGGTGTGCATGGGACCCCTTTCCTGGTAAGCATGGCATCCCTCACCCCCAATCCTGGTATGCATGGCACTCCTCATCGCCAATCCTGGTATGCATGGCACCCCTCATCCCCCATCTTGGTATGCATGGCACTCCCACCCCCCAATCCTGGTATGCATGGTCCCCTTACCCTCAAATCCTGGTATGCATGGTCCCCTCACCTGCAAATCCTGGTATGCATGGGCTCCTCACCCCAATCCTGGAATGCATGGGCCCCTCACCCCCATCCTGGTATGCATGGCACCCCTCATCCCTATCCTGGTATGTATGGTACCCCATCCCTCATCCCTATCCTTGTATGTATGGTACCCCTCATCCTGGTATGCAAAGTACCCCTCATCCCTATCCTGGTATGCACTGCACCCCATCCCTCATCCTGGTATGCATGGTACCCCTCATCCCTATCCTGGTATACATTGTACCCCTCATCCGAATCCTGGTAGCATGGCCCCCCCACATCCCTATCCTGGTATGCATGGTCCCCTCACCCCCAAATCCTGATATGCATGGTCCCCTCACCCCCCCAATCCTGGTATGTATGCACCCCTCACCCCCCCAATCCTAGAATGCATGGGCCCCTCTCCCCCATCCAGGTATACATGGTACCCCATCCCTCATCCGTATCCTGGTATGTATGGTACCCCTCATCCTGGTATGCATGGCACCCCATGCCTCATCTTGGAATGCATGGTACCCCTCACTCTAATCCTGGTATGCATGGCCCCCCACATCCGAATCACGGTATGCATGGGACCCCTCATCCCTATCCTGGTATGCATGGCACCCCTCACCCCCAATCCTGGTATGCATGGCACCCCTCATCCCCAATCCTGTTATGCATGGCACCCCTCATCCCCAATCCTGGTATGCATGGCACCCCTCATCCCCAATCCTGGCACGCATGGCACCCCTCATCCCCAATCCTGGTACGCATGGCATCCCTCATCCCCAATCCTGGTAGGCATGGCACCCCTCATCCCCAATCCTGGTACGCCTGGCACCCTCAGCCCAAATCCTGGTATGCATGGTCCCCTCACCCCCAAATCCTGGTATGCATGGTCCCCTCACCCCCCAATCCTGGTATGCATGGGCCCCTCACCCCCCAATCCTGGTATGTATGGCACCCCTCACCCCCCCAATCATGGTTTGCATGGGCCCCTCACCCCAATCCTGGAATGCATGGGCCCCTCACCCCCATCCTGCTATGCATGGCACCCCTCATCCCCAATCCTGGTATGCATGGCACCCATCATACCCAATTATGGTATGCATGGCACCCCACATCCCCAATCCTGGTATGCATGGCACCCCTCATCCCCAATCCTGGTGCGCATGGCACCCCCCACCCCCTAATCCTGTTATGCATGGTCCCCTCACCCCCCCAATCCTGGTATGTATGGCACCCCTCACTCCCCCCCAATCCTGGTATGCATGGGCCCCTCACCCCAATCCTGGTGCGCATGGCACCCCCCACCCCCTAATCCTGGTATGCATGGTCCCCTCACCCCCCCAATCCTGGTATGTATGGCACCCCTCACTCCCCCCCAATCCTGGTATGCATGGGCCCCTCACCCCAATCCTGGAATGCATAGGCCCCTCACCCCCGTCCTGGTTTGCATGGCACTTCTCATCCCTATCCTGGAATGTATGGTACCCCATCATTCATCCCTATCCTTGTATGCATGGTACCCCTCATCCTGGTATGCATAGTACCCCTCATCCCTATCCTGGTATGCAGTGCACCCCATCCCTCATCCTGGTATGCATGGTACCCCTCATTCCTATCCTGGTATGCCTTGTTATCCGAATCTGAATCCTGGCAGCAAGGCCCCCCCACATCCCTATCCTGGTATGCATGGGACCCCTATCCTGGTAAGCATGGCATCCCTCACCCCCACTCCTGATATGCATGGCACCCCTCATCCCCAATCCTGGTATGCATGGCACCCCTCATCCCCCATCCTGGTATGCATGGCACTCCCACCCCCCAATCCTGGTATGCATGGTCCCCTCACCCCCAAATCCTGGTATGCATGGTCCACTCACCCCCCCAATTCTGGTATGTATGGCACCCCTCACCCCCCCAATCCTCGTATGCATGGGCACCTCACCCCAATCCTGGAATGCATGGGCCCCTCACCCCCATCCTGGTATGCATGGCACTCCTCATCCATATCCTGGAATGTATGGTACCCTATCCCTCATCCCAAATCCTGGTATGCATGGCACCCCTCAACCCCAATCCTGGTACGCATGGCACCCCCCACCCCCAATCCTGGTATGTATGGCACCCCTCACCCCTCCAATCCTGGTATGCATGGTCCCCTCACCCCCAAAAATCCTGGTGTGCATGATACCGCCTCAAGCATTTTTATTGGAATATGGTCTCCCATGATGGTATTTGTGCTGCCCCCTTCCTGGCATTTGTGCTCCCCAATCCTGTTCCCCCATCCTGTTATGTGCTGCCCCCATCTTATCCTGGTATGCATGGCACCCCTCATCCCTATCCTTGTATGTTTGGTACCCCTCATCCCTATCCTGGTATGTATGGTACCCCTCATCCCTATCCTGGTATGTATGGTACCCCTCATCCCTATCCTGGTATGTATGGTACCCCTCATCCCTATCCTGGTATGTATGGTACCCCTCATCCCTATCCTGGTATACATGGTACCCCTCATCCGAATCCTGGTATGCATGGCACCCCTCACCCCCAATCCTGGTATGCATGGCACCCCTCATCCCAAATCCTGGTATGCATGGCACCCCTTATCCCCAATCCTGGTACGCATGAAACCCCTCATCCCCAATCCTGGTATGCATGGCACCCCTCATCCCCAATCATGCTACGCATAGCACCCCTCATCCTCAATCCTGGTATGCCTGACAACCCCCACCCCCCAATCCTGGTATGCATGGTCCCCGCACCCCCAAATCCTGGTATGCATGGGACCCCTCACCCCAATCCTGGTATGCATGGGCCCCTCATCCCCAATCCTGGTATGCATGGCACCCCTCATCCCCAATCCTGGTATGCATGGCACCCCTCATCCCCAATACTGGTATGCATGAAACCCCTCATCCCCAATCCTGGTATGCATGGCACCCCTCATCCCCAATCACGGTACGCATAGCACCCCTCATCCTCAATCCTGGTATGCCTGACAACCCCCACCCCCCAATCCTGGTATGCATGGTCCCCTCACCCCCAAATCCTGGTATGCATGGGACCCCTCACCCCAATCCTGGTATGCATGGGCCCCTCATCCCCAATCCTGGTATGCATGGCATCCCTCATCCCCAATCCTGGTATGCATGGCACCCCTCATCCCCAATCACTGTATGCATGGCACCCCTCATCCCCAATCCTGGTATGCATGGGCCCCTCATCCCCAATCCTGGTATGCATGGCACCCCTCATCCCCAATCCTGGTACACATGGCACCCCCCACCCCCAAATCCTGGTATGCATGGGCCCCTCACCCCCCAATCCTGATATGTATGGCACGCCTCACCCCCAATCCTGGTATGTATGGCACCCCTCACCCCCAAATCCTGGTATGCATGGTCCTCTCACCCCCCAATCCTGGTATGCATGGCCCCCCTCACCCCCTAATCCTGGTATGCATAGTACCCCCTCATCCCTATCCTGGTATGCATGGTCCCCTCACCCCCCCAATCCTGGGGTGCATGGTACCCCTCATCCCTATCCTGGTATGCATGGTCCCCTTACCCCCCAAATCCTGGTGTGCATGCTACCCCCTCATCCCTATCCTGGTATGTATGATACCCCCTCACCCACCAATCCTGGTATGCATGGCACCCCTCAACCCGCAGTCCTGGTATGTATGGTACCCATCATCCCAAATGCTGGTATGAATGGCACCCCTCACCCCCAATCCTGGTATGTATGGCACCCCTCACCCCCCAATCCTGGTATGTATGGTACCCCTCACCCCCCAATCCTTGTATGCAAGTGCCCCTCACCCCCATTCCTGGTATGTATGGCACCCCTCACCCCCAATCCTGCTATGCATGGTCCCCTCACCCCCCAATCCTGGTAGGTATGGCACCCCTCACTCCTCAATCCTGATATGCATGGTCCCCTCACCCCCCCAATCCTGGTAGGTATGGCACCCCTCACCCCCCAATTCTGCTATGCATGGTCCCCTCACTCCCCCACTCCTGGTATGCATGGTCTCCTCACCCCCCCCAATCCTGGTATGCATCGTACCATGCAAACGCGGTATGCGTTTAGTGCCTACGCATACCGCGATCTCTGGCGCCATACACACTCCTCTTACCTGTAATGGCTCCAATCATTCTTCTGTCTGGAGCCAGACTGCGCAGGCGTGTTGCGCTTGCGCAGTCAATAAAGGCTTCAGACAGAGGGATGCATCTCTGGTTATATTATAGATACCAAAAACAGTGATTAATCTGGTTAGTCATATTGGACTGCTATTATTTTGAACATTACTGTATATATACACATATATACTGTATACAGTACAGTCCAAAAGTATGGACACACCTTCTCATTTATAGATTATATGGCACCCCTCACCCCCCCAATCCTCGTATGCATGGGCACCTCACCCCAATCCTGGAATGCATGGGCCCCTCACCCCCATCCTGGTATGCATGGCACTCCTCATCCATATCCTGGAATGTATGGTACCCTATCCCTCATCCCTATCCTGGTATGTATGGTATCCCTCATCCTGGTATGCATAGTACCCCTCATCCCTATCCTGGTATGCATTGCACCCCATCTCTCATCCTGGTATGCATGGTACCCCTCATCCCTATTCTGGTATACATGGCACCCCTCATCCGAATCTTGGTAGCATGGCCCCCCCACATCCCTATCCTTGTATGCATGGGACCCCTATCCTGGTAAGCATGGCACCCCTCACCCAAAATCCTGGTATGCATGGCACCCCTCATCCCCAATCCTGGTACGCATGGCACCCATCATCCCCAATTATGGTATGCATGGCACCCTTCATCCCCAATCCTGGTATGCATGGCACCCCTCATCCCCAATCTTGGTGCGCATGGCACCCCCCACCCCCCAATCCTGTTATGCATGGTCCCCTCACCCCCAAATCCTGGTATGCATGGTCCCCTCACCCCCCCAATCCTGGTATGTATGGCACCCCTCACTCCCCCCCAATCCTGGTATGCATGGGCCCCTCACCCCAATCCTGGAATGCATGGGCCCCTCACCCCCATCCTGGTATGCATGACACTTCTCATCCCTATCCTGGTATGTATGGTACCCCATCCCTCATCCTTATCCTTGTATGTATGGTACCCCTCATCCTGGTATGCATAGTACCCCTCATCCCTATCCTGGTATGCATGGCACCCCTCATCCCCAATCACGGTACACATGGCACCCCTCATCTCCAATCACGGTACGCCTGACAACCCCCACCCCCCAATCCTGGTATTTATGATCCCCTCATCCCCAAATCCTGGTATGCATGGGACCCTCACCCCCTAATCCTGGTATGCATGGGCCCCTCACCCCCAATCACGGTACACATGGCACCCCTCACCCCCCAATCCTGGTATTTATGTCACCTCTCAGCCCCCAAACATGGTATGCATGGTCCCCTCACCCCCAAATCCCGGCATGCATGGTCCCCTCACCCCCCAATCCTGGTATGTATGGCAGCCCTCACCCCCCAATACTGGTATGTATGGCACCCTTCACCCCCCAATCCTGGTATGCATGGTCCCCTCACCCCCAAATCCTGGTATGTACGGCACCCTCACCCCCCAATCCTGGTATGTATGGCACCAATCACCCCCCAATCCTGGTATGCATGGTCCCCTCACCCCCAAATCCTGGTATGCATGGGCCCCTCACCCCCAAACCAGGTATGTATGGCACCCCTCACCCCCAATGCTGGTATGTATGGCACCCCTCACCCCCCAATCCTGGTATTCATGGGCCCCTCACCCCATCCTGGTATGCACGGCACTCCTCATCCCTATCCTGGTATGTATGGTACCCCATCCCTCATCCCTATCCTGGTATGTATGGTACCCCTCATCCTGGTATGCATGGTACCCCTCATCCCTATCCTGGTATGCATGGCACTCATCCCTCATCCTAGTTTGCATGGTACCCCTCATCCCTATCCTGGTATACATGGTACCCCTCATCCGAATTCTGGTATGCATGGCCCCCTCACATCCCTATCCTGGAATGCATGGGACCCCTCATCCCCAATCCTGGTATGCGTGGCACCCCTCATCCCCTATCACGGTATGCATGGCACCCCTCATCCCCAATCCTGGTATGCATGGCACCCCCACCCCCCAATCTTGATATGCATGGTCCCCTCACCCCCAAATCCTGGTAAGCATGGGCCCCTCACCCCCAAATCCTGATATGTATGGCACCCTTCACCCCTCAATTCTGGTATGTATGGCATCCCTCATCTACCAATCCTGGCATGCATGGTCCCCTCACCCCCCAATCCTGGTATGTATGGCAGCCCTCACCCTCCAATCCTGGTATGTATGGCACCCTTCACCCCCCAATCCTGGTATGCATGGTCCCCTCACCCCCATATCCTGGTATGTATGGCACCCTCACCCCCCAATCCTGGTATGTGTGGCACCAGTCACCCCCCAATCATGGTATGTATGGCACCCCTCACCCCCCAATCCTGGTATGCATGGTCCCCTCACCCCCAAATCCTGGTATGCATGGGCCCCTCACCCCCAAATCCTGGTATGGCACCCCTCACCCCCCAATCCTGGTATGTATGGCACCCCTCACCCCCCAATCCTGGTATTCATGGGCCCCTCACCCCATCCTGGTATGCACGGCACTCCTCATCCCTATCCTGGTATGTATGATACCCCATCCCTCATCCCTATCCTGGTATGTATGGTACCCCTCATCCTGGTATGCATGGTACCAATCATCCCTATCCTGGTATGCATGGCACTCATCCTGGTATGCATGGTAACCCTCATCCCTATCCTGGTATACATGGTACCCCTCATCCGAATCCTGGTATGCATGGCCCCCCCACATCCCTATCCTGGAATGCATGGGACCCCTCATCCCCAATCCTGGTATGCATTGCACCCCTCATCCCTAATCCTGGTATGCATGGCACCCCTCATCCCCAATCCTGGTATGCATGGCACCCCCCACCCCCAATCTTGATATGCATGGTCCCCTCACCCCCAAATTCTGGTATGCATGGGCCCCTCACCCCCAAATCCTGATATGTATGGCACCCCTCACCCCTCAATCCTGGTATGTATGGCACCCCTCATCTACCAATCCTGGTATGCATGGTCCCCTCACCCCCAATCCTGGTATGTATGGTCCCCTCACCCCCTAATCCTGATATGCATGGTACCCCCTAATCCCTATCCTGGTATTCATGGTCCCCTCACCCCCCAAAATCCTGGTGTGCATGATACCCCCTCGAGCATTTTTATTGGAATATGGTCCCCCATGATGGTATTTGTGCTGCCCCCTTCCTGGTATTTGTGCTGCCCCCATCCTGGCATTTGTGCTCCCCAATCCTGTTCCCCCATCCTGTTATGTGCTGCCCCCATCCTATCCTGGTATGCATGGCACCCCTCATCCCTATCCTGGTATGTATGGTACCCCTCATCCCTATCCTGTTATGTATGGTACCCCTCATCCCTATCCTGGTATGTATGGTACCCCTCATCCCTATCCTGGTATGTATGGAACCCCTCATCCCTATCCTGGTATGTATGGTACCCCTCATCCCTATCCTGGTATACATGGTACCCCTCATCCAAATCCTGGTATGCATGGCCCCCCCACATCCCTATCCTGGTATGCATGGGACCCCTGATCCCTATCCTGGTATGCATGGCACCCCTCACCCCCAATCCTGGTATGCATGGCAACTCTCATCCCAAATCCTGGTATGTATGGTACCCCTCATCCCTATCCTGGTATGTATGGTACCCTTCATCCCTATCCTGGTATGCATGGTACCTCTCATCCGAATCCTGGTATGCATGGCCCCCCCACATCCCTAACCTGGTATGCATGGGACCCCTTACCTCTATCCTGGTATGCATGGCACCCCTCACCCCCAATCTTGGTATGCATGGCACCCCTCATCCCCAATCCTGGTATGTTTGGCACCCCTCATCCCAAATCCTGGTATGCATGGCACCCCTCAACCCCAATCCTGGTACGCATGGCACCCCCCACCCCCAATCCTGGTATGTATGGCACCCCTCACCCCTCCAATCCTGGTATGCATGGTCCCCTCACCCCCAAAAATCCTGGTGTGCATGATACCGCCTCAAGCATTTTTATTGGAATATGGTCTCCCATGATGGTATTTGTGCTGCCCCCTTCCTGGCATTTGTGCTCCCCAATCCTGTTCCCCCATCCTGTTATGTGCTGCCCCCATCTTATCCTGGTATGCATGGCACCCCTCATCCCTATCCTTGTATGTTTGGTACCCCTCATCCCTATCCTGGTATGTATGGTACCCCTCATCCCTATCCTGGTATGTATGGTACCCCTCATCCCTATCCTGGTATGTATGGTACCCCTCATCCCTATCCTGGTATGTATGGTACCCCTCATCCCTATCCTGGTATACATGGTACCCCTCATCCGAATCCTGGTATGCATGGCACCCCTCACCCCCAATCCTGGTATGCATGGCACCCCTCATCCCAAATCCTGGTATGCATGGCACCCCTCATCCCAAATCCTGGTATGCATGGCACCCCTTATCCCCAATCCTGGTACGCATGAAACCCCTCATCCCCAATCCTGGTATGCATGGCACCCCTCATCCCCAATCATGCTACGCATAGCACCCCTCATCCTCAATCCTGGTATGCCTGACAACCCCCACCCCCCAATCCTGGTATGCATGGTCCCCGCACCCCCAAATCCTGGTATGCATGGGACCCCTCACCCCAATCCTGGTATGCATGGGCCCCTCATCCCCAATCCTGGTATGCATGGCACCCCTCATCCCCAATCCTGGTATGCATGGCACCCCTCATCCCCAATACTGGTATGCATGAAACCCCTCATCCCCAATCCTGGTATGCATGGCACCCCTCATCCCCAATCACGGTACGCATAGCACCCCTCATCCTCAATCCTGGTATGCCTGACAACCCCCACCCCCCAATCCTGGTATGCATGGTCCCCTCACCCCCAAATCCTGGTATGCATGGGACCCCTCACCCCAATCCTGGTATGCATGGGCCCCTCATCCCCAATCCTGGTATGCATGGCATCCCTCATCCCCAATCCTGGTATGCATGGCACCCCTCATCCCCAATCACTGTATGCATGGCACCCCTCATCCCCAATCCTGGTATGCATGGGCCCCTCATCCCCAATCCTGGTATGCATGGCACCCCTCATCCCCAATCCTGGTACACATGGCACCCCCCACCCCCAAATCCTGGTATGCATGGGCCCCTCACCCCCCAATCCTGATATGTATGGCACGCCTCACCCCCAATCCTGGTATGTATGGCACCCCTCACCCCCAAATCCTGGTATGCATGGTCCTCTCACCCCCCAATCCTGGTATGCATGGCCCCCCTCACCCCCTAATCCTGGTATGCATAGTACCCCCTCATCCCTATCCTGGTATGCATGGTCCCCTCACCCCCCCAATCCTGGGGTGCATGGTACCCCTCATCCCTATCCTGGTATGCATGGTCCCCTTACCCCCCAAATCCTGGTGTGCATGCTACCCCCTCATCCCTATCCTGGTATGTATGATACCCCCTCACCCACCAATCCTGGTATGCATGGCACCCCTCAACCCGCAGTCCTGGTATGTATGGTACCCATCATCCCAAATGCTGGTATGAATGGCACCCCTCACCCCCAATCCTGGTATGTATGGCACCCCTCACCCCCCAATCCTGGTATGTATGGTACCCCTCACCCCCCAATCCTTGTATGCAAGTGCCCCTCACCCCCATTCCTGGTATGTATGGCACCCCTCACCCCCAATCCTGCTATGCATGGTCCCCTCACCCCCCAATCCTGGTAGGTATGGCACCCCTCACTCCTCAATCCTGATATGCATGGTCCCCTCACCCCCCCAATCCTGGTAGGTATGGCACCCCTCACCCCCCAATTCTGCTATGCATGGTCCCCTCACTCCCCCACTCCTGGTATGCATGGTCTCCTCACCCCCCCCAATCCTGGTATGCATCGTACCATGCAAACGCGGTATGCGTTTAGTGCCTACGCATACCGCGATCTCTGGCGCCATACACACTCCTCTTACCTGTAATGGCTCCAATCATTCTTCTGTCTGGAGCCAGACTGCGCAGGCGTGTTGCGCTTGCGCAGTCAATAAAGGCTTCAGACAGAGGGATGCATCTCTGGTTATATTATAGATACCAAAAACAGTGATTAATCTGGTTAGTCATATTGGACTGCTATTATTTTGAACATTACTGTATATATACACATATATACTGTATACAGTACAGTCCAAAAGTATGGACACACCTTCTCATTTATAGATTTTTCTGTATTTTCATGACTATGAAAATTGTACATTTACACTGAAGGCATCAAAACTATGAATTAACACATGTGGAATTATATACTTAACAAAAAAAGTGTGAAACAACTGAAAATATGTCTTATATTCTAGGTTCTTCAAAGTAGCCACCTTTTGCTTTGATGACTGCTTTGCACTGTTAGAACTCTCCTGTTAGGTTTTTTTTAGTTTGCTGGTCACATGACCATTTTTGCCTATTTAATCCGGCTCCGCCCTCCTGGTCTTGCTGGACTTCATTGTATTTACTACTCTTGAGCTAGCTTGGTGCTCTGTTGCCGTTCTCTGTTAGTTTTGCTAGGTCTTCTGACCTCTATGCTTTTTGTTGTGTGTTTGTCTTTGACTGCTACTATTTCGGCTAGGAGGTGTCCAACTTATTCCAGTCCCTAGTTCTTGTAGGGATCCCTCCCTCACATCTATAGGTCTTCGTTCAGACTAGCCGAGGACTTTAGCGGGTCTGATCGCAGGATCAGGTTCCCCGTTACATCGTAGGGATCTAGTTTAGTTCTATTGTAGGGACAGTTCTCCTGTCTTTCCTTAGTCCCTGTAGCAGATCATAACATGCACACTCTTTGCATTCTCTTGATGAGCTTCAAGTGGTAGTCACTGGAAATGGTTTTCACTTCACAGGTGTGCCCTGTCAGGTTTAATAAGTGGGATTTCTTGCCTTATAAATGGGGTTGGGACCATCAGTTGTGTTGTGCAGAAGTCTGGTGGATACACAGCTGATAGTCCTACTGAATAGACTGTTAGAATTTGTATTATGGCAAGAAAAAAGCAGCTAAGTAAAGGAAAATGAGTGGCCATCATTACTTTAAGAAATGAAGGTCAGTCAGTCCGAAAAATTGGGAAAACTTTGAACGTGTCCCCAAGTGCAGTTGCAAAAACCATCAAGCGCTACAAAGAAACTGGCTCACATGAGGACCGCCCCAGGAAAGGAAGACCAAGAGTCACCTCTGCTTCTGAGGATAAGTTTATCTGAGTCACCAGCCTCAGAAATCGCAGGTTAACAGCAGCTCAGATTAGAGACCAGGTCAATACCACACAGAGTTCTAGCAGCAGACACATCTCTTCAACAACTGTTAAGAGGAGACTTTGTGCAGCAGGCCTTCATGGTAAAATAGCTACTAGGAAACCACTGCTAAGGACAGGCAACAAACAGAAGAGACTTGTTTGGGCTAAAGAACACAAGGAATGGACATTAGACCAGTGGAAATCTGTGCTTTGGTCTGATGAGTCCTAATTTGAGATCTTTGGTTCCAACCACCATGTCTTTGTACGACACAGAAAAGGTGAATGGATGGACTCTACATGCCTGGTTCCCACCGTGAAGCATGGAGGAGGAGGTGTGATGGTGTGGGGGTGCTTTGCCGGTGACACTGTTGGGGATTTATTCAAAATTGAAGGCATACTGAACCAGCATGGCTACCACAGAATCTTGCAGCGGCATGCTATTCCATCCGGTTTGCGTTTAGTTGGACCATCATTTATTTTTCAACAGGACAATGACCCCAAGCACACCTCCAGGCTCTGTAAGGGCTATTTGACGACCAAGAGAGAGCGTGATGGGGTGCTACGCCAGATGACCTGGCCTCCACAGTCACCAGACCTGAACCCAATCGAGATGGTTTGGAGTGAGCTGGACCGCAGAGTGAAGGCAAAAGGACCAACAAGTGCTAAGCATCTCTGGGAACTCCTTCAAGATTGTTGGAAGACCATTTCCAGTGACTACCTCTTGAAGCTCATCAAGAGAATGCCAAGAGTGTGCCAAGCAGTCATCAAATCAAAAGGTGGCTACCTTGAAGAATCTAATACATATTTTCAGCTGTTTCACACTTTTTTGTTAAGTATATAATTCCACATGTGTTAATTCATAGTTTTGATGCCTTCAGTGTGAATGTACAATTTTCATTGTCATGAAAATACAGAAAAATCTTGAAATGAGAAGGTGTGTCCAAACTTTTGGTCTGTACTGTATAAAAAAGATCTGTATTTACTATATCAAATTTGTTTTAGGGGTTGTTTCATGGAATAGTGATATAATATCACATGAGATTAAAGAGGACCTTTCACCAAATTTTTCATGCTGAACAGGACACACAATCGTGGCTACATAGCAGAATAATTTTTTTTTTTTTCAAATTTTGCCTTTCTATTGCTGAGAGATATTAGCAGTCAAAGTATTTGACAGCTAATGAATTTATTTACATTAAGTTCAAGTGGATGTTAGCAGATAGTTTTTCACTGGAATCGTGTACTTCTTCCCCATAGTAAGATGTTGACCAATCATAAGCGGACAGCAACACTTAAGATGAAGAAAATCACACCTCCACCTTAGCTAAGAGCAGGCTACTCATTTAGCACTAGTCATTACTGCAAATCAACCACATCAATCAGACAATGCTGAAATTCATAAAATGTGAGCCTCTGTGAAAGGGTAATCTTAGAAACCTATTAACTTTACAGCAGCATTGCTAGTAAATTCCCTAAAAGAGTTTATCCTTACTTGACTGGGTCAAAAATGTAAATGGACTGACTGATTACATATAGTGTTCTCCTTTTCTCAGAAACAGGAGTCATAAAGACCTATTAGGCTATGTGCCCACGATGCAGAAATGCTCAGGATTTTTTCCTGAGCGTTTCTGCATCTCACTGGCAGAAAAAAACGCATGCGGATTGTACATGCGTTTTCCTGCCAGGGACATGCGGAAATGGAGCGTTATTCACTGACATTTCCGCATGCGGATTGACAAGCGCTTTCCAAGCGATTAGCATCACTTGGAAAGTGCTTGTGACAACTAGGTCACACTATATAAATCCATGCAAACGGCATGGATTTATATACTGTGACCGAGAGAGTGGTTAAAAATAAACAAAATAAATATATACTTACCCTCCGATGGCCCGCCCTGGCTTGTTTTGCTCGGTCCCGGCTGCCGGCAGCGGTGAACAGAAAGACCTGCCGACATCAGCGTCGCGTGATCCGTCACATGACTCTGACGTCAGCGCAGGTTCTTCAATCCACTGTGAAGTGCCGGGAAGCAAGTAGGAGCGCAGCGCAGGCCGCCAAAAGGTAACTATACATTTATTTTTTATTTTATTATTTTTTTACAGATTTTTTAATGGTACCTGGGTGTGGATGAGACTCTCCTCTCCTCTACACCCGGGTACCATCCGCACATTAGAACGCGCCAATTACGTAAGTACAGATGCAGTCTTGCGGTATTGGCGCATTCTAATGCAAGTCAATGGCGACGAAAACGCAGCATTTCTGCAAAATAATTGGTAGTGTTGCGTTTTTTTCCGCAATGATAATCCACAGCGGAAATTTCCGCAGCATGTGTACAGCACATGCGGATTATCATTGGGGAACATTGCTGCCCTTCTACCATGCGTTTTTAATGCGCTTCCACAGCTGCAGAAACGCTGCAGAAACGCATTAAAAACGCATCGTGGGCACACAGCCTTAGGTTGTTGCTTCCATTTGAAGACCTATCATTTCAATAATAACATTGATTACATTTTTCTTGTTTATTAAAAGAACCTAAATCTTGGTTAAATTAGAAGTAGAATTGTAGTACATATGGCTTGAGAATGAATAAATGTGGAAGGACAACTACATTTATTGTTTCCTGTAAATTCCTACCTTTAAATTACATTACACTATAATAAATTACAAGCATAAATATTTTAAAATGATAGTACATGATAGTCATACAGTATATTCATCATATACAGATAACATTATAAAAAACTGCATTTAGAAAATAAAAATAGCACAAAAAAAATATTTATCAATATTTGGTTTTCATTAGAAATAAATCTAAAAAAAATAGCGCCTTGAAAAAGTATTCATACCCTGTGAACTTTTCCACTATTTTTTCACATTACACCCACAAACGTAAAGTGAACCTGTCAGGAGGATTGTGCTGTTGCACTGATTGAAATGATACCTGGGTTGATGAAATCCATCCTGTAGTTCTTGATTAATCTTTATTTGTTGCGGGCACCGGCGACATTTTGCAGAGTTATTTTTTTTTTGCAAAAACAACAATACGAACTCCGCAAGAGCGCTATTTAAAATAGGAGGCGGGTCACTGAAGGATCACTGACCTGTCATTTAAGCCACAATGATGAATATGAGAACAGAGCACAAATGAAAAGCCCGTCCAGAAGCATGAGATTCTAATTATCTCCAAACTGCAAATAAAGATTAGACAAGAACCACAGGACAGATTTCACTAGTTTAATGGCGCCAACATGACACTGCATGTAGTTTACTTAGCACAATCCTGCTGACAGGTTCGCTTTAATTATATTTTATTTGGATTTTATGTGATATACCAACACAAATTAACAAGTATTTGTGAAGTGTAAAGGAAATGATACATGGTGATACGCTCACTCTCGGACTGTTTCGCACGAGTGTGGATCGTGGTCTCACTGTGCCACGGACCGAAGAGTGCCTGGATTGGTGTGACTAAGTGCCACTCCCAGACTGACCTTGGATGCACGGCAGCTGACAGTGCTGCAATCCAAGGAGAGCCCAGGGGGGAGCAAAACCAGGTGCTAATCCAGGCCAGACCTCGGACACACGGCTGCTGACCCTCAGCGAGGTATGCAGATACTAACAGGTTCGACTGGTATACAGATACGCACTTGCAGGTGTAGGCAAGTCTGATTGGTGTACAGATAAGCACTGGCAGGTGCAGACGGGTCCAACTGGTATACAGATAAGCACTGGCAGGTGCAGACGGATCCGGCTGGTATACAGATAAGCACTGGCAGGTGCTGGCGGGTCCAGCTGATCTACAGGCAGGTACTGGCAGACACAGCTGATATATAGAGATGGGTAGGACCCAGTTCAGACTGGACAGACAGGCAGGGAACTACAAGCACGGACAGACAGAGAACCGAAGACGCGGACAGGCACGGAACCGCATATGTAGACAGGCAAAACAGGACTGTGCTCACAAGGGGTAGATAGGTTCCGGTTCACACTGGACTCATACAAGTATAGGTATGGACAAGACACACTGGAACAAGTTCACACGGCACTTACAATGAAGTGTACTCACTAAACACGAATGTTGCACAGCAACAACGGATTAGAGATAGGCACTTGTTCAGACACTGCAGGTTTCAGATATAGGTACAGGTTTAGACACTGCAGGTTCCAGACTCAAGAGGTGAAGGGAAAGATCCAGACACAGATACAAAACAGGTTCAGGGATAGGTCTCAATGCAGACAAGAACTGACACGGATACAAAGAGGTTCAGGGATAGGTCCCAATTCAGACAAGAACTGACACAGGTACTAACAGGTTCAGGCCTGGGTACTCAGCCCCCAGGGTGGCAGAAACAGGGACAGAAGTAGAGACAGAAACAGTGACAGAAACAGGACACGACCTGGCAACTCAGTAGTAATACACACACTGAAAAAGTGTTACTCAGGCACCTTCCCACAGGTGGAGGTGCCTTAAGAACCAAGTGCCTCCCAGCAATAGGCTGGGGACACATTAGGAATGCGTGCACTGTGATTTAAGAATCAGGAAGTGCAGGCACGGCCACACTAAGCATGCAGCCATGAAACATGTACAGTAAGCAGAGGACCAGGAGCTCACTGCACACAGAAAGCAAAGGGAAAGGAGCTCACTGCACGGCCAGGAGTGGTGAGTAAGGCAGTGTCCTTGCATGGTGGGGGATGGGAAGCCATGCAGGGATGCCGGCAGTGATGTTACACATGGCTTTCTAATTATTTTAAAAACAGATATTTGAAAATTGTGATGTGCCTCTAGAAGTCACATAATTAGTAAATTAAGTCTATCTGTGTGTAATTGATTCTCAGTATAACTACAGCTGTTCTGTGAAGACCTCAGAAGTTTGAGAACATCAAGTCATCAGGGATCAAACAGCATCATGAAAACCAGGGAACACACCAGACGAGTCACGGATAAAGTTATAGAGAAGAGTAAAGCAGGGATAGGTTATAAAAAAATAGTCCAAGCTATGAACATCTCACGGACCACTGTTCAATCCATCATCCAAAAATAGAAGCAGTATGGCACACTGGTAAACCTACCAAGACATTGCCATCCATGTAAACTGACATCCCAAGCAAAGAGAGCACTAATTAGAAAAGCAGACAAGCGGCCCATGGTCACTCCATAGGAGCTACAGATATCCACAGCTCAGGTGAGAGAATCTGTCCACAGAACAACCATTAGTCGTATACTCCACAAATCTAGCCTTAAGAAGTTCTGTTTGCAAAAAGCCATGTAGGGGACCACAGCTAGCATCTGGAAGAAGCTCTGGTCAGAAGAGACCAAAGTATAACTTTTTGGGCTAAATTCAAAATGCTATGTGTAGTGGAAAACTAATACTGCACATCACCCTAAAAACACCATCCCCATCGTGAAACATGGTGGTGATGCCAGCATCATGCTGTGGGGATGCTTTTCTTCAGCAGGGACAGGGAAGCTGGTCAGAGTTGATGGGAAGATGGATGAAGCTAAATACAGGGCAGTCCTCAAGGAAAAACTGTTGGAGGCTGCAAAAGACTTGAGACTTTGGTGTACAGTAAGTTCACCTTCCAGCAGGACAATGACCTTAAACATACTGGCAGAGCTATAATGGAATAGCTTAGATCAAAGCATATTCATGTGTGTGAAAGGTGCAGTCAAAGTCCAGACTTAAATCCTATTGAGAATTTGTGGCATGACTTGAAAATTGCTGGTCACATCCAATCTCACTAAGCTAGAGCTATTTTGCAAAGAACGGGCAAAAATGTCAGTCTCTAGATGTGCAAAGCTGGTAGAGACAGACACCAAAAGACTTACAACAGTAATTGCAGTGAAAGGTGGTCCTACAAAGTATTGACTCAGAGGGGGCTGAATACAAAAGCACATCACAATCTTCAGATTTATACGGTAGATTTTAAAATAATTAAAAAACCATCTATCATTTCCTTCACACTTCAGAAATACTTGCTACTTTGTGTTGGTATATTACAGAAAATCAGGGACGTAACTACAATAAGTGCGGGGATTGAAACTGTACCGGGGCCCTGGTGCTTAAAGAGCCCATAAAGTCTCTTTGGCCTATATGAAAAGACAAATAATATAAAAGACTTGCAATAATTGGGAGCCCCGTTGGAGTTTTTGCATTGGGGCCCATGAACTTCAAGCTACGTCACTGCATAAAATCCCAATAAAATACATTTAAGTTTGTGTGGTATAACGTGAAAACATATAGAAAAGTTCATAGGTTATGAATACTTTTTTCAAGGCCCTGAACATTCTCTTAAAACCTGCTAAGCCATTTTTAAAATGCTGTGGCCTTGAAATAGTTAAAGTAACACATGTAAAACTTAGAAGATATAAATGTATCTATCATTTAGAGAATTTTATACATTTCAGTTCAGAAAAGTTTCATATTATTATTGTCTGAGGATTATGTCAATAAGTATTATACTCAATGGATTCTATCAGAATTTTTCCTGCACAGATAATAAAATACAATTTATTCAGCACAATTAGTTTAGGAATTGTTTTACAATGACCCAGTGTTATAAATGATTGTGATTTGTTTTTAAGATTGTTTTACAGACAAGAAGTCCTCTGTGTATAATAAGAATAAATTAATATGAGCCCCATCAACAAGATGAGCTGCATTGAGTTGCTACAGTACAGTCATGGCCAAAAGTATTGAGAATGAGACAAATAGTAATTTTTCCAAAGTTTACTGCTTCATTTTTTGTAATGGCAATTTGCATATACTCCTGAATGTCAAAGAGTGATCAGCTTAACAGCAATTACTGTACTTTCAAAGTCAATATTTGCCCAGAAAATGAACTTTAACCCCCAAAACACATTTAAACATCATTGCAGTCCTTCCTTAAAAGGAGCAGCTAACATCGTTTTAGTGATTGATCCATTAACACAGGTGTGGGTGTTGATGAGGACAGGGCTGGCGATCAATCAGTCATGATTAAGTAAGAATGACATCACTGGACACTTTAAAAGGAGGCTGGTTCTTGGTATCATTGTTTCTCTTCAGTTAACCATGGATATCTCTAAAGAAACACGTGCAGCCATCATTGTCCTGCACAAAAATGGCCTAACTGGGAAGAGTATCACAGCTACAAAGATTGCACCTCAGTGAAGAATCTATTGCATCATCAAGAACTTCAAGAAGAGAGCTTCCATTGTTGTCAAAAAGTCTCCAGGGCGCCCAAGAAAGACCAGCAAGCGCCAGGACCGTATCTTAAAACTGTTTCAGCTGCGGGATCGGACTACCAGCAGTGCCGAGCTTGCTCAGGAATGGCAGCAGGCTGGTGTGAGTGCTTCTGCACGCACTGTGAGGCGGAGACTCTTTGAGCAAGGGCTGGTTTCAAGGAGGGCTGCAAAGAAGCCACTTCTCTCCAGAAAAAACATCAGGGACCGATTGATATTCTGCAAAAGGTACAGGGAGTGGACTGCTGAGGACTGGGGCAAAGTCATTTTCTCTGATAAATCCCCTTTTCGATTGTTTGGGACATCTGGAAAACAGCTTATTCGGAGAAGAAGAGGTGAGCGCTACCACCAGTCTTGTCTCATGCCAACTGTAAAGCATCCTGAAACCATTCATGTGTGGGGTTGCTTCTCAGCCAAGGGAATCGGCTCACTCACAGTCTTGCCTAAAAACACAGCCATGAATAAAGAATGGTACCAAAATGTCCTCCAAGAGCAACTTCTCCCAACCGTCCAAGAGCAGTTTGGCGCCCAACAATGCCTTTTCCAGCATGATGGAGCACCTTGCCATAAAGCAAAGGTGATAACTAAATGGCTCATGGAACAAAACATAGAGATTTTGGGTCCATGGCCTGGAAACTCCCCAGATCTTAATCCCATTGAGAACTTGTGGTCAATCATCAAGAGACGGGTGGACAAACAAAAACCAACAAATTCTGGCAAAATGCAAGCATTGATTATGCAAGAATGGACTGCTATCAGTCAGGATTTGGTCCAAAAGTTGATTGAGAGCATGCCAGGGATAATTACAGAGGTCTTGAAGAAGAAGGGGCAACACTGCAAATATTGACTTGCTGCATTAACTCATTATAACTGTCAATATAACCTATTGGTACTCATAATATGATTGCAATTATATTTCTGTATGTGATATAAACAACAGACAAACACTAATAAAAACCAGAGGCCAGCAGATCATGTGAAAATATAATTTTGGTGTCATTCTCAAAACTTTTGGCCATGACTGTACACAAGAGATTTTACATAGCAAATCATCATTAAGATGTCCAAAGATTTTTTATCAGTAACGGCTGAAAACAAGTTCTGTGCCATCTCTATATACTTATCAGCTCTTGTCTCTAGAAGAGAAGGAAAAGAAAAATGCATGCCAACATGACAGACTAAGGGTGTATTCGCACTCAGTTTTTTTGTGGAGAAACTGAGTGGATACTCTCCAAATCCTCTTCAAAAACTCAAAACTCCTCAAAAATGTACAGTAGAAATTATACTCCAAAAACATACCCTAAATGTGAAAACTGCTCATCCAGTTTTGGACAAAGATTGCACACCCAGTTTTTGTGTAGTATTTGTGGAGTTTTTTCAGAAAAATACAGGAAAGACTACAAAAAAGAGAACAAGTATTTCTATTTTTTCCTTTTAGCGTTTTCTTTATTTTTTTATTCTTTAACTGTGTACATCGAGTTATCTTGGACTTTTGAGAGCAGAAACTGAGTTTGAGGAGTTATGAGTTTTTAAGGTAGATTTGAAGATTTTCGTCTCAGTTTCTGCTCAGATTAAACTCTAAAGACGTTGTATACACAGACACTTTTGGGTTTATCTCAAAAAACTTTCATAAAACTGTATATGTGATTCCTGTCAAAGGCTATATTCACGTGTAGCGTTTTGCTGCATTTTTTTCTGCAGAAAAGAAGCTACATTTTATAGTACCAGCAAAAGCTATGAGATTTGACAAATCCCATGCACTTGCAGACTTTTTTTTTTTCTGACCTAGTATGATCACTGCACCCTTTCTGAAGCACGGAAGTGAAACATGCATCAGGGGGTTTAAAGTGGTGAATATGATTTACTATGCTGTCCCTTGAAGCCTAATAATGTTTATATATTGTGGTCTCATGGATTTGAATGTGACCCAACTCTGCCTGTTGTTGTAGTCAATAAACAGTACAGACCGAAAGTTTAGACACACCTTCTCATTTAAAGATTTTTCTGTATTTTCATGACTATGAAAATTGTACATTCACACTTAAGGCATCAAAACTATGAATTAACACATGTGGAATTATATACTTAACAAAAAAAGTGTGAAACAACTGAAAATATGTCTTATATTCTAGGTTCTTCAAAGTACACTCTTGGCATTCTCTTGATGAGCTTCAAGAGGTAGTCACCGGAAATGGTTTTCACTTCACAGGTGTGCCCTGTCTGGTTTAATAAGTGGGATTTCTTGCCTTATAAAGGGGGTTGGGACCATCAGTTGTGTTGTGCAGAAGTCTGGTGGATACACAGCTGATAGTCCCACTGAATAGACTGTTAGAATTTGTATTATGGCAAGAAAAAAGCAGCTAAGTAAAGAAAAACGAGTGGCCATCATTACTTTAAGAAATGAAGGTCAGTCAGTGCGAAAAATTGGGAAAACTTTGAAAGTGTCCCCAAGTGCAGTTGCAAAAACCATCAAGCGCTACAAAGAAACTGGCTCACATGAGGACCGCCCCAGGAAAGGAAGACCAAGAGTCACCTCTGCTTCTGAGGATAAGTTTATCCGAGTCACCAGCCTCAGAAATCGCAGGTTAACAGCAGCTCAGATTAGAGACCAGGTTAATGCCACACAGAGTTCTAGCAGCAGACACATCTCTTCAACAACTGTTTAGAGGAGACTTTGTGCAGCAGGCCTTCATGGTAAAATATCTACTAGGAAACCACTGCTAAGGACAGGCAACAAGCAGAAGAGACTTGTTTGGGCTAAAGAACACAAGGAATGGACATTAGACCAGTGGAAATCTGTGCTTTGGTCTGATGAGTCCTAATTTGAGATCTTTGGTTCCAACCACCGTGTCTTTGTGCGACGCAGAAAAGGTGAACGGATGGACTCTACGGATGGAGGAGGAGGTGTGATGGTGTGGGGGTGCTTTGCTGGTGACTCTGTTGGGGATTTATTCAAAATTGACGGCATACTGAATCAGCATGGCTACCACAGCATCTTGCAGCGGCATGCTATTCCATCTGGTTTGCGTTTAGTTGGACCATCATTTATTTTTAACAGAACAATGACCTCAAACACACCTCCAGGCTGTGTAAGGGCTATTTGACCAAGAAGGAGAGTGATGGGGTGCTATACCAGATGACCTGGCCTCCACAGTCACCAGACCTGAACCCAATCGAGATGGTTTGGGGTGAGCTGGACCGCAGAGTGAAGGCAAAAGGGCCAACAAGTGCTAAACATCTCTGGGAACTCCTTCAAGATTGTTGGAAGACCATTTCCGGTGACTACCTCTTGAAGCTCATCAAGAGAATGCCAAAAGTGTGCAAAGCAGTCATCAAAGCAAAAGATGGCTACTTTGAAGAACCTAGAATATAAGACATATTTTCAGTTGTTTCACACTTTTTTGTAAAGTATATAATTCCACATGTGTTAATTCATAGTTTTGATGCCTTCAGTGTGAATGTACAATTTTCATAGTCATGAAAATACAGAAAAATCTTTAAATGAGAAGGTGTGTCCAAACTTTTGGTCTGTACTGTATATATAGCACTTGCTTTGCATTTTTGATCTTGGCACTTTTGAACACTTCTTCACAGCAACCTGTATGATCCTGGCGCCACTATTGTTACATGCTGTTATTGAGAGGAACGTTTTTCCTTTTTGCAATGTTTTCTTATATCTCATGATGTAATTGTGATGTAATATATTTCTGTCCGAATAAGACCCTTTGTTTCCTATCCGGTGTTCACCAGGTAGATCATATGTTATGTGCCTCATTCATTTTGATTCTATTACTAAATATTATCTTGGTGACCACTGAACTAATTATTTTCATTCTGTGAATATATAATATATAATCAGAAACTATTTTCTTGGATATTACAATAATTTTTTTTCCATATGGGTCTTTAATATTTTGAGATGTGCAATATATTTGTAATCTTTCCTTATTTAATTGGACTGACATGTGATTACTTGCTTTTTTTTCTATTCACCTTCCATCTCTGTAGTATGACTCCTTTTTAAATTGGTTTTGATTGCTTATTTTGTTTATTTTTTCTATGTATTATAATAAAGATTTACTTTTTATATATGGGAATTTCTTTTTTCGGCTATACTAGTATGATCACTGCAGCGTTTTTGAAAATGTCAGCTCTTTCAGGGTTTTTGCAGCTTTTTTCACCCATAGAAAGCAATGAGAAAGTGCAAAAATACTGCAAAAAATGTAGCATACATTTGTGTTTTTGCAGTGTTTTTGGTGAATAAAATTAACTTTATTAAAGGGACTCTGTCAATAGAATCAACCCTACTAAGTTGTCTATATGGGCACACAGGTCACAGGAAGCTGCATAGAATGATACTTTAATATCTGCAATCTAGTGTTTTATTCCAGAGAAATCCACATTTTTCATATGTAAATGAGCGCTTCAGGCTATGGGGCAGACACTGATCTGCATGAGAATCTGCCTCCAGAGCTTATTTTAAATAAAAGGGGGTGTTACCAGTGTGATATATAATGATTGACAGTCTGCTCTCCTGATCTCATTGCAAAGCTGTGTGTGATTATAACTGATACATCTGCAGGTTCCTCTCAGTGCTTCAGCTTCCATCTCACAGGCAGTCAGTTGTGCAGAGCTGTGAGAGCTGCAGCGGCTGTGTTGGTAAGTAGACAAAGTTCAGTTCTACTTTTCTGTGATAGTTACTTGTCTCTCTCTGTTAATGTAATGCCCCAAAGTTGGGAATTACATTAATGTATGTTATGTATGTGCCTTTAAGTTTAAGTTTATGAACTATGTCACTGTAATTCAGCATTGCTTACACTAGCTAAGTAAGCACCGTATTTTTCGGACCATAAGACCCACCAGAACAAAAGACGCACCCCAGAGTTTCAGGAGTAAAAAAGGAAAAAAAATGTAATACGTCAACTGAGGGTTCATCTTACAGTCCGAATTCAGCTTACCAGCAGGGGGGGGTGACAGCGGTAGCGGAGCAGAGTCACAGGAGGTGCGATGCTGCGGGTTGATGCTGTGAGTCCCATCCCAGGCTGGTAGAATGTTAGAAGGGGGTGCTCACCCGGAGCCCCCACACTTACATGGTTTCAATGCAGCGGTCTCCGGGAAAATGGCTGCTGGATGTGGCGCATGCACAGATTGGGATCTTGGGAGACGAGATCTCAGTGCCAAGATCTCAATCTGCACATGCGCCGCCTGCATTGGCCATTTTCCCAGAGACCTTCGCATTGAAACCATATAAGTGTGGGGGCTCTGGGCTTTCACAAAATGTCTGAGGGGCCCCCTTCTACCAGTCTGGGATGGGACTAGCAGCATCAACCCACAGAATTGAGCACTGCCGAGCACCAGCCTGGAACTCGCAACGTCGCAACCTCCGAACACGCCCTCCTCCCAGCCCAGGGCCCGCAGTATCGCCCAACTCCTGCAGCCGCCACCCCCCGGCAAGCTACATTCGGGCTATAAGATGCACCCCTATTCTCCCCCCCAAATTTGGGAGAAAAATACAGTAGTTAATTCTCCACACCAAAGAAAGTTGCTAGGAGAACAGTTGGTTGGTGGAGTAATGTACATAAAAAGTTATAGTAACTACAGTTACTGTATTTATTTAGTTAGTCAGACAAGATTCAGAAAGTTTGAAGAAATTGAGTGATCAACACACAGAGAAGCATCACAACAACCAGCCAGCATGTGAGGGAATCCACTTCCCTGTTCCACCGGGCTATATTTGAGTGGCTAACTAGAGGAAAGTGTGAGGGAGCACAAAACATGCTAGGGTGAGTGATACCCTGATTCTACAGTGCACACAAGTTTATTGCTGTTGCAATTGTGCCCAGAACCTAGGAATAACATTCGTCCAGTGGTGGTTGCTCATAGAGACTATGGGGATAACGTTATTCTATTGCACCTCACACGATATTAATGTTAGTGAGGTTGGGACATGGAAGCCGTTTATGGATAGTGACCATGAAAGGGTGAAAGACAAACTCTATAGCTTTAGACACTAGAGGGACTTACTAATATCGCTCCTCGCTTGTACCCATCTCTCTGTCTACGCTACCAAATGCTGTCTGTGATATTGGAACCTGTTACCATTTGCATGTGCCTTTCCACTGTACCATCTATGGCTGTCACCGTTCAGGCTGTATGAAGTAAAAGTTAACTTGTTCATTGTTAACATGGCTCTGTGACTCTCTCTCTCGTCTCATCCATAAGATGCGCCAATTCTGGTGCTTAGCCTTGCTCTTCCCACTTGCCCTTGTGGGGTAGCAAGTGGGGTAATAGCGATGGGGTTCATGTCAGACTTGTATTGGCAGCTGACATGAAGCCCAGGTTAGTAATGGAGGGTGTCAATAAGACGCCCCCATTACTAACCTCATAGTCAAGGCTTTGAAATAAACACACAGCTTGAAAAAAATTCTTTATTTGAAATAAAAGTCCACACGGTTTTAATAATTTATTTAACAATAAAAAACACTGTATACTCACCTGATGCCTAATGATGCCTGATGCCTAATCCGCTGAAGCCATTGCCCCCTGTAAAAAAAGAAGGAAAATAATAAACAACAAAAATATTCACCTAATGCCTAATCCAATGAAGCCATTGTCACCTGTAAAAAAAAACAAAAATAAAAAACAACCATATCCCTCACCGTGATAACATAATCCACAGTGTCCCACGAAGATCTGGGTCACTACTAGTGGAGTTACACCAGAAATCACTGATGTGACTGTCCTAGAGGACAGCACTCTATACACTGACAGTGTAAATGGCTCCATGCCCTCCAAAAGAAATCCAGCGAATTCTGCACTCCCAAATCTAAATGTCCCCCTCCAATCTGCGCTCCAGTGTGTGTCTAAACTGCAGTTAACGTCCACATGTTTGGCTTTCCTGTAGCAATGAGAGCCTGCCTAATTTATAGGTGCATGTCTCCAGAAGAACGAGCTGGGCATAATGTACTGGTCACTACAACGTACTGGTCACTACAGCGTACTGGTCACTACAACAGCAGTTTGCAATCTTCACTTAGCAACATCCACTGTTGCTTGTTTCTGGAAAAAACCCATGGAGTCAAAATTGTCACTATTAGTGTTGAGCGAGCATGCTCGACACTGCTCGGTACTCGCCCGAGCATTATGCTACTTGGGATGTTCGGTGAGCACCGAGCATTTCCGGGTTACTCGGGCGGGAGCTCAGGTCTCCGCCCTGCATGTTTGGTGCTCTTTACAGAGCCAATGAAGATGCAGGGATTGCCAGCCAGTCACTGTAATTCCGAAGCCATGTTGGCTGTGGGCATTACATTGATTGGCTGGCCGCACAGCGTCACTTCGAGTATTTAAAACTGGGCGCCGCCATCTTGGACACAGACGGCTGGGATCAGACAGTGTAGGGACAGCGCTGCTGATTTAGGGAGAGATATATACTGCGAAATAGTTAGTGTAGGGTCTGTAAAGGATGCCAGATCAAACAAAAAGTCCTTCTCAGGACTAATATCCATCCCAGATATCAGGCAGGCAGGCTATATAGGAGATGCAGTGGTTATACCAGCAAACGCAACATTACAGTCCTGTGTGCTCCTGTTGCTGAAATTGGTGAACTTAGCTCCAGGTCTCGGGGGCCAGGAAAAATCCTTTCTTCTTCATCTAAAGTCTCTTTTTTTTTTCCTTCTTCACACTGTACAAATCCCCCCCCCCCCCCCCCCCAAAAAAAAAGTGTGTCTCTGATTTTTCAGACACAAATATAACTGTTGAAAATAGTCTGGTGTAGGCTAGAGAAACAGAAGTGTGGTTTTGCAGTGCCACGGTTCAAACCTCTGTATTATCCTGCTTTTGGGCCATTTGTATCTAAAAAAAAAACAGTTTGAGTGTGTCGCTCACTATTCAGCCGCAAATAAATATATTAAAAAAGTCTGGTATACACCAGTAAATTATAACTGTGATTTTGCTGTTCCACAGTAAAAAATCTCTATTATCCTGCTTTTGCCATTTTTTACCGTAAAAAAAAAACGAATAGTGTCTCCCTGATTTTTCAGACACAAATATATCTGTCGAAAATAGTCTGGTGTAGGCCCGAGAAATAGAAGTGTGGTTTTGCAGTTCCACGGGTCAAATCTCTGTATTATCCTGCTTTTGGCATTTTTTGCCCTAAAGAAAAACTAACAGTGTCTCCGTGATTTTTCAGACACAAATATATCTGTTGAAAACAGTCTGGTGTAGGCCCGAGAAATAGAAGTGTGGTTTTGCAGTTCCACGGGTCAAATCTCTGTATTATCCTGCTTTTGGCATTTTTTGCCGTAAAGAAAAGCTAATAGTGTCTCCCTGATTTTTCAGACACAAATATATCTGTTGAAAATAGTCTGGTGTAGGCCCGAGAAATAGAAGTGTGGTTTTGCAGTTCCACGGGTCAAATCTCTGTATTATCCTGCTTTTGGCATTTTTTGCCGTAAAGAAAAACTAATAGTGTCTCCCTGATTTTTCAGACACAAATATATCTGTTGAAAATAGTCTGGTGTAGGCCAGAGAGACAGAAGTGTTGTTTTGCAGTTCCACGGTTCAAACCTCTGTATTATCCACTTTTGGGCCATTTGTATCTAAAAAAAAACAGTTTGAGTGTGTCGCTCACTGTTCAGCCGCAAATATATATATTTTAAAAAGTCTGGTATACACCAGTAAATTATAACTGTGGTTTTGCTGTTCCATGATAAAAAAATCTCTATTATCCTGCTTTTGGCATTTTCTGCCATACAAAAAAAACTAATAGTGTCTCCCTGATTTTTCAGACACAAATATATCTGTTGAAAATAGTCTGATGTAGGCCCGAGAAATAGAACTGTGGTTTTTCAGTTCCACGGGTCAAATCTCTGTATTATCCTGCTTTTGGCATTTTTTGCCGTAAAGAAAAACTAATAGTGTCTCCGTGATTTTTCAGACACAAATATATCTGTTGAAAATAGTCTGGTGTAGGCCCGAGAAATAGAAGTGTGGTTTTGCAGTTCCACGGGTCAAATCTCTGTATTATCCTGCTTTTGGCATTTTTTGCCGTAAAGAAAAACTAATAGTGTCTCCCTGATTTTTCAGACACAAATATATCTGTTGAAAATAGTCTGGTGTAGGCCCGAGAAATAGAACTGTGGTTTTTCAGTTCCACGGGTCAAATCTCTGTATTATCCTGCTTTTGGCATTTTTTGCCGTAAAGAAAAACTAATAGTGTCTCCGTGATTTTTCAGACACAAATATATCTGTTGAAAATAGTCTGGTGTAGGCCCGAGAAATAGAAGTGTGGTTTTGCAGTTCCACGGGTCAAATCTCTGTATTATCCTGCTTTTGGCATTTTTTGCCGTAAAGAAAAACTAATAGTGTCTCCCTGATTTTTCAGACACAAATATATCTGTTGAAAATAGTCTGGTGTAGGCCCGAGAAATAGAACTGTGGTTTTCCACTTCCACGGTTCTAATCTACTTTTTATTACCCTTTTTCCATTGATAGTGCGAGTGTAAGCTATTTTACTTCCTTTACAATGGGCAAGGCACATGGCAAGGGACGTGGAACTGGACATTCTGGTGATGGTGCGTGCAGAGGACGGGGCCGTGGCCAAGGTGAAAATGTGTCACAACCAACAGCCACATCTTCTCGCTCCCACTTCTTGACCGAATTACTAGGGAAGCACAGAACAACACCAGTATTGCGAAGTGATCAGTGTGAACAGGTTATTAATTGGATAGCAGATAATACTTCAAGTTACCTGGGCACCACCACCTCCTGTTTGTCTTCCACACGGTCAACTCTTAGTAGCCGTGAGTCTCGACCGTATACTACTCCTCACCCTGATGCTCCTTCCTCCCACCATGCCGAGTGTCGTCAGACAGCAACTGATCCCACACTTGAACACTCTGAAGAGCTGTTCACTGGTCTATTTCCAGATTTGTGCCCCTCGCCTGCTCCGCTTGAAGTGGTGGAAGAGGAGATCCCATGTAGCGATGCCCAAATATTTGAACAGCCACGGCCACAGGAAGTCAACGCTGGCAATTTGTCACAAGAGGTGGACGATGACGAGACACAATTGCCAGGAAGTGAGGAAGAGGATCGTGGTGCGCAAGTGGAAGAGGAGGAGGTGGTGGTGGATCTAGTAACTGACCCAACGTGGCAGGAGGACATGCAGAGCGAGGCCAGCAGCACACAGGGTGAGGGAGGCAGAGTACCCCAACAGGCAGGAAGAAGCAGTGTGGTGGCCGCACACAGAAGGCAGGCAACAGTTCCCCGTAACACCAACACGAGGGACGTTGCCAGTACAACCTGTAGGTCTTCCAGAGTCTGGAATTTTTTTAAAGACTCTGCTGATAACCCCAAAAAGGCCATTTGTACCACCTGCCATGCCAGGATCAGCAGGGGTGACAAAACTACCAGTCTGACCACCACCAGCATGATCAGGCACATGGCAGCAAAGCACCCGACTTTGTGGGGTGAACCCCAGGGTCCACGACCAGTGTCAGCGGGTGTCCCCACTGCTTCTTCCGCTGTTGTGTGTGCAATAGAACCCCCTGTTCTGTGTGCAAGGCAATCCCCTGTCCATACTGCATGCAAAGATGCCCCCTCCTCTCAGTCTTCACTTGTTATGGCAGTTTCTCAAGAAACAGCATCAACAACCACGTCCCACCGCAGCGTTCAATTGTCCATATCCCAGACCTTTGAACGAAAGCGGAAATTCGCAGCCAACGCCCCACAGGCCACAGTCCTAAATTCGCACATTTCACGACTGCTTGCGTTGGAAATGCTGCCTTTTAGACTGGTGGAGACGGAATCCTTCCGCAACCTTATGGTGGTGGCTGTCCCTTGGTACTCGGTCCCCAGCCGACACTATTTTGCCCGGTGTGCCATCCCCGCACTACACAAGCACGTGTCCCAAAACATCTGCCGTGCCCTCAACAACGCAGTTACTGGGAGAGTCCATCTGACAACGGACACGTGGACAAGTGCTTGTAGTCAGGGACGGTACATCTCCCTGACCGCACACTGGGTAAGCATAGTGGAAGCCGGGACCCAGTCGGACCTTGGGACGGAACACATCCTCCCCACACCGAGGATTGCGGGCCCTATGTCAGTCAGAGTTCCCCCACAGTCTATAGCTCCTGCGCATCATCCTCCTCCTCCTCCTCATGTTCAGCCTCCATCTCAGATATCACCACATCAGTTACAAGCTGGAAGCACTGCAGTACTGCCTCCGCCAAGCGGCAACAGGCTGTGCTGAAACTCATAAGCTTAGGTGAGAAACCTCACACTGCTTGTGAGTTGTGGACAGCTGTGAAAGAGCAGGCAGATCTGTGGCTGAGACCGCTGAACCTACATCCAGGTATGGTTGTGTGTGAAAATGGCCGTAACCAGGTGGCGGCTCTGAGGCGAGGTGAGATCACACACGTACCATGCCTGGCTCATGTGCTTAACCTCGTGGTTCAGCGGTTTCTTAAATCGTACCCCGAGTTGCCAGATCTGCTTGTCAAAGTACGCCGCCTGTCAGCTTATTTTCGCCAGCCGGCTACAGCTTCCGCCGCCCTTGCTGTGTTGCAGCAGCGTTTGCAGCTTCCGTCACACCGACTGGTGTGTGATGTCCCTACATGTTGGAACTCTACCCTCTACATGTTGCAAAGGATTTGTGAGCAGAAGAGAGCAGCTGTAGAGTACCAGCCGCAACAAGACTGTCGATATTCAGGTTAGACTCCACACATAAGACCTCAGGAGTGGACCTGGATGTCTGATATATGTACCATCTTGACAAACTTTGAGGAGTCCACCAAGATGGTGAGTGGCGATGACGCCATCATTATCGTCAGCATTCCACTTGTCTGTCTTTTGCAACGTTCTCTGCAGAGAATTAAAGAGGAGGCATTGCAGCTAGAGTATGATGAGATGGATCAAGAAGCCATAGCGGTCGATTACACACAGCCCAGCCTCATCTCATCCCAACGTGCATTGGGGGACAATGAGGGAGAGGAGGAGGAGGAAGAACAGGAGCTTGTATCATGCGCTGTAGACGGTAGTACCTGTACAACTGTCATACCGTCGGTTCAGCGTGGGTGGCCTGAGGACAGGGGGGAGGAGGAGGAGAGCATGGTCAGTCGTCATCTTGGTGAGGACACTGAAGTCTTGCCCGTTACCAGTCTGGCACGCATGGCTGACTTTATGTTACGCTGCCTTAACCATGACCCTCGCGTTGTCAAAATGTTGGGTGACAGTCATTACTGGTTGGTGACACTTTTAGACCCCCGCTACAAGGAGAACTTTCACTCTCTTATTCCTGAGGTGGAGAGGTCTACAAAAATGGGGCAGTACCAGAAGGCCCTTGCTGCAGAACTGTTAAAAAAATTCCCATCTGAACACGCTAGCAGCAGAGGTCACAGTTCGTTGCCCAACCAAGGCATACATGTGAGAGAGACGCAACTCCAATCCAGCAGAGGCAGGGGAACACTGTCAACGTTCTGGGACAGTTTTCTCAGACCCTCCCTTCAGACAGACCCAGAGGCGCGGGGTACTCTCACTAGGAGTGGAAAGTTTCAATAGATAGTGAGGGAGTACCTTGCCGACCGTACCAGGGTCCTCCGTGATTCCTCTGTGCCTTTTAATTATTGGGTATCCAAGCTGGACACTTGGAATGAACTCGCTCTGTACGCCTTGGAGGTCCTGGCCTGCCCTGCCGCAAGCGTGTTATCGGAGCGTGTTTTTAGTGCCGCTGGAGAAATTATAACTGATAAGCGCACTCGTCTGTCAACTGACAATGCTGACAAGCTGACCCTTATCAAAATGAACAAGGGCTGGATTGGGCCAGACTTCTCATCACCACCAAATGACAGCAGAGTAACATAAAGTCAAATCCACTGTGTTATTTTGGGAGGTGTATTCACATGCACCGCTTCACACCCACACATGGGTATAAACTTCCTCATTTCGGCAGTTTTATGTTCTCCTTATCCTCAGCCTCCACCACCACTATACCACCAGGGTGACCATGGTCCGTGTTGCCATTATTGAAAGTTCCTCCGTCCTTATTTTTGTCAGCTTTTGCTTGAAAGGCATAAGCAAAGACTGTGGGAGACCCACTCCCCAATAATAGGAATAATATTTTTAAGATGCTGTACTGTATGGCTCTTGTAAGGGGCATTCAAACCGTCTTGTTAAGCTACTGGGACCTCCACGTCTCTTCCAAGGGGCATTCAAACCGTCTTGTTAAGCTACTGGGACCTCCACGTCTCTTCCAAAGGGCATTCAAACCGTCTTGTTAAGCTACTGGGACCTCCACGTCTCTTCCAAGGGGAATTCAAACTGTCTTGTTAAGCTACTGGGACCTCCACGTCTCTTCCAAGGGGCATTCAAACCGTCTTGTTAAGCTACTGGGACCTCCACGTCTCTTCTGAGGGGCATTAAAAGCGTCTTGTTAAGCTACTGTGACCTCCACCACTTTTCCGAGGGGCATTTAAACCGTCTTGTTAAGCTACTGGGACCTCCACGTCTCTTCCGAGGGTCATTAAAAGCGTCTTGTTAAGCTACTGCGTCCTCCACCACTTTTCCAAGGGGCATGAAAACCATCTTGTTAAACTACTGCGACCTCCACCACTTTTCCGAGGGGCATTAAAACCGTCTTGTTAAGCTACTGGGACCTCCACGTCTCCTCTGAGGGGCATTAAAAGCGTCTTGTTAAACCACTCTGAACTCCACAGCTCTTCCAAGGGGCATTGAAATGTTGTTTTTAATTAACTCTAACCTCCACGACTCTTCGAACGGGCATTGCATTTCCTCCAAATTTTTGGCAGCTTTTGCTTGGAAGGCATAAGCAAAGACTATGGGACACCCACTCCCCAATAATGGGAATAATGTTTGTAATATGCTGTACTGCATGGCTCTTGTAAGGGGCATTGCAAGTTCCTCCGTCCTAATTTTTGGCAGCTTTTGCTTGGAAGGCATAAGCAAAGACTGTGGGAGTCCCACTCCCCAATAATGGGAATAATATTTTTAAGATGCTGTCCTGTATGGCTCTTGTAAGGGGCATTAAAATCGTCTTGTTAAGCTACTGTGACCTCCACCACTTTTCCAAGGGGCATTAAAACCGTCTTGTTAAGCTATTGGGACCTACACGTCTCTTCTGAGGGGCATTAAAAGCGTCTTGTTAAGCTACTGTGACCTCCACCACTTTTCCAAAAGGCATTAAAACTGTCTTGTTAAGCTACTGGGACCTCCACCACTTTTCCAAGGGGCATTAAAACCGTCTTGTTAAGCTACTGGGACCTCCACGTCTCTTTGAGGGGCATTAAAAGCGTCTTGTTAAGCTACTGGGACCTCCACGTCTCTTCCAAGGGGCATTCAAACCGTCTTGTTAAGCTATTGCGACCTCCACCACTTTTCCAAGGGGCATTCAAACCGTCTTGTTAAGCTACTGCAACCTCCACCACTTTTCCAAGGGGCATTCAAACCGTCTTGTTAAGCTACTGTGACCTCCACCACTTTTCCAAGGGGCATTAAAACCGTCTTGTTAAGCTACTGGGACCTCCATGTCTCTTCCGAGGGGCATTAAAACTGTCTTGTTAAGCTACTGTGACCTTCACGTCTCTTCAAAGGGGCATTAAAAGCGTCTTCTTAAGCCACTCTGAACTCCACAGCTCTTCCAAGGGGCATTGAAATGTTGTTTTTAATTACCTCTAACCTCCACGACTCTTCCAACGGGCATTGCATTTCCTCCTAATTTTAGTCAGCTTTTGCTTTTCAATGCAAAGGCGAAAACTAAGGGAGACCCACTCCCCAATAATGGGTAGAAGGTTTTTAGTACGCTGTAATCCATGTCTGTTTCAAGGGGCATTGCAGTTCCTCATAATTTTTGGAAAGCCTTCCATTCACTGCTTAGGCCAACAGTGTACAGGAGACCCAGTTGCTATAAATGGAAAAAATTGTTAAGCTAAGGCCCTCTGACCTCCATGTCATTTCCAAGGGGCATTGGAGTGCCTCGAAATTTTTGGTAGGCATTGCACTCACTGTATACCCCATAACTGTGTAGCCGAACCGCTCCTTTTGTTACAGAAACATATCCTCCAAGACATATGTGGTTGACTGCCCTGATATTGATGTGAATGGTCCCTGTTCCTCCTGCTCTTTTTCCTTTGCCTCCACCTCATCCATCATTTATCACCTGAAGCTTTGTTTTAACGGGAGTCATAGAACTGGGATAGTAGCAGGAAAACATCCAGCAATCCTCGGAGGAGGTAGGATATGCGCCAAAACGCTGACCACCTCAGGCCTAACCGCTACTACATACATGTGCTAGCATTCCAAGAAAACAAAGCAGATGCTAACTTCTATCATCATCATGCTTCTCACCTTGGCACTCTCAACTCCCCTGATGGAGAAGCCAGGGCCCACTGGAGGAGTCTGGTTCTCTGGTGGGCTCGTCCAATGCTGCCCTAAAGCAGGCAGGGCTAAGAAAAGTGTGTGGGGGCGAGTTGACAGGAGAAATAGGGGTGGCTGAGGACCGTTTATGTACACCCGGCTGCCCCCAGGCAGCTGGGGACCGTGTGTGGACACCCAGCCGCGGGGCGGCTGGGGACCGAGTATGGACACCCGGCCACCCCCTGGCAGCTGGGGACCGTGTGTGGACACCCGGCCGCGGTGCGGCTAGGGACCGAGTATGGACACCCGGCCGCCAACGCAGCCATGACGTGGTGGCCAGTTTCCGCCTCCACATGCCTAAAAGGCCCAATTTCAAGTGCAAGCAAGCAGTATGGTATTGCAGCCTGGGGGTGGGTGGGTGGCAGGCTGCATACTTGCGCTTGCATTGCAAGGAATGGGAGAGGTACAATTGAACACTGCCCTGGGACAAGGACTTGAACGGGGATAGTTGCAAGTCTGCATCTTCTGATGCGGCAAGGATGACTTCTGATGGGCACACTTTTAGGCAGTGACCTGGGTGTCAGAGATGCTTCCAGCGGTCTTCCCCATACTGTTACCATGTCTTTTCAGCACTGTATGCATGTTTCACACAGCACATGGCCAGATAAGGTTTTAAAATGTTAAAATTACATTTCCCAGTGAATGCATCTGTCACGGTTGAAAGCAATACAAAAGTGCAAAAATGCATAAAAAATGCTACTTGGGAACATAGCCCAAGGTGTGGAGGAGTATTTTTTGGGGGGGTTATTTATTTTACCTTATACACAAGTCTTTACCCTGGAAAGGAACTTCCTTAACATATTTCACAGGAAAGCAGTTTGCTTGGTTTTTGAACGTTTTATTGTGAGCCCTTAAAAGTGGCTTAATAACTCTGACCACGTTGTTGACAGCAGTGACCTGGGGGTCAGAAATGCTTCCTGGGGCGATCCCCATGCTGTCCCCATGTCATTTGAGCACTGTCACTATCGTTTTGGGCACTTGTTAGGCTTTTAAAAGACTGCCGGGGGTGCTACCGCAAAAATGCTCGGGTCTCCCATAGACTAACATTGGGCTCGTTGCTCGGGTCAAGCACCCGAGTATCACGGCGAGCACGGCCCAAGCTTCGAGCACCCGAGCATTTTAGTGCTCGCTCAACACTAGTCATTATACCTGTAGATAAATTCACAAAGGGGTATAATTTCCAAAATGGGGTCACTTGAGGGGGATTCTGCTCTTCTAGCACGTAGGGTCTCTGTATATGGAGTCTGCAAACTATTCTAGGAAAATCTGCGCTCCAGGAGGAAAAAAGTGCTCCGTCCCTCCCGAATCTCATCTTGTGGCTAAGCAGTACTGTACAGCCACATATGGGGTATTTCTACATTCAGCAGAACTTGTGGGACAAATTTTGGTGCCATTTTTACCCATTTCCCAGTGTGGAAATGTAAAATCTGGGGCAAAAACAAAATTTTCATTGAAAAAATGTAATTATTTTTTCTTCACTGCCCAATGTTATAAAATTATGTGACACACCTGTGGTATCAATATGATCACTGCTCTCCTAGATGAATTCATTGAGAGGTGTACTTTGTAAAATGAGGTCACTTATGGGCGGGGGTCAGCTGATCTGGCACCTCAGGGGCTCTACCAATGTGACATGGCACCATCAAACCAGTCCAACAAAATCTGAACTCCAATATGGTGCTTCTTCCCTTCTGAGCTTTGCACTATACCTCAAAAGTAGTTTTTGACCTCATAGGGGGTATCTGCATACTCAAGAGAAATTGCACAACAAATTTTGGGGTCCATTTTTTCCTGTTACCTTTGTGAAAATGCAAAATTTTGTGCTTAAAAAACATTCTTGCGGGAAAATTTTTATTTTGTTTTATTTTCACGGCTCAATGTTGTAAACTTCTGTGAAGCACTTTGGGGTTCAAAGTGCTCACCACACATCTAGATAAGTTCCCTGAGATGTCTAGCTTCCAAAATAGTGTAACTTGTGGGGAGTTTCCACTGTATAGGCACATCAGGGGCTCTCCAAATGCAACATAGCATCCACTAATTATTCCAGCAAATTTTACATTTAAAAAGTCAAATGGCACTCCTTCCCTTCCGAGCCCTGTGGTACACCCAAACAGTGTTTTTTCCCCACATATGGTGTATCGGCTTACTCAGGAGAAATTTCACAACAAATGGTATGGGGCAATTTCTCCTGTTACTCTTATGAAAATGCAAAACTGGGGGCTGAAAAACATTTTTGTGGGAAAAATGTGAAAATTTTATTTTTACGGCTCAATGTTATAAACATCTGTGAAGCACCGGGGGGTTCAAGGTGCTCACCACACATCTAGATAAGTTCCCTGAGGGGTCTAGTTTCCAAAATGGAGTCACTTGTGGGGGGGGGTTCCACTATTTAGGCACATCAGGGGCTCTCCAAATGGAGACATAGCATCTGTGCACCCTTCTGTGCGCCCAAACAGTAGTTTCCTCCAAATATAGGGTATCAGCTTACTCAGGAGAAATTGTTACCCTAGTGAAAATGCAAAATTTGGGGCTGAAAAAAACATTTTTGTGGAAAAATTTGATTTCTTTATTTTCACGGCTGAACTTTATAAGCTTCTGTGAAGCACCTGGGGGTTCAAAGTGCTCACCACTCATCTAGATAAGTTCCCTGGGGGCCTCTAGTTTCCAAAACGGTGTCACTTGTGGGGGGTTTCTACTGTTTAGGCACATCAGTGGCCCTCCAAACACAACATGGGGTCCGTTAATTATGTCAGCAAATTTTACATTCAAAAAGTCAAATGGCGCTCATACCCTTCCGAACCCTGCCGTACGCCAAAACAGTGGGTTTCCCCCACATATTGGGTATTGGTGTGCTCACGAGAAACTGCACAACATATTTTGGGGTCCATTTTCTCCTGTTACTCTTGTCATAGTAAAAAAAATGGGTCTAAAGTAACATTTTTGTAAAAAAAAGTTAAATGTTTATTTTTTCCTTCCACATTCCAAAAATTCCTGTGAAGAACCTGAAAGATTAATAAACTTCTTAAATGTGGCTTTGAGCACCTTGAGGGGGGCAGATTTTAGAATGGTGTCACTTTTGGGTATTTTCTGTCATATATAGACCCTTCAAAGTCACTTCAAATGTGATGTGGTCCCTAAAAAAAAAGGTTTTGTAAATTTTGTTGGAAAAATGAGAAATCACTGGTTAACTTTTAACCCCTAGAACTTCCTAATGAAAAAAAATGTTGGTTCCAAAATTGTGCTGATGTAAAGTAAAAATTTCCGATTTTTTCACAAATAAACGTAAGTCATATCAAATAAATTTTACCACTATCATGAAGTACAATATGTCATGAAAAAACTATCTCAGAATCACCAGGATCCGTTGAAGCGTTCCAGAGTAATTACCTCATAACGTGAAAGTGGTCAGAATTCAAAAAATTGGCCTGGTCAGGAAGGTGAAAACAGGCTTCGGGGTGAAGGGGTTAAAGTCAGTTGGAGACTTATTCAAAGAGAATTTGACATGATTTTTTATGTGAATTTAAGGGCAGAATCTATTTCTAAATCCTCATAAAAAATTAGTGTGAACGTTCTATTAGAGTGCTGATTTTTGGAAGTAATAGTCCTGGTAAATCTGGTAAATAGAATTTGGACCTATCAGACATTTATTGTATATACTTTACATATGTCGCAATAGCCCATTAATTTTTAGTGGGCATGCCTGGCTTAGGTTAGTATGACCATATGGCTCTTCGACCTAAACAGGTTGTGCACCCCTGATCTAATCAATACAATGCAAATCAACTTTAATTCGGATTTCATTACATTTGCAGGTCTCAGTGAATTTGTATAGTTTGTTATAAAATTTGAGCGCATTGCTTAAAAAAATGTTCGGTGATTGCAGAAGATTGCATTAGTCAGAGAGTAGGCTCTCATGCTGTCAAGTGCAACCACAAAAGGTGTCCCCATAATGTACAATACAAGGTTATATTGTGATACTGTGTTAGCAAGAAAAATTGATGTAAATACTTTTATGCCCAAAAGTGACAAAAGTATTCTCGGAGTGATACCATTATTGGCTAACCAGAAAAAAAAATATATATATGCAAGCTTTCAGAGCACACAGGCTCCTTCTTCAGGCAATATTACAAATGAATTGATAAGACCAAAGGCACAACATTCAACATGTTACAGCAAGACATTTGTTAATGAGGTATAAGGGGTGATGCCTCCTAATGATAAGTCAAAGAGATCAAATTTAGGGTTTTTAGTTGCAAATGGCAAGTTTGTGGGAATGTTTAATTATCTGCAGACCGTCTGTTGGAAGTGTGAATTGAATCCATGTAGTGACTCATAAATCCAGGTAATAGATTGAATCTTGTTGTCAAGGAATTGAACATTCTTATCAATTTGAATTCCCAAATTTTTCTCTCTCTCTCGTCCTTGAAATGACCTTTTAGTATTAAAACTTTTAGATCTGTCATACAGTGTCCAGGGCCAGAGAAATGTTTTCCCACAGGCATGTCCAGTTCATTCTTAATTGTGTGTCTGTGTAAATTCATTCTCATTTGCAGGTTTTGCATAGTTTCTCCAGTATAAACTCCTTCCGGGCACCTTGTACATTGTATCATGTAGATTTTGTAGTCCTGATTTGTGTTTGGTATGCAGACTGTATTTGATGGTAATATGTGGGTCCAAGTTTTGCATTTTTTGTTTTCACATGGAAATGTGCCCGTCACTGATGGTGATGAGAGGACACTTCTGACAATGAGATTCCTTAAGTTGGGGGGCTGTTTGTAGGAGAGAAGTGGTAGTTCTGGGAATATTTCTTTCAGTTTATGGTCTCTGTGGAATATGGGTTGGAGATCAGCACCAATTTTCCTTAGGAAGTTCATGTGGGGGTTGTATGTGACCACAAGAGGCACCCTGTTGTAGTCCTCACTCTGTCTGCAATCCAGGAGGCTGCTTCTTGGTATCCTTGTAGCTCTGTGGATCTGTTCATCTATTACCAGTGGATGGTATCCTTGTCATAGGAATGTATTCTTCAGTGATAGCAGCTGCAGTTTTCTGTCCTTACAGATTTGAATATACCTCAGAGCTTGACTGTAGATGATGGAGTTTTTTGTGTGTCTTGGATGAAAGCTGTTCCATCTAAGATATGCCTTACGTCTTGTGGGTTTATGGTAAATTGATGTTTGTATGGTGTTGTCTTTGATGTATATGGTTGTGTCCAGAAAATGTATTTGGGATTTTGAGAACTTGAGGGTTAGCTTGATGGTTGGGTGGAACTTGTTGAAGTGGAAGGTCAGCACATCATCGTTTGAGCCTGTCCAAATTATTAGCAGATCATCAATGTAGCCGAAGTATGCTAGAGGTTTAATAGAGCAAGATGACAAAAACTCCTCCACTAGTTTAGCCAGTAATAGGTTATCATATTGTGGGGACATTTTGCTTCCCATGGCGCTGCCCGTACATTGTTGGTATAAATTATTCCCAAAGGAGAAATAATTGTGAAGGAGCACAAACCTGATGAATTGCAGAGTTGGTTAAATTATTCCCAAAGGAGAAATAATTGTGAATGAGCACAAACCTGATGAATTGCAGAGTTGGTTCTGTGGCCAGATTGTTTTTTTTGTAGGAAATGTTTGCATGCTGCAATCCCATCCTCATGAGGAATGTTGGAGTAGAGAGATTCTACATCCATGGTGGCTAGTATTGTGTCTTCCGGAAGTGGGCCCAGGGCTGACAATATGCAGAGAATATCCATGGTGTCCTGGATATAGCTGGATGTGCGTCTCACCAAGGGTTTCAGAATGTTCTCCGCCCAGCCTGAGATATTTTCAGTTAATGTCCCAATACCAGAAATGATTGACCTCCCAAGATTACCTTCTTTATGTATTTTAGGTAACATGTAGAAGGTACCTGTTTGGGGATTGTCTGGTATTAGTTCCAGTAGTGAGGATGAAGTAGAATCAAACCCATTGATGATATGTGTTAGTTCCTCTGTGTATTTTTTGGTGGGATCTTTCTGAAGTGGAGTGTAGTATTTTATATCCAAGAGTTGTCTATGTGCTTCCTGGATGTAATCTGACATGTTCAAAATGACTACAGCTCCTCCTTTGTCTGCTGGTTTGATAATGCTATTGTTGTTAGCTTTTAAAGATTGTATGGCTTTTCTTTCTTCCATACTGATATTGTGTGGCACTTTGAGGTGTCTGTTCAAAATGTCAGATTTAACTTTTTTTATGGAAACAGTCTATGTAGTGATCCAGAGTTTGGTTGTGCCCAGGTTGTGGGGTCCAGTTTGTCCTCTTTTTCTTTTTTGATGTGTTGTTCAGATTATCTTGTGATGTGATATCTGCATGGTTGTAAAATAATTCTTTAAGCCGAATTCCTCAATATCACTACAAAACTGAGCTGTATCAAAGGGACAGAATGTTAGTCCCTTTGATAAAACTTTAATTTATCCTGTGTTTGGCTCATATTGTGAGAGGTTCAAGGATGGCAGAGAGAGAAAAAATTTGAGAATTCAAATTGATAAGAATGTTCAATTCCTTTGTAGCGCCGGCATCCCTGCCCTCTGCTAGGCAGGGACGCTGTTCCCCTCACCTCTCTGCTCCGAGCCCGGCGTCCTCCTCCCGCTCTGCTGGCAGCGCGCGCTCCTTCCCGGCCACTGTGCTTAGGGCGCGCGCGCGCTCCCTCCCTCTTAAAGGGGCCGCGCGCGCCGTCCTAAGGAGTCCCCGGCCAATGGCCAGAGGACTTCACCATATATAAGGCACCTCCTTCAAAATGGAGGTGCCCGAGCAATGTTGTTGCACTGTTCACTGCTCTGCTTCAGCCCTCAGGTCCCGTTGCCAGTTACCTGCCAGATTCCTGCCAGTTTGCTGTCTGATTCCTGCCTGATATTCTACTTACCTGCCTGCTAGCCTGAGGTCCGACGGTCTGCCTACCGACTCCTGTCAGTCTGTCTAAGGACCAGCTTGCCCGCTCACCTGGGAGCGCTCCTCTGCTACCTGCCTGCTAGCCTGAGGTCCGACGGTCTGCCCTCCAACTCCTGTCAGTCTGTCTATGGACCAGCTTGCCCGCTCACCTGGGAGCGCACATCAGCTACCTGCCTGCTAGCCTACCTGGAGGCTCCGCTGTCACGTGCTGTGACCACCTGCCATTCCAGAGACTCCTGCCTGCTCACCTGGGAGCGCACACCTGTTACCTGCCTGCTAGCCTACCTGGAGGCTCCGCCGTCACGTGCTGTGACCACTTGCCATTCCAGAGACTCTCGCTTGCTCACCTGGGAGCACACATCAACCATCTGCCTGCTAGCCTACCTGGAGGCTCTGCCATCACAGGTCGTACCTACCCTTTACCCAGAGACTGCCCCGGTCACTTGCCGTGACCTCCTGCCCGTTCATCCAGAGACTGCCCCGGTCACTTGCCGTGACCTCCTGCCCGTTCATCCAGAGACTGCCCCAGTCACTTGCCGTGACCTCCTCCCCGTTCATCCAGAGACTGCCCCGGTCACTTGCCGTGACCTCCAGCCCGTTCACTCAGAGACTGTCCCGGTCACCTGCTGTGACTGCCTGCCCGTCTTCCCTGGTCGCCACCCGCTCCCTTACAAGGACCGCCCCCTTGTATAGTAGCTCAGAGGTTCCGCCTCCCAGACCCGTTACAGTTTGCTCGGGCCATGGAACCCGGATTGACCTACGGTTCCAGGAGCGTGCCAAAGAGGTCACCCGTGAGAGGAGGTTTCCACGTCTAGCTCCTACTTTTCAGAGACCCGTCACTCCCTCCGTCTCTTCCCAGGTACACTCTCCTGAGCCTATGCAGGTCGACCAGACCAAGATGGTCAAAACCCGTCAGGACTTACGCCGTGCCGAGGGGAGCTGCTTCTACTGTGGCAGAAAGGAGCACCGGATCCGTGCCTGCCCGGAGAGGTCGGGAAACGCCTGTGTCTAGGTTCGCTCAGAGAGGTCGACCTAGACAAGAATAAATCCTCTCCATCTCTGCTGTTGTCAGTCTCAATCGTCTGCGGGGAGAACCATTATTTTGAACTAGCCCAACTTGACTCTGGAGCAGCCGGGAATCTTATTTCACAGTCCCTGGTAGAGAAATACCGCATCCCCACCAAACCTCTGTCTGTACCCTTGTCTGTTGCTGCCGTGGATGGGGGTCTCTTACCACGCCCCATCCAACTCATCACCGAATCCATTACTCTGCAGGTGGGAATGCTGCATTCTGAGAGTATCTCCTTTCATGTTCTGCCTGGACTCTCTCACGCCCTCTTGCTAGGCCTACCTTGGCTCCAGAGACATGCACCCGTGCTTGACTGGCAGACCGGAGAAGTCCTTCGCTGGGGACAGGACTGCCATAAGACCTGTCTGGTTCCCGTCCATCCCGTCCGTCCTTCTCCTACCCCAGCTAATCTACCTGGACTTCCGATTCCTTATTGGTCTTATGCTGATGTCTTTAATAAAAAGGAGGCAGAGACACTACCCCCTCATAGACCATACGACTGCCCTATCGACCTGTTACCCGGTACTACTCCTCCCCGTGGGCGTATTTATCCATTATCCGCTGCTGAGACCCGGTCGATGTCCGAATATATTGAGGAGAATCTGGCCAGGGGATTCATCCGGAAATCTACCTCCCCGGCGGGAGCAGGCTTCTTTTTCGTCAAAAAGAAGGACGGCTCTCTCCGTCCCTGTATAGACTATAGAGGCCTTAACCAGATCACGGTGAAGAATAAGTACCCCCTTCCGCTCATTCCGGAGTTATTTGATCGTCTGAGGGGGGCTAGAATCTTCACCAAACTGGACCTCCGTGGGGCGTACAACCTGGTTCGTATCCGTCAGGGGGATGAATGGAAGACGGCATTCAACACCCGGGACGGCCACTATGAATATCTGGTAATGCCCTTTGGTCTCTGTAACGCTCCTGCCGTCTTTCAAGAGTTGGTCAATGACATCTTCCGGGACCTTCTCTACTCCTGCGTAGTGGTGTACCTGGACGACATCTTGGTCTTCTCTCCGGATCTCCAGACTCACCGGAGGGACGTTCGTCAGGTCCTGCTCAGGCTCAGGCAGAATCACCTCTTCGCTAAATACGAGAAGTGCCTCTTTGAGCAGACCTCGCTTCCGTTTTTGGGCTACATTATTTCTCAGACCGGCCTACGAATGGATCCAGAGAAACTGTCTGCCATCGAGAAATGGCCTCGACCGGAGGGGCTGAAGGCCATTCAGTGATTCCTGGGCTTCGCCAACTACTACCGCCTCTTCATACCACACTTCTCTTCCCGGACTGCCCCAATTTCCGCGCTCACCCGTAAGGGTACTAATCCCAAAGAGTGGCCGCCCGAAGCAGAGGAGGCCTTTCTTTCCTTAAAACAGGCCTTCTCTTCCGCCCCGGTGCTGCATCGCCCGGACGGCAACAAGCAGTTCTTCCTGGAAGTTGACGCCTCCTCCTCTGGAGCCGGAGCGGTACTTACTCAAAAATCATCTTCCGGGAGGATGGTAACTTGTGGCTTCTTCTCTAAACTCTTCTCCTCCTCAGAGCGCAATTATTCCATAGGAGACCGAGAGTTATTGGCCATCAAACTGGCATTGGAGGAGTGGCGTTACCTGCTCGAGGGGGCTCTTCACCCGGTAATAATTTACACTGACCACAAGAACTTGGCTTACCTCCAGCATGCCCAGAGACTTAACCCGCGCCAAGCCCGGTGGTCCTTGTTTTTTGCTCGCTTTGATTTTGTTCTTCATTTTCGCCCAGCTGACAAAAACGTCAAGGCGGACGCCTTGTCTCGATCCTTTCTGGTGTCTGATCTCGAGGAAGATCCGAAACACATCATCGATCCCGCCAGAGTAATGCAGGTGGCTCCCGTGAGTCTAAATCGTCTCCCTCCCGGAAAGACGTTCGTATCTGTACCTGATCGGGAGAAGATCCTTCACTGGGGTCACTCGTCTAAACTGGCTGGCCACGCCGGTCAGAAAAAGACCCTCCAGCTTATTATCCGGCACTACTGGTGGCCTACCCTGCACAAGGACGTAATAGACTTTGTTTCTGCCTGTGTGTCCTGCGCCCGCAACAAGGTTCCGAGACATCTGCCAGCCGGTCGCCTCCTTCCGCTTTCTGTACCTGCTGCCCCCTGGCAGCATATAGCAATGGACTTTATAACTGACCTCCCAGTCTCTGCCGGTTGTACGGTCATTTGGGTGGTCGCTGACCGCTTCTCCAAGATGGCTCATTTCGTTCCCCTGCCAGGCCTCCCGTCTGCACCCGAGCTAGCTAAAGACTTTATTCGTCACATCTTTCGTCTTCATGACCTGCCCCTCCACATCGTGTCGGATCGTGGGGTACAGTTTACCTCACGCTTCTGGAGAGCCACTTGTAAACTGCTAGACGTCACCCTGGACTTCTCTTCCGCTTACCACCCACAGTCCAATGGTCAAGTGGAGCGGATCAATCAGAACCTGACCAGTTACCTCCGGCACTTCGTTAATGCCCATCATTCAGACTGGGTGGATCTCCTACCATGGGCCGAGTTCTCTTACAACAATCACGAGAGCGAATCCTCCTCCAAATCCCCGTTTTTTGTAGTCTTCGGTCAGCATCCTCGGATTCCTTTTCCTGTCTCCACCTCTGTGGACAACCCGGCTGCGGAGTCTCTCGTTAGCAAATTTTCCTCCATTTGGGAGAGTACCCGATCCGCACTCCTTCAGTCGTCCGAACGGATGAAAAGACACGCTGACAAAAAACGCCTGGATCCTCCACAATTTCGTCCTGGAGATAAAGTCTGGCTCTCATCTAAATATGTCCGACTCAAGATACCTTCTTACAAGTTAGGGCCTCGGTTCATCGGTCCTCTGGAGGTCATCAGTCAGATCAACCCGGTGGCCTGTAAATTGAAACTGCCGGCCAACTTACGGATCCCTAACTCCTTCCATGTATCTCTCCTCAAACCTGTGGTACTTAACTCTTTTTCCAAGTCTACAGGTACGTCTCCTGCTCCGGTTTCTGCTGAGGACGAGTTTGAGGTAGAGAACATTCTTGCCACCAAAAGGGTAAGAGGAAAGACCTTTTTTCTAGTAGATTGGAAGGGGTTTGGTCCTGAGGAGAGAACGTGGGAGCCCCGGGAGAACATCCATGCCCCTCTCATCCTAGCTAAATTTCTGTCTGGCCTAAAAAAGGGGGGGCCTAAAGGGGGGGGTACTGTAGCGCCGGCGTCCCTGCCCTCTGCTAGGCAGGGACGCTGTTCCCCTCACCTCTCTGCTCCGAGCCCGGCGTCCTCCTCCCGCTCTGCTGGCAGCGCGCGCTCCTTCCCCGCCACTGTGCGGGGAAGGAGCGCCACTTCCTCCCTCTTAAAGGGGCCGCGCGCGCCATCCTAAGGAGTCCCCGGCCAATGGCCAGAGGACTTCACCATATATAAGGCACCTCCTTCAAAATGGAGGTGCCCGAGCAATGTTGTTGCACTGTTCACTGCTCTGCTTCAGCCCTCAGGTCCCGTTACCAGTTACCTGCCAGATTCCTGCCAGTTTGCTGTCTGATTCCTGCCTGATATTCTACTTACCTGCCTGCTAGCCTGAGGTCCGACGGTCTGCCTACCGACTCCTGTCAGTCTGTCTAAGGACCAGCTTGCCCGCTCACCTGGGAGCGCTCCTCTGCTACCTGCCTGCTAGCCTGAGGTCCGACGGTCTGCCCTCCAACTCCTGTCAGTCTGTCTATGGACCAGCTTGCCCGCTCACCTGTTAGCGCACATCAGCTACCTGCCTGCTAGCCTACCTGGAGGCTCCGCCGTCACGTGCTGTGACCACCTGCCATTCCAGAGACTCCTGCCCGCTCACCTGGGAGCGCACACCTGTTACCTGCCTGCTAGCCTACCTGGAGGCTCCGCCGTCACGTGCTGTGACCACCTGCCATTCCAGAGACTCTCGCTTGCTCACCTGGGAGCACACATCAACCATCTGCCTGCTAGCCTATCTGGAGGCTCTGCCATCACAGGTCGTACCTACCCTTTACCCAGAGACTGCCCCGGTCACTTGCCGTGACCTCCTGCCCGTTCATCCAGAGACTGCCCCGGTCACTTGCCGTGACCTCCTGCCCGTTCATCCAGAGACTGCCCCGGTCACTTGCCGTGACCTCCTGCCCGTTCATCCAGAGAATGCCCCGGTCACTTGCCGTGACCTCCAGCCCGTTCACTCAGAGACTGTCCCGGTCACCTGCTGTGACTGCCTGCCCGTCTTCCCTGGTCGCCACCCGCTCCCTTACAAGGACCGCCCCCTTGTATAGTAGCTCAGAGGTTCCACCTCCCAGACCCAGACCCATTACATCCTTGACAACAGGACTCAGCCTAACACTTGGATTTATGACTAATTACATAGATTCAATTCACACCTTCTGCAGAACATTCCCATAGACTTGCCATTTGCAACTAAAAACTCTAAATTTGATCTCTTTGATTTATCATTAGGAGTCATCACCCCTTACAACTCATGAACAAATGTCTTTCTGTAAGATGTTATAGTGTTCGACTACGCCACCCGTTGAATGCGGTTATGAAGCCGCCGCTGCAGGGCAGACCGCTGAGGCCGGTGGTACAGTTGTGCAGCGTGGGTAGTATAACCCCCAACGGGAGGGGTATGGCCTCAGGGCAGCAGACGTGGATGATGGGGATAGCAGAATTACACGCAGGCACCAGGAACCACTCAGAGACGGTGCGGTGTAGTTCAGGGTCTTTACTGGTGGCAAAGGTAGACCCTCCCGGGAGTACTGGCTAGCGATCGGGGCCTGGTCAGTCCGTGAGCAGATAGGATCTCCCCCGGCCAGGCGGAGTTGTAGGCCTCCCCAACTAATTGTACTCTTCCTGGCTACCTTGCTAGAAGCGGGTAAAAGTAGCCCACGTCCCTGAGTGTACCGTGTGGTGCTCACCCGTATGGCCGGTGACTCGGGGCCTTCTGGTAGCCTCCGCTCCACGACGGCGGTGCTGGTCCCTTGCGTGTGACCGTGCCTTCGGGTTTCTTGGCCAGAGGACCTAAAATCCCCTGCCGGACGGTTTCTGCTGCTGGGTATGGAACAGTCCCCACAGCCTCGGACTCCGTGTCCGGTGAGATCTCTTCAGTCAGGACGAGCTCTACAGCTTCCAGTCCTGGACCCCTTTTATCACTGCTCCCACAGAGCTCCTGATCTTGCTCTCCCTGCATCTGCTCCACTCCAGACCAGACTGTGTCTCTGTCTGGGACTCCTCTTCTTCTCTTCTTTTTTTTTTTTTTTTCCTAACCCCACCTCAGCCCCAGTTTATATAGGGGAAGTTCTTCCCCTCCCAGGACTGGGCAGGAGGTGTGGCATGCTTAGGGTTCCTGACCAGGAGACTTCCCACCTGCTCACAGACGTAATATTGCTATTACTGTGGTAACCAGAACCCTGGGGTGCCACATTCCCCCCTAGTAAAATTTAGTACTCCGGGACTAAACATATTTTTGAAAACATAACAGGGTATAAACAGGAACAATACAATAAGGAAAAACACGTTAGGGTGGTCACGGAGTGTCCGCAACCGGGTGCAATTTTTGAAGCAAAAAGGGTGTCCATTTCACCAAAGAACGGGGAGCCGTAACCAGGTAGGGGTCTGTCCTGCCCCGAGTCTTTAACAGTCTATAGTCCGTTCCTGGGTTACGCTCCAAACATATATACAACAGAGTTCCGGTTAATCCACAAAAGACACCTATAAAATAACTGGAAAAACATAATTATTTACAAGCAACAGTAAACAGGTAAATACCAATAAGACAGTCTGAACACTTTAGATCCTCCAACGTACGGGCAACTGGCCTCTATTGGCCCTAGTAGACCTACGGAGCTTACTGACCGGTCCTGAGCTACAGGGTGTAGGAGCTGTCAAAGGTAAGCTGGGCAGCTGTCTACGAACTCTTTGGCTCACTAGGGGCACGGCAGGCTCACTATAAGCAGAGGGTCGATTCTCCTGGTCTGCTTGTGTGGGGTCTTCTGCCTCCTGGACCGGCTGCTCTTCCAGCTCTACCTGTTTTTCCGTAGGCACTTGGGATGCTGGCTGGAGGAAGGTGAGGACGGGTACCACAACAGCGCCATTTACCTGTGTCCAAGACCGAGGGAAGTCTCCGAGTACAGTACTGACCATCTCTTCCCTTTCCTCTGCGGGTCGAGGGTTTTCTTGATCTTCTTCAGGGTTTCGTAGCTGCTCGGGACACTTCTTCAGGTGATCTCGGGAGACAATGGCTGTGGTTTCTCCTCCATCCTTACTGATTGTGCAGATTTTTGGGTTTTCATGGCTTGATGGCAGTACGGTGTACGGGTCCTTCTCCCACTGGTCGTCCAACTTGTGGAGCCGTCTTTTCCTCTTCAAGACCTGCTCTCCAGGTACCAGGGGAACAGCGGGAGCACACTGGTTGTAAGTCTTCTCCTGTCTTTCTCTTGCTTGACGGAGACTTCGCTCAACGCTCTCCTGTACTTTCCGGTACTGCTGCTGCCTCTCTGTGTCCCAGTCTGCTTCTGGTGAAGTGTCCTCGGGTGTCAGGACTCCCATATCCAGATCAACAGGCAGCTTACCAGGTCTTGCTCTCATTAGGTAAGCCGGCGTACAGTTGGTAGAACCTACAGGGATGTGGTTGTATAGGTCCACCAGATCAGGCAGTTTCTCAGGCCACAGACTGCGTTCTTCCAGGGGCAATGTTTTCAGAAGGTCTATCACCACCTGGTTCATCTTCTCGCAAAGTCCATTGGTTTGCGGATGATAGGGTGTTGTTCTTATCTTCCGGCAGCCATACAGAGTGCAGAACTCCTGGAAGACTTCCGCTTCAAAGGCAGGTCCTTGGTCCGTCAGCACCTGCTCTGGGTATCCGTGTGGACGACAGAAGTGCTGCTGGAAGGCTCTAGCTGCTGTTTGAGCCGTTAAGTCTTTGACGGGGACTACAACCAAGAACCGGGAGTAGTGATCCACGATGGTTAACGCATAGACGTAACCACTTCTGCTGGGGGTCAGTTTTACATGGTCCAAGGCTACCAGTTCCAACGGCTGCCTGGTGACGATGGACTGCAGGGGAGTCTTCTGGCTGGCACGGTCCTTCCTTCTTAGGTTGCATGGGCCACAGTCTCTGCACCACCTCTCGATGGTCCCTCTCATGCCTACCCAGTGGAACCGCCCGCGCAGCAGGAACTCCAGCTTCTTCCATCCGAAGTGCCCAGCTCCGTCGTGGTATGCCTCCAGTACCATAGCCGCGTCTCTTCTTGGCACCACTACTTGCCAGATCAGTTCATGCGTCCGGGAGTTAACCATTCTGCGGCACAACTTCCCCTTGTAAAGAAACAGTCGACTCTTCTCAGCCCACAGTTGCTTGGTCTCCTCCGGAGCGTCTGGGTCAAGGCGGGCATCTGGCCGAGTCAGCATCTCCTTCACTAGTCGGACGGCGGGGTCACTGTCTTGTGTTTCCGCCCAGTTGTAATGAGGTAAGGGGTTGAACGTAGCGGATTGCTTACCCCTTACACGGTGGGAATACTGGGTAGTCCCATGACGGTGAAACGCGGGGAGTTCAACTTCTTCCAGTTCCTCTGGATCTTCCCCTACGTCCGGTAGGTTTGGCATTCTGGACAAGGCATCCGCGTTGGTATTGGAGCGTCCTGCCCGGTATTTGATCGTGAACTCATAGTTGGACAGGCGGGCCATCCATCTCTGCTCCAGGGCACCGAGTCTTGCAGTGTCCAGGTGTGTCAACGGGTTGTTATCCGTGTACACGGTGAACCGCGAAGAGGCGAGGTAGTGCTTAAAGCGTTCGGTGACTGCCCACACCACTGCCAGGAACTCTAGCTTAAATGAGCTGTAATTCTCAGGGTTTCTTTCGGTGGGTCGCAGTTTTCGGCTGGCGTAAGCAATTACCCGTTCTCTCCCCTGCTGGATCTGGGACAGTACGGCTCCTAGCCCGATGTTACTTGCGTCGGTGTAGAGGATAAAGGGCTGGCTGTAATCAGGGTACGCCAGGATTTCATCCCCCGTGAGGGCCATCTTCAGCTGGCGGAAGGACTCTTCTTCCAGCTTCTCCCATCTGAAGGGCGGCTTCTGGTTCTTGGCCTTCCTGGACTGGCCTATCAGGAGGTCCTGCATAGGAGCTGCCTTTTTGGTGAAACCGGGAATGAATCTTCGGTAGTAGCCTACCAACCCGAGGAACTGCCGCACTTCCTTTACGCTGGAGGGCCTTGGCCATTCCTTAATCGCGGTGATCTTATCAGGGTCGGGAGCCACTCCGTCAGCACTCACCACGTGTCCCAGGTACTGCACTTTTGGTTTTAGCAGGTGACACTTCGACGGTTTCACCTTCAGACCGTAGTTTGCCAGGGCTTCGAACACTTCCGCCAGGTGTTTCAGGTGGTCCTCGTAGGTTTTGGAATAAACTATAACATCGTCCAGGTACAGCAGGACCGTCTCAAAGTTCCGGTGTCCCAGACAGCATTCCATCAATCGTTGGAAGGTTCCTGGTGCGTTGCAGAGTCCGAACGGCATGCAGGTAAACTCGCTAAGTCCCATCGGGGTAGTGAATGCGGTCTTCTACCGGTCCGCCTCTGCGACAGGAACCTGCCAGTACCCGCTAGTGAGATCCAAAGTGGAGAAGAAGTTAGCAGATTTTAAAGCAGCCAAAGACTCCTCTATCCTTGGTAAGGGGTACGCATCTTTGTGTGTGATACGGTTGATTTTCCGGTAATCTACACACATTCTCATGGTGTTGTCTTTTTTTTAACCAAGACTAGTGGAGCTGCCCAGGGGCTACAGCTATCCCTGATTACCCCAGCCTCCTTCATGTCTCTAAGCATCCCCTTGGCGTGTTGGTAGTGTGCAGGGGGTACGGGACGATACCTTTCCTTTATGGGAGGATGATCTCCCGTGGGGATGTGATGTTCCACTCCCTTTACTCGCCCGAAGTCCAGCGGGTGTTTACTGAACACTCTCTCGTATTCCTGGATCACCCGGTAGACTCCCTGCTTTTGGTGAGCAGGTGTGGAGTCAGTACCCAAATGCAGTTGCTGACACCAGTCCTCCATTTGTTGCTTAGAGCCGTTACCTTCCTCTGGATGAGATGGAGGCAAGGGTTCCACGGACTGTACAGAATTTTGGTTGATGGTATACAATTTGGCTAGCGTAGCATACCGGGGCAGGTACACTTCCCTCTTCCCGATATTTATTATGCGAACGGGCACCCTCCCATGGCGTACATCAACCACCCCCCGTGCCGTCAAAATGGTGGGCCTACTATCTGAGTAGACTGGTTCTACCATTGCCTGGTAATCTCTACCTCTCAGACCAATAGCTGCCCGGCACCAAATCATCATTTCACTTTTCGGGGGCATGGCAATAGGGAAAGGGTCACACATTCTCACGCTACCAATCTCACCACCGGAGAGTTCCACCTGTTGCCGTCGCATCAGTGCCCGGATCTCTTTTTGGAGCACTCGCTGCTGGCCGGAGCTGGCGTTCTTGGCAACCTGCTGTAAAATGAGAATCACCTCTGCAAGACAATTTTCAATCACATTAGTTCCTAGAGTTATCTTTGGGTGACTCTCGCGCTTGTCAATGTCTACAATGATCAGTCCCTGTGCTGCCAGTTCGACTTTACCGATTTTAATGGTCATCTCTTTAAATCCGATCTGTGGCACGGGCTGACCATTGCTGGCGATGATACTCAAGTCGTTGTCTGGGTAGCGGGTTATATCCGAGTCATTCCAGTACTGCTTGAAGAGCACGTACGGGATGGTGGTGACCTGTGACCCGGTGTCAAGTAGGGCACTCATAGGAATGCCATCCAGTACTACAGGCAAGACTGGACGTCCTCCCACGTATTTGTCACGCCAGTTCGATGGGCCTGGTGATCTTATTCCTAGGGGTTGGCCCTCTACCCCAGGTTGTGCCAGTTTAAAGGACAGTACCTTGCCATATGTCCGGGTTGATTGCAGCGGCGGCAGATGGGTTGTCCGTCCTCGTTGTATCGGTCGCTAGGTCTTCCTCTGGCCGGTGGGGTCCTCCTTGGTCGGCGCCACGGGATATCCTCCGGTCCGGATGCCAGCTGGATCTTCCCTGGAGTAGAAACCTGTAAAGACTGCACAGTTCGGGTTAGAGCGGCAACGCTTTTAGTTAGCTCTTGGACCTGACGGTGCAGGTCTGTAGCCGGGTCATTGTTTAAAGCCTGCGCATCAGCTCCCACAGGCCCTGCCGACAAGGGCGCCGTCTCCTGGTGGTAAATGGTAGCAGGGCGTTTGTGGGTCACAGCGCCACCTGGTGCCGGTTCTCGGAGCACCCGGATGGCTCTGTCCTTGAACTGTGCAAAGTCCAGATGAGGGTCCTGTAAGGCCATTGCTCGCAACTGGGTTCGGTGGGCATTGCAATGTAGACCCTCTATAAATTGTTCAGTCAACAACTTGTCTTCGTTTCCCACGCCGTCAGGGTCGGCCTGCTTAATGGCTCTCAGGGCCTCTTGTAGGTTTAGTGCATAGTCCCTTATATTATCATGTGCTCGCTGCTTGCACCCGTAGAATCTAAGCTTGATCTCGGCTGAGGTACGGGTATCAAAGGTGTCCTTCAGCCGGGCTAGTATCTCTGCGACAGTCCTCCTCCTCCCAAGTGGCCAGGACTTTACCTCCCTTTGGGCTGCTGTTGGAGGCCAACAGGTACAATATATATATATATCATAGGAATGACTGAACTCTGCATTAAATTTGAGTGCTGGATATTTCCAGGACTCTATCAAGAGATACTAGGTACAAGGTTGTGAACCTGCTAGGCGAGAAGGCCGGTGTTCTTTGTGTGATGTCCTTTGTTTTAGTGATGAAGTAAAGGTCGCATCTACATATGGAATGAGTATAGGCCCTCCAGCCTCCTGGATGATACAGGTACACACACCTTCTGTGGTGAACTTGAATACAGATCCTGTTTGTCACCTAGTGTAATCTACATATGTGCACTGCCCCTGTGGATTTGGATTGTATACCATTGCTCCTGAGATAGACATCCTGTCTCCAGCCTATGGATATGTATATTGGTGCACAATGCTTTTGATGAACATCTTGGAGCCAGCCCAAATGGAGTTGAACCTGCACAAGGACTTTCTTCCAGAAGTACAAGAGTGCCATCTGCAGGAAGGTGTTGACCAATGCAGCCAATGACAATGCTCATACTACCCTGAAGATGATTGGATATTTGCCACAGAAGATACCGGAGAAGAAGGGCGGAGTCGTGGGTTGTATGTGGGTGTGGATGTGAAATTTTTAGTATAAATGAAGTAGAGTCAAGACTATCTCTCTCTCTCTGCCATGAAGGATCATTGCTAAGTATACTTATGATTGTATTTGTATTTTATCTAATTAGAGGACATTGAAGAAAGGTTCGATTGTAAATTGTTAATTGAATTGCCTTATTATTATCTTGTTTTTCTTGTTATTAAACATTTGTATTATTTTCCCAAACTTGAGTTATTGATTATATAGGAAAGGTTCAGGACAGGAAATAGAAAGGGAAATCACCACCTACATTTGTCACCCCAGTGGATCGTGGAAAAACAACATTCTACGCAGAACCTAGAAGTTCCCAACTGTTGCAACCAAGTGCCTGAGAAAATCCGGTTCCTAGACCAGGCAAGAAAACCTCTTCTTCAAGGAGACAGACTCAAGGAGAATATCTTATCGGTGGACAAGTGACACGCGGGTTCGTGGAAACTGAAACGCCTAAGATATTAACTGGAAGTTCTGTGATATTCTTCATCAGTGAGCGGACGCGCTTATCTGGTAAGCATACATTCCTTTAATTAGATTTTATACATTCATTATATTTTATGTTGATCAATATCTTTCTGCTAGGTTCAGGCCTGTTTGTCTATTTGTTTAGTGGATTTTTTATTTGTTTGTTGAATTGTTGCCGGTAAAGTTAGGGTAGCACCCTGTTCATTGAAGTTCTCATAAGATCTAAAGGGTAAAACCAGACATCTCTGAGAAGAAAGTGAGGTAGAGGTTAAAAGTCTAAATCTCATGTTAAGGGGAAGTAGCCTTATGCTTCAATAGGAGATCACTCTTGGCCTGGATCTTGGATCTGTAGTTGATGAAGGGCATGAGACACTGTCGGTCAGATATAGGTAAAGTCACAAGACTGTGGCAGTAATTGCCTAAGGGAAAAGATTATATTCAATCTTGAGTCCCTGTTTTAGTGAAGTGATATTCACTGGTTTCTGTATTGTGTTTAGTTAATTGTAATTTTTGTTTGGAAAGCAGATTTGTTTATTTTTGTTGTCTTCTGTGAAAATAGTTGGACGTAATTAACATGGAAATAGTCAGTAAATTTATTGAAAAATATGCCTCTGCTCAGTTCAGTACTTGTGCAGATGATGCATTGACACATCAGTTTAATGACCTTATGAAACAATGTGAAGGGCAGAATGATAACAAAAGTAAATTGTCGAAAAAGAAAGCAAAGAAAGAGAAGTTAGCAAATGTTTTGTGTATGTTGTTGAAGATGAAAGGAATTGCAGAGCAAAAGGAATTGCACTGGTATTCAGAGAAAGCTCAATTAAGAGGTGAAGTGGACAAAATTGAACAGGAAGTCAGTCTGGCTATCGCTAGTGCTGAAGATCATAATTGTGAGTGTGAAGATCTAAGGGATGAGGTAGACAATATGAATTACCAAAATTGTGAATTAGAAGATAAGCTGGAGGAGTATAAGGAGAGATGTAAACTTAGGGAACAGCGTATTGCTTTGCTAGAAGGAAAGGAAGCAGAGTATAATGACGATATGACAATACTTAGGAACCAGTTGCATGATGCTAATGTAAAATTGGAGCTAAAAGAACATTGTATTATGTCCTTGAAATCACAAGAATGTACTAGAGGGAATAACCATTGTTATTGTAATCAAATGTGCAAGTCTGCTGATCAGAAGGAAAGAGATTGGAAAAGAGGGGAGGAGCAGCCTGTGTGCACGGCTGATAACCCTGAGGATAACCCAGATCATAGTTCCTCTCTCTTTACTCCTGAGTCAGGAGGAAGCAGACAAAGGAGAGACAATTTGCTTAGTAACAGCAACAATTTAGTCCAATCCACAACACTATCCATACAGGATAAGACAAATCTATGCCAGATATTAGGAAAATTTAATATAAGTGCCTCAGCCATTAGTCTTTCCAATAAGTTAGAGGCAGTAGTGACTCAATACAGTCTGGGTAATAGAGCTGCATGTGCCTTACTTCGGGTATGGCTCCCATCTCAACTTTGTGAAAAACTGCAGCCCCCTGTAGGAGCTCACAGAGGATTATCTGCAGATCTTGAATGTAATTGGGGAAATGCTAGTGACAGAGTACAGGAATTAAAGAGAGTTATGGGGGGACGAGATATGAGAGGTACTAATGCCTTAGAAAATGCAAAATTAAATAGAGGAGATGATCCAATTATTTTTTGCAGTGAATATTTGACATTATATCGTTCTACCTATAACTGCCCTGACCTGTCTCCTGATGATAGCAGTTTTCTATATTCAATGGCTAACAAATGCACTTTTGTTGATTATCCAACAAAGGTTGCCTTGAGGAATGCAAATTCCTATCAAGCCTTTGTAAATATATTAAAGGATTGGATTCAGGATACAAGTCATGACAGCAAGCCCCAAAAGAGGATATCAGAGGTAGTCAAAAATGAAGGCAAAGTAAGGTTTGTTGGAAAATGTTATAAATGTGGTTACACAGGTCACACTATGAAAGAATGTAGAAGTAGTAGAAGAGTTATCAATAATAGACCTTTTAATAATAGGAAGCAAAGACAAGAACCAAATAATGCAAGGGATGGAGAGCATAGTCTTCCTGAAGTTACATTATATGGCCCACTTCTGGATGAACTGAGGAAGATTGGGAAGGCAATGGCAGAAAAGCCAGAGGAATTAAAGACCCCACCTCCAACAAATCCTTATGTAAAACAATAGGGATGTCAGGTCCCAGTGTTGTCCCTAGTGAGTCAGCTTAGCAGGGACAAGGGCGGGAGACCCCGTATTCAGGGTACGGTAGGGGGCCATCGTACAAACATTTTACTGGATACAGGGGCTGCTGTCAGTTTGACTAATCTGGATTTGATTAAAGACCCTGGTGGTAAACACATTTTTCTGAGAGGGTTTGGAGGACAGTTAGTATCTTCAGAACAATCTTTACCAGTGACAATAAACCTGGGAGATCTATGTGTTGAGCATGGCTTATATCTTTCACCAACACATGAAGGTACCATTATTGGGTCAGATGTTATGAAGGAATATGGACTTATTCTTGATTTATGCAACTGGATGTTGTGGAGAGGATCACGGTATAAAGGCTGTTTAAAAATGGTTACTGACAATTATGGTATTGATTCCATCAAAGGTGCTCAATCTTTAGATCCAGCCATGATATTGAGAACAGATGATGAAATATTGGCTGACATCTTGTGGCAACATAACAGTGTGTGGGCAAATTCAAAAACCCAATGTGGCAAAGTGTCCAACATGGTAGTAATGGTAGAGGGTCCTGATCCCCCACCCCAAAGGCAGTATAAAATACCACCAGAGTCAGTCCCCTACATTAAGAGAATACTGGATGATTTGCTGATTCAAAATGTCATCAGGGAATGCCAATCCACCAATAATGCGCCGCTATGGCCAGTTAAGAAACCAAATGGTTGGCGTCCGACATTGGACTACAGAGCTTTAAACAAGTGTACCCCTCCTGTCACTAATGTGGTTGCCAAAATGCCTGACATGATGACAGCACTCAAACCCTCCTCCACAGTATATTCATCAATAGACATCTCAAATGGATATTTCTCCATTCCCTTACACCCTGACTGTCAATACAAATTTGCTTTCACATTTCAAGGGAAACAATTAACATTTTGTCGGTTGCCACAAGGATTCAGGTCCAGTTCTACCTACTTTCATAAGTGTATGGTTGAAATTTTGTCATCTTTTTCAGAACCTGATTGCATTGTACAATATGTAGATGACGTTCTGCTCCAAACTGACACATAAGATCAGCACTACACATTGTTGAATGAGCTGTTAACACTCCTTGAGAAGGCAGGTCTCAAACTTAATCCTAACAAGGCCCAGCTGATGAGAGAGTCTGTGTCATTTTTGGGAGTGATAGTTTCAAAAGGGGGGAGAATTCCTGACCCCAACAAAAGTGAAACTATTAGGAAGTTGCCTAGGCCAAACACAAAAACAGGAATGAGACAGTTCTTGGGACTTGTCGGATTTTCCAGAGATTTCATAGAGGGATTTGCTGAGAAAGCAAAACCCCTCTATGAACTCCTAAAAGGTGATAAGGGAGAAGCTGATCCACTTGAATGGATGGAAGAGCATGAAGGAGCTTTTGTAAGGTTGAAAATCAGCCTCACTCAAGCACCTGCTCTGAGCAATCCAAACCCAGATCTACCTTTTGCATTACAGGTTCATGCCTCTGTGATAGCAATTACGGCTGTATTGCTGCAGGAGAGGCAAGGAAAATGGGTTCCTGTTGGATACCTATCAAGGTTGTTAAGTCCTGTTGAAATAGGATTTGATGATTGTTTTAGGAATCTGTTGGCAGTGCATTGGGCAATACTATCCACAGAGTACATAGTAGGATTTTCTAAAATCATACTCCAAACACCCCACACTCCTATCAAAATGCTCTTGGAGCGAACACTCAGTGGTGTATCTTCTCAAAGGGTAGCAAGATGGCTTGTCGATTTAACACCTATGAACATCACAGTGACTCACAATACTAACTACATCCTGCCACAGTTGATGCAATACAAAGGGGAAAAACATGACTGCGGGGAGTTACACATGACCAAGACACAGGAAGTGTTTAGGTTAGTGACAGGAAAAGAAGATCTAAAAATTTGGGTCGATGGATCAAGGTATTGGGAAGAGGGACAATTTTACACAGGTTATGCCCTGTGGTGTCCTCAAACAAATGAACAAATTCTCATTAAATGCTCAAGGAAATTCTCAGCTCAAAGAGCTGAACTGGAAGCTGTGAGGGAAGCAATTTTGCATTTCAGTGCAGGGCCTATCACAATTTTCTCTGATAGTGCATATGTCACAAGATCACTTACTGAGTACATGCCTTTATGGCACACAAGAGGATTCAGTGATGCATCAGGTAAGACACTAGTACATGGTTCAGTTTTGAAAAACATTTGGGAAAGGACTAGTGCAGAACCACGAAGAGTGGCAATAATAAAGGTGAAGGCACATCAAAAGGGCAGTGACGAAATTACAGTTGGTAATAACAAGGTAGATGAATTAGCCAAAGAGGCAGCAATGATAGGAGAAAAGTGGACTTCCTATGATGTAGAGGGAAAGCAAGCCTGGGAAGAACAAGATTTTGAGGACAAGGACAAAGATGAGGTTGAATTAGAGTGTTTACCTGTTGTTAAAACACCTACACCTTGTTTGGCGGCAGAGCAGGAAAAAGACCCAGTTTTAAATCAAATCAAATGCAAAATTAAGGAAAAATCATCAGATAAGCCCCAAAAATATATCCTGCAAGATGAGCTATTGCTTAGAGAGACTTCAGAAGGCCCTAAATTTGTAGTGCCATCTCAGTACCAAAAGGATATTGCTAAAGAAAACCATAGATTGACAGGACACATGGGGGTTGACAACACTTTAAAGTTTATTCAAACCAAATACTGGTGGGAGAACATGAAAACTACTATTACAGAAATTATCCAAGAATGTTTAATCTGTGCCCAAATGAACCCTAGGCCAAGGGGACAAAAACCTGTGCTTTCCAGGGTGCCTTTGGCTGAGGGGCCGTGGGAGAGATTACAAATTGACTTTGTTGGTCTCTTGCCAAGTGCTCCAGGAGGTTATCGGTACCTGCTAGTGATAGTTGATGTTTTTTCCAAATGGGTGGAAGCTTTGCCCATAAGGAAGGACACTGCTACCGCAGCAGCAACTGCATTATGGAGGGAAGTTTTCTCAAGATGGGGATTCCAAAAAGTCATTGAGTCAGACAGAGGTGCACATTTCACTGGCAAAATCATGACCAATATGTATGAAATGTTGAATGTAGAACAGAAGTTTCATGTCTCATATCATCCACAATCATCTGGGATGGTAGAAAGAATGAATCGGACTTTAAAAGAGAGATTAAAGAAAATGGTGTTGCAATCAGGAAATAGTTGGCTATGTCACCTGCCTGCAATTCTACTGGCAATACGGGGCACAGATGCAAAGAGCACAGCAATCACCCCATATCAATTAATGACTGGTAGAGTAATGAACCTTTGCCATCCTGCAGATCCCAAACTTAGTACTCCCATGAGAGAAAGTGCAGAGAAGGAAAAATTCCTGATTCAGTTACAGGAGCAAGTGCAAAAATATTTAAATTTTGCAGCTGCCAATATGGCTCCAAAGGCAAAGGAAGAAGCAGGCAAGCCACCAATAAAATTACAACTAGGTGACAGGGTGATGGTAAAGAATTTTGTACCCAAATCTTCATGGGATGCAAATTGGACAGGACCTTATGTGGTAACTGTGACGCTGAGTGAACAGGTGGTAAAAGTTAAACGAGTAGAGAAGAAAAGCGTCAAATGCATGAAGAGAAGGGATATAGAAAAGTGGGTTCATGCAGATCAGTGTAAACGGATATAACTGATAAGAATTTGATGCCGCTCTTGTTCTTGTTTTCCAGGATCCTAAATGAAGCGTGAATTAAAAGATGGAAATTTCTGGATTCTGGATATTGGAATTGCAGCAATTTTGTTGTCAATTGGGATCATCAATGCTATGGAATCAACTCACATTGAACACTCTGGAGATATCGATCAGGGTATATTACCTAACGAGGAATATGGGAACGTATTATTTACACACCCAGACATAAACATTGATGCAGATTCTAACTATAAAAATAATGGTGTTAAAAGTAGGACAGTGAGACTGATACCAGAGGGTAAAAGGGTAACTGGGAGATATTATCAGGGTCCCAGCAATCAGTATAGTGTTGTTTTTTCATTTGGGAGAGTCAATCACAGTTCTAGTACCCAGAGATTAACATATATGGAAGGTGTACAAAATATAGATCCAAGATCACTGCAACCATTTATGATGGCTACAATATATGTAAATGAAACTGGGTACTGGTTGGGGGAAGAGTCTAAGTTACCCAACAAGAATGAACAAAATGTCCTTTAGTGACAATTTAAAAGAAGGAGAATATTTGTTTGTATGTGGTATATATTGGCATAATAATATACACCCAATGTTCAGGCCAAAAAGGATCACCTTAACATACCATGAGGCATGCATTGGAGATGCCACAGAGGTTGAGATGTCAGTTCAGCAAGGGCAAAATTATATAATTGGTTCACTATCTAAACCATATAGATCCTATAGAGAAATGGTTGGTTATTGGGCATGGGGAACATCAGAAGTAGAAATAGGTGAGATGCACATTATTGATGCTGCTCCAGATCAAATCAAACCATGCGTGTCCAATGAATCTGACAGCAATCAACGGACAATGTACTTAGAAGAAGGCCACCCTTTACAGGTCAACCTAGATTCTACTCAAACCATTGCTAGTGACGTTCAATATGCATTTGTTACTTGGCGAGTTAATATCTCTCTATGGTTGATAAAGACCTACTATCCAATTTGTGCAGGATATACACTAAATCATGTACATGCACTATATCGGTGGTTTACCACTAAGAATGCAGAAAATCGGATAAAACACCAGCATAAACTATTTAATTCGAGGAATGACAGAGGGCGAAGGGATACTTTCAGCGCACTGTTGGGAGGATTAGGAACAGGTATGGGTGTAATTAACGAAGCTGACATCAGTAGTTTAAGGACAAAACTTGTAGATATAGCGACCAATAGCAAGAAAGGTTTTGAAGTACAAAGAAAAATCAATGATATAATTAACAATTTACAACAAGATCATGTAAACACTTATATCGGGGTAGCGAAAGATTTTATCCAACACTTTAAAGAATTAATGGAAGATACACTGACTAGAGGTAGAAATATGTCTTGGGCTCTAGTCTGTACACAAGGACAAATGGAATTATCAACTAACATTAAGTTAGCGGTACAGTCCATTTATGATGGACAGTGGCCATTTGAATGGTTGTCTCAAGCAATTACTGTGTTACCTGAACTCATGAGCTTTACACATTCTAAATGGTGGGTGAACACGTGGGTTGGGTGCAGCAACTATGACTTTGAGAAATGCTATGCTTCTTCATTTATTCCATATACTAAGTCACCTTTAGAGCTCATGCATAGAGTTAGTTCAATTGGTATTTTAACTGGAGATTCTACATTATTACACCCGAGATTAGAACATCCTCAGGTGATTAGGAAAAATGGAAGGTGGAAACAGGTTGACATTTCACTTTGTATACAAAGGAATCATAATATTTTATGTACGCCAGGACAGTTTAGGTTGGTTGAAGACAAATGCTGGAGTAATTCATCCACGTGTATTCTAGATGGGGAATCAATCTCAAAAGACAAAGCACCAATCTTCTATCTAGGGCATCAAAGAATTTGTTTCTTCCTCCTAAATACCACCAATGTATCTATAACAACACAACATTGTTCTGTAATGACATCTGTAACCAGGGGAGCATGGTGCACTCTTAGTGGGGTTACAGAAATCAAGACACCCAACTGGGTTTACGCAATTCCTACTATTGCTAATCTGTCAGTGGATCTAAAATATCACACTCCAGTTAATTTGCCTTAAGCCTAGGAATGGGAAAAGAACTTGGAGAATGGTTGGTAAAATTTAATAAGGATGAATATTTATTGATGAAGCTTAATCAAGAAAAGGCAAATGCCACAATTCTATTACATCATGACCAAAATGAACTAAAGGAAGTTACCTATCTATTAGAAAATAATGCCAAGGGTTATTGGTGGGAGGTAATATTTGGTCATTCAAATGCGGCAAATGGCATACTGAATTATTTAATCCACCCAATTGTCATATTACTTGTTGTTTCTGTAATTTTATCGCTTTTTCAAATATACATGTGCTGTGTAACCCGTTACCTATATAAAAAGGTACAGAGTTTAACTATAAAAGAACAAGCCAGTGTCAAAATTGCATCATGTGACACAAACGTACAAATTCCCATTGAATTAGAAGAAATTGTAATATGTGAGAACTGCGGCAGAAGAGGGCACAGTAAGAAAGATTGTTTGATTCCAAAGCGAAACCTATAGGAAAAGCCTAGTAAACATGGATATTCTATCACAAATTATGTTATTGTTTGTTGGTTGATCTAAATGATTTTTTTTGTGTGATGTGACGATCATATGTACAATTTGATGTGTATTTTTTTATATGCCTCCTTCAATGTCCTATTAGAAATCAAGCTATTACAAAGTTAATTTTTTTTTGGAGTAAATGTTGGCAAATGATGAGTGAATGTGTTAAAAAACTCCTTGCCCTAAGAAGAAGAATCAACTATGGTGGCGAAGAGGATTCCGGATTTGTGGCTCCTTAAAAGTTATGTGTCATTCAGACACAAAGGGGGGGCATGTTGGAGGCCAACAGGTACAATATATATATATATCATAGGAATGACTGAACTCTGCATTAAATTTGAGTGCTGGATATTTCCAGGACTCTATCAAGAGATACTAGGTACAAGGTTGTGAACCTGCTAGGCGAGAAGGCCGGTGTTCTTTGTGTGATGTCCTTTGTTTTAGTGATGAAGTAAAGGTCGCATCTACATATGGAATGAGTATAGGCCCTCCAGCCTCCTGGATGATACAGGTACACACACCTTCTGTGGTGAACTTGAATACAGATCCTGTTTGTCACCTAGTGTAATCTACATATGTGCACTGCCCCTGTGGATTTGGATTGTATACCATTGCTCCTGAGATAGACATCCTGTCTCCAGCCTATGGATATGTATATTGGTGCACAATGCTTTTGATGAACATCTTGGAGCCAGCCCAAATGGAGTTGAACCTGCACAAGGACTTTCTTCCAGAAGTACAAGAGTGCCATCTGCAGGAAGGTGTTGACCAATGCAGCCAATGACAATGCTCATACTACCCTGAAGATGATTGGATATTTGCCACAGAAGATACCGGAGAAGAAGGGCGGAGTCGTGGGTTGTATGTGGGTGTGGATGTGAAATTTTTAGTATAAATGAAGTAGAGTCAAGACTATCTCTCTCTCTCTGCCATGAAGGATCATTGCTAAGTATACTTATGATTGTACTTGTATTTTATCTAATTAGAGGACATTGAAGAAAGTTATTGATTATATAGGAAAGGTTCAGGACAGGAAATAGAAAGGGAAATCACAACCTACAGCTGCCCCTGTTAATTGAGCCACCAGGATGCTCACTTTTTGCTCTTCTGTGAGGGGGTACACCTGGAAGAGGCTATCCAGCCTTTCTCTGAAGTCATTTAGGGTATGGGACTCCCCTGAGTACTGGGGTAGCCAGGCTGCCCCCGGGATGTAGGGCATGGTGAAAGGCATGACCGCAGCAGCGGTGGTGCTGGCGGTGGCTGTAGCAGTGAAGCTCTCCTCCGTATCCGACATCCTCCTCCCCCCTAGTGGACCGTGGCCTACCTTGCGATGATCCTCTTCCGTAGGCCGCGGCTCCGCAGTGGATCGTCAGGGTTGAGGACCTTCCGTCGCGCTCCTGTGACGTCGGCGTCTGCTGGGCTCCTTCCAGGACCTTACGCAACGTCCGGACGTGAGGCGGGGCTTCAGTTCTCGCGCGCTTTCGGAGTCCACGCCCCTCTCCTTCTCGCGCGGCGTCCAATGGCGGGAAAACTCCACGGATGGCGGGAAGAAGGCAAAAGATGGCGTCGGATGGCGGGAAAACTCCACGGATGGCGGGAAGAAGGCAAAAGATGGCGTCGGATGGCGGGAATCTTCACCACAGGTAAGTTTAACAGTCTTTTTCAGGCACGCAGTACCCGGTGGTTGCGGGCACGAGATCCTGCCGACTACGCCAAAGTTGACGCGCCCCCTGGGCCTGTGTTGTGTAGCGTTGCGCACGCGGGGAATACCCGGAGCCGGATCTGTCGGGGTTAGTAGTCCTCGTGGCGGTGACCCGGTCCGTGCCCAGGGTGTCAAACTAAGTGGCGGAATTTAGCAGATGTTATAGTGTTCGACTACGCCACCCGTTGAATGCGGTTATGAAGCCGCCGCTGCAGGGCAGACCGCTGAGGCCGGTGGTACAGTTGTGCAGCGTGGGTAGTATAACCCCCAACGGGAGGGGTATGGCCTCAGGGCAGCAGACGTGGATGATGGGGATAGCAGAATTACACGCAGGCACCAGGAACCACTCAGAGACGGTGCGGTGTAGTTCAGGGTCTTTACTGGTGGCAAAGGTAGACCCTCCCGGGAGTACTGGCTAGCGATCGGGGCCTGGTCAGTCCGTGAGCAGATAGGATCTCCCCCGGCCAGGCGGAGTTGTAGGCCTCCTCAACTAATTGTACTCTTCCTGGCTACCTTGCTAGAAGCGGGTAAAAGTAGCCCACGTCCCTGAGTGTACCGTGTGGTGCTCACCCGTATGGCCGGTGACTCGGGGCCTTCTGGTAGCCTCCGCTCCACGACGGCGGTGCTGGTCCCTTGCGTGTGACCGTGCCTTCGGGTTTCTTGGCCAGAGGACCTGAAATCCCCTGCCGGACGGTTTCTGCTGCTGGGTATGGAACAGTCCCCACAGCCTCGGACTCCGTGTCCGGTGAGATCTCTTCAGTCAGGACGAGCTCTACAGCTTCCAGTCCTGGACCCCTTTTATCACTGCTCCCACAGAGCTCCTGATCTTGCTCTCCCTGCATCTGCTCCACTCCAGACCAGACTGTGTCTCTGTCTGGGACTCCTCTTCTTCTCTTCTTTTTTTTTTTTTTTTCCTAACCCCACCTCAGCCTCAGTTTATATAGGGGAAGTTCTTCCCCTCCCAGGACTGGGCAGGAGGTGTGGCATGCTTAGGGTTCCTGACCAGGAGACCTCCCACCTGCTCACAGACGTAATATTGCTATTACTGTGGTAACCAGAACCCTGGGGTGCCACACCATCAGCGCCATCATCGTCCTCATCTACTGTTTTTCATACTCTTTCTCCTCTTCCTCCATTGCATCGTTAGCCTTTTGTATGCCCAACTAACGTGCATTCAGTCGTCTGCTAGTGTGGAAACTGAACCCCACATATCCAAGGTCATCAAAAATCACCTGGATTGTATTAGCCTTTATGAAAGAATTGCTTACACTCAATCTAAATGTATGACACCTAGCCATTATTTAATTAATAAAGCAGTCTCCGCTTTATACTTTCACATGGAGAGACCGTGGTCTGCTGATTGAAATTGACATTATGTTGCAAGTTGCTCTCCATCGTCAACAGTAGCAGTTACAGCTAGGGACTAGACATGCATTGAGTCAATGTTTTATGCTGTTACAAGTGAACGACTATTATCATCGTTGTATGTTAAAATTAATATTTTGTTTGGTGCTGTGCAACCAGTGAAAAATAAATGTCACATTATTTTGATGCAAGAATCCAGTGCCTGTGTCGACTCTACCTAATGCCTACCTGAGAGTGTGAAACCCTATAATTATATACACTTCGCAGTACAGTATAGGATGTAAGTACACAGTACAGTGAATTTTGGAACAGTTGTCCATAAAAAATAGAATAGTAGGTTGGCAATCCTGATGTGAGTAGATCTCAAACTTGTTGTGTAAGACAATGAAAGAAAAATTCTGAGGAAGATGTGTTCTACTAGAGCGAGAATCAATTCATGAAGCTAAAATATAAAGACTATAATCATTACAACAAGATGTGCAAAATTTTGCACAAATATTTTTTTAATTTCTTCTAAAAACATTTTGAAAATACGCCAAGAAAAGCAGGACATTTATGACGGCATGCATGTCTTAAGAGAGTACAAGGTAAGTGAGTTCATCCACACAAAATAAAATAAAAAACATATTTATGCAAGGCAATCAAAGTATTCAGATTGCTTATAGATAACACATCTTTTTTCAATTGTAATTTAACCTTCGGTAAGCTTTATATTGTAGAGGCCTTTTCTCAAGATGCCCATGCTAAGACAGATGTAGCCATTCAATTAGTTATATGCCAATTATCTATGGTGGCATGTTGTGTGTACAATTACTCAATGCCTAAAGAAACAAGGCATATCACCTTAGTTACATGCATTAAATCCTGAATAATGAACTGTAGTTCATTTTTTCTGATATTTAGTAAGAACACTTCTTGTTTAATTATGATAAAGTTAAAGGGATTGTGCAAATTATATGTAACTTATAGTGATGAGCGAGCACTAAAATGCTCGGGTGCTCGTTGCTCGGGTCGAGCAAATTGGAATGCTCGAGTGCTCGGTCCGAGTAACGAGCCCAATGTAAATCTATGGGAAACTTGAGCATTTTTCTGGCGGACCCACCCAGCGGTCTGCAGAGGGCCTAAAAATTTCCCAAATCGATGGGAACAGTGCTTAAATGACATGGGAACAGCCTGGGGAAGACCCCTGGAAGCATCTCTGACTCTCAGGTCACTGCTGTCAACAATGTTGTCAGAGTATTACGCCACTTTTACGGACTCACAACAAAACATACAAAAACGAAACCAAAATGGATTTTCCCAGGAAAAATGTTAAGGAACATGCTTTCCAGGGTACTGTCTTGTATATAAGGTAAAATAAATATAAAAAAAACAAAAATGCTCCTCCACACCTTGGGTTATGTTCACATGTAGCATTTTTGATGCGTTTTTGCACTTTTGCATTGCTTTCAACGGTGAAAAATACCTTCACCGGTAAATGTCATTTTAACATTTTACTACCTTATCTTACCATGTGGTGTGTAATCAGACACATCCTATTTCATTTATGAAGTAGGGACTCTGAAAGTCACAAAGACTGTTTTTATAGGGCCATCAGGCGGCCCTTACTATTCTTAAAGGACCAGCAGTCGGCCCTCACTATTGTTAGAGGGCCATCAGCCGGCTAAGTTTTGTTGTTCCCATTATTAAAGAGTGGGTCTCCTATACTGTTATTACGTATGCAGTGACTGCAAGGGCTGCCAAAAATTTGGACGCACCCCAATACACCTTTGAAGAGACATAGAGGAGGGCCTCAGTAAGAAAAAGTTCCCATTATAAAGGAGTGGGTCTCCTATAGTGGTAATGCCCATGCTGTGACTGCAAGGGCTGCCAAAATTTTGGAAAAAAAACAATAACAATTTAAAGACACATAGAGGTGAGCCTCAGTAACGAGTATGACATGTTCCCATTAGAAAGGAGCGGGTCTGCTATCCAGTTATAGGTTATACAGTAAATTCCCATTATAAAGGAGTGGGTCTCCTATAGTGGTAATGCCCATGCTGTGACTGCAACGGCTGCCAAAATTTGGGAAAAACCCCAATAACAATTTAAAGACTCATGGAGGTGGGCCTCAGTAACGACATGTTCCTAGAAAGGAGAGGTTCTGCTATCCAGTAATAGGGTATGAAGTGAGTACAACAGCAGCCAAAATTTAGGAAAAACCCCAATCACAATTTAAAGACACATAGAGGTGGGCCTCAGTAACAACATGTTCCTAGAAAGGAGCGGGTCTGGTACGCAGTTATAGGGTATGCAGTGAGTACAACGGCTGCCAAAATTTGGGAAAAACCCCAATAACAATTTAAAGACACATAGAGGTGAGCCTCAGTAATGACATGTTCCTAGAAAGGAACGGGTCTGCTATCCAGTTATAGGGTATGCAGTGAGTACAATGGCTGCCAAAATTTAGGAAAAACCCCAATAAAAATGTAAAGACACATAGAGATGGGCCTAAGTAAAGACATGTTTCCATTAGAAAGGAGCGGGTCTGCTATGCAGTTATAGGGTATGCAGTGAGTACAACGGCTGCCAAAATTTAGGAAAAACCCCAATAACAATTTAAAGACACAAAGAGCTGGGCCTCAGTAACGACATGTTCCCATTAGAAAGTAGCGGGTCTGCTATACAGTTATAGGGTATGCAGTGAGTCCAATGGGTGCCAAAATTTAGGAAAAAACCCAAAACCAATTTAAAGCACATAGAGCTGGGCCACAGTAACGACATGTTCCCATTAGAAAGGAGCGGCTCTGCTATGCAGTTATAGGGTATGCAGTGAGTCCAACGGCTGCCAAAATTTAGGAAAAAACCCAATAACAATTTAAAGACACATAGAGCTGGGCCACAGTAACGACATGTTCCCATAAGAAAGGAGCGGGTATGCTATACAGTTATAGGGTATGCAGTGAGTACAACGGTTGTTAAAATTTAGGAAAAACCCCAATAACAATTTAAAGACACACAGAACTGGGCCACAGTAATGACATATTCCTATTAGAAAGGAGTGGGTCTCCCATACTGTTCTTGCATATGCAGTGAATGCAACAGCTGCCAAAAATTTGGAGGAACTTCAATGCCCCTTGCAAGAGATGTAGAGGTCGGAGGCCTCCTGAATACAATGTTCCTATTATTGGGAAGTGAGTCTCCCATACTGTTTGCCTATGCAGTGAATGCAACAGCTGCCAAAAATTTGGAGGAACTTCAATGCCCCTTGCAAGAGATGTAGAGGTCGGAGGGCCTCCTGAATACAAGAGACGTAGATATGGTGGTGGAGGAAGAGGAGACGGAGGACAAGAGCAAATAGACAAAATCTGGAAGCGTATACCCATGTCTGGGTGTTAAGACAGACGTGCAGAATAGAGTTAGACCTCCCAAAAAAAGGACACTGTATTTGAGTTTATGTTACGCTGCTATAATTAGGTGGTGTTGAGAAGTCTGGCCCAATCCAGCCCTTGTTCATTTTTATAAGAGTCAGCCTGTCAGCATTTTCAGTTGACAGGCGGATGCGCCTATCGGTTATAATTCCACCAGCGGCACAAAAAACCCGCTCTGACAAAACGCCAGTTTGTCAGAAAAATATTAAGAAAATATTAAGAATTTCTCCCTCCCAAAACCCCTCTTTGCCCCCCACTCCCCTATAGTATTGGTCAGAGGAGAAGAACTGTCAATCCACCATCAGTCTATATGCAAATTAACACACACATGAGAAGTGCCTTGTAAGCAAATGCTAGCACAAAGGGTGCTACCAACCCAATTAAAATGCGAGGGTTGTAGTATCCACTGACGCAGGCCTGCGATAATTTACACCTGGGTGAGGAGGAAAGCTCGTTTAGGCTTCAAACACACTCGCAATGACCAGAACAATTCCCAGCTGCAATATGCAGCTGGGTCGGCGCCGATACGGAATATGGTTCCATGCGTCCGATAATAACGGGACCTATATTTTTAGTGGCAGGGTTAGCCAAGGAACAACATGCTTATTTCTCCGTAGCTGTGAGCCCCTCTGGGGAGCGGTAACGCAAAAGTAACAAAATAGCAGACCGCAACTATGTCATGTGTGGTCTCTAAAAAAGGCAAATTCATAATGGAAATTATGACGCCGTTTGCAAGCTTCTGCGATCAACGAGTGATAAGTTATCCAAGAAGTTAGCGATTTTAATAAAAATGTGAAGGCTGGAGCCCAGCCCACATGATGTCAGCACAGGGGGTGTGTGGGCCTGCCTCCCCCTTCGGCATAAAAGACCCCACTGAGGATGGATCAGTACTCATTGCCGGCAGTATATATTTTATATAGCAAGGGGTCACGTTCGATAATGGTTCAATTGGAGTGCCTCCCCTCCACCTATACTGAATCGTCTCAGCGATCTTTATAGTAAGACTTCTTTAATCCTGTTATTATGTGTAACTGTATATTCTGTACTGTAAATGTCCCCTTTGTAAAATCCTTGTATATTTTTCCAAATACTGCCTCCCTTTTGGATTAAATATAAAATTTAATAGTCCTGTTTCTTTTATCCTGTAATCGTTCCCTCCCCTGAAGCCATATACGCTACCAGAACGCAGGCGTCCGACCAGGTCTGTATTATATTTCAAACTCGGTCGGTTGTGGCAGCGAATAATAATAAGTGGGTTATCGTGAAGCTGGCAGTGACTGTACTGGGCGTATACACATATTCCATGCATTGGGATCCGGAGGTGTGCACGCCATATGCTCACTAGGCGCTTGACGATACCTACGTAGTGAGTAATCGGGGTCGTGTGCACACGAATCCCTGACGTCTCTGATACAGTTCATGCCACGTGTCCAGCTTGGATACCCAATAATTATAAGGCATAGAGGAATCATGGAGGATGTTGGTACGGTCAGCAAGGTACTCCCTCAGCATCTTCCGAAACTTTTCCCTCCTTGTGAGAGTACCTCGCGACTCAGGGCCTATGCGATGGGAGGGGCTGAGAAAACTGTCCAGAACTTTGACAGTGTTCCCCTGCCTCTGCGTTATTGCATTTGTGTCTCTCTCACCTGTACTCCTTAGTTGTCAAACGAACTGTGACCTCTGCCACCAGAGTTTTCAGATGGGAATTTTTTTAATAATTCTGCAACAAGGGCCTTTTCGTACTGCCCCATTTTATTAGGCCTGTCCGGCGTGGGAATAAGAGACAGAAAGTTCTCCTTGCAGCGTGGGTCTAGAAGTGTCACCAACCAGTAATAACTGTCACTCAAAATTTGAACAATGCGACGGTCACAGGAAAAGCAGCGTAACATAAACTCAGCCATGTGTGCCAGACTGCTAACAGGCAAGACTTCCGTGTCCTCACCAAGAGGACGATTGACCATGCTCTCCTCCTCATCCTCCTCCTCTTCCCTGTCCTCAGGCCATTCACACTGAACAGACAGTATGACAGTTGTGCAGGTAGTACCGTCTATAGTGCAGGAAAGTAGCTCCTGTTCTTCCTCCTCCTCCTCATTGTCACCCAATCCACATAGGGATGAGATGAGGCTGGGCTGTGTGGAATCACCCTGTATGATTCCTTGCTCCATCTCATCGTGCTCCACCTGTAATACATCATCTTTAATTGTGAGCAGAGAGCGTTTCAGAAGACAGAGAAGCAGGATGGTGGCGCTAATTATGGCGTCATCGCCGTTCACCATCTTGGTGGAGTCCTCGAAGTTTTGGAGGATGGTACAGATGTCTGACATCCATGTCCAGTCCTGAGGTCTTATGTGTGGAGTCTGACGTGAATACCGACGGCCTTGTTGATGCTGGTAGTCAACAACTGCCCTCTTCTGCTCACAAATCCTCCCCAACATCTGCAAGAGCGGAGAGAGTGGACAGCTGGAAGCACAGCAAGGGCGTCGGAAGCTGTAGCTGACTTTCTAAAATGAGCACACACGCGGCGTACTTTGACAAGCAGATCCCGCAGAACCGGGTAGGTTTGGAGAAAACACTGAACCACAAGGTTAAGCACATGGGCCAGGCATGGTACGTGTGTGAGCTCGACTCGCCTCAGAGCCTCCACCAGGTTCTGGCCATTGTCACACACGACCATGCCTGGCTGTACAGTCAGCATTGTCAGCTACAGACCTGCCTGTTTTTTCAGAGCTGTCCACAACTCTTCAGCATTGTGCGGTTTGTCACCTAAGCATAATAGCTTCAGCACAGCCTGTTGCCGTTTGGCCGAGGCAGTGCTTCCAGCTTCTGACTGATGTGTCATTTCGGAGATGAAAAGGAGGAGGAGGTGCAGAGCTGCAGAAAGTGGGGGCAACCCTGATTGACCCAGGGCCCTCAATCCTCAGCATCAGAAGGACGTGTTCCGTCCCAAGGTCCGACTGGGTCCCGGTTTCCACTATATTAACCCAGTGTGTCGTCAGCAAGATGTACCATCCCTGCCCACAAGCACTTGCCCACGTGTCCGTGGTTAGGTGGACTTTCCCATTAACTGCGTTGTTGAGGCCATGGCTAATGTTGTGGAACATGTGCTCAAGTAATGCGGGGATGGCACACCGGGAGAAATAGTGGCGGCTGGTGACCGAGTACCGAAGGACGGCCGCCGCCATCAGGTTGCAGAAAGCTTCCATCTCCACGAGCCTAAAAGGCAACATTTTGAGCGCAAGCATTCGCGAGATGTGTGAATTTAGTAGTGTGGCCTGTGGAGCGTTGGCTGCGCATTTGCGCTTGTGTTCTAAGGACTGGAGTAGGGACAACTGAACGCTGCCCTGGGACAAGGACGTGGACGTGCTTGCTGATGGTGCTAGTTGAGAGTGTGCAACGACATGTGCAGGGCGAGGAGAGGCATCTTTGCATGCGCCATGGACAGGGGATTGGCGAGCATGCACAACAGCGTATGAAGCAGTGGTGTCACTACAGACACTGTTTCTGGACCCTGGGGTTCCACCCACTTAGTCGGGTGCTTTGCTGCCATGTGCCTGATCATGCTGGTGGTGGTCAGGCTGCTAGTTTTGCTACCCCTGCTGATTCTGGCCAGGTAAATGGTGCAAATGGCCTTTTACGGGTTATCTGCAGAGTCTATAAAAAAAAAACATACTCGGGAAGACCTAACAGTTGTACTGGCAACTTCCGTTGTGCTGGCATTACGGGAAACACTTTCCCGCCTTGTGTCTGCGGCCACCACACTGCTTCTTCCTGCCTGTTGTAGTATCGGCATCTCTGCCCCCTGACAGGCAGAGACGCCGTTCCACTCACCGCCACGCCCCCTGCCGGCACGCGCAGCTCCCCGGGCACAGTTCTTAGGGCGCGCGCGCGCTCCCTCCCTCTTAAAGGGGCCGCGCGCGCCGTCCTAAGGAGTCCCCGGCCAATGACCGGAGGACCTCTCATTTAAAAGGCACCTCCTCCAAAATGGAGGAGCCCGTGCAAGTTTGTTGCTCTGTATGCTTTACTCTGCTTCAGCCCACAGGTCCTGCTGCCTGTCTGACTATCAGTCCAGTCTGGCAGCCTGATTACCAGTCCAGCCCGACAGTCTGCTTACAGCCCAGTCCGCTGGTCTGTCCAGGGGCTTGGGCAGTCCGCTTATCCGGAGCCTTCACCAGCTACCTATCTCCGCCTGCCAAGGACACTCTCCAGCCCGACGGTCTGCCTACGGTCAAACCCGCCAGTCTGTCTATGGGCTAGGCTAGCCTGCCTACCTGGAGAACTTGCCTGTTACCTGGAGGCTCCTGCCTGCACCTGTCGTGACCACCTGACAGCCTACCTAGAGGCTCCTGCCAGTCACTTGCCGTGACCACCTGACAGCCTACCTAGAGGCTCCTGCCCATCACTTGCTGTGACCACCTGACAGCCTACCTAGAGGCTCCTGCCCATCACTTGTGACCACCTGACAGCCTACCTAGAGGCTCCTGCCCGTCACCAGCCGTGCCTGCCTGACAGCCTACCTATAGGCTCCTGCCTGTTACCTGCCGTGCCTGCCAGTTCGTCTGCCCGGATCACCCGTCAAGCCTGCTTGCCGTGCTCATCTGCTGTACCGGTCAGTCCCTGCCTTCTGACCCGTGGGAGTCACCTGCTCTCATACAAGGTCGGTCCCCAGAGTAGCACCTGGTCCCTCTGCTCGGTCCTTCCCTGGTCACGGAGTCAATTGAGCTGCCATACGGCCTTGGTCGGTCCGAGTTGATACCTAGTTACGCCCCTCTGGTCCCTCCTTGCACCGCAGCACAGAGGTTCCACCACCCTGATCCGTAACACCTGTTGTGGTGCTTCGCTTCCCTCCCCCTGTGTACTGCTGTCCTCGCTCTGCATGTCCCCCTGCCAGGTTGGGTTAGTTACTATATCATCCACCACCACATCTTCCACTTCCACACCATGGTCCTCCTCCTGACTTTCTGGCAATTGTGTCTCATCATCATCATCCACCTCTTGCGACAGCAATTGCACTTTCCCACCGTTGCCTATGTGTGACCGTGGCTGCTCAAATATTTGGGCATCGCTACATGCGTTCTCCTCTTGACTCGCTTGAAGCTAGCCGGGCAAGAGGACCGAATCTACAAATGGAAAAGTGAACAGCTCTTCTGAGTGTCCAAGTGTGGGATGAGTTTTCTTCGGGCACTTGGCATTGTGGGAGGAAGGAGGATCAGGATGAGGATATTGTGGTCCAGACTCACGGCTACTGAGACATGACCGTGTGGAAGACAGGGTGGAGGTGGTGGTGACAAAGTGACTGGAAGCATTATCTTCTATCTAGCCAACAACCTTTTGACACTGCTCTGTGTTCAATAGTGGTGTTGTGCGGTCTCCTAGTAATTGGGACAGGAAGGTCAAGTGACAAGATGTGGGTGTTTGTCGTGGCATAATTTCAGCTTGGCCTCAGCCTCTGCATGCACCATCACGTCCACTTCCCCGTCCCTTTCCACGCACCTTGCCTATTTAAATGGAGGACAATATTTTCCACGTTCACTAGAAATGGCTGATTTTGGAACGCAGTTATATGTGATGCGTCTGACAGAGAACCACGGTTTTAAATAGCAGGTTTGTAGTTTACTAATACTAATACTATTCTTCACAGAGACCTAGTGTGAATAGCTTGACAGACACACTGCAACAAAATGAAAATGGGAGCCAGAAATGGCTGATTTTGGAACGCAGTGATATGTGATACGTCTGACAGAGAACCACGGTTTTAAATAGCAGGCCTGTAGTTTACTAATACTATTCTTCACAGAGACCTCGTCTGAATAGCTTCACCGACACACTGCAACCAAATGGAAATGGAGGCCAATATTTTCCACGTTCAGTTCAAATTTCTGAATTTTTATCGCTGCAATATGGAAAAGATCTGGCTGTATTCTGCAGTGCAAACAATCAAATGGAGCAGAAAAATTGTGTGCTCTGGATAGCTTTTTGAGCAAATAACCAGGATTAAGATAAAAAAAATTTTGCTCTGGCCCCTGATACCTGGGGCTATGTCTACAAATATTTGTTACAGCAGGATCAGTCAGAAGGTGAACATGCAATGGACCCTCTTGTGCTGTATCATGCACTGCAGTCTGTCACATACCCTGCCTGCCTTGGTTTTTAAGCAAATAATCAGGATTAAGATAAAAAAAAATTGCCCTGGCCCCTGATATCTGGGGTTATGTCTACAGAAAAAGCAATCCAGAGTACACCATTTTCCTGCTCCTTTTGCTTGTTCTCACTGCAGAATAAAGCCAGATTTGTTCCATATTTCAGCGATAAAAATCCAGAAATTTAAACTGAAAGTGGAAAATATTGGCCTCCTTTTCCATTCTATTGCAGTGTGTCAGTCAAGCTATTCACACTAGGGGTCTGTGAAGAATAGTATTAGTAAATTACAGGCCTGCTATTTAAAACCGTGGTTCTCTGTCAGATATATCACCTATAAGAGTGTTCCAAAATCAGATATTTCTTCTATTTTGGAAGTGTCCAAGTGTGGGATCAGTTGTCTCAGGGCACTCGAAATGGTGGGATGAAGGAGGATCAGGGTGAGGAAGATGCCGACTCCAAGTAAAAAAAATCTCCAGATCCGCACATTCCTCAACCACAAATCTACAAAAACACTAGTGCACACGCTCATCATCTCCCTTCTCGACGACTGCAACTTTCTGCTCTGTGGCCTCCCGTCTAACACTCTCACATTCCTCCAATCTATCTTAAACTCTGTTGCCCGACTAATCCACCTGTCCCCATGCTATTCCCTGGCCTCTCCTCTCTGTCATTCCCTTCACTGGCTCCCCATTACCCAGAGACTCCAGTTCAAAACCCTAACCTTGGAATGCAAAGCTATCCACAACCTGTCTCCTCCATACATCTGTGACCTAGTCTCCCGGTTCTTACCTGCACGCAACCTCCGATCCTCACAAGATCTCCTTCTCTACTCCCCTCTTATATCCTCTTCCCACAATCGCATACCAGATTTCTCCCGTGCATCCCCCCTTCTCTGGAACTCTCTACCCCACCATTTCTGACTCTCGTCTACTGTTAAAACCTTTAAAAGGAAGCTGAAGACCCACCTCTTGCGACATGCGTACAACCTGCAGTAACGCTCTCTCCACCATACCGCTGCAAGACCAGCTCTATCCTCACCTACTGTATCCTCACCCATGCCTTGTAGACTGAGCCCTCACGGGCAGGGTCCTCTCCCCTCCTGTACCAGTCGCTGTCACATTTTTGTTCAAGATTATTGTAATTGTTTTTGCGATGTATACCCCTTTTTCACATGTAAAGTGCCATGGTATAAATGGCGATAAAGTAATAATAATAATGTGATCCAGACTCACATCTAGTGAGACTGGACCATGTGGAACACAGGGTGGTGGTGGTGGTGGCAAAGTAACTTGAAGCATTATCTGCTATCCAACCAACAACCTTTTCACACTGCTCTGGCTTCAATAGTGGTGTTCCGCGGCCCCCTAAAAATTGGGACAGAAAGGTAGTTTGACATGACATGGGTGTTTGTTGTGCTCCCTCAGCAGGCACAGTTTCATCTTGCCCACGGCCTCTGCGTGCACTATCACCATCACCATAACATCTACTTCCCCGTCCCTTGACACACACCTTGCCCTTTTTAAATGGAGTTTAAGATTTGTCACATTGCCAAAAATGTCTGTATTATTACCACAGTAATACAGGATCACGTCTGATGGAGTCAGAGATGCTTTCAGCCCCAGGGGTCTTCCCCATGCAGTTCCCATATCACACACCACATGACCTGATAAGGTTGTAAAATGTTAAAATGACATTTCCCGGTGAATGCATTTGTCTTGGTTGAAAGAAATGCAAAAGTGCAAAAAAGCATCAAAAATGCTACGTGTGAACATAGCCCAAGGTGTGGAGGAGCATTTTTGCTTTTGGTTATTTATTTTGCCTTATATACAAATCATTATCTTGGAAAGGATGTTCCTTAACATATTTCCCAGGAAAATCCATTTAGGTTTCATTTTTGTATGTTTTATTGTGAGTCCATAAAAGTGGCGTAATACCTCTGACAACGTTGTTGACAGCAGTGACCTGGGAGTCAGAAATGCTTCCAGGGGTCTTCCTCATGCTGTTTCCATGTCATTTGAGCATTGTTCCCATCAATTTGGGCAATTTTTAGGCCCTCTGCAGACCGCCGGGGGGGGGGGGGGGCAGCCAGAAAAATGCTAGAGTTTCCCATAGACTTACAGTACAGACCAAAAGTTTGGACACACCTTCTCATTTAAAGATTTTTCTGTATTTTCATGACTATGAAAATTGTACATTCACACTGAAGGCATCAAAACTATGAATTAACACATGTGGAATTATATACTTTACAAAAAAAGTGTTTAACAACTGAAAATATGTCTTATATTCTAGGTTCTTCAAGGTAGCCACCTTTTGATTTGATAACTGCTTGGCACACTCTTGGCATTCTCTTGATGAGCTTCAAGAGGTAGTCACCGGAAATGGTCTTCCAACAATCTTGAAGGAGTTCCCAGAGATGCTCAGCACTTGTTGGCCCTTTTGCCTTCACTCTGCGATCCAGCTCACCACAAACCATCTCGATTGGGTTCAGGTCTGGTGACTGTGGAGGCCAGGTCATCTGGCGTAGCACCCCATCACTCTCCTTCTTGGTCAAATAGCCCTTACACAGCCTGGAGGTGTGTTTGAGGTCATTGTCCTGTTGAAAAATAAATGATGGTCCAACTAAACGCAAACCGGATGGAATAGCATGCCGCTGCAAGATGCTGTGGTAGCCATGCTGGTTCAGTATGCCTTCAATTTTGAATAAATCCCCAACAGTGTCACCAGCAAAGCACCCCCACACCATCACACCTCCTCCTCCATGCTTCACGGTGGGAACCAGGCATGTAGAGTCCATCCATTCACCTTTTCTGCGTCGCACAAAGACACGGTGGTTGGAACCAAAGATCTCAAATTTGGACTCATCAGACCAAAGCACAGATTTCCACTGGTCTAATGTCCATTCCTTGTGTTCTTTAGCCCAAACAAGTCTCTTCTGTTTGTTGCCTGTCCTTAGCAGTGGTTTCCTAGCAGCTATTTTACCATGAAGGCCTGCTGCACAAAGTCTCCTCTTAACAGTTGTTGAACAGATGTGTCTGCTGCTAGAACTCTGTGTGGCATTGACCTGGTCTCTAATCTGAGCTGCTATTAACCTGCGATTTCTGAGGCTGGTGACTCGGATAAACTTATCCTCAGAAGCAGAGGTGACTTTTGGTCTTCCTTTCCTGGGGCGGTCCTCATGTGAGCCAGTTTCTTTGTAGCGCTTGATGGTTTTTGCAACTGCACTTGGGGACACTTTTCCCAATTTTTCAGACTGACTGACCTTCATTTCTTAAAGTAATGATGGCCACTCATTTTTCTTTACTTAGCTGCTTTTTTCTTGCCATAATACAAATTCTAACAGTCTATTCAGTAGGACTATCAGCTGTGTATCCACCTGACTTCTGCACAACACAACTGATGGTCCCAACCCCATTTAGAAGGCAAGAAATCCCACTTATTAAACCTGACAGGGCACACCTATGAAGTGAAAACCATTTCCGTTGACTACCTCTTGAAGCTCATCAAGAGAATGCCAAGAGTGTGCAAAGCAGTCATCAAAGCAAAAGGTGGCTACTTTGAAGAACCTAGAATATAAGACATATTTTCAGTTGTTTCACACTTTTTTGTTAAGTATATAATTCCACATGTGTTAATTCATAGTTTTGATGCCTTCAGTGTGAATGTACAATTTTCAAAGTCATGAAAATACAGAAAAATCTTTAAATGAGAAAGTGTGTCCAAACTTTTGGTCTGTACTGTACATTGGGCTCGTTACTCGGACCGAGCACTCGAGCATTCCAATTTGCTCGACTCGAACAACGAGTACCCGAGCATTTTAGTGCTCGCTCATCACTAGCAAGCACGTTCGCTCATCACTAGTAACTAACTCCCAAATTCTAGATCTCCAATATAAGTCACTAACTTTTAATACAATACAACCATGTTTTGCTTACAAGCCTCAACAACAGGTAAGTATGTTGTTGACATACTGAAGGAAGGTTGAGTGTTTTTTAAGTTGCAAATCTTTATCATCTACATTTTATTATGTTCTGGCTGGTTTTAAACAATGTGGGTCTAATTAGAAGGAGATGTAGCTTAAAGGTTTGTGTGTAGTTTTGAAATTATCACCTATCCATAGAATCCTGAGTAGAGAGGAGAGAGGAGGTTGACATTGCTCAGCTATCTCTGGCAGTCCCATGGAGAATGAATAGAGCAGAGGTATGCATGTTTGATCACCATTCCATTCAGATTGGAAATTGCTGGTGCGCGAGCAAAAAGTTATCCCTTATCCTTTGGATAGGGAATGACTTTAGAACTTAGCACAAACCTTTTAAAGTTTTGTTTGCTGACAAATACATAAAGGCAATCAAATCCCCCTGCTTCTCCTCCCACAGCTCACCCCCTCTCACTACTCTTTATGCTTGTCACTTAAGGGTGTTACTGGGCACAAAGAATACTTAAACATGAAGTGAAATGAAGCAACGTCATTATTTACTTACTGTTAAAAGTCAGCTCTGTTGCAAAGCTATAAAATGTGGTTATGTGACCTCTATTTTCTAATTTCCTACTGCAGACCGTTTAAAGCATGGAGTACAGCGATTTTCTGTCTGTGCTTTAAATGCAAAGTAGTCAGGCACAGCTCGCCATGTAGGAGGCAGGTCTCAGCAAATAATGCAAAAAATAACCTGAATGCAATGTTTATTTAAAGGTATTTTGTTTATACAAAGTATTTATTGTTATTATAAGTCAAATTGTGTGCAAGTAGTAAAGTTAAGTAGCAGTTGCAGCAGTAGTAGTAAAGTTAAATAGCTTTTCCTGAAGTGTTCAATCTGTGGAAAATCTTGTTGAATGCTCTAACAGTAGTCAGCCATCATACGTACAGTGCCGGCCAAAAGTATTGGCACCCCTGCAATTCTATTATCTCAAAATAACCACAGAGAATATGTCACTCTTGACATTACGTATATCACACGTCACCCACTACACATATAGGTAGAGGGAAAATAGAGTATAGACAGTATTGTATTAAAAGAAATCTTTTATTAAATCCATTAAAAAGGAAAATACATTTAAAATTAAGCAGGAGGAAAATTATTCAGCACCAGGGTTCAAATATAGGTCTCAATCCTATGGAATAAATTGACATGAATAGATTTATGTTATTACTGATGTAAAGGATGTATTTAATAAATGGTTGAATCTAGATTTTTTACTCATAAAGTGCAACTATTGATAAAGTGTCCAGTGCCATTAGCTGAAATAAACTTTCTAGATTCAGAGTTTTACAGCTTATAAAGTGTCTAGTGCCATTAGCTATATTTAGACCTGCAAATTTTAAAGTGAAATCGATGATTTATCTCAAGTCATATTTATAAAGTACAACTGATAAAAAAGGTGTCTAGTGCTAGCAGCTATGGTGATTTTTCCTCATGTGAGCTGTAACAGATCTGTACAATATAACTCACATGTAGCGATAAATGGACAAAGCTATATATAAGCCAATGGTATCCCACTCTCAGTTGTAACAAGAACTGGATAGTTCACATATCTCAAAATGCCCAGATATGTGGTTCTAACCGTAACAAAATTGCTGTCAAGCAAAAGGTTGCAATCTAAATCCTTTCTAAATCATGTCATGAACTTACAGGAGAAAGTAGTATCCCCGTGATCCTGGCGCTGCACCCCGACGGCCGTTTCGCCACGCTTCTTCCTGGGGGCGGTAACTACCATGAACCAGCTGGAACCTTAAATGCTAGTTTCTACCAATGATTTAGCGCTGGAGCACCCATGTGATGCTCGACGTAGCGGGCGCATGCGCGCTGTACGGCTTCTCATAATTATAAAAGCGGACTTCCGGTTCAGGCGCTTGGAACGCAAGCGTGGAATGCTTGACGTTCCTCCGTGCAACCCACCGGAAGTCCATGAGCGCCGATAGCCGCGCATGCGCACCCATCGAGAAAAAGTACAGAGGATGCTCCATGTGTTTAATGTGCATATATAGATGGATACAAGTGATAGAAGGTAAGGAGAAAAAGCGTAATAAACGCAGCTGAGAATAAAATTAGAGATGGCAGTCAAGATAGAGACTTTATATATATTGGATACTAAAGTTTAAAGATGGCAACTAGGGTGAAAGATTTATATGTGCTAAGTACAATTTGGGATTGCCAATATATACTGTGCACCTTTTAAGCCATGATTATCCCCTCTTAGTGCCAATAAATACTGAATCACCAAACAAACTGCAGAAAGGGTCTGCCAAATAAAATAGGGATTTGTCCCCCGAATAGACCTCACTCCTATTCCCCTTACCCATTATTCTACTGATAATATTGGATGCTCTGATGATAGGTGTCGAAAACAGCATAAACATTGATCAACATTATGGACTAGATCTAACAAGAATGTTGCATATAAAAATTAAAGCTCATATCCCTATACATGAAAATGTTATACATATAGTCTCAAATAATTCCATAGCCAGTATATAGTAGGGGATAAGACCTCAATTTTCTTGATAGTCTTGCTGAATATTCAAAAGATGGATCGTGCTGCCATCACAGACAGTGTTATCCTATCGACAGGAGTCCAAGCATCATATTCTGTCCGATCCAAAGTAGTTCAAATATCACAAAGAGTCCCAAGCTATAGTCATTATTAAACTAGAACAAAAAATTAGAACAAAAAATTAAAAACAATCAATACATGGTAAAACCGACAAAGTAAAATAAAACTAGAGACATATGCTATCCAAGAGGCTAATATACATAAAGTTTATAAGAAAGATGTAAAACCCAAACTCTCATTTAAGCCTTGTGGAGTCATCGTGCCCAATCTATATATCCACCTGCTTTTTACTTGTGCCAAAATCCTACCCAAGTCACCCCCTCTAACGCCTAAAGTGACCTGATCAATGGCTTTAATTATAAGCCCATCTGCTTTACATTTATGATGTTCCCTAAAATGTCTCGATAAAGTTCTTAAAGTTTTAACATCAACCACTGACCCAGCCTTCTCTATGTCACGGACATGCTCTCTTACATGTACCTTTAGCTCTCTTGATGTTAGGCCTATATAAATTTTGTGACAGGGGCATTCAGCATGATAAATCACCCCTTTTGATCCACAGGTTAGGTGTTTCCTAATTTGAAAGGTCCTGGATGCATCATAATTAGTGAAGATTTTACTTTTTCTCAAATTTTGACAGGCTTTGCAAAAACTGCATGGGAAAAAGCCAGGTGGCAAGGTTGTATCCATTTTTTCAGGGGAGGTCTTGGGATCATAGTGACTATGGACCAGGACATCTTTTAAATTTTTAGCTCTCCTTACTACGATAGAAGGAGTCTGTGGGAGGAGTTTTTTCAAAGTAGGGTCCATCAGGAGAATTTTCCAATGCTTGTGTATTATGTCTGACATCTCTCTCCATTGTTTATTATAGGTGGTGATTAATCTTATTGGTTGATCCATCTTTTGATTTCTTTTTGGAGTGTTTCCAAATAATAATTGTTTCCTGGGGGTCTGATACGCCTTTTGAAAACCTCTTCGTATGCAGCGTCTGCTATAGCCACGTTCCTCGAATCTCTGTGCCAAATCTTGAGCCTGGTCCAGAAAAACTTCCTCACTTGAGCAGATTTTTTTTGTTCGTAGGTATTGGAAAATTGGTATTCCTTTGATAGTAGAAGGAACATGAGATGACGAGGCATGCAGAAGTGTGTTGGTGGCGGTGGTTTTGCGAAATACCTCGGTGACGATCAGTCCATCCGGGAGGGTTGCGATACGGAGGTCCAAAAAATCAAGTTGTCTACCGTGATTATAGGTTAATTTGATGTTGAATTGGTTATTGTTCAAATTGTCCATTAGGTCACTTAACCCACCGATCGGGCCCTCCCAGATGAACCAAACGTCATCGATATAACGCATCCACCCATGTACATTCTCAATACCTATCACAGGTTCCACCAAGAAAATTTGACGCTCCCAGGCTCCTAAAAACAAGTTTGCATAAGAGGGGGCACATGCCGTCCCCATAGCAGTCCCTTGTAACTGTAGATAGATTTTATTCTTGAATGTGAAGATGTTATGTTCTAACACAAATGTAAGAAGTGTAATCAATAGATCAGCCAGGGAGGGGTCCAGTCCACTAGACCCCAAAAACCACTCTGCAGCTTTAATGCCGTCCCGGATGGACTGATCGTCACCGAGGTATTTCGCAAAACCACCGCCACCAACACACTTCTGCATGCCTCGTCATCTCATGTTCCTTCTACTATCAAAGGAATACCAATTGGCCAATACCTACGAACAAAAAAAAATCTGCTCAAGTGAGGAAGTTTTTCTGGACCAGGCTCAAGATTTGGCACAGAGATTCGAGGAACGTGGCTATAGCAGACGCTGCATACGAAGAGGTTTTCAAAAGGCGTATCAGACCCCCAGGAAACAATTATTATTTGGAAACACTCCAAAAAGAAATCAAAAGATGGATCAACCAATAAGATTAATCACCACCTATAATAAACAATGGAGAGAGATGTCAGACATAATACACAAGCATTGGAAAATTCTCCTGATGGACCCTACTTTGAAAAAACTCCTCCCACAGACTCCTTCCATCGTAGCAAGGAGAGCTAAAAATTTAAAAGATGTCCTGGTCCATAGTCACTATGATCCCAAGACCTCCCCTGAAAAAATGGATACAACCTTGCCACCTGGCTTTTTCCCATGCAGTTTTTGCAAAGCCTGTCAAAATTTGAGAAAAAGTAAAATCTTCACTAATTATGATGCATCCAGGACCTTTCAAATTAGGAAACACCTAACCTGTGGATCAAAAGGGGCGATTTATCATGCTGAATGCCCCTGTCACAAAATTTATATAGGCCTAATATCAAGAGAGCTAAAGGTACGTGTAAGAGAGCATGTCCGTGACATAGAGAAGGCTGGGTCAGTGGTTGATGTTAAAACTTTTAAAACTTTACCGAGACATTTTAGGGAACATCATAAATGTAAAGCAGATGGGCTTATAATTAAAGCCATTGATCAGGTCACTTTAGGCGTTAGAGGGGGTGACTTGGGTAGGATTTTGGCACAAGTAGAAAGCAGGTGGATATATAGATTGGGCACGATGTCTCCACAAGGCTTAAATGAGAGTTTGGGTTTTACATCTTTCTTATAAACTTTATGTATATTAGCCTCTTGGATAGCATATGTCTCTAGTTTTATTTTACTTTGTCGGTTTTACCATGTATTGATTGTTTTTAATTTTTTGTTCTAATTTTTTGTTCTAGTTTAACAATGACTATAGCTTTGGACTCTTTGTGATATTTGAACTACTTTGGATCGGACAGAATATGATGCTTGGACTCCTGTCGATAGGATAACACTGTCTGTGATGGCAGCACGATCCATCTTTTGAATATTCAGCAAGACTATCAAGAAAATTGAGGTCTTATCCCCTACTATATACTGGCTATGGAATTATTTGAGACTATATGTATAACATTTTCATGTATAGGGATATGAGCTTTAATTTTTATATGCAACATTCTTGTTAGATCTAGTCCATAATGTTGATCAATGTTTATGCTGTTTTTGACACCTATCATCAGAGCATCCAATATTATCAGTAGAATAATGGGTAAGGGGAATAGGAGTGAGGTCTATTCGGGGGACAAATCCCTATTTTATTTGGCAGACCCTTTCTGCAGTTTGTTTGGTGATTCAGTATTTATTGGCACTAAGAGGGGATAATCATGGCTTAAAAGGTGCACAGTATATATTGGCAATCCCAAATTGTACTTAGCACATATAAATCTTTCACCCTAGTTGCCATCTTTAAACTTTAGTATCCAATATATATAAAGTCTCTATCTTGACTGCCATCTCTAATTTTATTCTCAGCTGCGTTTATTACGCTTTTTCTCCTTACCTTCTATCACTTGTATCCATCTATATATGCACATTAAACACATGGAGCATCCTCTGTACTTTTTCTCGATGGGTGCGCATGCGCGGCTGTCGGCGCTCATGGACTTCCGGTGGGTTGCACGGAGGAACGTCAAGCGTTCCACGCTTGCGTTCCAAGCGCCTGAACCGGAAGTCCGCTTTTATAATTATGAGAAGCCGTACGGCGCGCATGCGCCCGCTACGTCGAGCATCACATGGGTGCTCCAGCGCTAAATCATTGGTAGAAACTAGCATTTAAGGTCCCAGCTGGTTCATGGTAGTTACCGCCCCCAGGAAGAAGCGTGGCGAAACGGCCGTCGGGGTGCAGCGCCAGGATCACGGGGATACTACTCTCTCCTGTAAGTTCATGACATGATTTAGAAAGGATTTAGATTGCAACCTTTTGCTTGACAGCAATTTTGTTACGGTTAGAACCACATATCTGGGCATTTTGAGATATGTGAACTATCCAGTTCTTGTTACAACTGAGAGTGGGATATCATTGGCTTATATATAGCTTTGTCCATTTATCGCTACATGTGAGTTATATTGTACAGATCTGTTACAGCTCACATGAGGAAAAATCACCATAGCTGCTAGCACTAGACACCTTTTTTATCAGTTGTACTTTATAAATATGACTTGAGATAAATCATCGATTTCACTTTAAAATTTGCAGGTCTAAATATAGCTAATGGCACTAGACACTTTATAAGCTGTAAAACTCTGAATCTAGAAAGTTTATTTCAGCTAATGGCACTGGACACTTTATCAATAGTTGCACTTTATGAGTAAAAAATCTAGATTCAACCATTTATTAAATACATCCTTTACATCAGTAATAACATAAATCTATTCATGTCAATTTATTCCATAGGATTGAGACCTATATTTGAACCCTGGTGCTGAATAATTTTCCTCCTGCTTAATTTTAAATGTATTTTCCTTTTTAATGGATTTAATAAAAGATTTCTTTTAATACAATACTGTCTATACTCTATTTTCTCTCTACCTATATGTGTAGTGGTTGACGTGTGATATACGTAATGTCAAGAGTGACATATTCTCTGTGGTTATTTTGAGATAATTGAATAATTTTTCTGTTTACTAGCAGAGTACCACAATTTTTCTATGGATCTCAAAGCTAAAGAGACCTCGTGGCGGTCCAAAGCTACGGATTTATTTAAGCAGGGGAATACATATGTGTCTCAAGAGGTCTCACAAGAGGGTAAAGACAACATTGTCGTTTATAAGAATACATTACAGAAAAAAACCAAGCTATGGTGCAATAAGGTGTCACTAGAAAACTACTTGGAGCAAAAAATTATACCTAGGGGCCTACGAGTGCAGGTGTATCCATCCTTTGAATTAGAGGATGTAGAATTGGTTAAAAGATGGAAACTGGCAGCACAAACCTGTTCTCTGGAGTTTATTAACATTATAATTGAAAAAAATACGCAGTCTCTGAAGATTTTGATAAAGAAATTGAAGAACTTAATAAATCCTTGCTCAAAGATATCCCTAGAGATAAATTCGAGGAATATTTAAAAAATTTTGAAAAAGACCTCGACAAATGGGAGAGTGAGATAAGCGCCATTAAACACAAGAAATATCAAAGGGATATTAGAGATTACGAGAATGATAGAGTCTTTAGGTGGCAAAACCCCAAAAAATCATCGTTTGGGTCTGCTATGAATACATCACGCCACCACCAAATGTCTCGATCGGAGGACAGTGCATCATGTAGCGAGACAGAAAGTATAGGAGATCCATATCCAAGAACCAGGGCCGGTATAAATGGAACTAGGAAATATCCTGAAATATTCTCCAGAAAGGGAAGCAAGAAAAGGAACGCCCATATGAAGGTAGTTAATCTATCTGACCATGTTCTCACAGACCCCCAACGTCGGGTATTGGAAAGAGGTTTAACATTCTCTCCGACCTGTCATTTAGATAAATTCGAGGTGGTGAAGGTTGTGCACCTCTTCGTTAGAAAGGTACTTTTGAAAAAATTTCATCACAAAACGGATAAGGACGAACTATTTCCTACTACCCAAGAACAGGAAGCCTTACAGACATTAGAGGAGTTATCCGAAGAACAACCAAATGATGGGAATGGTAAGTTTCCAATAAATTTAATTACAAAATCTAAATCCTTTCCCCCCCTAGGTTCATGTGCTCCCATCGACGTCTTTACAAAGATGGTGGTTGCGGATATTGAGGTACTACCCTCCAGTCCTAAATGGATATCAAATTTATCTAGAGAAGAAAGGATAGCTCTTCAAGAACTGCAAGCCCTACAAGATGTAACGATCAAGCCAGCCGACAAGGGTGGTAATTTGGTATTGTGGCCTAACAATTTATATGAAAAACAGGCCAACAGGATTTTAGATGCACCTAATTGTTATAAAAAATTATCATGGAACCCGACCGGAGATTTCCATGATCAATTGATCAACATTTTGAGGAGAGCATTCGAACAGGGCACCATACCAAAAAAATTTCTGGATATTATGATAAATTTGCATCCAAAACTGGCCACTTTCTATTTGTTGCCTAAGCTACATAAGGACCAACTTGATCCACCGGGGAGACCCATAGTATCTGGCAATGGGGGCCTGTGCGAAGTGGCATGTGCTGCTATTGACCATTATTTGAAACCTATAGTCTGCACCTTACCTTCATATATCAAAGACACCACCGCAGCTTTACAACGGTTGAATGAATTACAGTTAGAGGAGAATATGACCATGGTGACGGTGGATGTAGAAGCCCTCTACTCCTCGATTAGACATAGGGACAGCATTAAAGCTGTAGAGTGGCTTTTGGGGTCTAGTGGACTGGACCCCTCCCTGGCTGATCTATTGATTACACTTCTTACATTCGTGTTAGAACATAACATCTTCACATTCAAGAATAAAATCTATCTACAGTTACAAGGGACTGCTATGGGGGCGGCATGTGCCCCCTCTTATGCAAACTTGTTTTTAGGAGCCTGGGAGCGTCAAATTTTCTTGGTGGAACCTGTGATAGGTATTGAGAATGTACATGGGTGGATGCGTTATATCGATGACGTTTGGTTCATCTGGGAGGGCCCGATCGGTGGGTTAAGTGACCTAATGGACAATTTGAACAATAACCAATTCAACATCAAATTAACCTATAATCACGGTAGACAACTTGCTTTTTTTGGACCTCCGTATCGCAACCCTCCCGGATGGACTGATCGTCACCGAGGTATTTCGCAAAACCACCGCCACCAACACACTTCTGCATGCCTCGTCATCTCATGTTCCTTCTACTATCAAAGGAATACCAATTGGCCAATACCTACGAACAAAAAAAATCTGCTCAAGTGAGGAAGTTTTTCTGGACCAGGCTCAAGATTTGGCACAGAGATTCGAGGAACGTGGCTATAGCAGACGCTGCATACGAAGAGGTTTTCAAAAGGCGTATCAGACCCCCAGGAAACAATTATTATTTGGAAACACTCCAAAAAGAAATCAAAAGATGGATCAACCAATAAGATTAATCACCACCTATAATAAACAATGGAGAGAGATGTCAGACATAATACACAAGCATTGGAAAATTCTCCTGATGGACCCTACTTTGAAAAAACTCCTCCCACAGACTCCTTCCATCGTAGCAAGGAGAGCTAAAAATTTAAAAGATGTCCTGGTCCATAGTCACTATGATCCCAAGACCTCCCCTGAAAAAATGGATACAACCTTGCCACCTGGCTTTTTCCCATGCAGTGTTTGCAAAGCCTGTCAAAATTTGAGAAAAAGTAAAATCTTCACTAATTATGATGCATCCAGGACCTTTCAAATTAGGAAACACCTAACCTGTGGATCAAAAGGGGTGATTTATCATGCTGAATGCCCCTGTCACAAAATTTATATAGGCCTAACATCAAGAGAGCTAAAGGTACGTGTAAGAGAGCATGTCCGTGACATAGAGAAGGCTGGGTCAGTGGTTGATGTTAAAACTTTAAAAACTTTACCGAGACATTTTACGGAACATCATAAACGTAAAGCATACGGGCTTATAATTAAAGCCATTGATCAGGTCACTTTAGGCGTTAGAGGGGGTGACTTGGGTAGGATTTTGGCACAAGTAGAAAGCAGGTGGATATATAGATTGAGCACGATGTCTCCACAAGGCTTAAATGAGAGTTTGGGTTTTACATCTTTCTTATAAACTTTATGTATATTAGCCTCTTGGACAGCATATGTCTCTAGTTTTATTTTACTTTGTCGGTTTTACCATGTATTGATTGTTTTTAATTTTTTGTTCTAATTTTTTGTTCTAGTTTAACAATGACTATAGCTTGGGACTCTTTGTGATATTTGAACTACTTTGGATCGGACAGAATATGATGCTTGGACTCCTGTCGATAGGATAACACTGTCTGTGATGGCAGCACGATCCATCTTTTGAATATTCAGCAAGACTATCAAGAAAATTGAGGTCTTATCCCCTACTATATACTGGCTATGGAATTATTTGAGACTATATGTATAACATTTTCATGTATAGGGATATGAGCTTTAATTTTTATATGCAACATTCTTGTTAGATCTAGTCCATAATGTTCATCAATGTTTATGCTGTTTTCGACACCTATCATCAGAGCATCCAATATTATCAGTAGAATAATGGGTAAGGGGAATAGGAGTGAGGTCTATTCGGGGGACAAATCCCTATTTTATTTGGCAGACCCTTTCTGCAGTTTATTTGGTGATTCAGTATTTATTGGCACTAAGAGGGGATAATCATGGCTTAAAAGGTGCACAGTATATATTGGCAATCCCAAATTGTACTTAGCACATATAAATCTTTCACCCTAGTTGCCATCTTTAAACTTTAGTATCCAATATATATAAAGTCTCTATCTTGACTGCCATCTCTAATTTTATTCTCAGCTGCGTTTATTACGCTTTTTCTCCTTACCTTCTATCACTTGTATCCATCTATATATGCACATTAAACACATGGAGCATCCTCTGTACTTTTTCTCGATGGGTGCGCATACGCGGCTGTCGGCGCTCATGGACTTCCGGTGGGTTGCACGGAGAAACGTCAAGCGTTCCACGCTTGCGTTCCGAGCGCCTGAACCGGAAGTCCGCTTTTATAATTATGAGAAGCCGTACGGCGCGCATGCGCCCGCTACGTCGAGCATCACATGGGTGCTCCAGCGCTAAATCATTGGTAGAAACTAGCATTTAAGGTCCCAGCTGGTTCATGGTAGTTACCGCCCCCAGGAAGAAGCGTGGCGAAACGGCCGTCGGGGTGCAGCGCCAGGATCACGGGGATACTACTCTCTCCTGTAAGTTCATGACATGATTTAGAAAGGATTTAGATTGCAACCTTTTGCTTGACAGCAATTTTGTTACGGTTAGAACCACATATCTGGGCATTTTGAGATATGTGAACTATCCAGTTCTTGTTACAACTGAGAGTGGGATATCATTGGCTTATATATAGCTTTGTCCATTTATCGCTACATGTGAGTTATATTGTACAGATCTGTTACAGCTCACATGAGGAAAAATCACCATAGCTGCTAGCACTAGACACCTTTTTTATCAGTTGTACTTTATAAATATGACTTGAGATAAATCATCGATTTCACTTTAAAATTTGCAGGTCTAAATATAGCTAATGGCACTAGACACTTTATAAGCTGTAAAACTCTGAATCTAGAAAGTTTATTTCAGCTAATGGCACTGGACACTTTATCAATAGTTGCACTTTATGAGTAAAAAATCTAGATTCAACCATTTATTAAATACATCCTTTACATCAGTAATAACATAAATCTATTCATGTCAATTTATTCCATAGGATTGAGACCTATATTTGAACCCTGGTGCTGAATAATTTTCCTCCTGCTTAATTTTAAATGTATTTTCCTTTTTAATGGATTTAATAAAAGATTTCTTTTAATACAATACTGTCTATACTCTATTTTCTCTCTACCTATATGTGTAGTGGTTGACGTGTGATATACGTAATGTCAAGAGTGACATATTCTCTGTGGTTATTTTGAGATAATTGAATAATTTTTCTGTTTACTAGCAGAGTACCACAATTTTTCTATGGATCTCAAAGCTAAAGAGACCTCGTGGCGGTCCAAAGCTACGGATTTATTTAAGCAGGGGAATACATATGTGTCTCAAGAGGTCTCACAAGAGGGTAAAGACAACATTGTCGTTTATAAGAATACATTACAGAAAAAAACCAAGCTATGGTGCAATAAGGTGTCACTAGAAAACTACTTGGAGCAAAAAATTATACCTAGGGGCCTACGAGTGCAGGTGTATCCATCCTTTGAATTAGAGGATGTAGAATTGGTTAAAAGATGGAAACTGGCAGCACAAACCTGTTCTCTGGAGTTTATTAACATTATAATTGAAAAAAATACGCAGTCTCTGAAGATTTTGATAAAGAAATTGAAGAACTTAATAAATCCTTGCTCAAAGATATCCCTAGAGATAAATTCGAGGAATATTTAAAAAATTTTGAAAAAGACCTCGACAAATGGGAGAGTGAGATAAGCGCCATTAAACACAAGAAATATCAAAGGGATATTAGAGATTACGAGAATGATAGAGTCTTTAGGTGGCAAAACCCCAAAAAATCATCGTTTGGGTCTGCTATGAATACATCACGCCACCACCAAATGTCTCGATCGGAGGACAGTGCATCATGTAGCGAGACAGAAAGTATAGGAGATCCATATCCAAGAACCAGGGCCGGTATAAATGGAACTAGGAAATATCCTGAAATATTCTCCAGAAAGGGAAGCAAGAAAAGGAACGCCCATATGAAGGTAGTTAATCTATCTGACCATGTTCTCACAGACCCCCAACGTCGGGTATTGGAAAGAGGTTTAACATTCTCTCCGACCTGTCATTTAGATAAATTCGAGGTGGTGAAGGTTGTGCACCTCTTCGTTAGAAAGGTACTTTTGAAAAAATTTCATCACAAAACGGATAAGGACGAACTATTTCCTACTACCCAAGAACAGGAAGCCTTACAGACATTAGAGGAGTTATCCGAAGAACAACCAAATGATGGGAATGGTAAGTTTCCAATAAATTTAATTACAAAATCTAAATCCTTTCCCCCCCTAGGTTCATGTGCTCCCATCGACGTCTTTACAAAGATGGTGGTTGCGGATATTGAGGTACTACCCTCCAGTCCTAAATGGATATCAAATTTATCTAGAGAAGAAAGGATAGCTCTTCAAGAACTGCAAGCCCTACAAGATGTAACGATCAAGCCAGCCGACAAGGGTGGTAATTTGGTATTGTGGCCTAACAATTTATATGAAAAACAGGCCAACAGGATTTTAGATGCACCTAATTGTTATAAAAAATTATCATGGAACCCGACCGGAGATTTCCATGATCAATTGATCAACATTTTGAGGAGAGCATTCGAACAGGGCACCATACCAAAAAAATTTCTGGATATTATGATAAATTTGCATCCAAAACTGGCCACTTTCTATTTGTTGCCTAAGCTACATAAGGACCAACTTGATCCACCGGGGAGACCCATAGTATCTGGCAATGGGGGCCTGTGCGAAGTGGCATGTGCTGCTATTGACCATTATTTGAAACCTATAGTCTGCACCTTACCTTCATATATCAAAGACACCACCGCAGCTTTACAACGGTTGAATGAATTACAGTTAGAGGAGAATATGACCATGGTGACGGTGGATGTAGAAGCCCTCTACTCCTCGATTAGACATAGGGACAGCATTAAAGCTGTAGAGTGGCTTTTGGGGTCTAGTGGACTGGACCCCTCCCTGGCTGATCTATTGATTACACTTCTTACATTCGTGTTAGAACATAACATCTTCACATTCAAGAATAAAATCTATCTACAGTTACAAGGGACTGCTATGGGGGCGGCATGTGCCCCCTCTTATGCAAACTTGTTTTTAGGAGCCTGGGAGCGTCAAATTTTCTTGGTGGAACCTGTGATAGGTATTGAGAATGTACATGGGTGGATGCGTTATATCGATGACGTTTGGTTCATCTGGGAGGGCCCGATCGGTGGGTTAAGTGACCTAATGGACAATTTGAACAATAACCAATTCAACATCAAATTAACCTATAATCACGGTAGACAACTTGCTTTTTTTGGACCTCCGTATCGCAACCCTCCCGGATGGACTGATCGTCACCGAGGTATTTCGCAAAACCACCGCCACCAACACACTTCTGCATGCCTCGTCATCTCATGTTCCTTCTACTATCAAAGGAATACCAATTGGCCAATACCTACGAACAAAAAAAATCTGCTCAAGTGAGGAAGTTTTTCTGGACCAGGCTCAAGATTTGGCACAGAGATTCGAGGAACGTGGCTATAGCAGACGCTGCATACGAAGAGGTTTTCAAAAGGCGTATCAGACCCCCAGGAAACAATTATTATTTGGAAACACTCCAAAAAGAAATCAAAAGATGGATCAACCAATAAGATTAATCACCACCTATAATAAACAATGGAGAGAGATGTCAGACATAATACACAAGCATTGGAAAATTCTCCTGATGGACCCTACTTTGAAAAAACTCCTCCCACAGACTCCTTCCATCGTAGCAAGGAGAGCTAAAAATTTAAAAGATGTCCTGGTCCATAGTCACTATGATCCCAAGACCTCCCCTGAAAAAATGGATACAACCTTGCCACCTGGCTTTTTCCCATGCAGTGTTTGCAAAGCCTGTCAAAATTTGAGAAAAAGTAAAATCTTCACTAATTATGATGCATCCAGGACCTTTCAAATTAGGAAACACCTAACCTGTGGATCAAAAGGGGTGATTTATCATGCTGAATGCCCCTGTCACAAAATTTATATAGGCCTAACATCAAGAGAGCTAAAGGTACGTGTAAGAGAGCATGTCCGTGACATAGAGAAGGCTGGGTCAGTGGTTGATGTTAAAACTTTAAAAACTTTACCGAGACATTTTACGGAACATCATAAACGTAAAGCATACGGGCTTATAATTAAAGCCATTGATCAGGTCACTTTAGGCGTTAGAGGGGGTGACTTGGGTAGGATTTTGGCACAAGTAGAAAGCAGGTGGATATATAGATTGAGCACGATGTCTCCACAAGGCTTAAATGAGAGTTTGGGTTTTACATCTTTCTTATAAACTTTATGTATATTAGCCTCTTGGACAGCATATGTCTCTAGTTTTATTTTACTTTGTCGGTTTTACCATGTATTGATTGTTTTTAATTTTTTGTTCTAATTTTTTGTTCTAGTTTAACAATGACTATAGCTTGGGACTCTTTGTGATATTTGAACTACTTTGGATCGGACAGAATATGATGCTTGGACTCCTGTCGATAGGATAACACTGTCTGTGATGGCAGCACGATCCATCTTTTGAATATTCAGCAAGACTATCAAGAAAATTGAGGTCTTATCCCCTACTATATACTGGCTATGGAATTATTTGAGACTATATGTATAACATTTTCATGTATAGGGATATGAGCTTTAATTTTTATATGCAACATTCTTGTTAGATCTAGTCCATAATGTTCATCAATGTTTATGCTGTTTTCGACACCTATCATCAGAGCATCCAATATTATCAGTAGAATAATGGGTAAGGGGAATAGGAGTGAGGTCTATTCGGGGGACAAATCCCTATTTTATTTGGCAGACCCTTTCTGCAGTTTATTTGGTGATTCAGTATTTATTGGCACTAAGAGGGGATAATCATGGCTTAAAAGGTGCACAGTATATATTGGCAATCCCAAATTGTACTTAGCACATATAAATCTTTCACCCTAGTTGCCATCTTTAAACTTTAGTATCCAATATATATAAAGTCTCTATCTTGACTGCCATCTCTAATTTTATTCTCAGCTGCGTTTATTACGCTTTTTCTCCTTACCTTCTATCACTTGTATCCATCTATATATGCACATTAAACACATGGAGCATCCTCTGTACTTTTTCTCGATGGGTGCGCATACGCGGCTGTCGGCGCTCATGGACTTCCGGTGGGTTGCACGGAGAAACGTCAAGCGTTCCACGCTTGCGTTCCGAGCACCTGAACCGGAAGTCCGCTTTTATAATTATGAGAAGCCGTACGGCGCGCATGCGCCCGCTACGTCGAGCATCACATGGGTGCTCCAGCGCTAAATCATTGGTAGAAACTAGCATTTAAGGTCCCAGCTGGTTCATGGTAGTTACCGCCCCCAGGAAGAAGCGTGGCGAAACGGCCGTCGGGGTGCAGCGCCAGGATCACGGGGATACTACTTTCTCCTGTAAGTTCATGACATGATTTAGAAAGGATTTAGATTGCAACCTTTTGCTTGACAGCAATTTTGTTACGGTTAGAACCACATATCTGGGCATTTTGAGATATGTGAACTATCCAGTTCTTGTTACAACTGAGAGTGGGATACCATTGGCTTATATATAGCTTTGTCCATTTATCGCTACATGTGAGTTATATTGTACAGATCTGTTACAGCTCACATGAGGAAAAATCACCATAGCTGCTAGCACTAGACACCTTTTTTATCAGTTGTACTTTATAAATATGACTTGAGATAAATCATCGATTTCACTTTAAAATTTGCAGGTCTAAATATAGCTAATGGCACTAGACACTTTATAAGCTGTAAAACTCTGAATCTAGAAAGTTTATTTCAGCTAATGGCACTGGACACTTTATCAATAGATGCACTTTATGAGTAAAAAATCTAGATTCAACCATTTATTAAATACATCCTTTACATCAGTAATAACATAAATCTATTCATGTCAATTTATTCCATAGGATTGAGACCTATATTTGAACCCTGGTGCTGAATAATTTTCCTCCTGCTTAATTTTAAATGTATTTTCCTTTTTAATGGATTTAATAAAAGATTTCTTTTAATACAATACTGTCTATACTCTATTTTCCCTCTACCTATATGTGTAGTGGGTGACGTGTGATATACCCCTGCAATTCTGTCAGATAATACTCAGTTTCTTCCTGAAAATGATTGCAATCACAAATTCTTTGGTCTTATTCTCTTCATTTAATTTGCTTGCAAGGAAAAAACACAAAAGAGAATGAAGCAAAAATCAAATCATTGATAATTTCACACAAAACTCCAAAAAAGGGTCGGACAAAAGTATTGGCACCCTCAGCCTAATACTTGGTTGCACAACCTTTAGCCAAAATAACTGCAAACAACCGCTTCCGGTAACCATCAATGAGTTTCTTACAATGCTCTGCTGGAATTGTAGACCATTCTTCTTTGGCAAACTGCTCCAGGTCCCTGATATTTGAAGGGTGCCTTCTTCAAACTGCCATTTTGAGATCTCTCCACAGGTGTTCTATGGGATTCAGGTCTGGACTCATTACTGGCCACCTTAGAAGTCTCCAGTGCTTTCTCTAAAACCATTTTATAGTGCTTTTGGAAGTGTGTTTTGGGTCATTGTCCTGCTGGAAGACCCATGACCTCTGAGGGAGACCTAGCTTTCTCACACTGGGCTCTACATTATGCTGCAAAATTTGTTAGTAGTCTTCAGACTTCATAATGCCATGCACACGGTCAAGCAGTCCAGTGCCAGAGGCAGCAAAAGCAACTCCAAAACATCAGGGAACCTCCGCCATGTTTGACTGTAGGGACCGTGTTCTTTTCTTTGAATGCCTCTTTTTTTGTCCTGTACACTCTATGTTGATGCTTTTTCCCAAAAAGCTCTACTTTTGTCTCATCTGACCAGAGAACATTCTTCCAAAACGTTTTAGGCTTTCTCAGGCAAGTTTTGGCAAACTCCAGCCTGGCTTTTTTATGTCTCGGGGTAAGAAGTGCGGTCTTCCTGGGTATCCTACCATACGGTCCCTTTTCATTCAGACGCCGATGGATAGTACGGGTTGACACTGTTGTACCCTCAGACTGCAGGGCAGCTTGAACTTGTTTGGATGTTAGTCGAGGTTCTTTATCCACCATCCGCACAATCTTGCGTTGAAATCTCTCATCAATTTTTCTTTTCCGTCTACATCTAGGGAGGTTAGCCACAGTGCCATGGGCTTTAAACTTCTTGATGACACTGCACATGACGCGCCCCCTGGGCCTGTGCTGCTGCTGCTGTGCAGGGGGAATACCCGGAGCCGGATCGCTGGGGGTTGTAGTTCTCCGTGGCGGTGACCCGGTCCGTGCCCAGGGTGGTCAAACCAGTGGCAGTCTATTTGTATTGGAATAAGTGTCCGACTACACCACCCGTGGATTGCGGTCAGTGGGGACCGCCGCTGCGCTGCCGACCGCTGAGGCTGATGTTGGTTGCGCAGCCGAGTATGGGATAACTCCCCACGGGAGGAGTATTGCCTCAGGGCAGCTAAGGTGGAAGATGATGGGAGTGATGGTGTGAGGGTCCCAGTGCTAACGGTGCAGGAGCGGCGATGAAACACATAGACTTGTGGTGCAGTTTCCAAAGCTTTACTCACTGTTGTTGTTCAGATCACTTCGGCCAGCAGTGACCGCCCGAGCCGTGCTGCGTCCACCAGGTGAGGGACTCGGTCAACTCCCAGGCAATTCCAGAGTGCGGTTCAGAGCTCCCCTCTCTTCCTTTCTACTGGCCGTCCTCACCAATGACCCACCTTTGTCCAGCTTCCTCGGGCCTTCTGTTGGTGAAACCTCTCTCCGGTTTCCCTGACCCTATGCGGTATGCCTTTCTGGTGGATGTAGTGAGGGGTCGCACCAAGATGTGGTGACAACCTCCGGTTTTGGCTGAGGATTAGTCGCCTCCACCAATTCGGGTTCCGGTACCCTGCTCTGCCAACCCTTCACCCAGTATCTCCTCTGGGAATATGGGGTTCCTTCTGCCTTCGTGTCTCTGGGCCTTTCTCTGTGTTCCTCGCCTCCTTTCTCTTTCTGTTTCAGTTCCTTTCTTACTCTCCTTGCTGTTCCTTCTCTTCTCTCCCTCTCTGCTGTCTCAGGCCTCTACTCCAGGCCTGGCTCTGGAGCTGGGCCCAGACTGAGCCACAGCTCCCTGTCAGCCCTCTCTGGCTGAGCTCCTCTCTGAACTGACCACCGACCTAAGATGGTGCCCACCTTATATACCTCCTTCTGACACCCGAGCCCAGGTGACTAGCAACCAATGGGCTCCTACCTATGCCCAGAAACCCACCCCTATCTGCTCCTACACCACTGGGTTTTCCTCCCCCTCCCCACTCCAGCCAGGAACAGAAGCTGTCGTGCCTGCACTCTGTCTAGTGGGAGCACCGTTGGTCTGTTCCTCGGAAATGGGGTGTGTGTGGTGCATGCAGCTTACTGAGCCCTGGTCCACACTCCATCCTTACCCGGGAGTGGAATACCACACCTCTGGTTCGAGGTGCAATACCCCTGTAGCAGCCGAGTCCTCGGGGTGCTACATTCCCCCCTGGTAAACCACAGCACGTCCTCGGGCTGGAAAAGAGCAAAGACAATTTAAACATACAAAATTTTTAGAATGCATTCGTATATAAGACATTAACTTTTCACTCATCCCTTTATGGGAGGTACTCTTTTCTTCTTAACGTTACTGGTATAAAACATTTTTAAAACATTCTACTAAGGCCACTGGAACTCTTTTTGCAAAACACCTTATAAAACTTTTGCCATTACTATTTTAGCAGCATATTAAACTTTCCATTATAAGACATTTTCAAATAAAACATTTTCAAAACATATTCTTGAGCCCTGGCCGCTGTGCAACTTGCGACCAGGTAAAAGTGCAACAGTCCATTTTAATCCGCCTTGAGGTAGACGTTGCGGTTCTTGTATAAAACCAGTAGAGGGCGCTTTAAGAAGCGCAACTATGTACAAGGGTATGGCCGCTCTCAGTCCTCGGCCAGTGGGAATAAGGGAGTGGCTGCTCACAGTCCTCAGCCTGGTAATTTAGGAAGGGGCACACAGGTAACAGTTCTTTAACTATTCCACACGAGTCCCAACGGGGACCACACTTCACTCAGCAACAGTTCTTGTACCCTGACGGGTAACTATGTACAGTTCCATTTTACCGCTTACTGGTAACGGTGTCCTCCTGATGCTTCTTCCTTGTACTCTTCAGACCCGTCCGGATCCTCAGGGTAGTCCATGTCTGGGCGGTACCGCAGCTCCTCCTCAGTTAGACGGTGGACATGGAGAGCATACAGTCCCTTTGCGCCCTTGTGCCGGGTGTAGGTGACCACGTCGCCGGGGTACAGGTCACGTCTGTGATGTCCCTCTGGCAGGTGGCTTTCGACGTCCCTTCTCGTGACAAAGACATCGGTGTCAGCCTCCGGGTCTCTGATGAAGCCCCAGCCATGCTCCAGCTGGAACTTGACTACGGTCCCGGTGGCTCTGGGTCCGCGGATGGCGTGGGTGTCTTGTCGGGCCCTGCGCTTCTGCTCCGCGGTCCTGGCCTGGAGTCGCTGCTCCCTGATGCGCCTCTGCCGCCGCTCTCTCTCATACGTAGCTAGCTGCTGACGGCAACACTCCAGGCGCTGGGCTTCTTCTGCCCGGGTCTCCTGGGTGAAGCCCATGAGGTTCTCACCAGTGGGGTCCCATGCAAACTGGGCATCCTCCGGCAGGGGTGGAGCGATGTTGGCGGGCTCCGGGTCCGGGATCAGAGGCTCACTCAAGGGTCGCTCTTTCCGGAGACGGGGGTTGGCGAACTCCGGCGGCCATTCAAAGGGTAGCCCGTCCGGGCTGGTATGTTGGGCATACAGGTCCGCGCCCAAGGGTGGCACTATGGGCTTCGGACGGGTGGCAGCACCCGGGGGCACTCGGCCTTGCAACCAGGCCGGTGGTCGCTTGTTGGTCGCGCCCGGGGGTGGCACCGCCAAGGTAGGGGGCGCTGGTGAGGCAGCGGCGCCCGGGTGTGCTGGGTCTTGCGTCCTGGCCCGTGACGTCTCACGCTGTACGGCGCCAGGGTTCAGAGGGCACAGCGCGGGGCGGGGCGTGACGACGGTGCTTGCTGCCTGAGGCCTAGCTGGTGGCGGTGGAGGCGTGGTGTCAGGTACGGTCCCCGGGGCTTCGGGTCTCGCAACGGAGGGTGAGGGCAGGCTGGTGTTCCCAGGGCTTGGGGTGGTGGCGTCCCCATTACCTGCCTCGGTCTCCGTGGCCTCCTCCGCGGCGTCATCTGCAGCTGCCGGTCTCTCTTCTCCGCGCCCAGTGGTAAGCGCGCTGCCCGGTTCCGGCGGGGTCCTCTGCTGGTCACCTCCGTGCTGCCGGGCCATCTCCTCTCTCCACCCGGCAAACACATCCCGCTGCGCCCGGACCATTCTTCTATTCAGATCTTCCAGCGCTGCGCGCGCACGATCCGGGTCTCTAGGCAGTTGGGCCAGCAGTTCTGTCAGGCTGCAGGGTGGCTCCGCTTGCAGCAGGCTGCGGGCCAGGGTGCTGGTGGAGTTTTCTGCTCCCTCCATCTCCGGGTGCAGCAGGTCCAGACTGATCCAGGCCGCACCCAGCCCCTCAGTTTTCTTTCCTATCCGCCCCCATGGGGTTTGGTCTTGGGGGCATCTGCTGACAATCACCTTCAGGGGCAGCCCCCCCACGTTGATGGACATTTCCATTGCTGCATTCATGGCTGGTGGGGGCGGGCTCCTTCTTTGGCGCCACTCTGGGACCTGGCCCACGATGGGAGGTGGCTTCTTGTTGTCCTTTGGTGCGCACATAATGGCGTCCGCTCTGCCAGGGCGGGAAAAACGGATGAAGATGGCGGGAAACAGTCCAAGATGGCGTCCGATGGCGGGAATCGGCTCCGGATGGCGGGAAACGACTGCGGACGGCGGGAAACTTCTTTTTAAGGTACATGTGCAATTTTCTTCAGGCACGCAATACCCGTTTGTGGCGGGTTGGTAATGATCCTGCCGACTACGCCAAAGTTGACGCGCCCCCTGGGCCTGTGCTGCTGCTGCTGTGCAGGGTGAATACCCGGAGCCGGATGGCTGGGGGTTGTAGTTCTCCGTGGCGGTGACCCGGTCCGTGCCCAGGGTGGTCAAACCAGTGGCAGTCTATTTGTATTGGAATAAGTGTCCGACTACGCCACCCGTGGATTGCGGTCAGTGGGGACCGCCGCTGCGCTGCCGACCGCTGAGGCTGATGTTGGTTGCGCAGCCGAGTATGGGATAACTCCCCACGGGAGGAGTATTGCCTCAGGGCAGCTAAGGTGGAAGATGATGGGAGTGATGGTGTGAGGGTCCCAGTGCTAACGGTGCAGGAGCGGCGATGAAACACATAGACTTGTGGTGCAGTTTCCAAAGCTTTACTCACTGTTGTTGTTCAGATCACTTCGGCCAGCAGTGACCGCCTGAGCCGTGCTGCGTCCACCAGGTGAGGGACTCGGTCAACTCCCAGGCAATTCCAGAGTGCGGTTCAGAGCTCCCCTCTCTTCCTTTCTACTGGCCGTCCTCACCAGTGACCCACCTTTGTCCAGCTTCCTCGGGCCTTCTGTTGGTGAAACCTCTCTCCGGTTTCCCTGACCCTATGCGGTATGCCTTTCTGGTGGATGTAGTGAGGGGTCGCACCAAGATGTGGTGACAACCTCCGGTTTTGGCTGAGGATTAGTCGCCTCCACCAATTCGGGTTCCGGTACCCTGCTCTGCCAACCCTTCACCCAGTATCTCCTCTGGGAATATGGGGTTCCTTCTGCCTTCGTGTCTCTGGGCCTTTCTCTGTGTTTCTCGCCTCCTTTCTCTTTCTGTTTCAGTTCCTTTCTTACTCTCCTTGCTGTTCCTTCTCTTCTCTCCCTCTCTGCTGTCTCAGGCCTCTACTCCAGGCCTGGCTCTGGAGCTGGGCCCAGACTGAGCCACAGCTCCCTGTCAGCCCTCTCTGGCTGAGCTCCTCTCTGAACTGACCACCGACCTAAGATGGTGCCCACCTTATATACCTCCTTCTGACACCCGAGCCCAGGTGACTAGCAACCAATGGGCTCCTACCTATGCCCAGAAACCCACCCCTATCTGCTCCTACACCACTGGGTTTTCCTCCCCCTCCCCACTCCAGCCAGGAACAGAAGCTGTCGTGCCTGCACTCTGTCTAGTGGGAGCACCGTTGGTCTGTTCCTCGGAAATGGGGTGTGTGTGGTGCATGCAGCTTACTGAGCCCTGGTCCACACTCCATCCTTACCCGGGAGTGGAATACCACACCTCTGGTTCGAGGTGCAATACCCCTGTAGCAGCCGAGTCCTCGGGGTGCTACATTCACAGAAGACACAGGAACATTCAGGTCTTTGGAGATGGACTTGTAGCCTTGAGATTGCTCATGCTTCCTCACAATTTGGTTTCTCAAGTCCTCAGACAGTTCTTTGGTCTTCTTTCTTTTCTCCATGCTCAATGTGGTACACACAAGGACACAGGACAGAGGTTGAGTAAACTTTAATCCATGTTAACTGGCTGCAAGTGTGATTTAGTTATTGCCAACACCTGTTAGGTGCCACAGGTAAGTTACAGGTGCTGTTAATTACACGAATTAAAGAAGCATCACATGATTTTTCAAACGGTGCCAATACTTTTGTCCACCCCCTTTTTTAGGTTTGGTGTGGAATTATATCCAATTTTGCTTTAGGACAATTATTTTTGTGTTTTTTTCATTGAAGACAAATTAAATGAAGATAATAATACCAAAGAATTTATTTGTGATTGCAATCATTTTCAGGAAGAAACTGAGTATTATCTGACAGAATTGCAGGGGTGCCAATACTTTTGGCCAGCACTGTACACTGCCAATGACACATGCCCTTGCTTGTGTGAAAAAAAGCAGTTCGCTCCGTGTGTGCGCTGCTGATAGGCTGACAGATTGCACCTCCCCACTGTAAATGCGGGAAAGAGAAAAAAAATGGAGATCTTCATTATTCCTGCAGAGATCCATCCCCTGCCCCTCCCCCCGCCCTGCTGTACACTCAAACTGCGTATTAACATTAATTTTCAGCATTACTGAGAAAAAATCCAGATATGATTTTGGTGCACGAACAGTTATCGAACATAACCTCGAACAGCCGAATTTTTTTCAAATCGTTCGTGTTCGCCGAACGGCTCGAACACCGCCCAAAACAGCTCGAATTTGAGATTGGCGAACAGTTCGAGTCGAACAACGCTCATCTCTACTTGTGTTATCTTTGTATAATATTTACATTTGTTTTGTGATCTGAAACATTTAAGAGTGACAAACATGCAAAAGAATAAGAAATCAGGAAGGGGGCAAACACTTTTTCACAGCACTGTCCATCATTTAATTGATGAATTGGGAACTCCAATATATAACTCAAATGAATGACAACTGTCCCTTAAAGTGTGCCCTCCTCCACAATGGCAATTTATTTGGTGCAGTCCCAATTGGCTTTTCAATTTCTCTTTGTAAAGATTACTGAGACAAGAAGAGAGTAATTGAGTTGTTGCAATATCACAAACACAATTGGATAATCCTCGTTGATCTTGACCCCTTTATTCCCCCCCCCCCCCCCACAAGCCTGTTTCCGTTCATTACCAGGCCAAATTTTACAATTCTGACAAGTGTCATTTTATGGCGTAATAACTCTGGAATGCTTCAGCGGATCCCACTGATTATGAGAATTTTTTTTTCATGACATATTGTACTTCATGATAGTGGTAAAATTTCTTCGATATATAACTTGCGTTTATTTGTGAACATTTTTTGCAGTTTTCAAACTTTAGGTTTTTATGCCCTTAAATCAGAGAGATATGTCACAGATAATAGTTAAGAAATAACATTTCCCACATGTCTACTTTACATCAGCACAATTTTTGAAACACATTTTTTTTATTATTAGGAAGTTTAGTGGGGGTAAAAAATTTACCAGCGATTTCTCATTTTTCCAACAAAATTTACTAAACCATTTTTTTAAGGATCGCATCATATTTGAAGTGACTTTGATGGGCTTATATGACAGAAAATATCCAAAAGTGACACCATTCTAAAAACTGCAACCCTCAAGGTGCTCAAAACCACATTCAAGATGTTTATTAACCCTTCAAATGCTTCACAGGAACTGAAGCAAGGAAAAAATGAAGCTCGGAAGGGAAGGAGCTCCATTTGACTTTTTGAATGTAAAATTTGCTGGAATAATTAGCGGACGCCATGTCTCTTTTGGAAAGTCTCTGTGCCTAAACAGTGGAAACTGCTCACAAGTGACACCATTTTGAAGACTAGACCCCTCAGGGATCTTAGCTAGATGTGTGGTGAGCTCCTTGTGCTTCATAGAAGTTTATAACGTTGAGCTGTGAAAATAAAAAAATATATAATTTTTCCCACAAAAATGTTTTTTAGCCCCAAATTTTGCATTTTCACAAGTGTAACAGGAGAAATTGCACAATTTGTTGATGCTTATACCCAATATGTGGAAGAGAACTACTGTTCGGGCACACAGCAGGACTTGGAAGGGGAGAGCGCCATTCGACTTTTTGAATGCAAAATATGCTGGAATAATTAGCGGACGCCATGTCGAGTTTGGAGAGCCCCTGATGTGTCTAAACAGTGGAAGCCCCCCACAAGTGACCCCATTTTGGAAATTAGACCCCTCAAGGAATGTATCTAGATGTGTGATGAGCACCTTGAACCCACAGGGTGCGTTACAGAATTATACAACGTTGATCTGTGAAAATGATTTCCACAAAAATGTTGTTTTAGCCCTAATTTTTTTATTTTCACAGGGGTAGCAGGAGAAAAAGTACCCCAAAATTTGTTGTGCAATTTCTCCTGAGTGCACCGATATCCCATATGTGGTCAAAAACTACTTTTGAGGCACAGTGCAAAGCTCAGAAAGGAAGAAGTGCCATATTGGAGTTCAGATTTTTCTGGACTGTTTTGAGGGTGCCATGTAACATTGGCAGAGCCCCTTAGGTGCCAGAACAGCAGATTTCCCCCCCCCCATAAGAGACCCCATTTTACAAACTACAATTCTCAATGAAGTCATCTAAGGATGCAGTGATCATATTGACACCACAGGTGGGTCACAGAATTTTATACCATTGGGCAGTGAAGAAAAAAATAATTACATTTTTACCACCAAAATTTTGTTTTATCCCCAAATTTTACATTTTCACAATGGTAAATGGGTAAAAATGGCACCAAATTCGTCCCACAATTTCTGCTGAATGTATAAATACCCCATATGTGGCTGTACAGTACTACTTAGCCATACGACGAGATTCGGGAGGGACGGAGTGCTATTTGCCTCCTGGAGCGCAGATTTTCCTAGAATAATTTTCTGGACTCTATATACAAAGCCCCTAAGAGCTAGAAGAGCAGAATTCCCCTTCAAGTGACCCCCCATTTTGGAAATTATACCGCTTTGGCAATTTATCTACAAGTATAATGATGATTTTGACTCCATAGGTGTTTTTTTCCAGAAACAAACAGCAGTGGATGTTTCTGAATGAAAATTGTAAACTGCTGTTGCAGTGACCAGTACATTGTGCCCAACTTGTGCTTCAGGATTGGATTTGGAAGCGCAGAATTCATTGGATTTCTTTTGGGGGGACGAGGAGCCATAGTGCTTTCCCAAAGCCTTCGTACTACCAGGAACGTGGAAGTCCCTATATTTCCATTAACAGATGACGGACGTGTGTGGGGACTTTTTTTTTTTATGTGGATTCATTTGAAGCCTTTGTTGGGAACATTTTACATAACATTTTGGATCGCATTTATCCGGCAGTCTACGCTTCTCACTAAATTAGAATATCATCAAAAAGTTAATTTATTTCAGTTCTTCAATATTTTTTTATGTTTGGCTGCTGTCACACACTAAAAAACATTTGTTTTGTTTTTTTGCAGAAACAAGTTATGCATCCCATGGTTTTGAGAGCTATAATTGTTTCCATATTTCGGCCAACAGTGTCATGAAACGGCTTGTTTTTTGCGGGACAAGTTGTCATTTATTTTGGTACCAATTTCGGACACATGACAATTTTTTTGATCGCTTTTTATTATGATTTTTGAGAGGCAGAATGAACAAAAACTAGAAATTCACGAATTGTTTTTTTGAAGATTTTTTTATGTCGTTCTGCGTGTAGTAAAATTGATAAGGCAGCTTTATTCTTCGGGCCAGTACAATTACAGCGATACCACATTTATATATTTTTTTAATGTTTTGCCACTGCTTTTACACAATAAAAACTATAGAAAAAATAATTATAGAAAAAATTATTATTTTTGCATCGCTTTATTCTGAAAGCTATAACTTTTTTATTTTTCAGCTCACTGAGCTGTATGGTGGTTTGTTTTTTGCAGAACAAGATGACGTTTTCAGCTATACCATTTTTCTTTACATTCGTCTTTTTGATTGCGTTTTATTCCACTTTTTGTTCGAAGATATGATGATAAATCATTGTTTTTGCCTTTTTTTTTTTTTTAAGCGGATAACTAGTGGGACAGTTTTATAGGTCAGGATATTCCGGACACGGCAATACCAAATATGTTTACTTTTTTTTTTCTTCCTTAAAAATATTTTTTTATGGGCACATTATATATATTTTTATTATTATTTTGTCATTTTTTTCAAATATTTTTACAATTATTTTTTAACTTTTTTTTTTTTTACAATTTTTTTACTTATAAAGTACAGGAATGCAGGAGTGTTGCTATACTTTGTAAACTGTCAGCGCTGCACTGACAGACAAACTTGCTACACCATGCTCAGAGCATGGTGTAACAAGTTTGCTAACTCTGGTGACCTGGATTTTGTCATGACAACATCGGGTCACCATGGCAATGATCGGGCCCCTGTGATGACATCGCAGGGTCGCTGATCGGAGAGCAAAAGGGGCTCCCTCCCTCTATATACCTACAAAATGCTTCGACTGCTTTCGATTGCAGCATTTAAGCATTTAGTGGGTTAAAATGCCGGGAGCGGTGCAGGCACCATTCCTAGCACTGAGTACCAGGTGTCAGTTTGTCAGCTGTCAGAATCAGCTGACACCTGGTGGCGATCGCGCGCATCTTCTATGAGCACAAAATCTCCTGGACGTAAGTATACGTCCAAGGTCGGTAAATACTTACCGATCTGGACGTATGGAAACGTCCAAGGTCGTGAAGGGGTTAAAATGGTATGCTTACTTTTTGATCAGCAACGCAGATAAACCAAGAATCCTTGTTTTCTGTGCATATGGGACAACAGAGATTGTGAGAAGCATTTGGTGTATATGAATTGGCCTCCATGATCTGACCTCAAATCTGGTGATCCAAACGTTCTACATGAGCCACTTGTTGACAGAAAGAACATTATATTCCTACCTCTGCACATGAAACTGGGTCTCATGAAGCAAATCGTTAAAGCTTTGCCAACTGAATGAGAGACTGTTACAAGTACCTCATTTTGGCATTTCCTAGCCTGTCATTTGAAAAAATAAAGGTCAGTGTGTTTGATGGTCCCAAGATTTGACAGATCATCAAACATGAACATATCATCAGGACAATGTCAGAACTCCAAAAGAATGATTGGTTATCATTCAAAGACCTTGTCGAGGACTTTCTTGGAAATACACCTGCAAATTACAACAAAATTGTCCAGAAACTCTGGGTGAGCTACAAAATGTTTGGTTACAACATGAGCATCAAGGTGCATTTTCTGCATAGCCATCTTGCTAACTTTGGTGAACGATTCCACCAAGATTTGAAGACCATGGAGGGACGGTATCCGGGTTGATGGAATGTACAGTGCTGGCCAAAAGTATTGGCACCCCTGCAATTCTGTCAGATAATACTCAGTTTCTTCCTGAAAATGATTGCAATCACAAATTCTTTGGTATTATTCTTTTCATTTAATTTGTCTTCAATGAAAAAAACACAAAAATAATTGTCCTAAAGCCAAATTGGATATAATTCCACACCAAACCTAAAAAAGGGGGTGGACAAAAGTATTGGCACCATTTGAAAAATCATGTGATGCTTCTCTAATTCGTGTAATTAACAGCACCTGTAACTTACCTGTGGCACCTAACAGGTGTTGGCAATAACTAAATCACACTTGCAGCCAGTTAACATGGATTAAAGTTTACTCAACCTCTTTCCTGTGTCCTTGTGTGTACCACATTGAGCATGGAGAAAAGAAAGAAGACCAAATTGTGAGGAAGCATGAGCAATCTCAAGGCTACAAGTCCATCTCCAAAGACCTGAATGTTCCTGTGTCTTCCGTGCGCAGTGTCATCAAGAAGTTTAAAGCCCATGGCACTGTGGCTAACCTCCCTAGATGTGGACGGAAAAGAAAAATTGACGAGAGATTTCAATGCAAGATTGTGCGGATGGTGGATAAAGAACCTCGACTAACATCCAAACAAGTTCAAGCTACCCTGCAGTCCGAGGGTACAACAGTGTCAACCCGTACTATCCGTCAGCGTCTGAATGAAAAGGGACTGTATGGTAGGATACCCAGGAAGACCGCACTTCTTACCCCGAGACATAAAAAAGCCAGGCTGGAGTTTGCAAAACTTACCTGAGAAAGCCTAAAATGTTTTGGAAGAATGTTCTCTGGTCAGATGAGACAAAAGTAGAGTTTTTTGGGAAAAAGCATCAACATAGAGTGTACAGGAAAAAAAAGAGGCATTCAAAGAAAAGAACACGGTCCCTACAGTCAAACATGGTGGAGGTTCCCTGATGTTTTGGGGTTGCTTTGCTGCCTCTGGCACTGGACTGCTTGACCGTGTGCATGGCATTATGAAGTCTGAAGACTACCAACAAATTTTGCAGCATAATTGCACCAGGGATTGAAGCTTGAAGAGGACCATTTGCATATTCCAGGTGCCTTCTGGAAAAGCGAAGAGTCTCCTTCAGCTAGAAGATCGTTGGGTACAGCCGGGACCAGCTGCTTGGAAAGCATCGCCAAACCAGGGATTGAAGCTTGAAGAGGACAATTTGCATATTCCAGGTGCCTTCTGGGAAAAGCGAAGAGTCTCCTTCAGCTAGAAGATCGTTGGGTACAGCCGGGACCAGCTGCTTGGAAAGCATCGCCAAACCAGGGATTGAAGCTTGAAGAGGACAATTTGCATATTCCAGGTGCCTTCTGGGAAAAGCGAAGAGTCTCCTTCAGCTAGAAGATCGTTGGGTACAGCCGGGACCAGCTGCTTGGAAAGCATCGCCACAAGAAAGAAGACAGACATCAAGTCAGCAGGGACAAGGAGCAGCATGGCAGATGTGACAACCTACATGGTCAGCTGCAACATGTGCTACATGTTCACAGATCGACCAGAAGCTGAAACCAACTTCACCTGCCAGAAGTGTAGACTACTGGCTCTTTTAGAAGAAAAGGTGCGGGGACTGGAAGAAAGAATTGCGACATTAAAACTCATCAAGGAAAATGAAGACTTCCTGGACAGAACAGAAGCGTCACTACTGGTCACGGAAAGTCAAGGAAGCATCAGAGTACCTCCAGAGGCAGACAAGTGGAGGCAAGTGACCAAAAGAAGCAAGAAGACCATGGAGACACCACCAACCACACAACTGAGAAACAGATTCCAAGGACTTGTGGAGGACGAAGATGGCACACCTAAGGATGAGGAACTACCAGCAAGCAAAAAAGAAAAGAGCACCCAGAAACACCCAGAAGCGACAAAAAAAAAGGACAGCCAAGAAGGGAAGAAGAGTGGTGGTGGTGGGAGACTCACTACTGAGAGGAACAGAAGCAGCTATCTGCAGACCGGACATAACCGCAAGAGAAGTATGCTGCCTCCCAGGGGCGAAGATCAAGGATGTTACCGATAGGATACCGAAGCTCATCAGTTCCAAGGATGTCCACCCATTTCTTCTGATACATGTTGGCACCAATGACACGGCAAAGAAGGACCTACCGACAATCTGCAAGGACTTTGAAGCATTGAAGAAGAAAGTAAAAGAACTGGATGCGCAGGTAGTTTTTTCTTCTATCCTTCCAGTAGACGGGCATGGCGTCAGGAGATGGAACAGGATCCTTGATGTGAACAACTGGCTGAGACGATGGTGCAGACAACAAGGATTTGGATTCCTGGACCACGGTGTGAATTACCTCTATGACGGACTCCTTGCTAGAGACGGACTACACCTCAACAAACCCGGGAAACACACGTTCGCCAGGAGACTCGCAACACTCATCAGGAGGGCGTTAAACTAGAAGAAGAGGGGATGGGAAGAAAAACGCCGGACACGAAAATGCAACGAGAGAACATACTAATGAAAGATATGAAGTGCGACAAAGAAGGTCCAAGACAAGATACTTGGAAGGGAGGTAAGAAAATTTCTAATACAATCCACAGGGAGAAGATTGGAACAAAACAAAATCGTGTAAACTGCGTGCTAGCAAATGCCAGGAGCCTTACAAACAAGATGGATGAACTGGAAGCAGAAATATTTACAGGCAACTATGACATAGTGGGAATAACCGAGACATGGTTTGATGAAAGCTATGACTGGGCAGTTAACTTACAGGGTTACAGTCTGTTTAGAAGGGATCGAAGAAGTCGGAAAGGGGATGGAGTCTGTCTATATGTAAAGACGTGTCTAAAGCCTACAATACGGGAGGATGTATGGGAGGGAAATGAGGAGGTCGAGTCCTTATGGGTGGAGATACATGGGGCAAAAAACAATAATAAAATTATCATAGGAGTCTGTTATAAACCACCAAATATAGCAGAAGTCACGGAAAGTCTATTAATGAGACAAATAGACGAAGTAGCAAAAAATAACGAGGTGATTATTATGGGGGACTTCAACTACCCCGATATAGACTGGGAAACCGAAAGCTGTAGATCTCAGAAAGGAAACAGGTTTCTGTCAATTATCAAAGACAATTATTTGTCACAACTTGTGCAGGAACCAACTAGAGGGACGGCCCTTTTAAACTTAATATTAACTAACTGGCCAGACAGAATAACTGAGGTGCAGGTCGGGGGGCACCTGGGAAATAGTGACCACAACATTATACAATTCCACATGTGCTTCAGTAGGGTGCCCAGCAAGGGAGTCACAAAAACACTGAACTTCAGGAGGGCAAAGTTTGATCAGCTAAGAGATGCCCTTCACCTTATAGACTGGGATAATATCTTCAGTAATAGGAGCACGGATAGAAAATGGGAAATTTTCAAAACAGTCCTACATAGTCACTGTAGAAGGTACATACCTTATGGGAATAAAAGGGCTAGGAATAGGAGGAAGCCAATGTGGCTAAATAAGGAAGTCAAGAGGGCAATGAAAAACAAAAAAAGGGCTTTCGGTAAACTTAAACAAGAAGGCAGCGAGGAAGCGCTAATATCTTATAGGGAAAAAAACAAAATCTGTAAGAAACAAATAAGAATAGCAAAAGAGGAGACAGAGAGACTAATTGCCAAGGAAAGTAAACAGTAAAAGGATTAAAACTGATGGAGTTGGCCCATTGAAAAATAACCTGGGTAAAATCATAGAGGGCGATGAGGGTAAAGCAAACCTACTCAATAGCTTCTTCTCCACTGTTTTCACAAAAGAAAACAATTTATCGGAGGAAATGCAGAGTGATAAAGTAAACCCTCCGCTAAATATCACCCACCTAACCCAGGAGGAAGTTCGGAAATGCCTAAATAATATCAAAATAGACAAGTCACCAGGCCCAGATGACATACACCCCCGGATACTAAAAGAATTAAGTAATGTGATAGACAGGCCGCTGTATCTTATATTCAAGCACTCTTTATGGACAGGGACTGTCCCACTAGACTGGCGCCAAGCAAATGTGGTACCAATATTCAAAAAGGGGTCTAAAAGTGACCCTGGGAACTATAGACCAGTCAGCTTAACGTCTGTTGTGGGTAAATTGTTTGAAGGATTTCTTAGAGATGCTATTGTAGAATATCTTAATGATAATAACTGTCTAACTCCATATCAACATGGATTCATGAGGGATCGCTCCTGCCAAACAAACCTGATCGCCTTCTACGAGGAGGTGAGCTCACAGCTGGACAGGGGAGAGTCAGTAGATGTTGTATACCTTGACTTCTCCAAAGCGTTTGATACCGTGCCACACAAAAGGTTGGTATATAAAATGAGAATGCTTGGTCTGGGGGATAATGTGTGCAAGTGGGTAAATACCTGGCTGAGTGATAGAAAGCAGAGGGTGGTTATCAATGGAGTAAGCTCAGGGTGTGTCAGGGTTACTAGCGGGGTGCCTCAAGGGTCTGTCTTGGGCCCTATATTATTTAATATATTTATTAATGATCTAGTGGAAGGGTTGCATAGTAAAATAGCAATATTTGCAGATGATACTAAACTTTGTAAAGTAGTTAATACAGATGAGGATAGGGCACAGCTACAGGAGGATTTAGATAAATTGGGGAGTTGGGCCAAAAAATGGCAAATGGGGTTCAATGCCGATAAATGTAAGGTCATGCACATGGGAAAGAAAAACAGCAGTCACCCATACATATTAAATGGGAAACCGTTGGGGAAATCTGACATGAAGAAGGACCTGGGCGTCTTGGTTAATAGCAAATTAAATTGGAGTGCCCAGTGTCAGGCAGCAGCTGTGAAGGCAAATAGAGTCATGGCATGCATCAGAAGAGGAATAGGGGCATATGATGAGAACATTGTTCTTCCTCTGTATAAAGCGCTGGTAAGGCCGCACTTAGAATATTGTGCACAGTTCTGGGCTCCGGTGCTCAGGAAAGACATACTGGAGCTAGAGAGGGTACAAAGGAGGGCGACTAAGGTAATAAAGGGAATGGAGGGACTAGAATACCCAGAGAGGTTGTCAAAATTAGGCCTATTTACATTGGAAAAGAGAAGGCTTAGGGGAGACCTCATAAACATGTATAAATACATCAGGGGGCAGTACAGAGATCTCTCCCATGACCTGTTTATACCAAGGATGGTGACAAAGACGAGGGGGCACACTATGCGTCTGGAGGAAAGGAGGTTCCTGCACCAGCATAGAAGGGGATTCTTTACGGTCAGAGCCGTGAGACTCTGGAACTCTCTGGGAGAGGAAGTGGTGATGTCCAACTCACTTAAAGAGTTCAAGAGAGCCCTGGACGCCTTTCTTGAGAACAATAAAATTACATTTTATGCTTAGTTAATTAATCCAGGGATTTAATCTGACTGCCAGATTGGTGTCGGGAAGTGAATTTTTCCTCAATGATGTAAATTGGCCTATACCACATGGTATTTTGTTGCCTTCCCCTGGATCAACGCTGCGGAATAGCTGCAGGGCACAAGAAATAGGCTGAACTGGATGGACGCTTGTCTTTTTTCGGCCTTATAAACTATGTAGCTATGTAATGTAGAGCCCAGTGTGAGAAAGCTAGGTCTCCCTCAGAGGTCATGGGTCTTCCAGCAGGACAATGACCCAAAACACACTTCCAAAAGCACTATAAAATGGTTTTAGAGAAAGCACTGGAGACTTCTAAGGTGGCCAGCAATGAGTCCAGACCTGAATCCCATAGAACACCTGTGGAGAGATCTCAAAATGGCAGTTTGAAGAAGGCACCCTTCAAATATCAGGGACCTGGAGCAGTTTGCCAAAGAAGAATGGTCTACAATTCCAGCAGAGCATTTGTGACACCCCAGGGGTCTGGTTGCCACAGTGATAGAGATATTACGTCTGAGAGCAGGTGGGAGGTCCTTTGGTCAGGGATCCTGTGCATGCCACACCTCCTGCCCAGTCTTGGGAGGGGAAGGACTTCCCCTATATAAACCTGGGGCTGAGGCAGGGTAGGGAGTTCTGAGAGGAGAAGACAGGGAGCAGAGCTGCTCTATGGGCTCTGCTCCACAGGCAGGCCCTGTCCAGGGGCCTGAGCCTGCAGACAAGGAGAGTGGAGACAAGAAGCAGCATAGGAAACAGCAGAGTTCCAAGGAGTCAGGGGCTGGCAGCTGCAGCGCTCGCCCTGACTAAGAAGATTCTTTACCGGACCCGGAGTCCGAGGCTGTGGGGACTAACTTCTACCCAGCAGCAGAATCCGTCAGGCAGGGGATTTCAGGTCCTCTGGCCCAGAAGCCCGAAGGCACGGTCACACGCGTGGGACCAGCACCGCCATCGTGGAGCGGAAGCCATTAGAAGGCCCCGAGTCACCGGCCATACGGGTGAGCACCACACGGTACACTCAGGGACGTGGGCTACTTACATCAGCTTCTAGCAAGGTAGCCAGAAGAGTACAGTCAGTTTGTGAGGCCTACAACTACGCCTGGCCAGGGGAGATCCCATCTGCTCAAAGACTGACCAGGCCCCGTTTGCTAGCAAGTACTCCGGGAGGGTCTATCGTTGTTACCAGTAAAGACCCTGAACTACACCGTACCGTCTCTGAGTGGTTCCTGCTACCCCCATCATCCACGTCGGCTGCCCTGAGGCCATACCCCTCCCGTTGGGGGTTATACTATCACGCTGCACAATCCTACCACCGGCCTCAGCGGTCTGCCCTGCAGCAGCAGCTCCCTGGCTGCACTCAACGGGTGGCGTAGTCATCAACTATTTACTACTAATAGACTGCCGTCTAGTTTGACTCCCTGGGCACGGACCGGGTCACCGCCACGAGACTACAACCCTCTACTGATCCGGCTCCGGGTAGGCTCCCGCATGCGCAACGCAGCGCGACACAGGCCCAGGGGCGCGTCACATTTAAAGAAACTCATTGATGGTTACCGGAAGCGGTTGTTCGCAGTTATTTTGGCTAAAGGTTGTGAAACCAAGTACTAGGCTGAGGGTGCCAATACTTTTATCCGGCCTTTTTTTGGAGTTTTGTGTGAAATAATCAATGATTTGATTTTTGCTTCATTCGCTTTTGTGTTTTTTCCTTGCAAGCAAATTAAATGAAGAGAATAATACCAAAGAATTTGTGATTGCAATCATTTTCAGGAAGAAACTGAGTATTATCTGACAGAATTGCAGGGGTGCCAATACTTTTGGCCGGCACTGTATGTCACATGTCCTTGCCCTATAATACCCAGCCATTTTCCCCGTCGCCACCATTTTCTCACTGCTGCAGCTGCGTGTTAGACGGCACCGCTGTTGCTGTGTGCGCTATACTTTGTTAATTTCAAGCCAATTTTCGCACAAATCTACAGATAGCTTGGGAGTAGAGAAGAGTTGTGATTGCAGTCCTTTTAAGGACTAGGTTACATCACTTCATACGACTTTTATCAGGCAGGTCTGTGCTCTTAAATAGATAGGTTGGGAGTAAAGACTAATTGTAATTGCAGTCCTTTTCAGGGCTAGGTTACATCAGTTCCTATCACTTTTTGCCAGGCAGGTCTGTGCCAGTGCTGTGCAAGCTTTATTCACAGCATTTGGCTAAATCTAGCAAAGCAAATCCTTTTTGGCCTATTGCAGAGTGTGTTAGTCAGTGGAGTAGCCAATCTGTGTTGCAAGCTACACCACCTGTGTTTAGAATACAAATTTTTTTACTGCACCTAGTGAAGAAAAACCTTTTGGGCATAGCATCATTCTATTAGTCCATCTATACTAACCTCCACCAGGTTGCAAATTCAATATAATTTTTTTCTGCATTGAGCTCTGAAAAAATATTTAGGCTTCTAGCAGTGTGTGGGACTTGTTCTATTAGTCCATCTATACTAACCTCCATCAGGTTGCAAATTCAATATAATTTTTTTCTGCATCTAGCTCTGAAAAAATATTTAGGCTTGTAAAGTGTGTGGGACTTGTTCTATTAGTCCATCTATAATGACCTCCATCAGGTTGCACATTCAATATAATTTTTTTCTGCATCTAGCTCTGAAAAAATATTTCAGCTTGTAGCAGTGTGTGGGACTTGTTCTTTTAGTCCACCTATACTAATCTCCATCAGGTTGCTAATTCAATATAATTTTTTTCTGCATCTAGCTCTGAAAAAATATTTAGGCTTCTAGCAGTGTGTGGGACTTGCTCTATTAGTCCATCTATACTAACCTACATCAGGTTGCAAATTCAATATAATTTTTTTCTGCATCTAGCTCTGAAAAAATATTTAGGCTTGTAAAGTGTGTGGGACTTGTTCTATTAGTCCATCTATACTGACCTCCATCAGGTTGCAAATTCAATATAATTTTTTTCTGCATCTAGCTCTGAAAAAATATTTCAGCTTCTAGCAGTGTGTGGGACTTGCTCTATTAGTCCATCTATACTAACCTCCATCAGGTTGCAAATTCAATATAATTTTTTTCTGCATCTAGCTTTGAAAAAATATTTAGGCTTGTAGCAGCGTGTGGGACTTGTTCTATTAGTCCATCTATAATGACCTCCATCAGGTTGCAAATTCAATATCATTTTTTTCTGCATCTAGCTCTGAAAAAATATTTCGGCTTCTAGCAGTGTGTGTGACTTGTTCTATTAGTCCATCTATACTAACCTCAATCAGGTTGCAAATTCAATATAATTTTTTTCTACATGTAGCTCTGAAAAAATATTTCAGCTTGTAGCAGTGTGTGGGACTTGTTCTATTAGTCCATCTATACTGACCTCCATCAGGTTGCAAATTCAATATAATTTTTTTCTGCATCTAGCTCTGAAAAAATATTTCAGCTTGTAGCAGTGTGTGGGACTTGTTCTATTAGTCCATCTATACTAACCTCCACCAGGTTGCAAATTCAATATAATTTTTTTCTGCATCTACAGTACAGACCAAAAGTTTGGACACACCTTCTCATTTAAAGATTTTTCTGTATTTTCATGACTATGAAAATTGTACATTCACACCGAAGGCATCAAAACTATGAATTAACACATGTGGAATTATATACTTAACAATAAAGTGTGAAACAACTGAAAATATGTCTTATAGTCTAGGTTCTTCAAAGTTGCCACCTTTTGCTTTAATGACTGCTTTGCACACTCTTGGCATTCTCTTGATGAGCTTCAAGAGGTAGTCACCGGAAATGGTTTTCACTTCACAGGTGTGCCCTGTCAGGTTTAATAAGTGGGATTTCTTGCCTTTTAAATGGGGTTGGGACCATCAGTTGTGTTGTGCAGAAGTCTGGTGAATACACAGCTGATAGTTCTACTGAATAGACAGTTAGCTGTTTTTTTTTGCCATAATACAAATTCTAAGTAAAGAAAAACGAGTGGCCATCATTACTTTAAGAAATGAAGGTTAGTCAGTGCGAAAAATTGGGAAAACTTTGAAAGTGTTCCCAAGTGCAGTTGCAAAAACCATCAAGCGCTACAAAGAAACTGGCTCACATGAGGACCATCCCCAGGAAAGGAAGTCCAAGAGTCACCTCTGCTTCTGAGGATAAGTTTATCCGAGTCACCAGCCTCAGAAATCGCAGGTTAACAGCAGCTCAGATTAGAGACCAGGTCAATGCCACACAGAATTCTAGCAGCAGACACATCTCTTCAACAACTGTTAAGAGGAGACTTTGTGCAGCAGGCCTTCATGGTAAAATAGCTGCTAGGAAACCACTGCTAAGGACAGGCAACAAGCAGAAGAGACTTGTTTGGGCTAAAGAACACAAGGAATGGACATTAGACCAGTGGAAATCTGTGCTTTGGTCTGATGAGTCCAAATTTTAGATCTTTGGTTCCAACCACCGTGTCTTTGTGCGACGCAGAAAAGGTGAACGGATGGACTCTACATGCCTGGATCCCACCGTGAAGCATGGAGGAGGAGGTGTGGGGGTGCTTTGCTGATGACACTGTTGGGGATTTATTCAAAATTGAAGGCATACTGAACCAGCATGGCTACCACAGCATCTTGCAGCGGCATGCTATTCCATCCGGTTTGCGTTTAGTTGGACCATCATTTATTTTTCAACAGGACAATTTCCCCAAACACACTTCCAGGCTGTGTAAGGGCTATTTGACCAAGAGGGAGAGTGATGGGGTGCTACGCCAGATGACCTGGCCTCCACAGTCACCAGACCTGAACCCAATCGAGATGGTTTGGGGTGAGCTGGACCGCAGAGTGAAGGCAAAAGGGCCAACAAGTGCTAAGCATCTCTGGGAACTCCTTCAAGATTGTTGGAAGACCATTTCCGGTGACTACCTCTTGAAGCTCATCACGAGAATGCCAAGAGTGTGCAAAGCAGTCATCAAAGCAAAAGGTGGCTACTTTGAAGAACCTAGAATATAAGACATATTTTCAGTTGTTTCACACTTTTTTGTTAAGTATATCATTCCACATGTGTTAATTCATAGTTTTGATGCCTTCGGTGTGAATGTACAATTTTCATAGTCATGAAAATACAGAAAAATCTTTAAATGAGAAGGTGTGTCCAAACTTTTGGTCTGTACTGTAGCTCTGAAAAAATATTTAGGCTTCTAGCAGTGTGTGGGACTTGTTCTGTTAGTCCATCTATACTGACCTCCATCAGGTTGCAAATTCAATATAATTTTTTTCTGCATCTAGCTCTGAAAAAATATTTCAGCTTGTAGCAGTGTGTGGGATTTGTTCTATTAGTCCATTTATACTAACCTCCATCAGGTTGCAAATTCAATATAATTTTTTTCTGCATCTAGCTCTGAAAAAATATTTAGGCTTCTAGCAGTGTGTGGGACTTGTTCTATTAGTCCATCTATACTAACCTCCATCAGGTTGCAAATTCAATATAATTTTTTTCTGCATCTAGCTCTGAAAAAATATTTAGGCTTGTAAAGTGTGTGGGACTTGTTCTATTAGTCCATCTATACTGACCTCCATCAGGTTGCAAATTCAATATAATTTTTTCTGCATCTAGCTCTGAAAAAATATTTCGGCTTGTAGCACTGTGTGGGACTTGGTCTATTAGTCCATCTATACTGACCTCCATCAGGTTGCAAATTCAATATAATTTTTTTCTGCATCTAGCTCTGAAAAAATATTTAGGCTTCTAGCAGTGTGTGGGACTTGTTCTATTAGTCCATCTATACTGACCTCCATCAGGTTGCAAATTCAATATAATTTTTTTCTGCATCTAGCTCTGAAAAAATATTTCAGCTTGTAGCAGTGTGTGGGACTTGTTCTTTTAGTCCACCTATACTAATCTCCATCAGGTTGCAAATTCAATATAATTTTTTTCTGCATCTAGCTCTGAAAAAATATTTCAGCTTCTAGCAGTGTGTGGGACTTGCTCTATTAGTCCATCTATACTAACCTCCATCAGGTTGCAAATTCAATATAATTTTTTTCTGCATCTAGCTCTGAAAAAATATTTAGGCTTGTAGCAGCGTGTGGGACTTGTTCTATTAGTCCATCTATACTGACCTCCATCAGGTTGCAAATTCAATATCATTTTTTTCTGCATCTAGCTCTGAAAAAATATTTAGGCTTCTAGCAGTGTGTGTGACTTGTTCTATTAGTCCATCTATACTAACCTCAATCAGGTTGCAAATTCAATATAATTTTTTTCTACATGTAGCTCTGAAAAAATATTTCAGCTTGTAGCAGTGTGTGGGACTTGTTCTATTAGTCCATCTATACTGACCTCCATCAGGTTGCAAATTCAATATAATTTTTTTCTGCATCTAGCTCTGAAAAAATATTTCAGCTTTTAGCAGTGTGTGGGACTTGTTCTATTAGTCCATCTATACTAACCTCCACCAGGTTGCAAATTCAATATAATTTTTTTCTGCATCTAGCTCTGAAAAAATATTTAGGCTTCTAGCAGTGTGTGGGACTTGTTCTATTAGTCCATCTATACTGACCTCCATCAGGTTGCAAATTCAATATAATTTTTTTCTGCATCTAGCTCTGAAAAAATATTTCAGCTTGTAGCAGTGTGTGGGACTTGTTCTATTAGTCTATTTATACTAACCTCCATCAGGTTGCAAATTCAATATAATTTTTTTCTGCATCTAGCTCTGAAAAGATATTTAGGCCTCTAGCAGTGTGTGGGACTTGTTCTATTAGTCAATCTATACTAACCTCCATCAGGTTGCAAATTCAATATAATTTTTTTCTGCATGTAGCTCTGAAAAAATATTTCAGCTTGTAGCAGTGTGTGGGACTTGTTCTATTAGTCCATCTATACTGACCTCCATCAGGTTGCAAATTCAATATAATTTTTTTCTGCATCTAGCTCTGAAAAAATATTTCAGCTTGTAGCAGTGTGTGGGACTTGTTCTATTAGTCCATCTATACTAACCTCCATCAGGTTGCAAATTCAATATAATTTTTTTCTGCATCTAGCTCTGAAAAAATATTTAGGCTTGTAGCAGTGTGTGGGGCTTGTTCTATTAGTCCATCTATACTAACCTCCATCAGGTTGCAAATTCAATATAATTTTTATCTGCATCTAACCCAGCCAATACTTTTGGCCTAATACCACAGTTTGGCCACTCAGCTCTGCTCGGTTCCCATCCATTGTTTTTTTGTGCAAACAACTCCAGAGTTGTGAATTAGTTAACCACCAAAATGAGTGGAAAAAGGCCTGCTGCTGGTGGAAAGGGGAATAGGCATGTTGGGAAGGGGAAAAAAGGTTGTGTCCATGGGGTAGGTGTTAAAGCAACAGTAACATCTGCAGAAGAAAGACCATCTTCCAGCCAAACTAAAATGTCTACTTCTTTTAGCGGACAATGTGATAAGATCCCTTTCTTACGGCCACGCCAATCGCTACAAATTCCAGATGAGGCACAAAAACAGCAGGTGCTTCAACGGATATCAAGTGCTCCTTTAAGTAGGCTCTCCTCCACCTCAACTTCAACATCACAAATACTCCAGTCCTCAGAGGTGTCACCCCAATCGCACTTGCTTCCTCACAGCTCCCAAGTCTCCAGCTGCCCGTCTGAGTATGGGGTAGAACAGATGGTTGAGTCTGCAGAGCTGTTTACTCATACTATAGCCTGGGAATCAGAGGTCGGCTCCAGAGCTTCTGTGAATCCAGACGAGGAAATGATCTGCACTGATGCCCAGAATCTTTATGAGTCGGATCCAGGACCAGACGCAGAAGGTTCTGACCATAATGTAGACCCTCGTTCCCAAACTGTAACTCCTGTTGGTGGAGACAATGAGGAAGACGATGATGAGACTCAAATACCTGATTGGAGCGACAACTTTAGTTTTTTGTCAGGGCAGGAACAGGTTGGCTCTGAGGACGACGGGTGTGATAACACACAGTGTGATGATGATGAGGTTGGAGATCCCACTTACTGTCAACCCACAGTCAGCCAAGAGATGAGGTCAGCAGAGGAGGTGGAGGAGGATGCTAGTGACGACGAGGTCAGGTTGCGCCTTCCTGGACAGAGACGTAGTACTGGAAGCACGTCAACAACTGCATCCTCAAACACAACTCTGCCTCTGACCACAAGTCGTGGTGGCTCTTCAGGTCGCATGGGTGCTAAGCCTTGCATAGCCTGGGTATTTTTTCAGATCGATAAAGATGACCCAACTCGTGTTATCTGTAACATTTGTCAGCAAAAGCTAAGTAGAGGCCAAAAAATACATAGTTTGAGTACTTCATGCATGAACCGGCACATGGACATGAAGCATAAGTTGCAGTGGGAAGCTCACTGTGCTACAATGCGGCCTAGCCGGCCGGGCCAACCACCGTCTGCCACATCTTGTGCATCTGTGGCCTCTTCATCCTCTGTGACTGGGGGAACAGCAGTCACACCTGTTTTGGGACGCAGACCTGCCACCTCTTTACCCGCAACAGCCAGCGTGATTGGCAGGTCATCATTTTCTTTGGAGGTGGTAACACCAGCTGGTGTTGAGCGCTGTCCGACATCGATAGGTTGCCTTGATCCAAAGGTGGTGCTAACATGTCCCCCTGCATCTTCCTCACAGACCGGCAGTTTGCCGGGGACACCCTTCTCAACCCCGTCTAAGCACAACAGCCAGCCCTCGGTCCCTCAGATGTGGACAAGTAAAAGACCATTTCCTCCTAGCCATGAGAAAGCTAAGAGGTTGAATTTCACCATCTGCAAGCTCTTGGCTACAGAATGCTGCCTTTCCGCCTGGTGGACACAGAGGATTTTTGAGACCTTATGTCCGTCGCAGTGCCCCAGTACCAGATGCCCAGTCGGCACTACTTCTCAAAGAAAGGTGTGCCTGCGCTTCACCAGCATGTTGCACACAACATCAGCGCTTCTTTGAGAAACTCTGTGTGTGACAGGGTGCATTTCACCACAGACACTTGGACGAGTAGGCATGGACAGGGGCGTTACATGTCGCTGACTGGGCACTGGGTAACTATGGTGACAGCAGGACAAGGGGCTGCTGTCCAAATCTTGCCGTCCCCACGAGTTGTGCGTCAATCCTCTTTATCTTGAAGTTCCTCCACTGCTTCTGCCTCCTCAACCTCCTCTCGGTCCTCCACCTGCACCCAAAGCCTGTCTGGTCATGCCACAAGCTTTCTAACTGCGCAGAAGGGATCCTGCACACCTCCTTACTATGCTGGCAGCAGGGCTCAACGTCATCAGGCGGTTTTTACTTTGAAATGTCTGGGAAATGGGAGTCACACAGCTGAGGAGTTGTGGTCAGCTCTGGAGAACCAGTTTCATGAATGATTGTCTCCACTGGACCTGAAACCAGGGAAGGCCGTGTGCGACAATGCTGCAAACCTGGGTGCGGCCCTTTGCCGGGGCAATGTCACACACGTGCCTTGTATGGCTCACGTGTTGAACCTGGTTGTCCAGCAATTTTTAGCCCACTATTCTGGACTAGATGGCCTTCTGCAGAGGGCACGGTCGCTGTGTGCTCACTTCCGACATTCGCATCCCGCAGCTCAGCGACTTACATCTCTACAGAAGTCGTTGGGCCTGCCACTTCACCGGCTAAAATGCGATGTGCCTACCCGGTGGAATTCAAATCTGCACATGTTGCAGCAACTGTGGCAGCACCGACAAGCCCTGGTGCAATACGTTCTGACGTATAGCCTGGGCCAACAAGATCCAGAGGTGGGGCAAATCACGCTGGAGGAGTGGTCTCAGATCAGGGACCTATGCACCCTTCTGCACAGTTTTGAAATGGCGACGAAGATGTTTAGTGCTGACGATGCCATTATCAGCATGACTATTCCGGTGATTTACATGCTGGAGCACATGTTAAACAGAATTCGGAGTCAGGTGGTGGCACAAGAGGCGGTGGAGGAAGTAGAGGAGGAGGAGTTGTATGCGGAAGGGCTAACATCTGCAAGGTCCAGACGGTCGGCAGCACCAAGGCGGCAGGCATGTGAGGGTGGGGGAGATGGTTTTACCAGGGCGCATGGTAGCAGCCGAACTAGTGAGGAAGGTGCAGGAGCCCAGGAAGAAGTGGAGGACGAACTGATGGAAGACTCATCAGATGAGGGAGACCTTGATCACATTTCTGTTGTGTGAGGTTGGGGGGAGAGGACAGAGGAAGGAAGCATGATTGTTACCTCGCCACCAACACAACAGGGACTTGGTGCTCCTGGATGCGCAAGACACATGAGTGCTTTCTTGCTGCACTACCTGCAACATGACCCTCGAATTGTGAGAATTAGAAATAATCCTGACTACTGGGTTGCCACACTGTTAGATCCCCGGTACAAAAGTAAATTTGCAGAAATTATTCCTGCCATAGAAAGGGATGCACCCATGCAGGAGTATCAGCAGAGACTGTTGCAGAATCTTACATGTGCTTTTCACAAAACACCAGTGGTGCACGTAGTGAATCTCACAGTTCCAACTTGCCAACCGTGGGACCGTCGAGTGTTCAGCACTCAAACCGTAACAGAAACACAGTATCTGCTGGTAACATCAATTTTGCGGAATCATTTCACCACTTTTTTAGCCCATCCTTTGCAAGGCCACAGGAGACAAGAAGTCTGACACATAGTCAATGCCTAGAGACGATGGTACAGGAGTATCTCCAAGTAAACATTGAAGCCATGACTGTGTCACTAGACCCTTGCTATTTTTGGGCTTCCAATCTGGATAAATGGCTGGAGCTCGCCACTTACGCCTTGGAGATCTTGTCATGCCCCGCACTTTTTTGGTTTTAGAAGGGCATGACATGCCTATATCTGTGTCTCCCCCTCCTTTTACTCCTCCACCTCTTTTCTTTTCGCATGACTATATGTACTTGTCACTTTTCCATGTGTTAGTTGTGTCTTCTGAGCAGTTTGTCAGCTTTTGGACACCTTTGAAGGTGTTTTCTATGTGTTTCTATGTGTTTTTGTTTGCCTGCCATTGGTTTTAATGTTGTTCGAAGGTGTTCGACGAACAGTTTGGCGAACATAAGGGTGTTCGACGAACAGTTTGGCGAACATAAGGGTGCTCGACAAACCGAACCGAACTCGAACACTACGGGGGTGGCTCAACACTAAACACAAGTAAACAAAAAATGCAGTTTTCAAATGAATGTCTATTATTAAGGTAAAGAAATCCAAACCTACAGGGCCCCGTGTGATTGCCCCTAAACCTAAAAACTGGTTATCACTCTTCATGAGTCCCCTCTTACATAGCTCAACCACTCTCACTGTCTATTGTACCTGTGAATCAATGGTCATAACCTCATATAGCAATTACCTCCACCTGATGCTTCTCTCTTCTCTGGTACAAACACATGTGTAGCACCCAGCAGCACTCCACTCCCACCCAGAGTACAAAAAAAGTAGGATCCAGGCAAGCTGAGAAAGTAGCAAAAAAACTGGAGTTTATTCCACCCAATGCATACAAGCTAAGTTTCATTTTGACCTGTCTTTACCATAATATGTTAGAGTTGGAAGGGACCTCTGGGGTCATCGTGTTCAACCCCCTGCTCAATGCAGGATGCACTAAACCATCTCAGACAGATGTCTGTCCAGCCTCTGTTTGAAGACTTCCATTGAAGGAGAACTCTCCACCTTTCGTGGCAGCCTGTTCCTCTCATTGATCACCCTCAATGTCAAAAAGTATTTTTCAAATATCTAATCTGTTTCTCCCTTTCAGTTTCATTCCATTGCTTCTCGTGTTTCCATGGGCAAATGAGAATAAGGATGACCCCTCTACACTGTGACATCCCTTAAGATATTTGTAGACAGCTATTAAGTCTCATCTTAGCCTTCGTTTTTGCAGGCTAAACATTTCCAGATCTTTTGCTTGATAAAGATCTATAACAGGTTGAAATAGAACTAATATGTACTGGGTGGAATAAACTCCAGTTTTTTGCTCATTTGCCAACCAGCCTGGACGCTGTCTACTTTTTTTTTTTACTCTGGTACAGTCATCAGCATAACTCGCTATTATCATGTATCATATTGTAGCTCAACTAGGCCTTCAACAATACAATGGAGCTGTCACTAAAGATGCCTTTACACATTAAACTACAGCACAGTGCCTAGAAAAAGTATTCATACCCCATGGACTCTTCCACATTTTTTTACGTTACACCCACAAACTTAAATTAATTTTTTGGGGATTTTATGTGCTATACCAAAATATTGCAAAATTGCAAGTATTTGTGAAGTGTAAAGGAAATGATGCATGGTTTTCTAATTATTTAAAAAATATAAATCTGAAAATTGTGACGTGAATTTGTATTCTTCCCCCCTGAGTCAATACTTTGTAGGACCATCTTTCACTGTAATTACTGCTGCAAGTCTTTTGGGGTATGTCTCTACCAGATTTGCACATCTAGAGGCTAAAAATTTTTTGCATTCTTCTTTGCAAACTAGCTCTCACTCACTGAGATTGGATGGAGAGCGTCTATGAACAGAAATTTTCAAGTCTTGCGACAGATTCTCAATGGGACTTAGTTCTGGACTGTGACATTCATACACATGAATATGCTTTGATTTAAACCATTCCATTGTAGCTCTGGCAGTATATTTAGGGTTGTCCTGCTGGAAGGTGAATCTATGCCTCAGTCTGAAGTCTTTTGCAGCCTCTAACAAGTTTTCTTCCAGGATTGCCCTATATTTAGCACTATCAATCCTCCCTATCAACTCTGACCAGCTTCTCTGTCCCTGCTGAAGAAAAGCATCCCACAGCCTAATGCCACCATGTCTGACAGTGGGCATGGTGTTTTCAGGGTGATGTGTAGTTTCCCACCACAAAAATTACCACATTTAGCCCAAAAAGTTCTACTTTGGTCTCATCTGACCACATCAACTTTTTCCCCATGCTACCTGTGTACTCTACATGGCTTTTTTGCAAACTGCAAATGGAACTTCTTATGGCTTGCTCTCAAAAATGGCTTTCTTCTTGCCACTTTTCGATAAGGAACAGATTTGTGGAGTATACGGCTAATAGTTTCCTATGGACAGATTCTCCCAACAGAGCTGTGGATCTCTGTAGCTCTTTCAGCATGACCATGGGCCTCTTGGCTGTTTCTCTAATTATTGCTCTCCTTGCTTTGAATGTCAGTTTATTAGGATAGCTTATATCTTGGTAGGCTTGCAGTTGTGCCTTTTTTGAATGATGGATTGATTTAGGCCATTAGTAGATTAGGCAGCATGAAGCATGTTAAGGTAGTGTCCACATAATGTGCTTTTTTGTGTGCAATTTTTTAAAAAATCTACTGTAAAATCACTGCGATTTTACTGTGCTGCTAAAAAATAGTGTAAAAAACACACATCGTAAATGTTCTAATGCAGCGGCTTACTGCATTGTTAAAATGTCCAGGGGGTGTGTTCTGGCTGACCACGTACCTCCCCTTCAGGTGACTGATCACATGACTGTGACATCATCACAGGTCCTGTGCGCACAGAGGGATATATATATCCAGGTGGTTTTGAAACACAGGGGAGGGCAAGAGACCTGATCCCTGTGTCTGGGACACCATTGGCCCTGGAAGGCACGTGGCCTGGAGACCATGTCTGGTGAGCATTAAACCCCAGCTTTGGCAAAACAGAGCTGACAGAAGCAGCTAAGACCCGGCAAAGGTAAAAACGGTGCTTTATATGGACATTGATGTTGTACCTTGCTGAAGTCTGTATCTGAAGCCAAGCGGGCATAGCTGCCACTGAAAAGGCTCTAGGATATTACATGTGTAACATTCCCACTAGCCATTGAGATGGACTATGTTACAAGCAGTTTATGATGTGTAATAAACTTCTGGACTTCAGATTACCGGAAAACGTTGCATGTGTGCTTTAATTGACCTGGTGAAGTGAGTGCCCCTCCACATGATCATTAGCGCTACCTCACAGTTGGTTAGAGAATGCGAGCAACTGCAGCCTGGTTGCAAGGGGTAACGGCACAGGATGACGAACGTGGATGCAAGCATCTGGCAGTGGCTCGGCGGGGCCACGAAGATTAAAGCACCTGGCTGTAACTCGGTGGGGTTATGAAAATTGTCGTCACACTCAAACCTGGTTTGCTGTGGCTTGGTGGGGCTGCGAAAATTTTTCCAGGGAGAGAGGTGTGAGCAGCGTACCGTGATTGGCTATGAATGGAGCAGTATCCCAAGACAGAATGGAGAAGTGGTTAAATGACCGGCTGCAAACGCTCTTCAGCAAAATAGAGTGTCCTGAAGAAATGCGGGAGCTGATAAAGATGGCTGTGAAGGGAGCAGCAGATGAGACTGAAGCTGTTGAGCGATTAAGGTGTCTGTTAAAATCACAGCAACAAGACATGGTGCAGGAACAGCAGGAGCTGTTGGCATCGTACAGAATGGCGGCAGCGGACCATTCCTTGAGTTCTCCTGTGGTGCCGGTGCTATCGCAGAGTGCCCAGGGAGGTAGTAAGAGATGTTATGAACTGGGTCCTAAGACTATCGCGTGTTTTTTTAAAGAACCCCCTACAGGTGTGGTTGTCCAAAAAGGGACGGAGTCTCAAAAGAGGGTGGAGAATAGAATACCAAAATTGGTTACTGGTTGTGGGTTTGTACCGCCTAAAAATGACAATTCGACCGTTGATAACTGGGTAGCTCCAGTAGAAGGGGTGGACATCAAAGTGGGAGGTGACAACACCATGGGGAGTGACCCAGACCCCACAGTTTATGGTGACACTACTAAAGTAGAAACAGAGTTCAGTCAGGAGGAGTTAAAAGAGGTGAGAAAGTCCCCCTCTCGCCGTCAAAGGCGCAGGGGCCACAAAAAAGTTGCTCCGGTAGCCTTTGCTGAAAGGGAAAATAAAGAAAATGCAATGCTGTGAGCCTTTATTCCGAGTGTGGATCCTCCTTTAGAAGCAGAGGAGATGAGGATGGAAGAGGAGGTGACGTTGCCAGTAGCAACCATTGGTACAGTATCAGACAACAAAGAAGACCAGGAGGAAGAGTTGGATGCAGTTCTGCAGATTCTGTACAAGCAGGATGATCTACTGAGGCAGGAGGATTAGGAACTGACAGCCCTGAAGGGGGCGCTGAAAGAGGAGGTGGCCAATCATGACCAAGAGCTGGAGCCTGTCAAGCAGCCGTATCAGAGTGACGTGCAGCAACTAAGGAAAAACATGGAGAATGTGTCCCAGGACCAGCTGAGCCTGGAGTCTGAACAGCAGAAAATAAACCAGGTTGTTAGGAACTTGCAGCGAGAACTGGAGGAAAGCAGTGAGGAAATCAACCAATGGAAGGAAATCTTCCAGAAAAATAAAGAGGATCTCCGCAAAACCAAGGAGGAGGTTTTGCAGTTGAAGCTTGAGAAAGAGGAGTCTGAAGATGAGCTGAATGAAATGAAAAATCATTTCTCCCTGGTACAGTCAGAGCTGAACCAAGCGAAGAAAGGCTCTGTGGATGCGGAGGAAGCAGAAGTCACAAGAAAGGAAGTGCATAGATTTCAGGAGCAGGTGAAGCAGCTGATGCAGGAGAAGCAAAGGCTGGATGAGGGTCTTCACCAGAGAGACCGGGAGCTATCTGCCCTGAAAGGGGCATTAAAAGATGAAGTGTCTGTGTAACATACCTGGCGGTGTCCTTGCATAGTGGTCTATCTCCCACTGTGCAAGAGCGCGCACTTGATCTCCAGTCCAGTCTGCTAGCCTGGCTTCCCTCCATGCTGTCTGCTTGCCTCTGTTTCTGCTGCTTAAGGGCGGCACCCGATCACTTCCTGCTTCTTGTAGCTGCTGCAGGCACACCCCTTGTGCGTCCTCAGCCTATTGCTGTCTGTCACCTGGTATTTAACCCAGCTCCTCCCTGGAATCCATGCCTGAGCATTGTGTTCTGTCAGTTGGCTTCCGGTCACTGAGGTGCCAGGTCCTGTCTATGCTTCCTGCCTTGCGGTATCAGTTCCCGTGTCTGAACTGTGTCCTGTCTGAACTATCTTCTAGCCTGTTGTCTTCTGCCTATCCTGGAGGCTGTATTTCCAGGCCAGTGTGAACACGCTCCTAGCCTGTTTTTTCCGCCTTCTAGGGGCCGCATACCTAGACCCGTTCCTGTATCTTGCCTGTTCCTGTCTGAACACGCTCCTAGTCTTTTCGTTCCGCCTTCTAGGGGCCGCATACCTAGAGCCGCTCCTGTATCTTGCTGCTGTTTCTGTTCTTGTCTGAATACTCTCCTAGCCTGTTACCTGTTTTTCTCTATGTCCGTACCTTACCTTTTTCTGCAGAATCTGATCTCGTACCTAACTCCTACTCGTTGTCCCTGTACTCCCGTTTGTGAGTTTAGAGTCCACTCGCTACTTCATTGCAAGTATCCTGTGTGTACCTGGTTCTGCCTTTCCCTTCCAGTCTGTTCCATGTGAACAGAGCCCTGTCCCCTCTGCTCTGCCTTGCTCACCGCTCCGGCGGTTCTTGCCTGCTCTGCCTTGCTCACCGCTCCTGCGGTTTCCGCTGTGCTCTGACCCTTTGATCGCTGCTCCGGCAGTCTCGCTCTGCTCTGACCCTTTGCTCGCTGCTCCGGCAGTCTCGCTCTGCTCTGACCCTTTGCTCACTGCTCCGGCAGTCTCGCTCTGCTCTGACCCTTTGCTCGCTGCTCCGGCAGTCTCGCTCTGCTCTGACCCTTTGCTCGCTGCTCCGGCAGTCTCGCTCTGCTCTGACCCTTTGCTCGCTGCTCCGGCAGTCTCGCTCTGCTCTGACCCTTTGCTCGCTGCTCCGGCAGTCTCGCTCTGCTCTGACCCTTTGCTCGCTGCTCCGGCAGTCTCGCTCTGCTCTGACCCTTTGCTCGCTGCTTCGGCAGTCTCATCCTGCTCCTCTCTTGCTCACCGCTCCAGGCGGTCTCGTCTTGTTCTGCTCTTGCTCTGGGTGGCCTCACTCTGCTGTTTGTCCACCGCATCTGCGGTTCTGTTCCTGAGTCCCAGTCTGTACTGGGTCCTATCCACTCGGTGCTCCAACCTGTCGTACCTGCCAGTACCTCCCTGCCTGCATACCAGTCGTGCGTACCAGCATCCGCCAGTCTGCATACCAGCCGTGTCTGCCTATACCCAGCAGTCTGTGTGCCAGCCTAACCTGCCTGTTCCTGTATTCCCCTGTGTGGGTCAACAGCCGTGTCCGGGGTCTGTTCCGGAGTAGCACCTGGTCCCTCTGCTCGGTTCCTCCTTGGTGCACTGGCGTCATATGCCGTCGTGCGACCCTGGTCGGATCGGGTGGATACTTAGTTACGCCCCTCCAGGCATTCACTCTCCGGCACGGTCCAGTGGAATCACTACATATACACGCACACGCCACTCAGCCCGGGCATGTGCATTACAGTCTGGTCACGACCGTGAGGCAGAAAAGATGTGTGAAAAATTCAATAGGGAACTGCACACACCAAATGAGACTATGAGGATCTCCTCAAGGTTAAGAAAAAACTAGAGGATAAGGCTGATGCAGAGCACATGCGCCAAGTGATTGAGACCACTCTGCAGGACACCCGTGATGAGAATGATGATCTCCGCAGAAAGATCCTAGGACTGGAAGCTCAGGTGAAGGAGCTGAAGACGTTCTGTGATGATTGCCAGAGGGCAGAGACGTGCCTTAAAGTTAGAATCGGCAGGATGGAAGCTGAGCGGAAAAAGATGGAGGAGTCTATCGGAGAAGCCACAGACCAGGGTCAGGAGTTTGCCACTGGAGAAGGAAGGTATGAAGCAAATACATCCTCGAATAATGCGAGCTTGGATGATTCGGTGGATTTAAGAGCTGAGATCAAGGAGCTCAAGGAGATGCTACAAGCCCATTTGAAGCAAGAGGAGTTTGAGAGACTGGCTGTCAAGAGCAGAGTGGGTGCATTGGAGACAGAGAGGGCTGAGAGAATTCTGCTGATAAAGGAGCAGTTGAAGCAGGAAGAGCTTCAGAGATGGGCTGCTGAGAGGCGAGTAGCTGAGCTAGAGGAAGAAGTTTCCGAACTCAAAGGTCGCCTGGCAAAGTATCAATCAGTGAACGAGGACGCCTTGGAGAAGGAAAAGTGCGAACAAGTTGCACTTATTCCTTTCCACCATGAGAAGGTGGACCTGAGGAGAGCTGAGGAAGTGTTAAAAGATGATCAATATGGGATGGAAAATGTCAAGAGGAGAATTCTTGAGTTCATAGCTGTGAGTCAGCTCAGGGGAAGCATACAGGGTTAAGAATCTGAAAGTCAGTTGTCCCTGAAACCTGAGCCAGATGATCATTTGGAGACCACTGGTGAGACAGAAACTTCTCGGTACAAGTGCCTCATAGATGTACCCGAAGATTTGAGAGAAGAATGCACCAGAGTGTCAGTGCATGAAGAGTTTAAGAAGGCCGTGGGAGCCGGTAAGGTGTACTCGACCTCAGAAGCTCAACAGCTGGTGGTTCTGTCCACAACCGAAGTCACAGTGAAGAGGGTGGCTATCCTAAGTGACATGCACTGGCAATGTGTTCGCACCAAGCGGATTGTCCGGTTGAAGACGGAAGAAGCCATTAGACAACTGGAGCTTATGAGAAAAGCTCAAAGTCTGGGGGAAGAGGTCATCGGGGTGCCTCATGCTCTGGTAAGAAAGCTCATTGGGAGAAAAGGCCAAGCCATGCAAATGATGGTAAAAAAGTCTGGTGTGATAAAAGTAAACAGTCCCCGTGATCATCAGGACTGGATACCGGATGAAGACGGCATGGTGTCATTCTCATGCTGATGGAGTACCATGTGACCTACCTGCGAGAGGTAGAATAGTTGAATCTCGCCAGACTGAGAATGGAAAGACAGCGTCGCCTGAGCAGCGGAAGATGGCAGCCGTCTATAAATTGTGAGACCAGACAGAGAAAGGGCCCTCTTCTAAATAATAGAATAGCTACAGTAGAAGTTAGAAACCTTTCAAGATGTCCTGAGGATAGTGGGCGTGGGTTTAGAGGTAGTGAGTCCTCCAGTAACTCAGGTCTGAGAGGCCCATGCAAACGATTCAATAGAGTATGAGACAGTACAGAGTCGGACCTGACCTTAGATACAAGGGCAAGTGAGTCGCACTGCTGTATTGACCGCTGGGAGCAGGGGAGGTCTGACAAGGTTATGACTCGGAAATGTGACTTGACGAAGTTGGTGACAAAGACGGATAGTAGGTCCCTAAGGAATGGGCTAACGTAGATGACTAATGTTCTGGGGGCTCAGCAGCGCAAATGTCAAATACATGGACTCTGTGTGAACCGTGGGTTATAATGTGATTGTGTATATTATGTGTTCAATACCATGGGCTTGAACAAGAGGGGGAGGATATGTAATGCAGCGACTTGCTGCATTGCTAAAATGTCCAGGGGGTGTGTTCTGGCTGACCACATACCTCCCCTTCAGGTGACTGATCACATGACTGTGATATCATCACAGGTCCTGTGCGCACAGAGGGATATATATATCCAGGTGGTTTTGAAACACAGGGGAGGGCAAGAGATCTGATCCCTGTGTCTGGGACACCATTAGCCCTGGAAGGCACGTGGCCTGGAGACCATGTCTGGTGAGCCTTAAACCCCAGCTTTGGCATAACAGAGCTGACAGAAGCAGCTAAGACCCGGCAAAGGTAAAAACGGTGCTTTATATGGACATTGATGTTGTACCTTGCTGAAGTCTGTATCTGAAGCCAAGCGGGCATAGCTGCCACTGAAAAGGCTCTAGGATATTACATGTATAACATTCCTGCGAGCCATTGAAATGGACTATGTTATAAGCAGTTTATGATGTGTAATAAACTTCTGGACTTCAGATTACCGGAAAACGTTGCATGTGTGCTTTAATTGACCCAGTGAAGTGAGTGCCCCTCCACATGATCATTAGCGCTACCTCACAATGTATAGTGCGAACACAGCTAAAAAGGTTTCCTTTAAGTGTTTTACAGAGAATTGGAAGAACCAGCCTACTGTAACTGCTCTACTGACCAGTGCAAAAATGTGGAATATATCAACATCGTTTCTGTGTATATCAAAAACCTTATATAAATTGATAACTGTTCTTTTGTTTGATTTATTCCTAAAAAAATATATATACTAAAGAGAAGGATAGAGACATTTTAATTAAATCACATGACCTTCAAAGATGTGGCATCAGGGGAAGCAAATAAAATGTGTTACAAGAGCATATATTTATTTTGTTTTTCTTGATGTCCTAGTCACTTAATTATTCAAGTGATACATGTTGTGCTATGGAACATAATCTCTCGTTCCATACTGAAGCTCTTAATTGTACAACAGCTGCTCATATTCCACTCTAAATCATTCTGAAGTATACTGCATTGCAAACTAGTCAAATTGCCAGGTCAAACTGTTGGCATACAATTTGTTTTGTTTTACCAAAATTTCAGGGTACTTATTGTATTTTATACTTTTTCTACATGCAGAATCTTGCAAACATAGTACATTCATATTTGTGGTCTTAACATGCGATGTTGACACATATATATCTTAGAACTTCAATCCCAGTACTGTTTGTTTAGATTTTGAACCTTCTGTAGTGATGGTTGTTTGCACAAAGTCAGTCACACACTTATAACAATGATATTTTGGTCTGGCTGTAAAACAACAAAGTGTTTCATAAGTGTCTGTTATTTTCACAATATGTTCTTTACTCCTCATTACCATGAAGCAATAATACAATATAACCCATGACTTAGGCTGGATTGGCATCTGTGCTGTGATTTCTAGTTTTCCATTACAACATAGGAGCAGAAAACCAAAATTGAAGATTCCCAGATTTGTAAAATAATGGACACCCGACAGATTACAATGACTTATAATAGGGCCTGTTGGCTTCTATCCGGATGTCTGTCATTTTAATAGAAAGAGACATGTTGAATGTTATGCTGTTCTTCTTACTAGATATGGTGGAGTGTACTATGGAAATTCAGAACTGGACCTCTAATAGAGATGTGAACCCAGCCTTACTTACCTATCACTTACCTACTGTTTTTATCCAATTATGGTTGACAGGTGCGGATTATAGTGAATGCAATGTGATCTATCATTTGGGCCCTGGTGTCAAATTCTCCTCATTGTAGAATTTTTTGCCATTAGCGGTGCACACCGCAGGCTGCTTAGAATAGAAAATAGAAACGCAGCTGCAGGAAGCCGTTCTCAGCTTCCCTCCCGGCCCAATCTTCATAAGTCAAGTGGCGGATTGATGTACTCATGCAGCCTGCATCATTTAGCAGGTTCCTGCATAGGGGAGGAGGGAAGCAGCAGTGGGGGATTCTCTGGAGAGGTAAGTGATTCCATTTTTTTTCTTTTATTACCACAATAAATAAAAGCATGATGTGGTGATGTGGGGAGAGAGGACAGGGAGTTGTAATTAAATGGGGGGAGAGTTGACACAGGAAAGGAACTTGAGATGAATTGGGGGTGAATGGGGGACACAGGAAAGAAACTAGTAATGAATTGTGGAAAGACAGTGGCTAATTAATTTATATTTTATTTGGCAGAGGAAAAGGGACTAATAGTTCAAAGAGGGCACAGTGCTGGCTAATCAATTCATATTTTGAATGGGTCGTTGACAGTGGCTAATGGGCACAGTGGCTAATGGTATATTAATGTTATGGTACATATTTATATTCAGGGACGCAGTATGGGGGATATTTTTATTCATGAGGAAAGTGTTATTGTGTGTATAAAAAAATAAATAAATATATATATACACACACACACACACAAGTGCTTCTCACTAAATTAGAATATCATCAAAAAGTAAATTTATTTCAGTTCTTCAATACAAAAAGTGAAACTCATTATACAGAGTCATTACAAGCAGAGTGATCTATTTCAAGTGTTTATTTCTGTTAATGTTATTATTATGGCTTACAGCCAATGAAAACACAAAAGTCATTATCTCAGTAAATTAGAATACTTTATAACAACAGCTTGAAAAATGTTTTTAAAATCCGAAATGTTGGCCTACTGAAAAGTATGTTCAGTAAATGAACTCAATATTGAAATCTAAGGGACCTTTTTAAATGCGTAGGAAGCCTTTGCAGGTTTTTTTGTTAATTATTCTAATTTACTGAGATAATGACTTTTGTGCTTTCATTGGTTGTAAGCCATAATCAACATTAACAGAAATAAACACTTGAAATAGATCACTCTGTTTGTAATGACTCTATATAGTATATGAGTTTCACTTTTTGTATTGAAGAACTGAAATAAATTTACTTTTTGATGATATTCTAAGTTTGTGAAAAGTACCTATATACACACGACCTTGTTATATTCAGAGATGCAGTGAGACAAGTTGCGGCTGACAGAAGTGGAAACAAAGTTCTGTTCAGCTAGAAAAAAAAATAAAAACAACAACTATAATCAGATGAGACATCACCAATAAGTTAGTGGATGTAAATATTTATTCTGTATCTACACTGTATGACATCCAAAGAGATTATGGAAGTAATACTATTCATTGTTAACCAAACTCTCTTAATTATGTGTAACAGTATTCACTACTACGTAGAATCCTCTGTTACTATGTATAGTGCCGTCCCTTATTACATAGCCTTCTCCCTTACCTTATGTATCACTGTCCCCTATTGCAAAGCATGCTGTATTTCGTATAGCACCATCCCAATATAACAGTGTCCTCCCTTAATATGTATAGCGGTATCTTGTTAATAAATAGCATTCTCCCTTACTACATATAGCGCCATCCCTTACTAAGGATGAGCGAGTGTGTTCTGTTAACCCTTTCGGCGAGTATGCTCGGGCCGAGCACCGAGTGGTTACGGCTGCTCAGTGATATGTTTGAATCGCTCCGTGTGCATGATTTGTGACTGTTTGACAGTTTTATTACATGTGAGGAATGTCTATTTCTTACACATTCCTCACATGTATTAAAGTTGTCAAAACAGTCGCAAATCATGCACACGGGAGTGATTCAAACATAACACCAAGCAGCTGTAACTACTTGGTGCTCGGCCCGAGCATACTCGCCGAAGAACATACTCGCTCATCACTATTTATTACACATAGCACTGTCCCATTATTACATAGCGTCCTCTCGCCATTCCATTTTTACACAGTCTTCTTTTATGTGTAGCACTATCCATTATATAGCGCTGTCCCTTCGAAAAATAATATCCTCTTTTTATGTATAGCACCATCCCATAATTACAGCGTGCGCTCCTATTTATATCGCTGTCTCGCTAATATAATGTGTCCTCTTATGTCTAACGCCATCCAATTATTAAATTACATAGCATCCTTTCTTGTTATTCATGGCAACATACCATCCTCCCTTATTTATAGCGCCGTCCTGTTTACACAAAGGATCCTCAGTTATTATGTATAGAGATGTCCCGTTATTACATAATGTCCTAGATTATTGTGAATGGCGCTGTCCCGTTATTATATAGTGTTCGCCTTTATATTGTATAACATTGTCCCATTTTTACATTGCAACCTCTTGTATTTATAACACTGTCTCTTATTGTATAGTGTCCCCTCTTGTCATTCATAGCATCATCTCATTATTAAATATTGTTCTCTCTTGTTATGCACAGCACTGTCCCATTGTTACATAGTGTCCTCCTTTTTATGAATAGTGCTTTCCATAAGGGAACAAAAATTGCCACGCTACTCTGCCAAATGTGTATCAAACCACCTGTGTGTTCATCATGTGACCTTTTGGCTTTCGACAACCTGGCACAGGATATTATGGTCAAATATCTCCCAGTTTGGTCTCATCTGTTCGAAGGACTTTGTTCTATAAGTCTTGTGGTTTGTTTCGATGCAACGTTGCAAACTTTAGCTGTGCTGCCATGTTCATTTAGAAAAAAGACTTTCTCCTTGCAACCCTTCCAAACAAGCCATACATGTTGAATCTTTTTCTAATTTTACTGTCATGAACTTGAACATTTAACTTGCTGAAACCTTTAGAGTTTGAGCTGTAGCTCTTGTTTTCTTTTGTAAATTATCTCTAAGTATGGAACGTTTTAACCTTGGGATGAACTGGCTAATATGTCCATACCTAGGATGATTGTCAACTGTATTGAATGCTTTCCACATGTAAATAATCTCTCAAAGTAGAATTATAGACTCCAAATTGTTTGAAAATTGCCTTATAACCCTTCCCTGATTGATGGGCAGCAACATTTGCTTCTCTAAGATAAATGTTTAGGTCTTTCTTTTTTGGCATTGTGTTAACACATGTCCGAATGTTCCAGATCTGCAAACTGCCAAAACTTATGCTTATATGGAGGTGGTCATATCTGCTGATGAACAATTAATCAAGGGCATTTATTTAGCAGCATCTGGTTACTACTTACCTTCTGTCTGCCTATGTAACCAGTAATTTTATAATTTGTCATGTAATGTCATGAGGTTGTATTTACCCAATTTTAAGACCTGCTAATGACTAGATGTATTTTTTATATCATAAAACCAAAAAATTAAAACAGGGTGTACTTAGATTTTTTCATGATTGTATGTTCCCACAACTATAAATATAAAACAACGGCAAATCCCCAACTCTGAGAACAGCAACAAATGTTGGAATTTGCTGCAGATTGACTGTACATTGTACCCTCTGTACTGCATTGTCTAATATATGCTGCAGATTCTCTTTAGAATATGAGGATGAGAATTTGGGAAGTCTCATCTACATTGCTGGTACTGTAATACGCAAACAAAGCAATTGTGTCTATGCACCTTTGCAATCATACCGTTAGGCAGGGTTCAAACATGAGCATTTCATTTTTTATATATGGTTTGCAACGCCCGTGCCGAACACAGGTCTCTTGACCAGAATGCATGGCTTCATACAGTACAGACCAAAAGTTTGGACACACCTTCTCATTTAAAGATTTTTCTGTATTTTCATGACTATGAAAATTGTACATTCACACTGAAGGCATCAAAACTATGAATTAACACATGTGGAATTATATACTTAACAAAAAGGTTTTTCAAAGTAGCCACCTTTTGCTTTGATGACTGCTTTGCACACTCTTGGCATTCTCTTGATGAGCTTCAAGAGGTAGTCACCGGAAATGGTCTTCCAACAATCTTGAAGGAGTTCCCAGAGATGCCTAGCACTTGTTGGCCCTTTTGCCTTCACTAAGCGGTCCAGCTCACCCCAAACCATCTCGATTGGGTTCAGGTCTGGTGACTGTGGAGGCCAAGTCATCTGGTGTAGCACCCCATCACTCTCTTTCTTGGTCAAATAGCCCTTACACAGCCTGGAGGTGTGTTTGGGGTCATTGTCCTGTTGAAAAATAAATGATGGTCCAACTAAACGCAAACCGGATGGAATAGCATGCCGCTGCAAGATGCTGTGGTAGCCATGCTGGTTCAGTATGCCTTCAATTTTGAATAAATCCCCAACAGTGTCACCAGCAAAGCACCCCCACACCATCACACCTCCTCCTCCATGCTTCACGGTGGGAACCAGGCATGTAGAGTCCATCCGTTCACCTTTACGTCGCACAAAGACACGGTGGTTGGAACCAAAGATCTCAAATTTGGACTCATCAGACCAAAGCACAGATTTCCACTGGTCTAATGTCCATTCCTTGTGTTCTTTAGCCAAAACAAGTCTCTTCTGCTTGTTGCCTGTCCTTAGCAGTGGTTTCCTAGCAGCTATTTTACCATGAAGGCCGGCTGCACAAAGTCTCCTCTTAACAGTTGTTGAAGAGATGTGTCTGCTGCTAGAACTCTGTGTGGCATTGACCTGGTCTCTAATCTGAGCTGCTGTTAACCTGCGATTTCTGAGGCTGGTGACTCGGATAAACTTATCCTCAGAAGCAGAGGTGACTCTTGGTCTTCCTTTCCTGGGGCGGTCTTCATGTGAGCCAGTTTCTTTGTAGCGCTTGATGGTTTTTGCAACTGCACTTGGGGACACTTTCAAAGTTTGCCCAATTTTTCGCACTGACTGACCTTAATTTCTTAAAGTAATGATGGACACTCGTTTTTCTTTACTTAGCTGCTTTTTTCTTGCCATAATACAAATTCTAACAGTCTATTCAGTAGAACTATCAGCTGTGTATCCACCAGACTTCTGCACAACACAACTGATGGTCCCAACCCCATTTATAAGGCAAGAAATCCCACTTATTAAACCTGACAGGGCACACCTGTGAAGTGAAAACCATTTCCGGTGACTACCTCTTGAAGCTCATCAAGAGAATGTCAAGAGTGTGCAAAGAAGTCATCAAAGCAAAAGGTGGCTACGTTGAAGAACCTAGAATATAAGACATATTTTCAGTTGTTTCACACTTTTTTGTTAACTATATAATTCCACATGTATTAATTCATAGTTTTGATGCCTTCAGTGTGAATGTACAATTTTCATAATCATGAAAATACAGAAAAATCTTTAAATGAGAAGGTGAGTCCAAACTTTTGGTCTGTACTGTATATATCTACGATGCCTTTGAGTTCAGGTTAGAAGACCTATGGTCAGTGCAGCCATTGCGGTCCATATTTTGACAGTGAAATAGGGGTGTCTAAACCTGGCCTAAAAGTAACCATGGATCAAAGGAATTGACACATCATTAATCATTATTAAGTATTTTCCATATACATGCATAGACTTAAAAGGGGACCTGTCTACTCTCCTGACATATTTGTTTCAGTAAATACTTAAAATTCGAATAAAAAAATAAAGAACTTTTTTTTTAGAACTCTTCATTATGCTATTCCTTTGTTGATCCTCCTGGAAATGCATGAATGAACTGATAACTTATTCCATTTCTCCCTATACAATCTGGCATCCCAATAATCACTGTAGGGGAACATTAAAATGACAAAAAGGAATGGTAGCACTGAGAGTTTAATTTATTCATACATCTCTAGGTTGAATAGCAGGGGCACGGCATACTCCAAAGTTCAATGAGAAGATGCTTTAGACTTTTAAATTCATGAAGAATACAACTACTTGGTAAAATGTCACAGAACACACAGGTTTCTTTTACATTATATATGTACAATCTTCACAATATGGCTGGTAGCATAAGATTAGCACTATGACTGGCATATGGATACACCAAAATTAAATGGGAATGGTTGGTGATATCAACTTCCTGTTTGTGGCACATCAGTATATGGGAGGGGGAAAACTTTTCCAGATGTGTGGTGACCATGGCGGCCATTTTGAAGTCGGCCATTTTAGATCCAACTTTATTTTTTTCAATGGGAAGGGGGTCATGTGACACATCAAACTTATTGCGAATTTCATAAGAAAAACAATGGTGTGCTTGGTTTTAACACAACTTTATTCTTTCATGAGTTTTTTACAAGTTTATGACCACTTATAAAATGTGTTCAGAGTGCTGCCCATTGTGTTGGATTGTCAATGCAACCCTCTTCTCCAACTTTTGACACACTGATAGCAACACCACAGAAGAAATGCTAGCACAGGCTTCCAGTATCCATTGTTTCAGATGCTGCACATCTCATATCTTAATGGTATGGTGTGGTATATGGGGTACAAAGATAGTGGGGCCATTCTTCATCAATGGAAACCTCAATGTGACTGGATATCTGAAATTGCTACATGATGATGTGTTGCCCTCTTTATGCACTGAAGATGGCACGTTCCCTGAGTTTTTCCAACAAGATGGTGCACCACCACATTATGGGTGTCAGGTCCGAGCATTCCTACATGAACAGTTTCCTGGAAAGTGGATTGGTCGTCGTGGGCCAGTTGAATGGCCACCAAGGTCTCCCGATCTGACCCTCTTAGACTTTTATCTTTGGGGTTATCTGAAGACAATTGCCTATGCTGTGAAGATATGAGATGTGCAGCATCTGAAACAACGGATACTGGAAGCCTGTGCTAGCATTTCTTCTGTGGTGTTGCTATCTGTGTCAAGAGTGGGAGAAGAAAGTTGCATTGACAATCCAACACAATGGGCAGCACTTTGAACACATTTTATAAGTGGGCATAAACTTGTAAAAAACTCATGAAAGAATGAAGTTACGTTAAAACCAAGCACACCATTGTTTTTCTTATGAAATTCGCAATCAGTTTGATGTGTCACATGACCCTCTTCCCATTGAAAAAAATAAAGTTGGATCCAAAATGGCCGACTTCAAAATGGCCGCCATGGTCACCACCCATCTGGAAAAGTTTTCCCCCTCCCATATACTAATGTGCCACAAACAGGAAGGTGATATCACCAACCATTCCCATTTAGGTGTATCCATATAAATGGTCCACCCTGCACTGTATATCGCTATGTGCAAGTACTATATATGCTACATATACAGGAAGATGCAAGCAAAGACAAAAGTAGACAACTTCTCTATATATTCAACAGAACAATATGCATTTAGTATTTCATAAATAACAAATATTCACTTTTGATCAGATATGGCAGGTAACGCAAATCTGTCAGCTTAATATACTGTAAAAATTAGGGCCATCATCCCCTTGTTTCTCCCTGCTCCTGAGAGTGGTAATTTGAATACTTGAGTGTATGTACATATACATATGGCAGCATTTTAGGCTTACAGTTCAGCTTTAAGAAATATTTACATATAGCGATTCCTTATATATTCTCTATATGTTAACATGTCATCTTTCCCGAGGGGCTGCATGATGCCTTGTCCTGCTTGGATATGAGCATGAAAGATATCCACCGACTTCCTGTCGACTTTGGGTGGTGTCACTTCATATATGTTATCCTGGGAGAATGAAGAAATGCAGCTCCTGCAAAAACACAATGGTGTACACAGCATGGGTAATTAAATATGTAATTAAATATGATAGTTGTCTGTGTTAAGCATATCTACATTTTGACATTCACTGCAGTAGTGATAATTAAATTACATTCCTGTTGAATGCGGTAGTGAACGTTCCCTAGAAGCCAGTAGCAACAAATTATACCATATAGCAAAGCAGCACTCACCCCGAGGCTAAAAAAGTCCTGGATGAAGCGCTTGATAGTGTGAAACATCCCTCGCTTTTTCCTTCTGTATCCTCTGTCCGGTAACTAATAAAGGCCAGTTTTAGCCATGAGGTGAGCGCCACAGATAATGATTTTTTGATTTTTAGACTTCTCTTGCATCTGTTGAGCACCACATGTGGCTGTGATGAAGCTGACTCAATTTAAACAGTGGAAGACACAACTCCTGTATACTTCAAATCTGCTTTATTTAGGAGTGACGACCCATTTATTTTATTTTAAAATGATACCATATTTTATTCTATTTATAATCGAAAATTTTGGCACAGACAGTGTTAACATTTTAGGCAGGTAAACTAATCGATGGCCAAGAAACCCAAAGGGAAGCATCCACTTCTTAAACTATCTAAAGATAAATATAATTTTACAATTTTCTTGAACTACAAGGGCGTCAGTAAACTGCACTTCAGTCTAACTTAAAGGGCTATTAACCATCTTGAATATTTGTGGCTTATCCATAATGAAGCCCGTTTGCAAGATTGATAGGTGTCTCATTGGAACCTATCATACATAAAGGCTCTTACACCAGAAAACTGACATAAATAGCAGCAATTTTTTGCACAATGCAAGGCTGCTCAAAAATGTTGTGACTTGACATTTTCGACCAGATTCGACAAAGTGGTAGAGCTAGAGCGGGGTGAGCGCTTGCTTGTAAAATTCATGATGAGTGTCAGTGTTCCTTATGCCACAAACCCTACTCTCGTCCCTGATAGAAATATTTGTGGCGAGGCGGACAAGGAGACACACGCCGCTTTACACTTCATATGATTTATTAAAAATCATGCGCCTCTTAATTGGAATCTGCCAGCAGGTTTTTGCTATCTAATCTGAGGACAGCTTGATTTTGGGGCTGAGACATAGATTTCATTGATGAGTCACATCTTTAGCTGTGTGCTGTTGTTTTCATACAGTGAATGTTTTATCACTGCCCAAACTAGCTTCCATGATCCAAGTGGTCCAACCATGCCCCCTCCTCTGATAAGCAGCTTACTGTGAATTGACAATGTACACAAAAGCCTGTGGTGTGGGTAGGGTTAGCTTTCTGAAGCCTGTGGTGTGGGCAGGGTTAGCTTTCTGAAGCCTGTGGTGTGGGCAGGGTTAGCTTTCTGAGCTCTGCTACATCTAAAAACTCAGATTGTATCACAACTGCTGCAACCAGTAAACTAAGTGATACATCACTGGAATCGGAGTCTCTCTTCCTACATTATTCTGCTCTCAGGTACCAAAAGCCTGGTGACAATTTCCCTTGAATGAATCAGACACTTGCTCTCCACCCTGCCTCCTCATCAAGATCGGCATGATAGACACTGTTCTTGATGAATCAGGGTCTTAGGGTTTATTCTGTCGTCATGCCATAAAGGTAGTAGACAGGAATAAACATTCTGCCAGTATCCTGCTATGTATTCAGTGAACTCAGGTTCTAAAGCTGCTTCATACATTCCTGAGCGCCTTTCACTGTAGATAAATGGCAGACAGTACCAATTGGTTGCATAAAGTATTTTTATTATCAGAGATTGTCGAGTTTATGTTAGGTTAAACATTATTTAAAAAATACGAAGAAAATGTTACGCGTCCCTCAACTGTTTTTCTTACAAAACAGTCTATAAAATATTAATAAAAGCAGGAGAAAACAAAATACAGGTGCTGAATTATTAAAATTTACAAAACATAAACCAGTATAAACTGAACAGGAAGATGATATGTATGTAAATGTAGCAGCTTTGTCATATTTCAGCATACTTTAGAATATTAATATCTGAACATATACATAGGTTGGCTTTTCTGATAAATACCAGTACAAGAGTTTTTCAGCAGCCCCCATTTATTCACCACAGCTCTGAAATCACAATCCAAGTCCATTCGGCTGAAAATAATGAACTACTCTTTAATATTCATATATAGTATTAATGGCATTGCTCTTTCTAAAATGTAATTTTCGTTGTAATGGCAGGAAGCTTTCATTTACCGTAATATCAGGTAGCTTAATAGCAAAGCTAAGTGACTAAAAGTATAATTTCATATACTGGTGAAAGGAAATTACATAATCCTGTTCAAATTTTGTTTAACACAAAAGAGAATAGGGTTTTGTTTTGTCCTGATTTTTATATACATGTTGTACTATATACACAAAATATAAATGGAACTTTAAAGCTTTCAGATAAAATATAATCTACCAAACAGTAGTAAGAAGATAGAAGAGCAAATTTGTACAATAGCTTTCTTCACAATCATTTCATCCTAAAGTGCTTTCAACCATTTTTCTGCTCTTACCTTAGTGAAAGCGCATTAAAACACACACAAACATTAAAAAGACCATATAAATGGCACCAAATATCAACATAGGTCAAAGACAGTTGCAGTTTTGCTTAGTCTTGAATTGAAGTCTATGGCTGGAAAATGCCACAACTGCACATTCACTCCTTACCAAAAAAAAACCACACCTAAAGCATTCTGAATTTTTCAAAAACAGAAGTTAATAATGACAACTCCTAGTCCACATGAAACCTTTTGTGCAGACCCAACCACCAATGCTGGAGAGGATCTAGTCTCAATCCCTGTCAGCTCAACCATTGTTTACCACATAAACCATTGCCCTATATCTTGGTTCTCTACAACCATGACCAGACTAACCAGGATTATTTTCATACCATGATTGACAAGCTGGAGATGCAGCACTATTACAGTTTTGATGAAATCTGTACAACAATTCAGCAATGATCGGCAAATCCAATACCTGAAGAAGAGAGATTATTTTTTGCATCTTCATCCAATTTAATGAGCTGGGCATGGTGACAGACTCTAGTATTGAATTCTCACAGCTTTCCAGCAACTTCCCAGCTTTCATTACAGAAATCTTGGGTAAGCTTACACTTCTTGGAACTAGACAACTTAAAGGAAACCTGTGAAATTTTAAATGCAGTCTAATCTGCAGGCAGCATGTTATATAGGTTTGTAGGAACGGATTCGGTGTAACCTGTGTTTTATTTGTTTAAATCTCTGCTTGTTCTCAACTTTCAGTTAAGTAGGTGGTTCTTTTTAGTGATTAACAACTAACTTTGTATGCACACTGACACAAGGAAGGCAGTTAATTAATTAGGACCACCCACTTGACTAAGAAATTCAAGATGTGCAGATTGTGACACTGAGTCACTACTCGTGGACAACTAACAAATAAAGTTGCACTCTGTAATGCTATAGCATGTAAACATGAAATATACAGTATTTCATGATTCCCGTCTGGGAACATATATATTTTTGTAATACAGTGCGTTCCAGCATTAAATGGTTCTCTATCACTAACATGACATCTATTTAAGTACTCATTTATAAAGAAATCACTCTTTTTTTTAGCATGGAATTATTGTATTAGGAAGTTTCTTCTACATTCTGACATGCTCATCATTCAGCATTTTCATGTGACACAGATCAGGAGAGCTTTTATGTATTTTACTTTTCCACTTATTTTTTTACTGTACTCTTTATATATCATATTTGTGTTACTGCATTATCATCTTGACTACTTGTAATTGTATTGACTCTTGTTCCAACTACACATTTGTACATTTATGTCTTTCATGGACTGGAAGAGTTTTCGCTCTATGTTGCCAAATACTACACTTGTGCTATCGCATCATTATCATACCTAATTGTATTTGCAATAACCTTTTGGCGTGTGCGCATTTTGCATTTGTTTAAATCATCCAGTTACACATGTGCAGTAATCTGTTATATTCTCTATGTTCTCTAAGTTTCTATCCTGTTTGCCATATAGAATGTCTCCGCATGCGTATTGATATTACACTCGAGCATACTTGTATTGGTTTGTCCGCATGTGCACATTGTACACTTACTCCATTTGCATAATTGCGCTTGCGTAGTAACATTTTGGTGGAGTTATAGCTCTTTGTGTTCGCGCACTGGCGCATGTGCAGATATGGTGCCGTATGATCTTTGTATTTAGTTCCGGTTCACACATGCGCATTACATAGTTTTATCAAACTGTATTTAGAATTGTTAGCACATGCGCGATAAATATGGAGAAACGCCAAATATCATGTCTATTACCTCCTACAGCTGGTAATCATTTAAACTCTTTCTATTTGTATAATATTTTCAGCCACTTTAAATTGCAGTTTGCCCATGAGGAAGCCACATGTAGTGGCGATACGTGTGGGGTATGTGCCCCATCTCTCTCTCATCTGTTAGGGTATGTGCACACGATGCAGAAATGCTCAGGATTTTTTCCTGAGCGTTTCTGCATCTCTCTGGCAGGAAAAAACGCATGCGGATTGTACATGCGGTTTCCTGCCAGGGACATGCGGAAATGAAGCGGTCTTCACTTTCATTTCCGCATGCGGGTTGACAAGCGCTTCCCAGGCGATTTTAGCATCACTTGGAAAGTGCTTGTCAACTTCACACTATATAAATCCATGCAACCGGCATGGATTTATATAGTGTGTGATGTCAAAAAATAAAAAATAAATCTATACGTTACCATCTGATGGCCCCCGGTGTCCTGCTTCATCGGTCCCGGCTGCCGGCAGTGAAGACTGTAGGACCTTCCGACGTCAGCGTCACGTGACCCGTCACATGACTCTGACGTCAGCGAAGGTCCTTCATTCAACCGCGAAGTGCGCGGGAAGCCGGCAGGACGCAGCGCGGGCCGTCAGAAGGTGAGAATATATATATTTTTTATTTTATTCTTTTTTTTTTTAATGGTACCTGGGTCTGGATGAGAGTCCTCTCCTCCACACCTGGGTACCATCCGCACATTAGACCGCATGAAAAGCGCATCAACATATACAGTGATGCGGATTCCATGCGGTCTAATGCAAGTCAATGGCGGCAAAAGAGCAGCGTTTCCGCAAAATTGATTGACATGCTGCGGATTTTTGACCGCAGCGTTTACGCTGCGGAAAAATCCGCATCATGGGCACAGCACATGCGGATTTCCATTGGGGAACATTGCTGCCCTTTTACCATGCGTTTTTCATGCGTTTCCGCGGCGTTTACGCAACTGCAAAAACGCCGGGGAAACGCATGAAAAACGCATCGTGTGAACTAAGCCTTATACAGGTTTTTCTCATGCCTTTTCTTCTGACCAAGTATCTTTTTTCAGGTTGTGCTGGCAGTACATATTGTGCATCTATACTCTTTGGATTGTACATTAATTTTATTGCCTCACTTTGCCTATTTCATTCTGATAGTAATTATAATATAGGCCAGATATATCAGAGGCAAATCTAGGGGGGAAGAAGGCGGGGTATTTGCCCTGGGTGAGGCCCGGAGCGGGGAGAAATCGATCGGCCTGGTGCGGTGGTCCGAGGTGTCTCCCAGATGCCTACATTTTGCCCTTCTCCGGACTGGGAGTTGGTCACTCTCTGAGCCACCTGTCAAGCAGACAACCGCTGGGCCAGGGCGATCTCAGCAGCGTGATCAGTTCATGTGATCACACTGTTGACATCACTCGCTGACATTGCAGATGCGCAAACAACATTGGTGGCAAATGCTCCAGAAAAGCTGAAGACACAAAAGATATAGTGTAACGGGGGTTTGAGAAGATATGAGGACATAGTTTGGGTAGCAAGGAAGGGATGGGTGAAGACAAAATATGGGGAGCGGGAGAAATTTGAGGACACAGCATGAGGAGCAAGGGGGGTAGATGAGAACATGCATGAGAAAACAGTATGGGGTGATGGGTGCAGACACAGTATGGTGAGAGGAGGGATTATCAGGATGGGAGCGGACACCGTATAGTGAGTGGGCAAGATGTGTGCAGACACAGTATGATGAGAAAGGGGGGAATGGATGCAGACACAGTATGAGGAGCGAGGGAGATGGAATGGGTGCAGACAGTATGGGGAGCAAGGGAGGGGATGGGTGCAAACACGGCATGAGGAGTGATGGGAGGAATGTATGTGGACACAGTATGGGGAGTCTGGTGATGGGTGTGGACATAGTATGAGGAGCAAGCTTAATAGGATGGGTGCGATACAGTATTGGGAGCAAGGAAGGGAATGGGTGCAGACACAGTATGGTGAGTGGGGGGATGGGTGTGGACATAGTATGAGGAGCGAGGAGAGGAATGTATGCAGACACAGTATGAGTAGCGAGGGGAAGAATGTATGCAGACACAGTATGGGGAGCGAGGGTCATGGGATGGGTGCAGATATAGTGTTAGAACCCTCCTGTTTGTTTTTTCATCTTGTGTTTTGCGGTCACGTGACCACCTGCCTTTATATTCCAGCTCTGCCCTCCTGGCTGTGCTGGACTTCAGTGTTTAATTGTTTCTCTAGCCAGGTGCTTCTGTGCCTTTTTCTGTCAGTTCGTTTGGTCCTTCTGGGACCTCTAGTACGTTTTTGTCTGTTTGTCTTTTTGTGTTCTGCAACAACTTCTCTGTTTAGGAGGTGTCCCATTTTTGTCCCAGTCATTAGTTCTTTTAGGGACCCCTCCCCTTATGCGATAGGTCTTCGTTCAGATTAGCCGAGGACTAAGGCGGGTCTGTTCGCTAGGAACAGGCAGCCCGCTACATCGTAGGGATTCAGCTTAGTCTTACTGTAGGGACAGCTTTCCCCTATCTTTCCTTAGTACTTGTTGCAGATCATAACAGTAAGTCGAGCCCAAAAAAAAAACTAAAAGGAAAGAAATTCGGGGATCAGTATGGTTTCCGTCCAGGATTTGGCTCAACAACTGCAGGGATTGTCTCTGGAGATAGCCAAGTTCCAGCAACACGTGAGAAGCTGTTCTGAAGCGCATTTTGTGGAACCCAAGGTAGGACTGCCTGATGTTTCTATGGTAAACAGCAAGATTTTTTTTTCCTTTAAAAATGCTTGTTTGTTATATTTTCGTTTGAGACCAAGGTCCTCTAGGAATGAATCACAGCGCATTGGTTTTATTATGTCACTTTTGCGCAAAGAACCACAGGGGTGGACCTTTTCTATCCAACCTAATGATCTATGTTTAAGGTCTGTAGAAGAATTTTTTTCTGCTATGGGGCTATTATATGATGTTCATGATCGAGTCTAATCTGCTGAGGCAGAACTCAGGCGTTTAAATCAGGGGTCAGGTGATGTTGAAAATTATTGCACACACTTCAGGAGATGGGCCTCGGAAGTTAGATGGAATGATCCTGCTCTGAAATGTCTATTTCTTGCTGGTCTGAGTGAAAGGGTTAAGGATTTGCTAATTGCATTCCCCGCACCTGAGACTCTGCAGGATGCCATGCAATTAGCTGTTCGTGTGGATAGGAGACGGAGATTTAGACAGAATGAGGTAAAGACTCCTGTAATGCCAGGTCTAAGTCCCCAGAAAATCTGCTCTGACGGCGGAGAACCGATGGAGGTTGGGGCGAAGTCGCTCTCCTCTCAGGAAAGAGACCGGAGGTTCGCCGAGGGATTGTGTCTTTACTGTGGTAAAGCTGCCCATTTGATTAAGTATTGTGAGCTTCGTTTAAGTAAAGAAAAAAAAAGGTCAGTCCCGCCCGTATAGCTTGTTTACGCTCTGCAGGAGTATTTCTTTCTGGGAGTACTACTTTGCAGGAAAATTTGACTGAATTTCAGGTATTTGTGGATTGTGGTTCAACACTTAATGTGATTGATAAAGGGTTTTTGGAAAAAATTTTATTATAATCCAAACCTTTGTCATCACCTATTTCTGTGATTGCAATTGATAACACTCCCTTGAAATGCACAAGGTTGCTGCATTTCCCCTCACTATCAATGGAGTTCACCAAGAAATTTTGGACTTGGTTGTATTAGATAATTTACCCTCTCCGGTCATTTTAGGTTTGCCTTGGTTAAAACTGCACAATACTTTGCTGGACTGGTCTACTAATGTGATTAAGTCTTGGAGTCCGAAGTGCTATGATAAATGTTGTAATGGTCGCATTGCGGCTGTGGAAAAAGGGGAATTACCTGTACTCATTCAAGATTTTTGGAGGGTTTTTTCAGAGGAGGAGTAGCAAGTTTTACCTCCTCATAGGGATTATGATTGCGCCATTCAGTTTGCTCCTGGGGCTACTCTTCCCAAGAGTCGCTTGTTTAATCTAACTATCCCTGAAAGAAAGGCCTTGGAGGAGTACATACAGACTAGCCTGGCTGCTGGTCACATTAGACCTTCTAAGTTGCCTGTGGCAGTTGGATTTTTCTTTGTTAAAAAAAAAAAGGACAGGGGTTTATGTCCATGTCTGGATTTTCGTGAAATGAATAAGATTACCATACGCAATTCCTACCCATTGCCGTTAATTCCTCACTTGTTTAACCAGTTGGTGGGGGCCAAGTGGTTCTCCAAAATTGATCTCCGGGGGGGCATACAATTTGTTACGAGTGAAGGAGGGTGATGAATGGAAAACTGCTTTTAACACTCCGTTAGGTCATTTCGAGAATCTGGTGATGCCTTTTGGTCTTACCAATGCACCTGCATTTTTTCAGAACCTAATTAATGACATCCTGAGACCTTTGACTGGTAAGAATGTGGTTGTGTATTTGGATGACATTTTGATTTATTCACCAGATCTAGAGTCCGATTGGCAGAGTGTACGTGAAGTTTTGCAGTTATTGAGTGATAATTCACTCTTTGCTAAGCTGGAGAAATGTGAGTTCGCTGTGCAGAAAATTTGTTTTTTGGGCTACATTGTCTCCAGCGAGGGCTTTGAGATGGACCCGGTGAAGGTTCAGGCTGTACAGGAATGGCCTAGGCCTATTGGTTTGAAATCTATACAGAGGTTTTTGGGTTTTGTCAATTATTACAGGAAATTCATTAAGAATTTTTCTGTAATTGTTAAACCTCTAACCGATCTCACCAGGAAAGGTGCGAATACGACCCAGTGGACTACTGAAGCCATTGAAGTGTTTGAGTATCTCAAAGAGAGGTTCAGTTCTGCCCCTATCCTTATACAGCCTGATGAGACCAAACCTTTTTTAGTCGAGGTCGATGCTTCATTGATGGCGGTCGGAGCAGTTTTGTCTCAGGAGAACAAGGATGGAGTACATCCTTGTGCCTTCTTTTCGAAAAAAAAATTCGGAAACCGAACAGAATTATGATGTTGTAAATTGGGAGTTGCTCGCTATTAAACTCGCGTTTGAACATTGGCGTCATTTTTTGGAAGGCGCAAGATTTCCTATTCAGGTGTTCACAGATCATAAGAATTTGATCTATCTGGATGCTGCCAAGTGCTTGAATGCCCGTCAAGCTAGGTGGGCACTTTTTTTTTCTCGGTTTCATTTTTCTGTTACCTTTATCCCTGGTACTAAGAATGTTAAAGCCGATGCTTTATCTCTCAGCTTCTCTCCTACGGTCGGTGCCGAGGAGGAGGAGAGCATTTTACGGAAAGGAGTTGTGGTGGTGGCATTGGACTCCGTTTTAGAGAATGGGATTCTGAAAGCTCAAGATGATGCTCCATCTAACACTCCCCATGGGAGGTTGTTCGTGCCTAGAGCCTTTAGGAGAGATTTGTTTTTGGAGTGTCATGAGTCTCGGTTGGCAGGTCATCCAGGAATTTCGGAGACTAAGAGACTGATCAGTCGCAGTTTTTGGTGGCCTGGATGGCAGAAGGAAGTCATCAAGTGGGTGGGTCAATGTACTGTGTGTGCTAGGTCAAAGGCTTCACATACTCCTGCTGCGGGGTTGCTTTGCCCTCTGGAGGTTCCTAGTGTGCCTTGGACGCATCTCACTATGGATTTTATTACTGATGTTCCTGTGTCCGAGGGTTTTACTGTCATCTGGGTGGTCATGGACCATTTTAGTAAGATGTGTCATTTGGTTCCATTCATTAAGTTGCCCTGCGCCAAGATACTCGCTAAGGCGTTTGTTAAGGAGATTGTCAAGCTTCATGGCATTCCCACGGATATTGTTTCTGATAGAGGACCTCAGTTTGTGGCTCGCTTTTGGCGTGCTTTTTGTGACAGGTTGGGAGTTCATTTGTCATTTTCGTCTGGGTATCATCCTGAGTCTAATGGACAGACTGAAAGAAAGAACCAGGATGTAGAACAGTTTTTGCGTTGTTTTGTGGCAGACAATCAAGCGGTGTGGTCTGAGTTTCTGCCTCTCGCAGAATTTGCTCTTAACAATCATACATCCTCCTCTGCTGGGTGTTCTCCTTTTTTTGTTGTACTGGGAGACATCAGTCTTTAGGTTTGTTCGCCAAATTGGGGTTGACGGTGCCGGAAGAGAATTTTTCCGGTGATTTGGAGAGAGTTTGGACTAATGTATGTTGCAACCTTCAAGAGGCCAACAAGAAGTCCAAGAAGTATTTTGACAGGAAACGTAAGGAGGTTTTGTTTACTGTGGGTGACATGGTTTGGTTGTCCTCAAAGAACCTGCGGTTGAGGATTCCCTCTAAAAAACTGGGTCCTAAGTTTGTGGGTCCATTTAAAGTGCTTCAGGTTGTTAACCAGTCTGCGGTTAGGTTGGATATCCCTATTCCTGGAAGATTAATCCTGTGTTTCATGTTTCCTTGTTGAAAAAGGCTGATGTATCAGATAGGGATTCCACTGTCATAGTTCCTCCTGTGGTGGAAGACGGCGAATATGAAATTTCTCTTATCCTGAATTCTAGATGGCATAGAGGGAGATTACAGCATCTTGTCTCCTGGAAGGGATTCGGTCCCGAAGATAACTCCTGGGTAAGAGCGGATGATGACTCTGCTCCCAGGCTTGTTAGAGCTTTCCACAGGAGGTTTCCGGATAGGCCTGGAGGATCCTCATAAAAGAGGGGGTACTGCTAGAACCGTCCTGTTTGTTTTTTCCATCTTGTGTTTTGCAGTCACGTGATCACCTGCCTTTATATTCCAGCTCCGCCCTCCTGGCTGTGCTTGACTTCAGTGTTTGACTGTTTCTCTAGCCAGGTGCTTCTGTGCCTTTCTCTGTCAGTTCGTTTGGTCCTTCTGGGACCTCTAGTACCTTTTTGTCTGTTTGTCTTTTTGTGTTCTGCAACAACTTCTCTGTTTAGGAGGTGTCCCATTTTTGTCCCAGTCCTTAGTTCTTTTAGGAACCCCTCCCCTTATGCTATAGGTCTTCGTTCAGACTAGTCGAGGACTAAGGCGGGTCTGTTCGCTAGGAACAGGCAGCCCGCTACATCGTAGGGATTCAGCTTAGTCTTACTGAAGGGACAGCTTTCCGCTATCTTTCCTTAGTACTTGTTGCAGATCATAACATATAGTATGGGGAGTCAGGGGAACGTGTGAGGGGGCAGTAAGGAGAGCGAGGGGGTAAATATATGAGGAGACAATATGGTTAGCACGGGGATGTGAGAGGAGACAGTATTATAAGGAAGGGGGAAACGTTTGAGGAAACTATTGAGGGGAATAGTGTGAGGGGGAGAAAAGTGTGAGTGGGCACAGAATAGAGACTGAGTAGTGTGGGGGGTAGCATGGGGGAACGCTGTAAGAGCACAGTCAGGAGGGGACAGTATGCCAAGAAGGGGGAGTGTGATGAGAAGGCACAGTACAGAGACTGAGCAATATAGGTGGGACACAATGTAAGAGGGCAGTGTGAAGACGGTGCCCAGTATGGAAAGGAGAGGGCATATTTTGGGCAAGGAACATAGTGAGGGGCAATTATTTCTTCAGGGGCTTATTTAGTCAGATATTTTTATTCAGATATTTTTATTCAGGAGAATTATAATGACACTGTTACTTTTAAGGCTATCATGTGGGGATATGCTGCACAAGACCAGAGAAGATGAAAGTATGTAGAGACGAGCTGTGGCTGTGAAAAATCATTATAGCATCTGAACAAGATGAAGAAAAGAAAGAGAACGACTCCAATCAGAGAGAATGTCATTTATAAAGGTACCTGGATGTAAAAATTTTTGTTATACTAATTCTCATCAGTACTGTGGTTCCTGTATGGTCCGCACATGATGATGACTGATTGATAACAACAACTCCCAGTATCTCTTTACGATTGCTTAGAATGTACTGGAAGTTGTAGGTTCATACGATACAAATGTATATAGGTGTGACCTGACATTACAATTGATGTACCCATGGTGGTTCTGGTGCTGAATTCATGTACTGATGGTGGTCCTAGTGATGAATTCATGTACTGATGGTGGACCTGGTAATGTATTCCTGTAATCATGGTGGTTCTTGTGATGTATTCCTGTAATGATGGTTGTTTCTTGTGATGTATTCCTGTACTGATGAGGGTTTTGATGCTGTGTTTCTGTACCAATGGGGGTTATACAGATGTATTTCTGCACTGCTGGTGCTTCTGATGACGAATTTCTGTACTGCTGGTGGTTCTTATGATGAATTTTTGTACTGTTGTTGGTTCTGGTGATGTATTTATCCTATTGAGGGTTGTGATGCTGTGTTTCTGTAGTGATGGGGATACTACTACTGATGTATTTCTGTACTGCTGGTGATGGATTCTTGTGCTGTTATTGGTTCTGATCCTGTACACATGTAACAATCCATAACCTGTAAGATTTCTTGATACATGACTGTGTTAATAAAATGTTGTACCATCTGACAAGTTAAAGGTTACTATGTTTTTATTTATGCTAGGAGCTTTAAAGGGGTTCTCAAAGTTTGTGATGAGTCTGCAGTTATTCTATGTGATTGCAGACTTCTGAATTCTCACAGTGCTCTGTCATTATTTCTTGGTGCCGGCAGTGAGAGTGGGAGGTTACAAAATTGCAAGTATGTGATTTGCATACATGTGGTCACGTGCCGACTAGACATGTGTGGCCTCACTCAATGAAAATCGTCGTAGTAGTCGTAATGTGACCACAAGTATACAAATCGCATACTTGTGCTCACATGACCGCCCACTCTTGCCACCAGCAATCCTAAAAGTGTGCAGTACATGTGCTGTGAGAATTCAGAAGCTTGCAGTCACCTAGAGTCACAGTAAAGGATCTATATAGTTACGGTACCAACCAATCTAAAAATTCACAGAGCCTAGAGTGACTGCAGACTTTCATCTCAAACCTGGACAAGCCCTTTAATCATAAAATGAAGCAGTGTAGCATGCCGATCCTAACAGCATGTAATATACTCACTGTGAGGATTCAGCACTGCTTGCAGGTTCTCTTAGTCATCACATGGCCACTTCACTCATATGCAATTTTCATACTTACGGTCATATGACAACTAGCTTTTCTTTCGGCTTCCCTCAGTTTTTCACTGAAAATTGAGAGAATTAGGAAGCGAAGTTAAGCAGTTAGTCGGCACGTGACTAAGTTTCCAAATCGCATATGTACTTCGGATGTGAGGGAGAGGGTGCCAAACTGAATTCTTTACCTGGGTGCCAGAAAACCTAGATACACTTCTGAATACATGCATTTATATTATTATACATATCATTTGTATCCTGTGTCATTGAAGATGAGATAAGGCAGATCACAGCTCTATTATGGACTTTTCTGTATAGTCTTAACTATTGGACTTTTTTTTTTTCTAAGTGTTTTTAATCGATGTTGTGGCTTGCACTTCTATAAACTTGTTATTTATAGATGATCCCTTTTAATTGGCATGTTTTCCTTGTTTTTTTGATTATCATTTATGATATGCCTTAGGTTATAGGATGGTGTTTTGTTTTTTTTCTGTTTCTCATGGATACCTAAGCTACTGCAATGCCCTGCACATGAAGTAAGCGACATAGCAAATCAGAAGAATTATACTACATTTCTAATTGGAGGTATTTGCTAATATTATTATTATTACACCTACTACATATATTGGGATAGGATCTTGGAGATTGGAATACCCTTTTAAAGTTGCTTAAAAATGTAGACTGTGGCTCTTTTTCTTCATTGTCATATTAGCCCATAAACTACATAGAAACAAAACACTTACAAATCTTCTTAGGAAACTTATCAGGAAGTTTAGGAAAACTAAACAAAATATACTGTAGGTAATAAAAATATAAGTTCATACATACTGGCCCCAAAATAATGTTCCAGAGCAGAGAAATCCTGGTTAGGTGTTTCATCCAAATAAGCCTTGAAGGGTATTGTGGGTGTATTGCTTAGTATTAAGAGCGTACATAGAAATCATGGGGCCCATAGCAGAAGTTCTAATTGGGCTCCAACCAACTCCACCCTCCCCTCCAAAAAAAAAAAAAGAAAAAAAACAAATTAAATAATTGTCGGGGTCACAGAAGAGCAGATCTCACAACGTTCCAGCCTTTACATAGTAAGTTTTCTCCTGCTGAAGTCCTAGATCCCTCTTTCATTGCCCCCATTAAAAGTATGATGCCAACAAAAGTGCCCCCCCCAATCACAGTATGATATCCCCATGGTGACTTCCTCCACATGCACAGTATAATGACCCTACTGTACCTCACCTCAACCCCTTAGGCAAAGTATGCTGTCCCCAACACAGTATGATCCTCCAACTGTGACCCCCACACAGCTCTCCATGCAATATAATGGCCCGCACTAGCCCTCCAAACAGTAAGATGGCCCACACACAAACCTTCACAAACTTTTCATCCTAAATCCCCATCTATTTGATGCCATAATCAAAACGATTTTCTAATATACTTGAACTAAAAATTAAAGCACCACTCCAGCATTTTTTTTTCACTGTTGGAGTAATGCTTTAAACCCAAGTCCCCCGTCTTATACTCACCATCCAGCATCTTCCCTGTTATTTCCGGTCCTGCATCGCCATCTTGTGAACGCTGCTTTTGATTGGTTGGAAGTCAGAAGCTACGTCACAGCCTCTCAATCTACAGTAAGACTTGAATTGAGTAGTGACCTCCGGCTCCTCCAGCAAACACTGGCGCAATCGGCAGGTCACAAACTGCAGGAAATGGACTGGAGCAGCTGTGAAAACAAATGAAGATGCCGGAGGATGGGTATATGACTGGGGCAGGGGTGTGAGGTTTAACGCGCCACTCGAGGTGAAATAAAAAAAACTGCTGCAGTGGTGCTTTAACTACACTATCTAACAGCTTTCCTTTTTTTCTGCTTCCTTTTGATGACGCTTCATTTGAGAATCTTATTGACTACTGCGATACTCAAACGAAGCATCATCAGATCAAAATTGGAATCCCTCCCATCTTTACCCTAGTGAACAATAAAGAAGTGTTCAAAAAAATACAATCACATTTGGTATCAACGTGTCCACAAAAGTAAGAAAATCCCACACACAGCTCCGTCCTCCTAAACTGAAAGATGTTCTGGGCTTTAGAAAATTGAAACTCAAGCAATCTTTTTTGTTATGAATTTCTTAATTTTTTTTCACCACAAAAAAAATAAATAAAAGGAAATGTAGTATCTTTGTGAGCGGATGACCCTGAACCATCATATTTCAAGGTCATTTTTACTGCAGAATGAATGCTGGGAAAAAAAAAAAAAAATCCCCTGTGGAAGTCCTTTTTTTGTTTATTACACATTTTCTAGTAAACTGTATAAAACGGATGGTGTCAATCAAAAGTATCGCTGGTTCCACAAAGAAAAGAAACAAGCGCACACATGTATTTGTCAGCGGGAAAATAAAAAGTTACAGCTCTGGGAAGAAGGGGAAAGAAATAATAACATTGCGTGAATGCACACTGCTTAAGGGGTTAAAATTCGTCTGTCAGGTAGGGCCCTGTGTGTGACACTCAGTGCGGACTTATTATACTCTATAGTTATTATAGACATACCTAAATCTTGCCACAGCTTTTCTCAGCCTCAGTGTTACTCACCCACTATACACAGCAGCAACAGAAATTACTAGGAGGTAGAAATCCTCCATTTATTACCCTAAGCCGCAGCCTCATCTCCTGCTGCACATCTCCCTGTCCTATCTGATGTGTTACACTGCTGTCAGTGACTCCGGTCTACCGTACTTTATATATTACACAGCAATTTTAGAAAACTTACTTCAGGGCCTTAGTGATGTCACTGATCATGTGTGCATTAAACAGCCAATCACAATCAGTGTAAGCACTCATGTGGGAGGAGCCCAGTCACAGGCATTGCCAATCCTCCCACATGTGCATACTCCCTGCTCTCCTGCCTCTCCGTAGCAGTCACGTGGCTTGCCACCATTGGCGGTACGCCACTGGCTAGTATATCAACTCACCTCACTATTCCCTACCTAGCGCTACCCAGCTCCTGTAGATGACATGAGCAGGGGTGGATTAAGAGTAGCAAGGGCCCCGGGCAGTATAGACGGCGCGGGGCCCCCCCCCCACACACAAACACCTGATTTATCACGTGACATGTCACATGATCCCCTGTGATAGATCATGTGATGGTTCATGTGAAATTAATTTGGCACAATATTAATTATAACATTTTTTTTTAGGCTGTGTGCCCACTATGCGTTTTTTAAGCGTTTCCGCAGCGGCAATTCCGCAGCGGCAATTCCGCTGCAGAAACGCTTAAAAAATGCTTGGTAGAAGGTCTGCCATGTTCCCCAATGATAATCCGCATGTGCTGTGTACATGCTGTGGAAATTTCCGCTCCGGATTATCATTGTGGAAAAATCCGCAGCATTACCAATTATTTTGCGGAAGCGCGGCGTTTTCGCCGCCATTGACTTGCATTAGAACGCATGGAATCCGCATCCCTGCATCTGTAGATGCGGAATCCATGCGTTTCAATGTGCGGATGGTACCCGGGTGTGGAGGAGAGGAGACTCTCCTCCGGACCCGGGTACCATAGAACCTGTAAAAAAAAGAATAAAATAAAAAATAAATATTATACTTACCTTCTGATGGCCCCCGATGTCTTTATCCGATGCGTCCTGTCTTGCCGGCAGCTCGCGATGGTCTGAAAAGGACCAGCCGTGACGTCATTTAGTCATGTGACGGGTCACGCGACCGCTGACGTCGGCAGGCCATCAGAAGGTAAGTATATATTTTTTATTTTTTACCATTCTTTTACGGTCACACTATATAAATCCATGCTGGTTGCATGGATTTATATAGTGTAACCAAGTTGTCAAGCACTTTCCAAGTGATGCTAAAATCGCTTGGAAAGTGCTTGTCAACCCGCATGTGGAAATGCAAGCGAAGAATGCTTCACATCCGCATGGCCCTGGCAGGAAAATGCATGTACAATCTGCATGTAAAATCCGCATGTACAATCCGCATGTAAAATCCGCATGCGTTTTTTCTGCCAGGGAGATGCAGAAATGCTCAAAAAAAATCCAGAACATTTCTGTATCGTGGGCACATAGCCTTACATTAATTGTATGACTCAATATTGAGCACAAGTAGCCATCTATACACAGCGGGAGGCTGCACGGTGCCACCTATACACAGCGGGAGGCCGCAAGTAGCCATCTATACACAGCTGGAGGCCGCACACGTAGCCATCTATACACAGCAGGAGGCCGCACGGCACCATCTATACACAGCAGGAGGCCGCACGGCGCCATCCATACACAGCAGGAGGCCGCATGGCACCATCTACACACAGCAGGAGGCCACACGGCGCCATCTATACACAGCAGGAGGCCGCACGGCGCCATCTATACACAGCAGGGGGCCGCACGGCGCCATCTATACACAGCAGGGGGCCGCATGGCACCATCTATACACAGCAGGAGGCCGCACGGCGCCATCTATACACAGCAGGAGGCCGCACGGCGCCATCTATACACAGCAGGGGGCCACACGACGCCATCTATGCACAGCAGAGGGCCGCACGGCACCATCTATACACAGCAGGGGGCCACACGGCGCCATCTATACACAGCGGGAGGCCGCACGGCGCCATCTATACATAGTGGGAGGCCTCACGGCGCCCCCCCCAGAGACAGCAGGAGGCCGCACGGCACCAACTATACCCAGCAGGAGGCCCCACGCAGTCACGCATGCAGTCACGCACACACACAAACATATACAGACATATACATACACGCATAAACACATTTGAAACACAAAAATACATATAAACAGACATCACACAATGATATCTGCCTGCACACACACACACACACACACACACACACACACACACACACACACACATACACACACAGACTCACCATCCCCCGGCTCCATTCCTCCTGCCTGCTCTGACTTCTCCGTTGCAGCAGTGCAGGCCGGGCACGCACTGCGTGACGTCACAGCTAGGAGACACGGCCGCACACAGGGCCGTGTCTCCTAGCAGTGACGCGGCCGGGCCAGCAGAGGGAAGTTAACTGCTGCAGTGCTGGCCCGGCCGATGAAGAAGTACCGGCGGCCGCTGCTGGGGGAGCGGTCCGGGGCCCCCCCTCCCGCCACTGCTAACGGTATGTGCCGCGGCGGCCCGCACATATAATGAGGGCAATAAGGCATTAGACACCCCGCCCAGAGCCGCGGGCCCCCTGCAGGCTCGGGCCCCCGGGCGGTAGCCCAGATTGCCCTCATTATAATCCGCCTATGGACATGAGTACCCTGAGCAGCGCCAGGTAACCAATAAGATGGGAATAACCCTTTAAAGGGAATCTGTCAGAACATTTAGTGCAATGAAAACAAAATAAACAGCCATGTACATTCTAATGGCACATTTCAAAGCATGTGGATATGTAATAACTTGCCAAGATGGGCATAACCCCTTAATACACAGCTAACCCAACATTAAATAAGAAGTAATCATGAAGTATGAGTGCACCACACACTATACAAGCAAAGCCATATAATAATAATGTGGCTACTTACATAGTAGAAGCTAAGAATTTATTCATACCACATAAACCAATATGACTCATTTATATTACCTCAAGGCTCATATTTAACTTTGTGAAAATAAACAGCGAGCTGTCGAGGCCATATTAGACATCCTTTGTATCATGCTTCAATATTTCATTTCCTCTTTACCAGGTCATGATTGCTTGTCTGTTTCTAATTTCAAGTAGGTGGCCCTGAGGCAAATTAACCAGAGCACAGTCACTTTGCGAGGATTAGGTCAAAAGGCTCAGGTGACCTGGCCAATAACATTCTTTGCAGAGTTAAATTATCAGGCCTGGGCATGAGAAACTTTGATGCAACACAAGAATTTAATATAATATTTTTATACATTTCATTTGGGTATTGCAGGAGGTTAACCACGTTTTTGTGCATGACTGAAAAAGACAAATACTGCCAGGACGGAAGCCACACAGTGTCCACAGTGATTCCGTTGGTGGCTTTCAAGTGAATGGCTCAGCTGGGTTACTTTCGGAATACAGTTTTTCAGGGATTACAACAGAAACTTAGACGTAATGCTCAACAGAGAACACTGTATTGATGCGAATGTAGGCTTAGGTGTGATAAGACTAAGTATAGCTGTGATAGTCCATTTGAAAAGGTTTCCCTTCTCATATTAAAATGAGCATTTCATAGGTCCAGCCAAAAAATGTCCACTTGGCCTTATTGACAGCTCGTCAGTGTCACTTCACCCTGCTGTAGTCTGGGAGACTAGGAATATACTTGGATTTATGAGCTCTTTAATATCATCAGGTGAGAACATTGTAAATAATGATTATACAGCCATTTTAATATAACTATGCATACATAGTGTAATAACGTATATATTAGATGAAGGTTAGGGTGAAACCGTGCTCGCGTAGGGAACTAGTGACTGGCATAACACCTTTGAGGGCATATATGATACCGCTGCTGCTGTTCCGTGTGCAGTAGGAACAAAAGTCTTCAGCAGGAGAATAGAGGAATTGTTGTCAATGTCTACAGCTGTGGTGTTGTGCTGCTGGTATGTACAGTGACAAGCAAAAGGGTAACAATGTTTTGAACTTTTGACTTTCAGGCTCCATATCTCAAACTATACAGCGTAGAACGTGAAACTACCAGCATTTTATAGACAATCATATTGGATATCTCATACATAAATTTGACTTGCAACAATTTAGCATGTGATTAGATATGCAGATTCTTGTCATGACACTGCATTGTTACTATTTTGCTCCTGGTTGTGGAAAAATCTTTTTCTTCCTGTATACTACAAAATACAAACTGTTCTCACATTCCATAATAGCTCAGTGTGTTATTAGGTTGATTCCCAAGTGAAAGGTCATTGGTTCAAATCGATGAGCAGCCATGAAGAAGATTTCCCAAGAAAAGAGAAACAGCATCATCCAGCTCATCGATTGCGGTCACTTGGCCAATAAAATTGCCAAACTGCATCATGAAAGTGCCATGACAGTTGGAAGAATACGAAATGAAGTCTGTCCAGCCATTCAAAAGCCAAGAGGTGAACATCCAGGCAAAATATCAGAGTCAACAAGTCGGCTCATGAGAAGGTCTATCACTTCTGGCGCGATAAACACGGAAGTGAAGGTGGCTCGTATGCTTGCTAATAGATCACAGACATCCATGCAAGTACCGTGTGACGCATGTTATACAAGTCGGGAGTGGTGGCTCCAAAAAACATGAAGAACCTTCGACTTCAATATCGTCATAAGAAGCGTCGGCTCGAGTTTACAAAAAAGTACTTCGTATGGACAGTAGAAGATTGGAAACAGGTGATTTTGAGCGATGAGACAAAAGTCAATAGACTAGGCTCTGATGGGTGCAAGTGGGTCTGGAAGAAATGGGGGAGAAAGGGGCTAACGGATCGAGAAATTGAAGGAACTGTCAGTTGATGATATAGGGTTGTTTCACTGCCAAAGGCGTTGGATACTTGACCATGATGAATGGTGATCTCAATGCTGAGCTATATGTGTTTATCCTTCAAGACAAATTACTTCGTACTATAGAGTACTATAGGTATAAAAAGGATGCCATAGTATTCCAGCAGGACAACGACCCGAAGCATATGTCGATATTGGCGAAGAAATGGTTCAATGTCAATGAAGTAGACGTGCTGGACTTTCCCCCACAGTCCCCAGACCTCAAACCAATCGAACACTTGTGGGTAGAGTTGAAGAAAAAACGGTAAACATACCCAAGTGAAGAAACCTGGGATCAGATTTCAGTTGAGACATGTTTTAATCTGATCGAGAGCATGCCCAGAAAGATCCAGTCAGTGTTGAAAGCCAAAGGTGGATGTACAAAAAAATAAAAATTAAAATTTACATTTTTAGGAGCAAAACAGTAAGAATGCAGTGACATGACAAGAATCTGCATAACTAATCATATGCTAAATAGTTGCAAGTCAAATTTGTGTACGAGATAGCTAAGATGATTGTCTATAAAATGATCGTAGTCTCACGTTGGGAGCAGTAGTGAGTGAATGGTGAGATATGGCGCCTGAAAGTCAAAAGTTCAAAACATTGTTACCCTTTTGCTTGTCACTGTATATATACTTACACGAGTAAAAGATGCTTAACCACTTCGCACCAGAGCCTGTTTTTGCCTTCGTGACCGGGCCAATTTTTTCAATTCTGACCACTGTCACTTTATGAAGCAATTACTCTGGAACGCTTCAACGGATCCCCCTGATTCTGAAATTGTTTTTTCGTGACATATTGTACTTCATGATAGTGGTAAAATTTCTTTGATATCACATGCGTTTATTTGTGAAAAAATCGGAAATTTGGCGAAAATTTTGAAAATTTTGCAATTTTCAAACTTTGAATTTTCATGCCCTTAAATCAGAGAGATATGTCACACAATATACTTAATAAATAACATTTCCCACATGTCTACTTTACATCAGCACAATTTTGGAACCAAAATTTTTTTTTGTTAGGGAGCTATAAGGGTTAAAAGTTGACCAGCGATTTCTCATTTTTCCAACAAAATTTACAAAAACATTTTTTTAGGGACCACATCATATTTGAAGTCACTTTGAGGGGTCTTTATGACAGAAAATACCCAAAAGTGACACCGTTCTAAAAACTGCACCCCTCAAGGTGCTCAAAACCACATTCAAGAACTTTATTAACCCTTCAGGTGCTTCACAGGAATTTTTGGAATGTGGAAGAAAAAAATTAACATTTAACTTTTTTCACAAAAATGTTACTTTAGACCCAATTTTTTTTATTTTCACAGGGGTAACAGGAAAAAATGGACCCCAAAATTTTTTGTGCAATTTCTCTTGAGCGTGCTGATACCCCATATGTGAGGGAAAACCACTGTTTGGGCGCACGGCAGGGCTCGGAAAGGAAGGAGCGCCATTAGACTTTTTGAATGTAAAATTTGTCTGAATAATTAGCAGACACCATGTTGCGTTTGGAGAGCTCCTGATGTGACTAAACAGTGGAAACCCCCCACAAGTGACACCATTTTGGAAACTAGACCCCTTAAGGAACATATCTAGATGTGTGGTGAGCACCTTGAACCCCAAGGTGCTTCACAGAAGTTTATAATATTGAGCTGTAAAAATAAAATTTTCACATTTTTCCCACAAAAACGTTTTTCATCCCTTAATTTTCCATTATCATAATGGTAATAGGATAAATTGCACCATGAAATTTGTTGTGCAATTTCTCCTGAACACGCAGATACCCCATATGTGGGGGAAAACCACTGTTTGGGCGCACGGCAGGGTTTGGAAGGGAAGGAGCGCCATTTGACTTTTTGAATGTAAAATTTGTCTGAATAATTAGCAGACGCCATGTTGCGTTTGGAGAGCCCCTGATGTTCCTAAACAGTGGAAACCCCCCACAAGTGACACCATTTTGGAAACTAGACCCCTTAGGGAACTTATCTAGATGTGTGGTGAGCACCTTGAACCCCAACGTGCTTCACAGAAGTTTATAATAATCAGCTGTAAAAATAAAATTTTCACATTTTTCCCGCAAAAACGTTTTTCATCCCTTAATTTTGCATTATCATAAGGGTAATATGATAAATTGCACCATGAAATTTGTTGTGCAATTTCTCCTGAACACGCCGATACCCCATATGTGGAGGCAAACCACTGTTTGGGTGCACGGCAGGGCTCGGAAGGGAAGGAGCGCCATTTGACTTTTTGAATGCAAAATTTGTTTGAATAATTAGCGGATGCCATGTTGCATTTGGGGAGCCCCTGATGTGCCTAAACAGTGGAAACCCCCCACAAGTGACACCATTTTGGAAACTAGACCCCTTAGGGAACTTATCTAGATGTGTGGTGAGCACCTTGAACCCCAAGGTGCTTCACAGAAGTTTATAATAATCAGCTGTAAAAATAAAATTTTCACATTTTTCCCGCAAAAACGTTTTTCATCCCTTAATTTTGCATTATCATAAGGGTAATAGGATAAAGTGCACCATGAAATTGGTTGTGCAATTTCTCCTGAACACGCCGATACCCCATATGTGGAGGCAAACCACTGTTTGGGCGCACGGCAGGGCTCGGAAGGGAAGGAGCGCCATTTGACTTTTTGAATGTAAAATTTGTTTGAATAATTAGCGGACGCCATGTTGCATTTGGGGAGCCCCTGATGTGCCTAAACAGTGGAAACCCCATACAAGTGACACCATTTTGGAAACTAGACCCCTTAGGGAACTTATCTAGATATGTGGAGAGCACCTTGCACCCCCAGCTGCTTCACAGAAGTTTATAATATTGAGCCATAAAAATAAAATTTTCACATTTTTCCCACAAAAAATGTTTTCCTTTCCCTAATTTTGTACTATCATAAGGGTAACAGGATAAATTGCACCATGAAATTTGTTGTACAATTTCTCCTGAACACGCCGATACCCCATATGTGGGGGAAAACCACTGCTTTGGTGTACGGCGGGGTTCGGAAGAGAAAGGAGCGCTATGTTGGCTGGGATAGGCAGCAGACACCGTGTCACATTTGAAGAGTCGCTGACATGCAGAAACAGCAGAAACCCCCACAAGTGACCTCATTTTGTAAACTACACCTCTCAAGGAATTCATCTAGGGAAGTAGTGAGTATTTTTTAATTTTTAAATTTATACCATTGGGCAGTGAAAAAAGCATAATTATATTTTTACCACAAAAAAATGTTTTACCCTCAGATTTTACATTTTCACACAGGACAATATGTAAAAATGGTGCCGAAATGTGTCACACAATTTCTTCTAAAAGTGTTAATACCCCATATGTGGCTGTATTGTACCGCTCAGCCATATGGCGAGATCTGGGGGGGACGGAGTGCTATTTGACAATTGGAGAACAAATTATTGTAGAATAGGCATTTGGATTTGGGAGCACAAAATTTTTTGAATTTCTTTTGGGGGGCAAGGGCCATTTCGCTTTTCCAGAGCCTTTCTGCTACCAGTAACTTGGAAGTCCCTTATATTTTTAACAGATGACAGACCTGAGTGGGGACTAGCTTTTTTTGAGGACTGAGTTGAAGCTTTTATTGGGAACATTTTACGTAACATTTATCCGGCGCTCTAGGCTGAGCACTTACATCGGGGTTTCCATCTAAATTTCCAAGTGATGTAATTCAGATGAAACCCCTGCGGGATCCATTTACTGTAATGAGGCAGCAGAGTTACTCTGGACTCCGTCTGGCCTCTGTTTAGCGGTGTCCTTTTTTTCAGAAGTGCACAAAACTGTGGCCAACCGCACTTTTATGCACGCCTAAAACAAATGACACCGTGGGATCACAGGCCAGACGGCATCCACAGTGGCCTATATCTGCCTCATTACAGGGAATCTTCCGTCATGGGTTCCGGCTGAATCACATATTTCAGAGATTTACATGGAAACTCTGGTGTAAGTGCTCAGCGCAGAGCGCAAGATAAATGTGTGCTGAGCCATACTGCGATCTTTGGGAGACATAATAAACAAATCAGTAGCAGGTGAAGAATTGGTTTTATTTATTTTTTTACGCCGTTCCTAGTGTGATATAACTGATTAGATTACTTTATTCTTCGGGTCGGTGCGATTACAGAGATACCAGATTTATATCGGGTTTTTATGACTGACAGCTGTCACACACTAAGAGATGCTTTTTTTTTGCAAAATCTAGTTTTTGCATCGCCATATTTTGAGAGCTATAATTTTTCCATATTTCGGCCGACAGAGTCATGTGATGGCTTGTTTTTTGCGGGACGAGTTGACATTTTATTGGTACCATTTGTGGGTACGTGACATTTTTTGATCGCTTTCTATTCCGTTTTTTTGGGAGGTAAAATTAACAAAAACCAACAATTCAGGAATTGTTTTTTTAGGTTTTTTTTTATGCCGTTCTGCGTGTGGTAAAAGTGATCAGGCAGCGTTATTCTTCGGGTCAGTACATTTACAGCGATACTACACTTACTGTATATTTTTTTATGTTTTGGCGCTTTTACACAATAAAACAATTTTATAGAAAAAATATTTTTTTTGCATTGCTTTATTCTGAGAGGTATAACTTTTTTATTTTTTGGCTGATGGAGCTGTATAGCGGCTTGATTTTTGCGGAACAAGATGACGTTTTCAGCGGTACCATTTCTATTTACATTTTGCTTTTTGATCGCATTTTTTTCCACTTTTTGTTTGGCGATATGAGGAAAAAGCATAGTTTTTTGCATCGTTTTTTATTTATTTTTATTACGGTGTACACATAAGGAGTTAATTAGTGTGACAGTTTTATAGCTCGGGTTGTTTCGGACGTGGCAATACCAAATATGTGTACTTTTTTTATTTTTGCATAACTATATGGATTTATCGGTTTAATATTTTATTTATTTATTTTTATTTATTTTGTATTTTTTTTTTTTTAACAGTTTCAAAACATTTTTTTTTTACTTTTTTTTTACATTTTTACTTAGTCCCTGTATGGGACATTAATTTTTATTTTTCTGATCCCTGATCTCATGTAATGTAATAGACATATATTACATTATATGAGATCTTCACTGACTGTTTCACAGTCTCTTGTCTGGCATCAGCTACAGGCTGAAGCCAGACAGGAAGGACACCATATATGGCAGAGCTGGAGGCGGTCATGTGACCTCCAGCTGCCATAGCAACGCCAGGTCCTGAAAGCAATCAAGGGGTCGTCAGAGAGGTAAGTGGACGACCCCCTCTCCTCCTGCTGTCTCCTATATGCCGCGATCACTATAGATCGCAGCATATAGAAGACAGCAAAGGGTTAACATCACTGGGACCTGATCTAATCAGGTCCCGATGATGTACCCTGTCAGAGCTAACGCTCAGCACCGCTCTCACAGCGCTTGCAGGACCCAGGGGGTCCTGAGCACTGCGAGACCACCCACCGTTTTTAAACGTCCGCGCTGCACAGAGCCCAGGCAGCGCGGACGTTTATCTACAGTGGGCGGTCGGGAAGCGGTTAAAAAGTAGTAGTTTAGTGGGTCGACACGTTTGGAGTCATACAGTCTCCTCCTTCAAGACAAAAAGTTCAGTCTCCTGTAGCTTTTGTCTTGCAGGAGTTGGTTAGATTCCAAAATGCGTCAACCCAATAAACTATTGCCTTTTAAACATCTTTTACTTGTGTGAGTATCGTGAGGATTCACTCGCTTCCTGGCAGCGATCCAGGTATACAAAGTCAATGCGGTCTTGTCCAAACAGGTGAAGTATATTGTGGTTATAAACTTAAGCAGAATCACAACAAAAACAGCCTCTTCCAGGCATAATGGTATAACACAAAAAGAAACAGTTCACGCACCAGCAAACAGACTCATCTGCTCAGGCTTAAGTCCATACTTAGTCTCTGGTAGACACTGTCAACCATTAGAGTCCTTCCCTCCTCCCAAACACAGACTACTAAAGCAACTCAGCTGCCTTTTATACAAGCTACCTAGCCTAGATTGGAGACATGACAGCAGTCAATCCCACCCAGCTCTTCTAGCTGCTCCTAAAACCCGAACCCAGACATCAGATCTCTTAAAAAAAACATCACAGCAACCTAATGTTGCTGGAACCTGCTTTATGTGCTTCACATCACCGAGGTTAACCACCTAGGTGTCAAATATCTCCCATCAAGGACCTATCCAACTGCATCCTTACAGTATATATACATATCAGAAGTGCAGCATCACAGCCATGGACATCACAACAGCTATACAGCCATTTTGGCATAGATATTGAAAGTAAGTTAATCAGCCTCATCACGTATGTAATATATGCAATTTGTATTTAGAGATCTGTTGATATTTCGTCTTTAATATAAATTATAAATATATTCTTTTATGATGATACTTTGAGCTCACATTTAGCCTACAAGTTATTATACAATTTTTAACTAAGATGTGTTGTATGTTTTGGCATCCACCCTTTAGATTGCGGTTTCCCACAATTGGAGAGCTTAGGACATTGCTCCAATAATTAGCCCACCCAAGACCTGATCTGAAGAAGAGAATTTAATGTAATATTTCTTTCTCTAGCCAATCAAATGGCATGACTTGATTCAGAGGCTCTAGTTGTAGGTACCCCTACCTCGCCAAGCCATTGAATGGCATTTTTATATTTTCATTAAAGAGTGTGTCTACTGTTAAAGTAATAAAAGTACATGTTCATTATGTAAAATGGAAAAAGCTACATCTATATAAACATAAGTTACATAAAAACAAAAGTTCGTATGAGTTGATATCACAGCTATAATTTTGTAGGTTAGGAAAACAAAGCAACTAAATGTGTTGTTGCCTTGAAAACTAGTTCTAATTTATTGCACACTTGAATGGCTTTTATCCATTCAAAATATGTCTCCATAAGTAGGCCCAGATAGCTAGGAAATCGATATAGACTAATATGTGTAACAGTACACATACTGGATACATAATTATATTCTCTGTAACCTAGGTAAGTGCAGTCAGATGCAATTATATGTTCCACTGTGCATTAGTATGTAGACAAACACATGAAAGCATTTTTGTGGTACTCTGGTGAGTCCTTTAAGAGACATACACAACACTAACATACACTAAATTAGCATTGACGTGGAATCTGATTTGCCATACAGAACAATGCTATGTGGATTCTTCTAGTCACATGCAACAATGGATTAAATACATGACTTCAGTGTTCAATAAATAAAAAATGACACTGGGCTCTTTCTTCCATGTCTCAGCTTACAAAGGCCTAACAATAACCACCTGCCTAATATTCAGACTATCTTGCTTGATTGAGACAGGTCAAAGCAACTTTTCCCCTGGTCTCTTCCTATATGTACATGCATTGGGAGAGACTTGTCATTTAAAGGGATCAAGGCAGGGTGAAGCTGAAGGGAACATACTTGAGACTAGTCAGCCGAGACATACTTCATCAAATTGACCAAAGTGTTTTCGCCAGAAATGTGGTGTATATCATTTTGGAAAGTCACAATTTTTTTTGCACAACACAAAATTGTGCAAAAATATTGTGACTTTTGGTGTTTTCACTCCAATTTCACCTAGCTCTGCCAAAATATTGGATGTAGTTGGGGCGGGTCGGAGGCCAGTGGCATATCTAGGAAGGACAGGCAAGGCATTGCCCTGGGCGCAGCTGCCAGGGGCTGCTGTTGGGCCAAATAAGCGGTCCAAAGTGTCTCCCATGCGGCATTTTGCAGCCCTCAGGGAGTGGGATTTGGCTGCTCTGAGACGGTAGTCAAGCCGCTGGCTCCCTGAGTTAATTTGTGCTGGAATCTTTCAGGTGCAAGTACAATTGAAGCCCTACTAGCCAGCATTTCCAGGTCAGGGTGACGTCAGCAGCATAATCATGTCAGCTGATCATGCTATTGACATCACACCTGCGAAATATAGGGGGTTGTCGTCAGAAGGTAAAGCACTCCAATGGAGCTTAAGACACAGGAGTTTTCTAGGGGGGGGGGGGGAAGTGTGAGGAGACAACAGTATGGGGGAGAGGGAAAATGTGTAAGAAGACAGTATGGTGGTGAAGGGAGAAAGTATGAGCATAGACAGTATAGAGGAGAAGGTGAAATGTAAAAGGAAACAGTATGGAGAAGGGGTGAAATTTGTGAGGAGGCACTATGTGGGGGGGGGGTGAGGACACAGTGTGGGGAGGGGGGAAACCTGTGATGAAACAGTGCGAGGAGGGAGGAAATGTGAGGAGATAGTATGGGTAAGGAGGAAATGTGTGAGGAGACACTATAGGAAGGGGGGAATGTGTAAGGACACAATATGGGGAGAATGTGTGAGGGGACAGTATGGTGGGAAAAAACTGTGAAGTGACAGTACTGAGGGGAATAGTATGGGGGAAGAAAAGTATAAGGAGGCACAGTATAGACTCTGAGTAGTATGGGGTCACAGTATGCAGAGGGAGTGTGTAAGGGGGAGCTCAATATAGAGACTGCAGTATAGTGGGGACAAAGTGTGAGAAGACAATGTGAAGAGGTGTCCAGTATGAGGACATTATAGCGCCCATGTACCATAAGAGGGATTGTGTGGGAATCATATTTTGTGCAGAGAGGGGCAATTATTCATGGATACAGCATAGGGCAGATATTTTTATTCAGGAGCATTATAATGACATTGTTATTTTTAAGGGCACCATAATGAGATGAGCTGCACAAGACCAAAGATGATGGAAATCAGCAGAGATGAGATGTGTATGTGAAAAGTCATCATAGCTTCAGAAAAAATGAAGAAAAAAAGAAGAATGACTCCAGTCACATATAAGGTACCTGGATGTAAATGCTTATTTGTGATACTGCCTGTCTCTCATCAGTACTGTGGTTTCTGTATGGTCCACAGTCTGATAATTACCTCTAACAGCAACTCCCAGTATCTCCTTATTTTTGTTAAGGACGTACAAGAACTGTAGGTTCATGCAATATAAATGCATATGGGGCTGACCTAACATTATACCTGACTGTTGTACTAAGCTTTGTGCTGTATTCATGTACTGATGGTGGTTCTGGTGCTGTATTCATGTACTGATGATGGTTTTGGTGATGTATTCCTGTACTAATGGTGGTTGTGATGCTGTATTTCTGTACTGTTCGTGGTTCTAGTAATGTATTTCTGCACGGTTGGAGTTTCTCATCCTGTACACATGTAACAATCCATAATGTCTCAGGTAACGTGATACACACGTGGTCAAAATTGTTGGTACCCCTCATTTAATGAAAGAAAAACTCACAATGGTCACAGAAATAACTTGAATCTGACAAAAGTAATAATAAATTAAAAATCTATGAAAATGAACAAATGAAAGTCAGACATTGCTTTTCAACCCTGCTTCCACAGAATTAAAAAAAAAAAGTTAAACTCATGAAATAGGCCTGGACAGAAATGATGGTACCCCTGAAAATAATGTGACAAAAGGGACATGTTTAATCAAGTTGTGTTCACTAATTAGCATCACAGGTGTCTACAATCTTGTAATCAGTCAGTGGGCCTGTATATAGGGCTACAGATACTCACTGTGCTGTTTTGTGACATGGTGTGTACCACACTCAACATGGACCAGAGGAAGCAAAGGAAAGAGTTGTCTCAGGAGATTAGAAAGAAAATTGTATACAAGCATGTTAAAAGTAAAGGTTATAAGACCATCTCCAAGCAGCTTGATGTTCCTGTGACTACAGTTGCACATATTATTCAGAAATTTAAGATCCATGGGACTGTAGCCAACCTCTCTGGAGGTGGCCGCAGGAGGAAAATTGATGACAAATCAAAGAGACGGATAATACGAACAAAAGAGCCCAGGATAACTTCAAAAGAGATTAAAGGTGAACTTCAAGCTCAAGGAACATCAGTGTCAGATCTCACCATCTGTCGTTGTTTGATCCAGAGTGGACTTCAGGGGAGATGACCAAGGAGAACACCATTGTTGAAAAAAAATCATCAAAAAGCCAGACTGGAATATGGCAAACTACATGTTGACAAGCCACAAAGCTTCTGGGAGAATGTCCTATGGACAGATGAGACAAAAATGGAAGTTTTTGGCAAGGCACATCAGCTCTATGTTCACAGATGGAAAAAATGAAGCATATCAAGAAAAGAACACTGTCCCTACTGTGAAACATGGAGGAAGCTCTGTTATGTTCTGAGGCTGCCTTGCTGCATCTGGCAAAGGATGTCTTGAATCTGTGCAGGGTACAATGAAATCTCAAGAGTATCAAGGGATTGTAGAGAGAAATGTGCTGCCCAGTGTCAGAAAGCTTGGTCTCAGTCGCAGGTCATGGGTCTGGCAACAGGATAATGACCCAACACACAGCTAAAAACGCCCAAGAATGGCTAAGAGGAAAACATTGAGCTATTCTGAAGTGGCCTTCTATGAGCCCTGACCTAAATCCTATTGAGAATCTTTGGAAAGAGCTGAAACATGCCATCTGGAAAAGGCAACCTTCAAACACGAGACAACAGGAGCAGTTTGCTCATGAGGAGTGGGCCAAAATACCTGTCAAGAGGTGCAGAAGTCTCATTGACAGTTACAGGAATCATTTGATTGCAATGATTGCCTCAAAAGGTTGTTCAACAAAATATTAAGTTAAGAGTACCATAATTTCTGTCCAGGCCTATTTCATGAGTTTAATTTTTTTTTAAATTCTGTGGAAGCAGGGTTGAAAAGCAATGTCTGACTTTCATTTGTTCATTTTCATAGATTTTTAATTTATTATTACTTTTGTCAGATTCAAGTTATTTCTGTGACCATTGTGGGTTTTTCTTTCATTAAACGAGGGGTACCAACAATTTTGACCACGTGTGTACATGGTTACGTTAATAAAATATTATGCTGTCTTACAAGTTTAGGATTACTACATCTGCATTTATGTTGGCAGCATTAATTATAAAATTAAGCACTGTAGCATGCGAACTCCTAACAGCATGTAACATACTCACTATTAGGATTCAGTTCTGTTCGCCGATTTCAGCGGTTATCATATGACCACTCATATGCAATTTTCATACTTACGATCACATGCCAACTAGCTTCTCCTCCTGCTTCTCTCAATGAATGACAATCTCACATGACGACTACCACTTAAGCTGTGTATAGGAGGGGGCGCCAAACTGAATTTTCGTTGACGCTGGTCTTGATGAATCAGAGCCATAGTCTCCATTTGGCTTTTCTAAGAAACACTGTAGCATTGCAAAATAAAATAAACAGGACTGCTATTGCACAGCCAGACTGACTCATGTTGCCTGTGGTTCAGGAAGAATTAAACAGATAACAGGTTCTGCACTGTGAAAAAGTGAATACTTTTGGAGCAATATTTCAGCTACGATAATATAGCAGTTAATCTTACTTTTAAAGGATAGCCTAGATCGCCAATTAAGGATAATGTATTAATATGAAGACAGGGTATCGGAGCACAATCTCTATGCTTTAATGTTATGCTATTAGACTCCATGCTGTTAGATTGCGCCTGATACGTTGCCTACAGGAAAGGAGGAAAAACTCCTGGAATTGTGGTGTTGCTTAACTACTGTGACACCCTTGAGGCAGGTGGAAGACTGTGCTAAGTAATCTAAGGCCATGTTATATTAGTAGGCTGGACGATGAGTGCTATAATTAAAATGGTAAAAACAGTTGTTTGCACAGGAGCAAAAACTTTCCAGCTTCCATCTAAGAAGTGGGAGGTGCTGGCTATCAATTATGGTGGTCAAAAATGTGTTCTATTAATTTGCAGCATAATGATTAAAGATAACTGTATAACGTGGAGAAAGAGAACAAAACTCGCACTCTGACTGGAGATTCTAATTTTACAGCTCAATCGCTGCTGACATAGATGGAGTGAGGAGCTATAACTGATTATATAGAGCTGATACAAAATGTAGTCATGATTAGTGTTGAGCGATACCTTCCGATATCAGGAAATATCGTATCGGATTGGATCGGGCCGATACCGAAAAAGTATCGGATATCGCCGATTCCGATACCGGAAACCAATGCAAGTCAATGGGACACAAATATCGGAATGAAAATAAACCCTTTCTTTCCTTGTAGGTTAATTCTACATGAAGTAAAACAACTAAGAATAATGTAGAATGACATGAAAAGCCGGCAATTCATCAGCGGCATACACCGGTACCCGACAATTTACAACAGAAAGAATAGAGCTTCACACATAGATTAGATAGATAGAAACATGTCAGTCACATATATATGAAGTACAGTGACAGTGTTGCTTACTGTACTTGTCATTTAGTGTAAAGGATTTATTAAAAAAAATATTAGTGTTTTCGTGCACCGTCTCTTTAAAAAAGCCGGCCGGCAATTCAGCAGCGGTACCCGACAATTTATAACAGAAAGAATAGAGCTTCACACATAGATTAGATAGATAGAAACATGTCAGTCACATATATATGAAGTACAGTGACAGTGTTGCTTACTGTACTTGTCATTTAGTGTAAAGGATTTATTTAAAAAAATAATAGTGTTTTCATGCACCGTCTCTTTAAGAAAGCCGGCCGGCAATTCAGCATCTGTACCCGACAATTTAGAACAGAAAGAATAGAGAATCACACATAGATTAGATAGATAGAAACATGTCAGTCACATATATATGAAGTACAGTGACAGTGTTGATTACTGTACTTGTCATTTAGTGTTAAAATAAAGGATTTATTTAAAAAAAAATTGGCGTGGGGTTCCCCTTAATTTTAGGCTCTAGCGGAGGTTAAGCAGACAGCTGGGGCAAATGTTTGAAGCCTGGGAAGGGGGTAATACCCACGGAGCTTCCCAGGCTACTAATATCAGCCCCCAGCTGAATACCTAGCCTTTACTAGCTATTAAAATGGGGGAACCCCCCCAAAAAAATAACGTGGGGTCCCCCCTAATTTAATAGCTAGCACAGGCTAGGCAGACAGCTGGGGGCTGATATTAATAGCCCAGGAAGGGTGCCATGAATATTGGCCCCCTCCCAGGCTAGAAACACCAGCCGTCAGCCGCCCCAGAAATGGCGCATCCATAGGATGCGCCAATTCTGGCACTTAGCCTCGCTCTTCCACGCTGCCCTGGTGCGGTGGCAGGGGGTAATAGGGTTGGGGTTGATGTCAGCTTATAATGCCAGCTGACATCAAGCCCAGGTTAGTAATGGAGAGGCGTCTATAAGACACCCCCATTACTAACCCCATAGTCAAAGTTAAAAGAAAACACAAACACCCAGAGTAAAGTCCTTTAATTGAAATAAAGACACAATTCTTTATTGTTCTAAATTAAACCATACTTACCATCACGCCCATTCCAGCTGAAGCCAACGATCTCCTGCAATAAAAGAAAAATAATAAAGCAACCTCATCCTTACCTTTCGATGGTTCCCAGGACAGCTCCAGCTCTGCTACATCGAGATAACAGGCTGGACCGCAGCAGAAAGCTGCCATCCAGCCTGTCATCCCGCAGACACTGAGAAGCGCAGGCATGCTTGCGCTCCTCAGTGTCTCTCTGTGACGTCATCCAGATGAGCCGAGTTCATGTCCAATGAACTCAGCTCACCTCATGCACGTCACTGACAGCGTGGGAAAAGATCCTAGTTACTTACCGGTAACGGGATTTTACAGAGCCCATGACAGCACCACCTGAGAGAGGGTATCCGCCCACCAAGGACAGGAACCTACTGAATAAAAAGGCGGTACCTCTCCTCCGCATGAGTTTTTTGTTTCAGAGCATGAGAGGGCCTCCGAAGACAGGTTAATACATAACCACCACCTCAACACATGCACTAAACACCTTAAAAAAAGTGCACACCACAGTGATAAAGGGGAGGGAATTAATAGGGTGCTGTCATGGGCTCTGTAAAATCCCGTTACCGGTAAGTAACTAGGATCTTTTCCCCTTCTCCCATGACAGCACCACCTGAGAGATTTATAGAGATTAAATACCAGAGGGAGGGATCACCGCTTGCAACACCCTTCTACCAAAGGACAGATCACTAGAAGAGGAAAGGTCAAGACGGTAATGTTTGTAAAATGTAGCAGGGGATGACCAAGTTGCCGCCTTACATATAATGTCGATGGGCACATCCGCCTTCTCAGCCCAGGAAGCAGCTACCGCTCTGGTGGAATGGGCCTTCAGGTTCTCAGGAACCGGCAGATTGCTAGAAGAGTAGGCTAAGGTAATAGTATCCCTGACCCATCTAGCTATGGTCCCCCTTGTAACCTTAAGTCCTTTCCTAGCCCCCTGAAAGGATATAAATAAAGCGTCACTCTTTCTCCAGGCTTTTGTCACTTCCAAATACTGGACTAACACCCTCCTAACATCTAAGGTGTGAAGCTTATATTCCTCAGAATCCCTAGGATTAGGATAGAAGGAAGGGAGAGTGATTACTTGCATCCTATGGAACTTGGAGGCTACCTTTGGAAGATAGGCCGGGTCTGGTCTTAAGATTACTCTATCCATACATACTTGAGTGAATGGATGGTTAATGGATAGTGCATGTAAGTCACTGACTCTACGAGCTGATGTCAGGGCCACCAATAGCGCAGTCTTTAAGGTTAAGATTTTTTCTGAAACCTTCTCTAAGGGCTCGAAGGGAGGTTTGGTTAATGCTTCCAGAACTAAATTAAGGTCCCAAGGAGGCATTCTTGGAACAGGAATAGGTCTGGATCTATGACAGGCTTTAATAAATCTAATGATCCATCTATTTGCTGCCAAGTCATAATTATACAGTGCCCCCAGAGCAGATACCTGTACCTTAAGAGTACTGGTAGCTAGTCCCATGTTTAACCCCTTCTGGAGGAATTCTAGTATGGCCTCAATAGGAACCCTCCCTTTGGCAGACTGACCCGAGGTAGACAAGAACTTAGCCCAGGTTCTACCATAGATTCTAGTTGTTATCGGCTTTCTACTTGCTAGAAGGGTAGTAACAAGATCTGGAGAAAACCCCCTTTGCGTCAATAGTGACCTCTCAAAATCCAAGCCGTCAAATGCAGGCCCGCTCTTTGGGGATGACAGACTGGGCCCTGCCTGAGGAGATCCGGGATGACCGGAAGAACCCATGGATCTGCTTGGGACATTCTCTTCATCCAAGTGAACCATGGTCTCTTGGGCCAGAACGGGGCGATCAATATAACCCTCGCCCGTTCCTCTCGGATCTTCCTCAGGATAGTAGGGATCAGTACTAAAGGGGGAAAGGCATAAGCTAGAGTGAAATCCCACTGAATCTGCAGTGCGTCCACCGCAAACGCCCCCTCTTTTGGATTCAGGGAGCAAAAGGTTTCGGTCTTCCGATTGTGTCTGTTTGCAAACAGATCTATCTGGGGCTGTCCCCACCGATCCACAATCTGCTGAAAAACGGCTGGATTCAACTCCCACTCTCCTTGTTTCAAGATGTGACGACTCAAGAAATCGGCCTTTATGTTCTCTTCCCCTTTTATATGCAGTGCCGAGAGCGTAACCAGCCGACTCTCGGCAAACCTGAAGATCTGATCCGCTATTAACATCAGAGGGAGAGACCTGGTACCCCCCTGATGATTGATGTAGGCGACTGTTGATCTGTTGTCTGACATTATCCTGACGTGAGGACCCTGAAGAACAGAACTGAATTCTTTTAGCGCGTTTCTGGCTGCCAACAGCTCTTTCATGTTGGAAGAGAGGCTTGTCTCGCTGTCCGACCAGAGGCCTTGTACAGAACGATCCCTTAGGTGAGCTCCCCAACCTTCCGCACTTGCGTCTGTTGTAATTGTATCCGACACCTGGAAGGTCCAAGGAACCCCCAAAGATAGGTTGACCGGAGATGTCCACCAGTCCAGGGAGTTGATCACAACATCTGGAAGAGATATTTTCCCATTCAGGCGACCTTTGAGCCGCCTGTCCGCTGCCAGAATCTCCTGTTGAAGACATCTGGAATGGTGCTGGGCCCACTGAACCGCCGGAATGCAAGACGTCATTGTACCCAACAGAGACATTGCACTCCTCAGGGTGATGGTCGGATTGCTGACAATCTGAGATGTTAGGGATCTGATCTTCAGTTTCTTTTCCTCTGGCAGAAGACAGGTTTGGTTTTCCGAGTCCAGAATGAGACCCAGGAAAGACTGAACCCTCTTTGGTTCCAGCCTTGACTTCTCCAGATTTAACAGCCAACCTAGGCGTCTTAGACTGGCCATGACGTCCGCCAGGGCTAGAGCACAGAGTTGACTTGATCTGCCCACTACTAAGAAATCGTCCAGATAAGGGATGACTAAAATATCTCTTTCCCTCAAGTGCGCTGTGACCTCCAGAATGATTTTTGTGAAGACTCTCGGCGCCATGGAAATGCCAAAGGGAAGAGCTGCGAACTGAAAATGCCTTACGTGCCTGCCGAATTGTACAGCTACTCTTAGAAACTGTTGATGATCTGGCAAAATCGGGACGTGGTAGTAGGCGTCCTTCAGATCGAGGACGCACATAAAACAGTCCGGAAATAACATCTTTATGGCTGATTTTATTGTTTCCATCTTGAAAGGCCTGTAGATTAAATGGTCGTTCAGTCTCTTTAAGTTCGCAATGGTCCTGAAGGAGCCGTCTGGCTTCTTTATTAGGAAGAGGGTCGAATAGAATCCTCTTCCTTGCTCGGGTGCAGGTGTTTCCACCAGAACTCCTTTCCTGAGCAGAGAGAGAACTTCCTGCTGTAAGGCTATCTGTTCCACTAAACCTCTGGGGGCTGATATTTTGACAGTGTTCTTGGGCCTGCTCTTGAACTCTAGTGTGAGCCCCCTCCTGATTATCCCTAAGATCCAAGAATTGGATGAAATTTTCTTCCAGGCAGGCAGGAAGTGGGACAATCTTCCTCCCACCTGGGGGGAACTGTCACTTAGGGGCTTTCTTATTCTCGGAGGAGGGACCCCCAAACATGAAGCCTCTGCTATACGGCTTTCGGTCTTTCCAGCTACCTTGGTCTCTGGGAGCTTTACTGCGGCTGTATTTTCTCTTCCGAAAGGAACTGTTAAATCGGGAACCAGACACCATGGGAAATCCATGTTTTTTGTCTGCGGCTTTATCTAGGATGTCATCTAGACCTTTGCCGAACAAGAAGTCCCCCTCACAAGGGATTGAGCACAGTTTAGACTTTGACTGCACATCTCCTGGCCAGCTCTTGAGCCATAGCGCCCTACGGGCTGCATTAGAGAGGTTTGCAGACCGGGCAGCCAGCCTAACTGAATCTGCCGATGCATCTGCCAGGAATGCAGCCGCTCCCTGCATAAGAGGAAGGTCTGATAGAATTTTCTCCCTGGACACATTCCCCCTGATCTGGTCTTCCAATTGTTGAAGCCAGATCATCATAGATCTAGCAGTGCAGGTCGCTGCTACTGCCGGTTTAAGGGCCCCTGCTGACGACTCCCAGCTTTGCTTAAGGAAGGACTCCGCTTTTTTATCCAGCGGGTCTTTTAAGGCTCCTAAATCCTCAAAGGGCAGAGTGGATTTTTTTGAAGATTTTGAAATGGCCACGTCAATCTTAGGGGTTTTGTCCCATTTAGCCGCATCCTCATCCTCAAAGGGGTACCTCCGCTTGGAGGATGACGGCAGCTGACCCTTCCTCTCCGGTTTCTTCCATTCCCTTTCTATCAGAGATTTAATCCTGTCATTGACCGGGAATGAGCGTCTCCTCCTTTGGTCTAAGCCCCCGAACATAACATCCTGGACTGTTCTGGGCACTTTGGTATCGGTAATACCCATAGTCCCTCTGACGGCTTTAACTAGTCTCTCAGTATTATCAACCGAAAAACAAGGTCTGCCCCCCCCATTATCATCCGAAGACTCCGATGACGATGAGGAGTGATTAGAGGAGGAAGGCAGTTCTCTCGTAAAACGGGACTCCACTGATTCCTCTGATTCTGAAGAAACTAGTTTTCGCTTCTTCTTTTTGAGTGAGGTTAAGCCTCTTAAAGACTCTCTGACCTCTGTCTGGATTAGAACAGAAAGAATGGATTAGAACCTGAAATAATTAAAAAAAAATTGACGTGGGGCTTCACACTATATTTGTGTCCAGCCAGGTACAGCAGGCAGGAACGGGCTGCCCCCAACCACCAGCTGCCTATTTGTACCTGGCCAGACACAACAATATAGGGAAGCCCTTTTTTTCTTAATTATTCCATGAATTTCATGAAATAATTAAAAAAAAAAAAAACGTGGAGCTTCTCCCTATTTTTGTGTCCAGCCAGGTACAACTAGGCAGCTGGGGGATGGAATCTGCAGCGCAGGGAGGCCCAAGCTTTCTGCCCCCCCCCCCCGCTGAAAATTGCAGTCCGCGGCCGCCCCGGAAAATGGCGCGTTCATAGAAGCTGGATGCTGTACCTGGCTGGCATACAAAAATATGGCGAAGCCCACGTCAAAAGTTTGGGGAAAAATTTATTAAAAAATAAATAATAATTTAGGGACTGCATCTTTATTAAGTCCTCAAATGTCATTTAGTGTTAAAATAAAGGATTTATTTAAAAAAAAAATGGCGTGGGATCCCCCATAATTTTAGTCTCTAGCGGAGGTTAAGCAGACGGGTGGGGCAGATGTTTGAAGCCTGGGAAGGGGGTAAAACCCACGGAGCTTCCCAGGCTACTAATATCAGCCCCCAGCTGAATACCTAGCCTTTACTAGCTATTAAAATGGGGGACCCCCCCCAAAAAAATGACGTGGGGTCCCCCCTATTTTAATAGCTAGCAAAGGCTAGGCAGACAGCTGGGGGCTGATATTAATAGCTCAGGAAGGGTGCCATGAATATTGGCCCCCTCCCAGGCTAGAAACACCAGCCGTCAGCCGCCCCAGAAATGGCGCATCCATAGGATGCGCCAATTCTGGCACTTAGCCTCGCTCTTCCACGCTGCCCTGGTGCGGTGGCAGGGGGTAATAGTGGTGGGGTTCATGTCAGCGCCAGCTGCCATGAAGACCAGGTTAGTAATGATGGGCGTCTATAAGACACCCCCATTACTAACCTACAAAGTGTTAAAAAGAAAAAACACACTACACCCAGAAAAAAATAATTTATTTGAAATAAAACACCATTTTATTTAATTCTTAGTTTACTAAAAAAAAATAGTTACCTGTCCACATTCCTGCGCTGATCTCCCATGCACAGCTGTCACATCTGGAGATGGTGACAGCTGTGCATGGCTGCTGTAAGCTCACGCTGCCGGGAACACGTCCGCTCCCGGCAGCGGGAGCCACTGACTGAGGTTACCGGAGTGCATTCAGGCAGCGCAGCTCCGGAGACCTCCTTTACGGCAGTGCTGTACCGTGGGAATTTCTCACGATACAGCAGTGCCGTAAAGGAGCTAACCGGAGCAGCGCTGCCTGAACTCCGGTGAACCCTTACGGCCCCGTCATTCTAGCGGCGGCAGCGGTTCAGAGCGGTCACATTCTATGTGGCTGCTCTGAACTGGAGATCTTCGTGGGACACTCGTGGACTGCTACGGAGGGGTAAGGATAAGGTTGTGGTTTATTATTTTATATTTTATTACAGGAGATCGATGGCTTCGGGGAATTAGGTGTCTAGGTGAGTATAGGTGTAGTTTTTTATTTTGTACTTTATTTTAGGTGGCGATCGGCGGGGACAGGTAATGTATAAACTAATTTCTTTTAGGTAACCACTGGCCACCAATGACATGTATCTAACATTTATTGGGGACACAGTAGGGCAATTTATATAGCAGGATCAGTCTGATGGGAACTACTGCTCCCATCAAGCTGATCCTGCTGGCACGAGTGGACGGGGGACAGACATAGGCCGATGGGAGTAGTAGTGTCACATCGGCCTATGTCTGCCTGCACGCACAGACACCCCGCACACACACACACCCCGCACACACACACACCCCGCGCACACACACCCCGCACACACTAATCATGACGGGTCTGGGAGGTGAGGCTGACCTGTGCGGCCGTGGGAAAGTTGATGTGAGTTCATGCAGTCAAGCATGAACTCACATGAACCCTCTCAGGGCACCGCGGCTACTTCAAATGAACAGCTGATCGGCATCACCTGATACCTCAGCTGTTCATTTGAAATAACCGGCGGGAAAGCGCAGCACAGAACGGGAAAGCCGGCGGTGAAGTCTTTTCACTGCCGGCTTCCCCGCCCGGGTCCTTCGCTCCTTGGTGCTGCGCTCCCCGCCCGGTCCTAATTTACGATTGGGATTGGAGGTGGCGAGGGGAGCGGAGGATCGGGGTGGGAGGCTGCGGGGAAGCAGTATGGGGCTGTGTGATTGTTTAAAAGCCGGCGGCTTTTTACCGCCCGCCGGCTTTTAAACAATCAGGAGAATTCTCCCACGCTGGGATGGCATTCTGATGACAAGCTGGATCGCAGCTGAGCGCTGCCATCCAGCTTGTCATCCTTCACAGACACTGCAGAGCGCAGGCATTATGGGAACTTCCGATTCCGGTATTTGATATTATAAAAGTATCGGAATTAAGTATCGGAATTCCGATACAGTGAATATCGGCCGATACCCGATATTTCAGTATCGGAATGCTCAACACTAGTCATGATTGGATCAGAGCATTGGAAGATTCACATAAAGTTGCTTCACCTGTACTCAGATGCAGCCCACTAGAACCTGCTCAGAAGTGATGTCGGTCACTCAGTAGACTATCCCGTGTAGCCATGCCCACCATATAATTCACTGTATTCTGTGAATATGTCACAAAAAAATAGCCTTTTTTTCAGACTGTCCATAAATTTGCGAACAGTTGGCAACCCTAATTAACCAGCTTTGGTCAATGTAATTTATTGCAATGATCAAATGCTGTAACACACAATTTCTTCAAAAACCTATAACAGGAAGCTTGGTCAAATATCTTGCCATAAACCTCTGTAGCCATTTATTCTTTGCTTTAGGTTATAAAGAAAGAAATGAGTCACCAAGTACTCAGATTGTCAACAGCAATTATGAAACCTTCATTTTAGTTTGTGAATATTACCTGGGAAAAACTCTATTTTAATCTGGATTCAAAGAATGCTTAAAAAAGCACACCATGATTGAGCGGCTGAAAAAATGTTCTGCAGAATATTTACAGGAAATAATCTCCATTTTTTCCCCAGTTGTTTGTGGAGATATACATGTGGTTTTAAAATTAGAGCCAGAAATACATAAACACTCTATTTTTTACAACACTTAAAGGGGTTATCCGGGACTGTGAGTCCTCGCGGGCAGGGTCCTCCTGTACCAGTCGCTGACTCGTTTTGTTAAGATTATGTAAATGCTTTTGTTATGTATATCCCTATCACATGTAAAGCGCCATGGAATAAATGGCGCTATAATAATAAATAATAATAATAATAATAATAATTTTGTGTATGGGGCCAAGAACTAACAGGAAGATAGGTGTCAATTACCTGCCTGTTCTGCTCAGTGACGATTTCTGCCGCCTCAAAACGGTCACGGATGGTGATTCCTCTGCTTCCACCATCATGTCGACAAAGCAGTGTCAAGAAGGTACTGCTCTGTTGACAAAAGGTGAAATGAAGCAGGGAAGGAATTGCCAGCTGAGTTGGCAGAGATCGTCCTACTTCAGAACAGGCAGGCAGTTAGCAACAACTTGCCTGTTAGCTCTTAAAATGTGTACCAGTTTGGGTATTCTTTCAGTCATTACACTGACGCATCAAAATCCTTATCAAGACCTATCAGTAGGTTACGGGAATGTACCAAAGAAGATAAACAACGGATAATCTGAAGGAAAACCAAGGAATGAGGACAAGGGTGCAATTGCAGTCCACTACATGTAAAACATAGGTTTATTAGACATCTTTAAAAACAGGTAAACAATAAAAGGCAAGGTAACCTCACTGGACACACCAAAAGACAGGCGAATTAGTAGAGCATGGCGATCTCAGATGCAATAATGTGGCAGTAAAATGAACTAGCCATACGAGTAAAAACTGAAGCCAAAAGCTACATGGAAAAGTCGTTATAGCCCAATTGTTAGAACAAGTTAAAGACATTTATAGATGTATATCTATACAGGGTTTTACAGAAAATCTACACCAATCTGACCAAATTAAGCTACAAGAACCAGACCAAGAAAATGAGTGAATCACCCGTTAAATTTTTCAATTTCCCCATGGTGACAGCAACATCATCTTTGTAGATACCATTCCTTATTCAGAAAGGGTTTAAAAATATTTATGATTTCTGAAACATCCTTTTAATAGCTACCATTGCATACTTTGAGGTTTTAAAACATCTGATCTATGAATTATCGTGGAAGTAGCAAATAAAGAACCACGAGTTAATAAAAAAAAATTTTGTCTGAGAGTCTCTTACTTTTTCAGTTTCCAATTGATCCATCCACAAGTAGTGCTTAACCTAGTTAAATACATCCAAAACCTGAAGAGTGTGTTGCTTTAACCAGTGCAACAAAAGGCAACTTTTAGCATTCAACAACAGAATATGTAATGTTTGTGAAATACAGTAAAGACCAAAAGCTTGGACACACCTTCTCATTTAAAGATTTTTCTGTATTTTCATGACTATGAAAATTGTACATTCGCACTGAAGGCATCAAAACTATGAATTAACACTTGTGGAATTATATACTTAACAAAAAAGTGTGAAACAACTGAAAATATGTCTTATATTCTAGGTTCTTCAAAGTAGCCACCTTTTGCTTTGATGACTGCTTTGCACACTCTTGGCATTCTCTTGATGAGCTTCAAGAGGTAGTCACCGGAAATGGTTTTCACTTCACAGGTGTGCCCTGTCAGGTTTAATAAGTGGGATTTCTTGCCTTATAAATGGGGTTGGGACCATCAGTTTTGTTGTGCAGAAGTCTGGTGGATGCACAGCTGATAGTCCTATTAAATAGACTGTTAGAATTTGTATTATGGCAAGAAAAAAGCAGCTAAGTAAAGAAAAACGAGTGGCCATCATTACTTTAAGAAATGAAGGTCAGTCAGTCCGAAAAATTGGAAAACTTTGAAAGTGTCCCCAAGTGCAGTTGCAAAAAGCATCAAGCGCCACAAAGAAACTGGCTCACATGAAGACCGCCCCAGGAAAGGAAGACCAAGAGTCACCTCTGCTTCTGAAGATAAGTTTATCCGAGTCACCAGCCTCAGAAATCGCAGGTTAACAGCAGCTCAGATTAGAGACCAGGTCAATGCCACACAGAGTTCTAGCAGCAGACACATCTCTTCAACAACTGTTAAGAGGAGACTTTGTGCAGCAGGCCTTCATGGTAAAATAGCTGCTAAGAACCACTGCTAAGGACAGGCAACAAGCATTAGAGACTTGTTTAGGATAAAGAACACAAGGAATAGACATTAGACCAGTGGAAATCTATGTTTTGGTCTGATGAGTTCAAATTTGAGATCTTTGGTTCAAACTACCATGTCTTTGTGCGACGCAGAAAAGGTGAACGGATGGACTCTACATGCCTGGTTCCCACCGTGAAGCATGGAAGAGGAGGTGTGATGGTGTGGGGGTGCTTTGCTGGTGACACTGTTGGGGATTTATTCAAAATTGAAGGCATACTGAACCAGCATGGCTACCACAGCATCTTGCAGCGGCATGCTATTCCATCCGATTTGAGTTTAGTTGGACCATCATTTATTTTTCAACAGGACAATGACCCCAAACACACCTCCAGGCTGTGTAAGGGCTATTTGACCAAGAAGGAGAGTGATGGGGTGCTACGCCAGATGACCTGACCTCCACAGTCACCAGACCTGAACCCAATCGAGATGGTTTGGGGTGAGCTGGACCGCAGAGTGAAGGCAAAAGGACCAACAAGTGCTAAGCATCTCTGGGAACTCCTTCAAGATTGTTGGAAGACCATTTCCGGTGACTACCTCTTGAAGCTCATCAAGAGAATACCAAGAGTGTGCAAAGCAGTCATCAAAGCAAAAGGTGGCTACTTTGAAGAACATATTTTCAGTTGTTTCACACTTTTTTTTGTTAAGTATATAATTACACGTGTTAATTCATAGTTTTGATGCCTTCAGTGTGAATGTACAATTTTCATAGTCATGAAAATACAGAAAAATCTTTAAATGAGAAGGTATGTCCAAACTTTTGGTCTGTACTGTATGTATGAAAAAGCAATACCTGGGGTTCCATAGGGAGCAGTAAGTGTCACTTGTCACTAAATAGTTTAACTATGTCATCCCAAAATCTCATCGAGCTGGGACAATTCCACATACGCTGCAGCAGATCACTTTTCTTTTCCAATGGGTAGGTTCACATGACCGATGTCTCCACATCCGAGAAAAACAGTCCGATTAGTCTAATCAGACATTGATCAGAGTTTGATCAGAGTGGCATAGTTTTTTCTTGGACATGGAAAAAATAAAATGTTTCTCTATCTTCTTCGATTCTTTTAGTCCGTGAAAATTGGACAACACTTGGATGTCATCCGAGTGTGGTCTGATTTTTTTCACGGACCGAAAGAGTTGCATTGACGGTTTTGATCAGACACTCAGATCAAAATCGGACAGGTCCCTGATTTTTTCCATGGGTGACTCAGTATGAGGCAAAAAATAGGACATGTACACAGCCCCACAGAATATCATAGGTATGAGTGCTATCCATGAAAACAGTGGATCGAATTCATACGAGAAAAGCAGTCGTGTACACACAACCATATAAAAAAAAATCATCAGAGTTTCATGTAGGAAAAATTGTTATTGTTATCTGTATGCAATCCATGTGTCTATTTTTTACTTCCGTGTGGCATCCGTTTTTATACATCAAAATTTTAAAATGTACATGATCACATGCAGTTTCCTAGGTTAATAATGGCACTGTACAGTACAGACCAAAAGTTTGGACACACCTTCTCATTTAAAGATTTTTCTGTATTTTCTTGACAATGAAAATTGTACATTCACACTGAAGGCATCAAACTATGAATTAACACATGTGGAATTATATACTTAACAAAAAAGTGTGAAACAACTGAAAATATGTCTTATATTCTAGGTTCTTCAAAGTAGCCACCTTTTGCTTTGATGACTGCTTTGCACACTCTTGGCATTCTCTTGATGAGCTTCAAGAGGTAGTCACCTGAAATGGTTTTCACTTCACAGGTGTGCCCTGTCAGGTTTAATAAGTGGGATTTCTTGCCTTATAAATGGGGTTGGGACCATCAGTTGTGTTGCGCAGAAGTCTGGTGGATACACAGCTGATAGTCCTACTGAGTAGACTGTTAGAATTTGTATTATGGCAAGAAAAAAGCAGCTAAGTAAAGAAAAACGAGTGGCCATCATTACTTTAAGAAATGAAGGTCAGTCAGTGCGAAAAATTGGGAAAACTTTGAAAGTGTCCCCAAGTGCAGTTGCAAAAACCATCAAGCGCTACAAAGAAATTGGCTCACATGAGGACCTCTCCAGGAAAGGAAGACCAAGAGTCACCTCTGCTTCTGAGGATAAGTTTATCCGAGTCACCAGCCTCAGAAATCGCAGGTTAACAGCAGCTCAGAGTAGAGACCAGGTCAAAGCCACACAGAGTTCTAGCAGCAGACACATCTCTACAACAACTGTTAAGACGAGACTTTGTGCAGCAGGCCTTCATGGTAAAATAGCTGCTAGGAAACCACTGCTAAGGACAGGCGACAAGCAGAAGAGACAAGTTTGGGCTAAAGAACACAAGGAATGGACATTAGACCAGTGGAAATCTGTGCTTTGGTCAAATGAATCCAAATTTGAGATCTTTGGTTCCAACTACCGTGTCTTTGTGCGATGCAGAAAAGGTGAACGGATGGACTCTACATGCTTGGTTCCCACCGTGAAGCATGGAGGAGGAGGTGTGATGGTGTGGGGGTGCTTTGCTGGTGACACTTTTGGGGATTTATTCAAAATTGAAGGCATACTGAACCAGCATGGCTACCACATCATCTTGCAGCGGCATGCTATTCCATCCGGTTTGCGTTTAGTTGGACCATCATTTATTTTTCAACAGGACAATGACCCCAAACACACCTCCAGGCTGTGTAAGGGCTATTTGACCAAGAAGGAGAGTGATGGGGTGCTACGCCAGATGACCTGGCCTCCACAGTCACCAGACCTGAACCCAATCGAGATGGTTTGGGGTGAGCTGGACCGCAGAGTGAAGGTAAAAGGGCCACAAGTGCTAAGCATCTCTGGGAACTCCTTCATGACCATTTCGGGTGAAGCTCATCAAGAGAATGCCAAGAGTGTGCAAAGCAGTCATCAAAGCAAAAAGTGGCTACTTTGAAGAACCTAGAATATAAGACATATTTTCAGTTGTTTCACACTTTTTTGTTAAGTATATAATTCCACATGTGTTAATTCATAGTTTTGATGCCTTCAGTGTGAATGTACAATTTTCATAGTCATGAAAATACAGAAAAATCTAAAAATGAGAAGGTGTGTCCAAACTTTTGGTCTGTACTGTAAATGTAAAAATTAATGCTATACAATTGAACCATATGGGATCCAATTTTTTTTGTTTACACCCATAAACTTGACTAATATACAGAAGAAATGCTGGGTAAATTTTTGCAAATCAATAGGGTGAAAAATTTATTCTAGGGTGTAAATTTGTGCTTGGGGAATACTATATAATGTGGATATATGTGATTTTAACGAACTATTAAAGCCGATCACCTCCATCACGTTATTCCACCAAAAAGATTTTTCTGCATTGATAGTCAATATATCTGGGGATGGATGAGCAGCAGGGCGTATTCTGATTTTGTTTAAGAATGCCAAGATTTTATGAAGGTTAGAGACAGCAGCTCTCTCTTTAACCCCTTAACTACCAATGATACGCATTAAAACAGCTGCTGCTAAGGGGCCTTATTCCCTCATTGCCGTTTTAAAACAGCGATCGGTAATAAAGGTATAACACCCTCCAAGAGTCGGAAAATCTCCAGGATCTCAGCAACCGGGAATAGCTGAGACTCTGAACAACATTATCAGGGCTGGATTTTACTGTCTCCAATCACGAGATCGCCGTTATTTAGTGATTAACGGCGATTACGAAAGAAAAAAAACTGTGCCCACTGTTAAAATAATTTCTCTCTCTCCTGACGTGATATACATGTCAGAGGAAAGAAAAATTATGTCACCCAGGACACCCCGGTACCTCCTGATCCATCCCCCAGCCCTCCGCGTCATCTTCCTGAAAAAAAAAAAGGGAGGCGCATAAGCAGTGAAAATGCCGAGATCTGCTGGCCGGCACTCAGCAACAGCACAGGTATTTTTACCATTGGTTCCTTTTGATCACTGTGATAGACCCTATAAAATTGTTTATTTTCATCTGTACTATTGATTTATAAAATTAAACTTATAAAAGTTACTCTTTAAAAACTTCTTTCTTGGTGGTCTCTTCAGGCTTAGTTCGCTGCCAGTTAGGTAATCTACTGTGCGAGGGTCCCAGGTGAAAAAGGATCTAAGAGTAAATACATCCATGCTAATGACTACAAATTTAGCTCCCAGCTTCAGGTCGCAATGTAGGCCTCTACTTAAAAACCTCTCTGATTTGGCCAAACGTGTGCTTAGAACATCCCTGAGTGCCCGCTTAGGCCAATTATGGCCTTGGTTTATTTGTGTCCTTCTGAGAAAAAGGTGGATAGATGCGGAATCCAGGAGTTCTGTTTGGAAATGACTCGCAGTGCCAACAAGTCCTCTCTGTTTTCTTGTTTTATGATTTTTCCCATACTTCCTTTGCAAAACCAACATTACTTATGGAGCAGCCAAATGTTCATGCTGGTCCATGGCAGTAATAATAGTGTTTTGCATTATATACATGCAAAACTCTACATGCATATTTCTTTTGTCTTTTAGATTTTGTATTGACATCGACAAATCTTGCATAATTTCATATATAAAGTACATTTTTATCATATAAAATACAAGCAACAATCATTTAGAGACCTTTTATAGCTTTAATTTTCTAGTCACTTGTTTAAATAACCCCCTGGAAGGAGCCCTGACGTAAGTGGTATAACTTTCTATGTTAAGCACATTTAGTAGCCACTGAAAGTTCTGAGAAGTTGCTAAAGAAATAAAGAATGCGCATCAAATGGCGCAACATTTAAAGACCTATGTCACATTTCAGTTTGCTTCAGTCACAAAAGCAACAGATTGAACAATATAACAAAGGGTGCATAAAATTACATACAATCTTAATTGTACATGTAGATAAAATATAATTAAATACTACTTTACTGGAAAGAATGCTGCTCATGTAATGTTATGTGACAAATCAGATCAAATTATGGCACAGGGATAATTGGAATTAATCCAGGAATATTCTAATTGTAAAGTAGAAACATTTATAAAAACATTTGGAAGTAGATGTGAACAGACAGGATGGGCCAACAGGTTTTTGCGCATAATTTCATTTCTATGCGCACCTATACAAAAAAAATATGCACTGTGCACAGTACGTTTCTGAGTAGATAAGTCTACTTTAAGTATGTAAATACACACTTATTTACCTTCATCAGGTTGACATTAAAATGTCAAATAAGGGTCATATTACACGGGCAGTCAGATCACATACGGCGTCTCCAGAAAACAGACTAAGCTACCAATTAAAACCACCAGGGGGAGAAGTAAAGACTCATTTTAAATGAGATTTGACTGTTGTATAGGGAAACACTCATAACTACAATCCATATAAATGAGACAAAAAGCATATTGTACTTCTAAACAAACACAAAAGAAGCCCAAAAAACTTTTCTTTATGGCTAAAATAAATAATCTTTATTGATACAGAGTATATTAAAAAAGAATGCTAGGAAAGAAGAACGGCAGTCCTAAGATTTTTCGTTGTGCGGATAGGGTCCCAACCCGTTACAAATAAAAAGTCCAAAAATCCGGCACTCAGTCTGGTGAGTTTATTTACAATTAGAGGCAAAGTGTATAGAAAATGTTTCGGTCATTAGATCTTCATCTGTCATACACTACATGGTTTCAAATATATTCAGAAAGGTTCAAACATACAGTGCTGATCACCATTTTTGGCACCCCTTCATTTTTTTATAGTCTGTACAATATCTTCAGAAATAAATGGAAGTGTACCAAAGTTATATCCCCAGGATTTTGTAATTAGTGATCCAAAGTAATACAACAATAAAACATTGTTTTTCAACTTCCATGTTGCAATTTCAAAGAAACAGAATAAACAGCATGTGCAGCAATAAAGGCCCCCCTAATTAATACTTAGTTGCACAGACTTTGGCACTGCTGATAGTCTCCAAACGTTTCTTGTAACCATCTACACTGTGTGCAGAATTATTAGGCAAGTTGTATTTTAGAGGATTATTTTTATTATTGATCAACAACTATGTTCTCAATCAACCGAAAAGACTCAAATATCCAAGCTCAATATTTTTGGAAGTTGGGAGTGTTTTTTTTTTTAGATTTGGCTATCTTAGGAGGATATCTGTTTGTGCAGGTAACTATTACTGTGCAGAATTATTAGCCAACTTAATAAAAACCAAATATAATCCCATTTCACTTGTTTATTTTTACCAGGTAAACCAATATCAGTGCACAAAATTTAGAAATAAACATTTCTGACATGCAAAAACAAAAACCCCAAAAAGTTAGTGATCAATATAGCCACCTTTCTTTATGATGACACTCAACAGCCTTCCATCCATAGATTCTGTCAGTTGCTTGATCTGTTTTCGATCAACATTGCGTGCAGCAGTCACCACAGCCTCCCAGACATTGTTCCAAGAGGTGTACTGTTTTCCCTCCCTGTAGATCTCACATTTTATGATGGACCACAGGTTCTCTATGGGGTTCAGATCAGGTGAACAAGGGCGCCATGTCATTATTTTTTCTTCTTTTAGCCCTTTACTGGCCAGCCACACTGTGGAGTAGTTGGATGCATGTGATGGAGCATTGTCCTGCATGAAAATCATCTTTTTCTTGAACGATACCGACTTCTTCCTGTACCACTGCTTGAAGAAGTTGTCTTCCAGAAACTGGCAGTAGGTCTGGGAGTTGAGCTTCACTCCATCCTCAACCTGAAATGGTCCCACAAGTTCAGCTTTGATGATACCAGCCCATACCAGTACCCCACCTCCACCTTGCTGGCGTCTGAGTCGGAGTGGAGCTCTCTGCCCTTTATTGATCCAGCCTCTAGCCCATCCATCTGGACCATCAAGAGTCACGCTCATTTCATCAGTTCATAAAACCTTTGAAAAATCAGTCTTAAGATATTTCTTGACCCATTCTTGACGTTTTATGTTATGTTTCTTGTTCAAAGGTGGTCGTTTTTCAGCCTTCCTTACCTTGGCCATGTCCCTGAGTATCGCACACCTTGTGCTTTTTGATACTCCAGTAACGTTGCAGCTCTGAAATATGGTAAAACTGGTGGCGAATTGCATCTTGGCAGCTTCATGCTTGATTTTCCTCAATTCATGGGCAGTTATTTTGCGCATTTTTTGGCCAACATGCTTCTTACGACCCTGTTGGCTATTTGACATGAAACGCTTGATTGTTCGGTGATCACGCTTCAAACGTTTGGAAATTTCAAGACTGCTGCATCCCTCTGCAAGACATCTCACAATTTTGGACTTTTCAGAGCCTGTCAAATCTCTCTTCTGACCCATTTTGCCAAAGGAAAGGAAGTTGCCTAATAATTAAGCACACCTTATATAGAGTGTTGATGTCATTAGTCAACACCCCTCCTCATTACAGACATGCACATCACCAGATTTACTTTATTGGTAGTTGGCTCTCAAGCCTATGCAGCTTGGAGTAGGACATGTATAAAAAGTATCAAAGTGATCAAAATACGCATTTGCCTAATAATTCTGCACGCGGTGTATAAGCTTTTTGCACTTCTCAGCTGGAATTTTCTCACATTCTTCCTTTGCAGTTTGTTAAAGCTCTTGAAAGTTTGCCAGGTTCTTTTTCCCAATGGCAGATTTCAGCTCACCCCAAAGATTTTTAATGGGATTGAGGTCAGGACTCATTGCTGGCCATTTTAAAACAGTAATTTTTTTTATTTTTCAACCATTCCTGTGTACTTTTGGATGTGTGTTTTGGGTCATTGTCTTGCTGGAGGACCCATGATCTTCGACTCATACCAAGTTTTCTTACACTGGGTAGGACATTTCGCTCTAAAATCTCTTGATAATTCTCGGATTTTATGATTCCTGTGATACGGTCAAGGTCTCCAGTACCAGACGCAGCAAAGCAACCCAACAGCATTATGGATCCTACATCATGCTTTACTATTGGTAAGGTGTTCTCCTCCTTATAAGCATCATTGCGCCATCTGTAAGCAAACTGTTGATTTGCATTGCCAAAAAGCTTTATTTTTGTTTAATCTGTCCATAAAACATTTTCCCAGAAGGATTGTGGTTTGTCAAGGTACTCTTTGGCAAAGATCAGTTGTTCCCTTTTATGTCTTTTCATCAGCAATGGTTTCTTCCTTGGCATTCGCCCATAAGGCTCTGCTTGGTTTAGTGTGCGGCGTATGGTACTTGTTGAAATCATGACCCCAGACTGTTCCAGGTTGGCCTTCAGGTCTCTGGATGTTTGACATGGTGTTTTTTCCACCATTTGCACCAACCTTCAAAGACATGTCTGGTCAATTTTCTTCTTTCCCAGATGTCCAGGAAGGTTCTTGACGGTTCCATGCTTGGCAAACTTCTTAATAACATTGCGCACTGTTGAAACTGGGATACCAAGGTCTTCGGAGATGGTTTTATACTCTTTGGAAGTCTTATGTTTGCTAATAATAGCAGTTCTGATGTCCTCAGACAGCTCCTTTGTCTTTGTCATTGTGCAAAGAAACAGGGCCTACCATGTGGCTTTTTAAAACAATGAAGTCATCATTCATTGGCTAATTCATGTCACATGGGCACTGACAATCACAGGAGAATCTCTTTTGTGATTTACCACAGGCGAGTCAAAATGTGTTTCCATAATAAATCAATGTGAAGGGTGCCAAGACCAGTGTCACAGCAAACTTTAGGTTTTTCTATTTTTTTCCTCCCATTGTTTTTTGTATTAAATTGTTGTGTATCATTTGCGTTTTCGTATTTAACATGAGTGCTCTATACAAAATAACTTTCTCTTGATTCATTTTTTTCAGGAGATATTCCACATTATGTACTTAAACTTCATGGGTGCCAATAACAACGATCAGGACCGTATGCCATGTGTGTATCCGGCTCTTTTTAATTCAAGCATAAGCTTGTGTCTCAAGAAGAGGTGAGCCTATTGCAGCCCGCAGGATGGTGACTCCGTCACTGTGATGACCAGACCAAAATGTTTTCTATACACTTTGCCTCAAATTGTAAATAAACTCACCAGACTGAGTGCCAGATTTTTGAACTTTTTATATTAAAAAAGGATACATGTACATAAAGATATATAGAAAAACGGGACAATACAGATAAGGTAAAAGGTGGGTAAGTGTGCGCTGCAACTGAATAATATATGTAATAATACTCAGGTGTTGATAAAAGAAAAATGCTTCGTACAGGGGAGCATTTAATTTTAATATTTCCCCAAGGTAATGCTGCTGTATTCATACCTATGTGCATGTCTTAATAATATGTGGATTTGATGGTTAATGCTTTTACAGTATGTGTTGATGGATGGCACCTTTACATGTTGTGAGTCACTGGTGTTATATGTGAGGGGAGGTATGTTTCGCTACGGCTCCTAGCCTTAGCGATCTGAACCTACAACTGTTCTCCAGCATGTAATATGTTCGGGGTTAAATCACCAAAAGGGAGTGTTTTTTTTTTTGTGAATGACCATTGTGAAGGGTGGGAGGTCATTCACCATACCTCTCCAATCAGGGGAGTGTCTGGGCTTTAAATAGGGAGCCTTGACACTCAGGTGTGATCAGTACCTGGAGGCCAGCTCAAGAGAGAGGAGCTCATGGTTGTGTGTGTTAAACTGAACCGTGTGGATCTCTGTTAGTGATCCTGAGTAGTGTTGAGTGAATTTGTTTGGCTTTTCAAATTCGTGTTCGTGTGCGGGGTTCTGACTTGACATCTGTGTGACGGAATGGCAAATCAGGGATGTTCATGGGCGGAGCCGATTTTTTGGCGTGAACAAGTCAGAACCCCACACGTGAACACGAATTTGAAAAGCCGAACAAATTAGCTGAACATTAATCCTGAGTGTCCGGACCCCGGCCAAGTTCAAGGACTTTGCTGGACACTTTCTTAAGTTTGTTTTGCCATTATGCCAGATTGGCCACGTTTATGTTTCATAAACTTTGCATTGGTTTATGCTATTAAATAAACCAATTGAAAATTTAAAGAGACAGTGTCACTTGTTTACCTCCGCATACAGCCAAGTAAGTCGCTTTACTACAGTTGGTGCGAAAGTGCGTGCAAGATTCAAGGAACACGTGTACCCGCCACAGAGACGTTGGATGTCCTGAGTAAAGGCCACCAGTCAGCCAGAGAAGTCCAAGAACATGGAGGACCTGCTTAAGCGTCTGTTGCAGGCACAGCAGGTGCAACAAACGCAGCACCAGCAGCAGCAAGCGCAGTTCCAGCAGCAGCTACAGCAACAGCAGGTGCAGTTCCAGCAGCAGCACCTGCAGAGCCAGCAGAACATGCAGCAGCAGCACCGGGAGCAGCTACAGTAGCAACAAGAGCAGCAGCAGCATAGCCAGCAGTAGACAACTAAACTACTGATGCGACAGATGGAACTCCAAGCAGGGAAAATCCGTGGCAGGAGAACCGCCCCACCCCCAAATCCAGGTGATGACTCACATCAGGAAGACGGTAAAAAGAGCATTACAAAAGATGACCCCGGGGGATGACGACGAGGCGTTCCTGACTCCGTTTGAAAGGGTGGCGGAGCGGGAAAGATTACCTCAGGAGTAGTGGACGGAGGTTCTGGCGCCATATTTAACAGGGGAGCCACAGAAGGCCTATTATGATCTGGCTTTGCAAGACGCAAAGGAATATGCCAAATTAAAAACAGATATTGGCACGCTTAGGAGTGACTATGTCTGTCAGAGCGCAAAGGGTCCACCACTGGGCGTATGCTGGAGGCAAACCTCCGTGCGCACAGATGTTTGACTTACTACATCTAGTCCAGAAGTATTTGCAGCCAGAGTCTTCCTCTCCTGCCCAGATGGTTGAGCGTGTGGTGATGAACAGGTTCATCCATTCCCTACCCAGGTCGATGCAGACCTGGGTTTCCCAGGGAGACCTTTGGAAAGCGGACGACCTCGTGGGCCTTGTAGAGAGGTACCAAGTGGTCGAAAAATCCCTGGGGAAACCGGACATAGTCAATTCCCCGTACTGGAGTACCCAAAGAGGGGTGGGCTGACCACATAAGGGATCTAGAGTCACAGATGTCCCCTGAAGAAATGGACTGCAGTCTAGGCCGTCGTTGTTCCTATTATGCCTATGCGGCCTGTGGCGTGGATGGCCAACCTGGTGAGGGGCCGCAGGCGTGTGCAGTGTCCGTTAATGGGGTGATGGTGCTTGAACTATTGGACTCAGGGAGTCTGGTGAATCTGATCAGCGCTACCCTTCCCCACCAGCTGATCCCTGCCAAAACTGTGGGCGTTCGTTGCATACATGGAGAAGCCAAGGAGTACTCGGTGGCCAGAGCGTCAGTGGGAACCGACTGTGGTGCCCAATCCCACGAGGTCGAGGTGGTCAAGGACCTGATACATCCCGTCATATTGGGGCGTGATTTCCATTTGTTCTGGGACTTGTGGGGGAAAGGAACAGAAATTCATCACATGGACAAAAGCCCGGTCCCTAGGGAAATATCCCGGTCAACATCTGAAGTGTATGAGTTCCCACTGTGTGTCCTTGCCAGCGACGAGGATGAGACAGTGACCGAGGAGGCCGACCTCCCTGAGTTAGAGGTGCCCGGAGAGAACTTTGGGTCTGCTCAAGTTAGGGACTTGATCTTGAAGGGGGCATAGCACAATGTTACTGTCTGTAAAGGGGTTGCTCAAGAGCCGGGGGTAGACACCAAGTATCCACACTTCGCAGTTCAAGGCGAATTATTGTATCGGGTGACCAAACCAAGGGGTTATGAGCTAGTGGAGCAGCTGTTAGTTCCAGGGCCATACCGATGGAGGGTATTAGATATGGCCCATTCACATGTTCTGGGGGGATACCTGGGGGTTGAGAAGACTCATGAGAGGATATTGAGGAGGTTTTATTGGCCAGGGTGTTACCGGGAGATCCTAAACTATTGTAGGTCCTGCTCCACTTGTCAGATAACTGCCCCCTCTCCCCACTTCCGTAGTGCTTTAATCTCACTACCTGTGATCGAAATTCCCTTTGAGAGGATTTTCATGAACCTAGTAGGGCCCTTAGTTAAGTCGGCACGGGGCCACCAATACATCCTGGTGGTCATGGACTATGCGTCCCGGTACCGGGTAGTAGGAGCATAGCCCGGGAACTGGTCCAAATATTTGCCAGGACTGGCCTGCCGAAAGAGATACTAAAGGACAAAGGAACTCCATTCATGAGCAAGGTAATGAAGGAGCTGTGTAAGGTCATCCAGATTACCCAGCTGCAAACCTCCGTTTACCATCTGCAGACAGACGGCCTGGTGGAGCGCTTTAATAAGACCTTAAAAAGGATGCTCAAAAAGGTCGTCGAGAAGGATGGTCGTGACAGGGACTACCTGCTACTGCTCCTGCTCTTCTCGGTCAGAGAAGTTTCTCAAGCCTCCACTGCCTTCTCTCATTTCAAGATCCTTTATGGTCGGCATCCAAGAGGACTCCTGGACATCGCCAATGAAACCTGGGAAGCCGAGGTCACGCCACACCGGAGCATCATTGAACATGTTGCCCAGATGCAGGAAAGAATAGCGAAAGTAATGCCTCTCGTGAAGGCGCACCTCCTCCAGGAGCAGGAGGCCCAGGCAAGGGTTTATACCCGATCTGCGAAACTGAGGCAGTTTCAGCCTGGGGACCGTGTTCTGGTGCTAATCCCCACAGTCAAGAGCAAGTTCCTGGCCAAATAGCAAGGCCCATACGAGGTGGTGGAGACAGTCAGCGAAGTTAATTATAAAATCCACCAGCCTGGCTGAAGAAAGCCGCACCAAGTGTACCATGTGAACCTGCTCAAGCTGTGGCGAGACCACGAACCTGTGGAAGCTCCTTGCCTGGGAGCCGCTCCCGAAGGCAAGGTAGAAGAAGTCATGATAGCAGAGACTATCGCCGGCCCAGGAGCAACAGTGTTGAGAACTGCTACAGCGGAATTATGACCTGTTCTCAGAGTTGCCGGGGCGTACTCAGGTGGTAGAGTATTGTTAAATAGTTAATTATGGATATTCATTTTTCTTAAATCTGAGTTCTATGCATCAGCCATCGTGTCTAGTTGACATGCGCTATTTGTGTGTGTATTTTTAGTTCACTACCATATGTAGAACAGGTGTGCCATACGACTGGCTATAAAAGCCCATGGTACAGAAAGGGGGGGCTCTCTTGCTCTTCCCACCCCACAAGACACAGAAGAAGGATCTTCATGCTGAGAAGCAGCTGACATGTAGGCCTGGACACGTGTTGGACAAAGACATGATTTACCAGCCAGGATCCAAGGAAAGATGGACACTCATGATTGAATCTCTTTGTAACTACTTCATCTATTTTATATTCTGCTTCAATTATTTTTTAATGGACAATCCAAGAATAAATAGATACATTTTTTTATAAGAAAATCTTGATATTGATACTTTGCGAAGTCCTCAGTAGAGAAAAATAATACAGAAAGAAGTATTATTTAACAATGGTGAGCCAGCCAGTCCTGATTTAAGTGAGTAAGTGAATTTCTTCCCTGAACAAAGGGGGGAGTCCTGACGAGTTGAACAGCTGTTGTTCACGTGTCAGTAAATTCACTAATTTGTCACGAGAAGCAGGAAGGACCTACAGACTGAGGACTAACAGGAAGCAGAGGTACTAACAAGGAACAGAATCAAGCAGGAAAAGAATCAGACGAACTGAAGACAGGACGTGCTGATAAAGAGAAGCTAAGGAATCTTAAGGTAAGCAAAATATGGATATAATTTCTTCTTTTGCTAAACAAAGTAATATTAATTTCAAAGTTAATGTAGGAAATGACTTAGACGTTTTGTGGCTCAGTTTATACAAAGAATGTGAATTGCAGAATTTACAGTTAACTTCTAAATTGGTAAATAGAGAGAAACACAAATTGCAGAATATTCTACATCTTGTAAATGTATTTCATAATTTTGTACTTGAGAGTTCTAAGCAGGACAATAGTGTAGAAGAAGTGTCAGATGGTGATACTGATTCTGACTGTAATGTGGAAATTGAGCAAGAAGTAAGACACGTGTCTGTAACTGAAGGTGACCTTGGGTCTGACCAAGAGACGGACATACAAAAACCTGACAGGGGAGGAGACATGACTGATATACGAGAAACCGACATACTAGGTGATGTGGGAGGAGACGTGAGTGACGTAGGAGGAACGGACGTACAAGAGCCACTAAAAATATCAGAGAATTCAGGAATTACCCAGGCTCAACTACAAATTAAAATGAGGAAAAATTTGCTGAAATTATACAAAATCATGCCAAAATATGATGTCAAAATCCATGCCTGTAGAAATTCAGAGACATTTGAGAGCTTTTCTGATAAGTTTGATTTGTCCAATGAGGAGAGGAATCAATTATTTAAAATATGGATTCCTGTGACATTGTCCAGACGTTTACATTTAATGTCCTGTGGAAATCACTCTCCTAATGGATGGGAAAATGATTCGGACAGGTTAAAATATTTGATTTACTGTGTCACAAAGGATTTTCCCAACATAGAAGATCTGCAGAAACTAAGGATTGGTAGGAAGGAATGTACATATACATTCATGTCCATATTTGAACGGTTGTACAAAGCTCTTATCAAAAATGGAAAATTACAACAAATGATAAGCATTTTTGTACAAAAATTCAAATTCCTAAATCCAGTATCTCAAGTTATTGCATCCCTATTTAAATGCGCTCAGTTGCTGGATTCTGTTAGAAAACATGAAAATCGTGAAAAGAAAATAAATCAAGTTAAATTTATAAAACCAGAAAAGGTAAAATCTTACCAAAAGCCAATATCAAACTCTCCTAGACTGAGTCATCCCCATAGTGAACTCTATCAAATACGCAGAAGATTTCATATATGTTATAAGCCATATCAGACAATTCAAAGGTTCATCTCTTCACAGAAAGAGTTAAAAATTCAAAGCTGTGACTTCTCCCTGGAAAGGAAGATGGCTGAAATTGATGGACAGAGTCAGGTGAGACGACCAGCTGAGAGTAACGTCATGGAATGTGGACAGAAGAACAGGCAGTTCTCTGAGGTTTTGAAGAATAGAAAAATTAATTTTCTAGATAGGGCCTTCCTGGAGATATTTGAGAGAGACAGAAGATTTGGTTTAGGGAGTGGCTAAGGAAAAACTGTAATTATAATGTTGTATCAAAATGTTATACAATGTATCATTATTAATTTATAATCTTATACAGTAAAATTGTAGTTACATAGTTTCTAATAGTTCATATATGTATATATATATATATATATATATGCACTTGTCTAAGTAGAGATTGTGTATAATTGTATATATATATATTTATACTAATAATTAAAAAAAAATATATTAATTAATAAATCAGAATTTCACATATAAATTAAAATAGCAATATTTTGAATTACATTAGAATCAACTAATATATGTATAAGATATTTAAATAATTCTGTTTCTGTATGAATTTGATATTTAATTTTATTTTCTTATATTTCCTTAGAGGTTTCATTCCAAAGCAGGATTTGATCAAACAACTCTAAAATGGATTTATTTCTTTATTCACACAGGAAGTTGAAAATTGCATGATTTATGTGTATAACATTTTAAAATAATAACAATATAACTAGTTGAATTATTTTGTGTTGCTAATATTTTCTATGCATGAAGTGTTTATTTTATAACAAGTAGCTTTACAGCATGACGTGTGACAGCTGCGGCCTTTGAACTTTGAGTAAATAGTATAGATCCCATTCATTCTATTTCCAGCTGATGTAACTTAAAACCAGGCAGCAAGTGAAAAAGAATCTAAGTCAAGTCAAGAGTATTTTTCAAGTATCTTAAATTTCAGTGACTTACTCTCATATTATATTATAGGTACGTGGGGAATATTCAAAGAAATATTAAGATATTAAATTTAATTGATATGGCAGTGCGCATTAATAAATTGGGATACAACAATTTTGGGTTAAATATATATATATCTAAAACTTCATATGTGGAATGTTTGAGTTGAACAGATCTGTGAATGTCAGAGTGAACATGACAGATGAGTAAATCAGCAGCTGCTAAGTGTGATTGGTATGACAGAGGCCTCATGAGTGTAAAAAAAAAATGTTTCTTTATGTGAAGGTACAAAAATATATTTAATTCTGAGAAAATTATGATACATAATTATGTATTATCAACGTGTATATATATATATATTTCTATATTTCTTTAGTAATTATTATTTCTTGATTTAACTAATAGTGGATAAGGGCAACCACACATCAAAATGGTTTACAAAGCAAATTTATATTTAGAATAATTTTTCCACATGATAATATTCTTGAATAACTATGATATTATTTTTAATGGTTACCTAAATAGGTACACACCTCTCTTTAGACAAATCTATGCTACTCATCGATATGAAATTTATGCAAAATATTTATAGAAGAATAACTATTTTTAATTTGGTTCTGATATATACATAAATTATTTTATAAAATAATATTTTTGGTATTAAGGGGGAAAATGTGTTTTTGATCCTGATTACATAATCACCTTTGATCAATACTTATTTTTCACACATTTTAATAAAGGTAAAATATTAATAAGGTACTATGGTGTAATTAAGAAGGGTATTACATGCAAAGTTGCATAATTTAATATTTTTTGGTGATACAAGGTTATGACAAATATGAAATCATCCAGATAATGGAAATATAAAGGTATTTTCATGGAGAATATAATTACTCTTCATTTGTCATTAACATATGAAGGCCTTATTTTTATTTTCATTTTTTATTCTTATTTTTATTTTTCATTTTTAAATTTTTATTCTTACTTTCTTCTTATTTTTCTATTTTTCATTTTTTAATTCTCATTTGATTTTATTTCAGTTCAATATCTCAATTGAGAAAACACATTAATATTTAATAAAGTAATGTCTAATACAAGAGTATTGCTTCATTAAATATATATTGATATGATATAAATTAATATAAGAAGGAAAAAAAATGTTTACATTTTCTGAGTAAACACAACAATTCATTCACTCATTCACACATTCATATATTTATTCATTTTAGTTCAGGAGTATACATTCTTTGGTATTATTGGTTTAATAAAGATATAAACACTTGTTGTTTCAAAAAACACTGACACCTATGGGTTAGAAAAGGTAATTACACCTATGACATAAAAATATTTTATCACATGGAGAACTTGATTGAATTACTATCTATTATTGTTTATTATTCCAAACATAATTTATTTTAATGTTTTGATAATAATTAGATGGATATTATTGATTGCTATGGTGCGCTGTGATATTATAGGTTAGGAAAAATTGCCAGATTTGGTATCAGATTAGGGAATGAAGACTTCAATCAAGACATCGCAAATATGAATTCTATCTTAATAAAGACTTTTCATATTTATAAATCAAAGAGACTCTCAAAGGTTACAAAAAGAAGCAACTGATATCCGGAAGTCTCAGAAGGGAACAGGTGTGAATGCTGAGTGATAATAGACAGTGTCCATTACATACAATACAATTCTCACCACTGATCACCAGGACGGCAGAGAACGATGATCCTATATGTACTGTGTTGTGTTCAAGTTTCATCACGTTCCAGTGGTTTCTTATCACCTGCAACGCTTCAATGAAAGCTGGTGAACAGGTAATACCTGGCATATGTGTCCTGTATATAAAGGACTGAGTACTGGTTATGGTGCTATATAAAGCAGGGAAGTGTCAAGTTAACCCTTGCTTTACTGACCAAAGACGTCACATCTGTTCCAAAAGTGACACGAAACCAGTGAGGACACACGGAAGATTCCAGAATATCCAACGTAAGTCCAGGTGACATCGCACAGATATTAAAGCTACATTCATGGACTTTGTTTTCTTATCAATTGACACATGATCTTTCTAATAAAGAGTACAGTTTATGGACTGCACAATGATGAATACAATTATGGACTGTACAATATCTACACGCTATAATTTATTTCAAAGGAGTTCTCATCTAAAGACGGTGTTATAAAAGAACCAAGAAGAAGACGAGACGACGACCCGATGACATCAAATGATGACGATTGGACCCACGATTCTTTCAATTTAGATATAGGGAAGTATAATTATACATGTTAAATGAATATTAGTCATGGCTTACCATAACATGAATTCACATCATTATATAACAATAATCCGATATTGATATTATTATTATTATTATTATTATGGAAATTAAATGATATTGCCAAGGAAGATGGAAAGGAAAAAATGATTGTTATCCTAATGATGAACCTGTCTTCTTTTGAGGATTTTCAGTTAAAGTCCTTTCATCCTCAAAAAAAGGGGGGGAATGTTAAATAGTTAATTATGGATATTCATTTTTCTTAAATCTGAGTTCTATGCATCAGCCATCGTGTCTAGTTGACATGCGCTATTTGTGTGTGTATTTTTAGTTCACTACCATATGTAGAACAGGTGTGCCATACGACTGGCTATAAAAGCCCATGGTACAGAAAGGGGGGGCTCTCTTGCTCTTCCCACCCCACAAGACACAGAAGAAGGATCTTCATGCTGAGAAGCAGCTGACATGTAGGCCTGGACACGTGTTGGACAAAGACATGATTTACCAGCCAGGATCCAAGGAAAGATGGACACTCATGATTGAATCTCTTTGTAACTACTTCATCTATTTTATATTCTGCTTCAATTATTTTTTAATGGACAATCCAAGAATAAATAGATATATTTTTTTATAAGAAAATCTTGATATTGATACTTTGCGAAGTCCTCAGTAGAGAAAAATAATACAGAAAGAAGTATTATTTAACAAGCATGATGTGCTAACAGAGCCGCATATAAGAGTGAACCTGAAGCCCCACAGGATTCCTGAAGCACGCCGAGATGTGATCTCAACCGAGGTGAAAAGGATGTTAGACCTCGGGGTGATAGAACAGTCATAGAGTGGATGGTCGAGTCCCATCGTCCTCATGCCAAAACCCAACGGAGAGTGGAGGTTTTGTAACAACTACCGCCAGATGAATGAGGTGTCCAAGTGTGACGTACACCCGATGCCCTGCGTCAACGAACTCATCGAGAAGCTTGAACCAGAGAGGTACATTACTATCCCTGACCTGACGATGGGCTACTGGCAGATCCCCATGTCCCAGAAGGCTAAGGAGAAGACGGCTTTCTCGACACCTGATGGGTACTTCCAATACACTTGGATGCCGTTCAGACGCAGGGGGTCCCAGCCACCTTCCAGAAGGCTATGGATCGGATCCTAGCCCCACATAAGAAGTATGCCGCAGCCTACCTTGACGACATTGTGATCTTTAGCCCAGACTGGGCTAGTAATCTACCTAAGGTACAGGCCATTCTGGATGCTCTGAAGAAGGCGGAGTTTACCATAAATCCGAGAATATGTGCCGTTGGAAAGGAGGAAGCCAAGTACTTGGGCTATGTCAACGGGAGAGGCGAAAAAGCCACAAGTCAATAAAGTGGAGGCAATCCAGAAGGGCCGCAACCACTCTCCAAGAAGCAAGTGAGAGCGTTCCTGGGGATTGTGGGACATTACCGGCGGTTTATCCAAAATTTTGCCATGATGGCCGCATTGCTTAAGGATCTCCTAAAAGGCACCAGGCCAAAGATGGTGAACTGGATGGAGGAAACAGAGACGGCGTTTCAACAGTTGAAGCTAGCACTGTGTAAGCAGCCGGTCCTGGTCGCACCAGACTTTAAGAAGGAATTCGTAGTCCAGAGAGATGTTTCAGAAGTGGGTCTGGGAGCCGTACTCTCTCAAGAGATAAATGGGGAAGAACATCCCATTCTCTATCTGAGCTGGAAGCTCTCGTCCTGCGAGAAGAACTACGCAATAGTAGAAAAAGAGTGCTTAGCCATAAAATGGGCCATAGATACACTAGGATATTACCTACTAGGCCGGAAGTTTAAACTGGTGTCAGACCATGCCCCTTTAAGATGGTTGAAGGAAAAGAGGGGTAAAAATGCCAGAGTAACTAGATGGTTCTTAGGTATCCAAGACTTTAATTTTCACGTGGAGCATAGTCCCGGGAAGTTACACGGGAACGCTGATGCCCTTTCGAGAATTCCCTGTCTGGTGTCTGAAGGTTCCCAAACCCCCGGCTCTGAGCAGATGGGGGAATATCTGACAGATTCACTGTAACGGGTCTGGGAGGTGGAACCTCTGTGCAATTATACAAGGGGGCAGTCCTTGTAAGGAAGCGGGTGGCTCCCAGGGAAGACGGGCAGGTATTCACGGCAAGTGACAGGGACAGTCTCTGGGTAGAGGGGCAGGTAGTCACGGCAAGTGACCGGGACAGTCTCTGGGTAGAAGGGCAGCGGACTGGTGGCTGGTGAGCGCTCCCAGGTGAGCGGGCGAGAGTCTCTGGACAGGCAGGTGGTCACGGCAAGTGACAGCAGAACCTCCAGGTAGACTAGCAGACAGGTAGCGGGTGGACGCTCCCAGGTGAGCGGGCAAGAGTCTCTGGACAGGCAGGTGGTCACGGCAAGTGACGGCAGAGCCTCCAGGTAGGCTAGCAGGCAGGTAGCAGGTGAGCGCTCCCAGGTGAGCGGGCAAGAGTCTCTGGACAGGCAGGTGGTCACGGCAAGTGACGGAAGAGCCTCCAGGTAGGCTAGCAGGCAAGTAACAGGTGAGCGCTCCCAGCTGAGCGGGCAGGCTGGTCCATAGACAGACTGACAGGTGTCGGAGAGCAGACCGTCGGACCGCAGGCTTGCAAGCTGGTAAGCGGATATCAGGCAGGTATCAAGCAGGAATCTGGCAGATGACTGGCAGGTAACAGGCAGGAATCAGGCAGGTGACTGGCAGGTAACAAGCAGGAATCTGGCAGGTGACTGGCAACGGGACCTGAGGGCTGAAGCAGAGTGAAGGCTTTGCAACAACATTGCTCGGGCAACTCCATTATGGAGGAGGTGCCTTATATATGGGAGGTCCTCCGGCAATTGGCCGGGGACTCTTTAGGACGGCGCGCGCGGTCCCTTTAAGAGAGGGGGAGCGCTCGCGCCCTAAGCACACTGCCGGGGAAGGAGCGCGTGCCGGAAGCAGCGGGGAGAGAAGCGCTGGAGGACGCCGCGCCAGGAGCGGGGAGGTGAGAGGGAAGGCGTCTCTGCCTAGTACGGGGCAGAGACGCCGATGCTACAGTACCCCCCTTTAGGCCCCCTCTTTTTTTGGCCAGAAAGAAATTTTTCAAGGAGAAGCGGGGCGTTGATGTTCTCCCTGGGTTCTCAAGTTCTCTCCTCAGGACCAAACCCCTTCCAATCTACCAGAAAAAAGGTCTTTCCTCTTACCCTCTTGGCGGCCAGCATACTCTCTACCTCAAAGACGTCATCAGCGGAAACCGGAGCAGGAGGGGCACCTGGATTATTGGAAAAAGAGTTAAAGACAACGGGTTTGAGGAGAGATACGTGGAAGGAGTTGGGAATCCGTAGGGTGGCCGGGAGTTTTAATTTGTAGGCCACAGGGTTAATTTGCTTGAGGACTTCGAAGGGACCGATGAATCGAGGGCCCAACTTGAAGGAGGGTACTTTGAGCCGCACATGTTTGGACGAGAGCCAAACCTTGTCTCCCGGACGGAATTGAGGCGGATCCAGTCGTCTCTTATCAGCATATCTCTTCATCCGCTCAGAGGACAGAAGAAGAGCGGACCTGGTACTCTCCCAAATAGTAGAAAATTCGCTGACAAGAGACTCCGCAGCAGGGTTGTCCACAGAAAAGGAGACAGGAAGTGGAATCCGGGGATGTTGGCCACCGACTATAAAGAACGGGGATTTGGAAGAGGATTCGCTCTCATGGTTATTGTAAGAGAACTCGGCCCATGGTAGGAGATCCACCCAGTCTGAATGGTGTGCATTAACGAAGTGCCGGAGGTAACTGGTCAGGATCTGATTGATCCGCTCCACTTGACCATTGGACTGTGGGTGGTAAGCGGAGGAGAAGTCCAGGGTGATGTCTAGCAGCTTACATGTGGCTCTCCAGAAGCGTGAGGTGAACTGAACCCCACGATCCGACACGATGTGGAGGGGCAGGCCATGGAGATGGAAGATGTGGCGGATAAAGTCTTTAGCCAGCTCGGGTGCAGATGGAAGACCAGGCAGGGGAATGAAGTGGGCCATCTTAGAAAAGCGGTCAGCGACAACCCAAATGACTGTACAACCGGCAGAAATAGGAAGATCGGTGATAAAGTCCATAGCAATGTGCTGCCAAGGAGCAGCAGGTACGGGAAGGGGCAGGAGATGGCCGGCTGGTAGATGTCTGGGAACTTTGTTACGGGCACAGGATGAGCAGGTCGCGACGAAGTCTACCACGTCCTTACGCAGGGTAGGCCACCAGTAATGCCGGGTAATGAGTTGGAAGGTCTTCTTTTGGCCAGCATGGCCAGCTAGCTTAGAAGAATGTCCCCAGCGAAGAACCATCTCCCGATCTGGTACAGCTACAAACGTCTTACCGGGTGGCAGACGAGTCAGATCCAAGGGGGCCATTTTCATCACCTTGGAGGAGTCGATGATGTGCGTAGGCTCCTCCTCTTGATCGGAGGACAGGAAGGACCGGGACAAGGCATCAGCTTTGACGTTCTTGTCCGCCGGACGGAAATGAAGAATGAAGTCGAAGCGGGCAAAAAACAACGACCACCGGGCCTGGCGAGGATTGAGTCTCTGACATTTTGGAGATATGCCAGGTTTTTGTGATCCGTGTAGATAATTACCGGGTAGAGAGCCCCTTCAAGCAGATAGCGCCACTCCCCCAGTGCCAATTTGATGGCTAACAATTCACGGTCTCCTATGGAGTAGTTGCGCTCAGACGAGGAGAAGATTTTGGAGAAGAAGCCGCAGGTTACCATTCTCCCGGTAGAAGATTTTTGGGTGAGTACCGCTCCGGCTCCGGAGGAGGAGGCATCAACCTCCAGGTAGAATTGTTTATTACAGTCCGGACGGTGCAGGACGGGAGCAGAGGCGAAGGCTTTCTTTAAGGAAAGGAAGGCCTCCTCGGCTTCAGGCGACCATGTCCTGGGATTAGCCCCCTTACGGGTAAGTGCAGATATGGGAGCAGTCCGAGACGAGAAGTGTGGGATGAAAAGACGATAGTAATTAGCGAAGCCCAGGAATCGCTGTATCGCCTTCAAACCTTCAGGACGAGGCCATTTTAGAACAGAAGAGAGCTTCTCGGGATCCATTTGCAGACCTGTCTGGGAGATGACATAGCCCAAGAACGGTAGGGAGGTCTGGTCGAAGAGGCACTTCTCGTATTTGGCATAGAGGTGGTTCTGCCGAAGCCTAAGCAGGATCTGACGAACATCCCTTCGGTGTGTGGGGAGATCCGGAGAGAAGACGAAGATATCGTCCAGGTATACCACTACGCAGGAGTACAGGAGGTCGCGGAATATGTCGTTGACTAGTTCTTGAAAGACAGCGGGAGCATTACAGAGACCGAAGGGCATCACAAGGTACTCATAGTGACCGTCCCGGGTATTGAATGCTGTCTTCCACTCGTCTCCTTGACGGATACGGACCAGGTTATATGCTCCTCGTAGATCCAGCTTGGAGAAGATCCTGGCGCCCTTGAGACGGTCAAACAATTCGGAGATGAGCGGCAGGGGGTATTTGTTTTTTACTGTGATGAGATTGAGTCCTCTGTAGTCAATACAGGGACGTAGCGAGCCGTCTTTCTTTTTGACAAAGAAGAATCCGGCTCCAGCCGGGGAGATAGATTTTCGGATAAATCCCCTAGCCAGATTCTCTTCAATGTACTCAGACATGGCCCGGGTCTCGGCTGCAGACAACGGGTAGATACGCCCACGGGGAGGAGTGGTGCCAGGTACCAGGTCGATCGGGCAGTCATATGGCCTATGGGGTGGCAACGTCTCTGCTTCCTTCTTACCGAAGACGTCCGCATATGGCCAGTAAGGAGCTGGGAGACCTGGTAAATTAGCTGTAGTTGGCGGAGGGCGAGCTGGGCGGACCGGAACCAGGCAGGTCCTATGGCAGTCTGGACGCCATCGGAGTACTTCACCGGATCGCCAGTTCAATACGGGTTCGTGTGTCTGGAGCCAAGGTAGACCTAGCAACAGGGAGTGAGAAAGTCCGGACAGCACATGGAATGAGATTTCCTCAGAGTGCAGCATTCCCACCTGCAGGGTTATGGGTTCAGTGACGAGCAGGATGGTCTCCGAGAGAAGTCTTCCATCCACGGAGGCGACTGATAATGGTTCAGCCAGGGACCTGGTGGGAATACGGTATCTCTCTACCAGAGACTGGGAGATGAGGTTTCCAGCAGCTTCAGAATCCAGGTGGGCGAGTTCAAAGTGACGGTTTTCTCCCCAAGCAATAGAGACCGGTAAAGTCAGAGACGGAGAGGGCTTACTTTTGTCTAGGACGACCTCTCCGAGCGGTCCTAGACACTGGCGTTTCCCGGCTTTTCCGGGCAGGAACGGATGAAGTGCTCCATACTGCCACAATAGAAACAGCTTCCCTCGGCTCGGCGAGATTCTTGGCGAGATCTGACCATCTTGGTCTGGTCGATCTGCATAGGTTCAGGCGAGAGTGCCCGCGGAGTGACTGGTTGAGAGGCAGGTCTCAGGGAAGTAGGAGCAGAGCAAGAAAAGTCTCTCTCCCAGGTAGTCTCTTTGGCACGTTCTTGGAACCGGATGCCAATCCGGGTAGCTAGTGACACCAGGTCATCCAGAGTGGTAGGAATGTCCCGACCAGCTAACTCGTCCTTAATCCGACCGGAAAGACCCTCCCAGAAGACGGACACCAGAGCCTCATTTTCCCAGGCAAGCTCAGAAGCGAGGGTGCGGAACCGTATGGCATATTGGCCCACGGTGAGACTCCCTTGGCGGAGACGTAGCAGAGAGGAGGCAGAAGAGGTTTTCCGTCCAGGTTCATCGAAGACTTTCCGGAAAGCAGCGAGGAAAGACGGCAGGTCGGACACCAGGGGATCCCCTCTCTCCCACAGGGGATTTAGCCATGCCAGTGCCTCCCCAGTGAGATGGGACATGATGAAGGCCACTTTGGCCCGGTCGGAGATGAACTGGTATGCCAATAGCTCAAAGTGCAGGGTGCACTGGTTTATGAAACCCCGAGCTAAAGTAGGTTCGCCGGCAAAGCGTGGAGGGGCCAGAAGCCGAGGTCCATAGTCGGGTACCATGAAGGGACTGGATTGCGGTACCGCAGGAATGGGCACGGCTGGACCAGAGGTAGACATAGACGAGTCACACAATGCGCCTAGACGAGAGTTAACGGACAGTAGATAGGACAGTACCACCTCCTGCTGAGTTTTCTGACGTAAGACTTCCTGGTGCAGATCGGAGATCTGGGGGCCACCGGGTTCCATGGCCCGAGCAAACTGTAATGGGTCTGGGAGGTGGAACCTCTGTGCAATTATACAAGGGGGCAGTCCTTGTAAGGAAGCGGGTGGCTCCCAGGGAAGACGGGCAGGTAGTCACGGCAAGTGACAGGGACAGTCTCTGGGTAGAGGGGCAGGTAGTCACGGCAAGTGACCGGGACAGTCTCTGGGTAGAAGGGCAGCGGACTGGTGGCTGGTGAGCACTCCCAGGTGAGCGGGCGAGAGTCTCTGGACAGGCAGGTGGTCACGGCAAGTGACGGCAGAACCTCCAGGTAGACTAGCAGACAGGTAGCGGGTGGACGCTCCCAGGTGAGCGGGCAAGAGTCTCTGGACAGGCAGGTGGTCACGGCAAGTGACGGCAGAGCCTCCAGGTAGGCTAGCAGGCAGGTAGCAGGTGAGCGCTCCCAGGTGAGCGGGCAAGAGTCTCTGGACAGGCAGGTGGTCACGGCAAGTGACGGAAGAGCCTCCAGGTAGGCTAGCAGGCAAGTAACAGGTGAGCGCTCCCAGGTGAGCGGGCAGGCTGGTCCATAGACAGACTGACAGGTGTCGGAGAGCAGACCGTCGGACCGCAGGCTTGCAAGCTGGTAAGCGGATATCAGGCAGGTATCAAGCAGGAATCTTGCAGATGACTGGCAGGTAACAGGCAGGAATCAGGCAGGTGACTGGCAACGGGACCTGAGGGCTGAAGCAGAGTGAAGGCTTTGCAACAACATTGCTCGGGCACCTCCATTATGGAGGAGGTGCCTTATATATGGGAGGCCCTCCGGCAATTGGCCGGGGACTCTTTAGGACGGCGCGCGCGGTCCCTTTAAGAGAGGGGGAGCGCGCGCGCCCTAAGCACACTGCCGGGGAAGGAGCGCGTGCCGGAAGCAGCAGGGAGAGAAGCGCTGGAGGAAGCCGCGCCAGGAGCGGGGAGGTGAGAGGGACGGCGTCTCTGCCTAGTAAGGGGCAGAGACGCCGATGCTACATTCACTGGTGTTATATGTGATGTGAGGTATGTTTCGCTACGGCTCCTAGCCTTAGCCAACTGAACCTACAACTATTCTCCAGCATGTTATATGTTGGGGGTTAAATCACCAAAAGGGAGTGTTTTTTTGTGAATGACCATTGTGAAGGGTGGGTGGTCATTCACCATACCTCTCCAATGAGGGGAGTGTCTGGGCTTTAAATAGCCAGCCTTGGCACTCAGGTGTGGTCAGTACCTAAAGGCCAGCTCCAGAGAGGAGCTTGTGGTAGTGCGTGTTAAACTGAACCATGTGGATCCCTGTTGCTGATGCTGAGTGGCCGGATTCCGCCAGGTTCAAAGACTTTGCTGGACACTTACTTAAAGGGGTATTCCCATATCCAAGATCCTTTCCCAATATGTAGTAGGTGTAATAATAATAATATTAGCAAATATCTCCAATTAGAAATGTAGTATAGTATTTTTGATTCGCTATCTCTTACCTCATGTGCAGGCATCACAGGACTTTAGGTATCGATGGTTACGACCACAAGCAACTAGCTAACTGTGACTTTATCAGTGGACGTAACCATGAATACCTAAGGTCCTGCAATGCCTGCACATGAGGAAAGAGAGACAGCGAATCAGAAAAAAATATACTACATTTCTAATTGGAGATATTTGCTAATATTATTATTACACCTGCTACATATCGCGATCGGATCTTGAAGATGGGAATACCCCTGTAAGTTTGTTTTGCCATTATGCCAGATGGACTACGTTTATGCCGCTAAATAAACCAACTAAAAGTTTAAAGAGACTGTGTGACTTGTTTACCTCCGCATACAGCCAAGTAAGTCGCTTTACCACAATGTGTAGAGACTGCTCTAGTTATTTTAGAGACATATATGAGCGGCCTTCAGTATTATAAGTATTTGTGCCATACTTCTCAGACTATGTCCCTTTAAGAGTTTCCTCCTTTTTTCATTATATACTATCTTCAAAATATATATAGTGTTTAAAGTTTTTTGATGAACCCCTGAGTATAATTATATATATTATTCAATTGCAGTGTACACTTATGTATGATCAATTGGGATTTTATTATACTATTTTCCACACATATCCAGCTTTTATCTCATCTGTACTGTCTAGCTTTTATATATATTCCTATGTACATGTATCCTTTTTTAATATACTCTGCATCAATAAAGATTGTTTTAGTAAAAAAGAAAAGTTTTTAGGTTTCTTGGGAGCTTGTTGTATAGGGAAATATGCAAAGGTTTTTCAAATGCCATATAACTACTATAATGGTAAATACAGTATCTCAATATCTGACATGAAATCAGAATAAACCTTTCCAGTTTCAAGTCAATTAGGATTACCATAATTTTTGATGTTTGCCAAATGCCAGAATAATGAGAGAGAGAATGTTTTAAGGCATTTTTATTACTTACTGCAAAGTCAAAAGTTTATATACACTAAGATTACTATGCCTTTAAACAATTCTGGACTGCCCATATGATGATGTCATGTGTTTGGAAGCTTCTGATAGTTTTTTGGCAACATCTGAGTTAATTAGAGACACACCTGTGGATGTATTTTAATGCACACCTGAAACACACTGTTTCTTTGTGTAGCATCATGGGAAAGTCCAAAGAAATCAGCCAAGATATCGGGAAGAGAATTGTGGACTTGCTCAAGTCTGGCTCATCCTTGGGTACAATTTCAAGATACCTGAAGGTGCCTTGTTCATCTGTACAAACAATTATACGCAAGTACAAACAAGATAGGAATGTCCAGCCATCATACTGCTCAGGAAGGAGACAGGTTCTGTGCCCCAGAGATGAACGTGCTTTGGTCCGACATGTGCATATCAACCCAAGGACAAAAGCAAAAGACCTTGTGAAGATGATGGCGGAAGCTAGTAAGATTGTGTCAATAACCACAGTGAAACGAGTACTGTATCAACATGGGCTGAAAGGCCACTCTGCCAGGAAGAAGCCATTACTCCAAAAGAAACATAAAAAAGCCAGATTGTTTGCAACTGCACACAGGAACAAAGACTTTAATTTTTTGAGACATGTCCTGTGGTCTGATGAAACTAAAATTTTACTTTTTGGGCATAATGACCATCGTTACATTTGGAGGAAAAGGGGAGAAGCTTGGAAGCCTAAGAACACCATCAAACAGGGGTGGCAGCATCATGTTGTGGAGTTGTTTTGCTGCAGGAGGGACTGGTGCACTTCACAAAATAGATGGCATCATGAGAAAAGAAGATTATGTGGCAATACTGATGCAACATCTCAAGACATCAGCCAGGAAGTTAAAGCTTAGGGGAAAATGGGTCTTCCAAATGGACAATGACCTGAAGTATACTACCAAAATGGTAACAAAGTGGCTTAAGGATAATAAAGTCAATGTTTTGGAGTGGCCATCACAAAGCCCTGATCTCAATCCTATTGAAAATTTATGGGCAAAGCAGAAAAGGCAGGTGCGAGCAAGGCGACCTACAAACCTGGAGCAGTTACACCAGTTTTGTCAGGAGAAATGGGCCCAAATTCCGGCCAACTATTGTGAGAAGCTTGTGGAAGGATATCCCAAACGTTTGACCCAAGTCATTCAGTTTAAGGGCAATGGTAGCAAATACTAATGAAATGTATGTAAACTTTTGACTTTGCAGTAAGTAATAAAAATGCCATAAAACATTCTCTCTCTCTCATATTATTCTGGCATTTGGCAAATATAAAAATTATGGTAATCCTAATTGACCTAAAACAGGAAAGGTTTATTCTAATTTCAGGTCAGATATTGAGAAAATCTGGTTTCAACTGTAAATAAATCATAAAAGCATCTGCATATGTTTTTGCACTTGTCCAGTTGATCCAATAGCGTTATTTATTTAAGAAAATCTGTCCTCAGGTTTTTGCTACCCCATCTGAGAGCAGCATGATGTAGGGGCAGAGACTCTGATTCGAGTGATATATCACTTACTTAATTGCTGGTGTATTTTTTAATAAATTTACTGTTTTACCTGATGCAGACCTACCAGCTCCCTAAATGCTGGGCTTATTATAACCCTGCCCACACCACTGACTAACAGCTGTGTACACTGTGCATAGGCAGAAAGCTGCCAACCAGTGGTGGGGGCGGGGTTATACAGGGCTCATGAATATGGAGGACTACATGGCAGCATGTTCTCTAGACTACAACAAGCAACTCAGTAAGCGAAACATTGCTGAATTAGGGTCTCTGCCTCTACATTATGCTGCTCTGAGTTTAGGTGGCAAAAACCACCTGGTGACAGATTCCCTTTAATATATACTGGAGTGTTTCTTTCAATTTACAATGATCTAAAAAATGACTTATAAGAAAATAATTTGTATGAACAGAATTTCAGTGCAACAAATGTCAATGGTCAGATCAAATTCAAACCAAAAAATAAATATTACTCAAACTGTGCAGTTGAGTCAAGCTCTCCAATTAGTCTATTCATACAATAAAGAGTAATGTTTAACAGTGTGTACGTAGTCATATAAATACTGTATTAAAAGAGGTTGTGTTTTTTTTTCTTAATCAGGGACATATAATAAAATGAAGAGCCCACATAGCAACAAGCAAAATGTAGTGATCCTCTATTCCCTACAACTAGCAACAGTTGTCATTTTATTCCCTCACTACCTCGGGAAGAGAAGGACAGCATTACTAAACAAGTATCATTGTGGCTTCGCTGTATAGAGGGTTTCACCCTGCACCTCGAGTCTGGAGGAAGAGTAACTGAGTTCGGCCCCATCCATTTTCTGGCAAAAGTATTGGGACACAGCTCGTAATTCGTTACCATTGCCACAGGTGTATAAAATCAAGCACCTAGCCATGCCATGTAAAGGTAGTTCTAAACAGCTCACTGAATGCTGAGCATGGTATTGAATAGGATGCCATTGTTGTAATAAGTCAGTTCATTAAATTTTTTGCATCCTAATATATTCCACGATCAACTTAGTATTATTGATAAGTGGAAGTGTTTAGGGACCACAACAACTCGGTCAAGTAGTGGCAGACCACGTAAACTTACAGAGCGAGGTTGCTGAGTGCTGAGGGGCATAGTCCATAACACAGTATATGGATCTTGCTGAGCAGCAGTTGAAATAAGCTTCTAAAGAAGCATAAACTGGGCAATGAAAAAGCACCGCAACATAATGTGTAGGAAAGAAGGAAGCAAAATACAGAAATAAGTTTATAACTTTGCAATGCTTTGAGAATAATTACATTAAAAAAAGTTTAATTTCTCTTTAAATATCTTTGGAAACAGTGTGGTAGAGCAAGGCCTCATTTAGACATCCATGATTTACTCATGTTTGTAAGGGTACAACAGCACCCATTATAGTCTATGGGCATGTTCGCAAATTGTTGACCTTGCCCAATCAAGTGAATGGATCCATGAAAAAAAAAACGGACATGTGACTGGCTGCAGTGATCGTGTGACAATGTCACATGACTGCTGCTTGAGCCGTTAGGATAGCCAACAGGTGCCACTACAGGGCAATGTATGGACCTGTGGCAGCTGACCAAGGGGTCAAGGCAGGGATACGAGATATAGAGTGCACAGACAGAGACGAATCAGACAGACAATCCTAAGTCAGGACAGGCAGCACAGGTTCAAATATGTAGCTGGGGTCAAAAGCGGAGAGATCAGACAAGACAGGAAGACAAGCCAGGTCGGTTACGGAAGAGATAAACAACTAAACACCTTGACTGGAACTAGATGCTAACTGCAAACTGGAACCAAAGCTTAAGGAAGGAGTGGAGGGAGGAGCTGCCTAATATATCCCATGCTGGCATGGGATAGGTCAGGGAAGCTAATCTCTGCAGGACACAGCAGGGTAACATTCCTGCGAAGACTGGCCATGCCTCACTATAGCCAGGTGGAGAAGGCAGGAAGATGCAGCAGTGCTGGGAGTGCTGTAAGAGGAAAACTCAGCAAGATTGCCTGACACGAGGAGAAGCAGAGCAGTGACCACAGTCAGTAGGACGGCGCTGACACGGCGTGCGAGTTACTGGTATGACAATGCTTAATAGTCAAAAGTGAACAAAATCCATCTCTTGAGAGACAAAAAAAAACAATTCCCTTGATGAAATTTCCCTTCTCTCCTAATCTGGGTTCAGGTAATATCAGTTGAAATTATAGAAGTTATCCACTACTTGGATAAGGATGACTTTTGATTAGTATAAGTCATCACTTTCAAGATTGGTGGGGTCAATCCTCCCCCACTGATCAGCTGCTATCAAGCTGTGAGACAGTCAGTGGAAAAAGATCCACAGAGTGGAAGAGCACAGCTCCATTCACTGTGTAGTGGATTCTGCTGAGAACTGCAGCTCAAATTTGGTTAAGTTGATTTGGTGGCAATTACTTATCCTTAAAATACATTGCTCAAAAAAATAAAGGGAACACTTAAACAACAGAATATAACTCCAAGTAAATGAAACTTCTGTGAAATCAAACTGTCCACTTAGGAAGCAACACTGATCGACAATCAATTTCACATGCTGTTGTGCAAATGGAATAGACAATAGATGGAAATTATTGGCAATTATCAAGACACCCTCAATAAAGGAGTGGTTCTGCAGGTGGGGACCACAGACCACATCTCAGTACCAATGCTTTCTGACAGATGTTTTGGTCACTTTTGAATGTTGGTTGTGCTTTCACACTCGTGGTAGCATGAAACAAACTCTACAACCCACAGAAGTTGCTCAGGTAGTGCAGCTCATCCAGGATGGCACATCAATGAGAGCTGTGGCAAGGTTTGCTGTGTCTGTCAGTGTAGTGTCCAGAGGCTGGAGGCGCTACCAGGAGTCAGAACAGTACTCCAGGAGACGTGGAGGGGGCCGTAGGAGGGCAACAACCCAGCAGCAGGACAGCTACCTCCGACTTTGTGCAAGGAGGAACAGGAGGAGCACTGCCAGAGCCCTGCAAAATGACCTCGAGCAGGCCACAAATGTGCATGTGTCTGCACAAACGGTTAGAAACTGACTTCATGAAGGTGGTATGAGGGCCCGACGTCCACAGATGGGGGTTGTGCTCACAGCCCAACACTGTGCAGGACGCTTGGCATTTGCCACAGAACACCAGGATTGGCAAAGTTGCCACTGGCACCCTGTGCTCTTCTCAGATGAAAGCAGATTCACATTGAGCATATGTGACAGACGTGAGAGTCTGGAGACGCCGTGGAGAGCGATCTGCTGCCTGCAACATCCTTCAGCATGACCGGTTAGGCAGTGGGTTAGTAATGGTGTGGAGTGGAATTTCTTTGGAGGGCCGCACAGCCAGAGGTAGACTGACTGCCATTAGGTACCGAGATGAGATCCTCAGACCCCTTGTAAGACCATATGCAGGTGCGGTTGGCCCTGGGTTCCTCCTAATGCAGAACAATGCCATAACTCATGTGGCTGGATTGTGTCAGCAGTTCCTGCAAGATGAAGGCATTGAAGCTATGGACTGGCCCACCCATTCCCCAGACCTGAATCAGATTGAGCACATATGGGACATCATGTCTCGCTCCATCCACCAACGTCATGTTGCACCACAGACTGTCCAGGAGTTGGCGGATGCTTTAGTCCAGGTCTGGGAGGAGATCCCACAGGAGACCATCCGCAACCTCATCAGGAGCATGCCCAGGCGTTGTAGGGAGTTCATACAGGCACGTGGAGGCCACACACAATACCGAGGCTCATTTTTACTTGTTTTAAGGACATTACATCAAAGTTGGATCAGCCTGTAGTGTGTTTTTCCACTTTAATTTTGGGGGTGACTCTAAATCCAGGCCTCCATTGGTTAATAAATTTGATTTCAATTGATGATTTGTTTGATTTTGTTGTCAGCATATTCAACTTTGTACAGAACGAAGTATTCAATGAGAATATTTTATTCATTCAGATCTAGGATGTGTTATTTGAGTGTTCTCTTTATTTTTTTGAGCAGTGTAGTTCATCAATATCAAAGTAATGGACCACCCTTTTACTTATGGAAGGATGAATACCTGAACAAAAGTGTGCATGCCGGCTCAACATATACATACATATAGCTATCTAGTGCAATGCAGGCATTATGTATACATAGCTATTACCAGTTGGACAGTAATATTGGATTGAAGATCATCAAAGAAGAGCAATATATCACTATTTTAGGGTGTCTCCTTCAGCTTTAAGCAGAGCTTGGCACAAAAATAAAAAAAAACACAAATGTATTGTACAATAGTGAATTTTAGCATTGATCTTTTAGAAGTAATGACTTGTGCTTCCATATATACTGCTATATAATGTAGCAATAACTACTTTTTTTTTTTATAACTTTTCCATTTAGACCACTTTACTTTTCAAAAACCATCAAATGTCAAGTGGTCTGAGAGTTAGAGCAACCTTTATTTTCTTTGTTTCCAACATACTTCACTTGGGAGTTGTAAAAAAGTGCCTGGATCTATCAAAATATTTTTGAAATGGGTAATGAAATAGAAAGGTTGAGAAGTATGTTTCAATTGTTCTTGGAAAAACGATGAGCAGATTATATTTTTGACTAGGATGCATTGTAAAACTAAAAGGACCATTGGAGTCAATTGTATTAAAATAATTGCCCTAAAAATTTTTTCTCAAAATGCATATTTTACATGTTTTCATGGAACTCCCGAAGTGATGACCACACGCTATGCTGGCATTTGTAAATTAGCTCCAACTTCCCCCCCAAAAAAGCCTCCTTTATGCATATATACAGAACAGACCAAAAGTTTGGACACACCTCATTTAAAGATTTTTCTGTATTTTCATGACTATGAAAATTGTACATTCACACTGAAGGCATCAAAACTATGAATTAACACATGTGGAATTATATAGTTAACAAAAAAGTGTGAAACAACTGAAAATATGTCTTATATTCTAGGTTCTTCAAAGTAGCCACCTTTCGCTTTGATGACTGCTTTGCACACTCTTGGCATTCTCTTGATGAGCTTCAAGAGGTAGTCACCGGAAATGGTCTTCCAACAATCTTGAAGGAGTTCCCAGAGATGCTTAGCACTTGTTGGCCCTTTTGCCTTCACTCTGCGGTCCAGCTCACCCCAAACCATCTCGATTGGGTTCAGGTCTGGTGACTGTGGAGGCCAGGTCATCTGGCGTAGCACCCCATCACTCTCCTTCTTGGTCAAATAGCCCTTACACAGCCTGGAGGTGTGTTTGAGGTCATTGTCCTGCTGAAAAATAAATGATGGTCCAACTAAATGCAAACCGGATGGAATAGCATGCCTCTGCAAGATGCTGTGGTAGCCATACTGGTTCAGTATGCCTTCATTTTTGAATAAATCCCCAACGGTGTCACCAGCAAAGCACCCCCACACCATCACACCTCCTCCTCCATGCTTCACGGTGGGAACCAGGCATGTAGAGTCCATCTGTTCACCTTTTCTGCGTCGCACAAAGACACAGTGGTTGGAACCAAAGATCTCAAATTTGGACTCATCAGACCAAAGCACAGATTTCCACTGGTCTAATGTCCATTCCTTGTGTTCTTTAGCCCAAACAAGTCTCTGCTTGTTGCCTGTCCTTAGCAGTGGTTTCCTAGCAGCTATTTTACCATGAAGGCCTGCTGCACAAAGTCTCCTCTTAACAGTTGTTGTAGAGATGTGTCTGCTGCTTGAACTCTGTGTGGCATTGACCTGGTCTCTAATCTGAGCTGCTGTTAACCTGCGATTTCTGAGGCTGGTGACTCTGATAAACTTATCCTCAGAAGCAGAGGTGACTCTTGGTCTTCCTTTCCTGGAGCGGTCCTCATGTGAGCCAGTTTCTTTGTAGCGCTTGATGGTTTTTGCAACTGCACTTGGGGACACTTTCAAAGTTTGCCCAATTTTTCGGACTGACTGACCTTCATTTCTTAAAGCAATGATGGCCACTCGTTTTTCTTTACTTAGCTGCTTTTTTCTTGCCATAATACAAATTCTAACAGTCTATTTAGTAGGACTATCAGCTGTGTATCCACCAGACTTCTGCACAACACAACTGATGGTCCCAACCCCATTTATAAGGCAAGAAATCCCACTTATTAAACCTGACAGGGCACACCTGTGAAGTGAAAGCCATTTCCGGTGACTACCTCTTGAAGCTCATCAAGAGAATGCCAAGAGTGTGCAAAGCAGTCATCAAAGCAAAAGGTGGCTACTTTGAAGAACCTAGAATATAAGACATATTTTCAGTTGTTTCACACTTTTTTGTTAAGTATATAATTCCACATGTGTTAATTCATAGTTTTGATGCCTTCAGTGTGAATGCACAATTTTCATAGTCATGAAAATACAGAAAAATCTTTAAATGAGAAGGTGCGTCCAAACTTTTGGTCTGTACTGTATATATACACATTACATTTTGGAAACTACACCTCTTGAGGAATCCAACTGCTGGTGTGATGACCATCTTGATACCACAGGTGCCTCACAGAATTTTAAAATATTGAGAAGTGAAAATGAAATATTCCTTTTTTATCATGAAAAAGTTTATTTAACCTCAAATTTCTCATTTTCATAAGCGTAAAAAGAGAAAATGGACCCCACAGTCAATTGTGCAATTTCTCCTGAGTATGCCAATAGCCCATATGTGGTCGGAAACTACATTTCAGTAACAGTGCAAAGCTCAGAAGGGAAGGAGCGCCATATTGGAAAGCAGATTTTGCTACAGTGGTTTGTGGGTGACATGTCACATTGTCAGAGCCACTGAGAATCCAGAACAGCAGAACTACCCAAAAGTGACCGCATTTTACAACCTACTCCCCTGAATGAATTAATCTATAATAATAATCTTTTTATTTATACAGCGCCAACATATTCCGCAGCACTTTACAATTCAGACAATTTACAGACATTATCATCACTGTCCCCATTGGGGCTCACAATCTACATTCCCTATCAGTATATCTTTGGAGTGTGGGAGGAAACCGGTGAACCCAGAGGAAACCCATGCAAACACAGGGAGAACATACAAAATCCTTGCAGATGTTGTCCTTGGTGGGATTTGAACCCAGGATCCCAGCGCTGCAAAGCGCGAGTGCTAACCACTGAGCCACCGTGCTGCACCATCTAGTGGTGCAGTGAGCATACTGACACCACAGTGGTTCCATAGAAATTTATACCATTGGGGGGTGAAAAAAATATACCTCACTAGAACTAGGGACAGCACTTGTACTGGGCATTGTTTCCTGATTTGGAAATGTTTCTCCAGTAGCACTATTTGCCCCTCTAGTACTGGTCATTGTGTTTGAGGATGGACAAGAATCACAGCTTATTTCTGAGCTATCACTGTCGTGCATCCCAAAGCCCATGAAATCCTCATTGATATCTGACATTAGACTTTCTTCACTGTGAAAACATAAAAGGGTATACGCCTCCTCTGCAGTTTAAGACTGACGTGCCATTTTATTACTTTTTATCAATGTATATAAACCTATATAATTCCTGAACTAATAGAACACTCAACAGTATTTGTTATATTTTAGTACAAACTACGTTCCTATCAAATTACCGTATTTTTCGGACTATAAGACGCACTTTTTTCCTTCAAAATTTTGGAGGAAAATGGGGGGTGCGTCTTATAGTAAGAATGTTGGGGGGGTGCATATTTATGTGTGGTGTGGGGGGAGCGGTATCGGTGGAGGAGCGGGGCACAGGAGGCAGCAGCTGCCCGCTGCAGCCTACACTGTCCCCGCTGCTAAAGAAAATGAATATTCACTGCTCCCCACGCCCATGGGGCGTGGGGAGCACTGAATATTCATGCTCCTTAATAGCGGCACACAGTGTTGCCACGCTGTGGCTCCTGCTGCTGCCGGCTATCTCCTGTGCCCGCTCATTAAAGGTCATGAATATTCAACCTCTCATCCGCTCATGGGCAGGGGGAGGGGGTGAATATTCATGCCCTTTAATGAGCGGGCACAGGAGATAGCCGGCAGCAGCAGGAGCCGAAGCGCGGCTCCGCTGTGTGCCGGCTATAAAGGAGAGTGAAGTCACTGCTCCCCACGCATACAGTCCAGGCGTGAGGAGCAGTGACTTCCAGCAGCTGATCTCTCCATGTGAGCCGCGCATGGCAGTGACGTCATGAGCGACTCACATGGAGAGATCAGTGCAGGCAGACAGGATGCAGCGCTGGAGGAGAGAAGAAAGGTGAGCATGAGTGTTTATTTTTTTTAATGTGCAGCATTATGGGGATTAGGGGGACCATGCATACAAGGACAGGGATAGGGGTGCCATACATACCAGGATAGGGATTAGGGGTGCCATGCATATCAGGATAGGGTTGAGGGGTGCCATACATACCAGGATGGGGATGAGGGGTGCCATGCATATCAGGATAGGGATGAGGGGTGCCATGCATACCAGGATAGGGATGAGGGGTGCCATGCATACCAGGATAGGGATGAGGGGTGCCATGCATACCAGGATAGGGATTAGGGGTGCCATGCATATCAGGATAGGGATGAGGGGTGCCATACATACCAGGATGGGGATGAAGGGTACTATGCATACCAGGATGGGGATGAGGGGTGCCATGCATACCAGGATGGGGATGAGGGGTGCCATGCATACCAGGATAGGGATGAGGAGTGCCATGCATACCAGGATGGGGATTGCTGTGCCATGCATACCAGGATGGGGATGAGGGGTGCCATGCATACCAGGATAGGGATTAGGGGTGCCATGCATACCAGGATAGGAATTAGGGGTGCCATGCATACCAGGATAGGGATTAGGGGTGCCAGGCATACCAGGATAGGGATGAGGGTTGCCATGCATACCAGGACAGGGATGAGGGGAGCCATGCATACCAGGATAAGGATGAGGGGTGCCATGCATACCAGGATAAGGATGAGGGGTGCCATGCATACCAGGATGGAGGGATGCCAGGCATAACAGGATGGGGATGGGGACCACGTATAAAAGGAAGGGGGGGGCATATATACCAGGATGGGGGATATTGTCAGAATTGGGGGACATTACCCCTATACCAGCAGAAGACCCCCTCCCCCTTAAAAGTGCATCATGACCACATTTTTTTCTTAATTTTTTATTTTATTTTCCTCCTCTAAAACCTAGGTGCGTCTTATGGTCCGGTGTGTCTTATAGTTCGAAAAATACGGTATGTATATAGTATACTATATAATTGACAAACTAACTGATGTGACTAATTGACATGACTACTAATAAATTGGTAAAACAATTGCGATCAAGTCTAATTCTAAGTTTAAGTCTAACCCCAAGTGTAAGCTATTGTTTTGTCTGTTTTTTTACTATGTGACAAGATCGCTGACTGACACAGCTGTTATCAGCAGCACTTGTCACACTGTTTCTCCTCAGATAGCTCACTGACAGAAGATCAGAGGAGAAACAGCATTTTATGAGGCAATTCGCCAGGGAAAGTTTGTTACTACAACAAACTCTCCCAGTGATTGTGCTCATTGGCTGGCATGATGCGGACATCATCAGGACCTGAACCAATCAGGTCTTGATGAGGTCAGGGGTCAGAGCAAGCCGTCTGCATTAGAATCCAAGCGTTATGAGGTACATGGGGGTTCCGATCAAAGCAAAATCGCCAACAGTAGACAAACGACGGCGCTGCGCAAAACCCTGCAAGCGCCGATGTTTATCTAATATCGCCGGTTGCGTAGTGGTTAAGCTGCTGGTGCCTCTGGAATCCCACGAACCTCAAGGTGTCAGATCCTACAGAGGCTTGCAGTTGTGCAGGTCTCTTGCTATGAAAGACACCTGTCAATCACAAAAAGCAGTGCTAGGAAAAGCCAGCAAGGGGCAGACCCAGATCTCTGGCTTTGGTCCCCTGCCAGATCCTTAACGTATATTTTCTCTGGAACATTGAAGCATTACAAAGAAAAACATACCTGACTACAATTGTGCAGCTAAGCGCTAATAGATGCTGTCCGTGGTTTGAGCAGCAAGAATCAAGTGACAAGTTCCCCTAAAGCCAATAAAATTTCCCCAATCTCCTTTTGTGCTTTTTCACGGAAGCAAAGGAATATGTAAATATATACACATACTGTATAAACCGTACAGACCAAAAGTTTGGACACACCTTCTCATTTAAAGATTTTTCTGTATTTTCATGACTATGAAAATTGTACATTCACACTGAAGGCATCAAAACTATCAATTAACACATGTGGAATTATATACTTAACAAAAAAGTGTGAAACAACTGAAAATGTCTTATATTCTAGGTTCTTCAAAGTAGCCACCTTTTGCTTTGATGACTGCTTTGCACACTCTTGGCATTCTCTTGATGAGCTTCAAGAGGTAGTCACCGGAAATGGTTTTCACTTCACAGGTGTGCCCTGTCAGGTTTAGTAAGTGGGATTTCTTGCCTTATAAATGGGGTTGGTACCATCAGTTGTGTTGTGCGAAAAATTGGGAAAACTTTGAAAATGTCCCCAAGTGCATTTGCAAAAACCATTAAGCGCTACAAAGAAACTGGCTCACATGAGGACCGCCCCAGGAATGGAAGACCAAGAGTCACCTCTGCTTCTGAGGATAAGTTTATCAGAGTCACCAGCCTCAGAAATCGCAGGTTAACAGCAGCTCAGATTAGAGACCAGGTCAATGCCACACAGAGTTCTAGCAGCAGACACATCTCTAAAACAACTGTTGAGAGGAGACTTTGTGCAGCAGGCCTTCATGGTAAAATAGCTGCTAGGAAAACACTGCTAAGGACAGGCAATAAGCAGAAGAGACTTGTTTGGGCTAAAAAACACAAGGAATGGACATTAGAACAGTGGAAATCTGTGCTTTGGTCTGATGAGTCCAAATTGGAGATCTTTGGTTCCAACCACCGTGTCTTTGTGCGACGCAGAAAAGGTGAACGGATGGACTCTACATGCCTGGTTCCCACCGTGAAGCATGAGGAGGAGGTGTGATGGTGTGGGGGTGCTTTGCTGGTGACACTGTTGGGGATTTATTCAAAATTGAAGGCATACTGAACCAGCATGGCTACCACAGCATCTTGCAGCGGCATGCTATTCCATCCGGTTTGCGTTTAGTTGGACCATCATTTATTTTTCAACAGGACAATGACCCCAAACACACCTCCAGGCTGTGTAAGGGCTATTTGACCAAGAAGGAGAGTGATGGGGTGCTGCGCCAGATGACCTGGCCTCCACAGTCACCAGACCTGAACCCAATCGAGATGGTTTGGGGTGAGCTGGACCGCAGAGAGAAGGCAAAAGGACCAACAAGTGTTAAGCATCTCTGGGAACTCCTTCAAGATTGTTGGAAGACCATTTCCGGTGACTACCTCTTGAAGCTCATCAAGAGAATGCCAAGAGTGTGCAAAGAAGTCATCAAAGCAAAAGGTGGCTACTTTGAAGAACCTAGACCAGGGGTGCCCAAACTTTTACATGCCACTGTATTATACGGATCCTCCTGTGATGAAAATGATAATAGGTCCTCTATAAAGTGTACAAAGCAAAGTCTGAGCAAATTTTCTTTCACTATACATAAACCCTGTGATTCTACTTGTCCTTTTTGAACTATAAATGTAATGAACTCAAACTTGTTTTCCAGAAGCTGGTGTTATTTCCAAAGCACTTGCAGCTCAATTTAAAAGTTGTTAGGGAAGTGATTGATTTTACACACTTTCTTTGAGAAGCGGCTCTTTTCCATTGTGAGTTCAATGAATTATAATACAAGTTGTCAACTCAAAAGTCTCATTGCATTATTTATGTAATGGTGATTTAATACATTGGACACAATAACCTCCAGCAGATTACATTGCTCATTCATGTTATACAAGGACAGCTCAAGTAGGCTAGAATGTGAGCTTGTTATTTAGGCCTCCCTTCCTTGTTTTTGGCTCATGTAAGTATGGTCCTGAGTGGCATACCAACCTCAGTGATGGTTGTTTGCCCTGAGAAGACATATGGACAAGGGTTGTATTTAGGAGACAACCCCTTAATACTGAAAGCTGTATTTATAACCCAGAAAATTCAGACCCCAAAAATGTATTACCAAGCTCTGTAAAAACCTGCCAGCATATATGGAATTATTTAATCAGGTATTAAGACAATTAATGCTTAACTAACTTACAATGCTAATGGAGTGACATTTCCTCCTTTTTCACAGATACAATTAGGATAATTGGGCAGAGTTATCGTTATGATAATATAGAGCTTTAAAAGCTCAAAATAGGTACATAGGCAGTAAGGTAGGAGCTTTGTCTATATATACAAAAATATATATATACTGTATATACATACATATTGCATGATTGTACAAAATATCACACTCACATGTAAGAGTTTAGGACTTTTTGTTTTCTGCAAATTAATTTTATCTAGTTTTTGCTGACTACAGCATGCTATCTTATTTCTTTCCTTCTAGATTTGTATGCACCATATCACTTATATTAACACTTAAAACTTCGTATATTTTTTCTCTTGTATGCTCCAAAGACTACAGGCTTTCTTCAGAAAAGGTGAATCATTTTATTTCCTGACTGGAGGGCAGTGTGATAGCTAGTAAATTTATATACAATGTGGTTAATGCTTTCCAAAAAAAAACATGATAGGTGGTAGCAGCCAACTGTGTAAATGTAATAAAGGTGTTGAAGTGACAGCTATTACAAAGTCAATAAAGTAGAAACCAATGAACTTTTAAAAAATTGTGACCAAGTCACAGTCAGAGTGCTGGAGTGGAGATATGTTTCACTGAGGCAATTAGCTTCAGTTATGTGAAACCTGGAAGTCTTCTCCTGCATGGTATGTGCTGAGAGGTTTAATCAGCCATATTTAAATGGTCCAGTTTTTTGTGAACAACTATAGAGTGGGTGGGAGGTTGTTCACCATATCTCCACCCCAGGGTGTGGTCTGGGGTTTAAATAGCCAGCCTGTTGAGCCATGTGGTGTTCAATATCTGGAGAAGCTAGCTCCAGAGAGAGAGGATTTTTCATTTGTTGTGCTAAACCTGAACAGTGTGTGGTTAACCCTATGTGGTCGGACCCTGGCCGATATACCGACTATGCTGTATCTTTATATTTTGCTTTGCCATTATGCCGAATGGGCTGTGTTTACTTTATGAACTCTAGATTTGTTTATGCTGTTTTTTTAAAAACCAACATGAAACTTAAAGAGACTGTGTTCCGTGTCTACCTCCGTGTACAGCCGAGCAAGACGCTCTACTACAAGATATACCAATTTAACAAGCTACAAAGCTGTGGACATTACATATTTAATTAATTAAATTGTAACTTATGATAGATTGATTAAAATATTGCTCATTGAAGTACAACCGAAAATCAAAAAATGTTGGGACTCTGTGAAAAATTTCAAGAAAACAAGAATACAATGATTTGGAAATCTCATATACATATTTTATTCACATCAGAACATAGAACACATATCAGAAGCTGTAAGTTAGACATTTTTTCATTTCATCTGAAAAAAATGAACTCATTTAGAAATTGTTGGCAGCAACAGATCTCAACACTTACAACTTAGAACACTTTTAAATGTTTGGGAAATTAGGAGACCAATTGCTGGAATTTTGGGAAAGGAATGTTGTCCCATCTTGCCTGATATAGAATTCTAACTGCTCAACAGTTCTGGGTCTTCAATGCCGGATTTTTAATTTCATAATGCGCCCAATATTTTCTATAGGTAAAAGGTCTGTAGGCGGCCAGGTCATCACTCGGATTCTTCTTCTGTGAAGCCATACTGTTGTGACGGATGCAGTATGTGGTTTAGCATAGTATTGCTGAAATATGTAAGGCCTTCCCTGTAAGAGACATTGTCTGGATAGGAGTATATGTTGTTATATAATGCTCAGCATTGATAAAGCCTTTCAAGATGTGTAAGCTGCCCATGCCACTGGCACAAATACAATCCTTCACCATCAGAGATGACAGCTTTTGAACTTTATCTTAATCTTTTGTTATTATGCAATACAGATGGTGGTTACTAAATTCTTTGCAATTTTATGTTGAAGAACATTTTTTTAAATTGTTCCACAATTTTTTAGACGCAGTTGTTCATAGATTGATGAACCTCTGACCATTTTTGCTTCTGAGAGACTCTGCCTCACTAATATGAAGTTTTTAAACTAATTCATGTGGCTTAGGTGAAAATTGATCCTCCAGCTGTTTTTCATTTGCTCCACTTACTTTACCAGCCTTTTGTTAACCCTGTCCCAACTTTTCTGACTTTGCAGCAATTAATTTCTAAATTAGTTAATTTTTTCAAATTAAATAGAAAAAGGTCTAACTTTCAACTTGTGGTATGTGCTCTATGTTCTGTTATGAATAAAATGTGGCTTTAAGAGATTTCACAATCATTGTATTTTTGTTCTCTTTACATCTTAAATAGTATCTCAACTTTTTTGGAATTGGGGTTGTATACGACATAGAACAGTGATGATCAACACAAGCAGAGAAAGCTATAGTGCTGTAAACAAAAATTGTTGGTGCATTCAATATCAACTCTCTACCAGTTATTAACAGATGGACGGTCGTAAAAGTAGCCATATTTTATCATAGTGATAGAAATTTGGAAACTGTTACAAGCCTGTAACATACTGTGTCAAATGTTGGTGTTGTATTTCAAATTCTAATACTAGGTATTCCAAAGTATTATGTTTGGATTGAAGCTTTAACCACTTCGCACCAGAGCCTGTTTTTGCCTTTGTGACCGGGCCAATTTTTTCAATTCTGACCACTGTCACTTTATGAGGTAATTACTCTGGAACGCTTCAACGGATCCCCCTGATTCTAAGACTGTTTTTTCGTGACATATTGTACTTCATGATAGTGGTAAAATTTCTTCGATATCACTTGCGTTTATTTGTGAAAAAATCGGAAATTTGGCGAAAATTTTGAAAATTTTGCAATTTTCAAACTTTGAATTTTCATGCCCTTAAATCAGAGAGATATGTCACACAAAATAGTTAATAAATAACATTTCCCACATGTCTACTTTACATCAGCACAATTTTGGAACCAAAATTTTTTTTGTTAGGGAGCTATAAGGGTTAAAAGTTAACCAGCGATTTCTCATTTTTCCAACAAAGTTTACAAAAACCTTTTTTTAGGGACCACATCATATTTGAAGTCACTTTGAGGGGTCTATATGACAGAAAAAACCCAAAAGTGACACCATTCTAAAAACTACACCCCTCAAGGTGCTCAAAACCACATTCAAGAACTTTATTAACCCTTCAGGTGCTTCACAGGAATTTTTGGAATGTGGAAGAAAAAAATTAACATTTAACTTTTTTCACAAAAATGTTACTTTAGACCCAATTTTTTTTATTTTCACAGTGGTAACAGGAAAAAATGGACCCCAAAATTTTTTGTGCAATTTCTCTTGAGAAGGCTGATACCCAATATGTGAGGGAAAACCACTGTTTGGGCGCACTGCAGGGTTCGGAAGGGAAGGAGCGCCATTAGACTTTTTGAATGTAAAATTTGTCTGAATAATTAGCAGACGCCATGTTGCGTTTGGAGAGCCCCTGATGTTCCTAAACAGTGGAAAACCCCCACAAGTGACACCATTTTGGAAACTAGACCCCTTAGGGAACTTATCTAGATGTGTGGTGAGCACCTTGAACCCAAAGGTGCTTGACAGAAGTTTATAATATTGAGCTGTAAAAATAAAATTTTCACATTTTTCCCGCAAAAACGTTTTTCATCCCTTAATTTTGCATTATTATAAGGGTAATAGGAGAAATTGCACCATGAAATTTGTTGAGCAATTTCTCCTGAACACGCTGATACCCCATATGTGGAGGCAAACCACTGTTTGGGCGCACGGCAGGGTTTGAAAGCGAAGTAGCGCCATTTGACTTTTTGAATGTAAAATTTGTTTGAATAATTAGCGGACGCCATGTTGCTTTTGGGGAGCCCCTGATGTGCCTAAACAGTGGAAACCCCCCACAAGTGACACCATTTTGGAAACTAGACCCCTTAGGGAATTTATCTAGATGTGTGGTGAGCACCTTGAACCCCAAGGTGCTTCACAGAAGTTTATAATATTGAGCTGTAAAAATAAAATTTTCACAATTTTCCAACAAAAAATGTTTTTCATTCCCTAATTTTGCATTATCATAAGGGTAACAGGATAAATTGCACCATGAAATTTGTTGTGCAATTTCTCCTGAGTACGCCGATACCCCATATGTGGGGGAAAACCACTGCTTTGGTGTACGGCAGGGTTCGGAAGAGAAAGGAGCGCTATATGTTGGCTGGGATAGGTTGCAGACACCATGTCACATTTGAAGAGTCGCTGACATGCCGAAACAGCAGAAACCCCCACAAGTGATCCCATTTTGTAAACTACACCTCTCAAGGAATTCATCTAGGGAAGTAGTGAGTATTTTTTAATTTGTAAATTTATACCATTGGGCAGTGAAAAAAGCATAATTATATTTTTACCACAAAAAAAATGTTTTACCCTCAGATTTTACATTTTCACACAGGGCAATGGGTAAAAATGGTGCCGAAATGTGTCACACAATTTCTTCTAAAAGTGTCAATACCCCATATGTGGCTGTATCATACCGCTCAGCCATACGGAGAGATCTGGGGGGGACGGAGCGCTATTTGACAATTGGAGAACAAATTATTGTAGAATAGGCATTTGGATTTGGGAGCACAAAATTTTCTGAATTTCTTTTGGAGGACAAGGGCCATTTCGCTTTTCCAGAGCCTTTCTGCTACCAGTAACTTGGAAGTCCCTTATATTTTTAACAGATGACGGACCTGAGTGGGGACTAGCTTTTTTTGAGGACTGAGTTGAAGCTTTATTGGGAACATTTTACGTAACATTTATCCGGCGCTCTAGGCTGAGCACTTACATCGGGGTTTCCATCTAAATTTCCAAGTGATGTAATTCAGATGAAACCCCTGCGGGATCCATTTACTGTAATGAGGCAGCAGAGTTACTCTGGACTCTGTCTGGCCTCTGTTTAGCGGTGTCCTTTTTTTCAGAAGTGCACAAAACTGTGGCCAACCGCACTTTTATGCACGCCTAAAACAAATGACACCGTGGGATCACAGGCCAGACGGCATCCACAGTGGCCTATATCTGCCTCATTACAGGGAATCTTCCGTCATGGGTTCCGTCTGAATCACGTATTTCAGAGATTTACACGGAAACTCTGGTGTAAGTGCTCAGCGCAGAGCACAGGATAAATGTGAGCAGAGCCTTACTGCGATCTTTGGGAGACATAATAAACAAATCAGTAGCAGGTGAAGAATTGGTTTTATTTATTTTTTACGCCGTTCCTCGTGTGATATAACTGATTAGATTACTTTATTCTTCGGGTCGGTGCGATTACAGAGATACCAGACTTATATAGGTTTTTATGACTGACAGCTGTCACACACTAAGAGACGCTTTTTTTTGCAAAATCTAGTTTTTGCATGGCCATATTTTGAAAGCTATAATTTTTCCATATTTCGGCCGACAGAGTCATGTGACGGCTTGTTTTTTGCGGGACGAGTTGACATTTTTATTGCTACCATTTTTGGGTATGTGACATTTTTTGATCGCTTTCTATTCCGTCTTTTGGGAGGTAAAATTAACAAAAACCAACAATTCAGGAATTGTTTTTTGAGGTTTTTTTTTATGCCGTTCTGCGTGTGGTAAAAGTGATCAGGCAGCGTTATTCTTCGGGTCAGTATGTTTACAGCGATACTACACTTACTGTATATTGTTTTTATGTTTTGGCGCTTTTACACAATAAAACAATTTTATAGAAAAAATATTTTTTTTGCATTGCTTTATTCTGAGCGCTATAACTTTTTTATTTTTCGGCTGATGGAGCTGTATGGTGGCTTTTTTTTTGCGGAACAAGATGACGTTTTCAGCGGTACCATTTTTATTTCCATTTTGCTTTTTGATCGCATTTTTTTCCACTTTTTGTTTGGCGATATGATGAAAAAGCATATTTTTTTGCTCCGTTTTTTATTACGGTGTGCACAGAAGGAGTTAATTAGTGTGACAGTTTTATAGATCGGGTTGTTTCGGACGCGACGATACCAAATATGTGTACTTTTTTGGGTTTTGCATAAATATAAGGATTTATTGGTTTAATATTTTATTTATTTTTATTTATTTTGTGATTTTTTTTTTTAACAGTTTAAAAACATTTTTTTTTACATTTTTACTTAGTCCCTGTATGGGACATTAATTTTTATTTTTCTGATCACTGATCTCATGTAATGTAATAGACATGTATTACATTACATGAGATCTTCGCTGACTGTTTCACTGTCAGAGTCTCCTGCCAGGCTTCAGCTGCAGGCTGAGCCAGGCAGGACACCATATATGGCAGATCTGGAGGCGGTCATGTGACCTCCAGCTGCCATAGCAACGTCAGGTCCTGGAAGGTATAAGGGGGCCGTCGGATAGGTAATTGGACGACCCCCTCTCCTCCTGCTGTCTTCTATATGCCGCGATCACTATAGATCGCGGCATATAGAAGACAGCAAAGGGTTAACATCATTGAGACCTGATCCAATCAGGTCCCGATGATGTCCCCTGTCAGAGCTAACGCTCTGCACCGGAATCGCAGCGCTTCCAGGACCCTAGGGGTCCTGAGCGCTGCGAGACCACCCACCATTTTTAAACGTCGGCGCTGCACAGAGCCCAGCAAGCGCCGACGTTTATCTACAGTGGGCGGTCGGGAACCGGTTAAGTACTCACCACCAACAAAACCTTTTTTTTTCCATCAAAACTGTTTAAAAATAGTAAAACAGAAAAAATACATCTGCTCTTTTTTGCCACAATGTTAGAGGAGGCTTGGTATTTATAAAGCTGGGAAATTTTCATCAGCTGGCCTTTCCGAACTACAATAATGAACAAGCCAGAACTCTAACGGACTAATTAAGGTCTGAAACCTCGGTCAAAGTTATCTGAGCACATAAATCTTGCATTGGCCCATTTTCTTTTTTTCTAATTTTTAAAATGTAAAAACTGACAATATTTTTTTTTTTGCCTAAAATACAAAGGAAATGTGTCATCTTTAAAGGGAACCTGTCATGTCATTTCAAGCATCTAAACTGTCCCCAGTGCGTTGTTAGTGATGCAATGTGCATCACTAACACATTATTTTCATTAAAATCGATGCTGTAATGATGTATAAAAAGCACTTTATATAGTACCTGCTCGTTTAGTCATAGGGGTATGATTCATTTTTTGTTCAGTCACGGGCATCGCCGCCCACTCAATTTGATTGACTTCCCTGGTTGCACCGACATCACTAGAATCCCCCACTTGCGCAGTGTGCTGCTTGTAACAGCACTTACGCAGTGTGTAGTGTGGAGCAGGTAGTGCTTGCGCAAGCATGGCCAGCTACACACTGCACAAGCACGGGATTCTAGTGACTTCGGTGCAACCAAGGAAATCAATCAAAGTGAGTGGGCGGCGACACCCGTGACTGAACAGAAAATGAATCGCACCGCTATGACTAAATGAGCAGATACTATATAAGTATATAAAATGGCTTTTATACATCATTACAGCGCCGTTTTTAATAAAAATAACGTGTTAGTGATGCACATTGCATCACTAACAACGCACTAGGGACGAGTTTAGATGCTTGAAATGACGTGACAGTTTCCCTTTAACTTTATTCCTTTAGAGCTCATTTCATTTTCAACTTGCTTAACTGTTCACAATAACAGTAATTTTGACCAGGGGTGCTCTTTGGATATAAAAATATATGACAACATTCTATTTATTGTACATGGGGTGAAAGTGTGAGATCTGTATATATGTGTATCAGGTACATAGTGCTTTTCTGTAAATATATATTTCAGAAAATATATTAGATCCACTATGCCAGGTTTCCTTAAAAAATAGCAAATGGCACAAATATTTATTAACCGGTTCCCGACCGCCCACTGTAGATAAACGTCGGCGCTTGCCGGGCTCTGTGCAGCGCCGACGTTTAAAAACGGTGGGTGGTCTCGCAGCGCTCAGGACCCCCAGGGTCCTGCAAGCGCTGCGATTCCGGTGCAGAACGTTAGCTCTGACAGGGGACATCATCGGGACCTGATTAGATCAGGTCCCAGTGATGTTAACCCTTAGCTGTCTTCTATATGCTGTGATCTATTGTGATCGCGGCATATAGGACACAGCAGGAGGAGAGGGGGTCGTCAACTTACCTCTCCGAAGACCTCCGAGTCCTTCCAGGACCTGGGGTTGCTATGGCAGCTGGAGGTCACATGACCGCCTCCAGCTCTGCCATATATGGTGTCCTGTCTGGCTCAGCTGCTGCTGTAGCCAGACAGGAGACTCTGACTGAAACAGTCAGGGAAGATCTCATGTAATGTAATATATGTCTATTACATTACATGAGATCAGAGATCAGAAAAATAAAAATTAATGTCCCATACAGGGACTAAGAAAAAATGTGAAAAAAAGTAAAAAAAAAGTTTTTAAACTATTAATAAAAAAATCACAAAATAAATAAAAATAAATAAATAAAATATTAAACCAATAAATCCGTATATTTTTACAAAACCAAAAAAAGTACACATATTTGGTATCGCCGCGTCCGAAACAACCCGAGCTATAAAACTGTCACACTAATTAACTCCTTCTGTGCACACCGTAATAAAAATAAATAAAAAACGGAGCAAAAAAATATGCTTTTTCATCATATTGCCAAACAAAAAGTGGAAAAAAATGCGATCAAAAAACAAAATAGAAATAAAAATGGTACCACTGAAAACGTCATCTTGTTACGCAAAAAAAAAGCCGCCATACAGCTCCATCAGCCGAAAAATAAAAAAGTTATAGCGCTCAGAATAAAGCAATGCAAAAAAAATATTTTTTTCTATAAAATAGTTTTATTGTGTAAAAGCGCCAAAACATAAAAAAAATACAGTAAGTGTAGTATCGCTGTAAACGTACTGACCCGAAGAATAACGCTGCCTGATCACTTTTACCACACGCAGAACGGCATAAAAAAAAAACTCAAAAAACAATTCCTGAATTGTTTGTTTTTGTTAATTTTACCTCCCAAAAAACGGAATAGAAAGCGATCAAAAAATGTCACGTCCCCAAAAATGGTACCAATAAAAATGTCAACTCGTCCCGCAAAAAACAAGCCGTCACATGACTCTGTCGGCCGAAATATGGAAAAATTATAGCTCTCAAAATATGGTGATGCAAAAACTAGATTTTGCAAAAAAAGCGTCTTTTAGTGTGTGACAGCTGTCAGTCATAAAAACCCGATATCAATCTGGTATCTCTGTAATCACACCGACCCGAAGAATAAAGTAATCTAATCAGTTATATCACACTAGGAACGGCGTAAAAAATAAATAAAACCAATTCTTCACCTGCTACTGATTTGTTTATTATGTCCCCAAAGATCCCAGTAAGGCTCTGCCCACATTTATCCTGTGCTCTGCGCTGAGCACTTACACCAGAGTTTCCGTGTAAATCTCTGAAATACATGATTCAGCCGGAACCCATGACAGAAGATTCCCTGTAATGAGACAGATATAGGCCACTGTGGACGCCGTATAGCCTGGGATCCCACGGTGTCATTTGTTTTAGGCGTGCATAAAAGTGCGGTTGGCCACAGTTTTGTGCACTTCTGAAAAAAAGGACACCGCTACACAGAGGCCAGACGGTGTCCAGAGTAACTCTGCTGCCTCATTACAGTGAATGGATCCTGCAGGGGTTTCATCTGAATTACATCACTTGGAAATTTAGATGGAAACCCCGATGTAAGTGCTCAGCCTAGAGCGCCGGATAAATGTTACGTAAAATGTTCCCAATAAAAGCTTCAACTCAGTCCTCAAAAAAAGCTAGTCCCCACTCAGGTCCGTCATCTGTTAAAAATATAAGGGACTTCCAAGTTACTGGTAGCAGAAAGGCTCTGGAAAAGCAAAATGACCCTTGCCCCCCAAAAGAAATTCAGAAAATTTTGTGCTCCCAAATCCAAATGCCTATTCTACAATAATTTGTTCTCCAATTGTCAAATAGCACTCCGTCCCCCCCAGATCTCACCGTATGGCTAAGCGGTACGATACAGCCACATATGGGGTATTGACACTTTTAGAAGAAATTGTGTGACACATTTTGGCACCATTTTTACCCATTGCCCTGTTTGAAAATGTAAAATCTGAGGGTAAAACATTTTTTTGTGGTAAAAATATAATTATGATTTTTTCACTGCCCAATGGTATATATTTAAAAATTAAAAAATACTCACTACTTCCCTAGATGAATTCCTTGAGAGGTGTAGTTTACAAAATGGGGTCATTTGTGGAGGTTTCTGCTGTTTTGGCATGTCAGCGACTCTTCAAATGTGACATGGTGTCTGCTGCCTATCCCAGCCAACATAGCGCTCCTTTCTCTTCAGAACCCTGCCATACACCAAAGCAGTGGTTTTCCCCCACATATGGGGTATCGGCGTACTCAGGAGAAATTGTACAACAAATTTCATGGTGCAATTTCTCCGGTTATCCTTATGATAATGCAAAATTAGGGGATGAAAAACATTTTTTATGGGAAAAATGTGAAAATTTTATTTTCACGGCTCAATATTATAAACTTCTGTGAAGCAGCTGGGGGTGCAAGGTGCTCACCACACATCTAGATAAGTTCCCTAAGGGGTCTAGTTTCCAAAATGGTGGCACTTGTGGGGGGTTTCCGCTGTTTAGACACATTAGGGGCTCCACAAATGTGACATGGCGTCCGCTAATTATTCAAACAAATTTTACATTCAAAAAGTCAAATGGCGCTCCTTCCCTTTCAAACCCTGCCGTGCGCCCAAACAGTGGTTTTCCTTCACATATGGGGTATCAGCGTGTTCAGGAGAAATTGCACAACAAACTTCATGGTGCAATTTATCCTGTTACCCTTATGATAATACAAAATTAGAGAATGAAAAAGATTTTTTGTGGGAAAAATGTGAAAATTTTATTTTCACGGCTCAATATTATAAACTTCTGTGAAGCAGCTGGGGGTGCGAGGTGCTCACCACACATCTAGATAAGTTCCCTAAGGGGTCTAGTTTCCAAAATGGTGGCACTTGTGGGGGGTTTCCACTGTTTAGTCACATTAGGGGCTCCCCAAATGCGACATGGCGTCCGCTAATTATTCAAACAAATTTTACATTCAAAAAGTCAAATGGCGCTCCTTCCCTTTCAAACCCTGCCATGCGCCCAAACAGTAATTTGCCTCCACATATGGGGTATCAGCGTGTTCAGGAGAAATTGCACAACAAATTTCATGGTGCAATTTATCCTATTACCCTTATGATAATGCAAAATTAAGGGATGAAAAACGGTTTTGTGGGAAAAATGTGAAAATTTTATTTTTACGGCTCAATATTATAAACTTCTGTGAAGCAGCTGGGGGTGCGAGGTGCTCACCACACATCTAGATAAGTTCCCTAAGGGGTCTAGTTTCCAAAATGGTGGCACTTGTGGGGGGTTTCCACTGTTTAGTCACATTAGGGGCTCCCCAAATGCGACATGGCGTCTGCTAATTATTCAAACAAATTTTACATTCAAAAAGTCAAATGGCGCTCCTTCCCTTTCAAACCCTGCCATGCGCCCAAACAGTAATTTGCCTCCACATATGGGGTATCAGCGTGTTCAGGAGAAATTGCACAACAAATTTCATGGTGCAATTTATCCTATTACCCTTATGATAATGCAAAATTAAGGGATGAAAAACGGTTTTGTGGGAAAAATGTGAAAATTTTATTTTTACAGCTCAATATTATAAACTTCTGTGAAGCACCTTGGGGTTCAAGGTGCTCACCACACATCTAGATAAGTTCCCTAAGGGGTCTAGTTTCCAAAATGGTGTCACTTGTGGGGGGTTTCCACTGTTTAGGCACATCAGGAGCTCTCCAAACGCAACATGGCGTCTGCTAATTATTCAGACAAATTTTACATTCAAAAAGTCTAATGGCACTCCTTCCCTTCCGAACCCTGCAGTGCGCCCAAACAGTGGTTTTCCCTCACATATGGGGTATCAGCACGCTCAAGAGAAATTGCACAAAAAAATTTGGGGTCCATTTTTTCCTGTTACCACTGTGAAAATAAAAAAAATTGGGTCTAAAGTAACATTTTTGTGAAAAAAGTTAAATGTTAATTTTTTTTTTCCACATTCCAAAAATTCCTGTGAAGCACCTGAAGGGTTAATAAAGTTCTTGAATGTGGTTTTGAGCACCTTGAGGGGTGCAGTTTTTAGAATGGTGTCAATTTTGGGTATTTTCTGTCATAAAGACCCCTCAAAGTGACTTCAAATATGATGTGGTCCCTAAAAAAATGTTTTTGTAAATTTTGTTGGAAAAATGAGAAATCGCTGGTCAACTTTTAACCCTTATAGCTCCCTAACAAAAAAAAATTTTGGTTCCAAAATTGTGCTGATGTAAAGTAGACATGTGGGAAATGTTATTTATTAACTATTTTGTGTGACATATCTCTCTGATTTAAGGGCATGAAAATTCAAAGTTTGAAAATTGCAAAATTTTCTAAATTTTCGCCAAATTTCCGATTTTTTCACAAATAAACGCAAGTTATATGGAAGAAATTTTACCACTATCATGAAGTACAATATGTCATGAAAAAACAGTCTCAGAATCAGGGGAATACGTTGAAGCGTTCCAGAGTAATTACTTCATAAAGTGACAGTGGTCAGAATTGAAAAAATTGGCCCGGTCACGAAGGCAAAAACAGGCTCTGGCGCGAAGTGGTTAAAAAGGTTGTCCACTTGCATTTGTTTTTAGGTGAACAGCTTCCTCTGTTAAAAAAAAAAAAAAGAAGAAAACCATTCTTAAGCTGAATTCAGACATCCGTGTATCATGGTCAGAGTTCGGTCCGTGATGCATCAACTGGCTATGGGTCTACTAACCCAAACTCAAGAGTCAACAGTATCATATATGTCGATGAGGTTATAATATTCGAGCCAAGAGACCTGAAGCTGGTCTGGGCAGCTTGTGCAGAACTGAATTATGGTCCATTTACAATCCAGAGTCAGTTATCATAAATAAGCATTCCGAGGACCGCTCGTATAACGATAACCACGCAGTGTAAACAAGCTACCGATCACCTGTCAAAATAACAAAAGGCTTGGTCGTTTGGTGAAATGATCTTTTGTGCTCTCAGCAACACATCATCCTGTACAAAATATAAAAAAGATCCTGCACTACCGAGAACAATGGCCACCTATGTTCACTTGATCTTTTACAATTCGCTCAGTGCACATCTGAAGGATGGTCCTCAGGTGTAAATGAACCTCTACATAACAGTTATGTTAATGAAGAAATGGCAAATGTTGGAAGAATACTGCCTGGAAATCATGGTTACCATGATAATAAATCACGCTGGGGCATGAATCATTAGACAGAGCCAATAAGGATATTCAATTTAAAGGGAACCTGTCACCTAATTCATGCTGTCCAAACCACAGGCAGCCCGATTCAAAGGTCGGCTGCACGACTGAAGCCAGGTATATTTTTCTCTTTTCCTTAAAGTATATTTTCCCTGAAACACATTGGCACTTCTGAGAGAAATATATCTGGCTGCAATTGTGCAGCCAGCCTCTGATTCATGCTGCCCGTGGTTTTGGCAGTATGAACCAGGTGACAAGTTCCCCTTTAAGTCCGGAAAAGACAGGATGGTAGGGGGCGCCATTTCATTTCTCACCTCAGGGAAGCTAGAATCAGCCATGGGTGAGACATCTGCATACTGAAGTGGCCAGACCTTCCTCTGCAGCCTAGCACAGCATGTTGTGATACCTCGGCTTCTCCCCCGGTTTTGGCTCTCTTGCGCGCTTCATCTACAAATATGACAGACAGATGGGAGAAGCCAAATCCCTCCTAAAATAAACCTCCAGCGTCATCTCCTGCACTGTGAAACATTGTGAAGGTGGATTAGGTGCCTGCATTCGGACAACTTCTCTGAAGAGAGCGGGCACTTCCCCAGCCTCCTCACATCATAAATGCAGGTCTACTGAGAGTACAAGTGAGTTCCTATTGCACAACTGTGGTGTGGGGACCAGCTTCTTCTTACTTGTTGGCACTATCTAAATTTGCTACACAGCAATAAATCTCCTCTCCTCACAGTGACATGATGTGGAGGAGAAACATTTGACTTCACACTGCAGTCTGCTATGTAGCTTCTGAGTAGATACAGACATACACTACATGGCTAAATCAGAGGAATAACATACATAATAAAGAAAGAATAAGCAAATTCATGCATTTAAAGTGTTACTGCCAAAATATCAAATTATCTCTTATCCAAAGTATAGGGGATTACTTGCTGATAACTGAGGGTCTGACTGTTGGGATCCCCAGCGATCTCAAAAACAAAGCTCTGCAGCAACCTCCCCTGCATTCATCTATAATACTACCCAAAATAGCCAAGAACATCACTCCACTAGTTCTGGCAGTGCCATAGACGATGAATGGAGTAGTGGTTGATCATGCGCACTGCCGCAACATTCATTCTTAATGGTAGTGCTGAAGACAAGACAAGCGCAGAACTTCGGTATCTCCCGCGGTCCCATAGAGAATGAATGGTGCATCAGTGGGCATAATTGACCATCACTCCATTTTCACATTCCCATTTTTCACAGCCCCAGTTCTCAGATTCACAGCAGTCAGAACCCCATTGATTATCAAGTTATCCCTATTCTATGGATAGTGGATAACTTTGAAACTTGTTACAACCCCTATGAAGAATTTTTTGATTTGTGGCCATTATTTAATGATAAAGTCAGTGGAATTCAGACAGCCGAACCTCATGTTAGCATACTGTAGTGATATTTCACACATTTTGTGATTGAAAAAATAAATATTAAAGTATACAAAATAATATGAAGTTGTTTGATAGCTATAGCAGCCCCTAGATTATGAGAACGCTCCACTGGCTTCTGTACCACTGAATTAAATTGTATATTTAATATGTATGTTTATTTAACTCTTTACTTACAGGTTTAGTAATGAGGGTGTTTGGCTGACACCTCTTCATAACTAAAGCTAGGGCTTGGTGTCAGCGACTCCTAATTCTGCACTTGTTTTGTCAGCACATGCGGATCCATCGAGTGTAATAACATTTCAATCGGTCAAAATCTGCAGCGGAGACTAGCGTCTCTGCTACAGAAATTGACATGCAGCAGGAAAGTTTATGAAATAAAATGAAGAATTAAATTTAAAAAATCGTGTAGGCTCCCGGGTCATTTTCATAACCACCAGAGGGAAAGCCGATCACTGGAGTCTGATATTACAAGCTGGGGAAGGGGCCATTAGCCAAAAATATTCCCTGGCTATTAATAACAGCCCCCAGCTGTTTTCTTAGCCTTTACTGGCTAGATTACAGGGGGACCCCTGAAAAAAATATTGACATAGATTCCCCCTATAAAATCTAACCAGCAAAGGCTAAACAGACAGCTGTGAGCTGATATTAATAGCCAGGAAAGGGATCATGGATTCCGTTGAAACATTTGTCATCCGTAAAACAGAAAATAAAAAACATCCATATCCTTCACCTGTCCGACGTGATGACATCCCGAGTGTCCCACGGTGATCGGATCATTTGTAGTACAGTCACATCAGCAGTCACCGATGTGACTGCTCTACAAGACCGCAGACTACACACTGACAGGAGTGTAATAACTCCTGTGTTAGTATATGGCGCTGAGCAGCTGTGAGTGAGGTCACATGAGTTCATCAGCTGATGAGCCATGGTGATCTCACTTAAGGCACCGATGCTGCACGAGAATTTTCTCACGCAGCGATAGTGCAGTAAGTGAGGTCACCGAAGCTTAATCAGCTGATGAACTCTATTGACCTCACTCCCGGCAGCTCAGCACTATACACTGCAGCGGCGATTATGCTCCTGTCAGTGTATCGCCAACTTCTGAATAGAGTGGTCACATCTAACGATGTGGCAGTTCTATTAATGAGATCTGCATGGGACACTCGGGATTACGGCGGATAGGTAACGAAAATTTTGGTTTATTATTTTTTCTTTATTGCAGGCGATCTGGGCAACAGGGATTAAGCGTTAAGCGGAGTATATGGTGTTTTTTATTTTTAATTTTTGCTGGGGACGAGGGCATCGCAGACACGGTGTAGGTGAGTATAATGTGTGTTTTTTTTATTTGAGTATTTCTTTATTAAGTTAAACTTTTTTTTACTTTCAGCACTGGCGCCGGCTGATGAGATACTACTGCTCCCATCCAGCGGCGCCTGTGCTTGCTATTTACAATGACAGTAGGCATCGGCTGATGGGGTAGTAGTCTCATCAGCCGGCGCCTATGATCTGCAGTAAGCCTTTTACCGCGGGTCACTGTTACAGCTACGGGATCATGCTGACATCTGAGAGTGTGATCCCGCAGCGCTCTGACTCGTGCTAACGATGTTACCGCCGATCAGACCCCGTGTTTCCCGTGCTGTCGCGCAGATTACAGAGCGGGAAGCAGCCGAACAGAAATAAGGACTTCCTTATTATTCGAGGTCCATGCCCTAACAGTAGGTGTTTGGTACGGACCCTGAACTTTACTGTTTGGTTTCGCCCATCTCTACTCCTTGGCTAAAAATACTCCTCAAAAATATTAAGAAGAGTATTTTTATCCTTCTGAAATAAATGTAGTGTGATCTTTGGTTAAATCTTTTATTAGACTCTAATGTGTACACGATCCTTCTGATAATACTGCTGGAAATCTATATAAATAAAAATGTAAATGTTCGCTTGTTCAAAATCTTAAATCTCCAAAATTTCTTCATTGATTGCTTTGAAATTTAACACAATGTTGCATTTGAATACATATCCCAGGCTGACTCTCCCCGGCCTCCCGGCATTCTCCCCCCCTTAGTGACATCTCATTCATAAACCCTTCTCCCTCTCCTTCATTCGCCCCAGCCGCTGCCTGTGCTCTGCTCCTTTAGTGTCCCCCATGGGGGTTGGGGGAAAGGGGAGTGACGAGACCGTCTGTTCGGGGCCGAAAGACGCTGCTGCTTATCACCATCACCGCCTGAGAGCGGGCCGCCTCTGCTGCAGCTTCTTCTCTGGCAGGGGAGTCTTATTTCCGACTGCGCAACAACAAGCGGGGGAGGGAGGGAAGAAGAGAGGGAGGCTGCACGGAGAGGCTTTGTATAAAGGCTGTGTAAGACTATGTAGATACATCAACCCAAATCTAGGCTTTCCTGCACCCAAGGCAAAAATTCAGTTTGCACCCCCTCCTATACACACCTTATCCGGCTTGGTAAGTTGTCATGTGACCGCTCAAATACGATATGGTTACAGGTACGAGCCGACTAGCTGCTCTTTCTGATTCTCTCAATGTTTAATAAATAACTACAACCAGTGCTTCACTTCACTATACTGTGAGCGGCGGCTGTAAGCATGCCTGTGTACTTTGTATGGTCACTCGCTGTACACAGATGTGTAGCACCCTGAGGCTTCGGCTGCTACAGGGGTATTGCACCTCAACCCAGAGGTGTGATATTCCACTCCCGGATAAGGATGGAGAGTGGAACTGAGCTCGGTAGGCTGCATGCACTACATACATCCCATTTCCGAGGAACAGGCCGACGGTACTCCCACTTAGAGATGTGTAGGTACGACCGAGTCTGTTCCTGGCTGGAGTGGGAGGGGGGTGGTACATCCCAAGTAGTGTAGGGGCAGATAGGGGGAGCAGCCTGGGTAAAGTTAGGAGCTCATTGGGTGCTGGTCACCTGAGCTCACACATAGAGGGTGTATATAAGGTGGGCACCAACTAAGAACAGAGTCAGTCAGTTGCAGAGAACAAGTCAGGAGCAGAGGAGAAGAAAGACCCAGAGTGAGAGAGGAGAAAAGAGAGAGACCCAGAGGCACAGAAGAAAAGGACTCCAAGATCCCAACTAAAATCCCCGGGTGAAGAGTCGGCATCAGGGTACCGGAACCCAAGCTGGTGGGGGTAAAAACATTCCCCAGCCAGAGACCGGAGACCGTGGGCAGCGTTTGCCACGGTCACCCACCACATCCACCCCGAAGGCACACCACGTGAAGGGTCAGGGAACCCGGGGCCAAGGGTGTCCCAGCAGAGGGCCCGAGGGAGCTGGACCTAGGTGGATCACTGGTGGGGACGGCCAGAGAACGGGACAGAAGGAGAGCTCAGGGCCACGCTCCGGACTTGTTTGGGGGTTGGCTGGATCCAGGACCTGGTGGACGCAGCACGGCTCGGGTGGTCACTCGAAGCTGGAGTGACCAGTACAACATCTGCAGTAAGTAAACACCCTTAACTGCACAACCCGACTCTGTCTTCACTGCCGTCTGCACTGCACCACCACAACCCCCATCCTCTGCACCTGTCCCCTCTGAGGCTATACCCCTCCCGTTGGGGGTTATCCCACCAAGCTGCGCACCCACCATCAGCCTCAGCGGACCCTGCTGCAGCGGCGGCCACAGTGACCGCATCACAACGGGTGGCGTAGTCGACACAAAAGAACTCTTAATAACATCTGTAGGACTGCCACATAACACTGAGTTTGACGCCCTGGGCACGGGCCGGGTCACAGCCGCTCGGAGACTACAACCCCCCATCTGATCCGGTGCCGGGTATTCCCCTCAAAAAGGAATATGTCCCAGGGGGCGCGTCAACTTTGGCGTAGTCGGCAGGATTACGTGCCCGCAACACCCGGGTACTGCGTGCCTGAAGAAAAGTGCAAGTTTACCTCAGAAAGAAGTCTCCCGCCGGTTCCGGAGGGTCCACGCCATCGGACCCCATCACAGGTCGTTTCCCGCCGATTGTCCGCCATTTCCAGCTTGTTCCCGCCATCTGCAGAGTTTCCCGCCACTGGGCGACGCTTCCCGCCAAATCCGAAGATTTCCCGCCTTGGAAGAGCAGCGGACGCCATTATGGGCGTGCCAAAGGAGGGCAAGAGGCCGCCTCCCATCGTGGGCCAGGACAGAAAATGGCGCCAAAAGTGGAAACCACCCCCACCAACAGAGACTGTGATGCTAGAGGTGTCTGTCAGCGTGAAAGAACCGCCCCTGGAGCTGACAGTCACCCAGTGGCCCCGGGACCGCCCTCGAAGTGGGAGGAGACGAAAGAAAAGAACGAAGATGGGTGCCGCCTGGAGCAGTCTGGAGCGAGCGCACCCGGAGGCAAGAAGTCTGGAGAGGAGTAGCAGAGAAGCTCACCCGGAGATGTCCAGAGAGCAGAGCAGCACCGGCCCGCTGGCCAGGAGCCTGCTGGAAGAAGAGCAGAGCAGCACCGACCCGTTGGTCAGGAGCCTGCTGGACACCACGACCCCACTAGGCCTAGTGGAGGTCCTTGCACAGCTCCCCCGAGACCGGGAGTGTGCACAGACTGCCCTGGAGGGCCTCGCACGGAGGATGGCCCGGGTACAGCGAGAGACATTGGCGGAGTGGAGCCGTGAGATGGCCCAGCAAACCAAGACCCGGAGCACGCCAGCCGAGATGAGGAAGCAGACCGCCTCTGAGGATGGCGCGGGAGGACCCAAGGCCGGAGACGGCGCCGAGGAGGGAGCCGAACGCATGGAGGCAGGTAAAGGGGACGTCTATACCCCAAGCCGTGACACCGCTTACCTGCCCCAGCTCCCCGTCGCAGAGCCCGAAAGTCCCCCTGCTGTGCCCGAAAACGCCATGTCACCGACGCAGACTAGGCCCCAACCGGAAGCCGCCGCCGCGACCCCTGTGACGTCACACGCACCGACCTCGAGCGTGACCAAGCAGGAAGTAACACCAGCCTGGTCGCAGGGCCTAGAATTCCCGGGCGTCGCATCACCAACAGCGCCCCCTACCTCCGCGGAGCCTCCGGCCTGGCCGCAAGGCCAGGTAGCCCAGGGCGCCGCCGTCCTAACGGTGCCCTTCACCTTCCAGGTGCCCCAGGCCTGGCCGCAAGGCCTGGGCAACCCGGGCGCCACCACCACCGCGCCCGCACCCGTAAAACCAAGGGTGCCGCGTCTGGGAGAGGACTTGTTTGCCCAGCACACGTGGCCGGACGGGCAGCCTTTCATCTGGCCCCAGAAGTATTACGAACTGGAGCACCAGAGGAGGGTTGGGGCCATGTGTGCACCCCTGATTCCGGCTCCGAAGCCCGTAATAAGGATCTCGCCCCCGCTAGCGGAAGCGCAGTTTGAGTGGGACCCCACCGGAGAAGATCTAATGGGGTTCACTCAGGAAACCAGGGCAGCTGCAGCGGAGCGTGCTGAGTGCTGCCGCCGGCAGCTCGAGGAGTTTGCGAGGGAGCGGAGAGAGAGGCGGGTCCGGGAACAGCGAGCTCAAGTAAGGAGCGCGGAGCAGAAGAGCCGGACCAGGAGGGATCCCCGTGCAGCGCACAGTCCCCGTACCACCGGGACTGTAATAAAGTTTAACCTGCAGCATGGGTGGGGCTTCATCAGAGACCACAACACCCCTGGCGACGTCTTTGTCACGCGCAGAGACGTGGAGTCCCATCTGCCGGAGGGGCACAGAGGTCGTGACCTCTACATCGGAGACGAGGTCACCTTTACCCGGCACAAGTGTGCCAAAGGACCTTACGCCCTCCATGTGCATCGCCTGACAGAAGAGGAGCTGCGATGTGAGGAGGAAGAGCAAGAGGACCCGGACGGGTCTGAAGCTAAGATCCCCAAAGAAAGAGCAGGAGGAAGACGTCGTTAAGTACAGCGGAGCAGGTGCTGTAAATAGTTACCCGACCGGGGTACAAAGAAACTGTTACTGCAAATATAGTCCCCGTTGGGACCAGCTGATGTGAACTGTTCACCCGTTTACCCTTAATCCCACTGACCGAGGACTGAGAGCGGTCATTCCTCCCCAATACCTGGCCGAGGACTGAGAGCGGCCACACTGTCCCTTGTATATAGTTGCGCGTCCTAAAGCGCCCCCTACCGGTTTTATAGGAAAAACAGTTTTTCTAAGAGACTGTCGCACTTTTCCCGGACACACGTTGCACAGTGTCCGGAGGAGGAACCTGAAACAAGAGACGACGAGAATGTTTATATGAAAAGTTTTATATATATATATATAATGTTTTATATGTTTATGCAAAAATTTGTATGTTTTTGGTGTTATGTCTTACAGCCCGAGGACGTGCTGTGATTTACCAGGGGGGAATGTAGCACCCTGAGGATTCGGCTGCTACAGGGGTATTGCACCTCAACCCAGAGGTGTGATATTCCACTCCCGGGTAAGGATGGAGTGTGGAACTGAGCTCGGTAGGCTGCATGCACTACATACATCCCATTTCCGAGGAACAGGCCGACGGTACTCCCACTTAGAAATGTGCAGGTACGACCGAGTCTGTTCCTGGCTGGAGTGGGAGGGGGGTGGTACATCCCAAGTAGTGTAGGGGCAGATAGGGGGAGCAGCCTGGGTAAAGTTAGGAGCTCATTGGGTGCTGGTCACCTGAGCTCACACATAGAGGGTGTATATAAGGTGGGCACCAACTAAGAACAGAGTCAGTCAGTTGCAGAGAACAAGTCAGGAGCAGAGGAGAAGAAAGACCCAGAGTGAGAGAGGAGAAAAGAGAGAGACCCAGAGGCACAGAAGAAAAGGACTCCAAGATCCCAACTAAAATCCCCGGGTGAAGAGTCGGCATCAGGGTACCGGAACCCAAGCTGGTGGGGGTAAAGACATTCCCCAGCCAGAGACCGGAGACCGTGGGCAGCGTTTGCCACGGTCACCCACCACATCCACCCCGAAGGCACACCACATGAAGGGTCAGGGAACCCAGGGCCAAGGGTGTCCCAACAGAAGGCCCGAGGGAGCTGGACCTAGGTGGATCACTGGTGGGGACGGCCAGAGAACGGGACAGAAGGAGAGCTCAGGGCCACGCTCCGGACTTGTTTGGGGGTTGGCTGGATCCAGGACCTGGTGGACGCAGCACGGCTCGGGTGGTCACTCGAAGCTGGAGTGACCAGTACAACATCTGCAGTAAGTAAACACCCTTAACTGCACAACCCGACTCTGTCTTCACTGCCGCCTGCACTGCACCACCACAACCCCCATCCTCTGCACCTGTCCCCTCTGAGGCTATACCCCTCCCGTTGGGGGTTATCCCACCAAGCTGCGCACCCACCATCAGCCTCAGCGGACCCTGCTGCAGCGGCGGCCACAGTGACCGCATCACAACGGGTGGCGTAGTCGACACAAAAGAACTCTTAATAACATCTGTAGGACTGCCACATAACACTGAGTTTGACGCCCTGGGCACGGGCCGGGTCACAGCCGCTCGGAGACTACAACCCCCCATCTGATCCGGTGCCGGGTATTCCCCTCAAAAAGGAATATGTCCCAGGGGGCGCGTCAACTTTGTACCTGGCTGGAGTGGGAGGGGGGTGGTACATCCCAAGTAGTGTAGGGGCAGATAGGGGGAGCAGCCTGGGTAAAGTTAGGAGCTCATTGGGTGCTGGTCACCTGAGCTCACACATAGAGGGTGTATATAAGGTGGGCACCAACTAAGAACAGAGTCAGTCAGTTGCAGAGAACAAGTCAGGAGCAGAGGAGAAGAAAGACCCAGAGTGAGAGAGGAGAAAAGAGAGAGACCCAGAGGCACAGAAGAAAAGGACTCCAAGATCCCAACTAAAATCCCCGGGTGAAGAGTCGGCATCAGGGTACCGGAACCCAAGCTGGTGGGGGTAAAAACATTCCCCAGCCAGAGACCGGAGACCGTGGGCAGCGTTTGCCACGGTCACCCACCACATCCACCCCGAAGGCACACCACGTGAAGGGTCAGGGAACCCGGGGCCAAGGGTGTCCCAGCAGAGGGCCCGAGGGAGCTGGACCTAGGTGGATCACTGGTGGGGACGGCCAGAGAACGGGACAGAAGGAGAGCTCAGGGCCACGCTCCGGACTTGTTTGGGGGTTGGCTGGATCCAGGACCTGGTGGACGCAGCACGGCTCGGGTGGTCACTCGAAGCTGGAGTGACCAGTACAACATCTGCAGTAAGTAAACACCCTTAACTGCACAACCCGACTCTGTCTTCACTGCCGTCTGCACTGCACCACCACAACCCCCATCCTCTGCACCTGTCCCCTCTGAGGCTATACCCCTCCCGTTGGGGGTTATCCCACCAAGCTGCGCACCCACCATCAGCCTCAGCGGACCCTGCTGCAGCGGCGGCCACAGTGACCGCATCACAACGGGTGGCGTAGTCGACACAAAAGAACTCTTAATAACATCTGTAGGACTGCCACATAACACTGAGTTTAACGCCCTGGGCACGGGCCGGGTCACAGCCGCTCGGAGACTACAACCCCCCATCTGATCCGGTGCCGGGTATTCCCCTCAAAAAGGAATATGTCCCAGGGGGCGCGTCAGATGCGCTGTAAAGTGAGTTGTCAAGTGCGGAGGCGTGCTTAGAGCTGACACACACTGTGTACTGAGTGTTGACTGTAGCAGCCTCATGCACGCCACCATGAATGAAAGCCAGCGGCTCCCGGGAGGAAAGAAGTTCCTTTTCTCCTGGTAGTTGCACTTTCAGTAAAAGCGGACAGGCATCATTGCAACATTATTTACCTACAGATTAACTCTTTATTTGCAGGTAAATAGTGTTTTATGAGGTCACAGGTTTCCTTTAATGCAGCATTGTTCCCCGCATATATTTGCTCAATGTATAAAGAGTCTTATGTAAAATCATTAAATATTCCATAAAAATTATGTTGACTCAAGGCTGGCAATTTCCGTAAAGAAAATGAAATTGCATAACAAGAACAAATAGTGTTAGCCCGTTTATGTATTCCCAGCTGCTTCTAAGTTATATAATATACAAGACTGTCTCTGACCAGAGTTCACCTCAAGCCAAAATGAAAACAGGAGATAGACAAGGTTAAATAAACTTATTGTAGCAGAGACGTAACATGACAGCAGGACACGCTAAATTAATTCCCTCTATAGCACAGTGTATTTAATTCTCATCAGATAGATCACTCATTAATGTTTACAGTACTATCAAAGAACATAAAAATATATAATATCATGGGCAAAATGTGCAAATGTGCAATTGCAATCAAACTTATGCAACCCCCACTGCAAATTTAGTTTGTTGTAATCTGCAGAAAGTTAGTAAATTTTGCTCATGAATCTATCAGACAAGAACAATTTAAACAGCTCAACACCACTCATATAACAAGCGGTTTCTCGAAATTCAAAACAAATGCCTCTTTTACTGACTACTGTCATCTCAGAATTAGGGTGAATTCAGGCATCACCCTATATCACAATCCAAGTACGTATCACTACTTCAGGACCAACTGCAGTACCCCTGACTCAAACTCAATAGCCTCATTGACATACAGTTCTGGCCCATATTCAGAATGCGATATAAGAATGTCTGAATTCAATCTTATTCAGCCAAATCAATAGAATAATTTATTAGACACATGTTTGCAACTGAGCTGTTGTCTCAAGCACACCTAATGCAACAAAGTAACCTCTTGAAACATAAAAACATCAAATACCTTGACTGGCTAGGGGATTTGAGGACTTTGACATTTCATTACAAGTTAAGAGAGTGGTCCATAAAGTTAAAAGCAGGGATCATTGCCTTGCACAAACAAGGAAAAGTTTTAATGGCAGAAGACACTACATGTTTCAGTTGGCACAGTAGGAAGGAGTGTATACTAAACACTGAAGGTTTCCTTGCTCGAATTCCAAGACATATACCACAGCTGAATGAAAAGCACAAGAAAAGTCAGCTCTGATATGCTCAAAACCACATAAATAATCCACAGAAATCCGGGTATTTTGTTGATTGATTAAACAATAATGAAACCTTTTGGGCCTATGGAGCAGGGGTATGTCAGGCGAAGGAAGAATGAAGCATACGCTTCAAAAACACCTTGCCCAAGTGAAGCATGATGGTGGCTTAGTGATAATCTGGGGCTGCTCTGCTTCCTCTGACACTGGGTACCTGCAGGGTGTGGAGGACAACATGGATTCAATCAAGTATTAAAAATCCCAGGAGAAAACATTATACCTTTTGTGAGGAAGCTGAAGCTTGGGCATCATTTGATCTTCCAACAGGACAATAATCCCAAACATACCTTAATTGGGTTGTACGGGCTAGAATGACAAGTCACCAGTCACTCTGTAAGACTGCGTGATTTCTGCCAGCATACGCACTGTATGCTGCGAGGATTCCTGATTTCTGCGCCAGGAATGTCGGTCAAGTAAGCGATCTGCATACTCCCAGATAGAACCCATCTAGTGGGACCAGCTTCGCTCAATACATTTGACGGAAGCGGCTACTAGACAGGGTGCGGCCTCACTCTATACAAGTGTATTGAGCGAGTCTATGCTCACTAGACGGGTTCTGGCCGGGAGTATGCATATCGCATAATTGACCGCCGTTCCTCGAAGTGCACAGTGCATTTTATGGGAGGATTTACAAGTCTGCAGTCACACAGAGTGACTGCAGACTTGTCATTCTAGACCGGACAAACCCTTTAATGGGAATCTGTCACCCCCTGGGAGATATGAGACAACTAATATGGGCATACAGGTTATAGAAAAGTAAATCTATACTTACCTGTATGGCCCATGGTAGAGGTCTGATTGCACAGAAAAGTAGTTTTATCTTTTTCGTCTTCTACAAGCTTGGCGTCCAGGGGACGTCAAGCAATGCCCACCTATCTGATTACTATTCCCCTAAATCACCGCCTATCAGCCTAGTTACCATTTTCCCTCCCTCCCCCGCACATCACAGGGCTATGTGACGTGCGCTTTCCTTCCCTCACCTCCTGAGGAGGGAAAATGGTAACCAGGCTGATAGGCGGCTATTTAGGGGAATAATAATCAGATAGGCGGGCATTGCTTGGCATCCCCCGGACGCCAAGCCTGTTGAAAACCAAAAAGATAAAACTACTTTTCTCTGCAATCAGACCTCTACCATGGGCCATACAGGTAAGTATAGATTTACTTTTCTATAACCTGTATGCCCATAGTAGCGGTCTGATATCTCCCAGGGGGGTGACAGATTCCCTTTAAAGTCCACCAAGGCTTGGTTTTGCACTTTATAAAATGCTCATAGAAGTAAATAGCGAGAGCCACTCATGTGTAGTCCCCTGACCATTCACACAGACACAAGACATGTGTAGGTCACAAAAGTGAGAACAACATTTAACAGACATTTATGTGCCATAAATTAGTGGGATAGAAATATCCCTTTAATGGGGTTGGCTGGACATAAAATATTGAAGACTTATCCTGTGGATAGGTCATCCATATCAGATAGATAGATGGAGGTCCAACATTTAGCACCCTTACCAATTAACTTTTACAGCTCAGGTGGCAGCCGGATTTAAACATTGAAAGGAGCTGAACAGCACAGCTCTTTTCAATATGAAGTGGGTACTGCCAAGAAATACATATCATCTCCTAAATAGTGGACTGTTGAAATATAACAATTGGTATCCTAATATAATAGATTGATGTTTGGACATCACACAAGCACCTATGAAATTATTTGTTGAACCAATGAAGGAGTTAAAAGTCACTATCAACACAAAAAAAAAATCCTGAATGTAAAAATAAAAACTGTCAATTCTAACAATCTTAATAGGAAGAGTAGTATTGCGTTAAAATACATCAACAAAGTATGCAACATTTGCTAAAAGAAAACAATCTTCTTAACAGAGCTGTCAATGTCGTCTCCACTAACATGCTATTGTACTACAGTCTTAAAATGATTTGATTTAAAAGAAAAATATAATATTTTTAGCTCATACCATTAACTTGCTCCAGTTAGATTTGCTTTTTTAACTCTTAACTCATGAGCAGCATGATGGCTGAGGGGCCTTATGACATTGAGACATGTTGGCACTATATAAACAACATGAAGAAATACCTATACATGTGGTAATGATTAGAGATGAGCGTTGTTCGACTCAAACTGTTCGCCAATCTCAAATTCGAGCTGTTTTGGGCGGTGTTCGAGCCGTTCGGCGAACACGAACGATTTGAAAAAAATTTGGCTGTTCGAGGTTATGTTCGATAACTGTTCGTGCACCAAAATCATAACTGGATTTTTTCTCAGTAATGATGAAAATTAATGTTAATACGCAGTTTGAGTGTACAGCGGGGCGGGGGGAGGGGCAGGGGATGGATCTCTGCAGGAATAATGAAGATCTCCATTTTTTTTTCTCTTTCCCGCATTTACAGTGGGGAGGTGCAATCTGTCAGCCTATCAGCAGCGCACACACGTTGCGAAGTGCTTTTTTCACACAAGCAAGGGCATGTGTCATTGACAGTGTATGTCACATGTCCTTGCCCTATAAGACCAAGCCATCTTCCCCGTCGCCACCATTTTCTCACTGCTGCAGCTGCGTGTTAGACGGCACCGCTGTTGCTGTGTGCGCTATACCTTGTTAATTTCAAGCCAATTTTCGCACAAATCTACAGATAGCCTGGGAGTAGGGAATAGTTGTGATTGCAGTCATTTTAAGGACTAGGTTACAGCATTTCCTACGACTTTTATCAGGCAGGTCTGTGCTCTTAAATAGATAGATTGTGGGAGTAAAGACTAATTGTAATTGCAGTCCTTTTCAGGACTAAGTTAAATCAGTTCCTATCAGTTTTTGCCAGGCAGGTCTGTGCCAGTGCTGTGCAAGTTTTTTTCACAGCATTTGGCTAAATCTAGCAAAGCAAATCCTTTTTGGCCTATTGCAGAGTGTGTTAGTCAGTGGAGTAGCCTATCTGTGTTGCAAGATATACCACCTGTGTATAGAATACCAATTTTTTTACTGCACCTAGTGAAGTAAAACCTTTTGGGCATAGCATCATTCTATTAGTCCATCTATACTGACCTCCTTAAGGTTGCAAATTGAATATAATTTTTTTCTGCATCTAGCTCTGAAAAAATATTTGGCCTTCTAGCAGTGTGTGGGACTTTCTCTATTAGTCCATCTATACTGACCTCCATCAGGTTGCAAACTGAATATATTTTTTTCTGCATCTACCTCTGAAAAAATATTGGGCTTCTAGCAATGTGTGGGACTTGTTCTATTAGTCCATCTATACTGACCTCCATCACGTTGCAAACTGAATATAATTTTTTTCTGCATCTAGCTCTGAAAAAATATTTGGCCTTCTAGCAGTGTGTGGGACTTGTTCTATTAGTCCATCTATACTGACCTCCATCAGGTTGCAAATTGAATATAATTTTTTTCTGCATCTAGCTCTGAAAAAATATTTGGGCTTCTAGCAGTGTGTGGGACTTGTTCTATTAGTCCATCTATACTGACCTCCATCAGGTTGCAAATTGAATATAATTTTTTTCTGCATCTAGCTCTGAAAAAATATTTGGGCTTCTAGTAGTGTGTGGGACTTGTTCTATTAGTCCATCTATACTGACCTCCATCAGGTTGCAAACTGAATATGATTTTTTTCTGCATCTACCTCTGAAAAAATATTTGGGCTTCTAGCAGTGTGTGGGACTTGTTCTATTAGTCCATCTATACTGACCTCCATCAGGTTGCAAACTGAATATAATTTTTTTCTGCATCTACCTCTGAAAAAATATTTGGGCTTCTAGCTGTGTGTGGGACTTGTTCTATTAGTCCATCTATACTGACCTCCATCAGGTTGCAAATTGAATATAATATTTTTCTGCATCTAGCTCTGAAAAAATATTTGGCCTTCTAGCAGTGTGTGGGACTTGTTCTATTAGTCCATCTATACTGACCTCCATCAGGTTGCAAACTGAATATAATTTTTTTCTGCATCTACCTCTGAAAAAATATTTGGGCTTCTAGCAGTGTGTGGGACTTGTTCTATTAGTCCATCTATACTGACCTCCATCAGGTTGAAAATTGAATATAATTTTTTTCTGCATCTAGCTCTGAAAAAATATTTGGCCTTCCAGCAGTGTGTGGGACTTGTTCTATTAGTCCATCTATACTGACCTCCATCAGGTTGCAAATTGAATATAATTTTTTTCTGCATCTAGCTCTGAAAAAATATTTGGCCTTCTAGCTGTGTGTGGGACTTGTTCTATTAGTCCATCTATACTGACCTCCATCAGGTTGCAAACTGAATATAATTTTTTTCTGCATCTAACCCAGCCAATACTTTTGGCCTAATACCACAGTTTGGCCACTCAGCTCTGCTCGGTTCCCATCCATTGTTTTTTTTGTGCAAACAACTCCAGAGTTGTGAATTAGTTAACCACCAAAATGAGTGGAAAAAGGCCTGCTGCTGGTGGAAAGGGGAATAGGCGTGTTGGGAAGGGGAAAAAAAGGTTGTGTCCGTGGAGTATGTGTTAAAGCAACAGTAACATCTGCAGAAGAAAGAACATCTTCCAGCCAAACTAAAATGTCTACTTCTTTTAGCGGACAATGTGATAAGATCCCTTTCTTACGGCCACGCCAATCGCTACAAATTCCAGATGAGGCACAAAAACAGCAGGTGCTTCAACGGATATCAAGTGCTCCTTTAAGTGGGCTCTCCTCCACATCAACTTCAACATCACAAATACTCCAGTCCTCAGAGATGTCACCCCAATCGCACTTGCTTCCTCACAGCTCCCAAATCTCCAGCTGCCCGTCTGAGTATGAGGTAGAACAGATGGTTGAGTCTACAGAGCTGTTTACTCATACTATAGCCTGGGAAAAAGAGGTCGGCTCCAGAGCTTCTGTGAATCCAGACGAGGAAATGATCTGCACTGATGCCCAGAATCTTTATGAGTCGGATCCAGGACCAGACGCAGAAGGTTCTGACCATAATGTAGACCCTCATTCCCAAACTGTAACTCCTGTTGGTGGAGACAATGAGGAAGACGATGATGAGACTTAAATACCTAATTGGAGCGACAACTTGAGTTTTTTGTCAGGGCAGGAACAGGTTGGTTCTGAGGACGACGGGTGTGATAACACACAGGGTGATGATGATGAGGTTGGAGATCCCACTTACTATCAACCCACAGTCAGCCAAGAGATGAGGTCAGCAGAGGAGGTGGAGGAGGATGCTAGTGACGACGAGGTCAGGTTGCGCCTTCCTGGACAGAGACGTAGTACTGGAAGCACGTCAACAACTGCATCCTCAAACACAACTCTGCCTCTGACCACAAGTCGTGGTGGCTCTTCAGGTCGCATGGGTGCTAAGCCTTGCATAGCCTGGGCATTTTTTCAGATCGATAAAGATGACCCAACTCATGTTATCTGTAACATTTGTCAACAAAAGCTAAGTAGAGGCCAAAAAATACATAGTTTGAGTACTTCATGCATGAACCGGCACATGGACATGAAGCATAAGTTGCAGTGGGAACCTCACTGTGCTACAATGCGGCCTAGCCGGCCGGGCCAACCACCGTCTGCCCCATCTTGTGCATCTGCGGCCTCTTCATCCTCTGTGACTGGGGGGACAGCAGTCACACATGTTTTGGGACGCAGACCTGCCACCTCTTTACCCGCAACAGCCAGCGTGATTGGCAGGTCATCATTTTCTTTGGAGGTGGTAACACCAGCTGGTGTTGAGCGCTGTCCGACATCGATAGCACCACCTTTGGATCAAGGCAACCTAACATGTCCGCCTACATCTTCCTCACAGACCGGCAGTTTGCCAGGGACACCCTTATCAACCCCGTCTAAGCACAACAGCCAGCCCTCAGTCCCTCAGATGTGGACAAGTAAAAGACCATTTCCTCCTAGCCATGAGAAAGCTAAGAGGTTGAATTTCACCATCTGCAAGCTCTTGGCTACAGAAATGCTGCCTTTCCGCCTGGTGGACACAGAGGATTTTCGAGACCTTATTTCCGTCGCAGTGCCCCAGTACCAGATGCCCAGTCGGCACTACTTCTCAAAGAAAGGTGTGCCTGCGCTCCACCAGCATGTCGCACACAACATCACCGCTTCTTTGAGAAACTCTGTGTGTGACAGGGTGCATTTCACCACAGACACTTGGACGAGTAGGCATGGACAGGGGCGTTACATGTCGCTGACTGGGCACTGGGTAACTATGGTGACAGCAGGACAAGGGGCTGCTGTCCAAGTCTTGCCGTCCCCACGAGTTGTGCGTCAATCCTCTTTATCTTGAAGTTCCTCCACTGCTTCTGCCTCCTCAACCTCCTCTCGGTCCTCCACCTGCACCCAAAGCCTGTCTGGTCATGCCACAAGCTATCTAACTGCGCAGAAGGGATCCTGCACACCTCCTTACTATTCTGGCAGTAGGGCTCAACTTCATCAGGCGGTTTTTACTTTGAAATGTCTGGGAAATGTGAGTCACACAGCTGAGGAGTTGTGGTCAGCTCTGGAGAACCAATTTCATGAATGGTTGTCTCCACTGGACCTGAAACCAGGGAAGGCCGTGTGCGACAATGCTGCAAAGCTGGGTGCGGCCCTTCGCCGGGGCAATGTCACACACGTGCCTTGTATGGCTCACGTGTTGAACCTGGTTGTCCAGCAATTTTTAGCCCACTATCCCGGACTAGATGGCCTTCTGCAGAGGGCATGGTCGCTGTGTGCTCACTTCCGCCGTTCGCATCCCGCAGCTCAGCGACTTACATCTCTACAGAAGTCGTTGGGCCTGCCACTTCACCGGCTAAAATGCGATGTGCCTTCCCGGTGGAATTCAACTCTGCACATGTTGCAGCACCGACAAGTCCTGGTGCAATACGTTCTGACGTATAGCCTGGGCCAACGGGAGCCAGAGGTGGGGCAAATCACGCTGGAGGAGTGGTCTCAGATCAGGGACCTATGCACCCTTCTGCACAGTTTTGAAATGGCGACGAAGATGTTTAGTGCTGACGATGCCATTATCAGCATGACTATTCCGGTGATTTACATGCTGGAGCACATGTTAAACAGAATTCGGAGTCAGGTGGTGGCACAAGAGGAGGTGGAGGAAGTAGAGGAGGAGGAGTTGTATGCGGAAGCGCTAACATCTGCAAGGTCCAGACGGTCGGCAGCACCAAGGCGGCAGGCATGTGAGGGTGGGGGAGATGGTTTTACCAGGGCGCATGGTTTGCCAAACTAGTGAGGAAGGTGCAGGAGCCCAGGAAGAAGTGGAGGACGAACTGATGGAAGACTCATCAGATGAGGGAGACCTTGATCACATTTCTGTTGTGCGAGGTTGGGGGGAGAGGACAGAGGAAGGAAGCATGATTGTTACCTCGCCACCAACACAACAGGGACTTGGTGCTCCTAGATGCGCAAGACACATGAGTGCCTTCTTGCTGCACTACCTGCAACATGACCCTCGAATTAGGAGAATTAGAAATAATCCTGACTACTGGGTTGCCACACTGTTAGATCCCCGGAACAAAAGTAAATTTGCAGAAATTATTCCTGCCATAGAAAGGGATGCACGCATGCAGGAGTATCAGCAGAGACTGTTGCAGAATCTTACATGTGCTTTTCCACAAAACACCAGTGGTGCACGTAGTGAATCTCACAGTTCCAACTTGCCAACCGTGGGACCATAGAGTGTTCAGCACTCAAACCGTAACAGAAACACAGTATCTGCTGGTAACATCAATTTTGCGGAATCATTTCACCACTTTTTTAGCTCATCCTTTGCAAGGCCACAGGAGACAAGAAGTCTGACACATAGTCAACGCCTAGAGACGATGGTACAGGAGTATCTCAAAATAAACATTGAAGCCATGACTGTGTCACTGGACCCTGGCTGTTTTTGGGCTTCCAATCTGGATAAATGGCCGGAGCTCGCCACTTATGCCTTGGAGATCTTGTCATGCCCCGCAGCCAGCGTTCTGTCTGAACGTGTGTTCAGCGCTGCTGGTGGTGTGCTGACAGATAAGCGCATGTGGCTCTCCACTGATAATGTAGACAGACTCAGGTTCATAAAGATGAACAAATCATGGATCCGAAAGGACTTTTCTACCCCTGTGTCATCCTGGGGAGAGTAAAAGCTTGATGATTGGTTAAAATCACCTCACCAACCATTTTAAGCTTTCAAATTACTAATCATGTTTATCTGTATCTTGGCTGGAAAATTATTTGGGCTTTGTAGCAGTGTGCAGTAATGATTCTATTAGGCCATCTATGCTAAGCTCCACCAGATTTAAAATTACTAATCATGTTTATCTTTATCTTGGCTGGAAAATAATTTGGGCTTTGTAGCAGTGTGCAATACTGATTCTATTAGGCCATCTATACTAAGCTCCACCAGATTTAAAATTAATAATAATTTTTAGCTGCATCTAGCCCGGAAAATAATTTTGGGGCTCCGAGATGCGCAAGACACATAAGTGCCTTCTTGCTGGACTACCTGCAACATGACCCTCAGATTGTCAGAATTCGAAGTAATCCTGACTACTGGGTTGCCACACTCTTAGATCCCCCACACTCTTCGATCAACCTTTTCATTTTAATAAAGACCAAAAAAAATGGTCATTTTTGAAATTATAAGCATTAGCAGGTTATTAGAAACTGAAATCAAACAGTTTTCAACTCAAAACTTTATTCTAGGTGATGTTACATTTGCACATAGGACCCCTTGTTCGAAAGGAGCTTCTGAACTCTCTCATCCATTGAATTTGTCAGGTTTTGGATGGTTTCTGCTTCAATTGTTTTGCATGAGGACAGAATACCCTCCCAGAGCTGTTGCTTAGATGTGAACTGCCTCCCGCCATCATAAACACTCCTTTTGATGATGCTCCAGAGGTTCTGAATGGGGTAGAGGTCAGGGGAGCATGGGGGTCACACCATAAGTTTGTCCCCTTTTATGCCCATATCAGCCAGAGATGCAGATGTGTTATGTGCAGCATGAGACGGTGCATTATCATGCATGAAAATGATCTTGCTGTGGAATACACGGTTCTTCTTCTTGAACCATGGCAGGAAGTGCTGTTTGAGAAACTCCACATACATTATGGAGTTTATCTTTACCCCTTCAGGGATCCTAAAGGGGTCGACAATCTCTCTCCCCATGATTCCAGCCCAAAACATTACTCCACCTCCTCCTTGTTGGCGCTGTAGCCGTGTTTGCGTGGGGTGTCCATCAACCAGCCATCCTCCACTCCATCCATCTGGACCATCGAGCGTTGCACGGCACTCATCCGTGAACAAAACAGTTTTGAAATCAGTCTTCATGTAATGTTTGGCCCACTGGAGCCGTTTCTGCTTGTGTGCAGTGGATAGAGGAGGTCGACAGGATGGCGTATGCACAGCTGCAAACCTCTGAAGGACCCTGCATCTTGTTGTTCGGGGGACGTTGGAGGCACCAGCAGCTTCAAAAACTTGTCTGCTGCCATGACAAGGCTTTTTTGCCGCTGCTCTTTCAACCTGACGTAATTGCCTGTAGGAAAGAGTCCTCAATTTGCCCTTATCAGCACGCACACGTGTGTACTGTGAATCAGCTACATACTTCTTGATTGCCAAGACACTTCATCCTGATCATCGCACAATGTTGATTGTAGTCATGCCTTGACCTAAACACTCCACAATTTGTTGCTTCCCAGCAGCCGACACATCCTTTTTCTTTCCCATTTTGGCAGAAAATGTAGGCTGCTTAATAATGTGGGACAGCCTTCTTAAGTAGTCTTGCCGTTCATTGGACACACCTGCCAAACAAATTAGCACAGGTGTCTGCAATTGCTTACAGTGATATAAAGAGCCCTGCCACACATCTCCATCAATGAGTTTAACTGACAAACAAACAAATTCTTCCCTTATCACTCCTAAACACTTTTTGCATAATAATTTGGAACACAGTGTACATGTGCTTTTCCAAAACACCAGTGGTTCACGTAGTGAATCTTACAGTTCTAACTTGCCAACCGTGGTCTGTATGGAGTTGTTCAATAAAGGGCCCAAAATTAAGATAACATAGATGGGAGAGGTCTCTATGAATAGGAATTCCTAAGAATTTGATACCCTGTGAGGGCCAGGCAAAGGGAAAGTTGGACTGGATGGAATCCTGTATGGATTTGGGGAGGGAGACATCGAGGGCCTCAGACTTCGGTGTATTGATTTTAAAATTTGACCATGTAACAAAGTGATCTATTTCAGCCATAACAGCATGGATGGATATATGTGATTGAGTGATATATACTAGGACATCATCAGCAAATAGAGAGCACTTGTACTCGGTGCCTCCTACATCAATCCACCTAATATTGGGGTTATGGCGAATTGATGAGAGCAGGTGCTCCGTCACTAGGATGTATAAGAGAGGGGACAGAGGACATCCCTGCCTTGTCCCATTGGTGATTATGAAAGGTGATGAAAATGCTCTGACGCGCCCCCTGGGCCTTGGGACATCCGGAGCCGGACCCTTTTTGGTGGATGCTGGTGGTTGTAGTCTCCGTGGCGGCAACCCGGTTCCGTGGCTCAGGGCGGTCAAACCAGTGGCGGAACTATTTATGTGGTTTTGATGTTTAAATGTCCGACTACGCCACCCGTGGATTGCGGTCAGAGTGAACCGCCGCTGCAGGGCAGACCGCTGAGGCTGGTGTTGTGGGTGCAGCAGAGCGTAGCATAACTCCCCACGGGAGGAGTATAGCCTCAGGGCAGTGTATGCGGAGGATGGGGGTGATGGTGCAGGGCAGCAGCAGTAACGACACAGAGTCAGTGATGCAGTCCAGGGCCTTTACTCACAGTTCTTATTATCCAGACCACTTCTGCAGGTAACGGCTGCCCACGTCGTACTGTGCTCACCAGGTGAGGGGCTCAGACAACTCCCAGATAACTTTGGAGCGATTCACAGGACCCCCTTTGTGTGTCCTTTGTCTGGCCTTTCTTACCAACCCTTCAGTCCGGCTGCCTCGGGCCTCCTCTTGGTAAACTTGGCGCCAGTTTCCCTGACCCTATGTGCTGCCCTCCTAGCGGGTGTAGCGAGGGGCTGCGCCACATAAAATGTCACAGCCTCCGGTTTCTAGCTGAGGGTCATTTCCCGCCTCCACTAGTTTCGGGGACCGGTCTCCCCCTTTGGCCTGACCCCTCCACGCAGGTGGATTCGGGCGTGCGGTGGCGACTCGCCCGTCCACACCCCTGGGATCCCTTCGTTCCTCGTTCCTGGAGCCTTCTCCGCTCCTCTTCCTTCCTTCTCCCTCTTCCAGGCCTGGGCCTCTGTTACTAGGCCCTCCTCCGGAGCAGAGCTCATGCAGAACCCCTGCTCCCTGTCACTTCTGCTCCGACTTCTCTGCACAGAACTAAGATGGTGCCCACCTTTTATACTCCCTTCTCAATGCACCCAGGAACTGCTTCCTCCCTGCTCCTGCACTACAGGGTTCCCCTTCCTCAGTGTTCCCTCCCCCCACTCCAGCCAGGGACAGGGACTGTCGTGCCCATCTCAGGGGCATATTGGTCGCCCTGCCCCATGGCAATGTGGTGTAATGCATGCAGGTGTCGGGGTCCTGATCCACACTCCATCCTTACCTGAGAGTGAGATATCACACCTCTGGGTGAGGTGCAATACCTCTGCAGCAACCGAGCCCTCGGGGTGCTACAGTTCCATTTATCTTCAGCCTAGGTGACGCATTGCGATACAGGGCCGTGATTTTGGCTATAAAAGGGTCCCCTAGACCCCTACCCCAAGCTTTTTAAGAGAATAATATATGGCGTGCCAGGAGACTATCTAATGCTTTCTCAGCATCCAACGAGAGTATCTAATTACAAATTTTTAACTGCATCTAGCCCAGGAAATACTTTGTGCCTAGTAGCAGTGTCTGCTATTCAGCGTATTATCCCGGCTGTTAAGCAAGCTACACCACCTGTAGTTTGGACACTTAATTTTTTCAAAGGAAATGCTTCGGGACCACGGGATACTCAGTGAAGAGCATCAGGAGGCACCCCAAGGCATAGGGGCTGGGACTGGCGGTAGGACGCCTTGCGGTGGACAGCCGAGCTCGATCCTTATAAAAGCTTTTTAACTGCAGCAGCTTTAGTGGACGCTACTGGAGCTGGAATTACGCGGCTGCTGGCATGAGACTTGCCCTTCAATAGATCCTTGTAAAAGGATTTAAAGTGTATTCATTCAAATTAGAGAGACAATTTAAATTAAAAAGCTTAGAGCTGCCTCCACCACAGGCGGGCTCGCTCGACCCACCAGCGGACAGGCACCAGTATTGGGAGAGGGGGGCTGGCCGTCAGGGTTCACCGCAGCTCTGGCACAAACGGAGGTGGCACGGGCAGGAACGGACTGGCCGTGTCGGCTTCTCACTTTTTGGATTTTAGAAGGGCATGACATGCCTATATCTGTGTCTCCCCCTCCTTTTACTCCTCCACCTCTTTTCTTTTCGCATGACTATATGTACTTGTCACTTTTCCATGTGTTAGTTATGTCTTCTGAGCAGTTTGTCAGCTTTTGGACACCTTTGAAGGTGTTTTCTATGTGTTTCTGTGTGTTTTTGTTTGCCTGGCATTGGTTTTAACGGTGTTCGAAGGTGTTCGACGAACAGTTCGGCGAACACAAGGGTGTTCGACGAACCGAACTCGAACACTACGGGGGTGGCTCAACACTAGTGATGAGTGAGATAAATGACCAAATAGTTAAACTAGGTGAAGCCTGTTTGAGAAAATGGAGACTTTTTACTTTATAATGTAAGGGTGCTGTGGTAATGTGACTCACTCAGCTGCTCACAGAGGTAGACACAGGAACGTTTCTTCTGCTGGTTTATTTAAATCACGGCATAAACCGGTGTAGGGTTCAACAAAATAAACATGGCCTTTCTGGCAAAACCAGGAAACAAAAGAGATAACGTATCGTATGCCACAGTCCATATGCCTGCGAGAATCCGCCCGCTCAGGGTACAATCAACAGAGTCCAGCACAGTTACACAAACCCTTTTCTGGAGCTCTCTTTCCTCTAGACACACAGACAGAGAAAAAAAACTCAGTGGCCCGATATTTAACTTGCCGAACCACACTCTTGGAGTGGAGATATGGTGAGTTGCCGTCCCGCCCATCTCTTACAGCCACTCATGAAAAAGCCCAAACCATGTCATTAACTTCTCTCAGCACATACAGTTGTGCTCAAAAGTTTACATACCCCGGCGGAATTTTTCCTTTCTTGGCCTTGTTTCAGAGAATATGAATGATAACAAAAAAACTTTTTCTCCACTCATGGTTATTGGTTGGGTGAAGCCATTTATTGTCAAACTACTTTGTTTTCTCTTCTTAAATCTTAATGACAACCAAAAACATTCAAATGACCCTGATCAAAAGTTCACATACCCCAGTTCTTAATACCGTGTTTTGTCCCCTCCAACATCAATGACAGCTTGAAGTCTTTTATGGTAGTTGTGGATGAGGTTCTTTAATTTCTCAGATGGTAAAGCTGCCTATTCTTCTTGGCAAAAAACCTCCATTTCCAGTAAATTCCTGGGCTGTCTAGCATGAACTACACGCTTGAGATCTCCCCAGAATGGCTCAATGATATTGAGGTCAGAAGACTGAGATGGAGACTCCAGAACCTTCACTTTGTTCTGCTGTAGCCAATGACAGGTCGACTTGGCCTTGTGTTTTGGATTTTTGTCATGTTAGAACGTTCAAGTACGTCCCATGCGAAGCTTCCAGGCTGCGGAGTGCAAATTTGCCTCCAGTATTTGCTGATAACGTGCTGCATTCATCTTTCTTTCAACTTTTACCAAGTTTCCTGTGCCTTTGTAGCTCACACATCCCCAAAACATCAGCGATCCACCTCCGTGCTTTACTGTAGGAATGGTGTTCCTTTCATCATAGGCCTTATTGACCTCTCTCCAAATGTAATGTTTATGGTTGTGGCCAAAAAGTTCACTCCAAATGACCTTGTTCCAGAAGTTTTGAGGCTGGTCTCTGTGCTGTTTGGCATATTGTAAGCGAGATACTTTGTGGCATTTGCGCAATAACGGCTTTCTTCTGGCGACTCGACCATTCAGCCCATTTTTCTTCAAATGCCTCCTTATTGTGCATCTTGGAACAGCCACACCGCTAGTTTTCAGAGTCCTGAATTTCAGCTGATGTTATTTGTGTGTTTTTCCTTGCATTCCGAACAATTTTCCTGGCAGTTGTGGCTGAAATTCTTGTTGGTCTACCTCACCGTGGTTTGGTTTTTACAGAGCCCCTGATATTTCCATTTGCTAATCACAGTTTGAACGCTGCTGACTGGCATCATCAATTCCTTGGATATTTTTTAGTATCCGTTTCCTGTGTTATACAGTTCAACTACCTTTTCCTGTAGATCCGTTGACAATTCTTTTGCTTTCCCCATGACTCACTATCCAGAAATGTCAGTGGCTGGATGAAAGATGCAAGAGTCTGTCTGGATCCCAGAAACTCACTCAGCTTTTATACACACACACTGATTGCAAGCAAACAGGTCACAGGTGAGGATGTTACCTTTAGTAGCCATTCAAACCCATTTGTGTCAAATTCTGTGCATGTTATCAGGCCAAAATCACCAGGGTATGTGAACTTTTGATCAGGGTCATTTGGATGTTTTTGGTTGTCATTAAGATTTAAAAAGAGAAAACACAGTAGTTAGACAATAAATGGCTTCAGCGAACCAATAACCATGAGTGGAGAAAAAGTTTTTTTTTGCTATCATTCATATTCTCTGAAACAAGGCCAAGAAAGGAAAAATTCTGCCGGGGTATGTAAACTTTTGAGCACAACTGTAACATGCTGGAGAGAAACTTCTGGGTTTTCTCATCACGGAAGATAGCAATCGTCGTGATACATATCTCCCCTCACTTACATTGCCAGTATCCCCCCTCCTCTGCCCAAAGCCGGGGGTTTTGGCACCTTCAGACACCAAACAGGGAATTCTGTAGAGGGCATCGGCGTTACCGTGCAACTTCCCGGGTCTATTTTCTACGTGGAAACTAAAGTCCTGGAGACCTAAGAACCACCTAGTCACCTGGCATTCTGACCCTTCTTTTCTCTTAACCATCTCAGAGGTGCATGGTCCGACACTAGCTTAAACCTATGACCTAGTAGGTAATACTTCAGAGTATTAACGGTCATTTGATGGATAAGCACTCTTTCTCGACAATGGCATAATTTTTCTCGCAAGAAGAGAGCCTCCGACTCAGATACAGGATGGGATGTTCTTCACCATTTATCTATTAAGACAGCACGGCTCCCAATCAGACTTCTGAAGCATCCGCCCGGACAACAAATTCTTTACTGAAGTCCGGTGCGACCAGGACCGGCTGTCTAGATAGGACCAGCTTCAGCTCTTGGAATGCCATTTCTGTTTCAGCAGTCCATTTGGCCATCGTCGATTTGGTGCCTTTAAGGAGATCAGTCAGTGGTGCGGCAATCATGGAGAAATTAGAGATAAACCGCCGGTAATATCAAACAATACCAAGAAACGCTCACATCTGCTTAGGATGCGTCAGACGCCGAGGAAGAATGATGAGAGTGGAAGAGTCTGCTGATGATCCCTCCTTAATCATCATTGCTCACACTGGGCCCTCCCCCCCAGCAGTCAGCACAAGCAATGATGATGGAGAAGGGTTCCACCACCATCATTTTGTGTGGGCGGCCAGGCAGTGCGGGTGCTGACGAGCGGAGGCGGGGCCGGGGCGGGAGCTCCTCGGCTCACGGACCCCATAGCAGTGTCGTGGCCTGCCGCGATTGGCGGTACGCCACTGCCTATATGGCTTAAGATTCACCCTTATATGTGGCTCTGTCAGAGTGTCATGCTCTATCGCCTGCGTACGCCCCGGCAACTCCGAGAATAGGTCACGGTTAGTGTTGAGCGATACCTTCCGATATCAGGAAATATCGGATCGGATTGGATCGGGCCGATATGCAAAAAGTATCGGATATCGCCGATTCCGATACCGGAAACCAATGCAAGTCAATGGGACACAAATATCAGAATGAAAATAAACCCTTTCTTTCCTTGCAGGTTAATTCTACATGAAGGAAAACAACTAATAATAATGTAGAATGTATTGGGGGAGGTGGTTGCCCAAATCGATGGGAACAGTGCTCACAGTGAAACATGAAAAGCCGGCAAATCAGCAGCGGCATACACCGGTACCCGACAATTTAGAACAGAAAGAATAGAGCTTCACACATAGATTAGATAGATAGAAACATGTCAGTCACATAAAAAATAAGTACAGTGACAGTGTTGCTTACTGTACTTGTCATTTAGTGTAAAGGATTTATTTAAAAAAATAACAGTGTTTTCATGCACCGTCTCTTTAAAAAAGCCGGCCGGCAATTCAGCAGCGGTACCCGACAATTTAGAACAGAAAGATAGAGCATCACACATAGATTAGATAGATAGAAACATGTCAGTCACATATATAATAAGTACAGTGACAGTGTTGGTTACTGTACTTGTCATTTAGTGTTAAAATAAAGCATTTATTAAAAAAAAAATTGGCGTGGGGTTCCCCGTAATTTTAGGCTCTAGCGGAGGTTAAGCAGATGGCTGGGGCAGATGTTTGAAGTCTGGGAAGGGGGTAATACCCATGGAGCTTCCCAGGCTACTAATATCAGCCCCCAGCTGAATACCTAGCCTTTACTAGCTATTAAAATGGGGGACCCCCAAAAAAAATGACGTGGTGTCCCTCCTATTTTAATAGCTAGCAAAGGCTAGGCAGACAGCTGGGGGCTGATATTAATAGCCCAGGAAGGGTGCCATGAATATTGGCCCCCTCCCAGGCTAGAAACACCAGCCGTCAGCCGCCCCAGAAATGGAGCATCCATATGATGCGCCAATTCTGGCACTTAGCCTCGCTCTTCCCACTGCCCTGTAGCGGTGGCAGTGGGGTAATAGGGCTGGGGTTGATGTCAGCTTATAATGCCAGCTGACATCAAGCCCAGGTTAGTAATGGAGAGGCGTCTATAAGACACCCCCATTACTAACCCCATAGTCAAAATTACAAGAAAACAAAAACACCCAGAATAAAGTCCTTTAATTGAAATAAACACGCAATTCTTTATTGTTCTAAATTAAACCATACTTACCGTATCGCCCATTCCAGCTGAAGCCAACGATCTCCTGCAATAAAAGAAAAATAATAAACCAACATCATCCTTACCTTTCCATGGTTCCCAGGACAGCTCCAGCTCTGCTACATCGAGATGACAGGCTGGACCGCAGCAGAAAGCTGCCATCCAGCCTGTCATCCCGCAGACACTGAGAAGCGCAGGCATGCTTGCGCTCCTCAGTGTCTGGCTGTGACGGCATCCAGATGAGCCGACAATGAACTCAGCTCACCTCATGCACGTCACTGACAGCGTGGGAGAATTCTCCTGCGCATGCGGTGAGCGTGAGAGAATTCTCCTGCTGAAGCGCTGAGCGGAGGAGAATTTTCCCACGCTGTCAGTGACGTGCTTGAGGTGAGCTAAGTTCAATGGACATGAACTCACCTCATGCACGTCACTGACAGCGTGGGAAAATTCTCCTGCACTCAGCGCTTCAGCAGGAGAATTCTCCCACGCTGTCAGTGACGTGCATGAGGTGAGCTGAGTTCATTGGACATGAACTCGGCTCATCTGGATGCCGTCACAGCCAGACACTGAGGAGCGCAAGCATGCCTGCGCTTCTCAATGTCTGCGGCATGGCAAGCTGGATGGCAGCGTTCTGCTGCGGTCCAGCCTGTCATGTGAATGTAGCAGAGCTGAAGCTGTCGTGGGAACCATGGAAAGGTAAGGATGATGTTGCTTTATTATTTTACTTTTATTGCAGGAGATCGTTGGCTTCAGCTGGAATGGGCGTGATGGTAAGTATGGTTTAATTTAGAACAATAAAGAATTGTGTGTTTATTTCAATTAAAGGACTTTATTCTGGGTGTTTGTGTTTTTTTTTTTTAACTTTGACTATGGGGTTAGTAATGGGGGTGTCTTATAGACGCCTCTCCATTACTAACCTGGGCTTGATGTCAGCTGGCATTATAAGCTGACATCAACCCCAGCCCTATTACCCCACTGTCACCGCTACAGGGCAGTGGGAAGAGCGAGGCTAAGTGCCAGAATTGGCGCAACCTATGGACACGCCATTTCTGGGGCGGCTGACGGCTGGTGTTTCTAGCCTGGGAGGGGGCCAATATTCATGGCACCCTTCCTGAGCTATTAATATCAGCCCCCAGCTGTCTGCCTAGCCTTTGCTAACTATTAAAATAGGGGGTACCCCACGTCATTTTTATTGATGGGTCCCCCATTTTAATAGCTAGTAAAGGCTAGGTATTCAGCTGGGGGCTGATATCAGTAGCCTGGGAAGCTCCGTGGGTATTACCCCCTTCCCAGGCTTCAAACATCTGCCCCAGCTGTCTGCTTAACCTCCGCTAGAGCCTAAAATTACGGGGAACCCCACGCCAATTTTATTTTAAATAAATCCTTTATTTTAACACTAAATGACAAGTACAGTAAGCAACACTGTCACTGTACTTCTTATATATGTGACTGACATGTTTCTATCTATCTAATCTATGTGTGATGCTCTATTCTTTCTGTTGTAAATTGTCTGGTACCGCTGCTGAATTGCCGGCCGGCTTTTTTAAAGAGACGGTGCATGAAAACACTATTATTTTTTAAATAAATCCTTTACACTAAATGACAAGTACAGTAAGCAACACTATCACTGTACTTCTTATATATGTGACTGCCATGTTTCTATGTATCTAATCTATGTGTGATACTCTATTCTTTCTATTCTAAATTGTCGGGTACCGATGCTGAATTGCCGGCCGGCTTTTTTTAAGAGACGGTGCATGAAAACACTATTATTTTTTTAAATAAATCCTTTACACTAAATACAGCAAGCTGAGCGCTGCCATCCAGCTTGTCATCCATCAGAGACACTGCAGAGCGCAGGCATTATGGGAACTTCCGATTCTGATATTCAATATTCTAAAAGTATCGGAACTCCGATACCGCGAATATCGGTCAATACCCGATATTTCAGTATCGGAATGCTGGGGGAGGGGCGGTTTCTCTGCTGTGGGCATTCCCTACCAGGAGTTCCATCTGCCGTTGATGCTGTTGGATCTGCTGCATCAGGAGATTAGTTGTTTCCTGCTGGGCTTGCTGATTGGAGCGGCTGCTGTTGGCTTTGGACCAGATGCTTGATCAGTTCCTCCATGCTGCCGGATGTCTGTTGCTGGCTGACAGCCTTTACCCAGGATATATAGGATTCTCTGTAGCAGCTACACGTGTTCCTGTAACGCTGCCCACATTTGAAACACTAACTGTGGTAATGCGACTCACTCAGCTGCTCACAGAGGTAGACATAGGAATGTTTCTTCTGCTGGTTTATTTAAATCACGGCATAAACCAGTGCAGGGCTCAACAAAATAAACATGGCCTTTTTAACAAAACTGGGAAACAAAAAAGATGACGTATAGCACAGTCCATGTACCTGCAGGAATCAGGATACAATAGCAGAGTCCATCACAGTTGCACATAAACGCTTCTCTGAAGCTCCTGCCTCCAGGCGCATAGACAGATTAAAAAAAAAAAACTCAGTGGCTGGACATTTAACTTGCAGAACCACACCCTTGGGGAGGAGATGTGGTGAGTAGCCGTCCCGTCCATCTCTTACAGCCACTTACAAAAAAGCCCAACTCTATCATGGCCGATTAACCCCGCCCAGCAAGTAACATGCTGGAGAGAAACTTCTGGGTTTTCACATCACGGAAGATAGCAATTTTCATGATACATATCTCAATTCACTTACATACATAGCCAGTGACCCTGTCACAGTGCATATCGGAGAATAAAAGCAAAAAAAAATCAGAAATCTTTGTTACCATGGCAGCTACATTCCTTGGAGAGAAATGCTGCCGCTATATGTTTGTTGTTCCTGACATGGACAAGTTAAAGACTTATTAGGCAAATGTAAAGTTAATCACTTCACTTTAAAATGATTTTACCTTTCATGAAAACATTTACATGTTTTTATGCTATACAGTGTAAATATGGAAGATCCCAGTCTCTCTCTCAAGATGTGGAAAGGTGTATCATGGAATAACCCATTAGACAATAACTCTAATTAATTTAAAATTCTGTAATAAATTCTTTTTTAGGATAATTTGAAGGGTTAAGACTGTACACCAACTTTTATTTCACCTCAAAGATTTATGCAATTAGGCTGAATATCCAAACCCCTGCATGGACATATAATTAAATTATAAAATTCTGACAGCTTACAGAAGTTTAGCAGCTTACTGCATTCAAACTGATACTTAAAGGGGTTCTCACAAGGACCGGTGATAATTGTATGATTATTGTGGGTCTGATCGATCGGACTCCCACCGATCCTGAGAATCGGTTTGGCCGCTCATTTCAGTGCTGTTAGAGGCAGGTGATGGTTATAAAACACAGCCAGTACTATAACACAGTACAGTAACTTTGCACTGTACTTGCTTATATAGCGTCATAAATTCCACAGCTGATGGTCTTCTGTGCATTGGGGCAGACCTGGAGTGTTTGGGTCTTCTTCTGCTCTGGCCCCTCTGCCTGACTCCTGTGTTTCTACAGGTCACTGATTACTCAGTCACCTGCCTCTATTTCCAAATTTTGTGCAGCTGCCATCATTGAGTGGGTGGCGCGTGCGCAGTTTGAGCTTCCATGTCTGGTCTCCAGGTCTTCAATAAAATGACAGTTCAGTCGGTGCATGAGCAGATGGAGATCAGTCTAAATATTCTCAATTCCTGGATAAAATCTGTATTCAGTGAATACAGACGCTCTCATTACGGAGATAGGCGATGGCAGTTACTACTGGTAATATTCTATAGCAAGTGGCGAAGCTCCTCCTCCAGTCTACGAAGAATCACATCAATAGAAACTGCCACCTCCTATCTCAGTAATAGAGTCTGTATTCACTGAATATACATTTTTACGGTGACTTGAGAATTTTGAGAATGAAAGTTGCTTATATTCCGGTGTACTATTGATTTATGAAATAAACATTTAAACGACAGATTCACTTTCAGGCTTCTTAGCTTTTTTACTTGACATGATGCTAACTGAAAACAATGCAATACCATACTATTCCTTTTGTAAGCACAATGAACTTCATGTTATAAGGATAGAAAATAAAGACACAAATAGCAAAAATTAGTACATACAGTTTCACGATTGTGTCCATGGTCCATTGATTGGCTTTTAGGTGTCTTCTGTCTTGCTTGTGTTGGCAAAGTCCCAAATGTACAAACCTAATGCAAACAATCGAATGTAAATTATATTATAATTAGTGGGTATAATTAAATTAATTTAGACCGGGTTTAAAAATAATAATTGGTCCTCTTTTTTTCAACATGAGATGAGGGTTTAATAGCTCATTTTTTTGCAACTGATGCTGTTTTTTCATATGTGACAAATCAGATAAAAGAAAATATATTGAATTCGCTTAGAAACCGTAGTTGACACTTCCTGTTTCCTCTTGTAGCTTACTTGTCAGCAATCCGCAGCTTTTTTGGCCCTCCCTGGTCTCTGGTGAAGGGTGCTATAGGCTATTCCTTCATGCAGATTAGAATAGTCTATGACATTTCTCTAACACTGGCTCTAGAGGGAATTTTTCTAATGAACCACCTTTTTCTGATGCATTTTATCAGTACATTATAGCACCATGCACAACAGAATATGGATGTCAAGGCAGTTGCTAAAAGCATTGGACATCAAGCATTTATCAATAAAGTTAATCTCTGATCATTTATCCCCTTACATGTGGTGGACATGCCACCTGTTCCTACTTGACTTTACTGACTCATGTGTCTTCAGTCAAGCAGGAGGAGGCAGCACTGGAAGGGGAATAGAGCTGGAGTGGCAGAGGATTCAGATCTTTAGCTTAATTTGCATATCAATTAAAATGCTGATTTCTCAGCAACAGAGGAACAGACTGACCATGTATTGCTGGACTGGTCTTTGAAAGAGCTACATGTGCATATAAATGATTTGGGGGGTGAAATCCTTCTGACAGATTCCGTTTCATGTAACATAATTGCTGCACTGCACTAAACAAAGCCTGGCACTGGAGCAGTGGGTGTTTTAATGATTACCGTAAGTAATTAATTTATTACATGGCATTTTCTTGCAATGGTACGGTTTTTGTTGCTCCTCGTCAATCCGTTTAAAGAACATCATATAGTAGATGTATATTTCTGTCTGATCTCTGTTTTGATCCATCTTGTGGAATAACTAAAACACCAAACTAGTAACCCAAACTGTAATCCTAGTTGCCAATGAATATGCAAGCAATGTAATATAAAGGAGCAAAGTGCCATTGGGCTGTTCACAATGCAAGGGAATGGTTCCATTTTCTGTTCAACCCACCTGTCTGGTTTAGGAGTCAACAATTACACATATGTAACAGCAAGGTTCACACAACCTAGATAAGGTGAAATTATGGGATATTCTTCGTTTATGGAAAAAGTTATTTTCTTCCAAGAGAACAACATTGAGCTGCTCTAACTACAATAAAAAAATAATGGCTGCATTTCCTACATACAGCTTCACTTCCCCAGTAGTCAGAGTAATCTCTCCCAATCAGCTCGCTCCTTAGGGTATGATCATATAAGACTGCTGCTGATTTTCTGTATGCAAAGAAGTAGGTGAGCTTTTAATAAATCTCATCCTGTCACTGAAATAAAATCAGTAAATAATACCTGCAAAATCAATGTAGATTTTCACTATATATTTCATCCTTTCCAATGTGGGTTGAAATCTGTGGCAAATCCAAGACAATGCCACTTTTAACACATTCAGATTGATTTTTGCTCAATTTCGATCCAGTATGAACATACCCCAACAGTAATCACAGCCCTCCTCCGTCCACTACATTAGTAATAGTGCAATCGTCTCTCCTCTCAAAAGTAGTAGTGACAGGAGCCCATTCCACTTCATTAGTAGTCACAACAATCACAGTAGTCTAAGAATCACAGGAGAAGCAATATGGCAATTACGGTGCCTTTAACAGGTCCCTGGCTGCCACAATAATCTGTCACTTCCCTGCAATCCTGAGCTATGGAATCATTTAAATGGTTACACTGCAGAGATTGGAGCTAGGTCTGGTCTCTGCAGTTGTTGGCTGTATAACACAGACAGAATTTGTCTGGTATAAAGCAAGCTCAGCTCCTGAGCAGGCTTTGTATTTTCCTTACCGACCTATGATGAAAATATATGTCATAAAGCATTAAGAAATGAATGCATTTAAGACTAAATAAAGAAGTCATTCCTAAAAACTATCCAGTGCACGAAAAATGTTCACGGTACTCACATACACAGATGGGAGAACATTGCACAACTGGGCTATTGTTGAGCAAGTCTCTCAACTATGTGATTGTGACCGTTGAAGCAATAAAGAGAATATGCTGCCGATTTGGGTGAGAGCCGTGAACATTTTATTGCACTGGATTATAGTGAAACATCTTTATACACTGAGCACCACCAGAAGCATATGTGCAGTTGCGCGGGACACTTACTCCGTACAAGCGTGAGTAATGCCAATCATAATTTTCTTGTGTTGAATCTCTACCTATAATATGTATTGTGTCTAAAATTAACACAAAAACTATCTTCTAGAGACAATATAGTAAATTATTACCTTGTATAGATCTGAAGATCAGCCTCAGAAGGAGCATCTGATAAACTAATCCCATATGTATCTTTTGCTGACTGAGAAGTTGTCTATAAAACAAAAATAAAAAAAAACTTCAGAGTTGCTTAGACCGACGAGTAAATATAAATAACAATGGTCAATCAATAATGATTTTACATCCACCTACATGATGTGCAGAAAAGTACAGGCATTGTGTTAGCTGGGGAAATGTATGATACTTCGGTATAATAATAGATTGACACCTTTATTGGATAGCCAGAAAAATCATAATTGCGAGCTTTCACAGCACAGACGCCCCTTCATCAGGCGAGTTTACAACAGCAAGCTTGTAACTTTTTCTTTTCTGGAATCTTCTTGGCACCAAAATATTATCCATCAAGATATCATAGAATTTGATGAGTGCTGCATTACTAGACAGTCTGGAATATTATGTGGTCATAAAAAAGCATTTAATGTGCAAAGGTAGAAGACCTACAAGGGCTCACAAGTGTAAAGGAAAGCAGCTGAAAAGCAAATCCAAAGTAACCTTGAAGACCTATGTTTGTCAATTAAAGACTTGTATTTGGTTCTCTATGTACTCTGTGCTAGAAACAAATGAAGAACTAATATATTTTTTGTATATGCAAAAAAATTTTTTACGACTTGGCGGTATTTCCTGACATATACCTCAGAAGTAAGGCTCAAATACATGAAACCGTATAGGTCTCTGTATAGAAAAGTGCTATGCCATACATGAAGGCCCAATTCATCATTGAATTTGCACCTGTTTTTATCTAATTTTGTGCCTTTTTTTCATTTGTACCCAATTCATTATTCTATTTGCGCCTTTCTTAAAGTCTATTTTATATGTTATATGCTTTTTTTGTTTTCCAACCTGTTTAGTGATTCCAGATGTTTCCACCTGATTCATCAATTGTCATTTTGTAAAAAAGTTGCAAAATTTAGCGTAACTCCACTTCAGCCCCCCTTTGGTGTATTTTTATGCATTTTTTTTAATGTCACATTTTTGCATCAAAAACATACGACTTTTTACTTAAAAAGTTGTAAAAATGGTTAAAGATAGGAAAGAAGCCCGCTTTTTTCTTTTTTTACTTTGCGCAAAATACTTGAATCAGGTGCGCCGGTTTGATGAATTTGGCGCAATAAGCGTCAGCGAATGCATAAAGACAAAAAAAGAAAAGTGACTTAACGTATTTAAAAAGACACTCTTTTCGTAAACATTTGGTCAGTGGGGCTCTATGGATACGTTTCAGCATATACATCAGGAGCTTTCATTAGGCGTAACACATGTGGCTTCAGGTGCTTCTGACTATGCACTGATTGGTGACTGAAAACGCGCAGGCCCACCACTATGACTGAAAGCCTGAGGCTGCCAGTAGGAATAAAGTTAATTTTCTACCTGCAGCAGGGCTCTCAGTGCATGTGCAGGGCAACTTCAGAATGCTATTTACTTGCAGATTAATCCCATATCCTTTTCACTCCCTTAAATAGTTTTACAAAAATGAAAAATAATCTCCTCTCTGAAATACAATGATGTAGTATGACACTTTTATGCTTCCTGTGACTGAGGCAGCATACAAACGTTGATAGTTTTTGCTTAGCGATGAGAAAAAGCACTGTTCTCCCCATTTATTTTTAAATCTCATATTTTTAATAGTTTCTCCTTATAGTAAAAAAACATACCATACTTATCTTAAGATTGAAATCAAAGGTAAACCTATAATTTAAAACATTCAAGAACTTTTCTTGTTATATAGCACCAAAACTGTCAAGCAGTCAAAGACTGTGTAATGAAAAATATCTGGCTAAAAATATAATCCTCAGTTCAGATCACTATAAAAAATACCATTTGTTTGAGACTACAACTAATATATTCAACTTGTTGAAACTACTGTGCTTTTTGTACAGAAATACAATATCAAGTCTATTTTGAGAATTATAAAACAGCAGGATATTTTTATCCCGCTGAACAGTTGCAGGCTTCCCACAAATTAGTTTGCATTGTAGGCCAAATAAATGTATTATTAACTAGAATATAAAATTAGGCATGTTAGAAGAGCTCTGATATTTCTCCTCAAAGTATTGATTCTAAAGATTAAGGCATTATCAGGCTTACTCGTGATCCAAACATTAGTGATCAGAAATTTCCAGTGATGACTTTAGTACTGCCCAAAAGAAAGATCCCAACCTTAAAAAACACTCAAGAGAATCTGTTAGTAGGTTTTTGATCCTTAATCAGAGAGCAACATAATATAGGGCACAAGACCCTTATTCCTCATATGAACCACTTATTAGGCTGTGTGTTGTAGCTTCCATACAACCAGCAGGAGATTGACAGTACGGGACTACATCTCCTGTGCCAGGCAGTCAGGCTGATCTGTGTAACCCCGCCCCCACCACTGATTAGCAGATTGCTGACAATTCAAAGAGTACACAGGAAGCTGCCAATCAGGGGGTGAGAGGGGTTATACAAAGCCCAAAAGTCTTAGATCTGCCACATCTACATCAGACAAGCAACGATTCTATCAAAACTACACCAAGCAGTCCAGTGATACATCGCTGGAATAAGGCTTTCTTGCCCTATATTATGCTACTCTCAGATTATATAGCAAAAACCTGTGGACAGATTCCTTTGAAAAACACAATTTTACACAAGGAAGCTGACAACTTCCACATTTTCCTGTGAACAGCGATCTATATGGAGTTGCCAAAACTAACAGTCATATATTTCAGCCACACAGACAAATGTTTATTTACCTCAAACACTTGGGAGACACTTAGGAGCTGACAAGTTTCAAAACAAAAGTTTTTCAAAATTTTTTTTGGCTGGGTACAAATCAGAAAGTTAAAAACTATTGTAAATCCTGCAGCACCTGCCAAATAACTAGAAGGAGTCATTTTGGAGACGTTTGGCCCTGCCTTCAATTACGAATACGCAATTTAAAGCGCACCTGTCAGCAGTATTGTGCTCAGTAAACTACATACGTTGTCAGGAGGGCGACAGTACACTGGTTAAAACGATACCTTGGTTGATTAAATCTGTCCTTTGGTTCTTGTGTAATCTTTACTTTTAGTTTGGAGATAATGTCATGCCCATGTTCCGGGGCGGCCTGTGTGGGGCTCTCTATCTGGTGCTCTGCTTACATATTCATCTGTATGCTCTTATGACAGGTCACTGATCATTCACTGACCTGCCTCCTATTTTACATAATGCATCTAGTAGTGCGGGGTTAGGTAAAATAGGAGGCAGGTCAGTGAAGGCACAGAGAGCGGTCATAAGAGCATACAGATGAATATGTAAGCAGAGCACCAGATAGAGCGCCTTGCCCCCCCCCCCGCAGGCTGCCCCGGAGCACGAGCATATCATTATCTCCAAACTGAAAGTAAAGATTACACAAGAACCACAGGGCAGATTTCATCAACTAAGGTATCATTTTAATCAGTGTAATGTCGCCCACCTGACAGTGTATGTAGTTTACTGAGTACAATCCTGCTGACAGGTGCACTTTAAATGAAAGCTATAGCTTAAGAGGGTCTTATTGTTAGGAATACTTGCAGCGAACTCAGCACACATTGAATAAAAAGCCTAGAAAAGTCAAGAAGTTCAGGTCTTGGTGGCCAGGGTACAATGCTGGACAGGTGAAAGTGACTAGTCCTCTGCTCAGGGGAATGGAGGTGAGATACACATGTCTGCAGTAGGAAAGGTCCTGGACAGAAAGTATAAATCACCAAAGAAAGCAAGGAGAGTTAAAGGAAACTAAGAAAGCTGGGTTTCTCAGAAAACCTAGATTGTTATGTTTTAGTGAAACAGTTGTGACCCTTATTTTTTGGGATGACTGGGATTAGGTTGGTACTGGTAGTGGGACCTGTTGCTTCCTCTCAGCGGCATTGCTTTTGGCTAAGTCCTCAATAAGCTCAAGTGAAGCTTCCAGGCTCATTAATGGACTAGATAACATCTGCAGGCAGTTAGCGCAGACAGGGTCAGAGACAATGAAGCTACGTATGGATGGTGTTTTGAACCCACTAAAAGTTGTATCAGAGACTTGTGTACTGATGAGAAAACCTGATGATGTTTAGTTACAAATTGGAAGTTGTTTGTTTCAGTTTTTAATCGTGACTTGCTTCTCTGTATACAAATAACTGTGTGGCTAATTTTAAATGTAACGCTTCAGATCACATCTTAGAAGGGGTTTTCCAGGTACACAGATCATAAAATCATTGTAAACCCTGTGAGAAATTAAGACACTTCATAATTTACATGCTGTTAAAATGTTGCTGTGTTCATGAGCTTTCACATGTGGCCGCTGAGTACAGAGATTTCCTGTCTGTGCTTCGAATTTAATGTAGCTTCTCAACCAGGGCCGGCGTCAGCACCCGGCGCACCCGGGCAAATGCCGGGGCCCTGAGCAGGCAGGGGGGCCCACTGGCGGTCGCGCACCCCGCTGGGCTATGGGCGGAGGAGAGCGGTGTCAGCGCCCGCCCTTCTCCCCCGCTTGCTCAGGGCCTCGGCAGGCGGACACTTACCTCTCCCCGTGCCTCCGCAGATCCGCTGTCTTCCTGCTCTGCGCTCCCTGTGACGTCTCAGGTCAGAGGGCGCGGTGACGTCTTAACACCGCGCCCTCCCCTGAGCCGTCACAGGGAGCGCTGAGCGGGAAGACGCCGACAACACTGGAGTTCGGACCCGAGCAGCGGGCAGCAGGTAGCAGGTGAGGAGAAGGGAGGTGAGTATTTGATTTTTTTTTTTAATGTATGGAGGCATGGGGCAGTATAAAGAGAAGGGGGGGGGGTGGCATCCTGCTTGGGGCATTATAAAGAGGGGGGGGGTGACATCCTGCATGGGGCATTATAAAGAGAGGGGGGGGACATCCTGCATGGGGCATTATAAGGTGGGGAACAGCCTGCATGGGGCATTATAAAGGGGGGGGGCAGCCTGCATAGTGCATTATGTGGGGGGTAACAGCCTGCATGGAGCATTAAGGGGGGGGGCAGCCTGTATGGGGCATTATGTGGGGGGTAACAGCCTGTATGGAGCATGAAAAGGGGGGGGGGCCTGTATGGGGCATTATGTGGGGGGTAACAGCCTGCATGGAGCATTATAAGGGGGGGGACAGCCTGTATGGGGCATTATGTGGGGGGTAACAGCCTGCATGCAGCATTATATGGGGGCCAGTATCCTGTATGGAGCGTTATAAGGGGACCGGTATCCTGTATGGAGAGTTATATGGGGTCCAGTATCCTGTATGGAGTTTTATAAGGGGACCAGTATCCTGTATGGAGCGTTATATGGGGGCCAGTATCCTGTATGGAGCTTTATAAGGGGACCAGTATCCTGTATGGAGCGTTATATGGGGGCCAGTATTCCATATGGAGCCTTATATGGGGCCAGTATTCCGTATGGAGCCTTATATGGGGGCCAGTATTCCGTATGGAGCCTTATATGGGGGCCAGTATTCCGTATGGAGCCTTATATGGGGGCCAGTATTCCGTATGGAGCCTTATATGGGGGCCAGTATTCCGTATGGGGCCTTATATGGGGGCCAGTATTCCGTATGGGGCCTTATATGGGGGCCAGTATTCCGTATGGGGCCTTATATGGGGGCCAGTATTCCTTATGGGGCCTTATATGGGGGCCAGTATTCCTTATGGGGCCTTATATGGGGGCCAGTATTCCTTATGGGGCCTTATATGGGGGCCAGTATTCCTTATGGGGCCTTATATGGGGGCCAGTATTCCGTATGGGGCCTTATATGGGGGCCAGTATTCCGTATGGGGCCTTATATGGGGGCCAGTATTCCGTATGAAGCATTATATGGGGGCCAGTATTCCGTATGGAGCCTTATATGGGGGCCAGTATTCCTTATGAAGCGTTACATGGGGGCCAGTATTCCGTATGGAGCCATTCACCGGTTTCTGAGCTATTGTGGAATTTACAATAGATATCACTCATGTAATGTAAGAAGTGAAATCTTAGCATTGTACTATATATATATATATATATATATATATATATATATATATATATATATATATATATATATATATATATATATATATATATATATATATATATATATATATATATATTTCTCTGCCGTATCTCTGCATCATGAATCGTGGTATGTGTTAAAGGGGCCCACTGAGAATCTTTCGCCCGGGGCCCAGAAAAACCTGGAGCCGGCCCTGTTCTCAACCCAGCACATAACAGCATGCAAGACTCAACAAGCAATGTGCTCTGAATGGCATGGCCAGTTGTGAGAGACTGGTGATATGTACAGGGAAGGACAGCAGAACCCATAGAGGCAATGAAGACTCCAATGAGAACATTCAAGTAGTGGATATAGAGGTGGTGCTGGGCATTCCAGAGTGCTACGACTATATTATATGACTCATTGCTCCCATACAGTATACTGAGCCTGTGTGGAGGCAGTGTCAGCACCTGTAACATTGCTGACTGCAGGAGAGTCCCAGGATAGCACATACAAGGTGAAGCGGGAGGAATGTTAAGAAGGGGAAACTGGGCAGCAATTTTTTCAACTTGAGACTGTTGAAGAAATAAAATGTACAGTTATGTACTAAACTAGATGGTGGCCCGATTCTAACGCATCTAGAATAGGTATGCGGCCGACGGGGCGCAATTAGCAGAGCGGCGTTTAAATTTGGCGCCCAAATCGCTGATTGGTCGCGTTAGGCAACCGCGACCAATCAGCAAAGCGGTGTTTAAATTTGGCGGCAATATCGGTGATTGGTCGCGGGCGGCGGCCGCGACCAATCTGCGAACCGTGTTAGTGAGGACTGGAGAGCGTGTTTAAATTTGGCACCAAAATCGCTGATTAGTCGCGACCAATCAGCAGAGCGGTGTTTAAATTTGGCGCCAAAATCGCTGATTAGTCGCGACCGAGACCAATCAGCAAAGAGGTGTTTAAATTTGGCTACAATACTGCTGATTGGTCGCGGCCGGCGACCGCGACCAATCAGCAGAGCGATGCAGAGCGGTGTTTAAATTTGGCGCCAAAATCACTGATTAGTCGCGGCTGACGGCCGCGACCAATCAGCAGAGCGTTGTTTAAATTTTGCGCCAATACTGCTGATTGATCTCGGCCAGCGACCGCGATCAATCAGCAGAGCGTTGTTTAAATTTGGCGCCAATCTCTCTGATTGGACGCGTCTGGCGTCCGCGACCAATCAGCAGAGAGTTGTTTAAATTTGGCGCCAAGCTCGCTGATTGGTCGCGGCTGGCGTCCACGACCAATTAGCACAGCAGTGTTTAAATGTGGCGGCAAGATCGGTGATTGGTCGCGGCCGCTATTTAAATGTGGCGCCCAAATCGGTGATTGGTCGCGGGCAGCGGCCGCGACCAATCAGCAGAGCGGTGTTTAACTTTAGCGCTAAGATCACTGATTGGTCGCGTGCGGAGAGCGCGACCAATCAGCGAATCGTATTGGTGAGGAGCGGGGAGCGGAATCGTATTAGTGAGGACCGGGGAGCGCCGATGCCTGTGCGGCTACTTCCGCTGCGAGAACCCGGGACATGAGCGACTGCTCGCAGCAGAAGTATCCCGACCCGCAGCGCCGCTCCCCGGTCTTCCCTTCACACCCTAGCCGCTGATCTCCCCACAGTATTCGTATGGTGTTACAAAGGTCCGGACATTTGTGTTAAAAATCGCTGATTGGTCGTTGGCGCTGCCCGCGACCAATCACCGATTTGGGCGCCAAATTTAAATATCGGCCGCAACCAATCACCGATCTTGGCTCCACATTTAAACACCGCTGTGCTGATTGGTCGCTGACGCTGGGCGCGACAAATCACCGATTTTGGCGCCACATTTAAATAGCATCCGCGACCAATCAGTACAGCGGTGTTTAAATGTGGAGCCAAGATCGGTGATTGGTCGCGGCCGATATTTAAATTTGGCGCCCAAATCGGTGATTGGTCGCGGGCAGCGCCAGCGACCAATCAGCGATTTTTAACACAAATGTCCGGATCTTTGTAACACCATGCGGATACTGTGGGGACATCAGCGGCTAGGGTGTGAAGGGAGGACCAGGGAGCGGCGCTGCGGGTCGGGATACTTCTGCTGCGAGCAGTCGCTCATCTCCAGGCTTCTCGCAGTGGAAGTATCCGCACAGGCAGCGGCGCTCCCCGGTCCTCACTAATACGATTCCGCTCCCCGCTCCTCACCAATACGATTCGCTGATTGGTCGCGCTCTCCGCACGCGACCAATCAGTGATCTTGGCGCTAAAGTTAAACACCGCTTTGCTGATTGGTCGCGGCCGCTGCCCGCGACCAATCACCGATTTGGGCGCCACATTTAAAGAGCGGCCGCGACCAATCAGTACAGCGGAGTTTAAATGTGGAGCCAAGATCGGTGATTGGTCGCGGCCAATATTTAAATTTGGCACCCAAATCGGTGATTGGTCGCGGGCAGCGGCAGCGACCAATCAGCGATTTTTAACACAAATGTCCGGACCTTTGTAACACCATGCGGATACTGTGGGGACATCAGTGGCTAGGGTGTGAAGGGAGGACCGGGGAGCGGCGCTGCGGGTCGGGATACTTCTGCTGCGAGCGCCCGCTCATGTCCCTGGTACTCGCAGCAGAAGTATCCGCACAGGCAGAACCGCTGACATCCATGCGGCTAGGGTGTGAAGGGAGGACCGGGGAGCGGTGCTGACATCCAATTGGTCGCGGCCGCTATTTAAATGTGCCGCACAAATCGGTGATTGGTTGTGGTCTTGGCCCGTGACCAATCACCGATTTGTGCGCCAAATTTAAATATCGGCCGCGACCAATCACCGATCTTGATTCCACATTTAAACACCGCTGTGCTGATTGGTCGCGGCCAATATTTAAATGTGGCGCCCAAATCGGTGATTGGTCGCGGGCAGCGTCCGCGACCAATCAGCACAGCGGTATTTAACTTTTGCGCTAAGATCAGTGATTGGTCGGGTCTGAAGACCGCGACCAATCATCGAATCGTCTTGGTGAGGACCGGGGAGCGGCTGCCTGTGCGGCTACTTCGGCTGCGAGAACCCGGGACATGAGCGGGCGCTCGCAGCAGAAGTATCCCGACCCGCAACGCCGCTCCCCGGTCCTCCCTTCCGCATGGAAGTCAGCGACGCCGGCGGTTCTTCCGCTGCTACCGGCCGGGAGATGAGCGCCTCGCGCCGCTCATCTCCCGGCTGCATCTCCGTCCCGCAGATGGATCCGGCGGTCGGGGTCCTTCTGCTGTTACCGGCCGGGAAATGAGCGCCTCGCGGCGCTCATCTCCCGGCTGCATCGCCGCTGAGCTCCGTCCCGCAGATGAGCCGCTAACGGCCGCCATCTTTTTTCAGAAATCCCGCGGCGCTTATTGGCGGCTGCCGGACCAATGAGCGACGCAGGATTTCCTGGACAGACAGACAGACGGGATAAGACAATTATATATATAGATGGTAAAACACTGGGTAAATCTGTTACTGAAAAAGACTTGGGTGTTGGGGAGCACAGTAAACTCAACTTGGTCATCAGAAGAAAACCTCTCCTGCATCCTCACATCTAAACAAGCCTGATGCATTTTGGAAACAATTCCTGTGGACCAATGAGGTTAAAATAGAACTTTTTGGCCACAATGATCAAATGTATGTATGGAGAAAAAGGATACAGAATTTCAGAAAAAGAACATCTCGCCAAGCATTAAGCATGGGGGTGGATCAATCATGCTTTTGGTTGTGTTGCAGCCAATGGCTTGGGGAATATTTCACGGTAGAATGGATTCAGTGAAATTTCAACAAATTTTTGATGCAAACATACACCATCTGTAAAAAAGTTGAAGTTGAAAAGAGGATGGCATCTAGAAATGGATGACGAACCTAAACACATGTCAACATTCCAAAACAGACTAACTCAAAAGGCCGCAATCTGAAGATTTTACAATGGCCCTCACAGTCCCCTGATCTGATCATCATTGAAAATCTGTGGCTAGACCTCAAAATAGCAGTACATGCAAAATGATCCAGGAATCTCACAGAACTGGAAGAATTTTCCAAGGAAGGATGGATGAAAATCCCTCAAACAAGAATTTAAAGACTCTTGATTGGCTACAATTTTTTTTACAAGCTTTGATACTTGCAAAAGGGGGTGCTACTAGGTACTAACCATGCAGGGTGCTCAAACTTTCGCATTGGCCCATTTTCCTTTTTGTAATATTTAAAATGTAAAAAATTGACAATATATATTTTGTTTTCCTAAAATACATAGTAAATGTGTCTTCTTTAACTTCAGCCCTTTTAAGAGATCATTTCATCTTCAACTTGCTTAACTGTTAACAATAACAGTAATTTTGAGAAGGGGTGCACAAACTTTTACATACCACAGTTTGTTCCAGCCCCAGTGTCTCCTATGTGATGTATATGCTCCAAGCCCAAGTGTCTCCTATGTGATTTTTATTCACCAGCCCCCAGTGTTTCCTTTGTAACGTGTAGACTAATGGAATAGATTAAAATGTAAACTTTATTTCTATCAATATAAGAAAATTAAGTTCACATACATCCCTTGAGGATGAATATAAGGTCACAGCTATGAAGATTGTAATCACAGCCGTGACCCACTAGATCCCGGTTGTATGCTGTGGAGTGAAAATGGTATATATTCTGATAAGGTAACTGACCATATTCCCTAGATAATAATTGGCCAGACTATTAAACTTTCATAAAAATTATATTGGGTCAGCAATTTTGAGAACATCAAAAAATATATGATATCTACATATCCCAGATTAAATTAGGATAAATAACAAATGCTGTAAAGTATCCACTGCAGTTATAATGTCATCCTAGCCAGAATAAGATTCATATATCAAAGTATATAAGTCATATTAAATATACAGTGCTGTGCAAATTAATTGGAACAAAGCATTTTTTAAGTAAAATCATAAGTTGGTTACCAGTCAGTGATTCAAACCAGTTTTAACTGCTTTGAACAGGTGTGAGTGTACAACCGTGAGTAACAAAATGTGGTTTGACTGGTTTTAGTAAGAAAAGCCTTAGTTACTTACCGGTAACGGGATTTTTCGGAGCCCATGACAGCACCACGTGAGAGAGAGGATACGCCCATCAAGGACAGGAAACCTACAGGTTAAAAAGGGCGGCCCTCTCTTTCCGCCTCAGTTTAGTTAACAGAGCATGAGAGTACCGCCAAGGTTAGTTATAACAAAACATAATCACATTAAGTACATTACTTTTCATCAATTTCCCACAAGGGTGCACAAAAAGAAATCAAATCTACAGGAGTGCACAACACCAGTGAAGGGAGGGAATATACGGGTGCTGTCATGGGCTCTGAAAAATCCCGTTACCGGTAAGTAACTAAGGCTTTATTCGGTCGTCCATGACAGCACCACGTGAGAGAATTACAGAGACGAAGGAAATTAGGGAGGGACCACAGCTTGAAGCACCCTTCTCCCGAAAGTGAGATCTGCAGAGCCACCCAGATCCAATCTATAGTGCCTATAGAAAGTAGAGGGAGAAGACCAAGTGGCAGCCTTACAAATCTCCTCAATGGAAAGCCCTGTCTTCTCCGCCCAGGAGGTTGACACCGCTCTGGTAGAATGCGTCCTCAATCCCTCCGGTATCTCTTTATCCCCTGAGGAGTATGCGAGGGAAATGGCCTCCTTGATCCATCTAGCGATTGTAGCCTTTGAGGCCTTACAACCCTTCCTAGCCCCCTGATCGCAAATAAATAGGGACTTATCCTTTCTAAAGCCATGTGATACTTCTAAGTACCTTAGTACGCACCTCCTAACGTCTAAAGTGTGAAGTCTCTCCTCTTTTTGATTTTTGGGCGGAAAGCAAAAAGTTGGGAAAACTATTTCTTGGGTTCTATGGAATCGAGTGGCCACTTTAGGAAGAAAGGCTGGATCAGGTTTTAATATAATCCTATCGTCCAGAATTTGCGTGAATGGAGGGCATATTGAAAGGGCCTGTAGGTCACTGACTCTCCTGGCTGAAGTTAGAGCTACTAACAGGACCGTCTTTAGGAAAATAATTTTGGGAGAGACTAAATCTAGTGGCTCAAAAGGAGGACTGGTCAAGGCATCTAAGACATAATTCAAATCCCAGGGAGACATCTTTGCTTTGGTAATGGGTCTACACCTAAAGGAAGCTTTTATAAAACGGCCTATCCAATAGTTATCTGCAATATTGGAAGAAAATAAAGCTCCCAACGCCGACACCTGTACTTTCAAGGTACTGGTAGTGAGACCTAATTCTAAACCTCGCTGCAGAAATTCCAGAATTTTCCCAATAGGGGGCCCCTCCTCCACCTTAACTTCTGCAAAGGACAGAAACTTCCTCCAGGTCCTGGCATAAATACGGGTGGTAACAGGTTTTCTGCTAGCCAGGAGAGTATTCACTACATTTGCGGGGGATCCTTTGTTGGTCAATAACACCCTATCAAATTCCACGCCGTCAAATGTAGACTCGGGGTTGGAGGATGGGAAAGGGGCCCTTGAGTGAGGAGGTCCGGAATCTCCGGAAGAACCCAGGGATCTGATATGGACATCTTCCGGAGACAAGGGAACCACGGTCTTTTGGGCCAAAAGGGACATACGAGTATCACTCTGGCCCGGTCTGCCCTGATCTTTTTTATCACCGCTGGGAGCAGGATCATGGGAGGGAAGGCATATGCCAGAGGAAACCTCCAGGGAACCATAAAGGCGTCCACTGCCAGGGGTCCTTCTCTGGGGTCTAAGGAACAAAAATTTTCCACTTTCCGATTGGCTCTTGTTGCGAATAAGTCCACAGACGGAAGGCCCCACATCTCTACGATTCTGGAGAATATTTGTGTATTTAGGGACCACTCTCTGTAACGGGTCTGGGAGGCGGAACCTCTGAGCTACTATACAAGGGGGCGGTCCTTGTAAGGGAGCGGGTGGCGACCAGGGAAGACGGGCAGGAAGTCACAGCAGGTGACCGGGACAGTCTCTGAGTGAACGGGCTGGAGGTCACGGCAAGTGACCGGGGCAGTCTCTGGATGAACGGGCAGATGGTCACGGCAAGTGACCGGGGCAGTCTCTGAATGAACGGGCAGATGGTCACGGCAAGTGACCGGGGCAGTCTCTGGATGAACGGGCAGATGGTCACGGCAAGTGACCGGGGCAGTCTCTGGGTAAAGGGTTGGTACGACCTGTGGCGGCTGATGATAGACGTGAGCTCCCAGGTGAGCAGGCGAGAGTCTCTGGATGAACGGGTGGTCACAGCATGTGACGGCGGAGCCTCCAGGAAGACAAACAGACAGGCGGCAGATGAGCGCTCCCAGGTGAGCGGGCAGAAGTCTCTGGACAGGCGGGTGGTCACAGCACGTGACGGCAGAGCCTCCAGGTAGGCTAGCAGACAGGCAGCAGATGAGCGCTCCCAGGTGAGCGGGCAGGAGTCACTGGACAGGCAGGTGGTCACAGCACGTGACGGCGGAGCCTCCAGGTAGGCTAGCAGGCAGGTAGCAGATGTGTGCTCCCAGGTGAGCAGGCAAGCTGGTCCATAGACAGACTGACAGGAGTTGGAAGGCAGACCGTCGGACCTCAGGCAAGCAGGCAGGTGGCTGAAGTGCGCTCCCAGGTGAGCGGACAGGCTGGTCCTTAGACAGACTGACAGGAGTAGTAAGGCAGACCGTCGGACCTCAGACTAGCAGGCAGGTAGCAGATAATCAGGCAGGAATAAGACAGCAAGCTGGCAGGAATCTGGCAGGTATCTGGCAGGTAACTGGCAACGGGACCTGAGGGCTGAAGCAGAGTAGTGAACAGTGCAACAACATTGCTCGGGCACCTCCATTTTGGAGGAGGTGCCTTATATATGGTGAAGTCCTCCGGCCATTGGCCGGGGACTCCTTAGGACGGCGCGCGCGGCCCCTTTAAGAGGGAGGGAGAGCACGCGCGCGCGCCCTAAGCACAGTGGCTGGGAAGGAGCGCGCGCTGCCAGCAGAGCGGGAGGAGGACGCTGGGCACGGAGCAGAGAGGTGAGGGGAACAGCGTCCCTGCCTAGCAGAGGGCAGGGATGCCGGCGCTACAGTACCCCCCCCTTTAGGCCCCCCCTTTTTTAGGCCAGACAGAAATTTAGCTAGGATAAGAGGGGCATGGATGTTCTCCCGGGGCTCCCACGTTCTCTCCTCAGGACCAAACCCCTTCCAATCTACTAGAAAAAAGGTCTTTCCTCTTACCCTTTTGGTGGCAAGAATGTTCTCTACTTCAAACTCGTCCTCAGCAGAAACCGGAGCAGGAGGCGTACCTGTAGACTTGGAAAAAGAGTTAAGTACCACAGGTTTGAGGAGAGATACATGGAAGGAGTTAGGGATCCGTAAGTTGGCCGGGAGTTTCAATTTATAGGCCACCGGGTTGATCTGACTGATGACCTCCAGAGGACCGATGAACCGAGGCCCTAACTTGTAAGAAGGTATCTTGAGTCGGACATATTTAGATGAGAGCCAGACTTTATCTCCAGGACGAAATTGTGGAGGATCCAGGCGTTTTTTGTCAGCGTGTCTTTTCATCCGTTCGGACGACTGAAGGAGTGCGGATCGGGTACTCTCCCAAATGGAGGAAAATTTGCTAACGAGAGATTCCGCAGCCGGGTTGTCCACAGAGGTGGAGACAGGAAAAGGAATCCGAGGATGCTGACCGAAGACTACAAAAAACGGGGATTTGGAGGAGGATTCGCTCTCGTGATTGTTATAAGAGAACTCGGCCCATGGTAGGAGATCCACCCAGTCTGAGTGATGGGCATTAACGAAGTGCCGGAGGTAACTGGTCAGGTTCTGATTGATCCGCTCCACTTGACCATTGGACTGTGGGTGGTAAGCGGAAGAGAAGTCCAGGGTGACGTCTAGTAGTTTACAAGTGGCTCTCCAGAAGCGTGAGGTGAACTGTACCCCACGATCCGACACGATGTGGAGGGGCAGGCCATGAAGACGGAAGATGTGGCGGATAAAGTCTTTAGCCAGCTCGGGTGCAGACGGGAGGGCTGGCAGGGGAATAAAGTGAGCCATCTTGGAAAAGCGATCAGCGACCACCCAAATGACCGTACAACCGGCGGAGACGGGGAGATCAGTTATGAAGTCCATAGCAATATGCTGCCAGGGGGCAGCAGGCACAGGAAGCGGAAGGAGGCGACCTGCTGGCAGGTGTCTCGGGACTTTGTTGCGGGCGCAGGACACACAGGCAGAAACAAAGCCTATTACGTCCTTGTGCAGGGTAGGCCACCAGTAGTGCCGGGCAATAAGCTGGAGGGTCTTTTTCTGACCGGCGTGGCCAGCTAGTTTAGACGAATGGCCCCAGTGTAGGATCTTCTTCCGATCAGGTACTGAAACAAACGTCTTACCGGGAGGGAGACGATTTAGACTCACGGGAGCCACCTGCATTACTCTGGCGGGATCGATGATATGTTTAGGTTCTTCCTCGAGATCGGACACCAGAAAGGATCGGGACAAGGCGTCTGCTTTGACGTTTTTGTCAGCCGGGCGAAAATGAAGAACAAAATCAAAGCGAGCAAAAAACAAGGACCACCGGGCTTGGCGCGGGTTAAGTCTCTGGGCATGCTGGAGGTAAGCCAAGTTCTTGTGGTCAGTGTAAATTATTACCGGGTGAAGAGCCCCCTCGAGTAGGTAACGCCACTCCTCCAACGCCAGCTTGATGGCCAATAACTCTCGGTCTCCTATGGAATAGTTGCGCTCAGAAGAGGAGAAGAGTTTAGAGAAGAAGCCACAAGTTTCCATTCTCCCGGAAGATGATCTTTGAGTAAGTACCGCTCCGGCTCCAGAGGAGGAGGCGTCAACTTCCAGGAAGAACTGCTTGTTGCCGTCCGGGCGATGCAGCACCGGGGCGGAAGAGAAGGCCTGTTTTAGGGAAAGAAAGGCCTCCTCTGCTTCGGGCGGCCACTCTTTGGGATTAGTACCCTTACGGGTGAGCACGGAAATTGGGGCAGTCCAGGAAGAGAAGTGTGGTATGAAGAGGCGGTAGTAGTTAGCGAAGCCCAGGAATCGCTGAATGGCCTTCAACCCCTCCGGTCGAGGCCATTTCTCGATGGCAGACAGTTTCTCTGGCTCCATTCGTAGGCCGGTCTGAGAAATAATGTAGCCCAAAAACGGAAGCGAGGTCTGCTCAAAGAGGCACTTCTCGTATTTAGCGAAGAGGTGATTCTGCCTGAGCCTGAGCAGGACCTGACGAACGTCCCTCTGGTAAGTCTGGAGATCCGGAGAGAAGACCAAGATGTCGTCCAGGTACACCACTACGCAGGAGTAGAGAAGGTCCCGGAAGATGTCATTGACCAACTCTTGAAAGACGGCAGGAGCGTTACAGAGACCAAAGGGCATTACAAGATATTCATAGTGGCCGTCCCGGGTGTTGAATGCCGTCTTCCATTCATCCCCCTGACGGATACGAACCAGGTTGTACGCCCCACGGAGGTCCAGTTTGGTGAAGATTCTAGCCCCCCTCAGACGATCAAATAACTCCGGAATGAGCGGAAGGGGGTACTTATTCTTCACCGTGATCTGGTTAAGGCCTCTATAGTCTATACAGGGACGGAGAGAGCCGTCCTTCTTTTTGACGAAAAAGAAGCCTGCTCCCGCCGGGGAGGTAGATTTCCGGATGAATCCCCTCCAGATTCCCCTCAATATATTCGGACATCGACCGGGTCTCAGCAGCGGATAATGGATAAATACGCCCACGGGGAGGAGTAGTACCAGGTAACAGGTCGATAGGGCAGTCGTATGGTCTATGAGGGGGTAGTGTCTCTGCTTCCTTTTTATTAAAGACATCAGCATAAGACCAATAAGGAATCGGAAGTCCAGGTAGATTAGCTGGGGTAGGAGAAGGACGGACGGGATGGACGGGAACCAGACAGGTCTTATGGCAGTCCTGTCCCCAGCGAAGGACTTCTCCGGTCTGCCAGTCAAGCACGGGTGCATGTCTCTGGAGCCAAGGTAGACCTAGCAAGAGGGCGTGAGAGAGTCCAGGCAGAACATGAAAGGAGATACTCTCAGAATGCAGCATTCCCACCTGCAGAGTAATGGATTCAGTGATGAGTTGGATGGGGCGTGGTAAGAGACCCCCATCCACGGCAGCAACAGACAAGGGTACAGCCAGAGGTTTGGTGGGGATGCGGTATTTCTCTACCAGGGACTGTGAAATAAGATTCCCGGCTGCTCCAGAGTCAAGTTGGGCTAGTTCGAAATAACGGTTCTCCCCGCAGACGATTGAGACTGACAACAGCAGAGATGGAGAGGATTTATTCTTGTCTAGGTCGACCTCTCTGAGCGAACCTAGACACAGGCATTTCCCGACCTCTCCGGGCAGGTACGGATCCGGTGCTCCTTACTGCCACAGTAGAAGCAGCTCCCCTCGGCACGGCGTAAGTCCTGACGGGTTTTGACCATCTTGGTCTGGTCGACCTGCATAGGCTCAGGAGAGTGTACCTGGGGAGAAACGGAGGGAGTGACGGGTTTCTGAAAAGTAGGAGCTAGACGTGGTAACCTCCTCTCACGGGTGACCTCTTTGGCACACTCCTGGAACCGTAGGTCAATCCGGGTGGCAAGAGTTATTAGGTCATCGAGAGTGGTAGGGATGTCCCGACCGGCAAGTTCATCTTTAATACGGCCGGACAGACCCTCCCAGAAGACGGATACCAGAGCGTCGTTATCCCAGGCCAGCTCCGAGGCAAGGGTACGGAACCGTATGGCATATTGGCCCACGGTGAGACTTCCCTGACGGAGGCGTAGCAGTGATGATGCGGATGAGGTCTTCCGTCCGGGTTCGTCGAAGACTTTCCGGAAAGCCGTGAGAAAAGCAGGCAAGTTGGACACCAGGGGGTCTCCTCTCTCCCATAGAGGATTTAGCCAGGCCAGGGCCTCCCCGGTGAGATGGGACATGATGAATGCAATTTTGGCTCGGTCGGAGTTAAACTGGTGGGACAATAGTTCAAAGTGCAGGGTGCACTGATTTATGAAGCCCCGAGCCTGGGCGGAGTCGCCTCCGAAGCGAGGAGGTGCAGAAAGCCGGGGTCCGGGGTAGGATACCATGGTATTAGTGGGCAGCGGAGCTGCCGGATTGCGAGACATGGCACTGGCGGAGGTTGCTGGTGGAGCAGTCAGAGTGTCCAGGCGAGTATTGACATTCCGCAGGTGACCCAGGATGGACTCCTGTTGGGACCTTTGACGGGACAGTTCATGACACAGGTCCGAGAGCGAGGGAGCTTGGGTGCCACCGGGTTCCATGGCCCGAGCAAACTGTAACGGGTCTGGGAGGCGGAACCTCTGAGCTACTATACAAGGGGGCGGTCCTTGTAAGGGAGCGGGTGGCGACCAGGGAAGACGGGCAGGAAGTCACAGCAGGTGACCGGGACAGTCTCTGAGTGAACGGGCTGGAGGTCACGGCAAGTGACCGGGGCAGTCTCCGGATGAACGGGCAGATGGTCACGGCAAGTGACCGGGGCAGTCTCTGAATGAATGGGCAGATGGTCACGGCAAGTGACCGGGGCAGTCTCTGAATGAACGGGCAAGATGGTCACGGCAAGTGACCGGGGCAGTCTCTGGATGAACGGGCAGATGGTCACGGCAAGTGACCGGGGCAGTCTCTGGGTAAAGGGTTGGTACGACCTGTGGCGGCTGATGATAGACGTGAGCTCCCAGGTGAGCAGGCGAGAGTCTCTGGATGAACGGGTGGTCACAGCATGTGACGGCGGAGCCTCCAGGAAGACCAACAGACAGGCGGCAGATGAGCGCTCCCAGGTGAGCGGGCAGAAGTCTCTGGACAGGCGGGTGGTCACAGCACGTGACGGCAGAGCCTCCAGGTAGGCTAGCAGACAGGCAGCAGATGAGCGCTCCCAGGTGAGCGGGCAGGAGTCACTGGACAGGCAGGTGGTCACAGCACGTGACGGCGGAGCCTCCAGGTAGGCTAGCAGGCAGGTAGCAGATGTGTGCTCCCAGGTGAGCAGGCAAGCTGGTCCATAGACAGACTGACAGGAGTTGGAAGGCAGACCGTCGGACCTCAGGCAAGCAGGCAGGTGGCTGAAGTGCGCTCCCAGGTGAGCGGACAGGCTGGTCCTTAGACAGACTGACAGGAGTAGTAAGGCAGACCGTCGGACCTCAGACTAGCAGGCAGGTAGCAGATAATCAGGCAGGAATAAGACAGCAAGCTGGCAGGAATCTGGCAGGAATCTGGCAGGTAACTGGCAACGGGACCTGAGGGCTGAAGCAGAGTAGTGAACAGTGCAACAACATTGCTCGGGCACCTCCATTTTGGAGGAGGTGCCTTATATATGGTGAAGTCCTCCGGCCATTGGCCGGGGACTCCTTAGGACGGCGCGCGCGGCCCCTTTAAGAGGGAGGGAGAGCGCGCGCGCCCTAAGCACAGTGGCCGGGAAGGAGCGCGCGCTGCCAGCAGAGCGGGAGGAGGACGCCGGGCACAGAGCAGAGAGGTGAGGGGAACAGCGTCCCTGCCTAGCAGAGGGCAGGGACGCCGGCGCTACACTCTCCTTCTTTTACAGAAGTACGGCTGAGGAAATCCGCTGTGATGTTTTCCTTGCCTTTTAGATGAGTAGCCGAAAGAGAGAGACAGTGATCTTCGGCTTTCAGCAGAAGTGCGTTCGCTACCCTCATCAAGTTTCTTGAGCGGGTTCCCCCTTAGTGGTTTATGTAAGCTACCGTGACTTGATTGTCCTAGAGTACACGGACATGCTGGTCCTGAAAATATATAAGGAACTCGTTGAACGCATGCTGCACCGCCAGAAGCTCCTTAACATTTGATGACAACTGTTGCTCACTGCTTGACCAGGTTCCCTGCACTAATTTCCCTTCAAAGTGAGCTCCCCAACCTGTAGCACTTGCATCAGTGGACAAGACTGCAGTTGGACTACATTCCCAGGGAACCCCTTTAGCAAGATTGTCTTGTCGTAACCACCAACGAAGGGACCATATGGCACGAGGACCTAGCGTAAACTTACGGTCTAGATGCCCCTCTAAAGCTGCGTTATTGTACAACACATCCCACTGAAAGGCTGTTGAATGCAATTGTGACCAACGAACCGCAGGAAAAGTGGAGGTGAAGGTTCCCAATAGTGACATGGCCTTACGGAGTGACATAGAAGGTTTACGTATACATTGTTCTACCAACTCCCGGATTCTATCAATTTTCTCTTCTGGAAGACAACATAGCTGTTTCCTGGAATCTAATATGACCCCCAGATATTGTTGTACCTTGAGTGGAGATAGTCTAGATTTTTCTAAATTTAGAAACCACCCCAAACTCTTTAAGACCGACATGGTCTCCTGCAGGTGGGTCTCGCATTGAACCAACGAATTCCCCACTATCAGGAGATCATCCAGGTACGGGATAATTAGAATGTCCCTTTCTCTTATATGGGCCATAACTTCCGCCATTACTTTAGTAAAAACCCGTGGGGCTATAGCTAAACCGAAGGGGAGTGCAGTGTATTGGAAGTGTTTAACCACCCCGTCTATTTCAATGGCCAGCCTCAAGTATTTCTGGTAATCACTATGAATTGGGATATGGTAATACGCATCTTTGAGATCGAGCACTACCATATAGCAGTGGGGAAAAAGTAACTTTATTACGGATTTTAAAGACTCCATTTTAAAGGTGTGTATTTTAAGGAAATTATTCAGGGATTTCAGATTTATAATTGTCCTGAAACTTCCATCCGGTTTCGGAATCAAGAAGAGCGGGGAGTAGAAACCAAGACCCTTTTCAGCTTCCGGAACCTCAATCAGGACGTGCTTTCTTATTAGGGTTTGTACTTCCGAAACGAGGGCAGCCTGGCATTCTGGGGAAGAACTGGAGGGAACAACCATGAACCTTTTGTGAGGCAATGCTTTAAATTGAAACTTAAGACCATACTTAATCAGGCTCAAAATCCAATTACTATGAGAAATCTGTTCCCAAGCTGGGACAAAAAATGACAATCTCCCTCCCACCTGGGCTGATTGTGTATCCCCTGGCTTCTGCTCAATTTTTGGAGACGGACCAAAGAGTAGACCTCTACCTTTTCGACCTCTTTCATCAGACTTGTCCTGCTCCCTGAAATATCTCTTCCGGAAAAATTTCCTCTTCCGGAACGATCTCTTAAAGGAGGGTAGAGGAACTGATGGAAACCCCTTCTTAGGGTCCCCCGCTTTCTCCAATAAGTCGTCCATGGTCTGACCAAAGAGGTATTCCCCTTCACACGGGATTGTACACAGTCTGGACTTAGTCTGTAAATCCCCTGGCCAGCTTTTAATCCACAAGGCTCGCCTAGCCGCATTTGACAGTGCTGCTGACTTTGCTGCCAACCTCACCGAGTCCACAGATGCATCAGCAAGAAAAGCTGCCGCCCCCTGAACCAGTGGAAGGGAAGAAATAATGTCTTTCCTAGAAGTCCCATCCTTCAACTGACTGTCTAGCTGTTCAAGCCACACCATCAGGGCTCTGGACGTACAGGTAGCTGCTACTGTTGGTCTCAGTGCTCCCGCAGCTGTCTCCCATGCCCCTTTCAGGAAAGTATCAGCCCGTCTGTCTAGGGGGTCTCTCAATGCACCCATATCATCGAACGGGAGGGAAGTTCTTTTCGCTGCTTTAGTAACAGCAACATCCAGCTTGGGTGCTTTTAACCAGGAGGAACACATAGCATCCTCAAACGGATATTTCCTTTTAAAGGATGGAGGAACACTACCCTTCTTGTCAGGCTTTCTCCACTCCTTATCAATGAGGTCTTTCACCCTTGAATTTACTGGAAAGACCCTTCTCTTCTTTAGCCCCAGACCACCAAACATAACATCCTCAGCTGACTTCTCTACCCTCGAGTCCACTATCCCCATTGTAGATCGGACGGCTTTTACTAGGGCATCAACCTCCTTCAGGGGGAAGCACTGTCTGTCTGGCTCACTATCAGAGGAAGAGAAGGCGGAGGAGGAAGCGACCGATAGCTCAGAGTCTGAACCCGGCTGGGTTTCTTGAGGAATATGCCCAGACTCTGAACCTTGCAATGCTTTGCCTATTTCTTCCCTTATTAAAGTTCTTAGGCCTAGGGAAAAATCTGGGGTCTCCTCCGATATCATTTTGCTGATACAAAGCTGACACAACCTTTTGCTATAAGAATCAGGGAGTGGACAGCTGCATAAGGCACACTCTCTGTGCTTGGACTTCGAGGAACATTTCTTGCTCTAAAAGAAAGTCATAGATAGAAAAAAGGAGGAAACATTAGTAGAACTTTCACGAAGATTCCACTCACCCCACAGTACCTTCGGTACCGTAGAAGCAGAAGAATCCAGCATGCATGGCGAGGAATCACACCGCACCGGACCATCCTTCCTGCTCTTAGTGGTAGCTCTTCTAGTTGCACGACCAGACCCTAGCCGGGAATGACGCTGCGCCACTAGTTGTGAGGGCTCCCCAGAGGGCTGCTCCTGCAGCAGATGTTGTTGCCTAGGTGACAGCTCCTGTGAATCTTCCATAGCTTACAATGTAAGAATGGGCTGGGAAGCACCTCTATATGTTACCAGACCCTTTATATACTGGCCATACCGGTACCATGTGTGGGTGTGTGACTTTTTTTTTTTTTTTTACCCAGGAGGGCGTTACCTGCCTCTTGGTCTTCCTCCCCAGGTCCAGGTGGCATCCAGGTGGGCTACTCGCCGCCAGGTCCTCAATCCCCCGGCGTTCAGCTGCTCGCGCCAAAAAATTCAAACAAGCCCCGCCCCTTCCGGTGACGTCACAGGGCTTCCTGCCCGGCGCACCGGAAGTCGCGTCAGAAGGTCGCGCCCGTCACGTGCGCCGCTGGCGCGACCTGGATCTCCTGCAAGCGGTAGCGAGGGGGGGGGGAGCCCGCTAGCGGCCCCACACCTGGCGGACATCTAACTCCCGTGAAGCGATGTCGCGCCTGCCGCAATGCTCACGGAGGCGCCCCCATGAGCCCTGCCGTGGCGTCTCCAGAGGACCGGGACGGACCGGCTCCAACCATCTGCTGTGGCCCTCTCTGGGACAGGAGTCCATCTTCTGCAGGTAAGCCTGCAAGGTCCCCCATCATGGACAGGAAACCTAAACTGAGGCGGAAAGAGAGGGCCGCCCTTTTTAACCTGTAGGTTTCCTGTCCTTGATGGGCGGATCCTGTCTCTCACGTGGTGCTGTCATGGACGACCGAATAAATAACAGCTAGCTGCCCCCTCAGCTTCAGTTGAGAGCTTGTTTCTGTGAGGAGTGGTTTAGTGTACTTTTTCTCCATGCCACAATTCCAAGTGTGTGAAGAAATTCCAGGAAGAAAATAAAGTAAAAGTGCTGGACTGGCCTGGCAATTCACCAGACTTAAATCCTTTAGAAAATTTGTGGAGCATTGTGAAGAGACGTCTTGGCAAAATGGACTGTACAACCAAAGAACGCATGATAAACAGTTCCATACAAGTGTGGTTCCATGATGAAGAATTGATGAATTTATGCAAAAACTTGGTAGAATCAATGCCTAAACGCATTGAAAATCTCATATCTGCTAAAGGAGGACATATTTCTTACTAAAATTAGTATGTAACAGTGCATTATAACATTTTATTATTAAATATTCAAAAATATGTTTTGTTTGGCTTTGTCCCAAATAATTTGCACAGCACTGTATGGCTGGTATAGAATATATTAGGTAGATTTATAATTTACATGTCACAGTGGATCAAACTAAGTGAATCATGTTTGATATCTGGCTGTGTTTTAGATAGATTTATAGCGCTACCACAATGCGACTTTAGTAGCAAGATCCGAGCCGCAAATAAATCCAACACCTAGATATATTCACATGTGTATGCGACTAGCATAAGGTAATCACTATTTATATAGGCAGTCTTATATTGTTCTGCAACCAACACCGCTCAGTTGGCATATCACAGCTGTAAATCCACCATGTGAGCTGCATTCATTTCTGCGCGGTCAGCGTGAGTGATCGCATACAGATACAGCAGCTGAGTAGCTGCAGGCGCAGTCTCACTGATTCAGAATAAAAAAGAACCTATACATGTTTGATATCTGCAAACTTGTAATGACCTGGAGAATCATAATGGCAGGTCAGTTAGCATTTAGTGAACATAGTAAAAAAAAAAACAATTGTGGAATTGCCCTTTTTTTGCAATTACACCGCACTTAGAATTTTTTTCTTGTTTTCCAGTACAAGATATGGTAAAACCAATGTGTCGTTCAAAAGGACAACTCGTCCCGCAAAAAACAAGCCCTCATACGGCCATATTGACGAAAAATAAAAAAAGTTATGGCTCTGGGAAGAAGGGGAGCAAACAACGAATGCGCAAAAATGGAAAAAGGGCCGCGGTGTGAAAAGGTTAATACCACGGAACATCACACACCTCACCAAAGAGAAGCAGCTACAGTCATCACATTAGGGGTCAGATAATTGTTTGACCAAATATCACAGGATAAGATTTGTGCTCCTGATTTATGTACTCCAAATAGACTGGACAGTCATTGCAAATTGTGAAAAGACGTACCACCAATATTTACCAGAGCAAAATCAGGTCTTGAGATATTGAATATAAAAAAATTATCACAGTATTCACGTGGTTTCCCCTCCAATCAATCAGTAAGTCCCTTGTTGTCCCCAAACAATTATTAGAGTTGTAGTTGCTAAATTTAGGGTGTTAGTGCATATCTAAAAGTGTCAGACAATGAAAACTATTTAATGCGTGGGCTTAGTAATATTTAACTTTATTTAAATGTTTTGTTTTTTTAATACTTGGTTCAAGTGAAGCTATGGAGCACACAAAAAGTAGTAATACTGGATTACCTAAATGTATTTATTTCCAAACTTCTAAAACAAAAAAGGAACTTCATCACTAATAGAATTTATTTTTGCTTTCCTGCTGAGAAAAATGATTACAAGCAAAAAATATTAATGGGTTAATGTTACTTCAAAAATGACTCTGTCAGAAGCTTAAAGGGAACCTGTCACCTCATTTTAGCTATTAAACCGGCCTCAGTGTGCTGGTAGTGATGCACTGTGCACCACTAACATGTTTTTGTCAAAGAAAAGCTCGAAGTATTGTATAAATAACACTTTATATCCTTTGAGGGATTATATCCTTTGTGGCATTTGAAACCTGGTTTCCGTGACATCAGGCGAGTCAAGGCAATGCTGTGTCTAATTTCAATAGTACAGTGTATGATCCGTGACTGAAAAGATAAAGTCGCCACCCCTAGCACTGAAAAAAAAGGTACGTGAGGGAATGAGGTTTTTATACATAATACTTGGAGCTTTTCATTGACAACAACATGGTAGTGATGCACGTTGCATCACTAACAGCACACCGGGGCCAGTTTTTTTAGCTAAAAATGAGTTGACAGGTTCCCTTTAAGTTCTTTGACTGCTTTTCTTAGTAATAGAGAAATCATATAAAATGTAGTAAAAACAACGTATCAACCAAAAACCAGACGTTTTAAGGAACGTAGATCATCATCAAAAATACTGTGAAATTTTAGAAGAAAATTGCTCAGGGTCAGAATGTTCAAATCCATAAAAATTAAGGCCCCGTGACATTCAAAACCTGAAATCTCAATATACTAGTCCTTCTATGTCATTCTCACACAGGTCTGGAAACTGTGATAGAGGAAGATGTAAGGGCCAACTTCCTGTTCAAATAAATTGTCATCTAATGTGTTATTTCTGCCCTATGATACTTTATATATTTGTATAAGTGTGTAAAATTGGGTTTATGGCAGTACCATTTATTAATCGAAAAAAAACAATGTTAAAGCACCAGACCATTGGGTTTTTTTTTTATTGCAGAGCTGGAGTGGTGCTACTAATTTAAGTTCCCTGCCCCCAGTCTTATACTTACCAGCTACTGTTTTCATGTTTTATCAGCGTCGCTCTGGTCGGTCTCCAGCAATTTGTGACCTGAAGGATCACTCCAGTCTTTGCTGGGCAAGCCGTAAGTCACAAATCAATCTAAGTCTATGAGAGCCAGAAAGAGGCTCTCATAGATTTACATTGAGGCTATGTGCTCACGATGCAGAAATGCTCCGGATTTTTTCCTGAGCATTTCTGCATCTCCCTGGCAGAAAAAAAGCATGCGGATTGTACATGCGGATTGTACATGCGTTTTTCCTGCCAGGGACAAGCGGATGTGAAGCGTTCTTCACATGCATTTCCGCATGCGAGTTGACAAGCGCTTTCCAAGCAATTTTAGCATCACTTGGAAAGTGCTTGACAACTTGGTCACACTATATAAATCCATGCAAACAGCATGGATTTATATAGTGTGACCGTAAAGAATGTCAAAAAATAAAAAAATAAATCTATACTTACCTTCCGATGGCCCCCGGAGTCTTGCTTCGCTCCGTCCTGGCTCGCGGTAAACTACACTGAAGGACCTGCCGTCACATGACTAAATGACATCAGCGCAGGTCCTTCAGTCCACCGCGAGCTGCCGGCAAGTGAAGACGAGCGCACCGCGGGCCATCAGAAGGTAAATATAATATTTATTTTTTATTTTATTCTTTTTTTCACAGGTTCTATGGTACCCAGGTCCAGAGCCTCTCTTCCACACCCGGGTACCATTCGCACATTGAAACGCATGGAATTTGCATCTACAGATTCAGTGATGCGTAATCCATGCGTTCCAATGCAAGTCAATGGCGGCGAAAATGCAGCGCTTTCGCAAAATAATTGGCAGCTCTGCGTTTTTTTCCGCAATGATAATCCGCAGCGGAAATTTCCGCAGCATGTGCGGATTATCATTGGGGAACATGGCAGGCCTTCTACCATGCGTTTTTTAAGCGTTTCTGCAGCGTTTTTGCCGCTGCGGAAATGCTTAAAAAACGCATTGTTTAGGTTTGTGCCTTGTTCCCATAAAAGGAATTTGTCACCAGGTTTTTACCACCTAATCAGGGAAGCAACGAACCTGAGACATACATTAAGAACACTACTGTGAATATTCAAGGGATTTCCATGGTCTTTGGCTGAAAAATCAACTTTTACATCACTGTTTCTGCCGTGAAGCTTGAAAAGCACTCATGCTACTCTTTGCACCTGAAGCTTGTGCATCTTACTGTGAAACGGATTAGTTCAAGTGACTGTACCTCTCATATGAGATATGGTTTGTCATATTCCCTTATTGCTGACTGTTCTTGAGATTGTCTATATCATAAATTCTGCATGCATGGCTCTTGCACCTTACAATAGGAAGAGATGCTGGGAATAAGATTCACAATTTATATCCATTTAGCTGTCCTAATGCATACCAGAGATATTAAAGGGATTGTCCATTACTCTGACAACCGCTTCCCAATCACTGTATATTCCCTTTGCAAAATAAACACAGCCTATTCTCACCGTTGGTGCAGGTGCCATTCCAGCAATGTCAGCGGCTGGGTCTTCCGTAACTTGCTTGACATGGTTATATCACGCTAGCCTTGCAGGTAATCAGCGGCCACTTCACTCTCAAAACTGACATTAGAAGGAAGTTAGAGAGCAGCTGCAGTTATCACTTCCCCTGGGTATCAGTTTTGTTCAAAGGAAGTAAGAATGAAGCGGCTGTTGATTGGCAATAGGGCTCGTGTAACATATCAATGTCATGCGAGCTCTGGGAGACCAGGCAACGACAGAGGTGAGTATAGGCTGTTATTATTTTACATGGAGGAAATTGCAGTGATTGAGAAGAGGTTATGCTACTTAGTGGACAATTCCTTTAATCCTTAGAGGTCTAAAAAAAAAGGCAGATACACATATTTAGAACACTAAAAGACAGAGAAACCCAAAAACTCATTTTAACCTATTTAGAACTTCATAACTTAGTGATCTAATGCATTTTTGGGATTAGAAGAGAGATCATTAGAAATTAGGAACCTTGCACTAATAAAAAATGAGTTAACATTTAAAAACATCCATATCACCACAAACTTATCTAATAAACAATGTTGTCATAACACCTAAAATCCAAATGATGAAAAACAACATTGCTTCACACCGATAATGCATTATTAATATACACCACAGTGGTCCCAATGTTTTTTGCATACTAACTTTTTAGGCAACTATTCTCTATTGTACATTTTATTGAGTGCATAAAGTAAGGACACTGGTATCATTGCTAAAGTCAGCCTGTTCCATAATTTCCAAGTTACCTCTGCTGTTTTGGTGTTGTCACCGACATCTGTAATTTTGACAGGTGTAGATCGCTGAGATACAGCTCCTTCATCCTCCTTATCTGTTCCAGAGTCATCGTCAGAACTACTAGACACGGCCTCCTCACTTGGTGGAGGAGGTGCACTTGCTGCTGTTTTCCGTTGTAATACCGCTTCTTCCCGGTTTGTGTTGCTACTGCAAAATAGGAATGAAATGTAACGTAATTGTCTGGTGCACAATTGCCAAAATGTAAAATGCAATATACCATTCACTACAAAGTGGTTATGTTTTTTATTTGATGTGGGTGCGGGTAAATTTTGCAAATAAGATGTTAAGGAATTACTGTTTGCATAAATCCATAATGTACCCTTGTGGCCATAATTTTCAGACTGAAACATTTTGGTTTCCACATAGTTTGCTGCTTCAGTGTTTTTAGATCTTTCAATCAGATGTAAAGTACAATTATAAGCATATTAGAAGATTATGAAACTTTTATTGTTGACTACAAGTTTATGCAAAGACTCAATATTTACTGTGTTGATACTTATTTTTCAAAACTTCTGCCATTTGCCTTGGCAGCTCAATATCGGTTTCTGAGCCAAATCCTGACTGATAACAGCCCATTTTTGCCTAATCAGTGCTTGGAGTTTAGCACAATATATATGTCTTTTTGTCTGTCCACCCATTTTTTGAGGATTGACCACAGATTTTCAATGGCATTGAGACCTAGGGAGTTTCCTGGCTATGGACCAAAATGTCAATGTTTTGTTCACCAAGCCACTTAGCTATCACTTTTGTCTTGCGACATTGTGCTCCATCACGCTGGAAAAAGCATGGTTTATTACCAATTTGCTCCTGGATCGTTGGGAGAAGTTGCTTCTGGAGGAAGATTAGATACCATTCTTTATTCAGGAAAGTGTTCTTAGGCAAAATAAATCTAAGTTTAATTCTTCTACATAAAATGATGTAACACAAAATGTAGAGGCCAACCACTGACAAAAATAAAACAAAAAAAACTAAAAGAAAAACCAGACCCAAAAAACAAAAACAAAAAAAACATAATGCTTTGTTGTGTAAGTTAGTTTGGCTCTATATTTCATAAACGTTGTGATTTTCATTGCATTTTAAAGATCCATTCTTTTTGTTTAGTGCTGGCTGACATGAAGTGCGGCATCTAGAGAATCTCGTTTTGATAATTGTCTGTGCCATCTGTGAGGCTGAGACCAGTCCAGACAATGGTACAAAATTGTAATAATTTAAGAAGAGTGATTCACCACCAGATGGTAGAAAGTAGTGTTGCGTGAACGTGCTCAGATAAGGTGTTATCCAAGCATGCTTGAGTCCTAACAGAGTATCTTCGGAGTGCTCAGAAAATATGTCCACGTTGCCGCGGCTGTCAAACATGTAGGCATTGTCCGACAAACAGGCAATCCCTGCATGTGTTGCGGCTGTCTAACAGCCGCAACACATGCAGCCACAGCAACGCAAACATATTTTCCAAGCACGCTGAAGATACTCGGTTAGGACTTGTGCATGCCCGGATAACCCCTTATCCGAGCAAGTTCGAGAAACACTAGTAGAAAGGTCTTCAACTTAGTAACAAAGTTAATTAACGTCCTTGACTAGAGTTTAGCAGGAGTATGGGCAATTGTTGCAGATGCTCCAAAAGTAAATTTCAGGAGGAGGTTTTAAAGGAGTTTTCCTTATTTACACTTTTTTTTATCCCATAGACTTCAAACAATTAAAATTAACAAATAGAGCATTACTCACCCTCTAAGCAGACGTGATATCACAAATACAGCACGTTTACACTGTATCCAGTCACTGGATTCAGTGGGCTCATACCAACTTGAACCAATCTCAACATCAAATACTGGACCCAGTAATTGTCTGCAAAGGACACATTGCAGCTATGAAGAGCAGGTGCCAAGGCAGGAGAGGGAGAGGAGAAGCTAAATTTGTTATTTTTAAAAAGTGGGAACCTATGGGTAAAAAATTTCATACATGGAATACCCCTTTAAACTGAAACTCTATCTAGTAGATAACCGTGTGAACGATTAATGGTGCAATTGTCATGAACGTTCTATACTGTATGGCAAAAAGCATTTATTAATTAAAATTACTGTGCAAAAAAATTGTACATTTTAAATAATTGAATCACGTTATTCAATGTATTCTGACAAATTTAGCACTCTTAAAATATTACACTAGTTGTATCTACATTGCACAATGTATAAGCAAGTAATAATTTCTTCACACAAATACAATAAACGATGAATGAGCATTTTTGACCATATAGTTTGGTGGCCTAACTTCTTTACATTATGAAATTATCATGAATATTCGAATCTGGTTGTAAGTGTTCTAATCTGAGCAATTACTGGCTCTTCTAAATGGGCCTTTACGCTGGGGCATGTGATATCAGAGAAAATCAATTGCTTGACATCGTGTCTCTATTCTGGCCATCAATAGTAACAGGTAAGGCAAGTGAGTTTGACTTTGCCGCATTGGGTGAAAATTGTAAAGACAAATGTGCCCGAGTTCGATTAAGCCCCCAGTCCAACATGTAGTCAAAAGGAGTACACTTGTGCTTCTAGGACTACTGAAAAAGCAAGGATCCCACCTCTATAGCAGAGACAAACAACTGTTTGCCACAATCCTAGAGGTGAAGAATCAGGTCAATATAAAAAGTGACTCCTTTTTGAGGCTAGGCAATTAGTCAGCAGGGCCACCACATGTGAAATCGTGGATTGTCAATAATAATTGGCAAAACCAAGGAAACTCTGTATTATTTTGAGAACCTTTTGATGTGAACACTTTAAAAAGACCGACCCCAAAAACTTCTCTCCTGACACTGATGGAAACATTGAATGGAAATGCTTGTCTCTTATTTCTCTAGTTTAGCATATAAGGCCTAATTCATCAAAGTGTTTTGCCAGAATTCTGAAGTAAAAAACCTTGAAATGTCGCAAAATTTTTGAACAACTCAAGGTTTTACAAAAATATTTTGAATTTTAGCAGTTTTAAACAACTTTTAGGAAAGTGGGCAGACCTGGGTCAGCATAACTGACTAATTCATGATAATTTATGCCACCAAGTTGGAATAAATTACACTAGAAGTGTTCAACAGTCCTTGGAGTTGAAAGATGCCCCAAATCTATTATGAGGTGCAGGGCTCTTAAAAGGTTATTCTCCAGTAGTCTCTTGAGCAGAAAAGAGATTTTCAGTCTTCTTCAGTTTCCGTATGGTGGGCACTCCTTGAGTCACAGTTCTGGTGAATAGCAGAGCTGTAATATTAGTAGAACTATAAAGCTCAGCACAAGTGCTGCTGTAACACATTCAGCATCAGTGTTTTGTTCCAGAGTCTGCACTGTTATCACTATATTTACACAAAAGGGTATTTGAACAAGCACACAGCTAAGGACAGTGAGAACTGTGATTAGGAGACATGCTGTAGGGAAATGATGGGATAGTGTGGGCTAGTGATTTTGCAAAATTTATTATAGCGTGTCAGGAACGGAGAAGGCGGGAGAGATTAGAAATGCAACATTTTAATTGCATAATACATTGGTTGATGAACCCTTGAAGGGTCTTTCAATCTTTATCAAATGGTGGTTAAAATAAAAAAAATACACCTAAAATTTTATGTTTATTAGTATCATTAAAAATTCAATTGTAACTGACCCTCAAAAAACAAACAAAAAACACCAAAAATAGTTAAAAGGATGTTCTCAGCCCAAAAAGAGATTGTCATAAAGTGGGGAAGGGGCAATGCCCTAAGCTGACCCCTAATCTGTCCCTACCTCACAGCGGAGGTTGGCACGCTCGAGCGCAAATGGCACCCCCCGCTCCTCATCGTGGTGGTTGCCAATTTCGTGAAATTGTTTAAATTCTATACACTTTCATTATAATCTGTGATTTTGTAAAAATAAAAAAATGCAGCAAGCGATGGAAGGCACCGCTAAGAGTAGTTACAGTGGCAATTTGTTGGACTGCAGAATAGCGGACAAGATGGAAGTTGGAAGTCATCCCAAAAAAAAATAAGTATAATGGCATACATACTGCAGCATCTATTTTTTGGGATTCATGGACTGTATATATGGCTACAATTATCACTTGAAAAAAAGATTCTTCAACCACAATTGGTTTGGTGAAAATGAGAAGAGTCTAAGAATTCTCCCTATTACACGAGTTACAGACATTCGGATTCTTGTGTCAGTTGAACCTAAAGTAATCACTGACTGGCAGCTGCATGCTGCTAAGTATGTCCAGAGCAGAAGCAGTGGCAAAGTGAGAAAAAAAAAAAGCAAAGGATTGTCATCAGAATGTAAAAAACAACAGATGAAGAGAAAAAAAAAATACAGATCAATGGGTCAAGACCAGGAGAGTGTACTACAAGTAGCAGCCTTCTACACAAAGGGATGTAGGTAGACTCCATAGGTAAGACTAAGGTCAGATATGGAGACAATATCAGGGCAAACAAAAAGCAAACTAACGCAGGAAGATACTACAATATATGCAGTCAGACATATTGGTGTTCAGTCAGGTCTTTCCTTTTAAAGCAGCCAAACGCAGACGGCAGGCTTGTTGCCATGGAGCCAGATGCGACTGGGTGCAAGGAGCAGGTGAAGAGGAAAGAGAAGACACGTGAGATGTTGCACACGTGTACTGCAAATATAAAAATAAGCATATAGCGCACAATTCAGTTAAGTGTCTGGCTATTTACCACTTTACAGGAGAAATTCAGCAATTGATTGCTTGCCGATGAGAGGTTTAACATTTATTCAGAGATTCTTTAACCTTCATAGGAATTGCTAATAAATGTCATATCCACTCCAAGAAGAACAGGCATATGTTATTACACATGCAATTATACCTGGATTTTCACTGCCTTTCATTTCCTACACAAAAATCATTGGCCTTGCTTATACAGCCGAAAGTGTTGGCATCCTTGAAATTGTCCCAGAAAATTAAGTATTTCTCTCAGAAAATGATTGCAATTACACGTTTTGTTATACACATGTTTATTTACTTTGTGTGTATTGGAATAGCACAGAGAAAAAAATGCAAATTGAACATAGTAACGTAGGTTGAATGAAGACCTAGGTCCATCAAGTTCAACCTTCCTTCCCCAATTAATTTCATAGAAAACCCCAAAAAGTGAGCCAGACAAAATTGTTGCCACTTTTCCAAATTTGTGGGTAAACAAGTTTGTTTCAAGCATGTGATGTTCATTCAAACTCACCTGTGGCAAGTAACAGGTGTGTGCAATACGAAAATCATACCTGAAAGAATATAAAAAGGGGAGAAGTTGACGAAATCTTTGCATTGTGTGTCTGCGTGTGCCACACTAAGCATGGAGAACAGAAAGAAGAGAAGAGAACTGTCTGAGGACATGAAAACCAAAATTGTTGAACAATATCAACAATCTCAAGTTTACAAGTCCATCTCCAGAGAACTTGATGTTCCTTTGTCCACGGTGCGCAACATAATCAAGATGTTTCCAATCCATGGCACTGTAGACAATCTAATTTGACGTGGACAGCGGAGAAAAATTGATGAAAGGTTGCAACAAAAGATAGACTGGATGGTGGATAAGCAGCCCTAAATCAAAGTTCCAAAGAAATTCAAACTGTCCTGCAGACTCAGGGGGCATCAGTGTCAGCGTAAACTATCCGTCAACATTTGAACGAAATGAAACGCTATGGCAGGAGACCCAGGAGTACCCCACTGCTGACAAAGAAACATAAAAATCTACGCTGCAGTTTGCCAAAATGTACATGACTAAGCCAAAATCCTCTTGGGAAAATGTCTTATGGACAGATGAGACCAAGATAGAGCTTTTTGATAAAGCACGTCACTCTAATGTTTACCGAAAATGGAATGAGGCCTACAAAGAAAAAAACTTCACTCCACTGAGCACTCACTTCCTCAGCGTCAATATTTAATCATAGCAGGATCCTACCATTTCATATAAATGTAGGCTTCAGCGTTAGGTTATGTGTGCACGTTCAGGAATTGAATGCAGAAATTTCTGCAGTGTTTCTGCAACTCTTGCCAGCAAAAACGCTGCGGAAAATCCGCAGCGTTTACATGCGTCGTTTGTGCGTCTTTGCCCACGGATTTGCCATGTGTTTTTTCCAATGCATTGTATAGGCAAAAACACATGCGGAAACGCACAAAGAATGGACATGCTGCGTTTTTTTCCGCACATGAAATTCGGTCAGGAAAATTCCTGATCATGTGCACAGAACTTGCAAAATGTCATAGTAAGTCATGAAATAGGGTAGGCAATGCATTTTTGGCCCATTTCTGTGCTGAAAAAACGCACAAAAAGGTACTGTGTACTCTTAACCTTAGAGAGGATTCACATTAGATAGGTTCCCAGCAGAGAGAATTGCCTTATCGTGGCTGCCGTGTACACGTGAATTGGCCAATTTATGCGCTAAGTATTCTCAATTTTTTCTATTTTCTAGAGCAGTAATACAATTCAAATTTCATATATTTCATGTTTGCATGCTATAGCACTACAGGGTGCTACTTTATTTGTTAGTTATATATGGAGATGGCTACTCTTAGTAAGCACCTGTACACACCTGTTTGCTGTTTGGAAGTGAGTAGTACACTGTACTACTTATTTATTTCTGTAACTTATTCTTGTCAGTGAAAACTGACAGATATTTCCATGAGACCTTGATGTGGGAAGCGTTAGCGGCTTTAAAATACTCCTGACTACCATCAAACTAATTAGCACCCTGCAATTGTATTGCTATGGTGCCAATAGGGTGACACAAGGAGCCTTTTCACACTAACTGCTAAAATGGCCACACTACTCAAGGGGATACCTGGGACTTTGCTTATTTTTTTCTATGGGTCTAAGTACTTACAGGCTGGTAGTTGCTAATTACCTCTGCCTGTTCTGCCTGGCGCCGATCTCTGCCGGCTCAGAGAATTCAGAGACCACTCCTGCTGGCGATTCAGCAGCTTCTGGTGATATCTCTTCTACAGATCCACTTCTTTTCTTCTGCTCTGCCAATGTTATGGTGATTCACAGAAGGCTCCCCGCTGCCTAACTATAAAGTGCTGACTGTCAATCAGCATGACGTCTGCAGTGAAGACTCACTGACAGAACAGAGCAGAGGAAGAGCTACTCTGTTGACGTGAGGTCAAATGAAACAGCAGAATTTCCAACAGGAGTGGTCTGTGACTGCTCTGAGCTGGCAGAGATTGGCGACAGGCAGGTAGTTAGCAACTACCTGCATGTAAGTTTTTAGTTTAAATGGCTGCTAGAGCAGGATATCAGCTGTATGGTATAGATGAAACCTGCTGCTTACAACCCAAACTCCACTTCTGAGGCTAATCCGTCTGCAACGTTCGTGTATGGCACAGAGAAAGAAGTAGCTAAAAGGAAATTCCAATAAAAATAATCAAAATCTTCTGATATGTCATATTTACATGTAATCTTTGACAACCATAGATTTCCAGAATGAATGGACTCTATGTTGCTTAAACTCCTTTGTCATTCCCTCAGAGATTTCGGTTACTGAAAAACCTGTACAGTAAGAATAGTCTTTCTCATATTATTGATCCTGTTTTCAATTTTTTTTTTTGTAAATTAAAACAACATGATATAACAAGAACCCATTAATTTAAATGGTAGTTTGTGGCTAAATGTAGTCTCAAAAAAGAAGTCTATGAGCAGTGCATATGAGGTTAATTAAAGAGATTCTGTCACCCCCAAAACACCATTCACCTGCAGATATAATGGCAATCTGCAGGTAAATAGCATTTAAATCATGTTAGTTTGCTTTACAGTAAACGCGGCTATAGGGAGAAGATTGAGTTATATTCTCCCTGCAGCTGCTCACTTCTAGTCATTGGGGCAGTGCAATGAGCTGTAACAGTCACAGTTTACTGTATAGCAAGCGCGGCTGTAATCACTTCCCGACATGTGGCAGACAGCTCCACACACAAGCTGCAGATCAGGCTGTCAATCAAGGTAAAGGAGAAGTGATGAGAGTACCATCACTGTGTAATGAGCTGTGACTGCTATAGCCCTCTGCACCGCCCTGATGACTGGAAGGGAGTGGCTGCTGGAAGGATAAAACTTCATGGACAGAGAAGGTTGAAAATACAAAACCTAGAAATGTAAGATAAAAGTGTTTCAGGGAGATGCTTGTACAGGTGACATTTTCCCCTAATCGCTCTTTTTTATTTTTCATACAGAAGACTGAGGGGTTGAGCGTCCCAAGCGGTTAAGGCTTACTGGTCTTGGTCTTCTATAGCAAAGCAGGGGGTAAACTTGCTATGTACCCAGTTGATTTTACTGACAGACAAATGATTGTAGGGCTACATTAACACATCTTCTATATGTCCGTGTGCTGTCCAATTTTTAAACAGACAGGACACAGACCCATAGAGCTTCACTGATCCAAACACATTCATTTTAATAACAGATTTGTGAGTCTGATTCAGAGATACAATGCATGTCCTATTCTCATCCCCGTTTTGTGGATCAAACTTGGCCATTAGAGTGTATGGGATCCCTTATAAATGAAAAATGGAAGATGTGTCTGCTCTCCTGATTTACATGTCTCACGCTGGTAAAACCCTCTTTCAGTTAACCCCTTCACGACATACACTACTGTTCAAAAGTTTGGGGTCACCCAGACAATTTTGTGTTTTCCATGAAAACTCATACTTTTATTTATCAAATGAGTTGCAAAATGAATAGTAAATATAGTCCAGACATTGACAAGGTTAGAAATAATGATTTTTATTTGAAATAATAATTTTCTCATCTCCTTCAAATTTTGCAAAGAATGCTCCCTTTGCAGCAATTACAGCATTGCAGACCTTTGGCATTCTAGTTGTTAATTTGCTGAGGTAATCTTGAGAAATTTCACCCCATGCTGAAGCCTCTCCCACAAGTTGGATTGGCTTGATGGGCACTTTTTGCGTACCATATGGTCAAGCTGCTCCCACAACAGCTCAATGGGGTTGAGATCTAGTGACTGCGCTGGCCACTCCATTACAGGTAGAATACCAGCTGCCTGCTTCTTCCCTAAATAGTTCATGCATAATTTGGAGGTGTGCTTTGGGTCATTGTCCTGTTGTAGGATGAAATTGGCTCCAATCAAGCGCTGTCCACAGGGTATGGCATGGCATTGCAAAATGGAGTGATAGCCTTCCTTATTCAAAATCCCATTTACCTTGTACAAATCTCCCACTTTACCAGCACCAAAGCAACCCCAGACCATCACATTACCTCCACCATGCTTGACAGATGGCGTCAGGCACTCTTCCAGCATCTTTTCAGTTGTTCTGCGTCTCACAAATGTTCTTCTGTGTGATCCAAACACCTTAAACTTTAATTCGTTGGTCCATAAAACTTTTTTCCAATCTTCCTCTGTCCAATGTCTGTGTTCTTTTGCCCATATTAATCTTTTCTTTTTATTAGCCAGTCTCAGATATGGCTTTTTCTTTGCCACTTTGCCCTGAAGGCCAGCATCCCGGAGTCGCCTCTTTACTGTAGACGTTGACACTGGCGTTTTGCGTGTACTATTTAATGAAGCTGCCAGTTGAGGAGCTGTGAGGTGTTGATTTCTCAAACTAGAGACTCTGATGTACTTGTCTTGTTGCTCAGTTGTGCAGCGGGGCCTCCCACTTCTTTTTCTACTCTGGTTAGAGCCTGTTTGTGCTCTCCTCTGAAGGGAGTAGTATACACTGTTGTTGGAAATCTTCAGTTTCTTGGCAATTTCTCGCATGGAATAGCCTTCATTTCTAAGAACAAGAATAGACTGTCGAGTTTCACATGAAAGTTCTCTTCTTCTGGCCATTTTGAGAGTTTCATAGAACAAACAAATGTAATGCTCCAGATTCTCAACTAGCTCAAAGGAAGGTCAATTATATAGCTTCTCAAATCAGCCAAACCGTTTTCAGCTGGGCTAACATATTTGTGCAAGGGTTTTCTAAACATCAATTAGCCTTCTTACACAGTTAGCAAACACAATGTACCATTAAAACACTGGAGTGGTGGTTGTTGGAAATGGGACTCTATACATTTATGTAGATATTGCAATAAAAAAACACATTTGCAGCTAAAATAGTCATTTACCACATTAACAATGTATAGAGTGTATTTCTGATTCATTTCATGTTAGCTTCATTGAAAAAAAATGTGCTTTTCTTTCAAAAATAATGAAATTTCTAAATGACCCCAAACTTTTGAACGGTAGTGTATGATGTACATGTATGTCATTTTGTGACCCCTACCTTTGATGCAGGCTCGCACGCATCTTTCCCGACAGATGATGGCTATTTTCATCAGCCATCATGTGCAGCTTGTCATGACGATTCTCCTGTGAACGCCAGCATGTAGCTGGCATTCATATGAGATTGTGATTTTCACTTTACATAGCAGTGCTGATGTACTGAAATGGATGTACTGAAATGTATAGCACAAACGCTCAAACAATCGTAGCTTTAAGTGAAAACATTTTTTAACAAAATATGGAAAAAAAAAATTCTAATTCACCCACCTTTTGCCCCATTAACCCCTTTATAGCCTGTGCCGTATTTGTACGCACAAGGCTGTAACGCCCGGTTCAGTGAGGGCTCCGGCGCTGAGCCCGCACTGAACCGGGAACATGTCAGCTGATTATTACAGCTGATATGTGCCCGCAACAGCCGCGGGTGGAATCGTGATCCACCGGCGGCTGTTAACATGTTAAATGCCGCTGTCAATCTCTGACAGCGGTATTTAACTTACGCAAACCGGATGCACGTCACTTACCCCACCCATCGGCGACCCCGTCACATGATCGTGGGTCACCGATGGGTTGGCATGACAACCCTGGATCTGCAGCAGACTCCATTGGTTGTCATGAGCTGATCGCTATGAACGGGGTCGGCGCTCATAGCACAGGACCATTTCTGCTGCATAGAGGTGATCTGCTGATCATCTCTATGTAGCAGATTCGATCAGACAAGTGCTGCTTTTAGTCTCCTATAGAGACTATAGAAGCAAGCAAAAAGTGAAAAAAATGTTTTTAAAAATATTAAAAAAATAAAAAAAATATAAAAAAGTTTAAATCACCCCCCTTTCGCCCCATTCAAAATAAAATAATAATAAAAAAAAAAAACACATACACATATTTGGTATCGCCGTGTTCAGAATCGCCCGATCTATCAAAATAAAAAAAGAATTAATCCGATCGGTAAACGGAGTAACGACAAAAAAATTCTAAACGCCAGAATTAATTTTTTGGTCGCCGCAACATTGCAATACAATGCAATAGCGGGCGATCAAAACATCGGATGTACCCCAAAATGATATCAATAAAAACTTCAGCTCGGCACGCAAAAAATAAGCCCTCACCCAGCCCCAGATCTTGAAAAATGGAGACGCTACGGGTCTTGGAAAATGGCGCCTTTTTTTTTTTTTTTTTTTAGCAAACTTTGGAATTTTTTTTCACCACTTAAATAAAAAAGAACCTATACATGTTTGGTGTCTACAAACTCATAATGACCTGGAGAATAATAATGGCAGGTCAGTTTTAGCATTCAGTGAACGTGGTAAAAAAAAAAAATAAAAAAAAAACATCTGTGGTATTGCACTTTTTTTGCATTTTCACCGCACTTGGATTTTTTTTTCCCGTTTTCCCGTACACTATATGGTAAAACTAGTAATGGTGTTGAAAAGTACAACTCGTCCCGCAAAAAATAAGCCCTCACACGGCCATATTGACCCAAAAAAAAAACGCTATGGCTCTGGGAACAAGGGGAGCAAAAAACGAAAATGCAAAAACGGAAAAACCCAGGGTTGCGAATGGGTTAAAAATAAATGATTTTTTTTAAAAAAAAAAAAAATACATATTTAGTATCGCTGCATTTATTCAAGTCCGATCTATCAAAATAAATAGAAAGCTGTCTATTGGGTGTGGCCGACTAGAGGGCGCGGCCTCGCTCCATACCCCCTTCTCGCTGGGGGTATGTATAACTCATACATACCCTCCATTCCCAGGTGTGCAACCAGCGAATACCCGCAAAATATATCAAACAATTAAATAAATTAATCCAATTGATAGACAGCAGAACGAGATAAAAAAATCAAAACGCCAGAATTACGGCATTTTTTTGGCCACCACAACATTGCAATAAAATGCAATAAGAGGCAATCAAAACATTGTATCTACCCCAAAAAAAGGTATTAGTAAAAATGTTAGCTCAGGGCGCAATAAATAAGCCATCACAAAGCACTATATTCCGAAAATTTAAAGTGTTAAGGGTTTCTGAAAATGATGACACAAGCAAAGGGATTTTTTACGAATTTCCAAATCATTTTTCACCACATAAATAATAATAAAAAAAATCTATACGTTTGTTATCTGCGTAATCGCATTGACCTGGAGAATCATATTGCTAGGTCAGTTTTACCGTATAGTGAACGTGGTAAATAATATAAAATAAAAATTGTGAAATTGCACTTTATTTTGCAATTTCAACGCACTTGGAATTTTTTCCCCTCTTTCCAGTGCATCAGATGATAAAATGAAAGTAATTTAAAAGTACAACTTGCCCTCACACGCCTATGTGGACAGAAAAATAAAAAAGTTATGGCTCTTGGAGGAAGCGGAGGAAAAAAACAAAAACTGAAATTGCCCCAGGGATGAAGGGGTAAAAACAAGCTCTGGAGGCAGACATACAGGGAGATCAGTGTCCAGCCCATAGATCTTAAAGGGATTGTCCGGTCCAAACTGATAAGTCTGCAGTCACTTTTTGTGTGACTGCAAACTTATGGATTCCCCAGCGCATGCACTGTGCACTGCGGGGATTCGCCGGATGCAGACCCAGGAACAAAGAATATGTATGAGTAATACACTTGTATGTTGCGAGGCCGCGCCCTCTAGTCGACAACGCCCACTAGACGGGTGCGTCACTAGACTGGGCATGGCCTTCATACCCTCGGGTCCCGGGTTTGAAATCGGTGAATTTCCGCAATGCACATTGCGTGCACTTGGGAAATTTATAAGTCTGCAGTCACAAAGAGGTACTGCAGACTTATCAGTTTGGACCGGACAACTCCTTTAACAGCTCAATTATATATTCTGTTATATGTTCTCTGGAACAAGACATCAGATCGCAGATATCAAGGTATCATTTTATTCAACTTTCTTTAACTGCATGTCCATATAGATGGCTTAAAAGAGTTGATTTTACTGACAGATTCCCTTTAAAAGGGTACTCCAGCGAGGTAAAAAATGTTTGTACTGCCCATGCCGTCAAACTGTAAAGATGAGATGCCCAGAGCAGTTCTATTATCTTTAGAACACTTGTAATTCAGTGTGACAGGAGTTGTATCTCTCCGGAGTACCCCTTTAATTAAAATGATATGTTAGTAAATTATGGATAATTGTGGGCAATTGCCTAAGATCAGATAATTATTTCAATAGTAATTACCAATATAAGAGCATAGATTAGGGAAAAAAAATGTTGGTCAATATATTAATCCCCAATATATTAATTTTTCAATCCATAAAAGAAATGCAGTTTCAATTAACCTTTAATGGGATGTATAATCCACTTCTCTGAAAAGACAGCTCTAATCAGCCTGAGTGTTTTAATCTGTATTGTACAATTTCAACCTGAACTTGCTCTCTTTGAAAATAAGATGTCCTCAAGTTCCCTCTACATCAACCTACTCTTGGCTTTATATTGTAAAATGCAGGCAGGAATGGCCCTATTGCTGGCATCAATATAATTTGTGCTGCACTATTAATGCTTATAATGATTTCAAGTGTCTTAGGAAACCATTTAGCTGCAGGCTGAACATGTCCCGATTTTCTAAAGTTTCTAAAAACTCCCTCTATTAACTAATTTGTCAAATCAGCGGTTGAACGTTGTCTTTATTCCTTTTCAGCTGTTTGAAATGGACAGTGACATTCTCATTTTGAAAAATGCTACCCATGGTCAATCACTGATCTAGAAAGCTATTTTCCAAGGTAAATTAATCTTTCATAGGCTATTTAAAAAAACATACCAACTTACCTGAAATGACTGCACAGTAAATGTGAGAATGTAATGTGATTATAAAGACGCTAGTCAAGCATTTTTTTTTCTCGTTTTTATGGTTTACAAGAAAAGGCTATAGCTAAACATAGTGTACCTAAATGCAGTCTAGACTGCCAGAGACCAATGGTATGGAATTTGCAATAGTTCTGAAAAAAATTGCAGCAGATTAAGCCACTGTGTATTTATTATAATTAAAAGTATTTCATTTACCTGAAACTTTCATAAGAATAAGAACTACTGTAAAATAAAAAATAACAATTACATTTCGGTTAAAAATCAATCTGGCACTGACATGGTAGAGGTCCCTGCACCTTTTCATAGCTGTACATGCAGAGGTGAACTTTGCATATACAGCATTTCACCACTGAGCCTAGTGAACGGCTGCAGAAGTCAGGTGAATGATGGATGAGATGTCTTCTCTGCGATACTATTGGATATCTCTGGAGAAGATAAGGAACAAAAAGAACACTTCAGCACAATTTTGTAAAGTAAAGACATGGCTGCAATGCCTCTGTAGTACAAATTAAATTGATACCTTTAGTAAAGAAATCTGCTTTTTGGTTCTTCATTAACCACCATTTGACTTTTTCTGCTAATTAGATTTCGGTGCACAGAGCCTGGACTGTACACTTCTCTCTGCCTGTGATTTTCTGGCCCCTCCGCCTGCCTCCAGTCTGTGAATGACCTGCCTCCACAACATGCAGAAGGGCCGGGCAATCAAAGACAGGGAGGAGAAACCGAGTGTACAATCCAGCCCCTATGCGCTGAAATCTAATTAGCAGAAACCACCAAATGGTGATTATAGAAGAACACCACCAAAGGTATCAATTTAATCAGGATTACAGCGCCATTACAACCATGTCTTTACAGTACAGAATGGTGCTGTTATGGTATATGTTTATACTTTGCTTTGATTATTATTTAGACAAATAAATATTCTCATATATCTTTGATAATTTTGTATTTTAATATTAGCTTTATAAGTGTTATTCATAAAAGCAAATAACATAAGGTGTATCTAATACAGAGCTCTCTAAGTATTAAAGCCTTCCTTTGTTTGTGAACGTATAGTAAACTAGATATTGCCAGATCCTAAGGAATGCAGCAGAATACATAATTGACGACTTTGTTTTTCTCAACTTATCTTCCTTTTTAGGCAACGTAAAGCAAGCCAACTCGCATTTTCCTTGTCTTTGTGGTTTGCAATAAAAACTTGTAACCAGGCATCTGAGGGCAGTCAAGTCTGGGACACAGACAGAATTGGTTGTGTGTTCTCTTGTCCCTGATCGATTGACTCCCTGATTTGATCAAAACTGGCAAATGTGTGAAAACTTTTGAGTTTCTCCGAAACTTTCCATATAGGTTTCTCCATCAGTGCTGATGGGTTCTTTTTAAGGAATAGTAATTTCTTTATTTAAAACCTCCCCTACTCCTGGGCAACTTTAAAAAACAATACCAAGAAACCCCTTTAATTGATATTTTTAGTGCACATTTCTCCTCTCACTAAACTCAACATCTCTGATTTTGTCAATGGAGTGGAGAATATGTTTGAGCATCTAACTCTCTGATATATAAAACAAAGATAAAGAGCAATAAATCATGCTTACAGAGATTGTTCCATAAAAAAACTCTCACCTGTCCATAAGATATGTAGTAATATAAGATCACTTGGAATCAAACTGCTAGGAGCTCCTCTGATTGCAAAAACAAAAAAACAGGTGATCCAAAGCCTGTGTAAATGAAGTAAGCATGTGCACTGCACTATTATCTATCCATTTCTGGCATGAAACTGGTGACAGGCTGCCATTATTTGTTACAGTACTACTGTAAAGAAAAAGATTATTGCTTAGTTTAACTGTCAAATATAAGCTGAAGCTGTGTAGTAATCTGTCCAAGTCACTGTACAAACTTTTCTTAATTTGGAAAAGCTGTATATTTGACACTACATGAATATTAGAAAATTACTCTAAAATATCTTCAGTCAACGTTGTACTTTAAAAGCAAAACTTTTCTTTAGACTGAAATTCCAGGCGAAGTTTCATCATTCAGAACGTAAAACCTACTACTATAATTTCACATACCGGGATCAATAAATTGTTTTACTTTGTTCATCGAAATGCAAGTTTCTAAGGAGTTCTGTATATTGTACGTCTATAACACTACAGGCAACAAAAACCTGCAAATTACTTGGAACTGCAGAAACAATTCATTCCTCCGAACATCATGTTAAATCCTTGTCTGAACCTGCTCCTACAACCTTTGCCTATGCTACTGGGTGGAGCTACAATTACAAGGTGGATGGCGCTGCGCAAGCACAGTTCAGTAAAACATATTGATAGGGCTTGGATTTGTGGTGCTGCTAGGTCAGGTAGCGTGCGTGTTTCTGCAGTACAATTAATCAGCTCCCTGTTGTGCTCTTTAGGGCCACACCCTTTTTAAACTCCCAACAGTTTGCTAGGGGTTGCCAGCTGAAAGTATATACTGACAATTCTACCTTTGTCCCCACTCTTCTGACTCCAACCTTGGCTATCTCCTGACCTCTTCCCTGACACTTCACTTTCTCCTGTGTCTGCCCTCTCTGGTTTTGATCTGGCTTGTCAACTCTCATTTGCCAGCTGGTTCTGTGGCCACGTGGCGGCGCTCATAGCAGTTTGACAATGACAACCACAGGGGTCTTTTGCGCCGATGGGAGGAGCTAATGACGCGCATCCGGTTTGCGCAAGTTAAATGCCGCTGTCAGAGATTGACAGCGGCATTTAACTTGTTAACAGCTGCGGGTGGATCGCGATTTCAGCCACGGCTGTTAGGGGCACATGACAGCTGATCAGATCAGCTGTCATGTGCAGGAAAAGGTGCGGACTCATCGCCGGAGCCTGCACCAAAGGGCGGGAGGTGATCTATGATGGATAATCACGTCATAGGTTGTTAACGGGTTAAGCAACACTTTATGCAGAACCATGATAGAATTAAATATGAAGTACTTCTGGTTAGCCAATAAAGGTATCATTTCTAGAATACTTTTGTCATTTTTGGACATTACACTGTGTGCAGAATTATTAGGCAAGTTGCATTTTAGAGGATTATTTTTATTATTGATCAACAACTATGTTCTCAATCAACCCAAAAGACTCATAAATATCCAAGCATAATATTTTTGGAAGTTGGAGTGGGATTTTTTTTAGATTTGGCTATTTTAGGAGGATATCGGTTTGTGCAGGTAACTATTACTGTGCAGAATTATTAGGCAACTTAATAAAAACCAAATATAATCCCATCTCACTTGTTTATTTTCACCAAGCAAACCAATATCAGTGCACAAAATTTAGAAATAAACATTTCTGACATGCAAAAACAAAAAAAATTAGTGTTCAGTATAGCCACCTTTCTTTATGATGACATTCAACAGCCTTCCATCCATAGATTGTGTCAGTTGCTTGATCTGTTTTCGATCAACATTGCGTGCAGCAGCCACCACAGCTTCCCAGACACTGTTCCGAGAGGTGTACTGTTTTCCCTCCCTGTAGATCTCACATTTTATGATGGACCACAGGTTCTCTATGGGGTTCAGATCAGGTGAACAACGGGGCCATGTCATTATTTTTTCTTCTTTTAGACCTTTACTGGCCAGCCACGCTGTGGAGTAGTTGGATGTATGTGAAGGAGCATTGTCCTGCATGAAAATCATCTTTTTCTTGAACAATACTGACTTCTTCCTGTACCACTGCTTGAAGAAGTTGTCTTCCAGAAACTGGCAGTAGGTCTGGAAGTTGAGCTTCACTCCATCCTCAACCCGAAAAGGTCCCACAAGTTCATCTTTGATGATACCAGCCCATATCAGTACCCCAGCTCAACCTTGCTGGTGTCTGAGTCGGAGTGGAGCTCTCTGCCCTTTATTGATCCAGCCTCTGGCCCATGCATCTGGCCCATCAAGAGTCACTCTCATTTCATCAGTCCATAAAACCTTTGAAAAATAAGTCTTAAGATATTTCTTGGCCCATTCTTGATGTTTTATCTTATGTTTCTTGTTCAAAGGTGATTGTTTTTCAGCCTTCCTTACCTTGGCCATGTCCCTGAGTATCGCACACTTTGTGCTTTTTGATACTCCAGTAACGTTGCAGCTCTGAAATATGGCAAAACTAGTGACGAATGGCATCTTGGCAGCTTCACGCTTGATTTTCCTTAATTCATGGGCAGTTATTTTGCGCCTTTTTTGGCCAACACGCTTCTTGCGACCCTGTTGGTTATTTGCCATGAAACGCTTGATTGTTCGGTGATCACGCTTCAAAAGTTTGGAAATTTCAAGACTGCTGCATCCCTCTGCAAGACATCTCACAATTTTGGACTTTTCAGAGCCTGTCAAATCTCTCTTCTGACCCATTTTGCCAAAGGAAAGGAAGTTGCCTAATAATTAAGCACACCTTATATAGGGTATTAATTTCATTAGACAACACCCCTCCTCATTACAGAGATGCACATCACCAGATTTACTTAATTGGTAGTCGGCTCTCAAGCCTATGCAGCTTGGAGTAGGACAACATGTATAAAAAGTATCGAAGTGATCAAAATACGCATTTGCCTAATAATTGTGCACGCGGTGTAAAGTATTTACATCGATTTTTCTGGCTAACACAGTACCACATTATAACCTTGTATTGTACATCAGTTCTTCTGGTAAACTAATTGAGCAGTATCTGCAACTGCTATCCACCTTCCCCTTACCATATCAAAATTATAAACACATCTATTTTTATAGAGGACTTAATGTGTCAGCCCTATTAGGAGCTGCCAGGCTTTCATGTATAGTTTACTCTTACAATATAACAGGCCCCCCAAATAACAGATTGCCTCCAAGATGTGGTGAAATAAAAGCAAGGCTTGGTCCAGACTGATTAGGTCTTCGAATAGCGAAACCAGCAACATGAAGATGGGGAACACAGAGCTTAATAAACCTGAAGGTCACTGTGAGTGTCTTGTGATACCTTCTGGGCTAAGTAATGCCCCACCTATTTTTCAAAATGTTATTAGTGACTTATTCTGAGCTATAAATGGTCAATATGTGGTTGTCTATCTAGATGACATCTTGGTTTATTCACCAGATTATGAGTCACACATCCGTCATGTACGTACTATACTTTAAAGACTGAGAGACCATTATTCATTTGCTTATCTTGAAACTTATGTTTTCCTGGTTGAGGTAGTTAACTTCTTGGGATATTACTTTGTCCGCTAAAGATTTCTGAATGAATCATTTAAAGGTCCAAGCTATTAAGGATTGGATGCATTACAAGTGACTAAGCAATTCACAACCCTGCACTCTGTGCCAGCTACCATTCTCTTCAAGTCACAGTCAGCAATCTTCTAAGTATCGTAAATTACAGGCTAAACAAAGTTAGAAATAACATCCTGCTTATCAGTATACTTTGTTCTAAAAAAATTTGCTCTGAAGAAACTAAATTCAGAATATATAAAGCTTGTTTTTATTATAAAAACAAAGCTTGTTCGAAGCTTTCTTGGTATCGAAGAAAATCACCGATTTTACCAGATTAAATTCTAAGTAGCCAAGTCAATTTTCTATGGAATAATCTAGAACTCTATAATTACATGAAGGAAAGATAACCATGGCCTTAACTTCCACGTGAATGCTAAAAACAAATTATGAATATGCAAACAAGGCTTCAGGAAATACTGCATACTGTAATAAATATTCACTAAACAAATTGCTTTGCAAGTGACAAAACAAGAGAAAGAAGCTTGGGTTAAAGCAAAGCAACATAAAATCATGAGAATATAAATCTCACTACAACATGTTGTACAAAATGTCATGTGAAATATTCTAAGCCTTGATGTACACCTGCTGCAGCTCAGTGTAATCACTTTCTGGAAAATACAACAGCTTGCTTTGATTGATGAAGTATAATATCTAAAAAAAAAAAAAATAAAGCTGAGCCATGAGACAGATTAAAACAAACAAAAAATAAATACAATTTATAAGATACCTAATATTTAAGGTCTTAAAAAATGATGGTCCAAGCATGCAGAGTCTCAGTTTAAGTCTCTAATAGTACTGCTGTGAACTAGCAATTACATTCAAATAGGATTAAACGTTAGACCAGTTTCACCAAGTCGTGAAACATGGACCGTTCTCTCATCAGAAGACCCACCCCAACTGCCAGGCTTTTTGACCTTAGCCAACTAAACCTTGTCGCATAATACAGTACCTATATGTGCCACGGAGTAGCATTGGATTTTTTATGAGACATTTGATGATGGTGTTATGCTTAAAAAAGTTCTGGACACACTGATTGTGAAATATTCTAAAATCCCTACATTCTACCTCCTTCCACATGTACATAAAGATCCATTTGATTCAACTGGATGTCATATAATCACTAGCATGCTGGATTTATGTATCGCCGCATCCGGAACAACCCGCCCTATAAAACGGTCACACTATTTAACCCCTTTAGTAAACGGAGTAAAAAAAATGAATAAAAATTGGGCCCAAAAACTATGCTTGTTCATCATGGCACTAAAAAAGTAGAATAAAACGGGATCAAAAAGTCGAATGTATGGTAAATAAAAATGGTATCGTATCGCTGCAAACGTCATTTGTCTCATTAAAAACAAGCCACCATACAGTTCCATCAGCTGAGAAATAAAAAAGCTATATCTTTCAGAATAAATCGAAGCAAAAACAATTCTTTCTATAAAATTGTTTTTATTGTGCAAAATCAGAAAAACAAAAAAATTATATAAATGTGAAATTGTAATCATACTGACCAGAAGAATAGCTGTGTTATCACTTTTACCATATGGTGAACGGCATAAAACACGCCCCAAAAATCAATTCCTGAATTGCTGATTTTTATTCGTTTGGCCACCCAAAAATCGAAATAGAAAGCGATCAAAAAACGTTATGTGCCCAAAAATGATACCAATAAAAACATCAACTCATCCCACAAAAAAACAAGCCCTCACATGACTGTTGGGAGAAATATAGAAAAAGTATAGATCTCAAAAAATGGCAATGCAAAAAATTTTACTTTGCAAAAAAAGTGTCTTTTAGTGTGTGATAGTAGCCAAACATAAAAAAAATGTTATTGCACAGATTTGAAGAAGAAATCCATCTAATGACCTATACTGCATGAGAAACGGCGTAAAAAAAAGTAAAACCAATTCTTCACCTGCTGTTGATTTGTTCATTCTGCCTCCCAAAGATTGCAGTAAGGCTCGGATCACATCTATTCTGTACTGAGTGCTTACACTGGGGTTTCCATATAAATCTCTGAAATACTTAATTCAGATGGAACCCCAGGGGGAAGATTCTATATGAAGAGGCAGTGGACTCTGGCTTATGATCCAGCAGAGTCCGTCTTTTAAACCGTGCATAAAAGAGCAGTCAGCCACAGTTTGTGCACTTCTGAAAAGGACACTGCTGAACAGAGGCCAGAAGGAGTCCAGAGTAACTCTGCTGCCTCATTATAGAGAATGGACCCATCAGGGGTTTCATCTGAATCACATCATTTGGAAACTTAGATGGAAATCCCAATGTAAATGCTCAGCATAAAGCACAGGATAAGCCTGATCTAAAATATTATGTAAAATGTTCCCTATAAAAGCTTCAACTCAATCCACAAAAAAAGCAAGTCCCCACTCAAGTCCGTCATCTGTCAATGGAAATATATGGGGCTTCCACGTTACTGGTAGTGCAAAGGCTCCGGAAAAGTGCTATGGCTCCTCGTCCCCTCAAAAGAAATCCAGCAAATTCTGCGCTCCCAAATCCAAATGTCCCCTTCCCTTCTGACCCCAGTGTGCCTAAACCACATTTAGCGTCCACATGTTTGGTATTTCTGTAGAGATGAGAGCTCACTTACTTTACGGGTGCATGTCTACAGAAGCATAAACTGGGCATAATGTACAGGCACTACACTGACAGATTTGCAGTTTTCACTTAGCAACATCCATCCACTGCTGCATGTTTCTGGAAAACACCCATGGAGTCAAAATAGTCACTATACCTGTAGATAAATTCCCAGATGGGTGTAGTTTGCAAAATAGGGCCACTTGAGGGGGAATTCTGCTCTTCTGGCACATGGGGTCTCTGTACATGGAGTCTGGAAACTATTCTATGATAATGAGTTCTCCAAGAGTCAAATAGGGCTCCGTCCCTCCTGAGCCTCACAATACTGTACAGTCACATATGGGGGATTGCTACATTCAGCAAAAATTGTGTGACAAATTTTGGTGCCATTTTTACACATTTCGCCATGTGAAAATGTAAAATTTTGGGCTAAAACAAAATTTTTGTGGTAAAAATGTAATTATTTTTTCTTCATTGGCCAATAGTATAAAATTCGGTGACACACACGTGGTGTCAACATGATCACTGAACCCTTAAATGAATTCATTGAGAGGTGTCGTTTGTAAAATAGGGTCACTTATTGGAGGATTCTGCTGTTCTGTTCTGGCACCTCAGGGGCTCTACCAGTGGGTCATGGCACACCCAAACCATAACAGCAAAATCAGCCCTTATACAATTTAAAACCTTGGGGCTAAAACAACATTTTAGTGGTAAAAATGTAATTATTCCTTCTTCATTGCTCAATGGTATAACATTCTGTGAGGCACATGTGGTGTCAATATGCTCACTTCACCCCTAGATAAATTCATTGGGGAGCCTAGTTTGTAAAATGGGGCCACTTTTGGAAGGTTTCTGCTGTTCTGGCACCTCAGGGGCTTTTCCAATATGACATGTCACCCTCAAACCATTTTAGCAAAATCTGAACTTCAATATGGCACTTCTTCCCTTCTGGGCTTTGAACTGAACTGTGACTCAAAAGTAGTTTTCGACCACATATGGGGTACTGGTTAATTCAGGAGAAATTGCGTAACAAATTGTACCATTCATTTGCTCCTATTATCCCTTTTGAAAATGGAAAACTTGGGGCCAAAGCAACATTTTAGTGGAAAAAAAATGGTGATATTCCAGCCAAAATTGAGCTCCGGAGCTCAGTTGGCGCTCCTGCAGAACGTCCAAACAGTAGCTTTTCACCACATATACGTTCATATAAGTTCCTTGAGGGGTGTTGTTTCCAAAATGGGGTCACTTGTGGGGTATTTCCATTGTTTAGGCACATCAGGGGCTCTGCATATGAGACATGACGTCTGCTATCTATTCCAGCCAATTTTGCACTCCAAAAGTCAAATGGTGTTCCTTCACTTCCGATCCTTGCTGTGTGCCCAAACAGTCGCTTTTCACCACATATGGGGTATTGATGTACTCTGGAGAAATTGCACAACAGATTGTATGATCTATTTTCTTCCGTTACCCTTGGGAAAATGAAAAATTTGGTGCTAAATCAACATTTTGTGGGAAAAAGTAAAATTTTAATTTTTTCCTTCTACATTTCTTTAATTCCTGTGAATCACCCGAATGGTTAATAAACTTGTTGAATGTGGTTTTGAGTACTTTGAGGGGTGCAGTTTTTAGAATGGTGTCGCTTTTGGGTATTTTCTGTCATATAGGTCCCTCAAAGTGACTTCAAATGTGATGTAGTCTCTAAAAAAAAAATGAGTTTGTAAATTTTGTTGGAAAATTGAGAAATTGCTGTTCAACTTTAACCCTTCTAACTTCCTAGAATTAACACAGCACAACAGCATTTACCTACCCAAGTTTCAGAACTAATGCACTATCAGGATGCAGCAAACCCATATAATAAAGATGGCGGTTACACAGGTGTAAAATACTGATGAGACAACTACTCACAACCTACCAATTCATGGAGGGGTTGATTGCTTAGTATTAAAATTACACAAAAAAAGGCTTGTATAGGCTGCTGGTAGAATGTAGGTAGACTGAGGACTTCAGGAAACCGCAGGCAAGCAGGTGGAGTGTAGGAAACTGCAGCCAAGCATGTGAAGGGCGTGAGTACAAGAAAGTTCGATATATGCAATATATGTAACCTTGTCATTTTCAGGGCCGCAATAACCTGTGTAGTAAAAGGAGGCATGGCTGGAAGATGTCAACATGAAAATCTGACCAGATGAATAAGAAATAACAGAGAATGACTATCAGATGAAAAGTCTCCGGTTAGTCACGAGGTAAATATTTATTCTGTATACAGTATGACTTGTAGAGAGATGATGGGAGTAATATAACCTTCCTTAAGCTACATTCACACATCCGTGAAAATCACAGATCCGAGTCTGAGAGCATATCCTATTATGCTCTGATTTTGTGGATCAGAATATGACATACTAAATGGGTCTGTGTTCTGTGAGAAAAAAATATATATATCGGTCAGCGCACTGACACTTCACACGGACGTGTGACTGTAGACTTCTGCACCACAAAGTTATCGACTTAAAAATTGCCCTGCTTTATATGGTCAAACATTTAATTAACTCACCCCTAATTTGATGGCCGCAACTGCTTCTCCTTGGTGCGACTGTGATGTTAGGTGGTATTGATGATATTACTACTTACAACTGTTTTTCCAGATTTGCGTCAGATTGGAGGGCAGGTGACTCTTTGCGATGATAAGTTTTGTAAAGAAGTTTCAGAAGTAAGTCGTACTGAACACAGATGTATATTACACAGCGGGTATCCTCACAGTGGGAAACTCATTACTGCTTACACTACATTTATAGTACTTAAGCAGTGAAAGATCTGCAGTATACACAACATAGGATACACCGAAGGTGCTGTATATAAATCACACAAGAGACACCGATACTGCTGTATATACATCACATAGGAGACACCTAGGCTGCTGTGTGTATCACACAACACATAGACACAGAGACAGATGTGTATACATCTCATAGGAGACACAGATTGTTTATTCATCACATAGGAGACACTGTGGCTGGAGTATATATACAGGTACATCTCACAAAATTAGAATATCATCAAAAAGTTAATTGATTTCAGTTCTTCATTACGAAAAGTGAAACTCATTATATAGAGTCATTACAAACAGAGTGATCTATTTCAAGTGTTTATTTCTGTTACTGTTGATGATTATGTCTTACAGCCAATGAAAACACAAAAGTCATTATCTCAGTAAATTAGACTACTTTATAACAACAGCTTGAAAATGTTTTTCAAAATCTGAAATCTTGGCCTACTGAAATGTATGTTCAGTAAATGCACTCAATACTTGGTCAAGACTCCTTTTGCATCAATTACTGCATCAATGTGGCGTGGCAGGGAGGCGATCAGCTTATGGCACTGCTGAGTTGTTATGAAAGCCCAGTTTGCTTTGATAGCAGCCTTCAGCTCGTCTGCATTGTCGGGTCTGGTGTCTCTCATCTTCCTCTTGACAATACCCCATAGATGACCCCATAGGTCAGGCGAGTTTGCTGGCCAATCAAGCACAGTGATACTGTTGTTTTTAGACTAGGTATTGGTACTTTTGACAGTGTGGACATGTGCCAAGTCCTGCTGGAGAATGAAATTTCCATCTCCAAAAAGCTTGTCGGCAGAGGGAAGCATGATGTGCTCTAAAATTTCCTGGTAGACGGCTGCGCTGACTTTGGTCTTGAAAAAACACAGTGCACCTACACCAGCAGATGACATAGCTCCCCAAACCATCAATGATTGTAGAAACTTCACACTAGACCTCAAGCAACTTGGGTTGTGTGCCTCTCCACTCTTCCTCCAGATTCTGGGACCTTGATTTCCAAATGAAAATTGGAACTCTGGGACCTTATGCAGTGTGTCAATGACTGCCTTCTGGACATCTGTCAAATCAGATAGTGGAGCCTACTGAAACAGACTAAGGGACATTTTTAAACACTCTGGAAGCATTTGCAGGTGCTTTTTGTTAATTATTTTAATTGACTGAGATAATGACTTTTGTGTTTTCATTGGCTGTAAGTAATAATCAAACATTAACAGAAATAAACACTTGAAATAGATCACTCTGTTTGTAATGACTATATAATATGAGTTTCACTTTTTGTATTGAAGAACTGAAATAAATTAACTTTTGATGATATTCTAATTTTGTGAGACGCACCTGTATATATGAGGTTCTCAACCCCAGCCTTAGTATATAGTGTACTCACTTATTATGTTTACTGCCCTTATTATATAGCGTCCTTTCTTGTCATGAATAGCGCCGTCCCATTATTACATAGTATTATCTTTTGTTATGTATATCATAGTCCGTTACATAGAGTATTCTTTTGTGTTCTTTTGGTTATACATAGCGACCCCTCTTTATTACATAGACACAATGCTATACATAATGAGAAGAAACTGTAATAAATATATACACACAATATGTATATATCTGTAGCTTTCTCACTATACAAGGAGACACTTCTTGCACAGGGGCCACAAGTTACTAGTGTCTGGCCCTAAATCTGCGGGTATGATACCTAGATAAATACCTATTTCAGTTGATAAAATATACAAAGAGCACAAAAATCTGTAATAATATGAATGGTTAAAGGGCTACATATTTAATAAGTTACATAAGTATATATATACCTACATACACACACAGTGGTGTGAAAAAGTGTTTGTCCACTTCCTGATTTCTTATTCTTTTGCATGTTTGTCACACTTAAATGTTTCAGATCACAAAACAAATTTACATAATAGACAAAGATAACACAAGTGAACACAAAATACAGTTTTTAAATGAAGGTCTTTATTATTAAGGGAAAAAGAAATCCAAACCTACAGGGTCCTGTGTGAAAAAGTGATTCCCCCGTCTTTAAAACATAAATTAACTGTGGTTTATCACATGTTTTGGAAGCTGACTTAAATTTCCCTAGCCACACACAGGCTTGATTACTGCCACACCTGTTCTCAACCAAGAAATCACTTAAATAGGACCTGACTGACAAAGTGAAGTAGACCAAAAGATCCTCAAAAGCTAGACAACATGCTGCAATCCAAAGAAATTCAGGAACAAATGAGAAACAAAGTAATCGAGATCTATCAGTCTGGAAAAGGTTGTAAAGCCATTTTGAAAGCTTTGGGACTCCAGTGAACAATGGTGAGGACCATTATCCACAAATAGCGAAAACATGGAACAGTGGTGAACCTTCCCAAATGTGTCTGGCTGACCAAAATTACCCCAAGAGCCAGCGACGACTCATCCAAGAGGTCACAAAAGACCCCACAACAACATCCAAAGAACTGCAGGCCTCACTTGCCTCAGTTAAGGTCAATGTCCATGACTCCACCATAAGGCTACGGCCCACTAGCAGTATTTGGTCAGTATTTTTCCTCAGATGAGGAAAAATAAATAAAAAAGCCAAAACCAGATGAGGAACACTCAGAGAAAATGTATAATAGAAACATGTGCACCAGTTCAACATTTTTGACCCAGTCCTGGATTTGGTTTCCAAATACGGAGTAAAAACACTGACCAAATACGGAGAGTGGGGCCATAGCCTAAGAAAGAGACTGGGCAAAAATGGCATGCATGGCATTGTTTCAAGACGAAAACCACTGCTGAGCAAAAAAAAATGTAAAGGCTAGTCTCAATTTTGCCAGAAAACATCTTGATGATCGCCAAGACTTTTGGGAGAATGCGCTGTGGACTGACGAGACAAAAGTTTAACTTTTTGGAAGGTGTAGGTTACATCCGGCGTAGAAGTAACACAGAATTTTAGAAAAGGAACATCGTACCAACAGTAAAACATGGTGGGGGTAGTGTGATAGTTTAGGGCTGTATTGCTGCTTCAGGACTTGAAAGACTTGCTGTGGTAAATGGAATCATGGATTCTGCAGTCTACCAAGAAATCCTGAAGAAGAATGTCTGGCCATCTGTTCGTGACCTCAAGCTGAAGTGCCCTTAGGTTATGCAGCAGGACAATGATCCAAAACACACCAAGTCCACCTCTGAATGGCTTAATAAAAACAAAATTAAGACTTTGGAGTGGCCTAGTCAAAGTCCTGACCTTAATCCGATTGAGATGCTGTGGCATGACTTTTAAAAGGCGGTTCATGCTTGGAAACCCTCCAATTTGGCTGAATGACAACAATTTTGCAAAGGTGAGTGGGCCAAAATTCCTCCAGAGCGTTGTAAAAGATTAATTGCCAGCTATCGCAAATTCTTGATTGCAGTTGCTGCTAACGGTGGCCCAACCAGTTATTAGGTTTAGGGGGCAATCACTTTTTCACACAGGGCGCTGTCGGTTTGGTTTTCTTTTTCCCTTAATGATAAAGACCTTCATTTAAAAACTGCATTTTCTGTTTATTTGTGTTATCTTTATTTAATAAGTAAATTTATTTTGTGATCTGAAACATTTAAGTGTGACAAACATACAAAAGAATAGGAAATCAGGAAGGGGGCAAACACTTTTTCACATGACTGTATGCTAAATAGTAAAGAACACTGTGGGAGAGAGACAGAATGGAGTGTGGGTGGAAGAAAAGGTAGAGGCTTTCTTGAGGTCAGTGGCATACAGTGTGGTTTTGTGTGGGGGTGTGTTTCTCTCTCAAGTTAATTAATCATCAATATAGGAATGATACAGTTCTGGGTTTTCTGAGTATCTGATTTGAGAACAAGCTGTGTAATGTCTGATTCTTGTCATTTTATACATACAATATTGGTTTGCTTTAATTAAAACTGTGAATACAATTCTGAATCCAAATTTCACTAAGGAGATACTAATATCAAGACATTGCACAATGTCTTAGCTGAGGTACAGTATACGTAGCTAAGATAATAAGCAAACAATTTAGATCATTATCTTAAAGATATATAATTATCTAAAAGATGGCCCTGACTGAAGGGTAAGTGCATTTGACCACTTATTTATAGTTTACATTATACCACTTGTACATTTCTGTCTATCATTGACTATTTTGTTCCAATCCATCCTAATTCCACAGTTTTAGAGGTCAGTCATTCATAGGGTCACCCAATGCCTAGAGAATAGCTTCATCTCCCTGACATATTTCTCAGACAAGCAGTTTTGATTCTACAGTCATGGCCAAAAGTTTTGAGAATGACACCAAAATTATATTTTCACATGATCTGCTGGCCTCTGGTTTTTATTAGTGTTTGTCTGATGTTTATATCACATACAGAAATATAATTGCAATCATATTATGAGTACCAATAGGTTATATTGACAGTTAGAATGAGTTAATGCAGCAAGTCAATATTTGCAGTGTTGCCCCTTCTTCTTCAAGACCTCTGTAATTCTCCCTGGCATGCTCTCAATCAACTTTTGGACCAAATCCTGACTGATAGCAGTCCATTCTTGCATAATCAATGCTTGCATTTTGCCAGAATTTGTTGTTTTTTGTTTGTCCACCCGTCTCTTGATGATTGACCACAAGTTCTCAATGGGATTAAGATCTGGGGAGTTTCCAGGCCATGGACCCAAAATCTCTATGTTTTGTTCCATGAGCCATTTAGTTATGGCAAGGTGCTCCATCATGCTTGAAAAGGCATTGTTGGGCGCCAAACTGCTCTTGGACGGTTGGGAGAAGTTGCTCTTGGAGGACATTCTGGTACCATTCTTTATTCATGGCTGTGTTTTTAGGCAAGACTGTGAGTGAGCCGATTCCCTTGGCTGAGAAGCAACCCCACACATGAATGGTTTCAGGATGCTTTACAGTTGGCATGAGACAAGACTGGTGGTAGCGCTCACCTCTTCTTCTCCGAATAAGCTGTTTTCCAGATGTCCCAAACAATCGAAAAGGGGATTCATCAGAGAAAATGACTTTGCCCCAGTCCTCAGCAGTCCACTCCCTGTACCTTTTGCAGAATATCAGTCGGTCCCTGATGTTTTTTCTGGAGAGAAGTGGCTTCTTTGCTGCCCTCCTTGAAACCAGCCCTTGCTCAAAGAGTCTCCACCTCACAGTGCGTGCAGAAGCACTCACACCAGCCTGCTGCCATTCCTGAGCAAGCTCGGCACTGCTGGTAGTCCGATCCCAAAGCTGAAAGTTTTAAGATACGGTCCTGGCGCTTGCTGGTCTATCTTGGGCGCCCTGGAGCCTTTTTGACAACAATGGAAGCTCTCTCCTTGAAGTTCTTGATGATGCGATAGATTGTTGACTGAGGTGCAGTCTTTGTAGCTGCGATACTCTTCCCTGTTAGGCCATTTTTGTGCAGTGCAATGATGGCTGCACGTGTTTCTTTAGAGATAACCATGGTTAACTGAAGAGAAACAATGATACCAAGAACCAGCCTCCTTTTAAAGTGTCCAGTGATGTCATTCTTAATTAATCATGACTGATTGATCAGCAGCCCTGTCCTCATCAACACCCACACCTGTGTTAATGGATCAATCACTAAAACGATGTTAGCTGCTCCTTTTAAGGCAGGACTGCAATGATGTTGAAATGTGTTTTGGGGGTTAAAGTTCATTTTCTGGGCAAATATTGACTTTGCAAGTACAGTAATTGCTGTTAAGCTGATCACTCTTTGACATTCAGGAGTATATGCAAATTGCCATTACAAAAAATGAAGCAGTAAACTTTGGAAAAATTACTATTTGTCTCATTCTCAATACTTTTGGCCATGACTGTAGATTGAAGTAGAAAATCAGCTTAAGCAAATTATGGATATTTCCAAAAAAATCAAATAAAAAAAAAAGGAATATTTATTCCCCAAATTTTCAGTATAGCGTAAGCAAGGAGGGGAATTCTGAATAAAATGTAACATTTAATTGTTAATTTAAAAATTGAAAGAAAAATATTTAGATTTGAGAGTCCTCAGTGGTTGATACCTTTTAATGGCTAACTGAAAAGATGGTAACAAATTGCAAGCTTTCGAGATTACGCAGGTCTCTTCATCAGGCTAGTAGGTGCGTCAATTCTGATGCGCAAGTTTAAATCTCCCTTCCGCTGCGGCGATACTTGCCGTGGAACACATATTTAGTCTCTTTGTACTCCAAAAGTGGCCATTCTTTATACATACATATATATATATATATATATATATATATATATATATATATATATATATATATATATACACATACAGTACAGACCAAAAGTTTGGACACACCTTCTCATTTAAAGATTTTTCTGTATTTGCATGACTATTGTAAGGCAGCGCTAGTCATCATAATGGGGAATACTCGCTTTGCTGCGACAATCAATGCACACGTGCAATGTCTTTCCGTTTTTAAACAATGCTCAGCAGTTTATTACTTCATAAACCACAGTTCACACAGTTCATCTTAGTCCGCCACAGGCATGTTTACACACTTAACATCCGGGAGTCTCTCAAGTAGCAGACAGGCCCAAGTGGCCCAAGTAACAGCCTTCAGCAAGGTAATAAAATAGCAATGTCCATATTAATGTCCATATAACACAGGGTATTACCTTTGCCGGGTTTAGCTGTCTCAGTCCATTACTCCGCCACCAGTGTGGCTTTGCGGCTTCCCAGGTGGGGGTCTCCAGCCGTCGTTCCCTCAAAGGCCACTGACATCCACACAAGATCCAGGCTCTGCCTTTCAGGACTCTTCCTCAAGCCTCTGCCTTCCAAGGCCACTAGCATCCACACAGGATCCCGTCTTTGCCTTTCAGGCAGCCAGGCTTCACTCGGCCTCACTAGGCCTCTCACAAACGGTGTCCCACACACACGGAGCACAGGCCTCACGCCTCACACCGAACACACCCGTCTCAAATTACCAGGGTTTATATATCCTGTGCACACACACACAAACTGACAGGACCTTGCTGATGTCACAGTCATGTGATCAGTCAGCTGTGTGTATAGGTCCTGTGTGCTGTCCCAATCATGTGTACAGACCTTTACTGTGCATACAGGACCTGTGTGATGTCACAGTCATGTGACCAGTCACCTGAGGGGAAAGGTATATGGTCAGGTAAAACACATCCTAGACCATTACCGTAATGCAAGCACGTCACTGCATTACACTATGAAAATTGTACATTCACACTGAAGGCATCAAAACTATGAATTAACACATGTGGAATTATATAGTTAACAAAAAAGTATGAAACAACTGGAAATATGTCTTATATTCTAGGTTCTTCAAAGTAGCCACCTTTTGCTTTGATGACTGCTTTGCACTCTCTTGGCATTCTCTTGATGAGCTTCAAGAGGTAGTCACCGGAAATGGTCTTCCAACAATCTTGAAGGAGTTCCCAGAGATGCTTAGCACTTGTTGGCCCTTTTGCCTTCACTCTGCAGTCCAGCTCACCCCAAACCATCTCGATTGGGTTCAGGTCTGGTGACTGTGGAGGCCAGGTCATCTAGCATAGCAACCCATCACTCTCCTTCTTTGTCAAATAGCCCTTACACAGCCTGGAGGTGTGTTTGGGGGCATTGTCCTGTTGAAAAATAAATGATGGTCCAACTAAACGCAAACCAGATGGGATAGCATGCTGCTGCAAGATGCTGTGGTAGCCATGCTGGTTCAGTATGCCTTCAATTTTGAATAAATCCCCAACAGTGTCACCAGCAAAGCACCCCCACACCATCACACCTCCTCCTCCATGCTTCACGGTGGGAACCAGGCATGCAGAGTCCATCCGTTCACCTTTTCTGCGTCGCACAAAGACACGGTGGTTGGAATCATAGATCTCAAATTTGGACTCATCTGACCAAAGCACAGATTTCCACTGGTCTAATGTCCATTCCTTGTGTTCTTAGCCCAAACAAGTCTCTTCTGCTTGTTGCCTGTCTTAGCAGTGGTTTCCTAGCAGCTATTTTACCATGAAGGCCTGCTGCACAAAGTCTCCTCTTAACAGTTGTTGTAGAGATGTGTCTGCTGCTAGAACTCTGTGTGGCATTGACCTGGTCTCTAATCTGAGCTGCTGTTAACCTGCGATTTCTGAGGCTGGTGACTCGGATAAACTTATCCTCAGAAGCAGAGGTGACTCTTGGTCTTCCTTTCCTGGGAATGTCCTCATGTGAGCCAGTTTCTTTGTAGCGCTTGATGGTTTTTGCAACTGCACTTGGGGACACTTTCAAAGTTTGCCCAATTTTTCGGACTGACTGACCTTCATTTCTTAAAGTAATGATGGCCACTCGTTTTTCTTTACTTAGCTGCTTTTTTCTTGCCATAATACAAATTCTAACAGTCTATTCAGTAGGACTATCAGCTGTGTATCCACCTGATTTCTGCACAACACAACTGATGGTCCCAACCCCCTTTATAAGGCAAGAAATCCCACTTATTAAACCAGACAGGGCACACCTGTGAAGTGAAAACCATTTCCGGTGACTACCTCTTGAAGCTCATCAAGAGAATGCCAAGAGTGTGCAAAGCAGTCATCAAAGCAAAAGGTGGCTACTTTGAAGAACCTAGAATATAAGACATATTTTCAGTTGTTTCACACTTTTTTGTTAAGTATATAATTCCACATGTGTTAATTCATAGTTTTGATGCCTTCAGTGTGAATGTACAATTTTCAAAGTCATGAAAATACAGAAAAATCCTTAAATTGGAAGGTGTCCAAACTTTTGGTCTGTACTGTATATATATATATATATATATATATATATATATATATATATATATATATATATACACATACATATATATGGGGCAATTCTTATGGTGACTATATATCTTTAGCCACAAACATTTACGGTGTCCCATATTTTCATTAGTGCTACTTATAAAATATTAACAAGAGAGCACTATTTATGAGTAACCATAATTGGGTAAGTATTATAGATGGAAGGAGTTTTAGGTTGGTTTCTCTAATAACCACCAAGATCAGATTATTCACCATGATTGACAAAAGAAAGAAAGACACTTCGTGAATCTATTAAACAAACTTAGATGGGCTACCAAGATGACATATGGCATCAGCATAATGATACAAAAAAAGAGAAAGACACTTTGTGAGTGGATTTAAATAAATTTAAATGGGCTACAAGCATAACAAATGGCACCAGCGTGAGGATACAGGTTGGTGACAAAAAAAGATTGAATGACTGACCCTACGCTGTCCCAGACTATTTTAAGTCTACCTGACAGCGGAGGTTAGCACCCTAGAACCTGCGCATTGGTGCCCCAGCTCAACAATGGCTGACCCTAAGCAAGCTGGACCTAGAGAAATCCCTCATCTACTGAAAACAGCCAAAAGAAAGCTGCTCATTTAATCTTTTTGGGTGTATAGAACCCAAGCAGAAGATCCATCTTGCCTCATGCTGCAAAATGGATCTATCCCAGTCACCACCTCGTATATTTTTTTCTACCTTCTAGATTCCCAAGAATTTAATTGAGATCAGTCTCCCATGTACATGATTGACATGTTTTGCTATGGGGGTGTCCCTTTTTTTTTATACCACCACTCAGATGTTCCCCAATGCGTCGCCTGAATTCTCTTTTTGTCTTTCCGACATAAATGAATCCACAAGCATATGTCACTCTATAGATCACTCCTTCACTTGCTAAATGATCTTCTGTTGTAGAACCTGCCAGTATTCGTGTCAGAAAAGGTCTTGCTCCCTTCAATGGCTTTGCATGCCACACAGCCGCTACACCTGAAACAACCATTTATTCTCTGTGGCAACCATGTCATCTTTTCCGGTGATGTGTAGCGGCTGTGTACAATGCGATTCCTTAGTGACCAGCCCTTTGAATACATAATTTGTGGCTATGCTGGTAAAAGGTCCCCAATATCATCATCCATTTTCAATATTTGCCAATGTCTGTTAAATATTTCTCTCACCTTCGTAGCACCATTGTTAAACGTAGTTATGAACTGTAAACGCTGTTAATTGTCTGATTCTTTTTGCTTAGGGGAAAGCTAGTCCGTCCTGTTTTTCCTAAGGGCATCCTGATAGGCTATTTTCAGAATCCTATCTGGGTAAACCCTATCCAAAAATCTGTTACGTAAATCTGCTGCCTGTTTAAAGGTACAGGGGCAACTCACTAAATTAGAATATCATCAAAAAGTTAATTTATTTCAGTTCTTCAATACAAAAAGTGAAACTCATATATTATATAGAGTCATTACAAACAGAGTGATCTATTTCAAGTGTTTATTTCTGTTAATGTTATTATTATGGCTTACAGCCAATGAAAACACAAAAGTCATTATCTCAGTAAATTAGAATATTTTATAACAACAGCTTGAAAAATGTTTTTAAAATCCGAAATGTTGGCCTACTGAAATGTATGTTCAGTAAATACCTACCTGTAATCCATCTATCTCCTAAGACAACATTGAACCCGTTTTGAGCTTTTTAACACAAACACAGCCCAATAAATGTGACCTCACAATATAAGCATATGATAAACTAGAGCCTGTTTAACACTGCACAGCCCTAACAAACTCTTTAGGCTTTTTTAATTGTAAAATGCTTCAAAAAGTATCCCTTTTTGAGGGCAGATGCATGGCTTGCAGATGTTTACACATAAGTGCAAGACATTAGAGAAGCCGTGATTCTTTCCATAAGAGGTAGTACAAAATTATCCATGTTTGAGAGTATCAAGAGGTTTGTTCTTTGCTAAATGAAAAAGTGATATCTCTTTCACAAGCTGTCCAAAAATCTCTGCTTTGGGATCAGCAGATAGCAATATGCTCACTAGATAGATAACGAAGAAGCTATGGCAAGTTCTTACCAAGCCATAAAATATGATCAATATTTTTGGGATCCTAAAGAGGTTTGCTGTTTGCAAAATGAAGAAACAATGGCACATTCCTAAGCCATTTCTTTAGGGGCCAGAAACAAGTGAAGAAGCAACGGCTTCTTAACTAGAACACAGGTTTGCTAGTTGCAAAATTAATAGATAATTACATTTTTTTTTATCAATCGGTCCAAAAATTATCTTATTACTGAGAGGGTAGGAAGAGCATAGCTGTTCTCAAAAAGAAAAATCAATGACTTGTGAACAAGCCATGAACAAAATGATCCCTATTTTCGGAGCATGTTTATGTACCAAGAAAAGTATATGCTTTCCAGTAGCAGTACAGTTATACATCACACTGGACAAGCACAGGAAATGTGTGCAAGTGCCTAGAGGCAGGAGAAGTGGCAGCAGTAGCAACCACACAGTGAAGAATATCACATCTGATATAATATGTTTGACTGATTTTGGCCAGCCCTGGCAGTACCAGCAGCAGACGTGCAGTAGAGAACTATACAATACAGTGGGCAGGCATGCAGATCGATAGCTGTCCTGCCTGTCTAGTGGCAGTGGAAGCAGTTGCACAGTTTGTAGAAATATGAGAAGGCAGGCAAGGAGACATCTGGCAGTGTAGAACCAGCAACACATTATAGACGATATGATGGACAGGGAGCAAATATCTTGTTGAATGTGGGCCATCAGCATTGACATCAGGTGAATAGGGTAGAAACAATGGACAGGCAGATGTTATGGCTAATCTAACCACTGGCATCAGCCATAGGAAAATGAAAGTCAGCACTTATCCATGCCCGATTCATTTTGACAAGGTTTTCATGTCTGCTGAGGATAATGTAGTCCGCTTTGGTATGATAAAGTCACCACGCTGAACAACCTCTCATGCCACTGGTCCAATCTGCTGACCCAAAAGTCCATGGATCTGGGTTCAGGGTATTTGCCGGAGAAAGGACACAGTCCAAGTATGACTGAACCTGGCTGTTTAGTTGGTGCGTCTGTTTGTTGAAGAGCGTCAGCTTGTCACAGAGGCAGATAAAACATTTGATCCATTATGTCAAATATACTGTACCTGTTATGGCTGCCTCATTGTAGCCCTAGTGCTGGCAGTGGCTGGGCAATGTTGGCTATTTGGGAAGTGGATAGGGGTCTTGTGGTTAGTCGTGAATTCAGGCGTTGTCTGCTTGTCAGAAGCTTTGCCAACCAGGGAACAACTTATCCTGGTAATATGTCAATTTAGACTCCCTCCCAGAAGCAGGAAAAAAATCCTCCATCTTGCTGTTATAGCAAGTGTTTAAAAGCAGGGCTAGCCACAAAAAAAAATTCCTTTGTTTGATAGATATGCCGGCAAGCATTCCAGCATATAGCTTGCCATATTCGCCAGCACGACTAAAGGCTTGATTAGTTCAACCTGCTGCGACAGTTTGTCACCATGGCCAACATCATCATCATTTTCACTATGTCCTCCTTCCTCCTGCTGTGTTTGGTACTACTTCTGCCAGGACAACTGGAACCAGCTGTTCTATTGTTTTAGTGCTGCTGCAGCTAGCGACTCCCACATTTTTAGTCATGGCATGTATTATTTTTTGTCTTATGCGATCACGTCCATTGCCAGTGCGACTTTATAAAATTTACAAAAATGTTTAACCACATACTTACAAGCATGAAAAAATATGGAATTCACAGAAATGCTACATAGGGAGCATGTGACGGTCCAAAAGCCTAATGCAACAGTAGCACGTCCATAATATTGGTGTGGCATTTAAAGTGGGGAAAATAATTATTTTTATACACTGCCGATTATACAAGTTTTCCCACGTACTAAGAATGGAGAGGTCTAATTTTCATCATATGTATTCTTCAACTTTGAGAAACAAAGTCTAAAAAAAAACCCCAAAAAAACAGAAAATCACATTGTATGACTTTAGCGAAATTAAATTACATTTTGTTGCATTAAATAAGTATTTGATACAATAGAAAAACAGAACTTAATATTTGGCACAGAAACCTTTGTTTGCAATTACTGAGGTCAGACGTTTTCCTGTAGTCATTGACCAAGTTTTCACACACAGCAGCAGGGATTTTGGCCCACTCCTCCATTCAGATTTTCTTCAGATCTTTCAGGGTTCGGGGCTGTCGTTGGGCAACATTGAGTTTCAGCTCCCTCCAAAGATTTTCCATTGGGATCAGGTCTGGAGACTGGCTAGGCCACTCCAGGACTTGAAATGCATCTTACGGAGCCAATCCTTAGTTGCCCTGGCTGTGGGTTTCAGGTCACTGTCAAGCTGGAAGACCCAGCCACAACCTATCTTCAATGCGCTTACTGACGGATGGAGGCTGTAAGCCCAAATCCTGTGATACATGACACCATCCTCCCTTCAATACGGTGCAGTTGTCCTGTGCCATTTGCAAAATAGTACTCCCAAAGTATGATGTTTCCCCCACCATTCTTCACCGTTGGAACAGTGTTCTTGGGGTTATACTTATCTTTCCTCTTCATCCAAATACGGCGAGTGGAGCTGATATCAAAAAGTTTTATTTTGGTTTCATCTGACGACATGACCTTCTACCATACCTCCTGTGGATCACCCAGACATTCATTGACTAACTTCGAATGGGACTGGACATGTGCTGGCTTGAGCAGGGGGACCTTGCAAGCCCTGCAGGATTTTAATCAATGACGGCGTAGTGTGTTACTAGCGGTAATGTTTGAAACTGTGGTCTCAGCAATCTTCACGTCATTGACCTCCCGTGTAGTTCTGGGCTGTTTCCTGACCTTTCTCAGAATCAACCTTACCACATGAGGTAAGATCTTGCATGCAGCCCCAGACCGAGGAAGATTGAGGCTGTGTGCCCACGATGCGGATTTAATGAGTTTCCGCGGTAGCATTTCTGCCGCGAAAATGCATTAAAAACGCTTGTTAAGTTGTCTGCCATGCAACCCAATGATAACCCGCATGTGCTGAGCACATACTGCGGAAATTTCCGCTGCGGATTATCATTGCGGAAAAATCTGCAGCACAACCATTTCTTGTGCGAAATCGCCTCCATTGACTTGATTTGAACCGCATAACATCCGCATGTATACATGTATGCATGCGGATGTTATGAGGCTCAATGCGCGGATGGTACCCGGGTCTAGAGAAGAGGAGACTCTCCTCCAGACCCGGGTACCATAAGTAAAAAAAAGAATTAAAACGTAAAAAATAAAAAAACATTATACTTACCTCTCCGGCGGCCCCAGGTATCCTCTCCGGTGGTGTCCTCTGTCATCGGCGTCCCACGGTGTTCTGAAAGGACCTGCGGTGATGTCATTTAGTCATGTGATGGCCACGCTGATGTCAGCAGTCGCGTGACCTGTCAGCTGACTAAATGACGTAACCGCAGGTCCTTTCAGAAAACCGCGGGATGCCGAAGACACCACCGGAGAGGAGACCGGGGGCTGCCGGAGAGGTAAGTATAATGTTTTTTTTTTATTTTTTACGTTTTAATTCTTTTTTTTACTATTGATGCAGCATTTAAAGCAGCATAAGTTGGCAACACAATATAAATCCATGCCAGTTGTATGGATTTATATTGTGTGACCAACTTGTCAAGCACTTTTCCAAGTGGTGCTCAAAATCGCTTGGAAAAGCTCTTGAAAAAACGCATGCGAAAATACATGCAAAAACACGTAAAAACACTTCTCCCTGGCAGAAAAAACGCATGTTAAATCCGCATGCGTTTTTTCTACCAGGGAGAGGCAGAAACGCTCAGGAAAAATCAGCATCAATTCAGCATCGTGGGCACATACTCTGACAGTCATCCTGTGTTTCTTCCATTTTCTAATAATTGTGCAGGCTTACAATTTTGTCCCTGGTGTCCTTAGACAGCTTTTTGTTCTTGGCCATGGTGGAGAGGTTGGATTGTGATTGAGTCTGTGGACAGGTGTCTTTTATACAGGTAATGAGTTCAAACAGGTACAATTAATACAGGTAATGAATGCAGAGTAGGAGGGTTTCTTAAAGAAAAACTAGTAGGAACTGGTAGGTGAATAAAAACTTATTTCATGCAATAAAATGCAATTACATTTTTTAAAAATCATACTATGTGATTTCTGTTTTCTTTATTTTTACATTCTGTCTCACAGTTGAAGTGTACCTATGATATAAATTACAGACCTCTCCATTCCTTGTAGGTATGCTGCAACAGACTTGCACAATTAAATGTTTTGACTCAATGTAATTTCTTTCTTTTTACATATTTTCCTAAGCAAATTAAATTCTCCTGGCCAAAAGAATGACGTAACAATAAATGCCAGCTGGGTACATGGATTCCAAATGAGACAACAGCCCACACTATAGTTTTTGGGTGTACTGTTGCCAAACAATGAACATGCGACAGTATCACGCAGTATTATCATGGGTGTACAGCTGCTAAATTAGACTAGTAAAACAGGTATACAAAAAGTGAAATATGTAATTTTTGATAAAAAAAAAACAACCCCTTTTTTCCCAAAAGTATGTGACAAGAAATGCCAGGTAGGTACACAGCGCAAAAGTCAGAATCTGCAACAGCACACTGCATTTATATGGCGTGTACAGATTTAATGTTGGACTATCAAAACAAGTGTGCAAAAACAAACAAACTGAAAACACAAAAGCTTTGTGAAGTAGACAGTTACATTACATTTTTGGGAATTTGGACAAATAGGTTATATTTTTTAAAAGAAAATAAAAAAAAACCTGTGAGGAGCTGCCCATTTTCTAAAGACTATGATACTTTTCCAGCAACAGACCACCATTTTTGTTAATATTATTGTGTTTTATTACTGATTTACTTGTTATGTTTTATATAGCTCCGCTAACTTGTCAGTATGTGCACTAGATTCACTTGTACAATGTCCAGCATTCCATTAATCTGTATCTCAGGAATATCTAACCATTGTTCCAATAGCCAATAATCTCGTTATGTGTGTGTAGATCGTAGACACAGTGGAGCCGTCCCCACAGGGGGTCTTGCATGCAGTCTCAGATGAAGGCTTCTAGAATATTCTTCATTGTTTAGTGAACAGTGAATGTTTAAGGGGGAGGGTGTGATCACTTCTGACCTGGGAGGGGACTGAGCCCAGTGGAAGAAAGGACAGACATGTTTTAGGAGGGTGGGGTGGAAGGATTGAAGTTAGAGGATGGAGACAGTGAGCATGGCCTCCTACAAAGCCAGTGGAACTACTGAACCCAGATTCGGAATTTGAGGACTGAGAGAACTGTTTTTTGGCCATTTACCTGGAATTGCTTATTACCATGGCTGTGATCAATAAAATATTGTTGCATCGTTTATCAGCCTAGGTGATTACTTACAACCCACAACCACACATCTTTACAAAACCCCTTCACAAAAAGAAATAATTTCTAATAGATGTCGCTTATGGCTTGTCCGTCTTACAAATCCTACAGCGCAATCAACCAGCAAAATATGTCTTAGAGCACTGACATATACAAGATACAGGAAAAGAAAAATATGCAAGACATAAAATATGTTCTTTATATTTTATATCTGCCATATTTTTCTTCTTCTGTGTCTTACAACTCAGAAAACACCCTGGGATGTATTAACAGAAGCATACAGTCTAGATCACGTGAAGTCATTATCGGTCTTTACTCCTCTTTGGTCAGACCTCATCTGGAATACTGTGTACAGTTTTGGGCACCACATTTTAAAAAAGACATAGACAAACTGGAGCAAGTTCAGAGAAGAGCGACCAGAATGGTGACTGGTCTGCAAACCATGTCCTATGAGGAACGGTTGCAGGATTTGGGAATGTTTAGCTTGCAAAAAAGAAGACTGAGAGGAGACTTAATAGCTGTCTACAAATATGTCAAGGGCTGTCACATTGTAGAAGGATCATCTTTATTCTCATTTGCACAAGGAAAGACTAGAAGCAATGGGATGAAACTAAATGGGAGGAGACAAAGATTAGATATTAGAAAAAACTTTTTGACAGTTAGGGTGATTAATGAGTGGAACAGGCTGCCACGAGAGGTGGTGAGTTCCCCTTCAATGGACGTCTTCAAACAGAGGCTGGACAGACATCTGTCTGAGATGATCTAGTGAATCCTGCTTTGAGCAGGGGGTTGGACCAGATGACCCAGGAGGTCCCTTCCAACTCTACCATTCTATGATTCTATGATTCTCGAACAAACAAGCCTTGGTTTCAGTATTTTTCCTCAGTAGGAAAATTAAGACGGATGGGACTTAATCTGGCCTCCTTTGTTTGTAGTGCGTCAAGAATAAAAAAAAAATGGTGTTATCAAGGTGCTATCATGAAATATGTCACAGATCAATCGCTTCACAATTATACGGACTCCGCTGGTCCTAGGTCCTGAACCTCCAAATTACTTGAATCTATGTATTATTATTCACATATTGAAACTTCACTCCTATATTTTATGTTTTTCAATGCAGTAGTACACCTCACTCCATTTTAGCTCTCAAGCAGTCGTCCATGTTTGTTCACGTACGTAAAAAGAATGGTACGAATGTCCATAACAGGAATAAAATATAAACTATTGGAATATATTATAAACAGCAATATTTTCTATTTATTATCATCATAATAAAGTGTCTTATTTCAAATATTTTTTTTTTGATTTCTATGCTTATTGAGGTAGATCATCTAAAAGGCAAATGGGTGCATAATAAAGAAATTTGAAGTTATTTTTCAAAGCTTTCTGCATAAAAGAAACACAGATTAAAAAAAAAGAAACAAACAGCTTACTTAACCTACAATAACATCTCTCATCGTGAAGTAATTGAAAAGATAAGCAAAGTAATGATGGGCACAGAGGTGCCATTAGAATACCTGCCTTGCTGAAGATCAAATCCCTAGCTGATTCTGGGTATGAGAACATGATCCCCGAGATATGCAGAAATTAAGCCAGAAAAAAATATCAATTCAGTGTCTCTAATAAACACTACAAGAAAGCCAGAATGAAAATCCCACATTTCTAGAACTAGTTATTTCTAAATAAATCCAGTAGCTTTATGGTTGCTTAAGTTGACTGATTTGCAAAAGTGTTATATTCTGTATTTAACCCCAAAGCCAGTTTTTACCTTCCTGACCAGGTCAAATTTTTCAAATCTGACCAGTGTCATTTTATGTGGTAATATATCTCTGGAATGTTTCCACATAGCTCAGTGATTCTGAGACTTTATGTTGGTAGTAAATTTAGCTTGATATGATTTGCGTTTATTTATGAAAAAAAAAAAAAAATTGAAAAAATTAGCAATTTTAGAACTGTGAAATTTTATGGCCTTAAAACAGATGGTTATACCACACAAAATAGTTAATAAATAACATTTACCCCATGTCTACTTTATATCAGCATCATTTTTTTAAAAATACTTTTTTTTGTGGGAGGGATGTTAAAAGGGTTAAAAGTTTAGCAGCAATTTCTAATTTCAATAAAGTTACAAAATCTATACTTTAGGGACCACTCCAATTTTAAAGTGACTTTGAGGGCTTATATGCTAGAAAACCCACAAACAAGACATTTTCAAATCTGCCCCCCTCAAAGTATTTATAACTGCATTCAAAAAGTTTGTTAACATTTTAGGTGCCCCACAAGATTTAATGCAATCTAAAACAATAAAATGAAAAATCACACTCTTGTTTACTAAAATGTTGCGTTAGCCTCAAATTTTTCACTTTCACAAGGTTAAAAACAGCGAAAATTTCTCTTGAGGTTCCAAAACAGCAGAAAGTGAGGAAATTGTCTAGGGGGGAGCATCTTGAACTCACAAGTGCTTCACAGAAATGTAAAACATTGGGCCGTGAAAATGAAATATAACATTTTTTCAACAAAAATATTGATTTATCCCCAAATTCCTCATTTTCACAAGGATAAAAGGAGAAAATGGATCTCACAATTTGTTATGCAATTTTTCCTGAGTACAGGGATTCTCTATATGTGGTTGGAAACTACTGTTTGGGCATATGGTAGGGCTCGAAAAGAAAAGAACAGCATTTGACTTTTGGAGCACAATTTTTGCTAGAACAGATTGTGGACAGCATATCATATTAGGAGAGCCGCTAAGGAGCCAAAAAAAACAGAAACCCCCGCAAGTGACCCCATTTTGGAAACTACACACCTTGAGGAATTCATCTAGGGCTGCAGTATTCATTTTAAACCCACAGGTGACTCACAAAATTGTATGACATTGGGATGTGAAAGTGAAAAATTTAATTTTTACCACTAAAATGTTGGTTTAGTCCCAAGTTTTTAATACTCAAAAGAGCTATTAGGAGAAAATGGATCACATAATATATTGCACAACTTCTCACTAGTAAGATGATATGCGGACAGAAACTACTTATCCATCATAGTGCAGTTCTCAGAAGGGAAGGAGCACCATATTGGAGTGCAGATTTTGCTGCAGTGGTTTGCAAGTTTCATATCATATTGGCAAAGTCCCCGAGGTGCCAGAACAGCAACCCCCCCCCACCTATAAATGACCCAATTTTACAAACTATCCCTTTAAAATGAATTGATCTAGAAGTACAGTAAGCATATTGACACCACAGATGTTTCACAGAATGTAACACCATTGTGCATTTTTAGCACACTAAAATGTTGTTTTAGTCCGAGATTTTACAGATTCACTAGAGATGGGCGAACCTGAACAGTAAAGTACGGTTATGGATCCCGAACACGGACTTCTTTACGGGTATGGACCCGTAAACGGGACCCGTTACGGGTTCAACACCCAGAACATCGGGTGTTTCCCACACTGTCACGCTTACCCCCGGTCACAGGTGTTGGCTTTTGAAACTACTACTCCCAACAGCCAGATAACAGAGAGAGCAGGCACCGCTGATGGGAGTAGTCATCAGCCGACACCTGTGTTCCAAGTATAAAAAAAAAAGTTAAAATAAATAAATCTTGAAATAAAAATAAAAAACACAAGTATACTCGCCTTAATGTCTAATCCCTGAAGCCCTTGTCCCTTGTAAAAAAATCAAAAAACACCATAAATACTCACCATAACGCCTAATTACCGATGCCCATTTCACCTGTAAAAAAGAAAAAAAGAAAATAAATGACCATAATACTCACCTGTCCGCCATAATCCATAATGTCCCACGAAGATCCGGATCACTTGAAGCGCAGTCACATCAGCTGATGTGACTGCTATCCCTGGCAATTGGCTACACACTGACAGAAGAGTAATAGCTCCAGCAGTGTATAGAGCTGAGCTGCTGTGAGAAAGTTCACAGGATTTCATCAGCTGATGAGCCCAGTGATCTCACTTATGGCACTGCTGCTGAGAAAGTTCTCACGCAGCGGCAGTGCCATAAGTGAGGTCATCGGGGCTCATCAGCTGATGAATGCCTGTGAACTTTCTCACGGCACTTCAACACTATACACTGCCTGTGTCAGTGTGTAGCTGGCTGTCGTGTAGACAAGTGATCCAGATCGTTGTGGGACAGTATGGATTATCTTCACAGCAGACAGGTAAGTATTATGGTGGGTTATTATTTTTTCTCTTTAATATGGGACAATGGCTTCAGAGGATTAGGTGTTAGGTGAGTATAAATTTGCTTTTTTATTTTCTGCTTTTTATAGGGGACAATGGCTTCAGGGATTAGGTGTTAGATGAGTTTAACCATGTTTTTATTTTTGAATAAATGTGTAAAACAGTGTGGACTTTTATTTCAAATTTATAATTTATTTAAAATTAAAGCGCACGTCAGCAGGATTGTGCTCAGTAAACTACATACACTGTCAGGTGGGCGACACTACACTGATTAAAATGATACCATGGTTGATGAAATCAGTCCTGTGGTTCTTGTGTAATCTTTACTTTCAGTTTGGAGATAATGATATGCTCGTGATTTGGGGCGGCCTGTGGGGTGGACTCGATCTGGTGCTCTGCTTACATATTCATCTGTATGCTGTTATGACAGGTCACTGTGCATTCAGTGACCTGCCTATTTTACATAACGTATCTTGTAGTGCGGGGCTATGTAAAATAGGAGGCAGGTCAGTGAACGATCTACCCACAGCTATTAACCAGGTAAATCTTGCGGTCAATCTCTGGCAGCGGGATTTAATACGCGCCGGCCAGTAGCATGTCATAAATCCCACCCATCGGCGCACTTGTCACGTGATCGCGGGGCGCCGATAGGTTTGTCATGACAGCCAGGGGTCGGCAGAAGACCCCTATGCCTGTCATTACGATCCTCCCGTGTACGTCACCTTGTGGCTGGCGTTCATAGGAGATCGTGATTTTTGCTTTACATAGCAGTGCTGATGCATTGCAATGTATAGCACAGCTGATGCATTGCTATGTATAGCACAAGTGATCAGACGATCGCAGCTTCAAGTATTCTAGGGGGACTATTAAATACAGTAAAAAAAGAAAAAAAAGTTAAAAAAAAAAAAGTTCAAATCACCCTCCTTTTTCCCCACTGAAAATAAAATAATTAAAAAAAAAAAAAACATATTTGGTATTGCTGTGTTCAGAAATGTCCAATCTATCCAAATAGAAAATAAATGAGTCCGATCAGTAAACGGTGTAGGGAGAAAAAAATAGAAATGCCATAATTAAGTTTTTTTGCCCACTGCAACATTGCAATAAAATGCAGTAAGAGGCGATCAAAACATCAACCCCAATATGATATCAGTAAAAACATCAGCTCAGGTCGCAAAAAAGAAGCTATCAAAAAGCCCCAGATCCCGAAAATGTAAACGCTATGGGTCTCGGAAAATGGCGACAAACACAAAAACTGTTTTTTCATACAGAATTTTTTTTCACCACTTAAATAAAAAATAAACTATACATGTTTGGTATCTTCGTACTCGTATTGACCTGGGGAATCATATTGCCAGGTCAGTTTACCACATAGTAAACATGGTAAATAAAAAAACCAAAAAACAATTGTGAAATTGCACTTTTTTTGCAATTTGACCGGACTTGGAATTTTTTTTTCTCTGTTTTCCAGCACACTATATGGTAAAATTAATGGTACCATTCAAAAGTACAACTCGTTCTGCAAAAAAACAAGCCTTCATACGGCTATATTGCAGATATAAAAAAAAGTTATGGCTCTTGGAAGAAGCGGAGGAAAAAACAAAAATGAAAATAGGAAAATGGCCATGGCGTGAAGGGGTTAAAATTTATTTTATGTTTTTGGCTGGTTTTTTTTTGTGTCATTGTAGGTGATTTCATCTAACTCACTAGTTGTGACTTTTTAAAAAGACTCCTGCAGTGACTTTATATATGGCAAAATTTTACAAAACGTGCTACTTTTTAGCCCTAAAAGTTGCCAAAAGGGTTACAGACAAAAACATTTTTTTTTTACTTTGCACAAAATTCATGAACTGCGTGTGCCATTTTAAAAAATAGTCTGTAAACGGCAATGAATAGCACAAGCCAAAAAAGGAACAGTGGCTGAAAAGAAAAAAAAAAAAGTGATGGATCAGGGACATAATTTTGGTTTCCACCAATGAAGTAGAGCAGTGGCGTTCTTCTTAAACACTACTCTGCTTACCCTGTCTCAGTGTACACAGCAAAGCTTATGGAGACTGCACCAAAAGTCAGTTTAAAATTGCAATATTTATACAAATATTTTTGTTGTCTGGATATTTACATATAAAGATGAAGTAAAAAAAAAAAACGCAATAAAAATAATGAAAAAAGTGGATTTAATAAAAGCATTTAAGCACAATGAACTGGAAGCTAAAACAAAAAGATAACAAACAAGTTGTGATTGCCAAATACAAAATACTCAAAAGCCAATTGCTAGTAATTCACTTCTTATTTTGAGCTGTGGCCACTGATATGTCAACATATAATGCTCAACTTCATAAAAGATTTTGAGCTTAGCCCATCATCTTAGCTAACAAAACAAACAATTAGGCATTTGTGGTTTTTCCTCTTAGAAGGGTTGTCCAAAATCAACATATTGATGACCTATTCATAAGATAAGTAATCAAAATAAGATTGAAGAGGGTCTGACACCCCAACTATCAGCTGGTATCACCTACAGTGGAGAGTCAGATGGAATATGTACGGAGTGGAACAGCACAGCTCTGTACACTGCTCAGTGGCCTCTGCTGGGTACTGCAGATCAGCTCCAAATGAAGAGAATAGGAGCTGATCTGCAGTATCTGGCAATAGCCATTAAATAGATAGTACCAATATAAGACCAATAAATCAAAGGCCCTCCTATGTACCAAGCATAAATCCTACATAGAAAAAAATAGGAGTACACAGCCAAGTAAAGGTAAAATATAACAAATTTTATTAAGGCAGAAATAATAAAAATATTAAAAACCAACAAGAAGTTGTACCAAGAATATAGACCTGACCTAGGGGGCATATATACTATATCACAAGTTAGTCACAATGTAGGTATAGATATGTCTGGGGAATAACATGCACTATACAGTGGTTAAGTATGGATATATCTTTTCTCTGATGCCCTGTTGTGTCTACCCGCTGTCTCCACAATATATCCATACTTTCCACCTGTAACAAGTATATAGTGCATGTTATTCTCCAGATATATCTATACTACATCTATACTATATCTATACTTACCTTGTGACTAACTTGTGATATAGCATATATGCCCCCTAGTTCAGGTCTACATTCTTGGTACAACTTATTTGTTGGTTTTTAATAGTTTTATTATTTCTGCCTTAATAAAATTTGTTATATTTTACCTTTACTTGGCTGTGTACTACTATTTTTTTCTATGTAGGATTTAGCCATTAAATAGAGTATGGGGCCTGTCTCTTCAAACCCTGTTAACATCCGGACACCACCAGAGGCGACTGCTGAATATGTCTGGTGTCAGGCCCCCACCAATCTGATATTGATGACGTATTCTAAGTATAGGCTATTAATCTAAAAATAATGAACAACCTCTTCAAAATGCATGAAAGGTTATTTTTAAGCTCTATATGTAAGTAATATATATATAATTACGCATATATACATAATAGTATAATTGTCAGTCTTACCCCAGAACAGATTTTCCAGTTTCATCAGGTTTTCGCACTGTAAATGGGCTTGGATCAATGCCAACATTTTTTGGCATGAAGTCTCTGAAAAGTCAAGTGATACTTATCAGTACATATTCAATGGTTAATCATTTCATCAGTACCTTTTAATGGTTATATTACAGCCTGAAGGCAATGTAACTTACCTTGCAGAATTTGTCATAGACAGACAAAAAGTGTCATCAAAACTGCTCAGTTCATAAGGCCGAAAGAACTCTGTGTATATATTGACCTCCTCATTATTCCGGTGATGCTTCTTTATTGTCATCTTCTTCACGTTTTCACCACTCAGCACTGTTAACAAAAGCATTTGGTTGGTAACAAGGATATTGTCATTCTACTGTGACAGCAATCAAATCCAAAATCCTTTAGGCTATGTGCCCACGATGCAGAAATGAAGCAGAAAACTTCTGCAGCATTTCTGCATCTCCCTGGCAGAAAAAACGCATGCAGATTGTGCATGCGTTTTTCCTGCAGAATACATGCGGATTCACATGGGTTTCCGCATGCAGATTGACAAGCGCTTTCCAGGCGATTAGCATCACTTGGAAAGTGCTTGACAACTAGGTCACACTATATAAATCCATGCAAACAGCATGGATTTATACAGTGTGAACCGTAAAACAATGCTTAAAATAAAGCTATACTCACCCCCGATGCCCCGGTGTGTGCTGCAGCGCTCGTTCCTGTCTGGTTCCCGGCTGCCGGCATATCGCGAGACACAGCGGTGAAGGGCCTGCGGTCACATGACTGTGACGTCACCGAAGGTCCTTCAGCGCTGCCGGCATGCAGAGAGAGCCGTCGGAAAGGTGAATATAAACTTTGTTATTTTATTCTTTTTTTCACAGGTAGAATGGTACCCAGGTCTGGATGAGAGTCTTCTCTCCTCCAGAACTGGGTACCATCCGTACACTGAATCGCATATTATCCGCGTGTACAAATGTACAGACACGGATTCTATGCGTCTCAATGCAAGTCAATGGCGGCGCTTCCGCAAAATTAATGAACATGCTGCGGATTTATGAGTGCTGCAGAAAAGCTGCGGAAAAATCTGCAGCATGTGCATTGACATTGCGGAATGCCATTGGGGACAATGGGGTGTGGAAGCGCATGAAAAACGCATCGTGGGCACGCAGCCTTATAATACAGGCTTCATTTCTGATCCCTGTATTTTGTGAATGGAGAAATACTAACAATGTGCTGATATTACCACATCCTTAATATACATTTACATCAGAAAAATGTCCAGTCGCAATATAATTCATAGCTATGCCTAGATATAATGTTCATAGACATTTTATAGGTCAGGCTTTAACTAATAATTTCCAACTTGTCAAACGCCAATAGACTAATTTGCAAAGAATGAAAACTATTTGATTCTTTACATTATGTATTTAGTTTTTAAGGTATGTTAACACATCATAGTTTGGAGTCACAAATCTGCAGCAAAACTTGATCTCTGGCAGGAAAGAAGCTGCGTCAAAAACGGTTTTTGGTGCGGTTTTTTAGTGTTTTTTTCACTGTCCTTTTGTCTCTTTATGCATGTACATAAAGTTCAGTGAAAAAAAATCTCATTATGGTTTTGGCATAGTGGGGGAGGTGAATTGCTCAGGAATAGTTTAGACAATGGAAATGCATTGAGTTTGCATGACACTATTTACTTTCACACTATGGGGTCTGCCATTCAGTTGCACAGGCATGGTTCAATTTCACACTTCCCTGGGCCACAAGTATTCTTCAATCTCACAGGTAGCTCAGCTAATGTTTACACTCTACACATCACTAATTTATTTAAACTATCCTAATACAAACAACCATCTTAGTGACCAAGCCAAGATTGTAAAATCACAAAAATAAATGAGTTTCACATACTGCTGTACTTGCTTATTTTCACTAAAAACGCAGCAAAAACTAATAGCTATGTTCACACTTCATGGTTTTTCAGCGTTTTTTCACTACCCATTACTTCCAATGGGTGAAAAACGCTGAAAAAACATGACATACTCCATTTTCCAAAAAAGGCTGCAAGGCACAAAGTAACAGAAAAAAAACATGATATGTGAACAGAAAATTCTGGTTTCTCATAGACTTCGCTGGTACTGCAAACGATGAAAAAAACATGATGTGTGAACAATTTTCAAAATTTTAATTTTCATGCCCTTAAATTAGAGAGGGGTCTAGTTTCCAAAATGCGATCAGCTGTGGGCAGTTTCTAATGTTTAGGCACATCAATGGCTCCCCAAACGCAACATAGTGCTTGCTAATTATTCAAGCAACTTTTACATTCAAAAAGTCAAATGGTGCTCCTTCCCTTCCGAACGCTGCCATGCGCCAAAACAGTGGTTTTCCCCCACATATCGGCTCAGGAGAAATTGCACAACAAATATGTTGCAATTTCTCCGGTTACCCTTATGAAAATGCAAAGTTAGGGGCTGAAAAACATTTTTGTGGGAAAAATGTGAATATTTTATTTTTACGGCTCAATGTTATAAACTTCTGTGAAGCACCCAGGGGTTCAAGGTGCTCACCACACATCTAGATAAGTTTCCTAAGGAACACTTCTCTAGATGTGTGGTGAGCACCCTGAACCCCCAGGTGTTTCACAGAAGTTTATAACGTAGAGCCGTGAAAATAAAACAACCAAAATTTTTCCACAAAAATGATGTTTTAGCCCTAACTCTTTTATTTTCACAAGGGTAAGAGGAGAAATGGACCCCAAAAACTGTTGTGCAATTTCTCCTGAGTACACCAATACCCCATATGTGGGGAAAATACACTGTTTGGGTGCATGGCAGGGGTCAGAAGGGAAGGAGCACTGTGTGACTTTTTGAAGGTAAAATTGGCTGGAATCGAGAGCGGACGCTATGTCGCGTTTGCAGAGCCCCTGATGTGCCTAAAACATAAGTGACCCCATTTTGGAAACTAGACCCCTCAAGGATTTTATCAAGGGGTATAGTGAACATTTTGAACCCAGAGGTACGACACAGAATTTGATAACATTAGGTCATCATATTGAATAAGTTGTCATTAGTCTTCAGCGCAAGTGCTCGCTACTTGTGTTTGCATCGGGTACGCACCAAATATCGCGGGTGCTCGAGTGACATGCTTGAGTATCCGCCCCACATGTTTCACGGTTGTTAGACACCCAAAAAAACATGCGGGGATCGCTCGGGAATGACAGGCAATCCCTGCGAGGTTTTTTTGGCTATATAACAGCGGCAAAACATATGAGGCGGAGACTTAAGCATGTCACTCAAGCACCCGCGATATTCGGTGCATACCCGAGCACCCGATGCAAACTCAAGTAGCGAGCACTTGTGCTCAACACTAGTCACCATATTGTCATAATTTTTTTTCCTTTACTTTTGAAAAAATCCCAACCCCAACCCAAACACAACCCCAACCCCAACCCTATGCCTAGCACAACCCCAACCCTAGCACAACCCCAACTCTAACCCTAGCACAACCCCAACCCTAACCCTAGCACAGCACCAAACCTAGAACAACCCCAACCCTAGCACAACCCCAACTCTAACCCTAGCACAGCACCAACGCTAGCACAACCCTAACGCTAGCACAACCCTAACGCTAGCACAACCCTAACGCTAGCACAACCCTAACGCTAGCACAACCCTAACGCTAGCACAACCCTAACGCTAGCACAACCCTAACGCTAGCACAACCCTAACGCTAGCACAACCCTAACGCTAGCACTACCCTAACGCTAGCACTACCCTAACGCTAGCACAACCCTAACGCTAGCACAACCCTAACGCTAGCACAACCCTAACGCTAGCACAACCCTAACGCTAGCACAACCCTAACGCTAGCACAACCCTAACGCTAGCACAACCCTAACGCTAGCACAACCCTAACGCTAGCACAACCCTAACGCTAGCACAACCCTAACGCTAGCACAACCCTAACCCTAGCACAACCCTAACCCTAGCACAACCCTAACCCTAGCACAACCCTAACCCTAGCACAACCCTAACCCTAGCACAACCCTAACTCTTGCACAACCCTAACTCTAGCACAACCGTAGCGTTTACTTTTTACGCCGTTCCTCATGCGGTATAAGTGATTAGATGACTTTATTGTTTGGGTCGGTGCAATTACAGTTTTTATTTACATTCGTCTTTTTGATCGCGTTTTATTCCATTTTTTGCTTTGCCGTATGATGATAAAGCATCACTTTTTGCTTCGATTTTTTTTTCCTGTGTTCACTAAAGGGGTTAACTAGTGGGACAGTTTTATAGGTCAGGTCATTACGGATGCGGCAATACCAAATATGTGTACTTTTATTGTTTTTATTTAATTATAATATTTATTTATGGGTACAATATATTTTTTTGTGGGGGATTATTTTTTCATTTTTTTTTAATATTTTTACAATTTTTTATTTATTTTTTTTCAATTTCTGAGACTTTATTTTTTAACTTTTACACTTTGTCCCACTATGGGACTTTCATTTTTTGAAGGCTGATCATTTGCACAGCATAAGGATGAAGCACAGGCTGCACACACAAGTTAGGTAGATTGTGCACTGAGCACAATCTAGCTAACGTGCTGATGCCTGGTGACCCGGATGTCGTCTTGACGACATCGGGTCACCATGGCAACTATCCGGACCCAGCATACACAGCGCCGGATAGAAGGTAAGAGGGGGCACTCTTACCGATGCTTGCCCCGGAAATGCTGCGATTGACTTCGATCGCAGCATTTCAGGGGTTAATGTGCCAGGAGCGGTGTGGCACCGCTCCTGCCACATATTACCAGGTGTCAGCTGTGACAATCAGCTGACACCTTGCGGTGATCGCACCAGCAAAGCCTCTGTGCGGGCGCGTTCGCCAGGGCGTAATAATACGTATCTGGTCTAATAGACCCAGGCCTCAGATGCGCATTATCATGCCCCATGTCAGAAAGTGGTTAAAGGGGTTTTCCCACAAACAAAAGTTCATTTTAATCAATAGATTTTGGAATGATAATAACTTCCACAATTGAATGTATTTAAATAAAATGTTCCTGTGCGGAGATAATCTTATAAATGTGCCCCTGCTGTGTACTGTGTAATGGCGGTGTCTGACTGTGTACAAATTTAATTTGTGCTAACATAAATTTATGGTTTGATGGTGTGAACTGTTAAAGCATTTACCGGCTAATTACAGAGTTCAACACTTTAAACATAATCATGAGCACACATATATATATTATAGTATGATCCATAATTGAGCATTACAACAGGCATTGTTAGACTATACGGATTGGATATCAGGTGTAGAACACAGCTCATATTTATATGAGCAATCTATGTCCATTGTCTAATAGAAAACTGGCAATGAATTTTCATTGGGCTAATTTAGGTGTATAATATACATCCATAACAAAATAAATAAGGGACTGGGTTAGGCATTTCCACCAATACTTCTTTCCACCGAACTACGGACCGGGTTTTGTGGGTCACTATTTGATAGATGGTGACCCTGTATGCATTTATTAATGCACGTTTTGCACAAATTTATTCATTTTAAGAGCAATTTCCAATAAACGTTACATTTTATTTTCCATTCACATCTTTTCCTCTTTTGCCTTCCCATTTTATACTTGATGTAATGATGGTGGTGTACACCAGTGAATTGCAGTCTAATGAGATATGATCTCTATTTCTATATCTGACTGTGCAACAACATGGTTTGATGATACCACATCTCCTGGGCAGGGGAGGAAGCAAAAGAGTATACAGACAGGACAGCACAGGATCACAGCTGATTCTTTTTGTGAGGTAAAACATTTCTCTGCCTGTTTTTAAACAATGTTTCACCTCACAGAATCAGCTGTCCCACTATCCCATGCTGTCTCACTGTCTGTACATTCTTTTGCGTCCTCCGCTGACCAAGAAATGTGGTATGATCAGACACAGCCATTATACAGTACACAGCAGGGGCACATTTATAAGATTATCTCAGCACAGGAACATTTGTTTTAATCACATCCAATTGTGAAACCTATTTATATTCCAAGATCTAGTGAATAAAATGAATTTTTGTTCGTGGGAAAACCCCTTTAACCCCTTAACAACATCTGACGTACTAATACGCGTCTGTGCCCTGGGACTTAAGAGCCAGACCCGTATTAGTACGTCATGGCGATCGCGCGCGCACACAGGCTGTGCGGGCGCGATCGCCGCCGGGTGTCAGCTGATTGTCACAGCTGACACCCGATACTATGTGCAGGGAGCGGCCCTGCACCGCTCCCAGCACATTAACCCCCGCGATGCTGCGATCGAAGTCGATCGAAGTAGAACGCAGCATTGCGGGGGCAAGGGGAGGTGATCGCAGATACTCACCTCCTCTTCCGGCTTCCAGCGCTGTCTGCAAAGGCTTCCCGGGTGTTGCCATGACGACCCGATGTCGTCATGACAACATCCGGGTCACCAGGCAGCAGGAAGATTGTTTGGACATGCGCAGTGCATCTCCAAACAATCTTCTCCCCGTCCAGCGCTGACAGCCTGCATGGCACAGGGATGGTGCTGCATTCCTGTGCCATGCAGGCGATCAGAGAAAAAAAAATGAAAGTCCCAGAGTGGGACAGAGTAAAAAAGTGTAAAAACACCCAGAAAGTGAAAAAAATAAAAAATAAAAAAAAATAATCCACCAAAAATAAAAATATAATGTACCCATCAATAAATATTATTATAAAAAAAAACAAAAAAAACAATAAAAGTACACATATTTGGTATCGCCGCGTCCGGAACAACCTGACCTATAAAACTGTTCCACTAGTTAACCCCTTCAGTGAGCACGGTAAAAAAAAAAACAAGCAAAAAACAATGCTTTATCACCATACCCCCAAACAAAAAATGGAATAACACGCGATCAAAAAGACAAATATAAATAAAAATTGTACCGCTGAAAACGTCATCTCGTCCCGCAAAAAACAAGCCAACATACCGCTCCATCAGCCGAAAAATAAAAAAGTTATAGCTCTCAGAATAAAGCTATGCTAAAAAATATTTTTTTCTATAAAATTGCTTTTATTATGTAAAAGTGCAAAACATAGAAAAACGATATCAATGTGGTACCGCTGTAAATGTACTGACCCGAAGAATAAAGCTGCCTTATCAATTTTACCACACGTGGAACAGAATAAAAAAAAACAAAAAAAACACAATTCCTGAATTGTTGGTTTTTGTTTATTCTGCCTCCCAAAAATCGGAATAGAAAGCGATCAAAAAATGTCACGTGCCTGAAAATGGCACCAATAACAACGTCAACTCATCCCTCAAAAAACAAGCCGTCACATGACTGTCTGCCAAAATCTGGAAAAATTATAGCTCTCAAAATATGGCGATGCAAAAACTAGATTTTACAAAAAATGCGTCTTTTAGTGTGTGACAGCTGTCAGTCATAAAAACCCCATATGATTCTGGTACTGCTGTAATCACATTGACCCGAAGAATAAAGTCGTCTAATCACTTATACCGCACGAGGAAAAAATAAACTCTTGGGTGAGGATTGGGCTAGGGTTAGGGCTGGGTTTGGGGTTAGGGTTGTGCTAGGGTTAGGGTTGTGCTAGGGTTAGGGTTATGCTAGGGTTAGGGTTGTGCTACGGTTAGGGCTGGGGTTGGGGTTAGGGTTGTGATGGGGTTGGGATTTTTTTCAAAAGAAAAAATGATGATGATATGGTGACTAGTGTTGAGCGCAAGTGCTCGCTACTTGAGTTTGCATCGGGTGCTCTGGTATGCATTGAGTATCGTGGGTATTTGAGTGACATGCTCGAGTCTCTGCCCCATAGGCTTCGCGGGCAAAAAAACTTTACAGGGATTGCCTGCCATGCACGAGCGATCCCCGCATGGTTTTTTTTGGGTGTCTAATAACCGTGAAACATGCGGAGCAGGGATTCGAGCACACACTGTACATGGTGCATACCTGAGTACCCGATGCAAACTCAAGTAGTGAGCACTTGCGCTCAAGACTAATGACAACTTATTCAATATGATGACCTAATGTAAACAAATTCTGTGTCGTACCTCTGGGTTCAAAATGTTCACTATACACCTTAATAAAATCCTTGAGGGGTATAGTTTCCAAAATGGGGTCACTTGTGGGGGAGCTCCACTGTTTAGGCACATCACGGGCTCTCCAAACGCGACATGGTGTCCGCTAACAAATTGAATGGAAAATAGGCTCAAATTGTTAGCGGACGCCATGTTGCGTTTGGAGAGCCCCTGCATGCCCAAACATTGGAGCTCCCCCACAAGTGACCCCATTTTGGAAACTAGACCCCCCAAGGCACCTATCTAGATGCATAGTGAGCACTTGGAAGCCCCAGGTGCTTCACAATTTGATTCATAAAAATGAAAAAATGTTTTTTTTTTTTTCACTTTTTCATTTTTACGAATCAATTTGTGAAGCACCTGGGGGTTCCAAGTTCTCACTATGCATCTAGATAGGTGCCTTGGGGGGTCTAGTTTCCAAAATGGGGTCACTTGTGGGGGAGCTCCAATGTTTGGGGACGCAGGGGCTCTCCAAACGCAACATGGTGTCCGCTAACAATTTGAGCCGATTTTCCATTCAATTTGTTATTTTCATTTTTACGAATCAATTTGTGAAGCACCTGGGGGTTCCAAGTGCTCACTATGCATCTATATAGGTGCCTTGGGGGGTCTAGTTTCCAAAATGGGGTCACTTGTGGGGGAGCTCCAATGTTTGGGCACACAGGGGCTCTCCAAACACAACATGGCGTCCGCTAATTATTCAAGCAAATTTTACAATCAAAAAGTTAAATGGCGCTCCTTCCCTTCCGAGCCCTGCCGTGCGCCCAAACAGTGTTTTTTCCCCACATATTGGGTATCTGAGTGCCTAGGGGAAATTGCACAACAAATTTTGGGGTCCATTTTTTCTTGTTACCCCTGTGAAAATAAAAAAAATTGGGTCTAAAGTAACATATTTGTGAAAAAAGTTAAATGTTCATTTTTTTCTTCCACATTTAAAAAATTCCTGTGAAGCACCTGAAGGGTTAATAAAGTTCTTGAATGTGGTTTTGAGCACCTTGAGGGGTGCAGTTTTTAGAATGGTGTCACTTTTGGGTATTTTCTGTCATAAAGACCTCTCAAAGTGACTTCAAATGTGATGTGGTCCCTAAAAAAATGGTTTTGTAAATTTTGTTGGAAAAATGAGAAATCGCTGGTCAACTTTTAACCGTTATAGCTCCCTAACGAAAAAAAAATTTGGTTCCAAAATTGTGCTGATGTAAAGTAGACACGTGGGAAATGTTATTTATTAACTCTTTTGTGTGACATATCTCTAGGATTTAAATACATAAAAATTAAAATTTTGAAAATTGCAAAATTTTCAAAATTTTCGCCAAATTTCCGTTTTTTTCACAAATAAACGCAAGTGATATCGAAGAAATTTTACCACAATCATGAAGTACAATATGTCACGAAAAAACAAACTAAGAATCAGGGGGATCCGTTGAAGCGTTCCAGAGTAATTACCTCATAAAGTGACAGTGGTCAGAGTTGTAAAAATTGGCCTGGTCATTAACGTGCAAACCACCCTCGGGGCTTAAGGGGTTAATATGTGTAAAAAGCTCAAGAAAGTCTAATAATGTGACAGTTTGACCTATAGTTGGAAAACAAAATGTCAATAAGCCGCATATTTTATAAGATGATATCTTACCTTCATCAAATGGTAATGGTAAGTGCTCCAAGACGCCTGATGTCCACCAGAACGTATAACTGAAAACAGAGTTACAAATAATGTCAATATGTAATAACCCTTTTAAGAAAATGTTTAATGCTAATTTCTAAAGCTAGATTCTAATAATAAAGAGGTTTTCCATTTAACATTTTTATTCCTACTGTTTAGGTAAAATCTAAGTTACTCCCTCTCCACCACTGTGGATACATAGTGGTCTCCCGTGGGCATAATACTACTCAGACAACACAGGGTGAGGGTAAAACAGTGTGGCAATAATTTATTGAACTACCAAACAGACTATAACATATAGAGCAGTCCCAATAAATACACAAGATGGTGCAAATTACAGGGTCTCACTCTTCCGCTGACTCACAGGGATTAGAATAGTTGCGACTGCAAGGCTTCCGGGGCTGACTACCCCCAGCAGTGGCACCCCGCTTTCGGCGGGCACCCAGAGATAGGAGGTAGCGACAAGCTTAGGAAGCTGACAGTCCATTGAGGCACGTGGCCAGATGGTCCAAACCTGGCTTCTCCAAGTGTATCCATGGGGGCCAGTTGACCAGAGGGTCCAAACCTGACTACCTCAAACATATCCATGGGACCAGGTGACCGGTGGGTCCCAACCTGGCTTCTTCGAGCGTATTCATGGGGGCCAGGTGACCGGAGAGTCCCAACCTGGCTACCCCAAACATATCAATGGGACCAGGTGATTGGAGTGTCCCAACTTGGCTTCCCCACACGTTTTCATGGGGCCAGGTGACCAGAGGGCTCCAACCTGGCTTCTCAGAGCGTATCCATGGGGGCCAGGTGACCGGAGAGTCCCAACCTGGCTACCCTAAACATATTCATGGGACCAAGTGACCGAAGGGTCCCAACCTGATTTCTCCGAGCGTATCCATGGGGGCCAGGTGACCGGAGAGTCCCAACCTCGCTGCCCCAACATATCCATGGGACCAGGTGACCGGAGGTCCCAACCTGGCTTCCCCAAACGTTTCCATGGGGCCAGGTGAATTATCCATGGGTTCTGTGATAGTCAATAGAGCAGATCCTCAAGCCAGGGCTGTGGTCCCTTAAGCTGGTAACCTGTAGAATCCAAATCTGTGCCCCTCTTGATGGAGCCATGGTGTCCTGTAGAGCTGTCAAAGAGTGTTCCTGGCTGTGGTTTTAGTAAAAGACACCCTGATACAGAGGCATATCCCCCTTATAGAGTTCACAACTTCAAGACATCATCCACAGGTCAGGGGGAAGATGGCAGGGGCTCATCTCTCATTGTTTGAGCATTTAATCAATTTGCATAGTTTCTCCTCTAATGTTCTGCAGGTCAATAAGCCACATGAACTCATACAATGGTAATCAACAGATTTAGCAAACATCCATTGTTCAATGACACTGCGTCCCTGTCTTGCAAAGATAGCAGTATGATAAACTGTAGGAGCTCATATAAGAGGCAAACGGCAGCCATTCAAGAATTTACAAATATAAATTCAACCTACAAGAAGAATCAACATTGAGACTCATGAATAATAGCCCATGTGTCTTGACCTACTAAATATATACGTCTGGATAATTAAGATTAAATGCTGTCTCATCACAGCCACTGTCCCCAATCTTTGTTGACCGCTGCAGCGAAACACTGGGCTGAGCGACTAGTGCCATCGATGGTGTTGTTGTTGGGTTCAATAATTGGCTGCAGCTGTCATGTGTGTTATAGCCAAGATGCATTCTGTTTACAAAGACCATTGGTAACAGCGGAGGGTGAGTTTGATTCACTATACTTGCTGTCAAAACAACAGAAACTGCTAATGAGACCACAGTGACCCTGTGTATAAAAAAGAAGAAGTCATAACACCAATGTGAACATAGTCTAATTTCACCATTATCCTGCAGAAGGTCATATGTTTATATTATGTGGTATATGTAACGCAGATTTACAAATGGTTCTCAGGGGTTGTAGTTACAGGTGTTTAAAGGATAGTGTCTCTTCTTGTGGAGACGGACAAGCCTGACATGTCAGGGTAAGGACACTTATAGGCTATGCAAAGCTCCTCTTCCCAGAATTCAATGGCCGATAAGTCTGTTTACTCTGGCATGCCACTCTCCACAAGGAGATTCACTACCCCTAGGCCCTAGTCAGAGACTTCTCATACAGCCAAATCAGATCTCATGCTTTACACTGAAGAGGGGCAACACCCCAAAACACATCACGTCGAGGCTGTGCTTACCTCACATAAAGAGCAGGATGTCTCAAGGTATTTTTGCATGTTATACCTTATGCATTATTTATGACAGATACATAGGCATATAAAATCCAAACAACATTGTATATACTATAATTCATGGACATCCCTCTTATTTTCAGTGATGTGCATTCACAATGGCTGTAACCTATTTATATAAGATATGCATATAGATTTTCTCTTTATATTTTATCAATTAGAATATGTTATTGATCACGGTTTTTGTGGCACTCTGTTATTTATGTGGCTCCAAATGTGAGGAATGTGTTTTCTGTGTTAAGGCGGTCCTTTTCCTCCTATTCTAATTCGCTCTCCCTTATTATATTGTACCAAATATTTTTTTCTTAATCATTTTTTGAATTATTTTTGTTAAAATAAATATATTAGTATTTTTACATTTCTCCAATGGTCTGCCGTCTCCTTATGTAAGTAGCAATTTTAAAAAATATTGTTTTTTGAGGTGGCATTTTTTTTATTTTATACTTTTTTGATTCTCTCACTCCAAAACACGTCTCCAAATTGAGATTTTGATTTGACTTTTATCCTAAATCACGTCACAAGGCTCGTAAAGGGTCGATATTGACTTTTAGGATTGCTACTTCCAAGTAGGTGGCACAAGAGTTCAAGTCCTCTTCCTCTCTGAAGAGGAAATTTGCATAGTTGCAGGTGCAACATGGATTACCATTTTATTAAAAAAAAAAAAAAGTGTTCCATAAATGGCAGCGTTACTTTATTTTGGCAGTAATAACATCTCTGTATAATTCTGAGACTATAATATATCATGTTTTCAGGAGCACAATAAGAGAGAAAGCAGAGGAATGTATCCAACTATTCATGTAGAACAATTAATATTTAAACATTATTGTAGTAAAGCTGTAATGGCTGCTATTACTGGGGCTCACCTTTATAAGCATAGCACAATTAAACCAAGATAATTAAACTCAGACTATTCAGATGTATTTTTTTATATTAGGAAAAAAATTATCTTTATTACATTCTAGCATGATAATTGTGTACTTTCGCATTACTAATCAAGGCGGGGTTCTGATCCCAATCCCAGGGAACATTTGCCATTTAGTTACAGAAGATTGGAAGCAGGATAATGAATAAAGGTAACTGTCCTTAATGCAGGGGAAAAAAGCAATTATTTCTTCATTATACCACTACCAGTGATTGATGGATGTATATGTAGGGATAAAAATATATACACACATATATATTTTGGGGTGGAAATTAGGAAAAAAAATTTTTTAGAAAATGGTGATGCGACTTATAGGCCAATTTTACTGTAGTTTTCCTGGGGGAAGGGGTGACAACATCTTCTTAAAGCCCGGGGCCACTGCACCCTCGCACTGCCTAACACCCCCTACTCCCAGCCCAGGGCCCGCAGCAGCGACTCAGCCTCCTGGGACCAAGCTGCGCCACAGCCACCTCCCCGGTAAACTACATTCGGATTATAAGACAAAAAAGTGCGTCTTATATAAAATGGGGAAAATAAGTATTTGATACACTGCCGATTTTGCAAGTTTTCCCGCCTACAAATAATGGAGAGGTTTGTAATTTTTATCGTAGGTACACTTCAACTGTGATAGACAGAATCTAAAATTAAAATCCAGAAAATCATATCGAATGATTTTTACATAATTAGATTGAATTTTATTGCATGAAATAAGTATATGATTACCTACCAGCAAGAATTCGGACTCTCACAGACCCCTTTGATTTTCTTTAAGAAGCCCTCCTACTCTGCACTCATTACTTGTATTAATTGCACCTGCTTGAACTCATTAATGGTATAAAAGACACCTGTCTGCACACTCAATCAATCACACTCCAACCTCTCCATGATGGCCAAGACCAAAGAGCTGTCTAAAGACACCAGGAACAAAATTGTAGACCTGCACAAGGCTGGGATGGGCTATAGGATAATAGGCAAGCAGCTTGTTGAGAAGGCAACATCTATTGGCACAATTATTAGAAAATGGAAGAAACACAGGATGACTGTAAATTTTCCTCGGTCTGGGCTCCATGCAAAATCTCACCTCGTGGGGTAAGGATGATTCTGAGAAATGTCAGGAATAAGCCCAGAACTACACAGGAGTACCTGGTCAATGACCTGAAGAGAGCTGGGACCACAGTCTCAAACATTACCGTTAGTAGCACACTACGCTGTCATTGCTTAAAATCCTGCAGGGCATGTAAGGTCCCCCTGCTCACGTCGCCACATGTTCAGGCCCATTTGAAGTTGACCAATGACCATCTGGATGATCCAGAGAAGGCATGGGAGAAGGTCATGTGGTCAGATGAAACCAAAATAGAACTTTTTGGTATCAACTTCACTCGCCATGTTTGGAGGAAGAAGGAAGAGGAGTACAACCCCAAGAACACCGTCCCAACTGTAAAGCATAGTGGGGAAAACATCATACTATGGGGGTGCTTTTATGTAAAGGGGACAGGACGACTGCACCATATTGAAGGGAAAATGGATAGGGTCATTTATCGCGAGATTTGGGCCAACAACCTTCTTCCCTCAGTAAGAGCATTGAAGATGGGTCGTGGCTGAGTCTTTTAGCATGATAATGACCTGAAACACAGATCTAGGACAACTAAGTGGCGGCTTCATAAGAAGCATTTCAAGGTCCTAGAGTATCCCAGCCAGTCTCCAGACCTGAACTCAATAGAAAATCTTTGGAGGGAGCTGAAACTCATTGTTGCCCTGCAACAGCCCTGAAACCTGAAAGATCTGGAGAAGATCTGTATGGAGGAGTGGTCCAAAATTCCTGCTGCAGTGTGTGCAAACTTGGTCAAGAACAACAGGAAACGTCTGACCTCTGTAATTGTAAACAAATGTTTCTGAACCAAATATTAACCCCTTTACTACCCCCCCCCCCCACAGGTGGTTTGCACGTTAATGACCGGGCCAATTTTTACAATTCTGACCACTGTCACTTTATGAGGTAAGAACTCTGGAACGCTTCAACAAATCCCATTGATTCTGAGATTGTTTTAATGGTGACATATTGTACTTCATGATAGTGGTAAAATTTCTTGGATATCACTTGCGTTTATTTGTGGAAAAAAATGGAAATTTGGAGAAAATTTTGAAAATGTTGCAATTTTCAAACTTTGAATTTTCATGCCCTTAAATCAGAGATATCTCACACAAAATAGTTAATAAATAACAATTCCCACATGTCTTCTTTACATCAGCACAATATTAAAACCAAAATTTGTTTTTGTTCGGAAGTTAAAAGGGTTTAAAGTTGACCAGTGACTTCTAATTTTTCCAACAAAATTTACAAAACCATTTTTTTAGGGACCACATCACATTTGAAGTGATTTTGAGGGGCTTTTATGACAGAAAATACCCAAAAGTGACACCATTCTAAAAACAGCATTCCTCAAGGTGCTCAAAAACACATTCAAGAAGTTTATTAACCCTTCAAGTACTTCACAGAAATTTTTGGAATGTGTAAGAAAAAATTGAACATTTAACTTTTTTCACAAAAATGTTACTTTAGACTTCAATTTTTTTATTTTCGCAAGGGTAACAAGAAAAAATGGACCCCAAAATTTGATGTGCAATTTCTCCTGAGCACGTCGATACCCAATATGTGGGGGAAAACCACTGTTTGGGCGCATGGCAGGGTTCGGAAGGGAAGGAGCGCCATTTGACTTTTTGATTATAAAATTTGCTTGAATAAATAGCGGACGCCATGTTGCATTTGGAGAGCCCCTGATGTGCCTAAACAGTGGAAACCCCCCACAAGTGACATCATTTTGGAAACTAGACCCCTCAGGGAACTTATCTAGATGTGCGGTGAGCACCTTGAACCCCCAAGGTGCTTCACAGAAATTTATAACATGGAGCGGTGAAAATAAAAAAAAAAATCTAACTTTTTCCACAAAAATTATGTTTTAGCCTCAAATTTTTTATTTTCACAATGGTATGAGGAGAAAATGGACCTTAAATTTTTTTTTTGCAATTTCTCCTGAATACGTCGATACCCCATATGTGGGGAAAATACACTGTTTGGGCGCACAGGTTTCAGAAAGGAAGGATCACTGTGTGACTTTTTGAACGCAAAATAGTCTGGAATTGAGAGCGGACACCATGTCGCATTTGGAGAGCCCCTGATGTGCCTAAATAGTGGAAAACCCCCCAGCAGTGACCCCTTTTTGGAAACTAGACACCTCAAGGATTTTATCAAGGGGTATAGTGAACATTTTGAACCCAGAGGTACAACACAGAATTTGATAGCATTAGGTCCATCATATTGAATAAGTTGTCATTAGACTTGAGCGAAAGTGCTTGCTACTAGAGTTTGCATTGGGTATGCACCAAGTATCGTAGGTTCCCGAGTTACATGCTCAAGTCCCCGCCCCGCATGTTTCACGGTTATTAGACACCCAAAAAAAGAAACATGTGGGGATCGTTCGTGCATTGCAGACAATCCATGCAACATCTTTTGACCACGAAGCATATGGGGTGGAGACTCGAGCATGTCACTCGAGCACCTGCGATACTCAGTGCATACCCGAGCCCCCGATGCAAACTCAAGTAGCAAGCACATGCACTCAACACTGGTCGCCATATCGTTATCATTTCTTTTTTTCTTTACTTTTGAAAAAATCCCAACCCTAGCACAAGCCTAACCCTAGCACAAGCCTTACCCTAGGACAAGCCTAACCCTAGGACAAGCCTAACCCTAACACTATCCTAACCCTGGCACAAACCTATCCCTAGAGTTTATTTTCTTACGCCATTCCTCGTGCGGTATAAAGTGATTAGACGACTTTATTCTTCGGGTCAGTGCAATTACAGCGATACCAGATTCATATCGGGTTTTTATGATTGACAGCTGTCATACACTAAAAGACGCTTTTTTTGTCAGACTAGTTTTTGTATCGCCATATTTTGAGAGCAATAATTTTTCCAGATTTCGGCTAACAGAGTCATGTGACAGCTTGTTTTTTGCGGGACAAGTTGATGTTTTTATTGGTACCATTTTTGGGCACGTGACATTTTCTGATCACTTTCTATTCCGATTTTTGGGAGGCAGAATAAACAAAAACCAACAAATTAGCAATTGTTTTATTGAGGTTTTTTTATGCCGTTCTGCGTGTGGTAAAATTGATAAGGCAGCTTTATTCTTCGGGTCAGTACGTTTACAGCGGTACCACATTTATATAGTTTTTTTTTATGTTTTGGTGCTTTTACACAAAAACTATTTTATAGAAAAAAATTTTTTTTTGTATCGCTTTATTCTGAGACATAACTTTTTTATTTTTCGGAAGATGGAGCTGTATGGAGGCTTGTTTTTTGCGGAACAAGACGTTTTCAGCGGTACCATTTTTATTTACATTCGTCTTTTTGATTGTGTGTGATTCAATTTTTTGTTTGGAGGTATGATGATAAATCATTGTTTTTTGCTTCGCTTTTCATTTATTTTTTTCATAGTGTTTACTAAAGAGGTTAACTAGTGGGACAGCTTTATAGGTCAGGTCGTTCCAGATGCGGCGATACCAAATGTGTGTACTTTTATTGGTTTATTTTATTTTTTTATAATAAATAAATATTTTGGGTGCAATATATTTTTATTTTTGGGGGATTATTTTTTCATTTTTTTTAATATTTTTACAATTTTTTCTTTTTTCACTTTCTGGCACTTTTTTTTTTAACTTTTAAACTTTGTCCCACTATGGGACTTTCACTTTTTGCAGCTTGATGGGATGTATAGCATAGAGAGCAGCAGCTCCCTATGCTATGAAGCCTGTCAGCGCTGCACAGGGAGAAGTTACTTTGGTCATGCACTGCGCATGACCAAAGTAACTTACTGCTGTCTGGTGACCCGGATATGGTCATGACGACATCGGGTCACCATGACAACATCCGGGAGCCACCACAGACAGCAAGGGACACCGGCAGATGAGGTAAGTATCGGCGCTTGCCTCCCCTTGCCCCCGCAATGCTGCGATCGACGCATTTCGGGGGTTAAAGTGCCAGCAGCGGTGCAGGACCACTCCTGGCACCATAGCACCGGGTGTCAGCTGTGACAATCAGCTGAAACCTGGCAGCAATCGCCCCGCACCGCTTGTGTAGCTGGTCCATAAGTCCCAGGGCATAGCTACATACTATTACTGACAAGGTCGTAAAGGGGTTAAGTTCTGTTTTTCTACTGTATCAAATACTTATTTCATGCAATAAAATGCAAATTAATTATGTAAAAATCATACAATGTGATTTTTCTGGATTTTTTTTTTTAGATTCTGTCTCTCGCAGTTGAAGTGTACCTACGATAAAAATTGCAAACCTCTCCATTCTTTGTAGGTGGGAAAACTTGCAAAATCGCCAGTATATCAAATACTTATTTTCCCCACTGTATATATATGGATATATACATTGCTGGCCAAAAGTATTGGCACCCCTGCAATTCTGTCAGATAATACTCAGTTTCTTCCTGAAAATGATTGCAATCACAAATTCTTTGGTATTATTCTCTTCATTTAATTTGTCTTCAATGAAAAAAACACAAAAAGAATTGTCCAAGAGCCAAATTGGATATAATTCCACACCAAACCTAAAAAAGGGGGTGGACAAAAGTATTGGCACGGTTTGAAAAATCATGTGATGCTTCTCTAATTTGTGTAATTAACAGCACCTGTAACTTACCTGTGGCACTTAACAGGTGTTGGCAATAACTAAATCACACTTGCAGCCAGTTAACATGGATTAAAGTTGACACAACCTCTGTCCTGTGTCCTTGTGTGTACCACATTGAGCATGGAGAAAAGAAAGAAGACCAAAGAACTGTCTGAGGACTTGAGAAACCAAATTGTGAGGAAGCATGAGCAATCTCAAGGCTACAAGTCCATCTCCAAAGACCTGAATGTTCCTGTGTCTTCTGTGCGCAGTGTCATCAAGAAGTTTAAAGCCCATGGCACTGTGGCTAACCTCCCTAGATGTGGACGGAAAAGAAAAATTGACGAGAGATTTCAACGCAAGATTGTGCGGATGGTGGATAAAGAACCTTGAGTAACATTCAAACAAGTTCAAGCTGCCCTACAGTCCGAGGGTACAACAGTGTCAACCCGTACTATCCATCGGCGTCTGAATGAAAAGGGACTGTATGGTAGGATACCCAGGAAGACCCCACTTCTTACCCCGAGACATAAAAAAGCCAGGCTGGAGTTTGCCAAAACTTACCTGAGAAAGCCTAAAATGTTTTGGAAGAATGTTCTCTGGTCAGATGAGACAAAAGTAGAGCTTTTTGGGAAAAAGCATCAACATAGAGTGTACAGGAAAAAAAAAAAAAGAGGCATTTAAAGAAAAGAACACTGTCTCTACAGTCAAACATGGCGGAGGTTCCCTGATGTTTTGGGGTTGCTTTGCTGCCTCTGGCACTGGACTGCTTGACAGTGTGCATGGCATTATGAAGTCTGAAGACTACCAACAAATTTTTCAGCATAATGTAGGGCCCAGTGTGAGAAAGCTGGGTCTCCCTCAGAGGTCATGGGTCTTCCAGAAGGACAATGACCCAAAACACACTTCCAAAAGCACTATAAAATGGTTTTAGAGAAAGCACTGGAGACGTCTAAGGTGGCCAGCAATGAGTCCAGGCCTGAATCCCATAGAACACCTGTGGAGAGATCTCAAAATGGCAGTTTGAAGAAGGCACCCTTCAAATATCAGGGACCTGGAGCAGTTTGCCAAAGAAGAATGGTCTACAATTCCAGCAGAGCATTGTAAGAAACTCATTGATGGTTACCGGAAGCAGTTGTTCGCAGTTATTTTGGCTAAAGGTTGTGCAACAAAGTATTAGGCTGAGGGTGCCAATACTTTTGTCCGGCCCTTTTTTGGAGTTTTATGTGAAATGATCAATGATTTGATTTTTGCTTCATTCTCTTTTGTGTTTTTTCCTTGCAAGCAAATTAAATGGAAGATAATAATACCAAAGAATTTGTGATTGCAATCATTTTCAGAAAGAAACTGAGTATTATCTGACAGAATTGCAGGGGTGCCAATACTTTTGGCCAGCACTGTACATTCCTCAATGCTCACTCAACTTCAAATGCCAATGGAATTTTGAAAAATCACAGGATTGATAGACATGTTAATGAAATGCAAATCTTTAAAAAAAAATATGGAAACAAAATTTTCAAAATGTCTTGATTTATTTAGTAACCCGGTTAGACGTCTCTCACCCAGCCAAACCATATTTCACACTTTTCACTGACGAGGAGCAGTACCCCGAAACACAGTGTCTGCAAATTGAGATTTTGGTTTTGGCTGTTATCCCAAGTCATATGACAAGGTTCGTTAAAAAGTCGATATTGACCTTTAGGACTGCTACTACCTATAGGTGGCACTAGAGTTCTAGTTCTCTTCCTCTCTGAAGAGACAATTTGCATATATCCCAGGAGAGGATTGCGGCTTAAAAGTCTCCACAACTTGACATGCGTAACATGTCACTCTCCGCAAGGAGAAACGTTACCTCTTGGATACCGGTCAGACGCCACTCTCACCCAGCCAAACCATATCTCACATTTTGCACTGACAAGGAGCAGTACCCAGAAACAGTGTCAGCAAATTGAGATTTTGGTTTTGGCTATTATCCTAAGTCATGTGACAAGGCTCGTTAAAGGGTCGATATTGACTTTTAGGATTGCTACTTCCTATAGGAGGCACTAGAGTGCTAATTCTCTTCCTCTCTGAAGAGACAATTTGATTTATTTAGCATTGGGTATGAGTGCCATGCACAGAAATAAAGGCACTTACATGCTTTGGCATGCTTTCTGACATATGTTCTGTCACACTTAATGCACTTGGGCATACAAATCATCAAGATCTGCTGATGACAGCACTCTTCACAATTGTAGAACAATGACATCCCAGATGTCTGAAGGCAAAGGTAGAACATTTAGGCCATGAAGGATACTCACAGTAGCACAAACATGCGGCCTGGCATTGTTGCGTTAAAAAAACACTCCCGGGAAAGTTTCACTTTCCGCTGTGAAGGACTCTCAATGGCGTTGCCAACATAATCTCCAGACCAAACACCGGCTATCAATGCATCTAAGACAAAAGCAAGACTCATTGCTGAAGAGGATAGACCTCCAATCCAACCTCTAATGTCATCTTAATCTGCAACACGATAGCCTTTTGGAAGAGGTGGTGTGAGGTCAAAGAAATACCTGGACCTCAGGCTCATAGCCTAATGCGCTGCAAACGCCTTCTGAAGGTTTGGGTAGACACTGATTAATGACTTAGGCTTGGTATGAGACATCCAATTTCATTTGCAGCACAGAGTGGATCACTACGCTATACTCCTCAAATCTGATGGAATCACATGAGGAACACCATGAAGAGGCCTTTATGAGAGAATATCAGTGCTTCTCCCAGGATTATGGTGTGGGGTGGCATAATGTATGGTAGCCAGACCCCTCCAGTCTTCATTCCAGGTACATTAAGAGCTCGGCATTACATTGATTTGGTCATGGACTCAGTGATATGGCCATTTTTTTAAATAATCCCATTAACCATTTTTTCAACACAAGAACGCCAGGGTGCATGTTGCTTGTACAACTGCGAGAAGCCTGCAAGGCTTAAATGCTATAAAGGTCTGCAGTGTCTCCGCACTTGGCTCCTATCTAGCACATCTGGGGCATCATTGGTCAGCAATTGCAAAGGGAGATACCAGCAGTGGATCTTGATTATTTGCGTGCCTAAGTGCATTCAACATGGCAGAATATTTCTCAGACAATGCATTTCTGTGCATGGAGCTAATACTCGACACTGAATTAATCGACATGCTTAGAAAGTTTTGTTTCCAATTTTTCATCATATTATTAACATTTCTATTAATCCTGTGATTCTCATAATTCCATGACCTTTCCAGCCTGGTAAAGGAGAAAAAAAAAAGGTCAAGAAAAAGTATTAAGCCCACATATAACAAAGTCAACTATTAATAAAACAACTGCCGTGTATTTCACAAATACAAGTGAAAGGTCTATTATGCAAAGAAGAATCCCTATATCAACACAATCCAGAAATGTTGTCGTCAAAGCTGGTTTAAAATGGACTGAGCCAAAATGACAAATTGTTCTGTGGTCAAACAAATCTAAATTTGAAATCATTTATGGAAACCACGGACACCTTGCTATCAGCGCACTGTTCAAAAGACTGCTTCTCTGATGGTATGGGATAGTATTAGTGACAATGTCATGGGCAGCTTACATATCTTGAAAGGCATTAGCAATGCTGAGTATTATATGGAAGTTTTATAACAACAGATGCTCTCATCCAGACAATGTCTATTTCAGGAAAGGTCTTGCATTTTTCAGCAAGAAAATACTAAACCACATACCGCATTCATTACAACAGCATGGCTTTGCAGAAGAGAATGGGTGATGAACCAGCCGCCTGCAGTCCAGAACTTTCACCAATAGAAAACATTTGGCGCATTATGAAAAATCTGGCTAAGAAAACCCAGGACTGTTGAGCAGCGAGAATCCTATATCAGACAAGATGGCACAACATAGCTCTTCCAAAACTCCAGCATATGGTTTAATCACTTCCCGGATGTTTACAGACATGACCTTTTGAGTAAAGAAAAGAATAAGAAAAGAAGTAAAAAGAAAAGGGGATGCTCCACAGTGGTAGACCTGTCCCAACTTTTTTAAATTTAACTTCTGATATGTGTTCTATGGTCTGTTGTGAATAAAAATTTATTTATTTTACTCGCTTATATAACGCCATTAATTCCACAGCGCTTTACAGACATTATCGGCACTGTCTCCATTGGGGCTCACAATCTAAATTCCCTATCAGTATGTGTTTTGGAGTGTGGAAGGAGACCGGAGAACCCAGAGAAAACCCAAACAAACTCCTTGCAGATGTTGTTCGTGGTGGGATTTGAACCCAGGACCCCTGAGCCACCGTGCTGCCCATATGGTTTCACGACCATTCACAACCTTGGACATATAGATAACAGGGCTGAAGCCCTGCTATGTGTAGCACAGGCGGTCGAATGACCACAGCTTCAAGACTCCTAAGGGGACTATTGAAGCAAGTAAAAAAAAAAAAAAAAAAAAAAAGGTCTTAAAATATTTAAAAAAATTAAAAAAAAACCATAAAAGTTCAAATCACCCCCATTTTGCCCCATTCTAAATAAAACAATGAAATGTCCAATCTATCCAAACAAAGTAAATTAATTTGATCGGTAAAAGGCGTAACGATAAATAAATTCAAAACGTCAGAATTAAGTTTTTTTGGTCGCCGCAACATTGCAATAAAATGCAATAATAGGCGATCAAAACATCATATCTACCCCAAAATGATATCAATAAAAACGTCAGTTCGGCGCGCAAAAAGTAAGCCCTTACTCATCCCCAGATCACGAAAAATAGAGATGTTATGGGACTTGGAAATTGGAGACATATTTTTTTCATTACAAACTTTGGATTTTTGTTAGACCATTTATATCATTTTTTGTTATACCATTTAAATGAAAAAGAACCTATACATGTTTGGCATCTGTGAACTCGTAATGACATGGAAAATCATATTACCAGATGAGTTTTAGCATTTAGTGAACATGGTAAATAAAAATAAATTTGCAATTTCACAGCATTTCGATTTATTTTTCCCGTTTTCCAGTACATGATATGGTAAAATCAATGGTGTCATTCAGAAGTACAACTCATCCTGCAAAAAAACACGCCCTCATATGGCTATATTGATGGGAAAAAAAAAGTTATGGCTCTGGGAAGAAGAGGAACAAAAAACGAAAACACAAGAAAGGAAAATCATAAGGTGGTGAAGGGGTTAAAAGATTTACAAATCATTGCATTCTTGTTTTGTTTACATTTTACACACTATGCCAACTTTTTTGGAATTGGGGTTGTACAATCTTTTTAACAAAAATGTTATTTATAAGACTTTTTCATCGTCTTGTTTCACCCACCAAAACTGAAAAACAAGTTTTCCTTCACTACTTTTTGTGAACCTTACTGCTGCCCCCCAAAAAATTCACCGTCCTGCTAAAAAATATTGACAGCTAACAGAAAGCACACCATAGCTTCTTCAGTAAAAATAAACACACAAAGCTCTTGCTACTTGCTTACTGATTTGAAGCAAATCAGGTGACGTGAACCGTATTTTTCGGACCATAAGACACACTTTTTTCTCCCCAAATTTGGAAGGAAAATGGGGGGTGCGTCTTATGGTCCGAACCTTACTTTACCGGTGGTGGTGGAGCGGGGATCGCAGGGTCCTCCGGAGGCGGCAGAGGTGACATGCGGTGGAGCCGGGGTCTGTACCTGTATTGGAGTGGCTGGTGAAGCAATGGAGCCTGCGCCGAGCTGTGAGCGGCGTCCGGCTGTGCGGCAGAGGACTGTGTGTGGCTTCTGGTGGCCATGGCCATCTTCCTGAGGCCGTGACCTACAGGAAAATGGCCGTCGGAGCCGGCGCATGCGCCGACCGGTAGCTTCGGTGGCCATTTTCCTGTAGATCACGGCCTCAGGAAAATGGCTGCGGCCACCGGGCGCCGCACATGCTCCTCTGCCTCACCGCCAGACGCTGCTCACAGCCTGGCACAGGTCCCGGCAAATCTGCCTCACCGCCGGACGCTGCTCACAGCCCGGCACAGGCCCCGGCTCCTCTGCCTCACCGCCGGATGCCGCTAACAGCCAGGAGATAGGCCCCAGCAGGAGACAGGCCGCAGAATTCAGACAGGCCCCAGCAGGTGACAGGCCCCAGACTTCAGACAGGCCCCAGCAGGTGACAGGCCCCAGACTTCAGACAGGCCCCAGCAGGTGACAGGCCCCAGTCAGACACCGGCTCCGTAGCATTTCACCTCTTCTGCTGCCGCCGGGTTCCTGAGGCAAGGAACAGAGGGACCTGCGATCCTACTGCACCACCACCGCAACTCACAGCTGCTGGAGCACCGGCTTCATGTATCCAGAGTCCACAGCATTCCTCCACTTCCGCAGGTTTCCTGAAGGACCCTGCCTCCTGTGACCCCCCGCTCCACCACCACCCAGGTAAGATACCGTACCTATTCACACTATAAGACGGACCCCCATCTTATAAAAAAAAAAATTTTCCTATTTTTCACCCCAAAATTTGGGGTGCGTCTTATGGTCCGGTGCGTCATATAGTCCGAAAAATACGGTATTTGTGTAATGAGGGAGGATGTGGCCTAAGGCTATGAACACCCTTTATCAAGGTGTGCAGAATTATTAGGCAATTTTCCAGAACTGCAATCTTCCTGGATTGCCCAGAAGAACAAGATGGTCAGTGTCCAGAGATTTGGCCAAGGTATTGGTGGCTGATACCCAACCACCACTGAACAAAACACATAAGTTAGAACGTCAAGACTGGGACAAGAAAGAAGTGAAGACAGATTTTTATGGACTGATGAGATGAGAGTGACTCTTGATGGACCACATGGATGGGCCCGTGGTTGGATCAGTAATCAGTAACATGCACAGACCTCTACTTCGACTCAGATGCCAGCAATATAAAGGTGGGTTACTGCTATGTGCTGGTATTATGAAAGATGAGCTGGTTGGACCTTTTCGAGTTGAAGATGGACTCAAAATCAACTCTGAAATGTACTGACAGTTTTTTGAAAATACTTTATTCAAGCAGTTGCTCAGGAAAAAAATATATCTTTCAAGAAAACCATGAATTTTATGCATAACAATACTCTGTTCCATTCATCTAAGTACTCCACTGATTGGCTGCCATTAACCCCTTGACGATACATTTACGTCATAATTAGTGTTGAGCATTCCGATACTGTAATATCGGGTATCGGCCGATATTCGCGGTATCGGAATTCCGATACTTAATTCCGATACTTTTACAATATCGGATACCGGAATCGGAAGTTCCCATAATGCCTGCGCTCTGCAGTGTCTGTGAAGGATGACAAGTTGGATGGCAGCGCGATCCAGCCTGTCATCAGAATGCCATCCCAGCAGGGGAGAATTCTCCTGATTGTTTAAAAGCCGGCGGGCGGTATAAAGCCGCCGGCTTTTAAACAATCACACAGCCCCATACTGCTTCCCCGCAGCCTCCCACCCCGATCCTCCGCTCCCCTCGCCACCTCCCATCTCGATCGTAAGTTAGGACCGGACGGGGAGCGCAGCTCCAAGGAGCGGGGAGCGAAGGACCCGGGCGGGGAAGCCGGCAGTGAAAAGACTTCACCGCCGGCTTTCCCGTTCTGTGCTGCGCTTTCCCGCCGGTTATTTCAAATGAACAGCTGAGGTATCAGCTGATGCCGATCAGCTGTTCATTTGAATTAGCCGCGGTGCCCTCAGAGGGTTCATGTGAGTTCATGCTTGACTGCATGAACTCACATGAACTTTCCCACGGCCGCACAGGTCAGCCTCACCTCCCAGACGATCAGACCGTCATGATTAGTGTGTGTGCGGGGTGTGTGCGCGATGTTTGTGCGGGTGTGCGCGGTGTCTGTGCGATGTGTGCGGTGTCTGTGCGATGTGTGCTGGTGTGTGCGGGTGTGTGCGTGCAGGCAGACATAGGCCGATGTGACACTACTACTCCCATCGGCCTATGTCTGTCCCCCGTCCACTCCTGCCAGCAGGATCAGCTCGATGGGAGCAGTAGTTCCCATCAGACTGATCCTGCTATTTAAATTGCCCTACTGTGTCCCCAATAAATGTTAAATACATGTCATTGGTGGCCAGTGGTTACCTAAAAGAAATTAGTTCATACATTACCTGTCCCCGCCGATCGCCACCTAAAATAAAGTAAAAAATAAAAAACTACACCTATACTCACCAAGACACCTAATTCCCCGAAGCCATCGATCTCCTGTAATAAAATATAAAATAATAAACCACAACCTTATCCTTACCCCTCCGTAGCAGTCCACGAGTGTCCCACGAAGATCTCCAGTTCAGAGCAGCCACATAGAATGTGACCGCTCTGAACCGCTGCCACCGCTAGAATGACGGGGCCGTAAGGGTTCACCGGAGTTCAGGCAGCGCTGCTCCGGTTAGCTCCTTTACGGCCCTGCTGTATCGTGAGAAATTCCCACGGTACAGCAGTGCCGTAAAGGAGGTCTCCGGAGCTGCGCTGCCTGAATGCACTCCGGTGACCTCAGTCAGTGGCTCCCGCTGCCGGGAGCGGACGTGTTCCCGGCAGCGTGAGCTTACAGCAGCCATGCACAGCTGTCACCATCTCCAGATGTGACAGCTGTGCATGGGAGATCAGTGCAGGAACGTGGACAGGTAACTATTATTTTTAGTAAACTAAGAATTAAATAAAATTGTGTGTTTTATTTCAAATAAATTATTTTTTTCTGGGTGTAGTGTGTTTTTTCTTTTTAACACTTTGTAGGTTAGTAATGGGGGTGTCTTATAGACGCCCATCATTACTAACCTGGGCTTCATGGCAGCTGGCGCTGACATGAACCCCACCACTATTACCCCCTGCCACCGCACCAGGGCAGCGTGGAAGAGCGAGGCTAAGTGCCAGAGTTGGCGCATCCTATGGATGCGCCATTTCTGGGGCAGCTGACGACTGGTGTTTCTAGCCTGGGAGGGGGCCAATATTCATGGCACCCTTCCTGGGCTATTAATATCAGCCCCCAGCTGTCTGCCTAGCCTTTGCTAGCTATTAAAATAGGGGGGACCCCACGTCATTTTTTTGGGGGGGGGGTCCCCCATTTTAATAGCTAGTAAAGGCTAGGTATTCAGCTGGGGGCTGATATTAGTAGCCTGGGAAGCTCCGTGGGTTTTACCCCCTTCCCAGGCTTCAAACATCTGCCCCAGCCGTCTGCTTAACCTCCGCTAGAGACTAAAATTATGGGGGATCCCACGCCATTTTTTTTTTTAAATAAATCCATTATTTTAACACTAAATGACATTTGAGGAGTTAATAAAGATGCAGTCCCTAAATTATTATTTATTTTTTAATTAATTTTTCCCAAAACTTTTGACGTGGGCTTCGCCATATTTTTGTATGCCAGCCAGGTACAGCATCCAGCTTCTATGAACGCGCCATTTTCCGGGGCGGCTGCGGACTGCAATTTTCAGCGGGGGGCAGAAAGCTTGGGCCTCCCTGCGCTGCAGATTCCATCCCCCAGCTGCCTAGTTGTACCTGGCTGGACACAAAAATAGGGAGAAGCTCCACGTTTTTTTTTTTTTTAATTATTTCATGAAATTCATGGAATAATTAAGAAAAAAAGGGCTTCCCTATATTGTTGTGTCCAACCAGGTACAAATAGGCAGCTGGTGGTTGGGGGCAGCCCGTTCCTGCCTGCTGTACCTGGCTGGACCCAAATATAGTGCAAAGCCCCACGTCAATTTTTTTTTAATTATTTCAGGAAATTCATGAAATAATTAAAAAAAAATTATGTGGGGCTTCGCCCTATATTTGTGTCCAGTCAGGTACAGCAGGCAGGAACGGGCTGCCCCCAACCACCAGCTGCCTATTTGTACCTAGCCGGACACAACAATATAGGGAAGCCCTTTTTTTCTTAATTATTCCATGAATTTCATGAAATAATTAAAAAAAAAAATACGTGGGGCTTCGCCCTATTTTTGTGTCCACCCAGGTACAACAAGGCAGCTGGGGGCTGGAATCCGCAGCGCAGGGAGGCCCAAGCTTTCTGGGCCCCACCCGCTGCAAATTGCAGTCCGCAGCCGCCCCGGAAAATGGCGCGTTCATAGAAGCGCCATCTTCTGGCGCTGTACCCAACTCATCCAGGGCCCTGGTGCGGTGGCTCACTGGGTAATAAAGGGGTTAAGGCCAGCTTGGCATTATCAGCTGGCCCTAAGCCCGAAATTCATGGGGTCACGCCAATATTAGACATGACCACCATGAATTTCTAGTAAAGTATTTAAAAAAAACACAAACACCCAGAAAAAAGTCCTTTAATTGAAATAAACACACAATTCTTTATTGTTCTAAATTAAACCATACTTACCATCACGCCCATTCCAGCTGAAGCCAACGATCTCCTGCAATAAAAGTAAAATAATAAAGCAACCTCATCCTTACCTTTCCATGGTTCCCAGGACAGCTTCAGCTCTGCTACATCGAGATGACAGGCTGGACCGCAGCAGAACGCTGCCATCCATCCTGTCATCCCGCAGACACTGAGAAGCGCAGGCATGCTTGCGCTCCTCAGTGTCTCGCTGTGACGGCATCCAGATGAGCCGAGGTCATGTCCAATGAACTCAGCTCACCTCATGCATGTCACTGACAGCGTGGGAAAATTCTCCTGCACTCAGCGCTTCAGCGTGAGAATTTTCCCACGCTGTCAGTGACGTGCATGAGGTGCGCCGAGTTCATTGGACATGACCTCACCTCATGCACGTCACTGACAGCGTGGGAAAATTCTCACGCTTAAGCGCTGAGTGCAGGAGAATTCTCCCACGCTGTCAGTGACGTACATGAGGTGAGCAGAGTTCATTGTCGGCTCATCTGGATGCCGTCACAGCCAGACACTGAGGAGCGCAAGCATGCCTGCGCTTCTCAGTGTCTGCGGGATGACAGGATGGATGGCAGCGTTCTGCTGCGGTCCAGCCTGTCATCTCGATGTAGCAGAGCTGGAGCCGTCGTGGGAGCCATGGAAAGGTAAGGATGAGGTTGCTTTATTATTTTTCTTTTATTGCAGGAGATCGTTGGCTTCAGCTGGAATGGGCGTGATGGTAAGTATGGTTTAATTTAGAACAATAAAGAATTGTGTGTTTATTTCAATTAAAGGACTTTTTTCTGGGTGTTTGTGTTTTTTTTAAATACTTTACTAGAAATTCATGGTGGTCATGTCTAATATTGGCGTGACCCCATGAATTTCGGGCTTAGGGCCAGCTGATAATGCCAAGCTGGCCTTAACCCCTTTATTACCCAGTGAGCCACCGCACCAGGGCCCTGGATGAGTTGGGTACAGCGCCAGAAGATGGCGCTTCTATGAACGCGCCATTTTCCGGGGCGGCTGCGGACTGCAATTTGCAGCGGGTGGGGCCCAGAAAGCTTGGGCCTCCCTGCGCTGCAGATTCCAGCCCCCAGCTGCCTAGTTGTACCTGGCTGGACACAAAAATAGGGCGAAGCTCCACGGTTTTTTTTTTTAAATTCATGAAATTCATGGAATAATTAAGAAAAAAAGGGCTTCCCTATATTGTTGTGTCCGGCTAGGTACAAATAGGCAGCTGGTGGTTGGGGGCAGCCCGTTCCTGCCTGCTGTACCTGACTGGACACAAATATAGGGCGAAGCCCCACATCAATTTTTTTTAATTATTTAAAAATAATTAACACCTGAAATGTGTAGTAAAAATTGGATACATCCCATCTGGTTGTCCCCAATTTGGGAAAATTATAGAACAACTGACCAAATTCAAGTGTTCTGGGAAGCCCACACTGGGAGGGAGATGTGACAGGGAGCCGAGAGGTCTTCAAGGCCTATTTGAGAAGATGTTTGAGATCTGTATCATCTCCTAGATTAAAAAATCCTCCTCTTGGGAGGAGGAGGAGTTATGTTCAAGTTGTAGGTCACTAGAGGCTGCTTTTGTGACTGAGCCCTCTGACCCAAATAAACATAGCTGGCATCAGACTTGTAGACAATTCCTACAACTTTTAAAAGACAAAGCGGATATTTATTTTTTACCAGGCAATCCTTTTTTGAGCTTGGCAATAAGACAGGGCAACTGCTAGCCCCTATATTTAACCATAGTACCGCCTCTCCTCCGGTCTTTCGGGTTAATGATCCTGGGTGGGGAGGGTGGTGTCCGATTCTCATGAGATTCTGCCTGTGTTTTCTGACTTCTACCAGTACCTGTACTCCTCTCAGGCTGATTACCCGGATAAGACTTTACAGAAGTGGTTCTCAACTCCAGTCCTCAAGACCCACCAACAGATTATGTTTTCAGGATTCCATCACCTGTGCAATGCTAAGGAAATCCTGAAAACATGATCTGTTGGTGGGTCTTGAGGACTGGAGTTGAGAACCACTGCTTTACAGGAATATATGGACAGTATAAACCTCACGATCCTCTCAGAGGAGAGTGCTACGGTCCTAGAGACTACAATTACTGAAGAAGAGATAATGGAAGCGGCCAAAGGTATGGTGCAAGGGAAGTCACTGCGCCCAGATGGACTCCCTCTGGAAGTCTATTTAAGATAATTAGACCAACTGGCCCCTCATCTTCTTAAAGTATAAAATTCATCACTGGAATAAGGTTCTTTTTACGATGCCAATATCGTGATAATACTAAAACCAAATGAACCTTCAGAAGATTGCGCATCATGTAAACTCATATACTTTTTAAATTTTAGATTATGAAATATTGTCCAAAATTCTAGAGAATAGACTAACTAAAGTAATTCACAAAATGATTCACCCAGACCAGTCCAGATTTATTCCGGGTCGGTCTACATCGAATAATTTAAGGAGAGCGCAGGTAATTGCAGTTGGGTTGGAAAGGGCAGGAAGATTGGGCCTTAGCATCCCTAGAGGCTGCAAAGTCACTTGATTCAGTTGAGTGGGCCTACCTTGAGAAGGCCCTTTAACAATTTAGCTTTGGACCAGGCTTCAGAAGATTACTTATAGTCTTGTAATGATCTCCAAAAAGCCCAGTAACTGATTAATGGTTTTATGCCCTCATTACTTTCCTTGGGGAGAGGAACCAGAGAGAAGTTCCTTTTATCCCAACTTTTGTTTGCCAGGATATTTGACGGCAGGATATCAAGGGATTAAAGAGAGTTCCTGTGATGACCGCTTCGGGTTATATGCCGATGATTTAATCCTGTTTATGGAAGGTACAAGAATTACACTGTCTTTGGTAATGAATTTGATTGATGAATTTGGCCGGTTCTCCGGCCTAAAAATAGACTGGCAGAAATCCATGTTGTTACCTCTAAGCACTATGGGATGGAAAGTCGGGGATGAATTCTGCAGGCTTCGAATAGTATCCAACTTTACATACCTAGGCATACAAATAGCAAGAAATCATACGCAACTCCGTGATTTAAATATATCCCCTCTTTTGTCATACGTGTGGGAAAATTGGGTGCCATCTTTCTGTCAGTAGCTGGGAGAATCAATGTCATTAAAATGATAGTCCTCCCTAAATTCCTATATGCTCTGGAACATTCAGCTTCCATAGTCCCAGAAAAGGTCTTTGAAATGAACAACTACCATTTAGCATCCTTAATATGGGGCTTAAACAAACACAAACTCAAACTAACTACTCTTCAAAGGCCCAGAGATGAGGCAGGTGTGGCACAACCAGACTTCTTATACTACTTAGCTGGCCAGCTTCACTTTTTACAACAGTGGATAGCAGATAATTATTTGCCTAATTATGAACACCATTTTGGGCACTGTTTAAAGAAGTTGTACAATACTTTTACCCCCCCAATGTATCCTCCCGGAACCCCTAAAACTTTTTGTAATTACCTTACATTGCTGATAATGCCTGTGAGCGGCGCTATCAGTGGCCGCTCACAGGCATCACGTGACCCCGAGCTGATGTCATGACAAGTCAGGATTGACTCAGCGCTGGGGTTCCCGCGGTGGCTGCTGGGTTATGACGTGGGGGGTAACCCCGCCCACAGCCTGGTATCCACCTGGAACGCGGAAGACAAAGACACCTGGCTGCTGCCAGCACTTGTCGTGACATCAGCGGATGTCAGAACCAGCTGCAGCCGGGGGTCACATGATGCCTGTGAGCGGCCAGCGATAGCGCCGCTCACAGGCATTATCTTCAACGTAAGGTAATTACAAAAATCCTTAGGGGCCCGGGGGAATACATTGGGGGGGTAATATAAAGTAATGGACAACCTCTTTAAGTATTCAGAGTCTATGGGGAGCCTTGGAGGCACCAGAGCAATACTCACAATCCTTCTTGCCAATTTACAGACTTATGGTTCAAGTGTGGAGAGCCACCAAAAAGATTTTTCAATTCAAAGACACTGTAGCTGAGTCCCCCTTATGGCAAAACAGTGCTGATCCCAAATTGCTACATTCACAAGATGCTCAATTTTGGTCAAACTTAGAGGTCAAGACACTTGCACGGGTATATATCCAGGGTGTTCTTGTTTCCTTTGATCAATGTCAATAGCTCTATCAAGTCCCCAGAAACGCTTTCTTTAGGTATCTGCAACTAAGGCATGCCTTAAATTCTTAGTTCCTAGACATTGGAAATTCTCCTATCCCTCATTTGAATTCTAAGGAGACAGGGATCTAAGGGGTTGATCTCCTTTTTGCACACCCAGTAACTAAGCAGCAGATACTCCTCATCGCCATTGTTGGTTGAGGCCAAATGGAGGACAGTTATATCATCCCCATCTGAGAAGTAATGGAGCAAGGTGTTGACCTCCCCCCACAATATGTTTAATTTGCAACTATTAACAAGTTAGTCCAAGTGTGTGTAGTCCATTAATGTTACCTTACACCTAGCAGGTTATACAAAATTGGTAGATCTACCATTTCAGATTGCCATAGATGGGAGTAAGAGAGTCGGCAGATTTTAAACACCTGATGTGGTATTGCCCTCCTTTTGGAAAGAGGTCATGGCTATCCTTATCGAGATCATACAATCCCCTGTACCACTCGCTAAGGTGTGTTTATTAGGAATCCTTGATGGGAGACCTGGCCTCACTACCCTCACATTCATGAAACATTGTTTTTGACTCACAAAACTATCACCATAAGATGGATGGATAGAAGACCCCCCATGGATTTCACACTGGGTCAATATGGTAAATACTGTAGCTTCCTATGAGATGGTGGTACATAAAACTAGACATTCTCCTCAAACAGTTGATAAGGTATGGAAGCCTTTGTTCTTTTTTATCTCACATTGGTCCACAGGTGATGAGGAGTATTCTCTCATGACTTAAGTATGTGATATTTGGTGCCTGACATGGGTGTCTTATGCTTTTGGTTAAGATATGAGACCTATGGTATGTTAAGGCCAATGTTACATTTGCCAGACAGTATTAATGAGCAATGAGAAATGTTGTTTGTTCTTTTGTTCTATGATGTAACCTTTTTATGTTATATAATCTTCTATAAACAAGGTAAAAAAAAAGAAGACATGAACTGACATATTGGATCCAGTTGGATGAACACGCAAGTGGGCTGGCTGCTGGAGTAAATAAAATTTTCAGAGATGATGATAAGGAAAAGACTTTTTATTCACAACGCGTTTCAACGCCGTACCGGAGTATTTTTCAAGTGAAAAAATCAAACCCTAATCCTGAACTGAAATATTAGCTTATGATCATAGTTTTGATCCTCGTTTGAAGACTGTTTTAACTCTCCTTATTCGGCTTTTTTTTCATGGTAAAAAATGAAAAACTACAATAAAATAATAGGTAAAATAAAAGCATTAAAGTAGGAAAAATTATGTTATTGGAAAGTTACAGTATTTTCTTAAAGAGTAGCAGCTGAGTTCATTGTGATGCACAAGCATCTAATCTACTGCTATCGAAAGAACATATTCTATTGTAATGAATACATATTAATCTATCAGGTTAGCAAAGAAAAATATTATTACCTCTAATAACCCTAGAGAGAAACTTATTACAATATTTGTGTTTTAAACTGCCGGATGCAAAGTGTAATGATCCCAGATGATTTCAAACCAGTCAACTTGACTTCATATATAATTGCTTCCTGCAGAGGAGGTTGAGAAGACCTTGATTCTAATAAGTATCCTCTGGAGAAATCCCATTCCATGAAACGTCTACTGTGTGTGTCAAGTAATAAATCATTGCCATTTAATGTGATTTCTATTGTTGCATGGATTAAACATAGCCGATCTGTTCTGTTCATGATTGCAAACAGGATGTGTGTGATTAGTTAAAAATATATTTTGGCAAATTATCTTTGCCTAATGTATTTGTATATCCTTTTTCTCTTGAAAACTGTTACAATAAAACAAAATAAATCCAATGCTCTTTAATATATTCTATGTAAGAGATGTGCTAGCAAATACATTCAATGTTGTCGGTGCAAACATTTCCAAAAGTGGTTTCAAAATATATAGTTTTACTACAAAGGCTAATAAACTGAAAATTGCTGATGCTCCAGCACCAGATTGGCGCTACTGATCTTAATTGTGGACAGGCTGCAGTGGTGACATGACCACAGCACATGAACAATGCAGAAAATAACTGGGCTCAGTAGTGATAATGAGATAATTGACAAGAGACTGATGAGCCTAGTCACTAGCTGCTAGAGGTTTCATGCACTGTAGTTGTGATGGCACTATTGCCGCCTGTCAACAGAGTATGGGGCGGAAGCGGAGAGATGGTGCTGGAGAAGCAGGAGCTTGCAGTTTCTAATCTTTAGTCTTCATAGCGAAAAAAATTCTTTCTTTCAAAACCTGTTTAACCACTTAATGACCAAGCCAATTTGTTCGTTAATGACCAAGTCTCATTTTACAATTCAGATCAATGTCGCTCTATGAGGTAATACATCTGGAACACTTCAATGAATCCCAGTGATTCTGAGAATCCCGCTGATTCTGAGGCTGTTTTTTCATGACATATTGTACTTCATGATAGTGGTAAATTTAGGTCACAATTTTTTGTGAAAATATCGGAATTTTGACAAAAATTTTGAAAATGTTGCAATATTCAAACTTAAAATTTTTACAGTATATCCTTAAACCAGTTAATAAAATGCTGTACAAAATAGTTAATAAATAACATATCCCACATGTCTACTTTACATCAGCATCATTTTTTAAACTTTTTTTTGTTAGGAAACTAGAAGGCTTAAAAGTTTGTCAGCAATTTTTCATTTTTCCAACAAAATTTACAAAACCAATTTTTTTACGGACCACAGCACATTTGAAGTGACTTTAGAGGTCTATAAGACAGAAAAAAAAACAAAATGACACCATTCTAAAAACTGCACCCCTAAAGTGCTCAATACCACACAATACATTTATTAACCCCTTAGGTTGCTTCAGAGGAATTAAAGTAATCTGGAAAGAAAAAAATGAAAATTTTACTTTTTCCACAAAAATGTTATTTTAGCCCCAAATTTTTCATTTTCATAAAGGGTAACAGGAAAAAAAATTACCAAACAATTTGTTTTGCAATTTCTCCTGAGTACCTCAATACCCCACATGTGGTAGAAAACTACTGTTTGGGAGCACAGCGGGGAAGGGAAGGGGCACCATTTGACTTTTGGAGAGCAAAATTTGCTGGAATAGATAGCGGACGCCATGTTGTGTTTTCAAATCCCCTGATGTGACGAAACAGTAGAAACCCCTCAAGTGACCCCATTTTGGAAACTACAACCCTCAAGCATTAAATCCAGGGATATAGTGAGAATCATCTTTTTCATTTTGGCTGTTCTTTTTTGTATTCCAATATATAAATGGGAGATGAAGAAATAAAAAGTGAATAAAGTGAAAACTGCAGAAGGTGGCAAAGGTAAAAACAAAATTCAGTTATTCTAGGATGTGTGGTTGAGACGGAAACATTTCCTTATGCAGAAGCCAGGTTTATCAGGACATGTGTCACACTGGTAACTCCATTTTTGTAACACACCCTGCATCTCTTTTGAGGTTGGCCTTTTTTCTGATGGCACCATTAGATAATTCTCCCCCCATGTTTCTCCGGTCTCCAAATATGAAATGTTTTATTATTTTATCTTGGAACTCAAGGTAAGATTCACTGGTTCCATGTTTTTTGGTATAACAGAAAAGCGTTATATAGGGCCACTTGAATAAAGTGTACCGCAATTTTTTTGTACCATACATGCAAATTGTAAACAGAGCTGTAGGGCTGCAATATCTGGTCTGCAAGGTCCACACCACACATAAATTTATTGTAATCCTGTACACAGACAGGCTTCAGCACAGGAGAAATTTGGCTGCATACAGAAATTTGGCTGCTTCTATCAGCATGGATTGATGCTACATGAGGACATCTTTTTTGTCACAAAATTTGACAAGAAGGATGTCCTCATTATAACAACAGTCTTGGGCAAAGCTCTTTGATTTCAGCGTATGGTGCCATAAGCCACTGTTTTTTTGGCAGACAGAAATCTGAACAGGGGTACAATTGTATAATAATTAACTATGTACAAGTTGTACCCCTTATCTAAAAGTGGATGCATCAGGTCCAAGACAAATTTCCCAGCTCTGTTCAGAGAAGGGGGCATACGGGAGGAACAATTTGGGTGTCTTTCCCCTCATACACCATGAATTTGTGTATGCAGCCAAAGTCGCTTTCACACAATTTATAGATTTTTAGTCTAAATCTGGACCTTTTGTTTGGCAAAAACTGCTTGAAATGCAGCCTGCCCTTGAAAAGGACCAGAGACTCATCCACACAAATATTTTTTTCAGAGGTATTTTGGAAAATTTGTAATTCAAAAGATTTATTAAGGGCCTGATTTTGTAACGTCGGTCATGGCTGGGGTCATTGGGATTGGCAATTTGAGTTTTATGTGAAGTGTAGCAATTGCATAATGATCTCAAATCGCTGCTGGGTCATTACTTCTCTGTACATAGGGGAGATGTACAGTACGTCAGATGTCCAATAAGAGCTGATGATGTTTTTTTTTTTGTTTTTTTTCAATCAGACCCATGTTGAGAAGCAGGCGGCCGAAAAATTTTAAAATATCCGCCACATCTACAGGTCTCCAGTAAGTATTTTGGGAGTAGGAGGATATGGGGTGGTCGGAAATTAATTGAGTAAATGCAAATTGGTCTGCTCAACTGTTAAATTAAGTATTTCTTCAGAGATGAAAATAATAATATATAAAAAAAAAACAATCTCCCTAAACCCAGCTGTGTCCGCATGGATGCCCATGACAGAAGTAAATTCTGGCATGTATGGAGTGTATGATTTGATGGGCACCCAATAGCTTACAGTGGCACTAATGCTGGAATGAGCATGTTGCTGAGACTCATCATCGCTAGTGCTAGTGGAGGAGGAGGACATCAGTAAAAATTGTTTGTTCATCTCACTCGCGCTGTCTGTATTTGAACAGATCATGGTGTAAACCTCATCTGCCATATACAGACGTGCAATAATTGCAGTATATTATTTATACCGTATATTTCGGACTATAAGAAGCACTTTTTATTTCCAAAACTTTGGAGAACAGTGGGGGGTGCGTCTTATAGCCCGAACTGTGCCCCTTACTATATACCTATGGCTGTGGGTGGTGGGGTTGTGGGGGGAGCAGCAGCGGAGGAAGAGTGGGGCACAGGAGGCAGCAGCCGCCTGCTGCAGCCTACACTGTGCCTGCTGCTAAAAAAAATTAATATTCACTGCTCCCCACGCCCATGCTATTAAAGACCATGAATATTCACTACATTCCACTCCCATGGGTTGTAGTGAATATTCATTGTCTTTAATAGCGGGCACACAGACCGCCGGCCGCAGCAGGAGCCGTGCTGCGGCTACAGTGTGTGCGCTATTAAGGAGAGTCAATGGTCACTGCTCCCCACGCACACAGTTCTGGCGCGGGGAGCAGTGACTATTCCGCCACAGCATCTTACACTGTGTGAGAGCGCATGGCAGTAACGCCATGCACGGCTCACACAGTAAGATGAGTGTCGGCAGCAGAGCAGGACGCTGCGCTGGAGGAAAGAGGAGGTGAGTACAATTGTTTATTTTTGTGTGTGCAGTGTGATTGGGATCAAGAGATGCCAAGCATACCAGGATGGAGGGGTGCCAAGCATACCAGGATGGGGATCAGGGGGTGCCATGCATACCAGGATGGGGATCAGGGGTGCCATGCATACCAAGATGAGGGATAAGGGGTGCCATACATACCAGGATGAGGGGTGTCATGCAAACCAAGATGAGGAGTGCCATGCATGCCAGGATGAGGGGGGAGGGGCATGCATACTTGGATGAGGGGTGCAATGCATACCAGGATGAGGGGTGCCATGCATACCAGGATGAGGGGTGAGATGCATACCAGGATGGGGATCAAGGGGTGCCATGCACACCAGGATGGGGGATTGGGGTGCAATGCATACCAAGATGGGGATGAGGGGTGCCATGCATATCAGGATGGGGATGAGGGGTGCCATGCATATCAGGATGTTGATGAGGGGTGCCATGCATATCAGGATGGGGATGAGGGGTGCCATGCATATCAGGATGGGGATAAAGTGTGCCATGCATATCAGGACGGGGATGAGGGGTGCCATGCATAACAGGATGGGGGTGAGGGGTGCCATGCATATCAGGATGGGGATAAGGGGTACCATGCATACCAGGATAGGGATGAGGGCCACATATAAGAGGAAGGAGGGAGAGTCATGCATATCAGGATGGGGATGAGGGGTGCCCTGCATATCAGAATGAGGATGAGGGGTGCCATGCATATCAGGATGGGGATGAGGGGTGCCATGCATATCAGGATGGGGATAAAGGGTGCCATGTATATCAGGACGGGGATGAGGGGTGCCATGCATATCAGCCATGCAATAAATGGCTTCACCCAAGCAATAACCATGAGTGGAGAAAAAGTTTTTTTTTATATCATTCATATTCTCTAAAAGAAGGCCAAGAAAGAAAAAATTCTGGCGGGGTATGTAAACTTTTAAGCACAACTGTATACCAGGCTGGGGGATATTAGAATTGGGGGACATTACCCATACAACAGTGTCAGCAGCAGACCCCCTTAAAAGTGCATCATGACCACATTTTTTCCTTAAATTTTTTTTTCTCTTTTCCTCCACTAAAACCTAGGTGCATCTTAATATATATATATATATATATATATATATATATATATATATATATATATATATATATATATATATATATATATATATATATATTTATATATATATATTTATATATATATATATATACAGTGCTGGTCAAAAGTATTGGCACCCCTGCAATTCTGTCAGATAATAATCAGTTTCTTCCTGAAAATGATTGCAATTACAAATTCTTTGGTATTATTATCTTCATTTAATTTGCTTGCAAGGAAAAAAACACAAAAGAGAATGAAGCAAAAATCAAATCATTGATCATTTCACACAAAACTCCAAAAAAGGGCCGGACAAAAGTATTGGCACCCTCAGCCTAATACTTGGTTGCACAGCCTTTAGCCAAAATAACTGCGAACAACCGCTTCCGGTAACCATCAATGAGTTTCTTACAATGCTCTGCTGGAATTGTAGACCATTCTTCTTTGGCAAACTGCTCCAGGTCCCTGATATCTGAAGGGTGCCTTCTCCAAACTGCCATTTTGAGATCTCTCCACAGGTGTTCTATGGGATTTAGGTCTGGACTCATTGCTGGCCACCTTAGAAGTCTCCAGTGCTTTCTCTAAAAACATTTTATAGTGCTTTTGGAAGTGTGTTTTGGGTCATTGTCCTGCTGGAAGACGCATGACATCTGAGGGAGACCCAGCTTTCTCACACTGGGCCCTACATTATGCTGCAAAATTTGTTGATAGTCTTCAGACTTCATAAATCCATGCACACGGTCAAGCAGTCCAGTGCCAGAGGCAGCAAAGCAACCCCAAAACATCAGGGAACCTCCGCCTTCTTTGACTGTAGGGACCGTGTTCTTTTCTTTGAATGCCTCTTTCTTTTTCCTGTACACTCTATGTTGATGCTTTTTCCCAAAAAGCTCTACTTTTGTCTCATCTGACCAGAGAACATTTTTCCAAAACGTTTTAGGCTTTCTCAGGTAAGTTTTGGCAAACTCCAGCCTGGCTTTTTTATGTCTCGGGTAAGAAGTGGGGTCTTCCTGGGTATCCTACCATACAGTCCCTTTTCATTCAGACGCCAACGGATAGTACGGGTTGACACTGTCGTACCCTCGGACTGCAGGGCAGCTTGAACTTGTTTGGATGTTAGTCGAGGTTCTTTATCCACCATCCGCACAATCTTGCGTTGAAATCTGTCGTCAATTTTTCTTTCCGTCCACATCTAGGGAGGTTAGCCACAGTGCCATGGGCTTTAAACTTCTTGATGACACTGCACACAGAAGACACAGGAACATTCAGGTCTTTGGAGATGGACTTGTAGCCTTGAGATTGCTCATGCTTCCTCACAATTTGGTTTCTCAAGTCCTCAGACAGTTCTTTGGTCTTCTTTCTTTTCTCCATGCTCAATGTGGTACACACAAGGACACAGGACAGAGGTTGAGTCAACTTTAATCCATGTTAACTGGCTGCAAGTGTGATTTAGTTATTGCCAACACCTGTTAGGTGCCACAGGTAAGTTACAGGTGCTGTTAATTACAGGAATTAGAGAAGCATCACATGATTTTTCAAAGGGTGCCAATACTTTTGTCCACCACCTTTTTAAGGTTTGGTGTGGAATTATATCCAATTTGGCTTTAGGACAATTCTTTTTGTGTTTTTTTTTCATTGAAGACAAATTAAATGAAGAGTATAATACCAAAGAATTTGTGATTGCAATCATTTTCAGGAAGAATCTGAGTATTATCTGAGAGAATTGCAGGGGTGCCAATACTTTTGGCCAGCACTGTATATAGTACAGACCAAAAGTTTGGACACACCTTCTCATTAAAAGATTTTTCTGTATTTTCACGACTATGAAAATTGTACCTTCACACTGAAGGCATCAAAACCATGAATTAACACATGTGGGATTATATAGTTAACAAAAAAGTGTGAAACAACTGAAAATATGTCTTATCTTCTAGGTTCTTCAAAGTAGCCACCTTTTGCTTTGATGACTGCTTTGCACACTCTTGGCATTCTCTTGATGACTTCAAGAAGTAGTCACTGGAAATGGTCTTCCAACAATCTTGAAGGAGTTCCCAGAGATGCTTAGCACTTGTTGGCCCTTTTGCCTTCACTCTGCGGTCCAGCTCACCCCAAACCATCTCGATTGGGTTCAGGTCTGGTGACTGTGGAGGCCAGGTCATCTGGCGTAGCACTCCATCACTCTCCTCCTTGGTCAAATAGCCCTTACACAGCCTGGAGGTGTGTTTGGGGTCATTGTCCTGTTGAAAAATAAAAGATGGTCCAACTAAACGCAAACCGGATGGAATAGCATGCAGCTGCAAGATGCTGTGGTAGCCATGCTGGTTCAGTATGCCTTCAATTTTGAATAAATCCCCAACAGTGTCACCAGCAAAGCACCCCTACACCATCACACCTCCCTCCTCCATGCTTCACGGTGGGAACCAGGCATGTAGAGTCCATCCGTTCACCTTTTCTGCATCGCACAAAGACACGGTGGTTGGAACCAAAGATCTCAAATTTGGACTCATCAGACCAAAGCACAGATTTCCACTGGTCTAATGTCCATTCCTTGTGTTCTTTAGCCCAAACAAGTCTCTTCTGCTTGTTGCCTGTCCTTAGCAGTGGTTTCCTAGCAGCTATTTTACCATGAAGGCCTGCTGCACAAAGAATCCTCTTAACAGTTGTTGAAGAGATGTGTCTGCTGCTAGAACTCTGCGTGGCATTGACCTGGTCTCTAATCTGAGCTGCTGTTAACCTGCGATTTCTGAGGCTGGTGACTCGGATAAACTTATCCTCAGAAGCAGAGGTGACTCTTGGTCTTCCTTTCCTGGGGCGTGAGCCAGATTCTTTGTAGCGCTTGATGGCTTTTGCAACTGCATTTGGCGACACAATCAAAGTTTGCCCAATTTTTCGGACTGACTGACCTTCATTTCTTAAAGTAATGATGGCCACTCGTTTTTCTTTACTTAGCTGCTTTTTTCTTGCCATAATACAAATTCTAACAGTCTATTCAGTAGGACTGTCAGCTGTGTATCCACTGACTTCTGCACAACACAACTGATGGTCCCAACCCCATTTATCATGCAAGAAATCCCACTTAATAAACCTGAAAGGGCACACCTGTTTTCAAAGTCATGAAAATACAGAAAAATATTTAAATCAGAAGGTGTGTCCAAACTTTTGGTCTGTACTGTATATATATACAGTACAGACCAAAAGTTTGGACACACCTTCTCATGATTTTGAAAATTGTACATTCACACTGAAGGCATCAAAACTATGAATTAACACATGTGGAATTATATAGTTAACAAAAAAGTGTGAAACAACTGAAAATATGTCTTATATTCTAGGTTCTTCAAACTAGCCACCTTTTGCTTTGATGACTGCTTTGCATACTCTTGGCATTCTCTTGATGAGCTTCAAGAAGTAGTCACCGGAAATGGTTTTCACTTCACAGGTGTGCCCTGTCAGGATTAATAAGTGGGATTTCTTGCCTTATAAATGGGGTTGGGACCATCAGTTGTGCTGTGCAGAAGTCTGGTGGATACACAGCTGATAGTCCTACTGAATAGACTGTTAGCATTTGTATTATGGCAAGAAAAAAGCAGCTAAGTAAAGAAAAAACGAGTGGCCATCATTACTTTAAGAAATGAAGGTCAGTCAGTGCGAAAAATTGGGAAAACTTTAAAAGTGTCCCCAAGTGCAGTTGTAAAAACCATCAAGCGCTACAAAGAAACTGGCTCACATGAGGACCACCCCAGGAAAGGAAGACCAAGAGTCACCTCTGCTTCTGAGGATAAGTTTATCTGAGCCACCAGCCTCAGAAATCGCAGGTTAACAGCAGCTCAGATTAGAGACCAGGTCAATGCCACACAGAGTTCTAGCAGCAGACACATCTCTTCAACAACGGTTAAGAGGAGACTTTGTGCAGCAGACCTTCATGGTAAAATAGCTGCTAGGAAACCACTGCTAAGGACAGGCAACAAGCAGAAGAGACTTGTTTGGGCTAAAGAACACAAGGAATGGACATTAGACCAGTGGAAATCTTTGGTTCCAACCACCGTGTCTTTGTGTGACGCAGAAAAGGTGAACGGATGGACTCTACATGCCTGGTTCCCACCGTGAAGCATGGAGGAGGAGGTGTGATGGTGTGGGGGTGCTTTGCTGGTGACACTGTTGGGGATTTATTCAAAATTGAAGGCATACTGAACCAGCATGGCTACCACAGCATCTTGCAGCGGCATGCTATTCCATCCGGTTTGAGTTTAGTAGGACCATTATTTATTTTTCAACAGGACAATGACCCCAAACACACCTCCAGGCTGTGTAAGGGCTATTTGACCAAGAAGGAGAGTGATGGGGTGCTACGGCAGATGACCTGGCCTCTACAGTCACCAGACCTGAACCCAATCGTGATGGTTTGGGGTGAGCTGGACAAAAGAGTGAAGGCAAAAGGGCCAACAACTGCTAAGCATCTCTGGGAACTCCTTCAAGATTGTTGGAAGACCATTTCCGGTGACTACCTCTTGAAGCTCATCAAGAGAATGCCAAGAGAGTGCAAAGCAGTCATCAAAGCAAAAGGTGGCTACTTTGAAGAACCTAGAATATAAGACATATTTTCAGTTGTTTCACACTTTTTGTTAAGTATATAATTCCACATGTGTTAATTCATAGTTTTGATGCCTTCAGTGTGAATATACAATTTTCATAGTCATGAAAATACATAAAAATCTTTAAATGAGAAGGTGTGTCCAAACTTTTGGTCCGTACTGTATATATATATATATACACATATATACAGAGTCTGTGTCCCTCAGCTTAAGTGTCCATTAGCTGAAGTGTCTGAAATTTGAATTAATTCTGAATAAAATGATGCATGCAGACTGTACCTTACATGCCATCACCGCACTCTAATCAGCATCTGTTTATCCATTCCTCTTACAGGTACGTCACCCAGCTTTTCCCATGCTGAATTCCATGCTGTCTTCCCTATACCATTCTGTTCCAATTCTCTAATGGTACGTCACCCAACTTTTCCGTCTTGACTCCCATGCAGATTTCTCTATTTCTCTACCCCTATGTTCTACTGGTATGTGACCCAGCCACCCCCCCCCCCCACCCCCAGTTTCATTTATGGCCTTGTTTACTCTGTTTTGAGCATCCAGCATCTTGTTCAATCTAATCAGCTGATCAAGATGAGCACAGACCACTCCCATCTGCTTCACAGCTGAATGCATTCTGTAAGCCATATATTGAGAACTAGAAGTCTGTGTCAGACTTCAGTCTGTGTCCCTCAGCTTAAGTGTCCATTAGCTGAAGTGTCTGAAATTTGAATTAATTCTGAATAAAATGATGCATGCAGACTGTACCTTACATGCCATCACCGCACTCTAATCAGCATCTGTTTATCCATTCCTCTTACAGGTACGTCACCCAGCTTTTCCCATGCTGAATTCCATGCTGTCTTCCCTATACCATTCTGTTCCAATTCTCTAATGGTACGTCACCCAACTTTTCCATCTTGACTCCCATGCAGATTTCTCTATTTCTCTACCCCTATGTTTTACTGGTATGTGACCCAGCCATCCCCCCCGGTTTCATTTATGGCCTTGTTTACTCTGTTTTGAGCATCCAGCATCTGGTTCCATCTAATCAGCTGATCAAGATGAGCACAGACCACTCCCATCTGCTTCACAGCTGAATGCATTCTGTAAGCCATATATTGACAACTAGGAGTCTGTGTCAGACTTCAATCTGTGTCCCTCAGCTTAAGTGTCCATTAGCTGAAGTGTCTGAAATTTGAATTAATTCTGAATAAAATGATGCATGCAGACTGTACCTTACATGCCATCACCGCACTCTCATCAGCATCTGTTTATCCATTCCTCTTACAGGTACGTCACCCAGCTTTTCCCATGCTGAATTCCATGCTGTCTTCCCTATACCATTCTGTTCCAATTCTCTAATGGTACGTCACCCAACTTTTCCGTCTTGACTCCCATGCAGATTTCTCTATTTCTCTACCCCTATGTTCTACTGGTATGTGACCCAGCCATCCCCCCCGGTTTCATTTATGGCCTTGTTTACTCTGTTTTGAGCATCCAGCATCTGGTTCAATCTAATCAGCTGATCAAGATGAGCACAGACCACTCCCATCTGCTTCACAGCTGAATGCATTCTGTAAGCCATATATTGAGAACTAGGAGTCTGTGTCAGACTTCAGTCTGTGCCCCTCAGCTTAAGTGTCCATTAGCTGAAGTGTCTGAAATTTGAATTAATTCTGAATAAAATGATGCATGCAGACTGTACCTTACATGCCATCACCGCACTCTCATCAGCATCTGTTTATCCATTCCTCTTACAGGTACGTCACCCAGCTTTTCCCATGCTGAATTCCATGCTGTCTTCCCTATACCATTCTGTTCCAATTCTCTAATGGTACGTCACCCAACTTTTCCGTCTTGACTCCCATGCAGATTTCTCTACCCCTATGTTCTACTGGTATGTGACCCAGCCACCCCCCCCCGGTTTCATTTATGGCCTTGTTTACTCTGTTTTGAGCATCCAGCATCTGGTTCAATCTAATCAGCTGATCAAGATGAGCACAGACCACTCCCATCTGCTTCACAGCTGAATGCATTCTGTAAGCCATATATTGAGAACTAGGAGTCTGTGTCAGACTTCAGTCTGTGTCCCTCAGCTTAAGTGTCCATTAGCTGAAGTGTCTGAAATTTGAATTAATTCTGAATTGAACCTGAAGTGAATTGAAGGTAACTGGATACTAAGTCACAGTAAACAATGTTTGTGTTTGTTTTCACTCTCACCCCCTTAATCCTTCACTTCTTAAAACCACCCCTAATCCCTTCACCTAGTAAGGAACTCTTCATCTCTCCCTCCACTCTCCCCACCCATCTCACCTCCTCCTCAGAGCTATTCCACAACATACAATCCTTTGTCTCCAAACACAGACAGCCACCTCATGCCCTCTCCTGCTCCCACCTAATAATGCTTTCTCTGCTCCTCCTTACTGCCGGCGACATCTCTCCAAATCCCGGCCCTCCTCAGCACATCCCTACATTCACTTCCACCTCCTACCCACGATCTATCCCAAACTCTCGTAACCCTTCTAACCTGATACCCATCCGCCCAGCCCCTGCTTCCCCAGTTCCACTAACAGGAGCTCTATGGAACGCTCGCTCTGTCTGCAATAAACTTTCCTACATTCAAGATCTCTTCATCACTAACAAGCTTTCCTTCCTCGGCATCACTGAAACCTGGCTCACCCCCTCCGACACAGCCTCTCCTGCTGCACTTTCGTATGGCGGATTCCACCTCTCCCATACCCCCCGCCCCACCGGCAAGCACGGTGGAGGAATAGGTTTCCTCCTATCAGATAACTGCTCCTTCACCCATATCCCATTGCCGCCCGCAATTACTCTCCCCTCTTTTGAAGTGCACTGCGTGCGCATCTACTCCCCATCCAACCTTCAACTGGCTATCATCTACCGCCCCCCAGGATCAACCACCACTTTCTTTGACCACTTCACCACCTGGCTCCTTCATTTCCTCTCCGTTGACATCCCCACTATCATCATGGGCGACTTTAACATCCCCATTGACACTTCCCTCTCAGCTGCCTCTAAGCTTCTATCCCTCACTTCCTCCTTTGGTCTTACTCAGTGGTCTTCCACACCCACCCACAAAGACGGCCACACGCTGGACCTCATCTTCACCCGCCTCTGTTCCCTATCTAACCTCTCTAACTCACCTCTCCCTCTTTCTGACCACAACCTACTCACATTCTCTTCTCTCTTCTCCCCGGGGCAACAATCCCCACTCCACAAACTTGCATACCCTCGTAGAAATCTCAAACACCTTGACCTACACTCTCTCTCTGAATCCCTCCTCCCTCTTACAGACATTAGTTCCTTACATGATGCAGATGCTGCTGCCACTTTATACAACACCACAACAGCTGCAGCTCTCGATTCGGTCGCCCCCCTCACGCATACCAAGGCTCGCACAATCAACAGACAACTCTGGCACACCAGCCTAACTAAAGAACTGCGACGGGCCTCCAGGGTTGCTGAACGTAGATGGAAAAGGTCCCACTCCCATGAGCACTTCATCGCATTCAAACAGTCCCTCACTACCTTCAAGTCCACACTCACTGCAGCAAAACAAACATACTTTGCATCTCTCATATCCTCCCTGTCTCACAACCCTAAACTATTCAACACCTTCAATTCTCTCCTCCGTCCCCCAGTGCCTCCTCCCTCTCCTCTTATTTCAGCTGAAGACTTTGCCTCATTCTTCAAGCAGAAGATTGACACCATCAGACAAAGCTTTTGCCTAAAGTACCCACAGCCCCTCCCCACACCTACTCAACCCTCCTCCTCCAAAACTACATTCTCCACCATTTCTGAAGATCAACTTTTCTCCTTACTCTCCAAATCACACCTCACCACCTGTAAACTTGACCCAATCCCGTCCCACCTCATCCCAAACCTTACCACTATCTTCATCCCAGCCCTAGCCCACCTCTTCAACCTGTCAATAACAACTGGTGTCTTCCCCCCATGCTTCAAACATGCCTCAATCACACCCATCCTCAAAAAGCCCTCCCTTGACCCATCCTCCGTGTCTAGCTATCGCCCCATATCACTTCTCCCCTATGCCTCAAAACTACTGGAACAACATGTCCATTCTGAACTGTCCTCCCACCTCTCCTCCTGCTCCCTCTTTGACCGCCTACAATCTGGTTTCCGACCGCACCATTCTACTGAAACTGCACTGACTAAAGTCACAAACGACCTACTAACCGCCAAATCTAAGCGACACAACTCTGTCCTCCTCCTAGACCTGTCATCTGCCTTTGACACAGTGGACCATTCCCTCTTACTCCAGACTCTCTCATCTCTCGGCATCACAGACTTGGCCCTATCCTGGATCTCCTCATACCTAACAGACAGGACATTCAGTATCTCCCACTCACACACCACCTCTTCATCTCGCCCCCTATCTGTCGGTGTCCCCCAAGGTTCAGTTCTAGGACCCCTGCTCTTCTCCATCTACACCTTAGGCCTGGGACAGCTCATAGAGTCTCACGGCTTTCATTATCACCTCTATGCTGTTGACACACAGATCTACCTCTCTGGACCCGATATCACCTCCTTATTAACCAAAATCCCACAATGTCTGTCTGCTATTTCATCCTTCTTCTCTGCCAGATTTCTAAAACTTAACATGGACAAAACAGAATTCATCATCTTTCCGCCATCTCATTCAACCCTCCCAACTAACTTATCTATCAACGTCAATGGCTGCCCACTCTCCCCAGTCCCTCAAGCTCGCTGCCTTGGGGTAACCCTGGACTCGGAACTCTCCTTCAAACCACATAGCCAAGCCCTTTCCACTTCCTGCCGACTCCAACTCAAAAATATCTCCCGGATCCGCACATTCCTAAACCATGAATCTGCAAAAACACTAGTGCACGCCCTCATCATCTCCCGCCTTGACTACTGCAACCTCCTGCTCTGTGGCCTCCCCTCTAACACTCTCGCACCCCTCCAATCTATCCTAAACTCTGCTGCTCGACTAATCAACCTGTCCCCACGCTATTCTCCGGCCTCTCCTCTCTGTCAATCTCTTCACTGGCTCCCCATTGCTCAGAGACTCCAGTTCAAAACCCTAACCATGACATACAAAGCCATTCACAAGCTGTCTCCTCCATATATCTCTGACCTAGTCTCCCGTTACATACCTACACGCAACCTCCGATCCTCACAAGATCTCGTGCTCTACTCCCCTCTTATCTCCTCCTCCCACAACCGTATACAAGATTTCTTCCGTGCTTCCGCCCTACTCTGGAACGCTCTACCCCAACGTATCAGACTTTCGCCTACCGTGGAAACCTTCAAAAGGAACCTGAAGACACACCTCTTCTGACAAGCCTACAACCTGCAGTAACCACCGCTCCACCATACCGCTGCACGACCAGCTCTACCCTCACCTACTGTATCCTCACCCATCCCTCGTAGATTGTGAGCCCTCGTGGGCAGGGTCCTCGCTCCTCCTGTACCAGTCGTTGTGTTCAAGATTATTGTAATTGTTCTTGTATTATACCCCTTTTTCACATGTAAAGCGCCATGGAATAAATGGCGCTATAATAATAAATAATAATAATAATAATATATACACACACACAGTGCATTGTGAAAGTATTTGGCCTCCTTGAACTTTTCTACCTTTTGCCACATTTCTGGCTTCAAACAAAGATATAAAATCCTAATTTTTTGGAAAGAATCAACAACAAGTGGGACACAATCGTGAAGTGGAACAAAATTTATTGGATATTTTAAACTTTTTTAAAAAAATAAAAAATGAAAAGTGGGGCATGCAATATTATTCGGCCCCTTTACTTTCAGTGCAGCAAACTCACTCCAGAAGTTCAGTGAGGATCTCTGACTTGATCCAATGTTGTCCTAAATGACTGGTAATGATAAATAGAATCCACCTGTGAGCAATCAAGTCTCCATATAAATGCACCTGCTCTGTGATAGTCTCAGGGTTCTATTTCAAGTGCAGAGAACATCATGAAGACCAAGGAACACACCAGGCAACAGAGACACTGTTGTGGCGAAGTTTAAAGCCGGATTTGGATACAAAAAGATTTCCCAAGCTTTAAACATCTCAAGGAGCACTGTGCAAGCGATCATATTGAAATGGAAGGAGTATCAGACCACTGCAAATCTACCAAGACCTGGACGTCCCTCTAAACTTTCATCTCGAACAAGGAGAAGACTGATCAGAGATGCAGCCAAAAGGCCCATGATCACTCTGGATGAACTGCAGAGATCTACAGCTGAGGTGGGAGAGTCTGTTCATAGGACAACAATCAGTCGTACACTGCACAAATCTGGCCTTTATGGAAGAGTGGCAAGAAGAAAGCCATTTCTCAAAGATATCCATAAAAAGTCTTGTTTGAAGTTTGCCACAAGCCACTTGGGAGACACACCAAACATGTGGAATAAGGTGCTCTGGTCAGATGAAACCAAAATTGAACTTTTTGGCCACAATGCAAAACGATATGTTTGGCGTAAAAGCAACACAGCTCATCACCCTCAAAACACCATCCCGACTGTCAAACATGAAGGTGGCAGCATCATGGTTTTGGGCCTGCTTTTCTTCAGCAGGGACAGGGAAGATGGTTAAAATTGATGGGAAGATAGATGGAGTCAAATACAGGACCATTCTGGAAGAAAACCTGTTGGAGTCCGCAAAAGACTTGAGACTGGGACGGAGATTTATCTTCCAACAAGACAATGATCCCAAACATAAAGCAAAATCTACAATGGAATGGTTCAAAAATAAACGTATCCAGGTGTTAGAATGGCCAAGTCAAAGTCCAGACCTGAATCCTATCGAGAATCTGTGGAAAGAGCTGAAAACTGCGGTTCACAAACGCCCTCCATCCAACCTCAATGAGCTCGAGCTGTTTTGCAAGGAAGAATGGGCAAGAATTTCCACCTCTCGATGTGTAAAACTGATAGAGACATACCCCAAGCGACTTGCAGCTGTAATCGCAGCAAAAGGTGGCGCTACAAAGTATTAACTCAAGGGGGCCGAATAATATTACACGCCCCACTTTTCAGTGTTTATCTTTTTTAAAAAAAGTTTAAAATATCCCATAAATTTCGTTCCACTTCACGATTGTGTCCCACTTGTTGTTGATTCTTCCCAAAAAAATTTGAATTTTATATATTTATGTTTGAAGCCAGAAATGTGGCAAAAGGTAGAAAAGTTCAAGGGGGCCAAATACTTTTACAATGCACTGATATATATATACACTGTGTTCCAAATTATTATGCAAATAATATTTTCTCAGATTTTCACAAATTACCTATATGAATTGCAGTCATTGTAATTTTCCAGTCAAATAACTATTAGAGTACAATTGAAAGGTTTTTGTACAAACTGCCTATGATAACAGTATATTTAAAAAAAAAATAAAAAACTCAAACTGCACTCAAAATGCATGTTCCAAATTATTATGCACAGCAGAGTTTTCAACCTTTTCATTTTAATAAAGAACAAAAAAATGGTCATTTTTGAAATTATAAGCATTAGCAGGTTATTAGAAACTGAAATCAAACAGTTTTCAACTCAAAACTTTATTCTAGGTGATGTTACATTTGAACATAGGACCCCTTGTTCGAAAGGAGCTTCTGAACTCTCTCGTCCATTGAATTTGTCAGGTTTTGGATGGTTTCTGCTTCAATTGTTTTGCATGAGGACAGAATACCCTCCCAGAGCTGTTGCTTAGATGTGAACTGCCTCCCGCCATCATAGACACTCCTTTTGATGATGCTCCAGTGGTTCTCAATGGGGTTGAGGTCAGGGGAGCATGGGTGCCACACCACAAGTTTGTCCCCTTTGATGCCCATAGCAGCCAGAGATGCAGATGTGTTATGTGCAGCATGAGACGGGGCATTATCATGCATCTTCTCATGACATACTGTATACCCGTCATGCGGCGTTAAAGAGTTAAAAATTTGTGTATGTTCATTTTTATTGCTCATTTGCTTCAAAATGCCAAGATAAAGAATAACTAAACTTTTTATTTTTTTTCTTATCTTTAGGCTTGCAAACCCCTGAGAAGGGCGCTGCTCAGGAGGCAGTAGTGCATAGTTCCTGCCTGAGCAAGTGAATAGAGCAGAGTATGGATTCAAAAGAAAGTCGTAGGAGGATTCTATTGAATTTGAAGGCCTGCTTCCAGGGCTACATACTTCTCTCTTCAAAGAGGCTTTCTGAATAACCGGTGTGGATCTGTGCACAGAGAATACAGAATGTACAGTCTCAGGGAGGGCAGAGAAAATAGGCTGTAGAAAAGGAGGACACGTGATAAAAAATAATTGCAGAATATGAGCTGTGCTTATATGTTAGTTAATGAAGACAACAGTCTGAGTCACTTTGGGCTCCATTGGGCTTCTGTCTGGAGGGACACTGCCAGAGCAAAGGCCACATCTACTTCACTAAAGTGAATGGTTCCATTGGGACTTTTTGTTGAATCTTATTTTTTGGGTATTTAGAAGAAAACTCCAACATAAGTGCTCTGCGTAGAGTACAGGATACATGTGAAACTAGCTCTATACTTAAAGTGATCAAAAAATGCTACCGATAGAAATTTCAACTCATCCCACAAAAAATAATTCTCCACTCAGGTGCATCACCTGTCAATAGGAAAAAAAGGGTTTTCACATTACTGATACCATAAAGGCTCTGGAAATGAAACATGGCTCCAGCACTAACTCCTCCATCCAAATAAAATCTAGTGAAATCTGCAATCCTTAATCCAAATTCCCCCATGCCTGCTGAGCACCATAGTATGTCTAAACTGTAGCTAGGGTCCACATATCTGCCATTACTGTAGTGGGGAGAACTCCCTTAAAAGGATATTCCCATCTCCAATATCCTATTTTGCAAGTTTTCCCACCTACAAAGAATGAAGAGGTCTGTAATTTTTACCAAAAGTACACTGTGAGAGACAGAATCTAAAAATAAAAAACAGAAAATCACATTATTTGATTTTTTACATAATTCATTTGCATTTTATTGCATGAATTAAGTATTTGATACAATAGAAAAACGGAATTTAATATTTGATACAGAAACTTTTGTTTGCGATTACAGAGGTCAGACATTTCCTGTAGTTCTTGACCAAGTTTACACACACTGCAGCAGGGATTTTGGCTCACTCCTCCATACAGATCTTCTCCAGATCTTTCAGGTTTTGAGGCTGTCGCTGGGCACCATTGAGTTTCAGCTCCCTCCAAAGATTTTCTATTGGGTTCAGGTCTGGAGACTGGCTAGGCCACTCCAGGACTTTGAAATGCTTCTAATGAAGTCACTACTTAGTTGCCCTGGCTTTGTGTTTCGGGTCATTGTCATGCTGGAAGACCCAGCCACGACCCATCTTAAATGCTTTAACTGAGGGATCTTGTACATCCTCCCTTCAATACGGTGCAGTCGCCCTGTCCCCTTTGCAGAAAAGCACCCCCAAAGTATGAGGTTTCTCCCACCATGCTTCACAGTTGGGACGATGTTCTTGGGGTTGAACTCATCGTTCTTCTTCCTCCAAACACAGCAACTGAAGTTGATACCAAAAAGTTAAATTTTGGTCTCATCTGACCACATGATCTTCTCCCATGTCTCCTCTGGATCATCCAGATGGTCATTGGCGAACTTCAAACAGGCCTGGACATGTGCCGGCGGACCTTGCATGCCCTGCAGGATTTTAATCCATGTGCTACTAACGGTAATGTTTGAGATTGTGGTCTCAGCTCTCTTCATGTCATTGACCAGGTCCTCCCATGTAGTTCTGGGTTGATTCCTGATCTTTTATTAGAATCATCCTTAAAAAAAAACTAAAAGGTCGGTGAGAGCCATAATTCTTGCTGGTTGGTAGGTGATCAAAAATCATACAATCTGCTTTTGTGGTTTTTATTTTTAGATTCTGTCTCTCACAGTTGAAGTGTACCTATGATATAAATCAGGGCTGTGGAGTCGGAGTCTGTGTCGGTACAAAATGGACTGACTCCAACTCCTAAAAAATATATAATAAATTGGGTACAGTATTTCATTGCAGTTTGTGGGGAATATTTTTTTCATAAGAATTTGGGAAAGTTATGAAACGTCCTATAAATGTCTGTCCTATTCCTGATCTAAGGGTCTAGACGTTTAGCGGAGATGAATCTGTGCTACAGTAAATTTATCACTTGAACATGAGCCATGTGTGAGGGAGTCGGAGTCGGTGTCATGGAAATTGAGTCGTCGGAGTTGGAGCCGGAGGTTTGGCTTACCGACTCCACAGCCCTGATATAAATTACAGAACTCTCCATTCTTTGTAGATGTGAAAACTTGCAAAATCGGCAGTGTATCAAACACTTATTTTCCCCACTGTATATGTCACCTCCGGTATATATTCTTCTATTTCATTATCTATATATACAGTGAGGCAAAAAAGTATTTAGTCAGCCACCAATTGTGCAAGTTCTCCCACTTAAAAAGATGAGAAAGGCCTGTAATTTACACCATAGGTAGACCTCAACAATGAGAGACAAAATGAGAAAACAAATCCTGAAAATCACATTGTCTGATTTGTAAAGAATTTTTTTTTTCAAATTTTGGTGCAAAGTAAGTATTTGGTCAATTACAAACAAGCAATATTTCTGGCTCCCACAGACCTGTAACTTCTTCTTTAAGAGGCTCCTCTGTCCTCCACTCATTACCTGTAGTACTGGAACCTGTTTGAACTTGTTATCAGTATAAAAGACAACTGTCCGCAACCTCAAACAGTCACACTCCAAACTCCACTATGGTGAAGATCAAAGAGCTGTCGAAGGACACCATAAACAAAATTGTAGCCCTGCACCAGACTGGGAAGACTGAATCTGAAATAGGCAAGCAGCTTGGTGTGAAGAAATCAACTGTGGGAGCAATAATTAGAAAATGGAAGACATACAAGACCACTGATAATCTCCCTCGATCTGGGGCTCCACACAAGATCTCACCCTGTGGGGTCAAAATGATCTCAAGAACGGTGAGCAAAAATCCCACAACCATACGGGGGACCTAGTGAATGACCTGCAGATAGCTGGGACCAACGTTACACAGGCTTACACAGGCTACCATCAGCAACACACTACACCACCAGGGACTCAGATCCTGCAGTGCCAGACGTGTCCCCCTGCTTAAGCTATTACATGTCTGGGCCCATCTGAAGTTTGCTAGAGAGCATTTGGATGATCCAGAAGAGTATTGGGAGAATGTCATATGGTGAGATGAAACCAAAGTAGAACTGTTTGGTAGAAACACAACTCGTCGTGTTTGGAGGAGAAAGAATGCTGAGTTGCATCCAAAGAACATCATACCTACTGTGAAGCATGGGGGTGGCAACATCATGCTTTGGGGCTGTTTCTCTGCCAAGGGACCAGGATGACTGATCTGTGTACATGAAAGGATGAATGGGGCCATGTATCGTGAGATTTTAAGTGCAAACCTCCTTCCATCAGCAAGGGCATTGAAGATGAAACGAGGCTGGGTCTTTCAGCATGACAATGATCCCAAGCACACTGCCAGGGCAATGAAGGAGTGGCTTTGTAAGAAGCATTTCAAGGTCCTGGAATGGCCTAGCCGGTATCCAGATCTAAACCCTATAGAAAACCTTTGGAGGGAGTTGAAAGTCCGTGTTGCCCAGCGACAGCCCCAAAACATCACTGCTCTAGAGGAGATCTGCATGGAGGAATGGGCCAACATACCAGCAACAGTGTGTGCCAACCTTGTGAAGACTTACAGAAAACGTTTGACCTCTGTCATTGCCAACAAAGGATATGTAACAAAGTATTGAGATGAACTTTTGTAATTGACCAAAGACTTATTTTCCACCAAAATTTGAAAAAAAATTCTTTCCAAATCAGACAATGTGACTTTCAGGATTTGTTTGCTCATTTTGTCTCTCATAGTTGAGGTCTACCTATGACATCAATTACAGGCGCCTCTCATCTTTTAAAGTGGGAGAACTTGCACAATTGGTGTGTATATACATACATACACACTGCTCAAAAAAATAAAGGGAACACTTAAACAACAGAATATAACTCCAAGTAAATCAAACTTCTGTGAAATCAAACTGTCCACTTAGGAAACAACACTAATTGACAATCAATTTCACATGCTGTTGTGCAAATTGAATAGACAATAGATGGAAATTATTGGCAATTATCAAGACACCCTCAATAAAGGAGTGGTTCTGCAGGTGGGACCCACAACCACAGCTCAGTACCAATGCTTTCTGGCTGATGTTTTGGTCACTTTTGAATGTTGGTTGTGCTATGACACTCGTGGTAGCATGAGACGGATGCTACAATCCACAGAAGTTGCTCAGGTAGTGCAGCTCATCCAGGATGGCACATCAATGCGAGCTGTGGCAAGAAGGTTTGCCGTGTCTGTCAGCGTAGTGTCCAGAGGCTGGAGGTGCTACCAGGAGACAGGCTAGTACACCAGGAGACGTGGAGGGGGCCGTAGGAGGGCAACAACCCCGCAGCAGGACCGCTACCTCCGCCTTTGTGCAAGGAGGAACAGGAGGAGCACTGCCAGAGCCCAGCAAAATGACCTCCAGCAGGCCACAAATGTGCATGTGTCTGCACAAACGGTTAGAAACCAACTCCATGAGGGTGGTAAGAGGGTCTGACGTCCACAGATGGGGGTTGTGCTCACAGCCCAACACCGTGCAAGACGCTTGGCATTTGCCACAGAGCACCAGGATTGGCAAAGTCGCCACAGGCGCCCTGTGCTCTTCACAGATGAAAGCAGGTTCACACTGAGCACATGTGACAGATATGACAGAGTCTGGAGACGCTGTGGAGAGCGATCTGCTGCCTGCAACATCCTTCAGCATGACCGGTTTGGCAGTGGTTCAGTAATGGTGTGGGCGGCATTTCTTTGGAGGGTCGCACAGCTTTCCATGTGCTCGCCAGATCTAGCCAGACTGTCATTAGGAACCGAGATGAGATAGTCAGACCCCTTGTGAGACCATATGCAGGTGCGGTTGGCCCTGGGTTCCTCCTAATGCACGACAATGCAAGACCTCATGTGGCTGGAGTGTGTCAGCAGTTCCTGCAAGATAAAGGCATTGAAGCTATGGACTGGCCCGCCCGTTCCCCAGACTTGAATCCGATTGAGCACATCTGGGACATCATGTCTCGCTCCATCCACCAACGTCACGTTGCACCACAGACTGTCCAGGAGTTGGCGGATGCTTTAGTCCAGGTCTGGGAGGAGATCCCACAGGAGACCATCCGCAACCTCATCAGGAGCATGCCCAGGTGTTGTAGGGAGGTCATACAGGCATGTGGAGGCCACACACAATACTGAGCCTCATTTTGACTTGTTTTAAGAACATTACATCCAAGTTGGATCAGCCTGTAGTGTGTTTTTCCACTTTAATTTTGGGGGCGACTCCAAATCCAGGCCTCTATTGGTATATAAATTTGATTTTCATTGATGATTTTTGTGTGATTTTGTTGTCAGCACATTCAACTTTGTACAGAACAAAGTATTCAATGAGAATATTTCATTCATTCAGATCTAGGATGTGTTATTTGAGTGTTCCCTTTATTTTTTTGAGCAGTGTGTGTATGTATGTGTATATATATATATATATATATATATATATATATATATATATATATATATATATATATATATATTTTTTTTTTTTTTATTCATTTATTTATTTTTTTCTTCCCGTTTCGCCAGTAATGCAGGTTGCATTCTTGTACGTGCAGATACACTCATCATTGGCAGTTCCGGGATTACATGCATTATAAAATGAGAGTCCGTACACTCTGCCTATCACCTCCTGACAAAGTTGCAGGAACAACGAAAAGCACATCGAGGTGTATCACTGCAGGCTACATTCTAACATATCTAACATATAGATTGTAATATGACCTTACAAGGTATATAGACATTCTAGCTACAGACCCTTTTTTTGTTTGATAATTTCCCCTATAACTGAATTTTTGAGCATTGTCCGTTCTACTAACATATTAGATTGATCTCTTATCTTACCTTATGGGGTATTTATACCATTATAGTTATTTTGCTTTGTGGTATTCTATTCCAAATACAATGATCGAGTCTTGGATCTGAGCTTTGGAATGATACACGAATGTGATTGTAACTTGCTGTACCGATTCATATAGTGGTAGGGCATTGTTTTAGGTCTGTGTGGTTTTTGTCACCATAATATCTTTTTTGCTATGTAATGTATTGATTGCTAAACTTAATAAATTTTATTTGACTATTTTTACCTCTGAGTTTGCTCTAAGTAGGTTATTGAACATTCAGTAGTTCAGAAATTCTTCTGCAAACAGCAGATCGTGGGGTGGCTGGGTGTCAGACCCCAACCAATCTAATGACCTATATAAGGATAGACCATCAATATCTAACCCCTTTAAACTGATTATTGAGCGCAATCTGTATTTACTGTCATGGAGAGATAGAATACATCATTTACCTTCTTTTGGAATGAAGAAGCTTCATCGTATTTTTATGATGCAGGTAAAAGTCAGTGGGCAGCTCCCATAGATGAGGTTTGCCTTCTAGTGGTTTAAAAACACCCAGGAAAATATTGATTGCATCTTGTCTGTCTGCATCTGAGAGAAAAGAGAGGACACAATTATGCAAAATATAGCTGAACATTGCATAATTGCAGAGTAAAACATTGCCATTGTAAAAACCTAGAAATCAAGCTCACAGTAGTGTACATCTGGTAACAAAAAACTCATTATCACCCTACAGTACAAAGCACTGGCGGACAGACTGAAAAGGGCCCATGTGCAAGAACAATATATGGGCACTTTGTAGTCTAATAGCTCATCATAATGCACAATCCCACCTGCTTTTGATGTGGAAATGGGCCCCCTAACCTCTTGAATCCTTGTGCGGCTGCGCAGGTTGCACCAATGATATGTCCGCCCCTGGTACAAGGAGGTCTCAAGGAAATGAATTATTTACTTATAAATTTTGTGTGCATCCACTTTTCTATATGTAGCACTTATAGCTATGTGTTTGCACCATTTTCCTTCTTTGCACCCAATTCATTATTCTACTTACAATAGTGCAAGTTATTTTTTGGTGCAACAGAGGAATAGATTGGAAAACTAAAAACAATGTTTTTATTATTGCTCCATTTGGAAGAATACTACTTGAGGTTAAGTGCACATGTAGCGTTTCTGATGCGTTTTTGCAGCGGTTTTCGCCGTGGAAACGCAGCGAAAATGCTTGTTAATCGGTCGGCCAGCTGTTGCAATGGCAATCCTGATGTGCTGTGCACATGATGCGGAAATTTCCACTCAGGATTACCATTACGGGAAAAAAAGCAGCATGTAATTTCTATGCAGCGTTTCCCGCTCATTGACTTTAATTGCACAGCAGCAAATACGCAGGTATAATATTTATACCTGTGGATTTGCTGCGTTTCAATTAAATCCAATGGGCGGTGAAACGCTGTGGAAACGCTGCGAGTGGTACCCGGGTCAGCAGAGGAGTGCTATTCCTCTCATCCGACCACTGCTCCCGCTGATAACAGCGAGAGCGGAACGGCTAAGAGGAGCAGTAATCTCCTCAGCCACGCCGGGAACCACTCGAACCATAGAAAAAAGTTTTAAAAAAAAAAATCCAGTATTCTCACCTGTCTGGCGATGTCCCCCGGCGATGTTATCTTCCCGGCGGCCGGCAGTACACTGCCGGGAGCGTGCTCGCTCCCAGCAGTGTACGGAGCTGCCAGGACCTGCTGTCATGTGACGGTCACGTGAGCTCTCAACTGAAGATCAGCTGAGAGTTCACGTAACCTCACTTTACGGCACTGATGCTGCATGGGAAGTCAAGAATGTTCCCACCAGTACTGGTGCTGAGGTCACCGGGGCTTATCAGCTGATGAATCCCAGTGACCTCACTCCTGCAGTAGCATGTACACTGACAGGAGTGATTTTACACTCCTTGTCCGTGTACATTGATGTCTTCTACAGCAGTGACATCAGTGATTGCTGAGGGACAATCATGATGGCGGTAATCGTGGACTACGTCGTGACGGCGAACAGGTGAGAGATATGGTTGTTTTTTATTTTACTTTTTTTTCTGGAGACGAGGTATTCGGGGACAGAGTATAATAAAAAATGTTTTTTAAAACAGTGTGTTTTTCATTTCGTTAAAATACTTTATTCTGCCCGTGTATTTATTGAAAATGCGGCGGCCACTTTACTACGCGGTTAGTAATGGAGGACATGTTATAGAAGCCCTCCATTACTAACCTGGGTTTCATGTCAGCCGCCAGTACAAGGCTGACATGAACCCCAACCCCATTACCCCACTACAGGGCAGTGGGAAAAGCGGAGGCTAAGCGCTAAATTTGGAACATCTTATGGATGCACCATTTCTGGGACTGCTGAGGGGTCATATTATTAACAGCGGAGGGGGCTGGTATCCATGGCCCCTTACCTGGCTATTAATATCAGCCCGCAGCTGTCTGTTTAACCTTTTCTAGTTATTTTCTGGGGTCCCCCTGTAATCTAGCCAATAAAGGCTAAACAAACAGGTGAGGGCTGATATTAATAGCCAGGGAACATTTTTGGCTAATGGTCCCTTCCCCGGCTACTAATATCAGCCCCCAGCGGTCGGCTTTCCCTCTGCTGGTTATGAAAATGACGCGGGAGCCCACGCCATATTTCTTTTTCATTTTAGGCTCTGTGCTCACAATCCGGACGTAGCAGAGCTTTGGACGCATATTTTTGCTGCGTCCAAAACGTTGCATTCTATTGAACGCAGGTAAATCCGCATGTGTTCACTGAACCATGCGGATTTATCGCATTCAATACTTTCTAGTGGTCAAATTTCTGTTACAGAGACTAGCGACTCTGCAAGAGAATTTGACATGCTGCGGTCCTGAAAGACGCACCGCATGTCAGTGTCCACGGGTGATTCGCAGCCTCAGATGAGGCCTCAGATCTAGAGAACCCATCCAGTATGCTGTACCATCTGGACACTGCGGGTTTGACGCTGTATAAACATGCAGCGTCAAACCTGCAGCGGCTACTGATCATGGCCACGTACCCAAGCTCACCCACAGCATCTCATGTCAATTTCTGTAGCGGACACGCTAGTCTCCGCTGCAGATTTTGACCGATTGAAGTGCTATTATATGCGGTGGATTCACATGTACTAACAACAAAAGTGCGGAATTAGAACACCGCGTTTTGGACGCAGCAAAAATACGCTGTGTCCACAGCGCTGCTTAGTGCTGATCGGGGGGGCATAGTGGATAATGAAACAGCTGTGAGCTGTTAATAATAGCCAGGGACCATGTTTGCCTAATGGCACCTTCCTAGGCTAAAATAGCAGCTCAAACCTGCCCCAGAAATTACATGAATGGGAATGCTAATGAAGATTAGGTGAATGGGATTAGCTGACACCTAGCTCTTTTGTTTGGTGATGACAAGGTGTCAATCAGATCCTTTCATCACCAGACCTAAATAAAGTAAAGTAAAGAGTTAAATAAACACACAGACACAGGGCAAACACTTTATTCGAAATACAACAGACACATTATTTAATCATTTAAATTAACTAATATACTCACCCTAGTTCTGACGTAAATCCAAGGGTTAAAGCAATGTCCCACCAAATAACTTTATTTAGCTCCAAAAAGCATTCATTGAGGTACAAAAACGCATCAAAAAACGCTTCTAAAAAGGCATCAAAAACATGGCAAAACTGTGCATCTTTTCAGCTGCATTTTTCCTGCCAAGGAGATGCAGAAACGCTGCAGAAATTTCTGCTTCAAATCCTGAACGTGCGCACATATCCTGAAAAGTAAATTTGGGGCTCACAAACTCCCTTGAAGTATTTATCGAAGATACAAAACAGGTTTATAAAGTATAATAAACCCAAAAAATCAAAACATTCCCTATTAAGGACACCTAAACATAACAGTGGCTTTGGCAATCTTGACTTTCAACTCATTAATTGGCTTCTCACTTATCAAGAGTCTTTGACAGATCACATTATGACTGAAAACCCTGGGTGAAGATCGAACAACAATTACAACAATTTCCTTTATGGTGTTGCCTTGGCCAAACTCCTGCTCCATTCTAATATTAAAACACCATCCTACTACAGGGCCTACTATAGTCTGCTGTAATTATATAAATTGCCAGAACTCATATTTTGCCTACCCCATTGCCTTTATTTACAAATATAAGCAACCCACTCTTTCTAAAAAGCCTCGTAGACACAGTCTCATCCAATTCAGCACAGGCCCCAATTGGCCAAACTTTGAATTACTCTCTCCATTACTGAGCCCTGCCCCACAGGAGTCTGTAAAACCTGACAGCTTTCTCACTTCTTAAAATGCGTATTCCCATCTCCAAAATCATATCCAAATATGTAGTAGGAGTAATAATAATATTAGCAAATACCTCCAATTAGAAATGTAGTATAATTATTCTGGTTAACTATGTCGCTTAACCCATGTGCAGGGCATTGCAGGAGCTTAAATATCCATGGTTATGGCCACTCACAGAGTGACAGTTAGTTAGCTAGTTGTTAGTGTGCCTGTAACCATGGATATCTAGGTTACTGCAATTCCCTACACATGGGGAAAGTGTCATAGCTAATCAGAACAACTATACATTTTTAATTGGAGGTATATGCTAATATTATTATTACACCTACTACATATTAGGATATTATCTTGGAGATGGAAATACCCCTTTAAGTTTTCTTCTACCTAGAACTTCATTCAGACAGGGTAACACCCCATTGAGACGGTATTCCTGGACAAAGAGGCCCTAAATCAGGTTGTCAACTACTTATATGCTCTTGCACACGTCCCTCGACTTAAACCTCTCCTAAATATATAGTGCAATTGAAAGATGACTTCGAGCTCTTGTTGTACGTGGAGCAGAAACAACGGATCTGTCTGCTATCTCACAAAACCTCTTAGCTACAGAAAGCAGGAGGTGATTTTTAAAATTCACTCTCGTTGGTACAGAGTCCAAACAAGACCTTATAAAATGCTCCCAGCCAGAGGTAAGCCCCTCTCTTGCAGGCAATGTGGGAAGGAAGAAGACTCGTTCCTCCTTATTTTCTGTTCTTGTAGACTTCTGCGTCCTTTCTGGAGGAATGTCCATTAAGTGAAAAGTAAAATTACTGATCTGACAACTTATATAGGTCAATTTAAAATAGAAAGTTAACCGCACCACTCTATCAGGACTTCCAGAAACCAAGTCATCATACCCACTCAGATACAGTTTCCCATCTCCAAGGAGCTCACAAATAAATCATCAGAATAGAAGTACGACATCCAAACTTGAGTGAAGTAATAAAATCTTCTTTTATTCTGCCAAATACAGTGCAACGTTTTGACAATCCCAGTCTTTATTAAGCATGCCACCATACTGCAAACAGCAGATTTAAATACCATTACTAATTAGTGACACACCAATAAGAACAAGAATCACCTCCCACATCCTAACAAATCCGCCCACCAATCAGCATATAACATCTAAAAAGTTCTGCACAGCATATATGTTACATATAATACACCAGAAAGACATTGGTATACATTACAGCAATTGAAAAACATACAGATCACAAGTTTTAAATGTCATAAAGTGTATGCAAAATATCATAATCTCTACTGCGTCCACATCCTTGTAGCTATGACGCCAAGTCCACCAATCCAGACTGTCCCCGGATATGAGGTAATTATATGCATCCTAATATCGTCCAGTCCTAGATCGGATCCCAGTGCATCAGGCTGTCACATGACCTGTTATCCAAAAAAAGTTTGGAGTGTCCACCAGGCTGCCCTATTGTCTCGGGACGTGGTTCTTTATTCAATAGGGTAGCCACTGTTTTTGGATTGATTCCTGAGGAATTTTGTGGTTAATGCTCATTCATATTTAAAAGACAAGAGTGATTTTCTAGATAAAACTAAGGGTGTAAAGGTGTCTAATAACACAATTTTAGCATTTTTTATGTGATATCGCTCTACACTTCAATTGATCATTACAAGGGTTTGTCGACTGTTGCCGATATGCTCACCAGCTCGGATATGGCACTGGAGTATGCAAGGCTTGTCCTCTCAATGCTGGGTTCATACTATGGATGAATTATTTTTTCTTTGGTGTTGAGTACCTGCAGCGACAGGGGAAAACCATGGGGTCCAATGTGGCCCCCACATATGCAAATATCTACATGGCTGTCTTCAAGGACAATTTTGTGTACAAGTCTCCAAGGTGGTGCCATCACCGCAGCTGGTGGCGGTATATTGACGACATTTTTATTTTTTGTGGGAAGGAAGTATGGAAGAACTCCTTGCTTTTCAATCTGAGATTAATGGGGTCTATACAGAATTGCAGTTCACGTTAACTAACTCTGATGTCAGATTGCAATTCTTGGACACTTGTTTACAAGGAATGTGACTGCCTGTGTATTGATTTGTTTGTGAAATCAATTGATAAAAATAACATCTTTCACTATGATAGCAATCATCCACGGCGAATGATTGAATTGCTACCCTGGAGTCAGCTTATCAGAGTAGGGAGGATAGTGTCTAATAAGTCTGGGGTAGATGAGAGGTTGGAGGGAATGTGCAATAAATTTGTATCAAGGGGGTATCCAAATCTGGAAGTGACTAGGTTTAAAACCAAGGAGTTAAATTTGAAACGAGAGGATCTTTTGAAAGTTAATAGCCGACCGGAAAAAACAGGGAGGATTCCATTTGTGTCTAAATAATGCCTGTTTAGTGGAAAGATGGCTGGAATATTAAAAAAACACTGGTCACTTTTATCTAGAGGACACCCTGCAAATGAAAATTGTAAATCCCCCCCATCTTATACTATAGACAAGGAAGCAATTTAAAGGACAGATTGGTATTGTCAGATATTGGGTATAGTGAAAGATAAATACAAACAACATTAAGCGCCCATAGGACGGGTAGTTTTCCATGTTTAGGGTGTGCTTGCTGTAGTAACCTGTTGAAGGGAGACTTTTTTTGCACCCCCAGAGTGGTAAGAAATACGAAATAAAGGACACATATACATGTTCCTCTAATTTTGTCCATGTGGGCTGTTTTATGTGGGTGAGACCACTATGGAAATACTGGCACATATTAGTAAACACAAAAGTACAATTAGGACAGGACTTATTAATTTACCCATACCAAAACATTTCATCAAACACTGGCACTCGGTCAATCAGCTTAGATTTAGGGTGATGGACCGTGTGCCGGTCCAGAGAAGAGGGGTAGGGGGATTAAAAATCTTAAAGAAAAAGGAGCTTCGCTGGATTTATGAATTGGAGTGTCTCTTTCCTAGAGGTCTCAATTTAGAGTATATCATCTCTGGATGTTTAGGATAATGTGTATTTTGTTGTGGCTTCTAATTCAGTATGTTTTTATTGATTTTGTTTTTCTTATTTTTAGACCATCAATCACCTATGGGACATCAGAATGTGGGGTTGACTGGAATTTCTGTAGGGCGGTTCTGTAGAAAGGTTTATTCACCCCTTTGCCTCCCCTCTGTGGGCTTTGCCTATTTTCTCCTTCCTTTTATGGATTATACTTAAATTATATTTTTTCTTTTCTTCCCTTATTTCTTTAGGTTTTTTTTTCTTTTACTTTTGAGATTTCAAGTCAGTTACATGCAGTGAGTGAAACAGGAAGTCAGTTACACGGCACTTCCGCTTTACTGTGCAACATGTGCACGCTGCAGATATGGATGTGGGGGTATAAAAGGTGGATGGTTGGTGTGCAGTATTACCCCTTGAAAAAGGTTTTCCTACCGAAACGTGCGTCGGGGTGACGGTAGCAGAGCCTGTCTGGTGGCCTTACCCAGGTACATAGCTATTTTAGCTTATTTATGACCAATTGTTTGTATTACTTCCATCTGTATAAGGGTTTTAACCCTTTTGTTTCTGGGTATTTTGATTGTGATGGGATATTATTGTTTTGGGGGTACAATTTGGAAAAGGTATTTTTGATGGGTGGTATATATTTATTAATACATGTGACCCTGTTGCTGTCCCCCTTATATTTCCACTTGCTATATAGGCTGACCTTTCGGGCGCTGTGTCACAGTTTTTAACATTGTTTTATTCATGTGGATCCAGCACTCTGTGTCTACTCTGTCATCCGCATTTATCTTTGTAATTTGTGTTTACTACATATGTTAATAAAGGAATTTTCTTACTTCTTTACAATTTTGAACTTGTGTGGCCATCTTTTTGTTTCTCTGCTTCACAGAGGAACAATCCCCCCTTTCCTTTACTGTTACAAGATGATGGCCCGTTCTCTTTATTAGTCCTATATGCAATAACATGGGTCCATTGGGATTAGATTTATCTTCACTGTGTTGTTTGCATCTGTGTTTCTGTCTCTCACTATATATATCTACTGTGTTCAGCACAGGTTTGGCTACTGAGACCATGGACTACAGAGCCAAAGAACGTACTTGGCATTTACAAGCGGAGCAGGTTTTTGGGGCAGAGGCTGGTGGTTCACAGCAGATCGGAGATGCGAAGTGGGATGATGAATCTAATAATCTACAGGGGCTACTATGTAGACGTACTAAATTATGGTGGAACCGTGCCCTGCTGGAAACCTATATATCGAGAAAATTGATTCCAAGGGGGTTACGTGTTCGAGTGGTGCCGGCCTTTCATGTGGAGGATGACGAATTTGTAGCAAAGTGGGAGGAATTAGGCAACAGTTGTTCAATTGGATTTATGAAATTATTAATAGGTTTAAATACCCACATGATCGACAAATTGGACAGTCTGATTGATGCTCTCAGGCCTCTATTAAATTGGACCCTAAGTCTGATAGATTGACCAAGTTTGAAACCACGACTGATCAGATGATTGATGACCTTGTCAAAAAAATTCAAATAAACCATGCTGCTAAACTCAAGAGGGATACACGTGATTATCAAATGAAGCAAGTGTATAAATGGAGACCATCCCCTAGTGCACGATCCAATGTACCTCGTATGTCAATTGCGGCTTCTACGTCTTCCCTAAGTGATATTTCTGATGGGTCCACCTCATCGATTTCAACGGGACCTGGGACGTATACCAGAAAGTACCGTAATTTTCATCCGTATAAACGTCGTAATGGTGGACCTTCTGAACAATCTGATTCTGGGAATGCTAAGGTAAACAGTTCCTCCAGTGCTGTTGTACATCATACGTGCATAGGCAGTGATTCTGATAATAAGGTGGTTAACCTTAGTGGTCATTTACTCTCTGCGGAGGACCTGTCGCTTCTCAGCAGGGGCCTTTCCTTTTTGCCGTCTGCTGAGTTCGATGAGTTCACCGCGGTGAAGGACCTACATTTGTTTGCACGATCATTGCTGTTCAAGCGCCATTTTCATAATGATAATACCTGTAAATTATTTCCTTCAGAAAAAGAACAAATGGCATTAAAGGCACTGGAGGAACTGGCAGTAGATCATAATACATCTGAAAGCGGTAAGATACCCCCTTCCATCCGCCCTAGATCAAAGAAATTCCCTCCATTATCCTCATGTACCAATGTGGACATGTTTGTTCAGATTGTCAGCAAAGAATTTCATAAAATTCCTAAATAGATATCTGGTGACAATCTGACCAAGAATGAAAGGAGGAGATTAAAGGTACTTAGGGAACTTCCAGGAGTAGTAATTAAGCCTGCCGACAAGGGGGGAAACGTTGTTATCTGGCCTCTTGATATGTATGATATGTATGAATGCGAAGCATTCTGCCAGCTTCACAATAAAAATTGCTACAAGAAGCTTACGTTCAACCCCTTGTCGGCATTCTGTGTACAATTGGAATCTATTTTGGATAGGGCGAGTGGAGAGGGGGTGATCACCCGTGAACTAGCGTCAGCATTGAGAGTGACTGAGCCTACCATCCCTACAATGTACCTACTCCCGAAATTACATAAAAACATTAATAAACCACCTGGGCGTCCGATAATTTCTGGAAGGGGTAACTTTCTCGAGAATGTTAGCCGCTGGATTGATTCCAAATTGCAGCCTTTGGTAGAGAACCTCCCATCATTTCTACGTGATACGGGTGATCTCCTTAGGAGAGTTGATGGCCTTTATTTAGATCATGACACTATGATGGTAACAGTGGATATTGAATCCCTGTATACCAATATCAAGCATGCTGACGGTTTACGGGCTGTGGCTTTCTTCCTGGGGGGGTCTAACCTGTCAGAAGAAATGAGGTCCTTACTGGTGGAATTGTTGGATTTCACACTGACGCACAATTTTTTAATTTTCAAGGGGTCTTTCTACCTACAGCTCCAAGGGACAGCGATGGGGGCGGCTTTTGCCCCTTCATACGCTAACCTCTTCCTGGGGCTGTGGGAGAGAGACCTCTCCCTGTCAGATCTAGGGTCGTCGATGGACAGGGTCGTCGATGGACCGTGTCCTCTTTTGGGCACGCTACATCGACGACATCTTCCTGATCTGGCAGGGCTCACAGCAATGCTTAATTGAATTTATGGACAAACTCAATTGCAATAACGTAAATATCCACGTTACATATCAGTGTGATCCCAACAGGGCTGAATTTCTGGACGTGACTCTTAATAGAGAAGCGAATCAGAGCATTAAGACCAATATATTCAGGAAACCCACATCCACCAATACATTGCTGCATGCATCGTCATCCCACCCACAACACATGATAAGGTCGGTTCCGGTGGGCCAATTTCTGCGTTTAAGACGGCTCTGCTCAACGGACAGTGATTTTCTCGCTCAGTCCAGGGAGTTAATGGAGAGGTTTTATGCCCGTGGTTATAGCCGTAGATCTGTGAAAAGGGCCTTTAATAGGGCTAAATACTCTGCACAAGATGATCTCTTATATGGGTCAAGAGATGATACCAACACTGAGATCGTTAGGTTCATCACTAAGTACCACACTCAAGCACCGGCTATGAGGAGAGCACTGGAGAAAGCATGGCCGGTGCTCATGAATGACCCGATTCTAACGAGATATGTGTCTGAAAAACCATGCATAACTTTCAGACGCGCTAAAAATTGAAGGGATCATCTCGTGCGGAGTCATTATGAGGGGGTACCCCGACAGACTTTTTTGAGTGGTGTGGGTGGTGTACGGCGTGGATGTAGTCCGTGTGGCCGGTGTGTCGCCTGTCCCAACATTGATCGAAGTAATGAATTTTGGGACTCTGATGGTAATAGATTTCCGATCACTAGTTACATCACCTGCCAAACACGGTACATGATATACCATGCAACCTGCCCGTGTGGTCTCATCTATGTGGGCATGACTACTCGTCATTTTAAAACACGGGTAAGGGAACACGTACTGGGCATAGAGGCGGCACTTGGCCACACTGATGCATCCCACGCCACTTCAAATTATACCATGGATATGACTCCACTGGGATGAGTGTGAGAGGTATAGACAATATAGTTGTAGGTATCCGTGGTGGTCGAGTGACCCAGAGGTTGGCCCAGCTGGAGTCTAAATGGATATGGGCACTTAAAACCCTGCAACCGAAGGGGTTGAACGAGAGTATTAGCTTCGTCCCATTTCTTTAATTTCCGGTCTGCATGTGATGTCCTCAGTTGTTTTTATATTCTTTTTTGCATTTCATATTTTATCATTGTTCTTATTTTAATGCTGCACATTGACTCTCCACTAGATTGTTGCCCGTGCCATATTGTCTGCCCTGTTACCAGTGATGAGTGAGTTGCCCTTACCTGCCGGTTCTCCATTGTTTGACACAATGCAGCTATCTACCTGGATTCCATGGAGGATGGTGATGATGTAGTCTTGCAGACACCATGAGAAGATGATTGCATAATCCACCGATATAGCCTATATTGAGAGATACGTGTGGTTTTTGCTGTTACATCAATTATTATTTTTATTTTTTTTTTTCTAATGAGACGAATCTGCAGAAGATTGTATTGTACAATGCTCTAATGGGATTGATATTTATGTACTCTATATTGTATGTACTGATATGGATATAGGTTAACAGTTTTGGATATATATATGTCTTCCACCTATTATGGTAATACTTTTGATTGCAGTACTTATTTGTATACACATTTCCTATTTGCTCCCTTTCTTGTCTGCCGCCTATGTTCCACCTGAGTCAATTTTGTCCTCTCCTCCTTCTCCTTTTAATCCTTTCTTCTTTCGTTCCCTTTCTTTGTCTTCTGCCAGCTGTCAGGCGCCTTGGTGGCGGCTCCGGTGCACGCCATCGCTGTCCGGCCGGTACGCGGTCCCTCCGCTTCGCGCATGCGCCCAGTGGCTCTCGACGTCCTTGTGATGCCGACGCCGCTGTGCACCTGTGGTGCGGTGGGGTTTCCGCGTCATTTTTTGCCGGGCAGCAGTGGTGTTTATATCCCATGATCATGGGGGTGGCACCTTGGGCTTGATCATGTGAAGCGAGGGGGCGGAACTTGGAGCCACATGACAGGGCTGTTGATGCCTCTCCATGGATACGCAGTGAATGTGGCAGGAAGTCAGTCACATGCAGTGAGTGAGACAGGAAGCCAGTTACTCAGGCTTGATCATGTGAAGCGAGGGGGTGGAGCCTGGAGCCACATGACAGGGCTGTTGACGCCTCTCCATGGAGACGCTGTGAGTGAGGCAGGAAGTCAGTTACATGCAGTGAGTGAAACAGGAAGTCAGTTACACGGCACTTCCGCTTTACTGTGCAACATGTGCACGCTGCAGATATGGATGTGGGGGTATAAAAGGTGGATGGTTGGTGTGCAGTATTACCCCTTGAAAAAGGTTTTCCTACCGAAACGTGCGTCGGGGTGACGGTAGCAGAGCCTGTCTGGTGGCCTTACCCAGGTACATAGCTATTTTAGCTTATTTATGACCAATTGTTTGTATTACTTCCATCTGTATAAGGGTTTTAACCCTTTTGTTTCTGGGTATTTTGATTGTGATGGGATATTATTGTTTTGGGGGTACAATTTGGAAAAGGTATTCTTGATGGGTGGTATATATTTATTAATACATGCGACCCTGTTGCTGTCCCCCTTATATTTCCACTTGCTATATAGGCTGACCTTTCGGGCGCTGTGTCACAGTTTTTAACATTGTTTTATTCATGTGGATCCAGCACTCTGTGTCTACTCTGTCATCCGCATTTATCTTTGTAATTTGTGTTTACTACATATGTTAATAAAGGAATTTTCTTACTTCTTTACAATTTTGAACTTGTGTGGCCATCTTTTTGTTTCTCTGCTTCACAGAGGAACAATCCCCCCTTTCCTTTACTGAGATTTCAATATGCAGCAATATTCACCTTTAATATGCAGGACCTACGTTAATGTGACCTCTATTCAGTCAGGTGACTTAATCAACATTATACAGATACAGTTGTGCTCAAAAGTTTGTTATAAAAATTTTAATAAGTTCCTTGCTTATTTTATTAATCATTAATATATAGTAATATATAGACTTTTAGAAAGCATATATACATATACATATATATCTTAGACTTAGTCTTATTTCAACTAAATATTCTTTCTAAGTGTACGTTTGTGGGTTATCTTTGTTGATTTCCTTTCTAGTCAATTACCCAGCAGGTGTCTTTGCTTACTTTTACTTGTTATCATGTATAATTGGAAGTTGCGGTCAGACTATATGACCTTCATATAACATTTGCATTTTGTTTTCTGTTAATTGTGCTTACCAGTACTAGAATCATTGTTATGACACGCCTTTATTTTTACCTATATAAGTGCGATGAAATGAAATGAGGGTAGACATTATGGTTATGCTAATAAATTGTTAGCTTTCATTTTGTCTCTATGCTGCATGATCAATAAATAACAGATTATCTTACGAATTCAGGTGTGGACGATTTCTAATTGGTAAGGAAGAAAATTCCACTGACAGTTTACATACCCCGGAAGAATTTTTCCTTTCATGGTTATTGCTTGGGTGAAGCCATTTATTGTCAAACTACTGTGTTTTCTCTTTTTAAATCTTAATGACAACCAAAAACATCCAAATGACCCTGATCAAAAGTTCACATACCCCAGTTCTTAATACCGTGTATTGCCCCCTCTAGAATCAATGACAGCTTGAAGTCTTTTGTGGTAGTTGTGGATGAGGTTCTTTATTTTCTCAGATGGTAAAGCTGCCCATTCTTCTTGGCAAAAAGCCTCCAGTTCCTGTAAATTCCTGGGCTATCTAGCATGAACTGCGCGCTTGAGATCTCCCCAGTGTGGCTCAATGATATTGAGGTCAGGAGACTGAGATGGCCACTCCAAAACCTTCACTTTGTTCTGCTGTAGGCAATGACAGGTCGACTTGGCCTTGTGTTTTGGATCGTTGTCATGTTGGAACATCCAAGTACGTCCCTTGCGCAGCTTCCGGACTAATGAGTGCAAATTTGCCTCCAGTATTTGCTGATAACGTGCTGCATTCATCTTTCCTTCAACTTTCACCAAGTTTCCTGTGCCTTTGTAGCTCACACATCCCCAAAACATCAGAAATCCACCTCCATTGCTTTACAGTAGGAATGGTGTTCCTTTCATCATAGGCCTTATTGACCTCTCTCCAAATGTAATGTTTATGGTTGTGGCCAAAAAGTTCAATTTTGGTCTCATCACTCCAAATTACCTTGTTCCAGAAGTTTTGAGGCTTGTCTCTGTGCTGTTTGGTGTATTGTAGGCGAGATACTTTGTGGCATTTGCACAGTAATGGCTTTCTTCTGGCGACTCGACCATGCAGCCCATTTTTCTTCAAGTTCCTCCTTATTGTGCATCTTAAAACAGCCACACCGCTAGTTTTCAGAGAGTCCTGAATTTCAGCTGATGTTATTTGTGGGTTTTTCTTTGCATTCCAAACAATTTTCCTGGCAGTTGTGGCCAAAATTGTTGTTGATCTACCTGACCGTGGTTTGGTTTTCACAGAGCCCCTGATTTTCCATTTGTTAATCACAGTTTGAATGCCGCTGACTGGCATTATCAATTCCTTGAATATCTTTTTATATCCCTTTCGTGTGTTATACAGTTCAACTACCTTTTCCCATAGATCCGTTGACAATTCTTTTGCTTTTCCCATTACTCACAATCCAGAAACGTCAGTGGCTGGATGAAAGATGCAAGAGTCTGTCTGGATCCCAGAAACTCACTCAGCTTTTATGCACACAAACACTGATTACAAAGAAACAGGTCACAGGTGAGGATGTTACCTTTAGTAGCCATTCAAACCTATTTGTGTCAAATTCTGTGCATGTTATCAGGCCAAAATCACCAGGGTATGTGAACTTTTGATCAGGGTCATTTGGATGTTTTTGGTTGTCATTAAGATTTAAAAAGAGAAAACACAGTAGTTTGACAATAAATGGCTTCACCCAACAAATAACCATGAGTGGAGAAGAAGTTTTTTTGTTATCATTCATATTCTCTGAAACAAGGTCAAGAAAGGAAAAATTCTGCCAGGGTATGTAAACTTTTGAGCACAACTGCAGCTCTTTTCCTGATTACCTTAAGGCTATGATCACACATTGCGTTTTTGCTGCGTTTGTTTCCTGCAGCAAATCCTGATTTCTTGCCAGGAAGTTTTGTTCAGGATTTTTCTTGTTTTTTTGCTGCGTTTTTGGTATGTTTTTTCAGCGTTTTTTTTCACTGTCCTTTTGTCTCTTTATGCATGTACATAAAGTTCAGTGAAAAAAAAAAAAAAAAAAAAATCTCATCAGGATTTGGCACAAAAAATGCTAAAAAAACTGAGACCTGCATTTTTTCACCACTCATTATTTCTAATGGGTGAAAAACGCTGAAAGAAGTGACATGTTAATTCTATTCAGAAAAAAAACATGCAAAGCACAAAATCCTGTAAAAACATAGCCTTAATATGCGGGACCTGCGGTCATGAGACCTCTATTCAGAGTTAATCACCATGGTACCGATAAAGCTCTTTTTCCTGATTGGACAATATAAGTGTAACGGTCATGTGACAGCCTGACGCAATGGGATCCGATCTAGGACTGGACGATATCAGGATGCATATCATTACCTCATATCCGGTGACCGTCTGGATTGGTGGACTTGGAGTCATAGCTACAAGGATGTGGACGTAGTAGAGATTCTGATATTTTGTATACACTTTATGACATTTAAAACTTGTGATCTATGTTTTTCAATTGCTGTAATGTATACCAATGTCTTTCTGGTGTATTATATGTAACATATATGCTGTGCAGGAGTTTTTAGATGTTATATGTTGATTGGTGGGCGGATTTGTTAGGAAGGGGAGGTGATTCTTGTTCCTAGTGGTGTGTCACTAATTAGTAATGCTATTTAATTCTGCTGTTTGCACTATGGTAGCATGCTTGATAAAGACTGGGATTGTCGAAACGTTGCGCTGTATTTGTCAGAATAAAAAAAGGGAATTAGTTCTACCAGTAATTGGGTTTCCAGGAGTCCAGCCTGACAGCACACCAGGAGGTAGTTCTTCATGTCTGACTAGGGGCAGGATTACACGAGAGGTTAAAAGGCCCCTCCCCACCCTCCATCGCCAGTGTTTTTCCCAAGTACCACACCAGGATGGATGCAACACAATTTTATTGAAACTGCCGATACATGTTAAATGCTCACATGCTCTGGCTATTCAAAAAGGGGAAGGGAATATAAGGGTGCTGTCAGGCTGGACTCCTGGAAACCCAATTACCGGTAGGACTAATTCCCTTTTTCCAGGACGTCCCTCCTGACAGCACACCAGGAGAAATACCAACTAAATGGTCCTAGGGAGGGACTACAGCCTGGAGGACTTTCCTCCCAAAGGCTGTCTGCTGATTGGACAACAAATTTAGTCTATAATGCTTACAAAATGTATTCAACAATGACCAGGTTGCTGCATTACATATCTGCTCTGAGGAAGCTCCCGCTCTCTCTGCCCATGAGGTGGAAATGGATCTGGTGGAGTGGGCCCTTATGCCTTCTGGCACTAACATCCCCCTAGAAACATAAGCATGGGAAATGGCCGCTTTGATCCATCTGGCCAAAGTCAATTTTGATGCAGTCTTTCCTTTGTTCTTCCCCCAGAACTGGACAAACAAACTAGAGTCTTTCCTCCATTCTTTTGTGGCGTCTAGATAGTGGAGAACCGATCGCCTGACATCCACCGAGTGGAAGTTCTGTTCTCCTGGGTTTCCTGGCTGATCGCAGAAGGCGGGCAAAATGATCTCCCTATTCAGGTTGGAGACCGACACCACCTTGGGTAAAAAAGAAGGATCTAGTCTAAGGATTAGGCGGTCGTCCAAAATCTGCATATAAGGGAACACTACCGAGAGGGCCTGAATTTCCCTCAGTCGCCTAGCCGAAGTTATGGCCACCAAAAACACAGTTTTAATTGACAGTGACTTAATACTAATATCCTGCAGGGGTTCAAAGGGGCTTTTACATAGGGCGTTTAGCATTAAATTTAAGTCCCACGGAGCCACCCTTTCCCTTATAAAGGGCCTCAATCTACCCACTGCTTTCGAGAATCTGGACACCCACGGATGTTTAGCCAACGGATAGTCTAAGTATGAACTTAAGGCCGAAATCTGGACTCTAAGTGTGCTGGGGCTTAGTCCCTTGTCATACCCTGCCTGGAAAAATTCTAAGACTTCTGGAACTGGTGGGGCCTGAGCCTCTATTAATGTGTTCCCGTATATCGAACAGAACTTCTTCCATACTTTCGAATAAATGGCCGTTGTCACTGGTTTCCTACTTGCCTGAAGGGTTGTGATGACCCTATCAGAGAGGCCCCTGGACCTCAAGATCAACCTTTCAGGATCCAGGCCGACAGCTGAAGCCACTCCACCGCAGGATGCTTCAGAGGTCCCTGAGACAGAAGGTCGTGTCGCAGCGGGAGAGGGAAGTGATCTTCTGCTGTCATCCGCATCAAGAGGGGGAACCAGCTTCTTTTTGGCCAGAAGGGAACCACTGCGATCACTGCGGCCCCGTCCTCCCGAATCTTCCGTAGCATCCTTGGTATTAAGGGTATGGGAGGGAAGGCGTAAGCTATTGACAAATCCCAGGTCTGGGACAACGCGTCGACCCCCGCTGGATTGTCCTCTGGGTACCTGGAAAAGAATTTTTGGGTTTTCGCTTTTTTCCTTGAGGCAAAAAGGTCTATTGAAGGGGTCCCCCATCTTTTTATTAATTGAAGAAAAACTTCTTGGTGAAGTTCCCACTCTGATGGGTCTATCCTTTCCCTGCTCAGGAAGTCTGCCACCTGATTTTGGGAGCCCCTGAGATGAAGAGCTGAGATGGAGGAAACAGTCTTTTCTGCCCAAGCGAAAATTTCCTCTGCTATCGCCTGGAGCCATGCATGTTTTGGTCCTCCCTGATGTTGAAGGAAGACTACCGTGGTGGAATTGTCCGAGAGAACCCTTACGTGCTTGCCTGCTAGTAGTGACTGACACCTCTGTAGGGACTCCCAAACTGCTCTTAGCTCTCTGTAATTTGAGGACCGGTGTCTGATTTCCTGAGACCAAGCCCCCTGTATGTATCTGCCCTCTACATGGGCCCCCCAACCCCACTGGCTTGCGTCCGTGGTAAGGGTAATATAATGGGATTCTATCCACTGGACTCCTCTTCCCAGATTTAAAGGGGAAACCCACCAGGCTAGGGAGCTTTTCAAGACTGGAGCGAAGGGCATCTTTTTGTCCAGGCCTGACTGACGTTTGTCCCAAGCGGAGCTGATTTCCTTCTGAAGAACTCTGGAATGTCCCGGACACCACCTTACACAGGGAATGCACGATGTCACGGTCCCCAGAATACTCATAGCTTCCCTGACAGTTACTTCCCTCTTTCTGCGAAAGGAACCAAATTTTTTTACTATGTCCCGAGCTTTCTTTGGAGGGAGACTGGACAAGCCCTGGTGCGAATCTAATAGCACTCCCAAGAATATTTTCTGGTTGCTTGGAGCTAGGTCTGATTTCTCTAAATTTAGAACCCACCCCAAGTCTGACAATAGTCGCCTTACCCGACGCTGATGAAGAATTAATTGCGCGTCTGAATCTGCTACTGGAAGGAAGTCGTCTAGGTAGGGAATTATGACTATGCCCTCTCTCCTTAGATGGGAGACTACTTCCGACATTATTTTGGTGAAGATACGGGGTGCCTATGACAGGCCGAACGGAAGACATTGGAATTGATAGTGGCTTACGCCACCTTTCCCTCTTGTTGCAAACCTGAGGTATCCCTGTCTTGAAGGGTGTATGGGAATATGATAATACACCTGCTTCAAATCCAAGGTACACATCACCGCGTCTTTGGGTATCAGAGGTATCACCGATCTTATTGACTCCATCCTGAACCTCTTGTACTTTACCCACTGGTTCAGGGGTCTGAGATTTATAATTGCCTTGTGCTCTCCCGATGGCTTTTTTATGGAGAACAGTCTGGAATAATGGCCCCTGTATCTCTCTGAACAAGGAACTGGTGCTATTGCTCCGTCCTGGAGGAGTTGCTTGATGTCTATTTACAGCCTTTTGAAGGCTCCTGCTGAACTGGCTTCCGTGATGTGAAAACGTCGGGGGGGGAACTGAGAAAACTCTATCTTGTACCCGTGTTCTATAAGCTGTAAAATCCACTGATTCTGGGTTATACTCCGCCAACTTACTAGGAAATGCTGCAGCCTTCCCCCCACTGGTCCGGCGTCATTGATGCGTCTGCCTCTGACTAGGCCCGGGCAAGTCTCTGCGGCCTCCACCACCCTTCGGGTAGCTCCATCTACCCTCCTTCCCCTTCCCTCTATAACTCTGGGACTGGGTGGGGCGGCTCCTTCGAAAGGAAAAGGGGCGTCTAGGTCTTCCCTCCGGAAACCCCGTCTTACTATCGGCCGCCTTTTGCAGAATGCTGTCTAGTACCGGCCCAAAAACCTGTAGGCCGGAAAAGAGGATAGCACAAAGTTTGTTTCTGGACTGCATATCGCCTGTCCAGGACCTCAGCCAGAGTGCCCTATGGGCTGAATTTGGCAGCGCATCATTCCTTGCCACGAACCGGACAGATTCTGCTGACGCATCCGCCATGAAATTTACTGTCATCCTGACCATGTATAACACCTTGGCTATATCTTCCCTGGAACCACTCTGTGCCAGTTTGGCTTCCAGGTCCTCCAACCATAAACCTGCTGATCTGGCCACGGACGTGGCCGTAATATTGGTCTTGATGATTGCCGCTGAAGCCTCCCAGGCTTTTTTAAGTAGACCATACACTTTTTTGTCCATCGGATCATTTAGACTCGCATCCTCAAAAGGGATTGTTGTCTTCTTGGAAACTCGGGCTACTGGTACGTCAATCTTTGGCACTTCCTCCCAAATCCTGGACTCCTCCGATTCGAAGGGAAGACGGGACCTAAACTCTCCCGGAACTGATAAACGTTTTTCCGCGTTCTTCCATTCCTCCAGAATCATGGATCTGATGTGCTTATTAACCGGAAAACATCTACTTTTCCTTGCCTGCAGCCCACTAAACATCTGATCCTGGATGGACTGAGCTACCTGCGGCTGTTCAATGTTCATAGTATTGAGTACTGCCTGTAATAGCTCCTCTGTGTCAGCCGAGGAGAAGAGGTATCTTTTATTTTCTTCCTGCTGACCACAAGGTAAATCAAAATCCAGCTCCCTGGACTGGTCTGAACCATAGGTTCCTTCTTCCTCTTCCAAAGAGACTATGAAATCCTGCCTGGGTTTTTTGCAGGGAGGTTCGCCTGTAGAGGCCTGTGCTGCTAACAGGGTGGACACTGAAGACTGCACCTCCTCTTTAATAATAGCCTTTACTTCGGCTCTAAATGTGGCCTGCTCCTCTGCCATAACTTTCGCTATACAGTCCTTGCACAGCTGTTTATTATATGTGTCCGGCAGCCTGGTGTTACAGGTTGGGCATTTAGCTCTCTTCTTAGAACCTGATCCCTTTTGGGGTCCCTTTATCCTATGGACAATATTAGACACAGGCAGACTGTCAGGATAACTTACAAGAGCTCAGTGACAAAAGGGGGCCTTATAGCTGCCTCACTTACATGACCCAGGGAGATGGCCGTGGAATCCGTGTGTTGTGCGGGGCTAACCTCCATAGCCCACCCTAGGTGTAGTGCCTACACGACAGACACACATGGACAGTTTTTACCTGTCTGCAGTCATCGCCATCTTCTCCAGGCATCTCCTTCCTGCTGACCTCCGAACCGGAAGTGCGTTCCAGGGTGGAACGCACGCCGCAGCCGCGTCACCGGAAGTGCGCCTGCCGGCAGAGGCAGCGCGTCCAGAGCCCTCCGAGGAGGGAAGCGGCGCCTTCCAGGAGCTCTACTCCACTGGGCTGGCTGAGGGACCGGGACGGGTTTCAGCCGGCAGCCTGTCTTGACAGCGGGAGGAGACAGGTATGAGAACCCCTCCGTCCCCTGGGCTGCTCCTATAGTTTCCGCGCTGCTGCGCCTCTCATGAGCCTGTCCGACTAGGGACAGGAAAAACACTGGCGATGGAGGGTGGGGAGGGGCCTTTTAACCTCTCGTGTATTCCTGCCCCAAGTCGGACATGAAGGACTACTTCTTGGTGTTCTGTCAGGAGGGACGTCCTGGAAAGAAGATTTTTTACTTCACTCAAGTTTGGATGCCGTACTTCTATTCTACTAATAACTTATATAGGTCAGTCTCTGTTCCAGTTTTATCATGGCGATAACCCTCCATTTCTATGAAAGCTTTACTCCGAGACGTCTCGTTATGACTTCAAGAGCTTGCATTCCTCTATTATGGAAAACATGGATTATAAATGGACATGTTTACCATGTTCCATTGTCCTATTACTGTTCATTTGGTGGGTTTTCGCTCCCCTCCTCCTTTTTTATGTGGAAACGCCTTTAGTTGCTAAATAAAGGTTTTAAAAAAATGCAGGCTATAAGTCATATAATGGCCATAAACTGAGTTATTCCTTATGTACACACAAATGAAACGTTACCTGAAGTAACAGGTACAATTTAAGTTTAATTACTGGTAATTATAACATCAACATGTATAACACATTTAACTTCATGGAATGCCGTTATCCGATGAATAAAGTGAAGTCAAATTTTTCTACCAGATTGCATTTGTGAAATTATTACTTTAAAAAGTACACTTGGGTAGCGATCTGATGCTGAAATGTTGAAAACATCTTGGCTGCTTCCCCAGTATATCTTGTAGACAGTTGGACGTTGATTAGAAAAATCAATGCAGGATATTTTCACCTTGTCATATTGAGCACTATCTACATCAGCATGACGTTGTCATAGAGAGAATTACAGAGCTAATCTAGCAGAGAACACACTGTAGCCATTTTTTAGAAAAGTATACCATGGATATTAAAGACAACCTGTCACTACTAGAAACACTATTTACCTGCAGATACAGAGGTAAACTGGGTTTAGCATGCTAATCTATTATTTGTCAAGCAATCGTCAACGCACAAGCATAATATCAAACTAGACTATGGCATTTAATACATGAAGCAAATAGTACAAAAGATATTCTATCAGTCCACAATTTTTTGGGACAAGCTGTAGCATACCCCCATGCACTTAATAGCCCTCAGTGTCCGTACACACACTAGTTGGTGACGGTTCATGCAGCATTATGTGAACACCCTGTTTTTTACATTGATGATTGACCGTACAATACAAGCAATTGTTACCATCCACCTTTCGTGTCTCTCCAATTTCCTCATAGATTGTACGCTTGGGAGCAGGGTTTTCTCTCCTCCTGGTATCTGTTCATTTATGTGACTATTGTTATTCTGTAATGTCTTTTATTGTCTGTACAAGTCCTCTCTAAAAAGTAAAGTGCTGCCGAATATGTTGGCGCTATAGAAATAAAAATTATCTTTTAGCCAAGAAGTGTTATCTGTGTGGCTCTATTTTGTCGCTCTTCCAGAGGCTGGGATGAGACAAGTGTATTTTCAGTCTGTGTGCTGTTCTTGTACACTCAGGATCGTACATGGATAGCACACTGACCAATGTTCGTGCAAGTGTACAGAAGTGTTTTTCCACATGGAAAAACTACAGCATGTACTATTCTCATCCATAAAATGAATGTGATGGCAGTCAGCTCCAGGCCAGTGCAGGGAGCTTCCCACAGACCCACTCATGTATGCAAATTGCAGATGTGACCAACCTAATAATTTCAATATAAATCAGAACCAGGATATAAAGTTACAATCGGAAGAGTGCCTGTTCAGTCTCGTACATTTCAGCAACAGAAACTTGTAACTTCGTTAGAGATGCCATATGTCTCTTGGAGGTCTCCCTCATTAGGGCCTTTTTTGCACAGTCATTTGTTTCTGCTAAACGCAATAGAACGCTCCTGCAACAATTCAGCTGCTTCACCTCAACAGAGCAACTCTTCCTCTTCTGAGCTGCTCTGTTGATGGGGTGTGACTGCCAATATCATGCTGATTGACATTTGGCTTCCTGCAGTTAGGCAGCGGCAGCGGGGAGCTAGCTTTCAATAAGCATGACATTGGTAGACAGAGCAGAGCAGAAGAGAGGTCGCTGCTCTGTCCACATGACATCAGCGGAAGCCACAGAATCGTAGACAGGAGTGGTCTAGTCTATGACTGCTCTGAGCCAGCATAGATCGCAGGTAGGCAGAACAGGCAGGTAGTTAGCAACTACCTACCTGTTAGTTCTTAGGCCCATAGTAATAAAAATAAAATAGTCCTGGGTAACCCATTTAAGTCATTCATTTTTCAATTGGTGTTTAACGGTGGTAGTGATTTTCCGATCATCATTTTATAAAGAATTGATTTCACTGACATTAAATCTGTCAGAGAATCTGTTTCTGGGTGAAATGTTGAAGGAGCAGATGACCAGACCTCTCAATTGACCTCCCCCATTTTTCAAACACCTTACACAGGAAAGCTGCTTTTCTACTGAAGAAGGCTGATGGACTGATCTGGTCCATGCTCCTCCATCAGTTGCAATGTTATGGACAGAAGTGCCAGTTTGTGAGGAAAGGTTTTTATATGCATTGTGTGAAGCACTTTGCAACACTATCTATGAGGTCTAGAATCAGTGTGTGCAGTAAAGGTGCATGTGCTTACCTGAAAATGCATTACTGTAGTATCTGGAGAGGGTCTGCATGATATCTTTGGAATGTTGAGTCCATGGTGCTATTTTTCTGTAGGTTTTGACCCTATGGACAAGCTGAGAACCACCATATTGTAGAGACAGAGTGTCACCATGATCCTCATAGAGTTCTTCAAATAACCTATCACATAGGAAACCAAGCATAATTTTATAATATTGAAATCTCAGATTTAATATATACATGTGCATTATTATTTATTTATATAGCACCATTGATTCCATGGTGCTGTAGGTGAGGAGGGGTTACATACAAAATAGAGATATCACTAATAGTAAACAAACTAAAAATAATAGACTAATACTGAGGAAAGAAGACCCTGCCCTTGCGCGCTTACACTCTACAGGATGATGGAGAAGGAGACGGTAGGTTGGTTGGGGTACATATAAACAGAGTGTGTGTGTGTATATATATATATATATATATATATATATATATATATATATATAATATAGTGAAGAATATTCAAGACAATCCCATGTCAATCATTGTGCCCTGTTTGGTGGGGATTATAGAGGTCTACAATGTACAGTGTAATTCGACACTCCTGCAAGGGAGGAGGCCGAGAGGCAGGGAGTGACATACCTCATGGCAGCTGCACAGGATGACCCCCTGTAGACCCCCAAGTCATGCGGTCCTTTGTGTCAGATATTATAATTCAACACCGAGTTATGGGAATATGATACATCCCAGTGATACACCAAATAGACTTTTGGAAACCCAAGAGAATGGGGAATGTCACCCTGGCTTTCAGCACAGCCCAGCGCGTAGGGAAAGGGAGATAAATGGCACAGCATTGCAAGGGCCCCTAGGGCCGCGATGCTTGGTATTCACGCGTAGCAGATGACACCAGAACTGGCTCCCTAGGACCGTCCATTAAGAAGGTATAGCCTGTTTTAGTTTTTGGGAGATTTAGCTGAGAGAGACCAGGGGTGGAGACTTAGGATCAACCAGGAGGCAGTAAGAAGAGTGACCCAGAGAGGTTAAGAGCCCCTTCAGCTAGAGCCCAGTGTCTTTGTCCCTGGCAGGTTGCGAGGATACATCGTGTGGGCGAAGTCCTGCAATAAAGAAAGAGGGCCCCGCAAGCCTTCCATGTGGCAGCCCCTGCCCCACACGCCAGGCCTTTTATCTGACTGGTAATTGACTCTTAAGTTCTGCTTATATCTTTTGTACCACTATTAGTGTGTTTGCATCTCTGACCATTATGTATGTATAACTCTTATGTATACAGTGTAATGTCTAATGTGCCCTTAAGGCGATTAAATATATAATTTAACCTTGGGCTGCTCTTTTATCTCGATCCACGAACTCGCACATCCATTGTTCGGTCTTACGAACACGCTACCGGGCTGGTTTCTAGTCCGATATAAGTCTGTTATATCTAATAGAAACTGGTGACAGCTCTAAGAGGCAGACAAGGTTCTGCTTCACTGGAGCTAGTGAAGGAGCCTCTTAGCCTGTCAGGGGTGTGAGCGAGTGTGGTGCCACGTTAGTGACTGAGTGGGCCACCTCTTCTTATTCCCTGGTGCCTTCCTGTACCCGTGTGTCTGTGTAGAACCGTACCAATCTGACCTTACGCGTCCTCGATGGGGTGTGGAATGTCATGTTGGTGCAAAGGGCAGATCTGTATCATGTGATCCCTCTGACGCAATAGTGATGTCAGGCGGGTGGCGGGGTGTGGATCCATCGCAAGTGGTGGCAGCGGTGGGATTCTGCGGGGTCTGTCTGCTGCCATTTGATCACATTGGTGGCAGTGGTGGGATTCTGCGGGGTCTCTCTGCTGCCATTTCTTCACATCTATCTATATATCTATCTATCTATATCTATATCTATATATATAGATAATGGCTGCCTGAGTTCTACGTCACCACTGTCTCCCTAGGTATGCACGCTGCTCCAATGCAGCCAGGGTGCAGCCATTTATAAAGAACCAGTGGTGACGCCGCTCTTGCTAATCATTCTATTCACGCAGCAGGGGCGTCATAACATGACCAGTGGGATGACTGGAAAACAATGCCCCCTCAAGTAGTCACCCACTAATTGGCATTTCACCACCAAAGTTATAAATAGTTTATTGCACTGTGCAGTAATCCTTTATACAATAAAAAGGACAAGTTAGGTAGGGTATTCCCACAGCAATAAATACATGGTGACAGTCTGGGGGACCCGGTCAAGCTGTCAGGTTCCCTTTAAGGCCTCTATTTATGATACATATTAATTCCTGTCTTTTTACATAATCATGGCACTGAACATTACATTTCATTACTCAGTATTAAGATACACACAAAGTCCTAGACCACAGTCACATGTTCAGTATTGCCTCTGGATACACACTTTTCATCACTATCCTATCTCGCTAATGATTTGCAGTGATATCGATACTTCTGGTGTGCTGCTAAATGAAAGCTGTTGGTGGAAAAAGACAAAACTACAGGGAGTCCAGACAGTCATGTGAATAAGCACACAAGGCTGCTGTTTCTTCAATCTTCTTTCTAAATTATATGAAGGATGCAATGTGCTTAGGACATGTGACTATGCTAACAAGATTTAACAGAAGTATCTAAAAGACTATAGGAAAATTGGTATATTGTATAACCACAGCTACTGTACTCAGCAGACTAGATGACCAAAATGTACAACCTGTAGACCAAAGGGAATTGCATGGGATAACAGGTTTCTTTGGACATGTCAAAAGCACAAATGACCATGTGCTTTTCATATGAATAAGCGCTATATATAAAGAATAAATCCACATAATAACTGAAAATAAAATGCAGTCATTCATCATTCACATAAGTTACATCTGATATCATAGTTTAATGCTGTTATTTGCAATGTTAGGATATAAGATCTGTCACAGCTACAGCATACAGAGAACATTAAAAAATTAGGACATTACAGAATCATAAGTAAAGGAGTCCTAAAATCTTTTACGTAGCAGGTAAGTTATTCATCGATTTATGAATTGAGCAGATCACTTCACTGTGATGAGTCAAAATGCACTGATACACAAAGAACACATCACAGAATTACAAGTGGTGGCAATTCTCCTCGCCAAAAGAAAAAAAGAAAGAAATATCACATATATTTTATGAATATATTTGAAATTAAGATTCTACAACATCAAGGGGAAATTGTGCATCTTTGCATATCAAATGTATCTCAGATAACAACCTCCCAAAAATGAGTTAAAAAAATAAAAATAAACATAGCGTACCTAACTGCATCCGTATCAAACTGCAAATTAGGTTTATCAATCAGTCCTAAGGAGTACAGCTGGTAGGCTAAAGCACACTTTCCCACCATGAATTGTGCAGTATTGGTCCGGTCTAAGCAATCCACACAGTTTGTTCTAAGGACTCCTGTCTGAGAAAGGAGGAAGAAAAAAACACACATTTAGTCTACGGTATAATAAATATATATATATATATATATATATATGTGTGTATATACACACACACACATTATATATATATCATCAATTCTCTAAGTAAATATATTTCTAAAGGTGCTATTGACAAGAAATTCTCACCAGATGTCAGTAACAACACATCCAATCTACACAGGCAAAGAAATCAAACCATAGACGTCCATAAATTAACCACTTCGCACCAGAGCCTGTTTTTGCCTTCGTGACCGGGCCAATTTTTTCAATTCTGGCCAGTGTCACTTTATCAAGTAATTAATCTGGAACGCTTCAACGGATCCCCCCCGATTCTGAGATTGTTTTTTCGTGACATATTGTACTTCATGATAGTGGTTGAATTTCTTCGATATCACTTGCGTTTATTTGTGAAAAAAACGGAAATTTGGTGAAAATTTTGCAATTTTCAAACTTTGAATTTTCATGCCCTTAAATCAGAGCGATAGGTCACACAAAATAGTTAATAAATAACATTTCCCACATGTCTACTTAACATCAGCACAATTTTGGAAACAAAATTTTTTTTTGTTAGGAAGCTATAAGGGTTAAAAGTTGACCAGCGATTTCTCATTTTTCCAACAAAATTTACAAAAACATTTTTTTAGGGACCACATCTTATTTGAAGTGACTTTGAGGGGCCTTTATGACAGAAAATACCCAAAAGTGACACCATTCTAAAAACTGCACCCCTCAAGGTGCTCAAAACCACATTCAAGAAGTTTATTAACCCTTCAGGTGTTTCACGGGAATTTTTGGAATGTGGAAGAAAACAATGAACATTTAACTTTTTTTCACAAAAATGTGACTTTAGACCCAATTTTTTTATTTTCAAAAGGGTAACAGGAAAAAATGGAATACACAATTTGTAGAGCAATTTCTCATGAGCGCGCTGATACCCCATATGCGAGGGAAAACCACTGTTCGGGCGCACTGCAGGGTTCGGAAGGGAAGGAGCGCCATTTGACTTTTTGAATATAAAATTTGTTTGAATAATTAGCGGACGCCATTTTGCGTTTGGGGAGCCCCTGATGTGCCTAAACAGTGGAAACCCCCACAAGTGACACCATTTTGGAAACTAGACCCTTTAGGGAACTTATCTAGATGTGTGGTGAGCACCTTGCACCCTCAGGTGCTTCACAGAAGTTTGTAATATTGAGGCGTAAAAATAAAATTTTCACATTTTTCCCACAAGAATGTTTTTCATCCCCTAATTTTGAATTATCATAAGGGTAACAGGAGAAATTGCACCATGAAATTTGTTGTGCAATTTCTCATTACAGGGAATCTTCCGTCATGGGTTCCGTCTGAATCACGTATTTCAGAGATTTACATGGAAACTCTGGTGTAAGTGCTCAGCGCAGAGCCATACTGCAATCTTTGGGAGACATAATAAACAAATCAGTAGCAGGTGAAGAATTGGTTTTATTTATTTTTTACGCTGTTCCTCGTGTGGTATAACTGATAAGATTACTTTATTCTTCGGATCGGTGCGATTACAGCGATACCAGATTTATATTGGGTTTTTATGACTGACTGCTGTCACACACTAAAAGACGCTTTTTTTTTGCAAAATCTAGTTTTTGCATCGCCATATTTTGAGAGCTATAATTTTTCCATATTTCGACTGACAGAGTCATGCGAGGGCTTGTTTTTTGCGGGACGAGTTGACATTTTTACTGGTACCATTTTTGGGTACGTGACATTTTTTGATCGCTTTCTATTCCGCTTTTTGGGAGGTAAAATGAACAAAAAATAACAATTCAGGAATTGAATTTTGAGGGTTTTTTTATGCCGTTCTGCGTGTGGTAAAAGTGATAAGGCAGCATTATTCTTCGGGTCAGTACGTTTAAAGCGATACTACAGTTACCGTATATATTTTTTTTTATGTTTTGGCGCTTTTACACAACAATTTTATAGAAAAAATATTTGTTTTACATCGCTTTATTCTGAGAGCTATAACTTTTTTATTTTTCGGCTGATGGAGCTGTATGACGGCTTTTTTTTGCGGAACAAGCTGACGTTTTCTACGGTACCATTTTTATTTCCATTTTGCTTTTTGATCGCATTTTATTCCACTTTTTGTTTGGCGATATGATGAAAAAGCATAGTTTTTTTGCTCCTTTTTTTTTTTTTTTACGGTGTGCACAGAAGGAGTTAATTACTGTGACAGTTCTATAGATAGGGATGTTTCGGACGCTGCGATACCAAATATGTGTACTTTTTTGGTTTTTGCATAAATATACGGATTTATTTGTTTAATATTTTGTTTATTTTGTGATTTTTTTTTTTTTTTTTTTTTTTTAACAGTTTGAAAACATTTTTTAGATTTTTTTTTACATTTTTACTTAGTAGTCCTGTATGGGACATTAATTTTTATTTTTCTAATCACTGTTCTCATGCAATGCAATAGATATGTATTGCATTGCATGAAAGCTTTGCTGACAGTTTCACACTGTGTCTCCTGCTAGAATTCAGCTGCAGGCTAAAGTCTAGCAGGGCACCGTACATGGCAGACCCGGAGGCGGTCATGTGACCACCGGCTGCCATGACAACGGCAGGTCCTGTCAGACATCAGGGGGCCATCGGAGAGGCAAGTGGATGACCCCCTCTTCTCTCACTATCTTCTAAATGCCGCGATCACTATAGATATCGGCATATAGAAGATAGCAAAGGGTTAACATCACTGGGACCTGATCCAATCAGGTCCGGATGATGTCCCCTGTCAGAGCTGTCGCTCTGCACCACACCCCCAGCGCTTGCAGGACCATCGACCGTTTATAAACGTCGGCGCTGCACAGAGCCCAGCAAGCGACGACGTTTATGTACAGTGGGCGGTCGGGAAGCGGTTAAGTTATGGACTTAGAGAGAGAGGAGATGGCTGTTGCTAATGATTAAATTCTATGTAAAGGTCAGGGCGAGGAGGGAGGAGCTCTGCTCTAGCTCCTCCCTTGTCCTCCTCTCTCCCCTCTCAACATAGAATCTACCAGAGCCAACTACTAACTGCTTTCTCAGTAATGTAAAAATCTTCACTGAACACCGATTTTACCTGAGAATTTTGAAAATGATCAGTTCTGGCAGAGAAAGAAACAGATTTCTCTGATAGAATATTTAAAAAATATTTTTATGCATACTAATATTGATTTATGAAGTGAAAAATAAAATGACAGTTACACTCTAAAACGAATCTGTCAGCAGGTTTTGCTATGTAATCTGGGGACAGCACGAGGTAAGGATTAAAACAGACTTTAACGATGTGTCACATGTCAAGCTGTGTGTGGTTGTTTAACTAAACTGAAGGTTTTATCACCTGGTGATCATCATTGTCTGGACTACAGCAGCTAACGTGTGCATGCTAGTCCGACTTCGCCCCCTACTGTAATAAGCAGCTCACTGTCTATAGACAATGTACATACAGAGCCTGGTGTGGGCAGCTTTCTCAGCTCTGCTGTACTGCTAAAGCTAAGCACTCTGATTGCATCAGAACCACTGCACCAAGTAAACTGACTGATACATTGTTGGAATAAGGTACTCTTTGCCTACATCCTACTACCATTTTTAAACACCCTATGAACCGAAATAGCAACTAATTATGACTAGATGTCAGTTATACATCATGAAAACCCCATAAGATCATTAATCCAATGTACCTCTCATGAATAATATTTTACAGCGATAGAGGATTAAACTTTTTCAATATTAGCATGCTTATCTTTTTACTATATACTTGGCGGACTCTGAGGCAGGGCAAGGAAATCCTTAAATCCTTCTCTTTTATCTTATCTATTTCTATATATACAGTATGTGTGTGTGTGTATATACATATATACAGTGGGTACGGAAAGTATTCAAACCCCTTTAAATTTTTCACTCTGTTTCATTGTAGCCATTTGGTAAATTCTAAAAAGTAAATTTTTTTTCCTCATTAAAGTACACTCTGCACCCCATCTTGACTGAAAAAAACAAATGTAGAAATTTTTGCAAATTTATTAAAAAAGAAAAACTGAAATATCACATGCCTATAAGTATTCAGACCCTTTGCTCAGTATTGAGTAGAAGCACCCTTTTGAGCTAGTACAGCCTTGAGTCTTCTTGGGAATGATGCAACAAGTTTTTCACACCAGGATTTGGGGATCCTCTGCCATTATTTCTTGCAGATCCTCTCCAGTTCCATCAGGTTGGATGGTGAACGTTGGTGGACAGCCATTTTCAGGTCTCTCCAGATATGCTCAATTGGGTTTAGGTCAGGGCTCTAGCTGGGCCAGTCAAGAATGGTCACAGAGTTGTTCTGAAGCCACTCCTTTGTTATTTTAGCTGTGTACTTAGGGTTATTGTCTTGTTGGAAGATGAACCTTCAGCCAAGTCTGAGGTCCAGAGCACTCTAGAAGAGGTTTTCATCCAGGATATCTCTGTACTTGACTGCATTCATGTTTCCTTCAATTGCAACCAGTCGTCCTGTCCCTGCAGCTGAAAAACACCCCCACAGCATGATGCTGCCACCACCATGTTTCACTGTTGGGATTGTATTGGGCAGGTGATGAGCAGTGCCTAGTTTTCTCCACACATACCGCTTAGAATTATCATTAAAAAGTTCTATCTTCATCTCATCAGACCAGAGAATCTTATTTCTCATAGTCTGGGAGTCCTTCATGTGTTTTTGAGCAAACTCTATGCAGGCTTTCATATGTCTTGCACGGAGGAGATATATATACTGCTCAAAAAAATAAAGGGAACACTCAAATAACACATCCTAGATCTGATTGAATGAAATATTCTCATTGAATACTTTGTTCTGTACAAAGTTGAATGTGCTGACAACAAAATGACACAAAAATCATCAATGGAAATCAAATTTATTAACCAATGGAGACCTGGATTTGGAGTCACCCCCAAAATTAAAGTGGAAAAACACACTACAGGCTGATCCAACTTTGATGTAATGACCTTAAAACAAGTCAATGAGGATCAATATTGTGTGTGTGACCTCCATGTGCCTGTATGACCTCCCTACAATGCCTGGGCATGCTCCTGATGAGGTTGCGGATGGTCTCCTGTGGGATCTCCTCCCAGATCTGGACTAGAGCATCCGCCAACTCCTGGACAGTCTGTGGTGCAACATGATGTTGGTGGATGGAGCAGGACATGATGTCCCAGATGTGCTCAATCGGATTCAGGTCTGGGGAATGGGCAGGCCAGTCCATAGCTTCAATGCCTTCATCTTGCAGGAACTGCTGACACACTCCAGCCACATGAGGTCTGGCATTGTCCTGCATTAGGAGGAACCCAGGGCCAACCGCACCAACAAATGGTCTCACAAGGGGTCTGAGGATCTCATCTCGGTACCTAACGGCAGTCAGGCTACCTCTGGCGAGCACATGGAGGGCTGTGCGGCCCTCCAAAGAAATGCCACCTCACACCATTACTGACCCACTGCCAAACCGGTCATGCTGAAGGATGTTGCAGGCAGCAGATCGCTCTCCCCGGCGTCTCCAGACTCTGTCACGTCTGTAACATGTGCTCAGTGTGAACCTGCTTTCCTGGTGTTCTGTGGCAAATGCAAAGCGTCCTGCACGGTGTTGGGCTGTGAGCACAACCCCCATCTGTGGACGTCGGGCCCTCATACCACCCTCATGGAGTTGGTTTCTAACCGTTTGTGCAGATACATGCACATTTGTGGCCTGCTTGAGGTCATTTTGCAGGGCTCTGGCAGTGCTCCTCCTGTTCCTCCTTGCACAAAGGCGGAGGTAGCTGTCCTGCTGCTGGGTTGTAGCCCTCCTACGGCCCCCTCCACATCACCTCGTGTACTGGCCTGTCTCCTGGTAGTGCCACCAGCCTCTGGACACTACACTGACAGACACAGCAAACCTTCTTGCCACAGCTCGCACTGATGTACCATCCTGGATGAGCTGCACTACCTGAGCAACTTCTGTGGGTTGTAGTGTCCGTCTCATGCTACCACGAGTGTGAAAGCACAACCAACATTCAAAAGTGACCAAAACATCAGCCAGAAAGCATTGGTACTGAGATGAGGTCTGTGGTCCCCACCTGCAGAACCACTCCTTTATTGAGGGTATCTTGATAATTGCCAATAATTTCCATCTATTGTCTATTCCATTTGCACAACAGCATGTGAAATTCATTGTCAATCAGTGTTGCTTCGTAAGTGGAGAGTTTGATTTCACAGAAGTTTGATTTACTTGGAGTTATATTTTGTTGTTTAAGTGTTCCCTTTATTTTTTTGAGCAGTGTATATATATACATATATATATATATATATATATATATATATATATATGTACATTAAAAGAATGCAGCAGCACTCCATATGGCCAAGATATATATATATATATATATATATATAAAACAAAGGTTTTTGGCGCATAAATTGGCCAATTCATGTGTGCCCATCAACCACGGCAAGGTAACCTTACTATAAGGGGGTGTAACTGCCTCTTCCTTCGTTTTTTGTAAGTACTTGTTGCTGAGCAAAACAGTTTAGATCTAATATTTTCATTGTTAAGACTTATCTTGGCCATATGGAGTGCTGCTGCATTCTTTTAATGTACATATATATATATATATATATATATATATATATATATATATATACATACACATACATACATACATATACACACACATCTTACTACACAAAGAGCTTAATGTTGAGGTGAATCCGAGAAACACATCAGCTGCAATACTTCAGGCAGATCATGTGTAAATCTCTCTGTATGCTATCCCCTCTGGCCTACTGAAGTATTGCAGCTGATGTTTTTCTTGGACCTCAATATTAAGCTCTTCTTTGGCCCTCCTCCGGCTTCATCATCATTGTTGAGGAGGACGACGACCTGGGCGATGTTTAATCTCGGCCAGGCCCCTACTCCTCTTTCTCTCATTCCCTCTTCTCTGTGATCCGTGGAAAAGGCTCCTGCATGAAGGGGCTGAGTCACACTCTGTGGCAGCGGCAGCTGAGGACAGGCATGGAGCTGCTGTACTGTGAGGTGGACACGAACCGCAGGGCCCATGTGGACCGGAACCTCCTGACTGAGCGGGTGCTGCGGACGATGCTGAAGGCGGGGGAGACCGGCTGCCCCTCCACCAGCTACTTCAAGTGTGTGCAGAAGGAGATCCTGCCCTACATGAGGAAGATCGTGGCCACATGGATGTTGGAGGTGCATGTGGCACCTCCGCCCGGGGTCTGCTGCGGCCTGGAGGGCTGGGTGGGTGGTCAGCAGATGGCCTGCGCCCCCTGTGCCGCAGAGCCATGTGCTGGCGCCCCCGGGGACATGGAGAGTCACAGCAGGCGCCAGTTGTTCTTCCGAGCCTGCCACCCCCGGGGTCACCTCTGCCTTCCCCAGGTGTCACTACCTGACCCGCCGTCTACGCCTGCGAGACTCCGCCACCTTCATCGTCTGCTGGGAATTAGGATTTCATGTGAATATATTTTAGCTTTGCCCCAAAAAACCCTAAAAAAAATCTGCAACCAAAACTGCCTCCTCTGCCCTCAATGAAGGGAGCAGAAAAGGGTGCAGAATTTTCCGAAGTCATTGCATTAACCCCTGCAAGACCAGAGGGGAAGGGAAGGGCTGCTCTGGGGGGTAAGATGACAATTTTGTTGTTTATCGTGTAGAAAGGCTGAAAGTGAATAGACATGGGTAATTTGAGTTAGTTTTTATTATGTAGAGCACACTTTTCTAGCTTCCGAAACTTGTTTCGAAACTCGGGCTGCTTATACATACATACACACACCTTTCCTAAATATATAGTGCAATGGAAAGATGACTTGGAGCTCTTGTTGTCCATGGAGCAGAAACAACGGATCTTTCTGCTATCTCACAAAACCTTCATTAGCTACAGTGAGCAGGAGGTGATCTTCAAAATTCACTCACATTGGTACTGAGTCCACACTAGTAAGAATTTCATGTCAATAGCACTTTTAGAAAAACATTTACTTAAATTGTTGACGTGTTCAATACTGATTTCACCCGCTGTATGTATGTGTGTATATATACACACAGATATAATGTATTTATAGAAATAATTAACATAAAAGTATTTCTGTGCCTTGATTGTACATATAGAAGTAAATAAGACAAAAGAGAAGGATTTAAGGGTTTTCATGATGTACAGGTGCATCGCACTTAACTAGAATATCATTAAATAGTTAATTTATTTCAGTTCTTCAATACAAAAAGTGAAACTCATTTATTATATAGAGTCATTACAAACAGAGTGATCTATTACAAGTGTTTATTTCTGTTAATGTTGATGATTGTGGCTTACAGCCAATGAGAACACAAAAGTCATTATCTCAGTAAATTAGAATACTTTATAACAGCTTGAAAAATGATTTTAACATCCGAAATGTTGTCCTTCTGAAATGTATGTTCAGTAAATGCACTCAATACTTGGTCGGGGCTCCTTGTGCATCAATTGCTGCATCAATGCGGCGTGGCATGGAGGCGATCAGCCTGTGGTACTGCTGAGGTGTTATGGAAGCCCAGGTTGCTTTGATAGCAGCCTTCAGCTCGTCTGCATTGTTGGGTCTGGTGTCTCTCATCTTCCTCTTGACAATACCCCATAGATTCTCTATGGGGTTAAGGTCAGGCGAGTTTGCTGGTCAATCAAGCACAGCGATACTGTTGTTTTTACACCAGGTATTGGTACTTTTGGCAGTGTGGACTGGTGCCAAGTCTTGCTGGAGAATGACGTTTCCATCTCTAAAAAGCTTGTCGGCAGAGGGAAGCATGAAGTGCTCTAAAATTTCCTGGTAGACGGCTGCGCTGACTTTGGTCTTGATAAAACACAGTGGACCTACACCAGCAAATGACATGGCTCATCAAACTATCACTGATTGTGGAAACTTCACACTAGACCTCAAGCTGCTTGGATTGTGTGCCTCTCCACTCTTCCTCCAGACTCTGGGACCTTGATTTTCAAATGAAAATTGGAACTCTGGGACCTTGTGGAGTGTGTCAATGACTGCCATCTGTCAAGTCAGCAGTCTTCCCCATGATTGTGGTGCCTACTGAAACAGACTAAGGGACCTTTTTTTAATGCTTAGGAAGCCTTTGCAGGTGTTTTTGTTAATTATTTTAATTTACTGAGATAATGACTTTTGTGTTTTCATTGGATGTAAGCCATAATCATCAACATTAACAGAAATAAACACTTGAAATAGATCACTCTGTTTGTAATGACTCTATACGAGTTTCACTTTTTGTATTGAAGAACTGAAATAAATGAACTTTTTGATGATATTCTAATTTTGTGAGATGCACCTGTATAACTGACAATTAGTCAAAATTAGCTGCTATTTGGGTTCATAGAGGGATTAAAAATGGTAATAAGAATTCACCCTAGCACATGAAGTATAGCACACTGTTGACTTAGCAATACAGCAAAACTGATTGTAAATTCAGGTATCCTCCTTTCTGAGCTCTAGCAGCACAGACACAAATTCTGCACACTTCAGCAGCAGACATAGACCAAAGCTTTGTTGTCTCTCTTAGGTATTCCCGTGTCCTGCAGCAATCATATATAACCTGTATAGCTACTAGATTTTTTTATTTAACACAATATAAATGGCAATCACTTATGAAACAGCCCCTTTAAGACTAAGCACTTGACACTTTTGTCAAATATGTTTATATGAAGCAAGATGTCTAATACTGGTGCATGTGGAGTCAAAGCTGTGTGTACCTTATTTTGAGTGGAGGTTTTTACCTTTTTTATGTTTTGCAGTCTTTTCTGAATTTTTTGTTTATTTACAGCTTACAACATTATTGCAAAGTTTCTTATTTTCATGTGTAATACTGATTTATGAAATAAAACTTAAAACAATGGTTATCATGAATTTTGCAGTGCCTGTCGGTACATTTTATTGTTTCTTTGTCTCTTATTGGGGATACTGGGGTGTATTTTGTACCTAAGTTCAAATTGCAAACCATGATGTTATTAACGGTATGGCTACCAAAACATTTAACCTTTAAAAAAAAAAAATCATGCGTACTGACAATATTTAGGTGTAATAACAATGTGACATTTACATTATATTTGCAAATTCTCTCTTCAGAGAAGAGGACTTAAACTCTAGTGCCACCTATTGGAAGTGGCAATCCTAAAAGTCAATATCAACCCTTTAACGAGCCTTGTCATATGAAATCCAAACCAGAATCTCAATTTGCAGACAAGTGTTTCACGGTGTTGCAAAGTATGAGATCTGATTTGGATGCATGAATGGCCTCTGACTGGGTTCTACAGTACATTTCATTGACACCGTATATACTTGAGTATAAGCGGAGCTTTTCAGCACATTTTTGTGCTGAAAACGCCCCCCTCGGCTTATACTCGGGTATATACTAGAGTATATAGAAATTCCGGTGGTGGATAGTGGTTGGGGGGGCTTGCGGCGGTGGAGGAGCAGTGCACACGCAGTAGCAGCGGCTGCAGCTACCACGTGTGTTCGGTGCTAAAGGAAAATGAATATTCCCCCTTCTCCACTCCCATGGGCGTTGAGAAGAATTAATATTCATTCTCTTTAGTGGCGGGCACAGAGGAGCTCTGAACTGTGGCTCCTGCAGACAGTGCCCGCTACTAAAGAGAATGCATATTCGCTCCTCTCCACGCACATAGTCCCGGGCGAGCAGAGGAGTGAATATGCCGGTAGCTCATATCAGAGTCTGAGAGCGTATGGCAGTGACACCATATGCTGCTCAGATGCTGACATGAGCGGCTGCAGCAGAACAGGACGCAGCGCTGGAGCAGAGGTGAGGAAGGAAGGCGAGTATAAGTGTCTATTTTTTATGTGTGCAATGATGGGGCCATACGTACCAGGATTGGGGGATGAGGGGGGCATACATACCAGGAGTGGGGGATGAGAAGGCCATACATACCAGGATTGGAGATGAGGGTGCCATACATACCAGGATTGGAGATGAGGGTGCCATACATACAAGGATAGGAGATGAGGGTGCCATACATGCCAGGATTGGAGATGAGGGTGCCATACATACCAGGATTGGAGATGAGGGTGCCAAACAAACCAGGATTGGAGAAGAGGGTACCAGGATTGGGGATTGGGGAGTGATGGGTGCCATACATACCAGGATTGGGGAGTGATGGGTGCCATACATACCAGGATTGGGGAGTGATGGGTGCCATACATACCAGGATTGGGGATGAGGGGTCCATGCATACCAGGATTGGGAATGAGGGAGCAATGCGTACCAGGATGGGGAAATTTACCAGTAGCTGCTGCATTTCACATCCTAGGCTTATACTCAAGTCAATAAGTTTTCCCAGTTTTTTGTGTTAAAATTAGGTACCTAGCCTTATACTCGAGTATATACGGTATATTATTTTTTTGGCTCTGTTTACACAAATCCAATTGTCACTCATTTGTAATGGATCTTAAAAAAAAAATAAAAATAACAGATTTGTTACAAGCAGAGCGAAAACGGATACAAAATCTAAATAGAATTTTCCATTTTTTTAATAGATTCATATAAAAAAACTGTCCTATTTCAAAATAGACATTTTGGTATGTGTTTTGTATTCCTTTTTGCTGTTTAGAACAGATCTGTTTTACTATAGTTGTCCCTAATCACCTCCAGTGTTCTGTGCATGCAAATTGCTAAAAAACAGATCCATTAATGGATGGCCATATTTTATTTTAACTTCTTATGTTGTTCAATATATATATAAAAAAAAAGGTTTCAGTTGCCATTCACTTTTTTGGGCACACTGCGTTATTTGATCCAGTTAAAAAATAGCAGCTGGAAAGTAGGCAAATGGAAAACATTTTATGGCATGTCAGTTCTCTTCCAAATCAATGCGTTCCATACTGGAACATTTTATTTCCATGTTTTTTATCCCAAATTGGATACAAAAGTTGAAACAAATACTGGACACATGAACAGACACTTAGGGAAAATGTGTTTTCCTGTATTTAGTAAAATGTATGTAAAAACAGAGACTTCAGTGGTACCTGCAAGCGTCCAGATGGTCCAGCGACACCTCCCAGATCATGCCACCTAGGATAGATGACATCACCACAGCTTATTCAATTATATTGTTAATGTTAATAACGGTATAAGTGCATTAACAGTACTTCTAAGGAATAACAAGCAGTGGATGTGGGCAGTGTAGACGAGCAGCTGGAAGAATCCTGAATAGGAGGCGCTGATAGGGTTAATAGGACCAATATACGGGTTCAGGTTTATTAAAAATTACATGAGATGGGCGGAACTAGTCATTCACACCCTCCAATCCAGGAGGTGCAGCTGACTTAAAAGGGCAGCTGAGCTATTAATTTCTTGTCTGGGAGTAGAGGTGCAAACACCTTTGGTATTTGGGTCTGTGTATGCAAGGTATTCAAGGTGGAGGACCAGTGTATGTTGCTTAGACTCTGCAAGAGGCTGAGTATTGGACTTTGAATACTGAGCAGCTGAACCGCTCTGTTTCTCATACTGCTGTATGGACTCTTTGTTTTGTTATAACTTTCTGCTGGAAGTTTATGGCGTTAATAAACATTCCTGTTTGGACAAGAAACTGCGTGCCTGTGTGAACGCTGCCAACTACCAACGAGCTAAATCCCTACAGCAGACACGGTTTTTAAGATTGATAAAATAAAAGAGTGAGAATAAGTCAGGAGCATAACTTATGTAGGAAAAGTTCTCAGCATGCTAAATTTTCATTTCTGAGCACTAATGTGCTTTAATCAAGTTAATCTATAATAGACAACTAATTAGCCGAAAAACCTCTATTATTTATAAATTATTAAGTATTTAAAAGAGAAAAATTAATTTAATGTAATAACTAAATTCAAATGAAAAATACTTACTTTTCATCAGGCCTTAGGACACTGCAATATGCATCCGGTCGATTAACAAAGAATCCCGTTCTCTTCACAACATTTTCCGCAATCACATTGAGTCGATCCAAAACGTTGCAAAGTTTACTGAAATATAGCATATATTAGTTTGGGGAAAAAATGTTCAAAACTAGTTACTTTTATTTGACTATATATATGCTGATAATATGAATACAATTCTTAACATTGTAGACATTGTAATTATAACTCCTAGCCAATAATAAACTACCAATCATGCTGTAATGGGGCTTGATTTGGAACTCTAAATATCGTCACTTGAGTCTTGACAGTATTGCTGCACCACAGTTACCAAATGCAATCAAGATCAGTGAAGACAGAAGTTTATTAATGAGATAGGAGATGCCAGCTGCTACTGATCAGATTCTTTACAGAAGGAAGAGAAAGGAGCTGGAAGTAGAGCTCACCCCCACCTCCCGCTTCTCCTTTCTGCATAGAATCTTATGAGGAGCAACTGCTGCCATCTCCCATCTCAGTAATGTAACACTCTGTCTTCACTGAATGCTGATTTCACCCAAGAATTCAGAGTTTTGAAAATGAGTGATCAGTCCTGATAGAGAAAGAAGCAGATCTCTCTGATAAGATACACTGCAAAGTTTTTTATTTTCATGTACATTATTGATTCATGTAATAAAAATTAAATTGACAGTTACTCTTTAACCCCTTTCTGACGTGAGGCATAATAATACGTTACTGTGCCCTGGACCTTAATGACCAGGTATTATTACGCCTTCGTGATCGCGCCGAGGCCATGCAGGCGTGATCGCCACTGGGTGTCAGCTGATTCTGACAGCTGACACCCAGCTCTCGGTGCCAAGAGCGGTACCGCACCGCTACCAGTACATTAACCTCCCGAAAAGCTGCGATCTAAGTCAAATAGCAGCATTTCGGGAGCAGGGTCTTACCTTGGATCTGAGACCCAGTGCAGGGTCCCGATCGTTGCCATGGTGACCTGATGTCGATCCAGGTCACCAGGCACCAACAAGTTGGTTAGCGCATGATCTAACTATCTAACTTGTGTCAGTGCAGTGCTAACAGACCGCAGAGCATAGGGATGCTGCTGCATCCCTATGCTATACAAGTGATCAGCCTACAAAAAATGAAAGTCCCATAGTGGGACAAAGTAAAAAAGTGAAAGAAAATGAAAAAAATGGTACAAATATTTAAAAAAAAAACTGAAAAAATAATCAAAAAAAATACAAATATATTGTACCCATAAATAAATACTATGAAAAACAAACAAACAATAAAATTACACATATTTGGTATTGCTGTATTCTGAATGACCTGACCTTTAAAACTGTCCCACTAGTTAACCCCTTTAGTGAACAGTATATATAAAAAAGGCAAAAAATGGTGCTTTATGATCATATTGCCGAACAAAAAGTATACTAAAACGCGAACAAAAAGACAAATGAATAAAAAAGGGTACCGCTGAAAACGTAATTGTGTCTCGCAAAAAAACAAGCTGACATACAGCTCCATCAGCCGAAAAATAAAAAAGTTATAGCATTCAGAATAAAGCGATGCAAAAGAAAAGCTCCAAAACATAAAAAAAAAAAACTATAAAAGTTTAGTATCGCTGTAAACGTACTGACTTAGTGAGAATAAAGCTGCCTTATCAATTTTACCACACGCAGAACGCCATATAAAAAACAAAAAAAAACAATTCCTGATTTATTGGTTTTTGTTTATTCTGCCTCCCAAAAATCGGAATAGATCAAAAAATGTCACATGCCCGAAAATAGTACCAATAACAACGTCAACTTGTCCCGCAAAAAACAAGCCCTTACAATGACTCTGGCGGCCGAAATATGGAAAACTTATAGCTCTCAAAATATGGCGATGCAGAAACTAGTCTTTGCAAAAAAAAAAAAGGTGTCTTTTAGTGTGTGACAGCTGTCAATACATAAAAACCCGATATAAATCTGGTCTCGCACCGACCCGAACAATAAAATCGTCTAATCACTTATACTGCACGAGGTACGGCGTAAAAAATATATCAAACAAATTCTACACCTGCTGCTCATTTGTTCATTGGGCCTCACAAAGTTCGCAGTATGGCTCGGCTCACATTAATCCTGCGCTCTTGCACTGAGCGCTTACACCGGGGTTTCAATGTAAATTTCTCAAATGCGTAATTCAGACGGAAACCCCGGCGGAAGATTACCTGTAATGAGGCAGATGGAAGCACTGTGGAAACCGTCGGGCCTGTGATCCCATGGTGTCCCTCTTTTTATTAGGCGTGCATAAAAGTGCCGTCGGCCACAGTTTTGTCAACTTCGGAAAAAAGGACACCGCTGAGGCCAGACGGAGTGCAGAGTAACTCTGCTGCCTCATTATAGTGAATGGATCCCTCGGGATACGGTTAGGTTTGCGTTAGGATTAGGGTTGTGTTAGGGATAGGGTTGTATTAGGGTTAGGATTAGGTTTAGGTTTGTGTTAGCGTTGGGATTTTTTTGAAAGTAGTAAAGAAGAAATGATAATGATATGATGACTAGTGTTGAGCGCAAGTCCTTGCTACTTGAGTTTGCATCGGGTGCTCAGGTATGCAAAAAAACAAGCAGGGATTGCCTGCCATACACGAGCAATCCCCGCTTGTTTTTTTTGGGGTGTTTAACAACCATGAAACATGCGGAGCAGGGACTTGAGCACGTCATTTGAGCACCCGCGATACTTGGTGCATACCCAAGTTCCCGATGCAAACACAAGTAGCGAGCACTTGCGCTCAAGGCTAATGACAACATATTCAATATGGTGACCTAATGTTATCAAATTCTGTGTCGTACCTCTGGGTTCAAAATGTTCACTATACTCCTTGATAAAATCCTTGAGGGGTGTAGTTTACAAAATGGGGTTACTTGTGCGGGGTTTCCAGTGTTTAGGCACATCAGGGGCTCTCCAAACATGACATGGCGTCTGCTCTCAATTCCAGCTAATTTTGCGTTCAAAAAGTCACACAGTGCAGCTACCCTTCTGAACCCTGCCGTGTGTCCAAACAGTGTTCTTTTCTCCACAAGTGGGGTATCTGCTTACTCAGGAGAAATTACACAACAAATGGTTTGGTGCAATTTCTCCTGTTACCCCTATGACATCGCAAAATTTGGGGCTGAAAAAGATTTTTGTGGGAAAAATGTGAAAATGATATTTTAACAGCTTAATGTTATAAACTTTTGTAAAGCACCTGGGGGGTTCAAGGTGTATACCACACATCTAGATAAGTTCCCTGAGGGGTCTAGTTTCCAAAATGGGGTCACTTGTGGGAGGGTATCCACTGTTTAGGCACATCAGGGGCTCCCCAAATGCAACACGGCGTCCGCTAATTATTCAAGCAAATTTTACATTCAAAAAGTCAAATAGTCCTCCTTCCATTCCGAGCCCTGCCGTGTGCACAAACAGTGGTTTACCCCCACATATGGGGTATCCGCTTACTCAGGAGAAATTTCACAACAAATGGGAAGGTGCAATTTCTCCTGTTACCCTTATAAAATGCAAAATTGAGGGCTGAAAAACATTTTTGTGGGAAAAATGTGAAAATTTAATTTTTACGGCTCAATGTCATAAACTTCAGTGAAGAACCTGAGGGTTCAAGGTGCTCACCACACATCTAGATCCTCCCCTTCTGAGCCCAGCTGTGCATCCAAACAGTGGTTTTGCCCCACATATGGGGTATCGACGTGCTCAGAAGAAATTGTACAACAAATGTTGGCATCAATTTTTTCCTGTTACCCTTGAGAAAATGAAAAAAATTGGGTCTAAAGTAACATTTTGGTGAGAAAAATTTAAATGTTCATTGTTGGTACCTGCCAACAATGAACAGCCTAGATCTGAATGAATGAAATATTCTCATTGAAAACTTTGTTCTGTACAAAGTTGAATGAGCTGACAACAAAATCACACAAAAATCATCAATGGAAATCAAATTTTATTAACCAATGGAGGCCTGGATTTGGAGTCACCCCAAAAAATTAAAGTGGAAAAACACACTACAGGCTGATCCAACTTTGATGTAATGACCTTAAAACAAGTCAAAATGAGGTTCAGTGTTGTGTGTGTGGCCTCCACGTGCCTGTATGACCTCCCTACGACGCCTGGGAATGCTCCTGATGAGGTTGGGGAGGGTCTCCTGTGGGATCTCCTCCCAGACCTGGACTAAAGCATCCGCCAACTCCTGGACAGTCTGTGGTGCAACGTGACGTTGGTGGATGGAGTAAGACATGATGTCCCAGACGTGCTCAATCGGATTCAAGTCTGGGGAATGGACGGGCCAGTCCATAGCTTCAATGCCTTCATCTTGCAGGAACTGCTGACACACTGCAGCCACGAGGTCTGGCATTGTCCTGCATTAGGAGGAACCCAGGGCCAACCGCACCGGCCTATGGACTCACAAGGGGTCTTAGGATCTCATCTCGGTACCTAATGGCAGTCAGGCTACCTCTGGTGAGCACATGGAGGGCTGTGCGGCCCTCCAAAGAAATGCCACCCCACACCATTACTGACCCACTCTCCACGGCGTCTCCAGACTCTTTCACATGTGCTCAGTGTGAACCTGCTTTCATCCGTGAAGAGCACAGGACGCCAGTGGCGACTTTGCCAATCCTGGTGTTCTGTGGCAAATGCCAAGCATCCAGCACGGTGTTGGGCTGTGAGGACAACCCCCATCTGTGGACGTCGGGCCCTCATACCACCCTCATGGAGTCGGTTTCTAACCGTTTGTGCAGACACATGCACATTTGTGGCCTGCTGGAGGTCATTTTGCAGGACTGTGGCAGTGCTCCTCCTGTTCCTCCTTGCACAAAGGTAGCGGTCCTGCTGCTGGGTTGTTGCCCTCCTATGGCCCCCTCCATGTCTCCTGGTGTACTGGCCTGTCTCCTGGTAGCACCTCCAGCCTCTGGACACTACGCTGACAGACACAGCAAACCTTCTTGCCACAGCTCGCATTTATGTGCCATCCTGGATGAGCTGCACTACCTGAGCAACTTATGTGGGTTGTAGAGTCCGTCTCATGCTACCACGAGTGTGAAAGCACAACCAACATTCAAAAGTGACCAAATCAGCAGCCAGAAAGCATTGGTACTGAGATGTGGTCTGTGGTCCCCACCTGCAGAACCACTCCTTTATTGAGGGTGTCTTGATAATTGCCAATAATTTCCATCTATTGTCTATTCCTTTTGCACAACAGCATGTGAAATTGATTGTCAATCAGTGTTGCTTCTGTCGCGCCCCCGGGGCCGTGGGGTACTCGGCAGCCGGGCCCTCAGATGCTTGGGGGATATCACGGTGGCTGGCCCGGTTCGTGGCCCAGGGCAGACAACTGAAAAGAGGGGAATAGGGGAATATATATTGGGATAATAGGTTTGTAAATGTTCGTGACGCCACCTGTGGTGTCTGGTGAGGATCACCAGCGCTGCAGCAGTCCACTGAGGCCAGTGTTGTGGCAGCTTAGATGGTATCGCTCCCCACAGGTGGAGCAGGGCCTCAGGGCAGCGTAGGAGGGGGAATGCAGGACAGAGGGGACCCAGCCGGGTCAGTGCAAGAATAGGAGCACACACGAAAGTCACTTCAGTACCTTTTACTGATGGAAATTCAGGCACGTCCCGGAGCACTGTAGGGTGAGGGGTGCATGTCCGGATTCTCCCCAGTGAGCGGGTGTAGGGCCTCCTGTTTCTTGCCTCTCTGTAGTAAGTTTCTGACCTGCCTGGAGCTAGGCCTAACTTGGTTTCTGTTCTGCACCCGCTGACCTGGTGATAGGGCCTTCTGTTGGAGATCACTCTCCCTATTCTCTGGGGTCTCCGTGATTCCTGACCCTGGTACGTATCAGCTTTTGGTGATCCTGGGACATGTAGTTCACCAGGGGTTCCGGTTGTTTTCTACTGGTCATGAAGATCCACGTAGACTCTCAGACCCGGTGTCCGGTATATGCTTCGGGGTGAGTTGGTTAAGCTCCTCTGCCCCCTATGTTACTCACTTTCCACTCGCCTTCGGCCCCTCACTAGGCTACATACACTGCAGCCGGGACACTGCTCTTCTTCGCCGCTCTCAGAGTGTCGGCACACTTATAGCTCTCTATCCTGAGCTCTGAGTTCTAGTCTGGACTCACTCTACAGACTATACTGAACTCTTTCTGCAGGAACTGCTAGGCTCTGGCTCAACTGCACTGACTCCTTCTGTGTCTGAGCAGGAATTGCTGAATAAGTGAGCTGCCTAGCTCCAACTTCCCTATTTATATCCCTAACGGGCTCCCTCTGGTGGTCTGAGGTGGAAGGTGGAGGTGTGTGTATGCTGTGGGGGCCTCTTGTGGAGAAATCTGGTAATACACCCCTCTAGGATCTGTGGTACCAAGCGCAGCTGGGCGCCACACTTCTTAAGTGGACAGTTTGATTTCACAGAAGTTTGATTTACTTGGAGTCATATTCTGTTGTTTAAGTGTTCCCTTTAGTTTTTTGAGCAGTGTATATACATATTTAAAAGATCGGTGGATCTCATCAGGAATAGTTAGTGAGCTGGATATATTTTTTTCAAATTTTTTTGGTATATGTCAGTGAGGGATAGTAGGGGATAATCTTTATTGTCAGGGCTGATGTAATGGTGCTTTGTGCATTACTTATATTCCCTGCAGTATCCAGTACAGGAGATCATGTTGAGTCTGTGCTGTGTGTGACTCTGGGGGAGCTGTCGGAGGGGTGTAAGTGGAGTTACTGGTCTGTGCTCACTGCTGGCTTGCTGCCCAGCACAAGGAATGATGGGAAATGTAGTAAGAAAGAAGCAGAGGAATCTGAAGAGGAAGTGATCACTATGACAACAGAGCTGGTGTAAGGGCACAGGAGTGAAGGAGAAAGGCAAAAAAACAACATAAGACTGAACAAAAAAGGTATATGGGGATCTTTAGGGACATTATCCTTAAGCATTTATGGCAAAACTTGTAATTGGTTCGGGTGGTAGACAACCTTTTCAAATACTCCCCACTATTTGATTGTCTTTAGTATAAAGATTGTACTCTTTTCTATACAAATTGCTTTTTAAATGCTGTAATAAAAAAGAAAATCATTTCACATGTATAATAATTGGCCTCTTGCATGAGGAACTTGTTTATGCATTAAATTTGATTTAGAAGAAGAACTTTTTTTTATAAATCAAAACTTTTATGAAACATTTGATGATTGGCAATTGGCATATATACAAAGCACCTTTCATCCTAGCAAAAAACTTCATATATTCTCATGCTTGCTTAAAGTGTACCTATCACCACCATAGGGCTGCCTTTTTAAGAAAAGAGAGGCAACCACAGAATGGTGATTTAAAAAAATAAAATAAAATTATCTATTAGCAAAAGTGGTCACAACAGTCCTTAAAGCCCCCTACACCCACTGAAGGACTTGATTTTGTGGCAAAATTCAGGTCTGAACTTTTAGGTTGTGGGATCCCACAACACACCACAACCTAACTATGAAAGAGTGAGATCTTACTCTTTATGCTAACCTAGCGATGCCATATATTTTACTAAGCCGTTACGAAATTATAACATTATTAGAACAGTTATATTCTTCTGTTCCATCAATAAATTTTGACTTCCCTCTGTATTCAATGTTAAGCCTTAAAAAAAACAAAATTATATGAGGTTATTTAATGAATCATATTTCCAAAAATTGAGACGAATAGAGAGAAGACTTATAATGTAATCTCTATAATATCCAATGAATGTAAAATGCTTGGCACTAAAGATGGCAATAATGCTTTAATAACCTATTGAGTGCTGGGAACAGCTTGGACCTCCACCGATCCTGGTAATGGGGCTCTGCAAGTCGAGTATGTGCACTAATAGTGCAACTGCGGGAGAAAGCCAAGGACCATGCCTGGCCATTTCTGGCAGTTCCACAGAGTAGTAATGGAGTAAAGAAGCACATGCTCAACATCCACTTCATTTTGACAGGGCTCTGCAGAGGCAGGGTTTCTGGATTGGTGGGGGTACCAAAACTCAGACCACTAGTGGTCAATAAGCTATCCCAAATCTTATAGATAGAAAATTCTTATATAATTGGCATAATCCCTATAAATTATTTCCACGATGTACACCATGCACCACAATCTGTGAATTAGATCTTTACCTTTTAGTATACTTTGCCATATCCCAGGGAATGTATATAATGCTACGCTCAGGTGGGATAAACTGGTTTAAATAGGTAACCGCAGCTACCAGTTCATCACTAAGGATCCTCTCATGCCTTCTCTTCTCTCGTTCCTTAGTTAAAAAGAAATACATGTCACACATAAACATATAAGTTTTATACATATAAAAAATTATATTAGAACTTCCATTCTTTCTAAGCAATAGCTTTTCCGAGGTTTAACAATGATACTCTCCATTTCCATTTGACTCCCCATCCCCTTCTTTTCACATCCAATCTTTTTCCCAACATATCACACTGATACTTGTAAAAAAAACACATTGATTTGGCTGCATGTTCCAGGACAGTAACTGAATAGTGGAGAGCAATTATTTTTCTCCCATCATGGTAGATCTACCTGTGCTTACAGTCACAAAACATTTTTGTTTCAAGGAAAAGCTGATTCATTCCAGTTGCTATTTGAAACAAAGTAAACCTCTAGCCAAATGTTTTACAATGTGGCCATTGTAAGAATCACGGAAAGAAATGTTTTATGGTGGGTAGGCTGCAGGAGACAAAAAGAAAAGTGAAAGGGAATCTGTCACCACATTTGACCTATCTAAACTATTAATATGGCCATACAGGTTATAGACTGCTGAGGAGAGTGATACCTGTATACATATCATAAAAGAGGATTTCTCAACAAGACATCTGATATCACTTTATGTAAATGACTTCCTCCAGGCTGTGGTGAGGATGTTACCTGGAAGATAACTCTGCATGCAGAGCTTATTTTATGTAAAAGGGGGAGATACCAGTGTGAGGAAAGTAACTAACACAGAACAGGAGAAATGAAATTTGTCTTCTTACAAACACATTCTCGGCAGCTCTCACAGCTCTGCTGTATTGTAACAATATTGCAACCCTGTCTGCCTGTGAGTTGGAAGCTGAGAGGAACCTGCAGATGTGTTAGTTATAATCACACACAGCTCTGCAGTGAGATCAGGAGAGCAGAGAGCGACCATTACACATCACACTGGTAACTCCCTCGTCATGTAAAATAATCTCTTGAGGCAGGTTCTCATACAGATCAGTGTCCGCCCCAGAGCCTGGAAAAGGTCATTTATATAAAGTGATAAAAGATCATTTATTATGAGTCATACAGGGATGACTTTTTTCAGTAATCTATAATCTGTAGGCCCATATTATTAGTTTAGATAGGTTAAATGTGGTGACAAATTCCCTTGAAACTATTGTGTCCTGATCAATTATAAAAGATATTAGCTATCCTTAGACAAAATAATTGTACTAAGCTCTGCTCACATTATGTTTCCGCTCACACCTCATAAAGGATGATACGACATGACAGTGTATACGCTAAGTGGCTCCCAGGTAAAGAAAACCATATACCAAGTATTTGCTTTTGTATATAAAAGAGTATTTGACAAAACTATAAAGTAGTAAAATGCATAGCACTGTATACCAGCAAAATGTATTCCAAAATTATACTCTCATGCAATCCATTGAGTAATGCAAACATTTGGTGTATGTATTGTGCTCTTCTTGCCCATTTTCCTAGCATAGGGCGGAAACGTAATCTGAACAGAGTCTTATTTGATATATTACAGATGCAGCGTTTGAAAAGGCTTTGAAACAGGTATTGTGTAGTACACAAACTGGCAAGTTAACAGAGTGACAAGTGATACATTGCATCAGGTATGTATAACTAGAATAATTATCCCAGATAAGCATCTGTCTTTACAACATTTTACACACGTGGTCAAAATTGTTGGTACCCCTCGTTTAATGAAACAAAAACCCACAATGGTCACAGAAATAACTTGAATCTGACAAAAATAATAATAAATTAAAAATATCTTTGAAAATGAACAAATGAAAGTCAGACATTGCTTTTCAACCCTGCTTCCACAGAATTAAAAAAAAAAATAAACTCATGAAATAGGCCTGGACAGAAATGATGGTTCTTCTTAACTTAATATTTTGTTGAACAACCTTTTGACAGAATCACTGCAATCAAACGATTCCTGTAACTGTCAATGAGACTTTTGCACCGCTCGACAGGTATTTTGGCCCACTCCTCATGAGCAAACTGCTCCAGTTGTCTCGTGTTTGAAGGATGCCTTTTCCAGACGGCATGATCAGCTCTTTCCAAAGATGCTCAATAGGATTTAGGTCAGGGCTCATAGAAGGCCACTTCAGAATAGTCCAATGTTTTCCTCTTGGCCATTCTTGGGTGTTTTTAGCTGTGTGTTTAGGCCATTAAACTGTTGCAAGACCCATGACCTGCGACTGAGACTAAGCTTTCTGACACTGGGCAGCACATTTCTCTCTAGAATCCCTTGATAGTCTTGAGATTTCATTATACCCTGCACGGATTCAAGACACCCTGTGCCAGATGCAGCAAAGCAGCCCCAGAACACAACAGAGCCTCCTCCATGTTTCACAGTAGGGACAGTGTTCTTTTCTTGATATGCTTCATTTTTCCGTCTGTGAGCATAGAGCTGATGTGCCTTGCCAAAAACTTCCATTTTTGTCTCATCTGTATATAGGACATTCTCCCAGAAGCTTTGTGGCTTGTCAACAACTAGTTTTGCAAATTCCAGTCTGGCTTTTTTATGATTTTTTTTCAACAATAGTGCTCTTCTTGGTCGTCTCCCATGAAGTCCGCTTAGGACCAAACAACGACGGATGGTTCAATCTGATGTTCCTTGAGCTTGAAGTTCACCTTTAATCTCTTTAGAAGTTATCCTGAGCTCTTTTGTTACGATTCGTATTATCCGTCTCTTTGATTTGTCATCAATTTTCCTCCTGCGTCCAGGGAGGTTGGCTACAGTCCCATGGATCTAAAATTTCTGAATAATATGTGCAACTGTAGTCACAGGAACATCAAGCTGCTTGAAGATGGTCTTATAACCTTTACCTTTAACATGCTTGTCTATAATTTTCTTTCTAATCTCCTGAGATAACTCTTTCCTTTGCTTCCTCTAGTCCATATTGAGTGTGGTACACACCATGTCACCAAACTGCACAGTGAGTATCTGTAGCCCTATATACAGGCCCACTGACTGATTACAAGATCAAACAACATATCTGACCACTAGGATCATACATAAATTAAGTCGGATGGACCTGAACATGACGCTGTTCGACGTCAATAGAGAAGTATATCAAAAAAAGAAAAAGACGTAAACCGAACAATATCCAAAAAATACAAAATTTTATTAATCATTATTAAAAATCCAAAAAGACATGATAGATAAAAACATGGCAACAAGTATCAATAATGAGGCAAGAAAATTAGAAAGCACCAAAACAGATACCAAAGTGAGCATAAACTACAATGATATAGGTCAGACAATAAAAAATAGACCCAATTATGGACCTTATTCAATAAAGGAAACCCTGTATAGCTAAATCGTCTGATCCATGTGAGGTATTATAACATGCAGAGTGCAATAATATATATAATAATAAGAAAGGAAACAATCCTGCATCTAAACAACATGTAAGTAACCTCACAATACTCACTTATAGGTATCAGTCTATGGTGCAATCGCCCCTACGCGCGTTTCGGCGCTGTGCCTTATTCCGGGGGTGTGACATCATTACCAACGGTATTGTTTAAATAGTGTATATTGTCCAATGGCCGGGTACTACAGATCGACTGACCCGACGGTTCTCCCTAACCCTCGCACTGATAGGTGTAGAATGATTCATTATGCCTGCCCTGGTGTGTGGAGTCAAAGAACCAGTATAACCGCTATTTCACACAGCGGTATACCGCCCCCTCCATTGCATATATGGAAACAGTGAACATACACCGCGTCACCCTAGGTAACACACACATAAACGTCCCCTCGCGTGACGACATTGCCCTTCAAGAAGGCCCATACCGCAAAAGCAGGGGCCACAAACCACACTACCTCCCAGATCTCACACGTCGCCATGCGAACAGAATACATATATACTCCCATGGCCAAAGTATCACCAGGGATTCCTAATTCAGATCATTAATACCTATATTACCAATCAAAAGAATACCCATAAAGGTCTAAATTGCCCTAATGCACTAATACTAATATATATATCAAAGACCACGATATCCCCAAAAGGCTCAAAATCCCAACAATTGTTACATATATCACACTTTAAATGTCTTATTGCAAATAACAATATAAATTACCCATTTTGTATTATCACCCCACATATTACAAAAAGAGAAAGGGGGGAACGTGTGAGATCTGGGAGGTAGTGTGGTTTGTGGCCCCTGCTTTTGCAGTATGGGCCTTCTTGAAGGGCAATGTCGTCACGCGAGGGGACGTTTGTGTGTGTTACCTAGGGTGACGCAGTGTATGTGCACTGTTTCTTATTAATTATATTACCTGCGCGTCCCCCTGAGGTGGTCCCGTGGCTGGTGGAGGCGTTCCTTTCCCCATGACTCCATGGACATGCGCGGTGTGTGTCCAGTTACCATCGCCATGTGCGCATACCCAGTATGGAGATTGCAGGCATCATGGTGGGCGGTACCGTGATGTAGCGGGAGTCCCGCTCACGTGATTTAGGGGGCGGCGTTGATGTAGCAAGCTCCCTATTGGGTGGTTTGGTGACACAGCTGGGGTTTCCATATATGCAATGGAGGGGGCGGTATACCACTGTGTGGAATAGCGGTTATACAGGTTCTTTGACTCCACACACCAGGGCAGACATAATGAATCATTCTACATCTATCAGTGCGAGGGTTAGGGAGAACCGTCGGGTCAGTCGATCTGTAGTACCCGACCATTGGACAATACACTATTTAAACAATACCGTTGGTAATGATGTCACACCCCCGGAAGAAGGCACAGCGCCGAAACGCGCGTAGGGGCGATTGCACCATAGACACCTATAAGTGAGTATTGTGAGGTTACTTACATGTTGTTTAGATGCAGGATTGTTTCCTTTCTTATTATTATATATATTATTGCACTGTGCATGTTATAATACCTCACATGGATCAGACGATTTAGCTATACAAGGTTTCCTTTTTTGAATAAGGTCCATAATTGGGTCTATTTTTTATTGTCTGACCTGTATCATTGTAGTTTATGCTCACTTTGGTATCTGTTTTGGTGCTTTCTTATTTTCTTGGCTCATTATTGATACTTGTTGCCATGTTTTTATCTATCATGACTTTTTGGATTTTTAATAATGATTAATAAAATTTTGTATTTTTTGGATATTGCTCGGTTTACGTCTTTTTCTTTTTTTGATATACTGATTACAAGATTGTAGACACCTGTGATGCTAATTAGCGGACACAACTTGATTAAACATGTCCCTTTTGTCACATTATTTTCAGGGGTACCATCATTTCAGTCCGCGCCTATTTAATTATTTTTTTTTTAAATTCTGTGGAAGCGGGGTTGAAAAGCAATGCCTGACTTTCATTTGTTCATTTTCATAGATTTTTAATTTATTATTACTTTTGTCAGATTCAAGTCATTTCTGTGACCATTATTGGTTTTTCTTTCATTAAACGAGGGGTACCAACAATTTTGACCACGTGTGTATATCCATTGGTGAGGATATATCACAGGTTGATAACATGACAAGTGCAGATGTTAAGTAGAAGAAACCTAAGCCATGATTCTACTCAGTCACTTAAAAACAGTATTGCTCAACTACAACTGCATACGTTCTATTTTTTTATCAGTATATTGATGCCATAGAGCCCTTACTAATGAGCCGCAACACATAGATCAGCTACAGAATAAACATATGGCCAGGCTATGAAAGGCAATTGCATGCATCTGTTCACTTTTTTTAATAGTTGCTTTTACTTTCAAAAATGTTACGTTGACATGTAATGAATGCACATTGACCATTGAAGTATTGTGCCGTGATGTAAATCAACCAACCCATAGATTAGGTCTGACAGAAACATTACTGCCACTCGGGTCCCCCCCTCTCTTGTACTTCTGCTCACGGGTCCCCTGGCTCATGCTGTAATAAAATGTCGAGGGCAGGGGCGTACGAAGCCATAGGCGGCGCACATCTCAGCGCTGGGTTCCTTACCGGAGCTGTGCAGCTGCAGCAGCTCCTTCATACTCCTCCTGACTTCAAGTCATCTGAAAGCGTGTATGTGCCATCACCTGACCAGAAGTCAGGAGAACCTGGCAGCGGTGTGCATCTCCTCGTCGCAGCAGGAGCTCAAGGATGCTGCAGGGAACGTATGAGGGGTAAGTATGACAACTTAATTTTTTTAAAAAATAATTAATTAAATTGGGAGTGGGAGCTGCACATGGGGATCTGGGAGTAGGGGGGGGGGGGAGGATGAGCTGCACATGGGGAATTGGGAGGGGGGGGGATGAGCTGCACATGGGGAATTGAGAGTGGGGGAGAAGGATGAGCTGCACATGGGGAATTGGGAGTGGGGGAGGATGAGCTGCATATGGGGAATTGGGAGTGGGGGCTGCACATGGGAAATTAGGAGTGGAGGGAGGATGAGCGCATGGTGGATTGGGAGTGGTGGATGGGAAGAGCGCATGGTGGATTGGTAGTGGTGTGTGGGAAGAGAGCATGGTGGATTGGGAGTGGTGTGTGGGAAGAGCGCATGGTGGATTGGGAGTGGTGGGTGGGAAGAGCGCATGGTGGATTGGGAGTGGTGGGTGGGAAGAGCGCATGGTGGATTGGGAGTGGTGGGTGGGAAGAGCGCATGGTGGATTGGGAGTGGGGAGAGCAAATGGTTGAATTGGGAGATGGGAGTGGGGTGAGCACATGATGAATTGGGAGTGGGGGGGTGGGGAGAGCATGGACATGACATAACGAACTGGGGCAGAGGATGCATGTAAATATAATGAATCGGGGGAGGGGGCGTTGATGATGCAGGAGTGTGACTGGTAATAAATTGGGGAAAAGAGTACAGGTTCTAATACATTTATATTTTTATTAGGTAGGTGGGGAAAGTGGCTATTTACAGTTAGTGGGGGTACTGTGGTGGATTACAATTTATATTTGGAATGGTGGGTTGCATAATGACGAATTATATATTAATGGTTGGTGCACATCTGTATTCAGCTGTGTAATGTAGAAGTTGGGGAATGTGCTCTAGATAATTGTGTGTTATTTTATGCAGAGACAAGTTCTGGCTGGAAGAAGTGATGGCGGTCTATGCTGAATTTAGGAGAAAACCGAAGATGAAGGACTTCACTTAGAGACGTCACCGGTGAGTCAGTGTATTACATGTACACTGTCACTATACACTATATGCTATGTACAGGGCTCCTGTGTTAAATGTCACTGTTGATCACTATTACCTGTACAGTTACATTATACACTGTATACCATGTACAGAACTCCAGTGTATAATGGCACTTATGGTAATATTAGTATTGTGTTTTTTTTTATTAATGATCAATATTGTAGTATTCGGTGACAATGTAGTGGTAATATGTGGTCTGGTCATGGTGTGGCGGTTTTGTCCCTTCTATGTGGTATTATTCGGTCACTATGTGGTGGTAATGTGGTCTGGTCATGGTGTGGTGGTATTTGATCCTTGCATGTGGTATTTTTGGTCATTTTAAAAAATTTATACGACACATTCCCTTAATGAATAATAAATAAAAATATACCTAAAAAGAGTATAGGATATTTTAAGAAAATTTGAATAAGTTAGAATAGAGTAGGGGTCTACCAGAAGAGTCTACCTTATCGTGGTGGCGGCTTTGAAAATCTTTTGGCCAAAACAAAAGCTGCTGGCTATGTGTGTGATCTGGTGTTCGATGAGAACTGGTAATGTGTGATTGGTGAGGACGGGGTGCAGAAGTGGAGTTTTTCCAAGAGTAGGCGGTGAGACTGTGGAAGGTTCGAGGCATGGAGGTGGAGCCTGGACGGAGTCTCAAGGGGGCCCGAAAATTTTGCCAGTATGGGGCCCCGAAATTCCTGGTGGCAGCCCTGAGGGCCCAAACATTTTTTAATCAGATTATTCAAGGGGCTACAAGAGAAAAACAAAAGTAAAATGAAAAGTAAAACAAAACGCAATCTGAATAGGTTGGCACACAGACCTCTTAGTTCACACATCAGATACCACAGTCTCAACTAGGAGTGTCTGTTCTTGATACCAAGTTTTTAAAAAAAAAAAAACTCAGACCTCTAAAAACTATTTCATTAATTTTTCTTTACTTAGTAAGTTATTTCCCCAGTTCATTTGCAAGATTAAAGATAGTTTTTCTAGGAAAAGTTTAAATAGTGGAACTGTGGATCGTAATCACACTGTGCACCCCCATACTGGTGATTAATCCAAATAAAATCCAATACAAAAACCTTGCAGATGTAACCCTAAGGCCCCCTGAAAAGGCCCGACTTTCTAGCAAAGTTGGGCCTGAATTACTGGGTTGTGGATGCTGAATGGGATCCCACAACCCTCCAAGGCCATTTTCACAGTGAAAGAGTAAGATTTAACGGGATCTTGCTCTTTGAACTGAGCCTGCTTTGTCGTGTACTTTATTAAGCATCTACCAAAGGGTAATTACATTGTATCAATTACTATTTGGAAATAAAGTAACAAAGTACATTACATCCCTGGATTAGTGCAAAGAGCGAGATCTTGCTCGTTCACAGCAAGAGAGGCCATGGAGGGTTGTGGGATCCCACTCTGCATGCCGAGATCCCACAACCCGGAAGTTTGGACACAACTTTGTTAGACAATAGGGCCCTTTTGGGGGACATTAGAGCTATTTCTAAGATTTTTTTTTTCTACTGGATTATATTTAGAAAAAAATCATCCATCTAGGGCTGTCCTCTGTTTTATTAAATAAAAGGGCAGTCCCAGATTGGTAATAGGTACACTTTAATAACTTCACAACTGTATTCAAACCACAGTAATGCCATGAATAGAAGTATTCATGGGAGGCCAAATTTTGGAAATGTGGGTTTTAAATGAGTGATAGTCAGGTTGGCCACCTCATCTTGTTAATAAAACTTTCCTGCTAAACTACACAGTATTTCTGTCCATAAAATGGCTGATATTGGAGGAGCATGTGACCAGACCTATCCTTCAGTCTCCCAAAATAGTAAAATACCTTACATGGGAAAGATGCTTTTCTATTTGAGGAGAGTGGTGGACTGGCCTGAACCACCATCAGCCATCTTATGGACAGAAACGCTGGTCAGTTTTTGAGCAAAGATGCACTGACAGATAAATTGGTCAATCCCTTTAAATAGTAACAAACCCTTTTTTAATTAACCTCCAGGAATTAGAAGGTTATTAATTTTTGTAATATACAGTTGTGCTCAAAAGTTTACATGCCCCGCCAGAATTTTTCCTTTCTTGGCCTTGTTTCAGAGAATATGAATGATAACAAAAAACTTTTTCTCCACTCATGGTTATTGGTTGGATGAAGCCATTTATTGTCAAACTACTGTGTTTTCTCTTTTTAAATCTTAATGACAACCAAAAACATCCAAATGACGCTGATCAAAATTGCACATACCCTGGTTATTTTGGCTTGACAACATGCACAGAATTTGACACAAATGGGTTTGAATGGCTGCTAAAGGTAACATCCTCACCTGTGACCTGTTTACTTGTAATCAGTGTGTGTGCATAAAAGCTGAGTGAGTTTCTGGGATCCAGACAGACTCTTGCATCTTTCATCCAGCCACTCACTGACGGTTCTGGATTGTGAGTTATGGGGAAAGCAAAAGAACTGTCAACGGATCTATGAGAAAAGGTAGTTGAACTGTATAACACAGGAAAGGGATACCAAAAAATAACCAAGGAATTGATAATGCCAGTCAGCAGCGTTCAAACTGTGATTAACAAATGGAAAATCAGGGGCTCTGTAAAAATCAAACCACGGTCAGGTACACCAACAACAATTTCAGCCACAACTGGCAGAAAAATTGTTCGGGATGCAAAGAAAAACCCACAAATAACATCAGCTGAAATTCAGGACTCTCTGAAAACTAGCGGTGTGGCTGTTTCAAGATGTACAATTAGGAAGCACCTGAAGAAAAATGGGCTGCATGGTCGAGTCGCCAGAAGAAAGCCATTATGCCACAAAGTATCTCGCCTACAATACGCCAAACAGCACAAGACAAGCCTCAAAACCTTTGGAACAAGGTAATTTGGAGTGATGAGACCAAAACACCAAGGTTACTTACCGGTAGCCGGTTTTTCCTGAACCCATGACAGCACACCTTGAGAGAGGGACCCGCCCCATCAAGGACAGGAATGAATCTGAAATAAAAGGGCGGTACCTCTCCCTCACTTCAGTTGATTACAGAGCATTGAGAGGACCTCCCGAAAAGGTTAGACATATAACCAACACCTACAAAATATATATATATATACATATATAACACCCAAAAAGTGCACACCAGGGTGTGAGAAACAGAAAACAGGGGGGTGGGGGGGACTATGGGTGCTGTCATGGGTTCAGGAAAAACCGGCTACCGGTAAGTAACCTTGGTGTTTTCCCCTCAGCTATGACCGCACACCTTGAGAGAATTTTGGAGAATTATGAGCACCCTAGGGAGGGACCACCACCTGAAGTACCCTTCTCCCAAAGGTAAGGTCAGAGGAGGAGAGATCCAACCGATAGTGCTTATAGAAGGTGGATAGTGCAGACCAAGTAGCAGCTCTACATATCTGATCGATTGAGACGTCTGCCCTCTCCGCCCAGGAGGCTTCCACGGTTCTGGTGGAAAGAGCCTTGATGTTACGGGTCCGGGTGGTGGAACCTCTGTGCCGAGGTGCAAGGAGGGACCCAGAGGGGCGTGACTAAGTATCCACCCGAACCGACTCTGGTCGTACGGCAGCTAACGACACCGTGACCAGGGAGGATCCGGGCTGAGGGACCAGGTGCTACTCTGGGGACGACCTTGTAAGAGAGCAGGTGGCTCCCACGGGTCAGATGGCCGGGACTGACCGGTATGGCGGATGGACACGGCAAGCAGGCGGAAGTCTCTGGTAGCTGACAGGTGGTCACAGTTCGAGAAAGCAGGGAAAGTAGCAGTCTTTAGGTTTACCAGGAAGGTGGTCACAGCAAGTGACGGCAGGGTCTCCAAGCAGGCTGACAGGAAACAGGCAGGTGCTCCCAGGTGAGCGGGCAGACAGACGAGGCGGGTAACTGGCAGGTAACTGGTGGACGCTCTCAGGTGAGCGGGCTGACGGACACAGCAGGTAACAGGCGGGTGCTCCCAGGTGAGCGGGCAGACAGACGAGGCAGGTAACAGGCAGGTAACTGGTGGATGCTCCCAGGTGAGCAGGCAGACAGACGAGGCAGGTAACAGGCAGGTAACTGGTGGACGCTCCCAGGTGAGCGGTCTGACAGACAGGGCAAGCGGATGCTCCCAGGTGAGCGGACAGATAGCCAAGGCAGGTAACAGGCAGGTAACAGGCTGGCAGGCAGGACGAGAAGTCAGGCTAGCAGCGGGACCTGAGGGCTGAAGCACAGATCAGACATAGTGCAAACAACTTTGCTCGGCCACCTCCATTTTGGAGGAGGTGCCTTATATATGGGAAGTCCTCCAGCAATTGGCCGGGGACTCCTTAGGACGACGCGCGCGGCCCCTTTAAGAGAGGGGGAGCGCGCGCGCCCTAAGCACAGTGCCCGGGAAGGAGCGCGCGCCGGCAGCAGCGAGGGAAGGAGATCTGGAGGACGCCACGCGCTGAACAGGAAGGTGAGTGGGACAGCGTCTCTGCCTAGCAGGAGGCAGAGACGCCGATGCAACACTTGACATTGTCCGGGGCCGGAACTTCTGTGGATGTATAGCCTAGACAAATGGCCTCCCTAAGCCACCTGGAAATGGTACCCTTGCGGAATGCGGCCAACTGAGGCGGCAGGGGGCGGGAGGCGCAGCGATCTGTGGGAAGCCGGAGCTTGCCTCACCGCGCGCGCCCGCTCGGACACAGGCCCCAAGGGAGCTGCGGGAGGCGCTTCTGGAGGTTGGAACCAGGTGCACAGGCCAGCGCTCGTTCTTCAACACCGGAACAGACCCAGGTAAGCTTTGCATCTTCTTTCCAGACAGGTTCCCATCAAGGACAGGAAACCAACTGAAGCGAGGGAGAGGTACCGCCCTTTTATTTTAGGTGGTTTCCTGTCCTTGAGGGGGCGGATGCCTCTCTCAAGGTGTGCTGTCATGGGTGAGGGGAAAATTTAACTTTTTGGCCACAACCATAAATGTTACATTTGGAGAGAGGTCACCAAGGCCTATGATGAAAGGAACACCATTCCTACAGTAAGGCATGGAGGTGGATAGTGTAACGGGTCTGGGAGGCGGAACCTCTGGGCTACAATACAAGGGGGCGGTCCTTGTAAGGGAGCGGGTGGCGACCAGGCAGGTAGTCACAGGAGGTGACCAGGACAGTCTCTGGGTGTACGGGCAGGAGGCCACGGCAAGTGATCGGGGCAGTCTCTGGATAAAGGGTAGGTACGACCTGTGATGGCTGAACCTCCAGGTAGGCTAGCAAGGCAGATGAAGAATGTGAGCTCCCAGGTGAGCAAGCGAGAGTCTCTGGAATAGCAGGTGGTCACAGCACGTGACGGCGGAGCCTCCAGGTAGGCAAGCAGGCAGGTAACGGAGAAGCGCTCCCAGGTGAGCGGGCAAGAGTCTCAGGAGTAGCTGGTGGTCACAGCACGTGACAGCGGAGCCTCCGGGCAGGCAAGCAGGCAGGTAACGGAGAAGCGCTCCCAGGTGAGCGGGCAAGAGTCTCAGGAATAGCTGGTGGTCACAGCACGTGACAGCGGAGCCTCCGGGCAGGCAAGCAGGCAGGTAGCGGAGAAGCGCTCCCAGGTGAGCGGGCAAGAGTCTGGAGTAGCTGGTGGTCACAGCACGTGACAGCGGAGCCTCCGGGCTGGCAAGCAGGCAAGTAACGGAGAAGCGCTCCCAGGTGAGCGGGCAAGCTGGTCCATAGACAGACTGACAGGAGTAGTAAGGCAGACCGTCGGACCTCAGGCAAGCAGGCAGGTAGCTGAGGTGCGCTCCCAGGTGAGCGGGCAGGCTGGTCCTTAGACAGACTGACAGGAGTAGTAAGGCAGACCGTCGGACCTCAGACTAGCAGACAGGTAGCAAGTAATCAGGCAGGAATCTGACAGGTAACTGGCAGGTAACTGGCAACGGGACCTGAGGGCTGAAGCACAGGTGAGACACAGGTGCAAACAACATTGCTCGGGCACCTCCATTTTGGAGGAGGTGCCTTATATATGATGAAGTCCTCCGGCCATTGGCCGGGGACTCCTTAGGACGGCGCGCGCGGCCCCTTTAAGAGGAGGGGAGCGCGCGCGCGCGCGCCCTAAGCACAGGGGCCGGGAAGGAGCGCGCGCTGAGAGCAGAGCGGGAGGAGGACGCCGGGAAGGAGCGCGCGCTGACAGCAGAGCGGGAGAGGGACGCCGGGCACGGGGCAGAGCGGTGAGGGGAGCAGCGTCCCTGCCTAGCAGAGGGCAGGGACGCCGGCACTACAGATAGCTGATGTTTTGGGGATGTGTGAGCTACAAAGGCACAGAAAACTTGGTAAAAGTTGAAGGAAAGATGAATGCAGCACGTTATCAGCAAATACTGGAGGCAAATTTGCATTCATCAGCCCAGAAGCTGCGCATGGGACGTACTTGGACGTTCCAACATGACAATGATCCAAAACACAAGGCCAAGTCGACCTGTCATTGGCTACAGCAGAACAAAGTGAAGGTTCTGAAGTGGCCATCTCAGTCTACTGACCTCAATAACATTGAGGCCCTGTGGGGAGATCTAAAGAGTGCAGTTCATGCTAGGCAGCCCAGGAATTTACAAGAACTGGAGGCTTTTTGCCAAGAAGAATGGGCAGATTTACAATCTGAGAAAATAAAGAACCTCATCCACAACTACCACAAAGGATTTCAACCTGTCATTGATGTTAGAGGGGGCAATACACGGTATTAAGAACTGGGGTATGTGAACTTTTTATTAGGGTCATTTGGATGTTTTTGGTTGTCATTAAGATTTAAAAAGAGAAAACACAGTAATTTGACAATAAATGGCTTCACCCAACCAATAACCATGAGTGGAGAAAAAGTTTTTTTGCTATCATTCATATTCTCTGAAACAAGGCCAAGAAAGGAAAGATTCTGCCGGAGTATGTGAACTTTTGAGCACAACTGTATATCATCACATTATTTAGACTGCATTCCTCCCAAACACTATGCTGCAGTGTTGTTTCAGTGCCCAGTTTATGCCCCTTTAGAAGTACTGTTCAGCAAAATGTGCATATTATATTCAGATGGGAGTACAGGAATACCCCTATCCGAAAAAGGGGATGGGCAGCCAAGATGCTTAGACAGGGATAGTCCTGAACACAGACTGTTTGAATATGGTGTACTGATCTTGAGGAGCAGCAGTTGAAAGAAGCTTGTAAAATAGCATCAACTGGGCATCAAAACAGCACTGCAGCATAATGTTTGGGAAAGAGGAAGTCAAAATAAGGTAAAGAAGAATATTACAAAAATTTCAAACTTTGCAATGCCTGCAGGAAAAAAAAAAGTGTATAGAAAAAGATGTATGAACTCCCAACAAAGCTCTCTTTTTAAGCCAAGCTTTCCATGTTCACAGGAGAAGAGGGTTACATCTGACTATTTCTGGAAGCTCTTTGAAGTTCAAACACAACAAATACAGTAACCCTATAGCGGATGAAAAAGCCTGATCTATGTTTTGATATACAGAGGCACTATGTAGTGTTATGTGTGTTAACACTAACAAATTGTATATTTTAATATTGGAAAACTTGAGTGCACCAGTTAGATTTGGATATTGTAGGGTATGAAAAGCGACTGTGGGACGCTGCCATGCCTATGACATAAAACTTTTATTTTAATCCCTAGATCTAAGGTACATGGGCAGTGACTAATATTTAAAGAAACTTGGAAAATTACAACATTGTTACTAAATTTTCCCTACCCCTGTACGATAGAGAAAATCGTTCCCAGCCATCTAATATAAATCTCAGTGAGGCTGTATGGGTCGATAATTGCTTGGTATAACCATTACAGGATATTTTTTTTTAAAATTAGGACAATATTGATCAGCTGGTCTATAGGCTGGAGTAATAGGTAGTTGCTATGAGGAGACAACAATGACGTAACATAGGAATACTATCTTTTTACAGTAAGCATATTGTCTACAGTGTAAAACATGCTTTGTAAGTGAATATACCCTCACTGAGCAAATTATCAACAGAATAATGTATTTCTCACATCAGTTATTTTATTTTTACTATTTGCAGACTACCCAGAGTGTTCAATTTTTTTCTTTAACATCACCAAAAAAAAGAAGATTTAAATGAAAAGTAACTGGAGGCAGATAACAGAGGATGCCATCATTATTAATCAGTGATGGGGACAGTTCAGCTCTTCTTTCCTGCTAAATGAGGAATGAAAGCATCACAGAATATGCTCATAGTACTCTCTCTTATTAACCCATAAGTCATTTTCTGTCTTAGATTTATGATTTTTGGTGGCTTGTTCAGAACAAATCTGTGGGGATCCTGTTCATAGTACAATATAACAGCTCAGGTAAGATGACTGCCCTTATCAGTGCTTAAAGAAAAAGACATAATATGAGAAAATAAACTACTACTTTGACCTTCATAATCCTTTGATACAAGAGCCACAATGTGTCATCAGGTTCCTATGAATACTATCATGACACCAATGTGAACAGATTCTTAACTAAACCATACAACACTACCTCCAAAACAGTGATTTCTGAAACAGAAGCTATAAAATTATTCATTTCCAGATACATAACTATAACAATTTCAATATGTGCAGTTTTCCTACAGAGTAATGGCACTATAATGCCTTTAAATCATTAGTACTTTTCTATATTTCTTTTTGTCGCTTGGAAGTCTAACGCTAAAATGTAAATGACTGAGCATTTCAAAGAGTCTCGGTCCCTGGAGAAGATCCCCGCATAGACAGTTGCTATGACAATAGTAGAAGTTGTGCATGAAATTAAGACAACTAATTTCGAGATAATGCAAAATTATAAATGACTAGGTGAGGAGGCATCCGCATTTGTGTGGTTGAATTTATTAAATAATCTCAGCGCATTTTATTTCATATAAAAGCAATCTCGAGATATTGCTATACAACTTTATGAGCCATCCCTCGGGATGCTGAATAAAACAGCTATGATTTAGCAGCAATTCTTCATTTTGGAAGCTTAAAACTCCCATACTATTATACATTAGACACCGCATTAAATTCAGTGTGAAAGAAAACACGGGGAACCAAAAGAGTCGAACGTTAGAACTAGGAATTTTTACAAGGTACCTGTCAGTTGTTTCATTCTGCCGAAACCACGGGTCACTATGTATCAGACACTGGCTCCTGAATTAATAACCGGTTTTACACTGAAACACTGCAGTGTCTCAGAGAAAAACATAGTTGACAGAGAGGCTGAGGTTACTACTCAAGAAGAAGGTCCCCACCTGCCCCCCTAGACTGACACACGTAGGGAGAGACCGATCAGTTTAGTTGAGAATGGGAAGGCTTCTTGGACTTGTCACCTTGTCCCCAGCTGCATTTCCAACTATGATTTTCTCTAGGAGTCTGGAGTATTTCAGAGTAAACCATAAATGTTTTGAGAGTATGTGTCGGTCTTGGATACATTATGCCCTTGATTCGGGCAGCATGAAGTAGCTGACAGATTCCCTTTAAGCTCGGGTAACAGTCACAAAAAATCACTCCAAAGCTGCTACAAATTCTAGACCGGAGATTAAAGGAGTGCAGGTTAGAAGTCTAAAAGATGGAAAAATGCCCACACTCTAAAAGGTTTTCCTGTAGATTTCACTGGACACCAAGTTGCATGACAATTCCCCAATTATATTTTAGTTTATATTTTAGTTATTGTCAGTCTCATTTTTGGTTACTAGGAACATATACACATACATATATATATATATATATATATATATATATATATATATATATATATATATATATATATATATATATATATATATATATATATATATATATATATATATATATATATACACACACACAGGGTGGTCCAAAAGTAGGTGGACAGAAAGTGTAATAAGGTTATGAAGGGGGAGATTTATCAAACATGGTGTTATTAATTGGCTGGCACGTTCACCAGACTTGACCCCAATGGATTTTTCCTTTTGGGGAGTACTCAAGGACAAAGTTTATAGTCGAAAACCAAAAAGTGTCAGTGATTTGAAAAATGACATAAGAGATGCATTTCAAGAAATGAATACCCAAAGAGACTTGTGCAAAAAAGTTTGTTGAAGTGTAAGAGGCGACTTCAAAGCTGTGCAAATTGTAATGGAAAACAGTTTGAGCACCTGCGTTGATAAAATTTAAGGGCTTTTGTATTATTGTTCAGAATAAAATTTAATTGTCAATGTTATGCTTGTGTTAGTAAATATAATTTTATATATAAATCAAAATAAATGTTATTATTTTCTGGGCACCTACTTTTGGACCACGCTGTATATATCATATAAAAATAAATCATAAAATACAGGACCAAAGCTAGTTATTGGACATTGAACAATTGGCCAACAGTGTAAAGCTCATTTGCTAGCACTGAAGTAGCTTATGAAGATCAGAATAGAGCCTGCTTCCTGGTCAAATGTGACTCCAAGCTAAATCACAGCATGGATTATAATGCATGCACATGTTTGCAATTGTCTCTGAGCAAGACAAAAACAAACAAAAACAACAGATAACTCCAAGCATTTATTACAAATTGCTGAGCACAAGCTGTCTAATAGAGCAGGCTTGGGCTTAATAGGAATTCATAAAGTTCAATTATTCCAGAAATGCATTAATGCTGGAATCCTGGTATGGACAGTCTATGAAAGAGCACATTTTCATCCACACTACAACCGACGAGTTAAAAAAATAAACCACTTAAGTCACGTGTCAGAGCCGGGTGATCCAGAGTCTTGTAGCCGAGCCTTTGACAGCGGACTCGATAAATAAAGCACTATTTTTCAGTGGATTACGCTGTCCTCATTTACATTTACATATTAGTATTTCAGAATGAAATGGACATATTTTTACTATGAGCAAATTTATTTTCATTCAGCTGAATTTCTGCTTCTGTGCCTGAGGATACCAAATAAACAACTAGAAGATAACACCCAAAACATTTTAACCCCTTCCAGAAAAGTGAAGTACATGTATGATACATTTCGGGTCCTGACGTATGCAACGCAGGTGTTCACTGTGTTATACAGCTGTTACCTATTTCTAACTGTAGCTAGGACTGATTGATGCTGTTTAACTCCTTAAATGCCACAATCACCATGGACTCCAAAAAAACAAGTGGTTAACAGAGCCTCCTATCTGCCTGTTGCCCCAGCCCACACCACCCACCCATGCCAGTTATCATGGCAGCTGGGGCCTACCTAAATGTTTGCCATCTTTGTACTCCTGCTATCGTACAGCAGTCTAGCAATCATAAGTTTAAGTTGCATAGGATTACCAATAAAAAAAAAAAAAAAAAAAAAGATTATAACAAGCCTACCTCTAAACTAGACTGTAAGTAGTAGAGAAAAGAATGAATATGAGAACATGGAAGCAATATGATTGGATTCACACCATTGAAAAAGGCTCACCCAGTAGCAATGGTATATACAAGATGAGGAAGGCTTCTGTCCTTTGATAATGATCTGTTTAACCTGATCCGAAAGGCTTAAGGCTTTGAAGAAGACGGCTTCAACAGCTGGCATGGTGTTAAATCAGCAATCGAAAATATGGGTAGAAAAGGGGACCCTGGTAAAATAGGTCTGGGCGATCTGAGAGACGCAAGGGGACGTCTGCAACAGGATTGACCACCTTTACTTAGCAGGACCTTCTGGGTTAATGGTGAGCCATGAGATTGACTGTAATACCTTTTGCCTTCATTTTAAACTAAGGGGAAAAACTAAGCGTGATCACAGAATCCCCAGTATGTCAGAGGCGATCACTAGAGGATTGGAGGTCCTGGATACAAACAGAGGGATCTTACAATGTATCCTGGATGCCATCGACATCTGGTTTGCACCACTGTTGGCAAATCTGGAGAAAAACATCTAAGTAAAGAGACCACTTTACTACAGACAGTTGCTTGTGACTGAGATTAAGTCAGCTGCCCAAATATCTGTTCTGGATATGCTAACTTCTCATATTGCTAAGTGTCATAGAAAATATTAAGAAGATATCTTTCTCCCCCTCAAACCCCTCATTCCATACCCCTCTATACTATTTGTCACCAGAACAAAAGCTGACGCTCTAGAGAAGTGGCTAATATGCAAATCGCAGCACACAGGAGAGGTGGAAAACTCAAGTGGCACAGGCCTATGATAAGTTTACACCTGGGTGAGGAGGATGCAGCTCATTTAAGCTTCAAACACTGCTCACAATAGCCAGGACATTTCCAGCTGCAAACCCCAGGCTTCTCAGCACCGACATGAAATACGGAATATCAGAAGTTCTATGATTCCGATAATACTGGGACACATACAGTACAGACCAAAAGTTTGGACATACCTTTTCATTTAAAGATTTTTCTGTATTTTCATGACTATGAAAATTGTACATTCACACTGAAGGCATCAAAACTATGAATTAACACATGTGGAATTATATACTTAACAAAAAAGTGTGAAACAACTGAAAATATGTCTTATATTCTAGGTTCTTCAAAGTAGCCACCTTTTGCTTTGATGACTGCTTTGCACACTCTTGGCATTCTCTTGATGAGCTTCAAGAGGTAGTCACCGGAAATGGTTTTCACTTCACAGGTGTGCCCTGTCAGGTTTAATAAGTGGGATTTCTTGCCTTATAAATTGTGTTGGCATCATCAGTTGTGTTGTGCAGAAGTCAGGTGGATACACAGCTGATAGTCCTACTAAATAGACTGTTAGAATTTGTATTATGGCAAGAAAAAAGCAGCTAAGTAAAGAAAAACGAGTGGCCATCATTACTTTAAGAAATGAAGGTCAGTCAGTGCGAAAAAAAACTTTGAATGTATCCCCAAGTGCAGTTGCAAAAACCATCAAGCGCTACAAAGAAACTGGCTCACATGAGGACCGCCCCAGGAAAGGAAGACCAAGAGTCACCTCTGCTTCTGAGGATAAGTTTATCCGAGTCACCAGCCTCAGAAATCGCAGGTTAACAGCAGCTCAGATTAGAGACCAGGTCTGTGCCACACACAGTTCTAGCAGCAGACACATCTCTACAACAACTGTTAAGAGGAGACTTTGTGCAGCAGGCCTTCATGGTAAAATAGCTGCTAGGAAACCACTGCTAAGGACAGGCAACAAGCAGAAGAGACTTGTTTGGGCTAAAGAACACAAGGAATGGACATTAGACCAGTGGAAATCTGTGCTTTGGTCTGATGAGTCCAAATTTGAGATCTTTGGTTCCAACCACCGTGTCTTTGTGCGACGCAGAAAAGGTGAAAGGATGGACTCTACATGCCTGGTTCCCACCGTGAAGCATGGAGGAGGAGGCGTGATGGTGTGGGGGTGCTTTGCTGGTGACACTGTTGGGGATTTATTCAAAATTGAAGGCATACTGAACCAGCATGGCTACCACAGCATCTTGCAGCAGCATGCTATTCCATCCGGTTTGCGTTTAGTTGAACCATCATTTATTTTTCAACAGGACAATGACCCTAAACACACCTCCAGGCTGTGTAAGGGCTATTTGACCAAGAAGGAGAGTGATGTGGTGCTACTCCAGATGACCTGGTCTCCACAGTCACCAGACCTGAACCCAATCGAGATGGTTTGGGGTGAGCTGGCCCACAAAGTGAAGGCAAAAGGGCCAACAAGTGCTAAGCATCTCTGGGAACTCCTTCAAGATTGTTGGAAGACCATTTCCGGTGACTACCTCTTGAAGCTCATTTAGAGAATGCCAAGAGTGTGCAAAGCAGTCATCAAAGCAAAAGGTGGCTACTTTGAAGAACCTAGAATATAAGACATATTTTCAGTAGTTTCACACTTTTTTGTTAAGTATATAATTCCACATGTGTTAATTCAGAGTTTTGATGCCTTCAGTGTGAATGTACAATTTTCAAAGTCATGAAAACACAGAAAAATCTTTAAATGAGAAGGTGTGTCCAAACTTTTGGTCTGTACTGTAACTTTAGCGGCAGGGTCAGCAAAGGAACAATACACTTATTTTTCAGTAGCTGTATTCCCCTCTGGTGAGTTGTGGCGCAAAAGTACCGATATAATGGACCGCAGCTATGCCATGTGTAGTCTCTAAGGAAAAGTAAATTCGTAACAAAAAATATGGCGCCACCTGCAAGCTTCTGCGATCATCCAGCTTTTAGTTATCACGTAACTTGGATATTATAGTAAAAATATGAAGGCTGGAGCCGGTCCACGTGATGTCATCACAGGGGATGTGTGGGCAGGTCCCCCCTTCGACATAAAAGACACAGCCGAGGATGGGTCAGTACTCGTTGCCATGAGGTATGTATTCTATAAGCAAGGGGTCACGTTCACTGAACGGGCATTGGAGCGCCTCCCTTCCTGCTAAACTGAACAGTCTCTGCGATCTTTTTAGTAAGTTCTTCTTTAATTCCATTTTATTTGTGTAACTGTATATTCTATATTGTAATGTATCCTTTTGTAAAACCTTTTGTATATTTTTCACAAACACTGCCTCCCTTTTGGATTAAATATAAAATTTAATAGTCATGTTTCTTTTGTCCTGTGATCGTTCCTCCCCTGAAGCCATATACACTACCAGAAAGCAGGCGTCCGATCAGGCCTGTATTGTATTTTAAAATTGGTTGGTGGTGGCAGCGAATAATATTAATTGGGCTATCTGAAGCTGACAGTGACCGTACTGGGGGCGTATACACATATTCCATGAGTTGGAATCCGTAGGTGTGTACACCATAAGCTCACTGGCCACTTGCCTATAGCTACGTAGTGAGCAATCGGGATGGTGTGAGCGTGAAGAGAGAGAAGAGTGAACTGGAGAAGGAGCCTGGTAAGAAACTGAGCAGAGGAGGGCTTTGATATAGGCAAACATTTTTCCCAGTATTCTCATATGGACAACTCAGTTCATAATACACTGGACTGGGGAGGGGGGGGGGGGGTCATCATTTTGTCTTCCAGAAAGAATTCTCTTTGTTGTGCAATGTTAAATAGCTCCCGACTAAGAGAAAGCATTGAGAAGGGTCTTTTTATGCTCCAGGACAAACTAAACAATGTCCATGGTTACCTGCATGAATTTCAGATTCTACGAGTGAGAGGGGGCATTGATGAGTATGTTGTCCAAATAGGGAATGACTATGACACTCTTCCATAAAAAGCATAAAGTTGGAAGGCATCTCCAGTTAAAACAATCTTCAAACTTTATTTCATATCAAAAAGAAGAATAAAAATTTCCACATATTGGCGGTAAAAACACTGATGCATTTCTGGCTTTGAGTGCGCCCTTAGTCATTGAGCATACTAGTTACAAAAGTGAAATGAAACTATTAAAAGCATCTAACACAGGAAGTTTTATTATCCTTTATGATATGAAATAAAGTTTGAAGATTGTTTTAACTGGACGTGCCTTCCGACTTTATGCTTTTGATGGATTTCTCTGCGGGTCAGCAATTTTGGCTACGGCACTCCACTGAGATAAAGCAGACATGAGATGATATAGTACGGTAAGATTTTTTTTCCTTTTCCTTTTTCAAGTACGACACTCTTCCACTCACATTCAAAAAGGCTATGACTATCGTGAGTACCCTGGAGGTTGTGGCCAGTGAGAAGGGGAGAGCAATAAACTAAAAATGAGGGTGTTTGACTGCAGAGTAGAAAGTCACTAGCTTAAAGGGGTTTTCCCACGAACAAATGTTCTTTTTAATCAATAGATCTTGGAATAATAATAAGTTCCACAATTGGATGTGTTTAAATAAAATGTTCCTGTGCTGAGATAATCTTATAAATGTGCCCCTGCTGTGTACTGTGTAATGGCTGTGTCTGACCGTACAGGGACAAGGTCTGATCATACCATAGCTCCTGGACAGAGGAGGAAGCAAAAGAGAATGCAGACGACATTACAGCACAGGGTGACAGTTGATTTTTTTTTGTGAGGTAAAACATTTCACCTCACAGAATCAGCTGTCCCACTATCACATGCTGTCTCACGGTCTGTACATTCTTTTGCGTCCTCCCCTGACCAAGAAATGTGGTATGATCAGACTATCTTCCTGCACGGTCAGACACAGCCATTACACAGTACACAGCAGGGGCACATTTATAAGATTATCTCAGCACAGGAACATTTGTTTTAATCACATCCAATTGTGAAACCTATTTATATTCCAAGATCTAGTGAATAAAATGATTTTTTGTTCGTGGGAAAACCCCTTTAATGTCAACATTTGTATGGAAAGCGTATCGCCAGTGAAGAAAAGGATTGTTTACAGAGACCACGTGAATGAGGAATATGATATCATTGCTGTAGGGTATGGAGGGACCACAAGATGGGCAGCGCTGAAGTGATGGTAGATTGAATAGGTAAGTAATGGGTTATTTAATATTCTTTCTGACACTTACAACTGTTAGTTTATAAAAATCCTGGACAATACTTTCAGCTATGATTCAAATAAGATTAGTGTCGAACACAATTAATTTTATGTTTTCTTTTACCTTCACAAGGTTCAGAATTATAATAGGTGATCCAAATCTCTGAAGCATTTGGTCAAAGTGATAAGCAGCCACATGCGCATATGGATCTGCTTGGTCCACTGTGTGAATAAAACATAAATTCAGTATTATTATTAAAATGTAAAAATATATATTTATATACTTCATATTTACACATCAGGCTAAAAAAACATTATCATCATCTATGGAGCAGAACCATTAGTGCTCAAAGATACACTAGCTCATAGATTAGGTTATCACATGCACTACAAATATGCTCTTGCATTAGCTGTATTACTTTTGTTGCAATAATGAGCCATGTCCCATACCTCTGAAGCCCATCAGAAGTATAGTAGTATAGACTGCCATTTATAGCAGTGATCCTAGATGAAGCCTCAGCGAAAGGCATGTCAGCTGTGTTTCCTTGGGTGGGTGTAGGTAAAAAAAAATCTTTAATCATAGTTACTTAACTCTCTGATTTGTTGACAGCGTTTTGCTTCCTTTATGGTTGTTGAGGTATCCATCTTTTTTACATTGGTTGTATTTATAACACTGGTGTCTACCATCTTGCCTATCGGTTGTGCTTCCATTATAGACTTGGGTTTACATATGTAAGTGTTTACTCAGTATGGATATTTAGCCTTTAAATTTGTATGTTTGCATTATTTTAGCACACACCATATGTCATTAGATGTATAATCCTGTTCACCAAGCCATTTGTATTCCATGTATCTGATATACCCACGGTTTTTTATTGTACGTATGATTTTATATTCACTATATATAAAATTCAGCTGTTATGAGTCTGTCTGGCATTTTTTCAGTGTTATTGAATCATCAATCAAAATATGTTACAACATTTTATCATTTTCTTAGTTGGATTCTGATTCAGTTCAGCCTTCTGACATACCATCTTCATCTGCCTAGTATGTTTATTTCTCCCTAGACAAAACAGCTTATCTAGATTCTCTAGCAACTTAATATGTTTGCAGAAATAGCTTATTGAAGTCTTATTTTTTAACTTAAAAGACATAATCTGCAATGAAAAATCGTATTAAAAATGTTTAGAATATAATTTTCTTGCTCTAACATGCTCTCAAGAAGATGTACAGTTGTGCTCAAAAGTTTACATACCCCGGCAGAATTTTTCCTTTCTTGGCCTTGTTTCAGAGAATATGAATGATAACAAAAAAAAAATGTCTCCACTCATGGTTATTGGTTGGGTGAAGCCATTTATTGTCAAACTACTGTGTTTTCTCTTTTCAAATCTTAATGACAACCAAAAACATCCAAATGACCCTGATCAAAAGTTCACAAACCCTGGTGATTTTGGCCTGATAACATGCACAGAATTTGACACAAATGGGTTTGAATGGCTACTAAAGGAAATATCCTCACCTGTGACCTGTTTGCTTGTAATCAGTGTGTGTGCATAAAAGCTGAGTGAGTTTCTGGGATCCAGGCAGACTCTTGCATCTTTCATCCAGCCACTGACGTTTCTGGATTGTGAGTCATGGGGAAAGCAAAAGAATTGTCAACGCATCTACGGGAAAAGGTAGTTGAACTGTATAACACAGGAAAGGGATACAAAAAAATATCCCAGGAAAATTGTTTGGGATGCAAAGAAAAACCCACAAATAACATCAGCTGAAATTCAGGACTCTCTGAAAACTAGCGGTGTGACTGTTTCAAGATACACAATAAGGAGGCACTTTAAGAAAAATGGGCTGCATGGTCGAGTCGCCAGAAGAAAGCTATTACTGTGCAAATGCCACAAAGTATCTTATCTAAAATAAGCCAAACAGCACAGAGGACAAGTTTCAAAAGTTCTGGAACAAGGTAATTTGGAGTGATGAGACCAAAACTGAACTTTTTGGCCACAAACCACAAACGTTACATTTGGAGAGAGGTCAACAAGGCCTATGATGAAAGGAACACCATTCCTTCAGTAAAGCATGGAGGTGGATCGCTGATGTTTTGGGGATGTATGAGCTATAAAGGCACAGGAAACTTGGTAAAAGTTGAAGGAAAGATGAATGCAGCACGTTATCGGCAAATACTGGAGGCAAATTTGCACTCATCAGCCCGGAAACTGCGCATAGGACGTACTTGGACGTTCTAACATGACAACGATCCAAAACACAAGGCCAAGTTGACCTGTCATTGGCTACAGCAGAACAAAGTGAAGGTTCTGGAGTGGCCATCTCAGTCTCCTGACCTCAATATCATTGAGCCACTCTGGGGAGATCTCAAGTGCGCAGTTCATGCTAGAGAGCCCAGGAATTTACAGGAACTGGAGGCTTTTTGCCAAGAAGAATGGGCAGCTTTACCATCTGAGAAATTAAAGAACCTCATCCACAACTACCACAAAAGACTTCAACCTGTCATTGATTCTAGAGGGGGCAATACCCGGTATTAAGAACTGGGGCATGTCAACTATTGATCATTGTCATTTGGATGCTTTTGGTTGTCATTAAGATTTAAAAAGAGAAAACACAGTAGTTTGACAATAAATGGCTTCACCCAACCAATACCCATGAGTGGAGAAAAATTGTTTTGTTATCATTCATATTCTCTGAAACAAGGCCAAGAAAGGAAAAATTCTGCCGGGGTATGTAAACTTTTGAGCACAACTGAAATGTTGCAATCAGCTGTATCACCATTTAAATGCACATCAGGGGTGATTAGAATTTCAAATCATAGTACTGGTAAAATAACGGTCATGCATTCAACATCCCCCATCAACACCATTGTGTCTGTATTTTCACTATACCAAGTTGCATTTCATTTAGAATCATTAGCATTTCATTGTATCAATAGCCTTGTCTCCATAAAGCCTTAACATGTCACTGTAAAACAACTTTCATTCATTTCTCTCTTAAAGAGGACCTATCATTTGCACAAATAAAACTGACTGAAACACAGAGTAAAAATCCATGAGCTCCCTTAATTCTGGTGCTCATTTACGTTTTGCACTGTCATTCCACTGCAGAGATATTCACGTTTGTTTCTTCTGGAGCACATTATTAGAAATCTCTGCTTGCAAATCAACTGTCTATTTCTTCAGTCTTCTCTACAAAAACATGTATTCTAAAGGTCTAACTATTTTCTTGCTATAAGAGTCTTCAAAGTGTCTTCTTTAATTCCTTTTTATTCCCATTATAACCATTTAATTTAAATGACCCTTAATTCCAAGCTACTGTATATACTAAATTATTACAAACATGGTTTCAGTGCATTATTATCCAAACCAAGCCAAACAATTGGGCTCTCTAGCGGCCCAGCAGAGAATAAAGGCCCTAACGGCCTGCCACATTAGTCAATTACAAACTGAAATGAAAGAGGTCAGAAGGAAACTAGCCTTATTTATTGTATTTATTTATATGTATTTTATATTTTCTAACATTTCTATGAGCCTGCTTGCTTAAAGAGTACATCTTCTGTGGGCAAGTTTATATCCCATTTACATCTATCATTAAAATGGATTTTCCATAATAAAAACGTGTCCCTACCACAGATCTGCTGGGACCCTAACCAGTTATAAGACAAGGGATCTGTAAGTTTGTTGTGTGACTGGAACGGTAGAATGTCATGACCCTCGCTGCATTCACTGTCTGTGGTATTGCTTTACTTGGCTATCTTTGGCAGTCAAAGACTTTCTACTGAGCAGCACTGGCCATGTTTCCTACTGTAACATTCAAGTAGGGGATTTGGGACCCCCCATTCTAATATATGATGGTGACACTTATTTATCCAGCGGATATGTAATTTGTTTAGAGCATGGGAAAACCCCCTTTAATTTAGAGGTTTAGAGTTTCTACATATTTTGTTCGGCATTTTTACTGATCGCCATCCTCACACAATACATGAGGGGAAGAACGGTGGCTCGGTGGTTAGCACTGCAGCTTTGCAGCACTGGGGTCCAGGATTCAAATCCCACCAAGGACAAGATCTGCAAGGAGTTTGTATGTTCTCGCCGTGTTTGTGTAGGTTTCCTCCAACACTCCAAAGACATACTGATAGGGGATGTAGATTGTGAGCCTCAGTGGGTACAGTGCTGATAATGTCTGTAAATTGCCTGAATTGTAATGTGCTGCGGAATATGTTGGCGCTATATAAATAAAAATATTATTATTAACTATAGAAGACAACAAATAACAAAATCTGCTCATGTTTTTTTTTCTCCTTCTTTCTCTAATCATCTCCGCACACTTATTGTGCAGCACTTCTCACGTGTCTTTTCTCTTCTCTACAGTCAGTCTTCAACAATACAAATATGCAAATACATTTTATAGACTCTAATAAACTCTCCACAGATCCCCTCCAGCTTCCGTACATGTGCTCAAGTTTCCAATTCTTCCTTATCCCTAGTGATTATATTTTTCTTACCTTTTGTATCTAGCCTCTCTATGTCTGCACTGATCCTTTTATACTATGCATTGTAAGTTGCATTGTTTATGTGTGCATTGATTTAAGCATATTACTTATAAATATTAGAATTCATATATTACATTGTATTATAATCCATTATATTACTTATATTATATTTTGCATTTGCTTCCAAGTTTACAGAATGTGATGGGGCAAAAAATAAATATCTAATAAATTATAGTAAAATAAAATATTGCATATACTTTTTCCACTGATCATATATAAAACTTACATGTAATTGGTGGCTTTGGCATCATTGTGGAGATATCCTGAGACCAGTACAAGGGAACAGAACCACGGACCTGAACATATGAGGAGTAGCTGCCAGCATTAAATGACATCACAGAAGCATCGTGAACAATTTGCTCTGTCTCCACTTCATTGGCAACATCTCCCTAAAAAGCAAAACAGAACTCCAGATTATTTAGCAAGTATTGCATTGATTTACAAAGATCTATATGCATTTCTTTAGCATAGGTATTGCTTTATAATTTTAGGAAACTTTTAAGCATGCAGACTACAACCCCTGGCAAAAATTATGGAATCACCAGGCTCGGAAGATGTTCATTCATTTGTTTAATGTTATTGAAAAAAAGCAGATCACAGACATGGCACAAAACTAAAGTCATTTCAAATGGCAACTTTAGGGCTTTAAGAAACACTAAAAGAAATCAAGATTAGAAATGTGGTACTCAGTAAGGGCAATTTTTTTCAGACCAAGCAGAGGGAAAAAATTATGGAATCACCCTGTAAATTTTCATTTCCAAAACTAACACCTGCATCAAATTAGATCTGCTCGTTAGTCTGCATCTAAAAAGGAGTGGTCACACCTTGGAGAGCTGTTGCACCAAGTGGACTGACGTGAATCATGGCTCCAACAGGAGAGATGTCAACTGAAACAAAGGAGAGGATTATCAAACTCTTAAAAGAAGGTAACGCAATGTTGCAAAAGATGTTGGTTGTTCACAGTCAGCTGTGTCTAAAATCTGGACCAAATACAAACAACATGGGAAGGTTGTTAAAGGCCAATGACTCGCCCCCTGGGCCGTGGGGCACGCGGATCCGGCCGATAGGGGAACGACGGGGGTAGTAGTAGTGGCGGCCCGGTCCCGCGGCTCAGGGTGGTCAGGCCATTGGTAGTCTGCTACGTACTTGAGATAATGTCCGACTACGCCACCCGTGGATTGCGGTTATTAGGAACCGCCGCTGCAAGGCAGTCCGCTGGGGCTGATGATGAATGCAGCTGGGATGGTGTGACTCCCCACGGGAAGAGTGCGGCCCCAGGGCAGTGTAGTGGATGGTGGGAGTGATGGTAGTGCGAGTCCCGGTGCTAATAGTGCTGGAGGCGCGAAGGAGCACACGGACAACAAGTTACAGTCCAGGGTCTTTACTCACAGTTCGTTTGTTCCGGGTCACTTCCGTCGGCAGTGACCGCCCGAGCCGTGCTGCGTCCACCAGGTGAGGGGCTCGGTCAACTCCCAGGCAGTTCAGGAGCATGGCACAGGACCCCCTTTTATCCTTTCTCTGGCCTGCCTCACCAGTGACCCACTTTTGTCCGGCTGCCGCGGACTTGTGCGGTTAAACGTGGGCCCCGTCCTCCGCTGTCCTATATGGTGCCTTCCTAGCAGGTTTGATGAGGTGTCGCACCAATAGATGATCACGACGACCGGTCTTTGGCTGAAGGTTGTTTCTCCTCCACCAACTTGGGATCCGGTACCCTTAATCTGCCTGACCCTGCACCCTGGATTCTCGTGGGTTCTTAGGGTCCCTTCCACCTTCTTGTTCCTGAGCCCTTCTGTTTCTCTGTCTCTTCTTCTCTTTCTTTCCTGTTCTGTTCCTTTCTGTTCCTTTCTCTTGGAGCTGAGATGAGCTAGAATCTCAGCTCCCCTTCACCTCCTCCTCGGCCTCTCACTAGGCCCTTCCGGAGTAGAGCTCCTACAGAGCCCCTACTCCCTGTCTTCTCCTCTGGCTGAACGAACTAACCTAGATCTAAGATGGTGCCCACCTTTTATACCTCCCTCTGACCATGAGCCCAGGTGACCAGCAACCAATGGGCTCCTACCTACGCTCAGGAACCGCCCCCTATCTGCCCCTACAGCACTGGGTGTTCCACCCCTCCCTCCCCACTCCAGCAGGGACATGGTCGGTCGTGCCTGCACTTATGTCTAGTGGGAGCACCGTTGAGCTGTCCCTCGGAAATGGGGTGTGTGTGCTGTATGCAGCTAACTGAGCCCTGGTCCATACTCCATCCTTACCCGGGAGTGGAATATCACACCTCTGGACTGAGGTGCAATACCCCTGTAGCGGCCGAACCCTCGGGGCGCTACATTCCCCCCTGGTAAAGCACAGCACGTCCTCGGGCTGGAAAAGAGCAAAAACAGTTGATTACAGGACATGCAAAGACTTTTTCAATAACTTTTTACATTTAGAAACAGACATTACGATTCAACTCCCTTTATGGGACACACTTTTCTTTTCACTAGGCATTATAGAAAACTTTTTCAATACTTCCGGAACTCTTTTGACATTTCACACTTATAGAAAACATTCACATCAATATCTAGCAGCATATAAAAACTTTTCATATATAAAACATTTTTAATTAAAGCACATTCTTGGGTTCTTGGCTGCGGTGCAACTTGCAACCAGATGCTCTTCCTTTTTAAAGGTGCAACAGTCCATTTTAACTTTGAGGTAGACGTTGCGGTTCTTGTATAAAACCAGTAGGGGGTGCTTTAAGAAGCGCAACTATATACAAGGGATTGGCCATTTCCAGTCCGCGGCCGGTGGGGATAGGGGAATGGCTGCTCACAGTCCTCAGCCTGTTAGGGTAAGAGGGACGGCTGCTCTCAGTCCTCAGCCAGATTACTTAGGGGATAGGGGCACACAGGTAACAGTTCGATACTTGTCCCAACGGGGACCACACTTTCAAGACGGGAACAGTCCCAAAAACGATACGGATGTCCTGACGGGTAACTATGTACACAGGTACTTTGCTACTTACTAGTAGCGGTGTCCTCCATAGGCTCCTTCTTCCTCCTCATATGGCTCTTCAGACCCGTCCGGGTCCTCTTGGCTCTCCTCATAGCCGCGGTATTGTAGCTCCTCCTCGGTGAGCCGGTGGACATGTAGGGCATATGGTCCTTTTGCACCTACGTGGCGGGTGAAGGTGACCACATCACCAGGGTACAGGTCACGGCCACGATGCCCCTCAGGTAGATGACTTTCGACGTCCCTGCGGATCACAAAGACGTCGCCTGCTGTTTCTGGGCCCCTGATGAAGCCCCAGCCGTTCTCCATGTGGAACTTGACTATGGTCCCGGTGATTCGGGGAGCACGGGCAGCTTTGGGGTCTTGGCGGGCCTTACGTTTTTGTTCAGCACTCTGGGCTTGGAGCCGTTCCTCCCTGACGCGTCTCTCTCGTCGCTCCCGCTCAAAGGTCGCCAGTTGCTGATGACAGGCCTCCAGACGTCGGACCGCGTCTGCCCGAGTCTCTTGGGAGAACCCCATCAAGTTCTCGCCGGTGGGGTCCCACGCAAATTGGATGTCCTCCAGTGGGGGTAGGGGGACCTCCACGGGTTCTGGAACCGGTAACAGAGGCTCGCGCGGGGGCTGGGTCTTCCATGGCTGATTGCTGATGACTTCGGCCGGCCACTCCAGGGGCAGTCCATCCGGACCGGTATGATGGGCAATCAAGTCCACACCCAGTCGTGGTATGGTAGAGGGACTTGATCTGGGGGCAGCGCCCGGGGGCACTCGGCCTTGCGACCAGGCCAGGGGTCTCTCGGTCGCGCTAGGTGGTAGTCCCGTCCGGGACAGGGGCGCAGGCTCAGCGATGGCGCCCGGGTCATCCAGGCCTTGCGACCAGGCCGATGACGCTTCTCGTTTTACGGCGCCCGGGGTCAAGGGGCGTGGCGACGGGCGGGGCCTGGCCGCGGCGCTCACCGCTTGAGGCCTAGCTGGAAGTAGTGGCGGCGCGGCAACAGGCGCGGTGAGTGGGGCTTCGGGTGCTGCGACTGGGGGCTGGGGCAGGCTTGCGGTTGCTGGGCTTGGGGTGGTGACGTCCCCTTCACTTGCCTCAGTCCTCGCGGCTCCCTCCGCGGCGTCGCCTCCGGTCCTCTCTCCTCTTGCGCCGTCCTCCGAGGCAGGCAAACCGCGGGGTGCGGCTGAAGTCTGTCGCTGATGGGTCTCGGCCTGCCGGGCCAGTTCCTTTCTCCACTCTGTGAGTGCATCTTGCTGCGCCCGGACCATCCTCTGCTCCAGGTCCTCCAGTGCAGCTTGCGCATGCTCCGGATCTCTGGGGAGCTGCGCCAGGACTTCTGCTAGGCTGCAGAGCGGTCCGGCCTGCAGCAGGCTTCGGGCCAGGAGACTGGTGCTGCTCAGGGCGTCCATTCCCGGGTGCGGTCTGTCTGGACTGATCCAGACCACCCCCTGCCCAGCAGTTTTCTTCTCTTCCCACCCCCATTGGGGGCGGCCCCGGGGCAACTTGGTGACAATCACTTTCAGGGGCAGCCCCCCCATGTTGATAGACATCTCCACTGCTGCATTCATGGCTGGTGGGGGTGGGCCCCTTCTTTGGCGCCATTCTGGGATCTGGCCCACGATGGGAGGTGGCTTCCTGCTGTCTTTTGGTGCGCACATAATGGCGTCCGCTCTGCCAGGGCGGGAAAGACGGATGAAGATGGCGGGAAACGGTCCAAGATGGCGTCTGATGGCGGGAAACTTCTTTTTAAGGTACATGTGCAATTTTCTTCAGGCACGCAATACCCGCTTGTGGCGGGTTGGTAATGATCCTGCCGACTACGCCAAAGCTGACTCTCCCCCTGGGCCGTGGGGCACGCGGATCCGGGCGATAGGGGAACGACGGGGGTAGTAGTAGTGGCGGCCCGGTCCCGCGGCTCAGGGTGGTCAGGCCATTGGTAGTCTGCTACGTACTTGAGATAATATCCGACTACGCCACCCGTGGATTGCGGTTATTAGGAACCGCCGCTGCAAGGCAGTCCGCTGGGGCTGATGATGAATGCAGCTGGGATGGTGTGACTCCCCACGGGAAGAGTGCGGCCCCAGGGCAGTGTAGTGGATGGTGGGAGTGATGGTAGTGCGAGTCCCGGTGCTAATAGTGCTGGAGGCGCGAAGGAGCACACGGACAAGTTACAGTCCAGGGTCTTTACTCACAGTTCGTTTGTTCCGGGTCACTTCCGTCGGCAGTGACCGCCCGAGCCGTGCTGCGTCCACCAGGTGAGGGGCTCGGTCAACTACCAGGCAGTTCAGGAGCATGGCACAGGACCCCCTTTTATCCTTTCTCTGGCCTGCCTCACCAGTGATCCACTTTTGTCCAGCTGCCGCGGACTTGTGCGGTTAAACGTGGGCCCCGTCCTCCGCTGTCCTATATGGTGCCTTCCTAGCAGGTTTGATGAGGTGTCGCACCAATAGATGATCACGACGACCGGTCTTTGGCTGAGGGTTGTTTCTCCTCCACCACCTTGGGATCCGGTACCCTTAATCTGCCTGACCCTGCACCCTGGATTCTCGTGGGTTCTTAGGGTCCCTTCCACCTTCTTGTTCCTGAGCCCTTCTGTTTCTCTGTCTCTTCTTCTCTTTCTTTCCTGTTCTGTTCCTTTCTGTTCCTTTCTCTTGGAGCTGAGATGAGCTAGAATCTCAGCTCCCCTTCACCTCCTCCTCGGCCTCTCACTAGGCCCTTCCGGAGTAGAGCTCCTACAGAGCCCCTACTCCCTGTCTTCTCCTCTGGCTGAACGAACTAACCTAGATCTAAGATGGTGCCCACCTTTTATACCTCCCTCTGACCATGAGCCCAGGTGACCAGCAACCAATGGGCTCCTACCTACGCTCAGGAACCGCCCCCTATCTGCCCCTACAGCACTGGGTGTTCCACCCCTCCCTCCCCACTCCAGCAGGGACATGGTCGGTCGTGCCTGCACTTATGTCTAGTGGGAGCACCGTTGAGCTGTCCCTCGGAAATGGGGTGTGTGTGCTGTATGCAGCTAACTGAGCCCTGGTCCATACTCCATCCTTACCCGGGAGTGGAATATCACACCTCTGGTCTGAGGTGCAATACCCCTGTAGCGGCCGAACCCTCGGGGCGCTACACCAACATACTGGTAGACCAAGGAAGACATCAAAGCGTCAAGACCGGAAACTTAAAGCAATATGTCTCCAAAACAGGAAATGCACAACAAAACAAATGAAGAACGAATGGGAGGAAACTGAAGTCAATGTCTGTGACTAAACTGTAAGAAACTGCCTAAAGGAAATGAGATTTACATACAGAAAAGCTAAACATAAGCCATCATTAACACCTAAACAGAAAAAAACAAGGTTACAATGGGCTAAGGAAAAGCAATCGTGGACTGTGGATGACTGAATGAAAGTCATATTCAGTGATGAATCGCAAATCTGCATTGGGCAAGGTGATGATGCTGGAACTTTTGTTTGGTGCCATTTCAATGAGATTTATAAAGATGACTGCATGAAGAGAACATGCAAATTTCCAAATTTCCACAGTCATTGATGATATGGGGCTGCATGTCAGGTAAAGGCACTGGGGAGATGGCTGTCATTACATCTTCAATAAATGCCCAAGTTTACATTAATATTTTGGACAATTTTCTTATCCCATCAATTGAAAGGAAGTTTGCGAATTTTCAAGATGATAATTCATCCTGCCATAGAGCAAAAACTGTGAAAACATTCCTTGAAAGAAGACACACAAGGTCAATGTCATGGCCTGCAAATAGTCTGAATCTCAATACAATTGAAAATCTTTGGTGGAAGTTGAAGAAAATGGTCCATGACAAGGCTCCAACCTGCAAAGCTGATCTGGCAACAGCAATCAGAGAAAGTTGGAGACAGATTGATGAAGAGTACGGTTTGTCACTCATTAAGTCCATGCCTCAGAGACTGCAAGCTGTTATTAAAGCGAGAGGTGGTGCAACAAAATACTCGAATACTGTATTCGAGTGTTCTTTTGTGCGTTTGTTTTTCATGATTCCATTATTTTTTCCTCAGAATTGAGTGATTCCATAATTTTTTCCATCTGCTTGGTTTGAAAAAAATTACCCTTACTGAGTACCACATTTTTAATCTTGATTTCTTTTAGTGTTTCTTAAAGCCCTAAAGTTGCCATTTGAAATGACTTTAGTTTTGTGCCATGTCTATGATCTGCTTTTTTTCAACAACATTAAACAACTGAATGAACATCCTCCAAGCCCGGTGAGTCCATAATTTTTGCCAGGGGTTGTAAATAGTCACTTAACATGTGCCGTGCTGCACGTCTGTAACCATACAGTATGTTCTATGTATTAGAAGATATCCCCCCTGCAGAATCCAGAGTGAGCATGTTCTTTTTCTTTTGATCTCAAAAACAGAGGGTTAAATTTGAATAATATTTGTAGAAAAGTGAGGAATCAACCAATTGTAGAAAAGGAAGGTATCAATCAAAATGTAAGAGTCAATCAGACATAAAGATAGTAAATTTAGACGTGCTAAGCGTTGAAATGCACCATTAACAAAATGCCGCAAGACAAATAAACTCTAGCTAAAGATTCCTAAATATAAAATATAACCTTTATTTATTCTGTTAATATAGGACTAATTTGCAATATTAAAATCACATAGGTTTGTAGTGGTCAGTATTCCAGAATTTTTCCTTTTGTCCTAGAGATACATGGTTTATATTGTTCCTTGTTTTTTGCTGATAATATTCAGACAATCAGATAAGTAATAAGAGACCATTCACTTATAGGCTACCCTAGTCTGGATATTCAGAGAGTAAGGAAAGCACCTGGTCCTTTTAGGGATACACTTATTTATGTGACATTTATTTATCTCTTTATTATTGTACGTCCCCTCTGGGATCTCATTGGAGAGATTACAACTGTTTTCTTGTGTAATATCTATCCCTTTCTAGAAAAGGTTACCAAGGAAACTCTAAATTCACTGTGATATCACTATAATGAATCCCTTCTGGGAGGCAGTTAGAAGTGATATCTAGTCCTTACACTATTCAACTGTCTTTCACAAGATATAGTTGTGCTGGAGACGATGAACTCGTTGAAAAATCACGTCATTATAGTGATGTCTCCCCTCTGGGATATGAACACATTAACTATCTCAAATCCTCATAGTATTTAACTGTCTGGCTCTAGAATCCCAAAAAATATTACCCCAATTGCCACTGCACCCCGGCAAACGGGAAGAGCCGGGCAAAGAGCCAGAAGTGGCGCATCAATTGATGTGTCAATTCTGGGTTGGCTGCGGGCCTGTATTTTTAGGCTGGGACGGGCCCAATGACCAGGTACCTTCCCAGCCTGATAATATCAGCCCGCAGCTGTCTGCTTTACCTGGGCTGGTTATCAAAAATGGGGGACCACTCACGTAATTTTTTTAATTTATTTATTTCACACTGTCCCTTTCATCACCCGTGATACGGCGTGTGTACAGGCCGGGTCATAAGTGGCGCCAGCCAATCGCAGCCATGCCAATACTTGGGGAAGGGGACCACATTGTTTTTTACATTAATTTATTTAAACTTGTTAATTTACAGCCATTTTACAGCACCAAATTTCGGGTCACCCTTGGCTTCTTCGGGTTCTGGTACCCAAACCAAACTTTAGAATAAAGTTTGGGTCGTGTACCAGAACCTGAACTTCCACGGGTTCACTCATCCCTATTCTGAAGTCAAAACATTCCTTTCAAAGTGCAGGGATATATTTGTTAAAAATTGCAGAAGTTGGAAGTGCATTAATATACAGTGGTGGCCAAAAGTATTGGCACCCCTGCAATTCTGTCAGATAATACACAGTTTCTTCCTGAAAATGATTGCAATCACAAATTCTTTGGTCTTTTTATCTTCATTTAATTTGCTTGCAATGAAAAAACGCAAAAGAGAATGAAGCAAAAATCAAATCATTGATTATTTCATAGAAAACTCCAAAAATGGGCCAGACAAAAGTATTGGCACCCTCAGCCTAATACTTGGTTGCACAACCTTTAGCCAAAATAACTGCGAACAATCGCTTCTGGTAACCATCAATGAGTTTCTTACAATGATTTGCTGGAATTGTAGACCATTCTTCTCTGCTCCAGGTCCCTGATATTTGAAGGGTGCCTTCTCCAAACTGCCATTTTGAGATCTCTCCACAGGTGTTCTATGGGATTCAGGTCTGGACTTATTGCTGGCCACCTTAGAAGTCTCCAGTGCTTTCTCTCAAATCATTTTATAGTGCTTTTGGAAGTGTGTTTTGGGTCATTGTCCTGCTGGAAGACCCATGACCTCTGAGGGAGACCCAGCTTTCTCACACTGGGCCCTACATTATGCTGCAAAATTTGTTGGTAGTCTTCAGACTTCATAAAGCCATGCACACGGTCAAGCAGTCCAGTGCCAGAGGCAGCAAAGCAACCCCAAAACATCAGGGAACCTCCGCCATGTTTGACTGTAGGGACCATGTTCTTTTCTTTGAATGCCTCTTTTCCTGTACACTCTACGTTGATGCTTTTTCCCTAAAAGCTCTACTTTTGTCTCATCTGACCAGAGAACATTCTTCCAAAACGTTTTAGGCTTTCTCAGGTAAGTTTTGGCAAACTCCAGCCTGGCTTTTTTATGTCTCGGGGTAAGAAGTGGGGTCTTCTTGGGTATCCTACCATACAGTCCCTTTTCATTCAGACGCCGACGGATAGTACGGGTTGACACTGTTGTACCCTCGGACTGCAGGGCAGCTTGAACTTGTTTGGATGTTAGTCGAGGTTCTTTATCCACCTTCCGCACAATCTTGCGTTGAAATCTCTCGTCAATTTTTCTTTTCCGTCCACATCTAGGGAGGTTAGCCACAGTGCCATGGGCTTTAAACTTCTTGATGACACTGCGCACAGAAGACACAGGAACATTCAGGTCTTTGGAGATGGACTTGTAGCCTTGAGATTGCTCATGCTTCCTCACAATTTGGTTTCTCAAGTCCTCAGACAGTTCTTTGGTCTTCTTTCTTTTCTCCATGCTCAATGTGGTACACACAAGGCCACAGGACAGAGGTTGAGTCAACTTTTAACCATGTTAACTGGCTGCAAGTGTGATTTAGTTATTGCCAACACCTGTTAGGTGCCACAGGTAAGTTACAGGTGCTGTTAATTACACGAATTAGAGAAGCATCACACGATTTTTCAAACAGTGCCAATACTTTTGTCCACCCCTTTTTTTAGGTTTGGTGTGGAATTATATCCAATTTGGCTTTAGGACAATTCTTTTTGTGCTTTTTCATTGAAGACAAATTAAATGAAGATAATAATACCAAAGAATTTGTGATTGCAATCATTTTCAGGAAGAAACTGTGTATTATCTGACAGAATTTCAGGGGTGCCAATACTTTTGGCCACCACTGTATTTCAACATTAGATCTAGAACTAGAGAATGCTTTATTTCTATGCTTGCTTAGTTGTCAAGAAATACATGAAATTAGTAGTCCTGCCGCTATAGACTCTCTGACCCTAGAAACCAACCATCATTTATGGTGAGAAGTAAGCAATCAAGTGCTCTTCTTTGTCGGAATAACCTCACATCCTAAATACAGGGGATCCAGGGTAAAACAATTTATGATTCCCATATTTATAATATTAATATATGGTATATCGAGCAGAACAATTTGCAAAGCATTATTATAATAGTATTATATTACAAGGAATGGTAAATACTGCACATCATGTCTTAATCGTTGTAAATACAGTGAACGTTTTCAATTTGATAACACCAGGCAAATATAATAATAGATTTTTTTTCAGCTCATTTATTTTATCTTCACATCCAGTCATTAAAGCCGTGTTCATTACCTCACAATTTGCTCCTCTCTTTAAGAAACGAGTCCCGGCAAATTTGCTCGATCTTCTGGCCATAAGAGTTACATAGATTGGGCGACCGTAAATTAACAATTCTTAGAGAATGATTAAGGTAAACACAGAAGTGAAAAACACAAAATCAACAAACAGGGAAATGAATGAGGATACGTACACAATGGGCCCGATTTGTTACTGCGCTTGCGCCTTTTTATCGAGTTTGTTGCGTTTTCCAAATTTTTAGGGGTTGAACCAAATTCATCTTTCCATTTGTGCCTTTTTAAAGTCTATTTTATGTATAGTCGCCTGTGGGTTTTTTTCATTTCACCACTGTGAGTGTGGTGTAGGATTTTCCAGACGATTATGCCTAGTTTGATAGTAAAATTTGACACAAATATACCCCCCCCACCCCCCTTCATCAACAAAATAAATTTTTTGGGCAAAAAAATTTTGTTAAAGACAGAAAAAAGACCATTTTTGACTGTACGCAAAAATCATGAACAATTTGTGGTATCTTGATGAATTTGGCGCAAAAACATCAGTGAATAACACAAATCAGAAAAATAGTGACTTAAAAAATCCTCAAATGATAAATCGGGCCCAATGTTTTTAGAGATGTAACATTTTTACGCTCATCTATAGAAAGGCATTTCAAAGCAAATGGCTTATAAAAGTATCTTTTTTATACTTTAGCTAGTATAATGTAGACAAGAATGAGGAAAAAAGACTCAGTAATGCACTATACAGTTCTAAATTAGTGCAGCTTCTGTAATAAAAAGGATACTGGATTGCCCACAAAATCCATGAATAATATAAAGTAACCAATCATGATGAACAATGTCTTTGATGCACTTCAAGAGCTCACCATTCCATACATACTTCATGTAGGGCTCGCTGCAAATGCCAAATGTACCTGAAAAGATTGAGAAATTTCACAATAGAATTCAATAACAACATACAGTATATTAAGAGAAATTTAAAGTGGACCTTTCCGATAATTTTTTCCACCACCCTCTCCCCCAAACTACCACCACTACTTACCCTTACTTTCCTATCCTTAGTAAACCAAGCAGGAGCTTATGTTTGTTAAAAAAAATTAATGCACCATATACAAATTACCTGCTTGAATTCAAGTAGAAGGTGCTCGGGAAACATGTCAAGCTTGCCAGTCTCCAAGCAAAGTCTAATCTCACTTGATTGACATCCCTTAGGACAGAGTATGTTATCATAAGTCATGAGATCAGACATCAATCAAGCCATATTTGACAGGCTTAGGGTATAGCCAGTTTTATTTGTCTCTCATGTGTCTCCACCTCCCTAACTGCAAACAGGCTATTTGCATAAAGAGAGGAAATGAAACTTCTTTTTGCAATGAAGCATCTGCTTGGCTTAAAAAAAAAAGTCACCTTCACAAAGTAGCAACATTTTGATAGGCAAGAAACACCTGGCAGGTTTAATTTAAACTGATAATCGAGCAGAGTATCAGGCAGTGTAAACAGGCTGCTGATCATTGGATGAACGAGCAATAGGCTTGTTCGTCGGGTGAAATGATCTTTCGGCTCGTTTAAAAACAAAATAATTTTTTTCAACAGCACATTGTTCTGTGTAAACTGGACATGTGCTGCTGAGAACAATGGCACCCTATGCACACACAACGATTTATTGCAGATTATTCAATGAACATCTGAAGAAGAGCCATCTGTCTGTGTAAACAGACTATAAAACAACTACTGATCGGCATACATGTAACCAATTGGTGGTCGTTTAACGGCACCAGTCTACTGGTGTAAAATCAGCCATAGGGCTCATTCAGACATCGCTTCATCTCATATAAGTGCTATCCGTTGTTTTCACTCATACCTATGATATTCTTTGGAATAGTTCACATTTGTTTTTTAACTTGGAACGAGGTGTCCGCACAAAATCATGGACATCTGTCCAATATTGATCAGTGTTGGATCAAACTCACCAATGCAAGTCTATGGATCTGTGATAAAATCGGACAGCACTCAGATGTCATTCTTGTGCTATACTCTTTTAAGGATTTATTGGTAGGAGAAGCTTGAGAAACTTCCATCAGTTTTTTTTTTCATCTGAGGAAAAACTGATGAAACTCTGGCTAAATTCTGATGATAAAAACGGACACAGACAAAACTCTGATGACACTGATAAAAAACACTGATAAAATTTGGACAAGAAAAATCACGTGTGAATGAGCCTTACTGGTGTCTTTTTTCCTAATTAAATCTAACACAGTTTCAGATGTTAAGAACAGGTGCACTAATAAAAGTATTGACAATGTAAAGTAATAGCAGGAGTTCTTCAACATTGCAATTTTCCAGTTAATTTTTCACATCACAGTCTAAATAAAAAAAAAAATCTTGGAGTTTTCACACTAACCACTAGGCCTAATATTTCACTCCTACTTCTTATTTTTCACAAGGATATTAGCAACAACATTATAACTTTGTATGGAAGCATTATCTGTGCAGGCTTGAATCATTATGAAGAAAGGAGAGGAGTGGAACTGTGATCATCGCCTATTCAGAGGAGGTAATCCTCAAGTAGTCCTGTCAGGGATGATAATGAAGTAGTAGTGTACGGCTCTCCTGAGAGCAGGTGCAGTAGGAGCCCAATCCCTAGTATAGCATCTATGAAGAACTTGGCACTCAATTGATGTTGAAAAAAGATGATTTATTTGCAATCCACAGTGAACATATATGACATTTCGCTATCAGTTTAGACCTTCAGATATACTGTGTATAAAACAAGTGAAATATAAAAAACAATGTGTAAACAGATGTACAAAAGAAAAACAAACAAGTATTAAAGATAATATATTACATATCCATATAATCATCTAATATCATTTTCATGGTCATTGCTGACAATAACAGAATATACAGTATAGTAATGTATTGGAGCAGATATAATAAAATTCAGTACAGCTCATATGGAATAGACCAAAAAAAAGGCTGATCGACCCAGTGGAAAAACAAGTGCTTAGTAAAACAGGTCAGGAGTGTAGTCAGAAGAGAAGCATTTTGGATCCAAGAATTACAGACCCTTGAACCGAAGGGTCTTAACCGTGACTATGAGAAGCAAGGTTTTTTGTATTAAATTGATACCTGTCATACTATATTTGGATTTGCTTGCCCAAGTTTATGGTGGCCGTTTAATATGGTTTCCTTTTCTTTTTTTAAATATCAGCTTGAATTACTCTGTATTGATTCCTAATGTACCCAGTTATGTGGTTGTCATCCCATTTTAATCTGTTTCTAATCTCATTTCTTTCTTGCAGTATCGCTCTTAACTGCTGCCTCTATCCTATGGTGATTATTCATCTTCTACAGGTGCATCTCACTAAATTAGAATATCATCAAAAAGTTAATTAATTTCAGTTCTTCAATACAAAAAGTGAAACTCATATTATATAGAGTCATTACAAACAGTGTGATCTATTTCAAGAGTTTATTTCTGTTAATGTTGATGATTATGGCTTACAGCCAATGAAAACACAAAATATCTCATGTATACAGTACAGACCAAAAGTTTATACACACCTTCTCATTTAAAAGATTTTTCTGTATTTTCATGACTATGAAAATTGTACATTCACACTGAAGGCATCAAAACTATGAATTAACACATGTGGAATTATATACTTAACAAAAAAGTGTGAAACAACTGAAAATATGTCTTATATTCTAGGTTCTTCAAAGTAGCCACCTTTTGCTTTGATGACTGCTTTGCACACTCTTGGCATTCTCTTGATGAGCTTCAAGAGGTAGTCCCCGGAAATGGTCTTCCAACAATCTTGAAGGAGTTCCCAGAGATGCTTAGCACTTGTTGGCCCTTTTGCCTTCACTCTGTGGTCCAGCTCACCCCAAACCATCTCGATTGGGTTCAGGTCTGGTGACTGTGGAGGCCAGGTCATCTGGCGTAGCACCCCATCACTGTCCTTCTTGGTCAAATAGCCCTTACACAGCCTGGAGGTGTGTTTGGGGTCACTGTCCTGTTGAAAAATAAATGATGGTCCAACTAAACACAAACCGGATGGAATAGCATGCCGCTGAAAGATGCTGTGGTAGCCATGCTGGTTCAGTATGCCTTCAATTTTGAATAAATCCCCAACAGTGTCACCAGCAAAGCACCCCCACACCATCACACCCCATCCTCCATGCTTCACGGTGGGAACCAGGCATGTAGAGTCCATCCGTTCACTTTTTCTGCATCGCACAAAGACACGGTGGTTGGAACCAAAGATCTCAAATTTGGACTCATCAGACCAAAGCACAGATTTCCACTGGTCTATTGTCCATTCCTTGTGTTCTTTAGCCCAAACAAGTCTCTTCTGTTTGTTGCCTGTCCTTAGCAGTGGTTTCCTAGCAGCTATTTTATCATGAAGGCCTGCTGCACAAAGTCTCCTCTTAACAGTTGTTGAAGAGATGTGTGGCATTGACCTGGTCTCTAATCTGAGCTGCTGTTAACCTGCGATTTCTGAGGCTGGTGACTCGGATAAACTTATCCTCAGAAGCAGAGGTGACTCTTGGTCTTCCTTTACTGGGGCGGTCCTCATGTGAGACAGTTTCTTTGTAGCTCTTGATGGTTTTTGCAACTGCACTTGGGGACACTTTCAAAGTTTTCCCAATTTTTCGGACTGACTGACCTTCACTTCTTAAAGTAATGATGGCCACTCGTTTTTCATTACTTAGCTGCTTTTTTCTTGCCTAATACAAATTCTAACAGTCTATTCAGTAGGACTATCAGCTGTGTATCCACCAGACTTCTGCACAACACAACTGATGGTCCCAACCCCATTTATAAGGAAAGAAATCCCGCTTATTAAACCTGACAGGGCACACCTGTGAAGTGAAAACAATTTCCAGTGACTACCTCTTGAAGCTCATGAAGAGAATGCCAAGAGTGTGCAAAGCAGTCATCAAAGCAAAAGGTGGCTACTTTGAAGAACCTAGAATATAAGACATATTTTCAGTTGTTTTACACTTTTTTGTTAAGTATATAATTCCACATGTGTAAATTCATAGTTTTGATGCCTTCAGTGTGAATGTACAATTTTCAAAGTCATGAAAATACAGAAAAATCTTTAAATGAGAAGGTGTGTCCAAACTTTTGGTCTGTAGTGTATATCTCATGGGAACACTGCACTATGAAGAAACCTTCACTGGGATGTACAGCACATCGTAACTCCTCCCATCCACATCCTTTGCCTAGGATTCCTTATGGTTGCCCTATTTCCATAGCCGTACCTCTATGGGCGTCACAGTCACACTTCCTAGCATGTCAATGTGCTTTTGCTCCAGTAGAGAGGCCTTATGTCATGGCTCCGCCCCGGACGGGTCGCCGGACTTTCCTCCTATCAGAAGACACGAGTCTCTCTTCTCGACCCTGCCCATCACTGCTGCTGTCTTAGGCTAAGTGCCCACGATGCAGAAATGCTCCGGATTTTTCCTGAGCGTTTCTGCATCTCCCTGGCAGAAAAAAAGCATGCGGATTGTACATGCGTTTTTCCTGCCAGGGACAAGCGGAAGTGAAGCGTTTTGATCATGTGATTTTACATGCGAGTTGTCAAGCGCTTTCCAAGCGATTTTATCATCACTTGGAAAGTGCTTGACAACTTGGTCACACTATATAAATCCATGCAACAGGCATGGATTTTATATAGTGTGACCAAGTTAGTTAAAAAAAAAGAATAAAAATGGTTAAAAAACAAAAACAAAAAACAAATACTCACCTTCCGATCGCGCCCCGTCTCCTTATCCGATGCGTCCGGTCTTCCTGGTGTCTAGCGGTTGTCTAAAAGGACCTTCCATGACGTCATTTAGTCATGTGATGGGTCACGCGACCGCTTAAGTCGGCGGTCGCGTGACCCGTCACATGACTAAATGATGTCATGGAAGGTCCTTTTACACAACCGCTAGACATCTGGAAGACTGGACGCATCGGATAAGGAGACCGGGGGCCATCAGAAGGTGAGTATAATGTATATTTTTTATTTTAATTCTTTTTTTTTTACAGGTACTATGGTACCCGGGTCTGGAGGAGAGTCTCCTCTTCTCCAAACCCGGGTACCATCCGCACATTGAATCGCTTAATATCCGCATGTGCACATGTAGTCATGCGAATATTAAGCGATTCAATGTAAGTCAATGGCGGCGAAAACGCCGCGATTACGCAAAATAATTGGTAGTGCTGCGGACTTTTCCACAATGATAATCCGCAGCGGAATTTTCCGCAGCATGTGCACAGCACATGCGGATTATCATTGGGGGACATGGCAGACCTTCTACCATGCGTTTTTTAAGTGTTTCTGCAACAGAATTGCCGCTGCGGAAACGCTTAAAAAACGCATAGTGGGCACACAGCCTTACACTCTCCAATTGGAAAATGCTCCACAAGGATCTTCCCACATTAGCTTACATGTGGTGACATCACCAGCTACATGATCAACTCATTTAGGGCTTCCTGGATCATGTGCTGTATAGACTTCCTGCTGCTGCCAATTAATGCATGCTGACTTCACTAGGTGCCATACCTTTAGGGTATGGGCACATTTTGAGTATTTGATTGCAGAAATTTCTGCAACGTTTCTGCATCTCTAAGAATTTGTTGGCAGCAAAAACGCAATGGAAAATACGCACGTTTTTGCCCTGCATTTTTGACTGATTTGAGTGGAGTCAATGGTGACAAACGCTGGCAAAAAGGCACAGAGAATTGACATGCTGCAGATTATTTTCTGCACCAAAATCTGCAAATCACAAATACTCAACGTGTGTCACGCACAGTGTAGGTAAGACTAAGTACAACACGAAGGGATGAGGGGAAGGGAGCCCAGACACTAGGGAAAGGGGGAGTGGAGACCCCTAGGCTGATCTAATATCACCCTGTTTCCCCTACTACATTGGTTCCTCACCAATCGCCAAACAGGAAACCTAAGCCCTGTATATCCCTAGAGCTAGGCCCTGGATAGGGAAGGGGGTGGGGATGAGCAATAGTAAGTCCCCAATATAAACTAAAGACAACAAGGGAGACAAACACATGGGGAAGAAAGTTAGCTTGAGCAGACTTCAGATAGATTATTCCAAAAGTCCTCCTAGCACCAGAGAGGAAGTAAGCCAGCTGCAATAGCTCCAAGCCTTCACAAGAGAACATGTGAATATCACTGACGCCTTCCAGCAGCAAACAAAGTATTTAAACACCCAGGCCAGGGTGTCAATCAGAGCAGGAGGGAGGTAGCCGCTGGGTCCTAAAGAAAGACAGATTTAAGAAGGCGTCTGCAATGCCGAAGGCGTCTGCAATGCCAAACGCAGTGATCTTCTGCAGCCAGCTACCGAGGGACTGTCTTTCACATCTGACACACCCGTGACAAAGTGGGCATGACACTTCAGGTTTCTCATTCCCTTTGCTGGCATCAGGTTTTGCTTCAGGTTGTGTCACAAATCCGTGCAGAAAAAAAGCACCAAATCTGCAGCGTGTGCACACAGCCTTAGTGGTATTCCCACTTTTCAGATGCACTCTATCCTGCATAGTTCCAGCATTGAATCCTATATTCATCTATGGCAATCCAGTGTGTAGTTCTGGGGATCTCTCATGTTACTAACCTTTGTAGCTTATTTCTGTGTGTTTCATGTATGTATATGTAGTCGTATGCATTAAACCTTTGGTTTAGTGCTCTATACTACATCTTGCACTCTCTAGTGGCTAGTGGTTTTCGTCTTTATCTGACTACATTTATGATCTGTTTTACTATGCCCTTGTTTTTCCACTGGGTCTATCAGCCTATTTTTTGGTCGATTCCATATGAGATGGACCGAATATTATTAGATCTGCTCCAATACATTACTATACAGTATATTCTGTTATTGTCAGCAGTGACCATGAATATGGGATATTAGATGATTATATGGATATGTAATATATTATCATTAATACTTGTTTGTTATTCTTTTGTACATCTGTTTACACGTTATTTTTTTCTATATTTCACTTGTTTTATACACAGTATATCTGAAAAAGGTCTAAACCAATACCAAAACGTTATGTATGCTCACTGTGGATTGCAAAAAAATCATCTTTTTCCTAAAATCAATCGAGTGTCAAGTTCATCTATAATATACTTACCTTGTAATGTCTTCACATCCTGTTCCGTCTGGATGTGTCCGTATCCCAGAATTCCAAGCGGAGGAAGTTCGTCGACTGCTATATTGGGCCATCCAAGTGATGGGTGTCTCAATATGGAAACCGCTGGTGGTACCGCGCAAAAATGGCGGCAGTCAGTGAATCATTCGGCTGATCACGGAGTCGCGAACACGGCGTACATGCCGCTGCCGTGATCAGCCGAATGATTCACTGACCGCCGCCATCTTTGTACAGGAGGAGAGCATGCGCAGTTTTAATGTGCCCGCCGCTATCTGCCTGCACAAAGATGGCGGCGGTTTGATTTACTGTCTGGGGAGACAGCTCAAACGAGAGAACACATGAGGGAAGAAGACAACACAGGGGTGGACACAGAGAGCAGACAAGGGGGAGAGCACATGGGGTACACAGGTCAAAGAAGAGATCACATGAGAGGAGAAGACAGCAGATGGGGGAGAGAGAAAGCGCACAGGGGGAGAGAGACAGAGCACAGGGGGGAGACAGCTCAAACAGGACAGCACATGAGGGGAGAACACAGTACAGGAAGGAGAGAGACAGCAGACAAAGGGAATAGGCACATGGGGTAGACAGGTCAAAGAAGAGAGCACAGACGGGAGAAGTCAGCTTTATAATTTCTATAATGATAGATGAATCTTATTTTTTTATTGTAGTATCCACAGTCAGCCCTTCTTACAGTTCATGTGAGGGTTCATAAGGGACTGTAACATTTCTTAAAATCAAATCACACCTATTTCATATAATGTAAGGGTGATGGGAATAATCATGGCAATAATCAGCTTCTAAAAAATGTCAGCATGCCTCATTATATCCTTTCCGCTTTTCAGCAATGGTTAATCATCTTCAAAAGATGTACAGTGAAATAGAAATAATTATAATTTGCTGGTTATGTAACAGCTTTAACACACTGCAACAATGATATGCTGCAAAAGTAAATTACTTGCATGATGAAAAATATTATGTTGTCCTAAAGAGTATACCACTGAAAGGCTAACATTGAAATATATGTATATACAATCCTCAACACTGAAATTGTCACACTAAGAAGGAAAGGTCGTGGAATTATGGAAATCACAGGATGGATACACAGGTTAAAGGGGTTGTCTGGTCTTAAGCTACAAGTCTGCAGTCAATCTATGTGACTGCAAACTTGTGAATCCTTATATCGCGCGCAATGCGTGCTGTGAGGATACTCCGATGCCTTGGGGCGATGGGCGCGTGAAGGCAAGTATGTGATTCGCATACATGTGGTCACATGCCAACTAGATGGGGGCTGCCTCACTCAGTGTAAGTGTATTGAGTGAGGTTGGAAACAGTATAGTCGGAATGTGGGCACTAGTATGCAAATTGCATAATTGTGGTCACATGACTGCCCACTCCCGGCATCGGGGAATCCTCAGAGCATGCAGTGACTGCAGACTTATAGCTTAAGACCAGACAACCCTTTTAATGATATGCAAATGATGGAAGAAAGGAAAAAAAAAGTCTTGATTCATTTAATACCTAGTATGAGCGCAACATACTGAAATACACACACTTATATGCTTTGGCATATAAGCGCTCACTGCACACCGGGAGTTCGGCCGGCGGCCTCGCGATGTCCTGGCCACGTATCCGGAAGAATGGCCAGGAGGTTTCAGCGTGGAGCCACCGGCGGGCAGCAGTATGCAGCCAAGAGCCCTCTGTAAGAGGGGTGCAGCGCTGTCGGGAATGGAATCCTCTCCACCGACACGGCTGAGGGACCCTTAAGTGGGGTATCAGCGCAGAGCCTCTTGACCGGGGGAAGGGAAGAGGTCAGTCCCCCCCCGATCCACCCTGGCTCTCAGGTAACATTTTCTTCGTCCTCTCTGACAGCGTCCTGTCCTGCTAGGGACAGGAAAAACACTGAGGGTGAGGTGGGGTGGGAGGGCTACTAAGCTCTCATGTGTTTCCTGTCCCTAAAAGGTCAGAGGAACTACCTCCTGTCGTGCTGTCATGATGGACGAACTGGTGAAAATATATATTTGAAACATTATATATGTGTATGTGTGTGTGTGTGTGTGTGTGTGTGTGTGTGTGTGTGTGTGTGTGTGTGTGTGTGTGTGTGTGTGTGTGTGTGTGTGTGTGTGTGTGTGTGTGTGTGTATATATATATATATATATATATATATATATATATATATATATATATATATATATATATATATATATATATATATATATATATATATATATATATATATATATATATATATATATATATATACACACACACACTGGGGAAAAAAAGTATTTAGTCAGCCATCGTAGGTAGACCTCAACTATGAGAGACAAAATGAGGAAACAAATCCTGAGAATCACACTGTCTGATTTGGTAAGAAAGTTTTTTCAAATTTTGGTGGAAAATAAGTATTTGGTCAATTACAAAAGTTCATCTCAATACTTTGTTATTTATCCTTTGTTGGCAATGACAGAGATCAAACGTTTTCTGTAAGCCTTCACAAGGTTGGCACACACTGTTGCTGGTATGTTGGCCCATTCCTCCATGCAGATCTCCTCTAGAGCAGTGATGTTTTGGGGCTGTCGCTGGGCAACACGGACTTTCAACTCCCTCCAAAGGTTTTTTATCTGGAGACTGGCTAGGCCACTCTAGGACATTGAAATGCTTCTTACGAAGCCAGTCCTTCGTTGTCCTGGCTGTGTGCTTGGGATCATTGTCATGCTGAAAGACCCAGACACGTTTCATCTTCAATGCCCTTACTGATGGAAGGAGGTTTGCACTCAAAATCTCACGATACATGGCCCCATTCATTCTTTCATGTACACGGATCAGTCGTCCTGGTCCCTTGGCAGAGAAACAGCCCCAAAGCATGATGTTGCCACCCCATGCTTCACAGTAGGTATGGTGTTCTTTGGATGCAACTCAGCATTCTTTCTCCTCTAAACACGACGAGTTGTGTTTCTACCAAACAGTTCTACTTTAGTTTCATCTAACCATATACATTCTCCCAATACTCTTCTGGATCATCCAAATGCTCTCTAGCAAACTTCAGACGGAACCGGACATGTAATGGCTTAAGCAGGGGAACAGGTCTGGCACTGCAGGATCTGTGTTCCTGGAGGCGTAGTGTGTTACTGATGGTAGCCTGTATAAAGTTGGTCCCAGCTCTCTGCAGGTCATTCACTAGGTCCCCCCGTGTGGTTCTGGGATTTTTGCTCACCATTTTTTAGATCATTTTGACCCCATGGGGTGAGATCTTGTGTGGAGCCCCAGATCGAGGGAGATTATCAGTGGTCTTGTATGTATTCCATTTTCTAATTATTGCTCCAACAGTTGATTTCTTCAAACCAAGCTGCTTGCCTATTGCAGATTCAATCTTCCCAGCCTGGTGCAGGGCTACAATTTTGTTTCTGATGTCCTTTGACAGATCTTTGGTCTTCACCATAGTGGAGTTTGAAGTGTGAACGGTTTGAGGTTGCGAACAGGTGTCTTTTATACTGATAACAAGCTCAAACAGGTACCAGTACTACAGGTAATGAGTGGAGGACAGAGGAGCCTCTTAAAGAAGAAGTTACAGGTCTGTGAGAGCCAGAAATCTTGCTTGTTTGTACAGTAATTTACCAAATACTTATTTTCCACCAAAATTTAAAAAAAAAAAAAAAATTTAAATTAGACAATGTGATTTTCAGGATTTGTTTTCTCATTTTGTCTCTCATAGTTGAGGTCTACCTATCATTTTTTTAAGTGGGAGAACTCACACAATTGGTGGCTGACTAAATAATTTTTTCACCACTGTATATACACATGTAACATATATATGAAAAAAATCTTAAACTGGCAAAATTGCATTTTTTCAGCCGTCGCAGCAGTGCAAAAAAATGCAATAAATAGGCAATCTAAACATTGCATCTATCCCAAAATAGTGGAAATAAAAACATCGGCTCAGGGTGCAAAACGCAAGCCCTCATACAGCTCCATTACTCAAAAATTGAAAGCATTAAGTCTCTCGGAAAATGGCACCACAAGTGCAATGTTTTATTTATTTTTTTTTACAAATTCTAAATTATTTTTCATTACTTCAATTAAAAAAAAATATGTATGTTTGGTATCACCATAATCATATTGACCTGGAGAAATATATTTTGTGGATATTTTACCATATAATTAATGCTGTAAATAAAAAACAAAAACAATTGCGTAATTGAGCTTTTTTTTTTTTTTTTATAATTTCGCTGCACTTGGAATGTTTTCCTGCTTTGCAGACATTACATGATAAAATGGATAGTGTAATTCAAAGTACAACCTGTCCTACAAAAAAACAAGCCCTCACAAACCTATGTCGACAAAAAAATAAAAAAGTTATGGCTCTTGGAAAAGGAGGAAAAGGGAAAGCGCAAAGACAATGTGACAAAATGCAAAAATCTGAACGGAGAAAATAAGCAATATGATACACTCACTGCTTCCTGCATGGTTACTTAATTCTTCATCTTCAAATATATCAAAACCTTCCTGACGTGTCTGAGTTGTGAGCTCTGACTTCATCATCTCAGTGGGCATCCGAAGAATTGTAAGATTGTATTGAAGTGAGTGGCTCAAATCATAACTGTAACTGCAGATGGTGAAAAAAAGCAAAGGCAAAGTAAAAACTGATTACAATTTTTTAAAAAACAAAAAATATCTAAGCAAAAGTCAGTAATGGTGTAGTTCTTGATTGCAGACAAAATAGAGGGACACTATTTGCAATTAAAATATAAACTTTCTATTAAATCATTTAAATGTGGCATTAGTCAGCATCATACTACGGACGTGTGCTTTTCTCCCCTTGTATGATGCGGACTAATCCTAAGCAGCCAACAATACTCAGAAATAAAATGAACACACCTCCACCATAGCTTAGAGCAAGTTTCTCAGTGTGTAAGATATATGATCTCATAGTATAACTTCCTGCGTAAATCTGAATGGGCAGAGGGGTCAGTGCAGCTGAGCTTAGCCGTGTCACATTACAAACCCATCTATCAACTCTCCTCCTTTCATGGCACCTTCGCCTCTGCTGTACTGCCCCTCTCCCCACACTGCCTGTCCAGAGCCGAGATCTCAAAGTATCAGTATCACACTCATGTCAGTTGTACTCAACTTGCACTCGCTTTGCCGTGAGATCATATAAAACGGCAGTTATATCTCACACAGGTATAGGCCAGAATAAAAAAGAGAAAAGTAGATTCAGCTCACCTGATTGCTGTAGGCTTTGGAAGGAAGCACGGTACATGTGGCCTCACGTGTTTGCATGAAAAAAAGTTGAAGAAACCAGCTTTCAAAAGGGCAAATATTTATTGAAGCAAATCCACGCAGTTTAAAAATTTCCAAATTACATCGGGGAATCTCACATGGAAAAAACGCGTTTTTTCCATGTGAGATTCCCCGATGTAATTTGGAAATTTTTAAACTGCGTGGATTTGCTTCAATAAATATTTGCCCTTTTGGAAGCTGGTTTCTTCAACTTTTTTTCAGGACGCCAAGCCTGTGGGAAACGGAGTGTATAAGGCTATGTGCCCACGATGCAGAAATGAAGCAGAAAATTTCTGCAGCATTTCTGCATCTCCCTGGCAGAAAAAAACGCATGCAGATTGTGCATGCGTTTTTCCTGCAGAATACATGCGGATCCACATGCGGGTTCACATGCGTTTCCGCATGCAGATTGACGAGCACTTTCCAGGCGATAGCATCACTTGGAAAGTGCTTGACAACTAGGTCACACTGTATAAATCCATGCAAACAGCATGGATTTATACAGTGTGAACCGTAAAAATGAAAACAAATAAAGCTATACTCACCCCCGAGGCCCCGGCGTGGCTGCAGCGCTGCTTCCTGGCTGGTTCCCGGCTGCCGGCATATCGCGAGACAGAGCGGTGAAGGGCCTGCGGTCACATGACTGTGACGTCACCGAAGGTCCTTCAGCGCTGCTGGCATTCAGAGAGAAGACGCCGGACAGGTGAGTATAAACTTTATTTGTTATTTTATTGTTTTTTTACAGGTACAATGGTACCCAGGTCTGGATGAGAGTCTCCTCTCCTCCAGAACTGGGTACCATCCGCACATAGAGACGCATAGAAGCCGCTTGTAAAAATGTACAGTCGCGGTTTCTGTGCGTCTCAATGCAAGTCAATGGCGGGCGTTCCGCTGCACTTCCGCAAAATTAAATGACATGCTGCGGATTTTTGTATGCAGCATAAACGCTGCGGAAAAATCCGCAGCATGTGCATAGAACATGCGGAATCCCCTTGGGGACCATGGGGTGCGGATTACCTAGCGTTTTACAAGAGTGCTGCGGAAATTCCGCAGCATAAACGCTTGAAAAACGCTACGTGGGCACACAGCCTAAAAACAGATTTCTCTGCAATCAAACCTCTACTATGGGACATACAGGTATGTATAGATTTACTTTTCTATAACCTGTATGCCCATAGTAGAGGTCTGATATCGCCCAGGGGGTGACAGATTCCCTTTAATAACATGAAATATAGTACATTTCCTTAAAGGCAATCTATCAAAATGATCCAACTACCCAAACTCTATGTTGCTCTCTGAAAGATAATGTCATCCACAGTTTTACTTACACAATCTGTAGCTCACAGACTGAAAAATTGCAGCTTTCAATCACATGTAAAATGAGGCATAAGTGCTCTGTGAGTATCAAAGCACTTCCCAAGCCTCTGTCTCCCTGCCTCTATTTCCCTCCCCCCTATCCCAAACTTCCTTGGCTTAACTAACAGCTCACTAACCGTGTACTGAAGAAAGTAAGCTGTCATTCAAACAAGCGAAGTTAGGGTTAGGCAGGGAATAGAGCAGGGCCACAGAAGCTTGGGAAGTGATTTTACACGCTCAGAGCCAGGCCGGGCATCAGCACCCGGCGCACCTAGGCAAGTGTCGGGGCGATGAGCAGGCGGGGGGGCCACTAGCCGTCGGGCACCCCAGCGTGCTATGGGACCCGTGAGCGGAGGACAGCGCATCCACCCCGCCGCTTGCTCAGGGCCCTGGCACAATATTTACCTCTCCCCGTGCTTCCGCAGCAGCAGCTCTGGTGTCTTCCGCGGCTGCTGCACTGTGACGTTTCAGGTCAGAGGGCGCGATGACTGCTTTCCACCGCACCCTCTACTGAGCAGTCACAGCGCAGAGCGGGAAGACAGCGGCGCGGCTAAGGAGTCCGGAGCAACGGCAGCGATGAGAGCAGTGGCAGCAGGTGAGGTGAGTATTTGATTATTTTTATGTATGGAGGCATGGGGCATTATATGGGGCACTGTATGGAGCATTAAATGGGCGCCAGTATTCTGCATGGAGCATTATATGAGGGCCAGTATTCTGTAAGGAGCAATATATAGGGCCCATTATTCTGTATGGAGCATTATATGGGGGCCAGTATTCTGAACGGAGCAATATATGGGGCCCATTATTCTGTATGGAGCATTATAAGGGGGCCAGTATTCTATATGTAGCATTATATGGGGGCCAGTATTCTGTATGGAACATTATAAGGGGGCCAGTATTCTGTATGGAGAGTAAAATGGGGGCCAGTATTCTGTATGGAGCGTTATATGGGGGCCGGTATTCTGTATGGAGCGTTACATGGGGGCCAGTATTCTGTATGGAGCATTATAAGGGGGCCGGTATTCTGTATGGAGCATTATAAGAGGGCCGGTATTCAGTATGGAGCATTATATGGGGACCACTATTCTGTATGAAGCATTATATAGGGGCCAGTATTCTGTATGGAGCGTTATATGGGGGCCAGTATTCTGCGTGGAGCATTTTATGGAGTCCATTATTCTGTATGGAGCAATATATGGGGCCCATAATGCTGTATGGAGGACTATATTGTCCGGTCTGCACTGTGCGCTGCGAGGATTAGCCGGTTTCTGAGCTATTGTAGAATTTACAATAGCTATCCCTCATGTTATGTAAGGAGTGAAATCTTTGGCATTGTACTATATATACACTGCTCAAAAAAATAAAGGGAACACTCAAATAACACATCCTAGATCTGAATGAATGAATGAATGAATGAATGAATGAATATATGAAATATTCTCATTTAATACTTTGTTCTGTACAAAGTTGAATGTGCTGACAACAAAATCACACAAAAATCATCAATGGAAATCAAATTTATTAACCAATGGAGGCCTGGATTTGGTGTCATCCCCAAAATTAAAGTGGAAAAACACACTACAGGTTGATTCATCTTTGATGTAATGTCCTTAAAACAAGTCAAAATGAGGCTCAGTATTGTGTGTGGCCTCCACGTGCCTATATAACCTCCCTACAACACCTGGGCATGCTCCTGATGAGGTTGCGGATGGTCTCCTGTGGGATCTCCTCCCAGACCTGGACTAAAGCATAAGTCAACTCTTGGACAGTCTGTGGTGCAACGTGACGTTGGTGGATGGAGCGAGACATGATGTCCCAGATGTGCTCAATCGGATTCAGGTCTGGGGAATGGGCGGGCTAGTCCTTTGCTTCAATGCCTTCATCTTGCAGGAACTGCTGACACACTCCAGCCATATGAGGTCTGGCATTGCCCTGCATTAGGAGGAACCCAAGGCCAACAGCAGCAGCATATGGTCTCACAAGGGGTCTGAGGATCTCATCTCGGTACCTAATGGCAGTCAGGCTACCTCTGGCGAGTACATGGAGGGCTGTGCGGCCCTTCAAAGAAAGGCCACTCCACACCATTAGTGACCCACTGCCAAACCGGTCATGCTGAAGGATGTTGCAGGCAGCAGATCGCTCTCCACGGCGTCTCCAGACTATGTCACGTCTGTCACATGTGCTCAGTGTGAACCTGCTTTCATCTGTGAAGAGCACTTTGCCAATCCTGGTGTTCTGTGGCAAATGCTAAGTGTCCTGCACGGTGTTGGGCTGTGAGCACAACCCCCATCTGTGGACGTCAGGCCCTCATACCACTCTCATGGAGTCGGTTTCTAACCGTTTGTGCAGACACATGCACATTTGTGGCCTGCTGGAGGTCATTTTGCAGGGCTCTGGCGGTGCTCCTCCTGTTCCTCCTTGCACAAAGGCGGAGGAAGCGGTCCTGCTGCTGGGTTGTTGCCCATCTACGGCCCCCTCCACTTCTCCTGGTGTACTGGCCAGTCTCCTGGTAGAGCCTCCAGCCTCTGGACACTAAGCTGACAGACACAGCAAACCTTCTTGCCACAGCTCGCATTGATGTGCCATCCTGGATGATCTGCACTACCTGAGCAACTTCTGTGGGCTGTAGAGTCCGTCTCATGCTACCATGAGTGTGAAAGCACAACCAACATTCAAAAGTGACCAAAACATCAGCCAGAAAGCATTGGCACTGAGATGTGGTCTATGGTCACCACCTGCAGAACCACTCCTTTATTGATTGTGTCTTGATAATTGCCAATAATTTCCATCTATTGTCTATTCCATTTGCACAACCGCATGTGAAATTGATTGTCAATCAGTGTTGCTTCCTAAGTGGACAGATTGATTTCACAGAAGTTTGATTTACTTGGAGTTATATTTTGTTGTTTAAGTGTTCCCTTTATTTTTTTGAGCAGTGTATATTTCTCTGCGGTATCTGTGCATTGTGAATCATGATATGTGTTAAAGGGGCCCACTTTCTCCCAGGGCCCACAAAAACCTGGAGCCAGCCCTGCTCAGAGCACTTAAAAAGGTATCTTCAAGTTTGGAAGTTTTCACTTATCTGTGGAATAGAGACTAATTTTCAATCTTTTGGGGTCCATTCGCTGACACCTCCATCGATCTTGAAACTTGGGGTTCTGAACATGTGGATCCTGAGAACTGAAGTGCTGATCATGAGAAGTTTGATCATGCAGTCTTACTGAAACCAGCCGAACGCAGCACTCTGCTATCTCCAGTGGTCCAAATCACAATGAATGGAGCAGCGGTGAACATGATTAACCATTACTCCATACTCACATTCTTGAGATTGGTGGGGTCCCAGCAATTGGAACCCCAGCAATCGGGAAGCTAACCCCTATACGAGCAATCAGGAATTTTTTCCCTAGTCTATGAATAGAGGATAACTTCCAAAGTTAAAGAGTAACCGTTGTTTAAATTTTTATTTCATAAATCAATAGTACACATGAAAATAAGCAACATTGTAATATATATCAGAGAAATCAATTCTGGCAGAGAAAGAAGCAGATCAGCCATTATCAAAATTCTTAATTCTGAGGTAAAATCTGTATTCAATGAGGACAGATTGTTACATTAGTGACATAGGAGATGGCAGCTGCTATGGATACAGTTCGGAGGAGGGAGAAGCTAGAGGCAGAGCTAAGCCCTCCTCATTCCTCCTACCTACATAGAATCATATCACCATAGCACCATCTGCCATCTCCTATCTCAGTAATGGGAAAGTCTGTCCTCACTGAATACAGATTTTACCTCAGAATTGAGACGTTTGATAATGGCTGATCAATTCTGGCAGAGAAAGAAACAGATATCTCTGATAGGATATAATACACAGTTGCTGATTTTCATGTGTACTATTCATTTATGGAATAAAAAGTAAAACGACGGTTACACGTTCAAATTACGCTTTGAAACCCTTCCTGACATGCCAATTTTCGCTTTTGTACTTTCACATTTTCCTCCTCTTCTTCAAGAGCCATAACTATTTTACTTTTCTGACAATATAGACATATGAGGACTTATTTTTTACAAGACAAGTTGTACTTTTGAATGACTCTATTCATTTTATCATGTGATGTACTGGAAAGAGGGAAGAAAATTCCAAGTTCAGCAAAATTGCAAAAAAAGAACAATTCTGCAAGTTTTTTTTTATTTTTTATTTTGTTCTTACTGCATTCATTATTTGGTAAAAACGACCTGGCAATATGATTCTCCAAGTCAGTATGATAATGGGGATACCAAATATGCAGTTTTTTTGTTCTGCCCACGTATGATGTACCAGTACGCCATATGTTGCAAAGGGGTTAAGCCTTATTTGTGTATGAATTAACACAGGATTTCATTAATCAAGGAGCAACAGTGACAGCAAAGGTAGGGATGAGCGCAACATAAGCATATAAACAGTTTGGGGAGTGGATCGTTCTGACAGATTCCCTTTAAGAAAAAAAATCTAAGTTGTGGATTTGTGACAGCAGTTGTAGCTGTGAAGAGCAATAAATCTCTCAGGGAGATCACCAAGCAATGTCACTAAGCCAAGGCATGAAAGAAGGGCTAGGCGTGAAGATCAGTCAATGAATTACAGATTTAAGGTTGGAGGATGAACAAAGTCAACACATCCTGCTTAATGAACTGAAGAACATCATGCAGATGTGAGCTGCTCTGCTATCTACTACATTCAGAGGGAATCCGCATCCTGGAAAATCTTTGTAAACCGATGAGAAACTACAGTTAGGTCCATATATATTTGGACAGAGACAACATTTTTCTAATTTTGGTTCTAGACATTACCACAATGAATTTTAAACAAAACAATTCAGATGCAGTTGAAGTTCAGACTTTCAGCTTTCATTTGAGGGTATCCACATTAAAATTGGATGAAGGGTTTAGGAGTTTCAGCTCCTTAACATGTGCCACCCTGTTTTTAAAGGGAGCAAAAGTAATTGGACAATTGACTCCAAGGCTATTTTATGGACAGGTGTAGGCAATCCCTTCGTTATGTCATTCTCAATCAAGCAGATAAAAGGCCTGGAGTTGATTTGAGGTGTGGTGCTTGCATTTGGAAGGTTTTGCTGTGAAGTAAACATGCGGTCAAAGGAGCTCTCCATGCAGGTGAAACAAGCCATCCTTAAGCTGCAAAAACAGAAAAAACCCATCCGAAAAATTGCTACAATATTAGAAGTGGCAAAATCTACAGTTTGGTACATCCTGAGAAAGAAAGAAAGCACTGGTGAACTCATCAATGCAAAAAGACCTGGGCGCCCACGGAAGACAACAGTGGTGGATGATCGCAGAATAATCTCCATGGTGAAGAGAAACCCCTTCACAACAGCCAACCAAGTGAACAACACTCTCCAGGAGGTAGGCGTATCAATATCCAAATCTACCATAAAGAGAGGACTGCATGAAAGTAAATACAGAGGGTTCACTGCACGGTGCAAGCCACTCATAAGCATCAAGAATAAAAAGGCTAGACTGGACTTTGCTAAAAAACATCTAAAAAAGCCAGCACAGTTCTGGAAGAATATTCTTTGGACAGATGAAACCAAGATCAACCTTTACCAGAATGATGGAAAGAGAAAAGTATGGCGAAGGCATGGTACAGCTCATGATCCAAAGCATACCACATCATCTGTAAAACACGGCGGAGGCAGTGTGATGGCTTGGGCATGCATGGCTGCCAGTGGCACTGTGTCACTAGTGTTTATTGATGATGTGACACAGGACAGAAGCAGCCGAATGAATTCTGATGTATTCAGAGCCATACTGTGTGCTCAGATCCAGCAAAATGCAGCCAAACTGATTGGTCGTCGTTTCATACTACAGATGGACAATGACCCAAAACATAAAGCCAAAGCAACCCAGGAGTTTATTAAAGCAAAGGAGTGGAATATTCTTGAATGGCCAAGTCAGTCACCTGATCTCAACCCAATTGAGCATGCATTTCACTTGTTAAAGACTAAACTTCAGACAGAAAGGCCCACAAACAAACAGCAACTGAAAACCACCGCAGTGAAGGCCTGGCAGAGCATCAAAAAGGAGGAAACACAGCGTCTGGTGATGTCCATGAGTTCAAGACTTCAGGCAGTCATAGCCAACAAAGGGTTTTCAACCAAGTACTATAAATGAACATTTTATTTACAATTATTTAATCTGTCCAATTACTTTTGGTCCCTTTAAAAACAGGGTGGCACATGTTAAGGAGCTGAAACTCCTAAACCCTTCATCCAATTTTAATGTGGATACCCTCAAATGAAAGCTGAAAGTCTGAACTTCAACTGCATCTGAATTGTTTTGTTTAAAATTCATTGTGGTAATGTCTAGAACCAAAATTAGAAAAATGTTGTCTCTGTCCAAATATATATGGACCTAAGTTGTATATATCGATGACTAGGGAACACAAGATTGGGCTGAAGGGATCTTATTTTGGATTTCTGGCATAGACAGACAGACAAGTTAAATAAAATAATTACGTGGCACACTTAGTCCACTAAATGAAGTATAATTGGAGATCTCGGGTATTTAGCTACATCAATCGAATGCAATTGATAATCTGACCAAATTATGCAAGCAATTTGGTTATAGATCCAAACAGATATCTATCATATAAAATCAGATAAGCGCACTGAATTGTCCAACGTGCTAGCACTTCCATACAAGCTTTTTCTAATATCCCTTACTTATTACCTCCATTATCACAATTTTGGTTACTAGACATTATTAAGGTATGTATTCTCAGTAAGGTGGGTTTGTGAACTTAGATTTTCTCTCTATGGTTGGCCAGGCAACTATGTGGTTTGCTTAAAAGGGTTTTCCCACTAACAAAAGTTCTTTTTAATCAATAGATCTTGAAATAATAATAATTTCCACAATTGGATGTGTTTAAATAAAATGTTCCTGTGCTGAGATAATCTTATAATTGTGCCCCTGCTGTGTACTGTGTAATGACCGTGTCTGACCGTACAGGGACATGGTCTGATCATACCACAGCTCCTGGACAGGGGAGAAAAAGAGTTATACAGACATTACAGCAGGGGATCACAACTGATTCTTTTTTTTTTTTTTTTTTTTTTTTTTTTTTTTTTTTTTTTTAAGTAAAACAATGTTTAAAAACAGGCATGGAAATGTTTTACCTCACAGAAAGAATCAGCTGTGATCCCCTGTTGTAATGTCTGTATACTCTTTTGCTTCCTCCGCTGCCCAGGAGCTGTGGTATAATCAGACCATGTTCCTGTACGGTCAGACACGGCCATTACACAGTACACAGCAGGGGCACATGTATAAGATTATCTCAGAACAGGGACATTATTTTTGAACATCCAATTGTAAAACTTATTATTATTCCAAGATCTATTGATTAAAATTAACTTTTGTTCGTGGGAAAACCCCTTTAAAGTAGTTGTCATGTCTTAGAACAAAAGTCTGCAGCCTCTATGTGTGATTACAGACTCCAAATTGTGACAGTGTGTGTTATACACACTGTCACTACTTCCCTGTCTTCTCCGTGCAAGTGGGAAGTATTGTGATCGAATGTATGTGATTTGCATACTTGCGGTCACGTGCTGACTAGACTCAACCATCTAGAAGAGAGTTGAGAGAAGCGAGATGAGAGTATTCAGCAGCATGTGACTGCCAGTATGTAAATTGCATACATGCAGTCATGTGACCACCCACCCGCTCGGGAAATGCAGGGAAATAGTGACAGTTTGTGAATTGCACATTGTCATGATTCAACATTTGATGCAGATTTTATATTTCAGCCTGGAAATCTCCTGTGGCAATTTCCGTTCTGTTGCATACAGTATATGTTTAGAAATAAAAATACAGGATGATGTATTGAGTTGAAATTTACATTGCAATCGCTTAATACAATTTAATACTGATAAGCATAGACTAATTACATCCACGCCATGTCAATTAGTGATATAACAAGGTGAGGAAGCTGTTATGTGGCTCAGCTGCTTTATTCCCATATTCTTTATCTTTCTGCTAAGTGACAGGAGCATTGAGTGAAAATTATGAATTGCCAGGCATTTAGGGATATAATTGAGAAGTCTCGCTAATATATACAGAGTCAGGAGAGTTCACACGATCAATTATTCCCCTCACTGCAGTAGAAAAAAAACCTTTTGTGTATTACCTGAAGTAGAAATTGCTGGACAGATCCACATTCTGGAATATTCTTGCATATCTAAAATAAAACAAAATTAACAATGTATTGTAAATAATAAATGTAATAATTATAATAAAAATATGTAACGAAAAGAAACCAGAGAAAACAGAAATAGCAGATATTTAGTAATATAATATGACTGAGTTTCATACACATTATCGGCACAATGACCGAGACATTTTCTGTTTTTATGCTTTCATTTTTTTACTCCCCTTCTTCCAAGAGCCATAACTTTTTTTATTTGTCCATCAACATAGTTGTACGATGGCTTGTTTTCTTGCAGGACAAGTTGTAGCTTTGAATAACACCATTTCATTTACATTAAAAATGCAATTCTGCTATTGTTTTGAGGGTCTTAACAGCATTCATTTGGTAAAAATCCGGCAGTTTGATTCTTCAGGTCAGTATCAGTACAGTATTAACAAATGAATAAGCTTTATTTTATATATATATAATATATATTTTAGTGGACAAAAAAAATTCAAAACTTTGCAATAAAAAAAAACTTGTGTCAGCGATTTTTTAAGACCTGTAGACTGTGCTTTCCTAAACAGCCAATGCAAAGAGACATTTATTATGCAATATACGTTTCTTTACAGCTGGTCATTATGGTACGTAGATGCCAAGGCATCCATCCTGACTGTGTCTACTATTGGGCACATACCTCCCCGACACTGGGCACAAACGCAATGTGTACTTAGCCTTAGGCCAACCATGCACATTATAGCTGTTGGCCAAATGATGCTATGGCTGATTGATCAGTCAACAGTCATCTCGGACAAAGTCTCCTATGCGCTCTATGAGAAAGATGACGACAGACATACCAATTGACATCTCTCCCGATGATCAGTTGCCCGGCACCCCTGTATACTTCATAGTGTCGACCAAAAGAGTTGACATTTGCAGATTTGGCTGACATTAGTCTAATGATTATGGGGGGGCTCTTAGTCTCATATAGCCTTGGATATTTTCCCTGTAACTCAATATCATACACCGTTTACAGTGGTGCAGCACCTTGAACTATTTGGGAAAAGGAGCAAGAGGTAATCAAGATTATTACACTTTTAACATTGTACCTCTCATCGCTCAAATTCATACGAAGTGCACAACCTGCCCCTATCTATGCTAAGTCGAATAGGTCTTTTGAAATTATACTACTACCTAAAATGTTAAATCTCAAACAACAATACCCAATATTCACAAATTTATACCTCTATGTTTCAATGTAAGTCCTCTCTGAATTTCTCAATTTCCCAAATTGGAAACTTTGGATAAGCAAATGGATATCCTAACTAGAACATATCTATACACAAACCGAGCTTAAGACATTACTTTAAAAGAGTTTGATTTGCCTAACTTGATGCTATTTCAAAATAATCATATTCTATTTAAAAAATTAAATTACACTGCTCAAAAAAATAAAGGGAACACTTAAACTACACAATGTAACTCCAAGTCAATCACACTTCTGTGAAATCTACCTGGCCAGTTATGAAGCAACACTGATTGTGAATCAATTTCTCCTGCTGTTGTGCAAATGGAACAGACAACTGGTAGAAATGATAGGCAATTAGCAAAATACCCCCTATAAAGCAGTGGTTCTGCAGGTGGTGACCACAGACCATTTCTCTGTTCTCATTCTTTTTGGCTGTTGTTTTGGTCACTTTTTCATTTTGCCATTGCTCTCACCCCTAGAGGTAGGTACAGTAGCATGAGGCGGTGTCTACAGTACAACCCACAGAAGTTGCTCAGGTAGTGCAGTTCATCCAGGATGGCAAATCAGTGCGAGCTGTGGCAAGAAGGGTAGCTGTGTCTGTCAGCACAGCGTCCAGAGCATGGAGCAGATGCCAGGAGATGTCGAGGGAGCCATAGGAGGGCAACAACCCAGCAGCATGACCGTTACCTGCTCGTTTGTGCAAGGAGGAACAGGAGGAGCACTGCCAGAGCCCTGCAAAATGACCACCAGCAGGCCACTAATGTACATTTGTCTGCACAAATGGTTAGAAACCGACTCCATGAGGGTGGTATGAGGGCCCAACATCCACAGATGGGGGTTGTGCTCACAGCCAAACACAGTGCAGGACGCTTGCCATTTGTCACAGAACACCAGGATTGGCAAAGTTGCCACTGGCTTCCTGTGCTCTTCACAGATGAAAGCAGGTTGACACTGAGCACATGTGACAGACGTGACAGAGTCTGGAGACACCATGGAGAGCGATCTGCTGCCTGCAACATCCTTCAGCATAACCGATTTGGCAGTGGGTCACTAATGGTGTGGGGTGGCATTTCTTTGGAGGGCTGCACATCCATCCAGTTGCTCGACACAGGTAGCCTGACTGCCATTAGGTACCGAGATGAGATCCTCAGAGCCCTTGTGAGACCATATGCTGGTAGCGGTTGGCCCTGGGTTCCTCCTAATGCAGGACAATGCCAGACCTCATGTGGCTGGAGTGTGTCAGCAGTTCCTGCAAGATGAAGGCATTGAAGCTATGGACTGGCCTGCCCGTTCCCCAGACCTGAATCCGATTGAGCACATCTGGGACATCGTGTCTCGCTCCATCCACCAACGTCACGTTGCACCACAGACTGTCCAGGAGTTGGCGGATGCTTTAGTCCAGGTCTGGGATGAGATCCAACAGGAGACCATCCGCAACCTCATCAGGAGCAAGCCCAGGCGTTGAAGGGAGGTCATACAGGCACGTGGAGGCCACACACAATACTGAACCTCATTTTGACTTGTTTTAAGGACATTATATCAAAGTTGGATCAGCCTGTAGTGTGTTTTTCCACTTAAATTTTGGGGGTGACTCCAAATCCAGGCCTCCATTGGTTAATAAATTTGATTTCCATTGATGATTTCTGTGTGATTTTGTTGTCAGCACATTCAACTTTGTACAGAACAAAGTATTCAATGAGAATATTTCATTCATTCAGATCTAGGATGTGTTATTTGAGCGTTCCCTTTATTTTTTTGAGCAGTGTATATTAAAATTACATTAAATTACATATTAAATGTAATAATTTTGTCTACAAAAAAATAAACTTTATAATGAATAGGTTATGATATGGAGTTGTTCAGTTTTGATTTACAGGAGATGTGTATGTTCATTAGAACCATCAGCAACTCTGACATATTTGTTTTAGTAAATCCTTGTATTCTTTATCAAAAAACAATCATGAAGCATCTGTGTTGTGCGTTCCTCAGAAGTACCTCCTGAATAAATTGGGGGTTACCATTTCGCTTTGATATCATGATTTCTGATTACTGCAAACAAGGCATTAAGAAAATGTAGGCACGTGATTGTTACCTGGCTTCGTCAGGGTGAGTGATCCGTACAGAATCATGAGGAATGTACAGCATACTCGTATCCTCTATTTTGTAAATTGCATGACCTCCAATGTCAGCCATTTTTCTTCTCTTAGTAATTAGCACAATGTAGTATCCTTCCAAAAACTGAACAAATCCTGTAAGAAAGAGAATTTCACTGAATAACTTTAAGACTGGACACACACAATTATCACTTCATTTGAGTTGTTTGATATGCAAATGTGTGCAACTGTGATTTTTCCCAACTGACATGGAAATGATGCTCCATAGTTACTAGCTTCATAACCTTTGATGGTCTTGAATGGTCATATTTATTGGAGGATAAAGAATAGTATGTTCTCTGCCAAATTTCATCAGATGGCTCAAGATAATTTATAAAGATGCAAAGAGCATAAGTGCGGTGAAACGACAATCACTGGAACCGTGAAACAGAATGGAATCCTAACAGTGTGTACATTACACACTGTTCGAATTCCCATATTAGACTCCCTGACTAATGTTATATCTTTACAGAACACAAGGGAGAAAAAGGAGGGCGGTCACAACAGTATGCCACCTTCACTGAGGCTTGGTTGAAGTGGATACAAGAACTGGAGGATAGATCAGAATTTGCAAAGGAAAACAAAAAATAGGGGGTATTGTGAAAACCTCATTTCATAGCTCTAAATGTATGACTCAATGTTTGCACAGAACACCATTTTTTGCTTTTATACAGATGACCAGGATGAGCATTGTGAAACATGACAAGACCCAAGTGTAGTTATCAACTAATTACTATGGTGATTACTTCGATACATGTCTACTGGGTTATATGTGAAACTGTAGGAAAAATCTTTAACACTGAAATAAGATCGATTCATCTTCTTTTTATTTTAGTTTCCTTAACATATTTGCACACTATATCTGTATATCTATTTGCAGCTTCTTATACTTCTAGCCATTCTACCCTCATCTTCTATTGCGCTTGCGATACCAATCTTTTCTGCCATTTAAGAAGATATTTTGTGATATCACAAAGAATATCAGAAATGACTCAATGTAAGTTCATAATGATGTTAAATGAGGAGTAGTGACATTTCACAGTTAACAAACATCCTTAAAATGTATCAAAAGCTACACATTTTGAAAAGCAAACAAAACAAAAGAAGAAAAAATAATTGCAGAATCACCAATAGAGTTCTTCATAGCAATCAATAGGTCTAAAACATTGTGATATTACATGAAATGTGTGTTTGTACAATTACAGCACCTATATATACACCTCTAAAAGGCTGACTTGTTTTAGCCAGTATGCAATAACTAGAATAAAAATGCATCCTTTCATGGGTTACTCATCGGTGGTGCACTAAGTGCCTGATTCATACCTTCAATAACTATGAGAGGTCTGGTTTACAGCTCACGTGTACACTTCAAAAGAAGGCACAATGCCACAGCAACAAATGAATGGAGAGGAAATCTCCCCTTGCCGAAAAATCTCCAGTGCGTGTGTATAGTATAGTGCTTGGCTTTATGGAAACATGCTACTTAGACCACTTGCTCATATCATCATGTCTATGCAAACAGAACAGTTAGCTGTGCTTTTCATGCTACGCGCACTATGACGAGCGGCTTGTCAAACATTTTTCATCAGCTCATAGTCTATAGCTTCATCTCAAGTTAAAGGGGTTATTGCTGGATCGACAGCAATTTGTCAAAAAAATTAAATAAAAAAAAAATCTCCAAACAACCATTGCATCACTGATAAATCCTTTGCCACTCAAATGATCTGCGTGTCCTTCGCTATCCAATAAGTGGCCTCAGTGATTATGCTGGGATGGACACCATGAGGCCAGGGACTGACATGGCACGTGAAGGCTGCAACACAGTAAACAATGAACAACAAGGAGCATCAGACAGTGGCACCAAGTACTGAAAAACTTTTTTTGGTAATAAGTAACCTAGCAGGCTTAAAGGGAACCTGTCATGTCAGATGGAGCATGTAAATTGCGCCAAAGTTCTTGTTAGTGATGCAATGTGAATCACTAACACGCTTTTTGCATTAAAATCGGCGCTATAATCTTTTGTAAAAAACACTTTATATACTTATATCTTACTTACTCGTTTAGTCAAATAGGTGTTCATTACTGTATTCAGTCCGGCTTGTCGCCACCCACTCAATTTGAATTGACCCGGTTTGCGCCAAAGTCACATGAATAAGGTTGTTGTGGTCCCACACTTGCACACTGTATGCTGTCACTCATGCTTACGCAATGTGTATTGTAAAAACGCGCATGCTCAGTGACGATCGGCTCCCAAGCATGCACAGTGCTGAGAGGCTCCCAATTGGGAGCAGCTCGTCACAGCGCATGCGCGGGTGCCGATCGTCACTGAGCACGCGCAGCGACACGCGGCTTTGCAATACACATTGCGCAAGCGGGAGTGACAGCATACAGTGTGCAAGCATATTGCATCATGAACAACAACCTGGGGCAGTTTACATGCTCCAACTGACATGACAGGTTCTCTTTAATTTGCAGGTGGTTTAAAATATACATTCTGAAAAAAATGCAAATATTGGAATAAAAACTGAAAATGTCAAAGAAACAAAGCAAGGTGAAAGTGGCCACATACTGACAACTAGCGTTTTTGCATTGGCAGTATATAAATCTATACTTAACCCCATAGTGAGCAGGCCAAGTTTTTCAAATCTGACCAGTGTTACTTTATGTGGCAATAACTCTGGAATGTTTTAACAGATCCCAGTGAGATTTTAAATTTTTTTTTGTGATATTTTACGATAATGCTTCATTTAGGGCGATATATTTTTTGTGGTTATTTATAAAAATATCCGAAATTTCTAAAAATGAGCAATTATCAAACTTTGAATGATATCCCTTTAATCCAGATTAATGTCATGACTGCCTTATATCAGCACAGTCTATAAAATGTTCTTTTATTTTGTTAGGATGTTAGAAACTTTAAAATATAGCAGCAATTTTTTATTTTTCCAAAGACATTTACATGACTTTTTTTTAAGAATCTATTCAGTTTTGAAGTGACTTTGGGGGACCTATACACATTGGAAAACCCGACACCATACCATTTTAAAACCAGCACCCCTCAACATATTCAAAACTGCTGTCAGGTAGCTCATTAACCTTTCAGGTGCATTTTAGGGATTAACTCTCCGTCACATACAATAGGCCTGACAGGCACATCTCTTTTACTTTCATTTCTCCTTCCTCACCAGATTGTGAGGAAATCCCCTCCCTCCAGGTAGTCTCCTGTCTCTAGCAGCTCTGTGAAACCTCATACCACAGTTGGATTGCAGAGCTTCAGGAGGACAGATATAACTGCGCTAATCTCTCAGGCTCATTGTATGTGAACACGTCACACTCAATAAGGTTGGTATTTTATGTTTTTATTCATCACAATTGTTTATTTAGCTTGTTTTATGAATGCATAGCACAAAGTGTGAGGATATTTCATAGAAATAAGGCAGATTAAAAAAGAAAGTGTGCTGCTCAGGCATATACAGTAGTTCCCTAACACATATTCCTTCTCTTGCTTCAGATTATCTGCTGAAATGGAGAGGAAAATGTACAATTTATCAAAAAACCTTGATGTTGAGGAAGTAACAAACATGCTGTTAGATGATGCAGACCCCACACTGAATGAGGATTTAGGAGAGGAAAGTGAGATTGATTCTCATGATGAGGTGGAAGTATGTGAAGTGGATTCTGAAACCGAGCAAGATGGTGACAGTGATGAGGATGAAGATGTAGAATCTTATTATATGGGAAAAGATAAAAAAAAAAACCAATGGAACAAGAAGCCACTCCAGAAAAAATGTAGGGAACCTCAAAACATTATTACTCACCTTCCTGCAGTTATAGGAACTGCAAGTAATGCAAAAACTGCAGTTGAATGCTGGAATAGTTTATTCACAGATGACATTCTGGACTCTATTGTCACATATACCAACCAATATATAGACATTATAAAGGACAAGTTCATCTGCAACAGAACCATCAAGGCCACAGATGAAATAGAACTGCGTGCTTTTTTTGGATTATTATACCTTGCAGGAGCTTATAGGGCAAATAGACAAAGTTTGGAGGAACTTTGGAGTAAAGATTGGGATGGAGTTGAAAAATTTGGCCTTGTTATGTCCATAAACAGATTCAAGCTTCTAATTCGTTGCCTTCGGTTTGACGACAGAACTACCCGAACTGAACGTAAAACACATGACCGACTTGCTCCAATTCGTGATATATTCCAAAAATTTGCTGAAAACTGTAAAAAAAGCTATTGCCCTGGGGAGAATCTCACTATTGACGAAATGGTCCCTGGTTTTCGTGGAAAATGTGCCTTTCGTCAATATATTCCATCAAAGCCTAACAAATATGGAATAAAAATGTATGCCCTTGTTGATGCCAGTAAGACCTACACTTACAACCTGGAAGTTTATGCAGGAAAACAACCAGAAGGTCCTTACTGTGTCAGCAACAAACCCAGTGATGTTGTAAAAAGACTGGCTGAGCCCTTATTTGGATCGGGTCGCAATATAACAGCTGACAATTGGTTTTCAAATTGTGATCTGATTGATTATCTGAAAATGCAGAAGCTTTCATATGTCGGAACTGTAAGAAAAAATAAAAAAGAATTGCCTACACAGTTTGTAAGTGTGAAAGGGAGACAATAGTACAGCAGTATGTTTGCATTCCATAAAGGAAAGGTTTTGGCTTCCTATGTACCACAAGCAAAAAAAATTGTACTTCTTCTATCAACACTTCATGATGATGATGCCATCGATCCTGGAACTGAGGCACAAAAAAACCCGGAGATAATTACATTATATAATGCAACCAAAGGGGGTGTTGATACAGCTGATCAGATGTGCTGAACTTTCAACGTCAGCAGAAACACCAAACGCTGGCCAATGGTCATATTTTTTGCTACGTTGAATTTGGGTGGTATAAATTCACAAGTCATTTACCTTGAAAACAAGCTTGAACCACTCCGTAGACGATTCTAGCTGAAAAAATTGGCCCATGAACTAGTGCTTGGAGAGCTACGCAGGAGAAGTATGAAAACAATCGGTATCCCCTCTCGCCTTCAAGTTCAGCTCAAAAGATTCCGCCCAGAAGATGATAGTGAAAATTCACCACCTGCACCACCTCCCAAAAGAAGGAGATGCACCACCTGCACCACGGAAAGCGGAATCAGAAGGCTTTCTAATTATGAATGTCACAAATGTCATAATGCAATCTGCCTGACACATGCAAAAAATTATGTGTAATTCTTGCTCTTTGCTCTGCAAGTGCAATTTTTCTGGGGAAACTTCAGGATCTAATTCTGATTGAATATGTCTTTAATAGTACTTAAGGTACCTTAAAATTAAGTTTGTTTCCATAAATTTTCTTTGTAGAGTTTTTTGACAGAGTCGAACTGGGGACTATTTAGTGGGAGTTTTGAAATGTTTGTATTTCAGAGTTATTAGTTTTATGTTAAGTAAATGGGGTTTTTTTGCACCTGATTATGTGTAGTCTCTTTTATTACATCCCTATGAAGGTCACTGATCACTTTTAGAGCACTGAAATTGCAAACATTAGATATTATAGATATTTTTCTAGCCTGCGCCTGACAGTCACATTGTATGTGAACTCGTTAGAACCGATATTGTATGTGACGGAGGGTTAACCCAAAGTGGTATGACTAGTGTCAGGGTTTCACAGGATTGAGCAGGAATTCGCGAGCACACGATCCCAATTACTCACTACGAAGCTATCGACAAGCGAGCAGAAAGCGTATGGCGTCACACCTCCAGATTCCAAAGTATGAAATATGTGTATACGCCCCCGTATGGTTACTGCCAGCTTCATAATAGCCTAATTATTATTATGCGCTGCCACCACCGACCCAATTTGAAATGTAATACAGGCCTGGCTGGACGCCTGCGTTCTGGTAGCGTATATGGCTTCGAGGGAGGGAATGATTACAGAGCAAAAGAAACAAGACTATTACATTTTATTTTTAATCCAAAAGGGAGGCAGTATTATGAAAAATATACAAGGATTTTACAAAGGGGAAATTTACAGTACAGAATAGACAGTTACACAAACTAAACAGGTATAAAGAAGAAACTTACTATAAAGTTCGCAGAGATGACTCAGTAAAGCTGGAGGGAAGCTCTCCTATTGGACCGTTCAGCGAACATGACCCGTGTTACACATCAATATGTATTTCCAACATCAGTACTGATCCATCCTGAGTGGATTCTTTTATGTTGAAGGGAGAGACCTGCCCCCACTCCTCTGTGCTGACATCACATGGGCTAGTCTCTAGCCTTCATAATTTTATTAGAATCTCCACTTCTGGGATAATTTCTCGCTGGTTGACCGCAGCAGCCCAAAAATGATACCATATTTTCCGTTATGAATTTACTCTTCTCCAGAGACCAAACACGATATAGCTGCGGTATGTTATTTTGTTACTTTTGCGCCACAGCTCTCTGGAGGGGCTTAGGGCTATGAAAAAATAAGCATATTGTTCCTTAGCTGACCCTGTCACTAAAAATATGGGCCCCATTATTATCGGACGTATGTAACTTTAGTTATTCCATATTTCGCGTTGGCTTCGGCCCAACTACAGACCTCTGTAAATTCCCTTTGATGTCCTGGGAATAAGGCTTCCTCAGCTAAATGTAAATTGTCGCAGGTCTGTGTCAGAGGAAAGCACACTCGCATACTAATTGGGTACCTCTCTTGGTGCTAGCATTTGCTTATAAGTCACTACTGCTGTGTGTGTTAATTAGCATAGGAGCAGATGGTAGATTGTCAGCTCTTCACTCCTGACAAATATTATAGGGGAGGGGGAGAAGAAGAGGGGTCTGGGAGGGAGAAATTCTTAATATTTTTCTGACAACTGGAAAGAAAAATGTTATTTTTTACCACCTAAATTTTGCTAACTTCTGAACAGGCCACTATAGCTGTTAGACTCTAAGGCCATTATTTGGCAATATATTGCCATTGCAACCATTAGAACAATACAATCATGATCTCAGGTTGCCGATGGGGTTAAAGAAGCAGCCCCCCCACTCTGTGAGCCATCTAGATGCTGTAGTCACTATTGAAGGCAGCATATAAGGGGTTAAACAGCCATGGTCGGTGTCAATACCGATCATGACTGATGCAGCAGGTTGTCAGCTATAGGGTACATCTGACAGCTGCTGCACTTTTATGCCTACCGGTTCTTTATTAACAGATGAATAATTTCACAGGTTAGATGACTTGACTAAATGCAGAGCGGACCATTGCGGCAGCTACATCAAACACTTGTGTTAAGTGTTTAGTCACGGTACTGATGTGCTATAGAGGAAAGTGACAGAGCGGTTACCTCCCTGATCGGCACATCAAGAGGTTACCTTAATTTCAACGCAAAGAGGAACCACACATCACAGTTCAGCATCCACCATGCGCTTTCGCAATGAATGTAGAGGAGAGGGAAAGAGTGCGGTGGATGCTGGGCTGTGACATGCGGTGAAACTCCACTCACAGCCCATGAATCAGGGGGGAGCTCCTCACTGGGTCACGCCTGGCAGCCAGGGTCATGTTATGCCTGCTGAGTGGTCACCGATAGTGCCGCTCAAAGGCAAGAATCACAACAGATGGTAATTACAAAAAAAAAATATTTCCACTGTTTGAATCGATCGGTGCATTCTGTATAGTAGTGGATAACCTCTTTAATATCAGTGTCTGGTCTTAATTTAAGAGTTTGGGGTCTGAATTATTATTGGATTTTGAGTCTGAAGTCTGAATTATTTGAGGAGTTTAAGACTGTTGGTTTATTTATGGGGTTTCAGTCTGGGGTCTGAATTAATTTTATATATCTGAGGAGATAGAGTCAAATTATTTATGGCCACTTTAGGATATGTAGTCCGAATTAAAATGGTAAACTGAAGGTATGAGATATTAAATAATTTCTAAGTATGATTCCGAATGATGCTTGCATGTATGTGTGCAATGTTTGGCACTATTATATAATCCTTGGGCTGTATATATAATATTGTAACATATAAAAGGACGACAGAGTTAATGTGTACCTCCAGTTACAACATATTCTGTGCTCTGGTATATTTCAATGTGCCATCTGAAAAGAGTTCAGGAAAACCTCCTCAGTTTATGAATTGTTTATAATAGGACTTCACAAACTTATTATAGAAAACATTAGTATAATTTATTAAAACACAATAAAATGATATAATCATCTTACCCACAATACCAAATGCTGACACAGCTCGCGATAATCCAGATGATCCTTTCTGTCCCATTTTAGTACGGTTTCCAAGATCAAGGCGACCAAGAAGCTCTCGTACTTCTTGCTGCGTATATACATGCTGAATAAAGAAAAAGTTTGAAAAATTAAGCATTCAGAATAATGCAATGAAGTGAAACACAATATATATTTATCAGACAGATTACATGCGCTAAAGCTTTCAACATAGCGAAAAAGCCTCCTTCGTGTCTCCTAGTGTTTCATTATTAGCATTAATCTCCATATGGCAATGCCATGAGGTGAAGAAGTAAACAGAAAAGCTGTAGAATATGTGCTTGGATAGAGAACTGAATGCACGACAATTGCCGGAGAGAGTGGGTGCTGAGCTTCTCAGGAACCTAACTCTAAAAGAAAGAAGAATTTGTGGCAGCAGTCCAGTAAGTAGGGTAAAGAATGAAGTCTATTCATCTATGTACACAGCAGCGGTGCTTCACGGCATGCCTTGAAAGAAACCATCAAGTCAAACTTCAGTTTGGCCACATGGGAGGCCTTAAGCATCCGTCCCGGATTTGTGTATGTGATATGCTTTTATTTACCAAAATTTGGTCAGTATAATATTATAGATGGGTTTTAGCCAAGAAAGCAAAGTTGTTTCCATATTATGTTAACTTGAGGGGGTGTCGATAAATCAGGTTTCTTTGATTTTATCACTGCCACTTTGACTGCTTTCTTCGTGTTGTTTTTTGGTAGCAAGAGTGATCCCAGAAATTCAATGTGTTCTTAAAAATCAATGTATGGAGTTTTCAGGCGGTGAAAAGCTTCAATTTCCTTGTGTTAAGACTGGATTTTAAAGGCGATCGTGAGCTGGGCTAATCTATATTATAGCAGAGGCAGCACAACAGGGGATGAAATTGCACCATGCTTTCCATTCTCTGTGGTTAAGAAACCGGCAGGGGGTCACATCAGTGGGATCTTCACTGATCAGGTATTGGTGGTACAGTATATCCGAATGATATGTTATCCATGTTTTTAAGAACCCTTTAAACAAAATCATCAGGTTATTGACTGTACATTATGGATTTATCAACCTAAAAGTTAAATTGATTTTATGTCTTTTTCCATATTGGAAACAATAATATGTGAAGCCGTAAATATGGCTCCAGTCAGTAAGTGAATACAGTAGCATATTTGAAACCCGTCTTATATTACATTTAGGCAGGTTTCAAATCTGATCACTATTATGTTACTAGCTATTAACAGATTTTGTTAAGGCTTTACTTTATTTCTAAGGTTGTATAAATACGAAGGACAAGGAATATCAGTACATTTATACATTAGTACAACAGACATCTACCTCTCACAACCACTCCATGCACACTCAGCTCAGCTGAGCATGCCTGTTTTCTCATTAGCAAAAAGATCAGGCAGTTAGAATGTAGATCCTTACCTCCCCAACATCTGCGGATGAGGAAAAATTAGGAATAGAGAGGAGCAAACTGTTTTGGGCAACTCTGGTTCACGGTCCAGGTCAGGGTGCTCTGGTCACAGACAGGAACTGTGCAGATTTCCTTACCTTCTGGGATCCCAGGCGATATAGAAAAGTTACGATTTTTCAAGGTTCTATATTTGTATTTTCTTATCGCATATGCAGTGTTACCAGAAACTGTGTTACGGTTAGGACACTGGGAAAGGCATCATGACATACTCCTCTCCTGTCCTGAGAAGGGGGCGGCTGGTGGAACTTCCAATGGGAACTTAGCATAAAGTGTTACTTGTCTGTATATATGCAAATTGCCTTTTCAGAGAGGAAGAGGACTAGAACTGTAGTGCCACCTATTGGAAATAGTAATCTTAAAAGTCAATATCGACCCTTTAATGAGTCTTTTCATATGACTTAGGATAAAAGCCAAACCAGAATCTCAATTTACAGAAACAGTGTTTCGGTGTATTGCCACTCATCAGTACAAAGTATGAGATCTGATTTGGCTAGGTGAGAGACCTAAGACTGGGATCTAAGGGGTAACATTTCTCCTTGTGGAGAGAGACGAGCCAGACCTGGCATTCCAGAGTGAGGAGACTTAAATACACCATGCATGCGCCTCTGGGAAATTAAATATGAAAATTGACTCTTCAGAGAGGAAGAGGACTAGAACTCTAGTGCCACCTATTGGAAATCGCAATCCTAAAAGTCAATATCGACCCTTTAACGAGTCTTTTCATATGACTTATGATAAACGCCAAACCAAAATCTCAATTTGCAGGCATGGTGTCCTCATCAGTGCAAAGGATGAGATCTGATTTAGCTAGGTGAGAAGCTTAAGACTGGGATCTAAGTGGTAACATTTCTCCTTACTAGTTTATTAAAAACTACAACGGCTTCTTTTTGTATGCACAGCCTCTTTATTTCTATGGAAATCCATTAAATGAATCACATGACACACTCTTGTTCTACTTGTCCCTACCGGTGTCAGTTTGAAAATCTATAGTGAGTGATGAAAAGTTTGATTACCGAGATTGCATGGCTGTGTGCTTGATGTTATTTAGATACATGAAAAAGCAGTAATATATCTTCTTATGTGTTATTCAACATGTACATGGAATCTACTTAAACGTACCCTGTCATCAATGATAACCAGGTCTTTGGGTTCAGTTCGGTCAATTTTCAATACACGATATTTGGTTTCAGCATGATTGCTCCCCACAAGGAAATATCTCTAAATTTGTAAAGAAAATACAATATGCAAGTTAAAGCCTGAATATAAAATAGCATCCGCACTATTAATTGGAGAAAATGATAGACCGCAAAAAGATCAAACATTTAACAAAAAGTACAGTACAGTAACTTTGTAAGTCAAAATGATGAGGTGCACACTATAAGCACATTAAAGGGAATCTGTCACACCCACAGACTTATCTGACCTCTAATATGGGCATACAGGTGATAGAAATGTAAATCTATACCTACCTGTATGCCTCATATTAGAGGTCTTGTTGCTGTGAAATGTCTTTTTATTCAATCAAGTTTCTGATGCTTGCAGGCCCGGGGGACTGGAAGAAATCCCCGCCTTTCCCGACAATATAGTGACATTGAGATACCACTCCCTACTCCAGTACTGCAATTCAAACTCTCTTCACTGCACTGCTAGCAATTAAATCATAGCTATCAGTCACCTGACCCTTGATACCACTGATTGGCTGTAGGATCAGGAGACTGGTGGACCGGTTGTCACTGCTTATGAACCACAGAAACAGTTGCAATGGCAGCGCTGGAGTTGGTGGGGATTCCTTGGCTAAGTACTTTTTTTTTTCTTTTATCCATAGCTTGCAGATATAAATTTTTTTTAAACCATCCTTAAGTATTATTGCCGCCCTTGACAGTGATTCAATGTGATAATGTTGTCCTGAGGAAAAAAATTCTGCATTCCAGCCATGCTTCCATATCGGCTAATCATATAGGGGTCACATACTACACAAGCACTCTGCAGAGTATCATCGCACTGCTGATTGGACGCAACCATAAAATAATGAGGAGACCCATTTAACAGCAGAACAAAGAATTACATCCAGTGACTCTTGTGTGACGTCTACTCTAAAATGGATTAATTTGCCCAGCGTTCGGTTATGCGCAGTTGTATCTCTTCACACCTAATATCAGATTAGGTGGGAGAGTATGCATGGACAACCACTTTTAGATGTTTCTAATACATCACCCAGTTGTGGGACTATCAACAGAGGAGCTTGGAAGATCAAGCATCTTCTTTCCTTGCTGACATGCGCAGTGCGCTTCTGAAGCTGGGAAGTGTGCACCCGGCTTCAGAGGCACAATGACGTGGACTAAGAAAGCTGCGTGCACGCGCAAGATTTGCAGTGAGCTGGCGATGTTAAGAGGATAGTGATAACATGCTAAGTAGGAGCACTAGTCTGGGAAATAAACACCCCATGGACTAGTCAAAAGGTTAATTAGCATATGAAAAGCTAAGTTTAAAAAAAAATATTATAAAAATGTATTACCATTCCTAATTGCTGTTCGAGATGTGGGAATACAGAAGGTGATCTACCCCATTTGTTTTGGTCATGTCCAAGTATACAAGGTTTCTCGGAAATTGTCAAGTCCTTGATTTGTAAAGTTACTGGCCACCAGACCCCCTTGGGTACAAAATTTTATTTACTCAATGTAAAGATCTGAGGTTGTGGGCTGTAAGTAATCACCTAGGAAGGTTAACGATGCAACAATATTTTATTGATCACAGCCATGGTAATAAAGCAATTCCAGGTAAATGGCCAAAATACAGTTCTTTCAGTCCTCAAGTTCCCAATCTGGGTTCAGTAGTTACACTGGCTTTGTATAAGGCCATACTCACTGTCTCCCAACTTTTGGTTGGCCCACAGATTTTATATCTCCAGCCAGTATAGTCTGTAGCCACAGTCCATGATCCTCTAGGTGGCAGATAAAACGATGAAAGCACAGGTATCCAGTAGCAGCAGTCCTTTTAAGAAAGTTTAAATCCAAACGACATAATCCATAATGGTAACATGTTTATCAATCCATCCTTCCAAGTCCATGGTCTCCATCCTCTTCCTTCAATCCTTCCACACAACTCTGACTAAAACATGTCTGTCCTTTCTTTCGCTGGGATCAGTCCCCTCCCAGGTCAGAAGTGATCCCCCTCCCCCTTAAGCACATACTGTTAGCTAAAAACAATTAAGAATATTCTAGAAGTCTTCATCTGAGACTGTATGTAAGACCCCCTGTGGTGATGGCTCCATTGTGTCTACAATCTACCCACACATAATGAGATTGGAACAATGGTTAGATACTCCTGAGATACAGATTAGTGGAATGCTGGATTTTTTACAAGTGAATCTAGTGCACATACTGACAAGTTAGCAGAACTATATAAAACATAACAAGTAAATCACTAATAAAACACAATAATAATATTGACAAAAATGGTGGTCCGTTGCTGGAAAAAGTATCATAGACTTTAGTAAGTGGGCAGCTCCTCAAACTCAATAAATCACCATTTCAACTAGGCCATAAAGTTGAACAGCTTTTATTAAACATAACAACGGCTGTCAGATGCCTGATAGCTTGTAAGTGGAAGTCGGTTTAAACCTCATTGAATAGTGAACTTCAGTCACGAATACAAGATAGTAGAGGTATGGAATATCTTACAGCTATGCTGAATAACATTATTGAGCGTTTTAATGGTTTGGACTCTTTGCGACACATATGGGGTTCAGAGAGACGTCAAATAAGTGTAGTGGCGATTGGTTGTCAAGAGTCATATAGTAAATAAGGTTCTTTATTTCTCCCCCCACCTTCTGTCTCAGTGTCGTGTTGTGTTATTGATTCTGTTTAAACAACATATTGAGATGGAAACTTAACAGTGCTGAGTTTACTTGTACTGATGATAGCTCTGTTTATCGTAAGAAATTGTATCTACTGTTGCTATCTTAAGAAATATTTTTTGACTTGAATGATTTTCTTGCTCTTTTCCGTAATACTATTCTGAAAATTACAGATTTGAAAAAGTACAATTATAAGCATTTTATAAGATTTTAAAGATTTTTATTGACAAATACATCAAGGTAATGCAAAGTTTTAATATTTATAATAGTGTTGACTCCAATTTTTCAAGACTTCTGTAACTCGCCCTGGCATGTTGGATATCAAATTCTGGGCCAAATCCTGACAGATGACAACCCATTCCTGTCTAATCAGTGCCTGGAGTTTATCACAATTTCACTGTTTTTGTTTGTCCGCCTGCTTTTTGAGAATTGACCAAAGGTTTTCAATGGGATGTCTCATGGCCATGGACCACTTAGTTATCCCTCTTGCCTTGTGACATGGTGATCCACCATGCTGGAAAAAGCACTGTACATCACCAAAATGCTCCTGGATCGTTGTGAGAAGTTACTCTTGGAGAATTGTTAGAAACCATTCATTATTTTAATGCAGTATTTTAAGGCAAATTGCGAGTCCATTCCTGTGGATGAAAAGCAACCCCACACATGAATGGTCTCAGGATGCTTTACTGTTGGCATGACATAGGACTCATGGTAGTGCTCCACTTTTCTTCTCCAGACAATAATTCTTCCAGATGTCCTAAACATCTGAAGGGGGCTTTATCAGAAAAAATAACTTTACCCCAGCCCACTGCAGTCCAATCCCTGGACTCCAGAATGTCCATCTGTACTTGATATTTCTCTCAGAGAGAAGTGGCTTCTTCGCTGCTCTTCTTAACACCAGTCAAGCCACCAAAAGACTTTAACACACTTCTGTGCAGATGCACTAACACCTGCCTGCTGCCATTCCTGAGCAAGCTCTCCACTTGTGTTGAACTCATCTTATAGCGGAATCCTCTTTAGGCTATGTTCAGACATTGCTTTTTTGCGTTTTTTTTTTCTGCAGCCAAAACCTGCTCTCTTGATAGTAAAGAAGAGGCTTACAAAAAGCAGGTTTTGCTGCATTTTTGGCTGTGTTTTTCAGGATCTCAAAGTTCAGCTTTGCTTCCAACCACAGAAGTATGAACACAGGTCACCAATGCAAGACCGATGTGAAACCATAAAACCATTTTTGGAAAAAAGGGAAATTTGATCAAATTATTTAGTGTAAAAAGATTTTTATGTCTGAAAAAAGTGGCTATTCTGAACAAAAAAGTTCATATGAGTTCATGAAAAAATACACAATTACAAGTATAAAGGGGGAAGTTAATTGGTTGGGAATAGTTTACCTAAGACATTGGCCATGCATTGAGTTTGTAGGACACTGTTTACTTTCACACTTTGGTCAGCCCTTGGGTTGATCAGGTATTGTTCAATTTCACACCTTGCTCAGCCAATGTTTACATTGCACACATCACTAATTTAATTAAAATATACTAATCCTAACAGCCATGCTAATGTGAGGACACCAAGATATTATGGTTTAAACTTGGGAAAATCACAAAAATAAACGTGTTTCACATACTGCTATAATTGCTTTTTTTCACGAAAAATGCAGCAAAACCTGATGCCTGAATTTTTGCACTTACTCATTGCTTGCTATAGGTGAAAAATGCTGAAAGAAGTGACATGCTGCAGTTTTCAAAACCGCAGCAGTTTTCCAGTTCAGTCAGGAAAAAAACAAATGTGTATGCATAAGATTTCTGAAATCTCATAGCTTTTGCTGGAACTCTAAAACACAGCTTTTAATTTGCATAAAAAAATTCAACGTGTGAACATAGCCTAGGAGACAGTCCAGGCAGTTGTTGGATTTGATTTGCTAGGACACCCTGAAGCATTCTTCACGTTAACTGAATCTCTCTCTATGAAATTCCTGATGATATGATAAATAGTCAATTTAGGGACAATCTTAAAAGCAACAATGTCCTTGCCTGTAAACCCCTTTTGGTACAAAGCAAAGATGACTTCAAGCACCAGCTCCCCTTTAAAGCAACCAGCCTGCTGTTATAATTTAATCAGCAACACACAGTGATATCAGATGCCTTATTCTTGTTAACACTTTCTCCTGATCTAACGAGAAGAGGACTGAAATTATACAAGCAGGTCATTATGTGGCGGGGCTGAAATTCAGTGGAAAAAGGATTTTTGTGATTTAGTTAATTTTCATTGAATGGAGTGACTTTCAACCTTTGGGCAATTCATCTCACTCATGTAAATTACAACTATAAAAACTTAAAGGGATTTTCCCACAAATAAAAGTTCATTTTAAAAATTGTCTGTGTCTGACCGTGTACAGAACATACCACATCTCCTGGGCAGGGGAGGAAGCAAAAGACAATACAGACATTACAGCAGGGGATCACAGAGGATTCATTTTGTGAGGTAAAATATTGTTTAAAAACAGGCAGTGAAATACACTGCTACACGGTCAGACAGACAATTTTTAAAGCCATCTTTGTGAAAAATAAATTTGTATGCTCAGATTATATTGCATTTGAAATGCTATTTAGGCATAAATAAAATATGAATGGGAAAGTAAGGAGTAACATAAAAAAAATAAAATCACAATAGATGGCATGTGATATTATTCAGTTTTCCCTTCTCCATGCTACAACTAAGTTCAAAAAGAAGACTGTAACTGAAGAAGATAGATAAAAGACAGAAAAAACTTTATCTTAATCCAATATGTCAATACCCATGCTGTTAAAGCAGTGAACAGCATGGGGCTAACAGCTGATGTAAAGTGTTGATTTATTGGAAGTTGCCCTTATTGTTCAGCTCTTTCAACCAATTTGATTAGTTTGCATCTCGGCTGGCGATACAGACAATAATTATGTTTTACGACTGAGAAAACATGGAAAGCCATGTGTATGAAGTATCGTTTAGGTCACAGAGCTGTTTAATTAAATGACAAATTAAACAAACTACTGAAAAACAATCCAAACACAATTCGTTCAACTATAATAAAACATTTCCAATATAATTTGCAAGTATTTTCTGCATTACAGCATATTTAAAACATTAAAGAGAATCCGTCAGAAGAACCTTACCATTATTTATATATATATATATATATATATATATACATCTTTCAAAGACAGGTCCAACAACACCGATACATGGACAGTCCATTCCTCTGTTACTAAGAAATCAACGTTTGAATTGATATGCCAATGAGGCAGAGTTCTATTCTCCACCCAGCGCTGCCTCCTTTGCATGACTGAAAGCTACTTTTCTTGAAGTTACACAGCATAGAGGCTGTCAGTCAAGCAGGAGGAGGTAGCGCTGGATGGGGAATAGAGCTGAATGACAAGGGATTCAGATCTACAGACTCATTTGTATATTACACTGATTTCTCAGTAAGGCTATGTGCCCACGATGCAGAAATGAAGCACAAAATTTCTGCATCTCCCTGGCAGAAAAACCGCATGCAGATTGTGCATGCGTTTTTCCTGCAGAATACATGCAGATCCACATGCGTTTCCGCATGCAGATTGACCAGCACTTTCCAGGCGATAGCATCACTTGGAAAGTGCTTGACAACTAGGTCACACTATATAAATCCATGCAAACAGCATGGATTTATACAGTGTGAACCGTAAAAATAAAATAAAATAAAGCTATACTCACTCCCGATGCCCCGGCATGTGCTGCAGCGCTCCTTCCTGTCTGGTTCCCGGCTGCCGGCATATGGCGAGACAGATCGGTGAAGTGCCTGCGGTCACATGACTGTGACATCACCGAAGGTCCTTCAGCGATGCCGGCATGCAGAGAAGCCTTCGGAAAGGTGAGTATAAACTTTATTTATTATTTTATTCTTTTTTTTTACAGGTACAATGGTACCCAGGTCTGGATGAGAGTCTCCTCTCCTCCAGAACTGGGTACCATCCGCACATAGAGACGCATAGAATTCGCTTGTAGAAATGTACAGACACGGATTCTATGCGTCTCAAGTCAATGGCGGCGCTTCCGCTGTGCTTCCGCAAAATTATATGACATGCTGCGGATTTTTGTACGCAGCATAAACGCTGCAGAAAAATCCGCAGCATGTGCATAGAACATGCAGAATCCCCTTGGGGACCATGGGGTGCGGATTACCTAGCGTTTCACAAGCGTTTACGCTGCGGAAATTCCGCAGCATAAACGCTTGAAAAACGCTACGTGGGCACCCAGCCTAACAGAGGAACAGACTGGCGATTTAAAGGTGTTGCTCTATTTGCCTTTGACAGAGTTACCTGTGCATATAAATAGTTTAGGGGTTGCAATGCTGCTGACAGATTCCTTTTTAAACCCAGTTTACAGCAAAACTCTCACACCTACATTTTATACATATGGTGTATGTATTTCAAATTATGTCGGCAAAAGCCAAAGGGTGCCACAACCTCTTTATTTTACATATTCATGGGTTGCATTGTCCATAAATGACTGATCAGTGGATACTCAACTTTCATGGGAGGTTTAGAATGGCCACTGACTGTAAAATGCTTAGCTGTTTTTTTGCTAATATATGGGTTGGGTCATTATTTATATTTCATCAGCACAACTTGTTAATCAACCATTAGGCAGAAATTACAAAAACACCATTAGATGTCCATCCCCAACTGTAAGGCTGAGGCTGCGTGCCCACTATGCGCTTTTCAGGCGTTTTTGCCGAGGAATTTCCGTAGTGAAAACGCTTAAAAAACACTTGGTAATACGTGCCCCATGGTCCCCAATGATAATCCGCAAGTGTTGTGCACATGCTGCGGAAATTTCCGCTGCGGATAATCATTGCAGAAAAATATGCAGCATGTCCATTAATTTTGCGGACATGCAGCGTAATTGCCGCCATTGACTTGCATTGAATCGCTTAATATCCATATCACTACATGTGCACATGCGGATATTAAGCGATTCAATGTGCAGATGGTACCCAGGTCTGGAGAAGAGGAGCACATGCATTTACGTAGGAGTTTTTAGCCTGGTTTAACCTAATAAATAAATACTGTAAATAATAAAAAAAAAATGATGTGGGGTCCACCCTATTTTTGATAGCGAGCCAAGGTAAAGTTAACAGCTGTGGGCTTATATCATAAGGCTGGGAAGATCTTTGGTTATTGGCCCTGTCCGAGCCTAAAAATACAAGACTGCAGCAGCCCCAGAATTGACGCATCACATTAGCTGCGCCAATTCTGGCGCTTGCCCAGCTTTTCCTGACTGCCCTAGTCTGGTGGTAATCAGGGTAATGGTAGTTGGGTTGATGATTTGTCAAAAATCACATCGGCAGTCAAGCCCTGGTGTTAGTAATGGAGAGGTGTCTATTACTAACTCGGTAATAAAAAATAAAAACACATACACAGAAAAAAACACGTTATTTGAATAAAGACTCCCCAACTCTATCCCTTGTTAACCAATTTACTTTAAAAAAAAAAATAAAAAAAAATCACATGCAGGTCCGATGTAATCCAACGAATCCAAAATAGTCTAGAAATAGTCTAGAAAAGGATACCTGAAACACATAAAAAGACAGAAATAAACACAATAGACAGACCCTTTATTCACTAATTTATTACCTAAAATGTTCATACAACAAAGCTCCGCCGTAGTCCATGTTCCTCAAATTTATCTCCGGCGTCTGTGAATAGTAGTAAAAGTTCCTGCTTTTCATAGGTGCCAGGTAGTGACTACAACGCTCATCAGAGAAGCCAACGTTGATGAGCGTTGTAATCAGTACACAGCGCCTGTGAATAGCAGGAACTTTACGGCGGAGCGTTGTGGGAACATTTTGGGTAATACTTTGGTGAACAAGGGACAGTCTAGTATGTTTATTTCTGTCTTTTTATGTTTTTCAGGTATCCTTTTCTGGATTACTTTGGACTTGCATGGGATATTTTTTTTTTTTTTCAATAAATTAGTGAATGAGGGATAGTGTGTTTTTTTCCTGTGTGTTTTTATTTTTGATTACCGGGTTAGCAATGGGGGTGTCTGATAGACACCACTCCATTACTAACACCAGGGCTTGATGGCAGATTGTTACTCCTTCTGAATGTTTATGAAAAACATGAGGAATTACAAAATACTGTAATAGAAGAAAAGATACTCCAAAACTGTTGCTGTCTATATGGGCATGTAGGTCATATGAAGATGAATAAATTTAAACTTTGTTATCTGTGATTCGATGTCTTATTCCATAGAAATCCACATTTTTCTTGTATGAAAATGAGCTGTTACTTTCTCAATGTAAATCTATGAGACTCGGAAAGAGGCTGTCATAGACTTATATTAACCCTCCGTCAGGGGCAACTGATCTGACAGGCGCAGCTCACTTAGTTTCATTTCTCTATTTTCAGTGGTTTGTCTGGGAAACACCCTCCTCCCAGTACCTTCCTAACTTTAATGGCTGTGTGAAACCTGAGAAGCCTCTTGTGCTGCAGAGCTTCAGGAGATCAGATATCAGTGTTTTGGCTTCTCAGGTTCATTGCCCCTGAATGCGTCACACCTTTGACGGTTAGTATTTGCTGTTTTTATTCATTTATTCATCCCAATTGTTTTTTTAGCTTGTTTTATGAATAGCTAGTGCTAAATTTGTGGATTTGTCATAGAAGGTTTTGTTAGAAATAAGAGTGTGCTTCTCAGGCACATTGCGCCCTAACACATATTCTCTCTCTTGCTTCAGCTTTTCTTCTGAAATGGCGAGGAGAATATTTGACTTGTCAGATGCCCTTCATGTTGAGCAAGTGCAAAATATACTGCTTGATGATGATGAGACAGACCCCTTACAGCTAGAAGATTTAGGGGAAGAAAGTGACATTGATTCAGAAGATGATGTGGAAGAATATCCAGATGTGTCTGATACAGATCAAGATGGAGAGAGTGAGGAGGATGCTCAAGACATAGAAACATATTATTTGGGCAAAGATAAAACAACAAAATGGATAAAAAAAGCCACCCCCTAAACGTTCTCGCACACGCTCGTATAACATTTTGAGCCACCTTCCTGGTGTCATAGGAACTGCAAGGAATGCTAAAAATGAAATGGAATGCTGGAACTGTTTATTCACTGATGACATTCTGGTCACAATTGTGACATATACAAATCAGTACATGGACACCATAGGGGACAGTTTCATTAGAAAGCGAGATGTCAACCCTATTGATGTAATTGAACTGAGGGCGTTTATTGGTTTGCTATATCTTGCAGGCGCCTATAGGGCAAACCGACAGAGTTTGGAGGAGCTCTGGGGTAGAGATGGGGATGGCATTGAGAAATTTTCCTTGGTAATGAATATAAAGAGATTCAAAATTATAATGCGGTGTCTTCGTTTTGACGACAGAAGTACCAGAACTGAGCGAAAAAAATATGACCGGCTTGCTGCGATTTGTGAGATATTTGAAAAATTTGTGCAAACCTGTCAAAAAAGCTATTGTCTAGGTCAAAATGTCACTATTGATGAAATGCTCCCGGGATTTCATGGTAGATGTGGCTTTCGGCAATATATCCCATCTAAACCAAACAAATATGGGCTAAAAAATTTTTCCCTTGCTGACTCCAGGATTACTTATACCTACAATATGGAAGTTTATGCGTGGAAACAGCCAGCAGGTCCATATTGTGTAAGCAACACACCGAGTGAGGTGGTAAAGCGAATGGCTGAGCCTTTGTATGGTTCGGGGAGAAATATAACTGCCGATAACTGGTTTACTGATGGGGGTTTGATTGATTTTTTGAAATCCAAAAAAATATCATATGTGGGTACTGTGCGAAAAAATAAAACACAATTGCCGCCACAGTTTATCAATGTGAAAGGGAGAGAACAATACCACAGTATGTTTGGATTTAGTGAAGGCAAAGTTTTAGTGTCCTATGTCCCACGCAAGAACAAAAATGTTATTCTTGTATCCTCGCTTCATGATGATGATGCGATCGATCCTCAGTCTGAAGCACAAAATAAGCCGGAAATGATAACGTTTTACAACGAAACCAAGGGTGGTGTAGACACTGCAGATCAGATGTGTGCTACTTTCAGCGTGTGCATAAATGTCAGGCGCTGGCCAATGGTAATTTTTTTCACTATGCTAAATGTGGCAGGAATAAATTCTCAAGTTATTTACATAGGAAACCAGCTGGAATCACAGCGTAGAAGACTCTATCTAAAAACATTGGCTCATGAACTGGTCATTGCAGAGCTTCGCAGAAGAAGTGTGAAAACAATTGGAATACCCTCTAGCATGCAAATGCGGCTGAGAAAATTTCGCACAGAACATGAAAGCGAAGAATCACCAGCTCCCCCACCACCCAAAAGACAGAGATGCAACACCTGCACTGTAGAAACAGGACTCAGGAAACCCTCAAATTATGCATGTAAAAATTGCAAAAATGCTATTTGACTGTCTCATGCAGAAATGATCTGCAAATCACACGCATTGCTCAGCCAGTGCACTTTTACAGGTGAAAAGCTAACATCTGATAGTGACTGATTTTGAGTACAGTACTATTTCAGCAACCTTATAATTTATTTTGCTTATCTAAATTTTAGGTTTACTAATAGTTTTTGAAGAAAACGGTCGGGTTTTTTTTGCAAGTAGCAAAATGTGTTCACTTTGAAACATATTACTTTTCTGGTTAGTAAACATTTTTTTTTTCCTATTAAGGTAACTGATCACTTTTAGAGCATTGAAATTTAAAAAAAAGGAAAATATAGCCAATTTTCTAGCCTGTGCCTGACAGGCGCAATGCCCCTAAACTCGTTATGAAACATATTGCCCCTGACGGAGGGTTAAGAAAGGAACTAATGGTCCAGTGTGTGAGCTGCCAAGAAAGAGCTGCAGTCAGATGCAGGAGGGCGAAAGGAGCACTGAAAACAGCAGGAGACAGCAACTCATAAGTATTTTAATGCATATACTGTACATATATTACTAATAGTTAACAATGAAATAAAAAAAAAAAAAGACTGGAATGGTACTTTAAGAAGTATCTTCAGAATGAAGAAGAGCATGGAATCCTGGAAGTGGTGATATGGCCTCACAGAACCCTGTTTCCAACGACTTTGAGTCGGTCTGCGATTACATGAAAAGACAAAAATAATTTGTGCATGTCTTCATCCACAGAAGATCTGTGGTTAGCTTTCCAGTAACTGATATTATTTTGAAGGCCAATGGAGGTCACAACAAATATTAATTTGGTTAATTTATATTTCTATTTTGTTCATTCACTTTGCATTTTGTTAATAGATAAAAATAAACTTTTAACAGTTACTTCTATTTTTGTAGAATTCTTACTTTAATGCATTTTTTTTCACATGTGCATAAACCTTTTGCACAATACTCTAGTGATGAAACGGCTTACTGTAATTATTTGGGTCTGTATGTTTCGTATGATTATCTGCATAAGGGTAGTAGACTGCGTCTGGGTGTCTGACTCCAGTAGGTGTATATGCCCGAAAACGATGCACGTCAGAGTGCACGATCGCTCTGTCTTCATCATTATAGTCTATGGCCCTGTCGACGCATACACCCGAATCCCGTTTTGCGATCTGATTTGGTTGTATGAGAGGCCTCTGACTGGGGTCTAAGAGGTAACATTTCTCCTTGAGGAGAGTGACATGCCTGACCTGACATGCCATATGATTTGGGATAAAAGCAAACCAGAATCTCTATTTGCACATGTGTTTCGGGGTGTTGCCGCTCCTCAGTGCAAATCAAGAGACTAGATTTGACAGTCATCTATTTTTATTATCCATATGGTATTTGTTTTTATATATCAGCAGTGAATAAAGTTTAAAAGACCAAAAAATGTTTTCTATGTTAATAATGGCAATGTATTTGTAACTATTGGATGCTTATATGGTTGAACCGCATAGGATGCAATTATTTTGGGCGCCCATAGACTTGAATAGGCGAGTCTCATTAAAAATATGTAGACTAGCACATGCTATAATTTTTTACATGCAGAAATTCGATCTGTGTAAAGCAACAGACATCTGGACAGCACTAGTGAATAACATTGGTTCGAGCGCTGTCCGTTTTTTTCCACAGAGAGCACTCAGATAAAAACTAAATATAGTCATGTGAATGTAGCATTACACTGCCAGCAGTTCTGTTATACCCTGATTTGGGCAAGGCCTAACAGGTCATCATATCAGGCACCCGGAGGCCTTTGTTTCACCTTCTTTTGTTCCCACACGATGACCTTGACATACCAGTATGTCCATTTGTGGGAACACTTTCCCACACTAGATGTAGCATTACTAATACTAATTTTATGTTGGGAAGGGGTTAATCAGCAGGGTATTTGCTTACAAATATACTATGTGTGCTACATAATTCTGAAACCTATACCACAAAAAAATGCAAGAAAAAAAAAATCAATAGACAGTCCAGATGGAGACATTGATTAAGTAATTTGTATTAATGTAAAACAAATAGGCTAATTTCATGGGTGTTTACAAGAGAAAAATCAAGTTAATTAAAAGTTAGTCATGTCTAGTGTATTTTTGATCAAACAAGGCAACATTTACAATGATTAGGTTTAATTGGACTAATTTCTTGACTTAAAATCAGTTTGCAGCGTTTCATCTTCTTCCACATTTAGAAACTATTTTTATATAACTGAATTTTTGTGTCAGACAACAGAAGAGTGCAATAGAGCATTCAGGTATAAAGGAGAACATGTGATGTTAAGTCAACTTCTGGACTCTGGAAGTTGAGGCTGAATCATCGAGGCATGACCCAGTCTCACCCAAACTCCGGCCACTCCCCAGATTGAATTGGCGGTGGGCGGTGTTTCACCGCGAAAAAAAATAAATCACAAAATTGAAAAAAAATTAAAAGGTATTAAACTAATAAATACGTATATTCATATAAAAACAAAAGTACATATATTTGGTATCACCGGATCAGAACGACCAGATCTATAAAACTGTCACACTAGTTAACCCCTTCATAAATATAAAAAAAAAGTGTCAAAAAATTATGCTTTTTCATCATATCGCTGAACAAAAAGTGGAATAAAACGCGATTAAAAAGACAAATGTAAATAAAAATGCTGAAAATGTAATCCTGTCCCACAAAAAAAACCAGCTCCGTCAGTAGAGGAATAAAAAAGTTATACCACTCAGAATATAGCGATGCAAAAACAATTATTTTTCCACAAAATAGTTTTTATTGTGTAAAAGCTGAAAAATATTAAATAAAAAGATATAAATGTGGTAACGCTGTAATCGTACTGACCTTAAGAATAACTCGCTTTTACCACATGGTAAACGGTATTAAAAAAAAATCTCTCAAAAAAACAAATCCTGAATTGCTGGTCTTTGTTTACTCTGCCTCTCAAAAATCTGAACAGAAAGCGATCAAAAAATATTATGTGCCTGAAAATGGTACCAATAAAGACATCAACTCGTCCAGCAAAACACAAGCCCTCACATGACTGTCAGCAGAAATATAGAAAAAACATAGCTCTCAAAATAAGGCAATGCAAAAACTATTCTTTAGTATAAAAAGCATCCTTTATTGTGTGACAGCAGCCAAACATAAAAACCCGATATGAATCTGGTATCGCTGTAATCTCACCGGCCGGAAGAATAAATTAGTATAATCACTTATACCGCACTTGCACCTTTTTACTAGGCGTGCATAAAAGTGCCGTCGGCCACAGTTTTGTGCGCTTCTGAAAAGAAGGACAAAGCTGAACTAAGTCCAGGCGGAGTCCATAGTAACTCTGCTGCCTCATTACAGTGAATCTGAATCACATCATTGGGAGATTTTGATGGAAACTCCGATGTAAGAGCTCAGAATAGAGCGCAGGATATACGGGATTCAAAATGTTATGTAAAATGTTCCCAATAAAAGCTTCAACTCAATCAACAATAAAAAGCCCCCACTCAGCTCCGTCATTTTTCAATGAAAATATAGGGGGCTTCCACGTTACTGGTAGCACAAAGGCTCTGGAAAAACGCTATGGCTCCACGCCCCTGCCACAAATAAAAAAAAAAAATCCACTAAATTCTGTACTCCTAAATTCAGATGCCCCCTCCTTCTGAGCCCCACATTGTGCCTAAACCACATTTAGCATCCACATGTTTGGCATTTCTGTAGCAATGAAAGACCGCTTAATTTACAGGGTGCTTGTCTCCAGAAGCAAAAGCTGGGCACAATTTATGGGCATTACAACGTACTGGTCTGCAATGTACTAGGCATTACAACGCACTGAGCACTACAATGGCAGATTTGCAATTTTCACTAAGCAACATCCACTGCTGCTTGTTTCTAGAAAACACCCATGGGGTCAAAATAGTCACTACACATGTAGATAAAACCCCAGAGGGGTGCAAATTCTAAAAATGGGTCACTTGAAGGTGGATTCTGCTCTTCTGGCACCAAGTGCTCTGTATATTGAGTCCGCAAACTATTCTATGATTTTTTCTTAAAGAGTCAAATAGCGCTCCTTCCCTCCCAAGTCTTGCCATGTGGCTAACCAGTACTGTACAGCCACATATGGGGTATTGTCATGTTCAGCTGAAATTGTATGACAAATTTTGATACCATTTTCACTTGTGAAAATGTAAAATCTAGGGCTAAAATCTTTTTTGGGTGGTAAAAATGTTACTATTTTTTCTTTACTGCCCAATGGCATAAAATTTTGTGACACACCTGTGGTGTCAATATAATCACTGCACCCCTAGATAAATACATTGAGAGGTGTAGTTTGTAAAGTGCAGTCACTTATGGGGGTTTCTGCTGTTTTGAAACCTCAGGGGCTCGGCCAATGTGACATGGCACCCGCAAACCATAACAGCAAAATCTGATCTCCAATATGGCACTTCTGAGCTTCGCACTGTGCCTCAAAAGCAGTTACCACTTATAGGGTATTTGTGTACTCAGTAGAAATTGCGTAACAAATTCTACTGTTCTTTTTCGCCTATTACCCTTTTAAAAATTACAAACTTGGGGCCAAAGCAACATTTTAGTGGAAAAAATGGTAATGTTTCATTTACTCATCCCAATGTTATACAACTCTGTGAATCGCCTGAGGGTTAAAAATACTCACTACTCCCCTAGATGAATTCATTAAGAGGTGTAGTTTCCAAAATGGGGTCACTTGTGGGGGTTTCTGCTGTTTTGGCATGTCAGGGTCTCTTCAAATGTGACATGGCATCCGCAACCTATTCCAGCCAAAATAACATCCCTTCAGAGCAGTGACGTGAGCCCAAAAAGAAGTTTTCTACCACATATGGGGTATCGGCGTACTCAGGAGAAATTGCACAACAAGTTGCACAATCCATGTTTTCCTGTTATCCTTGTGAAAATAAAAGAATTCACGCTAAAGTGACATTTTTGTAGGAAAAATGCGTTTTTTTTTATTTTCACGGCTCATTGTTATAAAATTCTGTGAAGCACCTGCAGGCTCAAGGTGCTCACCACACAGCTAGATGAATTCCTTGAGAAGTGTAGTTTCCAAAATGGGGTCACTTGTGGGGGTTTTCACTGTTTAGGCACATCAGGGGCCCTGCAAACGTGACATGGTGTCCGCCATCTATTCCAGCCAATTATGCGTTTCAAAAGTCAAATGACACTCCTTCGCCTCCGAGCCCTGCTGTGCATCAGAACAGTAGTTTACCACCACATATCGGCGTATTCAGGAGAAATTGCACAACAAATTGTATGGTCCATTTTCTCCTCTTACCCTTGTGAAAATGCAAAATTTGAGGCTAAAGTAACATTTTAGTGGGAAAAAAGTTACATTTTCATTTTTTCCTTCCATATTGCTTAAATTCCTGTGAAGCATCTGAAGGGCTAAAAAGCTTCAAGAATGTGGTTTTCAGCACCTTGAGGGGTGCAGTTTTTAAAATTGTGTAACTTCTGTCTATTTTCTGTCACATAGGCCTCTCAAAGTCACTTCAAATGTGATGTCGTACCTAAAAAAAATGATTTTGTAAATTTTATTAGGAAAATTAGAAATTGCTGATAATCTTTAAATCCTTCTAACTTCCTAACAAAAAAAAATTATGTTTCAAAAATCACGCTGATGTAAAGTAGACATGTGGTAAATGTTATTAACTATTTTGTGCGATATAAGTATCTGGTTTAAGGGCGTAAAAAGTAAAAGTTTGAAAATTCCAAAAGTTTTCACCGAAATTACGATATTTTCACAAACAAATGCAAAAAATATGAACCTGAATTTAGCACTAACAAGAAGTACAATATGTCAAGAAAAAACTAACTCGGAATCACTGGGATCTGTTGAAGCGTTCCAAAGTTATTACCACATAAAGTAGCATTGGTCAAAATTGAAAAAATTGCCTGGTCAGGAAGGGGAAACAGTCTCTGGCGCAAAAAGGTTAAGCCAGTTTTTGAATTGGGGCAAATTCTTTAAAAAAAAATGTAATTCTAATTTTTATTGAAATAAATTTTTACATTTTTACAGGAAAAGAAAAAAAAAAATAATTATCCATTTCAGATTTGTCACTATGATTTATAGGTAATCAACAAATCTTCTACTATAGTAATACTTTAACATTCGGTTAAACATTTTCAAGTATATAAAGAGTAAAAGTTTACAAACAGACAAACGCATAGACTCAGACAAAAGGAAAGGGGGGAAATTATGTGGAATGTTATGACCTATTTATATCCATCTCATAGAGGTCATATATTTAACATGGCCCATAGGAATCCCAAGACCAAATAAGGTTAAATCTCTCTACAGTATTGTCATTAAAGGCTGCCCAGAGCTTTGCAAAAGAATGCAGATTGGAGCGTTCAAAACGCGTAACTAATCGTGTGTTGACTGCGGAATCTGTTTTTATGGAATAAAGATCTGTCTGCTACACTTTAGAAAATGGAATCCTTCTTTTTTGTTCATGCAATTTGCCGGCGAGAGGTTCCTCGTCTATTCCGGGCTTCGGGACATCTGAGTCAGGGTGAGCTGGTGTTTGCTTTTTTTCTTTTTGTTTTTATTTTTGTTTGTCATTATGGGAAGGGTTTTTACTTTCAAATGATTCATCAATTTGTGATTTTTTAGAAACTAAGTAATTGGAAGTAATTTTGTGGGTATTTCTGAAATTTTGTACAAATTTTGTGACATTTTGGTGAATCATGCAACTTTTTGCTCTAAAGAAGCACAAAAAAAGAAAAGATAAAAATAGACAGCAATGTTTATTTTGCGTAAAATTCATAAGCAGCATGCTCAATTTTGAAGAAATTGGGGCAAAAAAATTAAACGAATACCACAAGACTAAAAAAGAAAATCGGACCTTTTAACTTTTACTTCAGAGTATCCACTTGATACAAATTCCAGATATGCATATTAAAACTTAGTTGTCCCTGCGTTCCGCTTTCTTCTAAGCCTTAATCCGGTTGGGCATGGGATATACGAGTTCTGCTATTTAGACCAGTGGAATGTTGAACTTCTCAGCAGGCAAAGAAACCCAAAGCTCGGAAGTGATATCATTGACCACCAGTAATCAGATCACTGTGTTCAATAATTGACTGCAAGTGAGAGTCTGTAGCCAAACAATAGCCTCAATGGTCAGGTCACTGGTGGTCAGTGACACCATCAGTTACAATCCGGTGAAAACCATGAGAGTGGCAACGCTTTCATAGTTCAGTGGTGAGTATGCCTTCTTTTATTGTTTTACCACAATGACCACTGTCAAATTTAAAAACCAAGGAGAACCTAATCTTGCCTGAGCAGAATCTACAGTATTATCCTTGTTCATGGCTCATTAACAGAATGCGAGAACTATTATCAATACTGTATCTAAGGGCGGCTCTTACGTTTGACATTCATTGTCTGAGTAATGAACTCAACAACCTCTTAGGCATATATCAGACATTGCAGTCCATACGCAGACTGTGAATGTGGAACATGTTAAACCAGCCTTACACCTTATTCTCACAGATGTAGGAGCTAAATATCTAATATCAAAAATTATACTGGATCTATGGGGGTAGCATGGTCACTCAGTGGTCAGCATTGTGGTTTTGCAGTGCTGGGGTACTGGGTTCCAATTCCACCAAACAGAACTTCTGCAAGGAGTTTGTACTGTATGTTCTCCCCATGTTTGTGTGTATTTTTCTCCCAGGTTCTCCGATTTCCTCCCACACTCCAAAGACATACTGATAGGGAATATAGATTGTGAGCCCCAATGGGCACAGTGATAATAATGTCTGTAAAGTGCTGTAGATTATGATTATGCTTTTCTACCCCATGAGAGAGCAGTATGATGTAGTGGAATATACCCGATTCCAGAGATGTATCACTTAAAAAAAATACATTTTCTTGTTTTCTCTGCTGCAGATCTACCAGCTATCTGAATGCTGAGTTCTGCATAACCCGCCCACACCACTGACTGGCAGCTGTGTATACTGTGACAACTTTCTGCCTATGCAATCAGTGATGGGGCAGGGTTATACATAGCTCATGAATATGGAGGACTATATGGCAGCAGGATCACTAGTCCCCTAATGATAAAATTCACAGCAGGAGATTACACTGTTCAACAAGTTTTTGTTTCCTGCATGAAATTGGGTGAATCTAATCAGAAATGTCATGCTGAGTTCAGAAATAAACTTCAGAATTGCTCTATCACGTAAGATTTTTGCGAAAAATGCAATTATATGTATGAATTGAATACTGTCAAATTCGTAGTGGCATGTGATATTCCGAATGCAAAAGTCAGCAACAGCGATCAAGTTTAGAAATGTTTTGTCATTGATTTTCGTTTATAATCACTGTCCGATGATTCACGGACAAGATTCCAACAATAGTCACCCAGCATCGAGGGACTCCACCTTCCCTGGTACCGTTTCTCCATCTGGGAAATGTCTTGATGAAACCTTTCACCATGTTCATCACTTACAGAGCCAAGGTTTGGTGGGAAAAAGTTAATGTGTGCATGAAGGAAATGTATTTTAAGTGACATGTTGTACTTCATTGACTTGTAGCCTGAAGAAGACTTTCAACCTGTTCTTCGATAGGTATCGAAGGGTAGACATTGCCATTGTGTAGCAAGACAGCCTTCAAACTTAAGACCGATTAATCAATGAACAGTCGCCATTCCCTTGGGTCATGGTCAACTCCAAGGACAGAAAACAATCCAGTAATATCACTGCAAAAAGTGAGACTGTCAGCTTGACTGAAATATTTGGTCAAATTTTCATGACGACTGCCAAATACTGAAATTTTTGTACCTGGCTGCAACAGATTCCACCCTTGCAACCTTGATCCAAAAAGTTCTGCCTGACTCTTTGATAAACCCAAATCTCTGACCAGATCGTTGAGTCTTGCTTGAGATATTAAACGTGGAGCAGTTGATATTGATGGGTTGACATCTGAATCAGCAGCAGCTTCCATCTCTAATGAATCAACCGTCATTTCATCGTCATCTTCTATTCTCCACACCGGCGGTGGTTTTGGAAATGGCAGACTTTCATCGTGCGCCACTGGTCTAATTGCAGAAGCAAGGTTGGGATATTCAATAGACCTCCTGTTCTTAGAAGAAAAACCAGATACATTCGTCATGCAGAAGTAACAATTGGTTATATGGTCCTTCTGCTCCCTCCAGATCATTGGAATGGCAAACGGCAACAATGGTCGCACACCCTTCAGTCAAGACCTCAAACTCGTAGCGCAACATGAGGAGCATATATGAGGAGCCCATGCTATGTCTTGGTCACCAATTTTGCATCCAAAATATAACTCATACGCCTTCCTAACAACTGCAGTTACACTCCTTTTCTGGGCTTTAAGGGTATCATCTCCACATATATAACAAAAGAGGTCACTGCTATTGCAACATTGACGCGACATTCCGCAACTCGTTACTTATTAAACAGTTTTGCTCCTTATGAAATTTTCTGCAAAACATAAACACATGAAGACTACAGCGTCGTTACTGCTGCTATTATATAATGCTACTTGGAAATAGATCAAAGTCTGACAGTTGTGTCTGGGCATGCCTGAGAGTGCACAACTAATGCAGTGCATGTTTGGACAGGGCTTAAGTGCTGTATATTACAATAAAGAGAGTCCATATTATGAATTTCATTGGTTATTTCAACCAAAAATACACTTTGGAAATAAAAAGTTTAATATAAGTGCCAATTTATTATGCACTATGTACAGTCCTTATCATTATAATCGTGAAATGAAAATATCTTGGAAATGGTATGTGCTACAGAAATTCTGATTACATTTCTGAAATCAGCGCCTCAAAATATATACAGATAACATATTTTAAAACAGGAATCAGAAAAAAAGTTAAAATTTGTTGACCAGTGTCCAAAGTACAGCTAGCAGTCCAGTAAGTGACATATCACTGGAATCAGAGTCTATGTATCTAAATCATGCTGCTCTCAGGCGGTGACATTTAAAACTATGCCACAATTTTGACTAGGTCAACATCTACATAGGATGCATGCAAACTATATAAATATACTCAGATCCTAAGGAGAAGGGAAACAGAAGGATGCAAAGCATGATTGTAGTGAAATGCCACTGCCAGTAATGTCCAGATGATTATAGAGGATTCCATCCGGTAATACAAGCGAAAACTACTAAATATTATGTGGAGAATGATTTGATCGGTAAATTTATAATTGTTTTGAACTGGGATAGAGGTAGCAAAGCGTGTTATCTCGATGGGAAGAATCTAATAAGCGCTCGGCATAGTAATATTGGTGAATATCTCTAGGTAACAGCCTCAGTTCATGTTGCCAGGCAACTAATGAAGCTTGTTTTTATATATATGCAGTTATCAAACTGGAAAGTCTAATTGCCTTGGGCTTCAAGCTGAGAGCTTACATTTAAGCAACTTGTCTGATGTTTAGTGGGAAGGTTAGATATATTCCCCTGCAAATAATGTTGACAGAAGAAGAAAAAGATAAGCTAATTATAATCTCTGCTGAAGTGTGATGATTGTGGAAGCGCACACCCTGCCAACAGAGAGACCTCGGTATAGAATGTCACTCAGAACCACCCACTGTGGAAAAGGCACGTGGAAAGCCTCACTACTGGAAGCTCATTCCAGAGACACTTCTAAAGGCCACCAGCAATGACTTCATAAGCAAACAAACAATGAAGGCACATGTTAAGTCTCAGGCTATGTTCGCACATGTTAAGTCTAAGGCTATGTTCGCACATGTTGGGGTTTTTTTTACGTCACAAATCTGCAGCAAAACTGATTTCTGGCAGGAAATCAGCTGTGTCAAAAACGCTGGTTTTGCTGCATTTTTTTTCACTGTCCTTCTGTCTCTATTTATGCATGTACATAAAGCTCTGTGAAAAAAAAAATTTACTTCTTATGGGTGAAAAAGCGCTGAAAGAAGTAACATGCTCTATTTTCCAAAAACCCAACCAAGGCGCAAAATATGCAGCAACAAAAAAACATAATATGTGAACAGAGAATTCTGGTTTCTCATTGACTTTGGTGGTACTCTAAAACGCAGATGAAAATTTGTATAAAAATCAGCAGCAAAAAACGCTGAAAAACCCAACGTGTGAACATAGCCTAAGATACGCCAATATTTGGGTAGCGTAAATATCACCTCCCACAAGGCCACAGTCTGGCAATAAAGGAATTTCTGAACAGCCACTGATGAAAGGCAGATAGCTATATTATGTGTCAAACAAACCTTATTCCCATCCTTATTGATGGATATCATCAGGTAGTCTTTGTAAAATCAAGCATATTTGCACTCTATTACATATTTACATGTGCAGCCGTTCTTGCAATACGAACAATTTTTTCATTGATTTTCATCTTGTTGCTTAGAAGATCGATCACTACTGCTGTCTAGCTTGTAAGCACTGCATTGACGCTGGCCAGGATTGGGAGGTAACAGCGCATTCCAGTGATCTTGGTCAGATTCAAAAAGTGCTTACAAGCTCAACAGAAGAAAGCTGTTAAGCAGTGTGCATTATCTACTGTTTAGCAGTGGTGGTCGGTCTCCAATGCCGGTTTGCAAGCAAATGTTATTATCTGTAGGGTTTGTACTCACTCAGCTGCGGTTGAGGTAGGCACAGGAAACGTTTTCATTGGAATATCCAGGCTGGTTAATTAAGTCAGCATAAATCACATGTTCGATTACACTCCTGTAGGGTGTAGACTTCGCCTCCCAGGTCTCCTTTGCTATGTACAGGAGTCCGCAGGGGTGTCGGCCATCTAACAGCTCAAAAAGAGAATCCAGTAGAGGCCTGTGGGACTTCTCTGATGGAGAACAAAAGTTACGGGGCAGTAGACAGTCCCAGTCTCAGCCATCCTTCTCTACGACCTTCTTCAACATGGCCTTCAAGGTTTTATTAAATCTCTCCACTAAGCAATCAGTCTGGGGGTGGTAGACGGAGGTCCTGAGTTGTATGATTTGCAGGGTTTTACACAACTCCCTCATCACCCTTGACATAAACGGGGTCACATAGCCGCCCGTTGCATGCATTCTCCACCAATTGTAGGGTTTGTACTCACTCAGTTGCGGTTGAGGTAGCTCAGGAAGCGTTTTCATTGGAATATCCAGGCCGGTTTATTAACACAGCATAAACGGCTCAGGAAGCAAAACACAAAACAGCCTTTTTCGACACAAAGTGGAAACACAAAGTAAAATGTCCATATAATATTGCAGGTTCGCCCACTCAGGTCAGTGTCCAGTTCTCAGGTCCTTAGAACAGACCAACACACTGGAGATCCACACATCTCCAGACACAGACACTGAATGAGACACTTGGTCTCCATTTTACTTACCAAACCAAGCCCCCGGGTGAGGATATGTGAGCAGCCATTTGCACCCGTCTCTTATGACTGCTTGTAAAACCGGACCTGATACGCCCTATTAACCCTCTCAGCACTATACGTGCTGGAGCATGCTTTTCCGGGTTTACATCACCGAAGTACCAACCTCGATGATACACATCTCCCCTCAAAGACCTGTTCAGCGGCCATCTTACATATCTCAACTACAACTGAAAATGTTAACAAGCAGTAAATTGCAAAATTCTTGTATTTACAAGCCCTACCCGACAACATCCATTTATGAAGATGGCAATAATAACCCTTTAAGCCTTTCACCCCGAGCCTGTTTTCACCTTCCTGACCAGGCCAATTTTTTTGAATTCTGACCACTGTCACTTTATGTGGTAATAACTCTGGAACGCTTCAATGGATTCCACTGATTCTGAGAATGTTTTTTCGTGACATATTGTACTTCATGATAGTGGTAAAACTTCTTTGATATCACTTACTTTTGTGTAAAAATCAGAAATAAGGCGAAAAAGTTGCAATTTTCACACTTTCAATTTCTATGCCCTTAAATCAGAGAGATATGTCACACAAAATAGTTAATAACAATATTTCCCACATGTCTACTTTACATCAGCACAATTTTGGAAACATTTTTTTTTTGTTAGGGAGTTATAAGGGTTAAAAGTTGACCAGCGATTTCTCATTTTTACAACAAAATTTACAAAAACATTTTTTTAGGGACCACATCACATTTGAAGGGACTTTGAGGGGTCTTTATGACAGAAAATACCCAAAAGTGACACCATTGTAAAAAACTGCACCCCTCAAGGTGCTCAAAACCATATTCAAGAAGTTTATTAACTCTTCAGATGCTTCACAGAAATTAATGTAATGTAAAAGGAAAAAATAAACATTTAACTTTTTTTCAGAAAAAAATTACTTTAGACCCAATGTTTTTACTTTCACAAGGGTAACAGGAGAAAATGGACCCCAAAATTTGTTGTGCAATTTCTCCTCAGCACACCAATACCCAATATGTGGGGGGAAACCACTGTTTGGGTGCATGTCAGGGCTCGGAAGGAAACGAGCACCGTTTGACTTTTTGAATGTAAAATTTGCTGGCATAATTAGCGGACGCCATGTCGCATTTGGAAAGTCTCTGATGTGCCTAAACAGTGCAAAACCCCCACAAGTGACACCATTTTGGAATCTAAACCCCTCAGGGTATTTATCTAGATGTGTGGTGAGCACCTTGAACCCCCAGGTGCTTCACTTAAGTTTATAACATTCAGCTGTGAAAAAAAAAAATCCCATTTTTCCCACAAAAATGTTTTTTGTTTATTTTTTAGCCCCAAATTTTGCATTTTTACAAGGGTAACAGGAGAAAACGGACCCCAAAATTTGTTGTGCAATTTCTCCTGAATACACAGATACCCCATATGTGATCGAAAACTATTTTTGAGGCATAGTGCAAAGCTCAGTAGGGAAGAAGTGCCATATTGGAGTTTAGATTTTGCTGGGCTGGTTTGAGGGTGCCATGTCACATTGGCAGAGCCCCTGAGGTACCAGATCAACCGAAACCCCTATAAGTGAACTAATTTTACAAACTACACCTATCAAATAATTAATCTAAGGGTACTGTGATCATATTGATACCACAAGTGTGACACACCATTTTATACCATTGGGCAGTGAAGAAAAAATAATTACATTTTTACCACCAAAATTTTGTTTTAGCCCCAGATTTTACATTTTCACACTAGAAAAAGGGTAAAAAAAAAAAAAAAAGCGACAAAATTTGTCACACAATTTCTGCTGAATGTAGAAATACCCCATATGTGAATACACAGTACTGCTTAGCCACATGGAGAGACTCCGGAGGGACGGAGCGCTATTTGCCTCCTGGAGCAAAGATTTTCCTAGACTAGTAAGCGGACTCCATATACAGATTTCCTATGTGCTAGAAGAGCAGAATCTCCCTCAAGAGACCCCATTTTCGAAATGATAACCCTTTGTGAATTTATCTACTGTGTGTAGTGCGGCAGTGTTCACACTGTGCGGTAATGAGGCAGTCACCTAGAAAATGTTCAAATCAAATGTCTTTATTTTCCAGAAAACTCATAAAGTAACAGTAATTGGTATCCTCCGGATCGCAGCCGAGCCATCAAAGTACAGTCCGTTTCCAGACCCGTTGTTGTGGTTGACTGCATGGCCGTATCACCCTGAGGTGCGTCAGAGTTTTGCCTTCTTGGGCTCTTTGCTCCTGTCACACAGGCCAGTATTGCAGAGCCTCCAGCTCTGCAGCTTACAAACAAAAAACTGACACACCCAAACCTTTGCTTCAGGTTTTTAAATGAAAACTGTGGACATGAGCCACATGCAAGACCCGGGCTGGAGGGAGTGGACCGCCCCACTGCCACCGGGGCCAGGGCGCATGCACGCAGGCAGCGTTCATCATTTGAACGCTGCGACGCACACGTGGCTGGAGGCAGGAACACGCTGACACTACTATGTGTCAGCGCGCTCTGTGAACAGAGAGGGAGCACTGCTCTCCCGCTCGTGGCCCCAGAAACACAGCAGCTGCAGCCCTAGCGACACTGCAGCCGAGGCCCCGCCGGAGCAGACATGATTAAGGTAGGTGAGTATTTTTTTTTTTATCAAACAGTACTGTGTGGGGCCATTACTATGGGGTGTGAGGCCATTACATTGCTGTGTGGGGCCATTACTAGTAATGGGATGTGGGCCCATCATACTATATGGGCCATTATATGTGGGACCATCATACTATGTGCAGGACTGTATGAGGGCCATCATACTATGTGCAGGACAATATGCGGGACCATCATACTATGTGCAGGACAATATGCGGAACCATCATACTATGTGCAGGACAATATGCGGAACCATCATACTATGTGCAGGACTGTATGCGGGGCCATCATACTATGTGCAGGACTGTATGCGGGGCCATCATACTATGTGCAGGACTGTATGCGGGGCCATCATACTATGTGCAGGACTGTATGCGGGACCATCATACTATGTGCAGGACTGTATGCGGGACCATCATACTATGTGCAGGACTGTATGCGGGACCATCATACTATGTGCAGGACTGTAAGCGGGACCATCATACTATGTGCAGGACTGTAAGCGGGACCATCATACTATGTGCAGGACTGTGTGCGGGACCATCATACTATGTGCAGGACTGTATGCGGGGCCATCATACTATGTGCAGGACTGTATGCCGGACCATCATACTATGTGCAGGACTGTATGCGCGGCCATCATACTATGTGCAGGACTGTATGCCGGACCATCATACTATGTGCAGGACTGTATGCGGGGCCATCATACTATGTGCATGACTGTATGCGGAGAAGACGGAGAACTGAATTTCTCCATGTCCTCCATTGTCTGTGTCTGCTTACATCAGACTGTACTTGAATGACGTCTGAGCGCAGTCCGATGTTTCAGACTAGTATGGATGATCCGAATTCCAGAGCCACTCGTAGCTTGCTGCAAATATCAGAATGATTTGGTCTATAGAGAACAACTCAGATCTGTACTGCCCATAATATAACATTGGGTCGAGAGCGATCTGATAAAACATTGGATAGCACTCAGCCGTGTTATACACTAGTGTGAGTGAGCCCTCACTGAGCCAAACACATTCTCATCTGCTTCCCTCAATAGAAAAGTAAGAGAATTGGATGAGAAGTGATGAGAATGTGTTTGGCAGATCAAATACTTATGGTCACGTGACAACGGCCTGAACCGCCTGATAAAGCCAAACCCCAACATCACACTCTGTTAGTAGTCAGCGAGCTCCACTGCTGACTAAAAATGTGCACTGGGTGAAAAACCCCTATAACTAGGTGGTAGGGTGGGCTGAGTGTATAATTTATAATTATTACAATATGCACTGACCTTAGGTCCTCCTGCAGCTTGGGGCATACATAGAAGTCGTCCTAAGGCTGAGTTCACACGATGCGTTTTTAATGCGTTTCCGCAGCGTTTTTGCAGTTGCGGAAACGCATTAAAAACGCATGGTAGAAGGGCAGCAATGTTCCCCAATTGAAATCCGCATATGTGCTGTGCCCATGATGCGGATTTTTCCGCAGCGTAAACGCTGCGCTCAAAAATCCGCAGCATGTCAATTAATTTTGGGAAACGCTGCTTTTTTGCCGCCATTGACTTGCATTAGACCGCATGGAATCCGCATCACTGTATATGTTGATGCGCATTCCGTGCGGTCTAATGTGCGGATGGTACCCGGGTGTAGAGGAGAGGACTCTCATCCAGACCCCGGTACCATTAAAAAAAAAAGAATAAAATAAAAAATATATATATATTCACCTTCTGACGGCCCACGCAGCGCTCCTGCTTGGTTCCCGGCACTTCGGGGTTGAATGAAGAAGGACCTTCGCTGACGTCCGAGTCATGTGACAGGGTCACGTGGCGCTGACGTCGGCAGGTCCTAAAGTCTTCACTGCCGGCAGCCGGGACCGAGCGAAGCAGGACACCGGGGGCCATCAGAGGGTAAAGTATATATTTATTTTTTATTTTTTGACATTCACACACTATATAAATCCATGCCGGTTGCATGGATTTATATAGTGTGAAGTTGACAAGCACTTTCCAAGTGATGCTAAAATCGCTTGGGAAGCGCTTGTCAACCCGCATGCGGAAATGAAAGTGAAGAACGCTTCATTTCCGCATGTCCCTGGCAGGAAAAACGCATGTGCAATCTGCATGTACAATCCGCATGTCCCTGGCAGGAAAAACGCATGTACAATCCGCATATACAATCCGCATGCGTTTTTTCCTGCCAGGGAGATGCAGAAATGCTCAGGAAAAAATCCTGAGCATTTCTGCATCGTGTGCACATACCCTAATTCTGGTTCCCCCTTTCAAAACTAAAAATTCTCAGAGGGGTCACGGGGCATAGGCACAGTCACAGAATGGCGTGTCACACAACTTTTAACAACAAAGTAATTTTTCACCTATTGAATTCCCTTGGTGTTCTCACCCACAAACTGTACAGAAATGGTTGCACAAAAACGATACACTCATTTAAAAACTGCGGTTTGCATGTGGGCTGCTTTGGTTTGTGTGCAAGGGCTGATTTTTATGGAAAACAAAAACAGTAGGAGCGCCAATGGTGAAGAGCCTGAGGTTTGGGGGGGGAAATGAAGGGGGAGATGTTGTGACCACTCACCTGGTCCTGTTGTGCAAAGGAGCCCCGCACAACAAGGGAAAACGCTTCCAGGTGGGAGTCTGTAAGATGATCACAACTTAGCAGGAACTGTTGTAGGGAGCTTCTGTCTGCTTCAGCGGTCACATGACCAGGACCGTGTGACCGAAGTGGGCATTCCACAATGACATCACGGCAGGTCCTGTAGTAGGCTAGTTGTAAATAGAGCTCTCCACAAGGGAGATTAGCAATCAAGAAAGAAGGAATTCTGCGGTGTTAGTGAAGCGCTAGAACAACTAGACAGTGGATTAGGTTATAACACACAAACCTTTTATTGTTTAGTACGCTCTCTAACGCCACGACGCGTTTCGATAGCAGACGCTATCTTCCTACCTGAGGAAGATAGCGTCTGCTATCGAAACGCGTCGTGGCGTTAGAGAGCGTACTAAACAATAAAAGGTTTGTGTGTTATAACCTAATCCACTGTCTAGTTGTTCTAGCGCTTCACTAACACCGCAGAATTCCTTCTTTCTTGATTGCTAATCTCCCTTGTACTAATCCACTGTCTAGTTGTTCTAGCGCTTCACTAACACCGCAGAATTCCTTCTTTCTTGAGGGCTGATTTTTAGTCCCAGTCCGGCCCTGGTCAAATAGCTTGACCAAGTCCAAACTTACTTTTATTCTGCACTGCAACCACAGCAATGTCTGTGATTGTAATGCACTCCAGCGGGTTCAATATTCTTCTATGCACATTCTTGGGGATACATGCCATCCTTCGCATATAATTCCCCTCACTGTCTTACATGTGGTAGTGACGATTTTGATCCATGGGTATTTTCCAGAAACAAGCAGCAGTGGATGTTGCTGAGCGAAAATTGCAAAATACCGCTGTAGTGACCAGTACGTTATGCTAAGCTCATGCTTCTGGAGACACACACCTGTAAATTAGGTGGGTTCTCAACGCTATAGAAATGTCAAACATGTGGACGATAAATGTGGTTTAAGCTCACTGTAGTGCTCAAAAGGAAGGGGGGGGGGCCATTTGGAGCGCAGAATTTGCTGCATTTCTTTTGGAGGGCTTTTCCAGAGCCTTTGTGCTACCAGTAATGTGGAAGCCCCTATATTTCCGTTAACAGATGACGGACCTGAGTGGGGATTTGCTTTTTTTTGTGAGTTGAAGCTTATATTGGGAACATTTTACATAACATTTGGAATCGCATTTATCTTGTGCTCTATGCTGACCACTTATATCGGGGTTTCCATCGAAATCTCAGAGTGACGTGATTCAGATGAGACCCCCGAGGGATCCATTCGCTATACTTGGGTAACAGAGTTACTCTGGACTCCGTCTCTCCTCTGTTCAGCGTTGTCCTGCTCAGAATGCGTGGCTAAAAAGACAGACAGCTGGATCACAGGCCAGACGGCGTCCACAGTAGCTCCATCTGCTTCATTACAGAGAATCTTCACTGGAGGTTCCGTCTGAATCACGTATTTCAGAGATTTACATGGAAACCCCGATGTAAGCGCTCAGAGTAGAGTGCAGGATAAATGTGCACCGAGCCTTACTGCAATCTTTGGGAGGAAGAAGGAAGAATCAACAGCAGGTGAAGAATTGGTTTTATTATTTTTTTACGCTGTTCCTCGTGCGGTATAAGTGATAAGACGACTTTATTCTTCGGGTAGGTGCAATTACAGCAATACCAGTTTTTTTCTCTTTGGCTGCTATATTTTTTCCAAATTTCAGCCGACAGTAATGTGAGGACTTGTTTTTTGCGGGATGAGTGGACGTTTTTATTGGTAGCATTTTCGGGCACATGACATTTTTTGATTACTTTCCATTCCGATTGTCGGGAGACAGAATGAACAAAAACCAGCAATTCAGGAATTGTTTTATGGGGAATTTTGATATGCAGCTCCATGTGTGTGGTAAAATTGATAAGGCAGATTTATTCTTTGGGCCACTACGATTACAGCGATACCACATTTATTTAGTTTTTTTATGTTTTGCGGCTTTTACACGATAAAACTATTTTGTAGAAAAAATAATTGTTTATACATCACTTTATTCTGAGAGCTGTAACTTATTTATTTTTCCGCTTACAGAGCTGTATGGCAGCTTGTTTTTTGCGGGACAAGATGAAGTTTTCAGCAGCACCATTTTTTATTTTCATTCGCCTTTTTGATCGCGTTTTATTCTACTTTTTGTTCCGTGGTATGATGATACAGCATCGTTTTGTGCCTCGTTTTTTTTTATTATTATTTTTTTACGGTGTTCACTAAAGGAGTTAACTAGTGACACAGTTTTATAGATGGGGTTGTTCTGGATGAGGTAATACAAAATGTGCACTTTTTTTTGTTTATTTTTATTTTTTACACAGATAAATGTATTTATTGGATTAGTATTTTTCTTTTTTTCTGTTCTTTATTTTGTGATTTTTTTTAAATATTTTTACTATTTTTCTTTTTTTACATTGTCCCAGGATGGGACTTCAACTTCAAACTGACAGATCGCTGATCTAATACTCTGCAATGCTTCTGCACTGCAGAGAATCAGATCAGCATCTGACAGGCAGGGAGGAGTTGTCTCAGCTCTTGCTCTCTGAGCAGAAGCTGACCGGCCCCATTCCAGTAAAACCCTAAAGGATCCCGCGCATTTTGGGACTGTGGGTCACTATGGAGACCATCAGCACAACGAGATTGCATCGTGTTATGCTGATGGGAGCACAGAGGGAGCCCACTCCCTCTGCGATGCCCCACGATGTCGCTATCACTATTGCCAGTGACCCACGTGACCCCGCGCGGACGTCATGACAAGTGAGGCGTGACTCAGCGCTGGGGTCCCCGCGGTGGCTGCTGGGTTGTGGGCGGGGTTACCCCCTGCGTCACACCCAGCATCCACCGCGTGCTTTCCCAATGAATGACGAGAGGCAGAGCGCACGGTGGATGCCAGGTGTGACGCGGGGGGGTAACCCCGCCCACAGCTGGCATCCACCTGGAACACGGAAGACTAAGACCCCCGGCTGTTGCCAGCACTTGTCGTGACATCAGCGCCGGCTGCAGCCAGGGGTCACGTGATGCCTGTGAGCGGCCAGTGATAGCGCCGCTCACAGGCATTATCTGCAACATAAGGTATTTACAAAAAGTCTTAGGGGCCCCGGGGGAATCCATTGGGGGGGTAATATAGAGTAGTGTACAACCTCTTTAAGGAGAAAACAATATGGTTCTGTTTCAATCTGAGCTATGGCTTTTTATTTATTTATTTTTAACAGTGCTGGCGGACCTTATTGACTAATAGCGTTTGCTGTGGATACTGCGTTATTCTCATTTACGAATCAAAAGGCGCCTCTAACTTAGTGTCTGTCAGACATTTGCAAGGTATGGTCACACCCTGTGCTCAAGACCTATTCCATCCATTAATAGGACAGGTGCAGGATACCTGATGGTTGTGCACAAGACTAGGTGAACAACTGAAGGACACTACATCAGTAGTGCTTCTCATCATCTCTCAATGCGGAAGTGAGAGGCACCAGATAAACCTCTTTAATAACAAAACTGTAGCATGTTACTATGTTACTATGTTATTGAGCTGTACATAGAAGTTGCTAAAATACAATTTCTCCTTCTCTAATTTGTGTACTATGCAGTTATATGTGCAAGCCTAACCCCCCACCATTATGATGGGAGATTTGCAAGAGCGGCTTCCCACGTGGTACAGTTATCAAGGTTAAAGGGCAGCCCCCTCCCAAATCACAACTGTCACGGCTGCAGTTCCAGTTCTTACTTTTGCCTAAAACAAACACATTCCAATACGTATGGCTATTTTATCACTTTAGCTGATCAGGACAGGCTCACAGTCACATAAGGTATATAAAGGATTTTATTATTTGACTGGAAGCGGATATATTGAAAGCTGTAATAAGTTAGTGATCAAGTATAGATTATATGATAAATTGGTATATTTACATAAAATGAATATTTCATTTTAATTTATAGCAGTTGTATGAAAGTATGATTAAACTGTCTTACCCTAGTTTTAATATCAGATTTTTATGGTTAAAAACATACTATATATGATTTTGTTGCAATGTAATTTGTTAAAGGGATTGTCCCACAAACAAGTGCTGTTTAATCGATAGATAATGGAAAATTAAAGGGGTTGTCCAGTACTTTATATTACCCTCCCAATGTATCCCCCCGGGGCCCCTAAGGATATTTGTAATTACCTTACGTTGCACATACTGCCTGCGAGCGGTGCCATCGCTGGCCGCTCACAGGCATCACGTGACCCCCGGCTGCAGCCGGCTCTGACATCCGCTGACATCATGACAAGTGCTGGCAGCAGCCGGGGGCCTGTCTTCTGCGTTCCACCGGTGGCTGCTGGGTTGTGGACGGGGTTACCCCCCTCCCCCCCCGCGTCACACCCGGCATCCACCGCGCGCTCTGCCTCTCCCCGTTCATTGGGAAAGCGCGCGGTGGATGCCGGGTGTGATGCGGTGGGGTTAACCCCGCCCACAACCCAGCAGCCACAGCGGGGACCCCAGTGCTGAGTCACGCCTCAATAGACGGGACATCAGTGTGGGGTCACGTGAATCCTGTGAGCGGCCAAGGATAGCGCCGCTCACAGGCAGAAACAGCTACGTAAGGTATTTACAAAAACCCTTAGGGGCTCCGGGGGAATACATTGGGGGGGGGGGGGGTAATATAAAGTAGTGTACAACTTCTTTAAGCATTTTCACAATTGAATGGGTTTAAAAAAACTTTGTTGTGAAGATACAAACTGATAATGGTGCCCTTGCTGTATCCTTAGTAAATAAAAGCTGGCTTCTGTTTGACTTTGTAGAGGTGGTTTATAGCTGCTGGTCGCTAGTGCTGTTTTAACTCATTCGCCAGGAGGGAGGATTATTGAATACATTCTTTACATACTTATGACGTTACTACTGTCTGTTCCTTTCATCTAAGTAGCGATTGTATGTGCTATAGTAGAGGACCTTTGAACTCACCTCAGTAAATCACAACAGTGCAGAACAAGCAGCTCAGTAGCCAGACAGATACAGTGCTGCTCACCATTATTGCCACCCCTTCATTTTTTTCATAGACTGTACCATATCTTCAAAAATAAAAGGAAATGTTCCAAAGTTATATCCTCAGGATTTTTTAATTAGTGGTCTCATACAACAATAAAAGGACTGTTTTAAAATGGCCAGCAAAGAGTCCTGACTTCAATCCCATTGAAAATCTTTGGGGTGAGCTGAAATCTGCCATTGGGAAAAAAAACCCTGCTAATATTCAAGAGCTTGAACAAACTACAAAGGAAGAGTGGGAGAAAATTCCAGCTGAGAAGTGCAAGAAGCTTATAGATGGCTACAAGAAACATTTGGAGGCTGTCAGCAATGCCAAAGGGTGTGCAACCAAGTATTAATTAGGGGTGCCTTTATTGCTGCACATGCTGTTTATTCTGTTTCTTCTTTGAAATTGCAACATGGAAGTTGAAAAAAAATGGGTTTTTTTCTACCATTCCTGTGTACTTTTGGATGCGTGCTTTGGGTCATTGTCTTCTTGGAGGACCCAAGACATTCGACTTACACTGGGTAGGACATTTCGCTCTAAAATCTCTTGATAATTCTCTGATTTCATGATTTCTGTGATACGGTCAAGGCCTCCAGTACCACACGCAGCAAAGCAACCCCACAGCATTATTGATCCCCCACCATGCTTAACTGTTGGTAAAGTGAACTTTTCCTTAGAAGCTTCATTGTGCCGTTTGTAAACAAACTGTTGCTTTGCATTGCCAAAAGCTCTACTTTTGTTTCATCTGTCCAAAGAACATTTTCCCAGAAGGATTGTGGTTTGTCAAGGTACTCTTTGGCAAAGATCAGACGTTCTTTTATATGTCTTTTCTTCAGCAATGGTTTCTTTCTTGGCCTTCATCCATAAAGCTCTGCTTGGTGTCGTGTGCAGTGTATGGTACTTGTTGAAACCATGACCCCAGACTGTTCCAGGTTGGCCTTCAGGTCTTTGGATGTTTGACATGGTGTTTTTTCCACCAATCGCACCAACCTTTTGAAGACATCTCTTGTCAATTTTCCTCATTCCCCCACGTCCAGGGAGGTTCTTGACGGTTCCATGTTTGACAAGCTTCTTAATAACATTGCACACTGTTGAAACTGGGATACCAAGGTCTTTGAAGATGACCTTATACCCTTTGGGAGTCTTGTGTTCTGCTAATAGCAGTTGTGATGTCCTCAGACAGCTTTATTGTCTTCACCATTGTGACAAAGGAACAGAGCCTATCATGTGACTTTTAAAACACTGAAGTCATTCATTGGCTAATTCATGTCACATGGGTACCGACAATTAGTCACAGGTGAATCTCTTTTGTGATTTACCACAGGCGAATCAAAATGCGTTTCCACACTAAATTAATGTAAAGGGTGCCAATACCAGTGACACAGCAAGCTTTAGATTTTTCTATTTTTCCCTCCCACTGGTTTTTGTTTTAAATTGTTATTTATCATTTGCTCTTTTGCATTTAACACTAGTGCTCTATGCAAAAAAACTTTCACTTTATTCATTTTTTTCAGTAGATATTCCACATTATGTATTTAAACTTCATGGGTGCCAATAACGATGAGCAGGACTGTATGCTGTTTGTTTCAGTTTATATGTTTGGTCACTGAACTTCTTGTACTTCCATTATCTAATGATTAGACTTTTGACTGTGAGACAACCCCATTAAGAGAAATAGCTGAAGAACAAGTCCAAAGAAAGACTGCACCCACCTAAATCAACTCACAATCAGTGATCCAAGTTGAAGGAAGAACGATAAGGAAAATTAACAGATGATTCCATAGACACAATTTTAAAAGTTGCCCCTAAGGGTCAACTGTTTTTTTCTAGTGTCACACTACAAAAGTTTTACCTTCTCAACCGATTGTTAGTGTCACTTATAATAATCTTTTAATTTGGAACAGCAGTTTGTCGATTCTTATCCACAACACTGAACTAACCATAAATGGTTACAGATTTTTTTAGCAATTGAAAAAAAGGAAATAATGTCATTGATAGCTCTAATGTAGATTAAAGGGGGTTTTCCACCACTTTGATACTGATGAACTTATGTTGAAGATCATCAATGTCAGACCAATGGGGCTCAGACACCTGGCGCCATTCGTCATGCTAGATATAAAGAGTGTATAGAGCAGAGCAGTACAGCTCCATTAGTGTTGAGCGAGCACTAAAATGCTCGGGTGCTCGAAGCTCGGGCCGAGCTCGCCGTGATACTCGGGTGCTCGACCCGAGCAACGAGCCCAATGTTAGTCTATGGGAGACTCGAGCATTTTTGCGGTGGCACCCCCGGCAGTCTTTTAAAAGCCTAACAAGTGCCCAAAACGATAGTGACAGTGCTCAAATGACATGGGGATCGCCCCAGGAAGCATTTCTGACCCCCAGGTCACTGCTGTCAACAACATGGTCAGAGGTACTAAGCCACTTTTACAGGCTCACAATAAAATGCTCAAAAACGAAAGTGAAACTTTTTTCCTGTGAAATATGTTAAGGAACATCCTTTCCAGGGAAAAGACTTGTGTATAAGTTAAAATAAATGACCAAAAACAAAAATACTCCTCCACACCTTGGGCTATGTTCACAAGTAGCATTTTTTATGCGTTTTTGCACTTTTGTATTGCTTTCAACTATGACAAATGCATTCAACGGGAAATGTCATTTTAACATTTTACAACCTTATCTGGCCATGTGCTGTGTGACACATGCATAAAGTGCTGAAAAGACATGGGAACAGCATGGGGAAGACCCCTGGAAGCATCTCCGACTCCCAGGTCACTGTCTAAAAGTGTGCTCATCATAAGTGATCCTTGCCGCATCAGATGATGCAGACTTGCAACTATCCCCATGCAAGTTCTAGTAACAGGGCAGTGTTCAATTGTACCTCACCCATTCCTTGCAATACAAGCGCAAGTATGCAGCCTGCCACCCACCCACCCCCAGGCTGCAATACCATACTGCTTGCTTGCTTGAACTTGAAATTGGGCCTTTAGGCATGTGGAGGCGGAATCTGGCCACCACGTCATGGATGTGTTGGCGGCCTGGAATCCATACTCAGTCCCCAGCCGCCCGGCGGCCAGGTGTCCATACTCGGCCCCCAGCCGCCCCGCGGCCGGGTGTCCACACACGGTCCCCAGCCGCCTGGGGGCAGCCGGGTGTCCATAAACGGTCCCCAGCCGCCCCTATTTCTCCTTGAAACATCCCCCCACACATTTTTCTTTGCCCGGCCTGCTTTAGGCAGCATTGGACGAGCCCACCAGAGAACCAGACTCCTCCGGTGGGCCCTGACTTCTCCATCGGTGGAGTTGAGAGTGTCAAGGTGAGGAGCATGATGATGATGACAGAAGTTAGCATCTGCTATGTTTTCTTTTAATGCAAGTGTAAGTGAGCAGCCTGCCACCCACCCACCCCCAGACTACAATTCCATACTGCTAGCTTGCACTTGAAATGGGGCCTTTTAGTTTGGAGGAGGCCTAAGCTGGCCACTACCTCATGGCTGTTTCGGCAGCGAGGTATCCATACTCAGTCCCCAGCCGCCCCTATTTGTCCTGGGGTGCCTTATACATAAGATTAAGCGCGTATACCAAAACATTACCTGTGCCCTCCCCAGTGCATTTAGTGGGAAGGAGAGCCTATTCCGCTGTAGTGTGTGCATGACAAACCCCTGTTCATGGTACATGCGAAGATGCCTCCCACCTTGCACCTGTCGTTGCAGACTTGCAACTATCCCCATTCAAGTCCTTGTCCCAGGGCAGTGTTCAATTGTACCTCTCCCATTCCTTGCAATGCAAGCGCAAGTATGCAGCCTGCCACCCACCCACCCCCAGGCTGCAATACCATACTGCTTACTTGCACTTTAAATTGGGCCTTTTAGGCATGTGGAGGCGGAATCTGGCCACCACGCCATGGCTGTGTCGGCGGCCTGGTATCCATACTCAGTCCCCAGCAGCCTGGTGGCCGGGTGTCCCCGCTTGCTCCCCAGCCTCCAGGGAGTGGCCGGGTGTCCATACTCGGTCCCCAGCCACCCCTATTTGTCCTGGTAACCTTTCCCACACTTTTCTTAGCCTGGCCTGCTTTAGGGCAGCATTGGACGAGCCCACCGGACTATCAGACTCCTCCGGTGGGCCCTGGCTTCTCCATCAGGGAAGTTGAGAGTGCCAAGGTGAGGAGCATGATGAGGATGATAGAAGTTAGTGTTAGAACCTTGCTCTTAGTTTTTTTTCCTTTGCTGGTCACATGACCTTGTTGGCCTATTTAATCCTGCTCCGCCCTTCTGGCTTTGCTGGACTTCATTGTATATCTACTTTCTAGCTAGCCTGTGCTCTGTGTCTTGCTCTGTTAGTTTGCTTGGTCTACTGACCTCTATGTTCTATATATTTTGTTTGTTCGTCTGTCTGCTACTATTTCTGTTAGGAGGTGTCCCATATTCCTCCCAGTCCTTAGTACTTGTAGGGATTCCTTCCTCACATCTATAGGTCTCCGTACAGACTAGCTTAGGACTTTAGCAGGTCTGATCGCAGGATCAGGTTCCCTGTTACATCGTAGGGATTAAGCTGAGTTCTATCGTAGGGACAGATCTCCTCTCTTTCCTTAGCTCTGGTAGCAGAACATAACAGTAAGTCCAGCCAGCAAATTCTCTAAGGAAAGATTTTTCTGTTCCATCATGGTGTCGGTTCAGGATTTGGTTCATCGCCTGCAGGGACTCTCTCTGGAGGTGGCCGAGCTCCGTCAGCACGTGAGTAACTGTCCTGGAGCACATTTCTTGCAGCCTAAGGTATGTTTGCCGGATTTATTTTTTGGTGAACACCGAGAATTTTTTTCATTCAAAAATGCTTGCTTATTGTATTTTCGTTTGAGACCTAAGTCCTCTGGGGATGAATCCCAGCGCGTAGGGTTCATAATGTCACTTTTGCGCAAAGAGCCTCAGGAGTGGGCCTTTTCTTTGCAACCTAGTGATACATGCTTCAGATCAGTGGATAGTTTTTTTTCTGCTTTGGGACTATTATATGATGATCCTGACCGTGTCGCATCAGCTGAGACTGAGTTGAGACGTTTAAAACAAGGATCAGGTAATGTGGAAAAATATTGTACTCATTTCCGTCGTTGGTCTACTCAAATAGGGTGGAACGATTCTGCTCTGAAAAGTCTATTTCTTGCTGGGCTCAGTGAAAGGGTTAAAGACCTGCTAATTGCTTATCCTACACCTGAAGATTTGCAACAGGCTATGCAATTAGCTATACGGGTGGATAGAAGACTGCGTGCAAGGGTTAATGAGAGCAAATCCTCTGCTATGTCAGTTTCTGGTTATGAGAATGTGTGTACTAACAGTGGTGAACCGATGGAGATTGGATCGGTGGCACCTCGCTCTCAAGAAAAAGACCGTCGATTTTTTGAAGGCTTGTGTTTCTATTGCGGAAAATCTGGTCATTTGATTAAAGACTGTGAGCTTCGTATGAAGAAAGAAAAAAAAATGGTCAGTCATGCCCGTATTGCCTGTTTAAATTCCAAGGGTGTATTTTTAGCTGCTTCCACAATTGCTCAGGAAAAATTAATGGAATTTCGGGTGTTTGTCGATTGTGGGTCTACTCTGAATGTTATTGATGGGGGATTCGTGGAAAGACTCAATTTAAAACCTGAACCTTTATCATCCCCCATTGCTGTGGTTTCTGTGGATGGTTCCCCTTTGAAGAATATTACTCTCAAGGTCTGTGAATTTCCTCTCACTATTAATGGTGTTCACCATGAGAAATTGGATTTGGTAGTGTTGAATAACTTGCCTTCTCCAGAAATATTGGGATTGCCCTGGTTAAAATTTCACAATCCTGTACTGGATTGGTCTACCAGTGAAATTAAATCCTGGAGCCCTAAATGTTATGACAAGTGTTGTAACGGGCGTATTGCAGCTTTGGATAGGGGAGAATTGCCTGTTCCTATTCAGGATTTTTGGAGAGTTTTTTCTGAGAAGGAATCGCAGGTTTTGCCTCCCCATAGAGACTATGATTGTTCTATTGAATTTGTCCCTGGAGCGACTCTTCCTAAAAGTCGTTTATTTAACCTTACTATTCCTGAGAGGAAGGCTTTGGAGGAATACATACAGACAAGTTTGGCCGCCGGTCACATTAGGCCCTCTAAGTCTCCTGTGGCGGTTGGATTTTTTTTTGTAAAAAAAAAAGGACGGCGGTTTACGTCCTTGTCTGGATTTTCGTGAGATTAACAAAATTACTGTACGCAATCCTTACCCACTGCCATTGATTCCTGATCTGTTTAACCAGTTAATGGGGGCCAAGTGGTTCTCTAAAATTGACCTTAAGGGGGCATACAATCTGTTGCGCATGAAGGAGGGTGACGAATGGAAGACTGCTTTTAACACTCCTGTGGGTCATTTTGAGAATCTGGTTATGCCTTCTGGTCTTACTAATGCTCCTGCATTTTTTCAGAATCTGATTAATGACATCCTTAGACCTTTGATCGGTAAAAATGTGGTTGTGTATTTGGATGACATTTTGATTTATTCGCCGGATCTGGAGTCTCATTGGCGGAGCGTGCGTGAGGTATTACAGTTATTAATGGACAATTCGCTTTTTGCTAAGCTGGAGAAATGTGAGTTCGTTGTACAGAGAATTAGTTTTTTGGGCTACATTATCTCCAGCAAAGGTTTTGAGATGGATCCGGTTAAGGTTCAGGCTGTGCAGGAATGGCCTAGGCCTATTGGTTTGAAATCGATACAGAGGTTTTTGGGTTTCGCCAATTACTATAGAAAATTCATAAAAAATTTTTCTAGTATTGTCAAACCTCTGACTGATCTCACTAGGAAAGGTGCTGATGCGGTTCAGTGGTCTTCTGAGGCCATTGAAGCTTTTGTGTATCTCAAGGAGAGGTTCACCTCTGCTCCCATCCTTATGCAGCCTGATGTTACTAGGCCGTTTTTGGTTGAGGTTGATGCTTCCTCTGTGGGGGTTGGCGCAGTATTGTCTCAGGATAACGGGGATGGATTACATCCCTGTGCCTTTTTTTTCAAAAAAATTTTCGGAGACTGAACTGAATTACGATATTGGTAATCGGGAATTATTGGCTATTAAACTCGCATTTGAACACTGGCGCCACTTCATGGAAGGTGCGGAATTTCCCGTTCAGGTTCTTACGGATCATAAAAATCTGATATATCTTGATGCTGCCAAGCGCCTGAATGCCCGTCAGGCTAGGTGGGCACTGTTTTTCTCGCGGTTTAATTTCTCCGTTACTTACATCCCTGGTACTAAGAATGTTAAGGCGGATGCCTTGTCTCGCAGTTTTTCTCCCATAGTCGGTGCTGAGAAAGAGGAGAACATTTTACAAGAAGGTGTTGTGATAGCTGCTTTGGACTCCGTTTTGGAAGATGAGATTCTTAAAGCACAGGAGAATGCCCCATCTAACACTCCCCATGGGAGGTTGTTTGTGCCTGGGACCTTTAGGAGAGATTTATTTGTTGAGTGTCATGAATCTCGGTTGGCAGGTCATCCCGGAATCTCTGAGACCAAGAGACTGGTGGGTCGCAGTTTTTGGTGGCCTGGATGGCAGAGGGAAGTCATTAAGTGGGTGCGTCAATGTACTATATGTGCTAGATCTAAGTCCTCTCATACTCCTGCTGCGGGGTTGCTTTGTCCTTTGGAGGTTCCCAGTGCTCCTTGGACACATTTGGCTATGGACTTTATAACTGACCTTCCCCCCTCTGAGGGTTTTACTGTCATCTGGGTGGTCGTGGACCGTTTTAGCAAGATGTGTCACTTGGTTCCTTTCGTCAAACTGCCCTGCGCTAAAACTCTCGCTAAGGCCTTTGTCAAGGAAATTGTCAGACTTCATGGCGTTCCTACTGACATTGTTTCTGATAGGGGTCCTCAGTTCGTGGCTCGTTTTTGGCGTGCCTTTTGTGATAGGTTGGGAGTTCATTTGTCGTTCTCGTCCGGATATCATCCTGAATCTAATGGCCAGACAGAAAGGAAAAACCAGGATGTTGAGCAGTTCTTGCGTTGTTTTGTGGCAGACAATCAAGAGGGGTGGTCTGAGTTTCTGCCACTTGCTGAATTTGCTCTGAACAATCATACATCTTCTTCTGCTGGTTGTTCGCCTTTTTTTTGTTGTTCTGGGAGACATCCGTCGTTTGGGTCGTTCTCCAAGTTGGGATCTGCCGTGCCTGAGGAGGAGAATTTTTCCGGTGATTTGGAGAGAGTTTGGACGGATGTGCGTGGTAATCTTCAGGAGGCCAACAGAAAATCTAAAGACTACTTTGATAGGAAACGACAGGAGGTTTTGTTCGCTGTTGGTGACATGGTTTGGTTGTCCTCTAGGAATCTGCGGTTGAGGATTCCTTCAAAGAAATTGGGTCCCAAGTTTGTAGGGCCCTTTAAGGTGCTTCAGGTTGTCAACCAATCTGCTGTTAGGTTGGAGGTTCCTACCTCCTGGAGAATTAATCCGGTATTTCATGTCTCTCTGTTGAAAAAAGCTGTTGTATCAGATTGTGACGCCTCTGCCTCTGTTCCTCCGGTGGTGGAGGACGGGGAATATGAAATTTCTCGCATCCTTAACTCTAGACGGTATAGAGGTAGTTTGCAGTATCTTGTGGCCTGGAAAGGTTTCGGTCCCGAGGATAACTCTTGGGTGAGGTCGGATAATGTTTCCGCGTCCAGACTTATCAGAGCGTTTCACACGAGATTTCCTGATAAGCCTGGTCCTAGGGGATCCGGAGGATCCTCTTAGAAGGGGGGGTACTGTTAGAACCTTGCTCTTAGTTTTTTTTCCTTTGCTGGTCACATGACCTTGTTGGCCTATTTAATCCTGCTCTGCCCTTCTGGCTTTGCTGGACTTCATTGTATATCTACTTTCTAGCTAGCCTGTGCTCTGTGTCTTGCTCTGTTAGTTTGCTTGGTCTACTGACCTCTATGTTCTATATATTTTGTTTGTTCGTCTGTCTGCTACTATTTCTGTTAGGAGGTGTCCCATATTCCTCCCAGTCCTTAGTACTTGTAGGGATTCCTTCCTCACATCTATAGGTCTCCGTACAGACTAGCTTAGGACTTAGCAGGTCTGATCGCAGGATCAGGTTCCCTGTTACATCGTAGGGATTAAGCTGAGTTCTATCGTAGGGACAGATCTCCTCTCTTTCCTTAGCTCTGGTAGCAGAACATAACAGTTAGCATCTGCTTTGCTTTGTTGTAATGCAAGCGCATTTATGTAGTAGCGGCTAGGCCTGAGGTGGTCAGCGTTTTGGCGCATATCCTACCTCCTCCGAGGATTGCTGGATGTTTTCCTGCTACTATCCAAGTTCTATGACTCCCGTTAAAACAAAGCTTCAGGTGATAAATGATGGATGAGGTAGTGGCAAAGGAGAAAGAGCAGGAGGAACAGGGACCATTCACATCAATATCAGGCCAGTCAACCACATATGTCTTGTAGGATATGTTTCTGTAACAAAAGGAGCCGTTCGGCTACACAGTTATAGGGCATACAGTGAGTGCAATGCCTACCAAAAATTTCGAGGCACTCCAATGCCCCTTGGAAATGACATGGAGGTCAGAGGGATTTATCTAAACCTTTTTTTCCATTTATAGCAACTGGGTCTCCTGTGCACTGTTGGCCTAAGCAGTGAATGGAAGGCTTTCCAAAAATTATGAGGAACTGCAATGCCCCTTACAAGAGCCATGTGTGGCACCCCAGGGGTCTGGTCACCACAGTAATAGAGATATTACGTAGGAGAGCAAGTGGGAGGTTTCCTGGTCAGGATCCCTTAAACATGCAACATCCTCCTGCCCCAGTCCTGGGAGGGGAGAATTCTGCCCTTATAAACTGGATCTGGGGCAGGGTTGAGTGAGTCAGAGTACAGTCAGAGTCAGAGTGAGAGCAAGGGAAAGTAACAGCAAGGAGCTCTGTAGGAGCTAGGAGCTAAAGACCAGGGGCTGGAAGCTGAGCAGAGCTCACCCTGGCAGAAGACAATAGGAACCGGACACAGGAGTCCGAGGCTGTGAGGACTTATATATCCAGCAGTAGAAACCAGCCAGCAGGGGATTTCAGGTCCTCTGGCTATAGAAGCCCGGAGGCTCAGTCACAAGCAAGGGACCAGCACCGCCGTCGTGGAGTGGAGACTAACAGAAGGCCCCAAGTCACCAGCCATACGGGTGAGCACTACACGGTAAACTCAGGGACGTGGGCTACTTCTACCCGCTTACAGCAAGGTAGCCAGGAAGAGAGTAGACAGACAGGGAGGCCTACAACTCCACCTGGCCAGGGGAACTCCTGCTTGCTCACAGACTGACCAGGCCTCTTATGCTAGCCAGTACTCCCGGGAGGGTCTACCATATAATCATCAGTAAAGACCCTGAACTGCACTGCAAAGACTCTGAGTCGTTCCTGCTGCGATCGTGCACCATCACCACCATCATCCACACTCACTGCCCTGAGGCTATACTCCTCCCGTGGGGAGTTTTCCCATTCTCTGCTGCGCACACAACACCAGCCTCAGCGGTCTGCCTCGCAGCGGTGGTACTCCCTGACCGCAATCCACGGGTGGCGCAGTCGGACAATTAACCTCAAAACCTAAGAAAGACTGCCACTGGTTTGATCAGCCTGAGCCACGGGACCGGTCACCGCCACGGAGACTACAGACCCCAGAGACCCGGCACCGGGTATCCCACACACGTGTACACACGGCCCAGGGGGCGCGTCACATGCAGTACAGCATATTACAAACATAAGTCCCATTATTGGGGAGTGGGTGTCCCATAGTATTTGCTTATGCCTTGCAAGCAAAAGCTGCCAAAAATAAGGACGGAGGAACTTGCAATGCTGGCACCCTGGTGGTATAGTGGTGGTGGAGGCTGAGGATAAGGAGAAGAAGATAAAACAGCTGAAACGAGGAAGCGTATACCCATGTGTGGGTGTGAAGCGGTGCATGTGAATACACCTCCCGAAATAACACAGTGGATTTGACTTTATGTTACTCTGCTGTCATTTGGTGGTGATGAGAAGTCTGGCCCAATCCAGCCCTTGTTCATTTTGACAAGGGTCAGCTTGTCAGCATTGTCAGTTGACAGGCGAGTGCGCTTATCAGTTATAATTCCCCCAGCGGCACTAAAAACACGCTCCGATAACACGCTAGCGGCAGGGCAGGCCAGGACCTCCAAGGCGTACAGAGCGAGTTCATTCCAAGTGTCCAGCTTGGATACCCAATAATTAAAAGGCACAGAGGAATCACGGAGGACGCTGGTACGGTCGGCAAGGTACTCCCTCACCATCTTTTGAAACTTTCCACTCCTTGTGAGAGTACCCCGCGCCTCAGGGCCTGTAAGCTGGGCGGGTGTCAGAAAACTGTCCCAGAAGGTTGACAGTGTTCCCCTGCTTCTGCTGGATTGGAGTTGCGTCTCTCTCGCCTGTACGCCTTGGTTGGGCAACGAACTGTGACCGCTACCGCTAGCGTGTTCAGATGGGAATTTTTTTAAGAGTTCTGCAGCAAGGGCCTTCTGGTACTGCCCCATTTTTGTAGACCTCTCCACCTCAGGAATAAGAGAGTGAAAGTTCTCCTTGTAGCGGGGGTCTAAAAGTGTCACCAACCAGTAATGACTGTCACCCAACATTTTGACAACGCGAGGGTCACGGTTAAGGCAGCGTAACAAAGTCAGCCATGCGTGCCAGACTGGTAACGGGCAAGATTTCCGTGTCCTCACCAAGATGACGACTGACCATGCTCTCCTCCTCCTCCTCCTCCCCCCTGTCCTCAGGCCACCCACGCTGAACCGACGGTATGACACTTGTACAGGTACTACAGTCTACAACGCATGATAGCAGCTCCTGTTCTTCCTCCTCCTCCTCCTCTCCCTCATTGTCCCCCAATGCACGTTGGGATGAGATGAGGCTGGGCTGTGTGTAATCGCCCGCTACGGCTTCTTGATCCATCTCATCATACTCTGGCTGCAATGCCTCCTCTTTAATTCTCTGCAGAGAGCGTTGCAAAAGACAGACAAGTGGGATGCTGACACTAATGATGGCATCATCGCCACTCACCATCTTGGTGGCCTCCTCAAAGTTTGTCAGGATGGTACGTATGTCAGACATCCAGGTCCACTCCTGAGGTCTTATGTGTGGATTCTGACCTGAATATCGACGGCCTTGTTGCAGCTGGTACTCCACAACTGCTCTCCTCTGCTCACAAATCCTTTGCAACATGTGGAGGGTAGAGTTCCAACGTGTGGGGACATCACACACCAGTCGGTGTGCCGGAAGCTGCAAACGCTGCTGCAACACAGCAAGGACGGCGGAAGCTGTAGCCGACTTGCGAAAATGAGCTGACAGGCAGCGTACTTTCACGAGCAGATCTGGCAACTCGGGGTACGATTTAAGAAACCGCTGAACCACGAGGTTAAGCACATGAGCCAGGCATGGTACGTGTGTTATCTCACCTCGCCTCAGAGCCGCCACCTGGTTACGGCCATTGTCATACATGACCATGCCGGGATGTAGGTTCAGCGGTCTCAGCCACAGATCTGCCTGCTCTTTCACAGCTGTCCACAACTCACAAGCAGTGTGAGGTTTATCACCTAAGCTTATGAGTTTCAGCACAGCCTGTTGCCGCTTGGCGGAGGCAGTACTGCAATGCTTCCAGCTTGTAACTGATGTGGTGATATCTGAGATGGAGGCTGAACATGAGGAGGAGGAGGAGGAGGATGAGCAGGAGCTGTACACTGTGGGGGCAACTCTGACTAACATAGGGCCCGCAATCCTCGGTGTGGGGAGGATGTGTTCCGTCCCAAGGTCCGACTGGGTCCCGGCTTCCACTATGTTTACCCAGTGTGCCGTCAGAGAGATGTACCGTTCCTGGCCACAAGCACTTGTCCACGTGTCCGTTGTCAGGTGGACTCTCACAGTAACTGCGTTGTTGAGGGCACGGCAGATGCTTTGGGACACGTGCTTGTGTAGTAGGCAAAATAGTGTCGGCTGGGGACCGAGTACCGAGGGACGGCCACCGCCATAAGATTGCGGAAGGATTCCGTCTCCACCAGCCTAAAAGGCAGCATTTCCAACGCAAGCAGTCGTGAAATGTGCGAATTTAGGACTGTGGCCTGTGGGGCGTTAGCTGCGAATTTCCGCTTTCGTTCAAAGGTCTGGGATATGGACAATTGAACGCTGCAGTGGGACGTGGACGTGAACGTTGATGCTGTTTCTTGAGAAACTGCCATAACAAGTGAAGACAGAGAGAAGGGGGCATCTTTACATGCAGTATGGACAGGGGATTGCCTTGCACACACAACAGGGGGTTCTATTGCACGCACAACAGTGGAAGAAGCAGTGGTGACACCCGCTGACACTGGTCGTGGACCCTGGGTTTCGCCCCACAAAGTCGGGTGCTTTGCCGCCATGTGCCTGACCATGCTGGTGGTGGTTAGGCTGGTAGTTTTGTCACCCCTGCTGATGCTGGCATGGCAGGTGGAACATATGGCCTTTTTGGGGTTATCAGCAGAGTCTTTAAAAAAATTCCAGACTCTGGAAGACCTACCGCTTGTACTGGCAACGTCCCTCGTGTTGGTGTTACGGGGAACGGTTGCCTGCCTTCTGTCTGCGGCCACCACACTGCTTCTTCCTGCCTGTTGGGGTACTCTGCCTCCCTCCCCCTGTGTGCTGCTGGCCTCACTCTGCATGTCCTCCTTCCACGTTGCGTCAGTTACTAGATCATCCACCACCTCCTCCTCTTCCACTTGCGCACCACGATCCTCCTCCTCACTTCCTGGCAATTGTGTCTCGTCATCGTCCACCTCTTGTGACAGATTGCCAACGTCGACTTCCTGTAGTGGTGGTTGTTCAAATATTTGGGCATCGCAACATGGGATCTCCTCTTCCACCACTTCAAGCGTATCAGGCGAGGGGCCCAAATATGGAAATGGACCAGTGAACAGCTCTTCAGAGTGTCCAAGTGTGGGATCACTTGCTGTCTGACGACACTCGGCATGGTGGCAGGAAGGAGCATCAGGGTGAGGAGGAGTATGCGGTCGAGACTCACGGCTACTAAGAGTTGACAGTGTGGAAGACAGGCCGGAGGTGGTGGTGCCCAGGTAACTGGAAGTATTATCTGCTATCCAATTAATAACTTGTTCACACTGATCAGTTCTCAATACTGGTGTTGTTCTGTGCTTCCCTAGTAATTCGGTCAAGAAGTGGGAGCGAGAAGATGTAGCTGTTGGTTGTGGCACATTTTCACCTTGGCCACGGCCCCGTCCTCTGCAAGAACCATCACCAGAACGTCCACTTCCACGTCCCTTGCCACACGCCTTGCCCATTGTAAATGAAGTAAAATAGCTTACACTTGCACCATCAATGGAAAAAGGGTAATATAGAGTAGATTAGAACCGTGGAAGAGGAAAACCACAGTTATTGTTTACTGGGGTATACCACACTTTTTTAAATAGAGATATTTTCGGCTGAACAGTGAGCGACACACTCAAACTGCTTTTTTTTTTTAGATCCCAAAGGCCCAAAACTGGATAGTACAGCGATTTGACCCGTGGAACTGCGAAACCACACTGGGATGTCGGGCCTACACAAGACTATTTTCAACAGATATATTTTTGTGTCACAACAGTCAGGAGACACTACTGTTTTTCTTGACGGAAAATATACCAAAACCTGAATAATAGAGATTTTTTACCGTTGGATGGCAAAACCACAGTTATTGTTTACTGGGGTATACCAGACTTTTTTAAATATATAGATTTGCGGCTGAACAGTGAGCGACACACTCAAACTGATTTTTTTTTTAGATACAAATGGCCCAAAATGGATAATACAGAGGTTTGAACCGTGGAAGTGCAAAACAACACTGTTGTTTCTCTAGCCTACACCAGACTATTTTCAACAGTTATATTTGTGTCTGAAAAATCAGAGACACGCTTTTTTTTTTTTTTTGGAGGGGGGGGGGGGGGGGGGACACCAAAAGGTTAATAAGACGGGTATTTGTACAGTGTGAAGGAGGAAAAAAAAAAAGGAGGATTTAGATGAAAAAAAAAGGATTTTTCCTGGCCCCCGACACCTGGTGCTAAGTCCAGCAATTTCAGCAACAGGAGCACACAGGACTGTAATGCAGCGTTTGCTGGTATAACCACTGTGTCTCCTATACAGCCTGCCTGCCTGGTTTCTGGGATGGATATTAGTCCTGAAAAGGACTGTGTGTTTGTTCTGGCAGCCTTTACAGACCCTACACTAACTATTTCGCAGTTTATATCTCTCCCTAAATAAGCAGCACTGTCCCTACACTGTCTAATCCGGAGCAACTGTGTCCAAGATGGCGGCGCCCGGTTTTAAATACTCGACGTGACGCTGTGCGGCCAGCCAATCACTGTAATGCCCACAACCAACATGGCTGCAGCATTACAGCGACTGGCTGGCAATCCCTGCATGTTCATTGGCTCTGTAAAGCGCGCCAAAAATGCAGGGCGGAGACCCGAGCTCCCGCCCAAGTAATCCGGAAATGCTCGGTGCTCGCCGAACACCCCGAGTAGCGTGATGCTTGGGCGAGTACCGAGCAGTGTCGAGCATGTTCGCTCAACACTAAGCTCCATACACCGCTTAATAGCCATTTATTATTACTGTTTATTACTTGAATAGGAGATGTAGTACAGGCTGCAGACACTACACAGTGTGACAGAGTGGTGGTGATCCACTCCTTACACTGTTTACATCCGGGCTCTGTCAGCGGTGCAATCAGCTGAGCAGTGGGGATTCAGGATGTAGAACACCCACTGATCTGATAATGATAAATTATCTAAAAGATAGGTCATCAATAACAGACTGGAGGAAACCCCCTTTAAGATTCTGCCTTCTATACATGAAACGTCATCTGTAAAAACAAACTGTGAAAATATAATCTCATGTGGGTGTCTCTGCATTCTGTCATCAGCAAACCTTTGTTTTGGAAGGTTACACAGTACCTCTATGAAAAAAATCAATCAGAAAAAAAGTTGTATTTAAAAAGGCATTTATGGCTCCATACCATGCTGAATAGAAGGCTTTTGACACAATACAGCATTTATATGGTTCAATAAGTTTTCATTAAACATCAGAGAAACTTCAACAAGATGTAGAACATTTGTATCAGGAACGCATACCTTCTGCATAAAACAGCAATGTATTCACCAAGGAGAAAACCTTTGTAGTATGCCTACACTCCTCAGATATAAAATACACCACAACACAGAGAGCAGAGACCAAGCAGTAATATTGTCTTAAAGGGAAACGCTTAAAAAACGCTTGGTAGAAGGTCTGCAATGTTCCCCAATGATAATCCGAATGTGCTGTGCACATGCTGCCGAAATTTCCGCTGTGGATTATGTTTGCGGAAATTGCAGCACTACCAATTATTTTGCGTTTTCGCCGCCATTCACTTGCACTGAATCGCTTAATATCCGCTAGTGTTGAGCGAACATGCTCGACACTGCTCGGTACTCGCCCGAGCATCACGCTACTCGGGATGTTTGGCGAGCACCGAGCATTTCCAGGTTATTTGGGCGGTAGCTCAGGTCACCGCCCTGCACGTTTGGCGCTCTTTACAGAGCCAATGAACATGCAGGGATTGTCAGCCAGTCACTGTAATGCTGCAGCCATGTTGGTTGTGGGCATTACATTGATTGGCTGGCCGCACAGCGTCACCTCGAGTATTTAAAACTGGGCGCCGCCATCTTGGACACAGACGGCTGGGATCAGACAGTGTAGGGACAGCGCTGCTGATTTAGGGAGAGATATATACTGCAAAATAGTTAGTGTAGGGTCTGTAAAGTCTGCCAGATCAAACAAACAGTCCTTCTCAGGACTAATATCCATCCCAGATATCAGGCAGGCAGGTAGGCTGTATAGGAGATGCAGTGGTTATACCAGCAAACTCTGCATTACAGTCCTGTGTGCTCCTGTTGCTGAAATTGCTGGACTTAGCTCCAGGTCTCGGGGGCCAGGAAAAATTCTTTTTTTTTTCATCTAAATCCTCTTTTTTTCCTCCTTCACACTGTACAAATACCCGTCTTATTAACCTTTTGGTGTGTCCCTCCCCCCGCCCCCCCCCAAAAAAAATAGTGTCTCCCTGATTTTTCAGACACAAATATATCTGTTGAAAATAGTCGTCTGGTGTAGGCTAGAGAAACAGACGTGTGGTTTTGCAGTTCCACGGTTCAAACCTCTGTATTATCCTGCTTTTGGGCCATTTGTATCTAAAAAAAAAAAACAGTTTGAGTGTGTCGCTCACTGTTCAGCCGCAAATATATATATTTAAAAAAGTCTGGTATACACCAGTAAATTATAACTGTGGTTTTGCCGTTCCACGGTAAAAAATCTCTATTATCCAGCTTTTGTTGTTTTTTCCGTAAAGAAAAACAGTAATAGTTTCTGCCTGATTGTTCAGATTGTTTAAAAGAGTCGGGGTAGGCCAGAGAAAAAGAACTGTAGTTTTCATCTTCCACGGTTCTAATCTACTTTCTATTACCCTTTTTCCATTGATAGTGCGAGTGTAAGCTATTTTACTTCCTTTACAATGGGCAAGGCGCGTGGCAAGGCACGTGGAACTGGACGTTCTGGTGATGGTGCATGCAGAGGATGGGGCCGTGGCCAAGGTGAAAACCAACAGCCACATCTTCTCGCTCCCACTTCTTGACCAAATTACTAGGGAAGCACAGAACAACACCAGTATTGCGAACTGATCAGCGTGAACAGGTTATTAATTGGATAGCAGATAATACTTCCAGTTACCTGGGCACCACCACCTCCGGTATGTCTTCCACACAGTCAAATCTTAGTAGCCGTGAGTCTCGACCGCATACTCCTCCTCACCCTGATGCTCCTTCCTCCCACCATGCCGAGTGTCGTCAGACAGCAACTGATCCCACACTTGGACACTCTGAAGAGCTGTTCACTGGTCCATTTCCAGATTTGTGCCCCTCGCCTGCTCCGCTTGAAGTGGTGGGAGAGGAGATCCCATGTAGCAATGCCCAAATATTTGAACAGCCACGGCCACAGGAAGTTGACGCTGGCAATTTGTCACAAGAGGTGGACGATGACGAGACAATTGCCAGGAAGTGAGGAGGAGGATCGTGGTGCGCAAGTGGAAGAGGAGGAGGAGGTGGATGATCTATTAACTGACCCAACGTGACAGGAGGGCAAGCAGAGCGAGGCCAGCAGCACACAGGGTGAGGGAGGCAGAGTACCCCAACAGGCAGGAAGAAGCAGTGTGGTGGCCGCACACAGAAGGCAGGCAATAGTTCCCCGTAACACCAACACGAGGGACGTTGCCAGTACAACCTGTAGGTCTTCCAGAGTCTGGAATTTTTTTAAAGACTCTGCTGATAACCCCCAAAAGGCCATTTGTACCATCTGCCATGCCAGCATCAGCAGGGGTGACAAAACTACCAGCCTGACCACAACCAGCATGATCAGGCACATGGCAGCAAAGCACCCGACTTTGTGGGGCGAACCCCAGGGTCCACGACCAGTATCAGCGGGTGTCACCACTGCTTCTTCCGCTGTTGTGCGTGCAATAGAACCCCCTGTTGTGTGTGCAAGGCAATCCCCTGTCCATACTGCATGCAAAGATGCCTCCTCCTCTCAGTCTTCACTTGTTATGGCAGTTTCTCAAGAAACAGCATCAACGTCCACGTCCCACTGCAGCGTTCAATTGTCCATATCCCAGACCTTTGAACGAAAGCGGAAATTCGCAGCTAACACCCTACAGGCCACAGTCCTAAATTCGCACATTTCACGACTGCTTGGGTTGGAAATGCTGCCTTTAAGGCTGGTGGAGACGCAATCCTTCCGCAACCTTATGGCCGTGGCCATCCCTCGGTACTCGGTCCCCAGCCGACACTATTTTGCCCGGTGTGCCATCCCCGCACTACACAAGCACGTGTCCCAAAACATCTGCCGTGCCCTCAACAACGCAGTTACTGGGAGAGTCCACCTGACAATGGACACGTGGACAAGTGCTTGTGGCCAGGGATGGTACATCTCTCTGACGGCACACTGGGTAAACATAGTGGAAGCAGGGACCCAGTCGGACCTTGGGACGGAACACATCCTCCCCACACCGAGGATTGCGGGCCCTATGTCAGTCAGAGTTGACCCCACAGTATACAGCTCCTGCGCATCATCCTCCTCCTCATGTTCAGCCTCCATCTCAGATATCACCACATCAGTTACAAGCTGGAAGCACTGCAGTACTGCCTCAGCCAAGCGGCAACAGGCTGTGCTGAAACTCAATCTTAGGTGAGAAACCTCACACTGCTTGTGAGTTGTGGACAGCTGTGAAAGAGCAGGCAGATCTGTGGCTGAGACCGCTGAACCTACATCCAGGCATGGTCGTGTGTGAAAATGGCCATAACCTGGTGGTGGCTCTGAGGCGAAATCACACACGTACCATGCCTGGCTCATGTGCTTAACCTTGTGGTTCAGCCATTTCTTAAATCGTACCCAGAGTTGCCAGATCTGCTCGTCAAAGTACGCCGCCTGTCAGCTCATTTTCGCAAGTCGGCGATAGCTTCCGCCGCCCTTGCTGTGTTGCAGCAGCGTTTGCAGCTTCTGTCACACCGACTGGTGTGTGATGTCCCCACACGATGGAACTCTACCGTCCACATGTTGCAAAGGATTTGTGAGCAGAAGAGAGCAGTTGTGGAGTCCAAGCTGCAACAAGGCCGTCGATATTCAGGTCAGACTCCACACATAAGACCTCAGGAGTGGACCTGGATGTCTGACATATGTACAGTCCTGACAAACTTTGAGGAGGCCACCAAGATGGTGAGTGGCGAGGACGCCATCATTAGCATCAGCATTCCACTTCTCTGTCTTTTGCAACGCTATCTGCAGAGAATTAAAGAGGAGGCATTGCAGCCAGAGTATGATGAGATGGATCAAGAAGCCGTAGCGGTCAATTACACACAGCCCAGCCTCATCTCATCCCAACATGCATTGGGGGACAATGAGGGAGAGGAGGAGGAAGAACAGGAGCTTGTATCATGGGCTGTAGACGGTAGTACCTGTACAACTGTCATACCGTCGGTTCAGCGTCGGTGGCCTGAGGACAGGGGGGAGGAGGAGGAGGAGGAGAGCATGGTCAGTCGTCATCTTGGTGAGGACACGGAAATCTTGCCCGTTACCAGTCTGGCACGCATGGCTGACTTTGTTACGCTGCTTTAACCGTGACCCTCGCGTTGTCAAAATGTTGGGTGACAGTCATTACTGGTTGGTGACACTTTTAGACCCCCGCTACAAGGAGAACTTTCACTCTCTTATTCCTGAGGTGGAGAGGTCTACAAAAATGGGGCAGTACCAAAAGGCCCTTGCTGCAGAACTGTTAAAAAAATTCCCATCATCTGAACACGCTAGCGGCAGAGGTCACAGTTCGTTGACCAACCAAGGTGTACATGCGAGAGAGACGCAACTCCAATCCAGCAGAGGCAGGGGAACACAGTCAACATTCTGGGACAGTTTTCTGAGACCCGCCCAGCTTACAGGCCCTGAGGAGCGGGGTACTCTAACAAGGAGTGGAAAGTTTCAAAAGATGGTGAGGGAGTACCTTGGCGACCATACTAGCATCCTCCGTGATTCCTCTGTGCCTTTTAATTATTGGTATCCAAGCTGGACACTTGGAATGAACTCGCTCTGTACGCCTTGGAGGTCCTGGCCTGCCCTGCCGCTAGCGTGTTATCGGAGCGTGTTTTTAGTGAAGCTGGGGGAATTATAACTGATAAGCGCACTCGCCTGTCAACTGACAATGCTGACAAGCTTACCCTTATCAAAATGAACAAGGGCTGGATTGGGCCAGACTTCTCATCACCACCAAATGACAGCAGAGTAACAAAGTCAAATCCACTGTGTTATTTCGGGAGGTGTATTCCCATGCACCGCTTCACACCCACACATGGGTATACGCTTCCTCATTTTGGCTATTTTTTGCTCTTCTCCTTATCCTCAGCCTCCACCACCACTATACCACCAGGGTGAACGTGGTCCGTGTTGCCATTATTGAAAGTTCCTCCATCCTAATTTTTGGCAGCTTTTGCTTGGAAGGCATAAGCAAAGACTGTGGGAGACCCACTCCCCAATAATAGGAATAATATTTTTAAGATGCTGTACTGTATGGCTCTTGTAAGGGGCATTAAAACCGTCTTGTTAAGCTACTGCGACCTCCACCACTTTTCCGAGGGGCATTCAAACAGTCTTGTTAAGCTACTGGGACCTCCACGTCTCTTCCGAGGGGCATTACAACCGTCTTGTTAAGCTACTGCGACCACCACCACTTTTCCAAGGAGCATTAAAACCGTCTTGTTAAGCTACTGTGACCTCCATGTCTCTTTCGAGGGGCATTAAAACTGTCTTGTTAAGCACATGTGACCTCCACCACTTTTCCAAGGAGCATTAAAACCGTCTTGTTAAGCTACTGTGACCTCCACGTCTCTTTCGAGGGGCATTAAAACCGTCTTGTTAAGCTACTGTGACCTCCACGTCTCTTCCGAGGGGAACTAAAACCGTCTTGTTAAGCTACTGTGACCTCCACGTCTCTTCCGAGGGGCATTAAAACCGTCTTGTTAAGCTACTGTGACCTCCACCACTTTTCCAAGGGGCATTAAAACAGTCTTATTAAGCTACTGCGACCTCCACCACTTTTCCAAGGGGCATTCAAACCATCTTGTTAAGCTACTGTGACCTCCACCGCTTTCCCAAGGGGCATGAAAACCGTCTTGTTAGGCTACTGTGACCTCCACGTCTCTTCAAAGAGGCATTAAAAGCGTCTTCTTAAGCCACTCTGAACTCCACAGCTCTTCCAAGGGGCATTGAAATGTTGTTTTTAATTACCTCTAACCTCCACGACTCTTCCAACGGGCATTGCATTTCCTCCTAATTTTAGTCAGCTTTTGCTTTTCAATGCAAAGGCGAAAACTAAGGGAGAACCACTCCCCAATAATAGGTAGAAGGTTTTTAGTACGCTGTAATCCACATCAGTTTCAAGGGGCATTGCAGTTCCTCATAATTTTTGGAAAGCCTTCCATTCACTGCTTAGGCCAACAGTGTACAGGAGACCCAGTTGCTATAAATGGAAAAAAATGTTAAGCTAAGGCCCTCTGACCTCCATGTCATTTCCAAGGGGCATTGGAGTGCCTCGAAATTTTTGGTAGGCATTGCACTCACTGTATGCCCTATAACTGTGTAGCCGAACGGCTCCTTTTGTTACAGAAACATATCCTCCAAGACATATGTGGTTGACTGGCCTGATATTGATGTGAATGGTCCCTGTTCCTCCTGCTCTTTCTCCTTTGCCACCACCTCATCCATCATTTATCACCTGAAGCTTTGTTTTAACGGGAGACATAGAACTGGGATAGTAGCAGGAAAACATCCAGCAATCCTCGGAGGAGGTAGGATATGAGCCAAAACGCTGACCACCTCAGGCCTAGCCGCTACTACATACATGCGCTTGCATACCAAGAAAACAAAGCAGATGCTAACTTCTATCATCATCATCATGCTCCTCACCTTGGCACTCTCAACTCCTCTGGTTGTCTGGTGGGCTCGTCCAATGCTGCCCTAAAGCAGGCCAGGCTAAGAAAAGTGTGTGGGAAGGTGACAGGAGAAATAGGGGTGGCTGAGGACCGTTTATGGACACCCGGCCGCCCCCAGGTGGCTGGGGACCGAGTGTGGACACCCGGCCGCCGGGCGGCTGGGGACAGAGTATGGATACCTCGATGCCGAAGCAGCCATGAGGTAGTGGCCAGCTTCGACCTCCTCCAAACTAAAAGGCCCCATTTCAAGTGCAAGCTAGCAGTATGGAATTGCAGCCTGGAGGTGGGTGGGTGGCAGGCTGCACACTTACGCTTGCATTCCAAGAAAACAAAGCAGATGCTAACTTCTATCATCATCATCATGCTCCTCACCTTGGCACTCTCAACTCCTCTGGTTGTCTGGTGGGCTCGTCCAATGCTGCCCTAAAGCAGGCCAGGCTAAGAAAAGTGTGGGGAAGTTTCCCGGGACAAATAGTGGTGGCTGGGGACTGAGTATGGAGACCTCGCCGCCAACGCAGCCATGAGGTAGTGGCCAGTTTCGACCTCCTCCAAACTACCTGCTTGGTTGGCTGCATATTTGCGCTTGCATTGCAAGGAATGGGGGAGGTACAATTGAACACTGCCCTGGGAAAAGGACTTGCACGGGGATAGTTGCAAGTCTGCATCTTCTGATGCGGCAAGGATCACTTCTGATGTGCACACTTTTAGGCAGTGACCTGGGTGTCAGAGATGCTTCCAGGGGTCTTCCCCATGCTGTTCCCATGTCTTTTCAGCACTGTATGCATGTGTCACACAGCACATGGCCAGATAAGGTTGTAAAATGTTAAAATGACATTTCCCGGTGAATGCGTTTGTCACGGTTGAAAGCAATACCAAAGTGCAAAAACGCATAAAAAATGCTACTTGTGAACATAGCCCAAGGTGTGGAGGAGTATTTTTTGGGGGGTTATTTATTTTACCTTATACACAAGTCTTTACCCTGGAAAGGAACTTCCTTAACATATTTCACAGGAAAGCAGTTTCAGTTTCGTTTTTGAACGTTTTATTGTGAGCCCTTAAAAGTGGCTTAATACCTCTGACCACGTTGTTGACAGCAGTGACCTGGGGGTCAGAAATGCTTCCTGGGGTGATCCCCATGCTGTCCCCATGTTATTTGAGAACTGTCACTATCGTTTTGGGCACTTGTTAGGCTTTTAAAAGACTGCCGGGGATGCCGCCGCAAAAATGCTCGTGTCTCCCATAAACTAACATGGGGCTCGTTGCTCGGGTCGAGCACCCGTGTATCACGGCGAGCTCGGCCCTAGCTTCAAGCACCCGAGCATTTTAGTGCTCGCTCAACACTAATATCCGCATGCGGATATTAAGCGATTCAATGTGCGGATGGTACCCGCGTCTGGAGAAGAGGAGAGGCTCATCGAGACCCGGGTACCATAGTACCTGTAAAAAAAAAAAATAAAAAAATAAAAACATTTAAATAAAAGAATACATTATACTTACCTTCTGATGGCCCCCGGTCTCCATAGCGATGCGTCCTGGCTTCCCGGCACCTCGCGATGGTCTAAAAGGACCTTCCATCGGCGGTTGCGTGACCGGTCACATGACTAAATGACGTCATGGAAGGTCCTTTCAGACCACCGCGAGCCGCCCAACACACCGGACGCATCGGAGAAGGAGACAGGGGGCCATTGGAAGGCGAGTATAATGTTTATTTTTTACCATTCTTTTACTATAACTTGGTCACACTATATAAATCCATGCCGGTTGCATGGATTTATATAGTGTGACCAAGTTGTCAAGCACTTTCCAAGTGATGCTAAAATCGCTTGGAAAGCGCTTGACAACCCGCATGCAGAAATGCCTGTGAAGAACGCTTCACATCCGCATGTCCCTGGCAGGAAAAAGGCATGTAAATTCCGCATGTGTTTTTTCTGCCAGGGAGATGCAGAAACGCTCTGGAAAAATCCGGAGCATTTCTGCATCGTGGGCACATAGCCTAAGGTTAACTTGCTTTTTTCAACATTTAATCCTTTGCTCTTTCTAGGATTTTGGATCCAGTGGGCGGTCCTATCAGTGATTGACAGATTTCTCTGTATAAGTGTGCTTACTGAAATAGCTGTCACTGATAGGACTGCCCGCTGGACCCAAAATCACTTTTTTCACAAACTATGTATCAATCTCCTCAGCTCCACCCATTCTATAACGTGATGCCTGGAGATTTGAGAGTATTTTCATGGTGACAGATTCCCTTTAAAGAAAATATGCTACTTTAAGGCAACCTGCTAGGTGATTCAAGCTGACCAAATCAAGGGCTACAAGAATCAGAGGCTGGCTGCACAAATGCAACCATTTATATACTGGCGTGTTTCAGAGAAAATAGAGTTAGAAGATCCAGCTGGGGACAATAGACGGAGACCAGGCCAGTTCGGTGTTCCCCCTAGTCGGTTGCTCCCAACATCACTACAGATAATTAAGAGGTCTCGCTATGGGACAGACCTGTCAATCACCTCTAACATCTAACAGCGCTGGGAAAAGCTTATAACTATTTTGCAGTTGCAGCTGACTAGTCTGCAAGCTGCTGACCTCCACTCCGAAGATGCTGGGGAGAATAGCCTCCACCAGGTCAATAATGGGCAGAGGGGTACTCCTCTGACCAGCAGAGCTCCCACAGAAGCATCCTCTACAGCTCACGATGCCATATCAACAAATAGCTTCAGAAAGGAAATGCCTGTACTTTGCAAAAATAAAGTAGAGATAATGAAACATTTCCAAAAAAACTCTCTAAGGGTATGTTTACACAATGCATTTTTTTGCTGTGATATTTCTAAATTGCAGCAAAAACTCTAAATTTTTGCAACAAACTTCAAAATCAAGAGTCCTGACACGGTCAGACTTTAAATGTAACATTATGCCACTAAATACAAATAGATTTATTTAATTTTAAAAAGAAATTGAGTGCTTTAGATGAAAGCACTTTGGGTCAACTATTATCTGCATTTCTTTGGTCCCAGATGTTTACCCTGGGAAGCATCTGAGATTCTGGCGAATACTAAATTGCACTGTACTGACGTTCTAAAATGCCCATACATTTTTGATAGCTGTTACCAAAAAAATGTTTCAGCTGGCAACTTTTTTGCCTAACTCTGCCATACACGGGAGCACTCACGCTGCTGAGCGATCCTGTGCTCTCTAGAAGATAGCCACTAGCCAGACATTTATGGCAGCAACTTATCTCTTAGAGAACCAAAGAATAGGCAGTTTAAAATTGGGTATGTCGGATCCTTAATTTCCCCACATGATGTGTTGGGGGTGAGTCGGGTGTCCCCATACAGATTAGACTTTTGTCCGAACCCGTCGATATAGGTGGTTTGACCAACGATAGTCTAATGTGTATAGGGTGCCTAGGCTGTGTTCACATGCAAGAGTCATGCTGTGTCTTTTAACCATAGTAGCACTGTACAACTGCAGTCTTTTTACAGTTTCCCTGCACAACCATTTAGTCTTGCAGAGAAACATCCATTTCAACTGCAAGACCACACAGACATAAGAAGATTGGTCGGGAGGTCTTGCAAGTGGAGGTTAAGTTGTTGTGAAGGGAAATAGGAAGACCGCAGTGGCAAAGGGCTGCTGCTTTTCAGAGCCGCAGCATTACTGCTGCCTGTGTAAGCATTATTGCGTAGTAAGCAGCTACATAGTTACATAGTTTATAAGGCCGAAAAAAGACAAGCGTCCATCCAGTTCAGCCTATTTCTTGTGCACTGCAGCTATTCCGGAGCGTTGATCCAGGGGAAGGCAACAAAAAACCATGCGGTATAGGCCAATTTACATCATTGAGGAAAAATTCACTTCCCGACTCCAATCTGGCAGTCAAATTAAATCCCTGGATTAATTAACTAAGCATAAGATGTAATTTTATTGTTCTCAAGAAAGGCGTCCATGCCTCTCTTGAACTCATTAAGTGAGTTGGACATCACCACTTCCTCTCCCAGAGAGTTCCAGAGTCTCACGGCTCTGACCGTAAAGAATCCCCTTCTATGCTGGTGCAGGAACCTCCTTTCCTCCAGACGCATAGTGTGGCCCCTCGTCTTTGTCACCATCCTTGGTATAAACAGGTCATGGGAGAGATCTCTGTGCATGAGATCAGGAAACTGAAGGAGCAGGAAATCGGCTGTCAGATATAGCTGGACTCCCAATAAAGAAAGCAGAGATGGTTTATTACCATCTCTGCTTTCCTGGTCACTAAAGAGACAGTGCTGATGTAGTGCTGTGTATACAGATTAGGAAGCACTGACAGCACTTCCTCCTCTGGACCCAGTGATCAAGTGATCTCCGTGTGCTGAGGAAAGCAGGTACTGCTGGGTCCTAATCTGAAGAACCAGATCAATAACATGGGAAATCAGATATAAAAAAAACATTTAAAGAGTAACCATTATTTAAATTTTTCATAGTACACTTGAAAATAAGAGCCATCAGAGCCATGCCAAGTGACTGACCATGACTAGGACAACATGTGCAGGACAGGAGGCAACGAGGCTATAAATGAAGGTGCAAGAAGGGAGAAGGGCCTTTGCTTTTAGTTACCGATACTTGTATTTTGTGGTTGAGGAAATTGTGGGCGAAAATGGGAGTGGCTTTTTAAGTAGGCATGGTTTCCTAACACAAACAGGGAACCTGTTAAAAAACTGCATCCCATCCCTGCTTTAAAGGGTTATTCTCATCTCAGCCTTTCATGGATAGTCTCTGTTCGAGGTCACAGAAAAAGGCAAGTGTTGCTGAGCTATGCCACGTCTGTAATTCCCATATTTCCTATTAATTTTACATTCGCCCTTTTGGCAATGGAAAGAGAAATGGTGCGTGTAACAAAACAGGCACAGTTCTCAGCGAGGCTCCTGGAGAAATGAGTTCTAACTGAAAACTATCTCTGCGCGTCTCACTAAAATTCTTGTCCGTGCATTTTGTCACATCACCAGACTCCTCCAGAGCTTTAGAAAAGACACCTTCCTCTGCCGCTTGGACACCGCTCCTGGATCATCACTGTAACCTAGCAACAGCCGAATACATGACTATCAACAAAACCGGCGCTCAAGATGCAGCAAGGAGCTGATTTGGGTTTCAATTAAATCTTTTGTCAATCCTTATTTCACCACCAACGCACTGCATTATTTCACGGAGAGACACACAATATTGCGGTGTTTAACTCATGGTGATTAAAAACAAAAGCACAAAATAAGACACTACGTAAATACAGCAAAAATTTTTAACTATAGCATACGTATGCTGTGTTCTTAATTCCTTAATTCCATTGTCCTGTTCCATTTCAATAGCAGAACAATGAAAATTACAGCAATTTCAGATCAGTCTCAAGATTGATATGCACAGCACTGGACAGAACTGAAGGGGGTCGTCATGCTTCTGTCATGGCATCGGGCTTATAGCGGACAGCGGAGAGCAGGCTGTTCAATTCTGTACACTATTTTAGACGGAACTGGCAACACAGATGTAAACAAAGGGCCCGATTCATCATTTGAGTTTTTAAGTCACTTTTCTGTTTTGACTTGTGTTTTTTGCAGACCTTCTTTTGCCTTTTTTTTTTTTTTAGTAAGAACAGACACACGGATCGTACAATGATGATACACTGATCCTAAACACTGATGACAACGGTACCATTCTTTGACATACGTGTTTAAACAAAGATGCATGAATGAGGCCTAAAACATCTAGAAAAGCCACTCTGATGTAAAAATCAGAAAACTAACTAAACCACAAAAAACAACTTGAAGAAAAGGTGCATATTGTTTGATGAATTTGTCGCAAATCAAAGAGTCACTAATTGACAGGTATTCACCCCAGAAAATCGGTGAAAATGGAATGACGAATTGGGCCCAAAGTCTATACTGTACAGAATAGGGTCTTAGATGTAAAGGTATAAAGAGGTGTTCCACCTAAAAAAAAAATGTATAGACTAGTGATGGGCGAGCACTAAAATGCTCGAGTACTCGTTGTTCGAGTTGAGCAAATTGAAATACTCAGTCCGAGTAACGAGCCCAATGTAAGTCTATGGGAAACTTGAGTATTTTTCAGGCGGCACCCCCCGGCGGTCTGCAGAGGGCCTCAAAATTGCCCAAATCGATGGGAACAGTGCTCAAATGATATGGGAACAGCATGTCAGAGGTATTACGCCACTTTAACAGACTCACAATAAAACATACAAAAACAAAATGGATTTTCCTGGGAAATATGTTAGGGAACATCCTTTCCAGGGTAATGAAAGGCAAAATAAATAACCAAAAACAAAAATGCTCCTCCACACCGTGGGCTATGTTCACACGTAGCGTTTTTGATGCGTTTTTGCACTTTTGCAATGCTTTCAACCAAGACAAATACGTTCACCAGGAAATGTCATTTTAACATTTTACAACCTTATCTGGCCATGTGGTGTGTGACACCACATCATCAGACACATCCTGTTTCATTTATGATGGAGGGACTCTGAAAGTCACTATTTTTATAGGGCCATCAGGCAGCCCTTACTATTCATAAAGGGACAGCAGTTGGCTATGCTTTGTTGTTTCCATTATTAATGAGTGGGTCTCCTATACTGTTATTGCGTATACAGTGACTGTAAGGGTTGCCTAAAAATTTGGACGCAACCCAAGAGAAGAGACATAGAGGAGGGTCTCAGTAAAAAAAAAAATGTTCCCATTATAAAGGAGCGGGTCTTCTATAGTGGTAATGCCCATGCTGTGACTTCAAGGGCTGCCAAAATTTGGGAAAAACCCCACTAATAATTTAAAGACACATACAGCTGGGCCACAGTAATGACCTGTTTCCATTAGAAAGGAGAGGGTCTGCTATTCAGTTATAGGGTATGCAGTGAGTCCAGTGGCTGCCAAAATTTAGGAAAAAACCCACTAACAATTTAAAGACACAGAGGTGGGCCTCATTAACGACATATTCCCATTAGAAAGGAGAGGGTCTCCCATACTGTTTGCCTATGCAGTGACTGCAATGGCTGTCAATGCCCCTTGAAGGAGACATAGAGGTGGGAGGACCTCCTGAAAACAATGTTCCCATTATTAGGAAGTGGGTCTCCCATACTGTTTGCCTATGCAGTGAAGCAATGGCTGCCAAAAATTTGGAGAACACCAATGCCGATTGCAAGAGACGTAGATATGTTGATATGGTGGTGATATAGTGGAGGATGAGGATGCGGAGAAGGAGGAGGACAAGAGCAAATAGACAAAATCAGGACGCGTATACCTATGTCTGGGTGTGAAGACAGAGGTGCATGGGAACAGAGTTAGACCTCCCAAAAAAAAGACACTGTATTTGAGTTTGTTACGCTACTATCATTCGGTGGTGTTAAGAAGTCTAGCCCAATCCAGCCCTTGTTCATTTTTATAAGAGTCAGCCTGTCAGCATTTTCAGGTGACAGGCGGATGCGCCTATCGGTTATAATTCCAGCAGCGGCACTAAAAACACGCTCTGACAAAACGCTAGCGGAAGGGCAGGCCAGGACCTCCAAGACATGGAGAGCCAGTTCATGCCACGCGTCCAGCTTGGATACCCAATAATTATAAAACACAGAGGAATCACGGAAGACATTGGTTCGGTCGGCAAGGTACTCCCTCACCATCTTCTGAAACTTTTCCTTCCTTGAAAGAATACCCCGCGCCTCAGGGCCTGTGCGATGGGAGGGTCTGAGAAAACTGTCCCAGAATTTTGACAGTGTTCCCCTGCCTCTGTTGGATTGCATTTGTGTCTCTCTTGCCTGTACTCCTTGGCTGTCCAACGAACTATGACCTCTGCCACCAGCGTTTTCAGATGGGAATTTTTTTAATAATTCCGCAACAAGGGCCTTCTCGTACTGCCCCATTTTATTAGGCCTGTCTTGCAAAGAAATAAGAGACAGAAAGTTCTCCTTGTAGCGTGGGTCTAGAAGTGTCACCACTAGTAATGACTGACACCCACAATTTGGACAACGCGAGTGTCACGAGAAAGGCGGCGTAACAAACTCAGCCATGTGTGCCAGACTGCAAAGAGGCAAGATTTCCGTGTCCTCACCAAGAGGATGACTGACCATGCTCTCATCCTCCTCTTCCTCCTCCTCCCTGTCCTCAGGCCATCCACACTGAACAGACAGTATGACAGCTGTGCAGGAAGTACCATCTATAGCGCAGGAAACTAGCTCCTGTTCTTCCTCATTGTCACTCAATCCACGTTGGGATGAGATGAGGGTGGGCTGTGTGCAATCACCCTATATGGTTCCTTGCTCTATCTCATCGTACTCCGCCTGCAATGCATCCTCTTTAATTGAGAGCAGAGAGTTTCAGAAGACAGAAAAGCAGGATGGTGATGCTAATTATGGCGTCATCGCCGCTCACCATCTTGGTGGAGTCCTGAAAGTTTTGGAGGATGGTACCAATGTCTGACATCCATGTCCACTCCTGAGGTTTTAAGTGTGGAATCTGACCTGAATACTGAAGGCCTGGTTGATGCTGGTAGTCAATAACTGCCTTCTTCTGCTCACAAATCCTTCCAAACATCTGCCATGTAGAGTTCCAACGCATGGGGACATCGCAGATCAGTCGGTGAGCTGGAAGCTGAAAACGCTGGTGAAGCACAGCAAGGGCGGTGGAAGCTGTAGCTGACTTTCTAAAATGGGCACACAGGTGGAGTACTTTGACAAGTAGATCCGGGTAGGTTTTGAGAAACCGCTGAACCACGAGGTTAAGCACATGGGCCAGACTTGGTATGTGTGTGAGCTCGCCTCGGAGCCGCCACAAGGTTTCCGGCCATTGTCACACACGACCATGCCTGGCTGTAGGGTCAGCGGTGTAAGCCACAGATCTGCCTGCTCTTTCAGAGCTGTCCACAACTCTTCAGCGTTGTGCGGTTTGTCACTCAAGCATATTAGCTTCAGCACAGCCTGTTGCCGCTTGGCCGAGGCAGTGCTGCAGTGATTCCAGCTTGCGACTGATGTGGTCATTTCGGATATGGAGGCTGAAGAGGAGGAGGTGCAGGAGCTGTAGAATGTGGTGGCAACCCTGATTGACCAAGGGCTCGCAATCCTCGGCGTCGGGAGGACATGTTCCGTCCCAAGGTTCGAATGGGTCCCGGCTTCCACTATATAACCCAGTGTGCAGTCAGCGAGATGTACCATCCCTGCCCACAAGCACTTGTCAACGTGTCCGTGGTTAGGTGGACTTTCCCAGTAACTTCGTTGTTGTGGGAACGGCTAATGTTATGGGACACGTGTTCGTGTAATGCGGGAACGGCACACCGGGAGAAATAGTGACGGCTGGGGACCGATTACCGAAGGACGGCCGCCGCCATCAGGTTGCGGAAAGCTTCCATCTCCACAAGCCTATAAGGCAAAATTTCAAGTGCAAGCATTTGCGAAATGTGTGAATTTAGTAGTATGGCCTGTGGGACGTTGGCTGCATATTTGCGCTTGTGTTCCAAGGACTGGGATAGGGACAACTGAACGCTGCGCTGGGACAAGGACGTGAATGTGCTTGCTGATGGTGCTAGTTGAGAGTGTTCAACGACAGGTGCAGGGTGGGAGACATCTTGGCATGCGCCATGGGCAGGGGACTGGCGTGCACGCACAACAGCGGAACATGCAGCGGTGTCACCCGCAGACACTGTTGCTGGACCCTGGGGTTCGGCCCACTTAGTCGGGTGCTTTGCTGCCATGTGTCTGATCATGCTGGCAGTGGTCAGGCTGCTAGTTTTGCTACCTCTGCCGATACTGGCCTGGCAGGTGGTGCAAATTGCCTTTTTGTGGTTATCTGCAGAGTCTTTAAAAAATAACCAGACTCGGGAAGACCTAACAGTTGTACTGGCAACTTCCGTCGTGTTGACGTTATGAGGAACGATTTCCCGCCTTGTGTCTGCAGCCACCACACTGCTTCTTCCTGCCTGTTGTGGTGCTACGCCTCCCTCCCCCTGTGTGCTGCTGTCCTCGCTCTGTATGTTCCCCTGCCAGGTTGGGTCAGTTACTATATCATTCACCACCTCGTCTTCCACTTCCGCACCCTGGTCCTCCTCTTGACTTTCAGGAAATTGTGTCTCATCATCATCATCATCCACCTCTTGCGACAGTAATTGCACTTTCCCACTGTTGCCTTTGTGTGACCGTGGCTGCTCCAATATTTGGGCATCGCTACATGTGTTCTCCTCTTGACTCGCTTGAAGCTGGCCCGGCAAGAGGACCGAATCTACAAATGGAAAAGTGAACTGAGGAAGGAGGATCAGAGTGAGGAATATGCGGTCCAAACTCATGGCTATTGAGACTTGACCGTGTGGAAGACAGGGTGGTGGTGCTGGTGGCTAAGTGACTGGAAGCATTATCTGCTATCCAAACAACAACCTTTTGACACTGCTCTGAGTTCAACAGTGGTGTTCTACGGTCCCCTAGTAATTGGGACAGGAAGGTTGAGCGACAAGATGTGGGTGTTTGTTGTCACACAATTTCAGCTTGCCCACGGCCACGTCCTTGGCCTCTGCATGCACCATCATCATCACGTCCACTTCCCCGTCCCTTGTCACGCACCTTGCCCATTTTTTAATGGAGGACAATATTTTCCACGTTCACGAGAAATGGCTGATTTTGGAACGTAGTTATGTGATATGTCTGATAGAGAACCACAATTTTAAATAGCAGGCCTGTAATTTGCTAATACTATTCTTTCTTCACAGACACCTAGTGTGAATAGCTTGATAGACACACTGCAACGGAATGAAAATGGAAGAAATGGCTGATTTTGGAACACTCTTATTCTGCATCTCCCTAGCAGGAAAAACGCATGCGGATTTTACATGCGTTTTTCCTGCCAAGTAGAAGCGTTTGTCAAGCGTTTTTGTATGCATTTCTGCATGCGGGTTATCAAGCGCTTTTCCAAGCGATTTTAGCATCACTTGGAAAAGTGCTTGACAACTTGGTCACATTATATAAATCCATGCCAGTTGCAAGTTTGACCAAGTTAATAGCTAAAAAAAGAAAAAAAATGGTAAAAACTTAAAAATAAAAACACATTATACTCACCTTCTGATGACCCGGGTCTTCTCTCCAGTGCGTCCGGTCTCTTGTACAGGTCACACGACCTCCGACGTCAGCGGTCGCGTGACCTGTCACATGACTAAATGACGTCATGGAAGGTCCTTTTACACCATCGCGAGCCACCGGGGAGCCAGGACGCACCATAGAGGAGACCGGGGGACATCGGAAGGTGAGTATAATGTATAATTTTTATTTTAAAATCTTTTTTTTTTTAACAGGTACTATGGTACCCGGGTCTGGAGTGGAGTCTCCTCTTCTCCAGACCCGGGTACCACCATCCGCACACTGAATCGCTTAATTTCCGCATGTGCACATGTAATCATGCGGATATTAAGCGATTCAATGCAAGTCAATGGCGGCAATTACACTGCGTGTCCGCAAAATTAATGGACATTTTTCCGCAATGATAATCCGCAGCGGAAATTTCCACAGCATGTGCACAGCGCATGCAGATTATCATTAGGGACCATGGGGCATGTATTACCAAGCGTTTTTTAAGCGTTTTCGCTGCGGAAATTCCGCTTGAAAAACGCATAGTGGGCACGCAGCCTTATAGGTGTTATGTCTGACAGAGAACCACGGTTTTAAATAGCAGGCCGGTAATTTGCTAATACTATCCATCACAGACACCTAGTGTGAATAGCTTGACCGACACACTGTAACAGAATGGAAAAGGAGACCAATATTTTCCACCGTTCAGTTTAAATTTCTGGATTTTTATCGCTGAAATATGGAACAGATCTGGCTTTATTCTGCAGTGAGCACTAGCAAATGGAGCAGAAAAATGGTGTACTCTGTATTGCTTTTTAAGCAAATAACCAGGATTAAGATAAAAAAAAAAATTCCCTGGCCCCTGATATCTGGGGCTATGTCTACAAATATCTGTAATTATTATAGCAGCAGTAGACAGGACGTTCAATGGACCCTCTTGTGCTGTATCATACACTGCAGTCTGCCACATACACTGCCTGCCTGCCTAGCACTGATTATATGCAGCCGGATTAATCCTCAGAAGGACTGTTAGTTCAGATGGATATATATATATGTTGTGGAATACCTATACTAACAGGACGTTCATTGGACCCTCTTGTGCTGTATCATGCACTGCAGTCTGCCACATACACTGCCTGCCTGCCTCCTGCTATCACGACTGAATATATGCAGCTGGATTAGTCTTCAGAAGGACTGCTAGTTCAGATGGATATAGATATATGTTGTGGAATACCTATACGGACTATAAACAAGCAAATCTCTCCGTGACACAGCAGCAGCTCTCCCTACTCTGCCTGGTTCTGAGTAGACTGTGACGAGCATGGCGGCGCTCGGTCTTATATAGACCTGATGAAGTTGTGCGGCCAGCCAATCACTGTAATGCCCACAACGAACATGGCTATGGCATTTCAGTACATGGCAGGCAATCCCTGCATGTTCATTGGCTCTCTAAAGAGTGCCAAACATGCAGGGAGGGGACCCGAGTTTCCGCCCGAGCAACCCGGAAATACTCGCCAAGCTTGTCGAGCACCATGATGCTCGGGCGAGTACCGAGCAGTGGCGAGCATGTTCACTCATCACTAGTATAGACATAAAGGTAATTATGCAGAACTGACTAATAAAGTAAGAGAAAGTTTAAAAAGAGAAGAGAGCTTGATTAGCTATTGAAATAAGCCAGTCAGCCAGCTCCCTCCACACACAGCAGGACGTGCTGACACAACTCACTTCTGTGTCAAACACAAGCTGGAAGATGAGGTACTGCAATGCAGGACTAACACTAGCTGGAGAAGTGCACACCATTATTTTAACCATATAAATGCAAAAATCCCTCCCTAATTTTCACCAGTTTCAGCCTCTTTCCTCACTCTTCTGCGCTGGTATTCCCCTGGCTTCACAGCAGATTGCACTGTGTGACCAGGAAGCAATAGAATCTCCCAGGAGTGCATTACAGTCAGCTTCTGCTACCTCCTCATGTAAAGGGAAAATAGTCCCTCACACACAGCCTCAGTAATCCCACTAAGGTTATGTGTGCACCATCAGGATTTGCTTGCAGCAAAAACGCTGCGGAAATTCTGTGCATTTTTTATGCTTTTTTTGTGTTTTCATGCGTTTTCTGTGCGTTTTCACCTGCGGATTTGCCATGCGTTTTTTCCAATGCATTTTATAGGAAAACCACAGGCATAAACGCACAAAGAATGGACATGCTGCTTCTTTTAACGCACATGAAATTGTGTAAGGAAAAATCCTGATCATGTGCATAGATCTTGCAAAATCTCATAGGAAATGCTGGGATAAGTTTTGCAATGCGTTTTTAAGGTCAGTTCAGCGAGGATTTGCTGCATCAAAAACACAAAAAAAACGCACCATGAGCACATTCCCTAAAAACTATTTTGTATCCTAATAAGGGGGCTTCCGTGCACCCTTGCGCCCCATTAATTTGCACACTGAAAACTGTCATATCTTGATTGACAGCGGACACTGCAGCCGAGTTCACACCGCCTTATTGCTGGCTCCTATCTGCAGGACAGTACTGAGCGGCAGCCGGAGAAAAGAGGCAGAAATGAGAGCCTGCAATGACACTGTGAGCACGGCTGCTGTGTCCACTCGGGGCGTGCAGAGCTTCTGACTGTCGTATCTTGATTAAAAGCACTGAACTTAATCAGCAGTTCTGCACCTCTGTACAGACACTGCAGCTGCACTCACATTGTGTTATTGCTGGCTGTAAAAATGAGTGGCAAAGACACAAAATGTTTTTAATCTCACCAATAAACTTAATTTTTTTATGGAATACTACGAGTGCTGGGTCTACCCATATTACTACAGAGGTCTTTTTGCCGTACACCAGGCAGGTGAGCTGATTGACATATATATTAACAAAAAAAGGGGGCAATGTAATCTACGCACATGAGAAAAAGAAGCAATATAGATGAGTCTAGGGCACGTTAACCCTCCAAGGCTCCTAATAGCTCTAGGTAGTAGAGTTTTAGAGGTGTTAGGACACAGGTTTCGGTAAGTTTTCAGCAGCAGCATAAATGAATGAAGAAGTTAAGTTTGAATCTGTCACATGTGGCATGTGCTATCCTGGTGTTCCGTAAAGCTGAAGTGCTTTCAAGCCTTCCATTTGGCGATCCACAATCCCTCGCTCCTGCTCTTGAAAGAATGCTGTAGCGTAAAACAGGGAGCTAAAGGCATCACTCAAGAACAGACGGGAGAGGCTGGGATTTGTTTACTGCTTTTACTTCATTTAGAGTGGATAGCACTTAAGCATTAGGGATTGCCCGGATAGCACTTTCAGTAGCTGTGCACACAGAACAGAAACTAAAACCCTACTCTAAAGATGTGTTCTAAAGGGAATCTGTCAGGTCATTTTTGTATACCCTACTAATAGTATCTTGAAACAGGGCTTGAGCAGCCTTTCAGGATGTGTAACTTTTATTTTTGTACGTTGCCCCGTTGTGTTGCTGTTAGCCCCGGACAAATTTATAGCTGCTCACCGATGGCTAGCCAAGCATATGTAAATGCATAATGAATATTCACACCTTTCCCTGCCCATAATCCCACCCACACCTCTCGGCCAGAGTCATTGATTCAGTCAGACTCAGATTGCTGTGTTACTTAAGCGAGAATTACATTGCAATCCTCAGACTGGCCCGACACCTTGTTATGAACTGCTACAAGCACTAAGGAAAGATAGGAAAACTGTCCCTACAATAGGACTAAGCTGATTCCCTACGATGCTGCTGGCGACCTGTTCCTTGTGAACAGACCCGCCTAAGTCCTCGGCTAGTCTGAACGCAGACCTATAGTTATAAGGAAGGGGTCCCTACAAGAACTAAGGACTGGGATATAGATGGACACCTCCTAGCAGAAATTGTAGCAGAGCAAAGACAAACAAACAAAAAGTACTAGTGGTCCAAGGACCAAGCAAACTACAGAGTAAGGTACAAGGCACCTGGCTAGCTTAAGAGTAAAAGAAACACTGAAGTCCAGCAAGGCCAGAAGGGCGGAGCTGGATTATATAAGCAGAAAGTCATGTGACCAACAAAATAGAAAAAGAACTAACAGGAGGGTTCTAACACACCTCTCCTAACCTGAGCGTCACAGCGTGATATATTTCTATGCAGCTGTCACATTCAGGTCAGGAAAGCAGACGGCCAATCCGAGGATTGTGATGCGATCCTCAGGCAATTAATACGTCAGTCTGACTGAATCACAGACGCCGGCGAAGAAGGCTGGGCGCGATTATGGATAGGGGAAGGGGTGAATATTCATTACACATTTACATATCTTTGACTAGTCGGTGCGCAACTATAAATTTTACAGGGCTTACAGCAACACAACGGGGCTGTCATGCCTTTATAGAAATGCATATAACCAGTTTTACTAGGCTTTGTAATAATATTGAATAGTAGTGTCTTGATAACTTATCCAACAGCGCCATCTGTTGACAATGTTCTCTCACTACAGCCTGTTTATTTCCTGTTTCATGGGTTACTGTGCAATCTAATCTTTGCTCATCAACGCTTCTGTAGTTTGCCATCAGCCTCTGCACTAGCCTTGCCCCCTTCTTCAGCAGCCATTATAGCCTCATGGACGCTGACATGCTGATCATCTCTCTCTGGATTTCAGCACATCTACTTGTTTACCTCCACATAGCACAGTTAGTGAGTTAAGTTCCCCTTGTTAGAGCACACCATATGCTATAATGCAGTTGCTCTGTTCTACATGTTTTCTGATTGAGTAGTCTCTTCTGCCGTTATAGCTGTTTGCGCTATTCGCCGTGTTGTGCAATTATGTTGTGTGTCCTGTACCATACGTAATGCTATGTACCTCAGATATGCTGTATGCTTTGTACTGAGTACTTCAATTTGTTTCTTGTAGTTTTAAACTGATCCTATCAATAAAAATTGTAAAAGGACCCCCTGCGTCTACCTCAATGCATCGATAGGAAAGAGTTTAGCTGTCTGTCAACTCGCACTTCTCAAGCACAAAGTGAGGGTGCCAGAACAGGGGCAACGTAAAAAAATTAAAGTTACACATCCTGAAAGGGCCGCCCAAGCCCTACTTCAGGATACTATTAGTATGGTAAGCAAAAATAACCGACATACTCCCTTTAACACCTTTACACATTTCCTGCCTAGTACTGGCAGCAGTTTTGCATGGTGAAACACCTTTAACAACTCTGCTCTTTGCTAATAGTAATGCACTTGGCTGGGTGTCAATATTTGTTATGCTTTTCTTATATAGCACCATCATATACCGCAGCGCTTTACAGACATTATCATCGCTGTCCCTAACTGGGGCTCACAATCTAAATTTCCTATCAGTATGTTTTTGGAATATGGGAGAAAACCCACGCAAACACGGGGAGAATATACAAAAGCACCTTCAGGCCATTTGCCCCCCTGCACTTCCAAATGTCTGACTAGTAACTTCACCCCTGCTGTTGACAAATCGAGTGGATTAACTAACAAATTTCCATGGCACCGATTGATCAAACCAATTTCACCAGAATCCTGGTGTAACATGCTTTGAAAAGTAAAAAAATTTTTGCATAGCTCTGAGTTGCGCAAAACTTTTGCGACTTTTAGCGTTCTCATGTCATTCTCTTACAACTCCAACAAAATGAGCGAAGCTGGGGTGGCATGGGGCATGACTACACAGTTTGTCTAATTCATGACAAGCTGTAACGTTCTCTACACTAGAAATCTTACTCCAGTTTGCAACCCTCATGGTACCTGTAATTCAGTGTGACGCTGGAGCTTCTCCCCCTCCTTTTTGAGACGTTACGTCACAGATCGGGGAGCGTGGACTGCTCCAGGCTGCTAGTAGCAGACAGCCCTATGATAATGTCTCCTTCACTACAGTCCAAGGTGAGGGAGCATGGCCTGCTCCCTGCTAGTAGCCCTATAGTGAAGGAGGCATTATCAGGGGACTGGTTGCTACTAGAAGCCAGGAGAAAGCCACACCCCTGCCACATCGGACTGCAGTGAAAGAGACATTATCAGGGGGCTGGCTGCTACTAGAACCTGGGAGCAGGCCACACTCCTGCCATGCCCCCTAATCTCGAACTGTAGACAAGGAGACATTATCAAGAGGCTGGCTGCTACTAGCAGGGAGCAGGCCATGCCCCCTCATCTCAGACTGCATACAAAGAGACATCAGGAGGCTGGCGGCTACTAGCAGCCGGGAGCAGGCCACGCCCACTGTTCTGTGACGTAACATCCCAGAAGAATGGGGTAGCAGTGAAGAGCAGCTTGAGCATCACACTGAATTAAAGGTACTATGAGGGTTACAAACAGCACTATTCATGTCATCTTTATAGTTAATGAAGGCATGGCCATTAGAATAATTTTTTATCTCCCTGGAGCACCCCTTCAAGGCTCTGTACATCGTTTACATTAGGTAACCACCAGAGCATATAAAAGCTAATCAATGGGTTGCAAGGAGACAAAACCCTAATAGTCTGATACGGATGACTTATCCTCAAGACAGGTCATCAATATTGCAGTCTTGGAAAGCCCTCTTTAGGATATGTGCATATGACGTCTTTTAGATGCTGGCAGACGCGCCGAGCTTTTCCTGCAAATTATACTCAGGAAAACGTTAACGTTTTTCCTAAGGCGTCTTCCTGGTGGCGGAAAAAGCCACCATAAGAATGGTCAGGTCACTTATTTTAACCGTTTCACAACTTTGGAAGCTTGAGTTGGTTATAGGAAATTGAAAAGGATGGAACATATGCACAGCAAGTGGTTTGACATTGCTGTGCATTTGTTCATTCTGATTTGCATGTATTTTAGCACTTTTTTAGGCCATTTCCAAATGGAATCTGCTTGAAAAAGACACTGTGTGCACATAGCTTTTATGGTATATTTGCAGCAGTTTATTTTTAGCTATTACCTTTTTCACTTCTTATTTTATGTCTATTTTAGAGCAAGTATTTCTTTTACTCGCCTACTATTCTTCCAGCCTTAATACACGATGTGAGGACAAAACACTTTGTGCAGCGTGTGTGAGGCTGTGTTCACACGATGCGTATTTCATGCGTTTCCGCGGCGTTTTTGCAGTTGCGTAAACGCCGCGGAAACGCATGAAAAACGCATGGTAGAAGGGCAGCAATGTTCCCCAATGGAAATCCGCATGTGCTGTGCCCATGATGCGGATTTTTCCGCAGCGTTAACGCTGCGGTCAAAAATCCGCAGCATGTCAATTAATTTTGCGGAAACGCGGCGATTTCGCCGCCATTGACTTGCATTAGAACGCGCCAATTCCGCAAGACAGCATTTGTACTTGCGTAATTGGTGCGTTCTAATGTGCGGATGGTACCCGGGTGTGGAGGAGAGGAGAGTCTCATCCACACCCAGGTACCATTGAAAAAGCTGTAAAAAGAAGAATAAAATAAAAAATAAATGTATTCTTACCATCTGTCGGCCCGCGCAGCGCTCCCGCTTGGTTCCCGGCACTTGCAGTGAGTTGTAGGACCTGCGGTGACGTCAGAGTCATGTGACGGGTCACGTGACGCTGACGTCGGCAGGTCTTTCAATTCAAAGTTGCCGGCAGCCGGGAGAACGGAGTGAGCAGGACAGCGCGGGCCATCGGAGGTAAGTATATACACTCTCTCGGTTCACACTGTATAAATCCATGCTGTTTGCATGGATTTATACAGTGTGACCTAGTTATCAAGCACTTTCCAGGTGATGCTAACATCGCCTGGAAAGCGCTTGTCAATCTGCATGCGGAAACGCATGTGAATCTGCATGTGGATCCGCATGTATTCTGCAGGAAAAACGCATGCACAATCTGCATGCGTTTTTTCTGCCAGGGAGATGCAGAAATGATGCAGAAATTTTCTGCTTCATTTCTGCATCGTGTGCACATACCCTAACAGTGTGTAATGATGTGTGCAATCGGTTGATAAACTTCCCTGATGTAATAATGATATGCTCTTTTCATCTTACTGCAAGAGCTATTTGATAAACTTAAAAGCTCCATGGGGCTCCAAGCAACCGTACTTAATCTTCTAACCACAACCATCCCCGACACTGTTTTCTGGTAAAAGCTGACCTAATTTCATGTTATTTCTTTCTAAGCAATATGCTCCTAGTTCCAAGCCAAAAACATTTATTTATAGTAAACCTCATCTGCCCTGTGCCTGTCCTTGTTACATCCCATTATTTCTTGTATGTTCTATTTCATAACATGCAAGTATTCATCATACAGACTCCTCAACATTGAAAAACACAAAAGAAGGAAAAGTCATGGAGTTATGGAAATCACAAGATTGTTAGATAGGTTAATAATATGAAAATGATGAATAAATGGAAACATTTTCAAAACATCTTCATTTAATCAGTATTGAACATGAGTGTCACATGCAGAAATACAAGTACTTGCCCCTTGGCTGCTATCAGTGAAGTTATTAATGGTTGTCAGAGGAATGCTCTGCCACTCTGAATGCAAATCATCAAAATCCGCTACTGGCAGCTACCTGTAGACTTGCCGACCAACAATGTACCAGATGTGCTTGATGGAAGACAAGTTTGAAGATGCTGTAGGCCATGGTACCATATTTAAGCATTTTATATACTGTATAAGTATTATTTGTTGTCATTGATTATACCCTTTATTTATCAATATGTTAATTGGTTGTCATCATCGCATTATGATTGTAAGAGAGCTTAAGAGTTAATTAAATATACACGCCTCAGAAAGCAGATCATGTGAAGCTCAAGTTGGGCAAGAATGCTATCCTGTGAATATAATAAATATGGTTTGTTGTGAAGCCTTGTGATAGTGGTGTCTCTGTTACGGCATGCTTTTGGTGTCACTTTCATAGAATAGTGTGAGAAAGTGATAAACCATATGACACTGAAAAATTGGCTCTCGCCGTTTCATATGAATAGCCTGCATGTGCTGTGTTGAACACCACAGGCCTTTAGGAACATTGAGCAGTAAGTTGACACCCACTCAAACCGGCATGGGTATATTACACACTTGGGATTCAGCATGCTATAGTGCTTGCTGAAAATTTGCCTTCAAGAAATATATAATATAATTGAACGGTTTTGAGGAGAAGATTCTGCTAACATGTAGCCTCAAAAAAACAACAAAATTGTATTAAGGCTGTGTGCCCACGATGCGTTTTTTAAGCATTTCCGCATCGGCAAAAACGCTGCAGAAACGCTTAAAAAACGCTTGGTAGAAGGTCTGCCATGTTCCCCAATGATAATCCGCATGTGCACATGCTGCGGAAATTTTCGCTGCGGATTATCATTGCGGAAAAAACGCAGCACTACCAATTATTTTGCGGAAGCGCTGCGTTTTCGCCGCCATTGACTTTCATTGGAATGCATGCATTCCGATTCACTAGATAAGGACATGCGGAATCCATGCGTTCAATGTGCGGATGGTACCCAGGTCTAGAGAAGAGGAGACTCTCCTCCGGACCTGGGTACCATAGAAACTGTGAAAAAAATAATAAAATAAAAAATAAAGATTATATTTACCTTCTGATGGCCCCCGCTGCACTCGTCCTTTCATGCCGGCAAATCGCGATTGACTGAAGGACCTGCGCTGACGTCATAGTCATGTGACGGGTCACGCGACGCTGACGTCGGCAGGTCCTTCAGTGTACCGCTGCCGCCAAGCCAGGAAGCAGCGAAGCAAGACACCGGGGGCCATCAGAAGGTAAGTATAGATTTGTTTTTTTATTTTTTACCATTCTTTCGGTCACAGTATATAAATCCATGCAGTTTGCATGGATTTATATAGTGTGACCAAGTTGACAAGCACTTTCCAAGTGATGCTAAAATCGCTTGGAAAGCGCTTGTCAACCCGCATGCGGAAATGCAAGTGAAGAACGCTTAATATCCGCATGTCCCTGGCAGGAAAACACATGTACAATCCGCATGTACAATGCATGCATGCGTTTTTTTCTGCCAGGGAGATGCAGAAACGCTCAGGAAAAAATCCTGAGCATTTCTGCACCGTGGGCACATAGCCTAATAATGACTAAAGGCGAACACAGCACACAAATATCCAAGGTGTGAACGTACACAGGACAGTAGTGGACCACCTTATACCCGTACAGAGTGATCAATAAGGTTCAAACTTGGAGTTATATCTGTATCACTGCAACTGACCAACTCTCTTTATAATCATCACTCTTCTCCCTCTTAATTGTATTACATAAACTGAAGGTTTAGGCAACGTCCAACATAATATATATTACAAATAGCTTCAGTGTCCTGAGATAATAAAAGTGACAAAAGTGCATAAAGTGATGAAGTGCATACATAAAAGCAAAACAGACAAGTCTCCCACTAGTCTCTATAAACAGAGACTAAGTATAGCATAGATAAATCCAGGCCCTGTATTCAACACGCCTATCCACTGATTCCTGCCTGGAAGCGGAGGTTGACACCATAGTTAAAGCTGGCGATATGGTGCCCCCGCTCCACTGCGGCTCTCCCTCACTTGCCCTAGATAGCCCTAACACTATACCGTTTGTTGCATCACAATCCAGTGAAACCAATAACAAATACAGTATATAAACATCTATCTTAATTTCATCTGATTTCATCTAAGATAAGTCTTCCAGTGAATACTATATCACTGTTATATTGCTATGTTTATATACTGTATTTGTTATTGGTTGCATTGGCTATACAAATGACTATAACAGAGCAACATGCTAATTGTTCGCAGCTCTTTATAGAGAGGAGTCCTAAGCAGATACATGAAGAGGGGCTTTTTTCTGGGACCAGGGCTGTGGAGTCGGTAAGCCAAACCTCCGACTCCTCAATTTCCATGACACCAACTCTCTCATACATGGCTCATGTTTAAGTGATAAACTTACTGTAGCACAGATTCATCTCAGCTAAAAGTCTAGGACAGATATTTATAGGACCAAGGTTACTTACCGGTAGCCGGTTTTTCCAGAACCCATGACAGCACACCTGAGAGAGAGTATCTGCCCTTCAAGGACAGGAAACAATCTGAAATAAAAGGGCGGCACCTCTCCCCCGCTTCAGTTGGTTACAGAGGATTGAGAGGACCTCCATAAAAAAAAAAAGAGTTATATACAAAATCCAACACCACATCAAATAACACCCAACAAACGTGCACACTCATATGGTGAGAAAGAAGGGGGCCAATATACGGGTGCTGTCATGGGTTCTGGAAAAACCAGCTACCGGTAAGTAACCTTGGTGTTTTCCCTTCACCCATGACAGCACACCTGAGAGAATTTTGCAGAAAGAAACACCTTAGGGAGGGACCACCGCTTGCAGCACCCTTCTACCAAATGTTAAGTCAGATAGGCAGGATAGATCCAAACGGTAGTGTTTGAAAAAGGTAGATGGTGATGACCATGCAGCGGCCTTACAGATCTGATCTATCGATACCTCTGCCTTCTCTGCCAGGAGGTAGCCACGGCTCGGGTGGAGTGAGCCTTGATGCCGTCAGGGACCGGGGTGTTACTAGTCGTGTAGTCTAAGCAAATGGCCTCCCTAATCCATCTGGCTATAGTTGCTTTTGTCACCCCATAACCCTTCCTACTCTACTGGAAGGCTATGAACAGGGATTGGCTACGTCTCCACCTGCTAGTTACTTTTATGTATTGTAATAGAGCCCTTCTAACGTTAAGGTTATGAAACTTTTGTTCCCCTGGGGTCTTCAGGTTGTTACAAAAGGAGGGCAGAACAATTTCCTGAGATCTATGAAACTTGAGCGTAACCTTAGGAAGGTAGGCTGGATCAGGCCTCAATACTATTCTATCCTCAAATATTTGTGTATATGGAGGGTTTATGGATAGGGCCTGCAAATCACTTACTCTACGGGCCGATGTTAAAGCTACCAAAATAATTGTTTTGAGAGTTATGTATTTTGCAGACAACTCCTGAACTGGTTCAAAGGGTTCCATTGTTAGTGCGTCAAGTACTAAATTCAGGTTCCATGGAGGAACTTTGGGTATTGAGACTGGCCTAGATCTACCACAAGATTTAATGAACCTTGTAATCCATTTATTGGCTGCGAGGTTATGGTTATACAGCGCACCTAAGGCAGAAACCTGGATCTTAAGTGTACTGGTAGCCAGACCTAACTCAAACCCTTTCTGTAAGAACTCCAGGATAGAATTAATTGGAGGTTTTTGGCTTAAAGGCTTTCCTAGGAAATCTAAAAATTTTCTTCATGTTTTACCATAGATTTTGGTGGTTATGGGCTTTCTACTTCTTAATAGAGTAGACACTAAACCTGATGAAAAACCTTTGCCCCTCAATATTGCCCTCTCAAATTCCACGCTGTTAGGTGGAAACCGTTCAGTGGAATATTGGTCCCTGAGCTAGAAGGTCCGGGGTCTCTGGTAGGATCCATGGGTCTGATCGTGACATCATCCTCAAAAGGGAGAACCATAGTCTCTTGGGCCAGAAGGGGGGCTATGAGAATCACTCTCGCTTGATCCTTCCTGATCTTCCTCACTACCAGAGGTATCATAGCTATTGGAGGGAAGGCATAGGCCAACTTGAAGCTCCAAGGAATCTGGAGAGCATCTATTGCCAATGGGTTTCCCCTTGGGTCTAGTGAGCAGAACTTCTCCACTTTCCTGTTGTTTTTATCAGCGAACAAATCTATCTCTGGTAGACCCCACAGCTGTACTATCTGATGGAATATACTGGGATTCAGGGCCCATTCACCTTGTCTCAACTTGTTGCGGCTTAGCAAGTCTGCGCTCGTGTTTTCTATGCCTCGTATATGTAGCGCCGTAAGGGATAAAAGATTTTGCTCCGCTATTTGAAAAAGCCTGCCTACTGCTTCCAGAACAGAATAAGATCTTGTTCCCCCATGGTGGTTTATGTAGGCCACTGTGGTTCTCTTGTCCGACATAATCCGAACATGACGACCCTGGAGTAAAGGGAGGAAGCCTTCTAAAGCATTCCTTACTGCCCATAGCTCTTTTAGATTTGACGACCCCTTTTTCTCTAGGAATGACCAAGAGCCTTGAATTATGTGATTTTCCAGGTGTGTGCCCCACCCTGAGTTGCTTGCAACTGTCGTGAAGATGTTTTGTACTGGTGTGTCCCACTGGACCCCTAAAGATAAATTTGACCTGTCTGTCCACCACAAGAGGGCGTTCCTGGTTCGCAAGGAGAGATGTACCTTTCCTTCTAAATACCCTTTAAACAATCTTTGTGCTGACAAGATTTCCCACTGAAGGTTTCTTGTGTGAAATTGGGCCAACTTGATTGCCGGAATGCATGATGTTAGAGTACCTAGCAGGGACATGGCCTTCCTTAAGGACATGTCTGGGGTGTATATGGCTGCTGAGACCAAATTTGTGACTTTGTCTATTTTGCTGTCGGGTAGAAGACAAGTCTGACACTCAGAGTTTAGAGTAAACCCCAGAAAGGCCTGGACCCTTGCGGGTTCTAGCCTTGATTTTTGGGTATTGACCATCCAGCCTAAGTTCTGCAACACAGCCATGACTTGATTCAGTTGTGAAATACAGTGGCTCTCTGAATTCCCCACTATAAGGAAGTCGTCCAGATATGGTATTATGACTGTATTTTGAATGCGAAGGAAGGCTGTCACCTCGGCTATCAGCTTTGTGAATACCCTTGGAGCAATTGACAACCCGAAGGGAAGAGCTTGGAACTGGAAATGTCTGCAACTCCCTTGGCTGTAAAGAGCAACCCTTAGATACGTTTGATGATCTGGGTGAATTGGGATGTGATAAAACGCGTCTTTGAGATCTATCACTGCCATAAAGCAATTGTGGAAAAGAAGCTTTATTGTTGAATTTATCGATTCCATTTTGAATGTATGGTTGTCTACAAAACGGTTGAGGCCTTTTAGATTTATAATAGTTCTGAATGAATCGTCCGTTTTTTTTATTAGAAAGAGAGGGGAATAAAATCCCCTTCCTTTTTGACTGACCGGAACTTCGCATAGAACTCGTTTGTTCAACAGGCTCAAGATCTCTGATTCTAGGGCCAGCTGTTCGTGTGGGGATTTTCTTACCGGAGTTATCACAAACGACTGGCATGGCTCCTGAAGGGATTGAATCTTTAGTCCATCTCTCACTATGTTGAGGACCCAGGGACTGGAGGAAATGTTTTCCCAGGCCTGAACAAATTGAGAAAGTCTCCCTCCAACTTGTAGCCTCATTGTGGAGGTTTTTTGGAGGTGGCAGAGGGACCTCCGAACATATATCCAGACTCTTTCTTGTTCTTGAAATCGCACTTTCTTTTTTCTCCCAGGGGGCGACCTCTACTAAATTTCCCCTTCCGAAAATAGGTCTTCCTGGCGTCCGCCAAAAACCCAGGGAACCTTCCCCTTTTTTGTTGCTCGGTTTCTCAAGGACATTGTCCAATCTTTTTCCAAAGAGAAATTGACCGTCAAAGGGGATAGAACACAATCTAGATTTTGATTGTAAGTCCCCAGGGCATCCCTTGAGCCACAGAGCTTGTTTAGCCACGTTTGATAGACCAGCCGACCTAGCTGCCAGTTTTACTGAGTCAGCAGAGGTATCTGCTAAGAAGGCAGCTGGACCATGTAATAGGGGGAGGTTGGCTAGAATTTTTTCCCTTGAGGGGGATCTTCCAACTGCTGTAACCATATCATAAGGGAACGAGCGGTACATGTTCCTGCAATGGCTGGCTTTAGACCTCCTGCTGCGGATTCCCAAGTATGCTTTAAAAAGGTATCCGCCTTTTTGTCTAAGGGGTCTCTAAGTATCCCTGAGTCTTCAAGAGGGAGTGCCGATCTTTTTGATGATCTAGACACCGCAGCGTCAATTTTTGCCACCTTATCCCAGTTTTCAGAGTCCTTTAGGTCAAAGGGATACTTCCTCTTTGAGGATGAAGGCAAGCCTCCTACTTGCTCAGGCTTCCTCCATTCTCTATTGATAAGTGTCTGGACCTTAGCGTTCACCGGGAAGGTGAGTTTTTTCTTTTCTTCTAACCCTGCAAACATGATGTCTTCTAGGGACTTAACAGATTTATCTTCCTTTAACCCCATAGTGGTTTTGACAGCCTTTACCAATTTATCTGTGTCTTCTATAGGGAAGCATGGTCTCCCCCCTCTATCACTGTCTGAAGAGGATGAGGATGAGGCCCCACTACGACACTGTCCATCCGATAACAAAGGAGTCAGAGTCAGAAGAAGGATCAGATATGATTTTTCTTCTTTTCCTCAAAATTGTTTTAAGGGAACCCTCTACCTCCGATCTGATGACAGACCTGAGGCTAGCTGCAAAATCCGGGGTACCCTCACAAACAGTTTTCTGAAAGCAGTCCGAGCAGTTCTCCTTCTGCTAGGATATCGCTAACGGGCATTTGCATATCGCACATTCCCTCTTCCGCTTCTTGGCGGTAACTTTCCTTGGTTCCTCCTGGTGATTTAAACACACAATAGGAGTCCCAATAGCTAATATATCTAGTGACATTCACGAAGATCACTCACCCCGCCACTGCGGATACCGGAATTGAAGACTGTTTCAGGATACGCGTCGCATCCCTCCTGGAGACCGTGGAGTCCTGAGAATCTTTACCCTTCTGACTGGGATGACTGCTGCTCCTTCCGCTTGACCCTATAGATCGGCGAGCAGACTGAGGAGGTGGTGATGAAGGTGGTAGCGACTGCGGCCGTGGCAGACATTATGTCGGGACTTTGAGCAGCGTTCTGACCCCAGGTGCTCCTTTAAATAGGGAGATGGGCGGGGTCAGCCACCTCCAGGTCCCTGCGGTCTCCTTCCGGTGATTAGCCCCCTTCCCCCTGGCCGCCGTTTCCGTAGCTGCCGCCAGCATTTTACCATGCCGGCTGGCATTATACAGGGCGCCGCCATCTTTCTCCCGGCGCCGCCCCCGACGTCATCGAGGCACGCCCTACTTAGCGTGCCCCGCGCCATGACGTCAGAGGCACATGACCACGGTCACTTCCGGTCACATGGGCGGCAGGGGGAGGGCGGCGCGGCGGTGTAAAGAAGCCCAGGACCTCCACATCGCCTGTGCCCGCACGTGCAACAGGTCCCCGTGGAACCTGCGGATGGCGCTACCAGCACCTGAAGGCCGGCGCCACGGACAAGAGCCCACTCTTCCAGGGCCGGGACAGGCCTGGGTAAGAATCTTCAGCATGACAGCCGCCTGATACTTCATGAGGATTCCCATCAAGGACAGAAAATCAACTGAAGCGAGGGAGAGGTGCCGCCCTTTTATTTCAGATGGTTTCCTGTCCTCGAAGGGAAGATCCTCTCTCTCAGGTGTGCTGTCATGGATGAAGGGAAAATATTCCCCAGAAACTGCATTGAACTACTGTACCCAATTTATTATATATCTTATGAGTTGGACCTGGTCCATTTTATACCGACTCCACGACTCCGAATCCACAGCCCTGTCTGGGAGACATCCTAAGTCGATATTAGCCCCCACTATAGGATCAGTACACAGCTTACTAGGAGCATATAAGAACAGAGCAAGAGGAGCCTTTAACGCTGAATATCTCTCCAATAATCTCATACTTGGATATAAAATCACAAGAGACCACAAAGCCAAATGGGCACTGCAGATCTGATGATTATAAGAATAAAGTGATGCATGGCAGACGTTTTCATAATTACTCATGCACCCACCGGTCACATCATAGACAATCATCATCACTAATAAAGCAGGGTATAGTAACTCACAACACTGTAAAGCCAACTTTGTTTTATTACTTCAGCTCCATGGGAATCAACGTACACTCAATGATACAATGCAATGAGGAGATAAGAATGACTCCGAATATATTCACATTAAATAGAGCTGGGATAAATATATTAAAGCACTAATAAGCAATGTAATCATTTCAGAAAATGTCACAGACACACAGTGGAAATCAGAGCATGCTGCACAATACCAATTTTCACCTAGCAATGCATATATTTTTCAGTATCATGCCATGAGTTTGTTGCAGATTTGTGAGCATGACAGTTCTTGTGGTTTCTGTTATTCACTTCAGTGGATGTACGTACACATGCATGGACATTTCATTGAGGGCTGGGACCAGAGAACACTATTTCTCAGGATCCCAGCTGCTTGTGTGTACTGTGATACAATTATAACCCCACAGAGCGCAGTATACCGTAACTCACCGCTCTTGTCTCATAGAGTATGAGCTTCTGAATACCACTGATGATGGGAGCAGCAAGAGGCATTGTGATGACAGGAATGTTCCACGGTTATCTGAAATGCAAAACAAATATTACAAGTGAGATTAGCATGGCGGTAATAGGAGAAACATTCAGAAATGAGAACAGGAGACATTATAATGCTACATAATACTGCAACTAAAATGAAGACTACCACCCAAGTAGGACTGAGCATTTATCCTTAATAACTAACAATTTGTTTTCACTGGAAAACCCCTTAAATTGATGTCCATGTTTGGCTCCAGTGCTGAGTCGCTGGTATGGAAGACCTAATAGAGCATATGGACAGTGGTTGCCTTTAAGGTTTACATCATCATGTTTACATGTAAGTTAGCAGAAGAGAATATGTTTTATATGTTGTATAAGTCTATGATATTAAAGTCATATCTACAGTGTAAAGACCTTTTTACAAAAATCTTTCTGTTCCAAATAATTGCCTCATGTAAATAGGCCCAGCAATCAGTCAACTGAGGTCCATTTGCTTGTTTATCAGATGGTTGAATATTTTATGCGTGGTTAGGGTTTCTGGGTAATGGGGAGCCAGTGAAGGGATTGACAGAGAGGAGAGAATAGTGGGGAATAGCGGGGGGACAGGTGGATTAGTCGGTCAGCAGAGTTTAGGATAGATTGGAGGGGTGCGAGAGTGTTGGAAGGGAGGCCACAGAGCAGGAGGTTGCAGTAGTCAAGGCGGGAGATGATAAGGGCGTGCACTAGTGTTTTTACAGATTCGATGTTGAGGAATGTGCGGATCTGGGAGATATTTTTGAGTTGGAGTCGGCATGAAGTGATTTTTTATAATGTAATACAGGAAGTGGAAAGAGCTTGGATATGTGGTTTGAACTGAAGGAGAGATCAGAGTCCAGGGTTACCCCAAGGCAGCGAGCTTACGGAACTGGGCAGAGTGAATAGCCATTGACTATGATGGATAGGTCAGATGGGGGGGTTGAGTGAGACGGTGGAAAGATGATGAATTCAGTTCTATCCATGTTAAGTTTTAGAAATCTAGCAGAGAAGAAGGATGAAATAGCAGACAGACATTATGGGATTCTGGTTAGTAAGGAGGTGATATCAGGTCCAAAGAGGTAGATCTGTGTGTCATCAGCATAGAGGTGATACTGAAAGCCATGAGCAGTCACAGTCTAAAGGTGTAGATGGAGAAGAGGAGGGGTCCTAGGACTGAACTTTGGGGGACACCGACAGATAGGGGGCGAGATGAGAAGATGGTGTGTGAGTGGGAGATGCTGAATGTCCGGTCTGTTAGGTATGAAGAGATCCAAGATAAGGCCAAGTCTGTAATGCTGAGAGATGAGAGAGTCTGTAGTAAGAGGGAATGGTCCACTGTGTCAAAGGCAGATGACAGGTTCAGGAGGAGGAGGAGGAGGAGGAGGAGGAGGAGGAGGAGGAGGAGGAGGAGGAGGAGGACAGAGTAGTGTCGCTTGGATTTGGCTGTTAGTAGGTTATTGATGACTTTAGTCAGGGCAGTTACAGTGGAATGATGAGGTCGGAAGCCAGATTATAAGCGGTCGAAGAGGGAGCAGGAGAGGTGGGTGGACAGAATACCCTCAAATTAAACCTGAGAGTCTGCAATTTAAGCCCATATTGATTATATAACTGTATTTTGAATATGTTTTGGTAAAACATGACAAAACTTGTGTCAGGCTATGTGCCCACGATGCAGAAATGCTCAGGATTTTTTCCTGAGCGTTTCTGCATCTCACTGGCAGAAAAAAACGCATGCGGATTGTACATGCGTTTTCCTGCCAGGGACATGCGGAAATGGAGCGTTATTTACTGACATTTCCGCATGCGGATTGACAAGCACTTTCCAAGCGATTAGCATCACTTGGAAAGTGCTTGTGACAACTAGGTCACACTATATAAATCCATGCAAACTGCATGGATTTATATAGTGCGACCCGAGAGAGTGGTTAAAAATAAAAAAATAAATGTATACTTACCCTCCGATGGCCCGCGCTGTCCTGCTCACTCCGTTCTCCCTTGCTGGCAGCGTTGGATTGAAAGACCTGCTGACGTCAGCGTCGCGTGACCAGTCACATGACTCTGACGTCAGCGCAGGTCCTTCAATCCACTACAAAGTTCCGGGAAGCAAGCAGGAGCGGTGCGCGGGCCGCCGGAAGGTAAATATACATTTATTTTTTATTTTATTCCTTTTTTACAGATTTTTTTATGGTACCTGAGTGTGGATGAGACTCTCCTCTCCTCTACACCCAGGTACCATCCGCACATTAGAAAGCGCCAATTACGCAAGTACAGATGCAGTCTTGCGGAATTGGTGCGTTTTAATGCAAGTCAATGGTGGCGAAAACGCAGCGCTTCCGCAAAATAATTGGTAGTGCTGCGTTTTTTTCCGCAATGATAATCCGCAGCGGAAATTTCCGCAGCATGTGCACAGCACATGCGGATTATCATTGGGGAACATTGCTGCCCTTCTACCATGCGTTTTTAATGCGTTTCCGCAGCTGCAAAAACGCTGCAGAAACGCATCGTGGGCACACAGCCTCACTGTCCTAATATTTCTGGACCTAACTGCATATAGATAGCTAATAATATAGGATTCACCATTCACAATAGATGATGTCACAGTTCCCCCCTCCCTTCACAATGACCTTTTCACACGGTCATTAGATGTATCAATACAAAACATAAGACCTGACTCAGTGTATTGCCGCTAATGTACATGTGGCTTTCCTGAAAGGACAGGAAGTATAAGAACAGAATAGCCCAAGTGGCCAGTAAAAATTGTAAGGTTTTTTTTTTTTTTTTTAATACAGTTTGCATTATGAAAAATATGTATAAAAAAATTTCAGACATGACAGCTACGACCTATGACAAATGTTAAACTGAATGGGTCCAGAATAATGAACTAAAACAAACTGTACTCACTCTCCAGACAAGCGGTATAAGGCTGGGGTCCCACTATCGTATGGCATCCGATGCGAGAGCATCGCATGCGATATGTTGATGACATTCGTTGTATCACACGCACCCATAGGCTTATATGGGTGTGTGCAATCCGAATCCAGCATGCAATTGCAGCATGCTGGGATTTTTTTTTCAGCCCTATCGCAATCCGATTGGAGTTAGGAAAAAAAACGCCACTGAGCACACCATCATAGGATTACATTGGTCCGAATGCAATCTGATTTTTTTATCGGTCCAATTTAATCGCAAGTGAGAGTGATCCCTTACTCTGCATTTGGTATGATCGCCTGGTAATAAGTGGTCCAAAGTCAAACTAAATTTCATTCAAAATCCCTATTTATTGCTGTAATCTAAGCTATTTTCTAATATATTTGCATTAAAAATTTCCTACCGTTCCCTAACTGCTCAGTCTAACTACTATCCTATTTTTTCCCCATTTCCTGTGTGATAATGCTTTGTTTGAGAATCCCAGTGCATCCTGGGCTACTCAAACGAAGCGTCATCAGGGTCAGAGGCTACGGTCGCGGTCACTGCCACAGCCCACTATCTGAAATGAAGCGTCACCAGTGACACTCGTTTCAGGGGCTGTGCTCTTCAGATTAGTAATAATCAGCCAGCAACAGAGCGGTGTCAGAATCCCCGTTGGAGGAGACAAGCGCCGCCGCCACTAGTGACGTCACTGGTCTCCTGCACGCCAGGTATTCAGACACCGGTCTGTTGCCGGCTGATTATTGCCGATCTGAGCTGACAACAATGCGGACACTGTCACTGTGCAGATTGCACAGTACCCAGCTCGCAGAGAGAGACACAGGAGGGACGAGCACAGCCCCTGAAACGAGCATCACTGATGACGCTTCGTTTCAGGGGTTGGGGGGGGCAGGGGCTGTGGCAGTGATGGCAGCCTCCGCCCCCTGCTCTGATGATGCTTCGATGGAGTATCCAGCATGCACTGGGGATACTCAAACGAAACGTCATCACACAGGAAATAGAAAAAAAATAGAAAACCGGTTAGATAGTGTAGGGAAAGGTAGGGAATTTTTAATGCAAGTATATTAGAAATTTCATGTATTTCATGTTTGCATGCTATAGCGTCACAGAGTGCAACTTTATTTATTAGTTATGAGGATATATGGAGATGGCTACTCTTAGTAAGCACCTGTGCACACCAGGTTTCTGTTTGGAAGTGATGGTCAGTCTTTTGATATTTGTATACAGGTGAGTATAGACTTATTTATTACACTACCGTGGGCCCATCTAGTATAAAATTTTGTAGTAGTGGACAGCCCCTTTAAAATGTATATTTTATTTAATGCAAATGTAAGGCATTCATTTCAGCATTTAATTGACTCCTATTGTCCAAAACTGGAAAAAGAAGGATCCAGTCTTGTTATTAACAGGCAGAATAGCACAGCATTAATAGACTGCAGTTGTATGGTTATTAGTTTATTGGCATTACTCATATTATCTTAATATTTGTTCTGATATGAGGAACCTGTAAAAGAAAAGATGCCAATCCTGGCTCGCTGCTGCCCTCTGCAGGGAAATTATAGTTCACATTTAGGTTTCACGTACAAAAGGTCAGCGCAGAATAAAACCCAATTGTATTAGAAAATGTGATTTCACAGCCATTATTATCATCTTAATGTGCAATATAATCTGTTTTATCCAATCGTAACATAGTTTAGCAAGCTTGATGAATCCCATACATCACTCTAGGCTCTTCCTTGTCTATTAAAAAGTCATCTAATAAAAGGACGACTGGCAGATGGGCACATCAACAGACACAAACAACATAGGACTGGGACTGTAAGGTATAAAGAGATTCCTTTCCATGTATCCTCTATACATTCACAGGCAGAAATACTGGAAACATAATCGAGAGAATGATGTACTATAATATAAGAGATAGTCTAAGTATACATAGCTGGTGGCCTGACAAGTGTATAGATTTATAATACTACTGGGCAATGCCTGACAGCACACATCCTATAAATTAAACATTACAATTTTATCACCGTTATAACAACATTTAATTAAAGAAGTTGTCCAAGACTAAGCTGCTGATGACCTTTACTTAAGATATTATCATCAAAATCAGATTGGCCTAAGCACAACACCTGCAACCCCTACTTATCAGCTCATATCTGGAGCCGTGGATGAAGAAAGTTTATAGTGGACAGAACCAGAAGACAACTGCTCCATACATTGTGTAGTGGGTGTTCCTGGGTACTGCAACTAAGCTCCCATTAAAATGAATATGATCTAAGCTGCAGTATCTAAAGGTGGCCACTGCGCAGTAAGCTGCAGTACCTAAAGATGGCCACTGCGCAGTGCATGGCGCTGTGCTAATCTGGAACAAAAATAAGCGCAGCATGCAAAGAACAAAGGACAGAAACTGCAATGGATCAGTACTAGGACATTAATTTCTGAAAACATGCATCACAGACACATACACCACGTTCCAAATTATTATGTAAATTGGATTTAAGTGTCATAAAGATGAAATTTTTTGTGTTTTTCCCATAAACTCATGGATGGCATTGTGTCTCAGGGCTCTTTGGAACACTGAAATAAATCTAAAACCTGTGATAATTAGTTTGCCAGATGAGCCATATTAAAGGAAAACTACTCAATAAGGACGTTCCACATTAATAAGCAGGCCACAGGTTTCATATGGGAAAAAAAAGGATCTTTCTGTTGCCGAAAAGCATCAAATATTACAATGCATTTGACAGGGTATGAAAACATTAGATAATTCACGACAAGTTAAGTGTAATCATCATACTGTTAAGAGGTTTGCGGCTGACAGAGCACAGATGGGTTAGTGCAGATAAAGGCATAATGAGGAAGGTTTCTGCCAGACAAATTCATCGGATTAAGATACTATTAAAATACCATCAAAAAGTAGCAAGCAGGTATTTGAAGCTGCTGGTGCCTCTGGAGTCCAGCAAACCTTAAGGTGAAGGTGTAGAGTCCACCAGAGGCTTGCAGTTGTGCATAAACCTACTATTCAGCCACCCCTAAGCAGTGTTCACAAGAAGAAACGGTTGCAGTGAGTCCAGACATACATGAAGACCGATTTTAAAACAGTCCTGTTTACTGATGAGTGCCATGTAACCCTGCATGGTCCAGATATATGGAGTAGTGGATGGTCACCATGTCCCAACAACGCTGCGACGTCAGCAAGGAGGTGGCACAGTCATGTTTTGCGCCGGAATCATGATGGTGAGATGGTAGGTCCCTGAAGGTGTGAAAATGACCTCAGCAAAGTATATAGAGTTTCTGACTGATCACTTTCTTCCATGGGACAAAAGGAAGAATCGGGCCCTCTGTAGCAAAATCATCTTCATTCATGACAGTGCATCATCTCATGCTGCAAAGAATACCTCTGGAGTCATTGGCAGCTATGGGCATAGAAAGAGAGAAACTCATGGTGTGACCACCATCCTCCCCTGATCTCAACCCTATTGAGAACCTTTGGAGACTCCTCAAGCAAAAGATCTGAGGGTGGAAGGTCTTTCACATCAAAACAGCAGCTCTGGGAGGCTATTCTGACATCCTGCACAGAAACTCAAGCACCATTTATCCAAAAACTCACAAGCTCAATGGATGCAAGAATTATTAAAGTGATGTTAAAGAAGAACTGCCATCAAAGTTTTTATCCTCTTAATATATTACAGTCATCATATTATAAAGCACTGTATACTTACAATTGCTCATGTTGCCTTTCTACCCAGTTAAATAGTCTCTTTTCTCTGCTATATGTAGAAACAGGAAGTCTCTTGTGCCTGCATTAACCCTTTCGCAAGCCTGGGATTTTCCGTTTTTGCATTTTCGTTTTTTGCTCCCCTTGTTCCCAGAGCCATAGCGTTTTTATTTTTTGGTCAAAATGGCCGTGTGAGGGCTTATTTTTTGCGGGACGAGTTGTACTTTTCAACGCCATTACTACACTGTGTTCCAAATTATTATGCAAATAATATTTTCTCAGATTTTCCCAAATTACCTATATGAATTGCAGTCATTGTAATTTTCCAGTCAAATAACTATTAGAGTACAATTGAAAGGTTTTTGTACAAACTGCCTATGATAACAGTATATTTAAAAAAAAATAAAAAACTCAAACTGCACTCAAAATGCATGTTCCAAATTATTATGCACAGCAGAGTTTTCAACCTTTTCATTTTAATAGAGAACAAAAAAATGGTTATTTTTGAAATTATAAGCATTAGCAGGTTATTACAAACTGAAATCAAACAGTTTCCAACTCAAAACTTTATTCTAGGTGATGTTACATTTGCACATAGGACCCCTTGTTCGAAAGGAGCTTCTGAACTCTCTCGTCCATTGAATTTGTCAGGTTTTGGATGGTTTCTGCTTCAATTGTTTTGCATGAGGACAGAATACCCTCCCAGAGCTGTTGCTTAGATGTGAACTGCCTCCCGCCATCATAGACACTCCTTTTGATGATGCTCCAGAGGTTCTCAATGGGGTTGAGGTCAGGGGAGCATGGGTGCCACACCATAAGTTTGTCCCCTTTTATGCCCATAGCAGCCAGAGATGCAGATGTGTTATGTGCAGCATGAGACGGGGCATTATCAAACGGGAAAAAAATTTCAAGTGCGGTGAAATTACAAAAAAAGTGCAATACCACAGATGTTTTTTATTTTTTTTATTTTTTTTTTTTAACCACGTTCAACTGAATGCTAAAACTGACCTGCCATTATTATTCTCCAGGTCATTACGAGTTCGTAGAGTTCGTAGACACCAAACATGTATAGGTTCTTTTTTATATAAGTGGTGAAAAAAGATTCCAAAGTTTGCTAAAAAAAAAAAAAAAAATGGCGCCATTTTCCAAGACCCGTAGCGTCTCCATTTTTTGGGATCTGGGGCTGGGTGAGGGCTTATTTTTTGCGCGCCAAGCTGAAGTTTTTATTGATACCATTTTGGGGTAGATCCAATGTTTTGATCGCCCGTTATTGCATTTTATTGCAATGTTGCGGTGACCAAAAAACGTAATTCTGGCATTTAGAATTTTTTTCTCGTTACGCCGTTTACTGATCGGATTAATTCTTTTTTTATATTGATAGATCGGGCGATTCTGAACGCGGCGATACCAAATATGTGTATGTGGGGTTTTTTTTTTATTATTTTATTTTGAATGGGGTGAAAGGGGGGTGATTAAAACTTTTATATTTTTTTAAAAACATTTTTTTTTTTCACTTTTTGCTTGCTTCTATAGTCTCTATAGGAGACTAGAAGCAGCACTTGTCTGATCGCCTCTGCTACATAGAGATGATCAGCAGATCACCTGTGTAGCAGAAATGGTCCTGTGCTATGAGCGCCGACCACTAGGTGGCTCATGGCAACCACTAGAGTTTACTGCAGACCCAGGGTTGTCATGCCAACCCATCGGTGACCCGCGATCATGTGACGGGTTCGCCGATGGGCGGGGTAAGTGACGTGCATCCGGTTTGCGCAAGTTAAATGCCGCTGTCAGAGATTGACAGCGGCATTTAACATGTTAACAGCCGCGGGTGGTTTGCGATTCCACCCACAGTTGTTGCGGGCACATGTCAGCTGTAATAATCAGCTGACATGTGCCCGGTTCCGTGCGGGCTCAGCGCCGGAGCCCTCACTGAATCGGGGGGTTACAGCCTTGTGCGTACAATTATGGCACACGCTGTAAAAGGATTAATTAGCCCCCTCTTCAACTCCTAAACCAGCTGCGACCTCATCCGCCATCAAGGACTTTTGCAGTGACTTGAGTGATACAGGGAAAATCGACCTCCTGTTTCTACATCTACTTCAGCTAGTCAGTTTTTAATCACGCGATGTTATAGACCTAATGGAAAAGAGAAGCATTAACTGAGTAGAAGGGCAAAATGGGCAATTATAAGTACACAGTGCTATATAATATGATGATTGCAATATGTTAAGAGGATAAAACTTTTGATGGAAATGATTCTTTAACCTCTTCACGACATCCGCCGTACATGTATGTCGCAGTGGGAGGTGCATTCTCGTAAACCACTATGGAACAATCGAGTCAGCTCACTTACAGAGACAGCGCGATAATCAGCGGGCATCAGCTATATATTATAGCTGACACACTGCAGAAACGCCCACGATCGGTGCTAGCGCCGATGACGGGCATTTAAGCCCTCTAATGCCACTGTCAATAGCGACAGATCGGTATAGAGAGGGAGAGAACTCCCTCTGTGCTCCGATCAGCGTTGCAATTGCATTGTGCTGATGGACTCCATGGTGACCTCAGGCCGAAAGATGGCAGCGGGATCATCCAGGTACGATGGCCTGTAAGTTCCTGGTGAGAAGAGGAGCTGTCACACCTCCTTCCTGTGTTTGAGAGACTGATCTAATACCCTGCAATGCAAAAGCATTGCAGAATATTAGATCAGCGAACAGAGCAGGGAAAGTTGATGTCCTATCCTGGGACAAGTTAAAAAAAGCAAAATAAAGAACAAAAAAATGAAAAAAATGTTATACAAATGAATACATATATCTAATATAATCTGGTATCGCTGTAATCGCGCCGACTCAAAAAATAAAGTCGTCTAATCACTTATAACGCTCGAGGAACGGCGTAAAAAAATAAATAAAACCAATTCTTCACATGCTGTTGATTTGTTCATTCTGCCTCCCAAAGATCGCAGTAAGGCTAGGCGCATATTTATCCTGCGCTCTGCACTGAGCGCTTACACCGGGGTTTCCACGTAAATCTCTGAAATACGTGATTCAGGTGTAACCCCCAGCAGAAAATTCCCTATAATGAGGCAGATGGAGGCACTGTGAACGAAGCCTGGCTTATGATCCGGCAGTGTCCGTGTTTTTAGGCATGCATAAAAGCACGGTCCACCACAATTTTGTCTACCTCTGCAAAGATGGACACCGTTGAACAGAGGCCAAATGGAGTCCAGAGTAACTCTGCTGCCTCATTATAGTGAATGGATCCCTCGGGGGTTTCATCTCAATCACGTCACTCAGGGATTTAATAATAATAATAATTTTTATTTATATAGCGCCAACATATTCCGCAGCACTTTATAATTAAGCGGGGACATGTACAAACAATAAATTCAATACAAGGTGAGACAGTTTAACAGTTACATCAGGAGTGAGGTCCCTGCTCGCAAGCTTACATTCTACAAAGAAATGGGGGGACACAATAGGTGGAAAGTGCTTGTTATTTCAGGTCAGGCAATGATAATAAGTCGGGATTATCATATAAAGCTGTATGATCCGGTCATCATCCTGTATGTTCAAGTGCAATACTCAATTACCGAGTGCAGTTATCGTGTGCATGGAGGGTGTAGAGACAGATGAACAGTAGGCGGCAGATTCTGAATAGTATTTAGGAGGGAACAGGGGAAAGTTAGTTTACTGGGTATTTGAGGTGGTAGGCTTGTTTAAAGAGATGGGTTTTTAAAGCGCGCTTGAAGACATCGGGGCTAGGCATCAATCGGATCGTCTGGGGTACAGCATTCCAGAGAACTGGCGCAGAGCATTCCAGAGAACTGGCGCAGCATGAGAGAAGTCTTGGAGACGGAGGTGCGAGGTTCGGATTATGGGGGATGTTAGTCTTAGGTCATTTGTGGAACCGGAGGGCACGTGTAGGATGATAGACTGAGATGAGAGAGGAGATATAAGGTGGTCCAGAACTGTGGAGAGCTTTGTGGGTGAGAGCAATGAGTTTATATTGGACCCTGTAGTGAATGGGTAACCAGTGTAATGACTGGCACAAGGTGGAGGCATCGGTGAAGCGGCTGGACAGAAATACGACCCTGGCTGCCGCATTCAGGACAGATTGAAGAGGGGAAATTTTGGTAAGAGGGAGACCGATCAGAAGAGAGTTGCAGTAGTCCAGACGAGAGTGAATAAGAGCGACAGTAAGTTTTAGCAGTTTCAAAGGTGAGAAAAGATCGGATTCTGGAGATGTTTTTAAGATGCAGGTGACAAGAGAAAGTGAGTGATCGGATATAGGGAGTAAAGGAAAGGTTAGTGTCGAATATGACCCCAAGGCAGCGGGCGTGCTGCTTGGGAGTTATGGTTGAACCCTCCAAAGTAATTTCGATGTTAGGTAGAGTTAGGTTAGTAGAGGGGGGAAACACAAGAAGTTCAGTTTTGGAGAGATTCAGTTTAAGATAGAGGGAGGACATGATGCTAGACACAGCAGACAAACAATCCTTGGAATTTTGTATTAGGGTAGGGGTGATATCAGGGGAAGAAGTGTATAATTGGGTGTCGTCAGCATAGAGATGATACTGGAACCCAAATCTGCTGATTGTTTGTCCAATAGGGGCAGTGTATAGAGAGAAGCGGAGGGGGCCTAGGACTGAGCCCTGCGGAACCCCGATAGTAAGGGGATGAGGAGGAGAAGAGGAGCCGGCAAAAGATACAGTGAAGGAGAGGTCAGAGAGGTAGGAGGAGAACCAGGAGAGAACAGTTTCCTTGAGGCCTATAGAGCGGAGCATAGTGAGGAGGAGCTGGTGATCCACAGTGTCAAATGCTGCAGAGAGATCCAGGAGAATCAGCAGGGAGCAGTGACCTTTGGATTTGGCTGTTAATAGATCATTAGAGACTTTAGTGAGGGCAGTTTCAGTGTAGAGTGTAAGGAGCGGAAACCAGATTGTAGAGGGTCGAGGAGAGAGTTATCTGAGAGATAGCGGATTAGACGGGAGTGGACCAAGCGTTCCAGGAGTTTAGAGATGAAAGGAAGATTAGAGACAGGTCTGTAGTTAGCAGCACAGTTCTGGTCCAGGGATGGCTTTTTAAGTAAAGGGGTTATGATGGCATGTTTGAATGAGGAGGGAAAGATACCTGAAGAAAGAGAGAGGTTAAATATTTTAGTCAGGTGAGTGGTGACCACCGGTGAGAGGGACTGCAGGAGATGTGAAGGAATGGGGTCACTGTTGCAGGTTGTAGGCCGAGAAGAAGCGAGGAGCTGGGTAACTTCTTCTTCTGTGACAGGCTCAAAGATGGCAAGTGAGCTTGAAGTGCGGCAGGGAAGGGGATCCAGGCACTGAGGAGATTGGGCTGAGATGTCCTGATGGATGTGGTTGATTTTTTCAAAGAAATAAGTGGCCAGATCCTCCCCGCTGAGGTTGGTGGTGGGGGCCTGTGCTTTAGGTTTCAGGAGGGAGTTTAAGGTTTCGAAAAGTCGTTTTGGATTGTTGGACATTGAAGTGATGAGGGTGGTGAAGTAGGATTGTTTGGCCAGATGAAGGGCAGAATTATAGGTTTTGAGCATGAATTTATAGTGAAGTCCTCTGCTAAAAGAGATTTTCTCCACCGACACTCAGCACACCTTGAGCAACGTTGAAGAAAACGTGTTTGCATCGTGTGCCAGGGCTGCCATTGTCTGTGTCGGATCTTTCTGCGAGTAGAAGGAGCAGCTTCATCTAGGGCACTCTTCAGTGTATTATTGTAGTGTGACAATGCTAAGTCTGGACAGGAGAAGGAGGAGATGGGGGCTAAAGATGTGTGGAGATTGTCCATAAGCTGCTGGGTATTAATGGTACGTGTATTCCTATAAGTGTCGTAAGTGGGGGTGTCCCGGGTGAGGAGACAATTCTTAACAGAGAAGGAAAGAAGGTTGTGGTCCGAGAGCGGGAGAGGGGAGTTGGTAAAGTCATCCAGCAAGCAGAGACTGGAAAAAAACAGGTCCAGAGTATTCCCGTCTTCATGGGTAGGAGAATTAGTAAACTGTGAGAGACGGAAAGAAGAGGTTAGAGAAAGTAGATGAGAGGCAGATTGGGAAAGGGGATCATCGATGGGGATGTTAAAGTCGCCCATGATGAGGGTGGGGATGTCACAGGATAGAAAGTGAGGAAGCCAGGTGGCAAAGTGATCCAAGAACTGGCGGGAGGAGCCTGGAGGATTTATATGGAAACCCCTATATACAGTGGGGAAAAAAAGTATTTGATACACTTTCGATTTTGCAAGTTTTCCCACCTACAAAGAATGGAAAGGTCTGTAATTTTTATCGTGGGTACACTTCAACTGTGAGAGACAGAATCTAAAAATAAAAAACAGAAAATTACATTGTATGATTTTTAAATAATTAAATTGCATTTTATTGCATTAAATAAGTATTTGATCACCTACCAACCAGCAACAATTCTGGCTCTCACAGACCTGTTAGTTTCTCTTTAAGAAGCCCTCCTAGTCTGCACTTTTTACCTGGATTTATTACACTGGTTTGAACTCTTTACCTGTGTAAAAGACACCGGTCTACACACTCAATCACACTCCAACCTCTCCTCCATGGCCAAGACCAAAGGGCTGTCTAAGGACACCAGGGACACAATTGTAGACCTGCACAAGGCTGCGATGGGCTACAGGACAATAGGCAAGCAGTTTGGTGAGAATGAAACATTTGGGGCTAAAGCAACATTTTGTGTGAAAAAATTATTTTTTCATTTTCACAGCTCAACATTACCAAATTCTGTGAAACACCTGTGGGTTCAAGGTGCTCACCACACATCTAGAAAAGTTCCTCGAGGGGTGTAGTTTCCAAATTGAGGTCACTTGTGGGGGGTTTCTACTGTTTAAGCATATCAGGGCCTCTTCAAGCATGACATGGCGTCCACTATCTATTCCAGCCAATTTTGCGCTTCATAAGTCAAATGGCGCTCCTTCCCTTCCGAGCCCTGCTGTGCATCCAAACAGTAGTTTTCCACCACATATGGGGTATCATTGTACTCAAGAAAAATTACACAACAAATTTTGAGGTCCATTTTCTCCTGTTACCCTTGTGAAAATAAAAAAATTGCAGCTAAAGCAACATTTTTGTGGGAAAGTTTAATATTTTAGTTTTTTCCTTCCACATTTCATTAATTTCTGTGAAGCACCTAAATGCTTAATAAACTTCTTGAATGTGGTTTTGAGCACATTGAGGGGTGCAGTTTTTAGAATGGTGTCACTTTGGGGTATTTTGTGTCACATATGCCCCTCAAAGTCACTTCAAATGTGATGTGGTCCTTAAAAAAATGGGACCACATCACTACCTAATTTAAAAAAAAAGTTTAAAAAATAATGCTGATGTAAAAGTAGACATGTGGGAAATGTTATTTATTAACAATTTTGAGTGACATAACTCTCTGGTTTAAGGGCATAAGAATTAAGTTTGAAAATTGAGAAATTTTCCAAATTGTCTCCAAATTTCTTCTATTTTCATAAATAAATGCTAAAAACTCCAGACCTAAATTTACCACTAACAAAGTACAATGTGTCATGAAAAAAAAACAATTTCAGAATCACTTGGATCCATTGAAGCGTCCCAGAATTATTACCACTGGTCAGAATTGTAAAATTTGGCCCATTCATCAAGGTGAAAACAGGCTGGGGGTGAACATATAACTTGGCCTATTAACATGTTTTTTGATTGAAAAAGCTTTTGATTCCAGTAAGGCCATGTGCACACATTCAGTATTTGGTGAGTTTTTTACCTCAATATTTGTAAGCCAAAGCAAGGAGTGGGTGATAAATACAGAAATGGTGACATGTTTCTATTATACTTTTCCTCTGATTGTTCCTCTCCTGGTTTTGGCTTATAAATACTAAAGGTTGATGATTTTAACATTATACTGACTCATTTGCATAGACCATTTAGGAAAATCAGAGGAAAATAGCATTTGCATAGTAATTTGGAAAGCGGTATACTTTGCTGTAAATTTTAGGTCAAGAGACTCACAGTCAGTCCATACATCACGGGTCGTACCTGCACTCTGAAAGTTAGATGTGTAAAGTTGGCTTAATGCTGAGTTTATCATTTTTACCACACGGACGCCAATAGGCATTTAAGAATTAAAAATGGAATACCCCTTCAAGTCCCTTTCAGGTCTGGTCATTAAGGGGTTAAAATATTCAGAGAAAAGCATATAGATTTCACAAAAATGTTTTGAGTCAAAGCTAGACAGCAGTAGCAGCTCCCTCCCACCCATGAAGGTCACATGCCTTCTTTCACTTGGCCGCAGAAGCAGGAAGTAGTTGGGTAACTGTGGAGCTTAGAGCTGGAATGTGCTGTGTCAAAGCTACAACTCCGCTCCATTCACTTTATCCTAGTGATTGCCATGCAGTGTGTGACAACATGCTGCGGCTGGCCATAATTCCACCCACATGGTGAATCAATGGGCGCACATTTCGGTTTTATAATCATGTGGCTATTGGCCCGTGGTATGGCCAGCTGAAGTGTGTGGACGCACCATTCCTGATATGAAAAGCTGTGTGACACTCCTATTTGAAGTGGAGCTCAAGTAGTGTTCCACTCCAAATATGAAGTTTATATGAACTTGGCACTCCAAAACTTGATGCGAGTAATTTATTGTGTTTCTCAGGGCAATCCATTGTATTAATTTGATGTTTCGTACAATTATTAGGCCTTCTTGGTGACAGATTCCCTTTGACAGTCGCAAGTGGAGAGCTGCTCCATACACGGCTGTTAGAGGCAGATGCTGGATGTGTGTCACAGCCATTATCTGCCAGGTATGGGGCGGACTCACCCCGTGAGCCTGGTCCTGACTTGCGCTGTACATGTACATCGGATGGTGGGAAAGTGTTAAAGGAGTTGTCCAGTCTCAGAAAAAAAAGTCTGCAGGCATTCTATGTAATTGGAGCCTGCCGAATCATGACAGTCTGCAATGTGCATGCTGCCATGATTCCTATGTATTCCCTATACAAGTGAGTGGTCATGTGACCACATACATGTGATTTGCATACTTGTGGTCATGCACTGCCCAGTCAGACCTGGCAAAAAGAGAACTGTAGAAGGGTAAGCTCAGGAGTCTAGCCATCATGTGACCGCAAATATGCAAATCATATACATATGGTCATGTGACCACCATAGCAGGGAATACATGGAATCAGGACAGTGTGAGCGTTGCAAACTGTCAAGATTTGGCACTCTACTGATATGTGAGTGGTGTGTGTATGTGTGAAGTGCATGTGTGAAGTGCGTGTGTGAAGTGCGTGTGTGTGCGCGGCCCAGATTGCTAATCAGCCCTTCCGGGTGCTTTCCCGGTGGGCCACAGTGTGGCACTGCTTGGGGGGGCTGCCAGCCCGTTTTTACAGCTGTCGGCCACTTTAATTTTCCGGGTGCCTGCCCTGGTGGGTCAGCATCAATGGGTGCAGGGCGCACGCACGCAGCGTTCATCATTTGAACACTGTGATGCACATGTGGCTGGAGTCGGTAACGTGCTGAAGCTGATATGTGTCAGCGCGTTCAGTGAGCAGAGAATGTGCGCTCTGCTCTCCCGCTCGCGGCCCTAGCAACGCTGCAGCCGCTGCCCCCCCTAGAACAGCAGGGAACAAGGTTAGTATTTTTTTTAGCATCAAACAGTACTTTGTGGGGGCCATCATACCATATGGACCATCATACGTGGGGACCATCATACCATATGGACCATCATATGTGGGGGCCATCATATCATGTGGACCATCATATGTGGGGGCCATCATACCATGTGGGGGCCATCATACCATGTGGGGGCCATCATACCATGTGGGGGCCATCATACCGTGGGGGCCATCATACCGTGGGGGCCATCATACCATGTGGGCCATTATATGTGGGGGCCATAATACCATGTAGGCCATCATACGTGAGGCCATCGTATCATGTGCAGGGCTGTATGTGAGGCCATCGTATTATGTGCAGGGCTGTATGTGGGGCCATCTTATTATGTGCAGGGCTGTATGTGGGGCCATCTTATTATGTGCAGGGCCATCTTCTTATGTGCAGGGCTGTATGTGGGGCCATCTTATTATGTGCAGGGCCATCTTCTTATGTGCAGGGCTGTATGTGGGGCCATCTTCTTATGTGCAGGGCTGTATGTGGGGCCATCTTCTTATGTGCAGGGCTGTATGTGGGGCCATCTTATGTGCAGGGCTGTATGTGGGGCCATCTTATTATGTGCAGGGCTGTATGTGGGGCCATCTTATTATGTGCAGGGCCATCTTCTTATGTGCAGGGCTGTATGTGGGGCCATCTTCTTATGTGCAGGGCTGTATGTGGGGCCATCTTATTATGTGCAGGGCCATCTTCTTATGTGCAGGGCTGTATGTGGGGCCATCTTCTTATGTGCAGGGCTGTATGTGGGGCCATCTTCTTATGTGCAGGGCTGTATGTGGGGCCATCTTATGTGCAGGGCTGTATGTGGGGCCATCTTATTATGTGCAGGGCTGTATGTGGGGCCATCTTATTATGTGCAGGGCCATCTTCTTATGTGCAGGGCTGTATGTGGGGCCATCTTCTTATGTGCAGGGCTGTATGTGGGGCCATCTTCTTATGTGCAGGGCTGTATGTGGGGCCATCTTCTTATGTGCAGGGCTGTATGTGGGGCCATCTTCTTATGTGCAGGGCTGTATGTGGGGCCATCTTCTTATGTGCAGGGCTGTATGTGGGGCCATCTTATTATGTGCAGGGCTGTATGTGGGACCATCTTATTATGTGCAGGGCCATCTTCTTATGTGCAGGGCTGTATGTGGGGCCATCTTCTTATGTGCAGGGCTGTATGTGGGGCCATCTTCTTATGTGCAGGGCCATCTTCTTATGTGCAGGGCTGTATGTGGGGCCATCTTATTATGTGCAGGGCCATCTTCTTATGTGCAGGGCTGTATGTGGGGCCATCTTCTTATGTGCAGGGCTGTATGTGGGGCCATCTTCTTATGTGCAGGGCTGTATGTGGGGCCATCTTCTTATGTGCAGGGCTGTATGTGGGGCCATCTTCTTATGTGCAGGGCTGTATGTGGGGCCATCTTCTTATGTGCAGGGCTGTATGTGGGGCCATCTTCTTATGTGCAGGGCTGTATGTGGGGCCATCTTCTTATGTGCAGGGCTGTATGTGGGGCCATCTTCTTATGTGCAGGGCTGTATGTGGGGCCATCTTCTTATGTGCAGGGCTGTATGTGGGGCCATCTTCTTATGTGCAGGGCTGTATGTGGGGCCATCTTCTTATGTGCAGGGCTGTATGTGGGGCCATCTTCTTATGTGCAGGGCTGTATGTGGGGCCATCTTCTTATGTGCAGGGCTGTATGTGGGGCCATCTTCTTATGTGCAGGGCTGTATGTGGGGCCATCTTCTTATGTGCAGGGCTGTATGTGGGGCCATCTTCTTATGTGCAGGGCTGTATGTGGGGCCATCTTCTTATGTGCAGGGCTGTATGTGGGGCCATCTTCTTATGTGCAGGGCTGTATGTGGGGCCATCTTCTTATGTGCAGGGCTGTATGTGGGGCCATCTTCTTATGTGCAGGGCTGTATGTGGGGCCATCTTCTTATGTGCAGGGCTGTATGTGGGGCCATCTTCTTATGTGCAGGGCTGTATGTGGGGCCATCTTCTTATGTGCAGGGCTGTATGTGGGGCAATCTTCTTATGTGCAGGGCAGTATGTTGAGCCATCTTATTATGTGCAGGACTGGCACATAAGATGGCGGCCGCATAATCCGCTCCAGACCAGCAGTCATCCGCAGTGTGTTGTCGTTTCTGCCCCAATCTGCAGCAGTCTGGGTCACTGGATGAGTTTGTGTTCTATCCAGCCCTGAAACAAAGAAAATGACGGCACTTCCACTACAAAAACTAGGTGTGAACAGGTGCTTACTAAGAGCAGCTACCTCCATATATAATGAACAAATAAAGTAGCACACTGTAACACTGAGTATATAGATATGAAATATGAATAGCATAACTGCTGTAGAAAATAGAAATAAATGAAAACATTTTTTGAAAATTTTTTTAGCGCATGTAAATATGAAGTATGGAAAATGAATAGCATTACTGCTGTAAATAAATGAGAAATCTTAGCGCATAAATTGGCCAATTTATGTGTACCTGACAGCCGCGGTAAGGCGTTTCTCGATGTCAGGACCTACCAATGTGAATACCTCTCTAAGAGACCTCCATCTGCTTATGTGTGGGAAAGACAGATTCTGATGCATTTAAAACCACCTGCGGCATGGGGGTGGGGGTGGAGTGCTCAGTCAACGCTGAATCTAGTAACAAAGAAAATGACAGCACTTCCACTACAAAAACTAGGTGTGAACAGGTGCTTACTAAGAGCAGCTACCTCCATATATAATGAACAAATAAAGTAGCACACTGTAACACTGAGTATATAGATATGAAATATGAATAGCATAACTGCTGTAGAAAATAGAAATAAATGAAAAAAATTTTTGAATTTTTTTTTAGCGCATATAAATATGAAGTATGGAAAATGAATAGCATTACTGCTGTAAATAAATGAGAAATCTTAGCGCATAAATTGGCCAATTCATGTGTACCTGACAGAAGCGGTAAGGCGTTTCTCGATGTCAGGACCTATCAATGTGAATACCTCTCTAAGAGACCTCCGTCTGCTTATGTGTGGGAAAGACAGATCCTGATGCATTTAAAACCACCTGCGGCATGGGGGTGGGGGTGGAGTGCTCAGTCAAATAGAAATAAATGGAGGTAGCTGCTCTTAGTAAGCACCTGTTCACACCTAGTTTTTGTAGTGGAAGTGCCGTCATTTTCTTTGTTACTAGATTCAGCGTTGACTGAGCACTCCACCCCCACCCCCATGCCGCAGGTGGTTTTAAATGCATCAGGATCTGTCTTTCCCACACATAAGCAGATGGAGGTCTCTTAGAGAGGTATTCACATTGGTAGGTCCTGACATCGAAAAACGCCTTACCGCGGCTGTCAGGTACACATGAATTGGCCAATTTATGCACTAAGATTTCTCATTTATTTACAGCAGTAATGCTATTCATTTTCCATACTTCATATTTACATGCGCTAAAAAATTTTTTCAAAAAATGTTTTCATTTATTTCTATTTTCTACAGCAGTTATGCTATTCATATTTCATATCTATATACTCAGTGTTACAGTGTGCTACTTTATTTGTTCATTATATATGGAGGTAGCTGCTCTTAGTAAGCAGCTGTTCACACCTAGTTTTTGTAGTGGAAGTGCCGTCATTTTCTTTGTTACTAGATTCAGCGTTGACTGAGCACTCCACCCCCACCCCCATGCCGCAGGTGGTTTTAAATGCATCAGGATCTGTCTTTCCCACACATAAGCAGATGGAGGTCTCTTAGAGAGGTATTCACATTGGTAGGTCCTGACATCGAGAAACGCCTTACCGCGGCTGTCAGGTACACATGAATTGGCCAATTTATGCGCTAACATTTCTCATTTATTTACAGCAGTAATGCTATTCATTTTCCATACTTCATATTTACATGCGCTAAAAAAATTTTCAAAAATTTTTTTCATTTATTTCTATTTTCTACAGCAGTTATGCTATTCATATTTCATATCTATATACTCAGTGTTACAGTGTGCTACTTTATCTATCCAGCCCTGAGACACATTTAGTAAATTTAATGGGGTTGTCCACTCTTAACATTGATGACTCATCCTTAGGATAGGGCATTAATGTCTCATCTGTGTGGCTGTGACACCTGGCACCCTCGCAGATCAGCTGTTCTCACAGCTCAGTTATGGCACAGGACAGCTCCGCCCACTGTATAGCGGCCGCAGCCGGGTACTGCAGATTCATCACCTACTTAAAGGGAACCTGTCACATCCTAGTTGCAATGTACACAGCCCCCATAGCGTTGTTAGTGACACAATGTGCATCACTAACCAGCTGTTTTCATGAAATCAGTGGTAGTATAATGATGTTATAACATTTTATATACTTTGTCTTACCCTCTTGTATTTAGTCATAGGGGTGTGATTCTCAGATTCAGTCATAGGCGGTCGCCGCGTTCAGTTAGTGCTGGCGCCACCCATGACATTAGAATACTGCTCCTGGCAAGCGCTAGGTTTGAGGGGCGCATGCGCCTTTGCACGCGCCGGGAGCCACAGATCACAACGCGTGCGCACTGAAGCTGGTAATCACACAGCCTCAGTGCGCACGCGCCGGACCAGCGGCCTGACGTGTGCAAATGCGTATGCGCCCCTCAAACCTACGGCTTGCCAGGCGCAGTATTCAAATATCATGGGCGGCGCCAGCACTAACTCCCAACATTACACTATGTTAGTAGTCAGCGAGCTGCACCTCTGACAAAAACTGTGCACTGGGTGGAAAACCCCTATAACTAGAAGGTAGGGTGGGCTGAGTGTATAAATTATAATTATTACAATATGCACTGACCTTAGGTCCTCCTGCAGCTAGAGACATACACAGAAGTAGTCCTAATTCTGGTTCCCAATTTCAAAACCAAAAACACTCAGCGGGGTCAGGGGCATAGGCGCAGTCACAGAATGGAGTATCTCCCAACTTTTAAAGGCAAAGTCATTTTTCACCTATTGATCTCCCTTAGCATTCTCACCCACAAATGGTACAGAACAGGCAGCATAAAAAAGATAAACTACTTAAAAACAGCGATTTGCATGTGGGCTGCTTTGGTTTGTGTTCCAGGGCTAATTTTCTGTCCCAGACCAGGCCCTGTGTGTGTATGTGTGAGCTGCATGTATAGGAGTGAGCGGGCACCTGCAGGCGTGCTGCATGTTACGGACGTGCGTGCGGCCTGCCTGCGTGGGACGCCGACGCGTGCGCCTGACCTCTATGTGCGTGGGCTGTGTATCCGTGCTGCGTGCGCCTGACCTCTATGTGCGGGCGGTGTATCCGTGCTGCGTGCGCCTGACCTCTATGTTCGTGGGCTGTGTATCCGTGCTGCGTGCGCCTGACCTCTATGTGCGGGCTGTGTATCTGTGCTGCATGCGCCTGACCTCTATGTGCGTGGGCTGTGTATCCGTGCTGCGTGTGTCTGACCTGTATGTGCGGGCTGTGTATCCGTGCTGCGCGTGTCTGACCTGTATGTGCGGGCTGTGTATCCGTACTGCGCGTGTCTGACCTGTATGTGCGGGCTGTGTATCCGTACTGCGTGTGTCTGACCTGTATGTGCGGGCTGTGTATCCGTGCTGCGTGTGTCTGACCTGTATGTGCGGGCTGTATATCCGACCTGTATGTGCGGACTGTGTATTCGTGCTGCGTGTGTCTGACCTCTATGTGCGGGCTGTGTGTGTCTGCTATATGATTGATGTGCATGTCACTAAACAGAATAGGACCTGAGCACCAAAGAAAGAATAATGAGCAATTCTTAATGTGAGAATCTCATTATTATTTAGCTACCAACTGCGTACCAATGCCATATTAGTACAACATGAAGCAGTTTAAAAGGGATTTTCTCTTTCAGTAAATTCAAGTTAATAATAAGAAACATCAAGAGCTGTGCTCCCCTTCCCCGGGTCCAGCGGTGAGTCTTCGAGACTGCTCCTGGTGTCTGGCATTGCTTGTGGCTCGGACCCCATGTCGAGAGCGGCAGATTAGGGTGCTTTCACAATGCGCTTTTCTCCACATTCCGGAACGAGATTCGGACGTATGTGCCGACGGGGCCATAGACTATAAATGTGTGCTCGGATGTTCATCATTTTCGGGTGTATACGCCTACTGGAGGCGGACACAGACCTAGTAGACTAGTATCTTCGGGAGCTCAGCTAGCATTAGACGGAAGGTCCCCTTCAGAGCACTGACTGGCTGCAGTGCTGTCGATGTGATGCTGCTAATGCCGGACAGTGGGAGCAGCGTTGCAGACTTAACGGTGGACCTGGGGAAGGAGAGTACAGCACGGGATGCACTAATTTGCAGCTGGGAACATTAACTGAAGGCAACAACCCCTCAAAGCTGTGGCGTACCGCCAATGGCGGCAGGCCACGCGACTGCTATGGGGCCCGTGAGCTGGGGGGGGCCCCATAGCAGTCGCCCCCCTCCTGCACTCCCCGCTCAGCTGCTTGATTGCCGCCGCCGCCCACCGGCACTGTCTTCAGGCATGGCCACGCGCAGTGCGCTGTGCGGCTGTGTATTGTAGTAATGACACGGCAGGGGCGACACTGCGCCTTTAATTGTGCTTGTGTCACCCTTCCGTCATTACTAGCAGACACAGCCGCACAGCGCACTGCACGCGGCCATGCCTGAAAACAGTGCCGGGGGGCAGCGGCGGCAATCAAGTAGCGGAGCGGGAGGTGCAGGAGGGGAGCCCCAATGAAGAAGGGGCCCTGATGAAGGCAGGCCCCGATGAAGGCAGGCCCCGAGGGGGGCACTGGATGAAGGCAGGCCCCGAGGGGGGCACTGGATGAAGGCAGGCCCCGAGGGGGGCACTGGATGAAGTGCCGTCAATTAAGCAGCGCCGGTGGAGCAGGAGGGGGGCCCTGATGAAGTGCCAGCAATCAAACACCGCCGGAGGTCCTCCCTGTGGAGATGCTGGGGAAGCGGTGTGGGCCTGTGAGGGCCATCAGATAAGCCGGCGGCCGTGCACAGCTGGACCGGACACAGGCCAAGGGGCAGGTGAGTGAGGCTTGTCGCCAGATTCCCCAATCCCCATATTAAATATATTTCAAATGTGTCTTGTGTGTATGTCAGTGTGTATGACTGTGTATATATATATTTGTCTGTTTTATGTGTTTTTAAGAATGTGTTCAAATACGTGTGTATGTGTACTTATCTATATATGTGTACTATGTGAATGTCTGCGTACCGCGTGCGCGCATGTCTGCGTACTGTGTCATCATACACTCAGCATGTCGGCGTACCGCGTGCATGTCGGCGTACTGTGTGTGTGCGTCTGTGTAATGTGCCATCATACACTCAGCTATAGGAGACAGGCAGTGGCAGGCTCGTGTCATCATACACTCAGCTATGGGAGACAGGCAGTGGCAGCGTCGTGGCATCATACACTCAGCTATGGGAGACAGGCAGTGGCAGCGTCGTGGCATCATACACTCAGCTATGGGAGACAGGCAGTGGCAGCGTCGTGCCATCATACACTCAGCTATGGGAGACAGGCAGTGGCAGCGTCGTGCCATCATACACTCAGGCGTGAGAGAAATCATTTCCCGGCACAATCCCATAAGGTGGGCACCTCTACTTTCTGTATACCTTTTCCCATTACTTACTCTCCCTATAAGCGCTTTTTAATTTGTTTTTTATTTCCACCCTTTAATAAAACTGGTGTGCAAAAATACAATCTTAATGAACCTGGCCCACATCCATGTCCAGGGTCTGCAGTAAGTTAGGGGTCTTGTTTTCCTGTGACCAGCGGTCCACGTGTTCCCCTGTGAAGTGCTCCCCAGGCGGACAGCTGTGAATCAGACATATTGGAGAGATGGCCCCCCCACTCCAGTAACAAATCCCAGAGCCAAAATCCTCTTCACAACCAGTGGGAAAAAAACTGGCACATGTGTGTGCGCGTGTCTGAGTACTGTGTGTGTTCATGTGTGCATATGTGAAAGATGAGGGGACAGCCTGGGCCCTGTGTACTATACCTATATTTCTCCGCCGTATCTGTGCATCATGAATGTTGGTATATATTAAAGGGCCCACTGAGACTCTTTCGCCCGGGGCCCACGAAAACCTGGAGTCGGCCCTGGTTGACAGCACTGATGGAGGAGGAAACGTCATGAGACACTCTCTCTCCCATCATTCCTCCTCTGAGTCTGACGCAGCGGCGTGATGACGCTCCGCACTCTGTCAGACAGTGGAGCTGGCAGCTGCTGAGGTGATGACAGAGACGCGCTGCAGAGACTGAAGCAGCGGGGAACGAGGAGCGGTAAGTATGTATTTATTTAAAAATCAGTGAGTACTGATAAAACTGGAGGACTGGGGGCTGCATTTTACCCTATGGAGAGCTGCATTATACTGCGTACAGGACCATGGGGTGCATTATACTGTGTGGAGGACCATGGGGAGTGCATTATACTGCATACAGGACCATGGAGAGAGCATTATACCGCGTGGAGGACCATGGCGAGTGCATTATACCGCGTGGAGGACCATGGCGAGTGCATTATACCGCGTGGAGGACCATGGCGAGTGCATTATACCGCGTGGAGGACCATGGCGAGTGCATTATACCGCGTGGAGGACCATGGCGAGTGCATTATACCGCGTGGAGGACCATGGCGAGTGCATTATACCGCGTGGAGGACCATGGCGAGTGCATTATACCGCGTGGAGGACCATGGCGAGTGCATTATACCGCGTGGAGGACCATGGCGAGTGCATTATACCGCGTGGAGGACCATGGCGAGTGCATTACACCGCGTGGAGGACCATGGCGAGTGCATTACACCGCGTGGAGGACCATGGCGAGTGCATTACACCGCGTGGAGGACCATGGCGAGTGCATTACACCGCGTGGAGGACCATGGCGAGTGCATTACACCGCGTGGAGGACCATGGCGAGTGCATTACACCGCGTGGAGGACCATGGCGAGTGCATTACACCGCGTGGAGGACCATGGCGAGTGCATTACACCGCGTGGAGGACCATGGCGAGTGCATTACACCGCGTGGAGGACCATGGCGAGTGCATTACACCGCGTGGAGGACCATGGCGAGTGCATTACACCGCGTGGAGGACCATGGCGAGTGCATTACACCGCGTGGAGGACCATGGCGAGTGCATTACACCGCGTGGAGGACCATGGCGAGTGCATTACACCGCGTGGAGGACCATGGCGAGTGCATTACACCGCGTGGAGGACCATGGCGAGTGCATTACACCGCGTGGAGGACCATGGCGAGTGCATTACACCGCGTGGAGGACCATGGCGAGTGCATTACACCGCGTGGAGGACCATGGCGAGTGCATTACACCGCGTGGAGGACCATGGCGAGTGCATTACACCGCGTGGAGGACCATGGCGAGTGCATTACACCGCGTGGAGGACCATGGCGAGTGCATTACACCGCGTGGAGGACCATGGCGAGTGCATTACACCGCGTGGAGGACCATGGCGAGTGCATTACACCGCGTGGAGGACCATGGCGAGTGCATTACACCGCGTGGAGGACCATGGCGAGTGCATTACACCGCGTGGAGGACCATGGCGAGTGCATTACACCGCGTGGAGGACCATGGCGAGTGCATTACACCGCGTGGAGGACCATGGCGAGTGCATTACACCGCGTGGAGGACCATGGCGAGTGCATTACACCGCGTGGAGGACCATGGCGAGTGCATTACACCGCGTGGAGGACCATGGCGAGTGCATTACACCGCGTGGAGGACCATGGCGAGTGCATTACACCGCGTGGAGGACCATGGCGAGTGCATTACACCGCGTGGAGGACCATGGCGAGTGCATTATACCGCGTGGAGGACCATGGCGAGTGCATTATACCGCGTGGAGGACCATGGCGAGTGCATTATACCGCGTGGAGGACCATGGCGAGTGCCTTATACCGCGTGGAGGACCATGGCGAGTGCCTTATACCGCGTGGAGGACCATGGCGAGTGCCTTATACCGCGTGGAGGACCATGGCGAGTGTCTTATACCGCGTGGAGGACCATGGCGAGTGTCTTATACCGCGTGGAGGACCATGGCGAGTGTCTTATACCGCGTGGAGGACCATGGCGAGTGTCTTATACCGCGTGGAGGACCATGGCGAGTGTCTTATACCGCGCGGAGGACCATGGCGAGTGTCCTATGCCGCGCGGAGGACCATGGCGAGTGTCCTATGCCGCGCGGAGGACCATGGCGAGTGCATTATGCCGCGCGGAGGACCATGGCGAGTGCATTATGCCGCGCGGAGGACCATGGCGAGTGCATTATGCCGCGCGGAGGACCATGGCGAGTGCATTATGCCGCGCGGAGGACCATGGCGAGTGCATTATGCCGCGCGGAGGACCATGGCGAGTGCATTATGCCGCGCGGAGGACCATGGCGAGTGCATTATGCCGCGCGGAGGACCATGGCGAGTGCATTATGCCGCGCGGAGGACCATGGCGAGTGCATTATGCCGCGCGGAGGACCATGGCGAGTGCATTATGCCGTGCGGAGGACCATGGCGAGTGCATTATGCCGAGTGGAGGACCATGGCGAGTGCATTATGCCGAGTGGAGGACCATGGCGAGTGCATTATGCTGAGTGGAGGACCATGGCGAGTGCATTATGCTGAGTGGAGGACCATGGCGAGTGCATTATGCTGAGTGGAGGACCATGGCGAGTGCATTATGCTGAGTGGAGGACCATGGCGAGTGCATTATGCTGAGTGGAGGACCATGGCGAGTGCATTATGCTGAGTGGAGGACCATGGCGAGTGCATTATGCTGAGTGGAGGACCATGGCGAGTGCATTATGCTGAGTGGAGGACCATGGCGAGTGCATTATTCTGAGTGGAGGACCATGGCGAGTGCATTATTCTGAATGGAGGACCATGGCGAGTGCATTATACTGTGTGGAGGACCATGGCGAGTGCATTATACTGTGTGGAGGACCATGGCGAGTGCATTATACTGTGTGGAGGACCATGGCGAGTGCATTATACTGTGTGGAGGACCATGGCGAGTGCATTATACTCTGTGGAGTGTGGAGAGGTGTGGGGCCATTATACTGTATGTAGGCCCATTATACTGCATGGAGGACTGTGTGGGGGTCACAGTTGGAGGATCATACTGTGTTGGGGTCACCATACTTTGCCTTGGGAGTTGAGGTGGGATACAATAGGGTCATTATACTGTGAATGTGGAGGAATTCACCATGGGGGTATCATACTGTGTTTGGGGACACTTTTGTTGGCATTGTTGGCATCACACTTTATGGGGCAATGAAAAAGGAATCTAGGACTTCAGCAGGAGGAAAATTACTGTGTAAAGGCTGGAAAGTTGTGAGATCTGCTCTTCTGTGACCCCAACGAATATTTACTTTTTTTTTGGGGGGGGGGGGGGGGGCAATTAGAACTTCTGCTATGGGGCCCCATGATTCCTATGTACGCCCCTGCCTCAAAGTTATATTGTGGCACTGCAGCCCTCAGACTAAATGAGGTTGTGCACCTCGCTTTATATCACTGGTAACAGACGTCCCCACAGCCAGGCACAAGTAGGAAGGACACACACGGGCGCCACAGCCCTCGCCTCAGTCACACACATCCCCTTCCCGCCCCCTCAGTCCTCTGAGAAAACCCAGCTGAGCATTACCTGTACCGCGGACGAGGAACATCAGCTGAGCTCTGGTCAGACAGACGTTGAACGTTACTACGTAATGACGTCACACGTTCTGACGCTGCCAGCATTGCCTCGGGACAGCCTGAGAGCCCCATACTCATACTGCGGTTACTCAGGGCAATCAGTGTCACTGGAGACCCGCAAGCAGAGGGTGTGGGGGAGGCCGATGGCACTCGGTAGTCGCCGATAGCACCCGAGCACTGCTGTCACCTGCACCTCCCTGTCAGCGCGCCTCACGTGACCGGCAGACAAGTTGGTTTGGGGTGGGCGGAGCAGTCGCCATAGTGATGTACACAAATCAGTGCGAAGGCTGAGCGGAGAGAGTGAGGGCGCTGATGTGAGTATATACTGTATATACCGGGCATCTCTGAGGGGCCGAGCCTGCTGCCATTACTGAGCTGCAGTATTATCAGGCTCATGTGAACAGGACTGAGCGGACATCATTAAAACAGTACCTGGCAGGATTGCACCACTTTGTGCTAATGATCAATTATAAATGTAATCGCTTGTAAGAAAGTGTCGTAAAAACTCTGAAAGTGGCAGTGAAAGGGTTATCCCCACAAAACAAGGTATCCCCTATCCATGGGGAGAAGGTGCCCATGCCCCACTCCAGGCATTGTCTATGGGACACTAAGGCCACAGCCCCACTCCAGGCATTGTCTATGGGACGCTAAGGCCACAGCCCCACTATCAGTATTTGGTCAGTATTTTATCAGAGAAAAGGTATAATAGAAACAAGTCACCAATTCTGCATTTATCACCCACTCCTGGTTTTGTCTCCCACTCCTGAGAAAAAATACTGACCGAATACTGATAGTGGGGCCGTGGCCTAATAATGATTATTGCACCACCTCCAATAACCAGCTCGCCGGGTGCCCCTATGATTGGATCCCCAGCAGCAGGTTGTCCCCTATAGGATAGGTAGGAGAGATCATGTTTTTTTGGAAATAACCCTTTAATCGTCTGTGATAGAATTGTTATGAGGCTATTAAATGATCCATAAAGGATTAAACTAATGGTCATGCTGTACAGCCAGCGAAGCTGGACCCCACTACTGACTGACTGACTCTTTATGTTGCTGCCAATTTTTTTTTCCACTGGTTGTGAAGAGGATTTTGGCTCTGGGATTTGTTACTGGAGTGGGGGGGCCATCTCTCCAATATGTCTGATTCACAGCTGTCCGCCTGGGGAGCACTTCACAGGGGAACACGTGGACCTCTGGTCACAGGAAAACAAGACCCCTAACTTACTGCAGACCCTGGACATGGATGTGGGCCAGGTTCATTAAGATTGTATTTTTGCACACCAGTTTTACTAAAGGGTGGAAATAAAAAAAGAAAAACAAATTACAAAGCGCTTATGGGGTGAGTAAGTAATGGGAAAAAGTATACAGAAAGTAGAGGTGCCCACCTTATGGGATTCTGCCAGGAAATGATTTCTCTCACGGCTGAGTGTATGATGGCACGATGCTGCCACTGCCTATCTCCCATAGCTGAGTGTATGATGGCACGACGCTGCCACTGTCTATCTCCCATAGCTGAGTGTATGATGCCACGACGCTGCCACTGCCTGTCTCCCATAGCTGAGTGTATGATGCCACGACGCTGCCACTGCCTGTCTACCATAGCTGAGTGTATGATGGCACGACGCTGCCACTGCCTGTCTACCATAGCTGAGTGTATGATGGCGCGACGCTGCCACTGCCTGTCTCCCATAGCTGAGTGTATGATGCTATGATGCTGTCACTGCCTGTCTCCCATAGCTGAGTGTATGATGCCACGAGATTGCCACTGCCCATCTACCATAGCGGAGTGTATGATGGCACGACGCTGCCACTGCCTGTCTCCCATAGCTGAGTGTATGATGACACGAGACTGCCACTGCCTGTCTCCCATAACTGAGTATATGATGGCACGACGCTGCCACTGCCTGTCTCCCATCGATGAGTGTATGATGACACGACGCTGCCACTGCCTGTCTCCCATAGCTGAGTGTATGATGGCACGACGCTACCACTGCCTGTCTCCCATAGTTGAGTGTATGATGGCACGACGCTGCCACTGCCTGTCTCCCATCGATGAGTGTATGATGACACGACGCTGCCACTGCCTGTCTCCCATAGCTGAGTGTATGATGGCACGACGCTACCACTGCCTGTCTCCCATAGCTGAGTGTATGATGGCACGATGCTGCCACTGCCTATCTCCCATAGCTGAGTGTATGATGGCACGACGCTGCCACTGCCTATCTTCCATAGCTGAGTGTATGATGGCACGACGCTGCCACTGCCTGTCTACCATAGCTGAGTGTATGATGGCACGACGCTGCCACTGCCTGTCTACCATAGCTGAGTGTATGATGGCGCGACGCTGCCACTGCCTGTCTCCCATAGCTGAGTGTATGATGCTATGATGCTGCCACTGCCTGTCTCCCATAGCTGAGTGTATGATGCCACGAGATTGCCACTGCCTGTCTACCATAGCTGAGTGTATCATGCCACAATGCTGCCACTGCCTGTCTCCGATAGCTGCGTGTATGATGGCACAAGGCTGCCACTGCCTGTCTCCCATAGCTGCGTGAATGATGCCATGACGCTGCCACTGCCTGTCTCCCATAGCTGAGTGTATGATGCCACGACGCTGCCACTGCCTGTCTCCCATAGCTGCGTGTATGATGCCATGACGCTGCCACTGCCTGTCTCCCATAGCTGAGTGTATGATGCCACGACGCTGCCACTGCCTGTCTCCCATAGCTGAGTGTATGATGCCACGACGCTGCCACTGCCTGTCTACCATAGCTGAGTGTATGATGGCACGACGCTGCCACTGCCTGTCTACCATAGCTGAGTGTATGATGGCGCGACGCTGCCACTGCCTGTCTCCCATAGCTGAGTGTATGATGCTATGATGCTGCCACTGCCTGTCTCCCATAGCTGAGTGTATGATGCCACGAGATTGCCACTGCCCATCTACCATAGCTGAGTGTATCATGCCACAATGCTGCCACTGCCTGTCTCCCATAGCTGCGTGTATGATGGCACAAGGCTGCCACTGCCTGTCTCCCATAGCTGCGTGTATGATGCCATGACGCTGCCACTGCCTGTCTCCCATAGCTGAGTGTATGATGCCATGACGCTGCCACTGCCTGTATCCCATAGCTGCGTGTATGATGCCATGACGCTGCCACTGCCTGTCTCCCATAGCTGAGTGTATGATGCCATGACGCTGCCACTGCCTGTCTCCCATCGATGAGTGTATGATGACACGACGCTGCCACTGCCTGTCTCCCATAGCTGAGTGTATGATAGCATGACGCTGCCACTGCCTGTCTCCCATAGCTGCGTGTATGATGGCACAAGGCTGCCACTGCCTGTCTCCCATAGCTGAGTATATGATGGTACGACGCTGCCACTGCCTGTCTCCCATAGCTGAGTGTATGATGACACGAGGCTGCCACTGCCTATCTTCCATAGCTGAGTGTATGATGACACGAGGCTGCCACTGCCTGTTTCCCATAGCTGAGTGCATGATGCCACAAGGTTGCCACTGCCTGTCTCCCATAGCTGAGTGTATGATGGCAAGAAGCTGCCACTGCCTGTCTCCCATAGCTGAGTGTATGATGCTGCCACTGCCTGTCTCCCATAGCTGAGTGTATGATGCCACAATGCTGCCACTGCCTGTCTCCCATAGCTGAGTGTATGATGGCACGACGCTGCCACTGCCTGTCTCCCATATCTGAGTGTATGATGCCACGACGCTGCCACTGCCTGTCTCCCATTGCTGAGTGTATGATTGCACAAGGCTCCCACTGCCTGTCTCCCATAGCTGAGTGTATGATGCCATGACGCTGCCACTGCCTGTCTCCCATAGCTGAGTGTATGATGGCATGACGCTGCCACTGCCTGTCTCCCATAGCTGAGTGTATGATGCCACGACGCTGCCACTGCCTGTTTCCCATAGCTGAGTGTATGATGGCACGATGCTGCCACTGCCTGTCTCCCATAGATGAGTGTATGATGCCACGACGCTGCCACTGCCTGTCTCCCATAGCTTAGTGTATGATGGCACGACCCTGCCACTGCCTGTCTCCCATAGATGAGTGTATGATGCCACGACGCTCCCACTGCCTGTCTCCCATAGCTGAGTGTATGATGGCACGACCCTGCCACTGCCTGTCTCCCATAGATGAGTATATGATGCCACGACGCTGCCACTGCCTGTCTCCCATAGCTGAGTGTATAAAGCCACGAGGCTGCCACTGCCTGTCTCCCATAGCTGAGTGTATGATGGCACGACGCTGCCACTGCCTGTCTCCCATAGCTGAGTGTATGATGGCATTATGCTGCCACTGCCTGTCTCCCATAGCTGAGTGTGTGATGGCACGAGGTTGCAACTGCCTGTCTCCCATAGCTGAGTGTATGATGGCACGACGCTGCCACTGCCTGTCTCCCATAGCTGAGTGTATGATACCATGACGCTGCCACTGCCTGTCTCTCATAGCGGAGTGTATAATGCCACAAGGCTGCCACTGCCTGTCTTCGATAGCTGAGTGTATGATGGCACGAGGCTGCCACTGCCTGTCTCCCATAGCTGAGTGTATGATGCCATGACGCTGCCACTGCCTGTCTCCCATAGCTGAGTGCATGATGCCACGACGCTGCCACTGCCTGTCTCCCATATCTGAGTGTATGATGCCACGACGCTGCCATTGCCTGTCTCCCATAGCTGAGTGTATGATGGCACGAGGCTGCCACTGCCTGTCTCCCATAGCTGAGTGTATGATGGCACGACGCTGCCACTGCCTGTCTCCCATAGCTGAGTGTATGATGGCACGACGCTGCCACTGCCTGTCTCCCATAGCTGAGTGTATGATGGCACGACGCTGCCACTGCCTGTCTCCCATAGCTGAGTGTATGATCCCACAATGCTGCCACTGCCTATCTCCCATATCTGAGTGTATGATGCCACGACGCTGCCATTGCCTTTCTCCCATAGCTGAGTGTATGATGGCACGAGGCTGCCACTGCCTGTCTCCCATAGCTGAGTGTATGATGGCACGACGCTGCCACTGCCTGTCTCCCATAGCTGAGTCTATGATCCCACAATGCTGCCACTGCCTGTCTCCCATATCTGAGTGTATGATGCCACGACGCTGCCATTGCCTGTCTCCCATAGCTGAGTGTATGATGGCACGAGGCTGCCACTGCCTGTCTCCCATAGCTGAGTGTATGATGGCACGACGCTGTCACTGCCTGTCTCCCATAGCTGAGTGTATGATCCCACAATGCTGCCACTGCCTGTCTCCCATAGCTGTGTATGATGCCACGATGCTGCCACTGCCTGTCTCCCATAGCTGAGTGTATGATGCCACGACGCTGCCACTGCCTGTCTCCCATAGCTGAGTGTATGATGTCACGACGCTGCCACTGCCTGTCTCCCATAGCTCACTGAGCGGTGTCCTGTCACTCAGTGAGCTCAGCGCAGTTTAGGGACGTGCTCTCTGCAGCGAGTCATTCTGACCCTGCTCCTCAGTGTGTGTGGTCGCCTCAAGGCACCGCAGACGCTGATGCAGAATTGTCGGTCAGGTGAATTACAGTGTGGGATAGTATGTCGGATAGGTGAGTATTATGGTTGTTTTTTATTTTTTTTACAGGGGACAATGGCTTCAGGAAATAAGGTGTAAAGGTGAGTATAATGTTTTGTTATTTTATTCCTATTTTGCACATGCTGGACACAGCAGGGGCAGAATACTACTGTCAACATTGTCCCCTGCTCACGCTGATCTGAGCTCCAGCAGGGGACAATGATGATAGATGCCTGCAGCACCCGGCGCTTGGAAACAGCGCGAACAGTACCGCTGACTCCCAGGCTCCAGTATGTGTCACACGGGTGACACATTGATATCAGCCATGTGTCATCAGTGTGCACGTGTGTGGGATGTTTTTCAGCCCGTGCTGTGCGTAAAAAATGGACATGTCAGCGTGCTTTGCCTACTGACACACAGTCCGTGAAAATACACTGACATGTGCGCAGACCTATTCATTTGAATGAGTCTTCGTGTGTCAGTGTCTCCAGTACGTGTGGAAAAGGACACCATACCTTATTATTGTTCACCTCACTAATCTAACATTTCTTAGTTTTCCCTTCCTACAGGTGCATCTCATTAGATTAGATTAGAATATCATCAAAAGTTAATTTATTTCAGTTCTTCAATACAAAAAGTGAAACTCATATATTATATAGAGTCATTACAAACAGAGTGATCTATTTCAACTGTTTATTTCTGTTAATGTTGATGATTATGAAAAAACAAAAGTCATTATCTCAGTAAATTAGAATACTTTAATACAACAGCTTAAAAAATGTATTTAAAATCTTAAATGTTGGCCTACTGAAATGTATGTTCAGTATATGCACTCAATACTTGGTCGGGGCTCCCTTTGCATCAATTACTGCATCAATGCAGTGTGACATGGAGGCGATCAGCCTGTGGCACTGCTGAGGTGTCATGGAAGCCCAGGTTGCTTTGATAGCAGCCTTCAGCTCGTCTGCATTGTTGGGTCTGGTGTCTCCTCTTGACAATAGCCCTAGATTCTTTATGGAGTTAAGGTCAGGTGAGTTTGCTGGCCAATCAAGCACAGTGATACTGTTGTTTGTAAACCAGGTATTGGTACTTTTGGCAGTGTGGACAGGTGCCAAGTCCTGCTGGAAAATTAAATTTCCATCTCCAAAAAGCTTGTCGGCAGAGGGAAGCATGAAGTGCTCTAAAATTTCCAGGTAGACTGCTGCGCTGATTTGATAAATCACAGTGGACCTACACCAGCAGATGACATGCCTCCCCAAACTATCACTGATTGTGGAAACTTCACACTAGACCTCAAGCAGCTTGGATTGTGTGCCTCTCCACTCTTCCTCCAGACTCTGGGACCTTGATTTCCAAATGAAAATTGGAACTCTGGGACATTTTGGAGTGTGTCAATGACTGCCTTCTGGACATCTGTCAAGTCAGCAGTCTTCCCCATGATTGTCAAGCCTACTGAAACAGACTAAGGGACCTTTTTAAACGCTTAGGAACCCTTCTCAGGTGTTTTTTGTTAATTATTCTAGCTTACTGAGATAATGACTTTTGTGTTTTCATTGGTTGTAAGCCATAATCATCAACATTAACAGAACTAAACACTTAAAATAGATCACTCTGTTTGTAATGACTCTATATAATATGAGTTTCACTTTTTGTATTGAATAACTGAAATAAATTAACTTTTTGATGATATTCTAATTTAGTGAGATGCACCTGTACATTGTCCCTCAGAAATTGGTCCTTTTTATCATCTGTTCCCACACTCTCCATGTACTCAGTAGCACTGTGTATTTGGACATATCCAGATACTGGCTGGTGACCGGCTCATGCAGCCATACAAGTATTCCCTTTATGATTCTAAGGAATGCCTGGACCAAAATTAAAAGAATTTTGACCGTGTGTCAACCCTATTACCTTACAGATTGTAAGCTTGTGAGCAGAGCTCTCCTCTTGTTAGGTTTATTGAATTACGTGTTACTCTGTGTAACGGGTCTGGGAGGCGGAACCTCTGAGCTACTATACAAGGGGGCGGTCCTTGTAAGGGAACGGGTGGCGACCAGGGAAGACGGGCAGGCAGTCACAGCAGGTGACCGGGACAGTCTCTGAGTGAACGGGCTGGAGGTCACGGCAAGTGACCGGGGCAGTCTCTGTATGAACGGGCAGGAGGTCACGGCAAGTGACCGGGGCAGTCTCTGGATGAACGGGCAGGAGGTCACGGCAAGTGACCGGGGCAGTCTCTGGGTAAAGGGTAGGTACGACCTGTGATGGCAGAGCCTCCAGGTAGGCTAGCAGGCAGATGGTAGATGTGTGCTCCCAGGTGAGCAAGCGAGAGTCTCTGGAATGGCAGGTGGTCACAGCACGTGACGGCGGAGCCTCCAGGTAGGCTAGCAGGCAGGTAACAGGTGTGCGCTCCCAGGTGAGCGGGCAGGAGTCTCTGGAATGGCAGGTGGTCACAGCACGTGACGGCGGAGCCTCCAGATAGGCTAGCAGGCAGGTAGCAGGTGTGCGCTCCCAGGTGAGCGGGCAGGAGTCTCTGGAATGGCAGGTGGTCACAGCACGTGACGGCGGAGCCTCCAGGTAGGCTAGCAGGCAGGTAGCAGATGTGCGCTCCCAGGTGAGCGGGCAAGCTGGTCCATAGACAGACTGACAGGAGTTGGAGGGCAGACCGTCGGACCTCAGGCTAGCAGGCAGGTAGCAGAGGAGCGCTCCCAGGTGAGCGGGCAAGCTGGTCCTTAGACAGACTGACAGGAGTTGGTAGGCAGACCGTCGGACCTCAGGCTAGCAGGCAGGTAAGCAGAATATCTGGCAGGAATCAGACAGCAAACTGGCAGGAATCTGGCAGGTAACTGGCAACGGGACCTGAGGGCTGAAGCAGAGTAGTGAACAGTGCAACAACATTGCTCGGGCACCTCCATTTTGGAGGAGGTGCCTTATATATGGTGAAGTCCTCCGGCCATTGGCCGGGGACTCCTTAGGACGGCGCGCGCGGCCCCTTTAAGAGGAAGGGAGCGCGCGTGCGCCCTAAGCACAGTGGCCGGGAAGGAGCGCGCGCTGCCAGCAGAGCGGGAGGAGGACGCCGGGCTCGGAGCAGAGGGGTGAGGGGAACAGCGTCCCTGCCTAGCAGAGGGCAGGGACGCCGGCGCTACATTCTGTAATATCTGATACTGTTTGTACATGTATCCTGTAAATTGTAAAGTGCTGCACAATATGTTGGTTCTATATAAATAAAATAGTAATTATTATTAGTGGTATTAGAATGAATAAATTGATTCCAAGTGCTTATGCTCATTTATATATGACCATGCTTTGCTAACTTTTTAGGAGTTTACAATGGCTCAAGAAGAGAACGGCCATCTGCTTCCTCTTGCAGACACATTTGAAGAAAATGAAACAGAAAGAGCGTTTCTTTCATCCAAACCCACCTGTTTTCTTATAGTTGGAAAGCCAGTAAGATCTTTCTTGATGCAGTTTTTGTTTACTAGTCATATGACAACTATTATACTAATGAACCTTTTACCAGTACATTTTATTACTTTATGGTTAGACATTCAATTTCCAATTTTTAATCATATGTGGTACTTATGGTACAGTATGAACCCATAGATTTCTATGGGAGCTGTTTTAAAGATCCATACAATTCATAATCTCAATCTCTGATGCCACTTCAGGTCAAACAGTACTTACTGTCGTTGGGGAAGTTTAAAGGGGTTTTCCCACGAACAAAAGTTCATTTTATTCAATAGATCTTGGAATAATAATAACTTCCACAATTGGATATGTTAAATAAAATGTTCCTGTGCTGAGATAATCTTATAAATACTGTATAATGGCTGTGTCTGACCGTACAGGGACATAGTCTGATCAAACCACAGCTCCTGGGCCCGGGGAGGAAGCAAAAGGGTATACAAGTTATGTGCTTTTCAGAGGGACACAGCAAGACTGGCACCAAACCAGCAAAGGCGCAGCCACAGATGCACTTGGCACAAGCTGCCCAGCTAGGCGAGACCTTGAGGGCTAGGAATACTTTTCACTCAGCTCCCAGTAAATGGAAGGGGGATTTTGGCAGAGGCCTTCCCAGGCCCACTGTCGCCAGACAGCTGGCATCTGGTGACGCGGTTGGTGCACAGTCAAAAACCAGGTGAGTACTTCTGCTAGAACCCCATGAAGTGTAACCAGAAGAGAAAATGAGAAAACCCCAGAAAAGATAGCAATCCTAATGCTAGCACCATTCACCACCAAGCGCAAAGGAACCCCAATAAACAGCAAAGGACTGTGCAGGGAGCAGGATTAAATAGCCCGCCTAGTGATACTTTTTATCTCCCACCCCTGGCCAGATGCCTGTCGGGTCGCTATGCTTCCCAAATCACCACCGTAGTATTACCTAAGTCCATTCCAAGTGCTTCATGGCCTTCACAAATGTTTCTGTCTTAAACTCTTAATGCTCAGCTCGTTATATGCTAATTATCTAGAACAAGTCTGTCTCAATGTAATTTTCCTTCACACTAGTCCACTCTCAGATCCTGTAATTTTGCCCAGTGGAGCCCTCCCCACAAATTACTTCCTCTTCTGGCGGGAAATCGTCCATTTGCGGGTTCTCCGACTGTTTGAAGATGACATTGTTTAAAGAAAACTAGTCAGCGTAAAAATGCCATGCAATCGATAGGCAGCATGCCATAGAGGAAGAAGAGCATAACAGATTGGAATAAAAATTTGTGGGAAAATAAGTATTCAGTATAACATGTAATTTATCATCTATATGCCTTCTCATTCTGGACTTGGTAGTCAAGGGGGTGGTCCTAATTAGTGATTGACATTTGTCTCTATCACTGATTTAGACCACCCCCTTGACCATTAAGCCCAGAACGAGCAGGGATTTAGATTAATAAAATATAAGTTAAGCAACCATTTCCCACAAACCTGTAAATCAACCTGCTCAGCTCCTGCAATTTAGAGTGCATGGTCAATGTGACAAGTTCCCTTTTTTTTTTTTTTTACATTTACAGTACTGTGCAAAACTTTTAGGCAGGTGTGGAAAAAATCCTGCGAAGTAATAATAATTAAAGTAAACTGTTTCCAATTTTTTATTATTATCAAATTGCAAAATAAATGTACGAAAGAGAAATCTAAATCAAATCAATATTTGGTGTGACCACACTTTGTCTTCAAAGCAGCATCAAAGCATCAATTCTTTTTCATACACTTACACAAAGTTTTTGAAAGAAGTTGGTAGGGAGGTTGTTCCAAACATCTTGGAGAACTAATCACAGATCTTCTGTGGATGTAGGCTTGTATCTATTCATTTAATCCCAGACATACTCAATGATGTTGAGATCAGGCTGTGTGAGGGCCATATCATCACTTCCAGGACTACTTTTTCTTCTTTACTCTGAAGATATTTCTTAATGACATTGGCTGTATGTTTGGGGTCATTATCCTATTGCAGAATACATTTAGAGCCAATCAGATGCATGTGGTATAGCTAAAAAGTGCCCAATAGGGCATGACCCGTGCTAAAAAGCCAGATAATCACTCCGAACAGGAGACACAGGGAAGAAACCCCGCATGCCCTGGCTTTGATTGAGCAGCTGACACACATCAACACTGACAGCTCAGCACGCCCCAGCCTCCGATTGGAAGGCTATCCTGTCCATCACCATAATGACAGCTCAGCACACCCCTAGATTGAATGACTGAACTGTCACTCACTGCGTCCAGACACACTGACACGAGGAATCATGATAAACCCCTGCAAAACAGAGTTCAGGCATATGCACTGACGGGGCCATTGACTATAATGATGCAGACGGAGTCACAGTGTGCTCGGTCGTACATCATTTTCGACCCTATATGGCTAGTTGAGGCGGACACCAAGACTTAGTCTACTACATCTTGCTGCCCTCCTCCAAAAATACGTACACACGAATGCCATTTTGAATTCGAATGTAAGCCCCAACAGAGTCACTGAACATATGGTCAAACGCTATGTGAACATAGCCTTACCTGCAGACACTCATGATTGTACCGCTCCCCAATCCTTGTGCGAACATACTGCCTTCTGTTACAGATAAATATTTCATATTTTTACACCTCAGTCCAGAGCACCTGCTGCCATTTTTCTGTACTACAGTTCCTATATTTTCCCACATAGTTGAGTCACTTGACCTTGTTTACACGTTGAAGATATGGTTTTTGGCTGCAATCCTACCATGAAGACCACTTCTGGCCAGATTTCTCCAAACAGTAGATGAGTGAAGCTGGATCCCACTACTTAATGCCAGTTCTGAGCTGATGGTAGTGCTGAGCATCTTCCAATTTCGAAAGGAAGTTAGCGTAATGCGTCCTTCATCAGTAGTACTAAGTATACTTGGCCAATGGCTGCGTCTATGGTCCTCAACATTGACTATTTCTTGGTGTCCCCAATGCTGAGAAATACAGACAGATACTTGTCCATCATGAAATACCATCAGGGAGGGGAGACATCTGGCACCAAATTTATTCTGCAGCAGGACAACGATCCCAAATATACAGCCAATTTCATTAAGAACTATCTTCAGCGTAAAGAAGAACAAGAAGTCCTGGAAGTGATAATATGGCTCCCACAGAGTCCTGATCTCAACATCATCGAGTCTGTCTGGAATTACTTCAAGAGACAGAAGGATTTGCTCAAGCCCACATCAAGAGAAGATCTGTGGTTAGTTCTCCAAGATGTTTGGAATAACCTTCCTGCAGAGTGCTCTCAAAATCTGTGTGAAAGTGTACCTAGAAAAATGTAAGCTTTGATGCTGTTTTAAAGGTAAAGCGTGGAGACACTGAATATTGATTAGATTTAGATTTCTCTTGTGTTCAATCACTTTGCCTTTTGATAATGGATAAAAGTCAACTATTAACACTCCTATTTTTTAAATCATTCTTCACCTACCTGTCCCCGATATTTCCATTCCTGTCTGTGGCTCCACCATTACTCCCCAGCAACACGCCCTCTGTCTTGGGGTCATATTTGATTCAGATCTTTCCTTCACTCCTCTTATCAGATCACTCGCTGGCTCGTGTCATCTACACCTCAAAAACATCTCTAGAATCAGAACTTTTCTTACCTTTGACTCGGTAAAAACTCTTACTGTAGCTCTTTGTCACAGGGTCCTTCTCCAACATCACACAATCAACAGAGCAAGAGAAGATTGAACAATTCCAAGACCTTTATTATAGGCAAAACTGAAGGGTCCATATACAATCCACCCCACAGAGGATAATATAGTCCAGAAACATGAATGCAGTCCAGTAATGGGACAAACGACCTGGGAAATGAGAGTCCAACAATCCAGCAGACAGATGATAAAAACAGTCCAGATGCTTCTTCTTACATATTCTCCAGCATTATTTCCAAAGTCATCCAGGTTTCTCCCATTCTCTCTGACATGCTGTCCTCATGTCATTGTCACACACAGCATCTAACCAGTTTCTCTCCTGGCTGTGATATTTAAAAGTCCCTCTCCTCATTCGCAGGACAGTGGGGAAAGGTGGCATTGTTAATCCTTCCATTGCTTTACAAAATCAATAAGCTAGCCTGGTTCAATATGTCATTATCATATTAGCAAACAGCATTATTCACTGACCCTGTGCAAGATAACAGTACAATAAGCTGTGGGAGCTGATATCAGATGATAAATAATAGCTATTGATCAATTAACCAATATCAACCCATCCTACAAGAGAAGTCAACATTAGAGGGACACAGAGCAACAAGAGAACACTATGAAAATCAGTAAAATATAAATATACACAGAATGATACCCACATAACATATCACACCATCACACTCTTATTCATTCTCGTCTTGACTACTGCAACTCTCTACTCATCGGTCTCCCTCTTACTAAACTCTCCCCTCCCCAATCCATACTGAACGCAGCAGCCAGGATCATATTCCTCACCAACCGCTACACTGGTGTCTCTTCCCTGTGCCAGTCATTGCACTGGTTGCCCATCCAATACAGAGTTCAATATAAACTTATCACTGTTACCCACAAAGCTCTCCACGATTCAGCACCACTCTACATCTCCTCCCTCGTCTCAGTCTACCACCCTACCTGTGCCCTTCGTTCTGCTAATGACTTAAAACTAAAATCTTCCATAATCCGAACCTCCCACTCCCATCTCCAGGATTGCACGCATGCTGCGCCAATTCTTTGTAATGCACTACCCAGGACAATTTTAATCCCCAATACCCACAATTTTAAGCGTGCCCTAAAAACCCATTTCTTTAAACTGGCCTATTCACCTTAACATACTTCTCTAACTGTCCCAGTTTGGAACATACCAAAATTTTCTTCAAAAAATCATGTTCATACATTCCATGCGCTGAATAGCCTCTGTCTACATTGTACACATACTGGCTGGTGACCAGTTCATGTAGTGTTATGTGCATACCCTATGTAGCATATTATGGCTGTATTATACAATATATGTACATTTTTACCTTTTGTGTCCATCCCTATTTCCTCACAGACTGTAAGCTTGCGAGCAGGGCCTTCACTCCTTTTAATATCTGAGTAATGCTTATTCTGTAATGTCTTTTTGTCTGTACAAGCCCCCCTAAAATTGTAAAGTGCTGCGGAATATGTTTGGCGCTATCAAAAAAAAAATTATTATTATTATGCCTAAGATTTTTGCACAGTACTGTGAATCATTCCTTTTCAGGGTAAATTACTCAGACTCACAGATCTTCAGTAGCTCATTGGTGCTACAAAGTTGGCAGGTTGAGCAGCTCTTCTTATGATCAGTTTATGTATTAATATATGTCTCCGCTCCATTCATTGTGTATGGGACTATCAAGTACAGGATTCTGCTTTTTTTCCTGGCAGTCCCATAGACAGTGAATGGAGTTCATTCACGATGGGGCTGCAGAACCCTGATATACTCCCCTTTTCTGTATATTATACGGAAAATAAAATGGTGGGATTCAACTATATCTTGCAAAAAATCAAGCCCTCATATGGCTTTATAGCAGAAAATTTCAAATGTTAAAGGGTTATCCCCTATAATTAAGGTAAAGTATAACACTGGTTTTTGCGAGTGCAACCACCTGGGACCCTCATGGATCCTGAAATGGGGGCTCTAGAACCCCTGAGAACAGGGCTCAGCACTAGGCAGCCCTGTCCTAAATGGAGCGGAGCTGCACATGGACGGTCCCCGCTCCATTCATTGTGTATGGGACTATCAAGTGCAGGATTCTGCTTTTTTTCCCGGCAGTCCTATAGACAGTGAATGGAGTTCATTCACGATGGGGCTGCAGAACCCTGATCTTGAGTTCCTTGGGGGTGCCAGCGGTGAGACCTGTAGGTATCAGCAAATTATTCCCTAGATATTTGTAATGTAGGAGCTGGTCTCTGATTATAAAAAAGCAAAATTAAAGCCGCTCAACACTATTATAGTCTGAATGATGTGATAAAGATCTCACAGACCTCCATACTTTGATCAGTCGGTTCTTCTAATCATGCAGTATCTTATGTATTTTTATGAAAAACAATAATTATTTAATTTATCTTTTCTAGGGTACGGGAAAGGCAACTCTTGGGAAGAAGCTCTCACAGTCATGGAACTGCATTTTCATTGAAGGTAATGGTATTTCTGTATCTGGAGACATACTGGTAGAGAGTTTAGATTGTAAGCTCTAAAGGGGACAGTGATGAAAACATCTGTAAAGCACTGTGGAAATATTGCTGCTATATAAGCGAGTAAAATGATAAAAATAAAGTATTTGAAGAAGAAAATGCGCCTCCAATCAGTATTGCTGATTAAAGAAGAATCCTAATCAGACGAGGCTCTTCTAAGAATTCTGACATTGAGTCGCCCTAACCTTCCAGTTCTGATGGGAAGAAGAAGCAGCTTACTGCACACACAATTTTTGGTATGAGGGATGTGCAGTGACCCATCTTAGCAGCACCTCTAGTTTAACATCTTCAAAAACATCATCAAAACTTTTTTCTTCCTAAATTTACATCCATTCATATTTTAAAAATGCGTTGATACCAAAGATCTATTATTTATTTATTTTTAAATTATATGTATTGTTGATAATGTTAAACAGCCTTACATGGGGAATGCCATAGTGCCTTCTACCACAGCACAATGACAATTCAGCAGGGATTGTCAGGCAGTATTTTTCCCACCAACTAACCTGCCTCAAGTCTTCAGAGCAACCTTCCATCCCTGACATTAAATGTGACTGTATATTTCTAATATCTGAGTAATGCTTATTCTGTAATGTCTTTTTGTCTGTACAAGCCCCCCTAAAATTGTAAAGTGCTGCGGAATATGTTTGGCGCTATACCTAATGTCCTCTGCACTGCTGCCTCGTTTTCTTCTTCCCAAAAACAGCAAGTTAGTGATACAGGCACTATGGAAAGTCTGAACCATGCCTCCTCTGCCATTCCATGTCTCAGGATGGACAAACCACCATTTTCATCACTGTTGGTGCATCCAACACTATGAAAAGGCACTATGTCCATTAATTGGAATCCCTGTAAGCAATTGGGGTATGTGCACATTACATCTTTTCGACGCCGAGATTTACTATAGGAAGACACTTGAGGAAAACCCCAGCATGTTTTTCCTGAACCATCTTCTTTGGCTTATTTTTGGTCTTTTTTGCGGCGGATTCACAGCCGACCTTTTCGTTGGGGCTTGTATGTATCCGTTATTGAGCGGAAGCCGCCTGAAGAATGGTTCATTCTTTTAACCTTTTTGCATCTGTGGAAACCTGAAGAAGAAAAGACTGAACATATGAACAGAAAGTGCTTTTTACATTGCAGTGCATATGTTCATTCTTTTTCATGTTTATTGAGCGCTTTTTCAGGTGCGTTATGGAGCAGACCTACCTGAAAAAGATGCCTTGTGCACATACCCTGGTGAAGAGGTTTTTTGTAATAAAAAGAATTCTCTGCTCTCCCCTGATTGAATGGAAACTGTATCTAATACTCATTTACAGTCATGGCCAAAAGTATTGAGAATGAGACAAATAGTAATTTTTCCAAAGTTTACTGCTTCATTTTTTGTAATGGCAATTTGCATATACTCCTGAATGTCAAAGAGTGATCAGCTTAACAGCAATTACTGTACTTGCAAAGTCAATATTTGCCCAGAAAATGAACTTTAACCCCCAAAACACATTTCAACATCATTGCAGTCCTGCCTTAAAAGGAGCAGCTAACATCGTTTTAGTGATTGATCCATTAACACAGGTGTGGGTGTTGATGAGGACAGGGCTGGCGATCAATCAGTCATGATTAAGTAAGAATGACATCACTGGACACTTTAAAAGGAGGCTGGTTCTTAGTATCATTGTTTCTCTTCAGTTAACCATGGTTATCTCTAAAGAAACACGTGCAGCCATCATTGCACTGCACAAAAATGGCCTAACAGGGAAAAGTATCGCAGCTACAAAGATTGCACCTCAGTCAACAATCTATCGCATCATCAAGAACTTCAAGGAGAGAGCTTCCATTGTTGTCAAAAAGGCTCCAGGGCGCATAAGAAAGACCAGCAAGCGCCAGGACCGTATCTTAAAACTGTTTCAGCTGCGGGATCGGACTACCAGCAGTGCCGAGCTTGCTCAGGAATGGCAGCAGGCTGGTGTGAGTGCTTCTGCACGCACTGTGAGGCAGAGACTCTTTGAGCAAGGGCTGGTTTCAAGGAGGGCAGCAAAGAAGCCACTTCTCTCCAGAAAAAACATCAGGGACCGACTGACATTCTGCAAAAGGTACAGGGAGTGGACTGCTGAGGACTGGGGCAAAGTCATTTTCTCTGATGAATCCCCTTTTCGATTGTTTGGGACATCTGGAAAACAGCTTATTCGGAGAAGAAGAGGTGAGCGCTACCACCAGTCTTGTCTCATGCCAACTGTAAAGCATCCTGAAACCATTCATGTGTGGGGTTGCTTCTCAGCCAAGGGAATCGGCTCACTCACAGTCTTGCCTAAAAACACAGCCATGAATAAAGAATGGTACCAGAATGTCCTCCAAGAGCAACTTCTCCCAACCGTCCAAAAGCAGTTTGGCGCCCAACAATGCCTTTTCCAGCATGATGGAGCAACTTGCCATAAAGCAAAGGTGATAACTAAATGGCTCATGGAACAAAACATAGAGATTTTGGGTCCATGGCCTGGAAACTCCCCAGATCTTAATCCCATTGAGAACTTGTGGTCAATCATCAAGAGACGGTGTGGACAAACAAAAAACAACAAATTCTGGCAAAATGCAAGCATTGATTATGCAAGAATGGACTGCTATCAGTTAGGATTTGGTCCAAAAGTTGATTGAAAGCATGCCAGGGAGAATTACAGAGGTCTTGAAGAAGAAGGGGCAACACTGCAAATATTGACTTGCTGCATTAACTCATTATAACTGTCAATATAACCTATTGGTACTCATAATATGATTGCAATTATATTTCTGTATGTGATATAAACATCAGACAAACACTAATAAAAACCAGAGGCCAGCAGATGATGCGAAAATATAATTTTGGTGTCATTCTCAAAACTTTTGGCCATGACTGTAGAAACTCTGGATACAATGTTTCATAGCATTAGACCATTTTCACATGTCAGCCCCAAATCGTTTACTGAAACTAACTTAAAATCGATTTACACTGGAAGGTTATAATCTAACGTTCCTAGGAATGCTCTTTTCACAATCGTGCAGTCTAAACTGGATTTATTTCTATTGGTATATGAAGTTACTGCTTATTTTGCACACATTCACTTTGTACTGCTTTGCTTAATATTTATGAAATATACGAAAGCGTTGACAAAGATTTACAGGCGAACTACCATGGTAGTTTAATTTATTTAGATCTTGGCCAGATTCGGCCTTTACATATGCCCCAATCTTATTTCTCTTCTCATAATATATTTTGTATGGACATGTGAATACTAGACCTCCATCCATGTTTGTTAGGGGATTGCTGCCACTGTCTCTGTTTTGCGCATGCGCTCATTTTATGTATTGTCTTGTCAGTGGAGAAAATCTCCTTTTTTTATCAGATCATTTTTTATTGTGAAAGATATTAAGATACATTCACATTTTAATTTGTTTTTAGAAATAATCAAAACTAAATAAAAGAAACGCACAAATAAAAAAACATACGTTAACCAAATACAAACCGGTTCCTATTAACGGTCATCGTAAGTATTATCATTCGTTTACTACAAATTACATATATGAATACAAATATCAATGAATACCAGAAAATCTCTTTAAACAGAGGATTTCATCCACAATAAGCTTATGCTCAAAACCTATAACTCTGCCCTTCATCTGGCCAAACAATCCTACTTCACCACCTTCATCACTTCACTATCCAACAATCCAAACCGACTTTTTGAAACCTTAAACTCCCTCCTGAATCCTAAAGCACAGACCCCCACCACCAACCTCAGCGGTGAGGATCTCGCCACTTATTTCCTAGAAAAAATCAACCACATCCATCAGGACATCTCAGCCCAATCTCCTCAGTGCCTGGATCCCCTTCCCTGCTGCACTTCAAGCTCACTAGCCATCTTTGAGCCTGTCACAGAAGAAGAAGTTACCCAGCTCCTCACTTCTTCTCGGCCTACAACCTGCAACAGTGACCCCATTCTCTCACATCTCCTGCAGTCTCTCTCACCGGTGGACACCACTCACCTGACTAAAATATTTAACCTCTCTCTTTCTTCAGGTATCTTTCCCTCCTCATTTAAACATGCCATCATAACCCCTCTACTTATAAAGCCATCCCTGGACCAGAACTGCACTGCTAACTACAGACCTGTCTCTAACTTTCCCTTCATCTCTAAATTCCTGGAACACTTGGTCCATTCCCGTCTAATCCGCTATCTCTCAGATAACCCTCTCCTCGGCCCTCTACAATCTGGTTTCCGCTCTTTACACTCCACTGAAACTGCCCTCACTAAAGTCTCTAATGATCTACTACTGTAACAGCTAAATCCAAAGGTCACTGCTCCCTGCTGATTCTCCTGGATCTCTCTGCAGCATTTGACCCTATGAATCACCAGCTCCTCCTCACTAAGCTCTGCTCTATAGGCCTCAAGGAAACCGTTCTCTCCTGGTTCTCCTCCTACCTCTCTGACCGCTCCTTCACTGTATCTTTTGCCAGCTCCTCTTCCTCTCCTCATCCTCTTACTGTCGGGGTTCCGCAGGGCTCAGTCCTAGGCCCCCTCCTCTTCTCTCTATACACTGACACTATTGGACAAACAATCAGCAGATTTGGGTTCCATTATCATCTCTATGCTGACGACACCCAATTATACACTTCCTCTCCTGACATCACCCCTACCCTAATACAAAATACCAAGGATTGTCTGTCTGCTGTGTCTAACATCATGTCCTCCCTCTATCTTAAACCGAATCTCTCCAAAACTGAACTTCTTGTGTTTCTCCCATCTACTAACCTAACTCTACCTAATATCGAAATTACCCTGGAGGGTTCAACCATAACTCCCAAGCAGCACGCCCGCTGCCTTGGCGTCATATTCGACACTAAACTTTCCTTTATTCCCTATATCCGATCACTCACCCGCTCTTGTCACCTGCGTCTTAAAAACATCTCCATAATCCAACCCTTTCTCACGTTTGAAACTGCTAAAACTCTTACTTTCGCTCTTACTCACTCTCATCTGGACTACTTCAACTCTTTTCTGATCGGTCTCCCTCTTACCAAACTTTCTCCTCTCCAATCCGTCCTGAATGCGGCAGCCAGGGTCGTATTTCTGTCCAGCCACTTCATATAGGGCCTCTCTCTCGGCACTCTTTTATTATTATCTTTTCTTTTATAGGATCTTAATTGTCTGTGTTTTTTTGTATTTTAGAGATTGGAACTTTATAGTGGACAATAGTGCTGCTCATCACGATTATCCATCAGTGATGCTGCCATTCCTTTGTCTCATCCATCAACATATGGATGAATTTTCCTTATGTGCTAATGAGCATGGCTAATTTTTTAAATGTATGTCTATCAGTGTAAGTGTGTTATTTAATAAAATGATAACTTAATCAGTTTGTGATGAGTTACTCTCTGGTCCCGTATGGCTCAAAATAGTACTATTACGTTTGCGGCGATCGCGCCCGCACACAAGCTGTGTGGGGCGATCCCCGGCGGGTGTCAGCTGATTGTCACAGCTGACACCCAGTGCTATGTGCAGGGAGCGGTCCCGCACCGCTCCCGGCACATTAACCCCCCGCAATGCTGCAATCGAAGTCGATCGCAGCATTGCGGTGGCAAGGAGGGAGGTGATCGCTATACTCACCTCTCCTGCCGGCATCCGGCGGTATCTGCGGCTGCTTCCGGATGTTGTCATGATGACCCAATGTTGTTATGACAACATCCGGGTCACCAGGAGGCAGGATGTTACTTTGGTCATGTGCAGTGCATGACCAAAGTAATGTCTCCCCTGTGTGCAGCGCTGACAGGCTGAATAGCATAGGGAGCTGCTTCTCTCTATGCCATGCGGCCAATCAGGCTGCAAAAAGTGAAAGTCCCATAGTGGGACATAGTGTAAAAGTTAAAAAAAAGTAGGAAAGTGAAAAAAAAAGTTAAAAAAAAAATTGTAAAAATGAAAAAAATAATCCCCAAAAATAAAAATATATTAAACCCATAATATTTATTTATTACGAAAAAAATAAATAAACCAATAAAATTACTCATATTTGGTATCGCTGCGTCCGGAATGACTTGACCTATAAAACTGTACCACTAGTTAACCCCTTTAGTGAACACGGTAAAAAAATAAATAAAAAACGAAGCAAAAAACAATGCTTTATCATCATACCGCCAAGCAAAAAATGGAGTAACACGCGATCAAAAAGACGAATGTAAATAAAAATGGTACCACTGAAAACGTTATCTTGTCTCGCAAAAAACAAGCCACCATACAGCGCCATCATCCGAAAAATAAAAAAGGTAAAGCTCTCAGAATAAAGCGATACAAAAAAAATATTTTTTCTAGAAAATAGTTTTTATTGTGTAAAAACGCCAAAACATAAAAAAACTATATAAATGTGGTACCGCTATAAACGTACTGACCCGAAGAATAAATCTACCTTATCAATTTTACCACACGCAGAGCGGCATGAAAAAAAACTCATAAAAACAATTCCGGAATTGCTGTTTTTTGTTTATTCTGCCTCCAAAAAATTGGAATAGAAAGACATAAAAAAAGGTCACATGCTCGAAAATGGTAACAATAAAAACGTCAATTTGTCCCGCAAAAAACAAGCTGTCACATGACTCTGTCGGCCAAAATATGGAAAAATTATAGCTCTCAAAATATGGCGATGCAAAAACTAGTCTTTGCAACAAAATAAAGCGTCTTTTAGTGTGTGACAGCTGTCAGTCATAAAAACCCGATATGAATCTGGCATCGCTGTAATCGCACCGACTCGAAGAATAAAGTCGTCTAATCACTTATACCACACGGGGAGCGGTGTAAAAAAATAAACTCTAGGGTTAAGGTTGTATTAGGGTTAGGGTTGTATTAGGGTTGGGGTTAGGGTTGTGCTAGGGTTAGGGTTGTCCTAGAGTTAGGGTTGGGCTAGGGTTAGGGTTGGGATTTTTTCAAAAGTGAAGGAAAAAAAAAAATGATGACGATATGGCGACCAGTGTTGAGCGCAAGTGCTCGCTACTTGAGTTTGCATCGGGTGCTCGTGTGTGCACTGAGTATCGTGGGTGTTCTAGTGACATGCTCGAGTCTCTGCCCCATATGCTTCGCGGCCCCAAAAAATTCCCGCATGTTTTTTTCGGGGCAGGAACTTGAGCATATCACTCGAGCACCCGTGATACATGGTGCATACCCGAGTACCCAATGCAAACTCAAGTAGAGAGCACTTGCGCTCAAGACTAATAACAACTTATTCAATATGATTACCTAATGTTATCAAATTCTGTCCTACTTCTGGGTTCAAAATGTACACTATACCCCTTGATAAAATCCTTGAAGGGTCTAGTTTCCAAAATGGAGTAAATTGTGGGGGGTTTCCACTATTTATGCACATTAGGGGCTCTCCAAACGTGACATGGCATCCGCTCTCGATTCCAGCCAATTTTGCTTTCAAAAAGTCACACAGTGCTCCTTCCCTTCTGAACCCTGACGGGCGCCTAAAAAGTGTATTTTCCCCACATGTGGGGTATTGACGTACTCAGGAGAAATTGCAAAACACTTTTTAGGTTCCAGTTTCTCCTTTTACCCTTGTGAAACTAAAAAATTTGGGGCTGAAAGATTCTTTTTGTGGAAAAAGTTAGATTTTTTTTATTTTCAACGCTTCGTGTTATAAACTTCTGTGAAGCACCAGGGGGTTAAGGGTGCTCACCACACATCTAGATAAGTTCCCTGAGGGGTTTAGTTTCCAAAATGGTGTCACTTGTGAGGGGTTTCCACTGTTTAGGCACATCAGGGGCACATCCGCTAATTATTCAAGCAAATTTTACATTCAAAAAATCAAATGGCACTACTTCCCTTCCGAACCCTGCAGTGCGCCCAAACAGCGGTTTTCCCCCACATATGGGGTATCTGCTTACTCGGGAGAGATTTCACAACAAGTTGCATGGTGCAATTTCTCCTGATACTCTTATATAAATGCAAAACTGGGGGCTGAAAAACATTTTTGTGGGAAAAATGTGAAAATTTTATTTTCACTGCTCCATGTTATAAACTTCTGTGAAGCACCTGGAGGTTCAAAGTGCTCACCACACATCTAGATAAGTTCCCTGAGGGGTCTCGTTTCCAAAATGTAAAAAAAAGGAAAGAACAGGGCGCAATGGGTGACTCAGTAATGCAATTTGTAGAGGGGTGTGGGAATGGCTACTAACCTTATAGAGTTGTGCACCTCTGCACAACCCCAGTGTAAAGCTCCACAAGCTCTGCTCTGTTGGTGGCTGTCATCTGCTTTCAGCGGCGTTCACAGATCCTGATCTCACGGTGGTGGGTCACGTGATCAGGTTAGTTGCGCAGAGATGGATGCCCAGCTTCACCAACACTCAAGGCAGCGTTCCGGAGGGGTTAGGGCAGCACAGCTTGGAAACCAGGGTAGTAACTCTTAGTTAACTTCATCCCACAGGTGGTTTGAACAAGTAAATAAAGGCAGCTCTACCGCACCCCAGCAGGGGGAGAAAGACAATCAGTGAATGTGAATAGCGGTATCAGAGCGCCAATAACAGGGCAAAAATTAATTAAAATGACTGATTTATTAACACACACAACACATTTCGGTGGACAAGGCCACCTTCATAAGGTGTGACAAGCAGCAAACAAATGATCCTTATATACATTTAACCAGGTGTACAATTACTTCAGAGGGACGGAGCTAAATACAGAGTGATACCTCTATATTAACCCCTTGAGTTCATTTATGCCCAATAGAGTAAACAGGATTTTTATAAATTAGTACCTAATGAAACATATAGGGTTCTCATAGATAGGATTCGTAGTATAAGAACAAACACGGCTCTCGGCTGTGTTTGTTGTGGCATCATCTTCAATTTCAGGCGCTTGTTACTTTTCACCATACTTTGTGTGGCAACTATTTGTGTCAGTTATAATCATCATTCACCTATGCCGCCATCTCTTACCACCCATAGATCGCCGTGAATGCCTGGTATGGCTTTATTTTACCATATTGAGTCTATCTATACTTACTAATCATACTCATTTGTGTATCCACTTTTTTTATTTTTACCATATATTAGCAGACTAGCTTAATTTATGTTCTGCTATTAAGGATGACTTTTGGTCATTTACCATTACCCCTAATCTTAAAATGCGTAGGGTGAATTTTCCCCCATTGGTATTTTATATTTGGATGCATTTTTACTTTCTGGCCATATTTTCTATTATACTGTATATAATATTTATGCACTGGTTTATATTTGCATTGTAATTTACTTATTGTTATCAGCTGTCAGTATATTTTTGCTGGGTGTTTCTATCTTTATATCTTTGTTATATATTTTGTCCATATGGGGGAACATTCTGATCTATATCTATCCAGACCAAACGTTTGAGTTGTCTACTGTTTGGTGATGGTTTTTTACTATATGGCTGTTTTTAGTTTGTTTTTTTAGGTGTTTGTTGTTGGTTGGTCTCAATAGATGTTTTCTACTTTTAGAAGATCAACATTTCATGCATGTATCTTTCTCCCCATTTGTGTATCTAACTAGTGAGCAGAAGCCACCTGTAGAATGATCCATTCACTTCTTTTAACCTCTTGGAGTCTTTGGAAACCTGAAGCGGTTAAAGGGAACCTGTCAGTTCCCCCGTGCCCCCAGAATCACCAGCAGTTGTGTCTGCATATATAAATACCCAGCCTATCAGTCCCTGTGTTACATTACACACATAAACAGATCTTTAGAAAAAGTATTTCTAATGTCCTTTTATGATTTGTAAATGAACCCTTTGACTAGTCGATGTGGCATTAGTGTCCCCAGACTAGTCGGCCCACTTAGCATGTTATCACACCAGCTTCAGAGAAGCACACTGCGCATGATTGGAAGTTTTCTTTTCTTCACTTCCGATCATGCACAGTGCACCTCTCTGAAGCCGGCACGCATACACCCGGCTCCAGAGGACCAATGTGAGGAAAAGAAGCCGTGCATGTGCGAGGTAAGTATAGTGCTGGCGATGACGCTGGCGCTTGTAAGCCATGTTATCATGCCCACAGGAGCGTGATAACATGCTAAGTGGGCCGACTAGTCTGGGGAAACTAATGCCACATTGACTAGTCACAGCCCTTATTAAATATCATAAACGGACATTAGAAATACTTTTTCTAAAGATCTGTTTATGTGTAATGTAATACAGGGAGTGTTAGGCAGAGGATTTTGATAGGTTGACACAACTGCTGGTGGTTCCGGGGGCACGGGGGAGCTGACAGGTTCTCTTTAAAAGAAGAAGAAAAGAATTAACATATGGATAACAAGTCCTTTTTACATTGCAGTGCAAATGTTCATTCTTTTTAGCATGTATTGATCGCTTTTTCAGGAGGGTTATGGCACGTTAAAATAAAAATAAACCAAAAAATGTACACATAATTGGTATCGCCGCATCTGACTGAAGCTATAAAACTGGCAAATTATTTAATCCGTAAGGCGAACACCGTAAAAAAAAAAAGATAAAAACACAACAAAAGTGTTGCTTGTTCATCGTACTGTCACACAAAAAATGAAATGTGTTACATTGTATATTGTATTTGTATTGTCTGTATATATCCCTACTTAATTGTAGAGTGCTGCAGAATATGTTGGCGCTATATAAATAAAATGTTTTATTATATATTATTATATTATCATACTGACACCCAAAAAAAATAATAAAAAAGGATCAAAAAGACTTATGTACAAAAAAATGATATAAATGAAAACGCCAAACTGTCCCTCAAAAAAGCAAGCCCTAATATGGCTCATTCAGAAAAAAAATGTAAAAATTACAGCTCTCTAATATGATGATGCAAAAACAAATCAACTTTTGTAAAATATTGTTTTTAGTGTGTAGAAGTTTTGGTTTGCTGAAAAGATAATCTTTCTCGGCAGCACATCGTCTTGTGTAAACAGGATATGTGCTGCAAAGAACAATGGCAGCCTATGTGAAGTGAATGATGTACTATAGATTGTTCTGTGCTCAACTAAAGTGTGTGAAAAAACAACCATAAATTTATAAAATTCGGTACTGTTTCTGATTTATTTTCTTATAAGTAAAGCATGCATAATATATAGCTTTAATAAACATATTACCTCTAATTCCTTATTTTTTTGTCTTTTTGTTATTTTCCAGCCAAGGAACTGATTAATGAGCACATTAAGCGGGAAACAGAGCAAGGCAATATGGTTGGTGCTGTGTGTTTGTTGAATAAAATAATACATTATTGGGTCTCATTTTATATGGAAAACATTAGAGAATAATTTTTCATAAAAAGAAAGACATGGTAATATGCTAATGTTCAGTGTGCCTAAATGAGCAATGCTTTATAGCTAGCAATATTCACAAAACAAGTACAGATAAATAAATGTCTCTTGTTTCTGTTATGGGGCAGAGTTTTTAGGGCTCACTTTTTTTTATCGGAGGATGGAAAAAATGATTAAATAAATTGCACCAAAGCCACCCTCCCACATACGAAGTGTGATGCCCCATAATGTCCCCCACACAGTGCTGTCCCCACAGTTCCCTCACACACATTATGAGGACCCCAGTGGCCCCCAACTACAGCACAGTATGATGGCCCTCACAGTCTCAACGTACATTTTGATGGCCTCACAGTCCCACTGCACAGTATGATGGCCCCCACAGACCCAACATACAGTATTATAGTCTCCTCGGTCCCGAAATACAGTAGTATGGCCTACACAGTCCTAAAACACAGTATAATGGCCTCCACAGTCCCACAAAACAATATGATGGCCCCTACAACACAGTATGATGGCCTTCACATAGATATCCACATAGTATAATGGCTCCCACACAGTATAATGTCCCCCACAGCACCACCCCCCACACAGTATGATCACCCCCACAGTCCCCCTACATACAGTTGATGCCCCTAGGCCAAAATTCACGGACAATCAAAAAATTTTACCGACATTTGCCACACTCCATGCCCCTAAATGTCCAGAATAAGAAGAGATACTTGAAAATACACCTTGTATACAGGACAGGAAAAGTGGTACTGTGCAGTATACACACACATAATAATACAGATACTGATAATTACACCTAGTAATACACAGCCCAACAATATATAATGGTGCTATGTATATAGAATTACCTTAGACGCCAGCAGTAGTATATGCAATGTGTAACGGGTCCGGGAGGCGGACTGTAACGGGTCCGGGAGGCGGAACCTCTGAGCTACTATACAAGGGGGCGGCCCTTGTAAGGGAGCGGGTGGCAGTCTCTGGGTGAACGGACAGGGAGTTACGGCAAGTGATCAGGGCAGTCTCTGGGTAAGGGGTAGGTACGACCTGTGATGGCAGAGCCTCCGGGTAGGCTAGCAGGCAGGTGGTAGATGTGTGCTCCCAGGTGAGCAAGCGAGAGTCTGGAGTAGCTGGTGGTCACAGCACGTGACAACGGAGCCTCCGGGCTGGCAGGCAGGTAGGTAACGGAGAAGCGCTCCCAGGTGAGCGGGCAAGAGTCTCTGGAATAGCTGATGGTCACCGCACGTGACAACGGGACCTCCGGGCTGGCAAGCAGGCAGGTAACGGAGATGCGCTCCCAGGTGAGCGGGCAAGAGTCTGGAGTAGCTGGTGGTCACAGCACGTGACAACGGAGCCTCCGGGCTGGCAAGCAGGCAGATAACGGAGAAGCGCTCCCAGGTGAGCGGGCAAGCTGGTCCATAGACAGACTGACCGGAGTAGTAAGGCAGACCGTCGGACCTCAGGCAAGCAGGCAGGTAGCTGATATGCGCTCCCAGGTGAGCGGGCAGGCTGGTCCTTTAGACAGACTGACAGGAGTAGTAAGGCAGACCGTCGGACCTCAGACTGGCAGACAGGTAACAAGTATTCAGGCAGGAATCAGGCAGGTAACTGGCAGGTAATGGCAGGTAACTAGCAGGAAACTGGCAGGTAACTGGCAACGGGACCTGAGGGCTGAAGCACAGGTGAGACACAGGTGCAAACAACATTGCTCGGGCACCTCCATTTTGGAGGAGGTGCCTTATATATGATGAAGTCCTCCGGCCATTGGCCGGGGACTTTTTAGGGCGGCGCGCGCGGCCCCTTTAAGAGGAGGGGAGCGCGCGCGCGCGCGCCCTAAGCACAGGGGCCGGGAAGGAGCGCGCGCTGAGAGCAGAGCAGGAGGAGGACGCCGGGACGGAGCGCGCGCTGACAGCAGAGCGGGGGGAGGAAGCCGGGCACGGAGCAGAGCGGTGAGAGGAGCAGCGTCCCTGCCTAGCAGAGGGCAGGGACGCCGGCACTACAGTACCCCCCCCCTTTAGGCCCCCCCTTTTTTAGGCCAGACAGAAATTTAGCTAGGATGAGAGGGGCATGGATGTTCTCCCGGGGCTCCCACGTTCTCTCCTCAGGACCAAACCCCTTCCAATCTACCAGGAAAAAGGTCTTTCCTCTTACCCTTTTGGTGGCAAGAATGTTCTCTACCTCAAACTCGTCCTCAGCAGAAACCGGAGCAGGAGGCGTACCTGTAGACTTGGAAAAAGAGTTAAGTACCACAGGTTTGAGGAGAGACACATGGAAGGAGTTAGGGATCCGTAAGTTGGCCGGGAGTTTCAATTTATAGGCCACCGGGTTGATCTGACTGATGACCTCCAGTGGGCCGATGAACCGAGGCCCTAACTTATAGGAAGGGATCTTGAGCCGGACATATTTGGACGAGAGCCAGACTTTATCCCCAGGGCGGAATTGAGGAGGGTCCAGACGTTTTTTGTCAGCGTGTCTTTTCATACGCTCGGATGACAGAAGGAGTGCGGACCGGGTACTCTCCCATATGGAGGAAAATTTGTTAACAAGAGATTCCGCAGCCGGATTGTCCGCCGAGGTGGAGACGGGAAACGGGATCCGAGGATGCTGACCGTAGACTACAAAAAACGGGGATTTGGAGGAAGACTCGCTCTCGTGATTGTTGTACGAGAATTCGGCCCATGGCAGGAGATCCACCCAGTCAGAATGGTGGGCATTAACGAAGTGCCGAAGGTAACTGGTCAGGTTCTGATTGATCCGCTCCACTTGACCATTAGACTGTGGGTGGTAAGCGGAGGAGAAGTCCAGGGTGACGTCCAGCAATTTACAAGTGGCTCTCCAGAAACGGGAAGTGAACTGTACCCCACGATCCGACACGATGTGACGGGGCAGGCCATGAAGACGGAAGATGTGGCGGATAAAGTCTTTAGCCAGCTCGGGTGCAGACGGAAGACCTGGCAGTGGAATGAAGTGAGCCATCTTGGAGAAGCGGTCAGCGACCACCCAAATGACCGTACAACCGGCAGAGACGGGCAGATCAGTAATGAAGTCCATCGCTATATGCTGCCAGGGGGCAGCAGGTACTGGCAGAGGTAGGAGGCGGCCGGCCGGCAGGTGTCTCGGAACTTTGTTGCGGGCGCAGGACACACAGGCAGAAACAAAGTCTATTACATCCTTGTGCAGGTTAGGCCACCAGTAGTGCCGGGTAATAAGCTGGAGGGTCTTTTTCTGACCGGCGTGGCCAGCTAGTTTAGACGAATGACCCCAGTGTAGAATCTTCTCCCGATCAGGTACTGGTACGAACGTCTTACCAGGAGGAAGACGATTTAGACTCACGGGAGCCACCTGCATTACTCTGGCGGGATCGATGATATGTTTCGGATCCTCCTCGAGATCAGACACCAGAAAGGATCGAGACAAGGCATCCGCCTTGACGTTTTTGTCAGCCGGGCGAAAATGAAGGACAAAATCAAAACGAGCAAAAAACAAGGACCACCGGGCTTGGCGCGGGTTAAGTCTCTGGGCATGCTGGAGGTAAGCCAAGTTCTTGTGGTCAGTGTAAATTATTACCGGGTGAAGAGCCCCCTCGAGCAGGTAACGCCACTCCTCCAATGCCAGTTTGATGGCCAATAACTCTCGGTCTCCTATGGAATAGTTGCGCTCAGAGGAGGAGAAGAGTTTAGAGAAGAAGCCACAAGTTACCATCCTCCCGGAAGATGATTTTTGAGTAAGTACCGCTCCGGCTCCAGAGGAGGAGGCGTCAACTTCCAGGAAGAACTGCTTGTTGCCATCTGGGCGATGCAGCACCGGGGCGGAAGAGAAGGCCTGTTTAAGGGAAAGAAAGGCCTCCTCTGCTTCGGGTGGCCACTCTTTGGGATTAGTACCTTTACGGGTGAGCGCAGAAATTGGGGCCGTCCGGGAAGAGAAGTGTGGTATGAAGAGGCGGTAGTAGTTGGCGAAGCCCAGGAAACGCTGAATGGCCTTCAACCCCTCCGGTCGGGGCCATTTCTCGATGGCAGACAGTTTCTCAGGATCCATTTGAAGGCCGGTCTGAGAGATAATGTAGCCCAGAAACGGAAGCGAGGTCTGCTCAAAGAGGCACTTCTCAAATTTAGCGTAGAGATGGTTCTGCCTTAGTCTGAGCAGGACCTGACGAACGTCCCTCCGGTGAGTCTGGAGATCCGGAGAGAAGACCAAGATGTCGTCCAGGTACACCACTACGCAGGAGTAGAGAAGGTCCCGGAAGATGTCATTGACCAACTCTTGAAAGACGGCAGGAGCGTTACAGAGACCAAAGGGCATTACCAGGTATTCATAGTGGCCGTCCCGGGTGTTGAATGCCGTCTTCCATTCATCCCCCTGACGAATACGAACCAGGTTGTACGCCCCACGAAGGTCCAGTTTGGTGAAGATCCTAGCCCCCCTCAGACGATCAAATAATTCTGGAATGAGCGGAAGGGGGTACTTATTCTTCACCGTGATCAGGTTTAGGCCTCTATAGTCTATACAGGGACGGAGAGAGCCGTCCTTCTTTTTGACGAAAAAGAAGCCTGCTCCCGCCGGGGAGGTAGATTTCCGGATGAATCCTCTGGCCAGATTCTCCTCAATATATTCGGACATTGACCGGGTCTCAGCAGCGGATAAAGGATAGATACGCCCACGGGGAGGAGTAGTACCGGGTAGCAGATCGATGGGACAGTCGTATGGTCTATGTGGTGGTAATGTCTCTGCCTCCTTTTTATTAAAGACATCTGCATAAGACCAATAAGGAATCGGAAGTCCAGGTAGATTAGCTGGGGTAGGAGAGGGACGGACGGGATGGACGGGAACCAGGCAGGTTTTATGACAGTCTTGTCCCCAGCGAAGGACCTCTCCGGTTTGCCAGTCTAGCACGGGTGCATGTCTCTGGAGCCAGGGCAGACCTAGCAAGAGGGCGTGAGAGAGTCCAGGCAGAACATGAAAGGAGATACTTTCAGAATGCAGCATTCCCACCTGCAGGGTAATGGATTCGGTGATGAGTTGAATGGGGCGAGGTAAGAGGCCCCCATCCACGGCAGCGACAGACAAGGGTACAGCCAGAGGTTTGGTGGGGATGCGGTATTTCTCAACCAGGGACTGTGAAATAAGGTTCCCGGCTGCTCCAGAGTCAAGTTGGGCTAGTTCGAAATAACGGTTCTCCCCGTAGATGATCGAAACTGACAACAGCAGGGATGGAGAGGATTTATTCTTGTCTAGGTGGACCTCTCTGAGCGAACCTAGACACAGGCGTTTCCCGACCTCTCCGGGCAGGCACGGATCCGGTGCTCCTTACTGCCACAGTAGAAGCAGCTCCCCTCGGCACGGCGTGAGTCCTGACGGGTTTTGACCATCTTGGTCTGGTCGACCTGCATAGGCCCGAGCAAACTGTAACGGGTCCGGGAGGCGGACTGTAACGGGTCCGGGAGGCGGAACCTCTGAGCTACTATACAAGGGGGCGGCCCTTGTAAGGGAGCGGGTGGCAGTCTCTGGGTGAACGGACAGGGAGTTACGGCAAGTGATCAGGGCAGTCTCTGGGTAAGGGGTAGGTACGACCTGTGATGGCAGAGCCTCTGGGTAGGCTAGCAGGCAGGTGGTAGATGTGTGCTCCCAGGTGAGCAAGCGAGAGTCTGGAGTAGCTGGTGGTCACAGCACGTGACAACGGAGCCTCCGGGCTGGCAGGCAGGTAGGTAACGGAGAAGCGCTCCCAGGTGAGCGGGCAAGAGTCTCTGGAATAGCTGATGGTCACCGCACGTGACAACGGGACCTCCGGGCTGGCAAGCAGGCAGGTAACGGAGATGCGCTCCCAGGTGAGCGGGCAAGAGTCTGGAGTAGCTGGTGGTCACAGCACGTGACAACGGAGCCTCCGGGCTGGCAAGCAGGCAGATAACGGAGAAGCGCTCCCAGGTGAGCGGGCAAGCTGGTCCATAGACAGACTGACCGGAGTAGTAAGGCAGACCGTCGGACCTCAGGCAAGCAGGCAGGTAGCTGATATGCGCTCCCAGGTGAGCGGGCAGGCTGGTCCTTTAGACAGACTGACAGGAGTAGTAAGGCAGACCGTCGGACCTCAGACTGGCAGACAGGTAACAAGTATTCAGGCAGGAATCAGGCAGGTAACTGGCAGGTACTGGCAGGTAACTAGCAGGAAACTGGCAGGTAACTGGCAGGTAACTGGCAACGGGACCTGAGGGCTGAAGCACAGGTGAGACACAGGTGCAAACAACATTGCTCGGGCACCTCCATTTTGGAGGAGGTGCCTTATATATGATGAAGTCCTCCGGCCATTGGCCGGGGACTCTTTAGGGCGGCGCGCGCGGCCCCTTTTAGAGGAGGGGAGCGCGCGCGCGCGCGCCCTAAGCACAGGGGCCGGGAAGGAGCGCGCGCTGAGAGCAGAGCAGGAGGAGGACGCCGGGAGGGAGCGCGCGCTGACAGCAGAGCGGGGGGAGGAAGCCGGGCACGGAGCAGAGCGGTGAGAGGAGCAGCGTCCCTGCCTAGCAGAGGGCAGGGACGCCGGCACTACACAATGCATAGCAGTGTGCACGACACGGTTGCATAGCCCCACTGGAACTGTATAGAAAATTATATATGTGGGATGCTATCATAGTAATAGTAATCTTTTTATTTATATAGCGCCAACATATTCTGCAGCGCTTTACAATTCAGACAGTTTAGAGACATTATCAGCACTGTCCCCATTGGGGCTCACAATCTACATTCCCTATCAGTATGTCTTTGGAGTGTGGGAGGAAACTAGAGAACCTGGAGGAAACCCACACAAACATGGGGAGAACATAAACTCCTTGCAGATGTTGTCCTTGGTGGGATATTACCATGCTTATTATAATATATTTCTATACAGCTCCAGTGGAGCTATGTAAGTGTGTGGTGCACTGTACTATGCATATACAACTGCTGGGAGACTAGGGGATTGCTATATACACAGCAGCTTAATATATAGATACACAGGTGCGTCTCGCAAAATTAGAATATCATCAAAAAGTTAATTTATTTCAGTTCTTCAATACAAAAAGTGAAACTCATATATTATATAGAGTCATTACAAACAGAGTGATATATTTGAAGTGTTTATTTGTGTTAATGTTGATAATTATGGCTTACAGCCAATGAAAACACAAAAGTCATTATCTCAGTAAATTAGAATAATTAACAAAAAACACCTGCAAAGGCTTCCTAAGCATTTAAAAAGGTCCCTTAGTCTGTTTCAGTAGGCTCCACAATCATGGGGAAGACTGCTGACTTGACAGATGTCCAGAAGGCAGTCACACTCCACAAGGAGGGCAAGCCACAAAAGGTCGTTGCTAAAGAAGCTGGCTGTTCACAGAGTGCTGTATCCGAGCATATTAATGGAAAGTTGAGTGGAAGGATAAATTGTGGTAGAAAAAGGTGCACAAGCAACCGGGATACCCGCAGCCTTGAAAGGATTGTTAAGAAAAGGCCATTCAAAAATTTGGGGGAGATTCACAAGGAGTGGACTGCTGCTGGAGTCATTGCTTCAAGTGTCACCACACACAGACGTATCCAGGACATGGGCTACAAGTGTCGCATTCATTGTGTCAAGCCACTCATGACCAATAGACAACGCCAGAAGAGTCTTACCTGGGCCAAGGAGAAAAAGACCTGGACTGTGGCTCAGTGGTCCAAGGTGTTGTTTTCAGATGAAAGTAAATTTTGCATTTCATTTGGAAATCAAGGTCCCAGAGTCTGGAGGAAGAGTGGATAGGCACACAATCCAAGCTGCTTGAGCTCTAGGGTGTAGTTTCTACCATCAATGATGGTTTGGGGAGCCATGTCATCTGCTGGTGTAGGTCCACTGTGTTTTATCAAGACCAAAGTCAGCGCAGCCGTCTACCAGGAAATTTTAGAGCACTTCATGCTTCCCTCTGCCGGCAAGCTTTTTGGAGATGGAAATTTCATTCTCCAGCAGGACTTGGCACCTGTCCACACTGCCAAAAGTACCAATACCTGGTTTACAAACAACAGTATCACTGTGCTTGATTGGCCAGCAAACTCGCCTGACCTTAACCCCATAGAGAATCTATGGGGTATTGACAAGAGGAAGATGAGAGACACCGGACCAAACAATGCAGACGAGCTGAAGGCTGCTATCAAAGCAACCTGGGCTTCCATAACACCCCAGCAGTGCCACAGGCTGATCGCCTCCATGCCACGCCACATTGATGCAGTAATTGATGCAAAAGGAGCCCGACCAAGTATTGAGTGCATTTACATACATACATTTCAGTAGGACAACATTTTGGATTTTAAAAACATTTTTCAAGCTGTTGTTATAAAGTATTCTAATTTACTGAGATAATGACTTTTGTGTTTTCATTGGCTGTAAGCCATAATCATCAACATCAACAGAAATAAACACTTGAAATAGATCACACTGTTTGTAATGACGCTATATAATGAGTTTCAGTTTTTGTATTGAAGAACTGAAATAAATTAACTTTTTGATGATATTATAATTTTGTGAGAAGCACCTATACATAGCTTCCCTTAAGCGGTATAGAACTATATGCCATATGGTGTGGTGCTAGATATATATTTGTAGATATCTCATCACCACACTAAATGGTATATACTGTAGTTTTATACAACTTCAGGGAATCTATGTATATCTATATATTAAGCTGCTGTGCATTTAGCAATTCTATGGACTCCAGCAGTAGTATATGAATAGCACGGTACACCACAGTTACATAGCTGTATAGAAATATATGTTATAGTAAGCATGGTACTATGATAGCATCCTACATATTATAATATATACTAGTTTCTATACAGTTCTAGGGGGGCTATGTAATAATGTAACTATGTGGTGCACCCACACCATGCTATGCATATACTTGCCCACCTCAACTGAACTAACTAATACTATGTTCCAAGTTCATCCTTACTAAGCTAGCTGCAGCAGGACTGTCCTGGAGGAGAGAGGGCTATCCAAGTTGACGATGAACTGATGGTGCCGGTAGGACGGCAGAAAAAAGCATCTGTTTTTCATGGAAATTTCACGTAAATTTACACACTGCTCGCAATTCAGGCACCCTGCTCACTGACACAAAGCTCAGACACTCGGAGAATGATGGAACTAGGAGCTGACGGCTGTGTGGTCTGTGAGCTCCGCTGTTGTCCTGACAATGTCATATGACCACTGTTTATATCAGTAAACCAGCGGAGGGAGGGGAAGAGACCGAGCTCAGGTCTGAGGATCCGTACCTATTAGGGAGGAAGGTATAGATTTTTTTCATTTATGCAGCACCTTGAGGCCATTAATAACTAATAGTACTGTAGTGTGCAAACCCCTTTAATAAATCTGTAGTTCCACTATCTCTCTGAAAAATAGCTTGGTCAGGAGAGCAGGTCACAGAATACTTAAAGGGACTCTCTCTGTTTTTTCCACCTGATCTGAGAGCAGCATGATTTAGAGACAGAGACTCTTGTCTCTAAGGCTGCGTGCCCACTATGCGTTTTTCTAGTGTTTTTTGCTGCGAAATTTCCGCAGCGGAAATGCTTTAAAAACGCTTGGTAATACGTGCCCCATGTTCCCCAATGATAATCCGCATGTGCTGTGCACATGCTGCGGAAATTTCCGCTGCGGATTATCATTGCGGAAAAATCCGCAGCATGTCCATTATTTGTGCGTTTACGCATGCGGATTTGCCTACACAATGCATTTGAAAAACGCATGGCAAATCCTCAAGTAAAAACGCTTCAAAAACACTTAAAACTCGCATGTAAAATCCGCATGCGTTTTTATTGGCAAGAACATGCAGAAATGCTGCGGAAAATTGCTGCTTCAATTCTGCATCTAGGGCACATAGCCAAAATGTATCACTTACTTGGCTGCTTAGTGTAGTTTTCCTAAATTACAGTTTTATCAGCAGGAGATTATCACTAGAGGACTAGTAAACCTGCTGCCATGAAGTCCTACATATTCATGAGTTGTGAATAACCCCATCCCCCAACACTGAATGGCAGCTTTCTGTGTACACTTTGCAAAGCAGTGGTGTGGGTGGGCTTATACAGAGAAATGGTAAATTAGCTTCATGTAAAACTGTGATTTTATGAAAACTGCAGCAAGCAGCCCAGTAAGTGATACATCGCTGGAATCAGGCTCTCTACCATTACATTATGCTAATCTCAGATGGAGTAGCAAATACCTGGTGATAGATTCCCTTTACCATGTTTTCAACATAAAATACTAAAAGATTGGACTGACTTGATTAAAATTGAAGTCCAAATTGAAGTTCCGGTTGGTGAATCTACACTACTTTACTAAATAATTTCATCTTGAATTTTATTTCTAATGTATTCTTTTCTATAGAGTAGGAAATCATCCGATTTTCTAAGGATAGTTTCACACAAGAGGAGTGCTATGCATTCAACACAGTCGGTGGTGAGGGTCGGTACATGAATTCTCTACCCATAACCAGTATTCAGACTTTCCCCCTGCTGTGTCAATTCAGCGCAACGAGACAGACTGTGTTCAGACTATGAACTGTGGGCTCCTTTTGACATCCTTTCCGTCGTTGTCCTTCTTTTTTGCAAGACACAATCGCGTGGTAGACTATGCAATTTTTTCCTGCAAAAGAAGGAGACGGTTTGCCTTATTTCAGTGAATGGACACAAAGATGTGAATTCATTAATGGAAAACATGTATTAGCAATTCACATATATTTTTTCTATACCAGTGCAGTAGTCTGTGTCTAAAAACATTAGGTTCAAGATTATTCCTGTCACGAACCGGACAGCACAATATCTGGGTACAACGTGATGATATAGGGGTGAGGAAGGCCCTAACGGTAGGGAGCGAGGGATGGGACTCCTCCTGACACCGACCTATGTCTGTCCCTAAGCTCCCCTAACACGCTATGCGGGTCCTTCCCCCCGCTGCCGTCACGTGCCTTATTCCTGACTGTCACCTGAACTTCACCTAGCTATTGAACTGGCCGACAAGGACGCTAGCCTTATCACTACTGGTAAAGTAACACAGGGTAAGATGACAAACAAGTGACTGGCAGCAAGAAAAAACAGCTTAACTTAAAAACAGCAGCAAAGCTCCAAATCTGGAGCAAAAGCTCCAGTAACGGCACCAGGGTACAGAACTCCTACAGCGGCTCCACACCTCCAGCTGTTCTGCATACAAATGAACTCTATAACCAACCATCAGCTGATGGGTCATGTGTCTATTTAAAGGAAGGTGGGAGTGGTTCCAACCTACATCAGCTGACCTGGCCTCAAAAAGCTGCCAGCAAGAGACTAACATTAACCCTTGCAGGATCAAAGGAAAAAAACTACCATTTAAATTCCTGCATAACCACAGCTGCCACGAATCCCCTAAAGATTTGTGACAATTCCTGAATAACGCATCCATAGGAAAATTGAATGGGACTAAATGGTGTCCATAAAGAATACAAATTTGGATTTATAAACTGACAAGCATATGCATATACAGATATATATATATATATATTTTTTTTTTTTTTTGTGTCCATGTTGACTGCCCTTATTCACGAAGATGTCAATTCTAACATACGGTAAGGTTTTTAACATTAGACAGTGTAGGAACCGCCCCGAATAGGGTCACCTTGTCGCTGGTGGGATGGCTTTTATGTTTGTTTGTTTTTTTTATCAAAAACAGTTTACTAAGTACCCTCTGCTATTTAAATGCAACTTTGCTTTTTACTTATTTAGTTACAGAAGGGTATATGCTCATTTTGTTTCTTTTAAGATTTGTGAACATGTATTTATATGTAGCATGTATACTAACTTAAACTCCAGCTCACTTTGTGTTTTTTTTCTTAGGATAATTTAAATGTAAGCTAAAATCCAAGCTACATATGCTCAATAGACATGTGCAGTTCCTAATAGCAGCTTTTGCTCTGCTTTTTCTCTGTAGATCCAAGAACTGCTTTACAAGGGTCAGAGTGTGCAAGACGAGCTGATACTACAGCTTATAGTGGACAAGATCAATTCTGCAGAAGTCGCCCACCGAGGTAATGTGTTGCATTAAGGAACAGACTTTTTAAGCAGTTTTTGCATGTTTTATTTCTTTCCTCTGTTTTAAAATGGCTAATAACACAAGCAGTAATACGTACTAGCTGTAAGGCAGCATTTAGTTCTGTTTTTGCTCCTATGTTATTCCAATAAAATTTTAATTAATTGTAGAAATGCACTTTTTTACTGGAAATATGCAGAATGAAAAAACGACTGTCAACAAGGCGTAATAAACAGCATAATGCCCTTTCATGATTATTTACTATGCAGATTATTATTGTATAGCTGGAGTTACAAACACCAATCAGCCATAGCATTAAAATCATCTGCCTGATATAGTGAGATGCTACATTGTTTAGGAAGTAAAATCCACATTAATGCCAGGATCCAAGGTTATACAGCAGGACATTGCCCAGAGCACCACAATTCCTGTGTCAGTGCTTTGCCTTTTTCCCAGAGTGTATTCTAGTGCCATCTCTTACAAACACCCCCATCCACATGATATAAAACAAATTGGATTAATACAGATCTGTCCACTTTCTTCCATTTTTCCATAATTCGGTTCTGATGCTCATTGATGCCATTGATGCTCATCTGATGCCATTGTAGGCGCCTTTGGTAAGGACAGAGGTCTGCAACTACACAGCACTAAAAGCAGCAAACTAGGTGCACCGTGTATTCTGACACCTTCCCATCATAGCCAGCACCACCTTTTCCAACCCTTTGTGCTACAGTAGCTGAGATCAGACCAGATGGCTGCCTACAATCATCATCTTTTAGTGTCCATTACCATGTCACTGGATCACCTTTGGTAGATACCAGGTAGGACTACTTTGGATAGATACCACTGTATACCGGTAACACCCCATAAGGCCTACCATTTTGGAGATGCTTTGACCCAGTTGTTTAGCCTTAACAATTTTCCTTTTGTCAAAGATGCAGATCATTATGCTTGCTTTTTTTCTTGCTTTTAACTTCAAGGAACTGACTGTTCACTTGGTACTTAATATATCCCACCCCTTGATAGCAAGCATTATAATGAGGTGATCAATGTTATTCAATTCATTTGGTTTTCTGTTGTAGCTGATCAGAGTACGTGGCAACTCAGCACTCAAATGTTCATAGATCACTTTCTATAATCTTTTTAATGCCTAACTAATTTGTAAAGTAAATTTTAAAAAATGTATATACCTAGCATGCAAAGAAAAATTATCTTTATTCTGTAGTCCAAGGCAACTTCCTTAAAGGGAATGTGTCATTAAGGTAAACCCTCCTAAGTCATCCATAGCGGCATGTAGGTTATTGGAAGCTGAATAAAATGGCACCTTGATATCTGAGATCTGATGTCTTATTCCAGTGAAATCCAAGTTTTTCTTATATGTAAATGAGCTGTTCAGGACTATGGGTCGGACACTGATCGCCATGACAATCTGCCTCCACAGCTTATTTTAAATAAAAGTGGGCGTTACCAGTGTGAAACATAATTAACACAGGACAGGAGAACTGAACTTTATCTCATAACAAACACGTTAGCAGCTGCAGCTCTCACAGCTCTGCTGTAATGCAACAATATTACAACACTGGCTGCCTGTGAGATAGAAACTGAAGCACTGAGAGGAACCTGCAGATGTGTCAATTAGGCTATGGTCACACTATCAGTATTTGGTCAGTATTTTACATCAGTATTTTTAAGCCAAAACCAGGTGAGGAACATTCAGAGGTGAAGTATAATAGAAACACGTCACCACTTCTGTATTTATCACCCACTCCTGGTTTTGGCTTACAAATACTGATGAGAAATATTGACCAAATACTAATAGTGTGACCGTAGCCTTATAATCACACTCAGCTCTGCAGTGAGATCAAGAGAGCAGAGGGCGGCCATTACACATCACACTGGTGACAAGCCGTTCATGTAAAATAATCTCTGGAGGCAGGTTCTCATGCAGATCTGTGTCCGGCCCATAATTCTGAACAACTAATTTACATATAAGAAAAACATAGACTTCTCTGGAATAAGACATCGGATCGCAGATATCAAGGTATTATTTTATTCAGCTTCCCATGACTTGCGTGCCCATATAGACGACTTAGGAGGGTTGATCTTTCTGACAGATTCCCTTTAACCCCCTTCACGACATATGATGTACAGTTCCGTCATATGTCGTGTCCTTGCCTTTGATGTGGGCTTGCGCACCTAGCCTGCATCTTTACCTGCAGATGATGGCTGATTTAACAGCCAGCTGGTGGAGCAGAGCAGTGCTGTCAGCGGCAGTGGGGGCGCGTCATTCCACTTGATCACAGGGCGCCGATGGGTTGCCTTGACAGCCAGGGTCTGTGAAAACCTCTGTACCTCTCTTTACGAGAATCCTGTGACAGACAGCGTTTAGCTGGCATTCATAGAAGATCATGATTTTAGCTTTACAAGCAATAAAATGATTGCAGCTTCAAGTCCCCTAAGAGGACCGACAAGTACAGTAAAACGGGAGAAAAAAAACGTTTTTAAAATATGAAAAAAATAAAAAAAAAGTTAATCACCCCCGTTTTGCCACATTAAAAATAAAACAATTAAAAAAAATAAAAAATACACATATTCAGTATCATTGCATTCCGAGAAGTCCGATCTTTCAAAATATAAATTAATTTGATCAGTAAACGGTGTAACAAGAAAAAAATTGAATTGCCAGAATTACCTTTTTTTTGGCTGCCGCAACATTGCAATAAAATAATAAAATACAATAAGAGGCGATAAAAACATGGTGTCTACCTCAAAAAATGTAGCTTCATTTCAGGGAAAACATACACCGAAAAGTTAGCCGGGGACTACGTGTCTCAGATGACTAGTCAGAGGCAGGTCCCTATGCAGCTTCTCCCCCTCTTCTACACTGGCAGATCTCTTCCTATATGGCTGTATAGGGAGAGACCTGTCAGTGTAGGGGAGCGGGATGGTGAAGTCATCCTAGACCCATGGTCCACGGACCGCTTTTCAATGTCTGTTTTCTCTGAAATGCTGATGCGTTCGGGTAGCATAGATCTCCCAGCAGGTTCCCTTTAAGAACAGGTTGGTTATTTTCTTTGTTTGATGCTGGTCCTTATAGCAGTATGTGCACAGGTACTATGGCGGCACTTACACACTGGGTTAGGAGTAGCACTTTTCAGTGAAAAATGGGGGTCCAGTGATTTCTCAGTGCCCTGACCTCTTAGTAATCAGTATGATTATTAGCAGTATATTAGTGAGATGCAGTAACTCATTTGGATTAGAACGCTCTTTTAATGCAGAAGTTGCGTATCCACATTATAATTTTTAAAGCAATTTTATAATTTACCTTCTAGTTAATTAGTTTAGAATCGCGCTCGTTTTTATCCATATTCCAGGCTACGTGCTTTGCGGACTACCATCTCTCTCTGAAGAATTCATAAAGATTCCTGAACAGATTGAATTAATAAAGAATTTGAAATTAAAACCCGATGTCCTCATCAATATTAAGGTAAAAGACTGGAGATTAATGACATGCAGTTCTGTAATGTTGACTTGCTTTTCATTGACCAGCCTATTATTTTATGATGAACATGGTTTGTATAAATGGGATTAGTATTTTATTAGTTCTGAATATTAAATATTGTATGGGAAGACTAAGCAAGCGAACATCCACTGCAGCTAAGAAATGTTAGTACCTGAGATCAATGGGTCAGTAGTATTTTGAGTGGGTTTTTTTTTTTATATGAACACTGACTATTCATGGTTATTTTATTTAAAGCAGATCTATCACTGTATTTCACAAAACAGACTGTATACAGTATTAAACGGAATCTGCCTGGTTTGGTATGTAATCTGAGAGCATCATAATACGGCAAGGAAGCCTGATTCCTCCGATGTATCACTTACTGGGCTGCTTGGTGTAGTTTTTATAGAATCCTTGATTGTCTGATGTAGATGTCTCAGAACCAAGACCCCACAGCTTTTTGTGCACACTGTGAATTGTCAGCAAGCTGCTAATCAGTGGTGGGGGGCGGGGTTACATAGATTTGCTTGATTGCCTGGCACTTGAGATGTAGTCCTGTAGTGTTACTCTCGTGCTGATAAAATATTGATTGTATTGAAACTAAAACACGCAGCCTAGTAAGTGAGACATTCGGTTAAACTGGCTCTTGTGCCTTTTATTATGGTGCTCTCAGATTAAACAGATTCCCTTTAAATCGTAGATCTCTTAGACTTGATGAGGCTGGCGTGCTTACTTTAAAAATCAATGTCAGATTGTATAATGCTAAAGTAAACATTAGTTTGTTTATTATTAGTCAGGGAAACTTTAAAAAAATGGTTATTAACCACTTGACGCCGGTGGCCCTTTTCCGTTTTTGCGCTTTCGTTTTTTGCTCCCCTTCTTCCAGAGCCATAACTTTTTTATTTTTTGGTCAATTTGGCCATGTGAAGGTTAGTTTTTTGCGGGACGAGTTGTATTTTTGAACTACACCATTGGTTTTACCATATTGTGTACTGGAAAACAGGAAAAAAAATCAAAGTGCGGTGAAATTGCAAAAAAAGTGCAATTCCACAATTGGTTTTTTTTTTTACCAAGTTCACTAAATGCTAAAACTGACCTGCTATAATGATTCTCCAGGTCATTAGGAGTTTGCAGATACCAATTAAGTATAGGTTCTTTTTATTTAAGTAGTGAAAAAAAAATCCAAAGTTTGTTAAAAAAAAAAAAAAAAATGGGGTCATTTTCCGAGTCCCGTAACGTCTCCATTTTTTTGGATCTGGTGCTTGGTGAGGGCTTATCTTTTGTGCGCCGAGCTGACGTTTTTATTGATACTATTTTGGGGTAGATCCGATGTTTTGATCGTCTGTTATTACATTTTATTGCAATGTTGCGGCGACCAAAAACCTATTTACCGAGCTGATTAATTCTTTTTTTTAAATTGATCAGACGATTCTGAACGCAGTGATACCAAATATGTGTATATTTGATTTTTTTTTATTGTTTTATTTTGAATGGGTCGAAAGTGGGGTGATTTGAACTTTTATTTTTGGAATTTTTTTAAAAACTTTTTTATATATTTTTTACAAGCTTCAATAGCCTCCATGGGAGATTAGAAACTGCGATCATCTGATTGCCTGTGTTACACATAGCAAGGCACCAGCCCTGCTATGTGTAACAAAAGTGCTCATCTGCTATGAACGCCAACCGCGCCGATGGGCAGAGCTAGTGACACGCTTCCGGCTTCGGCGATGTTAAATGCCACTGACAGAGATTGACAGCGGCATTTAACATGCTAACAGCCGCGGGTGGATCATGATTCCACCCGCGGCTATTAGGGGCACATGTCAGCTGTACAGATCAGATGTCATGTGCCCGGAAAGGTGCGGGCTCAACGCCGGAGCTCACACCAAAGGAGAAGACACGATATGCGCCGTACAGCGCATGTTGTGAAGGGGTTAAGCCAGTCTGACATTGATGTCAAAGTTAGTATACCTGCCTCATCAAGTTGAAGCTATCTATATAGTAATGTATGCAGTTTGTATTGTGAAATCTGGTAACAGATCTTCCTTAAACATGCACAGCTAACTATAAATTCAGCTCTGTACTGAAAACTGAGGCCTCTAGAAACACTAAAAATCTTTTTATTAAACATCTCCCTTGTTTTTACATTAAAAAAAGTAGAAACAAACAAACACCTATCCACTTTTCACTGTCTTGTTTTTGTTTGTTTTTTTAACACCCTACCCCAATGTCAAGGCGCACTGTGTCATATAGCAGTACAAAATATTCAATATTTTGTTTTATCTGTGTTCAATTAAAGTGTCCAGATAAAGATTTGAGCAAAAGACTGAGCGGACTTAAGCAAGATCCAGGGACAGGCAGAGTTTACAAGCGTGAAGAATGGGATTCTGCTCTAAAAGAGAAAAAGACGAAACCTCAGGAAGGAGAAGAAGAGGGGGAGGAAGAAGAGGAAGAAGAACTAGAGGAAGAGGTAACATCATTCCAGTGAGCTGGACTACAACGGATCACAGTGGATAATAGTATTTTCTACTGATAACACCAGATTTTATCTATAAAAGGTGAAAGCTAATCGACCTGCCTCAGGGTTGGACATATTGTTTTTGACCTTTATATTTCAATCATTATTTTAATTAGTCGGGTAGGAGTGTAAATGGCTTGCTTTGTGCAATCTAACATATTCTGCATACTTAAAAAATATGCAGTTTTGACTTATTTTAATAGAATAGAAATGTATTTTTTAAGATGCTGCACATATTTTGTCCGCTAACATATCTCATATTGTTTGTGAATAATTGCGTATCTCACTTGAGACTTGAGCTTTTTGTTTTTTAATCCATGCATGGTAATTGTAGCAGGGTCTGCTAGAAATCTCACATCATTGTAGCCTGCTCAGTGGTTCTTCAATATCTGCCATTTTGAGGAAATTGATTTGCGCAGATTTGCTTTTATCTCATCCAAAACATTTTTTCCCATTAAGGGAACGTCTCAAAATCTTAAATGGTTAAAATGGACGGTTTATGGAAATTTAATTGACCGCGAGTTTGTTTTGAACCAACACACTGTATCCTTGTGTGTGCACCAGCGTCCACATGAGAGCCGATCCCTTACAATATAAAAATATCATAGGGTACTTGGTTAACCCTGGTAGGTGCCTGAACAGTCTGGGCCCGGTCCTGCTCTGTCATTATCTATTTTTACCTTTGCTAACACATAGTGAGGTGAAGTACAAGAGTTAGATCGTCCCGATTGGGTACACCTTGTCGCGGTGGGATGACTTTTACGTTGTTTTGATCCAAATATTGTTAGCTAAGTACCATATGTCTTTACATATACTAGTTATTTACTTACTATAGGGTATTCGCTCATTTTTTTAGGTTCTGTCTGTTAAATGGTCACAGTGTGAATGCTGAAGTATGCATTGCACTTATACCAATCTATGCTCCAGCTCATTTTTTGGGGTTTTGTTTTAGTCTGAACGATCAATCAGGATTACACTGCCTTCCCTTGAAAGCAGGAAGCCAAGAGGCAGTGCACTCCTTAAGTTAAATGAAAGTGTCTAGTAGTGGTATTCCCATTGGTCAGGCAGAATAATTTATTGTCATCTCTTTAACATTGCCCACAGGGATAAAGTTACTGAAAGTTAATAGATGTCCTGTTCTGTTTAGGAAGAAGAATTTGACAGTTTAAAAGAAGTCTTAAACCAGCTTGTGTATAGACCTGAAGACTTCCCTGAAAATGCCGACGAACGCATATGGTTATATAAAGACACTCTTTTGCGGCCCGTAGAGGTGAGATACTGAGTGTGTTTATGTATTACTAACAACCCCTATGTATATGAAGTGACTTTTTTTCTGAATGTAACCAGATGCTAAAAGAAATCCTATAGTTCTTTTTTCTGATTGTATTTTCTTTATTCTGTTTTCTGTACATGACACATGGACCATAGGAAATAATTGACTAGAGATGTTCATTGACTTCTATGGCAGAGTTTTATATGTGTGTTTTGGGACCTGTGCAAAAGGTATTATGTATTATGCTGGGGTGAGGTGAATGGTGAATCCTGTGTTATCTATATAGGTTTTACTCTTCAATGTAACTTGCCTGTGGTGATAATGAGATGACATTTAAACGGCCATTTACACTGCAAGATAATCGTGAGCGAGCATTGTTAAAAACACTCATTTTGCAATTATTTTGCAGTGTAAATAGGCTGCTGCTCACCTGATGAATGAGCAAAACACTCATTCATTGGGTGAAGTGATCATTTATGCAAAGTAAAATATCATTCTCTGTGATGCATCGTCCTATGTCTACGGGACTCACACTGCTTATAAGTATGGCAGTCTATGCGCACTGTGCGATGTAGTATAGATCGCTCAGGCACTTCATTTATTTTGTTCTGCCTGTGTATACGGGCATTTAAACAACCGCCGATCTGTAAGAGTTTACAGATCGGAGGTCGTAGTGTTTGCCACCAGGTCATCTGGTTAAATGGACCATTAGAAGTGAACTCTACATATCAGAAAGTGTCAGCCTGGGGACGTGGCCTAGCAGGGCATGTGAGAGGACGTGTGTTGGAGCTCTCCCGCTGCATATACCGAATACAGGGCTGAACGGAGGCGCTGCCGAACGCCTGAAATGGTGCCCGAGATTGCGGTGAGCGTGAGGAACCCACCGGAGGCTACATCCGAGATCCAGATGACTCACAGGAGGCAGAAAGAGCTGGGGACAGACGGGAGTAACCGGACCCAAGATGGAGCTGGAGCAGCAGAGGAGGAGGCAGCAAAGGCAAATGCTGCATACAGGAGGAAGATGGAGGTGATCTCCAAGCTGAAGAAGTTTGCCAGAGTGGAGGGAAAAGAGAGGCAGCAGCAGGGAGCTGGAGGTGAGGAGGCTGGAGGTGTAGAGGACACAGGGGAGTTGAACAGAAAGCAGTCCCAGGCACAGTACAGCCCAATTACTCAGCAGATCCCCATGCATGCTGATAAGTCACAGGATAAGTGTGACTCACCCCACCCCCTGCAGCAACCTCACAAGCCCCTGCACACCATGAACAGCCTGTAGACTCATGTGTAGCAGCTGTGAATGAACCAACACTGAAGGATGTATTCTCAGTAGTGACATTTTGCAATTCTGCACTCACAGCCCTGACCCTGCAGGTTGATGGCTTAAAGTGTGAAATGGCTAATTTCCGTACTGTCAGGCATAAAGCTGAGGAGAGGATGGAGGTGGTGGAAGAGCGTGTAGGCAGTGCTGAAGATCAGATTGCTGAACTGTTAGGCTATGTGCCCACGATGCAGAAATGCTCAGGATTTTTTCCTGAGCGTTTCTGCATCTCCCTGGCAGAAAAAAATGCATGCATGCGGATTGTACATGTGTTTTCCTGCCAGGGACATGCGGATGTGAAGCGTTCTTCACTTGCATTTCCGCATGCGGTTTGTCAAGCGCTTTCCAAGCGATTTTAGCATCACTTGGAAAGTGCTTGACAACTCGGTCACACTATATAAATCCATGCAAACAGCATGGATTTATATAGTGTGACCCAAGAGAATGTCAAAAAGTAAAAAATAAACCTATACTTACCTTCCGATGGCCCCTGCAGTCTTGCTGCGCTCCTGTGCTGGCTGCCGGCAGATCGCAGTACGCTGTACTGAAAGACCTGCCGTCACATGACTGTGACGTCATCGCAGGTCCTTCAGTCCTGCGCGATCTTCAGGCAAGCACAGGGAAGGAGTCCGGGGGCCGTCAGAAGGTGAATATAATCTTTATTTTTTATTTTATTCTTTTTTTACAGCTTTTTGGGTACCTGGGTGTGGAGGAGAGTCTCCTGTCCTCCACACCCGGGTACCATCCGCACATTAGAACGCGCCAATTACGCAAGTTCAGATGCAGTCTTGCGGAATCGGCGCGTTCTAATGCAAGTCAATGGCGGCGAAAACACAGCACTTCCGCAAAATAATTGGTAGTGCTGCGTTTTTTTCCGCAATGATAAATTTCCGCAGCATGTGCACAGCACATGCGGATTATCATTGGGGACATGGCAGGCCTTATACCATGCGTTTTTTAAGCGTTTCTGCAGCGTTTTTGCTGCTGCGGAAACGCTTAAAAAACGCATCGTGGGCACACAGCCTTAAGAAGGGAGAAGAAATACAGTACAGACCAAAAGTTTGGACACACCTTCTCATTTAAAGATTTTTCTGTATTTTCATGACTATGAAAATTGTACATTCACAATGAAGGCATCAAAACTATGAATTGACACATGTGGAATTATATACTTAACAAAAAAGTGTGAAACAACTGAAAATATGTCTTATATTCTAGGTTCTTCAAAGTAGCCACCATTTGCTTTGATGACTGCTTTGCACACTCTTGGCATTCTCTTGATGAGCTTCAAGAGGTAGTCACCAGAAATGGTTTTCACTACACAGGTGTGCCCTGTCAGGTTTAATAAGTGGGATTTTTTGCCTTATAAATGGGGTTGGGACCATCAGTTGTGTTGTGCAGAAGTCAGGTGGATACACAGCTGATAGTCCTACTGAATAGACTGTTAGAATTTGTATTATGGCAAGAAAATAGCAGCTAAGTAAAGAAAAACGAGTGGCCATCATTACTTTAAGAAATGAAGGTCAGTCAGTGCGAAAAATTGGGCAAACTTTGAAAGTGTCCCCAAGTGCAGTTGCAAAAACCATCAAGCGCTACAAAGAAACTGGCTCACATGAGGACCGCCCCAGGAAAGGAAGACCAAGAGTCACCTCTGCTTCTGAGGATAAGTTTATCCGAGTCACCAGCTTCATAAATCGCAGGTTAACAGCAGCTCAGATTAGAGACCAGATCAATGCCACACAGAGTTCTAGCAGCAGACACATCTCTTCAACAACTGTTAAGAGGAGACTTTGTGCAGCAGGCCTTTATGTTAAAATAGCTGCTAGGAAACCACCGCTAAGGACAGGCAACAAGCAGAAGAGACTTGTTTGGGCTAAAGAACACAAGGAATGGACATTAGACCAGTGGAAATCTGTGCTTTGGTCTGATGAGTCCAAATTTGAGATCTTTGGTTCCAACCACCTTGTCTTTGTGCGACGCAGAAAAGATGAACAGATGGACTCTACATGCCTGTTTCCCACCATGAAGCATGGAGGAGGAGGTGTGATGGTGTGGGGGTGCTTTGCTGGTGACACTGTTGGGAATTTATTCAAAATTGAAAGCATACTGAACCAGCATGGCTACCACAGCATCTTGCAGCGGCATGCTATTCCATCCGGTTTGCGTTTAGTTGAACCATCATTTATTTTTCAACAGGACAATGACCCCAAACACACCTCCAGGCTGTGTAAGGGCTATTTGACCAAGAGCGAGAGTGATGGGGTGCTACGCCAGATGACCTGGCCTCCACAGTCACCAGACCTGAACCTAATCAAGATGGTTTGGGGTGAGCTGGACCGCAGAGTGAAGGCAAAAGGGCCAAAAAGTGCTAAGCATCTCTGGGAACTCCTTCAAGATTGTTGGAAGACCATTTCCAGTGACTACCTCTTGAAGCTCATCAAGAGAATGCCAAGAGTGTGCAAAGCAGTCATCAAAGCAAAAGGTGGCTACTTTGAAGAACCTAGAATATAAGACATATTTTCAGTTGTTTCACACTTTTTTCTTAAGTATATAATTCCACATGTGTTAATTCATAGTTTTGATGCCTTCAGTGTGAATGTACAATTTTCATAGTCATGAAAATACAGAAAAATCTTTAAATGAGAAGGTGTGTCCAAACTTTTGGTTTGTACTGTATGTCCAGCGCATTTCGGAGCTGGAATTTAAAACAGACGATCTTGTAAATCGTTCCCGTAGGAACAATCTAAGAATAATTGGGGTGCCTGAAAAGCTAGAAGGGAACAAACCCACAGATTATATCGAATCATGGCTGAAAACCAAAGTGGGAGGAGACAGCCTTACAAAATTGTTCGCAATGGAGAGGGCTCATCGAGTAGCATCAAGACCCTTACCCCCAGGGACGGCCCGAGATCTATCCTGGCAAAAATCCTAAACTACCGGGACCGCAATCTCCTACTTAGGAGAACCAGACACATGGTAGACTTAACTATTGATGGCAACCGGATATCTATATACCCGGAATATTCCGCGGCAGTTCAAAAGCTCAGAATGAAATTTGGAGAGGTCAAGAGGAGGCTACGGGGACTGGGTTTGGCTTACTCAATGCTATATCCGGCCAAATTAAGGGTGGTGGCTCTGGGAGGGGTACACTTTTTTCAGACCCCTAAGGAGGCGACAATTTGGCTGGATCAGAATGACAAACGTATCATAGCAGATGGGGCCCGTTGAAGAAGGCTCTGGTTGTTCGAGGGTTAATTGTTATTAAGATTGTAAAATTTGTTATAGGATAATTGTCCTTTGGTACTGCGGGACGAAAATGTTTATAATTGTTGTGTTCGGCGGCGCAACAGGCATTTCATTCTGTCATCGGTGGGCGGGAGAGACGAAGAGGTGGAGAGTTAACTAGAAGAGTAGTAAAGTGTTCGACATCTCAGACCCTAATAATTGCTAGGTTGTGGAAAGGTGTTCTCCTTTGTCTTATAGAGAGTGTGGTATAGGTATTAAAACAAAAGATTGATAAAGTTTGTGTGGGGAAAGGGTTGGGGAAGTTCGAGGGGTAGTTTAAGTTTAGTTTTTAAAATGGGGAATCGGGGGGCGGTAGGTGTTAGAGAAGGGAGGGTATTGGGGGGGATGGAGACCAATGGGGGGGGGGAGAAGAAATACTGATATCACTGACTATGATGGGAGGAAGAGTTAAAATTTTGAGCTGAAATGTTAGAGGCCTATCTAACAACACGAGACGAACAGCAATACTGCAATATATTATGCAACAAAGGCCCTTGGTGATATGCCATCAGTAAACACACCTGGTTAGTGAAAATATAGCTGTGCTACAGAAGAGATGGGTGAGGAAGGCGTATCACTCGACATTCTCAGCCTACACTAGAGGGGTGTCAATACTGGTACACTCAAGCACGCCGTTTGTAGAGGTAGAGGTGTCGATAGACAAAGATGGTCAATATGTATTTGTAGTGTGTAAGATTTTCAATAGACTATTATGCATTGTGTCTGTATATATCCCTCTGCCATACTCGGGGAAAAAGATGCAGGAAATTCTAGAAATATCGGGTAGATGGGTAGGGGTTCCTATGCTTATAGTGGGTGATGTAAACAATATTGTCAATGACCACTGGGATAAGGGAAGACATAAGGGAAGGAGTGAGGGGAATGAGACAGCGTTTGGTAACTATTTGAAGCAAGTAGCCTTGACAGATCTATGGCGGGTACGAAATGTGGATAAGTACTGCTACTCCTGCTATTCGGCCTCTTATGGCTCTTTGTCCTGTATAGACGTAGCCCTGGGAAATGAATGGATGGATAATTTGGTACAGGAGATGGAGTATTTACCAAGAGTGGTGTCGCACCACAGTCCGCTAGTGGTGCTACTACAAATTGAGGACCAGGGGAGTAAATCGGGGTTGGGATGGAAGATTCATCCTTTTTGGCTGCAACTCCTAGACATGGGGAAGATTGGTGATGAGGTCGCTGAATTTTTTAGGCTTAACGAGGGTAGTGCAGAGCAACACATTGTTTGGGGCACTATGAAGTCATATTTAAGGGGGATTTTGATCAGAGACCTATCAAGGCATAAGACTACAACCAGAAACAAGGATATAGTGGTAATGGAAGAACTGAGGGCAGCAGAGGGAGCGCTGAGTAACCAGAATTCACAGGACACGCAAAACCGCATGAAGGCTGCTCAGGAAGAGGTAAATAAACTACATTTGCACAAGGCAAAAAACCAAGCAATGTGAACTGAGGTCTAAGATGGTAGACATGCAAGAAATAGGAGCATGTTCACACTAGCAAAAAGAAGCAAAACCTACAAAAGACAAAAATATATCTCATACCCTACCATCATTATATATAAATGTAAAGCAAAGTTGCATAATAAATATAGGGTACTTAGTGAACTATTTTTGATCAAAAAAAGTATACAAGCCGTCCCACCAGCGGCAAGGTGACCCTAAATTGGGACGGTACCTATACTGCCTATATTAAAAACCTTACTGTATATCAAAGTTGAAGTAATGCATATAAAAGGGTAGACAAATAGGACCGGGTCCCAACTCCAGACCACCTAGGCCCGTGGTAAGCTACATATATACTAATCAGCTCAACAAAGGGGATGCCACACCCTTAAATTGCACAGAATGCAAACAAGACAAAAAACCAAGCAATGTGAACTGAGGTCTAAGATGGTAGACATGCAAGAAATAGGAGCATGTTCACACTAGCAAAAAGAAGCAAAAGGCAGAAAGGTTGAGGGCATTTCAAACAGAAGCTTTCTATGCAGAGGGTAAAAAAGTAGGACAACTGCTCTCAGTGGTGGCTTCTGCGCAGCGGGACTCGGCACATGTATATGCATTAAAACAAGAGAATGGCAGTGTAGTTACTCAGGGGGAGCAAATTTTGGAAGTCTTTAGGGGATTGTTATACTCCTCACAGTCGCAGCAGGTGGAAGAGGAGATTGATGCGTTCCTAGGGGAGGCTCACCTACCTAATTTAAGCTACGAAGACAGTGAACAGCTAGATGAACGGCTTTCAGCAGAGGAATTGGAAGAGGCTTTGGCATCCATGGCGGGGGACAGAGCACCGGGGGCAGACGGCATCCCAGCTGAAGTATACAAAAACCTCAATGAGGAAATAATAACTAAATTGTTAGGGGTATTTGATGAAGCATTGGAGAGGGGAGTGTTACCCACATCTATGAGGGAGGCCATTGTTGTGGTCATTCCCAAAGCTGAAAAAGATCCACAGCTGCCAGAGTCATATAGACCAATATCACTTTTGACAGCCGATATCAAAAAATGGCCAAGGCTCTGGCGAACAGACTAATACGGGTAATAGACAAGGTAGTCCACTCGGACCAATCAGGCTTCATGACAAATAAATCCACTGCTGTCAATTTAAGGAGGCTGTACTTAAACATGCAAATTCCAGCTAAAATGCGGGTAAGAGAGTGGTGGTATCTCTGGATGCACATAAAGCCTTTGACAGTGTGGAATGGAGCTACCTGTGTATTGTCGGTGCTGAGTCGCTTTGGGTTCAGGCCAGTGTTTACCTCATGGGTAAAATTGCTGTACTCCTCTCTAACAGCCAGAATTAAAGTGAATAACAAACTGTCGGAAAGCTTCCCTCTTTTTAGAGGTACGAGATAGGGGTGTCCGTTGTCCCCGCAGCTATTTGCCCTAGCTGTAGTGCCATTAGCTGCCAAAATAAGATCACAGGAGGTGAAGGGGTTTGTATATGGGAAAACAGAGCAGAAGATAGCTTTATATGCTGACGATATTCTACTATTTTTGGAAAATCCTGGGGAAGCCTTGAGAAATGTAGTGACACTAATTGAGGGATTTGGACAGATATCGGGACTACTCATTAACTGGGATAAGTCATGTGTTCTGCCGATAGATGGAAAGGGTGACTGTACTGGGGAGGTGGGACTATTCACCAAATTAAAGGTATTTCAACAATTTAAGTACTTAGGGATTCATATAGCTCTTCCATTGATGACATTTGAGGAGCTTAATATATGCTCTTTATTACAAAGACTGCGCACTAAAATCACAGCGTGGAATAAGTTACATTTATCGGTGGTGGGCAGAGTGAACCTCCTCAAAATGATTGTGATGCCGCAACTGTTATATGTGCTGCATAATTCCCCCATCTGGATCCCAATGAGCAAGTTCCGCAGGATAAAATCACTATTTGGAGAATTAGTGTGGGGTAAGAAGAGTCCCAGACTTAAGCGGGAAAAAGTGCAGGGACCAAAAGAGGAGGGAGGCCTAGCGCTCCCTAATCCATGGTTATACTTTCTTTCTGCACAAAGCCAACACCTCAAGGGCTGGGGGGAGACTATGGAAATGGGACAGGTACCTGTCAGTTTGGAGCACTTAATTAACCCCTTCACAACCCTAGGATTTTCCGTTTTTGCATTTTCATTTTTTGCTCCCCTTCTTCCCAGAGCCATAGCGTTTTTATCTTTTGGTCAATATGGCCGTGTGAGCAGGGCCGGCTCCAGGTTTTTGTGGGCCCTGGGCGAAAGAGTCTCAGTGGGCTCCTTTAGCACATACCACGATTCATGATGCACAGATACAACAGATAAATATATATATATATAGTACAATGCAAAGATTTCACTTACTACATTACATGAGTGATATCTATTGTAAATTCTACAATAGCTCAGAAACCGGCGAATCCTCACAGCGCACAGTGCAGACTGGACAGTATAGTCCTCCATACAGTGTAATGGACCCCATATAATGTTCCATACAGGATACTGACCCCCATAAAATGCTCCATACAGGATACTGATCCCCATATAATGCTCCATACAGGATACTAGCCCCCATATAATGCCCCACACAGGATACTGCCCCCCATATAACGCTCCATACAGGATACTGGTCCCCATATAAAGCTCCATACAGAATACTGGCCCCCATAAAATGCTCCATACAGGATACTGGTCCCCATATAAAGCTCCATACAGGATACTGGTCTCCATATAACGCTCCATACAGGATACTGGTCCCCATATAACGCTCCATACAGAATACTGGCCCCCATAAAATGCTCCATACAGGATACTAGTCCCCATATAAAGCTCCATACAGGATACTGGTCTCCATATAACGCTCCATACAGGATACTGGTCCCCATATAACGCTCCATACAGGATACTGGTCCCCATATAAAGCTCCATACAGAATACTGGCCCCCATAAAATGCTCCATACAGGATACTGGTCCCCATATAAAGCTCCATACAGGATACTGGTCCCCATATAGCGCTCCATACAGGATACTGGTCCCCATATAATGCTCCATACAGAATACTGGCCCCCATAAAATGCTCCATACAGGATACTAGTCCCCATATAAAGCTCCATATAGGATACTGGTCTCCATATAACGCTCCATTCAGGATTCTGGTCCCCATATAACGCTCCATACAGGATACTGGTCCCAATATAACGCTCCACACAGAATACTGGCCCCCATATAACGCTCCATACAGAATACTGGCCCCCATATAACGCTCCATGCAGGCTGTTCCCCCCTTATAATGCCCCATGCAGGATGTCACCCCCCCCCTTTTAATGCCCTATGCAGGATGTCACCTCTCCCCCCTCCATATAATGTCCCATGCAGGATGTCACCTCCCCCCCATATAATGCCCCTTGCAGGATGTCACTTCCCCCCCTTTAATGCCCCATGCAGTATGTCACACACCCACCCTCCTTATAATGCCCTATGCAGTATGTCACATACCCACCCTCCTTATAATGCCCCATGCAGGATGTCCCCCCCCCTTTTAATGCCCTATGCAGGATGTCACCTCTCCCCCCTCCATATAATGTCTCATGCAGGATGTCATCTCCCCCCCCCCCATATAATGCCCCTTGCAGGATGTCACTTCCCCCCCTTTAATGCCCCATGCAGGATGTCAGACCACCCCCTCCTTATAATGCCCTATGCAGGATGTCACATACCCACCCTCCTTATAATGCCCCATGCAGGATGTCACCCCCCCCCCTTATAATGCCCCATGCAAGATGTCACTTCCCCCCTCCCCCTCTTATAATGCCCCATGCAGGATGTCGAACCCCCCCTCACCTTATAATTAATGCCCCATGCAGGATGTCACACCCCCCCTCCCTTATAATGCCCCATGCAGGATGTCACACACACACCCACAATATAATGCCCCATGCCCCCATACATGAAAAAAATCCAATACTCACCTCACTTCTTACCTGCTGCTGGCGCTGCTCCGGACTCCAGCGTCGCCCGCGTCTTCCCGCTCTGCACTGTGACAGGTCAGGAGATAGCGCGCGCGGTGTAAAGACATCACCACGCCCTCTGACCTGAGACGTCAGAGGACGCGGAAGACGCTGCGGAGGCACGGGGAGGGGTAAGTATTGTGCCGGCTGCCGGGGCCCTGAGCAAGCGGGGAAGGTGGCAGGCGCTGACACCGACACCGCACCGCTCACGGGTCCCATAGCGCGGCGGGTGCCCAATGGCAGTGGGCCCCTCCGCCTGCTCAGGGCCCCGGCACTTGCCCGGGTGCTGACGCCGGCCCTGCGTGTGAGAGCTCATTTTTTGCGGGACGAGTTGTACTTTTGAACAACATTATTGGTTTTACCATATCGTGTACAGGAAAACGGGAAAAAAATTCCAAGTGCGGTGAAATTGCAGAAAAAGTGCAATACCACAGATGTTTTTTTTTAATTTTTTTTACCACGTTCACTGAATGCTAAAACTGACCTGCCATTATTATTCTCCAGGTCATTACGAGTTCATAGACTCCAAACATGTATAAGTTCTTTTTTATTTAAGTGGTGAAAAAAATTCCAAAGTTTGCTAAAAAAAAAATGCCGCCATTTTCCAAGACCCGTAGCGTCTTCATTTTTTGGGATCCGGGGCCAGGTGAGGGCTTATTTTTTGCGCACCAAGCTGAAGTTTTTATTGATACCATTTTGGGGTATTTATGTTTTGATCCCCCGTTATTGCATTTTATTGCAATGTTGCTGCAACCAAAAACGTAATTCTGGCTTTTAGAATTTTTTCTCGTTACGCCGTTTACCGATCGGATTAATTATTTTTTTTATATTGATAGATCGGGCGATTCTGAACGCGGCGATACCAAATATGTGTATGTGGGGTTTTTTTATTATTATTTTATTTTGAATGGGGCGAAAGGGGGGTGATTTAACTTTTATATTTTTTTAAAAACATTTTTTTCACATTTTGCTTTCTTCTATATTCTCCATAGGAGACTAGAAACAGCACTTGTCTGATCGCCTCTGCTACATAGAGGTGATCAGCAGATCAGCTCATGACAACCACTGGAGTCTGCTGCAGACCCAGGGTTGTCATGCCCACTCATCGGTGACCCGCGATCGAGTGACGGGGTCACCGATGGGCTGGGTAAGTGACGCGCTTCCGGCGCGGCGATGTTAAATGCCGCTCTCAGAGATTGACAGCGGCATTTAACATGTTAACAGCCGCGGGTGTATCGTGATTCCACCCGCGGCTGTTGCAGGAACATGTCAGCTTTAAGAATCAGCTGACATGTGCCTTATTCAGTGCGGGCTCACCGCTGGAGCCCTCACTGAACCGGTAATAATAATACGTCCCAGGCTGTAAAGGGGTTAAGATTTCGCCATTAAGTATGGGACTGGAGGCGGGTATCTTCAAGAAATATAGCAAAGAGAAAAAAAGGGGGAAATCAGCTCACCCACCTAGAAGATCGCAGCACGGAACCAGCAGCTGCTGTTCCCTTCTCAAGGTGGACTTTTTATACATTTTTCTATGACCCAATAAAACACTTGGTTTTAGAAGATTCGTCCAGCTTCAAGAAATGGGGATCACATTACCATACCATAAATCTAATACATAAGATGTGGCAGAAAATCAAGCAGATTAGGGGGGTAACTCACTTCACTAAGTTTTCACCTATCTGGGATAACATCTATTTTCAGGGGTTCAGTAATATGTAGGGGTTTGGTGAGTGGAAAGAAATGGGTATTGGCCTGATCTATCTCTGATTTACAGAGGGAAGCTTAAATCATATGAAATGTTGCAGGAAGAATTTCAATTCCCAAGGCTTAACCTCTTTCAATTTAGACAGGTTCAGCATGCATTTCAGCCCCAAAGCAGAAGAGGGCCTATTGGAATACAAATAGATCTGATGTTAGATTTTATACTTAAAAACAGAGGAACTTCTATATCTGAAGTGTATAGAGACCTGCTGCACGCCTTTCTTGGAGGACACCCTATCAAAACGACGATAGATGGGAGTCTATTCTAGAATATATACCCAAGTTATCCATGAGTGAGCCTGGGAGAATGTCACAGCTGTATGTGATTCACAGGGCGTATAGAACCCCTGATATGTTATTTAAAGCAGGGTTGAAGTCTAACTCCGACTGCCCAAGGTGCTCGCAGGCAGACATACTGCATATGCTTTGGCATTGTCCTAGAGTGTCCTCCTTTTGGATCGTAGTGTTGAACCGTATTGGAATGGTGAATAGGTGTATTGTCTCTAGGGACCCTCTGACATGTATATTAGGGTACGTTGAGGAAATAAAAACAGACAACATGACCAAAATAGCAATTGCGAGGTTATTGTTTATTGCCAGAAAATTGATTGCAAAATATTGGATTAGAGAGGAGCCCCCGTCCAGACATGAATTCATTGCCCAAACGAACTATATAATTCAACTTTAAAAAAGTATTTACATCAAGAGGAATAAGCAGCAATACTTCCATAAATTATGGCAGCCATGGTTGGAAAGGATTAATTAGAGTAACACCTATATATACTACTGTAGAGTAAAACTCTTAGTAAACTGTATGGCGGAGTGGAGAGGGAAGAAGGAAAGAAGAAAAGGGGAAGAGAAGGAAAGGGAGTAGGGGAAGGAAAGAAAAGGAGTAAAGTAGGGAAGAAAAGGAAAGGAAAGAAGGGGGGAATAAAATAAAAAAAAGAGAAAGAAAGGTCTCCGTGGGGGGTGGGGGTAAGGGAAGGGGGAAAACTTACTGTAATATTGTAAAACGAGTATTGTCATGTAATATCTGTTCCAAGTTTTGTTATGTTTAATAAAAATTTATCTGATTAAAAAAAAAGAAAGTGTCAGCCTGTTATGGGTATCATCTGGTAGAGTAAAAATTGCAAGGTTTCAGGATCATAATATATAAAACTGCATATAATATATATATATATATATATATATATATATATATATATATATACATATACATATACATAGGCGGATTATAATGAGGGCAATCTGGGCTACCGCCCAGGGTTCTGGGTGGTCTATGGCCAGATTGCCCTCATTATAATATGTGCGGCGCCGCGGCACATACCGGTTGTCAGACGCGGGGGGGCCCCCGGATCGCTCCCCCAGCAGCGGCGCACTGCCGCTGCTTCTTCTTCGGCCGGGCCAGCACTGCACCTGTTAACTTCTCTGTGTGCTGGCCCGGCCGCGTCACTGCTAGGAGACACGGCCCTGTGCGCGGCCGTGTCTGCTAATGTGACGTCACGCAGTGCGCGCCTGGCCTGCACTGCTGCATCGGAGAGAAGCTGGACGACGAGAGCCGGGGGATGGTGAGTGTGTGTGTGTGTGATTGAGTGAGTGAGTGTGTGTGTGATTGAGTGAGTGTGTGTGTGTGTGCAGATATCATTGTGTGATGTCTGTTTATATGTATTTTTGTGTTTCAAATGTGTTTATGCGTGTATGTACAGTATATGTCTGTATATGTTTGTGTGCGTGACTGCGTGCGGCCTCCCGCTGTATATAGATGGCGCTGTGTGACCTCCTGCTTATAGATGGCGCCGTGCGGCCTCCTGCTGTGTACAGATGGCTACGTGCGGCCTCCCACTGTGTATAGATGGCACCGTGCAGCCTCCCGCTGTGTATAGATGGCGCTGTGCGGCCTCCTGCTGTGTATAGATGGCGCCGTGCGGCCTCCTGCTGTGTATAGATGGCTACGTGCGGCCTCCCGCTGTGTATAGATGGCGCCGTGCGGCCTCCTGCTATGTATAGATGGCTACGTGCGGCCTCCTGCTGTGTGTAAATGGCTACGTGCGGCCTCCCTCTGTGTATAGATGGCTACATGCGGCCTCCCGCTGTGTATATGTAACATCCCTGGCGGTGTGCTTGCATAGTGCACCACCTCCCACTATGCAAGACCGCAATCTTACCTGTCAGTCCAGCCTGCAAATCTTACTCCAGTTCATGCTGTGTGCATGTCTCTTGACTGACTGCTTAGGGCGGCGCCCCGGTTGCTTCCTGATTCTTATAGCTGCTGTGGGCGCACCCCTAATGCTTCTCAAGCCTATTGCTGTGAGTCACTGGATATTTAAACCCCCTCCACCCAGTAGGAGGTGCCTGAGCAACACTAACATTCAGTGTGCTTCTTGACTCTGAAGTTGCCAGGTCCAGTTCTTCTTCTTGTCTGTTTCCACCATCTCTGGGGGCTGCATACCCAGACCTGTTATCTGTGTCTTCTTGTCCGCTTCCGCCATCTCTGGGGGCTGTATACCCAGGCTCGTTCTTGTATCTCATTGCAGTAGCAGTTCCTGTCTGAACTGTATCCTAGCCTGTTGCCTGTTTGTCTCTATGTCCGTACGTTCCCTTTTCCTGCAGTATCTGAACCTGCACCTAACTCCTACTTGTTGTCTCTGTACTTCTGTTTGTGAGTTTTGTGTCCACTCGCTACTTCATAGGAAGTACCTTGTGTGTATCTGGTTCTGCTTGTCCCTTTTCCCTTTCTCCGTATCTTCTTGTATTTTCCAGTCTGTTCCATGTGAACAGAGGCCTGTCCTCTCTGCCTTGTCCACCGCACCTGCGGTTTCGCTTCGCTCTGTCTTGCCCACTGCTCCGGCGGTTTCTCTCTGCTCTGACTTGCCCACCGCTCCGGCGGTTTCCCTCTGCTCTGCCTTACCCACCACTCTGGTGGCTTCCCTCTACTCTGACTTGCCCACCGCTCTAGCGGCTTCTCTCTGCTCTGCCTTGCTCATCGCACCAGCGGTTTCTCTCTGCTCTCACTTGCCCACCGCTCCGGCGGCTTCTCTCTGCTCTGACTTGCCCACCGCTCTAGCGGCTTCTCTCTGCTCTGCCTTGCTCACCGCACCAGCGGTTTCTCTGCTCTGACTTGCCCACCGCTCCGGCGGCTTCTCTCTGCTCTGCCTTGCTCACCGCACCAGCGGTTTCTCTCTGCTCTGACTTGCCCACCGCTCCGGCGGCTTCTCTCTGCTCTGCCTTGCCCACCGCTCTGGCGGCTTCTCTCTGCTCTGCCTTGCCCACCGCTCCGGTGGTTCCACTTTGCTCTGCCTTGTCCCCCGCACCTGCGGTTCCGCTTTGCTCTGCCTTGCCCACCGCACCTACGGTTTTCGCTCCGCTCTGCTTGCTCACTGCACCAGCAGTTCCTCTCTGCTCTGCCTTGTACTCCGCTCCGGCAGTTTCGCTTTACTCTGCTTGTCTACCGCATCTACGGCCCTGTACCTGTCTCCCAGTCTGTACTGGACCCTATCCAGCCTGCGCTCCAACCTGCTAGTACCTCCCAGTCTGCTCTCCAGCTGTGCTTGCCAGTATCTCCCTGTCTGCATACCAGCCGTGCTTGCCAGTGCCCACCTGTCTGCATACCAGCCGTGCTTGCCAGTGCTCACCTGTCTGCATACCAGCCGTACTTGCCAGTACCCACCTGTCTGCATACCAGCCGTACTTGCCAATACCCACCTGCCTGTATGCCAGTCTAACCTGCCTGTTCCTGCATTCCCCGGTGTGGGTCAACAACTGTGACCGGGGTCTGACCTGGAGTCGCACCTGGTCCCTCTGCCCGTTCCTCCTTGGTCCACGGAGTCGACTAAGCCGCCGTGCGGCCTTGGTCGGATCGGGTTGATACTTAGTTACGCCCCTCCAGGCACTCCTCGGTTCATGGTACAGTGGGATCACTAATCACGCTCACGCCAGTCAGTCCAGGCGCGAGCGTAACTGTATAGATGGCGCCGTGCGGCCCCCTGCTGTGTATAGATGGCTATGTGCTTCCCACTACAGTGTATAGATGGCGCCATGCGGCCTCCTGCTATGTATAGATGGCTACGTGCGGCCTCCTGCTGTGTATAAATGGCTATGTGCGGCCTCCCTCTGTGTATAGATGGCTACATGCGGCCTCCCGCTGTGTATAGATGGTGCCGTGCGGCCCCCTGCTGTGTATAGTTGGTGCCATGCTGCCTCCCGCTGTGTATAGATGGTGTCGTGCGGCCCCTTGCTTTGTATAGATGGCTACGTGCGGTCTCCTGCTTTGTAAAGATGGCACCGTGCGGCCTCCTGCTGTGTACAGATGGCGCCGTGTGACCTCCTGCTTTGTATAGATGGCGCCGTGCGGCCTCCCGCTGTGTATAGATGGCTACGTACGGCCTCCCGCTGTGTATAGATGGCTACGTGTGGCCTCCTGCTGTGTATAGATGGCTACTTGTGCTCAATATTAAGCCATACAATTAATGTAAGGCTATGTGCCCACGATGCAGAAATGTTCCGGATTTTTTCCTGAGCGTTTCTGCTTCTCCCTGGCAGAAAAAACGCATGCGGATTGTACATGCGTTTTTCCTGCCAGGGACAAGCGGATGTGAAGCATTCTTCACATGCATTTTTGCATGCGAGTTGACAAGCGCTTTCCAAGCGATTTTAGCATCACTTGGAAAAGTACTTGACAACTTGGTCACACTATATAAATCCATGCAACTGGCATGGATTTATATAGTGTGACCGTAAAAGAATGGTAAAAATTAAAAAATAAATATATACTTACCTTCTGATGGCCTGCCGACGTCAGCGGTCGCGTGACCCGTCACATGACTAAATTACGTCACCACAGGTCCTTTAGTATACCGCGAGCTGCCGGCAAGTCAGGACGCATCGGAAAAAGACACCGGGGGCCATCAGAAGAGAAGTATAATATTTATTTTTTATTTTATTCTTTTTTCTACATGTTCTATGGTACCCGGGTCCGGAGGAGAGTCTCCTCTCCTCCACACCCGGGTACCATCCGCATATTGAAACGCATGGAATCCGCATGTACAGATCCAGTGATGCGGATTACATGAGTTCCAATGCAAGTCAGTGGCGGCGAAAACGCCGCGTTTCCGCAAAATAATTGGTAGTGCTGCGGATTTTTCCCCGATGATAATCCGCAGCGTAAATTTCCACAGCATGTGCACAGCACATGCGGATTATCATTGGGGAACATGGCAGACCTCCTACCAAGCGTTTTTTAAGCGTTTCTGCAGCAGAATTGCCGCTGCGGAAACGCTTAAAAAAACGCATAGTGGGCACACCACCTAAAAAAAATTATTATAATTAATATATTAATATTGTGCCAAATTAATTTCACGTGAACTATCACATGATTTATCACAGGGGATCATGTACATGTGATACATCAGGTGTGGGGGGGGGTCGCGCCCTCTAAACTGGCTGGGGCCCTTTCTACTCTTAGTCCACCCATATATATATATATTTATATATATATATATATATATATATATATATATATATACAGTACAGACCAAAAGTTTCGACACACCTTCTCATTTAAAGGTTTTTCTGTATTTTCATGACTATGAAAATTGTACATTCACACTGAAGGCATCAAAACTATAAATTAACACATGTGGAATTATATACTTAACAAAAAAGTGTGAAACAACTGAAAATATGTCTTATATTCTAGGTTCTTCAAAGTAGCAACCTTTTGCTTTGATGACTGCTTTGCACACTCTTGGCATTCTCTTGATGAGCTTCAAGAGGTAGTCACCGGAAATGGTTTTCACTTCACAGGTGTGCCCTGTCAGGTTTAATAATGGGATTTCTTGCCTTATAAATGGGGTTGGGACCATCAGTTGTGATGTGCGGAAGTCAGGTGGATGCACAGCTGATAGTCCTACTGAATAGACTGTTAGAATTTGTATTATGGCAAGAAAAGCAGCTAAGTAAAGAAAAACGAGTGGCCATCATTACTTTAAGAAATGAAGGTCAGTCAGTGCGAAAAATTGGGAAAACTTTGAAAGTGTCCCTAAGTGCAGTTGCAAAAACCATCACGCGCTACAAAGAAACTGGCTCACATGAGGACCGCCCCAGTAAAGGAAGACCAAGAGTCACCTCTGCTTCTGAGGATAAGTTTATCTGAGTCACCAGCCTCAGAAATCGCAGGTTAACAGCAGCTCGGAAACCACTGCTAAGGACAGGCAACAAGCAGAATAGACTTGTTTGGGCTAAAGTACACAAGGAATGGACATCAGACCAGTGGAAATCTGTGCTTTGGTCTGATGAGTCCAAATTTGAGATCTTTGGTTCCAACCACCGTGTCTTTGTGCGACGCAGAAAAGGTGAATGGATGGACTCTACATGCCTGGTTCCCATCGTGAAGCATGGAGGAGGAGGTGTGATGGTGTGGGGGTGCTTTGCTGGTGACACTGTTGGGGATTTAGTCAAAATTGAAGGCATACTGAACTAGCATGGCTACCAGAGCATCTTGCAGCGGCATGCTATTCCATCCGGTTTGCGTTTAGTTGGACCATCATTTATTTTTCAACAGGACAATGACCCCAAACACACCTCCAGGCTGTGTAAGGGCTATTTGACCAAGAAGGAGAGTGATGGGGTGCTACGCCAGATGACCTGGCCTCCACAGTCACCAGACCTGAACCCAATCGAGATGGTTTGGGGTGAGCTGGACCGCAGAGTGAAGGCAAAAGGGCCAACAAGTGCTAAGCATCTCTGGGAACTCCTTCAAGATTGTTAGAAGACCATTTCCGGTGACTACCTCTTGAAGCTCATCAAGAGAATGCCAAGAGTGTGCAAAGCAGTCATCAAAGCAAAAGGTGACTACTTTGAAGAACCTGGAATATAAGACATATTTTCAGTTGTTTCACACTTTTTTGTTAAGTATATAATTCCACATGTGTTAATTCACAGTTTTGATGCCTTCAGTGTGAATGTACAATTTTCATAGTCATGAAAATACAGAAAAATCTTTAAATGAGAAGGTGTGTCCAAACTTTTGGTCTGTACTGTATATATATAGTAAATATATAGTGACGTGAAAAATTAGGGAAACAAAATAACCAAAACTGGGAAAAAAATGTAAAATAAAATCAATAGTTAATTCAATTTAAAGAAGACCTGTCACTTGCCATTAATTTGTAATTTTTCTGTAACTGCTGTAAATACCACTATTTTCCTGAATCTTGCATCATTTTCATTTTGTTCCTGCTAATCTTTCCAGAGATGTGGTCCTCTCTTACCTGCACGTAAATCTAGTATTGTTAGATAAGTGGACGTGATCCTCAACTATTCTTTATTGGTTCATTCTTGATGATCACACCTAGTTGGATAAAAATACTAGTTTATATACACGGAAGAGGTGGCACATCTCAGGAATGGAACGGAACAGGAACAAAATAGATAGATGGACGGAGGGTATGTTTAATTTGAAGAAAGTCTATTGAACACATTCTTCAATCTATTTTTCTCTCCCATGTGTTTTCTGTTATTGCTAACAAATAGCTTTACTTTTTCACTGGGAAGTAATAACCTTGTTTCATAAGCAGACTGGGGTGAGAATAGCAGCCACACAAAAGCTAGTTACAGGGGTTGTGTAATGTAACGTTATGTAATTGTAGTTTTATGTAAATGTCTCATTGTTTGACGTTATATCTCCAAAAATGTCCTCCTGAGTTATTTATTGAATGTAATTGTTTCTTGGATTGTCTCATTACTTTAAAATGGACCTGCTGTTCACAGTGAGCAAAGGAAAATGGATGTGAATTACATGTCATGTTCACTATCTTCTCTGTCAGATATATAGACTTGAATTATAGATTCTTCGACTTAAAAGAAATTCATTTTTAGGTAGAATAAACAATTTCTAATTGTGAAACCCTCTGACTATACAATTCTGTCCTTTTCACATTCTCATTGCTGGTTAATACAGGATCTTATGATTGATCACGACCCTCAGTACCTCATAGAACTTGATGGAAATAAGAAATCCGATGAACTCTTTATTGTAAGTTTCTACCATTATATTTTAAATAATACTATTGGTAAAAGTGCAGAAACAGTAATTTTTCCTTGGTTTGTGAACTTGATCTTCTGTACAAGTAAATAGATTTCTCCTAATTTATGGGGTTGAGGTCAGGCCTCTCTGTGGCTTGTCAACTTCTTCCACAGCAAACTCACGCAACCATGCTCTTATGGACCTTGCTTTGTGCACTGGGGCACAGGCATTCTGAAATAGAAAAAGGACTCCCCCAAATTGTTCCCACATATATGAAAGCATATAATTGCCCAAAATGTCTTGATATACTGAAGCATTAAGATTTCTTTTCACTGTATCTAAAAATCCTAGGCCATCGCCCTTAAAACAACACCATAGCATTATCCCTCCTCCACCAAACTTTACAGTTGGCTCAGTGCAGTAAGACAGGTAATGTTCTCCTGGTATTCACCAAACTCAGACTCGTCCATCAGACTTCCAGACCGAGAAGCCTAATTTGACACTCCACTTAAGTTTCCAAGAGTCTGGTGGCGGTGTGTTTTACATCACTCCATCCAACACTTGGCAGTATGCTTGGTGGTGTATCCAGCTGCTTGGCTATGGAAACCCATGCCATAAAGCTCCCTCCGCACAGTTTAGTGATGATGTTATTGTCATAGGAGGTTTGGAGCTGTGCAGTTATTGACTCAGCAGAGCTTTGGCAACTACGTGCCTTAGCACTCGGCGATCCTACTCTGTAACTTTACATAGTTTGTCACTTCATGGCATAGTTTCTGGGGTTCCTAAACGCTTCCACTTTTCAATAATTTTGAATATTTAAGAAAGAAGAAATTTCATGACCTGACCTGTTATAACGATGGCATCCTATTCTAGGTCTGCACTTGAATTGAGTGATCTCCTTAGAATGAGCTTGTTAGGATAGTGTAGCAACTCGCTCGGAAAAATAGGTAACACACTAAAATCTGCAACTGACCTTGCCGGTTCTTGTGCAGACTAGATATCTTGACCCCGCAGTCCCTAGTGGTTCCTGTGTGAGCTGAGATAGCCATAGCCACAAACTAGACGATGGCAACTCAGACCTATGCTGGCTGAAAGGCCATCGAGCACTTCATGTTCCTTCTAAAGAACCGAAGGGCAGAGCAGAGTGCAAACTACGTGCAGAAGGGAAAGTGTGCTGAAATAGAAAGAGATCCCAGAGAGCGTAAAACAAACCATGAACTACAAAATAAAGGATTAAGTACATGCTGTTAGAAATGATGCCGCCTATTTCCTAAAAAGAAACAGAAGATAGGTGCAGGATAAAGAACAGCAGAGAGATAAACCCTAGCTGGTTTTTCACTCTCTGGCTTAAACTGCAGTAGTATGAGTATGGCTGGACATCCAAATGAGACTATCATCAACAGAAAATACCAGCTGGGGAAATTATATAAAGCCGCACCTGAATGGGGATAGGGCAGATAAATGAGTAAATAAAAACACCTGTTACCCTATAAAGACTGAAGCAAGGATAAAAGAAACTAAACACCCAGAAAAAAGGTATATTTTCTGTGGCTCGGCAGACAGAGAAGCTGACCACAAAGCACAGGCTTAAGGGTTCGAACCCAGACGAACGTTAGAGCCATTCTTTTACAAATGTTAATAAAAGCAGACTGCATGGCTAGCGGCTGATTGCTATACTCCTGTGGCAATGGTACTGCATAAAAGAAAAAACTAATTATTAAAAGATGTATTCTAATACTTTTGTCCATATAGCTTATATTAGTAACCTATGGTCCTGTCTGATGATCAGCACAAAGGAAGAACTACAGCCGTAGCAGTTTCTAAGGGCCTCGTCATTGCAGGGGGCCCGGGATGCTGGGCAGGCGAGAAGAACAAATGCATGTACAGTACAGACCAAAAGTTTGGACACACCTTCTCATTTAAAGATTTTTCTGTATTTTCATGACTATGAAAATCGTACATTCACACTGAAGGCATCAAAACTATGAATTAACACATGTGGAATTATATGCTTAACAAAAAAGTGTGAAACAACTGAAAATATGTCTTATATTCTAGGTTCTTCAAAGTAGCCACCTTTTGCTTTGATGACTGCTTTGCTCACTCTCGGCATTCTCTTGATGAGCTTCAAGAGGTAGTCACCGGAAATGGTCTTCCAACAATCTTGAAGGAGATCCCAGAGATGCTTAGCACTTGTTGGCCCTTTTGCCTTCACTCTGCGTTCCAGCTCACCCCAAACCATCTCGATTGGGTTCAGGTCTGGTGACTGTGGAGGCCAGGTCATCTGCCGTAGCACCCCATCACTCTCCTTCTTGGTCAAATAGCCCTTACACAGCCTGGAGGTGTGTTTGGGGTCATTGTCCTGTTGAAAAATAAATGATGGTCCAACTAAATGCAAACCGGATGGCATAGCATGCCGCTGCAAGATGCTGTGGTAGCAATGCTGGTTCAGTATGCCTTCAATTTTGAATAAATCCCCAACAGTGTCACCAGCAAAGCACCCCCACACCATCACACCTCCTCCTCCATGCTTCACGGTGGGAACCAGACATGTAGAGTCCATCCGTTCACCTTTTCTGCGTCACACAAAGACACGGTGGTTGGAACCAAAGATTTCAAATTTGGACTCATCAGACCAAAGCACAGATTTCCACTGGTCTAATGTCCATTCCTTGTGTTCTTTAGCCCAAACTTGTCTCTTATGCTTGTTGCCTGTCCTTAGCAGTGGTTTCCTAGCAGCTATTTTACCATGAAGGCCTGCTGCACAAAGTCTCCTCTTAACAGTTGTTGTAGAGATGTGTCTGCTGCTAGAACTCTGTGTGGCATTGACCTTGTCTCTAATCTGAGCTGCTGTTAACCTGCGATTTCTGAGGCTGGTGACTCAGATAAACTTATCCTCAGAAGCAGAGGTGACTCTTGGTCTTCCTTTCCTGGGGCGGTCCTCATGTGAGCCAGTTTCTTTGTAGCGCTTGATGGCTTTTGCAACTGCACTTGGGGACACTTTCAAAGTTTGCCCAATTTTTCGGACTGAGTGACCTTAATTTCTTAAAGTAGTGATGGCCACTCGTTTTTCTTTACTTAGCTGCTTTTTTCTTGCCATAATACAAATTCTAACAGTCTATTCAGTAAGACTATCAGCTGTGTATCCACCTGACTTCTGCACAACACAACTGATGGTCCCAACCCCATTTATAAGGCAAGAAATCCCACTTATTAAACCTGACACGGCACACATCTGAAGTGAAAACCATTTCCGGTGACTACCTCTTGAAGCTCATCAAGAGAATGCCAAGAGTGTGCAAAGCAGTCATCAAAGCAAAAGGTGGCTACTTTGAAGAACCTAGAATATAAGACATATTTTCAGTTGTTTCACACTTTTTTGTTAAGTATATAATTCCACATGTGTTAATTCATAGTTTTGATGCCTTCAGTGTGAATGTACAATTTTCATAGTCATGAAAATCCAGAAAAATCTTTAAATGAGAAGGTGTGTCCAAACTTTTGGTCTGTACTGTATATCACTGCCAGGCCCTTCGGCAGTGCCCCTTACCCACAGTGGAGATCACTGCAGAACGGCTCTGCAATGATGAATGGGGGGATGTCAAAGTTGACAAGCACTGTAAATTAGCAGTCTGGAGTGTACTGTAAGCGGCTGGGCTGGATGCTGGAGACAGAATCACCCTATCTCATTCTACAGAGTCCATCCCAGCTACTTATAGTACGACGCAGACCGCCACAACAACTGCTCTGAGTAGGCTCCGCAGTCTTCTGCTCTCATCTCTCTTGTATGTGTTACAGCTGAACAGCCTGGCAGCTCTGGCATTGAGAGTCCACTGTGCCTATGGCCGGCCCTGACTGCTGAGCCTTGGGTTCCCTAAATTAATTTCTCCTGGTCATCAGACTCAAGTCATAGGGGTGACAGGGTGGGGAGTTCAGGGCTGAGCAGCAGTTTATAATAGACAACTAGGGCCTACTTCATGCTGAATCCGATGTGATTTATAACAACCAGTTAGGCAGAACCGGCTGATTCCCATCCCTGCTGTGACTGCAGGAGGACCTGGTGAAAAAGTGGTGGTGTGTAAGAGTGGGCAGCAGAGTAGGAGGGCCTGTCAGTGATTAATCTAGGTTTTCTGATAAATCTAAGTTACTGTATCATTTCATAATTGTACTAATATAGGTAAAATAATTGTGCTTCCTCTCATCAGTCTGTTTTATCCCGGCTGGAGTCTCTGGGACTTCGTCATGGGGCTGTTGTAATGAAACTTTCCAGCTACGAGGAAGAGGAGTCCATGGAAGGCTTGGAAGGTGTAAGTAGCTGAATATATTTCTGAGTGCAACAAAATAAAAAGGAAACAATTTGAACACAGAAAAATGGCAACCAGATAACAACTGTTTGGAACAAAGTATAACCAACACACAAAGCATGATTTAAAGAGACAGGAAATGTAAAAACTCTTATGTTTGATATGTAGTGACCTGAAACTACATGTACAGTGTAATGTCAGTGCAGCAGAGAAATATACATATGTTGTATGTTTTATAAGACATAATACTGCACTCCTGGCGTTGCATTGATGCAGTAACTGATGCAAAAAAGGAGCCCCGACCAAGTATTGAGTGAATTTACTGAACATACATTCAGTAGGCCAACATTTCGGATTTTAAAAACATTTTTTAAGTTGTTGTTATAAAGTATTCTAATTTACTGAGATAACGACTTTTGTGTTTTGATTGGCTGTAAGCCATAATCATCAACATTAACAGAAATAAACACTTGAAATAGATCACTCTGTAATGACTCTATATAATATATGAGTTTCACTTTTTGTATTGAAGAACTGAAATAAATTAACTTTTTGATGATATTCTAATTTAGTGAGATGCACCTGTATATGTCCTCTCAGGAAACCTTTTTCGAGTTAGGGGTCCTGCAATTCATTGTTGTAAATAGTGATGTGACCACTTGGAAAACTTAGTAGTGTCACATGTTACAACATAAAGCCATAAATAATTGAATGAAGAAGAGGTTTTCTAGACTCTATAATGTCCTTATAAAACAGCACTTGCTATCATCAGAATAGAGTGGCTGTAATCTGATTTTTCCTCGGATAGCACTCACTCCAATGTTATACTGTGGAGCAGTGCTGACTAGCGTTTATTTTCTCATGCAGAGTCGGCGTGAGAAAATAAATCACTGCATGCTGCTATTGGCAGGGTATATTGGACGTAGTGCACCCATACAAGTGTGTGATTGCGTGCAAAACATTGGACTGCACTCGGATGTCATCCGAGTACAGTCCGATATACTCCAACTCACGGAATGGAGAAGATGGAGAAATTCAGCTTTCCATCTTCTCCTCACCTGTGATCCAATTCTCGCATGCGAGAGAATCAGATCACAGTAAGGGCTCTTTCTCACGTCAGTGTGTCCGGTACATGTGGTGACAGTTTCCACACGTACCAGAGACACTTACACACGTAGACCCATTCAAATGAATGGGTCTGTGCACATGTCAGTGTGTTTCCACAGGCCGTGTGTCCATGTTATCCACATGTAGACATGTCCGTTTTTGGCCGACATCACGGATCACACAGACTCATTCAAATCAATGGGTCCATGTAAACACGTACCGCAGATGGATTCCATCCGTGTGCCAAGTACCGGCACCTAGGAATCAGCGGTACAGTTAGCGCTGTTCCCAAGCACCGGGTGCTGAACGCTGCCCTCATCATTGTCCCCTGCGGGTACTGCAGTCAGCACCAGCAGGGAATAATGATGAGAGTACTAGTCTGCTCCCAGTGTGTCCACCTGAAAAAATAAGAATAAAATAAAAAATCCATATACTCACCTGTCCTAAGTGTCCCCTGCTGTAATCCATGCAACCGATCAGCAGAGGAGCCGTGGAGAATGACTCCTGCAGTGAGCTGTCCCTGGAGCTGCGCTCAGCGAGCAATGTCCTGTCACTCACTGAGCGCAGCAGAGGTCCAGGGCCCGCTCACTGGAGCGAGTCATTCTCCCCGGCTCCTCGGCATGAGCGGTCACATAGATTACAGCGGGGAACACTTAGGAGAGGTGAGTATATGGACACTGGAAGCAGACTACTACTCTCATCATTACACGGACCTATTGAATTGAATGAGTCCGTGTGATTCGTGATGCCGGCCAAAAACGGACGTGTCTTCGTGTGAATCACACGGACACACGGTCCGTGGATACACACTGACATGTGCGCAGATTTTTTCGTTTGAATGGGCCTATGTGTGTCAGTGTCTCTGGTACATGTGGAAACTCTCATCATGGTCCCCTTATGGTGCTTATCGCAACGCCAGCAGGGACTATGATGAGGGCAGCGTTCAGCACCCGGCGCTTGGGAACAGTGCTAACTGTACCGCTGACTCCCAGGCGCCGGTCCGTGTGATCCTGATGTGGCACACGGACCGCACACGGTTGCCACATGTCTGCCACACAGGTGCACACGGACACGGCTATCTCCCATACTGTTCTTTCCCGCACCGGAAATATCAGGACGTGTGAAAGAGCCCTAAGATGACACTTGGCTCACGCTGACAGCAAAGTTTGAGCCAAGGGTCATTTGTATAGGAGAACATGTGCGGAGGAGTTTTTTTCTGACGATTTGGTGCCCTAGTAAAAGAAAATGTATTTTTATTTAACAGGATGAGTTAATGAGGACACTTTCATCCTACCATATGATTGCACCAAGATACAGGTGGCGCAGAAGCAGATGGGGTACTCTGTGTCCTGTGGCTTTGAAAGAAGGATATATTAAGAAAGGATTGGCAGAATTTGCTGTTAGGTATGTTTTCTGTAGAAATGACACCCAATAATTAAATTATTGTATTATTCTGGTATAATTTGTTTTATGCATTCATTTTTAGCTTTCTGGATAAAATGTACGTCCTTTCCTCTGAGGAATCATTGATAAAGTTTATGCAGAATCCTCGGCCATACCTTCTTCCTCCGATGCCACTACCTCCCTGCAAGGTGGCAGTTTTGGGGCCAAAATCCTCAGGGAAGACAACAGTCTGTAACCTAATAGCCAACAAATACTCAGGAAAGGTAACTGAATGCCATCATTGTTACAGAATAATACTATTGGGAGCAAATACCTCCTTCTTTAAAGTGTACCTCCACCTTGACACAAAAACGATTATAGGGCAGGACTCCTCACTATATAATAAACTAATTGTCAGATGTCATCGGACATTAATTCACATAAGTGTGCACCACTATAAGAATGTAGATAATAAGGTTGGGGGGAAGAGGAGTAAGGTATGTGTATAAAATATAACTTTTACTATCTTGTATACAATATAATAGTATTATACACCCAATTGAGAGTGTGTATAGGATCACTGCTGTATATATATTACATCATAAATTGGACAGCTGTGATCCACTCAAGTCCCGGTTTTGTACCCATGTGTAAATATATATAAATTATCAATAAGTTCCTGACCAATGTCCCTTATAATTGAAAGGTCAGTATGTATGAGAACATGCAGCATAAGGAGCACTCAGTATGCTGTAGCCGGCACACTATATGATACTCTGCAGCCTGTCAGTAGGTGACGCAGCTAGATCGCACCTGCTGTTACTGCGCTGTTTGACTCTATCTCATTCATAGCATCTGTCTGACCCTATTTTATACGCTCATTCTGCCCCGGTCTTATGCTCACACTAGGGATCTAGTCTCTCTGCCCTTGTCCATATGTATGTCACTTGACAAATGGTAAGGTTTTTAATATTAGAGTTAGGACTGTCCCATAAGGGTTGCCGTGAAGTTGCGGAATGGCTTTTCACATTATTTTGATCAAAATTATGTTAACTAAATACCCTTTATTATTTATCATTATTTTTGCACTGTGCGATTTATACATTTACTTTCAGTTATTTGGGTATTTTTCTTGTATTTGGTTTCTACCTATTTTACACCTTGCACACTTTGTGGGACATGTGTCTCTGACACGCTTTCCGCCGAAATACCGGCTTTTTCTGAGGTCCAAAGGACTCTGCACTATTATAATTTCTCAATATTACTTTATTACATGAAATCTGTGCTGCGGCTGCACTAAACAAGGCTGCGTCCTGCTCATCACTCTTAGTTACCTTCGTCAGCACGGGCACTGTAAAACCCCATGATGCTTGCTCCCTCACTGAAGACTGCAGCCTAGCTGCATGAGAAAACTTCTGATTAGTTTAGTGCAGTTATCATCATCAAACCATTAATAGAGTGAAAAATGATTACACTGCAGAGTCCTTCACTATAATCGGTTTTCTTTTGTAAGTGGAGGTACCTTTTAAATCTTTAAAAATTTGAAGTCTTGAGGAGTTCTGTGACCGTATAAAGTAATTTAAATGTTATTTTCTTTTTAAAGGGTAAGAAAAAGTTTAATTCAAAGTGACACTCAAGGCTCCCTCTCATTAAGGTTCATTAACAACAGTACAGCAGTATATGTGCATCACTTTCTGGATAATCATCTTTTTCTATCTGATGCTATATTAGTCTGTACTTTACAATCATTCTGCCCTTATTGTGCTGACCTCATGCACTGATTCCCTGGAGCTTCTGTGATTGGCTTGTGTTTATATACAGCAGCCAATCTGAGGGGGCTGAGCTGAAGGAAGGAGGGAGAGAGCCATTGATGAAACAGGAGGTGTGTCTTAGACAACCTTAAACACCCTTTAGACACCACGGAAACTGTAGTCACAGGTTTCAGCTCTGCTATAGCGAAGCTCAGATATAAAGCAGCAACAATGAACAAAATAAATAGCAAGTAATCATCCCCTTAAGGTATCCATTTATATATCATGTTTTTTTAAGGGATTCTGTCACCACATTCAACCTATTATCTAAATTATTAATATGGGCATACATGTTATAGAATGCTGGAAAAAGTCATCCCTGTCTGCCTCATATCAGATGCCATGGCGTTGATAAATCATCTTGTATCACTTTATGTAAATTACCTCTACCAGGCTGTGGGGAGGATGTTACCTGAAAGATAATTCTGCCTTCAGAAAGTATTTTAAATAAAAGGGGGAGTTACCAGTGTGAGAAAAGTAACTAACACAGAACAGGAGAAATGAAATGTGTCTCCTTACAAACACATTATTTGCAGCTGTCTGAGCTCTGCTGTAATGTAACAATATTGCAGCCCTGCCTGACTGTGAGATGGAAGCTGAAGCTGAGAGGAACCTGCAGATGTCAGGTATAATCACACACAGCTCTGCAGTGAGGTCAGGAGAGCAGAGAGCGGCCATTACTTGTCTCACACTGGTAACTCCCCTTCATGTAAAATAAGCTCTGGAAGCAAAGTTATCTTCCAGACACCACCCTCCCCATAGCCTGGAAGAGGTCATTTACATAAAGTGATAAAAGATGATTTGTCCACAACCAGACATCTGATATGAGACATGCAGGGAAGACTTTTTTCAGCTGTCTATAACCCGTATGCCCGTATTAATAGTTTAGATAGGTCAGATGTCAAATTCCCATTACCTCCTGACCTGACAGCCACTTTAGTCACTAAATAATAGGAATCATTCTCTTCAAAATAAAAAAGAAGTCTAGCTACTCCAATATTATTGAAGTGTGTAACTAATGTCAGAATGTGGTAAATAGACAAATAGAATTTGAATACAAAACTCAGGTAATTTCCCACTGATGTACATGATGTAGAAATTCACTGCATGCTATTTGTGACTATATATTCACTCTCTGGTCTACACACAATACCACCTAGCTGCATCAAGCAGGACACAGTGTGACACTGTCATCTTTCCAAAGAAAATTGCCTCCCGTTTATCTAATGTACTTCGAGTATAGAATTACTAGTAATTCACATCATGTGTACGTTATGCACAGAATGCATTTATATGGTTTATCCATGAATCAAAGAAAATCAGTGGAAAATCTACAAATTATTGTTTATTTGTTAATAGTGTTGAGCGAGTATGTTCTGTCCGAGTATGCTCGGGCCGAGCTCCGAGTATTTACAGCTGCTCGGTGATAAGGTTAAATCGCTCCTGTGTGCATGATTTGCAACTGTTTGGCAGCTTTATTACATGTGAGGAATGTGTAAGAAATAGACATTCCTCCCATGTAATAAAACTGTAAAACAGTCGCAAATCATGCACACGGGAGCGATTCAAACACATCACCGAGCAGCCATAAATACTCGGTGCTCGGCCCGAGCATACTCAGCGAAAGGGTTAATAGATCATACTTGCTCAACACTATTTGTTAACAAAAAAATATAAAATAAAATGTATGCCATTCATCCTGAATGTATTTGTCAAATATCAAGTTATTCGTTCTTTTGCTTACATATAATATTCCTTTTGCCTTCCTGACTTTAAAGGGTTGTTCTTGATATTTCAAGGAGGCGAGCACTGCCGTCCAGCCTCACAACTTTCTGGGTGCCAGGAGTCTCCTGGATTAGATTAACTTCTTCTATGTTATTTAAAATCATATCATTAATATGTTCTGTATATGTATTTTTAGGTATATGATATATCTGTGCTTATTTTACCACATATGGAAGAAGCTAAACAAAATGCCATAGAAAAAGCTTGTGAAGAAGCCACTGAAAAAGCCATAGACGCTGTCAGACAAAAGTTACAGCAAGAGAAATTATTGAAAGCAGAAGGTATAAGAAAATGTGCCTCACTCCCATCTTATCCTCTTCTCTTGCCTTCTGTTTTTGTTGTTCTTTGATCTGTTTTTGGACACTTTGGTACACTACTGTCCAGTTGGTAAGTTTTATGTAAGGCTTTCTAAAGCGTAACCGTCATTTTCATTTTTATTTCATAAATCAATAGTACACATTGTCATGACGATAACTCGCACGCCCTCTCAGTGCCATCCTACTCACTGCAGTCACCGCTCTGCTTCCCCTTGTGTCAGGCCGCCTCCCTGAGTTTTGCCTCTTACAGCACTCCCCAGCACTGCTGCATCTTCCTGCTGTCTCCACCTGGATATAGGGAGGCACAGCCAGTCTTTGCAGGAATTTAACTCTGCTGCATTCTGCAGAGATTAGTTTCCCTGGCTTATCCGCTACCAGTAGGGGATATATTAGGCAGCTCCTCCCTCCACTCCTTGTCTGAGCTTTGGTCCTAGTCAGTAGCCTGTTCTAGATTCCTGTCAAGGTGTTTTCCTGTTTTTTTCTCCTGTTACTGACCAGGCTTGTCCATCTGATCTCTCTGCTCCTGACCTCGGCATTGTATCCTGAATCTGTGCTACCCGCACCATCCTTGGACTGTCTGACTACGTCTCTGCCTGTGCCCTCTGTAACCTGCCTTGACCCCTTGGTTAGTTGCTATAGCTAAGGGCACTTCCCTGTAGTGTCACCTCGTGGCTATCCTGTGGCCCAAGCCTATCCTCACCATCAGGGGCTCCAGCGAAGACCAGGTAGCCACTTAAGGCCCCGTCACACTAAGCGATGCAGCAGCGATCCCGACAACGATACGACCTGTCAGGGATCGTTGCTGCATCGCTAATACATCGCTGGTGAGCTGTCAAACAGGCAGGCTCACCAGCGATCAGGGGAGCAGCGATATCGTGGAAAGAATCGTTCCACGATGTCCTGCTCCCGTTACCAGCCTGCTGCAAGCAGGAGCAGGCTGGTAACTATGGTAAACATCGGGTTACTAAGTGCGCGTGTGCCCCTAGTAACCCGCTGTTTACCATGGATACCACTCTGCTACGGTGCGTGGGAGCCTCCGCTCACTGTAGCAGAGTGGTATCCATGGTAAACAGCGGGTTACTAAGTGCGCGCGTGCCCCTAGTAACCCGATGTTTACCATAGTTACCAGCCAGATCGTTGGTCCCGCTGGTCACACACAGCGATGTGTGCTGGCCAGCGGGAGGCCAACGACCAAAAAATGGTCCAGGACACTTTGCAACGATCAGCGACCTCACAGCAGGGGCCTGATCGTTGCAAAGTGTCACACACAGCGACATCGCTGGTGAGGTCGCTGGTGAGTCACCAAAACCGTGACTCAGCAGCGATATCGCTAGCGATATCGCTATGTGAGACGGGGGCTTTAGTCACGCTCCTCCAGGGTAAGCCTGGCCAGTGTTACAGTGGGTCCACATCCACCACCTTCACACATGAAAACAAGCAACCTTGTAATATATCTTATCCGAGAAATCTGCTTCTTTGTCCTCCAGGACTGATCAGTCATTCTCAAACTTCTCTATTCACAGGTGAAATCTGTATTCTGTGAAGACAATTTTTTATATCACTGAGATAGGAGATGGCAGCTGCTACTGATAAGATTCTATGTAGACAGAAGAGGGAGGAGAATGGAGGAGCTCTGCCTCTAGCTACACACTCCTGCTAGCACCTACATAGAATCTTATCAGCACCAACTGCCATCTCGTATCTAGGTAATGTAAAAATGTCTTCACTGAATACAGATTTTACCTGTGAATAGAGAAGTTTGAAAATGACTGATCAGCCCTTGAGGAGAAAGAAGTAGGTTTATGTTATTATATATGTTACAAAGTTACTTATTTTCATGTGTACTATTGATTTATGAAATATAAAAAATAAACAATGGTTACTCTTTAGGTTTTCTTTAAAAAAAAAACACTTTTCACTTAAGAAGATAAAAAAACAGTACATTGCTTTAATAGCAATTTCTTAATCCAGCAGACATGTTCAGTTTCAGAAATGGCACTGTCTGTATGTACCGAGTGAGCAAGCTGAATGGAAAATTCCCACCATAAGGGCTCTTTTACACGTCCTGATATTTCCGATACCGGAAAAAACAGTACCGGAGTTATCCATGTCCGTGTCTGCTTGTGTGGTGTGCCACCTGTGTGCCGCATCAGGAGCACACATACCGGGGCCTGGGAATCAGTGGTACACTTAGCTCTGTTCCGAAGCGCCAGGTGCTGAATGCTGCCCTCATCATTGAATAAAATAAAAAAAATCCGCATACTCACCTGTCCTAAGTGTCCCCCTCTGTAATCCATGCGACCGCACACGCCAAGGAACCCGGGAGAATGACTCGCTCCAGCAAGCGGGCCCCGGAGCTGCGCTGCTCTGTGAGTGACAGGACACCACTCGCTGAGCACAGCTCCGGGGCCCGCTCGCTGCAGCAAGTCATTCTCACTGGCACCTTGGCATGAGTGGTCGCATGGATTGCAGTATGGGAGACTTAGGACAGGTGAGTATATGGATTTTTTTATTTTATTCTTATTTTTACAGGTGGAGACACGCTGCGATCAGCACCAGCAGGGGACAATGATGAGGGCAGCGTTCAGCACCTGGCACTTGGTAACAGCGCAAACTGTACTGCTGATTCCCAAGCACCGGTGCGTGTCACATGGATGGTATCCGTGTGTGGTACGTGTTTACACGGACTCATTGACTTGAATGAGTTCTTATGATCCGAGCTGCCGGCCAAAAATGGACATGTCTACGCGTGGATCACACAGACACACGGTCCATGGAAACACACTGACATGTGCACAGACCCATTCATTTGAAAGGGTCTGCGTGTGTCAGTGTCTCCCGTGTGTGTGGAAACTGTCACCACACGTACCAGAGACACTGACGTGTGACAGAGCCCTAATGGTAATTTCTAAAATGCCCCTTAATATGTCAGATTTGTTCTAAAAACCTAAGACACAATCTGCACTAATCTTATTCCCAAAATACAGCTTACTTTCCATCCATGAAGTAACTGGAGAGTGTGAAAAATTATAGGTTTTTTTGTATTGATGTTTTTATATACAGTTATATGAAAAAGTTTGGGCACCCCTATTAATCTTAAGCTTAATGTTTTATAAAAATTGGTGTTTTTGCAACAGCTATTTCAGTTTGATATATGTAATAACTGTTGGACACAGTAATGTTTCTGCCTTGAAATGAGGTTTATTGTACTAACAGAAAATGTGCAATCTGCATTCAAACAAAATTTGACAGGTGCATAAGTATGGGCACCCTTATCATTTTCTTGTTTTAAATACTCCTACCTACTTTTTACTGACTTACTAAAGCACTTTTTTTGGTTTTGTAACCTCATTGAGCTTTGAACTTCATAGCCAGGTGTATGCAATCATGAGAAAAGCTACTTAAAGTGGCCACTTGCAAGTTGTTCTCCTGTTTGAATCGCCTCTGAAGAGTGGCATCATGGGCTCCTCAAAACAACTGTCAAATGATCTGAAAACAAGGATTATTCAACATAGTTGTTCAGGGGAAGGATACAAAAAGCTGTCTCAGAGATTTAACTTGTCAGTTTCCACTGTGAGGAACATAGTAAGGAAATGGAAGAACACAGGGACAGTTCTTGTTAAGGCCATAAGTGGCAGGCCAAGAAAAACATCAGAAAGGCAGAGAAGAAGAATGGTGAGATCAGTCAAGGACAATCCTCAGACCACCTCCAGAGAGCTGCAGCATCAACTTGCTGCAGATGGTGTCACTGTGCACCGGTCAACTATACAGCGCACTTTGCACAAGGAGAAGCTGTATGGGAGAGTGATGCGAAAGAAACCGTTTCTGCAAGCACGCCACAAACAGAGTCGGCTGAGGTATGCAAAAGCACATTTGGAGAAGCCAATTTCTTTTTGGAAGAAGGTCCTGTGGACTGATGAAACCAAGATTGAGTTGTTTGGTCATACAAAAAGGCGTTATGCATGGCGGCAAAAAAACACAGTATTCCAAGAAAAACACTTGCTACCCACAGTAAAATTAGGTGGAGGTTCCATCATGCTTTGGGGCTGTGTGGCCAATGCCAGCACCGGGAATCTTGTTAAAGTTGAGGGACGCATGGATTCCACTCAGTATCAGCAGATTCTTGACAATAATGTTCAAGAATCAGTGACAAAGTTGAAGTTACGCAGGGGATGGATCTTTCAGCAAGACAATGATCCAAAACACCGCTCCAAATATACTCAGGCATTCATGCAGAGGAACAATTACAATGTTCTGGAATGGCCATCCCAGTCCCCAGACCTGAATATCATTGAACATCTGTGGGATCATTTGAAGAGGGCTGTCCATGCTCGGCAACCATCAAACTTAACTGAACTGGAATTGTTTTGTAAAGAGGAATGGTCAAAAATACCTTCATCCAGGATCCAGGAAATCATTAAAAGCTACAGGAAGCGACTAGAGGCTGTTATTTTTGCAAAAGGATGATCTACTAAATATTAATGTCACTTTTCTGGTGAGGTGCCCATACTTATGCACCTGTCAAATTTTGTTTGAATGCAGATTGCACATTTTCTGTTAGTACAATAAACCTCATTTCAAGGCAGAAACATTACTGTGTCCAACAGTTATTACATATATCAAACTGAAATAGCTGTTGCAAAAACACCAATTTTTATAAAACATTAAGCTTAAGATTAATAGGGGTGCCCAAACTTTTTCATATAACTGTACAACACAGAATTTAAACTTGTTCTATATGAATAGTCTTTTTAAGAATTTGAGAGCTGCTAGGTTGAAAAATGTTAGAGAGGGCACTGAGAGCTTCTGAGATTTGTCAGATCTTAACTAAATGGATACAGCCTTTTCATTAATACAAGTGTAATGTAATGATTATTATTATCATTCTAATGAAAGAATCTCAGAAAGAAACTGAAAAGGAAGAAGAACTCGGAGAAATATCAAGTGTGGTGGATGAAGACCATAGTGAGAAAGGTAAGTGAATTGTACAGAATAATAGGCGTATATTCTTCACATTACAGAATTTAGTTATTTAATCTAGTACTAAAACAGCAATTATTAGAGGTAATGTGTTAATATGGTAAATTAATTTGGCATGTTGCAAAAACTCTGGTTGCTGTCCTTGATTTGTGGGTGTTTTTAAGGATAACTGGGATTTATATAATATAGTGTAAGTGCACTCACCTTTCCTTTGTTGTATACTATGTATATGTGTCTTTTTAAACTCCTATAGTTTGGGGCTAAACAGTATTAAAGGGAATCAGTCAGCAGGATTTTACCCTCCCAAACTTTTATGTGTGCATGTTTCTCTTTCAAGGACAAGTCCAGCAATTCCTTTATCTGGCCAGTTTGTTCCATCTGGTTCTGAGAAATCAGTGTTTGAATTGATATGCAAATGAGGACTATGGAAGATTTGAAGCCTCTGCCACTCCAGCTCTATTCTCTACCCAGCGCTGCCTCCTCCTGCTTGGCTAAAAGCCTTTATGTTGTGTGACTCCAGCCAAGGGAGCCATCAGTCAAGCAGAAGGAGGCAGTGCATGGCGGGGAATAGAGCTGGAGCAATGTATCAGGTTAACATTTGCATATCAATTCAAAATGCAGAATTCTCAGTAATGGAAGAACAGACTGACCATTTGAAGAGATTGTTGGACTTGTAATAGTTTGATGTGTAAAATCCTGCTGACAGATTCCCCTTAAAGGGAACCTCTAACGTTGTATCTGATCTGTTGACAGCATGGTATAGAGAAGGAGAAGCTGAGCAGAATAATATATAGGTTTGTTGGAAAAGATTCAGTTTAATTTGTATTTTATTCATTGAAATCCCTGGTGTTTTATGCATAAGAGTCAAGTGGCTGGTCCTACTCAGTGAGTAACAGATATCTCTGCATACACAGTCATTCCTTGGTAGTCACTGTACAGGACCCCCACTAGACTCATATGTATAAAAACACCAGGAATTTCAATTAATTAAATGCAAGTTTTACTGAAACTTCTATCACAAAAATGTAGCTCAATCTGGTTCATTCTCCTCTATAACATCTAGTCTGCAGATCAGATACTATTCTCCACATGACAAGTTCCTTTTAAAACCTCAACGTCTAACACTAGAATCTAATTTGTGGCATTACTAGACAGTGTTTTAATGTTTCTAAGGTCACGTTCACACGTCGAGTATTTGGTCAGTATTTTACATCAGTATTTGTAAGCCAAAATTAGGAGTGGGTGATAAATACAGAAGTGGTGACGTGTTTCTATTATACTTTTCCTCTGATTGTTCCACGCCCGGTTTTGGCTTATACATACTGATGTAAAAAACTGACCAAAAACTGAACATGTGAACGTGGCCTGACTAAGACCGTTGCAAAAAAAACTATAATGCACATCTAATGCAATGTATTGTGTGATTTAAAAGAAAATTCAGAATTGGATACAACTGATAAGACCCCAGTGCAAAAGGAAGAACCTATAGAGAAGATAGAGGAACAAAGTGTCATTGAAGAAACAGGTAAAACAGCAATGAACCCTTTCGCTGCCATGGGTTTCTTGCCATTTTGCCATTTTATGTCTCTGGCAACTAGGACAATGTTTGCTCTTTTGACATGTACAAGTATACACTAAATTACTAAACGTTAAACTGATATTCAGCACCAAAGCCTATATATTTTCTGAAAGTAGACACCTGGCAAATTGTCACTCGGCACTTTATACATAAAGGCAACTTGAAAAATAATATAAAAAAATTATATTTTTAAAAAAAAAAAGTGATGTGACTCCTCAGATCCACCACAAACTTCTGCAGAATGAAGATTAATGTGCTTGTGCCAATTATTCCTTAGGAATCAGATTTTTTTAAAATGAATAAATAAAAAAAAATAAAAAATGTTGTTACAAAAATAAAATGCCGAAAAATAGTAGCTAAAAGTGTGACCCAAACAGAAAATTAGATTCCCCGCACCTCCTCCTTAAAATGAAATTTCAACATATGTAAAGTCCATGCACACCACCTAGTCCTATGTCTAAATTTTATGTATCTTTATAAATCATTACAACTTAAGAGGCCAAAAATCTGGTTTTGCTGGAAAATGCTGGAAAATTCAGATTTGGCATGTATCACTTTACGTAGCAATAAGTTTGGAATTCCTTTTATCCCAAAGGTTCCGAGACTGTTTTTTTTTTCTTGACACATTTGTACTTTACGTTATCATTATAAAAAAAAAACAATGACTTCTTTCAAAAAATAAAAAAAATAGCATTTTTAAATATTTTAACGTGTCCTTAAAAAAGATCGTCATACCACACAAAATAGTTGCAAATTAACATTTTTCATATGTCTACTTTATGTTGGCATCATTTTTATGTGTCCATTTATCTCTTTGGGACATTAAACTGCTTATAAGTTTGGCCGCTTTTTTTCAACATTTTTTAAAAATCTTTCAGAACTAGTCTTTTTTAAAAAAAAAAAATGAAAAAAAAATACACTACTTATAGTATTCAAAATACTATTTAGTAAGTTTGTTTACTCCTCAGGTCCTTCACATGATCTAACTCAAAGTGAAATGAATAAATAAAAAAATCAAATTTTTCCATTCAAATATTAGTTAATTTTACTTTTAACCCAAATTTTTTTTTCAAGTAATAAAATAGTAGAAAAAAAACACCCCAAACATTTTATGCACTTTCTTCCTGGTATGGAGCACTCTCTATGTAGTTGTATACTACTGTTTGGGTGTACAACATGACTCAGAATGGTAGAAGCTCCATTTGAAGCTCAAATTTTGCTACTATGGCTTCCTATCACAATATTGTATTTGCAGAGCCTGCGAGCTGTTAGTACATAGGAACCCTCCAGAAGTGACCCCGTTTTTTTTAAACAATACCCTTTAAGGAATGATTTTAATCTCAAAAGTGTATTACATTTTTTTACCCCAAATAGGATTTATATTTTTCACTGTTGCCTATGAGACATAAGGGACTTATTATCTTTATTCTTTTGGTCAGTACGATTAAGGAGATACCAAATTTAGGGTATGTGCACACAACGTCTAAATTGTGATGGCGGAGCCACCAAGGTTTTCCTAGGTAAAGCCCCTTCAGGAAAAAGACGTCGGTCTTCACTGACGGTTTTGCTGTCATTTTTGCAGCGTCTTTTCACTATGTTTTCAACCATAAGACCACGGCCCCACTATCAGTATTCGGTCAGTATTTTTTCTCAGGAGTGGGAGCCAAAACCAGGTGAGGAACAATCAGAGAAAAGGTATAATAGAAACAAGTCACCAATTCTGCATTTATCACCCACTCCTGGTTTTGTCTCCCACTCCTGAGAAAAAATACTGACCGAATACTGACCAAATACTGATAGTGGGTTCGTGGCCTAAAAAGATGACTTCCAAATAAAGCCGCCCGAAGAATGAACATGTTACTTCTTTTAACTGCTTCACGGTTTCTAAAAGACGGAATATATGCACAGCAATGTCGTTTTAACATTGCTGTGCATTATGTTCATTTTTTTACGGCAGTTGTTCTGCTCTTTTTCATGTGGATTTCATGCAGAATCCGTCTGAAAATAAAAGATGTCGGGTCCACATACCCTTAAAGTGAACTTGACAGCTGATTCATGCTGCCCAATCCACAGGCAGCATGTATCAGGCACTGGATGTGTGAAACATTGCAGTGTTTTAGAGAAAAACATTATTTGAAAGCCACCGGAGATCAAACCGCACAGGAGACTAGTTGGATAGGTGGGTCTCCGGCAGCTTCTCCCCTGCCCGATTCCCTAGATTGACAGGTCTCTTCTGACATGCCCGGAAACATACCAGTCTGATATCATACAGCCAGTGTCCAGTTTCCTATGTTTGCACAATAAAAATACTTTGTAAAAAAAAACAACATATTTGTGTTGCCATATCCTCAGAACACCCATCAGAATACTGTATTATGCTTTTTGTTATCCTGAATGGGACAAAAAGATACTGACATTTATGTAAAATAAATTATATAAAATGTCTTTGCTGTCTTTAAGTGAATGAAACATATTGAAAATTGGAGCAACAGTTTACCTATTTTTGCAAATTTATTGTAGACCAAACAGAAGAAGTTACTGCTGATCATCCTGAAGTCCGACAAATGGTAGAGGAAGCAATGAGTCTAGTACAGGAAACCACAGTAACACTAAATCCAAATGTTTATATCAGCGCACTGGATAAAGCTATCACAGAGGTAAAGGTTCTAGAAATTCTATTGAAATTCCATATACATATTGTGGTAGATCAATCACTCTGCAGTACACGGAGGTAGACACAGGTACGCTGTCTCTTTAAATCTTTGGTTGGATATTATAGTGTGGCATAAATCAACCTTAAGTCCGTGAAAATAAACAAAGCCCCCTGGGCAAAACAGGAAAATAAAGCAAAAATGGTAACACAGAGAACACAGTCCTTGTAGTAAAACCTACAAAAGACAAAAATATATCTCATACCCTACCATCATTATATATAAATGTACTTAGGGTACTTAGTGAACTATTTTTGATCAAAAAAAATATACAAGCCGTCCCACCAGCGGCAAGGTGACCCTAAATTGGGACGGTACCTATACTGCCTATATTAAAAACCTTACTGTATATCAAAGTTGAAGTAATGCATATAAAAGGGTAGACAAATAGGACCGGGTCCCAACTCCAGACCACCCAGGCCCGTGGTAAGCTACATATATACCAATCAGCTCAACAAAGGGGATGCCACACCCTTAAATTGCACAGAATGCAAACAAGACAAAAAACCAAGCAATGTGAACTGAGGTCTAAGATGGTAGACATGCAAGAAATAGGAGCATGTTCACACTAGCAAAAAGAAGCAAAACCTACAAAAGACAAAAATATATCTCATACCCTACCATCATTATATATAAATGTAAAGCAAAGTTGCATAATAAATATAGGGTACTTAGTGAACTATTTTTGATCAAAAAAAGTATACAAGCCGTCCCACCAGCGGCAAGGTGACCCTAAATTGGGACGGTACCTATACTGCCTATATTAAAAACCTTACTGTATATCAAAGTTGAAGTAATGCATATAAAAGGGTAGACAAATAGGACCGGGATTTGCCTGCTGAGAGTTCAGCAACTCCACATGGTTCAGGAACAAACACAAGCTCCCTTCTGGAGCTAACTTTTCCAGACACTGAACTCTGAATGCCTCAGCCGGCCGAGTATTTAAACCTCCAGAACACACCCTGAGGTGGAGACATGGTGAATGACCTCCCGCCCTTCACAATGGCCATTCACAAAAACCACTCCCTTTTACAAATGGACTTAACCTATCTCAACACATAACATATAACATGCTGGAGGAAACTTAATGGTTTTAGTTCACTGAAGCTAATAGCATATCTCCCCTCCAGCACTTTACCAGTGACTTTGTCACATATCCCTCTCCCTTGCCCAAAGCCGGGGGTTTTGGCACCTTCACTCGCTAAATAGGGAAGTCTAGACAGGGCATCTGCGTTGCCATGTAATTTCCCGGGCCTGTGCTCTACTTAAAAATTAAAGTCTTGGAGTGCTAGAAGCCACCTAGTTGCCCCAGCATTCTTGCCCTTCCTTTCCCTCATCCATCTCAGGGGTGCATGGTCTGACACTAGCCTGAATTTTCGGCTTAACAGATAGTATCATAGTGTCTCAATTGCCCATTTGATGGCCAAGCACTCCTTGTCTACTATGGCATAGTTCTTTTCACAGGAAGAGAGTTTCCTACTCAGGAACAGGACTGGATGTTCATCCCCATCTATTTCCTGAGACAACACAGCTCCCAAACCGACTTCGGAGTCATCAGTCTGAACCACAAACTCCTTAGTGAAGTCAGGCGTGAATAAGACCGGCTGTCCACATAGGGCGAGCTAAGCTTCAACTCCTGGAATGCCATCTCCGCTTCCGAGGACCATTTGGACATCGATGTCTTCGTGCCTTTAAGAAGATCAGTCAGGGGGTGGCTATCATGGTGAAATTTGGGATAAATTGCTGATAATACCCCACAATTCCCAGAAACGCACAAACTTGGTTCTTGGAGTTAGGTTGCGGCCAGTTTTGGATAGTCTCCACCTTATTTACTTGCAGCTTTATTTCGCCCCTACCGATGACGTAGCCCAAGTATTTTGCCTCTTCCTTCCTGATGGCGCACTTCTTTGGGTTTATTATAAACCCTGCCTTCCTTAGCGCATCCAGTACCACCTGGACCTTCTGTAAATGACTTCCCCATTCCGGGCGGAATATTATGATGTTGTCCATGTAAGCTGTGGCGTACTTCTTGTGAGAGGCTAGTATCCGGTCCATGGCCCTCTGGAAGGTAGCTGGGGCTCCCTGCAGACCAAACGGCATCCTGGTGTACTGAAAGCACCTGTCAGGAGTAGAGAAGGCCGTCTTCTCCTTGGCACTTGGGGACAAGAGAATGTGCCAGTGCTCTTTCGTTAGGTCCAGGGTGGTGATATATCTCGTTGACCCTAGCCTCTCAATAAGTTCATCAACGCGGGGCATCAGATACACGTCAAATTTTGACACCTCATTCAACTTCTGGTAGTCATTACTGAACCACCATTCTCCATCCGGCTTCGGCACTAGAACAATGGGGCTGGACCAGCCACTTTTTGACTCCTTGATGACATCCAGGCTCAACATTCTCCTCACCTCTTTGGAGATCACTTTGCGGCGGGCTTCAGGAATTCGATACGGCCTTTGTTTCACCCTCACATGCGACTCTGTCAAGATTTTGTGTTTGACCACCTACGTATAACCTGGCAGCTCTGAAAACAGGTCCCGGTTCCGCTGGAGCAGCTGTCAGCACTGTTGCTTCTGAGCCAGTGATAGTGTCTCTGCCACTGTGACATCCTCGACTCCGGCTTCTGGATGGGCTCCTAGTCATGTAGCTACCACCGGCTCCCTGTCTCGCCAAGGTTTGAGCAGGTTAACATGGTAAACCTGATACGGCTTCCTTCTTCCTGGTTGGTGGACCTTGTAGTTGACGTCACTCCACTTTTCGACCACCTCATATGGCCCTTGCCACTTAGCCTGGAATTTACTTTCCACCGTGGGGATCAACACCAACACTCAGTCTCCAGGCTTAAACTGCCTCATTCTCGCTGACCAATTGTAGACCCTGGTCTGGGTCTCTTGTGCTTGAAGGAGGCTTTCTCTTACAATCGGCATTACCTTCGCGATCCGGTCTTGCATCTGGGCCACATGCTCGATGATGCTCCGGTGGGGTGTTACCTCGTCTTCTCAGGTCTCTTTCGCCATGTCTAATAGTCCTCGAGGGTGCCGTCCATAAAGCAACTCGAATGGTGAGAACCCCGTAGAGGCCTGGGGAACTTCCCTAATGGAGAATAACAGGTAGGGGAGTAGGCAATCCCAGTCTCGACCATCCTTCTCCACTACCTTTTTAAGCATAGACTTTAGGGTCTTGTTGAATCTCTCAACCAGGCCGTCTGTCTGCGGATGGTACACTGACGTCTGGAGTTCGGTAATTTGCAGAGCTTTAGACAACTCCCTCATCACTCTCGACATAAACTGAGTTCCTTGGTCCGTCAGGATTTTTGTCAGTCCTGTTCGGGAGAAAATATGGACTAGTTCACGCGCTATACTCCGGGCAGAGGAGTTTCTCAATGGTACCGCCTCCGGGTACAATGTTGCGTAGTCCAGCACCACCAGGATGTATTGGTGACCCCTGGTGAACTTAACTAAAGGCCCTACCAGGTCCATAGCAGTGCGGTCAAACAGTAACTCTATAATGGGTAATGGGACCAGGGGACTACGGACGTGGAATACAGGAGTAGTTAGCTGGCATGTAGAACAGGACCGACAATAATTAACAACCTCCCGGTGACACCCAAGCCAGTAACACCTTTGAAGAACCCGCTTTTGGGTTTTGTCTATGCCCAGATGTCCCCCCAAGACATGAGAATGGGCTAGGTCTAGCACCCTATGCCTATAGGATCCTGGTACCAACAGCTGCTCTAACACTTCCCCTCTCTGTTTAGTGACCTGATATAGCAAATCCTCATTAACTGCAAAATTAGGAAACCTGGTGTCAGCCCCCGGCTCTTGGGCGACCCCATTTATCACAGTCACATTGTCCCATGCGCCTTTTAATGTAAGGTCCTCCATTTGAGCAGTCCCAAAATTCCCCACAGAAACTCCCAATTCTCATCCTCGTCGCCAGCAAGGACACACAAGGAAAACTCTTCCTCCTCCGACTGCAGAAATGATTCTTCATGGATGAACCGGCTCTTACCTGAGTTAGTGGGTACCGCCTCCTTTCCCCACAAATCCCAGAACAGTCTGAAGTCCTGCCCGATTATTACCGGGTGTAGCACAGGCCCTCAACCACCCCGACCTCATGGGTCTCAGCCCCACAGTTAGTTTTTATTGTCACTCGGGCGATGGGGTAGTCGTTGGCGTCCCCGTGGATACAGCAGACGCCCACGTATTCCTGAAATCAACTGGTGGGGGAGTGTGACCTTTACTAGGGTCGCTAAACTTCCTGAGTCCAGGAGTCCCAACACTAATACTCCATTTATGATTACGGGACAGGATTGGGGCCCCTCACAGGGCTGATGGTCCACACTGAAGGCGGGGTAGTCATAGTATGAGCAGCATCTTCCTACGCTGCAGTCCATCTGCTCAGAGGACATAGGACAACGGGCAGCTATGTGTCCGGGACCGCGACACCTCCAACAGATCATGTCTTTCCCAGCGGCCTTTGGCAACCCCTCAGCAGCCCCTTGGGACCTTGCACTCCCCCCCCCCCCCTTCCCCAGTCGTGGCTCTACTCCCCCTCTTTTGGGACTCTGGCTCCCGCCGAGTACCCCAGTATGGGGATGCAGCACCACCCGGCTTCCTTATTGACCTCTTGACCACCTGAAATCTTTCTACGAGGCCGACCAGGTAATCCACATTCCGGGGTCTCCCTGGGCAACCTAGGTCTGCACTGGCCTAGGTAGGGAGTGCACAAATCTGTCCATGACAACCCGCTTGACCATCTGGGCTGGAGTGGAGGACTCTGGCTGCAACCACTTTTGCACAAGATGCAGAAGGTCGGACATTTGGGAGCGAGTGGGTTTATCATCATAATACGCCCAGTGGTGAACCCTTTAGGCTCTGACTGACATAGTCAGTGCCAGTATTTCAGTTTTAAGTTTAATATACTCCTGGGCATCTTGCAAGGGTCGGTCGTAATAAGCCTTCTGGGACTCACCAGTCAGATAGGGGCCAGCACTTCCGACCACTGCTCCGGCAGTAGCTTCCCCCGCTCTGCCACCAGCTCAAACATAGTAAAAAAATGCCTCCACATCATTGCCCGGTGTCATTTTTTGCATGGCTCGTCTTACCGCTTTCTGCTGTTGGTGAATCTGTTGCAATAGTAGCTTGCTTGTCTCCTGCTGGGCTAGCACAAAATGCTTGACCAGGTCCTCCATACTGTCTGTCTTGATGCAAATTGTATGGAGACGAACAGCCACAGAGTGTGCCCATCATTACTACATATAAATTGAAGTGTAACAAGCACTAATTGACATGCTGTGTTGACCATAATTTCTTACCAAGGGCTGATCATCTAACCATGTAAAAGGACCCTAAGGGGCCCCTTACACATTAGATAGCTGTCCAGCAGAACATTTGTTCAGGGGCTCGTTCGGCCGTTCGCTGTCTCTCTTGGCTCCCCCATACACAGGAGCTTTCAATTTGTCAAGCAATAATGTGTTCTCTACAGGAGAGCCGCTGCTTGACTCCTCAGGTGGTTTATCTCAGCCCGAACAAATTGGATCGTCAGCCCGAGATCAGACATGTTGGATCCTTTTCTCCCCCAACATCTTCTGTCAAGAGAGAGTCAGGAGGCCCTTCTATATATAGGGAAGGAAATAATTATTTGATCCCTTGATGTTTTTGTAAGTTTGCCCACTGACAAAGACATGAACAGTCTGTTATTTTAAGGGTAGGTTAATTGTAACACATAAAAATATCCCAAAAAAATCAAGAAAATCACATTGTATAAATTAGATAAATTTATTTGCATTTTGCAGTGAGAAATAAGTATTTGATCCCCTACAAACCATTATGAGTTCTGGCTCCTACAGACCAGTTAGACGCTCCTAATCAACTCGTTACCTGTATTAAAGACAGCTGTCTTACATAGTTACCTGTATAAAAGACTCTTGTCCACATACTCAATTAATCAGTCAGACTCTAACCTCTACAACATGGGCAAGACCAAAGAGCTTTCTAAGGATGTCAGGGACAAGATCATAGACCTGCACAAAGCTGGAATGGGCTACAAAACCATAAATAAGACGCTGGGTGAGACGGAGACAACTATTGGTGCAATACTAAGAAAATTGAAGAAATACAAAATGACTGTCAATCGACATCGATCTGGGGAACCATGCAAAATCTCACCTCGTGGGGTAACCTTGTTCATGAGGTGAGAGATCAGCCTAAAACTACACGGGGGGAACTTGTTAATGATCTCAAGGCAGCTGGGACCACAGTCATCAAGAAAACCTTTGATAACACATTACGCCTTAAAGGTTTAAAATCCTGCAGTGCCCGCAAGGTCCCCCTGCTCAAGAAGGCACATGTGCAGACCTGTCTGAAGTTTGCCATTGAACACCTGAATGATTCTGTGAGTTATTGGGAGAAGGTGCTGTGGTCAGATGAGACAAAAATTGAGCTCTTTGGCATTAACTCAACTCGCCGTATTTGGAGGAAGAGGAATGCTGTCTATGACCCAAAGAACACTGTCCCCACTGTCAAGCATGGAGGTGGAGACATTATGTTTTGGGGGTGTTTCTCTGCTAAGGACACAGGACTACTTCACCGCATCAATGGGAGAATGGATGGAGCCATGTACCATAAAATTCTGAGTGACAACCTCCTTCCCCCCGCCAGGACATTAAAATGGGTCGTGGCTGGGTCTTCCAGCAAGACAATGACCCAAAACATACAGCCAAGGCAACAAAGGAGTGGCTCAAAAAGAAGCACAGTAAGGTCATGGAGTGGCCTATCCAGTTTCCAGACGTTAATCCCATATAAAACTTATGGAGGGAGTTGAAGCTCCGAGTTGCCAAGCGACAGCCTCAAAATCTGAATGATTTAGAGATGATCTGTAAAGAGGAGTGGACCAAAATTCCTCCTGACATGTGCACAACCCTCATCATCAACTACCAAAAACATCTGACTGCTGTGCTTGCCAACAAGGGTTTTGCCACCAAGTATTAAATGTTGTTTGCCTGAGGGATCAAATACTTATTTCTCACTGCAAAAATGCAAATAAATGTATCTAATTTATACAATGTGATTTTCTTGAATTTTTTTGGGATATTCTATCTCTCAATGTTAAAATTAATCTACCCTTAAAATGATAAACTGTTCATGTCTTTATCAGTGGGCAAACTAACAAAAACAGCAAGGGATCAAATACTTATTTCCTTCACTGTATTAGACAGTCAATCAAGCCCACCAATATTGGCGATCTGTTAGTCTAATGTGTACGGGGGGGAGGACCTTAAGTAATACCACTACTAAATGATCTTAGCTTCTAGTCCTAAAGTGGGACAAATAAGAAAGATAAAAAATTTAATAAAGGCATTGTGTGGTGATGAATGTGCTCTGCATATATTTCACTAAATTTATCATTGTACAGTTTAATGAAGAAAATAAAGAACGATTTCCTGATGACCCTGCAGTTGGAAGATGGGTATTGGATAATTTCCCTAATTCACCAAATTTTTGGATACTTTTGGCAGAAAAGGGACTTCTTCCAGACACTGTCATTTGTTTAAAAAATCCAGCAGAAAATGGTAATTACCCAAAAGGTTTTCTTTTCCTTGGAGATCTAGAAACATAACTGTTCTAAATGTGACACTAAATCCACAGTGTATATTTTAGATTATTATTACAGACAGTAATTCTTGCATGTATATATTATTAAATATTTATTATGTAGGCTTCTTTCCAAGTAGAATAAAGATATTGGGGCTGCTTTAATCATTGTAGAAGTTTATCATCAGCAATTCTTTAGCGTAGGATAAAGAAATGTTTTTTCCCTTTTGTTCTCACTAGGAACTGTTCAACGGAATATGAAGCTCATGTTGTAGGCAGTGTGGTTTGTACAGACCCCGTTGTTACCCAGCTTTATGTGCCTTTAACAGGGACCCAATAGAAACAAAAAAGACTCTGTAGTTGAAGAATCTTGTGGCGTGAAGCACGATTAAGTTATCACATCACATTGAATGGTTTTCCAGATTTTGTATTTTAATAATTATATTAAATTGGCCTTGTTTCATTCTCTGGCCTTGTTCTGTATCCTTTGGACACTAAGCATTGTGACATTATCTCCCATTCAGCCTTCTGACACTTTTGTATATTTCAGGAAAGTATTTGCTCAATAGACTCTACCACCTAAATGAACAGGATATCAACAATAATATATTACAAAGGCTTCAGAAGGAAAGAGCAAGAAAAATGCAGGAAGAAGAGGAAGCAAGGTGTTTGTCCCAGTTTGTAATACGTTTTTATTGTACCGTATTAAGCTGTTGCAGATTTGACATCTTCAACCTGTCAATTAAAGCTATGATCACAATGCATCAGTGTCTTTGTTGGGGTTTTCTTCTGAAGCCATGAAATATGACAATCAGGTGGAATCCCTCAGAGCCAGTGATTTTAATGAGGCAGATGGAGTAACTGTGTACTGTCTAGCCCAGGGGTCTCAAACACGCGGCCCGCGGGCCGCATGCGGCCCCTGAGGCTGCTTTATGCGGCCCGCAGGCACAGACCCCTTGATGATCCTGACCAGGTCCAGGAGGAGCCGCCGACAGCAGCGCTGAATTGACACACAGAGACTGTTTCCCAGCACAGCATTTCTAATGACAGCCGCTGGCCAATCAGAGGCCAGCAGCTGATATCTGCGTGTCGGCGCAGTGAGTATGACGTCATTGCCATACGCTGATGTCAGCTGCTGGCCTCTGATTGGCCGGCGGCTGGCATTGGAAATGCAGTGCTGGGAGACAGTCTGTGTGCGGCAATGCAGCGCTGCTGTCGGCGGCTCCTCCTGGACCAGGTCGGGATCGTCAAGGGGTCTGACTCTGTGGTGCCTGCGGCCACATCTGCAGGAAGGCCGCCGAGGGAACGGAGGACAGGTGAGAATCATCTTTTTTTTTTTTTTTTATGTGTGTGAAGAACAGCACAGGGGGCACAGAGCCACAACATGGGGACCGGGATGGGGCACATAGCCAAAAGATGGGGACCTGGATGGGGCACATAGCCAAAAGATGCGGACCTGGATGGGGCACATAGCCACAAGATGGGGACCTGGATGGGGAACATAGCCACAGGATGGGGACCTGGATGGGGCACATAGCCACAGGATGGGGACCTGGATGAGGCACATTAGTACAAGATGGGGGCAAGGATGGGGAACATTGCCACAAGATGGGGACCTGGATCGGGAACATTGCCACAGGATGGGGACCTGGATCGGGAACATTGCCACAGGATGGGGACCTGGATGGGGCACATAGCCACAGGATGGGGACCTGGATTGGTCACATAGCCACAGGATGGGGACCTGGATGGGGCACATAGCCACAGGATGGGGACCTGGATGGGTCACATAGCCACAGGATGGGGACCTGGTTGGGGCACAGAGCCACAGGATGGGGACCTGGTTGGGGCACATTAGTACAAGATGGGGACATTACTACAAGATGTTTGCCATTATTACTATATGATGCTAATTGTAAGACAATTTTACTGTATGTGGCCAATTGGGGGAAACAAAATTGTAAAAATCAAAAAAATAAAAATAAAGCATGAAAAAATATTGGGCACTAAAAATGCTGTTTTATATGTAAACTAAAGTAAACACAAAAAAGTGCACGTTTATTATCGCCACATCCATAACGACCCAAGCTATAAAAAAATAAACACGGCAAAAATGTTCAAAAGGTGTATACAAAAAAAATGGTATCACTAAAAATGTCACATTGAACAAAAAATGCGGCCGCCCAAATTCAATTTTTTTCCATTTGCGGCCCATATACCTAGCCGAGTTTGAGACCCCTTGTCTAGCCTCTGTTTCGGCAGTGGGGAAAAATCTGCACCAAAACCGCAAGTAAAAAACACAGCAAAAACGAGGCAAAAAAAGCTCCAGCAAGCATGGCTGCCCCATTTCTGATTGGGGCGGGTCGGAGGGGTGGGCTTTGCAGAGGCCATCACTGTAATATTCTATAAAAACCCTTTGAGGTTGAAAATTATTCACACTTTTTACATTGATTATGAATGATATCCAATACCTGTGTGTCTAATTAATTATCTGTAAATTTCTATATATTATTTATTCATTGTAACAATGAAACTTTGAAGGGAATCTGTTCCCGTGTGTAAACTTCTCAATGGCAGTATAAATTAGGGACATGACATAAACCCCAATTCTAGTTCTTGGTCACCTAGCGGGTTTTTTACTGTACTTTTGATAATATCACTGTTATATCTGCTAGTACTCTCAGTGATTGGCCTTCTTACCCTTCCCTCCCCCCACATTATTGATTGACGGCAATCTGCCTGCACTGTGCATAGGCATGAAGCTACCAGTAAGTTGTAAATGTAGGGCTAGGCCTAGTTCATGGATCTTACGACTACATAGTAGGGGCTCATCACTGAGATGACTAGATGAGCTGCAGCGGATAAAACTGTGTTTTTTCAGAACTGCAGTAAGAAGCACAGTAAGTGAAAAAGCACTGGAATTGGGGTCTCTGTCCCTATCACAATCTTTTTTAAGACTCAATATATGAAACTTTTTTGCATTTTCCCAATGGCAACTGGAGATATTTTAGACTCGTGTTGTTTCAGGAAAAGTTTTCAAAAGGCTCCTTATCATCAGAGCCAGGATTCCAATGACAGGTAACTCCTCTATACACAGCTGATAACACAGGATCCACCAATCACAATGTGCAGTGTCACAGCTCCCTCTGCTCTACCCCTTCACAGTGACCTTTGCACCCGCTCATTAGATAGGTAATCACAAAACATAGGGTCTGAGTCTATTGCTGCTGATAAGTATGTGGATTTCCTGAAAGAACAGGGAGTATAAGCCTAGAATAGCCCCAGTGGTCAGTGTGACAATTGCAAGAGTTTTGGTTTTTATTTTTAATACAGATAATGATACAAAGATAAAAATATTGCCAAACAAAAAAAAATCAGATAGATTTGTTTAAATGTCATTATGCAGAAATAATTTATTTTCAGGAAAGAACAACATGAGGCCATAAGGTTACAAGAAGAAAAGAAAAAGCTAGAAGAGATGCAAAAACAATCAGATGATGCAGAAGAAATGCAAAAAGGTATGTCAGGTACTTCTCATACAATAAGGATGCTGAGTTCACATTTAGTAGTGAGTATTAAAATAATGATAATATGCATTATGTGCTGTAAGCCGTTGCTTTATCGGTGTTTTTAATCAGATTTTCATCAGAGATTGGTCAGAGTATCAGCTTTTACCATCAGAGTTTGGTCAGTTTCAACAGTTTTTCTTAGCTGAAAAAAAACTGATGGAGGTTTTTCCAATTTCAAACAGTGCGTGAAAAACAGACTGCACACAGATGGCATCTACAGTACAGACCAAAAGTTTGGACACACCTTCTCATTTAAAGATTTTTCTGTATTTTCATGACTATGAAAATTGTACATTCACACTGAAGGCATCAAAACTATGAATTAACACTTGTGGAATTATATACTTAACAAAAAAGTGTGAAACAACTGAAAATATGTCTTATATTCTAGGTTCTTCAAAGTAGCCACCTTTTGCTTTGATGACTGCTTTGCACACTCTTGGCATTCTCTTGATGAGCTTCAAGAGGTAGTCACCGGAAATGGTCTTCCAACAATCTTGAAGGAGTTCCCAGAGATGCTTAGCACTTGTTGGCCCTTTTGCCTTCACTCTGCGGTCCAGCTCACCCCAAACCATCTCGATTGGGTTCAGGTCTGGTGACTGTGGAGGCCAGGTCATCTGGCGTAGCACCCCATCACTCTCCTTCTTGGTCAAATAGCCCTTACACAGCCTGGAGGTGTGTTTGGGGTTATTGTCCTGTTGAAAAATAAATGATGGTCCAACTAAACGCAAACCGGATGGAATAGCATGCCGCTGCAAGATGCTGTGGTAGCAATGCTGGTTCAGTATGCCTTCAATTTTGAATAAATCCCCAACAGTGTCACCAGCAAAACACCCCCACACCATCACACCTCCTCCTCCATGCTTCACGGTGGGAACCAGGCATGTAGAGTCCATCCGTTCACCTTTTCTGCGTCGCACAAAGACACAGTGGTTGGAACCAAAGATCTCAAATTTGGACTCATCAGACCAAAGCACAGATTTCCACTGGTCTAATGTCCATTCCTTGTGTTCTTTAGCCCAAACAAGTCTCTTCTGCTTGTTGCCTGTCCTTAGCAGTGGTTTCCTAGCAGCTATTTTACCATGAAGGCCTGCTGCACAAAGTCTCCTCTTAACAGTTGTTGAAGAGATGTGTCTGCTGCTAGAACTCTGTGTGGCATTGACCTGGTCTCTAATCTGAGCTGCTGTTAACCTGCGATTTCTGAGGCTGGTGACTCAGATAAACTTATCCTCAGAAGCATAGGTGACTCTTGGTCTTCCTTTCCTGGGGCGGTCCTCATGTGAGCCAGTTTCTTTGTAGCCCTTGATGGTTTTTGCAACTGCACTTGGGGACACTTTCAAAGTTTTCCCAATTTTTCGGACTGACTAACCTTCATTTCTTAAATTAATGATAGCCACTCGTTTTTCTTTACTTAGCTGCTTTTTTCTTGCCATAATACAAATTCTAACAGTCTATTCAGTAGGACTATCAGCTATGTATCCACCAGACTTCTGCACAACACAACTGATGGTCCCAACCCCATTTATAAGGCAAGAAATACCACTTATTAAACCTGACAGGGCACACCTGTGAAGTGAAAACCATTTCCAGCGACTACCACTTGAAGCTCATCAAGAGAATGCCAAGAGTGTGCAAAGCAGTCATCAAAGCAAAAGGTGGCTACTTTGAAGAACCTAGAATATAAGACATATTTTCAGTTGTTTCACACTTTTTTGTTAAGTATATAATTCCACATGTGTTAATTCATAGTTTTGATGCCTTCAGTGTGAATGTACAATTTTCATAGTCATGAAAATACAGAAAAATCTTTAAATGAGAAGGTGTGTCCAAACTTTTGGTCTGTACTGTATATGCTGTTTGATTTTTTCAACAGACCCATAGATTTGCATTGGCTAGTTTGCTCCAACACTCGGATCAATATCAGAAAAGTCTCTGGGCTTTGTGCGGATTCCTCGGTCCGAGGAAAAAAATCTGACGTGAAGTATCTCATAGACTATCGTAGAAATGAGTGCTATCTGTGAAAATTATGGATAGCACTCGTATGAGAAAAACTGGATCATACCTTACTCGGAGTATGGCCACGGCCCCCTGTATCAGTATTTGATCAGTATTCTGTCAGTATTTTTTCTCAGGAGTGGGAGCCAAAACCAGGAGTGGGTGATAAATGCAGAATTGGTGACTTGTTTCTATTATACCTTTTCTCTAATTGTTCCTCAACTGGTTTTGGTTCCCACTCCTGAGAAAAAATACTGAGCGAATACTGATCAAATACTGATAGTGGATCCGTGGCCTACAGGGTACATTCAAGACTTTTAGAATACCGTTTTGTGGTGATCTACTGTAATTCATGGAAAGGAGCAGTTCAGAACCCCGCTATGCAGTCAGCAGCAAGAGCTTTGGGGTAGGGTCTTGCAGAACAAAAAATAAAAGTTTACTAAATGGAAAACATTTGGCTACATGCACATGTACCAGTAGTGTTAAGGCACCGGACACATTAATATCATTTTGCCACAGTTTCTCAACTGAAGTTGTCGTATTTTTTTTCTTTTAAGAAGCAGATCTACAAAACAGTCAAAAATAAGACACAACTTATAAAATAATGTGGCATGCCATGATTCTTTACCAAGCAGTGTTAATAAGACATTGCCACAAGTGCCCACAAATTGGACACCAGCATGGGTGACCACAAAAAGAGATCTAGAATTAATAATGCTAAAATAATTTGTTAACTCATAGAAAACAAAAATCTATAAATCTGTAGAAATGTTCCCCTGACTACCAAGGTTACGAGTGAGATCTTTCCATTTTATCACCTGCATTGTTTTCGTTGTGGGCACTCTTGTACCCTAGCACAGTATTTGTATACCTTCATTTTAACATTTCTAACTCTTTATGGCATGTGTGTCTACATGAGCATGGCTCTTTTTAGTATGGTTTATTAAAAGTTATGTTTTATTGGTACTCTCAATGCTTGACATGTAGTAAATATACTATAAGAGTTTTGTAGTCATCAGCACTGGCGGGCACATTTAGCTGACTTACATTAAATTTTCACTGAACTAAAGGAAAATTTTGACCATTTTTAACTGGTCTAAAAACAGTATGTGACACATTTTTTTTGCAGTTGCATGTATTTTCTTTTCTTTTTTTGCTTTTTAAAGTGCTATGTGTACTACCACTGCACTTGTGATTGTGCTATGACTCTGTACATGAGACACAATGCCAGTATCTGTAAGCCAAAACCAGGTGTGGGTGATAAATACATACTTTTCCTCTGATTGTTCCATTCTTGATTTTGGCTTACAAATACTGATGTAAAAATACTGACCAAATACTCAACGTGTGTACGTGGCCTAAAGGCACAAGTACACCTTAGTTGTCAGCTGAATGCTCATTCATACTTCTGATCTAGCTACGCATTTGCACGAGGAGAGAGGAGTAAGGAGGGTCCGGACACTTCGGATGGCGGCTTATCTTCCCAGCATAGTAATTTAATATTATCCTTTTCTTCTCCTTCTTGATACATCATAATAGAATCGGAAGGCCATTATACACGATGGATGGTCAGCAGCTTTGGCCAGTATTAATCTAATATGTGTGGTCAGCTTTAGATTATGGAATAAGCAGTATCCTCCAGACAGTGTGGATTGGGTTTTTACGTCCAACCTTTTACCTTCTATTGGCTAATATTTTGTCATTCTTTACTATATACTGTTTTCATTATAATTGCAGTCTAAACAGTATATAATAACATTTACTATGTCTTCTGAACTGTAATGTGACCGGAATGTGGCTACTGTCTACATCGGGAAGGGATACATTTTCCAAAGATCATATTGGATATCCATATCAACGCTACACTACATGTCTTTACCTGGCAGATACAGAGGAGGAAGGTGCAGTAGACGATGAACAAGATCTTCCTCTAGAAACTGCTTCAACAGAGCAAATATTGACCGCCAATATACCGGAGACAGAAATACAGTCACACCTTGAGCAGCCGGAGCCACAACAAGGTTACTTCATATATTATTCACTTTAAAATCATCAATTATTATCTTATTAGTAAAGTCTTGTCAGGATTCTAGATTTTAATTATTTTTCTTTCTTTCTGTTCTCATGATGATATGAACACAGCCTTACAACCCTATTAAAAAGGCACATCCCTTTTAAGTTTAGTCATAAAAAAGCATGTTCTATAAAGCCTTATTTACTTGTGCTGTCGTTCTTACAGATTTGCTCCAAAAACCTTGCTTTATTTTAGTTCATTCAGAATTTTCTTCTAAAAGGAAGAAAACTCTCTCTAGTGCCACTTATAGATAACTAAATGGGTTTGAATGGCTACTAAAGGTAACATCCTCACCTGTGACATGTTTGCTTGTAGTCAGTGTGTATGTATAAAAGCTGAGTGAGTTTCTGGGATCCAGACAGACTCTTGCATCTTTCATCCAGCCACTGACGTTTCTGGATTGTGAGTCATGGGGAAAGCAAAAGAATTGTCAACGGATCTACGGGAAAAGGTAGTTGAACTATATAACACAGGAAAGGGATATAAAAAAATATCCAGCGAATTGATAATGCCAGTCAGCAGCATTCAAACTGTGATTAACAAATGGAAAATCAGGGGCTCTGTAAAACCCAAACCACGGTCAGGTAGACCAACAAAAATTTTTCCTAGAACTGCCAGAAAAATTGTTCGGGATGCAAAGAAAAACCCACAAATAACATCAACTGGAATTCAGCATTGTCTGAAAACTAGCAGTGTGTCTGTTTCAAGATGCACAATAAGGAGGCACTTGAAGAAAAATGGGCTGCATGGTCGAGTCTCCAGAAGAAAGCCGTTACTGCGCAAATGTCACAAAGTATCTACCCTACAATATGCCAAACAACACAGAAACAAACCTCAAAACTTCTGAACAAGGTAATTTGGAGTGATGAGACCAAAATTTAACTTCTTGGCCACAACCATAAACGTTACATTTGGAGAGAGGTCAACAAGGCCTATGATGAAAGTAACACCATTCCTACAGTAAAGCATGGAGGTGGATCGCTGATGTTTTGGGGATGTGTGAGCTACAAAGGCACAGGAAACTTGGTAAAAGTTGAAGGAAAGATGAATGCAACACATTATCAGGAAATAATGGAGTCAAATTTGCACTCATCAGCCCGGAAGCTGTGCATGGGAAGTACTTGAACATTCCAACATGACAACGATCCAAAACACAAGGCCAAGTCAACCTGTCATTGGCTACAGCAGAACAAAGTGAAGGTTCTGGAGTGGCCATCTCAGTCTCCTGACCTCAATATCATTGAACCACTGTGTGGAGATCTCAAGCGCGCAGTTCATGCTAGACAGCCCAGAGATTTACAGGAACTGGAGGCTTTTTGCCAAGAAGAATAGGCAGCTTTACCATCTGAGAAAATAAAGAATCTCATCCACAAATACCACAAAAGACTTCAAGCTGTCATTGATGTTAGAGGGGACAATACACGGTATTAAGAACTGGGGTATGTGAACTTTTGATCAGGGTCATTTTTGATGTTTTTGGTTGTCATTAAGATTTAAAAAGAGAAAACACAGTAGTTTGACAATAAATTACTTCACCCAACCAATAACCATGAGTGGAGAAAACGTTTTTTTATCATTCATATTCTCTGTATGTAAACTTTTGAGCACAACTGTATAGTAGAAAAATCTGCAAATATTAATATGTTGGCAGGAACAGTGCTGTGTAAAATACACGTTTTGACACGTTTTTGCATATGTTTTTGATGCTTTTGTCCAAATTCATTAACCCCTTCCCGATATATGACGTAAACTTACGTCATATGTTATGTCCCTGCCTTTGATGTGGGTTCAGCCATCATTTGCCTCTAACAGCCACTGGTGGAGCGGAGCTCCGCCTGCGGCTGTTAATCCGCTGTCAATCTTGGACAACAGCATTTAACACTCGCCAACTGGGGCGTGCATCGTTCCACCCTCCTATCGGCGCGCCCGTGATATGATCGGGGGGCACCGATGAGTCCGTGGCTGACATTCATAGGAGATCATGATCTTAGTTATACATAGCAGTGCTGATGCACTACTATGTATAGTACAAGTGATCGGATGATCACAGCTTCAAGTTAAATCCAGTAAAAACTGAAAAAAAAAAAAAAACACATAAGTTCAAATCACCCCCCTTTTTGCCCCATTAAAAATAAAACACTAAGAAAAAACATTTGGAATCACTGTGTTCATGAAAGTATGATTTATTAAAATATAAAATAAATTAATCCGGTCAGTAAATGGCGTAATTAAAAAAAAATCAAAACCCTAGAATTAGTTTTTTTTGGCCACCACAGCAATGCAATAAAAGGCGATCAAAACATTGTATCTACCACAAAATGGCATTAGTAAAAAAGTCAGCTCAGAGAGCACAAAATAAGCCATCACACAGCATTATATCCTGAAAATAGCGACAAAAGCAAAAAATATTTTTCTTACAAATTTCCATTTTTTTTTTCACCACTTAAATAAAAAAAAAAAAAAGAGAAACAAGAAGTGTGTATAAAAATAATCAGGAACGCCAATAATACATAATATTGAATTTTATTCTTGAACAATCAGCCCATATGATTTTAAAAACAATTAAAAAGCCAACATAGGCTAACCATAACCACCAAAAGGTCTGTATAGGGACCGGCAATCCTCCTCCAATGTGCTCTCTCAGGAAATAATACAAATTAATAATCAAATATGCTTGTCATAGAAAACAATGTGTTTGTATACAAATTAGTTACATACTCCTTACATCTCCAATATAATATGACATAAGGTCAACTTTAGATAATACTGCCATCATAATGTGTTTACCCTAAAATCACATGCAAAAAATAGTAAGAGGGTATATTTCTAAGAATGGTCCAAAAACTATACTTGAGAAAGTTATGTTAAGTTGACCTAGTCGTATATGCCGGTGCATCTCACTAAATTAGAATATTATCAAAAAGTTAATATATTTCACTTCTTCAATACTAAAAGTGAAACTCATATATTATATATAGTCATTGCAAACAGAGTGATCTATTTCAAGTGTTTATTTCTGTTGATGTTGATGATTATGGCTTACAGCCAATGAAAACACAAAAGTCGTTATCTCAGTAAATTATAATAATTAACAAAAAACACCTGCAAAGGCTTCCGATGCATTTAAAAAGGTCCCTTAGACTGCTGACTTGACAGATGTCCAGAAGGCAGTCATTGACACACTCCACAAGGAGGGTAAACCACAAAGGTCATTGCTAAAGAAGCTGGCTGTTCACAGAGTGCTGTATCCAAGCATATTAATGGAAAGTTGAGTGGAAGGAAAAAGTGTGGTAGAAAAAAGTGTACAAGCAACCGGGATAACTGCAGCCTTGAAAGGATTGTTAAGAAAAGGCCATTCAAAAATTTGGGGGAGAATCACAAGGACTGGACTGCTGCTGGAGTCATTGCTTCAAGAGCCACCACACACAGATGTATCCAGGACATGGGCTACAAGTGTCGCATTCCTTTTATCAAGCCACTCATGACCAATAGACAACGCCAGAAGCGTCTTACCTGGGCCAAGGAGAAAAAGACCTGGACTGTTACTCAGTGGTCCAAGGTGTTGTTTTCAGATTAAAGTAAATTTTGCATTTCATTTGGAAATCAAGGTCCCAGTGTCTGGAGGAAGAGCGTAGAGGCCACAATCCAAGCTGCTTGAGGTCTAGTGTGAAGTTTCCACAATCAGTGATGGTTTGGGGAGCCATGTCATCGGCTGGTGTCGGTCCACTGTGTTTTATCAAGACCAAAGTCAGCACAGCCATCTACCAGGAAATTTTAGAGCACTTCATGCTTCCCTGTGCCGACAAGCTTTTTGGAGATGGAAATTTCATTCTCCAGCAGGACTTGGCACCTGTCCACACTGCCAAAAGTACCAATATCTGGTTTAAAAATAACAGTATCACTGTGCTTGATTGGCCAGCAAACTCGGCAGACCTTAACCCCATAGAGAATATATGGGGTTTTGTCACGAGGAAGATGAGACACCAGACCCAACAATGCAGACGAGCTGAAGGCTGCTATCAAAGCAACCTGGGCTTCCATAACACCTCAGCAGTGCCACAGGCTGATCGCCTCCATGCCACACCGCATTGATGCAGTAATTGATGCAAAAGGAGCCCGACCAAGTATTGAGAGCATTTACTGAACATACATTTCAGTAGGCCAACATTTCGGATTTTAAAAAATTTTTTCAAGCTGGTGTTATAAAGTATTCTAATTTACTGAGATAATGACTTTTGTGTTTTGATTGGCTGTAAGCCATAATCATCAACATTAACACAAATAAACACTTGAAATAGATCACTCTGTTTGTAATGACTCTATATAATATATGAGTTTCACTTTTTGTATTGAAGAACTGAAATAAATTAACTTTTTGATGATATTTTAATTTAGTGAGAAGCACTTGTAGATAATATGAGGTAGATACGAGATATAGTCAGAGTACCGACATGCAATATACCATGCTCAAGGAAAAAGAAGACAAAGAGACTGTGAGTCTCATTGCCAGGGTAAATCAATCATATTGAAAACCTGTATGCGGCATGGTAGTGGAGAGAGGTAGTCTGATTGTTCATTAATAAAAATCAATATTATGTATTATTGGCGATCCTGATTATTTTTATACACACTTTTTGCTTCTCTTCTTGATTGTTTTCAAAAATACAACTCGTCCTGCAAAAAAAATAAACCTTCATACGGCCATATTGACAGACAAATAAAAAAGTTATAGCTCTTGGAAGAAGGGGAGAAAAGACTTAAACAAAAGAACGAAAATTGGCCACTGCATGAAGAGGTTAAAATGGGTGAAAATGTTGATAAAACACTGGAAGAATTGACACGCTGCAGATTTGAAACTGCTTCAAATCTTTAAGGAAAACATAAGCAATGTATGCATGAGACTTCAGGAATCTCAATCACTTTTCTGGGACAGTATAATATTTGAACATAGCCTTATAGGGGGAGATTTACCTAACTAAATGCCTCAGAACTCTGGCTATATTTGTGCCCTTCATGCATCTATATTGGTTGCTGCATATGAACTAAAATATATGTTTTTTTTAATTATTTATTTTACTAGCTTAGATAGTGCCATTAATACCACAGCCCTTTACAAACATTAATATTTTTCTTTCCTCCCAGAAATAGTTTTACCTGCAGTTCCTGAAGGAGGATATCCAGATGTGCCAGAGATAGACCCATTGAAGCAGCTGATCAACACATTTAATGAAGAGTGGCAATTGCTGGAGCCAGTGTTCGCTGACACAACCTCAGTCAATGTCGCTTTCCTGGAGGTAGCTGATAAATCACCAGAAATGCTTCTACACGAGGCAGTGACATCTATGGAAAGTGAGTTTGTTAACTAGGAAAGATAAACCCGAATACTTGCAGTCATGTACATATATGTCATTCCAAATATAAAAAGTGGGATGGACCGTTCCAATTAGTGACGTCTAGATCCGTGTTTCCCAACTCCAGTCCTCAAGGCCCACCAACAGGTCATGTTTTCAGGTTTTCCTTAGTATTGCTCAGGTGATGGAATTATTGCCTGTGCAGGTGATGGAATTATCACCTGAGCAATACTAAGGAAATCCTGAAAACATGATTTGTTGGTGGGCCTTGAGGACTGGAGTTGTGGAACACTGATGATGGGATCAGAGCATCACAAAAGGGCCAGCTTGTAGAGTGTTTCATGTTTGCAGTGGCTAGTACTTACCAAAAGTGGTCAAAAGATGGACACTCTGGGAACTGACGACAGGGTCATGGATGCCAAAACTCATTCATGCATGTGGGGACCTAAAGCTAGTCATTTAGTCCAACCACACAGAAACGCTACTGAAGATAGGAAGGTGTAGAACACAATCACACATTTCGTGGCAGCTCACATTGCCCATGCTGAATCCTGTCCACAACTTACAGTGCCGACATAATGAATAGAGCAGAGGTCCACATATTTGACTGCTGCACCATTCAGACAGGGCTCTACAGAGATTTAGGGTTGGTGGGGTCACAGCCATGTGACCCCCTGTGATATATTTATCTATTAAAATAATTATGGTGTCACCCCAGGACCATTTCAATATCAGGGATGGGAAATAACATCCCAGGACATAGATGACGAAGCAGAAGACATGCAGGCTGAGCTGGATGCTGAAGAGGAAGAAGAAGAACATGAAGAAGAGGAAGGGGAGGAGGCAGAAGAAGTAAGTGTCCTTTGAATATATCTTAAATGTTGCACAGTCACAGTTTATTGTTCAGGCTAAAAGCTGGAATTATTTCAATATCCATGAGGCTCTAATCATACAACTCTTTCAGCAATAATTCAGGACCGGGTCCTGCTCCACAAGAGTGCATGTATCACACACACTTGTGCCTTGACAAATGACTTCCATTGGACATCCTGATTTCTCACCCGGGATTTCATTCCTTCAACGCTCTGTTAATACTATTGTGTGCCTTTTTCAGGAGTGGTCTACGCTGGATTTATTCTATAAAAGAAATCACACATCTGGATTCTTTCAATCAAACATCTCCGTTATTAGTGATATGCCTACTATCTTGCTGTTGGGTTGCTTCTATTTGTAGTGGGATCTGTACAAAATTACAGTATAGTATTGTGAATTTCACACCCTCTCTGTCAGCCCTTCATTTTGATACAGGTCAATTTACATAAGCAAATAATATTTCAGATTTAATCTGTAATGAGCGGGTGAATGTAAATGGTTGTCAACTAGGCAGCTAATTGATCATGCAATTATTTATGCAACTGTAACAATTATTTATGAAATAATGTAATGTAAGCTGAAATTTGTACCCAACATGAAATTTAGATTCCACACCTACCCTACCATCCACCTGCTACTAATATTACATAGCGATATAGAACTTGCTCATAGAAAGCAGTATGTTACTATGAATTTTAACCCTCCTGTACATTTTCTGCTTTGTCCAGATGTGTTTTTCCAACAAGTTGAACAATTTGGCTAATGATATGTTAGAGAATGAATGTTGTAGGTTGCTATTGTTTGATTGTTTCCTTTTGCTGGTACACTTCCTACCTACTTTCTCACCAGAAATATTGATAGATTACAAGCCATACCAATAGTCAGTAACATGAGTATTTCTTATGTATATATCTTATTGCTTTTATCAATATAAAAGCAGGCCACTTCCTTTTTTTAGGATGAGGATGTTACAAATGAAAAAAAGAAACATTACGGAGACTCCAAGCACTTCTGCCCAGTCGCTTTAAAAGATAACCGTATACTTTACCCAGGACAAGTGGATTATGCAGCAATATACAGGGAGAAGACTTACTACTGCTCCAGTCCTGAAGCAAGAAAGAAGTTCCTAGAGAATCCGCAGTGTTATGTTGCTCACGAAGAACCATTACAAGTAATGTTTTTATAGTCGGTTGCAACTTGGGAAGGGAAATTATTTTATATAATTTATATATATCTTCTATATAAATAAAAATGTAAATGTTCGTTTGTTCAAAATCTTAAATCTCCGAAAGTTCTTTACCAATTACTTTGAAATTTTGACACAACGTTGCATTCGAATACAGGCATATTTTCATATACCTACTATGTTTTTATATACCAGCTGTTGGACGTAAAACCAACAGCGAGAGGAGGGTGTTACAAGCTCAGTCCCAGGCTGACTCTCCCCGGCCGTCCTGCATTCTCCCCCCTTAGTGACATCTCATTCATAAACCCTTCTCCCCCTCCTTTTTCTATCTATCTATCTATTTTTTTTATTTTTGTGCTGTGCTTTTTTGGGAGGGGGGTGGAAATAAATAAGTTTGTATGTAGTATTAAATAGGATCAACACAACTGGGATAATTTTTTACAAATATTGTAAATGAGAAATGCTAATTATGTAAAAAACTACAACTACATCAATTTAACTACTACTTCAGAATGAATGACAGCTGCTTCAGTTGCTAAGGACAACACAACTTTTTGTTACATTAGACTTTCTGATAGTTGACACAATAGGAGTAAACATGGTATCTTTCCCCATGAAGGATTCAATGCATTTATCAACATGGTGCACGCAGGTTCAGCCTGCGAAAACAGAAAAGTGGCAAAATCTTTAATTAAAAAGTAACAAAGCGTACAGATGTCCTGACATCCCATTTTTACACATGCTTACTTTTCAGAAAAGCAGAGGAAGGCCTCCCTAAACATCTCTTGATAGAGTTTTTATAAATATGGTTTCTAAACCAGACAAGCCCTTTAATGTATTGCAACACTAGTCTGATCTGCATAGTTCCAATGAACTGACGTAACAGGATGTTACAATGATGATGCATTGGGGAGCTGTACAATGGCCCCACCTCTACCATGTAGCCAAGCTTGTTAAAGAAAACCTGAAAGTTGCTCACAAAATTTGAGTTAAATACTTTATAAAAATCCCTGAGCACCCCTTACTTTTCTGAACTTTTCCATCTTGTGCCGTGTCACTACATTTCAGAGATATTCACATTTGTGGCTTTTGGAGCACACTATGTGAAATCTCTGCTTTGCAGTCCAACTTGTCTTTTCTTCAAAGTCTTCTCTGTAGGCAGGCACTTTAACCTTTCCCTCTGAGATGCTTCTAATCACAGCTCAGCAGCTGATCTAGCAGTCTAGCAGACTCAAGCTGTGATTGCCAGCATCTGGGGTGAGGGTTGAAAGCAAACGCCCCCAGAGAAGACCTTGACCCAGTTGGACTGCAAAGCAGAGAATTCACATGTTGCGCTCCAAAAGCAAAAAATGTGAATATTTCTGCAATGGAGTGACGCAGCGCAAGACAGAAAAAAGTGGCAAAATCAGGGGATTTCATATTTGTACAAGGTATTTAACTAAATTTTTGGAATAAGTGACAAGTTCTCTTCTTCTCTTTAAGGCCTGCCTATTAGGCTGCTGGTTAGTCTAGTACTGAGTAGTTATCTCTGTCGGATACAATGTTGAATGATAATGGATGCAGCTTTTAAATTGCAGGCTCCACCTTTGAGGATACTTGTGATTGGTACAAGTGGTTCTGGGAAGACAATTAATTCAAGATGGCTAGCAGACAAACTGGGCATGTTCCACATTCAGTTCAAAGAGCGCCTTCAGGAAATCATGTTGTCCAAGCTGGAGAAGAAGATTGGACCTCAGTTTGAAGAAGATGAAGATGATATCAATTCAGAAGAGGAAGCCTTGCTGCTTGGATTAGAAAGTGAAGAAACAGATGAAAACAGAAAAGAAAAGGGCATTGAGTCAAAAGTAAATACGTGTGATTGGGATTTTCTGACTGTGCACTAAAGGTAAAATTGGATATATTGGAGCAATTGTGAAATACTTTGATGTTTTTTTTCGTATAGGAAGAAGTGGTATTAAGTGAAGAAGAAGAAGCAGTCAAGTCGTACTTAGCAGACAATGAGCCTCTACCTACAGAAGTTCTGGACCTGCATGTGCTGGAATGGTGGACCAAGGAACCTTTTCAGTAATTATACACTTATGAAAATCTGATAAAGGGGTAAACTTGCTGGTTGTTTAGGTGCTATTTAGCATGAACAGTAATATGGCACATTCTGTCTTTCTTTGTACTTGCTTATTCTGAGAAAAATTGGTTTTGGCTTTGTGTGATAATTCTAGTGCACATTATTACATAAATTTGGCACAATTACACTACAACACCTTCCACCTTGTCTGTCTCAGATTAGACTATGGTCCGATTCATCATTGCTGTTTTTCCACTTTTCTGGAGTAATTTGCTCCTTTTTAGTGACTTTAGTATTTATGCCTTATTCGCTATACGTTTTGTGCCATTTTTTAAGTTGTGTATCTTTTTTATTTATTTTTTTTATTTCAACAACTTTTCTTATTCAGAAACATTTATGAAATGTAACTTTTACCAAATGTCACATTTTATTTGCACATCTCACTCCAGTCTGGAGGAGTTTTCATTTTGGTGCATTTTTTGCGACTTTTTAAAGGATTTGCGACTTTTGGTGCTAAAAAGTCATACAAACTGGTTAAAGACAAAAATAAAGAGCATTTTTGATTTTGCACCAAATTCATAAACCACATGCACCATTTTGAAGAACTTGGCACAAAAAACATCAGCGAATACACCAAGACAAAAAAAAAAAGCGACTTCAATAAATCGCAAATGATGAATTGGGCTCCATTTACTAAAATATTTTGGGCTGAAAATGTGCACCTTTGAACTTTGCTAAATGTGATGTAAAGTTAGACTGTACTTACTGAAGCCCTCCCATGAACTTCTTTTCCCTAAATCAGTGGATAAGTGTATGTACTATAGTGTTAGTGCATTAATATACTCACCGTCATCTTCTCCAGTATTTAGCGCCATTCAGCTCCTCTTCTGAGTGATGTCACTGCTCTCCAGACTATCTGGCTCTTTATCTATTTTCTAAGTTTAGACATCATAATTTTAAGTGTGGTGCAAACATTTGTTCTTTTCGGTGCAAAGTAATAAATGTCAAGAAAAAAATGCACCAAAAAAAGGCGCATCTCAAGCTAGAAACCAGGTACATGAAGAAGAATAAATCTGCCCTATTGTGTCTACTATTTTTTCAGTATATTGCACAAAGATTAAAGAAGCGTTCCCATTAAAATTGGTATCCTCTTAATATATTGCAGTCACCATATTATATAGTGTACTTACAATTGCTCATTTTGCCCTTCTACCCAGCTAGTATTTCTCTTTTCCATTAGGTCTATGACATCACATGATTAAAAACTAAGTAGCCTAATCCTTCTAAGTTCTATGTAGAAAAAGGAGGTCAATTTTCCCTGTATGAATCATGAGTCACTGCAAAAGTCCCTGGTAGGAGGGGAGGAGCGGCTGGGTCAGGAGTTGAAGAGGAAGATGATAAATGCAGGGAATAAAGACTTCCTGTTTCTACATAAAGCAGAGAAAAGAGAAGAATTAACTGGGTAGAAAAGCAAAATGAGCAATTGTAAGTACACAGTGCTATATAATATGATGATTGCACTATAATAAGAGGATAACAACTTTGATGGGAGTGCTTCTTTAAATATGCATATTGCAATTTGTTATTACAGTAAAACTCCTAATTTGGTTTACCCAGATTGATAAAATCTGAAATTCTGGCTGCTGGCACACAGCTGCAATAATATCTGGAACTTCACAAAAGCATAAGAAGCTATATTCTAGTCCTGTCTGTTTCTTTTACAGTTCAGCTGGATTTGTACTGGATGGCTTCCCTAGCACAGTTGATGAAGTCCAATATATGGGTGATCGTGGCTTGTTCCCAGATATCGCTGTCTTTCTAGATGCAGACGAAAGTGACATTTGTGACAGGTTACTGCCCTCCCATTTATCTAAGTGGCAAGAACGACGAAGGAAAAAATTAGAGCGAAAACAGAGACTTAGAGATATGAAGATAAAGATGAGGGTGTGTAAATACATTTTTAAAGGGCAAAATTGACTATATTTTACTTTATCAATATAGAAAGGCAGGGGGTTATATATGCTGCACAATGGGATTTTTGTCAAAGTGACAAATTAGAAAATGTAATTCCCTAAGCCATGAATTTGGATCCCACTGATTCCTACAGCGAACGACAGTGCTATAACTTTGATACTGTATGACTTTATATTTAGCATTCTCAATAAATTGCATCTTGCTGTTATGTAAATTGCTTGCAGTAAAAAATGCAGCTCATCTGTGACCTATTCCTCTGATACTAACATGATATTCACAGCTGAAAATAGATTAACAAAGCTATTATAACTGAATTATTGCAGGATGAACAGATTGCCAAAAGACGAGCTGAACTTTTAGCTGAGCAAAAAATAAATGAGGAGAAAATGGTGAGATCTTTATTTCCAGCACTATATCAATGTTTATTGTTAGAACTTACGTATTTGTATTCTACGAGGATCAATTCACTTGACTTTCCAAAGTATATTGTAAAAGAATAGTTAGAAGGACTCCATGCAGTCTGAACATCTCTTGTCTCTACTGGGCCATGTAAAGGAGAAGTCCAATAACTTGTGTTCTTGAGTAGGGCCACAAGGATGCAGGAGGGAGCGATGATGAGGAAGAGGTGGAAGAAGAGGAAGAAGTTGATAATATTGAGCTGATCCTTGCAGAAGAGTTTCCAGAGGAAGATGAGGAGGAACAAGAAGAGGAAGAACAAGAAGAAGATGCAATTGAAAGAATGAAAACTGAAATTGGAGAAAAGTGTGAGACAGATTCTGAATCTCTTCAATCAGTAAAGGTAGAGACTTTTTATCAATGGTTATTTCTTGGGCTCTTAGATGTATATTCAGAATATAGTTAAGGAGTTCTTCCTAATGTAAGTGCAATAGTGGTCTTATAGTTCTTATAGCAGTACAGAAATGGCTCCATCAGGAGCATTCAGAATCCAAGTCTGATCCTCAAAACAGATGAGAATAGGATGACCTCTGAGTCTCACGGATCCGTTTTTAAAACAGATGTGTGTATGGCTCAATGAAACTCTATGGGTCTGTGAGATATCCGAGAAAAAACTGATGTGTACAACAGATGTATGAATGAAGCCTAAGATGGAGATTTATTCTCAAAACATTAACAAAAACCCATAATGGCCTGATATGTCTTTTTCCACTGTACCAATAATTTATAGTGTTTAAGGAACCAATAGAGTGAATAGATGACCAAGGCAGAAGGTACTGGAACTGAATCAAATAGTTCACTTTTCCCTGCCGCAAAGTTGATCAGGAAAAGAGGCTTCTAATACGCTCCCACAACTCTGTGCGCCAGCCAATTTTGATTCCACAGTTTCCTAAATAACAGTGTGGGCATGCTAAATATATCCTTCTTTATTGCATTCTACATGTTCCCCCATACAGTGCCTGCCACTGATGCTGCCTTCTATTTTACGTGATCATGGCCACACATCCGTTCTTTACTTCTGATGACATCCTGATGTCACTGCTCTCAGTGATGAGAGAGTAATGACATCAGGATGTCATCAGAAGTAAAGAACCTCTAGTTTTCTGATTTTAAACTCTCTTTTGTAAAAAAAACATACCAGGAAATGTTCTCAGTAAAGGGCAAATCATTTCAGTATGTTACCACTTAAACAAAAGGAGGGTTTATGTATGAGTTCCAACATGGACACACACATTCATATAGAACAACCAATTGTTAAGTTTTTTAAATGCATTAGAGTGACCATAAATAATGTTGTATGGAAATGTGTCCATTCGACCGTAGCGTAACTTGAAGCTATTGGGCCCCAATGTAAAATCTCAAACTGGGGTCCTAATTACCCTGGGTCTTCTGATATTGGACAAAAGGACTGTTTGTGCCCCTCAGGCTCCAGAGCCTGGGTACGATTGCAACCCCTGAACCTACTATAGTTACACAATGGAACAGAATGGGAATTTCATTCATTGTTATTCTCATTTATATGATCAGAGAAAATATCGGACCACTCTACAAAGAAAACGTTTCTAACTATCCATATGGTTACTTAAGATAATCATGTTCACAAGTTATTCTGATAAAATTTTGTTGTTTTTTAATATTTTAGATGTACTTGACTCATTGATAATATGTTACAGTAACATTGAATGCATTTTCATTTTTAGGAAGAACTTCAAAGCCTAATGATACCTTGTATATCAATTGATGCAAATCGAAAACCACATATTGTACGTTTCCAGTTGTTTGAGAAGCTGAAAAATATTGTGGAAAATCGTGCTAGCCTCTTTGAAAAATGTTACCCAGTCAGTCTATCCCTTGCTAGCAAAATGCTTCATGTATCATATAAACATCCAAGTATCTTTGGACGATGGGACCCAGTAAAGGTAATGTATATTAAAATATATATAATATTTCTTTTTCTTATTTCTATACAGTACAGACCAAAAGTTTGGACACACCTTCTGATTTAAAGATTTTTCTGTATTTTCATGACTATGAAAATTGTACATTCACACTGAAGGCATCAAAACTATGAATTAACACATGTGGAATTATATACTTAACAAAAAAGTGTGAAACAACTGAAAATATGTCTTATATTCTAGGTTCTTCAAAGTAGCCACCTTTTGCTTTGATGACTGCTTTGCACACTCTTGGCATTCTCTTGATGAGCTTCAAGAGGTAGTCACCGGAAATGGTTTTCACTTCACAGGTGTGCCCTGTCAGGTTTAATAAGTGGGATTTCTTGCCTTATAAATGGGGTTGGGACCATCAGTTGTGTTGCGCAGAAGTCTGGTGGATACACAGCTGATAGTCCTACTGAATAGACTGTTAGAATTTGTATTATGGCAAGAAAAAAGCAGCTAAGTAAAGAAAAACGAGTGGCCATCATTACTTTAAGAAAGTAAGGTCAGTCAGTCCGAAAAATTGGGCAAACTTTGAAAGTGTCCCCAATTGCAGTTGCAAAAGCCATCAAGCGCTACAAAGAAACTGGCTCACATGAGGACCGCCCCAGCAAAGGAAGACCAAGAGTCACCTCTGCTTCTGAGGATAAGTTTATCCGAGTCACCAGCCTCAGAAATCGCAGGTTAACAGCAGCTCGGATTAGAGACCAGGTCAATGCCACACAGAGTTCTAGCAACAGACACATCTCTTCAACAACTGTTAAGAGGAGACTTTGTGCAGCAGGCCTTCATGGTAAAATAGCTGCTAGGAAACCACTGCTAAGGACAGGCAACAAGCAGAATAGACTTGTTTGGGCTAAAGAACACAAGGAATGGATCTTAGACCAGTGGAAATCTGTGCTTTGGTCTGATGAGTCCAAATTTGAGATCTTTGGTTCCAACCACCGTGTCTTTGTGCGACGCAGAAAAGGTGAACGGATGGACTCTACATGCCTGGTTCCCACCGTGAAGCATGGAGGAGGAGGTGTGATGGTGTAGGGGTGCTTTGCTGGTGACACTGTTGGGGATTTATTCAAAATTGAAGGCATACTGAACCAGCATGGCTACCACAGCATCTTGCAGCGGCATGCTATTCCATCTGGTTTGAGTTTAGTTGGACCATCATTTATTTTTCAACAGGACAATGACCCCAAACACACCTCCAGGCTGTGTAAGGGTTATTTGACCAAGAAGGAGAGTGATGGGGTGCTACGCCAGATGACCTGGCCTCCACAGTCACCAGACCTGAACCCAATCGAGATGGTTTGGGGTGAGCTGGACCGCAGAGTGAAGGCAAAAGGGCCAACAAGTGCTAAGCATCTCTGGGAACTCCTTCAAGATTATGGAAGACCAGTTCCGGTGACTACCTCTTGAAGCTCATCAAGAGAATGCCAAGAGTGTGCAAAGCAGTCATCAAAGCAAAAGGTGGCTACTTTGAAGAACCTAGAATATAAGACATATTTTCAGTTGTTTCACACTTTTTTGTTAAGTATATAATTCCACATGTGTTAATTCATAGTTTTGATGCCTTCAGTGTGAATGTACAATTTTCATAGTCAAGAAAATACAGAAAAATCTTTAAATGAGAAGGTGTGTCCAAACTTTTGGTCTGTACTGTACATACACCTGTACAGTGAAAACTCCCCAAAATAACTGTCTTTTCAGTTACCATACCTTCCTAAAAAGGCAATAAAAAACAATCAAAATGTTGTATGTGCCCCAAAATAGTATAAAAAAACAACTCATGAGCTCGCCCTCTTCCACTCCAATATTTTCCTTCCCTCTTTGGACACTAATAATATACCTATTTGTTGTTTACTTTTGACAGTAGTTATTTTTCTGACTTAGAAATCTGACCATTTTTTTTACTTCCCGCTAGGAGGTTATTGCTACCCCTTTTTTTAAGTTTCCCTTTATGGCCAGCATGGGATGGTTTAAGTTAACCACGACAGAGTGCATCTGGAGCCACCAATTATGGAGACTGATTGTCCTTTTCTCACCATGATATCATGTGCCTCATTTGTGTTGGTACCCATGAGTATACACACATTGACATAAAGGTCATTCTTTAATATTGGTGTACATTACATGACCGTTGAATCGGTTGTTGATCCTCTGGTTACACTCATTTTTGTGTATAGTCATGTAATCGATATGGGTGAGGGGATATTGCAGTGTCTATAGACCAACGTCAAGATGATTAGTGGCCTTTGATATCGATACATGGGATACGCCTGTACAGGGCGGGGTGAGCACTCACTCACTGACTCAATCGTATGTCGTAACCAATGGCTATTTAGTGGGAGGTCACTCGGGCCTGCATCACATGACATCACCGGTGATGCGCTCCACATCCCTGTTGGGTGTTACACACCCACTTTGTACAAGTGAATGAGTGGTCTCTGTGTGTCCGCCCTGGGTGGCATTAAGTCACATCATCATGAGTAACTTGAGTATTGCATGAAAAGGGGGCATGATCATACACGTCACAGAAATGACAAATCTTGATGCCCGCATCTCCATACCGAAAGTCGGGCTCTGCGTTCCACACACTCTGGTCCTGATACCTAGCGTGCATGTCATACCTACCTGGTCGCAAGTGGTCATGTCTAGTTCCATGGCATTGTGTAAGAAACTAGCACTGCAGCTGCAATGGGTTAAACTAATCATGACAGTATCGCCGGAAGCTTACTGATTGGTGTCTACTCCCCAACAACAGGTATTTAACACTCTGCCAAAATTGATTTGCTGTACCAAAAAGTGAAAGGTAGGTCCACTGATGTGATGCTTGTATCATATACAATATATCATATTGTATATTCTCACATTCTGATACGTGCACTACCATCCCCTGATGATCCTGAACGGAAGAAAACGTCGGAGGTACGTAGGGCAATTGTAGGGCAATGTGTGCTTAGGGAAAGCTGTGGACTGGCCTTGGCAGAGCATGAGTCTTTGGTGTTATTAGGCCCTATTCAGTGTTGTGAGGGCTCAATAGGGTTTTCCTCCAAGCCACGCTCTTATGAACTAGTCTTTGCAATGACTGACGTATAGGGACTCCGTCCTCTGGAGTCGACAGATGGGTGAGACGGTTCCATTTATCTATCTACACCCTGTTCCCCTTTAGGTATACTAGACAGCAAACTTTGGATCCTTTTATAATATGTGGACTGTTTATAGTTGATTGATTACGGTCAGTATATATCTGTGTTTTTATGTACTAAATACTGTATTGTGGGGTTTTTTGCCTGTGTAATATGGGTAATTTTATGGTGTGTGAATTATCATTATTTTAACATTGTCTATTAAAAGTTACGTCTTAATATTTACTGAAACTCACAATTTGCTTACCCTACTATTCATTAGTGAGCTTTTAGGGAGCAATACTGTATGTTCATATATACATTTCAAAAACTACATCATCATTCAAAACTACAGCTTGTCCCGTAGACATCTATGTCAACAGAAAAAAAGAAGTTATGACTTTTGGAAGAAGGGGAGGTAAAACATGCAAACGTAAAAACAAAAATTAGCTATGGAGGCAAGTGGATACTTGTCATGTTCTTTAAGCAAACACCATCTCAATGGTTTCTTTACACATATGTGCTGTTTTCTGTACTTGTTGCTAGTGATGAGCGAGCATGCTCGCTCGTTACTCGAAATTTACGAGCATGCTCGGGTGTTTCCCGAGTATCTTCAGCATGCTCGGGTGTTAAGTTTTAGTCAGCTATGTGCATGATTTGCGACTGCATGATTTGCGACTGTTTGACAGCTTTAATACATGTGTTTCTTAGGCATTCCTCACATGTATTAAAGCTGTCAAATAGTCGCAAATCATGCACACATTGCGACTAAAACATAACACCCGAGCACGCTGAAGATTCTCGGCGAGCACCCGGGCATGCTCACTGAAAGAGTTAACAGAACATACTCGCTCATCATTACTTGTTACCCTTTGATGCAGCAAATGTTAGCTAACAGGAAAAAAAAAGAGAAAATAAAACCTAGTTTATTAGCTTACTTGCTCATTTCTCTTTTTCTTTCTGTTGTATTTATTTTCCTTAAAGAGGTTGATCACATTTTTTCCTAAGGCATGGATCTTTTCTAAATAACAAAGGCATACTCACTTGCAGTCACCTGCCTAGATCACTTTCAGTCACCTCCGCTCTGAAGGTCTGCACCCGCACCAGAAGCAATGGCAGGGCCATCTAGATATCACTGGATCACGTAGATCATGTCATCACAGAAACATCTCATAATGCATTGTTCTAGTCATCTGACCGCTGCAGCCAGTCACAGGATTCGTTGGCCTTGTGACATACGGGCAATGCAGTCATCGCTTTTGGAACTGGTGCAGATGTCTGTAGTGGTCTGCGCTGAATTCATGGGGGTGAGTATGCCTCTGTATGTTATTTTGAACTATAGATTCTATAGAAGAAAAACATTTTTCAATGTCAGACACCCTCCTAATGTTGACATATAGTGGCTACAATCATAATAGGTATATATGATTGTAATCACCATCAATAATGACTGAATCTGACTCTTGCCACCAGCCCGGCCTAATCCTGGGATGCAGACAGACTGCAAACTACTGACCTCATCTCTGGCACAAGATAATTGAAGTTGGACATAATATCTATTTGATATATAGTTTAACATTTCTACCATTTTCTTCCTACAACTGTTTAGTTGAGCCAAGGAGAGGTGATTAAGCCATTTAGAAACCAAGAAAATCCTGGCTATCCGTTGATCTACCGGCAATACATTTATTTCTTCTCAACAAAAGAAAACAGAGACATTTTCATGAAGAATCCCATTATGTTTATACGTCAGCCAAAACCAAAACCATCAGTGCCAGTAAGAATTGCAGTTCTAGGTCCTCCAAAATCTGGAAAAACGACAGGTAAAAATATTTCTAAAATTATCTGGAAAATTGAACAGATTGCATAGTGCAGGCCCTAAAGTTGTAATACAACTGGTTATACAACACTTTGTAAAAGGGTTGTATAGCCTGTAAGAAAACCATAGAATCCACCTTTTAAGAAATATTTAAGGGGAAATTTTTGATGTTATCATGCTAGATTTTGTATTTATATCTGAAATTTTGTTTCAAATACTACCCACGTCATTATATTAATAGTCACAATACACCCAAAATAGCACCTTTAGCAGCCCAAAGGTAGCCACTGGCATATCGCTTCCTATTTGTTCGAGGTTAACAGTCAATGATCTTCCTGTTGAAAGACTTCACAGCCTCTTTGAACAAGACTGAGAAAAACCAGGCTTTTACTAGTGCACATAAATTTTAGGGCAAAATATGGCACATTTACTACATTTATGTACTCTATCTATCCTATCACATATCTATGTATCTATCATCTATCCTATCACATATCTATCTATCTATCCTATCACATATCTATGTATCTATCATCTATCCTATCACATATCTATCTATCCCATATCTATCTATCCATCCTATCATATATGTATCTATCATCTATCCTATCACATATCTATCTATCATCTATCTATCCTATCACATATCTATATATCTATCTATCTGTCAGTTATCCTATCACATATCTATCTATCTATCCCATATCTATATCTATCTATCTATCCATCCTATCACATATTTATTTATCTATCCCATATCTATCTATCTATCTATCTATCTATCTATCCTATATCTATCTATCTATCTATCCATCCTATCACCTATCTATCTATCTATCTATCTATCTATCACATATCTATCTATCTATCCTATATCTATCTATCTATCTATCTATCCATCCTATCACCTATCTATCTATCTATCTATCTATCCATCCTATCACATATTTATCTATCTATCTTAACACATATCTATCATATATCCTATCTATCCTACCACATATCTATCTATCTATCTATCTATCTATCTATCTATCTATCTATCTATCTATCTATCTATCATCACAATGTTTCTTGAACACCTGCACAGAAAGCATTTTACTTTTCATTATTTAAAGGTTTTGTCCACTACATTGACAACTACCTTTTTGAATGAAGTAGTCCCCCTTTGTAAAATAAAAATTACATATACTCATCTCCCGCATCGGCGCCCTTCCAGCGATGTTAGGGCTGGATATGCCAGGGTTCGTATAGAATTGCTATACCATTTGAGCTCTGCTGCCAATCGGCCACTATAGGGCTGCTACATTTAGTGTACATATAAACCATTTAAAATATTTTTATTTTTAATTTAAGTACATGAAAAAGCACCACACATCCCAAGTGCATATTGAAGAAAAAAGTCACAATATAAATGTCTAAACAAAAAAGTCACAATATAAATGTCTGAACAAAAAAGTCACAATATAAATGTCTGAACAAAAAAGTCACAATATAAATGTCTGAACAAAAAAGTCACTATATTAATGTCTGCTCAAATGCTCAGAAACTTAGAATGATATAATCAGAGCACATAAAAAATGTAAAAAAATAGGGAAGCAAAGATTTAGACAGTCAAGATTATCCCTATATTGGATGATTATTGTGGTACATTAATATTGTGACTTTTTTGTTCAGACATTAATATTGTGACTTTTTTGTTCAGACATTAATATTGTGACTTTTTTGTTCAGACATTAATATTGTGACTTTTTTGTTTAGACATTAATATTGTGACTTTTTTGTTCAGACATTTATATTGTGACTTTTTTGTTTAGACATTAATATTGTGACTTTTTTGTTCAGACATTTATATTGTGACTTTTTTGTTTAGACATTAATATTGTGACTTTTTTGTTCAGACATTTATATTGTGACTTTTTTGTTCACTATGCACTTGGGATGTGTGGTGCTTTTTAATATATTTAAATTAAAAATCTTTTAAAGGGTTTATATGTACACTTTTTCTACTCCCCTTTTTTTGGTAAACAAATTATACTCTGACTCTGCTACATTTAGTGGAAGAAGTGAGAGTGCAGCAGTCCAATAGTGGCCGGCTAATTGGCTGCAGGGCTGTCACAGCATAACGATGCAACGCAAACCCTGGCAAATCTGGCAACGGCTTTAACAGCGCCGGTCAGCATATGTTATTTTTATTTTACAAGGGGGACTACTTAATTTAAAAAGGGGGTTGTTCAGGTGTTTGACAATCCCTTTTAATGCTTTAATAAACATATTAACATTAACACACGACTACACAGTGCCCATTTAAATATGATATTTTCCTCAATGTTCTAGTTGCCAAGATGTTTACCAGAATATATGGATTACAGCGCCTGTCCGTGGGAGATGCCATACGTTCTGTGCTGGAAAACCAACCTAATACAGAACTTGCATTGGACATAAAGAGTCATCTAGAAAAGGGAAAGGTGGTACCTGATGATATGGCCATACGGTGTTTAGAAATAGCTATGATGGATCTAACATGTAATACAACAGGGTGAGTAAAAGTTTGATCCTAGAAGAGGCCCAGGGTAAAAAGTCAACTTTTTTTCAATGCATATTTTTGTTTATAATATTAATATGCATGGCGCAGTGTTTGTTCCTTTAACTCATAGACTTAAGTCTGCTTATCGTATTTATTACGTAACATTGCTTTCTCAATATCTGTCTGTTTTTATGTATCATATATTTATTATACAATATATATTAGCAAACAGGATCTGTGGGACAATCCCTTCTTGCATATCATTTATTGTGTTCATTTTGTATATGTATGCCTTTCATCTGTTAAGCAAAAGTTATTGATCCATAAATCTATTATATATATAAAATATATATTACTAAACAAATTGCCAATTGCCCCCTAAAGGTAACCTGTGAGCAGTTTTATACCTCCTAAACTGCTGTAATCGCAATTTAGGTGCTGAAGATATATTCTTGTAACAAACCCATATGTTGTACCAATAGTACCCCATACCAGAGAAAAAGGAGTTTTAATCTCTGACGCAAGTATAGAGGAAGCAGCCTAAAAGAAAAAAAGAGAGAAATGCAATACTTAAACAATGCGCATAAAGAAATATATTTATTAGGATCAAGTCTCTATAAAAACTTAAAATCAGAAAAAATCCCTAGCGCTGACATTCAGACATATAAATATAATAAGATATAAATGCCAGACTTGGAAACACCAACAAAATGTAGAAGGATATAATTTTTGTAAAATATGAGTATATATTTGAGAGCATTCACATCCTAATTGGAGTAAGGATTTAGGAATTACAGCTCTTTAATATGAATCTGCCTCTTTTTAAATGGACCAAAAGTAATTGGATCATTATCTCAACATTTCTTTAATGGACTATTCCCTCTTTATTCCATCATCAATTAAGCAGCTAAAAGGTCTGTAGCTGATTCCAGGTGTGGCATTTGCATTTGGAAGCATTCGGATCAATGCGGGTAGCGCTGATGCATGATATTTTTCAATGACAGAATCTGTCAGTGAAAAAAATCACAGCATGTTGCGATTTCACTCTGAAATAGGATGCCACTCACCCATTCAAGTCTATAGATATGTGGAAAACATCGGACTGCACTCAGATGACACCCGAGTGTAGTCCAATTTTCGCAGACACACAGAATCGAGAATATGGAGACATTTTGTCTGCAATCTTCTCCACGGTGTGCTCAGAGTCTCTCATTCCAGAGAATCGGATCACACTATCCTGCCACTCAGATACTGACAATATTGGATGCTGAATTGCATCAGACTATGCTGACAGTTTAAATAACACTCTTGATCAAAGTGTAATTTGCATAATAGGCCAGATTTTCTTAGTTGAGAGAATCTTCTGGCCGTCTGGCCATAGCCTTATTGAGAAAATGATACTGTAACAGCGGAAGTGGAGAGGAAAAATAAGCCGCATGTTCTAAAAAAAACATAATAACACAAATACTAAGTAATAAAATATATAAAAAATGTTTTATTTACAGAGTTGTTTTTGATGGATATCCTGTAACAAAACGACAAGTTGATCTTCTAGAAGCGTGCAGCATAATACCAATAAAAATTTTTGAATTAGAACTACCAGTGAAAGAAGTTATAAAAAGAGGACTACAAGACAAGAAGGACGCAAAAAGGTACCCAAGGGAAATGCCTCTTCTGTTTCATTTTTATTTTTTTTATAGGACAATTTAGAAACACATCTAGAGTGTGAGTATTTAGGCTTCATCTGTTTAGTGTCTGTGCACCTTATCTTTTTTTTTAATTATTATTTCCACATACATATTGTCAGGATTTAATTTGATAAAGATACAACACCGTACATTACAATTCTATACAGAGCTGTCTTTGCTATGTACAAGTTACTTCTCAATCACAAGCTGTACAGCCAGTCATGTAGACGCTTATGGATAACTGACCTTGACTCTTAGAAAGGCATCTGTACATCTGGTGAAACAGACTGAGGTCAGGTCCACACTATGTTTGTGGTAAGTGTTGGGTACATACACTTAGGAGTTATGTACCCGACAGTGTGCACAGTCAGGATGGACTTGACATTTTATTTTTTCTAGACAGCTTATCAAAAAATCACGGACAGACAATATATTTTATGGGCACATTGGAATCATAAATCATTATGATTTTAAGTGATGCATATCTACAGCCCATAATTCTGATTTGAAGACATCAGCTGCATTCACTGTAAACTATAAAATATTTATCATTACACTCAAAATTATTTGTATAAGTTTCTTCTGCTTCAAAAAAATCACGGATTTCTTACATTTCTTTTATGGACTTGGCCAAAAAGTGCCCTATTTTTACAGATTGTCCTGGAATTTCTGGATGGTTGGGAGTCCTGGTATCCATTGTAGCGTCGGCGTCCCTGCCTCCTGCTAGGCAGGGACGCTGTTCCCCTCACCTCTCCGCTCCGTGCCCGGCGTCTTCCTCCCGCTCTGCTGGCAGCGCGCGCTCCTTCCCGGCCACTGTGCTTAGGGCGCGCGCGCTCCCCCTCTCTTAAAGGGGCCGCGCGCGCCGTCCTAAGGAGTCCCCGGCCAATGGCTGGAGGATTTCTCCATATATAAGGCACCTCCTCCAAAATGGAGGTGCCCGAGCAATGTTGTAGCATAGTTCATCACTCTGCTTCAGCCCTCAGGTCCCGTTACCAGTTACCTGCCAGTTTCCTGTCTGATACATGCCTGACTTGTGTCTATCTGCTGTTATTCCTGCGGTCCGACAGTCTGCCTACCAGCCCTGCCAGTCTGTCTATGGATCCGTCTGCCCGCTCACCTGGGAGCGCTCACCTGCTACCTGCCTGCTAGCCTACCTGGAGGCTCTGCCGTCACGTGCTGTGACCACCTGCCTGTCCAGAGAATCTTTCCCGCTCACCTGGGAGCGCTCACCTGCTACCTGCCCGCTAGCCTACCTGGAGGCTCTGCCGTCACGTGCTGTGACCACCTGCCCGTCCAGAGACTCTTGCCCGCTCACCTGGGAGTGTCCACCTGTTACCTGCCTGTTTGCCTACCTGGAGGCTCTGCCGTCACTTGCTGTGACCACCCGCTTGTCCAGAGACTCTCGCCCGCTCACCTGGGAGCGTCCACCCGCTACCTGCCTGCTTGCCTGCCTGGAGGCTCAGCCGTCACTTGCTGTGACCACCCGCTTGTCCAGAGACTCTCGCCCGCTCACCTGGGAGCGTCCACCCGCTACCTGCCTGCTTGCCTACCTGGAGGCTCAGCCGTCACTTGCTGTGACCACCCGCTTGTCCAGAGACTCTCGCCCGCTCACCTGGGAGCGTCCACCCGCTACCTGCCTGCTAGCCTACCTGGAGGCTTAGCCATCACTTGCCGTGACCACCCGCCTGTCAAGAGACTGCCCCCGTCACTTGCCGTGACCTCCTGCCCTCTTACCCAGAGACTGTCCCCGTCACTGGCCGTGATCTCCTGCCCTCTTACCCAGAGACTGTCCCCGTCACTAGCCGTGGCTGCCTGCCCGCCTTCCCTGGGTGTCACCCGCTTCCTTACAAGGACTGCCCCTTTGTATAGTTGCTCTGTGGTTCCACCTCCCAGACCCGTTACAGTTTGCTCGGGCCATGGAACCCGGTGGCACCCAAGCTCCCTCGCTCTCGGACCTATGTCATGAACTGTCCCGTCAGAGGTCCAAACAGGAGTCCATCCTGAGTCACCTGCGGAATGTCAACTCTCGCCTGGACACTCTGACTGCTCCACCAGCAACCACCGCTAGTGTCATGACTCGCAACCCGGCAGCGCCGCTGCCCACCAATACCATGGTATCCTGCCCCGGACCCCGGCTTTCTGCACCTCCTCACTTCGGAGGCGACCCCGCTCAAGCTCGGGGCTTCATAAACCAGTGCACCCTGCACTTTGAACTCTTGTCCCACCAGTTTATCTCCGACCGGGCCAAAGTAGCCTTCATCATGTCCCATGTCACGGGGGAGGCACTGGCTTGGCTAAATCCTCTATGGGAGAGAGGAGATCCCCTGGTGACCGACCTGCCAGCCTTTCTCACGGCTTTCCGGAAAGTCTTCGACGAACCCGGACGGAAGACCTCATCCGCATCATCTCTGCTACGCCTCCATCAAGGAAATCTCACCGTGGGCCAATTTGCCATACGGTTCCGTACCCTTGCTTCGGAGCTGGCCTGGGATAACGACGCCCTGGTGTCTGTCTTTTGGGAGGGTCTGTCCGGCCGTATTAAAGATGAACTCGCCGGTCGGGACATTCCTACCACTCTCGACGACTTAATAACTCTTGCCACCCGGATTGACATCCGGTTCCAGGAGCGCGCCAAAGAGGTCACCCGTGAGAGGAGGTTTCCATGTCTAGCCCCTACCTTTCAGAAACCCGTCTCTTCTCCCGCTACTCCCCAGGCGCACTCATCCGAACCTATGCAGGTCGACCAGACCAAGATGGTCAAAACCCGTCAAGAGTTACGCCGAGCTGAGGGGAGCTGCTTCTACTGTGGCAGTAAGGAGCACCGGATCCGTACCTGCCCGGAGAGGTCGGGAAACGCCTGTGTCTAGGATCGCTCAGAGAGGTCGTCCTAGACAAGAATAAACCCTCTCCATCTCTGTTGCTGTCGGTCTCTATCATCTGCGGGGAGAACCGTTATTTTGAACTAGCCCAACTTGACTCTGGAGCTGCCGGAAATCTAATTTCTCAGTCCCTGGTAGAAAAATACCGCATTCCCACCAAACCTCTGGCTGTACCCTTATCTGTCGCTGCCGTGGATGGGGGCCTCCTACCACGTCCCATCCAACTCATCACCGAATCCATTACTCTGCAGGTGGGAATGCTGCACTCTGAGAGCATCTTCTTTCATGTTCTGCCTGGACTCTCTCACGCCCTCTTGCTAGGCCTACCTTGGCTTCAGAGACATTCACCCGTGCTTGATTGGCAGACCGGAGAAGTCCTTCGCTGGGGACAGGACTGCCATAAGACTTGTTTAGTTCCCGTCCATCCTGTCCGTCCTTCTCCTACCCCTGCTAATCTACCTGGACTTCCGATTCCTTATTGGTCTTATGCAGACGTCTTTAATAAAAAGGAGGCAGAGACATTACCCCCTCATAGACCATACGACTGCCCAATCGACCTGTTACCCGGCGCTACTCCTCCCCGTGGGCGTATTTACCCTTTGTCCGCTGCTGAGACCCGGTCCATGTCTGAATATATTGAGGAGAATCTGGTCCGGGGATTTATCCGGAAATCTACCTCCCCGGCGGGAGCAGGCTTCTTCTTCGTTAAAAAGAAGGACGGCTCACTCCGTCCCTGTATAGACTATAGAGGCCTTAACCAGATCACGGTGAAGAATAAATACCCCCTTCCGCTCATTCCGGAATTATTTGACCGTCTGAGGGGAGCTATAATCTTCACCAAGCTGGACCTCCGTGGGGCGTATAACCTGGTCCGTATCCGTCAGGGGGATGAATGGAAGACGGCATTCAACACCCGGGACGGCCACTATGAATACCTGGTAATGCCCTTTGGTCTCTGTAACGCTCCCGCCGTCTTTCAAGAGTTGGTCAATGACATCTTCCGGGACCTTCTCTACTCCTGCGTAGTGGTGTACCTGGACGACATCTTGGTCTTCTCTCCGGATCTTCTCACTCACCGGAGGGATGTTCGTCAGGTCCTGCTCAGGCTCAGGCAGAACCACCTCTACGCTAAATATGAGAAGTGCCTCTTTGAGCAGACCTCGCTTCCTTTTTTGGGCTACATCATTTCTCAGACCGGCCTACGAATGGATCCTGAGAAACTGTCTGCCATCGAGAAGTGGCCTCGACCAGAGGGGTTGAAGGCTATTCAGCGGTTCCTGGGCTTTGCCAACTACTACCGCCTCTTCATACCGCACTTCTCTTCCCGGACTGCCCCAATCTCTGCGCTCACCCGTAAGGGCAGTGATCCCAGATAATGGCCGCCCGAAGCAGAATAAGCCTTTCTTTCCTTAAAACGGCTTTCTCTTCCGCCCCGGTGCTGCATCGCCCGGACGGCAACAAGCAATTCTTCCTGGAAGTTGACGCCTCCTCCTCTGGAGCCGGAGCTGTACTTACCCAAAAATCGTCTTCCGGAAGAATGGTAACTTGCGGCTTCTTCTCCAAACTCTTCTCCTCTTCTGAGCGCAACTATTCTATAGGAGACCGAGAGTTATTGGCCATTAAGCTGGCATTGGAGGAGTGGCGTTACCTGCTCGAGGGGGCTCTTCACCCAGTAATAATTTACACGGACCACAAGAACTTGGCTTACCTCCAGAATGCCCAGAGACTTAACCCTCGCCAAGCCCGGTGGTCCTTGTTTTTTGCTCGGTTTGATTTCGTTCTTCATTTTCGCCCGGCTGACAAAAACATCAAAGCTGACACCTTGTCCCGATCCTTCCTGGTGTCTGATCTCGAGGAGGAACCTAAACACATCATCGATCCCGCCAGAGTAATGCAGGTGGCTCCCGTGAATCTAAATCGTCTCCCTCCCGGTAAGACGTTCGTAACTGTACCTGATCGGGAGAAGATCCTACACTGGGGTCACTCGTCTAAGCTAGCTGGCCACGCCGGTCAGAAAAAGACCCTCCAGCTTATTACACGGCACTACTGGTGGCCTACCCTGCACAAGGACGTAATAGACTTTGTTTCCGCCTGTGTGTCCTGCGCCCGCAACAAGGTTCCAAGACACCTGCCAGCCGGTCGCCTTCTTCCTCTTCCAGTACCTGCTGCCCCCTGGCAGCATATAGCTATGGACTTTATTACTGATCTCCCTGTCTCTGCCGGTTGTACGGTCATTTGGGTGGTCGCTGACCGCTTTTCCAAGATGGCTCACTTCATTCCCCTGCCGGGCCTCCCGTCTGCACCCGAGCTGGCTAAAGACTTTATCCGCCACATCTTCCGTCTCCATGGCCTGCCTCTCCACATCGTGTCGGATCGTGGGGTTCAGTTCACCTCACGCTTCTGGAGAGCCACATGTAAGCTGCTAGACGTCACCCTGGACTTCTCCTCCGCTTACCACCCACAGTCCAATAGTCAAGTGGAGCGGATCAATCAGATCCTGACCAGTTACCTCCGGCACTTCATTAATGCCCACCATTCAGACTGGGTGGATCTCCTACCATGGGCCGAATTCTCTTGCCATAACCACGTGAGAGAATCGTCCTCCAAATCCCCATTTTTTTGTAGTCTTCGGTCAGCATCCTCGGATCCCATTTCCCGTCTCCACCTCGGTGGACAATCCGGCTGCGGAATCCTTCGTTAGCGAATTTTCCTCCATTTGGGAGAGTACCCTATCCGCACTCCTCCAGTCGTCCGAGCGGATGAAAAAACACGCTGACAAAAGACGCCTGGATCCTCCACAATTCCGTCCTGGAGATAAAGTTTGGCTCTCGTCCAAGTATGTCCAGCTCAAGGTTCCTTCCTACAAGTTTGGGCCTCGGTTCATCGGCTCACTGGAGGTTATCAAACAGATCAACCCGGTGGCCTATAAATTGAAACTCCCGGCCAACTTGCGGATCCCTAACTCCTTCCATGTATCTCTCCTCAAACCCGTGGTACTTAACTCTTTTTCCAAGTCTACAGGGACGCCTCCTGCTCCGGTTTCCGCTGAAAACGAGTTTGAGGTAGAGAACATTCTGGCCACCAAAAGGGTAAGAGGAAAGACCTTTTTTCTAGTAGATTGGAAGGGGTTTGGTCCTGAGGAGAGAACGTGGGAGCCCCGGGAGAACATCCATGCCCCTCTCATCCTTGATAAATTTCTGTCTGGCCTAAAGAAGGGGGGGCCTAAAGGGGGGGGTACTGTAGCGTCGGCGTCCCTGCCTCCTGCTAGGCAGGGACACTGTTCCCCTCACCTCTCCGCTCCGTGCCCGGCGTCTTCCTCCCGCTCTGCTGGCAGCGCGCGCTCCTTCCCGGCAACTGTGCTTCGGGCGCGCGCGCGCTCCCCCTCTCTTAAAGGGGCCGCGCGCGCCGTCCTAAGGAGTCCCCGGCCAATGGCCGGAGGATCTCTCCATATATAAGGCACCTCCTCCAAAATGGAGGTGCCCGAGCAATGTTGTAGCATAGTTCATCACTCTGCTTCAGCCCTCAGGTCCCGTTACCAGTTACCTGCCAGTTTCCTGCCAGTTTCCTGTCTGATACTTGCCTCACTCGTGTCTATCTGCTGTTATTCCTGCGGTCCGACAGTCTGCCTACCAGCCCTGCCAGTCTGTCTATGGATCCGTCTGCCCGCTCACCTGGGAGCGCTCACCTGCTACCTGCCTGCTAGCCTACCTGGAGGCTCTGCCGTCACGTGCTGTGACCACCTGCCTGTCCAGAGAATCTTTCCCGCTCACCTGGGAGCGCTCACCTGCTACCTGCCCGCTAGCCTACCTGGAGGCTCTGCCGTCACGTGCTGTGACCACCTGCCCGTCCAGAGACTCTTGCCCGCTCACCTGGGAGCGTCCACCTGTTACCTGCCTGTTTGCCTACCTGGAGGCTCTGCCGTCACTTGCTGTGACCACCCGCTTGTCCAGAGACTCTCGCCCGCTCACCTGGGAGCGTCCACCCGCTACCTGCCTGCTTGCCTACCTGGAGGCTCAGCCGTCACTTTCTGTGACCACCCGCTTGTCCAGAGACTCTCGCCCGCTCACCTGGGAGCGTCCACCCGCTACCTGCCTGCTTGCCTACCTGGAGGCTCAGCCGTCACTTGCTGTGACCACCAGCTTGTCCAGAGACTCTCGCCCGCTCACCTGGGAGCGTCCTCCCGCTACCTGCCTGCTAGCCTACCTGGAGGCTTAGCCATCACTTGCCGTGACCACCCGCCTGTCAAGAGACTGCCCCGTCACTTGCCGTGACCTCCTGCTCTCTTACCCAGAGACTGTCCCCGTCACTGGCCGTGATCTCCTGCCCTCTTACCCAGAGACTGTCCCCGTCACTTGCCGTGAGCTCCTGCCCTCTTACCCAGAGACTGTCCCCGTCACTAGCCGTGACTGCCTGCCCGCCTTCCTTGGGTGTCACCCGCTTCCTTACAAGGACTGCCCCTTTGTATAGTTGCTCTGTGGTTCCACCTCCCAGACCCTTTACATCCATCCACCATAAGGACTCATTGTACATACGGTAAACAAATACCACATGGTATACCGTTAAACAAATTATATGCAGCCACATACCGGCCTGTTGGAGGCTGAAAGAACACGCCTCCATCTGGTGAATGGTCGCCTACGACATTGTGATAGTATACGTTGGGATAAGCTCCCTACTTATCCTGTTGGCTAAGTGCAAAGATCAAGCACGGAAAGCACAATGCACTCCATGTTTCCTCAAAGACAATGTTTTAGTGTATATGTTACTGTAAAAGTCAGAAGGCCGGTAAAACCTAGGATTTACCGGTCAATCTGGACATTTACCGAGGCCGTCGGTAAAAGCTCAAAATGAAAAGTAAAATTGGACTTTTACCTGTGAAGTCTTGGTAAATGTTAACATTTACCGTCGAGCGTGGTAAAAGTCAGAAATATCAGGTGTGAAGATGGAATATCTGACTTTAACCAAGCGCAGTTGGTAAATGTGCACATTTACCACGGCTTCTTGGTAAATGTAGCTGAGAAGGGTGTAAGCGCAGTTGGTAAATGTGCACATTAAAATGTAGCTGAGAAGGGTGTAAGCGCAGTTGGTAAATGTGCACATTTACCACGGCTTCTTGGTAAATGTAGCTGAGAAGGGTGTAATAAAAAGTGTAAGCCACCGTGGGAAAGGTGTCTGATTAGGCAGATACGGCGAGGAAATGGAGGACACAGTGGGAAAGGTGTCTGATTAGGCAGATACGGCGAGGAAATGGAGGACACAGTGGGAAAGGTGTCTGATTAGGCAGATACGGCGAGGAAATGGAGGACACAGTGTTCAAAGTTTTTATAAATGTAATAAGAGTAAATGGGGAAAATATGGTAATAACAATGAACAAAATCTGCTACCCTGTAAGGTATCTGCTACCCTGTAACGTATGTACGTTCTATATATACAGATGTCAATCCTGACTATCCTTAACGTATGTACGTTCTATATATACAGATGTCAATCCTGACTATCCTATGATTATTGTTCCGATCATACAAAAAGTGCCCACTTCCCGCTAACATACAACCACTAACCCCACACTAAAATATGCAAAAGAGAACGTCCTATGAATCTTAGGGTATCAGTGTTCCGCAGGACCCTCTCACAAAAAGTTACAAGAAGTACACACACTGCCGGTGTAGTAGTGTATAAATTGTCATGTACTTAGCTTCCTGTAGAGCGCAGAGTCCAAAGTCTTTCCAAGGGCCCCTTGCAAGGTGGACGCTAACACCGCTCACACGATTTACCGTTGCCGCGCCAATGTGGTAGAACCAGAAGATATGCAGATAAGCTCTGAGCCGGAGTTGCTGGGTGCCATGAACGGTCTGTTCCACCCGAGCACCATAGTCTCTGATCAGGGGAATCGGAAGACAACGCATTCCGAGAAAAGGCTGGAAGGAAACAGCGCAACAGCCCTGTCTGGGCTCAGTCTAGTCAGCACAGCACCAGTCCTCTCACTCTCCCTAAAATAGCTCCTGCCTCAAGTCCTAGTTTCCTGGGGTTCTCTTCTTAGATTGCTGCCCAATCACAGCCTGAAGAAAATCACTAACTCATCAATGGCAGTGTTAGACCAGTAGATGGTGCTGTTGTACAGTCTTTCACACAATGCTGAGTAACCCTATTACAAAAGAACATGGGATTCTTGCCAAGCAGTGTGGGTAAATGGGTGTACTTCCTGTTTGTGTGCCTGAGTGTTTTGCAAGCTGCACATACTGCTCAAAGCTGCATAGCCGACTGCCTGTCAAAGCTGCCCAGGCACTAGCTGATTGTCAGATCATGAGTGAGGAAATGAAAGATCGTTTTTCGGAGCTCTTGAATGAAGTGGTGGAGAAAAAGCGAGATAATAATTTTTATCTCACGGACGATAAATACGAGAATATATTGAAAGAAGTGAAGGAGGCTAAGGTGGCGGTACCTAAACAAAGTATTCACTACAGGCGTTTGAAGAGGTACGACATCATGACCGTCGGAAGTGATGAAAAGTTAATTGCACCAATCTCGTGTGAAAAAGACAACGTGTTGCATTACGTTCGGTGTGCAGAACTCTTTAGTGTCATTCATAATGCACACATCAGTACCGGCCACGGAGGGCGGACCAGGATCCTAAAGGAGGTGAACCGTAAGTTCAAAAATGACACAACGGAGTCAATAGTTATTTATCTGCGACTCTGCCAGCCATGTCAGAAAAAAACAGAAGATTACCAAAAAAGGCCTTGTTGTGAAACCCATCCTACACAGTGAAATGAATTCTCGTGCTCAAGTCGATCTCATTGACATGCAATCCAATTGTGATAATGATTTCAAGTTCATATTCGTCTATCAAGACCACGTCACTAAATTTGTTCTTCTACGTGCTTTATGCACTAAAAGAGCAGAAGAGGATGCGTACCACCTCCTTGACATTTTTTCCACTTTTGGTGCCCCGTATATTCTGCATTCTGATAATGGGAGGGAATTTTGTAACAAGGTGTAATGCACACGCCCGGGCTGAGCGGCGTGTGCGTGTGATTGTAGTGATTCCACTGGACCGTGCCGGAGAGTGAATGCCTGGAGGGGCGTAACTAGGTATTCACCCGATCCGACCAGGGTCGCACGACGGCATACGACGCCAGTGCACCAAGGAGGAACCGAGCAGAGGGACCAGGTGCTACTCCAGGACAGACCCCGGACACGGTTGTTGACCCACACAGGGGAATACAGGAACAGACTGGTAGGCTGGCACACAGACTGGTGGGTATAGGCAGGCACGACTGGTATGCAGGCAGGGGGGTACAGGCAAGCACAGCTAGAGTGCAGACAGGGAGGCACTAGCAGGTAGGAACACAGGCGGGATAGGACCCAGTACACACTGGGACTCAGGAACAATACAGGCAGAGGGGTACAGGCAAGCACAGCTAGAGTGCAGACAGGGAGGCACTAGCAGGTAGGGACACTGGCGGGATAGGACCCAGTACACACTGGGACTCAGGAACAGAACCACAGATGTGGCGGACAAACACAGCAGAGTGAGGCCGCCCAGAGAGGTGAGCGAGAACAGGGCAGGACAAGGCCGCCTGGAGCGGTGAGCAAGAGTAGAGCAGGACAAGGCCGCCAGGAGCGGTGAACAAAGGGTCAGAGCTGAGCGAGACTGCCGGAGCAGTGAGCAAGAGTAAAGCAGGACGAGGCCGCCTGGAGCGGTGAGCAAGAGTGGAGCAAGACTGCCGGAGCAGTGAGCAAAAGGATAAGAGCGGAGCGAGACTGCCGGAGCAGCGAGCAAAAGGGTCCGAGCGGAGCAAGGCTGCCGGAGCAGCGAGCAAAAGGAGTCAGAGCAGGCTAGAACCGCCGGAGCGGTGAGCAAAGGAGTCAGAGCAGGCTAGAACCGCCGGAGCGGTGAGCAAAGGAGTCAGAGCAGGCTAGAACCGCCGGAGCGGTGAGCAAAGGAGTCAGAGCAGGCTAGAACCGCCGGAGCGGTGAGCAAAGGAGTCAGAGCAGGCTAGAACCGCCGGAGCGGTGAGCAAAGGAGTCAGAGCAGTCTAGAACCGCCGGAGCGGTGAACAAAGGAGTAGGAGCAGGTTAGAACCGCCGGAGCGGTAAGCAAGGCAGAGCAGGGGGGACAGGGCTCTGTTCACACGGAACAGACAGGAAGAGAAAGGCAGAGCCAGATACCCACAGGATACTTGCAGTGAAGTAGCGAGTGGACCACAAACTCACAAACGGGAGTACAGAGACAACAAGCAGGAGTTAGGTACGAGTTCAGACTCTGCAGAAAAAGGAAGGGAACGGACATAGAGGCAAAACAGGTAAAGGATAGGAAAGAGTTCAGACTGGAACTGAGTGTACGGAGGAGACCGACACTGCAGCGGGATACAGGAGCGGGTCTGGGAATACGGCACCCAGAGAGGCGGGACAAACAGACAAGGAGCGTGTTCAGACAGGACAGACAAGATACAGGAACAGGTCTAGGTAATCGGCCCCTAGAAGGCGGGAGGAACAGGCTAGGAGCGAGTTCAGACAGGCCTGGAAATACAGCCTCCAGGATAGGCAGACAAGAGAACACAGAAAGGACTCAGTTCAGACACGGGAACTGATACCGCAAGGCAGGAGACATAGACAGGACTCAGTTCAGACACAGGAACTGATACCGCAAGGCAGGAGACATAGACAGGACTCAGTTCAGACACGGGAACTGATACCGCAAGGCAGGAGACATAGACAGGACTCAGTTCAGACACGGGAACTGATACCGCAAAGCAGGAGAAATAGACAGGACTCAGTTCAGACACGGGAACTGATACCGCAAAGCAGGAGACAAAGAACGGGACCTGGCACCTTCAGAGTGCAAGCACACATTGAATGAAACACTATGCTCAGGCAGGGATAGATGGGAGCAGCTGAGCTATATACCAGGTGACAGACAGCAATAGGCTGAGGACGCACAAGGGGTGTGACCCACAGCAGGTACAAAAAGCAGGAAGTGATCGGGCGCCGCCCTTAAGCAGCAGAAACAGACACAAACAGACAGCATGGAGGGAAGCCAGAGAGACATTCTGGACTGGAGATCAAGTGCGCGCTCTTGCACAGTGGGAGATGGACCACCATGCAAGAACGCCGCCAGGTATGTTACACAAGGTCATACAGAGTTTGTGCGCGATGTGGCCTGGTATGAAAATAGTGCATGGTAAACCAAGACTCAGCCAGTCCCAAGGCTCCGTGGAAAGAGCAAATCAAGACATTAAAAACATGTTGTCAACGTGGATGGAAACAAATAAGACACCCAAGTGGTCTGAGGGCCTTCGCTTTGTACAAGCAATGAAAAATAGAGCATACCATGAGGGAATAAAATGCTCGCCCTATGAAGCTATGTTCGGAGTACCAATGCAGATGGGTCTAGCTACCTCCAAAATTCCTAGTGATGGGATCAGAAATCTCTCTTCAGAAGAAGATCTTGAAAAAATGTTTGTTGGTTTGCAAGAGGAACCTAGTGATCCGACATCACCAACAGAAGCCGAAGGGTCAGATGAATCTAACTATCATCACACGTCAGCACCGACAGCAGCAGAAGCTTCGGATGAATCCAACTGTCATCAGCTGTTCACAACGGAAGGAGAAGCTTTGGACTTATCCAACTGTCCGCACACCTTAGCAGCATATGAAACTCCACCAATTTTGCCATCCAAGAATAATGAAGACCTAAAAGAAAAAAGTGTCGAGTCAAAGCCTTCTAAGAAAGATGGAAAACTTCATGATGATCAGCAACCTGACGTTTTGATTTCGCATACAATCAATAGAAGAATTGGTGCTGTCAGAAGAGTTCGAAAAGCTGCAAGAGAAGGACTTGAAACACAGGCCAAGAAAATGTTGAAATGTTCCAGTCAAAAATTACCCGAACATAACATTGGACAGAACATCAGAATCAGAATTCCAGACGTCGACCGTTCAAAAATGGACCCTAAGTCGATCATTGCGATTATTATAAAAAAAGAAGATGACTTCTACCAAGTGGGGACTACCGCTGGGATCCTAAATGCAGTAGGAACTCCCCGCCCACTAGGGTCATCCCGCCCTCTGGCCGGACCCCCCTTCTCCGCCACTTAAAGATCACTACTTACCGGAGGCTACCAGAGGCTTCCCAGGTCTCGTCGGCCGGCCGCATCCTCCTTCTTCCGGGTCACATGACTGCATACGTCACCACAAAAGTGACAGGTGCATAAGTCATGTGGCACGACTTACGCATGCGACACTTGCATGGTGACGTATGCAGTCATGTGACCCGGAAGGAGAACGCGGACGACAAGACCTGGGAAACCTCCAGTAAGTAGCAATTTAGCTTTATACCTGTCTGCCCTGCACACTCGCACCACCCATGCCTTCCGATGATGCATGAAACATGCATTATCGGAAGGCACGGATATATCCGACAGATATCGGGATTATCCGTATCCGTACAGCCCGTTATCCGCTCGGATAACGGGTCTGGACGGATCTATCCGCTTATCCCTAGTCACAATTACAGAATTACATAGTTTTGAAGTTGCGTTATTCTTGTATTTGCGGTAATTTGTCATTTTTGAGAAGTATTTTCCTACATAAATGTTTTCTATTTGCATTTTCCTATTTGTATTTGTTCATTTGCATTTGCATTTTGAAGAATAAAAATATTTCTAACGATTAAGGCCTTCATCAGAATCGGAAATTGCATTTATTTAACTTTTACCACCATCATCTGCTGGTAAGAGTCAGAATTCTGTGACTCAAAGTTACTTTTACCAACACATGCTGGTAAATGTAAAGATTTACCAATTTGCCCATGTAAAAGTCCAAAATCGTTCGTTTATATGGAATACATCTGACTTTTACCAACGCTGTTGAGAAATGTTAAGATTTACCAAGACTTCACCAGTAAAAGTCCAATTTTACGTTTCATTTTGAGCTTTTACCGACGGCCTCGGTAAATGTCCAGATTTACTGGTAAATCCTAGGTTTTACCGGCCTTCTGACTTTTACAGTAACATATAGAATAGAAAATAAGGTCGACACTACTCCCCAACACATGATAAACGCAAAGGGATATATGTGGTGCACAATATCTGAGAGAGTTCAAATCTAAAACATCAAAAAGTATATTGGCACTCATCACATGTATGATAAAACAGCTGTTTATTTTCTTTGCATGGTTGAGAGGTATGCAAAAGGGACATTATTCAGCAGGTCAGTAGCCTACTGAATATTGGTGTTTTTTTGTATACCTCCCGACCATGTAAAGAAAATAAACAGCTTTTTTTATCATGCTACGCGGTGAGTGCCAATTCAATGTTTTAGTGTCATACATAGCACTTCATCCGGCTACACAAGTGATCAGAACCTTGTGCTTTACTAAACAAGAAATGCAAAGCCTAGGCTTAAGGCCCCGTCACACTAAGCGATATCGCTAGCGAGATCGCTGCTGTGTCACGGTTTTGGTGACTCACCAGCGACCTCACCAGCGATGTCGCTATGTGTGACACTTTGCAACGATCAGGCCCCTGCTGTGAGGTCGCTGATCGTTGCAAAGTGTCCTGGACCATTTTTTGGTCGTTGCTCTCCCGCTGGCCAGCACACATCGCTGTGTGTGACCAGCGGGACCAACGATCTGGCTGGTAACCATGGTAAATATCGGGTTACTAGGGGCACGCGCGCACTTAGTAACCCGCTGTTTACCATAGATACCACTCTGCTACGGTGAGCGGAGGCTCCAGCGCACCGTAGCAGAGTGGTATCCATGGTAAACAGCGGGTTACTAGGGGCACACGCGCACTTAGTAACCCGATGTTTACCATAGTTACCAGCCTGCTCCTGCTTGCAGCAGGCTGGTAACGGGAGCAGGACATCGTGGAACGATTCTTTCCACGATATCGCTGCTCCCCTCATCGCTGGTGAGCCTGCCTGTTTGACAGCTCACCAGCGATGTATTAGCGATGCAGCAACGATCTCTGACAGGTCGTATCGTTGTCGGGATTGCTGCTGCATCGCTTAGTGTGACGGGGCCTTAAGACTTCATTTGTACTATTTGGGGAGAGCAGAATAAGTCAACACCACACTCATCTGGCAGTGATTTATTTGCCTGCAGAACAAAAGGCTAGGGCCAAAAAAATTCAAGCAACAGATCCTTATCTTGCCAAGCATTATCTGTGGGTGGAGAATTAGGAGGCCCCCATACACATTAAATGGTCAGCTGTTCCCATTATAATTGGTGGGTTTTACCAAATTTTATTTAAAATGTGTGGAGCTATTTACACTCATCTGCCCCACCTGGATATCTGACGTAATTAGCCTCACTAGAAACCCCAGCAAAGTAACGTTCCTCCAAGCTGCAGCCCTGGTGTCAGCTGAGGGGATGTGAGGACGACACAAACCTGCATTACTTACTTATTGTTACTAGATATCAAAGGTTTTTTGTCAGGCTTCTGATGTAATCTCATAGCAATTGTGATGTCATGTAGTTGTCTGTTAAGCTTATGATGTCAGAAATTCATGTCATGATATTAATGGGGAATATTGAGATGTTATACAGCAATCTACAGGACTGTTTAACATTCGTATACATTACACCAAATAAATAGTTTCTAATTATCCCACATAAGGCAATACTAAACAAAGGCAGCCTCTGGAAATACACAAAATTGTTATAAACTAATATCCAACACATATATCATACATATGAACAGTAAAAGCCTCTGTAAATTTAATAAATGGTTGTACAACAGCAAAAAAAAAAAAAATCATTCATCAAATTCCCATTCATAATATGTCCACGTGCCTTACACTATTCCAGTACATGTGCCAGCTCTATATTTGATGCACAATCTTGTTGCCGTTAACAATTATGCAGTCCCTCCACTTAGCAGGTTCCTGGAGCTCCCTCCTGGTGTTCACCTTGTAAATGTATGCCGGGATTTTGTCTTCATTTCAGTGGTTCCTGGGTTGAATCTATAGAGGCATGAGTTGAGGGAAAAAATTGAGCAAGCAAGATATGAACCAGAGAAACATGGACAGTGATTAAATCAGAACCAAACACTTAGTCAGGATATCAGGGTTCAAGTCCAGCAGGGACGTCAAAAAGAGAGAGTAGTCAAGCAGTCCAAGGGTCAAATCGAAAAGAACATCCACGGGTTATCCAGCAAAACCAACTGGCAACCAAGTCAGTTTAGAAACCAATGTCAATCCAAATAGCGCAAACCAGAGAAGAATAGCAAATACGATAACTTGCAATAGGAGTGTATGCTGGGAAGATATAAATAGGGCGGTATGAGCACCCACTGGCCGCCAATCCCATACTACTGTTAGACAGCCTCAGTGACACACCATCCAGTTGGACCATGGCTAACAGCAAAGAGTTTATGAAAAACTCCTAGCTGCAACTGCTGCCCCTTGACAGAACTTACCATTTTATTACTTTGTTCAGATGTATAAATTACACATATGACTGTCATATTAGCGGATTCACTGCACTTAAAGGGAATCTGTCGGACGGTTTTTGCTACCTCATCTGAGAGCAGCCAGATGTAGGTAAGAAAAATCTGAATCCAACGATGTAACACTTAGATTACTGGGTGCAGCCGTTCTCTCACAATCAGAGCTTTTAGATTTAGCAATGTAGCAGAGCTGAGAAAGCTAACCCCGCCCACACTAGACTCTGTATATACAATGTCCATAGACAGTGAGGTGCCTATAACAGGAGGAAGCGTGTTGGCCCAAGGCTCACTCCACCAGCTAGTCACAGCAATGATAAGCTACTGGTGCTAAAACAATCATCATAAGCAAACAAAACCTCAAAGCTTGATAAGTGACACATCACTGAAATCTGTGTTTTAACCCCTACCTCATGCTGTCTTCAGATTACATAGCAAAAACCTGCTGACAGATTCCCTTTAAAGACTAAGGAGAGAAAACTCTGCCAACAAGAGCTGGAAAAAAAGGTTTAATTGGTAAAACAGTATTAATTATCATGTACATGGTTTATTAGATTGTCATTTCATCTACAGAAATGTATATTTATGTCTTTTTGAAATCTTGAAGAGCTGGAGACAGTTTGATATAAATTGGATCTTTAATTCTAGAGAACACATGTAAATATGTCTGAGAGATGAGAATGGGACAAGCAGGCTGGCGTAGGAAAGAAAGGGGGAAATATTTAACAGGCAGTATAAAGAAGACAAATTGGAGAGTTGAGGGGAGGACTTTCTGGGAGGGTTTGTTTGGACAGAGTTGGAGGTGTAATTTGTTTGTACTTTGAAGCCCCATCACCAAATATTGTGATTGTATACCTATAATGAAAGCCACATTTCCCCCATTATATCCAGAGTTCTGCATCAGTGCCCCCTTCATATTACCTTAAACAACAACAGTGTCCTTTCCCTAAAACAGACTTCATAAATATAGCAAATAAACAACGTATCAGAATCACCTACTATTATCAATAGTGTGAACAGTAATGAGTAGGAATCTAAAACATAACCTTTATTATTTGTTGGGCCGTCAGTTGGGGGAGCTGAGCAGAGTGGGTTGTGTTGGAGCTGCAGAGAGACAAGCCGGAATCTAGAGGAGACTACACAGGTCATGTGCACCAAACTGCAAGTATCACTGGTTTCTATGGACAATAACCATTTTGTGTGATCGAACTGATACTAGGGCACCTTGCTCTTCTGGGCAGCAGCTCAACTCATGGAAAAGAAATGCAAATCCAATATGCCGTGTTGGGTTGATTTAGCTGACATTAGTTTAATGTGTATGGGGCCTTAACAGTTCACTAATTGTGGGATCTAGCAGGGATCTGCATTGGAGTTTGCTGAGTTTCTAATCAATAGCTTTGAGATTTCTAAAATAGATCTCATTTAAAGGAAACTTGCCAGCTTAGTCATGCTGCTTGAGACACAGACACTGGCTGTGAATCTGTGTGTATAGTGAGAGTCCTGTCAGTCAAGGAAAGCGAGGCAAGGAGAAGACCTGCCTTGCACATATCATCCATGATGCATGGTCCCTGTCCAATTGTATCCAAGTATGTTTTCTCTGAAGCGCTGCAGAATTTCAGACTAAAATATGCTGGTCATGGTTCAGGCATCATGAACCAGAAGAAAAGTTCCCTTTGTGTGTTAGAGGTTTAAATTCTAAAGTCAAAATTCAATCTCTCATCATTACTTCTCATTATAACTTCTTTCCACAGCAGGCCATACCCTTTGCATGATAGCACCCAGATATTAACGCTGCGTAACTCCAATTATAAGCAAGAAATTAACCATTTTAAGGAGTATTATGTAAATGAACATCAAAACTGGTGTGGAGTAGATGCAATGTGCAGCAAGTGGTCGGTGTCCAGCAGAATTATTCAAGAGGTCCACACAAGTATTAATCAAATACAAACCTACCTGGGGAAAATAAAAGAAGGTATGTGTTTTTCTTTTTCCATTGGCTTATAGATGTTGTGTGTGAAACTAGTTTGCTCATTCGTTCATCCCAACATAAAAGGTTTAGCTGCTTTGTACATGCATTCAATTATATATTGTACACTGCCCAGTTTGAGCTGTAGCCACAGTTTTGCTGGTTGCTACTGGGAAAAATGTACACATTTGTCACAATTTGTATGATTTATTTTGTAATCTTTAGACCTTGTGATTTACGAGAATTTATTATGTAAACTTTAAATAGTTTCCCTCATGGTTTGAGCAGGTAGCGCTGCTGCCATCGCTGACTTCTGCATCACTCCTCATGAGCTGCTGTCTCGGCTGGGAGACTTTGGACAATACTGTCCTGTGAGTCTGGCACAAAGGGGGGAGCTCGTCGACTGTTCTGTAACATCATCCCTGCAGTTTGCAGCCGAGTTCCGTGGGCACTACTACAAGATGGCTTCACAAGAGCAGCTTGATGTAAGTCATAATCCTTTTCATACATTTATTGTGGTTATATTAGTGGGGAATAACATAATCTGACAATTATAATCATATAACTAGTTTATCTCACCAAATAGATTCAGTATGGCCAAGCACTAAGCTGGTAATTCAGTTGTTTAGCAGAACAAGCTGCTAGTGGTATTCATGCATGCTGGAGACAAGTGAGAAATAGTAGTGATAATAGGGCAGTAGCACCTTAGAAGAACAATATCTCTCCAGCCATAAATGACTGCTTACATACACATGGAATATATTCTTAAAATGGATTCTGAGAGCCAAGAATGGTAGAACCTTCCCCAGTGTCAGAATGTGCCTTGTATACTCTCCTGGCCCCTGAAGTAATGGAATACCCAGTAACATGCAGGTTTCTCTGTGTGGAACATGATTGCTATGTCTGTGTGTGCAATATTTCTGCATGTAATGACCATATATGCATTACTGACATACAGATACAATGTACAGTTGGTTTTAGAAGAAATTTGTAGGTAGATGAGTTTTTTTCATCCTTTATGGAATTATTATTCTTGTTAAATTCATAAATTGCAAACAGCATCCAAGTGACCACTTGACCTGGTATACTACTGAGTACAGAAATATACTCCTGTAAACCATAAAACCGTAAAGAAAAGAAGAACAATAATAGCTAACAGCAGGAAGTTTGTGAAATAAAAATGACCTGATTTAACCTGTTCAAGCCCCTGCAGCTGCAGCACCAACTCTCCGGTGGTTCCATTCAGTTTTTATTTACTTCTCTGTAGCAATGAAGTGCCGTATGTCACCGAAGCCAGTGACTGGTTGGTGGTTTCACGAATGAACATAACATCATTACTTCAGGGAAGTTAACAAAGACTGGTGAGAGCACTGGAACAGTGGCACTGGAGCTGCGGGAGTTTGGACAATTAAGTATTAGTTATTTCATTATTTTAACGACTTCCCTGCTGTTAGCTACATATTGTTAAGTTCTTGGCAGTCCCTTTATTGTTTGCTTTTGTCTTTTTTTATTTTTGGAACCATATTAAAGGGGTTCTCTCAAGGTCCTTCTTCAGGAGTACATCACTCCTGTGCCTCCCAGTTTCCTGCTTGCTGGCGATGGGGGGGGGGGTGCACTCCTGATGAGTGACAATTTGGGCCAGCAGTAAGGTCATGCCATTGGCCAAACAGTGTTGTTTCCTAAGATGAAAGCAGAGAGCAAAGCAAAGAGCTTGTAAGCATGTGCTCCTTGCCTGGGAAACAAGCCATCTTTGGTACACTGCAGGGTTGACCAGTAACCTAGACAGTGAGAACTAAACTATACAGTTAAAAACCCCTCCGTTCTTGAGACTGGAGAAGATTCTTAATTAGAAGTAAATTGAAAAGTTGCTTGTTCTTAAAAGCACTTTCCAATATTACTCATTTAATAACATGAGACAACCCTTTTAAATCACCCAATTTTCTGCCTTTGAAGTTTTGTTTGTTACCTTGCCAAAGTCCCCATGTATCCCTGAATCTGCCACTCTTTTCCGTTTTTCATTTTGTCTTAGCTTTGTGGAGATATACATTTTTTCCTTTTTGCAACCAGTATGCTAATTCTTGGTTTGTGCTCCAAGAGGGTGTGTCAGAACAATTTTGTGTGGGGGTGTGTAGTTGCCCCACCTCTATGAAGCTGCCCACTCACTGCTTGGCAGCATCTGAAACTGATTGAACAGTGTGATCTCGAGAGATCTCCCTGTTCTCGATGTGACTCCCCTATCAGAAAGTCTTCTTACATGATGATGGTAATTGGGCAACGCCCTAAAGGTGAAAGGACTTCACATTTCCAGAGAAAACTCTTCTGACACAACCTCTTGGTCCATAGCTAGGAATTAGCATGCTTGGCGCCAAAAGGAAAAAAGGCCATATCTTGGCAATGGAGGGACAAATGAATAACAAAAAAAAGCAGCAGATTCAAGAGAGAACAGGGATTCTGGCATTCTGTGATAGGACCTCTTTAACTCTATAAATGTAGTGCGGTGGCAAAAAAGTTCCGTACATGTACTGATGGTGGGTAGAAAAGCACTGATATACATTCATTAAAAGCTGTCTACCTGGATTAGAAGTTTCTCTCTAGTTATAGGATAGGGAATATTAATAATTGGGGATTAACTATGGGGACTTCTTTCAATTCCAAAAACCGGGCTCTGAAGAGCCAATTCTGAATGGCTTGGAGGTCAAGCATGTATACCTCAGCTCCCTCGATTGTCAATGGGACTGCCAGTTATAGCCAAGCGCTGTGCTTCGCCGTTATCCTGCACTCCCATCATTACGAATGAATCAAGTGGAGGTGTGCGTGCTTGGCCTCTGCTCCATTCAGATGGCGCTCCTCAGAGCCCCTTTCTTGGGATTGGTGGGGGTCCCAGCAATCAGGAAAATATCCCTTGTGCTGTGCATAGGGGATAATTTCTAATCGTGTTACATACCCTTGAAGTCATTTAGCATATTTTTATTGATAGCAAACCTATTCTGGTGACTTGCCAGTATTTTAATACATTAATAACAACAGTATACTTGTCTGTTTCACAGGCTTTCTTACAATCTCCAGAGTTATATGTGCCTCCGTTAGCACCATGTCCACTTCCTCCTCCTGAAATGTTACCCAAGAGGTTAACAGTGGCTGATGTGAAATCTAAGTTCCCGAAAAATGCAGAGATGAAGGGATACTGTCCAGTTACCTATGTGGATGGGAAAAAGAGGTCTGTGCTTTTAACATTTTGTATTAGTAAAATATTAATCAACAGAGATGACAATATTTTCAAGTAATACCAGGTATATACCGTATATAACATACATAGCACCAGGACAAAGTACTTCTGGAAGTGATGGTGGTCTGATTGCCATTGTAATATAATTTCATGGTAAATGGAAGGCAATAACTGAACCAGTTATGTTGCATCATATTGTGTCATCTTCTGATCTGTATTTCATAGGTATGAAGCTCTTGTTTCTGGACACATCGAAAATGCTGTGGAGTACAGACATAAAATATATATTTTTGAAAGTGAAGAAAAGTTACAAAGATTTATGAGGTAAATACATGATTTACATTGACCCATGCTTATATATGCATTTTTTATGAAAGCAATGATACTGTAGGTAAATTTACTTGATTTCTGTTGGAAGACTAATTTAGCCTAAACAGCTAAAGAATGATTGAATAGAAGTTGAGCTGCAGTACCTCAAAGCTGCCACTACACAATGAATGGAGCTGTGCTGCACTTTCTGCCTCCACCTGAACTGTAAACAGCTGAACAGTGAGGTATCGGATGTCGGACCCCCACAATTGTGGTACTGATAACTTCTCCTAAGGGTGCTTTCACACTACATTTTGGCACCCATTAGTTGATCCCGTCGGGGCTTATGTCTGAACCCCCCGCAAAATGGGATTCAGGTGTATGTGCCGACGGGGCTATAGATGGACACGCAGACTACATCTGAGTATTCACCTCCAATAGGCATACACGCCCGAAAATGATGCAGGACAGAGCACACTTCACTCTCTGCACCATTATAGTCTATGGCCCTGTTGGCGCATACTCCCGAATCCCATTTTGCGGGAGGTTCGGACGTATGCTCCACGGGACCAACGAATGGGTGCCAAAACGCAGTGCGAAAGCACCCTGAGTATAGATCATCAATATCATAAGTCAGGACAACCCCTTTAAGTATTGATTACTTTGCAAAGAAGCTTGATACTACAAAAGAAATATTTCATAATTTCTGCTAAATTGTATGTTGCTTTCAATTTTCCATACTTTAAGTTTTTTGCCACCGAGTTTGAGGGCAGTGTAATGTACAGATAGGACCCCTGATTCCAGCAATGTATCACTTATTGGGCTGCTTGTTGTAATTTTGACAAAATCACTATTTTATCAGCAGGAGATTATCACTAGAAGATTAGTAAATCTGCTGCCATGCTGTCCTCCATATTCATGAGCTCCTTTTTAACTACGCCCCCTCCACTGATTGGCAGCTTTCTGCCTATGCATCGCTAGAATCAGGGTCTCTATCCCTACATTATGCTGCTTGCAGGTGGTGCAGCAAAAACCTGGTGACAGATTCTCTTTAACGCACATGTATTTGCTAATTACAAAAATGTTTGTAGCTAAGCAGTAATGTCATATTTCAGTAATTCATGCCTCAAATATAATGCCTTTTATTGTTTGTAGACTCCCAGATAAATATTGGAATCATAAGCTTCCTTCCAAACTCCCCCCAAAGATGGAGCCAGTAATGCTGACATCTCTTCCCTTAACTGGATACCTAGAACAGGTAAATAGCTTATATGTTGTATCTTAATTGAAATGATGTGTAATTGTTAGGGAGTTGCAATTAAAAGATATTTTAAATACAGTATCACCTTAAAGTGAGTGTCCGGTTTAAGAACCACTTGTATATAGCCTATTAACCCGTTCCTGTTGTTGCCAATTTTCGATTTTCAGCTTTTGTTTTTTTCCCTCCCCTTTTTCCAAAAGGCATAACTTTTTTTTATTTTTCACCAATATAACCGTAAGAGTTTCTTTTGCAGAGCAAGTTATACAGTGAAGGAAATAATTATTTGATCCCTTGCTGTTTTTGTAAGTTTGCCCACTGACAAAGACATGAACAGTTTATAATTTTAAGGGTAGGTTAATTTTAACATTGAGAGATAGAATATCCCCAAAAAAATCAAGAAAATTACATCGTACGAGGGTCAGTCAATAAGTAATGCCTCCTATTTTTTTTCTATTTTCTATTTCTATATTCGAATATTTAACATAACTACCTTATTTAAGGAGAAAAAAAATAGGAGACATTACTTATTGACTGACCCTCGTATAAATTAGATACATTTATTTGCATTTTGCAGTGAGAAATAAGTATTTGATCCCTCTGGCAAACAACACTTAATACTTGGTGGCAAAACCCTTGTTGCCAAGCACAGCAGTCAGACGTTTTTTGTAGTTGATGATGAGGTTTGCGCACATGTCAGGAGGAATTTTGGTCCACTCCTCTGTGCAGATCATCTCTAAATCATTCAGATTTTGAGGCTGTCGCTTGGCAATTTGGTAGTTCAACTCTCTCCATAAGTTTTGTATGGGATTAAGGTCTGGAGACTGGCTAGGCCACTCCATGACCTTAATGTGCTTCTTTTTGAGCCACTCGTTTGTTGCCTTGGCTGTATGTTTTGGGTCATTGTCTTGCTGGAAGACCCAGCCACAACCCATTTTTAATGTCCTGGCGGAGGGAAGGAGGTTGTCACTCAGGATTTTACAGTACATGGCTCTATCCATTCTCCCATTGATGGAGTGAAGTAGTCCTGTGCTCTCAGCGGAGAAACACCCCCAAAACATAATGTTTCTACCTCCATGCTTGACAGTGGGGACGGTGTTCTTTGGGTCATAGGCAGCATTTCTCTTCCTCCAAACACGGCGAGTTGAGTTAATGCCAAAAAGCTGAATTTTTGACTCATCTGACCACAGCACCTTCGCCCAATAACTCTAGAGATGCTCTGCAAAGAGGAGTGGACCAAAATTCCTCTTTGGAGGAAGGACTAAATAAAAAAGTAAAAAAAAATTGTAAAAATAATAAAAAAAAAAAGTTTGAAGTCAAAATCATCACTACACTACCCAAAGGGGTGTAATTTCCAAAATGGGGTCACATGAGGGGGGAATTCTGCTCTTCTGGCACCTAAGGGGTCTGTATATGGAGTCTGCAAACTATTCTAAGATAATTTGTTCTCTAAGAGTCAAATAGCGCTCTTCCCTCCCAAGTTTCGCCGTGGACTAAGCAGTACTGTACAGCCACATAAGGTTATTGCTGCATTTAATATAAATTGTGTGACAAATTTTGGTGTAATTTTTACCCATTTCCCTGTGTAAAATGTCAAATCTGGGGCTAAAACTAAATTTTTGTCTAAAAAGTATTTCTCGATTACATGTAGGGTATTGGTGCACTCAGGAAAAATTGCATAATACACTGTGAAGGCCATTTTTTTCTATTAGCTCTATGATCACTGCACCCCTAGATTAATTCATTGGGGGGTGTAGTTTGTAAAATGGGGTCACTTATGGAGGGTTTCTGCTGTTTTGGCACCTCAGGGGCTCTGCCAATGTGACATGGCACCCGCAAACCATTCCAGCAAAACCTGAATTCCAATATGGCGCTCCTTCCCAGCTGAGCTTTGCACTGTGCCTGAAAAAGTAGTTTTCGATCATATATGGGGTATTGGTGTAGTCAGGAGAAATTGTGCAGCAAATCGTACCGTTCATTTTCTCCTATTATCCCTTTTGAAAATTAAAAACTTGGCAACATTTTAGTGGAAAAAAAATTTAATTTTCCATTTACTCAGCTCAATGTTATACAATGAGCTGAGTAAAAAATGCTTACTACACCCCTAGATGAATTCCTTCAGAGGTATTGTTTCTAAAATAGGGTCACTTGTGGGCGTTTCTGCGGTTTTGGAATGTCAGGGGCTCTTGAAATGTGACATGGAATTCGCAATCTATTCCAGCCAAAATTGCAGTCCAGAATTCAATTGGCACACCTTCCCTTCCAAGCCCTACCGTACGCCCAAACAGGTATCTGTGTACTCAGGAGAAATTACACCAGAAATTTTAAGATCCATTTTCTCCTGTTACGCTTGTGAAAATGAAAAAATTTGGGGCTAAAGAAACATTTTTGCTTTAATTGGTAAGACATGTGGTAGATAATTATCTGATTTAGGCTGTGTGCCCACGATGCGTTTTTTAAGCGTGGTAAAAAAGCTGCAGAAATGCTTAAAAAACGCATGGTAGAAGGCCTGCCATGTTCCCCAATGATAATCCGCATGTGCTGTGCACATGCTGCGGAAATTTCCGCTGCGGATTATCATTGCGGTAAAAAAACGCAGCACTACAAATTATTTTGCGGAAGTGCTGCGTTTTTGCCCCCATTGACTTGCATTAGAACACGCCAATTCCGCAAGACTACATCTGTACTTGCGTAATTGGCGCGTTCTAATGTGCGGATGGTACCCGGGTGTGGAGGACAGGAGACTCTCCTCCAAACCCAGGTACCATTAAAAGCTTAAAAAAAAGAATAAAATAAAAAATAAAGATTATATTCACCTTCCGACGGCCCCCGGACTACTTCCCTGTGCTGGCTGCCGACAGATCGTGCAGGACTAAAGGACCTGCGCTGACGTCACAGTCATGTGACGGCAGGTCCTTCAGTACAGCGTACCGCGATCTGCCGGCAGCCAGCACAGGAGCGCAGCAAGTCTCGGGGGGCCATCGGAAGGTAAGTATAGGTTAATTTTTTTATTTTTAACCATTCTCTCGGGTCACGCTATATAAATCCATGCCGTTTGCATGGATTTATATAGTGTGACCGAGTTGTCAAGCACTTTCCAAGTGATGCCAAGTGATGCAGAAATGCAAGTGAAGAACGCTTCATTTCCGCATGTCCCTGGCAGGAAAACGCATGTACAATCCTCATGTGTTTTTTCTGCCAGGGAGATGCAGAAACGCTCAGGAAAAAATCCTGAGCATTTCTGCACCGTAGGCACATAGCCTTAAGGGCATAAAAATTAAAAGTTGGTAAATTTTGCGAAATTTTCACACTTTTTTTGTAGAATATTTATATTTTCATAACTAAACGCAAATCATATTGACCAAAATTTACCACTATCATGAAGTACAATGTGTCATGAAAAAACAGTCTCAGAATCACTGGGATACATTGAGGGCAACACGGAGGCTCAGTGGTTAGCACTGTAGCCTTGCAGCACTGGGGACCTGGGTTCAAATCCCACCAAGGACAACATCTGTAAGGAGTTTGTATGTTCTCCCCGTCTTTGTGTGGGTTTCCTCCGGGTTCTCCGGTTTCCTCCCAAACTCCAAAGACATACTGATAGGGAACTTAGATTGTGAGCCCCGATGGGGACAGTGCCCATAATGTGTGTAAAGCGCTGTGGAATTAATGGCGCTATATAAGTGAGTAAAATAAATAAATAAATTAGCATTCCAGAATTATTACCACATAAAATGACACTGGCAGAATTGTAAAATTTAACCTGGTCAGGAAGGTGAAAACAGACTTCGGAGTCAAGGAGTTAAGCAAACGTTGCAATTATTCTGGGGTAGATGACTCAAAATTATTTAAAGGGAAGAGAGGATCATTTGCAGGTAGCAGCCATTCTGAATCCACCTCTCATTATCTTCAAGTGTTTGTCGAATGAATTTGTAAAATAATTTCTGTTTTCACTTTGTATTATCTAGGGAGCGGCCACTGCTATAATAAAAGCATTAAATGATGTGGGATGCCTAAAGCCAAAGTATCCATTTTTAAGTGTAAAACGTTCAGCCCTGCTCTATATTGCATATCACCTAAAAGGTAAGAAAGCACAAAAAATATAATTAGATATTGTTACATGGTTTTTAGAGCAGATCTGTTGGCTTTTCAGACTTGCCTTTTGTAGTATATACTTGTATATCCTATAAAGCATCTTTCCAGAAGGATTGTGCTGCACTGTTTCTATGTTATTCCTCTTAGAAATGTAAGAATGAACTGACAACTAAGTGTTACCATTCAACTTACCAGTGGGAATTGGGGTGCCAGGGGCCCACCAGTGACCAATTCCAGGGCCCCACTTTTCAGCTACATGCAAATGTGACATTATCTTCAATCACCAATTTATATAACAATGAACTGAGTAGATTGTTAAATGAATACATTACTGCCTTTATCTGTACATAGTGATTCAAGTATATAGTGCCAAGTACTGCTCATATAAGAGGGTGGTGGCCCAGTCTTCAACAGGGGCCCACCGGAGGATTTTCCTGTTCTTCTGTGGGCCAGTCCCAGCCTGGTAGGGTATCTACCTACAGTAGAAGTTGTTCATCAATATCAAAGAAGTAACATGCTCTGTTGAAAATGGTATTTATAGCACCCAGTTGTCAATTTATTCTTCTATTTTAGCAGGAATAACAAAAGAATGGCACAATGTAGAATTGCTTTTTGATGCTTCAGAATTTTAATGTATTTTAGTTGCCATTAGATAGACTTTAGTGTCTGTTCCTTTTATGTCTTCCACAAGGATTCTTGTTAATTCAACCTGTACTTTTCTAGCATTTAATCCACGGAACTCAGATTATATACGGAAGAAATACAAGAAAAAAATGGAGCAGTTTACGGAGTGCTGTGAACTGATTACTTACCTTGGAGACAAGATGACTCGCAAATACAAGGAGCCTCAGAGAAGGCCTGTTGATTTTGACTACAAAATGCAGTCATTTCTCTCACTCAGAAATGTGGATCCAACATGTATCTGACTCATACCAACGGAAAGAGCTGAAACGTATCTGCATATGGTGTTTCATGTATATGGTAAAGATGTAACTAATAAAATATAACATGTGATAATATTGCTTCATTCTGTTGTTAATAAAATATTATACACAGATTTCTGGAGCTCTATTTGCTCTAAAGGATATATTATTGGGAAAGTGTAGTTGACCATAAGTTGAATTTTATATTTCACCTGAGCAGTGGAGCTCTGCTGGCCCAAAAGTGAAATTTACCTGAACATGGACAATCCTAAAATCATCCTTTCTTTGACCATGACAACATGCAGGTGTGAACTCCAAAGTGGCCAGCTCAGTCTTTAACCCCTTTACCCCCGAGGGTGGTTTGCACGTTAATGACCAGGCCAATTTTTACAATTCTGACCACTGTCACTTTATGAGGTAATTACTCTGGAACGCTTCAACGGATCCCCCTGATTCTGAGATTGTTTTTTCGTGACATAGAATCATAGAATGGTAGAGTTGGAAGGGAACTCCTGGGTCATCTGGTCCAACCCCCTGCTCAAAGCAGGATTCACTAGATCATCTCAGACAGATGTCTGTCCAGCCTCTGTTTGAAGACGTCCATTGAAGGGGAACTCACCACCTCTCGTGGCAGCCTGTTCCACTCATTAATCACCCTAACTGTCAAAAAGTTTTTTCTAATATCTAATCTGTGTCTCCTCCCATTTAGTTTCATCCCATTGCTTCTAGTCTTTCCTTGTGCAAATGAGAATAAAGATGATCCTTCTACAATGTGACAGCCCTTGACATATTTGTAGACAGCTATTAAGTCTCCTCTCAGTCTTCTTTTTTGCAAGCTAAACATTCCCAAATCCTGCAACCGTTCCTCATAGGACATGGTTTGCAGACCAGTCACCATTCTGGTCGCTCTTCTCTGAACTTGCTCCAGTTTGTCTATGTCTTTTTTAAAATGTGGTGCCCAAAACTGTACACAGTATTCCAGATGAGGTCTGACCAAAGAGGAGTAAAGACCGATAATGACTTCACGTGATCTAGACTGTATGCTTCTGTTAATACATCCCAGAATTGTATTTGCCTTTTTTTGCTGCTGCATCACACTTGTACTTCATGATTGTGGAAAAATTTCTTCGATATCACTTGCGTTTATTTGTGAAAAAACTGAAATTTGGCAAAAATGTTGCAATTTTCAAAATTTGAATTTTTATACCCTTAAATCAGAGAGATATGTCACACAAAATAGTTAATAAATAACATTTCCCACATGTCTACTTTACATCAGCACAATTTTGGAACCAACATTTTTTTTTTATTAGGGAGCTATAAGGGTTAAAAGTTGACCAGCGATTTCTAATTTTTCTAACAAAATTTACAAAACCATTTTTTTAGGGACCACATCACATTTGAAGTCACTTTGAGGGGTCTTTATGACAGAAAATACCCAAAAGTGACACCATTCTAAAAACTTCACCCCTCAAGGTGCTCAAAACCACATTCAAGAAGTTTATTAACCCTTCAGGTGCTTCACAGGAATTTTTGGAATGTGGAAGAAAAAAATTAACATTTAACTTTTTTCACAAAATTGCTGCTTTAGACTCAATTTTTTTTATTTTCGCAGGGGTAACAGGAAAAAATGGACCCCAAAATTTGTTGTGCAATTTCCCCTGAGCACACAGATACCCCATTCGTGGGGAAAAAACACTGTTTGGGCGCACGGCAGGGTTCGGAAGGGAAGGAGCGCCATTTGACTTTTTGATTGTAAAATTTGCTTGAATAATTAGCGGACGCCATGTTGCGTTTGGAGAGCCCCTGATGTGCCTAAACAGTGGAAACCCCCCACAAGTGATACCATTTTGGAAACTAGACCCCTCAGGGAATTTATCTAGATGTATGGTGAGCATCTTGAACCCCCAGGTGCTTCACAGAAGTTTAGAACATTGAGCCGTAAAAATAAAATTTTCACATTTTTCCCACAAAAATGTTTTTCAGCCTCCAATTTTGCATTTTCATGAGGGTAACAGGAGAAATTGCACCATGCAGTTTGTTGTGCAATTCCTCCTGAGCACGCCGATACCCCATATGTGGGGGAAAACCATTGTTTGGGTGCACGGCAGGGTTCGGAAGGGAAGGAGCGCCATTTGACTTTTTGAATGCAAACAGTGGAAACCCCCCACAAGTGACACCATTTTGGAAACTAGACCCTCAGGGAACTTATCTAGATGTGTGGTGAGCACCCTGAACCCCCAAGTGCTTTACAGAAGTTTATAACATGGAGCCGTGAAAATAAAAAAAATCTAACTTTTTCCACAAAAATGATGTTTTAGCCCCAATTTTTTTATTTTCACAAGGGTAAGAGGAGAAAATGGACCCCAAAACCTGTTGTGCAATTTCTCCTGAATATGCCAATACCCCATATGTGAGGAAAATACAGTGTTTGGGCGCACAGCAGAGTTCAGAAGGGAAGGAGCACTGTGTGACTTTTTGAACGTAAAATTGGCCGGAATTGAGAGCGGACACCATGTCGCGTTTGGAGAGCCCCTGATGTGCCTAAATAGCGGAAACCCCCCACAAGTGACCCCATTTTGGAAACTACACCCCTCAAGGATTTTATCAAGGGGTATAGTGAACATTTTGAACCCAGAGGTATGACACAAAATTTGATAACATTAGGTCATCATATTGAATAAGTTGTCATTAGTCTTGAGCGCAAGTGCTCGCTACTTGAGTTTGCATCGGGTACTCGGGTATGCACCATGTATCGCGCGTGCTCAAGTGACATGCTCGAGTTCCCGCTCGCATGTTTCACGGTTATTAGACACCCAAAAAAAACATGCGGGGATCGCTCTTGCATGGCAGGCAATCGCCGCAATGTTTTTTTGGCCACGAAGCATATGGGGCGGAGACTCGAGCATGTCACTCGAGCACCCGCGATGCTCAGTGCATACCAGAGCACCCGATGCAAACACAAGTAGCGAGCACTTGCGCTCAACACTAGTCGCCATATCATCATCTTTTTTTTTCTTACTTTTGAAAAAAATCCCAACCCTAGCCCAACCCTAACCCTAGCCCTACCCTAACTCTAGCCCAACCCTAACCCCAACCCTAGCCCAAATCTAACCCTAGCCCAACTCTAGCCTAACCCTAGCCCAACCCTATCCCTAGAGTTTATTTTTTACGCCGTTCCTCGTGCGGTATAAGTGATTAGGCGACTTTATTCTTCAGGTCGGTGCGATTACAGCAATACCAGAATCATATCAGGTTTTTATGATTGACAGCTGTCACACATTAAAAGACACATTTTTTTGTAAAATCTAGTTTTTGCATCGCATATTTTGAGAGCTATAATTTTTCCATATTTTGGCTGACAGAGTCATGTGACGGCTTGTTTTTTGCGGGATGAGTTGACATTTTCTACAGCAGAAAGGAAGGAAGGGAGACACAGGATCATTACTAGTGGGTAGGCGGAGCCCCACAGGATAGTTCACCTCAGATTTATAAAAAGTGACGACCGGCCCCTCCAGACAAGGCTCCTCCTACTCCCATGATTCTCCAGTCTAAAATTTGAGGTCGCAGAGGATAGTCGTTGCCTTTGCAGCTCCTCAGAAGATTTTTTTTTTTTTTTTTTTATCCCGGAGACCTGGACCCCCCGTGGTCTAGAGGTCTCAGGGGGTCTCAGCGCTCCTGGGACCCCCACCCCTCCCCTGGCGGATCTGCGTACCCCCTAAGGCGGTCCCCGCAGAACCCTGCCGGCCCCGGGGGATACAGGGCGCTTCCTGGCGGAGACGCAAACTGCGCCTGTGGGGTCCCTGCGCGCTCCGCCGTGGGGGAAGCTAAGGGCCACGGCGCCACACATCCCTGGGGGTCCCTGTGGCGCTCAGCTGGGTAAGTGCTCAGTATGTATGAGTCCTTCAGCTGCTGCTGCGGCAGCCGCTGTTACTTTAATCAATGCGGTGACTGCTGTTTTTTTCTTTTTATCCGCAGGTGGAATCCCTGCAGTGAGGTGTCAGACGAGCGGGAGCGGAGGACGGAGAAGCCGCGCGCTTTTTTGAACGGCGGCGGGGGGCGTGGCCTCGCGTCCCCTCGGCTGCCTGTCTTTCGCGGGCAGAAAGCGCTCTAAGTGCGCGCCGGAGCAGTTCCCGCCCCTTCCTCTTCCGGCTTCTTCATGCGCGGTGGCCATACCGAGCGGCGTCCTCCTGCTCCTAGCTCGTCTCTCGTCTCTCTCTCCTTCATCCCGACCGGGAAGAGCAGTCACCGCGGCCAGCTGGGTGAGTCGCTTCTGTCTTTAAGGCAGAAGGCTCCTCTCTCACCTCCGCAGCGCGGGGCATCTCTCTGCTACCCTGTTAAGGTAGTCAGACTGTGCTGTACCTGCCGCTGTTACCTCTCAGCTGAGGTATTTCTGGGGCTCGCACACCTCTTTTAAAAAAGCAGAGGTTGTCCGCAGTCTGCAGCATTAACCCCTCGAAGGCAGTTAACCCTTAAACCTTGCTCTGCCGGGCAGCTGGGGTAGCTTTCTCTCCTAGAGGAGCTGTAACCCTTCAGCGCTTGGTTTCCCCTGGGAAGAACAGGCTGTGGTACAGGATCACTCTGTCCTAGTTACTGACCACACCTTTAAGGGGTTATTCGGCCTTTCAAATTTCTGTGTGAGGGCATGTCGGATCAGGGTCCAGAAGGCGCGGTCCGCCTCCCAGGTCCGCTTCAGGATCTGTCTCGCGTATCTGACACGCAGGAGTCCTCGACGGCGTCAAGTTTAGCGCTGGTCGGGGGGCTCCGTGATGTTAAAGTGGAGGCGCTCACTCGCTCCATTGATAGCCTGTCTGGCCTTCTAGGTCATTGGGTATCAGCTAAATCCTAACAGACTTCTCGTGGCAAGAAGCGCCACAGGCCGGTACTGTCCCCTCCGCACAGCGAGACGGAGGCCTCAGAAACTCCGACAAGCTCTGCTGGGGAGATCTCCGATTCTGACGAAGAGGATCGGCAGGGGCGCTCTCCTTCGCTTTTGGGCCGCGTGGATGCCTTTATTGTGGCTATGAGAGAGGCGTTACAGTTGCCTGATGAGGTATCGAGACGCCCTGGTAAGTCGGCCCGGCTGTTTCAGGAGTCGCGTCGGACTCGGTCGACTCTGCCATCACTCGATGAGCTTAGCGAGGCGGTGGAGAAAGAACGCCTGTGTCCGGATAAGCGTTTTCAGGGGACACGGATTTTTGATGCTCTGTACCCCTGTTCCACGGAGACGGTCGCTAATTGGGTTCCCTCTCCTGAGGTGGACGTTCCTTTATCTCAGCTGAGCAAATCTTCTCTGCTTCCTGTTAAAGGGAAGGCGAGTCTGCAGGATCCGCTAGACAGAAAGACAGAGTTAGCGGCGAAATCCATCTACGAGGCCGCGGGTCATGGATTCCGAGCGTCTTTAGGAGCCATGTGTGCTGGTGAGGCGTCTCTGCGTTGGTTGGATCAGCTACGGACGGCGTGGCAAGATGGGACCCCGTTATCGGAGGTAGAAATGCTCATCCAGTTGTTGGAAAAGGCGACCCGATATGGCAGAGACGCAGTTCTGGATACTACTTCGGTTCTGTCCAGAGCACAATCCTCGGCCGTCACAGTCAGAAGAGCGCTGTGGCTTAAGCAGTGGACTGGAGACGCTGTATCCAAGCAAGGTTTGCTGAGTCTGACGTACAAGGGCGGTCAGCTTTTTGGTTCTGACCTCACGGAGCTGATTGCTAAGGCCAAAGCAAAGGATACGGCTTTGCCGCAGCGGAGAGCAGCGGCGTCTACGTCTGGCAAGTCTAGTGTCGGTGGTGGTCGTCGGTCCTTTTCCCCCAGGGGACGGTTCGGTCAGCCCTCTTGGGGATCGGGTCGTCCCTCGTCTTCCGGAAAGAAGGCCTCTCAAAAATCCCGTACTCCCTGGAAACAGAATTTACGTCAAGACAAACGGGAAACTGACAAAAAGCCCGCTAAGGCGGACTTACGCCAGGTGCTCACCCGAGGGTTCCCGGGTGGGGGGTCGTCTGCTCCAATTCGAGTCGACTTGGACATTCCACGTATCGGACGCCTGGGTGACGTGGGTTATGTCGGCAGGCTATTTCATAGAGTTTCATTCTCGACCCCCAGACAGGTTTTGCCAGTCTCGCATCCCGTCCGAGCCCAAGCTGGCAGCTGCACTGCTGCGGGAGGTCGATTCTCTTCTGCAGAACGGCGTAGTGGTTACGGTTCCACCGGAGGTCCGGGGAAGGGGGTTTTACTCCAACCTCTTTGTGGTTCCCAAAAAGGAGGACAAGTTTCGCCCCATTCTGGATCTCAAAGAGTTGAATCTTCATGTCCGGACCCGGAAGTTCCGCATGGAATCTCTTCGCTCTGTTGTGGCGGCCCTGTCACAGTACGGTTTTTTGGTGTCAATCGACATCCGCGACGCCTATTTGCATGTCCCCATTGGAAGGGCCCACCAGCGCTTCCTGCGTTTTGCCATAGGTCAGGCTCATTATCAGTTTCGTGGCCCTGCCGTTCGGGTTGGCCTCGGCGCCCAGGGTTTTTACAAAAATTCTGGCGCCACTTATGGCGATTCTCCGAAGACAAGGGGTTACGATTCTTCCCTACCTGGACGACCTGTTGATAGTGTCATCCACAGCGGAGGAGGCGGTGACAGCTCGCGATCTGTCCCTTCAGCACCTGGAAGACTTCGGGTGGTTGGTCAATTGGAAGAAGTCATCTCTGGAGCCGTCACAGTCAATCCTGTTCCTGGGAATGCATTTCGACACGGTACGGGCAGTGGTGTTCCTGCCTCCGGACAAACAAGCGAACCTTCGTCACCAGGTTCAAGCCATGAGGTCGACGACGGCAATGTCCCTTCGAAGGTGTATGCGCCTTCTGGGTCTGATGGTGGCGACAATGGAGGCGGTACCATTTGCTCAATTTCATTCCAGGGGTCTCCAAGATCTCATTCTGACCCGTTGGGATCGATCGCCGGCTTCGCTGGATCGCAGTGTCATTATCTCCCGCAGGGTGCGAGAGTCTCGGATGGTGGTTACGTCCGGAGGTGTTATCCCTGGGGAAATCTTTCCTCCTTCCACGGTGGTCGGTCATAACCACCGATGCCAGCCTGACGGGCTGGGTAGGAGTTTGGAATGATCTCTGGATTCAGGGAGTCAGGTCGTCAGAAGAGTGTTCTCTGCCGATCAATATCCTGGAGTTGAGGGCGATTTTTCTCTGCCTCCGCCATTGGACGGTCCCTTTGAGCGGTCTGCCACTCCGAGTTCAGACGGACAATGCGACAGCGGTCGCATATATCAACCATCAAGGCGGGACGAGGAGTTCCAGACTCATGATGGAGGTCTCTCGGATCATGTTATGGGCCGAGTCCAGGGTTCCAGTCATCTCCGCGATTCACATTCCAGGAGTGCGGAATATCACAGCGGATTTTCTCAGTCGCGAGCAAGTGGATCCGGGAGAATGGAGTCTTCATCCGGAAGTGTTTGCACTGCTGTGCTCCCGTTGGGGAACTCCCGAAGTGGATTTGATGGCATCCAGGTTGAACGCCAGGATTCCGACGTTCATGTCCAGGTACAAGGACCCGGAGGCCGTGGCAGTGGATGCTCTAGTAGCCCCGTGGGACCAGTTCGAGCTGATCTACGTATTTCCACCGGTATCTTTACTACCTCTGGTGATCAGACGGATCAAACTCGAGCGAATCTCAGCAATTTTGGTGGCGCCAGATTGGCCGAGGAGGGCATGGTTTTCAACGCTGGTGTCGCTTCTGGCAGCTCCTCCGTTTCCACTACCTCTTCGCCCGGACTTGTTAACCCAAGGACCCATTCGTCAACCGGGCCTGAAGTCTCTTCGTTTGACGGCGTGGCTCTTGAGACCGAAATCTTGACCCGTCAAGGGTTTTCAGCCGAGGTCATTGCCACTCTGCGAGCGGCCAGAGGGCCTGCTACGACTAGGGTTTATCACAAAACTTGGGAGGCCTTCTTTTCGTGGTGTTCTGGATCTTCAAGAAACCCGAGGGTTTTTTCCATTCCCAACTTATTGGCCTTCTTGCAATATGGATTGGACAAGGGTCTGGCAGTCAGTACCTTGCGGGGTCAGGTATCTGCTCTATCCTTGCTTTTTCGGAAGGCTATTGCCTCGCGCAGGGATGTGCGTTCCTTTTTTCGCGGGGTAACACGTCAGTTTCCGCCTCAGAAGAAGTTTGTGGCTCCTTGGCGGCTTAATCTAGTCTTGGAGGCTCTTCAACACAGACCTTTTGAGCCTATGGATTCTGCTACGCTTTTTTTGCTTTCTTGGAAGGTGGCCTTTCTGGTGGCGGTCACCTCTTTGAGAAGGGTTTCTGAATTGGCGGCACTGTCTTGCTCGCCCCCTTTTCTGGAATTCCACTCGGATCGTGTGGTGCTTCGCACCCGTTGTGACTTTCTGCCTAAAGTGGTGTCACGTTTCCATGTTAATCAGGACATCGTGTTGCCCTCACTCTGTCCAGAACCGAGGAATTCAAAGAAGCGAGCCTTGCACTCGTTGGATTTAGTGCGGGCTTTGAAGTTTTATCTTTCAATCACGCAAGGGTTTCGGAAGTCGGACTCTCTTTTTGTGATTCCTGCTGGTCGTCGGCGTGGTCAGCGGGCTTCCAAAGACACTATAGCTCGGTGGATACGGTCGGCTATCCTAGAGGCGTACCGGCTCAGAGGCGAGCCTTGCCCTATTAAGGTTCGAGCTCACTCCACTAGAGCTGTGGGGTCGTCGTGGGCCTTTCACCAAGGGGCCCCGGCAGCTCAACTCTGCCGGGCAGCTACCTGGCGTTCCGTTCACACTTTTACAAAATTTTATAAGGTGGACGTCAGTGCTTCCGCTGATGCGGCCCTAGGACGTAGGGTCCTGCAGGCTGCGGTGGTTTAGGTTATCTCTTTAACTTGAGTTTAGTGCTGGTTGCGCGTTTATCTAAGTTGTTGGGGTGTTGGCGATTCTGCCACTGTTTCCCACCCTTAAGTTCTGGACTGCTTTGGGACGTCCCACTAGTAATGATCCTGTGTCTCCCTTCCTTCCCTTCTGCTGCTGAAAGATGGATTTTGGTAAGACCTTACCTGTAAAATCCTTTTCAGCGAAGGAAGGAAGGGAGACACAGCAAAGGTTGGCGCGCAAAGGCTCTGTTCCAGCATTGCCAGCTCATCGCAGTTGTCAGGTCCAGTGAGTAGTACCTGGGACTTGTGGTGTCTTCTACTATATGCATAACCTGTTCTCTCGTTTTTTCTGAGTTTTCAGAAGAGGTTGTGTTGCTCCGCTGGTGTTATCTGCTCTTCCTTAGCTTGTGTACGGACTGGAGAATCATGGGAGTAGGAAGAGCCTAGGCTGGAGGGGCCGGTCGTCACTTTTTATAAATCTGAGGTGAACTATCCTGTGGGGCTCCGCCTACCCACTAGTAATGATCCTGTGTCTCCCTTCCTTCCTTCGCTGAAAAGGATTTTGCAGGTAAGGTCTTACCAAAATCCGTCTTTTATTGGTACCATTTTCAGGCACTTGACATTTTTTGATCGCTTTCTATTCCGATTTTTGGGAGGCCGAATAAACAAAAAACAGCAATTCTGGAATTGTTTTTATGTGGTTTTTTTATGCTGTTCTTCGTGTGGTAAAATTGATAAGGTAGCTTTAGTCTTCGGGTCAGAACGTTTACAGCGGTACCACATTTATATTGTTTTTTCTATGTTTTGCCGCTTTTACACAATAAAAACTATTTTATAGAAAAAAATATTTTTTTGCATCGCTTTATTCTGAGAGCTAGAACTTTTTTATTTTTCGGCTGATGGAGCTGTATGGCGGCTTGTTTTTTGCGGGACAAGATGACGTTTTCAGCGGTAACATTTTTATTTATATTCGTCTTTTTGAGCGCGTGTTATTCCATTTTTTGTTTAGCGGTATGATGATAAAGCATTGTTTTTTGCTCCGTTTTTTTTTTTTTTTATATACCGTGTTCACTACAGGGGTTAACTAGTGGGACAGTTTTATAGGTCAGGTCGTTCCGGACGCGGCAATACCAAATGTGTACTTTTATTGTTTTGTTTTTTTTCGTAATAATACAACCCCTGGCAAAAATTATGGAATCACCGGGCTCGGAGGATGTTCATTCAGTTGTTTAATGTTGTTGAAAAAAAGCAGATCACAGACATGGCACAAAACTAAAGTCATTTCAAATGGCAACTTTAGGGCTTTAAGAAACACTAAAAGAAATCAAGATAAAAAATGTGGTACTCAGTAAGGGTAATTTTTTTCAGACCAAGCAGAGGGTAAAAATTCTGGAATCACTCAATTCTGAGGAAAAAATTATGGAATCACCCCTTACATTTTCATTTCCAAAACTAACACCTGCATCAAATTCGATCTGCTCGTTAGTCTGCATCTAAAAAGGAGTGATCACACCTTGGAAAGCTGTTGCACCAAGTGGACTGACATTAATCATGGCTCCAACACGAGAGATGTCAATTGAAACAAAAGAGAGGATTATCAAACTCTTAAAAGAAGGTAAATCATCATGCAATGTTGCAAAAGATGTTGGTTGTTCACAGTCAGCTGTGTCTAAAATCTGGACCAAATACAAACAAAATGGGAAGGTTGTTAAAGGCAAACATACTGGTAGACCAAGGAAGACATCAAAGCATCAAGAACGGAAACTTAAAGCAATATGTCTCCAAAACAGGAAATGCACAACAAAACAAACGAGGAACGAATGGAGGAAACGAGTCAATGTCTGTGACTAAACTGTAAGAAACCGCCTAGAGGAAATGGGATTTACATACAGAAAAGCTAAACATAAGCCATCATTAACACCTAAACAGAAAAAAACAAGGTTACAATGGGTTAAGGAAAAGCAATCGTGGACTGTGGATGACTGGATGAAAGTCATATTCAGTGATGAATCGCAAATCTGCATTGGACAAGGTGATGATGCTGGAACTTTTGTTTGGTGCCGTTCCAATGAGATTTATAAAGATGACTGCATGAAGAGAACATGCAAATTTTCCACAGTCATTGATGATATGGGGCTGCATGTCAGGTAAAGGCACTGGGGAGATGGATGTCATTACATCTTCAATAAATGCCCAAGTTTACATTGATATTTTGGACAGTTTTCTTATCCCATCAATTGAAAGGATGTTTGGGGATGATGACATCATTTTTCAAGATGATAATGAATCCTGCCATAGAGAAAAAACTGTGAAAACATTCCTTGAAAGAAGACACATAAGGTCAATGTAATGGCCTGCAAATAGTCCAGATCTCAATCCAATTGAAAATCTTTGGTAGAAGTTGAAGAAAATGGTCCATTACAAGGCTCCAACCTGCAAAGCTGATCTGGCAACAGCAATCAGAGAAAGTTGGAGCCAGATTGATTAAGAGTACTGTTTATCACTCATTAAGTCCATGCCTCAGAGACGGCAAGCTGTTATTAAAGCTAGAGGTGGTGCAACAAAATACTAGTGATGTATTGGAGTGTTCTTTTGTGTGTTTGTTTTTCATGATTCCATAATTTTTTCCTCAGAATTGAGTGATTCCATAATTTTTTCCCTCTGCTTGGTCTGAAAAAAATTACCCTTACTGAGTACCACATTTTACATCTTGATTTCTTTTAGTGTTGCACTGCGCATGACCAAAATATCTTCCTGCTGTCTGGTGACCCGGATGTTGTCATGACGACATCGGGTCATCATGGCAACATCCGGGAAGCCGTGGCAGACAGCGCTGGAGGCCGGGAGAGGAGGTGAGTATTGCGATCACCTCCCCTTGCCCCCGCAATGCTGCGATCGACTTCGATCGCAGCATTGAGGGGGTTCATGGGCCGGGAGCGGTGCGGGACGGCTCTCTGCACATAGCACCAGGTGTCAGCTGTGACTATCAGCTGACACCCGGCGGCGATCGCTCTGCACCGCTTGTGTGCGGGCGCGATCGCCATATGACCTAATAGTACGTCATTGGTCCAATCGGCCCAGGTCACCATGACGTACTATTAGGTCACACATCAGAAAGGGGTTAAGTAAGCTGGGTAGTGTTACTGTACAGATAAGTGAACATTTTGGGGGGATTTAATACTCCATAACTTTAGAGTTATTCTCAAAATTTGTTTAAAGGGAATCTATCTGCAGGATTTCACCACCTAAATTATTTATATGTGCATGTAGTTCTTTCAAAGTCAAGTCCAGCCATACCTTTACATGGCCAGTCTATTCCTCTGTTACTGAGAAATCAGTGTTTGAATTGATATGCATATGAGACTGAAGAGCTGTAGTATGATCTGAAACCTTTGTCACTCCAGCTCTTAGCCCCCTCCGCCCAGCACAGCCTCCTCCTCCTGCTTGACTAATAGCTCCTTTGTCTAAATTCACACAGCGTAGAGGCTGTCAGTCAAACAGCAGGGGGAGCACTGGAGACAGAACCTTCAGATATAGAAATAGCTCTTTAGCCTCATTTGCATATCATTTAAACTCTGATTTCTCAGTAAAGGAGGAACAGGCTGGCCAAGTAAAAATATTGCTGGACTTCTTTTTGTAAAAGTTATAGTTTGGGGAGTGAAATTCTGCTGACAGATTCCATTAAAAGGGTGCATTTCACCAAACTTTTCATGTTGAACTGGAAACACTTTGTTTTTTGTTTTTATTTCACCTCTCCATTGCAGAGATTTCATCAAAGTATTTAGCACCTGATGAGTTAATTTTCGTTAAGTCCAAATGGGTGTTATCAGACCTCTTTCACTGGGGGCGTGTATTTTCTCCTAATATATTACACAGGCCAATCATAAGCAGGCAGCAACACACAGCAGAAATAGAACACACCGCCACCATAGCTTACAACAGGTTTCATTTGGGGGGAAATGGGCTGTGTCACATTACAAACCTTCTATCAGCTATCGTCATCTTATAGTATTGTCATCTTTGCCGTATTTTACCTCCCCCAACACTGCTTATCCAGAGATGTCGGTAATCACACTTGTGTATGTTGTGCTCAACTTGTAATCTCTCTGCTGTGAGATCAGAGCGGGGTCTCATTACATCTCACACATGAGTAGCCTGCCTGTTCTTGGCTAGAGACATAATGTCACCCTACTCTGATCTCACTGCAGAGCAATTACAAGTTGTGCATTACTCTGAGTTCTCAGCTCCAGACAGGCAATGTTGGAGAGGGGCAGTACAGCAGAGGTGAGTGCTTTGAGAGGGAGAGAGCTAATAGAAGGGTTTGTAATGTGATGCAACTAAATCCACCTGTACATCACTTCCCACTACCTTGACTCACAAGAGATCTAGTCGCTTGTCATATATCTCACACACTAAGAATCCTGCTCTAAGCTATGGTAGGGGCATGTTCCTTTTTTCTTTTTTTATGTTGTTGCTTGCTTATGGCTGGTCAGCACCATACAGTATATGTTTCACTGAAAATTATTTGTTACCACCAACTTTGACTTAACAAAAATGAACTCATTAGAGGCCAAATACTCTGATTGCTAATATCTCCACAACAGATAGGTGAAATTAATAAAAAAAATGAATAAAAATGTTTTATTCCACTCTGCAGCCACTATTACATCCTGTGTCCAGTTTAACATGAAAACTGTGGTGGAAAGTCCTCTTTAACCCCTTCACCCCAAGCCTGTTTTCACCTTCATGAACGGGCCAAATTTTACAATTCTGACCACTGTCACTTTATGAGTTAATAACTCTGGAATGCTTCAACGGATCCCCCTGATTCTGAGACTGTTTTTTCATGGCATGTTGCACTTCACGATAGTGGTAAAATTTCTTTTATATGACTTGCGTTTATTTGTGAAAAAAATGGAAATTTAGCAATTTTCAAACTTTCAATTTTTATGCCCTTAAATCATAGAGTTATGTCACACAAAATAGTTAATAAATAACATTTCCCACATGTCTACTTTACATCAGCACAATTTTGGAAACTATTTTTTTTTTGTTAAGTTATAATGTTTAAAAGTTTACCAGCGATTTCTCATTTTTCCAACAAAATTTACAAAACCATTTTTTTTAGGGACAACATCACATTTGAAGTCACTTTGAGGGGTCTATATGACAGAAAATACCCAAAAGTGACACCATTCTAAAAACTGCTCCCCTCAAGGTGCTCAAAACCACATTCAAGAAAATTAGTAACCCTTCATGTGCTTCACAGGAATTAATGGAATTTGGAGGAACAAACTGAACATATGACTTTTTTTCACAAAAATTTTACTTTAGACCCAAATTTTTCACGACGGTAACAGGAGAAAATAGACCCCAAAATTTGTTGTGCAATTTCTCTTGAGTATGCCAATACCCAATATGTGAAGGAAAACTACTGTTTGGGCGCACGCCAGGGTTCGGAAGGGAAGGAGCGCCATTTGACTTTTTAAATTCAAAATTTGCTGGAATAATTAGCGGACGCCATATCACGTTTGGGGAGCCCCTGATGTGCCTAAATAGTGGAAACCCCCCACAATTGACACCATTTTGGAAACTAGACCCCTCAGGGAACTTATCTATATTTGTCGTGAGCACCTTGAACCCCCAGGTGCTTTACAGAGGTTTATAACGTAGAGCTGGGAAAATTAAAAAAAAATCCCATTTTTCCCACAAAAAAAGTTCTTTTAGCCCCAAAAAGTTGTGTAATTTCTCCTGAGAACGTAGATACCCCATATGTGGGGGGAAACTATTGTTTGGGCGCACGGCAGGGCTCAGAAAGGAAGGAGTGACGTTTTGAACACAGACTTTGATGGTCTGCGGGTGTGCTATCGCATTTAGAGAGCCCCTAATGTGCCTAAACAGTGCAATACCCCCACAAGTTACCTCTTTTTGGAAATTAGACCCCTCAAGGAATTTATGTAGATGTGTGGTGAATGTTACAACGTGGATCTGTAAAAATTAAAAAACATATTTCTCACAAAAATGTTGTTTAGTCCCAAATTTTTCAATTTTCATAAAGATAGAGGGAGAAAATGGACCACACAATTTGTTGTGCAATGTTTCCTGTGCACGCCGATACCACATATGTGGTTGAAAACTACTTTTGAGGCACAGTGCAACGCTCAGAAGGGAAGAAGCACCATATTGGAGTTCAGATTTTGCTGGACTGGTTTGAGGGTGCTATGTCACATTGGCTGAGCCCCTGAGGTGCCAGAACAGCAGAACCCCCCTTAAGAGACCCTATTTTACAAACTACACCTCTCAATAAATTTATCTAGGCGTGCAGTGATCATAATGACACCACAGGTAGGTCACAGAATTTTATACTATTGAGCAGTGAAGAAAAAAATAATTTAATTTTTACTACCAAAATCTTGTTTTAGCCGCAGATTTTACATTTTTACACTGGGAAATGGGTGCAAATGGCACCAAAATTTCTCCCACAATTTCTGCTGAATGTAGAAATACCCCATATATGGCTGTACAGTACTGCTTAGCCACACGGCGAGGCCCGGGAGGGACGGAGCGCTATTGAACCGTTGGTTGTTTGAGAGACTCTGCACAAAGGTTTTCAGCTCTTTTTTTGAACCGTGCCATATTACAAAGATATCATCTATGAAACTAGTCCTTAGTAACACCTTCTCAATCAGAGGGAGTGGGTTGGTAAAAAGTTGTCTCCCAAAGGCCCAAAAATAGGTTGGCGTAAGATGGTGCGAACGCCTCACCTATGGCCGTACCTTGTAATTGAAGATAAAATGTCTCTTTGAAACAAAAGAAATTGTGGGAGAGAAAGAATCTCAACAGGGTAACAAGAAAATAACTTAAGTTACCATCCGTGTTAGTCATACCAAGAAAAGTTTCAACCGCCTCGATGCCATCTTGATGGCGAATTGACGTATACAATGACTCTACATCGAGGGTGACCAACCAAGTGCCTTCGTCCACATAGATGTTCTCCAATTTATTAAGCATGTCTTTTGTGTCTTTCAAATATGATGGTAATACTTCTACCATCGGTTTCAAATGATCATCCAAGAATTTACCTGCTTGTTCACAGAAACTGCCGTTCCCTGACACGATGGGGCAGCATAGAGGATTTAACAGGTTTTTATGTACCTTAGGTAGAAGGTAGAAATATGCAGCACATGGATTCTTTGGAATCAGGCCATCCTTGATGTCTTTCGTAATCACTCCTTTTTGAAATGCTTAATTCATGATCACTCCTAATTGAGTATGAAAGGAAGATGTTGGGTTAAATGTAAGCTTTTTTATAACATTCCCCATTCCTGAGTTGTCTAAACACCTCCCTTTCATACAGAGAAGTTGGCTATGGGAGGAAATTACCGCCCTTGTCGGTGTGCTGGATCACAGCGTCTTTTAACTGCTTTAATTCTTGTAATGCCTGTCTTTGCACAGGAGTGAGGTTGTCATTACTGATTTTTGCTGAAATCTTCCGAAAGTCCACACTCATAAGCTTAACGAACAACTCGATATTGGGGTATAAATTCAAAGAAGGAAACTTTTTCTCTTTAGCAAAGGTGAATTTACCTGTAATCTGAAGCCCTTCTTGTTTATTGCTCAATTCTTCCAAAATTTGAATCGCTTCCAATTCTCTGTTAGTCCATTCACCCTCTTCGCTGTGTTTTTCATGGAGCTTCTTTAAAATTAATTTGCGAGCAAAGAGGTGCAGGCCCTTCATGGCTGTAAAAAGGTCAAATGATGAAGTGGGAGAAAAAGTCAAGCCTAATCCTAGGACCTCAGTCTGTGAGGGAGAGAGTTGGATATTTGATAGGTTAATCACCTCTAAAGAGGAAGATTCAGATGTCCCAGAGGGAGTATACCTTTTACGATCATAATTTCTAGAATAGTTCCCTGCTTTCCATTTCCCTTTTCTGAATGAATACCTTGTTTTACCAATGTTGGAGTCAGATTCATCTTCAGTTGAGGATAATGAGGAAAGTGATGATGCATTCAAATTTGAATGTTTCCTGATGTTACCTTGTTGCCATCTATACACAGTCTTGTTTTGAAATTCCTGTAGATCACATTTAAATTTCCTTGTTTTCTGATCCTGCACCTCTTTCTCCCACACTGGAAATAATTTGTCCAATTCCTTTACAATGTTGCACTCTAGTCTTCAACTGGCCCAAAATAATCACTCCGCCAGAAGATAGTCACATTTCATAGATCTGTTTGAAACATCTGAATATACAAAGTTGTTGAGAAAAAAATCAAAAAAGACTTGAAAAAGAAAGACAACTTAAAAGATGGAAAGAGAAAGTGTTCCAGCTCACCATTACTTATTTCTGTGCTGTTCGGTGCTCGGATGACGGCTCTGCCATAACACGTGAGTATAAACAAAATAGAAAAATTTGTTCTCTTGATGAGTGTGTGGGGTGGAGTCACAGGTGCCCAATTCATTAAGAGGTTCGTCTTAAGGTGGTGTATACCTCGCCACAAATCTTACTTCAGTCACGGACTGTAGCATGATGTGAGGCATAAAGTCCGCTGGTGCTCGTAATGAATTTGAACGCCACCCCATCCCACCACACCTCCACCCATTTTGGCGTAAAAAAGAGAAGACACAAAATTTTAGCGCAACCTCACACTAACATTTTTGCTAATTTTCTAAGTATTTTACACCAGATTTCTGAAGTAAATACTTATAAATTGGGCTTTGATTTCTTTTACATCTATAGACAATTCCTGATTTTAATCTCCAATTTTGTTTGCTAAACATACTAAAAAATACCTAAAGACAATTCTACTGTATAAGAGCCCTGCATGCACAGTTACTCCATGATGTGTATTGATCATCAGAAATGTCCCACAGGTGTGTTCACCCTCAGGCCGGGTTCATAAGAGCGTACGCAAAATCAGCCATTTTATGTAAAAAAATAAATAAATATGATTTTCCATACTTATAGTCATCCGACATATACCATCAGTGTGTCCATTTTTTACGTCTGTCTGCAATTTTGCAATTCTTATGTCTGTTTTGTACATCTGTTTGGCATCAGTATTTTTACTTGAACAATTTAATAAATAAGTGCCAAATAAAGCTCAAAAGGCTAAAAACTGGATGAAAATAGTACATGATGCAATTTTTACTGTGTGAAATATCACTCACGTGAACTAGTACATTGCCGAAAATTAGTGTGCTGTCCATGTGTAGTTGTTGTGCACAGGGATTGCACACTGACCGAAAATAGTTGTCTGTGTCCCACCCTAGGTTTTGGTTACATCTGCATTTATGTTACCCTCACGCCCGGACTGACTGGCGAGAGCGTGATTAGTGATCCCACTGTACCATGAACTGAGGAGTGCCTGGAGGGGCGTAACTAAGTATCAACCCAATCCGACCAAGGTCGCACGGCGGCTTAGTCGACTCCGTGGACCAAGGAGGAACCAAGCAGAGGGACCAGGTGCGACTCCCGGTCAGACCAGGTCACAGTTGTTGACCCACACTGGGGAATGCAGGAACAGGCAGGTTAGACTGGCATACAGGCAGGTGGGTATTGGCAAGTATGGCTGGTATGCAGACAGGTGGGTACTGGCGAGTACGGCTGGTATGCAGACAGGTGGGCACTGGCAAGCACGGCTGGTATGCAGACAGGTGGGCACTGGCAAGCACGGCTGGTATGCCGACAGGTGGGCACTGGCAAGCACGGCTGGTATGCAGACAGGTGGGCAATGGCAAGCACGGCTGGTATGCAGACCGGGAGGTACTAGCAGGTTGGAGCGCAGGCTGGATAGGGTCCAGTACAGACTGGGAGACAGGTACAGAGTCGCAGATGCGGTAGACAAGCAGAGTAAAGCGAAACCGCCGGAGCGAAGGACAAGGCAGAGCAGAGAGGAACTGCTGGTGCGGTGAGCAAACAGAGCGGAGCGAAAACTGCAGGTGCGGTGGGCAAGGCAGAGCAGAGCGGAACCGCCGGAGCAGTGGACAAGGCAGAGCAGAGAGAAACCACAGGTGCGGTGGACAAGGCAGAGCAGAGCGGAACCGCCAGAGCGGTGGGAAAGGCAGAGCAGAGAGAAGCCGCCGGAGCGGTGGGCAAGGCAGAGCAGAGAGAAACCGCAGGTGCGGTGGACAACGCAGAGCAGAGCGGAACCGCCGGAGTGGTGGGCAAGGCAGAGCAGAGAGAAACCGCCGGAGCAGTGGGCAAGGCAGAGCAGAGAGAAGCCGCCGGAGCGGTGGGCAAGGCAGAGCAGAGAGAAACCGCTGCTGCGGTGAGCAAGGCAGAGCAGAGAGAAGCCGCCGGAGTGGTGGGCAAGTCAGAGCAGAGAGAAGCCACCGGAGAGGTGGGTAAGGCAGAGCAGAGGGAAGCCGCCAGAGCGGTGGGCAAGTCAGAGCAGAGAGAAACCGCCGGAGCAGTGGGCAAGACAGAGCGGAGCGAAACCACAGGTGCGGTGGACAAGGCAGAGAGGACAGGGCTCTGTTCACATGGAACAGACTGGAAAATACAAGAAGATACGGAGGAAGGGAAAAGGGACAAGCAGAACCAGATACACACAAGGTACTTACTATGAAGTAGAGAGTGGACACAAAACTCACAAACAGAAGTACAGAGACAATGAGTAGGAGTTAGGTGCAGGTTCAGATACTGCAGGAAAAGGGAAGGTACGGACATAGAGAAAAACAGGTAACAGGCTAGGGTACAGTTCAGACAGGAACTGCTACTGCAAAGAGATACAAGAACGAGCCTGGGTATACAGCCCCCAGAGATGGCGGAAACGGACAAAAAGGCACAGATAACAGGTCTGGGTATGCAGCCCCCAGAGATGGCGGAAACAGACAAGAAGACACAGAACTGGACCTGGCAACTTCAGAGTCAAGGAGAACACCGAATTATAGTGTTGCTCAGGCACCTCCTACTGGGTGGAGGGGGTTTAAATATCCAGTGACTCACAGCAATAGGCTGGAAACGCATTAGGGGTGCGCCCACAGCAGCTATAAGAATCAAAAAGTAACCGGGCCGCCGCCCTAAGCAGTCAGTCAAGAGAAATGCCCACAGCATGAACTGGAGCAAGATATGCAGGCTGGAGTGACAGGTAAGATTGCGGTCTTGCATAGTGGGAGGTGGTGTACTATGCAAGCACGCCGCCAGGGATGTTACAATTTAGCAATTCTGTTTCTCTGTTCAGAACCAGGAACAGAGAATGTAATTCATGAGGAGGGTGGCTCTGCTACATAGCTGGTACTGAAGCTTCCTAATACCGGTAATGGTGTCTGCTATTTTAAAGATAGTGGAAGCAAACAGCTGCACTATGTAACCAATGGTGGACATACCATTGATGCAACATGTACAACCCTATAGGGGCCCATGAGATAAGGGGGCTCACTTCTACCTTGAAAGCAGCACACAGCTTCTGTCACAGTCACATGAAAGTAGGCATTAAAAAAAGCAATTGGACTGTAAAGGGACCATATAAGATTTTTGAACAGGGGGCTGAGGCTCAGGTGGATGTGAGGGAGTCCTGGCACCCTATGCTATCACTAATACCTCCTAAGCCCAGGCTAACAGTTGCAAGAAGCCCTACTCCGTCACTTGGTCAGGCTTGGTCAAGCGGGTAAACACACGGATCCAATTACATCTCCAAATTGCAGACTTCACTGGTTCAGTAAGTTCTTTGGCCCCTGTGGACATGTCCTTTATTGGAGACGCCTGGGAAATGTGCAGTCTCCTTGGGGCCGGGATGGTCTCTCCTTTTTCCTGGGATCAATCTGACATTCCGGGAGAGATGGAAAGTATGTTCTATAAGTAAATAAAAAGGTGTTAAAATGTATTGAAATAAATAGCAGACGTAACCTTGACTTTTTGCCACCACTCTCCAGGCGTGTTACACACTAGCGGATTGTTGGAGGTTCGAATTCGCCTGTTAATATGGATTTTCCCAGGAAATTCAATTGACAGCGAAGTTATAATTGAATGTTCTTTATTATGCTCGGGGGGTCTCTCCATAAACCTGGGGAATAATAAATATGAGAAGTAAAAAAACCTAATACCTCAACGCTTACCTCTTTGGAGGTCTTACTGCTCGCTGTCCGGTCCAGTCTATTCTTTAAGCAGTCATGTCCCCGAACTTCTGGCTGTGATAAGGCTTCTGGACTGACTGAACGTCATAAAGTCATGTCGTTATGCAGTGAACCCCAAGGCCTGGCTGCGGCCAGAAGTCTCGGCTTATGGTGAAGAACGGACAGATGAGCATTGCCAAGGCTGAAAGAAGAGGCACAGAGGATGGGATGGTGGGCAGCGAGCACTAAGGCAGCTGGAGAGGTGAGCAGTGAGGTATTAGGTTTTTTTTGTTTGCTGTTTACTAGTGATGAGCAAGCGTGTTCGGTTAAACCTTTCGGCGAGCATGCTCGTTTGCTCGCCGAGTAGCTTTGGCGTGCTCGAATGTTATGTTTTAGTCACTCCGTGTGCATGATTTGCGATTGACAGCTTTAATACATGTGAGGAATTCCTAACAAACAGGAACGCTTCAACGGATCCCCCTAATTCTGAGATTGTTTATTCGTGACATATTGTACTTCATGATTGTGGTAAAATTTCTTCGATATCACTTGCGTTTATTTGTGAAAAAAAACGGAAATTTGGTGAAAATTTTGAAAATTTTGCAATTTTCAAAATTTGAATTTTTATGCCCACAAAATAGTTAATAAGTAACATTTCCCACATGTCTACTTTACATCAGCACAATTTTGGAACCAAAATTTTCTTTTATTGGGGAGCTATAAGGGTTAAAAGATGACCAGCGATTTCTCATTTTTCCAACAAAATTTACAAAACCATTTTTTCAGGGACCACATCACATTTAAAGTCACTTTAAGGGGCCTTTATGACAGAAATGCCCAAAAGTGACACCATTCTAAAAACTGCACCCCTCAAGGTGCTCAAAACCACATTCAAGAACTTTATTAATCCTTCACGTGCTTCACAGGAATTTTTGGAATGTGGAAGAAAAAAATTAACATTTAACTTTTTTCACAAAAATGTTACTTTAGACCCAATTTTTTTTATTTTCGCAGGGGTAACAGGAAAAAATGGACCCCAAAATTTGTTGTGCAATTTCTCCTGAGTAAGCAGATACCCCATATGTGGGGGAAAACCGCTGTTTGGGCGCATGGCAGGGTTCGGAAGCGAAGGAGCGCCATTTGACTTTTTGAATGTAAAATTTCCTTGAATAATTAGCGGACGTCATGTTGCATTTGGGGAACCCCTGATGTGCCTAAACAGTGGAAACCACCACAAGTGACACCATTTTGGAAACTAGACCCCTCAGGGAACTTATCTAGATGTGTGGTGAGCACCTTGAACCCCCAGGTGCTTCACAGAAGTTTATAACATTGAGCCGTAAAAATAAAATTTTCACATTTTTCCCACAAAAATGTTTTTCAGCCCCCAATTTTGCATTTTCATAAGGGTAACAGGATAAATTGCACCATGTAGTTTGTTGTGCAATTTCTCCTGAGTAAGCAGATACCCCATATGTGGGGGAAAACCACTGTTTGGGCGCACGGCAGGGTTCGGAAGGGAAGGAGCGCCATTTGACTTTTTGAATGTAAAATTTGCTTGAATAATTAGCAGATGTGCCCCTGATGTGCCTAAACAGTGGAAACCCCCAACAAGTGACACCATTTTGGAAACTAGACCCCTCAGGGAACTTAACTAGATGTGTGGTGAGTACCTTGAACCCCCAAGTCCTTTACAGAAGTTTATAACATGGAGCCGTGAAAATAAAAAAATCAAATCTTTTCCACAAAAATGATGTTTTAGCCCCAATTTTTTTATTTTCACAAGGGTAAGAGGAGAAAATGGACCCCAAAAACTTTTGTGCAATTTCTCCTGAGTACGCCAATACCCCATATGTAGGGAAAATACAGTGTTTGGGCGCACGGCAGAGTTCAGAAGGGAAGGATCACGGTGTGACTTTTTGAACGCAAAATCGTCTGGAATTGAGAGGGGACGCCATGTCGCGTTTGGAGAGCCCCTGATGTGCCTAAATAGTTGAAACCCCCCACAAGTGACCCAATTTTGGAAACTACACCCCTCAAGGATTTTATCAAGGGGTATAGTGAACATTTTGAACCCAGAGGTACGACACAGAATTTGATGACATTAGGTCATCATATTGAATAAGTTGTCATTACTCTTGAGCGCAAGTGCTCGCTACTTGAGTTTGCATCGGGTACTCAGGTATGCACCATGTATCACGGGTGCTCAAGTGAAATGCTTGAGTCCCCGCCCGCATGTTTCACAGTTATTAGACACCCCCAAAAAAACATGCGGGGATCGCTCGTGCATGGCAGGCAATCCCCACGAGGTTTTTTTGGCCGCAAAGCATATGGGGCGGAGACTCGAGCACCCGCGATACTCAGTGCATACCCGAGCACCCGATGCAAACTCAAGTAGCGAGCACTTGCGTTCAACACTAGTTGCCATATCGTCATCTTTTTTTTTTTTTTTTACTTTTGAAAAAAAAAAACAACCCCAACCCTAACATTAGCACAACCCCAACCCCAGCCCTAGCGTTTATTTTTTACCCTGTTCCTCGTGCGGTATAAGTGATTAGACGACTTTATACTTCGGGTCTGTGCAATTACAGTGATACCAGAATCATATCGGGTTTTTATGATTGACAGCTGTCACACACTAAAAGACACATATTTTGTAAAATCTAGTTTTTGCATCGCCATATTTTGAGAGCTATAATTTTTCCATATTTTGGCCTACAGAGTCATGTGACGGCTTGTTTTTTGCGGGATGAGTAGACGTTTTTATTGGTGCCACTTTCAGGCACTTGACATTTTTTGATCGCTTTCTATTCCAGCTTTTGGGAGGCAGAATAAACAAAAACCAACAATTCAGGAATTATTATTTTATTTTTATGCTGTTCTGCGTGTGGTGAAATTGATAAGGTAGCTTTATTCTTCGGGTCAGTACATTTACAGCGGTACCACATTTATATAGTTTTTCTATGTTTTGGCGCTTTTACACAATAAAAGCTATTTTATAGAAAAACATTTTTTTTTGCATCGCTTTATTCTGAGAGCTATAACTTTTTGATTTTTCAGATAATGGAGCTGTGTGGTGGCTTGTTTTTTGTGGGACAAGATGACATTTTCAGCGGTACCATTTTTATTTATATTCGTCTTTTTGATCGCGTGTTATTCCATTTTTTGCTTGGCGGTATGATGATAAAGCATTGTTTTTTGCTTCGTTTTTTATTTTTATTTTTTACCGTGTTCACTGAAGGGGTTAACTAGTGGAACAGGTTTATAGGTCAGGTCATTACGGACGCAGCGATAACAAATACTTTTATTGTTTTTTTTTCATAATAATATTTATTGATGGGTACATTATATTTTTATTTTTAGTGGATTATTTTTTTTATTATATTTTTCCAATTTTTTTACATTTTTTTTTCACTTTCTGAGAGTTTTTTTTTACTTTTTTACTTTGTCCCACTATGGGACTTTCACTTTTTTTATTCTGATCGCCTGTGTAGCATAGGGATGGAGCACCATCCCTGTGCTATGCAAGCAGTCAGCGCTGCACAGTGATAAGATTGTTTGGTCATGCACTGCGCATGACCAAACAATCTTACTGCTGTCTGGTGACCCGGATGTTGTCATGACGACATTGGCTCGTCATGGCAACACCCGGGAAGCCGCGGCAGACAGCGCTGGAGGCCGGAAGAGGAGGTGAGTATACTGATCACCTCCCCTTAGCCACCGCAATGCTGCGATCGACTTCGATCGCAGCATTGTGGGGGTTAATGTGCCGGGAGCGGTGCGGGACCGCTCCCTGCACAAAGTACCGGGTGTGAGCTGTGACAATCAGCTGACACCCGGTGGCGATCGTGCCCGCACAGCCTGTGTGCGCGCGCGATCGCGATGACATACTAATACGGGTCAGGCTCTTAAAGCCCAGAGCACAGACGTGTATTAGTACGTCATGGGCTTTAAAGGGGTTAAACATGTTTTACTCCACAGAAAGAATCAGCTGTGATCCCGTGCTGTAATGTCTGTATTCTCTTTTGCTTCCTCACCTGCCCAGGAGATGTGGTATGATCAGACCATGTTCCTGTACGGTCAGGCACGGCCATTACACAGTACACAGCAGGGGCACTTTTATAAGATTATCTCAGCATAGGAACATTTTATTTAAACACATCCAATTGTGAAACTTATTATTCCAAGATCTAGTGAATAAAATGAACCTTTGTTCATGTGAAAACTCCTTTAAGTGTGACAATATTTTGGTGTTTTGTGAAACATGATCTTTTTGTGCGAATAAGTTGCAAAAAGGCTAAAACCCAAAAATAAAGACAATTTTTTACTATTTTATGCAAAATTCATGAACCGCGTGAGTCATCTTTACGAATTTGGGTTATAAAAGTGCAAAAATAAATAAAAATGTCAGATTAAAAGAATGCAAATAATGAATATGGGCCTATTTTCTTATGTCTCCTCACATGAAGCAATATTTTATTCCATGAAGAGGCAAACATGACTTTGTGCGTTATCGTACCTCCAAGTGTAGGCAAAAATAGTTGCTCAAATTGCTAAAAATGTATAGAATTGTGCTACATTACAACCCAGATAACGCCATTTTTGAAGTGCGAGCCATTGACAAGAGTCTCCTCAGTCAGGAAAGGCTTTGTCCCGAGTACAAAATAACGGAATTCCCTGATGTTTCCACTAGATGGCGCGGTAGAGATTAATAGCATTCCGTCTCTACGGCTTCCCTACTAGGTACCACTTCGCCGGGCTTGTTGACGCTGCAGCACTCACTTCCGGCTGCTCAGGTAGGCGGGGCGCTCGCTGATGTCATCACTATGTGCGGTCACATGGAAGTGATGTCATCAGCGGCTGTGTAGACGCTTCGCCTGTGTATCCGGGTGAGGGAGCGGAGAAGGTGTAAGTTGTGGCTGCCGCTACGGCTCCGTTACCTGTTATGTGTGGGTTGTGCTGCTGATCTTATTTGCGCTTTTCTTCCGGTTATTCCGCGCAGACACTTTGCTGACAGTTGTGGCATAGTGGGCTCAGTGAGCTCCGGGGTGGAAGCTGCACGTGATGTGCTTGTGAGCTCGGGCAGCCATGTACCGTCTGCTCTGCGGCATACAGCAGCCTTCAGGGTATATGAACGGGGACCTGCCATCAGGTCTTCTACCCCAGACTAACGCCTTGTGTGTATGGGCTCTGTACTGCAGGGCTGAGGCTAGCTCTGCTTTACTGATGCTGGTTTCATGTATTATGCTCACTTATATAGCGCCATTACTATTGTCATCGCTGTCCCAATTGGGGCTCACAATCTACATCCCCTATCAGTATGTCTTTGCAGTGTGGGAGGAAACCCACGCAAACACGGGGAGAACATACAAGTGCAGGGGACGAGCACCGCAAGTACAGCTCTCCTGCCTCTTCCCTTTCCTCCCCGCCGCCTGTCAGTGATTGACAGCTCTCTTTTCTTTCAGTGACCTATCTAGTGCGAGTGCCATCATTCCCCATGATGGTGCAAGCACAGAAAGCTCCTGAAAAGATAAAGTGTCAGTTGTTCCAGACGCTGATTGTATTTTTTTATTTTTTTTTAATTTTATCTTTATTCGTCAGAAATTTCAAGAATAATAGTCAAAAGGCACAAATATCCCACAGTAAAAATAGTAGTAAAACCCCCCAACAGAGAAATACATCAATAAAGATGGATGTACAGAGCAGAAAGAACTGCTGAAACTTTTAAAAACTTGTATCCATCCATAACAGTCAAACCAAATGTGCATTGTAGTGCAGAATAAACCATTTTCTAATAATACAAAATAAGTAGAGAAAGAAAGACTAAATGGAAGTTAGTCAGACAAGGGGTCTTGGATCCAAAGGCTCAGCTTTCCCCAATCAGGGCCCGATAATCATCAGAGGTTCCTAATTCCATCCAGTAAAACCAAGTTATGTAGAAACGCTCATGAATTACTATAGAGGTGAATTTACCTGTTTAATTTGACAACTCACTGTATTCTGCGCTGAAGCAAGCGAACGGGCTTCTTCACTGCTGCTGCTCCGTTCTGCGCCAGTCATTCTAGTTAAAAAGTCAGTCAGTGTTTGGCTCAAAATATGCAGATTTCACCTCACACTGTTAATTTCATCAGGAGCTGTCTGTGCATGAACCGTCATGGGGATGTGGTGCTTGCACTAGATTGAGGGCAGGTCACTAAAAGAAAAGTGATTTGTTAATCACTGACAGGTGTTGGGAGCGGAGGATAGGGAAGAGAGGCAGCAGAGCTGTGAGTGCACTCCCCGCCCACTGCACTTGCAGCTTACGTACATGTCAATTCAATGATAAATATCTCTACAACCGACAGCTTTGTAAAGTAAAGCTCAGCAATACAGTGCCCATACACAGAAGCCATTTGTTTGGGATAGAAAACCTAATGACAGGTTCCCTTTAACAACATGTTATTAACTTGTCTTATACTGACAGTCATGTGATGTTTTCTTCTCCATCCATACATTCTGCACGTTCCCTGTTGTGGGATATGAGATGACAGCTGTCAATGCTGTGTCAAATGCTACCACAATCATATATTCTGCATCTTATCTATGTTGTGGACATATCAGAACAGTTTATTATAGGGAATCCACTTTGGAGACATTTTTTTTAAAATGCATGTATTTGAGGCTGGAAATTATGTTTGCAGTTTAATTTCATTAAAATTTTGCACAGTTTTTTTTTAGTTATTTTTTTACCAGTTTTGTTTCTGTGCACATTCATCTTTGATGTGGTGTATGGTCGTAAATCAGGCGACAGGAACTCAGAAAAAGACTTACAAACTCTCCCATTGGAGAATCAGAATGAGCTCAATGACTGATCATCAGTTATCTCACTCTGCAGCCAGCAATAGACAGTGTAAGTCCACGGCCCACTATCAGTATTTAGTCAGTATTTTTTTTTCAGTATTTGGAGCCAAAACCAGGTGCAGAACAATCAGAGAAAAGGTATAATAGAAACAAGTCACCAATTCTGCATTTATCACCCACTCCTGAGAAAATACTGACCAAATACTGTTAGTGGGGCCGTGGCCTAGCTCACAGGCTTTAGAAAAAAAGAACAGTGCAACATTGTTTAATGTAACACAATTGTGAAAATGATTTAGTAAAAAATATATGCATTTAAATGGGTCTTCTCAAGCTGTCATTTGAGCAGCTCGAGCTATGCAGCCATCTCACTTCCTGATCTCTGGCAGGGCGGCTCTCCTGGTGAGCAGAATAACTGTAGTACTATACAGCTCTGCACAAGTTCTGCTGTATTCAGTTCTCAGTGGCTTGTTATGTAGCCTACACTGCTATCCCTATATTTTTGCATAGTGATAGCAGGGTATTTGAACAAACACACAACTGGATAGGGATAGCTGATAGACTAGTGATGATCAAGTAGGTTTCATTAACCTTTTCGGCGAGCATGCTCGGGTGCTCGCCGAGTATTTTGGCGTGCTTGGCATTTGTTTTAATGTTGCCGCGCCTGCAAGTGTCACGGCTGTTAGACAGCTGTGAGACATGCAGAGATTCCTGGAATGTAACTGTGCATTTTTGGCCAGGGTCTGAGCAGGCACTTGTGGCTGAGCTAAATGAAAACCAGCTGTACACTATGAAAGATAACCTCTCTCATTCAGTGGCATAACTAGAGTCTAGTGTTGAGCGAACATGCTCGACACTGCTCGGTACTCGCCCGAGCATCACGCTACTCGGGATGTTCGGCGAGCACCGAGCATTTCCGGGTTACTCGGGCGAGAGCTCGGGTCTCCGCCCTGCATGTTTGGCGCTCTTTACAGAGCCAATGAACATGCAGGGATTGACAGCCAGTCACTGTAATGCTGCAGCCATGTTGGTTGTGGGCATTGCAGTGATTGGTTGGCCGCACAGCGTCACCTCGAGTATTTAAAACCGGGCGCCGCCATCTTGGACACAGTCGCTCCGGATTAGACAGTGTAGGGACAGCGCTGCTGATTTAGGGAGAGATATAAACTGCAAAATAGTTAGTGTAGGGTCTGTAAAGGCTGCCAGAACAAACAAACAGTCCTTTTCAGGACTAATATCCATCCCAGATACCAGGCAGGCAGGCTGTATAGGAGACACAGTGGTTATACCAGCAAATGCTGCATTACAGTCCTGTGTGCTCCTGTTGCTGAAATTGCTGGACTTGGCACCAGGTGTCGGGGGCCAGGAAAAATCCTCTTTTTTTCCTCCTTCACACTGTACAAATACCAGTCTTATTAACCTTTTGGTGTGTCGCCACCCCCCCCCCCCCCAAAAAAAAAACAAAAAATGTGTCTCTGATTTTTCAGACACAAATATAACTGTTGAAAATAGTCTGGTGTAGGCTAGAGAAACAGAAGTGTTGTTTTGCGCTTCCACGGTTCAAACCTCTGTATTATCCATTTTGGGCCATTTGTATCTAAAAAAAAAAAAAAACAGTTTGAGTGTGTCGCTCACTGTTCAGCCGCAAATATCTCTATTTAAAAAAGTGTGGTATACCCCAGTAAACAATAACTGTGGTTTTGCCATCCCACGGTAAAAAAATCTCTATTATTCAGGTTTTGGTATATTTTCCGTAAAGAAAAACAGTAGTGTCTCCTGACTGTTGTGACACAAAAATATATCTGTTGAAAATAGTCTTGTGTAGGCCCGACATCCCAGTGTGGTTTCGCAGTTCCACGGGTCAAATCGCTGTACTATCCAGTTTTGGGCCTTTGGTATCTAAAAAAAAAAGCAGTTTGAGTGTGTCGCTCACTGTTCAGCCGCAAATATCTCTATTTAAAAAAGTGTGGTATACCCCAGTAAACAATAATTGTGGTTTTCCTCTTCCACGGTTCTAATCTACTCTATATTACCCTTTTTCCATTGATGGTGCAAGTGTAAGCTATTTTACTTCATTTACAATGGGCAAGGCGTGTGGCAAGGGACGTGGAAGTGGACGTTCTGGTGATGGTTCTTGCAGAGGACGGGGCCGTAGCCAAGGTGAAAATGTGCCACAACCAACAGCCACATCTTCTCGCTCCCACTTCTTGACCGAATTACTAGGGAAGCACAGAACAACACCAGTGAGAACTGATCAGTGTGAACAGGTTATTAATTGGATAGCAGATAATACTTCCAGTTACCTGGGCACCACCAACTCCGGTCTGTCTTCCACACGGTCAACTCTTAGTAGCCGTGAGTCTCGACCGCATACTCCTCCTCACCCTGATGCTTCTTCCTCCCACCATGCCGAGTATCGTCAGACAGCAAGTGATCCCACACTTGGACACTCTGAAGAGCTGTTCACTGGTCCATATCCATATTTGGGCCCCTCGCCTGATGCGCTTGAAGTGGTGGAAGAGGAGATCCCATGTTGCGATGCCCAAATATTTGAACAGCCACGGCCACAGGAAGTCGACGTTGGCAATCTGTCACAAGAGGTGGACGATGACGAGACACAATTGCCAGGAAGTGAGGAGGAGGAGGATCATGGTGCGCAAGTGGAAGAGGAGCCGGTAATGATCTAGTAACTGACCCAACGTGGCAGGAGGACATACTGAGTGAGGCCAGCAGCACACAGGGGGAGGGAGGCAGAGTACCCCAACAGGCAGGAAGAAGCAGTGTGGTGGCCGCAGACAGAAGGCAGGCAACCGTTCCCGGTAACACCAACACGAGGGACGTTGCCAGTACAAGCGGTAGGTCTTCCAGAGTCTGGAATTTTTTTAAAGACTCTGCTGATAACCCCAAAAAGGCCATATGTTCCACCTGCCATGCCAGCATCAGCAGGGGTGACAAAACTACCAGCCTGACCACGACCAGCATGATCAGGCACATGGCAGCAAAGCACCCGACTTTGTGGGGCGAAACCTAGGGTCCACGACCAGTGTCAGCGGGTGTCACCACTGCTTCTTCCACTGTTGTGCGTGCAATAGAACCCCCTGTTGTGTGTGCAAGGCAATCCCCTGTCCATACTGCATGTAAAGATGCCCCCTCCTCTCAGTCTTCACTTGTTATGGCAGTTTCTCAAGAAACAGCATCAACGTCCACGTCCCACCGCAGCGTTCAATTGTCCATATCCCAGACCTTTGAACGAAAGCGGAAATTTGCAGCTGACGCCCCACAGGCCACAGTCCTAAATTCGCACATTTCACGACTGCTTGCGTTGGAAATGCTGCCTTTTAGGCTGGTGGAGACGGAATCCTTCCGCAATCTTATGGCGGTGGCCGTCCCTCGGTACTCGGTCCCCAGCCGACACTATTTTGCCCTGTGTGCCATCCCCGCACTACACAAGCACGTGTCCCAAAGCATCTGCCGTGCCCTCAACAACGCAGTTACTGGGAGAGTCCACCTGACAACGGACACGTGGACAAGTGCTTGTGGCCAGGGACGGTACATCTCTCTGACGGCACACTGGGTAAACATAGTGGAAGCCGGGACCCAGTCGGACCTTGGGACGGAACACATCCTCCCCACACCGAGGATTGCGGGCCCTATGTCAGTCAGAGCTGCCCCCACAGTGTACAGCTCCTGCGCATCCTCCTCCTCCTCATTCAGCCTCCATCTCAGATATCACCACATCAGTTACAAGCTGGAAGCATTGCAGTACTGCCTCCGCCAAGCGGCAACAGGCTGTGCTGAAACTCATAAGCTTAGGTGATAAACCTCACACTGCTTGTGAGTTGTGGACAGCTGTGAAAGAGCAGGCAGATCTGTGGCTGAGACCGCTGAACCTACATCCCGGCATGGTCGTGTGTGACAATGGCTGTAACCTGGTGGCGGCTCTGAGGCGAGGTGAGATCACACACATACCATGCCTGGCTCATGTGCTTAACCTCGTGGTTCAGCGGTTTCTTAAATCGTACCCCGAGTTGCCAGATCTGCTCGTGAAAGTACGCCGCCTGTCAGCTCATTTTCGCAAGTCGGCTACAGCTTCCGCCGCCCTTGCGGTGTTGCAGCAGCGTTTGCAGCTTCCGGCACACCGACTGGTGTGTGATGTCCCCACACGTTGGAACTCTACCCTCCACATGTTGAAAAGGATTTGTGAGCAGAAGAGAGCAGTTGTGGAGTACCAGCTGCAACAAGGCCGTCGATATTCAGGTCAGACTCCACACATAAGACCTCAGGAGTGGACCTGGATGTCTGACATATGTACCATCCTGACAAACTTAGAGGAGGCCACCAAGATGGTGAGTGGCGATGACGCCATCATTAGTGTCAGCATCCCACTTGTCTGTCTTTTGCAACACTCTCTGCAGAGAATTAAAGAGGAGGCATTGCAGCCAGAGTATGATGAGATGGATCAAGAAGCCGTAGCGGGCGATTACACACAGCCCAGCCTCATCTCATCCCAACGTGCATTGGGGGACAATGAGGGAGAGGAGGAGGAGGAGGAGGAGGAAGAACAGGAGCTGCTATCATGCGTTGTAGACGGTAGTACCTGTACAAGTGTCATACCGTCGGTTCAGCGTGGGTGGCCTGAGGACAGGGGGAGGAGGAGGAGAGCATGGTCAGTCGTCATCTTGGTGAGGACACAGAAATCTTGCCCGCTACCAGTCTGGCACGCATGGCTGACTTTGTTACGCTGCCTTAACCGTGACCCTCGCGTTGTCAAAATGTTGGGTGACAGTCATTACTGGTTGGTGACACTTGTAGACCCCCGCTACAAGGAGAACTTTCACTCTCTTATTCCTGAGGTTGAGAGGTCTACAAAAATGGGGCAGTACCAGAAGGCCCTTGCTGCAGAACTCTTAAAAAAAATTCCCATCTGAACACGCTAGCGGCAGAGGTCACAGTTCGTTGCCCAACCAAGGCGTACAAGCGAGAGAGATGCAACTCCAATCCGGCAGAGGCAGGGGAACACTGTCAACGTTCTGGGACAGTTTTCTGACACCCGCCCAGCTTACAGGCCCTGAGGCGCGGGGTACTCTCACAAGGAGTGGAAAGTTTCAAAAGATGGTGAGGGAGTACCTTGCCGACCGTACCAGCGTCCTCCGTGATTCCTCTGTGTCTTTTAATTATTGGGTATCCAAGTTGGAGACTTGGAATGAACTCGCTCTGTACGCCTTGGAGGTCCTGGCCTGCCCTGCCGCTAGCGTGTTATCGGAGCGTGTTTTTAGTGCCGCTGGGGGAATTATAACTGATAAGCGCACTCGCCTGTCAACTGACAATGCTGACAAGCTGACCCTTATCAAAATGAACAAGGGCTGGATTGGGCCAGACTTCTCATCACCACCAAATGACAGCAGAGTAACATAAAGTCAAATCCACTGTGTTATTTTGGGAGGGTATACGCTTCCTCGTTTCGGCTGTTTAATCTTCTTCTCCTTATCCTCAGCCCCCACCACCGCTATACCACCAGGGTTCCAGCATTGCAAGTTCCTCCGTCCTTATTTTTGGCAGCTTTTGCTTGCAAGGCATAAGCAAATACTATGGGACACCCACTCCCCAATAATGGGACTTATGTTTGTAATATGCTGTACTGCATGTGACGCGCCCCCTGGGCCGTGTGTACACGTGTGTGGGATACCCGGTGCCGGGTCTCTGGGGTCTGTAGTCTCCGTGGCGGTGACCAGTCCCGTGGCTCAGGCTGGTCAAACCAGTGGCAGTCTTTCTTAGGTTTTGAGGTTAATTGTCCGACTGCGCCACCCGTGGATTGCGGTCAGGGAGTACCACCGCTGCGAGGCCGACAGCTGAGGCTGGTGTTGTGTGCGCAGCAGAGAATGGGATAACTCCCCACGGGAGGAGTATAGCCTCAGGGCAGTGAGTGTGGATGATGGGGGTGATGGTGCACGAGCGCAGCAGGAACGACTCAGAGTCTTTGCAGTGCAGTTCAGGGTCTTTACTGATGATTATAAGGTAGACCCTCCCGGGAGTACTGGCTAGCATAAGAGGCCTGGTCAGTCTGTGAGCAAGCAGGAGTTCCCCTGGCCAGGTGGAGTTGTAGGCCTCCCCGTCTGTCTGCACTCTTCCTGGCTACCTTGCTGTAAGCGGGTAGAAGTAGCCCACGTCCCTGAGTGTACCGTGTAGTGCTCACCCGTATGGCTGGTGACTTGGGGCCTTCTGTTAGCCTCCGCTCCACGACGGCGGTGCTGGTCCCTTGCTTGTGACTTCTATGGCCAGAGGACCTGAAATCCCCTGCTGGCTGGTTTCTACTGCTGGATATATAAGTCCTCACAGCCTCGGACTCCTGTGTCCGGTTCCTATTGTCTTCTGCCAGGGCGAGCTCTGCTCAGCTTCCAGCCCCTGGTCTTTAGCTCCTAGCTCCTACAGAGCTCCTTGCTGTTACTTTCCCTTGCTCTCACTCTGACTCTGACTGTTCTCTGACTCGCTCAACCCCGCCCCAGATCCAGTTTATAAGGGCAGAATTCTCCCCTCCCAGGACTAGGGCAGGAGGATGTTGCATGTTTAAGGGATCCTGACCAGGAAACCTCCCACTTGCTCTCCGACGTAATATCTCTATTACTGTGGTGACCAGACCCCTGGGGTGCCACACATGGCTCTTGTAAGGGGCATTGCAGTTCCTCATAATTTTTGGAAAGCCTTCCATTCACTGCTTAGGCCAACAGTGCACAGGAAACCCAGTTGCTATAAATGGAAATAAAGGTTTAGTTAACTCCCTCTGACCTCCATGTCATTTCCAAGGGGCATTGGAGTGCCTCGAAATTTTTGGTAGGCATTGCACTCACTGTATGCCCTATAACTGTGTAGCCGAACCGCTCCTTTTGTTACATAGACATATCCTACAAGACATATCTGGTTGACTGGCCTGATATTGATGTGAATGGTCCTTGTTCCTCCTGCTCTTTCTCCTTTGCCACCACCTCATCCATCATTCATCACCTGAAGCTTTGTTTTAACGGGAGTCATAGAACTTGGATAGTAGCAGGAAAACATCCAGCAATCCTCGGAGGAGGTAGGATATGCGCCAAAACGCTGACCACCTCAGGCCTAGCCGCTACTACATACATGCGCTTGCATTACAACAAAGCAAAGCAGATGCTAACTTCTATCATCCTCATCATGCTCCTCACCTTGGCGCTCTCAACTCCCCTGATGGAGAAGCCAGGGCCCACCGGAGGAGTCTGATAGTCCGGTGGGCTCGGCCAATGCTGCCCTAAAGCAGGCCAGGCTAAAAAAAGTGTGGGAAAGGTTACCGGGACAAATAGGGGTGGCTGGGGACCGAGTATGGACAGCCGGCCACCCCCTGGAGGCTGGGGAGCAAGCGGGGACACCCGGCCACCAGGCGGCTGGGGACTGAGTATGGATACCAGGCCGCCGACACAGCCATGGTGTGGTGGCCAGATTCCGCCTCCACATGCCTAAAAGGCCCAATTTAAAGTGCAAGTAAGCAGTATGGTATTGCAGCCTGGGGGTGGGTGGGTGGCAGGCTGCATACTTGCGCTTGCATTGCAAGGAATGGGAGAGGTACAATTGAACACTGCCCTGGGACAAGGACTTGAATGGGGATAGTTGCAAGTCTGCAACGACAGGTGCAAGGTGGGAGGCATCTTCGCATGTACCATGAACAGGGGTTTGGCATGCACACACTACAGCGGAATAGGCTCTCCTTCCCACTAAATGTACTGGGGAGGGCACAGGTAATGTTTTGGTATACGCGCTTAATCTTATGTATAAGGCACACCAGGACAAATAGGGGCGGCTGGGGACTGAGTATGGATACCTCGCTGCCGAAGCAGCCATGAGGTAGTGGCCAGCTTTGGCCTCCTCCAAACTAAAAGGCCCCATTTCAAGTGCAAGCTAGCAGTATGGAATTGCAGTCTGGGGGTGGGTGGGTGGCAGGCTGCACACTTACACTTGCATTAAAAGAAAACATACCAGATGCTAACTTCTGTCATCATCATCATGCTCCTCACCTTGGTACTCTCAACTCCACCGATGGAGAAGTCAGGGCCCACCGGAGGAGTCTGGTTCTCTGGTGGGCTCGTCCAATGCTGCCTAAAGCAGGCCCTGCTAAGAAAAGTGTGTGGGGGGATGTTCCAAGGAGAAATAGGGGCGGCTGGGGACCGTTTATGGACACCCGGCTGCCCCCAGGCGACTGGGGACCGTGTGTGGACACCCGGCCGCGGGTCAGCTGGGGACTGAGTATGGACACCCGGCCGCCGGGCGGCTGGGGACTGAGTATGGATTCCAGGCCGCCAACACAGCCATGACGTGGTGGCCAGATTCCGCCTCCACATGCCTAAAAGGCCCAATTTCAAGTTCAAGCAAGCAAGCAGTATGGTATTGCAGCCTGGGGGTGGGTGGGTGGCAGGCTGCATACTTGCGCTTGTGTTGCAAGGAATGGGGGAGGTACAATTGAACACTGCCCTGGGACTAGAACTTGCATGGGGATAGTTGCAAGTCTGCATCTTCTGATGCTGCAAGGATCACTTATGATGGGCACACTTTTAGACAGTGACCTGGGAGTCAGAGATGCTTCCAGGGGTCTTCCCCATGCTGTTCCCATGTCTTTTCAGCACTTTATGCATGTGTCACACAGCACATGACCAGATAAGGTTGTAAAATGTTAAAATGACATTTCCCGGTGAATGCATTTGTCATAGTTGAAAGCAATACAAAAGTGCAAAAACGCATAAAAAAATGCTACTTGTGAACATAGCCGAAGGTGTGGAGGAGTATTTTTGTTTTTGGTGATTTATTTTAACTTATACACAAGTCTTTTCCCTGGAAAGGAACTTCCTTAACATATTTCACAGGAAAAAAGTTTCACTTTTGTTTTTGAACGTTTTATTGTGAGCCCGTAGAAGTGGCTTAATACCTCTGACCACGTTGTTGACAGCAGTGACCTGGGGGTCAGAAATGCTTCCTGGGGCGATCCCCATGCTGTCCTCATGTCATTTGAGCACCTTCACTATCGTTTTGGGCACTTGTTAGGCTTTTAAAAGACTGCCGGGGGTGCCACCGCAAAAATGCTCGAGTCTCCCATAGACTAACATTGGGCTCGTTGCTCGGGTCGAGCAACCGAGTATCACGGCGAGCTCGGCCCGAGCTTCGAGCACCCGAGCATTTTAGTGCTCGCTCAACACTACTAGAGTCCTATAAGCCCAAGTGCAAAATTTGGATGGAGGACCCCACCACTAGGTTGGTCAGATATGAGTCCCTGTAATAATGTTCCCTCTCCTGGCGCTTTCCTCAAACACATTTAAACATAAAAAAAATAAACGATTCTTATTACTTTTCCTCACTCCCGCTGCACGCTCTGCCCTCTTCCTCCTCCATAGCCGGCACATGGAGGCACGCGGCGCATGGTCATGATGCCATGTGCTGCCCATAACTGGGCACGCTGATATCCGCTTCTGGCCACTGATAAGCCAGCAGTTGCCATTATAGCTATTGCGGCGCAGGGAGCTGGTGGTTCTCTGCACCACAGTATATTACAGCTGAATGTGTGTCTGAGGATGCACATTTAGCTGAATGTGGTGTCGGTGGCGCACTCTGCGACTGCAATGATTATGCCCATGCTCTCATTGCAGGAGAATGTTGCAAAAAGGAAAAGCAAGTCAATTGCGAACTTGCTTATTTTCATTCTGTCTATCTAATTACAGCAATTAAATAATTTGATTATACTCCTTTAACCCCTTCATGACATTTGAAGTATATATATGACATGGAAGGTAAGGACTTCCCAACCAATGAGGTATATACAGTACAGACCAAAAGTTTGGACACACCTTCTCATTTAAAGATTTTTCTGTATTTTCATGACTATGAAAATTGTACATTCACACTGAAGACATCAAAACTATGGATTAACACATGTGGAATTATATACTTAGCAAAAAAGTGTGAAACAACTGAAAATATGTCTTATATTCTAGGTTCTTCAAAGTAGCCACCTTTTGCTTTGATGACTGCTTTGCACACTCTTGGCATTCTCTTGATGAGCTTCAAGAGGTAGTCACCGGAAATGGTCTTCCAACAATCTTGAAGGAGTTCCCAGAGATGCTTAGCACTTGTTGGCCCTTTTGCCTTAACTCTGTGGTCCAGCTCTCCCCAAACCATCTCGATTGGGTTCAGGTCTGGTGAATGTGGAGGCCAGGTCATCTGGCGCAGCACCCCATCACTCTCCTTCTTGGTCAAATAACCCTTACACAGCCTGGAGATGTGTTTGGGGTCATTGTCCTGTTGAAAAATAAATGATGGCCCAACTAAATGCAAACCGGATGGAATAGCATGCCGCTGCAAGATGCTGTGATGGCCATGCTGGTTCAGTATGCCTTCAATTTTGAATAAATCCCCAACAGTGTCACCAGCAAAGCACCATCACACCTCCTCCTCCTCCATGCTTCACGATGGGAACCAGGCATGTAGAGTCCATCCGTTCACCTTTTCTGCGTCGCACAAAGACACGGTGGTTGGAACCAAAGATCTCAAATTTGGACTCATCAGACCAAAGCACAGATTTCCACTGGTCTAATGTCCATTCCTTGTGTTCTTTAGCCCAAACAAGTCTCTTCTGCTTGTTGCCTGTCGTTAGCAGTGGTTTCCTAGAAGCTATTTTACGATGACGGCCTGCTGCACAAAGTCTCCTCTTAACAGTTGTTGAAGAGATGTGTCTGCTGCTAGAACTCTGTGTGGCATTGACCTGGCCTCTAATCTGAGTGGCTGTTAACCTGCGATTTCTAAGGCTGGTGACTCGGATAAACTTATCCTCAGAAGCAGAGGTGACTCTTGGTCTTCCTTTCCTGGGGCGGTTCTCATGTGAGCCAGTTTCTTTGTAGCGCTTGATGGTTTTTGCAACTGCACTTGGGGACACTTTCAAAGTTTTCCCAATTTTTCGCACTGACTGACCTTCATTTCTTAAAGTAATGATGGCCACTCTTTTTTCTTTACTTAGATGCTTTTTTTCTTGCCATAATACAAATTCTAACAGCCTATTCAGTAGGACTATCAGCTGTGTATCCACCAGACTTCTGCACAACACAACTGATGGTCCAAACCCCATTTATAAGGCAAGAAATCTCACCTATTAAACCTGACAGGGCACACCTGTGAAGTGAAAACCATTTCCGGTGACTACCTCTTGAAGCTCATCAAGAGAATGCCAAGAGTGTGCAAAGCAGTCATCAAAGCAAAAGGTGGCTGCTTTGAAGAACCTAGAATATAAGACATATTTTCAGTTGTTTCACACTTTTTTGTTAAGTATATAATTCCACATGTGTTAATTCATAGTTTTGATGTCTTCAATGTGAATGTACAATTTTCATAGTCAAGAAAATAGAGAAAAATCTTTAAATGAGAAGGTGTGTCCAAACTTTTGGTCTGTACTGTATACATGTCATGGCGATTGCTGCCGGGTGTTTCAGCAAACATTACAGCTGACACTCGGCTCCCACTGCCAGGAGCAGTGTCCGCACCGCTCCCGGCAGTTTAACCCCCTAAATGCTGCGATCAATATCGATAGCAGCATTTAGAATGAAGGGAGCTTTCCTCCGATCTGCGTTATCGCGAGGGCCCGATTGTTGCCATAGTGACCCATGCTACGGCAAGCACCTTAGACCATGCGCAGAGCATGGTCTAAGGGGCTTCTGTCAGTGCATCATTGATATTTACAGTTATATGAAAAAGTTTGAGCACCCCTATTAAGCTTAATGTTTTCTAAAAATTGGTGTTTTTGCAACAGCTATTTCAGTTTGATATATGTAATAACTGTTGGACGCAGTAATGTTTCTGCCTTGAAATGAGGTTTATTGTACTAACAGAAAATGTGCAATCTGCATTCAAACAAAATTTGACAGGTGCATTAGTATGGGCACCTCACCAGAAAAGTGACATTAATATTTAGTAGATCCTCCTTTTGCAAAAATAACAGCCTCTAGTCGCTTCCTGTAGCTTTTAATGATTTCCTGGATCCTGGATGAAGGTATTTTTGACCATTCCTCTTTACAAAACAATTCCAGTTCAGTTAAGTTTGATGGTTGCCGAGCATGGACAGCCCTTTTCAAATGATCCCACAGATGTTCAATGATATTCAGGTCTGGGGACTGGGATGGCCATTCCAGAACATTGTAATTGTTCCTCTGCATGAATGCCTGAGTAGATTTGGAGCGGTGGTTTGGATCATTGTCTTGTTGAAAGATCCATCCCCTGCGTAACTTCAACTTTATCACTGATTCTTGAACATTATTGTCAAGAATCTGCTGATACTGAGTGGAATCCATGCGTCCCTCAACTTTAACAAGATTCCCGGTGCTGGCATTGGCCACACAGCCCCAAAGCATGATGGAACCTCCACCAAATTTTACTGTGGGTAGCAAGTGTTTTTCTTGGAATGCTGTGTTTTTTTGCCGCCATACATAGCGCCTTTTTGTATGACCAAACAACTCAATCTTGGTTTCATCAGTCCACAGGACCTTCTTCCAAAAAGAAATTGGCTTCTCCAAATGTTCTTTTGCATACCTCAGCCGACTCTGTTTGTGGCGTGCTTGCAGAAACGGCTTCTTTCGCATCACTCTCCCATACAGCTTCTCCTTGTGCAAAGTGCGTTGTATAGTTGACCGATGCACAGTGACACCATCTGCATCAAGTTGATGCTGCAGCTCTCTGGAGGTGGTCTGAGGATTGTCCTTGACTGATCTCACCATTCTTCTTCTCTGCCTTTCTGATGTTTTTCTTGGCCTGCCACTTGTGGCCTTAACAAGAACTGTCCCTGTGTTCTTCCATTTCCTTACTATGTTCCTCACAGTGGAAACTGACAGGTTAAATCTCCGAGACGACAGCTTTTTGTATCCTTCCCCTGAACAACTATGTTGAATAATCTTTGTTTTCAGATCATTTGACAGTTGTTTTGAGGAGCCCATGATGCCACTCTTCAGAGGAGATTCAAACAGGAGAACAACTTGCAAGAGGCCACTTTAAGTATCTTTTCTCATGATTGCATACACCTGGCTATGAAGTTCAAAGCTCAATGAGGTTACAAAACCAAAAAAAGTGCTTTAGTAAGTCAGTAAAAAGTAGGTAGGAGTATTTAAAACAAGAAAATGATAAGGGTGCCCATACTTATGCACCTGTCAAATTTTGTTTGAATGCAGATTGCACATTTTCTGTTAGTACAATAAACCTCATTTCAAGGCAGAAACATTACTGTGTCCAACAGTTATTACATATATCAAACTGAAATAGCTGTTGCAAAAACACCAATTTTTATAAAACATTAAGATTAATATGGGTGCCCAAACTTTTTCATATAACTGTATAAAGCATTGCAATGCTCATGCGTTGCTATGCTTTATAACCAGCGATCAAAGTGCTGAAAGTGAAAGTCTCAAAGCGACTAAGTAAAAAAGAAAAAATTGTAAACATTTTTTTTTTTTTTAAATCACAAAATAATAAAAAAATATATATATTGTACCTATAAATAATTATTTTTATGTAACAAAAAGTACATATCGCCACATCCAGAACAACCTGACCTATAAAACTGTCACATTTGTTAACCCCTTCTGTGAACAACATGAAAAAAAATAAATGAGGCAAAAAACAATACTTTTTCATCATACCGCCGAACAAAAGTGGAATAAAACGAGATAAAAAGAGGAATATAAATAAAAATGGTACCTCTGGAAACAACATCTCGTCACGCAATAAACAAGCCGCCATACAGCTCCATCAGTTGAAAAATAAAGTTATAGCTCTCAGAATACAGCGACACAAAAATTATTATTTTTTTCTCTAAAATATTTTTTTTATTATGTAAAAGCGGAAAAACATAAAAAAATTATATAAATGTGGTATCGCTGTAATTGTACTGACCCGAAGATTAAAGCTGCCTTATAAATTTTATCACATGCAGAACACTATAAAAAACACAAAATTCCTAAATTGTTGTGTTTTGTTTATTCTGCCTCCCAAAAATCGGAATAGAAAGCGATCAAAAAATGTTATCTGACCGAAAATGTTACCAATAAAAAGGTGAACTCGTCCCACAAAAGCAAAAAACAAGCCCTCACATGATTCTATCAGCAGAAATATGAAAAAATTGGAGCTCTCAAAATATGGCGATGCAAAAAACAGTTTTTGCAAAAAAAAAAGTGTTTTTTATTGTGTGACAGCAGCCAAACATAAAAAAACCCAACATAAATCTGGTATCGCTGTAATCGCACAGACCCGAAGAATAAAGTCGTCTAATCACTTATACCGCACGAGGAACGGCGTAAAAAATAAATAGAAACAATTCTTCACTTGCTGTTGATTTGTTCATTCGCAGTATGGCTCGTCCCACCCTTACCCTGCGCTCTGCGCTGAGCGCCTACACCAGGTTTCTGTATAAATCTCTGAAACACATGATTCAGACAGAACCCCCGGTGGAAGATTCCCTATAATGAGGCAGATAGAGGCACTGTTGACGCCGTAGGACCTGTGATCTGGTCGTGTTTGTCTTTTTTAGGTGTGCATAAAAGCGCCGTCGGCCACAGTTTTGTGCACTTTTGAAAAGGATACTGCTGAACAGAGGCCAAATGAAGTCCAGAGTAACTCTGCTGCCTCATTATAGTAAATGGACCTGTCGGGTGTCATTTGAATTACAGAGATTAAGGCTGAGTTCACACGATGCGTATTTAATGCGTTTCCGCGGCGTTTTTGAAGTTGCGGAAACGCATTAAAAACGCATGGTAGAAGGGCAGCAATGTTCCCCAATTGAAATCCGCATGTGCTGTGCCCATGTTGCGGATTTTTCCGCAGCGTAAACGCGCTCAAAAATCCGCAGCATGTCAATTAAGTTTGCGTAAACGCGGCGTTTTCGCCGCCATTGACTTGCATTAGAACGCGCCAATTCCGCAAGACTGCATCTGTACTTGTGCTATTGGCGCGTTCTAATGTGCGGATGGTACCCGGGTGTGGAGGAGAGGAGAGTCTCATCCACACCCAGGTACCATTAAAAAAGCTGTAAAAAAAGAATAAAATAAAAAATAAATGTAAACTTACCTTCTGTCGGCCCGCGCAGCGCTCCTGTTTGGTTCCCGGCACTTTGCAGTGAGTTGAAGGACCTGCGCTGACGTCAGAGTCATGTGACTTGTCACGTGACGCTGACGTCGGCAGGTCTTTCAATTCAAAGTTGCCGGCGAGGGAGAACGGATTGAGCAGGACAGCGCGGGCCATCAGATGGTAAAGTATACATTTATTTTTTATTTTTACCACTCTCTCGGGTCACACTATATAAATCCATGCCTCTTGCATGGATTTATATAGTGTGACCTAGTTGTCACAAGCACTTTCCAGGTGATGCTAAAATCGCCTGGAAAGCGTTTGTCAATCCACATGTGGAAACGCATGTGAATCCGCATGTATTCCGCAGGAAAAACGCATGCACAATCTGCATGCGTTTTTTCTGCCAGGGAGATGCAGAAATGATGCAGAAATTTTCTGCTTCATTTCTGCATCGTGTGCACATACCCTTAGATGGAAACTCCAATGTACATGCTCAGCATAGAGCACAGGATAAACGTGATCCAAAATGTTAGTAAAATATTCCAAATACAAGTTTCAACTCAATCCACATATAAAGCAAGTCCCCACTCAGGTTCGCCATCTGATAACAGCTCTGGAAAAGTGCTATGGCTCCTCGCCCCCCAAAACAAATTTAGCAATTTCTGCATTCCCAAATCCCAATGCCTCACTCCCTTCTGAGCCCCATAGTATGCCTAATCCACTTTTAGCGTCCACATGTGTGGCATTTCTGTAGCGATGAGTGCCCGTCTAATTTATGGGTGTGTGTCTCCAGAAGAACAAGCTGGGCACTACAACATACTGGGTACTACAGTAGCAGATTTGCAATTTTCACTCGGCAACATCCATTGCTGCTTGTTTCTGGAAAACCCGGATGGAGTCAAATCATCACTATACCTGTAGATAAATTTTCAAAGGGGTATAAGTTCGAAAATCACGTCACTTGAGGGAGTATTCTGCCCTTCCAGCTCTTAGGGTCTCTGTATATGGAGTCCGCAAAACTATTCTAGGAAAATCTGTGCTCCATCTCTCCCGAGTCTCGCCATGTGGCTAAGCCACATATTTCCATGTTCAGCAGAAATTGTGTGACAAATTTTGGTGCCATTTTTACCCATTTTCCTGTATGAAAATGAAAAATCTGGGGCTAAAACAATTTTTTTGTGGTAAAAATGTAATTATTTTTTCTTCACTGACCAATGGTATAAAATTCTGTGACATACCCATGGTGTCAATTTGATCACTGCACTGCTCAATGAATTCATTGAGAGGTGTATTTTGTAAAATGGGGTCACTTATGGGGGGTTCTGCTGTTTTGGCACCTCAGGGGCTCTGCCAGTGGGTCATGGCACCTGCAAACCATAACAGTAAAATCTGCACTATAATGTGGCGCTCCTTGCCTTCTGAGCTTTGTACTGTGCCTGGAAAGTATTTCCCAATTACATGTAGGATATTGGTGCACTCAAGAGAAATTGCATAATAAACTGAGAGGTCCATTTTTTCCCCTTAGAAAAATGTAAAACTTCGGCTAAAACATCATTTTAGTGGTTAAAAATTTAATTATTCTTTCTTCACCACCCAATGGTATAAAATTCTGCAAGGCACGTGTGGTGTCAAACTTGCTCACTTCACCCCTAGAATAATTCATTGAGGGGTATAGTTTGTAAAATGAGGTCACTTATGGGGAGGTTTCTGGTGTTCTGGCACCTCAGGGGCTCTGTCAGTGTGACATGGCACCTTCGAACCATTCCAGCAAAATCTTAACTCCCAATATGGCACTTCTTCCTTTCTTAGCTTTGCACTGTTCCTCAAAAGTAATTGTCGACCACATAAGGGGTATCTGTGTACTCAGGAGAAATTGCATAATACATTTTGGGTCCTTTTTCTTCTGTTATCCTTGTGAAAATGAAAACATTTGGGGCTAAAACAACATTTTTGTGGGAAAAATGTAATTTTTATTTTCACGGCTCTACGTTCTAAACTTCTGTGAAAAACCTGAGGGTTCAAGGTGCACACCACACATTTAGATAAATTCCTTGAGGGGTCTAGTTTCCAAAATAGGATCACTTGTGAGGGGTTTCTTCTGTTCAGGCACATGAAGGGCTCTCTAAATGCGACATGGCATCCGCTCTCAATTCTAGCCAATTTTGTGTTCAAAAAGTCAAATTGTGCTTCTTCCCTTCCATGCGCCCAAACAGTAGTTTCCCCCCACATATGGGGTATGAGCATATTCAGGAGAAATTGTACAACAAATTCTGGGGTCGATTTTCCATTACCCTTGTGAAAATGAAAAAATTGGGGCTAAAGTAAAAATTTTTGAAAAAAAAGTTAAATGTTAATTTTTCCTTCCACATTGTAATAATTAATGTGAAGCATCTGAAGGGTTAATAAACTTCTTGGATGTGGTTTTTAGCAGTTTGAAGGGTTCAGTTGTTAGAATCGTGTCACCTTTGGGTATTTTCTGTCATGTAGGCCCTCCAAAGTCTCTTCAAATGTATTGTGGTCCCTAAAAAAAATGATTTTGTAAATTTTGTTTGAAAATGAAAAATTGCTGATCCACTTTTCACCTTTTTAACTTCCTAACAAAAAATATTATGTTTCAAAAATGATACAGATGTAAAGTAGACATGTGGTAAATGTTAGTTATTAACTACCGTATTTTTCGGACTATAAGACGCACTTTTTTCCTCCAAAATTTTGGAGGAAAATTGGGGGTGTGTCTTATAGTCCAAATGTTGCTGGGAGGTGCGTGGGGAGGGGTTGAATATTCATGCCCTTTAATAGCAGGTACACGCGACCGCCCAGCAGCAGCACTGCAGCTACTCTGTGTGCCGGCTATTAAGGAGCATGAAGTCACTGCTCCCCACGCACACAGTCCCGGCGTCGGGAGCAGTGACTTTCGGTAGCTGATCTCTCCTTGTGAGCCGCGCATGGCAGTGATTCCATGCGCGGCTAACATGGAGAGATCAGTGCAGGCAGACAGGACGCAGCGCTGGAGGAGAGAGAAGAGAGATGAGTAGGAGTGTTTATTTTTTTATGTGCAGCGTGATGGGGATTAAGGGGACCATGCATACTAGGATAAGGATGAGGGGGATCATACATACCAGTATAAGGATGAGGGGGATCATACATACCAGTATAAGGATGAGGGGGATCATACATACCAGTATAAGGATGAGGGGGATCATACATACCAGTATAAGGATGAGGGGGATCATACATACCAGTATAAGGATGAGGGGGATCATACATACCAGTATAAGGATGAGGGGGATCATACATACCAGGATAAGGATGAGGGGTGCCATGCATACCAGGATAAGGATGAGGGGTGCCATGCATACCAGGATAAGGATGAGGGGTGCCATGCATACCAGGATAAGGATGAGGGGTGCCATGCATACCAGGATAAGGATGAGGGGTGCCATGCATACCAGGATAAGGATGAGGGGTGCCATGCATACCAGGATAAGGATGAGGGGTGCCATGCATACCAGGATAAGGATGCGGGGGTGCCATGCATACCAGGATAAGGATGGGGCGTGCCATGCATACCAGGATAAGGATGGGGCGTGCCATGCATACCAGGATAAGGATGGGGGGTGCCATGCATACCAGGATAAGGATGAGGGCATATCTACCAGGATTGGGGATATTATCAGAATTGGGGGACATTACCCCCCCCCCCCCATGACGGCACCACGGAGAGAGGGGATCCGCCCTTCAAGGACAGGAAACCTACAGGTAAAAAGGGCGGTACCTCTCCACCCCCCTTCCCCCAGTTGGTTACCTGTCCTTGATGGGGACCTACAGCATTGAAAGAAAGAATCTTAAAAAGAAGAATATGGATGACATACCAGGCCTGGCCAGACCGGCTCAGGCAGCGGGGGTTCCCTGCCTCGGCTGGTGCGGTGGAGAAGACTGGCGCCGCTGCGTTCTCCGATGGTGTTGGGGCCCAGGGCGGTAAGTAGGCCTGGAGTTCCGGGGCCTATTGCGGAAGCGCTGGGCGCCTCCCCCTGAGGCAAGCCACAGTGCACCACAGGGGTGTCAGCGGTCTGGGCGCGCGCATCGGAAGTGACGCGGGCCGCGGTGCATCTCTGAGAGCGGCGCGTTTGAACCCGGAGCACATTATGCCCACCACCCAGCCAAAGAGAGGAAAGCTTTGGGTGGAGGGGGCGCCCCCCCCCCCATGCTAGAGAGGTGCACACCCATATTCCCCATGGAGAGGGGATAGCACACAAAGGACCCACGGCTGGCTGATGTGAAACGCAAGCCAGGTGAGGGGGGCGGAGGCCTATGGGGGTTAAATGCCGGGGTTATGCACTAGGGAAGTGCTTCCTTAGCACACTCTGGCACCAGCTATGAGCGAGCAGGAGGTGCAGTCCCTGCACCCCCACTCACCACCACCACCCCAACATGGGAAGCGTGCGAAAGGACCCCCCCCCAGTGACCCTTCACGCCAGCACGGCCAAGGTGACGGTGGGTGGAAGCTTGCTTTCCGGCAGGTCTTTGCACCGCGGCAAGGTCTCCAGCGTGGCGTCAGCCTCGAAGACAAACCCATCTACAGGAACGGGTTCCTCTCCAAATCTGGTATTCTCTCTTACAGCAGGATGGTAAGTGATCTTCGTGAAAGCTCACTTATAACTTGGACCCCCCCTCTTTTTCTTCTCTCATCAGGGAAGGAAGAGTACGGGCAAGTCCAAACACAGGACCTGCGCGCTTTGCGCAGAGGATTTGCCCACCACATGGGAGAAAAGACTATGCAGCTCATGTATTGAACAAACAATTTGCGAGGAGACCCCTTAGTTCGCCTCAGAGCTCAGATCCCTGATTAAATCCCAGGTAGAGGATACCTTCAAGTCCTTGCAGAAGGGGGGGAAGAAACGGGGAAAAACCAGGAACCTATCCCGTGTATCAGGATCTAGCAGTTCGGACAGGGAGGTGGTAGATTCATATTCGTCCTTCTTATCTTCGTCCTCGTCATCTTCCGAGGGAGGGGGACGTAGATGTTTCCGTATAGAGGGTACGGACAATTTTTTTTTTTAAATCAGATGCTTTTTATTAAAAGACTTTTTTAACATTACACATAAACAACATTGAGGCATCACCCAACTGGCAATGCCCTTCAAAACCACCCGTTCCCCTTCCCCCCGCCCATTACACCCCCAAAAACCATATGGCAAAGACAAATTTAATTACAGACCGCATATTATCATATAGCTTATCTAACTGTTAAAGCATTGATAATTTGATCCATGGATACAGAGCATAATGTCTAATAGTCAGTGATTAGTTAAGTAGAACCTGAGAGACCACAACATTTCAAACTCAATTGATATTTAAAATGGACATAATATGATAACCATGAAACGTGCTCCATTTACCCCAGATTTTATCAAATTTACTTATAGCCTTACGCTTTTTGTACACTCCCTCTTCTAATCTTAATAAAAGACGCATTCTATCCAAGAATTCCTGGAACCTGAGAGGGGAGGGATCCAGCCAATGTGCAGCTATAAGCTTTCTGATCTGATAAAGAGTCCTCTTAACGGCTATTATTTTATCCTCTTCACATCCTATTATTTCTGCATGGCCCAACACACACACTTTAGGATATAAGGGTAGATTACACTCAAACACATTATTAATGTACTTCACACACTCATTCCAGAATACCGCGACCCTCCTACACGTCCACATGATATGCATAAGATCTGCTCCTTCCTCTCCACATTTTGGACACACACTGTCATTCCTTGCCCCAATGCGCTGTAGAAATTTGGGAGTTCTATATACCCTATGCAATAAGTACAACTGTGAGAGTCTATGTGCCTCACATGTAGATAGTATCGGAACGCTCCCCACCACATCTTCCCATTCTTCCAAGGTTATAGTACCAATGTCACGTTCCCACCTCTCCTTAACATTTAAGGGTCTGTCCCACTGAAATTTCTGCATAAGTATCCCGTAGATTGTTGGAATCAATCCCTTCCCACCTTTATGGCATAATAATGTGTTAAACAGTAGATGATGTTGAATTTTACTCTGCATATGTCGTGGCTGTACAAACCATGCATGCCTCATTTGGAGATAAAAGTAGAAACTAGTTTGTGGTATACAGTATTCTTCTTTCAGCTGTTGGAACGATTTAAATATTTCCCCCTCTAATATTTGCGCCAGATTAGTTATTCCCAATTTTTCCCATATTCCGAATCCTTTCAATTTATGGATCTCTGGAAGACCCGCATTATGCCATAACTGGGTAAACGGGGTAAAACCCTCTATTCCCAACAACAGTTTGATTTTCTGCCACGTTTTCCCCATAAGTTCTAGGGTCGGAAGATGCCGCCTAGCATCCCACCCCGAGATTCCCATTTCTAGAAAGGAGGTAATTGGCAAATTGTGTGTGAGTAGACGTATCAGTTTATCTAGGTTCCCCTGAATTAACCAGAGTTGTTGAGTCTGAGAGGCTAGAAAATATATCCATGGATTAGGTGCGGCTAGTCCCCCCTGATCTTTGGGCCTTTGAAGTGTATCCAAGCTGATTCTGGCCACCACTTTTTTCCAGATCAATTCCCGAAATAGTGCTTTAAATTTATAAAATATTCTCATGGGAATCCAGACCGGTGAATTATGAAGGATATATAATAATTGTGGCATTAACACCATTTTAATTAAGTTAGTTCGACCTACTACTGATAGGGAGAGTTTGCTCCAAGAATTGGCCTTTTGTTGAAATCTGGTAAGCAGTTCAAGTAAGTTTAAAGGAATGTAATCACCGATAGATGTGGTCACTCTAACTCCGAGATATTTAACCCCTTAATTACCGGGGACGTATTAGTATGCATATTTGCGTACTACCCGTTCAGTGAGGGCTGCTGCGCTGAGCCCTCACTGAACCGAGCACGTCAGCTGATTATTACAGCTGACATGTGCCCGCAACAGCCCCGGGTGGAATCGCAATCCACCCGCGGCTGTTAACATGTTAAATGCCGCTGTCAATCTCTGACAGCAGCATTTAACGCGCGCTTCCGGGTAGCGCGTCATAAGCCCCGCCCACCGGCGACCCCGTCACGTGATCGCGGGTCGCCGATGGGTGGGCATGACAACCCAGGGTCTGCAGCAGACGCCTGTGGTTGTCATGATCTTGTCGCTATGAGCGCCACCTAGTGGTCGGCGCTCATAGCACAGGACCATTTCTGCTGCATGCAGGGGACCTGCTCGTCCCCTGTATGTAGCAGAGGCGATCGGATAGTTGCTGCTTCTAGTCTCCTATGGAGACTATAGAAGCATGCAAAAAGTAAAAAAAAAAAGTTTTTAAAAATATTAAAAAAAATAAAAAAATATAAAAGTATAAATCACCTCCCTTTTGCCCCATTCAAAATAAAATAATAAAAAATAAACCCCACATACACATATTTGGTATCGCCGCGTTCAGAATCGCCCGATCTATCAATATAAAAAAAGAATTAATCCGATCGGTAAACGGCGTAACGAGAAAAAAATTCTAAACGCCAGAATTACGTTTTTTGGTCGCCGCAAAATTGCAATAAAATGCAATAACGGGCGATCAAAACATCGGATCTACCCCAAATGTTATCAATAAAAATGTCAGCCCGGTGCGCAAAAAATAAGCCATCAACCAGCCCCAGATCACGAAAAATGGAGACGCTACGGGTCTTAGAAAATGGCGCTATTTTTTTATTTATTTTTTTACCAAATTTTGGAAATTTTTTTCACCACTTAAATATAAAAGAACCTATACATGTTTGGTGTCTATGAACTCGTAATGACCTGTAGAATAAGAAGGGCAGGTCAGTTTTAGCATTCAGTGAACGTGGTAAAAAATAAATAAATAAAAAACAACTGTGGTATTGCACTTTTTTTGCAATTTTACCGCACTTGGAATTTTTTTCCCGTACAGGATATGGTAAAACTAGTAATGGCGTTGAAAAGTACAACTCGTCCCGCAAAAAATAAGCCCTCACATGGCCATATTGACCAAAAAATAAAAACGCTATGGCTCTGGGAACAAGGGGAGCAAAAACGGAAAATGCTCCGGGGCTTAAGGGGTTAAATTCTCACACAATCTTCAAGCCAGTATTCCCTGCCCTAGTATTCAGAGACAAACTATCCACCGGCATAAGAACTGATTTATCCCAATTAATCCGTAGGCCAGAATGATCTCCAAACTCCCTTATTAAATTCATAGCCGTCGTCAGAGATTGCTCCGTGTCGCCCAAAAACAACAGAAGGTCGTCGGCATATAGGGCCACCTGCTCCTCCAGTGTTTTATAGCGGAACCCCTGTATTTCGCTGCCGGAGCGAAGCTTAACAACCAACGGTTCCATAGCCAGGGCGAACAGTAAGGGAGACAAAGGGCAGCCCTGACGCATGCCTCTGCCCATTTCAATGTTACCAGAAAGATTGCCATTAATTTGAATCCGAGCTCCCAGATTGTTATACAGAAGCCACAGCCAGGCCTGAAATCCAGTACCAAACCCCATCTTTCTCAATACAGCCCATAAATACTCCCATTCAACACTATCAAAAGCCTTAGCGGCGTCAAGTGATCGCACTGCCCTACCACCCGCATTTTGTGACTGCATTTGCAGATTAAGAAAAAGCCGGCGCAAGTTAATTGCCGTTGACTTGGCCGGTATAAACCCAGTCTGGTCTTCTGCAACCAAATGTGTGATAATCGCCACCAGTCTGGTAGCCAAGACCTTAGCTAAAATTTTTACATCTACCGAGAGTAAGGATATTGGTCTATATGATTCAGGGTTTAATGCATCTTTTCCAGGTTTTGGCAAAAGAACTATGCTAGCCTCCCTCATTGAAGTCGGCAAAGCCCCCCCCCTCCCTCGCCCCCTTAAACACTTTCAGTAACCTGGGAAGCAAAACCCCCCCAGCCTCCTTATAAATTTCCGCGGGGATCCCGTCAGTACCAGGGGCCTTGTTATTTTGAAAATCTTTTAAAGCTTCCTGTATCTCCTCCAGCGTAATTGGTGCATCTAGTTGCTCTCTCTCGCCATCTGTCAGACATGGTATTTGCATATCATGAAGATATAGATCTATGTCCCCTTGCACCTTGGTCAGTTTGGAGGCGTATAATTGTCTGTAAAACTGAAAAAATTCTTCCATTATAGCCTTTGAATCAGTAATTACCACACCCTTAGTATCCCTGATAGCTGCGATCATAGGAGCCCCAGTCTGGGCCTTGGCTATAGTGGCCAGCAAGTGCCCTGCACTCTCTCCCTCCACATAAAATTGTTGTTTAAGAAAGAACCGTTTATGCTCTGCTTGTTTCAATGTGTGATCATTTAGTGTAGCCTGTGCCCATGTCCAGTGTTCCCTGTTCTCTATGCTTGGGGACCCAACATACCTCTGTTCCAATATGTCTACTTCCCTCCGCAGCTCCTGAAGACAGGCCCTGTTTTTGGATTTGATCATGGAAATTTCCTTAATCAGGATCCCCCTTAAAAATGCCTTCATGGCTTCCCATACCGTATTAAAGGGACAGAGCCTATGTTGTCTTTAAAGAAATGATCCAATTTACCTGCTAAGTCCATCTGTTCCCCAAATACATCCAGTCAGTAGGGGTTAAACCTCCACAGTGCCCTTCTGTTTATGGTGCCTGGATCGACCCCCAAATCAACCAATAATGGGGAATGATCAGATAACAATCTCGTGCAGTATTCTACTTTAGTAACTAGAGGGACTAGATGACTATTTCCCAGAGCCAGGTCAATTCTGGACAGAGAGGAATAGGATGCCGAGTAACACGAATACTGCTTAACATTTGGGAATCGAGCCCGCCACACATCTACCAAGCTAATTTCCTGCAAGACCCTTGCCAATGACGTCTCTTGAGCAGCCCCTCCCCCTACATTACCCCTATACTTATCAAGCTCAGCGTGTAGGTGCATATTAAAATCACCGATGACTAACAGGGGTATGGTAGCAAATTCCGTTATCCACAGGAATAGCTGGCGCAAAGTTTGTATAGAGAAAGGTGGAGGAACATACAGAGCAATTAGGCAAATTCTAAGCCCAGCCACTCTGCACACTAGACATACATACCCTCCCTCCCTGTCACAAATACTTCTTTCACATTCAAAGGGTAAATTCGGATGAATCAATATATATACTAACCCCCCTTAGAATAAGTACTATGTGTAGAATGATAGGCCGGCCCCCTCCAAAGCTTGCTCAGTGCCGCAGCAGCCTCCGTATTGCAATGCGTCTCCTGCAGACAGATTATCGAATCCCGATATTCCTTAAAATATTTAAGCGCCGCAAATTTTTTGTTGTGATCTCCCATACCTCTAATATTCCAGGATACTACATTAACCTGATTAACCATATTTTAACGATTGAAAATGAACTGTCACATGCCCACCTCTGTACCCACTCGTGCGTCTGACCATCAACATTATAACATTGTACTAATACACAGTCTGTATTAATCAAAGTAGATTTTGTTCTTTTACCCCCCATCACTCCCTCATTTAACATCCCCCCCCCACTTAATCAAATGAATACCAACAGCCGTAATATGAAGAGCCTGATATTTAGCCTCATGCATCCTAACACGCCTTAAGCACACGAGGCACCGTGGCATAGGTTGCATCACAGACTCCCCCATTTTTCCCCTACACAACGTTCCCAGAACATTCAAACGGCAGAGCGTCTTTTTCCTGTTTATACATTGTAGGTGAAACCAGCACCTCAAAAAACATATAAGTATATTGGCTTGCCCGAGGTATATGTGAAAGCCAGGTTTTAAATAGAATGCAATAACTGTAACATAATAATCATAACATGTATAAACAGAGATTCATTAGGCAACAGCGGAGCATTATCCACTAGGTTTCAAAATCCCCGAATTATTATACTCCGTCAAGGATCTTCTCAAAAATGGCGTCAGCCTGCCCGGATCTGTCTCTCTTTTAAATCCAGCCACTTTGCAGCCTCCTTCGGAGAATCAAAGAAATGAGTTTCACCCAGTGCTGTGACCCGCAGCCGTGCTGGATATAACATTTCATAAGGTACTTGACGTGCTCTCAGTCTGCGCTTGACATCTTGAAATTGGGTGCGTCTCCTTTTGAACCTCCACAGAGAAATCCGGATAGAAGGATACTCTCGCCCCCTCTATACGTAAATCATTAGTCGACCGCGCCAGTTGTAGGATTTTATCTCTGTCACGAAAATGCAGCATTTTAATTAAGACTGTACGGGGCAGGGCCCCAGTCGGTGGAGGTCTATGTAACGGGTCTGGGAGGCGGAACCTCAGAGCTACTATACAAGAGGGCGGTCCTTGTAAGGGAGCGGGTGGCGACCAGGGAAGACGGGCAGGCAGTCACAGCAGGTGACCGGGACAGTCTCTGGGTGAACGAGCAGGAGGTCACGGCAAATGACCGGGGCAGTCTCTGGATGAACGGGCTGGAGGTCACGGCAAGTGACCGGGGCAGTCTCTGGAAGAACGGGCTGGAGGTCACGGCAAGTGACCGGGGCAGTCTCTGGATGAACGGGCTGGAGGTCACGGCAAGGGACCGGGGCAGTCTCTGGGTAAAGGGTAGGTACGACCTGTGATGGCTGAACCTCCAGGTAGGCTAGCAGGCAGATGGAAGATGTATGCTCCCAGGTGAGCAAGCGAGAGTCTCTGGATGAACGGGTGGTCACAGCATGTGACGGCGGATCTTCCAGGTAGGCAAACAGGCAGGTAGCGGAGGAGCGCTTCCAGGTGAGCGGGCAAGAGTCTCTGGAATAGCAGGTGGTCACAGCACGTGACGGCGGAGCCTCCAGGTAGGCAAGCAGGCAGGTAGCGGAGGAGCGCTCCCAGGTGAGCGGGCAGTAGTCTCTGGAATAGCAGGTGGTCACAGCACGTGACGGCGGAGCCTCCAGGTAGGCTAGCAGGCAGGTAGCAGATGTGCGCTCCCAGGTGAGCGGCCAAGCTGGTCCATAGACAGACTGACAGGAGTAGGAAGGCAGACCGTCGGACCTCAGGCTAGCAAGCAGGTAGCAGGAATATCAGGCAGGAAACAGACAGCAAACTGGCAGGACTCTGGCAGGAATCAGGCAGGTAACTGACAGGTAACTGGCAACGGGACCTGAGGGCTGAAGCAGAGTAGTGAACAGTGCAACAACATTGCTCGGGCACCTCCATTTTGGAGGAGGTGCCTTATATATGGTGAAGTCCTCCGGCCATTGGCCAGGGACTCCTTAGGACGGTGCGCGCGGCCCCTTTAAGAGGGAGGGAGCGCGCGCGCCCTAAGCACAGTGGCCGGGAAGGAGCGCGCGCTGCCAGCAGAGCGGGAGGAGGACGCCGGGCTCGGAGCAGAGAGGTGAGGGGAACAGCGTCCCTGCCTAGCAGAGGGCAGGGACGCCGACGCTACAGTCTAGTGGGGACCCTGTGTGCCCTCTCAATGCCGAACATTTTAGAGAACTTATCTTTTCCAAAGGACTGCAGCAGCCATGTCTCAAAGAAATCCACCACCCCTCTGCTTTCTCAGGCACGCCCACAATACGCACGTTATTTCTTCTCAGACGATTCTCAAGATCATCCATTTTGTTGATTAAATAGTTAATAGAGTCAGTAGCTGCTTTAAGTGTTTTAGTCATAGGAGTCACAGTATCTTCCAAATCCCCCACTCTGCCCTCTGTTGCAGTGAGGCGCTCCCTCATTTTCTGCATGTCATGGAGTATATGAGATATGTCCACTTTCACAGACCCTATATGTTCAGTGAGATCTGCTTTACTATGTGAGATGGCCAGCAGCACATCCTTTAAAGTAGGCTCACCATCCTCTGCCACTGAGTCAGCACCACTGGTAACCTGAGCCTCCCTGCTGGGGGTAGTTGTTTTTCTGGCAGCCTGTACTTTCTCCATGTGGCTTCCCTTGTATCTCTTTTGCTGCTTTCTCCACCTCCCCCTCTGTTAGGCTGTTCCCACGATGCGTTTTTTAAGCGTTTCCGCAGCGGCAAAATCGCTGCAGAAACTCTTAAAAAACGCATGGTAGACGGCCTGCCATGTCCCCCAATGATAATCCGCATGTGCTGTGCACATGCTGCGGAAATTTCCGCTGCGGATTATCATTGCGGAAAAAAACGCAGCACTACCAATTATTTTACGGAAGTGCTGCGTTTTCGCCACCATTGACTTGCATTAGAACGCGCCAATTCCGCAAGACTGCATCTGTACTTGCGTAATTGGCGCGTTCTAATATGCGGATGGTACCCGGGTGTGGAGGAGAGGAGAGTCTCATCCACACCCAGGTACCAATAAAAGCTGTAAAAAAAGAATAAAATAAAAAAATAAATATATACTTACCTCTGGCAGCTCGCGCTGCACTCCTCCTTGCTTCCCGGCACTTCGCGATGGAATGAAGGACCTGCGCTGACGTCAGGCAGGTCCTTCACTCTACCGCAGCCGGGACCGAGCGAAGCGAGACAGCGCGGGCCATCGGAGGGTAAGTATATATTTATTTTTTTATTTTTTTGACATTCTCTCGGTCACACTATATAAATTCATGCCTTTTGCAAGTGACCAAGTTGTCAAGCACTTTCCAAGTGATGCTAAAATCGCTTGGAAAGCGCTTGACAACCCGCATGCGGAAATGCAAGTGAAGAACGCTTCACTTCCGCATGTCCCTGGCTGGAAAATGCATGTACAATCCGCATGCGTTTTTTTCTGCCAGGGAGATGCAGAAACGCTCAGGAAAAAATCCTGAGCATTTCTGCATCGTGGGCACATAGCCTTACCGTGCTTTTTGATGTCTGCACAGTCCGGCCGGGTGCAGGCTTCTCAGCTCCTCCATCATGTGCATACTTGGAGAGCCGGTCCGCTACCTCCATGCGCTTCTCCCGCTGCCTTGGAGTCTCGGCCACCGCCTCAGAGGCCGCGGCGCCATTTTAGCCCTCGTGCTGCGTTGTGCCGGCCGCCTGCCTCAGCTTGCTGTCTCACCGGGTCATCCTGTGCTGCATTGCCAGTTGCTCCCCGCACTCCTGAGACCTCAGGCCACCGGGTAAGTTCTTTTAGGCGTATTATTTCCCTCGGGCAAGAAGGATTATAAGACAGGGTTACAGGAGCTCCTCTGCCTCACGTCTGCTCACATGCCAGGCCTCGCCCCCCCGGGTACGGACAATTTAATTAAAGCAGTTAGGTCCACTATGGGGTTGGTAGATCCTCGCCCCAAGAAATCAGTCCAGGACATGATGTTCAGTGGCCTGGAACAAAAGAAAAGAAGATCTTTCCCTCTCAATGACAAAGTCCACTCCCTGATTAAAAGGGAATGGGAAAAGCCAGAAAGAAAGGGCCTGTTGTCCCCTAAGAGGAAATACCCCTTTGAGGACCCGGTATGCTCATTCTGGGGAAAAGCGCCAAAATTAGATGTGGCAATAGCTAAAGCCTCTAAAAATTTCCCCTGCCGTTTGAAGACATGGGGGTACTAAAAGACCCAATGGATAAAAAAGCGGACACCTTCCTAAAGCGGACACCTTCCTAAAAAGGCTTGGGAGGCCGCAGGGGGAGAGTTAAAACCCGCAGTTGCAGCCACATGTACAGCCAGATCTTTGATGGTCTGGCTAGATCAACTAGAGACACAACTTAAAAACAAAACATCCAGGAATAACATACTAGGCTCCATCCCAGTAATGAAGGGCGCAGCAGCATTTTTGGCTGATGCGTCAGCCGATTCTGTTAGGCTGGCAGCCAGAGCTGCGGGCTTCTCTAATGCAGCCAAGCGGGCCCTCTGGCTTAAATGCTGGCCGGGTGACCACCAAACAAAATCAAAGCTGTGTTCTATTCCTTGCGAGGGTGAGTTCCTATTTGGACCTACTCTTGACGATATCCTCGACAAGGCTGGGGCTAACAAGAAATGTTTCCCAGTCCTCTCTAGTACTTCATACAGGAAGCCCTTTCGGAGCAGAAAATTTATACGCAGGAAACCCCCCAAAGACCAGGATAGGTGGGAGGATAGTAAGAAAAAAAACCAAAGGATTTATGTTTAACAGGCCCCCCAGTGACAACAGGAAACCCGCCCAATGAGAGTCAGCCCCAGGTGGGGGGGGGGACTTCTTCATTTCCTCCCAGCCTGGGAAAAAATCTCAAACAGCTCTTGGATTTTAGACCTGATAAAAGCTGGGTTAAAATTTCAGTTTTACTCCATTCCCCGTCCAAACTTTGTTATAACCCCCAAGAGGAGGTCATCAGAGGTAGAACAATCAGCACTAGAACAAGAAATTCTAGGTTTAATAGAAAGAGCAGTCCTTCAAGAAGTCCCTGCTGAGGAGAAAGGCGAAGGATTCTGCTCCCCTCTGTTCCTAAGGAAAAAAACGGACGGGACTTTCAGGACAATTGTAAACCTGAAAAAATTGAACAAATTTCTGAGGGTTCAAACCTTCAAGATGGAGTCAGTAAAATTGTTGTTCCCAGACTGTTTTATGGCTGTCCTGGATCTGAAGGACGCCTATTATCACGTCCCCATACACAGAAACTACCAGAAATTCCTGAGAGTAGCAATATCGATAAAAGGGATAGTCAAACACTACCAGTATATGGCCCTCCCCTTCGGTCTAGCTATAGCCCCAAGGGTTTTCACAAAAATAGTGACGGAGGTAATGGCCCATCTAAGGGAGCAAAACATTCTAATTACCCAGTACCTGGTCTATTTGCTGATAATAGGCAACTCTTTCACTCATTGCGAGGACCAACTAGCAAGGGTCATGGATTCCTTGACAAATTTAGGCTGGCTTCTGATCCTAAAAAAGTCCAAGTTGGAGCCGGCCAAGTACAAGAGTATCTAGGCATCTTATTAGATTCGAGGAATCAGGAATGCCGTCTCTCGGCAGGGAAAATTCAGAAAATGATAGCTTGGACATCTCGAGTAAAAGACCACCCTTCTAGGTTCCATGACTGCTTGTATTCTAGGGGTCCGTTGGGCTCAAGTACATACCAGGGACTTACAATGGGAAATCTTGGGGGCAGAAAAATCATTAAAAGGGCACTTAGAAGGTCAGCTAACTTTGTCATCAAAAACCTTACTTATCCTAAGATGGTAGACGGATGTGGACAGTTTAACCAGAGGCGTTCCATGGACGATCTGTGTCGCAGGTCCTAACTACAGATGCAAGCTCCAGGGTGTGGGGTGCTCACCTAAACGACCAAATAGCTCATGGGGTCTGGACAGAGGACTTGAAAGGTGTATCTTCCAACATGAAGGAACTTCTAGCAGTAAAATTCGCCCTCTCAAAATTTCTAAACACTCTACAGGGACACCATGTAAGAGTGTTCTCGGACAACAGGGTAGTAGTGGCATACTTAAATCACCAGGGGGCGACCCGATCCCATTCTCTACTACAAGTATCAAAATCCATCCTCCAGTTAGCCGAGTACAATTTGGAGTCTTTGTCTGCACTCCACATAAAAGGAACTGAAAATCTCACAGCAGACTTCCTGAGCTGAACCCAGCTGATACAGGGCGAATGGGAGCTGAATCAGTTAGTGTTCAACCAACTCATGGAAATGTGGGGATACCCTTCCATAGACCTATTCGCCAACTGGCAGCAGAAAAAAGTGGACATATTCTGCTCAATAAACCCCAAGGAGAACCCAGCAGCATTAGATGCTTTTTCAATCCCATGGAGCTACCAGATAGCCTACGCCTTTCCTCCGATCACTCTGATTCCGGCGGTTCTGAGGAAAGTCAGGGAAGACAAGGCAAATTTAATTTTGATAGCCCCCTTCCGGCCAAAGAGGTCCTGGTTTTCCTGGCTGAGGATAATGTCCACCTCCAACCCCTGGGTTCTTCCGGAAATTCCGGATCTCCTTTTCCAGGAACCGGTCCTCCATCCTCAGGTAGCAAATCTACACTTGACAGCCTGGATTTTGAGAGGGCGCTCTTAAGGGATAGAGGTATTTCCCCGAATTTGATCTCCACTCTACTACAGAGTAGGAAACCTGTAACCACCAGACTTTACGGTAAAACCTGGAAAAAATTCCTTTCATATTCGGGTTCGAAGGTACAAGGGGAGGTCCCCATTACTTCCATCTTAGAGTTCTTACAAAAGGAGTTAGAGCGGGGTCTGGCCACAAGCACTCTAATGGTTCAAGTTGCGGCATTAGGAGCCCTATACAACTGTGACCTGGCCAGAAATAGGTGGATTTCTAGATTCATCAAGGCATCATACAGGTCTAGGCCCATCCCCTCCCGGAATACTCCTCCTTGGGACTTAAACTTAGTCCTTTCAGCCCTAGCCAAACATCCCTTTGAACCTTTAGCGGATGCATCTCTAAAAGCCCTATCTCTTGAGACGTCACTCTTAGTAGCTCTCATGTCGGCACGAAGAGGTAGCGACATACAAGCCCTATCAGCAGGGCCTCCCTTCACGCAAATCCTAGAGGACACGGTGACACTTAGGACTGATCCAGCATACCTTCCTAAGGTGGCATCACACTTCCATAGATCGCAGGAGGTCACCCTCCCTTCCTTTTGCCCAAATCCTAAAAACAGGGGGGAAAAGACCTACACACCTTAGACGTCAGAAGGTGCATTATCCAATACTTAGAGGTCGCACGGGAGTATAGGAAGGATAGGTCTCTCTTTGTGTGTTTCCAGGGACCTCGGAAGGGACAAAAAGCTTCCAAGGGCACACTGGCAAGATGGATAAGAGACTCCATCTCCCTGGCATACTCGTCAAGCGGGGAAACCGCCCCGAGAATCTAAAGGCTCACTCGACTAGGGCAGTAGCAGCTTCCTGGGCGGAGAAAGCCGGCGCTTCAATAGAACAGATAGGTAGAGCTGCAACCTGGTCTTCCCCCTCTACATTCTTTAAACACTACCGGCTGGATCTAACCTCTTCTTCAGACCTTACTTTTTGTAGAAGGGTTCTGGAACCGGTGGTCCCTCCCTAAACGACACTTCTCTGCAATTCTCTCCGTGGTGCCGTCATGGGGGAAGGAGAAAGACGTAGTTACTTACCGGTAATGGTATTTCTCAGAGCCCATGACGGCACCCGTACATTCCCTCCCTTCACGCATGGGTAAACACACTTATTTGTTACTTATATGTAGTCAAGAGGTGTGTCTGGTAAACTCCTTAAAAATTTTAAATTTTTTGTTACTAACCTGGGGGTCTTCTCTGTGCTCTGTAAACAACTGATGCGGAAGAGAGATACTGCCCATTTTATCTGTAGGTTTCCTGTCCTTGAAGGGCGGATTCCCTCTCTCCGTGGTGCCGTCATGGGCTCTGAGAAATCCCATTACCGGTAAGTAAGTACGTCTTTTTTTGCTTAAATCTTTTTTTCTATTTTCCTCCTTTAAAACCTAGGTGAGTCTTATGGTCCGGTGTGTCTTATAGTCCGAAAAATACGGTATTTTGTGTGACATATCTCTCTGGTTTAAGGGCATAAGTATTAAAGGTTTGAAAATTGTGAAATTTTCGCCAAATTTCCGATATTTTCACAAATAAATGCAAGTCATATCGAAGAAATTTTACCACTATCATGAAGTACAAAAAACAATCTCATAACCAGTGGGATCCGTTGAAGCGTTCCAGAGTTATTACCTCATAAAGTGACACTGGTCAGAATTGTAAAATTTGGCCTGGTCATGAAGGTGAAAAAAGGCTCGGGGGTGGTGAAGTGGCGAATGTTCTAAAGTCAGCCACCTTAAGGTTCGAATAGTAAGAGAAAATGTCTAGTCAGATGGTACAAATGTATTGCCATCACTGTGATTAATTTTGCACATCTTCAGGCTATCTGAGTAAATTTACACTTTATATCAATTTCTTTGGAAATGTGGGCAACAATCTGAGGCTGTGTGCCCACGATGAGTTTTCTGGTGAGTTTTTGACACTGTGACATCGAAAACGCAGCATCTCACAATTCCAGCAAAGTGCTCACTGTGCTTCTTTTTTACTCAAGAGTAAACTCACCTGCGGTGCTGGTTTTAAATCCACATGTAAATTTCTTTTTCGAGTACACTGAGTATTATCTGCAGATTTTCGCCATAGACTTGCATCAGATGTGGAAATTCACAAATAAAAAATGCACTTGCGTTTTTCATGTGTTTCAGCGGAAACGCACAAAGAACGCATGTAGTCTGATATCGCTGTATCTATAAAGTTTTGTCAAAGCCAAATACCAAAAACAAGGTAGCTTTATTTAATGCATGAACATCAACAAAAGACAAAAAATTCAGTCAAAAACCCGATAAAAATGCAAGTAACCTAATTTACACAGTAGTTGCAGAAAATCTGTACCATCAAAAACTCACCAATAGCTCAAAGTGTCTGCCGGGCGGCTTTACCATGCTTGATTGTCGTTTTCAGTAGGTTAACTAGGTGCAATATGGAGTTCTTGTCTAATATCTGCTTCTAGAACATTGAGTGATTTGTTTTTGTTTTTTTTTTAGGCTCCTCCTGCAGACAATGGAAGACGCGGTCCATCAGGGGGAGTCAGAAACAGAAGGGAAGATTCGTTTCCACTCTCCTGGTCATGTGGGCACAGTTCTCTCCAGTTTAGAGGAGCAGAGGCAAAAGAACTTCCTGTGTGACATCACTCTGATGGTGGAGAATGTGCAGTTTCGAGCACATAAAGCTTTGCTGGCTGCTAGCAGCGAATATTTCTCCATGATGTTTGCTGATGAGGGAAATATTGGCCAGTCAGTATACGTCATAGAAGGGATCGTTTCTGAGGTTTTTGAATCTTTGCTGCAGTTTATATACACTGGAGATGTACATGTAGGTGAAAAAAGCCTCAAGCAAATAGTGTCAACGGCACATGTTCTGAAAATCGATAATTTGGTGAAAGCATACATAGATTATCAGCAGGAGCTGCTCAAACCTCCGGCCGAAGTATCCGATACCAAAACAGTAGATGAAGCCGATGAACCTGTCTCAAAGCGTAAACGAGGAAGACCAAAGAAACACACTGATCAGACTAACACAGAGACAGGTGCTGAGCAGGCTGAGAAAGATGCAGACCATGATACAGAGTATGCTGACCATGACACCGAGCATGCCTATATCCCTGGAAGTATGGAAGAGACATGTTACTCCAATGGAGGCGTGTTACATGAGCATGAAGTTGCCGACTTTGCTGCAGAGGTGACATGTGATTTAAATCCCAAGCCTCCGGAAGAACCAATTATACTGATTAGACAAAGCAAGCGGAGATCTCGGCGATCCACTAAGCTGCAAGGTTATAAAGGAGAAGAAAATGAGGATCGTGAACCAGAAAGCAAAAAGCAATCTGCGGGCAGGAAAACGCTGCCTCCTTCTGAGTCTTCCTGCAAAGACTGTGGAAAAGTGTTTAAGTACAAGCACTTCTTAGTCATGCATCGGAGAATTCATACAGGTATAACTAGAGTTTGGGTTTAACAGAAATACTATGATGGGCTCATTGAAAAAGAAAAGCACAGTTATCTGCTACTGTCCTCCATTGCTGAATAACTCCAAATTATCACCAAAAAGGTTGTACCTCTTTAGTATTGTCCAGATGAGTGGCAGGTCATAAAGTCCAGCACCATATGCACTGACTGCGCATATTTACCCATCGTGTACGTCACAAACTCCTGTGTGTGGTCAGTCTCCACCCGCTTCACCAAAAGTCTTCTGCAGTTGTATTGCTGTCCTAGGTCCCCCTGTGATCAGCTAATTAAGGTACCCCCTATTTTACTACCATATTCCCTTAAAGATAATATAAAAAAATAACGAAGCCTATAAAAACGTGGTTAGTTTGTGAAAATATCAAGACCAGTGATTTTCACTCACATGTCCCTTCATGAATCAGGAGTGTCTGATAGGTGGCGTACACCTCCCCACCAATCTTAATCCAGCTAGATACTGGACCAAGATTTCTGGCATAAGGCACACCTAAGCTCATGATGAATTAGACGAGCTGTGGCGTCAAACACCCATTTTGGCGGAGCTGGGCAACACTGTCATGAAAACAGTTGATGAAAAATTTAGCAACTTTTTAAAAGCTTTTTACAGCAGATTAGTTTGGCTGCTTTATGTTTATAGTGTGAGCTATATTCACGCCCAAAATGGTGCTCATTTTCCTATAGTACCTGAATAGTGGAGGTGACCATTTAAGTCTCATATTTGTTAAGCGAGTCCACTTCAATATACGTTTAATGGCAAAACTTTTTTTTTAATATTTCAGGAGAGTGTCCGTTTAGATGTGCTCAGTGTGGAAAAGGTTTTGCCCAGAAACATTCTCTGCGAGTCCATGAACGCATACACACTGGAGAGAGACCATATAGCTGTACGGTCTGCAGTAAATCACTGTCAACCAAGAGTTCGCTAATGGAACATATGCGTATACATGCAGGTACACTTGTATTCATATTTTAGAGTTGTATTACAGACTTCTTGATCAGTCTTTAAAGGGCTCGTCCATGACTGACATATTGATGACTTATCTGTAGGATAGCTCATCAGTTTGTGATACCATGTGATCCAACACCAAGCATTCCCACCAATTAGCTGAAATATGCCTCCTCAGCAGCTGGATGTAAGCCATGTACATTGTTTAGTGGCCGCTGATAATTACTGCTACTTGGGAGATGTGATTTGTAATGATTGCTAGGAGAGAATACAGACATTGTCAGCTTCGGTGGAAATATAATATTATATTAGTCCAAATCTTACAGATCGCCTCTCTTGCTGCTTTTGCTGACTATATTTTTTCTTTACTTGTCAGAACAAAAAGCATTTACTTGTGACAAGTGTGAAAAATTCTTCAGTCAAAGGAGACAACTGAAAAGTCATTACCGTATCCATATAGGTAAGTATAATCCTTATTGTGATCTATTTTACTACTGCTTGGTTATATGGGGTAGGGCTAACCATTTGAAGTGTAGAGTAATCTTGTGCTGTGCTTATCACTAAATAATAAGAAATATGTGGGTTGTTTTGTTTTTACAATTTCACACATGATTTTAACATTTCCTTGACTATGACTTGGCCCATCCCTTGCAAAATACCAAATATTGTGGACTTTATAGAGCCTCAAGGTGGGCAGGCATTGTGAATCCTTAGAAGTAATATTTAGAGCTTGATAGAAGGACAATTGTTTAATAGTGGCACTACACATCTAAAAATATTGAAGAAGCATGCACTTACTGTGTATATATTATTTATCTTCACCTACAACAGTCGCAGGGCGAACAGTGGCATAAGGTCAGCCTAGAACATATCTTGCTTTTGTTTTTTCTAAACTTTAATTGGATAGTGAAAAATCTCAGATATACTGGGTAAAAAACAAAGTGGCCTAAATTAACCTGCCCGATCATAACATTTCTGAATTTTATATTTTGTGGGTATGTTGTTCTAGAGTTAACAGGAATCTGTCAGTAGGATCAACCCTCTTAAGCCGTCTATATGGGCATGCAAGTCATAGGAAGCTGAATAACATGATACATTGATATCTGTGATTCAATGTCTTATTCCAGAGAAATCCATGTTTTTCTTATATGTAAATAAGATGTTAAGATTTATGGGTTGGACACAGATCTGCGTGAGAATCTGTCTTCAGAGATAATTATCAATGAAAGAGGGAGTTACCAGTGTGAGACATGCAGATCAGGAGAACAGACTGTCATTACATGTCTCACACTGGTAACTCCACCTTTCATTTAAAATAATCTAATCTGAAGGCGGATTCTCATGCAGATCAGCGTCCGACCCATAGATCTTAACATCTCATTTACATATTCCAGAGAAATCCCCTTTTTTCTTATAAAACATCAGATTGCAGATATCAATGTATCATTTTATTTAGCTTCTTATGACCCTACATGACCATATAGATGGCTTAGGAGGGTTGGTCCTACTGACAGATTCCCTTTAAAATATGGCCTATTAACTCTCAATACACATTCTAGAAAAAAACAAAAACATTGTGTTCTAATGCATACTTGTGTTTTTTATCCATCAATAATAAGGCGATGGGTTACGAGATTGTAAAATCTGCCAGCGAACATTCATGGACTCTGCTCAGTTAAAAAAACATCTAAGATCTCATACAGGTACATCTATTTTCCTATATGAATATATGTGCTAGACTTGATAGAGCTTTCAGACCAAAATGAATGGTCTATGTAAGATTTAAGGGTAGGAAAGGTAGTTTGAATGCTGACTGGCAAGTTCTCTTGCAGCAATAATGTAGGAGCAATGTAATACACAAGGTCCTTTGGGTTTTAATAGCAGCTTTGTGGTCTGGACACATGTAAATTCACAATACACCAACTGCAATAACCACATAAAATAGTCAGGGTGCTCTCATGATTTCCACACCTCACTGAGCGGATGATCACCCCTGGCATCCCTGCTACTTTGCAATCTGACGGACCGCACATCAATATTGTACTTTTTTTTTTCCTGTAAGAATGTAAGTAGGCAGCCACAATATCTACTTGCGCAATCCATTACATTTGTCATAACGAGGACGTACATGTAGAAAAGACAAGACCTGTCTTTATAAGGATGCGACAGATGTATTTAGCGTGCCACATTTAGTCTGTGAATCTTATGGACTGTCATGTTTGCTCATAAAGTACAGAAATAATATATATATTGTGTATTATTGGATGAATGTGTGTGCCTGTGGGTGTGATCCAATCACGTATTTATTTGGTGCTGAATAATATATTTTTGTTTTCTTATTCAGGTGAAAAGCCATACACATGTGAAGTCTGCGGAAAATCATTCACTGCTAAAAGCTCGTTACTCACACATATGAGAATACATAGGTAACATATTTATATAATCTGCTATTTTAAAACCTATGATTATATACACTTCATATGTAGTTCAGTAATTTAGGCTTCTATGAACAGGTCTGTCAATCAGACTATACACGGAGAGAGCTGACAGTGAGGTTAGATGAACATATGAAAAATCGTCTGATTTTCATCTAGTATTGTCAACCATGTGTACGTATTTTGCATCCATGTGACTTACATTTTTGTACATCAACATATTAAAAGTATGTGATGAAATACACTGCCATTATAAGCCTAGGAAATTGTATCTGTAAAAATCAGATGCTATACATGTGTTCCATATGGGATGTGTTTTGTTATTTTTTGCGTCCCCATAGACTTAAATAGGACAGTTTCATCCGATATACAATAGAGCATAGTGCATGCTGCAGTTTTATTTCACATGGACACTCAGGGTGTGTGGGGGGAAATGTCTGAACAGCCCTATTGAATTACACTCGTCTGATTTTTATTAGAACAGCACTCGCCACTATAATACTGTTATCTTAACGAGCCCAAAGAGTCATACACTTCAGTACTAGCATTTTAAAAATACTGCTGACCATAAGGCTGTGTGCACTTATGGCGTCTTTTAGACGCCGGGTCGGCTCACCGACTTTTTCTAGGTGAAGCCGCTTCAGGAAACCATCAGTGGTGGTTTTTCTAAGGTGACTCTGCCGCCGGCGTCTTTCACTTTTACTTTGAAGCATAGAGCAAGCAGAAGCCGCCCGAACATTGAGCATATCTTTTGCTTTAAGCACTTCAGGGTTTCTGAACTCTGAAGCGGTTGAAAGACGTGACATAAAATGGCCAATAATTTGGGGTAGAATCCTCCTGAAAAAGACATTGTGTGCACATAACCTAACACTGAAGTCCATCAGAATTCAAGATCCATATGAAAACCATCCTAGCCTAAATGTAATGGTTCTGTTACATGCCTAAGCCATGGCGCTACTATCAGCTGAGCTTCAATAAGCCTTTTCCTGCCTGTAAGTCGACCATGCAAATAAATTAGAAGCAGTTTTGCTGACATAGAAGCAGAGACCTCCCTGTGGCTACTTTCACAGAGCAGTGTCTTACTCAGTATTTGTAAGACAAAACTAGGAGTGGGTCCAAATTAGAGAAGAGGTGCAAATCCTTTTTATTTCATGTTTATTTTGTTTGTTCATTCTTGGGTTGGCTTAGAAATACTTTGTCGGTGCTGCACACGGTTCATTACATATAGGAAAAAATTGTGCTAATTTTCAATATTGAGTACTGGAGCACCTCTCGCATGGCTCATTGGTCACCCTATTTATGGCTTTAGAGTAGAAAGGACAAACTTATAGGTGTGGCAACGAAAGGAAGAGCAGCAGCCAGTGGACCGTTGGATGTAGGCCTCTGTAGAGTGGGGAGTAAGGAACCTTGCTATGGTTTATATGCTCTGGTGACTTTTTGGATACTCCCCTGGTATAGGTGCATGTGCTAGCTTGGTTCAAGAAGTTAACTCCTACTATCTCCTGTTAGAGAGATATGAGTTTATGAAAAGTTTATTAGAGCAAGTACATTAAAATCAGTAGTATCTTACATTCTTTTTCTCCTCAGGGGTGAAAAGCCGTATACTTGCAACATTTGTATGAAAGCCTTTTCAGATTCCAGTGCCAAGAGGAGACATATGAGTTTGCATACTGGAAAGAAGCCATACACCTGCTCAGTCTGCAATGTGCAATTTACTCGACTGGACAATCTGAAGGCACACATAAAATCCCATGGCAGAGTAAGAAAGCCCAGGACACCAACTGCTAGTTCCAGATTTAATTTGGATGCAAAAAGCCTAATCCAGATGTCGCAGTACCAGTTAGCGACACGGACTGCACAAGAGATACAGTATCTGGTCACAGACAATTTTCATAACCTAAACTTCATGCCAGGTCAGGGTTTTGTCACTGCTGAAGCTGCTCCAGCCAATGTTGATAAAGCTGCAAATTTGACAGTGATAACTCATCAACCTCCTGTCTTGCATGGCTTACAAGTGGCAACCCACCAGTCGCATGTGCAACCCAGCCACAATATTAATTTGGTGGAGAACAGAGTACAGACTGTGCTGCCAGAGCAAATGCATGTTGTGACTCTGTCAAAAGAAGCTTTTGAGCAGCTTCAGGGACGGACCCATGAAATTCACTTGGCACAGAAAAATCGGCCAGTCACTCAGGTGCAATCCCGTCCAGTTCCTAGTGTCTCGAACCAGGTTGTCCGGGTCCCTCAGCATGCTCCACAAACTGTAGTTGTTTCTGCTGGAACACAGCCCGTACCTGCTAACCCAATATCAGCGCAGTCATTCCAGGTACCATCCGGAGCCGTTTCCTTTATCCATACAACAATGGGCACGCCAAATTCAACCTCCGTATAATTATTTTGAGAAAAAAAAAACTTGTACAAAAATTTTTTTAATGTTATGTTTGAAAAACGTCTTTTTTTTTTTTTTCAGAGCCAAGAAAGTTGTGATTTGCAGCTTTGCTTTTATATCTCAGTTTGTTACTTTTGTTGATCCTGTAGAATTTGTTCCATAGCTTAGACGTGCATACGCTTCATCTAACGTTACATTTTTATGTGCCTTTCATGAAAGTATATATTTTTCATTTAGTTCTTGTGTTCAGTAGGAGGCATTGACATGAATATACGCAGAAATTTATTGAAGAAAAGTTTTTTAACAATTAGTGTAAATGGAAATGAGCTTCAGAGTATTGTGTACTTTAAAAAGTAAAAAAAAAAAAACTTAAAGAAGGATATAAAATGTGCTTGGTTTACACAAAAATGTGAATTTTTTTATTTATTTATTTTTTTAAATCAACTTGGGTCAAGTTCTTCAAAGTAACAAGCCCAAAAGCTGAAAAGAATTGCAGTTTTGGTGTGTCTTCCTCATTCCATTCATACATCTCATAAGTATAGCCTTAAAGAAGTTGTCCACTACTTGGACAACTCCTTGTCATCCTCCACGTTTGGCACAGATTAAAATAAAAAAGCCTATACTCCCCTCCAATGCTGGCGCCGTTCCCGTGGTGTCAGTACTACTCTCCCCGGGGCTCCCGTGCTGCTGTTGTGACGCGTAATGACGTCGCCAAATCAGCGCTGGTGTCACTGTCCCCGCCTCCTGTCAAATTGAACATTTAAGAGGAATTTAGAGAGCAGCCGCAGCCCTGACTTCCTCTTCATGTTCGATTTGTCTGAACCCAGGGACAGTGACGCCAGCGCTGATTAGGCGTCAGGGTCACGTGTCACAACAACCGCATGAGAACCCCGGGACCTTGAGTGCTGACCGCTGGAACGGCGTCAGCATGGGAGGTGAGTATAGACTTTTTTATTTTTTCTGGGCCAAACATTTAGTTCAAGAAGGGGTTGTCCAAGTAGTTATTGAGTATGAAAAAATGTCTTTCACATTTTTTTTATACACCACAGTGCCATTGATATTTTTTTTTCTGAAAGGATTTCTTCATATACCAGTAGGGTACGGCCAGACAAGGTGGCCAAGTCCCATCCACTGTGAAGCCTTTGCTAGTTTTAAGTTGCTCATTAAACAGTTACTTCATTTTTTATGAGGTAACAACTGTATCCCCACAAAATTAAAGAAATGTTTAATAAGCAATTTTAAAAGCCTCACCATAGGCACAACTTGGCTGCTCCGTCTGGCCCTGACCAGAGGCCAAACATGCCACATTGCAGCAGTTTGTACAGTTCTTCTTTTATGAGCAGGTATTGCATTTGTGCGTTTAAATAAATCTATTTTCTGGTCTCAGAACTCATTGTTCTCTCAAGAGAAGATTTATTGTTGTTGTTTTTTTAATCATAATATCTGCCTTTCAGGTCATTATATTTTATACACTTTCCTAGTCTTCTGCTCTAAACTTTGTCCCCAAAAATCAGTCTTTGAGCTCTACATGCTCAGGAATACTGGGTTGATTAAAGGGAATCTGTCAGTAGGTTTTTGCTGCGTAACTCCAGAGCAGCATAATGTAGAGGCAGAGAGTGATTCCAGCGATGTGTAACTTCCTGGTCTGCTTGGTATATTTTGGATTGAATCTGCTTATTCTGCTGTAGATGTAGCCGTGGTCTGAATGCTGAGCTGTGTAACCCGGCCCCCACCACCGATTGGCAGTTTCCTGTGTACAATGTACATTGTCAGAAAGATCCCAATCAGTAGTGGAGATGGAGTTACACACATTAGGTGTTGTGCGGGATAATCCAGCTAGTCATCTAGTGATAATCTGCTGCTGATAAAACACTAAACTACAGCACACAGCCTGATAAGTGACACATCCTGGAATCTGTATCACTGCCCCTACACCTTGCTGCTCTCAGATTACATAACAATGACCTGCGTGGGTCTGTAGGGTTGTAAGTGTTGGGGTTTGATCGATTCCTGAGGAAGTGTGCCTGGTCTATAAAACATACTCCTGAGGATTTTTCATTAGTTGTACCTCTTCCTCCTCCCTGACCCCTCTGTCTACATCGTTTTTGGACAAGTGTCTGTATCTGAGACTGCAGTATAAGTAGAAGATAATTCAGTGTCTTAATTTTTTTGGAAAATTTCTGTTGATAGGGTATTGGTAGGCTTTATTATCTTTGAACTCCTGCAGATCTCTCACAAAATTCCTATAGTTCCTCTCTTTCAAATGAAATTTGTTTTTTATAGAAAAAATACAAGAAAATGGCGCTTCCACTCTGTTTCCAGGATTCTTCAGTACGGTTTATTGAGATGCAAAGATAAAAACACAATGCGTTTCGTCTGGGTCAGCCTTTATCAGGTGAAGTACCTTTGAAGGACCTTCCCGGGAAAATGTTGCTCTGGTACGATACGGGCAGCTTCTGTTCCAGAAGTACTGGGGCTCGCTCCTTCTTGACTTCCAAATATTAGAGCCTTGATCACTACCTCCTGGAACTGAAGGAATGTACAGGTCTGGCCTGCACATCAAGATAGCACGAAAGAGTTATACATTGTCATCCGTACGATGTGCACGGCCAGCTTCTTGTACCACACATTAGCTTTTCACATGGCACTGTAGGGCTAGAGGACTTGATCAGAGAGATCAACTCCCAACATATTTTTATGTTTTATAGGTTTGGGGACGTGTATAAAAGAACCTGTTACAGCGGTGGGGATGCTGCCATCACCATGTATGGTGGTCAAGAAAAGGACATCTCTCTTGTAATTGACCACCAGCATGTTGTCGTTACATTGGGCTCTGCTCTCACCCATTCTGAGCAGCTGCCCACTTAGCATTTTAGGCCTCTCTGATTTTTGCGGACAGCATCGCAGACTGCGGTTGCTCTGGCAGAGAGGGATTTGAAGAGAGGTATGCTGGTATAAAAGATATCTATGTAGAGGTGATACACTTGATCAAGCAGTGGGTGCACCAAATACCACACAATTTTCCCACTCACTCCCTGGACAGGGGGCATTCATGGGGTTCAATCCAGGTGTCCTTCCCTTCATAAACCCTAAATCTGTGTGTGTACCCTCAAGTACTCTTGCACAGCTTCTAGAGTTTAATTCTGTATCTGGCACTGTTATGGAGCAGGTATTGTCAGAATTTGAGCAATCCCTTGAAATGCATTAGGGACTCATCCACGCACATGTCCCTTTTTTGAACATGTACACCTCAGCAATCTTGTTCTTGAAGTGATCAATGACTGGCTGAATTTCGAAAAGTCTGTTAAAGTTGGAGTCATCTTGGGGAGGACATTCTGCATTGATGCAAAATTTTGTGGATGGCCTCAAAGCGTTTACGGGTCATAGCCATGCGGAACAGTGTTATATAAAACATCAACACTCCAATATTGCCAAAGTTATGGCTTTTTCACTAACCCCATGTGAAGGACAAGGCCCCAAAACATCATAATTTCTACTGTGTCTACAGGGGTCCAGTTAGAAAATGATGAAGTGGGGTTTTGGGCCAAAAATTGTTGGGCGTAGAAATTGTCTGGACCACCATGAGATCTACAAAATTGTCAGAGAAAAAGACTTGAAAAAGTCTATTTTTGTGAGGCCGGTGGTGTCAAATTGGATTCCTGATTGTGCCACAAAATCAGGAATCTGTAGCTCATAATTTTTTGGGGGGTGAGGTCCATAGGGGGTCTTTAACGGTGGGCGCTAATTTTCTGTCCTGGGGCGCCTGCGCGGCAGTTCGGTATCGCCTGAGGAGGAGGAAAAATAAAGGAAGGTAGTATCCCCTCTACCTCACTATCTGTGTCGGAGGCAAAGAAGGCGTATGCCTCCTCCGCTGAATACCGTGATTGGGATGAGCGGTACATTTTTTGTGTGTGTGTACCAAATTTTATTCAGGTGTGTGTTTCTGAGTGTTTGGTGTAAACTTTTTTTATTTTGAAGAAAGACAAAAAAAAATCTAGAAAGAAAAAGATAAAAATAAATATAAACATTTGGTAAAATAAAAAACAAACTAAAGTGACATCAGTAAAAAGAAAAAAATACTGAGCGTCTGCAACTATCTGACTCTAATCCTAACTATTTTCAGTAAATAATACTGTAGTAGATGCTGATTACTACAGTATATTTTTACTGTCCTTAATATAGCCCTATCAACTAATTTAAATTTATTTTTATTTTTTTATCACAAAGAAACAAAACCAACAACTGGATGTCGATCAGTGATATTCGTCACTGATCAGAGCTCGACTGCTGTAGGATGCACGCACGGATGTGATGAAAAAGGGGGGAAAAAATGGACAAGGGGAAAAGCAAAAAGTCATGGCCAAAAGCGACCACAGAGGCTGATCGGTGATGTCTGTCTGATCAGCGGCTCAATGGCTGCAGAACGCACGCGTGGAGGTGGTGCAAAGGGGGGAGGGGAGAAAAAATGGATAGGGCAAAAAAGTCCTGACCAAAAGCGAGCATGGGTGCCCATCAATGATGTGCATCACTGATCATCATTCAGCGGCTTCAGGGCGCACAAAAAAATTGCCCAAAAAAGTGAGCGCTCAAGTACTGATCAGCGTTCGGCGGCAGAAGGGGGGTGCGGAAGGGGTTAAGAGGGGGTAAAGGGTGGATTAGGAAAAAGAAATGGGGTCAAGAAAGGATCAGGAACATCTTTCAAGTACAGCAACAGCAGTGATGGCACAGGTTAAAATTGTCTTTTACACCAGAAGTTCCGGCAGCAGAACAGCCCAGTGACCGCCCTGCAACGTCTCCAAGCTGGAACGAGTCAATGCAGGGTGATCACTGTGAGGTCAGACCACATCTCTGCTCACGGATTGGTGCGATCGGATGTCATTGTCCGATCACTCCAATCAGCTCTGGGGCTGGTGATGCTGCTATTGCTAAGCTCCAGCCTATGCTCGGTGCTGTTACAGTATCGATTATAGCTGGACCTCAGTGTTTCAGGCAGTTTCATTGCCTGAAACACTTAAATCGTTGTGATTGACTGTTCAGTTCTGAACAGCCAATCACAGCGATCATAGTTGTGACTACAAGCCCTGGTGCACTGCTATAAGAATCAGTAGGCACCTTAATGCAATCACCGGGAATTCCTTCCCTTCCATGACTTATGGATGCGTCAAAGGTCGTGAAGGGATTAAGGGTAGATAAGGTATGCTTTTCATCTTCCAAAAGAAGCATTATAAACCTAAGGGAGCTAGAGATAGCCTCCATTTTTCAGATAAACTAGGGGTTTTTGTAATGAATACCGGGACTAAGAGATACCCTGAGGTGGCGGGGAACAATCCCAGCCCTGATGTAGTTATAAAGGCTTTTGAATTCCCACCAAGAGGTGATCTGGTCCTTATATACTTTTTTCAGTTCTTTAAAAGAGTCATGCTCCACGGCTCCCGGAAGTAACGTGCGCTTCATCACTAAGCAGTTAAAGATGCAGGCGCCACAACGCAGCACCAGGGGTAATGCTTTTAACCGCTGATGCGGTATCCATAATATAGCGCTGGATGCATCATTCTGTCCGAAACCGGTATAAACTGCTTCTGCGCAGTGTGGCCAGAGTCAGAAGGAGGCATTCCAGCGTTAACAGGCCAGCACCATGAGGACATACCGCGATCTCAGGCGAGGCTGGAGGAGGAGTGTGGCACCGGAGTCTGCACCTGTGCATAGTGCAATCTCCGGCGCCATTTTATTGAAGACAAATTCGTGCATAGTGTCTTCAACAAAATGCTGCCGAACAGCGCGGCATGCGCATGCGCTGACTTCGACACCATTTTATTTCGGACACCATTTTATTTAAATATTTAACGCAGATGACGCGCTGCAGGGAACGGGGGAAAGGTGAGTTGTAGTGGGTTTTTTTTTGTATGTATGGAACAACACCAGTGCAGGCAGGATGGGGAGCATATAATAGGATGGAGTACCAGGATGGGGAAGCATATAATAGGATTGGGGAGAATATACCAGGATGGGGGACCAGGATTGGGAAGAATATACCAGGATGGGGGACCAGGATGGGGCAGTATATAATAGGATGGGGGACCAGGATGGGGCAGCATATAATAGGAAGGGGGAGGCTATAATAAGATGGGGGAGAATATACCAGGATGGAGAAGCATATAATAGGATGGAGGACCAGGATGCTGTGGCATATAATAGGATGGGGGACCAGGATTGAGGAGCATATACCAGGATTGGGGAGCACATAATAGGATGAGAGATGAGGATTGGGGAGCATACACCAGGATGGAGGAGCATATAATAGGATAGAGGACCAGGATGGGGGGGGAGCATATAATATGAGCGATGAGGATGGGGGAGCATATACCAGGATGGGGGACCATATTCCAGGATGGAGGACCAGGATAGGGGAGCGTATAATAGGATGAGAGGCCAGGGCCAGGATGGGGAACAGGGCCGGCGTACCCGGGTAAGTGCCTCGACCATCAGGGAGGCCCCCTCGTTGTCGGGGCCCGGGCAGCTCCCCCAGCACCTGTACAGGACCGCCGGCGCAGCTGCTTGATTGCCGGTGACCAGACATGGCCGCGCTCAGTGCACTGTTCGGCTGTGTCTGCTAGTAATGACACGGCACCTTTAATTGTGCTTGTGTATCACCCCTGCCGAGTCATTACTACCAGACACAGCTGCACTGCGCACGGCCATGTCTGGTGAAGTGCCGGCAATCAAGCAGGAGCGAGGGGGCCCCCCTGATGGTCCAAGGCCATGGCTGTGATGGCCAAAGACACGCCTGAAGCTTGTTGCCGGCTTCCCCAATCCCCATATTTAAATATATTTCTAATGTGTTTGCGTGGGTGTGTCTGTATGTGCGTATATGTATGAAGTGAATGTATGATGTGTATACCTGTGTGTATGTGTATATGTATATATATGTATATATATAATTTATATTTATGTCTGTTTTATATGTGTTTTTAAGAATTTATATTCAAGCATGTATGTCTGTATGTGTACGTATCTGTGTATACAGTGGGTACGGAAAGTATTCAGACCCCTTTACATTTTTCACTCTTTTTCATTGCAGCCATTTGGTAAATTCTAAAAACTTCATTTTTTTCTCATTAAAGTACACTCTGCACCCCATCTTGACTGAAATAAACAGAAATATAGAAATGTTTGCAAATTTATTAAAAAAAGAAAAACTGAAATATCACATGGTCATAAGTATTCAGACACATATTTAAGTCACATGCTGTCCATTTCCTTGTGATCCTCCTTAAGATGGTTCTACTCAGCTCCCCAATCCTGTTATATGCTCCACTATCCTGGTCTCTCATCCTACTATATGCTCCCCCATCCTGGTTTATGCTCCCCCCATTCGGGTATGTGCTCTTCCATCCTGGTATATGCTCCCGAATCCTGGTCCCCCATCTTATTATATATGCTCCTCCATCCTGGTCTCCCATCCTATTATACAATGGGTACGGAAAGTATTCAGACCCCTTTAAATTTTTCACTCTTTGTTTCATTGCAGCCATTTGGTAAATTCTAAAAAGTTCATTTTTTTTCTCATTAAAGTACACTCTGCACCCCATCTTGACTGAAAAAAACAGAAATATAGAAATGTTTGCAAATTTATTAAAAAAAGAAAAACTGAAATATCACATGGTCATAAGTATTCAGACCCTTTGCTCAGACACTCATATTTAAGTCACATGCTGTCCATTTCCTTGTGATCCTCCTTAAGATGGTTCTACTCCTTCATTGGAGTCCAGCTGTTTTTCATTAAACTGATAGGACTTGATTTGGAAAGGCACACACCTGTCTATATAAGACCTCACAGCTCACAGTGCATGTCAGACCAAATGATAATCATGAACTCAAAGGAACTGCCCAAGGAGCTCAGAGACAGAATTGTGGCAAGGCACAGATCTGGCCAAGGTTATAAAAGAATTTCTGCATTACTCATGGTTTCTAAGAGCATAGTGGCTTCCATAATCCTTAAATGGAAAGGGTTTGGGACCACCAGAAGTCTTCCTAAACCTGGCCGTCCAGCCAAGCTGAGCGATTGTGGGAGAGGAGCCTTGGTGACAGATGTAAAGAAGAACCCCAAGATCACTGTGGCTGAGCTCCAGAGATGCTGTAGGGAGATGGGAGAAAGTTCCACAAAGTCAACTATCACTGCTGCCCTCCACCAGTCGGGCCTTTATGGCAGAGTGGCCAGGATGGGGGAGCATATAGTAGGATGAGAGACCAGGATGGTGGAGCATATAATAGGATGGGGGATCTGGATTGGGGAGCATATAATAGGATGGGGGATTAGGAATTAGGACATATGCTCCCCCATCCTAGTATATGTCCTAAATCCTAATTATATGCTCCCCCATCCTGGTTTATGCTCCCCCATCCTGGCCCTCCATCCTGTAATATGCTCCCCCCATCCTAGTATATACCAGGTTCGGGGACCAGGATGGTGGAGCATATAATAGGATGCGGGACCAGGATGGGCGAGCATATAATAGGATGGGGGACCAGATTGGGGGGGGGATATAATAGGATGGGGGAGCTTATAATAGGGTGGGGAAGCATATAATAGGATGGGGGAGCTTATAATAGGGTGGGGGAGCATATAATAGGATGGGAGACCAGGATTGGGGAGCATATAATAGGATGGAGAATCAGGATCCATATATGCTACACTGTGGACTATATTCATAGTACCTATTTACTGAGGCACTGTCACTTTTTATATTTTTTATCTATGTAGTCTACTTACCACATTGTACATTTGACCAGGGGTAATAGTTTTGGAGTGTGGTTACCATTCTGAGAGGGCAAATTGTTTCTCATTCCCCTTTTTTTTTTTATTCATTTTGATACAGACGCATCCTCACTCTTGAATTTATTTAGCTTAAGTGTATTATAGCCATACATTGTATTTTTTGCACATTTTTTTACAACAAGTATTGTGTTATACTCCATCTGTCCCCTGCCTTGTTTTTCCACCTGTTGTTTGTATTCCTTATTTGATTTTAATCTCATAACTAATAAATACTTATTTTATTTGAATATATTATTGTTGTGTAGTCTTCTGTAGGTATATTCTATTATCTAGTGATCCCTGTTGTATCCTGCGGCTGCATGAGTTTATGCCCCTTCTTTCTTTCCTTTATGGAGGATCAGTAACCTGCAGGACTATTTACAAGAACCTCACCCACGCCTATGGTGAGATTGTTCCTTTTTTTAACCCACCGTCACATACAATAAGCCTGACAGGCACATCTCTTTTACTTTCATTTCTCCTTCCTCACCAGATTGTGAGGAAATCCCCTCCCTCCAGGTAGTCTCCTGTCTCTAGCAGCTCTGTGAAACCTCATACCACAGTTGGATTGCAGAGCTTCAGGAGGACAGATATAACTGCGCTAATCTCTCAGGCTCATTGTATGTGAACACGTCACACTCAATAAGGTTGGTATTTTATGTTTTTATTCATCACAATTGTTTATTTAGCTTGTTTTATGAATGTATAGCACAAAGTGTGAGGATATTTCATAGAAATAAGGCAGATTAAAAAAGAAAGTGTGCTGCTCAGGCATATACAGTAGTTCCCTAACACATATTCCTTCTCTTGCTTCAGATTATCTGCTGAAATGGAGAGGAAAATGTACAATTTATCAAAAAACCTTGATGTTGAGGAAGTAACAAACATGCTGTTAGATGATGCAGACCCCACACTGAATGAGGATTTAGGAAAGTGAGATTGATTCTCATGATGAGGTGGAAGTATGTGAAGTGGATTCTGAAACCGAGCAAGATGGTGACAGTGATGAGGATGAAGATGTAGAATCTTATTATATGGGAAAAGATAAAAAAAAAACAATGGAACAAGAAGCCACTCCAGAAAAAACGTAGGGAACCTCAAAACATTATTACTCACCTTCCTGCAGTTATAGGAACTGCAAGTAATGCAAAAACTGCAGTTGAATGCTGGAATAGTTTATTCACAGATGACATTCTGGACTCTATTGTCACATATACCAACCAATATATAGACATTATAAAGGACAAGTTCATCTGCAACAGAACCATCAAGGCCACAGATGAAATAGAACTGCGTGCTTTTTTTGGATTATTATACCTTGCAGGAGCTTATAGGGCAAATAGACAAAGTTTGGAAGAACTTTGGAGTAAAGATGGGGATAGAGTTGAAAAATTTGGCCTTGTTATGACCATAAACAGATTCAAGCTTCTAATTCGTTGCCTTCGGTTTGACGACAGAACTACCCGAACTGAACGTAAAACACATGACCGACTTGCTCCAATTCGTGATATATTCCATTGTATGTGACGGAGGGTTAATAATAGGCTTACAACTCTTGGGATTTTTCTGATATTTATTTTGCTTGTGGAATAATTAATTGTGTCTCTGTTTTATAGCCAGGAGGCTCTTTTGATTTCATATTAAATGTTATGCTTTATACTCCTCTCTACCCTCGCTGATACTTTTAAAAACAGACACAATGATGAGAATCTGATCCAGCAAACTGATGGAATGAGGCCTAAAGCAGTCTAAGTTTTAGGCTTGGGTCAAACTTTCATCCAGAAAATTGGGACGAGTATTTTTCCACTTGTCATCCGTGTGCAGTCTGATTTTTACAGCAGCTATTACGGTAATTATTTACAAGACGATTTACAGTTTATGTTACAAAATTGCAATGTATCCGTATAAATCAGATGCTTTACTGTGGCTCCATATGGCATTTCAGTTTTCCTCGTAGCCTTGAATTGGGGTGAGTCTCAAGCGATTTTCGAAGGAAAATTGTTCACTCTGCAATTTTTTTCACATGCAGATTTGGTCAGTGAAAAAAATTGTTCATCAGCGCTGCCCCATGGAATAACATTGGTCCACGTGCGATCCATTTTTTTTAACAGATACAGTTTCCCATAATAATAACTGTAATGGATCTGTGGGAAACGCCTGACATACAGATGGTAACCCATGTGTGATCTGTTTGTGGCACTGATTCTGATCTATAATACAGATGAATGTAGCGCATGCTGCAATATTTTACACGCAGATCACCAGAGTAAAAATATTCAGGTGCTGTCCATAGGCACAAAGGCGGGTAATATGCTCATCTCACAGCGCCAAAAACATGGAGAGGAGGGTAACAGCCGCCAACATGATTGTTTTCATTACCAATTGAACCTCTTCATTGCTGAACGTTGGTTTTAAGCCTGTGTTCACATGTTACAGTCATGTCACAAATCTCACAAAGTTGGGGCCACAAGGTTTGCAAATCCACTGAAAAGAAGATATCTGCAAGGTGTGAACATAGACAAGGAGCACAAGTGTGCCAGGTGCTAAAACAAGAGGGGCTCTCACTCATAACAACCAATCAGATCAATTCTGTCATTTCCCAATCTGCTTTACCCAGATAAAAGGTGTAACGTGATTGGTAACTGCTGCCGCAGCGCCGCTTTCCGTCCCCGTGTAACGGATGGGACTGTCAGTGAGCGCTGTCTATACCGCCTCTCCGCTAGGTTCTACTACGTCACAGCGCGGGGACCAGTCAGGGCGCCTCCTTGTTGCCGGGTTACGGGGGCGTGTAGGACGCGGAGAGGAGCGGTAGTCACATCATGGCCTCGGATCGGCTGCTGCTGGAGGTTGTCGGGCTCCTCAGTGAACCCCCTTTCCACGTTGCTAAGTGTGCTGCCGAGGTAACGAGGGGATGGGCACAGGGCACTGAGCACCACCGGGCAATCTGCAATGATCTAGCAGCTGCGATCTGAACATCGGTGCGACCATTGGAACCGATTGTATACTTTATTATTCATAGTGATGCACTTTCTAATGACATCTCTCCAGCAAAGCTCAGAAAAAAAAGGAAATCCAGCGTCATAGAAGAAATTGTACTCGGTGTCAGCGAAGAGAGGTTGTTCTCTGTGTGATAACACATGTGCATCAGGGCAGACAGATCTGTGCCGATTGTGGTGTAATATCGGGGGCAGACAGATCTGTGCTGAATGTGGTGTAATATCGGGGGCAGACAGATCTGTGCTGATTGTGGTGTAATATCGGGGGCAGACAGATCTGTGCTGATTGTGGTGTAATATCGGGGGCAGACAGATCTGTGCTGATTGTGGTGTAATATCGGGGGGGGGGGGGATACAGAACTGTGCTGATTGTGGTGTAATATCAGGGGGGGGGATACAGAACTGTGCTGATTGTGGTGTAATATCAGGGGGGGGATACAGAACTGTGCTGATTGTGGTCTAATATCGGGGGGGATACAGAACTGTGCTGATTGTGGTGCAATATCGGGGGGAATGCTGAACTGTGCTGATTGTGGTGCAATATCGGGGGGGGGGATACAGAACTGTGCTGATTGTGGTGTAATATCGGGGGAATGCTGAACTGTGCTGATTGTGGTGTAATATTGGGGGAATGCTGAACTGTGCTGATTGTGGTGTAATATCGGGGGGAATGCTGAACTGTGCTGATTGTGGTGTAATATCGGGGGGGGGGATACAGGACTGTGCTGATTGTGGTGTAATATCAGGGGGGGGGGATACAGAACTGTGCTGATTGTGGTGTAATATCAGGGGGGGGATACAGAACTGTGCTGATTGTGGTCTAATATCGGGGGGGATACAGAACTGTGCTGATTGTGGTGCAATATCGGGGGGAATGCTGAACTGTGCTGATTGTGGTGCAATATCGGGGGGAGGATACAGAACTGTGCTGATTGTGGTGTAATATCGGGGGGAATGCTGAACTGTGCTGATTGTGGTGTAATATTGGGGGAATGCTGAACTGTGCTGATTGTGGTGTAATATCGGGGGGAATGCTGAACTGTGCTGATTGTGGTGTAATATCGGGGGAGATGCAGAACTGTGCTGATTGTGGTCTAATATCGGGGGGGGGATACAGAACTGTGCTGATTGTGGTGTAATATCGGGGGCAGACAGATCTGTGCTGAATGTGCTGTAATATCGGGGGCAGACAGATCTGTGCTGAATGTGGTGTAATATCGGGGGCAGACAGATCTGTGCTGATTGTGGTGTAATATTGGGGGCAGACAGATCTGTGCTGATTGTGGTGTAATATCGGGGGCAGACAGATCTGTGCTGATTGTGGTGTAATATCGGGGGCAGACAGATCTGTGCTGATTGTGGTGTAATATCGGGGGGGGGATACAGAACTGTGCTGATTGTGGTGTAATATCGGGGGGGGAATACAGAACTGTGCTGATTGTGGTCTAATATCGGGGGGGGATACAGAACTGTGCTGATTGTGGTGCAATATCGGGGGGAATGCTGAACTGTGCTGATTGTGGTGCAATATCGGGGGGGGGATACAGAACTGTGCTGATTGTGGTGTAATATCGGGGGGAATGCTGAACTGTGCTGATTGTGGTGTAATATCGGGGGGAATGCTGAACTGTGCTGATTGTGGTGTAATATCGGGGGGGATGCAGAACTGTGCTGATTGTGGTGTAATATCGGGGGGGATGCAGAACTGTGCTGATTGTGGTCTAATATCGGGGGGGATGCAGAACTGTGCTGATTGTGGTCTAATATCGGGGGGGATACAGAACTGTGCTGATTGTGGTCTAATATCGGGGGGGATACAGAACTGTGCTGATTGTGGTGTAATATCGGGGGGGGATACAGAACTGTGCTGATTGTGGTGTAATATCGGGGGGGATACAGAACTGTGCTGATTGTGGTGTAATATCGGGGGGGAATACAGAACTGAGCTGATTGTGGTGTAATATCGGGGGGAATACAGAACTGTGCTGATTATGGTGTAATATCGGGGGCAGACAGATCTGTGCTGATTGTGGTGTAATATCGGGGGCAGACAGATCTGTGCTGATTGTGGTGTAATATCGGGGGCAGACAGATCTGTGCTGATTGTGGTGTAATATCGGGGGCAGACAGATCTGTGCTGATTGTGGTGTAATATCGGGGGCAGACAGATCTGTGCTGATTGTGGTGTAATATCGGGGGGGGGATACAGAACTGTGCTGATTGTGGTGTAATATCGGGGGGGGGGATACAGAACTGTGCTGATTGTGGTCTAATATCGGGGGGGATACAGAACTGTGCTGATTGTGGTGCAATATCGGGGGGAATGCTGAACTGTGCTGATTGTGGTGCAATATCGGGGGGGGATACAGAACTGTGCTGATTGTGGTGTAATATCGGGGGGAATGCTGAACTGTGCTGATTGTGGTGTAATATCGGGGGGGATGCAGAACTGTGCTGATTGTGGTCTAATATCGGGGGGGATACAGAACTGTGCTGATTGTGGTGTAATATCGGGGGGGGGATACAGAACTGTGCTGATTGTGGTGTAATATCGGGGGGGGGGATACAGAACTGTGCTGATTGTGGTGTAATATCAGGGGGGATACAGAACTGTGCTGATTGGTAGGCACTGCACTAGATAAGGAAAGTGCCTCTGACTGTGGTGGCCCCTCCGATTGGTGGTCTCCTCCGCTGCCTCTTAATGGCCAGAGAAATAAGAAGTCCCCGAAGGGACCAATAAAGTGAAAGGGACGGTTGTCACAATTTGTCCCATAGGTATATAAACACAGAGATGTCCCACCCTCTTTCCTTTTCCCTGGAATCGATTGTCCTGGAAGTGCTGCAATGGAGGGTTCAGGTCAGCTAATTGAGGCCCAGCGGGCTGGGTTTGCACAGGGGGGCGAGCTCTAGTTGCAGGCCCTCATTTCTGGGCTCAGCGCTTATCCTCCTGTCCCCAGCTCTTAACCCTCTGATTCCCCAGTACCCCCGCTCCTAATGCTCACTCCCGTCGCGGCGTCTCATGCTGCGGCTCAGGCGTCGGCGTGGCGCTCGCTCCTGCCCGCCGCCGGTGGCTGCGGTGATCCAGGAGCTGACGCTACCCCCCACGTCGTCAGACTCACCTCTCCTGCCCGTGTCACGGGTGTATCAGAGGTGACAGACAGTCGCCCTGCAATTGGTTGCAGGAGATCGCTACGTTTGGCATTACAGACACCTTCTTAGATGAGAGGCTGTCTCTAGGACCTAGCGGCTACCTCCCTCTGGTAATTAGCTCCCTGGCCTGGGTGTATATATACCTGGTGTGTCTGACTTCGTCCTCTCTGGAGCTTGAGGCCAAGTTCGCATTTGTCTGGAGTCTCTCTAAAGCTAAGCATTCTCCTCCTGTTTGTCTACCCTTGTTGTCTATAGAGATTAGTGGAGATCGACTAGTGCTCATCTCCTCCCATCCCTAGCCTTAGCCATACGCCAGGGAAAGACAGGGTGAGGCACGCGTGCGGCGATTGCTGAAAAGGCAATATAGGGACGGTAGTTGAGACAGGGTGACACTAGACCAGATTAGGAGGTCTCCACTTCCCCCTCTCCCTAGTGTCTGGGCTCCCTTTCCCTCTTCACTCTGTGTTGCTCTAAGTCTTTCCCACACCTGGCGTGACACCCTCTCTGCCGTGGCGGAGTGCCCTGGAGAGCGCCCTCCAGAGCGCTTCAGGCACAGCACGCCGCTGTCACGCCGAAGCCGCTGGCCACAATGTGAAAAGTCTCCGCCTCTTCAGCACAATACAGAGGCAGAGCACAGTGCTGGCTGGGAATTCTCAGCCAGGCGCTGTGCTTTCCCTCCCCCTCAAGCCACCAGAGAAAAGCCACCATTACAAATTAAAATAAACGTACCCAAAAAAGCACACATAACAATACCCCACCGGCATTCGCTGCCAGGCACGCATTCACCTCTGCGCCCCATGAAATAACAGTAGCCCAGCTCTCATCTGTTCACCTCGGCAGCAACATTTGCGTTGCAGGGGACGCATTTAACCCTGCGTCCCACGTAACTACAGCAGCGCAGGCCCCATCTGATCCCCTCAGTTTCAACGTGCCCTTTACACCCACCAGCTGGCCACAATTAGTACCCACATGCCCCAGTGGGATACCCGTAAGCGTAGCCGAACCCCCCTCTCCCTTCACAGAGAAAGAGAGACACCAGGCGCACTCGCCGCAGTTTCTCTGAAGATACATCCACATTCTCACACACGTCACTGCACACGCCAGCGAGGGAAGCGGATGACACATTCACGCCAGAGAGATAGCACCCCGAAATACTTAGGAAAAAAAAAATCCAAAAAGAAGTAGCTCTAGGCAGAATAGCAGGCCCCTTCCCAAAACCACCATTCAGCAACCCGAGAGTTTCCCTGTTGGGAATAATCCCCAAAAAAGAGCCAAGTTCATTCCCCCTTATCCACCATCTGTCGTACCCCAAAGGAAAGTCGGTCTCTTATGCGTCCTTCGACTGAGTAGTAACGTTAGTACGCGATGCGGGGCCAGGAGCGCTGCTCGCAAAATCAGACATAGAATCTGCCTTTCGCCTACTACCGGTAGACCCCGATTGCTTATACCTGTTGGGATGCCAAGTGGACAACGACTACTTCTACGACACTTGCCTCCCTATGGGTTGTTCAATATCTTGCTCTTACTTCGAGCTATTCAGTTCCTTCCTGGAGTGGGTGCTGAGGTACGAAACTGGCAATTAGTTCGTCACACATTACCTAGATGACTTCCTATTCGTTGGACCCAAAAACTCAAACCAATGCCAATCACTACTGAACAAATTTAAAAACATCTCGCGACGGTTCGGAGTCCCACTCTGCTCAACAAAAACCGTAGGCCCCACAACAAAGCTGTCTTTCTTAGGCATCGAAATTGACACTACGGCAAGGTTGTTCTGCCTCCCGATGGAAAAAATACAAAAAAAACATTACACCTGATCGAGGGATTTTGCACAGTACGGAAAGTAACACTACAGCAGATGCAAGTGTTACTAGGGCTCCTCGTGTTTGCGAGCAGGGTGATGCCAGTCGGCAGGGTCTTTTCTCGTGGCTTATCACTCGCAACAAAAGGGGCTTCAAAACTGAGTCATAGAATCAGAATCAACAGGCAGCTATGGGCGGACTTAGAAGTGTGGAAAACTTTGTTACAGTCATTCAACGGTCACACGTTATTCATGTCAGCAGAAACATCCAACAATGACCTAAAATTATTCACCGGAGCGGCAGAATCGGTCGGTTACGCAGCGATACTAGATACCCAGTGGAGCACGGGCCTATGGCCCCCTTATTGGGCTGAGCAAGGACTGACAAAAAAACAGACACTCCTCGAACCCTTTCCTATAGTGGCAGCACTAGAACTATGGGGCACGCGCCTGGCAAACAAAAACATCCCTTTCCTAACAAAAAACACCAGCCTGGCGCACTGCATAAACAAGATGGCATCATTTTCCCCTCCAGTGCTAGGCCTCCTACGCCGGCTAGCACTACTGTGCCTAAAACACAATATATGGCACCGCGCTAGCTACGGCACAGAGGGGAATAATGCTACTGTTAAAGTATTATCACAATTTAATTGGCAGATTTTCAGAGAGCTCCTCCCCAATGCCTATCCGTCGGGTTCCCTCGGCCCCCCCTCCCTCTGGGATCTAGTGGCAAACAACTGCTATCAGGGGCGTCGGCGCAGCAGTGGATGGTCGGAGTGGCATTTTATTTCCAACTACTGAATTGGGGAGACGTGACAAAAAGATTCATCATCAGACAAGCCTTAAAAGGGTGGAAAAGGGCTCAGCCAAGCAAGGAGTGTAGACGTCCCATGTCATTAAGATTTCTTTCCTACATCATATCCCTAACATGAGTAACATGACATTCCTAATTTTAAGCGACACTCCTGACTGCCACATTTGCGATCGCATTCTTCGGGGGCACTATGCATAAGCAAATTAGTCCCTCGATCCAAAAACAGCGCCAGCAGAGCCTTAATATATGAAGATGTAGTCATAGCCAGTAACGTTATACGCTTACGCATACGTAAATCCAAAGTGGACCCAGCTGGCAGGGGCACTTGGGTGCTGTTACACTCCACAAACGGGGCAGTTTGCCCGGTTACAACAGTCAAAACATATCTAGCTATCAGGTCACAAGGCAGTTTCTTCCTATCCCACATCGACGGATCTCCACTAACGAGATGCCAGTTCCAATCAATAATTAATAAATGCCTAACAACTGCAGGGAACCACCCCAAAGATTACGGGACACACTCATTCCGCATAGGCGCAGCCACGGAAGCAGCAAAAGCAGGATTAGCAGAAACGGAAGTTCAGAGGATAGGGCGATGGCGATCCGCGTGTTTCGCAAGATACTTAAGACCTGACTTGTTAACCTAATGCGGTTTGTTTTCTTCCAGGTGACACAAAGTCAACAGTTTGGGTTAGTAGGCCACTCATTTGTATACTGGGCAGAAAAACATGCAAAAGGCCACCCAGGCAGGAGGAATTTGGGGTTCTGGGAAACAAAATTCAACTGGCGAGGCATAAGAGGCATGCGGTGGCCACAGGTACTCCTAGAGGTGGTCGATATAGGGAGAGAGGCAAGAGGTCAGGTCATCCAGGTCATACATGCCGGGGGAAACGACTTCTGCCATCACAAGAGTGCGGAATTGATCACAGTGATAAAGTTAGATACGGAGCGCTTCAGAGCATTTTTCCCCAAACTGACAATAGTGTGGTCCGAGATCGTGCAGAGAGCGGTGTGGCGAGGTGCACGAGACAGCGTGACCATCGAGCACACGAGGCGGATAATCAATGCACGGATGGTACAATTTGTAAGGGACAGAGGCGGAGTAGGGATACGGCACCGTCAACTGAAAGGGGACAACGCAAACCTTCTAAGGCCCGATGGAGTGCACCTCACGGACATTGGACTAGATATATTCTTGTCAGGGCTCCAAAACGGAGTCAAGCAAGCAATAAACAAGATGGGTGGGGGTCGGAGTCCTGCATACGAGTACGGATCCTCTGTGGCATGGAAATAAAGGACATGTTGCAGAGTTCCGCTTGTTGGCTGACTTGCCTCTGACGAGACACAGGGCATTTGGCAACGAGCTGGTTTGAGAAGTTAAATGCCTTTCTAATAAATGGATAATTTAATAAAGCTGTGACCGATCCTCACCCATCAAGTTATACCTGGTATATTATTGGCAAGGGAAAGGGGGCGGTAGGGGGACTAAGCGTGTGTCGGGGTTTGGTTGGGGTCCCCGCAGGCTGTGGTGTAATATTGAGGGCATACGGATCTGTGCTGATTGTGGTGTAATATCGGGGGGATACCGAGCTGTGCTGATTGTGGTGTAATATTGGGGGGATACGGATCTCAATTGTGGTGTAATATCGGGGGGGTATGGATCTGTGCTGATTGTGGTGTAATATTGGGGGGGATACGGATCTCGATTGTGGTGTAATATCGGGGGGATATGGATCTGTGCTGATTGTGGTGTAATATGGGGGGGATACGGATCTCGATTGTGGTGTAATATCGGGGGGATATGGATCTGTGCTGATTGTGGTGTAATGTCGAGGGTGATACGGATCTCGATTATGGTGTAATATCGGGGGGGGGGATACGGGTCTCTGCTGTTTGTGCTGTAATATCGGGGGAACACGGATCTCTGCTGATTGTGCTGTAATATCGGGGGACACGGATCTCTGCTGATTGTGCTGTAATATCGGGGGACACGGATCTCTGCTGATTGTGCTGTAATATCGGGGGGACAGGGATCTCTGCTGATTGTGCTGTAATATCGGGGGGACACAGATCTCTGCTGATTGTGCTGTAATATTGGGGGGACACGGATCTCTGCTGATTGTGCCGTAATATCGGGGGGATACGGATCTCTGCTGGTTGTGCATAATATCGGGGGGATACGGATCACTGCTGATTGTGCTGTAAAATCGGGGGGATATGGATCTCTGCTGATTGTGCTGTAATATCGGGGGGATATGGATCTCTGCTGATTGTGCTGTAATATCGGGGGGGATATGGATCTCTGCTGATTGTGCTGTGATATCGGAGGGATACGGATCTCTGCTGATTGTGCTGTGATATCGGAGGGATACGGACCTCTGCTCATTGCTATGATATCGGGGGGATACGGATCTCTGCTGATTGTGCTGTGATATCGGGGGGATACAAATCTGTTCTGTCATCAGAGGGGCACACACATTATAAGGAGGTCCTCAATAATGGCTTTTGATTAGTGACTGCAGGTGATTTGGAAAACTGAGGAATTGATACAGAAGGAGTATGGGGGAATTGTAGAGCTTCAATACTTCTTTAAGGGTTCACTCACACTTGCGTATAAATTGGACTTGTGCAATGCGAGAAAACATCGTATTGCACTTGCACCAATGGTTAATCAATGAGTAAGTACTGATTTTTCTCAGCTGTAATTGGGCTGAGGGAAAAAAAATCGCAGTATGCTGTGTATGACAGCGTATATCGGATGAGACTCACCAATGCAAGTCAATAGGTGCGAGAAAAAAAACAAACGGCACATGGACCATGCGTATGCCGTCAGATTTTTACGCAGACATCTCAAAGGTACCATGAAATTCCATTTGCCGAGTACAGTAAATGCACAGTCAGAACGCTCAGAATAGATAGCTGATAGATAGAATAGATAGATATCCTGCATATATAATTTCACAAGCCCCCTACATATTATAAACATGCACCCTTTAGTGCCTTTATATATTGCATAGGAAAATAAATGGACTGTTTTTTTCACTGACCTATTAATATGAATGGGCCATTTTGATCCACATATTGAATGAAAAACTGTCATGACTCCATTTTTTTTTTTGCGCAGAGTGGGCCCGATTCATCATTGTATTTGCAACAGTTTTTTGGCATGAATATCTCTCAATTAGTGACTTTGTGACAAGTTCAGCAAATGATTTGCGCCTTTTGTTCATGTTGTCTTTTGTGGTGTAGTTACATGGGCCCGTCCGTGAGTTGATTGTGGGGGCTGACCTGTGCGGTTTGTGTGTTTTCCACAAGGCGCAAAGTGATCAAAGTAAATATGATCCAGGTAGTGAATATAATCTGGAGATATGCGGTGAAATTATCAGCAGCTTTGATTTGTTGATGCTAATTATTTTTATTACTAGGTCCTGAAACACTCATTTGATGATCATTTTGAAGACCCAGTCGTGAAGCCACTTCTGCAGTTTGTGTGGCACGAGTATTTATGCACGAAGAAAAAGGTATAGTCAGTGGTGTAACTATAGTGGGTGCAGGGTTGGAGTTGCACCCGGGCCCTGGAGTCTAGAGGACCCAAAAAGGTTCTTTGGGTCCATATGAAAAGACTATTACTATTAAAAGAGAGGAGAGCGAAGCCACCACAGATTGTTATGTCACGGAATCCCTGCGGCCAATGTCATACGAGATTCAGAAGGGTTTGTCCGAATAGTGGACAACCCCTTTAATCCCTTCACGACATTTAACGTACCTATACGTCATGGTTAGGTAGGGGTTCCCGACCAATGACGTATAGATACTTCATGGTGATCGTGCGTGGCACAGGAGCTGTGCCAACGCGAATTGCCGTGAGCTTGGCTTACGTAATAGCCGAGCCCTGGCTGTTACAGACAGGAGTGGTGCTTGCACCACTTCTGGCTGTTTAACCCCCTTAATGCCACGATCGATATCTATTGCAACATTTAGGAGGCTTGGAGAGGAAAGGTGCTCCCTCTCCAGGCCTATCAGCGCCCCAGCGAGCTCATCGTGAAGGTCCGATGGTCGTCTTTGCAACCAGAGGTCATCATGACAAACTCCTGGTCTGTCAGCTATGTTGGCCTGTTATACCATGCCAGGATCATGGTCTAAGAGACTTCTGTCAGTGTAAGCCACGTTCACATGTTTAGTATTTGGTCAGTATTTTACATCATTATTTGTAAGCCAAAACCAGGAGTGGGTGATAAATACAGAAGTGGTGATGTGTTTCTATTATACTTTTCCTCTGATTGTTCCACTCCTGGTTTTGGCTTACAAATCTGACCAAATACTGAACGTGTGAACGTGGCCTAATACTGACATGCATAATGCATTATACCAGCGATCGGCTTAATATAAGTTAAAGTCCCACAGATGGACTAAGTAAAAACGTTAAAAGAAAAAGTTAAAAGAAATTGAAAAAATATTTCTAAAAAAAATTTATACCCATAAATACGTTTCTTTATGTAAAAATAAACCAAAAAAAATACACAAATTTGGTATCACCGCATCCAGAACGACCTGATCTATACATCTGTCACCCTAGTTAGTGCCTTCAGTGAACATCGTTAAAGAAATAAATAAAGAATGTGGCAAAAAACTATGCTTTTTTTTTTTCATCATTTCGGCCAAAAAAATTTGAATAAAATTAGATAAAAAGTTGAATGTAAATAAAAACGTTATAAAATTCTGTGAAGCACCTGGGGATTCAAGGTGCTCACTGCACCTCCAGGTAAGTTCCTTGAGGGGTATGGTTTTCCAAAATAAGTGAGGTGTTTCCACTGTTTAGACACATCAGGGGCTCTGCAAACGTGACATGGCATCCGCTATCTGTTCCAGCCAATTTTGCGTTCCAAAAGTCAAATTGTGCTCGTTTCCTTCTGAACCCTGCTGTGCGCCCAAACAGTAATTTTACACCACATGTGGGGTATAGGTGTACTCAGGAGACATTGCACAACAAATTGTATGGTCCATTTTATCTTGTTACTCTTGTAAAACTGCAAAATTTGGTGCTAAAGAAACATTTTTGTGAGAAAAGTAAAATTTTTATTTTTTGTTCCACATTGCTTTAATAAACTCCTTGAATATGGTTTTGTGCAGTTTGAGTGGTGCAGTTTTTAAAATTGTGTTTCTTTTGGATATTTTCTGTCATATAGGCAAAAAAATGATGTTTCAGAAATGATGCTGTTGTAAAGAAAACATGTGGTAAATGTTATTAACTATTTTGTGTGGTATAACGATCTGATTTAAGGGCATACAAATTAAAAGTTTGAAAATTGCTAAATTTTTGCCAAAATTCAGATATTTTCGTAAAAATATCGACCTAAATTTACCGCTAACATAACGTATAATGTGTAACGAAAAACATTCTCAGAATCACTGTGATATGTTGAAGCATTCCAGAGTTATTACCTCATAGGCCATGGCCCCACTATCAGTATTCGGTCAGTATTTTTTCTCAGGAGTGGGAGCCAAAACCAGGAGTGGGTGATAAATTCAGAATTGGTGACTTGTTTCTATTATACCTTTTCTCTGATTGTTCCTCACCTGGTTTTGGCTCCCACTCCTCAGAAAAAATACTGACCAAATACTGATAGTGGGGCCGTGGCCATAAAGTGATACTGGTCAGAATTGTAAAATTTTGCTTGGTCATGAAGGTGAAAACAGGCTCGGAGGTGAAGGGGTTAGACTCCTTTGATAGGTTGAGCCCTGTTGGAAAGTTTGCATTGGAGCACACAAGCTTTAAGTTACCCCACTAGGTACAGTCCCTTCCTCTCTTTCTCTAACGTAAAGGAACTCTGGAATGCTTCAACATATCCCATTGATTTTGAGACTGTTTTTTTGTGACACATGATACTTTATAATAATGGTAAATTTAGGTTGATATGTTTTGCGTTTATTTATAAAAATATCAGAAATTTGACAAAAAATTGTTAAAAATTGAAATTTTCAAACTTTGAATGACTATCCCTTTAATCCCAATAGTCATACCACACAAAAACATGTTTGCTTTACATCAGCACCATTTGTAAAGTGTTGTTTTATTTTGTTAGCATTTTAGAAGGTTTAAAAATGTAGCAGTAATTTTTTCCTTTTTTCAAGGAAATTTACAAAATATTTTTTATAGGGACCAGTTCAGTTTTGAAGTGACTTTGGGGATCCTATATGTTGGAAACCACCCAAAAGTCATACCATTTTAAAAACTACACCTCTCAACGTATTTAAAATTGCTTTCAGGTAGTTCATTAACCCTTCTGGTTCGTCTCAGGAAGTAATGGAAAGTGGCATGACAAGAATGAAAAGGTTTATTTTTACCACCTAAATTTTGATAATTTCTGTACAGGCCGCTATAGCCGGCAGATTCTAAGGCTGTTATTTGGCCATGAACTGCCAAGGCAAACATCAGGACCACACAATCAAGATCTCAGGGTGACGAGGTTAAAGAGGAAGCCCCCCACACTCTGTTAACTATTTAGATTCTGTAGTCACTATTGACAGCAGAATCTAAGGGGTTAAACGTCCATGGTCGGTGCCAACACTGATCATGGCTGAGGCGGCAAGTTGTCAGCTATAATGTACAGGTGACAGTTATAGGATTGTCACCTATCGGGAAACGCTAGTTTCTTATATCACAGGTCAGTAAAAAGACGTCTATTGGTCACCAAGGGGTTAGAAATAAAAGTCATTTTTGTGAATTAAAATGTAAATGTAATTAGAAATAATTTATTCTTTCATTGCATTAATGCATTACAACCATTATATCTTCCTATGCCACACAGGAAATTAAAGGTGATGCTTGGGAATTTTCATCTGATGTCATGTGCTTTGTTAATGGACAGTTCATTGGAGATGAAAAAGCCCTCAAAATGTGGGCTAATGATACGTGGGGTTACAAGGACTACAGACCCTTGGCACTGTACAAGGCTCTGGCAGAGGACTTTTACACCAAGTACATGAGAAGTACTAAGGTAAGTAGATTCATATCAATATTCACCACTTTAATGTATTAATGTACCATTCAGATACGTAACAATACAATATAATGTATGCACATTCCAGACTTGCTTGACTGCTGTTGCTTAATATTCTTGCAACCATTGAAAGTTGTAATACGACTAGGTCCTGGAGTGGCCTAGCCAGTCTCCAGATCTAAACCCTATAGAAAACCTTTGGAGGGAGTTGAAAGTCCGTGTTGCCCAGCGACAGCCCAAAAACATCACTGCTCTAGAGGAGATCTGCATGGAGGAACGGGGCAACATACCAGCATCAGTGTGTGCCAACCTTGTGAAGACTTACAGAAAACATTTGACCTCTGTCATTGCCGACAAAGGATATATAACAAAATATTTAGATGAACTTTTGTAATTGACCAAATACTTATTTTCTGCCAAAATTTGAAAAAAAATTTCTTTCCAAATCAGACAATGTGATTTTCAGGATTTGTTTTCTCATTTTGTCTCTCATAGTTGAGGTCTACCTATGGTGTGAATTACAGGCCTCTCTCATCTTTTTAAGGGGGAGAACTTGCACAATTGGTGGCTGACTAAATACTTTTTTTTCCCCACTGTAGATAATTTGTACGTCAAAATGAAAATAGTCTATCGAGGAAGCAGTGAAAGTGTGAGTCCCAAATCAACTTCCCATTGAGTCTGGAAGTAGGGGGCAGGTTGGTCTGGGGGATCAATAAGCAATGAGTATGAAAATAATAAGGTGTGTCTTAATGCCCCAGCATCTACACAAGCAGCTTCAAGGGGGGGCCTTGTCCCTATTATAGAGAGATCTGGTAGATAATGGATGCAAAAAGTAAGTTGGCCTACTCTCCATTCTCACAGGGGAGGTGGATTGGAGTCGCCAAGTAGATGTTCGTTTGAAGGCCAATTAGGTTCGTCCCCAAAGTAGTCACTGTTTACCTAAGAACGAAAAATGCAATCATCCAAATCAGGAGGAAATAATGGATTACCTAAAATGGGATACATGGAGAATGACTGCTTTAAATTATGGGCGTGGACCACTGGGTTAGTACAATAAGCAAGAATAGCCCCCACCTTAGGATAATCTTTAAGTATTTTAACTGACGTTAAGTCCAGCCAAGGAGCTGCTGGAAGAGGTATTTTCATAAAACTTTGCTCAATCTGACACCAATCTAAAATTCTAGATAAGTGGGAAGCGATGTAGTAAGATCTTAAATTGGGCAAAGCTATATCTCCTGAAGACTAAGGGCTCATTCAGACATGTAGTGATTTTTCATCAGCGTTTGAATGCCAAAACCAGGAGTAGAACATACAGAGAAAAACTATAATTGAAAGAGGGACACCTGCTCTGTGTTTTGGTGATATTCCTGGTTTTGGCATACAAATACTGATGAAAAATCACTGATGTTTGAATAAGCCCTTAGGATGGTACAAGATGGCTCTCCTAACTCTGGGGGGTTTCGCGGACCATGTAAACTTATTTTTAAGAAAAGCCAGGTTCCTAAGGAAGGATGAGTGGATCCCAATTGGTAGAAATTGTAGAACATACAAAATTTGAGGGAGAATGTTCATTTTAAAAATCTGACTTCTCCCGAACAAAGTAAAGACACTCCCCATCCATCTAGAGCAGCTTTCTTGAACTGATTTGAGTAAATTGGGAAATTAGGTGAGTATGTCAAGTTCACATCACTTGGTAGTAAAATCCCCAAGTATTTTAATGCTGCATTAGCCCATTCAAAACTGAAGGAAGGTTTCAGAGATGCTGTAATGGATGAGGGAATATTAATGTTCAAGGCCTTTGATTTAGAAAGGTTAATTCTAAAGTTTGAAAGGCTATTTTATGAGTGGAATTCAGCCATCAAGTTCGGGAGGGAGATGACTGGGTTGGTAATGAAGAAAAGAGTGAGAACCTTCTTGTTATTTACCTTTTACATGGTGATGACTTCTTTACCCTAAGTGGAGGTCTGCACTTTTTGTAGTTTTCTACCTATTATAGCAGCTCCTCTTTCCATAAGCTGGACTGGTATGATGGTCCTTGTCGCGGTGTGACGCACACTTGACATCGTGCCAGGACGGCTTGTCAAAAGAAACGCTGCGAATACCTGAAAGTAGGAGGTGTTTTTCAGGCCTTCTGTCCAGTGACCACAGACTACTGATGTGGCTGATGGACTTGGTCCTGTGAATCAATTGACACCAACTCTAATGCCTAGACTTATGTCCTCCATAGAGACCTATTGTAAAAAATATTATATTGTAAGGTAGTTTTTTGTTTTTTATGTAGTGTCTCTCTGTATAGGAAAATGCAATCTGCTGCACTATACAATACAGTATGCAAGTGCAAAGTAGGCAGACCAACACTTTATAGGCCTTCGTCTGGTAAATTATGGCCTGTGGAAACGTTTGTCATGTCTGTATTCACATGACATTTTGGGTTTATGTTAGCGACATGTCACAAGAGCATCATATTGACATGTGACCATTCATGTGCTTCTTCTACATGTCTAAGAAAGTTTTTTTTTTTTTCCAGCACATGTTGGTATACCTTGACATCGCAGTTCAGGATAAATTAATAGGAAGATTACTCTTTGAAGTAAGTAATTTATTCTCTTATTTAATTTTGTAAGTTTTGCACAACATTATAAAATCTTGCTGGCTCAAGGGGGGTCTACCTTTCCGTCCTTTTAAGCAAAGACAAACATTCGTCAGATTGCTCATTTAGGTGGGTACCTATATATTATTTTGTAAATCTTTTTTGATTAATAATGAACTATTCTGTGTAGTAACAGCCTGATTATCAGATGCCCACCTTAAAGAAAATTTGTCAGTAGGATCAAACCCCCTAAGCATCAATATGGGCATGTAGGTTATAGAAAATTGAATAAACGAATACTTTGATAACTGCGATCCAATGTTTTATTCCAGAAAAATCCACATTTTTCTTATAATGTAAATGAGATGTTAAGATCTATGGCCCGAACACTGATCTTCCTGAGAATTTACCTCCAAAGCTTATTTTAAATGAAGAGGGGGTGTTACCAGAGTGAGACATGTTATGAATGACAATCTGCTCTCCTGATCTACATGTCTTCTCAGGGAGATCAAAGGGAGATCTGTGTCCAGCATATAGATTCTACTAATAGTATCCTGAAATAGGCAGCCTTTCAGGATATGTAACTTTTATTATTGTACATTGTAACGGGTCTGGGAGGCGGAACCTCTGAGCTACTATACAAGGGGGCGGTCCTTGTAAGGGAGCGGGTGGCGACCAGGGAAGACGGGCAGGCAGTCACAGCAGGTGACCGGGACAGTCTCTGGGTGAATGGACAGGAGGTCACGGCAAGTGACCGGGGCAGTCTCTGGATGAACGGGCAGGAGGTCACGGCAAGTGACCGGGGCAGTCTCTGGATGAACGGGCAGGAGGTCACGGCAAGTGACCGGGGCAGTCTCTGGGTAAAGGGTAGGTACGACCTGTGACGGCTGAGCCTCCAGGTAGGCTAGCAGGCAGATGGTAGACGTGAGCTCCCAGGTGAGCAGGCGAGAGTCACTGGATAAGCGGGTGGTCACAGCATGTGATGGCGGAGCCTCCAGGTAGACCAACAGACAGGCAGCAGATGAGCGCTCCCAGGTGAGCGGGCAGGAGTCTCTGGACAGGCGGGTGGTCACAGCACGTGACGGCGGAGCCTCCAGGTAGATTAGCAGACAGGCAGCAGATGAGCGCTCCCAGGTGAGCGGGCAGGAGTCTCTGGACAGGCGGGCGGTCACAGCACGTGACGGCGGAGCCTCCAGGTAGGCTAGCAGGCAGGTAGCAGATGTGCGCTCCCAGGTGAGCGGGCAAGCTGGTCCATAGACAGACTGACAGGAGTTGGAGGGCAGACCGTCGGACCTCAGGCTAGCAGGCAGGTAGCAGAAGTGCGCTCCCAGGTGAGCGGGCAAGCTGGTCCTTAGACAAACTGACAGGAGTCGGTAGGCAGACCGTCGGACCTCAGGCTAGCAGGCAGGTAAGCGGAATATCTGGCAGGAATCAGACAGCAAACTGGCAGGAATCTGGCAGGTAACTGGCAACGGGACCTGAGGGCTGAAGCAGAGTAGTGAACAGTGCAACAACATTGCTCGGGCACCTCCATTTTGGAGGAGGTGCCTTATATATGGTGAAGTCCTCCGGCCATTGGCCGGGGACTCCTTAGGACGGCGCGCGCGGCCCCTTTAAGAGGGAGGGAGGGAGCGCGCGCGCCCTAAGCACAGTGGCCGGGAAGGAGCGTGCGCTGCCAGCAGAGCGGGAGGAGGACGCCGGGCTCGGAGCAGAGGGGTGAGGGGAACAGCGTCCCTGCCTAGCAGAGGGCAGGGACGCCGGCGCTACAGTACCCCCCCCTTTAGGCCCCCCCTTTTTTAGGCCAGAGAGAAATTTAGCTAGGATGAGAGGGGCATGGGTGTTCTCCCACGTTCTCTCTTCAGGACCAAACCCCTTCCAATCTACTAGAAAAAAGGTCTTCCCTCTTACCCTTTTGGTGGCCAGAATGTTCTCTACCTCAAATTCGTTTTCAGCGGAAACCGGAGCAGGAGGCGTACTTGTAGACTTGGAAAAAGAGTTAAGTACCACAGGTTTGAGGAGAGATACATGGAAGGAGTTAGGGATCCGCAAGTTGGCCGGGAGTTTTAATTTATAGGCCACCGGGTTGATCTGACTGATGACCTCCAGAGGACCGATGAACCGAGGCCCTAACTTATAGGAAGGAATCTTGAGCCGGACATACTTGGACGAGAGCCAGACCTTATCCCCTGGACGGAATTGAGGAGGATCCAGACGTTTTTTGTCAGCATGTCTTTTCATACGCTCGGATGACAGAAGGAGTGCGGACCGGGTGCTCTCCCATATGGAGGAAAATTTGTTAACAAGAGATTCCGCAGCCGGATTGTCCACCGAGGTGGAGACGGGAAATGGGATCCGAGGATGCTGACCGAAGACAACAAAAAACGGGGATTTGGAGGAAGATTCGCTCTCGTGATTGTTGTAAGAAAATTCGGCCCATGGCAGGAGATCCACCCAGTCAGAATGGTGGGCATTAACGAAGTGCCGGAGGTAACTGGTCAGGTTCTGATTGATCCGCTCCACTTGACCATTAGACTGTGGGTGGTAAGCGGAGGAGAAGTCCAGGGTGACGTCTAGCAATTTACAAGTGGCTCTCCAGAAGCGTGAGGTGAACTGTACCCCACGATCCGACACTATGTGGAGGGGCAGTCCATGAAGACGGAAGATGTGGTGGATAAAGTCTTTAGCCAGCTCGGGTGCAGACGGGAGGCCTGGCAGGGGAACGAAATGAGCCATCTTGGAAAAGCGGTCAGCGACCACCCAAATGACCGTACAAACGGCAGAGACGGGGAGATCAGTTATAAAGTCCATTGCTATATGCTGCCAGGGGGCAGCAGGTACTGGGAGCGGAAGGAGGCGACCGGCTGGCAGATGTCTCGGAACCTTGTTGCGGGCGCAGGACACACAGGCAGAAACAAAGTCTATTACGTCCTTGTGCAGGGTAGGCCACCAGTAGTGCCGGGTAATAAGCTGGAGGGTCTTTTTCTGACCGGAGTGGCCAGCTAGTTTAGACGAGTGACCCCAGTGTAGGATCTTCTCCCGATCAGGTACTGATACGAACGTCTTACCGGGAGGGAGACGATTTAGACTCACGGGAGCCACCTGCATTACTCTGGCGGGATCGATGATGTGTTTCGGTTCCTCCTCGAGATCAGACACCAGAAAGGATCGGGACAAGGCGTCCGCCTTGATGTTTTTGTCAGCCGGGCGAAAATGAAGAATAAAATCAAAGCGAGCAAAAAACAAGGACCACCGAGCTTGGCGCGGGTTAAGTCTCTGGGCATGCTGGAGGTAAGCCAAGTTCTTGTGGTCAGTGTAAATTATTACCGGGTGAAGAGCCCCTTCGAGCAGGTAACGCCACTCCTCCAATGCCAGCTTGATGGCCAATAACTCTCGATCTCCTATGGAATAGTTGCGCTCAGAAGAGGAGAAGAGTTTGGAGAAGAAGCCACAAGTTACCATTCTCCCGGAAGATGATTTTTGGGTAAGTACCGCTCCGGCTCCAGAGGAGGAGGCATCAACCTCCAGGAAGAACTGCTTGTTGCCATCTGGGCGATGCAGCACCGGGGCGGAAGAGAAGGCCTGTTTTAAGGAAAGAAAGGCCTCCTCTGCTTCGGGCGGCCACTCTCTGGGATAAGTGCCCTTACGGGTGAGCGCGGAAATTGGGGCAGTCCGGGAAGAGAAGTGCGGTATGAAGAGGCGGTAGTAGTTGGCGAAGCCAAGGCACCGCTGAATGGCCTTCAACCTCTCCGGTCGGGGCCATTTCTCGATGGCAGACAGTTTCTCTGGATCCATTCGTAGGCCGGTCTGAGAAATAATGTAGCCCAAAAACGGAAGCGAGGTCTGCTCAAAGAGGCACTTCTCATATTTAGCGAAGAGGTGATTCTGCCTGAGCCTGAGCAGGACCTGACGAACATCCCTGCGGTGAGTCTGGAGATCCGGAGAGAAGACCAAGATGTTGTCCAGGTACACCACTACGCAGGAGTAGAGAAGGTCCCGGAAGATGTCATTGACCAACTCTTGAAAGACGGCAGGAGCGTTACAGAGACCAAAGGGCATTACCAGATATTCATAGTGGCCGTCCCGGGTGTTGAATGCAGTCTTCCATTCATCCCCTTGACGGATACGGACCAGGTTGTACGCCCCACGGAGGTCCAGTTTGGTGAAGATTCTAGCCCCCCTCAGACGATCAAATAATTCTGGAATGAGCGGAAGGGGGTACTTATTCTTCACCGTGATCTGGTTAAGGCCTCTATAGTCTATACAGGGACGGAGAGAGCCGTCCTTCTTTTTTACGAAAAAGAAGCCTGCTCCCGCCGGGGAGGTAGATTTCCGGATGAATCCCCTGGCCAAATTCTCCTCAATATATTCGGACATCGACCGGGTCTCAGCAGCGGACAATGGGTAAATACGCCCACGGGGAGGCGTAGTACCGGGTAACAGGTCAATAGGACAGTCGTATGGTCTATGAGGGGGTAATGTCTCTGCCTCCTTTTTATTAAAGACATCAGCAAATGACCAATAGGGAATCGGAAGTCCAGGTAGATTAGTTGGGGTAGGAGAAGGACGGGCGGGATGAACAGGAACCAAACAAGTCTTATGACAGTCCTGTCCCCAGCGAAGGACTTCTCCGGTCTGCCAGTCAAGCACGGGTGCATGTCTCTGGAGCCAAGGTAGACCTAGTAAAAGGGCGTGAGAGAGTCCAGGCAGAACAGGAAAAGAGATGCTCTCAGAATGCAGCATTCCCACCTGCAGAGTTATGGATTCGGTGATGAGTTGGATGGGACGTGGTAAGAGGCCCCCATCCACAGCAGCGACAGATAATGGTATAGCCAGAGGTTTGGTGGGAATGCGGTATTTTTCTACCAGGGCCTGTGAAATAAGATTCCCGGCCGCTCCAGAGTCAAGTTGGGCTAGTTCGAAATAACGATTCTCCCCGCAGATAATTGAGACTGACAGCAGCAGAGATGGAGAGGATTTATTCTTGTCTAGGTCGACCTCTCTGAGCGAACCTAGACACAGGCGTTTCCCGACCTCTCCGGGCAGGTACGGATCCGGTGCTCCTTACTGCCACAGTAGAAGCAGCTCCCCTCGGCACGGCGTAAGTCCTGACGGGTTTTGACCATCTTGGTCTGGTCGACCAAGCATAGCATAGGCTCAGGAGAGTGTACCTGGGGAGAAACGGAGGGAGTGACGGGTTTCTGAAAAGTAGGAGCTAGACGTGGAAACCTCCTCTCACGGGTGACTTCTTTGGCACGCTCCTGGAACCGTAGGTCAATCCGGGTGGCAAGAGTTATTAGGTCATCGAGAGTGGTAGGAATGTCTCGACCGGCGAGTTCATCTTTAATACGGCCGGACAGACCCTCCCAGAAGACAGATACCAGAGCGTCGTTATCCCAGGCCAGCTCCGAGGCAAGGGTACGGAACCGTATGGCATATTGGCCCACAGTGAGACTTCCCTGACGGAGGCGTAGCAGAGATGATGCGGATGAGGTCTTCCGTCCGGGTTCGTCGAAGACTTTCCGGAAAGCCGTGAGAAAGGCAGGCAAGTCGGACACCAGGGGGTCTCCTCTCTCCCATAGAGGATTTAGCCAGGCCAGGGCCTCCCCGGTGAGATGGGACATGATGAAGGCAATTTTGGCCCGGTCGGAGTTAAACTGGTGGGACAGGAGTTCAAAGTGCAGGGTGCACTGATTTATAAAGCCCCGAGCCTGAGCGGAGTCGCCTCCGAAGCGAGGAGGTGCAGAAAGCCGGGGTCCGGGGTAGGATACCATAGTATTGGTGGGCAGCGGAGCTGCCGGATTGCGAGTCATGGCACGGGCGGTGGTTGCTGGTGGAGCAGTCAGAGTGTCCAGGCGAGAATTGACATTCCGCAGGTGACCCAGGACGGACTCCTGTTGGGACCTCTGATGGGACAGTTCATGACACAGGTCCGAGAGTGAGGGAGCTTGGGTGCCACCGGGTTCCATGGCCCGAGCAAACTGTAACGGGTCTGGGAGGCGGAACCTCTGAGCTACTATACAAGGGGGCGGTCCTTGTAAGGGAGCGGGTGGCGACCAGGGAAGACGGGCAGGCAGTCACAGCAGGTGACCGGGACAGTCTCTGGGTGAATGGACAGGAGGTCACGGCAAGTGACCGGGGCAGTCTCTGGATGAACGGGCAGGAGGTCACGGCAAGTGACCGGGGCAGTCTCTGGATGAACGGGCAGGAGGTCACGGCAAGTGACCGGGGCAGTCTCTGGATGAACGGGCAGGAGGTCACGGCAAGTGACCGGGGCAGTCTCTGGATGAACGGGCAGGAGGTCACGGCAAGTGACTGGGGCAGTCTCTGGGTAAAGGGTAGGTACGACCTGTGACGGCTGAGCCTCCAGGTAGGCTAGCAGGCAGATGGTAGACGTGAGCTCCCAGGTGAGCAGGCGAGAGTCACTGGATAAGCGGGTGGTCACAGCATGTGACGGCGGAGCCTCCAGGTAGACCAACAGACAGGCAGCAGATGAGCGCTCCCAGGTGAGCGGGCAGGAGTCTCTGGACAGGCGGGTGGTCACAGCACGTGACGGCGGAGCCTCCAGGTAGACTAGCAGACAGGCAGCAGATGAGCGCTCCCAGGTGAGCGGGCAGGAGTCTCTGGACACGCGGGTGGTCACAGCACGTGACGGCGGAGCCTCCAGGTAGGCTAGCAGGCAGGTAGCAGATGTGCGCTCCCAGGTGAGCGGGCAAGCTGGTCCATAGACAGACTGACAGGAGTTGGAGGGCAGACCGTCGGACCTCAGGCTAGCAGGCAGGTAGCAGAAGTGCGCTCCCAGGTGAGCGGGCAAGCTGGTCCTTAGACAGACTGACAGGAGTCGGTAGGCAGACCGTCGGACCTCAGGCTAGCAGGCAGGTAAGCGGAATATCTGGCAGGAATCAGACAGCAAACTGGCAGGAATCTGGCAGGTAACTGGCAACGGGACCTGAGGGCTGAAGCAGAGTAGTGAACAGTGCAACAACATTGCTCGGGCACCTCCATTTTGGAGGAGGTGCCTTATATATGGTGAAGTCCTCCGGCCATTGGCCGGGGACTCCTTAGGACGGCGCGCGCGGCCCCTTTAAGAGGGAGGGAGCGCGCGCGCGTGCCCTAAGCACAGTGGCCGGGAAGGAGCGCGCGCTGCCAGCAGAGCAGGAGGAGGACGCCGGGCTTGGAGCAGAGGGGTGAGGGGAACAGCGTCCCTGCCTAGCAGAGGGCAGGGACGCCGGCGCTACATACATTACTCCGTTGTGTTGCTGTAAGCCCCTGAAAATTTATAGTCGTGCGCCGACTAGTCAAACATACAGTACGAACCAAAAGTTTGGACACACCTCATTTTAAGATTTTTCTGTATTTTCATGACTATGAAAATGGTACATTCACACTGAAGGCTTCAAAACTATGAATTAACACATGTGGAATTATATGCTTAACAAAAAAGTGTGAAACAACTGAAAATATGTCTTATATTCTAGGTTCTTCAAAATAGCCACCTTTTGCTTTGATGGCTGCTTTGTACACTCTTGGCATTCTCTTGATGAGCTTCAAGAGGTAGTCACCGGAAATGGTCTTCCAACAATCTTGAAGGAGTTCCCAGAGATGCTTAGCACTTGTTGGCCCTTTTGCCTTCACTCTGCAGTCCAGCTCACCACAAACCATCTCGCTTGGGTTCAGGTCTGGTGACTGTGGAGGCCAGGTCATCTGGCGTAGCACCCCATCACTCTTCCTCTTGGTCAAATAGCCCTTACACAGCCTGGAGGTGTGTTTGGGGTCATTGTCCTGTTGAAAAATAAATGATGGTCCAACTAAACGCAATCCGGATGGAATAGCATGCCGCTGCAAGATGATGTGGTAGCCATGCTGTTTCAGTATGCCTTCAATTTTGAATAAATCCCCAACAGTGTCACCAGCAAAGCACCCCCACACCATCACACCTCCTCCTCCATGCTTCACGGTGGGAACCAGGCATGTAGAGTCCATCCGTTCACCTTTTCTGCATCGCACAAAGACATGGTGGTTGGAACCAAAGATCTCAAATTTGGACTCATCAGACCAAAGCACAGATTTCCACTGGTCTAATGTCCATTAATGTGTTCTTTAGCCCAAACAAGTCTCTTCTGCTTGTTGCCTGTCCTTAGAAGTGGTTTCCTAGCAGCTATTTTACCATGAAGACCTGCTGCACAAAGTCTCCTCTTAACAGTTGTTGTAGAGATGTGTCTGCTGCTAGAACTCTGTGTGGCATTGACCTGGTCTCTAATCTGAGCTGCTGTTAACCTGCGATTTATGAGGCTGGTGGCTCGGATAACCTTATCCACAGAAGCAGAGGTGACTCTTGGTCTTCCTTTCCTGGGGCGGTCCTCATGTGAGCCAGTTTCTTTGTAGCACTTGATGGTTTTTGCAACTGCACTTGGGGACACTTTCAAAGATTGTCCAATTTTTCGCACTGACTGACCTTCATTTTTTAAAGTAATGATGGCCACTCATTTTTCTTTACTTAGCTGCTTTTTTCTTGCCATAATACTAATTCTAACAGTCTATTCAGTAGGACTATCAGCTATGTATCCGCCAGACTTCTGCACAACACAACTGATGGTCCCAACCCCATTTATAAGGCAAGAAATCCCACTTATTAAACCTGACAGGGCACACCTGTGAAGTGAAAACCATTTCCGGTGACTACCTCTTGAAGCTCATCAAGAGAATGCCAAGAGTGTGCAAAGCAGTCATCAAAGCAAAAGGTGGCTACTTTGAAGAATCAAGAATATAAGACATATATTCAGTTGTTTCACACTTTTTGTTAAGTATATAATTCCACATGTGTTAATTCATAGTTTTGATGCCTTCAGTGTGAATGTACAATTTTCATAGTCATGAAAATACAGATAAATCTTTAAATGAGAAGGTGTGTCCAAACTTTTGGTCTGTACTGTATGTTAATGCCAAATGAAAATTCACCTCTTCCCCCGCTGATAATCCCACCCAACTCTCTGCCGGTGTCAGTGATTCAGTCAGACTGCCATATTACTCACCTGAGGATCGCATTTCAATCCTCCTGACCTGAGAATGACAACTGCGTAGAAATACATGCTGTCACAGTCTTGTCAGGAGAGCAGACGGCCAGTCCAAGGACTGCGATGCGATCCTCGGGCGAGTGGGTGCAGTCAGACTGCCATATTAATCAATGACGCCGGCGCAGAGGGGTGGGCAGGATTATGTGCTGGGGAAGGGGTGAATATCCATTTGGCATTTGCCAATGCTTGGCTAGCTGGCGTGCATGTAAATGCGAATCTGCTTACAACAGCCACTCACAGTATAGTGAGCAGTGACTGTAGCTCCTCTATACACTCCCCGAGAAATAGAGTTAATTTCCTCCCAATAACCAAATTTCAGTAAGGCGGCCAGACAACAATGCTGCACTGTTAACCTGCAGATTATCCCTATATCTGCAGGTTAATGGCATTTGGGCACATGACAGTTTCTCTTTAAATACAAAAACATTATTAGTATACTACTAGGTATTATCCAGATATAATCATATTAAAACATAAGTGATACAATTACAGTCTTTTATTAAGGATTTCTTGTTTCAAAATTCTGAGTGGCATCAAGCTAACCTCTTAAAAGCTCTTTGGACTTCTCCAGCTATTATACTGAGTACATCACTCAAATCCTTGAACAATTTCTTCATACATATCACAATGCACTCCATGAAAAATTGCCCAAATCTTGTTGAATAGAATGTGCTTACATCATTCAGATCTTCCACTAACTTGTCAATCAGTGTCAGGTGCTAGCTGTTTTAGATGTCTGCAAGAATATAAAGGATGTATGGGTCAGAGTCGACAAAAATCGGAACTATCCTGCAAGAAATCTGTAAATAGAAATGACACTTGGGTCCAGTGATAAATCTTGGGGTAAGATCTAGTTATTCATCAAGAATGTCAGACTAAACTCCCATCCTAAAAGTTTGCTCCATGATGTATCGGAACATTTTTGAGTGTTTAAGCAGATTAACCCAGTGACGTATTGTCTGAAGATTCCTGCTTCTCCCTAGATTTTCCAACATTTTTTCACATCTTTACATATTCATCAAAAGTTTTTCTTCATTTAGGCTGAAATTACCTTTTTTTTAAATCAGTATCTTCCTCTATATTTGAGTTTAAAGTGGACCTTACAACAAATGTTTCACGTTGAAATGGAAACACGATATAATAGTGGCTACAGAGCAGAATAAAACATTTTTGAATTTTAATTTCGCCTCTTCATTGCGGAGATATTGGCAAAGTATTTGGCATCTAAATAGTTAATGCCTACTTGGATGTTAAAAAAATTATCAGAGTTTTCACTGGGAGGGTGTACTTCTTCTACCTTGTGACGCTGACCAATGATAAGCAGGCAGCAACACACTGGTGGAAGAAGAACACGCCCCCACAATGGCTTAGAACAGGCTCATTGTGAGTCATGTATTGACATACAGTCCACTTTCCCTCACTGTAGAGTGGAGAACAGCAGACCCGAGTGTGATTAACTGACAGCTTTCAGCTCTCATTTCTGGCAGTCATTTAATCACTATGACAATACACATGTAGTCACTCTGACATTAGATGTAGCACAATAACATCTTTTGTTTGCTGGCATAATAATAAGGACATTGTGCTTCTATTACGCATAATTATGTTGTGACCCTAGTTATAAATGGCCTACCTTACTTGCTTATCCTCAATTCTTCTGCTCATTTTGGACTGACTTGTTATTGTGATACAACTGTAAAACAAATCTCCATGTATTACTTAAAGAATATAATACTATAGTAATATATTAAACAGTATGTGAAAAAGCCAATAAATTAGTAAATTGTGCCCAGTGATTTCATGCAATTGCCCCCCAGTAAAGGTGAAAACAGTGCAGCCGTAGAGAATACTTGTTTTTTGGAAACCGTGTAGCATAAATGTAATAAAAACAGTTGTAAGGTTGATAAGTTGAAAGTATGCTATGCACTCCCTTTCGGCAGATACATTTATGACATGACTATTTCAGTTATTTTCAGATTTGTGCCCCAAAACATGTAAAAACTTCCAATACTTATGCTCTGGAGAAGCTGGGGATTCTAGAAGTGGCTTGAAATTGCATTACAAAGGATCTCCATTCCATCGCATAGTGAAAAATGGCTGGATACAAGGGGGAGGTAAAAAGATTTCATACCCTGTCATCCACGTCTCTAAAGTCGGAGGAGCTAGGCTGGCGGAAAAATGACAAAAGTCTCAATTTTCAAAACTTGTAGTTCCATGAAAATTTGCCACATTTCAAGCAGTTTTACGCCATAAAACTGGCATAAACTGCTTGATGAATTAGCCCCTATGTTTAATTTATTTTAATATAGGACATAAAATTAAATTTTACATTTAATACATAAGTAAACAGCGGGTGAAATAAGTATTGAACACGTCACCAATTTTCTAAGTAAATATATTTCTAAAGGTGCTATTGACATGAAATTCTCACCAGATGTCGGTAACAACACATCCAATCCACACAGAAAAAGAAATCATCCATAGATGTATATAAATTAAGTTGTGTAATAATGAGAAATGACACAGGGAAAAGAATTGAACATGCTTACTGAAATTTAATTAATACTTTCTACAAAAGCCTTTGTTGGTGATGACAGCTTCAAGACGCCTCCTGTATGGAGAAACTATTCGCATGTATTGCTCAGGTGTGATTTTGGCTCATTCTTCCACAAACACTCTTCAAATGCTGAAGGTTCTGTGGGCTCCCTCTTTGAATGCTGAGCTTTAGTTCCTTCCATAAATTTTCCATTGGATTCTGGTCAGGTGTTTGGCTCGGCCATTCCTGCAACTTTATTTTCTTTCTCTGAAACCAATTGAGAGTTTCCTTGGCTGTGTGTTTGTGAGCATTATCTTGCCGAAATTTCCACCCTCGTTTCATCTTCATCATCCTGGTAGATGGCTGCAAATTTTTATCAAGAATGTCTCTGTACAATTGTCCATTCATCCTTCCTTCAGTCATATGAAATTTGCCAGTGACGTATGCTGAAAAACAGCCCCACACCATGATGTTTCCACCACCAAACTTCACTGTTGGTATGGTGTTTTTTGGCGTGATATGCAGTGCCTTTTGGCCTCCAAACATGATGTGTATTATGGCATTCAAAGAGATCAATTTTGGTCTCATCTGAACAAACAATATTCTCCCAGTATTTCACAGGCTTGTCTAAATGTTGTTGAGCAAACTGTAAATGTGCTTGAACATGCTTTTTGTTCAGCAATGAAATTTTGCATGGTGAGTGTGCATACAGGCCATGGAGGTTGAGTGCATTACTTATAGTTTTCTTTGAAACAATTGTACCTGCTGATCCCAGGTCTTTTTGTAGCTCTCCACAGGTGATTCTTGGCTCTTGGACAACTACTCTGATAATTCTTTTCACTCCTTGCGTGGAGCACCTCGTCATGGCCAGTTTATGGTAAAATTATTTTCTTTCCACTTCTGAATTTTGACCCCAAGAGTGCTCACTGGAACCTTCAGTAGTTTAGAAATTCTTCTATAACAAATACCATCTGTATGTTTTGCAGCAATAAGGTTGCAAAGGTCTTGAGACAACTCACTGGTTTTACCCTTCATGAGATGTTTGTTTCTTGTGTGGAGTCATAATAATGAGATACCTTTTTATAGGTCATCAGTAGAACCAGATGGTAATATTTTTCACTAAGTGGCAGGGTTGCTTTCTAACTACTTATAGATTTCAGCTGGTGTCATGACTTTCCATGGCTTTTTGCACCTCTTTCTTCATGTGTTCATTGCTTTTTCCCTGTCATTTATCATTATTACACATAACTTAAAGGGGTTTCCACTACTATTGAAAATAGGCCAATGTATTTTTATGATGAAAATAAGTTTCTTTGTTTCTTTGCGCTGGTGTTGCTGCCTGTGAACGGCGCTATCACTGGCGGCTCACAGGCATCACGTGACCCCTGGCTGCAGCCAGCTCTGACATCCGCTGATGTCACGTTATTTGTTCCGGATGGAGCTGGGGGTCTCTCTCTTCTGCGTTCCACGGTGGATGCTGGGCTGTGGGCAGGGTTACCCCGCTCGTCACACCCAGCATCCACTGCGCGCTCTTCCTCTCCCTATTCATTGGGAAAGCGCGCGGTGGATGCAGGGTGTGACGTGCAGGGTAATCCCGCCCACAACCCTGCAGCCTCCGCGGGAACCACGTGACTGATGTCATGCCTCACTTGACGTCACGTGATGCCTGTGATCGGCCAGTGAAAGCGCCGCTCACAGGCAGTAACATCAGCGCAAGGTATTTACAAAGACACTTCTTTTCATCATAAAAATACATTGGCCTATATTCAATGGTAGTGGACAACCCCTTTAATTTATGGACATCTATGGTTTGATTTCTTTGCCTGTGTGGATTGGATTTTTACCGACATCTGGTGAGAATTTCATGACAATATCCCTTTTAGAAATATATTTACTTAGAATATTGGTGGCGTGTTCAATACTTATTTCACCCAATGTATTTCATGTATTAAAAGGAATCTGTCACCAGGTTTCTGCTACCCCATCTGAGAGCAGTTTGATGTAGAGACAGAGCCCCCAATTCCAACGATGTATCAATTACTTTGCTGGTTCCTGAAGTTTTGATTAAAAACTGTTTTCTCTGCTTCTGATCTACCAGTTCTCTGAATGCTAAGCTTGGTATAACCCCACCCCCACTCCTGGTTGGCAGCTTTCTGTGTACACTGTGCATAGGCAGAAAGCTGCCAATCAGTTGTGAGAGCATGATTGGGCTACCTGGCAGCAGGATTACTAGTCCTCTAGTGATAATCTCCTGCTGATAAAACAATGATTCCATAAAAACTACAGCAAGCAGCCCAGTAAGTGATACATCGCTGTAATCTCTGTCCCTACATCATGCTGCTCTCAGATTAAGTAGCAAAAACCTGCTGACTGATCACCTTTAGATTATATGCCTAAAATGATTTACACTGTTGCAGCACATTTGATACGATTTTTAGATTACAATGAAAAGAGAAAGTAATTCCGTGCTTTTCATGTATGTTCTATAGATATAGCATCTGGAAAAGGAAACGGAGGAGAGTCTATTTTTGGAGATATATTTGAAGGTAACGTTAAATGTCCTGAATTGTGAGTCAGTTTTTAAATTTCAAGTATGAATTAAACTATTTTACAAAGAGAAACAGAAATAAAATGTAAGCCTCTCAGGCTCTTTTCATACCTGAGTTTTCAGTTCCATTTCTCAGTTCCGTTTTAGGAGCAGAGAAAAGAAACTCATTAGGAAAACAGATTAGTTACAAAATGGATTCAACTTGAAGCAGAAGGACAGCATTGACTATGATAGGGGTCTGTTTGGTTTCTATTTTGTGTCTTTCAGAAACCAGACGTCCAGAATTCTGCGCTTTTTGTACTGTTTAATAAACTACTTCAAAATTGAAATCAGATGGACTCTGCTATAGTAATTGGGACCCCTGTGCTTCAGTTTAAATCCATTTTGTAACACATCCATTTTCCTATTCATAAATTGGAACAGAGAACTGGAGCTCAAAACGTAGGTGTGACCTGAGCCTCATGCTGTAGATTCAGTAATACATGCTGCCACTGGACATAAGGTAAGGTGCACACAACACATTCATCTATATGATTTGTGCGAAGGCGGGGAGAGTGAAGCCAGCGCTGATTGGCCGCAGGGATGGCGGGACATAACAATGTCGCGCGATCTCCAGGAGAGCCATTGTCGACACCGCTGGAATAGCACCAACACTGGAGGGGAGTATAGATATTGTTATTTTACAAGGGGGAAACATAGGGATTGAGAATGGGTTGCCTGAGTAGTGAACAATCCCTTTAAGGTGTACCAAAGTGGGTGACATATGAACAATGTCCAAAGATGGCATGCAATCTTGAGGGTGGGAATCACTTTAGTCCACTAATATTATAGAATCGGAAGAAGCAAATAAGTTCAAGGCAGCACTTGTATGTTGTATGTTAAATTGCAACATATTGTGAGCACATAAGCAAAAACAACAAAATTTCAGCATATAAACCTTCCTCGAGTTGTGAAAAAAGGGAGCTACACAGTGACACCCTGCAGAATCCGACTGTGACGATCGCATGCTACCTTGTTTTATATAAGTAAAAATGATGGATGTGGTATAGTTATGTAAAGTGGGGAAAATAAGTATTTGATACACTGCCGATTTTGCTAGTTTTCCCACCTACAAAGAATGGAGAGGTCTGTAATTTTTATTGTAGGTACACTTCAACTGTGAGAGACAGAATCTTTAAAAAAATGCCGAAAATCACATTGTATGGTTTTTACATAATTAATTAGCATTTTATTGCATGAAATAAGTATTTGATACAATAGAAAAACAGTACAGAAACCTTTGTTTACAATTACAGAGGTCAGAATTTTCCTGCAGTTCTTGACCAAGTTTGCACACACTGCAGCAGGAATTTTGGTCCACTCCTCCATACAGATCTTTCAGGTGTCAGGGCTGTCACTGAGCAACATTGCGTTTCAGCTCCCTCCAAAGATTTTTATATTGGGTTCAGGTCTGGAGACTGACTAGGCCACTCCAGGAGCTTGAAATGCTTCTTACGGAGCCACTCCTTAGTTGCCCTGGCTGTGTGTTTTAGGTCATTGTCATACTGGAAGACCAGCCACGACCCATCTTCAATGCTCGGGAAGGAGGTTGTTGGCCAAAATCTCGCGATACATGACCCCATTCATCCTCCCTTCAATACAGTGCAGTCGTCCTGTCCCCTTGGCAGAAAAGCACCCCCAATGTATTATGTTTCTCCCACCATGCTTCACAGTTGGGACGGTGTTCTTGGGGTTGTACTCATCCTTCTTCTTCCTCCAAACATGTTGAGTGGAGTTGATACCAGAAAGTTGTAGTTTGGTCTCATCTAACCACATGACCTTCTCCCATGCCTTCTCTGGATCATCCAGATGGTCATTGGCGACTTCAAACGGGCCTGGACATGTGCAGGCGTGAGCAGGGGGACCTTGCATGCCCTGCAGGATTTTAATCGATTACAGTGTAGTGTGTTTCTAATGGTAATGTTTGAGTCCCAGCTCTCTTCAGGTCATTGACCAGGTCCTCCCATGTAGTTCTGGGCTGATTCCTGATCTTTCCCAGAATCATCCTTTCTCCACAATTTGAGATCTTGCATGGAGCCCCAAACCTAGGAAGATTGACAGTCCTCTTGTGTTTCTTCCATTTTCTAATTATTGTACCAACAGTTGTCTTCACAACAAGCTACTTGCCTATTGTCCTGTCCCCTTCCCAGCCTTGTGCAGGTCTACAATTGTGTCGTTGGTGTCCTTAGACAGCTCTTTGGTCTTGGCCATGGTGGAAAGGTTGGAGTGTGATTGATTGAGTGTGTGGACTGGTGTCTTTTATACAGGTAATGAGTTCAAACTGGTGCAATTAATACAGATAATGAGTGCAGAGTAGGAGGGTTTCTTAAAGAAAAACTAACAGGTCTGTAAGTGCCAGAATTCTTGCTGGTTGGTAGGTGATCAAATACTTATTTCATGAAATAAAATTCCATTTAATTATGTAAAAATCATTCAATGTGATTTTCTGGATTTTTTTTAGATTCTTTCATAGTTGAAGTGTACCTACGATAAAAATTACAGATCTCGTCATTCTTTGTAAGTGGGAAAACTTGCAAAATCGGCAGTGTATCAAACACTTATTTTCTCCACTGTAAATGGGGTTGGCCCAACATTAAATGTTACTTCCACCAGTGAAGAGTTCTAACATTTTTACATAATTTGGCATCTCCTGGTATTCAAAGTGTAAAGCAATGTCCATACCCACTTAATAAGTTGAGTGCAGTTGGTCACACATGCTCGGTTGCGCCCCCCGCAACCTGTTATTTTCATGGTGTTCTGCTGATCATTGCAGAGTAGCTAATAGAAAAAGCTTTCCACCCTGTAAGCTATTTTTATAGGCTACTCTGCAGTGAATGGAGGAAGACTACGCCGAGAATTGGCTGTGAGGAGAGTGACCGAGCATGTGTGACCACCTGCACTCAGCTCATTAGGTGGGCATGGACACTTGTGTACACATTGATCACAAGATTGTGCCATCAAAACCCCATGCACATGCACTAGATAAATTCTGCAGGGAAATCAGAACATGCTGCAGATTTTCTAAATTCTCAGCAGGCTTATTCTGATGTTGAAATTCCACGACTTTCACCACAAAGCTTACTCTTTGCAATGCATAAGATGAAACGTGTGTCAAGTTTTCTTATTTTTAATTTCTTTCACAATGTTTCTATTTTTGGCAAACAGCCATAAACTTGGATCTTGATCTTTCTGTTTTCCCAATAATTGAATGTGCTGTAGGTGATTTTTACTTGTCATTTTGGAAGTATACTGCTTCATATAAAATATAAAATGATTAATATTTTAACTCCTGCCATGCTTTTGCCAATAAGTCATATATCTAGTGCCACAGAAAATATATCAAACTTATGAGTCTACTTTTTTGTTCTGCCTACTTTTAACCAACTGGAAAACTATTTTGCAGATGAAAATTATGCAGTTTCTCACAATAAGCGGGGAATTCTTGGTATGGCCAATAAGGGGCGACATTCGAATGGTTCCCAGTTCTATATCACTCTACAGGCCTCTCCGTACATGGATAGAAAACATGTTGCATTTGGGTAAGTGCTTAATTTAGAAAAACTGTTCATCCATAAAAGGAAAACTCAGCAAAACAAAAATGAATCTTTACAATATACACTGCTCAAAAAAATAAAGGGAGCACTCAAATAACACATCCTAGATCTGAATGAATGAAATATTCTCATTGAATACTTTGTTCTGTACAAAGTTGAATGTGCTGACAACAAAATCACACAAAAATCATCAATGGAAATCAAATTTATTAACCATTGGAGGCCTGGATTTGGAGTCACCCCAAAAAATTAAAGTGGAAAAACACACTACAGGCTGATCCAACTTTGATGTAATGTCCTTAAAACAAGTCAAAATGAGGCTCAGTATTGTGTGTGGCCTCCACGTGCCTGTATGACCTCCCTACAACGCCTGGGCATGCTCCTGATGAGGTTGCGGATGGTCTCCTGTGGGATCTCCTCCCAGACCTGGTCTAAAGCATCCTCCAACTCCTAGACAGTCTGTGGATGGAGCGAGACATGATGTCCCAGATGTGCTCAATCGGATTCAGGTCTGGGGACGGGCGGGTCAGTCCATAGCTTCAATGCCTTCATCTTGCAGGAACTGCTGACACACTCCAGCCACATGAGGTCTGGCATTGTCCTGCATTAGGAGGAACCCAGGGCCAACCGCACCAGCACATGGTCTCACAAGGGGTCTGAGGATCTCATCTCTGTACCTAATGGCAGTCAGGCTACCTCTGGCGAACACATGGAGAGCTATGTGGCCCTCCAAAGAAATGCCACCCCATACTGACCCACTGCCAAACCGGTCATGCTGAAGGATGTTGCAGGCAGCAGATCGCTCTCCACGGCATCTCCAGACTCTGTCAGTGGAGACTTTGCCAATCCTGGTGTTCTGTGGCAGTTGCCAAGCATCCTGCACGGTGTTGGGCTGTGAGCACAACCCCCATCTGTGGACGTCGAGCCCTCATACCACCCTCATAGAGTCGGTTTCTAACCGTTTATGCAGACACATGCACATTTGTGGCCTGCTGGAGGTCATTTTGCAGGGCTCTGGCAGTGCTCCTTCTGTTCCTCCTTGCACAAAGGCGGAGGTAGCGGTCCTGCTGCTGGGTTGTTGCCCTCCTACGGTCCCCTCCACGTCTCTTGGTGTACTGACCTGTCTCCTGGTAGCGCCTCCAGCCTCAGGATACTACGTTGACAAACACAGCAAACCTTCTTGCCACAGCTCGCATTGATGTGCCATTCTGGATGAGCTGCACTACCTGAGCAACTTATGTGGGTTGTAGAGTCCGTTTCATGCTACCACGAGTGTGAAAGCACAACCAACATTCAAAAGTGACCAAAACATCAGCCAGAAAGCATTGGTACTGAGATGTGGTCTGTGTTCCCCACCTGCAGAACCACTCCTTTACTGAGTGTGTCTTGATAATTGCCAATAATTTCCATCTATTGTCTATTCCATTTGAACAACAGCAGGTGAAATTGATTGTCAATCAGTGTTGCTTCCTAAGTGGACAGTTTGATTTCACAGAAGTTTGATTTACTTGGAGTTTTATTCTGTTGTTTAAGTGTTCCCTTTATTTTTTTGAGCAGTGTATATAATGTTGAATATTAGAGTTAAGCAAATGATTTGGAGGATTGTGGTCCAGTAGCCTTGTCAGTGGTCTGTGGCTGTCGCATCAGCGCCCTGCAAGTCTCCTCCTACCTGCCGGCATTCCCAGCATCTCTTCTGATTATTAGACCCAGCAAGACAACACTGCAATGATGATATTGCCCCAGACCTATAAATCAAGGGATGCCGGTAGGTAGGATATCTACCTATATGGCTGCTGCTACTCTTTTTGCTTAACTTTTTTTTATTTTTAATATATCTTTTTTATTGAAAGTTTTATTAAGTAATACAATCAACAATTTCCATAAAAAAACAAATCACATCCAGCTTGCACATATATCATTTACTAAAGATAACCACAGATATTAAGAAAATGTCCACTGAAGGAAAAAAAATTAAAATAAAACAACTTATTAGCCATCATCAAAAAAAAGATGCAAAGGGGGAATTTCCCCGCTAAATAATCCAGTCCACTCCCTTTAGTGCTCAATTATTGATATGGAGTTGACATAGGTTGTTTTTTAGATCTTCTAAGATATACCGGGTAGTTGTGGCAAAAGCGTCTACAATTTTCCTTTTTTTCTCCGAAGTGCAAAACTTTATAATAAACTGTTTCCACTTCAAAAGAAATTGACCTGCTTGTGACTCTTTGCTAATAACCACATCTCCCTTTTCCACCTCCATAAAATGTTTTATCAGAGCTAACAGTTCCGAGATAGAGGGGGTGGTGGGTTCTAACCAATATTTAAGGATTCGTTTTTTGCTATTAAAAGTAGAGTGTAAAGAAACTTTGAAAGGGTCACTATTCCACCACTCAGGGTCTTAAAAGAGAGCTCAGCCGCCCCATGGGATCAAAGGCATGCTGGACTGTCAGGTATTGTGAGTTAGTAGAAACTAAGAGCAAAGGAAAGCGCAAATAGGGTCTTATCCAAAATTAACAGACCAGAGATAGAAAAAAAGGAGCCAAATGTGGTTTATCTGCGCTGCTGATAGGTAATGAAGATCCAGATCGTGGGATGTTAAAAACTGGATTTTTTTATTTATAGTTCTTTAGTCAACACATTTCAAAGTCATTCCAGACTACTTCCTCAGGACAAAAACTGTATATTGACACACTCTAAATTTAGTTACTTGACCACAGACTTTGCCTCTGACTATCCATTTTATCCCTTTGTCCTTGACGTACCCTCCTGGCTTTAGACCTCGGACTCCTTGACTTCCCCGCCACATGGCTTGACTGTGAGAAGTGACTCAGTGTCACAGGAGGGCTTTTAATTCGTTGGTTATGGTATTTGAGTCACTCCAATAATGTAGAAGAGCTAGTTGGGGAGACAAAGAACAATCAGAATTCCAAAGGGTGTCTACGATACCTGATACCAGTTTCCAGAAGGAAGCTGTATTAGGATAAAACCAGAGACCATGGATTAGGTCAGATTCAGGGAAATGGCATTTGGGTAATGCGGTTAAAGGGAACCTATCAGGTCCCTTTTTGCTATTAAACTGCCCCCAGTGTCTTGTTAAGGATGCACAGTGCATCACTTACTTGTTTGTGTAAGGGACTCACGGTGGTAGTTATGGCCAGAGGCTGATGTGTTCCCATACCCTGGTCCCCTGACAAAGATAGAAGTACACATTTTCCCATGTTGTGTGTGTGGTGCAGAACACTCACATCTGGATCATAGATCTCTGCCGTCTTCAGTCTTCTCATCTCAGGAACGGCCGCACACACATTTAAGGAGTTCTGTTCCATTTTATAAAAAAGAGCTTTACTAGAACATTGGTAAATATCTTCATACAGCACATTACATTGCATGCCGACTCCACCAGGGTCACCGTTCGACACACCGCACGTAGAGATGTTCAGTGTCCATTTGTCCCGAGTTGTCCCTTTCATAGTGAACACTCCTGGTCTATAAGACCCTTGCAGTACGGATTGTTTCCCGTCCGGCTTCCCCTTCTCTGAAGGCTTGTGGAGACGCAACTCACTGTGAATCCTATGGACCGTAGGTCCCGAACGTACGGAAATGTCTATTCAGATTATCTGAGTACAGGTTCTTCTCTGCTGGACAACTTGTGCCAAAGGTGCCCCCTGGACCACCAACTGTACTTGTCTTACATCTTTCTCTTTCTCCCAGGAACTCACTGCAACCAGGAAACTGCTCTCTGATCCACTGAATCTGCTCCTCCCACACTCAGCAGCTCCCAAACTCCTTAACCCTTTCCTACACTACCCTCTACTAACATGTAGGGCAATTAATCATAAAACCTTTTCATATTGCAAACAGGACATGACATTATATGTACACATACAGACAAGGTGCATGACCAGATCCTGGTCACCCTCTTACATTTGTCTCAAGCAAAATGTCCCAGTATTTAGCCCAAAAATCACGTTTTATACCTTGATGATTACCCTACATACCTTCTGTTTCAGTCATAGGGGTGGGGATTTCTAGCTTTCCAGTCACGGTTAATCAAATGCCTTTTCAAATTCTCCATGCCCATCGCATCATAATTCATTCCCTTCACTGCTCCCTGCGTCACCAAAATCTCCCAGCAGATCCCGCACTTGCGCAATGACCCTCAGCTTTCCAGGCGTACTGATTCTGGGTGTACGTCCCGGCTTCATATCATATGTGCACATGCTCCAGAGCCACTGAGCATAGCATGTGCACTCACAAACTGTTATGTGGCCACTGACTCTCAGTGACCCCAGTGCACGCGCACATAGGATATGAAGCAGGGATATACACCCAGATTCAGTGCGCATGTCCGGAAAGCTGATAGACACTGCACAAGTGCGGGATCTGTTGGGAGATTGTGGTCATGCAGGGAGCAGTGACTGGAAGGAATGCTAATGGGATGGGCGAGGAGAATTTCAAAATGCATTTGATTGACTGTGACTGAAAAGCTAGAGATGCTCACCCCTATGACTGAAACAGAAGGTATGTGGGGCAATAATCAAAGGTTAAAAAGTGATTTTTGCGCTAAATACTGGGACGTTTTGCTTGAGATAAACATGTTAGTGATGCAATGTGCATCAACAACAAGACATTGGGAGCAGTTCAATAGCAAAAAAAGGATGTGACAGGTTCCCTTTAATCTGTCAGATAGTGAGTCTTTTTTAGGTATAATAAAAGTGTATGTAGCCGCACGCATGATCTTAAATTGCGTTTTCCTCCAAGTTTCGTTAAGGCCAAGTTCACACATTCAGTATTTGGTCAGTACTTTACATCTGTATTTGTAAACCAAAATCAGGAGTGGAACAATCAGAGGAAAAGTATAATGGAAGCACGTCACCACTTCTGTATTTATCACCTATTCCTGGTTTTGACTTACAAATACTGAGGTAAAATACTGACCAAATACTGAATGTGTGAACGTGGCCTCATAATGTTTTTCCTGAAAGTAGATCACCCTATTCAGATTTTTTTTTTTTTTTTGCTTAACTCTTGTATACATATTGATTAAACTTGATCATCATTAATAATGATCATCTTTTCACTATTCTCCATCCAGGCTACGAGGTCTTTGAATTTGGTGCTTTTACAATAGCCACAGGCTCCAAAAGTGTAGTCATGTTTTCTAAATGGGCATCAATTGTTTATCAGTAGAATTGCCTGTTAAAGGAGTTGGCCACTTTATATTTTTACAAATGTGTGGCAGATAAGGCATACATCACAACTTACTAATAAATCTTCATCAGATGTTCTGCTATTCGTAAGCAATGCCTCCTGCTAAGGAGAAACCTTTCTCGTTGCTTTTGTCCGTCCCAATACATGACTTTGAAACATCTGGCCCAAGCTCAAGTCTGTGGTCACTGAAATGCGTATGCGCTGGTTCCTTCTCATCCAAGACCAGAACCAGCAATTAGTAATGTTGGCTAGCGCAGTGCTACTGTGCATTATTTTGCACATGCACTGGATTCCTGGCCCATGTGCGTTTTTAAGTGCTCACTAGCCGTTTAACTGTATATGAGAGTCGCGACATCAAAGGCAAATGTAACTTACAGATGTCTACATTACACATTGTATAAGGAGTCTACTTATGAGAGATCTATTATTTTTTGATGAAGCTCACTATTGATTGTACTCATAATAAGAGGAGCTTATGTAGGGCCATGTTTAGCTTGGCACTCCCCAGTATTGGATGTTGAGCTGTCCTATTTTCTGACCTCATATCGGGCCTCATCAATGTTCTTGTAAATGTTAGGGACATTTATAAAAAGAGTGGATACAACAACATGAAAAATGCTGCTTATAATACATGCCAGGGTTTTTGGAAAACATTATCTTTTATTTCCTAGTGAAAATGATGGAACACAATAAAATTAATTTTCTTTTCCTTTTTCAAACATGGATTATTTCTGGAAGAAAATTATACCTTTTTGAGGTATCTCCTCTTGAACTGATCATTTGTTCTCAAAATTCTCAATTCATGGGCAAAATCTGTCTTCAGTTAAGGGCGTATTTCCATCTCCAATATCATATCCCAATATGTGGTAGGTGTAATAATAATAATAATATTAGCAATTACCTCAAATTACAAACGTAGTATAGTTTTTCTGATTCGCAATGTCTCTTTCCTCATGTGCAGGCATTACAGGACCATGGTTACAATCACTGATCTAGTGACAGTTAGCTAGTTGCTAGTGGTCATAACCATGGATACCTAAGGTCCTGCAATGCCTGCACATGAGGAAAGATACATAATGAATCAGAAGAACTATACTACATTTCTAATTGGAGGTATTTGCTAATATTATTATTACACCTACTACATATTATGATCGGATCTTGGAGATGGGAATACCCCTTTTAATACACTTTCCTATTACTGAGATATAGGAGGTTGACAGTTGATGCTCATAAAGTTTTTTCAAAAAACTTTATGAGCATCAACTGTCAACCTCCTATATCTCAGTAATAGGAAGGTTGACAGTTGATGCTCATAAAGTTCTTTGAAAAACTGTAACTGTCATTTTATTAGAACTTTTAAAACTGTCTTCAGGAGTAAACAAGATAGCCGCCCACCGGAAGTTGAGGGAGCAGGACGTGTCTTTGAGGAGCTCCCGCTGAGCCTTATCCTAAAGTGCATTTCAGGCTCCTTCTAACCTTTCCTAAGATCTGCCGATCTTCCAGATCTTGCAGGAGAGTTCTCCCGGGTCCCACCAGCTCTCTCCGGCGTGGGATACTGGAGCTTCAGGCGGAAAACAGAGTCCTGGCCTGCGTGCGCAGGACTCTCCGCTAGCCAGGGGTAAGTGCTTCGGAGCGGCACCCCCAAGTCTCCTGCGAAGTGAAAACTTACCCTGCTTTCGTCCTCTGTGGGGATCCGGAAACATCGGGGCGGCCTGTGTGGAGTGCGCCACGTCCTCCGTGAAGTCCTGCGGAGCTGAACATCGGGACTTTTCCTTGGAAGGTATTTGGTGCGGTGTGTGATGTGCTGTTGATCCTGGATCTGTGTATGCCCTGCGTGGGTGAAGGTGAAGTTGAGAAAGGCTGAGGCTGGGACTGAGAGGCATTCTGGCCCCCCCCCCCCACCTTCCATCTTTGTGGAGAAGCTTGTTAACCCTCAAGTGTCCTCCCTCCATTTGCTCATTATTTCAAAACTCCATCTAGTGGACATTTGTACTAAAAAAAAACATTTTCTTTATCATTTACATCAAACGCCATCTCGTGGCCCACAGAAATACTGCAGTCTCAGTTCACTTACTATTTCTATTATACCGCCCAACTCTCCTTGGTCATTTAATAATCTGACTTGACCTCACATACGCAATTTATTATTACTGGACATTAGACAACCGGCTCTGGATTCACTCCATTCCTTATCATGAAGTAACCACTATCTACGGGTCATGATTCTGTGAGTCTTCCGGTTCAGGCGCCGACCATGTGATCTCTGTTTACCGGCTCTTGCTCTCCCACCCTGTACATCTCCTCCAAACTCCTAATTTTTGACCCCGCAGCTCAGAAATTTTTTGTAATTTTCACACAGCTGAAGGTCGTCTTCGAAAATTATCTCTGGCCTATATGGACCGCTACCTTCTCCGTAGCAAAAACAATCTTCCTCTTCCAATCATTCTGACTTCCCCAATCTTCATAATATGGCTTCTACCCCAGACCAAGAGGAACAGCACGTCCATCTTGAAGATGGGAGGGAACAACATCAACCCCCTAAAACACCCCGCCATTCTACTTTGAGAAAAGGGGAATCACAAATGGACCCTTCGGAACTAGTGGCTGAGGTCACTGCTAGGCTACTTCCTGAAATCAAAATCATAATCCAATCCACACTAAATACTGCCCTGATGGATCATCAGGCCAGACAGGAAGAACAAGCCGAACAGCTCACGGAGCTAGAATCACGAGTATCAAACATTGAAGATGATTCAAATGAGGACCACTCCAAAATAGTGGCTATGGCTCGTGAAAATTCAATTCTAAGAGACCGTATAGATGACCTTGAGAACCGCTCTCGCAGGAGCAACCTGCGTTTGGTGGGTCTACCTGAATCATACCATCAGAACACTGAAGCCCTTATGTGAGAACGAAGTTCCAAAAGCCCTAAAATTATCTGAAGGTAGAAAGGGTCCACAGAATTGGTCCTCCACCCTCTGTCTCTGAAGCCAACAATACTACAAAGCCAAGACAAGTCATTTTGAAATTTTTGGATTTCAATGATAAAGCTGACATTATCCGAGCCTACAAACAATTAAACCACCCATTGATCATTCAAGGCCATAGAATTCTGCTTTTTTCGAAGACTACTCAATTGAAGTAACCAGGAAAAGGAAGGACTTCAGCGCTTTATGCACCAGACTGCACAAAGAAAAAATCCGCTTTCAACTACGCTACCCGGCTACTCTACGCCTGAAAGACACTGATGGCTCCTTCCGGGAATTTATCTCACCTGATAAGGCAGATTCTTTTGTCAACAGTCTCCTAGACTCTGGGGCCAGTCCTGAACAGACCCTCCAAGCAAAAACTCCCTCTAGTTCACGGTCCCCTAGGAGACCCACAAAACGAGGAGACATAGGAGACCAGAGCTATAACCATCGCTGACTAAAGGATTTTCTCCTTTTATACGCCTGATGGCCCTGGAGTGAAAGTCTTTTATGGAGGCAATTGGTTTAGAAAATTTGATAAATTACCTCAATTAAGGGGGGAGTTAGATTTGAATTTGAATCTTATTTTAAATTTAAATGTAATCTGTTATATTTCACACATGGTCGGGCAGAAGTGAAGCCCAGGAGATAGTCTTATCCCTAGCGAGCAGTTAAAATGTTTACGCTCTTGCTAGGTCAGTTCTTTAAAACTTTTGTATATTGTTTTTTGAGTTTGTTTCACATGTTCGAGCTTTGCTTGTTAATACGTAATTTAACTACATGTCATCATTATTTTATAAGTTGTTCACCAAACATGTCTATCTTTACAGTCCTTGAATATGTGTATCGTATCTTGGAATGTTAAGGGTTTGCGCTCTCCCTAAAAACGGATGAAAGTCCTTAAACATTTAAAACGTTTAAAGCCTGAATAGCCTTGCTACAAGAAATGCATTTGCCTGAAGCAGATTTCCCCCGGATGAATAAATTATGGGTTGGGGGTATCTATGGTTCACCGTCCGTAGACAGAAAGGCTGGAGTCTTTGTCCTTATTAATAAGCAGTTTATACATCAGGCCATAAGTCAGCAGGAGGATGGAGAAGGGAGGTTGATCCAATTATCATTATCTACGTCTTGTGGAACCTTCTCTATCTACAATGTATATGCGCCTAATATAGGCAACAAACATTTTTTTAAACAATTGGAGACTAGACTCCTATTTGACTCCAAACCTAACAAAATAATAGGTGGAGACTTTAAGTCGGTGGTCTCAGTTCATGAGGATAGGAAAAACAGTACTGGTACTCCGCAATCGGTTACCTCGCATGACAAAGCACTGGCACCTCTTTTGTCTAGCTGCCAATTAATTGATTCATGGAGGTTTTTGAACCCCAGCAATAGAGAATATACACACTTCTCACACGCCAACGACTCTTGGTCTCGTATTGACTACTTTTTTGTATCTTCTCCTCTGTTGGCTAAATTGGTAACGGTGCAAATTGATGATATTGTTATTTCTGATCATACTCCAGTGAGGTTGGAACTGTCAAGGGATTTCCCTCGGGGCCCAGACTTCTTGTGGAAATTTCCAGATTATTTTTTGCAAAGACGACTCTTATTTCCTCTCTCAAGATTTGGTGGAACGAGTTCTTATCTGACAATTCGGCACACCAAGATAACCCCACATTATTATGGGAATCGGCCAATGCGGTACTTATAGGAAAAATTTTGGTATATACCTTTTCTCACAGGAAGAGGGTTATGAAAAAATATAGTGAACTGTCCTCTGAACTGAAACAAGCCTACACTACATTTCTTCTTGATCCTTCCCCTCTTAATAAAACACATTGGTCCCAAAAACAATCTGAATTCAATCAATATGCAGATATGAGAGAAAAATTCCATTTATCTCAAACAGAAGCATTCTTTTATAGATTTGGTAACAAATCAGGAAGGATGATGGCCAATTTAGCTAAAGGTATGAGAAAGCCACAGGGAATTTTTCAATTAAGAAATAATAATGGGATTATTCACACTGACCCTAAATCAATTAATGAGATTTTAGGCTCATTCTATAAGGACCTATATAAAAAACCAAAACAAACCTTGCCCCTCTCTGATACACTCTTTGATAAGGTCAAATTACCATTTTTTTCGGAGGAGCATAAACTATATTAAATAAACCTATTTCATTGGAGGAGATTGCCACTACAATTAAAAATTTGCAACCAAACAAAGCCCCTGGACCTGATGGATACACTTCTGACTTCTTTAAATCCTTAACGGAATTACGGAAGAGGTGTCCCCGCTATTAGTACCGATCTTCAACAAAATAATTTGTGGCAATCCCATTTTCCCTTCCGCAAATATGGCTTATGTCAAATTGTTACTAAAGCCAGACAAAGATCCATTATCCTCCAAATCATTCAGACCGATTTCCCTCATAAACATCGACATCAAGCTTTTATCTAAGATAATGGCTGACAGACTGACCTCTATTCTACCCCACCTTATATCCCCTGCACAAGCAGGCTTTGTTATAGATCGCTCAGCCACACTAAATATTAGGAATTATTATTGGCGCTCGATAAAATCCACTCTACTCCTGATCTAAAGAGATCCACAGCAATTATCTCCCTTGACGCCGAAAAAGCCTTTGATAATATAAATTGGGATTGGTTATACATGGTTTTGACTAAAATGTCATTGTCAGGCCCCTTTTTTAATTACATTCTTAATTTATACACGTCTCCTAAAGCCCAGGTATATACCCCGGGTTTTCTATCCTCTCCCTTCCCTCTTGAAAAGGGAACGAGACAAGGATGTCCTCTATCCCCCTTACTTTTTAATCTGGCTCTAGAACCCTTAGTCCGTATTTTGTCAGACCCTAAAACTTTTTCAGGCATCCAATTTAACAAAAAATCAGTTCAGGCGGCTTTTTTTGGAGATGACATCATTTTGTTCATGTCAGATCCCTTCCTACATTTACCTCTGGTGTTGGATCTACTTAAAAATTTTGGCTCATATTCTGGTTTCAAAATAAACACTAAAAAATGTGAATTGCTACCATTAACTGAAAACGGTATGAAACTCTACCCAAAGAAATCTTTTTATGATATTAACATAACTACATCCCATATCACCTATTTGGGTATAAAAATAGGACGGCTACCATCTTCTCTATATACATTAAATTATCCCCCCCTCATCAAAAAAATTACTGATCAGTTGAAGTCGTGGCAGGATTTGCCCTTATCTTTTTTGGGTAGGGCGCATCTCCTTAAGATGATAAGTACCTCTAAAATTATGTATCAACTCCAAACTCTGCCATTACTATTACTATTGAAACACTCTGACGTAATCACACTTAATAAGGCCTTCAGTCATTTTATATGGAGAGGAAAACGTCCTAGGATTAGCCTTGGCAAACTTATGTCGTCCAAGGATGATGGAGGCATCAATTTTCCTAGTATTAGAAATTACAACCTTGTTTGCCTTTTTCGCTACATAATTGACTGGCACCACAAAAGACATACATGCTCTGATTACTCTTTGGAATCAGACTATGCTTACCCCTTTAATTTAACTTCTCTTCTACACTCTCGCTACTCTTCTCTACCCCCAGCAATAAAAAAAATCAGTAACTTTTAAAGACACTATTTCCGCTTGGAAAGCAGTTAGAAAAAAATATGGCCTTTCTTTCAGTTTCTAAACACCTGCCGCTATGGCGGAACCCGGAATTTCCACAGGGCAGTGAAAATAAATTATTTCTTAAATGGCAACAAGCAGGTATACATAACATATCTCACCTACTTCACCCAAACGATCGGAGATGGTTAACGTTCCCTGAATGTATAGATAAATATGATCTACCTCTACAGCATGGCCTCCAATTTGAACAAATTAGATTATCCATTATGTCAAACTTAAAGGATGTCACCTTCGAGACCTTTCAAAACGAATTAGATATAATTTTACTATCTCCAAATGGTACTCCCTCAATTTCTAGTCTTTACTCGGCTATGAAATCTAATTTATTAACCCCTTAACTACTGGTGCCGTATTAGTACGCATATTTGCGTACTGCCCGTTCAGTGAGGGCTGCTGCGCTGAGCCCTCACTGAACCGAGCACGTCAGCTGATTATTATAGCTGACATGTGCCGGCAACAGCCCCGGGTGGAATCGCGATCCACCCACGGCTGTTAACATGTTGAATGCCGCTGTCAATCTCCGACAGCGGCATTTAACGCGCGCTTCCGGGTAGCACGTCATAAGCCCCGCCCACCGGCGACCCCGTCACGTGATCGCGGGTCACCGATGGGTGGGCATAACAACCCAGGGTCTGCAGCAGACGCCTGTGGTTGTCATGATCTTGTCGCTATGAGCGCCACCTAGTGGTCGGCGCTCATAGCACAGGACCATTTCTGCTGCATGCAGGGGACCTGCTCGTCCCCTGTATGTAGCAGAGGCGATCGGACAGTTGCTGCTTCTAGTCTCCTATGGAGACTATAGAAGCATGCAAAAAGTAAAAAAAAAAAAAGTTTTTAAAAATATAAAAAAAATATAAAAGTTTAAATCACCCCCCTTTCGCCCCATTCAAAATAAAATATATAAATAAAAACCCTACATACACATATTTGGTATCGCCGCGTTCAGAATCGCCCGATCTATCAATATAAAAAAAGAATTAATCCGATCGGTAAACGGCGTAACGAGAAAAAAATTCTAAATGCCAGAATTACGTTTTTTTGGTTGCAATAAAATGCAATAACGGGCGATCAAAACATCGGATCTACCCCAAATGTTATCAATAAAAACGTCAGCCCGGTGCGCAAAAAATAAGCCATCAACCAGCCCCAGATCACGAAAACTGGAGACGCTACGGGTCTTAGAAAATGGCGCTATTTTTTTAAATTTTTTTTACCAAATTTTGGAATTTTTTTTCACCACTTAAATATAAAAGAACCTATACATGTTTGGTGTCTATGAACTCGTAATGACCTGTAGAATAAGAAGGGCAGGTCAGTTTTAGCATTCAGTGAACGTGGTAAAAAAAAATAAAAAACAACTGTGGTATTGCACTTTTTTTGCAATTTTACCGCACTTGGAATTTTTTTCCCGTTTTCCCGTACAGGATATGGTAAAACTAGTAATGGCGTTGAAAAGTACAACTCGTCCCGCAAAAAATAAGCCCTCACATGGCCATATTGACCAAAAATAAAAACGCTATGGCTCTGGGAACAAGGGGAGCAAAAACGAAAATGCAAAAATGGAAAATGCTCCGGGGCTTAAGGGGTTAAAGATACACCCTGATGTTTTCTTTACATATTGGAAGCAGCAACTAGATGACGTTGAAATCCCTACTAAGATTAGATCGGGTTGGAATATATTTAGAAAATACATTATAAACGAATCATGGAGAGAGACTCAGTATAAAATAATACACGGGGCCATTTACGCTTTTAATATACCGAAAAAAGATCCCTTGTCAAACGGGATGATTGCATGCCCTAAATGTCATCACCCATACTCTGATCTTATGCACTGCCTATGGTCCTGCCCTGATTCAACAGTATACTGGAATCAAGTCTCAGATGTGATAAAGACTATATGGGGCCCAGGATACACTCTCTCCATATGTAGCCATACTACATCATTGGAATAACCCAGAAAATCCTGACCAAAAATCGAAAGGCCCCCCAAAACTGCTTCATACTCTACTCCTCCTGGCAAAAAAACAGTTACTTAAACATTGGCTGGATCCTATCATTCCCCCTATAGCAGAGCTAATAATCCAAATGAAACATTTTATGGGAGTAGAGCAATTAGATACCCTTTGTAACAAAGAATAGCAAGCTGGCAAATTTCTATCAAAATGGAAACAGTTTATTATAACCTGCTGTTCTCTGTCTGAAAAAAATAAAACTGTCCAACCATTTACCTCTAGAGAATGATATATTCTGGAGGATCTAAATAATTACCTAGGACTCTTACGTGTTAACTAAAGCAGGGGAGAAATTCAGCACAATTTATCGTTATTTAATTAATTCCATTGAATGTAGAGGACTGTAACTTGCTAATACTTAGTTTAGATGTCTATTTGTTAAGCCAGCTAACCGGAACTTATTGATTATTCATTGTACATGATCTGTGTACAGGTTCCTTAATTTGTACATCCTGGCTTTGTTTCGTTTTATATGTTTTTCTATGATTTGTTCTGTTAAAAAACAAATAAAAATGATGTTTGAAAAAAAAAAAAAACTGTTTGCAGGAGCTGCGCCATGTCTTGCTGGTGTTCGCGGATCCTACAGTTGCGTCATGTTCTAGGCCATCCATCTTGATGTGCATCTCTGCTTCCCTCTCCTCTCACCCACAACACAGATGAGGTGGACAAACCATTCTTAATCACTGCAGGAGCCTCTAGTTGTAATGGCAGTTGGTGTTGTTCATTAATCCAGGCAGCATATTTATAAGAGACCTCATCCATGTCTTCCTGCCTGCAAATAAGGTCCACTGGACAGCTATAGTCTGAGTCTGGCACAGTGTTGTCTTGTGCGTGAGCTTGAGAAAGGAGTTTGTCAGGCAGGATCTCCAGACTTATGTCGTAAACTAGCTTAACCTATTCCGACTGCAGCCAGTGACGTTACAGCCAGTTAGAAGATGGTGATAAAGAGACAAGAAGTAATGGAATCTAAGGCTATGATCACATGTCCAGTAGTCATCAGTTAGAACGGATCCAGCAAAAATCCGTTGACAAAAAAGTTGTCCAGACACAACTTTTTTGTCTGTTAAAAAAAAAAACAAACACACAAAAAAATCAACTGATTTCAACTGGATCTGTTTTTTTTATTTAACATGAAGTTTTTGGAAAACGGATCCATTAAATGGCCATCTGATTTTCTCCCATTTGTACAGGATCCATTTTTTTTTGCTTACTGGAGGTGAAAAAAGGAATATTTCACATATATTGGCAGCACGGTGGCTCAGTGGTTAGCACTGTAGCCTTGCAGCGCTGGAGTCCTGGGTTCAAATCCCACCAAGGACAACATCTGCAAGGAGTTTGTATGTTCTCCCCATGTTTGTGTGGGTTTCCTCTGGGTTCTCCGGTTTCCTCCCACACTCCAAAGACATACTGATAGGGAATCTAGATTGTGAGCCCCAATGGGGACAGTGGATATGGTGTCTGTAAAGCACTGTGGACTTAATGGTAATATATATAAGTGAGTAAAATAAATAAATATACTATTGGACATGTGAACTTTCAAGTAATCACCCATCCCATTTGAAACTGATCCAGTAAGCGAAAAACGGATCCTTTTCAAATAGGAGAAAAACAGATGACTATTTTACAAATCCATTTTCCATAGACTTCAATGTTAAAAAATGTATCCAGTTGAAATCAGGTTTTTTCAGCCGGACAAAAAAGTTGCCTGCACAACTTTCCTGTCAATGGATTACTACTAGACATGTGAACTTATCCTTAGGACACAGAAATGTTCTTATTATCATATTTCCCTAAGTTTTAATTGCCTTGTGAGACAATTTTAAAGGAACATAATTTGAAAAAAAAAGTCAGTTCACCTATATGTATGCAGGTCACTCACCTCCTGTGCACAGAACACTTGGAGCACAGCAAGATGAATGTGGAAAGAGATAAGATAAGATCTAGCCGTCGGACTCCTGCCTTAATAAAATGCATCTTCTTTATTGTAGATCAGTAAAACAACTCAAAAAAAGTCATACGAGAGTTAAAGGTTGCAATTTTAAAGGAAGGGAGTAGATAAGTTGAATAATATTTCTGCTCCAGCTGCCATGCTTGGAGTGTGTACTCACCAATTGGTTGATCTCAACAATCTGCATGGTTACAATATAAACACCTATGGTGCAATAAGGACTTTAGTGATAACCCATGCTTTAAAAAAGCCCAATTATATGATCTGAAACAGGGCTTTGTTGAAACTGAAACTCAAGTTGCGTTTTGGTGTTGTGACATACAGGTGCTTCTCACAAAATTAGAATATCATCAAAAAGTTAATTTATTTCAGTTCTTCAATACAAAAAGTGAAACTCATTATATAGAGTCATTACAAACAGAGTGATCTGTTTCAAGTGTTTATTTCTGTTAACGTTGATGATTATGGCTTACTGCCAATGAAAACACAAAAGTCATTATCTCAGTAAATTAGAATACTTTATAACAACAGCTTGAAAAATGTTTAAAATCCAAAATGTTGGCCTACTGAAATGTATGTTCAGTAAATGCACTCAATACTTGGTTGGGGCTCCTTTTCCTTCAATTACTGCCAGGGCTGTGGAATCTGTGTCCATTTTGGTGGAGTCTGAGTCAGTATAAAATGGACCGACTCCAATTCCTAAAATATATAATAAATTGGGTACAGTATTTCATAGAATCATAGAATGGTAGAGTTGGAAGGGACCTCCTGGGTCATTTGGTCCAACCCCCTGCTCAAAGCAGGAGTCACTAAATCATCTCAGACAGCTGTCTGTCCAGCCTCTGTTTGAAGACGTCCATTGAAGGAGAACTCACCACCTCTCATGGCCGCCTGTTCCACTCATTGATCACCCTCACTGTCAAAAAGTTTTTCTAATATCTAATCTGTGTCTCCTCCCATTGCTTCTAGTCTTTCCTTGTGCAAATGAGAATAAAGATGATCCTTCTACAATGTGACAGCCCTTGAGATATTTGTAGACAGCTATTAAGTCTCCTCTCAGTCTTCTTTTTTGCAAGCTAAACATTCCCAAATCCTGTAACCATTCCTCATAGGACATGGTTTGCAGACCCATCACCATTCTGGTCGCTCTTCTCTGAACTTGCTCCAGTTTGTCGATGTCTTTTTAAAATGTGGTGCCCAAAACTGGACGCAGTATTCCAGATGAGGTCTGACCAAAGAGGAGTAAAGTGCGATAATGACTTCACGTGATCTAGACTGTATGCTTCTGTTAATACATCCCAGAATTGTATTTGCCTTTTTTGCTGCTGCATCACACTGTTGACTCATGTTCAGTCTATGATCTATTAGTATACCTAAGTCTTTTTCACATGTACTGTTGCTTAGCTCTATTCCTCCCATTTTGTATATGCTTTTTTCATTTTTATTGCCCAGATTTAGTACTTTGCATTTTTCCCTGTTAAAAACCATTCTGTTAGTTACTGTCCACTGCTCCAGTTTATTTAGGTCTTTTTGAATCCTCTCTCTCTTCTCTAGTATTAGCTATCCCTCCTAGCTTTGTGTCATCACCAAATTTAATCAGTTTACCCTCAATTCCTTCATCTAAATCATTGATAAAGATGTTGAACAATACAGGTCCCAGGACAGAGCCTTGTGGTACCCCACTTGAGACATTCATCCAACTGGATGTGAAGCCATTTACGACCACCCTTTGAGTCCGATCACTAAGCCAGTTATGAATCCACCTAACAGTTGCCTTGTCCATTCCATACTTGGTAATTTTTTCAATAAGGATGGTGTGAGATACTTTGTCAAATGCTTTGCCGACGTCAAGATATACTATATCTACAGCATTTCCTTGATCCACCCAGTCAGTGATTCTGTCATAGAAGGAAATTAAGTTAGTCTGACATGACTTGTTAGTTACAAACCCATGCTGACTCTGGTTAATCACTTCATCCTTATCCAGGTACTTACATACATGTATTTTAATAATTTGTTCAAAGATCTTTCCTGGTATAGAAGTCAGACTCACCGGCCTATAGTTCCCTGGGTTCACCTTCTTCCCCTTTTTGAAGATAGGAACAACATTTCCTCTTCTCCAGTCTTCTGGGACTTCCCCTGTTCTCCAAGAATTTTCAAAGATTATGGAGAGTGGTTCTAAAACTTCTTCTACCATCTCCTTCAGTACTCTGGGGTGTAATTCATCTGGACCTGGAGACTTGAACTCATTTATGTTAGCTAAATATTCCCTCACAATCTCTCTGTTTACAGATAACTTAGATTCTTCTATTCCTTTAATAGGACAGTGAAGATCAGTTGATGTTACATTTTCTTTCTGAGAGAAAACAGATGCAAAATAGGAATTAAAAAGTTCGGCCTTATCAACATCCTTTCTTACCATTTCACCATTTTCATCCTGTAAAAATCCTATAGCATCTTTGACTTTTCTTTTACTTTTGACATACCCCCAAAATCCTTTTTTATTTCTTTTGACATCTCTTGCAAGCCTTAATTCATTGTCAGCTTTAGCTAACCTGATGCGTGCCCTGCAGGATCTGCAGACTGCATTATAATCTTCTTTAGATATGCCTCCCTCTTTCCATTTGATAAACATTTCTTTCTTTCTTTTTAGCATGTATTTAAGTTTTGTGTTCAGCCATCCTGGTTTCCTTAAATGCTTCCCATTCTTCCTACTTTTCGGAATTGTTAACGATTGTGCTTTGAGAATCAAATTTTTAAAAACTTCCCATCCTTCCTGGACATTTTTGTTCTTAAGGACATCCAGCCATTGGATCCCTCCTATTCTCTTTCTGAGTCGCTTAAAATCTGCCTTTCTGAAATCTAACCTTGAAGTTTGAGTCTTCACATGTCTTCCTCCTCTAGTTATCCAAAATTCTATAATAGCATGATCGCTGCCTCCTAGGGTTCAAGCCACTTTTACCTCCTCAACCATTTCCTCCCTGTTTATAAGGATTAGATCCAAAGTAGCAGACCCCCTACCTTTTGGAAGATAAAGTTGTCAGCAAGAGAGGCTAAGAATTTGCTTGACCTGTTAGTTTTACTTGAGAGAGATTCCCAACAAATGTCTGGATAGTTGAAATCTCCCATGAACACTACGTCATATTTTTTGGAGAACTTGGTCATTTGATACATAAAGAGTTCATCCATATCTTCAGCTTGCCCAGGTGGCAAAATGCTGAAGATATGCCTACAATGGTGTCGTTTCCGTTGTTCTCTCCTTGTATTCTTACCCAAATAGTTTCCACAGAACTCCCAGTCTCTGCTTCAATCTCTGTGCAGATATACGCTTTTCTAACATACAATGCGACACCTCTTCCTCGTTTATCAAGTCTGTTTCTTGCAAATAAGTTGTATCCTTTTAGCCTTGTATTCCAATCATGTGTGTCGTCCCACCAAGTTTCAGTGATTCCAATGACATCATATTCCTTTTCCTGCGTTAGTAGTTCCAATTCTCCTTGTTTGTTGCCCATGCTTTGTGCATTTGTATAAAAACATTTTAGTTTGTGATTGGTTTCTCTTCCTCCCATATTTTTATTTAAATTTTTTTGTCTTTGTTCTTCCTTTCCACTTCCAGTAGCAGAGATCTCAATAGTATTTGTCAGCTGTATATCTTTTTCTGGCCTTTTGCTTCCCTTCCCACATTGTTCTAGTTTAAAGCTCTCCTGATGAGTGTAGCAAGGCGACTTCCAAATACACGTTTTCCAGTCTTCGTAAGGTGCACCCCATCTCTAGCAAGTAGTCCATCATATAGGTAATTCATTCCGTGATCCAGAAATCCAAATCCTTGTTGACGGCACCATCGACGTAGCCAGTTGTTCACCTGTAGAATCTTATTCCACCTCATTGTTCCATGGCCATCCACTGGGAGGATGGATGAGAAGACCACCTGCGCTCCCAATTCTTTCACTTTCTTGCCTAAGTCTTCAAAGTCACTGCAGATGGTTTCCAGGTCCTTTCTTGCGGTGTCATTTGTCCCCACATGTATTAGCAAGAATGGGTAGTGATCTGTAGGTCTGAAGAGTCTTGATATCCTGTCAGACACATCTTTAATTTTTGCTCCTGGAAGACAGCACATTTCTCTTGAGGTTATGTCTGGTCTGCAGATAGCGGCCTCTGTTCCTTTCAACGGGGAATCCCCCATGACCCCCACTCTCCGTTTTTTCTTTCTCCATCCAGGAGGATTCTGAGGACTTACAAGGTTATTCATTGTGGGCAAAGTCTTATCTTGCTGTATTTCTTCATGGTTCTCCTGCGTGCGAGCCTGGTACTGGTTCCTGAGCAGTATGGGTGCTGACTGCCTCTCGATCCTCCTGCTTCTGTGGGTCACATGCTTCCATTCCTCTGTTTCGTCAGGTGCAGTTCGAATTTCTTCTCTTTCTGTATCATGAAGAGATAATTCTGCTCTGTCTAAGAACTCTTCACCTTCCTTAATGATTTTCAAGGTAGTTAACCACTCTTCTAGATTTCGCAATTTTTCCTCCAACAGGGACACAAGCTTGCATTTCTGTCATGTGAAGTTTGGCTTTTCCACTGGCAAGTCTGTGAACATGTAGCAGGATATGCAGCTCACCAAATGGCTCCTGGACTCTTCCATGTTCTTATTGTTGATATGTTATGAAAACAGTGAAAAACGCTCCAAAATTCTCATGCTGGTAGGCGCGCGGTTCACTGATGTCCTCCTTTCAGCTCCAACGGCCAAAATCCAGTGTTCTTTGAGCTCGCGGATACTCTTCACTTATCCCAAAATGCAGTGAGAATATGCAGATTGTCTCCTCAGGACTCCTCCCCTGGTTCAATGCTGTTTGTGGGGAATATTTTTTCAGAAGAGTTTGGGAAAGTTATGAAATGTCCTATAAATGTCTGTCCTATTCCTGATCTAAGGGTCTAGACTTTTAGCTGAGACGAATCTGTGTTACAGTAAAATTTATCACTTAAACATGAGCCATGTATGAGAGAGTCGGAGTCGTGGAGTTGGTGTCATGAAAATTGAGGAGTCGGAGTTGGAGTCGGAGGTTTGGCTTACCGACTCCACAGCCCTGATTACTGCATCAATGCGGCGTGGCATGGAGGTGATCAGCCTGTGGCACTGCTGAGGTGTTATGGAAGCCCAGGTTGCTTTGATAGCAGCCTTCAGTTCGTCTGCATTGTTGGGTCTGGTGTCTCTCCTCTTCCTCTTGCCAATACCCCATAGATTCTCTATGGGGTTAAGGTCAGGCGAGTTTGCTGGCCAATCAAGCACAGTGATACTATTGTTTTTAAACCAGGTATTGATACTTTTGGCAGTGTGGACAGGTGCCAAGTCCTACTGGAGAATGAAATTTCCATCTCCTAAAAGCTTGTCAGCAGAGGGAAGCATGAAGTGCTCTAAAATTTCCTGGTAGATGGCTGCGCTGACTTTGGTCTTGATAAAACACAGTGGACCTACACCAACAGATGACATGGCTCCCCAAACCATCACTGATTGTGGAAACTTCACACTAGACCTCAAGCAGCTTGGATTGTGTGTCTCTCCACTCTTCCTCCAGACTGGGACCTTGATTTCCAAATGAAATGCAAAATTTACTTTCATCTGAAAACACCTTGGACCACTGAGCAACAGTCCAGGTCTTTTTCCCCTTGGCCCAGGTAAGATGCTTCTGGCGTTGTCTATTGGTCATGAGTAGCTTGACACAAGGAATACGACACTTGTAGCCCATGTCCTGGATACATCTGTGTATGGTGGCTCTTGAAGCAATGACTCCAGCTGCAGTCCACTCCTTGTGAAACTCCCCCAAATTTTTGAATGGCTTTTCTTAACAATCCTTTCAAAGGCTGTGGTTATCCCGGATGCTTGTGCACCTTTTTCTTCTACCACACTTTTTCCTTTCACTCAACTTTCCATTAATATGCTTGGAGACAGCACTCTGTGAACAGTCAGCTTCTTTAGCAATGACCTTTTGTGGCTTGCCCTCCTTGTGGAGTGTGTCAATGACTGCCTTCTGGATATCTGCCAAGTCAGCAGTCTTCCCCATGATTGTGGAGCCTACTGAAACAGACTAAGGGACTTTTTAAAATGCTTAGGAAGCCTTTGCAGGTGTTTTTTGTTAATTATTCTAATTTACTGAGATAATGACTTTTGTGTTTTCATTGGCTGTAAGCCATAATCATCAACATTAACAGAAATAAACACTTGAAATAGATCACTCTGTTTGTAATGACTCTATATAATATGAGTTTCACTTTTTGTATTGAAGAACTGAAATAAATTAACTTTTTGATGATATTCTAATTTTGTGAGAAGCACCTGTATTTAACCCCTTCGCGACCTTGGATTTTTCCGTTTTTTTTGCGTTTTCATTTTTTGCTCCTCTTCTTCCGGGAGCCATAACTTTTTTATTTTTCGGTTGATATGGCCATGTGAGGGATTGTTTTTGTGTGAGGAGTTGTACTTTTGACCAACACCATTGATTTTACCATATCGTGTACTGGAAAACGGGAAAGAAATTCAAAGTGCAGTGAAATTGCAAAAAAAGGGTAATTCCACAATTGTTTTTTTTTTTTGTTTTTTTTACCATGTTCACAAACTGCTAAAACTGACCTACCATTATGATTATCCAGGTCATTACGAGTTTGTAGATACCAAACATGCATAGGTTCTTTTTTATTTAAAATAGTGGAAAAAAAATCCAAAGTTTGCAAAAAAAGTCGCCATTTTTCAAGACTTGTAGCGTCTCCATTTTTCGTGATCTGGAACCGGGTGAGAGGTTATTTTTTGTGCGCCGAGCTGACGTTAATTGATGCCTTGTTATTTTATTGCAATGTTGCAGCAATTAAAAAAACTTAATTCTGGCGTTTTGATTTTTTTCTCGTTACTCCGTTTACCAATTGGATTAATCTGTGTATTGTTCTATTTTGGATTCAGCCCTGGTGTGTGTAGCAAAAATGCTATGCGCGCCGACCTGGCAATGACAACCACAGGGGTCTCCTGCAGACCCCGGGTTGTCATGCCAACCCATCAGCAACCTGCGGTCATGTGACATGGGCGCTGATGGGTGAGATTAGTGATGCGCTTCCGGCGCGTGCATGTTAGATGCCGCTGTCGGAGATTGACAGCGGCATTTGACATGTTAACCGCCGGAGGTGGATCACGATTCCACCCGTGGATCACAATTCCACCCGTGGATCACAATTCCACCCGTGGCTGTTAGGGGCACATGACAACTGTATAGATCAGCTGTCATGCACCCAAAAGTATTCGGGCTCATCACCGAAGCCCGCGAGGAGTGCTGGGATACGACCTTTGACGTATAAGTACGTTCAAGGTCGTAAAGGGGTTAAAGAGTAACTGTTGTTTTAATTTATATTTCATAAATCAATAGTACATGTAAAAATAAGCAATTTTGTAATATATCTTATTAGAGAATTCTGCTTATTTTTCCTCCTGGATTGATCTTTCAGGCTAATTTAATGAGTAAAATCTGTATTCAGTAAATACAGACTTTCATATTACTAAGATAAAAGATGACAGTTGGTGCTAGTAAAATTCTATAGAGAGAGGAGGGGGAGGTGCTAGAATGAGGCAAACATTCTTTTGTAAAGTTCTAGTAAAAAAGTTACAGTTCTCCAAAGAACTTTATGAGCACCAATTGTCATCTCCTATATCTCAATAATGGGAAAATTTATTAAATGAAGACAGATTGAGGAGCAAGGCTTAAAAGTCTCCTCACCTTGGCATGCCAGGCTTGACATGTCACTCTCCGCAAGGAGAAACATTACCCCTTGGATCCCTACCAATGAATTGAGAATTTTAAGAGAGAATGATCAGTTCAGGAGGAGAAAAATACAGATTTTTCTAATAAGATATATTGCAGAATTGTTTTTTTTTTCATGTATACTATGTATTGTAAGGCAGCGCTTGTCATTATCCTGGGGGATACTCGCTTCGCTGCGTCAATTTAAAACACACCAGCCATATTTTCCGGTATTTCTCAACTCAGCAGTTTATTAACTCCATAAACTGCTGATTTCCGGGTCCAACTCCGTGGCCCACCGACACACATATAAAGTCCACGAGCCCAAGTGGCAGACCGGCCCACTTGGCTCTAGTTACAGCCCCCCGCAAGGTAATAATAAAACAATGTCCATGAAAATGTCCATAACACAAATAGTATTACCTACGTCGGGCTTTAGCTGCTTTGGTCCACTTGTTTCCCAGATGGGGTCTCTAGCCTCTGGCCCTCCAAGGCTTACTGACATCCACACAGGATCCAGGCTTCAGACAAACAGTGTCCCTCCCACCCACCCGGGGAACAGGCCTCATGCCTCTCTCACAGGAACACTGCACACCTGCACCACTCACACTACACAAATCACCAGGGTTTTATATCCTGTAGAAACAGCCACAGGACCTGTGCTTATCTCACAGTCACGTGTCCATACCTTCTGTGAGCAAAAGGACCTGTGTGATGTCACAGTCATGTGACCAGTCAGCTGAGGGGGAGGAAATAGCATAAACAGACATACTAGATCATTATAGCAATGCCGCTGCACCACAGTATTTACAAAAAAAATGAAAAAAATTGTTACTCAACTTTTTCACCTACTTTTCATGAACACTATTTGTTACATAAAAGATTTGTCACATTTTTATTGGATTTCTCCTACAACGTAAAATGCCAACTTTCAGCTGGAAAATCTATAGTAGTGCGACCAACTTCAGATACCCGTCCTAATATGTTTTATAAAAGGCCAATCCTGACAACTATGACTTCTAACATTATGTATATTTTATGTTTCATAACAATGGAAACTAATGGAATTGTTTTCTACATTTTAGCCAACTGATTGAAGGTAGTGAGGTTCTACAGAAAATGGAGGACATCCCAACATACAATGAGAGACCGAAAGTGGACTGCATGATTGTGGATTGTGGCATTTTTACCCCTTGACAATTACATATTTTCTATGTATTTTCTTTGGCATTTATTCTCTTGTAAACGTAATAAAAACACTGAAATTTTATCCAAAGCTTGTCACGCCACTTCTCTGCCCACTAATGTAAAGTAGCCTCTGCCTGTAGAGAAATTTGCCAGATTATCTGAGCTCTTGTAATATAGCCGATAAGTTGTTTTTTTCCTGCATCCGATCAGTGTACAATGTCTTTTGTAAAGGAAACGCTTCCTAAAAGGCAAATTACTGAAGCAAGACCTACGCAACACTAAACAAGCAGGGAGCACTGGGTGATTTATCTTGCAGATGTGGTGTCACTGATCTAGAATATAACATGGGTTGTAACCCACTGAAAATAAAAGGGCCTTCCCCAAACTGTTCCCACAAAGTCAAAAGAATACAGTTGTCTGAATGTCTTGGTATGCTGAAGCATTAAGATTTCCCTTCACTGCAACCAAGAGTCCAGGGCCAAGCCCAGTAAAACAACTTCATAGTATTATGCCTTTCTCAGCAAACTGTACCCAGACTCGTCAATCAAACTGCCAGATAAATTGTCACTCTACATCACTCATTTCCACTTTTACAAAGTCCAGTGGTGATGTGATTTACACCACTACATGTGACACTTGGCTTTTGACGGGGATGAGATAATTTCATTACATGGGCCACTCAAGTTCTTCTACACCGAACTCACCCAGCCAAACCCTTGTGAACCTTGCTAAGACCCCCTGTGACAAAGTCACTGGCAAAGTACTGAAGGTGAGAGATGTTTCACTTAGGCTGAGTGAGTTGCAACCTAGAAGTTTTCTCCAGCACACTGTGTTGAGTTCACTTAGGCTGAGTGAGTTGCAACCTAGAAGTTTTCTCCAGCACACTGTGTTGAGAGGGGTTAATCAGCCATTTTTAATGGGCTGGGTTTTATGTGAACAGCTGTAGAGCAGGTGGGAGGCTGTTCGCCACATCTCCACCACAGGGTGTGGCCTGCGATATAAATAGAGAGGCGCTTGTGTTTGGTGCTAACCTGAACATGTGTTTTTGCTAATCCTAAGTGGCTGGACCCCAGCTAGTGTAAGGACATATCTTTTCTTTAGCTTTGCCGTTTTGCCAGAAGGGCCGTGTTTATTTTTATGAACTCTACATTGATTTATGCTGTCTTTTTAATAAACCAATAAGAAATTTAAAGAGACAGCATTCAGTCTCTACCCCTCCATGAGCAGCCGAGTGAGCCGATCTACCACAGGTGGTGTTTCGAATGCGGGCAATTCCCCCAGGGAGCCCGTGTGACAGCTGTGGATAACCTGCATTTCTTGGGTGAAGTCAGCAGTGAGCCAGGAAGCGAAGTCAGATAGTATGGAGGACCTGATTAAGTTCCCCAGGCCTCTATGGGATTCTTCCCCTTCAAGCTGCTATACAGACTGCACGCTAGCGAACTTCTGGACATTGCGAAGGAGACCTGGGAAGCCGAGAACAACCCACTGGAGCGTCAACGAACATGTGGCCCAGATAAAAAACTGAATCGCCAAGGTGATGCCAATTGTGAGGGAGAGCCTTCAATCCCAAGAGGTACAAGCAAGGCTCTACAACCAGTCGGCGAGACTGAGACAGTTAAGCCCTGGAGACTGAGTGTTGGTGTTGATCCCCACGGTGGAAAGCAAGTTTCTGGCCAAGTGGCATGGGCCATTTGAGGTGGTCAAAAAGTTGAGTGACATCAACTACAAGGTCCACCAGCCAGGGAGAAGAAAGCCGTACCAGGTATACCTCATCAACCTGCTTAAACTGTAGCGAGACAGGGAACCGATGGAAGCTATGTGTCTGGGGGCCAATCCTGAAGCCAGGATCAAGGATGTCACCGAGACACTGTCGCCAGCCCAGAAGCAACAGTGCCGAGAACTGCTTCAGCGGAACCGAGACCTGTTTTCAGAGTTGTCAGGATGTACGCAGGTTGTGAAACATTAAATCCTGATGGAACCGCAAGTACGGGTGTACCTCCAGCCATGTTGGATTCCTGCACGCCGCAAGGTAATCTCGAAGGAGGTGAAGAGAATGTTGAGCCTGTGCGTCAAAGAGTGGCTGGTGCAGCCCCATTGTCCTGGTGCCAAAGCCTGATGGAGAATGGCGCTTTTGAAATGATTACAGGAAGCTAAATGAGGTTTTCAAGTTTGACACGTATCTGATGCTCCACGTGGATGAACTCATTGAGAGGCTAGTTCCAGCCAGATACATCACCACCCTGGACCTAATGAAAGGCTATTGGCAAATTCTCCCATCTCCAAGTGGCAAGTAGAAGATGGCCTTCTCTACACCTAACGGGTGATTTCAATACACCAGGATACCGTTCGGTCTGCAGGGAGCCCCAGCTACCTTCCAGAAGGCCATGGACCGGATCCTAGTCTCTCTCAAAAAGTAAGCCGCAGTTTATCTACACGACATTGTGATCTTTAGCCCGGATTAGGGAAGTCACCTGCAGAAGGTCCAGGCGGTACTGGATGCACTGAGGAAGGCAGGGTTTACTATAAACCCAAGTGAAAAAGGTGGAAGCAATCCAAAATTGGCTGCAAGCGGTCTCGAACAAACAGGTTCGGGCGTTTCTTGGAATTGTGGGATACTATCAGCGATTTATCCCGAATTTTGCCATGTTAGTCGCACCCCCTAACCGACCTGATGGCCAAATGGTCTTCTGAAGGAGAGCTGGTGTTCCAAGAGTTGAAGCTCGCCTTGTGTAAGCAGCCGGTCTTGATCACACCTGACTTCAGTAAGGAGTTTGTAGTCCAGACAGAAACCTCAGAAGTCAGGTTAGCAGCCGTGTTGTCCCAAGAAGTAAACTGGGTGGAATATCCCATCTTGTACTTAAGCAGAAAACTCTCTAACTGTGAGAAAATCTACGCTATCGTGGAAAAAGAGTGCTTGGCCATCAAGTGGGCAGTTGACACCCTGAGGGTACTACCTATTAGGCTAGTGTCAGATCATGCATTCCTGAGAGGGAAAGAAAGGGGAAGAATGCCCAGGTGACTTGGTGGTTTCTAGCCCTCCAGGACTTTAGTTTTCATGTGGCGCACAGGCTCGGGAAGCTACAGGGTAATGCAGATGCACTATCTAGACTTCCCTCTTTGATGACTGAAGGTGCTAAAACCACCGGCTTTGGGCAGAGGGGTAAGTGGGGGGACGGATATGTGACAAAGTCACTGGCAAAGTCCAAGAGATGAGATATGTTTCACTGAGGCTATTAGCTTCAGTGAGTTGAAACCTAGAAGTGTTGCTCCAGCACACTATGAGAGGGGTTAATCGGCCATTTTTAATAAGCTAGGTTTAATGTGAACAGCAGTAAAGCGGGAGGGAGGCTGTTCACCATATCTCCACCCCAGGGTGTGGCCTGGGATATAAAAAGCCAGCCTTTTAAATCATGTGTTGTTCAGTGTATCTGGAGAAGCTAGCTCGAGAGAGAGGAGCTTGTGTTTGGTGCTAACCTGAACCATGTGTTTTTGCTAATCCTGAGTGGCCGGACCCCAGCAGGTGTAAGGACTGTGCTGTACATCTTTTCTTTAGCTTTGCCGTTATGCCAGAAGGGTCGCGTTTATTTTTTTGAACTCTACATTGGTTTATGCCGTTTTTTAATAAACCAATATAAATTTAAAGAGACAGTGTTCCGTGTCTACCTCCGTGTGCAGCCTAGTGAGCCGATCTACCACACCCCCTAAACAAAATTCCTAAACAAATACATACTAGACCTCTCCCATGTGAATAGAGCCAAGCTCCCCTGACTAACCTCGCTGTAGCGTCGGCGTCCCTGCCTCCTGCTAGGCAGGGACGCTGTTCCCCTCACCTCTCCGCTCCGTGCCCAGCGTCCTCCTCCCGCTCTGCTGGCAGCTCGCGCTGCTTCCCGGCCACTGTGCTTAGGGCACGCGCACTCCCCCTCTCTTAAAGGGGCCGCGCGCGCCGTCCTAAGGAGTCCCCGGCCAATGGCCGGAGGACCTCACCATATATAAGGCACCTCCTCCAAAATGGAGGTGCCCGAGCAATGTTGTTGCAAAGCCTTCACTCTGCTTCAGCCCTCAGGTCCCGTTACCAGTTACCTGCCAGTCACCTGCCAGATTCCTGCTTGATATCCGCTTACCTGCTTGCAAGCCTGCGGTCTGACGGTCTGCCTTCCGACACCTGTCAGTCTGTCTATGGACCAGCCTGCCCGCTCACCTGGGAGCACTCACCTGCTACCTGCCTGCTAGTCTACCTGGAGGCTCTGCCGTCACTTGCCGTGACCACCTGCCAGTCCAGAGACTCTTGCCCGCTCACCTGGGAGCGCTCACCTGCTACCTGCCTGCTAGCCTACCTGGAGGCTCTGCCGTCACTTGCTGTGACCACCTGCCAGTCCCGAGACTCTTGCCCGCTCACCTGGGAGCGCTCACCTGCTACCTGCCTGCTAGCCTACCTGGAGGCTCTGCCGTCACTTGCCGTGACCACCTGCCAGTCCAGAGACTCTTGCCCGCTCACCTGGGAGCGCTCACCTGCTACCTGCCTGCTAGCCTACCTGGAGGCTCTGCCGTCACTTGCCGTGACCACCTGCCAGTCCAGAGACTATTGCCCGCTCACCTGGGAGTGCTCACCTGCTACCTGCCTGCTAGCCTACCTGGAGGCTCTGCCGTCACTTGCCGTGACCACCTGCCAGTCCAGAGACTCTTGCCCACTCACCTGGGAGCGCTCACCTGCTACCTGCCTGCTAGCCTACCTGGAGGCTCTGCCGTCACTTGCCGTGACCACCTGCCAGTCCAGAGACTCTTGCCCGCTCACCTGGGAGCGCTCACCTGCTACCTGCCTGCTAGCCTACCTGGAGGCTCTGCCGTCACTTGCCGTGACCACCTGCCAGTCCAGAGACTCTTGCTCGCTCACCTGGGAGCGCTCACCTGCTACCTGCCTGCTAGCCTACCTGGAGGCTCTGCCGTCACTTGCCGTGACCACCTGCCTGTCCAGAGACTCTTGCCCGCTCACCTGGGAGCGCTCACCTGCTACCTGCCTGCTAGCCTACCTGGAGGCTCTGCCGTCACTTGCTGTGACCACCAGCCCGTCCAGAGACTCTTGCCCGCTCACCTGGGAGCGTCCACCTGCTACCTGTCTGCTAGTCTACCCAGAGACTGTCCCTGTGACTACCTGCCCTTCTACCCAGAGACTGTCCCTGTCACTTGCCGTGACTACCTGCCCTTCTACCCAGAGACTGTCCCTGTCACTTGCCGTGACTACCTGCCCGTCTTCCCTGGGAGCCACCCGCTTCCTTACAAGGACCGCCCCCTTGTATAGTTGCTCAGAGGTTCCGCCTCCCAGACCCGTTACAGTTTGCTCGGGCCATGGAACCCGGTGGCACCCAAGCTCCCTCGCTCTCGGACCTATGTCATGAACTGTCCAGTCAGAGGTCCCAACAGGAGTCCATCCTGAGTCATCTGCGGAATATCAACTCTCGCCTGGACACTCTGACTGCTCCATCAGCAACCACCGCTAGTGTCATGACTCGCAGCCCGGCAGCGCCGCTGCCCACCAATACCATGGTATCCTGCCCCGGACCCTGGCTTTCTGCACCTCCACGCTTCGGAGGCGACCCCGCTCAAGCTCGGGGCTTCATAAACCAGTGCACCCTGCACTTTGAACTCCTGTCCCACCAGTTTATCTCCGACCGGGCCAAAGTAGCCTTCATCATGTCCCATCTCACGGGGGAGGCACTGGCTTGGCTAAATCCTCTATGGGAGAGAGGAGACCCCCTGGTATCCAACCTACCAGCTTTTCTCACGGCTTTCCGGAAAGTCTTCGACGAACCCGGACGGAAGACTTCATCCGCATCATCTCTGCTACGCCTCCATCAAGGAAATCTCACCGTGGGCCAATATGCCATACGGTTCCATACCCTTGCTTCGGAGCTGGCCTGGGATAATGACGCCCTGGTGTCTGTCTTTTGGGAGGGTCTGTCCGGCCGTATTAAAGATGAACTCGCCGGTCGGGACATACCTACCACTCTCGACGACTTAATAACTCTTGCCACCCGGATTGACATCCGGTTCCAGGAACGCGCCAAAGAGGTCACCCGTGAGAGGAGGTTTCCACGTCTAGCCTCTACCTTTCAGAAACCTGTCACTTCTCCCGCTACTCCCCAGGCGCACTCACCCGAGCCTATGCAGGTCGACCAGACCAAGATGGTCAAAACCCGTCAAGAGTTACGCCGTGCCGAGGGGAGCTGCTTCTACTGTGGCAGTAAGGAGCACCGGATCCGTTCCTGCCCGGAGAGGTCGGGAAACGCCTGTGTCTAGGATCGCTCAGAGAGGTCGTCCTAGACAAGAGTAAACCCTCTCCATCTCTGTTGCTGTCGGTCTCTATCATCTGCGGGGAGAACCGTTATTTTGAACTAGCCCAACTTGACTCTGGAGCTGCCGGAAATCTAATTTCTCAGTCTCTGGTAGAGAAATACCGCATTCCCACCAAACCTCTAGCTGTACCCTTATCTGTTGCTGCCGTGGATGGGGGCCATTTACCACATCCCATCCAACTCATCACCGAATCCATAACCCTGCAGGTGGGAATGCTGCACTCTGAGAGCATCTTCTTTCATGTTTTGCCTGGACTCTCTCACGCCCTCTTACTAGGCCTACCTTGGCTTCAGAGACATGCACCCGTGCTTGATTGGCAGACCGGAGAAGTCCTTCGCTGGGGACAGGACTGCCATAAGACTTGTTTAGTTCCCGTCCATCCTGTCCGTCCTTCTCCTACTCCAGCCAATCTACCTGGTCTTCCGGCTCCTTATTGGTCGTATGCGGACGTCTTTAATAAAAAGGAGGCAGAGACATTACCCCCTAATAGACCATACGACTGCCCAATCGACCTGATGCCCGGCGCTACTCCTCCCCGTGGGCGCATTTACCCTTTGTCCGCTGCTGAGACCCGATCCATGTCAGAATATATTGAGGAGAATCTGGCCCGGGGATTCATCCGGAAATCTACTTCCCCGGCGGGAGCAGGTTTCTTCTTCGTCAAAAAGAAGGATGGCTCACTCCGTCCCTGTATAGACTATAGAGGCCTTAACCAGATCACGGTGAAGAATAAATACCCCCTTCCGCTCATTCCGGAATTATTTGACCGTCTGAGGGGGGCTAGAATCTTCACCAAGCTGGACCTCCGTGGGGCGTATAACCTGGTCCGTATCCGTCAGGGGGATGAATGGAAGACGGCATTCAACACTCGGGACGGCCACTATGAATACCTGGTAATGCCCTTCGGTCTCTGTAACGCTCCCGCCGTCTTTCAAGAGTTGGTCAATGACATCTTCCGGGACCTTCTCTACTCCTGCATAGTGGTGTACCTGGACGACATCTTGGTCTTCTCTCCGGATCTCCCCACACACCGGAGGGATGTTCGTCAGGTTCTGCTCAGGCTCAGGCAGAACCACCTCTACGCTAAATATGAAAATATGAGAAGTGCCTCTTTGAGCAGACCTCGCTTCCGTTTTTGGGCTACATAATTTCTCAGACCGGCCTACGAATGGATCCTGAGAAACTGTCCGCCATCGAGAAGTGGCCTCGACCAGAGGGGTTGAAGGCTATTCAGCGGTTCCTGGGCTTCGCCAACTACTACCGCCTCTTCATACCGCACTTCTCTTCCCGGACTGCCCCAATCTCTGCGCTCACCCGTAAGGGCACTAATCCCAGAGAATGGCCGCCCGAAGCTGAGGAAGCCTTTCTTTCCTTAAAACAGGCTTTCTCTTCCGCTCCGGTGCTACATCGCCCGGACGGCAACAAACAATTCTTCCTGGAAGTTGACGCCTCCTCCTCTGGAGCCGGAGCGGTACTTACCCAAAAATCGTCTTCCGGGAGAATGGTAACTTGCGGCTTCTTCTCCAAACTCTTCTCCTCTTCCGAGCGCAACTATTCTATAGGAGACCGAGAGTTATTGGCCATCAAGCTGGCATTGGAGGAGTGGCGTTACCTGCTCGAGGGGGCTCTTCACCCGGTAATAATTTACACGGACCACAAGAACTTGGCTTACCTCCAGCATGCCCAGAGACTTAACCCGCGCCAAGCCCGGTGGTCCTTGTTTTTTGCTCGCTTTGATTTTGTTCTTCATTTTCGCCCGGCTGACAAAAACATCAAAGCTGACGCCTTGTCCCGATCCTTCCTGGTGTCTGATCTTGAGGAGGAACCTAAACACATCATCGATCCCGCCAGAGTAATGCTGGTGGCCCCCGTGAGTCTAAATCGTCTCCCTCCCGGAAAGACGTTCGTAACGGTACCTGATCGGGAGAGGATCCTACACTGGGGTCACTCGTCTAAGCTTGCTGGCCATGCCGGTCAGAAAAAGACCCTCCAGCTTATCACCCGGCACTACTGGTGGCCTACCCTGCACAAGGACGTAATAGACTTTGTTTCTGCCTGTGTGTCCTGCGCCCGCAACAAGGTTCCGAGACACCTGCCAGCCGGTCGCCTCCTTCCTCTTCCAGTACCTGCTGCCCCCTGGCAGCATATAGCTATGGACTTCATAACAGATTTCCCTGTCTCTGCCGGTTGTACGGTCATTTGGGTGGTCGCTGACCGCTTTTCCAAAATGGCTCATTTCATTCCCCTGCCAGGCCTCCCGTCTGCACCCGAGCTGGCTAAAGACTTTATCCGCCACATCTTCCGTCTCCATGGCCTGCCCCTCCACATCGTGTCGGATCGTGGGGTTCAGTTCACCTCACGCTTCTGGAGAGCCACATGTAAGCTGCTAGACGTCACCCTGGACTTCTCCTCCGCATACCACCCACAGTCCAATGGTCAAGTGGAGCGGATCAATCAGATCCTAACCAGTTACCTCCGGCACTTCATTAATGCCCACCATTCAGACTGGGTGGATCTCCTGCCATGGGCCGAATTCTCTTACAATAATCACGAGAGCGAATCTTCCTCCAAATCCCCGTTTTTTGTAGTCTTCGGTCAGCATCCTCGGATCCCTTTTCCCGTCTCCACCTCGGTGGACAATCCGGCTGCGGAATCTCTCATTAGCGAATTCTCCTCCATTTGGGAGAGTACCCGATCCGCACTCCTTCAGTCGTCCGAGCGGATGAAAAAACACGCTGACAAAAAACGCCTGGATCCTCCACAATTCCATCCTGGAGATAAAGTCTGGCTCTCGTCCAAGTATGTCCGGCTCAAGATTCCTTCCTACAAGTTAGGGCCTCGGTTCATCGGCCCACTAGAAGTTATCAAACAAATCAACCCAGTGGCCTATAAATTGAAACTCCCGGCCAACTTGCGGATCCCTAACTCCTTCCATGTATCTCTCCTCAAACCCGTGGTACTTAACTCTTTTTCCAAGTCTACAGGTACGCCTCCTGCTCCGGTTTCCGCTGAAAACGAGTTTGAGGTAGAGAACATTCTGGCCACCAAAAGGGTAAGAGGAAAAAACTTTTTTCAGGTAGATGGGAAGGGGTTTGGTCCTGAGGAGAGAACGTGGGAGCCCCGGGAGAACATCCATGCCCCTCTCATCCTTGATAAATTTCTGTCTGGCCTAAAAAAGGGGGGGCCTAAAGGGGGGGGTACTGTAGCGTCGGCTTCCCTGCCTCCTGTTAGACAGGGACGCTGTTCCCCTCACCTCTCCGCTCCGTGCCCGGCGTCCTCCGCCCGCTCTGCTGGCAGCGCGCGCTGCTTCCCGGCAACTGTGCTTAGGGTGCGCGTGCGCGCGCTCCCCCTCTCTTAAAGGGGCCGCGCGCGCCGTCCTAAGGAGTCCCCGGCCAATGGCCGGAGGACCTCACCATATATAAGGCACCTCCTCCAAAATGGAGGTGCCCGAGCAATGTTGTTGCAAAGCCTTCACTCTGCTTCAGCCCTCAGGTCCCGTTACCAGTTACCTGCCAGTCACCTGCTAGATTCCTGCTTGATACCTGCCTGATATCCGCTTACCTGCTTGCAAGCCTGCGGTCCGACGGTCTGCCTTCCGACACCTGTCAGTCTGTCTATGGACCAGCCTGCCCGCTCACCTGGGAGCGCTCACCTGCTACCTGCCTGCTAGTCTACCTGGAGGCTCTGCTGTCACTTGCCGTGACCACCTGCAGGCCAGAGACTCTTGTCCGCTCACCTGGGAGCGCTCACCTGCTACCTGCCTGCTAGCCTACCTGGAGGCTCTGCCGTCACTTGCTGTGACCACCTGCCTGTCCAGAGATTCTTGCCCGCTCACCTGGGAGCGCTCACCTGCTACCTGCCTGCTAGCCTACCTGGAGGCTCTGCCGTCACTTGCTGTGACCACCTGCTTGTCCAGAGACTCTTGCCCGCTCACCTGGGAGCGTCCACCTGCTACCTGTCTGCTAGTCTACCCAGAGACTGTCCCTGTGACTACCTGCCCTTCTACCCAGAGACTGTCCCTGTCACTTGCCGTGACTACCTGCCCTTCTACCCAGAGACTGTCCCTGTCACTTGCCGTGACTACCTGCCCGTCTTCCCTGGGAGCCACCCGCTTCCTTACAAGGACCGCCCCCTTGTATAGTTGCTCAGAGGTTCCGCCTCCCAGACCCGTTACACTCGCCATGTTTACTGACCCCATACCTCCCATGTTTACAGACACCAGACCAGGAAAAAGTGGGTGATTTAAATGTTTATATTTTTTTCTATTTTTAACCCCTTTCTGACCTTGAACGTATCCATACGTCCATGTGTCCTGGTACTTACTGACCTTGGACGTATGTATACGTCCAGGCGATTGTGCGTGCACAGAGACTGTGCGCGCGCGATCTCCACCAGGTGTCAGCTGATTCTGACACCCGGCTCTCAGTGCCAGGAGCGGCACCGCTGCTGACACTTTAACCCCCTAAATGCTGCCTGCATTTAGTGAGCAGGCCGAGGGACCGTAGTCCCTCTGCTCTTGGATCGGAGTCCCCGCAAGATCATTGCAGGGTCCCGATCGTTGCCATGGTGACCCAATATCGTCATGATGACATCCGGGTCACCAGACACTAGCAAGGTAGTTAGATCATGCACAGTGCATGATCTATTTTGTGTCTGCATAGCTGACAGCTATAAGACATAGCAGAGCTCCTGCACTGCTATACCTTATAACACCGACCAGCCTGCAGAAAGTGAAAGTCCCATAGTGGGACAAAGTAAAAAAAAAGTTGTCAAAATATATATTTTTTAAAAATCAAAAAAATAAAATTTATTGTACCCATAAATAAATATTATGAAAAAAAACAAACAATAAAAGTACACATATATGGTATTGACGCGTCCGGAGCGACCCGACATATAAAACTGTCCCACTAGTTAACCCCTTTAGTGAACACCGTAAAAAAATTAAATAAAAAAACTAGTTAAAAAAACGATGCTTTATCATCATACTGCTGAACTAAAAGTGGAATAAAACGTGATCAAAAAGACAAATCTTAATAAAAATGGTACTGCTGAAAACATCATCTTGTCCTGCAAAAAAATAAGCCACCATACAGCTTAAACAGAGGAAAAAAAAAAAAAGTTATAGCACTTAGAATAAAGCGATACAAAAATAATTATTTTTTCTATTAAATTGTTTTTGTGTAAAAGCGCCAAAACATAAAAAACTATATAAATCTGGTATCACTGTAAACATACTGACCCAAATAATAAAGCTGCCTTATCAATTTGACCATACGCAGAGCGGCATAAAAAAAACAACCCAAAAAAACAATTCCTGAATTGTTTTTAGTTTATTCTGCCTCCCAAAAATCGGAATAGAAAGTGATCAAAAAAGTCATGTGCCCGAAAATGGTACCAATAAAAACATCAAGTCATCCCGCAAAAAACAAGCCCTTACATGACTCTGTTGGCTGAAATATGGAAAAATTATAGCTCAAAATATGGCGATGCAAAAACTAGTTTTTGCAATAAAAAAAAGCGTCTTTTAGTGTGTGACAGCTGGCAAACATAAAAATCCAATATAAATCTGGTATCGATGTAATCACACCGACCCAAAGAATAAAGTCATCTAATCACTTATACCGCACGAGGAACAGCGTAAAAAATAAATAAAACCAATTCTTCACCTGCTGCTGATTTATTCATTCTGCCTCCCAAAGATCGCAGTAAGGCTCGGCCCACATTTATTCTGCGCCCTTCACTGAGCGCTTACACAGGGTTTTCTGTGTAAATCTCTAAAATACATGATTCAGACGGAACCCCCGACGGAAGATTCCCTGTAATGAGGCAAATGGAGGCACCATGGACGCCGTCTGGCCTGGGATCCCACGATGTCCGTCTTTTTATTAGGCATGTATAAAAGTGCTGTCGGCCACAGTTTTGTGAACCTCTGAAAAAAAGGACACCGCTGAACAGAGGCCAGGCGGAGTGCAGAGTAACTCTGCTGCCTCATTGTAGTGAATGGATCCCTTGGGGGTTTCATATGAATTACGTCACTTGGAGAGTTAAATGGAAACCCCAATATACGTGGTCAGCGTAGGGCACAGGATAAATGGGAACATTTTACACAACATTTTGGATTACAATAAAAGCTTTGACTCAATCCACAAAAAAAGCAAGTCCTCACTCAGGTCCGCAATCTGTTAACAGAAATATAGGGGACTTCAATGGTACTAGTAGCACAAAGGCTCTGGAAAAGCAAAATGGCCCTTGCCACCCCAAAAGAAATTCAGCAAATTCTGTACTCCCAAATCTAAATGCCCAATTCCCTTCTGAGTCCACTTCCCTTCTGTGCCTAAACTGCAGTTAGCGTCCACATATTTGTCATTTCTATAGCAACGAGAGCCCGCCTAATTTATGGGTGCATTTCTCCAGAAGCACGAGCTGGGCATAACGTACTGTTCGCTACATCGTACTGGTCACTACAACGGCATTTTGCAATTTTCACTCAGAAACATCCACTGCTGCTCGTTTCTGGAAAACATCCATGTAGTTAAAATCCTCACCTGTAGATAAATACCCAAAGGGGTATAATTTCCAAAATGGGGTCACTTGAGGGGGGATTCTGCTCTTCTAGCACTTAGGGTATCTGTATATGGAGTCCGCAAACTATTCAAGGAAAATCTCCACTCCAGGAGGCAAATAGCGCTCCGTTCCTCCCAGGTGTTGCCGTGTGGCTAAGCAGTACTGTACAGCCACATATGGGTTATTTCTACATTCAGCAAACATTGTGTGACAAATTTGGGTGCCATTTTTACCCATTTTTCAGTGTGAAATTTTAAAATCTGGGGCTATAGCAAAATTTTGGTGGTAAAAATGTAATTATTCTTTCTTCACTGCCCAATGGTGTAAAATTCTGTGAGACACATGTGGTATCAACATGCTCACAGCACACCTAGATGAAATCATTGAGAGGTGTAGTTTCTAAAATGGGGTCTCTTATGGGGAGTCCAGCTGTTCTGACACCTTAGAGGCTCAGACAATGTGACATGGCACCGTCAAACCAGCCCAGAAAACTATGAACTCCAATATGGTGCTTCTTCCCTTCTGAGCTTTGCACTGTGCCTCAAAATTAGTTTTCAACCACATATGGGGTATCTGGGTACTCAGGAGAAATTACACAACAAATTTTGGGGTCCATTTTCTCCTGCTATCCTTGTGAAAGTGAAAATATTGGGAGCTAAAACAACATTTTTGTGGGAAATATATATATTTTTTCATTTTCACAGAACAACGTAAAATTCTGTAAAGCACCTGTGGTTTCAAGGTGCTCACCACACAGCTAAATAAATTCCTTAGGGGGTCTAGTTTCCAAAATGGGGTCACTTGTGGGGGTTTTCCACTGTTTAGGCACATCAGGGGCTCTCAAAACGCGACATGACACCCGCAGACCATTCCATCAAAGTCTGTGCTCCAAATCGCCACTCCTTCTCTGGGCTCTGCCATGTGCCCAAACAGTAGTTTTCCCCCACATATGGGGTATCTGCGTACTCAGAAGAAATTGCACAACAAAATTTAGGTTCCATTTTCTCCTGTTACCCCTGTGAAAATAAAAAAATTGGTGCTAAAAGAGCATGTTTGTGGGAAAAATGAGAAATTTTTATTTTCACGGCTCAATGTTATAATCTTCTGTGAAGCACCTGGGGGTTCAAGGTGCTCACCACACATCTAGATAAGTTCCCTGAGGGGTCTAGTTTCCAAAATGGTGTCACTAGTGTGTGTGTGTGTGTGTGTGGGGGGGGTGTTCCACTGTTTAGGCACATCAGGGGCTATCCAAATGCAACATGGCGTCCACTAATTATTCCAACAAATTTTGCATTCAAAAAGTCAAATGTCACTCTTTCCCTTCCAAGCACTGCTCTACACCAAAACAGAAGTTTTCCTCCACATATTGGGTATCGGCGTACTCAGGAGAAATTGCACAACAAATTGTATGGTACAATTTCTCCTGTTACCCTTACGAAAATGCTAAATTTGGGACCAAAAAAGATTTTTGTAGGAAATATGTGAAACTTTTATTTTCACAGCTCAATGTTGTAAACTTCTGTGAAGTACCTGGGGGTTCAGGGTGCTCACCACACATCTAGATAAGTTCCCTGAGGGGCCTAGTTTCCAAAATGGGGTCACTTGTGGGGGTTTTCCACTGTTTAGGCACATCAGGGGCTCTCCAAATGCAACATGGCATCCACTAATTATTCCACATTCCAAAAATTCCTGTGAAGCACCTGAAGGATTAATAAACTTCTTGAATGTGGTTTTGAGTAGTGATGAGCGAGCAGTAAAATGCTCGGGTACTAGTTGTTCAAGTCGAGCAAATTGGAATGCTCGAGTGCTCAGTCCGAGTAACGAGGCCAATGTAAGTCTATGGGAAACTCGAGCATTTTTCCGGTGGCTCCCCCCGGCGGTCTGCAGAGGGCCAAAAAATTGCCCAAATCGATGGGAACAGTGCTCAAATGACATGGGAACAGCATGGGGAAGACCCCTGGAAGCATTTCTGACCCCCAGGTCACTGCTGTCAACAACGTTGTCAGAGGTATTACGCCACTTTTACTGACTCACAATAAAACATACAAAAATGAAAACAAAATGGATTTCCCTGGGCAATATGTTAAGGAACATCCTTTCCAGAGTAATGACTTGTATATAAGGCAAAATGAATAACCAAAAACAAAAATGCTCCTCCACACCTTGGGCTATATTCACACGTAGCGTATTTGATGCGTTTTTGCACTTTTGCATTGCTTTCAACCAAGACAAATGCATTCACCAGGAAATGTCATTTTAACATTTTACTACCTTATCTGGCCATGTGGTGTGTGACACATCATCAGACACATCCTGTTTTATTTATGATGGAGGGACTCTGAAAGTCACAAAGACTATTTTTGTAGGGCCATCAGGCGGCCCTTACTATTCTTAAAAGGGCAGCAGTCGGCCCTCGCTATTGTTAGAGAGCCATCAGCCGGCTATGCTTTGTTGTTTCCATTATTAACGAGTGGGTCTCCCATACTGTTATTGCGTATGCAGTGACTGCAACAGCTGCCAAAAATTTGGAGGAACCCCAATGCCCCTTGCAAGAGACATAGAGGTTGGAAGGCCTCCTGAAAACAATGTTCCCATTATTAGGAAGTGTGTCTCCCATACTGTTTGCCTGTGCAGTGAAGCAATGGCTGCCAAAAATTTGGAGGAACTCCAATGCCCCTTGCAAGAGACGAAGAGGTCGGAGGGCCTCCTGAAAACAATGTTCCCATTATTAGGAAGTGTGTCTCCCATACTGGTTGCCTATGCAGTGAAGCAACGGCTGCCAAAAATTTGGGGGAACTCCAATGCCCCTTGCAAGAGACGTAGAAGTCGGAGGGCCTCCTGCAAAAAATGCTCCCATTATTAGGAAGTGTGTCTCCCATACTGTTGCCTATGCAGTGAAGCAACGGCTGCCAAAAATTTGGAGGAACTCACAGCGACCTCGTGTCAATAACTTTCAGGCCTACAGCCCACGCTGAGACCCATCCGATACACCATCTCACCCTCTCCTCTCCCCCTTCCTCCTGTCTCCCCACCCACTCCCTATAGACTGTGAGCCCTCGTGGACAGGACCCCATGCCCTACTGTACCAGTGCGCCTCATCTGATGCTTCATGTTTGTGTCCCTGTCTCCCCTACACTTGTAAAGCGCCATGGAACCTAATGGCGCTATATAAATATTTAATAATAATAATAATAACTTCACTGACACACTGCAATAAAATTTAAATAGAGGCCAATATTTTCCACGTTCACTACAAATTTCTGGATTTTTATTGCTGTAATATGGAACAGATCTAGCTTTATTCTGCAGTGCCAACAAGCAAATGGAGTAGAAAAATTATGTACTCTGGATTGCTTTTTAAGCAAATAACCGGGATTAAGATTAAAAAAAAATTCCCTGGCCCCTGATATCTGGGGCTATGTCTACAAATATCTGTAAGAACAGCAGCAGCAGGAATGGACCCTCTTGCAGTATATGCACTGCAGTCTGCCACATACGCTGCCTGCCTGCCTAACTCCTGCTATCACCACTGAATATATGCAGCTGGATTAATCCTCAGAAGGACTGTTAGTTCAGATGAATATAAATATATGTTGTGGAATAGCTATACTAACTATGAAGAAGCAAAGCTCTCCCTACTCTGCCTGATTCCGGGGTAGACTGTGACGAGCGTGGCGGCACCCGGTCTTATATAGACCTGATGATGCTGTGCGGCCAGCCAATCACTGTAATGCCCACAACCAACATGGCTACGCCATTACAGTGCATGGCAGACAATCCCCACATGTTCATTGGCTCTCTAAAGAGCGCCAAACATGCAGGGAGGGGACCCGAGCTCCCGCCGAGCAACCCCAGAAATACTCGCAGCGCACTGAGCATCTCAAGCTGTGAGATGCTTGGGCGAGCACCGAGCAGTGGCAAGCATGCTCGCTCATCATTAGTTTTGAGCACCTTGAGGGGTGCAGTTTTTAGAATGGTGTCACTTTTGGGTATTTTCTGTCATAAAGGTCCCTCAAAGTCACTTCAAATGTGGTGTGGTCTCAAAAAAAATAGTTTTGTACATTTTGTTGGAAAAAATGAGAAATCGCTGGTCAACTTTTAACCCTCATAACTGCCTAAGAAAAAAAAAAGTTGTTTCAAAAATTGCGCTGATGTAAAGTAGACATGTGGGAAATGTTATTTATTAACTATTTTGTGTGACATAACTCTCTGGTTTAAGGGCATAAAAATTCAAAGTTTGAAATTGGAAAAATTTTCGCCATAATTTCCGTTTTTTTTTTTTCACAAATGAACGCAAGTGATAGCGAAGAAATTTTACCACAATCATGAAGTACAATAGGTCACGAAAAAACAGTCTCAGAATCAGTGGGATCCGTTGACGCGTTCCAGAGTAATTACCTCATAAAGTGACAGTGGTCAGAATTGTAAAAATTGGCCTTGGTCAGGAAGGTGCAAACAGCCTTGGGGGTAGAGTAAAATGAAAAAAAATCCCATGCAGGTCCAACGTGGTCCATCGATTCCAAATAACAAAGGCTCTGGAGCCTCGTTCTGACGTTCCATAGCCTTTAACTACAGCTGCGCAGCGGTGATGCCAGTAACGTTACCGCTAGCCACATTCACCCAGTCACGCAGAGCGCAGCTTGGTGATGCTGATAAAAAAACGCACAGGTGGTCAAAACGGAACGTCCCACACGGACGAGATTTTAGGCGTGTTTGTACTCCAGAGCTTGGAAAGGGTTGGCTACAGTCCTAGGAGACCTCAGAGTGTTACACATCCTTTGAGGAAGTAAGAGCCTGTGCAGTACTTCTATGAGTTAATTTGACACGAATAGACGTTTTTGGGGGAGAAAAAAAAAATCACCAAAGTTGTCGAATTTGAATTACAACAAGCAATAGTCTATAGTTGTGATCTGATTTGTAACGTTGTATATAATATTCGGAAGCTTACAGCATTTCTGCTCCTCCCTAATCCGCAGCGGACGGTAGACCGGCTACACACGGTTCACAGGTGACTCGTTCACGTTCTTTCCTGTGACTGTAGTTGCACTAGCTGCACTCCAGATGGCGCTATCACCCAGTGGATAGAAGGTGGAAGGTGACGGCCAGTGACGAGGTGAGCGCTCTCCAGTGCCACGTTCGTTGTGACGTCACAGCAGGAGGTGCGAAGTCTCCCCAGACCGGTTCTCAGTTCCCGAACACGGCAGAGGCAGAAGAGCTGCTGGTCATAGGGTCTCCGTCACTGCCGTTCCCGCTGCCTGCAGAGCCGCACCTGGCAGGTCACGTGACCAGGGAGAGCAGCGGAGTGAGAGGACGGCTGCTGACAGCTGCGGGACTGCAACACTCCAGAGCCGGGATGACGACTGTGGGGGGCGCCCTGCCACACCAGCTCCTGCTGCTCCTGCCCGCACTGCTCCTGCTGCTGTGGGGGGCGACCGGCGCGGCTGCAGGTAAGGAACTTCCTATATATATATGCACCCTGCCCCTCTTATAATGCATAGTCACTGTGACGTCACACTGCGATACATCGTGACGTCACAATCTGCATGGTGGCCGGTCACAGGGAGGAGCAGTACCCTGTATGGAGCCACACCTAGTTTTATGAGTGGATGCCTCACATTCCAGGCTAGATCTTGATAAATGTGTAGTGCACATGTTACATGGAGTCACGCAGGTACCCCCCCTAGAGGAGTGTGGTCCTGCTGACAGGCAGCGGCGCAGGGTGTGCTGGCACTCGGTGGGCATCAGAGCCAACCATGGGTTACTGCAGCCTATGAGCAGCTGTGCACACATGTAGGGGGAGCGGGGAGAAGTCGCCGCCGGCCACCTTCTAGGGGAGCTTGGAGAAGGTCACCCCCGAGCCGCCTAGTTGCCGGCCGCCTTCTAGGGGAGCTGGGAGAAGGTGTCGTGGTGTCTTAAGTAAACATTTTCTTATTTTAGCGATTTTTATTTATTTATTTATTTTTTCTTGATTATTTTCTCCATTTTATTTGCAGAGGGCTGTGATGGCACAAATACATGTGAAACGTGTACAAATATCTCAGGCTGTGTATGGGTTAATTGTACCACAGGTAAGACATCTTGACACCTACATAATATCCCAGTAACGTGGAAGAATTTTCCTTTTTCCCAGTCTTATTTAAAATATTTGATTTGATGTTTTTAACTGAAGTAAACTATATTCCAGTGTTAGAAGAATAGATTCTTCATCAGGGATCAGGGTTGGCCAAAACGTGGCCACAAGAGAATTGGCACTGGTGACTAGACTTTGCCTCCTACCACTTATATGTTCAGCGGTCTGGTGCCCGTTACTTGGAGCTCCATACTGCCATTGGCCGCGTTTATGTCCATGTCTGATGAAAAGATTTGTCAGAGACCAATTGGGCCATGTTTCCTCCTGTGCTCTTGCTGAAGGACCACTCCTTATCCTCACAGTGTTGGATCTTCTTATCCTTCTCTATTTGGTGGTAGTTCATGTGTCTTTTATGTTTTGTTCTCAAGCCATTAGGTTCCCTTTAATATATTAAAACTATCAGCAGGTTTTTGTACCCCAAACTAATAACATCTATGTGAGGTCGCTGTAATGCTGAATAAATCCATGCCTTAGTTTTAGCAGTCCATGTTTCCAATCCAAAGAAGTCCGTAGTCCAATTTTTATGCTAATGAGCCTGAAGTGCAGGGGGCTGATCCTGCACTTACAGCTCTCCGGCATCATTCTCTCCTTCCCCACCCACCGATGGCCTCCGGTCACTGACTGATGGGTCACTCACACATCATCTGGACTTTTCTGTGCATACACTGCAATGATGGCTCTTGAGAAAGATCTCAGTTGGGGGATGCAGGTCATTCAGACTAGAGTGACCTGTCGGCGGGTGGAGAGAGAGGGCAAAGAGCTGTGAAGAACTTAAAATGTGCAAATTCTTATCTAACTTGCGATATGCTATGACAGTGCCATGTTTAAAGACTGTGAGATCTTCGGTATGGTCCATAAAGTTTGCCTATGGAGACTGCATGGCTGTAAATGCGCCCCCCAGCACTGACTGATCGCAGGGTCTAATGCTGAGCTGCTGTCAATCAGTGCAGGGGGATGTGGTTATAGCCTCTGCTCTCTATACACTGAGCAGTGACTGAAACCCAAATGCTGCCGGGAGGAAAAAAGTTAATTTCCTCCTGGCAGCGGGGGCTCTTAAGTGCGGGTGCTGGGCAGGTTCAGAACGCTATTAACCATATCTTCAGGTTAATAGTGTTCTTTCATATGACAGGTTCACTTTAATGATTTCATTTTCCTTGTAGATGAAAAGCCAAAATGTTCATCAAATTCATCTAATACCAACTGCACAGAAAAACCTTGTGAAGGTAATATCTATTCTTTTCATTTACTAATATATATATATATATATATATATATATATATATATATATATATATATATATATATATATATATATATATATATATATTATTAGTTAATTTGCTTAGGACAGCAACTTTATACTAGTTTGTGAGACTGGGAAACCTATGCGGAGTCTGGTTTTACACATTTTTTCCCAGTCGGAGTACAGAACGCGATGTACTGACTGCCCGTGGGTGTACTGGGCCAAGCTCAACAGCCTCATATATGCCCGTAAGGGAGTTTGGGTCAGGAGACCTGCGGACTGTCCCTACTTGACAGTTTAATGACGTATTGTATAAATTAATCTTTAATTTTATATGTATTTAAAAACAATGCCTTTTTTTTGTTTCATATCACTACTAATTTTTATTAAAAACTAAATTGGTAATCTTGCATTTTTCACACTGACCACTAGGACTATTTTACACTCTTAACGTCCTGTCCTTATAGGAAGAGTTTACAGGAGCTTCTTATCATCAGAGGCAGGGCTACAGTGACAGGTAACACCTCTATACACAGCTGATAACACAGGATCCACCAATCACAATAGATGATGTCACAGATCCCCTCCATTCACAATGACCTATGCAGACTCTCATTAGATACTTCTATACAAAGATAATAAAGCTCCAGTATGAAAATTGCAAGACTTCTATTTTTTATTATATTAATAGATTGTGATATGAAAAATAAAAATATATTGCTGAAAATGTTTTAAAAATACAATTAACACACAAACCTGATTTGGGGCCTGTGCACACGACGCCTTTTTCCAGGCAGGTTCTTCCCAGAACCCACTTGTAAAAGTGCCCCATAAAATGAACATGGTGCACGGCAATGTCAAAACAACACTGTTGTCTACATGTTTCTGTCTTTTGTCACTTATTTTAACCACTTCAGGGTTCATAAACTTGAAGTGGTTAAAAAAAGTGACATGCTCATTCTTTGGACGGCTTTCGCTGGGAAGCCATCTGCTCTCTATACATCACTTGATTGGGCTATAAGCTATAACATGCTGAGTGAATGAAATCTGAATGGGTTGAACAATAGTAAAAAGCCAAGTCCGAGCAGTTTGCATGTCCTCATGACTATCCCTGATCCATTTTTGTGCTGTCTTTTGAATGGTTTGTCTATAAGCTACAATGTCACTTTAACCATTAGTAAGGAGTATTGATGATCAGACAGGTTCCATGTCATTTCTAATGTAAGCTCCCATAGAAGAATGTAAATGTCTCCTTTTCTTATTAACTCTTTACAGTAGTCCCAAGTACAGTAAAACCAACCCCAACTCCTCCAGCAGGTAAAGCACATCATTAGTATTTGTCTTTTTTTTAATTTTTAGCAAATTTGACTGACTTAACATGGCTTTAGACTGAACTGTCTGTAGTGGAAAAATGACACCTATGTAATCAGTACACTCCCAACATTCTAGGTTCCCATTTGATTATGGAATGACAAGATGGGAACGTTAAAGGGAACCTGTGACTAGTCATGATGCCCAAACTACACTATGACTTGTCAGAGAAAACAGTGTGAAGTGCTAGCCAGGGACTATAGAGAGACCTGACTAATCCGTCGTGGTCCCGGGTGTTTTTTTTTTCCCCCCATTTCACTCCTCGCGTGGGATAGACTTGTTAATCAGCCAGAGCGTCCATGCAGTGTGCCCGCTATTATAGCTCTGCCCTATTTGTTGTCGTGATCATTGTTTGGTTGGAGATGATCTAGCAATTTGAGAACCAATTGTTTTAATGGCCCTTGATTCAATATACCCAAGATTCAGCAGTAAGGACAATGAGAAGTCGTGGGGAACCATAAGTCCATAACAACCCAAGGTCTCAGCAGATCGTCCTTTTGAGTAGTTGATTTGTTTGATGGAATTGCATCACTAGTTTCTATTGTTTTTTTTTCTATACAGTTGAGCCCACCACAAATGGCACTGCTACCAATGCATCTACCTCAGTCCCATGTAAGTACTTACAATAAAATGAGGCTCGGAGGCAATATTTTCTATTGTATATATCGTCTATAAAATAGAAGAATGAAACGTGATCTGTTTGGATTTGTCTACTTCTAAATAGTTTAAAAAGATCATTATCATGTTTTTTTCTTCTTATTAAATGGGTATTTTCTTGATGTAATGTTATGACGATATATATCTATTTATTTTTAATAAGAAATTACTGAGTCTAATCATAAAGTATGCGCATATGGGTTAAAGTTCTTCTTCAAATATCTGCTGAACTTATGACTGTGGGTTTTTAACTAGCAAGACCGGGTTCAGATCCATATACGCGTATGTATATGGTCCTCAAGGTCTGACGCTATAAGTTTGAGTACGGAGACCCCCTGTCCGTCCAGGCATTACAGTCCATATGCAGACCATTAAATACAGCCATCTGAACCCAGTCTAAAGTTTGGTTTTATTCACTTTATTTAATAAATCTGTTTTTCCAAGTATAATGAAAATGAGGTTAAGATTTAAGTGACCCTTAGATACATTTTTTTATGTACTGTATATTCCACCCCCTACCCCAATCAACTAGAGCAGTGGCCCCCAACCTTTTGTACCTTAAGAGACACATCCAGCACGCCCACCCTCCCCAACCGTAGGGTTATCAAAAACCCTGATTATTTACTGGTAAAATGACATCCCTCAGAAAGCACCTTGTGCTAACGTCCCGTTTAGGCAGTATCTTCCCATTTTTACCCCCATTCAGAACTCTCACATGAAGCTCTCCCACCAAACTACTGCACCAGCCTCAACTCCCCGCTAACTAATAGGATGATACTATCTCCAGCTTACCATATTTATGCGCATTCAGAAAAGCTCTTCTGTTCGCGATAATTCACAAAAGTCACCATTTGGAGACCTTCTCTTCATAGCCGTTTGCTAGACCTAATGCACCAAGATGGCAGAAAGCCGCGAGCCATGGTCCTTTGAGCCATAGGTTGGGGACTCCTGTACTAGAATCTTTAGATCTAAACTGATAAAAGCCTAATGAAATTGATTACCACTGCTCACCAAAGGCTACCATTTTATCTGTATGTGTAGTGGCCATGTAGAACAATGTGTACATTTCTTTTCCCTTTTTACTGATTTGCGTTTCTACTCTTCCTATTAGCTGCAGTAACCAACAGTTCCGTGGTTCCTGCTTCAACCACTGCCCATGGCAATGTAACCAGTAAGTTCTGTTGATATACCTTTCTGCATAGCTTAGAGCAAGTGTTTCTCTATGTGCTTATTAGTGTGTCATATTTGCCTTGCATGTACAATAAAAAACATAGTTGTTTATTGAAAGTTGTGAGTTGAAGTATTTTACAAACAGTCACTTTTTCTGTACTTTGTTTGCAGCCACCACAAAAATGCCCCCTGAGCCAACCGCATCACCTATAAAGAAGAACACTTTTGACGCCGCTAGCTTTATTGGAGGAATTGTACTTGTACTGGGCATTCAAGCTGTGGTATTCTTTTTGTACAAATTCTGCAAGGCCAAAGACAGGAATTATCATACCCTTTAAAGCCAGTTCCTCTGGACTGCTCACCTACATCGCTCTAACCAAATGTAACCCTGGAGATTATTCGTTGGAAAGTAGCAGAAGGAGGCCCTTTCTTCCTCAGCAAATTCTTGTTTTGTACCATCGCTATCAAGAAGGAAGTGCATTGCTGTGGACTGCATGCGTCTCCATCTGCTTCCTAAATTATTGCTATGTCCTGTTCTACAGTATACAGGGGAAGAAATCTTTCCATGGGTAAATTGGATTGAAAAAAAAATCTTAAAATTGCATTGCATGGAATGATTAGGTTGTTAGGTGATGGTCGGAGTCGTGCAGTCTGTAGGTATTGATTATCTTTACATCATTTTCTCACTTTCAGTTCTGTTGGCGAGTCTGTTAACGAAGGATTTTTTTTATTTTTTGTTTTTTTTCTTTAATATAATTTCTCCCCATCTCCTTAAGTGCACCTTATTCCTAAAAGAAGGTGATATTCAGAGAATTGTGCCTTAAAGACATATTGAAAGTATCACATGTTTCAATTATTTAGTATTGAATTGGCGTCTTCGTAGTTTTGCTGGGATGACCGATTAATAAGTTATTTCCATGCCCCGTATCCTTGTCCTCCAGGAAAATGAATATGGCAGGTAAATTAATGGAGCAAAGCAAGTTTAGTCCTCTAGTCTAATCCCATGCATCTTCCCTACTCTGTAATAGCATTCATACACTAGAATATTCAAGAGGTTTACTGATAACAGGGCCCATTCTACTTATTTACTTTTTTTAATTTAAACTGCTCTTTTCTGTGGATCAGTCCAAAAATTAAGGAAATAATATACTAATTTGTTCTAACTTGATGACTTGATTTTTTTTTCTTTGAACTTCCTAGAGCCTTGTAGTACAGCATGCTTCCATTATTGATTCCATTTGCTTTCTTGAGTCCCACTTGCCCATAAATATATAAAAAGTATTTATACTTATTCCCTATTGCATGATCTGTACAGATGTGATCTTAATAATTGTTTTACAGGCAGATCAGTGAATGAAACCAGATACTGCTGCAATAAATGTTTCCTAAGGGAGTGCAATACGCAGGTTATGTGCCAAAGGCTGTTCCCTAGGGAACTAATAAGAAATTACCTTAAACTATGAGTCACAATAGCATACTGATTCTGTCATGCCTTTCCAGTACACCCTGAACATAAGTAATGTCTTCTGTCATCCTTAATTGAAGTCCAGGAGGATCTGTCATTGTATGGCAAATACCTTAATGACACATGGTTCCCCGTAACCTTCTGTCATGGTCCATACAGACAGTATGGGCCATCACAGTAGTCCTGCTCCATACAGATGGATTTCCTGATGAGCATTAGCTCCGCTCCGTGCACCTTTGCACAATTCTGCACAAATGCACTGAAGCAAATAAACCGCACTAGGAAGATGACGCACCTTATGTGAATCACCATACAGTCAAAATGTCCAAAGGTTGGTAAGAGGTGATTGAGTGATGATATGTTAATAGATGCTCTGACTCGTCTTTAATTCTTTTTTTTTTTATCAGAAAATGATCTAATGTTTAGTTAAGTTTTTTTGTGTTACGTGTTTGGTTGTTTTTTCTTATTACAATCTGTACTAAAACATAAAATTAGAAATCTTGCCATTTTCTAGCCACTGGGACTATTTTAGACTCATACTTCTGTTTTTTTCACGAAGAGTTTTCAAAAAGGCTCCTTATCAGAGCTAGGATCACAATGACAGGCCATACTTCTATCCACAACTGATAACACAGCATCCACTAATCACAATAGGTGATGTCACAGCTAACACTGCTCCCCCTTCCTTCGCAATGACCTTTGCACACGCTCATTAGATGCTTCAATGCAAGATAAGGTCAGAATCTGGCTATGTACATGTATTGTTTCCTGAAACAAAGAGAAGTTAGTCTAAAAAAAAACAAAAGCCCCACCGGCCACTGTGAAAATTGCTAAATTTTTATTTTTAATACAGAATGTTATATGAAAAAAAACATTTCCAGAATTTAAAAAAGATGTATATTTTTAACGCAAAACAATGATTAAAAAAATAGGTCATTTTCCGATGATTGCTTCCCTTTAATGATCTACTCTGTATATTGCCATATTGTTTTTTTAATGCAGATAACAACCAACTTAGACTTCATGTTTTGGTTTTAATCTGAAGGGGTCAGAAATGAAAGTCACAAAGTAAAATTTGCTACTCTTACTTCTGGGTGCGACTTCTAAGTGCCTTAAAGTTGTAGTTGTTTGTCTTCAGTTTTCTTCTTTAGATATTGAAGGTGAGCCGATGCATGTATGCTGGGGGGTAGCATGCATACCAATATCTGTTTGTTATAATTTACTTAGGATACAGCCTCGAAATAATGTTTTCTGCAAATTTAGATGGGTGGTTGAAATAATGCTGCCTTGCCAATCAGGAATAGTATACAACAGTGAAAATGGAATATTATTTCACAAACACTTTGTGCATGAGCCAACATAAGATTTTCTGTAAGCAATTTTCTTCCTGCAAGTAGTGCCTGTCTCCTCAATAGTCTCACCAGTTTGCTGATTACAAAACATAACTAATAAAGGTGTGGCCAGTGTGTATAATGTATCCAGAACTATGGCTGATCAGCTGCTGCCAGTGTATGGCCCAATATACGATGTTATAGGAAATCTGTCATTGTTTATAAGCATTGCAGAATTCTGTTGTGGTTGCGTAGATGAATGGGTGCTGATATAGTATGTCATTTTTATCTCTGTACACCCTTGCATTCCCCTACAGCCAGCCCACAGAGAGTCCATGCAGCACTTCTTTAACCAAAGAACAAACTGTGCACTTGCAGCACCAATTTCAATTCCATCTGTTCTGAGGACATGAATATGTTTAAAAATGTTATATGAACCAGAGAGACCATAGGTATTTTCAAAACCCCAAAGTAACATAATCAAAACACCATATGTTAGACTAAAAAAGATCAATGCTTTATTTATATATTTTTTAAAAAAAGATAACACATAGGTATAAATAACATTTGTGAAAGGACATAACATGGGCATGTGAGGCAGCAGGGGGTAGATAAGGACACAGCTGGTATCCAATTCACATTGGACCTATAATAGGTCACATAGTCCAACCCATAAATCCATAAGTCACAAAAAATGTGTGAAGAAAAAGTTATAATGACATAGATCAAGTGACCTGTAACAAGTCACAGTATAGACAACCATCAGAAGTTTTTTCAGCAACACATAAAAAGTACAAACACCACATGGAAAGGGTTAAGTAAGGCATACTTAGTGAGAGTAAACAGAACCAGCAGTGTCAGAAGAGGCCCCCCCCAAAAAAATATATAAATAAAGCATTGATCTTTTTTAGTCTAACATATGGTGTTTTGATTATGTTACTTTGGGGTTTTGAAAATACCTATGGTCTCTCTGGTTCATATAATGTTTAGTGGTATGCCCCTTATTACATTCAAGGTCCTACTGGTCATTGTTATTTTGTTGTATTATGTTTAAAAATGTATTGCAGTGCATGGGGCAGTCAGGGATCACTTTAAATATGAAGGTGGGTAGGGGAATGGTGGTACCTACGGGCATGTTTACAAAGCCAAGAGGAAAGATGGGTGAGTGGCACTGGTTGGAGGGAGGGCAGGGGGCGTGTATAGGGCGGCGTGTGCCCGCTCTCCACTAGTGGATGCATGGAGTGATAGCGCAGGAGTGTGCACTGTGCCCTTTGTGTGTGAGGGGAGCACGGACATGTACAGAGAACGGACGGCGGCTGTCAGTTATTGATGGGGATGTGCGGCTGCACTTGTTTAAGGGCTTATTCAAACATCCTATATATTTTCTTTTTCTTACCATGTATCAGAAAAAAGGTCTGAGCTTTATCAGTGATTTTGTTCAGAATTTCATTAGACTGTCATACGAGTTTGATCCGAGCTTTATTAGTTTTTCTGACGATAGAAAAAATAATTTTCTCTACTTTCTCTTACCTAGCAGTCTGTGAAAAACAGACAGCACCTCATACCAAGTGCTGTCCAGTTTTTTTTTTTGTTTTTGTTTTTTTTCGCTAACCCAAGATCAATATTGGAAATTTGACCACCATTTTGCAGAGACAACATGGTCCACAAAAAAAAAATTGCACATGTGAACAGCCCCATAGATTGTACTAGGTATAGGTATGGGTTCTATGTGTGAAAAATAGAACTTGTGCACGAAAAACAGACGCTGTTTGTAGCTCCCTTGTCTTCCCCTGTACACACTGGGTGTTCGCTGTTGGCATATTGAGATACTTTTTAAAACTTTTGTATCAGAAAACCCCTTTAATGCTTAGTAGGAGGGCACTTTCGCCTTTGCACCAGACCCCCCCAATATGTTAAAACAGCACAGGATTCATTCACTGGAGCACTTTTTGTGGTAAAGATCAGGAGGACTCTCCATTATGCGTACACACATAGAAGTCCTCTGTAGCATACAGACCCTTTGGAGGCTGACTGCACGGGAACACCAGGGAGTACAGAGACTACATATTCTGAATCCATGCACTTTTATCTATGCAGCCGTCACAGCAGTTTGTAGGGGTAAAACATTGTGACAGATTCCCTTTACAGCATTAGGACTGGTACTTGAGTTAATATAGTATCTGCTATACGGGTTTGTCTTTCAGGTTTGCACTGTTGAAATGTTGCTGTAAGGTTCCATATCTGACTTTTCAGTAACTGAAATCCAGTAGGTCCCTCCTGATTCATCTGAGTATCTATAACTTTACCTTTCAGTGGTACTTTATAATAAGGAATTGCGCTTCTAGAATAACAATGTGTGAAGGATAGAATGCTGTGAGCCAATTAATATGAATGTTACGCACAGGTTTGGTTTTATAGAGACGATGACCCAATGAGCTCTAATAAAGTCCAGTATTGTGAACTGATCACCCAGTAGAAAATCTGACGAATACAGTGGTGTTGATGACATCCGGAAGAGCTCCTCGCACAAGAATGTCAGCCTAAATAGTGAAATGTAACAAGTCCTAGCTAAATAGGTGTTCCTGTGCCAATCATCTGGAGCAAGTCAGCTCCATGGAAGGAATGAACAATGCTCTGGTGTGAAATTCTTGTGCCATCCCACAGGTTTTCTTTACTGACTTGTAGTGAGCTTCCAGAGTCCAACACTTCATTATGCTCCATGACAAAATGCCTTGAGAAATGTAAAATTATCCTAATAATCTCATAAGCTGTTCAACTGCAAATAAAATTGATTTTGTTGAAAATAAATACTTTAAGGACCTCCAGGACTTGTGCTTGACTTTGATTTTACTTTGTTATTTATAGATGACCCATCCCTTACTTGAAATATAAAAATCCCTGATCTCGCCTGATTCTGCTGCTTTTTTCTATTTTACGCTGTCCATTGCAGAGATGGTCACATATGTTTCTTTTGGAGCGCAGTATATGAAATCTCTGCTTTGCAGTCACACAGTGCACAAATCTGAATATCTTTGCTATGGAATAAGTCCGTGCAAAAAGAGTGGCAGAAGCGGGTTGAGCTCGGGTTTTTACAAGGCACTTAACTCAATTTATTTGAGCATGTGACAGGTTCTCTTTAAAGGAAAACATTTTCTCTGGGATTTTGATAACTTAAATGGATAAACATAAAACTTTGTATTATGCACAAGAAAAATGGTCTATTTATTGAAACACTTGACCACTGTATAATGAATTAATAGGTAAATGAATGGGACTGGGGTGTTGGACAAGTATTGATAACGCTGTAGAGAATCCAATCTTTAAAAGGGACCTCCCATTAGAGTGTTTGTGTATTTAGATATGCTAATTTTGACCCAACAATACTCCTTAACGAATGCTGATTGTATATAGGTAACTCGGTGCTTGTTTACCTGCCTCTGATCAACAATGATGGTGCAGAACAATTGCTAATATTATTGTTCCTTTCCTATACAGTGTCATGTTATTGGCAGTTCATCTGTTTACAATAGGTGATGTGCTACTTATAATGTTTTTTTTTTTGTTCTTTTTCTTTGCAGGCATCCGATTATGATAATCAGGTGATCCCTGGTTTGTTTTCTGTGGGCCAGTAATTGGTAACAAGCGTTTCTGCAAACATTTGTTCACCAATTATTTACTCTGCATGCACCAAAAGTCATAACAATTACTACAATGTTCCTAAAAGTAAAGGGTCACTGCACTGATCCCTCAAGGTTTCCAAATAAATAGGGCTGTGCTGCAGATCCCTGCACCATTGCTTTCCCACCTATGTGTAATAGAGCCCGATCCTGAGGAATGTATCATTTATTTGAATGGGAAAAAACTTTTCCTTCATCATATATCAGAAATGGCTGTATTTAAGAAAAAGAATATAGGTGAGGTTTTAATTAGTTTTTTCTGTTATTGGCTGTGTAATAAATATATACACTGCTCAAAAAAAGAAAGGGAACACTTAAACAACAGAATATAACTCCAAGTAAATCAAACTTCTGTGAAATCAAACTGTTCACTTAGGAAGCAACACTGATTGACAATCAATTTCACATGCTGTTGTGCAAATGGAATAGACAATAGATGGAAATTATTGGCAATTATCAAGACACCCTCAATAAAGGAGTGTTTCTGCAGGTGGGGACCACAGACCACATCTCAGTACCAATGCTTTCTGGCTGATGTTATGGTCACTTTTGAATGTTGGTTGTGCTTTCACACTCGTGGTAGCATGAGACGGACTCTACAACCCACAGACGTTGCTCAGGTAGTGCAGCTCATCCAGGATGGCACATCAATGCGAGCTGTGGCAAGAAGGTTTGCGGTGTCTGTCAGCGTAGTGTCCAGAGGCCGGAGGCGCTAGCAGGAGACGTGGAGGGGGCCGTAGGAGGGCAACAACCCAGCAGCAGGACCGCTACCTCCACCTTTGTGCAAAGAGGAACAGGAGGAGCACTGCCAGAGCCCTGCAAAATGACCTCCAGCAGGCCACAAATGTGCATGTGTCTGCACAAACGTTTAGAAACTGACTCCATGAGGGTGGTATGAGGGCCCGATGTCCACAGATGGGGATTGTGCTCACAGCGCAACACCGTGCATGACGCTTGGCATTTGCCACAGAACACCAGGATTGGCAAAGTCGCCACTGGCGCCCTGTGCTCTTCACAGATGAAAGCAGGTTCACACTGAGCACATGTGACAGACGTGACAGAGTCTGGAGACGCCGTGGAGAGCGATCTGCTGCCTGCAACATCCTTCAACATGACCAGTTTGGCAGTGGGTCAGTAATGGTGTGGGGTAGCATTTCTTTGTGGGGCCGCACAGCCCTCCATGTGCTCACCAGAGGTAGCCTGACTGCCATTAGGTACCGAGATGAGATCCTCAGACCCCTTGTGAGACCATATGCTGGTGCGGTTGGCCCTGGGTTCCTCCTAATGCAGAACAATGCCAGACCTTATGTGGCTGGAGTGTGTCAGCCGTTCCTGCAAGATGAGGGCATTGAAGCTATGGACTGGCCTGCCCGTTCTCCAGACCTGAACCCGATTGAGCACATCTGGGACATCATGTCTCGCTCCATCCACCAACGTCACGTTGCACCACAGACTGTCCAGGAGTTGGCGGATGCTTTAGTCCAGGTCTGGGAGGAGATCCCACAGGAGACCATCCGCAACCTCATCAGGAGCATGCCCAGGCGTTGTAGGGAGATCATACCGGCACGTGGAGGCCACACACAATACTGAGCCTCATTTCGACTTGTTTTAAGGACATTACATCAAAGTTGGATCAGCCAGTAGTGTGTTTTTCCACTTTAATTTTGGGGGTGACTCCAAATCCAGGCCTCCATTGGTTAATAAATTTGATTTCCATTGATGATTTTTCATAGAATCATAGAATGGTAGAGTTGGAAGGGACCTCCTGGGTCATCTGGTCCAACCCCCTGCTCAAAGCAGGATTCACTAGATCATCTCAGACAGATGTCTGTCCAGCCTCTGTTTGAAGACGTCCATTGAAGGGGAACTCACCACCTCTCGTGGCAGCCTGTTCCACTCATTAATCACCCTAACTGTCAAAAAGTTTTTTCTAATATCTAATCTGTGTCTCCTCCCATTTAGTTTCATCCCATTGCTTCTAGTCTTTCCTTGTGCAAATGAGAATAAAGATGATCCTTCTACAATGTGACAGCCCTTGAGATATTTGTAGACAGCTATTAAGTCTCCTCTCAGTCTTCTTTTTTGCAAGCTAAACATTCCCAAATCCTGCAACCGTTCCTCATAGGACATGGTTTGCAGACCAGTCACCATTCTGGTCGCTCTTCTCTGAACTTGCTCCAGTTTGTCTATGTCTTTTTTAAAATGTGGTGCCCAAAACTGTACACAGTATTCCAGATGAGGTCTGACCAAAGAGGAGTAAAGACCGATAATGACTTCACGTGATCTAGACTGTATGCTTCTGTTAATACATCCCAGAATTGTATTTGCCTTTTTTGCTGCTGCATCACACTGTTGACTCATGTTCAGTCTATGATCTATTAGTATACCCAAGTCTTTTTCACATGTACTGTTGCTTAGCTCTATTCCTCCCATTCTGTATATGCTTTTTTCATTTTTATTGCCCAGATGTAGTACTTTGCATTTTTCCCTGTTAAAAACCATTCTGTTGGTTGCTGCCCACTGCTCCAGTTTATTTAGGTCTTTTTGAATCCTCTCTCTCTCTTCTCTAGTATTAGCTATCCCTCCTAGCTTTGTGTCATCAGCAAATTTAATCAGTTTACCCTCAATTCCTTCATCTAAATCATTGATAAAGATGTTGAACAATACAGGTCCCAGGACGGAGCCCTGTGGTACCCCACTTGAGACATTCATCCAGCTGGATGTGAAGCCATTTACAACCACCCTTTGAGTCCGATCACTAAGCCAGTTATGAATCCACCTAACAGTTGCCTGGTCCATTGTATACTTGGTCATTTTTTCAATAAGGATGGTGTGAGATACTTTGTCAAATGCTTTGCTGAAGTCAAGATATACTATATCTACAGCATTTCCCTGATCCACCCAGTCAGTGATTCTGTCATAGAAGGAAATTAAGTTAGTCTGACATGACTTGTTAGTTACAAACCCATGCTGACTCTGGTTAATCACTTCATTCTTATCCATGTACTTACATACATGTTGTTTAATAATTTGTTCAAAGATCTTTCCTGGTATAGAAGTCAGACTCACCGGCCTATAGTTCCCTGGGTCCACCTTCTTCCCCTTTTTGAAGATAGGAACAACATTTGCTCTTCTCCAGTCTTCTGGGACTTCTCCTGTTCTCCAAGAATTTTCAAAGATTATGGAGAGTGGTTCTAAAATTTCGTCTACGATCTCCTTCAGTACTCTGGGGTGTAATTCATCTGGACCTGGTGACTTGAACTCATTTATGTTAGCTAAATATTCCCTCACAATCTTTCTGTTTACAGATAACTTGGATTCCTCTATTCCTTTAAAAGGACAGTGAAGATCAGTTGATGTTACATTTTCTTTCTGAGAGAAAACAGATGCAAAATAGGAATTAAAAAGTTCAGCCTTCTCAACATCCTCTCTTACCATTTCTCCATTTTCATCCTGTAAAAATCCTATAGCATCTTTGACTTTTCTTTTACTTTTGACATACCCCCAAAATCCTTTTTTATTGCTTTTGACATCTCTTGCAAGCCTTAATTCATTGTCAGCTTTAGCTAACCTGATACGTGCCCTGCAGGATCTGCAGACTGCATTATAATCTTCTTTAGATATGCCTCCCTCTTTCCATTTAATAAACATTTCTTTCTTTCTTTTTAGCATGTGTTTAAGTTCTGTGTTCATCCATCCTGGTTTCCTTAAATGCTTCCCATTCTTCCTACTTTTCGGGATTGTTAACGATTGTGCTTTGAGAATCTCATTTTTAAAAATTTCCCATCCTTCCTGGACATTTTTGTCCTTAAGGACATCCAGCCATTGGATCCCTCCTATTCTCTTTCTGAGTCTCTTTTTGTGTGATTTTGTTGTCAGCACATTCAACTTTGTACAGAACAAAGTATTCAATGAGAATATTTCATTCATTCAGATCTAGGATGTGTTATTTGAGTGTTCCCTTTTTTGAGCAGTGCATATATATATATATATATATATATATATATATATATATATATATATATATATATATATATATATATATATATATATATATATATATATATATATATATATAAGCTGAGTGTGTGTGTGTGTGTGTGTATGTATGTATGTCCGGGATTGGCATCTGCACCGTCGCAGCTACAGCCACAAAATTTTGCACAGTCACACGTCTGGACCCCGAGAGCGTCATAGGCTATGTTGTGAGGCGAAATTTTAACCCCGTGCGTTCCAATTCACCAAACAATTTTGCCCCTATCTACATAATGGGGAAAAAGTGAAAGGAAAAGTGTTGGAGGCAAATTGACAGCTGCCACATGTGAACAAGGGAGAATTAAAGAATGAGAGCAATGGCGCCAAAGAGTATATACCGTACAGTTGCTAAGGTGGGGTCCTGACATGGGATACTCATACTCACAACACACGGGGATATGAACACACACAAAATGCGCCACACACTACCACGTGCTTGAACACATATACCACCCTCCGCACACACAAAACTCATCACACAAAGATTTATCAGGCTGCCAATAGCAACCAATCACAGCTCAGCTTCTATTTTGCTACAGTTAATTAATCTGAGCTGTGATTGGTTAATATATGCAACAAAGGACATTCTCAGTATAACAAAGCTTGTGTAAGATAATAAGATGTCAGGGTGTGTTGGTGGAAAGGCTGATGTCAGTCACATTACTCCTATGTGATAGGATATAGAAACTGCCAGTTACAGACTATTTTTACCACAATAATGCCTCTTAAGAAAAGGAATTTCATGGCACGAATGTCAGCTGATGCGAAAAGAAAAGCTGCATTACGGGCCAATGAAAAATGTGAAGACCGAGAAACAAGGCTGACAGGCATGAGAACAGCAGCTGCTTCCTCAAGAACCAATGAACTTTCTGAGCAGAGGGAAGCGAGGCTTGCAGACAAGAGAACAAGAGCTGCTTCCTCAAGGGCCAATGAACTTTCTGAGGAGAGGGAAGCGAGGCTTGCAGACATGAAAACAAGAGCTGCTTCCTCAAGAGCCAATGAACTTTCTGAGGAGAGGGAAGCGAGGCTTGCAGACATGAAAACAAGAGCTGCTTCCTAAAGGGCCAATGAACTTTCTGAGAGGGAAGCGAGGCTTGCAGACAAGAGAAGAAGAGCAGCTTCCTCAAGGGCCAATGAGTCATCTCAGCAGAGAGAAGGCCGACTTGCCACTAAGAGAATTGCTATTTCTTCCACCAGGGCACAGGAAATGGTTGGAGATTTGAAACATGCTGCCTTTTGTTACCAGTCAGACATAAAGTTTCCACATGTAATTGAGGCAACCATTTTGACAGGATGTGCCACAGGAGAAGATGTTTTCATTCCAACAATTCCTCTCATTCCATCTGATTTGCCTTTTGATTTTAAACGCCTCCAGTTTCCTGTTCGACTGGCATTTGCTATGTCCATCAACAAGGCTCAGGGACAGTCCTTGAAAGTAGTTGGAATCGATTTACAATCTCCATGCTTTTCTCATGGTCAACTTTATGTGGCCTGTTCAAGAGTTGGAACAGCCAAAAATCTGCTCGTGTTTGCACCTGAAGGAAGAACTAAGAATGTCGTTTATCAAAAGGCTCTCGAATAAGGAGTAGAAGATTGCTTCACATTACTTGGCCAATTTAGTTAAATCTGTGTGGAATATCTCTGGTGTTGAAATATATGTTGTGAAATTCTTCTATTAGCTTAGTTTTTGCCTTTTAATAATTACATTTCTATCTATTTGTTTTGTGGTTTTTGTGTGGAGAATAAATTTTTGTTAAAACATTCTATTTTGCTAACAGCAGTTATTAACCCGGGCGAATACGGGTAGTACAGCTAGTATATATATAAAGATGAGTCCAAAGGATCAGTGAAATATATGGATGGATCACTGAGGTAAGAAGGGTATCTTCAGGGTTTTTTAAACAGATCTCCGTAGACTGCAACCCATTCCCAAATTTAAGACCCAAGTCAGGTCATCGTAAATGGTCAGCTTTGAGTGGTCTTCATAGAATGTCTTTTTCACTATATACTACACTGCTAGGCTATTGCAGTATATAGTGTAAGCAATCAAATGATCACAGATTCAAGTCCCCTAAATAGACTTAAAAATAGAGTAAAAATATTTTTAAATGCAAAAAAAAAAAATTTGAATCACCACCCTTTCCCACTATTAAAAATAAAGAAAATAACTAAAAAAAAAATATTTTGTAATACCACGTCTATAACTGTTCAGATTATCAAAATACAAAATTGATTAAACCGATCGGTAAATGGTGTATTGAGAAAAAAAAAATGGAAACGCCCAGAAATGCAATTTTTTGGGTTGCTGTAACACCCCAAAAATAATGTGATAAAAATAAATCAAAAACATTTCACCTACCCTAAAATGGTATCAATAAAAATGTCAGCTCGCCCATGAATAACAAAGCCCTCACAAAACTCCTTTGATGGTAAAATGGAAACATTTTGGGTCTCGAAAAATGGTGACACAAGCAAAAAAATTTTTTACAAGCTTCCAATTTTTTTGTTCACTATTTAAATAAAAAACTATACAAGTTTTTAGTATCACCGTAATCATACTGACCGTCCATATAGCCACATGAGGGCCAAAGAACAGCCCCTACATGGCTGGAATGATGCAAAAGTTATGGTTCTTGGAAGAAGGGGAGGAAAAACTGAAAATCGCCCGGTCATGAAGGGGTAATGGCCGAGTCTGATCCACAAAACGGATGAGAATAAGGCATGCTCTGAATCTCACTGCTCAGACAATTGGAGCCATTTTTAACCCCTTTACCCCCGAGGGTGGCTTGCACGTTAATGACCGGGCCAATTTTTACAATTCTGACCACTGTCACTTTATGAGGTAATTACTCTGGAACGCTTTAACAGATCCCGCTGATTCTGAGACTGTTTTTTCGTGACATATTGTACTTCATGATAGTGGTAAATTTCTTCGATATCACTATTTTTTTGTGAAAAAAATTGAAATTTGGTGAAAAATTTTAAAATTTTGCAATTTTCAAAATTTAAATTTTTATGCCCTTAAATCAGAGAAATATGTCACACAAAATAGTTAATAAATAACATTTCCCACATGTCTATTTTATATCAGCACAATTTTGGAACCAAATTTTTTTTTGTTATTAGGTAGCTATAAGGGTTAAAAGATGACCAGCGATTTCTCATTTTTACAACAAAATTTACAAAGCCAATTTTTTAGGGACCACATCACATTTGAAGTCACTTTGAGGGGTCTTTATGACAGAAAATACCCCAAAGTGACACCATTCTAAAAGCTGCACCCCTTAAGGTGCTCAAAACCACATTCAAGAACAGGAATTTTTGGAATGTGGAAGAAAAAAATTAACATTTAACTTTTTTCACAAAAATGTTACTTTAGACTCAATTTTTTTATTTTTGCAGGGGTAACAGGAAAAAATGGACCCCAAAATTTGTTGTGCAATTTCCCCTGAGCACGCAGATACCCCATACGTGGGGGAAAACCACTGTTTGGGCGCACGGCAGAGCTCGGAAGAGAAGGAGCGCCATTTGACTTTTGAATGTAAAATTTGCTTGAATAATTAGCGGATGCCATGTTGCGTTTGGAGATCCCCTGATGTGCACAAACAGTGGAATCCCCCACAAGTGACACCATTTTGGAAACTAGACCCCTCAGGGAACTTATCTAGATGTGTGGTGAGCACCTTCAACCCCCAGGTGCTTCACAGGAGTTTAGAACATTGAGGCGTAAAAATAAAATGTTCACATTTTTCCCACAAAAATGTTTTTCAGCCCCCAATTTTGCATTTTCATAAGGGTAACAAAAGAAATTGCACCATGCAGTTTGTTGTGCAATTTCTCCTGAGTAAGCAGCTACCCCATATGTGGGGGAAAACCACTGTTTGGGAGCACGGCAGGCTTCGGAAGGGAAGGAGCGCCATTTGACTTTTTGAATGTAAAATTTACTGCAATTCTTAGTGGATGTGCCCCTGATGTGCCTAAACAGTGGAAAAAACCCACAAGTGACACCATTTTGGAAACTAGACCCCTCAGGGAACTTATCTAGCTGTGTGGTGAGCACCCTGAACCCCCAAGTGCTTTGCAGAAGTTTATAACATGGAGCCGTGAAAACCCCTCAAGGATTTTATCAAGGGGTATAGTGAACATTTTGAATCCAGAGGTACGACACAGAATTTGATAACATTAGGTCATCATATTGAATAAGTTGTCATTAGTCTTGAGCGCAAGTGCTCGCTACTTGAGTTTGCATCAGGTACACGGGTATGCACCATGTATCGCACGTGCTCAAGTGACATGCTCGAGTACCCGCTCGCATGTTTCATGGTTATTAGACATCCAAAAAAAAACATGCGGGGATCGCCCGTGCATGGCAGGCAATCCCCGCAAGGTTTTTTTTGGCCACGAAACAAATGGGGCAGAGACTCGAGCACCCGCGATACTCAATGCATATCGTCATCTTTTTTTTTTTTACTTTTGAAAAAAACCCAACCCTAACCCTAGCCCTAACACAACCCTAACCCTAGAGTTTATTTTTTATGCCGTTCCTCGTGCGGTATAAGTGATTAGACGTCTTTATTCTTCGGGTCGGTGCGATTACAGCGATACCAGAATCATATCGGGTTTTTATGATTGACAGCTGTCACACACTAAAAGATGCATTTTTTTGCAAAATCTACTTTTTGCATCGCCATATTTAGAGAGCTATAATTTTTCCATATTTTGGCCGACAAGAGTCATTTGATGGCTTGTGTTTTTGTGGGATGACTTGCCGTTTTTACTGGTGCCATTTTCAGGCACTTGGCATTTTTTGATCGCTTTCTATTCCGATTTTTGGGAGGCAGAATAAACAAAAACCAGCAATTCCAGAATATTTTTTTATGTTTTTTTTTTATGCTGTTCCGCGTGTGGTAAAATTGATAAGGCAGCGTTATTCTTCAGGTCAGTACGTTTACAGCAGTACCACATTTATATTGTTTTTCTATGTTTTGGCGTTTTTACACAATAAAAGCTATTTTATAGAAAAAAATATTTTTTTGCTTCGCTTTATTCTGAGAGCTATAACTTTTATTTTCGGCTGATGAAGCTGTATGGCGGCTTGTTTTTTTGTGGGACAAGATGAAGTTTTCAGCGGTACCATTTTTATTTATATTCGTCTTTTTGATCACGTGTTATTTCATTTTTTGTTTGGCGGTATGATGATAAAGCATTGTTGTTTTTTTTTTGTTTGTTTGTTTTTTACCGTGTTCACTAAAGGGGTTAACTAGTGGGACAGTTTTATAGGTCAGGTCATTCCGGACGCGGCGATACCAAATATGTGTACTTTTATTGTTTTTTTATCTTAATAATATTTATTGATGGGTACATCGCAGCATTGAGGGGGTTAATGTGGCGGGAGCAGTGCGGGACTGCTCCCTGCACATAGTACCGGGTGTCAGCTGTGACTATCAGCTGACACCCGGCGGCGATCGCCCCGCACCGCTTTTGTGCGGGCATGATTGACATATGACCTAATAGTACATCATTGGTCCAATCGGCCCAGATCACAAAGACGTACTATTAGGTTATACGTCAGAAAGGGGTTAAAACAGAAAGCTGGAGTAGTGCTTTAGGATAAAAAAAACTTGCTAGTAGACGCCCACTGTTCCTCAGTACTGCTTCCTGAAGAAACAGTCTCCTAACTCTCTCTCCTGGCACGGATGACATGTGATAGGTAGGCACCTAACATTTCAGCGCCCCCTTCGGAAGAGGAAGCGAGTAGAACAGAGGTGGTCCGATAGGTGAGTATTCTTTTTATTTTAAGATTAACATGGGACAATTAAACAATAAAAAGTATCGGACAGCCCATTTAAAGATAAATATTAGACACTAGCTGCCAGAAAACGAAATTCTATTTTCAGTTTAAACTTTTCTTTTTTCTGCTGTGTTATACCTAGATTTATAAATAAAATACTGTGTAAAATGATCAGTAGCAGTAGTAGCTGTGCGCCATGTGAAAAGAGAATTGTGCACAGAATAGTAGAACAGTGCAGATCACGGAAGGACAAACCAAAGCTGTATATATATATACAGTACAGGCCAAAAGTTTGGACACACCTTCTCATTTAAAGATTTTTCTGTATTTTCATGACTTTGAAAATTGTACATTCACACTGAAGGCATCAAAACTATGAATTAACACATATGGAATTATATACGCAACAAAAAAGTGTGAAACAACTGAAAATATGTCTTATATTCTAGGTTCTTCAAAGTATCCACCTTTTGCTTTGATGACTGCTTTGCACACTCTTGGCATTCTCTTGATGAGCTTCAAGAGGTAGTCAACGGAAATGGTCTTCCAACAATCTTGAAGGAGTTCCCAGAGATGCTTAGCACTTGTTGGCCCTTTTGCCTTCACTCTGCGGTCCAGCTCACCCCAAACCATCTCGATTGGGTTCAGGTCTGGTGACTGTGGAGGCCAGGTCATCTGGCGTAGCACTCCATCACTCTCCTTCTTGGTCAAACAGCCCTTACACAGCCTGTAGGTGTGTTTGGGGTCATTGTCCTGTTGAAAAATAAATGATGGTCCAACTAAACGCAAACCGGATGGAATAGCATGCTGCTGCAAGATGCTGTGGTAGCCATGCTGGTTTAGTATGCCTTCAATTTTGAATAAATCCCCAACAGTGTCACCAGCAAAGCACCCCCACACCATCACACCTCCTCCTCCATGCTTCACGGTGGGAACAAGGCATGCAGAGTCCATCCGTTCACCTTTTCTGCGTCGCACAAAGACACGGTGGTTGGAACCAAAGATCTCAAATTTGGACTCTTCAGACCAAAGCACAGATTTCCACTGGTCTAATGTCCATTCCTTGTGTTCTTTAGCCCAAACAAGTCTCTTTTGCTTGTTGCCTGTGCTTAGCAGTGGTTTCCTAGCAGCTATTTTACCATGAAGGCCTGCTGCACAAAGTCTCCTCTTAACAGTTGTTGTAGAGATGTGTCTGCTGCTAGAACTCTGTGTGGCATTGACCTGGTCTCTAATCTGAGCTGCTGTTAACCTGCGATTTCTGAGGCTGGTGACTCGGATAAACATATCCTCAGAAGCACAGGTGACTCTTGGTCTTTCTTTCCTGGGGCGGTCCTCATGTGAGCCAGTTTCTTTGTAGCGCTTGATGGTTTTTGCAACTGCACTTGGGGACACTTTCAAAGTTTGCCCAATTTTTCAGACTCACTGACCTTCATTTCTTAAAGTAATGATGGCCACTCGTTTTTCTTTACTTAGCTGCTTTTTTCTTGCCATAATACAAATTCTAACAGTCTATTCAGTAGGACTATCAGCTGTGTATCCACCTGACTTCTGCACAACACAACTGATGGTCCCAACCCCATTTATAAGGCAAGAAATCCCACTTATTAAACCTGACAGGGCACACCTGTGAAGTGAAAACCATTTCCGGTGACTACCTCTTGAAGCTCATCAAGAGAATGCCAAGAGTGTGCAAAGCAGTCATCAAAGCAAAAGGTGGCTACTTTGAAGAACCTAGAATATAAGACATATTTTCAGTTGTCTCACACTTTTTTGTTAAGTATATAATTCCACATGTGTTAATTCATAGTTTTGATGCCTTCAGTGTGAATGTACAATTTTCAAAGTCATGAAAATACAGAAAAATCTTTAAATGAGAAGGTGTGTCCAAACTTTTGGTCTGTTCTGTATATATATATATATATATATATATATATATATATATATATATATATATATATATATATATATATACACACACACACATACATACAAGTATAATCACACAAGTATAGTCAATGCAGTATCAGCTAGAAAAAAATAAAGCATAGGAATGCCTGGTTGATGTGGGTAGCAGGTCTACTAGGTAACGGATATCATTTAGTACTGAGCCTGAGTTCATGGAGCTGTGTGAGAATGGTTTGTGATGTGCTGTCCGTCCGCTCAAGGATTCGGTATCTGCTGGGTACCTGGAAAGTTAAAAGGACATCGGTTCACTGCACCATAAACAAAACTAAAGACATGTTATAGGCTGACACAGTGTGCACAATTATTTGGCAATTTGTATTTTTGATGATTAATTTTATTCAACTACAGTGCTGTCAGTCAAACCAAAATAAACCTGAATATTTAAGAATGTAAAAGTAAGGTTACCGCAGTTCATTGGCTATGAACTGCGATAACCTTAGTGACATCAGCGCTTGCAGCAGCCAGATTCAAACGCTACTGTCAGTGTATTTTTGCTGGTGTGCTGAGGGGTTGCATTATGTCACTGCTCAACACATATCCGGATGTAGCAGAGTTGGAGATCAACGTGAGATGGATTTACTGCGGACCACTTTGGAATATTTTATTTGCTAAAGGTAATAAAGGGCTAAAAGTGTTTTGTACAAATAAAGGACTTTTCTCTGTGTGTATGCATAAAAATCATGGTTTTCTTGAAAGATGCAGACTTTTTCCTGTACCACAGCTTGAAGACAGTGTCATTTAAAAATTGGCATCAGTCCATCTTCAATCCAAAAAGTTCCAACACGAACATCATTTTTTCAACAAAAACCCATAGCAGTACCCCACCTCCACCTTGCTGGCATCTGAGTTGAAGTGGAGGTCTGTGTCCGTTACTAATCCAGCCACAGGCCCATCCATCTGGTCCATCAAGAGTCATTCTCATCTCATCAGTCCATATAACCTTTGAAAAATCTGTCATCAGATATTTCTTGGCCCAGTCTTGACATTTCAACTTATGTTTCAGCCTTCCTTACCTTGGCCATGTCTCTGAGCACTAAACACCTTGTTTTTCTGGGCTCTCCAAGGAGATTGCAGGTCTGGAATATGACAGCACTGCAGGATAATGGGTTGCTGGACATTTCACATTTGATTTTTCTTGAATCTTTGGCAGTTAATGTGCCTCTTTTTTTTCTCAAAAGGATTTTTGAGCCGTTAACTATTTGCAACAAAACCTTTGATGGCACCCCAATATCTTAGCAATATCAAGAGTGCTGCATCCCTCTGAAAGACTTTTAACATTTTTTGTCATTTCAGAGTTGGGAAAATCTCTTCTTTCGCCTATTTTGCCTAAGGAAAACTAGCTGCCCAATAATTTTGCACACCTTGATAAAAGGGTGTTATATCCTTAGGCCGCATCCTCCCTCATTGCACAAATACACATCACCTGATCTGCTTCATCCAATTAACATTCAAGTTTATACAGCTTGGAGTTGTGAAATCTGCATAAAAATAATTATATGGTCAAAATACTCACTTGCCTAAAAATTGTGCACACAATGTGAATAATGTAGATGTGCCGTTATGTACAATGAAGTGGAGTTACAAATACGCATTGTGTATAAAAGGCAGGCAGTAAGTGGAGCAGGTTCTCCACTGTAGTGGCAACGCCAGTGAATACTTGGAAAGTTACAATTCGTCAACATCTTTCCCCATACTTTATAATGACATTGCAAAACTATGCTGGGTCTTCTACACGTATAAATATTTAAAAATGCAGACATCAGATACTAATTCTCACCGTTTTAGGCCTCTGGATTCTCCTCTCTCCTTGGATGTGGGATCTTGCTTCTGCTGATGGAAAATACTGCAGAGGATCCCATATTTCTTGGTTGGAATGCAATGTTTCAGATGACATAAATGTAGGTGCTATATAAAAAGAAAAATGTTAAAAAAACGGCCTCTAATTGTTCAAGTTCTCCAAGCTCCAAGTGCTGTAATCAGCCCACTCTGTGTGATTAACATCTTCTCTGTACAAAGTCATAGCTTCAGTGCAGGAGGTTTAATATGTAAAGGATGGGTATTCTTACAGGGTAGGTTTGGTGTATATTATTATAGGTACAGGTATTCATACAGGGTAGGTCTGGTGTATATTACTATAAGTACAGGTATTCTTACAGGGTAGGTCTGGTGTATATTATTATAGGTACAGGTATTCTTACAGGATAAGTCTGGTGTATATTATTATAGGTACAGGTATTCTTACAGGGTACAGAAAGTATTCAGACCCCTTGACATTTTTCACTCTTTGTTTCATTGCAGCCATTTTGTAAATTCTAAAAACTTCATTTTTTTTCTCATTAATGTACTCTCTGCACCCCATCTTAACTGGAAAAAAACAGAAATGTAGTCATTTTTGCAAATTTATTAAAAAAGAAAAACTGAAATATCACATGGTCATAAGTATTCAGACCCTATGCTCAGACACTCATATTTAAGTCACATGCTGTCCATTTCCTTGTAATCCTCCATGAGATGGTTCTACTCCTTCATTGGAGTCCAGCTGTGTTTAATTAAATTGATAGGACTTGATTTGGAAAGGCACACACCTGTCTATATAAGACCTCACAGCTCACAGTGCATGTCGGACCAAATGAGAATCATGAGCTCAAAGGGACTGCCCAAGGAGCTCAGAGACAGAATTGTGGCAAGGCACAGATCTTGCCAAGGTTACAAAATAATTTCTGCATTACTCAAGGTTCCTAGGAGCACAGTGGCTTCCATTATCCTTAAATGGAAGAAGTTTGGGACCACCAGAAGTCTTCCTAGACCTGGCCGTCCAGCCAAACTGAGCAATCATGGGAGAAGAGCCTTGGTGAGAGAGGTAAAGAAGAACCCCAAGATCACAGTGGCTGAGCTCCAGAGATGCAGTAGGGAGATGGAAGAAAGTTCCACAAAGTCAACTATCACTGCAGCCCTCCACCAGTCGGGCTTTTATGGTAGAGTGGCCCAACGGAAGCCTCTCCTCAGTGCAAGACATATGAAAGCCCGCATAGAGTTTGCTCAAAAACACATGAAGGACTCCCAGACTATCGTAAATAAGATTCTCTGGTCTCATGAGACGAAGATAGAACTTTTTGGTGATAATTCTAAGCGGTATGTGTGGACAAAACCAGGCACTGCTCATCACATGCCCAATGCAATCCCAACAGTGAAATATGGTGGTGGCAGAATACATCAAGCGACAGCCTCAAAATCTTAATGATTTAGAGATGATCTGTAAAGAGGAGTGGACCAAAATTCCTCCCGACATGTGCGCAAACCTCATCATCAACTACAAAAAAGTCTGACTGCTGTGCTTGCCAACAAGGGTTTTGCCACCAAGTATTAAGTGTTGTTTGCCAGAGGGATCAAATACTTATTTCTCACTGCAAAATGCAAAAAATGTATCTAATTTATAAAATGTGATTTTCTTGATTTTATTTTGGGATATTCTATCTCTCAATGTGGGCAAACTTACAAAAACAGCAAGGGATCAAATACTTATTTACCCCACTGTATATCGTATTGTTTATACCATTTTGTATCATCTTTGTATATATATTTTTAAAAAAATGCTGCCTACCTTTCTGGATTAAATAAATGAAATGTAATAGCTCTGTTCCTCTTGCTCTGTAAACTGCACCCCTGAATCCATAAGCTACCTGTAATGGGTGTCCAATCAGCCTGTATAAACGATTGGTGGTGGCAGCTACAGTAGTAGTTCTTATGTTATTGCTGTGACCATACGGGGGGTATATACATATATTCGATGCATTGGTATCGGAGGTGTATGTACCATATGCTCACTGTTAGTTCACCAATAACCAGTCTAGTAGTGGAAGCAGCCGTGGTCTCGTCCATCAATCGTCAGAGAATTGCGTAATTGTCCTGACGATTGGAGGCAGCAGAGTTGAGTTCCCTTGACATACTTGTGACAGTGATGGGATCTGTGTGATCTCTCCATTGTCATCTGTAACAATAACAGTGGTGGGTTCTGCGTGTCCCCCCGCTCTCCCCGCCAGAGCAGTGGGCGGAAGTCCTGGCGCCATACGCCATGCTTAATGGGGGAGCCACAAAAGGCCTACTATGATGTAGCCTTACAGGACGCCAAAGAATATGAAAAATTTAAAACAGAAATTTTGGCGAGCCTGGTGGGTGACAATATATTTCAGGGCACTACAGGTCCACCGCTTGGCATATCACCGTGACAAACCTCCCCGCTCCCAAATGTTTGATCTGCTGCTCCTCGTCCAAAATTGGTTACAGTCGGAGTCCTCTACATCAACGCAGATAGTGGAGCGAGTTGTAATGGATCGGTTTGTGCACTCCCTTCCGAGCCCGATGCAGACGTGGGTTGCCAAGGAAGATCCCCGAAAAGCTGATGACTTGGTCGGACTGGTCGAAAGGTATCAGGGGGTCGACGGGTCCTTGGAGAGGCAACCCACTCCATACTGGGAGATGGAGGTTAAAAAGGGGGTGGAGCGTCCAAAGTCTAAGGGGGCAGGGGAGGTCATGCCAAGGGCCACATTGGAGGAAGTAAATTGCTGGAGACGTCAAGGCCCAGGTAATATAGCTGCCCATTGTCTTCTGACCACTGAGCAAATGGACTGTAGCATGGGACGCCAGTGTTCATTCTACGCATATCCAGCTTGCAGTGTGTCCACCTTGCAAGGGGCCCCAAGCTTGTCCTGTAAAAGTGAATGGCCTGTAAAAGACTGGACTACTAGACTCAGGAAGTTTGGTGACCCTCGTGAGCCAGGAGGGCACACTGAGGATGTCACAGTGGCAGAGACACTTTCACCAGCCCAGAAACAACAATGCCGAGATCAACTTCAACGGAACCAGGACCTGTTTTCGGAGTTGCCAAGACGTACACAGGTGGTTGAACATGAAATGCTTATGGAACCACATGTGCGGGTGAACCAACAGCTGTATAGAATCCCCAAAGCCCGCTACGAGAGCATTTTGAAGGAGGTGAGAAAAAAGTTGAACCTAGGCGTCATTGAGGAGTCAAAGACCGGCTGGTCCAGCCCCACTGTCCTTGTGCGAAAGCCTGGGGGAGAGGTGCATTTCTGCAACAACCACAGGAAACTAAATGTGTTGAAATGTGATGTGTATCCAATGCCCCGCATCGATAATCTCATAGTGAAGCTAAGGTCAGGCAGATACATCACAACCCTGGACCTAATGAAAGGTTACTGACAAATCCTTCTCTCTCAAAGTGCAAAGGAGAAGACGGCCTCTTCTACACTTGACGATTGCTTTCTGTATACCATAATTCCGTTCGGGCTGCAAGGAGCCCCAGCTACCTTCCGGAGGGTCATGGACCGGATCTTAGCCCCTTACAAAAAGTATGCTGCAGCTTACCTCGACTACATTGTGATATTCAGCCCGGATTGGGGAAGTCATCTGTAGTAGATCCAGGCCGTGTTGGATGCGCTGAGAAAGTGGAAGTTTACCATAAACCCAAAGAAGTATGCCATGGGGAAAAAGAAGGGAAAATACTTGGGCTACATCGTCAGAAGAGGCAAAGTAAAGCCGCAAGTGAATAAGGTGGAGACAATCCAAAATTGGCCGAAACCGGTCTCCAAGAAACAGGTTCAGGCATTTCTAGGAATGGTGGGATACTATCAGCGGTGAATCCTGAATTTCGCCATGACAGCCGCACCCGACTGACCTTTTTAAGGGCACGAAGATGTCAATGGCCAAACGGTCTCTTAAAGCTGACATGGCGTTCCATGAGTTGAAACTCAGGGCTACAGGACTTCAACTTTCATGTGGAACATAGGACTGGGAAGCTGCACGGCAACGCAGAGGCCCTGTCTAGACATCCCTGTTTGGTGACTGAAGGTGCCAAAACCCCTGCCTTTGGGCAGAGGGGGGGGGGGGAATAGGTGACAAAGTCACTGGCAAAGTACTAGAGGGGAGATATTAGCACTGAAGTTGTTAGCTTCAGTAATATAAACCTAGGAAAAATCATTTAGCATACTAAGTGATGAAGGGGGTTTAATCAGCCATGTTTAGTGCTAGGATGATTGTACAGCTGTAAAGTGGGAGGAGTCCAGAGGATAAATACCCAGCTTTCTACAGTGTGTGTGGTTAGGCCTGGAGGTGAAAGCTCTAGAGCTGTGTTTTTATGTTAAGAACAGCTGGATGTTGTGTTTATTGTTCCTGAAGTGGGCGGTTTTCCATAGCAACAAGGACTGTGCCATACGTAATGTTTTTGTTTACCTGTTAGGCCGGGAAGGCCGTGTTTGTTTTGCTAATGTTGCCCTGGTTTTATGCAGTACTTTTAATAAAACCAGAGGAAGATTTAAAGAGACAGTGTTCCTGTGTCTACCTCTATGTGCAGCCGAATGAGCAGATCCAGCACACCTTGTAATGCACATATACGAGGGTCAGTCAATAAGTATTGCCTCCTATTTTTTTTCTCCTTTTAATTGGCAAGAAATTCAAATGCAATTACATAGGTTGAAAACCACAACATTAACGATTAATTTGTCACTTTTCAATATAATCTCCATCCATTTCCACAGTCTTGGTCCACCGTTTAACAAGGGCATGTATTCCAGCATGGTAAAAAGCATTCTTGGGACCCACCGTGCACAAACTTTTCTGTATCCCAGTTGCCAATAATTTTCATCACACTGCCTTTACTGAGGCAGATAATGCCACACAATTCATCTGCAGTCACCCGGCGGTCACCACGAATGATGTCATCGACTCGCTGAATGTTGCTTGGAGTCACTGCGGTTACTGGCCTGCCACTCCGCATTTTGTCAGCCAACGGTGATGTCCCTTCAGCTGTGTTACAGCGACGAACCCATCGTCTAACAGTACTGACATCCACTGTTGCATCACCGTACACATTTTTCAGTCTCTCATGAATTCGAATGGGCGTTTCACCTTCTGCATGCAAAAATTCAATCACAGAACGTTGTCTAATACGAACATCGATGTCAGCCGTTTTGCAAACGGATACAGTCCTGCCACCTGTTGGTGCAGGAAGTTGCAATTGCTGTGGATTGGAGAAGAAGGTTTGAGGAATTGTGCCAAATTCGAATATTTAACATAACTACCTTATTTAAGGAGAAAAAAAAATAGGAGGCATTACTTATTGACTGACCCTCGTACCAAATAGAAGTGCTCTTATATCGCAGATCTGGAGCTGAAGAGAAGCTGCTGATCATGTGTGATACATGATACATGATTGTAAGCACTGACAATACCAGTCACCACAGAATATAATGACTTAATATATAATGTTTGACTAGAGGAAAATGCTAGAACATGTTACAAATATTTTGCTGCATACAAGTTCATAGCAGAAGAACTTATTAACACCACATCCACAATAGGGGTCGGATGTGCAGTACCCGGCCGTGGCCACTATTCCGTCAACAGAGCTGTGAAGTTCCTTTATTGAGCAGTTCCGTCCGACACGGGGGAGAGCTGATCGCGAGGATGCCGAGTGTCGCAACCCCAAGCAATCAGATATTAATGATCTATCCTAATAGGCCATCAATGTTAAATTCCCAGGCAACCTCTTTAAAAATCCATCCAGGCTGGGTTGTCAACCGTCCAGAAATTGCTCCTCAGAACTGTGGGGTCATCACAACCCTGGACCAGACCTCAGTCACCGGATAATAATAAACTAATCCAATATTTACAGCCAGAACTATTTATCTCTCTTCCATAGTAATAGCTCTGCTTTACTTCACCTGTCTCATCTATTGCATTATTTCTGTTTCCTATTGTGTATAAATATGTGACTCTTCAGATTTTGTGTTATACTATGCCTGATGAAGAGGCCTGAGTAGTCTTGAAAGCTTGCAACTTGTTACCATCTTTTCAGTTAGCCATTAAAAGGTATCAACCACTGAGGACTCTGAAATCTTAATATTTTTCAGAAATTCCTGTACTTTCTGTGAAACTAGGGCACTTTTTTTACCCTATCTGTAAACATAAATTTGATTCTTTGTGGCTGAAGAAAATTCCACAGATTATTTTCAATGTCATTATCATCCGTTTACAGTGAATGCAGCAGATGTCTTCATACAATAAAAAATATTGTCTGTGTCATTTTTGATAAGCTGTGCAGAAAAAAAAAAGTCAAGTTGGCAACGCTGCGTCCGGGAGTGATGAGATGTGTCCGCTGCGGCTTCTCCTCGCCCAGCTCCATGTGTTTGACAAGTCTCTCCCATATGTGTATGTATAAAAACATACCTGGCTGTAATTGTGCAGCCAGTGCCTAATTCATAGTGCCCACGATTTGGACAGCATGAATCAAGTGACTGGTTCCCTTTATGAAGAGAATAAAACAATCACTTACGAGCTGAGACTTAAAGACTTCTGTGGGGCTCAACACTACATCTTGAATACTGACCATCAGAAACTGACCCAGGCTGCTTCTCTCCCAAGATTACATGTAATTATATACTGAATGCAACACCCAGTTATTTAGTATCTCAATATCCTGCATTTTGTAATTCTAGCTCCACAATTTAACCCATTACAGACTAGACCTATTTTGAGGACCAATTGTTTTGTTTTCTATTGTTGTTGCTTTTTTATTCTTTTTCAAGCGCCATCATTTTTTATTTTTCCATCAATATAGTTACATGGTGGCTTCTGTTTTTCATATACCATTGTACTTTGTGTAGTTTTCAGTGGCATCAGATAGGAGTTCATGTAATTAGTTCATTGCCCTTTATTCCTTTATTTTTAAGTAGAGGATTGAAAAAAAACTAAAAACGTAATTCCATTGTGCATTTTTGTAATTTTTTGTTTCACACTGTTTTCCGTTCACTATAAGGTTGGAGTCAGACTGCCGTATAAATCGGACCAAGATCGCATGGACTGGCCGGCGGCTCTCCCAACCCAAGCGTGACAGCTTGATATATTTCTATCCAGCTTTCATGTTTGGGTACACCAGTCTGAACACTGCAGTCCAATTTATATGGCCGTCTGACTGCGGCCTAACTAATATATTAAACGGGTTATCCCACAAATTGAAAATAAAAATCTGTAGAGAAATACACATCATACTTTAAGCAAGAGCGCGAAAGAGAGAGTAAGGCCCTGTGCACACTTTGCATTTTTGATGCATTTTTTCCGCAAGGAATTGGTGTAAAAAATGCATGGGAATCCTTATGCAAGCATTGTCTATGAGAATTTTGAAGATCTGTGCACATGATCAGTATTTTTCCTGTCCGGCTTTCATATGAGTTTAAACTGCAGCATGTCAATTCTTTGTGCGTTTTTTTGGCTGCGTATTCCATAGGGAATGCACTGCCAAAAATTCAGGGCAAAAACGCATCAAAAACGCGCAGAATTTCCACAGCCTTTTTGCTGCCAAGAGGTGCAGAAACACTGCAGAAATTTCTGCACCTAAATACTCATCATGCACACATAACCTAATACGAGAGAGATGTTTTGCCAGATGTTCTTACAATTCATTGTGTAAAATACTATCATGCCACAGTTACAACCCTGCAAGCCCTGTAATCACGGTTCATCAGAAAAAAAAAGTTTGCAGTTAAAATTCTCCCATTTTCTTTATGAGGAAAACTTTCATACCTGCTGAATGACTCCTAGAAATGCGAGACATGAGGGAGCCTGATGTCTTTCTGAGTCCTAAAAAAATAAGTGTTATTAACTCTTGATTTATCCTGTTGTCCTGTACAAGTGTCTAAGTGCTTCTCAAACTGTGTGTTGCCCCCAGTTTTTAGGACCAGTCGGGGAGGCAGATTTCACAGCAGTGGTTATATGCTACCCTGGCCTTTCTCCGTGGTTGCTGTAATCTTTGGTTTAGTAACATCACAGATTTCTTTTGTGTCTATTTTAATGTTTATACTTGGTTCAGAAGACAAATTTTCAGATCAACTGGGGTCATTTTGCATTTTTATTTTACAATACTAGAGGTGGACATACCATTGGAACAACCTGTACAGCTGCACACGGGAACAAGTGGTAATTGGGCCCATTTCCGCCTCCAAAGCAAGTGGAATTGTGCATTATGATGAGCTATTGGACTGCAAAGGACCCATATATTATTCTTGCACCGAGGCCCTGTTCTGTCTGTGTCCACCCTTGCTATAACCAATGGTGACATTTAGGAATCACTATATTCTGCAGTACTGCTATAAAGCCATGCCCTTCCATGCAAATACGGTTTATAAAGGACCCCAAGAACATGTTCTGAACATTTAAAGCACAGCAAAAGTAAAGTGTGAGTACAGTATGGGAGCCTTAGGCCACGTCTACAGCAAACAGCTATATATCAAGACAATGGGGTTACAAAAGACAGTCTTAAAATGCTCCATATTATCACAACAGTTCACGCTGTTTGATAAATCTGTCTAATTTTAAGACTGTCTAGTCTAAGTTCACACCACCTATTAGTTTGCTTTGGGTGTGTCAGAAAAGTGTGCCACAATTTTGTCGGAATTTTTGGTGCATTGTGTCACACTTTAAACCATGCCACTTTTTTGGCAACCCACGCCCCTTTTCAGTGAGGCCACGCCACTAACCAGACAAGTCTGAAAAATCAGAAATATGTTGCATGTAACGAAAGGCAGGTTTTTTAATGCAAATTATGCCAGGATTCTGGCATGTTTAGCTTGATAAATATGCTCCAACATCTGTTTAAAAGGAGTCATCTCACAAACAAAGTACTTTTTAATCAGTAGATCTTGGAATAATAATAAGTTCCACAATTGGATGAGTTTAAATAAAATGTTCCTGTGCTGAGATAATCTTATACATGTGCCCCTGCTGTGTACTGTGTAATGGATGTGTCTGACCGTGCAGGAATATGGTCTGATCATACCACATCTACTGGCAGGGGAGGAAACAAAAGAGTATACAGACAGGACAGCATGGGATCGCAGCTCCTGCTTTGTATGAGGTAAAACATTTCCCTGGCTATTTAAAAATAATGTTTTACCTCACAGAAAAAAATGTGCTACCTCACAAAACAAACAGCTGTGATCCTGTGCTGTCCTGTCTAGATACTCTCTTTTGCGTCCTCCCCTGCCCAGGAGCTGTGTTATGATCAGACCATGTTCCCGCATGGTCAGACACAGCCATTACACAGTACACAGCAGGGGCGCATTTATAAGATTATCTCAGCACAGGAACAATTTTTAACACAGGAAACTTATTATTATTCCAAGATTGATTGATTAAAATGAACTTTGTTCATGGGAAAACCCCTTTAAGATTACAGTTACAAAGCAACTTTTACTTGCATGTCACTGATGCATCTGTTTGTGTGTTGCAATGGAACCACATTCGCTTTCATCATTTTGTAATATAGCCAAAACAATACAGCGATCTTTGGCAGTGCAATGTGTTCATAGCCTAAATCAGGGGTCTCAAACACGCGGCCCTCCGGCTGCTTCTTGCGGCCCGCAGGCACAGACCCCGTAACGATCGCGGCTCTCTCCAGCAGCCGCCAACATCAGCGCTGTAGTGCAGTGTATTGCCGCGCAGAGACAGGCTCTCTGCACAACAATACCAGTGTCAGCCGCCGGCCTGTCAGAGGCCAGCAGCTGACCTCTGCGTCCCAGCGCAGCGGCGTATGACGTCACTGCCATGCGCAGATGTCAGCTGCTGGCCTCTGATAGGCCGGTGGCTGACACTGGTATTGCTGTGCAGAGAGCCGGTCTCTGCGCGGCAATACACTGCATTACAGCGCTGATGTCGGCGGCTGCTGGAGAGAGCCGCAATCGCTACAGGGTCTGTGCCTGCGGGCCACAGGTGCAGAAAGGACTCCGACGGAACGGAGGACAGGTGAGAATCTTTTTTTTTTCTCTGTCATGTGAAATACAGCACAGGGGACCTGTGTTCAGTATTGGGAGGGGGGCACCCTGAGCGCAGTATGGGGGGACAGGGACCCCGAGCGCTGTATGGGGGGACGGGGACCCTGAGCGCAGTATGGGGGGACGGGGACCCTAAGCGCAGTATGGGGGGACGGGGACCCTGAGCGCTGTATGGGGGGACGGGGACCCTGACCGCTGTATGGGGGGACGGGGACCCTGAGCGCAGTATGGGGGGGATGGGGACCCTGAGCGCAGTATGGGGGGACGGGAACCCTGAGCGCAGTATGGGGGGACGGGGACCCTGAGCGCAGTATGGGGGGACGGGGACCCTGTGCGCAGTATGGGGGGACGGGGACCCTGTGCGCAGTATGGGGGGACGGGGACCCTGTGCACAGTATGAGAGACCATGTCTGCAATATGGGAGACCATGTCTGCAATATGGGGGACCATGTCTGCAAAATGGGGGACCTGGATGGGAGACCATGTCTGCAATATGGGGACCATGTCTGCAATATGGGTGACCTGGATGGGAGACCATGTCTGCAATATGGGGGACCATGTCTGCAATATGGGGGACCACGTCTGCAATATGGGGGACCTGGATGGGGGACCATGTCTGCAATATGGGGGACCTGGATGGGGGACCATGTCTGCAATATGGGGGACCTGGATGGGGGACCATGTCTGCAATATGGGGGACCTGGATGGGGGACCATGTCTGCAATATGGGGTATGTGGATGGGAGACAATGTCTGCAATATGAGGGACCTGGATGGGAGACCATGTCTGCAGTATGGGGGACCTGGATGGGAGACCATGCCTGCAGTATGGGGGACCTGGATGGGAGACCATGTCTGCAGTATGGGGGACCTGGATGGGAGACCATGTCTGCAAGATGAGGACCAGTTCAAAAGGTGTATAGAAAATAAAATGGTATCACTAAAAATGTCACTTTGTCATGCAAATAATGCGGCCCCCAAATTAAATGTTTTTCCGTGTGCGGCCCATATGCCCAGCTGAGTTTGAGACCCCTGGCCTAAATAATGCATTATAGTTTTGCATGTGACACTTTTTTTTTTTTACAAGAATGAATTTTATATTGACTTTTTACCTCCAGGTGAGGTTCGCAGAGAAGACGCCGTTTCCATGTCATACACTTGGCTCTGTAGTTCATCTACACGCTGAAAAGCATCCAGTTTTAAGCTGCGCTCCTGTATTAGCTGAGATTTGATCTACACAAAGAAATGAATATGCTTTAGGAATTTCTATACAGTAGTGTTCAAATTAATAGCAGTCCAATATGACTAACCAGATTAATCACTATTTTTGGTATAAATTATATTACCACATGTCAAACAATTTACCCGTTTTTGCAGTAGATTCTAAGAAAACCAACAGACTCAGCATTCATCTGCATGTTTTTGAGTCCGTGTATTTGAATAATTAATTGAAAGGGGGTGTGTTCAAAATAATAGCAGTGTGGAGATCAATTAGTGAGGTCAATCATTCTGTGAAGAAACAGGTGTGAATCAGGTGGCCCTTATTTAAGGGTGAAGCCAGCACATGTTGTACATGCATTTCTCTTTGAAAGCCTGAGAAATATGGGTCATTTGAGATATTGTTCAGAAGAACAATGTACTTTGATTAAAAAGTTGATTGGAGAGTGTAAAACTTATAAAGAAGTGCAGACAATGATAGGCTGTTCAGCCAAAATGATCTCCAATGCTTTAAAATGGAAAGAAAAACCAGAGAGATGTGGAAGAAAACAAAAGATTACCATTCGAATGGATCGAAGATTATCCAGAATGGCAAAGCCAATGATCAGCTCCAGGATGATCAAAGACAGTCTCAAGTTACCTGTGAGTGCTGTGACAGTTAGGCTATGTGCCCACGATGCAAAAATGCTCAGGATTTTTTCCTGAGCATTTCTGCATCTCCCTGGCAGAAAAAAACGCATGCGGATTGTACATGCGGATTGTACATGCATTTTTCCTGCCAGGGACAAGTGGAAATTAAGCGTTTTTCACATGCATTTCCGCATGCGGGTTGACAAGCGCTTTCCAAGCGATTTTAGCATCACTTGGAAAGTGCTTGTCAACTTGGTCACACTATATAAATCCATGCATCCGGCATGGATTTATATAGTGTGACCCGAGAGAATGTCAAAAAATAAAAAAAATAAACCTATACTTACCTTCCGATGGCCCCTGCAGTCTTGCTGCGCTCCTGTGCTTGCTGCCGGCAGATCGCGGTACGCTGTACTGAAGGACCTGCCGTCACATGACTTCAGTCCTGCGCGATCTATCGGCAAGCACAGAGAAGGAGTCCGGGGGCCGTCGGAAGGTGAATATAATCTTTATTTTTTATTTTATTCTTTTTTTTACAGCTTTTAATGGTACCTGGGTGTGGTGGAGAGTCTCCTGTCCTCCACACCCGGGTACCATCCGCACATTAAAACGCGCCAATTACGCAAGTACAGATGTAGTCTTGCGGAATTGGCGCGTTCTAATGCAAGTCAATGGCGGCGAAAACGCAGCACTTCCGCAAAATAATTGGTAGTGCTGCGTTTTTTTCCGCAATGATAATCCGCAGCGGAAATTTCCGCAGCATGTGCACAGCACATGCGGATTATCATTGGGGAACATGGCAGGCCTTCTACCATGCGTTTTTTAAGCGTTTCTGCAGCATTTTTTCCGCTGCAGAAACGCTTAAAAAACGCATCGTGGGCACACAGCCTTAGAAGATGCCTGTGTGAAGCTAATCTCTTAGCAAGAAGTCCCCGCAAAGTCCCACTGTTTAAAAAAAAAAGACATGTACTGAAGCAGATACAATTTGCCAAAGAACACATCAACAGGCCTAAAGAGAAATGGAGAAAAACATTTTGTGGACTGATGAAAGTAAAATTGTTCTTTTTGGGTCCAAGGGTCGCAGACAGTTTGTCAGACGACTTCAAAACTCTGCATTCAAGCCACAGTACACTCTGAAGCCAGTGAAGCATGGTGGTGCAAGCATCATGATATGGGCATGCTTCTCTTACTATGGTGCAGGACCTATTTACCACATACCAGGGATCATGGACCAGTTTGCATATATTAAAATACTTGAAGAGGTCATGTTGCCTTACGCTGAAAAGGATATGCCCTTGAAATGGGTGTTTCAACAAGACAATGACCCTAAACACACCAGTAAACGAGCAAAATCTTGGTTCCAGTCCAACAAAATTGAGGTTATAGAGTAACCAGCCCAATCCCCGGACCTTAATCCGATAGAACACTTGTGGGGTGACATCAAAAATGCCGTTTCTGAGGCAAAGCCAACAAATGCCAAACAATTGTGGAATGTAGTCAAAGCATCCTGGGCTGGAATAACAGCTGACAGGTGCCAGAAGTTGGTTGACTCAAAGCAGCATAGATGTGAAGCAATTATAAAAAACTGTGGGTATACAACTAGATATTAGGTTAGTGATTCACAGGAATGCCAAATCCTCAAAAAAGAGTACATATTGTGAGTTTGTAAAGACAAATGCAGACACGGCTATTTTTTACAACAGCACAATGTTCATTTTTTGTCATTTTCTGTAAAGTAGTTATACATTTCTCTTCATGTTTTGAATTAGAAAACAGTGTGCAATGTTCCCAATGCATGGAAATAAAAACTAGTATAAAGATTTTGTGCTTAACTCATGATTTTGAACATACTGCTATTATTTTGAACACTACTGTATATGTGAAAACATTCAGTGTGCAAAGCTATGGAATATATTAGTAACATATAAATATCAAAAACTAGACTTGAAGCTCTGACTGTGATACATTCAGCGAGTTCCTTGTGTTACTTGTGTATTTCCCTTACCAGACATGTTTTTTTCAGTTACATAGTATTACAGCAGCTCACAATGACATCACCATATGATGATCCCACAAGAATAAAAGAGCAAAGTTTCCAGTATCTATTAAACAAGCAGAGCTTCAAGGACAGATTTCAGAAAGGACGTGGAAAGAAACATGAGTCTATATATGAGCTATAATAACTGTATATATTGGAGAAGCTGTGTGTGTTTAAGCTCATAGTGTGCATTAGTATTAGCACCATTGGGACATTACACTGTAATCTTACGCCTCGATAAGGGAAGACTGCCACAGACTAGTCTAATAATAATAAATATTAATAAATTACTAATAAATATATTAATATTATCAGACTAGTCTCCCATGCACAGCCAGCAATCTGTAGCTATCCAGAAAGAAGTCTGGATGCTTCTGCTGGAAAGAAAAAATACTTGCAATGTTAGTTTCTAGTCAGTGTCCAAAAAGGAAGGAATGTGGTCCTCTGCTTGTAGGCCACTCATTCTTATTAGGGTGCTGTAGTCAGGATTAACCTTGCTTTGGAAGATGCCCTTTGCAGTAATTTCTGTAATTTCTATTAGTGCCTAACCCTTATAGCCAGCCACCTTATACACCAGCAGTGAATAAACTGAACACACATAAAAATATACCAGCATTGAATAAACTGGACACACACAAATATATACCAGCAGTGAATAATTTGGGTACACATAAATATATGCCAGCAGTGAATATAATGGACAAACATAAATATATACCAGCAGTGAATAAATGGACAAACAAATATAAGGAAAATCCTCCAGCGAAAAAATATATGTTAAAAAACAGAATTTACTAATCCAAGTAGGAATGAATTAAAACATGTTAGACACCACTAGAAATCCAAAAAGAAACACAGACCGACGCTTTTCAGCAATAAGCCTTAATCATGGTATGGCACATACCATGATTAAGGCTTATTGCTGAAATGCGTCGATCTGTGTTTCTTTTTGGATTTCTCCCTACTTGGATTAATAAATTCCATTTTTAGTGTTGAGCGAGCACTAAAATGCTCGGGTGCTCGAAGCTCGGGCCGAGCTCACCATAATACTCGGGTGCTCGACCCGAGCAACGAGCCCAATGTTAGTCTATGGGAGACCTGAGCATTTTTGCGGCGGCAGCCCCGGCAGTCTGTAGAAAGCCTAAAAAGTGCCCAAAACGATAGTGACAGTGCTCAAAAGACATGGGGACAGCATGGGCATCGCCCCAGGAAGCATTTCTGACCCCCAGGTCACTGCTGTCAACAACGTGGTCAGAGGTATTAAGCCACTTTAACGGGCTCACAATAAAATGTTCAAAAACGAAACTGAAATGGTTTTCCTGTGAAATATGTTAAGGAACTTCCTTTCCAGGGTAAAGACTTGTGTATAAGGTAAAATAAATAACCAAAAACAAAAATACTCCTCCACACCTTGGGCTATGTTCACAAGTAGCATTTTTTATGCGCTTTTGCATTTTTGTATTACTTTCAACCGTGACAAATGCATTCACCGGGAAATGTCATTTTAACATTTTACAATCTTATCTGGCCATGTGCTGTGTGACACATGCATACAGTGCTGAAAAGACATGGGAACAGCATGGGGAAGACCCCTGGAAGCATCTCTGACACCCAGGTCACTGCCTAAAAGTGTGCCCATCAGAAGTGATCCTTTCCGCACCAGAAGATGCAGACTTGCAACTATCCCCATGCAAGTTCTTGTCCCAGGGCAGGGTTCAATTGTACTTCCCCCATTCCTTGCAATGCAAGCGCATGTATGCAGCCTGCCACCCACCCACCCCTAGGCAGCAATACCACACTGCTAGCTTGCTTGCACTTAAAATGGGGCCTTTTAGTTTGGAGGAGGCCGAAGCTGGCCACTACCTCATGAAAGGTTCGGCAGTGAGGTATCCATACTCATTCCCCAGCCGCCTGGCGGCCAGGTGTCCACGCTCGGTCCCCAGCCGCCAGGGGGGCGGCCGGGTGTCCATACTCGGTCCCCAGCCGCCCCGCGGCCGGGTGTCCACACACGGTCCCCAGCTGCCTGGGGGCGGCCGGGTGTCCATAAACGGTCCCCAGCCGCCCCTATTTCTCCTTGAAACTTCCCCCACACTTTTCTTAGCCTGGCCTGCTTTAGGGCAGCATTGGACGAGCCCCCCAGAGAATCAGACTCCTCCGGTGGGCCCTGGCTTATCCATCAGGGGAGTTGAGAGTGCCAAGGTGAGGAGCATGATGATGATGATAGAAGTTAGCATCTGCTTTGTTTTCTTGGAATGCAAGTGTAAGTGTGCAACCTGCCACCCACCCCCCCGGCTGCAATACCATACTGCTAGCTTGCACTTGAAATGGGGCCTCTTAGTTTGGAGGAGGCCGAAGCTGGCCACTACCTGATGGCTGCTTTGGCAGCGAGGTATCCATACTCAGTCCCCAGCCGCCCGGTGGCCAGGTGTCCACGCTAGGTCCCCAGCCACCAGTGGGCGGCCGGGTGTTCATACTCAGTCCCCAGCCGCCCCGTGTCCAGGGGAGTTGAGAGTGTCAAGATGAGGAGCATGATGATGATGATAGAAGTTAGCGTCTGCTTTGTTTTCTTGGAATGCAAGCGCATGTATGTAGTAGCGGCTAGGCCTGAGGTGGTCAGCGTTTTGGCGCATATCCTACCTCCTTCGAGGATTGCTGGATGTTTTCCTGCTACTATCCCAGTTCTATGACTCCCGTTAAAAGAAAGCTTCAGATGATGAATGATGGATGAGGTGGTGGCAAAGGAGAAAGAGCAGGAGGAACAGGGACCATAGACATCAATATCAGGCCAGGCAACCACACATGTCTTGTAGGATATATTTCTGTACCAAAAGGAGCGGTTCGGCTACACAGTTAAAGGGCATGCAGTGAGTGCAATGCCTAACAAAAATTTCGAGGCACTCCAATGTCCCTTGGAGGTGACATGGAGGTCAGAGGGCCATAACTAAACCGTTTTTTACATTTATAGCAACTTGGTCTTCTGTGCACTGTTGGCCTAAGCAGTGAATGGAAGGCTTTCCAAAAATTATGAGGAACTGCAATGCCCCTTGAAACAGACGTGGATTACAGCATACTAAAAACCTTCTACCCATTATTGGGGAGTGGGTCTCCCTTAGTGTCCGCCTATGCATTGAAAAGCAAAAGCTGACTAAAATTAGGAGGAAATGCAATGCCCGTTGGAAGAATAGTGAAGGTCGCAGTGGAAAAAAAAGACAATATCAATGCCCCTTGGAAAAGTGGTGGAGGTCGCAGTAGCTTAACAAGACGGTTTTAATGCCCCTTGGAAGAATGGTCGAGGTCGCAGTAGCTTAACAAGACGGTTTTAATGCCCCTGGGGAAAGTGGTGGAGGTCGCAGTAGCTTAACAAGACAGTTTTAATGCCCCTTGGAAGAGAAGTGGAGGTTGCAGTAGCTTAACAAGACGGTTTTAATGCCTCTTGGAAGAGACGTGGAGGTTGCAGTAGCTTAAAAAGACAGTTTAAATGCCCCTTGGAAGAGACGTGGAGGTCACAGTGGAATAAAAAGACAATATCAATGCCCCTTGGAAGAGTGGTGGAGGTCGCATTAGCTTAACAAGACGGTTTTAATGCCCCTTGGAGAAGTGGTGGAGGTCGCAGTAGCTTAACAAGACGGTTTTAATGCCCCTTGGAAGAGACGTGGAGGTCGCAGTGGAATAAAAAGACGGTTTTAATGCCCCTTGGAAGAATGGTGGAGGTCGCAGTAGCTTAACAAGACGGTTTTAATGCCCCTTGGAAGAGTGGTGGAGGTCACAGTAGCTTAAAAAGACGGTTTAAATGCCCCTTGGAAGAGACGTGGAGGTCGCAGTGGAATAAAAAGACAATATCAATGCCCCTTGGAAAAGTGGTGGAGGTCGCAGTAGCTTAACAAGACGGTTTTAATGCCTCTTGGAAGAGACGTGGAGGTTGCAGTAGCTTAACAAGACGGTTTAAATGCCCCTTGGAAGAGCCATGCAGTACAGCATCTTAAAAACATTATTCCCATTATTGGGGAGTGGGTCTCCCATAGTCTTTGCCTATGCCTTCCAAGCCAAAGCTGCCAAAAATTAGGATGGAGGAACTTGCAATGCTGGCAACACGGCCCAAGGTCACCCTGGTGATATAGTGGTGGTGGAGGCTGAGGATAAAGAGAAGAGCAAAATACAGCCGAAAGGAGGAAGCGTATACCCATGTGTGGGTGTGAAGCGGTGCATGGGAATACACCTCCCGAAATAACACAGTGGATTTGACTTTATGTTACTCTGCTGTCATTTGGTGGTGATGAGAAGTCTGGCCCAATCCAGCCCTTGTTCATTTTGATAAGGTTCAGTTTGTCAGCATTGTCAGTTGACAGGCGAGTGCGCTTATCTGTTATAATTCCCCCAGCGGCACTAAAAACACGCTCCGATAACACGCTAGCGGCAGGGCAGGCCAGGACCTCTAAGGCGTACAGAGAAAGTTCATTCCAAGTGTCCAGCTTGGATACCCAATAATTAAAAGGCACAGAGGAATCACGGAGGACGCTGGTAGAGTGGGCAAGGTACTCCCACACCATCTTTTGAAACTTTCCACTCCTTGTAAGAGTACCCCGCGCCTCAGGGCCTGTAAGCTGGGCGGGTCTCAGAAAACTGTCCCAGAACGTTGACAGTGTTCCCCTGCCTCTGCTGGATTGGAGTTGCGTCTCTCTCGCATGTGCGCCTTGGTTGGGCAACGAACTGTGACCTCTGCCGCTAGCGTGTTCAGATGGGAATTTTTTTAACAGTTCTGCAGCAAGGGCCTTCTTGTACTGTCCCATTTTTGTAGACCTCTCCACCTCAGGAATAAGAGAGTGAAAGTTCTCCTTGTAACGGGGGTCTAAAAGTGTCACCAACCAGTAATGACTGTCACCCAACATTTTGACAACGCGAGGGTCACTGTTAAGGCAGCGTAACATAAAGTCAGCCATGCGTGCCAGACTGGTAACGGGCAAGACTTCCGTGTCCTCACCAAGATGACGACTGACCATGCTCTCCTCCTCCTCCTCCTCCCCCCTGTCCTCAGGCCACCCACGCTGAACCGACGGTATGACAGTTGTACAGGTACTACCATCTACAGCGCATGATACCAGCTCCTGTTCTTCCTCCTCCTCCTCTCCCTCATTGTCCCCCAATGCACGTTGGGATGATATGAGGCTGGGCTGTGTGTAATCGCCAGCTACGGCTTGTTGATCCATCTCATCATACTCTGGCTGCAATGCCTCCTCTTTAATTCTCTGCAGAGAGCGATGCAAAAGACAGACAAGTGGGATGCTGACACTAATGATGGCGTCATCGCCACTCACCATCTTGGTGGACTCCTCAAATTTTGTCAGGATGGTACATACACTACCGTTCAAAAGTTTGGGGTCACCCAGACAATTTTGTGTTTTCCATGGAAACTCATACTTTTATTTATCAAATGAGTTGCAAAATGATTAGAAAATATAGTCCAGACATTGACAAGGTTAGAAATAATAATTTTTATTAGAAAGAATAATTTTCTCCTTCAAACTTTGCTTTTGTCAAAGAATGCTCCATTTGCAGCAATTACAGCATTGCAGACCTTTGGCATTCTAGCTATTAATTTGCTGAGGTAATCTTGAGAAATTTCCCCCCATGCTTTCTGAAGCCCCTCCCACAAGTAGGATTGGCTTGATGGGCACTTTTTGCTCACCATACGGTCAAGCTGCTCCCACAACAGCTCAATGGGGTTGAGATCTAGTGACTGCGCTGGCCACTCCATTACAGATAGAATAACAGCTGCCTGCTTCTTCCCTAAATAATTCATGGATAATTTGGAGGTGTGCTTTGGGTCATTGTCCTATTGTAGGATGAAATTAGCTCCAATCAAGCGCTGTCCACGGGGTATGGCATGGCGTTGCATAATGGAGTGATAGCCTTCCTTATTCAAAATCCCATTTACCTTGTACAAATCTCCCACTTTACCAGCACTAAAGCAAACCCAGGCCATCACTTTACCTCCACCATGCTTGACAGATAGCGTCAGGCACTCTTCCAGTATCTTTTCAGTCGTTCTGCATCTCACAAATGTTCTTCTGTGTGATCCAAACACCTCAAACTTTGATTCGTCTGTCCATAAAACATTTTTTCAATCTTCCTCTGTCCAATGCCTGTGTTCTTTTGCCCATATTAATCTTTTCCTTTTATTAGCCAGTCTCAGATATGGCTTTTTCTTTGCCACTTTGCCCTGAAGGCCAGCATCCCGGAGTCGCCTCTTCACTGTAGACGTTGATACTGGTGTTTTGCATGTACTATTTAATGAAGCTGCCAGTTGAGGAGCTGTGAGGCATCCATTTCTCAAACTAGAGACTCTAATGTACTTGTCTTGTTGCTCAGTTGTGCAGCGGGGCCTCCCACTTCTTTCTACTCTGGTTAGAGCCTGTTTGTGCTCTCCTTTGAAAGGAGTAGTACACACCGTTGTAGGAAATCTTTGGTTTCTTGGCAATTTCTCACATGGAATAGCCTTCATTTCTAAGAACAAGAATAGACTGTCGAGTTTCACATGAAAGTTCTCTTTTTCTGGCCATTTTGAGAGTTTCATAGAACAAACAAATGTAATGCTCCAGATTCTCAACTAGCTCAAAGGAAGGTCAATTTTATAGCTTCTCAAATCAGCCAAACCATTTTCAGATGGGCTAACATACTTGTGCAAGGGTTTTCTAGGGTTTTCTAAGCATCCATTAGCCTTTTTACACAGTTTGCAAACACAATGTACCATTAAAACACAGTAGTGGTGGTTGTTGGAAATGGGCCTCTATACACCTATGTAGATATTGCAATAAAAACAAGACATATGCAGCTAGAATAGTCATTTACCACATTAACAATGTATACAGTGTATTTCTGATTCATTTAATGTTAGCTTCATTGAAAAAAAAATGTGCTTTTCTTTCAAAAATAATGAAATTTCTAAATGACCCCAAACTTTTGAACGGTAGTGTATGTCAGACATCCAGGTCCACTCCTGAGGTCTTATGTGTGGAGTCTGACCTGAATATCGATGGCCTTGTTGCAGCTGGTACTCCACAACTGCTCTCTTCTGCTCACAAATCCTTTGCAACATGTGGAGGGTAGAGTTCCAACGTGTGGGGACATCACACACCTGTTGGTGTGCCGGAAGCTGCTAACGCTGCTGCAACACAGCAAGGGTGGCGGAAGCTGTAGCCGACTTGCAAAAATGAGCTGACAGGCGGCGTACTTTGACGAGCAGATCTGGCAACTCGGGGTACGATTTAAGAAACCACTGAACCACGAGGTTAAGCACATGAGCCAGGCATGGTACGTGTGTGATCTCGCCTCGCCTCAGAGCCGCCACCAGGTTACGGCCATTGTCACACACGACCATGCCTGGATGTAGGTTCAGCGGTCTCAGCCACAGATCTGCCTGCTCTTTCACAGCTGTCCACAACTCACAAGCAGTGTGAGGTTTATCACCTAAGCTTATGAGTTTCAGCACAGCCTGTTGCCGCTTGGCTGAGGCAGTACTGCAGTGCTTCCAGCTTGTAACTGATGTGGTGATATCGGAGATGGAGGCTCAACATGAGGAGGAGGATGATGCGCAGGAGCTGTACACTGTGGGGGCAGCTCTGACTGACATAGGGCCCGCAATCCTCGGTGTGGGGAGGATGTGTTCTGTCCCAAGGTCCGACTGGGTCCCGGCTTCCACTATGTTTACCCAGTGTGCCATCAGGGAGATGTACCGTCCCTGGCCACAAGCACTTGTCCACGTTTCCGTTGTCAGGTGGACTCTCCCAGTAACTGCGTTGTTGAGGGCACGGCAGATGTTTTAGGACACGTGTTTCTGTAGTGCGGGGATGGCACACTGGGCAAAATAGTGTCGGCTGAGGACAGAGTACCGAGGGACGGCCACCACCATAAGGTTGCGGAAGGATTTCGTCTCCACCAGCCTAAAAGGCAGCATTTCCAACGCAAGCAGTCGTGAAATGTGCGAATTTAGGACTGTGGCCTGTGGGACGTTGGCTGCGAATTTGCGCTTTCGTTCAAAGCTCTGGGATATGGAAAATTGAACGCTGCGGTGGGACGTGGACGTTGATGCTGTTTCTTGAGAAACTGCCATAACAAGTGAAGACTGAGAGGAGGGGGCATCTTTGCATGCAGTATGGACAGGGGATTGCCTTGCACGCACAACAGGGGGTTCTATCACACGCACAACAGCGGAAGAAGCATTGGTGACACCCGCTGACACTGGTCGTGGACCCTGGGGTTCGCCCCACAAAGTCGGGTGCTTTGCTGCCATGTGCCTGATCATGCTGGTGGTGGTCAGGCTGGTAGTTTTGTCACCCCTGCTGATGCTGGCATGGCAGGTGGTACAAATGGCCTTTTTGGGGTTATCAGCAGAGTCTTTAAAAAAAATTCCAGACTCTGGACGACCTACCTGTTGTACTGGCAACGTCCCTCGTGTTGGTGTTACGGGGAACTGTTGCCCGCCTTCTGTGTGCGGCCACCACACTGCTTCTTCCTGCCTGTTGGGGTACTCTGCCTCCCTCCCCCTGTGTGCTGCTGGCCTCGCTCTGCGTGTCCTCCTGCCACGTTGGGTCAGTTACTAGATCATCCACCACCTCCTCCTCTTCCACTTGCGCACCACGATCCTCCTCCTCACTTCGTGGCAATTGTGTCTCGTCATCGTCCACCTCTTGTGACAAATTGCCAGCGTCGACTTCCTGTGGCCGTGGCTGTTCAAATATTTGGGCATCGCTACATGGGATCTCCTCTTCCACCACTTCAAGCGGAGCAGGCTAGGGGCACAAGTATGGAAATGGACCAGTGAACAGCTCTTCAGAGTGTCTAAGTGTGGGATCAGTTGCAGTCTGACGACACTCGGCATGGTGGGAGGAAGGAGCATCAGGGTGAGGAGGAGTATGCGGTTGAGACTCACGGCTACTAAAACTTGACCGTGTGGAAGACAGACCGGAGGTGGTAGTGCCCAGGTAACTGGAAGTATTATCTGCTATCCAATTAATAACCTGTTCACACTGATCAGTTCGCAATACTGGTGTTGTAGTGTGCTTCGCTAGTAATTCGGTCAAGAAGTGGGAGCGAGAAGATGTGGCTGTTGGTTGTGGCACATTTTCACCTTGGCCATGGCCCCGTCCTCTACACGCACCATCACCAGAACGTCCAGTTCCACGTCCCTTGCCACGCGCCTTGCCCATTGTAAATGAAGTAAAATAGCTTACACTCGCACTATCAATGGAAAAAGGGTAATAAAAAGGAGATTAGAACCGTGGAAGAGGAAAACCACAGTTCTATTTGTCTGGCCTACACCAGAATCTTTTAAACAGATATATTTGTGACTGAACAGACAGGGAGACACTATTACTGTTTTTTTTTTTACGTAAAACAGGCCAAAAGCTGGATAATACAGAGATTTGAACCGTGGAACTGCAAAACCACAGTTCTAATTTACTGGCGTATACCAGACTTTTTTAAGTAGATATATTTGGGGCTGAACAGTCAGCGACACAATCAAACTGTTTTTTTTTATGTAAAAAAGACCCAAAAGTGGATAATGCAGAGATTTGACCCATGGAACTGCAAAACCACAGTTATAGTTATGTGGCGTACACCAAAATCTTTCAAACCGATATATTTGTGTCTGAACAGTCAGGGAGACACTATTACAGGTTTTTTTTTACCGCAAAAAATGCCAAAAGCAGGATAATACAGAGATTTGACCTGTGGAACAGCAAAACCACAGTTATAGTTATGTGGCGTACACCAGACTCTTTTAAACAGATATATTGGTGTCTGACCAGTCAGGGAGACACTATTACAGTTTTTTTTACGGCAAAAAATGCCAAAAACAGGATAATACAGGGATTTGACCCGTGGAACTGCAAAACCACAGTTATAGTTATGTGGCGTACACCAGACTCTTTTAAACAGATATATTGGTGTCTGACCAGTCAGGGAGACACTATTACAGTTTTCTTTACAGCAAAAAATGCCAAAAGCAGGATAATACAGAGATTTGACCCGTGGAACTGCAAAAGCTCAGTTCTATTTTTCTGGCCTACACCAGACTCTTTTAAACAGATATATTGGTATCTGACCAGTCAGGGAGACACTATTACAGTTTTTTTTACGGCAAAAAATGCCAAAAACAGGATTATACAGAGATTTGACCCGTGGAACTGCAAAACCACAGTTCTATTTTTCTGGCCTACACCAGACTACAGATATATTGGTGTCTGAACAGTCACAGACACACTCAATTTTTTGGGGGGGCGGGGGGAACCAAAAGGTTAATAAGATGCGTATTTGGACAGTCTGACTGAGGGAAAAAAAAATAATTCAGAATTTAGATGAAAAAAATAATAATTTTTCCTGGCCTCTGAGACCGGGGTGATAAGTCTAGCAATTTGACCAACAGGAGCACACAGGACTGTAATGCAGCGTTTGCTGGTATAACCACTGTGTCTCCTATACAGCCTGCCTGCCTGCCTGATATCTGGGATGGATATTAGTCCTGAGAAGGACTGTTTGTTTGATTTGGCAGGCTTTAGAGACCCTACACTAACTATTTCGCACTATACTGTATATCTCTCCCTAACTCAGCAGCACTCACGCTACACTGGCTGATCCGGAGTGTCTGTGTCAAAGATGGCGGCGCCCGGTTTTAAATACTTGAGGTGACTCTGTGCGGTCAGCCAATCACTGTAAGGCCCACAAACAACATGGCTACGGCATTACAGTGACTGGCTGGCAATCCCTGCATGTTCATTGGCTGTGTAAAGAGCGCCAAACGTGCAGGGCGGAGACCCGAGCTCCCGCCCTAGTAACCCGAACTTGCCGAACATCCCGAGTAGCGAGCAGTATCGAGCATGCTCGCTCAACACTATCCATTTTTTAACTTATATTTTTTCACTGGAGGATTTTCATTATTTTTTGCTTGAATTCATCCTCGTTCCAGACTAGGACGGCTCCGGGTGATCAACTCACAGGATATCAGGTGTTGCAGTTACGTGGTGAGCTGACTTTTCCCTTCCTATTCTCCTCTGTTCACTAAACATAAATATTGAAAAAACTGGACATACATAAATATACACCAGCAGTGAATAAACTAGACACACAAGTATATACCAGCAGTGAATAAAATGGACACACATAAATAGACACCAACAGTGAGAAAACATTAACATATGCCAGCGGTGAATAAACTCAACATACATGAATATATACCAACAGTTAATAATAATGGCCACACAAAAATATATACCAACATCGAAAAAAGTGAATGCACATAAATGTATACTAACAGTGAATAAAATGGACCCACAAATATATACCAGCAGTGAATAAACTGAATGACTAAATATAAAAAAACAAGAGGACTAGTTAGAACACTCAAATAAACTGCAGACTGAGAAGCTTTACGATAGACGCAGCCCTTCATTTCTTAAATAGCTGGGCACCATACTGCATTACTAGCTGTATTTCCTGATGGTAGTTCTGACCAAAGGGATCAGGGTAGGGGAATCAAGGGCAGTGGTGCTCCCGGCCGTAAAAGCAAAGCCTGTTTTGGCTGTAATTGTCATTGTGGTGAAATTGCAGATACTGTTATGGAGGCATTGGCTAGGGACTATGTGCCATGGAGAAAATATTTAAGGGTGGGATTTTTGTGTGACAAATTTGTACTTTCTACGAGAAGTGAGACAAGGTGTGACAAACATCAAGGCTGATGTGATATCAATTCTTGTTACCTGTTTTACTTCTTTTCTTATCTTACTTTGCTGCAACAGACCCATTTTGGATGCTCTTTCAGTTTCTTCAGTCATGGAGCGCAGCCTCTGCTCCTTCTCGTCCACATCCCCCAGCAGTCTGTCCATGCTGGCAGATTTTATACTATCTAGCTGCTGTCTCTTTTTTGCCTCCTGAGACTGTCTGTGCTCAGACTCATTTAGCAGCTGCTTCTGTAAGGCAAAATTATATCTGTCACGTGACAATTAATTGAGTTTACCACACAGTTATGTTACTCTATGCTCCATGAGTATACTTGCCATCTCTTTACATTGCCTGTCCTGGAGGAGAGTGATTGTGATGGGAACTGAGTCACTGAATATCGCCAACTCCTTGGGAATCCAGGTGGCTCCCAGGAAAAGTTGACACGTCCCGGACTCACAGAGCAATTGGACATTTTTCAGGTTGCAGACAAACTGTTGTAATAGAAGCACTCTTACAACACTTTTGATTTCCTAAACCTGTCTAAATATATACATAGTGTAGTGTAGGTGCATTAATATATTCATAGATTGCAGTCTTCCCCAGTTTCCAGCGCTGCTCTGGTCCTCTTCTAACGGACTATGCTGGGGTATGCTGGGGTTTAGGTGTGATCTGGAGGCCGCTATTACAATGTAAGTCTATAGAGTCTCAATCTGGGGCTTATAATAATAAAAAAAAAAGACTTCTGGCTCGCATTTAAACCCTATTGTGGGCCTGCAAGTCTGAAAAGAAGTCATGTGGAAACTAGAAAAGACAGTGATCGGTGCGTATATTAATGCACTTACACTACATTACATATACATTTAGACAGGTTTATGGAATAAAATTTTTGTATGAAAGCTTCTTTAAGCCACTCAGGGAGCAGTTATTTTGGAGGCTTTGATGACGTCCAAGTCAGAATGGGAGACTCAGTTTAATTTTTAGTTTCTACAAGGCTTTCCTTTTTTCCTTTTCCACACCTCTAGTTAGCTGGTAACATGAAACTAGGATCCCAGAGAAACATCAGACTGAAGAATCCTCTCCCATAATAACAGATCTCACTGTATGTGTTATGTCTTTCCTATGGCGATGCGTTAGTAGTAAGCCTCAAATATATTTGGCTGACGACTTTTACCGATTGGCGATTGTTCGAATGTCTGTTTAGACAGGTAGATTAAAGTAAATGATGCGCACTGAGCAATCAAAGAACGAAAACAATGCGCTTTTATGCTGTATAAAAGATCATTTCACCCGATAAACAAGCGTTTTGCTTGTTCATCAGATGATGGCAAGATAATTGTGAAACAAGCATTTTTAACAACGCTCACGATTATCTTGCAGAGTAAATGACCCTTAGAATGTTACCATTGACCTATGACAGCTGTCAGTTATCTCTTCTGCCTCCCCTGAACAAGTGAGCCTTTATTTGGTTGAATGTCCATATGTTTTCAATGGGGACAGTTAAATAAGCTACTGTCGGACACTGCTTGCATCTTGTCTCCCCTGAAAGCAGGGTCTGAGTTTGATCGGAGTGTCAGCTTAGTGTGATCCAATTGTCTCAGATGAGAAAATCGTTGCACAGGAGAGGAGAAGACGGAGAACATAATTTCTCCATCTTTCCCATTGTGAGAGTCCATGGAAATCGGACTGCACTCTGATGACATCCGAGTGCAGTCCGATGATTTCTACACACCATAGACTTGAATGGATGCGTGCCCTCCGACATCAAATCACAGCATGTTTTTTTTTTTCTCATGCCGAATCCGTATGAGAAAAAAAACGCTGATCAGCACTGCCTCATAGTATAAAACTGGTCCGAGTAGAAAAACATCGGATAGCACTTGTCCACGCTGTATACGCTCATGTGAGCGAGCCCTAAATGTGCAGCAGGTCATAGCCTTGGGGGTACGTCGATGTAATTTAGTTGAATGTTCAGTAGCAGTGTTTTCACTGTATTACACTGGAGCAGAGCATTATACATTGCAATATGCTTCATGTAAATGTATTACCGCACAGTGTGCAACACGGGAACATTACCTGTCTACTCAGCTGTTGTCCCACTTTGCCGGCTTCTGACTGTGTTCTCGTCAAAGCTGTCCTTGCAGCCATGAGCTGCTGACGTAACAAGGTCACCTCGGTTTCCACAAGCAGCTTCAGCTTTAAGCCTTCCTTTTTGTTCTGAATGGCTTCCTGGTTATTAAATATGAGAAAACAGAATACTATACTGGGAAATCACACTTTAAAGGAAATTTGATATTGATGGCATATTCGTAGGACTGAAATCATCAGGGTCCCCCACTGATCCTGACAACACTGTGAATGAGGCTGAGTTGCTGCTGTATCTGCACAACATTTCAAGGGGCCACAGCATATCACTAAGTGCTATACGTCCCCTGATCATTAGGGACCCAGTGGTCAGATTGTCACATGTGAAGGCCATTTGTAGAATGCTAAATGTCATGTAGAAGATGCTTTAAATCTATGAGCTGTCGCCTTTCGGTAACTTCATGGTATAAAATATAAATATTGAAGGCAGGTATATAAGTGTATTATCTAATAGATTAAAGCAGGGTTCCCCAACTCCAGTCCTCAAGGCCCACCAACAGGTCATGTTTTCAGGATTTCCTTAGTATTGCACAGGTGATGGAATTATTGCCTGTGCAGGTGATGCAATTATCACCTGTGTAATACTAAGGAAATCCTGAAAACATGACCTGTTGGTGGGCCTTGAGGACTGGAGTTGGGGAACCCTGGATTAAAGGAGAACACAGTAGGCTGCGACCCATTACAAAAACATTATTTAATTAGTTTCAAGCCTTTTGCCTTTTGTTAGAAGATAATGGCCTCTTTTTTTGCAGTCTAGCTACAGACACCTAGAAATATTTAGGGGAATTATTGGAGAACCATCAGGAGAAATAGTGTATAACAGAAGTGTTTATATATTACCGATTTCCTTGTAATGTGCTGTGTGGGGAAACGTTTGTTCAGGGACACGTCTATCGGTCTGTGAGCTGTCCGTGTGTGCCTGAGGCTTTGTGCCCACGATGCAGAAATGCTCTGGATTTTTCCTGAGCGTTTCTGCATCTCCCTGGCAGAAAAAACGCATGCGGATTGTACATGCGGATTGTACATGCGGATTGTACATGCGGATTGTACATGCGTTTTTCCTGCCAGGGACATGCGGATGTGAAGCGTTCTTCACATGCATTTCCGCATGCGGGTTGTCAAGCGCTTTCCAAGCGATTTTAGCATCACTTGGAAAGTGCTTGACAACTTGTCACACTATATAAATCTATGCAAACGGCATGGATTAATATAGTGTGACCGAAAGAATGGTAAAAAATCAAAAATAAATATTATACTTGCGCCCTGGTTTGCCGGCTGCTCGTGGTAGATTTATGGACCTGCCGATGTCAGCGGGCGCGTGACCTGTCACATGACTAAATGACGTCAGAGCAGGTCCTTTAGTCTACCGCGAGCTGCCAGCAAGCAGAGACAAGGACGCCGGGGGCCATCAGAAGGTAAGTATAATATTTATTTTTTATTTTATTCTTTTTTTTTACAGGTACTATGGTACCCGGGTCCGGAGGAGAGTCCTCTTCTCCAAACCCGGGTACCATCCGCACATTGAAACGCATGGATTCTGCATGTACAGATTCAGTGATGCGGATTCCATGCGGTCCAATGAAAGTAAATTGCGGCGAAAACGCTGCGCTTCCGCAAAATAATTGGTAGTGCTGCGTATTTTTCCGCAATGATAATCCGCAGCGGAAATTTCAGCAGCATGTGCACAGCACATGCGGATAATCATTGGGGGATATTGCAGACCTTCTACCAAGCGTTTTTTAAGAGCTTCTGCAGCGGAATTGCCGCTGCAGAAACGCTTAAAAAACGCATAGTGGGCACACAGCCTTAGACTGCACACGGACCCATTGTACCCATTTTTCCAGTGCACGTGGCCAATTATTCACATGGACCCATAGTGCACAAGGAAAACATTGCAGCATGCACTATATTAGTCCATTTTGTGGACCAGAATACAGACTGCAATGTAGTGACAGCTCCGGCACTCATCTGCAATGGTGATAAGCACATGGAACTGCACCAGAGCCAGTCACATCTGCAATATGCAACTTCCATATAGCTGTTCTAAACCAGCCTTAATGTTGTTGTCTGTCCGTGTCATACAATAAAATTACTACAAATGGAATAATGTCTCTCCCTGTGGTTTTAGTTCGCACATGGAAAAAAAACGTCCCATAGCATAAAATATACCTTCTCAGTGTTTCTCAGCTTCTCACGCAGCTGGCCTTCCTTGGCTGTGACTTTCCACTTATTTAAGGCTTTCAGTTTGCATACTAATGATTGGAGCTGACTGTTCTCCTCTCTTAGATTCTGCATCTTCTCTTGCTGGGAAAAATGACCATATGTATTAACTTAAAAACCAAAGTTGATCCGCGATATTCCATATATACTCAAAATAAGTCTTTTCAGTGATGGCAGTTGACCATTCCCTGTAATCCTTGACCACTGCACGTCGGGCTGGGAGCTGACGAGCGCTCCCTTACCTCCTGATGCCACAGTGTTGTTCATATGAATTTGCGCCTGAGAGACATGAATACATCTGAATAGCGGGAAAAGTGAGCTGGCCACAAGCCCAAGAGAACATCTGACGGGCCACATGTTGTGCAGGCCTGGCTTAACTGCATTGGCGAGTTGCGCATGCTGATATAGTTAAGGGTGGAGTGGAGTAGATTTGGTTGTGTCCCCCCTAAGCGCAGGGCAACCATCCCCTCTGTCTCCCCACGTTAGCTATGCTACTGGTGTGGGCAGTAGCAGAGAATATATTAAGAGGCTCAGATGCACCACTAGTTTCACCTAGGGTGCCGCTCTGGTTTAATCCTCACCTTCCACATTTATATTCTCTTCCTGATGTGGTCCTGAGCGAGGTACGGTGTCAAATTAGCCTTTCATACTTTCTCAGATACATTTTATTCCTCAATGCTGAGTGCTAGGGACTGTTTAATCCAAACAAAATTTCTAAACAGTGTTTATTATACCCCGGAAAGTTAAGGAGGTTTGGGACAGTCCTGAATGATTAGTGCTTTCATGGTCAAGCTTTGGAGGGCTCCTTTCTAAACTTAATTTGGTTCTGTCCAAAAATTCTTCCATTCTCCTCTGAAGTACTACTGTTTCTTCACGAACACTTTGAATTCCCTATGGTGTTGTCCCCTGGAATGTGATTGCTGGCTTGCTGGGTATTCTAGATGAGCTTATTAATGAGTCCTACAAAAGACTCTTCTGTTAGATTTATGTTTTTCTGTGCTAGAAGAGTAATTATAATGGCATGGAAATCCACGTAAGTCCCCTGTGTGCTCCACTGGCTGTAATTAGTCAATACATACAGGTGCTTCTCACAAAATTAGAATATCATCAAAAAGTTAATTTATTTCAGTTCTTCAATACAAAAAGTGAAACTCATATAATAGAGTCATTACAGAGTGATCTATTTCAAGTGTTTATTTCTGTTATTGATTGTGGCTTACAGCCAATGAAAACACAAGTCATTATCTCAGTAAATTAGAATACTTTATAACAACAGCTTGAAAAATTATTATAAAATCTGAAATGTTGGCCTACTGAAATACATGTGTGGCACCCCAGGGGTCTGGTTACCACAGTAATAGAAATATTACGTCTGAGAGCAAGTGGGAGGTTTCTCTGGTCAGGAGCCCTAAGCACGCAACACCGCCCGCCCAGACCTGAGAGGGGAGGAATCTGCCCTTATAAACTGGGTCTGGGGCGGGATTAGGAGAGTCAGAGCCTGGAGACAGTTCCAGACACAGGGAAAGTGTCAGCAGGGAGCTCTGTAGGAGCAGGAGCGAGTGCCAGGGGCTGGAAGCTAGATAGCTCGCCCTGGCTGAAGACATTAAGACCGGACACGGAGTCCGAGGCTGTGGGGACATCCAGGTCCAGCAGGTCCAGCAGCAGAATCCAACCGGCAGGGGATTCCATGTCCTCTGGACCGAGAAGCCCGGAGGCACGGTCACAAGCAAGGGACCAGCACCGCCATCGTGAAGCGGAGGCTAACAGAAGGCCCCAAGTCACCGGCCGTACGGGTGAGCAACACACGGTATACTCAGGGACGTGGGCTACTTCTACCCGCACACAGCAAGGTAGCCAGGAAAGAGTACAGATAGACGGGGAGGCCTACAACTCCACCTGGCCAGGGGAGATCCTGCTAGCTCTCAGACTGACCAGGCCTCTACTGCTAGCCAGTACTCCCGGGAGGGTCTGCTTTATAACATCAGTAAAGACCCTGAACTGCACTGCACGGACTCTGAGTTATTCCTGCTGCGCTCGTGCACCATCACTCCCATCATCCACACGAACTGCCCTGAGGCTATACTCCTCCCGTGGGGAGTCATCCCGTTCTTAGCTGTACACACAACACCGGCCTCAGCGGTCTGCCTTGCAGCGGCGGTCCCCACTGACCGCAATCCACAGGTGGCGTAGTCGGACTATTATCTCACTAATAAGACTGCCACTGAATTGACCACCCTGGGCACGGACCGGGTCAGCGCCACGGAGACTACAACCCCCAGCGATCCGGGTATTTCCCGCACACACGTGCACGCACAACACAGGCCCAGGGGGCGCGTCACATGTTTAGTAAATGCACTCAATACTTGGTCGGGGCTCCTTTTGCATCAATTACTGCATCAATGTGGTGTGGCATGGAGGCGATCAGCCTGTGGCACTGCTGAGGTGTTATGGAAGCCATCAGCTTGTCTGCATTGTTGGGTCTGGTGTCTCTCATCTTCCTCTTGACAATACCCCATAGATTCTCTATGGCGTTAAGGTCAGGCGAGTTTGCTGGTCAATCAAGCACAATGATATTGCTGTTTTTAAACCAGATATTGGTACTTTTGGCAATGTGGACAGGTGCCAAGTCCTGCTGGAGAATGAAATTTCCATCTCCAAAAAGCTTGTCGGCAGAGGGAAGCATGAAGTGCTCTAAAATTTCCTGGTAGACGGCTGCGCTGACTTTGGTCTTGATAAAACACAGTGGACCTACACCAGCAGATGACATGGCTCCCCAAACCATCACTTATTGTGGAAACTTAACACTAGACCTCAAGCAGCTTGAATTGTGTGCATCTCCACTCTTCCTCCAGACTCTGGGACCTTGATTTCCAAATGAAATGCAAAATTGACTTTCATCTGCAAGGACCACTGAGCAACAGTCCAGGTCTTTTTCTCCTTGGCCCAGGTAAGACAATTCTGGCGTTGTCTATTGGTCATGAGTGGCTTGACACAAGGAATGCGACACTTGTAGCCCATGTCCTGGATACGTCTGTGTGTGGTAGCTCTTGAAGCAATGACTCCAGCAGCAGTCCACTCCTTTTGAACCTCCCCCAAATTTTTGAATGGCATTTTCTTAACAATCTTTTCAATGCTGTGGTTATTCTGGTTGCTTGTGCACCTTTTTCTATCACACTTTTTCCTTCCATTCAACTTTCCATTAATATGCATGGATACAGCACTCTGTGAACAGCCACCTTCTTTAGCAATGACCATTTGTGGCTTGCCCTCCTTGTGGAGTGTGTCAATGACTGCCTTCTGGACATCTATCAAGTCAGCAGTCTTCCCCAAGATTGTGAAGCCTACTGAAACAGACTAAGGGACCTTTTTAAATGCGTAGGAAGCCTTTGCAGGTGTTTTTTGTTAATTATTCTAATTTACTGAGATAATGACTTTTGTGTTTTCATTAGCTGTAAACCATACTCATCAACATTAACAGAAATAAACACTTGAAATAGATCACTCTGTTTGTAATGACTCTATATAATATATGAGTTTCACTTTTTGGATTGAAGAACGGAAATAAATTAACTTTTTGATGATATTCTAATTTTGTGAGAAGCACCTGTATATTATACTATATAAAATCCTCTATACAAATAAGAGATGTGCTTAAAATTTGATAAGGTATGGGGACAGTGGAAAATTCTCCTGCACTCAGCGCTTCAGCGTGAGAATTCTCCCACGCTGTCAGTGACGTGCATGAGGTGAGCTGAGATCATTGGACATGAACTCACCTCATGCACGTCACTGACAGCGTGAGAAAATTCTCACGCTGAAGCGCTGAGTGCAGGAGAATTTTCCCACGCTGTCAGTGACATGCATGAAGTGAGCTGAGTTCATTGGACATGAGCTCACCTCATGCACGTCACTGACAGCGTGGGAGAATTCTCACGCTGAAGCGCTGTGTGCAGGAGAATTTTCCCACGCTGTCAGTGACGTACATGAGGTGAGCCGAGTTCATTGGACATGAACTCGGCTCATCTGGATGCCGTCACAGCGAGACACTGAGGAGCACAAGCATGCCTGCGCTTCTCAGTGTCTGCAGGATGACAGGCTGGATGGCAACTTTCTGCTGCGGTCCAGCCTGTCATCTCGATATAGCAGAGCTGAAGCTGTCCTGGGAACCATGGAAAGGTAAGGATGATGTTGCTTTATTATTTTACTTTTATTGCAGGAGATCGTTGGCTTCAGCTGGAATGGGTGTGATGGTAAGTATGGTTTAATTTAGAACAATAAAGAATTGTGTGTTTATTTCAATTAAAGGACTTTATTCTGGGTGTTGTGTTTTTTTTTAAATACTTTACTAGAAATTCATGGCAGTCATGTCTAATATTGGCGTGACCCCATGAATTTCGGGCTTAGGGCCAGCTGATAATACCAAGCTGGCCCTAACCCCTTTATTACCCAGCGAGCCACCGCACCAGGGCCCTGGATGAGTTGGGTACAGCGCCAGAAGATGGCGCTTCTATGAACGCGCCATTTTCCGAGGTGGCTGCGGACTGCAATTTGCAGCGGGGGGGGGGGGCAGAAAGCTTGGGCCTCCCTGCGCTGCAGATTCCAGCCCCCAGCTGCCTAGTTATACCTGGCTGGACACAAAAATAGGGCGAAGCCCCACGTATTTTTTTTTTAAATTATTTCATGAAATTCATGAAATAATTAAGAAAAAAAGGGCTTCCCTATATTGTTGTGTCCGGCCAGGTACAAATAGGCAGCTGGTGGTTGGGGGCTGCCCGCTCCTGCCTGCTGTACCTGGCTGGACACAAATATAGTGCGAAGCCCCACGTCAATTTTTTAAAATTATTTCAGGAAATTCATGAAATAATTTAAAAAAAATTGACGTGGGGCTTCGCACTATATTTGTGTCCAGCCAGGTACAGCAGGCAGGAACGGGCTGCCCCCAACCACCAGCTGCCTATTTGTACCTGGCCGGACACAACAATATAGGGAAGCCCTTTTTTTCTTAATTATTTCATGAAATAATTAAAAAAAAAAAATACGTGGGGCTTCGCCCTATTTTTGTGTCCAGCCAGGTACAACTAGGCAGCTGGGGGCTGGAATCCGCAGCGCAGGGAGACCCAAGCTTTCTGCCCCCCCCCACCCCCGCTGCAAATTGCAGTCCGCAGCCACCCCGGAAAATGGCGCGTTCATAGAAGAGCCATCTTCTGGCGCTGTACCCAACTCATCCAGGGCCCTGGTGCGGTGGCTCACTGGGTAATAAAGGGGTTAGGGCCAGCTTGGCATTATCAGCTGGCCCTAAGCCCGAAATTCATGAGGTCACGCCAATATTAGACATGACCACCATGAATTTCTAGTAAAATATTTAAAAAAAACACAACACCGAGAAAAACTCCTTTAATTGAAATAAACACACAATTCTTTATTGTTCTAAATTAAACCATACTTACCATCATGCCCATTCCAGCTGAAGCCAACGATCTCCTGCAATAAAAGAAAAATAATAAAGCAACATCATCTTTACCTTTCCATGGTTCCCAGGACAGCTTCAGCTCTGCTACATCGAGATGACAGGCTGGACCGCAGCAGAACGCTGCCATCCAGCTTGCCATGCCGCAGACACTGAGAAGCGCAGGCATGCTTGCGCTCCTCAGTGTCTCGCTGTGACGGCATCCAGATGAGCCGAGTTCATGTCCAATGAACTCAGCTCACCTCATGTACGTCACTGACAGCGTGGGAAAATTCTCCTGCACTCAGCGCTTCAGCGTGAGAATTCTCCCACGCTGTCAGTGACGTGCATGAGGTGAGCTCATGTCCAATGAACTCAGCTCACTTCATGCACGTCACTGACAGTGTGGGAAAATTCTCCTGCACTCAGCGCTTCAGCATGAGAATTTTCCCACGCTGTCAGTGACGTGCATGAGGTGAGTTCATGTCCAATGATCTCAGCTCACCTCATGCACGTCACTGACAGCGTGGGAGAATTCTCATGCTGAAGCGCTGAGTGCAGGAGAATTTTCCCATGCTGTCAGTGACGTGCCTGAGGTGAGCAGAGTTCATAGGACATGAACTCGGCTCATCTTTATGCTGTCACAGCGAGACACTGAGGAGCGCAAGCATGCCTGCGCTTCTCAGTGTGTGTGGCATGGCAAGCTGGATGGCAGCGTTCTGCTGCGATCCAGCCTGTTATGTGAATGTAGCAGAGCTGAAGCCGTCGTGGGAACCATGGAAAGGTAAGGATGATGTTGCTATGTTATTTTATTTTTATTGCAGAAGACATTGGCTTCAGCTGGAATGGGCGTGATGGTAAGTATGGTTTAATTTAGAACAATAAAGAATTGTGTCTTTATTTCAATTAAAGGACTTTATTCTGGGTGTTTGTGTTTTTTTTTCAACTTTGACTATGGGGTTAGTAATGGGGGTGTCTTATAGACACCTCTCCATTACTAACCTGGGCTTGATGTCAGCTGGCATTATAAGCTGACATCAACCCCAGCCCTATTACCCCACTGCCACCGCTACAGGGCAGTGGGAAGAGCGAGGCTAAGCGCCAGAATTGGAGCTTGCTATGGATGCGCCATTTCTGGGGCGGCTGACGGCTGGTATTTCTAGCCTGGGAGGGGGCCAATATTCATGGCACCCTTACTGGGCTATTAATATCAGCCCCCAGCTGTCTGCCTAGCCTTTGCTAGCTATTAAAATAGGGGGGACCCCACATCATTTTTTTTGGGGGGTTCCCCATTTTAATAGCTAGTAAAGGCTAGGTATTCAGCTGGGGGCTGATATTAGTAGCCTGGGAAGCTCCGTGGGTATTACCCCCTTCCCAGGCTTCAAACATCTGCCCCAGCCGTTTGCTTAACCTTCGCTAGAGACTAAAATTATGGGGAACAGCACACCAATTTTTTTTTAAATAAATCCTTTATTTTAACACTAAATGACAAGTACAGTAATCAACACTATCACTGTACTTCATATATATGTGACTGACATGTTTCTATCTACTGTATCTAATCTATGTGTGATTCTCTATTCTTTCTGTTATAAATTGTCGGGTACCGCTGATGAATTGCCGGCCGGCTTTTTTAAAGAGACGGTGCATGAAAACACTGTTATTTTTTTTAATAAATCCTTTACACTAAATGACAAGTACAGTAAGCAACACTATCACTGCACTTCATATATATGTGACTGACATGTTTCTATCTATCTAATCTATGTGTGATTCTCTATTCTTTCTGTTATAAATTGTCGGGTACCGGTGTATGCCGCTGCTGAATTGCCGGCTTTTCATGTTTCACTGTGAGCACTGTTCCCATCGATTTGGGCAATCACTGTAATGCCACAACCACCATGGCTGTGGCATTACAGTGAGTGGCAGACAATCCCTGCATGATTGGTGCTCTAAATAGCGCCAGACATGCAGGACACGCTTTTGGTGCACGAACAGTTATCGAACATAACCTCGAACAGCCGAATTTTTTGCAAATCGTTCGGGTTCGTCGAACAACTCGAACACCGCCCAAAACAGCTCGAATTTCAGATTGGCGAACACCGCTCATCTCTAATCTTAACTCGAACATTGAACTGCTTTTGTTAATATTTTCATTGTGTTTTAAAAATGGAAAATAAAAGCTTGTTCCATAAATTAATGGGTCTAAACATTTTTTAAACTGTAATTTTCTTCTTGTAGCCAAAGGTCTATGCAGAGTGATCATATCGTCCACTCTTCTTCTCTGCTCCAAAGTAACTGCAGTTAATCTAAAATTGATATCCAGGACTTTGTTAAACAAAAATGTGCTGAGCACAACAGGCAGGTAAGTAGCAACTACCGTCCTGTTAGTGCTTAGGCACATTTTTTGTTTTTCACAAAGTCCCGGATCTCCCCTTTAAATAGTTGCTGTTGTTTTCATAAAGAAATTTATAGAAATACAAATATAAGAAAGTTTGTAAAATGTCTCATCATAAAATTATGCTTCCTTCTTCACTTATGAGCCACTTGAACAGCTAAAATATATCTTTCAGAAGCCAGAGAGGAAAGTGGGAGGGGGAAGAGAGAGGTGTAGAGTGAAAGGTAGAAAAAAAAATATTGCTGCTTTACAGTAAGTGTTTAACCTCACACAAATTGCTGGATTAACAGCTACATTACAGAGTACTGCTGCAATATATCTACCATGCATCTCCTGCTGTTTCTGAGTGTGCTGAATAGAGACAGGAGAGCAGCTATGCCTCTGTGTATGTGACTCGCCCCCTGGGCCGTGGGGTACCCGCAACCGGGCTTCTGTACGATGCTGGGAGTAGTAGTGGCAACCCGATCCCGTGGCTCAGGGTGGTCAGACCAAATGCTGTGCAGTCTATTTATCAGTGTTTTGGAATGTCCGTCTACGCCACCCGTCGATTGCGGTCAGAGATGACCGCCGCTGCAAGGCAGACAGCTGAGGCTGGTGTTGGTGTGCAGCACAGGGGTAGGATAACTCCCCACGGGAAGAGTGTAGCCTCAGGGCAGAGTAGGTGGATGCTGGGGGTGATAGTGCAGGCCGCAATAGTAAGAGTTCAGAGTCTGCTTCAAACAGTCCAGGGTCTTTATTGCAGATGTTATTACTGACCCAACAGAAGTACAGGTTAGGAATGGGCCTGGGTATCTGAGAGCATTCGGGCGAGCCCCACTGGTCAGGGTGAGTGTGTAGGCCTACCGTTCTCTCTATGCTCTTGCTGACTATCCACCTTTTCGTGGTGTAATAGCCCACGTCCCTGAGCTGGCCGTGTACTTCGCCTGTATGGCTTGCGACTCGGGCCTTAGGTACCTTTTGCTTCTCCTTGCTGTACTGGTCCCTCTGTGTGGCGGAGCCTCCAGGCTTCTTAGGCCAAGGGACCTGAAATCCCTTGCGGAATGGTTCTCTGCTGCTGGGCTTGCAACCCTGACAGCCTCGGACCCCAATGTCCGGTGGTGATTCTCTCAGCCAGGACCGGCTCTCGTCGCCTCTGTCCTTGGCTTGCAGTCTCTCCTCTGCCTCACGGACTCCTCAGCTGCTGCTGACCTGTCCCTCTTCTCTGAGAACCCTTCTGGACACTTCAGAAGTGGGTTCTGGTCTCTCTAACCCTGCCCCAGTTCCAGTTTTTATAGGGGCAGCCTGCTCCCCCTACTGGCCTAGGACAGGAGGTGCTGCATGTTAATGGTCCCTGACCAGGGAACCTCCCTCCTGCTCTCAGACACAGCCTTTAATATTTGTGGCATCCAGGCCTGGGGTGACACATATGGAGGACATCGTAGCAGCTAGTCACTACCCACTAGCTGACCGTGAAGTGAAAATTAGAAATAAAACATGCAGAGGGGAACAGGTACAAATGATACAAGTCATATAATGATCAGGAATAATGTTCTTTCTCAAGTCCACATAAAGTGGCATGTAAAAGTTTGGACAACCCTAGTCAAAATTATTTATTTATTTATTTTACGCATATAGTGCCATTAATTCCACAGCGCTTCACATACAATATCGGCACTGTCCCCACTGGGGCTCACAATCTAGATCACTACGTCTTTAGAGTGTGGGAGGAAACCAGAGAACCCAGAGGAAACCCACACAAACAAGGGAAGGACATACAAACTACTTGCAGATATTGTCCTTGGTGGGATTTGAACCCAGGACCCCAGCGCTGCAAGGCTGCAGTGCTAACTAGTGTTGAGTGATACCTTCCGATATCAGGAAATATTGGATCGGGCCGATACCCAAAAAGTATCGGATATCGCCGATTCCGATACCGGAAACCAATGCAAGTCAATGGGACACAAATATCGGAATGAAAATAAACCCTTTCTTTCCTTGTAGGTTAATTCTACATGAAGGAAAACAACTAACAATAATGTAGAATGTATTGGGGGAGGTGGTTGCCCAAATCGATGGGAACAGTGCTCACAGTGAAACATGAAAAGCCGGCAATTCAGCAGCGGCATACACCGGTACCCGACAATTTAGAACAGAAAGAATAGAGCTTCACACATAGATTAGATAGATAGAAACATGTCAGTCACATATATAAGAAGCACAGTGACAGTGTTGCTTTCTGTACTTGTCATTTAGTGTAAAGGATTTATTTAAAAAAATATTAGTGTTTTCATGCACTGTCTCTTTAAAAAAGCCGGCCGGCAATTCAGCACCGGTACCCGACAATTTACAACAGAAAGAATAGAGCATCACACATAGATTAGATAGATAGAAACATGTCAGTAACATATATAATAAGTACAGTGACAGTGTTGGTTACTGTACTTGTCATTTAGTGTTAAAATAAAGGATTTATTTAAAAAAAAAAATGGCGTGGGATCCCCCATAATTTTAGTCTCTAGCGGAGGTTAAGCAGACGGCTGGGGCAGATGTTTGAAGCCTGGGAAGGGGGTAATTCCCACGGAGCTTCCCAGGCTACTAATATCAGCCCCCAGCTGAATACCTAGCCTTTACTAGCTATTAAAATGGGAGACCCCCCCCAAAAAAATGATGTGGGGTCCCCCCTATTTTAATAGCTAGCAAAGGCTAGGCAGACAGCTGGGGGCTGATATTAATAGCCCAGGAAGGGTGCCATGAATATTGGCCCCCTCCCAGGCTAGAAACACCAGCCGTCAGCCGCCCCAGAAATGGCGCATCCATAGGATGCGCCAATTCTGGCACTTAGCCTCGCTCTTCCACGCTGCCCTGGTGCGGTGGCAGGGGGTAATAGTGGTGGGGTTCATGTCAGCGCCAGCTGCCATGAAGCCCAGGTTAGTAATGATGGGCGTCTATAAGACACCCCCATTACTAACCTACAAAGTGTTAAAAAGAAAAAACACACACTATACCCAGAAAAAAAATAATTTATTTGAAATAAAACACACAATTTTATTTAATTCTTAGTTTACTAAAAAAAAAATAGTTACCTGTCCACGTTCCTGCGCTGATCTCCCATGCACAGCTGTCACATCTGGAGATGGTGACAGCTGTGCATGGCTGCTGTAAGCTCACACTGCGGGGAACACGTCCGCTCCCGGCAGCGGGAGCCACTGACTGAGGTCACCGGAGTGCATTCAGTCAGCACAGCTCCGGAGACCTCCTTTACGGCACTGCTGTACCGTGGGAATTTCTCACGGTACAGCAGGGCCATAAAGGAGCTAACCGGAGCAGCGCTGCTTGAACTCCGGCGAACCCGCTTATGCAATGACGGGGCTGCTTTACGGCCCCGTCATTCTAGCGGCGGCAGCGGTTCAGAGCGGTCACTCGTGGACTACTACGGAGGGGTAAGGATAAGGTTGTGGTTTATTATTTTATATTTTATTACAGGAGATCGATGGCTTCGGGGAATTAGGTGTCTAGGTGTAGTTTTTATTTTTTACTTTATTTTAGGTGGTGATCGGCGGGGACAGGTAATGTATAAACTAATTTATTTTAGGTAAAATTTATTGGGGACCAAAAACAAAAAAAATATATGGGGGCCTAAAAGAATAAAAGATGTATAGGGGCAAAAATAATATATGGGGCAGTTTAAATAGCAGGATCAGGCTGATGTGAACTACTGCTCCCATCCAGCTGATCCTGCTGGCACGAGTGGACGGGGGACAGACATAGGCCGATGGGAGTAGTAGTGTCACATCGGCCTATGTCTGCCTGCACGCACACACCCGCAGACATCGCACAGACACCGCGCAGACACTAATCATGACGGTCTGATGGCCTGGGAGGTGAGGCTGACCTGTGCCGCCGTGGGAAAGTTCATGTGAGTTCATGCAATGCAGTCAAGCATGAACTCACATGAACCCTCTGAGGGCACCGCGGCTACTTCAAATGAACAGCTGATCGGCATCACCTGATACCTCAGCTGTTCATTTGAAATAACCGGCGGGAAAGCGCAGCACAGAACAGGAAAGCCCGCGGTGAAGTCTTTTCACTGCCGGCTTCCCCGCCCGGGTCCTTCGCTCCCCGCTCCTTGGTGCTGCGCTCCCCGCCCGGTCCTAACTTACGATTGGGATGTGAGGTGGCGAGGGGAGCGGAGGATCGGGGTGGGAGGCTGCGGGGAAGCAGTATGGGGCTGTGTGATTGTTTAAAAGCGGGCGGCTTTTTACCGCCCGCCGGCTTTTTGCCACCCGCCGGCTTTTAAACAATCAAGAGAATTCTCCCACGCTGGGATGGCATTCTGATGACAGGCTGGATCGCAGCTGAGCGCTGCCATCCAGCTTGTCATCCTTCAGAGACACTGCAGAGCGCAGGCATTATGGGAACTTGCGATTCCGGTATCCGATATTCTAAAAGTATCGGAACTCCGATACCGCGAATATCGGCCGATACCCGATATTACAGTATCGGAATGCTAACCACTGAGCCACTGTGCTGCCCTAAATTATTGTTATTGTGAAAAGTTAAGCAAGTTGATGATTAAATGATCTCTAAAAGGCCTAAAGTTAAAGATGACATATTTTCTTTGTATTTTAGGCAAAAAAAATATTCTCATCTTTTAAATTTTAAAAATTACAAAAAGGAAAATGGGCCGATGCAAAAGTTTGGGCACCCTTGAAGATTTGTTTCTTCAAATAACTTTGTCCAAGATTTCACACCTTGATTAGCCTGTTAAGGTTATGGCTTGTTTGGTATCATTGTTAGGAAAGGCCAGGTGATGCAAATTTCCCAGCTTTATAAAAACCCAGCCCCCTCTAACCTTGTGCCAAAAAACAGCAGCCATGGGTTCTTCTAAGCAGCTGTCTAGCACTCTGAAAATGAAAATGGTGGAGACCCACAAAGCAGGAGAAGGCTACAAGAAGATAGCAAAGTGTTTTCAAGTTGCCCTTTCCTCAGTTCGAAATGTAATTAAGAAATGGCAGTTAACAGAAACAGTGGAGGTCAAGATAAGGTCTGGGAGACCAAGAAAAATTTCAGTGAGAGCTGCTCGTAGGATTGCTAGAGAGGCAAATCAGAACCCCCGCTTGACTGCAAAAGACCTTTAGAGAGATTTAGCAGACTCTGGAGTTGTGGTACATTGTTCTACTGTGCAGAGACACCTGCACAAATATGTCCTTCATGGAAGAGTCATCAGAAGAAAACCTCTCCTGTGTCCTCACCATAAAATTCAGCATCACAAGTATGCAGAAGAGCATCTAAACAAGCCTGGTGCATTTTGGAAAAAAGTCCTATGGACCAATGAGGTTAAAATAGAACTCTTTGTCCACAATGATCAAAGGTATGTGTGGAGAAAAAGGGGCACAGAATTTCAATCATGCTTTGGGGTTGTGTTGCAGCAAATGGCACAAGGAACATTTCACGGGTAGAGGAAAGAATGGATTCAATGAAATTTCAACAAATTATTGATGCAAACATAACACCATCTGTAAAAAAGCTGAAGTTGAAAAGAGAATGGCTTATACAAATGGATAATGATCCAAAACACACATCAAAATCCACATTAGACTACCTCAAAAGGCGCAAGCTGGAGGTTTTACAACGGCCCTCACAGTCCCCTGATATGAACATCATTGAAAATCTGTAGCCAGACCTCAAAATAGCAGTGCATGCAAGACGACCCAGGAATCTCACAGAAATGGAAGAATTTTCCAAAGGAAGAATGGATGAAAATCCCTCAAAAAAGAATTGAGAGACTCTTGGCTGGCTACAAAAAGAATTTACAAGCTGTGATACTTGCAAAAGGAGGTGGCACTAGGTACTAACCATGCAGGGTGCCCAAACTTTTGCATCTCCCCCTTTTTCTTTTTGTAATTTTTAAAATGAAAAAGATGAAAAAATATATATATATTTTGTTGCCTAAAATACAAAGGAAATGTGTCATCTTTAACTTTAGGCCTTTTAGAGATAATTTCATCTTCAACTTGCTTAAAGGGGTTGTCCAGTACTTTATGTTACCCCCCAATGTATCCCCAAGGGGCCCCTAGGGATTTTTGTAATTAGCTTATGTTGCAGATACTGCCTGTGAGCGGCGCTAACACTGGCCGCTCACAGACATCACGTGACCCCTGGCTGCAGCCGGCGCTGACATCACAACAAGTGCTGGCAGCAGCCGGGGGTCCCTCTTCTGCGTTCCACGGTGGATGCCAGGCTGTGGGCGGGGTTACCCCCCGCGTCACACCCGGTATCCACCGCGCGCTCTGCCTCTCCCCATTCATTGCGAAAGCGCATGGTGGATGCTGGGTGTGACACGGAGGGTAACCCTGCCCACAACCCAGCCGCCACCGCAGGGACCCCAGCGCTGAGTCACGCCTCACTTGTCGTGACATCAGCGCAGAGACACGTGATGCCTGTGAGCGGCCAAGGATAGCACCGCTCACAGGCAGTATCTGCAAAGTAAGCTAATTACAAAAATCCTCAGGGGCCTCGGGGGGATACATGGGGGGGGGGGTAATGTAAAATACTGGACAACTTCTTTAACTGTTCACAATAACAGTAATTTTGACAAGGGGCGCCCTAACTTTTACATGCCACTGTACATGACAGCTTATTCTGAAAAGATCTTAAAATGACAAGTGCGCTTTAAACAACTCTTTTTGAACTTTACTTGATTTTACTATGTCCCTCTCTGAACTTTCTTAGGTTTCATTACATCTTTTTCATCAAATGATGTCTATTAGTAAAGTGCATTTTCAGGGTGGGGCAGATCTAGTGCTGAATATTTTGTCATATTTGTGTGAAAAATGCTGAATGTCCTCCTCGCTGCCAGACCAGATCATGGCTAGCAGTTGCCTCACGACAGAATTTATTTTCTTGTGGCTATGGTTGTATCCTAGTACACATCACAGACATGGCAGCAAGAACTGACAGATTCCAGTTTGCTGATAGACATTTCTACAGTTTTATCTGCGTTGTTCATATTAAGAATCAGTGTCTCATGCGGGATAAATGCAATCATTTTGCTGAGTCGTCCACATTACTCAGAATTGGCAGGTTGGGATATATATGCAAAACAGTAAGACATCTGTTAACCCCTTGTGCTTTCATTTTTTGCTTCCCTTCTTCCCAGAGCCATAACTTTTTTTTATTTTTAGTCAATATAGCTGTATGATGGCTTGATTTTTGCGGGACAAGTTGCACTTTTGAATGACACCATTGATTTTACCATATAGCATACTTGAAAACAGGAAAAACTCCAAGTGCGGTGAAATTGAAATTGCAACAAAAAGTGCAATTCTACAATTTTTTGTAAAATTGGAGGCTTTTATTTACCATGTTCACTAGATGCTAAAACTGACCTGGCAATATGATTCTTAAGGTCAGTACGAGTTCGTAGATACCAAACATGTATAGGTTCTTTTTTATTTAAGTAGTGAAAAAAAATCCAAAGTTTGAAAAAAAAAAAGAAAAATTTGCTTATGCCACCATTTTCCGAGACCCGTAGCATCTCTATTTTTTGGGATCTGGGGCTGATTGAGGGCTTAATTTTTGCATGCCAAGCTGACGTTTTTATTGATACCATATTTGGGTAGATACGCTGTTTTGGTCGCCTGTTATTGCATTTTATTGCAATGCTGTGGCGGCCAAAAAAACGTAATTCTGGCATTTCAGTTTATTTTCTTGTTACGCTGTTTACTGATTTGATTAATTGTGTTTATATTTTGATAGATCGGACATTTCTGAATGCAGCGGTACCAAATATGTGTATTTTTTAATAGTTTTATTTTGAATGGGGCAAAAGGGGGGTGATTTCAACTTTTGTGTTTTTTTTATTTTTTTTTATATATTTTTTAAAACTTTTTTTTTATCACTGGCTTCAATAGTCACTTTAGGAGGACTTCAGCCCTGTTTTGGGTAGCAAAAACCACAATATAGCCTGTGGCCTCTGTTCCCAGGAAATTAACAATGACAGGCACCGGGGTCTTCTGCGCACCCCCAGCTGTTATGACAACCCATCAATCGTGATCATATGACAGGGACGTCGATGGGCGGTACTGGTGACGCGCTTCCAGCCAGAGCATTTTAAATGCCCCTGTCAGTGACTGACAGCCGCCAGTGGATCTCGGTTCCACTCGTGGCTGTTAGAGGCACATGACAACTGATCTGATCAGGGGAAGATGCAAGCTCAGTGCCGGAGACTGCATCAAAGGCAGGGACACGACCTTGGATGTATCTATATGTCCAAGGTCGTTAAGGACTGGGAGATTTTTTTTCTCCCCTTTTTCCAGCCATAACTTTTTTATTATTCCATCAACATAGCTGTATGAGGGCTAGATTTTTACTGGACAAGTTGTAAGTTTGTAAATTTGACAGCATTAATTTTAACATTCAATGTACTAGAAAATGGGGAAAAAATTCCAAATGCAGTGAAATTGTGAAAAAAATATAATTCCGCATTGTTTTTTGGGGTTTTTGTTTTCATGGCTTTCATTCTATGGTAAAAATTACTTTGAAACATGATTCTCCAGGTCAGTATGTTTTCGACAATACCAAACCTCCATAGATTACTGTAAGTTTGTAAAAAAAAAAAATGTATTGGTCTTTGTCACCATTTTCCAAGACCCATAGCATGCTGTGTGACAAACTGTAGGTTTTATTGATATTTGGGGCGTATACAACATTTTGTTTGTTTTGTTTTCTGTTTGTTTTCTGTTTTGTTTTTTTTAGGGAGGAGTGGTGACTAAAAAAATGGAATTTAATCAGTTTTTATTTTTTTATCGTTATGGCTTTTACCATATGGGTTTATTTTAAATGCCGCTTTCAGAGATTGGCAGTAGCATTTAAATGGTTAACAGAAGCAATCAGCGTTCAGCTCTGGCTGCTGCTGTTAGATACAGATGCTAGCTGTGTAACATAGCCGGCACCAGCGGCATGATCACCCCCAAAACCAGTGTCAGGGATTCGAACAAGCAACGACACCGGGGAGATCACACGATATCTCACCGTGCTGTCACGCTGTCAGTATTTCGTCCAGAATCGCGAGCACGCGATCCAGACTACTCACAACGTGGATATCGGAAAGCGACCAGTGAGAGTATGGCGTCACACCTCTGGGTTCCAAAGCCTGGAATCCGTGTTTATGCCCTCTGCACTGTCACTGTCAGCTTCACAATAGCCCAATTATTATTATTATTCTTTGCCAGCACCGTCCAGATTTGAAATATATACAGGCCTGGGCGGACGCTTGCGTTTTGGTAGCGTATATGGCTTCGGGGAGGGAATGATTACAGGACAAAAGAAACAGAACTATTAAATTTTTTATTTAATCCAAAAGGGAGGCAATGTAAAGGAAAAATATATATACAAGGATGTTACAAACGAGACATTAAAATACATAAGCAGTTACTGTTAGAATCTACAGTACAGACCAAAAGTTTGGACACACTTTCTCATTTAAAGATTTTTTGTATTTTCATGACTTTGAAAATTGTACATTCACACTGAATGCACCAAAACTATGAATTAACACATGTGGAATTATATACTTAACAAAAAAGTGTGAAACAGCTGAAAATATGTCTTATATTCTTGGTTCTTCAAAGTAACCACCTTTTGCTTGGATGACTGCTTTGCACACTCCTGGCATTCTCTTGATGAGCTTCAAGAGGTAGTCACCGGAAATGGTTTTCACTTCACAGGTGTGCCCTTTCAGGTTTAATAAGTGGGATTTCTTGCCTTATAAATGGGGTTGGGACCATCAGTTGTGTTGTGCAGAAGTCTGGTGGATACACAGCTGATAGTCCTACTGAATAGACTGTTAGAATTTGTATTATGGCAAGAAAAAAGCAGCCAAGTAAAGAAAAACGAGTGGCCATCATTACTTTAAGAAATGAAGGTCAGTCAGTCCGAAAAATTGGGCAAACTTTGAAAGTGACCCCAAGTGCAGTTGCAAAAACCATCAAGCGCTACAAAGAAACTGGCTCACATGAGGACCGCCCCAGGAAAGGAAGACCAAGAGTCACCTCTGCTTCTGAGGATAAGTTTATCCGAGTCACCAGCCTCAGAAATCGCAGGTTAACAGCAGCTCAGATTAGAAACCAGGTCAATGCCACACAGAGTTGCAGCAGCAGACACATCTCTACAACAACTGTTAAGAGGAAACTTTGTGCAGTAGGCCTTCATGGTAAAATAGCTGCTAGGAAACCACTGCTAAGGACAGGCAACAAGCAGAAGAGACTTGTTTGGGCTAAAGAACACAAGGAATGGACATTAGACCAGTGGAAATCTGTGCTTTGGTCTGATGAGTCCAAATTTGAGATCTTTGGTTCCAACCACCGTGTCTTTGTGCGACACAGAAAAGGTGAACGGATGGACTCTACATGCCTGGTTCCCACCGTGAAGCATGGAGGAGGAGGTGTGATGGTGTGGGGGTGCTTTGCTGGTGACACTGTTGGGGATTTATTCAAAATTGAAGGCATACTAAACCAGCATGGCTACCACAGCATCTTGCAGCGGCATGCTATTCCATCCGGTTTGCGTTTAGTTGGACCATCATTTATTTTTCAACAGGACAATGACCCCAAACACACATCCAGGCTGTGTAAGGGCTATTTGACCAAGAGGGAGAGTGATGGGATGCTACACCAGATGACCTGGCCTCCACATTCACCAGACCTGAACCCAATCGAGATGGTTTGGGGTGAGCGGGACCGCAAAGTGAAGGCAAAAGGGCCAACAAGTGCTAAACATCTCTGGGAACCCCTTCAAGATTGTTGGAAGACCATTTCCGGTGACTACCTCTTGAAGCTCATCATGAGAATGCCAAGAGTGTGCAAAGCAGTCATCAAAGAAAAAGGTGGCTACTTTGAAGAACCTAGAATATAAGACATATTTTCAGTTGTATCACACGTTTTCGTTAAGTATATAATTCCACGTGTGTTAATTCATAGTTTTGATGCCTTCAGTGTGAATGTACAATTTTCATAGTCATGAAAATACAGAAAAATCTTTAAATGAGAAGGTGTGTCCAAACTTTTGGTCTGTACTGTATGTTGTTTTACTATCGGCCATCTTGTTGTGGTTTGCTTGCTTCTAGTCTTTTCCTCTGGTGCTGGGTTTCTTGGTCACGTGATCTCTGCACTCTTTATTACCCTGCACCTGGCCCCCAGGTGTCTGCACCTGACCCCCTGGTCCCTGCTGGACATCAGTGTTGTATCGCTCGTGCTCTGGCTAAATAGCCTTGTTTAGTTCTTCTTGCTTTTGACTATAGTTATTCTGGGACTTCTTGTTCCACCAGTTTTTATTTTCTGTAATTTGTGTTTCTGCTACTAGCTTTTCTGTTAGGAGGTCTCCTGCTTTTGCTCCCAGTCCTTAGATCTTTTAGGGACCCCTTTTTACCCCTCCTACAGGTCTTCGTTTGAGTTCAGTGCAGGAGTTTCGGTGGGGCTATTCATAAGGAATAGGGCACCCACCCCAGCGTAGGGTTAAGCTGAGTCTCAGTGCAGGGACAGCTTTTCCCTCTTATTCCTTAGTTCTAAGTTGCAGAACATAACAGTATGTCCAGCCCCGTTTAAAAAAAAAAAAAAAAACAGAAGGTTTTTTTTTTCTCCCTCTCCTCTCCTCTTCCAGGATTTTCTTCAGTATGGTTTCCGTCCAGGAACTTGGTCAACGCCTGCAAGGGTTATCTTTGGAGGTTGCCGATCTTCAGCAGTACGTGAGTAAATACCATGCAGAACGCTATGAAGAACCTAAGGTAGGATTACCTGAGTGTTTCTCGGGGAAACGACAGGATTTTTTTTCATTTAAAAATGCTTGTTTGTTGTATTTTTGGCTCAGACCTAGATCTTCTGGTAATGAACTACAGCGTGTAGGAATTATTAATGTCTCTATTGCGTAAGGAACCTCAAATCTGGGCGTTTTCCTTGTCTCCTGATGATCATTGTCTGAGGTCTGTGGAAGCATTTTTTAATGCCATGGGTTTGCTGTATGATGATCCTGATCGGGTTGCATCAGCCAAGGCAAAGCTCAGACGTCTCAAACAGGGTTCTCTTGATGCTGAGAGTTATTGCACCTGTTCAGACGATGGTCGGCAGAGGTCAGGTGGAATGACCCTGCACTCAAGTTTCAGTTTCTGGCAGGCTTCAGTGAAAGGGTTAAAGATTTGCTCATTGCATTCCTTGCACCTGATACTCTGCAAGTTGCCATGCAGTTAGCTATCCGTGTGGATAGAAGGTTGAGGGATATACAGAATGAGGAGAAGTTGCCTGTATTGTTGGATTCTGTTTCTCACGGTATTCCTGCCGACACTGGGGACCCTATGCAGGTCGGGGCAATATCATCCCGTTCCAGGGAGAGGGACAGGAGGTTTTCTGAGGGACTTTGCTTGTATTGCGGTAAGGCTGATCATTTTTTAAAGCAATGTGAGGTTCGCTTAAGGAAAGAAAAAAAAATGGACAGTAGAAATAACACTCCTGTTCGCATTGCATGTTTATGTTCTGCTGGGGTGTTTTTTCCTGGTAATACCACCTGTCAGGGTCGTTTAATTGAGTTTCAGGATATGGTGGATTGTGGTTCTGCACTTAATTTGATTGATCAACAATTTCTTGAAAAGTATAAGTTTGATTCTGAACCTTTGTCGTCTCCTTTTCCTGAGGTGGCGAGTGATAATACTCCCCTGGAGCATAAGAGCATTCTTCGAAAGGTCACTGGGTTTCCGCTTACTACAAATATGGAACATCAGGAGCAGATTGACTTATTTGTGCTTGCTAAGTTGCCGTCTCCGGTCATCCTGGGGTTGCCCTGGTTAAAAGTGCATAATCCTTTGCTGGACTGGTCGGCTAGTTCCATAAGATCCTGGGGTCAGGGGTGTTATGGTAAGTGTTGTAATGTTCACATTGCGGCTGTTGTGAAGGGGGAGTTACCTGAACCCATTCAGGATTTTTGGAGGGCTTTTTCGGAGGTGGAGTCAAAAGCTTTACCACCTCATAGAGATTACGATTGCGCTATTGACTTCGTCCCTGATGCTAAGCTCCCTAAGAGCCGGTTGTTTAATCTGACAATTCCCGAAAGGGAGGCTTTGAAGGAGTGCCTTCAGACTAGTTTAGCTGCAGGTCACATAAGACCCTCTAAGTCTCCTGTGGCGGTTGGGTTCTTTTTTGTCAAAAAGAAGGATGGGGGTCTTAGGCCATGTCTGGATTTTCGGGAGATTAATAAGATCACTGTGCGCAATCCTTACCCATTACCACTTATTCCGGATTTGTTTAACTAATTGACCGGAGCTAAATGGTTGTCTAAGATTGACCTTCGTGGAGCATATAATTTGCTGCAGGTGAAGGACGGAGATGAATGGAAGACAGCTTTTAACACCCCGGAAGGACATTTTGAGTGTTTGGTGATGCCTTTTGGGCTTACTAATGTAGCACCCTGAGGATTCGGCTGCTACAGGGGTATTACACCTCAAGCCAGAGGTGTGGTATTCCACTCCCGGGTAAGGATGGAGTGTGGAACTGAGCTCAGTTAGCTGCATGCACTACACACATCCCATTTCCGGGGAACAGACCGATGGTACTCCCACTAGAGAAATGTGCAGGTACGACAGTGTCTGTTCCTGGCTGGAGTGGGAGGGGGGTGGAACATCCCAGTAGTGTAGGGGCAGATAGGGGGAGCAGTCTGGGTAGTGCTAGGAGCTCATTCGGTGCTGGTCACCTGAGCTCACACATAGAGGGAGTATATAAGGTGGGCACCATCTTAGGACAGGGTCTTTTGCAGAGTGAGGTCAGTCTGTCAGAGTTGGGTCAGAGAAGCAGAGCAGAGGAGAAGAGCAGCTCCAAGGCCAAGAGAGAGAGAGAGGAGAAAGAAAGACCCAGAGGGGGAGAAAGAAGGAACTCCAAGAGCCCAAATTAGACCAGAGGGTGAAGAGTTGGCAACAGGGTACCGGATCCCAAGCTGGCAGAGGCTACAGCACACCTTAGCCAGGAACCGGAGGTCGTGGGCAGGACCGATCTGCCACGATCACCCACTAAATCCACCCGGAAGGCAGACCAGGAATAGGGTCAGGGAACCCAGAGACAAGGGTTTACCACCAAGAGGCCCGAGGGAGCCGGACATAGGTGGATCCCTGGTGGGGAAGGCCAGAGAAGAGGACAGGACAGAAAGGGAGCTCAGGACCACGCTCCAGAATCACCTGGAGGTTGGCTGAGTCCAGGACCTGGTGGACGCAGCACGGCTCGGGTGGTCACTTAAGGCCGGAGTGACCAGAACAACTGCAGTAAGTAAACAAACCCTGAACTGCACAGCCCGACTCTGAGTCTCATTTCCATCCTCGCTGCACCACCACAACCCCCATCCTCTGCAACTGACCCCCTGAGGCTATACCCCTCCCGTTGGGGGTTATACTACCTGAGCTGCACATACATCACCAGCCTCAGCGGACCCTGCTGCAGCGGCGGCCGTATTGACCGCAATTCAACGGGTGGCGTAGTCGACACAAAAGAACATCTAGTAACATCATAAGGACTACCACACACTGAGCTTGACACCCTGGGCACGGACCGGGTCACAGCCACTCGGAGACTACAACCCCCATCTGATCCGGCTCCGGGTATCCCTAACAGCACTGGCCCAGGGGGCGCGTCAACTTTGGCGTAGTCGGCAGGATTACGTGCCCGCAACAACCGGGTACTGCGTGCCTGAAGAAAAGTTCACCGTTACCTCGGGAAGAGGTCTCCTGCCGGTTCCGGAGGGTCCCCGCCATCGGGCCCCATCACAGGTCGTTTCCCGCCGGTTGTCCGCCATTTGCAGCTTTTTCCCGCCATCCATGGAGTTTCCCGCCACTGGGAGACGATTCCCGCCATTTCCAAAGATTTCCCGCCTTGGAAGAGCGGACGCCATTATGGGCGTGCCAGAGGGTGGCAAGAGGCCACCTCCCATCGTGGGCCAGGTCGAAGAATGGCGCCAAAAGCGGAAACCGCGCCCACCAACAGAGACTGTGATGCTGGAAGTGTCCATCAGCGTAAGAGAACTGCCCCTGGAACTGACAATCACAAAGTTGCCCCGGGACCACCCTCAATGTGGGCGGAGACAGAACAAGAGAGCAAAGATGGGTGTCGCCTGGAGCAGTCTGGAGAGAGCGCACCCGGAGACAAGACGTCTGGAGGGAGAGTCAGGCAGCACCGACCCAGTGGTCAGGAGCCTGTTGCAGGTCGCCACTCCAGAAGGCCTGCTGGAGATCCTAACACAGCTCCCCCGAGACCGGGAGTGTGCACAGACTGCGCTGGAGGGCCTCGCACGGAGGATGGCCCGGGTACAGCGAGAGACGTTGGCGGAGTGGAGCCGAGAGATGGCCCAGCAGACCGAAATCCGTCAGCGGAGCACGCCACCCGAGACGAGGAGACAGACCGCCTCTGAGGATGGCGCAGGAGGAATGAAGGCAGGAGACGGCGCCGAGAAGGGAGCTGAACGGACGGACGCAGGTAAAGGGGACGTCTCTACCCCGAGCCGGGAAACCGCGTGCCTGCCCCAGCTCCCCGTCGCAGAGCCCGAAATTCCCCCTGCCGTGCCCGTCGCTGCATCGTCACCGCCGCCGACTGGGCCTCAACCGGAAACCGCGGCCGCGACCCCTGTGACGTCACACGCCTCGACCTCGAGCGTGGCCAAGCAGGAAATACCACCGGCCTGGTCGCAAGGCCTAGTAACTCCGGGCGCCGCAATACCAACAGCGCCCCCTACCTCCGCGGAGCCACCGGCCTGGTCGCAAGGCCGAGTAACCCAAGGCGCCGCCGTTCTTACGGTGCCCTTTGCCTTTAGGGTGCCCCAAGCCTGGTCGCAAGGCCTGGTCAACCCGGGCGCCGCTACCATCAACCCGCCCTCAACATCTAGAGTGCCGCACCTGGGTGAAAATCTATTCGCCCAGCATACGTGCCCGGATGGGCAGCCCTTTATATGGCCACCGGAGTTTCACCATCCCCGACTCCGGAAAGAGAGACCCCTAGACGAGCCCCTGATTCCGGCTCCGAAGCCTGTAAAGAGGACCTCGCCCCCGCTGGAGGAGGCACAGTTCGAGTGGGACCCCACCGGAGAAGACCTCATGGGGTTCACTCAGGAGACTCGGGCGGCCGCAGCGGAGCGTGCAGAGTGCTGCCGGCAGCAGCTCGAGGTCTTCGAGAGGGAGCGGAGAGAGAGGCGGGTCCGGGAACAGCAAGCGCAGATAAGGAGCGCGGAGCAGAAGAGCCGGACCAGGAGGAATCCCCGTGCAGCACATGGTCCCCCTTCCACCGGGACTGTGATAAAATTCAACATGCAGCATGGATGGGGCTTTATTAGAGACCATCATACCCCCGGCGACGTCTTTGTGACCCGCAGAGACGTAGAAAGCCATCTGCCGGAGGGACACAGAGGTCGTGACCTGTATGTAGGGGACGAGGTCACCTTCACCCGGCACAAATGTGCCAAAGGACCCTACGCCCTCCATGTGCATCGCCTGACGGAGGAGGAGCTGCGGTGTGAGGAGGAGCAAGAGGACCCGGACGGGTCTGAAGAATCTAAAGAAGGAGCAGGAGGACGCCGTCGTTGAAGTACGGTAGAGAGAGACTGTATAAAGTTGCCCGTCAGGGTACCAAGAACTGTTACTTATTTAAAATGTGTTCCCCGTTGGGACCAGCCAAGAGTGAACTGTTAACCCCGTGTGTCCCTAGTTCCTAATACCTGGCCGAGGACTGAGAGCGGCCATATTCCCTTTGTATATAGTTGCGCTTCCTAAAGCGCCCCCTACCGGTTTTATAGGAAACCGTGTTTCTTCAAGAGACTGTCGCACTTTACCCGGTCACAAGTTGCACCGTGGCCGGAGGAACAAGAGTGTTATTTATGATAAGTTTTATATGAAAAGTTTATGCTGATAATATATGATGTTTTATATGTTTATGTTTTATGAAAAAAAAAATGTATGTTTGTGGATGTTTATATCTTACAGCCCGAGGACGTGCTGTGATTTACCAGGGGGGAATGTAGCACCCTGAGGATTCGGCTGCTACAGGGGTATTACACCTCAAGCCAGAGGTGTGGTATTCCACTCCCGGGTAAGGATGGAGTGTGGAACTGAGCTCAGTTAGCTGCATGCACTACACACATCCCATTTCCGGGGAACAGACCGATGGTACTCCCACTAGAGAAATGTGCAGGTACGACAGTGTCTGTTCCTGGCTGGAGTGGGAGGGGGGTGGAACATCCCAGTAGTGTAGGGGCAGATAGGGGGAGCAGTCTGGGTAGTGCTAGGAGCTCATTGGGTGCTGGTCACCTGAGCTCACACATAGAGGGAGTATATAAGGTGGGCACCATCTTAGGACAGGGTCTTTTGCAGAGTGAGGTCAGTCTGTCAGAGTTGGGTCAGAGAAGCAGAGCAGAGGAGAAGAGCAGCTCCAAGGCCAAGAGAGAGAGAGAGGAGAAAGAAAGACCCAGAGGGGGAGAAAGAAGGAACTCCAAGAGCCCAAATTAGACCAGAGGGTGAAGAGTTGGCAACAGGGTACCGGATCCCAAGCTGGCAGAGGCTACAGCACACCTTAGCCAGGAACCGGAGGTCGTGGGCAGGACCGATCTGCCACGATCACCCACTAAATCCACCCGGAAGGCAGACCAGGAATAGGGTCAGGGAACCCAGAGACAAGGGTTTACCACCAAGAGGCCCGAGGGAGCCGGACATAGGTGGATCCCTGGTGGGGAAGGCCAGAGAAGAGGACAGGACAGAAAGGGAGCTCAGGACCACGCTCCAGAATCACCTGGGGGTTGGCTGAGTCCAGGACCTGGTGGACGCAGCACGGCTCGGGTGGTCACTTAAGGCCGGAGTGACCAGAACAACTGCAGTAAGTAAACAAACCCTGAACTGCACAGCCCGACTCTGAGTCTCATTTCCATCCTCGCTGCACCACCACAACCCCCATCCTCTGCAACTGACCCCCTGAGGCTATACCCCTCCCGTTGGGGGTTATACTACCTGAGCTGCACATACATCACCAGCCTCAGCGGACCCTGCTGCAGCGGCGGCCGTATTGACCGCAATTCAACGGGTGGCGTAGTCGACACAAAAGAACATCTAGTAACATCATAAGGACTGCCACACACTGAGCTTGACACCCTGGGCACGGACCGGGTCACAGCCACTCGGAGACTACAACCCCCATCTGATCCGGCTCCGGGTATCCCTAACAGCACTGGCCCAGGGGGCGCGTCACTAACGCACTTGCATTTTTTCAAAATTTCATCAATGACATTCTGAGACCCTTGATTGGTAGGAGTGTTATTGTTTATCTAGATGACATTTTGATTTATTCATCGGATCTTGAGTCTCATTGGCAGAGAGTCCACGAAGTTCTTCAGATACTGAGAGATAACGCACTCTTTGCTAAATTCGAGAAGTGTCTGTTTGCTGTCCAGAAAATTAGTTTTTTTGGGTTACTTTGTCTCTTGTAATGGTTTTGAGATGGACCAGGTGAAAGTTCAGACTGTGCTGGAGTTGCCGAGGCCTGAGGGTTTGAAGTCCGTACAGAGATTTTTGGGGTTTGCCAATTATTACAGGAAATTCATAAAGAATTTCTCTGTCATCGATAAACCCATCACTGATCTCACCAAGAAGGGTGCTAATACAGTCCAATGGTCCACTGAGGCTGTTGAAGCTTTTGAGTATCTCAAGGAGAGGTCCAGCTCTGCTCCTGTTCTTATCCAGACGGATGAGACCAAGCCATTTTTGGTTGATGTGGATGCCTCATCTATAGGCGTAGGGGCAGTTCTGTCCCAGGAGGGTGAGGATGGGGTGCATCCCTGTGCTTTCTTTTCAAAAAAAATTTCTGAGACAGAGCTCAACTATGATGTTGGGATTCTTGAGTTGTTGGCTATTAAACTCGCGTTCGAGCATTGGTGACATTTTTTGGAGGGGGCTCGACATCCTATACAGGTTTTCACTGATCATAAGAATTAGATTTATCTGGACGCAGCTAAACATTTGAATGCCTGTCAGGCTAGGTGGGCACTGTTTTTTGCCCGGTTCAATTTTTCCGTAACCTTTGTCCCGGGGACAAAGAATGCTAAGGCTGACACTTTGTCTCGTAATTTCTCTCCAGCGGTGAATGCTGAGAGGGAGGAGTGTATTTTGCAGAGAGGGGTGGTGGTGGCCTCATTGGATTCTGAGTTGGAGAATAACATCCTAGGAGCTCAGAGTGCGGCACCAACTAACACTCCGTTTGGTAATTGTTTGTGCCTAGAGCCTTGAGGAGATCTTTGTTTGTTGAATGTCATGAGTCTCGGTTGGTGGGTCACCCAGGGATTTTGAAAACTAGGAAGTCTATCGGTCTGAGTTTCTGGTGGCCAGGGTGGCAAAGGGAAGTCATCAAGTGGGTGCATCAGCATTCTGTGTGCGCTAGGTCGAAGGCTTCTCACGCTCCGGCTGCGGGATTGCTATGGTCCTTGGAAGTTCCTAGTTCACCATGGATGCACCTTGCCATGGATTTTATCACCGATCTGCCTTTATTGGAGGGTTTTTCTGTCATCTGGGCTGTTATGGACCGGTTTAGTAAAATGTGTCATCTGGTTCCGTTCAACAAGTTACCTTGCGCCAAGACTCTTGCTAAGGCTTTTGTGAAGGAGATTGTCAGGCTCCATGGTGTTCCCACAGACATTGTTTCCAATAGAGGACCACAGTTTGTAGCTCGCTTTTGGCGTGCTTTTTGTGACAGATTGAAAATTCATTTGTCATTCTCATCGGGGTATCATCCAGAGTCCAATGGACAGACTGAAAGGAAGAACCAGGATGTCGAGCAGTTTTTGAGATGTTTTGTGGCAGACAATCAGTTTTCTACCACTTGCAGAGTTTGCCCTTAATAATCATACTTCCTCCTTGGCTAGTTGTTCTCCTTTTTTTTGTTGTACTGGCAGGTATCCTTCTTTTGGTCCATTTTCCAAAGTTGGGGCTGCTGTACCGGAGGAGGACAATTTTTCTGGTGATTTGGAGAGGGTTTGGACCAGTGTACGCCTGAACCTTAAAGAGGCTAACAGGAGATCAAAAAGGTATTTTGACAAAAAAAGAAAGGAGTCCTTGTTTGCTGTTGGGGATATGGTTTGGTTGTCCTCTAGGAATCTTCGTTTGAAAATTCCTTCTAAAAAACTGGGGCCTAAATTTGTGGGTCCTTTCAAAGTGGCTCAGATTGTCAACTCGGCAGCTGTGAGGTTGGGCATTCCCTCGTCCTGGAGGATTAATTCTGTGTTTCATGTGCCGTTACTTAAGAAGGCACAGACTCCTGATTAACAAGCGAAACCTACTGTTCCTCCTGTGGATGAGGACGGTGAATTTGAGATTTCTCGCATTTTGGATTCCAGGTGGCATAGAGGAAGATTACAGTATCTTGTGTCCTGGAGAGGTTTTGGCCCCGAGGATAATTCCTGGGTGAAGGCCGAGGATGTCTTGGCCTCAAGGCTAATTAAGGCTTTTCACAGGAGATTTCCTGGTAAGGCTCGGCCTAGAGGATCCGAAGGATCCTCGTAAAAGGGGAGGTACTGTTAGAATCTATGTTGTTTTACTATCGGCCATCTTGTTGTGGTTTGCTTGCTTCTAGTCTTTTCCTCTGGTGCTGGGTTTCTTGGTCACGTGATCTCTGCACTCTTTATTACCCTGCACCTGGCCCCCATTCCCTGCTGGACATCAGTGTTGTATCACTCGTGCTCTGGCTAAGTAGCCTTGTTTAGTTCTTGCTTTTGACTATAGTTATCCTGGGACTTCTTGTTCCACCAGTTTTGTTTTCTTTAATTTGTATTTCTGCTACTAGCTTTTCTGTTAGGAGGTCTCCTGCTTTTGCTCCCAGTCCTTAGAACTTTTAGGGACCCCTTTTTCCCCCTCCTACAGGTCTTCGTTTGAGTTCAGTGCAGGAGTTTCGGTGGGCCTATTCATAAGGAACAGGGCACCCACCCCAGCATAGGGTTAAGCTGAGTCTCAGTGCAGGGACAGCTTTTCCCTCTTATTCCTTAGTTCTAAGTTGCAGAACATAACAGTTACACAAATAAAACAGGATAAAAGGAGAAACCTACACTATAAAGACCGCTGCGACGATTCAATATAGGTGGAGGGGAGACGCTCAGTTTACTGTTATCAAACAGGGTCCTCCACTATGATAGACATATACTCCGGGCAATGAACACGGCTTCAGCCTAAACAAACTATTTTATGCTGAAGGGAGAGACCCCCCTGTGATGACATCACAGGGGCTGGGCTTCACCCTTCAGATTTGTATTAAAAACCTGTTTTTTTGGATAACTCATCGCGCATTGATCCCAGAAGCCCAAAAGTGATATCATATTTTCTATTATGATTTTACCTTCATGTAGAGCCCACACATCGCATAGCTGCAGTCTGCTATTCTAGTGTTTTTGCGCTACAGCTCCCTGATTTTGCTTACAGCCCTGGAAAACTATGGATGCATTCCTAGGCTGGTTCGGTCACTAAAAATATGGGTCCCGTTATTGTCAGACGCACGGAACATACAATATTTCATGTTTCGTTTCATAGTCGGATTGTCTGGAGATTTCTGTTAAACTCTCTTTGAAACTTGGGAAAGCAATTTTCCCAGTTACATGCAAATTAGTGCAACCCTGCCATTAATTACCCCCTGCCTCTTCCAGGGACAAGATGCTTGCTTCTAAATGAAGTTATAACACTACTTGGCTGGCATTTGTTTGTGTAAGGCCTTACTCATGACTGTGTTAATTGGGGCTTTGTGCTGAGCAAAAGGGGACAGCTTGGTACTGACAAGTGGTGAGGGGAATAAGGGAGGGGGTGAATATCTATGTCAGGCAAATATGGAAGAACATTTTCCTGACATTAATATTTCCCTGACAACCACACATGTACATGTGCGTGATTTTGCGTTAAAGGGTTAAGGATATAACAAGTATAGAGTCTGATGACTTACAAGGTATAACATTTCCATTCTTTGTTCTCCTGCAAACATTTAGCATCATGTGGCCAGACCAGTTTAACCAGTATCACTGTGAAACATCTCTTTGTGGGCTCTGCTTGTGACAGCTCTTCCAGATCATTCAACTGATATTTTGCAGCATACTGATTGGTGAAGGGAGTCATGTACAGATCCAATCATAGTTTATCACAGTTTATGTTCTAAAAATACAGTTATTTATCAGGTTTCTAAAAGAAGGGGATTTTGTTGTATATAGAAAACAAGTATAGTTTGTATAATTTTGTACAAAAAACAGTAGGGCATATATATATATATATATATATATAATATATATGTGATATATATGTGTATATATATATATAATGTCATCTAATTCTTGTAAAGTGCAAAATTAATCTAGTTTTTACGCATAAATCTTCAAAATTGCACACACAATTCATGATTTTTTCTGTCTTGACCTGTTTTCGCAACCCTCAAAAAGCCATACGTTTCACAAAATCGTGCAAAAATGTAGCAAAAATACTGGTGTACTTAAAAATAGACCAGGTGGTGACTGGAGTGGAGTTGCGCTAAATTTTGCGACATTTTAAAAAGTTGCAATTGATGAATCAGGCAAAAACATCTGGAATCACAAAACTCCACCCACAAAGCAGAAAACAAAACAGAAAACACAGGTAAGCACATATAAAATAGACTTTAAAAAAGGTGGAAATAGAGTAATGAATTAGGTGCAGATAAAGAAAAAGCGCAAACATACAAAACTAGACAAAAAACAGGCACAAATGTTGAATTGCAGCAATAGTAAATATGTTGCAGGGTGTGAAAGAGTTTTCTGGTGCAATTTATATTACAAATTAGTTTCTTAAATATGCACTAATATTTAGTTGATATAAATAATAATTATGCAAGAAAAGTATCTTCATTCTTGTAGGCATTGTAACAGGTATAAAATAATTATCTGGCATCAGAGATTAGAGCAGCAGTCAAAGTCTGCTCATTATGTCACTTATACTAACAGATATTACCCTAATCTGTTTAGTTTTGGCTCCATTTTTACAAAATTCTGTCACAATCTATCACCGTCTCAAAATTAGTTGCTGACATGCTAAGGTTCTGTTCACATTTACACTTATCATTTCCATTACTTTTTACAGGGGCAGAATACTGAAATTGACAGAAGTATTGGGTACTGCAAATGATGACAGCAAGGGCACTCAACAGACCCCACTGACTATTGCTGACAGGTTAGGTTCAGAAATATAAGCACAGTGATCGAATCTTTGTGAGTTTGGTTCTGCATGCCACTATTTTTAATTTAAAATTGAACAACTGAGATGCAATTGAAGGGTAGACTTTCATGTTCAATTAAAGGGGTTGACCTATTGAACTGGTGTAGGTTCTCAGTTTCTTGCTTTGGAAGGATAAACATTTTAATGATTGATGTCCTTCCAAAGATACTTTATCTATTTCCAACTATATCATCTAATCCTCCTAAATCCTTTTTTTCACAAGCTCAAATCATTATCATCCAAGTTTATCTGGGGTACCTCGAGATCTACATTCTCCTTCACTGTTCTGACACAATCTAGAACACGAGGGGAGCCGGAGCTCCAGACTTTTAGACATATCATAAAGCCTCCTCGCTTAACGGTATGCTAAATTTAATCATAAAGCCCTCTAACAAACTATGGGCTGAGTTGGAAGAGTCTTTGAATCTGGTCCCTCTAGATAGACTCCACTAAGGGGGTCGCATTTTGTATTCCAGAGCACCATTCTAATCACCTCTATACCACACTATCCTATCTACATGGGATAGGATAATACTCAAACATAATATTTCCTCAATTCCGGGTCCTATATCTCCGCTTCTGTGCAGTGCACAAGACCCTAAAGTATTCAAATTTATTGGGCTCGGTTAAAAATCCAATCTTCCAGATGAGCCATGTTACTTCAGCACAAGGTCTGCAGCCTATTGAAAACTTAATAGCAACAGGTCGCTCCTATGGTGAGGCCTGGATGGAGTACAGCCATATATAGTCTCTTCCACTCTATACCACATAGAGAGATTTGGATGAGACCCTTAATAGAGTTCGAAAAACACTGCATAAAAGAAAGAGGTGCCTCTTCATTGTGTTTTTCTGGTATGTGGAATGTTGAGGGGAGAGAAAGACATAAATACCTTGGCTCCGTTTCAGAGATTATGGGAAAAGGAGCTTAATAGAACACTCTCCCCTGAGGAGCGGGGGAAGATCTTTACTCTCAGTCATAGAATCTCTAGATCTTATCAAGTACAGGAAACTAATTATAAGATTCTGTCCAGATGGTATAGGGCCCCCGACCGCATTCATCTAATGTTGCCTGATACCTCTGACAAATATTGGAGATGTAACTCTGAGGCAGGTATTATGACTCACATTTGGTGGGCTTGTCCGAGTATCAACAAACTCCTGCAGTTCTATTTTTAATTTAACATAATTTTTTGGAGCTAACCTTCAAAACATCCCAGAAGCTGCTATGCTTCCGATATCTACCCCATCCATCAAGAAGGGTGTCTTCCGAATTTTCCTGATAGCAACAAGACAAGTTATTTCTCATCATTAGAGATCACCCACACCCTAGTCCAAACTTGAAAGGGTAATCTCAGATGACTGGCTGCGTTCTGGGTCCTATGAATATACAGTACGAGGGCATGGCTCCCATGGTCGTCCTTTAGAAGTTCCCCTGACTGTGAGATCTGGTTAAGCCCTACATAGTGAACTTGTAATACCGTAAAGGTTTATACTGAAGTTAACTTTGTTAAATTCCCTTTACTTTCTGTGTTTTCCCTATATGTTTCTCCCTCTTTATGTTCCATGTTTCCCTCCCTTCCCATGTGATTCCTTATGTATGATATAGACTAAGACTAATGTAATGAGAAATGCTATCTAAGTAATGAGAACCTTTTCTCATTACTTTTTACAAGAGTGAATATTAGAGTGCCTTAATAAGCAATTATGTAAATGAATTTATGTTAACACAATTTGGCATGTAGATTTTGATATTTACCTTCTGAAATGTTAATTGTTGATATTTGAAAATAAAATATAAACTTATTGAACCATAATTAAAGGGGTTGAATAAAAATATCCTGTGAAACATTTAGGAATTGCAACCATTTTTCTTCAAAGCCTCCTCATTTCAAAATTAATTGGATAGATTAACTTTACCATAAATAAAATGTTCATTTTTATTAATATTAATTATTAAATGTAATAATTTGTAGAGAATTATTTGCAGGCAATGACTGCCTGAAGTCTGGAATCCATGGACGTTACCAAACGCTGGGTTTCCTCCTTTGTGATGCTTTGCCAGGCCTTTATTGCAGCTGATGTAAGGATGTGGAGGTGTTGCCCATGTTCCCCCTTGAACACACATGTATTTGGATGTGTAATTTGTTAAGTGATGTGTGTTATTAGCAATAGAATTGTGTTCTGCCTAGCCACAGGTAGTTGATAGTGATAGTTAATGGTTGAGACTAGCCCAGAGTGGGAGAGGATAAAGTGAAGGGACAGTGGAAGTTTCTTGTCAGGAAGGCAGATAGGGCCTAGCTTGAAGCTAGAGCAGACCTTTGGTCTGATTAGTTAGCATAGCTGCATGAATTGGGTGTGCTTAAAGTGAGCGGAGACTGAGGCAACAGATAGCGTGATTCAGAGTGGAGACAAGGAAAAGTGTTAGAAGGACTGATTGACTCTCCGGAGACGAGTTCTGGGGCAGGAAGCCTAGCGGGATGGTATGGAATTATCTGACAGTCAAAGGACACAGCATCGCTGAGAAGGAAAGTGGGATGAAGAGCGAGTACCCCGTGCAGCAGTTCCAAGTCGTCAACAAGTAGAGAAGTTAAGTAATGGTAATAGTAGCACAAGAAGCTCCCCTAAGGCGAAAAGGATGTGGAACCGCAGGTTCAACAATAGGACTCACACTTGCTGGCTAGTGGTGATGTTGAAGACTAGGGAAGCTCCCAAAGTGCTGTGCTGGGTGGTGGTGAAGCTAGGGAGAGAGGCTAACAGACAGAGAGCTGACCGAGCTCAGGAAGGAATGGAATGTGTATGAAAATGTCATATTTTCTAAGAGAAACAAAGTGTTGCCTCTGCTATCCACTATACATACAGTGGTGTGAAAAAGTGTTTGCCCCTTCCTGATTTCTTATTCATTTGCATGTTTGTCACACTTAAATGTTTCAGATCACAAAACAAATTTAAATATTAGTCAGAAATAACACAAGTAAACACAAAATGTAGTTTTTAAATGAAGATCTTTATTATTTAGGGAAAAAGAAATCCAAACCTACTGGTTGGGCCACCCTAAGCAGCAACAACTGCAAACAAGTTTGCGATAGTTGGCAATGAATCTTTTACAATGCTCTGGAGGAATATTTGCCCACTCATCTTTGCAAAATTGTTGTAATTCTGCCACATTGGAGGGTTTCTGAGCCTTTTTAAGGTCATGCCAAAGCATCTAAAATCGGATTAAAGTCAAGACTTTGACTAGGCCACTCCAAAGTCTTAATTTTGTTTTTTGTAAACCATTCAGAGGTGCACTTGCTTGTGAGTTTTGGATCATTGTCCTGCTGCATAACCCAAGTGCACTTCAGCTTTAGGTCACGCACAGATGGGTGGATATTATCCTTCAGGATTTTTTGGTAGACAGCAGAATTCATGGTTCCATTTATCACAGCAAGTCTTCCAGGTCCTGAAGCAGCAAAACAGCCCCAGACCATCACACTACCACCACCATATTTTACTGTTGGTATAATGTTGCTTTTCGGAAATGCTGTGTTACTTCTACACCAGATGTAATGGGACATACAACTTCCATAAAATTCAACTTTTGTCTTGTCAGTCCACAGAGTATTCTCCCAAAAGTCTTGGTGATCATCAAGATGTTTTTTGGCAAAACTGAGATGAGCTTTTTTACTCAGCAGTGGTTTTCATCTTGGAACTCTGCCATGCAAGCCATTTTTGCCCAGTCTCTTTCTTATGGTGGAGTCATGAACACTGACCTTAACTGAGTCAAGTGAGGCCTGCAGTTCTTTAGATGTTGTTGTGGGGTCTTTTGTGATCTCTTGGATGAGTCCTCGCTGTGCTCTCTTGGGGTAATTTTGGTCGGCTAGCCACCCCTGGGAAGGTTCACTACTGTTCCATGTTTTCAATATTTGTGGATAATGGTTCTCATTATGGTTCGCTGGAGTTTCAAAGCTTTAGAAATGGCTTTATAACCTTTTTCAGACTGATAGATCTGTGTTACTTTGTTTCTCATTTGTTCCTGAATTTCTTTGGATCGCAGCATGATGTCTAGCTTTTGAGGATCTTTTGGTCTTCTTCACTTTGTCAGGAAGGTCCTTTTTAAGTGATGTCTTGATTGAGAACAGGTTTGGCAGTAATCAGGCCTGTATGTGGCTAGGGAAATTGAACTCAGCTTCCCAAATATGTGATAAACCACAGTTAATTTATGTTTTACAGGGGGGGCAATCACTTTTTCCCACAGGGCCCTGTACGTTTGGATTTCTTTTTCCCTTAATAATAAAGACCTTTTAAAAACTGCATTTTGTGTCTACTTGTGTTATCTTTCTCTAATATTTAAAATAGTTTTGTGATCTAAAACATTTAAGTGCGACAAACATGCAAAAGAATAAGAAATCAAGAAGGGGGCAAATACCTTTTCACATCACTGTACTTTTCCCTACGTTATTGTTCAGTAAAAGACAGTTTATTTTTGAGTGGTGGTCTTCCTCATTGAACTCTACAACACAACATCTGGTCCTGGGCAGCCAAAGTCACCGGTATCATGTGGTCTGCAAGGGCGTAGGGCCCCCATAGCTAAAGTCCACACACGCAGCCAGGACTCTGATTTTCATGTGCTAGGGCACGAAGCACGAGTACATCGACCATGGCTACCACCCCGAATCATGTTACACTGATTTCAGTTGTTGCTTGTTTGTGGGTCTTTCTGCCTTAAGTTTTGTCTTGATTTGGAAAGGCACACACCTGTCTTTGTAAGACCTCATAGCTCACAGTGCATGTCAGACCAAATGAGAATCATGAGCTCAAAGGAACTGCCCAAGGAGCTCAGAGACAGAATTGTGGCAAGGCACAGATCTGGCCAAGGTTACAAAAGAATTTCTGCATTACTCAAGGTTCCTAAGAGCACAGTAGCCTCCATAATCCTTAAATGGAAGAAGTTTGGGACCACCAGAAGTCTTCCTAGACCTGGCGGTTCAGCCAAACTAAGCAATCGTGGGAAAAGAGCCTTGGTTAGAGAGGTAAAGAAGAACCCCAAGATCACTGTGGCTGAGCTCCAGAGATGCAGTAGGGAGATGGGAGAAAGTTCCACAAAGTCAACTATCACTGCAGCCCTCCACCAGTCGGGCCTTTATGGCAGAGTGGCCGGATGAAAGCCTCTCCTCAGTGTAAGACATATGAAAGCCCGAATAGAGTTTGCTCAAAAACACTTGAAGGACTCCCAGACTATGAGAAATAAGATTCTCTGATCTGATGAGACGAAGATAGAACTTTTTGGTGATAATTCTAAGCGGTATGTGTGGAGAAAACCAGGCACTGCTCATCACCTGCCCAATACAATCCCAACAGTGAAACATGGTGGCTGCAGCATCATGCTATGGGGTGTTTTTCAGCTGCAGGGACAAGACGACTGGTTGCAATTGAAGGAAACATGAATGCAGTCAAGTACAGAGATATCCTGGATGAAAATCTCTTCCAGAGTGCTCTGGACCTCTGACTTGGCCGAAGGTTCACCTCCCAACAAAACAATGACCCTAAGCACACAGCTAAAATAACAAAGGAGTGGCTTCAGAACAACTCTGTGACCATTCTTGACGGACCCAGCCACAGCCCTGACCTAAACCCAATTGAGCATCTCTGGAGAGACCTGAAAATGGCTGTCCACCAACATTCACCATTCAACCTGATGGAACTGGAGAGGATCTGCAAGGAAGAATGGCAGAGGATCCCCAAATCCAGGTATGAAAAACTTGTTGCATCATTCCCAAGAAGACTCATGGCTGTATTAGCTCAAAAGGGTGCTTCTACTCAATACTGAGCAAAGGGTCTGAATACTTATGACCATGTGATTTTTCCGTTTTTCTTTTTTAATAAATTTGCAAACATTTCTACATTTCTGTTTTTTTTCAGTCAAGATGGGGTGCAGAGTGTACTTTAATGAGAAAAAAATGAACTTTAAAGAATTTACCAAATGGCTGCAATGAAACAAAGTGTGAAAAATGTATAGGGGTCGGAATACTTTCCGTACCCACTGTAGATACTGAAACACCTACTTCCTGGAAAGTGCTCTTCATTTGGGTGGATGATGTGAAGGGGTTTTTCCTTGACCATGGAAGGATTCTGCAATCATCCACCACTGTTGTTGGATGTCCATGCCTTTTTGAGTTCCCAAGCTCACCAGTGCGCTCTTTCTTTTGCAGAATGTACCAAGCTGTTAATTTAGCCAATCCTAACATTTCTGCTATCTCTCAGATGGATTTCTTTTTTATTTTCAGCCTAATGATGGTCTCTTCTATTGAGAGCTCCTGTGACCATATGTTGTGGTTTCACAGCAACAGTTTCCAAATGCAAATTCCACACCTGGAATCAGCTCTAGACCTTTTACCTGCTTAACTGATGATGAATTAACAATGGAATAGCCCATGCAGCCCATGAAAGAGCTTTCGAGATAATTGTTTAATTACTTTTGGTCTCTTTAAATAGAGGCAGCTACATATTCAAGAGCTGTAATTCCTAAACCGTTACTCCAATTACGATGTGAATGTCCTCAAATTAAATCTGAGAGTCTGCACTTTAAGCCAATATTGATTATATAACTGTATCTTGAGTATGTTTTGGTAAATAGCTAAAATGTTGTAACTTGTGTCACTGTCCAAATATTTCAGGACCTAACTGTATTACTGTTGTTGCCACGACTGCAGCAAAAACTGTATTGTGACTGCGTGTGAGCACAGTCTTAGAGCTTTAACCTGTTTTTTTTCTCAAGCCGATATGTCAAATTTAAATACTTTTAATAATCTCATTTAAAGTACACTGCATCATGTTAGCCTTTTGTTGCCTGTAACTCACCACAGACAATGTGTTTTTCAGAGCACTGCCATTTTGTCCAGGGTAATATTTTTTTTTCAGAAAAATCATGTCGTCTACACCTTCTTTCCGAACATCACTGATGATTTCCGTCACTTGTTTATTCATGCTAATGTGATAGCCATCTATTCTAGACTGAAACAACAAGGAAATGTGCTGTCGTAAATATGTATAAAGAGAATAAGACCACGTTCACACATTCAGGATCCACAGCACTTTACAATATAAAACTGATTCAAATGTTGTGGACTAAATCTGCACATAAATATCAGGCAGATTTTCATTGCTGATTTCACCCTATTCAATTCTTTGTAATAGAATAGGGTGAAATCCGCAGCCAAATCCACAACAAAATCTGCAAGTATCACATACAGATTTCGTTACAAATTTGTTGTGGATTTGTGACCAAATTTTCAGCAGAAATTTTCAGTGATGTGAATCATAGAAGAGTAAAATGTATACATATGTAAATATTTCTAAATATGATCATAACTGAGATATTTGACATAATCTAAAAAAACACTGGCGGTAAGTTTTCCTCAATTTTACAAGGAGCAATAAAGTTTCTGAAAGTCTATATAAGATAGATTGTAGGATCGGTCTTCATTACAGATAACTTTCCATCAAAATAGACCATGTGCATAGAAGATTCCACTCCTTTCTATACTTTTTCCCCCCGAGTCAAAGTACAATGTGCAAAAGGACAGATATTATAGTGTGAGGCATAGCGGCATAGATCAGAACAGTTTTTATTGTTAGCCTTTGTTAGTCAGTAGGACGTTCTGTTTCCTGCAGTCAGATATTCTGAGAATGGTTTTATAATGATTTATTTATTTCTTTTATTTTTTTAAATTAACATTTTATAGTTTTGAAAACTCTTCTCAGGATGAATCTACCCAAGCTTTCATACCGTTCTTAAGACTCTCAGTTGACAAAGTTAATATTATTGTAGGGAATCCTATGGTCACTAATTCTGAATAGGTGACTATGCAATATACTATGGCACTCAGACAGTCCCAGCAGAAGCTGTTTTTCCTAATTTACTTCTGATGGCTGCCATGTAGACCTAAGCTGTTATATTGATCTAAAGGGCCCCATACTCATTGGATGGCCGTCGGCCAAATGATGCTTCGGCTGATCGTTCGGCAGACAGCCATCTCAGTTGACTCCCCCATACATAGGACCACTCATTCGGGAGCGCTCCTGTGTTCTCTGTGAGAAAGCCTCCGGCCAACATATCTAGTGGATAACACAGGAGTGCTCGGCTGAATGAGTGATCCTGTGCATGGGAGAGTCGATTGAGATGGCTTATCTCCATGAAAACAATGATTGGCAGGCCAAAATCTGACATGCTCGATCAACATCTCCCTAACCATCAGGCTTCCCTATATACATTAGACCGTTGGTTGACCTCGTCAACGTTGGCAGGTTCGGCCGACATTAGTCTAATGTGACCAGTGGAGTGGCACAAGACAGGGGCATATCTAGGGGAAGGGAAGGTGGGAATTTGCCCTGGGCGCAGCAGGCACGTGGTGCCGTCGGGTCACCAAATTCGGCAGTACGAGGTGACTCTCTAGCAACTGCATTTTGCTGCAACCTTGGAGTGGATTTCGGCCATTCTCGGAGACGGCTCTGAAGCTGATGTAACACGCCGGTGTCCAGCTTTCAATCGCACTTGAATCTTTCAGGCACGAGTACAATTGAAGCTCTTACCTCCGGCACTTCCAAGTCAAAGCGTCAGCAGTGTGATCGGTCATCTGATCATACTGCTGACGACACTATGCTGCGCTGTATAGACGCGGTGAACGTCGGTATAATAAGTGCTACAATGAAGCTGAAGAAGCTGAACACTTATTGTAATATAATTTATTTAGATCTGTATCTGACACAAGGTTATTCTTCAACCGCACTGATAAAACCGGGGTTAATTCCAAATACATACTGAAGAACAGATATGGACAAACTCAGGGTTAATTCTAAAAACATAATGAAGAACAGATATGGACAATGCTGTGCTCACCTTTAGGGATACACATGCAGCAAACAAAGTCCTGATTAAGGCCTCATATTCATCCTGCACCTGCTTTTTTATAGTTTCCTTGGAGTACATCATTTCTTCTTCAATATCTTGTAGCCTGGCTCTAAGAGCAGTTATTTCTATGATGAGTTCATGGCTCATATCAGTATTCTAGAAAGAAAAAAGAAATGTTTCAATCTGGTGTCATCCACCAAAAATAAAAAATATCTAACTCTCATCCAAGACTGATAAGGATAGTTTGGTGCTTTCTTAAATAAAAGCAGTGACAAGTTCCATAAAATTCTTTAACATTTTTATTAGTTTTGAACATAGAGGAGAAAATAATATAGTGACAATACAAGAACTGTATAGCACAATGAAGTACATGCATAGGCGGATTATAATGAGGGCAATCCGGGCCACCGCCCGGGGCCTCGGGCCTCCAGGGGGCCCGGGGCTCCGGGGTGTTTATGGCCAGATTGCCCTCATTATATGTGCGGCGCCGCGGCACATACTGGCAGGCAGTGGCGAGGGGGCCCCCGGACCGCTCCCCCAGCAGCGGCGCACGGACGCTGCTTCTTCTCCAGCCGGGCCAGCACTGCAGCTGTTAACTTCCCTGTGCTGGCCTGGCCGCGTCACTGCTAGGAGACACGGCCCTGTGCGCGGCCGTGTCTCCTAGCTGTGATGTCACGCAGTGCGCGCCCGGCCTGCAGTGCTGCACCGGAAAAGAGCAAGAGGACTGGAGCCGAGCCGGGGGATGGTGTGTCTGTGTGTGAGTGTGTGTGTGAGATAGTGTGTATGTGAGACAGTGTGTATGTGTGAGAGTGAGTGTGTGTATGTGTGATTGAGTTAGTGTGTGTGTATGTGCAGGCAGATACCATTGTATGATGTCTGTTTATATGTATTTTTGCGTTTCAAATGTGTTTATGCGTGTATGTATATGTCTGTATATGTTTGTGTGTGCGTGACTGCGTGCGGCCTCCCGCTGTCTCTGGGGGGGCGCCGTGCGGCCTCTCGCTGTGTATAGATGGTGCTGTGCAGCCTCCTGCTGTGTATAGATGGTGCTGTGCGGCCTCCTGCTGTGTATAGATGGCACCATGTGGCCTCCCGCTGTATATAGATGGCTACGTGCGGCCTCCCGCTGTGTACAGATGGCTACGTGCGGCCTCCCGCTGTGTATAGATGGCTACGTGCGGCCTCCCGCTGTGTATAGATGGCTACATGCGGCCTCCCGCTGTGTATAGATGGCTACGTGCGGCCTCCTGCTGTGTGTAGATGGCGCCGTGCGGCCTCCCGCTGTGTATAGGTGGCGCCGTGGGGCCTTCCGCTGTGTATAGATGGCTACGTGCGGCCTCCCGCTGTGTATAGATCGCTACGTGCGGCCTCCCGCTGTGTATAGATGGCTACGTGTGCTCAATATTGAGTCATACAATTAATGTAAGGCTATGTGCCGACGATGCAGAAATGCTCCGGATTGTTTTTTGAGCGTTTCTGCATCTCCCTGGCAGACAAAACGCATGCGGATTTTACATGCATTTTTCCTGCCAGGGACATGCGGATATGAAGCGTTCTTCACATGCATTTCTGCATGCGCGGGTTATCAAGCGCTTTTCCAAGCCATTTTAGCATCACTTGGAAAGTGCTTGACAACTTGGTCACACTATATAAATCCATGCAACCGGCATGGATTTATATAGTGTGACTGTAAAAGAATGGTAAAAAATAAATATACACTGTGTGCAGAATTATTAGGTAAATGAGTATTTTGATCACATGATACTTTTTATACATGTTGTCCTACTCCAAGCTGCATAGGCTTGAGAGCCAACTACCAATTAAGTAAATCTGGTGATGTGCATCTCTGTAATGAGGAGGGGTGTTGACTAATGACATCAATACCCTATATAAGGTGTGCTTAATTATTAGGCAACTTCTTTTCCTTTGGCAAAATGGGTCAGAAGAGAGATTTGACTGGCTCTGAAAAGTCCAAAATTGTGAGATGTCTTGCAGAGGGATGCAGCAATCTTGAAATTTCCAAACTTTTGAAGCGTGATCACCAAACAATCAAGATTTTCATGGCAAATAGCCAACAGGGTCGCAAGAAGCGTGTTGGCCAAAAAAGGCGCAAAATAACTGCCCATGAATTGAGGAAAATCAAGCGTGAAGCTGCCAAGATGCCATTCGCCACCAGTTTTACCATATTTCAGAGCTGCAATGTTACTGGAGTATCAAAAAGCACAAGGTGTGCGATACTCAGGGACATGGCCAAGGTAAGGAAGGCTGAAAAACGACCACCTTTGAACAAGAAACATAAGATAAAACGTCAAGAATGGGCCAAGAAATATCTTAAGACTGATTTTTCAAAGGTTTTATGGACTGATGAAATGAGAGTGACTCTTGATGGGCCAGATGGATGGGCCAGAGGCCGGATCAGTAAAGGGCAGAGAGCTCCACTCCGACTCAGACGCCAGCAAGGTGGAGGTGGGGTACTGGTATGGGCTGGTATCATCAAAGATAAACTTGTGGGACCTTTTCGGGTTGAGGATGGTGAAGCTCAACTCCCAGACCTACTGCCAGTTTCTGGAAGACAACTTCTTCAAGCAGTGGTACAGGAAAAAGTCGGTATCGTTCAAGAAAAACATGATTTTCATGCAGGACAATGCTCCATCACATGCATCCAACTACTCCACAGCATGGCTGGCCAGTAAAGGTCTAAAAGAAGAAAAAATAATGACATAACCCCCTTGTTCACCTGATCTGAACCCGATAGAGAACCTGTGGTCCATCATAAAATGTGAGATCTACAGGGAGGGAAAACAGTACACCTCTCGGAACAGTGTCTGGGAGGCTGTGGTGGCTGCTGCACGCAATGTTGATGGAAAACAGATCAAGCACCTGACAGAATCTATGGATGGAAGGCTGTTGAGTGTCATCATAAAGAAAGGTGGCTATATTGATCACTAATTTTTTTGGTTTTGGTTTTTGCATGTCAGAAATGTTTATTTCTAAATTTTGTGCACTGATATTGGTTTACCTGTGAGATGGGATTATATTTGGTTTTTATTAAGTTGCCTAATAATTCGGCACAGTAATAGTTACCTCCAAAAACAGATATCCTCCTAAGATAGCCAAATCTAAAAAAAAAACCACTCCAACTTCCAAAAATATTAAGCTTGGATATTTATGAGTCTTTTGGGTTGATTGAGAACATAGTTGTTGATCAATAATAAAAATAATCCTCTAAAATACAACTTGCCTAATAATTCTGCACACAGTGTATAATTACCTTCTGATGGCCTGCCAACGTCAGCGGTCGCGTGACCCGTCACATGACTAAATGACGTCACGGCAGGTCCTTTTCAGACCATCGTGAGCTGCCGGCAAGCCAGGACGCATCGGATAAAGACACCGGGGGCCATCAGAAGGTAAGTATGATATTTATTTTTTATTTTATTCTTTTTTTTTACAGGTACTATGCTACCTGGGTCTGGAGGAGAGTCTCCTCTTCTCCAAACCCAGGTACCATCCGCACATTGAAACGCATGGAATCCGCATGTACAGATGTAGTGATGCGGATTACATGCGTTCCAATGCAAGTCAATGGCGGCGAAAATGCCGAGCTTCCGCAAAATAATTGATAATGCTGCGGATTTTTCCGCAATGATAATCCGCAGCGGAAATTTCCGCAGCATATGCAAAGCACATGCGGATTATCATTGGGGAACATGGCAGACCTTTTACCAAGCGTTTTTTGTAACATCCCTGGTGGCGTACTTGCATAGTGCACCACCTCCCACTATGCAAGACCGCAATCTTACCTGTCTGTCCAGTCTGCTATTCCTGCTCCAGTGCATGCTGTGTGCATGTGCCTTGACTGTCTGCTTAGGGCGGTGGCCCGGTTACTTCCTGATTCTTATAGCTGCTGTAGGCGCACCCCTAATGTGTCTCCAGCCTATTGCTGTGAGTCACTGGAAATTTAAACCCCCTCCACCCAGTAGGAGGTGCCTGAGCAACTCTTACCTTCAGAGGGCTCCTTGCCTCTGATGTGCCAGGTCCCGTTCTGTTCTTGCCTGTCCGCCAACCTGGGGGCTGTATTCCCAGGCCTGTCTGAACTATCTCCTAGCCTGTTTGTCCGCCTCTCTGGGGGCCGTATACCCAGACTCGATCCTGTATCTTGTTGCAGTGTCAGTTCCTGTCTAAACACTCTCCTAGCCTGTTTGTCCGCCTCTCTGGGGGCCGTATAGCCAGACTCGCTCCTGTATCTTGTTGCAGTGTCAGTTCCTGTCTGAACACTCTCCTAGCCTGTTTGTCTCTGTGTCCGTACCTTCTCTTTTCCTGCAGTCTTTGAACCTGCACCTACTCCTACTCGTAGTCTCTGTACTTCTGTTGTGAGTTTGGAGTCCACTCGCTACTTCATTGCAAGTACCTTGTGTGTATCTGGTTCTGCTTTTCCCTTCCAGCCTGTTTAGTGTGAACAAAGCCCTGTCTTCTCTGCTTTGCCTTGTTCACTGCTCCGGCGGTTCCTCTCTGCTCTGCCTAGCTCACCGCTCCGGTGGTTCCTTCCTGCTCTGCCTTGCTCACTGCTCCGGCGGTTCCTTCCTGCTCTGCCTTTGCTCACCGCTCCGGCGGTTCCTCTCCGCTCTGCCTTGTTCACCGCTCCAGCGGTTCCTGCCTGCTCTGCCTTGCTCACCGCTCCGGCGGTTCCTGCCTGCTCTGCCTTGCTCACCGCTCCGGTGGTTCCTGCCTGCTCTGCCTTGCTCACCGCTCCGGCGGTTCCTGCCTGCTCCGCCTTGCTCACCTCTCCGGCGGTTCCTGCCTGCTCTGCCTTGATCACCGCTCCGGCGGTTCCTGCCTGCTCTGCCTTGCTCACCGCTCCGGCGGTTTCTCTCTGCACTGCTTGTCTACCGTATCTGCGGTTCTGTTCCTGAATCCCAGTCTGTACTGGACCCTATCCAGCCTGTGCTCCAACCTGCTAGTACCCCCCTGTCTGCATACCAGCCGTGCCTGTCAGTACCCCCCTGTCTGCATACCAGCCGTGCCTGCCAGTATCCTCTTGTCTGCACTCCAGCCGTGCCTGCCAGTGCCCACCTGTCTGCATGCCAGCCGTGCCTGCCAATACCCACCTGTCTGTGTGCCAGCCTAACCTGCCTGTTCCTGTATTCCCCGGTGTGGGTCAACAGCCTTGTCCGGGGTCTGGCCTGGAGTAGCACCTGGTCCCTCTGCTCGGTTCCTCCCTGGTGCACGGCGTCGTTAGCCGTCGTGCGACCTTGGTCGGATCGGGTTGATACTTAGTTACGCCCCTCCAGGCAATCTCCGGTTCATGGCACAGTGGAATCACTAAATTATGCACACGCCAGTCAGCCCGGGCGTGTGCATAACATTTTTTAAGCGTTTCTGCAGCGGAATTGGTTAAAAAACGCATAGTGGGCACACGGCCTAAAAAAAATTATTATAATTAATATTGTGCCAAATTAATTTCACGTGAACTATCACATGATCTATCACAGGGGATCATGTGACATGTGATACATCAGGTGTGTGTGTGTGTGGGGGGCCCCGCACCTTCTAAACTGCCCGGGGCCCTTGCTACTTTTAATCCACCCCTGAGTACATGGTTTTATATAAAGGTACAAACATACCATATTCTACTTTAACAATATAAAGCATAGAAGGGCCATGACAAGTAATGAGGGATAAAATACATGAGTAAAGAAAAAGTATAGAAAAAAGGGGAAAAATGGAAGAGAGGGTCAGTTCGAAAATAAGAAAAGGGAGGTGGCCTGTGGTATAACCTTATAAAACCGAGGCCTCGGTTGCAAGTTGTGGATGAACATATGCGATCCATGGTGATCAGATTTTGGTGACCATGCCATGGGTATTTGTAAATACCGGTTAGCTTTTCATTGATTAAAAACCAGTCCAGTCCGGATTTCATTTTGTGAAAAGGAACAAAGCGTTTCCTCGATGCATTAGCAATTGTTTTCTTAGCAGCAAAAACACATATGAAATAAGTTTGAATAGGGAGGTTTTAACTGTTTTTTTGTAGGGATTTTTAGGGAGGTCAATATAGAAAAGAGAGAAAATTAGAGCATACACACTAGACCAGAAACGGGTCAGTCTAGGGAATAACCATCAAATATGTAATATGACTCTTTGTAAGCCACACCCTTGGAAACAACGGAGAGAGGAATCTGGAATGGCCTTTGCAATTTGCCTTGGTACCAGGTATCACCTAACAAAGATTTTATTCACTGATTCTATAGTTGCAGTGTTGATTGAACAACATGAAATATGGGACCAGGACTAGTCCCATTCTGCGGCCCTTTTAGTTACCCCCAAGTCTGATTCTCATTTAGGTATATAGTTACATAAGGTATGAGAGGAGTTCTTAATGGGAGATAAATAGAAGCAACTCGTCAAGCCCTAAGAGGGGGAGTTTAGAAATTGACTCAGTTGATCCAAGTGTTTCTATGCATGGGGGAGTCGGGAGTGATAGCTGTTAGCTGGTCATGATCGAATCTCCCAAGATTCAAATTCACCATATCACGTACATGTGACAGAGGTACTTTAGATGCAGTGACACAGAAACACAGAGCAGCCAGTACAGGGTTAATAAACAGGGGGGATTTATTGTAACAGGGTCAATCTCCATGCAGGGAGTAACAGGGGAAATATGGGGACAACAAGGGGAGTAGCAGGTAACAGGCTATAACCAACAATCCACAGTTTGGCTAGATGTAGCAGAGTCGAAACGGTTGTAATCGGCAGTTTCACACTTAGCTGACTCTTGTTCCCCACAAGGCCGTTGCCGGCTGATGCCGGTGTTGTTTTCTTCTGGCTTGCCCGCCTAAACAATGCTCGTCTTCTGGCGGCAGCGGGCGGTCTCCGGTTTGACCCGCTGAGCCCCTAGTCCATAACACTGCACCTCGCTTGCTCGGCTCCATGGACCCTGCGTCTCTTCTCCCTCTAGTCGGGCTTGACTCCAACTGTCAACTGCCTGCTTTCCTGCGCAAAACTCCTTTTTCTCCCTCTTCCTAGACACGCCCCCAGCTCCCCGGTCACCTGACCCCTGAGCTCTGACTCTGGACATGCCCCCAGCTTCCCGGTCACCTGACTCCTGTGCTCGCAGTCTGTCTTCCACCTGCAACCAGAGGCACGGCCCCGGCAGTTCCGGATCCCTTGTTCTGAAAGTACTTACACCCCGGTCTTCCCCCTTACATACATTTTACTGGGAAATTCCATGCACACCAAAGTTATTCGCAGCAAATTTTATGTTCCTTATTATGATTTGATGTCTCTCCAGACCCTGGAGTATAATAAAAGTAGGTTATAAAAAAAAATAAGAAAAAAATTAATACCTAACTGCTCACATGTCCAACCTCTCATCTATCCTTATCTTATTATGATCTGGGGGCATAATAAACATAGTATATAGAAAAAATACAAAAATTAATACCTCACTGCTCATTTGTCTTGTAGCCCGTCATCTGGTCCTCCGTGCTTCACCTTCCCATGTTGCGTGCATCCTCTTCAACTTGGTTTACTGTATGTTAGGTCTTCAGGCGCAACTAGACCTCAGATATTACTGTACGCCATGTTGTCATGTTGCTCAAGGTCTACTCAGCACACAGTTAAGTCATAAACCTCCTCAATGTCGGAAGATCTGGCATGAAGCAAAGGAAGCCGAAGAGGATTCCCTCTATGGTTCAGCAAAACAACGGCCACAGCTGGCCGCCATATGGCTCAATTTGCACAAACTGCAAAAAAATCCATATTCTGGAGAATGCTAATTTTTGTATAATTTGAGGAGAATTTAATTGCACTCAAATAAATTAGGTCACCCTACTGTCAGTTGAACCACTGTTTGGCCAATGGCTATCTAATGTATATGGGGGCCTTACAGCGGTCCTGGTATTATTATTACTACCATTTGTTTAGTTAGTTCTCAGAATAGGAGGGTTTATTATCTGTTTTTACCTGAAAGGTAAAAGAATGTTTCTTTTCTGAATTCTTAAGATAAACACAGGCAATCCCTGGTTTGGACTTTGTACATAGTGCCATTGTTATCTATGATTAGCCCATTGCACCTCCCCCACATGATGAAAATCTCACACAGTGAACTGGTATCATATATCATCCATCATTTATTAACAGATGACTTGTTTTCTTCTTTCCTTGCATAAGTACAGAGGGAAAATTTCATCTTGATGACGTCTTTCATCCTAACTACATAGCAAATTTCTCATCATGGAGCTTTTATAATTCATAAGAAAAAGCTCCATGATACTACAACATCCCCTGTGATAACATTCTGGTGCTTAAATATGATTACTGTTTTAAGGAGTAATAGGAAGATTGTATAAAATAAATATATAACTACAATGTTTCCCATGATGAATCGTTTTAGTCTGCCCTTTGTAGACCTTTCCAACCTTGAATGGAGCTCAATTATAAATTAGGAAGTAGAGACCGAAACGGTTTCTGGTCAATTACAACTTCTCTCCTGCTCATGGACTTTACTCTGTTTCTGTACTATGATTAATAAGCATACATAGTATTATAGGGCTATAAACACTCCTCATACAACCACTCTCACTTATTAGATAATGCTTATTGTATAAGTAATAAAAATGTATGTACAAAATATAACTACAGTCTACATATATCTACATAATACTACATAACTGCAGCGAATGCAAACATTGTGTTATTTTATATAGTATATTATGAAAAAGGGGTATTCCAGTCACTAATCATTTGATAAGTGATCATTTTTGTAGACTTTAAATCAAGTAGTGACTTGTCGTAGTGTTTGCTTCTTTATATAATGCAATTTGCTGTGTTCACAAATGTATTTATTATGATTGCCTACATAACGCCATCATATTCCACATCACCTTTCAGAGATTATGATCACTCTCCCATTGGGACTCAAAATCTAAATTTCCTATCAGTATGTGTTTGGATTGTTGGAAGAAATCGGAGTACCCGGAGGAAACCCACACAAACATACAAACACCTTGCAGATGTTGTCCTTGGTGGGATTTGAACCCAGGACTCCATGATGCCCATAAGCAGGGAGGGGCATATTTTCCACTAGGCACTGGGGTTCCAGTGCCTAGGGAGGCAGGTTACGGGGGTGGCACTGGTTCTTGCCAAAAAAAAATTTCTTTAAACTTCCCCCTCCTCCGCCAGATCAGCATCTTTGCGGTCGAGGGGGTGTGGAAGCAGGGTCAGAACTTCTTTGCATTAATTTGTATTCGCACGCATATTAATTTCCCAGAACGACCCAGGGCTCTGCAGAGAACAGGAGGATGAGGGAGCGGCGGCTGGGACACTGTAAGCCTCACAGAGCCGAAGACGGAGCTTATTATAGACGGAGAGAGGTTCTTAGTTTGAAGAGGGAACAGCATGTGGCCTCTGTTTTGAGCAGTAAAGAAGGTCTTAGAATGGAGCAGGCGCTGTTTAGGGAGCACTCAGTTTTCAGATGGGGCAATATGGGGGCTCAGAATGAAGAGTGGGCAGTATAGGAGGCATTTTGTTTGGAGATGGGGTAGTATATGGGGTCTCAGAATGGAGAAGGGGCTGTTTAGGGGGGCTCAGAATGGAGAAAGGGCACTATTGGGAACTCTACAGGTAGGGAAGTATTGGGGCTCTGTATGAAAATGGGGCAGTATGGGGGGGCTCTTTTCGTAGATGGAGCAGTATGGGGGGACTTTGTATGGGCATTATGATGGGGGCCTGTATGGAGAAAGGACACTATATGTGTGCGTTTGTGTATAGAGATGGGGCAATATGGGGTGAGCTTTAAGGAGATGGGGCAGCATGGAGGGGCCGTATGGAGATGAGGCAGAATTATGGGCTCCATAAGGACAAGTGGCAGTATAGGGGGTTCTCTATAGAAATGGTGCAATATTAGGGGGGTGTCTATATAGAGATGGGGAAATACGAAGGCTCTATGTAGAGATGGGGCAGTATGGGGGAATCTGTCTGAAGATGGGGCATTATGGGGTGGCTATGTTTGGAGAGAGAGCACTATGGGAGTGTCTGTGTATAGAGAATGGGCAATATGGAGAGCTTTATGAAGAATGGGCAGTATGGGGGGTTCAATTTGAAGAAAGGGCAACATGGCAGGGACAGTGTGAAGAAAAGGCTCAGTATAGAGTTTGGGGGGGGCAGTGTGAAGAGGGGGCTAAGTGTGGAGTGGGGGGGACATTGTTAAGAGTATGCTCAATATGGAGTGTAGGCAGATAAGGTAGGCAGCATGGGAGGGAACAGTGTGGCGGTCATAGTTCATAAAGGATGAAGGTGTGGTGGGTGTAACTCATAAAGGGCGGGCAGTGTGGTGGTTGTAGTTCATAGAGGTGGACAGTGTGGTGGTCATAGTATATAAGGGGGGACAGTGTGGTGGGAATATTTTATAGGAGAGGAGTGTGGAGGCCATGTATCATAAGAGGGACAGTAGGGGGTCATTTTTTGTGCAGGGAGCACAGTGAGGGGTGATTATTTATTCAGGGGCTCAGCATAGGGCTTATTTAGTGCACAGCATGAATAGTTATTTTTATTCAGGTGGTATTATAATCACACTGTTATTTTTAGTGGTACCTTATCGGGATGTGCTGCAGAAGACCGGAGAAGAGGGAAGTCTGCAGAGGCGAGCTCTTGCTGTGAAAAGTCATCATGCCATCAGGAGCAGATGAAGAAGAAAAGGATGAGAAGAACCCCATTCAGAGAAGATGTCACCTAAAAGGTTCCTAGCACTAAGGGTGTGAATACATTGGTCAATCACCGCCTATAAAAACACGTTGATTTCCTAGAAGAAACTGATTGGCAGTTGCTTAATAGGCTGTGACTGCTCATTCATGTGCGCAGAACAATTATAATGTTCACATGATCATTCTGTGCAGCTAGTATAACATTGTTTTCAGCAGCGCATGCTTACACAGGACGATGTGCTGCCAAGAAAAATGATATTTAAGCAAGTTTTAAAATTATTTTGATGCATGAGCAAACGAACATTTGGCTCATGCATCTGGTCATTGACAGCCTTTCTAGATAAGCCGATATTTAGTTTCTGATTAATAATCAGTATTAATGCACCTTATAGAGTACAAAACTTTGGGAGCTTTTTTATGGTTTAGGCTCATTAATTCTGAGGTTTGTGGGGGTCTCAGTAATGGATTCTTCACCAATCTTCTCAGAATTACTGGGCCTAAAACATAAAAAATCTCCCAAAAGTTTAGTACTCTTTGAGGTGCATTAACACTGCGACCAATAATTGCTCAAAAGACCTGTTAGAAAAGCTCAGGAGTCAGGAGTGCTCACATGAAGTAGAAAATCATAGATCTAGGCTTGCATCAATCTGCACAGAAATAATGGGCCTGAAACATATAAGATATCTCTCAAAAGTTACTTTCTAAAAGTGTGCTACCCCGCCTGTGTCTCCTCAATACTGTTATTCCTGTGAGGTCCGCAGTCTGATGATGGCTGATGAGAACAAAAACTCCCATCACCTCCTTACCATTGCTAAGGACATACTGGAAGTGGAAGTTTCATAGGATACTATATGTATTTTCTGGGGGCTAACCTGACATTGCAGCATGAATATAGTGAATATCCGGAGGGAAGGAAGCGTCTGTACCTTAGATTTGTGCAATAAAGGAACAGTCCAGCTCCACGGAGATCACAGTATTCTTCTTTATTGGTGTGAATAGAGTACACTTCAGCCAGCCGGTGAGTTAAAATGCCATGGTATTGGATTAAAACAAAGCGTTTCAGGTAATGAAACCCATTACCTGAAACACGCTGTTTTTATGGAATAACCATGGCATTTTAACTCACCGGCTGAAGTGTACTCTATTCACACCAATAAAGAAGAATACTGTGATCTCCATGTTACAATATACAATACAATATACACTGTTGGAGTGTATATTGTACAATGTTACAATATTTATAGTGCTGTCCCATATTGCATACCATTCCCTTTTGCTATATGTAGCGCTGTCTCTTAATACATAGCATTCCCTTTTGCTATATGTAGCGTTGTCTCTTAATACATAGCATTCCCTTTTGTTATACCCCGTATTATATAGCACCGTCCCGTAGTATATAGCATCTTGTTGTTATAGCACCGTTTCTTATTGCACAGTATCCTCTTTTATACGTATATAGTGCTATGTTATGTATAGCGCTGTCCCTTATTACATAGCATTCCCTTTTGTTATTTATAGCACCATCCCGTAGTATATAGCGTCCTTTAGTTATAGCACTGTTTCTTATTGCACACTATCCTCTTTTATATATAGTGCTGTTATGTATAGCTCTGTCCCTTATTACATAGCATTCCGTTGTTATATATAGAACCATCCCGTATTATATAGCACTGTCCTGTAGTATATAGCGTCCTCTTGTTATAGCATCGTTTCTTATTGCACAGTCTCCTCTTTTATATATAGTGCTATGTTATATATAGCTCTGTCCCTTATTACATAGCATTCCCTGTTGTTATATATAGAACCATCCCGTATTATATAGCACCGTCCTGTAGTATATAGCGTCCTCTTGTTATAGCATCGTTTCTTATTGCACAGTATCCTCTTTTATATATAGTGCTATGTTTTGTATAGCGCTGTCCATAAGGGAAAAAAAATTTGCACTATGCGTACCGCTGTCAGTTTGCATCTGCAGATATGCACCAGAGCACCTGTGTATTAATCACTTGACCTGTCACATTAACTCTCAAGGTGATCATGTGACATGTCATGTGATACATTGGAGGCTGGGGGCCTCACCACCTCTAAACTGCCAGGGGCCCTGGCTATTCTTAATCTGCCCCTGGGGGCCAACTACCACCTCCACATCAGCAAGCAGCTTATGTCATAGACAGAACTATGGTATTACTGAGGGCACTGGTGGACACAGACAGAAAAGGGCGCAAGTTCAAGAACAATATATGGGCCTTTTGCAGCCCAAAAGCTCCAAAAATTGCACCTGTTTTGAAGGTAGAAATGGGCCCCCTTACCTCTTGGGCCCCTGTGCGGCCGCATAGGTTGCACCAATGGTATGTCCGCCCCTGACTGAGGGCCCATATCCTGTTCTTGCGCAGGGGTCCTTTTCTGTCTGTATCCACCACTGATATACTTTGTGGGTTCAGCAAACAATCTTAAATCTTTTCACAAAAAAAACAATTCTAACGGCAGTAAAGCACCTCTGGTGTGATTACGGGGGTGACCTTCTCCTTCCTGAAGCTCTCTTATTAAGATGTGTTACTGTATAATGCAGGTCTTTTATGTATAACCTTTGTAAGCATGCTATATAAAATATTAAAGGTCAGGCTTCCAGAAGAAGCTGAATCATACATCAATGTGTTGGCTACAAACCAGGAAACTGGCCACATTAGCTGTGATGTAGGTCAGGATTTGTTAGAGAAGAATGTGAACTCTAAATACATGAAACACCAGTTTAAAATAGTTCTGTCAGGTGATGTTACCCCAGCAGTGAGACAATGCCTCATACTTCTGGAACACACAGAAAGATATCAGTGCATGTTATTTAAAGGCAAACAATATGGTGCACTGAACTACAGCAATGAAGTGAGAAATCATTAACTCTAACAGCTTGTACTCAGTGGCATGATTAACAGATGGCAGAATCTAAACTAAGGATCCCAACATAAGTTATAATAGCGCAACTTTTTAAGAATCTAGAAATCTTACATTAAATTAAAAAGAAGTACCAATATTGTTATTAAAGGATGTGAACACATCTGGGGCATTTTTATTTAAATGAATGTATTTTTGGCCAAAAAAGATTTTTGCAATAGGGTCTCAATAAAAGTATTGAAACCCATAAGAATATGCCATCAAACGTCTCCATATTCTTTAAATGTTATCGCTCTTTAATTCCCTAAAATTATTGCACTGCAAATGCAAAAAAAAACCAAACATATACATTATATGTATCTCAAAATCAAACATTTGTATTGCACCTTTCCCACAATAAACTAAAAGCACACTTGGATATTAATTTAGTTAATTTGGTATATTGTCCTATGTAGCAGGTGAGTGTGTTTATTCTAGATATAGATAGATATGTGATAGATATGTTGGGGGGCTATGTATATATATACTGTGTGGGGTGTGGGGGGAGCGGTAGCGGCAGAGGAGTGGGGCACAGGAGGCGGCAGCCGCCTGCTGCAGCCTACGCTGTCCCCGCTGCTAAAAAAAATGAATATTCACTGCTCCCCACGCACATTGGTGTGGGGAGCACTGAATATTCATTCTCCTTAATAGCAGCACACAGTGTATCTGCAGCGCAGCTCCTGCTGCTGCCGGGCAATCGCGTGTGTCCGCTATTAAAGGTCATGAATATTCACCCCCTCTCCATGCCCATGGGATGAGGGGGCCATTCATACCAGGATAAGGATGAAGAGGCCATACATACCAGGATAAGGATAAGGGGGCCATACATACCAGAATAAGGATGAGGGGGATCATACATACCAGTATACGGATGAGGGGGATCATACATACCAGGATAAGGATAAGTGGGTCATGCATGCCAGGATAAGGATGAGGGTGCCATGTATACCAGGATGAGGGATGTCATGCATACCAGGATAAGGATGAGGGGTGCCATACATACCAGGATAGGGATGAGGGGTGCCATGTATACCGGGATAAGGATGAGGGGTGCCATGCATACTAGGATGGAGGGCTGCCATGCATATCAGGATGGAGGGGTGCCATGCATACCAGGATGCGGATGGGGGCCACGTATAATAGGAAGAGGGGGGCATATATACATGGATGGGGGATATTATCAGAATTGGAGGACATTACCCCATACTAGTGTCAGCAGCAGACCCCTTCCCCCTTAACAGTGCATCGTGACCATATTTTTTGCTTACATTTTTTTTTCTATTTTCCGCCTCTAAAACCTGGGTGCGTCTTATGGCCCAGTGCGTCATATAGTCTGAAAAAAACAGTGTGTGTGTGTATATATATATATATATATATATATATATATATATATATATATATATATATAATTTTATTTTACCCACCTCATTATAGTCCGTTTTAGTTTTGTTCTGTTCTTGTTTACTTGCAAGCAACTCCTGAAAGACAAGCCATTGAGATATGTATTGAAAAAGTGATTGTAAAGACTCTAATAGATGACATGAGAATGCCAAGCATACAATTAGTATGCTACATCTATGCTACATCTACAAAACTATAATGTTACACAATGCATGTCCAGTACTTTTATATTGATGGGCTATCCTTAGGATAGGTCATCAATATCAGATCGATGGAGGTGCATGTAGTTTTGCCCCTAAGGAAGCCACACTTTTGTGGCGACACGCATTGGGCTCCTCACTCCCACGTTCCCTGCTCACCTTACAGAGGTCCTAGGATCATGCTGCATACTTTTGCCTATTAAGCATTGCTGCAGGTTATCTGCCGACACTATCATATGTTGGCTCTTACCTTATTTACCTAGTCTTTATACTTGTTCAGTATTTATTTGGTTACTACTGCAATATATATGATCTATTAGTATTGTATATTATTAGCACTTCATGCACTTTTTAATTATTCAGTTGTGGCTTTACTTTGTATTTATTTGATGTATAGGAAGCTTCAATTTGCATGCATCCTTGGTACTGGCAGTATACACAGATGTTTCATATAACCTCTTCACAGACCCTTGTGGTCTATATTTTAGGGGGGGTTCATTTATACCTGTATTTTACCAACAAATAAAGTAGCACTCTGTGGCGTTATAGTTTGCAAACATGAAATATATGAAATTTGAATGGCATTACTGCTCTAGAAAATAGAAATAAAGGAGAATACTTAGCGCATAAATTGGGTTGTAAACTTTTTGATTATGTTGCACACTGTGGACAAAGAAACATCAAGATCTCTGGAGACGGACTTGTCACCTTGAGATTGTTGATATTTTTCAACAATTTTGGTTCTCAAGTCCTCAGACATGCTTAGTGTGGCACTCACATACACAAAAATACAAAGATTGAGTCAACTTCTCCCCTTTTTATCTGGTTTCAGGTGTGATTTTCACATTGCCCACACCTGTTACTTGCCACAAGTGAGTTTGAACGAGCATCACATGCTTGACACAAAGTGGTTTACCCACAATTTTGGAAAGGTGCCAACAAATTTGTATAGCCCATTTTTGGGGCTTTGTATGAAATTATGTCCGATTCGCCTTTTTTTAGTTTGTGTTGTTGCAATACACACAAAGGAAATAAACATGTGTGTAACAAAACATGTGTAAATGCAAACAATTTCAAGGGTGCCAACACTTTTGTCCATGACTGTATCAGTATCAATAAACATTTAACATTTTTAGGTGGTCCCTTTTGTGTGACATGTTTCTTGTGACCTGCCACTCCCACCTATCAGTTGTTCTCAGTGTCGGCCGGATGTGTTCAGTTGTGCAGGGGAACAGCACAGCTCTGTCAACTGTATAGTGGCTGCAGCTTTTTCCTAATTGCATATTAAATGGATTGTCCAGTACTTTGTGTTGAGGGCCTATACTTAGGATGGGTCTTCAATATGAAATTAGTGGGGATGCGACATCCGGCACCCCCGCCGATGAGCTGTTCCCGGTGCCAGCTGTAAGTGATCAGTTGCAGAATGGAACTGCTCAGCTCAGACAACTGTATTATGGCTGCGGCCATATACAGCAGATCCACGCCTATTTAGTAGAAATCAGTAGATTTCTAGTGCCCAGCCACGGCCACAATACAGTTGAAGGGGCTGTGCAGCTCCGCAACCGATCACAACCTGCCGCTGCCAGTTCTGTGAGAAACTAGTAACCCCCACCGATCTGATACTGATGACCTATCCTAAAGATAAAAGTACTGAACAACCCATCGAAGCTGCATTCGAATAGTGCTTACCATTGATATATAAGAAACGTAAATAGAGCGAGATAAATATATAGGTAGATTAATATGACTCTTTTCTAATAATACCCGTTCTCATCTGCTAGACTGCAGCATTTACCTACATTTGCCTACAAGAAGCATATTTCACATTACAAATATGCTTATAAAGTGTCCGATGTTTCCATCATGTACACACCTGCTCTTTCTGGTACAGATTCTGCTGCTCTTGTTGAAGTAGACTTTCATAAAACATGGAGTACGATTCAAAATTACTCTGTTCTCTTGCCATTATGTCACAAGCCAGCAATGTCAGGCAACTTTGTAAATGCTCCTGGCTGAATATAACCTAGAATTATAGTAGCAAACATTTAGCAAAGGAATAGTGAAAGTTGAATTTGTCTCTAGAGTATACAAATAATATTTATGGATATATAATTCATACTATCCATAAATATGAAATTCTGCTTGTGAAAATTGTCTAATTGCATTGGTCGATCATTATTGGGGGTTTGGGCTCAGGATCGGAAGCAAACTGTTCCATTTTACATTATTGCTGGATGCTGATAATTTCTGTATCTCTTTTTTTGTTTGTTATTCTTACTGGTATTAATGTTTCATAATGCATTTCTGAATATGCTTCAAATATTTAATAAAACTGATTAAACTAAACAGTAAGCTGGTGTAAGATGCACCTTATTTATTAAGAGCGGACACTTAACAAATTAGGCGCATTTTTCATTACAGTTTAGGCCGCTTTCTGGCATAATTTTTCAGGAGGTATGTGGCTCTGCCCGTTCCCCTAAGGCCTGCCCACTCTTTTTAAAGTGTAGTGAGTGGCAGAGAAAGTTTAAAAGCCGCAAATAATGGCATACAAATAGTGTGTGCTATAGTTTTCAGCACTTTTTTAAGCTAGTTTCTGATGTAATCACAATAGTAAATGTCCCCCAAACTGAGATGTTTATCTAAGAATATAAAAGAGTAACCACGCTGAGGACTCTTATACCATGGTGTTCTAGGATCAAGTACAAAACAAGTCACCAGTTGTGAGTTATAAAACTCCAATGTCTTAAGGCCCCCATATACAATAAAATCAATGGAACCAACCAGCTGACTATCTAATAAACATGGGGTCTCATGTCTCTTTCCAGATGACCTCAGGTGACAGGAAGATAGGAAAGGCTGAGTGTCAGCACCCAATCCTTTTGTTCTCCCTGAAGCATACTCCCCACATACAACACATACACTATCAGCCATTTGGAGAGTACTTGATATGGAGGAGTCTTGAGAAATAACCATGGACAGTGTATAGGTACATTTAGTCCTGCAGATGTTTCATAAATCTGACCTCTGCAGAGTTGCCCCGATGTTCACTCATTAGCTGCTGTACAAATTTTTCAACAATTTGTGGCCTACCGGGTGAAAAGTTCTCCTTCATAACTGGCTTTTTCCAGAGCTCTATATAAAAAAAAAAATATGAATAATGCGAACTAGAATGTTAACTGTATACATTTAATTATTGTAAGTGTTTGTATTGTATGGTCATCTTTACAACAAAAAAGTTTATACAAGTATGGCACTGAAAGCCAAATTTGCGGGTGGTTTGTCAAATAAGGGTCTGTTGTAGACAGAAAATGACCAAACCTTGAGGAACCCAAAAAGTAAGGTGGAGAGCAGAAGACGAAAAGCCAGAAAATAAGACATTTGAAAGGAGGTCAGAGAGATAGAAGGAGAACCAATAGTGAGCAGTATCCTTAATGTTGAGTGTTGAGGAGTTGGCGATCCACAGCATCAACCACAGCAGAAAGATTTCGACAAATCACCAGAGCGTAGTTGCCATTTAATTCAGCTGTTACTAGATTGTAAGAGACTTTATTAAGGGAAGTTTCTGTAGAGTATAGAGTCTGAAAATCAGATTGTAAAGGGTCAAGAAAAAGAGAGTTATGAGAAACATAGCAGATTATGCAAGATGCATTCCAGGAAATGAAAAATAATAAGGAAATTAGAGATGGATCTGTAATTACTAGAGCAAAATGGGTCAAGAGACTTTTTTTTTAGTAATAAGGTTATAATGGTATATTTGAAAGAGGAGGGAAAGATAATGGAAAAAAAGAGAGAGGTTAAATATTAGTTACACAAGTAATGACAAGCTGGGATGTGGACTGAAGAAGATATGAGAGAATAAAGTCACACATTTTCATGTCATCTTTACTCAGTATAAAGTTAATTACATTTTTTAGAATCATTAGGCATAGAGGATAGGACCTCAGGAATCAGAAACGCTGTTTATAGATTTTACCTGTTGGAACTCCTCTTCCTTCTCTTGTTCTTTCAGATATCACCAGTGTTATCTCTTTGGCAACTTTTCTTTGCACATCATGAATCATGTCACTTTCAAAGCTTTCCATCATTTTCTGAAGCTGCGATAAACAAGACTTAAGTATGAATATTCTGGTATTAATATAATTTTACTGGTATGATAACACTGTAATTAAACATGTATATGCCATAGTCTTACCTGACGAACTCTAACTGCTATCTCTGAAGCTCCCTTAGGAGGAAGCACAACCTGAGACCTTAGTGTGAGTCCTTCAAACTCCTCTTCTTTGCCCATTTGCCAAGCAAGGGCTTTCATGGTGGGATAATATATTTCATCTCTACAATAAATACAAAGTGTAAAACGTTAAGCAGAATTCATGCTTTCTTCTGTCAAGTGGAATTTGTTGAATATGCAGATTTGTTTCAGTCAATGGAAATCAAATTTAATGGATTGAGAGCTCGATTTCAATTTTTCTTGGTCATTACTGATGATGATTGCAGAATTTATTTAGCAAGAGTATGACAACTATAATGATAATCAGTAAAGCAGCAATAGCCTGCATATAAAGCTGAGCATACAGTAGAACTTTGTCAAATTTAGACAATTATCTTCCAATCGTTGACACTTTTTATTGATTTAAGTAAGACAGACAATGATCTAAGTCAGACGTCAATGGAAAAGTTGATTCGAGAGGTTTGCCTTTTCTTTTTTTTTTTTTTTTTTTTTTAGACACTGTCAAGTTCAGTCCTTTGACAGTGGTTCATGCCAAAGGTAAGTTCTGAATTACATTAATAGAAGGAGGCCAGAGATCAATCTGCAGTGTCTTTTATTTATAGAGTTGACATCCACAGTGACCTACTGTAAATGACCAGTCCTTAAAAAATGGTCACCTGAATGTATAGCCAGCTGAAGTCCCTCTGGGCAAAATAAAATGTAAAGGGTTAAATCCTTACTGACAGAGAAAAAACTAAAATGTTTGTAGTACTGCATGCTGATTAGTTTAAGAGATGTGAATTTTTACTAATCTGGTGTAAAGAATCCTTTTATAAATGTCCACCATTCGCTAGACATTTCTGTCAGTATGTAAATGCCATATTCGTGGGATAGTTGTAAAATAACTCAATGCGTGTTACACTTACCTGTAGAGTTCACAAAACTGTCTATATAGACACACAGTATTAATTTCTTCCACTTGAAGTTTCTGTTTTCCCCACTGCTCTTTAAAATATTCCAGCTGTTTCCATAAGATTAAAAAGGATTTCAGCAAAGTGGATTCCAAAACAGGATCTTGAGATGCTGATTCCAGTTTTGATTCTATCTTCAATTGCTGTTTTTCTCCCAAAGGAAATAACTCAGTTTGTAGCTATAGATAGATAAAAAAAAAAGTCTACATAATACATTGTCAATTAAAAATCAAAATATTTTTAAAGGGTTTAAAGGTAATGTGTCACCAGGTTTTTGCCACCTAGTAAACCTGTTGCCATGTAGTCCTCCAAATTAATGAGCCCCAACCACTGATTGTCATCTTTCTGCCCATGCACAGTGTATACAGGAGCTTTAAAGGGGTTGTCCACTACTAGGACAACCCCATCTTGATCTAAATGTATGGCGCTGATAAGATAAAGCTCATACTCACCTCCCATGCCGGCGCCGTTCCAGAGGTGTCGGCACTCGCGTTCAGGGGCTCTCGTGCAGTTGCTATGACACATGAGCCTGGTGCCCAATCGGCACTAGCATCACTGGCCCCGCCTTCAGATAAAGCAAACATCAAGAGGAAGTCAGGGTTGCGACTGATCTCTCACTTCCTCTTGATGTTTGACTTGTACGAAGGTGGGGCCAGTGGCGCCAGCACTGATTGGGCGCCAAGCTCACGTGTCATAACAACCGCACGAGAGCCCCAGGACCGTGAGTGCCGACACCGCTGGAATGGCTCCGGCACGAGAGGTGAGTATAAGCTATTTTATTTTATCTGGGCCAAGCGTGGGGTATGAGGAGTTGTCCAAGTAGTGGACAACTTATTTAAATCAGTGGTGTGGGTGGGGTTATACAGAGCTCGGCATTCAGAGAACTGGTATATCAGTAGAAGATAAAACAGTGCTTCTATCAAAACTACAGCAAGGAGCCCAGTAAGTCATACAAAACCAGGTGAGAGATTCCCTTTTAACATAATAGTTCAATCTCAGAACCCCAAGTGTAAAATGAAGGGAGAAATAACCTCTTTAACATATAAACAATGCAGTACAAAGTTTTAGGCAGGTATGGAAAAAAATCTGCATAGTACGAAAGCTTTCAAAAATAGAAGTGTTAATAGTTTATTTTTTATCAATTAACAAAATGAAAAGTGAATGAACAAAAGAGAAATCTAAATAAATCAGTATTTGGTAAGACCACACTTTGTGTGCAAGTGTACGTAGAAGAATTTATGCCATTTTAAATTCAGTTTTTGAAGGAACTTGGCAGGGAGGTTGTTCCAAACATGTTGGAGAACTAACAACAGATCTTGTGTGGATATAAACATTATGTCTCTTCATGCAATCCCAGACAAACTCAATGATATTGAGATCAGGACTCTGTGTGGGCCATATCACTACTTCCAGTACTCCTTGTTCTTCTTTATGTTTTACTCTGGCTGTATGTTTGGAGTCATTGTCCTGCTGCAGAACAAATTTGGAGTTGATCAAGATGCTCTCTTTACATTGTTGAATAATGGATACATTTATGTGCATAGTTGGCTGTGTTTCCATGTAAAATGGCTTTTTGACTTAATTCTTCCATGAAGACCACTTCTAGCCAAAAGTATCCGAGCAGTAGATGGTTGTAGCTGAGTTCCACTGGTTGCTGCCAGTTCTGAGCAGATGGCACTGCTAGACATCTTCCCATTTCGATGGAAATTAAGAATGATGTACTCTATCTTTCATCTGCTGCATTAAGTTTCTTTGGCTGACCACTTTGTCTATGGTCTTCAATGTTGTCCATTTCTTGGTGCATCTTGAAAAGACCTTGGACAGTACACCTGGAAACTCTAGGTTGCTTCTAAATATTTACCTGGGAAAGACCTTGCTGATGCAGCATCTTGTGTCTTGTTACTGTGCTCAGTAGTAAGACTATTGACATAAAACGGTCTTCCACAACCTCACCTTTGTAGCAGAGTTTAACTCTTTATCACACCATTTAAGTCTCCTACACAGCGGTTTCCATTTCAGTTAGCAACTGTTTCAACTTAGATATGAAAATAATGATCACTATCACCTGTTTGGTATAATTGGTTACTTATACACCATCCTAATAAATCCCTGACTTTGTGCAAGTGTACCTAGAAGTATTTATGCTTTTTGGAAGGTAAATGGTGGTCTTTCAAATATTGATTTGATTTAGATTTCTCTTATCACTTCACCTTCCAAACAGCATAAATTCTTCTAGTGATTTCACTTTGTGAATTGACAAAAACAAAACCATCTCTATTTTTCAAAACATTCTTACTTTGCAGCATTTTTTCCACACCCGCCTATACTTTTTGCACAGTACTTGACCCTCCCTTCACTATCCTCCCAGAACTTTGAATCCCATGGCTGCCCGTCACTTAGGGCATGTGCAGTGGATCTCTGCCTACGTGCTAAAAATTTGTGGTCACACTGTGCTTGTCCCAGAAGTATTGTCTTTATTAGAACATTAAACAACTGATGTTTGAGCATTGGACTCAATCAAATGAGGACATTATAAATTTAGTTGAAGCATCTCCTAGCAGCTATCCACAAATACTGCAGGATTATAATAGTAAAAAAAAAATACTAATACATTACAACATTTTCTCATTCAATACCTGTTTGGTTTCTAGGTTTCCTTCTACATTAAATGAACTAAACCTATATTTTCCTTGAAGAATGTCCTCCATCAAAAGATGAACGCCAACAAGTTCTCCATGAGCTACACTGCGCTCTTGATCACTCATGTCACACAGGCAGAGCTGGGTCAGTGAAAAAGAAATGTATGTATTAATATAGTATGCTACTTTGTAATATCAGATTAAAATAAGTACAATAATAAGTACACAAAGCAGTTGAAACGATCTTGCTGAAAAAAATTTAGTTAAATACTTTGCAAAAATCCCTCAGCTCAAATGATTTTGCTGTTTTTTTCTGTTTAGCACTGTGTCACTCAATTGCAGAGATATTCACATTTGTGGCTTTTGTAGTGCAGTATGTGAAATCTCAGGTTGTACAGCAGTTCAACTGGGTGTTTTTTCAAAGACTTCTCTGAGTGACGTGCACTTTCACCCCTTTCATCCCAGACAATGCTAATTACAGCTCGGCAGCATCTGACACTGCTAGATCAGCTGTTGAACAGAGATTGCCAGTGTTAATAGTATATATATATATATATATATATGTATATATATATATATACAGTACAGACCAAAAGTTTGGACACACCTTCTCATTTAAAGATTTTTCTGTATTTTCATGACTATGAAAATTGTACATTCACACTGAAGGCATCAAAACTATGAATTAACACATGTGGAATTATATACTTGTTTTGATGACTGCTTTGCACACTCTTGGCATTCTCTTGATGAACTTTAGTATTCATATATTGTGGTAATGCGACTCACTCAGCTGCTCACAGAGGTAGACATAGGAACGTTTCTTCTGCTGGTTTATTTAAATCACAACATAAACCAGTGCAGGGTTCAACAAAATAAACTAAACATGGCCTTTCTGTCAAAACCGGGAAACAAAAATATAACATATAGCCCAGTCCATATGCCTGCGGGAATCCGCCCGCTCAGGGTACAATCAACAGAGCAGCAAACAAATTACCCAATGGGCACAATAGAAAAAGTGGGGTATATCCCAAAAAGAACCAAACAAAAGAAAAAAAAACCTTGAAAATGACTTTTATTTAGTAAAGATAAAAGTGTTTTGGTTAGTATACCAACTGGACACAACCCATTAAAAGTGTACATCAATACATCAGGGTAGCAGGTACTAGAAGAGTATAGAGCACAGGATTCAGGCTATCCCTATTTATCCCTGATATTCTGGTAGCCTACCTGACAGAGGGCGGTTAACACCCTAGGGGCACGATTTGGTGCCCCCACTCCACGTCGGCTCACCCTTATTATCCCGGCTGACCCTTACGTAGTCATACACAAATATAAAATATACATAGGGATATAAAATCCCAACAGTGGTGAAAGTTTAACCACATTGAGTTTGATTAGAGAAAAAGCGGTATTGTCTTCAATCTCTCAGTAAATGTGGGGAGATAAATTTATGCTATCTGGATCTTATATATTCATTATTAATATGACAAGGTACTGTATATAGTTTAGTCTTTGATATATACCTGGGCTGCGTATAATTAAAGATTATACGCTAAATAACGTGACACAAATATACAGAAATGGAAGTCAGGCTTCAAAGGACCTAACTTAGTCCGATAACATGTACAGTAGATAGGTTGTTCAAACACCATATACATCCCCACTTAGAGGCTCTTGGCTGAAAAATAGAACAAGATGTATCAACAGTAACAGCTCTATAAATCTCAATAAGATGACCGCATAATTGACAGGCACCATGAAAAAAATTAATGTGGTACCAAATAGTGAGAAAAATACACTTATCTTTTAGTTGATAGCAAGCTTCAGATTAAACTGCACGTGGTTTAGGCTAACACCACATAGGCCAACTGGACACTTTTAATGGGTTGTGTCCAGTTGGTATACTAACCAAAACACTTTTATTTTGCTAAATAAGTTATTTTTTAAGGGTTTCTTTTCTTTTGTTTGGTTCTTTCTACAATCAACAAAGTCCAGCACAGTTGCACTTGAACACTTCTCTGGGGCTTTCAGCCTCCGCACACACAGACTGAGAAAAAAACTCAGTGGTCGGACATTTAACTTGCTAAACCACACCTTTGGGGTGGAGATATGGTCAGTGGCCGTCCCGCACATCTCTTACAGCTACACACAAAAAACCAACCCTGTCAAGGCCAATCAACCCCTCAGGACTTAACATGCTGGAGAGAAACTTCTGGGTTTTCAGATCACGGAAGATAGCAATCTTCATGATACATATCTCCCCTCACATACATTGCCAGTGACCTTGACACAATATCTATCTATCTTTAATATAGCATCGTACTCCAGTTTCATTTGAAAATGTGTAAATAGGATGTTGAAAATGTGTGTATTGTTTATACATAGCTGTGTGTTAACTAGATTTTTCAGAGTACACTATTATACCTTTTAGACACTACTGTAGTATTACTGTACAAGAAATAATCAGCAGAGCCAAGAGAGTATATTGACAGAGCTAATACTGCCCTGCATGTAACTATTGTATCAGTTAAGACAGACACGTCACAATACCATGAAGAAACTGTGAAACGCTGTGAAAAGAAGTGGTTATTCTGGCTTGTCAGCAGTGAACAGCACAGTAACCATGTATTTTTTTCATTTTACAGTCTCTTAGGGGAGTATTCACACATTCAGACGCTGAGATCTTTTATGCAGTTTTTAAGTCCAAAGTCGAGTGGATTTTAAAATAGAAATCTCTGTCTTCGCTTCATATGTGTCTACTGTTTACTATCTGCTCCTGACTTAGGCATGAGAACCAGAACATGGGAACACACCCTTATAGCTTCTCCTTATGAAATAGATATCTAGATAGATAATAGATATACCGTATTTTTCAGACTATAAGACGCACCTAGGTTTTAGAGGAGGAAAATAGAAAAAAAATGTAAGCAAAAAATGTGGTCCTGATGCCCTGTTAAGGGGTAGGGGCTCTGCTGCTGACACTGTTATAGGGGTAATGTCCCGCAATTCTGTTAATATCCCCTATCCTGGTATATATGGCCCCCTTCTTCCTGATATACGTGGCCCTCATCCCCATCCTGATATGCATGGCACCCCAATCCACCATCCTGGTATGCATGGCACCCCAATCCACCATCCTGGTATGCATGGCCCCCTCATCCCTCTTCCTGGTATGTATGGCACCCTTCATCCTGTTATGTATGGCTCTCCTCACACCCATCCTGGTATGTATGGCACCTTCATCCCTCTTCCTTGTATGTATGGTACCTTCATTCCTCTTCCTGATATGTATGGCACTCTTCATCCCTGTATGTATAGCCCCCCTCATCTTCATCCCTGTATGTATTGCCCCCCTCATCCTGGTATGTATGGCTCCCTCCATCCCTGTATGTATGGCCCCGCTCATGCTTCATCCCTGTATGTATGGTCCCCCTCATCCTTGTATGGATGGCCCCCTCATCCTGGTATGCTTGGCACCCCCTGATCCCCATCACACTGCACAGAAAAAAATTAAACAATTATACTCACCTTCTCTCTCCTCCAGCGCTGTGTTCCGCTCTGTGCCGGAATACCCACTGCTCCCCACGCCGGGACTGCGTGTTTGGGGAGCAGTGACCATTCATTCTCCTTAATAGCGCACACACTGTAGTCGCAGCGTGGCTCCTGCTGCGCTCGGCGGTCAGCGTGCCCACTATTAAAGCCCATGAATATTCACCACTCCCATGGGCGTGGGGAGCAGTGAATATTCATCTTCTTTAGTAGCGGGCACAGTGTAGGCTGCAGCAGACGACTGCTGCCTCCTGTACACCACTACTCCGCCACTGTTGCTTCCCCCACATTCCCCACCACCCTCAGCCACAGTATTTATGTATATCGGGCTATAAGACACCCCCCCACTTTGCTCCAAAATTTTGGAGGAAAAAAAGTGTGTCTTATAGTCCGAAAAATACAGTATATGGGATAGGATAGAGATAGATAGATAGATAGATAGATAGATAGATAGATAGATAGATAGCTGAGAGCAAACTACATTTTATTTTATTACCTGCATGTGGTATCCAATTGCATGAAGCCCATTGACTGACAATGGGAATAGGCCACCGTCAGCTAAAAATGTCCTCCAAGGATAAAGTAAAAATGCCTAGAAAAATACAGGGTTAAAGGAACTTCGGATGAGTTCATAAATCCACTAATACACATACATTAATGCAGGTTATTGATATATGTGCTGTCAGCATATTTGTCTACCTTAAAGCAATTTCGCTGTGATTTTGACAGTTATATGGAAAATAAAAGATCCCATATTAAAATGTTAATCTCAAAGGAGAAAAAGCAAAGCAGTTAACCCCATAATGACCAGGCCTGAAAGGACCTTAATGACAGGGCAATTATTATTTTTTGTCTCTCAGCTTTTCAGCAGCCATAACTATTTTTTTCACTAATGTGGCTGCATGAGGCTTTGTTTTATCCGTGACAAATTGCACTATGTTATGTAAATTGCTGTGTAATTTATAGAATTTTTTTTTTCAAAAATATTTATTGGGCTTAGTTTTTGTGTTTATATTTTTCACTGTTCATGTTTCATGCCAAATAATCTGTTGAATGAATTATCCAGGTTAGTACGGTTGTATAGATACCTAATATGTGTAGGTTATTGCTTTTTTCATACCTGTATTTAAAAAATTGTATTTTACATGGAAAAAAAAAAATCTGATTTTGTTGTTTGCGGTGGTGTCTTCCTACTTTTTATTCCTTTTATTTTGCACATTTTTCATTGATATATTTTTTTACATTATTTATTTTCCAAGCATCAAAAGACCTCCGGGGAACATTTTTTTACTAAATTGATCATTTTTTTCCTACTGTAACTGGGGCATCCATATGAGCCTCAGTTACAGGCAAAACATCACATTACTTTGACTTAAGTGACAGGCAGAGTTGATGTGATCACCAGGATCTACATAAGCATCGATGTAGCTGGTGAAATAAAAGACAGAAGGAGTAATTAAGCATTTAGCATTTACACTGGAGAGGTTGCAGGAGCAGGAGCTTTAATCACAAGCCATAAATTTATGATAGCTCAAAGTTAAAGCCTGGGACCAAGCATTAGTCAGCAAAAAAAAGGATGGGAAAGACAAGTATCCAATTTTGTGCTACTTACACCCAGAAATAAATTGACAATTTATACAATTAAGCAGTGATTAGGCCTCAGTCAGAGGTAGAACGCCTTAAAGTTTAAATTAAGATTATGCAAAAAAAAACATCAAGAGATAAATTCTACTCAAATGACATGTGTTTACCTGACCCAAGGTGATTGGAAAAGAATCTATGACCTTTATTGCCCAAGCAGTCTCCCACCCATGTGGTGGGAAGGTCTCAATTGTCTGGACTATACCCGATTCCCACTACCATTTTTTTTACATTTTTCTTAATACAGCACTGGGGGAAAGGAAGGAAGCCGATCATTCCCTCTTGTATAACGATGAATCTGAAAAGAACCATAGTCAGTTTCATGTCTCACTGTTCAGTGTCTCCTTTATGATGGCTCTACCAGTCAATCAGTAGGTGATTAGCTAAAAATGGCTACTAGGAATATCGGATGGGTGGTATGTAGCTTCAGTTTTATTAAAGGGGAACAGTGGCATCAGTTTTACTTTAGGGACACGGTGGCTTCATTTTTTTTCAGGGGACATAGTGGCTTCATTTTTAATCAGGGGTGCGAAATGATTTCATTTTTAATCAGGGGGCAAAGTCTCAAATCATAATTGGAACATTGCGGGGCAGGTTTATTTGGGGGTCTTTTGTGGGGCACAGTGGTGTTCGGGGAACACAGGGGAAACATTGTTCAGCAAGTTTTTAGTTTAGTGACACATTGAAGGATGCATTCAGGGACACTATGTAGGGTATATTTGTTTTTAGAGCCTCAGCGTGGGTTATTATTTATTTAAAAAAGCTCTATATTTAACACTGTTATTTTCAGAGACACCGTGTGAATCTGCTTAAAAAGCGAGGAACTGAACATGTGTGGGTGGTGAACTCTGCAAAGATGAGTTATATCTGGGAGAAGACTCCATAAAGAAAATAGAACAACTCAGATAAGAGTAGATGTCACCTATAAGTTACTGGATGTAAGTTTTTATTCTCCCTCTCTGTGCATCAGTACTGTAGTGAAGGTACTGTCCTGAGAGTGATGATTTGTGATGACAATCTTGTTTTGGAAACAAGAACTTCTAGCACACCCTTTCCACTCTTAAAATAATACTAGGAGGTCTAGTTTTACATGGTAAAAACAGATATGGCAGTTACATATACAAGTCCTTGCAAAATATAACATCTTGGAGCCCATCAACACCACCAGCACTGGGGTGAATCCCAAGATACGTCTCTGCATACAGTGTCCGCCCTTATTATGTATAGTGCCATAACTTATTACATATTGAATAATCATCACTGAGAAGCCATGTAAAAACCAGGGTGATCACAGTTAGACACAATGAGAGACTTCTGATTATTGTATGACATAAAACAACATGCAGTCTACCAATCTATACATACTAACCCTGTGACTGCGCGGATCATGAGGCTGTGGCACAGGCAACTGTGATGAAAATGCTGTTTTGACAACTGAGTTACTCAGTGCTGTAAGTCCATGATACATATTGTCTGTTGTAGTTCTGAAAGCAGAAATGTCCCCAGAAGACAATAATGCTTCCCTATAAAACACAATATATAAAAGAACGAGCACAGTTTAGAGGTCATGAGCGGACATCACAAGTCACATTGCATGAAAATCATCACATTAAATAAAAGCTACTTAGCCAATAATTAAGGCGCAAATATTTTTTTTCTATATCATTGCTGTGCATATAAATTATTAATTAAGATACAGGCTTGCAGCACATCTGCTCCAGTGTAGCCACATGCTCCCATATTCAGGTTTACTGTAACAGGCTGGGTGGGATCAAACACCATCTGCACATATTAACCAGCCTGAATATTGGTCGTTATTACCTGGACATTAATGGGAATGGTGATTTAAATACACACTATTTTATCAACAGAGAAGTCTGGTCATGGTGACAAAGAAGAGAAACTAGACTTTGGATAAGGTAAAAAAAATAGTTTTTCATACCACTGATTAAATTGCATTAAATTGTTTTTAAATAATGTTTTTATTGGTTCTCCTTTAAACACCTGGTTACTGTGAGCGGATAAGGCTGCATACCGAATTAAATAGCGCACAGCCGCATCAAACTGCAGGATCATGACTTCACGTCGTAGCAATAACAAGGCGGCTACTTCCTTTGGATCATTAGGGCTGTGGAGTCCATCTATTAACTTTTGTAAGTCCTGTAGCTCAGCACCTGTAAAGAATAATGAGGTTTTATATGAGACTCTTCCCATTGTACTCAAGTAAATACAAACTTGTATAGAGATTAATATGTCTGGCTTATTTATTCTACATATTTCTAGAATATATAACATTAATAGTTAGATTTTAATTTTGGAAAGTACTCCAATTTTTGGGGTCATTTTTCAAGAAACATTCAATTATACAGTTTGTGATTTGGTTAAGTCAAGGTATACGTAAGAAAAATATTTAAAGGGGTTTGGCCATAAGTAACAAAACAGATGATGAATGTTTAACTGCTGAGGGTCCAACTGCTGAGACCCCCAATCAGTCAATTAGGGGTCCAAAGTCAGCTGTGGGAATGAAGAGATTCTGAGCATGTGCGGTCACTGCTTTAATACAGGTCTATAGACTGTTAATGGAGCAGTGCAGGGCCGGCGTCAGCACCCGGCGCACCCGGGCAAGTACCGGGGCCCTGAGCAGACGGGGGGGCCCACTCGCGGTCAGGCTCCCCGCCAGGCTATGAGCGGAGGAGAGCAGTGTCAACGCCCGCTCCCCCCCCGCTTGCTCAGGGCCCCGGCAGCCAGATACTTACCTCTCCCCGTGCCTCCGCAGATCCGCTGTCTTCCTGCTGTGCACTCCCTGTGACGTCTCAGGTCAGAGGGCGCAGTGACGTCTTTTCACCGCGCCCTCCCCTGAGCCATCACAGGCAGCGCAGAGCGGTAAGACGCTGGAGTCCAGACCAGAGGCAGCAGGTGAGGAGGAGTGAGGTGAGTATATGATTTTTTTTTTTATGTATGGAGGCATGGGGCATACTATGGGGGAGGTGACATCCTGCATGGGGCATTATAAAGAGGGGGGTGACATCCTGCATGGGGCATTATAAAGAGGGGGGTGACATCCTGCATGGGGCATAACATGGGGGGGGTGACATCCTGCATGGGGCATTATAAAGAGGGGGGGTGACATCCTGCATGGGGCATTATAAAGAGAGGGGGTGACATCCTGCATGGGGCATTATAAAGAGGGGGGGTGACATCCTGCATGGGGCATTATAAAGAGGGGGGGTGACATCCTGCATGGGGCATTATAAAGAGGAGGGGTGACATCCTGCATGGGGCATTATAAAGAGGAGGGTGACATCCTGCATGGGGCATTATAAAGAGGAGGGGTGACATCCTGCATGGGGCATTATAAAGAGGGGGGTGACATCCTGCATGGGGCATTATAAGGAGGGGAACAGCCTGCATGGGGCATTATAAGGGGGGGAACAGCCTGCATGGGGCATTATGTGGGGGGAACAGCCTGCACGGAGCATTATAAGGGGGGGAACAGCCTGCATGGGGCATTATAAGGGGGGGGCAGCCTGCATAGAGCATTATGTGGGGGGAACAGCCTGCATGGAGCATTATATGGGGGCCAGTATCCTGTATGGAGCGTTATAAGGGGACCAGTATCCTGTATGGAGCGTTATATAGGGGCCAGTATCCTGTACAGAGTGTTTTATGGGGGCCAGTATTCTGTATGGAGCGTTATATGGGGGCCAGTATTCCGTATGGAGCGTTATATGGGGGCCAGTATTCTGTATGGAGCATTATATGGGGGCCAGTATTCTGTATGGAGCATTACATGGGGGCCAGTATTCTGTATGGAGCGTTATATGGGGGCCAGTATTCCATATGGAGTGTTATATGGGGGCCAGTATTCCGTATGGTGCCTTTTATGGGGGCCAGTATTCTGTATGGGGTGTTATATGGGGGCCAGTATACTGTGTGGAGCGATTCGCCGGTTTCTGAGCTATTGTGGAATTTACAATAGATATCACTCATGTAATGTAAGAAGTGAAATCTTTGCATTGTACTATATATATATATATTTCTCTGCGGTATCTGTGCATCATGAATCCTGGTATGTATTAAAGGGGCCCACTGAGACTCTTTCGCCCGGGGCCCAGAAAAACCTGGAGCCGGCCCTGGAGCAGTGGTCGCACATGTGGGGGACTTTGGCACCCCATTTTTATTAAGGAATTAGAAATAAATAATATTGCTTCAAATATACTCAATTGTGTGTAAATGTATAAATGTAAAAGCCATTCTATCGTTATGTTTCCAGAAAATATAAGATTTTGTATATGAACATTTGTAAAAAGACTAGTGTGTGTGTCTAGATGAAGAAAAGTAGATTCATGCAGGAATTGTTGCCTCAGAAGACCTACTCCTCTGGATTATATACTTCTAAGTATAAATTATGGTCATACTTAATTACAGAAAATGGAGCTCTATTATGTTGATATATAATTAACTTCAAATGCAATGTATGGAAAAAGACAGGCGATGATCTGCAGTAAGACACATTGATAAGGCAAACTATGCACTTGTAGCACCCTGAGGATTCGGCTGCTACAGGGGTATTGCACCTCAACCCAGAGGTGTGATATTCCACTCCCGGGTAAGGATGGAGTGTGGAACTGAGCTCGGTAGGCTGCATGCACTACATACATCCCATTTCCGGGGAACAGACCAACGGTACGCCCACTTAGAAATGTGCAGGTACGACCGAGTCTGTTCCTGGCTGGAGTGGGAGGGGGGTGGTACATCCCAAGTAGTGTAGGGGCAGATAGGGGGAGCAGCCTGGGTAAAGATAGGAGCTCATTGGGTGCTGGTCACCTGAGCTCACACATAGAGGGTGTATATAAGGTGGGCACCAACTGAGATCAGGGTCAGTCTGTCAGAATCAGGAAGAGGAGCAGAGCAGAGCCCTAGAGAGAGAGAGAGGAGAAAGAAAGAGAAAGACCCAGAGGGGGAAGACTGAAGGGACCCAAGAACCCAAATTAGAGCACCGGGTGAGGAGTCAGCAAAAGGGTACCGGAACCCAAGCTGGTGGGGGTAAAAACAATCCCCAGCCAGAGACCGGAGGCCGTGGGCAGCGTCTGCCACGGCCACCCACCACATTCACCCCGAAGGCACACCACATGAAGGGTCAGGGAACCCAAGGCCAAGGGTGTCCCAACAGAAGGCCCGAGGGAGCTGGACCTAGGTGGATCCCTGGTGGGGACGGCTGAAGAAAGGACAGAGGGAGAGCTCAGGGCCACGCTCCGGACTTGTTTGGGGGTTGGCTGGATCCAGGACCTGGTGGACGCAGCACGGCTCGGGTGGTCACTAGCAGCTGGAGTGACCGGAACATCAGCAGTGAGTAAATACCCTAAACTGCACAACCCGACTCTGTCTTCCTTTAACATCTATGCTGCACCACCACAACCCCCATCCTCTGCACCTGACCCCCTGAGGCTATACCCCACCCGTTGGGGGTTATACCATCAAAAGCTGCACCTACACCATCAGCCTCAGCGGACCCTGCTGCAGCGGCGGCCACAGTGACCGCATCACAACGGGTGGCGTAGTCGACACAAAAGAACTTTAGTAACATCTGTAGAACTGCCACATCACACTGAGCTTGACGCCCTGGGCACGGGGCCGGGTCACAGCCGCTCGGAGACTACAACCCCCCATCTGATCCGGTGCCGGGTATTCCCCTCAAAAAGGAATATGTCCCAGGGGGCGCGTCAACTTTGGCGTAGTCGGCAGGATTACGTGCCCGCAACACCCGTGCCTGAAGAAAAGTGCAAGTTTACCTCAGAAAGAAGTCTCCCGCCGGTTCCGGAGGGTCCACGCCATCGGACTCCATCACCAGTCGTTTCCCGCCGATTGTCCGCCATTTCCAACTTGTTCCCGCCATCTGCAGAGTTTCCCGCCACTGGGCGACGCTTCCCGCCAAAACCGCAGATTTCCCGCCTTGGAAGAGCAGCGGACGCCATTATGGGCGTGCCAAAGGAGGGCAAGAGGCCACCTCCCATCGTGGGCCGGGACAGAAAATGGCGCCAAAAGTGGAAACCGCCCCCACCAACAGAGACTGTGATGCTAGAGGTGTCTGTCAGCGTGAAAGAACTACCCCTGGAGCTGACAGTCACCGAGTTGCCCCGGGACCGCCCTCGAAGGGGGAGGAGACGAAAGAGAAGAGAAAAGATGGGTGTCGCCTGGAGCAGTGTAGAGCGAGCGCACCCGGAGGCAAGAGGTCTAACGAGGAGTAGCGGAGGAGCTCACCCGGAGATGGAGAGAAAGCAGAACAGCACCGGCCCGCTGGCCAGGAGTCTGCTAGAGACCGAGGAAGGAGGGCAGAGCAGCACCGGCCCGCTGGCCAGGAGCCTGCCAGAAGAAGAGCAGAGCAGCACCGACCCGATGGTCAGGAGCCTGCTAGAGTCCACAACCCCGTTAGGTCTAGCGGAGATCTTAGCGCAGCTCCCCCGAGACCGGGAGTGTGCACAAAGTGCCCTGGAGGGCCTCGCAAGGAGGATGGCCCGGGTACAGCGCGAGATACTGGCGGAGTGGAGCCGGGAGATGACCCAGCAAGCTGAGACCAGTCAACGGAGCACGCTACCCTGGAAGAGGAAGCAGACCGCCTCTGAGGATGGTGCGGGAGGACCCAAGGCCGGAGATGGCGCCGAGAAGGGAGCCGAACGCATGGAGGCAGGTAAAGGGGACGCCTATACCCCAAGCCGTGACACCGCTTACCTGCCCCAGCTCCCCGTCGCAGAGCCCGAAAGTCCCCCTGCTGTGCCCGTAGCCGCCATGTCACCGCTATGGACTAGGCCCCGACCGGAAGCCGCCGCAGCGACCCCTGTGACGTCACGCGCCTCGACCCGGAGCGTGACAAAGCAGGAAACACCACCAGCCTGGTCGCAAGGCCTAGTACCCCCGGGCGCCGCATCACCAACAGCGCCCCCTACCTCCGCGGAGCCTCCGGCCTGGCCGCAAGGCCAGGTAGCCCAGGGCGCCGCTGTCCTAACGGTGCCCTTCACCTTCCAGGTGCCCCAGGCCTGGCCGCAAGGCCTGGGCAACCCGGGCGCCACCACCACCGCGCCCGCGCCCGTAAAACCAAGGGTGCCACACCTGGGGGAGGACTTGTTCAGCCAGCTCACATGGCCGGACGGGCGGCCCTTCATCTGGCCCGAAGGATACCATGAGCTGGAACGGCAGCAGAGACTAAGACCCCTGGATGAACCCCTGATTCCGGCTCCGAAGCCCGTGGCACGGATCTCGCCCCCGCTAGCGGAAGCACAGTTTGAGTGGGACCCCACCGGAGAAGACCTAATGGGGTTCACTCAGGAAACTCGGGCAGTCGCCGCTGAGCGTACTGAGTGTTGTCGTCAGCAGCTAGCAGAGTTTGCGAGAGAACGGGAGGAGAGGCGGGTCAGAGAACAACAGGCCCAAATCCGGAGCGCGGAGCAGAAGAGCCGGACTAGGAGGAACCCCCGTGCAGCGCACTGTCCCCGCACCATCGGAACGGTGATAAAGTTCAACCCGCAGCATGGGTGGGGCTTTATTCGGGACCGTAACAACCGCGGTGACGTTTTTGTGACCCGCAGAGACGTCGAGTCCCACCTGCCGGAAGGTCACAAAGGCCGTGACCTCTACGTCGGAGACGAGGTCACCTTCACCCGGCACAAGTGTGCCAAAGGACCTTACGCCCTCCACGTACACCGCTTGACGGAGGAGGAGTTGCGGTACGGGGAGGAGGAGCCAGAGGACCCGGACGGGTCTGAAGCAACACCATATCAAGAAAAAGCAGGAGGGAGCCGTCGTTGAGGACGGGAGTAGAGACTGTATATAGTTGCCCGTCGGGGCACAGTGAACCGTTGCTGCTAAAATAGTCCCCGTTGGGACCAGTGAACTGTTTACCCGTTAACCCCTTCATCCTACAGGCTGAAGACTGTGAGCAGCCATTCCCTTCCCTCTACCTGGCCGAGGACTGAGAGCGGCCAACTTCCCCTGTAAATAGTTGCGCGTCCTAAAGCGCCCCTACCGGTTTTATAGAAAACCTGTTTTTCTAAGAGACTGTCGCACTTTTCCCGGACACACGTTGCACAGTGTCCGGAGGAGGAACCTGAAACAAGAGACGACGAGAAAGTTTTATCTGCTAAGATATGTTATTTATATAATGTTTTTTATATGTTTATATGAAAAATTTTGTATGTTTTGGTGTTTTTGTCTTACAGCCCGAGGACGTGCTGTGATTTACCAGGGGGGAATGTAGCACCCTGAGGATTCGGCTGCTACAGGGGTATTGCACCTCAACCCAGAGGTGTGATATTCCACTCCCGGGTAAGGATGGAGTGTGGAACTGAGCTCGGTAGGCTGCATGCACTACATACATCCCATTTCCGGGGAACAGACCAATGGTACGCCCACTTAGAAATGTGCAGGTACGACCGAGTCTGTTCCTGGCTGGAGTGGGAGGGGGGTGGTACATCCCAAGTAGTGTAGGGGCAGATAGGGGGAGCAGCCTGGGTAAAGATAGGAGCTCATTGGGTGCTGGTCACCTGAGCTCACACATAGAGGGTGTATATAAGATGGGCACCAACTGAGATCAGGGTCAGTCTGTCAGAATCAGGAAGAGGAGCAGAGCAGAGCCCTAGAGAGAGAGAGAGGAGAAAGAAAGAGAAAGACCCAGAGGGGGAAGACTGAAGGGACCCAAGAACCCAAATTAGAGCACCGGGTGAGGAGTCAGCAAAAGGGTACCGGAACCCAAGCTGGTGGGGGTAAAAACAATCCCCAGCCAGAGACCGGAGGCCGTGGGCAGCGTCTGCCACGGCCACCCACCACATTCACCCCGAAGGCACACCACATGAAGGGTCAGGGAACCCAAGGCCAAGGGTGTCCCAACAGAAGGCCCGAGGGAGCTGGACCTAGGTGGATCCCTGGTGGGGACGGCTGAAGAAAGGACAGAGGGAGAGCTCAGGGCCACGCTCCGGACTTGTTTGGGGGTTGGCTGGATCCAGGACCTGGTGGACGCAGCACGGCTCGGGTGGTCACTAGCAGCTGGAGTGACCGGAACATCAGCAGTGAGTAAATACCCTAAACTGCACAACCCGACTCTGTCTTCCTTTAACATCTATGCTGCACCACCACAACCCCCATCCTCTGCACCTGACCCCCTGAGGCTATACCCCACCCGTTGGGGGTTATACCATCAAAAGCTGCACCTACACCATCAGCCTCAGCGGACCCTGCTGCAGCGGCGGCCACAGTGACCGCATCACAACGGGTGGCGTAGTCGACACAAAAGAACTTTAGTAACATCTGTAGAACTGCCACATCACACTGAGCTTGACGTCCTGGGCACGGGGCCGGGTCACAGCCGCTCGGAGACTACAACCCCCCATCTGATCCGGTGCCGGGTATTCCCCTCAAAAAGGAATATGTCCCAGGGGGCGCGTCACACTCACATTACAGTTTAAGAGGTAAAATATGCCATGTCATGTACGTACATGAGTGGACTCCATAGTCACAAATTGTACCTTTATTTATTGATAAAATCCAATCAATTTAATTTAATGAAATTCTCTTACAATATTCTAAAAATTCCCATCATTTATTTTATTGCCATTTTGTTTAGAAGGTTATATCAGTTTTCCTGTGATAAAAATCTCTGAACTTCGATGAATTACTTAAATCAGAAAATTAGAGACTTTTCCGGTTACAGGGGTTTTCGGCTTTCAGAAAACCCTTTTCCCCAGGCACAATTTAAAAAAAAACAAACAAACAAAACACCGTGCTTTGCTCAGTAATCTTGGATCGGTGCCGAGTCTCCGCAGCTGTTCCCGGGGTCTGTTATTGTCTGCAGCGCTGTCATCATGTTGACAGCGCTGCAGCCAATAAATGAGCTCAGCAGCTCTGAGCGGATTGTGCTGTCTATTTGGACAGTGCTGCTGAGCTCCCTGTTTGGCTGCAGTGTTCAGACATGATATTTGCGCTGCAGACAATAACAGACCCTCGGAGCAGCATCAGAGACTATGGATGATGAGTAAAGCACAGTTTTGTTTGATTTTTTATTAAAACAAATTGTGCCTGGGAAAAGGACTTTTATGAAACCGTAAAACTCCTTTAACTTAAGGACAATAACAGACCCCAGGAGCAGCTGCGGAGACTCGGCATGGATCCAAGATTACTGAGCAAAGCACAGTTTTTTGTTTGTTTGTTTTTTAAATTGTGCCTGGGGAAAAGGGTTTTTGTCGTGACGTCAGCGCGGGGTCACGTGCTGCCTTTGAGCGGCCACCGATAGCGCCGCTCACAGGCAGTATGAGCAGAACAAGGTAATTAAAAAGAAGGTTGTATTTATCATTAAAACACACTGGTATTTTTTTAAAAGTACCGGACAACCCCTTTAATTACATGGCAGACAAACATTTTTAAGTGAAATTCCTCTTTAAATAGAAGCATGATTCCGGATGTTTGTTGGAAGAGAATCCTATACGATGCTACACATTTGGTGAAGATGTCAGGGAATGTTTTCTTCCTCTACAAAAGTTCATGCAACTCACCTGTGCAGATGTCACCAAAAATAGAACTCTTATCCATGTTTCCAGGGCCCAAATCAAAACTAAAAAGAGGCCTATTAAGACTTTTTGTATGAGTCAATCGGCTAATGTAAGCCTAAGAAGCGTCAGAACCAGGCTCCATGGCTTTAATTGTAAAAGAGACTTCCGGCTCACTCATAAAGCATAGAGTTGGCTGGCTAGTCGCAATTGCAGTGACGTCATTGAGAAGTGGAGCAAAACGGCTCTGGATACCAGAGAGCGTGGCGGTAGGTGAGTATATTAATATACTGCTTTCCAAATTATTATGCAAATGCTATTTTTCTCTGATTTTCCTAAATGGTCGATGCAAATGAGTCAGTAAAACGTTTAAATCATCAACCGTTAATAAATCACATTTTATTGGACTAACCTCCCAATGATAAGAGTGTTTTTTTGGAAAATAAAAAAAAATGTTAAAATGCACTGTTCCATACTATTATGCACAACAGAGTCTCCAAACAAATTATAGGTTGTAAAGAACTAAAAATGGTCATATGTTAAATTTGCAGCATTAAGAGGTCACCTATAGTGGTGTGAAAAAGTGTTTGCCCCCTTCCTGATTTCTTATTATTTTGCATGTTTGTCAGACTTAAATGTTTCAGTTCACAAAACAAATTTAACCCCTTTACAACCCAAGGTGGTTTGCAACTGTCACTTTATGAGGTAATTACTCTGGAACGCTTCAACGGATCCCCCTGATTCTGAGACTGTTTTTTCGTGACATATTGTACTTCATGATTGTGGTAACATTTCTTCGACATCACTTGCGTTTATTTGTGAAAAACGGAAATTTGGCGAAAATTTTGAAAATTTTGCAATTTTCAAAATTTGAATTTTTATGCCCTTAAATCAGAGCGATATGTCACACAAAATAGTTAATGAATAACATTTCCCACATGTCTACTTTACATCAGCACAATTTTGTAACCAACATTTTTTTTTATTAGGGAGCTATAAGGGTTAAAAGTTGACCAGCGATTTCTCATTTTTCCAACAATATTTACAAAACCATTTTTTTTTAGGGACCACATCACATTTGAAGTCACTTTCAGGGGTCTTTATGACAGAAAATACCCAAAAGTGACACCATTCTAAAAACTGCACCCCTCAAGGTGTTCAAAACCACATTCAAGAATTTATTAACCCTTCAGGTGCTTCACAGGAATTTTTGGAATGTGGAAGAAAAAAATGAACATTTAACTTTTTTCACAAAAATGTTACTTTAGACCCAATTTTTTTTATTTTCGCAGGGGTAACAGGAAAAAATGGACCCTAAAATTTGTTGTACAATTTCCCCTGGGCACGCAGATACCCCATATGTGGGGAAAACTACTGCTTGGACGCACGGCAGGGTTCGGAAGGGAAGGAGCGCCAGTTGACTTTTTGATTCTAAAATTTGCTTGAATAATTAGCGGATGCCATGTTGCGTTTGGAGAGCCCCTGATGTGCCTAAACAGTGGAAACCCCCCACAAGCGACACCATTTTGGAAACTAGACCCCTCAGGGAACTTATCTAGATGTGTGGTGAGCACCCTGAACCCCCAAGTCCTTTACAGAAGTTTATAACATGGAGCCGTGAAAATAAAAAAATCAAATTTTTTCCACAAAAATTATGTTTAAGCCCCAATTTTTTTATTTTCACATGGGTAAGAGGAGAAAATGGACCCCAAAACCTTTTGAGCAATTTCTCCTGAGTATGCCAATACCCCATATGTGGGGAAAATAAAGTGTTTGGGCGCATGTCAGAGTTCAGAAGGGAAGGAGCACTGTGTGACTTTTTGAACGCAAAATTGGCTGGAATCGAGAACGGATGCCATGTCGCGTTTGGAGAACCCCTGATGTGCCTAAATAGCGGAAACCCCCCCCACAAGTGACCTCATTTTGGAAACTACACCCCTCAAGGATTTTATCAAGGGGTATAGTAAACATTTTGAACCCAGAGGTACGACACAGAATTTGATAACATTAGGTCATCATATTGAATAAGTTGTCATTAGTCTTGAGCGCAAGCGCTTGCTACTTGAGTTTGCATCGGGTACTCAGGTATGCACCATGTATTACGGGTGCTCGAGTGACATGCTCGAGTCCCCGCCCGCATGTTTCACGGTTATTAGACACCCAAAAAAAACATGTGGGGATCGCTTGTGCATGTTTTTTTTGGCCGCGAAGCATATGGGGCGGAGACTCGAGCACCCGCGATACTCAATGCATACCCGAGCACTCGATGTAAACTCAAGTAGCGAGCACTTGCGCTCAACACTAGTGGCCATACAGTCATCTTTTTTTTTTACTTTTGAAAAAAATCCCAACCCTAACCCCTAGCCCAACCCTAGCCTAACCCCAACCCTAACCCTAACCTCAACCCCAACCCTAGCACAAACCTAGCCCAACCCTAACCCCAACCCTAACCCTAGCCCAACCCTAACCCCAACCCCAACCCTAACCTTAGCACAACCCTAACCTGAGCGTTTATTTTTTACGCTGTTCCTCGTGCGGTATAAGTGATTAGACGACTTTATTCTTCGGGTCGGTGCGACTACAGAGATACCAGAATCATATCGGGTTTTTATGGTTGACAGCTGTCACACACTAAAAGACGCATTTTTTTTATAAAATCTAGTTTTTGCATCGCCATAGTTTGAGAGCTATAATTTTTCCAGATTTTGGCCGACAGAGTCATGTGATGGCTTGTTTTTTGCGGGATGAGTTGACGTTTTTATTGGTGACATTTTTTGATCGCTTTCTATCCTGATTTTTGGGAGGCAGAATAAACAAAAACCAACAATTCAGGAATTTTTTTTTTTTATTCTGTTCCGCGTGTGGTAAAATTGATAAGGCAGCGTTATTCTTCGGGTCAGTACGTTTACAGCGGTACCACATTTATATCGTTTTTCTATGTTTTGGCGCTTTTACATAATAAAAGCAATTTTATAGAAAAAAATATTTTTTTGCATCGCTTTATTCTAGAGCTAGAACTTTTTTATTTTTCGGCTGATGGAGCTGTATGGTGGCTTGTTTTTTGCCGAGATGACATTGTCAGCAGTACCATTTTTATTTATATTCGTCTTTTTGATCGAGTGTTGTTCCATTTTTTGTTTGGCGGTATGATGATAAAGTATTTTTTTTTGCTTCGTTTTTTTTTTTTTTTTTTTTACCGTGTTCACTGAAGGGGTTAACTAGTGGGACAATTTTATAGGTCAGGTCGTTCTAGATGCGGCAATACCAAATATGTGTACTTTTATTGTTTTGTTTTTTTTTTCATAATAATATTTATTGATGGGTACATTATAGTTTTATTTTTGGTAGATTATTATTATTATTATTTTTTTTTATATATATATTTTTCAATTTTTTTTTTTTCACTTTCTGACACTTTTTTACTTTTACACTTTGTCCCACTATGGGACTTGCACTTTTTTTTATTCTGATCGCCTGCATAGCACAGGAATGGAGCACCATCCCTGTGCTATGCAGGCTGTCAGCGCTGCACAGGGAGAAGATAGTTTGGTCATGCACTGCGCATGACCAAAATATCTTCCTGCTGTCTGGTGATCCGGATGTTGTCATGATGACATCGGGTCGTTATGGCAACATCCGGGAAGCAGCGGCAGACAGCGCTGGAGGCCGGAAGAGGAGGTGAGTATTGCGATCACCTCCCCTTGCCACCGCAATGCTGCGATCGCCTTCGATCGCAGCATTGCGGGGGTTAATGTGCCGGCAGCGGTGCGGGACCGCTTTCTGCACATAGCACCGGGTGTCTACTGTGACACCCGGCGGCAATCGCGCTCGCACAGCCTGTGTGCGGGCGCGATCACAATGACATATTAATACGTATCAGGCTCTTAAAGCCCAGGGTGCAGATACGTATTAATACGTCTTGGGCTTTAAAGGCGTTAAATATTAGACAAAATTAACACAAGTAAACACAAAATGCAGATTTTAAATGAAGGTCTTTATTATTAAGGGAAAGAGAAATCCAAACCTACAGGGCCCTGTGTGAAAAATTGATTGCCCCCTAAACCTAGAAACTGGTTGAGCCATCCTTAGCATCAACAACTGAAATTAAGCATTTGCTATAACTGGCATTGAGTCTTTTACAATGCTCTGGAGGAATTTTGGCCCACTCATCTTTGCAAAATTGTTGTAATTCAGCCACATTGGAGAGTTTCCAAGCATGAACCGCCTTTTTAAGGTCATGCCACAGCATCTCAATTGGATTAAGGTCAGGACGATGACTAGGCCACTCCAAAGTCTTAATTTTGTTTTTCTTAAGCCATTCAGATGTGGACTTGCTGGTGTATTTTGGATCATTGTCCTGCTGCATAATCCAACTGCGCTTCAGCTTGAGGTCACGAACAGATGGCCGGACTTTCTCCTTCAGGATTTTTTGGTAGACAGCAGAATTCATAGTTCCATTTAGCACAGCAAATCTTCCAGGTCCTGAAGCAGCAAAACAGCCCCAGACCATCACACTACCACCATCATATTTTACTGTTGGTATGATGTTTCTTTTCTGAAATGCGGTGTTACTTCTATGCCAGATGTAATGGGACATACACCTTCCAAAAAGTTACATTTTTGTCTCGTCAGTCCACAGAGTAGTCTTCCAAAAGTCTTGGCAATCATCAAGATGTTTTCTGACAAAACTGAGATGAGCCTTTATGTTGTTTTTGCTCAGCAGTGGTTTTCATTTTGGAACTCTGCCATGCATGACATTTTTGCCCAGTCTCTTTCTTATGGTGGAGTCATGAACACTGACCTTAACTGAGGCAAGTGAGGCCTGCAGTTCTTTGGATGTTGTTATGGGGTCTTTTGTGACCTCTTGGATGAGTTGTCGCTGCGCTCTTGAGGTAATTTTGGTTGGCTAGCGACTCCTGGGAAGGTTCAACACTGTTCCATGTTTTCATAATTTGTGGATAACGGCTCTCACTGTGGTTCGCTGATGTCCCAAATCTTTAGAAAGGGTTTTATAACCTTTTCCAGACTGATAGAGCTCAATTACTTTGTTTCTCATTTGTTCCTGAATTTCTTTGGATAACTGCATGATGTCTAGCTTTTGAGGATCTTTTGGTCTACTTCGCTTTGTCAGGCAGGTCCTATTTAAATGATTTCTTGATTAAGAACAGGTCTGTGCGTGGCTAGGGAAATTTAACTCAGCTTACCAAAGATGTGATAAACCACAGTTAAAACATAAATTAAGGGGAGGGGCAATCATTTTTTCACACAGGGCCCTGTAGGCTTGGATTTCTTTTCCCCTTAATAATAAAGACCTTCATGTAAAAACTGCATTTTGTGTTTACTTGTGTTATCTTTGTCTAATATTTAAATTTTTTTTGTGATATGAAACATTTAAGTGTGACAAACATGCAAAATAATAAGAAATCAGGAAGGGAGCAAACACTTTTTCATACCACTGTATACTGAAATCAAAATTGTTTTTCAATCCAAAACATCTTAACAGGCCAAGATACATCTTAACACAGGACCCTTTCTTTGATAACACCTTCACAATTCGTGCTTGAATTTCTTTGTAGGATGTCAGAATAGCCTCCAAGAGCTGCTGTTTTGATGTAAACTGCCTCCCACTCTCATAGATCTTTTGCTTGATGATACTAAAAGGTTCTCAATAGAGTTGAGGTCAGGGAAGGATAGTGGCCATACCAAGAGTGTCTCTCCTTTTATGCCCATAGCAGCCAATGACTCAGAGGTATTCTTCATAGCATGAGATGGTGCATTGTCATACATGAAGATCCACCTGGTCTATCGACGGTTGCACGGCACTCATGAGTAAAAAAGAACATTTTAAAATTAATCTTCATGTATGTATGGGCCCACTGCAACTATTTCTGCTTGTGAGCACTGTTTAGGGGTGGCCGAATGAAGGTTTATGCACAAATACAAGCCTATGAAGGATCCTACACCTTGCATTTCGTGGGATTCCAGAGTCCCAGCTTCAAATACCTGTTTGCTGCTTGGTAATAGTATTTTAGCCGCTGCTCTTTTAATCTGATGAATTTGTCTGGCAGAAATCTTCCTCATTATGCCTGTATCTGCACGAACCCATCTGTGCTCTGTATAAGCCACAAATCTCTTCACAGTATGATGATCACACTTAAGTTTTTGTGAAATATCTAATGTTTTCATATCTTGTCCAAGGCATTGCATTATTTGACACTTTTCAGCAATAAAGAGATCCCTTTTCTTTCCAATATTTCTTTATTTGAAAAACAAAAAATTACATCTTTATGACACTAATCAAATTTGAATAATAATTTGGAACGCAGTCTACACACATTTACATTTAATGAAAAAATATAGATGGGAGTGCTTCTTTAATATTGTTTCCATGCTTGAATACTGGTTTACATGTTTTAATAAATGTTTATTGAATAAAAAATAGCAGCATGAGGATATCAAAACTTGTAAACGTTTTTGGATTAGTGCGTGTCTTACCTATTCCTTCAGTGCCTCCCCAGTCAGCTGTCAACTCCCTGTTCAATACACTACCAAATCCGCCACATGAATTTCCCAGTTGGGAAAAACTGAGTACATATGAAACAATATCATGTAGGGCGGCTATAATCTGTTGACTCTGGTACAATGCCCGATAGGCAGCCTGAAAACAAAAAAGGAAAAACACAGTGTGAAAATATAAACAATTATGGAAATGTAAAGCCATACCATAACCATATATCGATATATAACATGAATAATATGTTATTTTGTAAGAGAAAAATTTAATTTTATCAATATAATCTACCAACATTGCTGCCAAAATGTAAACCTATTGTCTAGCTAAACCCTGCCATCTAAATCAAAGAGATGTCAGTATTATTTAGTGAACTCTTCATTAATAGATTGTATTTTATTTATTTTTGAAGTGATTAACCTCATATACCTAAAATATCTATTAAACATGTCAAACATGAGGTGGTCACAAAGATATACAGTACAGACCAAAAGTTTGGACACACCTTCTTATTTAAAGATTTTTCTGTATTTTCATGACTTTGAAAATTGTACATTCACACTGAAGGCATCAAAACTATGAATTAACACACGTGGAATTATATACTTAACAAAAAAGTGTGAAACAACTGAAAATATGTCTTATATTCTAGGTTCTTCAAAGTAGCCACCTTTTGCTTTGATGACTGCTTTGCACACTCTTGGCATTCTCTTGATGAGCTTCAAGAGATAGTCACCGGAAATGGTCTTCCAACAATCTTGAAGGAGTTCCCAGAGATGCTTAGCACTTGTTGGCCATTTTGCCTTCACTCTGCGGTCCAGCTCACCCCAAACCATCTCAATTGGGTTCAGGTCTGGTGACTGTGGAGGCCAGATCATCTGGCATAGCACCCCATCACTCTCCTACTTGGTCAAATAGCCCTTACACAGCCTGGAGGTGTGTTTGGGGTCATTGTCCTGTTGAAAAATAAATGACGGTCCAACTAAATGCAAACCGGATGAAATAGCATGCCGCTGCAAGATGATGTGGTAGCCATGCTGGTTCAGTATGCCTTCAATTTTGAATAAATCCCCAACAGTGTCACCAGCAAAGCACCCCCACACAATCACACCTCCTTCTCCATGCTTCACGTTGGGAACCAGGTATGTAGAGTCCATCCGTTCACCTTTTCTGCGTCGCACAAAGACACGGTGGTTGGAACCAAAGATCTCAAATTTGGACTCATCAGACCAAAGCACAGATTTCCACTGGTCTAATGTCCATTCCTTGTGTTCTTTAGTCCAAACAAGTCTCTTCTGCTTGTTGCCTGTCCTTAGCAGTGGTTTCCTAGCAGCTATTTTACCATGAAGGCCTGCTGCACAAAGTCTCCTCTTAACAGTTGTTGTAGAGATGTGTCTGCTGCTAGAACTCTGTGTGGCATTGACCTGGTCTCTAATCTGTGCTGCTGTTAACCTGCAATTTCTGAGGCTGGTTTCTCAGATAAACTTATCCTCAGAAGCAGAGGTGACTCTTGGTCTTCCTTTCCTGGGGCGGTCCCCATGTGAGCCAGTTTCTTTGTAGCGCTTGATGGTTTTTGCAACTGCACTTGGGGACACTTTCAAAGTTTGCCCAATTTTTCGGACTGACTGACCTTCATTTGTTAAAGTAATGATGGCCACTCGTTTTTCTTTACTTAGCTGCTTTTTTCTTGCCATAATACAAATTCTAACAGTCTATTCAGTAGGACTATCAGCTGTGTATCCACCTGACTCCTGCACAACACAACTGATGGTCCCAACCCCATTTATAAGGCAAGAAATTCCACTTATTAAACCTGACAGGGCACACCTGTGAAGTGAAAACCATTTCCGGTGACTACCTCTTGAAGCTCATCAAGAGAATGCCAAGAGTGTGCAAAGCAGTCATCAAAGCAAAAGGTGGCTACTTTGAAGAACCTAGAATATAAGACATATTTTCAGTTGTTTCACACTTTTTTGTTAAGTATATAATTCCACATGTGTTAATTCATAGTTTTGATGCCTTCAGTGTGAATGTACAATTTTCAAAGTCATGAAAATACAGAAAAATCTTTAAATGAGAAGGTGTGTCCAAACTTTTGGTCTGTACTGTAGATTGATTGTGCTGAGCCAATCACCAGTTGAATCCCTTAAAATAATTTATCAGGCTTTTGCCACCTTAGTTGAGAGCAGCATAATGCAGGAAAAGAGACCCTGATTCCAACTATATATCACTTAGTTTACTTGGTGAGCAGTTGTGACACAGAGTTTTTAAATGTAACATGTAGAAGAGCTGAGAAAGCTAGCCCCACCCACACCACAGCTAGAGCTCAGAAAGCTACCCCCACCCACACCACAGCTTTCTGTGTACATTGTCTATTGATAGTAAATTTCTTATCAGAGGAGGAGGCGGAGTTGGATCATTTGGCATGAGGAAGCTAGTCTGGGCAGTGATAATCTCCTGGTTATAAGACACTCATTCTATAAAAACAACAGCACACAGCCTAATAAGTGACACATCAATGTCTTGGCCCCTACCTCATGCAATCTTCATTTAAGCCAGGAATCAGTAACTTTTATTACCTGCAATTTACTGAAATTTTCTGACAACATTCTAAACAAAGCACCATTGATTTAGAAAACAGTGGTAGTTCTGGCTTTTTTAACCTCCTACAATCTAATATTAGTGCTTGTCTATATATGTTCTGTGAATGGCCAACCGTACTACAATGCATTTGGGTCAGCCTGTGTATGTATGACCAGTGCTTTCTCAAATAAATGACCAACCATGCAATGCATTGGATAGGCTTTGCCTTCTGTTCTGATTTATAGAAGCAGACCCCACTTAAAGGGAATCTGTCAGCAGGGTCATAGAAAAAGATGATATCTTGATATCTTTTATCTGATAATTTAGCCAGAGAAATCCACGTTTTTCTTATAAAGCAGATGAAATAAGTATTGAACTCGTCACCAATTTTCTAAGTCTGCGTCGTTTCTCATTATTACAAATAATCTGTGGACATCTAAGGTCTGATTTCTTTGCCTGTGTGGATTGGATGGGTTGTTACCGATATCTGGTGAGAATTTTATAACAATAGCACATTTAGAAATATATTTACTTAGAAAATTGGTGACGTGTTCAATACTTTTGTAAATGAGCTGCTCAGAATTATGGGCCGGACATTGATCTACCTGAGAATCTGCCCGCAGAGATCATTTTAAATGAAAGGGGCTTTCTCTGGAATAGGACATCAGAACGCAGATATCAAGGTATTCAGCTTCTTATGACCTATATGACAGTTTAGAAGTGTTGATTTTACAGACACATTTACTTTAAGAAACCTCTATAATGCCCATATATCCAGATCATTAACATATTGATAAGGGCTGTAAGACAACCCCTTTAAGGTTGTGTATTATGAATTAGAGACACTACTACTGATTTTTTTTTTAGAGAGTCTATCACTTCTAAAACTTAAATTGAGCTATTTGGACATTCATATAGGGGACTTGGTCTGTAAAAAAATCATACTAGTAATCATACTGACCAAAAAGCAGTTGACAGTGGATGCTGAATGGAGAGGAGATGAGAACGCACACACATCGACATGTGGGCATGTCAGTCTCTGTGCGCTCTCATCTGCTTCTCCTATCAGCATTGCCCACCTACTGCTTTGTGATCCTGTGTGGTCCTGTACAAAGGAGAAGGGGATGGGAACTTTGTTCTTCCACACACTGACATTGTGTATGCTCACAGCTCCAGAAGTGTCAGTGCATGCAGGGTGGGAGATTTAGATCATACAGAGTTCCAATAGGAGAGCTGTCAATCACCATAAGGTTGGGGGAGCGGAGGATAGTAATGGAGGATATTGAATGTTGCTCTGAACTCTCAGCCATGCCAAGAGTGCATTGAAGCCCCTTCATTCACATATGTAATCAAATTGTTTTTAAATAAACCAAATTAGTGTGTGATTTTATAGGGGCTGAGTCCCCTATCTGATTGTGTAAGTAGCTTAAGAAATTGCCAGTTAAGCATTTAATACATGTAGTATCAGTATATTAGGCCTGAAGGAGTTGTAGCAACTCAATTAAATATGAAAACAAGGAGAACATAGAGTCCATAATGCCAACATAAAAGGGTATATTTTATTAAGTGATTAATAAAAACATACATATCAGGCACATGAAGAAATTTGTGTGAAAGTGACCCATGATTGTGTAAATAGTTCAACAATTTTAGTTTTCGGGGGTGACAGATTCCCTTTTATTGCAGTTATGTCCTCCTAAAAAATCTCTACAGCAGTCACAGGCCTTTCCTCACATGACTATAAAAAGATAATTATGACTATTCATAACAAAACACTGAGGTCCTCAGACAAACATTTTTAATAACATATTTGAGTTCATGAATTATTTATTTTGTGGGAAGTAATACAGTGATGACTGTTTCACAAAACACACAAACAAAGCAGTTCCTTAAAGTAAATCTGTCAACAGGTTTTTGCTGTCCCATCTGACAGCAGCATAATGTAGGGGGCAAAGACCCTGATTCCAGCGATGTATCACTTACTGAGCTGTTTGCTGTCATTTTGATAAAATCCCTGTTTAATCTGCTGCAGGCCTACCAGTTCTCTGAATGCTGAGCTCGGTATAACCCCGCCCACATCACTGATTGGCAGCTTTCTGTGTATACTGTGCATAGGCAGAAAGCTGCCAATCAGTAGTGAGGGTGGGGTTATACTGAGCCCATGAGTATGGAGGACTACCTAAAAGCAGGTTTACTAGTCTTTTAGTGATAATCTCCTCCTGATTAAACAGTGATTGTATCAAAACTACAGCAAACAGCTCAGTACGTGACACATCGCTGCACTGAGATTAGGTAGAAAAAACCTGATGACAAATTTTCTTTAACTCTGATTCTATGCAATCTACCTGATATTCAAACAGTAAAAAATCTATACATGTTAAAGACAATTTCAAATATTGTTCCCACATACCTTTTCTGGTAGCATCTTAAACATGGAAAGTACTTCAGATGAGTAAGGGATATACCACAAATTAACAAAAATTCGCCCATCATCTGACAGTAAGGTATGTGGGCGTTCCTGAAATATTCTGCAGAACAGAAGAAACAAAAGTTATTTTCAAATGCTGTTACTCAGACGCTGCAAAGTAATACATTATATAGGTGCAGCTTAAAGTCATGCACTTAATGAGCGGGTGCTGTTTATGACAGCTTATAATGTAGACACAGGTTGTTGTGATGTGCACTGCAACAACCAGTCAGCAGGTTTTACAGCATGCAGAGGAATAGGTGTAATAAAAAGCACAGGTATGACAATGCCATGTTATCTGAAGAAGAGAACAACTCCAATTACAGCATTAAATAATAAGAGAGCTGTTAGTAAAGCCGGGCAATAAAATCTTACAAGGTGAAGGCATCTACAAACCTGGGATCTGCCTGCGGCGCCTCTTTAATGATAGTTTTTCTACCTTGAGGTTGCCCTATGATGAAATAGGTTTTACAAATGAGTGGAAACTCTTCCAGTAGTTGTTTCAAGCTGTTGCAGTAAGCGATGATTTGTCCACGAAGCGAGTAGGTGGAAATCCTTCTGGTTAACCTAAATAATAGGGAGCACAGATCCTTCTGATTAGTTATTTTTGATAAATGTACAAGGCTAAAGATTCCAAATGAGCCAATTTTAACGTGATATTTATAGTGTGTTTGATAGGCAGCATTGGACGCATAACCATTTCAAGAAGTATTCCATGTTTGTATTGATTTAAAAGGAATCTGTCAGCACAATACGACTGTTCAAACCAAGCACAGGTGCTCCGAGCAACCTTGGAGTGGCTTAACAGTTTCTTTTCATATTTCCACCTATTTGTTTTACATTTACCTCTGCTCTCCCCAGGCGCTTGTAAAGCCGGCGCTCTCAGTAAAGGAAGAGAAGAGCAGAGATAGCTAAAAAATCAAATAGGTGGGAAGTGCATTGAACTGCTCTGCCACACTAAGAGTGCACCAAGCATCTGTGCTTGGTTTGAACAGTCATTTTGTGCAGATAGACTTCTGGTAAGTAATTACACCTTTCAGAAAATAATTTATAGCGCTCAGTGCTAATGTCATATAATTTCTTGCATCAAAATAATAAAACGTTCAATTTAAAAAAAAACAAAATACTAAAAGATATAATCCAGGAGGTATTAAGGCAGCACTGCCATTGCAGTGAGGATGAGGAGAGGTTTTTGTTAAACCAATAAATAGTTCCGTGTGTATAGAAACGGAGAAAAATAAAGTTCCTGCCAAAGTAAGACAAAGCTTTCATTATAGTGACCTCACATACAGGCAAGCTCAGAAAACAATATGTGTAATATATAGACAAGATGTCAGTTCCATAGCTCACACAGATGTATGCTCAGATAAGAAGAATATCAATGCGCAGTATTTCGAGATAACTCACTTCTGGCAATAATCCGTTACAAGCTCTCGTTTCACTTTTTCCACTTCTTCCTGCAAAGCACACAAGCTCATTTTACATCGTATGTTGTGGTGTAAAATGGTAAATTGTTTGCACAGTGTAAACTCTCTGTATAGGAAATACGTTATGTTAATACATATAAGCACTGAGCAGTACTGTCACCACTTACAATCTCCGAGTAAGCTCTGCACATTCTGGGTCACTGATACCCAGTGATCTAAAGCTGGAATGTATAAAGTCTAGGAACTTCTTGTTGACTGCTAACATATATTTTAAAAACGGACTGCAATGTGAAAATTGATTTCCTGACTATGCTGTAGGAAAATATCCAATGTGTACATTACCACTTCTAAAGGTCACTTCTCTAAAATCAGAGATTGCCATTGTCCAGGGATGATATGGATATAAATATCTACCTGACTACAAACAGATTAGAATTGAAAGCAAGTGTTAACCCCAGTTTTGACATGGGTTGGAAGAATATGAATTATGGGTTTGAAAGTGTCATAGAAACATTTTATTCTAGGTTCATTTTGTAAGTTGACCCAATCCATTCTTGGTAAAAACACTAGTTTCTCTAAAAGTAAATGGAGAATTGGTTCATCTGGGTCAGACCCGGTTTGCAATATGGGTTTACGAGCTGCTGTGGAAATAGAGAATAGGGGCTTCTTTTGGATGACAGAGATTTTGTCCGAAATATAACTTCATATTTGGAGAATAAGTGATTAACCCATATGACATGTTTCTTGCAGAACTGAAACTCATACCATGTGCCGAGGCCATTTATCTCTCTGCGGCCTCAATCACCTCTCCACCCTTCTTCTTCTCATCTTATTCTATTACATCCTAGTGAAGGTCATATCATTGCCACTGACGAACGACCATATAGCCTTCTGTTCTTTTGATGGATCTGACCTATATGTGTATTACACATGAGAAAAGATAAAGCTTTTTCATAAACTGGCTTCTATCAAGATCACTTCTAGACTGCGGATTTATTTAATCTGGACACTTGGATCCAGCTCAACTGGCAATCTAAATATATAACTGTAATAGCTATCTCTAACAATCTGATAACTCTAATATCATAAAGCTATATATAATATAATCATATCATCAATGATAATTCCAATATCCAAAGAGTTCATGGCCTATTCGCTGGCACCTTAATTCCTTTTCCCCCACCTTCACCCTTACCTTCTCCCTGTTAATTTATTGGTTGTATCTTGTAAAATTGATAAAAACATTTTGAACATAATTAAATGCATAAATGCAATGCATTATTCTCTGTCTACTTCTATACAAAGCAGATGGATGAATATTTGTCTAGAGACTATTGATCATGTTGCTGTAAATTGACTGTGGTACTTAGATAGTAGGATGACAGCAGGGAAGTGGAGTAAAGGCTACCATACACATTAGATAGCTGTGAGCTGAACTATCGCTCGTCCAACAGTTATCTCCCCTATCTCCCCCATACACTGGAATGTTCAACCTATGGCCACATTCACACATCAGTATTTGTTCAGTATGTTACATCAGTATTTGTAAGCCAAAACCAGGAGTGGAACAATCAGAGGAAAAGTATAATAGAAACTTGTGCACTATTTCTGCATTTTTTCACCCACTCCTGGTTTGGGTTTACAAATACTGATGTAAAATACTGACCAAATACTGAACGTGTGAACGTGGCCTAACCGAGTTTTCTATATGAGAGAGCTACTGCCGGATGCCTCTGGCAGCAGTTTATCTCTGGAAGAAAAGAGATAAGCTGTTGAATATCCAACAGGTCGGCTCCTTATCGCCCTCAAAATCATGTCAGGGAAGAGTCTGAAGACCCCTGCCATATTGTGGGTTTGTCTATCCTGCCAATATTGTGGGTTTGGACAACTTTTCTCTAATCTGTATGGGGGGCATTAAGATATTGGATCAAAAAGAGAGGAGGAAAAATCGTCTCTTTCACGTGAACTAACACAATGTTCAAGTGGTGTAAAAAGTATAGCATAAAAATGCAGTAATATAGATTTTAGTAGCATTAAATGGACTGTAGTAATATTGTTTGTTTTATGGCCAATTAACATTTCAGGGTAAATGTCTCATGTACATGGAGTCTAATAATACAGATGTGCTGTTCACAAGAAATAGTACATATGGTATGATGTTACAGTATATTAGAAGTGCCAACCTTTTTCTAAAAAAAAAATCTATTTTTATATTACATTTCTGTATTCAGGTTCTGGTAGGTCTACCAAATTTCCAAACTTATCAAGGGCTGAAAGACCATTTCTATTATTAAAGGGCATGTATAATCAGAAAATTACATATTATTTAAATCAGATTTTTATTATAAACATATTTTTTATGAATTATTTGTTATGCACACTATTAACATTAACACAGTGAACACTACAGCATTACAAAAGGCGGCTGATTTCTGTTTTCTCATTTGTCAACTTTGCTGTATAGATACAGACAAAATGTGCAGAGTCATCTCATGATTACATGGTGAAGAGAATGACAGCTCTTTTGCATTGCTAGAGACAGCGATAAATCAGATTAGTAATATTACACACTATGTATAAACACGTCATGTCACTCCATGATCTTTGATGAAGGGGACTGTATTCCACTATAATAATTTATGGTATTTCTCACTCAATTGACTCCTAGTCAATGCAGATATCATTAAGCCCAAGACTTGCTGTACTGTCTACACAGAAAATACAGTAAATCATGATTCTCTAATATGGCCGCCCTCCAAAAAGGTCTTAAAAATAAATATTTTAGACCTAAAGAAATATTAGAAATGACAAGTTATACTCTCGCTGCTACTTACAGGATTTCTCATAGCCGTTCCCATGGCCTGTTTTTTTTGAAGAAATGTATTCAACATTGTATCCCGAGGACCCACTTTTTCTAACTGAATTGATACAAATGCTTCTGGGAGTCTGAAAAAAATATTTTTAGCTCTATTACCCCAAATAGCTTATTTTACATTATCTCTCTACAGAAATATGTGATTTTACATACCGTAGAAAAAGTGGAAATATTTGCCTAACAGAATAGTAAAAAGGTACATAAGCATTGATCAAAATATTATGGTATATACCTCGTATTTGAATCTCAAAGCGGTAGAGCAACAAACACATGCTTAGTCAGAGCAATTTAATCAGTGTCCTTCCAAGTTGTGGATATAATCCAAGGAGAAATGGACAAGAAATCCTTACATTAAACAATGATGCTTCTATACATATTTAATATCAGCAATGGATTTGGCCTCACCATTGGTCTCACAATATTCTAGATAATTTAGAGCTACTAGATATATTTTCAAGCAATTTTAAGCTCCGTATAATTTTAAAAGAGAATGTACTTTAGAACAACTAGTAGACAATGTCATAAAAAGTAATTATTCACTCACTTCAACTAAAATGTTAATGTTTTATTCCTTAAAAAGTCTCTAAAGTGCCAGCTACCAAGTGTCACTCTTCTTCTTCATTTGCTATCTACCGTCTGTTGTTAGGATATGTCCATCTCGAGTACCAGAGACAACGACACCTTCTCCGATGACTCTGCCTCTAGTGATCCTCATCACTGCTGCCTGACTGTAAGCATATACCTCATATCTTCATCCATGTTATACTCTCCATCAATGGTCTTGGTGAAAAACCATAAAAATGGACATCTGTGATCTTATGCCCGTCAGTGTCACAACCAGTGATGAAACTGCATAATTACCATGAGTCTATGAAAATCACTGTAAAAATTATTCGCTTTTGACACGGCAAAAAAAAAATTGCTGTTAAAACATACAATTTTTACATAGATTTTCTCAATATAACGGTAAAATATGCATTTTTTGCTGTGATTTTGCACTGTACTGCACAGCAGAGGATGCAATGGCTGGTTGCAATGTATTGTGGAAAGTGTGGGAAAGTACATAGTGCCAGTATAGTTCTGACATGTCCCGGCAATGTCCGCACTGCCCACCATGTTGGAAAAATGCAAGTTGACAAGCAGAGGCACTAGGAGGCAGAGTAATGTAGCAAAAAAACTTGAAACTTGGAGAGATCAAAACACCAAGTCAGTCTGCCGCCTTTTCCAACTCTTATTGAAAAGTTAGTTCCCCTTTAACAATATGTCTGGTAAGTATGACAGCCACACAATCATTTCTTTCTGCCATCAATGAAAAACAATGAAGAACTTAATGGGAATCTGTCAGCAGATTTTGCCACCTAATCTGAGAGCAGCATGATGTAGACAAGAATATGTACTCATTCCAAAGCTCTAAGGGCTACTGAACAATTACCTCGAAATAATATCACCCAATCACTGCCATCCATACCTAGGATCTGAATTTTTCACTCCTCCTTTTTGCTGGCTTAATTGCAGACAATCTCCATTTACATTATACAATTTTCAAAAGATGAATGACAATTTTTTCCCTCCCATAAACGATTTTAAGCATGGTGAACTAGCAATTTTGGACACATTGTTCAGTCGCTCAACCCATTCACATGACATCATTATCGTGAATGATGGATTATGAACGTTAAAATCTGAAAGATTATCAGCTAGTAAAAATGCACCTATGTAATAAATCACAGGACTTAGGGTCTCTGCCATCATGCTGCTCTCAGATGTGGTAGAAAAAAACCTAGTGACAAATTCCCTTGAATTACTATGTCTATGTATGATAGGATTTGCATTGTAATGATGTGTTCCAATGTATTGATGAGCAATAATTAAGTGCATGTTACTGTATATTGGATATTATTGATCATGGAAATGTACATTATGTTACATACTACTGAGCTACTTATTAGAGCTCTAAATGTTCTTATTTTGATATAAGTTTTGAAAAATAATGTATTTTTCTAACCCCTTAGTTCACTACACCATACATTTACAGGGCAGACAGGATATACTTTGACAGGATGTACAGTATATTACAGTTGGCACTCTGCTGCAGCAGCCAGATAAGGAGATTACTCTGACCCAGTTAAATGTCACAGTGACTGGTGGCTTGATGGACAGAGGGCTCTAATACTTACTTACGTTTTAATATCCATACAGGGATTCACACATAATGTCAGTACCTTTTATTTGACTGCTGTGCCTGCACTAGAATCTCATTAGAATGAGTTACTGGAGCAATGGACGTCAGACTTTCAACTACTGCCCAGGATGCAGAATTTCTTTCACTTGCAGAAGAGCTGAACTGTCTTTGTATTGCTAAGTTTCCATCCTAAAAATACCAAAAAATATAGGAAAGGGTAACAAAAGATGATAAATGTCTACAAATGTGTACTGTGTTGGAAACTACTTATATGAAAATGTCTGGCAATGAGTTTCTAAAGACAATTGATGTAACTTGCAGAAAAAAAATAAGAGTTCTGTATATGTAGTAAACATGTACCCATTATAGTCTATGGTTCTGCTAAGAGGTCCATGTTTATTTGAGGACAGCATATCTGCAAAAAAAATCATGGAGACATGTCCATTTTTGATCTGCGCTATGGATCAAAAATTACTCATTCAATTTTAAGGGTCTGTGAGAAATCACTGACAGCACATGTATGCCATCCGTGTGTTATCCATGTGCTGTCTCTTTTTAACATTGCAACGAGTTGGAGAAGATTTGCAATTTCATTTTTTTCATAAGTGAAAATTAGTGATGAAACACTGATGGTAAAAACTGACACACTGACCAAACTGATAAAAATCTGATCCAAAACACTGATGAAAATCATAGCGCTTTTTACATACCAGAAAAATTCCTCATGTCTGAATGAGACCTAAACGTTCCATATAAGGTAACTAAACTTTTAAAAAACTTTTTGTTGTGTTATTGTGGCGCCCGTGTCTATAGCGCCACAAAATGCCTGCATGTGTGATATAATTCATCTGTATTGCCAGCAATGGTGAGGGATAAATTCTCTGCCATTTTCATTACATACACATATTGTTACCCACTCCCTTACTGAAGGACTGTACACTTTTGCCTAAACCAGGAAGTTGTACACGATCCCTTAGAGAGGGGAGGAGGTGCTTCAGTAGTAGTGGTAGTGTGTGTGAGGAAGAAGCAGCATCATGGAGTTCTCTGTGTAAGGCTATGTGCCCACGTTGCGGACCTGAAGCATATTTTTTACGCTTCTCCCTGGCGGGAAAATCGCATGCGGATATTACATGCGGTTTTCCCGCCAGGTAGAAGCGTTTGTGAGGCGTCTTTGCATGCATTTCCGCATGCGGGTTATCAAGCACTTCTCCAAGCATCACTTGGAAAAGTGCTTGACAACTTGTTCAGAATGGTAAAAAATAAAAAAATAAACTTTATACTCACCTTCTGATGCATTCTCTGCCCCGTCCGGAGGCTTCAGCGGCTCACGCTGTTGTGTGCAGGACCTGCGGTGATGTCATTGAGTCATGTGGTGGGTCACATGACTCAATGACGTGGCAGGTCCTTCAGACAACAGCGCAACGGAGGGAAAACATCAGAAGATAAGTATAAACTTTATTTTTTTCTTTTTTTTACAGGTTCTTTGGTACCCAGGTCTGGAGGAGAGTCGCCTCTCCTCCAGACCTGGGTACTATCCGCACATTGATTCCGCTGCGCTTCCGCAAAATTAATGAACATGCTGCGGATTTTTGACCACAGCATATACGCTGCGGAAAAATCCGCAGCATGGGCATTGACATTGCGGAATGCCATTGGGGACCATGGGGTGCGGATATACATGCGTTTTTCAAGCGTTTACGCTGCGGAAATTCCGCAGCATATACGCTTGAAAAACGCTACGTGGGCACACAGCCTAAGGGAGAGAAGTGTACTCTCTGCATGTTCATGTGGCGCCCCTCTCAGGTAAGGAAGGAGTATGGCTCAGGACCCTAACACCTGCATTTACTACACCACATTTCCAGGGGACAGGGCGAGATTGCTCCTACGGGAGAGCACAGTCCCTGGTCCCTGGCTGGAGTGGGGGGAACCACCTAGAGAGGGGGAACTATGTAGTGGATGGGGTGGAGAACGTAGATCCTGGGAGCACATAGTAGGAAGTATAAAAGGGAGGAACCATCTTAGGTCAGTAGTCAGTTCCAGTCAGACAGACTGAGGAGGAGTCAGGGAAAAGAGGCTCTGTATGAGCTCTGCTCCACAGGCGGGCCTAGTCAGGAGGCCTAAGCCTGGGAGAGAGAGAAGAGGGAGCAGGACGGCTCCAGGAACAAGGAGAGAAGGGACCCTAGGGGTACGGGCCGTGCAGAAGGCCACCCGTACGCCCGCTGCTACCAGGAGGTAGAGGGGTCAGGCCAGAACAGGGAACCGGGTCCCTCAACTAGTGGAGAAACAGCAAATGCTCAACTAGGAAGCGGAGGCTGCAGTGTTTCAAGTGCTGTAGCCATAAGTCCACACCAGTCGCACTAAGAAGGTAGCCACATAGGACCCAGGGGACGGAACATACGTCGCCCGCCAAGGCCCGAGGGTACCAGATAGAAGTGGCGCTGGGTGTGAGGTGCAGGAAGAGGCCAGAGAAAGGTACACAGAACGGGGTCCTGATAAGTGCTCTAGAGATACCTGAGGGTGGACTGAGCCCCTCACTGAGTACGCACAGCACGACGTGGGAAGTTGCTTGGACGTCTGTAACTTGGAAGTTGATAAACGTGAGGAAAGACCCTGGGACTGCACTATCTTGTCTCTGTGTTCCTTGCGGCGCCAGCACTCACAGCACTAGAACGCCCTGCACAATCACCACCATTATCCAGTCACGCACTGCCCTGAAGCTCCACTCTTCCTGTGGGGAGTTACATCACCTTGCTGCACACACCATCAGCTTCAGTGGACTGCTCCGCAGCGGCGGTTCCCAATAACCGCATTCCACAGGTGGCGTAGTCGGACTATATATAACAGAGACACATAGACTACCCTGGTTTGACCGCCCTGGGTCACGGACCGGGTCACCGCCACGGTGACTACAACCCCCAGCATCTACAAGGCCCGGCTCCGGGTACCCCCACGGCCCAGGGGGCGCGTCATACAAGCTGCACAAGGCAGGGTCCAGTCCCTAGAGCACAGAGACTTTCAGAGTCTATGCTAAACTGAAATACTGCTCGGTCTTCATATAACGAGCAGTGAAGTGTTTTACCTGGGAGCTCAGCAACCGCATGGAGTCAAAGACACTGCTGCAAAAGAAAGTGAGTGTTCTGACAGGATTCATGTTGCCTGCTCGCTGGAAGGGATCCCAGATCCAGTAACTGTTCACCTTGGACCCCTAGGGATCCAAGGAATCATCTACAAGAGGTATAATTAGCAGCAAGAAGGCTACACAATCTCACAGCAGAGCCTCTGAACCCTCACCATGCAGGTCTGTCCAAAACCCTGTATGTGAACTGTACATAAGCTTCTGGAACTGTTTGCAAAAACTCCAGTAAAAGGTACAAACTGGTTCTTACCTTGTCTAAAGCTAATTATTTTCTGCTGCTCCATTCCTGCCCCAAGTGAAGTGCTCAGGCAAGTGCTCAGGCATACGAAGTTTATAGGGTAGACTATTCACCACCCTGCTTACACTCCTCATCTTGGCTGACTGTTTCTGCCCCAAGATGCCCCGTTTCTGCCCTGGTTTTCCTCCTGGATGGCCCTGTATTTAGCTCCATCCATCTTCACATCAACTCTGACCAGCTTCCCTTACTCGGCTGAAGAAAAGCATCCCCACAGCATGATGCTGCCAATACCATGTTTGACGCTGGGAATGGTGATTTCAGGGTGATGTGCAATGCAAAATGCTATGTGCAAAAAGTTCTACTTTGGTCTCATGTGACCAGAGCACCTTCTTCCATATGCTAGCTGTGTCCCCTACATGGCTTTTTACAAACTGTAAACATTACTTCTTATGGCTTGCTTTCAAAAATGCCTTTCTTCTTGCCACTTTTCCATAAAGGCCAGATTTGTGGAGTACACGACTAATAGTTGTCCTGTGGACAGATTCTCCAACCTGGGCTATGGATCTCTCTGGAGCAACTTTAGAGTGACCATGGGCCTCCTGGCTGCTGCTCTACTTTGTGATCTCCTTGCTTGGGTAGGTTTCATTTGTGCCATACTCCTTCCATTTTTGGATGGTGGATTGAACAGTGCTCCAGCAGATGTTCAGAGTTTTGGCTATTTTGTTAGAACCTAACCCTGCTTTACTCTTCTCCACAACTTTATCCCTGACCTGTCTGGTGTTTTCCTTGGTTTTCATGATGCTGTTTGATCCCTCTAAAAAACCTCTGAAGCCTTCACAGAACAGCTGTAGTTAGACTGAGAATAAATTATTAACAGGTGTACTCAATTTACTAATTATTTGACTTCTGGAAGCAATTGGTCACTCAAGATTTTATTTAGGTGTATCAGACTACAGTGGGCTGAATACAAATGCTCATCACAATTTTCAAATTTATATTTTTAAAATAATTAGAAAACCATATGTCATTTCCTTTACACTTCACAAATACTTGCTACTTTGTGACGGTATATCACATAAAATCCCCAAAAAATGCATTTAAGTTTGTGGGTGTAACATGAAAAAATGTGGAAAAGTTCACGGAGTATGAATACTCTTTCTAGGAACTGTATAAACAGTGGGGAAAATAAGTATTTGATACACTGCCAAATTTGCAAACCTCTGACCTCTGTAATTGCAAACAAAGGTTTCTGTACCAAATATTAAGTTCTGTTTTTCTATTGTATCAAATACTTATTTCATGCAATAAAATGCAAATTAATTATTTAAAAATCATACAATGTGATTTTCTAGATTTTTGTTTAGATTCTGTCTTTCACAGCTGAAGTGTACCTACAATAAAAATTACAGACATCTCCATTCTTTGTAGGTGCGAAAACTTGCAAAATCGGCAGTGTATCAAATACTTATTTCCCCCACTGTATCTACAGTACAGACCAAAAGTTTGGACACACCTTCTCATTTAAAGATTTTTATGTATTTTCATGATTATGAAAATTGTACATTCACACTGATGGCATCAAAGCTATGAATTAACACATGTGGAATTATATACTTAACAAAAAAGTGTGAAACAGCTGAAAAAATAAGTCTCATATTCTAGGTTCTTCCAAGTAGCCACCTTTTGCTTTGATGACTGCTTTGCACACTCTTGCCATTCTCTTGATGAGATTCAAGTGGTAGTCACCGGAAATGGTTTTCACTTCTCAGGTGTGCCCTGTCAGGTTTAATAAGTGGGATTTCTTGCCTTATAAATGAGGTTGGGACCATCAGTTGTGTTGTGCAGAAGTCAGGTGGATACACAGCTACTGAATAGACTGTTAGAATTTGTATTATGGCATGGAAAAAGAAGCTAAGTAAAGAAAAACGAGTGGCCATCATTACTTTAAGAAATGAAGGTCAGTCAGTGCGAAAAATTGGGAAAGCTTTATAAGTGTCCCCAAGTGCAGTTGCAAAAACCATCAAGCGCTACAAAGAAACTGACTCACATGAGGACCGCCCCAGGAAAGGAAGACCAAGAGTCACCTCTGTTTCTGAGGATAAGTTTATCCGAGTCACCAGACTCAGAAATCGCAGGTTAACAGCAGCTCAGATTAGAGACCAGGTCAATGCCACACAGAGTTCTAGCAGCAGACACATCTCTTCAACAACTGTTAAGAGGAGACTTTGTGCAGCAGGCCTTCATGGTAAAATAGCTGCTAGGAAACCACTGCTAAGGACAGGCAACAAGCAGAAGAGACTAGTATGGGCAAAAGAACACAAGGAATGGACATTAGACCAGTGGAAATCTGTGCTTTGTTCTGATGAGTCCAAATTTGAGATCTTTGGTTCCAACCACCGTGTCTTTGTGCGACGCAGAAAAGGTAAACGGATGGACTCTACATGCCTGGTTCCCACTGTAAAGCATGGGGGAAGAGGTGTGATGGTGTGGGGATGCTTTGCTGGTGACACTGTTGGGGATTGATTCAAAATTGAAGGCATATTGAACCAGCATGGCTACCACAGCATCTTGCAGCGACATGCTATTCCATCCGGTTTGCGTTTAGTTGGACCATCATTTATTTTTCAACAGGACAATGACTCCAAACACACCTCCAGGCTGTGTAAGGGCTATTTGACCAAGAAGGAGAGTGATGGGGTGCTACGCCAGATGACCTGGCCTCCACAGTCACCCGACCTGAACCCAATCGAGATGGTTTGGGGTGAGCTGGACTGCAGAGTGAAGGCAAAAGGGCCAACAAGTGCTAAGCATCTCTGGGAACTCCTTCAAGATTGTTGGAAGACCATGTGAGCCAGTTCTTTGTAGTGCTTGATGGTTTTAGCAACTGCACTTGGGGACACTTTCAAAGTTTGCCCAATTTTTCGGACTGACTGACCTTCATTTCTTACAGTAATGATGGCCACTCGTTTTTCTTTACTTAGCTGCTTTTTTCTTGCCATAATACAAATTCTAACAGTCTATTCAGTAGGACTATCAGCTGTGTACCCACCAAACTTCTGCACAACACAACTGATAGTCCCAACCCCATTGATAAGGCAAGAAATCCCACTTATTAAACCTGACAGGGCACACCTGTGAAGTGAAAACCATTTCCGGTGACTACCTCTGGAAGCTCATCAAGAGAATGCCAAGAGTGTGCAAAGCAGTCATCAAAGCAAAAGGTGGCTACTTTGAAGAACCTAGAATATAAGACATATTATCAGTTGTTTCACACTTTTTTGTTAAGTATATAATTCCACATGGGTTAATTCATAGTTTTGATGCCTTCAGTGTGAATGTATAATTTCCAAAGTCATGAAAATACAGAAAAATCTTTAAATGAGAAGGTGTGTCCAAACTTTTGGTCTGTACTGTATATATATATATATATATATATACACACACACACACACATGGTTGTATATATATATATATATATATATATATATATATATATATATATACACACACACACATATGGTTGTATACGCATAGTACACAGTACTAGCACTTTGTATTGCTAACCTTCATATCCACGTAGCTCCAGGATGACAAGTAACAAAATGAAGCCAGCTGGTTGGCAGCTAGTAGAGCATTCTTCTGGCTTACTTGACAGGCAAGCACCACCTGCATATTTTCTGCTCCACATTTATTCAGTAACTTGAAAGGAAATACAAAGCTAGAGTGAAATAAAGCAGAACAATCCAGCCATTCCCAGTACAGTATGTTAGTGGAAATACAATTATATCTCAGTATTAAGTAAGACATTTCACCTGTAATTATAGACATCACCAACCTTCAGCAGGAGGAGGCTACTGGCAACATCTCCTGCTGGTTATTATAAGGATGTAGACTACCGTAATCTACAACAGCAGTTCGATGTTTTAGCTTTTGCCAAAACTTAATTGTCCCCAGCATCACAGGAGTAGCTGCAACCTTTAGTAATGGGGATCATATTGTTTTGTAAGTAAGAAGATATGTCAAACTCAAAATTACAATTTATCCGATTACCATATAAATATCTGATACTAGGATTGTGTATTTATATTTTAGGTGGGATAGTAAACCATAAATGCTCTTCTGACATATCGCAGGATGATGGCAGGAAACCACAATTGTAGATTCCATGAGTATGATTCACCAACATTCACCACTAATTTGATGCAACATCCTAACCAAAGCTCCAGTGACTAAAATGGCAACTTGTGTGTGTTGTCTCAAGTGTTTCCAGTAATGAATTTCTAACATGACATTCATTTTTTTTTAAACCAAATAAAGTTTATTGAGAAGATATAAAGCATTGCATACATTACGAGTATAGCAAATGATATATTAGACATCAAAATTTGTTCATTACCAGGAATGAATGTAAACATATTTAGCACATAGCGGTAACAGTTATTGTGGAAAAGACTCGAGTACTTGTAAAGAATATCTAAAAACATATCTTTGAGGGTTTCACCCACAAATGGAAAATCATACCAAATACCACATAAACTGCGTTAAACAATACATGGCAACTTTAGGTCCATGGCCAGGATACTCCCCAGATCTCAATTCCATTGAGAATTCGTGGTCAATCCTCAAAAACATGGGTGGACAAACAAAAACACAGAAATTGCTGCTTGCTTATGTTTATCTAGTGAGGTTGATAAAGGCAGGCCTGAAGTTTTTCAAAAGCACAAAGAAGAAAGTTCAGCCCCAGAAAAGCTCCTCACTCCTCTTTTACCCTGGTGATCCAGTTTAACAATCAGGGGGGACTCATTCCATCGGACCAAATTTTTTTGGAATATTCCAGTGAAGCTTTGACTTATATAAATAATTAAAAAAACAAACAAACAAGGGAGAGGTTTACTGCTGATTTCCATTGTGAGATGGTAGGCACTCTTGATGACATCCAATGTTCGGCCACACTTTTTTGGGCTATGAATAGAACCTCGTTCGGGATCAGTCTATTTACAGTTCTTTATTATTGTTCAGAGTCAATAAATAACAAACAAGTCTTAGGGTAATCTGTGATGGGGAACCCCATGCGGTCGTGTAGGAACTGAACCGCTTGAGCCTAGTATTATTAATATTTATTTTATTATTTATTTATATATCACCATTGATTCCATGGTGCTGTACATAAGTAAGGGTTACATACCAAATACAGATATCACTTATAGTAAACAAAACTAACAATGATAGATTGGTACAGAGGGAAGAAGACCCTGCCCTTGCAGCCTTACATTCTACAGGAATGGGGAGGACAGTAGGTTGGTATCCCCTAATCTCCGGGCAATTGCATAGAAGGTGAGAAAATGTTCCCGGGCCCTTATGACATTTGAAGCACTCATCCAGGAATTCAGGTTGTACCCTGTGCATTCTGGATATAGTGTAATAATACGTATGGTGAAAAGTATGTAATTGTATGGCTCTTTCAGTATAGTTAGGGAGGAGGAGGCAATTTGCATATTAAATTTCCCAGAGGAGCATTAGAAGGCAAATAAGCCTTCTTACATTGGCATGGCAGGGCTGGTATGTCACTCTCCACAAGGAGAAACATTACCCCTTAGACCTCAGTATAGTTAGGGAAACATGTTTAGGGCTTTTCAAGGCGAGCTCCCAGGGATCATTGCTTATCGGTTCATCATCTGTCTCCCACTTTTTTCTCGTGAGATCATGTAGTGGTTCTGTGCTCCCTGCCAGCAAAAGGGCTAGTAAGCGCGATATAAGCCTAGATCGAGGTGAATCCAATAGCACCTGGGACAAGGGGAAGTCTCACATGATAGAGGGTGGACCCGGTAACAAGGTCTGACAGGCATGTCGCAATTGTAGGTAGTGGAAAAGGTAACTGTTTGGAAGGTTTAGCTCTTTTAATGTGTGGAAGGGCTTAAAAGGGTGGTCTGAAGGCAAAGTTGTTTTTCTCCTAATCCCTATCTATTTGATGGCATGATCTCAGCTATTTTCTAATATACTTCCATTAAAAAATCTCTACCGTTCCCTAACTACACTATCTAACAGCTATTATATTTTTTCCCTGCTTCCTGTGTGATCACGATTTGTTTGAGTATCCAAGTGCATGCTGGGATACTCAAACAAAGGGTCATCAGGGGACAGAGACTGTGGGTACTGCCCCCTCCCTGAAACAAAGCATCATCAGTGACGCTCATTTCAGGGGCTTGACCCTGTGGTGTCTCCCCTGTGCGGTGTCTCCCCCCCCTCCATGCGCAGTCTCCCCAGTGCAATGAGCACAGCATCTGCTCTGTTGTCAACTTAGATGAATAATAATAAGCCGGCAGCAGAGCGGTGGCAGAATTCCCGGCAGAGACCAGTGACGTCACATGCGTTGGCGCTGTTGATTTCCAGCACTGCTGGGTATTCTGACACTGTTTTGCTGCCGGCTTATTACTATTCATCTAACCCGACAACATTGCACAGGAGAGACCGCGCACGCTGGAGGGGACACACCGCAGGGACTAGCCCCTGAAACGAGCATCACTGATGATGCTTCGTTTCAGGGAGGGGCAGTGGCTGCGGCAGTGACCGCAGCCTCTGCCCCCTGATGATACTTTGTGTATCCCAGCATGCACTAGCATACGCAAACGAATCATCATCACACAGGAAGCAGGGAGAAAAAAATCCAATAGCTGTTAGATAGTGTAGTTAGGAAACAGTAGCGAATTTTTAAAGCAAGCATATTAGAAAATAGCTTAGATTATGCCATCAAATAGATAGGGAGTTAGGAGAAAAATTACTTTGCCTTCGGATCACCCCTTTAAGGGCTCCCTTCCACAAAGATCTGACCGAGGTAGATCAATTCCGCCCTTTCCACATGGGGACACCATTCTAGATTTGACTGTTCATCGAGGGTTTTATTTTGCCAAATTGGGGTGTGGCTGTTATAGTGAGGTTAATGAAAACAACCAATGTGCCGCAGACCAGATAATAAGTGCCTGCCTGAAGATCGGGTATCAAGCAGAGACTCCTGAGGACCTCATAGAGATGTAAAGTAGCACATGTAGAGGATGTGAGATCTTTGCATTGAAGGGTTGGATGATCTCCACAAGAGATCTGAATTTATTTCCCTCCTCCACACACAATGAGAAAGCTGGGCCGCCCAGTAGTATAGTTTAGTATCTGGCAGTGCAGCCCCTTCCTGCATTCTGGGGTACTGCAGTATCCGACACCAGAGGTGAATAAAGAGTTGAGTCTATCAAATGCGTTAATGTTTATATATAGTGACATTTGTGGTAGGATGTACAACATCTTCAGCATGACAATTAGTTTAATGAGGCTAACCTAGCCAATAGACGATAAGGGAAAAGTCTCCCATCCCTTTATCTTAGTCTGAATAAATGATAGGAGAGGAAGGATATTCAGGTTGTAAAAGTCTCCTATGTTCCTAGAGACCTGTATCCTCAGATAAGGAATTTGGGTTACCCACTTTAATGAAAGTAGAGATATCTGTTTAGAGGAGGCGGTCAACACAACGGGAAGGACACAGGATTTATTCTAGTTAACCTTTAGGCCAGAGGAGAGATCAAACTCATCTACTTTGTTCAATGCTGTCGAAAGGAACATGTGGGCATCTTGTAAGAACAGGAGGATATCATCTGTATATAGACTAATTTTATTGTGTAGGGGGCCTCGAATCAAGCCTGTGATCGCTGAGGTAGAGAGGTTAATGGCTGCCAAAGGCTCCACTGCAATAGCATATAAGATTGGGAATACTAGGCATCCCTGGGTGCCCCAATACAGAGTAAAATAGTCTGAAAATATGCATTATACCCTATGTACACATTGTTGCCCAAAGCACATCCCTTTCAATGAAATCAACACCCTTATTGGCATTCAGGGAGACCAGCACTTGTCACTAATTTGCCACATTAACCCAGTTTGGTCCCCATGAATAATCTGAAGTATACAAGACCGTGGTCAATTAGTTGAAATTTTAGTTAGAATTTTTAGATCAGATTGTAATAATGAGATAAGTCTACTCTATACGAAGCATAAAGGGTAGGGTCCTTCCCAAGTTTGAGGATTGGTAATGATTATTGTCTACCGCATTGATACTGGTAGCAAGCCCCTCTCAAGAGAGTCTTCAAAGAGGGACTTTAGAACCGGAGACAAACATTACATGCATTGTTTAAAAAACTTCCTTGGAAACCCGTCAGAGCCAGTAGACTTATTGTTTGGTAAATCCGATGTAACTGATTCTATTTCTGGTTTAGTGAGTGGTTGAATTAACAAGTCTCTCATTTCCTGATGCAGGGAAGGGACATGCACCCATGCCAAGTATTCCTCAATTTCCGCTTTTGATTTTACAGTGGAGACTCTATAAAGTGATTGTTAAAAGTGAACAAACTCAGAGCACCCGCCTAGGGTCTCCCACCACCTCCCTCACCGCATACTTAATCACTACAATCACTGGAGGTTCTGAAGAATGGTTTGCCATGCATGACATCCTTTCTACTGTAATCACAAAAAACTATCGTGTAGGCGACTTACCTGCATTATACCTTCTCTTGTTAAGAAACTGAACTTCCCAATCTGATTGTCATCAACTTCATGAATGGCTAGGAATTGTGATGATGGCAAATATCTTAACAGAAAAAAAGAATAAGAACAATACAAATTTTCAATTTATTATCAATCAGATACTGGCATCTTCAAGTATATATAGTCTATGCTACCAAGCTGGTGCCTTCAAAAGTTTTAGCATTTCCTTCAAACATTCCTATCTGCAGAATTGTGTGACAGAGGGAAAATGAGGCGTAACGTGCATACATTACTGGTTTTACAATTTTTACTTTAATATACAGTTATATGAAAAAGTTTGGGCACCCCTATTAATCTTAAGCTTAATGTTTTCTTAAAATTGGTGTTTTTGCAACAGCTATTTCAGTTTGATATATGTAATAACTGTTGGACACAGTAATGTTTCTGCCTTGAAATGAGATTTATTGTACTAACAGAAAATGTGCAATCTGCATTCAAACAAAATTTGACAGGTGGGCACCCTTATCATTTTCTTGTTTTAAATACTCCTACCTACTTTTTACTGACTTACTAAAGCACTTTTTTTGGTTTTGTAACCTCAGTGAGCTTTGAACTTCATAGCCAGGTGTATGCAATCATGAGAAAAGCTACTTAAAGTGGCCACTTGCAAGTTGTTCTCCTGTTTGAATCTCCTCTGAAGAGTGGCATCATGGGCTCTTCAAAACAACTGTCAAATGATCTGAAAACAAAGATTATTCAACATAGTTGTTCAGGGGAAGGATACAAAAAGCTGTCTCAGAGATTTAACCTGTCAGTTTCCACTGTGAGGAACATAGTAAGGAAATGGAAGAACACAGGGACAGTTCTTGTTAAGGCCAGAAGTGGCAGGCCAAGAAAAACATCAGAAAGACAGAGAAGAAGAATGGTGAGATCAGTCAAGGACAATCCTCAGACCACCTCCAGAGAGCTGCAGCATCAACTTGCTGCAGATGGTGTCACTGTGCATTGGTCAACTATACAACGCACTTTGCACAAGGAGAAGCTGTATGGGAGAGTGATGCGAAAGAAGCCGTTTCTGCAAGCACGCCACAAACAGAGTCGGCTGAGGTATGCAAAAGCACATTTGGAGAAGCCAATTTCTTTTTGGAAGAAGGTCCTGTGGACTGATGAAACCAAGATTGAGTTGTTTGGTCATACAAAAAGGCGTTATGCATGGCGGCAAAAAAACACAGCATTCCAAGAAAAACACTTGCTACTCACAGTAAAATTTGGTGGAGGTTCCATCATGCTTTGGGGCTGTGTGGCCAATGCCGGCACCGGGAATCTTGTTAAAGTTGAGGGACGCATGGATTCCACTCAGTATCAGCAGATTCTTGACAATAATGTTCAAGAATCAGTGATAAAGTTGAAGTTACGCAGGGGATGGATCTCTCAGCAAGACAATGATCCGAAACACCGCTCCAAATCTACTCAGGCATTCATGCAGAGGAACAATTACAATGTTCTGGAATGGCCATCTCAGTCCCCAGACCTGAATATCATTGAACATCTGTGGGATCATTTGAAGAGGGCTGTCCATGCTCGGCAACCATCAAACTTAACTGAACTGGAATTGTTTTGTAAAGAGGAATGGTCAAAAATACCTTCATCCAGGATCCAGGAACTCATTAAAAGCTACAGGAAGCGACTAGAGGCTGTTATTTTTGCAAAAGGAGGATCTACTAAATATTAATGTCACTTTTCTGGTGAGGTGCCCATACTTATGCACCTGTCAAATTTTGTTTGAATACAGATTGCACATTTTCTGTTAGTACAATAAACCTCATTTGAAGGCAGAAACATTACTGTGTCCAACAGTTATTACATATATCAAACTGAAATAGCTGTTGCAAAAACAACAATTTTTATAAAACATTAAGCTTAAGATTAATAGGGGTGCCCAAACTTTTTCATATAACTGCATTTGCTGCACAAGTTTTTACCATTCCCTACAGCTGGAATGATTGAAATACCTCCAGATTATGAGAGAAATAAACCGCTGCATACAGCAGATACGATTTAATAATTTCCAATTTATATAAATTTGAGCTATTCACCTAGGTTAAAAGGTTATCATCGACAAGATATAAAATAAAATTTGGACATATGCAGGTCGCACCACTGGTATCAACACTGATCTTGAGAACATGGCGCTATCTGAAATTTTCAGTGGTCCTAAGAAAATTAAAAGAAAAGAACTGCCCATGCACGGCCATATCTCCAATCCTGACAGACATCGAAGGGCCCCAATCTCAAACTTGATGTGTGTCCTGTGAGGCAGTGAGGGGAGTCATATACGAGAGTCATTATGTGTCCCCCCAGGATGTGTCTGGAAACATATTGAACCCGCTGGAGAGTATTATAATCACAGCCACAGCTGTAGTCACAACACAAAATGAAAGTAAGTGTGGTCTGGGTCAAGTTATTTGACAAAGTCAGATTTAGGTAAACCTGAAATGGGCTTTTATTTTTGGAAAGATCTGTAAGAAGGTAGTGGGATTAATCTGTCCCTCCAGTTCGGGTCTTGCAAGCGGCCCATGGCCACGATTCACATTTAAACCTGCAGGTAAGGGTTGGGTGTTTCAGTGTTGGTTTCATGTGCAGCAAAGTTGGAGGATCTGGGTGTGTGGATGGCTGTGTAAGGTTGGACACAAACCAGAGCCAGTACGTGCTGTAAATTTTTTCATAAGAATTTAGGAAAGTTATGAAATGTCCTATAAATTAGTGTTCTGTTCCTGATCTAAGGATCTATGCTTTTAGTTGAGATAAATCTGTGCAGCACTTTATGTACATGCTCAGTAGTGAGGCAGTGCTGTGGAATCGGAGTCATAGAGTCGGGGGAGTCAGGGAAACTGAGGAGTCAGAGGTTTGGCTTACCGACTCCACAGGCCTGGTACGGACATTCCGGCTGCGTACCGGATGATTAAGCTTTGAGTTTATTTTGTAAGTTGGCAAATAAAGCCCTTTATGTTGAACTTACTTGGGTCACTGCCTTGCTAATTCTCTGGTGAAAACACTGCTGCGTTACAGTCCCAATAGTTGAATACTCATCTATCTGGTATTAATGCAAATACTTTTGATATGCTATAAATGTCTCTGATGGAAAACCCATTTAACACATCACTGCAAAATTGCATACAGCCGAAGGAGCGGATGGGCACATTACTACAAGATGGGGACCGGGATGGGCACATTACTACAAGATGGGGACAAGGATGGGCACATTACTACAAGAAGGAGACGAGGATGGGCACATTATTACCAGATGGGGACCAAGATGGGCATATTACTAAAAGATGAGGACCAGGAAGGGCACATTACTACAAAATTGGGATCAGCATGGGCACATTACTACAAAATAGGGACTGGGATGGGCACATTACTACAAGATGGAGACCAGGATGGGCACATTACTACAAGATGGGGACCGGGATGGGCACATTACTACAGGATGGGGACCAGGATGGGCACATTATTACAGGATGGGGACCAGGAAGGGCATATTACTACAAAATTGGGACCAGGGTGGGCACATTACTACAAAATTGGGACCAGGGTGGGCACATTACTACAAGATGGGGACCGGGATGGGCACATTACTACAGGATGGGCACCAGAGTGGGCACATTACTACAGGATGAGGACCAGGATGCGCATATTACTACAAGATGGGGACCGGGATGGGCCATTACTACAAGATGGGGACCAGGATGGACACATTACTACAAGATGGGGACCTGTCACGTCAAGTGTGAGGGTAACACAGAGGGGAAAGGGAAAGGGAGCCCAGACACTAGGGAAAGGGGGAAGAGAGCCCAGACACTAGGGAAATGGGGAAGAGGTGACCTCCTAATCTGGACTAGCGTCACCCTGTCTCCCCCTAACGTCCCTAATACAGCCTCCGCAGCTGTCGCCGATCATGTGCCTCGCCCCACTATCCCTGGCGTAACGCTATAACTGGGGGTGGAAGGAGATGAGCACTAGTCAACCTCCGCTAGCACTCTAAAGACAAAAGGGGAAGACAACACAGGGGAATAACAACTTAGCTTAAGAACTCCAACAGGGCACACGGCCTCAAGACTCCAGAGAGGACGAGATGCTGCTTCAGCCAAGTTCCAAGTAGAAATGAGTATAACCGGCGACGCCCACCTAGACACACCAGGTATATATACACCCAGACTAAAGGGAGGTAGTCGCTGGGTCCTAAACACAGCCTCCTATCTAGGCAGCTGTCTGCATTGCCAAACGTGGAGATCTCCTGCAAACCACTACAGGGCGACTGTCTGTCACCTCTGACACACCCGTGACAGGACCAGGATGGGCACATTATTACAAGATGGGGACCAGTATGGGCACATTACTACAAGATGGGGACCAGGATAGGCACATTATTACAAGATGGAGACCACGATGGGCACATTACTACACAATGGGGAAACTACTACAAAAAGTTGGTCAGAATTACTATATGGTGCTAATTGTAAGAAAAAAAATGACTGTATGTGACCAATTAGGGGACACAAAAAGGAAATAAAAATTGTAAAACAGTAAACTTATAAAAACGATAAAACTGTACCACAGCCCATAAAATGAATGCCATTTAAAAGAATAAAATAAAAATGCCAAAAATGTTCAAAAAATGATCCAAAAGGTGTATAGAAAAAACAATATGGTATCATTAAAAATTTCATATCATCCTGCAAAGAATGCGACCCTTCAAATCACATTTTTTCTATGTGCAGCCCATATACTTAGCCGAGTTTGAGACCCCTGCTCTACACCCAATATAGGTAAACCCCTAGTTACAAGCAATATATAGTGCTTAGAGCAGCACACTATTTGCTGCCTAGTAGCTTTTCATTATGTGGATGGCGCTGGCATGCAATAACAATCCACTTTAAGGAGTAACTAGATTATGATTTCCTGAGTTAAAATTATGCAATTAATCCATGTTCAGATTTGGAAGAGGTGTATTTTTTATTTGAGTGTGGATTTTGTAACAGATTATACTCAGTGTTACTAAGAGTTAAAACTGCGGTGAAAATCCATGACAGTTCTGCAACCCAATTAACACACATTACAGAACCAAAACAGATTTTTATCCTCTGGAAGTAAACAAGGACGTTTTTTAGTGAATCACTGCAAGTAAAGATCTTAATAAAAAAACAAAAGTACTTGATACAGGAAGAATAACATTTCTTTTCTAAATCTGAAATAGTAACCTATGATAGTTTTTTCCTACCTGTCCACACAGCTGTCATCCTCAATGAGTGACGTGATGAACATAGGAGTCTTCTGCTCTCCATGACCCTTGGGTGATGCAAATTCAAACTGCACTGGCCGCAAGTAAAGGTGGAACTGGTTAAATCCCATCTCTTCAGCAAATTGTGTATAAGTCCTAAAATACAATCAAGGACCTTTGTCAGTGAATATGCTAAAAAAAAATCACTTAATTGTGTTGTTCATCATACTTGAAGGAAATCTATCAGTAAGATCACCCCCTCTTTACTGTGTATATGGGCATTTAGGTCAGATAAAAATAAATGCATTCGTACCTTTATGTCCGCTATCCGTTGCCTGAATCTGAACAAATCCAAGATTTTCAGAATATGCAAATGATGCATTGAGTGCTTTGTCACTCCCAGAGCACTTCACAAACCTCTGTCTCCTGAAGTTGTTTCCATCCTTAGCTCTATGGGTGATGTGTCTAAAGTCAGGAGCCAGACAGAAAATCTAGCATCTGCTTAGATCACTGCGTTCCACGCTTCTGCGCACTAAGATGTCCTGCTAAGGGCACTGGCTTCAGCATTCTACTACACATGCACCACCCATGTCATGATGGACACTGTGAAAAAGAGCAACGAGGATGCTTGGCGCTGGAGGATCTATCCAGGCTCTAGACTTCCCGGTTGGCATACTTTTCCCAGAGTGACTAAAAAAATTTGCTACAAGTTATATTTTGCAGAGCAGAGTACATCCTATAAAAACACATACACCATCTGGGAAAGCTGGTAAGAGAAATTGCACAGATCAGATGACTATTATTAGAGTAAATGAAAATAATGGGGGGCCAGAAGGAAGTATAAAAAAAAAAAGTAGTAGAAAACTAGAACCAATGAAGCTTATCCAAGATGGTTGTATTACATCACTATGACTCTCTGGCATGGGGATCGCTGTTAACCTTTACTTTTAATACAACTCCTTAGAAAAAATATGATATTCACTATGAAAGCTTTGTGACCTTGTACATAATTGCATGAATAAATCTCCCCATAATGGCTGTAATAAGTGAAGGTCTCCTTGAGGTGTCTGGCTAAGTTTGTCTGACCTGGAAAGAAATGCCGTTTCTAATGACGCCTCAATTATTCTGTAACGCAGAGTGATGAGCTGGAGCATCTTGCTGAATGTGTCCTGGATATGGATTTGCTTTCCTCTGCCATGCTTTTTATCTTCATCAGCTGAGCTCAATGCTGACATGCAGATATCTCTGACCATGACTGGATCTTCTATTAACACCTCTTCAAATAGCTATAGCAGAATAAAATAGTGATGTGGAAAATCAACCTCAGACATTGAAGACCACAGTAGTTCAATGAAAGGATGATGCATCCGAAGAATGTATTATTTATCTTACATCTTTGTTCACATTTGCTGTAAAGGATTGCAGAAGATCTTTTGGAGCCAACCATTCTGTAAGTGCAAGCTGAAGAACCTTTTTCTCTACAATGTAAGACTGTTTCGGTGTCTTTGAATTGCAGAGATGCTGAAACTCTTTACAAATGTGGTCCAGCGTACGAGAAATCAGGAATGCTAGTCCCAGAGATGGATGGAACTCAAAGAGGTAAACATTCTTTAATGCAGGGCTGTGGATAAATGGACAATGAATGAAGAAACATTAGAGATTGTTTAGCACTGTTATTTCGCAATGCTGAGGTCCAGGGTGCAAATCCCACTGTCTGTTGTCACACAGCTTTTAGGAATCTCCCCTTACTGGTTGTGATATCTCATAGTTCTACTTCTGGCTATTCATCACACTCAGGATCATGCTTAAGGGAAATCTGTCAGCAGGTTTTCACTACCTCATCTGAAAGCAGTCTGATGCAGACAAAGAGAAGCTGAATCCAACGATGTATCACTTATATTACTGGGTGCAGCTGTTCTAACACAATCAGAGCTTTTAAATTTAGAATGAAGCAGAGCTGAGAAAGCTAACCCCGCCCACACCAGGCTTTGTATATACAATGTCCATAGACTGTGAAATGCTTAGATGCTGGACTAGTCTGTCAATGTTAATCTCTTAATGATAAATCCTTCACAGTTAGTAAACAATAGCACGCACTTTGACAAGTGACACATCCCTGAATTCTGTGTCTCAGCCTCTATCTCCTGCCGTCTTCAGATTACATAGCAAAAACCTGCTGACAGATTCCCTTTAGGCTGCGTGCCCACTATGCGTTTTTCAAGCGTTTTTGCCGCGGAATTTCCGCAGCGAAAACACTTAAAAAACGCTTTGTAATACGTGCCACATGGTCCCTAATGATAATCCGCATGTGCTGTGCACATGCTGCTGAAATTTCCGCTGCGGATTATCATTGCGGAAAAATACGCAGCATGTCCATTAATTTTGCGGACACACAGCGTAATCGCCGCCATTGACTTGCATTGGACCGCGTGACATCCGCATCACTGCATCTGCACATGCGGATACCACACGGTTCAATGTGCGGATGGTACCCGGATCTGGAGAAGAGGAGACTCTCCTTCAGACCCAGGTACCATAGAACCTGTTAAAAAAAGAATTAAAAATATAAAATAAAGATTATACTTACCTTCCGATGTCCTCCCGGTGTTTTCTCCCCACCGTCTGGTCTGCTGTATGGGTCGCAATGTTGTGAAGGACCTGCCATGACGTCATTGAGTCATGTGACCTGTCAAATGACTCAATGACGTCACCGCAGGTCCTTCACACCAACGCGAGCCGCCCAAGACACCGGACGCAGCGGAGAAAACACCGGGAGGACATCGGAAGGTGAGTATAATCTTTTTTTTTAATTTTTTACCATTCTTATTCTTTTTTTTTTTAACTAACTTGGTCACACTACTATAAATCCATGCCGGTTGCATGGATTTATATAGTGTGACCAAGTTGTCAAGCACTTTTCCAAGTGATGCTAAAATCGCTTGGAAAAGCGCTTGACAACCCGCATGCAGAAATGCATGCAAAAACGCTTGACAAACGCTTCTACCTGGTGGGAAAAACGCATGTAAAATCCGCATGCGTTTTTCCTGCCAGGGAGAAGCGGAAAAAATCTGCAGCATTTCTGCATCGTGGGCACATAGCCTGAAGTGCCTCACCACTGAGGTCATGCCACCTTATCACTTGCGCTTCTCTATCATTCATGCCGACCCTATATGTAGTCTGTATATCTGAAAAGTGCTTATTGACCAAAATGTTACATATTGGATTGCAAATAAACGTCACCTATATTTCACTAGTTCCTTATAACTCCTATAAAAGGGTAGAACCCTACTAGAGCACCACTGACTAAGGGTGCCATGAACTACTCGCAGTTGCAAATCCCACCAAGGACACCATCTACAAGGAGTTTGTACGTTTGGGTGGATCTCTTCCAGGTACTCCGTTTGCCTCCCACACTCCAAAGAAATAATGATAGGGAAATTAGATTGTAAGCCCCATTGGGGACAGTGATGATTATGTCTGTGGAATATGATGGCGCTATAAAAGCAAGTAGAATAAATAAGTAAATATAGTAGACTTGATTATAGGTCCTAGTAGAATGCTTGTAGAAGGTGATTAGAATGCACTCCTGATCTAGAAGATCCTGGCCTCCACAATCATAAAGCGATTGATCCTATTACTTAATTTGTAACTGATTATTAGAAAACTATGAAACATACTTACCAGCTAGTGTTAAGCGAAACAAGAGGCTTAGTTACAATATTATGTGGAAGACCAAAGTCATAAGCGCCCCCTTTTCGGCTTTCACGCCAAACCTTCTGGACAAATTCCCTTTGATTTTCTAGCTGCATAGATGAAATGAATTAAAAAAAAAAAAAGAATATTACTATTTAATTTTTTTTTGTAGTTTGCTTACCCCTTTATGATCTACAGGATCAAAACAACATATATCCTTACAACAATGATATAACTTTGGTAATAAACTGTTAATAACTGTAAAAACTCCAACAGTCTATTATTAAATGTTGAAAAGTTGGATCTGGTTGTCACCAATGGTAGAATGGTAAATTTTTATAAAGAAGAGGTAAGATGAGCCTCTAGTGACTGTTTATTACATGACCAATACTGAAGGGGTTATCCGAGATTTAAAACAAGGGAAAAAAAGGCTAGAAATGTGCTAAAATAATCAACGCATTTTACGCGCCCCCTGGGCCGTGGGGTACTCGGCAGCCGGGCCTCTGGTTGCCGGGGGATATCATGGTGGCTGGCCCCGTCCGTGACCCAGGGCGGTCAGTGAAAAGGGGATTATATATAGGGGATTTGGGAAAGTTCGTGACGCCACCTGTGGAATGCGGCTAAGGGGTGCCGCCGCTGCGGAGCAGTCATCTGAGGCAAATGGTAGGGCAGCTTGTGATGGAATGGCTCCCCACAGGTGGAGCGGGCCTCAGGGCAGCGTGGGGTGTAATGGATGGTGGTGCAGGTGAGAGACGGCAGGACGGTCCCAGGGGAAAGACGGACACTCACACGGGGGTAAGCTTCAGTACCTTTACTGGTGATGCTGCAGGCACGGTCCAGGGTACTCCAGGTGAAGGGCACACTTTTGGACTCTCCCCAGTGAGCGGGTATAGGGTCTCCTGATCTGTTGCTTTACTCCCTAAGCTTCTGGCCTGCCTGAAACTAGGCCTAGCTTGGTTACTGTCTCTCTTGGCACCTGCTGACCTGGTGGTAGGGTCTTCTCTTTGGAGATCACTCTCCCTGGACGCTGGGACCTCCGTGACTCCTAGCCCTGGTACTGTAATCAGCGTTTGGTGAACCTGGGACCTGTAGTCCTCCAGGGGTTCCGGTGGTTCCTACTGGGTATAGGGAGTCCCTGTAGGCGCAGACCCGGTGTCCGGTATATATATCGGGGTGAGCCTGGTATGCTCCTCTGCCCCCCTTGCTACTTCTTTCTTCTCCTCTCGTCTTCGGCCCACTCAAGGTCCTCTCTAGGCTTTCACACGTGCTGTAGGCCTTGGCTCACCTAAGCACTGCAGCCAGCTTACTGCTCTCTTCACTGCTCTCTGAGCGTCAGCACGCTCTCTGCACAACTCTGAGCTGTGTTCCTCTCTGTTTCTGAACACTAAACTGAAACTAAGACTGAGCTGCCTGGCTCCACCCTCCCTTTATATTTCCCTAACGGGCTCCCTCTGCTGGTCTGAGGTGGTAGGGTGGAGGTGTGTGAATGTGTGAGGGCCTCTTGTGGAGGAGTCCATGCATGCACCCTTGTGGGTTCTGTGGCACCAATGCACAGCAGGGCGCCACATTCCCCCCTAGTAAAACTCAGTACTCCTGGACTGAAGCATTTTTTCAAAACAGGTTAACAATAAAATTTCTTCCCTTTATGGGAGGCAATTTTCTTGAACGTTACAGATAACAAAAACATAATAAATAATCAATATATGTACAATAGTTAAAGTTTTTGAGCAATTGTCAGTGAGTCCCCTAACAGGGTGTCCATTTCACTGCAAAGTACAAGGGAGCTTGAGGGACCTGTCCGTAAACCCTCCACGTAGGCCCTGGGCGTGGCTGCAGGGCATAGGTGATCCGCAGTTGGACCACGTCTTCCGCCACGCCAAACAGGTTTTTGTTCAGTGGTTACCTAAAAGGGGCACTCCAGGGAGTGCAATATGTACAAGTAAACAGTTTTTGGGCTGCACACAGTCCTCAGCCACAGAGTCCTTTATATATACCCTTACGGGTAATGAAATGCAACAAGAAAAGTGTCCATGTCACCTAAATTGTCCATTGTAAGGCAAAAATAAGTCAAATACATACATGAAAATTACACAAGAATAACATACCCCAAGGGGCAACTATTTATACTGTCAGTGTTTCTCTTTCTACGCTCTGTATCTGACAGGGGTCTGACCTTGCGTGCTACGTGTTGACCTACGTAGTACTGGGATGCGTGTGGTACTGGTGCTTGTACTACCTCCCATTCTGTCAGTTCTAGGTGTGGAGGGACTGCAAGACTGCCTTAACCTCCCTACGGAACTGGCAAGTGTGCCATTGGCTGGGCCTTCTTGCTCTGCTCCAACCGGGGATTCTTCTTCTGGGGATTCTTCCTGAGCAGGCTCTTCTGGGGCACCTACAGGTTCTACTTGCTGTGGAGGGTCTTCTGGCTGTTGGTAGAAGTGGATCACAGGTATTATCACTGCTCCTCCTAATTTGGGCCAATCTGCCGGGAAATCTCCTAATTCAGTATGTATTACTGCTTCTTTAGGCTCCTCTGGTACGATGAGAGGCACTTCTTCATGGGGCTTTTGCAGACCTGGACACAACTTCAGATGGTCTCTAGATACCGTTGCAGCCGTTCTTCCTCCGTCCTTGGTAATTAAACATCCTGTTATCAAATCTTGAATTTAACACAGTGTAGGGTTCCCTCTCCCACTGGTCATCAAGTTTGTGGTTTCTTCTTTTTCTCTTTAGCACAACTTCTCCAGGTGAAAAGGGTTCTGCTGGTGCACTCTTGTTGTACTGTGCTTGCTGCTTGTCTCTTACCCTATTCAGACTGTCTTCGACACAGGCTTGTACTCTCCTGTACTGTTCCTGTCGTGTCGTGTCCCAGTCTTCAGTGGACATATCTGCTTCGGGTTCTACTACCCCAAGCTCCAGGTCCATGGGTAACTTTCCGGGTCGTGCTCGCATGAGATATGCTGGAGTACAATTGGTGGAACTCACAGGTATGTAGTTGTACGTCTGGCCACTGGTTTCTTTCTTCTAGCGGTAAGGTCTTCAACAGGTCGATGACGATGTTATTCATCTTTTCACATAACCCATTGGTTTGGAGGTGGTACGGTGTAGTCCGGATCTTCTTACACCCGTACAGATGGCAAAACTCCTTGAACAATTCGGCTTCGAAGGCAGTGCCTTGATCTGTCAGCACCTGCTCCGGGTATCCATGGGGCCTGCAGAAGTACGCCTGAAACATCTTTGCCGCAGTTTCTGCCGTCAGATCCTTGACGGGGGCGACCACCAGGAACTGGGAGTAGTGATCCACCATGGTCAGGGCATAGGAATATCCTGACCTGCTGGGTGACAGCTTGACATGATCCAGGGCCACGATCTCCAATGGTCGAGTTGTCTTGATGGGTTGCAGGGGTGCCTTCTGGCTTCTGTAGTCTTTTCTCCTGAGGCTACAAGGTCCACAATCCCGGCACCATCTCTCTATGGAACTGCGCATTCCAACCCAATAAAACCGACCTTTCAGCAGGGTTTCTAGCTTCTTCCAGCCAAAGTGCCCCGCTTGATCGTGGTAGGCCTCCAACACCATCTGGATGTCTGTCCTGGGCACTACGATCTGCCATACCATCTCATGGGTCCTTTTTGGTTGACATACCTTCGGCACAGCTTCTCTCTATAGATGAACAGCCGGCTTCTCTCATTCCACAGTTGCTTGGCTTGCGGAGACGCATCCTTCTCCAGGGAGGAACCTTCTTAGGTTATCAGTTCTTTGATACGGCTGACAACCGGGTCGCTGTCCTGGGTCTCCTTCCAACTGTGGTGAGGCAAAGGGTTTAGTGTCCTACCACGATACCTCCTGGAGGTGCGCTGCTCATGGACCATCCCATTTCTGTGGAAGGCAGGTAGCTCAATCTCTTCCAAGTCATCCACTTCTTCTTCAGTGTCCGACTGGTGAGGCATCCTGGACAGGGCATCGGCATTGGCATTCTTGCGGCCTGCCCGGTACTTAATGGTGAACTGGTAGTTTGACAGCCGAGCCATCCATCGTTGTTCCATGGCTCCTAACTTGGTTGTTTCTAGATGAATCAAGGGGTTATTATCAGTGTAGGCAGTGAACTTACTGGAGGCTAGGTAGTGCTTGAACCGCTCGGTGATGGCCCAGACCAGGGCTAGGAACTCCAACTTGAAGCTGCTATAGTTCTCTGGGTTCCTCTCGGTCGGGTGGAGCTTCCTGCTTGCATAGGCGATCACCTTCTCTCGGCCATTCTGCTTCTGACTTAACACAGCTCCTAATCCCTCGTTGCTGGCATCAGTGTACAGCAGGAATGGTTGGCTGTAGTCAGGGTAGGCTAGGATCTCTTCGCCGGTCAGGATCTCCTTCATCACCTCAAAGGATTCAGCTTGCTCCTTACCCCACTGGAACGGGGGGGTTCAGCCTCTCCTGGACTGTCCTACCAGGAGATCTTGCAAAGGCGCCGCTTTCTTGGTATAGTCCTTAACAAATCTCCGGTAATACCCGACTATTCCCAGGAACTGACGTACCTCCTTGAGGCTCTTCGGCTCCGGCCATTTCTGGATGGCAGTGACCTTCTCCGGGTCCGGTGCTACTCCTTCTGGACTGACGATGTGCCCCAGGTACTGTACCTTTCGCTTGAGCAGGTGGCACGTGGAGGGCTTCAGCTTCATCCCATACCGGGACAGCGACTCAAATACCTCTGCCAGGTGCTTCAAATGGTCCTCGTACGTTTTGGAGTACACTATCACGTCATCCAGGTATAGCAGTACAGTCTCGAAGTTGCGGTGTCCCAGGCAGCACTCCATCAATCTCTGGAACGTTCCGGGGGTGTTTCAGAGCCGAACGGCATACTGTTGAACTCGCAGAGCCCCATCGGGGTAGTGAAGGCCGTCTTCTCCCGATCCTCAGCAACAGCTACTTGCCAGTACCCACTAGTGAGGTCAAGGTTGGAGAAGTAATTTGCAGACTTTAATGCAGCCAGGGATTCCTCTATACGGGGCAAAGGGTATGCATCTTTGTGTGTTATGCGATTTACCTGTCTGTAATCTACACACATTCTCATGCTTCCATCCTTTTTCCTGACTAGGACCAGGGGAGCTGCCCAGGGACTACAGCTATCCCTTACTACCCCTGCCTTCTTCATGTCGTGCAACATCTCCTTCGCCTTCTGGTAGTGTGCTGGTGGTATGGGCCTGTAACGTTCTTTGATGGGTAGATGGTCACCTGTGGCTATATGGTGTTGTACCCCTTTAATCCTCCCAAAGTCAAGTGGGTGTTTACTGAATACCTGCTTGTATTCCTGAACCACCCGGTGTACACCCTGTTTCTTATGGGCAGGAGTGGTGTCTGTCCCAACATGGAGCTGTTGACACCAATCCTCCACCTGGGTTCCCGGGTCATTATCCTCCACTTCGTCTGGTGAGGTTAAGGACTCCGCCGTGTGTATGGAGTTGTTATCTACTGTGTACAGTTTGGCAACAGTGGCGTAGCGTGGTAATCTAACCTCGTCCTCCCCATAGTTTAGGAGACGTACGGGCACCCTCCCATTGCGTACATCCACTACCCCTCTGGCAGTCAAGAGTGTAGGTCTATGCTCCGAGCTAAGGGGCTCTACTACCGCCTGGTAGCTCCGTCCTTTGAGACCTATTGCTGCTCTACACCAAATCAGCATCTCACTCATCGGGGGGATCACAATGGGTATCGGGTCTGTCACCCATACATTACCAATTTCACCACCTGTTAGCTTTACCTGTTGCTGGTACATAAGGGCTCGGATCTCTTTCTGGAGCACCCTCCTCTGCCCTGGTTTGGCAGTGTTGGCCATCTGTTGGAGCAAAAACAACACTTCTCCCAAACAGTTACCGACAATATTTGTGCCAAGTACCATATACAAGTCTGTATCATCAGGATTAGTCTCTACTACAATTAGTCCCTGGTCCTTCAGTTCCACTCTTCCCACCTTTACTGCCACATCCTTAACCCCGACTAGGTTAAGGGGAAGGCCATTGGAGACATACACGGAAAGGTTTGGAGCTGGCGGGCGAAGTTCGTCTATGGACCAGAACCTTTTGTAGAGGACATCTGGCATGATGGTTACCTGAGATCCAGTGTCCAGCAGGGCAGGTGTCATGATGCCGTCCAGCACAATGGACAGGAAAGGTCTTCCTCCCACGAACCGATGGTACCAGTTTGATGGGCCTGCTTGATTTACTCCTGGGTGTTGGCCCTCGGCCCCAGGGTTTGGCCGTTTAAAGGACAGTTCCGCACTGTGTGGCCGGCCTTCTGGCAGCGGTAGCAGATGAATTCTCCTGGAGGGTGACGTTGGTCGTTGGTCCTCCCACGGGTTGGCGTTGTCCTCCTGCTTGGCGGCATTGTCCTCCTACGGGGTGGCGTTGTCCTCCTCCTTCTTCTCATCCAGGAGACATCCTCAGGGCTGTCAGCGAGTAGTATCCTTCCTTCCGGCTCGGGCTCCTCCTGTAGCTGCAGGGTGCTCAGGACAGTGGCCAGGGTTTTACTTAACTGGCGCACTTCAGAGCGTCCAGCTCGCTAGGGGGCACTGTTTGCATCTTTGTTTCGGCCATTAGTGAAGGAGCAGTGGGTGCTGCGGGCACTGAGGTGGCCCCACCCTGGTAACGTTGGACAGCAGTATCTGTTGTTTCCAGAGTCTGCAGTCTCCTAAAGATGATGGATACTGATTCCTGGTCTGCGGCTGGCCAGGTTTCAACTTCCCGCTCTGCGGCACCAGTCAATTGTCCCAGCACGACAGCGGCTCTCTGTTTACCGGTCATAGAATACATGTCTAGCACACCGCATATTCTTCTCTTGAATCCGGGTGTCCGGTTTGCCGTTATACTGGGGGAGCCACTTCGCTCCAGGGATACACGGCAGGGCCATAGGTAATAACGGGGTCACGACCCCTGTTGGTGGAGCGGCAGCTCCGGCCTGTGCAGCGCCGGGTGCAGGTTGGGCATCAGGAGCGTTAACCGGTGCTCCGGCGGCTTGCTGGTCGTCGGCCATTGTTGCGCCCACCTAGTGAACCGGAGCCTACCTTCTTCACTTTCTTTACCAGGTAGGCCGCAGCTCTGCGGGCGACGGTCTTCTTCCTGGACCTTGCGTCGCTCGCGTCTGACGTCAGAGCATCCTCTCGCTCCTTCCAGGACCTGATGCTTCCTGGTTCGACGTCAGGGGCGGGGCGTGTCCTCAACTTCGTGCGCTTCCAGCGGTTACGCCTCTCCGATTCCCGCGGTTACGCCCCTCTTCTTCCTGCGCGGCGACAGGAAGATGGCGGACAATGGCGGGAAATCTCGGGAATGGCGGGAAAACTTCACCACAGTGAGTACTACAGTCTTTTAAGGCGCACAGTGCCCGGTGGCAATGGGCACTCAATCCTGTTCGTGACGCCAAAACATGACGCTCCCCCTGTGTCGTGGGGTACTCGGCAGCTGGGCCTCTGGTTGCCGGGGGATATCACGGTGGCTGGCCCCGTTCGTGACCCAGGGCGGATAGTGAAAAGGTGATTATTATATATGGCGGATTTGGGAAAGTTCGTGACGCCACCTGTGGAAATTGGCTAAGGGGTGCCGCCACTGCGGAGCAGTCCTCTGAGGCAGATGGTAGGGCAGCTTGCCACGGAATGGCTCCCCACAGGTGGAGCGGGCCTCAGGGCAGCGTGGGGTGTAATGGATGGTGGTGCAGGGGAGAGACGGCAGGACGGTCCCAGGGGAAAGACGGACACTCACACGGGGGTAAGCTTCAGTACCTTTATTGATGATGCTGCAGGCATGGTCCAGGGTACTCCAGGTGAAGGGCACACTTTTGGACTCTCCCCAGTGAGCGAGTATAGGGCCTCCTGATCCGTTGCTTTACTCGCTAAGCTTCTGGCCTGCCCGGAACTAGGCCTAGCTTGGTTACTGTCTCTCTTGGCACCTGCTGACCTGGTGGTAGGGCCTTCTCTTTGGAGATCACTCTCCCTGGACGCTGGGACCTCCGTGACTCCTAGCCCTGGTACTATAGCCAGCGTTTGGTGAACCTGGGACCTGTAGTCCTCCAGGGGTTCCGGTGGTTCCTACTGGGTATAAGGAGTCCCTGTAGGCCCGGATCCGGTGTCAAGTATATATATCGGGGTGAGCCTGGTATGCTCCTCTGCCCCCCTTGCTACTTCTTTCTTCTCCTCTCGCCTTTGGCCTACTCAAGGCCCTCTCTAGGCTTTCACACGTGCTGTAGGTCTTGGCTCGCCTAAGCACTGCTGCCAGCTTGCTGCTCTCTTCACTGCTCTCTGAGCGTCAGCACGCTCTCTGCTCAACTCTGAGCTGTGTTCCTCTCTGTTTCTGAACACTAAACTGAAACTAAGACTGAGCTGCCTGGCTCCACCCTCCCTTTATATATCCCTAACGGGCTCCCTCTGCTGGTCTGAGGTGGTAGGGTGGAGGTGTGTGAATGTGTGAGGGCCTCTTGTGGAGAAGTCCATCCATGCACCCTTGTGGGTTCTGTGGCACCAATGCACAGCAGGGCGCCACATATTCAATCCCATTGCTTCAGCGGTGCCCACTGGTCCTGCAGTGATGATTATCATTAACATGACCGCCGCAGTTAATCGTATGAATTATGGACGTGATGTATCATGATAGATTGGGGAACGGATGGCAGAGATCTACATGGGCCAGGTCAAATTCTACTGTGATATTTCTACATAGCATCTGTTTCTTCCTATCTTAACAGCAAAGAAAGTAAAGAACTTCCGATTCTTCTAAGGCAAAAAAACAATAAAGTGCTATAATTCAGAATTTGTTATATAGGTTGGAAAGATTATTCTTCTTAATTTTCTTTCTCGGGAATGAGATTTTTAGAGAAAGAAAGCACCTGTCCCTTTTGAATATTATTACTGTGGTTTTAAAATAAAAATGTATGGACTAACAGTTTTGAATAATAATTATAAATAATTTAAAACATTCCTATGGCTCACAATATTCTGGTCATGAACGTCTTCAGATACATTTCCTATGATACGGAGCCTGAAACATGGGACAATATATGTTTGGCCAAGTAGGAGCTCAAGTGTATGTTTCAGATCATGTTCTTCACCGGAGCAGCACCGCAGGAAAAGGTATTAATGTGGGAGCATGGAGGGGCATGGCAGTGGCATGGATGCCAGTGTTATGGGAGTACTGTGGCTGGCAGTTATGGGGGTTGTGTCTGCCACTGTAGCGACTTTGTAGAATATTATCACTGTCACAGTTTGGTGGGACGCTGTGGTCGTTGCTTATGCAGCCATTGTGGCTATCACTGACTGTTATTGCTGTTGATGGGCATTGTTGCTGTCATTGTAATGGCGGCAATCTAGCAGTGATTACTATTGGGGGGGTCCTGCAGCTGACACTATTTTATTTTAAGCAACTTAAAGGATTACATGGGATACAACTGATGCAATGGAGCCGACTCATTACGGTGTTTACACCAGAATTCTGGCAAAATACACCTGAATAAATCACAATATTTTTGCGCAACTCAGAAGTTGTGCATAAATATGGCGCCTTTTGACGTTTTCACGCTAGTTCTGGCCAGCTATGACGATATAGATGGAGCATGGGTGGAATGTAGCGTGGCTGAGCCCATTCTTCAAATTTATGGAAAGTTACATCACTTTAGCAGAATAATTTACTTCAGAAATGTACTCCAGTTTGTGACTGGAGTACAGTTCAGTCAGAGGTGCCGCTTAATACAGTAAATTAGACTCATCTCACTCCAATGGCCACAATCATTAAGACTAGCATGGGTTGTAAGAAAGTCACATGCATTTATATCACGTTTTTGACGCTGTGTTTTTTGTCTCTTTTTGGTGTGTCATACTTTAAATAAAGCTGCTTTGTTTTTGATATTTCCTTTTCATAGGTCCTGATATTTTGAGGAAACTTTATTGGCATACTGAGGTGCATTTTTGATGCGTTTCTGCCGCAGAAGCGCACTTTTTTACCTGCAGAATTTCCGCACCAATTGCAAGTCTATGGGGAAATTCCGCACATAAAACTCAGCGCACCTGTAAGAGAAATTGACATGCTGCGGACTTAAAACATACACTGCAGGTCAGTTCATGCTGCGTTAAAAAGAAGCACATTGGGCATAAGATTTCTGTAAATCCCATCCACTTTGCTGGAACTGTAAGACGCTGCATTTTTGACGCAGCAAAATGCAGCGTCAAAAACCAAAAGCTCATTGTGGAAACGTAACACAATTGTATGCTTTTTGTAAATGATTGTGTTCCTTTAAATGGAGGTAAATTAACCCAGCTAAGAGACAGGTGACACAAATACTCTGAGCCACCATGCTGACGGAGTGTGTGAGGTTCTAAATTTATTGATAGTCCAGAACTGTGGTCATTGGGAGAAGCAACTGAACTGGTTCCTCTGCAGTAAGAAAGAATGACCTGAAGGTTGCTGGATTGGAATGGTGATCAGAATTATCCACCATCTTTCCAAGACTGTTTTTAATTAGAGCAAAGTATAGCTGGATCTCAAACTTCCCCAGTTTACTTGAGGACTAGGCACATGAAGAGGTGAGTCTTCTAGCATTAGGGTCACACCTAAAAAGAGGTTGTGCATAGTCATAGAGGAATTGTGCATAGTCCTGTTAAACTGTGGGATTTAAACAGTAGGAAAGAATACCTAACTAGGGCACTTGTGTGAGACAGCGTCTAAGTCACACATGTCAAACTCTGGCCCACGGGTGAGTGTATTTGGCTTGTGATGCCAAGCGCGATTCCTCACCCGACCTGGCTTCGCACTTTCAACTATATCGTCAACCTGGATGCCGAAACAGGTGAAAGCAATGGTGGAAATTACAACAATGCACCCGCTGTGCAGAGCAGTGAAGAGGTTCAGAGAGATTGCTACCGAGACTAGAGCAGTGGGGGCCTGGGAGAGATATTTATTTTTTTTAATGTGGGGTCATTATACTGTATGGAGCACTATGTGGGGCTATTATGCTGTATGGAGGACTATGTGGGGCCATTATACTGTATGGAGGACTATGTTGGGCCATTATACTGCATGGAGCACTATGTGGGGCTATCATACTGTATGGAGGAGTATGTGGGGCTATTATACTGTATGGAGGACTATGTGGGGCCATTATACTGTATATAGGACTATATGGGGCCATTATTCTGTATGGAAGGCAATGCAGGGCCCATTATACTGTATGGAGGACTATGTGGGGCCCATTATACTGTATGGAGGACTATGTGGGAATATTATACTGTATGGAGGACTATGTGGGGCCATTATACTGTATGGAGGGCTAGGTGGGGCCCATTATACTGCATGGAGCACTATGTGGGGCCATTATACTGTATGGAGGACTATGTGGGACCTATTATACTGTATGGAGGGCTATGTGGGCCCATTATTCTGTATGTAGGACTATATGGGGCCATTATTCTGTATGGAAGGCAATGCAGGGCCCATTATACAGTATGGAGGACTATGTGGGGCTATTATACTGTATGGAGGACTATGTGGGGCTATTATACTGTATGGAGGACTATGTGGGGCCATTCTTCTGTATGAAGGACTATGTGAGGCTATTATAATGTATGGAAGGCAATGCAGGGCCTATTATACTGTATGAAGGGCTATGTGGGGATCACAGTTGGGAAATATTACTGTGATGGGGTCACCATTCTTTGTCGGGTGGGATTGAGGGAGGGGGATACAGTAGGGTCCTCATACTGTGCGTGTGGAGGAATTCACTGTGGAGGTATCTTACTGTGTTTGACGAGCACTTTTGTGGGCATCATACTTTATTATCTGCATAATTTGTTAATTAATTCAATGTTTTTTATCCTTCCATATCATATTTATCATTACATATTTAAATTAGGCCCTTGGGCCAAATGTGTTTATTGCTCTTACCATTTGTGATTATGTGTTTATTTTATTCTAAGATCTATTAGTTAAAATGTACTTTGTTAGTGGGACAACTCCTACAAGTTTGTTTCCATATGAAAAGGTTCATTGTTATATTTGATAATAATTAAAAACTCAATTGTAGATATTTTTTTAATAAATATCAAGGTTGGCCAGCATCTTTGTCCAAGCTTTTAATTTTGGCACACGGTGTATTTGAGTTTAACAACCCTGGTCTAAGTGGAAGGATCCTAGCAGTTAGCATCACAGAGTGTGAGGAGGGGATCTAAATAGTAGTTATACTATTGGGCAGTGCCAACCACCGCTTTTATTCTCATGCCGAGTTGTCATGAGAAAACAATTGCAGCAAGCTGCGGGTTCATCTGATAATCGGATCACACGCACCCATACAAGTCTATGGGTGTGTGTGAAACATCGCACTGCACTCTGATGTCATCCGAGTGCAGTCAGATTACAGTGGACCCAGACAATGGAGAAGATGGGAGAAATTAAGTTCTCCGCACCTGTGATACGGTTATCTCCTATGAGAGAGTTGGATCACACTAAGGTGACAGAGTTTGAGCCGAGTGACATTAGCATAATCGGCCCGATTCTCTCACATGAGAGAACATAAGGAAGTGTGAACCTGGCCTTATATGTAGGAACTTTGAAGAAGACTGATGCCTGTTAAGTGTCAGGGAGTGAGGCATGTGACTGTGTGAGGTGGCACACTATGAGGTTGGAATTTCTGAAAGCAACAGGAGCCCGAACAAAAGCCTTGTCTATACATTATACTGTTGATTCAGTTGTGTTTGTTTCTTTCCGAGTGCTGAAACCATTACTCATTTTGTGACTAGTAAAGTGACAGTAAGCATAATGCACGTTTGACACGGTGCTTACGGTCATGATCCGTAAAGTAGAAAAACTTGACTTGTGACTGTTCTCTTTCTAAAGGGAGAACGGCTCAAGTTTGACCCATTCATGGTATAGAACCAGTGCATGACACTTTTCTATCCTTGTGTTAGATCTCAGCTCCTCAGGATTGGTGTTAGGTACAGTTATATGAAAAAGTTTGGGCACCCCTATTAATCTTAAGCTTAATGTTTTTTAAAAATTGGTGCTTTTGCAACTGCTATTTCAGTTTGATATATGTAATAACTGTTGGACACAGTAATGTTTCTGCCTTGAAATGAGGTTTATTGTACTAACAGAAAATGTGTAATCTGCATTCAAACAAAATTTGACAGGTGCATAAGTATGGGCACCCTTATCATTTTCTTGTTTTAAATACTCCTACCTACTTTTTACTGACTTACTAAAGCACTTTTTTTGGTTTTGTAACCTCATTGAGCTTTGAACTTCATAGCCAGGTGTATGCAATCATGAGAAAAGCTACTTAAAGTGGCCACTTGCAAGTTGTTCTCCTGTTTGAATCTCCTCTGAAGAGTGGCATCATGAGCTCCTCAAAACAACTGTCAAATGATCTGAAAACAAAGATTATTCAACATAGTTGTTCAGGGGAAGGATACAAAAAGCTGTCTCAGAGATTTAACCTGTCAGTTTCCACTGTGAGGAACATAGTAAGGAAATGGAAGAACACAGGGACAGTTCTTGTTAAGGCCAGAAGTGGCAGGCCAAGAAAAACATCAGAAAGGCAGAGAAGAAGAATGGTGAGATCAGTCAAGGACAATCCTCAGACCATCTCCAGAGAGCTGCAGCATCAACTTGCTGCAGATGGTGTCACTGTGCATCGGTCAACTATACAATGCACTTTGCACAAGGAGAAGCTGTATGGGAGAGTGATGCGAAAGAAGCCGTTTCTGCAAGCACGCCACAAACAGAGTCGGCTGAGGTATGCAAAAGCACATTTGGAGAAGCCAATTTCTTTTTGGAAGAAGGTCCTGTGGACTGATGAAACCAAGATTGAGTTGTTTGGTCATACAAAAAGGCGTTATGCATGGCGGCAAAAAAACACAGCATTCCAAGAAAAACACTTGCTACCCACAGTAAAATTTGGTGGAGGTTCCATCATGCTTTGGGGCTGTGTGGCCAATGCCGGCACCGGGAATCTTGTTAAAGTTGAGGGACGCATGGATTCCACTCAGTATCAGCAGATTCTTGACAATAATGTTCAAGAATCAGTGACAAAGTTGAAGTTACGCAGGGGATGGATCTTTCAGCAAGACAATGATCCAAAACACCGCTCCAAATCTACTCAGGCATTCATGCAGAGGAACAATTACAATGTTTTGGAATGGCCATCCCAGTCCCCAGACCTGAATATTATTGAACATCTGTGGGATCATTTGAAGAGGGCTGTCCATGCTCGGCGACCATCAAACTTAACTGAACTGGAATTGTTTTGTAAAGAGGAATTGTCAAAAATACCTTCATCCAGGATCCAGGAAATCATTAAAAGCTACAGGAAGCGACTAGAGGCTGTTATTTTTGCAAAAGGAGGATCTACTAAATATTAATGTCACTTTTCTTGTGAGGTGCCCATACTTATGCACCTGTCAAATTTTGTCTGAATGCAGATTGCACATTTTCTGTTAGTACAATAAACCTCATTTCAAGGCAGAAACATTACTGTGTCCAACAGTTATTACATATATCAAACTGAAATAGCTGTTGCAAAACACCAATTTTTATAAAACATTAAGCTTAAGATTAATAGGGGTGCTCAAACTTTTTCATATAACTGTATAACACTGCATCAGTTTTACTCAGTCCTTAGAAGTAATACTATCTAGAATTTTGCATACTGATGTAGAGCATTTCAAGAATTTTTGTTTGTTTTTTTTATCTGAATTAAAGCAGGTTAACGTTTCCATTTATGATTTTTTTTTATTTGCTTACCTGGCTTGTCAAAACATCTCTGACAAGCTGCAAGTGAAGCCTTAGGCATTGGCATTCATCCCTATAAGCTTCCAGGAAGTATTTGGAGCCAATGTCAAACCGTGGGCGCCTAAACATGATGTCAGTAATCACTTGTGCCAAGGCAAATCGCTCTTCTGGATCCAGAGTATGCTGGTAAGCTTCATAGTAACTGTCAGCAAGCTAAACAAGAAATACACAAAAATACTCAGATGCTAGAAAATGAGAAAATCACCTCTGTTACATTTCACTCTCTGCATATAGGAAGCATACTAGCTGCAGACCGAAAGATCAATTGAATCCACACACGAGGGGTAATGACTGAGAAAAGTTCTATGGAGACCTTCTTTCACATAGTACCATGTTAAAGGCTTATCCTCAACATTGGAAGTTATCAAGTATCCACAGAATAGGTGATAATTTAGTGGGGTCTGACTGCGGAGATCTCTACCGATCCCAAGAAGAAGGCTCTAAAATACTAAGTCAGAACCAGGCTCCTACTGGACTCCTGAAAATAGCGGAGCACAGTACTCAGTGACTCGAGAGGTGGTGCACGAGCATGAACACCGCCTCCTTCTGATGGGGCATTTCAGTGCCCTGTTCTTGGGATCCTAGTGGTCTGACCACCACCAATCAGCAAGTTATCATCTATCATATAGAAAGGTGATAACTTGCAATGTTGGTAATAATAACCCTTTAAAGGTCATGTGTCATGTCCCCAAATGATTAAGCCTGCAGATATAGGGTCAATCTGTAGGTTAATAGCGTTCTAAAGCTGTGGGGGGCTGACGTACTGACTTTATTCCTCCTGGCAGCCTCCAACTTTTCATAGACACACAGCTTCAGTACATAGTGAGTGGCAGCTGTAAACATGACCCGGCACATTGACTGACAGCCGTATCTCTTCTGAAATACTGCTGAGACAGCTGTCAGCCAGTGCTGGGACGTGATTATGCACTGAGCGGTGACCAAAGCCGTCTCCATGACTGAAAGCCGGAGGCTGCTGGGAGGAATAAAGTTAATTTCCTCCCAGTAGCCATGCTCTCAGGGTGGCAGACGCATGGCTTTAGAGTGCTATTAACATGAAGATTAACCCCATATTCGCAGATTAATAAAGTATGTGAATATGACAGATTCCCTTTAAGTGGAGAGCTGCCACTACATAATTATTCTGTGACCTGAAAATTTAAGCAAAAGAGCTTGACTCAAAACAGAGCTGCATAAAATCCATCTAGGAAGAAAAATGTATTTGAAGTACCTGCTGTTTGTTCTCTAATAGTGCACATTCCCAAGTCCACAGGTCAAGCAGCAATGCAAAGCGGTCCACATTAACATGTGCCCAGTCTGAGAGATTCGCACCATCTATTTCTTGTTTACTTAACTTGAAACCTTGATATAAAAAATAAAGCATTAATGAATGAATGGTCAATACACTTTCTGAAGTTACAGTACTTTTTAGTTTAAAGATAATCTCCACTTTGTTTATCCAGGGATTTGGTACAATTCATTTTGAAATGATGAAAGAATATCTAAAAGTGTGAGAAAGTAAAAATGAGGTTAAAGTTCAATTACACACTCTGAATAGAGTCCATGGATGGGTACAACAGGCAGTGCTCTTCCATCCTTAGTCATTAATACTTTATGTTACACGCATGCCGCCTAAGTTCAGATAGGGGCGAGACCGGTTACATGAATTCATTGGAATCCTGGGGGAACCGTTACTCAGGGCGACCATAGGCTGCAGCTTCTCTCAGGCACACGATAGATTCAGTTGCCGCTAGACACATCTGACAAGAGTCTTCATAAAAGGTAGAACAGTAACATTAAATGAGGCACGGCCAGTGTAATGCAAATGTCTCTTTGAGCAACAGGCTCCAGTAATAACAGTACAATCTCCTTTGCAGCACAGCAGTACACAGTCTATTATCCGGTAGCACAGTACAGCACAGTTTTAATGCATACACAACCACAGGCTTTTCCTTCACAAGGACTCAATAGTACACAGCATTCTTTATCCTGCATGGAGATGGAGGGGGGGAAGGGTGTGATGAGGGAGATGATATCTATAACAGGCTTCCTTCCAGTCCTTATCTTCCTGGCCAGTAATACTCCACACTGTTAGCTCATGGAGTCTAACTGACCTTTGTTTAGCTTCCCTCCTGACCTGAATTCTGTTCCCTTAACTTCTGTGAGATCATAAGCCATCTTTTTCTTTGGCTACGGCCAGACAGTATACATCTTCCCCACAATCCCTCTGGGGCTCTGCCAAAACACTCCCCCTCTCCTGTGACTGTGTTAACCCCTCTAGCTGCTGGATGCCTCTGGATAAAAACACCTCCTGTCTCCTCCTGTGCTTGTTACTTCTAATAGTTGCTGAATGCTTTTAAAGCAACAGCACTACTTCTGCATGTCACATTTACTTAACAGACTGACAGACGCTGACCTATGGCTGCTGCAACACTATAGAGACCATAATAATCTCTCATTTGTATACCAGAAGGGAATCTGTGCAAAAACCAGGAAAACCAAAGAGTAAATATGGCATAAAATAGATGTATTATTTAATACAAATATAACATTTCAAATGTTCAATCAGAAAATTTTCATAACAGACAAAGTGCTCAACTTAATGAGATTTCTATCGACACTGGTGCAAGTGCAAGGTTTGGGACTGCAGGAGAGCATTACTAAATTGAGGGCATTACTGAAGTGTAGAACACGGACTTGGTTGAATCACGCATTCCTCTGTAAATATATTGACGGTGGCCTCATTCCTAGGGGCCTTAGAGTCCAGATCTTCCCATCATTTACTATTGACGAATCTTTTAAAAATCGTTGGGAGGTACTGGCTAATACCTGCTCCCTGGGTTTCCTAAATCTCTTGAAGGAATTGAACGAAACTTCACTAAACGAGATGGAAACAGAGCTTGAATCATTACAGACTATTTTAAAAAAGATGTCACCTGAAGATCTGAGGCAATTGAATGAGGATATCGACCTGGAGTCACAGAAATGGGTAAAAGAGATTTACGCAAATAAAACCAAAAAATTTGCACGTGATACTAAAGATAAACAAACCCTCTGTGTATATAAATGGAGATTTTCAACAAATAGAGCACGACAGAACTCCAGAAATTATTCATCATGCTCCAGATCCTCTTCAGCTGCCTCCTCCATCTCTATTGATGAGAGAACTCTGGGAGAAGGTTCGGGCCTTGGCCCTTCTACAACCCCTCAATCTGCATCATACTTTCAGACGAGACCAAACAATAGAAGGAAGCGAACCACACCATACCAGGTTGGTGGCTCGCAGGGGGGGCTCCGTGTTATGAACCTCTCGACACACACTCTGACTAAGGCACAGGTGGAGGTTTTGGAGTTGGGTTTGTCACTTGCTCCAACCAACTCATTTAATTTTTTCACCGCTTTAAAGGACCTCCACCTTTTTGCCCGTAAACTTATCTTAAAAAAACTTCATTCCAGGCCAAGTGGTGACGGGGACCCAGTGGCTGCGGCGGAAAGGGAGGCCGTATAAACTCTTGAAGACCTCCTCTTGGAGCTGGAGTCCCCAAGGACAGGTGGGTTGCTACAAACACTTTTACCCAAGTCCACAAAGTTCTCTCCCCTGTCTATAAGTCCGGCAGTGGAAATCTTTGTACGGTTGGTTACAGAGGATTTACAACAATTATCTACCCGCAGAAGATTTGACAACCTTACTTACTCCAAGCGTACGGCTATCCACCAACTACGATCCTTTCAGGATGCTGTCATTAAACCGGTAGACAAGGGCAGGAACATTGTTATATGGCCATGCTCCAAGTATGAGAGGGAAGTACTATGACAGCTAAGAGATACTAACACCTATTCTAGACTGTCATTTAATCCTGCTGCCTCCTTCTCTGCCACCCTCCAGGGGATCCTGGCCCGGGCCTGTGAACAACACATCATTGATAAGAAAACCGTTGAGGCGTTAACGCTACGCTCTCCTCGGACAGCTACGTTCTATCTGCTTCCTAAAATCCACAAGGACGCCCTCAGCCCCCCTGGGCATCCAATCATGTCTGGCCTGGGGGGGCCTTAGTGGACCGATTTGTACTTATATCGATAATCACCTTCGGCCATTTGTGGAAACACTACCCTCCTATATCAAAGACACAATGGACATCCTCAGGTGGGTTGATGGCGTCTTTGTGGATGAGAGTACTCTCATGGTCACGGCCAATGTTGAGAGCCTGTATACCTGCATCAAGCATGATCTCGGTTTGGCGGCGGTCCGCCTCTTCCTCGGGACTTCCGATCTGAACGGCCTGTCATATGACTTTCCCCTCGAGCTCCTCCACTTTGTCCTCCATCATAATTATTTTCTTTTTAAAGATGTGGTATACCTACAGAGGCGTGGCACTGCAATGGGGACGGCCTGCGCGCCCTCGTACGCCAACATCTTCCTGGGCGCCTGGGAGAGGGACATTTTTGGCGGCGAGGGCGTGCGCGGTGCGGACCAGGTATTGACGTGGCTCAGGTACATAGATGATGTTTTCTTTCTTTGGCAGGGGACAGTGGAGGAGCTTGATGAGTTTATGAGGCGGTTGAACCTTAATGAATGGGGTATTAAGTTGACATATAGTTACCACCATCAAAAAATGCCTTTTTTGGACATCACTCTGGAGGTTGACAATGAGTGTCGCATCCAGACTGATGTATTCCGTAAACCAACGGCGGTCAACTCCCTGGTTCACGCCTCGTCCGCACACCATACATCAACAATTAGCGCCGTCCCAATCAGACAATTTCTGAGGATGAGGCGGATCTGCTCCACTGATTCTCACTTTGAGAAACAGGCGGCCGATCTTACCGACCGCTTTAAAAATCGAGGGTATAGTAACAGGTACATCGGCCGTGGCTATGGGAGGGCACGGGCACCTCGCGCAACTGCTTGTTGTACCCCGTTCCCTCAGACAGTAAGAACGACTCGGGGAAGGTCCGCTACATCTCCACCTTCAACCACGAGTGAGAGGCGATGCGGCGGATCTTCTCCCGACATTGGAGGGTTCTGGGTGCGGAGCCCTCCCGGCGTGATCACATTGGAGACTACCCTTTGATGACTCCTCGTAAGGCCCACAACTTGGGGGACTTATTGGTTTCCAGCCACTATGTCCCCCCACCTTCTAATCCCATTCGATCCCGTGGACCCGTGGTGGGTTTCTTCCCATGCGGTCACTGCCTGGCCTGCGCGAATGTCGTGCGCTCTGTTTCCTTTTACCTCATCCGATGGCTCCCGTGAATTTCAGATCCGCAGTTATATCTCATGCGGTTCTACACATGTGATTTACTAGGCCACGTGTGCCTGACAATTAATTTTATATTGGCTTGACCACTAGGGAGCTGAGGATGAGAGTACGGGAACATGTGCGTGACATTTGTGCGGCCAGATCAGAGACCGACCCCCGAGAACTTAGGACTCTCCCACGTCACTTTCGGCGCAAACATAATTGCGATCCAAAATCTCTGGGGGTGCGTGGGATAGATATCCTACACTTGGGATCACGTGGAGGAAATGGGGGGAAACTTCTGGCCCAGAAAGAGGCCTGATGGATTATCAATCTTGACACCATGGCTCTGCGAGGGTTGAATGAGGCACTGGGTTTTGCTTCCTTCTTATGAATGGTAAGATATGATCTGTCTGCTCTCCTGTAAGTCCCATCCTTTAGTCCTCAGCTTCTTTTAATCATTTTTTATATGTTTTTTTTACTTCTGTTTACTGCTTGTTTTTTTTTCTTTGATCAGCACCTGAGTGGGACCTGACCTTGCCCTCTGAACCACTATGCCTGGAAAGAATATTTGGCGTGTCATCCTAATTATTCCCTTTATTGGACTGATTGCGGTCTATATGCTATTGTATAATGATTAAGTTTTATATATTTGTGATTATATGGATACCATAACACGGGTAGTCTTTCTGCATTCACTAATATCATCAATTTTCTGTATTCTGAATGTAAAGTCTTTTCCCGAATATTTGTTCCTCCCAGTGGTACCTTGATGTACCTGGTACCACACTTTGCGGTGCGCATGCGCTGTGGTTCTCCGGTCCCCTGGCCCGGGCATGGCTGTCTCCCTCCGGCTGCGCGCTCCCAGCATGTGCGTCACCGCGCTCCTGGGTGCGTGCCGCCATTTGACGGTCAGTGCTCATGCCATGGGACTCCAGGAGGCCCAATGCATGCGCCATGAAGCACACACTGTGGAGGACCTTCCGATCACATGACTCCAATTCTGTCATGTGATTTGTGGGAGGGCGTATTTAAGGTCCTGCTCAGCAGCTTTGAGCACGCCTCTGAAAAAGCCAGCGTTTATAGTGGCGAAACGAGCGTCGGGGCATCCTCTTGCCGGGATATCACTCTGCTGCGGCCCTCCACATTACCTCCCATCATACCCAGCGGTAAGCATTACCAGCCTTACTTACCCTTTGAATGATGACTCCAAAACTATGCCACATGCACCATTTCCTTGACCTGATTCAGGCCTTTCTATCAATATGGAATTTTCTGTTTTGATGTGGTTATTTAGGTTGGGGGGCATGTGTGAAAGTGCAGCAGTTTCTTTCCCAGCACACTGCACTTTATGTCTGTTATGATAATAATTTTCTGATTGAACATTTGGAATTTTATATTTGTATTAAATAATAAATCTATTTTATGCCATATTTACGCTTTGGTTCTCCTGGTTTTTGCTATGATATTTCAGAGTAGGCATATGGGTTGCAGGCACAGCGTACTGACCAGTTGCTTAGTAACTTAATCACTAATATGAAGGCCGATGTTTGTTTACTAGAAGGGAATCTGTCACCAGATTTTTCCTACCTAATCTGAGAGCAACATGATGTAGGGACAGATACACTGATCCCAGAAATGTGTCACTTACTGGGCTTCTTGCTGTAGTTTTCATAAAATCACTGTTTTATCAGCAGACAATTATCACTAGAGAACTAGTAAACCTGCTGTCATGTTGTCCTTCATATTAATGAGTTCTGTATAACCAATCAGTGGTCCACGCCAATTAGTGGTGTGGATGGTATTCTGGCTCCACAACTAGGCTGCAAGTGTGGGGCGTTTGAGACACCGTTTTTATGGGTATCTCTATGTACCAGAACTCACACAAAGAGATTTCATCAGATAGCTTGACTCGACTGCAGGAGGTAAGCATGAAGATTCCAGAAGAAGGTTTATTTTCAAGCTGAATTCTTGTAGTTATGCACAATTAAAGTAGGTAAAAAGAACTATTCTGAACCAGAGATGCAAAAGACATGAGATTGTAACATGGCTGACATACACTAGATGTGGATGAAGGAAAAGGGAGGGGTTACTGACATCAGAGCTACAGGGAGACAATATAATGACAATACAATACTGTATCATTCCCAAGTCATGGGACATGACAGGAGGGAAAAAGGAGGAGAAAATCCAGCATTCTTTAGTGGAAAAAATAGATGTACTATATAAGTACAAACGCCTATTATTAGTAGAAAAGATTCATTAAAAAGAGTCAGCACACGGAGAGGAGAACAAAACTGACACGTTTTGAACGCATTAAGTGTTCTTAGTCATAGCTTGTACCATGACAGGCAGGTTTATACAGAGCTCAGCATTCAGAGAACTGATAGATGTGCAGCAGATAAAACAGTGATTTAATAAAAAACACATTCCAGTAAGAGATATGCTGGAATCAGGGTCTCTGCCCCCCACATTATGCTGCTGTTGTGGTAGCAAAATGCTGGTGACACATTCCCTTTAGAGCTAGAAATAAGCAATAAATTATATTGAGGAATTTATGCTGGCAGGAAGTTTCACATAGTGCCATATGCCAACTAAGATGTGGTGTCCTCTACTATACCAAAAATGATTGCAAAATGATATTTACAAGGAGAAAGAAACATTTACACTTTTACAGAGGGAAAAGCCCAAATCTCATGGGAAAAGTACCATACATTTCTAGTTGTGCAGAACAACTGCTCACAGTTTGTCGTGTAGCTCTAAGTTTAAGAATTATGCTTTCCCAACATTTAATGCGATAAGTAAAAATGATCAAACTGGATATTGTTAAATTGAAAACTGGAAAAATGTGTTCCTCCCCCACCCCCACACCATGTAAACACAGATGTAGCTTCTGGAGAGATTTGTCCACAAATTGGCCTCCATGAGTTTAATACTCCACGGAAGTTGAAGAGCACAAACACAAACCAAAACATTGCGTAGCTTAAAGGAAAATGACAGTATTTAAATCAGGTTTTTGTATTAAATGTACTTTTTACACATTTTTGGCAATTTTTTTTTACATTTCACAATCTGTATTAAAAAAAGAAATCTTGCAATTTTCACACTGGCCACTAGGGCTTTTTTTTAAGCTTTTAACTTCTCATTGTTTTAGGAAATAACACATGTACTTGTGTATTGAAGAATTTAATGAGCCGGTGCAAAGGTCATTGTGAAGGGAGGGGGGCAGGGTCATATGTGAGCACCTATTGTTATTGGTGGATCCTGTGTTATCAGCTGGATATAGAAGTGTTACCTGTACAGTACTCCTGCCTCTGGTAATATGGAGCCTTGCTGAAAACTCTTCTTGAAAGAGCAGGAATTATGAGTCTAAAATAGCCCCCAGTGGCCAGCGTGAAAATTGCAATATTACTATTTTTTTTTACGATCGTGAATTGAAATTAAATGATTGCCAACATTAAAAAAAAATACATGTAATCAAAAACCTGATTTAATCAATTGGTCAATTTATGATGATACACTCCCCTTAAAGGGAATGTGATGTCAGAAAATAACCTATTGTTTACATCAGTTTTTTGCGTTACACGCTTTATTTAAAGGAAAAAAATAGCAATCTTGTAATTTCCTTTCTATCAGAAGCAGGATTACAATAACAGGTAACGCCTCAATACACAGCTGATAACACTGGATCCACCAATCACAATAGGTGATGTCACAGCTCCCCCTACTTCCACAATAACTTTTGCACAGGCTCATTAGATGCTTCAATACAAAAGAGAAAGTCAATAATCTGTTCATTGTTTCTAATGTACATGGTAGATTTAAAGAGTAACTGTGTTAATATTTTTCATAAATCAATAGAGTACATGAAGATAAGAAATTTTGTAATATATCTTATCAGAGAGATCTGCTTTTTTTTCCTCTAGGACTGATCTTTCATTCTCCCAATTCAAGGATAAACTCTGTCTTCAGAGGAGACAGACTTTTCCATTACTTTGATAGATGACAGTTTGTGCTCATACATTTCCATGGAGAACTATAGCTATGACTGTTGTTTCAAGAGACCTTGCAGCAGAATATCTTTGTCTGTCCCTAGCTCCTCCCTCCTCCTCTCCATAGAATTTAAAGCACCAGCTGTCATCTCCTATCTCAGTAATAGGAAAATCTGTCTTCACTGAATACAGATTTTAAACAATGAATTGAGATGATCAGTTTTGGCAGAGAAAGAAGCAGATCTCTCTGACAAGATATTTTACATTTATATTTACTTATATTTTAAGTTGCTTATTTTCATGTGTACTATTAATTTATGAAATAAAAATTAAAACGACGGTTACTCACTAAACAATGGGTCATTTTCTGATGATGTGTTCCTTTGAGCAGCGTAAGTAAACTGAAGAGTTTTTATTTTTCACATCCCATTCACTTTCTTTATACTGTACTTTTCTTGCAAATAATGGTGCAGCATCAGTGCGAGCAATCTGCACGTAGTGAATATTATACTCATCAAAAAACAAATACTGTTCATTACTAGTTCTAATTAAAATTTCACATCTTACTTCGATCTTTCTCAATATAGAGAGTTGTTAACAGCAACATGTGATCTTGTAATTGTTTGATATCCTCAAGCGCAGCATCATACATCACATACACTCCTCTCTGATCCTGCGTGTGAATTATGCCATCTTCCACTGTGTACAAATCATTGTGATTCTCAACCTCTGAAAACTCCATGAATTCTTCACTATGAACCTGGCGGTTAAATAAAATATAAAGCAGTATGTATTGTTGATGGCAATGGACAGTAAAATTAATTTAATCCATCAATTACTTTACAAAATCCCGGTTTATCAAATTCTGGATAACTAGATAGCCATATAAAAGTAAATAAAATCAAATGTAAAACAAGAGAAAGAAAGATGGCTCAACATATAATGTCAGCATTAAGTGTTGCTATTAATTATCTTACTCCTTCAGGTCAGTCTGCTGTTTTCCACTCATAAGTAAAAAAAAAAAACATGCAGAAGTATTTGAGAAAAATAATAAGTAAATAAATAAATTAAACTTCTTTTACTAATCCTCCAGTGCTGCCCTCTCCTCCTCTTCTCCCCTTCCAGCACTGTCTGATTCTCCTTTTGTTTTTATGCTTCCTCTTCTAGCCAGACAAGCAAGTGACCGCTGCAGACAATCACTGGCTACATCTGTGTGCAATGCGACAGCAATGTCACTGATTGGCTGCAGTGGTCACATGTCCAAATGGTCAGAACAGGATGTACCAAGGCAGGAGGGAGACCTGACAAGCACTGGACATGGACCTGCAGCGTGTTGGTAAGATAAATATGGATTTCCCAGTTTACATTTTTTCGTTGCAGTGCTCGTGAGCTCTGGAGTCCCCAATATTCATAGGTTACGGGCTGACCCTGCCCACCGGCTGCTGACTGACAGTCTCTAGCTATGCACAGTAATAGGGAGCAGGCTGCCAGCCAGTGACGGGAGGGTGGAATACAAGGACGGTGCAAGAACTGCAACTAATACTGTAAATTTCCCCAAAATGACACCATAGGCACAGTGCTGAAATCATTGTTTCTATCACTACCTTATACTGCCTTCAGCAGCATAAATGAAGAGTCAGATTCCCTTTAAAATAGACTAAATTATTTTTACAGGTGTCAATACATAAAATCATAAGCAAAATATAGTCTGATAAATGTAGTGCTAGTATCTGTACCAGGGTTACTATGTTTATGGTATGCTCTGCTTGCCAATGTATCTCGTTTGGAGAATGTTTTGCAAATTCTTGGGAAATCAGTTCAGCTGTTGTTGATTTTCCATTCATGTGTACAAGTACATTGTGTTTTAGGAGCTCCATACTTGGGGTCCCAGTTTCCCTTGAGTTCCTTTAGTTATTAGTTAATACAATAATATCAGATGTCACTAATGATAGAAAATGTAGGAGATGTAGATGTCATGTATCCTTAACAAAGATAATACCTGGAGGTCTGCCGGTGTTTGGTACATATACTGGTGAGATCCAAGTCCTCCGGTCATACCAGACCCACCTTGAGTAGCATTTACCCAGCATGCTTGTTCACCCACACCGTGTGCCAAATTACCAGAACTACTGGAGAGACCACAGCTGTCAATTGTTAGGGTTCTCTCAATAGATCGGAAATAATTTAGGATTCCAAGACTCATACGCTGTAAAGACACAGGAATGACATATTTAATTTAATCCGCCAGTATAACTTTGCTTCATGAATTCCTACAGGGATCATTTTCTGTAGGATTCCACATGAATTTGACAGAAAAAAATAATGTCATGTTTAAAGAAATCCGTTAGCAGGTTTTTGTTATGTAATATGGCATCAGCATGAGATAGGGACAGAGACCTTGATTCTGGTGATGTATCACTTAATTTAGTGGATGCAGCAGGTATGATAGAGTAACAATTTTCTCTGCTGCAGATCTAACACTTGTTGAGCTGTGTATAACCCTGCCCACACCTCAACTTTCTGTGTACATTGTATAGTGACATAAAGCTGCTAATCATTGTTGAGGGTGTGGGTGGACTATGATGCACAAGGCCAATTGTCCTGTAGTAATAATCTCCTTCTAATAAAACACTGATTTTATTGAAAAAGGAAAACAGCCTAATAAGTGACACATCACTGTAATCAAGGTCTCTGGTCCTACATCATTGTGCTCTCAGATTACCTAGCAAAAACCTGGTGACTTATTCCCTTTAACCATGACTCCTCTTAATCTGCATCTCACTGCTCTCACTACTTTCACTTGTCTGAGGGAAGTGAGAGTGCAACAGCCCAGTGTCATGCGTTTGGGTTCGAACCCTTGAGCCTGTCCTTTGTGGTCGGCTTCTCTCCGCCGAGCCACCGCAGATACACCTTTTCTCTGGGTGTTTAGTTTCTGTTATCCATGCTTCAGTCTTTTTAGGGCAGGGGTCCTCAAACTACGGCCCGCGGGCCACATGCGGCCCGCAGAGGATTTTTATCCGGCCCGCCGGGCTGTGGGCAGAGGAGAGCGGTGTCAGCGCCCGCTCCCTCAGGGCCCCGGCAGCCGGATACTTGCCTCTCCTCGTGCTTCCGCGGATCCGCTGTCTTCCTGCTGTGCGCTCCCTGTGACGTGTCAGGTCAGAGGGTGCGGTGACGTCTTTACACCGCGCCCTCCCCTGAGCCATCACAGGCAGCACAGAGCGGGGCGACGCTGGAGTACAGACCTGAGCAGCGGCAGCAGGTGAGGAGGAGGGAGGTGAGTATTGCATTTTTTTTTTTAATGTATGGAGGCATGGGACATAATATTAGGGGTGACATGCTGCATGGGGCATTATATGGGGGGGGTGACATGCTGCATGGGGCATTATATGGGGGGGTGACATGCTGCATGGGGCATTATATGGGGGGTGACATCCTGAATGGGGCATTATAACGACTGGGGAGTGATATCCTGCATGGGGCATTATATGGGGGAGTGACATCCTGACAAGGGCATTATAACGACAGGGGAGTGATATCCTGCGTGGCGCATTATATGGGGGGGTGACATCCTGAAAGGGGCATTATAATGACAGGGGAGTGATATCCTGCATGGGGCATTTTATTGAGGAGTGACATCCTGCATGGGGCATTATATGGGGGAGTGACATCCTGCATGGGGCATTATATGGGGGAGTGACATGCTGCATGGGGCATTATATGGGGGGGGGGTGACATCCTGAAAGGGGCATTATAACGACAGGGGAGTGATATCCTGCGTGGCGCATTATATGGGGGGGTGACATCCTGAAAGGGGCATTATAACGACAGGGGAGTGATATCCTGCATGGGGCATTATATTGAGGGGTGACATCCTGCATGGAGCATTATATGGGGGGGTGACATCCTGCATGGGGCATTATAAAGACAGGGGAGTGATATCTTGCATGGGGTATTATATGGTGGGAGAAAGGGACATCCTGCATGGGGCATTATATGGGGGGTGACATCCTGCATGGGGCATTATAAGGGGGAAATAGCCTGCCTATTGGGGACATTTACCTGCCCATTGAGGACCTATGCTGCCTATTGGGGACATTTACCTCCCCATTGAGGACCTATGCTGCCTATTGGGGACATTTACCTGCCTATTGGGGACATTTACCTGCCTATTGGGGACCTATGCTGCCTATTGGGGACATTTACCTGCCTATTGGGGACCTATGCTGCCTATTGGGGATATTTACCTGCCTATTGGGGACATTTACCTGCCTATTGGGGACCTATGCTGCCTATTGGGGACATTTACCTGCCTATTGGGGACATTTACCTGCCTATTGGGGACCTATGCTGCCTATTGGGGACATTTACCTGCCTATTGAAATACCGGTTTATCTAACTTTACTTGTTCTTCATTTTAAATATTGTATTTGTTCCTGTATTGTTTTTCTACATCAAAATAAGATATGTGCAGTGTGCATAGGAATTTGTTCATAGTTTTTAAAAAAAACTATATTCCGGCCCTCCAATGGTCTGAGGGACAGTGAACTGGCCCCGTGTTTAAAAAGTTTGAGGACCCCTGTTTTAGGGGAACAGGTGTTTTCATTTACTCATTTGTCAGCCCTATGACCTTTCGGGTGTAACTTTCTCCCTGCTGGTATTTCCTGCTGGTGATAGTCTCATTTGGATGTCCAGCCATAATGCTGTAGTTTAAGCCAGACAGTGAAAGACCAGCTAGGGTTTATCTCTCTGCTGTTTATGTTCTTTACCCAGCACCTACCTGTTTCTTTTTAAGAAGTAGGCAGCATAATCTCTAAACAATACTTATTTAATCCTTTATTTTGCATTTTGTGGTTTGTTTTAGTAATTCTGGAATCTCTTTCTATTTCAGCACACTTTCCCTTCTGCACGTAGTTTGCACTCTGCTCTGCCCTTCGGTTCCTTAGGAGGAATGTCAAGCACTCGATGGCCTTTCAGGCAGCATAGGTCTGAGTTGCCATCGTCTAGTCTGTGGTTAGGGCTGTCTCAGCTCACACAGTAATCTGCGGTGTCAGGATCTCTAGACTGTACAGGACCCGGCAGGGTCAGTTGCACTTTTTAGTGTGTTACCTATTTTCCCGAGTGCTACACTATCATATCACCCAGTAGCGGCCAATGATTGACAGTAAGACTTTCTTAGCATAACATCACTAGACCTGGCGCCGACATTGCTGGAATAGCACTAGTGCAAGGGGAGTATATGTTATTTAAATTTTACAAGGGGGAGAACTATAATTAGGGTAAGATGGACAACACCTTTAAGTTGTAATTATAGCTTCTATTGTTAATACCCTGAATATATTCAGAATAATACATTTAGTTTCAGATTACTATATACATTATTTCATCACATCTATCCTGTAACGGGAGCAATATTTGTGGGTACTTGGCAGCTCTAAAGGGGGATACCACGAACAAGTTTGTTGCCCTGGTTTTCACCCTTTAAACCCTATGGAGGGAACTGGACTTAACAGGGTTCTTAGACTGGGGCCAAAGAGTTAGCTGCTGTTCGGTGGTGCGAGCTGGCAAGTAGGATTGTCCAGTAGCCAGGTCAGAACACAAGGCAGGAGAATAGTCAAAAAATGAGCTGCAGTCAAAATTAGGAATGTCTATAGGGAGTCAAAACAGGATACTAAGAAGTTCCCTTGGAGCATGTCAAATTATAACTGGCAGTGGACAGCAGGTTTTCAGGAGCTTAAAGGGGTTGTCCGTTCTAAATTTATAAGTCTGCAGTCACTCTATGTGACTGCAGACTTATGAATCCCGCCAGTTTCTGAGCTGGGAGCGGCGGTGATGTATGCATTATGCATACTCCTGGCTAGAAACCGACTAATGGGCGTGGCCTCGCTCCATACACTTTTATAGAGCGAGGCCGCATACTAGACAAAGTGCGTGCTCTGGGGGGATTCGTAAGTCTGCAGTCACACATAGTGACTGCAGACTTATCAATTTACACTGGACAACCACTTTAAATAGCCTGCAGTCCCGACCAGGCCACACAGAAAGAAACAAACCCTGAAAAGTTAATTTCTGATCTCCCAGTAAGGACAGAACTACAAGTACCAGAGGACATGGGATTAGAGTTGCTTTCTTGCGTCGTCTGCAATAAGACTCTGCCTGGTGACAGGAGCAGAAACAGTAAGGGCAAGCACCAACACAGATGTCACATATCCAAAGGAAGAATAAAATTGCCTTTTACTAGTTAGTGACACAAATAAATTAGTTGTCATAAAGTGTTTCTAAACAGCACCCCCTACTGTTTACTTGTATTAATTACAAATAATTTTCCCTAGACATACATTTACTTTCCTGGCCCTCGAAACATAGACATAAGTACTTAAATACCAGCATAAACCCAACAGGAGCTAAAGCATCTGGCAATATTTCCCATTTGTTCCATACTTGGGTCTGACCTTTCTATTAACTACTCCTTATCCAGAAACAAGTAAATACTGGAGTCAATGACCTTTACTCTAATGTCGTTTTTCTCCCATTCGCTTTCTATTTGTACAGTCACAAGAGCATATTCTTGAGAAATCAGTTCAGCTGTCGTTGTTTTTCTATAAGTTAACATTGGATCATGAAGTGCTGGCAGCTTGAAATCTTTATCTCATTTCCATCTGTAGTTGTGCTAAGAAAATGAGAAAATATTTTACCTGAAGATCCCTTAGTCGCAGATGACGCAAGTAGAGAAGAGATAAGTATGCTCCTTTCATCAATATGGGATCTTTGCTGTTATCTTCTGCCTCATCTAGTCCCAGTAATTGCAGCGTGTTCTGGTAATTGTACCTTAATAAAAACACATAATAAGTGAGCATAGTCACTACCATATCCAAGCCAAGCGAGGCAGTAAAAAAAATGACGACAGCTTCTCTCCATCATTTTATAAGCCTTTATGTGTTCTGGGTGACTTATTGCTACTAATGTCACAGTGTAAAACAAAATACAACTTTAACCCAAAAAATAGTTATTGTCTCAAATTAACTATTGTTACCGTAAATATCAATCAGATAACAAATTATAGTTAGGTAAGAACCCTCATTGAATACCTGGCTAGGGATCCTGTTTTAATGTAGATATAGCTACACACTTTTATTACGATTGTTGGGGGGTCCCGGCTCCTAAATCCCCACATATACACTACTGTGCAAAGGTTTTAGGCAGGTGTGGAAAAATACAGCAAGGTAAAATACTTTACAAAATAGAAGTGTCAATAGCTTATTTGACATCAATTAACAAAATGCAAAGTGAACGAACAATAGAGAAATCTAAAATCAATATTTGGATTGACCACCTTTTTCCTTCAAAACGGCATCAATTCTTCTAGGTACACTTACACAAGGTCAGGGATTTTATAGAATTGTAGTCACGTGTATGAGTAACCAATTTTCTGTAACAAATGATAATGATCATCATTTTCATATATAGAATGAAACACTGTCATTAACAAACAAAAACAGCTGTACAGAAGGCTGAAAACTAGGGGAGGAACAACCTAAATTTTGCTACAAAGGTTAGATTATGGAAGACAGTTTCATGTCACAGGACATACACCATGACAAGACTGAGCACAGCAACAAGGTAAAAGGTACAGTGGTGGCCAAAAGTATTGGCACCCCTGCAATTCTGTCAGATAATACTCAGTTTCTTTCTGAAAATGATTGCAATCACAAATTCTTTGGTATTATTATCTTCATTTAATTTGTCTTCAATGAAAAAACACAAAAAGAATTGTCCTAAAGCCAAATTGGATACAATTCCACACCAAACCTAAAAAAGGGGGTGGACAAAAGTATTGGCACTGTTTGAAAAATCATGTGATGCTTCTCTAATTTGTGTAATTAACAGCACCTGTAACTTACCTGTGGCACCTAACAGGTATTGGCAATAACTAAATCACACTTGCAGCCAGTTAACATGGATTAAAGTTGACTCAACCTCTGTCCTGTGTCTTTGTGTGTACCACATTGAGCATGGAGAAAAGAAAGAAGACCAAAGAACTGTCTGAGGACTTGAGAAACCAAATTGTGAGGAAGCATGAGCAATCTCAAGGCTACAAGTCCATCTCCAAAGACCTGAATGTTCCTGTGTCTTCCGTGCGCAGTGTCATTAAGAAGTTTAAAGCCCATGGCACTGTGGCTAACCTCCCTAGATGTGGACTGAAAAGAAAAATTGACAAGAGATTTCAACGCAAGATTGTGCGGATGGTGGATAAAGAACCTCGACTATAATCCAAACAAGTTCAAGCTGCCCTGCAGTCCGAGGGTACAACAGTGTCAACCTGTACTATCCGTCGGCGTTTGAATGAAAAGGGACTGTATGGTAGGATACCCAGGAAGACCCCACTTCTTACCCCGAGACATAAAAAAGCCAGGCTGGAGTTTGCTAAAACTTACCTGAGAAAGTCTAAAACGTTTTGGAAGAATGTTCTCTGGTCAGATGAGACAAAAGTTGAGCTTTTTGGCAAAAAGCATCAACATAGAGTGTACAGGAAAAAAAAAAGGCATTCAAAGAAAAGAACACTGTCCCTACAGTCAAACATGGCGGAGGTTGCCTGATGTTTTGGGGTTGCTTTGCTGCCTCGGGCACTGGACTGCTTGACTATGTGCATGGCATTATGAAGTCTGAAGACTACCAACAAATTTTGCAGCATAATGTAGGGCCCAGTGTGAGAAAGCTGGGTCTCCCTCAGAGGTCATGGGTCTTCCAGCAGGACAATGACCCAAAACACACTTCCAAAAGCACTATAAAATGGTTTGAGAGGAAGCACTGGAGACTTCTAAGGTGGCCAGCAATGAGTCCAGACCAGAATCTCATAGAACACCTGTGGAGAGATCTCAAAATGGCAGTTTGGAGAAGGCACCCTTCAAATATCAGGGACCTGGAGCAGTTTGCCAAAGAAGAATGGTCTACAATTCCAGCAGAGCATTGTAAGAAACTCATTGATGGTTACCGGAAGCGGTTGTTCGCAGTTATTTTGGCTAAAGGTTGTGCAACCAAGTATTAGGCTGAGGGTGCCAATACTTTTGTCTGGCCCATTTTTGGAGTTTTGTGTGAAATGATCAATGATTTGATTTTTGCTTCATTCTCTTTTGTGTTTTTTCCTTGCAAGCAAATTAAATGAAGATAATAATACCAAAGAATTTGTGATTGCAATCATTTTCAGGAAGAAACTGAGTATTATCTGACAGAATTGCAGGGGTGCCAATACTTTTGGCCACCACTGTAGTTATACTGCATCAGCAAGGTCTCTCCCAGGCAAAGATTTCAAAGCGGGGTTTCAAGATGTACGGTTCAAGCTCTTGATGAATGGTCTGCCAATAAAACTAAATGAAGCAGATGAGAGACACGTACACCCATCTACTGTTCAGAGAAGTCAGGCCAGAAGTGGTCTACATGGAAGAACTGCAGCCAATAAGCCATGCCTTCCACATTGAAAGAAATCCAACTGGCTCAACTTTGTACAAAAACATAGAACCTGGTGTGCAAAAATATGGCAGCAGGTACTCTGGACTGATAAGTCAAAATTTGAATTATTTGGCTGTAACAGAAGGCAGTTTGTTTGCTAATTTGCAAATTTGGGGCTGCATTTCAGCAAATGGAGTGTCGATTTGGTCAGGATTAATAGTGTCCTCAATACTGAAAAATACAGGCAGATACTTATCCATCATGTAATACCATGAGGGAAGCATATGATTTTCTACAAATTTATTTAGCAGCAGGACATAGACACCAAATATATAGAGTTCGATTTTTCTTTTGTTCATTAACTTAGTAGTTTATTTTTATCTTTTATCAAAATACAAACATTTATATGTTTGGACACATTCTTACGTTGCAAAAGTTTTAGGCAGGTGTAGTAAAAATACTGAACTGTACTGTATGTAATTTTTTGGCAAATTAATACATAATTGCTAATGCTAAGCCACTAAGAACTACTCCACTGGCAACCTAACTTCCTATTTGACATTTTTTTTAGCTGTAAGTTATTAAATATAATAAATAAATAATAAAATACAATTTTAAATTCTCCCACATTTTATGTCTGAGGTACGAATAGTTTTATTAACCAAATGTATTGTCTTTATGGCATACATTTTACCAGTATCCATCAGTATACCTTGTGAAAAAAAATGAATCAATTCCAGCACCTCACCCTTTCCCCCACTTTGTTTTTCATTTTTATCAAACTATAAATTTCTTCTTTCTTTAATAAAATAATGCTTATGCCTACAGAAATACTTTTTGCATAGTCATTGATAAGAAAAACTGCACCAGGTGAAGGCAGTCCGTAACCGACCATTCCATGTTGACAGATGATAAAGAAGATTATCTGAAGACTACACTCACATTGTTTTGGATGTTATGGTTGATTGTTTAAATTGAAGGAACCTGTCAGGTCTCGTGACTATCAGCAACCGCTACTATAGCAGTACTGGTGCACACTTCTTTTTTCTGATAAGGTGTTTTATGTGTTATGCCAAAGCTGCAATGTTTGAAGAACATAGTTTTATTCCACAGTGTTACATAAACTAATAAGGCAGAGCTAGTCTGGTAGGGTGTCTCTACAGCCGTATCCCAAAACAAATAATGCAGTATGCTATAATACGTACTTCCGAATATACAGTGGGGCTAAAAAGTATTTAGTCAGCCACCAATTGTGCAAGTTCTCCCACTTAAAAAGATGAGACCTGTAATTGCCATCATAGGTAGACCTCAACTATGAAGACAAAATGAGAAAACAAATCCTGAAAATCCCATTGTCTGATTTGGAAGAATTTTTTTTCAAATTTTGGTGGAAAATAAGTATTTGGTCAATTACAAAAGTTCATCTCAATACTTTGTTATATATCCTTTGTTGACAATGACAGAGGTCAAACATTTTCTGTAAGTCTTCACAAGCTTGGAGCACACTGTTGCTGGTATGTTGGCCCATTCCTCCATGCAGATCTCCTCTAGAGCAGAGATGTTTTGCGGTTGTCGCTGGGAAACACGGACTTTCAACTCCCTCCAAAGGTTTTCTATAGGGTTTAGATCTGGAGACTGGCTAGGCTACTCCAGGACCTTGAAATGCTTCTTACGAAGCCACACCTTCATTGCCCTGGCGGTGTACTTGGGATCATTGTCATTCTGAAAGACCCAGCCACGTTTCATCTTCAATGCCCTTGCTGATGGAAGGAGGTTTGCACTCAAAATCTCACGATACATGGCCCCATTCATTCTTTCATGTACACAGATCAGTCATCTTGGTCCCTTGGCAGAGAAACAGCCCCAAAGCATGATGCTGCCACCCCCATGCTTCACAGTAGGTATGGTGTTCTTTGGATGCAACTCATCATTCTTTCTCCTCCAAACACGACGAGTTGTTTCTACCAAACAGTTCTACTTTGGTTTCATCTGACCGTATGACATTCTCCCAATACTCTTCTGGATCATCCAAATGCTCTCTGGCAAACTTCAGACAGGCCCGGACATGTAATGGCTTGAGCAGGGGGACACGTCTGGCACTGCAGGATCTGAGTCCCTGGCGGCGTAGTGTGTTACTGATGGTAGCCTGTGTAACGTTGGTCCCAGCTCTCTGTAGGTCATTCACTAGGTCCCCCTGTGTGGTTCTGGGATTTTTGCTCACCGTTCTTGAGATCATTTTGATCCCACAGGGTGAGATCTTGTGTGGAGCCCCAGATCGAGGGAGATTATCAGTTGTCTTGTATGTCTTCCATTTTTTAATTATTGCTCCCACAGTTGATTTCTTCACACCAAGCTGCATGCCTATTGCAGATTGTCTTCCCAGCCTGGTGCAGGGCTACAATTTTGTTTCTGGTGTCCTTCGACAGCTCTTTGGTCTTCACCATAGTGGAGTCTGGAGTGTGACTGACTGTTTGAGGTTGCGGACAGGTGTCTTTTATACTGATAACAAGTTCAAACAGGTGCCAGTACTACAGGTAATGAGTAAAGGACATTTAATTCAGAGCTGTTTTATGGTGTGTTTTTTTATCCACAATATCCTTTACCTCATCTGTGTTGAAAAGGAAGTCGGTTATTTAAAAAAAGCTGATAAAGAAATGCAAGAGTATGGCAGAGTCGATGATTGAGCTACTAGAATCTCACCAATAAAAATCAGGATATTTTTAGGGGCTAGCCATTTTTAAGATCTTAAATGAGCGCTGAATTTTTTTTAAGAAGACTTGAAATTTTGGGGACATTGATGTTTACACCCCTATGAAACAACTGGAATATATATTTTTGGAAAGTCACATATTAAACACCTATTTAAAGACAGTCACATTAATATAGCTACGTTTATAGCTACGTTTCTTCACCGCACTGATCATTTAGACATACAAGCACTTTGTACTAGCTATCGGGTATATCACACATTTGCAAAGACAGAGAGGAAAGTTTTTTTTAATTTAAAAGGGGTACATCCTCCATTTTAGGATGCTCAACTGATTCTGGAACAGTTTTTCTTTTTCTTCTGTGCCCCTCCATTCCAAAAAGTTATGCCTCTGGTAATAAGGGTGCAAATTTAGTTGGTTGAAGGAAAAATTTGCACCCTTATTACCATGGTCATAACTTTTGGAATGGCGGGGCACAGAACAAAAAGAAAAAATGTTCCAGAACCAGTTAAGCAGACCCAATTGGATGATGTATTCAGTATAAATAAAAAAAAAATACAGTGAAATGTCCTTTTTAAAAAAATAATTTAACATGAGGTCATTGAATTTTTCATACATTGTCCAATAAGGAAAAAAATCATTATCACAGATTTATAGCATTATTATAAAGCTTAATCAGAACAAAAGAAAATCAGTTATATTACTCTCTAATTTTACTAGTGAGAATGAATCTGGCAGGATCTAGAAGTAGTAGTAGATGCTCTGCCCTAGGACAGTTTATTTCTTGTCATTTGTAGCTCTGCCGCAATTAGTAATTTATGGTCGAAATTATATACTATTATTGTTCAAATTAAATTGTTGATTACTCGAACCTTTACAATTTTAGGTTGCATACTTGAAAGCTGACAAGAGTTGATTTGCTCCGGGAATAAAAAGACAAGAATAGTGATGCTGCTTTTTATAGCTGGGTTATTGATAACTACAGACTGACTCTCAAACAAGGTACCCTCTATATAAGATTGGTAAAAACAGTTAAGGAAGTAATGAATTACGGATAAATATGGTATAAAAATAGTGGCAAATTATAGCATAGAAGAATATTTGGAAAAATAAAAAGGTTATTTTTTTTCTGGTACACGAAGAAAGGGAAGGGCAGTACAGAAAGGATGAGAACAATCTGTGGTCTCTTCTTTTTTTTAACCTTGAATGTGAAGTGCAAAAATGACATTTTGTTAAAAAATACTGTATTGAAAAAGGAAGTTGGGCAAGTATTGCAGTACAATAATATGCAAAAACCTCTACTGCTCAGTGTATATTTTTTATTTTAAAGTCAGACATACGAAACTGTATAGCCATAGAGCTGTATACATCTGGGGCATATGTTCGGCATTGAGTTTTAAATTATGTGCATCAACATAATGGACTAAAATATATGCATAACATTTGCCTGCAACATACACGCACCACCTTTGGAAGATTTAACATGAACGTACATGAATGTAGACCAGCCTCTACTTCCAATACTTCATAGTCAAGTAAACAGGTTTGAAAAGAAAACGCATCTAATCTATTCAAGTATTCAGGACATAATGTTAGGTCATCATTTAGTCTTCAGATTGCAGAAAGTCATTATCATCAGCAATTTGAGGACATGGATAACTATAAGATGATGGACAGTGGTGATCTATACTGCAGCAAAGACCAAGAAATAGCAATTGCATTTCAATTTACCTGTTTATAGATTATTTATATGATTTATTTGAGTTTGTTGCTGATTTTCTACAACTGAAAATCAATTGCAACTACATGTAATTGTATAAGAATGTATGAGTTGTCAAAAGCTTTTACACCCTGAGGCCTTAGGTTCACTGCCCTGTATCTGAGTAGGACCTCAAATATTAATTAATGACAAGCACAATCAGCAGAACTGCATAGTTTAGAACAATGAATGTATACAAAATGTCAGTAAAGATTAAAAACATAAATGATTGACATAAATACATATGTTCTCCTATTAGTCTTCGACTTCATATAGTTCATACAAAGCATACACTATATGGAGAAAAGTATTGGAACACCAACATATTATACCTACAAAAGCTTTTATGACATCCCATTCTAAATCCATAATCATTAATATGAAGTTGGAGACCAGTTTACAGCTATATCAGCTTCCATTCTTGTATGAAGTCTTTCTACCACATTTTAGAGTATGTCAGTGGGAATTTCCACCTATTCATCAAGAAGAGCATTTGAGAGGATGAGACTACCTGGTTTGCAATCTCCATTCTAGCTCATCCTAAAGGTGTTCCATGGGATTCAGATCAAGATTCTGTGCGGTCGTCCAAGTTCTTGTACATGAAAGTCAAGCAACCATGTCTTTATATTCTGTGAACTGGGGCACAGTCATGCTGGAACAGAAAAGGGTCTTCTCCAAACTGACCCCACAAGGTTGGAAACATACACTTGTTCAAAATGTCCCAGTATGCTGAAGCTTTAAGATTTCCCTTCACTGACACTAAATGGCCTAAAGTCTATCCCTGAAAAACAATCATATAGCATGATACTTTTTCTACTAAACTTTAGAGTTGTCACAATACAATTGTCACAATGTCACGCAGGTAACGTTTTCCTGGCATTTGACAAACTTAGACTTGTCCATCAGACTGCCAGATAGAAAAGTGTGATTTGTCATTCCACAGACTATGCTTCCACTGCTCCAGAGTCCGATGGCAGCACGCTTTAAACAATTCCACCCAATGTGTGTCATCCTGCTTGCTGATGTAAGGTTTGCATGCGGCTGCTTGACCATGGAGACCCATGTTATAAAGCTCCCAGGCACAGATTTGTGCTGATTTAATTCCAGAGGAGGTTTAGGCATTGCAGTTATTAAGTCAGCAGAATGTTGGTGACTTTCATGCACTATGTATGTACGCACTCGGTGACCCCAGTCTTTAACTTTATGTGGTCTGTGTCTGAGACTTTATGGCTGAGTTTATGTGGTTCCTAAATGCTTTCCCGTTTCAATAATCCCTCTCACAGTTGTGATGGAATATTTTCTGCAGGCATAATTTCATGGACTGACTTGCTACAACGGTGTCATCCTATTACAGTAATTATTACTATTTATTATTTAATGACCTTTGGCTTGATCTCGAACCATGACAACTTGATGGATGAATGCTCTGTAGGAAGATCGATCTTGTGCAAGCCTAAATAGATCCACCAGGGTCTTTTTCTGCTGTTATCTTGACAGTATCAAGCCATGGGGTTGCTGGTCTTCCTCTTCGCCTTGTTTCTTCTATTCTTCCGACCATGATGTCCTTCGCCAGTGATTGCTCTCTTCGTATGTCCAAACTAGGCAAGTTGTAGCTTGGTAATCCTTGCTTCGAGTTACATGTCTGACTTCATTTGTTCCAAAATTGATTTGTTTGTTCTTCTTGCCATTAAAGTACCACATTCATGAACTCTTTAGAACAACTCATTCTCTTACAAATGTTAGTAAAGCCAGACAGCAAGGCTAAGGGCTGATTTTTATAAACCTGTCATGGGTGTGTCAGAGGTGTCAGACAGTCGCCCTGCAGTTGGTTGCAGTTGATCACTATGTTTGGCATTACAGATATCTTCTTAGAGGCTGTCTCTAGGACTCAACGGCTACCTCCCTCTGGCTAATTAACACCCTGGCCTGGGTGTATAAATACCTGCTATGTTTCAGAGGGAGGTGCTGGCGATATTCATTACTACCTCTGAAGGCTTTAGCAAGAGCAGTACTTCATCCTCTCTGGAGCTTGAGGACATGTGCACATTTGTCTGGAGTCGTGTAAAGCTAAGCTAAGCAATTTCCCCATTTGTTCACCCATGTTCTCTATGGTGTTTAGTGGAGATCGACTAGTGCTCATCTCCTCCCTTCCTTAGCCTTAGCCATTCACCAGGGAAAGACAGGGCCAGGCACGTGTGCGGAGATTGGTGAAGAGCCAATACAGGGACGTTAGGGGAGACAGGGTTACGCTAGATCTACCTAGGAGGTCTCCACTTCTCCCCTTTCCTAGAGTATGGGCTCCCTTCCCCTCTTCCATTTGTGTTGCACTAAGTCTTTCCCACACCTTGCGTGACAATATTTCCCTTGCTACAGTCTCTACGGAAATATTACCTGCTTTTCTGTCTGGTTTTGAGGACGTTTTTTCTGAGAAGGGGTGTCAGGATTTACCTCCTCATTGTGCATATGACTGTCCTATTAATCTGACCCTCGGAGCTAAACTACCAAAGTCCAGACTGTATAATCTTTCTGGCCCTGAGACACAAGCCATGAAGGATTTCATTGCGGAAAGTCTGGAGAAGGGAGACATTAGGCCCTCATCTTCGCCTGTGGCGGCAAGGTTCTTCTTCATGAAGAAAAAAAATGGCAGCCTACGTCTCTTTTTAGATTTCCGGGAATTGAATCAAATTACCTATCCCTAGTAGGCCATGGACACACTTGTCCGTGGATTTTATTACCGACCTACAGGTTTCTGAAGGCAAAACGGTGGTTTTGGTGGTAGTAGATAGGTTCAGTAAAATGGTTCACTTCATTGCCTGCACTTCCAAATGCCAACACACTTGCTCAAGTGTTCATAAATGAGATTGTGAAGCTTCACAGGGTTCCCTCCGATGTGGTGTCAGATCTGGGGACCCAGTTTGTTTCCGAGTTCTGGAAGGCATTCTGTTCTCGACTGGGAGTGCAGCTATCCTTTTCCTTTGCCTTCCACCCTCAGTCGAATGGACAGACTGAGCGAGTTAATCAGAATTTGGAGACCTACCTCAGGTGTTTCGTCTCCGAAAATCAGGAGAATTGGGCATCCTACTTACCGCTGGCAGAATTTGCCATTAATAATCATCATCAAGAATCCACTGGCAGGTCACCATTCTTCGGTGCATACGGTTATCACCTACAGTTTGGTACCTTTAGTGGCGGAGGAGCTTCAGGAGTTCCTGAGGAGGAACAGTTTGCTTTGTCGCTCTCCTCGGTATGGCAGGGTGTTCTGAGTAATTTAAAGATCATGGGAGACAGGTATAAACGTATGGCTGACAGAAAACGCTTGCCAAGTCTGGATCTGAATGTGAATGATTTTGTGTGGTTGTCTACCAGGAATATAAGATTGAAAGTTCCTTCTTGGAAGCTGGGACCTAGGTTTATTGGTCCCTATAAAACAACCACTGTCATTAACCCAGCAGCGTTTCGTCTTGAACTTCCTCAGGCCCTTAAGATCCACAACGGCTACCTCCCTCTGGCTAATTAACACCCTGGCTTGGGTGTATAAATACCTGCTGTGTTTCAGAGGGAGGTGTTGGCGATATTCATTACTACTTCTGAAGGCTTTAGCAAGAGCAGTACTTCATCCTCTCTGGAGTTTGAGGACGTGTGCGCATTTGTCTGGAGTCATCTAAAGCTAAGCTAAGCAATTTTCCCATTTGTTCACCCTTGTTGTCTATAGTGTTTAGTGGAGATCGACTAGTGCTCATCTCCTCCCTTCGCGAGCCTTAGCAATACGCCAGGGAAAGACGGCGAGGCACGCGTACGGTGATTGAAGAGCCAATACAGGGACGATAGGGGTGACAGAGTGACGCTAGATCTACCTAGGAGGTCTCCACTCCCCCCTTTCCCTAGAGTCTGGGCTCACTTCCCCTCTTCCCTTTGTGTTGCACTAAGTCTTTCTCACACCTTGTGTGACAAAACCTGTGGCAATGAGACTGAATGAAAATCTGGAATTCAATAATTAAAAGTTGTGTATCAGTACTTTTCTACATAAAATGCAATGCATTAAATGGTAGTGATTGACTCACTATAGTAACTGCAATAGGTAGTGAAAAAGTCCTGTACGTACCCAGTTTCCTTCTTTGTCTTGGAAGATGCTGGGCGCTTACTGAGACCTGCAATGTCAGCAGTCTTGATGCTGGTTTGCTGTAGGGATAATCCATTTGTATTTTGATCCTAAAAATGATATTGATTAAAAACAAACTATGATTATCTAAAAAAATATATATATACATGTATACACTGCTCAAAAAAATAAAGGGAACACTTAAACAGCAGAATATAACTCTAAGTAAATCAAACTTCTGTGAAATCAAACTGTCCACTTAGGAAGCAACACTGATTAACAAGCATATTGGCAATTATCAAGACACACTCAATAAAGGAGTCGCTCTGCAGGTGGGGACCACAGACCACATCTCAGTACCAATGCTTTTTGGCTGATGTTTTGGTCACTTTTGAATGTTGGTTGTGCTTTCACACTCCTGGTAGCATGAGACGGACTCTACAACCTACAGAAGTTGCTCAGGTAGTGCAGCTCATCCAGGATGGCACATCAATGCGAGCTATGGCAAGAAGGTTTGCTGTGTCTGTCAGGATAGTGTCCAGAGGCTGGAGGCACTACCAGGAGATGGGCCAGTACACCAGGAGATGTGGAGGGGGCCGTAGGAGGGCAACAACCCAGCAGCAGGATCGCTACCTTCGCCTTTGTGCAAGGAGGAGCACTGCCAGAGCCCCGCAAAATGACCTTCAGCAGGCCACAAATGTGCATGTGTCTGCACAAACGGTTAGAAACCAACTCCATGAGGGTGGTATGAGGGCCCGACGTCCACAGATGGGGGTTGTGCTCACAGAACCACTCACCACTCCTTTATTGAGTGTGTCTTGATAATTGCCAATAATTTCCATCTATTGTCTATTCCATTTGAACAACAGCATGTGAAATTGATTGTCAAGTTGCTTCCTAAGTGGACAGTTTGATTTCACAGACGTTTGATTTACTTGGAGTTATGTTCTTTTGTTTAAGTGTTTCCTTTATTTTTTTGAGCAGTGTATATATACAGTGCCTTGTGAAAGTATTTGGCCCCCTTGAACTTTTCTACCTTTTGCGTCATTTCTGGCTTCAACCATAAAGATATAAAATTCAAATTTATTTGGGAAGAATCACAAGTGGGAAATAATCGTGAAGTGGAACGAAATTTATTGGATATTTTAAACTTTTTTAAAAATTAAAAACTGAAAAGTGGGGTGTGCAATATTATTCGGCCCCCTTGAGTGGCGCCACCTTTTGCTGCGATTACAGCTGCAAGTCGCTTGGGGTATGTCTCTATCAGTTTTGCACATCGAGAGGCTGAAATTCTTGCCCATTCTTCCTTGCAAAACAGCTTGAGCTCAAAGAGGTTGGATGGAGAGCGTTTGTGAACAGCAGTTTTCAGCTCTTTCCTCAGATTCTCGATTGGATTCAGGTTTGGACTTTGACTTGTCCATTCTAACACCTGGATACGTTTATTTTTGAACCATTCCATTGCAGATTTTGCTTTATGTTTGGGATCAGTCTTGTTGGAAGATAAACCTGTTGGAGTCTGCAAAAGACCTGAGACTGGGACGGAGATTTTCTTCCAGAATGGTCCAGCATTTGGCTCCGTCCATCTTCCCATCACTTTTAACCATTTTCCCTGTCCCTGCTGAAGAAAAGCAGGCCCAAACCATGATGCTGCCACCACCATGTTTGACAGTGGGGATGGTGTTTTGAGGGTGATGAGCTGTGTTGCTTTTACACCAAACATATCGTTTTGCATTGTGGCCAAAAAGTTTGATTTTGGTTTCATCTGACCAGAGCACCATATTCCACATGTTTGGTGTGTCTCCCAAGTGGCTTGTGGCAAACTTCAAACAAGACTTTTTATGGATATCTTTGAGAAATGGCTTTCTTCTTGCCACTCTTCCATAAAGGCCAGATTTTTGCAGTGTACGACTGATTGCTGTCCTATGAACAGACTCTCCCACCTCATCTGTAGATCTCTGCAGTTCATCCAGAGTGATTATGGGCCTTTTGGCTGCATCTCTGATAAGTCCTCTCCTTGTTCGAGATGAAAGTTTAGAGGGACGACCAGGTCTTGGTAGATTTTTCTGTGGTCTGATACTCCTTCCATTTCAATATGATCGCTTGCACAGTGCTCCTTGAGATGTTTAAAACTTGGGAAATCTTTTTGTATCCAAATCCGGCTTTAAACTTTGCCACAACACTATCTCGGACCTGCCTGGTGAGTTCCTTGGTCTTCATGATGCTCTCTGCACTTGAAACAGAACCCTGAGACTATCACAGAGCAGGTGCATTTATACGGAGACTTGATTACACACAGGTGGATTCTATTTATCATTACCAGTCATTTAGGACAACACTGGATCATTCAGAGATCCTCACTGAACTTCTGGAGTGATTTTGCTGCACTGAAAGTAAAGGGGCCGAATAATATCGCACGCCCGACTTTTCAGTTTTTAATTCTTTAAAAAAGTTTAAAATATCCAATAAATTGCGTCCCACTTCACGATTGTGTCCCACTTGTTGTTGATTCTTCCCAAAAAAAAATAGAATTTTATATCTTTATGTTTGAAGCCAGGAATGTGGCAAAGGTAGAAAAGTTCAAGGGGGCCAAATACTTTCACAAGGCACTATATATATATATATATATATATATATATATATATATATATATATATATATATATATATATATATATATATATATAATCAGTACAGACCAAAAGTTTGGACACACCTTCTCATTTCAAGATTTTGCTGTATTTTCATAACTATGAAAATTGTACATTCACACTGAAGCCATCACAACTATGAATTAACACGTGGAATTATATACTTAACAAAAAAGTGTGAAACAACTGAAAATCTGTCTTATATAATGTTCTTCAAAGTAGCCACCTTTTGCTTTGATGACTGCTTTGCACACTCTTGGAATGCTCTTGATGAGCTTCAAGAGGTAGTCACCGGAAACGGTCTTCCAACAATCTTGAAGGAGTTCCCAGAGATGCTTAGCACTTGTTGGCCCTTTTGCCTTCACTCTGCGGTCCAGCTCACCCCAAACCATCTCGATTGGGTTCAGGTCTGGTGACTGTGGAGGCCAGGTCATCTGGCGTAGCACCCCATCACTCTCCTTCTTGGTCAAATAGCCCTTACAAAGCCTGGAGGTGTGTTTGGGGTCATTTTCCTGTTGAAAAATAAATGATGGTCCAACTAAACGCAAACTGGATGGAATAGCATGCCGCTGCAAGAAGCTGTGGTAGCCATGCTGGTTCAGTATGCCTTCAATTTTGAATAAATCCCCAACAGTGTCACCAGCAAAGCACCCCCACACCATCACACCTCCTCCTCCATGCTTCACGGTGGGAACCAGGCATGTAGTGTCCATCCGTTCACCTTTTCTGCGTCGCACAAAGACACGGTGGTTGGAACCAAAGATCTCAAATTTGGACTCATCAGACCAAAGCAGATTTCCACTGGTCTAATGTCCATTCCTTGTGTTCTTTAGCCCAAACAAGTCTCTTCTGCTTGTTGCCTGTCTTTAGCAGTGGTTTCCTAGCAGCTATTTTACCATGAAGGCCTGCTGCACAAAGTCTCCTCTTAACAGTTGTTATAGAGATGTGTCTGCTGCTAGAACTCTGTGTGGCATTGACCTGGTCTCTAATCTGAGCTGCTGTTAACCTGCGATTTCTAAGGCTGGTGTCTCGGATAAACTTATCCTCAGAAGCAGAGGTGACTCTTGGTCTTCCTTTCCTGGGGCGGTCCTCATGTGAGCTAGTTTCTTCGTAGCGCTTGATGGTTTTTGCAACTGCACTTGGGGACACTTTTAAAGTTTTCCCAATTTTTCGCACTGACTGACCTTCATTTTTTAAAGTAATGATGGCCACTCATTTTCTTTACTTAGCTGCCTTTTTCTTGCCATAATACAAATTCTAACAGTCTATTCAGTAGGACTATCAGCTGTGTATCCACCTGACTTCTGCACAACACAACTGATGGTCCCAACCCCATTTATAAGGCAAGAAATCCCACTTATTAACCCTGACAGGGCACACCTGTGAAGTGAAAACCATTTCCGGTGACTACCTCTTGAAGCTCATCAAGAGAATGCCAAGAGTGTGCAAAGCAGTCATCAAAGCAAAAGGTGGCTACTTTGAAGAACCTAGAATATAAGACATATTTTCAGTTGTTTCACACTTTTTTGTTAAGTATATAATTCCACATGTTTTAATTCACAGTTTTGATGCCTTCAGTGTGAATGTACAATTTTCATGGTCATGAAAATACAGAAAAATCTTTAAATGAGAAGGTGTGTCCAAAATTTTGGTCTGTACTGTGTGTGTGTGTGTATATGTATATGTATATATATATATATATATATATATATATATATATATATATATATATATATATATATATATATATATATATATATACATACACACACATTAATCCTACATCCAGCAGCACACTTACTTACCCATGATAGATCTGGAGGACTGTACCTCTTTCTCCATATCTCCAGATTATTTTTCTGTGGCTGTAGTACCCATGCGGCATGCTCCTGTAGAACCTCCATGGCTTTCTCTGCATTTGTAACCTACACAAAGTTGTTAGTAACATTAGCTGTCATGTCTACCACTGCTGGCTGGTTTCCAAAACCTTTATTCATCCATCAGAGCAAAGAAGTGCATGTTTTCAGATACCTCTGTAAGTTGTGATTGGCGCAATAGCTCATCTATTTTCTTGTGCTGTTTTAGTTTTGTTAAAAATTTTTGCTGCCACGGATCTTTCTTAGGTTTGATCTAGAAGGAGAAAATACAAAAATATAATAGCTATGGTTATCATAAATGCATATAAATGTATATTAGCAACTTTTGTTTTCTAAGAATCCATATTGCTTACTTGACTAGCTTTGACATTAAGGTATTTTCATTTTCCACAAACTAAAGGCCAATTCTGGCAGGGACACGTAAGATTTTCTGCCAGATTCTACCTTCACATCCCCCTTCTGAATCAGAGAGAGACTACAGCTTCATAGTTACCTACATGACTGCCTTTACAACTTACAATGAATCACTTAATAGCGCATAGGAAAATGGACTTCGTGCTGACTAAATTGTCCTGACAGCGTGATACTGACACTCTTCTCTGTGCCTATATTCTGCGGATGGAGAAGACAGATGGGAAATGTACACTAGTGTTGCTCAAGGTGCCAAAAGGGCAGTCATTGGAAAATGGCATTTTGCTATGCCTTTATTTAACAGCTTATAACTTTGTAGGAACTGTATGAATCCCCATGAATTTGGTGACATATATATGTATTCTTCTTTGTGGATGTTTTTTTTATTTTACAAGAATACTAAGAATTTTGGAAATAATGCACTTTTCTTTCAATTTTAAATGTAAGGCTGCATGCCCACTATGCATTTTTCAAGCGTTTTTTCAGCGGAATTTCCGCAGCGAAAACTCTTAAAAAACGCTTGGTAATAGGTGCATCATGGTCCCCAATGATAATCCGCTTGTGCTGCGCACATGCTGCGGAAATTTCCGCTGCGGATTATCATTGCGGAAAAATCCACAGCATGTCCATTAATTTTGCGGACACGCAGCGTAACATTATATAACCTGCTGTCCTAACTGTCCTAACTTGTCATTTACTTTCTTAGGATGAGACCCAAATCAGCTTCTTGGACCTAAACTTTACAGGCAATACTCTTTCAGAATCTATTAGCACAATTTTGTTGTGTAAATCTACAGGTGGCAATACCACACTATACAGTGCTGCTCACCATTATTGGCACCCCTTCATTTTTTTCATAGACTACAATATCTTCAGAAATAAATGGAAATGTACCAAAGTTATATCCTCAGGATTCTTTATTTAGTGGTCCAAAGTAATACAACAATAAAACATTATTTTTCAACTTTCATGTTGCAATTTCAAAGATTAAAAAAGAGAATAAACAGCATACCGGATATATAGTGTGTTTCATATAAATGCTGTGTTTTTTTGTGTAAACTGTGCATTTTAAATACATTGTGAGACCTGCTGACAGGCAGCATAAAAAGGGTTAATCTTCCTCTCACAGGCTTGATCATGTGACCCAGCTCTGTTTAATATGCAGAAGATTCAGGAAAAACACCTCTGGGCAGTCAGCCAATGACGGCAGCTCTAACAGTCACATGGGAGTGGGAGGAGCTAAATCCTGTGAGGTAGTTAAGGATTGAAGTGGCAGTTGGTGGCCAGACATTTTGAGAAGAGGAAGCCATTTTGTAGGTGAAGGAGTTACCTACCTTCTCCCTGACTGCTGTGCTTAAAAAGGGGACAGACATAATAAGGGGAGCTGATAGTCTTCATATAAGGAAGATTACAATTGCACCTCTAAGAGGAAGAATTACCTCAGGACAGAAACAGAGCACAGTGCTGAGGAAGAAATATTCAGATTTGATAAAACCAGAGGTTACCAAGATCTGCCTTAAAAAGGGGACCAACACAATAAGGGGAGCATGTAATATCCCAGAGATGGGTATCACTATAATTTTATATATTGATACTCATAATATTAGAGTTTAGTATTATTTCATGTAAGAATTGGCCTAAGTGTCACTGTATATCAACACTCATTGCAGCAGCCCAGTTAGAGATACGCTAGGATCCCCACTGAGGCAGTTGCTAGGCAGATGGCTTAGTGGGTGGAGCCTCTGGGTTTACTATAAATAGCTGTAACCATTATTTCAGTCAGAGTTCCAGTGAAAACCTCAGAGGACAGTTGGGGACCAGCCATGAAGCAGACAGAAAACATGTGAGGGGATTAATTTTCCCTCATCCCAGTGGACTGAATAGGGATGGACTGACCCCAGCAAACCTGTAGGATAGCCTGAGGACTAGCACCCTTGAGGCAGATGGAATGCCCTGGTCTGAACAGCACCCTAAGCCTACAAGAATACCACGCCGTGGAGACAGGAGGAGTACGGGCCTGAAGGGTAGTCCCCCATCATAAAGATGGGTAACAGGAGTCCTGCAATATAATGAAGGTCATAGAAAACAGGGATATGGGGGTCTGCTGGGGAAAGCCACCCCAGTGGGATAGAAGAAGACTCTATCGTGTCACCTTGGATAACAGGATAGGCTCTGTTCACACTTGCTGTTTATCACGCCTCATATATGCCGTTTCCTGCATCTGTCACTAAACGCCCGTCTGAGGAACTTTATCATCTACACGTGTTATGTTGTAACATCTATGGCTGTAATCCATCTTCTGGCTGTGATTCTTTGTTAAGGCTGAACATTGCAAGTAAAAGTGTCATCTGTTTTAAAAGCACATCTGCCTCCTGACATCACGGGAAACGCTACCATTACCACCACACAAAGAAGAGGGAACAGTAAAACGCAGCGTTAATTCCCCGCACACCCGTAGCCGTGTGTCCATTATTTATTTTTAATGTGCAGTAGAGCGCCAGGCACCGGGCATGGCCACCCAAAACCCCGTGTGACAGTAAGGAAAGATCCGATCCATGCCCGGTGTACTGGGTGCCCCTGCGCTGCAGGGTGTCACATGTATCATTTTTGAGTTCATTTGATTCAACTAGAACTTCATAGTCATGACCCTGTAGACCCATCTTGAAACCATCTTGAAACCATAGTTTCTGTACAAGGTTTCAGGATTACAGGCCTGGAGTCCATTATCCTGACAGGCCTGATCTCCCCTCTTGAATTAGTGAATTTCTGATGACTAACGAGAATGCGGAATGTCTTCTGAATGGTTCTCTTCCTCATGGGGGACGCAGCATTAAGAGCGTAAGACATGCCTTCAATCAGTTCATCAAAACAATTCTGTAGTACATTCATCCCCAAAACTACAGGTGGGAAATCGTCTTCTCCTGTATCAACTACAATAAGGCCTTGGTCAGGTAGTTCAGCTCTGCCAATTTTAAAAGTAGTTGTCCAGTAGCCCACTTGAGGAACAGGTTGTCCGTTACTAGCTATAATGTGGAGGTCAGTCAAGGTAATTTTTGCTAGCTGGTCTGTTTTCCAGCAACGCTTATATTGTGGTATCTGAATTGTGGTATCTTGCAACCCAGTGTCAAGTAGTGCTGGAAAAAGGTTACCCTCTATTGTGATCGGAATGGTGGGGCGATAGCCGACATATTTCAGGTCATCTTTACCTATGCATTCTCCTGCTGAGGGTCGGTCCTTGGCCTCAGGAAATTCCAGTTTAAGGACCGATATTCTCTTTCTATGTGACCACTATGGTAGCATCTGTGTCAAATCGGTCGACCTAAGGAATCAAATCTGTCGGTAGGTCTCCTACCTGTTCGGTAGTAGTTGTCTCTGGGACTGTAGGGTGGCACATTCTGGATGAAACGAGGATGGTGTTCTTGGCTGTGGGATGGATGCTTCAACGCCTTACTTCTTTGCATAGGAGTGCAAGACTTTTGGTTAATTCCGCAATTTGATTACGTATCTCTTCAGTAGAGCCTTCTACCTGTTGGGGAGCACACTGAACAACAACAGGTTTGGCAGGGCAGAACTTTCTTGGTAGTTCAACCCTTTATCCCTTGGACTCAATATTTTTATGGCAGATTCTTTCAAATCCATAAAATCACTATCAGGGTGTTGTAGTGCCAGCATTCTCAATTGTAACCTGGTAGTATCAGACATTACTCCCTCAATAAATTGTTCCTTTAAAATTTGATCAGCATTAAAAGCTTCAGCGGGAGCAGCTTGGTTAAGGGCACACCAGGCTTCCCGTGAACTAAGGGCAAAATCTCTTAAAGATTCATGGGACTGTTGTCTTTTCCCAAAGCATCAAATCTTTAACTCTGTCAGGGTTTTGGTTTCCTAACCTGTCTAGTATCTGTTAAGGAGTTTTCCTTATACTGGGAAGCCAAGATTTAACTGAACCCTTAGTGCAGCGCCCCCTAGCTGACCAATCAATAACTCCACTTTTTGTGCAGGGCTCACTGGGTACAGTCTGAACATTGCCTACATTTTCTCTTTAAAGTTGTTTAAAGTGTGGGGTTCTCCACTGTAGCTGGGGAGCCAGGGTGCCCCAAAGTAATAAGGCATTGTTAATGGCATTGCTTGAGCCATAGGAGCTGATGGGCTAGTCATTTCCCTCTCCTCTTCTGAAGACATGTTTACAACACTGTATGTATAAGGCTATGTGCCCACGATGCAGAAATGAAGCAGAAAATTTCTGCAGCATTTCTGCATCTCCCTGGCAGAAAAAACGCATGCAGATTGTGCATGCATTTTTCCTGCAGAATACATGTGGAATACATGCGGATTCACATGCGTTTCCGCATGCAGACTGACAAGCGCTTTCCAGGCGATTAGCATCACTTGGAAAGTGCTTGACAACTAGGTCACACTATATAAATCCATGCAAACAATGCTTAAAATAAAGCTATACTCACCCCCGATGCCCCGGTGTGTGCTGCAGCGCTCGTTCCTGTCTGGTTCCCGGCTGCCGGCATATCGCGAGACACAGCGGTGAAGGGCCTGCGGTCACATGACTGTGACGTCACCGAAGGTCCTTCAGCGCTGCCGGCATGCAGAGAGAAGCCGTCGGACAGGTGAATATAAACGTTATTTTTTATTTTATTCTTTTTTTTACAGGCACAATGGTACCCAGGTCTGGATGAGAGTCTCCTCTCCTCCAGAACTGGGTACCATCCGCACATAGAGACGCATAGAATCCGCTTGTACAAATGTACAGACGCGCATTCTATGCGTCTCAATGCAAATCAATGGCGGCGCTTCCGCTGCGCTTCCGCAAAATTAATGAACATGCTGCGGATTTATGAGCGCTGCAGAAACGCTGCGGAAAAATCCGCAGCATGTGCATTGACATTGCGGAATGCCATTGGGGACCATGGGGTGCGGATTACCATGCGTTTTTTATGCATTTCCGCTGCGGAAATTCCGCAGCATAAACGCATGAAAAACGCATCGTGTGCACGCAGCCTTAAGCAGTAATTCCTCTTACCTTTCTGGCTGCTGTATGTCTCTCCCCTCTTTGTCGGGGTGCAGCAGAGAAAATTTCAACTTCAGTTGCTCATTCCTGTAGGACACCAACTTTATATACAAGATATCTGCGTAAAAACTTGAAAACATAGTTTAAATCACAGGGTATTACAATCAAATCAGAACACTGTTCCCAATAAAGCAGCCACTGGGATGTGTACAGTCCATCAACAGCTGTGGTGCAGTACAAATTCTTTACAGCAGAAAAGACTGACACTTTCTGAGGTAATTTTCTCTTCAACTTCCCTCAATATCAGCAGTATTTATTAACTCAATCTTCAATAAATATAAAGCACAGAGGTAAATCCTGTTTGTGACGCCAATTCTTGTGGTAATCTCATGTGGTGTATAGCAGGGTGCTGTACTCCTTGCAGTATACAATGGATCTCGCTGTGGCCAGTTCTCTGTCAGGAGAAGAGTCCTCTCTTCTCAAATTACACACCCACATGAAACTCCACAATATAATGTTTTTCCAGTAAATGCCTCCAGGTAGAGGGCGATTATGGTGGTAGTAGTCTGTGCACCCGAGCCCCAGTCATAAAGAAGCCTTAAGAACATAAACAGAAGTCTCTTTACTGAAGATAATGGGGCAAGTTCTTATTCACAAACAGTAGGGAACTGAGGTACAGGATTACACTCACGGTTGAAGACTGCTGTGTACCTGCAGACAGGCAGATCTCGGTAACCTCTGGTTTCATCAAATCTGAGTATTTCTTCCTCAGCACTGTGCTCTGTTCCTGCCCTGAGGTAATTCTTCCTCTTAGAGGTGCAATTGTAATCTTCCTTATATGAAGACTATTAGTTCCCCTTATTGTGTCGGTCCCTTTTTTAAGCACAGCAGTCAGGGAGAAGGTAGGTAACTCCTTCACCTACAAAATGGCTTCTTCTTCTCAAAATGTCTGACCACCAACTGCCACTTCAATTCTTAACTACCTCACAGGATTTAGCTCCTCCCACTCCCATGTGACGGTTAGAGCTTCAGTCATTGGCTGACTGCCCAGAGGCATTTTTCCAGAAGTTTCAGCACATTAACCAGGGCTGGGTCACATGATTAAGCCTGTAAGAGGAAGATTAACCCTTTTTGTGCAGCCTACCAGCAGGTCTCACCATGTGTTTAAAATGCACAGTTTACACAAAAAAACAGCATTTATATGAAACACACTATATATCCGGTATCCCATAGAAATGGCCACTTTGTGGGATACCACAGTTGCACCCCCCTTGGCATTGCTGACAGCCTCCAAATGTTTCTTGTAGCCATCTATAAGCTTCTTGCACTTCTCAGGTGGAATTTTCTCATACTCTTCCTTCGCAGTTTTTTTCAAGCTCTTGAATGTTTGCAGGGTTCTTTTTCCCAATGGCAGATTTCAGCTCACCCCAAAGATTTTCAATGGGATTGAGGTCAGGACTCATTGCTGGTAATTTTAAAACAGTCCATTTTTTCTTTTTCTACTATTCCTGTGTACTTTGGTCATTGTCTTGCTGGAGGACCCTTGATCTTTGACTTAAACCAAGTTTTCTTACACTGGGTAGGTCAAAATCTCTTGATAATTCTCCGATTTCATGATTCCTGTGATACGGTCAAGGCCTTCAGTACCAGATGCAGCAAAGCAACCCCAAAGCATTATGGATCCTCCACCATGCTTAACTGTTGGTAAGGTGTTCTTTTCCTTATAAGCTTCATTGCGCCGCCTGTAAACAAACTGTTGCTTTGCATTGCCAAAAAGCTCTTTTTTTGTTTCATCTGTCAACAGAACATTTTCCCAGAAGGATTGTGGTTTGTCAAGGTATTCTTCGGCATAAATCGATCGTTCCTTTCTATGTCATTTCTTCAGCAATGGTTTCTTCCTTGGACTTTGCCCATAAAGCTCTGCTTGGTTTAATGTGTGGCATATGGTACTTGTTGAAACCATGACCCCAGACTGTTCTTTGGAGATGGCCTTATACCCTTTGGAAGTCTTGTGTTTGCTAATAATAGCAGTTCTGATGTCCTCAGACAGCTCCTTTGTCTTCACCATTGTGACTAAGGAACAGGGCCTACCATGTGGGTTTTTAAAACAAACACTGAAATCATCATTCATTGGCCAATTCAAGTCTCATGGGCACTGACAATTAATCACAGGTGAATCTCCTTTGTGATTTACCACAAGTCAAAATGTGTCTCCATACTAAATTAATGCAAACCGTGCCAATACCAGTGTCACAGCAAGCTTTAGGTTTTTCTATTTTTCCCTCCATTGTTTTTGTTTTAAATATTATTGTTTAGCATTTGCTCTTTTATATTGAACACGAGGGCTCTATACAAAAAAACTTTCACTTGATTTATTTTTTTTCAGGAGATCTTCCACAGTACTTAAACTTCATGGGTGCCAATAACCATGAGCAGGACTGTATGCAGCTTTTTGCCATCTTAACCATGTAATTAAAAATATACTCATTAGGGAATTTACACGACGTACCAAAATAAATTGCTCTGATCCTAAGGGATATTCTATGGCATATATTAATCTGGAAACCGTCTCTTAAAAAGCAAATATCCGCAATGGTCTATTCAGAGAGCCAAAAATATTGTTGAGAACAAAGATCGCAATTCATTGTTAAAATATCATAATAGGTCTAATTAATCTAAACAACGTATTGTTTTTCTACCACTTTTAGCAATAATTATATATAAAATATATATATATATAATATTATATATTTAAGAATTATAATATGCATGTGTATATATATATAATATGTATGTGTGTGTATATATATATATATATATATATATATATATATATATATATATATATATATATATATATATATATATAATGTATAATATATATATTATAATAATATATAATATATATATATTATATACAGTACAGACCAAAAGTTTGTACACACCTTCTCATTTAAAGATTTTTCTGTACTTTCATGGCTTTGAAAATTGTACATTCACACTGAAGGCATCAAAACTATGAATTAACACATGTGGAATTAAATACTTAACGAAAAAGTGTGAAACAACTGAAAATATGTCTTATATTCTGGTTCTTCAAAGTAGCCACCTTTTGATTTTATGACTGCTTTGCACACTCTTGCCATTCTCTTGATGAGCTTCAAGAGGTAGCCACCGGAAATGGTCTTCCAACAATCTTGAAGGAGTTCCCAGAGATGCTTAGAACTTGTTGTCCCTTTTGCCTTCACTCTGCGGTCCAGCTCACCCCAAACCATCTCGATTGGGTTCAGGTCTGGTGACTGTGGAGGCCAGGTTATCTGTCGTAGCACCCCATCACTCTCCTTCTTGGTCAAATAGCCCTTACACAGCCTGTAGGTGTGTTTGGGGTCATTGTCCTGTTGAAAAATAAATGATGGTCCAACTAAACGCAAACCGGATGGAATAGCCTGCCGCTGCAAGATGCTGTGGTAGCCATGCTGGTTCAGTATGCCTTCAATTTTGAATAAATCCCCAACAGTGTCACCAGCAAAGCACCCCCACACCATCACACCTCCTCCTCCATGCTTCACGGTGGGAAACAGGCATGTAGAGTCCATCCGTTCACCTTTTCTGCGTCGCACAAAGACACGGTAGTTGGAACCAAAGATCTCAAATTTGGACTCATCAGACCAAAGCAGAGATTTCCACTGGTCTAATGTCCATTCCTTGTGTTCTTTAGCCCAAACAAGTCTCTTCTGCTTGTTGCCTGTCCTTAGCAGGGGTTTCCTAGCAGCTATTTTACCATGAAGGCCTGCTGCACAAAGTCTCCTCTTAACAGTTGTTGTAGAGATGTGTCTGCTGCTAGAACTCTGTGTGGCATTGACCTGGTCTCTAATCTGAGCTGCTGTTAACCTGCAATTTCTGAGGTTGGTGACTCGGATAAACTTATCCTCAGAAGCAGAGGTGACTCTTAGTCTTCCTTTCCTGGGACGGTCCTCATGTGAGCCAGTTTCTTTGTAGCGCTTGATGGTTTTTGCAACTGCACTTGGGGACACTTTCAAAGTTTGCCCAATTTTTCGCACTGACTGACCTTCATTTCTTAAAGTAATGATGGCCACTCGTTTTTCTTTACTTAGCTGCTTTTTTCTTGCCATAATACAAATTCTAACAGTCTATTCAGTAGGACTATCAGCTGTGTATCCACCTGACTTCTGCACAACACAACTGATGGTCCCAACCCCATTTATAAGGCAAGAAATCCCACTTATTAAACCTGACAGGGCACACCTGTGAAGTGAAAACCATTTCCGGTGACTACCTCTTGAAGCTCATCAAGAGAATGCCAAGAATGTGCAAAGCAGTCATCAAAGCAAAAGGTGGCTACTTTGAAGAACCTAGAATAGAAGACATATTTTCAGTTGTTTCACACTTTTTTGTTAAGTATATAATTCCGCATGTGTTAATTCATAGTTTTGATGCCTTCAGTGTGAATGTACAATTTTCAAAGTCATGAAAATTCAGAAAAATCTTTAAATGAGAAGGTGTGTCCAAACTTTTGGTCTGTACTGTATATAGATAGATATTTTCTTGGATCCTTTAGAAATTGATGACAACGGATGTCACATTAATGGATCCGTTGCCCACTGACTCCAATGTTAAAAATAAAACGGATTCGGCAGAGATCAGTTGGTGAATAACATCAGCACAGCTTTTTTCCTAACGGATTTCTGCTGGATCCATTCTAACAGATCATTACTGGACATCTGAACATAGCCTAAGTGACACATTGCTGAATTCTGTGTTTTAACCCCTACCTCATGCTGTCCTCGGATAACATCTGTTGACAGATTCCATTTAAAAGGTTGGATACTCTTTCTGTTTTAGTCTGGAATTGTACCTAGTTACATTTATAATGACCATGATGGGGTACAATATAAATTGTATGTCTAAGTTTGGCCATTTACTACGATTAAGAACACTGACCGTGTTGAAAACAAGTCAGAAAAGGAACTTTCTTTTATTCAAGTCTGTCACCCAAAAGTGACACTATTCTAAAAGCTTCACCCCTCAAGGTGCTCAAAACCACATTCAAGAACTTTATTAACCCTTCAGGTGCTTCACAGGAATTTTTGGAATGTGGAAGAAAAAAATGAACATTTAACTTTTTTTCACAAAAATGTTACTTTAGACCCAATTTTTTTTATTTTCGCAGGGGTAACAAGAAAAAATGGACCCCAAAATTTGTTGTGCAATTTCCCCTGGGCACGCAGATACCCCATATGTGGGGAAAAACCACTGTTTGGGCGCATGGCAGGGCTTGGAAGGGAAGGAGCGCCATTTGACTTTTTGATTGTAAAATTTACTTGAATAATTAGCGGACGCCATGTTGCGTTTGGAGAGCCCCTGATGTGCTTAAACAGTGGAAACCCCCCACAAGTGACCCCATTTTGGAAACTAGACACCCCAAGGCACCTATCTAGATGCATACTGAGAACTTGAAACCCCTAGGTGCTTCACAAATTGATTCGTAAAAATGAAAAAGTATTTTATTTCCCACTTTTTCATTTTTACGAATCAATTTGTGAAGCACCTGAGGGTTCCAAGTGCTCACTATGCATCTAGATAGGTGCCTTGGGGGGTCTAGTTTCCAAAATGGGGTCACTTGTGGGGGAGCTCCAAGGTTTAGGCACACAGGGGCTCTCCAAACGCAACATGGTGTCCGCTAACAATTTGAGCCGATTTTCCATTCAATTTGTTAGCGGACACCATGTCGCGTTTGGAAAGCCCCTGATGTGCCTAAACAGTGGAGCTCCCCCACAAGTGACCCCATTTTGGAAACTATACCCCTCAAGGATTTTATTAAGTGGTATAGTGAACATTTTGAACCCAGAGGTACGACACAGAATTTGATAACATTAGGTCATCATATTGAATAAGTTGTCATTACTCTTGAGCACAAGTGCTTGCTACTTGAGTTTGCATCGGGTACTCAGGTATGCACCATGTATCACGGGTGCTCAAGTGAAATGCTCGAGTCCCCGCCCGCATGTTTCACGGTTATTAGACACCCCAAAAAAAACATGCGGGGATCACTCGTGCATGGCAGGCAATCCCCGCGAGGTTTTTTTTGGCCGCGAAGCATATGGGGCGGAGACTCGAGCACCCGCGATACTCAGTGCATACCCGAGCACCCGATGCAAACGCAAGTAGCGAGCACTTGCGTTCAACACTAGTTGCCATATCGTCATCTTTTTTTTTTACTTTTGAAAAAAAAAACAACCCCAACCCTAACATTAGCACAACCCCAACCCTAGCCCTAGCGTTTATTTTTTACGCCGTTCCTCGTGCGGTATAAGTGATGAGATTACTTTATTCTTCGGGTCGGTGCGATTACAGCGATACCAGAATCATATCTGGTTTTTATGATTGACAGCTGTCACACACTGAAAGACACATATTTTGTAAAATCTAGTTTTTGCATTGCCATATTTTGGCCTACAGAGTCATGTGATGGCTTGTTTTTTGCGGGATGAGTTGACGTTTTTATTGGTGCCATTTTCAGGCATGTGACATTTTTTGATTGCTTTCTATTCCAGCTTTTGGGAGGCAGAATAAACAAAAACCAACAATTCAGGAATTGTGTTTTTTTTCCATTTTTTTTATTCTACTCCGCGTGTGGTAAAATTGATAAGGTAGCTTTATTCTTCGGGTCAGTACGTTTACAGCGGTACCACATTTATATCGTTTTCTTATGTTTTGGCGCTTTTACACAATAAAAGCTATTTTATATAAAAAAATATTTTTGTGCATCACTTTATTCTGAGAGCTATAACTTTTAGATTTTTCGGATGATGGAGCTGTATGGCGGCTTGTTTTTTTGCGGGACGAGATGACGTTTTCAGCGGTACCATTTTTATTTATATTCGTCTTTTTGATCGCGCGTTCCATTTTTTGTTTGGCGGTATGGTGATAAAGCATTGTTTTTTTGCATTGTTTTTTTTTTTACCGTGTTCACTGAAGGGGTTAATTAGTGGAACAGTTTTATAGGTCAGGTCGTTACGGACGCGGAGATACCAAATGTGTGTACTTTTATTGTTTTTTTGCTGTTTTTTCATAATAATATTTTTTTACTTTGTCCCACTATGGGACTTTCACTTGTTTTATTCTGATCGCCTGCATAGCATAGGGAATGAGCACCATCCCTGTGCCATGCAGGCAATCAGCGCTGGACAGGGAGAAGATAGTTTGGAGATGCACTGCGCATGTCCAAAAAATCTTCCTGCTGTCTGGTGACCCGGATGTCGTCATGACGACATCGGGTCGTCATGGCAACACCCGGGAAGCCCCGGCAGACAGCGCTGGAGGCCGGAAGAGGAGGTGAGTATACCGATCACCTCCTCTTAGCCACCGCAATGCTGCGATCGAGTTCGATCCGGGTAGACAGGCAGGCGGGCATGGCTGACAGACAGGCTGGCGGGCACGGCAGATAGGCTGGTGGGCACGGCTAACAGACAGGCTTTCAGGTACTGGAACCTGAGGGCTGAGGAGAGTGTTAGCACACAAACAACAACCTTGCACAGGCACCTCCATTTTGGAAGAGGTGCTTTATATAGGAGTGGTCCTCCAGCCATTGGCCGGGGACGCTTTAGGACAGCGCGCGCGGCCCCTTTAAGAGGGAGGGAGCGCGCGCCCTAAGCACAGTGCCCGGGAAGCTGTGCGCGCAACAGCAGCAGCAGAGGAGCTGGAGGACGCCGGAGCAGGACCGCGGTGGTGAGGGGAACGGCGTCTCTGCACGGCAGGAGGCAGAGACGCCGATGCTACAGTACCCCCCTTTACGCCCCCTCTTCTTTAGACCCGCAAGAAATTTTTCAAGAAGACGAGGGGCATGAATGTTCTCCCTGGGCTCCCAAGATCTCTCCTCAGGACCAAACCCCTTCCAATCCACAAGAAAGAAAGTCTTTCCTCTTACCCTCTTGATGGGCAAAATTTTCTCTACCTCAAAGACGTCCTCAGCGGAGACTGGAGCTGGAGCGGTACCTGGATCGTCAGAGAAAGAATTAAGGACAACAGGTTTGAGGAGAGACACATGAAAGGAGTTGGGGATCCGTAAGGAGGCCGGGAGTTTCAGCCTGTAAGCCACTGGATTTATTTGATTCAGGATCTCGAACGGACCGAAGAACCGCGGACCCAACTTATATGATGGAATCTTGAGACGGACATATTTGGAGGAAAGCCAGACCTTGTCTCCCAGACGGAATTGAGGCGGATCCAGACGTCTCTTATCAACCTACTTCTTCATCCGCTCGGAGGACTGAAGAAGCGCAGATCTAGTGTCCTCCCAAATTGCAGAAAATTCACTGATGAGAGACTCCGCAGCAGGATAGTCCACTGAAGCGGAGACTGGAAACGGAATCTGGGGGTGTTGACCGTAGACCACGAAAAACAGAGACTTAGCAGAGGACTCACTCACATGGATCTGATTGATACCTTCCACTTGACCATTGGACTGAGGATGGTAGGCAGAAGAGAAATCCAAAGAGATATCCAGCAGCTTACACGTGGCTCTCCAAAAGCGAGAAGTGAACTTAACTCCTCGGTCAGAGACAATGTGGAGGGGTAAGCTGTGGAGACGGAAGATGTGACGGATAAAATCCTTAGCCAGCACAGGTGCAGACGGAAGACCAGGCAGAGGAATGAAGCCATCTTGGAGAAGCGCCCAAATGACAGTACAACCGGCTGATACAGGAAGATAAGTGATGAAATCCATTGCAATATGTTGCCACGGAGCAGAAGGCACAGGAAGAGGAAGGAGATGACCGGTTGGAAGGTGCCTGGGTATCTTGTTACGGTCACAAGAGGAACAAGCTGTGACACAAAATCTGCAACATCTTTGCTCCGGGTGGGCCACCAATAGTGTCGGGTAATGAGCAGAAGTGTCTTCCTCTGGAAGACAAATGGACAAATGGCCCCAGAGTAAGACCCTCTTCCGATCCTGAGCCGCTACAAAGGTCTTACCAGGGAGAAGATGAGACAGGTCAAACGGAGCAACAGTTATTATTCTGGAGGGATCAATGATGTGCAGAGGCTCCACCTCCAGGTCGGAAGACAGAAAAGAGCGGGATAGAGCGTTGGCTTTAATGTTTTTGTCTGTTGGGCGGTAATGGAGGTTGAAGCAGAATCAAGCAAAGAACAAAGACCATCTGGCCTGACACGGGTTTAGTCTCTGGGCGGTCTGCAAATACACAAGGTTTTTACGGTCAGTGTAGATGACCACTGGGTGCAGAGCCCCCTCAAGCAAGTAGCGCCACTCCTCCAGCGCTAATTTGATGGCCAGCAGTTCACGATCTCCTATGGAGTAATTACGCTTGGCCTGAGAGAAGAGTTTGGAGAAGAAGCCGCAGGTCACCATTCGCCCGGACGAGGATTTCTGGGTGAGCACTGCTCCAGCTCAGGAGGAAGAGGCATCAACCTCCAGGAAGAACTGTTTATTGTCATCAGGACGGTGTAGCACAGGAGCGGAGGAGAAGGCTTGTTTAAGAGAGATAAAGGCCTTCTCTGCCTCGGGAGACCACTCCCTGGGATTTGCTCCCTTACGGGTAAGAGCAGAGATGGGAGCTGTCCGGGAGGAGAAATAAGGAATGAAGAGGCGGTAATAGTTAGCAAATCCCAGAAACCGCTGAATGGCCTTCAACCCCTCAGGTCGAGGCCAATTTAAGACGGCAGACACCTTCTCGGGATCCTTCCGCAGTCCGGTCTCCGAGATGATATACCCCAGAAATGGCAGGGAGGTCTACTCAAAGAGGCATTTCTCGTACTTGGCATAAAGGCGATTTCTCCTGAGCCTTAGCAGTACCTGACGAACATCCCTCCGGTGAGAATACAGATCAGGGGAGAACACCAAGATATCGTCCAGGTACACCACCACACAGGAATACAGGAGATCTCGAAAGATATCGTTTACCAACTCCGGGAAGACGGCTGGAGCATTGCAGCTACCGAAGGGCATCACGCGGGACTCGTAGTGACCATCCTGGGTGTTGAATGCCGTCTTCCATTCGTCTCCCTGGCGGATCCGGACCAGATTGTACGCCCCACGCGGGTCGAGCTTAGTGAAGACCTTGGAGCCTTTTAAGCAGTCAAACAGCTCAGAGATGAGAGGCAGGGGGTTCTTATTCTTGATGGTAACCTGGTTTAGACCCCTATAGTCGATACAAGGACGAAGAGAGCCGTCCTTCTTCTTGACGAAGAAGAATCCTGCTCCAGCCGGAGAGGTGGATTTCTGGATAAATCCCCTAGCAAGATTTTCTTCAATATATTCAGACATGGCACGGGTTTCGGCCAGCAACAAGGGGTAGATTCGCCTGTGAGCAGGTGAAGCACCAGGTATTAGGTCGATGGGGCAATCATACGGCCTATGAGGTGGTAGTGTCTCTGCCTCCTTTTTCTCAAAAACGTCCGCATAGGACCAGTAGGGTGCAGGCAAGCCAGGTAGGTTAGCCGGATTAGACGGGGGTCGAGCAGGATGAACTGGAACCAGACAGGACTTAGGGCATTCCTGCCCCCAACGGAGCACCTCTCCCGAGCTCCAATTTAGGACGGGCTCATGTCTCTGTAACCAAGGCAGGCCAAGCAAGATGAGATGAGAGAGATCGGACAGTACATAAAAGGAGATCTTCTCCGAGTGCAGCATTCCCATCTGAAGAGTTAGCGACTCAGTGACCAACAAGATATTTCAAGGGAGAAGTTTTCCATCCACAGAGGAAACTGCTAAAGGATCCGCCAAACGTATGGTAGGAATCTGAAAATGCTCCACAATGGCTTGTTGAATGAGATTCCCAGCAGCTCCGGAATCCAGATGGGCAGTCTCGAAGAAGCGGGTCTCACCACTGGTAACGGAAACGGACAGAGTCAAGGGCAGAGAGGAAGAACTATTGTCTAGGACGACCTCTCCGAGCGGTCCTAGACACTGGAGTTTCCCGGTCTCACCGGGCAAGAGCGGATCTGATGCTCTATATTGCCACAATAGAAGCAACTCCCCACGGCACGACGGGTCTACTGGCGAGACTTGACCATCCTGGCTTGGTCAATTTGCATTGGTTCTGGAGAAGACACCCGGGGGAGTGCAGGTTACGAGACTGGACTTTGGAAGATGGGAGCAAGACGTGGAGGTCTCCTCTCACGGGTCATCTCCTTAGCGCGTTCCAGGAAACGGATGTCAATCCGGGTAGCTAATGACACCAGGTCGTCCAGGGAGGGTGGTATGTCACGACCGTCTAGCTCATCCTTGATCCGTCCGGAAAGGCCCTCCCAAAAGGTGGACACCAGGGCCTCATTGTTCCAAGCAAGTTCAGATGCGAGGGTTCGGAAATGCAGGGCATACTGGCCCACAGTGAGACTCCCTTGGTGGAGACGGAGAAGTGAGGAGGCAGTAGAAGATTTTTGTCCGGACCTTCCGGAAGGCAGCGAGGAAAGCCTGAAGATCGGACACCAGGGGATCCCCTCTCTCCCACAGAGGGTTAAGCCACGCCAACGGCTCTCCAGTGAGGTGAGACATGATGAACGCCACTTTGGCCCGGTCGAAGATGAGCTGGTGTGCCAGGAGTTCAAAGTGCAGCGTGCACTGATTTATGAAGCCCCGACATAGAATGGGGTCACCACCAAAATGTGGAGGCGCAGAGATCCGGGGTCTAAAGCCGGGTGCCACATCGCCACTGGGTTGAGGTGCCGCCGGAGCGGGTGCCGCTCGGTTAGAGACGGACACAGGCGGGGTGGACAGCGCGTCCAGGCTGGAGTTGACTGTCCACAGATAGGACAGGATAGTATCCTGTTGAGATCTCTGGCGAGAGACCTCTTGGTACAGGTCTGAGAGCGAAGGAGCCTGGGGGCCACCTTGTTCCATGGCCTGTGCAAACTGCTACGGGTCCGGGTGGTGGAACCTCTGATCTGAGATGCAAGGAGGGACCAGAGGGGCATAACTAAGTGCCAACTCGGACAGACCCTGGCCACACGGTGGCTTAATCGACTCCGTGAACCAGGGAGGGACCGGGCAGGTGGACCAGGTGCCACTCTGGGACCGACCTTGTGTGAGAGCAGGAGACTCCCACGGGTCAGATAGCTGAAGCTGACTGGTACAGCGAATGAGCACGGCAGGTAGCTTGACGGGTGATCCGGGTAGGCAGGCAGGCGGGCTCGGCAGGTAGCCAGACAGGTGATCCAGGTAGGCAAGCAGGTGGACACGGCAGGTGGCCTGACCGGTGACCCGGGTAGACAGGCAGGCGGACACGGCAGGGGGCCTGTCAGGTGATCCGGGTAGACAGGCAGGCGGGCACGGCAGATAGACTGGCTGGCGGGCATGGCTAACAGACAGGCTGGCAGGTACTGGAACCTGAGGGCTGAGGAGAGTGTTAGCACACAAACAACAACCTTGCACAGGCACCTCCATTTTGGAGGAGGTGCTTTATATAGGAGTGGTCCTCCGGCCTTTAAGATGGAGGGAGCGCGCGCGCCCTAAGCACGGTGCCCAGGAAGCTGAGCGCAGTGCGCGCAACAGCAGCAGCAGGGGAGCTGGAGGACGCCGGACCAGGACCGCAGCGGTGAGGGGAACGGCGTCTCTGCCCGGCAGGAGCCAGAGACACCGACGCTACAGTCCTCTCTTTCAATATTACAAAAGAGAGGTGAGGTGTGGAACTGCAGGAGAGCACAAGCGACTAAAGTTAGTGTGACTCAACAGTGGTCTGTGGCAGCTGGACAGGAGATGGAGTATCGCCTCTTACCTGGTGGCATCTGCAGCTCTTCTTTTGATTAACCAGCCTGGCACAACGTTATCGTTATGGAATGACACACATGTGATGTTTCGTCAGGCTGGCTAATGAAAAATTGAACTGTGGATGCTGCCAGGTAAGAGGTAGTTCCTCTCCTGTCCAGAGGCAGCAGACACTGTTGTAGCCGATAGAGTGGGACTTGCGAAAAAATTTGCACTGATTCTACTATTGTTACTCACAAAGGTGGCGCATGTGGTTCGTGGACCCACTATGCCACGAGGCCGGGCTTACCTAGTAGGGGTGTAGCTAAGCAGCTACCTGGTGTTCACTGGAGCTCCTAATGGTGGAGTCAGGCTTGAGCTGCAGGTAGCCGTCAGGTACCACTTCTAGGTCTTGGCGGCGACAGGGCTGATTCGGGGACTGATAGGACAGTCCGGATACCCGGAATACTCGAATAGGCAAACGATCAGACACACAGGTCTCGGCCAGTGGTTCAGGTACAGGCCGCACACGGACCATGGGACGAAGTTCAGGCACTAGCCGCACTAGGACCATGAACTACGGGTTCAGGACTGGCCACGTAGGAACCAGGGATTCAAATTCAAGACACTGGCCACACCAGGACCAGGGGACCTAACAACTCATTGCTTTGGCACCTTTTAGGGTGTCTTTTAAACAAGATGCCTCCTAGCTATTGGCTGAGGGCATCTTAGCAGGTGTGCGCGCTGCCCCTTTAAGAAGAGAACAGGACAGCGCATGCACACTAGACCCGTTGCCGGGAACTAGACCAGGAAACAGGGAGCACGCCAAGGGACATGCCAAGTGACTCGGAGGTAACAACAAGGCCGCGGCGGTAAGTATGTCGGTGTCCCTGCATGGAGGGGGAAGTGGAACCATCCAGGGGCACTGACATTAACATTACAACTATTTGCTGTTAGGAATTGCAGTTGTGAAAAGCCACAGTTTTCCCCCATTTCCCCAGCTGTAACATAATAGCTGGAGCATAGAGATTTTCTTGCAATCTAAGTCTACAGTGCCAATGTTAAAGTACATAAAAATATATATAAGAGTCAAGCAAAGTGATTTGCAGGACTATGGTACAGTGGCTACATTGGTAGTTCATGGCCGCCGCATGGCCACCAGACTGGAGCTCTGTGAAACTCCTACTACCTGTAGGTATACTCAGCGTCTCCATGATGTCATTAAAGGCGTTGTTAGATACAAAACAAATAAGACATGGATTCTCCTAAAATGAAAAACAGAGGCATACTCACCTACTAGCAGCCCATGGATCCATCGTAGGCTGCTCTGCAAGCTCTGGAAGCGATACATTCTCTGTTCAGAAGTCACAGAGCCTCTGAAGTCTTGAATTGGCAGAAGTGGTCAAGTGGCTAGAAAAGCGAATCATTGGATATTTCTGTGAAGATACGCTCATCTACTCCCTTTACTATTGCACCCAATCACAGGCTTCAGTGGATCAGCAGGCATCACTTCCGGAGATGATGCAGACCAACAGAGCAGCCTGCTGGTAGGTGAGTTTGCCTCTGATTTTACTTTTAGAGCATCCTTTCTTAGTAAAAACTTTTCATGTGTAGGCCTTCTAAGCTGCAGCACTGCGCGAGCATTGCATTGTGTCAGGCCTACTAATCAGGAGAGGCAGGTAGTAGGAAGTTCATAGGGCTCAAATTCAGAGGCCACAAAATGCTTACATGGCCACTGGACCAAGGTTCTGCCTATCTTTTTGCTTAAGGCTGGCATCCCACCAGGGTATGGCATCCCATGTGATATGCTAATGACCCCCGGCTCCGGGTCTGCTGAGAGCATGAGCCGAATGTTAGTGCTCTGTGCTCTGATCCTCTCACGTGAGAGAATCGCAGCACTGCTGCGGAGGAGATGGAGAAAGTAATTTCTCCATATCCTCCATGGCCTGATTTGCCGTATATCGGACTGCACTGAGCTGACAACCGAGTGCAGTCCAATGTTTCACTCTCACCCATAGACTTATATGGGTGCGAGTGAATCGAGTCTCGCTGCAAATTGCAGCATGCTGCCATTGTTCTCTCATGCTGCATCGGCACGAGAAAATAATCTCTGATCTGAGCTGCCCCATAGTATAACACTGGGCCGAGTGCTATGTGATGTTTCATCGCATAGCACTCGGCCGTGTTATACTGTACAGTAGTGTGACACTGGCCTAACACTAATATACAGCATATCTGTATGTGTGTGAGTGTGTGTGTGAGTGTGTAAAAGATGTGAGTCTTTTACTCACTTGTCCAAGCTAAGGCTCTGCCCTCTCCATCTCCCCCTACCCAGAAGCAAGCTTCCTCTGCTCTTGTGCGTATTGTGTTACCATGGTAACCTGTCATACACTTCAAAGGTCACACTTCTAGACTTTATAGCCTATTTCAGGTAGCAGCATTCAGATAGTTGGCATCCACACTTCTACTAAATATCTCAATCTCTCCATTCTTCTCATGTGATGTCTCCTGACAAACGCAGCTCTACTATTATTCTGGACTCTGATATACAGTGGGTACAGAGAGTATTCAGACCCCTTTAAATTTTTCACTCTATTTCATTACAGCCATTTGGTAAATTCTAAAAAGTTCTTTTTTTTTCTCATTAAAGTACACTCTGCACCTCATCTTGACTGAAAAAAAACAGAAATGTAGAAATTTTTGCAAATTTATTAAAAAAGAAAAACAGAAATGTCACATGGTCATAAGTATTCAGACCCTTTGCTCAGTATTGAGTAGAAGCACCCTTTTGAGCTAGTACAGCCACGAGTCTTATTGGAAATGATGCAACAAGTGTTTCACACCAGGATTTGGGGATCGTCTGCCATTCTTCCTTGCAAATCCTCTCCAGTTCCGTCAGGTTGGATGGTGAACATTGGTGGACAGCCATTTTCAGGTCTCTCCAGAGATGCTCAATTGGGTTTAGGTCAGGGCTCTGGCTGAGCCGGTGAAGAATGGTCACAGAGTTGTTCTGAAGCCACTCCTTTGTTAATTTAGCTGTGTGCTTAGGGTCATTGTCTTGATGGAAGGTGAACCTTCGGCTAAGTCTGAGGTCCAGAGAGGTTTTCATCCAGGATATCTCTGTACTTGGCCACATTCATGTTTCCCTCAATGGCAACCAGTCGTCCTGTCTCTGCAGCTGAAAAACACCCCCATAGCATGATGCTGCCACCACCATGTTTCACTGTTGGGATTGTATTGGGCAGGTGATGAGCAGTGCCTGGTTTTCTCCACACATACCGCTTAGAATTATCACCAAAAAGTTCTATCTTCATCTCATCAGACCAGAGAATCTTATTTCTCATAGTCTGGGAGTCCTTCATATGTTTTTGAGCAAACTCTATGCGGGCTTTCATATATCTTGCACTGAGGAGAGGCTTCCGTTGGGCCACTCTGCCATGAAGGCCTGACTGGTGGAGGGCTGCAGTGATAGTTGACTTCGTGGAACTTTCTCCCATCTCCCTATTGCATCTCTGGAGCTCAGCCACAGTGATCTTGGTATTCTTCTTTACCTCTCTCACCAAGGCTCTTTTCCCATGATTGATCAGTTTGGCTGGATGGCCAGGTTTAGCAAGACTTCTGGTGGTCCCAAACTTCTTCCATTTAAGGATTATGGAGGCCACTGTGCTCTTAAGATCCTTGAGTAATGCAGAAATTCTTTTGTAACCTTGGCCAGATCTGTGCCTTGCCACAATTCTGTCTCTGAGCTCCTTGGGCAGTTCCTTTGAGCTCATGATTCTCATTTGGTCTGACATGCACTGTGAGCTGTGAGGTCTTATATAGACAGGTGTGTGCCTTTCCAAATCAAGTCCTATCAGTTTAATTAAAAACAGCTGGACTCCAATAAAGGAGTAGAACCATCTAAAGGAGGATCACATGGAAATGAAAAGCATGTGACTTAAATATGAGTGTCTGAGCAAAGGGTCTGAATATTTATGATCATGTGATATTTCAGTTTTTCTTTTTTAATAAATTAGGAAAAAATTCTACATTTCTGTTTTTTTTTCAGTCAAGATGGGGTGCAGAGTGTACTTTAATGAGAAAAAAAATGAACTTTTTAGAATTTACTAAATGGCTGCAATGGAACAAATAGTGAAAAATTTAAAGGGGTCTGAATTCTTTCCATAACCACTGTAATTCTGAGCTCTGCTACATTAATACTTGAGAATCTCCTTACAAACCCAGCTGTCCTCTCACTGATCTCTGCTGCATCAACAAAAGTGTGCCTCCTGATATATCTAGCTCTTTCGTCCCATGGGGCTCTACTACAAGTGGGTCTCCTGACATACTCAGGTCTGCTGTTCCTCTGGGCCCTGCTAAATCATTACTGGGGTGCTTTCTAACATCTGATAACGCCAGCTATGCTGTACCATTGGGCTCTGCTAAATCACCACAAGTGTGTCTCATGACATACTCAGTCCTGACATACCCAGCTCTGCAGAACCTCTGGGATCTGCTACATCACTAAAGGTGTGCCTCCTAACATCTGACATACCCAGTTCTGCTATGCCACTAGGCTCTTCTCTTCTACATCACCACAAGTGAGTCTCCTGTGGAATCCACCTCTGCTGTTGTTTCGCTCAGCTCTGTTACTTAGCTGAGTGTCTGACTTATCTGTGGTCATTTACAGCCTCCATTCCTCCAGCTACCATCGAACCTCTGTTGGTTGGGGCACTTCATCTCGCTGAATTAATGTCATTAGCACATGCTGTATTCTAATTTCCTCTTCCAGACTAAGGACTTTGAAGATCCACCTCATCAGAGGAGATTTGATAGAATTCTTAGGAACAACCTTAAAGTGATACTTCAGCTGACAACGAGGTCAAAAGCATCTAGTCTTTGCTCTTATTTTATTACCATTGCTTTGCTGGGTATTCAGTTGTTTTTTTTAAAATTCACCATAAGGTTCCAGAGATATGGGTCTTTTTATTGAGTGCTAATTTTTATGGTGTTTACCAAGGGGTGTTGCTCATGGGATTCTCTGGGCTGCGTCTTTTAGTCTCCTCTGCTTTACTGTCATGTCAGCAATTCGACCTTGGTAAAGACCATAAAAATTAACATAAATAAAAATGCCCATATCTCTGGAACCATATGACTGATTTAAAAAACAAACAGAACACGAAAAAACAAAGAACAAAACAAAATACTCAGGGGAGCAGCTGGAATAAAATAATAGCAAAAACTGGCCACCTTTAACTTGGTGACAGGTCGTCTTTTAGAAACAAATTGTATTTGTGCATTGTGCAAAGGAAAAATCTATTTATTTTTATTTTGCTTACCTTTACAAATGGAAGCCAGTTAGAGATTTTCTTAAAAGCCATATGTGGACCTCTAAATCCCCAGCCATCATTGGGTTCCATTCCAGAATCATACAATGGAAATGTATTCATAGTCTCTTGCTTAATAAAAGTACTTCGGAACTTTGCAGAGACCTGCAGAAATAGGTAAAGTAGCAGCTAAACATGGTATTCTAATGGTTTTCTGATTGGTTTACACTGGGGCTCCACAACGACTGCCTAGGTCGAGACATACATCACGCGGCCAAAGATTGCTATGCTCACAGCTACATTGCCGCATAATACAGGGTCTGACTTTTTGTGACTTGCTTGTCGCAGTACGCTTGGGGTTACAATGAGACCCCATTCACCTGTTGTAGCAGCGGCATATAGCGATTTTTTTAGCCACATGGCTTATGTCATAGCCAAAGTCACCGTGTAGGAAATTTCAGAGAAAACATACTTTGAACAGAGACCCGGGAACAAGGTAACTGAGACGACGACTCAAGAGCGGTGAGTACTGACGGCGTTGCACTGACCTGCTTGTTAATCTGCTCTCCATGTGTACAGTATATAGGAGGTGACCGGCTGCCAGACATGCAGAGCTGTGCTGTCGGAAGCCAGCAGGACCCACTGCAATGACTTGACATCTCAATCACCAGCTCCCTGTTCAAACTATGTTTTCTCTGAAATGCCTTATCATTTCAGTAAAATATACATATTTTTAATGATGGAGCCCGGTCATCATACCTGTTATACAGTCACTAGCTATTGAATCTGTTCAACGCCCAGGTGGCGAGCATTTTTATTAACACATAAAATGGCGCCTGAGTTAGCACGTGCACATACCGCGCTATCCGGCGTAATTTTTTAAGACACTGTGTGTGCGAATTTGCATACACAGTGTCTTCAATAAAATGGTGCCTTTGTGTGGTATGCGCACACACGCTGACTCCAGCACCACACTGCGCAGGCGCCGCCCATCCCGGCTTTGGACAGAAGGACGCATCCAGCGTTATATATAAAATTCTGCTACAACGTCAACATAGCAGGGAGCACACGCCTGCCGTTGTAGTATAATACTACAATAAAATGGCGCTGGAGTCAGCGCATGTGCATACTGCGCCATTTTATTGATGACACTATATATGCGGATTCGCAGGCACAGTGTCTTCAAAAAAATGGGGTCAGATAGCGCGGTATGCGCACACGCTGATTCCTGTGTCATTTTATGTACCAACAAAAATTATTGCCACCCGGGCGTAGAACAGGTTCAATAGCTAGTAGATGTATATAATATTAGGCTATGAGAGACAACCCCCTATATAGGTGGCCATAGAATAATAGTACATAAATTAGCCACCATACCCACCATGTGCCATTATTAAACAGAGACCACACTGCCCAGTACCCCAACGCACGTTTTACATCAGCTTTTTCAGGGGTTACTGAGGCATTGCTATCAGTCAGTTTATATAATACCTGTATTGCCTAATGGTCCACCTGTGTTATTGGGTGCATGTCAATAATTTTTGGTACTGAAGTCAGCGTGTGCGCATACTGCGCCATCCGGCGCCATTTCTTGAAACACTATTTGCGAATTTTGCATATACAGTGTCTTCAATAAAATGGTGCATGAGATCGCAGTATGCGTAGGTGCTGACTTTGTCTCCGTTTTATTGACGTAATGTACTACAACGACAAAATAGCAGTGTTCACGCGCCGGCCATAGGGATAATGGTGACTGCCGGCGCGTACGCACTGCTATGTTGACATTGTAGTAGAATTCTTCAATAAAATGGTGCCGGAGTCAACGCGTACTCATCCTGCAATATCTGGCACCATTCTGTTGAAGGTACTGTGTCTGGGAATTCGCACACACAGTGTCTTCAATAAAATGGCGCCGTAGTGTGGTATACGCTGACTCTGTCACCACACTTCACTGGTGCCACCCATCCCGACTTCGGACAGAAAGATGCATCCATCATTATACATAAGATGCATGCCTGTTATTAGTTCCACTCTATATTTTAATCCTCTTTGAACTATACCTTGTTTTTAATTATTTTCACCAGTAGTTCAGTTATATAGCGCTTACATAGGCCATAAGTAAAAAAAAATACTGACAGCGCCTGCAAAATAATGTTCTGCATTTTCTCGCATAATATCATTAACCACCATATAACCCACCAGTGTTAGCAGCTCCATCTCATTGGCTGTATTCTTAAGCTGTTCTGTATCATATTCTATCTTATAAGTAGATAACAACTGACGAAGATTTGGTTTTATCTGCTCTGTGTCTGTTAGGTGTTCAGGTAACTCAGAATCTTCCCGCTGAAGTAATTCTAAAAACAATACAAAAAAACCCCACATTTTAGCAATGTCTCTGTCTGCTTGAACAAGATCTGTCACAGAATTATTAAAACTGGTGTTCTATATGCCAGTATTAAAAAAAATATATTGGGCTCAAATTTATTAAAAGTCAAATGCCACTTAAAACATTTGGTGCATATTTAGACTGTCCTACAGTAAAGACAAGAAATGATATCTACACCTTGCATTTTCGTTTATTTATTTCTGGCATAAAACTTAATGAATCCATCTAGAAGTTGTTGGCCCTGCTCCACGTCAACTTTTTCAACTTTTGTCGAGCATAATCCAAAAATTTCAAGAACATGCACTTTGCGACTTTTTGCAAGTTTGGCTTTTTGAGACTTAGTTTATGTCTAAAACTTATGTAAATTGCTTGATAAATGTAGCTCACTGTTTATTGGTAGAAAAGTTGTAATAAATGGAAATATTACATATATTACAGCACATTGGGCTGAGAATGACACTGTATATGACCCATGCTACACTGTGTCAAGTGACGAGACGGAACCATGCATACAAACTGACTTTGAAATGTTGGAATAATGTTATATGCTTTAGATATACAGTACAGACCAAAGGTTTGGACACACCTTCTCATTTAAAGATTTTTCTGTATTTTCAGGACTTTGAAAATTGTACATTCACACTGAAGGCATCAAAACTATGGATTAACACATGTGGAATTATATACTTAGCAAAAAAGTGTGAAACAACTGAAAATATGTCTTATATTCTAGGTTCTTCAAAGTAGCCACCTTTTGCTTTGATGACTGCTTTGCACACTCTTGGCATTCTCTTGATGAGCTTCAAGAGGTAGTCACCGGAAATGGTTTTCACTTAACAGGTGTGCCCTGTCAGGGTTAATAAGTGGGATTTCTTGCCTTATAAATGGGGTTGGGACCATCAGTTGTGTTGTGCAGAAGTCAGGTGGATACACAGCAGATAGTCCTACTGAATAGACTGTTAAAATTTGTATTATGGAAAGAAAAAAGCAGCTAAGTAAAGAAAAGCGAGTGGCCATCATTACTTTAAGAAATGAAGGTCAGTCAGTCCAAAAAATTGGGCAAACTTTGAAAGTGTCCTCAAGTGCAGTTGCAAAAACCATCAAGCGCTACAAAGAAACTGGCTCACATGAGGACCGCCCCAGGAAAGGAAGATCAAGAGTCACCTCTGTTTCTGAGGATAAGTTTATCCGAGTCACCAGCCTCAGAAATCGCAGGTTAACAGCAGCTCAGATTAGACGCCAGGTCAATGCCACACAGAGTTCTAACAGCAGACACATCTCTACAACAACTGTTAAGAGGAGACTTTGTGCAGCAAGCCTTCATGGTAAAATAGCTGCTAGGAAACCACTGCTAAGGACAGGCAACAAGCAGAAGAGACTTGTTTGGGCTAAAGAACACAAGGAATGGATATTAGACCAGTGGAAATCTGTGCTTTGGTCTGATGAGTCCAAATTTGAGGTCTTTGGTTCCAACCACCGTGTCTTTGTGCGATGCAGAAGAGGTGAACTGATGGACTCTACATGCCTGGTTCCCACTGGGAAGCATGGAGGAGGAGGTGTGATGGTGTGGGAGTGCTTTGCTGGTGACACTGTTAGGGATTTATTCAAAATTGAAGGCATACTGAACCAGCATGGCTGCCACAGCATCTTGCAGCGGCATGCTATTCCATCCGGATTGCGTTTGGTTGGACCATCATTTATTTTTCAACAGGACAATGACCCCAAACACACCTCCAGGCTGTGTAAGGGCTATTTGACCAAGAAGGAGAGTGATGGGGTGCTACGCCAGATAACCTGGCCTCCACAGTCACCAGACCTGAACCCAATTGAGATGGTTTGGGGTGAGCTGGACCGCAGAGTAAAGGCAAAAGGGCCAACAAGTGCTAAGCATCTCTGGGAACTCCTTCAAGATTGTTGGAAGACCATTTCCCGTGACTACTTCTTGAAGCTCATCAAGAGAATGCCAAGAGTGTGCAAAGCAGTCATCAAAGCAAAAGGTGGCTACTTTGAAGAACCTAGAATATAAGACATATTTTCAGTTGTTTCCCACTTTTTTGTTAAGTATATAATTCCAAATGTGATAATTCATAGTTTTGATGCCTTCAGTGTGAATGTACAATTTTCATAGTCATGAAAATACAGAAAAATCTTTAAATGAGAAGGTGTGTCCAAACTTTTGGTCTGTACTGTAAAGTATATATGAAAAGATGTATTCATGATTCTAAACAGTAAAATGTTTGATATTTACCACCATAATCTAAATTATATCAAAATGAGTTATTGTAAAAATAAAAAGAAGCACAATGATGTAAACCACAGTCTCCAATGCCCATCTTCTCACTAAAAAGAACACATTGATAGAAAGGGATCATATGTATATATAGAGGAGTAAAAATGTTCATAAGGGTCTGTAAAGGACATATTTCTTACCAGTCTCTTCAGGACGGCCTTCACTAGAAGTTATACATCCAACATCAATGGATGGGTGATTTTCACGATCTTTTAATTGTTCTTCTATTACTTTCACAGCACGATCAGAAATGGGCAAGTACTGTAAAATCTACAAATATATAAGTAGGTAAAAAGTAGGATCAGCCTCATTTATTTCAGTCGGAAGAGTGCAAAATGTAAGCTTTGATTGGTTTTACTAGGCGTGGAGATCAATAAAGTGAAAAAAGCCAATGCTACACTCCCACAATGAGTTTTTGATGTTGCAAATTTTCTGCACCTAAATTAGGTTACTTGTGTTTTTTCATATAGTTTTTGAGTGAATTATTTTTACATGCGTTTTTATCACTGCGTCTTTTTGGTAGGTCACTTTTAAAATAAAGCTGCTTTTTCTTTGATACTTTATGGTAATTGGCTTTGCCAAAACTTTATTGATATAATCACCTGTGGATTACATGCGTTTTTAGTGCACTTACGCAGTGGAAATGCACTAAAAGCGCACATAAGTTTTTTACCTGAAAATTTTCTGCATCTGATGCAGTTCTATAGGGAAAATCTACACATAAAACTCAGCGCACCCGCGAGAGAAATTGACTTGTTGCGGATTTCAAAAACACACCGCAGTGTAAAAAAAAAAGCACAGTGGGCATGAGATTTCTATAAATCCCATCCACTTTGCTGGAACTGTAAAACGTTGTGTTTTTTTCTGTGCAGTGAAAATATGGAGCGTCAAATGCAAGCCAAAAACTCATTGTGAGAATTTAGCCCTAAGCAGAAATACAACAAAGCCTATTAATTCAGATGTGACCAAGGTGCATTAGTTTGCCTTAATCTTCATCTGTAGTATCATATTGACATTGAGGTCAAGTGATTGACATAAGCTGATGTCAGATCTCAGTTTCCCAAACGAGCCAAGAATGGAATTCTATGGTATCTCCTTTTAAAATCTGTCTATTTTCAAATGTTTTGCTGGTCCTGATTAGTGTTGAGCGAATTTGTTCGGCATTTCAAATTCGGGTTCATGTTCGGGGTTCTGCGTGACAGCATGGCAAATCAGGGATGTTCATGGCTGGAGACGATTTTTTTGGCGCAAACATGTCGGAACACCGAACACGAACATGAATTTGAAATGCCGAACAAATTCTCTCAACACTAATCCTGATGATACGTACTCTTATGTAGTTGTAGATGGGCTTCACTGAATGCAGATGACAAATAAACCACTGCATATAGATTATAAGGTCCTCCTGAGTAACTAAATTAATAGAATTCTTTTGTCCGGTCAGCAAGCGTTCTCTCGCTATTGAAAGTCTCTGGGCTCTTTGCACTGAATCAGCATGCTCCTGCATGATGTATCCAACTTTCTCCTGTGGGTTGAAAGTAAAATTAACACTGGTAGTCGTCACAGTCAGCATATTAGTGAATTGGAAAATATACCTGAAATGTTTATGCATATAGGGAACCTGTTATGTCCAGATTCGCTAAATAGCGTTAATATCATGCCTACCTGCTTTACTGGTGCAGCGGCTAAAGTAAGAAATTTACAGTATATTCTCCTTGTGGACGTTCGCTTCCAGACATAGGAGAGGTTACTGTCTCAGTATAGTGAGCGTTGACTGTAGCTGCACACTGCAGCCCCCATATGACTGGGAGTGAGAGGTCACAGGGAGGATATAAGTCCATTTCCTCCCTGTTGCCGCTGCTCTAGGATGGCACGCAGGCAGGATTTTACCACTATCTACCTGCAGATTATATCTGAAGGTACATAGCATTTCTGGACACTACAGGTTCTCTTTAAACAGTTATGTAAAATCTTAGTCACTTTACTGAAAATATTAGGAAACTGCTTGAGTAACAATAAATACAACAAAGGATAAGTTCTCCTTTACAAACACTTTTTTAAAAAAAATTTAAGAGGCAAGATCGTGCTCTCCATCCAAAGAGCATAAAAATGAGGCATTCTAAAAGGCAGAAAAAAGGCAATGCAAAAGGAGAAGGACCCCCAATTAATTTTTCTCCATTCCTCCAGACCGAAGACCACAGCAATGTGAAGGGATCTGTGGCCTCCTTGTGCCAAAGCTTGGGAAGAGTCCATCTTGCTGCCAGTGTAAGGGTATATCCGGGACAATTCATGCACTTCATTCCTCCTTAATAAAATGGGTACGTTTCTTGTGGAGATGTGAATAACGCTGCAGAATGTGTATATATTTTGATACTGGTTTTATAACTAATAATGTTGTGGATGACTCATGTTTACTTTATTAATAAGGATGACGTGTTTGTAATGCAGGTGCCGGAATGCAACGCACAGAGACACAAGGCGAGAACAGTCAGAGATGTTTGTAAACAGTTTTATACAACAGGTATACTGAAACAAGGGATTAGCAACAAGGGTAATGAACAGTGGTTTGAAATATCAGAAAAATACAAAATTTCTCAAAGTAAGGCGCAGTCTCTTAAAATAAGGTGCAGTCTCTTAAAGTAAGGTGATGCCCTCAAGCATGAGAGACACCACACAAGTTCTTTAACCGTGAATTTGGCCCTAGCGGGGGTCACCGGTTATTCCCGCTAGGCCGTGAGTCTCTTTCCGGATAAATTCAATTAAATCACGTTGTGCTACTTTAGCCCCAACCGTTCCCCTCCCAACCTGAGTACTTAAACCCAATTGTCCCCGGTACCGTGGGTGAGCAGTGGAAGTGACGGCCCTGCTCACGTATGCAGCTCCTCTCTGCTTGGCCGTTGGAGGCACTCTCTCGAGCCTTCGATAGGGGGGTCCAGGCCTCGTCTGTCGGCGGCCGACGTCAGGTTCCGCGAACTCACTCAGCACCGCGATCAGGTTCCTAGTATCCTCAGCAGGCACAGCACTCGGGTCACAACTGTGAGGGATCCGGAGCTCTTTTACCGGTGCCCGGCTGGAGCACCTCTCAGGCCTCTGGATTTGGCCTGTCATGCGGGGTTTCTCAGGACGCAGGGAGCACGTCTGCTCCTCTCTGCTGCTTGGCGCCAAAAACCCCTCAGGTTTGGCGCGCTGGCCTCTCATCTCTCTGAACTCCTTCCTGGAAGTCACCTGATCAGTTCCAGCATCTGAATCTGCCCTCTCTGCAACTTCCCTTGTATATTTTGGTTCCGCGTGACTGTCTCTGGCCAGTAGATGGCAGTCTCGCTCCATCCTTGAAACGTCATGTTGTAGTTCTTTTACAAGCTTTCTTGCTCGTTCTACATTCCTCCCTCCTTTTTGCTCGCCAGTCCTCGGGCGAGTGGACTCCTCGCAGAATTGATGTCTCCTTCCAGGCAGTGCAAGCTCAGACAGGAGTTGGGCACACTCCTGCGTTTTCTGTTGGATTCGAGACCAGATAAACTCTTCCTGAGCATACCGGTTAGGAGGAATGCCGCCATTAGCCCGCTCAGTTCTGCGGGGCTCTTCTTGCGGAGGAGACTCCGGGAGATCCGAGGAATCAACTACAGGGGATTGCAAATCATTTCCTGACTCATTCTGACTTCCACTCGGGAGTGGCACCAACGGTTCTGACGGGCCCAACTGCATTGTGGCCCACCCTTCTTCATCCCCCAAGGTTCCTGTATGTGGCACTTCAGCCAACATGTCTGAGGGCCCAGCCCCATTACAGACTTCTGCTTCAGAGGAGCAAGGTCGCAACATATTACGGTGCAACACCCTGGATGTCGTGGCGTCACCCCCTTCTGGCCTAACCTCGTAGACGGGGTTGTCTGGGTGGACCTTCTTCACCACCCGATATGGTATTGCCTCCCAGCGATGGTCCAGCTTACTCCCAAATCGTTTAGCCCTCACCAGCACTCGGTCTCCTGGCTGAAGCGATCCACCTGTGGTCGGGGGCCGAACTGCATGCTCTACTTCCTGAAACTTCTGAGCAACCAGTTTTCTCACGGTATGGAGTCGATGCTGGTGTTCTCGAATCCAGGTACTTGGGCTACTGCCCGGACCGGGGTTTTCTGAGTCTAGCTCCAGCTCGGTGATTTCCCGGCCACTTCTTCCAAACAGCAACATGTAGGGGGTGTAGCCGGTGGTTGCATGAACTCGATTATTATACACCCACACCAGCTCGGACACGAATTCGGGCCACTTCATCTTTTTGTCCGCTTCCAGTGTTCGCAACATTTGCAACAGGGTTCGGTTAAAGCGCTCGCATGCACCGTTCCCTTGCGGGTGGTAGGGCGTTGTCCGGGAACGGTCGATCCCATAGATGCGGTATAGCTCATCCATCACTCGTCCTTGGAAGCAGGCCCTCTGGTCAGAATGTATTCGCTTCGGGCACCCATAAATCTGGATGAAATCTTGACAGATGGCCTTGGCTGCGGCTTCTGCCGTCTAATCTTTAGTGGGCGTCACTACTGCAAACTTGGTGAAGTGATCAGTCATGACTAAACAGTGTCCATAACCGTTGTATGAAGTTCCTACCATCAAGTAGTCAATCATCAAGACTTCCAAGGGGGCAGAAGTTCGGATGGTCTGAATGGGAGCTCTTTGCTCCGGGGGCTTGTTCAACTCACACTGGCGACATGTTCGGCAGACCCCCTCGACTTCTTGTCGCAGTTGAGGCCAATACACCAGCCGTTGCAACCACCGGAAGGTCTTTTCTACTCCGAAGTGAGCACCTCTTCTATGAGCTTCTTGGGCTAGCTGTGTTACTAGCGCTCCTGGAACTACCACTTGCCAGGTAACATCAAACTCTCGAGGCAGCTGGCTTCTTCGGCATAGCAAGCCGTCCTTCAGGAGGAGCCTCTCCCACTGGCCTAGGATTTGTAGAGTAGTTGGAAGTGAAGCGGCTCTGGTTTCCTGGTCGGGTCTCTGATTAAGGGCGACCCATTCTCTCAACTTTGCTAGCTCCGGGTCGGATTGCTGCAGATGTATCCATTCGTCTCTTGAACGGCCCAGAATCTGAGTGGGCCTCGGCTCCTCTCTGGTCTCTTGGGCGTCGACCACAGCAGTGGCGAACTGGCTGAAATCCGGGATCTCGTCGCCTTCGAGCTCCTCATCTCTGTCCTTCTTCGGCCCCACCTGAGTGACCCGGGACAGGGCATCTGCATGTGTGTTCAGGGCCTTGGACCGATAGGCGATTTTATACTGGAATTTGGACATCCTTGCGACCCACCGCTGTTCTAACGCGCCCAGTTTGGCGTTCTCCAAGTGGGCCAAAGGGTTGTTATCTGTCCGCACTTGCACTTCTGACCCTTACAGGTACTCAGCAAATTTCTCGGTCATGGCCCACACCAGTGCCAGTAGCTCCAGCTTAAACGAACTGTAGTTGTCTGGATTCTTCTCCGTATCTCGGAGTGACCTGTTGGCATACGCGATCACTCGCTCTTTCCCTCCTTGTACTTGAGCCAGCACTGCTCTCAGCCCATGCAAGCTTCCATCAGTGTACAACATGAAAGGCTGAGAAAAGTCAGCGTAGGCCAGAATCAAGGCATCTGTTAGCGCCATTTTCAATGCTCGGAATGCCTCTTCTTGTCGTGGGCCCCACTGAATGGGCTGCCGCTTGGCTCCCCCGGCTGTTCCTCTCAGCAATTCATTGAGCGGGATCGCAATCTTAGCGAAGTCTTTAATTAATCTGCGGTAGTATCCAGCAAGCCCCAGGAATGCCCTTAGTTTCCTTAGATTGGCGGGCGTGGGCCACTTCTGCACGGCAGCTACTTTCTCCGCAGTGGGGTGCACCCCTGCACTGGACACAGTGTGCCCCAGATATTCAATTTCTCGTTTGAAGAGACGACACTTACAAGGCTTAATTTTCAGGCCGTGCCTTTGTAGCCATTCTAACACTTGTTCCAATCGGCGGAGATGATCCTCAAACGTTGCAGAATAGATAATTATATCGTTCAGATATATTAAAGTGGCTTCAAAGTTGAGGTCCCCCAAGCATCTCTCCATCAGCCGTTGGAAGGTTCCTGGCGCGTTTGTTAGTCCGAACGTCATTCGATTGAACTCAAACAGGCCCATAGGGAGAACAAAAGCGGTCTTCGGACGATCCTTCTCAGCTACTGGGACCTGCCAATAGCTACTGGCCAGATCGAGGGAGGAGAAGAATTTGGCGCTTCCTAGTGCAGATAGAGACTCTTCGATTCGGGGGAGTGGATAGGAGTCCCGTACTGTACAGGCATTCAGCTTTCGATAGTCTATGCAGAATCTCAGGGTACCGTTCTTCTTTCGGACCAGCACGATCGGAGCCGCCCAGGGGCTCTGGCTTTCACGGATCACACCATTCCGCAACATGTGAGCCAACTGCTCTTTCACCTCCTGGTACATTTGAGGCGGGATCTGCCGATATCTCTCTCGGATGGGAGCAGTATTTCCGGTGGGTATTTCGTGCTGAATGTCCCGAGTGCACCCGAAATCATCTTCATGCTGTGCAAACACTCCCTGATATCACTGTAGAAGTTGTTCGATCTGCCTTACTTGTCCAGCAGAAAACTCAGTCAGGTTAGCTTCCATTTCTTCCAGGAGGTGGCGTCCAGCCAACGGTTCTCTTCCATGTTCCTGGCTATTGAGGGACACCTCTAGGGTCCATGGTTTTCCTTCCACAGGTGCCAGCCCTATAGCGTCAGCTCTAGTAAGGGCCTCCGGCATTACGCACACTCGCGCCACCTCTTGTCGGGGCAACAACTGTAAACTGGTGCCACTTAAATTGATGCAGCGCACGGGTACTCGACCGTGCCGCACGATGGCCAGAGTTTGAGCAATCAGGAGTCCAGAGGGCGCTTCTTCTCCCTTCATTGGTTCAACTTGAATGTCCACGCCCTCTAAGGACACATGTGCCAGCACCGGCAAAGTGAGTACAGTCTGTCCCACCGGCAGTGTCATTGTGGCTTCGGGCGGTATCGATACCTTACCAAGGTACTGGGAGGTAGTGGGCAACTTTTGAATCTGACTGACCCGCACGAGGTGCTGGAACACTCTCTTGTTAGCTGGGTCTCGAGTGGCGCGGGTCCAGTTGTTTTTGCTACAGCCCTCAGCCAGGAACTGTCCGACTTCTTTCAGCACATTCATGCCCAGGGTTACAATGGGCCCATCGCCTCCGGGCCCGGTGGTCAGTATGATCCCTTTTCGACCGAGGTCCTTTCCACATGCCCGCATGGACATCCATACTACTCCCGCTACTGGGATAGATAGATGATTAGCCGCCACCAGTTTGACAGTGGGTTCCCGGCAGGAATGAGCGACTTCAGGAAAGTGACTTTGGAAGTAAGTCTCAGGCATAGTGGTCACTTGAGACCCGGTGTCCATCAAACAGCGGATCCGCTGCCCATTGAATTCAGCCCAGATAATGGGCCTCTCGGAGACAATGTCTTCAGAGCTCCCTCTTCTACTCTCTGAAGCTCGAGACCCCACGGTATGCTCCACAACCGTGGGGCATTTTAGTTTAACGGCTGTCCCCTCCTCCTCCTTTCTCGGTTGGGACAGTCTTTGGAGATATGCCCCCTACCTCCGCAGGTCCAGCACTCCGGTCCTCGTTCTGCCGATAGGTCGGGTACATGTCGTGCTGGGGCCGGATAGGAACGTCTTTCTCGTTCTGGTCTCCATCCACGTTGAGCAGTACGGTCCGTCGGCAAGGGGGCAGTAAGAGTCTTCCTAATAGAATTCAGCTCACCCCGAATGTCTCGAATTTCCTGACGTATTTCCCGTACCCAATCAGGCTCTTGGTTGGTGAATCCAGGAGCAATTGCCTCATGACTTCTATCTGTGGCTTTGAGAACAGGAACTTCTCTCTCCAGGACTCTAGCTTCAGCCCCTACCTCCAGGAAGCCCATATCAGGGCTCAATCGCAGCCGCTCCTTCAGGATCTGCCTCAGGGAAGGGTCTTTCAAGCAAGCAATCAGTTGGTCATGCAACACCTCATCCAATGGTCCCAGTCCTCGGTTCCCATCTCGAGTTTTCTTAGTGATATGGGCCGTCACTTCCTGTAATGCATTAACATACTGATTTACTGTCTCATTTTCCCCTTGGACCCGCTGAAACAACCGTAAGCGCAAGTGTCCCAAATCTGTAGTGTCACCGTGCATGTCCTCTAGAATTTTTATCACTTTATCCACGGTGTCACGGTCCCCAGGTGGGCGGTACATCACAGTTTGTCGGGCCTCTCCATCAAGGGTTAGGAGGGCCAGCTCCGCCTGGGCTAGAGGGTCAAGGGGATACATACGTAGCATACTTCTCAGTCTTTCTGCCCAGTCCCAAAGTGACATGCCATCCCCTGTAAACTTGGGAAGATGGCTGAGCATAGCCCCCAGGGGTATATGGCTCCGGCCGGACCCAGCCACAGACTGATCCGCCATCTCTGCGTCTGAATGTTGCATCCTGCCGACTACGCCAAATGTAATGCAGGTGCTGGAATGCAACGCACAGAGACACAAGGCGAGAACAGTCAGGGATGCTTGTAAACAGTTTTATACAACAGGTATACTGAAACAAGGGATTAGCAACAAGGGTAATGAACAGTGGTTTGAAATATCAGAAAAATACAAAATTTCTCAAAGTAAGGCGCAGTCTCTTAAAATAAGGCGCAGTCTCTTAAAGTAAGGTGATGCCCTCAAGCATGAAAGACACCACACAAGTTCTTTAACCGTGAATTTGGCCCTAGCGGGGGTCACCGGTTATTCCCGCTAGGCCGTGAGTCTCTTTCCGGATAAATTCAATTAAATCACGTTGTGCTACTTTAGCCCCAACCGTTCCCCTCCCAACCTGAGTACTTAAACCCAATTGTCCCCGGTACCGGGGGTGAGCAGTGGAAGTGACGGCCCTGCTCACGTATGCAGCTCCTCTCTGCTTGGCCGTTGGAGGCAGTCTCTCGAGCCTTGGATAGGGGGGTCCAGGCCTCGTCTGTCGGCGGCCGACGTCGGGTTCCGCGAACTCACTCAGCACCGCGATCAGGTTCCTAGTATCCTCAGCAGGCACAGCACTCGGGTCACAACTGTGAGGGATCCGGAGCTCTTTTACCGGTGCCCGGCTGGAGCACCTCTCAGGCCTCTGGATTTGGCCTGTCACGCGGGGTTTCTCAGGACGCAGGGAGCACGTCTGCTCCTCTCTGCTGCTTGGCGCCAAAGACCCCTCAGGTTTGGCGCGCTGGCCTCTTATCTCTCTGAACTCCTTCCTGGAAGTCACCTGATCGGTTCCAGCATCTGAATCTGCCCTCTCTGCAACTTCCCTTGTATATTTTGGTTCCGCTTGACTGTCTCTGGCCAGTAGATGGCAGTCTCGCTCCATCCTTGAAACGTCATGTTGTAGTTCTTTTACAAGCTTTCTTGCTCGTTCTACATGTTCTCATATTGTATTGTATTATATGGAATGTAGGCATAGTTTGAGGAATAGGATATAATTTAGGATTTGAGTGATAAGTACTGTATAGTTAGGAATGGGAAGTATAGTGGAGGGCACTGTAGATCAGGAAGTAGCTAGTTATAGTAAGGTAATGGTTAACATAGATAGGAACAGCCCCAGTTAGGGAGGGGCATAGGTAATATAAGGGAAAGGATTTCCTGGTTTAAGTTAGTTAGGGGTTCAGAGAGAGAGAGTTGCTGTGTCAGTTGCAGTGTCTGTGATTGTATGCAGCGCTGAAATCAAGGTGACATAGCTGCAGCCAATCAATGAGCTCAGCTGCTCTAGGTGGCTTGTGCTGTTTATTTGGGCAGAGTCGATGAGCTGAGTTATTGGCTCCAGTGCTGATGACGTGACATCAGCACTGCAGACATTAACAAACCCCGGGAGCAGAACTGGACCAGGGGAGAGTGAATAAAGCGCAGTTTGCATCTCGGGAACCAAATAAACCTTTAAATCCCAAGTTGTATATTAATGCATGATTTCGTGTAAATAAACTTAGATTGAAAATACTTTGGTAATAATGAATAAATGGAAAACTATTTACGTGTAAAGACTTGCTTGAAAAAAATGAACCATGTATGCTTAGGACCCCTCACACAGCATTTTCTCCCATGTTCAGTGGCCCTGTCGTGGCTTACGTTTGAACCCCCCCGTAAAACGGGATTAGAGCATATGCACCGATGGGGTCATTGGCTATAATGGTGTAGATAGAGCACATGGTGACTCTGTCGTGCATAATTTTCAGCAGTATACGCCGACTCGAGGCCAACTGCAAGACGCAGTAGACTATGTCTTGGTGTCCACCTCCAATAAGCGGAAAATGAAGCACGACAGAGCACACGGTGACTCCATCTACACGATTATAGTCAATGGTCCCGCCTGCACATATTCGCTTGAATCCCGTTTTTCGAGGGGTCCGGACGTAATCCCCAACCCCTGAATGTGGTAAAGAACGCAGTGTGAAAGGGCCCTTAGAGATTATGCACATCTACATGAGATGCCTCCAAAGAGAAAGCTGGTTAAGAAAAATTCATAAGTTGGACACGGATTTGTGACCTACCTTGTACTGAGGATAACATTGTTCCATGACACTTGTGTGATGACAGAACCTCTTCCACCTCAGCATGTGCATGTATTTACTTCGGACTAACTGGTGAATTCTGTCAGTGAAAAACTTTGACAGGAAAACATGAATTCATAATACACTTTTTTTTATATACCATATGATATTTACCATAAGAAGATTTTATATGGATTAGCTAAAGAATGTGGATTCTTACCAAGCTACTAGGTACATGTTATCCACAGTATGGACCTTCGTTCATTGTTTCATATTTATACATACAGCGAACGACAATAATTTAATTACCTTACTTTTCCATATTTTTTTACTTAATATATACATATAGAAAACAAAGTTTAACATATTAAAATCTATGTTCTGGGTGTAGTCTTATGTTGTCAATTTAACCTAACTAAATATATTTAAGAAAAAATTTCACTGCAATTGTTACAAAAGAATAGTCATCAAAGTTTATAGCAAAAACACTGCCTAAAACAAAACAGTTGAATACAGCCTATAAGGAAAAGGAATAGATAAATTAGACCATGTGCACACGGTGAGTATTTGGTGAGTTTTTTACCTCAGTATTTGTAAGTCCAAACCAGTAGTGGGCGATAAATACAGAAGTGGTGACGTGTTTCTGTTATACTTTTCCTCTGTTCCTATCCTTACCTGGTTCTGGCTTACAAATACTGAGGTAAAAAACTCCTCAACGTGTGCATGTGACCTTATACCCTCAATTTTCTAGTAATTAGTAGTGATGCCCACTCCATCAAAACTGATTAAAAATCAATTAAATGTAATTATCACTTTTAAATAGTCAACAATTCATTCCCAAATGTTTATAGCATAGGTAAAGCAGACATGGTTCTCAGAGGTTTCCAATACAGCATGTCTATTTCTTAAGTAGTGCAATGCAGTGAGTACCAATAATAACGCCATGAGCTTTGGTACCTGCAAATCTGCATAATATGCATAATGCACAATTTAAAGAGGTTGTCCACTACTTTTTGATCTTTAGGATAGGTCATCAATGTCTGATCGGCTGGGGTCCGCCACCCACCACCAAGGCGATCAGTTGTTATCGGTATTGGCATCAGCCACTGGCCGGAAGTAATCACTTTCAGAGCTGCTCCGTCTTCTGATAGTGGTCGCCGTAGGGTACTGCACATCTGCCGCCTATTGATTTGAATAGGAGGCGGATGTGTAATACCAAGCCCCGGCCACTATAAGAAGGCGACCAGATCCGCAAGTGAGTACTTCCAGCTGGCAGCCACCACCAACAATGATTACAACTGATCGGCAGGGTGGCGGGTGGTGGACCCCGGTCGATCAGACGTTGATGACCTATCGTAAAGATAGTTCATCAGTCAAAAAGTAGTGGACAGTTTCTTTAAGTTCTCTGTGTGAAATTCTGCCTGCAAAAGACATTTAACATATAAACCTCTGCATAAAAATATTTAGAGCTACCCGTTTATGGGGCATGTCTGAGTGTTAAAAGGGGTTTTCCCAAGAGTAAAGTAAATTTTAATTAATAGATCTTGGAATAATAATAACTTCCACAACTGGATGTGTTAAAAAAATGTCCCTGTGCTGAGATAATCTTATAAATGTGCCCCTGCTGTGTACTGTGTAATGGCTGTGTCTGACCGTACAGGGACATGGTCTGATCATACCCGAGTTATTAATTAAAATTTATTTTATTGGTGGAAAAAAAAACTTTTAGGGCTTAAAACTGAATAAATATTAACATTTTAAAGGAATATGTCAGCAGGTTTTGCTATGTAATCTGACAGCAGCGTGATGAAGGAGCTGAGACCCCAATTATAGCGATGTATCACTTAGTTTACTGGGGCAGAGTCACAGTTTATCTGCTGCATATTTAGCAGAGCTCAGAATGCTGAGCCCTGTATAATCCCACTCACACCACTGAATGGCAGCTTTCTCTGTACAAGGTATATTGACAGAGAGCTGCTAATCAGTGCTTGAAGCATGGTTGGACTAGCAAGCAGGAGACCGCAAGTCAGAAAGTGATAATCTCCTGCTGATTAAACACATAGCCCAGTAAGTGACACATCACTGGAATCAGGCTCTCAGCTCCTACACTATGCTGCTCTCAGATTACATAGCAAAAACCTGAGTCCCTTTCAAGTAACCTATTATATCAATGATATCAGAAGAAATGTTCACCTGATGTAATAACAGAGGCAGATTATCCGCAGTGTATTCTCTTGTTAGACAGGTCTCCAGCTCTCGTTGCATGACATCAGCTTGAACAGTAATCGGTATTGCTCCTGCCACCTCAAGTCCAAGTAAAAAGTTTAATAAGTGAAAAACCTTTTTAGTAGCCATATATAGTATATTGATTTATACATTTGTATGAATACTGTATAATGTGAATAGAGAAAAGACCTGAAAACACTATGATGAGCATCAGCACATGAACAAGAGCTCCATGTCTGCTGATACCTTTACAAAACATCTATTAGCAGAAGCATCTCAAAATTGACTGTTTTCAGATTACTTTATGAATCAGTTCTTCATGACTGAATTGCTGCAATGAAACCACTACTGAAGCATGGAAATACGTAAGGAGAATGGTAGGGAGCTGCATTCAATGACTTGGCCTCCAGTGTCCCTAATGTAATAGAAATAGTATGGGATGTGGTGAGCCAGAAAGTAAACTATTGGAGATATCCCGATTGTCCACTTTATGAAAATCCTTGAAAGAATGGCAAGCTGTTATGGCGACTTAAAATGAACCTGTCAGAAACTTTAACCCCCACCAAATCATTTATATGACTGTGTAGCCATTTAAAAGATAATCCAATCGATCCCTTTATGACAATTAATTCACTGCTGCAGCAGAAAGAAATTCTGTTTAGAAGCGTTATCTGGAAGTGCATTGGGGCGTGATGGTGCACTTCTGGCTTCTCAGCCTCACTCTGCATTTCTTACCTAGCAGCACCCTCCCCTGGCTGATTGACAGGTCATTTGCTCTGGTACATGACCACTGACCTGTCAATCAGCCAGGGGAGAGTACTGCTATGTAGGAAATACAGAGTGAGACTGAGAAGCTAGAAGTGCATCGTCACGCCCCAATGCACTTCCAGATAAAGCTTCCAAATAGGAGTTCTTGGTGCTGCAGCAGTGCTCAGGGGTCATAAAGGGATTGATTGGATTATATTTTAAAGGGCTACACAATCATATTAATGGCCTGAGGAGGCTTAAAGTTTCTGACAGGTTCCCTTTAACACTTGAAATATATACAGAAAAATCCTTTTATGAGAAGAGGTGTCCAAACTTTTGACTGAATGTTACTAGTCATGTATACTAAGACAAGTGCGTTATAGATCAGATATTGATAATAAAGCTCATTGTACATCCTAATGTCTAAAATACCTGGGCTCTATAGCAGATATTAAAGGGGTTGTTTTTGTCAGTCCAGTGTGGTTTAAAAAACCAAACCTCAAAAACAACATTTTACTCACCTACTTATCTCCTGCCGTTCCTCTGTAAAGCTGACCAGGACCCCAGCCAGCCCCTTTACCATCTTTTCTGGCAAAGACAGTGCATGACCACTGCAGTCAATCAGCCCCACTGAAGTAAATGTGATCTGAGCCGGACCATGCAGTGCCGGTTAATACTCACTACACAGTATAGGGAGCTGCCATGTCAAAGCTCTTTACAATGAATTTTCAATGGCTGTGGCCAAGTATCAGCTGACCGCCACCAATCTGCTATTGATGCCGTCTCCTAAGGGCAGGTGCAGATGACCGTATTTTTAGTTCGAGTGTGATCTGACAAAGCATCAGATTGCACTCTGACCAATGTTATGCTACAGGGCCGTGCACATGTCCGATGTTTTCCTCGGAACGAGTGGGTCAGAGGAAAAAGATTACTGCATGCCTGAGTTTGATCTAATAATTAGGTCGCACTCAGCCATACAAGTGCATGAGTCCGTGGAAACCATTGGACTGCATTCAGATAACATCTGAGTGCAGTCTGATTTTTACGGTCTGATTTTTCCCTCTTCTTCTCATCCGAGAAAATCGGATCACACTCTGATCAAACTCTGATCAGGGTGTGATTAGCATAATCAGCCCGATACTATTTGATAAGAGAACTCTAGCCTAAGGACACATTAAAAGCAAAGTTCTGAGGTTCTGTAGGTGCGTGTTTTACCTGTAAGCCTCTTTTCAGGATCATTTCTCTTTCATTCCTGTAGTATGCAATGTCCTTTGGGATTGGCACAGAGCTAGAATTTTAATCAGTAAACATGTCTTAAACCTATAGATAATGACATGTATATATGCTTAAAAAGTAGTAAACAATAAAGGTCTATGCATGTAATAAATCAACATATCTGAAATCCATTGCAACTCTATACAGCATATTGTTTATGTAGTTCTAGTTCTCAAAGAGACTTAAAGGAACAATAAATATCAAATAAAAAAAAATAAAATAAAAAATAAAGATCATTCATTGTTCTAACAAACTGGGGCCTGGCAGTAAGGCCACGAACCCACTATCAGTATTTGGTCAGTTTTCGGTCAGTATTTTCTCTCAGGAGTGGGAGACAAAACCAGGAGTGGGTGATAAATGCATAATTGGAGACTTGTTTCTATTATACCTTTTCTCTGATTGTTCCTCACCTGGTTTTGGCTCCCACTCCTGATAAAAAATACTGACCGAATACTGATAGTGGGGTTTGGCAGTAAGGTACTTGACTTTAGCTGGTCCGTGCCCTACTGCCATGTCTGCATAATGACCCTTCCCCTTTGGCTAATTCACATCCTTTAGTAGGTTGTCAGCCAAAATGGAAGAGATCAGCAGGAAATTATCCATCGGGTTTTCTTCAGTATTAGGCTACATTCACATGTTCAGTATTTGGTCGGTATTTTACCTAAGTATTTGTAAGCCAAATCCAGTAGTGGGTGATACAGAAATGGTGACGTATTTCTATTATAATTTTCCTCTGATTGTTCCACTCCTGGTTTTGGCTTATAAATACTGACCAAATACAGGACTTGTGAATGTGGCATTACTAGAAGACTGGTCGTTTCTGATGTATGGAGAAAACTCTGCAGAGCAATAAACATTATGGGCCCGATTTATCAAGATATTGTTCATCTTGATCAGGGAGCGTGATGGAGTCAAATGCTCCTGATTCATGAAGACCACCTCCGTGCGCCACGCCAGAAATCTCACTCCAGTCATGTACTGGAGTGAGATTTCTGGTGTAGGGAACACCCAGTTCTACCCATTTTGTCACAGCTGTGAGAAACTAGTGTGAAAACACCAAAAAGTCGCAAAATTTTGGAGCAAACCCAAATTGAGCCTACATTTTACAACTTTTCTTAACTTTTACACCAGAATTCTGATGTGAAAGCTTTCATGAATCAGGGCCTATGTGTAACTTCATCTTCTGTTTACTTTTAGCAGGAATTTTAAGGTTTAGAGTTACTGTTACTTTAAGAAAGTATCAGTGAATCCAATAGACAATAATATCCCAGTCTAAATTGACATACCACAGATAATATCTTTGATCTCTTTATGTAATCCATTTCAAGGGTAACTAACCTTGTAAGTACATAGCATTAGTTGCCTTTTACTGGTTCTTAATGGGTACCTGTCACGTAATCAGCATGAATCAGAGCCCGGCTGCAAGATTGCAAACGCTCTCTGTATTTTATAGAAAACATAGTTTGAAGAACCGTACCTTTATTTGATTGACAGGTCTCTGCCATTTGTGAACATAGGGGGGAACCTGTCAATGACCTGAGGTGACAGCACAAATCAAGTGTCAGCTTCTCTCTAATTATATCAAGTATTATTGTCTGGAGTCTTATTCACTATTCTCCATATTCCAGAGTTACAATAGCGATGTCTGTGCTGACTAAATACTTTGCTGACTGAATGTCTGCTTGCTCTGATTTAGGGTATGGGTACAGCAGAATGTTGGCAGGAAAACACTTTGTAAAATATGCACTTTTTTTACTTGTTTTTGCAAGAGTTTTTGATGCTTTTACTTGCAAATTTTCCTATTAATTTGAATGGGTAAAAAACGCTGAAGGAATTGACATGCTGCAGATTTGAAACAACGCTTTGATGGTTCAAATCCGCAAAAAAAGATAAGCAACAAGTGCATGAGATTTCAGAAATCTTATTGACTTTGCTTCTGCTGTAAAACATTTTTTTCATGGCAAAAACATGAACAAGCTGTTGGGATATGTGCACACGTTCAGTATTTGCAGCAGATTTTTTCTTCACCAAAAAACAGAATGATGTCAGGAAAAATGCTGCAGAAAATCCACACATTTTTGACGCATTTTTACTTCCATTTATTTGAATAGGTGCAAAAAGCTGCAAAAAGTTGAAAGAATTGACATGCTGAAGATTTAAAAAAAAAACACAATGCTTTGATAGTTCAAATAAGCAAGAAAAGGCAGCTTGTGCATGAGGGTTCCGAAATTTTATTCATTGTGTTGGTATTATAAAGTGAAGCATTTTTTACCCTTGAAAAATGCGTGAACAAGCCCTTATACTCTCGTAGTAGGCACTAGGGTAGTTACTGTATAACATGTCTGATATTGGAAAAAGTAAGTATCCAACTAAATTATAGAAGTTGCACTAAACTGCTAGTGATGTGTCTGTCATCAAGACTATTGGCTATTTCTAATAACAACCAGCAGAATGATATATGTGGCTCTTGGCCAAAAGACATTATATCACAAAGAACGAGAGGATGATGGAATGAGAAATCAGAAAATGGTATTCAGACATGCAGATTAAAGGGAATATGTCACCAGATTTTTGTCATCTAATCTGAGAGTAGCATAATATAGGGGCAGAGACCCTGATTCCAGCAAAATGTCACTTACTGGGCTGCTTAGTGTAGTTTTGATAAAATCACAGTTTTTAAGCAGTAGATTACCACTAGAGGACTAGTAAACCTGATGCCAAGTAGTCCTCCATATTTATGATCTCTGTATAACCCCATCCCTACCACTGAATGACAGCTCTTTGTGTGTACACTGTGCATAGTCAGAAAGCAGACAATCAGGTGTGTAGGCGGGGTTATACAGAGCTCAGCATTCAGACAACTGCTATAACTGTTGCAGAGAAAACAGTGATTTTATCAAAATGTCAGCAAGCAGAACAGCAAGTGACAAATCAGGGTCTCAGCCCCTACATTATGCTGCTCTCGGGGTAGGAAAAGCACGGTGACAGATTCCCTCAAAATTGGTAAACAACAATACTATTTCCAATACTTTATTTTCAGCATTTCATTTTTAAACCTACGTGTAGGCTCGAGAGGGGGTACCATGGAGTACTCCATTTTCTTCTATTTCTGTCTTCAATTCTGATAACTGAGAATCTAATTGCTTTTCCAGAAACTGGATTTTGTCACTTGATGAGATTCTATACACCTCACTCATTATCTAAGACAAGGGTAAAACAAAGCAAAAATTGAATAGAGCTTGTGTACAGCAGCTACATACATTATAATAAAAAATGTTTAGTGTAGAGATCTAAAGTTGGGTTTATGTACATCGACTCTTCTATGAAGGCTCATTTTGCAAGTATATGAATATCTTCTTATAGTAAAGGAGACGAGCCATTAAAGATCTCGTCCCTTCTGGGACATTTATTCCATGTCAAGAGAACATGCCATAATTGACCGATAAGTCCCACTTAGGGGACCTATATCTATCTTGAGAATGGGGCCTCAGCGCCCTCTCAGAAATGGAGAGGAGGCCATGCATGTGCAGCTCTCTCCATACATTTCTATGAAGGCTTCAGAAATCTCATAATAGATGTGGGATTCTGCTGGGTCAATAAATGTGAACGGGCGTCTGAGGACACACGTTCACTTTAAATCTATTGCCGTGCGGGAAGCTTCCGGCACAGCAATAGTTAACAGCCGCCAGCCAATCACAGCCCAGCAGCTGATATCAGCGAGCACGTCGCTGGTGTATGACGTCACTGTCATGTGCCAGCGACCGTGCTTCGGGTGATGGGACAGCCCTGAACCGCTGGCGCGGCAAGCTAAGGAGAACTTTTTTGTATTTGATTAACTTTTTTTTTGTAAAACAGCACCATGGGGGCAGGCTGGAGACACTATGGGGGAAGGCTGGAGACACTCACCGGGCCCCAGCGGCAGGATTACGCCGGGTCAATAACTGTAAACGTGCGTCCTCGGAGCAGGCTGGAGACACTATGGGAGCAGGCTGGAGACACTATGGGGGCAGGCTGGAGAACTATGGGAGTAGCCTGGAAACATTATGGGGGCAGGCTGGAGACACTGTGGGGGCAGGCTGGAGACTCTATGGGGGCAGGCTGGAGACACTATGGCGGCAGGCTGGAGACACTATGGGAGCAAGCTGGAGACACTATGGGGGCAGGCTGGAGACACTATGGGAGCAGGCTGGAGACACTATGGGAGCAGGCTGGAGACACTATGGGGGCAGGCTGGAGACACTATGGGGGCAGGCTGGAGACACTATGGGAGCAGGCTGGAGACACTATGGGAGCAGGCTGGAGACACTATGGGGGCAGGCTGGAGACACTATGGGGGCAGGCTGGAGACACTATGGGGGCAGGCTGGAGACACTATGGGGGCAGGCTGGAGACACTATGGGAGCAGGATGGAAACACAATGGGGGCAGAATGGAGAGACATGAGGCAGAATGGAGACAAATGGATACATGGGGGCAGAATGGAGACATGGGGCAGAATGGAGACAAATGGAGACATGGGGGCAGAATGGAGACAAATGGAGAAATGGGGGCAGAATGGAGACATGGGGGCAGAATGGAGACAAATGGAGACATGGGGGCTTAATGGAGCAAATGGAGACATGGTGCAGAATGGAGACATTGGGGCAGAATGGAGACAAATGGGGGCAGGATGGAGACAATTGGGGGAAGAATAGATACATTGGGGGCAGAATAGATACATTGGGGCAGAATGGAGAGACGTGGGGGCAGGATGGAGAGACATGGACGCAGGATGGAAAGACATGGAGGGCAGGATTGAAAGACATGGAGGGCAGGATGGAGACATTGGGGGCAGCATGGAGACAAATGGAGACAAATGGGGGCAGGATGGAGACAACTGGGGGCAGGATGGAGACAAATGGAGACATGGGGGCAGATTGGAGACAAATGGCGACAAAGAGAGGCATTGGGGGCAGCATGGAGACATTGGGGGCAGAATGGAGACAAATGGAGACATGGGGCAGGATGGAGACAGATGGCAGGATGGCGACAAATGGAGACATTGGGGGCAGAATGAAGATACTGGGGGCAGAATGGAGACAATGGGGGCAGGATGGAGACAATGGGGGCAGGATGGAGACAATGGGGGCAGGATGGAGACATTGGGAGCAGGATGTAGACATTGGGGGCAGAATGGAGACATTATTACTGTAAAGACTAATTATGGAGACAATGGGGGCAGGATGGGGACATGGGGGCAGGATGGAGACATGGGGGCAGGATGGGGACATGGGGGCAGGATGGGGACATGGGGGCAGGATGGAGACAATGGGGACAGGATGGAGACAATGGGGGCAGGATGGAGACAATGGGGGCAGGATGTGGGATATTATTACTGCTGTGATGTATTTTATTTTTGAGGTCAGTATTTTCAGTGAGGGGGTGTCCTGTTACTGTGCAGGGCAGCACTATATTTGCTTTTTTTTCTTCATTTGGTGCAGTATAGAAGTTGGGGAAAATTGGGGAATGTGCTCTGGAAGCGATGCTCTAGATAACTGTGTTATTTTATACAGAGACGAGTCCTGGCTGGAAGAAGTGATGGCGGTCTGTGCTGCATGAACAAGAAAAGCGAAGATGAAGGACTTCAACTAGAGATGTCACCGGTGAGTCAGTGTGTTATCTGTACACTGACACTATATATTGTATTCTATGTACAGCGCTCCTGTGTATAATGGCACTTATGGCGATATTAGTATTGTGTACTTTTTAGCAATGATCAGTATTGTAGTATTCGGTCACTATGTGGTGGTAATATATGATCCTGTCATAGTGTGGCAGTATTTGTCCCTTGTATGTGGTATTATTCGGTCACTAAGTGGTGGTAACATGTGGTCTGGTCACGGTGTGGTGGTATTTGTCCCTTGTATGTGGTATTATTCGGTCACTATGTGGTGGTAATATATAGTCTGGTCGTGGTGTGACGGTATTTGTCCCTTGTATGTGGTATTATTCGGTCACTATGTGGTGGTAATATGTGGTCTGGTCATGGTGTGGCGGTATTTGTCCCTTGTATGTGGTATTATTTGGTCACTATCGTGTGGTAATATGTGGTCTGGTATGTGATATTATTGGTCATCTTAAAAGATGTATCTGACACATTCCCATCAATAAAATTATATCTAATAAGAGTATTGGGTATTATAAGAAATGTTTAATAGGTTAAAGTAGAGTAGTGCCCGGCCAGAAGACTCTACCTTGTCCTGGTGGCGGCTTAAAAAATCTTTTGGCCAAAACAAAAGCTGCTGGCTATGTATGTGATCTGGTGTTCGATGGGAACTGTTAATGAGTGATTGGTGAGGAAGTGGTGCAGAAAGTAGAGTTTTTCCAAGAGTGGGCGATGGATCTGTGGAAGGTTTGCTGGATGGAGGCGGAGCTGGGGTGAAGGCGGAGCTTGGGTGGTGCCTGGGCGGAGTCTCAAGGGGGCTCGAAAATTTTGCCAGTATGGGGCCCCAAAATTCCTGGTGGCAGCCCTGATGCATACCACTAGGGATACTGAGGTTCTGTCTTCAACCAGTCAAGACCAGCTTTGAATGCAGAGGTCAATTGTAAATTTTGGTGCTCTTTAGTGCAAATTTGGACTCTTTCCAGCATCGGCTTACCTACAACTGTAACATTTGCTACAAATATCCGGAGACTGGGGAGGTCAGAATTAGAGAAGCAGCATCACATGCATAGTTTATTGATAACTTTTTTTCTGCCTGTACCAGCCATAAGAAAGAGCTCCATACGTAGGCATTTATACAGCTTGTATTGAACTGCTGATTATAATATTATTGGAAAACAAACAATGGAGGACTTGACCTAAAAGTGTCAGAGAGCTGAATCTCTTACCCAGTTCACATTGTAAAAAAAACACTTAAGCACTTCCCATAAAAAGTCTCTGTATGTATGGCTCTAGTATAATCCATTATTTTCACTTGACCTTCATCCACTTCTTGTTGTGAAGGTCAAATGGAAACTCAAGTATTTGGTGAGTTGTTGATGTTGCAGATTTTCAGCAGTATTTCTGCACTGCTCCACAAACCCTGACTCACTCCATGATGGATATATCTGTCATGGGTCGGTAAGGGGTTGAAGACATTCATCGCCAATTCGCAGGATAGAGGACTCCCATTCTCATTTAAAATCTATGGGACTGACTTAAATTAGCTGAATCTTTGGGTTCATACAGATGATCGTATTTATGGTCGGAGTGCGATCCAACAAAACATCAGATGCACGATTTGTATGTGATATTCAGATCACACTCAGCCATGAAAGTCAGTAATTCTGTGGAAAACATTGGACCGCACTCAAATGACATCCAAGTGCGGTGAGATCTTTACAGACTGACAAAATGGAGAAGATGGAGAATTTATTTTCCATCTTCTCCACATCCAAGAAAATTGGATCACACTGTGATTAAATTCTGTGATTAGCATAATTACCCTGATTCTTTCATATGAAAGAAAATACGGCCCTGCGACCTTAGCCTATGAAGGAAGCATCAGGATCCAGTTCTAGGGGAAGTTCCGGCAGTGGGCCTCACAGCAATCAGTCATCTATCACCAATCTTTTGGATAAGTGATAAATGTCTTTAGTGGAAAATTATTTTTAATTCAGGATTTGGAATTCTGGATTTCGGCATGTCCAATCAAATTGTTTTCAGGGGAGATAAGAAGCCACCAGAGAAATATGGCAGTGGCTTATTCCTTTTCATCCATGCTGAGCACATGCACACTTGGTCACAATTTCATTTGCACATTCCTTGTGTCTGTTCTGTTTCTAGGAACAGACAAATGGATGGATGTAATGTTCAAATTGGATTCATGATTGGGGGTTGGGATCAATAAACAACAGCTTCCCGAGTTATATGGCCACATTAAGGCTATGTGCCCATGTTGCGGAAATGAAGCAGAAAATTTCTGCTTAATTTCTGCAAGTAAAAACGCATGCGGAATTCCGCACGCGTTTATCGCGCGATTTCCACATGCGGAATTGCCTTGCGTTTTTTAATGCATTGCAAAAGGCAATTCTGCTTGCGGAAACGCAAAATTAATGAACATGCTGCGGATTTTTGAACGCAGCATGGGCATAGAACTTGCGGAATCCCCTTGGGGACCATGGGGTGCGGATTACAAAGCGTTTTACAAGCGTTTCCGCTGCGGAAATTTCGCATCAAAAACGCTTGTAATCCGCAACGTGGGCACGCAGCCTAAGTCATTACCACTACAGCCCTTCCATCTGTAACAAAAACTACAGAATAGCTGATAACTTGCATATTGCCAGGGGTCTGACCATGCAATTTAGGTTATGATTACATCGGCATTAGAAGGCTTTGCTGAGATTCTCTTGTTTTTTTATTAAAAAGAAAAGCATTATTTCTAATTAAAGCCAGGACCCAAATGTGAATAGAGCCTACTGCAACTCATGCACAAGGCAGTAAATGTCCATTGTAATGTTCTATCCATTCACAAAGACCAGGATTTTTAATAGCACATGAACAGAGTATTAAGCACCTACTGTTATTTCAACCTTATTTACCACAAACCAAATAAACCATAATTAAATTATTAAACAGAAAAAAATGTAATTTAGTCTTTAAAAAAAAAGTGTAATTTAGCTTTCTTTTTCTCCTAAACTTCGTTTGGTATGAAATGATACACGCTTCACCACTTAAAATATTTAAAAAAAAATGCAAGTAACCTATTTTACTTAAAGGGTGCAGAAAATCTGCAACATCAAAAGCACATTGTGAGAATGTAGCCTAAGGCTCCATTCACACTTTCATTTAGACATTCCGTTTATCTGTTTTCCATTTTTAATGTGCAAAACGGATCTGTTGCATGACTGATGCAAATGGCAGGAGACGGACACCATTGATTATTGTGGGGTCCTTCTGGTTTCCATTATGTGTTTTGTTTTTACTACAGAAAAAAAAAGTTTTGCATGATTTACTTTTTCTTCTGCTCTAAAACTTGACAAATAATGGAACCCAGATGGACCCCATAATAATCAGTGGGGACCCTATGAATCAGTTATACAACAGATCTGAAAATTGGACATTAATTCCGTTTTTTCTGTTCCTGAAAAGCAGACAAACGTAATGTCAGAACATAACAGTGTACACAGCCTAATATCGTATAGACCAGTGTCTCCCAAACTCCAGTCCTCACGGCCCCCCACACGTCATGTTTTCAGGATTTCCTTAGTATTATGATAGAATTATTATTAAGGCATCAGAAACTGCCACAGGTTCTCTCACCTGAGCAATACTAAGGAGATCCTGAAAACAAGATGGGTTGGGGTCCGTGAGGACAGGGTTTGGGAAACACTGGTATAGACCATCATGGATGCCACCTAGCTCATGCAGAGGTTGTCACTAAGCTACAGATAGAACAAAATAATCTACAATCTTAACAGAAGATTACCCATGCTAGCACATCTAGTGTTTGTTTGTTTTTTTTAGAGAAAACTGGTCTTAAGCAGTAAAGACACAATTTCTGCTTTTAATACAGATATTAATATTTTACCTTTCATGTTTAAAAACAAATTCTGTAGAGATATGACATATGTAAATAAATGTCCTATATATCGATTTTAGCAGGACAAATATTTACTCCATTACAGAAGGAAGCTTCTTCTGATGATAGTCATACATGCAGTCAATCAATACTGCATATGTCTGCCCCATTACTGCCCTGCATCAAGTCTTTAATACAGTGGTGGAAAATCACAGTGTAAACACATACAAATTATACATGCTCCAGACTGATCCCCCTGCACATCCAGTAGTTTATGTTCAATGACACTTACCAGAGCAGCTTTACTGAACAGGTGCTTAGATTCTCCTTTTTACAAACTCCAAGGAGCAGTCAAAAAGCTTCTAAAGCAGTACACAGAGTTAGCATGAAGCTTGGAGTCTCCATGGCAGCCCAGATACACACAATGGACAGCCAAGGAAGCTGCCGCAGATCAAAGGAAAGTTCCTCTGAGCAATGTAGCTAGCCAGCAGAGGGCACATGAGAGCTATTCAACTCTACATTGAAGATATAGGAAACCGCACATTACGCAAAACTTGGGAGTAAAGGCTATGTGCCCACGATGCAGAATTGAAGCAGAAAATTTCCGCAGCGATTCTGCATGTCCTTGCCAGTAAAAATACATGCAGATTTTACACTTGTTTTTTAAGCATTTTTGCAGCGTTTTTACATGCGGATTTCACTTGCATTTTTCAAATGCATTGTGAAGTCAAATCCGCATGCGGAAACGCACAAATAATGGAAATGCTGCGGATTTTTCTGCAATGATAATCCGCAGCGGAAAATTCCGCAGCATGTGCATAGCACATGCGGATTATCATTGGGGACCATGGGGCATGTATTACCAAGCGTTTTTAAAGCGTTTCCGCTGCAGAAATTCTGCATCAAAAACGCTTGAAAAACGCATGCAGCCTAATTGTGGCACAATTAGGTTTATGTAGAAAGGATGTATTTTGTTTCTTATTTTAATACTTTAATCCCATTATTGGTCAACAGTTGCCAAGTAGATTTATAATAGAATACATAATGGACGTTAATGTACAAGGGCAAGATGTTGATGGACATTTACAGCAGTCTCGGTCAATAGTATATGACAACGTAGCTATGCATCTATATCTATCTACAGTACATTGTATTGTAACATTCCAAATTACATTTTGAAGAGTGGCCGAAGTGGGATTGCACTATATAAATACCCCCTGTAGTTTAGGTAGAAAGTTCAAAGATGGGAGGCTATTTAACCCTTGTGTACTGTTCGGGTTTATTTGTAAAAAAGTTTGTGAAGCTGCAGATTATTTATTATGAGGATCTGCAAATCGTGGTTAGGTGAATTTGATTATGGGTATGCGCTAAATTACCATGCGCAAAGCTCTGCTCCCATGGAGCGCGCTTTGTTTCCCTCCGGCCCTGTTTGGCTGCGTATTGCGCCGCAGCCTGGTATTGTGCAAACGGGGCCGGAGGAAAACAAAGCACGCTCCATGGGAGGGGCGATTTGCGCATGCGTGGGAGGGGAGGCAGAGCAGGGCACGTCACAGGTTCTGTCACAGGGCCCTGTGACCTGCAGGGGAGGGGGGGAATATGGTAATTTAGCACAGAGGCGGCAATTTAGGGGAATAGTAAGCAGATAGGAGGGGTTTGATTGGCGTACCCCGGACGCCAAGCCTCTGGAAAACAGACTTTATAAAACCAGATTTCTCTGCAATCTACTATGGGCCATACAGGTAAGTATAGATTTACTTTTCTATCACCTGTATGGCCATAGTAGAGGTCTGATATCGCCCAAAGGAGTGACACATTCCCTTTAAAATGCAGAAGCTTCTGGAAAAATGCCTCTGGGCAGTCAGCCAATGACTGCAGCTCTAACAGTCACATGGGAGTGGGAGGAGCTAAATCCTGTGAGGTAGTTAAGGATTGAAGTGGCAGTTGGTGGTCAGACATTTTGAAAAGAAGAAGCCATTTTGTAGGTGAAGGAGTTACCTACCTTCTCCCTGACTGCTGTGCTTAAAAAGGGGACAGACACAATAAGGGGAGCTGATAGTCTTCATACTAGGAAGATTACAATTACACCTGTAGGAGGAAAAATTACCTCAGGGCAGGAACAGAGCACAGTGCTGAGGAAGAAATACTCAGATTTGATGAAACCAGAGGTTACCGAGATCTGCCTGTCTGCAGGTACACAGCAGTCTTCAACCGTGAGTGTAATCCTGTACCTCAGTTCCCTACTGTTTGTGAATAAGATTTTGCCCCATTATCCTCAGTAAAGAGACTTCTGTTTATATACTTAAGGCTTCTTTATGACTGGGGCTCGGGTGCACAGACTACTACCACCATAATCGCCCTCTACCTGGAGGTATTTACTGGAAAAACATTATATTGTGGAGTTTCATGTGGGTGTGTAATTTGAGAAGAGAGGACTCTTCTGACAGAGAACTGGCCACAGCGAGATACATTGTATACTGCAAGGAGTACAGCACCCTGCTATACACCACATGAGATTACCACAAGAACTGGCGTCACAAACAGGATTTACCTCTGTGCTTTATATTTATTGAAGACTAAGTTAATAAATACTGCTGATATTGAGGGAAGTTGAAGAGAAAATTACCTCAGAAAGTGTCAGTCTTTTCTGCTGTAAAGAATTTGTACTGCACCACAGCTGTTGTTGGACTGTACACATCCCAGTGGCTGCTTTATTGGGAACAGTGTTCTGATTTGATTGTAATACCCTATGATTTAAACTATGTTTTTGTGGCGCCCCCTGAGGGTTCAGTCGCCACAGGGGTGCTACAACTGGTGGTGCCTCACTCTCTGGTAAGGAAAGGAGTACAGCCCGAGACCCCAACACTTGCATCCAACACTACACTGCTCCAGGCCGGCTGGAAGGGCAAGATGCACTGTGTTCTGCTGAGCCCTGTCCCTGGCTGGAGTTGGGGGGAACCAGAGTGAGGGGGAACCAAGTAGTGGATGTGGGTGGAGGAAGAAGTTTAGGGGAGCATTTGTTAGGAGTATAAAAAGGGGGAGCCATCTTAGTTAGGTGTGGAGTGAGAAAGAGAAAGTAAGCTAGAAGGAGAGGAGCAGGTGCTCTACAGGAGCTCTGCTCCAGAGTGGGCCTAGTAAATGAGGCCCAGCAGAAGAGAGAAAGAGGAGAGGAGCAGAGGAGGAAGGCTCCGGTAACTGCAGGGGTCCCAGGGGTACGGAAGGAGCTGGAAGCCACCCATATGCTCTAATCTGTCAAGTGTCAGAGGGACCAGGCCGCAAGAAGGGAACAGGTCACTGGGCTAGTCGTGTCACTTCAAGTCTCGGCTAGGAAACTGGAGGCTTCTGACTTTTATGGTGCAGTTGCCATACTCGCATTCTAGCAGCCAAGAAAGGTAGCCATGTAGGACCAGGGAACTCCAGGTGTCTCTGAAGGATCCGAGGACGCCATCTTGGGGCTCAGTTTGCGAAGCGCAGGGCAGGAGGGAGAAGACCCAGCGCGGAAAGTCGGCTGAGGAAAGGAACATATAAAAAGGGGGTCCCGATAAGTACTCTCGAATTGCCGGAGGGACTTCTGAACCCCTGCTTGGTGAACGCAGCGCAACGCGGGAAGCAGTAACAAGTACAGTGTACCCGAGGAACCTAAAAAGAACTGTGAGTAAAATCGGACGACCGCATTCCACTGTCTGTCGGTTATTGCCGCTTTGCCATCATCCCTCCTACGTTACAACACCCTGCATCACATCCATCAACACTGCCCCAGGGGGCCCGCTTCGCCTGTGGGGAGTAGAAACATCCCGGCTGCCATTCCATCACCCCCGGAGGTCTGCAGCAGCGCCGGTAACTATTACCGGAAACCACAGGTGGCGTCACGAAACAAACTGTTAAACAACACTAAAACCCCCTTTTTAAAGAGTGACCCCAGGGTACTGGCCCGGGAGCCGACTGCCGTGAGATCCCAAGAAGGTAAAGGCCCGGGTACCGAGTTTCCCCCATATCCCCCCCTGGGCGAGTCATTTTCCATTATTGCGCAGATATTTTGTATATAAAGTTGGTGCCCTACAGAAATGAGCAACTGAAGTTGAAATTTTCTCCACTGTACCTCAACAAAGAGGGGAGAGACATACAGCAGCCAGAAAGGTAAGAGGAATTACTGCTTTATACATACAGTGTTGTAAACATGTCTTCAGAAGAGGAGAGTGAAGTGACTAGCCCATCAACTCCTATGGCTCAAGAAATGCCATTAACAATGTCTTATTACTTTGGGGCACCCTGGCTTCCCAGCTACAGTGGAGAACCCCACACATTAAAGGACTTTAAAGAGAAAATGCAGGCAATGTTCAGACTGTACCCAGTGAGCCCTGCACAAAAAGTAGAGCTATTGATTGGTCAGCTAGGGGGCACTGCACTAAGGCAAGTTAAGTCTTGGCCTCCGAGTAGAAAGAAAACTCCTGAACAGATACTAGACAGGTTAGGAGTTACATTGGAAACCAAAACCCTGACAGAGTTAAAGATGAGATTCTTCGGGAAAAGACAACAGTCCCATGAATCTTTAAGAGATTTTGCCCTCAGTTTACGGGAAGCCTGGTGTGCCCTTAACCAAAACTGAGTAGACTCAATTATCAGGATATCCTCCAAGAGTCCCAATGTGCTATCCAAGTGAAACCTTCCCTAAGTGCAGAAACTAAGAAGGAGTGGTGGCACGAACTCGACATTGGCACTGAAGAGACCCCCGTTGAGCAAAAAGATGGAGTACTTAGAGTTGCCAAAGAATATCAACATATATTCAGCAAGTTTGCCTTTGACTTCGGGGGAGTCCGTACAATCGAACACCCCATTTCCACTAGTTCCCATCCTCCAATCAAAGAGAAGTACCGATCTATACCTCCATCCATGTACCAGCCAGTAAAAAAGATGATAAAAGAAATGAAAGATGCTGATGTGATTAACCCCTTAACAACATTAGACGTACTAATACGCGTCTGTGCCCTCGGACTTAAGAGCCAGACCCGTATTAGTACGTCATCACGCTGTGCGGGCGCGATCGCCGCCGGGTGTCAGCTGATTGTCACAGCTGGCACCCGGTACTATGTGCAGGGAGCAGTCACGCACCGCTCCCAGCACATTAACCCCCGCAAGGCTGCGATCGAAGTCGATCGCAGCATTGCGGTGGCAAGGGGAGGTGATCGCAGATACTCACCTCCTCTTCCGACCTCCAGCGCTGTCTGCCGTGGCTTCCAGGATGTTGCCATGACGACCCGATGTCGTCATGACAACATCCGGGTCACCAGACAACAGGAAGATTGTTTGGACATGCGCAGTGCATCTCCAAACTATCTTCTCCCTGTCCAGCGCTGACAGCCTGCATGGCACAGGGATGGTGCTGCATTCCTGTGCTATGCAGGCGATCAGAATAAAAAAAGTGAAAGTCCCAGAGTGGGACAGAATAAAAAAGTGTAAAAACACCCAGAAAGTGAAAAAAAAAATTGTAAAAATATAAAAAAAAAATAAAAAAAATAATCCACCAAAAATAAAAATTTAATGTACCCATCAATAAATATTATTATAAAAACAAAACAAAACAATAAAAGTACACATATTTGGTATCGCCGCGTCCGGAACAACCTGACCTATAAAACTGTCCCACTAGTTAACCCCTTCAGTGAACACGGTAAAAAAAAAAAAAAAACGAAACAAAAAACAATGCTTTATCATCATACCGCCAAACAAAAAATGGAATAACACGCGATCAAGAAGACTAATATAAATAAAAATGGTACCGCTGAAAACGTCATCTCGTCCCGCAAAAAACAAGCCACCATACAGCTCGATCAGCCGAAAAATAAAAAAGTTATAGCTCTCAGAATAAAGCTATGCTAAAAAATAATTTTTTCTATAAAATTGCTTTTATTATGTAAAAGTGCAAAACATAGAAAAACAATATAAATGTGGTACTGCTGTAAACGTACTGACCCGAAGAATAAAGCTGCCTTATCAATTTTACCACACGCTGAACAGAATAAAAAAAAAAAAAAAACAATTCCTGAATTGTTGGTTTTTGTTTATTCTGCCTCCCAAAAATCGGAATAGAAAGCGATCAAAAAATGTCACGTGCCTGAAAATGGCACCAATAGCGTCAACTCATCCCGCAAAAAAACAAGCCATCACATGACTGTCTGCCAAAATCGGGAAAAATTATAGCTCTCAAAATATGGCGATGCAAAAACTAGATTTTACAAAAAATGCGTCTTTTAGTGTGTGACAGCTGTCAGTCATAAAAACCCCATATGATTCTGATATCACTGTAATCGCACCGACCCGAAGAATAAAGTCATCTAATCACTTATACCGCACGAGGAACGGCGTAAAAAATAAACTCTCTGGTTAGGGTTGGGCTGGGTTTGGGGTTAGGGTTGGGGTTAGGGTTGTGATTTTTTCAAAAGTAAGAAAAAAAGATGACGATATGGCGACTAGTGTTGAGTGCAAGTGCTCGCTACTTGAGTTTGCATCGGGTGCTCGAGTATGCATTGAGTATCGTGGGTATTTGAGTGAAATGCTCGAGTCTCCGCCCCATATGCTTCGCGGCCAAAAAAACTTTGCGGGGATTGCCTGCCATGCACGAGCGATCCCCGCATGTTTTTTTTTCGGTGTCTAATAACCGTGAAACATGCGGGGCAGGGACTCAAGCATGTCACTCGAGCACACGCAGTACATGGTGCATACCTGAGTATCCGATGCAAACTCAAGTAGCGAGCACTTGCGCTCAAGACTAATGACAACTTATTCAATATGATGACCTGATGCTATCAAATTCTGTGTCGTACCTCTGGGTTCAAAATGTTCACTATACACCTTAATAAAATCCTTGAGGGGTATAGTTTCCAAAATGGGGTCACTTGTGGGGGAGCTCCACTGTTTAGGCACATCAGGGGCTCTCCAAACGCGACATGGTGTCCGCTAACAAACTGAATGGAAAATCGGCTCAAATTGTTAGCGGACGCCATGTTGCGTTTGGAGAGCCCCTGCGTGCCTAAACATTGGAGCTCCTCCACAAGTGACCCCATTTTGGAAACTAGACCCCCCCAAGGCACCTATCTAGATGCATAGTGAGCACTTGGAACCCCCAGGTGCCTCACAAATTGATTCGTAAAAATGAAAAAGTGTTTTTTTTTTCACTTTTTCATTTTTACGAATCAATTTATGAAGCACCTGGGGGTTCCAACTGCTCACTATGCATCTATATAGGTGCCTTGGGGGGGTCTAGTTTCCAAAATGGGGTCACTTGTGAGGGAGCTCCAATGTTTGGGCACACAGGGGCTCTCCAAACGCAACATGGTGTCCGCTAACAATTTGAGCCGATTTTCCATTCAATTTGTTAGCGGACACCATGTTGCATTTGGAGAGTCCCTGTGTGCCCAAACATTGGAGCTCCCCCACAAGTGACCCCATTTTGGAAACTAGACCACCCAAGGCACCTATCTAGATGCATAGTGAGCACTTGGAACCCCTAGGTGCTTCACAAATTGATTCGTAAAAATGAAAAAGTGAAAAAAAAAACACTTTTTCATTTTTACGAATCAATTTGTGAAGCACCTGGGGGTTCCAAGTGCTCACTATGCATCTAGATATGTGCCTTGGGGGGTCTAGTTTCCAAAATGGGGTGACTTGTGTGGGAGCTCCAATGTTTAGGCACATCAGGGACTCTCCAAACGCAACATGGCGTCCGCTAATTATTCAAGCAAATTTTACAATCAAAAAGTCAAATGGCGCTCATTCCCTTCTGAGCCCTGCCATGCGCCAAAACAGTGTTTTTTCCCCACATATGGGGTATGCGTGCCCAGGGGAAATTGCACAACAAATTTTGGGGTCCATTTTTTCTTGTTACCACTGTGAAAATAAAAAAAATTGGGTCTAAAGTAACATTTTTGTGAAAAAAGTTAAATGTTCATTTTTTTCTTCCACATTCCAAAAATTCCTGTGAAGCACCTGAAGGGTTAATAAAGTTCTTAAATGTGGTTTTGAGCACCTTGAGGGGTGCAGTTTTTAGAATGGTGTCACTTTTGGGTATTTTCTGTCATAAAGACCTCTCAAAGTGACTTCAAATGTGATGTGGTCCCTAAAAAAATGGTTTTGGAAATTTTGTTGGAAAAATGAGAAATCGCTGGTCAACTTTTAACCCTTATAGCTCCCTAACAAAAAAAATTTTGGTTCCAAAATTGTGTTGATGTAAAGTAGACATGTGGGAAATGTTATTTATTAACTATTTTGTGTGACATATCTCTCTGATTTAAGGGCATAAAAATTAAAAGTTTGGAAATTGCAAAATTTTCTAAATTTTCGCCAATTTTCCATTTTTTTCACAAATAAACGCAAGTGATATCGAAGAAATATTACCACAATCATGAAGTACAATATGTCACGAAAAAACAATCTCAGAATCAGGGGGATTCGTTGAAGCGTTCCAGAGTAATTACCTCATAAAATGACAGTGGTCAGAATTGTAAAAATTGGCCTGGTCATTAACGTGCAAACCACCCTCGGGGGTTAAGGGGTTAAGGACAGTCCGAGTCCTTGGGCCGCACCAATTGTTCTTGTCAAAAAGAAGGATGTGAGTATTCATTTTTGTGTGGATTATCGCAAACTTAACAATATTACCCACAAACATGCATACCCCCTGCCCAGAATAAAAGAATCATTGACTGCCATGAAATCATCAGCCTATTTCTCCACCCTAGATCTCACCAGCGGGTACTGGCAAATACCAGTGGGACCAAGAGAAGACTGCATTCACTACCCCCATGGGTTTGTTTGAATTTAACTGCATGCCCTTCGGCCTGTGCAATGCCCCAGGATCCTTCCAGAGACTCACAAGAATTTTTAAACTGTGCTACTGTATTTAGATCATGTAATTATCTATTCCAAAACCTACAAGGAACATCTCCAGCATCTTGCTGAGGTGTTTGAAGTCCTAGCAGAGCATGGCCTGAAAGTCAAACCGTCCAAATGCCATCTTCTAAAATCCAAGGTTCAATAACTAGAGCACGTAGTTAGTGCGGAAGGAGTTATTCCAGATCCTGAGAAGATTGTTGTGGTAAAAGACTGGCCTATCCCAACTACCATTCAAGAAGTCCGCGGATTCCTCGGATTTGCTAGCTACTACAGAATATTCATCAAAAACTTTACTCGGATTGCTGCCCCCTTACAAGACCTCCTAAAAGGACAACCGTGCCGGAAGATGTACAAAAGCTCCTCCATTCAATGGACTTCAGAGCTAGAACAGTCCTTCCAAGAACTTAAGATGAAGTTAACTGAAGCCCCAATCCTTGCCTATCCGGACTACAATATCCCCTTCCACCTGTATACATATGCCAGCCATATGGGACTAGGTGCAGTGTTAGCTCAGGTCCAAGATGACAAAGAAAAAGTTATAGCTTATGCCAGTATATCCCTCCGGCCAACTGAGAAAAATGATCAGAACTACAGTTTGTTTAAGTTGTAATTCCTTGCATTAGTGTGGGCCGTCACTAAAAAATGTAAGTATTACTTGGTTGCAACCCCCTTCATCGCTTTCAATGACAATAACTCATTGTCCCAGTTACAGACTGCTAAACTTGGAGCCCTTGAGCAGAGATGGGCCTCTTGCCTGGCCAACTACCAATTTATCCTGAAGTACCGAGCAGGCCGATCAAATGCTAATGCTGATGCCCTGTCCAGGTTGCCCACAACAGAAACACCCCGTTATAACGAAGACAAGTGGGAAGAAGTAGAAATGCCTACCTTCTACTTCTATGTCACCAAACAGAAAGTGCGGAGAGTAGTGATGAGCGAGTGACGCGCCCCCTGGGCTGTGGGGTACTTGGCAGCCGGGCCTCTGTGGATGCCGGTGGGGGATATCACAGTGGCGGTGACCTGGTCCGTGACCCAGGGCGGTCAGTAAAAGGGGAATATTTATAGGGGATTTAAAGTGTTTGTAATAAGTTCGTGACGCCACCTGTGGTGTCTGGTAAGGATTACCAGCGCTGCGACAGTCCTCAGAGGCAGGTGTTTGGGTAGCTTGGTTAGGACGGCTCCCCACAGGTGGAGCAGGCCTCAGGGCAGTGTAGGGGTAGATGGTAGATGCGGGGGAGAGACAGCAGGACGGTCCCGGAGGAAAGACGGACACTTACACGGGGGTAAGCTTCAGTACCTTTACTGGTGATGATGCAGGCACGGTCCAGGGTACTCCGGACGAAGGGCGCACTTTTGGACTCTCCCCAGTGAGCGGGTATAGGGCCTCCTGATCCGTGGTTTTACTCACTAAGCTTCTGGCCTGCCTGGAACTAGGCCTAGCTTGGTTACTGTCTCTCTCTTGCACCTGCTGACCTGGTGGTAGGGCCTTCTTTTGGAGATCAATCTCCCTGGACGCTGGCGCCTCCGTGACTCCTAGCCCTGGTACTGTAGTCAGCGTTTGGTGAACCTGGGACCTGTAGTCCTCCAGGGGTTCCGGTGGTCCCTACTGGGTATAAAGGGTCCCTGTAGGCGCGGACCCGGTGTCCGGTATATATCTCTCGGGGTAAGTCTGGTATGCTCCTCTGCCCCCTCGCTACTTCTTCCTTCCCCTCTCGCCTTTGGCCACACTCAGGGCTGTAGGCCTTGGCTCGCCTAAGCACTGCAGCCAGCGTGCTGCCTCTTCGCTGCTTTCTGAGCGTCAGCACGCTCTCAGACTCTCCCTGTCTGACTGAACTCACTTCTGAAACTGAGCTGCCTGGCTCCACCCTCCCATATATACAGTATAGACCAAAAGTTTGGACACACCTTCTCATTTAAAGATTTTTCTGTATTTTCATGACTATGAAAATTGTACATTCACACTGAAGGCATCAAAACTATGAATTAACACATGTGGAATTATATACTTAACAAAAAAGTGTGAAACAACTGAACATATGTCTTATATTCTAGGTTCTTCAAAGTAGCCATCTTTTGCTTTGATGACTGCTTTGCACGCTCTTGGCATTCTCTTGATGAGCTTCAAGAGGTAGTCACCGGAAATGGTCTTCAAACAATCTTGAAGGAGTTCCCAGAGATGCTTAGCACTTGTTGGCCCTTTTGCCTTAACTCTGCAGTCCAGCTCACCCCAAACCATCTCGATTGGGTTCAGGTCTGGTAACTGTGGAGGCCAGGTCATCTGGCGTAGCACCCCATCACTCTCCTTCTTGGTCAATTAGCCCTTACACAGCCAGGAGGTGTGTTTGGGCCCATTGTCCTGTTGAAAAATAAATGATGGTCCAACTAAACGCAAACTGGATGGAATAGCATGCCGCTGCAAGATGCTGTGGTAGACATGCTGGTTCAGTATGCCTTCAATTTTGAATAAATCTCCAACAGTGTCACCAGCAAAGCACCCCCACACCATCACACCTCCTCCTCCATGCTTCACGGTGGGAACCAGGCATGTAGAGTCCATCCGTTCACCTTTTCAACGTCGCACAAAGACACGGTAGTTGGAACCAAAGATCTCAAATTTGGACTCTTCAGACCAAAGCACAGATTTCCACTGGTCTAATGTCCATTCCTTGTGTTCTTTAGCCCAAACAAGTCTCTTCAGCTTGTAGACTGTCCTTAGCAGTGGTTTCCTAGCAGCTATTTTACCATGAAGGCCTGCTGCACAAAGTCTCCTCTTAACAGTTGCTGAAGAGATGTGTCTGCTGCTAGAACTCTGTGTGGCATTGACCTGGTCTCTAATCTGAGCTGCTGTTAACCTGCGATTTCTGAGGCTGGTGACTCGGATAAACTTATCCTCAGAAGCAGAGGTGACTCTTGGTCTTCCTTTCCTGGGGCGGTCCTCATGTGAGCCAGTTTCTTTGTAGCGCTTGATGGTTTTTGCAACTGCACTTGGGGACACTTTCAAAGTTTTCCCAATTTTTCGCACTGACTGACCTTCATTTCTTAAAGTAATGATAGCCACTCGTTTTTCTTTACTTAGCTGCTTTTTTCTTACCATAATACAAATTCTAACAGTCTATTCAGTAGGACTATCAGCTGTGTATCCACCAGACTTCTGCACAACACAACTAATGGTCCCAAACCCATTTATAAGGCAATAAATCCCACTTATTAAACTTGACAGGGCACACCTGAGAAGTGAAAACCATTTCCGGTGACTACCTCTTGAAGCTCATCAAGAGACTGCCAAGAGTGTGCAAAGCAGTCATCAAAGCAAAATGTGGTTACTTTGAAGAACCTAGAATATAAGACATATTTTCAGTTGTTTCACACTTTTTTGTTAAGTATATAATTCCACATGTGTTAATTCATAGTTTTGATGCCTTCAGTGTGAATGTACAATTTTCATAGTCATGAAAATATAGAAAAATCTTTAAATGAGAAGGTGTGTCCAAACTTTTGGTCTGTACTGTATATCCCTAACGGGCTCCCTCTGGTGGTCTGAGGTGGTAGGCTGGAGGTGTGTGAATGTGTGAGGGCCTCTTGTGGAGAAGTCCATCCATGCACCCTTCTGGGTTCTGTGGCACCAGTGCACAGCAGGGCGCCACACGAGCATACTCGCAAGTACTCGGTACTCGCCCGAGCATTTCAGTACTCGAGATGCTCAGAGCTCGCCAAGTACTTTTGAGATGCTTGGGCGGATGCTCGGGTCCCCTCCCTGCATGTTTGGTGATCTTTAGAGCGCCAATCAACATGCACGGATTGTCTGCCACACACTGTAATGCCGCAGCCATGTTGGTTGTGGCATTAAAATGATTGGCTGGCCCCACAGCGTCATCAGGTCTATATCAGACTGGGCGCTGCCGTGTTCATCACAGTCTACTCCGCAATCAGGCAGTGTAGGGAGAGGTGCTGCTGAGCTAGGGAGAGATTTGGTTGTTTATTAGTTAGTGTAGGTATTCCACAAGATTCTCTACATATCCATCTCAACTAACAGTCCTTCTGAGGACTAATCCAGCTGCAGAGATATCAGTGTTAGGCAGGCAGGCAGGGTATATAGCAGACTGCAGTGCACATAGCGAGAGGGTCCATTCCAGTTCTGTCTGCTGGTGCTTTTACAGATATTTGTAGAAATAGCCCCAGGTATCAGGGGCCAGGAATAATTTTTGTTTGATCTTAATCCTGATTATTTGCTTAAAAAGCAATCCAGAGAACATTGTTGTTCCGCGCCATTTTCTTGTTGGCACTGCAGAATACAGCCAGGTCCTTTCCATATTGCGGCGCTAAAAATCCAGCTATTTAAAACTGTGGTTTGTCTGTCACACGGATCACATATAATTGCGCTGAAAATTCTGCCATTTCTGGCCTCCATTGAAATTTTGTTGCAGTGTGTCAGCGAAGTTATTGACACGAGATCGCTGTTAAAAATAGTTACCTACAGGCCAGCTATTTAAAACTGTGGATTGTCCATCACACGGATCACATATAATTGTGCTGAAAATTCTGCCATTTCTGGCCTCCAATGAAATTTTGTTGCAGTGTGTCAGCAAAGTTATTGACACCAGTTTGCTGTTAAAAATAGTTACCTTCGGGCCAGCTATTTAAAACTGAGGTTTGTCCATCACACGGATCACATATAAGTTTGCTCTAAATTCAGCCATTTGTAGTGAGGAAGATATTGTCCTCCAATTAAAATGGGCAAGGCGCGTGGCAAGGGATGGGGAACTGGACGTGATGGTGATGGTGCATGCAGAGGCCGTGGGCAAGCTAAAATTGTGCCACAACAAACACCCACATCTTCTCGCCCAACCTTCCTGTCCCAATTACTAGGGGATCGCAGCACACCACTATTGAACCTAGAGCAGTGTCAAAAGGTTGTTGGTTGGATAGCGGATAATGCTTCCTGTCACTTTGCCACCACCACCACCACCACCACCACCCTGTCTTCCACACGGTCAAGTCTCAGCAGCCGTGAGTCTGGACCGCATATTCCTCACCCTGATCCTCCTTGCTCCCACCATGCTGAGTGCCCGGAGACAACTGATCCCACACTTGGAGTCTCCGAAGAGCTGTTCACTTTTCCATTTATAGATTTGGGCCTCTCGCCTGGTCCACTTTAAGCGGCGCAAGAGGAGATCACATGTAGCGATGCCCAAATATTTGATCAGCCACGGTCATACGAAGGCAACGGTGGGAAAGTGTCACAAGAGGTGGACGATGATGAGATACAATTGCCGGAAAGTCAGGAGGAGGACCAGGGTGTGGAAGTGGAAGACGAGGTGGTGGATGATATAGTAACTGACCCAACCTGGCAGGAGGACATGCAGAGCGAGGACAGCAGCACACAGGGGAAGGGAGGCAGAGCACCCCAACAGGCAGGAAGAAACAGTGTGGTGGCTGCAGACAGAACCATTTCCCTTAACACCAACACGATGGAAGTTGCCAGTACAATTGTTAGGTCTTCCCTAGTCTGGTTGTTTTTTAAAGACTCTGCCGATAACCTCAAAAAGACCATTTGCACCACCTGCCAGGCCAGCATCAGCATGGGTAGCAAAACTACCAGCTTGACCACCACCAGCATTATCAGGCACATGGCAGCAAAGCACCTGACTTTGTGGGCCGAACCACAGGATCCAGGAACAGTGTCTGCGGGTGACACCACTGCTTCTTCCGCTGTTGTGCGTGCAAGCCAATCCCCTGTCCATAATGCATGCGAAGATGCCTCCTGCCCTGCACCTGTCGTTGCACACTCTCAACTAGCACCATCAGCAAGCACGTCCTTGTCCCAGTGCAGTGTTCAGTTGTCCATACCCCAGTCCTTGAAACGCAAGCGCAAACACGCAGCCAATGCCACACTACTAAATTCCCACATTTCGCGACTGCTTGCGCTCGAAATGTTGCCTTTCAGGCTTGTGGAGATGGAAGTTTTCCGCAACCTGATGGTGGCGTCCGTCCTTCGGTACTCAGTCCCCAGCCGCCACTATTTCTCCCGGTGTGCCGTCCCCACATTACACAAGCATGTGTCCCACAACATTAGCCGTGCCCTCAACAATGCAGTTACTGGGAAAGTCCACCTAACCACAGACACATGGACAAGTGCTTGTGGGCAAGGACGGTACATCTTGCTGACGGCACACTGGGTTAACATAGTGGAAGCGGGGACCCGGTTGGATCTTGGGACAGAACACATTCTCCCGACACCGAGGATTGCGGGCCCTAGATAAATCAGGGTTGCTCCCACAGTCTACAGCTCCTGCACCTCATCCTCCTCAGCTTCCTCCTCCTCTTCAGCCTCCATCTCCGAAATGACCACATCAGTCACAAGCTGGAAGCACTGCAGCACTGCCTCAGCCAAGCGGCAACAGGCTGTGCTGAAGCTAATATGCTTAGGTGACAAACCGCACAATGCTGAAGAGTTGTGGACAGCTCTGAAAGAGCATGCAGATCTGTGGCTGACACCACTGAACCTACAGCCAGGCATGGTTGTATGTGACAATGGCCTGGTGGCGGCTCTGAGGCGAGGCGAGCTCACACATGTACCATGTCTGGCCCATGTGATTAACCTCGTGGTTCAGCGGTTTCTCAAAACCTACCCGGAGCTGCCGGATCTGCTTGTGGTTAGTCGTCCTCTTGTGTGACAGTCATTACTGGTTGGTGACACTTCTAGACCCACCCTACAAGGAGATCTTTCTATCTCTTATTCCTGAAGCGGACAGGTCTACAAAAATGGGGCAGTAGCAGAAGGCCCTTGTTGCGGAATTATTAAAAAAATTCCCATCTGAAAACGCTGGCGGCAGAGGTCACAGTTCGTTGGACAACCAAGGAGTACAGGCTAGAGAGACACAAATGCAATCCGGCAGAGGCAGGGGAACACTGTCAAGGTTCTGGGAGAGTTTTCTCAGCCCCTCCCATCACACAGGCCCTGAGGCGCGGGGTACTCTCACAAGGAGTGCAAAGTTTGGGAAGATGCTGAGGGAGTACCTTGCCGACCGTACCAACGTCCTCCGTGATTCCTCTGTGCCTTATAATTATTGGGTATCCAAGCTGGACACGTGGAATGAACTGACTCTCTATGCCTTGGAGGACTTGGCCTGCCACCAGCGGTTTATCAGAGCGGGTTTTTAGTGCTGCTAGTGGAATTATAACTGATAAGCGCATCCGCCTGTCAACTGAAAATGCTGACACGCTGACTCTTATAAAAACGAACAAGGGCTGGATTGGGCCAGACTTCTCAACACCACCGAATGATAGCAGCATAACAAACTCAAATCCAGTGTCTTTTTTTGGGAGGTGTATTCCCATGCACCTTTTCACACTCACACATGGGTATACACTTCCTGATTTGGGCTATTTGCTCTTGTCTTCCTCCTTCTTCTCATCCTCCACCACAATATCACCAGGGTGACAGTGGTCTGTGACGCAACACCCACATAATTTTTTTAAAGGGTGTTTATAATGCCCGTAAAAGAAATATTTTATACAGTATGTTCATGTATACCCCCCAAGGGTAAATGTTTGTCAGCCCATACACTTAGTGCATGGGCATTACAAGTATAGGAGAACCGCTCCTTTCTAATGGGAACATTTTTTTATGAGGCCCTCCTCCACGTCTTTTCCAAGGGGCATTGAAGTGCCTCCCAATTTTTGGCAGCCCTTGCATTCACTCCATAGGCCAACACTATGGGAGACCCACTTCCTAATAATGGGAACATTTTGTCATGAGGCCCTCTACGTCTCTTCCAAGGGGCATTTGAGTGCCTCCCAATTTTCGGCTGCCCTTGCATTCACTGCATAAGCCAAAACTATTAGAGCAAATCCTATAAAGAGAAGGAAATACCACAAATTTCAAAAAATAAATCCTAATACCTCAAGCTCTGAATGCAAACCACAAAAGAAAGGTATAAAGGGACTACAATATTATCAAGTATTATTCATATATTTTATTACATTCAAATACAGACAAATAAAAACAGACAACAAGACAAAGATTTAAAAATGTATAAAACATAAATTAAATACAGCTCAGGAGGGGGGAATGGGATTCTCACAATAAATGTTGAACACGGATCTCCTCTATGAAAGAGTGTATATATTTGCGTACCAGCCAAATTTAATTAACAGTAATTAACAATAATTAAATATACATGATCACCTCTAATAGCAGCAACAATTGAAGATAGATGTAAATATTATAAAGATCACCAATGGGTAACAAAAAAATCAATATATATAAATTAACATAAAGTGCTTGTGCAATAAATATACATATATAAATATATATATATATATATATATATATATATATATATATATATAAATAAATATGTATAAATTAATTACCAGGTGTATGAGGTAATTCCCTGACGAAGCGAGGAGTGAAACGGCGTTTGAGTGGTGTGAGGGGGCCGGGGTATGTCTCCAATGTTATTTTTACCATCATGGTCTCCTTTGTTTATTACATCATTTATGTAACCCCCTGTTCTGGGGTTTGGACATGATTTGTATCTCTGCAGCCAAAACCTTTTTGAAGGCTCTTTTTCTCTAGCAGCATTTAATTATTGTATCCCCTTTTTTTGGTATTCATATGTGGCATCCCAGGGGTCTGGTTACCATAGTAATAGAAATATTACGTCTGAGAGCAAGTGGGAGGTTTCCTGGTCTGGAGCCCTTAAGCATGCAACACCTCCTGCCCAGTCCTGGGTCTGGGGCGGGGTTAGGAGAGAACAAGCAGACACAGGGAAAGTAACAGCAGGAGCTCTGTAGGAGCAGGAGCTGAGACCAGGGGCTGGAGCTGAGCAGAGCTCGCCCTGGCAGAAGAATCTAAGTACCGGACACCGGAGTCCGAGGCTGTGGGAACCTCTAAGTCCAGCAGCAGAAACCAGCCGGCAGGGGATTCCAGGTCCTCTGGCCATAGAAGCCCGGAGGCTCAGTCACAAGGAAGGGACCAGCACCGCCATCGAGGAGCGGAAGCTATCAGAAGGCCCCAAGTCACCAGCCATACGGGTGAGCACCACACGGTATACTCAGGGACGTGGGCTACTTCCACTCGCTTACAGCAAGGTAGCCAGGAAGAGTGCAGATAGACGGGGAGGCCTACAACTCCACCTGGCCATGGGAACTCCTGTTTGTTCACAGACTGACCAGGCCCCTTATACTAGCCAGTACTCCCGGGAGGGTCTGCCTTAATATCATAAGTAAAGACCCTGAACTGCACTGCAAAGACTCTGAGTCGTTCCTGCTTTCTCACCGCATACAGCACTACTAGTACTGGGACGCCCGCGCACCATCACTCCCATCATCCACATTCCCTGCCCTGAGGCCATACTCTTCCCGTGGGGAGTTATCCCATTTTTAGCTGCGCACACCACACCAGCCTCAGCGGACTGCCTCGCAGCGGCGGTACACCCTGACCGCAATCCACGGGTGGCGTAGTCGGACAATTAACCTAAAACCCATAAAGGACTGCCACTGGTTTGACCACCCTGAGCCATGGGACCGGGTCGCCGCCACGGAGACTACAGCCCCCAGAGACCCGGCTCCGGGTATCACGCCCAGGGGGTGCGTCACATACACCTGGTAATACCCGAGTATTCTAATGTGCTCGACCCGAGCAATGAGCACCCGAGCATTTTAGTGCTCGCCCATCACTAGCGGAGAGTCGAAAGAAACCCAGTTTCAGAACCTAGCCCCAAATCCACAGTGAGTCACGATTGGGCTGAAATCAAGGAGAGCTGGACTTTCAGAACTCTACGGAAGTTGCTAGACTCTAGACCCCCAAAACTGCCCGTGGGCTACAAACAATCTGACCCAGAACTTTGTCGATTATGGTGACAGAAAAAACGTCTGCAGTTCCACAAAGGAGTGCTTTTTCGACGCACCGTGAACCCTCACACTCACGAGAGAGTGTTTTAAGTAGTCGTACCCAGACAAGATGCCAGCCTCATCATACAGGCCTACCACAACCAATCAGGACACTTTGGCTGCCAAAAGAGAACGCTTCTATTGGATAGGAATGCGCCAAGACATTGAGAAATGGTGCAGAGAATGTGTTTCATGTACTCTAAGTAGCCGAGAAGGTATGGATCAAAGTGTCCCGCTGAATCCCATTGAAACTCACCATCCTCCGGAGCTTGTTGCTCTTGACCATGTCAAATTGCAACCCAGTCGTATTGGATACCTCCATGTTCTGACCATTATCGACCACTACACTAAATTCATTGTGGGTGTGCCTGTCAGAGATCAGACTGCCCGGACTGCCCAGGACCACTGCCACAATATTTTGGAAACATTTTGTAAGGCCTTATGGATACCCCGAGCAGATCCTGACAGATCAAGGTCCTGCATTTGAGTCAGAGTTATTCCAAGAACTGTGTGCACTCTATGGCTGCAAGAAACTTCTCACAACTGCGTACCATCCCCAATGCAATGGACTATGTGAAAGTATGAATAAAAGTTTGATTGACATGTTAAAAAATGTTCCAACCAAAGAAAGACAAGAATGGCCTAAGTTGCTCCAAGAGTTAACTTACCTGTATAACAACACAACCCACTGCTCCACCGGTTACACTCCATATTACCTGATGTTTGGCCATCCAGGGAAACTGCCTGCAGACTTTCAGCTAAATGTTCAAGTGGAATATCACTCTAATTCCCTAACAGTCAGAATGGATTGTAGACCACCAAAGACGTCTCCAAGAAGCTAACGAAATTGTGGAAGACCGAATGAAAGCTGTCCGCCAAAGGCAAGAGAATGATTTCAATGCAAGGGCCAAGGCGAAACCCTTACAAGTAGGAGACAGAGTTTAGGCTAAAAAGAATCACCGCTCCCACAAACTGGATGACCAGTGGGAATCAAACCCTTACGTCATCACCAGCTTCCCGTTCCCAGGGGTGGAAGTGTACAAAATTGTCAGCAGTTACACTCAGCAAGAAAAGGTGGTCTATCATAGTCAGATCAAGATTTGCATACCACTGGAAGTTCCAGTTGCACCAGTTTCTAACCCTATTGCACCAGAAGAGACTTCCAGAACCCCCATCACCCCATTTGTTTGGCTTCATGAGCCCTGTCTTCAGTTTGTGCTGCCAGTGCCTCATTCTCCGTTAGAGGATTCGGACATAGCTCCTGCATCCACCCAAGAAGAAAGGGAAGTGCCTGCTCTGCGGAGATCCAAACGAGCGACCAAGGGACAGTTACCTGCTCATTACCAGGACTAGTTGGTCACTACTTGTCTAAATTGGAGAGACTTTGCATGTGTGGGCCCTATAGAGATGTACTATGTAATAAGAGAGACTTCTTGGCTTATGAGATCCTTATTACTGCCACACTGTTTCCTAGCCCTCCTAAAAACAGCTGGTGCAGAAAGTTTCTTTATAGTCTGTGTGCCCCGACTGAACCTGGGGACGAAGCAAAGAAGTTATAACGGGTTAGTTGTAATCCCATTCCCCACTTGGTAGGGGTTGTTCCTGCAAGGACCTGCTCCAGGACCAAACTGACTCTTTTATTACGTTTACATATTATTTTACCTTTGTTGTTTTATCTTTGTATTCAGATGTTGCATAGTTTTATGTTTCTTCACAGCTATTCAGGAAACCAAGAAAATTTTAAGCAACAGTATGGACTGAATATGCATACATGTATGCTGTTTCATTTTGTTTTACAGATGCGGATGTATCGGGGACGACACACTTCAGGAGGGGAGACATATGGTATCCCACAAAGTGGCCATTTCTATGGGATACCGGTTATATAGTGTGTTTTCATATAAATGCTGTGGTTTTTTTTTTTGTGTAAACTGTGCATTTTAAATACATTGTGAGACCTGCTGACAGGCAGCACAAAAAGGGTTAATCTTCCTCTCACAGGCTTAATCATGTGACCCAGCTCTGTTTAATATCCAGAAGCTTCTGGAAAAACACCTCTGGGCAGTCAGCCAATGACTGCAGCGCTAACAGTCACATGGGAGTGAGAGGAGCTAAATCCTGTGAGGTAGTTAAGGATTGAAGTGGCAGTTGGTGGTCAGACATTTTGAGAAGACGAAGCCATTTTGTAGGTGAAGGAGTTACCTACTGTAGCATCGGCGTCTCTGCTTCCTGCAAGACAGAGACGCCGCTCCCCTTACCGCCGTGGCCCTGGTCCGGCATCTCCTGCTCCTTCCTCCTGCTCCCATGCCGTGTCTGCCCGGGGTGCGCGCACCACGTGCAGATCCCCGGGCACTGTTCTTAGGGCACACACGCGCGCTCCCTGTTCCTCGGGACACACGGCCGTGCGCGCCATCCTAAAATGTCCCAGCCTATGGCCGAAGGACATCTGCTATATAAGGCACCTCCTCCAAAATGGAGGTGCCTGCGCAATGTTGTAGTTTGTTTTCTAAACACTCTATCCAGCCCTCAGGTCCCAGTGCTTGCCCGCCAGCCTGTCAATCAGCCCGAGCCTGTCCTACCTGCCTGCCTACCAGCCGTGTTCATCTGCCAGACCATGTGCCGTGCCTATCTGCTTCGGCTGCTAGTCCCATGGGGGTCGCCTGCTCTCTCAAGGTCGGTCCCAGAGTGGCACCTGGACCACCTTCCTGCTCCCTCCTTTGCTCACAGAGTCTACTAAGCCGCCGTATAGCCAGAGTCAGTCCGGGTAGGCTCTTAGTCACGCCCCTCTGGTCTCTCCTTGCACCATGGCACAGTGGTTCGCCATCCGGATCTGTAACACCTACCTTTTCCCTGAATGCTGAGCTTAAAAAGGGAACAGACACAATAAGGGGAGCTGATAGTCTTCATACTAGAAAGATTACAATTGCACCTCTAGGAGGAAAAATTACCTCATGGCAGAAACAGAGCACAGTGCTGAGGAAGATATACTCAGATTTGATGAAACCAGAGGTTACCAAGATCTGCCTGTCTGCAGGTGCACAGCAATCTTCAACCGTGAGTGTAATCCTGTACCTCAGTTCCCTACCGTTTGTGAATAAGAATTTGCCCCATTATCTTCCGTAAAGAGATTTCTGTTTAAGTTCTTAAGGCTTCTTTATGACTGGGGCTCGGGTGCACAGACTACTACCACCATCATCGCCCTCTACCTGGAGGCATTTACTGGAAAAACATTATATTGTGGAGTTTCATGTGGGTGTGTAATTTGAGAAGAGAGGACTCTTCTCCTGACAGAAAACTGGCCACAGCGAGATACATTGTATACTGCCAGAAGTACAACACCCTGCCATACACCAGGTGCGATTACCACAGGTGGGTGGTGTTATGAGTGGTTTTTTTTCTTCACTTTTTTTGTATGAAATAATGATTGTTACCATATGTACTGCTCAATATGGTCAATAGTCCCGATAGTGTTTTATACAGATCTCCCAACATATTTTCAGTTCCATAAACGATTTATAATATCATTGTGGATTATTTATTGCATCTAACTAGCCCAGGGGATGGGGATGACTCGGTACCCGGGCCTTTGCCTTGGGGATGTCGCGGTGGTCGGCTCCCCGGCCTGTACCCTGGGGTCAGCTTTTAAAAAGGGATTGTTGGTTAATTTTAGTTTTATGAAAGTTCGTGACGCCACCTGTGGCTTCTGGTGAGGATCACCAGTGCTACGCAGTCCACTGAGGCCGATGATAAGGCAGCTCGATGGTATAGCTCTCCACAGGTGGAGCTAGACCTCAGGGCAGCGTAATGGAAAGCGGAATGCAGGACAGGCGAGACCCAGCCGGGTCAGAGCAAGAACAAGCACAGACACGATATCACTTCAGTACCTTTTACTGATGGAAATTCAGCCACGTCCCGGAGCACTGTAGGGTGAAGGGTGCATGTCAGGATCCTCCCCAATGAGCGGGTGTAGGGCCTCCTGTTTCTTGCCTCTGTGTAGTAAGTTTCTGACCTGCCTGGAGCTAGGCCTAACTGTCTCTGTCCTGCGCTGGCTGACCATGTGGTAGGGCCTTTCCTTGGAGTACACGCTCCTCAGCTTGCGGGCCTATGTGTCTCCCGGCTCTATTACGTATCAGCACCTTAGTGATCCTGGGACTTGTAGTTCTCCAGGGATTCCGGTTATGCCTTACTGGGTCATAGAGATCCCGGTAAGCTTCGGACCCGGTGTCCGGTAAACGCTTCGGGGTGAGCAAGTTAAGCTCCTCTGCCCCCTATCTACTAACTCTCCACTCGCCTTCGGCCTACTCGGACCCTCACTAGGCTACCCACACTAACTGCAGCTTCCCGCGCTTCACCGATCTTATGGCGCCGCCACACCTAAAGCTCACTTCTCTGAGCTACACCGAGTCTTGGTCTGGATAAGCTCCACTGCAGGATAGCAATTGCAGGAGCTGGAACAGGCTTTTGTCCTCTGAGGTAACTCTTCTTAGACTGTACTGGACTCACTGCTATACCAGCCTGAACTAGACTCTTGACTGACTGCTGCCTGACTCCACCTTCCCTATTTATATCCCTAACGGGCTTCCTCTGCTGGTCTGAGGTGGAAGGTGGAGATGTGTGAATGTTTATGGGGGCCTCTTGTGGAGGAATTCGTCAATGCACTCTTCTAGGATCTGTGATACCAAGCGCAGCTGGGTTTCACACATCTACTATTGTTTATTGATGTCTCCAATTCCTGCAGGTCCGTGCGCTCAATACATTTGCAAGCTACTGCAGATGGATGGGCTTTGAGTACAGGTCTGAGCAGGTCTGTTTCACTGTAGTATATAAGCTCTTATTGTTGCTAACATGGTTAGTGTTTGCTGCGATTTTATTAATATTATTATTAATATTATTATTGTTGTTTATTTATAATGTGCTATTTTATTCCACAACACTGATTTTATCTTGTGAAAGTCATGAGTGTCCATTGTCTTGAAAGTTGGATAAAAATGTGGCGAAGACGTTGACTGAGTGAAGCTGAATTGTAAAAGCTTGCCAATGCCTCAGATTTTGAAGAAGATATCCAACTGGAGAAAGTGTTCGAAGATGAGGACCACATAAGTGGCGGGGAAAGTGATTATGAGAATTCTTATTCTGAAGTTGAATCTGATGAGGCACGATACCCAGACAACTAGTGCGATACAAGCAATTCAGTCTAAAACCAAAAATGTAATTTGGAACTTGCAGCCTTCTGCCCAGGCAGGAAAATTGTCCTCTGCTAACATCAAATAATTCTTTAATAACTAGCCGCTATTAGAGAAGGTTGGGATAAATGAATAGAGATTCTTCCAAAATTATACAATACTGGTGAAAATGTCACTGTGGCTGAACAACATGTGGCATTCCGAGGTAGGTGCCTGTTGAAACAATATATACCAAGTAAGCCAGCAAAGTACGGCATCAAGATATGGACACTTTGTGACGGCAGCAGTTCATACACTCTAAATACTCAGATATACACAGGAAAAAAGCCTGGAGAAAAACCTGAAAAGAATCAGTGATTGCGAGTTGTGATGAAATGGCAGCAGAGAAACACCGCAGAAACCCACCGCTGCCACCAATGTGATGAAATGGCAGCAGAGAGACCCCACAGAATCCCTCCGCTGCCACCAATGCAAAGAATTGGCAGCAGAGAGACTCCACAGAATCCCACCGCTGCCACCACTTGTGATGGATCCACACCCCACCACTCGCCTGACGTCACTATTACGTCAGATGGATCACGTGGTTCGGATCTGCCCTTTGCAACGTTACGTTCCGCACCCCCCGAGGACGCGTGAGGTCAGATTGGTACAGTTCTACACAGACTCCCCATGTCCACATGGGTACAGGAAGGCACCTGGGAGTGAGAAGAGGTGGCCCACTCAGTCACTGATGTGGCACCACAATCGCTTACACCACTGACAGGCTAAGAGGCTCCTTCATTAGCTTCAGTGAATCAGAACCTTATCGGCTTGGGAGAGCTGCCACCAGTTTCTATTAGATATAACAGACTTATATCGGGCTAGAGACCAGCCCGATAGCGTGTTCGTTGCACCGAACAACGGACGTGAGAGTTCGTGGATTGAGATAAAAGAGCAGCCCAAGGTTAAATTATATATTTAATCTCTGTAAGGGCACACTAGACATTATACTATGTACAGTACAGACCAAAAGTTTGGACACACCTTCTCATTTAAAGATTTTTCTGTATTTTCATGACTATGAAAATTGTACATTCACACAGAAGGCAACAAAACTATGAATTAACACATGTGGAATTATATACTTAACAAAAAAGTGTGAAACAACTGAAAATATGTCTTATATTCTAGGTTCTTCAAAGTAGCCACCTTTTGCTTTGATGACTGCTTTGCACACTCTTGGCATTCTCTTGATGAGCTTCAAGAGGTAGTCACCGGAAATGGTTTTCACTTCACAGGTGTGCCCTGTCAGGTTTGGGACCATCAGTTGTGTTGAGCAGAAGTCTGGTGGATACACAGCTGATAGTCCTACTGAATAAACTGTTAGCTGCTTTTTTCTTGCCATAATACAAATTCTAAGTAAAGAAAAACGAGTGGCCATCATTACTTTAAGAAACAAAGGACAGTCAGTCCGAAAAAATTGGGAAAACTTTGAAAGTGTCCCCAAGTGCAGTTGCAAAAACCATCAAGCGCTACAAAGAAACTGGCTCACATGAGGACCGCCCCAGGAAAGGAAGACCAAGAGTCACCTCTGCTTCTGAGCAGGGCCGGCGTCAGCACCCAGCATACCCGGGCAAGTGCCGGGGCCCTGGAAAATCAGAGGGGCCCACCGCCCACTCACTGTCGGGGCCCACCGCCCACTCACTGTCGGGGCCCTGGCGGCTTCCTCGGCACCTGTTCAGTGACGCAGGCGCTGCTTGATTGCCGGCACTGCCCCAGACATGGCCGCGCGCTGTGCGGCTGTGTCTGTCAGTAATGATGCGGCAGGGTCGACAGCACTGCACCTTTAACTGTACTTGTGTGTTGCCCCAGCCGCGTCATTACTTGCAGACACAGCCGCACAGCGTGCGGCCAAGTCTGGGGGAGTGCCGGCAATCAAACACCGTCGGAGGTCCTGCACAGATGGGGGGGGGAGCGGCCCGGACCCGACCGCAAGTGGGCCCCTCTGATGGTCCAGGGCTATGATGTCTGTGACACGCCAGGGGCCGTGCACTGCCCCATACCTGAGGAGCTGCTGGACAGGACACTGGACCGGGGACAGGTGAGTGAGGCTTCCCCAATCCCCATATTAAAAATATTTGTAGTGGGTCTGTGTGAGTGCATGTATGTGAATGTCAGTGTGTATGAATGTGTATATATATTTGTCTGTTTTATATATGTTTTTAAGAATTTGTGTAAAAATGTGTGTATGTCTGTATGTGTACGTGTCTGCGTACCGTGTGTGCGTGCGCATGTCTGCGTACCGTGTGTGTGCGTGCGCGTGTCTGCGTACCGTGTGTGCGTGCGCGTGTCTGCGTGCTCGTGTCTGCGTACCGTGTGTGCGTGCGCTTGTCTGCGTACCGTGTGTGCGTGCATGTCTGCATATGTGAAGGATGAGGTGGCAGGCTGGGCCCTGTTTACTATATATATATATATATATATATATATATATATATATATATATATATATATATATATTTCTCTGCCATATCTGTGCCTCATGAATCGTGTATGTGTTAAAAGGGCCCACTGAGACTCTTTCGCCCGGGGCCCAGAAAAACCTGGAGCCGGCCCTGCTTGTGAGGATAAGTTTATCCGAGTCACCAGCCTCAGAAATCGCAGGTTAACAGCAGCTCAGATTAGAGACCAGGTCAATGCCACACAGAGTTCTAGCAGCAGACACATCTCTTCAACAACTGTTAAGAGGAGACTTTGTGCAGCAGGCCTTCATGGTAAAATAGCTGCTAGGAAACCACTGCTAAGGACAGGCAACAAGCAGAAGAGACTTGTTTGGGCTGAAGAACACAAGGAATGGACATTAGACCAGTGGAAATCTGTGCTTTGGTCTGATGAGTCCAAATTTGAGATCTTTGGTTCCAACCACCGTGTCTTTGTGCGACGCAGAAAAGGTGAACGGATGGACTCTACATGCCTGGTTCCCACCGTGGAGCATGGAGGAGGAGGTGTGATGGTGTGGGGGTGCTTTACTGGTGACACTGTTGGGGATTTATTCAAAATTGAAGGCATACTGAACCAGCATGGCTACCACAGCATCTTGCAGCGGCATGCTATTCCATCCGGTTTGCGTTTAGTTGGACCATCATTTATTTTTCAACAGGACAATGACCCCAAACACACCTTCAAGCTGTGTAAGGGCTATTTGACCAAGAAGGAGAGTGATGGGGTGCTACGCCAGATGACCAGGCCTCCACAGTCACCAGACCTGAACCCAATCAAGATGGTTTGGGGTGAGCTGGACCGCAGAGTGAAGGCAAAAGGGCCAACAAGTGCTAAGCATCTCTGGGAACTCCTTCAAGATTGTTGGAAGACCATTTCAGGTGACTACCTCTTGAAGCTCATCAAGAGAATGCCAAGAGTGAGCAAAGCAGTCATCAAAGCAAAAGGTGGCTACTTGGAAGAACCTAGAATATAAGACATATTTTCAGTTGTTTCACACTTTTTTTGTTAAGTATATAATTCCACATGTGTTAATTCACAGTTTTGATGCCTTCAGTGTGAATATACAATTTTCATAGTCATGAAAATACAGAAAAATCTTTAAATGAGGTGTGTCCAAACTTTTGGTCTGTACTGTACATAAGGGTTATATATACATAACGGTCAGAGATGTAAACACACTAGTAGTGGTACAAAAGATATAAGCAGAACTTAAGAGTCAATTACCAGTCAGATGAAAGGCCTGGCTTGTGGGGGAGGGGCTGCAAGATGGAAGGCTTGTGGGGGCCTCTTTCTTTGTTGCAGGACTTCGCCCACAAGATGTAGCCTCGCGACCTCCCAGGGACAAAGACACTGGGCTCTAGCTCCAGGGCCACTTAACCTCTCTGGGTCACTCTCCTTACTGCCCCCTGGTTGAGCCTAAGTCTCCATCCCTGGTCTCTCTCAGCTAAAAACTCCCAAAAACTAAAACGGGCTATACCTCCTTAATGGACGGTCCTAGGGAGCCGGTTCTGGTGTAATCGGACCCAGATGAGCCCCTGTTACACGTGGATACCAAGCACCGGGGCCCCTGCAAGGCTGTGCCATGTATCTCCCTTTCCCTACATGCTGGACTGTGCTGAAAGCCAGGGTGGCATCCCCCATTCTCTTGGGTTTCCAAAAATCTACTTGGTGTATCACTGGGATGTATCGTATTCCCATGACTCAGTGTTGATTTATAATATCTGACACAAAGGACCGCATTGCTTGGGGTCCACAAGGGGTCGTCCTGTACGGCTCACACCTGCTGTGAGGTATGTCACTCCCTGCCTCTTGGCCCCTTCTCTTTCAGGAGTGTCGAATTACACTGTACATTGAAGATCTCTATAATCCCCTGCCAAACAGGGCACAATGATTGACATAGGATTATCTTGAATATTCTTCACACGAGTCGTTTCAGATTTGAAGTATGGACAAAGAGGACAAATGTGACATGAGACAACTTTTTTACATCATACCAACTGGGGCAGCTGTTGCTAAAATGAAAACTTACAATGCTGGGCACTGTAAGAAAAAGCAAGCCTTAATTAACGCTATATATCCTTGTAAAAGAGATGTTCATAGCTCAATGTTTCACTTTTCTGGAGATACAACAGTGTTTTCTCACATTCCCAAAAAACAAACAGGTCATTCTGATGAGCACGATGCACCATGACAATGCACAAAGTAGTCGAGATGACAAAGCCACAGATATTAGAAATCATTCCAGATTATTAGATTATAATTCCACCAAAGGGACAGTTGATGCACTAGATCAACTAATAGCTACGTACACAAGCAAACGCAGAACGAATCTGTGGCCAATGGTTTTATTTTAGAACATTTTTAATGTATCTGCCTATAATGCATTTCTTTTATGGCGTGAAATACTGTATTTTACGGACTATAAGACGCACTGGACCATAAGACGCACCTAGGTCTTAGTGGAGGAAAATAGAAAAAAAAATTTTAAGCAAAAAATGTGGTCATAATGCCCTGTTACGGGGGAGGGGGTCTGCTGCTGACACAGTTATAGGGGTAATGTCCCCCAATTCTGCTAATATCCCCCATCCTGGTATACATGGTCCCCTCCTTCCTGTTATACGTGGCCCTCATCCCCATCTTGATATGCATGCCCCCCCCTCATCTCTCTTCATGGTATGTATTGCACCCTTCATCCTGCTATGTATGGCACCCTCATCTCTATCCTGGTATGTATGGCACCCTTCATCCCTCATCCTGGTATGTATGGCCCCCCTCATTTCTCTTCTTATTATGTATGGCCGCCCTCATTCCTCTTCCTAGTAAGTATAGCCCCCCTCATCCATCTTCCTGGTATGTATGGCACCCCTCATTTCTCTTCCTATTATGTATGGCCCCCCTCATTCCTCTTCCTAGTATGTATAGCCCCCTCATCCCTCTTCCTGGTATGTATGGCACCCCTCATCCCTCTTCCTGGTATGTATGGCACCCTTAATCCCTCATCCTGGTATGTATATGCCCCCCTCATCCCTCTTCCTGGTACGTATTGCACCCTTCATCCTGGTATGTATGGCACCCTTCATCCCTCATCCTTGTATGTATGGCCCCCCTCATTCCTCTTCCTAGTATGTATGGCCCCCCTCATCCCTCTTCCTAGTATGTATAGCCCCCCTCATCCCTCTTCCTGGTATGTATGGCACCCCTCATCCCTCTTCCTGGTATGTATGGCCCCCCTCATTCCTCTTCCTGGTATGTCTGACACTCTTCATCCCTCATCCTGGTATGTATGGCACCCTTAATCCCTCATCCCTCTTCCTGTTATGTATTGCACCCTTCATCCTGGTATGTATGGCACCCTCATCTCCATCCTGGTATGTATGGCACCCCTCATTCCTCTTCTTAGTATGTATGGCCCCCCTCATCCCTCTTCCTGGTATGTATGGCCCCTCTCATCCCTCTTCCTGGTATGTATGGCCCCCTCATTCCTCTTCCTGGTATGTCTGACACTCTTCATCCCTCACCCTGGTATGTATGGCACCCTTAATCCCTCATCCTGGTATGTATATGCCCCCCCTCATCCCTCTTCCTGGTATGTATTGCACCCTTCATCCTGGTATGTATGGCACCCTCATCTCCATCCTGGTATGTATTGCACCCTTCATCCCTCATCCTTGTATGTATGGCCCCCTTCATCCCTCTTCCTGGTATGTATGGCCCCCCTCATCCCTCATCCTGGTATGTATGGCCCCCCTCATCCCTCATCCTGGTAGGTATATGCCCCCCTCATCCCTCTTCCTGGTATGCATGGCACCCCTCATCCCTGTCCCTAGTATGCTTGGCACCCTCTGATTCCCATCACGCTGCACACAAAAAAATAAACAATTATACTCCCCTCCTCTCTCCTCCAGCTCTGCTGCTGACAGGGATCTCACTATGCGAGCCGCGCATGGCGTAACTGCCATGCGCCCTCACACTGTGAGATGGTCTGACGGAATAGTCACTGCTCCCCACGCCGGGACTGTGTGCGTGGGGAGCAGTGACTGTTCACTCGCCTTACTAGCACGCACACTGTACCCGCAGCGCGGCTGCCGCTCTGCGGTCACGTGTGCCCGCTATTAAAGACCATGAATATTCACTACAACCCACTCCAATGGGTTGTAGTGAATATTCATGGTCTTTAATAGCGGGCACGCAGACTGCAGAGCGGTAGCAGGAGCACGCTGCGGGTACAGTATGCGCGCTGTTAAGGGGAATGAATGGTCACTGCTCCCCACGTACACAGTCTCGGCATGGGGAGAAGTGACTATTCCATCAGACCATCTCACAGTGTGAGGGCGCAGGGCAGTTACACCATGTGAGGCTCACACAGTGAGATTCCTGTCGACAGCAGAGCAGGACACAGCACTGGAGGAGAGAGGAGGGGAGTATAATTGTTTCTTTTTTGTGTGCAGCGTGATGGGGATCAAGAGGTGACAAGCATACCAGGAAGAGGGATGAGGGGGGCCATACATACCAGGATGAGGGATGAAGGTTGCCATACATACCAGGAGCCGTGCTGCAGGTACAGTGTGCGCACTATTAAGGAAAAAATAATATTCACTAATCCCCTCGTCCATGGGCGTGGGGAGCAGTGAATATTCATTTTGTTTAGCAGCGGGCACAGTGTAGGATGCAGCAGCGGCTACTGCCTCCTGTTCCCCGCTCCTCCGCCACTGCAGCTCCCCCCACACCCCTCACCCCAGTATGTATATATGTGTGTGTGTATATATATATATATATATATATATATATATATATATATATATATATATCGGACTATAAGACACACTCCCCACTTTCCTCCAAAAATTTGGAGGAAAAAAGTGCGTCTTATAGTCCGAAAAATACGGTCAACCCCAATTGGAACACGAGTAAACTGCATAAACGAAGACTCTTTCTGGAAGAATTAGGAAAGTCACTTGTTATGCCATCTATTTTAGGAGAAACGTAAAACCCCGAAGTGAAGGAGCAGCAGCCATAGTAAACCATATCCAGCAGCATGCTCAACAACGCGAACCCACCGGAAAATGTCTAAAAAGGTAAAAATTGCAGCATTTGGCCATCTTTGTGTGATAAAACAGATATTACAAGCTGTAGGTGCAGTAAATATTTATGTAAAGCACGTGTATTATTTCTGTGCAGAATGTAAGAATGCCTGAATATAGTAATAAGTGAACCTGTACAACATTTTTCAACAGAAAATAAAGCAAGCTGAAGTTTTTATTTTAAATTTTCATTTGTTTTTGACCAACCATGTTCACATACAGTTCTATAATGCAACTGGTATTCAAATTATCCGCTTAGAGAAGCTAAATGTCAAAAGTAACAGACTTTAATAGGTTGGGTCATATTGACCCAAACAGTACAAGTGTATAGCCAATACGAACAGAACAGCAAAGTTAATAATGGAGGACATAGTACATGGGTTGAAGGTTTAGGAAAATGGAACCCATAGGTCTGATGAGCGTTTATATAGAAGAGGGGCAATAAGTGAAAAATGAAAACAAAGATTTAGTGAAGGACAAGTGGGCAGGTTTAGAAGATGAATAGTATAAGTCCATTTTTTTTTTTTACCTATAATGACCACATTCCTTTATATCAGTATTTACCAAACTCCGGTCCTAATGGCCTCCCACTGGTCATGATTTCAGGATTTCCATAGTATTGCACAGGTGAGAGAATTCCTGATGCCTTGATGATACTTCCATCACTGGTGCAATACTAAGGAAATCCTGAGAACATGACCTGTGGGGGGCCGTGAGGACTGGAGTTAGGGAAACACTGCTATATATGAACATGTTGGATTTGAAAGGCAGATTTAAGATTTCGGATGCTTCACACATACACTCAATGGTGTTGGGTCACGGGCCACAGCGAGCACAGCACTGTATTAACATCAGAGAGGTTCAGCAGTGGGGGATTGCATGGCAGGTCCATATTGAGATGGCTTGACAAGTCATGAAATTTAGTTACCTTTCATGGGGTGAAGCTAGGTGCAGATGGGCACAGCTGGTTATACATATGAGCAGCTCGTTGTAACATGCAGAAGTAGTGCTGTTGCTTCAAAAGCATCCAGTAACTGTTACAAATAACACAAGCACAGGAGACAGGAAGTATTGTGCTTCAGAAGCATCCAGCAACTAGATAGGTTAACACAGTCACAGGAGACAGGGAGTGTTTTAGCAGAGCCCCAGAGGGATTGTGAGGAATTGTTATTGTAGTCTGGCTGAAGCCGAAGAGAAAGGTGGTGTGTTATTTGTATCTGACAGAAGGCAACTGAACAGGATTCAGATCAGGAGAGAAACTAAACACAGGTAAGATAAACTCCCTGATCTAACAGTACAGAGTATTATCGGGCAGGAAGATAAGGACTGGAAGGAATCGTGTCACAGGGATCATCTCCCTCTTCAACCCCTTCCCGCCCTCCATCTCCATGCAGGATAAAGAATGCTGTGTACTATTGTGTCCTTGTGAATGAAAAGCCTGTGGTTGTATATGCATAGAAGTGTGCAGCTAAGAGATCTAATCTATGCTGAATTATGCTACTGAAGAGACTGTAATACTGTGCCTTGTGAAGAAACTACTGTATTGTTAATGGAGTCGGTTGCTCAAGAAACTCAGACTGTGCTATAATGAAGATTGTTCCTGTAATATCCCTGAATTGCACTGGCCGTGCTTCAGATTAAATTCCACTATTAATCTGTTGAAAAAGACTCTTGTCAGATGTGTCTGGTCAGCAATTGAATCTATCGTATGCCTGAGAGAAGCTGCAGCCTATGGTCGCCCTGAATAACGGTTTCCCCAGAATTCCAAAGAATTCATGAAAACTGTCTCGCCCTATCTGAACCTAGCGGTGTGCGTGTGACATCATGCAGAAAGGATTGGCTGTAAAATGGCAGTGTAGCCAGATTCAGGTGTGCCCAAGCTAAGTAGTGAGGTGTTTCACTCTATTGAACTCCACAAATGTAAAATGGTTATAAAAAAGCAGTAGCATACAATTTTTTCATATAGGATTGGGCTTTGTTTTCTGGTTGTTGGGAGCTGGGGGTGCTTTCCTATTTTTCTAGTTTGTGACTTATACTACATTACACATTCATGAAAAACTCATGGCCTTTCAGATGTAAATCAGAAGCATAAAATATATTTTATTGAAAACAGCATGTGTTGGGGTACTAGAATAAAATTGTTGTCACTTGCTGCTTCCTGTTTGGGGCCTAGAACATCTGTTAGGCAGCCTCAACACGTACGGGGATTGCCTAACAGCCGCAGGGACTCAAACATATTATCCAAGCACGCCCAAGATACGCAGACAACACCTGAGCATACTTGGATAACACGTTATCCAAGCATGTTCGCTCATTACTATCGAGCACTAAAATGCTCAAGTGCTCGGTACTCGAATTGAGCAGTTCAGGCGCTCGGAAGGGGTCAACTAGAGTAACAAGTATAATGAAATTCAATGGGAAACACGAGCATTTTTCCAGAAGACCCTAACAGGGAGGCTGGAGGGCAGGATTATCGCTGAAATGGATGGAAACAGCACTCGAATGGCATCGGAACAGCATGGGGAGGATGCCTGGACGTATCTCTGACTCCCAGGTCGCTGGTGGGAACAATGTTGTCAGAGTATTACTCCACTTTTACAGACTGACAATAAAACATACAAAACCGAAGATAAAATGGATTTTACAGGGAAAAATGTTAGAAAACATTCTTTTATGTATAATGACTTGTATATCAGGCAAAATTAAAAAGAGAAAAAAAGACAAAAACCTCCTCCACCCCTTAATAGCCGGGCCATCTCTCAACATATTTCCCCGTCACCTATGACTACAGTAGATGACATAGTAGAGGGGCAAATAAAACTACATCCACCGGTAGTCACCAGTAAATTTAATTTTACTACCTTATCTGGGCATGTGGTGTGTGTGACATGGTCAGACACATCCTGTTTAATTTATGAAGGAGGGACTCTGAAACTCACAAAGCCTATGTGTACAATACAAGAACTGCCAAAAATTATAAGGAAGAGGGACTCCGATACACCCTGTATTAGACATAAAGAAGGACCCTCATGCACATTCTGTTAAAATTGTTTGATAGTGGGACGCCTAGACTCAAAGCCTGTGCACCAAGTGCCAGTGCTGCCAAAAACTTGAAAAACATTTACCCCTGGGGGAGGGGGTATAAGTATATGTAAGACAATTGTAGAGGAAGGCCTCATACACATCCTGTAAAAATTAATTAGTGCATCATACATACCCTGGAAAAAATTAAGAGCGAGGGTCACATGATGGTCTTATAAAGATTTTTTAGTGAGAGCCACCTGATGATACTACATTTGAATTGGCTTTATGTTGCGCTGCTGTCACCCAGTGGGGTTGAGAAGTCTGGGCCAATCCAGGCCTTGTTCATTTTGATAAGAGTCAGCCTGTCAGCATTTTCAGTTAACAGGCGGATGCACCTATCAGTTATTATACCCCCGTCGGCACTAAAATCCCGCTCTGGAAAAACGCTAGTGGCAAAGCAGGCCAGCACCACCAAGACATAGAGGGACAGTTCATGCCACATGTCCAGCTTAGATACCCAATAGTTGTACGGGACAGAGGAATCTGGTACAGTTTGCTAGGTACTTCTACACGCTCTTCAAAAACGTTTCCCTTTTTGTTAGACTACTCCACGCATCAGGATATGAGCGTTGGGAGGGTCTAATAGTCTAATACAACTGTCCTAGACCTTTGATAGTGTTCCTCTGCCTCTCTTGTTCCTGGTGTGCGTCTCCCTTGTCTCTCCTCCTTGGTTGCCCAAGGATCTATGACCTCTGCCGTCAGATGAGAATTTTTGTACTAATTGTACAATTACGGCCTTCTGGTATTACACCATTTTACTAGCCCTCTCCGCCACAGGAAGAACAGATGGAAACATCAATCGCACCAATCAGAGTGCCTGACCGGGAGGTGACTGGCCTGTGACCTGGCTGTCACCACCCTATCACCTCCCCCTGTGACCGCCCTGCAGCTCCTCACACTTGGTGAGAATTTCTGCAGAGTGGTCACATCTGATCTACTCTGTGCTGGGCCTTGTGGTGCCACAGAAGCACATGTGACACCACAAGACCTTCCTCTTACCTGCTCCAGTCGCTGCTGCTGCTCCGGTGTCCTACTGCGGTCTCCTGCTGCTGCGGATCCTGCTGAAAGAACAACAGAGAAGACTTTGGTAAGTCCATCTCCGATCTGCCCTCATTCACCCCAATCCCCCCCCCCCCCCTCTTTTTTGAGCCACAGATTCCGGATTTTGTGGCGGAATCAGGAATCAAGTTTGACACCACCGGCCTCACAGAAATGTAATTTTTCAAATTCTTTTTCTCTGAGGATTTTGTAAACCTCATGGTGGGCCAAACCAATTTGTACACATCAATTTTTGGAACAAAACCCCTCTTCATCATTTTCTGGCCTCCTGTAGACGCAGTAGAAATTATGAAGTTTTGGGGCCTGGTCCTTCATATGGGGATCCTGAAGAAGCCAGAAGTTCTGCAATACTGGAGTGTTGATGTTTTGTATAACACTCCAGTGTTCCGAATGGTCATGACCCGGACACGTTTTGAGGCCATCTGCAAGTTCTTGCATTACAACGATAATGCAATGTGTCCTAAATGCGATGACCCGAACTTTGATAGTCTTTTCAAAGTTTGGCCGGTCATCGAGCACTTCAACAAGTTTGAAGTGTACGTGCCCCAAAGGGACATCTGTGTGGATGAGTCCTTAATTCATTTTAAGGGGCGTCTTGGATTCCGGCAGTACCTGCCCAGTAAGAGGGCCAGTTACGGAATCAAGCTGTATAAACTTTGTGAGAGTACCTCAGGGTACACTCACAAGTTTAGAGTTTACAAAGGGAAGGACTCCTGGATTTAACCCCCTGAATGCCCCCGTTCTTGGAGGGAATGGGAAAAATGTGTGGGATTTGGGGCACCCACTGCTGGATAAAGGTTATCACCTGTACGTGGATAACTTTTATACCAATGTCCCCCTCTTCAAGTCCCTCTCTGCGCAAGGTACCACAGCCAGGCCAGCGTTACTGTCCGCAAAAATCAGAGAGGCCTCCCAAAGACGATAATTGGGCATCTTCTCAGAAAGGGTGAGAGCAGAGCCCAATGTAGTGACCACCTGCTGGTGATCAAGTACAAGGGGACAAGAGGGATGTCCTTTTCTTGCCCACCATACATGGTGATGGCAGCACCCTCAGCACTGTACGAGGTTCCACTACACAGGTCGTCAAACCAGGCTGTGTATTGGTGTACAACAAGTACATGGGGGGAGTTGATCTCTCTGATCAAGTCCTCAGGCCGTACAGTGCTTTGAGAAAGGCCAAGGTGTGGTACAAGAAGTTGGCCGTGCACATAGTACAGATGGCAATGCACAAAGCTTTCCTTCTATCACGATGTGCAGGCCAAACTTCTACGTAGTTCCTTCACTTCCAGGAGGTAGTGATCAAGGCCCTGATATTTGGCAGTGGTGACGGAGCGGGCCCCAGTACTTCCGGAACTGAAGGACCTCAAATTGTACCAGGCCAGCATTTCCCGGGGGAGGTCCCTCAAAGCGGAAAAAAAGGTAAGTCACAAAAGAAGTGCTGAGTGTGTTACCGAAGGGGAATACGCAAGGACACCATTTATCAATGTGACACCTGCCCCGACAAACCTGGCCTGAGCATGAAAGAATGCTTCAGAAGGTACCATACTTCCATGCACTACTAAATTAATTTCTGATTTATGACAACCTGACGAACACTACATGACTGAAGTAGTGTTCGTCAGGTTGTCCTACGTCAGTTGTGTAGTGTTCGTCAGGTTGTCCTACACAACTGACGTATGACACTACATTATAAAACTCACATCAGGAATCCGTTCCAAAAAGGGGGCACTTATTGGACATTTCCACTGTTTAGGCACATCAGGGACTCTGAAAATGTCACAGGACGCCCACAGACCATTCCATCAAAGTCTGCATTCCAAAGCGTCACTCCTTCCCTTCTGAGTCCTGCCGTGCGCCCAAACAATGGCTTTTCCCCACATATGGGGTATCAGCGTATTCAGGAAATATTGCACAACAACTTTTGGGGTCCAATATCTCCTGTTACCCTCATGAAAATAAAAAATTGCGGCTAAAAGATCGTTTTTGTGGAAAAAAAATTATTTTTTTTTTTCACGGGTTTATGTCAAACATTTACGAAACACTTGGGGGTTCAAAGTGCTCACCACACATCTAAATAAGTTCCTTAAGGGGTCTAGTTTCCAAAATGGGGTTCACTTGTGGGGGGTTTCCACTGTTTAGGCACATCAGGGGCTACCCAAATAAGACATGGCGTCCGCTGTAACTTCCAGCGAGTTTTTCCTTGAAAACATCAAAGGGTGCTCCTTCCCTTCTGAGCCCTGCCGTGCGCCCAAACAATGGCTTTTCCCCACATATGGGGTATCAGCGTATTCAGGAAATATTGCACAACAACTTTTGGGGTCCAATATCTCCTGTTACCCTCATGAAAATAAAAAATTGCGGCTAAAAGATCGTTTTTGTGGAAAAAAAATTATTTTTTTTTTTCACGGGTTTATGTCAAACATTTACGAAACACTTGGGGGTTCAAAGTGCTCACCACACATCTAAATAAGTTCCTTAAGGGGTCTAGTTTCCAAAATGGGGTTCACTTGTGGGCGGTTTCCACTGTTTAGGCACATCAGGGGCTACCCAAATAAGACATGGCGTCCGCTGTAACTTCCAGCGAGTTTTTCCTTGAAAACATCAAAGGGTGCTCCTTCCCTTCTGAGCCCTGCCGTGCACCCAAACAATGGCTTTCTGCCACATATGGGGTATAAGCGTACTCAGGAGAAATTGCACAACAACTTTTGCAGTTGAATTTCTCCTATTACCCTTGTGAAAATTAAAAAATTGGGGTCTAAAGTAAAATTTTTGTGAAAAAAAAAGTTAAATGTTCATTTTTTTCATTCACATTCGATTAATTGCTGTGAAGCACGTGAAGGGTTAATAAACTTCTTGAATATGGTTTTGAGCACCTTGAGGGGTGCAGTTTTTAGAATGGTGTCACTTTTGGGCATTTTCTGTCATATAGACCACTCAAAGGGACTTCAAATGTGGTGTGGTCCCTAAAAAATGGTTTTGTAAATTTTGTTGTAAAAATGAGAAAATCACTGGTCAAATTTTAACCCTTATAGCTCCCTAATAGATAAAAATTTTGGTTCCAAAATTGTGCTGATGTAAAGCAGACATGTGGGAAACACCAAGGTTACTTACCGGTAGCCGGTTTTTCCTGAACCCATGACAGCACACCTTGAGAGAGGGATCCGCCCCACCAAGGACTGGAAACCGTCTGAAATAAAAGGGCGGTACCTCTCCCTCGCTTCAGTTGGATTACAGAGCATTGAGAGGACCTCCAGAAAAGGTTAGACACATAACCAACACCTACAATATTATTTATATATATATATATATATATATATATATATATATATATATATATATATATATATATATATATATATATATATATATATAATCACTCAAAAAGTGCTTCACCAGGGCGTGAGAAAGACAGGGGGGCGGAAACTACGGGTGCTGTCATGGGTTCAGGAAAAACCGGCTACCAGTAAGTAACCTTGGTGTTTTCCCCTCACCCATGACAGCACACCTTGAGAGAATTTTGGAGAATATGAGCACCCTAGGGAGGGACCACCGCCTGAAGTACCCTTCTCCCAAAGGTAAGGTCAGAGGAGGATAGATCCAACCGATAGTGCTTGTAGAAGGTGGATAGTGCAGACCAAGTAGCAGCTTTACATATCTGGTCAATCGAGACGTCTGCTCTCTGCCCAGGAGGTTGCTACAGCTCTGGTGGAATGAGCTTTAATACCGTCCTGTGCCGGAACACCTGTAGATGTATAAGCTAGACAAATGGCCTCCCTAAGCCACCTAGCAATAGTTTCCTTTGATACCCCGTGACCTTTCCAACTCCCCTGAAAGGCCAGAAACAAGGACTTGTCCTTCCTCCACTGACTATTCATGTCTATGTACTGTAGTAATGCCCTTCTAACATATAGATTGTGGAACCTAACCTCCCCGGGGTTTTTAGGGTTACTGCAGAAAGAGGGAAGCACAATCTCCTGATTACCAGTGGAATCTAGATACTACTTTTGGAAGGTATGCCGGATCTGTACGCAGGACGACCCGGTCCTCATGAATTTGGGTGTATGGAGGATCAACAGAAAGGGCCTGCAGGTCGCTCACCCTACGGGCCGACGTTAGGGCCACTAAGAGAATGGTTTTGAGGGTGAGGAACTTTGGAGAGATAACCCACAGGGGTTCAAATGGGTCACCAGAGAGTGCGTTTAAAACCAAATTCAGGTCCCAGGGAGGAACTCAGAGCCCGAACTGGCTTAGATCTGGAACAAGATTTAATGAATCTAGAGACCCATCTGTTCCCCGCCAGGTTACAATTATAGAGCGCCCCTAGGGCGGACACCTGAACTTTAAGGGTTCCCGTAGCTAACTCCAGGTCACGTCCCTTTTGTAAAAATTCTAGGACATCTTTAATTGGAGGTTTATCCGACAAAGGGGAGTCTATAAAATCCAGGAATTTTCCCCAGATTCTGGAATAAATTTTAGTTGTTATGGGCTTCCTACTACCCAATAGGGTGGAAACTAGGCCTGGTGAAAACCCCATATTGCTCAGTAACAACCTCTCAAGTTCCAAGCCACCAGATGGAAACCTTTGACTTGTGCATGAAATATTGGCCCCTGGATAAGAAGGTCCAGCCTGTCCGGCAGGACCCAGGGATCCGAGATCGACATTAGGCAAAGCAGGGAGAACCAGGGACTTTTTGGCGAAAAGGGGGCTATCAGAATTATCCTCGCCCCCTCCTCCCGAATTTTCCTCACAACTGCCGGGATCATTACTATCGGTGGAAAAGCGTAGGCCTTCCCAAACTTCCAGGGTATCTGGAGAGCGTCCACAGCATAGGGATTCTCTGTTGGATTTAGTGAACAGAATCTCTCCACCTTCCGGTTTGCCCTGGTGGCAAACAAATCTATGTCCGGTGACCCCCATAGCTGGATAATCTGTTGGAAGACTATCGGGTTTAGAGCCCACTCTCCTTGCCTTAAAGTGTGGCGATTGAGGAAATCTGCCCTTGAATTTTCTACTCCCCGGATGTAAAGAGCACTGAGGGATGGGAGATGCAGTTCTGCTAGTTGCAGGATTCTGTTTGCCACTACCATAAGGGAGCGAGATCTTGTTTCTCCCTGGTGATTTATATAAGCTACTGTCGTCCGATTGTCGGACCTGATCTGGACATGGCGACCCTGTATGTGGGGAAGGAAGCCTATCAGGGATTTCTCCACTGCCAAAAGCTCTTTTAGGTTCGATGATGCGTATATTTTGTGACGTGGCCAGAGCCCCTGAACTGAGAGATCTGCTAGATGAGCCCCCCAGCCGGAGCCACTTGCATCTGTTGTAATTGTATGGTCGACTGGTCTGGACCACTGCAAGCCTGAGGTCAGATTCTCCCTGTTTGTCCACCAGGAGAGGGAGATTACGGTCTCCAAAGAAAGAGATAGTCCTTTTTCTAAATGTCCGTTGAAGGATTTTTGTGCTGACAGGACCTCCCACTGAAGAAGCCTCATATGACTCTGGGAGACAGGAAGTCATGGAGCCTAGTAGGGACAATGCCCCCCTCAGGGACATCACGGGAGACTTTATGGCCTTTGAGACCAGGCTGATTATTTTGCAAACCTTGTCTTCCGGGAGGAAGCAGGATTGGAGTTGGGAATTTAGGGTCAAGCCCAGAAAGATCTGAGTCCTTGAGGGGGATAGTTTTGATTTTTGAATATTTATCAACCACCCTAGCTGATGTAAAGCTGTCCTGACCTCTAAAAGTTGAGAGGAACAGTGGTCCTCTGATTTCCCTATTATCAGAAAGTCGTCCAAGTAGGGAACAATCACCACATTTTTGATTCGGAGAAAAGCGGTCACCTCCGCTATAACCTTTGTAAACACACTCGGTGCTAAATGAGAGTCCAAAAGGTAGGGCAGTAAATTGGAAATGTCTCAATTCCCCTTGGATGAACAGGGCTACCCTTAGGTACTTCTGGTAGTCTGGATGGATTGGGACGTGATAGTAGGCATCTTTTAGATTGATAAATGCCATGAAACAATTGTGGTGTAGGAGTTTTACTGCAGAGTTCACTGATTCCATCTTGAAAGTCTGGTTCTCTATCAGCTGATTCAGACTTTTGAGGATGATAATGGTCCTTAAGGACCCATTTGTTTTTTTTATCACGAACAGGGGGGAATAAAATCCCCGTCCCCATTGTGAATCTGGAACTTCTTGAAGGACCTGCTAGTTGACTAAATGTAACACTTCCGATTCTAGGGTTATCTGCTCCTCCCTGGACTTCCTCCTGGAGGAGATCATGAAGGTTCGGTGAGGGACCTGACTGAAGCGTATCTTTAGGCTGTTCTTTATGATACTCAACACCCAGGGATTCAAAGTGATGGCTTCCCAAGCTGGGATAAAATGGGAAAGCCTTCCCCCGACCTCTAGCCTCACGTCATTGGGAAGATTTTTTGGTACTGGAGGATGGCCCCCCAAACATGTAACCAGAGTCCTTTTTAGATCTGGGCTCCCATCTATTCCTTTCTCCCAGAGGGCGACCCCGGTTAAATCTCTTCCTCCGAAAATAGGACCTTTTCGTGTCCCCCGTGAACCCTGGGAAACCTCTCTTCCTGTCGCCAGCCTTCTCCAAAAGCTCGTCCAGTTTTTGGCCAAACAAGAGTTTACCATCACAAGGAAGGAAACATACAGTAGTTTATGTTTAGATTGTAGGTCTCCTGGGCAACCCTTGAGCCACAGGACTCGTCTGGCAGCGTTAGACAAATTTGCAGACCTGGCAGCGAGTTTAACTGAATCCGCTGAGGAGTCGGCCAGAAAAGCGGATGCTGCTTGTAGCAAAGGCAGATAGGAGAGGATTTTATCTCTGGATATCTTTTTATCCTTGAGCTGGTCTCCTAATTGCTGAAGCCACGCCATGAGTGACCTAGAGACACAAGTGCCTGCTACAGCTGGCTTCAGGCCCCCGGCCACCGCTTCCCAGATGTGACGCAGGAAGGAATCTGCCTTCTTATCAAGAGCATCCTTTAGACTGCCCGAATCATCCAGGGGTAGGGACGATCTTTTGGATGATCGGGCGACAGACCCGTCAACTTTAGGAATTTTATCCCAGGACCCAGAGATACTATCCTCAAAGGGGTACCTCCATTTAGACGATGAGGGCTTCCTCCATTCCTGGTCTATAAGGGTCTGAACTTTAGGATTCACTGGAAAGGAGCGTCTCTTTTTTTCCTCCAGGCCTGCGAACATAGTGTCTTCCAGGGACCTGGCTGCCTTTTCCTCCCTCAACCCCATGGTAGATCTGACCGCTCTGACCAACTTGTCAGTATCCTCAATAGGGAAACAGGGCCTACCACTGTCTGATGAAGAGGAGGATGCTGAATCACTGAGGCAAAGATCCTCTGACTGGGAGGATAAATCAGTCGGAGGAGATATCCTTATGGGTTCTCTTTTTTCCCCTTTAGTAAGTGTTTCAGGGAATCCTGAACCTCTGAACGGATTACGGACCTCAAATTAGAAGCAAAATCCGGGGTGCTCTCCGCTATGGTTTGGTTAATACAGCTAGCACACAGCTGTTTCTGCCAATCTATGGAAAGGGGGGCCTGGCATAAAGCGCAAACCCTGTGCTTCTGTTTGGCGCTACTCTTCTTAGGTTCCTAAGGAATGAAGCACATAACTTTCCATTACTATTAAGTGACATTCACGAAGATCACTCACCCCTGAAGTCACAAAAGGGTACCGGATTCAGAGGCTGTGGCGGGACATAAGATGAATCCCTTCTGGATGGCCCTGAAGCGTCCAACACCTTACTTCTCCTGCTGCCGCTGCGGTTGCTGGAGCGGCCGTCCGTGTGAGAGGTGTCCGACTGCTTCTTCCGCTGGCGTTGATGAGATGGAGGGGGTCAGCTGCAGCTGCGCCTGGCTGTCCTGGTCTGCCATAGCTGCTACACCACAAGAGTATAGGCAGCGTTTGACCAGGACTACCCCTCCACCTCAAATAGGGCACATCCGGAACCTCCTCCGGTTCTTGTGTCCTCCCCCCTCCTGGCACCCACCGGCCAATATTTTCAAAATTTTCGCCAAATTTCCGATTTTTTCACAAATAAACTCAAGTGATATCGAACAAATTTTACCACTATCATCAAGTACAATATGTCACGAAAAAACAATCTGAAAATCAGCGGGATCCGTTGAAGCGTTCCAGAGTTATTACCTCATAAAGTGACAGTGGTCAGAGTTGTAAAAATTGGAAAACCACCCTCAGGGTGGAATGCTGTATACAAGTCTCCAAGCCGCTCTGCAAAAAACAAAAAGACCTTTTATTATAGTCACCAATAGGACGGACAGATGGGCATCGCTGGTCTAGGTCCGGGGCCTCCTCTCTTTTTGCGATCGATGTCCCTCCTTCTCTGCTTCATATGGATGACGTGTTCTGTGTCATCCACACAGTGTCCTCCATTGGGCTCCTGCTCAGGCATACTTCTCTCTCCCCTGCTGAGGGCAGAGCAAAGTACTATTCTGCGCATGCACGGGAAAAGACCAAAGAGCGCTAGCGCATGCACACTACAGTACTTTGCTCTGCCCTCAGCAGGGGAGAGAGAAGTATGCTTGCACAGGAGTGCAATTTGGAACACTGTGTGGATGACATAGGACGCATCATCCACACAAAGCAAAGAAGGAGGATGGCGATTGCAGGAAGAGAGGCGGCGCCGGACCTAAACCAGTGACTCCCATCAGACCGGACCAACCCATAGGTGAGAATAATAAAAGGTCTTTTGGGGACTCTCAATCTACAATGTGCACATACCAATAAGAACGAGGAAAACCATAGTATGAACAGTTGTGTGCAAACTTTTGCCGGGCACTGTATATACACACGTGGTCAAAATTGTTGGTACCCCTCGTTTAATGAAAGAAAAACCCACAATGGTCACAGAAATAACCTGAATCTGACAAAAGTAATAAATTAAAAATCTATGAAAATGAACAAATGAAAGTCAGTCATTGCTTTTTAACCCTGCTCCCACAGAATTTTTAAAAAAATGTAATTCATGAAATAGTCCTGGACAGAAATAATGGTACGCTTAACTTAATATTTTGTTGAACCACCTTTTGAGGCAATCACAGCAATCAAACGATTCCTGTAACGGTCAATGAGACTTCTGCATCTCTCGACAGGTATTTTGGCCCACTCCTCATGAGCAAACTGCTCCAGTTGTCTCGTGTTTGAAGGTTGTCTTTTCCAGACAGCATGTTTCAGCTCTTTCCAAAGATGCTAAATAGGATTTAGGTTAGGGCTCATAGAAGGCCACTTCAGAATAGTCCAATGTTTTCCTCTTAGCCATTCTTGCGTGTTTTTAGCTGTGTGTTTTGGGTCATTATCCTGTTGCAAGACCCATGACCTGCGACTGAGATCAAGCTTTCTGACACTGGACAGCACATTTCTCTCTAGAATCCCTTGATGAGATTTCATTATACCCTGCAAAGATTCAAGACATCCTGTGCCAGATGCAGCATTCAGCCCCAGAACATAATAGAGCCTCCTCCATGTTTCACAGTAGGGACAGTGTTCTTTTCTTGATATGCTTCATTTTTCCATCTGTGAACATAGAGCTGATGTGCCTTGCCAAAAACTTCCATTTTTGTCTCATCTATCCATAGGACATTCTCCCAGAAGCTTTGTGGCTTGTCAAAATGTAGTTTGGCAAATTCCAGTCTGGCTTTTTTATGATTTTTTTTCAACAATAGTGTTCTCCTTGGTCGTCTCTCATGAAGTCCACTTTGGATTAAACAACGACGGATGGTGCGATCTGACACTTATGTTCCTTGAGCTTGAAATTCACCTTTAATCTCTTTAGAAGTTTTCCTGGGCTCTTGTTACCATTCGTATTATCCGTCTCTTTGATTTGTCATCAATTTTCCTCCTGCGGCAACGTTCAGGGAGGTTGGCTACAGTCCCATGGATCTTAAATTTCTGAATAATATGTGCAACTGTAGTCACAGGAACATCAAGCTGCTTGGAGATGGTCTTATAACCTTTAACATGCTTGTCTATAATTTTCTTTCTAATCTCCTGAGGCAACTCTTTCCTTTGCTTCCTCTGGTCCATGTTGAGTGTGGTACACACCATGTCACCAAACAGCAGAGTGAGTATCTGTAGCCCTATATACAGGTCCACTGAAATGATTACAAGATTGTAGACACAACTTGATTTAACATGTCCCTTTTGTCACAATTTTTTCAGGGGTACCATCATTTCTGTACAGGCCTAGTTCAGGAGTTTAATTTTTTAAAAATTCTGTGGAAGCAGGGTTGAAAAGCAATGTCTAACTTTAATTTGTTCATTTTCATAGGTTTTTAATTTATTACTACTTTTGTCAGATTCAAGTTATTTCTGTGACCATTGTGGGTTTTTCTTTCATTAAAGGAGGGGTACCAACAATTTTGACCACGTGTGTATGTGCATAATGTGTGTACAGCAGAGCTGTGTGTATACATAATGTGCTACAGAGCTTGCTTCAGAGAAACTCTAATGGAGCCACAGTTAACTTTTAATTCCCATGAAAATGAGTGATATTAAACTCTCCATTTCTTTATACCACGGGGGAGGTTTTAATTAGTAAGGAAATAGGAAAAAACAATTTTTTTTGTTGTCTAAATTTGGGGCGCACCCTAAAGTCTGAAGAAATACAGTGTATGTCTGTATAATAGACATATACATAATATATTTGAAAACATACTATACGTGAATGGGTTATGGGATATACATGATCATTGACTCCGGGTTACACAAAATTACAAATTTTTATTTAAAATATTAAAATTACGTAGACATCAAAAATCACTAGGAATAAATAGAGCTAAGAAGGTAATCCTTATATAAATACACAGTCGCACATAAATAGAAAGCTGTAAACACATAAAGAAGTTATTTCTCCCACATGATGTCATCTTTCTTTAGCGTCATCTGAATCTTTTGCACATTTTTCAACAGTTGGAGGGAGGCCTTGCTGCTAGGGGTTGGAGTGCTTCTTGTCAAAGTTTCTTCATTGTTCCTTGGAGTAGCTGGAATTTCTTTTTTTCTTAAGGTAGTTGGTATATCTGCTTTGCAAGCCTCTCCTGCTACAGCTCGTCTGGCATTGGAAGAGAGTTTCTTCATTGACCGAGCTGCTTTCTTAAGTCTTATAACCTGAAAAACAAAAAGGTATTTTTTTTTTTTTTAAAAAAAGTAGGCAATAATTACAGCATTGATAGCGACATGCATTACCTACATAAATGATGAGAAATTGTCAAACAGTCAAAAGAAAGTCGGTATTTTGGCTAAAGAGGCAGAAACACAAATCACCAGACCAGCCACCAGCAACATGTTTCCTTATGGAAAATCTGAAAATGAGGTTCAATAGCTTACCTGCTTTCCTTTCTTAGGTTACATTCCCACAATGAGCTTTTTGTGAGTTTTTGATGCTGCATATTTTCACCAAGCAAAAAAATCACAGCATATTACAGTTCTCCGCTAAGTGGATGTAGTATATAGAATTCTCCTGCAAACTGCAACTGTTCATTGTGTCTTTACGTAGCGTAAACTGACCTGCTGTGCATTTTTTAAAACAACAACTAGTTAGTTAAATTTCCCCTGCGAATACGCTGAGTTTTATGTGCAAACTTTCTGCATAGATTTGCATTAGATGCAGAAAATCCGCAGGCAGAAATAGGCATACGAGTTTTTAGTGTTTCCACTGTGGATACGCACTAAAAACTCATGTAATCCACACATGACTGTATCATCAAAGCTTTGTCAATGCCAAATACAGGAAGTAATAAAAACAAAGCAGCTTTAATGAAAAGAAAAAGACAAAATCCAAAGCGCCAAAAATGCAATAACCTAATTTGTTTAATAGATGCAGAAAATCAGCACCATCAAAAACTCACCAAATGCTCATCGTGGGAAAATAGCCCAAAGTGAAGGTTTACAGACATGTCTGTATTCTATAGTTCATGATTTTTTGTTCTGATCTTATTTGTAACCCTGAATGAACCCTTCTGGAATGAAGCTAGGTAGGACTGATATAATGATGAGAACTGCAGGTCTGCATTATTTTTGTGCATGTATAAGAAGTGGACACAATTTAGAAAATATTATTGCTACAAAGATTGCATAATGAGTAGAAAAAAAACTCTATAATTTCATTTCTCACATTTGCTTGATGTCTTTTGAGCTTGAGAATTTGGTCACTTTTAGTTTCCATCTGTTTGACGAGACAATCCATTTCACGCTCTAAATCTTCACGTAAATCATTGTCCTTTGTATCATTTATTTGTTTCAGCAGCTCTTGATGGTCGCTTAAAAGAGAAACATATATAATGAAGATGATTCATCATCTTATTACAACACATTACATTTTGACTGAAAGGGTTATTTTATTAATTCATCACCTTACCATAGGATATTACTGATCTCCGGGGGTCCAACCTCAGATGGGGGCTCTGGAACCTGGATGGAGGTGTGTATGCTTGACCTTTGCTCCTTTATTTATGGGAAGGCTGGAAACTGCCAAGAGCTGTGTTGTTCTGCTTTCTTCAGCAATCCAACAAATAATAAAGTGGAGGTTGAGCATGCACACCTCTGCTCCTTTCAAAATGGGGCTTTGTAGAGCCCAGTTCCTGGGTTTCAGAACCCTGATCTTCAAGGGGTCCTAGCGGTCACACCCCCAAGTGATCAGCAAGTTATCCGCACCATGCTGATGGGAAAGTCAGAATTTTGGACAAGCAGCATGAATCGATGAACCCTTCCTATCAGCTGTCAACAGTTAAAGGGGTTTTCCTATATTATAAAACCCTATTACCTCGGCTACAGTTTGTTTGAAAACAAACAAACTTTTCTTTCCAACCCCAGATCTAGTGCTGAGCCTCTGCCGCTGCTCCCGATATCTTCAGTGCTGATGTCCAGTCAATAGCATTGCAGTCAATAAATGAGCTGCCCAAACCGCTGAGCTCACAGATTGGCTGCATTGCTGTTAACATGATGTCAGCACTGCAGACAAAAAGAAACACCAGGTACAGCAATGGAGACTCTACACTGGACCTGGGGGAGGGTGAGTAAAGAACTTTGCATTTTTTTAAACACTCTTTAGGGCTGGTGGAGCTCAAGTAATAGTTTTTGGAAGGTTTCCTCAAAATACGCTTAAGCATTGTGGTCAACCAAGGTCATCCCCTTCATGGCATGTCAGCATCTCCATTTAACATAATGCAACTGCAAAAAGAAATCCTGTCTGCATGGGCCAAAGTCCTGGGAAACTATTTCAACACTTATCGAGGCATAGATTCCACTCAATTAGTGCGGTTCTTCAGGCCAAAGAAGTCTAACATGCTGCTAGATGGATGTCCCTATAGTAATTGCTGCAGATAAAGAGCCACTGAGTACTAATAAGTACTAAATAAGATGAAATATCAATTAAAAAGGTTAAAGGGTTTGTCTAGTCAACAGATATTGATGACCTATCCTCAAGATACGCAATTAATATTAATACAGTGAGGGTCCGACGCCAGGCAACTAACCAATCAGAAGTTATTAGCGTCAGTGGCAGCTGGGTGTAAACACTTTACAGAATTGCAATTTACAGCTCCAATTAACGTTTGGTGGCCACTACAAAGCAGCTCCTAGTCAGCAGAATATTAATAGGAGATGTTCTGCAGTACTCAGTGGGAGTGCAGGGTATTGGACGCCCGCCACTCCAATATTAAAAGGTCTATAACACAGATGTGACATCAGTATCGGGTGACCAGACAATCCCGCTCTCTAAAACAACTAAAACAACAAAATGTATTTATGGCTTATTGTTTGTTTTTGGGTTTTTTACAGTTCAATGGGTACTCACAAACTCATTTGCTCTAGCTCGCCTTGGAGATCCAGCAGTAAATCGGTCAGGCTGTCCCCTGTAGAGTGTGCCGTATACATTACTGAAGTTCTGTTGGCTCCTAGGCTCCTAGGACATGGCTTGTGTCCTGCAGATCTCGAGCGCTGCTTGGCCACTGCTGGGCTCTGACTTCGATGCTTCATCATGTGAAGAACACTCTGAACATTTGCGCTGAGGGAATGGCTTGTACTGGTAGACTTTACAAGAGAAAGAATTAGATGATACTTAGTACAAAGCAGAATATAAACTTCCTAAAACGGATAAAAAAACAACCCTCACCTTTCCGGCTACAAATGGTAGATCTCCTGCCTTCACGGTAATCTTCGGTTCCAAAGTACTACTTTTACTTTCAGCAGGTTTCTTCTACACAAAATAAAAATATATTTTAGAAGTAACAGTAGATTCACTCCAAATTACAAAGGATCTGTTAGGTCTCCTGATAAACACTTGTTTTCCTTGTAAGACAATATTTTGGTTCATATTTTCCTCCTTTGTCCCGTTTCTCTTTCATTATTCCTTGAAATGAATGAATAAATTGACATCCTTACTCGCTGTCAGTCACCAGTGAGGGATACGGTGGGGATATGCAAATCCAGTGGGCAGGACGTTGAACTGAGTCTTTTTGCCACACCAAGAATGCACCAAGCAAGTTAATTTCAGTTTCTGAAGAGCGGAGTCTCTTATTAGAACACTAAAGATGCGTTGTGCTTTTTTTTGGCAAATGTGAAATTTGGTATGATCAGACCATCTTCCTGCACAGTCAGACACAGCCATTACACAGAACACAGCAGGGGCACATTTATAACATTATCTCAGCACAGGAACTGTGACTAAATGTACTTTGTAATGTAATGTACTTTACTCGTGTGAAAACCCCATTCAGGCCTATATTGAAGAAGGATGATCATGTGGAAACATGCGAGTGCTGTCCGAATGTAGATCACACAGTGCACTCACGGAACATGGACCAGTTAAAGTCAGTTGGCCAATACACATGTGCAAATCTCCACTCAAACTGCTGATCTGTGCTCAGATAATCGCAGTAAGCAATACTTTGCTCAGATTTGAGACTAGCCTCTCCCAGGGCCTATTGATGGGTCTGAGACAGACAGACCTCACATGGATAGAAAATTAATTTGCTGCAGATGTAAAATCTTCTCTGATCTTCACAGGAAAAACACAAACCAACTATTAAATCATTCATCTAAATACAGCCTTAAAGTGGTATTCCCATCACCAAGATCCTATACCAATATGTATTAGGTGTAATAATATTAGCAAATACCTCAAATTATAAATGCAGCATAGTTCTTCTGAATTGCTATATCACTTACCCCATGTGCAGGGCATTGCAGTAGCTTAGATATTCAAGGTTACGACCACTAACCTCTAACTATATGAATGGTCGTAACTACACTACATTTAATTGGAGGTATTTGCTAATATTATTATTACACCTACTACATATTGGGATAGGATCTTGGAGATGGGAATACCCCTTTAATCTCAGAATCTGTGCACGATAAAACAATATCTATGAATTTTAGGTGTAAAATGGTGTGCAGCTGTAGTCATAAAATCTTGGCTGTTTTCATTATTGCCACAGGAAAATGTCACTGAATACCAAAGAAAACAATGTAAAGACTCCTTTGGTGGCACTTCCAAAAGATTGGTCATGTTAAACACTTTTTTTTTTTTTTTACCTGCAACGGCTTCTTTTTCTTTACCTTCTTTTGGGAAGTATTTTCAGCAGATGATGATGCAAGTATAGGATTCACTTCGGGGCCAGTTTCCAGCTATAAATTAGAAAATTCTTGTTATATTAGGACCTCAAACATTATGATTCTAATCAAGCTGTTTTAAGAGAATCCCTTGGAAATCACCTAATGATCTACTGGGTTTCTTGCCTGATGACTTGGGAGGAAAGGATTGACCAATTTCCCAAGTTTTTCTTTCCCTGCACATTCAATTTAGGTTCCCTAGGATCATATTCCCGTATATTAGAGGAGTTGATGCAAAATATATATATATATATATATATATATATATATATATATATATATATATATATATATATATATATATATACAGTTGAAGCCAGAAGTTTACATACACTATATAAAAGGACACATATGTATGTTTTTCTCAATATCTGACATGAAATCAGAATAAACCTTTCCCGTTTTAGGTCAATTAGAATTACCATAGTCTTTAATATTTGCCAAATGCCAGAATAATGAGAGAGAATGTTTTAAGGCATTTTTATTACTTACTGCAAAGTCAAAAGTTTACATACATTTCATTAGTATTTGTTACCATTGCACTTAAACTGAATGACTTGGGTCAAACGTTTGGGATATCCTTACACAAGCTTCTCACAATAGTTGGTTGGAATTTGGGCCCACTCCTCCTGACAAAACTGGTGTAACTGATCCAGGTTTGTAGGTCACCTTGCTCGCACCTGTCTTTTCAGCTTTGTCCATAAATTTTCAATAGGATTGAGATAAGGGTTTTGTGATGGCCACTACAAAACATTGACTTTGTTATTCTTAAGCCACTTTGTTACCATTTTGGAAGTATGCTTCGGGTCATTGTCCATTTGGAAGACGCATTTCCGCCTGAGCTTTAAAGGGGTTTTCTCACGAACGAAAGTTGATTTTAATTAATAGATCTTGGAATAATAATAACTTCCACAATTGGATGTATTTAAATAAAATGTTCCTATGCGGAGATAATCTTATAAATGTGCCCCTGCTGTGTACTGTGTAATGGATGTGTCTGGCCATGCAAGAACATGGTCTGATCATACCACATCTCCTGGGCAAGGGAGGAAAGAAAAGAGTATACAGACATTACACAGGGGAACACTTATAAGATTATCTCAGCACTGGAACATTTTATTTAAACACATCCAATTGTGGAAGTTATTATTTCAAGATCTATTGATTAAAATCAACTTTAGGTTTGTGGGAAAACTCCTTTAACTTCCTGGCTGATGTCTTGAGATATTGCTTCAGTACTGTCACAATCTTCTTTTCTCATGATGTCATCTATTTTGTCAAGTGCACCAGTCCCTCCTGCAGCAAAACAACTCCACAACATGATGCTGCCATCCCGAGTGTTTCACAGTTGGGATGGTGTTCTTAATTCCAAGCTTCTCCCTTTTTCCTCCAAACATAAAGATGGTCATTATGACCAAAAGTTCCAATTTTAGTTTCATCAGACCACAGGACAGGTCTAAAAAAATTATGGTCTGTGTCCCTGTGTGCATTTGCAAACATTAATCTGACTTTTTATGTTTCTTTTGGAGTAATTGCTTCTTCCTGGCAGAGTGGCCTTTCAGCCCATGTTGATACACTACTCATGGTTATTGACACAATCTTACCAGCTTCCACCATCATCTTCACAAGGTCTTTTGCTTTTGTCCTTGGGTTGATATGCACATGTCAGACCAAAGCACGTTCATCTCTGGGACACAAAACCCGTCTCCTTCCTGAGCGGTATGATGGCTGGACATTCCTATCTTGTTTGTACTTGTGTATAATTATTTGTATAGATGAATGAGGCACCTTCAGGTATCTTGAAATTGTACCCAAAGATGAGCCAGACTTGTGCAAGTCCACAATTCTCTTCCTGATATCTTGGCTGATTTCTTTAGACTTTCCCATGATGTTACACAAAGAAGCAGTGTGTTCCAGGTGTGCATTAAAATAAATCCACAGGTGTGTCTCTACTGAGCGTGTACATAAAGTGCAGCACAGATTCATCTCAACTAAAAGCCGAGATTCTTAGATCAGGAACAGAACAGACATTTATAGGACATTTCATAACTTTCTTAAATTCTTATGAAAACATTTACAGAAGATAAATTGTGTACAGTAGTACAATGCAGTATTATTTCAGGAGTCGGTCCATTCTATACCGACTCAGACTCCAACTCCATAGCCCTGATCTCCAAGATCCTATCTCAATATGTAGTAGATGTAATAATAATAATGTTAGCAAATACCTCCAATTAGAAATGTATTATAGTTCTTCTCATTCGCTATGTCTCTTTCCTCGTGTGCAGGCATTGCAGGACTGTGGGTAGCCTTTGTTAAAACCACTCGTATAGTGACAGTTAGTTAGCTATTTGCTAGCGTTCGTAACCATGGAGACCCAAGCTACTGCAATGCCTGCACATGAGGAAAGGGACAAAGCAAATCAGAAGAACTATATGACATTTCTAATTGGAGGTATTTGCTAATATTATTACACCTACTACATATTGGGATAGGATTTTGGAGATGGTGATATCCCTTTAAATGGTTAAAAACAAAACATGACTCAACATTCTCCATTATTCAGCTTGGTTTTGATGAAATGAACTAAGTAAAAGTGGCCTTGAGCTCTGCACCCAGAATTGCTTGATGCAGCAATAAAACCCCAGTCTCCGTAAATTTTCCAGTTTGCTTAAAGTGTTGTAATGTGAGATTAGAAAATCTGATAAAAATATTTGAAATTACTCTCATTTCACTATGAGCATGAAGAATGACTACTGAAAATGAGCCTATTGATTTAACTAACCTGGAATACTTTGTCCTGCATTAATTTTCGATGGTGTTCCTCTGAATGTAATTTTTCCTCTAGTTGATGAATTTTGCTCTGAAGGGATAAAATAGTTTTCTGCATCAAACTTTACATAAAGCAACACCTTTATTCTGCATCTTAGATTACGAAGTACTACTGTACACACTCAAAGTAATATTATACCAATATGAATGAGATTTGAAAAATATTACTATATTTTAGATTTTAAGCCACATTCTGAACCCCATTTCACATTTAAAGGAAATTTGTCACCAGGTTTTTGCAACCCCTTTGAGAGCAGCATGATGTAAAGGGAAAGACCCAGATTCCAGCGATGTACCACTTGCTTGGCTACTTACTGTAGTTGTACCTGCTGCAGATCTAGCAGTTCTCTGAATGCGGAGCTCTTTATAGCCAAGCCCCCAACTCTGATTGTTCGTTTTTTGTGTACACTATGCATAGGCAGAAAGCTGCCAATGAGTGGGGGCTGAATTATACAGAGCTCATGAATATGGAGGACTACATGGCAGCAAGTATACTGCTCCTCTAGTGAATCTTCTGCTTACTTGATCAAAACCAGAGCAAACAGCCCAGTAAGTGACATCACAGGAATCAGGGTCTCTGCCTCTAAATTATGCTGCTCTCAGATTATGTGGCAAAACATGGTGACTAAAGACGAGCAAATAAATTGAATTGTACTCAAATTTTGCAAAAAGCCACATTTGCCAAAATGCAGATTTATTGTTATTGACATCTGTGCGGATTCAGCAAAAATGACAGCTGCTGGAAGTAATATTTCTGAACCATAATAGGCCATCAAAAGGTTCGAAAAAAAATCATTATGCTCACCTTACCACATGGCGCCCGGGGGAGTTCATCACAAGCCCATAAAAAATCACGGCGCAATGCCATTGACCTCCCCCGTGCACCTGTGCAGAACTCACCCAGGCGCCATGACACCTGGAAGTCTGACACAGCGTGAGAGAACAGAAGATACCAACGCAGGTGGTAGGGAAATCAGACAATGTGGCGAGGACTAGATGGGTGGCAGTATCGGAAAGGCCGGAAAATTGAGTGGAGGGAGCGTATAACAATCTTTTTCTTTTTTACATGTTGCGTTTTTTTACGCTCTGGGGTCTGGAGAGAAACCAGAATATATCATGCAACATTAAATTTGCGGAGAATAACTTGTACGCAAAACAAATTTTCCAAAAAAAACCCATGCTAACAGGCAAATTAAAATTTTGCATGATCCGCTCATCTCTACTGGCAACAGATTCCCTTTAAAATATAATCAAGAGTATTAGACCAATGTAACAACAATATTCAATATTTCCAGATGCTGTGTCTTACCTCTGCAATCTGCTGAGTGGCTGTGAGTCGGACACATTCTTTTTCTAATAACTCCAGTTTTTCCAGCTTGTCCTGTATATTATCTTTCTTTAGAAAAGCCTATAGATACATTGAGAAATACCATTTAAATGTAACTGTTCTCATCTCTGCAGAGCCAATCTGTCTAGGTTAGTAACTATCTTCAAAGAACAGGTCAGATTTTCTTGATTACTGCAATTATAAATACAGTGCATGAATAATAAGTTAATATTTGCATAAGATTCATCCCAAGGGCCGTGTAGCGAATGGGATACACACAGACATATTATATGAAACTTACATTAATTCACCTCTGTACCATTACATTTATATTAGATGTAACTGATACTACATATAAAAGGTACCTGCTGATCCATAATTGTGTTCTTATCCACTTCTGCATGCAGAACCATTTTCCTCATATAGCATAACTGCTTCTCGAGAAGCAAGCAACGTTCTTCAGCTGCATTTAACTGAGTTATTGCATCTAATATTGTGAAAAGAAACAAAGAGAAATAATTTAGGAAGCATCAATGTGGGGGAATCTTAAGGTGCATCTTGAAGCTCCTGGACTCCACAGCAAAACCCTTACAAAGAACCCCCAATTGTCACCATTTTTACACTGCTGTCCTATAATGCGTTTGTGCCCCTCACTACCCTTCCCAGATAACAGACAAGTGCAAAAGCACTCTTAGGCCGGGTTCACAGTGGTGTATTTCAGGGTCCATATTTGGGTCGCAATGCTCAGACTGACCGCACGACTCCTGACTCGAACATACAGCATCAAAAACACACATCAAGCTGTAAATTTGGGGTGCGAAGACCTGGGGTCAGTCCGGCCAAAAAAGTCCAGCAGACCAAATATGGACTGTGAAATATGCCCATCTGAACCCATCTTTAGTACTACTTACAATGTAGATGTACAGGTGCATCTCACTAAATTAGAATATCATCAAAAAGTTAATTTATTTCAGTGCTTCAATACAAAAAGTGAAACTCATATTATATAGTCATTACAAACAGTGATCTATTTCAAGTGTTTATTTCTGTTAATGTTGATTATGTCTTACAGCCAATGAAAACATAAATGTCATTATCTCAGTAAATTAGAATACTTTATAACAACAGCTTGAAAAATGTTTTTAAAATCCGAAATATATGTTCAGTAAATGCACTCAATACTTGGTCGGGGCTCCCTTTGCATCAATTACTGCATCAATGCAGCGTGGCATAGAGGCAATCAGCCTGTGGCAGTGCTGAGGTGTTATGGAAGCCCAGGTTGCTTTGATAGCAGCCTTCAGCTCGTCTGCATTGTTGGGTCTGGTGTCTCTCATCTTCTTCTTGACAATACCCCATAGATTCCCTAGGAGGTTAAAGTCAGGCGAGTTTGCTGCCAATCAAGCACAGTGATACTGTTGTTTTTAAACCAGGTATTGGTACTTTTGGCAGTGTGGACAGGTACCAAGTCCTGCTGGAGAATGAAATTTCCATCTCCAAAAAGCTTGTCGGCAGAGGGAAGCATGAAGTGCTCTAAAATTTCCCGGTAGACTGCTGCGCTGACTTTGGTCTTGATAAAACACAGTGGACCTACACTAGCAGATGACATGGCTCTACAAACCATCACTGATTGTGGAAACTTCACACTAGACCTCAAGCAGCTTGAATTGTGGCCTCTCCACTCTTCCTCCAGACTCTGGGGCCTTGATTTCCAAATGAAAATTGGAACTCTGGGACCTTGTTGAGTGTGTCAATGACTGCCTTCTGGACATCCGTCAAGTCAGCAGTCTTCCCCATGATTGTGCAGCCTACTGAAACAGACTAAGGGACCTTTTTAAACGCTTAAGAAGCCTTTGCAGGTGTTTTTTGTTAATCATTTTAATTTACTGAGATAATGACTTTTGTGTTTTCATTGGCTGTAAGCCATAATCATCAACATTAATAGAAATAAACACTTGAACTAGATCCCTCTGTTTGTAATGACTCTATATAATATAGGAGTTTCACTTTTTGTATTGAAGAACTGAAATAAACTTTTTGATGATATTCTAATTTAGTGAGATGCACCTGTATAACTGGACTACATGCCAAATTTTCGGCAGTCTGATAAACTAGTACACAAGAACTGAAGAGTCACGCTATATAACTACATATAAGTATTCTAGGGCATACACTAAGTTTCTGGGCTCAGTCCAAAGTTTAGAACAGTGCTCCCTACTAGGGTTGAGCGAGTATGTTCTGGCCGAGCTCCGAGTACTTATAGCTGCTCGGTGATCAGGGATGAAGCCCGAGTGCCAATGAGTGTCGTTCATAGTTCTAAGTGTAGCAACCCCCACCAAAAAGGAGACTATGAATGATACCTCTCTTGCTGAATATTTAGAAGTTTCTAAAGGATAGCATACTATGTAATCCATGAAAGTAGAGATGAGAGGATCACTTTGTGTAACCCTGGTCCAGGTCAGTGGTCCTGGTCCAGGATCAGCTTATAATTTGCCGGGCTTCACCTGTGCGCTGTATGTTGTACAGATGACGTCACACCAGTGAATCAAACATCTCGGAGAACTAGGACGCAGCTCCTGTACATGGCCAGAAAGCATGGACCTTAACAGTAGTTGCATGAAGCGATCTGCTAATCTCTACACGTGAGCTTTGTTGACCTTGTATGAATTAATGCATACCAAATAATACATTTTAGTCTCAAGAAACCTGCCTCACTAAATATAGAATTTACCATTTTTATGCATTATGGTTTCATGCTGAGTAGAATCAGTCTTTTCTTTGCAAAACCAAACCTTCTTATACTCCACTGTCTCCACAGGTAAGCTTGGTAAGTGGTTAGGGGCTTTAGACTTTTCTAGTTCCAGTCGGGAAATCTTCTCCTGAAGAGTCTTCAATGCGGACACAAGAGCTGTTGTGTTACAAGTCAAATAGTTCAAATTTATCGTGTTAAAAATAGGAAAATTTAAAAAGAACCCAAAAACAACATAATGATGTACAAATGAATGCTATATAATATTTGTAAGTGAGATGGAGAAATGGAAGCTGGTCACGAATGGGTTAATGGCAGCAGAACCATCCAATATCAGTTGGCTGGTCTACCATCTAACATCCATGGAGGCCCATTGACTCTCCCCAACAGGAGATGTTCGAGAAGAAGCATCAGGCTCTTGGATTTCAACATACCCAATCTTTTAGCTTTCAGAAGAGATAATCCACCGCTAGAAGTGGCTCTTTTTGTTCTTGCATATTACGAGCAGAAAATCCCCTCTTTTGTAAAACTCAGATTTCTTATTTTACCTGAGCTATTTGGAGCCTCGAGTATATCATACGGCTGAGGACTGTGGTGGTTTAAAGCAGATGATATCACTTTTCTTGAAGATGAAGACTTTGACTCAAGAAGATCCGAAACTGGAATAGAATTAGGAGGGTAGCAAAAGCTGGATAGGTAACTGTCCTTCAGCACAGAATCCATTTTAGGCTATAAATAAAGCAAATGGAAAATTAAAAATGGAAATAATGGATTATTCTAAAAGGTAAAAGACATGACTGCAGTCAGGTATACATTTTTCTGAAACCCTCTGGCGTTTTAAAGAAGGTATAGTTTAAAGGGTATATAACTTCATAAAAAAAACTAAAAATGTGGCTAAGCATACCTGTAGCACCAGCAACTTACCTGCCTGCTGTGCTTGGCGCCATTCTTCACCGGCACAGACTGCTCCTGCCGGGGATTCAGCTGCCTCTGACGGGGCGGGACTTCCAGCATCATTACGATTGACCGCCGACTCCCACAGTTAAGACAGCGGGGATCCGGCTGTCAATCAGAATGATGACAGAAGTCTCGCTTGTCATGTCGCAGATTCAGTTGAATCCCCGGCAGGAGCGGTCTGTGACCACTCTGTGCAATTTGTTGCAATTACCTGCCTGTTAGTGCTTAGCCACATTTTTAGTTTTTCCCTAAAGTCCTGGATATATATATCATTCAATTACCTGCCTGTTAGTGCTTAGCCACATTTTTAGTTTTTCCCTAAAGTCCTGGATATATATATCATTTAAAGTACCTTCTCCCTGCACTGCTGTAGTTTATTGAAAGTACTCCTATTTCTGTACGTAGTTACATAGTTAGTAAAGCCGAATAAAGACTTGCGTCCATCAAGTTCGACCTGTTAGTTCTGTAATTGCTAAAGTTGATCCAGAGGAGGGCAAAAACCCCAAATGATTTAGCCAATCTTCACCTGAGGAAAAATTCCCTCCCGACTCTGAAACCAGCAGTCAGAATAAATCCCTGTATCAACCTACTATTTTATTCTATTTTTAAGTATATGCAGAAATCTGCCTGGTATCTAGAAAAGCATCCAGTCCCCGCTTGAACTGGTTTAGTGAATCCGACATTACCGTCTCCTCACTCAGTGAATTCCATATTCTCACTGCTCTTACCGTAAAGAACCCCTTCCTATGCTGGTGCTGAAACCTTTTCTCTTCCAGTCTTAGTGAATGCCCTCTTGTTACCGTAATATCCCTCCTTTTGAACAAATCCCGGGCAAGGTCTCTATACTGTCCCCTAACATATTTGTACACATTTATTATGTCCCCCCTCAACCTTCTCTTTTCCAGGCTGAATAGTCCTAGTTTTGCCAACCTCTCTGGGTATTGCAGTCCCTCCATTCCCCTTACGTAGCTAGAGACCTGGCAATCACCTGGAGCGGTGCCGGGAGAATCCAGCAATGGCTCTTCAAACCATATCAGATACATGCTGCCAGTGGTTTGAGCAGCATGAATCAGCTGACAGGTGCCCTTTAAAAAGGACCTGCCGCTTCTTTAGATATGACCTTTTTTTTTTAAAGAGAATCTGTCAGCAGGTTTTTGCTCTGCTATCTGAGAGGAGCATGATGTAGTGACAGAAACCCTGATTCAAAAGATGTATCACTTACTGGTCGGCTTCCTGTAGTTTTGATAGAATCACTGTTTTATCTGCTGCAGATCTAGCAGTTCTCTGAATGCTGAGCTCTGTATTACCCCACCCACATCACTGATTGGCAGCTTTCTCTGTACACTGAAAATTGGCAAAATCTGCCAATCAGTGGTTGGGGCATGTTACACAAGAGCAGGAGGACAAAATGGCAGCAGGTTTACTAGTCCTGTAGTGATAATCTCCTGCTGATAAAACACTGATTTCATTGAATCAACAACAGACAGTCCAGTAAGTGGATCTCTTGAATCAGGGTATCTGCCACCACACCTTGCTGCTCTCAGATTAAATAGCAAAAACTTGCCAACAGATTCCCTTTAACAAAAATACTTTTGTTCCCTAAAATGTAACTATTCTGGAGCCTCATCAGACTAGTCCTGGTTCATTAGCACACAGCAAGGTGTTGTATATAAGCTGATTTTGCTCAAATATGTACAATCCTGTAATAACTGAATAAATGTTTAAAAAAATAAAATAAAAAAACAAAAGAGTCAGAGACCTGACAGGCTTCTTTTAAACGTATGTTCACAACCGCACTCTCTGATCAATACAAGAAAAAGATTTTACTAAATGGATGCCCAGCTACTAAACCTGTCTGACAGCTTCCACAATATTCTCAATAATTTGTAACATTTGCAGGTAACAGAATGGGATCACAGGATATCACACTGCAAGGCATCTGTTCACCATCAAAAAGAACAGAATTTAGAAGAAAAAAAACAACATTATAAAAAGGGATTGTCCTGTCTAAACTGATAAGTCTGCAGTCACTCTATGTGACTGCAGACTTGGGAATCCTCACATCGCCCATTGTGTGCTGGGAGGATTCTCCAGTGTCGACATAAGGAGTGGCAGGTGCGTGATCACAAGTGTGAGATTTCCATACATGCGATCACGAGCCGGCTAGGTGGGTGAGGCCTCGCTTAATGCAAGTGTATTGAGGGAAGCAGGACAAGTTTAGTCGGAATGTGGCCGGATGTACAGAAATCGCACGTGACTGCCCGCACCAGTGCTGGCACCAGAGAATCATCTCATCACGAAGTGCACGCGAAGTGAAGATTCACAGATCTGCAGTCACATAGAAGGACTCACAGGTCTGCAGACTTGTAGCCCAAGACCGGACAAACCCTTTAAGTGACTCCTTTTTTCCCCATGCCTCCTGCCATGGAGTCATTGAATTCTAATTTATAGATGACCAACAAAATCCATTAACCCAACATTGAATACCTAGAAAATAACAGATGCATAAATCCCTTCCTTGTTTTCATTCTGCATGACTCATTGAGAGTTTTCACTTCATCACTTTAATGAAGAGTGACTTCACATTTCCAGGCATAAGGAACTATTTTAATTGTCTCATTGATTCTATTTTTACGTTTTGAGATTTTTTTTTCCACATATTTGAGTTTGTCTTCATCATGAAATTCAACAGCCACGCCATCTGTATAAATAATCTGAAGCTTGCAGAAATTAGCATATTCTACCATAGAATACAGACAGAACTTAAAACTAGCCTACGACAGATGGTACAAGGATATCCTTCAAAACAAGGTTACGTCATATGTTGCCCATGAAAAAGTGAATATGCAGATTTCTCAATATTTTATAAAAAAGATAAAAAAATACTTAAACTTCAATTTAAAAGGTGCATCAAAAAGCAAAAAAGAAAATCAATTGCATTAGTAGATATTAAAGGGAAAATGTCATGACGTGGTATACTGCGATTAACCAGCTGATATAGGGTTACAGGGAATCTGTCAATATGATTAACCCTTCCAAGCAATCTATACGGGCACACAGGTCACAGAAAGTGGAATAAAATGATATCAGGTTACAGATAGCAAGGTGTTTTATGCTAGAGAAATGCATGATGTTCTTATATGCAAATCAACTATTAAAGGGAACCCGTCATGTGAAAAAAAGGCTATTTACCTGCAGATATGGGGTTAATATGCAGGTTAATAGCGTTCTGAACCTGCCCTGTGCAGGTTCAGAACGCTATTAACCTGCATAGAGACCCGCTGCCAGGGAGGAAATAAATTTTATTCCTCCCGGTAGCGTTCAACGTTAAGTCATGGTGGTGTGCCACCGGCGCAGGTTCAGTCACCGCTCCGTGAGTGACGGCTGTAACTAACTGACAGCAGGCTCTGCATTAGGACCTTCTGTCAGTCAGTGCAGGGGGCACGATTACCATTGCTGCTGTCTATACACCTAGCGGTGACTGAACCTGCGCCGGTGGCACACCACCATGACTTAACGCTGAACACTGCCAAAGAAAATAAAGTTAATTTCCTCCCGGCAGCAGGGCTCTAAGTGCAGGCACCAGGCGGGTTCAGAAAGCTATTAACCTGCCGATTAACCCTATATCTGCAGGTTAACAGAGTTTTGTCTCATGACAGGTTCCCTTTAAAATCTATAGGCCAGACACTGATCTGTAAGAGAATCTGCCGCCAAAGCTTATTTTAAATGAAAGGCCGTTACAAGTATGAGCCATGTAATGGTAATGACTGACACTTTGCTCTCATAATCTATAACTCTATAGTGAGATCAGAACTAAAAGTACAGCAGAAGTGAACTTTGTCTCATTACAACACACACTTGCAGCTGCAGTCCCCTCACAGTGCTTCAACTTCCATCTCAGATGCAGCCAGTGCGGGGAAGAGCAGCACAGCAGAGCTGACAGCACAGCTGCAAATGTGTGTGTAATGAGACATGGTTCAGCTCTGCTGTACTGTGTTAGCTCTGCTCCCACTGCAGAGCTATGCATGATTGTGAGAACAAAGTGTCAGTCAGTACAAATCTCACATTAGTAACACCTCTTTTTATTAAAAATAAGCTCTGGAGGCAGATTCTCATGCAGATCAGTGTCCGGCCCCTAGTCCTGAACAGCTCATTTACATATAAGCAAAATGCGGAATTCTTTGGAAGAAGACATTGGATCAATGATATCAAGGAATTCAACTTTCTATGATCCACATGCCCATACACATGATTTTAATAACAGATTCCCATTAATCTACTGTACTAAAAGTGTGGTATTCAAATAAAACTGAACTTTATTCTTCCTGTAAGGGGGGCTATAAGCACGCCCCAGTACTTCGACTGACAGCCAACTCTGAACTGATGTACCGCTATGTGTTTTGGTCGGCAGCCGGATTACACAGCCCGGTTATTATAAAGTCTAAATAGGCTGCCGATCAAAACACTTGTTTGTCAAGTGAAATGATCTTTTAGTTTGCACAAAACATACTCGTTCTCAGCAGCACTGTGATGCATTGCCCTTGTATACGACAGAAGCTGCCGAGAACAATGGCTGCCTCTGTGCACACAACAATCTATTACACGTTCACAGTACATCAAACTGTCTGGGTGTGTAAACAGGTAACCGCCAGACATTTCATATCTGATGGTCTTGCTTACTAATCAAACTCTTCTTGTCCTAAAGGCCCCGTCACACTTAGCGACGCTGCAACGATCCCGACAACGATAAGACCTGTCAGGGATCGTTGCTGCGTCGCTATGTGGTCGCTGGTGAGCTGTCAAACAGGCAGGCTCACCAACGATCAGGGGAGCAGCGACATCGTGGAAAGAATCTTTCCACGATGTGCTGCTCCTGGTTACCAGCCTGCTGAAGCAGGAGCAGGATGGTAACCATGGTAAACATCGGGTTACTAGGGGCGCACGCGCCCCTAGTAACCCGTTGTTTATCATGGTTACCACTCTGCTACAGTGAGCGGGAGGTTACCGCTCACTTTAGCAGGCTCGTAACCATGATAAACATCGGGTTACTAGGGGCACACGCACACCTAGTAACCCGTTGTTTATCATGGTTACCACTCTGCTACAGTGAGCGGGAGGTTACCGCACACTTTAGCAGGCTGGTAACCATGATAAACAACGGGTTACTAGGTGCGCGTGTGCCCCTAGTAACCCGATGTTTATCATGGTTACCAGCCTGATCGCTGCTCCCGCTGGTCACACACAGCGATGTGTGCTGACCAGCGGGAGAGCAACGACCAAAAAATGGTCCAGGACACTTTGCAGCGATCAGCGACCTCACAGCAGGGGCCTGATCGTGTAGCGACATCGCTGGTGAGGTCGCTGTGGCGTCACCAAAACCGTTACACAGCAGCGATCTCGCTATGTGAGACGGGGGCTTTAATCGAGCACACAATCAAAGAAGTCACAAATATTGCTTTCAAGCTGTTCTTCGAAATGACTGATTAGTGAGGGCGACCACCACTTATTCCCCCCCATATTGTATACAATTTCTCATCACATTACAGCAGGCAAAGGTTTGGTACCAGGCCGGTATAAACAAAGTCAATGAGTTCTGCAAGTACGAAGAGAAGTAGAACCGTAATTCCGTCTTGAAAATATGGTCCCCGAAAATTAAATACCAGTCTAAGTAATTGTACAACCATCTTCCCCTTCACCTACTTTTTTTTTCTCGTCTTACTTTCAGATCTTGAAGAATTGGGCCCCGAACGCTTCAACTGCAAAAAAAAGGGTAGAAAAACAAACAGAACCGAGGTCTGTGTATTTAGAAAGTTGTCGCCACCCATCTCCATGCCCGAACCCCTTCCCACTGCTGCCACCACCCTCTATCTTGCCAAGACCCCATCCCCTCAATAATTGCTATATAAGCATGCTTTAAGCTAGGGTTACATGTCACACAACACTGAAATAGCAGTGTCGCATTGCATCTGATGATTTCCTATGGTGTCTCATTGCGACTTCCTGTGACTGAGGCACCGAGTAGCAAATGCTTCCGAATGCGATGGATTTTCTGTAGCTGGTCACAAGTCACATCAGAATCACTTGACACAAACTTCAATGCAATGCAAACTCCCAGCTTTAAAATAGTTGTGTGATAAGTTGCGGAAAAGTTGCACTGCCGGACTTGGCTGCGTGACTTGTCAGAATTGCTGTTGCACCACACATATCGCCATGCTGCCAGAGTCTTATTGTTAATACTTACATTTTAAAAGGGAACTTGTCATTAGGTTTCCCTATAAAAGCTGTAGCCACCACATTCTCCAGCCATTTCTAACAAGCCCATTATATTCCTGAGGCTTTCTGATGTGCACAGTGGTTCCATGGGAGCGTCCAAACAATGCTTAGTGCCCGCTCTGCCTTGTAACGTCACACCTCTACCCATGAATGACGTAGATCAGGGGTCCCCAACAGCTCTCGGTCCCATAAATTGTGGCTCGCGGCTGTCTGCCAGCTTGGTGCATTAGCTCCAGGTCTAGCAAACAGCTATGAAGAGCAGGTCTACAGATGGTGAATTTTGGGAGTAAATATAATAGCAAAGGATCACGTGACCAAAGTAGGTATGTGCTCAGAAGGAAAAGTCCAACTTAGTTTATGAGAAAACCTTCGGCACCAATAATGCAAAAAAAAAAAAAAAACATTTTTCTTTTCCAAAAACAAAATTTTATTGGAATATTAGTGACCATGGAAAAGCTATAGCCAATGTTTCGGCAAAGAAAATTTTTTTTTGCATTACTGGTGCCGAAGGTTTTCTCATATACTGAATTTTGTGAGTAGCTCTGCACAGAAGAGCAGATCTGGATGCACATATACTGGTCTTAGGTTTAGAGATCATTTAGGTATTGTACGCTGGAGACGGGATGATACTACCTGTCAGTGGAGGTGCTTGAAGCTGGATGTGACCGTGTGGTGGGAGTGCTTGATGGGAGAATACTAAATGGGGGTATTGTGGGGACCCCTGGATCTTGGTATACTGCTTTGAGGGGATATCTGTGGAAAAGCTTTCGTTATCATTATACCCGTGATGCCTGTCGGATCATTCGGTGCACAATAGGATGCAGCACTGGACATCTTCAAGCTTTTTTCTTTTTTATAGAAGGTATACTGGACTGCCAGAAGGTTAGAAAAGTATTAAAAGCCTGGAGAATGTGATGGCAATGGCTTTTATAGGGAAAACCCGATGACAGGTTCCCTAAATTGGTTGACTATTTCTTCTATAACTTGTTTTCTAAAATTCAATACAAATCAAAATAGAAAAAAAATATATATAATTATCAACAGACATAGGGGAAGGGAGATCTGTGAGATTTACTCGAAATGTACCTATTATTAACCCTCCGTCACATACAATAGGCCTGACTGGCACATCTCTTTTACTTTCATTTTTCCTTCCTCACCAGATTGTGAGGAAATCCCCTCCCTCCAGGTAGTCTCCTGTCTCTAGCAGCTCTGTGAAACCTCATACCACAGTTGGATTGCAGAGCTTCAGGAGGACAGATATAACTGCGCTAATCTCTCAGGCTCATTGTATGTGAACACGTCACACTCAATAAGGTTGGTATTTTATGTTTTTATTCATCACAATTGTTTATTTAGCTTGTTTTATGAATGTATAGCACAAAGAGTGAGGATATTTCATAGAAATAAGGCAGATTAAAAAAGAAAGCGTGCTGCTCAGGCATATACAGTAGTTCCCTAACACATATTCCTTCTCTTGCTTCAGATTATCTGCTGAAATGGAGAGGAAAATGTACAATTTATCAAAAAACCTTGATGTTGAGGAAGTAACAAACATGCTGTTAGATGATGCAGACCCCACACTGAATGAGGATTTAGGAGAGGAAAGTGAGATTGATTCTTATGATGAGGTGGAAGTATGTGAAGTGGATTCTGAAACAGAGCAAGATGGTGACAGTGATGAGGATGAAGATGTAGAATCTTATTATATGGGAAAAGATAAAAAAAAACAATGGAACAAGAAGCCACTCCAGAAAAAATGTAGGGAACCTCAAAACATTATTACTCACCTTCCTGAAGTTATAGGAACTGCAAGTAATGCAAAAACTGCAGTTGAATGCTGGAATAGTTTATTCACAGATGACATTCTGGACTCTATTGTCACATATACCAACCAATAAATAGACATTATAAAGGACAAGTTCATCTGCAACAGAACCATCAAGGCCACAGATGAAATAGAACTGCGTGCTTTTTTTTGGATTATTATACCTTGCAGGAGCTTATAGGGCAAATAGACAAAGTTTGGAGGAACTTTGGAGTAAAGATGGGGATGGAGTTGAAAAATTTGGCCTTGTTATGTCCATAAACAGATTCAAGCTTCTAATTCGTTGCCTTCGGTTTGACGACAGAACTACCCGAACCGAACGTAAAACACATGACCGACTTGCTCCAATTCGTGATATATTCCAAAAATTTGTTGAAAACTGTAAAAAAAAAGCTATTGCCCTGGGGAGAATCTCACTATTGACGAAATGCTCCCTGGTTTTCGTGGTAAATGTGCCTTTCGTCAATATATTCCATCAAAGCCTAACAAATATGGAATAAAAATGTATGCCCTTGTTGATGCCAGTAAGACCTACACTTACAACCTGGAAGTTTATGCAGGAAAACAACCAGAAGGTCCTTACTGTGTCAGCAACAAACCCAGTGATGTTGTAAAAAGACTGGCTGAGCCCTTATTAGGATCGGATCGCAATATAACAGCTGACAATTGGTTTTCAAATTGTGATCTGATTGATTATCTGAAAATGCAGAAGCTTTCATATGTCGGAACTGTAAGAAAAAATAAAAAAGAATTGCCTACACAGTTTGTAAGTGTGAAAGGGAGACAACAGTACAGCAGTAGGTTTGCATTCCATAATGGAAAGGTTTTGGTTTCCTATGTACCACAAGCAAAAAAAATTGTACTTCTATCAACACTTCATGATGATGATGCCATCGATCCTGGGACTGAGGCACAAAAAAAAACGGAGATAATTACATTTTATAATGCAACCAAAGGGGGTGCTGATACAGCTGATCAGATGTGCTCAACTTTCAACGTCAGCAGAAACACCAAACGCTGGCCAATGGTCATATTTTTTGCTATGTTGAATTTGGGTGGTATAAATTCACAAGTCATTTACCTTGAAAACAAGCTTGAACCACTCCGTAGACGATTCTATCTGAAAAAACTGGCCCATGAACTAGTGCTTGGAGAGCTACGCAGGAGAAGTATGAAAACAATCGGTATCCCCTCTCGCCTTCAAGTTCAGCTCAAAAGATTCCGCCCAGAAGATGATAGTGAAAATTCACCACCTGCACCACCTCCCAAAAGAAGGAGATGCACCACCTGCACCACGGAAAGCGGAATCAGAAGGCTTTCTAATTATGAATGTCACAAATGTCATAATGCAATCTGCCTGACACATGCAAAAATTATGTGTAATTCTTGCTCTTTGCTCTGCAAGTGTAATTTTTCTGGAGAAACTTCAGGATCTAATTCTGATTGAATATGTGTTTAATAGTACTTAAGGTACCTTAAAATTAAGTTTGTTTCCATAAATTTTCTTTGTAGAGTTTTTTGACAGTCGAACTGGGGACTATTTGGCGGGAGTTTTGAAATGTTTGTATTTCAGAGTTATTAGTTTTATGTTAAGTAAATGGGTTTTTTTTTTGCACCTGATTATGTGTAGTCTCTTTTATTACATCCCTATGAAGCTCACTGATCACTTTTAGAGCACTGAAATTGCAAACATTAGATATTATAGGTATTTTTCTAGCCTGCGCCTGACAGTCACATTGTATGTGAACTCGTTAGAACCGATATTGTATGTGACGGAGGGTTAAGCTGAACATACACAATAGGCCGAACTATCATTCAGCTGACCGCTATCTCTCCCACCTTCATGAAACAGCTGCTGCCAAAATCATTTGACGTCGGCTTATCTCCCTGCAGAACAAAAGTTCTGGATTACAGTCGCCTGGTCCTTGTACCCCCAGATATAATCTGTTGGAGGACAGTCAGGATGTCCTCAAACACATTCGATTGTCGGCCAATCTCACCAAAATCAGCGATTTCGGATAACTTTAATCTAATGTATATGGGAACCTATAGGAAAAAGGATGCAATTCTGATAATAGCACATCAGCATAGATTCATGGTTGCCCCTGATATGCATTTGCCAGGTAAAATAACTTGCATTTATTGTAATCCATCTACCATAGATTTTTTTGTCCTAAAGCACACACGTACATTAGGCCATGTTTTGCATAGAGATGTAATAAGGGCATCTATAGAGGTGTATGGGGCCTTTGCTTTACCTCTGTATGCTTCCGATTTCATAATGCTCAGGTGCCCCACACAGTACGATGCTACATACAGCTTTGCTATTTGTAGGAGAGCTGCACTATTCACAGCATAGTACAGATTTTTAATGTATGGCACAGTTATTCTCAGAATCGGTGAGGTAGTCAGAGATTGTTTTCCCACACCAATAATAAAGTTATGGCATATCCCAGTGATAGGAATAATCCTATAACTGTATACCAAAAACAGGAAAATAACAGTGACAGGAGTATGTTATTTCTTCCCAATGCTACATTGGTAACCGGAGATTTCCCAGGATTCATTTACTATACTGTATCATCAGAGCCAACATGCCTGTTTGTTCTCTTTTATTGGGAAAATATCCAGTTCTTTCTGAGTCTATCTGCAGAGCTCGTCTGTGCCAGTTCTTGTAGGAGTGCTTTCCATCGTTTCATAGCCCTAGACTGAAGAACAGATAAAAAGGGTATACCCGACCCGCAGTGGATCACTCGCTACCTCAACATCTAAATGCAAGGAATTACTAAAAGCTAACTATATAAGACTAATCCATATAGATGGAAATGCTGTTGAATTTCTGCATGGATTTTAAAACAGAAAATCTTCAACAGATTGCAGTCCAAGCCATATGGATGAAATTGGGACAACTCATCTGTGTGCTTTGGAAACATTCCACAATGGACCTAACCAGTAAAGGGTGGTCTAAAATCCACAGCCTGTCGATTTATGTTCACAGCGGATTTTTCTCCTTTTAATACAGGTGGGTGGACAACTCTGCTGTGAATTCTGCACGTGTAGATTTTGCTGCAGATTTTCCAGCCCATGTGGACAGCTACTTACCGTGTTTTGACATTTTAGGCTAAGTGCTGCATGATGCGTAATACTATAGTGCACAGGCTTGAAATCTCTAGAGAGAATTATTAGCAATAACGGGATATACTAAACTGAAGCGTGCAGTCAGTTTGTCCAAATCCATTACTGGTGACATCAGGGCTGTGGAGTCGGTTACAATAATATAAATATTTAGAATAGCTGCTGTTAATACTGTATAATTCATTTATTTCAAAACAATTTCTCAAGACATAACTTTTCTATTTTCTATCTAGGTAACCTCGTTATTTTTACAAGTTGTCAAGAAAAAGCCTGATGTTACCATTTCACTACAGTAACGCTTGGATAAAAAGACTAGATGTGTATACAGGGAGAAGGGGCCACATCAGGAATGAAGAGGTGAAGAGTGAAAGAAAAACAGCAGCATTAACAAGTACAAAAAAAATTCCATATTTCTGCCAAGTCCCCTTTAAAGGGAATCAGTCACGAGGTTTTACTACCCCATCTGTGAGCAGCATGATGTAGGGGCAGAGATTCCAATTTCAGAGATGCATCATGTCTGGGCTGCTTGCTGCAGTTTTTATTAAATCCCTGTTTTATCTGCTGCCGATCTAGCAGTTCTCTCAATCCTGAGCTATGTATAACCCGCACACCACTGATTGGCAGCTTTAGGTGTACATTGTGCATAGGCAGAAAGCTGCCAATCAGTGGTCGATATGGCATTATATAGAGCTCATGACTATGGATGACTACCTGGCAGCAGGTTTATTAGTCTTAGGCCACGGCCCCACTATCAGGATTTGGTCAGTATTTTTTCTCATGAGTGGGAGCCAAAACCAGGAGTGGGTGATAAATGCAGAATTAGTGACTTGTTTCTAATATACATTTTCTCTGATTATTCCTCACCAGGTTTGGGCTCCCACTCCTGAGATAAAATACTGATAGTGGGGCCGTGGCCTAAGACTAATAAACCTACTGCCGAGAGATGCTACTGCGCAGGCGCGGCCGACGGTGCCATATTGCTGCAGGCAAATTTCCTTTTCCTCCAGCAAAATGGCGGCGCTTGTGCAGTGGTATCTGTCGGCAAACGATAGATGCTAATGCGCGGGTGCCATTTTGCTGGAGGAAAAAGAATTTGCCTGCAGCAATATGGCACCTCGGCAACAGAGAGATGCTACTGCACATGTGCGGGCGGCAGGGGCCATTTTGGTGCATGTAAATTTCAGGTTTGGAACACAATTACACAGGCAGTATGTAAAATAGGAGGCAGGTCAGTGAAGGCACAGGGAGCAGTCATAAGGGCATACAGATGAATATGTAATCAGAGCACCAGATAGAGCGCCCCCCACAGGCCGCCCCGAAGCATGGACATATCATTATGTCAGAAATGAAAATAAAGATTATAACAGAATCACTGGACGGATTTCATCAACAAAGGTATCATTTTACTCAGTGTAATGGCACCCATCTGACAGTGTATGTGGTTTACTAAGCACAATCCTGCTGACAGATGCACTTTAAGTGCACCCAATGCTGTCAGATAATGAAACATTACCAAGCACTTCTGGTCGTTCATAGCATTCAGTAATATAGGAGACGGGTCCGGTAAAGACACTGATGAAATGTCATGTAAAGCAAAAACGTCTCATCCAATCAAGAAATGTGGGCAAAATGGCATCTGCTTTGGGTAGTTTCCCTGGCATTTCACGCAGATTGAATTACTGGGCACTAGAATCCTCCCATAGAAAGAAAAATGCCTACTGAAGACTAAAGGGAATATGACTGCCCAGCTGGCCCACCATGCCACGTCCCCATACATGTACATTACAGGATGGGGCATTATATCCACTATCATATACTGCCCAGCTGGCCCACCATGCCCCATCCCCATACATGTACATTACAGAATGGGGCATTCCCGGGCATTATATCCATCATCATATACTGCCCAGCTGGCCCACCATGCCACATCCCCATACATGTACATTACAGGATGGGGCATTCCCGGGCATTATATCCACTATTATATACTGCCCAGCTGGCCCACCATGCCCCATCCCCATACATGTACATTACAGAATGGGGCATTCCCGGGCATTATATCCATCATCATATACTGCCCAGCTGGCCCACCATGCCACATCCCCATACATGTACATTACAGGATGGGGCATTCCCAGGCATTATATCCACTATTATATACTGCCCAGCTGGCCCACCATGCCACATCCCCATACATGTACATTACAGGATGGGGCATTCCCGGGCATTATATCCACTATTATATACTGCCCAGCTGGCCCACCATGCCACGTCCCCATACATGTACAATACAGGATGGGGCATATCGGGCATCATTTACTGCCATCTGTACTGGGACGACCACCACAATGGGCTCTAGAAAGGTCACATAATGGCAGCTGTGGACCATTATAGCAGCTACTGTCAGGTGGTCGCACCCACCAATGGATGAGAACGTTACACTGATAGCTGCAGAATGCACAGCACGACCTTCCATCCTGCTCTCATACACTGCACTAACCGACCTTGCACCGCAGCAGGCTGCACTGCTCGCCCTACACCAGCACCACAAGCATCCGCACGCGTAACGCAGCAGAACACACACATACCTGACTGTATATGCCGGACACTGCGATACACAAGGGCTCAGTGCTGTGTACGCCGAGCGCTGGGGGAGGAGCCTGGGTTACCCAGCAGACACGGCCCGCCCACAATCAGTCATATAAAGTGTTCACTAATGAAATCCCGCGTCTTATCTGAGCACATGATACACGCATGCTGATTGGAGAAGAGGACACACGGCCGTTTTTTTGTCTGTGATCTCATTGGTGGAATGGGAATAGAGCGGAGGTTAGACTGTTCTTGTGCCCCTTATCAGGGGGTTCTGTTATCACCTGTGGTAATAGTGCGGCGGCTGCGGCCTGTGTAGAGCAGTGTGTTCTATACTAGGTCATGGCGCCTACATTGAGGCTATGTTCCCACGATGCAGAAATGCTCCGGATTTTTCCTGACCGTTTGGCTGCGTGCCCATGTTGCGTATTACAAGCGTATATGCTGCGGAATTTCCGCAGCGTAAATGCTTGTAAAACGCATGTATATCCGCACCCCATGGTCCCCAATGGCATTCCGCAATGTCAATGCCCATGCTGCGGTCAAAAATCCGCAGCATGTTCATTAATTTTGCGTTTCCGCATGCGGATGGTACCCAAGTCTGGAGGAGAGGAGACTCCCATCCAGACCTGGGTACCAAAGAACCTGTAAAAAAAGAATAAAATAAAGTTTATACTTATCTTCTGATGTCTTCCCGGTGTTTTCCCACCGTCGCGAGGTGTGTGAAGGACCTGCCACGTCATTGAGTCATGTGACCCATCACATGACTCAATGACGTCACCGAAGGTCCTACACACAACAGCGTGAGCCGCTCAAGACTCCGGACGGGGCACAGAATGCATCGGTAGGGGAGTATAAACTTTATTTTTTACCATTCTGATTCTTTTTTTTAACTATTACTTGGTCACACTATATAAATCCATGCCGGTTGCATGGATTTATATAGTGTGAACAAGTTGTCAAGCACTTTTCCAAGTGATGCTTGAATCACTTGGAGAAGTGCTTGATAACCCGCATGCGGAAATGCATGCAAAGACGCTGCAAAGACGCCTCACAAACGCTTCTACCTGGCGGGAAAACCGCATGTAAAATCCGCATGCGATTTTCCCGCCAGGGAGAAGCGTAAAAAATATGCTTCTTTTCCGCAATGTGGGAAAATAGCCTTTCTGCATCTCCCTGGCAGAAAAAACGCATGCGGATTGTACATGCGTTTTTTCAGCCAGGGACAAGCGTTAGGCTGAGTGCCCACTATACATTTTTCAAGCGTTTTTGCCGCGGAATTTCCGCAACAAAAACGCTTGGTAATACGTGCCGCATGGTCCCCAATGATAATCCGCATGTGCTGTGCACATGCTGAGGAAACTTCCGCTGCGGATTATCATTGCGGAAAAATACGCAGTATGCCCATTAATTTTGCGGATACGCAGCGTAATCGCCGCCATTGACTTGCATTGAATCACTTAATATCCGCATGTCTACATGTGCACATGCGGATATTAAGCGATTCAATGTGCGGATGGCACTCTGGTCTGGAGAAGAGGAAGAATAAAAAATAAAGATTATACTTACCTTCCGATGGCCCCCGGTGTTTTCTCCGCTCCGTCTGGTCTGTTGTATGGGTCGCGGTGGTCTGAAAGGACCTGCCATGACGTCATTGAGTCATGTGACAGGTCACGCAACCGCTGACGTCGGCGGTCGCGTGACCTGTCACATGACTCAATGACGTCATCGCAGGTCCTTTCACACCACCGCGACCCATACAACAGACCAGACGGAGCGGAGAAAATACCGGGGGCCATCGGAAGGTAAGTATAATCTTTATTTTTTACCATATTTATTATTTTTTTTAACTATTACTTGGTCACACTATATAAATCCATGCCGGTTGCATGGATTTATATAGTGTGACCAAGTTGTCAAGCACTTTTCCAAGTGATGCTAAAATTGCTTGGAAAAGCGCTTGATAACCCGCATGCAGAAATGCTTGACAAACGCTTCTACCTGGCAGGAAAAACGCATGTAAAATCCGCATGCGTTTTTCCTGCCAGGGAGAAGCGGAAAAAAATATGCAGCATTTCTACATCGTGGGCACTTAGCCTAAGGCTGTGTGCCCACGTAGCGTTTTTCAAGCGTATATGCTGCGGAATTTCCGCAGCGTAAACGCTTGAAAAACGCATGTAGATCCGCACCCCATGGTCCCCAATGGCATTCCGCAATGTCAATGCCCATGCTGCGGATTTTTCCGCAGCGTATATGCTGCAGTCAAAAATCCGCAGCATGTTCATTAATTTTGCGGAAGCGCCGCGGAATCAATGTGCGGATGGTACCCAAGTCTGGAGGAGAGGAGACTCTCATCCAGACCTGGGTACCAAAGAACCTGTAAAAAAAAGAATAAAATAAAGTTTATACTTATCTTCTGATGTTTTCCCTCCGTCGCGCTGTTGTCTGAAGGACCTGCCACGTCATTGAGTCATGTGACCCACCACATGACTCAATGACGTCACCGCAGGTCCTGCACACAGCAGCGTGAGCCGCTCAAGCCTCCGGACGGGGCAGAGAATGCATCAGAAGGTGAGTATAAAGTTTATTTTTTTATTTTTTACCATTCTGAACAAGTTGTCAAGCACTTTTCCAAGTGATGCTTGGAGAAGTGCTTGATAACCCGCATGCGGAAATGCATGCAAAGACGCCTCACAAACGCTTCTACCTGGCGGGAAAACCGCATGTAATATCCGCATGCGATTTTCCCGCCAGGGAGAAGCGTAAAAAATATGCTTCAGGTCCGCAACGTGGGCACATAGCCTTAGTGAAGCGTTTTGATCATGCGATTTCGCATGCGGGTTGTCAAGCACTTTATAAGCGATTTTGTTATCACTTGGAAAGTGCTTGACCACTTGGTCACACTATATAAATCCATGCATCTGGCATGTATTTATATAGTGTGACCACGTTAGTTAAAAAAAAAAAGAATAAAAATGATGAAAAAAACAAAACCCGTTATACTCGCCTTCCGATGGCCCCCGGTCTCATTCTCCGATGGGTCCAGTCTTCCCGATGTCTCGCGATGGTCTAAAAGGACCTTCCATGACGTCATGTAGTCATGTGACAGGTCACGCGACCGCCGACGTCAGCGGTCGCGTGACCCGTCACATGACTAAATGACGCCATGGAAGGTCCTTTTAGACCATCGCAAGCTGCCGGGGAGCCAAGACGCATCGCTATGGAGACCGGGTGACATCGGAAGGTGAGTAGAATGTATTTTTTTTATTTTAAATTCTTTTTTTTACAGGTGCTATGGTACCCCGGTCCAGAGGAGAGTCTCCCCTTCTCCAAACCCGGGTACCATCCGCACATTGAATCGCTTAATATCTGCATGTGCACATGCATTGAATTTCTTAATATCTGCATCACTACAAGTCAATAGCGGCAAAAACGCCGCGATTACGCAAAATAATTGGTAGTGCTGCTGATTTTTTCGCAGTGATAATCCGCAGCGGAAATTTACGCAGCATTAGCACAGCACATGCGGATTATCATTGGTGGAACATTGCACACCTTCTACCAAGCTTTTTTTTAAGCGTTTCTGCAGCGGAATTGCCACGTTAGGCCACGTTCACACGTTCAGTATTTAGTGAGCTTTTTACCTAAGTATTTGTAAACCAAATCCAGGAGTGGGTGATAAATACAGAAGTGGTGACGTGTTTCTATTATACTTTTCCTCTGGTTGTTCCACTCCTGGTTTTGGCTTACAAATACTGAGGTAAAAAAACTCAACAAATACTGAACGTGTGAATGTGGCTTTAGTATTTTAGTGGTTAAACAAAATGGTTTTGTGACAGATTTGTGAGGGATTGGTTTTTGCGTGTCGAGCTGTAGTTTTCATTGGTATCATTTGGGGGTAGATACAAAGCTTTTATCACCTTTTACACCTATTTTTACGGAGGTACGGCAACTAAAAAACAGCAATTCTGACCTTTACATCTTTTTCTTTTTCCAACATTTCCCATACAAAGTAAATAATTTTATATTTTGATAGATCAGATTTTTGTGAATGCAGCTACATAGCACAGCCGGCATCTGTCATGTTTGGAGAGGGCTCAGTTCTGTAGCCCACTTTATACACCCACAACAGATCTGCTAAATGTGTAAGGGGTTAATAGATTGCACATATGCATTGCTGGGCCAAAGGCTGTAGAATCCTAAGTGTACGTGCCCACAATCCGGAGTAGCAGCAGTTTGGACACCGCTCACCCGCACTGCGTCCAAACAGCTGTGTTGTACAGTAGAAGCACAGTGGATGGATTTATAGAAATCCCATGCCCATTGTGCTTCTATTTGCCACCGCGTAAACTCACTAGCGGTGCAGCCTTTTATGAGCCGCAGCATGTCAATTTCTGTTGCGGAGAAGCTAGTCTCTGCAAAAGAAATTTCCATAATAGCATGGATAGGGTGCATTAAGTCCGCATGGTTCATTGAACACCTGCGGATTTAACTGCGTGATTAGAACGCAGCGCTTTGGACACAGCAAATATACAATGCATCCAAAGTGCTGCTACTTCCTGATTGTGGGAATGTAGCCTAATGGTACACCACACCATATTAAAAGTGCATGTAGTATCAGTGCGAGTCCAAGTTGCAAGAAGTTCAGAAAGTTTACATCTTTTGCAGTTGCAGTAATTTGCATTGCAATGCAAACACATTTATAGCGCAATGTACTGATGGGAAACTGATCCTCAGCTATGCAATGTGTATGTAAAGGAACAGTTCATAAGTCTTTTTTTTTACAGACCTAGTGGTCCACATACAATTACGAAGACATCCATTTTTAACCAACTTTACGACATAGGACCTAAAAGTACTTCATATGTCCTGTCCCTGACTTTGATGCGGGCTCGCACGCCTAGCTCGCATCTTTCCCAGCAAATGATAGCTGATTTAATCAGCCATCATGTGCCTTTAACAGCCGCGGGTGGAGAAGGGCTCCGCCCTTGACTGTTAAATGCTGCTGTCAATCTCTGACAGCAGCATTTAACACGCGTCAGCAGGAGGGTGCATCATATCACGCGCCCATCGGCATTCCCCTCACATGATCGTGAGTGCCGATGGGTTGCCATGAGAGCCAGGGGTCTGCTTCATGCTTGTTAAACCAGCATGTAGCTAGTGTTCATAGGACATCTTGATTTTTGCTATACATAGCACAAGTGATCAGACAATCACAGCTTCAAGTCCTCTAAGGTGACTATTAAATACAGTAAAAAGTTTTTAAAAATATGAACCCCCCACATACACAAAAGTTCAGATTGCGCCCCATTAAAAATAAAACAAGTAAAAGAAATACACATATTTGATATTGCTATGTTCGTAAAGGTTTAATCAATCAAAACAGAAATTAAATTAATCCAATCAGTAAACTGCATAATTGAGAAAAAAAATGTAAACACCAGAATTAAAATTTTTTTGGCTGCCACATCTTGCAATAAGAGGTGGTTAAAGTACCATATCTACCCCAAAACTGTATCAGTAAAAACTTCAGCTCTGGGTGCAAAAAAATAAGCCCTTGCACAGCCTCATATTCCAAAAAATGAAAATGTTACGGGTCTCGTAAAATGGCGACACAAGCAAAGTTTTTGTTTTTTTTCTTACAAATTTCAGATTTTTTTTTAACACTTAAATAAAAAAAAAAAACCTATACATGTTTGGTATCAGCGTACTCGTACTGACCTGGAGAATCGTATTGGCAGGTCAGTTTTGCCATATACTGAACATGGTAAAAAAAAAAAAAAATTGTGAAATTGCCAGTTTTTGCGTGCATTTTTCATGTTCGATATGAGAAAAGATACACACATTAACTGCAAAAGAAGAATCAAATGTGGAGCAACCAGGAACCCATTATTTTCCAGTGCTGTCATATTCCAGAACTACAACCTCCCTGGAGTGCCCAGAAATACAAAGTGTTCAGTGCTCAGAGACATGGCCAAGGTAAGGAAGGCTGAAACCCGACCACCACTGACCAAGACACAGAAGTTGAAACGTCAAAACTGGGCCAAGAAAAATCTAAAGAATGATTTTTCGAATGTTTTATCGACTGATGAGAGTGACATTTGATGGACCAGATGGATGGGGCCATGGCTGGATCAGTAATGGGCACTAAGCTCCACTTAAGTTCAGATGCCAGCAAGGTGCAGGTGGGGTACTGCTATTGGCTGGTATTATTAAAGATGAACTAGTTGGACCTTTTCGGGATGAAGATGGACTCAAAATCAACTACCCAACCTACTGCAAGTTTTTATAAGACACTTATTCCTGTACCGCTGCTTGAAGAAAGTTATCTTTCAAGAAAACCATGATTTTTATGAAGGACAATGCTCCATCGCAACAAAGTCCTCCACTACTTGGCTAGCCAGTAAAGGCCTTCAAAATTAAAGAATAATGACGTGGCCCCCTTCCTCACCTTGCCTAAACCAAATTGAGAACTTGTGGACCCTTATTAAATGGACGATTACAAGTGAAGGAAACAGGGCCGGACTGTGACTGAAAATCAGTCCTGGCACACAAACCAAAGCAGCCCACACGCAAATCGCTGTTTTTAAATAGGAGTGTATCGTTTCTATGCAGCAATGTCTGTACAGTTTGTGGGTGAGAACACCAAGGGAATTCAATAGTTGAAAAATGACTTTGCCGTTAAAAGTTGGACAATACGCCATTCTGTGACTGCACCTATGCCCAGTGACCCCGCTGAGAATTTTTAGTTTTGAAGTTGGGAACCAGAATTCGGACTTCTTCTATATATGCCCCTAGCTGCAGGAGGACCTAAGGTCAGTGCCTATTGTAGTAATTATAATTTATACACTCAGTCCACCCTACCACCTAGTTATAGGGGTTTTTCACCCAGTGCACATTTTTAGTCAGCAGTGGAGCTCGCTGACTACTAACAGAGTGTAATGTTGGGGTTTGGCTTTATCAGGCGGTTCAGGCAGTTGTCACATAAGTAGCTAGTCTGCCAAACACATTCTGATCACTTCTCATCCAATTCTTACTTTTCTATTGAGGGAAGCAGATGAGAATGTGTTTGGCACAGTGAGGCCTTGTTCACACTGGAGTATAACACGGCTGAGTGCTATCTAATGTTTTATCGGATCGCTCTCAGTCCAATGTTATATTATGGGCAGTGCAGATTATGGGCAGTGCAGATCTGCATTGTTCTCTATAGACCAAATCATTCTGATATTTGCAGCAAGCTGCAAGTGGCTCTGGAATTCGGATCACCTATAATAGTCTGAAATATCGGACTGCGCTCAGACATCATTCAAGTACAGTCTGATGTAAGTGGACACAGACAATGGAGGAGATGGAGAATTTCAGTTTTCCGTCTTCTCCGCACCACTGATACGATGCTTATGCAAGAGAATCAGATCACCGGAAATTGACACTGATCATACTCTGATCGGAGTGTGATCAGTGTCCTTACCATAATCGATCTGATTATCTGGCAATCGATTGTGTGAACGAGCCCTTAATGTTATCACCACATAAAGAAAAAATTAAAGGGGTTGTCCCCCTACTAAAAACGGCCAGTTCTCCATCTAGTTTTGCACCAGGAGCTTATTTTGCCAAGAAGATATAATTTATATAGGGACTGATTGTCCAGCACTTCTAGAAATCATATGTTCTTGGACAAATGATCTCCTAGTGCAAAACTGGCTGAAGAACTGGCCATTTTTAGTAGGGAGAAAACCTAATTATCAACCCCAATAGTCAGCCACCAGCCAGTTCTGGTCCAGACGAGGGAAACATGAATATTTAAAGGGGTTGTGCACTACTTTAACACTGATGACCTATCCCTAGGATAGGTCATCAATGTCTGATCGGTGTTGGTGCGACACCTGGCACCCCCGCAGATCAGCTGTTCTCAGTGCCGGCAGGAATCGCTCAGTTAAAGAACTGCACAGCTCTGTCTACTGTATAGTGGCCACAAGCGGGTACTGCATATCCGCCCCTTATTGATTTGAATAGGTGACGAATGTGCAGTACCCGGCTGCGGCCACTATACAGTAGGCGTAGCTGTGCTGTGCCATAACTGAGCTGTGTATGGAAAAGGAAAGCGGTCTATGGAGCGCTAGAGTGATCACTTGAAAAAGCAGATTTGGGGGCTAAAAACATTTAATAAGCCCTTTCCACAACGCGTTTCGATAGTAAACCATCTTCATCAGGTGGTACCACCTGATGAAGATAGTTTACAGTTGTTGTGGTTAATTTTTTTAATATCTAGATATCATTATTAATTTAGAAAAAAAAACAATTTATATTTTTGCTGTGTCTGAAGTCTGCTTGAGTGTTTTCTAATTTTACATTGTGGGATGTCTGACTAAGATACTTGTTTCCTGTAAAGTCCTTGACAAGAAGCTTTATGCTGGGCCAAGGTAAATTTGTTACTAATAAGTCTATTTCAGTTTTCTGTAACAATGAAGTTCTATTCTGTCTAGCTAATAAATATGGTAAGTCTTTGCTGCCACACGAGGAAGACTCTACCTGCTGACAATGAATGTCACATGTATTCTGTCTCTCTTCCTTCATCGATGAAGTATCTTAATTTGAATCTCACTGGCAATGTGAAGAACCTTTGCTGTCTATTCCAAAGTTCTCCTTAAAACAGAGGGTCTCCATAACAGTACCTGGTGCCGAAACCCGGGATTGTCATAACCGGACCTCCTCTGGACCCGTCAACAAGGATCTCTCTGGGAATTACTGAATAAAATCCGCAGGAAGTAATCCCTTGTATTACTACTAATTCAGTACTACCTAGAGGGCTCCAGGATGAGTAATTGGTGGTCCTAACAAGACAATCATTTTTGAACCCTTGCCAGTGATTGAATTTGTTGTCCTATATGTTTCAATGTGGTTTTTAGATGAATGATTGACGTATTGTTAAGTCGTTTTTGATTAATCAGAATCGTTATCCTCAGTGTCTGTGTTCTCTTTTGTGTAAGCTCAAGAGAGGGAAAATCATAGTAGCTGAAGTTCTTACTTAGCCTGTATACCCAGAGTGGGAAACATATAGTATAAAAAGTAACACTTATTGCAGATATAATTGTCATGCAGTGCCTTTACAAGGTGTAGAAAGAAAACCTCTGAACTGGGAAATGTTATATGATCATGTAGAAATAATTGCAATAGTAAGTGGAGCAGTAGGCTTGGTATTTTTATTTGTTTGGTTGTGTGTAAGAATCACCCTAGCTCACAGGGCTGGAAAATCGGTGTTAGTACTTCCTTAAAGATCTGTCTTCCGAGGCACAGAGGAGACTGGGACAGGATCAGATCCGTCTTTCGAGGATCAGAGGAGACTGGGACAGGATCAAATTTAGAGTCTGAGAGGCTCTAGGTGTGCTGAAGAGAGTTCTGCGGTAACTCTGGTACAGTGGTTGCAGTCATGGGGACTGGCAACAGTAAGGAATTGACTAACCTAAAGGGCGTGGCCCCAGTTCCAGCATGTGAGATAGTGGAGAGACTGAAAGGGAAAGAAGCAGAGGGATGTGAAATAATATTGAGGAAATTTGGTATGGGAAAGTGGGGAAATTTGGAAGAGAAAGAATGGGAGAAATATATCTGCAATTGGGAAGGATGGTTGAAAGATAAAAACAAACTAGAGCAGGCTAGGATGTGGTTAGAAGTAGCAAAATGTCTCTCAATGAGTGAACATAAATCAGAGGAAACCAGGCATGGAACTGTCTATGTAATCTATGATAGTTTGAAAAACTCTCAAACCCCTGTAGTCTCTGTACCTGATGTAAATTCTGCACCTCCTTCAGCACCTCCGCCTTATGCTGGGTCAATGGCATGGACTTGCAGACATTGTGGTCATCAGAATCCACCTGGGGTTAATTGTTGCAGGTCCTGTGGGTCTTCACACCCAGGGTGCCTCTGTTCCCTATGAGGACCACTAGTCATGTACAGTTTCAACCTCCTTGGATGGTTGATAATGTTCAGGTACACGATCTCCTCCAAGTATGGCCAATAGAACAATAACCACCCATTTAACACTCCCCTGTACCCAGTCAAAAAGAAAACCCCACCTGGACAGCCAGTAGCCTATCGTATGGTACATGATCTTAGGGCAGTTAATGCAGTAACTAAAGTGGATACTCCACCTGTACCCAATCCCCATACTCTCCTGAATCAGGTACCCTCCACAGTCACCTGTTTCACAGTGATTGATCTGGCCAGTGCTTTTTTCTCTGTCTTCTTGTCCACGGAGTGTACATCTTATTTTGCCTTCACCCACAGAGGTGCTCAGTACGCATGGGCAGTCCTTCCTCAGGGAGCTGCTAACTCCCCTTCCTTATTTTCCACATCCCTGAAGACTGTACTCGATAACTGGTGCCCTTTTGATTCATCCACCATACTCTTACAATATGTGGATGACCTTCTCCTTTGCTGCACCACTGACCAGATATGCCACAATGAATCTCAATCTCTGCTGATATTCTTAGCAGAAAATGGGTATAAAGCTTCAAAAGATAAACTCCAATTGTGCAAGTCCACAGTCACTTTCCTTGGGTATTGCCTGTCTCCAGGCATTAAGCATCTCAGCCCAGGGAGGATTGAGGCTATACTAAAAATACCCCTTCCAAGATCTACCAAGTCCCTTCGGGCATTCTTGGGCCTAGTACAGTACTGCCGTCTCTGGATACGAAATGCCTCTAGTATTATGGCCTCATTGTTCCAATGCCTCAAAACTGAGACTTTCACCATTAATTCTGAGGCTATTGATGCATTTCACACCCTCAAGCTCACTCTTTCTACCTCACCAGCTCTAGGTATACCGAATTATGACAAGTTTTTTACTTTGTACTGCCACGAACAGGCTGGACATGCGTCTGGTGTCCTTACCCAACAACATGGTGGTAGGCAGCGCCCTCTAGGGTATTACTCTGTAACTCTACATCCAGTCATTATGGGGTCTCCTACTTGTGTTAGAGCTGTGGCAGCTGCTTCAGAGCTTGTTAAAAAGACAGAGGACATAGTTTTAGGACGCCCCCTCACACTTCAAGGTCCTCATGCTGTATCTGAAATACTTCAACAGGCTCTGACCCGTCACCTCTCAGCATCAAGGTTGACAAAATATGAAGTCTCACTCCTTACACCTCCCCATATAACTATCAAACGCTGTAATGTTCTAAATCCAATATATAAAGAGAAAACTTCGGCACTCCAATTTGAATGTCAAATAGAACAGTTTATTCATATACAGATCCTTGACAGCAAAAAATCATTGCATATGCATGAGCAGAAAAATACTTGGTAATCATGAACCATAAACCAAACGTTTTCGACCTATGTTGGTCTTTATCAAGGTTTCTCTAAGAGAAAAAAACAAATATCAAAATAGAACAAAATTCAGTAGTACAAGAATATCACACGAAGAGAATATATCATGCACAATTAATCGTATGAAAATATTCGATTGTTATAGGGAGAGGACAATAAAGGCATAGATATATTACATAAACCATAACAGTAGGAATCGTATATAATGGGTATGGGACTCACTTGCAAGGTTTGGATTTAGTATAGGTAAGTATCAGACACTAAGAAATTCAATGGGATTCTCTAAAAAGTAAACAGAGAAAACAAAGCCAAAAAAAATAAAGAGGAAAAAAAAACCAATGGAAAACCAGTAATAAATCCATGCAATTAATACACATACCTGGTTCATGGGAAGGTGCCCCTAGGTGAAAGTGCCGACAGCGGAGGGTCTGTGCGCAGTAGTGGGGAGAGATATACCCCTTTTATATGCCCTCTATGTTGCTGCATCCATTTGAGGAGCGCGCGTTTTTACCTGTATAGTTCCGGACATGCGCAGTAGATGCTTCTTTTCAAACAAGTGTACTGTATTGGAAAAGATTTATAGATGATATTTTTCTTATTTGGACAGGAACAGAGATTGGACTTACAGCGTTTTTTGATTATTTGAATACTAGGGTACCTAATTTGACGTTTACTAAGCACTGTGACCAGCACTCTATACATTTCTTAGATACAATGATAAAGGTGTCCAATGCGGGAATACTTGGAAGCGACCTGTATATAAAACCAACTGATAAAAATAGCCTTCTTTTGTATAATAGTTGTCATCCACGACACGTCAAAAAATCTCTCCCTAAATCCCAGCATTGTAGGGTGGACAGGATTGTATCTGATGAAACAGTGAGACACATGAGACACATTGAGATGGATGAGAAATTCCGATTGAGAAGTTATCCCAATAGGACTTCTGAGAAACAGAGTAGTTCGACCCAGGTTGTTGATGCAACCCCACGATTGGCTTTTATTAATACATATCACCCCTTTAGTGGATTAATTTTCAAGTGCATCCAACGCCACTGGTCTCTCCTGACACGATCTTACCCTAAGATACCAGAATTTACAGCTGCACCGTTACATTGTCACAAAAGGGCACGCAACTTCCGTGATTTTCTTGTTAAGGCAGATATGGGTTCCATGAGGATCGGACCCATTCAACGTACCTTGATTACTCCCCGTAGAGGCACTTTTACCTGCTTGGGATGTTTGCAATGTTCCCACATTATTAAGGGTGACTCTTTCACACACCCTCAATCCGGAAAGAGATATCCCATTAAAGGTTACTATACATGCGACTCAAGTTATGTCGTATATCTGATCAAGTGTCCGTGCGGTCTCGGATATGTTGGGGAGACCACCCAGCATATCCGAGACCGCATTTCACAACATAAGTCTACGATCAGGTGCAAATGGACTATTTTACCTATTCCGGCACATTTTTCTGCTGAATCCCATTCGATTTCTCAGTTACGTTTTCAGGTGATTGATCATGTTCCCCCGAGCAGGAGAGGTGGTAGTCGAAAATTGAGATTAAAAAAACACGAAGGGTATTGGATTCACACATTGCAAACTCTGACACCTAGGGGTCTTAACAGGGAGTATGAACTACAATGTTTGCTATAATATTATTATACTAAAGATGGTAAAAAACATCTCTTTTTGTGTATTTCTGATACTGTAAAGCTGACTTCGTTGTGTTCTGATTGTTCTCTTCTCTGTTTTTTATAGGTCAACAATTAATATCTTTCTATAGCTCCAGGGATTCTTTCTCCTTTTTTTCCCTTTTCTTTTTTCCCCCTTCTTTTCCTTTTTCTTTCCTCCTTTTCTATTTCTACATTATTTAGGCATATTGGAAATATTACTCTTCTAATATTCACTATTTTCATACTTTTGACAAACCTTACACAAGTCTGAATATACCTTGCGTTCCATATACGTTCCACTGAGAGTACGTAATGCGCATGTCTGACAGTCTTCAGCGCTTCATCACACGCACTAATCCCCAACAGGAAGTACGCACCCGGAAGTCGTATGCGGTTCACAGCGGTGACGCCATGCGTTCCACCTACTGTACATGTCCGGAACTATACAGGTAAAAACGCGCGCTCCTCAAATGGATAGAGCGACATAGAGGGCATATAAAAGGGGTATATCTCTCCCCACTACTGCGCACAGACCCTCCGCTGACGGCACTTTCACCTAGGGGCACCTTCCCATGAACCAGGTATGCGTATTAATTGCATGGATTTATTACTGGTTTTCCATTGGGGGTTTTTTCTTCTTTATTTTTTTGGGCTTTGTTTTCTCTGTTTACTTTTTAGAGAATCCCATTGAATTTCTTAGCGTCTGATTCTTACCTATACTGAATCCAAACCTTCTAGCAAGTGAGTCCCATACCCATTATATACGATTCCTACTGTTATGGTTTATGTAATATATCTATTCCTTTATTGTCCTCTCCCTAAAACAATCGAATATTTTCATACGATTAATTGTGCATGATATATTCTCTTCGTGTGATATTCTTGTACTACTGAATTTTGTTCTATTTTGATTTTGATATTTGTTTTTTTCTCTTAGAGAAACCTTGATACAGACCAACATAGGTCGAAAACGTTTGGTTTATGGTTCATGATTATCAAGTATTTTCTGCACATGCATATGCAATGATTTTTTGCCGTCAAGGATCTGTATATGAATAAACTGTTCTATTTGACATTCACATTGGAGTGCCGAAGTTTTCTCTTTATATATTGAATTTTTTCCTTCAGAGCACCCTTTTTCTGTTTTTTTAAGCAGTGAGCGACCCCTCATTTATACTACATGTTCTAAATCCAGCTACACTACTACCAGTGGATTTAGAAAAGGGAGGAAAGTATCAGGATGGGGAAGAGGGAGAGACCATGAGCCAAGATTTGCCCCTGTTTTTCAAATTAGCAGATGAGGAAGCTCCGTTTGATATGGCACATGAACATGATTGTCAGGCATTGATGGAAGCTGAAATAAAGGGCTTGGCAAATATTACTGATGTGCCACTCACTAACCCCTCTGCTGAGTATTTTGTAGATGGTTCCAGAGCTTGGGACAGTGAGCAAGGACGATTCATCACCGGGTATGCAGTAGTCCACAATGGTAAGGCAGTGCTACAAGAACCACTCCCCTCCAGCGGCTCTGCGCAAGAAGCAGAGCTTAAAGCACTCGCTGCAGCATGTAATCTGGGAAAAGGTAAAGAAATTAATGTATTTTCTGACTCGCAATATGCTTATGGTGTTGCACATGACTTTGGCACCATTTGGCAAAGCCGTAATTTCTTGACCTCTGCTGGCAAACCTATAAGGAATGCACAAGCGGTAGAGCAGCTACTCACAGCACTCACCCTTCCCCGCAGGGCAGCCATAGTCAAAGTGTCAGCACACACTCTGGAACAAACTCCCCTTGCAGTAGGGAATGCTTTGGCCGACCAGGCGGCTAAGGAAGCAGCACGATTACCTCTGACAGAGATACTGGCTATCGCAAGTGCAGGAACCCCAGGAGACTCAGAGTCAGGGAGTGCAGGAAGCCCCCTTTCAAATAAGGGGACATCCCCTGCACCGGTCCCAGTGGCCGTGGACCTCGAACTACTGCAGGTCTTCAGGACCCAGGCTCCCCCCACGAGCAGAATGCATGGGTCAAAGCGTGTGCCGTACAGTCAGTGTCAGGGGTATGGCAGGTAAACAAACGTATTTGCCTTCCATGCTGCCTGTTCCCCATGATGGCTGCCCTTGCACATTCTCCGGTGCATAACTCAAAGGGTGTTATGTGTACAGTGGTGCTACAAAACTGGTGTGCCCCAGGGTTCCCGAATACGGCTGCAAAGTATGTTCAAGAATGTCTAGTTTGTGCAAAACATAACCTTGGTAGGCCTATTTGAGTCCCATGAAAATGCACACCAAAACCAGATTACCCATTTCAGAGACTGCAGGTGGACTACATACAGCTACCTAAGGTGGGTAATTATGAATACGCCCTGGTATGCATTGACCTTTTCTCTGGGTGGACAGAAGATTGGGCGGTGACTAAAGCAAACACAAAAACTACTGCTAAAAAATTGATCAGTGAAGTGGTTTGTAGATATGGGGTGCCCGAAACTATAGAAAGTGACAGAGGAACCCACTTTACTGGCGAACTAATGAAACAAATCATGGTCACTAAAGTAGTGTGAAGGTGGAACGTCTCAATGGTACCTTGAAACTAAAAATTCAAAAGTACATGGAAGAAACACACTTGTCCTGTGTAGATTGTTTGCCCATAGCATTGTATTCAGTGAGGACCGCCCCAAGGGGGAGGGAGAAGCTGTCTCCATATGAAATACTGTTTGGTAGTGTCCCTAAGACAGGGTTGTATTTCCAACAGCAGCTGCAGGCCTCCTATGGTCCTCTCACTGAATATGTTCTGGAGTTGCATAAACATTTGACTGTTACTCATAATCGTGTTCTTTCCTCTATCCCAGACCCCAATTGCCTCAGTGGCACTCACACTTTGGTACCAGGAGACTGGGTCGTGGTAAAGAGACATATGAGGAGACCACTGGAGCCCAGATACAGTGAACCATTCCAAGTGCTGTTAACCACTGCCACTTCGGTCAAGCTTCAAGGCAAGGACACTTGGATCCATGCCAGCCATTCTAAAAAGATTTTTGAACCCCAGCAGCAGCAAAGATGATGACCCTGTTTGTTTGGACTATGGTGATAGCAACCGTACCTTTTGCCGTAACTCTCCATGAAGTACTTAAAGAGAACTGGGATAACAAACTGATAAAGCATCATCAAGTCTTACTCCAAGACATGAACTCTAATGACCGTCCTAAGAACTGTTGGATATGCACCCATAGTCCAATATCCTCCAATACTATGCCTTATTTAGCTATTCCAGTGACTTTGAATGAAATGTTTTACTTAAGTAACTACACTTTTCCTATTAGATTAAGAACAACAAAGAAAAAGAAGGCTGTAGGTCTAACTGTAGCTGCTTGGGTGACTGAGCCATGGTTGTGGTTTAACAGGAGTGGTCCGCCTCTAAGTCAGACTGAAATGCCTTGGGCGACCAGTCGTGTCGACCTCTCCTGTTATCCGAACTTTACCTCTTGCAGCTGTATTCAGATAAAATCCAGAGGGTTTCCTTTCTCTACAGGTGACTATTCAGAGTGTAATGGATCTGCTACCACTACTACGCAATGTATAGCGGTTGATGCCACTCTCAATCCTAAGCTTCATTGTGTAAATGTCACCTTGCAAAATCTAATATCAGGTTTTACCTGAAATGACACTCAGTATCAGGGAAAAATTATGGAACAATTAAGCACCACCTTGTTATCTAAATGGATTGCTAGTTTGTTCAACAACACTGTTGTTGGAGCACCAGAGAGTTTATATATTGTATGTGGACATCAGGCTTACAAGTGGTTACCCAACAATTTCAAAGGAGTTTGCACACTGGCCTTTCTGACACCTTCTACTTTTATAGTACCACACACAAGAGTAGATATTAAAGCAATCCCGCTACACACACTGTACAGACGAGCTGCAGACGATAAGCCCAGACCAAATGGTAAACCACATTTTGTAGAAATGGGGGTGGCTAACAAATTTTTTAGTGTCTTATTCATTTACCCATTCATAATGCAAATGTGGGATAAGTTGGTAGAAGCGACTGATTATCTAGATGACCAGATCTTCCAGATTCTTGACATTCTCAATACATCTAATATTGTACAGAAACAACTAATTGCAGTTACTAACCAATACACCATAGTGCTAGATTACTTGACTGCTAGAGAGGGCGGGATGTGTCAGATAATAGGCCCTACCTGTTGCCACTACATAGACACTGCCGGAAATTTCCAGGTAAAGACCAAGATAGAGATAGTTAGAGAAATGAGGGATGCGTGGCTCCAAGAACATCATGTCAACAAAGATTCCTGGTGGAGTGACACTTTCTCATTTCTTAATCCTGTCAATTGGTTCAAGGGTATAGGTGGATGGCTAATGGGTATCCTACAAGGTATTCTACAAATAAGGATTTTGATATTACTAGTGTATATAGTTGCCAGGATTAGTATATTTGCTATTTAGAGACTAGGCAAGAAAACACACAAGATTAAGCATCACAGGCCTGTAAAATATAATGCCACTTCTCCTGTAAACATATATGATGAGATTTACAAGCAAGATATTTGTCGGTGAACGGGATTCGTCCCCTCCAGGCTTTCATAGGATGGGGAAGTAGCTGATGAATAAATAGTTTTGTAAAATAATAAAAAGGGAGGAGTTGTTGTGGTTAATTTTTTTTAATATCTAGATATCATTATTAATTTAGAATTTTTTTTTAATATTTTTGCTATGTCTGAAGTCTGCTTGAGTGTTTTCTAATTTTACATTGTGGAATGTCTGACTAAGATACTTGTTTCCTGTAAAGTCCTTGACAAGAAGGTTTACGCTGGGCCAAGGGAAATTTGTTACTAATAAGTCTATTTCGGTTTCTGTAACAATGAAGTTCTGTTCTGTCTTGCTAATAAATATGGTTAGTCTTTGCTGCCATACAAGGAAGACTCTACCTGCTGACAATGAATGTCACATGTATTCTGTCTCTCTTCCTTCATCGATGAAGTATCTTAATTTGAATCTCACTGGCAATGTGAAGACCCTTTGCTGTCTATTTCAAAGTTCTCCTTAAAAAAAGAGGGTCTCCATAACACTATCGAAACGCGTTGTGGAAAGGGCTTTTTAAATGTTTTTAGCCCCAAATCTTTTTTTCCAATGATCACTCTAGTGCTCCATAGACCGCTTTCTTTTTCCATACATAGTTTTCCATTCCCTCTTTGAGGGTCAGCGGAAGGAGCAGCTTTGTGGATCAATTCCCAACCATCCCTGCAATTCCTTCCCACTCATCAATCGAGGACCTGCGGCAAGGGAGCCGCTTCTCTCAGACTCACAGGACCTGCGGTGACGCGCATTCGGTCCCGAGTCACATGGTCCGCGGCCGGTCACGTGGTCCGCAACCAGGGACCCGGAAGCGGCGAGCACAGCCAGTGGTCCGCAGTACACAGCACGTGGCAAGCCCACCGGCCCGCACCATGCGGCGAGACTCACCTTGTCTCCTCTCCCCATCTTTTGGCAGTGACCGGGGTTGTGCAGGGGTGCACACCTCCAGCAGGTGAGTGGCCTCTTGGCCGTCTCTCATTCATATTGGTCTATCTGGTCCTTCACACAGCGCGCTTCTCTCCCCTCTTTTTTCTATAACTGAGCTGTGAGAACAGCTGATCTGCGGGGGTGCCAGGTGTCACAGCCACACAGATGAGACCTTGATGCCCTATCCTAAGGATAAGTCATCAATGTTAAGAGTGGACAACCCCTTTAAATTGACTAAATGTGTCTCTGGGCTGGGATAGAACACAAACTCACCCAGTGACCCAGACTGCTGCAGATTGGGGCAACACACTGCGGATAACTGCTGGTCTGGAGTCGATAAGGCGGCGGCGGCCAGAGGCGTCAATAGAAATCAAGGGGCCCCACAGCAAAAGTCCTAATAGCGCTGCACATAATAAGATGGTCCCACATATAGTCCTGCACATAGTATGATGGCTCCACATACAGCCCTGCACAGAGTATGATGGCCCCGCATACAGTCTTACACATAATATGATGGCCGCGCATACAAACCTGCACATAGTATGATGGCCCCGCATACAGTCCAGCACATAGTATGATGGCCCCGCATACAGTCCTGCACATAGTATGATGGCCCCGCATAAAGTCCTGCACATAGTATGATGGCCCCGCATAAAATCCTGCACATAGTATGATGGCCCCACATAAAATCCTGCACATAGTATGATGGCCCCGCGTACAATACTGCGCATAGTACAACCCCTGGCAAAAATTCTGAAATCATCGGGCTCGGAGGATGTTCATTCAGTTGTTTAATGTTGTTGAAAAAAAGCAGATCACAGACATGGCACAAAACTAAAGTCATTTCAAATGGCAACTTTAGGGCTTTAAGAAACACTAAAAGAAATCAAGATTAAAAATGTGGTACTCAGTAAGGGTAATTTTTTTCAGACCAAGCAGAGGGAAAAAAAAGCAGATCACAGACATGGCACAAAACTAAAGTCATTTCAAATGGCAACTTTAGGGCTTTAAGAAACACTAAAAGAAATCAAGATTAAAAATGTGGTACTCAGGAAGGGTAATTTTTTTTCAGACCAAGCAGAGGGAAAAAATTATGGAATCACTCAATTCTGAGGAAAAAAATTATGGAATCACCCTGTAAATTTTCATTTCCAAAACTAACACCTGCATCAAATTCGATCTGCTCGTTAGTCTGTATATAAAAAGGAGTGATCACACCTTGGAGAGCTGTTGCACCAAGTGGACTGACATGAATCATGGCTCCAACACGAGAGATGTCAATTGAAACAAAGGAGAGGATTATCAAACTCTTAAAAGAAGGTAAATCATCACGCAATGTTGCAAAAGATGTTGGTTGTTCACAGTCAGCTGTGTCTAAAATCTGGACCAAATACAAACATGGGAAGGTTGTTAAAGGCAAACATACTGGTAGACCAAGGAAGACATCAAAGCGTCAAGACCGGAAACTTAAAGCAATATGTCTCCAAAACAGGAAATGCACAAAAAAACAAATGAACGAATGGGAGGAAACTGGAGTCAATTTCTGTGACCGAATGGTTAAGAAACCGCCTAAAGGAAATGGGATTTACATACAGAAAAGCTAAACATAAGCCATCATTAACACCTAAACAGAAAAAAACAAGGTTACAATGGGCTAAGGAAAAGCAATCGTGGACTGTGGATGACTGAATGAAAGTCATATTCAGTGATGAATCGCGAATCTACATTGGGCAAGGTGATGATGCTGGAACTTTTGTTTGGTGCCGTTCAAATGAGATTTATTTTAAGATGGCTGCATGAAGAGAACATGCAAATTTCCACAGTCATTGATGATATTGGGCTGCATGTCAGGTAAAGGCACAGGGGAGATGGCTGTCATTACATCTTCAATAAATGCCCAAGTTTACATTGATATTTTGGACAGTTTTCTTATCCCATCAATTGAAAGGATGTTTGGGGATGATGACATCATTTTTCAAGATGATAATGCATCCTGCCATAGAGCAAAAACTGTGAAAACATTCCTTGAAAGAAGACACATAAGGTCAGTGTCATGGCCTGCAAATAGTCCGGAGCTCAATCCAATTGAAAATCTTTGGTGGAAGTTGAAGAAAATGGTCAATGACAAGGCTCCAACCTGCAAAGCTGATCTGGCAACAGCAATCAGAGAAAGTTGGAGCCAGATTGAGGAAGAGTACTGTTTGTCACTCATTAAGTCCATGCCTCAGAGACTGCAAGCCGTTACTAAAGCCAGAGGTGGTGCAACAAAATACTAGTGATGTATTGGAGTGTTCTTTTGTATGTTTGTTTTTCATGATTCCATAATTTTTTCATCAGAATTGAGTGATTCCATAATTTTTTCCCTCTGCTTGGTCTGAAAAAAATTACTCTTACTGAGTACTACATTTTTTATCTTGATTTCTTTTAGTGTTTCTTAAAGCCCTAAAGTTGCCATTTGAAATGACTTTAGTTTTGTGCCATGTCTGTGATCTGCTTTTTTTCAACAACATTAAACAACTGAATGAACATCCTCCAAGCCCGGTTATTCCATAATTTTTGCCAAGGGTTGCATGATGGCCCTGCATACAATCCTGCACATAGTATGATGGCCCCACATACAATCCTGTATATAATATGATGGCCCCACATACAGTGCTGCACATAATATGATGGCCGCGCATACAAATCTGCACATAGTATGATGGCTCCGCATACAGTCCTGCACATAGTATGATGGCTCCGCATACAGTCCTGCACATAGCATGATGGCCCCGCATACAGTCCTGCACATAGCATGATGGCCCCGCATACAGTCCTGCACATAGCATGATGGCCCCGCATACAGTCCTGCACATAGCATGATGGCCCCGCATATAATGGCCCATATAGTATGATGGCCTCACACCCCATAGTAATGGCCCCACACCCCATAGTAATGGCCCCACACCCCATAGTAATGGCCCCACACATTGTACTGTTTCATTAAACAAAAAAAAAAATTCACTTACCTTGTTCCCGTCTGCTCTGGCGGGGCCTCGGCCGCAGCGTTGCTAGGGCCGCGGTTGGTGTGCTGCTGTGGCCACGGGCGGGAGAGCAGAGCGCGCGCTCTCTGCTCAGAAAACGCGCTGACACATTGCAGTGGCAGCGCGTTCCCGGCTCTAGCCATGTGTGCGTCGCAAGGTTCAAATGATGAACGCTGTGTGTGTGTGTGCACGCCCTGCCCCAGGTGATGCCGAGCCATCAGGGCAGGCACCCGTAAAATTCAAAGGGGCCGGCAGCCGTAAAACTGGCTGGCGGCCCAGCAAGCACTGCCACACCGCGGCCCACCGGGAAAGTGCCCGGTAGGGCAGATTAACAATCTGGGCCTGGGAGGAAAACAGTACGCCTGTCTGAACAGTGTCTGAAATGCTGTGGTTAGTGCTGCCCAAAAAGTTGGTTGTCAACATATTAAAAAAAGTGACAGATTCCATGGATGGAAGGTTTATGATTGTTATTGAAAAGAAGGGTGGTTATATTGGTCACTAATATATATTTAAACCCTTAGTGATGGAGCTAATTCTGACCTTAATGACCGGGCCAAATTTTTTCAATCTGACCAGTGTCACTTTATGTGGTAATAACTCTGGAACTCTTCAACGGATCCCGCTGATTCTGAGATTGTTTTTTCGTGACATATTGTACTAGTGATAATGGCAAAGTTTCTTCGATATCACTTGCGTTTATTTGTGAAAAAATGTGAAATTTGGCGAAAATTTCGCAATTTTCAAAATTTTAATTTTTATGCCCTTAAATCAGAGAGATATGTTACACAAAATACTTAATAAATAACATTTCCCACATGTCTACTTTTACATCAGCAAAATTTTGGAACCAAATTTTTTTTTTATTAGGGAGCTATAAGGGTTAAAAGTTGACCAGCGATCTCTCATTTTTACAACAAAATTTACAAGACCATTTTTTTTAGGGGCCACATCACATTTGAAGTCACTTTGAGAGGTCTTTATGACAGAAAATACCCAAAAGTGACACCATTCTAAAAACTGCACCCCTCAAGGTGCTCAAAACCACATTCAAGACGTTTATTAACTCTTCACGTGCTTCACATGAATTTTTGGAAAGTGGAAGAAAAAAATGAATATTTAACTTTTTTCACAAAAATGTTACTTTAGACCCCAATTTTTTTATTTTTGCGAAGGTAACGGGAAAAAATGGACCCCAAAATTTGTTGTACAATTTCTCCTGAGCACGCTAATACCCCATATGTGGGGGCAAACCACTGTTTGGGCGCACGACAGATTGTTACCCAGTTTCTTCTGAGTACACTGATTCCCCCCACGTGGTTAGAAACTATTGTTTGGACAAACGGCAGGGCTCGGAAGAGAAGAAGCACCATTTAAATTTTGGAACACAAATTTGGCTGAAATAGATTGTCGCACCATGTCGCATTTGCAGGGCCCCTAAGCTTCCTAAACAGCAGAAACCCCCCACAAGTGACCCGATTTTGGAAACTACACCCCTCAAGGATTGTACCCAGGGGTATAGTGAGTTATTTTGAACCCACAGATACTATATAGAATTTGATAACATTAAGTCATCATATTGAAAATTTTCATTTTTTTCACAAAAATGTTGCTTTAGCCCCGAATTTTTCACTTTTGCAAGATGTAACAAGATGTAACACCAAAACGTGTACCCCCACAGTTTGTTACTCACTTTCTTATGAGCACGGTGATACCCCACATGTAGTCTCAGCCAGCGACAAGGGGTAGATTCACCCGCGGGGAGGAGAAGCACCAGGTACCAGATCAATGGGGCAATCATACGGCCTATGAGGCGGTAGTGTCTCCGCTTCCTTTTTGTCAAAGACGTTCGCATAGGACCAGTAGGGTGCCGGCAGACCAGGTAGAGTAGCCAGAGTAGACGGGGGTCGAGCTGGACAAACTGGAACCAGACAGGACTCATGGCGTTCCTGACCCCAACGGAGCACTTCACCAGATCTCCAATTCAGGACGGGCTCATGTCTATATAACCAGGGTAGACCAAGCAAGAGGGGGTGAGAGAAACCGGACAGCACATGAAAGGAGATCTTCTCAGAGTGCAGCATTCCCCCTTGGAGGGTTACAGGCTCTGTGACGAGCAATATGATCTCCAGAAGAAGCCTCTCATCCACGGAGGCAACCGCTAACGGCTCAGCTAGAGGTACGGTAGGAATCTGATACCGCTGTACAACAGCCTGTTGAATGAGATTCCCAGCGGCTCCGGAATCCAGATGGGCAGTCTCGAAGAAGCGTGTCTCACCACTGGAAATGGAAACAGACCGAGTCAAGGACGGAGAGGATTTACTCTTGCCTAGGACGACCTCTCCGAGCGGTCCTAGACACTGGAGTTTCCCGGCCTCACCGGGCAGGAACGGATCAGATGCTCTATACTGCCACAGTAGAAGCAACTTCCCTCAGCTCTGCGCGCCTCCAGGCGAGACTTGACCATCTTGGTTTGGTCAATTTGCATAGGCTCAGGCGAACATGACCGGGGAATTGCTGGTTGCAAGGATGGCCTTTGGAATACTGGAGCGAGACGAGGAAATCTTCTCTCTCGGGTAGTCTCCTTTGCACGTTCCAGAAAATGGATGTCAATCCGGGTGGCTAATGACACCAGGTCTTCCAGGGTGGAAGGGATGTCACGACCAGCTAGCTCATCCTTGATCCGTCCGAAAAGACGCCAGGGCTTCGTTGTTCCAGGCAAGCTCATATGCGAGGGTTCGGAAACGCATGTCATACTGGCCCACGGTGAGACTCCCTTGGCGGAGACGGAGAAGTGAGGAGGCAGTAGAAGATTTTCGTCATGGCTCATCGAAGACCTTCCGGAAGGCAGCGAGGAAAGCCAGAAGATCGGACACCAGGGGATCCCCTCTTTCCCACAGAGGGTTAAGCCATGCCAATGCCTCCCCGGTGAGGTGAGACATGATGAACGCCACCTTGGCCCGGTCGGAGGTGAACTGGTGTGCCAGGAGTTCAAAGTGCAGCATGCACTGATTTAAGAAGCCCCAACATAAGATGGGGTAACCACCAAAACATGGAGGCGCAGAGAGCCGAGGTCCAAAGCCGGGTGCCACAGCGCCACTGGGTTGAGGTGCCACCGGAGCGGGTGCCGCACGGCAAGAGATGGACACAGACGGGGTGGACAGCGTGTCCAGGCGGGAGTTGACAGTCCACAGGTAGGACAGGATAATTTCCTGTTGGGATCTCTGACGTGAGACCTCCTGGTACAGGTCAGAGAGCGAAGGAGCCTGGGGGCCACCGGGTTCCATGGCCTGTGCAAACTGTTACAGTTCCGGGTGGTGGAACCTCTGTGCTGCGGTGCAAGGAGGGACCAGAGGGGCGTAACTAAGTGCCTACTCGGACTGACCCAGGTCACGCGGCTGCTCAGTCGACTCCGTGAACCAGGGAGGGACCGGGCAGGTGGACCAGGTGCCACTCTGGGACCGACCTTGTGTGAGAGCAGGTGACTCCCACGGGTCAGATGACAAGAGCTGACTGGTACAGCAGATGAGCACGGCAGGAAGGCTGACGGGTGGTCCGGGTAGATAAGCAGGCTGGTACGGCAGATAGCTAGACAGGTGCTCCGGGTAGGCAAGCTGGCGGACACGGCAGGTAACTGGTAGAGACAGGTGCTCCGGGTAGGCAAGCAGGTGGACATGGCAGGTAACTGGCAGAGACAGGTGCTCCGGGTAGGCAAGCAGGCGGACACGGCAGATAATCGGCAAGTGCTCCGGGAAGACAGGCTGGCGAGCACGACAGGTTATAGACAGGTGCTCCAGGTAGGCTGGCTGTTGGGCACAACAGGTAACAGACAGGTGCTCTGGGTAAGCAGGCTGGCGGGCACGGCAGGTAACTGGCTGATGCTCCAGGTAAGCAGGCTGGCGAGCACGACTGTAGACAGACTGGAGGACAGAACTGTTAGACAGGCTGGCAGGCTGGACTGACAGACAGACTGGCGGGCAGGACTGACAGGCAGCGGGACCTGAGGGCTGTAGCAAGTGTTAGTACACGGAACAACAACCTTGCACAGGCACCTCCATTTTGGAGGAGGTGCCTTATATAGGAGAAGTCCTCCGGCCATTGACCGGGGACTCTTAAGAGGGAAGGAGCGCGCCCTAAGCACAGTGCCCGGGAAGCTGCGCACTGTGCGCGCCACAGCAGCAGGGGAGCAGGAAGACACCGGACCAGGACCGCGGCGGTGAGGGGAATGGGGTCTCTGCCTGGCAGGAGGCAGAGACGCTGATGCTACAACGGGTCACGCGACCGCTGACGTCAGCGGTCGCGTGACCGGTCACATGACTAACTGACGTCATGGCAGGTCCTTTTAGACCATGGCGAGCTGCCGGCAAACCAGGACAGATCGTATAAGGGCAACGGGGGCCATCAGAAGGTGAGTATAATGTATATTTTTTATTTTATTCTTTTTTTTACAGGTACCATGGTACCCGGGTCTGGAGGAGAGTCTCCTCTTCTCCAAACCGCATGATATCCGCATGTGCATATGTAGTGATGCGGATGTCATGCGGTCCAATGCAAGTCAATGGTAGAGAAAACGCTGCGATTCCGCAAAATAATTGGTAGCGCTGCGGATTTTTCCACAATGATAATCCGCAGCGGAAATTTCCGCAGCATGTGCACAGCACATGCGGGTTGTCTTTGGGGAACATGGCAGACCTTCTATCAAGCGTTTTTTAAGCGTTTCTGCAGCGGAATTGCCTCTGCGGAAACGCTTAAAAAACGCATTTCAATGTGCGGATGGTACCCGGGTCTGGAGAAGAGGAGACTCTCCTCCGGACCTGGGTACCATAGAACCTGTAAAAAAAGTATAAAATAAAAAAGAAATATTATACTTACCTTCCGATGGCCCCCGGTGTCTTTATCCGATGCGTCATGGCTTGCCGGCAGCTCGCGGTAGACTAAAGGACCTGTGGTGACGTCATTTAGTCATGTGACGGGTCACGCGACCGCTGACTTCAGCAGGCCATCAGAAGGTAAGTATATATTTATTTTTTACCATTCTTTTACGGTCACACTATATAAATACATGCCGGTTGCATGGATTTATATAGTGTGACCAAGTTGTTAAGCACTTTCCAAGTGATGCTAAAATCGCTTGGAAAGCGCTTGACAACCCCCATGCGGAAATGCATATGAAGAACACTTCACATCTGCATGTCCCTGGCAGGAAAAACGCATGTACAATCCGCATGCGTTGTTTCTGCCAGAGAGATGCAGAAACACTCAAAAAAAATCCGGAGCATTTCTGCATTGTGGGCACTTAGCCTAACATTAATTCTGTGACTTAATATTGAGCACACGTAGCCATCTATACCCAGCAGGAGGCCGCATGGAGCCATCTATACACAGTGGGAGGCCGCACGTAGCGTAGCCATCTATACCCAGCAGGAGGCCGCATGGAGCCATCTATACACAGTGGGAGGCCGCACGTAGCCATCTATACACAGCGGGAGGCCGCACGTAGCCATCTATACACAGCGGGAGGCCGCACGTAGCCATCTATACACAGCGGGAGGCTGAACGTAGCCATCTATACACAGCAGGAGGCCGCACGGTGCCTTCAATACACAGCAGGAGGCCACACGTAGTCTTCTATACACAGCGGGAGGCTGCACATAGCCATCTATACACAACTGGAGGCCGCGTGTAGCCATCTATACACAGCTGGAGGCCGCGCGTAGCCATCTATACACAGCTGGAGGCCGCGCGTAGCCATCTATACACAGCTGGAGGCCACGCGTAGCCATCTATACACAGCTGGAGGCCGCGCGTAGCCATCTATACACAGCTGGAGGCCGCGCGTAGCCATCTATACACAGCTGGAGGCCGCGCGTAGCCATCTATACACAGCTGGAGGCCACGCGTAGCCATCTATACACAGCTGGAGGCCGCGCGTAGCCATCTATACACAGCTGGAGGCCGCGCGTAGCCATCTATACACAGCTGGAGGCCGCGCGTAGCCATCTATACACAGCTGGAGGCCGCGCGTAGCCATCTATACACAGCTGGAGGCCGCACGTAGCCATCTATATACAGCGGGAGGCAACACTGCGCCCCCCAGATACAGCAGGAGGCCGCATGGTGCCATCTATACACAGCTGGAGGCCGCGCGTAGCCATCTATACACAGCTGGAGGCTGCGCGTAGCCATCTATACACAGCTGGAGGCCGCACATAGCCCTCTATACACAGCTGGAGGCCGCGAGTAGCCATCTATACACAGCTGGAGGCCGCGCGTAGCCATCTATACACAGCTGGAGGCCGCGCGTAGCCATCTATACACAGCTGGAGGCCGCGCGTAGCCATCTATACACAGCTGGAGGCCGCGCGTAGCCATCTATACACAGCTGGAGGCCGCGCGTAGCCATCTATACACAGCTGGAGGCCGCGCGTAGCCATCTATACACAGCTGGAGGCCGCATGTAGCCATCTATACACAGCGGGAGGCAACACGGCGCCCCCCAGATACAGCAGGAGGCCGCATGGCGCCATCTATACACAGCGGAAGGCCGCACGTAGCCATCTATAAACAGCGGGAGGCCGCACGTAGCCATCTATACACAGCGGGAGGCCGCACGTAGCCATCTATACACAGCGGGAGGCCACACGTAGCCATCTATACACAGCAGGATGCCGCATGGCGCCATCTATACACAGCGGGAGGCCACACGTAGTCTTCTATACACAGCGGGAGGCCGCATGTAGCCATCTATACACAGCGGGAGGCCGCATGGTGCCATCTATACACAGCGGGAGGCCGCACGGTGCCATCTATAAACAGCGGGAGTCCACATGTAGTCTTCTATACACAGCGGGAGGCCGCACGGTGACATCTATACACAGCGGAAGGCCGCATGTAGCCATCTATACACAGCGGGAGGCCGCACGGTGCCATTTATAAACAGTGGGAGGCCGCATTTAGCCATCTATATACAGTGGGAGGCCGCACGGTGCCATCTATACACAGCGGGAGGCCACACATAGTCTTCTATACACACCGGGGGCCTCACGGTGCTATCTATACACAGCGGGAGGCCGCACGTAGCCATCTATACACAGCAGGAGGCCACACGGTGCCATTTATAAACAGTGGGAGGCCGCATTTAGCCATCTATATACAGTGGGAGACCGCACGGCGCCATCTATACACAGCGGTAGGCCACACGTAGTCTTCTATACACACCGGAAGGCCTCACGGTGCTATCTATACACAGCAGGAGGCCGCACGTAGCCATCTATACACAGCAGGAGACCGCACAGCACCCCCCCCAGAGACAGCGGGAGGCCGCACGCAGTCACGCACACACACACAAACATATACAGACATATACATACACGCATAAACACATTTGAAACACAAAAATACATATAAACAGACATCACACAATGATATCTGCCTGCATACACACACACACACTCACTCACTCAATCACACACACTCACTCACACTCACCATCCCCCGGCTCGGCTCCAGTCGTCCAGCTCCTCTCAGGTGCAGCAGTGCAGGGCACACACTGCGTGACGTCATGCTAGCAGTCACGGCCGCGCACAGGGCCGTGTCTCCTAGCTGTGACACGGCCAGGCCAGCAAACAGGGAAGTTAACAGGTGCAGTGCTGGCCCGGCCGAAGAAGAAGCAGCGGCCGTGCGTCGCTGCTGGGGGAGCGGTCCGGGGGCTCCCTGCCTCTGACTGCCGGTATGTGCCGTGGCGCCGCACATATTATAATGAGGGCAATCTAGCCATGGACCCCCCGGGGCCCCAGGCGGTAGCCCAGATTGCCCTCATTATAATCCGCCTATGTATGTGATCGATCAAGTCCTGGAATTAATTGTGAAATGTTGTAAAATGCATTCTACTGATGAAAATATTTTCTTCATTACTTATCCCATAAAAATTACTCTACTGGGGCCCATTAAACAGAAAATATAAATATAAATTATTTGAAAAAAAGACCCTATCACACAATTTGGTGTAATTCATGGCAATTTAATAATTGTAAGATGTGTGGTATGTCTCAAAACAGGAGGAGATATAAAGGCTTGGTTGGGATGGGCACATGGGGCAATAATACCAGGAATCACTCCTTCTACCATTCTTCCTACAAGCCCAGCATACTTTTTGGGGATACTTTTGGGTGGGAGTGACAGAGACGGGGCAATTAAAATAGCGCTCTGCAAGTCTCTGGACATCCTCGGACTTGATGGCTGCCTCCTGTGCCATTGAGTCAAAGTGAGTGTTCCTTGAGACTTTTTGTACAAAACAAAACTGTTATAGGTAGCAATATGGATGAGGTGGATTGCTACCTTTTTAAACCAGGCCCTGGTACTCCGCTTCACTAGGTATGGTTGAAGCACCTGGTCTGACAGGTCATCACCTCCCATAAATTTATTATATTCTGTGATGCAGACTGTTTTTTTCTTGTCCCTGGTGATGCCCCTATTTCTGACCGTCACAGTTGTGTCCACATGCAGCATGGTCAGCATGTAGACGTCATTCAACTTCACTGCAAGAAGTTGGCTACTTGCAGGTGAGAATGACGCCCCCTTCTCCAAATGTCTACCTCTTGAAGCTCATCAAGAGAATGCCAAGAATGTGCAAAGCAGTCATCAAAGCAAAAGGTGGCTACTTTGAAGAACCTAGATTATAAGACATATTTTCAGTTGTTTCACACTTTTTTGTTAAGTATATAATTCCACATGTGTTAATGCATAGTTTTGATGCCTTCAGTGTGAATGTACAATTTTCATAGTCATGAAAATACAGAAATATCTTTAAATGAGAAGGTGTGTCCAAACTTTTGGTCTGTACTGTATGTGTGTATATATATATATATATATATATATATATATATATATATATATATATACATATTTTCATCGTTTACATTTTAAAAGTGACAAAAGGAAAATTGGCCGATGCAAAAGTTTGGGCACCTGGCATGGTTAGTACCTAGTAGCACCCCATTTTGAAAGTATCACCGCTTGTAAATGCTTTTTGTAGCCAGCCACAATTCTTGTATTAGGGATTTTCATCCATTTTACCTTGGAAAAAAAATTCTTCCAGTTCTGTGAGATTCCTGGGTCGCCTTGCATTCACTGCTATTTTGAGGTCTAGCCACAGATTTTCAATAATGTTCAGATCAGGGGCTGTGAGGGCCATTGTAAAACCTTCAGCTTGCGCCTTTTGAGGTAATCTATTGTGGATTTTGACCTGTGTTCAGGATCATTATCCATTTATAGAAGCCATCCTCTTTTCAACTTTAGCGTTTTTACAGATGGTGTTATGTTTGCATCAAGAATTTGTTGAATTTTCATTGAATCTATTCTTTCCTCTACCCATGAAATGTTCCCCATGCCATTGGCTGCAACACAACCCCAAAGCATGATTGATCCACACTCATGCTTAATGGCTGGCGAGATGTTCTTTTCCTGAAATTCTGTGCCTTTTTTCTCCACACATACCTTTGATCATTGTGGTCAAATAGTTCTATTTTAAACTCATCGGTCCACAGGACTTGTTTCCACAATGCATCAGGCTTAGATGTTCTTTTGCATACTTCTGACTCTGAATTCTATGGTGAGGACACAGGAGAGATTTTCTTCTGATGACTCTGCCATGAAGACCATATTTGTGCAGGTGTCTCTGAACAGTAGAACAATGTACCACAACTCCAGAGTCTGCTAAATCTTTCTGAAGGTCTTTTGCAGACATGTGGGGATTCTGATTTGCCTCTCTAGCAATCCTACGAGCAGCTCTCACTGAAATTTTGCTTGGTCTTCCAGACCTTTCTTGACCTCCACTGTTCCTGTTAATTGCCATTTCTTAATTATATTTAAAACTGAGGAAAGGGCAACTTGAAAAGGCTGTGCTATCTTCTTATAGCCTTCTGCTTTGCGGGCCTCCACCATTTTCATTCTCAGAGTGCTAGGCAGCTGCTTAAAAGAACACCTGGCTGCTGTTGTTTGGCACAAGTTTAGAGGAGGGTGGGTTTTTATAAAGCAGGGAAATTTGCATTACCTGGTCTTTCCTAACGATGATAGTGAACAAGCCATGATCCTAACAGGCAAATTAAGGTCTGGAACCTTGGTCAAACTTATTTGAGCACGCAAATCTCCAAGGGTGCCCAAACTTATGGATCGCCCCATTTTCCTTTTTGTAATTCTTAAAATGTAAAAGATGAAAACATATATATTTTTTGCACGCCATGCAGCAGGGGAGTACATTGAAATTGTTACGCTCACGCCCAGACTGTTTGGCGTGAGCGTGGTTAGCAGTCCTACTGGGCCACGAACCGAGGGGTGCCTGGAGGGGCGTGACTAGGGACCTCACCAGATCCGACAATGGACGCACGGTGGCTTAATCGACTCGGTAGTCCGAAGAGAGACATGGGAGGTTGCCCAGATGCTACTCCAGGTCAGACCCCGGTCACACAGCTGTTGACCCACACCGGGGAATGCAGGAACGGGCAGGTTTGGCTGGTATGCAGACAGGCAGGTACTGGCAGGCACGGCTGGTATGCAGACAGGCGGGTACTGGCAGGCACGACTGGTATACAGATAGGCGGGTACTGGCAGGTACGGCAGGTATACAGACAGGCGGGTACTGGCAGGTAGGTAAACAGGCTGGATAGGGACCAGTACAGACTGGGATACAGGAACTGAGCCGCAGGTGCAGAGGGGAAGCGGAGCAGAGCAGAGCCGCAGGTGCGGAGGGGAAGCGGAGCAGGACAGTGCAGAGCAGAGCCACAGGTGCAGTGGGGAAGCGAAGCAGGGCAGAGCAGAGTAGAGCTGCATGTGTGCTGGGGAAGCGGAGCAGGGCAGAGCAGAGCAGAGCCGCAGGTGCGGAGGGGAAGCAGGACAGGGTAGAGCAGAGCCGCAGGTGCGGAGGGGAAGTGGAGCAGAGCAGAGCCGCATGGCGGAGGGAAAGCGGAGCAGAGCCGCAGGTGCGGAGGGGAAGCGGAGCAGGGCAGAGCCGCAGGAGCAGAGGGGAAGCAGGGCAGAGCAGAGCCGCAGGTGCGGAGGGTAAGCGGAGCAGGGCAGAGCCGCAGGTGCGGAGGGGAAGCAGGACAGAGCAGAGCCGCAGGTGCAGAGGAGAAGCGGAGCAGGGCAGAGCAGAGCTGCATGTGCGGAGGGGAAGCGGAGCAGGGCAAAGCAGAGCAGAGCCGCAGGTGTGGAGAGGAGGTGGAGCAGGGCAGAGCAGAGCAAAGTAGAGCAGTGCCGCCGGTGCGGAGGGGAAGCGAAGCAGGGCAGAGCAGAGCTGCAGGTGCAGAGGGGAAGCAGAGCAGAGCAGTGCCGCAGGAGCGGACAGACAGGACAGGTCTTTGTTCACATGGAACAGACAGGGACAGGGAAACACGGGAAGATAGCTAGAACACAGGAGGTAGATACGGAGGCAGGGAAACGGGACAAGCAGGACCAGATACACACAAGGTACTTGCTATGAAGTAGCGAGTGGACACAAAACTCACAAACAGAAGTACAGAGACAACGAGTAGGAGTTAGGTACTGATTCAGACACTGCAGGAAAAGGGAAGGATTGGACATAGAGACAAACAGGTAGCGGGCTAGGACACAGTTCAGACAAGAACTGACACAAGAACGAGATACAGGAACGAGCCTGGGCATTCAGCCCCCAGGGTGGCAGAAACAGACTAGAAGTCACAGATACAGGTAACGGGCCTGGGTACTCAGCCCTCAGGGTGACCGAAACAGGCAAGATTCAAGACAGGACCTGGCAACTCGCAGTTGCACAGAACACACTGTAAGAAAGTGTTGCTCAGGCCCCTCCCACTGGGTGGAGGAGGTTTAAGTATCCAGTGACTCACAGCAATAGGCTGGGGACGCATTAGGACTGCGCACACTGTAACTTTAAGAATCAGGAAGTTCCAGCGCCACCGCCCTAAGCCAGCAGTCAAGAGACATGCACACAGCAAGTAGAGGAGCATAGTGCACAGCCTGGACTGGTAGGTAAGTTGGCGGTCTTGCATGGTGGGAGATGGTAAGCCATGCCAGCATGCCGCCAGGGATGTTACAATACCCCCCTTTACGCCCCCTCTTCTTCAAGCCTGCAAGGATTTTCTGCAGAGAAGTTGGAGGCCGATCCTTCTCAATGGACTCCCAAGACTTCTCTTCAAGAAGACTACCTCTTCTGTCCACTAGAGGGAACGAGACAGGTCTCACCATCTTGGTGACTAGGATGCTTTCTCCCATCGAGCCATCCTCAGCATGAGATGAAGTGGACGAAGTACCAGGAACAGGACATAGGAAAGTCTCTCTCCAATTGTTATTATCGGGTAGCACCCCAAAGGATTCAAGGGACAACTGGAGATCCTCCACCGGGTTGGAGGGGTGCAGAGACTCGGGGGTAACCACCGCCTTGACATACACTTTGCAAAGCTTACTGGATGAATTGGGCGAAGTACCAGGAACAGTGTGTAGGAAAGTCTCTCTCCATTTTTTAACATCAGGTAGCACCCCGGAGGATTCAAGAGCTAACTGGGGGTCCTCCGCCTGGTAGGAGGGGTGCAGAGACTTGGGGGTAGCCATCACCTTTATGGACTTATTGCCAGACTTATTAGAGATGGAAGATCCTTGCTTCAGGTCCATCTTCAGTCTGGTCTCTGAGATGACACGTCTACAAGGCGGGGTGGTACCTGAAGCCAGATCATTGGTACAATCGTCGAGACTGTGTGGGGACATCGCCTCCGCTTCCCTTCCTTCGGAGACTTCAGCGCACATCGAGTCAGCGACTAGCAGATTTGGTGAAGAAGAAGAAGACATTGCTGACTGTCTGGAAGGTATGGGGACTGGACACCACTTGTACCTCAGCAGTCCCCCAGGAAACACCATGCACGATCTCCAGACCTGAGCAGGAACTAGAGCTCTTGGCACTGGACGACCTGTGGGTAAACCAGACAGTACCTGGAATGTGATCTTCTTCATGTATAACGCTCCAATCTGGAGCTTAATTTGTACAGACATATTTTGACTGTTTCTGAGTAGGGCTTGTCCTACTCCTGACAATGCACAAACCGGATTCAGGAGTTGTCGGATGGGGATCAGACACCGACTCTTCAGGGCTTTCACCCCGAAATTTCCGGTTAATCCAAGGCCTTCACTTGCCAGGGAGACAGTCACAGTCATCTGTGGAGAGGAAACACAAATGCCAAGTGCAGCCTCTCCTACTGGCCCGAGGCTTTGGGACTCCCCAAACTTCACAGAACAAAGACCTTTAGGGTGTTCCATACAACCGCAGCAATACCGCAATCCGATTTCATGACTGAGTTCCGGCTTCTGCTTTGCCTGACGAACATGGTCAACCTTCATGGATTCTGCCCTGGAAGCTGCTGCCTCTGCAGGCTGGGAAACAGGGGGTCTTTGGGAGGACAGTACCTGACGTGACGGTTTTCTTCTACGTCTTGCTCGTCTGGACTGCCTCTTAAGTGTTGGGAAGGGACGTATTCTGCTTTGTCTACTGAACATTGTTATTCTCCGTGGATTTTGCGTGGGTAGCTGCCTTTTCAGGCTGGGGAAAAGGTGGGCTTACTTCACGCGTCACCCATCTAGACTGCTCCAGGATATTGGGAGAGGAAGTATTCACAGAAGGGTCAGGGTCATCGAAGACCATAAGAAAGGCCACCTGGAAGGCCTGTAGGTCAGAGATGATAGGATCCCTTGCTTCCCATAAGGGAGTGATTCAATTCAAGACATCATCCGCTAGGTAGGACATCAGAAATGCTACTTTAACCCGATCGGTGGGAAAATAGTGAGCATAGAATTTGAAATGCAGCATGCATTGCTCCACAAAAGCATGGCTTTGATTTGGATCCCCATAGTACCGTGGTGGATCCACAAGAACAAGTGCTGATAGCTCCATTTCGGCTGGTGCGTAAATCGCCTGGACCTCAGTTTGGGAAAAAAAAATTCTTGGTGTATGTATTCGCCAGACAAGGATTCAAATGTCTCCGAGAGCAAAGGGCCGTGGGACTCAACGGGGACCAAGGTCTGAGCAAACTGTTACGCTCACGCACGGACTGTTTGGTTGAGCGTGGTTAGTGGTCTCACTGGGCCACGAACCGAGGAGTGCCTGGAGGGGCATGACTAGGGACCTCGCCAGATCCGACCACGGATGCCGGGCGGCTTAATCGACTCCGTGGTCCGAGGAGCGACGTCGGAGGTGGCCCGGGTTCTACTCCAGGTCAGACGCCGGTCACACAGCTGTTGACCCACACCATGGAATGCAGGAATGGGCAGGTTTGGCTGGTATGCAGACAGGCGGGTACTGGCAGGCACGGTTGGTATGCAGACAGGCGGGTAGTGGCAGGCACGGCTGGTATGCAGACAGGCGGGTACTGGCAGGCACGGCTGGTATACAGACAGGCGGGTACTGGCAGGTAGGTAAACAGGCTGGATAGGGACCAGTACAGACTGGGATACAGGAACAGAGCCGCAGGTGCGGAGGGGAAGCGGAGCAGGGCAGAGCAGAGCCGCAGGTGCAGAGGGGAAGCGGAGCAGGGCAGAGCAGAGCCACAGGTGCGGCGGGGAAGCGGAGCAGGGCAGAGCAGAGCCGCAGGTGCGGAGGGGAAGCGGAGCAGAGCAGAGCCGCAAGTGCGGAGGGGAAGCGGAGCAGGGCAGAGCAGAGCCGCAGGTGCGGAGGGGAAGTGAAGCAGGGCAGAGCAGAGCCGCAGGTGTGGAGGGGAAGTGGAGCAGGACAGAGCAGAGCCGCAGGTGCGGAGGGGAAGCGGAGCAGGGCAGAGCAGAACCGCAGGTGTGGAGGGGAAGTGGAGTAGGGCAGAGCAGAGCCACAGGTGCGGAGGGGAAGCAGAGCAGGGCAGAGCAGAGCAAAGCAGAGCCGCAGGTGCGGAGGGGAAGCAGAGCAGAGGCGCAGGTGTGGAAGGGAAGCGGAGCAGAGCAGAGCCGCAGGAGCGGACAGAGAGGACAGGGCTCTGTTCACATGGAACATGCAGGGACAGGGAAACATGGGAAGATAGCTAGAACACAGGAGGTAGATACGGAGGCAGGGAAATGGGACAAGCAGAACCAGATACACACAAGGTACTTGCTATGAAGCAGCGAGTGGACACAAAACTCACAAACAGAAGTACAGAGACAACGAGTAGGAGTTAGGTACTGGTTCAGACACTGCAGGAAAAGGGAAGGATCGGACATAGAGACAAACAGGTAACGGGCTAGGACACAGTTCAGACAGGAACTGACACAGGAATGAGATACAGGAACAAGCCTGGGCATTCAGCTCCCAGGGTGGCGGAAATAGACTACAAGTCACAGATACAGGTAACGGGCCTGGGTACTCAGGCCCCAGGGTGGCGAAAACAGACTAGAAGTCACAGATACAGGTAACAGGCCTGGGTACTCAGCCCCCAGGGTGGCAGAAACAGGCAAGATTCAGGACAGGACCTGGCAACTCACAGTTGCACAGAACACACTGTAAGAAAGTATTGCTCAGGCCCCTTCCACTGGGTGGTGGAGGTTTAAGTATCCAGTGACTCACAGCAATAGGCTGGGGACGCATTAGGACTGCGCACACTGTAACTTTAAGAATCAGGAAGTTCCAGCGCCGCCGCCCTAAGCCAGCAGACAAGAGACATGCACACAGCAAGTAAAGGAGCATAGTGCACAGCCTAGACTGGTAGGTAAGTTGGCGGTCTTGCATGGTGTGAGATGGAAAGCCATGCCAGCACGCTGCCAGGGATGTTACAAAATGTTTGTTTCAGTTGAGTTTAGGGGAGAGATATTTTTCGACCTACTCGTTTCGCATTGGGGCGGCAACATAAGCCACTAGGTTGGGACTAAGTAAAAAAATTATAAAAAGGCTGAAAAGATGGGAGTCTAATTGTTATCGGTTATATATCAGAAAGTAATTGATGCTAATCTATTTTTTGTATTGTTTTTACTGGTTACACCTTCTGGATTCTGGGTCATTTGTTCATCCATTGGGCAGAAATCAGAGCGCAGTAGAGGTGCTACGGACTCAGCTTGTTGATGTCCCCTGATTGGGTTAAAGTATGTTGGCTAGGGATCCGAGGTCAGAGATGGGATGGTTTGATTAACCAAGTGATGGTGAGCGACAGATTTCCAGCCCCTGACATATTTATTGTACACCTTGGAGGAAACGATATCAGTAAAATGGAGACTGTGAAGCTATTCTTTCAGATTAAGAAAGGGCTGTCAGAAATCCGAAGGTGGTTTCCATTGGTGAAGATAATTTTTTCAGAGATTATTCCAAGGTTACATTGGGTTAAGTCAGTGGACCTTAGTTATTGTGAGAAAATAAGGAAATGTTTAAATAGGTAAATTTTTAAGTTCTTACCATTAATTGGAGAATTTTCATTTTGTCATGTTGACTTGGAAGGTGGGTTACCCAGCCTGTATAGGGATGACTTCGTGCATCTCTCGGATATTGGGAATGGTATTTTAAATTTGAATTTGCAAGCAATGGTGGAGATAGCTCTTGGTGGGGTGGGGCCATGTTTGCGTGGTTAGGCAAAATGGCCTGGTGAATGGACAGAATTGTTTGTTGGTTAACGGGCTTGAGTTTTACTAAACTGCGGCTATTGATGGTAAACTTTTGAATATGAAAGTTGAATAAAGTTGTTGAATATAAAGGTTATGTTTTGTATAATTATAAATTATAATTAAAGGCCGTGGCCAAATTTATCCACCCAAGTCAACATGTTAGTATTTTTTATTTGCGTGCTGTGTAGGTAAGATATAATTGTATATTGTGTAATGCCATGGTATTTATGGTATCAGTATCTGTTATGGATAGTATGGATGAATAACTGTAAAGTGCTGTGGAATATGTTGGCGCTATATAAATAAAAATGATTATTATAACTAATTGGTGAGCTTATTTGGCCTTGCATCCTTATCCTTGAAGGTACAGGTTTACTGACATTTATGATGCATATGTGTTTGGGTTTGTGTCCCATATTCAGGGCTGCCACCAGGAATTTCAGGGCCTCATACTGGCAAAATTTTTGGGCCCCCCTCAGGCTCCACCCCAGCTCTGCCTCCATCCCTCGAAACTTACACAGTCACACCGCCCACTCTTGGAAAAACTCCACTTCTGCACCACGTCCTCACCAATCACACATTAACAGTTCCCATGGAAAACCATATTACATACAGTACAGACGGAAAGTTTGGATACACCTTCTCAATTAAAAATATTTCTGTATTTTCATGACTATGAAAATTGTACATTCTCACTGAGGGCATCAAAACTATGAATTAACACATGTGGAATTATATACTTAACAAAAAAGTGTGAAACAACTGAAAATATGTCTTATATTCTAGGTTCTTCAAAGTAGCCACCTTTTGCTTTGATGACTGCTTTGCACACTCTTGGCATTCTCTTGATGAGCTTCAAGAGGTAGTCACCAGAAATGGTTTTCACTTCACAGGTGTGCCCTGTCAGGTTTAATAAGTGGGATTTCTTGCCTTATAAATGGGGTTGAGACCATCAGTTGTGTTAATTCATAGTTTTGATGCCTTCAGTGTGAATGTACAATTTTCATAGTCATGAAAATACAGAAAAATCTTTAAATGAGGTGTGTCCAAACTTTTGGTCTGTACTGTACATAGCCATCAGCTTTTGTTTTGGCCAAAAAAAATTTAAGCCGCCACCACGACAAGGTAGACTCTTTTGGCTGGGCCCTACTCTACTCTAACCTATTAAACATTTCTTAAATTATCCAGTACTCTTTTTAGGTATATTTTTATTTATTTTTCTTTAAGGGAATGTGTCACATAAATTTTTTAAAATTCCCAATAATATCACATACAAGGGACATATACCATCACACCATGGCTGGACCACATATTACCACCACATAGTGACCGAATAATACCACATACAAGGAATACTGCCACACCATAACCAGACCACATATTACCACCAGATAGTGACCGAATAATACCACATACAGGGGACAAATACCACCACACCATGACTAGACCTCATATTTCCACCACATAGTGACCGAATAATATCACAAACAAGGAACAAATACCGCCACACCATGACTAGACCACATATTACCACCACATAGTGACCGAATAATACTACATACAAGGAACAAATACGGCCACACCATGACTGGAGTACATATTGCCCTCTCATAGTGACCAAATAATACCACGTACAAGGGACAAATACCGTCACACCATGACCAGACCACATATTAGCACTACATAGTGACCGAATAATACCACATACAAGGAACAAATACCTCCACACCGTGACCAGACCACATATTGCCACCACAATTGACCGAATACTACAATACTGATCATTAATAAAAAAAAAAACACAATACTATTATTACCATAAGTACCACAGGAGCTCTGTACATAGTATACAGTGTATATTGTCAGTGTACAGATAATACAGTGATCACCAGTGACATTATAAACAGGAGCTCTGTGTATAGTGTCAGTGAACAGGTAATACAATGATCACTGGTGATATTATACACAGGAGCTTTGTATATAGTGTCAGTGTACAGGTAATGCAGTGATCACTGGTGATATTATACACAGGAGCTCTGTATATAGTGTCAATGTACAGGTAATACAGTGATCACGAGTGACATTATACACTGGAGCTCGGTATATAGTGCACAGGTAATACAAGTTTTTCATAATTACCTCTCATAGGATCCCTTGCAGGCACAGCTCCACTTCTGAACTGACATCCTGGCACTCGATCCCAGCAAATACGCGATGATGTCATTGCATGCGCACCATTTCCAGCGCATCACAGAAGAGGCGCAGGGACTCCCTTGGAGCTGCACGGCCGTTCAGCCGTGAGAGCTCCAAAACTGAAGCCCCCTGCGCTGAGATGTAAGCTGCCAGCGGCGGCACGCCAGCACGTGATACCCCGGGGCCCGGTTAGTAGAAGCACAAGAGGGGGGGCCCAGACCGGGCCCCCGCTCTTTACTGCTGTTCACTGGGCCCCATATAGCAGTAAGGGCAGTAATGCCCTGATGGCGGCCCTGCCCATATTACTCTAGTGCTTGTATACCATGTGCTGTCTAAAGCAGGGGTGGGGAACCTCAGGCCCATGGACCGTTTTTGGCCCTCGATGATCTTTTATCCGGCCCCCGGGCAGATTTCCGGGGATGGCAGCGTTTGGGCCGGCAGCTGTATTTTGCCGTTCACCGGCCCATTAATTTCTTCTTGCTCTGTCAGCATGCGCACACAGTGTTCACTATTGAATGCTGAGGCACGTGCAATGAAAGATTACGTCTTGATGCCAGGACGTACTTTGTGGGCGAAGTTAGCACGCAATATCTGCGTCCCCCGATGGATGGTATAAATATTCAAATGGCCATTAGCAGAAAAAATATTCCCAACCCCTGGTCTAAAGTAACACGTGTCTTATATGGTCCTGGCTAAAGATGGAGAGAGGGACTAAATAAAAGACAAACAATGGTTGCTTTATTTTGACTGTCCATTTAAGGATTTATTGGGCAAGTTATTATTCCACCTTGATAGGGTGGGAGATATTTGCTCTCCACCACTAGGAATCATTACCCTTGAGGGTGGGTAAAATCTATTTTCTGCATAGGCTTACAGTTTCGCAGCTATATGAATAACCCTTTTGTGTATATAGACCTCTTATACCCCTTCATAATAACCAATTGGGGCTCTCAATAGGTATGTTTTGTACATGAGTAATCCGCAATGGTCTGTTTGCCTCTATTTCTTATTGCACTCTGCACTTTCTTAGTCACTTGGTTGCTATTTTAAAATGTATTAATTAAAAGTCAATTTTTAAGTCCTGATTATTGCTTATTTTCATATTATCTGCTGGTTTGAACAAGTCCTTACTCTGAAATGCTGTCATGTTGGACATCACACCTAGTCATGTCTCGTCCACAAAACTAGCATGGGTGCCCAAGGCAAAGGTTTCTTCATTGATGGGTCAGGGAGGAGGCCTTCTTCCTGGCACTGCACTTAACCCCTAGTGACGTGATTTATGTCTGATAACCTCATTTATATGTGTCCATTCAAGCAAAGTCATCAGTGTCCTACTGGAACATCACCAGTGTAATATAATGTAATGACTTTTCAAACTGTCTTTGTTGCCTATAGCAACCAATTATTGAGCAACTATCATTTTACCTGAGCTTCACTGATTATATGGCTTGTCTGGCAATTAATAGGTTACTAATAATGTGACTTAACATGACTCAGTCATTTCCAACAGTCCCGTAGACAATGAATGGAGCAGAGGTCGAGCATTCTATCCCCCTAATGATAGGTGTCCTTTGGTCGGGGCCTCGGTCCTTCTCGGCCCTTATTCATATTCACATCACTAGACACATGGTAAGGTTTTAATACTAGAGGTTAGGACCTTCCCAAATAGGGTCACCTTGATGTTGCGGGATGGCTTTTACTTTTTATTAAATCAAAATTGTGTTAACCAAGTACCCAATATTATTTTCATGCACTATTGCTATTTAGTTGTTTACTGCAGGGTATTTGCTCATTTTGCTTTCATCTTAAGTTTTGTATTTTTAGTGGCCAGTGTGAACATGCGCCTACACTCTCTCGTGGTTCTAGAGCCGTGTTCTCGGGATCGCTGGGGGTCCCAACAGTTAGCCCCCCAGTGATCAGTTACTTATCCCCTAATCATATGAATAGGAGATAACTTGCAATTCTGGGAATAACCCTTTAAAAGACCTCTCTACAACAGATGTGAGACATAACGCAGTCTTCACAGTCAGGTAATGTAAATGAACATCACTGCTGTGTCTATAGCGCCCTCTGCTGTATTCTTTTATTCACACAGGCTTAATATTTTTTCTGTGATAAATATGCCTGTTATAAATTACTATATAGAAGTATACAGATATATTTACCTAAAATGTGCTTTACTATGTTATACCTACTGAAGTGAAACTCCACAGCTACTCGTTTCAACCTGTACACTATACAGTACATCAGTTGTGGTTCCAACTATTAGTTTCAGCTGATAAATCGAATCCCTCTGCTGATGACTAGAACAGGAGTCCCAAAACCTCAACTGTTACTCACTAATAGTGTTGAGCGAGCATGCTCGACACTGCTCGTTACTCGCCCGAGCATCTCACTACTCGGGATGTTCGGCGAGCACCGAGCATTTCCGGGTTACTCAGGCGGGAGCTCGGGTCTCCGCCCTGCATGCTTGGCGCTCTTTACAGAGCCAATGAACATGCAGGGATTGCCAGCCAGTCACTGTAATGCCGCAACCATGTTGTTTGTGGGCAACCTCGAGTATTTAAAACCGGGTGCCGCCATCTTGGACACAGTCGCTCTGGATCAGACAGTGTAGGGAGAGTGCTGCTGAGTTAGGGAGAGATATATAGTGCGAAATAGGTAGTGTAGGGTCTGTAAAGCCTGCCAAATCAAAGAAACAGTCCTTCTCAGGACTAATATCCATCCCAGATATCAGGCAGGCAGGCAGGCTGTATAGGAGACGCAGTGGTTATACCAGCAAACGCTGCATTACAGTCCTGTGTGCTCCTGTTGGTCAAATTGCTAGACTTATTCCCCAGTCTCAGGGGCCGGGAAAAATCCTTTTTTTTCATCTAAATCCTTTTTTTTTTTTTTCCTCAGCCAGACTGTACAAATACGCGTCTTATTAACCTTTTGGTATAACCCCCCCCCCCAAAAAAAAAAATAATAATTGAGTGTGTCTGTGACTGTTCAGACACCAATTTATCTGTTTAAAAGAGTCTGGTGTAGACCAGAAAAATAGAACTGTGGTTTTGCAGTTCCACGGGTCAAATCTCTGTATTATCCTGCTTTTGGCATTTTTTGCCGTAAAAAAACCTGTAATAGTGTCTCCCTGACTGGTCAGACACCAATATATCTGTTTAAAAGAGTCTGGTGTAGGCCAGAGAAATAGAACTGTGGTTTTACAGTTCCACGGGTCAAATCTCTGTATTATCCTGCTTTTGGCCTGTTTTACGTAAAAAAAAACAGTAATAGTGTCTCCCTGTCCGTTCAGTCACAAATATATCTGTTTAAAAGATTCTGGTGTAGGCCAGACAAATAGAACTGTGGTTTTCCTCTTCCACGGTTCTAATCTCCTTTTTATTACCCTTTTTCCATTGATAGTGCGAGTGTAAGCTATTTTACTTCATTTACAATGGGCAAGGCGCGTGGCAAGGGACGTGGAACTGGACGTTCTGGTGATGGTGCGTGTAGAGGACGGGGCCGTGGCCAAGGTGAAAATGTGCCACAACTAACAGCCACATCTTCTCGCTCCCACTTCTTGACCGAATTACTAGGGAAGCACACTACAACACCAGTATTGCGAACTGATCAGTGTGAACAGGTTATTAATTGGATAGCAGATAATACTTCCAGTTACCTGGGCACCACCACCTCCAGTCTGTCTTCCACACGGTCAAGTTTTAGTAGCCGTGAGTCTCGACCGCATACTCCTCCTCACCCTGATGCTCCTTCCTCCCACCATGCCGAGTGTCGTCAGACAGCAACTGATCCCACAGTTGGACACTCTGAAGAGCTGTTCACTGGTCCATTTCCATATTTGTGCTCCTCGCCTGCTCCGCTTGAAGTGGTGGAAGAGGAGATCCCATGTAGCGATGCCAAAATATTTGAACAGCCACGGCCACAGGAAGTCGACGCTGGCAATTTGTCACAAGAGGTGGACGATGACGAGACACAATTGCCACGAAGTGAGGAAGAGGATCGTGGTGCGCAAATGGAAGAGGAGGAGGTGGTGGATGATCTAGTAAATGACCCAACGTGGCAGGAGGACACGCAGAGCGAGGCCAGCAGCACACAGGGGGAGGGAGGCAGAGTACCCCAACAGGCAGGAAGAAGTAGGGCAGCAGTTCCCTGTAACACCAACACGAGGGACGTTGCCAGTACAACCGGTAGGTCTTCCAGAGTCTGGAATTTTTTTAAAGATTCTGCTGATAACCCCAAAAAGGCCATTTGTACCACCTGCCATGCCAGCATCAGCAGGGGTGACAAAACTACCAGCCTGACCACCACCAGCATGATTAGGCACATGTCAGCAAAGCACCCGACTTTGTGGGGCGAACCCCAGGGTCCACGACAAGTGTCAGCGGGTGTCACCACTGCTTCTTCCGCTGTTGTGCGTGTAATAGAACCCCCTGTTGTGCGTGCAAGGCAATCCCCTGTCCATACTGCATGCAAAGATGCCCCCTCCTCTCAGTCTTCACTAGTTATGGCAGTTTCTCAAGAAACAGCATCAACGTCCACGTCCCACCGCAGCGTTCAATTGTCCATATCCCAGAGCTTTGAATGAAAGAGCAAATTCGCAGCCAACGCCCCACAGGCCACAGTCCTAAATTCGCACATTTCACGACTGCTTGCATTGGAAATGCTGCCTTTTAGGCTGGTGGAGACGGAATCCTTCCGCAACCTTATGGCGGTGGCCGTCCCTCAGTACTCGGTCCCCAGCCGACACTATTTTGCCCGGTGTGCCATCCCCACACTACACAAGCACGTGTCCCAAAACATCTGCCGTGCCCTCAACAACGCAGTTACTGGGAGAGTCCACCTGACAATGGACAGGTGGACAAGTGCTTGTGGCCAGGTACGGTACATCTCCCTGACGGCACACTGGGTAAACATAGTGGAAGCCGGGACCCAGTCGGACCTTGGGACGGAACACATCCTCCCCACACCGAGGATTGCGGGCCCTATGTCAGTCAGAGTTGCCCCCCACAGTGTACAGCTCCTGCGCATCATCCTCCTCCTCCTCCTCATGTTCAGCCTCCATCTCAGATATCACCACATCAGCTGGAAGCACTGCAGTACTGCCTCAGCCAAGCAGCAACAGGCTGTGCGGAAACTCATGAGCTTAGGTGATAAACCTCACACTGCTTGTGAGTTGTGGACAGCTGTGAAAGAGCAGGCAGATCTGTGGCTGAGACCGCTGAACCTACATCCAGGCATGGTCGTGTTTGACAATGGCTGTAACCTGGTGGCGGCTCTGAGGCGAGGCGAGATCACACACGTATCATGCCTGGCTCATATGCTTAACCTCGTTGTTCAGCGGTTTCTTAAATCGTACCCCGAGTTGCCAGATCTGCTCGTCAAAGTATGCCGCCTGTCAGCTCATTTTCGGAAGTTGGCTACAGCTTCCGCCGCCCTTGCTGTGTTGCAGCAGCGTTTGCAGCTTCCGGCACACCGACTGGTGTGTGATGTCCCCACACGTTGGAACTCTACCCTCCACATGTTGCAAAGGATTTGTGAGCAGAAGAGAGCAGTTGTGGAGTACCAGCTGCAACAAGGCCGTCGATATTCAGGTCAGACTCCACACATAAGACCTCAGGAGTGGACCTGGATGTCTAACATATGTACCATCCTGACAAACTTTGAGGAGTCCACCAAGATGGTGAGTGGCGATGGCGCCATCATTAGCGTCAGCATCCCACTTGTCTGTCTTTTGCAACGCTCTCTGCAGAGAATTAAAGAGGAGGCATTGCAGCCAGAGTATGATGAGATGAATCAAGAAGCCGTAATGGGCGATTACACACAGCCCAGCCTCATCTCATCCCAACATGCATTGGGGGACAATGAGGGAGAGGAGGAGGAGGAGAAGGAAGAACAGGAGCTGGTATCATGCGCTGTGGATGGTAGTACCTGTACAACTGTCATACAGTCAGTTCAGCGTGGGTGGCCTGAGGACAGGGGGGAGGAGGAGGAGGAGGAGAGCATGGTCAGCCGTCATCTTGGTGAGGACATGGAAGTCTTGCCCGTTACCAGTCTGGCACGCATGGCTGACTTTATATTATGCTGCCTTAACCGTGACCCTCGCGTTGTCAAAATGTTGGGTGAACGTCATTACTGGTTGGTGACACTTTTAAACCCCCGCTACAAGGAGAACTTTCACTCTCTTATTCCTGAGGTGGAGAGGTCTACAAAAATGGGGCAGTACCAGAAGGCCCTTGCTGCAGAACTCTTAAAAAAATTCCCATCTGAACACGCTAGCGGCAGAGGTCACAGTTCGTTGACCAACCAAGGCGTACAGGCGAGAGAGACGCAACTCCAATCCAGCAGAGGCAGGGGAACACTGTCAACATTCTGGGACAGTTTTCTGAGACCGGCCCAGCTTACAGGCCCTGAGGCGCGGGGTACTCTCACAAGGAGTGGAAAGTTTCAAAAGATGGTGAGGGAGTACCTTGCCAACCGTACCAGCATCCTCCGTGATTCCTCTGTGCCTTTTAATTATTGGGTATCCAAGCTGGACACTAGGAATGAACTCGCTCTGTACGCCTTGGAGGTCCTGGCCTGCCCTGCCGCTAGCGTGTTATCGGAGCGTGTTTTTAGTGCCGCTGGGGGAATTATAACTGATAAGTGCACTCGCCTGTCAACTGACAATGCTGACAAGCTGACCCTTATCAAAATGAACAAGGGCTGGATTGGGCCAGACTTCTCATCACCACCAAATGACAGCAGAGTAACATAAAGTCAAATCCACTGTGTTATTTCGGGAGGTGTATTCACATGCACCGCTTCACACCCACACATGGGTATACGCTTCCTCATTTCGGCTGTATTTTGCTCTTCTCCTTATCCTCAGCCTCCACCACCACTATACCACCCGGGTGACCGTGGTCCATGTTGCCAGCATTGCAAGTTCCTCCATCCTAATTTTTGGCAGCTTTTGCTTGGAATACATAGGCAAAGACTATGGGAGACCCACTCCCCAATAATGGGAATAATGTTTTTAATATGCTGTACTGCATGGCTCTTGTAAGGGGCATGAAAACCGTCTTGTTAAGCTACTGCGACCTCCACCTCTTTTCCCAGGGGCATTGATACTGTCTTTTTATTCCACTGCAACCTCCACGTCTCATCCAAGGGGTATTAAAACCGTCTTTTTATTCCACTGCGACCTCCACGTCTCTTCCAAGGGGCATTAAAACCGTCTTTTTATTCCACTGCGACCTCCACGTCTCTTCCAAGGGGCATTAAAACCGTCTTGTTAAGCTACTGCGACCTCCACCACTTTTTCAAGGGCCATTGATATTGTCTTTTTATTCCACTGCGACCTCCACCATTCTTCCAAGGGGCATTAAAACCGTCTTGTTAAGCTACTGCGACCTCCACCACTTTTTCAAGGGGCATTGATATTGTCTTTTTATTCCACTGCGACCTCCACCATTCTTCCAAGGGGCATTAAAACCGTCTTGTTAAGCTACTGCGACCTCCACCACTTTTCCAAGGGGCATTGATATTGTCTTTTTATTCCACTGCGACCTCCACCATTCTTCCAACGGGCATTGCATTTCCTCCTAAATTTAGTCAGCTTTTGCTTTTCAATGCATAGGCGAACACTAAGGGAGACCCACTCCCCAATAATGGGTAGAAGGTTTTTAGTATGCTGTAATCCACGTCTGTTTCAAGGGGCATTGCAGTTCCTCATAATTTTTGGAAAGCCTTCCATTCACTGCTTAGGCCAACAGTGCACAGGAGACCCAGTTGCTATAAATGGATAAAACGGTTTAGTTAAGGCCCTCTGACCTCCATGTCACTTCCAAGGGGCATTGGAGTGCCTCGAAATTTTTGGCAGGCATTGCACTCACTGTATGCCCTATAACTGTGTAGCCGAACCGCTCCTTTTGGTACAGAAACATATCCTACAAGACATGTGTGGTTGACTGGCCTGATATTGATGTGAATGGTCCCTGTTCCTCCTGCTCTTTCTCCTTTGCCACCACCTCATCCATCATTCATCACCTGAAGCTTTGTTTTAACAGGAGTCATAGAACTGGGATAGTAGCAGGAAAACATCCAGCAATCCTCGGAGGAGGTAGGATATGCGCCAAAACGCTGACCACCTCAGGCCTAGCCGCTACTACATACATGCACTTGCATTCCAAGAAAACAAAGCAGACACTAACTTCTATCATCATCATGCTCCTCACCTTGGCACTCTCAACTCCCCTGATGGAGAAGCCAGGGCCCACCGGAGGAGTCTGGTTCTCTGGTGGGCTCGTCCAATGCTGCCCTAAAGCAGGCCGGGCTAAGAAAAGTGTGGGGGGAACTTCCAAGGAGAAATAGGGGCGGCTGGGGACCGTTTATGGACACCCGGCCGCCCCCAGGCGGCTGGGGACTGTGTGTGGACACCCGGCCGCGGGGCAGCTGGGGACCGAGTATGGACACCCGGCCGCCCCCTGGCGGCTGGGGACCAAGCGTGGACACCCGGCCGCCGGGCGGCTGGGGACTGAGTATGGATACCTTGCTGCCAAAGCAGCCATGAAGTAGTGGCCAGCTTCGGCCTCCTCCAAATTAAAAGGCCCCTTTCAAGTGCAAGCTAGCAGTATGGTATTGCAGCCTGGGGGTGGGTGGGTGGCAGGTTGCACACTTACACTTGCATTCCAAGAAAACAAAGCAGATGCTAACTTCTACCATCATCATCATGCTCCTCACCTTGGCACTCTCAACTCCCCAGATGGAGAAGCCAGGGCCCACCTGAGGGGTGGGTGGGTGGAAGGCTGCATACTTGCGCTTGTATTGCAAGGAATGGGGGAGGTACAATTGAACACTGCCCTGGGACAAGGACTTGCATGGGGATAGTTGCAAGTCTGCATCTTCTGATGCGGCAAGGATCGCTTCTGATGGGCACACTTTTAGGCAGAGACCTGGGTGTCAGAGATGCTTCCAGGGGTCTTCCCCATGCTGTTCCCATATCTTTTCAGCACTGTATGCATGTGTCACACAGCACATGGCCAGATAAGATTGTAAAATGTTAAAATGACATTTCCCGGTGAATGCATTTGTCACGGTTGAAAGCAATTCAAAAGTGCAAAAACGCATAAAAAATGCTACTTGAGAACATAGCCCAAGGTGTGGCGGAGTATTTTTGTTTTTGGTTATTTATTTTACCTTATACACAAGTCTTTACCCTGGAAAGGAAGTACCTTAACATATTTCACAGGAAAACCGTTTCAGTTTCGTTTTTGAACGTTTTATTGTGAGCCCGTAAAAGTGGCTTAATACCTCTGACCACGTTGTTGACAGCTGTGACCTGGGGGTCAGTAATGCTTCCTGGGGCGATGCCCATGCTGTCCCCATGTCTTTTGAGCACTGTCACTATCGTTTTGGGCACTTTTTAGGCTTTCTACAGACTGCCGGGGGTGCCGCCGCAAAAATGCTCGGGTCTCCCATAGACTAAAATTGGGCTCGTTGAGTATCACGGTGAGCACGGCCCGAGCTTCGAGCACCCGAGCATTTTAGTGCTCACTCAACACTACTCACTAATCAACTGCAACGATGAGGAACTTGTTTATGGAGTTCACAGAAACCTTCCAAACCCCTCTATTAAGCAGTTATAGTACACTAGATGGTGGCCCGATTCTAACGCATCGGGTATTCTAGAATATGTATGCGGCAGACCGGACACAATCAGCAGAGCGGTGTTTAAATTTGGCGCCAATACTGCTGATTGGTCACGGCCGGCAACCGCGACCAATCAGAAGAGCGGGGTTTAAATTTGGCGCCAATAATGCTGATTAGTCGCGGCCAGCAACCGCGACCAATCAGCAGAGCGGGGTTTAAATTTGGCGCCAATACTGCTGATTGGTCTCGGTTGCCGGCCGCGACCAATCAGCAGAGCGGGGTTTAAATTTGGCGCCAATACTGCTGATTGGTCGCGGCCGGAGACCGCGACCAATCAGCAGAACGGTGTTTAAATTTGGCGCCAATACTGCTGATTGGTCTCGGCCGGCGACCGCGAGCAATCAGCAGAGCGGGGTTTAAATTTGGTGCTAAAAATGCTGATTGGTCGCGGTGTGCGACCGCGACCAATCAGCGGAACGGGGTTTAAATTTGGTGCCCAAATCGCTGATTGGTTTCGGACGGCGGTCGCGACCAATCAGCAGTGCGGGGTTTAAATTTGGTGCCAATACTGCTGATTGGTCTCGGTTGCCAGCCGCGACCAATCAGCAGAGCGGGGTTTAAATTTGGCGCCAATACTGCTGATTGGTCTCGGTTGCCAGCCGCGACCAATCAGCAGAGCGGTGTTTAAATTTGGCGCCAATACTGCTGATTGGTCTCAGCCGGCAACTGCGAGCAATCAGCAGAGCGGGGTTTAAATTTGGCGCTAAAAATGCTGATTGGTCGCGGCCGGCGACTGCGACCAATAGCCAGAGTGGTGTTTAAATTTGGCGCCAAAATCACTGATTGGTCGCGGCCAGCCACCGCGAGCAATCAGCAGAGCGGTGTTTAAATTTGGCGCCAATACTGCTGATTGGTCGCGGCCGGCAACCGCGACCAATCAGCAGAGTGGGGTTTAAATTTGGCGCCAATTATGCTGATTAGTCGCAGCCAGGAACCGCGACCAATCAGCAGAGTGGGGTTTAAATTTGGCGCCAATACTGTTGATTGGTCTCGGTTGCCGGCCGCGACCAATCAGCAGAGCGGGGTATAAATTTGGCACCAATACTGCTGATTGGTCGCGGCCGGCGACTGCGACCAATCAGCAGAGCGGTGTTTAAATTTGGCGCCAATACTGCTGATTAGTCTCGGCCGGTGACCGCGAGCAATCAGCAGAGCGGGGTTTAAATTTGGCGCTAAAAATGGTGATTGGTCGTGGCCGGCAACCAATCAGCAGAGCGGTGTTTAAATGTGGAGCCAAGATCGGTGATTGGTCGCGGCCGATATTTAAATTTGGCGCCCAAATCGGTGATTCGTCGCGGGCAACGTCCGCGACCAATCAGCACAGTAGTGTTTAACTTTTGCGGCAAGATCAGTGATTGGTCGCGGGCCAAGATCGCAACCAATCACCGATTTGTGCGGCACATTTAAATAGCGGCCGCGACCAATTGGATGTCAGCGGCGCTGCCTGTGCGGATACTTCCGCTGCGAGAACCCAGGACATGAGCGGGCGCTCGCAGCAGAAGTATCACAAACCCGCAGCGCCGTTCCCCGGTCCTCCCTTCACACCCTAGCCGCATGGATGTCAGCGCCGCTCCCTGGTCCTCCCTTGACACCCTAGCCGCTGATGTCCCCACAGTATCCGCATGGTGTTACAAAGGTCCGGACATTTGTGTTAAAAATCGCTGATTGGTCGCTGACGCTATTTAAATGTGGCGCCAAAATCGGTGATTGGTTGCGCCCAGCGTCGGCGACCAATCAGCGATTTTTAACACAAATGTCCGGACCTTTGTAACACCATGCGGATACTGTGGGGACATCAGCGGCTAGGGTGTAAAGGGAGGACCGGGGAGCGGCGCTGACATTCATGCGGCTAGGGTGTGAAGGGAGGACCGGGGAGCGGCGCTGACATCCAATTGGTCGCGGCCGCTATTTAAACACCGCTGTGCTGATTGGTCACGGACGCTATTTAAATGTGGCGACAAAATCGGTGATTGGTCGCGTCCAGCGTCGGGGACCAATCAGCACAGTGGTGTTTAAATGTGGAGCCAAGATCGGTGATTGGTCGCGGACGATATTTAAATTTGGCGTCCAAATCGGTGAAATCAGCACAGTAGTGTTTAACTTTTGCGGTAAGATCAGTGATTGGTCGGGTCCGAAGACCGCGACCAATCATCAAATCGTCTTAGTGAGGACCGGGGAGCGGCGCTGCCTGTGCGGGTACTTCCGCAGCGAGAACCTGGGACATGAGCGGGCGCTCGCAGCAGAAGTATCCCGACCCGCAGCGCCGCTCCCCGGTCCTCCCTTCTGCATGGAAGTCAGCGACGCCGGCGGTCCTTCCACTGCTACCGGCTGGGAGATGAGCGCCTCGCGCCCGTCATCTCCCGGCTGCATCTCCGTCCCGCAGATGGGTCCGGCGGTCGAGGTCCTTCTCCTGTTACCGGCCGGGAGGCGCTCATCTCCCAGCTGCATCGCCGCTGAGCTCCGTCCCGCAGATGAGCCGCTAACGGCCGCCATCTTTTTTCAGAAATCCCGCGGCGCTGATTGGCCGCTGCCGGACCAATGAGCGACGCGGGATTTCCAGGACAGACAGATAGACAGACAGACAGACAGAAAGACAGATAGACAGACAGACAGACAGACAGACGGGATAAGACAATTATATAGTAGATGGCCCATTATTCCCAGCAAAGCTCCTGGATTCATTGCACATACAATGCAGTCACATTTTCTTTGTCCCCTACTTCCACTGAGTTCTCTTACATGACTGGTGCAGTGTACCCCTTTTCCATAAGTAGATCCCTTCTTTTGATTGTGGATACAGAAGTACTCACTTAAAGAAGCACTCCCATCAAAGTTTTTATCTTAATATATTGCAGTCATCATATTATATAGCACTGTGTACTTATAATTACTCATTTTGCCTTTCTACCCAACTAATTTGTCTCTTTGCTCTATGTAGAAACAGGAAGCCTCTTATCCCTGCATTTATTACCACCCTTTTCAACTTCTGACCCAGCTGCTCAACTCTTCCCCCTGCCATTGACTTTTGCAGTGACTCATGACTTATACAAGGAAAATAGGCTTCCTGTTTCTACATTGAGCTTAGTATTTAGCTAGTCAGTTTTTAATGATGTGATGTCATAGACCAATTTGAAAAAAAAAGAAGAATTAGCTGGGTAGAAAGGCAAAATGAGCAATTGTAAGTACAAAGTGCTATATAATATGATCAAAATTTATTAAGAGGATAAAAATTTTGATGGGAGTGCCTACCTTAAAGGGAACCTGTCACGTCCGCCGCCTGCACAGTGAGGCCGTGTGATTACCAGCTTCTCTGCGCATGCGCTATGACTCTCTATTCCCCGCGCATGCGCTGTGAGGCAGTGTGAATACCAGCTTCACTGCACATGCGCTATGACGCGCTATGTTCACTGCGCAGGCGGCCGGACATATACAAGTGCGCCTGCGCACTACAATATCAGCGCTTGTCGGGGGCAGGATTCAAATACATGGGCGGCACCAGCAGTGAGTGAATGCTGCGCCCACCCATGACTGAATATGACAAGCACACCCCTATGACTAAAAATGCAGGTAGGATCTAAGTATATTAAACGTTATAAAATCATTATAGCTGCACCAATTTTCATGAAAACAGCTTGTTAGTGATGCACATTGTCCCCTAACAATGTGATTGCATCACATTGCACATTGCATCACTAACAACACTATGGGGGCAGTGTAGAGGGCAGCTAGGACGTGACAGGTTTAAGTGCTTTGGGTGTATAAAAGCACTTCCCAAGTCTCTGCCTCCCCAACTGTATTCCAACGCCACCTTCTTCTGCTTGATTGACAGTTGATGTCTTGACTACACAGAGAGCTGTCAGGCAAACAGAGGAATGAGGGGCTGGGTGGGGAATAGAGCAAGGGTGGCAGAGGAGTGGGAAGGGCTTTGACATACCCAGAGCACCGAGTTAAAACAGTGAATTTTCAGCCAGGGTACAACATATTGTATCAGTAAAGGTGTGGAAGACATTATCTTTCAGAGAGCCACAAGACCATTTAAACAGTTTGGAGGGGGAGTAGATTATTCTGACAGATTCACTTTAAAGTGACTGTCCATTTATGAGCTCACAAGTAATTTATAAGTCAGTATCTATAGGTGATATTTACTTTCCTCACATCTTGCTGCTTGACTTCCTTTTATTTAATCTCCATTAGTGCAGATATATGATCATTCACCACAGTTCAACCACAATGTCTACATGGAGTCTTAGGTAGTCAGAGACACACCTCCTGCTTCACCATTGGTTCAGACTGCTGCTGTCTGCCTTCCCCTGCAGCTAATATTGTCAGCTGTGTATAAACATAAGTCTATTACAAGATCATCCAGAAGTCAGAGCATAGAGAGCTAATTTTATCAGAGCAAGGACAGAATGATTATACAATATAGATTAATAAACCGCCAGTGAAAAAATAATCGGATTATCAGTTTACCTTCAGCATGTACATGGAAGCAGAAGAGCCGTTAATAAGGGGGCATCTGGAAGGTTAGGCTACGTTCACACATGTTGTGTTTTTTTCTGCTGCAAATCTGCTGCTAACTTTTTTCTGGCATAAAAACAGCTATGTAAAAAACGCAGGTTTTGTTGCGTTTTTTGTTGCGTTTTTGCTGTGTTTTTTTGACCACCCATATCTTCCTAATGTAGGCCTGTCATTTCACGTTGTGTTCGGAAGGCCTTGCTTCTGCTGTTATCCCATTGCCTGGTGACTTTGTGTAACCCAATAAGTTATATGGCTTGCACTTTGGTTGTATAGAAATGATTCTATAATCGCAGTTGTTGAGATCCACTTATTTTTAGTTCTTGTGTCTTGTAAGTGTCTGCAACTGTTTCCACTCCTTACAGGAGAACTTCATGGAAAAATCCTGCTGCTTCTTGTTACTTGAGCCGTATGAGGACCTATGTTAGAGAGAATTGCATAAACACTTACAAAGACAGACTCATTTCTTTCCCTCTCCAGAGGATACAAAATGTCCAGCACATCAGTCGTCTTTAGTTACAAAAGCAGAATTTGTTTAGAGCTGTGAGAGTAACACAACACAAGCCTTTCCTAGAAAAAGAGATACATGGACACTAAAACTGTTGTCTTGACAGAGTACGCTTTCTTGGCAAACTTCACACTATTCCAGTGGTTTGGGCTCAGCCAACACACAGGCAAGGGCCAAAGCCACTGGTATTTTACTAGTTGGTTATTATGCATTGCATTCATATGAGATGGGATGTCACCTGATATGTTCAAAATAATATGGATTTGGTTACAAAGTAGGTTGCAGTGTAACTATATACTGCTGTCTGGAGTTTTATTAAAGGGGTGGTCCGAAACACAAATTAATTTTAATCCTGAATGACTATCTATTTGATGTGATAATCTAATCTTTTTTCTAATACACTTTAATTAAAAATTCCCTATCCTTCCCTCACTAAACTAATTGCTTTATTTTTTTTTCTAATTCCTCTCTGATGACTTTTCATTTGAGAATCCCACTGCTTGCTAGGATACTCAAACAAAACTTCATCAGGGGGTCACTGCCGCAGCATCTGCCCTCCTTGAAAGGTAGTGTCATCAGTGACCTCCGTTTCAGGGGCTGGGCTAGTCCCTGCTCTACTGAGCATGCGTTGGTGTCAGTTCCGACTTATGCTCAGTAGGTTCTTGCCACTGTGCAATAAGAACAGTGACAGTGCGCTGTCTCACTGGCTCTGATCAGAAGTAACGAGACGGGAGTTGAGCGCACTGTCAGTGGAACAGTAAAGTACAAAGTATGTATTCTGACTTTTATACAGAACCCCATAGACTTTATTGACTAAGTTTGATTCCTAAAACAGGCGAGAATAGGACATGTTCTGTCTCATGGACCATGTTGTTGTACAACAGATGTGTGAATTTAGCCTTAGAGTAGGGAGGAGGATTGTGGCTTTTATGACAGGCTGTGCCATTTTAAAAACATTGACACAATTTGTGCATTTGTTGCATACACAAAAATATGTACATCTTCACATTAGTATTGATACATTTTCTCCTATGACGCTTCCCTGATTTGTCATCAGAATTCTGATTGTAAAGAATACCTAAGGGAGTTACTATTTATTGCTATACACATATATATCTTCCTAGCCATCACGTGACTCTTGTGAAAGTCGTTCAGATGCTTTTGATTTCCCAATTATTCTTATAACACATCACCTTCAAGAACTGATTGATATATTTGACCCCTTGGCAGGTGCCATAGTTACAGGATAATCAATGTCATAGGTATTAATGCTAGGGCTGGTCAGTGTGTGTATATAATTATGGCGAATAGACTACGATGTCCTCTGCATTTTAAATATTTTTTTTTCTTAACCCTTTAATCACACTGTAGACTTATTCTATGCCAAACCTAACTCGTGTCTAGAGTAGGGAGTGATTTACACATTTCCCAATATTAATAGGCTATCAGAAGCATATGATTTGTGTGACCTCTAATGTCTGCATTCTCCTTTCACTGTAACTCTACCTTAGTACAACCACAGAGAATGTGCCTGTAATGGATGCGAGCGCTCAGTATGACCACATGTTAATGTGTTCTGAAAACAGCCCTGTGGAGGCTGAAGCATTATCACCACTTTGTGGCAAGATAAAGGAAAACAAATGATCTGAGAAGCCACAGAAACAGACTGTTGACAGCTATCTATCACCTAAAGCTAATTGCATTGTGCCAAAGGATGTGTCTTAAAACTTGTCAATGCCAATTTCTGGATTTGGGCATGTGATGAAAGGAACAGGTGATACTTATCCCTAGGGTCAATACAAACAACACCCTATGCATTTTACTGCCTATGACTTTAGTCCTAACTTTACACCTAAAGGGAACCTGTCATGTTGAAAATGGTGCCTGATCTGCAGGCATGATGTTATAGAGTATTTTGGGCTGATCAGATTATATGCATTTTATGTGGGAAATATATCAATAATACTTGAATTTTATTCAGTGAAATCCCTGGTGTTTGTATGTATATGAGTCCAGTGGGTAGTCCTACTCAGTGATTGACAGTTTGTCTTGTGTTACGGTGCCAAGTGGTGGAACCACTGTGCTGTGGTACAAGGAGGGACCGGAGGGTCATAACTAGGGACCTCACCCTGGACCAACCTTGGCTATACGACGGCTTAGTCTACTCCGTGAACCAAGGACAAACCTCATGTGAGAGCAGGCGACTCCCATGGAACTGATGACAGGCGCTGACTGGCACAGCAGCTATGCAGGTTGGCACGGTTGGTAGGCAGATAAGCGGGCACGGCTGGTAGGCGGGCATGGCTGGTAGGCAGGCTGGCAGGAAGCACTGGGACCTGGGGTCTGACAGAAGTGTTAAGACACTAACAGACAACATTGTTCAGGCACCTCCATGTTGTGGGAGGTGCCTTATATAGTAGATGCCCTCCAGCCATTGGCTGGGGACATCTTAGGACAGCGCGCGCGGCCCCTTTAAGAGACAGGGAGCGCACGTGGCCCCTTTAAGAGATTGGGAGCGCACGCCCTAAGCATAGTGCCCGGGGATCTGCGCGCAGTGCACGTACCCCGGGCAGGCTTAGCGTGGGAACCGGAAGGAGGAGCGGCGCGCACAGGACCGGGACCGCGGCGGTAAGGGGGTCAGCGTCTCTGCCAGGGGAGAGAGGCACAAGGCAGAAACGCCGGCGCTACATCTTGTATAACTGTGCATGCAGAAATAGCTGTCAATCCCCTTGTAGGACCGCCTACTGGACTCATAACCAGTGCTTTCAATAAATGAAATACAAGTTAAGGCTGCTACAGACGTCCGTGCAAGTCAGTCCGACCACCTACCGCAATGCACGGACTGGTTGCAGATCTCAACCCGAGCGTCACAGCTTCATATACGTCTATGAGGCTGTGACGCTCGGACCAGGAGAGTCATGGCCAGTCAGTGCATCGCGGTCCACGCTTGGACCAAATTGCACAGACATATGAATTAGACTTAATGCTGAATCTTTTCCAACAAAACCTATGTATCATTCTGCTCAGCTTCTTCTACTCTGTACAATGCTGTGCTGTCCACAGATTGGTCTGAATGTACAATTTGACAGTTTCCCTTTAATGCAAAGCACCACTGTTTCGCCACTGACAGATATACAAATGAGTAAATATACTTCTTATCCTAACTAGAACCAATTTCTTACAGCCCGCAATCAGGGATGGATTATAGTAAGGGCAATCTGGGCTAGCGAGGGTTTTTGAAGCCAGTGTCAAGAGAAGCTGTAAAACGATGGAAATCATATAGAAAATATTGTACCCTAACTAGTAATGTTGATTAGTGAAATAGAGCAATACAGGGAATGTAAATTCCATGCCGCTACCCTCCTGGCATTTTATATTGTGTGGCAAAAAATAACCAAGGGAGTGTTTTGATTCTAGTCAGTATGTTACAACCGCCCTTCTGTCTTTTCTATTGGCATGTGTGATACTCCACACTAGTGATATCCTAATAGCCCAATTATTTAAAAAAGACCAGTAATATGCAAAAAATGCTATTTACCTGCAAATATAGGGTTAATCTGCAGGTAAAAAATGTTAAAATGCTACTGGGAGGCTATGAACTTTTACCCACCCATGAGGTGCTCCTCTCCAACCAGAGGCAGTACAGTCATCTCCACTATACTGTGGGCGGTGGTAGTAATCACTCCCTGGAAGTTTAACAGGTCGCTTGGCAGTACATATGTGCGAACTGGCTGTCAATCAAAGTGCCGGGGAGTGATTACGGCACGCTTACAGTATGAGCGATGATTGTAACCACTCCATGCACCGCCCCCATGACTGGATGCAAGCTGCTTCGGGGAGGATAGAAGGTCTTTCTCTCTCAGTTGCCATGCTTTCGGTAAAGTGGCCAGCTAGCATTTTAACAATATTTACCTACAGATTCACCCTATATCTGCAGGGAAATAGCATTTTTGCACATGACAAATTATTCTATCACCTTCTATGTGAAATATATCAATTTAAAGGCAATCTTTTTTGGAAACGAGTGGATGAGATAAAAAAGTAATAAAAAGTCCACCTTACTTTTTTTTAACACCTTGTGCCATGCGGTATAAATATTCTGTATATTTTATACAACAGGTCATTATGGTCATAGGGCTCTGATGGATAGAGAGCCAACTCCCTTTTTTTTAAAGTTTCTTAAAGAAGCGCTACTCCCATCAGAATTGTTATCCTCTTAATACATAGCAATCATCATATTATATAGCACTGTATACTTACAATTGCTCATTTGCTCTTCTACTCAGCTAATTCTTCTCTTTTCCATTAGGTCTATGACATCACGTGATTAAAATCTAACTAGCTGAATCCTTCTAAGCTCTATGTAGAAACAGGAGGTCAATTTTCCTTATATGAGTCATCACTACAAAAGTTCCTGGCAGGGGGAGGAGGGAGCTGCTGGGTCAGGAGTTGAAGAGGGAGGATGATCAACACAGGGACAAGAGACTTCCTGTTTCTACATAGCACAGAGAAAACAAAGAATTAACTGAGTAGAAAGGCAAAATGAGCAATTGTAAGTACACAGTGCTATATAATATGATGAGAGCAATATATTAAGAGGATAAAAACTTTGATGGGAGGAGTGCTTCTTTGACTGCTGCACTTTCCAAAGGATTGAGAGTTGCAGAAGTAGAGTTTTCTGAATCCTGCCACTACAACAGGAGCCTAGTTATCAATCAAGTGTGGTGTGTTTCACTTGATTCTTCATTACCGAGGTTTTCTGTCCTAGAAAAATTATTTCAAGATGACAATATATGGAACCATATTGAGCAACATACTATGACACTCTTCATACAGGCTCTATGCAAATACGTAGGCATAAACATGACTTGGTCAAGGTTAACATTCAGACAATAAAAAGCCATGATGCTGGGTGTGAGTTTAGCGTCAGACTGATTATACTGCATTATCAATTTTTGGCAAAACCACAGGGGCGGTGTAAAAAAAAACGTTAAAAAGAACTCTTTGTTTTTACTGGTTTGTCAGTACCCTAGTGCTCTTTACACATATATAAATAAATAGTTATTCACATTAGTCTTATAAAAAGTGACTAAATATGTTGTGACCACATGGGGGAGATGCTTCACATGAAGTCATTCTTTCTTCTCCAGTTTCGCTAACAAAGCATTTCCTCCGCACTTCTCCACCCTCAGGACTAAATCGCAGCAGATGCTGTTCCCATCTTATCTGACGCTGCTTTCCTGTTGTCAGTGACCGTTCCCAGGCTGATACCTCTTGATGTGATCATTATGTCCACTTACCTTGAATTTTATTTTACTCCTGACATCCTTTGCCAGCGGTAGTATTGCCACTCCATGCTGACTTTTAGATTTCTTTTCTGGGCTGACTTTTGACACTTTAATTCCAAGATTGTTTCTTTAGTTTTTACAGCTAAAAGAGGAACTCACTCTCTGTTTTGCAATTTCAGTTTTTTCTCCCATTCTTCCAAGGGCCTGTTTTTTTGCGCAACTTTTTTTTATCCACCTAGAGGACTTCAACTTGTGATTGTTTTCTTGAACTGCTAAGATGGCATTCAGTAAGCCTCGGCTGCTGTGGCAACACATTTGCACTCTGTGCTTGCATTACACGCAGATGGTAGCCTGGTGATTTGGTGATTGGAGCCAAAACGCGATGCCCACACTTTTTCAAACCATTTAAATGCCACTGTCAGAGATTGACAGTGACATCTAAATGATCTAACAGCAGTGATCAGAGGTAGCTCCCATCACTGCTGTTGGAGGCAGGTGTTGTCTATATGACAGTCAGCACCTGTCATGTATGCAGTGGCCTTCGCTCCTGAGCCCACTCTATACACCCGCATCCTAATATATATATATCATGTCGCTAAGGGATTAAGAATAAGGGTTCATTTAGAGTGACTGAACGTGGCTATTAAACGACCCCCAGTTGGGTACATGCAAACTGTTTGGACTTCCATGTGGACATAATGATATTAATACGATCAGTCTGTGCGTATAGAGCAGGGGTTTCAAACACGCGGCCCGTGGGCCACATGCGGCCCCTCCGGCTACTTCATGCGGCCCGCAGACACCATAGACTCCGATCGCAGCCTGGTCCAGGAGCCACCAACATCTGCACAGCAATACCAATGCAAGCCGTCGGCCCATCAGAGCCCAGCAGCTGACATCTGCGTCCCAGCGCAGCAGCGTAGGACGTCACTGACATGCCCAGATGTCAGCTGCTGGCCTTTGATAGGCCGGCGGCTTGCATTGGTATACAATACATTGGTATACACTGCACTACAGCACTGATGTCGGTGGCTCCTGGACCGGGCCACGATCGTCAAGGGGTCTATGGTGCCTGCATGCTGCATGAGCAGAAGGACGCCGAGGGAACGGAGGACAGGTGAGAAGAATCTTTTTTTTTTCTCTGTTATGTGCACTATGGGCACCTGGGTGAGCACATATGGGCACAATGGGCACCTGGTTGGGAACATATGGGCACCTGGATGGGGACGTACGGCCACCTGGATGGGGATGTATGGCCACCTAGATGGGGACATATGGGCACCTGGATGGAGACATATGGGCACTATTGGCACCTGGATGGGGACATTCCTACAATATGGGGACCTGGATGGGGACAGTCCTACAATATGGGGACCTGGATGGGGGACATTACGACAAGATGAGGACCCGGATGGGGCATTATGACAAGATCAGGACCAGGATGGGACATTACTACAAGATGAGGACTAGGATGGGGCACTACTACAAGATGAGGACCAGGATGGGGCATTACTACAAGATTTGGGATCAGGATGGGGCATTACCACAAGATTTGGGACCAGAATGGGGCATTACTACAAGATGGGGACCAGGATGGGGCATTACTACAAGATGAGGACCAGGATGGGGCAATACTTCAAGATGAGGACCAGGATGGCACATTACTACAAGATGGGGACCAGGATGGGGCATTACTACAAGATGAGGAGAAGGATGGGGCATTGCTACAAGATGAGGACCAGTTCAAAAGGTGTATAGAAAAAAAATGGTATCACTAAAAATGTCACTTTGTCATGTAAAGAATGCAGCCCCTCAAATTCAATTTTTTTCCGTGTGCGGCCCATATACCCAGCTGAGTTTGAGACCCCTGGTATAGAGTATCATTGTTCTCAGCAGCACATGTTCTGTTTATACCGGCCTGTGTGCTGCCAAGACGAAAGACTTTTAAGCAAGCTTAAAAATCGTTTCACCCAACATACAAGAGTTTTGTATGTTGATTTGCAGCCTATTTAGACAGGCCGATAAATGCACCCTTCATGTGATTATCATGAGATTTATAAATCATTTCACCCTGAATGAGCGTTTTACTCGTTTGTCGGATTGCTTGGACAGGCCAGTAATTTGGAAATAAACTTTACTGATTAGTGGCCAGTGTAAATACACTCTAAGGTTCTGGGCATATTGCATTTTGGGTATATAGTTGAGGTATATGTTTAAAACATAAAGTTGAAGAGCCTACATTTTATGTATATTTTTTGTTTTAATGGATCTTTTTTTTTTTCTAAGGGAAGTACAATTTCATAACCACTACCTTTCCAAATGATGCCTACTAAAAATTTAGTCTAAGCAAGAATGATTTTTAGCATTCCCTTTCTCATACAAAATTGAAGGATGATGTTCACCTTTCATATGTAAATTGTAACGGGTCTGGGAACCTCTGAGCTACTATACAAGGGGGCGGTCCTTGTAAGGGAGCGGGTGGCGACCAGGGAAGACGGGCAGGCAGTCACAGCAGGTAACCGGGACAGTCTCTGGGTAAACGGGCAGGAGGTCACGGCAAGTGACCGGGGCAGTCTCTGGATGAACGGGCAGGAGGTCACGGCAAGTGACCGGGGCAGTCTCTGAGTAAAGGGTAGGTACGACCTGTGATGGCTGAGCCTCCAGGTAGGCTAGCAGGCAGATGGTAGATTTGTGCTCCCAGGTGAGCAAGCGAGAGTCTCTGGATAAACGGGTGGTCACAGCATGTGACGGCGGAGCCTCCAGGTAGGCCAACAGACAGGCAGCAGATGAGCGCTCCCAGGTGAGCGGGCAGGAGTCTCTGGAATGGCAGGTGGTCACAGCACGTGACGGCGGAGCCTCCAGGTAGGCCAACAGACAGGCAGCAGATGAGCGCTCCCAGGTGAGCGGGCAGGAGTCTCTGGAATGGCAGGTGGTCACAGCACATGACGGCGGAGCCTCCAGGTAGGCCAACTGACAGGCAGCAGATGAGCGCTCCCAGGTGAGCGGGCAGGAGTCTCTGGAATGGCAGGTGGTCACAGCACGTGACGGCGGAGCCTCCAGGTAGGCTAGCAGGCAGGTAGCAGATGTGCACTCCCAAGTGAGCGGGCAAGCTGGTCCATAGACAGACTGACAGGAGTAGGAAGGCAGACCGTCGGACCTCAGGCTAGCAAGCAGGTAGGAGGAATGTCAGGCAGGAAACAGACAGCAAACTGGCAGGATTCTGGCAGGTAACTGGCAGGTAACTGGCAACGGGACCTGAGGGCTGAAGCAGAGTAGTGAACAGTGCAACAACATTGCTCGGGCACCTCCATTTTGGAGGAGGTGCCTTATATATGGTGAAGTCCTCCGGCCATTGGCCGGGGACTCCTTAGGACAGCGCGCGCGGCCCCTTTAAGAGGGAGGGAGCGCGCGCGCGCCCTAAGCACAGTGGCCGGGAAGGAGCGCGCGCTGCCAGCAGAGCGGGAGGAGGACGCCGGGCTCGGAGCAGAGGGGTGAGGGGAACAGTGTCCCTGCCTAGCAGAGGGCAGGGACGCCGGCGCTACAGTACCCCCCCCTTTAGGCCCCCCCTTTTTTAGGACAGAGAGAAATTTCGCTAGGATGAGAGGGGCATGGATGTTCTCCCGGGGCTCCCACGTTCTCTCTTCAGGACCAAACCCCTTCCAATCTACTAGAAAAAAGGTCTTCCCTCTTACCCTTTTGGTGGCCAGAATGTTCTCTACCTCAAATTCGTTTTCAGCGGAAACCGGAGCAGAAGGCGTACCTGTAGACTTGGAAAAAGAGTTAAGTACCACAGGTTTGAGGAGAGATACATGGAAAGAGTTAGGGATCCGCAAGTTGGCCGGGAGTTTCAATTTATAGGCCACCGGGTTGATCTGACTGATGACCTCCAGAGGACCGATGAACCGAGGCCCTAACTTATAGGAAGGAATCTTGAGCCGGACATACTTGGACGAGAGCCAGACCTTATCCCCTGGACGGAATTGAGGAGGATCCAGACGTTTTTTGTCAGCATGTCTTTTCATACGCTCGGATGACAGAAGGAGTGCGGACCGGGTACTCTCCCATATGGAGGAAAATTTGTTAACAAGAGATTCCGCAGCCGGATTGTCCACCGAAGTGGAGACGGGAAATGGGATCCGAGGTTGCTGACCGAAGACTACAAAAAACGGGGATTTTGGAGGAAGATTCGCTCTCGTGATTGTTGTAAGAAAATTCGGCCCATGGCAGGAGATCCACCCAGTCTGAATGGTGGGCATTAACGAAGTGCCGGAGGTAACTGGTCAGGTTCTGATTGATCCGCTCCACTTGACCATTAGACTGTGGGTGGTAAGCGGAGGAGAAGTCCAGGGTGACGTCTAGCAGTTTACAAGTGGCTCTCCAGAAGCGTGAGGTGAACTGTACCCCACGATCCGACACTATGTGGAGGGGCAGTCCATGAAGACGGAAGATGTGGCGGATAAAGTCTTTAGCCAGCTCGGGTGCAGACGGGAGGCCTGGCAGGGGAACGAAATGAGCCATCTTGGAAAAGCAGTCAGCGACCACCCAAATGACCGTGCAACCGGCAGAGACGGGGAAATCAGTTATAAAGTCCATTGCTATATGCTGCCAGGGGGCAGCAGGTACTGGAAGCGGAAGGAGGCGACCGGCTGGCAGATGTCTCGGAACCTTGTTGCGGGCGCAGGACACACAGGCAGAAACAAAGTCTATTACGTCCTTGTGCAGGGTAGGCCACCAGTAGTGCCGGGTAATAAGCTGGAGGGTCTTTTTCTGACCGGCGTGGCCAGCTAGTTTAGACGAGTGACCCCAGTGTAGGATCTTCTCCCGATCAGGTACTGATACGAACGTCTTACCGGGAGGGAGACGATTTAGACTCACGGGAGCCACCTGCATTACTCTGGCGGGATCGATGATGTGTTTCGGTTCTTCCTCGAGATCAGACACCAGAAAGGATCGGGACAAGGCGTCTGCCTTGATGTTTTTGTCAGCCGGGCGAAAATGAAGAATAAAATCAAAGCGAGCAAAAAACAAGGACCACCGAGCTTGGCGCGGGTTAAGTCTCTGGGCATGCTGGAGGTAAGCCAAGTTCTTGTGGTCAGTGTAAATTATTACTGGGTGAAGAGCCCCTTCGAGCAGGTAACGCCACTCCTCCAATGCCAGCTTGATGGCCAATAACTCTCGATCTCCTATGGAATAGTTGCGCTCAGAAGAGGAGAAGAGTTTGGAGAAGAAGCCACAAGTTACCATTCTCCCGGAAGATGATTTTTGGGTAAGTACCGCTCCGGCTCCAGAGGAGGAGGCGTCAACCTCCAGGAAGAACTGCTTGTTGCCATCTGGGCGATGCAGCACCGGGGCGGAAGAGAAGGCCTGTTTTAAGGAAAGAAAGGCCTCCTCTGCTTCAGGCGGCCACTCTCTGGGATTAGTGCCCTTACCGGTGAGCGCGGAAATTGGGGCAGTCCGGGAAGAGAAGTGCGGTATGAAGAGGCGGTAGTAGTTGGCGAAGCCCAGGAACCGCTGAATGGCCTTCAACCCCTCCGGTCGGGGCCATTTCTTCGATGGCAGACAGTTTCTCTGGATCCATTCGTAGGCCGGTCTGAGAAATAATGTAGCCCAAAAATGGAAGCGAGGTCTGCTCAAAGAGGCACTTCTCATATTTAGCGAAGAGGTGATTCTGCCTGAGCCTGAGCAGGACCTGACGAACGTCCCTCCGGTGAGTCTGGAGATCCGGAGAGAAGACCAAGATGTCGTCCAGGTACACCACTACGCAGGAGTAGAGAAGGTCCCGGAAGATGTCATTGACCAACTCTTGAAAGACGGCAGGAGCGTTACAGAGACCAAAGGGCATTACCAGATATTCATAGTGGCCGTCCCGGGTGTTGAATGCAGTCTTCCATTCATCCCCTTGACGGATACGGACCAGGTTGTACGCCCCACGGAGGTCCAGTTTGGTGAAGATTCTAGCTCCCCTCAGACGATCAAATAATTCTGGAATGAGTGGAAGGGGGTACTTATTCTTCACCGTGATCTGGTTAAGGCCTCTATAGTCTATACAGGGACGGAGAGAGCCGTCCTTCTTTTTTACGAAAAAGAAGCCTGCTCCCGCCGGGGAGGTAGATTTCCGGATGAATCCCCTGGCCAAATTCTCCTCAATATATTCGGACATCGACCGGGTCTCAGCAGCGGACAATGGGTAAATACGCCCACGGGGAGGCGTAGTACCGGGTAACAGGTCGATAGGACAGTCGTATGGTCTATGAAGGGGTAATGTCTCTGCCTCCTTTTTATTAAAGACATCAGCAAATGACCAATAGGGAATCGGAAGTCCAGGTAGATTAGTTGGAGTAGGAGAAGGACGGGCGGGATGAACAGGAACCAAACAAGTCTTATGACAGTCCTGTCCCCAGCGAAGGACCTCTCCGGTCTGCCAGTCAAGCACGGGTGCATGTCTCTGGAGCCAAGGTAGACCTAGTAAGAGGGCGTGAGAGAGTCCAGGCAGAACATGAAAAGAGATGCTCTCAGAATGCAGCATTCCCACCTGCAGAGTTATGGATTCGGTGATGAGTTGGATGGGACGTGGTAAGAGGCCCCCATCCACAGCAGCGACAGATAAAGGTATAGCCAGAGGTTTGGTGGGAATGCGGTATTTTTCTACCAGGGCCTGTGAAATAAGATTCCCGGCCGCTCCAGAGTCAAGTTGGGCTAGTTCGAAATAACGATTCTCCCCGCAGATAATTGAGACTGACAGCAGCAGAGATGGAGAGGATTTATTCTTGTCTAGGTCGACCTCTCTGAGCGAACCTAGACACAGGCGTTTCCCGACCTCTCCGGGCAGGTACGGATCCGGTGCTCCTTACTGCCACAGTAGAAGCAGCTCCCCTCGGCACGGCGTAAGTCCTGACGGGTTTTGATCATCTTGGTCTGGTCGACCTGCATAGGCTCAGGAGAGTGTACCTGGGGAGAAACGGAGGGAGTGACGGGTTTCTGAAAAGTAGGAGCTAGACGTGGAAACCTCCTCTCACGGGTGACTTCTTTGGCACGCTCCTGGAACCGTAGGTCAATCCAGGTGGCAAGAGTTATTAGGTCATCGAGAGTGGTAGGAATGTCTCGACCGGCGAGTTCATCCTTAATACGGCCGGACAGACCCTCCCAGAAGACAGATGCCAGAGCGTCGTTATCCCAGGCCAGCTCCGAGGCAAGGGTATGGAACCGTATGGCATATTGGCCCACGGTGAGACTTCCCTGACGGAGGCGTAGCAGAGATGATGCGGATGAGGTCTTCCGTCCGGGTTCGTCGAAGACTTTCCGGAAAGCCGTGAGAAAGGCAGGCAAGTCGGACACCAGGGGGTCTCCTCTCTCCCATAGAGGATTTAGCCAGGCCAGGGCCTCCCCGGTGAGATGGGACATGATGAAGGCAATTTTGGCCCGGTCGGAGTTAAACTGGTGGGACAGGAGTTCAAAGTGCAGGGTGCACTGATTTATAAAGCCCCGAGCCTGAGCGGAGTCGCCTCTGAAGCGAGGAGAGGCAGAAAGCCGAGGTCCGGGGTAGGATACCATAGTATTGGTGGGCAGCGGAGCTGCCGGATTGCGAGTCATGGCACTGGCGGTGGTTGCTGGTGGAGCAGTCAGAGTGTCCAGGCGAGAATTGACATTCCGCAGGTGACCCAGGATGGACTCCTGTTGGGACCTCTGACGGGACAGTTCATGACACAGGTCCGAGAGTGAGGGAGCTTGGGTGCCACCGGGTTCCATGGCCCGAGCAAACTGTAACGGGTCTGGGAGGCGGAACCTCTGAGCTACTAAACAAGGGGGCGGTCCTTGTAAGGGAGCGGGTGGCGACCAGGGAAGACGGGCAGGCAGTCACAGCAGGTAACCGGGACAGTCTCTGGGTAAACGGGCAGGAGGTCACGGCAAGTGACCGGGGCAGTCTCTGGATGAACGGGCAGGAGGTCACGGCAAGTGACCGGGGCAGTCTCTGGGTAAAGGATAGGTACGACCTGTGATGGCTGAGCCTCCAGGTAGGCTAGCAGGCAGATGGTAGATGTGTGCTCCCAGGTGAGCAAGCGAGAGTCTCTGGATAAACGGGTGGTCACAGCATGTGACGGCGGAGCCTCCAGGTAGGCCAACAGACAGGCAGCAGATGAGCGCTCCCAGGTGAGCGGGCAGGAGTCTCTGGAATGGCAGGTGGTCACAGCACGTGACGGCGGAGCCTCCAGGTAGGCCAACAGACAGGCAGCAGATGAGCGCTCCCAGGTGAGCGGGCAGGAGTCTCTGGAATGGCAGGTGGTCACAGCACGTGACGGCGGAGCCTCCAGGTAGGCCAACTGACAGGCAACAGATGAGCGCTCCCAGGTGAGCGGGCAGGAGTCTCTGGAATGGCAGGTGGTCACAGCACGTGACGGCGGAGCCTCCAGGTAGGCTAGCAGGCAGGTAGCAGATGTGCGCTCCCAGGTGAGCGGGCAAGCTGGTCCATAGACAGACTGACAGGAGTAGGAAGGCAGACCGTCGGACCTCAGGCTAGCAAGCAGGTAGGAGGAATGTCAGGCAGGAAACAGACAGCAAACTGGCAGGATTCTGGCAGGTAACTGGCAGGTAACTGGCAACGGGACCTGAGGGCTGAAGCAGAGTAGTGAACGGTGCAACAACATTTCTCGGGCACCTCCATTTTGGAGGAGGTGCCTTATATATGGTGAAGTCCTCCGGCCATTGGCCGGGGACTCCTTAGGACGGCGCGCGCGGCCCCTTTAAGAGGGAGGGAGCGCGCGCGCCCTAAGCACAGTGGCCGGGAAGGAGCGCGCGCTGCCAGCAGAGCGGGAGGAGGACGCCGGGCTTGGAGCAGAGGGGTGAGGGGAACAGCGTCCCTGCCTAGCAGAGGGCAGGGACGCCGGCGCTACATAAATGGAGAGATCTTACTGTCACTTTATAGGTGCGTTCCATAGGTTTTGATAATGTTTACTAGTTTTGATGTAAGCTTGTTTAGAGGGTTGCTCTGTTCTCATCACATTTATGGTTCCTATTAAACCTACTGAATATATTATTTGAGTTGTGCAAGATAATGTAAAAGCTGCATACATGCAACAATGCATGTAAAATAATGAAATAAATTATACTTATCATTTTAATCCCAGACATCCCATTGCAGCATCTGTGATGTTCCCTATTCTGTCACCGATGTACGTGGGTGAGATGTGTCTGAGGAATGTGAGCATCGGTCTCTGTACAAGCAATGGCAGTTAGTGTTACTCGCTAACCTTTGCTCCTATTCTTGACCAGTTGCATGGTGTTAATCCGAAAGGATGATGCAGTGATGAATTTTCACAGGTTTTATTCACAGTACCTTGATGAGATGAGGTAGGATGTCAGGGAAGATGAAGGGATAAAGATGAGGTAGAACATGGAGGATTGAGGGTAGAGGTTGAGATTAGAGGTAACAGGAGAATCCTCGCTTCAGTCCTGATGCACGTGTTGCCAAGATGGCATTGACCACAAGAAAGGATGTGAGCAAAACAAGATAGGAGGAGTTGCAGAAAGAGAGGAAATCACAGTCATAAAACATGAACAACATATTATAACAATGTCTTTTGTCTTCTGTTTACATTTTCTTTAGACTTCACAGCTTGTATAACCCATGTGACGTCTGCAGCCAATCGGCGTTATATGGTCGAGTCTGCTGAGATCTTTGATTGGCTGTAGATGTCACGGTCATATGAGTTGCATAGGCGTCATGCCTGCAGTGGGATTCCACTATCACCTCTCACTGCACTTTATACAAGTTTTCAGCATCTTTTGTGTCACCTACTCTATGGGCAATCTGTTTGTCTGAGAAGGTCTATAATAGACCGAAACATGACCTGAAGGGATGTCCAAACTTTTGGTCTGTACTGTATATATTTTACTGTGGATTGCAATTGAAATTACTTCTTTGCATTACACTTGAGTGCCAAGTTCTTCATATATTGGTCATATAAGCTGTGACTTCTGCATCGAATATAAACCAAAAAACAAGTAGCTAACATTGAGATCCCTGCGCTGGAATGTCCGATAGTAAAGGGTGAGTACCGTATATGTTATTTCATTATTTTACATGTGTTGCTCATAAGGATATGTTTTTAATTGGATATTATTGAATGTAAAAGACTATGCTATTCCATCCTAGTTTTATACTGATATATACTGGCTAGGCAGTCTCTTTTTGTCACTGTCTTTTTAATTTTATGGGCGTGCTTGACGTACATCACATGATGCAAAGGCTTAGCTAGGGTTTTACCTCATAGGGGGCCAAACTTCTGAGTGGGCCCCTAACCATGTAACCATGTTTACAGCTACGGTGGTGCCCCCTAATCCTGGGTATAGGAGAATATCAGCAAATGACCATGCTGTTACTGAAAAAAAATCACTATACAAAGACCAACTCCGATATTAACGCCATATGGTCACCATATAGTAGTAGATATCAGTCCTGCAGACCATACAAGTGATTACAGTACAGTTATAGATAGTGACTTACAGGTGTTGTTCTTTCTGATGGAGTCACATACATAGTTTATAAGGCCGGAAAAAGACAAGCGTCCATCAAGTTCAGCCTATTTCTTGTGCACTGCAGCTATTCCGCAGCGTTGATCCAGGGGAAGGCAAAAAAAAAACATGGGGTATAGGCCAATTTACATCATTGAGGAAAAATTCACTTCCCGACTCCAATCTGGCAGTCAGATTAAATCCCTGGATTAATTAACTATCACTAAGCATAAGATGTAATTTTATTGTTCTCAAGAAAGGCGTCCAGGCCTCTCTTGAACTCTTTAAGTGAGTTGGACATCACTACTTCCTCTCCCAGAGAGTTCCAGAGTCTCACGGCTCTGACCGTAAAGAATCCCCTTCTATGCTGGTGCAGGAACCTCCTTTCCTCCAGAAGCATAGTATGCCCCCTCGTCTTTGTCACCATCCTTGGTATAAACAGGTCATGGGAGAGATCTCTGTACTGCCCCCTGATGTATTTATACATGTTTAAGAGGTCTCCCCTAAGCCTTCTCTTTTCCAATGTAAATAGGCCTAATTTTGACAACCTCTCTGGGTATTCTAGTCCCCCCATTCCCTTTATTACCTTAGTCGCCCTCCTTTGTACCCTCCCTAGCTCCAATATGTCTTTCCTGAGCACCGGAGCCCAGAACTGTGCACAATATTCTAAGTGCGGCCTTACCAGCGCTTTATACAGAGGAAGAACAATGTTCTCATCATATGCCCCTATTCCTCTTCTGATGCATGCCATGACTCTATTTGCCTTCGCAGCTGCTGCCTGACACTGGGCACTCCAATTTAATTTGCTGTTAACCAAGACGCCCAGGTCCTTCTCCATGTCAGATTTCCCCAACGGTTTCCCATTTAATATGTATGGGTGACTGCTGTTTTTCTTTCCCATGTGCATGACCTTACATTTATCGGCATTGAACCCCATTTGCCATTTTTTGGCCCAACTCCCCAATTTATCTAAATCCTCCTGTAGCTGTGCCCTATCCTCATCTGTATTAACTACTTTACAAAGTTTAGTATCATCTGCAAATATTGCTATTTTACTATGCAACCCTTCCACTAGATCATTAATTAATATATTAAATAATATAGGGCCCAAGACAGACCCTTGAGGCACCCCGCTAGTAACCCTGACACACCCTGAGATTACTCCATTGATAACCACCCTCTGCTTTCTATCACTCAGCCAGCTATTTACCCACTTGCACACATTATCCCCCAGACCAATCATTCTCATTTTATATACCAACCTTTTGTGTGGCACGGTATCAAACGCTTTGGAGTAGTCAAGGTATACAACATCCACTGACTCTCCCCGGTCCAGCTGTGAGCTCACCTCCTCGTAGAAGGCGATCAGGTTTGTTTGGCAGGAGCGATCCCTCATGAATCCATGTTGATATGGAGTTAGACAGTTATTATCATTAAGATATTCTACAATAGCATCTCTAAGAAATCCTTCAAACAATTTACCCACAACAGACGTTAAGCTGACTGGTCTATAGTTCCCAGGGTCACTTTTAGACCCCTTTTTGAATATTGGTACCACATTTGCTTGGCGCCAGTCTAGTGGGACAGTCCCTGTCCATAAAGAGTGCTTGAATATAAGATACAGCGGTCTGTCTATCACATTACTTAATTCTTTTAGTACCCGGGGGTGTATGTCATCTGGGCCTGGTGACTTGTCTATTTTGATATTATTTAGGCGTTTCTGAACTTCCTCCTGGGTTAGGTGGGTGATATTTAGCGGAGGGTTTACTTTATCACTCTGCATTTCCTCCGATAAATTGTTTTCTTTTGTGAAAACAGTGGAGAAGAAGCTATTGAGTAGGTTTGCTTTACCCTCATCGCCCTCTATGATTTTACCCAGGTTATTTTTCAATGGGCAACTCCATCAGTTTTAATCCTTTTACTGTTTATATAGTTAAAGAACAGTTTGGGATTCGTTTTACTTTCCTTGGCAATTAGTCTCTCTGTCTCCTCTTTTGCTATTCTTATTTGTTTCTTACAGATTTTGTTTTTTTCCCTATAAGATATTAGCGCTTCCTCGCTGCCTTCTTGTTTAAGTTTACCGAAAGCCCTTTTTTTGTTTTTCATTGCCCTCTTGACTTCCTTATTTAGCCACATTGGCTTCCTCCTATTCCTAGCCCTTTTATTCCCATAAGATATGTACCTTCTACAGTGACCATGTAGGACTGTTTTGAAAATTTCCCATTTTCTATCCGTGCTCCTATTACTGAAGATACTATCCAGTCTATAAGGTGAAGGGCATCTCTTAGCTGATCAAACTTTGCCCTCCTGAAGTTCAGTGTTTTTGTGACTCCCTTGCTGGGCACCCTACTGAAGCACATGTGGAATTGCATAATGTTGTGGTCACTATTTCCCAGGTGCCCCCCGACCTGCACCTCAGTTATTCTGTCTGGCCTGTTAGTTAATATTAAGTCTAAAAGGGCCGTCCCTCTAGTTGGTTCCTGCACAAGTTGTGACAAATAATTGTCTTTGATAATTGACAGAAACCTGTTTCCTTTCTGAGATCTACAGCTTTCGGTTTCCCAGTCTATATCGGGGTAGTTGAAGTCCCCCATAATAATCACCTCGTTATTTTTTGCTACTTCGTCTATTTGTCTCATTAATAGACTTTCCATGGCTTCTGCTATATTTGGTGGTTTATAACAGACTCCTATGATAATTTTATTATTGTTTTTTGCCCCATGTATCTCCACCCATAAGGACTCGACCTCCTCATTTCCCTCCCATACATCCTCCCATAATGTAGGCTTTAGACACGTCTTTACATGTAGACAGACTCCACCCCCTTTCCGACTTATTCGATCCCTTCTAAACAGACTGTAACCCTGTAAGTTAACTGCCCAGTCATAGCTTTCATCTAACCATGTCTCGGTTATTCCCACTATGTCATAGTTACCTGTAGATATTTCTGCTTCCAGTTCATCCATCTTGTTTGTCAGGCTTCTGGCATTTGCTAGCACGCAGTTTACACGATTTTGTTTTGTTCCAATCTTCTCCCTGTGGATTGTATTAGAAATTTTCTTACCTCCCTTCCAAGTATCTTGTCTTGGACCTTCTTTGTCGCACTTCATATCATTCATTAGTATGTTCTCTGGTTTCATGTTCGTGTCTGGCGTTTTTCTTCCCATCCCCTCTTCTTCTAGTTTAACGACCTCCTGATGAGTTTTGCGAGTCTCATGGCGAATGTGTGTTTCCCGGGTTTGTTGAGGTGTAGTCCGTCTCTGGCAAGGAGTCCGTCATAGAGGTAATTCACACCGTGGTCTAGGAATCCAAATCCTTGTTGTCTGCACCATCGTCTCAGCCAGTTGTTCACATCAAGGATCCTGTTCCATTTCCTGACGCCATGCCCGTCTACTGGAAGGATAGAAGAAAAAACTACCTGCGCATCCAGTTCTTTTACTTACTTCCCCAATGCTTCAAAGTCCTTGCAGATTGTCGGTAGGTCCTTCCTTGCCGTGTCATTGGTGCCAACATGTATCAGAAGAAATGGGTGGACATCCTTGGAACTGATGAGTTTCGGTATCCTATCGGTAACATCCTTGATCTTCGCACCTGGGAGGCAGCATACTTCTCTTGCGGTTATGTCCGGTCTGCAGATAGCTGCTTCTTTTCCTCTCAGTAGTGAGTCTCCCACCACCACCACTCTTCTTCCCTTCTTGGCTGTCCTTTTGTCGCTTCTGGGTGTTTCTGGGTGCTCTTTTCTTCTTTGCTTGCTGGTAGTGCCTCAACCGTAGGTCATTCACTTTCCCCGATTTTTTAATTTGACGTAGACCGACATAACTTTTTCCAGCCGGGACTCATCTGCAGTGATTACAACAAAGACACATTTGACTTCTTATATTTCCAACACCATCCTCATTTATTTCCAACCTGCACAAACTCATCCTCCTTCTAATACCCCAATGCTCAGCCGCTGCGGCCGCATGTGTCCTTATTACTGCACCTGCTGTATGGCACAAAAAACAGTGCTCCTCTTAGTACCCCACATAATAATGCCCACCACTGGCCCCTTATGAAGTGTAATGCCTCTTTGTGCCTTCTAGATGGTAAAACTGACCATTAGAATATATTCATACCCTGTGCAAGTGCCCTAGAAAACATAGCCCACATTTTTCCCTCTAGAAAGTAATAACACAACCTGTGTGTCACTTTGACAGTGACAATACCCTGAGTAACTCTAAATAATAAGTGCCCACTTAACATTTAATAATGTCCTGAGTACAGCCTTGTACAGCTCCCCTACATACAGTATGATGGGCCCACAGCTCCCTTATACACAGTATGATGTACTCACAGCTCCCTTATACACAGTATGATGGATCCACAGCTCCCCTCTACAAAGTGTGATGTCCCCACAGCTCCCCACTACACAGTATGATGTCCCCACAGCTCTACTCTACACAATATGATGTCCCCACAGCTCCCCTATATGAAGTATGATGTCCTCACAGCACTCCTATAAATAGTATGATGGACCAACAGCTCCCTATATACAGCATGATGCCCCCACAGTTCCCCTCTACATAGTATAATGTCACTACAGCTACCCTATACACAGAATGATGTCCCCATAGCTCCCCTCTACACAGTATGATGTCCCCATAGCTCTACTATACAGATTATAAAGCCCAACCAGTTCTCTATACACATTATAATTTGCCTACAGCTCCCTTCTACGCAGTATGGTGTCCCCATAGTTCCTCTTCACACAGTATGTCCCCACAGCTCCCCAATAAACAGTATGATAGGTCCACAGCTCTCCTCTGTAGAGTATGATGTCCCCACAGCTCGCCAATACATATCATAATGTTCCTACAGCACCATTATAAACAGTATAATTCCCCCCAAACTGTATGATGCCCCAATGTAGTCCCCACACTATATGATGGGCCCCACAGTAGCTCCCACACTATATTATGGCCCCCACACAGTATAATGTTCCCACAGAAGCCCCCACACTGTATGTTGCCCCCGCAGTACCCCCCACACTGTGTCATGGCTCCCTTGGTAGGCCCCATGCTGTATGATGGCCCCCTTAGTAGGCTCCACTATGTATAAGGGCCCCTTTAGCATCCCCCACTATATATGAGGGCCCCATTAGTATTGCCCATTCTGTATGAGGGCCCCATTAGTATTCCCCACTCTGTATGAGGGCCCCCTGATTAGCACCCACACTGTCTGATGGCCCCCTTAGTGGTAGCTTTTGTACAAGGGCCACCTGAGTAGCCCCCATACTGTATCATAGTCCCCTTAATACCCCCCTAAACTATGTATGAAGGCCCCTTAGTAGCGCCCACACTGTATCATTGCCCTCACGCAATATTAAAATTAAAGATAAAAATGTATACTTATCTAGCCCTGGTGAGTCCAGCGGCAGGCCCTGTGCGGCCTGATGTGCTGATATCATTGCGCCGGGGTACGCACAGGACATATCCTGCTGGTGGAGAACAGTAGTGCAAGGAGACCATGTCTCCCTGCTCTACCGCAGAGTTTAACTGTATCAGCATTCCATGCATGACGATACAGTTATGGGTGGCGGTCACTCTAAGCTATTCCTCTTTCCCCGGTAGCTGCTCTACTGACATGATGTGATCCTAGCCTAGAAGAGAGAAGACTGAGTAATATGACCATAGGCGGATTATAATGAGGGCAATCTGGGCTACCGCCCAGGGCTCCGGGGGCCCCATGGCCAGATTGCCCTCATTATAATATGTGTGGCGCCGGCGCCAATGCGGCACATACCGGCAGACAGAGGCGGGGGGAGCCCCCGGACCGCTCCCCCAGCAGCGGCGTACGGCCGCTGCTTCTTCTTTGGCCGGGCCAGCACACAGGGAATTTAACAGGTGCAGTGCTGGCCCGGCCGCATCACAGCTAGGAGACACGGCCCTGTGCGCGGCTGTGTCTGCTAGCATGACGTCACGAAGTGTGTGCCCTGCACTGCTGCATCGGAGAGGAGCTGGACGACTGGAGCCGAGCCGGGGGATGGTGAGTGAGTGTGTGTGTGTGCAGGCAGATATCATTGTGTGATGTCTGTTTAGATATTTTTGTGTTTCAAATGTGTTTATGCGTGTATGTATATGTCTATATATTTGTGTGTCTCTGGGGGGGTGCCGTGCGGCCTCCCGCTCTCTCTGCGGGGGGGGGGGGCGCCGTGTGACCTCTTGCTGTATCTGGGGGGCACCGTGCGGCCTCCCGCTGAATCTGGGGGGCGCGTGCGGCCTCCCGCTCTGTATAGATGGCTACATGCTGCCTCCCACTGTCTCTAGGGGGGTGCCGTTTGGCCTCCCGCTGTACCTGGGGGCCTCTGTGTATAGATGGCTACATGCGGCCTGCCGCTGTGTATAGATGGCGTCGTGCGGCCTCCCCCTGTGTATAGATGGTGCCGTGCGGCCTCCCGCTGTGTATAGATGGCACCGTGCGGCCTCCCGCTGTGTATAGATGGCGCTGTGTGGCCTCCCGCTGTGTATAGATGGCACCGTGCGGCCTCCCGCTGTGTATAGATGGCGCCGTGCAGCCTCCCGCTGTGTACAGATGGCTACGTGCGGCCTTCCGCTGTGTATAGATGGCTACGTGCGGCCTTCCGCTGTGTATAGATGGCTATGTGCGGCCTCCCGCTGTGTATAGATGGCGCTGTGCGGCCTCCCGCTGTGTATAGATGGCACCGTGCGGCCTCACGCTGTGTATAAATGGCTACGTGCGGCCTCCTGCTGTGTATAGGTGGCTACGTGCGGCCTCCTGCTGTGTATAGATGGCTACGTGTGGCCTCCCGCTGTGTATAGATGGCTACGTGCGGCCTCCTGCTCTGTATAGGAGGATTGTGTCAGCTCATATTGTGTGTAGGGTGTAGCAGGAGGAAGAGACGTCGTTCCCCTCACCGCCGTGGTCCCGGTCCGGCGTCTTCCTGCTCCCCTCCTGCTGCTGCTGTGGCTCGCGGTGCGCACGCTCCCTCCCTCTTAAAGGGGACGTGCGCGCCATCCTAAAGAGTCCCCGGCTAATGACCAGAGGACTTCCCCTATATAAGGCACCTCCTCCAAAATGGCGGTTGTTGTTTGTGTGCTAACATTCTCCTCAGCCCTCAGGTTCCTGCCCGCCAGTCTGTCTAACAGTCCTGCCCGCCAGTCTGTCTATCAGCCGTGCCCACCAGCCTGCCCACCCTGATCACCATCCAGTGCTCACCAGCCTGCCAAACCGGTTCACCTGCCTGATTACATGCTGTGCCAGTCTGCCTGCCTACCTGGAGCACCTGCCAGTGCTCACCAGCCTGCCAACCCGAAGCACCTGCCAGTGCTCGCCAACCTGCCAACCCAGAGCACCTGCCAGTTACCTGCCGTACCCGCGTGTGACCTGGGTCGGTTCGAGTAGGCACTTAGTTACGCCCCTCTGGTCCCGCCTTGCACCGAAGCACAGAGGTTCCACCACCCGGACCCTTAACAGTTTGCACAGGCCATGGAATCTGGTGGCTCCCAGGCTCCTTCGCTCTCTGACCAGCACCAGGAGGTCTCTCGTCAGAGGTCCCAACAGGAAACTATCCTGTCCTATCTGCGGACAGTCAACTCCCGCCTGGACACGCTGTCCACCCCGACTGTGTCCGTCTCTAGCCAAGCGGCACCTGCCCCGGCGACACCTCAACCCAGTGGCACTGTGACACCCGGCTTTGGACCCTGGCTTTCTGCGCCTTCTCGTTTTGATGGTGACCCTGTCCTATGTCGGGGCTTCATAAATCAGTGCACGCTGTACTTTGAACTCCTGGCACACCAGTTCGTCTCCGACCGGGCCAAGGTGGCATTCATCATGTCTCACCTCACCGGAGAGGTGTTGGCGTGGCTTAATCCTCTGTGGGAGAGAGGGGATCCTCTGGTGTCCGATCTCCAGTCCTTCCTCGCGGCTTTCCGGAAGGTGTTCGATGAACCTGAATGAAGATCCTCTACAGCTTCCTCACTTTTCTGACTCCGTCACGGGACTCTCTCTGTGGGACGCTATGCCGTGCGTTTCTGCCCTCTCACATCTGAACTGGCTTGGAATAATGAGGCTCTGGTGTCCACCTTTTGGGAGGGCCTTTCCGGACGGATCGAGGACGAGCTAGCCGGTCGTGACATACCTTCCACCCTGGACGACCTGGTGTCATTAGCTACCCGGATTGACATCCGTTTTCTGGAACGTGCTAAGGAGACGACCCTTGAGAGAAGATTTTTGCATCTCGCTCAAACCTTCCAAAGGCCAGTCTCGCAACCAGCAATCCCCCAGGCATGTTCGTCAGAGCCAATGCAAATTGACCAAACCAAGATGGTCAAGTCTCGCCTGGAGACACACCGCGCTGAGGGGAGTTGCTTCTACTGTGGCAGTATAGAGCATCTGCCCGGTGAGGCCGGGAAACTCCAGTGTTTAGGACCGCTCGGAGAGGTCGTCCTAGGCAAGAGTAAATCCTCTCCGTTCTTGACTCTGTCTGTTTCCATTTCCTGTGGTGAGACCCGCTTCTTCGAGACTGCCCATCTGGATTCCGGAGCCACTGGGAACCTCATTCAACAGGCTGTTATGGAGCATTATCAGATACCTACCGTACGTCTGGCTGAACCGTTGGCGGTTGCCTCTGTGGATGGTAAGCTTCTCCAGCAAACCATCTTGCTTGTCACTGAGCGTGTAACCCTACAGGTGGGAATGCTGCACTCGGAGAAGATCTCCTTTCATGTGCTGTCCGGTCTCTCTCACTCCCTCTTGTTTGGTCTACCCTGGTTACAAAGACATGAGACCGTCCTGAATTGGAGATCTGGTGAAGTGCTCCATTGGGGTCAGGAATGCCATGAGTCCTGTCTGGTTCCGGTTCGTCCTGTTCAACTCCCGTCTTCTCCGGCTAATCTACCTGGTCTGCCGGCACCCTTCTGGTCCTATGCGGACATCTTTGACAAAAAAGAAGCGGAGACATTACCACGTCATAGGCCGTATGATTGCCCCATCGACCTGGTACCTGGTGCTTCTCCTCCCCATGGGCGAATCTACCCCTTGCCGCTGGCCGAGACCCGTGCCATGTCTGAGTACATAGAGGAGAATCTAGCTAGGGGATTTATTCAGAAATCCACCTCCCCGGCTGGAGCAGGATTCTTTTTCAAGAAGAAAGACGTCTCTCTACGTCCCTGTATCGATTACAGGGGCCTAAACCAGATTACCATCAAAAATAAGTACCCGCTGCCTCTCATCTCGGAGCTGTTTGACCACCTTAAAGGCGCAAAGATCTTCACTAAGCTCGAATTCGTGGGGCGTACAATTTGGTCCGGATTCGCCAGGGAGACAAGTGGAAGACGGCATTCTACACCCGGGTTGGTCACTACGAATACCACGTGATGCCCTTTGGTCTCTGCAATGCTCCAGCTGGCTTCCATGAGCTGGTTCACGACTTCTTCCGAGATCTCCTGTATTCTTTTGTTGGGTGGTGTACCTGGACGATATCTTGGTTTTCTCTCCGGATCTGCCCTCACACCGGAGGGATGTTCGTCAGGTTCTGCTGAGGCTCCAGATGAACCGCCTGTACGCTAAATACGAGAAATGCCTCTTTGAGAAGACCTGTCTGCTGTTCCTGGGTTATATTATCTCCGAGACAGGTCTGCGAATGGATCCCGAGAAGGTGTCTGCCGTCTTAAAGTGGCCCCGACCGGAGGGGTTGAAGGCGATTCAACGATTCCTGGGCTTCGCAAACTATTACCGCCTCTTCATTCCTCATTTCTCCTCCCGGACTGCTCCCATCTCTGCGCTCACCTGTAAAGGAGCAAATCCCAGGGAATGGACTTCCGAAGCGGAGAAGGCCTTCGTCTCCCTTAAACAAGCCTTCTCCTCCGCTCCTGTGCTACACCGTCCGGATTGCAACAAGCAGTTCTTCCTGGAGGTTGATGCCTCCTCCTCCGGGGCCGGAGCAGTGCTCATCCAGAAATCCTCGTCCGGGCGAATGGTGACCTGCAGATTCTTCTCCAAGCTCTTCTTCTCGTCCGAACGTAACTACTCTATAGGAGATCGAGAACTGCTGGCCATCAAGTTAGCGCTGGAGGAGGCTCTGCACCCTGTGGTCATCTACACTGACCATAAGAACCTCGCTTATTTGCAGAACGCCCAAAGTGTTATGTTCTGCTACCAGAGCTAAGGAAAGAGAGGAGATCTGTCCCTACGATAGAACTCAGCTGAATCCCTACGATGTAACAGGGAACCTGATCCTGCGATCAGACCTGCTAAAGTCCTAAGCTAGTCTGTACGGAGACCTATAGATGTGGGGAAGGAATCTCTACAAGTACTAAGGACTGGGAGGAATATGGGACTCCTCCTAACAGAAATAGTAGCAGACAGACGAACAAACAAAACATATAGAACATAGAGGTACGTAGACCAAGCAAACTAACAGAGTAAGATACAGAGCACAGGCTAGCTAGAAAGTAGTTATACAATGAAGTCCAGCAAAGCCAGAAGGGCGGAGCAGGCTTAAATAGGCCAACAAGGTCATGTGACCAGCAAAGGAAAAAAAACCTAAGAGCAAGGTTCTAACAGTACCCCCCCTTCTAAGAGGATCCTCCGGATCCCCTAGGACCAGGCTTATCAGGAAATCTCCTGTGAAACGCTCTGATAAGTCTGGACGCGGAAACATCATCCGACCTCACCCAAGAGTTATCCTCGGGTCCGAAAACCTTTCCAGGCCACAAGATACTGCAAACTACCTCTATACAGTCTAGAGTTAAGGATGCGAGAAATTTCATATTCCCCGTCCTCCACCACCGGAGGAACAGAGGCAGAGGCGTCACAATCCGATACAACAGCTTTTTTCAACAGAGAGACATGAAATACCGGATTAATTCTCCAGGAGGTAGGAACCTCCAACCTAACAGCAGATTGGTTGACAACCTGAAGCACCTTAAAGGGCCCTACAAACTTGGGACCCAATTTCTTAGAAGGAATCCTCAACCGCAGATTCCTAGAGGACAACCAAACCATGTCACCAACAGCGAACAAAACCTCCTGTCGTTTCCTATCAAAGTAGTCCTTAGATTTTCTGTTGGCCTCCTGAAGATTACCACGCACATCCGTCCAAACTCTCTCCAAATCACCGGAAAAATTCTCCTCCTCAGGCACGGCAGATCCCAACTTGGAGAACGACCCAAACGACGGATGTCTCCCAGAACAACAAAAAAAAGGCGAACAACCAGCAGAAGAAGATGTATGATTGTTCAGAGCAAATTCAGCAAGTGGCAGAAACTCAGACCACCCCTCTTGATTGTCTGCCACAAAACAACGCAAGAACTGCTCAACATCCTGGTTTTTCCTTTCTGTCTGGCCATTAGATTCAGGATGATATCCGGACGAGAACGACAAATGAACTCCCAACCTGTCACAAAAGGCACGCCAAAAACGAGCCACGAACTGAGGACCCCTATCAGAAACAATGTCAGTAGGAACGCCATGAAGTCTGACAATTTCCTTGACAAAGGCCTTAGCGAGAGTTTTAGCGCAGGGCAGTTTGACAAAGGGAACCAAGTGACACATCTTACTAAAACACCTAGATGACAGTAAAACCCTCAGAGGAGGGAAGGTCAGTTATAAAGTCCATAGCCAAATGTGTCCAAGGAGCACTGGGAACCTCCAAAGGACAAAGCAACCCCGCAGCAGGAGTATGAGAGGACTTAGATCTAGCACATATAGTACATTGACGCACCCACTTAATGACTTCCCTCTGCCATCCAGGCCACCAAAAACTGCGACCCACCAGTCTCTTGGTCTCAGAGATTCCGGGATGACCTGCCAACCGAGATTCATGACACTCAACAAATAAATCTCTCCTAAAGGTCCCAGGCACAAACAACCTCCCATGGGGAGTGTTAGATGGGGCATTCTCCTGTGCTTTAAGAATCTCATCTTCCAAAACGGAGTCCAAAGCAGCTATCACAACACCTTCTTGTAAAATGTTCTCCTCTTTCTCAGCACCGACTATGGGAGAAAAACTGCGAGACAAGGCATCCGCCTTAACATTCTTAGTACCAGGGATGTAAGTAACGGAGAAATTAAACCGCGAGAAAAACAGTGCCCACCTAGCCTGACGGGCATTCAGGCGCTTGGCAGCATCAAGATATATCAGATTTTTATGATCCGTAAGAACCTGAACGGGAAATTCCGCACCTTCCAAGAAGTGACGCCAGTGTTCAAATGCGAGTTTAATAGCCAATAATTCCCGATTACCAATATCGTAATTCAGTTCAGTCTCCGAAAAAATTTTTGAAAAAAAGGCACAGGGATGTAATCCATCCCCGTTATCCTGAGACAATACTGCGCCAACCCCCACAGAAGAAGCATCAACCTCAACCAAAAACGGCTTAGTCACATCAGGCTGCATAAGGATGGGAGCAGAGGTGAACCTCTCCTTGAGATACACAAAAGCTTCAATGGCCTCAGAAGACCACTGAACCGCATCAGCACCTTTCCTGGTGAGATCGGTCAGAGGTTTGACAATACTAGAAAAATTTTTTATGAATTTTCTGTAATAATTGGCGAAACCTAAAAACCTCTGTATCGATTTCAAACCAATAGGCCTAGGCCATTCCTGTACAGCTTGAACTTTAACCGGGTCCATCTCAAAACCTTCGCTGGAGATAATGTAACCCAAAAAACTAATTCTCTGTACAGCGAACTCACATTTCTCCAGCTTAGCAAAAAGCGAATTGTCCATTAACAACTGTAATACCTCACGTACGCTCCGCCAATGAGACTCCAGATCCGGCGAATAAATCAAAATGTCATCCAAATACACAACCACATTTTTGCCGATCAAAGGTCTCAGGATGTCATTAATAAGATTCTGAAAAAATGCAGGAGCATTAGTAAGACCAAAAGGCATAACCAGATTCTCAAAATGACCCACAGGAGTGTTAAAAGCAGTCTTCCATTCATCACCCTCCTTCATGCGCAACAGATTGTATGCCCCCTTAAGGTCAATTTTAGAGAACCACTTGGCCCCCATTAACTGGTTAAACAGATCAGGAATCAATGGCAGTGGGTAAGGATTGCGTACAGTAATTTTGTTAATCTCACGAAAATCCAGACAAGGACGTAAACCGCCGTCCTTTTTTTTTACAAAAAAAAATCCAACCGCCACAGGAAACTTAGAGGGCCTAATGTGACCGGCGGCCAAACTTGTCTGTATGTATTCCTCCAAAGCTTTCCTCTCAGGAATAGTAAGGTTAAATAAACGACTTTTAAGAAGAGTCGCTCCAGGGACAAATTCAATAGAACAATCATAGTCTCTATGGGGAGGCAAAACCTGCGATTCCTTCTCAGAAAAAACTCTCCAAAAATCCTGAATAGGAACAGGCAATTCTCCCCTATCCAAAGCTGCAATACGCCCGTTACAACACTTGTCATAACATTTATGGCTCCAGGATTTAATTTCATTGGTAGACCAATCCAGTACAGGATTGTGAAATTTTAACCAGGGCAATCCCAATATTACTGGAGAAGGCAAGTTATTCAAAACTACCAAATCCAATTTCTCATGGTGAACACCATTAATAGTGAGAGGAAATTCACAGACCTTGAGAGTAATATTCTTCAAAGGGGAACCATCCACAGAAACCACAGCAATGGGGGATGATAAAGGTTCGGGTTTTAAATTGAGTCTTTCCAAGAATCCCCCATCAATTACATTCAGAGTAGACCCACAATCGACAAACACCCGAAATTCCATTAATTTTTCCTGAGCAATCGTGGAAGCAGCTAAAAATACACCCTTGGAATTTAAACAGGCAATACGGGCATGACTGACCATTTTTTTTTTCTTTCTTCATACGAAGCTCACAGCCTTTAATCAAATGACCAGATTTTCCGCAATAGAAACACAATCCTTCAGAAAATCGACGGTCTTTTTCTTGAGAGCGAGGTGCCACCGATCCAATCTCCATCGGTTCACCACTGTTAGTACACACATTCTCATAACCAGAAACTGACATAGTAGAGGATTTGCTCTCATTAACCCTAGCACGCAGTCTCCTATCCACCCGTATGGCTAATTGCATAGCCTGTTGCAAATCTTCAGGTGTAGGATAAGCAATTAGCAGGTCTTTAACCCTTTCACTGAGCCCAGCAAGAAATAGACTTTTCAGAGCAGAATCGTTCCACCCTATTTGAGTAGACCAACGACGGAAATGAGTACAATATTTTTCCACATTACCTGATCCCTGTTTCAAACGTCTCAACTCAGTCTCAGCTGATGCAACACGGTCAGGATCATCATATAATAGTCCCAAAGCAGAAAAAAAACTATCCACTGATCTGAAGCATGTATCACTAGGTTGCAAAGAAAAGGCCCACTCCTGAGGCTCTTTGCGCAAAAGTGACATTATGAACCCTATGCGCTGGGATTCATCCCCAGAGGACTTGGGTCTCAAACGAAAATACAATAAGCAAGCATTTTTAAATGAAAAAAATTCTCGATGTTCACCAAAAAATAAATCCGGCAAACATACCTTAGGCTCCAAGAAATGTGCTCCAGGACAGTTACTCACGTGCTGATGGAGCTCGGCCACCTCCAGAGAGAGTCCCTGCAGGCGATGAGCCAAATCCTGAACCGACACCATGATGGAACAGAAAAATCTTTTCCTTAGCGAATTTGCAGGCTGGACTTACTGTTATGTTCTGCTACCAGAGCTAAGGAAAGAGAGGAGATCTGTCCCTACGATAGAACTCAGCTGAATCCCTACGATGTAACAGGGAACCTGATCCTGCGATCAGACCTGCTAAAGTCCTAAGCTAGTCTGTACGGAGACCTATAGATGTGGGGAAGGAATCCCTACAAGTACTAAGGACTGGGAGGAATATGGGACACCTCCTAACAGAAATAGTAGCAGACAGACGAACAAACAAAACATATAGAACATAGAGGTCCGTAGACCAAGCAAACTAACAGAGTAAGATACAGAGCACAGGCTAGCTAGAAAGTAGTTATACAATGAAGTCCAGCAAAGCCAGAAGGGCGGAGCAGGCTTAAATAGGCCAACAAGGTCATGTGACCAGCAAAGGAAAAAAAACCTAAGAGCAAGGTTCTAACACAAAGACTAAATCCGCATCAGGCTAGGTGGTCTCTATTCTTTGTCCGATTCTGCTTCACCCTGCACTACCGCCCGGCAGACAAGAACATTAAAGCCAACGCCCTATCCCGCTCATTCCTGTCTACCGACCAAGAGGAGGAGCCTCTACATATCATTGACCCCTCCAAAGTAATGACTTTTGCTCAGTTTGATCTATCTCATCTTCCACCCGGTAAGACCTTTGTAGCGGTTCCAGATCGGAAGAAGGTTCTACTCTTTGGCCATTCATCCAAACTAGCTGGTCATGCTGGCCAGAAGAAGACTTTTCTGCTCGTTGCCCGACATTACTGGTGGCCTTCCCTGCGCAAGGATGTTGCGGACTTTGTCGTGACTTGTTCCTCTTGTGCCCGTAACAAGGTTCCCAGGCTCCTTCCAGCCGGCCGTCTCCTTCCTCTTCCCGTGCTTTCCCCTCCATGGCAACACATTGCAATGGACTTGATCACGGATCTCCCTGTTTCTGCTGGTTGTACTGTCATTTGGATGGTCGCCGACTGCTTTTCTAAGATGGCCCACTTCATCCCTCTGCCTGGTCTTCCATCTGCATCTGTGCTGGCTAAGGACTTCATCCATCACATCTTCCGTCTTCACAGCCTTCCTCTCCACATTGTCTCGGATCGCGGAGTCCAATTCACTTTGTGCTTCTGGAGAGCCACGTGCAAGCTGCTGGATGTCTCTTTGGATTTCTCTTCTGCTTATCATCCTCAGTCCAATGGTCAAGTGGAACGCATCAATCAAATCCTTACCAGCTTTCTTCAGCACTTTGTCAACGCTCACCACAGCGATTGGGTTGAGCTCCTGCCCTGGGCCTAGTTTTCCTATAACAACCATGAGATCGAGTCTTCTACTAAATCCCCGTTTTTTGTGGTCTACGGTAGACACCCCCGGATTCCGTTTCCCGTCTCCTCTTCAGTGGACAATCCTGCCGCGGAGTCTCTCGTCAGAGAATTTTCGGCTATTTGGGAAGACACTAGATCTGCTCTTCTTCAGTCCTCCGAGCGGATGAAAAAACATGCTGATAAGAGATGTCTGGATCCGCCTCAATTTCGTCCAGGAAACAAGGTCTGGCTTTCCTCCAAATATGTCCGTCTCAAGATACCTTCTTATAAGTTGGGTCCGCGGTTCATCGGTCCGTTCGAGGTTCTGAACCAAATTAATCCCGTGGCTTACAAGCTGAAACTCCCGGTCACCTTATGGATTCCCAACTCCTTTCATGTATCTCTCCTCAAACCAGTTGTCCTTAATTCTTTCTCTGACGATCCAGGTACCACCTCAGCTCCAGTCTCCGCTGAGGACGTCTTTGAGGTAGAAAACATTTTGGCCACCAAGAGGGTAAGAGGAAAGACTTTCTTTCTTGTGGATTGGAAGGGGTTTGGCCCAGAGGAGAGGTCTTGGGAACTCAGGGAGAACATTCTTGCCCCTCATCTTCTTAAAGAATTTCTCGCGGGCCTAAAGAAGAGTGGGCGTAAAGAGGGGGGATACTGTAGCATCGGCGTCTTTGCCTCCTGCCAGGCAGAGATGCCGTTCCCCTCACTGCCGTGGTCCCGGTCCGACGTCTTTCTGCTCCCCTGCTGCTGCTGTGGCGCGCGCTGCGCGCAGCTTCCTGGGCCCTGTGCTTAGGGCACGCGAGCTCCCTCCCTCTTAAAGGGGCTGCGCGTGCCGTCCTAAATGGCCAATGGCCGGAGAACTTCCCCTATATAAGGCACCTCCTTCAAAATGGAGGTGCCTGTGCAAGGTTGTTGTTTGTGTGCTAACACTCTCCTCAGCCCTTAGGTTCCTGCCCGCCAGTCTGTCTAACAGTCCTGCCCGCCAGTTTGTCTATCAGCCGTGCCCGCCAGTCTGCCTACCCGGAGCACCTGCCAGTGCTCGCCAGCCTGCCAACCCTGAGCACCTGCCAGTGCTCGCCAGCCTGCCAACCCGGTGCACCTGCCTGATTACCTGCCGTGCAAGCCTGCCTGCCTACCCGGAGCACCTGCCAGTGCTCGCCAGCCTGCCAACCCAGAGCACCTGCCAGTGCTCACCAGCCTGCCAACCCGGAGCACCTGCCAGTTACCTGTCGTACCCGCCTGCTCATTTACACGGAGTACCTGTCTGGCTATCCGCCGTACCCACCTTCTTGTCTACCCAGATCACCCGCCAGCCTACCAGCCGTGTTCATCCGCTGCACCGGTCAGCCGCAGTCATCTGACCCTTGGGAGTCACTTGCTCTCACACAAGGTCGGTCCCAGAGTGGCACCTGGTTCACCTGCTCGGTGCCTCCTTGGTTCACGGAGTCGACTAAGCCGCCGTGTGACCTGGGTCGGTCCGAGTAGGCACTTAGTTATGCTCCTCTGGTCCCTCCTTGCACCGAAGAACTGAGGTTCCACCACCCAGACCTGTAACATAGGGTCTCATACTGTATATAGGGGATGTCAGCATACTTAGTTGTGCCCAATATTAAGTCATACAATTAATGTAAAAAAAATTATTATAATTAATATATTAATATTGTGCCAAATTAATCTCACGTGAACTATCAAATGATCTATCACAGGTGATCATGTGACATGTCACGTGATACATCAGATGTGTGTGTGGGGGGGGGGCCCACGCCTTCTAAACTGCCCGGAGACCTTGCTACTCTTAACCAACCCCTGAATATGACAGCCCTAGTGTTGACCCTATAACCTTCTTTATACATTTTTTAAAGTAACATGTTTCCTTTTAGAACTTTAGCAACCAACTCTATGTAAATTTCATTTTAGCGATATTTCTTGTATACACGCTAGAGTGACATTACGTGATAGAGTTATTACAGTTGAGAGGTTTTATCATATTCTTTTTTGTGATTTGGTTAATTTTTGTTATATTCTACAGTTTGCCTATTGATAAATAATATTGTAATTATCATCATGTATTTCCTCATCACATACAGAATGGCATTATAAGATTTTGTTTATGCCATGGATTGTCTTGTCTCTCTATGTAGCTGATCTTGTTGACTTATAGTGGTGAGCTGATGAAAATTGTGTTTCTATATTGTTCCTTTTTTACACCCACAAATAGTATTAGGGCCGTAAAGACACACAGTGTCTTTTTTTTCCTTTTATGTATTCTGTGGCTACAGATTTTATCTTGCTGTTATCCAACTGTTTTATCTCTTTTACACTTGTTCACACTAGTTTTTATTAGTATATGTACATAAGAAATAATCCAATAAAAAATGTACTTTCTATGGCTTCATTTTTTTCAGTCTGGGTAGGACACAAAGTGCAGGCCAAATGCAGAATGTTTTGCAAAACTAAGATCCACTTATATACATGGAACATCCAGTGACTGAAAAACAAGTTCTCGGAGAGAAGGAGCTGCTGGGTTCTGGGTAAAGCACAACATTCCTTCTAGTATTTCATCTCCGATACAAGAATACACTGCCTTGTTTTTCCACATTAGTATTTATGTGCCTCGCCTATCATTATTTACAGGAGCAGCATGCAAGGCACATAAAGTATACCATCCTTATGCCAAGTTGTAATTCATGTCCATGACTGATTAAGAAAAAACAGTACTGAATAATTTAACCCTATAATGACTGGGATAAAAACACACCATGGTATTTACCAATGGCTAAAGCTATTTGTTCCATCATCCGATTACTATCCACATTTTTTAACAGTTGTGAAAGATAAAGCAGAAGGAAAAAGAAGCTTTGCCGTGTAGCAAAGGTGATTACCTCTTTATACAATAGTGTTTTTGTCTGCCCATGGATCAGCTGGGATTTGTAAGTATGAAAGATTGGACTTGGGACTATTTACGACCTTTACAGGGCTTTTCTCCCACTTTGATATTGATGTGTTATCAAAATCACATTGGTGGGGCTCTGACTCCCGACACTCCCACCAATCAGCTGTTTGCAACGCTAAGAAATAGCGAATATCACCTCTCTGTCATATTGTTCATTAGCCACTGCCGTTTACTGCAGATTAGCTCCTATTCAAATAATAAACAGTGATAATAAATGGCCTCTAAGCAACGTGTCGGAGCAGTCGTGCTCTGCTCCGAACACTGGTTGCATGTTAGAGCACCGAAAAGCGCTGATTTGTGGGGGTGTCAGTGTTTTGCTCCTTTCAATTTGATATTGATGACATATGATAAGGGAAGGTCATCAATACCCAAGTGGTGGAAAACGCGTTTAGGGTATGTGCACACGATGCAGAAATGAAGCAGAAAATTTCCTGACCATTTCTGCATCTCCCTGGCAGAAAAACGCATGCGGATTATTGGCGCGGTTTTTGTGCGTTTTTGGCGCGTTTTTCCATGCGTTTTTCACGCGTTTTTTTGATGCGTATTTTGAAGCGTTTTGGAAGCGTTATTGAAGACAAATAAAGTTTTGGGGGAAAAAAATAAAAAAAAAAGACAATTTGATGTCATTTCCTAGTACAACCCCTTTTCACCATTTTGGAAGTATTCAAGATGCCACAACAACTGCAGCCCCTGCCTCTCAGTGAACCATATTTGTTTGTTCTGCTGGCGACTGCAATAAATCTCATGCATCACTACAGCGATCAGGTAAGATAAATTTAAGTAGAAGGTTTCGTTTATTGCATGTAGTGTGCACTAACCTATTATTCTCCCATAGGAGCGGTCTAGGAGGATGAGGAGAAGACCCAAAAAGCTATGGGTGCACCCTATTGTGCAGGAGCGGGCGGAGAAGGGGCACTTCAATGTGCTGTACCAGGATTTAAGGAGGTAAGATATATGGGGAAAACAGGATCTCGTCATCCGTGTGTACCTAATTTCTATATGATTTTTTTTTGTCAAATAATATATTTTAATCGGTGTGAACCTAATATTTTTTTTGAATTTTACAGATATCCAGAAAAATTTCAAAAATTTTGTCGGCTCACAATTGCTGCGTTTGATAGGCTGCTGGGTCTTCTTGCTCCCGACCTCGACTATACAGACACCATCATGAGGAGGGCCATCTCTGCTGAGGAAAGGCTGCTCATCACCTTGCGGTAAGTTGAACATTTTAAATCTATGTCTACATGTATGTATATATTAATATTTTATAAAGCTTAATCAACATATGCTGTCACCTCCCCAAATATTTTCTCAGTATTCGCCCAGTATATTTGCTGTGGAGTTGGATACAAAACCAGGTGAGGAACAATGCGAGAAATTAAATAGAAACCCGTCACCAATTATGCATTTATCATCCACTCCTGGTTTTGACTCACACTCTTAACTAAAAATACTGATGGAATACTGACTATATGGCTGGTTTCACACGTACAGATATCTCCAGCACCATAAGTACTGGAAATATCATAGCACAGTGTGCGTTACATGCACCGCACCTGTATCACATGGACAGACTTCTGTGAGTCAGCGGTACAATTATCACTATTCAACAAGTCCTTGCTGACCGCTGCCTTAATCATGGTTCTATGCCGGCGCTTTGATCAGCAACATAAGGGATCATGATGAGGGGGTTAGTAGTGTGGCCCCACATGTAAAATTAAGAATGAAATAACAATCATTACGTCTGTTGTCTCTGCCACCACTCGTACTGGAGAAACAGACGTGTGAAAGAGCACTAAACTTGTCCGTTTTGTTATTAATAATCACATAGGAACATGAAAAATTTAATTTGTTGTATTCCTTACAACATTGTCAAATTGAAAATTAAAAATCTTGAGTGGACAATTATCCACTCCTTATGTTTTCAAACTGGCATGATTAGTTCCACCACTCATGAATGGGCCCAACAGACCACCCCTCCCTTCAGGATTACCTTGGTGAGTCATCCTCTGGTGATGGCTCTTATGTGTCTATAATGTTTTCCTGTACATAAGATTAGCTGGGTCATAGCAAGGGGATAGTGATAAGGTCACTGAATAGAATTGATGTGTGACCTGTAGATGAGCAAACAATAGAGGCAAACACAGCCAATGACAAGTGACTACATATGTGAGAACTACCTAACAAAAAAATGTAAAAACAAAAAAAAACACCTTTCAAATGTCCAACCAAAACTACAAGACTCAGTGCTGCAAACTATTTTAGTCTAATTTTTTTTTCTATACTAATTACTATTGTGGGATTATAATGTTGTCTTGTATTTCTTTTCTTTTTGTGTCTTTTCTAATTTTATATTTTTCCTTTTCAGGTTTTTGGCCACAGGAGAGAGCTATACATCACTGCACCTCCAATTTAGGGTGGGTAAATCCACCATTTCCCAAATTGTGAGGTGCACATGTACCGTCATCTGGCAGAAGTTGCAGCCCATCGTGATGCCTTCCCCAACCGAGGAGACTTGGCTGCAGGTCGCAGCAGGCTTTCAAACTGTGGCCAATTTCCCCAACTGCATAGGTGCTGTCGATGGAAAACATGTGAGAGTTCAGCAGCCACCACGATCAGGATCACGCTTCTTTAATTATAAGAAGTATTTTTCTGTGGTCCTGATGGCAGTGGCTGATGCAAATTACAAATTTGTTGCCATCGACGTTGGCGCTTATGGTAGCACTGGGGACTCTCGGGTGTTGCGATCATCACAGATTGGTCTGCAAATTCTTCAAGATGGCGGAACGCTCCCAGCCCCAAGACCTTTGCCAGGTTCCACAGATCCAGTTCCCTTTGTGATGGTATCGGATGAGGCATTTCCCTTACAGACCAACCTGCTGCGCCCATACCCACGAAGGGCACTGAATGCCCGGCGGAGGATTTTCAATTATCGGCTGAGTCGTGCACGCAGATATGTGGAATGCACCTTCGGAATCATGTGTAGTCAGTGGAGGATCTTTCACACTGCCATCCAGTTGGATACGGAGACGGTTGACACTGTAATTAAGGCATGCTGTGTACTCCACAACTATGCTCGTGAGTACAGCACTGAGCAAGATGAGGAGTCACAGCTGTCTGAATTAATTCCAGTGGTCAACTTGGCTCCGGGAAGGCCATCCAACTCTGGTGCCAGGGTGCGAGAAACCTTCGCTGACTACTTCATGAGTCCTGAAGGTGCCGTGCACTGGCAATACTCCTGTGCTGGTGTTGAGCAGCCTGACCAGCAGAGAAGATCTGATGCCCAATAAAAGAAGAATTTCGAGAAAAGTTATTATTGTCAAAACTGATAAAACCTTCTTAACGAATAAATTTGTTTTAACTCACAATCTTGTGTCCATATTCAGTGATATGTGTGGCTTTATGACCATACATCTACGCATAATAAGATGGCTTTCCAGTGCAGCACCCATGAAGATATTTCAGATACTTGAACCCCCCCCCCACCAAAAAAAAAAAAAAAACCTGAGATATTCAAACCTGTCCCTGGAAATCGGCGGTACTAGTAGAGCGCTCTTCCCAAATACTGGCTGCTAAAATCAGCACAGACCATTGTCATTTGCTTGTGCTCTGAGCAGAACAAGCAAAGAACGATGTTGTGACAATTCATCCCTTTGTCGTCAAGTCATATAATTTATTTTTTTTTAATTACAAATCAAATCGGCTAAATACAGACAGCCAAACATGAAGTGTCATAATAACTTTAACAAATTATTGTTCCCCTGAAATTTGTGCAGGTCAGGGGCCCATTTTTTTTTTTTGTTAGGTGAAAATTTTCACTGACACTACCCAAACAGAAATACTATATATACTCTAAATTTTACCTGAAGTAACATGGACATTTTGTCATAAATATAAATTTATTTTAAGAAAACATATCGAAAAATGTGAAACAACTTGAAACAAAAAAAATTGCCCAAAAAATGGGAAACAAACATCTGGACAAACATTGTCCATAACTTTACAATGTAGTAACAAAACACTTCAGAGGCCAGGCCAAGCTGTCAACAGTTTTGGTCCATAAAGAATGGGCAGCACCTGTAGTTTGTTCCAGTATATAAAACTAAACACCTTTTCTTACAGTCACCTACACCTGAAGCCTGGTGTAGATGACTATAAAGAAAAGGTGTTTTTTAATTTTTTTTTTACAAAATGTATCTAATGACATACAGGTGCTGTCTGCATTTTTTTATGGACCAAAAATGTAGACAGGGTGTAATTTCTTTTATGGCAACTGTTGGAACTCCGGGTCGTACCCATACCCTTGGAACATATCCTGGGAGAAACTGCTGTTCTGAGATGGGCCAGGACGGTGGTAAGCCGCTCCAGGGGCTGGTGGGCAGCCGTAAGTTCCATGGGCCTCTGAAGCTTCATGCCGATATGCTGCAACCTGCCCATAACGATGGGTTGCAGCTGCTGTTGGTGGTGGAGGCCCACTGGGATTAAAAATATTCAATATACCATTTATTATTGCTGGTGCCAAAGGAATAGGCGAGGGCACATCAATTGCCATGGCAAGAGTGTTGACTGCTGCCATAAACACGTTCTGCCTGTCCCGTGGCATGGATCTAAGGTGGCCTGCTAGGGATAAACAAAAATGATGAAGGTGATCCTCGTTCTGGACCCTGTCCATAAGACTGAGGGTGCGAGTAGTGAGGGCTTCAAGGGCACTACTCGCAACCTCTTGGATTTTTGGCTTTTTAGTTCCAGCCTTTCTCAATGCCACGGGACGGGCAGAACCAGCCCCCATCCCAGTGGGCCTAGACGCACCAACAGCAGAGCTACCTTCAGAAGCAGGAGCAGCATCAGCACCAGACCCCGGCGCAACGCCAGCAGCAAATGAGGAGGCAGAGGCAGAGGCAGGCGAACATGAAGGACCAGCACCATGAGGATCCGGAGAACACAGGAGAAAGTCCTCTGAATCTTCTTCCCCTCCCTGCTCCGTGCTGGTCTCGTGGTGTACTGTTGGTGTTGGAACATTGCCTTCAGAGCTGTACAATAAAGTAAAAAAAGGCATTTTAATACAACAGTTTGAAACAAATTTTGTTGACAAATTATTATTGTGAACTTACCGCCGCAAATTCCTGCTGGTCAAAATGAAGGCCAGCTGGTCTGCATATGGAACTCTTCGACGGAGGGGTGATGACCCGCTTCGCCCGGCCTCCGCTTTCATGAAGCGGTCGGTGACCGACCGCCACCTTTTTTGAAGATCTTCTACTGCAATTTTAAAAAAATACAGAAATATGTATTGCATTTCAAAAATATATATGTTTAATTTTTTTTATTAAAAAATGTTTCCAAAAAAAAAATTACCAATTTTTTTTTGGACCACTTGATCAGCATCCTCCCACATGGGATAAATTTCACGCACGACAGAGTGCCATGCGTCTCGTCTTTTTTGTTTGTCTTTATATAAATCCGCTGAACGGTCCCATATTTCAGGGTACCTCTCCACCTACAATGTATTAACACCACAACAGTAAATTAATAAACTGAAAAGGGGGTAATATGTAATTATGTATGTATGTATGTACATATATATATATATATATATATATATATATATATATATATATATACAGTACAGACCAAAAGTTTGGACACACCTTTTCGTTTAAAGTTTTTTCTGTGTTTTCATGACTATGAAAATTGTACATTCACACTGAAGGCATCGAAACTATGAATTAACACATGTGTAATTATATACTTAACAAAAAAGTGTGAAACAACTGAAAATATGTCTTATATTCTAGGTTCTTCAAAGTAGCCACCTTTTGCTTTGATGACTGCTTTGCACACTCTTGGCATTCTCTTGATGAGCTTCAAGAGGTAGTCACCAGAAATGGTCTTCCAACAATCTTGAAGGAGTTCCCAGAGATGCTTAGCACTTGTTGGCCCTTTTGCCTTCACTCTGCGGTCCAGCTCACCCCAAACCATCTCGATTGGGTTCAGGTCTGGGGACTGTGGAGGCCAGGTCATCTGGCGTAGCACCCCATCACTCTCCTTCTTGGTAAAATAGCCCTTACACAGCCTGGAGGCGTGTTTGGGGTCATTGTACTGTTGAAAAATAAATGATGGTCCAACTAAACTCCAACCGGATAGAATAGCATGCCACTGCAAGATGCTGTGGTAGCCATGCTGGTTCAGTATGCCTTCAATTTTGAATAAATCCCCAACAGTGTTACCAGCAAAGCACCTCCACACCATCACACCTCCTCCTCCATGCTTCACGGTGGGAGCCAGGCATGTAGAGTTCATCCGTTCACCTTTTCTGCGTCACACAAAGACACGATGGTTGGAACCAAAGATCTCAAATTTGGACTCATCAGACCAAAGCACAGATTTACACTGGTCTAATGTCCATTCCTTGTGTTCTTTAGCCCTAACAAGTCTCTTCTGATTGTTGCCTGTCCTTAGCAGTGGTTTCCTAGCAGCTATTTTACCATGAAGGCCTGCTGCACAAAGTCTCCTCTTAACAGTTGTTGAAGAGATGTGTCTGCTGCTAGAACTCTGTGTGGCATTGACCTGGTCTCTAATCTGAGCTGCTGTTAACCTGCGATTTCTGAAGCTGTTGACTCGGATAAACTTATCCTCAGAAGCAGAGGTGACTCTTGGTCTTCCTTTCCTGGGGCGGTCCTCATGTGAGCCAGTTTCTTTGTAGCGCTTGATGGTTTTTGCAACTGCACTTGGGGACACTTTCAAAGTTTTCCAAATTTTTCGCACTGACTGACCTTCATTCCTTAAAGTAATGATGGCCACTCATTTTTCTTTACTTAGAATTTGTATTATGGCAAGAAAAAAGCAGCTAACAGTCTATTCAGTAGGACTATCAGCTGTGTATCCACCAGACTTCTGCACAACACAACTGATGGTTCCAACCCCATTTATAAGGCAAGAAATCACACTTATTAAACCTGACAGGGCACACCTGTGAAGTGAAAACCATTTCCGGTGACTACCTCTTGAAGCTCATCAAGAGAATGCCAAGAGTGTGCAAAGCAGTCATCAAAGCAAAAGGTGGCTACTTTGAAGAACCTAGAATATAAGACATATTTTCAGTTGTTTCACACTTTTTTGTTAAGTATATAATTCCACATGTGTTAATTCATAGTTTTGATGCCTTCAGTGTGAATGTACAATTTTCATGGTCAAGAAAATAAAGAAAAATCTTTAAATAAGCTGGTGTATCCAAACTTTTGGTCTGTACTGTATATATATATACATATATATATACACACACACATATATATATATATATATATATATACACACACATATATATATATATATATATATATATACACACATATATGTGTGTGTGTGTATATATATATGCGTGTATATATATATATGCGTGTATATATATATGTGTGTATATATATATATATAGATACACATATATATACATATATATATATACACATATATATATATACACACATATATATATACACAGACACACACATACATACACACATATGAGTCCGCAGCAGTTAGCTTAGCCTTTACAGCCCTTTCTACCCCCCCCCCAAAAAAAAATAGGGTCCCCCTATAAATTGGAGCCAGCAAAGGCTAGGCGGACAGCTGCGACCTGATATTAATAGCCTAGAAAGGGGCCATGGTTATAGGCCCCCTCCCAGGCTATAATATCAGCCCTCAGCCGCCCCAGATTTGGCACATCCTATTTGTGCGCCAATTCTGGCACTTAGCCTCGCTCTTCCACGCTGCCCTGGTGCGGTGGCAGGGGGTAATAGGGCTGGGGTTCATGTCAGCGCCAGCTGCCATGAAGCCCAGGTTAGTAATGATGGGCGTCTATAAGACACCCCCATTACTAACCCCATAGTGAAAGTTAAAAAAAAACACAAACACCCAGAATAAAGTCCTTTAATTGAAATAAACACACAATTCTTTATTGTTCTAAATTAAACCATACTTACCATCACGCCCATTCCAGCTGAAGCCAACGATCTCCTGCAATAAAAGTAAAATAATGAAGCAACCTCATCCTTACCTTTCCATGGTTCCCACGACAGCTTCAGCTCTGCTACATCGAGATGACAGGCTGGACCGCAGCAGAACGCTGCCATCCAGCCTGTCATCCCGCAGACACTGAGAAGCGCAGGCATGCTTGCGCTCCTCATTGTCTCTCTGAGACGGCATCCAGATGAGCCGAGGTCATGTACAATGAACTCGGCTCACCTCATGCACGTCACTGACAGCGTGGGAAAATTCTCCTGCACTCAGCGCTTCAGCGTGAGAATTTTCCCACGCTGTCAGTGACGTGCATGAGGTGAGCCGAGTTCATTGGACATTAACTCGGCTCATCTGGATGCCGTCACAGAGAGACACTGAGGAGCGCAAGCAAGCCTGCGCTTCTCAGTGTCTGCGGGATGACAGGCTGGATGGCAGCGTTCTGCTGCGGTCCAGCCTGTCATCTCGATGTAGCAGAGCTGAAGCTGTCGTGGGATCCATGGGAAGGTAAGGATGATGTTGCTTTATTATTTTTCTTTTATTGCAGGAGATCGTTGGCTTCAGCTGGAATGGGCGTGACGGTAAGTATGGTTTAATTTAGAACAATAAAGAATTGTGTGTTTATTTCAATTAAAGGACTTTTTTCTGGGTGTTGTGTTTTTTTTAAATACTTTACTAGAAATTCATGGTGGTCATGTCTAATATTGGCGTGACCCCATGAATTTCGGGCTTAGGGCCAGCTGATAATGCCAAGCTGGCCTTAACCCCTTTATTACCCAGTGAGCCACCGCACCAGGGCCCTGGATGAGTTGGGTACAGCGCCAGAAGATGGCGCTTCTATGAACGCGCCATTTTCCGGGGCAGCTGCGGACTGCAATTTGCAGCGGGTGGGGCCCAGAAAGCTTGGGCCTCCCTGCCTAGTTGTACCTGGCTGGACACAAAAATAGGGCGAAGCTCCACATCAATTTTTTTTTTTAATTATTTCATGAATTTCCTGAAATAATTTAAAAAAAATTGACGTGGGGCTTTGCACTATATTTGTGTCCAGCCAGGTACAGCAGGCAGGAACGGGCTGCCCCCAACCACCAGCTGCCTATTTGTACCTGGTCGGACACAACAATATAGGGAAGCTCTTTTTTTCTTTATTATTTCATGAATTTCATGAAATAATTTAAAAAAAAAAATACGTGGAGCTTCTCCCTATTTTTGTGTCCAGCCAGGTACAACTAGGCAGCTGGGGGATGGAATCTGCAGCGCAGGGAGGCCCAAGCTTTCTGGCCCCCCCCCCCCGCTGCAAATTGCAGTCCGCAGCCACCCCGGAAAATGGCGCGTTCATAGAAGCTGGATGCTGTACCTGGCTGGCATACAAAAATATGGCAAAGCCCACGTCAAAATTTTTGGGAAAAATTAATTAAAAAATAAATAATAATTTAGGGACTGCATCTTTATTAACTCCTCAAATGTCATTTAGTGTTAAAATAAAGGATTTATTTAAAAAAAAAATTGGCGTGGGATCCCCCATAATTTTAGTCTCTAGCGGAGGTTAAGCAGACGGCTGGGGCAGATGTTTGAAGCCTGGGAAGGGGGTAATACCCACGGAGCTTCCCAGGCTACTAATATCAGCCCCCAGCTGAATACCTAGCCTTTACTAGCTATTAAAATGGGGGGACCCCCCCAAAAAAAATGACGTGGGGTACCCCCTATTTTAATGGCTAGCAAAGGCTAGGCAGACAGCTGGGGGCTGATATTAATAGCCCAGGAAGGGAGCCATGAATATTGGCCCCCTCCCAGGCTAGAAACACCAGCCGTCAGCCGCCCCAGAAATGGCGCATCCATAGGATGCGCCAATTCTGGTACTTAGCCTCGCTCTTCCACGCTGCCCTGGTGCGGTGGCAGGGGGTAATAGTGGTGGGGTTGATGTCAGCTTATAATGCCAGCTGACATCAAGCCCAGGTTAGTAATGGAGAGGCGTCTATAAGACACCCCCATTACTAACCTACAAAGTGTTAAAAATAAAAAACACACTACACCCAGAAAAAAATAATTTATTTGAAATAAAACACACCATTTTATTTAATTCTTAGTTTACTAAAAAAAAATAGTTACCTGTCCACGTTCCTGCGCTGATCTCCCATGCACAGCTGTCACATCTGGAGATGGTGACAGCTGTGCATGGCTGCTGTAAGCTCACGCTGCCGGGAACACGTCCGCTCCCGGCAGCGGGAGCCACTGACTGAGGTCACCGGAGTGCATTCAGGCAGCGCAGCTCCGGAGACCTCCTTTACGGCAGTGCTGTACCGTGGGAATTTCTCACGGTACAACAGGGCCGTAAAGCAGCTAACCGGAGCAGCGCTGCCTGAACTCCGGTGAACCCTTACGGCCCCGTCATTCTAGCGGCGGCAGCGGTTCAGAGCGGTCACATTCTATGTGGCTGCTCTGAACTGGAGATCATCGTGGGACACTCGTGGACTACTACGGAGGGGTAAGGATAAGGTTGTGGTTTATTATTTTATATTTTATTACAGGAGATCGATGGCTTCGGGGAATTAGGTGTCTAGGTGAGTATAGGTGTAGTTTTTTATTTTTTACTTTATTTTAGGTGGCGATCGGCGGGGACAGGTAATGTATGAACTAATTTATTTTTAGCTAACCACTGGCCACCAATATTTTTAAAATTTATTGGGGAAATAATTGTGGAAATAATGGGGACTGAAATTAATAAAAAAAAAAAAGGTTGTCAAAAAAATGTATATATGGAGACATACAAAAAAGTATATGTATATATGTATGTATATTTATAAATATTATTATATGGGGGCCGACACAGTAGGGCAATTTAAATAGCAGGATCAGGCTGATGGGAACTACTGCTCCCATCGAGCTGATCCTGCTGCCACGAGTGGACGGGGGACAGACATAGGCCGATGGGAGTAGTAGTGTCACATCGGCCTATGTCTGCCTGCACGCACAGACACCCGCAGACATCCCGCACACACCGGCACACATCCCGCACACACCGGCACACATCCCGCACACACAAGGCAGACACCTACCACACTAATCATGAGCGGGACATTCAGGTCCATCCTCTTGTAGCATCCCAGGGGCTCAGCCATGATCCAGGAAGATGGGAATGGTCTGGGATTCTCGTCTTCCTGGATTATGGGATGCTCATGGGATGCTCATGGGATGGCAGGAACGCCCCCACATGAGGTCACTTCCCTTTTGCTGCAGTCTTGTGATTCAAAATCGCATCAAAATGCGCTTCATTTCCGCTAGTAGTTTGACATAATTGCGGATTTGAAGCGGCTCAATGTTAGTCAATGGCGGCGAAATCGCCGCGTTTCCGCAAAATTAATTGACATGCTGCGGATTTTTGACCGCAGCGTTAACGCTGCGGAAAAATCCGCATCATGGGCACAGCACATGCGGATTTCCATTGGGGAACATTGCTTCCCTTCTACCATGCGTTTTTCATGCGTTTCCGCGGCGTTTACGCAACTGCAAAAACGCCCGGAAACGCATGAAAAACGCATCGTGTGAACTCAGCCTTAATCTTTTTTATGTTTAACTGCACCATACAACCAATGACGTCAATGTCAAAGCCTTAAAGGGGTATTCTCAAGTTGTCGCTTAAGAGGCTCATAGCTCTGCAATTTTCTTACTTCCTTGTCGCTTGGGGGTTGGGCACTCCTTTTTGAATGACAGTTCTGGTCAGAAGCTTCTTATTTCTCCAACACATTAATGGTGTGTCAGTGATTGTTCTGAGTCTATAGTGTTATCACATTTACATATAGAGATTACCGGGCATTTAAGCATGCACACTGCTCAGGAAAGCCATGATTAGGAGAACTGTCCTAGAAAGTGTTGATGCTGGGAGCCTGGGCAATTGTGATTTTACAGGATTGATAAGAGCCCTGTCAGGAGCTGAGAGGGAAGGAGAGGAAAGTGGACATGGGCTGGAGAGCGCTGACTCTTCTCTTGAAATGTAACTATTGCGCACACTTTCCAGGCTCTGGTAGCCAAGCTCCTTGGAAACCAGCTGTACACTATGTAAGAGAAAAGATCTCATTGCAGGAGAATGACATCAGATAGGAAAAGCAAGTCAATTGCAAACTTGCTTTTTTCATGCTATTTAACTAGCTAAAGCAATTTAAGAACTTGAGAATACCACTTTAATGTGATATCCATATATGGTTACTTTTATTTAATGGACATATAAATGACCACTCTTTCCCCCTAAGAAAAGCCTTTGCTATTTTATTTCGCATTGCTGTTGGTGGTGAGGGACCTTTTGTATACTAGTTTTTATACAATGGCTATCTATTATACTGAACCGCTGACTGTAATCATTGTCACAGTAATATCGCGCTTACACAACCACTTCTAGCATAAACTGCTTTCATTGGTGGGCATAAGGTTGGTATATTAGGAGAAAAACTGTTGATACCAGTAGCAGATACTGCTACAGATTAGAGGAAAGGTGGCCAACTGGCCCTTTATGGAGAACTGCAAAAGGGGGTGGAGGAAATGGGGAATATGCTTCCTAAATAAAAGATGCACATGGACATGTCCCTGAAGGTGATTGAGGTTCGTTATCAGCAATATCTTTAGAATTTACTTTTTTGTGGGACCGTATAGGTATGACATCTCTATAGTACACACAGCATAATTTGTAATAGTTTTAGGTTAAGTGCACACTGTGCGTTTTTGATGTGTTTTTGCAGCATTTTTTCCGTGAGGAAATGCATCAAAAACGCTAGGTAATCACTCTGCCAGCTAATGCAATGACAATCCTGATGTGTTTTGCACATGATGCAGAAATTTCCGCTCAGGATTGTCATTGTGTTAAAATACGCAGCATGTCCATTCTTTCTAGCGTTTCTGCAGAGCAAAAACGCTCAAAGAATGGTACCCGGGCCAGGGAAGAAGATTCCTTCTCCCATCATCCGACCGCCGCTCCCGCTGATAACAGCGAGAGTGGTACGGCTGAGAGGAGCAGTAGTCTCCTCAGACGAGCCGGGGCTGAACGGTGTAGAAAACAAAAGTAAAAATCTGTTTAAAATAAAAAAAACACCTTTATCTTCACCTGTCCAGCGTCCCCCCTGTCCTACCGTCCTCTTGATGTCCCCCGATCATCCCGGCGGCCAGCGGTACACTGACGGGAGCGTGCTTGCTCCCGACAGTGTACATCGCTGCTGCCGGCTGAGGTCATCCGAGTTCATCAGCTGAAGATCAGGTGAGAGCTCCAGGACCTCAGTTTATAGCACCGGGGCTGTGTGGGAATATTCTCACAAATGTTTCCACTCATCACTGATGCAGTATGAGGTCACCAGAGATGATCAACTGATTTTCAGCTAATGAACTCACCTGACCTCAGCCAGCAGCACAGCCATGTACATTTACAGGAGTGATTACACTACTGTCAGTGTACAGTGCTGTCTTCTACAGCAGTCACATCAGTGATTGATGTGGATGCTGTAGAAATGACCCGGATCGCTGAGGGACAATCTGGATTACGTCATGATGGCGGACAGGTGAGGGATATGGTTGTTTTTTATTTTTGGTTTTGGTTTTTACAGAAGATCGAGTTCTTCGGGCATTTAGAGAACAATAGAAAATTTATTAAAACTGTGTGTAATTTTATTTCCATAAAAAACGTTATTCTGACTGTGTCTTTATTGAAAAAGTGTGAAAAACGTAACTATGGGGTTAGTAAATGGTGCGTCTTATAGACGCCCTTCATTACTAACCTGGGCTTCGTGTCAGCCACCAACACAAGGCTGGCATGAACCCCAACCCCATTACCCCACCCGCCACCGTTACATGGCAGTGAGAAGAGCGGAGGCTTAGCTCCAGATTTGGCACATTTTATGGATGCGCCATTTCTGGGACTGCTGAGGGGTGATATTATTAGCCGGGGAGGGGGCTAGTATTCATAGCCCCTTCCCTGGCTATTAATATCAGCCCGCAGCTGTCTGTTTAGCCTTTTTTTGGTTAGATTTTATAGGGGGACCTTACGTCAATTTTTTTCTGGGGTCCCCCTGTAATCTAGCCAGTAAAGACTAAGCAAACAGCTGTGGACTGTTATTAACAGCCAGGGAACATTTTTGGCTAATGGCCCCTTCCCCGGCTACTAATATCAGCCCCCAGCGGTCGGCTTTCCCTCTGTTGGTTATAAAAATGACGCAGGAGCCCATGCCTTTTTTTTTTTTATTTTAGGCTATGTGCCCATGATCCGGACGTAGCAGCGCTTTGGATGCTGCATATTTTTGCTGCGTCCAAAATGCTGCGTTCTATTGTACGCAGATAAATCCACATGTGTTCACTTAACCATGCGGATTTACCGCATTCAATACATTCTAGTGGTCAAATTTCTGTTGCGGAGACTAGCGTCTCCGCAAGAGAATTTGACTAGCTGGGGTCCTGAAAGACGCACCACATGTCAGTGTCCACGGTTGATCCGCAGCCTCAGATGCACGCATAGTGGACATGGGATTTCTAGAAATCCCATCCACTATGCTGTAACATCTAGACGCTGTGGGTTTGATGCTGCATAAACATGCAGCTTCAAACCCGCAGCGGCTCCTGATCATGGCCACATGCCTAAACTCACCCATCATGTCAATTTCGGTAGCGGACACGCTAGTCTCCGCTGCAGATTTTGACCTATTGAAATGTCATTATATGCGATGGATCCGCATGTATTGACAACAAAAGTGTGGCATTAGAACACAGCGATTTGGATGCAGCGAAAATACGCTGAGTCCAAAGTGCTGCTTGTTGCTGTTTGTGAGGACGTAGCTGCTAATAAAACAGCTGTGAGCTATTAATAATAACCAGGGAACATGTTTGCCTAATGGCACCTTCCTAGGCTAAAAACAGCAGCTCTCAGCGGCTTCAGAAATTACATGAATGGAAATGCTAATGAGATTGGGTGTATGGGATTAGCTGACACCTAGCCCTTTTGTTTGGTGATGACAAGGTGTCAATCAGACCCTTTCATGACCAAAACTAATTAAAGAAAAGTAAAGAGTTAAATAAACACACACACAGTAAACACTTTATTTGAAATACAACAGACACAATCTTTAATTATTTAAATTAACTAATATACTCACCCCAGATCTGACAGTAATCCAAGGGTTGAAGTGATGTCCCACGTTTCTTTTTTCAAATAACTTTATTTAGCTCCAAAAAGCATTCATTCATGTCCAAAAGCACATCCAAAAAACGCATTAAAAATGCGGCAAAACGCGCGTTTTTTTTCCCACAGCGTTTTTCCTGCCAAGAGATGCAGAAACGCTGCAGAAATTTCTGCATTCAAATGCTGAACGTGCACACATTGCCTTAGACATTTAAGGTAGACCTGGGAATTAATAGGGTCAGATGTATTGGAGCAGACCATTGTCGTCACATCAATAGGGCTCCTCTTCTCTGCTGCCAGGCAGGAAAAATTATAGGATAATATAGTGTGAAGTGAAAAACTATTGTTTCTCCCCTATATAACATGTCCAGACTCTGAGCCTCCACATCAATGGACACTTTACATGTTGTTTGATCTTGTCTGTTTCATGACAATTATGTGTTTATCAAATGTAATTTGTAGGTAATGATTTAAATATACAATAATAAAGATTAGTGGTTTTAATAATGGAGGGTACAATCCTTAGTTCACATTTCATGCTGAACTTAAGAAACCGATAAGAGGGAAGGGAATCTTCCTGAGATGCCTGCTTTGAGAACCTAGAGAGCTTGTCCTTACTTCCATACATGCAGCAACATGTCAGCAAGGAATAAATTGCTTTATCATATAGTTCATAAATAGTACACAGTGTACTGTATATAGTTATCCTCCCACGGTACAGACAAAAGAAAGAGACATGGAGATTATCACCTTATTTAAAGTTGCTCATAGCCACAGTACCAGAAGTAATATAAGAATAAGAGAAACGTTTCCTTTAAATTCTCAATGCAAGACTGAAAATGCCATGCTGAAGTATTAGTTAGTGTCAGTAGTCCTCAGCCTGTGCATTGCTTGTATGGACATGGTTGTTACAGCCTTTGTGAGTTGTGTCTGTGTGCAAGCACTCCATTCTGAGAATACAGGCACTGAGAGCAGGCAATGAAAGCCCCAGGACACACAACATGTGCCTGAAGAATGTAGAGAGCTGTCAGTATTTCACAGAAAAATAGTAGATTGAGAAGGTTCAGTGGATGATATTCACAATTGCTTACTTTGGGGAAGCAAACCCCTAGTTTTTTTTATTTACTGCTGTTTGATGGCTTTTTTACATACTTACGCAAAAACATGTCCTTGCATTGTAATCAAATTGACAACATTAAATTTACATGTTTTCCTTGCATTGATCCAAGCCGCCTGCGGCCTGTACAGGTCTATAGTGCTTTGCACATGATGTGATTGCCAAATTCTAAGTATGATAGTTCTATGGATAATTTTCTTCTTTTATACATGTTTATCCTACCTTAACCTATCCTTATGTAAATGTGATCTACACACATTCAGACTCTGATGTAGCTCCAGAAATGATCTAATTGGGGCAGGAGTGCAGGCGTAGAGTAGCTGCGAGGGTCACCTAAAATACGCTTTCAAGGTTTTTTTTAAAGCTGATAAAACCTGTTTTGTTTTGCTTTTCTTTTCATTTGTTTAGTTTTGTTTTTTTTTACATATTTTCTTTATGTTCACTTTTAAAAGGGTTTTCTTCTTTCAGCAATCTTCTGCCAACAGACTCAGGTGTAAAAAAACCCAAACTTTTACTAACCCTCCCCTGGTTCAGTGCTGTGTCTCCGCTACTGCCCCTTACTCCGCTGTTTGGCTGAAGCATTGACATCACTTTGACAGCACTGCAGCTAATTATTGAGCTTGTGCTGTCAGCATCCGCAGTGCCACTGAGCACAGTGACTGGCTGTAGTGCTGTCAATGTGACATCACCGCTGCAGCCAAACAATAGAAACAGTGGCAGCAAAGGAGATACAGCGCTGAATGTAGGAAGGGTAAGTAAAGCATAGTTTTTTTGTTTTTAACACTAACTGAGCCTGCGGGCAAAAGATTGCTAAAAGAGGAAGACCCCTTTAAGTAGAATACAATAAGGCAGTGTGCCCACTATGCATTTTTTAAGCGTTTCCGCAGCGGCAATTCCGCCACAGAAACGCTTAAAAATGCTTGGTAGAAGGTCTGCAATGTTCCCCAATGATAATCCGCATGTGTTGTGCACATGCTGCGGAAATTTCCGCTGCGGATTATCATTGCGGAAAAATCCGCAGCACTACCAATTATTTTGCGTAATCGCGGCGTTTTCGCTGCCATTGACTTGCATTGAATCGCTTAATATCCGCATGACTACATGTGCACATGCGGATATTAAGTGATTCAATGTGCGGATGGTACCCGGGTCTGGAGAAGAGGAGACTCTCATCCAGACCCGGGTACCATAGTACCTGTAAAAAAAAAAAGAATTTAAAATAAAAATATACATTATACTTACCTTCTGATGGCCCCTGGTGTCCTTAGTGTTGCGTCCTGGCTCCCCGGCTGCTCGCGATGGTCTAAAAGGACCTTCCATTACGTCATTTAGTCATGTGATGGGTCACGCAACCGCTGACGTCAGTGTAAAATAAAGATAACAGATACTCCCGCACTGGCACTGTTCCCACATTGTCGGCGCCCGGTATTGATATTGTTGAGCCATGTGATGGGTGCAGCTAATGAGCTGTAGTTCTCACACTTCTCGTCAAGTTTTGTCTGAAGGAAGCGTGAGTGAAGCAGCTAATTGACTGTAGAGCGTACGTAGTATACCAATGGCACGAGAGTGTCAGGAAACCCGGCGCTGACGTCGCTGTCACGGCACCAGTGAGGGAGGCAAGTGTGGCACCCTGCTACAACAGGTACCACAGGACCCAAAAGGGTGCATGGATGGACTTCTCCACAAGAGGCCCTCATTACAAACAAAGACCTACCACCAGAGGGAGCCCTGTTAGGGATATATATATATGGAGGGTGGAGTTAGGCAGTCAGAAAGTCAGAGAGTGTGCTGCCACTGAGAGCAGTGAAGACGCAGCACGTCTGCTGCTGTACTGAGGGCCCCGAGTGTGGCCGGAGGCAAAGAGGAGAGGAGAGAGGAGTTGAGGGGGCAGAGGAGCATCATAGGCTCACCCCAAGACACAAACCGGACGCCGGGTCCGCGCCTACAGGGTCCTCTATACCCAGTAGGGACTACCGGCATACCAGGAGGCTTCCAGACCTCTGGTCATCCTGAAGCCGCCAGCAATAACAGGACTAAGAACCACGAAGGCCCTGGCGTCGAGGGATAGTGGTTGCCAAAGAAAGGTCCTACTACCAAGCGGTCAGGTGAGAGAGCAACACAACACAGAAGCTAGGCCAAGTTCTTGGACATATGGATACGTCTAGACGATTCTGCGCGCACAGAGGCTGTGCACGCGCGATCGCCGCCGGGTGTCAGCTGGTTCTGACAGCTGACACCCGGCACTCAGTGCAGGGAGTGGTGCCGGCATCGTCCCGGCACTTTAGCCCCCTAAATGCTGTGAGCAGGCAGAGGGACAAAAGCCCCTCTGCTCTTGGACTGGAGACCCCGTGACATCATTGCGGGGTCCCGATCGTTGCCATGGTGACCCACTTTCTTCAGGCACTAGCAAGGTAGTTAAGTCATGCGCAGTGCATGATCTAACTAACGTGTCTGCAGGGCTGACAGCTATAAGGCATGGCAGTGATCATGCACTGCTATGCCTTATAACAGCGATCAGACTTCAGAAAGTGAAAGTCCCATAGTGGGACTAAGTAAAAAAGTGAAAAAAAAGTAAAAGAAAGTTGTAAAAATATTTAAAAAAAAAAATCACAAAATAATAAAAAAAATATATTGTACGGATAAATAAATATTATTCTGAAAACAAAACAATAAAAGTACACATATTTGGTATCGGTGCATCTGGAACAACCCAACCCCAACCTATGAAACTGTTCAACTAGTTAACTCCATTAGTGAACACGGTAAAAAAAAAAACAGGCCAAAAACGATGCTTTTTCATCATATTGCCAAACAAAAAGTGGAATAAAATGCGATCAAAAAGCAAAATGGAAATAAAAATGGTACCGTAGAAAAGGTCAGCTTGTTCCGCAAAAAAAAAGCCGCCATACAGCTCCATCAGCCGAAAAATAAAAAAGTTATAGCTCTCAGAATAAAGTGATGCAAAAATAATTATTTTTTCAATAAAATAGTTTTTATTGTGTAAAAGGCATAAAAAAACTATATAAATCTGGTATCGCTGCAAACGTACTGACCCGAAGAATAAAGCTGCCTTATCAATTTTACCACACATAGAACGGCATAAAAAGAAAACAATTCCTGAGTTGCTGGTTTTTGTTCATTCTACCTCCCAAAAATCAGAATAGAAAGCGATCAAAAAATGTCACGTGCACGAAAATGGTATATATAAATAAAATAAAAACGTCAATTCGTCCCACAAAAAAAAAAGTCCTCACATGACTGTCGACCGAAATATGGAAAAATTATAGCTCTCAAAATATGGCGATGCTTTTGCAATAAAAAGTGTCTTTTAGTGTGTGACAGCTGGCAAACATAAAAATCCAATATAAATCTGATATCACTGTAATCGCAGCGACCCAAAGAATAAGGTCGTCTAACCACTTATACCGCACAAGGAACGGCGTAAAAAATAAAAACAATTCTTCACCTGCTGCTAATTTGCTCATTCTGCCTCACAAAGATCGCAGTATTGTTCGGCTCACATTTATCCTGCGCTCTGCGCTGAGTGCTTACATCGGGGTTTCTGTGTAAATCTCTGAAACACGTGATTCAGGCGGAACCCCTGGCGGAAGATTCCCTATAACGAGGCAGATGGAGGCACTGAGGACGCCGTCTGGCCTGTGTCCATCTTTTTAGGCGAGCATAAAAGTGCCATCGTCACAGTTCTGTGCAATTTTGAAAAGGACAACGCTGAACAGAGGCCAGACGGGGTCCAGAGTAACTCTGCTGCCTCATTATAGTGAATCCTCGTGGGTTTCATCTGAATCGCGTCACTCAGAGATTTAGATGGAAACCCCGATAAAAGTGCTCAGCGTAGAGCGCCAGATAAATGTGATCAAAAATGTTCCTAACAAAAGCTTCAAATCAATCCACAAAAAAAACAAGTCCCCACTCAGGTCCGTCATCTGTCAAAGGAATTATAGGGGCTTTCACGTTACTGGTAGCACAACGGCTCTGGAAAAGTGCTATGGCTCCTTGCCCCCCAAAAGAAATTCAGCAAATTCAGAGCTCCCAAATCCAAATGCCCTCTCCCTTCTGAGCCCCAGTGTGCCTAAACCACACTTAGGCCACGGCCCCACTATCAGTATTTGGTCAGTATTCGGTCAGTATTTTTTCTCAGGAGTGGGAGCCAAAACCAGGTGAGGAACAATCAGAGAAAAGGTATAATAGAAACAAGTCACCAATTCTGCATTTATCACCCACTCCTAGTTTTGGCTCCCACTCCTGAGAAAAATACTGACCAAATACTGATAGTACGGCCGTGGCCTTAGCATCCACATGTTTGGCATTTCTGTAGCGATGAGAGCTTGCCTAACTTACGGGTGCATGTCTCCAGAAGCACAAGCTGGGCACAACGTACTGGTCACTAGAACGTACTGGTCACTACATTGGCAGTTTGCAATTTTCACTCAACAACATCCACTGCTGCTTGTTTCTGGAAAAGACCCATAGAGTCAAAATCGTCACTACACCTGTTGATAAATTCCCAAAGGGGGATCATTTACAAAATGGGGTCATTTGAGGGGGGATTCTGCTACTCTAGCACTTAGGAGCTGTGTATATGGAGTCCGCATACTATTCTAGAAAAATCTGCACTCCAGCTGGCAAGTAGCGCTCCATCCCTCCCGAGTCTCGCCGTGTGGCTAAGCAGTACTGCACAGCCACATATGGGGTATTTCTACATTCAGCAGAAATTGTGGGACAAATTTTGGTGGCATTTTTACCCATTTCCCAGTGTAAAAATGTAAAATCCGGGGTTAAAACTAATTTTTGGTGGTAAAAATATAATTATTTTTTTCTTAACTCCCCAATGGTATAACATTCTGTGACAGACTTGTGGTGTCAATATGATAATTGCACCCCTAGTTGAACTCATTGAGAGGTGTAGTTTGTAAAATGGGGTCTTTTATGGGGGTCTGCTGTTCTGGCACCTCAGGGGCTCTGCCAATGTGACATGGCACCCTCAAACCAGTCCAGAAAAATCTGAACTCCAATATGGTGTTTCTTCCCTTCTGGGCTTTGCACTGTGCATCAAAAGTAGTTTTCGACCACTTATGGGGTATCGGCATGCACAGGAAAAATTGCACAAAAATTTTGGGGTCCATTTTCTCCTGCTATCCTTGTGAAAATTAAAAAAAATTGGAGATAAAAACATTTTTGGGAGAAAAATATATATTTTTTCATTTTTACAGATCCACGTTGTAAAATTCTGCGAAGCAGCTGTGGGTTCAAGATGCTCACCACACATCTAAGTAAATTTCTTGAGGGGTCTAGTTTCCAAAATGGGGTCACTTGTGGGGGTTTTCCACTGTTTAGGCACATCAGGGGCTCTCCAAGCGCGATATAACACCTGCAGACCATTCCATCAAAGTCTGCGTTCCAAAATGTCACTCCTTCCTTTCTGAGCCCTACTGTGCATCCAAACAATAGTTTTCCCCCACATATGCTCAGGAGAAATTGCATAACAAATTTTGGGGTCCATTTCCTCCTGTTACCCCTTTGGAAATAAATTTTAAAAAATAGGGATAAAAAAACATTTTTTGTGGGGAAAAAATTGAGTTTTTTATTTTCACGGCTCAACGTTATAAGCTTCTGAGAAGCACTTGGGGGTTCAAGGTGTTGATCACACATATCGATAAGTTCCCTGATGGGTCTAGTTTCCAAAGTGGTGTCACTTGTGGGGGGTTTCCGCTGTTTAGGCATATCAGGGGCTCTCAAAATGTGACATATTCCAGCAAATTTTGCATTCAAAAAGTCAAATGGCGCTCCTTCCTTTCCAAGCCCTGCTGTGCGCCCAAACTGTAGTTTTTCTTCGCATATTTGATATCAGCGTACTCAGGACAAATAGCACAACAAATTTTATGGTGCCATTTCTCCTGTTACCCTTATGAAAATGCAAAATTTGGGGCTGAAAAACATTTTTGTGGGAAGAATGTGACAATTTTATTTTTACGGCTCAATGTTATAAACTTCGGTCAGGCACCTGGCGGTTCAAGGTGCTCACCACACATCTAGATAAGTTCCCTGGAGGGTGTAGTTTCCAAAATGGTGTCCCTTGTGGGGGGTTTCCACTGTTTAGGCACATCAGGGGCTCCCCAAACGCAACATGGCGTCCGCTAATTATTCCAGCAAACTTTACATTCAAAAAGTCAAATGGCGCTCTTTCCCTTTCGAGCCATGCTATGAGTCCAAACAGTGATTTTCCCCATATATGATGTGTTGGCATGCTCATAAGCAATTGCACAACAAATTTTATGGTCCATTTTTTCTTGATACTCTTGCAAAAATAAAAAAAATTGAGTCTGTGTTGTTTCGTTTCCCTGTTGTTCTTTCTGAATATTTTTTAAAAAATTGACAACTGGCCATTACCATTCCCAATGTCAAAGGGGTGTGAAACTGGCACTGATTGAACAATATTAGACTGCTTAGGGACACCCCCCCAAATCCCAACTAGTACCATCCAGTTATCATTTATTGATAGATTTCAAGGACTAACAGAGGAACCGTGCAATACAGAGTTATAAGAAAAGATGCTCTAGAATTGTAATATTATGGGAAATACAAATATTTACTAGAGCAGACATGTTAGTAGAGATAACAAGTATTTAAGCAAATGTCATATTCTTCACATGACAGGAGTAGAACCTTGCTCTGATGTGGGTCTCTCTCTGTTTATTAGTATTCGGCCGAGTCATGTAATGACATGTTTTTATGTCTGACTGATGTCTTCTCTGTGACACCTGGGAAAATGTCAGATAGGCTCATTATTTTCATTACATTGTTTTTTTTATCCTGTCATTTTTCTAAGTGGCTTATTTAGACATCTATTTTACTCTTCTATGTTAGCCCATGTAAATAAGGTCAGGTTCAGACGAGAGAATGAAAAATAGTCCGAGTTTCATTCCCAAAAAATGGACGACTTTCATCGTAATGTCGTCTGTATTCCATCCGTGTGTCATCCGTATGTTCGTATTTTACATCTGTATGGTATTCGTTTTTACACATCAGCAGCTAATAAAATTTACAGTTACAATACAGAAATACAGCTTCCTATGCTAATAATTGCAATTGTCCATAAAAATTGAATGTCATACGGATAGTCCGTAACGGATCCATTTTCGTAAGACTTCAATGAGCAAGTCTTATCCGAAATTCTGAAGAGACTAGATTGCTATTTTCTTTTCCCGTGAACACACGGTCCGTGGGAAAAAAACTGTACAGCCCTAAGAAATAACATTGGTCCGTGAGCTGTCCGTGTGCTTTCTGATCTTAACACGGATAGCACACATTTGTATAATACACTTATCTGAACGAGCCCTAATCACGTATATGGAAGGTTCAATTGGGATATTTTTCTTTGTTTATATGTTATGCATAGAAAATTATATTCTAATTAAATTTATGTTAAATCCACCAAATTCTGACCTAATACAAGTAGGACATATTGAACTTTCCATGATATTGAAATAACTCATCAGAGTAAACTTGGAATAATATGAGACGTTGGCTCGCAGGATAATCTATTATCACGCTGGTGCACACTTATTACATATTTGTGAAAGTTGCAGATAAACTCAAATTATGTCTGTGTTTTGTAACCTTACCCTTCATCTGCTGACACTTATCTTCTTTTTGGTGGGGTGTTTAGTGTACTGGTTGCAATAGGAATGCAATTGGGTGTTTTTCACGTGTTTACAAGGATCCATTATGTAACAGAGGAGTGCAATAGTGTAGTAATTCAAATTAGACTAAGTTCACATTAATACACTGCTCTCTGACTATTACTACGTCTGGGTTTCTGTTGAATCCCTGAAAAACTGTATTCCTACATGCAAATTGCCTCTTATTCCTACAGAAACACCAATAGAGTCCCGACGTAGCCATTCACTTGAATGAAGCCTACAGAGTCACTGTGGACACTCTTTGGCCCCCATCCTGGAAATATTTGTCCTTTTCAGACATTCAGAATGACTGATCTAGCCAATCACTTGAATCAAGCCAACAGAGTTGCTGTGGACACTATCTGGTCTCCGTTCTGGCAGTATTTGTCTTTTTCAGACACGCATAAAAATGTAACCACCAGGATGATGTCCCAGTGATTCTGTTGGCTTCAGTCGAGTGAATTTCTCCTTCGGGACTCTTAAGGGTTCCTGTCAGTGTTTTAGGAATTCCAACAGAAACCTTGACGTAGTGCTCGACGGAGAGCACTCTATCAATGTGAACATATATTTATTAGTGCAATATTGTAAACTCATAAATTTCCCAAATTCATATAATATATGTATCCACTGACAGACAGAGACAGAAGTGGGCCCCTGTTCAAGAACAATATATAGGCCCTTTGCAGTCCAACAGCTCATCATAATGCACAATTTCACCTGTTTTGGAGGTGGTGATGGGCCCTGTGCCTCTTGGGCCCTGTTTGTATCTTAGTGTATCCTATGGCTGCAGACTTCTCTGGGATTATAAGGCTGTTAGTTAAAATGTAAACAAATTAACACATTACATGCCTTTCTCTAACTTAGGTAGTGTTTCCTTGTTTAAAGGGGTTGTCAGGCCTTAGGGTTCAAGTCTGCTGTCACTCTATGTGACTGCAAACTTGTGAATCCTCACATCGCGCACTGCGTGCTGTGAGGATTCTCCGGTGTTGACGCTAGGAGCTGTAGATGCGATTTGCATACATGCGGTCACATGCCAACTAGATGGGCGCAGCCTTGCTCCATGCAAGTGTATGGAGAGAGGCTCGGCATAGTCTAGTCGGCATGTGGCTGGAAGTATGCAAATCGTATACTTGCAGTCACTTAAATGCCCGCTCCCAGCACTGGAGAATCCTCACAGTGTGCAGTGCGCACAATGTGACGACTCACAAGTCTGCAGTCAAATAGAGTGACTGCAGACTTGTACCCACAGGCCGGACAAAACCTCTAACATTTCACTAGGTTTGCAATATGAATAACAACCTCATTTCCTTTCTGTTTGTCTCATTAAGTAAATATTTCCAACCAGTTCTTTGCCAAAATCTACATATTAGGGACATGCACCATTTACATTAAAACCTTGCTCAACATTGACCCTAGTGCGGCATATGACCAATATTCTGTATCTTCAGTCGGCCCTTGTTACAGGCAGTTTCTCTGCCCTAGTAAAAGGACCCAAACTGTAATCCACTACAAGTCTGTGAATGTTGCAAACAATCTGTTGTGTCCCACTATTTCCTTTATTATTTTGTCTTTACACTTTGGATATGTAAACACATTTAGTATTTGCAGCAGATTTTTCTGTATGTTAGGCTATGTGCCCACGTTGCGGACCTGAAGCATATTTTTTACGCTTCTCCCTGGCGGGAAAATCGCATGCGGATATTACATGCGGTTTTCCCGCCAGGTAGAAGCGTTTGTGAGGCGTCTTTGCATGCATTTCCGCATGCGGGTTATCAAGCACTTCTCCAAGCATCACTTGGAAAAGTGCTTGACAACTTGTTCAGAATGGTAAAAAATAAAAAAATAAACTTTATACTCACCTTCCGATGCATTCTCTGCCCCGTCCGGAGTCTTGAGCGGCTCACGCTGTTGTGTGCAGGACCTGCGGTGACGTCATTGAGTCATGTGGTGGGTCACATGACTCAATGACGTGGCAGGTCCTTCAGACAACAGCACGACGGAGGGAAAACATCAGAAGATAAGTATAAACTTTATTTTATTCTTTTTTTTACAGGTTCTTTGGTACCCAGGTCTGGATGAGAGTCTCCTCTCATCCAGACTTGGGTACCATCCGCACATTGATTCCGCTGCGCTTCCGCAAAATTAATGAACATGCTGCGGATTTTTGACCGCAGCATATACGCTGCGGAAAAATCCGCAGCATGGGCATTGACATTGCGGAATGCCATTGGGGACCATGGGGTGCGGATCTACATGCGTTTTTCAAGCGTTTACGCTGCGGAAATTCCGCAGCATATACGCTTGAAAAACGCTACGTGGGCACACAGCCTTAGTGTTGGTAGGAAAAACGCTGCATAATATACACGCGTTTTGACTATATGTTTTTTTGCATTTTTCCCCATTCATTTGAATGTGTGAAAAATGCTGCAAAAATGTAGCGCCCCGAGGGTTCGGCCGCTACAGGGCTATTGCACCTCTGCCAGAGGTGTGATATTCCACTCCCGGGTAAGGATGGAGTGTGGACCAGGGCTCGGTTAGCTGCATGCATCACACACACCCCATTTCCAGGGGACAGCTCAATGGTGCTCCCATTAGTACAGTAATGCAGGCACGACAGATCATGTCCCTGGCTGGAGTGGGGAGGGGGGGAGGAAAACCCAGTGATGTAGGAGCAGGAGGGGACGGTTTCTGGGGATAGGTAGGAGCCCATTGGTTGCAAGTCACCTGGGCTCATACACTAGGGGAAGGTATATAAGGTGGGCACCATCTTAGTTCTGGGTCAGTTCAGTCAGGAGGAGAAGAGAAGAGGAGTTCAGCCAGAGAGGGCTGACAGGGAGCTGTGGCTCAGTCTGGGCCCAGCTCCACGAGGCAGGCCTAAGAGGAAGGCCAGAGCTAGCAGAAAGGAACAGAAACAGAAAGGAACAGAAACAGAAAGGAACAGCAAAGAAAGAGAAGTACCCAAAGTGTAGAAGGGCCCAGAGACACGAAAGCAGAAGGAACCCTAAGGACCCAGGAGATTACGGGTGACGGGTTGGCAGAACAGGGTACCGGATCCCAAGTTGGTGGAGGCAACTAATCCTTAACCAAGGACCGGCGGTCGTGATCATTTACTGGTTTGACCCCTCACTACACCTACTAGGAAGGCATACCACATAGGGTCAGGGAAGTGGACACCCAGTCCTCCCAGGAGAAGACCCGAGGCAGCTGGACAGAAGTAGTGTCACTAGTGGGGCACGGCTGACGAAAGGATAGAAGGGAGTCCTGTGCCACACTCCGGAATTGCCTGGGGGTTGATCGAGCCCCCTGCCTGGTGGACGCAGCACGGCTCAGGCGGTCCTATCTGTGCACAAGTGACCTGGATGAGAACTGTGAGTAAAGAACCTGAACTGCAACACCTTGTCTCTGTGCTTTCTCACCGCGTCAGCACTACTAGTACTGGGACGCCCCGCACCACAACCACCATCATCACTCTACACTGCCCTGAGGCTATACTCCTCCCGTGGGGAGTTGTACTACACTCTGCTGCACCCACAACACCAGCCTCAGCGGTCTGCCCTGCAGCAGCGGTTCATCCTGACCGCAATCCACGGATGGCGTAGTCGGACATTTAATCATTAAACCACATAAATAGACTGCCACTGGTTTGACCACCCTGAGCCACGGGACCAGGTCACCGCCACGGAGACTACAACCCCCAGAGACCCGGCTCCGGGTAACCCACACACGTGCACACACGGCCCAGAGGGCGAGTCAACTTTGGCGTAGTCGGCAGGATCGTTACCGACCCGCCACAAGCGGGTATTGCGTGCCTGAGAAAGACTGTACACGTACCTTAAAAGGAGGTTTCCCGCCATCCGGAGCCGTTTCCCGCCATTTTCAGTCGTTTCCCGCCATCTTCAGCCGTTTTTCCCGCCATCGGACGCCATCTTCGGGACGCCGCGCGGGAAGAAGAGGGGCGTGGACGTCAAAAACACGCAAAGTCCGAAGCCCCGCCCCACGTGCTGACGCCGTACAAGGTCCTGGAAGGAGCCCAGCGAGCGTTGACGTCAGCAGCGCGCGACGCCAGGTCCTCAACGCAGACCATCGTCAGCGGAGCCGCGGCCTACAGAAGAGGATCGCCGGAAGGTAGGCCACGGTTAACCAGGGGGGAGGAAGACATCAGGAGTGGAGGGCAAGATGGCGGACCGGCAGCAGACTAAGCTGCCCAGCATCGGCAGTGCCCCAGCCGTCGCGGACCCCAACCAGCGCCAGTAGAAGACGAGTGACACAGGAGCGGTCGCGGGATCAGGTAAGAGGAGTCTCCCTGTCCCGGATGCTGCCAGCGTCAGCCTGCTCCCAGGCCCCCTGGTGGAGCCGCCGATCCCAGCGTCATCAACAGCGGCCCTCTCCAGGTCCGGTCGCAAGGCCTGATCTCCGCAGGCGCCTCCCAACCGCGTGCGCCCCCGGCCTCGAAACCACCACCCCTTGGGACTGACCTGTACAGCCAGTTCGCCGGACCTGATGGAGAGCCGGTCCCCGAATCAGAGCCAGAGTACCAAGAGGACCCGGACGGGTCTGAAGATCACCACCATGAGGAACAAGGCGCATATGGAGGACGTCGCTTACAGTAAAGCGGAAAAGCGTCAGTGTATATAGTTACCCGACAGAGTACATGGGACTGTTTCAAATTTGAGTGTGGTCCCCGTTGAGACTGTTATGGGACTGTTAACAGTGCAAAGTTATCCCTTTTCCCTAACCTGGCTGAGGACTGAGAACAGCCATCCCTTTTCCCTAATCTGGCTGGGGACTGAGAACAGCCATCCCTTTCCCTACCTGGCCGAGGACTGAGAGCGGCCATCCTGTAAATAGTTGCGCTTCCTAAAGCGCCCCCTACTGGTTTTATAAAAAAACTGCACCGTCTACCTCAAAGGAGGTTGTTGCCCCCTTCAGAAGAAAAAGAATACCTGGTCGCAAGTTGCACAGCGGCCAGTACCCAAGAATATGTTTTACCTGAGAATGTTTTATACTGAAAAGTTTTATATGCTGCTAAAAGAGTTTTATGGTATTTTATATGTGTGAAGAAAGTCTTATAATATTTGTTAAAAGAGAAAAGTGTACCAGTAACGTTAAAGGAGAAAAGTGCCTCCCATAAAGGGAGGGGTTAAATGGTTATTGTCTTATATGCGAATGCATTCTAAAAATTTTGCATGTTTTTGAATTGTTTTTACTCTTTTCCAGCCCGAGGACGTGCTGTGGTTTACCAGGGGAAAATGTAGTGCCCCGAGGGTTCGGCCGCTACAGGGGTATTGCACCTCTGCCAGAGGTGTGATATTCCACACCCGGGTAAGGATGGAGTGTGGACCAGGGCTCGGTTAGCTGCATGCATCACACACACCCCATTTCCAGGGGACAGCTCAACGGTGCTCCCATTAGTACCGTAATGCAGGCACGACAGATCATGTCCCTGGCTGGAGTGGGGAGGGGGGAGGAAAACCCAGTGATGTAGGAGCAGGAGGGGACGGTTTCTGGGCATAGGTAGGAGCCCATTGGTTGCAAGTCACCTGGGCTCATACTCTAGGGGAAGGTATATAAGGTGGGCACCGTCTTAGTTCTGGGTCAGTTCAGTCAGAAGGAGAAGAGAAGAGGAGTTCAGCCAGAGAGGGCTGACAGGGAGCTGTGGCTCAGTCTGGGCCCAGCTCCACGAGGCAGGCCTAGGAGGAAGGCCAGAGCTAGCAGAAAGGAACAGAAACAGAAAGGAACAGCAAAGAAAGAGAAGTACCCAAAGTGTAGAAGGGCCCAGAGACACGAAAGCAGAAGGAACCCTAAGGACCCAGGAGATTACGGGTGACGGGTTGGCAGAACAGGGTACCGGATCCCAAGTTGGTGGAGGCGACTAATCCTTAACCAAGGACCGGCGGTCGTGATCATTTACTGGTGCGACCCCTCACTACACCTACTAGGAAGGCACACCACATAGGGTCAGGGAAGTGGACACCCAGTCCTCCCAGGAGAAGACCCGAGGCAGCTGGACAGAAGTAGTGTCACTAGTGGGGCACGGCTGACGAAAGGATAGAAGGGAGTCCTGTGCCACACTCCGGAATTGCCTGGGGGTTGATCGAGCCCCCTGCCTGGTGGACGCAGCACGGCTCAGGCGGTCCTATCTGTGCACAAGTGACCTGGATGAGAACTGTGAGTAAAGAACCTGAACTGCAGCACCTTGTCTCTGTGCTTTCTCACCGCGTCAGCACTACTAGTACTGGTGACGCCCCGCACCACAACCACCATCATCACTCTACACTGCCCTGAGGCTATACTCCTCCCGTGGGGAGTTGTACTACACTCTGCTGCACCCACAACACCAGCCTCAGCGGTCTGCCCTGCAGCGGCGGTTCATCCTGACCGCAATCCACGGGTGGCGTAGTCGGACATTTAATCATTAAACCACATAAATAGACTGCCACTGGTTTGACCACCCTGAGCCACGGGACCGGGTCACCGCCACGGAGACTACAACCCCCAGAGACCCGGCTCCGGGTAACCCACACACGTGCACACACGGCCCAGGGGGCGAGTCAAAAACACTGAAAGAATTGACATTCTGCAGATTTGAAAAAATGCATTAATGCAAATCCTAAGGCAAAAATAATCAGCAAGTGCATGAGATTTCAGAAATCTCATTCATTTTTGCTGATACTATAAAACAAGCATTTTTTTCCACAGAAAAAAAAATGGGGCAAAAATTCAGCATGTGAACATGACCTTAAACTCCCACAATAGCCAGCCAGCCCCTGTTCAACACATACAGAGGGCCACATACTATCTAAAGTCAGAAGCCACCTATCTTGGCAGCATTGGCCAACCGTCTTATGTGTAAGGGGTCCTCCTGACTCTCGGAAGAATGGGGCTTGATGAATTTCAATATCCAATTCAGTTATTCCGAAGGAAGATAAGCCACCACAAATGGAGTCTGATAGCAGCTTACAAATGTGGGGTTATGGACTGTCTTACCCTGTTCCTGTTAATAAAAAGGGGGCACTTCCTGGTAGTGCTAGCGGCTAGGAGTACTGCTCAGAGAGAGTTAATGAAGTGCATAGTGAAGGTCAAATTCAGGTGCGGTGGATTGCTAGGGGCAGCATTGGCCAACCGTTCGAGGCAGTGGGAGGCCTAATAGAGTTCCATCATGGATATTCCTGCAACACCTGGAGCCTAGGGCTCGGACCAGGTACTAATGAGCAGGCATGGTCTTCTGACATCACGAGGTCGGTTGATGTGAAATTACGTGGGAGGCAGGTGGCCAGTCCCGGGTGCACTGCCGTAGTGAACAACGAATCCTTGAGGCTGATGGAGTCAGCAGGCTTGCGGGTAGTCCAGGACGAACGGGTAGCAGGGATGAAGAGGAGTTGTGTCTAGGAGGAAAGAAACGTGAATTGCTGTGCCCTATCCTACATATAACCACCTAATGAACTTGTACTGTCTAGTAAACGTTTGCCTGTTGTAAAGAACTTGGTGTCCTCTGAATTGTGTGTGGTGGCTCTGGAAGACGGAACCTGGAGGCAGCGGAAGCCTGGGGGCAGCGGAGGCCTGCGGCCTACAAGTGAGTGTAATGCACCCCACACACTACAGCACACTGGGACACCCATTGTCTTTAAAGTGCCAGCTCAGTCATGACTACTGCTCTGTAGCAGCTGAACGAGTGGTGGACAGCCATGTAAGGCATATGGGCACCTTTTAGGCTCTCTTCACATCTGCATTATGTTGTCACACAAGGTGTGGGAAAGACTTAGTGCAACACAAAGGGAAGAGGGAAAGGGAGCCCAGACTCTAGGGAAAGGGGGGAAAGTGGAGACTTCCTAGCTTGATCTAGCGTCACCCTGTCTCCCCTAACATCACTGTATTGGCCCTTAACCAATCAAAGCACGCGTACTTCGCCCTGTCTTTCCCTGGCGTTAGGCTCAAGCTAGAGAAGGGAGGAGATGAGCACTAGTCGATCTCCACTAAACACTATAGACAACAAGGAAGGACAAACAGAGGAAAAGTGCTTAGCTTTAGATGACTCCAGACAAATGCACAAACACGTCCTCAAGCTCCAGAGAGGAAAAGGTACTGCTCTTTGTAAGCCTTCACAAGGAATAATGAATATCGCTGGCACCTCCCTCTAGAACACAGCAGGTATTTTATACCCCAGGCCAGGGAGTTAAGTAGCCAGAGGGAGGTAGCTGCTGAGTCCTAGAGACAACCTCTAAGAAGATGTCTGTAATGCCAAACATAGAGATCTCGGCAACCAACTGCAGGGCGACTGTCTGTTACCTCTGACACACCCGTGAGATATGTATTTTCTGTCAGAGGTTCTCATTTTTATGATGGCAAGACTAGCACAGTTAACAAAAAAGGAAAGAAGTCAATCAGTGCTCGCCCTTTTACATCAGCACAATGTGTATGGGTACAAATAGTCATTGATAAAATTGCTCCATCCCCATATAGTTTGCATATTGTCAGCAACTCATTCCCTGTTCACACAAAGTGCTGTGCTGCCATCCAACTATGGTTTTTAGGCTCACAGAAGAGATGATCTGCCAATGAATGAGTATGAGTGCCTGTTTGTCCGCTGGTCACTGCCATGGTTACACAGGCAAAGGATCAGACCTTCTAAAAGAGCATTTAGGGCATATGTTTACATGGGATAAATTCTTTGCAAAAATGTCTGTGGTGGAATATCTGTACCATACATTATAACAATATTGTGTCAGAGACAGCAGTCAATAAGTGACTCCTCTGGGCCTCCACCCTGTAGAAGGCCATCATAAACCCCACTGTCTTACACATACAGAACACCTCCTGTAGCCACCAGGATTTCTCCTGCGACCACAGCTTTCACAATAATTCCCTTTGTCTTTTCATGATAAAGAATTTAAAACATTCTGTAATTACTTTGCAGCTGAGGATAGAAAATATAGAATTAACTTTTTCTATTAAGATTTGATTACTAGGAAAAAAGTGTAGGGTTGTGTTGTCATGTAATGCCAGTGTTTGGCTACTTTGCGATGTGCACTTGTTTGGATAAATAGAAAGCAATTCTAGACTCCTTTCTTCAAGTGTTTTTGCTGCTGCGCCATTTAGCAGGGTGACATGTGAGGCCTTGTCTTGATTATCCATCAACGGTAAGAAAGGGAAAAAGCAAAACAACCCTCCCACACTGTTCATGAGCCTGCCCGGGGCTCTCAGCCTTGGCATGGCTCCGCTGTTTATCTACTATTGGCTCCCTGCAACACACCTCTGGAATGTCTTTCAGAAGACAGCGAGCTATATCTGTATTTACCAGCGAGGCGAGGGTGAAAGAGTAGTAATGATACTAATCGCCTGCTTCTGCTTGCTGTTTTCTGCATTCTGTGCTGCCATAAAAGCAATGTGAAATCACATAAAGAGCTGTGACTTGTTAAAAATGTGCACAGCATCGTATCGTGACAAAGAATTTGGTTTATAAGGGCTGTTATTTTCTTTCTTATTTTCTCTCTCACACCACTAGTAAAAGATCTGTGGTCACAGATAAGGCATTCTGCAGCTTAAAGTACATTCAATCTACCTGTAGTAACTTAGGTTGCATTTACTCTATCAATGATGAGCATTCGGCATTTTCTGTTCTGAAAGTGCGGCTCCCAAGACAAAATGAGCTCAGTCAGCCGTCTGTCAGTCAAAAGTGCGGGGGCGTGCTTACAGCCGCTGAACACAGTGTTGACTGTAGCCACGCCGGTACGCCTTTATGACTGAAAGCCGGCAGCTCCCAGGAGGAATAAAGTTAATTTTCTCCCAGGACCAGTGCTTTCAGTACGGTGGCTGTGCACCTTCCTAATTATATTTACCTGCAGATTAACCTTACAAAGCAGGTTGATAGTGTTATTCGACGTGACAGATTCTCTTTATCTTAGCAGGTTTACTAAAATATGAGTTAGCAATATACACTTACTATATGCAAAACAATATACATCAGAACCTCACTATGACCCTATCATAAATTTTAAAAAAACCATACTGATATTAGAGGTTATGTGACCTACTTTTGTGACCACGGTTTCTATAGCAGGCATTGCTTTGCTTGCCATCTCTATGCACCATATTACCCAAAGCCACATGCAGTGGTTAATAGAGGAGCAACTGAGAGGGATTAGATAATCATTTGTATGTTAGCTAGTAATTGCATTTTTGTTAAGCTTATCTTTCATATGAAAAAAAGAATTGTCACGGATAACAGCCATGGGGAGTTGCACAGATCCCACCGCTGCCACCAGTTGTCACAGATAACAGCCGGGGGGTCACACAGATCCCACTGCTGTCAACAATATGTCAGGGATACGCAACTCCGCTGCCTCCAGTCATCAGAACAATTACGCAATTGGCTGACTAGTGACGGACGAGGCTGCAGCTGCTTCCACTACTAGGCCAATTATTCGGAAACTCCCAATGAGCGTATGGTATATACTGATTCTAAGGCATGGAATATGTATATATATATATATATATATATATATATATATATATACAGTACAGACCAAAAGTTTGGACACACCTTCTCATTTAAAGATTTTTCTGCATTTTCATGACTAAGAAAATTGCACATTCACACTGAAGGCATCAAAACTATGAAATGGTCTTCCAACAATCTTGAAGGTGTTCCCAGAGATGCTTAGCACTTGTTAGCCCTTTTGCCTTCACTCTGCGGTCCAGCTCACCCCAAACCATCTCGATTGGGTTCAGGTCTGGTGACTGTGGAGGCCAGGTCATCTGGCGTAGCACCCCATCACTCTCCTTCTTGGTCAAATAGCCCTTACACAGCCTGGATGTGTGTTTGGGGTCATTGTCCTGTTGAAAAATAAATGATGGTCCAACTAAACGCAAACCGGATGGAATAGTATGCGGCTGCAAGATGCTGTGGTAGCCATGCTGGTTCAGTATGCTTTCAATTTTGAATAAATCCCCAACAGTGTCACCAGCAAAGCACCTCCACACCATCACACCTCCTCCTCCATGCTTCACGGTGGGAACCAGGCATGTAGAGTCCATCCGTTCACTTTTTCTGTGTCGCACAAAGACACGGTGGTTGGAACAAAAGTTCTCAAATTTGGACTCATCAGACCAAAGCACAGATGTCCACTGGTCTAATGTCCATTCCTTGTGTTCTTTAGCCCAAACAAGTCTCTTCTGCTTGTTGCCTGTCCTTAGCAGTGGTTTCCTAGCAGCTATTTTACCATGAAGGCCTGCTGCACAGTCTCCTCTTAACAGTTGTTGAAGAGATGTGTCTGCTGCTAGAACTCTGTGTGGCATTGACCTGGTCTCTAATCTGAGCTGCTGTTAACCTGCGATTTCTGAGGCTGGTGACTCGGATAAACTTATCCTCAGAAGCAGAGGTGACTCATGGTCTTGCTTTCCTGGGGCGGTCTTCATGTGAACCAGTTTCTTTGTAGCTCTTGATCGTTTTTGCAACTGCACTTGGGGACACTTTCAAAGTTTGCCCAATTTTTCGGACTGACTGACCTTCATTTCTTAAAGTATTGATGGCCACTCATTTTTCTTTACTTAGCTGCTTTTTTCTTGCCATAATACAAATTCTAACAGTCTATTAAGTAGGACTATCAGCTGTGTATCCACAAGACTTCTGCACAACACAACTGATGGTCCCAACCCCATTTTTAAGGCAAGAAATCCCACTTATTAAACCTGACAGGGCACATCTGTGAAGTGAAAACCATTTCTGGTGACTACCTCTTGAAGCTCATCAAGAGAATGCCAAGAGTGTGCAAAGCAGTCATCAAAGCAAAAGGTGGCTACTTCGAAGAACCTAGAATATAAGACATATTTTCAGTTGTTTCACACTTTTTTGTTAAGTATATAATTCCACATGTGTTAATTCATAGTTTTGATGCCTTCAGTGTGAATGTACAATTTTCCTAGCCATGAAAATGCAGAAAAATCTTTAAATGAGGTGTGTCCAAACTTTTGGTCTGTACTGTATATATATATATATATATATATACACACCCTGGTACGGTCACTGCCAAATCTACAATAACAAAAAGAACTACTACCAGCCACTACCAATCGTTTATACAGGCCGACTGGACACCTGTTAGACGTAGTGTATGGCTTCAGGGGTGTGGTGTACAGAGCAAGAGGAACAGAGTAATTACATTTTATATAATTAATACGGAAAAGTAGAAAATATACAAAGATGATACAAAATGGGAATAAAACAATACAATATATACAATTACATAAAATAAAAATGAATAATGAAAGAGAAGTACTAAATCTGATGGCTCTTATCTTTATGGAGGAAAGCGCGCTGATTAGGAAAATGGAACACTCTCACATCAAACTATGTCTTCCAGAATGAACGATGACAGACACCCAAACTCTAATTTTTATTAGATCACGGTTACACCCACATACCTCCCAGTGGTGAGCTCATATAGGAGCTGGTTGTGGGATGTGCTATTTCTGTTAGAATTTTATGAGATCCCTAACTGTCAGGATATCTTTGCCACTGGAGGTCCCAGGTGGTAAATATTGACATCATGTTTCTTATCGCGATTTTACCTGTCTATAGGGATGAAAGATGTAATTGATAGCACCATCCATTGGCCCAATATTAAGTTGAAGAAGTTCTGCCGACCTTATGGTGATCTGAGTAAATGCGTTATGTTCGTCCCTTTGCTGTGACACTGAAATATATCTCGCATAAATATTGGATTGCTGCAAACCGCAATATTTATCACTAACCACGGGCCCCAAAAGGTCTGAGAAAAACAGAGGAAGCTCCTGTACTTATGTGCCTCTGAATAAGCGAATATCAGTCTTGGTGTCTCTTTCCCAGTGCAAACCTCCCGTGGTCATTACCTGTTCACTGCAGGAGGCCCCATACTTCAATGGGGGCTGAAGTGTCAGCTCCCTCCCACTTCCCCAGTTAGGTCTTTCTCACTTCCCCAATTATAATTAATCTCATATGTTCAATGTGAGGGTAATATGTCCCCTATCCGGAGATGTCTTATGGATTTTAATTTTCTCTATGACAAGAATGTTCTTATCCTGGAAATCGCTATAATTTAATGAGTTATATAGTTTTTTAATAATCATTATTCTTGGTTGGTGGAAACTACAAAGTTTTCAGATAATTTTTGTCCATAGGAGTTGAACAAAGAAAATATATTTGATCTGCAGACAGGTGTGTTTTGTCAGACTCTCTGTTCCATATGTCTCCTGTAGAGTTTTTCCTTTCAGTAATGCCTTTCTCCAGTGCAAACCTTGCAGGGATGGAGGTTATCCTTCATTGCTGTGTTATGACTGAAGAAATAGTCCATCATCTTTGGTTGTTGTCTGTTTTGCAAGGTCTGTTTCGTGCAATGAAAGCAGAACAAAAGATTTCTCCATGTGTATTTTTACTTGCACACTCTGTTGCTAGAAAGCTATGTGTTTTATGCATGAAAGACTCATCTTGAAACTTGAGGTACCGATTATAATTTGTTTTTGCAAAACAAATCTAAAATAAAAGTGTTATTTCAATTTCTGGATACCTCAAGAACATAGCATTCTGCTTTTGGGCATCTAACATAAGGTTCTCCTGCTGACTAGGATCCCTTTGTCTTGTGACCTACTGGCAGTCACCTACTGGTGATGGCAGGTATGTGACACAAGGCTAAGGGTCAGCTACTATGATAAAAAGAAATAGTTTTGAAATAAAGGATAATTTTATTAACCCTTCAAAAATTGAATATGATAAAATTCTTTGCTTGCTCTTATTTAGATATTATCTATCTGTTCTCCTGTCACAGTACTGAGCATTGTTGATTACTCAGATTACTTAGAAAAATGTGCTTGTCATGGCTGAAGGATAGCTACAGTTGTACAAACAGTATCACAAACTTGCCCTCATTTACCCCTGACATACTGTAAACCATCTGCATATAGAAACAGGATTTGGTTAAACATTTCTAGCATTTAATGTATTCAGTATAGCATGTAACCTTCGCTGGGCCATATAAACTGATGTTTATATTTGGCATTAAAGGGATATCTGGAGGTAGGAGAAAAAGTAACAAACATTTGTAAACAACATTAGGTCTCCTTCCAACAAAAGTGTGCATATACTGAAAGGACTAACTACAGTGGCATGTAAAAGTTTGGGCACCCCTGGTCAAAGTTACTGTTATTGTGAACAGTTAAGCAAGTTGAAGATGAAATGATCTCTAAAAGGGCTAAAGTTAAAGATGACACATTTTCTTTGTATTTTAGGCAAAAAATAAATAAATTATCTTTACATTTTAAAAATTCCAAAAAGGAAAGTGGGCCGATGCAAAAGTTTGGGCACCCCTGGTCAAAGTTACTGTTATTGTGAACAGTTAAGCAAGTTGAAGATGAAATGATCTCTAAAAGGGCTAAAGTTAAAGATGACACATTTTCTTTGTATTTTAGGCAAAAAATAAATAAATTATCTTTACATTTTAAAAATTCCAAAAAGGAAAGTGGGCCGATGCAAAAGTTTGGGCACCCTGCATGTTAGTACCTAGTAGCACCCCTCTTTGAAAGTATCACAGCTTGTAAATGCTTTTTATAGCCAGCCAAGAGTCTTTCAATTCTTGCTTGAGGGATTTTCATCCATTCTTCCTTGGAAAATTCTTCCAGTTCTGTGAGATTCCTGGGTCGTCTTGCATGCACTGCTATTTTGAGGTCTAGTCACAGATTTTCAATGATGATATTCAGATCAGGGGCCTGTGAGGGCCATTGTAAAACCTTCAGCTTGCTCCTTTTGAGGTAGTCTATTGTGGATTTTGATGTGTGTTTAGGATCATTATCCATTTGTAGAATCCATCCTCTTTTCAACTTCATCTTTTGTACAGCTGGTGTTATAGTTGCATCAAGAATTTGTTGAAATTCTTCCCTCTACCCGTGAAATGTTCCCTGTGCCGTTGGCTGCAACATAACCCCAAAGCATGATTGACCCACCCCCATGCTTAATGGTGATGAGATGTTCTTTTCATTCTGTGCCCTTTTTTCTCCACACATACCTTTTGATCATTGTAGCCAAAGAGTTCTATTTTAACATCATCGGTCCACAGGACTTGTTTCCAAAATGCATCAGGCTTGTTTAGATGTTCTTTTACATACTTCTGACACTGAATTTTATGGTGATGATGCAGGAGAGGTTTTCTTCTGATGACTCTTCCATGAAGGCCATATTTGTACAGGTGTATCTGAACAGTAGAACAATGTACCGCAACTCCAGAGTCTGCTAAATCTTTCTGAAGGTCTTTTGCAGTCAAGCGGGGGTTCTAATTTGCCTCTCTAGCAATCCTACGAGCAGCTCTCATTGAAATTTTGCTTAGTCTTTCAAACCTTATCTTGACCTCCACTGTTCCTGTTAACTATCATTTCTTAATTACATTTCAAACTGAGGAAAGAGCAACTTGAAAACGCTTTGTTATCTTCTTATAGCCTTCTTCTGCTTTGTGGGCCTCTACCATTTTCATTTTCAGAGTGCTAGGCAGCTGCCTAGAAGAAGCCATGGCTGCTGTTTTTTGGCAGAAGGTTAGAGGAGGCTGTTTTTTTAAAGCTGGGAAATTTGCATCACCTGGCATTTCCTAACAATGATAGTGAACAAGCCATAACCCTAACAGGCTAATTAAAGTCTGAAACCTTAGTAAAAGTTATCTGAGCACATAAATCTCCAAGGGGCCCATTTTTAAAATGTAAAAGATGAAAATATATATATATTTTGCCTAAAATACAAAGGAAACGTGTCATTTTTAACTTTTTAACTTTAGGCCTTTTAGAGATCATTGCATCTTCAACTTGCTTAATTGTTCACAATAACAGTAATTTTGATCAGGGGTGCACAAACCTTTACATGCCACTGTAAGGTGCCATACATAATAGATGGCTTGTTCATCTGACAGCTATCACTCTCAACTGTTCCACACATGAACTTCTTATTCATCCAAAATGTGCTTTCAGTTTGGAGATAGGAGAAAGACGCTGCCAATCACCTCTCATGGCGGCTGATTTGTAATAAGAACAATAGAATTTGGGTTTGAATTCAGACTTCCCAATTCTTCTCTTCACTGACCGATCATCTGGCTGGGGAGCATTGGGAAGCCCAAATAAACATCAGAGAGTTGTGCGACCCTACCAAAATTGGTAGGTTTGGCTAATCTCAGGTGTATGAGGACCTTAGAGGGAACCTGTCACCAGGTTTTCCCCATATAAAGTCAGACCAGCGCCTGTAAGCCCTTATATACAGTATTCTAGAATGCAGTACATATGTCCCCAATCCTCTCTGCAAGACAAAATAAAATAACTTTTATTATACTCACCTATGGAGCGGTCTGGTCCGATGGGCGTCTCTGGTCTTGATCCGGTGCCTCCTCTCTTCTTGTGATTGCTGTCCTCCTTCCCTGCTTCATGTGGATGACGCATCCTACATCATCCACACAGTGTACCCCTTTTCGCTTCTGTGCAGGCGCACTTCTCTCTTACCTGCTCAAGGCAGTGTGCATGTGCCGTTAAAGGCCAAAGAGCGCTGGTGCATGCGCACTACAGTATTTTGCTCTGCCCTCGACAGGGCAGAGAGAAGTGTGCCTGCGCAGGAGCGCAATGGAGGACACTGTGGATGATGTAGGATGCATCATCCACACGAAGCAGAGAAGGAGGATGGTGATCGCAAGAAGAGAGGAGGCGCCCATTGAACCAGACCGCCCAATTGGTGAATATAATAAAAGCTATTTTTTTTGCCTTGCAGAGTGGATTGGGGACATATGCAGCATTCTAGAATGCTATATATGAGGGCTTACAGGTGCTGGCCCTGCTCTACATGGGGAAAACCTGGTGACAGGTTCCCTTTAACATGCCCATCCTGGTTATATCGCCCATGCCACTGGTTTACTCCCTGGTTTGGCCATCACTCTGAAAGAATGCAAATCCATGTACCTTCCTTATTCTTCTTCATCTTTGTTTTCTCTTCTGTGTCAATACGTCACACCACAGGACAAATAATACAGAACTTCCTGTACCTTAGGATGGAGGAGGAGAATGGGGGATTGGCACAGTTTTGGCAGCAAAAGTAATTTAACAAGTGGTCTCTTGTAAAGTGTTTAAATATTTGAAATAATTTTTGTACAGCACGATAATCTATTTAAATGATTGCAGTAGATTGCAGCTTCTGTAGTGAAGACTTCTACTACAATGTTTGGATTGATCATTGGCCCTCCAGTTGCTTTGCTGCAAAGAAATGAAAAAAAAAACATGACTGTGAAAAGGGTTATGCGTTTCTTTAATGCTGAGCCTAAGATTAGATCCCTTCATTGTTTATCAGACAAACTTCATCTCATTTAGATGAACAGGACTGAGTTGTAATACCAGGCACTCTCTCTGCTTAGTACACAGTACAGCTAGAACAATTTATGTATGTACAGTACCGGTCAAAAGTTTGGACATGTCTGTTCATGCAATGGTTTTCCATGTTTTTATTGGAATGTGCACATTGTAGATTTCAGACTGTAGGCAGCAAAACTACGAAGGAATACATATGGAAACAAGGATTAAAAAAATCAAACCAGAATAGGTGTCAAACCTTAGATTCCTCTAAGGGTCCCTGTTTATTCTCATGACAGCTTTAAACGTAATCTGTCAGGTGATTTTTTTCATAGCATACTAAGAGTATCATGAAACAGGGCTTGGGTAGCCCTTTCAGAATAAGTAACGTTTATTGCTGTACCTTGTCCCGTTTTCTTGCTGTAAGCTCCGGACAATTCGAGCGTCAGCTAGTCAAGCGTATGTAAATTAAAAGTAAATATTCACCCCTATCCCACCCATGATCCCACCCACTCCTCTGTGTGCACATCAGTGATAGTTAGGGTGCAGTCAGACTGCCGTATTACTAGCACAAGGATCGCATCGCAGTCCTGAAGCTGGCCGTCGGCTCTCCTGACCGGAGTGTGACAGATGCATAGAAATATATGCTGTTATACTCGGATTCTAGCAATATTCTGGATAGACTGACTTTCAGGTCGTAAACTAATGATGAACTGTCATTTCTCTTTGCTTCGTTGAGTGGTTATTGTCATAGTCTGGCTTAGAACAGATGAGGAATAGGGCTCAGCACTGTATGAAACTGCGTACTCACTGCCTCCGCAAAACACACCTGATAGTTCCAAACAGTTCATGAAGATCAGTAATTCCACAAAAAACTGTTAATGAGGCATACCTGTTCATTGGAAACAATTCCAGATTACTATCTAATGATATTGTTTGAGAGAATACCAAGGTGGGATACGCAATAAAAGAGGGGGACTGTGAGAAAGCTGAGGTTTAACAAATATTCTGGTTTGTTTGACATGTGTTTCTCCACTCATTGTTTCCATATGCGTCACTTTGTGCTTTTGCTACCTTCAGTCTAAATCTACAATGTGCACATTCCAATAAGAACAAGGAAGACCACTGCATGAACGTGTGTCCAAACATTTTACTGCTACTGTAAGTTACCATATAAACTCTATTAGGTATAAAACAGCACTTTAAACTTCTTCTTGAGGTCTAATTTTCAACATTATTTTACATATACACTGAGATAACTTAAAGATATATTATATATGTAACTTTGTAACCACATTGATGTCAGTCTATTTTACAGCCCCAGATATCATATTCCAGGGTGCATATTATCCAATATAAGCCTGATTTGTGCCCAGGATTTAGTCCCTATTACATCAGATTGAAGCCTCTTTTACTGTCCAAAACCGTATTTTAGCAGGTTTCAAATGTATTAGTCCGTGTATATTTTCATTTTATAGGGGCTGATATGGATTTGAGGAACTCCCAGATTACTTACACAGCTTGTGGCTTGTGCTCACACTCAGCTCCTGCCAGCAGATTTCCCCTCTTGTTTCAGATTTTACTGGAAACTCCTACTTTTCTGCTCTTTCATTTGGTTTCATCAGCAAAAGTCAAGGCTTCCAGATGTGCTGAAGCCAAACACACTGTGGGAGAAGTTAAGCAAACATTGCCTTCCAACCACAAGCCTCAGTTTCAAAATCAACTAATTGATAGATTGCTTCATTAAAGTTCCTCAGATTAATATCAGATTATTTATAGCTGTATGAGCAGGCATAGTTGATGCTGGGACCCTTTGATCTTGCATTTCTGTGTACACTTTTTATTCAAAAGTTTTTGAAATAAAGCCATTTACAAACATTGATGGAAAATGTCCTTTTAACACAGGAGTGCAGTGCTAGGAAGGGGCTTTTAGTCAACATCTAAGGGTAAAAATGAGACCTAGTGAGACACAAATAGACCCTGGGACATGTAGTCTAAACATAAAGCATGTCTTCTAGAAACTTTAGGCTGCGTGCCCACGATGCGTTTTTCGTGCGTTTCCGCTGCGGAATTTCCGCAGCGAAAACGCATCAAAAACGCATGGTAATCCGCACCCCATGGTCCCCAATGGCATTCCGCAATGTCAATGCACATGCTGCGGATTTTTCCGCAGCGTTTCTGCAGCGCAAATAAATCCGCAGCATGTTCATTAATTTTGTGGAAGCGCAGCGGAAGCGCCGCCATTGACTTGCATTGAGACGCATAGAATCCGTGTCTGTACATTTGTACACGCGGATTATATGCGTTTCAATGTGCGGATGGTACCCAGTTCTGGAGGAGAGGAGACTCTCATCCAGACCTGGGTACCATTGTACCTGTAAAAAAAAGAATAAAATAACAAATAAAGTTTATATTCACCTGTCCGGCGGCCCCTACAGCGCTTCTCCTTCCAGGACCTGAGATGACGCCGCGGTCATGTGACCGCAGGCTACCTCGCGAGATGAAGCCGGACGAGCGCGACAGCACACGCGGCGGGGGATCGGTGGTAGGTATAGCTTTATGTTTTTATTTTTACGGTCACACTATATAAATCCATGCTGTTTGCATGGATTTATACAGTGTGACCTAGTTGTCAAGCACTTTCCAAGTGATGCTATCGCCTGGAAAGCGCTTGTCAATCTGCATGCGGAAACGCATGTGAACCCGCATGTGAATCCGCATGTATTCTGCAGGAAAAACGCATGCACAATCTGCATGCGTTTTTTCTGCCAGGGAGATGCAGAAATGCTGTAGAAATTTTCTGCTTCATTTCTGCATCGTGGGCACATAGCCTAATTCTAGAAATATAGCGGGCAGTAATAAGGCAGAAATTTCACTCCAGAGCCGGAAATATTATCGCAGAAAGAAAATGGAAGTAGTGACAGCCCAGGTTACACTTTGCATTTTTGATGCCGTTTTTGCTTGTAGGAAGGCGCTCTGAAGATAGGAAATTATAATTAACCCCTTCACCTGCGAGCCTGTTTTCACCTTCCTGACCAGGATAAATTTTACAATTCTGACCAGTGTCCCTTTATAAGGTTAAAACTCTGGAATGCTTCAACTTATCCCAGTGATTCTGAGATTGTTTTTTTGCGACAGATTGTACTTCATGTTAGCGATAATTTAGGCCGATATTTTTTTGTGTTTCTTTTGGAAAATATCAGAATTTTGGTGAAAATTGTGAAAATGTTGCTATTGTCAAACTTATAATTTTTATGCCCTTAAACCAGATAGTTATATCACAAAAAATAGTTAATAAATAACATTTACCACATGTCTTCTTTATATCACCATCATTTTTGAAACATTTTTTTTTTTTTTTAGAAGGGTTAAAATTTAATCCACAATGTTTCAATTTTTCAATAAAATTTACAAAACCAATTTTTTAAGGACCACATCACATTTGAAGTGATTTTGAGGGGCCTATATGACAGAAAATTCCCAAAAGTGACACCATTTTAAAAACTGCACCTTTCAAAGTGTTCAAAACCTCATTCAATAAGTTTATTAACCCTTCAGGTGCTTCACAGGAATTAAAGCAATGTGGAAGGAAAAAATGGAAATGTTACTTTTTCCCACAAAAATGTTAATTTAGCCCCAAATTTTGCATTTTCACAAGGTAACAAGAGAAAATGGACCACAACAGTTGCAATTTCTCCTGAGTACGCTGATACCCCATATGTGGGGGAACACCACTGTTGAGGCGCATGGCAGGGCTAAGAAGAGAAGGAGCACTGTTTCACTTTTTGAATGCAAATTTGGCTGGAATTGAGAGCGGATGCCATGTCACGGTTGGAGAGCCCCTAATGTGCCTAAACAGTGGAAACCCCCCACAAGAGACCGCATTTTGGAAACTAGACCCCTCAAGGGATGTAGTGAGCACTTTTAACCGTAAGGTGATTCACAGAATTGTATAACATTAGGCTGAATAAATTGAAAATTACCATGTTTCCACTACAATGTTGCTTTGGCCGCAAGTTTTCAATTTTCAAAAGGTATAATAAGAGAAAATGAATGGTACAATTTGATGTGCAATGTCTTCTGAGTATGCCAATACCCCATATGTGGTCAAAAACTACTTTTAAGGCACAGTGGAAAGTTCAGAAGGGAATAAGCGCCATATTTTAGTTCAGATTTTGCTCGAATAGTTTGAGGGTGCCATGTCACATTAACTGAGCCCCTACGGTGCCAGAACAGCAGAACCCCTCCATAAGTGACCCCATGTTACAGGCTACACACCCCAATAAATTCATCTAGAGGTACAGAGAGCATATTGACACCACATTTTCCTCAAGGAATTTTATACCATTGGGCGGTGAAGAAAGAATAATTACATTTTTACCACTAAAATGTTGTTTTTGCCCCAAGTTTTTAATTTTTATAAGGGCTAATAGGAAAAAATGGACCTCTCAGTTTGTTATGCAATTTCTCCTGAGTACGCCAATACCCTACATGTAATCAGGAACTACTGTTCAGGCACAGTGGAAAGTGGAAATGGGAAGAAGCGCCTGTCACTGGTTTACCAAAACAGAAAGGAGCCAGAAGATCGCATCGTCTGCAGGGCTACCACCAGGAATTTCAGGGCCCCATATTGGCAAAAATTTTGGGCCCACTTGAGACTCCACACAGGCTCCACCCCTTGAACCTTCCACAGTCCCACCACCCACTCTTGGAAAAACTCACTTCTGCACCACGTCCTCAGCAATCACACATTAACAGTTCCTTTGAACCATATTACACACATAGACATTAGCTTTTGTTTTGGCCAAATGATTTTTTAAGCCACCACCACAACAAGGAGACTCTTTTGGCCGGGTCCTACTCTACTGTAACCTATTAAACATTTCTTTCTCTTTTAAGGTATATATATATATTTTTAAGGGAATGTGTCACATACATTTTTTAAAATGACCAATAATACCACATACAAGGGACAAATACCATCACACCATGGCCAGACCACATATTACCACCACAGAGTGACTGAATAATACCACCTAAAAGGAACAAATATTGCCACACCATGACCAGACCAAATATTACTAACAAATAAAGTAGCACTCTGTAGCACTAAGTATGTCAATATGAAATAAATGAAATTTGAATTGCATTACTGCTCTATAAATTAAGAAATCTTAGCGCATAAATTGGCAAATTCATGTATACCCGGCAGCCACAGTAAGGCGTTTCTCGTTGCCAGGAACCTACCAAATTTGAATCCTCGCTTAGAGACAAAAGTCTGCATGTGTATGGGAAGGTAATTAAAACCGCCTGAGGCTTAGGGGCAGAGTGCTCAGTCAGAAAGCCTATATGTACCACCACATAGCAACTAAATAATTCCACATACAAGGAACAAATACTGCGACACCATGACCAGATCACATATTACCACCACATAGCAACTGAATAATACCACATACAAGGAAAAAATACTGTCACACCATCACCAGACCACATATTACACCACATAACAACTGAATAATACCACATACAAGGAACAAATACCGCCACACCATCACTAGACCACATATTACACCACATAGCAACTAAATAATACCACATTGAAGGAACAAATACCGCAACACCATCACCACCACAGTGACCAAATATTACAATACTGATGATTAATAAAAAAAAAAACCCACAATACTAAGTACCTTTATACACAGGAGCTCTGTATAAAGTGTCAGTGTACAGGTAATACAGGGATCACCGGTGACATCATACACAGGAGTTCTGTATATAGTGTCAGTGTACAGGTAATACAGGGATCACTGGTGATATTATACACAGGAGCTGTGTATATAGTGTCAGTGTACAGGTAATACAGGGATCTCCAGTGACATTATACACGGGAGCTCTGTACATAGTGTATAGTGTAAGTGTATAGGTAATATACTGACTTACCAGTGACGTCTCTAGCTGAAGATATTCATCTTTTCTTTTCTTTATCCAGTGCAGACCGCCATCACTTCTTCCATCCAGGACTCATCTCTACAGAAAATAACACAGTTATCTAGAGCACAGCTTCCAGAGCACATTCCCCACTTTTTCCCCCTTCTTCTACACAGCTGAATACAGACATGCACCCACCATTAATATATAATTAGTTATTATGCAACTCACCATTCCAAATATAAATTGGAATCTACCACTGCACCCCCACTAACTATAAATAGCCACTTTCCCCACCCAATAAATATATAAATGAATTAGTACCAGTACTCTTTCCCCCAATTCAATGCCAGTCACACTCCGTCATCCTCAACGACCCCCACTCTGTACCTCCCGTTCCCCAGATTCATTATATTTACATGCCCCCCTCTGCCAAAATTCATTATGCCATGTCCCCTCTTTCTCCCACCCTCTATTCATTAACAACTGCTTTCCTCTCCCCCACATTCACTCATTTGCAGTCCCTCATCCCCCCTCACTTCTTCATTTGCAATCCTCCTCCCACTTCATCATTCGCTGTCCCCGCCCACCATTCCTCTTCATCATTTGCAGTCCCCTTGCCTTCATCATTTGCAGTTCCCCCTCCTCTTCATCATTTGCAGTTCCCCCTCCCCTTCATCATTTGCAGTCACACTCCCCCTTCATCATTTGCAGTCCCCCTCCCTCTTCTCATTTGCAGTCCCCCTCCCCAGGGCCGGCTCCAGGTTTTTGTGGGCCCTGGGCGAAAGAGTCGCCCCTTTTGTGGGCCCCTTTAACACATACCACTATTCATGATGCACAGATACCACAGAGAAATATATATACACTGCTCAAAAAAATAAAGGGAACACTCAAATAACACATCCTAGATCTGAATGAATGAAATATTTTCATTGAATACTTTGTTCTGTACAAAGTTGAATGTGCTGACAACAAAATCACACACAAATCATCAATGGAAATCAAATTTATTAACCAATGGAGGCCTGGATTTGGAGTCACCCCCAAAATTAAAGTGGAAAACACTCTACAGGCTGATCCAACTTTGATGTAATGTCCTTAAAACAAGTCAAAATGAGGCTCAGTATTGTGTGTGGCCTCCATGTGCCTGTATGACCTCCCTACAACGCCTGGGCATGCTCCTGATGAGGTTGTGGATGGTCTCCTGTGGGATCTCCTCCCAGACCTGGACTAAAGCATCCGCCAACTCCTGGACAGTGTCTGGTGCAACGTGACGTTGGTGGATAGAGCGAGACATGATGTCCCAGATGTGCTCAATTGGATTCAGGTCTGGGGAATGGGCAGGCCAGTCCATAGCTTCAATGCCTTCATCTTGCAGGAACTGCTGACACACTCCAGGTCTGGCATTGTCCAGCATTAGGAGGAACCCAGGGCCAACCGCACCAGCATATGGTCTCACAAGGGGTCTTAGGATCTCATCTCGGTACCTAATGGCAGTCAGGCTGCCTCTGGCGAGCACATGGAGGGCTGTGCTGACACCACTCTCCTCCGCTCACGGGTTCCATAGCGCGGCGGAGTTCCCGACGACGAGTGGGCCCCCCCCTGCCTGCTCAGGGCCCCGGCACTTGCCCGGGTGCTCCGGGTGCTGATGCCGGCCCTGCCTCTCCCCTTCATCATTTGCAGTCCCCCTTCCTCCTTCATCATTTGCAGTCCCCCTCCCTCTTCATCATTTGCAGTCCCCCTCCCGTTCATCATTTGCAGTCACCCTGCCTCACTTCATCTTTTTCAGTCCCCTGTTCTCCTCCCCATCTCACTTCATCATTTGCAGTCCCCCCCTCCTCATGCCATGATTTGCAGTCCCCTCCTCCCTTCATCATTTGCAGTCCCAGTTCTTCTCCCCCTCACCCACTTAATTAATTTTATAAAGAAAAAAAAAGTTTACGATTCTCTGCAGGTGCAGCTCCACTTCCAGTGTCCTGGCAACGGCCAGTAGCGCGTGTACATGAAGGCTCTACTACTCACTACTTGAGCACTTGCAGAGAGATCAACTCCCCCCCATGTTCTTGTTGTACCACAGTACACAGTTTGGTTTGTTGACCTGTGTAGAGGTACCTCGTACAGCGGTGGGGGTGCTGCCATCACTATGTATGGTGGTCAAGAAAAGGACAGCAAAGATGAGTAAGAAATCAGGCACATTGCAAGAATGCAGATATAACAAGGAATAGCAGTGATGAGTTGGTAGTAGGAGCTAGATAGCATCAGGAGCAGCTGAGTAGATAATTAGGCTTCTGGTTGTGTGGCACCCCAGGGGTCTGGTTTCCACAGTAATAGCAATATTACGTCTGTGAGCAGGTGGGAGGTCTCCTGGGCAGGAATCCTAAGCATGCCACACCTCCTGCCCAGTCCTGGGAGGGGAAGAACTTCCCCTACATAAACTGGGGCTGAGGCAGGGTTAGGAGAGAGGAGTTCCAGACAGAGACGGAGTCTGGTCTGGACACGCAGAAACAGGGACAGATAGACATCAGGAGCTCTGTAGGAGCCAAGGAGAAGCGCCAGGGGCTGGAGCTGTGCAGAGCTCGCCCTGGGAGAAGGTACAAAAACCGGACACAGGAGTCCGAGGCTGTGGGGACTAAGATATACCCAGCAGCAGAATCCATCCGGCAGGGGATTCCAGGTCCTCTGGCCATAAAAGCCCGGAGGCTCAGTCACAACGAAGGGACCAGCACCACCATCCCGGAGCGGAGGCTAACAGGAGGCCCCAGGTCACCAGCCATACGGGTGAGCACCACACGGTATACCCAGGGACGTGGGCTACTTGTAACCGCCGAAAGCAGGGTAGCCAGGAAGGGTACAGACTAACGGGAAGGCCTACAACTCCACCTGGCCAGGGGAACTCCGGCTTACTCGCAGACTAACCAGGCCCCAACTACTAGCCAGTACTCCCGGGGGAATTTGCCTTGTACCATCAGTAAAGACCCTGAACTGTACCCTCGCGTCTCCGTGCTTCCTTGTCGCACCATTAGTGCTGGGACATCCACACCATCACTCCCAACATCAACCTCATCCTCTGCCCTGAGGCCATACCCCTCCCGTTGGGGGTTATACCATCCACGCTGCACATCCGTACCACCAGCCTCAGCGGACTGCCCTGCAGCGGCGGCTTCATAGCCGCATTCAACGGGTGGCGTAGTCGGACACTAATACCATCATACCAGTAACTGCCACTTAGTTTGACCACCCTGGGCACGGACCGGGTCACCGCCACACGAAGACTACTACCCCCATCGGATCCGGCTCCTGGTATTCCCCGCGCGCACGCGCGCCGCACTGCAGCACTGGCCCAGGGGGCGCGTCAACTTTGGCGTAGTCGGCAGGATTACGTGCCCGCAACCACCGGGTACTGCGTGCCTGGAAAAAGAGACTTTTATACTTACCTGTGGTGAAGTTTCCCGCCGTCCGGAGTCGTTTCCCGCCATCTGGAGCCGATTCCCGCCATCCGACGCCATCTTCTGCCTTCTTCCCGCCATCCGTGGAGTTTTCCCGCCATTGGACGCCATCTTGAGGGGGCCGCGCGGGAAGAAGAGGGGCGTGGACTCCGAAAGCCCGCGAGATCCGAAGTTCCGCCCCACACAGTGACGCTGCGCAAGGTCCTGGAAGGGAGGAAGAGCGACGCTGACGTCATCGGAGCGCGACGCCAGGTCCTCAACCCCGACGATCGACTGCGGAGCCGCGGCCTACGGAAGAAGAGCATCGCAAGGTAGGCCACGGTCCACTAGGGGGGAGGAGGATGCCGGATACCGAGGGGAGCTCCACTGCCACAGCCACCGCCAGCGCAACTGCTGCAGCAGTCATGCCATTCACCATGCCCTATATCCCGGGGGCAGCCTGGCTACCCCAGTACTCAGGGGAGTCACATACCCTAAATGACTTCAGAGAAAGGCTGGATAGCCTTTTCCAGGTGTATCCCCTCACGGAGGCGCAAAAAGTGAGCATCCTGGTGGCCCAATTAATCGGGGCAGCCCAAAGGGAGGTAAAGTCCTGGCCACCTGGGAGGAAGAGGACTGTCAGAGACATACTCACCCGGCTGAAAGACACATTTGACACCCGCACCTCAGCCGAAATAAAACTAAGATTTTATGGGTGCAAACAACAGGCACATGAGAGTATAAGAGACTATGCTCTAAACCTACAAGAGGCCCTGAGAGCCATTAAGCAGGCAGACCCTGACAGCGTGGGAAATGAAGATAAGCTGTTGACTGAACAATTCATTGAGGGTCTACTGTGCAATGCCCACCGAACCCAGTTGCGGGCAATGGCCTTACAGGACCCTGACCTGGACTTTGCACAGTTCAAGGACAGAGCCATCCGGGTCCTCCGAGAACCGGCACCAGGTGGCGCTGTGACCCACAGGCGCCCTGCTATCACTTATCACCAGGAGACGGCGCCCTTGTCTGCAGGGCCTGTGGGAGCTGATGCGCAGGCTTTAAACAGTGACCCGGCTACAGACCAGCACCATCAGGTCCAAGAGCTAACTAAAAGCGTTGCCGCGCTAACCCGAACTGTGCAGTCTTTACAGGTTTCTACTGCAGGGAAGATCGAGCTGGCATCCGGACCGGAGGACCAAGGAGGACCCCACCGGCCAGAGGAAGACCCAGCGATCGATACAACGAGGACGGACGACCTATTTGCCGCCGCTGCAATCAACCCGGACATGTGGCAAGGTACTGTCATTTAAACGGGCACAACCTGGGGTAGAGGGCCAACCCCCAGGCATAAGACCATCAGGCCCATCAAACTGGCGTGATAAATATGTAGGGGGACGTCCAATCTTGCCTGTGGTACTGGATGGCATTCCTATGAGTGCCCTACTAGACACTGGGTCACAGGTCACCACCATCCCGTACGTGCTCTTCAAGCAGTACTGGAATGATTCGGACATAACCCGCTACCCAGACGACGACCTGAGTATCATCGCCAGCAATGGTCAGCCCGTGCCGCAGGTGGGATTCAAGGAGGTGACCATTAAGATCGGTAAAGTCGAACTGGCGGCACAAGGACTGATTATAGTGGACATAGACCGTCATGAGAGTCACCCTAGAATCACCCTGGGAACCAATGTAATTGAAAATTGTCTTGCAGAGGTGATTCTCATTTTACAGCAGGTTGCCAAGAACGCCAGTTCCGGCCAGCAGCGTGTGCTCCAAAAAGAGATCCGGGCACTGATGAAGCGGCAACAGGTGGAACTATCTGGTGGTGAGATAGGTAGCGTGAGAATGTGTGACCCGTTCCCTATTGCCATGCCCCCAAAAAGTGAGATGATGATTTGGTGCCGGGCAGCTATTGGTCTAAGAGGTAGAGACTACCAAGCAATGGTAGAACCCGTCTACTCAGACAGTAGGCCCACCATTTTGACAGCACGGGGGGTGGTCGATTGTACGCCATGGGAGGGTGCCTGTTCGCATCATAAATATCGGTGAGAGAGAAGTACACCTGCCCCGGTATGCCACGCTAGCTAAATTGTTCACCATAAACCAGAATTCTGTACAGGCCGTGGAACCCTTGCCTCCATCTCAACCAGAGGAAGGTAACGGCTCTAAGAAACCAATGGAGGACTGGTGTCAGCAACTACATCTGGGTACTGACTCCACTCCCTCACACCAGAAACAAGGAGTCTATCGGGTGGTTCAAGAGTACGAGAGAGTGTTTAGTAAACACCCGTTAGACTTCGGGCGAGTAAAGGGGGTAGAACACCACATCCCCACGGGAGACCATCCTCCCATAAAGGAGAGATACCGACCCGTACCCCCTGCACACTACCAACACGCCAAGGGGATGCTTAGAGACATGAAGGAGGCTGGGGTAATCAGAGACAGCTGTAGCCCCTGGGCAGCTCCACTAGTCTTAGTGAAAAAGAAGGACAACACTATGAGAATGTGTGTAGACTACAGGAAGGTCAACCGTATCACACACAAAGATGCGTACCCGTTACCAAGGATAGAAGAGTCCTTAGCTGCATTAAAATCTGCTAACTTCTTCTCTACTTTGGATCTCACTAGCGGGTACTGGCAGGTTCCTGTAGCAGAGGCAGACCGGGAGAAGACCGCATTCACCACCCCGATGGGTCTCAGCGAATTTAACTGCATGCCGTTCGGGCTCTGCAACGCACCAGGAACCTTCCAACGGTTGATGGAATGCTGTCTGGGACACCGGAACTTCGAGACGGTCCTGTTATACCTGGACGATGTCATCGTCTATTCCAAGACCTACGAGGACCACCTGAAACACCTGGCAGAAGTGTTCGAAGCTCTGGCAAACTACGGCCTAAAGGTGAAACCCTCCAAGTGTCATCTCCTGAAACCAAAGGTGCAATACCTGGGACACGTGGTGAGTGCTGACGGAGTGGCTCCTGACCCTGATAAGATCACCGTGATTAAGGACTGGCCAAGACCCTCCAGCATAAAGGAAGTGCGGCAGTTCCTCGGGTTGGTAGGCTACTACCGAAGATTCATTCCCGGTTTCACCAAAATGGCAGCCCCTATGCAGGACCTCCTGATAGGTCAATCTCGAAAAGCCAAAAACCAGAAGCCGCCCTTCAGGTGGGAAAAGCTGGAAGAGGAGTCCTTTTGCCAGCTGAAGATGGCCCTCCAGGGGGATGAAATCCTGGCATATCCAGACTACAGCCAGCCCTTTATCCTCCACACGGACGCAAGTAACATCGGGCTAGGAGCCGTGCTGTCCCAGATCCAGCAAGGAAAAGAACGGGTAATCGCTTACGCTAGCCGAAAGCTACGACCCACCGAGAGGAACCCTGAGAATTATAGCTCATTCAAGCTGGAGTTCCTGGCAGTAGTGTGGGCAGTGACCGAACGTTTCAAGCATTACCTTGCCTCCTCCAAATTCATCGTGTACACGGATAACAACCCGTTGACACACCTGGACACTGCAAGGCTCGGTGCTCTGGAACAGAGATGGATGGCTCGCCTGTCCAACTTTGAATTCACCATCAAATACCGGGCAGGACGCTCAAATGCCAACGCGGATGCCCTGTCTAGAATGCCGAACTTACCGGACGTAGGGGAAGATCCAGAAGATCTGGAAGAAGTTGAGCTCCCTGCGTTCCACCGTCATGGGATTACCCTGTATTCCAGCCATGTGAAGGACAGGCGCTCCGCGACGTTCAATCCCTTGCCCCACTACAACTGGGCGGAGACGCAAGACAGTGATCCTGCAGTCCGGCTGGTGAAGGAAATGCTGACCCAAGCCGATGCCAGTCTGGACCCAGACGCCCCAGAGGAGACTAAGCAACTGTGGAAGGAGAAAAGTAGGCTGTTCCTCTACAGGGAGAAGTTGTGCCGGAGAATGGTTAACTCTCGAACGCATGAGTTGACCTGGCAGGTAGTGGTCCCCAGACGAGACGCGGCTATGATTCTGGAGGCGTACCACAACGGAGCAGGACATTTCGGGTGGAAGAAGCTGGAGTTCTTATTGCGTGAACGGTTCTACTGGGTAGGCATGAGAGGAGCCATCGAGAGGTGGTGCAGAGACTGTGGACCGTGCCACCTAAGAAGGAAGGACCGTGCCAGCCAGAAGACTCCCTTGCAGCCCATCATCACCCGACAGCCACTGGAACTGGTAGCCCTGGACCATGTGAAACTGGCTCCAAGCAGATCTGGGTATGTCTACGCCCTCACAATCGTAGATCATTACTCCCGGTTCCTGGTGGTGGTCCCGGTCAAGGACTTAACGGCTCAAACAGCAGCTAGAGCCTTCCAGCAGCACTTCTGTCGTCCACACGGGTACCCGGACCAAGTGCTGACAGACCAAGGGCCAGCCTTCGAAGCGGAAGTCTTCCAGGAGTTCTGCAACCTGTATGGCTGCACGAAGATAAGAACAACGCCCTATCACCCTCAAACCAATGGACTCTGCGAGAAGATGAACCAGGTGGTGATAGACCTCCTGAAAACATTGCCCCTGGAAGAACGCAGTATGTGGCCTGAGAAGCTGCCTGATCTGGTGGACCTATACAACCACATCCCTGTAGGTTCTACCAACTGTACCCCGGCTTACCTAATGAGAGCGAGACCTGGTAAGCTACCTATCGATCTGGATATGGGAGTCCTGACGCCCGAGGACACCTCGCCGGAGGCAGACTGGGATACAGAACGGCAGCAGCAGTATCGGAAAGTAAAGTAGAGAGTGGAGCGAAGTCTGTCTCAAGCGAGAGAAAGGCAAGAGAGGGCTTATAATCAGTATGCTCCCGCTGTTCCCCTGGTACCTGGAGAGCAGGTCTTGAAGAGGAAAAGACGGCTCCACAAGTTGGACGACCAGTGGGAGAAGGACCCGTACACCGTACTGCCATCAAGCCATGAGAACCCAAAGATTTGCGTGATCAGTAAGGATGGAGGAGAAACCACAGCCGTTGTCTCCAGAGACCACCTGAAGAAGTGTCCCGAGCAGCTGCAAAGCCCTGAAGAAGAAGATCAAGAAAACCCTCGACCCGCAGAGGAAAGGGAAGAAATGATCAGGACTGTACTCGGAGACTTCCCCCGGTCTTGGACACAAGTAAACGGTGCTGTCGTGGTACCCGTCCTCACCTTTCTCCAGCCAGCCCTGCAAGTGCCTACAGAAGAACCAGTAGAGCTGGAAGAGCAGCCGGCCCAAGAGGCAGAAGAGCCCACACCAGCAGTACAGGAGGATCAACCCTCTGCTAGTAGTGAGCCTGCCGTGCCCCTAGTGAGCCAAAGAGTGCGCCGAAAGCTGCCCAGCCTGCCCATAACACCTCCTACACCCTGTAGTGCAGGACCAGTTAGTGAGCTCCGTAGGTCCACTAGGGTTACCAGAGGCCAGATGCCCGTACGTTGGAGAATCTAAGTTGGCTAATTGCTTTAACTATTTTATGTTTACCTGTTTTGTTGTAGCCGTTGCTAATTATGTTTTTCAGTTACAGATTTCTTTATATGGACTGACAGGTTATGGACAGTGAGTAACCGGAACTCTGTTGTAAATATGTTTGGAGCGTAACCCAGGAATGGACTAAAGACTGTTAAAGACTCGGGGCAGGACAGACCCCTACCTGGTTACGGCTCCCTGTTCTTTGGTGAAATGGACACCCTTATTGCTTCCCGGTTACGGACACGCCGTGACCATCTCATGTATTTAATTGTTCCTGTTTATACCCTGTTATGTTTTTGAAAAAAAAAATATATATATATGTTTAGTCCGGGAGTACTAAATTTCACTAGGGGGGAATGTGGCACCCCAGGGGTCTGGTTTCCACAGTAATAGCAATATTACGTCTGTGAGCAGGTGGGAGGTCTCCTGGGCAGGAATCCTAAGCATGCCACACCTCCTGCCCAGTCCTGGGAGGGGAAGAACTTCCCCTACATAAACTGGGGCTGAGGCAGGGTTAGGAGAGAGGAGTTCCAGACAGAGACGGAGTCTGGTTTGGACACGCAGAAACAGGGACAGATAGACATCAGGAGCTCTGTAGGAGCCAAGGAGAAGCGCCAGGGGCTGGAGCTGTGCAGAGCTCGCCCTGGGAGAAGGTACAAAAACCGGACACAGGAGTCCGAGGCTGTGGGGACTAAGATATACCCAGCAGCAGAATCCATCCGGCAGGGGATTCCAGGTCCTCTGGCCATAAAAGCCCGGAGGCTCAGTCACAACGAAGGGACCAGCACCGCCATCCCGGAGCGGAGGCTAACAGGAGGCCCCAGGTCACCAGCCATACGGGTGAGCACCACACGGTATACCCAGGGACGTGGGCTACTTGTAACCGCCGAAAGCAGGGTACCCAGGAAGGGTACAGACTAACGGGAAGGCCTACAACTCCACCTGGCCAGGGGAACTCCGGCTTACTCGCAGACTAACCAGGCCCCAACTACTAGCCAGTACTCCCGGGGGAATTTGCCTTGTACCATCAGTAAAGACCCTGAACTGTACCCTCGCGTCTCCGTGCTTCCTTGTCGCACCATTAGTGCTGGGACATCCACACCATCACTCCCAACATCAACCTCATCCTCTGCCCTGAGGCCATACCCCTCCCGTTGGGGGTTATACCATCCACGCTGCACATCCGTACCACCGGCCTCAGCGGACTGCCCTGCAGCGGCGGCTTCATAGCCGCATTCAACGGGTGGCGTAGTCGGACACTAATACCATCATACCAGTAACTGCCACTTAGTTTGACCACCCTGGGCACGGACCGGGTCACCGCCACACGAAGACTACTACCCCCATCGGATCCGGCTCCGGGTATTCCCCGCGCGCACGCGCGCCGCACTACAGCACTGGCCCAGGGGGCGCGTCAGTTGTTGTAATGCTAAGTGGGAAGTGTGGCTTCTCTAATGTAAAGCACGTAGTAGCAGCTATCTGAATAATCAGGCAGCCTTAAAATGCCTTGATTGACTACATTAGATGTATATGCCAGGTTACCACAGTAAACCGCCACGGATTAGTACAGAGGTGGCTGGCCATAGGGGAAGGAAAGTGCAGAGACCGGAGCTTGAGCCTGGACTGGTGAGAAACAATTTCCCATGACTGGGGCAGCAGATCTCTACAAAAAAGTGTCATTTTAATTTCACAATTATTTCACTATTTACATATATAAAAACATTCTGACAAGTTCTCTTTAATAAATACATTAACGCATGCTAATTATTAATATCCTATTTTTAAGGAAGTGGCAGTCCATGAGGAAGAACTTAAAGGGGTGAGCCACCACTTTATAAGTCCTTATCATGTCAACTAACTGCCTTAGGCCCTTTTCACAGGTCAGTGTTTCCAGGTGACAGCTTTCACACATACTGGAGACACTTACACATGCACACCCATTATAATCTATGGGGCTGCGCACATGTCCATTATCTCACATGGACTGTGTGTTCGTCTGACCCATTCGTAGATGTTTTTTTTAAGTCCCTCACACATGCATACGGATGACATAGAGTGTGACATCCCTGTGCCGTCCGTGTGACACGTCCCGGAAAAGAATGCAGAATAGAAATAACAGATGTTTAGGTGTTAAAGGTGTGCAAAGATAGATAGATAGATAGATAGATAGATAGATAGATAGATAGATAGATAGATAGATAGATAGATATCTGTGAGATATATAATTAGTGCTTTACATGTGTAGTTTATTGTACTTGTATTAAGCTGATAAATAACTGAAAAAAAGCTCCTATATAGTCCACATTCCCTGAATCTGGCATCTGTGAATAGCAGTAAAGTTCCTGCTATTCACAGGCGCCGGGTACTTACGACAAGGCTCATCAGCGTTGAACCAGGGATAGTGTAGGTGAGTCTTTATTCAAATAAAAAGTTTTGTTTTTCTGTGTGTGTTTTTTTTTTTTGTATTACTGGGTTAGTAATAGGGGTGTCTGATAGACACATCTCCATTACTAACACCAGGGCTTGATGCCAGCTGTAATTTTTAAACAAATCACAGCTGGCATCAATCCCAAATACCATTAACCGATTACCAACTCACCAGGGCAATAGGGAAGAGCTGGGCAAAGCACAAGAATTGGCACTGCAGGCTTGTATTTTTAGGCTGGGAAGGGCCCAATAACCATGGACCTTCCCAGTCTGATAATATCAGCCTACACAGTAAAGTACAGTAAACTACACAAGGAAAGCACTAATTCTATAACTCATGGATATCGATCTATCATCTATCAATCCCATATCTATCTTTCTCTATCTTTGCATATCTTTATCACCTAAACTTCTGTTATTTCTATTCTGCATTCTATTCCAGTGTCACATGAATGGTGCACACGGATGACACAAATGTACACACGGGCACATATAGCACCGCTACTGGATTTTCCAGTACTGGATATGTCAGGATGTGTGAAGGAGGCATAGATAAACTCTTTTTTAAATACCTTGGTTTCCCAAATCCTTCTGTAACATGAGATACTGCCCTGGGATCAGATTTCGGTCGACACATGCGGACATGTGACAAGACAAGAATCCGCACAACTAATCATATGCAAAATAGATGCAAGTCAAATTTATGTATGAGATAGCCAAGGTGATTGTCTATGATGATGGTAGTCTCATGTTTGAAGCAATAGTGGATGGTGAGATATGGAGACTGAAAGTCAAAAGTTCAAAACATTGTTACCGTTTTGCTCTTCACTGTATATACACCCTCCTCTATTATTATTATTATTGTTTATTATATACATAAATTCATACATTTCTCTTTCCATCCATCCAGTTACAGTAGGACATGATTAGTCAGTGAAGTAGAATAAGGGATAATGTTTATTGCGAAGGCTGGTGTTCTGGTGCTTTGTGTTACGTCTATTCGCTGTATCAGTGACTTGCCTGCAGCAGAGACCTCCACAGGATGTTATGCTGATGCTGTGCGTGAAGCTGAGGATGAGTGGGAGTGGTTTAGGTGGAGTTACAGGGGATGTGCTCACTGCTGGCGCACAGCCCGCACAAGGGCTAATGGGAAATGTAGTCAGAAAAGAGCAGAGAATCCTGAAGAGGAAATGATGACTGTGATAGCAGAGCTGGTGCCAGGGAACAGGACATAAAGCAGAAAGGTATAAACCAACACGAAAATTGTCAGGAAAGGTATATGTGAGTCTTTGGGGACATTGTCCTTGGGTTAGGGTAGTGACAACCTCTTTAAACACATCTATTTACTAGGCTGAATTCTTTTAAGTGTCCATTAATGCTTACTATGATCATTTAAGGCTTATTTACACATGCTGAAGGAAACTTTATGGAGATGAATGATTGCTAATGTAATTGTTTGGGTTGAAACAAAATATGTGGGGACAAATGATTGTTAATACTATCATTAGGTCCTTATATAGTTTGCCACATTCCCTGAGATGTGCTCCAAAAATTGATCTTCTTTTAGGCTTAAAGAAGATGTGTTCAGCTGCCCACTTTGCTTTCACACCTGCTAATTGATGCCATGTTTAAAAAGGCCTTCAAAGGAAATCTGTCACCATTTTTTGGCACCTAATCTGAGAGCATACAGATCCCAGCCAGGTGTCACTTACTGGGCTGCATCCTGTGGTTTTAATACAGTCACTGTTTTATCAGCAGTGGATTATCACTAGAGGACTATAAAACCTGTTGCCATGTAGACATCCATACTGATGAGATCTGCAGAACCCTGCCCCTACCACATTGACAGCTTTCTGCCTATGCAGTGTACACATAAATCTGCTAATCAGTGGTGTGGGTGGGGTTATACAAAGCTTAGCATTTTGCACTAAATAAAATAGTGAGCATGTGTTGTAGGTTGTTGGTTTGCCCTATATACATGTTTCTTTTGTTACCATTGAAACATCTTTTGACAATTATGTTTTACCTTTTTAGAGCAAAGAGCTGTCAAGACGCTTTTCTTTGACAACGTTTGCTTGTGATGATGTGCTCATCATTAATGAAGACCTCTTAGAAATCTATCTGCTACGATAAGGTCACAGCTGCGGAGCCGTACAGCGCAGGAGGGGGAGGCTCAGCTAATGTTTTCCTTGTTATCACTGTTATTTCTTTCATATCTCTTGTTTTCTCATGCTCAAAAGACTGTCTCTTATGTAGTTGGAATCATTAAATCAGACATGTAGTGGTATCTGGGTGAAGATAGGGTTGGGTGTTGGATAGCCTTGGATTTGTCTACTGACCAGCTACAAGAAAGTAACATTTTCCACTTCAGGGTTTATATACAGTTTGTGGTTCCTGTTTTCCTATCAGTAAATTGAAACTTTCATAGGTATGTGAAGTTCAGATTGCTGAGGACAATCCTGTGATTGGCCGCACTTCGATCAGAAGGAGCCTCCCTGCCCTCACATTTCGAAAACACAAGGCGAGCCCTTCTATTTCATAATCTTGAATTGACACAAGCAGATGGAGTTCACATCATAAAGGTCACCGGCGCTCAGCGTAATAACAAATCATGAACAATAGCCTGAAAGATAGAAACGGTAAACTAATTGCTCATGCACCAGAACTTGGAATGACAACAAACCCACCCCTGCTAGCCACTTTATAGTGGATTTCTGTGTATATTCAGGAATCATAGATTTGTGTTATCTACAAACCTAATACCATCATACAATATACACACTATTCAGGCTGAATGTTCAAAGTGATTCTCCAGCGAAGGCCACGGCCCCACTATCAGTATTTGGTCAGTATTTTTTCTCAGGAGTGGGTGATAAATGCAGAATTGGTGACTTGTTTCTATTATACCTTTTCTCTGATTGTTCCTCACCTGGTTTTATCTCCAACTCCTGAGAAAAAAATACTGACCGAATACTGACCAAATACTGATAGTGGGGCCGTGGTCTAATAGGAACTATTGTTGACTCTATTGTAAGAAAATGTAAAGTATATCATACTTTTATGAATGTGCATGACCATTTTTAGTTGTTTTCAGACTGGCGGCTTATCAGGATATATTCCCATGTGTATACACTTGCGCTTTTAGCACAGTTCTAAAAGAAAAATTTCTTTAGGTATCAAAAACTGCAGCGAAAACCTCACATGACTGCACACACACGTTTTTTGCAGAGGTGTTCATGGCACAGTATTGGTGTGGCTTTCTTCTGCATAATTAATATTGCATATCAAGATACATTAATTGGGCTATATATAGCTTTGTTTATATCACATCAGAACAGATGCCTATTATGTCCCCAAGTTTTTTTTTATCCCATAAAGTTTCTGGCTTCTGGCATTCCTGATCAGCGGTCATTACTAAGGGAAGCTGCAACCAAGCAAGTGGATAGTCCATCATGTAATGTATAGTGGCCTTGGGTCCATCAGACCAGGATCGGCTCTAGCTAGTTTCCTGATAGGACAACAGCTTACAGGGGTTATCCAGGATTATATTATTTTTCCTACAAGCCAAAAAACTAACAAGTAGGTAGTTGCTAGTTGCTAACTACCTGTCTGTTCTGTCTGATGCCGGCTCAGAGGGGTCACTGACCGATCCTGCCGGTGCTTCAGCTGCTCCATGTGAACAGAGCAGCTCTTTCTCTTCCGGGCTGCTCTGGCGACGGGGCATGACTTCTGTTGTCATGTTGATTGACAGCCCACTTCCCATCAACAGAGCAGAGCGGAAGAGAAGCCGCTTTTCTGTCTATGTGATGTCAGCAGCAACTGCAGAATCACCGGCTGGAGAGGACTGTGACTGCTCTGTTCCGGCAGAGATCTGCACTATGCAGATAGTTAGCAACTAACTAACTAACACTAAAAAAAGTATTAGGCTATGTGCCCACGATGCAGAAATGCTCCGGATTTTTCCTGAGCGTTTCTGCATCTCCCTGGCAGAAAAAACACATTCGGATTGTACATGCGGATTGTACATGCGTTTTTCCTGCCAGGGACATGCGGATGTGAAGCGTTCTTCACATGCATTTCCACATGCATGTTGACAAGCGATTTTAGCATCACTTGGAAAGTGCTTGTCAACTTGGTCACACTATATAAATCCATGCAACCGGCATGGATTTATATAGTGTGACCGAAAGAATGGTAAAAAATAAAAAAATAAATCTATACTTACCTTCCGATGGCCCCCCGCCGTCTTGCTTCGCTCCGTCCTGGCTGCCAGCAGATCGCGGTACACTGAAGGACCTGCCGATGTCAGCATCGCATGACCCGTCACATGACTATGACGTCAGTGCAGGTTCTTCAGTCCACCGCGATCTGCCGGCATGGGAGGACGAGCGCAGCGGGGGCCGTCAGAAGGTAAATATAACATTTATTTTTTATTTTATTCTTTTTTTTCACAGGTTCTATGGTCCCCGGGTCCAGAGGAGAGTCTCCTCTCCTCTAGACCTGGGTACCATCCGCACATTAGAACGCGTGGAATGCGCATCTACATATACAGCGATGCGGAATCCAAGCGTTCCAATGCAAGTCAATGGCGGCAAAAATGCAGCGCTTCCACAAAATAATTGGTAGTGCTGCATTTTTTTCCGCAATGATAATCCGCAGCGGAAATTTCCGCAGCATGTGCCCTGCACATGCGGATTATCATTGAGGCACATGGCAGGCCTTCTACCATGCATTTTTTAAGCGTTTCTGCAGCGTTTTTGCCGCTGCGGAAACGCTTAAAAAATGCACCGTGGGCACAGTCCTGCTTCAGCCAACGAATCTAAGGCCACGGTCCCACTATCAGTATTTGGTCAGTATTTTTTCTCAGGAGTGGGAGCCAAAACCAGGAGTGGGTGATAAATGCAGAATTGGTGACTTGTTTCTGTTTTATATTCTACCTCCATACAGCACTCAAAACGTTCATACAAATCATTGCACCGCCTGCTCTTTCTCTTCTTTCTCCTTTTACTAGTCGCAGGCGACATCTCCCCCAACCCTGGGCCCCCCTCCACTAGCATACATTACTCTCCTCCAGCTGCATTCAGAAACCTTGCTAATCTTATTAACGTTCAGTGCATGCCCTCTCCTATCAATTTCCATTGTGCTCTCTGGAACGCACGGTCTGTGTGTAACAAACTAACTTACATCCATGATTTTTTCCTCTCTTAATTCCCTTAACCTTCTGGCTATCACAGAAACCTGGATTCAGCAGCCAGACACCACCGCTGCTGCTGCTCTCTTGTTTGGTGGGCTGAAATTTTCATATAACGCCAGACCTGGCAACAGACCGGGTGGAGGTGTTGGTCTGCTCCTTTCCTCACAATGTGCTTTCCAGGTCATCCCCCCGGTCCCCTCACTTATGTTTCCTTCTTTTGAAGTCCACACCATCAGACTCTTCAAACCCTTCTCCCTGCGAGCGGCAGTTGTGTATCGCCCTCCAGGCTCCTCCCACCAGTTCTTAGATCACTTTGCCACCTGGCTTCCTCACTTTCTATCCTGTGACATCACCACCCTCATCATGGGTGATTTTAACATCCCCATGGATGATCCCCTCTCCCAATCTGCCTCTCATCTACTTTCTCTAACCTCTTCATTCCGTCTCTCACAGTTTACTAATTCTCCTATCCATGAAGACGGGAATACTCTGGACCTGTTTTTTTCCAGTCTCTGCTCGCTGGATGACTTTACCAACTCCCCTCTTCCGCTCTCAGACCACAACCTTCTTTCCTTCTCTGTTAAGAATTGTTTCCTCACCCCGGACACCCCCACTTACCACACTTATAGGAATACACGTACCATTAATACCCAGCAGCTTATGGACAATCTCCACACATCTTTAGCCCCCATCTCCTCCCTCTCCTGTCCAGACTTAGCATTGTCACACTATAATAATACACTGAAGAGTGCCCTAGATGAAGGAGCTCCTTCTACACGCAGAAAGACCCGACACAGACAACGGCAGCCCTGGCACACGATGCAAACACGTTTTCTTCAACGTTGCTCAAGGTGTGCTGAGCGTCAGTGGAGAAAATCTCTTTTAGCAGAGGACTTCATCCACTATAAATTCATGCTCAAAACCTATAACTCTGCCCTTCATCTGGCCAAACAATCCTACTTCACCACCCTCATCACTTCAATGTCCAACAATCCAAAACGACTTTTCGAAACCTTAAACTCCCTCCTGAAACTTAAAGCACAGGCCCCCACCACCAACCTCAGCGGGAAGGATATGGCCACTTATTTCTTTGAAAAAATCAACCACATCCATCAGGACATCTCAGCCCAATCTCCTCAATGCCTGGATCCCCTTTCCTGCCGCACTTCAAGCTCACTAGCCATCTTTGAGCCTGTTACAGAAGAAGTTACCCAGCTCCTCGCTTCTTCTCGGCCTACAACCTGCAACAGTGACCCCATTCATTCACATCTCCTGCAGTCCCTCTCACCGGTGGTCACCACTCACCTGACTAAAATATTTAACCTCTCTCTTTCTTCAGGTATCTTTCCCTCCTCATTTAAACATGCCATCATAACCCCTTTACTTAAAAAGCCATCCCTGCACCAGAACTGCCCTGCTAACTACAGACCTGTCTCTAACCTTCCCTTCATCTCTAAACTCCTGGAATGCTTGGTCCACTCCCGTCTAATCCGCTATCTCTCAGATAACTCTCTCCTCGACCCTCTACAATCTGGTTTCCGCTCCTTACACTCCACTGAAACTGCCCTCACTAAAGTCTCTAATGATCTACTAACAGCCAAATCCAAAGGTCACTGCTCCCTGCTGATTCTCCTGAATCTGTCTGCAGCATTTGACACTGTGGGTCACCAGCTCCTCCTCACTATGCTCCGCTCTATAGGCCTCCAGGAAACTGTTCTCTCCTGGTTCTCCTCCTACCTCTCTGACCGCTCCTTCACTGTATCTTTTGCCGGCTCCTCTTCCTCTCCTCGTCCCCTTACTATCGGGGTTCCGCAGGGCTCAGTCCTAGGCCCCCTCCTCTTCTCTCTATACACTGCCCCTATTGGACAAACAATCAGCAGATTTGGGTTCCAGTATCATCTCTACGCTGACGACACCCAATTATACACTTCTTCCCCTGACATCACCCCTACCCTAATACAAAATACCAAGGATTGTTTGTCTGCTGTGTCTAACATCATGTCCTCCCTCTATCTTAAACTGAATCTCTCCAAAACTGAATTTCTTGTGTTTCCCCCCTCTACTAACCTAACTCTACCTAACATCGAAATTACCTTGGAGGGTTCAACCATAACTCCCAAGCAGCACGCCCGCTGCCTCGGGGTCATATTCGACACTAACCTTTCCTTTACTCCCTATATCCGATCACTCACTCGCTCTTGTCACCTGCATCTTAAAAACATCTCCAGAATCCGATCTTTTCTCACTTTTGAAACTGCTAAAACTCTTATTGTCGCTCTTATTCACTCTCGTCTGGACTACTGCAACTCTCTTCTGATCGGTCTCCCTCTTACCAAAATTTCCCCTCTCCAATCTGTCCTGAATGCGGCAGCCAGGGTCGTATTTCTATCCAGCCGCTTCACCGATGCCTCCACCTTGTGTCAGTCATTACACTGGTTACCCATTCGCTACAGGGTCCATTATAAACTCATTGCTCTCACCCACAAAGCTCTCCACAGTTCTGCACCACCTTATTTCTCCTCTCAGTCTATCGTCCTACACGTGCCCTCCGTTCCACAAATGACCTAAGACTAACATCCCCCATAATCCGAACCTCGCACCTCCGTCTCCAAGACTTCTCTCGTGCTGCGCCAGTTCTCTGGAATGCTCTACCCCAGATGATCCGATTGATGCCTAGCCCTGATGTCTTCAAGCGAGCTTTAAAACACCATCTCTTTAAACAAGCCTACCACCTCAAATACCCAGTAAACTAACTTTCCTTGTTCCCTCCTAAATACTATTCAGAATCTGCTCCCTACTATTCATCTGTCTCTACACCCTCCATGCACACGATAACTGCACTCGGTAATTGAGTATTGCACTTGAAAATACAGGCTGATGACCGGATCATACAGCTTTATATGATAATCCCGACTTATTATAATTGCCAGACCTGAAATAACAAGCACTTTCCACCTATTTTGTCCCCCCATTTCCTTGTAGAATGTGAGCTTGCGAGCAGGGACCTCACTCCTGATGTAACTGTTTAAACTGTCTCACCTTGTATTGAATTTATTGTTTGTACATGTCCCCGCTTAATTGTAAAGTGCTGCGGAATATGTTGGCGCTATATAAATAAAAATTATTATTATTATTATACCTTTCCTCTGATAGTCCGAGAAAAAATACTGACCGAATACTGATAGTGGGGCCGTGGACTAAAGTATGAAATCTGAGAACTTTAGCATATTCTTTCAAAAAAACAAAGTGTATCCAATGATTCCTTGCCAGTCACTATGGGCCTCATCCAGCAAAGCTTTTAAGCTTATAAAGCTTTGAAAAGTTGCATAATTTTGGCGCAACTCAAGGCCATTTCCTCCCAGCTCTGACAAAGTGAGGGTAGCTGGGGCGGGATGGGATGTGGTGATCACTGCTCGTCAAATTCGCTGTGCCTCAAATGTTACTCCAGCAGGGACTAGAGTAGGCTTTGTGGAAAGGTGCATACAGAGGTGTATGTCACTCGTCAAATGCTCCTGATTCATGAAGAAGCATATGCCTCTTCATGAATCAGGAGCATCTGACCCCAGCGCATCTCCTCATCAAGACCAGTGTGAACAGTGCCAGTCTTGATGAATCAGGCCTGATGTCTGTAACTGGTATTCTGTTAGTGATTCAATCCATGCAAAGATACGTGCTATGTAAGTGCGCCTTCACACACAGTCTGCTTTTATCAAGTGTTTAAAAATGCTGAAAAAAGAAAGAAGCATCTGATTTCACCCTAGGCCTAGGTAGGTGTTATAAGACCTAGAGATGAAGTAATTAAACGAGCGCCTAAAAGAGAATCCCTGTGTCATTGTTAACTAAGTTTAGGCTTGTAGAAGTGACAATTGATCTTCAGATGAATCATTCATAGATGTAGTAATGCACTATATGAATGAGGCTTGGGCTACACAGTGACGTGTGTCTCTGAAAAGTCGCAACTTGTCTGTGACTTGGTGTCATGCGACTACTGTAGAGCTCAGATTTTGCTGTAAATAAAACAGGCAAGTTTCAGATAATTTGCATGTTTCGTGCGACTTCCATTAAAGTCTGGGTTGTATGTCATGTGCAACTTGCGACTAGTGACACAAAATCCAACAGATTTGGAAACATATGAGACTCCTAGTTGCAGGTCACAATGTGACACCATAAGAAATCTTTCCATCTCATGTAGTGTGTCACTGCGATTTCAGTGTCATGTGACACATGTCGCCGTGTAGTCCTTGCCTGATTGTTACTTCATCTCAGCACACATAGCAGCTAGTGACACAGGGTCTGATGCAATGAGCTCCACAGATTCCATCACTGGCTGCCTGTGTATCCAGCTCTAGATAGATCAGCACTGTTCTGCTTATGTTAGAAGGACATATTATGGTGGACGGAGGGTTTAGGGCCAGTCCTAGGACATACACATGTGGTCAAAATTGTTGGTACCCCTCGTTTAATGAAAGAAAAACCCACAATGGTCACAGAAATAACTTGAATCTGACAAAAGTAATAATAAATTAAAAATCTATGAAAATGAACAAATGAAAGTCAGACATTGCTTTTCAACCCTGCTTCCACAGAATTTAAAAAAAAATTAAACTCATGAAATAGGCCTGGACAGAAATGATAGTACTCTTAACCTAATATTTTCTTGAACAACCTTTTGAGGCAATCATTGCAATCAAACGATTCCTGTAACTGTCAATGAGACTTCTGCACCTCTCGACAGGTATTTGGTCCACTCCTCATGAGCAAACTGCTCCAGTTGTCTCGTGTTTGAAGGCTGCCTTTTCCAGACGGCATGTTTCAGCTCTTTCCGAAGATGCTCAATGGGATTTAGGTCAGGGCTCATAGAAGGCCACTTCAGAATAGTCCAATGTTTTCCTCTTAGCCATTCTTGGGTGTTTTTAGCTGTGTGTTTTGGGTCATTATCCTGTTGCAAGACCCATGACCTGCGACTGAGACCAAGCTTTCCGACACTGGGCAGCACATTTCTCTCTAGAATTCTAGAATCCCTTGATAGTCTTGAGATTTCATTGTACCCTGCACAGATTCAAGACACCCTGTGCTAGATGCAGCAAAGCAGCCCCAGAACATAACAGAGCCTCCTCCGTGTTTCACAGTATGAACAGTGTTCTTTTCTTGATATGCTTCATTTTTCCGTCTGTGAACATAGAGCTGATGTGCCTTGCCAAAAACTTCCATTTTTGTCTCATCTGTCCATAGGACATTCTCCCAGAAGCTTTGTGGCTTGTCAACATGTAGTTTGGCAAATTCCAGTCTGGATTTTTTATGATTTTTTTTCAACAATGGTGTTCTCCTTGGTCTTCTCTTATGAAGTCCACTTTGGATCAAGCAACGACGGATGGTGCGATCTGACACTGATGTTCCTTGAGCTTGAAGTTCACCTTTAATCTCTTTAGAAGTTATCCTGGGCTCTTCTGTTACCATTCGTATTATTCATCTCTTTGATTTGTCATCAATTTTCCTCCTGCGGCCATGTCCACGGAGGTTGGCTACAGTCCCATGGATCTTAAATTTCTGAATAATATGTGCAACTCTAGTCACAGGAACATCAAGCTGCTTGGAGATGATCTTATAACCTTTACCTTTAACATGCTTGTCTATCATTTTCTTTCTAAACTCCTGAGTAGTGTTGAGCGATACCTTCTGATATCGGGAAATATCGGATCGGATTGGATCGGACCGATACCGAAAAAGTATCGGATATCGCCGATTCCGATCCCGGAAACCAATGCAAGTCAATGGGACAGAAATATCGGAATGAAAATAAACCCTTTCTTTCCTTGTAGGTTAATTCTACATGAAGGAAAACAATTAAGAATAATGTAGAATGTATTGGGGGAGGTGGGGGAGACAATAAACGCATAGAGGTTTAGCCCAATCAAATGGAATAGCAGGAATTAATATTTTTTTTTAAGACGTTCTGAGTTACGGAAATATTGACTATGTTAAGTATTTTTATATTTTGTCAGATATTTATGTTTCACTACTTCCATGCTCTTCACCTTCTTTTTTACTTCTCCCACACTTTCTCCTTCATCATCCTCAGCATCTTTTTCATCCACTTCTTCTTCTACTTCTTCATCTTCTTCTTCTTCACCTTCTTCGTATTATTCTTTTTTTTTACATTCTTCATATTCTACTTCTTCATCTTCTTCATCTTCTTCTTCTTCATCATATTCTTATTTGTGGCAGGCATTCCTGTAGTTGTTATCTATAAAAGGTTGGACATTACACCTTTCGTTCTGCCCGTCACAAAAGATTTACAACAGGATTTGTCCGCGTTCAGTTTGGCCTGCAGCAGCAGGTCTTTTCCAGGGGCACCACGAGGAGGAACGGACTCACCCCCATACACTGCTTAGTCATCTTCTGCTTATAATTTAGATATTATCTTTGGCTCTGATTTTTAGTCCTATGCTTAATGTTCTTCCGCTTTTTGTTCTGCAGCTTCTTGTGACGCGCCCCCTGGGCCATGTTCAAGGGACACCCGGAGCCGGATCTGGATAGGGGTAGTAGTCCTTGTGGCGGTGACCCGGTCCGTGCCCAGGGTGGTCAAACTAAGTGTGTGGCAGTCTTTGTAGATGTTGTTTGAGTGTCGACTACGCCACCCGTTGATTGCGGCTAGGAGGCCGCCGCTGCAGAGCAGACCGCTGAGGCCGGTGGTAGGTTTGTGCAGCAAGGATGGTATAACCCCCAACGGGAGGGGTATGGCCTCAGGGCAGCAGATGTGGAAGTTGGTGGTTGTGATGGTGCAGCAAGGAAGCTCAGAGACAGGTGATGCAGTTTCAGGGTTTTTACTCACAGGTGTTGCTCCGGTCACTCCGGCCTTGAGTGACCACCCGAGCCGTGCTGCGTCCACCAGGTGTGGGACTCGGCCAACTCCCAGGCAATCCAGAGCGTGGTCCTGAGCTCCCTTCTCTCTCTCTCTCTGCTGGCCGTTCCCACCAGGGATCCACCTTTGTCCGGCTCCCTCGGGCCTCTTGGTGGTAAAACCTTCTCTGGCTTTCCTGACCCTATTCGTGGTGTGCCTTCCTGGTGGATGTGGTGAGGGTCGTGGCAAAACTTAACCACGACCTCCGGTTCCTGGCTAAGGATCATTAGCCTCTGCCAGTTAGGGTTCCGGTACCCGTTTCTGCCAACCCTTCACCCTTTTGGTTTACTTCTGGGATCTCAGGGTTCCCTCTTGTCTTGTGTCTCTGGGCCTTTCTTCCTCCTTCTCTCCACTACAGGCCTGGCCCTGGAGCTGGGCCCAGCCGGAGCCACAGCTCCCTGTCAGCCCTCCTGGCTGAGCTCCTCTGCTCTGCTCCTCCTCAGTCTGACTGACCCTGTCCTAAGATGGTGCCCACCATATATACTCCCTCTATGTGTGAGCCCAGGTGACTAGCACCCAATGGGCTCCTACCTCTATGCCCAGAGTCCCTCCCCTATCTGCCCCTACACTACTGGGATGTTCCTCCCCCCCTCCCACTCCAGCCAGGGACAGACGCTGTCGTACCTGCACATCTAACTGGTGGGAGTACCGTAGTTCTGTCCCCCGGAAATGGGATGAGTGTAGTGCATGCAGCTGTCTGAGCTCAGTCCCACACTCCATCCTTACCCGGGAGTGGAATACCACACCTCTGGAGTGAGGTGCAATACACCTGTAGCAGCCGAGCCCTCAGGGTGCTACATTCCCCCCTGGTAAATCACAGCACGTCCTCGGGCTGTAAAAGAATAAAAACATACCAAAACATACAAACTTTTTAAAACATACACTAACATATAAAACATTATAAACACATATAATATGACAGGTAACTTCTCATATATTATTTTAGCAATATAACTTTTGATATAAAACTTTTCATATAAAATGTTCTTAAGCTTCTGGCCACTGTGCAAATTGTGACCAGGTAAAGGGCCACAGTCACTAGAAGAAAACAGCAGTTTTCCTATAAAACCGGTAGGGGGCGCCTTGGGAAGCGCAACTATGTACAGGTTATGGCCGCTCTCAGTCCTCGGCCAGGTAGAGGGAAAGAACGACCGCTCTCAGTCCTCGGTCAGTGGGGATAAGGGATGGCTGCTCACAGTCCTCAGCCTGTGGGAAAAAGGGATGGCTGCTCACAGTCCTCAGCCTGTGGGGAAAAGGGGTGGCTGCTCACAGTCCTCAGCCTGTGGGGAAAAGGGGCACACAGGTAACAGTTCACACTAGTCCCAACGGGGACCACACTTCACTTAGCAGCAATTCACATAACAGTTCTTGTAACAGTTCTCATACCCCGACGGGTAACTTTATACAGTTCTCTTTACCGTTCAGTGGTAACGATGCCCTCCTGCTCCTTCCTGAAGGTAATTTTCAGACCCGTCCGGGTCCTCTTGTTCTCCTCCATACCGCAGCTCTTCTTCCGTCAATCGGTGCACATGAAGGGCATACGGTCCTTTGGCACACTGATGCCGGGTGAAGGTGACCTCGTCACCCAGGTAAAGGTCACGACCACGGTGTCCCTCCGGCAGATGAGACTCGACATCCCTGCGGGTGACAAAGACGTCGCCGGGGGTTCTGTGATCCCTGATAAAGCCCCAACCGTGCTCCAGTTGGAACTTGATGACAGTCCCGGTGGCGCGGGGACCGTGGGCCGCACGGCGGTCTCGCCGGGTCCGGCTTTTCTGCTCCGCGCTCTTGACCTGCAGCCGCTCCTCGCGGATCCGCCTCTCTCGCCGTTCCCTCTGAAAGACCTCCAGCTGCTGACGGCAGCACTCCGCACGCTGGGCTGCGGCCGCCCGGGTCTCTTGGGTGAACCCCATGAGGTTTTCGCCGGTGGGGTCCCATTCGAACTGCGCCTCCTCCAACGGGAGTGGGGTGATCTTGGCGGGCGCCGGAGCCGGGATCAGGGGCTCACATAGGGGTCTTTCCTTCCGGAGTCGGAGATTGAGGTACTCCGGTGGCCACTCAAAGGGCTGCCCATCCGGGCAAGTATGTTGCGTGAACAGGTCTTCACCCAAGGGTAGCACAGTGGAGGTTGAGGGCGCGGTGGTGGTAGCGGCGCCCGGATGCACCAGGCCTTGCGACCAGGCCGGTGGCACCCTAAAGGTGAAGGGCACTGTGGAGACGGCGGCGCCCGGGGGTACTCGGCCTTGCGACCAGGCCGGTGGCGTTTCCTGCTTGGCCGCGCTCAGGGTCAAGGCGTGTGACGTCACAGGGGGCGTGGCCGCGGCTCCTGCCGCTTGAGGCCTAGTTTGGAGCGGTGGCGGTGTAGCAACAGGAACGATCAGTGGGACTTCGGGCTCTGCGACGGGGAGCTGGGGCAGGCTTACGGCTTCTGGGCTCGGGGTGATGACGTCCCCTTTACCTGCTTCCATCTCTTCAGCTCCTTCCACGGCGTCGTCTCCGGCCTTCGTCCCTCCTGCACCATCCTCAGAGGCAGGCGTGCTCCTCGTTGCGGGTGGCGTCCTATGCTGGCGGGTTCCAGCCTGCAGGGCCATTTCTCTGCTCCACTCGGCCAGTACTTCTTGCTGCACTCGGGCCATCTTCCGAGCCAAGCCCTCCAGCGCGGTCTGTGCATGCTCCCGATTTTTGGGGAGCTGTGCCAGGATCTCCACCAGGCCTTCTGGGGTGGCGGCCTGCAGCAGGCTCCTGACCATCGGGTCGGTGCTGCCTGACTCTCCCTCCATCTCCGGGTGCGTTCTCTCCAGACTCCTCCAGGCTGCACCCATCCTCCCTCTTTTGTTCCTGATCCGCCCATCCTGAGGGCGGTCCTGGGGCAACTTGGTGATTGTCAGTTCCAGGGGCAGCCCTCTCACGCTGATGGACATTTCTACCATTGCAGTCTCTGCTGGTGGGGGCGGTTTCCGCTTTTGGAGCCATTCCTGGACCTGGCCCACGATGGGAGGTGGCCTCTTGCCACCCTCTGGCACGCACATAATGGCGTCCGCTCTGCCAGGGCGGGAAATCGTCTCAGATGGCGGGAATTGTCTCTTTATGGCGGGAAACTCCGTGGATGGCGGGAAAAGGCTGCAGATGGCGGGCAAACGGCGGGAAACGACCCGAGATGGCATCCGACGGCGGGGACCCTCCGGAACCGGCGGGAGACTTCTTCTTACGGTAAATATGAACTTTTCTTCAGGCACGCAGTACCCGGTAGTTGCGGGCACGAAATCCTGCCGACTACGCCAAAGTTGACGCGCCCCCTGGGCCATGTTCAAGGGACACCCGGAGCCGGATCTGGATAGGGGTAGTAGTCCTTGTGGCGGTGACCCGGTCCGTGCCCAGGGTGGTCAAACTAAGTGTGTGGCAGTCTTTGTAGATGTTGTTTGAGTGTCGACTACGCCACCCGTTGATTGCGGCTAGGAGGCCGCCGCTGCAGAGCAGACCGCTGAGGCCGGTGGTAGGTTTGTGCAGCAAGGATGGTATAACCCCCAACGGGAGGGGTATGGCCTCAGGGCAGCAGATGTGGAAGTTGGTGGTTGTGATGGTGCAGCAAGGAAGCTCAGAGACAGGTGATGCAGTTTCAGGGTTTTTACTCACAGGTGTTGCTCCGGTCACTCCGGCCTTGAGTGACCACCCGAGCCGTGCTGCGTCCACCAGGTGTGGGACTCGGCCAACTCCCAGGCAATCCAGAGCGTGGTCCTGAGCTCCCTTCTCTCTCTCTCTCTGCTGGCCGTTCCCACCAGGGATCCACCTTTGTCCGGCTCCCTCGGGCCTCTTGGTGGTAAAACCTTCTCTGGCTTTCCTGACCCTATTCGTGGTGTGCCTTCCTGGTGGATGTGGTGAGGGTCGTGGCAAAACTTAACCACGACCTCCGGTTCCTGGCTAAGGATCATTAGCCTCTGCCAGTTAGGGTTCCGGTACCCGTTTCTGCCAACCCTTCACCCTTTTGGTTTACTTCTGGGATCTCAGGGTTCCCTCTTGTCTTGTGTCTCTGGGCCTTTCTTCCTCCTTCTCTCCACTACAGGCCTGGCCCTGGAGCTGGGCCCAGCCGGAGCCACAGCTCCCTGTCAGCCCTCCTGGCTGAGCTCCTCTGCTCTGCTCCTCCTCAGTCTGACTGACCCTGTCCTAAGATGGTGCCCACCATATATACTCCCTCTATGTGTGAGCCCAGGTGACTAGCACCCAATGGGCTCCTACCTCTATGCCCAGAGTCCCTCCCCTATCTGCCCCTACACTACTGGGATGTTCCTCCCCCCCTCCCACTCCAGCCAGGGACAGACGCTGTCGTACCTGCACATCTAACTGGTGGGAGTACCGTAGTTCTGTCCCCCGGAAATGGGATGAGTGTAGTGCATGCAGCTGTCTGAGCTCAGTCCCACACTCCATCCTTACCCGGGAGTGGAATACCACACCTCTGGAGTGAGGTGCAATACCCCTGTAGCAGCCGAGCCCTCAGGGTGCTACACTTGTATTTCTGCTTCTTAGTTTTCTGTCTCTTGTTCTTCTGTATCTTGGTGCTTGTCTTCTCTTCTTTGTCCTCTTGGTCAACTTCTTCAGGGTCATCTTCTTGGTCTTCTTCGGGGTGGTCTTCAGGGTCGTCGTCTTCGGGGGTCCTCGTTTTCGGGGTCCTCGTCTTCTTCGGGTTGGTCTTCTGGGTCCTCGTCTTCGGGGTCCTCGTCTTCTTCGGGGTGGTCTTCAGGGTCCTCGTCTTCTTCGGGGTGGTCTTCAGGGTCCTCGTCTTCTTCGGGGTGGTCTTCAGGGTCCTCGTCTTCAGGGTCGTCATCTTCGGGGTCCTCGTCTTCTTAGGGTTCGTCTTCAGGGTCCTCGTCTTCAGGGTCCTTGTCAGGGAGATCTAGAGTGATTACCAAGAACCATTTCAAAAAGCTTGAACTTGGAAATGTAGCAGAAGGTACAAGAAAGCTGAGGAACTACCGAGGACCAGCTGACGGTACTGGAACCCGGATGGGTAGCAGAAGGTACAAGAGCCAATGGAACTGCCGAAGACCAGCTGACGGTACTGGAACTCGGTTACTAAGCAGGAGGCACAGAAAAAAGTTCAAGGCCGCGAGCCGGCCGCAGTTACCAAAACCCACAGTCCTACAGGGGGTGCTTGTCCTATTGGCACTATGGAACCAGCCTTCATTGCCAGATCCCGCAGCCCACATAGGAGTCACCTAAACTGCAGGCACCATAGAGTCGGCTAACCCGACCGCAACACGACAGGACAACGCATTGGAGGCAAAGTGACGTTGACACTACCCGGAAACAGCTGGCGTGCTGGAACCAGGCTGGGCAGGAGGGAGTACCCGTGCCAAAGTCACTGCCGAGAACCTGCTGACGGTACTGGAACCCGGATGGGTAGTAGAAGGTACAAGAGCAAATGGAACTACCGAGGACCAGCTGACGGTACTGGAACCCGGATGGGTAGCAGAAGGTACAAGAGCCAATGGAACTGCCGAAGACCAGCTGACGGTACTGGAACTCGGTTACTAAGCAGGAGGTACCTGTGCCAGAAAGCACTACCAAGGACCAGCAGACGTTGGTGGAACTTGGATACCGAGAAGGAGGCACCTAATCCAAAGGCACTGCCGAGAACCAGCTGACGGTACTGGAACCCGGATGGGTAGCAGAAGGTACCCATGTAAAAAAAAGTTCAAGGCCGCGAGCCGGCCGCAGTTACCAAAACCCACAGTCCTACAGGGGGTGCTTGTCCTATTGGCACTATGGAACCAGCCTTCATTGCCAGATCCCGCAGCCCACATAGGAGTCACCTAAACTGCAGGCACCATAGAGTCGGCTAACCCGACCGCAACACGACAGGACAACGCATTGGAGGCAAAGTGACATTGACACTACCCGGAAACAGCTGGCGTGCTGGAACCAGGCTGGGCAGGAGGGAGTACCCGTGCAAAGTCACTGCCGAGAACCAGCTGACGGTACTGGAACCCGGATGGGTAGTAGAAGGTACAAGCGCAAATGGAACTACCGAGAACCAGCTGGCGGTGCTGGAACCCAGGGTGAATACTAAAAACAGAGTGGAGCCAGAGGTGTAATTGGAGCAAGTTTTAAATCCGTAGTACAGTGGATGTGGACAAAGCAGGAGAATTTGCCGGACACACAGCTGGGGATCAGCTGACGTTACTGAACCCCAATAACACTGGAGCAAGCGTTGACTGTGCAGACGGCACTTCTGAGCAGCAACTAGCGGTATTGGAGCCCAGGGTAAATACTAAAAACAGAGGAGCCAGAGGTGTATTTGGAGGAGGTTTTAAATCCGTAGTACAGTGGATGTGGACAAAGCAGGAGAATTTGCCGGACACACAGGTGGGGATCAGCTGACGTTACTGAACCCAAATAACACGGCAGCAAGTGTTGACTGTGCAGACGGCACTTCCGAGCGCCAACTGGCGGTGTTGGAGCTCAGGGATAATACTGAAAACAGAGGAGCCAGAGGTGTAATTGGAGCAACTTTAAAATCTGTAGTAGTGAGAATGTGGACAGAGCAGGAGAAATTGCCGTCCGCACAGCAGGAGAACAGCTGACGTTACTGAACCCCAATAACACGGCAGCAAGTGTTGACTGTGCAGACGGCACTTCCGAGCGCCAACTGGCGGTGTTGGAGCTCAGGGATAATACTGAAAACAGAGGAGCCAGAGGTGTAATTGGAGCAACTTTAAAATCTGTAGTAGTGAGAATGTGGACAGAGCAGGAGAAATTGCCGTCCGCACAGCAGGGGAACAGCTGACGTTACTGAACCCCAATAACACGGCAGCAAGTGTTGACTGTGCAGACGGCACTTCCGAGCGCCAACTGGCGGTGTTGGAGCTCAGGGATAATACTGAAAACAGAGGAGCCAGAGGTGTAATTGGAGCAACTTTAAAATCTGTAGTAGTGAGAATGTGGACAGAGCAGGAGAAATTGCCGTCCGCACAGCAGGGGAACAGCTGACGTTACTGAACCCCAATAACACGGCAGCAAGTGTTGACTGTGCAGACGGCACTTCCGAGCGCCAACTGGCGGTGTTGGAGCTCAGGGATAATACTGAAAACAGAGGAGCCAGAGGTGTAATTGGAGCAACTTTAAAATCTGTAGTAGTGAGAATGTGGACAGAGCAGGAGAAATTGCCGTCCGCACAGCAGGGGAACAGCTGACATTACTGAACCCCAATAACACGGCAGCAAGTGTTGACTGTGCAGACGGCACTTCCGAGCGCCAACTGGCGGTGTTGGAGCTCAGGGATAATACTGAAAACAGAGGAGCCAGAGGTGTAATTGGAGCAACTTTAAAATCTGTAGTAGTGAGAATGTGGACAGAGCAGGAGAAATTGCCGTCCGCACAGCAGGGGAACAGCTGACGTTACTGAACCCCAATAACACGGTGTTGACTGTGCAGACGGCACTTCCGAGCACCAACTGGCGGTGTTGGAGCTCAGGGATAATACTGAAAACAGAGGAGCCAGAGGTGTAATTGGAGCAACTTTAAAATCTGTAGTAGTGAGAATGTGGACAGAGCAGGAGAAATTGCCGTCCGCACAGCAGGGGAACAGCTGACGTTACTGAACCCCAATAACACGGCAGCAAGTGTTGACTGTGCAGGCGGCACTTCCAAGCGCCAACTGGCGGTGTTGGAGCTCAGGGATTACAGTTCAGGTGGTAGAAACATGAACACAACAGGAGACCTGGATACTGTTGCCAACCAATTATTTATTCTGGAAGAGGACTGGCAGATTCATGAGAGATCCAGGCCTTGTTCATTTTGAGAAAAGTAAGCCGGTCAATGTTATCGGAGGATAGTCGCATGCGACGGTCTGTTAGTACACCACCTGCGGCACTAAAGACGCGTTCCGATAATACACTAGCAGCAGGGCAAGCTAGCACCTCCAATGCATACTGACTAAGCTCTGGCCATGTATTCAGCTTACAGACCCAAAACTTGAAGGGAGAAGAGCCGTCTGGGAGTACACTAAGAGGGCAAGACATGTAGTCTGTCACCATCTGACGGAAACGTTGCCTCCTGCTGACTGGAGCCGTCTGTGATGGTGTAGACATTTGTGGCGGCGGGGACACAAAACTTTGCCACATTTCGGCCATACTGGTCTTGCCTTGTGCTGAGGCGCTGCTTCTGCTCCCTCTTTGTGCAGAGCTTCCTCCACTGCCTCGACGCACTGAGCTGCTTTGTAAAGCACTAGCAGCACTGCTCTCGGTTGGAATGGAGAACATGATGGAATGCACCAGTGCGTCTTGGTACTCCCGCATTTTACGCTCCCGGTTCAACGGTGTTATGAGGCTTTGTAAGTTGTCCCGGTAGCGAGGATCTAGGAGGGTGGACACCCAATAATCAGCCGTTTTGAGAATGTGGGCGATGCGGCGGTCGTTTCTCAGGCACTGCAGCATGAAATCAACCATGTGCTGTAGACTGCCAACTGGCCAAGTAACGCTGTCCCCTGCTTGAGGCGTGATCTCTGCCTGCTCTGCATCACCCACACCCTCGCTCTAGATACTGACTACTAAAGCATTGTGTACCTCCCTCCTCTGGACAGATGTCTTCCTCATCCATTGACTCCTCCTCATCCTCCTCACAAAGTGTCCCCTGCCTAGGCCTTTGTGAGGAACCACGTTGCGCAGACTGTAGAGAAGCAGATGGCATTTGTGACTCCTCATCCTCCACCTCTTCCAAAACCTTCTCTCTTAGTGCTTGCAGTGTTTTTTCAAGCAGGCAGATAAGGGGGATAGTCATGCTGACTAGTGCATCATCTGCACTCGCCATCCGCGTGGAATAATCGAAGGCACGCAAAACGTGGCAAATGTCCTTCATAGGGGCCCACTCAGTGGTGGTGAAGTGTGAACGGCGCGCACTGCGACTTGTTTGCGCCTGCTGCAGCTGGTACTCCATTACTGCTGCCTGCTGCTCACACAACCTCTCCAACATATGTAACGTTGAATTCCACCTGGTGGGTAGGTCACATATGATGCGATGTTCCGGAAGACGTAATCGGCGCTGCAGAGCTGCAATGCGTGATCTTGCATTGCTGGAACTCCGCAAGTGAGCGCACTCTATGCGGACCTTGTGAAGCAGTGCAGCAAGATCCGGATAGTCCCTCAAAAAACTCTGCACGACCAAGTTGAGCACATGTGCCAGACATCGGATGTGAGTGAGGTTGCCTAGGCCCAGAGCTGCCACCAGATTTCGGCCATTGTCACACACTACCATGCCTGGCTGGCACAAACCACACGTCGCTCTGCTGCTTGATGGCATTCCAGAGCTCCTGCGCTGTGTGGCTTCGATTCCCCAAAGAAATTAATTTTAATACGGCCTGCTGACGTTTGGCCACGGCTGTGCTCATATTGGTCACCATAACAGGTAACCGTTCACGGGTCGATGTGTAGGTAGACCGTGACGGCTCCTGCAGCGCTGATTCAGAGGAACTGGAGTATGAGGAGGAGTCAATATGTACAGACTGGATTCCTGCAATCCTTGGAGTTGGCAGAACACGTACAGCGCCACTCTCAAGATCTGTACCCGGCTCCACAACATTTACCCAATGGGCAGTGAGGGAAAGGTATCGTCCCTGTCCATGCTTACTGGTCCATGCATCGGTGGTCAGGTGGACCTTGCTACTGACGGCGTTTTGTAGCGCATGTTTAATTTTTCCCTCCACATGATGTTGCAGGGCAGGGACGGCTTGCCTGCTGAAATAAAATCGGCTGGGCACGTTGTATTGTGGGACTGCCAATGCCATAAAGTTATGGAATGTGTCAGTCTCCACCAGCCTGAATGATAGCATTTCAAGGGCCAGTAGTTTAGCAATGCCAGCATTCAGAGCCTGTGCTCGGGGGTGGTTTGCCGAGTATGGGCGCCTTTTCTCCCATGCCTGTGCTAACGATGGCTGTAGACTGGCCTGGGAGTGTGAGGATGACTGGGAAAGTGGTGCTGTGGGTGGAATTACACTGTGTCTCTGTACAACAGTGCCAGAGATTCTTCCATGGCGATCCTGTGAGGAAGCCGAACCAGCTGTCTGTGAGCTGGAGGAAGAGGCTGCAACACGAGCTGAAGAGGTGTTAGATGGCGCAAAATGTTGGCCTAGGTCTTCAGTGTGTTTTTGTAACTCCACCACGTGCTTGGTCCGCACATGTTTCCACATATTTGTGGTATTGAGGTTGCTGACACTTTTCCCTCTTTTCACCTTCGGATTACACAGCTTGCATTTGACAAAGCAAATGTCATCTACAACTGTGTCAAAAAAGGACCAGGCACTGCAAGTCTTGGGAGAGCCCGCTTTGGATTTTGGAAGAGCCATGCTCCTAATGGGTGCCGAAGTGGAGGCTACAGGCAACCAAGTCTGCCCCCTCCCTCTCCCTCCTTTTTGGGCTGTTCTCTTCCTCAGAGCTGCTCCCACCACCTTCCTGTCCCTCACGCCATGATGGGTCAAGGACCTCATCATCTACACCACCCTCTTCAAACAACTGCTTCTCCTGGGTAGTCTCGACAGCACAGTACGCACCAGAAAGTGGCACCTGAGTCTCATCATCAGATGCGTACTGAGGTGTGCTGCTGACCATAGGCACTGGCCCACCCGCCTCTTCAGATTCAGAGAGACAAAACGGTTGCGCATCACTGTATACTACCTCTTCTTCAAATTCTCGAATTCTGCTTGGCTGGCCCCCTCTTTCCAAGCCAAGAGATTCAGAGAACAGAAGTAGAGATGGCTCCTGTCCAGGGCTCTCTGACTGCCTGGGCAATTTGGCAGGTGGTGAAGAGACAGATGGGTGCTCTTCAGTGCTCAGGACCTGAGAGGATCTGGAACTAATTGAAGTTGATGCGTTAGCTGCCATCCATCTGACAACGGCTTCAATATGGTCCTCGCGCAGCAGTGGGGTACGGCTAGCTCCTACAAAGCTGCGCCTAAAGGACTGTTCCCTGGTAAAACTGGGGGATGCTGAGTCACTGGTGCCCGCAGCAGGCACAGAATCCCCACGTCCTCTCCCTGCAGGCACAGAATCCTCACGTCCTCTCCCTGCAGAAACTCCACGCACACGCCCACGACCACATGCCTTACTCCCTGCCTTCTTCATCTTGGTAGACTGATAAAGATAGGCAGAAAAGTACTAAGGGCTTAGTGTGCTTATTCCTGAACAGCTGCTAACAGGTATAAGAAACACTAATTTTATAAAGTGTGGACTAGACTTTAATATGAGCTAATGTGGCCTACACAACTGTAAAGTGGAGTGTTTGGTGAACTTTATTTAGTTTTTTTTTGTCACAAAAAGACACTGGTTGTGCCTAAAGATGTAATAACGATAGTATCACAAACTTTTTGTAGCTATTACAATGTATGAAGGTAACCTACAATGCAATAGATGAGGCTGCAAAAAATAGTCTAATACTAATCTGGCTGGGGCTGCAGGGCCCAATGCTGCAGAAAGGCTCCTCTAACTACTCCTATATAGTGTGTTTGGAACCAATTTAGCTGAATACGGATGGAACCACCACACTAATAGGAGAAATCAGGAAAAATTATGAATTGGCAAAAAAGGACAATGTATGAGGCAGTGACACACACTGAGTGCACTACAACCAGACGTGGTTGAAGCACACACTACAGGGTGAGCTGCACTCACACACCAGACCTTGCAGACAGCGGTGAACAGTACAGATGCAGAGCACTGTGCACTAGCGCTGCAAGACCAAAAAAAATTCTCTATCTACTCCTATATAGTGTGTTTGGAACCAATTTAGCTGAATACGGATGGAACCACCACACTAATAGGAGATATCAGGAAAAATTATGAATTGGCAAAAAAGGACAATGTATGAGGCAGTGACACACACTGAGTGCACTACAACCAGACGTGGTTGAAGCACACACTACAGGGTGAGCTGTACTCACACACCAGACCTTGCAGACAGCGGTGAACAGTACAGATGCAGAGCACTGTGCACTAGCGCTGCAAGACCAAAAAAATTTCTCTATCTACTCCTATATAGTGTGTTTGGAACCAATTTAGCTGAATACGGATGGAACCACCACACTAATAGGAGATATCAGGAAAAATTATGAATTGGCAAAAAAGGACAATGTATGAGGCAGTGACACACACTGAGTGCACTACAACCAGACGTGGTTGAAGCACACACTACAGGGTGAGCTGCACTCACACACACAGACCTTGCAGACAGCGGTGAACAGCACAGGGAACTGTGCACTAGCGCTGCAAGGCACAGCGATTTATAAAGTAGCTTGGGTAAAGCAGAATAGACCAAATAGGTAGCTAAAACTGTCCCTCAGAACAACAGCGTCCTATCCCTAACTGAATTCACAGCAGAGTGAGCTCAAAATGGCGGTGGCGGCTTTTATAGTGCATCATGACATCATTTCAGCAGCCAATCACAGCCATGCCATTAGTTAAGATGCCTACATGCCTAACAGGATGTGCCCATGACGCACCCCCTGGGCCATGTTGTTAGGGATACCCGGAGCCGGATCAGATGGGGGTTGTAGTCTCCGAGTGGCTGTGACCCGGTCCGTGCCCAGGGTGTCAAACTCAGTGTGCGGCAGTCCTTGCGGATGTTCTTAGTGTCGACTACGCCACCCGTTGATTTGCGGTCAAAAGGCCGCCGCTGCAGGATGGTCCGCTGAGGCTGGTGGTGTGTGTGCAGCTGTGGTAGTATAACCCCCAACGGGAGGGGTATAGCCTCAGGGGGTCAGACGTGGAGGATGGTGGTTGTGAAGGTGCAGCAAGGAGACTCAGAGGCATGAAATGCAGTTTCAGGGTTTTTACTCACTGGTGTTGCTCGGGTCACCACCCAAGCCGTGCTGCGTCCACCAGGTGCGGGACTCGGTCAACTCCCGGGCAATTCCTGAGTATGGTCCTGAGCTCCCTTCTTCTCTCTCTCTCTGCCGTTCTCACCAGGGATCCACCTATGTCCGGCTCCCTCGGGTCTCTTGGTGGTTGAACCTTCTCTGGCTTCCCTGACCCTATGCTCGGTGTGCCATTCTGGTGCCATTCTGGTGGATTTGGTGAGGGTCGTGGCAAATCTTGCCCACGACCTCCGGTTCCTGGCTAAGGTTTGCTTTGGCCTCCGCCAGCTTGGGATCCGGTACCCTTTTGCCGACCCTTCACCCTTTTGTCCTTATTCTGGGATCTTGGGGTCCCCTCTCGTCCTGCACCTCTGGGTCCCTCTTCCTTCTCCTCTCCTGGAGTTACTGCTGACTCTCTGACTGACTGACTGACCCTGTCCTAAGATGGTGCCCACCTTATATACTCCCTCTATGTGTGAGTTCAGGTGACCAGCACCCAATGAGCTCCTATCTTTACCCAGACTACTCCCCCTATCTGCCCCTACACTACTGGGATGTTCCACCCCCCTCCCACTCCAGCCAGGGACAGACGCTGTCGTACCTGCACATATACTGGTGGGAGTACCGTAGTTCTGTCCCCCGGAAATGGGATGTATGTAGTGCATGCAGCCTTCTGAGCTCAGTTCCACACTCCATCCTTACCCGGGAGTGGAATACCACACCTCTGGTTTGAGGTGCAATACCCCTGTAGCAGCCGAGTCCTCAGGGTGCTACATTCCCCCCTGGTAAATCACAGCACGTCCTCGGGCTGTAAAAGAATAAAAACATCCAAAAACATACAATTTTTTTTTAAACATCATAAATATATTAAACATTATATATATCATCAGCATAAAACTTTTCATATAAAACTTTTCATAGAAAACATTCTTGTTCCTCCGGCCACGGTGCAACTTGTGACCGGGTAAAGTGCAACAGTCTCTTGTAGAAAAAAAAACACAGTTTCCTATAAAACCGGTAGGGGGCGCTTTAAGAAGCGCAACTATGTACAAAGGGGAATATGGCCGCTCTCAGTCCTCGGCCAGTGGGGAAAAGGAATGGCTGTTCACAGTCCTCAGCCTGTTAAGGGATAGGGACACATGGGTATTCACTTGCTGGTCCCGACGGGAACTACACTTTGGTAGCAACAATTTTTGTACCCACACGGGTAACTATTTACATATTCTATTTACAGTTCATCAGTGGCGGTGTGCTCTTGGCTGAGGGTAATCTTTAGACCCGTCCGGGTCCTCTTGATCCTCCTCACCCCGTAGCTCCTTCTCAGTAAGTCTATGCACGTGCAGGGCATACGGGCCCTTGGCGCACTGATGCCGGGTGAAGGTGACCTCATCACCCAGGTATAGGTCACGACCTCTGTGTCCCTCCGGCAGATGACTTTCAACGTCTCTGCGGGTGACAAAGACGTCGCCGGGGGTCTTGTGGTCCCGGATGAAACCCCACCCGTGCTCCAACTGGAATTTTATTACAGTCCCGCTGGCACGGGGACCATGGGCAGCACGGGGGTTTCTGCGGGCTCGGCTCTTCTGCTCGGCGCTCTTCACTTGGAGCCGCTCCTCGCGGACCCGCCTCTCTCGTCGCTCTCTAGCAAAAACCTCCAATTGTTGCTGGCAGCACTCCGCACGCTGGGCTGCGGCTGCCCGGGTCTCCTCGGTGAACCCGATGAGGTCTTCTCCGGTGGGGTCCCACGCAAACTGCGCTTCCTCCAACGAGAGTGGGGTGATCTTGGCGGGCGCCGGAGCCGGGATCAGGGGCTCATCCAGGGGTCTTTCCTTCCGGAGTCGGGGATGGTAATACTCCGGTGGCCACACAAAGGGCTGCCCATCCGGGCATGTGTGCTGGGCAAATAGGTCTTCACCCAGGTGTGGCGCTGTGGAAGTTGAGGGCGCTGTTGTTGTGGCGGCGCCCGGGTTCACCAGGCCTTGCGACCAGGCCTGGGGCACCCTGAATGTAAAGGGCACCGTGAAGACGGCGGCGCCCGGGGTTACTTGGCCCAGTGACCAGGCCGGTGGCTCAGTGGAGGTAGAGGGCGCTGTTGGCACTGCGGCGCCCGGGGGCACTCGGCCTTGCGACCAGGCCGGTGGCGTCTCCTGCTTGGCCGTGCTCTGGATCGAGGCGCGTGACGTCACAGGGGGCGTGGCCGCGGCTCCGGCCGCTTGAGGCCTAGCTTGGAGCGATGACGCAGCGGCTACGGGAACGGTGAGTGGGGCTTCGGGCTCTGCGACGGGGAGCTGGGGCAGGTTTACGGCTTCTGGGCACGGGATATTGTCGTCCCCATTACCTGCCTTCATCTCTTCGGCTCCCTCCGCGGCGTCGTCTCCGGCCGTCGTCCCTCCTTCGCCGTCCTCAGAGGTGGACTTGCTCCTCGCTGCGGGTGGCATGCTTCGCTGGCAGGCTCCAGCCTGCAGGGCCATCTCTCGGGTCCACTCCGCCAGTGTTTCCTGCTGCACCTGGGCCATCCTTCGTGCGAGGCCCTCCAGCGCGGTCTGTGCACGCTCCCGGTCTCGGGGGAGCTGTGCCAGGATCTCCACCAGGTCTTGTGGGGTGGTTGCTTGCATCAGGCTCCTGACCACAGAGTCGGTGCTGCCTGCCTCTCCCTCCATCTCCGGGTACGGCTCCTCCAGACTCCTCCAAGCTGCTCCCATCTTCTTCCTTTTCTTCTGTATCCGCCCACATTGGGGGTCGTCCTGGGGCAACTTTGTGATTGCCAGTTCCAGGGGCAGTTCCCTCACGCTGATGGACATATCAATCATCACAGTCTCTGCTGGTGGGGGCGGTTTCCACTTTTGGCGCCATTTCCGATCCTGGCCCACGATGGGAGGTGGCCTCTTGCCATCCTCTGGCACGCCCATAATGGTGTCCGCTCTGCCAAGGCGGGAAATCTTCTCAGATGGCGGGAACCGCTTGCCAGTGGCGGGAAACTTTGTGGATGGCGGGAAAAGACTGCAGATGGCGGACAAACGGCGGGAACTGATCCGAGATGGCGTCCGATGGCGGGGACCCTCCGGAACCAGCGGGAGACTTCTTTTTGAGGTAAATGCGAACTTTTCTTCAGGCACGCAGTACCCGGTGGTTGCGGGCACGTCATCCTGCCGACTACGCCAAAGTTGACGCACCCCCTGGGCCATGTTGTTAGGGATGATAAACACTTCGGCCAACATAATACGAATAACGAATATGGAGTGTGGAAGACTCACAGCTCGCACCCCATAATCACATAAAAAATTGCTAACTCACGATCAATATGAGAAACACAAGAGAAAGCTGAGTGTGCAGCATATAGAAAAGAGCTTTATTAGTAGAAGTATAAATATAGATACATCATATTACATCTATAAAAAATAGATACAAATAGGGAGACCATACAAGACCATAAAAATGCAACACGGTTACCCATAGTTAACCATAATGGCAGGACCATGTGAGGAAGGGAAGGGAGGAAGGGAAAGAGCGACCCATGAAAGTGTGTACTAAAACATATCAAATGGCAAAATGGGAGAGGTATATGCACAAGGCACAAGGTATATGACAAGGCAGGAGCAGACCAAGATGGAACCTGCAAACCTTTGCAGGTTCCATCTTGGTCTGCTCCTGCCTTGTCCCCCGGCCCCCCCTTCTCTTCCCTCCCCTTTCTCTGAGCGTCCCTTGGCTACTCTACGGGTGAGTGTATTTGACATTAGGGACTACATCTACTCTGACCCCGCTAGGGGGATTATAAGGGACATGTTTCTATCATTATCCTTAGCATTGGTATCCTTGTGCATATACCTCTCCCATTTTGCCATTTGATATGTTTTAGTACACACTTTCATGGGTCGCTCTTTCCCTTCCTCCCTTCCCTTCCTCACATGGTCCTGCCATTATGGTTAACTATGGGTAACCGTGTTGCATTTTTATGGTCTTGTATGGTCTCCCTATTTGTATCTATTTTTTATAGATGTAATATGATGTATCTATATTTATACTTCTACTAATAAAGCTCTTTTCTATATGCTGCACACTCAGCTTTCTCTTGTGTTTCTCATGTTGTTAGGGATACCCGGAGCCGGATCAGATGGGGGTTGTAGTCTCCGAGTGGCTGTGACCCGGTCCGTGCCCAGGGTGTCAAACTCAGTGTGCGGCAGTCCTTGCGGATGTTCTTAGTGTCGACTACGCCACCCGTTGATTTGCGGTCAAAAGGCCGCCGCTGCAGGATGGTCCGCTGAGGCTGGTGGTGTGTGTGCAGCTGTGGTAGTATAACCCCCAACGGGAGGGGTATAGCCTCAGGGGGTCAGACGTGGAGGATGGTGGTTGTGAAGGTGCAGCAAGGAGACTCAGAGGCATGAAATGCAGTTTCAGGGTTTTTACTCACTGGTGTTGCTCGGGTCACTCTGTACAGCAGTGACCACCCAAGCCGTGCTGCGTCCACCAGGTGCGGGACTCGGTCAACTCCCGGGCAATTCCTGAGTATGGTCCTGAGCTCCCTTCTTCTCTCTCTCTCTGCCGTTCTCACCAGGGATCCACCTATGTCCGGCTCCCTCGGGTCTCTTGGTGGTTGAACCTTCTCTGGCTTCCCTGACCCTATGCTCGGTGTGCCATTCTGGTGGATTTGGTGAGGGTCGTGGCAAATCTTGCCCACGACCTCCGGTTCCTGGCTAAGGTTTGCTTTGGCCTCCGCCAGCTTGGGATCCGGTACCCTTTTGCCGACCCTTCACCCTTTTGTCCTTATTCTGGGATCTTGGGGTCCCCTCTCGTCCTGCGCCTCTGGGTCCCTCTTCCTTCTCCTCTCCTGGAGTTACTGCTGACTCACTGACTGACTGACTGACCCTGTCCTAAGATGGTGCCCACCTTATATACTCCCTCTATGTGTGAGCTCAGGTGACCAGCACCCAATGAGCTCCTATCTTTACCCAGACTACTCCCCCTATCTGCCCCTACACTACTGGGATGTTCCACCCCCTCACACTCCAGCCAGGGACAGACGCTGTCGTACCTGCACATATACTGGTGGGAGTACCGTAGTTCTGTCCCCCGGAAATGGGATGTATTTAGTGCATGCAGCCTTCTGAGCTCAGTTCCACACTCCATCCTTACCCGGGAGTGGAATACCACACCTCTGGTTTGAGGTGCAATACCCCTGTAGCAGCCGAGTCCTCAGGGTGCTACACCCACACTTCTTAGGATCCTCATTGGCTGAATAAAATGAAAATGGCTCATTGCATTATGGGAACTTCCGATTCCGGTATACAATATTGCAAAAGTATCGGAATTAAGTATCGGAATTCCGATACCGCGAATATCGGCCGATACCCGATATTTCAGTATCGGAATGCTCAACACTACTCCTGAGACAACTTTGATTTTTAATTAGGTTTATTTGTTACTTGCTCCTCATTGGTGCTCCTCCAATGTTTTATTATTGTTTGTTTCTGTATCTGTGATTCACATTTTCTACTTAACTTTATCAATAAAATGTTGTAATTTTACCATTAATTGGGACTTTGATTTGAAGTTTTGCCTCTTTGTTTTTTACGTGTATATATTTGCTTCGTTAGTCCTCATTACATCTGTCTACATGTCCTGTATTGGGGTATTATCAATTAGGTATAGGTCTACTTTTTACCCTACCTTCTCCGTGATTGTGTTATTCAAGAAATCTTAGTAGTCAGACAAATTTCTGGTAATAAAAATGTCACATCATTCTTATGGCAGACATATATCTCCTGACATATAGAAGCAGAATTCATTGATATACTGTACTGCACATGTATAAAAACGAGCCCCTAAGCAAGCAGTCTGCCTTTACTAACATTTGTGAAAGAATGAGGCGTTTTAAAGAGCTCAATGGATTCGAAAGTGGTTCTGTAATGGGGTACCACTTTTGCAACTAGACAATATTTTAATTTTTTTCCCTCCTAAATATTCCACAGTCAACCATGAAGTGATATTATTGAAAAGTGGAAGCTTTTCAGTGGGAAACGCACGTCAGGTGTGGTGGGTCCCTGGAGATATTACTAAAGTATTGCATGGCACATTTTTCTTATGCACACAGTTGTCTTATATTTTGTATATTAACTTACCTTATCCTTTGGAGTCTGTGATTTAGCCTTATGTCAGAACTACAGTTTTATAAACTGTGATTATGCTACTGTGCATTTATATTAAGTCTACTAAATGGATTCTATAGACAATTTATGTCAGAACTACTGCTATATAAACTGTGATTATGCTACTGTGCATTTACATTAAGTCAATTATATGGATTCTATAGACAATTATTATATACACTTGTATAAATATGTCTGATTGTTGTACTCCATTCCTCTGTAATTTCACTGCAAGGTTGGGATGTATACACATATCCATGGATTATTAGGGATAGCATGTTATTTAAATATTCAGTACAGATGCATTTATACCTTGTCCAGGTTGTAATGCAGCGACTTGCTGGCATTACGGTAGTGGTCCAGTATGTGTTTTACCTGACCATGTACCTTCCCCCTCAGGTGACTGGTCACATGACTGTGACATAGCACAGGTCCTGCGCGCACAGAATGTCTGTCTGATCACATGACTGTGACATCAGCAAGGTCCTGTCTGTGTGTGTGTGTGTGCACGGGATGGATATATAAACCCTGCTTGATGGGAGACAGGTGTGTTCGGAGAGAGAGGCGTAAGGCCTGTTCCCGTGTGTGTGGGACACCGACCGTGTGAGGCCTAGTGAGGCCGAGTGAAGCCTGGCAACCTGAAAGGTCGAGACTGGATCCTGTGAGTGGATGCTAGTGGCCTTGGAAGGCAGAGGCTTGATGAAGAGTCCTGAAAGGCAAAGCCTGGATCCTGTGTGGATGTCAGTGGCCTTTTGAGGGAACGACGGCTGGAGACCCCTACCTGGGAAGCCGCAAAGCCACAGTGGTGGCAAGCCTAATGGACTGCAGCAGCTAAACCCGGCAAAGGTAATACACTGTGTTATATGGACATTGATATGGACATTGCTATTTTATTACCTTGCTGAAGGCTGTACCTGGAGCAAGTGGGCCTGTGTGCCACTTGGCTCGTGAACATTATATATATGTGTGTGGGCGTGCCACTGAGTTGGACCCGGTCATATGCGGTTTATGATGAGATAATAAACCAATGAATTAAGAAATACCGGAAGGACATTGCTGGTGTGCTTTGATTTACCCGGTGCAGCGACTATCCCCCAGTATGATGACTAGCGCTGCCTTACATATGGTGTAGAATGCGGGCAACTGCAGCCCGGTTGCTAGTGGCAACTGCAGCCCGGTTGCTAGCGGCAACGACAACCCAGTTGCTAGGGGCAACTGCAGTCCTGTTGCTAGGGGCAACTGCAGTCTGGTTGCTTGAGGCAACTGCAGCCCGCTAGGCTGCTAGGGGCAACGGCACAAGATGACGAGTGTGGATTAAAGCATCTGGCTGCAACTCGGTGGGGTTGCGAAGATTGTCGTCGCACTCAAACCTGGTTTGCTGTGACTCGGCGGGGCTCACGAAGTTTAAAGCATTCTGGCTGCAACTCGGCGGGGTTGCGAAGGTTGTCGTCGCACTCAAATCCGGTTTTGCTGCGGCTCGGCGGGGCCACGAAAATTTTCAGGGAGAGCGGTGTAGAGTGTCTAGTGTGTACCGCAATGGCTATGAATGGTGCAGTATCTCCAGACAGAATAGAGAAGGAGTTAGATGACTGTGTGCAATCGCTCTACGGCATAATGGAGTGTCTTGAGGAATTGCAGGAGCTGATGGAGGTGGCTGTGAATGGTGCAGCAAATGAGTCTGAAGCTGTTGAGCATTTGAAATGCCTGATGGAGTCACAGCAGCAGGCATTTGAGAAACAGCAGCAGGTATTTGAGAAACAGCGACAGGACTCACAGCAGGTAATTGAGAAACTTTTACAGGACATGGTGCAGGAATCGTATAGAATGGTGGCAGTGGACCATTCTGTGAACTCTCCATGGGCGCCCTTGTTGTCCCAGAGTGCCCGGGGAGGTGGTAAGAGCTGTTGTGAACTGAGTTCTAAGACTATTGTTGATTTTTCTTGTAAAAATTCCCCTGCCGGTGCGGTTGTTAAAAAGGGGATGGAGTCTAAAAAAAGGGGCGGTTGTTCAAAACAGCGTGGAGGATAGAAAATCAAAAAAAATTACTTGTGGTGGGTTGGTACCTCCTAAAAATGACAATGTGACCGTTGATAACGGGGTAGCTCCAGTAGAAGTGGGAGGTGACCTGTTAGTCCACAACACCATGGGGAGTGACACAGACCCCGTAGCTGACGGTGACACTACGAAAGTAGAAGGAGAGGTCAGTCAGGAGGGGCTAGATGAGGTGAGAAAGTCCCCATCTCGTAAACGGCGCAAGGGCCACAAAAAGGTTGCTCCTGTAGTCTTGGCTGAAAGTGAAAATAAGGAAAATGTAATGCTGTGTGCCTTGGTTTCAAGTGTGGATCCTCCTTCCGAGGCAGAAGTGGAGGTGACGTTGCCAGTAGCAACCTCCGATACAGTACCGAGTCAGAAGGATCGGACAGCCCTGAAAGAGGAGGTGGCCAGTCAAGACCAAGAGCTGGAGCCTGTCAGGCATCAGTATCAGAGTGATGTACAGCAACTAAGAAAAAACATGGAGAACAGGTCCTCAGACCAGCTGGGCCTGGAGTCTGAACGGCAGAAAATAAACCAGGTTGTGAGGAACTTGCAGCGAGAACTGGAGGAAAACAGCAAGGAAGTCAACAATTGGAAGGAAAAGTTCCAGAGAAATAAAGAGGAGGTTTTTCAGTTGGGGCTTGACAAAGCGGAGTTTGAAGATGAGCTGTGCGAGTTGAAAGATAGGTTCTCCCTGGTACACGTAGAGCTGATACAAGTGAAGCAAAAGCTGGATGAGGGACTACACCAGAGGGATAGAGAGCTGTCTGCCTTAAAAGAGGCGCTGCAGGTTGAAGTTTCCGGACGTGACCAAAACCTAAAACGACTGCACGAACAGTTCAACCGGGAGCTATGTGACTCCAAGAAGGAATATGGTGAACTCATGAGGGAACTGCAACAAATCAAGAGAGACTATGAGGATCTCCTCAGGGTTAAAGGAAAACTAGAGGATGATAAGGTGGATGCAGAGCACATGCGCCAAGTGGTTGAGACCACTCTGCAGGACACCCGTAAGGAAAATGGTGATCTCCGCAGAAAGACCTTAGGTCTGGAAGCTCAGGTGAAGGAGCTGCAGACGTTCTGTGATAATCTCCAGAGGGCAGAGACGTGCCTTAAGGAAAGGCTCAGCAAGATGGAGGCTGAGCAGAAACAGATGGAGGAGTCTATCGGAGAAGCCACAGACCAGGGCCAGGAGTTGGTCGCTGGTGATGTGAGGTATGAAGCAGATACCTCCTCGAGTGATGTGAGCTCGGATGATTCGGTGGATGTAGGAGCCGAGATCAAGGAGCTCAAGGAGTCGCTACAAACCCATTGGAAGCAGGAAGAGCTTCGGAGACGGGCCGCTGAGAGGCGAGTGGCGGAGCTAGAGGAAGAAGTTTCCGGGCTCAAAAGTCGCCTGACAAAGTATCACTCAGTGAACGAGGCCTTCTTGGAGAAGGAAAAGGGCGAACACGTTGCACTCACTCCCTTATACCAAGAGAGGGTGGACCTGAGGAGAGCTAAGAGAGTGTTAACCACAGATAAATATGAGATGGAAGTGGTCAAGACGAAAATTCGTGAATTTGTAGCTGTGAGTCAGCTCAGGGGAAGCATACAGGGTGAAGAAGCTGGAGGTCAGTTGTCCCTGAAACCTGAGCTGGTTGATCATCTGGAAACCACTGGTGAGTCCGAAACGTCTCGGTACAAGTGCCTCGTAGATGTACCCGAGGATTTGAGGGAAGAATGCACCAGTGAGTCCGTGCATGAGGAGTTTAAGAAGGCCGTGGGAGCCTGTAAGGTGTACTTGACCTCAGAAGCTAAACAGCTGGTGGTCCTGTCCACGACCGAAGTCACAGTGAAGAGGTTGGCTATCCTAAGTGACATGCACTGGCGATGTATTCGCACGAAGCGGTTTCTCCGGTTGAAGACGGAACAAGCCGTTAGACAACTGGAGTTGATGAGGAAAGCTCACAGTATGCGTGAAGAGGTCATCCGGGTGCCTCAGGTTCTGGTGAGGAAGCTCGTTGGGAGAAATGGTCGAGCCATGCAGATAATGGTCAAGAAGTCTGGTGTGGTGAAAGTAAGCATTCCACGTGATCGTCAGGACTGGATACCAGACGAAGACGGCATGGTATCATTCTCCGCTGTAGGAACAGAGCTGGGGGTTATAGTGATTGTGTATATTATGTATTCAACCCCACAAGTTTGAACAGAGGGGGGGATATGTAATGCAGCGACTTGCTGGCATTACGGTAATGGTCCAGGATGTGTTTTACCTGACCATGTACCTTCCCCCTCAGGTGACTGGTCACATGACTGTGACATAGCACAGGTCCTGCGCGCACAGAATGTCTGTCTGATCACATGACTGTGACATCAGCAAGGTCCTGTCTGTGTGTGTGTGTGTGTGCACGGGATGGATATATAAACCCTGCTTGATGGGAGACAGGTGTGTTCGGAGAGAGAGGCGTAAGGCCTGTTCCTGTGTGTGTGGGACACCGACCGTGTGAGGCCTAGTGAGACCGAGTGAAGCCTGGCAACCTGAAAGGTCGAGACTGGATCCTGTGAGTGGATGCTAGTGGCCTTGGAAGGCAGAGGCTTGATGAAGAGTCCTGAAAGGCAAAGCCTGGATCCTGTGTGGATGTCAGTGGCCTTTGAGGGAACGACGGCTGGAGACCCCTACCTGGGAAGCCGCAAAGCCACAGTGGTGGCAAGCCTAATGGACTGCAGCAGCTAAACCCGGCAAAGGTAATACACTGTGTTATATGGACATTGATATGGACATTGATATTTTATTACCTTGCTGAAGGCTGTACCTGGAGCAAGTGGGCCTGTGTGCCACTTGGCTCGTGAACATTATATATATGTGTGTGGGCGTGCCACTGAGTTGGACCCGGTCATATGCGGTTTATGATGAGATAATAAACCAATGAATTAAGAAATACCGGAAGGACATTGCTGGTGTGCTTTGATTTACCCGGTGCAGCGAGTATCCCCCAGTATGATGACTAGCGCTGCCTTACAAGGTGTACCCACTTTCTGTTTTGTGTTTAGTTTGTCTCACTTTTTTATGTGTGGTTTTTAATTCTTTGTTATCAATATAAATTTACTTTTTAATATGAATTGTGCCCATATGTAAAGCTCTGATTATTGGAGCAGCAAAACTTTTACTAGTCGGACAAATTTCTGGTAATTAAAATGTTACATCATTCTTATGGCAGACATATATCTGCTGACATATAGAAGCAGAATTCATTGATATACTGCACATGTATAAAAACGAGCCCCTAGGTAAGCAGTCTGCCTTTACTAACATTTGTGAAAGAATGTGACATTTTAAAGAGCTCAATGGATTCGTGGATTCGAAAGTGGTACTGTAATGGGGTACCACCATTGCAACTAGACAATTTTTGATTTTTTTTTCCCTCATAAATATTCCACAGTCAACCATGAAGTGATATTATTGAAAAGTGGAAGCTCTGATACGACGTGGCAGACCACAAAGCTCAGATATGAAGTGGTGGACCATAAGGGGCATAGTGCATAAAACTCAACAACTGTATGGAAAAAAAAAGGGGAAAAAGAGTAGCGCTTTTCTGAGCGTAGTAGGTGAGTATAGGTGTGACCATTAAGAGAAAAAGCCTCTCACCTGCTGGGGTTGTGCAGGTAGAGCCCAACTCCATGTACCTTGTGAATAAATACAGATGGGTGCAGCCGACCTGGTTGCTGTGGAATAGTCTTTCAAGGAGAGTTCCAGCAGAGCGTAATCAGGAGGAGAAAATAAAGGTGACCGGTGCTCCCAAAGGCAAAAAAACAATCGTCCACTGAAATTGATAAAATGAAAAGAAAAATGTATTAAAAATCACAATGCGTTTCGGCTGTACCCAACCTTCCCCAGGTGTCTGCCCAAGTCACAGCAACAAATGAGTGCAGTGGTCACCTGGATTTTCTCCTACTGCATCAACACAAATCTGCGAGCTGAGATGGCATGGGTTTCCATGGCCAAGCAGCTTCATTCAAGTTTTACATCAACAAGCACAATACTAAACATCGAATGGAGTGATGCAAAGCATGCTGCCACTGAACTCTGGGGTGGTGGAAACATATTCTTTAGTGTAACAAATTTCTCTGACAGTCCGATGGATGAGTCTTGGTTTGGCGAATGCTAGGGAGAACAATACCTGCCTAACTGCCCTGTGCCAACTGTAAGGTTTGGTGGAGGAGAGGCAATGCTAGGGGGTTGTTTTTCAGGGACTGGCCTAGGCCTCTTAGTTCCAGTGAGGGAATTCTTAATGCTTCAACATATGAAGACATTTTGGACAATTGAATGCTTTAACACCTTTGGGATAATTTAGAATGGAGATTGTGAACCAGGACCTCTTATCCAACATCCAAATGCTCTTCTCAATGAAAGAGCTAAAATTCCCACAAAAAACATTCCTAAATATTGTATAAACCCTTTCCAGAAGAGTAGAAGTTGATAATGTTGCAAAGGGAATGGTGAGTTTTATTTAAAGCTTGACATACCAAAAAGAGTCAAATGCGGCAGCTAAAAAAACACAATGGAAACAACCAAGCAACCTAGTTTAGCTAATCAGGGAAGCAGCATCAGCAAATACTCATAGTGGGAACTTAGCCTTAGGTTTGTAAAGCTGCATGTATTTAGAGCCTGCTGCAAAGTTCTCATTTTAAAGTGATTAAAGCTTTTATTGGTTTCCTTGCACCGAGTTCCTATTGCGCATGCGCCTGCCAATCTTATCAAAGAGAGCACATTGCAGGAGAGAAAAAAAGAACACCAAACAAGCAGATATTTCCAAATGTACCACTTTTTTAAAATTATTCACAATTTTTTGCACTTTGTTTTTTTGAAATTCACATTTACAACAAATTCTTATTAATAAATGTGAACCACAGTTTATATCAGTTTAAAATCCAAAGTGTGCCCTTGTATCTTGCTTTGCTCTTTCTTTACAGCACTGTTGCCCAGCCCATGGCTCAAAAGCCATATATAACTCTCGGGACTAGTGTTGAGCATTCCGATACTGAAATATTGGGTATCGACCGATATTCGCGGTATCGGAGTTCCGATACTGGGTTCAGATAATTTTAGAATATCGGATACCGGAATCGGAAGTTCCCATAATGCCTGCACTCTGCAGTGTCTCTGAAGGATGACAAGCTGGATGGCAACGCTCAGCTGCGATCCAGCCTGTCACCTGTTGTCAGGTTTTGGATGGTTTCTGCTTCAATTGTTTTGCATGAGGACAGAATACCCTCCCAGAGCTGTTGCTTAGATGTGAACTGCCTCCCGCCATCATAGACATTCCTTTTGATGATGCTCCAGAGGTTCTCAATGGGGTTGAGGTCAGGGGAGCATGGGTGCCACACCATAAGCTTGTCCACTTTTATGCCCATAGCAGCCAGAGATGCAGATGTGTTATGTGTAGCATGAGACGGGGCATTATCATGCATGAAAATGATCTTGCTGCGGAATGCACGGTTCTTCTTCTTGAACCATGGAAAGAAGTGCTGTTTGAGAAACTCCACATACATTATGGAGTTCATCTTTACCCCTTCAGGGATCCTAAAAGGGCCGACAATCTCTCTCCCCATGATTCCAGCCCAAAACATTACTCCACCTCCTCCTTGTTAGCGCCGTAGCCGTGTTTGCATGGGGTGTCCATCAACCAGCCATCCTCCACTCCATCCATCTGGACCATCGAGATCATTTCATGCATGATAATGCCCCGTCTCATGCTGCACATAACACATCTGCATCTCTGGCTGCTATGGGCATAAAAGGGGACAAACTTATGGTGTGGCACCCATGCTCCCCTGACCTCAACCCCATTGAGAACCTCTGGAGCATCATCAAAAGGAGTGTCTATGATGGCGGGAGGCAGTTCACATCTAAGCAACAGCTCTGGGAGGGTATTCTGTCCTCATGCAAAACAATTAAAGCAGAAACCATCCAAAACCTGACAAATTCAATGGACGAGAGAGTTCAGAAGCTCCTTTCGAACAAGGGGTCCTATGTGCAAATGTAACATCACCTAGAATAAAGTTTTGAGTTGAAAACTGTTTGATTTCAGTTTGTAATAACCTGCTAATGCTTATAATTTAAAAAATAACCATTTTTTTGTTCTTTATTAAAACAAAAAGGTTGAAAACTCTGCTGTGCATAATAATTTGGAACATGCATTTTGAGTGCAGTTTGAGTTTTTTTTTTTTTTTTTTTAAATATACTGTTATCATAGGCAGTTTGTACAAAAACCTTTCAATTGTACTCTAATAGTTATTTGACTGGAAAATTACAATGACTGCAATTCATATAGGTAATTTGGGAAAATCTGAGAAAATATTATTTGCATAATAATTTGGAACACAGTGTATAGGTAACACTTTTTTTTTATTATTATTTCATGAATTTCATGAAATAATTAAAAAAAAAATATGTGGGGCTTCGCCCTATTTTTATGTCCAGCCAGGTACAGCAGGCAGGAACGGGCTGCCCCCAACTACCAGATGCCTATTTGTACCTGGCCGGACACAACAATATAGGGAAGCCCTTTTTTTTTTAATTATTTCATGAATTTCATGAAATAATTAAAAAAAAAAGTATGTGGGGCTTCGCCCTATTTTTGTGTCCAGCCAGGAACAACTAGGCAGCTGGGGGCTGGAATCCACAGCGCAGGGAGGTCCAAGCTTTCTGGCCCCCCACCCCCCGCTGCAAATAGCAGTCCGCAGCCACCCCAGAAAATGGCGCGTTCATAGAAGCGCCATCTTCTGGTGTTGTACCCAACTCATCCAGGGCTCTGGTGCGGTGGCTCACTGGGTAATAAAGGGGTTAGGGCCAGCTTGGCATTATCAGCTGGCCCTAAGCCCGAAATTCATGGGGTCACGCCAATATTAGACATGACCGCCATGAATTTCTAGTAAAGTATTTAAAAAAAACACAATCTCCCAGAATGAAGTCCTTTAATTGAAATAAACACACAATTTTTTAATGCTCTAAATTAAACCATATTTACCATCACGCCCATTCCAGCTGAAGCCAATGTCTTCTGCAATAAAAGTAAAATAATAAAGCAACCTCATCCTTACCTTTCCATGGTTCCCACGACGGCTCCAGCTCTGCAACATTGACATGACAGGCTGGATCGCAGCCGAAAGCTGTCATCCAGCTTGCCATGCCGCAGACACTGAGAAGCGCAGGCATGCTTGCGCTCTGCAGTGTCTGGCTGTGACGGCATCCAGATGAGCCGAGGTCATGTCCAATGAACTCAGCTCACCTCATGCACGTCACTGACAGCGTGGGAAAATTCTCCTGCGCTCAGCGCTTCAGAAGGAGAATTCTCCCACGCTGGGATGGCATTGAGATGACAGGCTGGATCGCAGCTGAGCGCTGCCATCCAGCATGCCATCCTTCATAGACACTGCAGAGCGCAGGCATACCATGGAAAGGTAAGGATGATGTTGCTTTATTATTTTACTTTTATTGCAGAAGACATTGGCTTCAGATGGAATGGGTGTGATGATAAGTATGGTTTAATTTAGAACAATAAAGAATTGTGTGTTTATTTCAATTAAAGGACTTGGGGTTAGTAATGGGGGTGTCTTATAGATGCCTTTCCATTACTAACCTGGGCTTGATGTCAGCTGGCATTATAAGCTGACATCAACCCCAGCGCTACAGGGCAGTGGGAAGAGCGAGGCTAAGTGCCAGAATTGGCGCATCCTATGGATGTGCCATTTCTGGGGCGGCTGACGGCTGGTGTTTCTAGCCTGGGAGGGGGCCAATATTCATGGCACCCTTCCTGGGCTATTAATATCAGCCCCCAGCTGTCTGCCTGGCCTTTGCTAGCTATTAAAATAGAGGGGACCCGACGTCATTTTTTGGGGGGTCCCCCATTTTAATAGCTAGTAAAGGCTCGGTATTCAGTTTTGGGCTGATATTAGTAGCCTGGGAAGCTCCGTGGTTATTACCCCCTTCCCAGGCTTCAAACATCTGCCCCAGCCGTCTGCTTAACCTCCGCTAGAGACTAAAATTGCGGGGAACCCTACGCCAATTTTTTTTTTAATAAATCCTTTATTTTAACACTGAATGACAAGTACAGTAATCAACACTATCACTGTACTTCTTATATATGTGACTGACATGTTTCTATGTATCTAATCTATGTGTGATGCTCTATTCTTTCTATTCTAAATTGTCGGGTACTGTTGCTGAATTACCGGCCGGCTTTTTTAAAGAGACCGTGCATGAAAACACTATTATTTTTTTTAATAAATCCTTTAACACTAAATGACAAGTACAGTAACCAACACTGTCACTGTACTTCTTATATATGTGACTGACATGTTTCTATGTATCTAATCTATGTGTGATGCTCTATTCTTTCTGTTCTAAATTGTCTGGTACCGGTGTATGCCCCTGCTGAATTGCCGACTTTTCATGTAATACATTCTACATTATTCTTAGTTGTTTTCCTTCATGTAGAATTAACCTACAAGGAAAGAAAGGGTTTATTTTCATTCCGATATTTGTGTCCCATTGACTTGCATTGGTTTCCGGTATCGGAATCGGCGATATCCGATATTTTTTGGGTATCGATCCAATCCAATCCGATCCGATATTTCTCGATATCGGAAGGTATCGCTCAACACTACTCGGGAATATTTTCAGTAAGCCACACTTTTAGCTATTTTCAAACGCTATAAATCTATGGTATATACAGTGCCTTGAAAAGGTATTCATACCCTATGAACTTTTCCACATTTTTTCACGTTATATTCACAAACGTAAATGAATTTTTCTTGGATTTTTTGTGATATACCAACACAAAGTAGCAAGGATTTGTGAAGTGTAAAGGAAATGACACATGGTTTTCTAATTATTTTAAAAATATGAATCTGAAAATTGTTACTATATATGCAGACATTAAAATGTACTGTATATATTAGGATGTTCAGATTTTAGACAAATCTGCCATGCTCTTCTATTCTAAAAAGAAGTAAAAAAACTTATCTTGTTATCATTCTGAAAAAGCTTAGTAGCTTTAAAGACAATTAGCTCTCTTGTGGAATAAAATAGACTATCTCGCAAATTACCACCTAGGAGAGGTGCCTAAATTATCCTATAAGTCAATGTCTGACTCTTTAATGAGCCTTACAACATGAATGCATAGCTAGAAACTCATATAGAGTCTAAGGCTATGTTCATACGTTGCGTATTTGTTGAGTTTTTTTGCTGCGCTTATTTATGTATATTTATGCAAATTAATCCCTTTACAATCCAAGGTGGTTTGCACGTTAATGACCAGGCCAATTTTTACAATTCTGACCACTGTACCTTTATGAGGTAATTACTCTGGAACGCTTCAACGGATCCCCCTGATTCTGATCCCCCTGATTTTCGTGACATATTGTACTTCATGATTGTGGTAAAATTTCTTCGATATCACTTGCGTTTATTTGTGGAAAAAATTTAGCGAAGATTTTGAAAATTTAGCAATTTTCAAAATTTGAATTTTTATGCCCTTAAATCGGAGATATGTCACACAAAAAGTTAATAAATAACATTTCCCACATGTCTACTTTACATCAGCACAATTTTGGAACCAATTTTTTTTTTATTAGGGAGCTATAAGGGTTAAAAGTTGACCAGTGATTTCTCATTTTTCCAAGAAAAAAATGAACATTTAACTTTTTTCACAAAAATGTTACTTTAGACCCAATTTTTTTTATTTTCGCAGAGGTAACATTAAAAAATGGACCCCAAAATTTGTTGTGCAATTTCCCCTGAGCACGCAGATATCCCATATGTGGGGGAAAAAAACTGTTTGGGTGCACGGCAGGGTTCGGAAGGGAAGGAGCGCCATTTGACTTTATGAATGTAAAATTTGCTTGAATAATTAGCGGACGCTCAAGCATGTCAAGCATATCACTCGAGCACACGCGATACTCAGTGCATACCCGAGCACCCGATGCAAACTCAAGTGGCGAGCACTTGCGCTCAACACTACTGTAGTCGCCATATCATCATCTTTTTTTTTTTACTTTTGAAAAAAATCCCAACCCTAACCCTAGCCCAACCCTAACCCTAGCCCAACCCTAGCCTAACCCTAACCCCAACCCTAACCCGAACCCCAACCCTAACCCTAGCCCAACCCTAACCCCAACCCTAACCCTAACCGTAGCCCAACCCTAATTTTAACCCTAGCCCAACCCTAACCCTAGTCCAACCCTAACCCCAACCCTAACCCTAGCACAACCCTAACCCTAACCCGAAAGTTTAGTTTTTACGCCGTTCCTCGTGCGGTATAAGTGATTAGATGACTTTATTCTTCGGTTCGGTGCGATTACTGCAATACCAGAATCATATCGGGTTTTTATGATTGACGGCTGTCACACACTAAAAGACGCACTTTTTTGTAAAATCTAGTTTTTGCATCTCCATATTTTGAGAGCTATAATTTTTCCATATTTTGGCCGACAGAGTCATGTGATGGCTTATTTTTTGCGGGCTGAGTTGACGTTTTTATTGGTGCCATTTTCAGGCATGTGAAATTTTTTGATCGCTTTCTATTCCGATTTTTGGGAGGCAGAATAAACAAAAACCAACAATTCAGGAATTGTTTTTTTTTAAATTTTTTTATGCTGTTCCGCGTGTGGTAAAATTTATAAGGTTCTTTATTCTTTGGGTCAGTACGTTTACAGCGGTACCACATTTATATCGTTTTTCTATGTTTTGACGCTTTTACACAATAAAAGCTATTTTATAGAAAAAAATATTTTTTTTGCATCACTTTATTCTGAGAGCTATAACTTTTTTATTTTTCGGCTGATGGAGCTGTATGATGGCTTGTTTTTTTGCGGGACAAGATGACATTTTCAGCAGTACCATTTTTATTTATATCCGTCTTTTTGCGTGTTATTCCATTTTTTTGTTTGGCGGTATGATGATAAAGCATCGTTTTGTGCTTCGTTTTTTATTTTATTTTTTTACCATGTTCACTAAAGGGGTTAACTAGTGGGACAGTTTTATAGGTCAGGTCGTTCCGGACGCGGAGATACCAAATATGTGTACTTTTATTGTTTTGTTTTGGTTTCTTTCATAATAATATTTATTGATGGATACATTATATTTTTATTTTTGGTGGATTATTTTTTTTATTTTTTTTTTATATTTGTACAATTTTTTCTTGTCACTTTCTGACACTTTTTTTATTTTTATTCTTTGTCCCACTCTGGGACTTTCACTTTTTTTATTCTGGTCGCCTGTATAGCACAGGAATGCAGCACCATCCCTGTTCAATACAGGCTGTCAGTGCTGCAGATGCAGAAGATATTTTGGTCATGCACTGCGCATGACCAAAATATCTTCCTGCTGTCTGGTGACCCGGATGTTGTCATGACGACATTGGGTCATCATGGCAACATCTGGGAAGCCACGGCAGACAGCGCTGGAGGCCGGCAGGAGAGGTGAGTATCCCGATCACCTCCTCTTGCCACCGCAATGCTGCAATCGACTTCGATTGCAGCATTGCGGGGGCTAATGTGCCGGGAGCAGTGCGGGACCGCTCCCTGCAAATATCACCGGGTGTCAGCTGTGACAATCAGCTGACACCCGGCGGCGATCGCGCCCGCACAGCCTGTGTGCGCTTGCGATCGCAAAGACATATTAATACGCGTCAGGCTCTTAAAGCCCAGGGCGCAGACACGTATTAATACGTCTTGGGCTTTAAAGGGGTTAAAAGCTGCGTTTTACAGTACCGCCAAAAGCTATGAGATTTCAGAAATCTCATGCACACATGTTGTTGTTTTTTTCCTAACTGAATTGAAAAACTGCTGCGTTTTTGAAAACTGCAGCATGTCACTTCTTGCAGCGTTTTTGCTGTGTTTTTTTCACCCATAGAAAGCAATGAGTAAGTGCAAAAACGCAGCAAAAAATGCAGGTATCAGGTTTTGCTGCGTTTTTAGTGAAAAAAAGCAGGAACAGCAGTATGTGAAACACATTTATTTTTTGTGATTTTCCAAAGTTTAAACCATAATGTCTTGTTGTTCTCACCTGAGAATGGCAGTTTGGATTAGTACAGTTTAAATAAATTAGTGATGTGTATAAAGTAAACATTAGAACATTAGCTGACCAAGGTGTGAAATTGAACAATACCTGATCAACTCAAGGGCTAACCAAAGTGTGAAAATAAACAGTGTCCTACAAACTAAATGCACTGCCAATGTCTTAGGTAAACTATTCCGGACCAATTCACCTCCCCCTGCTGTTACATTTGAAATTGTGTATTTTGTAATTGTGTGCTTTTTTGTTCAGAGTAGGCACTCTTTTTCAGACATAAAAATCTTTTTCCACTAAATAATTTGATCAAATTGCCCTATTTCCAAAAATGATTTTATGGTTTCACATATGTCTTGCATTGGTGACCTGTGTTCATGCTTCTGTGGTGGAAGCAAAGCTGAACTTTGGGATCCTGAAAAACGCAGCAAAAAAAAATGCAGCAAAACCTGTTTTTTTGTAAGCAGCTTCTTTACTGCCAAGAGAGCAGGTGTCACGGGTGTGTCAGATGTGACAGTCGCCTTGCAATTGGTTGCAGGAAATCTCTTCGTTTGGCATTACAGACACCTTCTTAGATTTGTCTCACTCTAGGACCCAGCGGCTACCTTCCTCTTGCTAATTAACACCCGGGCCTGGGTGTATAAATACCTTCACTTTGCAATTGGGGAGATTATTGAATGGGGAGATTACTGACATGAGAATTCTTTAAACATTTCCCTTGCTACTGTCTCTATGGAAATATTACCTGCTTTTCAGTCTGGTTTTGAGGATGTTTTTTCTGAGAGGGGGTGTCAGGATTTGCCTCCTCATTGTGCATATGACTGTCCTATTAACCTGACCCCCGGAGCTAAACTACCAAAGTCCAGACTGTATAATCTTTCTGGCCATGAGAGACAAGCTATGGAGGATTTCATTGCAGAAAGTCTGGAGAAGGGACATATCAAACCCTCATCTTCGCCCGTGGCGGCACGGTTCTTCTTTGTGAAGAAAAAAAGATCGCGGTCTACGTCCCTGTTTAGATTTCCGGGAATTAAATCAAACTACCATCTGTGATCCATACCCTCTTCCTCTGATTCCTGATTTGTTCAGCCAGGTTGTAGGAGCTAAGGTATTCTCCAAGTTGGATTTAAGGGGAGCCTACAATCTGGTTAGAATCAGAGAAGGGGACAAATGGAAAACAGCATTCAAGGGCATTTCGAGAGTCTGGTTATGCCTTTCGCTTTGACCTATGCACCTGCGGTGTTCCAGCATTTCATAAATTATATTTTCCATCATTTGGTCGGGAGGTTTGCGGTGGTCTATCTGGACAATATTTTGGTTTACTCACCTGATTTTGAGACACATCTAGGGCATGTTAAACAGGTGCTCCAGATATTAAGGGATAACAGACTTTATGACAAACTGAAGAAATGTGTTTTCGCTGTTCAGGAGGTGCAGTTTTTGGAGTACTTGTTGTCATCTTTGGGTTTTCAGATGCATCCGGAGAAGATCCATGCAGTCATTGATTGGGACCGTCCCGAGAACCTGAAGGCTCTACAACGTTTTCTGGGCTTTACTAATTTTTACCAGAATTTCATCCAAAATTACTCAGTAATTGTGAAACCCCTTACTGACATGACTAAGAAGGGGTCTGATTTTTCCAAATGGTCGGATGCCTCCCTCCAGGCTTTTTGTTCCTTAAAGAATCATTTTGCCACTGCACCTATACTCAGTCAACCCGATGTTTCCCAACCCTTTATTGTGGAAGTTGATGCGTCGGATGTGGGGGTTGGGGCTGTGTTGTCTCAGGGTCCGTTCCCTAGTAAATGGCGCCCATGCTACTTCTTTTCTAAAAAATTGTCTTTGGCTGAGAGAAATTATGACAAGGGTAATAGGGAACATTTAGCGATCAAATTGGCATTGGAGGAATGGCGACATGGGTTGGAGGGGGCTGTCCATCCTGTTACTGTTATTACTGACCATAAGAACCTGTCATGTCTCCAGTCAGCTAAACGTCTCAAACCTAGACAAGCCAGATGATCCCTGTTTTTTACTAGGTTCAATTTTGTTGTCACTTTCCGTCCAGGGGTCAAAAATGTCAAGGCTGATGCTTTGTCCCAGAGCTTCCTGTTATGATCTGCAAAAAGTACTAAGGAAAGAAGGGGAAAGCTATCCCTACAATAAGACTAAGCTGAATCCCTACGATGTAGCGGGCTGCCTGTTCCTAGTGAACGGACCCGCCTTAGTCCTAGGCTAGTCTGAACGAAGACCTATAGAATAAAGGGAAGGGATCCCTAAAAGAACTAAGGACTGGAACAAAAATGGGACATCTCTTGAACCGAGAAATTTGTTGCAGAACACAAAAGATAAACTGACAAAAAGGTACTAGAGGTCCCAAAAGGACCAAGCAAACTGACAGAGATAGGCACAGAAGCACCTGGCTAGCATAACAGTCAAACAACACTGAAGTCCAGCACAGCCAAAAAGGCGGAGCTGGAATATAAAGGCAGATGGTCACGTGACCGCAAAACACAAGATGGAAAAAACAAACAGGAGGGTTCTAACACTTCCCTGCTGTAACCATGAGAACCCTGCCTCGATACTACAGAAGGGGGCAGTCATTTCGGCATTATATCCTGAACTGGAGGCTGAGGTGTTGGAGGCTCAGGGGGATGCCCCGCCTCCTGCCCTTAAGGAGGGTTATTTGTACCATCTAATCTGCGCCGCAAAGTAATTAAGGAACATCATAACTCTGTGCTTGCTGGTCATCCAGGTGGTAAGGCAACCGCGGACCTCCTCTCTTGTCGTTTTTGCTGGCCAGAGTTGCATCGGGATTAGTGACGAGCGAGTATGTTCTGTTAACCCTTTCGGCGAGCATGCTCGGGTGCTCGCCGAGTATCTTCAGCGTGCTCGGGTGTTATGTTTGAGTCACTCCGTGTGCATGATTTGCGACTGTTTGACAGCTTTAATACATGTGAGGAATGCCTAAGAAACAAGCATTCCTCACATGTATTAAAGCTGTCAGTGACTCAAACATAACACCCGAGCACGCTGAAGATACTCGGAAAACACCTGGGCATGCTCGTAAATCTCGAGTAACGAGCATGCTCACTCATCACTAATCGGGATGTGATTGAACATGTATCCGCTTGTAGCATTTGCGCGTGTTCTAAGGTTTCGCATACCTGTCCGTCTGGTACTTTTCTTCCGCTACCTATCCTTAGTAGACCATGGACACATTTGTCCATGGATTTTATTACTGACCTTTCTGCAGGCAAAATGGTGGTTTTGGTGGTTGTAGATAGGTTCAGTAAAATGATTCACTTTGTCGCATTACCTGCACTTCCAAATGCCAAGACACTTGCTCAGGTGTTCATAAATGAGATCGTGAAGCTTCACGGGGTTCCCTCCGATGTTGTGTCAGATCGGGGGACCCAGTTAGTTTCCAGGTCCTGGAAAGTATTCTGTTCTCAACTGGGAGTGCAGCTGTCCTTTTCCTCTGCTTTCCACCCTCAGTCTAATTGACAAACCGAGCGTGTCAATCAGAATTTGGAGACCTACCTCAGGTGTTTCGTCTCCGAAAATCAGGAGGATTTGGCATCCTACTTACCGCTGGAAGAATTTGCTTTAATAATCATCATCAAGAATCCACTGGCAGGTCACCGTTCTTTGGTGCATACAGTTACCACCCACAAACTTTTAGTGGGGGAGGAGCTCCGTGAGTTCCTGAGGAGGAATATTTTGCTTCATCGCTCTCCTCAGTGTGGTGGGGGGTCCTGAGTAATTTGCCAGGTCCAGACCTGAATGTTAATGACTTTGTGCCGTTTTCTACCAGGAATAACAAGTTGAAGGTCCCTTCTTGTAAGCTGGAACCTAGGTTTATTGATCCCTATAAAATAACCACCGTCATTAACCCAGTAGCGTTTCGTCTTGAGCTTCCTCAGGCCCTTAAGGTCCAAAATGTTTTCCACAGGTCCTTACTCAAGAAATATGTGGAACATCTTGAGCCCTCACCCCTACCAGTAATGGTTAATGGTAATCTTGAGTTTCAGATTTCGAGGATTATAGATTCTCGTCTCCAACATCGTTCCCTACAATACTTGGTGCATTGGAAGGGTTATGGTCCAGAAGAGAGGATGTGGGTTTCAGCATCAAAGGTGAACGCTCCCAGGTTGGTTCGCTCATTTCACACCTCTTATCCTGAGAAACCTGGTCCTGAGTGTCCAACTCGTAGAGGAGGGGGTACTGTCACCGGTGTGTCAGATGTGACAGACAGTCGCCCTGCAGTTGGTTGCAGGAGATCTCTTCGTTTGGCATTACAGACATCTTCTTAGATCTGTCTCACTCTAGGACCCACCTGTTACCTTTCTCTTGCTAATTAACACCCGGGTCTGGGTGTATAAATACCTTCACTTTGCAATAGGGAGGCGCCAGTGATATTCACCTGACCCCTTGTGAAGGCTTGGAGCAAGTGCAGTTCTTGCTTCCTCTCTGGTTCTAAGAGGATGTGTGTGCAATCTCTCTGAAGTCGACTCAAGCTAAGCTACTTCCCCCATGTCTGTCTCCCCTTGCTGTCTTTAGTGTTAGTGGGGACTGACTAGCGCTCAGAACCCCCCACTTCCCCCGTTCCCTAGCCAGACCCTAGCTCTAGAGAGAGACAGGGTTTTAGGTTCCTGCTCTGCAATTGGGGAGCAACCAATATAGAGACGGTAGGGAAGGACAGGGTGATATCAGGTCAGCCTAGAAGGTCTCCACTCCCTCTGTCCTTAGTGTCTGGGCTCCCTTTCCATCATTCCTTCGTGTTGCACTTTGTCTTTCCTACACTGTGCGTGACCGCAGGTTTTGCCTGCAGAAAAAAATGCAGCAAAAACGCAACATGTGAACATAGCCTAATGAGGGGCAAACACCCCAAAATAAATAGGCTGTCTGCAGTTGAGTGCTAATTTGTTTATTTTTCTCCCGTGGAGTTTTGCTTTTAAAGGGAATCTGTCACCAGGGTTTTGCCATCTAATCTGAGAGCAGCATAATGTAGAGACAGAGACCCTGATTCCAGCAATGTGTCACTTAATGCCCCTTTACACATTAGACTAATGTCAGCTGAACCCACCAATATCGATGGCTTCGGTCGACGGTCTAATGTGTATGGGGGAGCCAATGTCGATGGGTTCGGTCAAGTATAATGTGTATGGGGGTGTCAGCCAACTGGTAGTCTTGAGAGATCTCAATCTCGCATGTATGATTTTGGACTGCTAATCACATTTTTCTTTCTTAGATAAGCCACCAGAAGACGTGTGAGTCAGCGGCTTTCTCATATAGCGAGCACTCTTGGGTATGGAAGTGTTGCAGTGGTGGCTATTGGCCAAGCGATTGGTTGAAGCATCGTTTGAACAACAGCTGTCTAATGTGTATCACCAGCCTTACTGGGCTGCTTGCTGTAGCTTTGATACAATCACTTTTTAAAACAGGAGATTATCATTAGAAGACTAGTAAACCTGCTGCCATGTAGTTCTCCATATTTATGAGCTCTGTATAACAAGGCCCATTCCACTGATTGTGTACACTGTGCATAGGCAGAAAGCTGCCAATCAGCAGTGTGGGTGGGATTATACAAAGCTCAGCATTCAGAGAACTGGTAGATCTACAGCAGATATAACAGTGATTTTATCAAAGCTGCAGTATACTGGCCAGTAAGTGGTACATCACTGGAAACAGGGTCTCTGCCCCTACATCATGCTGCTCTCAGATTTGGTAGCACAAACCTGCTGACAGATTCCCTTTAAAACACTATAATAAACCGGCTTTTTCATCAGCACCAGTACTTCCCCCACATTTCCAATGTTTTCCAAAATAACGCAGTACACAATAATGACCTATGAATATATTACATTGCATATTTGTGCCATGGTGTGAACCTGAAACAATGAAGTGGGGTGACTCATTAAATGAACTGTCTACCTTCAATAAAACAAGGGAAGCATCAGTGCTGGTTGTTGCTGAATTAACATGACGTTTCATCTTATTGTATTTCAGCAAGTGCTAAGACCCAGAAAAATAATCATACATATTTTACTGGTTCTTGCAATTTGGTATCTTGAGTAAATGCGAGTAATCTTATAATGTTATTAGTTTAATGTATTATGTTGAAGCACAGTCATTCGATTTGGTAAGAAAATCAGCTTGCACGGTCAATAATGTTGATATTTTGTCAGTGGAATGTAGTGTACAAGTAATATGAGTAGGAAAAACAGATTCTAAGAACGAGGGCGATGTAAGAAAATGAGTGGTATTGTCTCTTGGGGCAATTCTTAGAAGATTACCACTACGGTCATGAAAACATCACATGACTGCACAGTACATAGCACAGAGCTGCAGTTTTTCACGGAGGAGAACAAGGCAGACTTTGAGATATGTTTTGCTTTTGGTTAAACAAGAATTATTAGCAGAGAGAAGTGAAAAGCTAAATGTAGGTCAGGAGTAATTGAGATTCCTTAATAGAAGAAAATATAGTCAACAATTTTTAAGTTCAGATGTTCTTGACTCCAGAACTGTTTACTTCTGTTAGGCCCTGTTCACATAGCATTTCTGCACAATGTCTGGGGGCTTTGTCTGAATCCCCAATAGTTGGTTTTCGGACAAAACCCCCAATGGAGCTATAGACTAGTATGACGTGAAAGGAGTCCGAGTGAACTGTTTTTTAGGAAAGTGTCTGTCTTTAGATGTGCACAAGAAAATAGCAGATTACAACACATTCCAAGGTTACCCAATGTAATTGATTCCACTTGCAGCTCCCAAGAAGCTTTTTTATCCACTTAGAGTTATTTTTTTGTTTATTTTTTATTGCTTTTATAATGCCAACATATTCAGCAGTGTACAGAGATGGTCCTCGTGCTGAAAAAGTCACCTTTTGTGAACATACTTCTTTGCAGGGTTCAGATTGATTTTGGTTAGAAGGGGAAAGCAGTAGCAGTGAACTAAGGGCATGGTTACACAATGGGTTTTTTTAAGCAGAAGACTATTCAGGAAACTCTCCTTTTCTCTGATGTTTTGTAAACCTGAGGAGTAATAGATGAACAAATTCACAGAGCTACAAGGATACCAAGAAGCAGCCTCCTGAATTACAGACAGAGGGAGGACTACAACAGGGTGCCTCTTGTGGTCACATACAACCCCCACATGAACATCCTAAGCAAAATTGGTGCTGATCTCCAACCCATAATCCAGAGACCACAAACTGAAAGAAATATTCCCAGAACTACCACTTCTCTCCTACAAAGAGCCCCCCAACTTAATGAACTGGATACACCTGTGGGAAAACATTTCTATGGCTGGGGACACTGTATGAAAGATCAAAAAGATTTAATACTAAAAGGTCACTTCAAGGGCAACAGAGAAACAAAAATTTGGGAATTCAAATTGATAAGAATGTTCAATTCACTGACAACAAGACTAAATATAACACCTGGCTTTATGACTCACTACATGGACACAATTCACACCTCCAAATAATTAAACATTACCAAGGCCTCTCATTTTGCAACAAAAAAACTAATTTGCTCTCCCTAACTTAGGAGGCATCACAACTTACACCTCATGAACAAATGTCTTGTTGTAACATCTCTCAAATGTTATTCCTTTTGTCTTATGAATTCATTTGTAATCTTACCTGAAGAAGGAGCCTCTGTGCTCTGAAAGCTTGCATATATATATATTTTTTCTGGTTAGCCAATAAAGGTATCACCCCAAGAAGACTTTTGTAATTTTTGGCATAAAAGTATTTACATCGATTTTTCGGGCTAACACAGTACCACAATATACTGTAACTTTGTATTGTACATCATGACATATATCATAAAAGAGACAAAAAAAAGTACAAAAATCGACACCTTTTCTGTCATGTATTAAAAAGTCCGCTCTATCAAAATCTGGAATTAATACACCTCTGCAGTAATCACAGAAAAAAAAGGGGGAAAAAATTAAAAAGCCAGAATTGCAGTATTTTTTAGTCACCTCACTTCCCTGTAAAATGTAATAAGAAATCAAAGCAGCTAAAAATTAATATCAATAAAAGCAGCAGCTCACCATTCATAAAGCAAGTCCTCACTCGGCTTCAACAACATAAAATGAAAAATAATACGGGTCTCAAAGAATGGAATTTCTTTTACAAAATTCAGAATTTTTTTCATTATTAAATACAAAAAAAAATCAATGCAAGTTTAGTATCGCCGTAATAGTACTGATCTACATAATCAGATTATTTTTACCACACATTGAACTCTACAAAAAATAAAAAACAATGATGGAATTGCATTTTTTTCACCATTATATCCCTCTTGGAATATTTTTCCTGTTTTTCAGTACATTGTATGGCAAAATTAATGGTGTCATTAAAAACTCCAGCTTTTCCTACAGAAAAACAAGTCATCATACGACTATGTCAATGGAAAAATAAAAAAGTTATGCCTATTGTAAGAAGGTGAGGAAAAAACGAAAGCACAAAAACAAAAAATTCCCAATGCCTTAAAAATGTTAAAGCGTTAATCTGTTAAAATGCCCCCACCCAAAAGGTCCTTGTGGAGGGAAAAATGTGTGAAATAAATGAAAAAAAAAAAGCAAGGAAAGAAAACTAAAACAAAATTGACACAACAAGTCCAAATCACCGTTTTTTGCCCCACCCTGCTGAATAATAAACATGTCCAGTATGTTGAAATAATTACTGTGGAAAGTGGAACGCAATTTAAAATGTTTTATCAAAAAACAGACACTTATTTCCTTACACTTTCCTCCGATACAATGAAAAAAATGTAAAAAAAAAAATATGTGTGTGTGTATATATGTATATATATATATATGTATATATACATATATATATATGTATATTTATATATATATATATATATACAGGGTGGTCCAAAAGTAGGTGGACAGAAAATAATAACATTTATTTTGATTTATATATAAAATTATATTTACTAACACAAGCATAACATTGACAATTAAATTTTATTCTGAACAATAATACAAAAGCCCTTAAATATTATCAACGCAGGTGCTCAAACTGTTTTCCATTACAATTTGCACAGCTTTGAAGTCGCCTCTTACTCTTCGGCAAACTTTTTTGCACAAGTCACTTTGGGTTTTAATTTCTTGAAATGCATCTCTTATGTAATTTTTCCAATCACTGACACTTTTTGGTTTTCGACTATAAACTTTGTCCTTGAGTACTCCCCAAAAGAAAAAATCCATTGGGGTCAAGTCTGATGAACGTGCCGGCCAATCAAGTGGGCCTCTTCGGCCAATCCATTCATTAGGAAATGTTTCATCAAGATACTCGCGGACTACTCTTGAATAATGTGGAGGGGCCCCATCTTGTTGGAAATAAAGGTCATTTGAATTAGGCTGTTGTAACTGGGGAACAACTTGATTCATTAGAATTTCGAGATACTTATCTCCTGTGACTGTTCCATCAAAAAATATTGGTCCTAAAACACCAAAACTTGAAATACCAGCCCAAACATTGACACCAGGCTCATTTAGTTGTTGCTCTAATGTTAAATGTATGTTCTCATTATACCAGTAAATACAATTATGTCTGTTAATATGGCCGGAGAATTTGAAAGAAGCTTCATCACTCCACATAATGTCTAAAATTACTGGATTTTGTTTGATAAATCTCCCCCTTCATAACCTTATTACACTTTCTGTCCACCTACTTTTGGACCACCCTGTATATATATGTATATATATATATATATATATATAGAGAGAGAGAGAGAGAGAGAGAGAGAGAGATGGGGTATCTGCGCTGGTCTAGGTGGATGAGGAGATACTAAAGAAGTGGCTGTAGACAAATATAAAATCAAAGCATTTATTCGTAATTACACATCAACTAGAAAGGTGGTTTAAAAAGTGCGGGTATCAGACATATACGGAGTTCAATAAAATGAGTGGAGGTGAATAGCCTCCTAAAAACAGGTTAAAAAGTGACGCTGAGTGCCGTGGTGGTAGGAGGGTGACTTGAAGCTTGCTTCAGGCGGTATAAAAAGGTGATGGTCTGGGGACGATGGAGGAGGCCTAGGGGAGAGGAAAGAAGGGGTAGTTAGATAGGCCTAACACTTGAGGGTTTTAATCTCAGTTTTGATGTGGGAAAGAGGTAATTACCTATTTTTTTAGGGTATTTGCTTCAGGGTGATGGAATGGCTTCAGAAAGTAGGTCTGAAGTCCAGATCTGTGGGGAAAGGGGATATTTAGAGAAATAGGAAGAAAGGCAGCTGCACATAGATGGACCAATGGATGGTGATATACCTGAGTGCTTGGAGGTGCTGGAGGTAGCTAGTAAAGTGCAGGTGCAGTGTGGTCCCGTGACTGCAGGCTGCTGAGTTAAATTGGTAAAATTAGGATAAAGTTAATATAGTTTAGTATCTAGTGTCCTATTTGATAAGGGGATAAGGGTAATAGGTACTAATATTATTATAAATATTACCTTATATTATGGTAGAGATATTGATCCTGTATACCACTGGGTTTTAGTCCTTAGCATGGCATAAAGCACTGAGGCTGGTAAACAGGGAGAGAGGATAATTCCCCTTCAGGTGCTCAGGAATCACTGTCTGTGATGCTGAGTGTGGGTGAGGGGCAGCAGAGCCTTGTTATGTCGGTACAGAGGTCGCGTACCTGATAAGATGGTGGTGGCTGCTATCGTAGCAGGGAGGATGAGCCCCCTTCAGGTGCTTCAGGAGTCACTGTCCGTGATGCTGAGCGTGGATGAGGGGCAGCAGAGCCTTATTAGTCGGTATAGAGGTCGCGTACCTGTAAGGATGGTGGTGGCTGCTGGCGTTGCAGGCACGTAAATATGCTGGAACTGCACTCGGTGGTGGTGCTGGGTGAATCTGCAGGTACTGACCTGATAATGAGAGTCGGATGGGCTGGCTGCGTCACGCCGCACGCGGAGTCCCGGCCGGAGGCTCTGGTGGTAGCGAGCGTTCCTGGTTCCTGTTACCTAATCGCGCAGACAAGCAGGACGTCCGGTCACGTGGTGTGTGCCGTAGGATCCCGCAGAGTCTCGCGATGGAGCAGGTACGGGTAGCACTGAGGACCTTTCCTACGCGTTTCGGATTTGCACAGAATCCTTCGTCAGGGATGGTCCTTCAGTGCTGGATGCTTCCTTATATAGGTAAGTACTCGGTCCTCATGTGCTCCTTGATTGAATCCATTAATGTACAGATAGGGTGAGTAAATTCTTGTGGTTGCTGGAGTCCTAAATGGGAGTTAATAGCAACTTTGTATTGATTAAAAAGTATAGCTTGGATAGATAGATAGATTGAGAACTGCAATTAATAGATAATCCAGTTATGCAGTCTAATTAAAGGCAAACAATTCAATCTCACTGTTAAGACCCTTAGGTCTCAGTGAGTTTAGTTTAAAAATCCAGCTACTTTCGATACGGGACATCTGATTGATGTAATTGCCCTGTCTCCAATGCTTCTGCACAATTTGAATACCCGTAATTTTGATATCCTTGGTTGAACCTCCGTGTTTGTCTGCAAAATGTTTGGAGAGAGGGTGTTTTGCGAATTTGGTCCGTATATTGCGCAAGTGTTCACCCACTCTCCTATTTAGTGGACGTATTGTGCGTCCAACATATAGTTTGTCACAGGGACATTTGAGTCCAGAAATAACTCCCTTAGTGGTACAGGTGATGAAATCCTTGATAGGAAACTCAATATCTCCATGAGAAATTTTATTCTGTTTTTTAGTGTGCAAATTTTTGCACACTATACATTTATTACAAGGGTAGAAACCGACTGGGTTTATGGATAGACTTTTTGGAAGGGTGATGGACAGAGGATTTTTTATAGATGGGGCTATTAGGTTTCCCAGATTTCTGGCTTTCCTAAATATGAATCTAGGTTTTAGGGGGATCTGGTCCCCTATTATCTTATCATCTCTAAGGATGTTCCAATGACGCTGGATGATTTTCCTTATGAGGTGGGTGTTAGAATTATAGGTAGTGATAATTGGAATATCAAAGTTGGCGTCACCTAGGTTCTCATTATTCTCACTAGTGATTTCTTTATTCGCCAGAAGTTTTATTCGAGGGGTTTTGCATGTCTGTTCTCTGGCTTTGGTAAGAAGTGCTGGTTCGTACCCTTTTTCCAGGAATTTAGTCGTTAGAAGATTTGCTTCTTCCTCAAAGCCCTTATGTTTTGAACAGTTCCGATATAATCTTTGGTATTGGCTGTTTGGTATATTTAAGAGCCAACTGGGAAGGTGACAGCTACTTATGTGGATAAAACTGTTAGTATCCGTGGGTTTAAAAAAAGTGCGAGTGCATATTTGGTTATCTTTGATATATATACTTAGATCCAGAAAGTTCACCTGATTAGTACTTGTGGATGAGGTGAATTGAAGAAAAAATCATTATTGTTAAGGTCAGACAGGAATTGTTTTAAAGAGTCCTGGCTACCTGCCCAAATGAACAGGATATCGTCTATGAAACGATGCCAAAATATTAAGTTGGGGTGGAGGTTGCCATTGGTGAAGATATGGTAGTGCTCCCACATGCCTACATACAAATTTGCATAACTGGGCGCAAAGCGTGTGCCCATCGCAGTACCCCATCTCTGCCTATAATGTTTATCTTCATATTTGAAAGAATTGTGGGTTAAAATAAAAAACATGCATTCCTCAATAAAGTTAATTTGTTGTTCTGGCATAGTAGTGTGTAGCTGCAAGAAAAATTTTGCAGCTTGGCAGCCCTTTTGGTGTTGGATAACTGTATAGAGGGATGTGATGTCCAGGGTTCCTAATGTATAATGGTTTTTCCATTTGATTTTATCCAGCAATTGTATAGTATGTTTTGTATCTTTCAGATGTGCTGGCAGTAGGGGGATTAAGTTTTGTAGGTGGTTATCGATATATCGGGATAGATTGGAGGTTAAACTTTGAATGCCAGAAATGATGGGTCTTCCAGGCGGGTTGGTCATAGATTTGTGAATCTTTGGGAGATAATAAAATATTGCAGTTCTTGGGTGCGGTGTGAGTATATACTCATATTCATTTTTACTGAGAAGGTTCTCATTGAGGACTTTGTCCAACAATTTTTTTAATTCCAAGGTGTATGTGGGAGTGGGGTCAGAGGGCATAAGTTCATAAGTCTGTGTGTCCCCTAAGAGTCTGATGCATTCTTTATGGTATTGTGCATAGTCCAGGATTACAATACCGCCTCCTTTGTCTGCTGGTCGTATAACCAGATCCTGGTTTTGTGCTAGTGTGTTAATTGCTTGGCGTTCACCTCTTGTGAGGTTATATTTGAATTTAGAGCATTTTTTATCACTTATCCGGTATATATCGTCGATCACATTTTTTTGGAACGCTTCCATTGCTTCAGAGTACTCATTTAGAGGGTGGAAGTTAGATTTCTTTTTTAATGTGGTATATTGGATGTTCCAATTGGTAATGTGGGGAGAGTTATTGATGTTATTGGTATTTTTTGAAAAATGTTTTTTTATGGAGAGCGGTCTCATGAATTTCTTCACCCCTATGAAGGCTTCGAATTTATCAAATCGGCATGCTGGTGCATATTTAAGACCTTTAATCAATAATTTACATTCGTCTTGTTTCAGAGTATAGTGGCTAAGATTGAAAATGGATGAATAATCCTGATTTATTTCCTGGGGGTGTGACTTTTTCTTTTTGGTGAATTCCCCCCCCCCACCCTACAGCCCCTCTTGCGTTTCTTTGTGGTACCCTGTGAAAAAAATTTGAGTTAGCGTGGCGTTTACGAACTTGTGGGTGTTGGGCTTTGCATTCCCGTGAGGTGGAGGCATGGGGTCTGCTAGTATTGGATTCAAGAATTTGGGGTTCTGGTATTAGTCTTGCTGGAGATCTCCCAGTATTGGGTGAGTTAGGAAGGATACTGAACCTGTTTTGTAGGTCTATAGGTTCATCAGGAGTGGTGGGATTTGGTATAGGGTGCGTCCTAGGGGTAGAGGGTCTTGAATTTATGGGGAGGGTAGGGCTAAGGATGGAGTCTTGGTCTAGGGTTGGATGAACTGAAAATCTCTCTTCTACCTGATCCGGGCTGCCCTCTATTTCATCAATAATTTCATATGCTTCTTGGTGGGGTGTTTGATGAGTTTGGGGGTCTGGTATTGCGTCCCTACTAAACTTCCTACGTTTCTTAAGAAGAATCTCTTTTTCCTTAATGTGGATCCTATTACGGATGTTATTGGATAAGTTGATTATATCAGGGTGATTTTGATGAGGTTTGATCTCCTGGAACAATTTGGATATCACATTTTTGTTCTCCGTAAGGTTGCGCTTTCTTTTCTCAATGATGAATGTCACTGCCTGTTTTGAAAAATCTTTGAACATAGTTTCCCATTCTGTAAGTGTGGTGGGATCTGCTATGTCTCCGGATAGTGGTTTGGTGACACATAGTCCTGTAGGGATGATATTGTATGCCAGGTATCTTTCTAGGGTCGCTACTTCCCATAAATCGCGCAACTCCTTAAGTAGGAGTTGCTCTAGAGTTTTCAGTGATTCCTTGATTTTGTCCAGGTTTTCTGAATTAGGATAGCTTGGTGGATCGTAGTATGTAGTATTGAAAAATTTATGAATATTGTGGATTCTATTGGTTCTGTCTGACCATAAGTCCCCCATGTTAGATGTTGGAATTGGGTAGAACGTGGGAGATTAGTATTCAATTGAGTGAGTTAAAGCTGCCTCCTGATATGGTTCAAGTGAGACTATTGAAGATACTGGTAGGTGGCGCTGGTAAACTCACAACCTGAACCTGCTGCTGATACTAACAGTGAACCAAAAAGGCTGTCAAAGTAAAAAACAGAGATGGGGTATCTGCGCTGGTCTAGGTGGATGAGGAGATACTAAAGAAGTGGCTGTAGACAAATATAAAATCAAAGTATTTATTCGTAATTACACATCAACTAGAAAGGTGGTTTAAAAAGTGCGGGTATCAGACATATACGGAGTTCAATAAAATGAGTGGAGGTGACTAGCCTCCTAAAAACAGGTTAAAAAGTGACGCTGAATGCCGTGGTGGTAGGAGGGTGACTTGAAGCTTGCTTCAGGCGGTATAATAGGTGATGGTCTGGGGACGATGGAGGAGGCCTAGGGGAGAGGAAAGAAGGGGTAGTTAGATAGGCCTAACACTTGAGGGTTTTAATCTCAGTTTTGATGTGGGAAAGAGGTAATTACCTATTTTTTTAGGGTATTTGCTTCAGGGTGATGGAATGGCTTCAGAAAGTAGGTCTGAAGTCCAGATCTGTGGGGAAAGGGGATATTTAGAGAAATAGGAAGAAAGGCAGCTGCACGTAGATGGACCAATGGATGGTGATATACCTGAGTGCTTGGAGGTGCTAGAGGTAGCTAGTAAAGTGCAGGTGCAGTGTGGTCCCGTGACTGCAGGCTGCTGAGTTAAATTGGTAAAATTAGGATAAAGTTAATATAGTTTAGTATCTAGTGTCCTATTTGATAAGGGGATAAGGGTAATAGGTACTAATATTATTATAAATATTACCTTATATTATGGTAGAGATATTGATCCTGTATACCACTGGGTTTTAGTCCTTAGCATGGCATAAAGCACTGAGGCTGGTAAACAGGGAGAGAGGATAATTCCCCTTCAGGTGCTCAGGAATCACTGTCTGTGATGCTGAGTGTGGGTGAGGGGCAGCAGAGCCTTGTTATGTCGGTACAGAGGTCGCGTACCTGGTAAGATGGTGGTGGCTGCTATCGTAGCAGGGAGGATGAGCCCCCTTCAGGTGCTTCAGGAGTCACTGTCCGTGATGCTGAGCGTGGATGAGGGGCAGCAGAGCCTTATTAGTCGGTATAGAGGTCGCGTACCTGTAAGGATGGTGGTGGCTGCTGGCGTTGCAGGCACGTAAATATGCTGGAACTGCACTCGTTGGTGGTGCTGGGTGAATCCGCAGGTACTGACCTGATAATGAGAGTCGGATGGGCTGGCTGCGTCGCGCTGCACGTGGAGTCCCGGCCGGAGGCTCCGGTGGTAGCGAGCGTTCCTGGTTCCTGTTACCTAATCGCGCAGACAAGCAGGACGTCCGGTCACGTGGTGTGTGCCGTAGGATCCCGCAGAGTCTCGCGATGGAGCAGGTACGGGTAGCACTGAGGACCTTTCCTACGCGTTTCGGATTTGCACGGAATCCTTCGTCAGGGATGGTCCTTCAGTGCTGGATGCTTCCTTATATAGGTAAGTACTCGGTCCTCATGTGCTCCTTGATTGAATCCATTAATGTACAGATAGGGTGAGTAAATTCTTGTGGTTGCTGGAGTCCTAAATGGGAGTTAATAGCAACTTTGTATTGATTAAAAAGTATAGCTTGGATAGATAGATTGAGAACTGCAATTAATAGATAATCCTGTTATGCAGTCTAATTAAAGGCAAACAATTCAATCTCACTGTTAAGACCCTTAGGTCTCAGTGAGATTAGTTTAAATAAAGGTCATTTGAATTAGGCTGTTGCTGTAACTGGGGAACAACTTGATTCATTAGAATTTCGAGATACTTATCTCCTGTGACTCTTCCATCAAAAAATATTGGTCCTAAAACACCAAAACTTGAAATACCACCCCAAACATTGACACCAGGCTCATTTAGTTGTTGCTCTAATGTTAAATGCATGTTCTCATTATACCAGTAAATACAATTATGTCTGTTAATATGGCCGGATAATTTGAAAGAAGCTTCATCACGCCACATAATGTTATCTAAAATTACTGGATTTTGTTTGCTAAATCTCCTCCTTCATAACCTTATTACACTTTCTGTCCACCTACTTTTGGACCACCCTGTATATATATATATATATATATATATATATATATATATATATATATATATAGTGAGGGATTTAGATCCCATTTATCACAGAAACCACCTGCTGTGATCTTTGGAGGTAATAGCTCTCTGTTGCCCCTTATCGTCTGGACAATTACATGATTGGCCGACGATTAATCGAGGAGGCCGCAGGTTGTTGTCACTAATTGTTATTGGAAAACTAACAGTGAGCGTATGGCATATACAGTGGGGAAAAAAGTATTTAGTCAGCCACCAATTGTGCAAGTTCTCCCACTTAAAAAGATGAGAGAGGCCTTTAATTGACATCATAGGTAGACCTCAACTATGAGAGACAAAATGAAAAAACAAATCCTGAAAATCACATTGTCTGATTTGGAAAGAATTTTTTTTCAAATTCTGGTGGAAAATAAGTATTTGGTCAATTACAAACAAGCAAGATTTCTGGCTCTCACAGACCTGTAACTTCTTCTTTAAGAGGCTCTGCTGTCCTCCACTCATTACCTGTAGTACTGGCACCTGTTTGGACTTGTTATCAGTATAAAATACACCTGTCCGCAACCTCAAACAGTCACACTCCAAACTCCACTACGGTGAAGACCAAAGAGCTGTCGAAGAACAACAGAAACAAAATTGTAGCCCTGCACCAGGCTGGGAAGACTAAATCTGCAATAGGCAAGCAGCTTGGTGGGAAAAATCAACTGTGGGAGCAATAATTAGAAAATGGAAGACATACAAGACCACTGATAATCTCCCTCGATCTGGGCTCCACACTAGATCTCACCCTGTGGGGTCAAAATGATCTCAAGAACAGTGAGCAAAAATCCTAGAACCACATGGGGGGACCTAGTGAATGACCTGCAGAGAGATGGGACCAACGTTACACAGGCTACCATCAGTAACACACTACGCCGCCAGGGACTCAGATCCTGCAGTGCCAGACGTTTCCCCCTGCTTAAGCCATTATATGTCCGGGCCCGTCTGAAGTTTGCTAGAAAGCATTTGGATGATCCAGAAGAGTATTGGGAGAATGTCATATGGTCAGATGAAACCAAAGTAGAACTGCTTGCTACAAACACAACTTGTCGTGTTTGGAGGAGAAAGAATGCTGAATTGCATCCAAAGAACACCATACCTACAGTGAAGCATGGGGGTGGCAACATCATGCTTTGGGGCTGTTTCTCTGCCAAGGGACCAGGACAACTGATCCGTGTACATGAAAGAATGAATGTATTGTGAGATTATGAGTGCAAACCTCCTTCCATCAGCAAGGGCATTGAAGATGAAACGTGGCTGGGTCTTTCAGCATGACAATGATCCCAAATGTAGCACCCTGAGGATTCGGCTGCTACAGGGGTATTGCACCTCAAGCCAGAGGTGTGATATTCCACTCCTGGGTAAGGATGGAGTGTGGAGCTGAGCTCAGAAGGCTGCATGCACTACACACATCCCATTTCCGGAGGGCAGACCAACGGTACTCCCACTTAGAAATGTGCAGGTACGACCGAGTCTGTCCTTGGCTGGAGTGGGAGGGGGGTGGACCATCCCAGTAGTGTAGGGGCAGATAGGGGGAGCAGTCTGGGTAAAGTTAGGAGCTCATTGGGTGCTGGTCACCTGAGCTCACACATAGAGGGAGTATTTAAGGTGGGCACCATCTAAGATCAGGGTCAGTCTGTGAGAAGTCAGTCAGTAAGTCTTTGCAGAGCAGTGGAGGAAAGCAGAGGAGCAGAGCAGCCCCAAGGCCAAGAGTGAGAGAGGAGTTTGAAAGACCCAGAGGGGGAGAAAGAAGGAACTCTGAGAGCCCAAACTAAAACAAAAGGGTGAAGAGTTGGCAACAGGGTACCGGATCCCAAGCTGGCAGAGGCTACAGCACACCTTAGCCAGGAACCGGAGGTCGTGGGCAGGATCGATCTGCCACGATCACCCACTAAATCCACCCGGAAGGCAGACCACGAATAGGGTCAGGGAACCCAGAGACAAGGGTTTACCACCAAGAGGCCCGAGGGAGCCGGACATAGGTGGATCCCTGGTGGGGAAGGCCAGAGAAGAGGACAGGACAGAAAGGGAGCTCAGGACCACGCTCCAGAATCACCTGGGGGTTGGCCGAGTCCAGGACCTGGTGGACGCAGCACGGCTCGGGTGGTCACTCAAGGCCGGAGTGACCGGTACAAGAACAGCAGTAAGTAAAGAACCCTGAACTGCACAACCCGACTCTGACTCTCATTACCATTTTCCCTGCACTTCCACAACCACCATCCTCTGCACCTGACCCCCTGAGGCTATACCCCTCCCGTTGGGGGTTATACTACCTGGGCTGCACAAACACCATCAGCCTCAGCGGACCCTGCTGCAGCGGCGGCCGAAGTGACCGCAATTCAATGGGTGGCGTAGTCGACATAAAGAACTTTAGTAACATCAGTAAGGACTGCCACACACTGAGCTTGACACCCTGGGCACGGACCGGGTCACAGCCACTCGGAGACTACAACCCCCATCTGATCCGGCTCCGGGTATCCCCAACAACACTGGCCCAGGGGGCGCGTCAACTTTGGCGTAGTCGGCAGGATAACGTGCCCGCAACAACCGGGTACTGCGTGCCTGAAGAAAAGTTCATCGTTACCTTAAAAAGAAGTCTCCTGCCGGTTCCGGAGGGTCCCCGCCATCGGGCCCCATCACAGGTCGTTTCCCGCCGGTTGTCCGCCATTTGCAGCTTTTTCCCGCCATCCATGGAGTTTCCCGCCACTGGGAGACGATTCCCGCCATTTCCAAAGATTTCCCGCCTTGGAAGAGCGGACGCCATTATGGGCGTGCCAGAGAGTGGCAAGAGGCCACCTCCCATCGTGGGCCAGGTCGAAGAATGGCGCCAAAAGCGGAAACCGCCCCCACCAACAGAGACTGTGATGCTGGAAGTGTCCATCAGCGTAAGAGAACTGCCCCTGGAACTGACAATCACAAAGTTGCCCCGGGACCACCCTCAATGTGGGCGGAGACAGAAGAAGAGAACAAAGATGGGTGTCGCTTGGAGCAGTCTGGAGAGAGCGCACCCGGAGACAAGACGTCTGGAAGAGAGTCCAGAGAAAGCCTACCCGGAGATGGAGGGAGAGCCAGGCAGCACCGACCCAGTGGTCAGGAGCCTGATGCGGGCCGCCACTCCAGGCAGCACCGACCCAGTGGTCAGGAGCCTGTTGCAGGTCGCCACTCCAGAAGGCCTGCTGGAGATCCTAACACAGCTCCCCCGAGATCGGGAGTGTGCACAGACCGCGCTGGAGGGCCTCGCACGGAGGATGGCCCGGGTACAGCGAGAGACGTTGGCGGAGTGGAGCCGAGAGATGGCCCAGCAGACCGAGACTCGTCAGCGGAGCACGCCACCCGAGACGAGGAGACAGACCGCCTCTGAGGATGGCGCAGGAGGACTGAAGGCCTGAGACGGTGCCGAGAAGGGAGCCGAACGAATGGAGGCAGGTAAAGGGGACGTCACTACCCCGAGCCGGGAAACCGCGCGCCTGCCCCAGCTCCCCGTCGCAGAGCCCGAAGTACCCCCTGCCGTGCCCGTCGCTGCAACGTCACCGCCGCAGACTAGGCCTCAAACGGAAGCCGCGACCCCTGTGACGTCACACGCCTCGACCCCGAGCGTGGCCAAGCAGGAAGTACCATCGGCCTGGTCGCAAGGCCTAGTACCCCCGGGCGACGCAATACCAACAGCGCCCCCTACCTCCGCGGAGCCCCCGGCCTGGTCGCAGGGCCAAGTAACACAGGGCACCGCCGTTCTTACGGTGCCCTTTTCCTTTAGCGTGCCCCAAGCCTGGTCGCAAGGCCTGGTTAACCTGGGCGCCGCTACCACCACGGCGCCCATAACACCTAAAGTACCGCACCTGGGTGAGGACCTGTTCGCCTAGCATACGTGCCCGGATGGGCAGCCCTTCGTATGGCCCCAGGAATACATCCAGCTGGAGCTGCAAAAAGCAAGGGCCATGTGCGAACCCCTGATCCCGGCTCCAAAGCCCATAAAGAGGATCTCGCCCCCGCTAGAAGAGACCCAGTTTGAGTGGGATCCCACCGGAGAAGACCTCTTGGGGTTCACTCAGGAGACTCGGGCAGCCGCAGCGGAGCGTGCAGAGTGCTGCCGCCAGCAGCTCGAGGTCTTTGAGAGGGAGCGGAGAGAGAGGCGGGTCCGGGAACAACAAGCCCAAATAAGGAGCGCGGAGCAGAAGAGCCGGACCAGGAGAGACCCCCGTGCAGCGCATGGTCCCCGTACCATCGGGACTGTGATAAAGTTCAATCTGCAGCATGGGTGGGGTTTCATCAGGGATCACCGCACCCCAGGCGACGTCTTCGTGACCAGGAGAGACGTTGAGTCCCACCTACCGGAGGGACACAGAGGTCGTGACCTGTATTTAGGGGACGAGGTCACCTTCACCCGGCACAAATGTGCCAAAGGACCCTACGCCCTCCATGTGCATCGCCTGACGGAGGAGGAGCTGCGGTGTGAGGAGGAGCAAGAGGACCCGGACGGGTCTGAACCAGAACCTGGAACCAATCACAAAGAAAGAGCAGGAGGACGCCGTCGTTGAGTACGGTAGTATAGAGACTGTATATAGTTGCCCGTCGGGGCACAGTGAACCGTTGCTGCTAATATAGTCCCCGTTGGGACCAGAGAACTGAACTGTTAACCCGTGTGTCCCTATTCCCACTGACCGAGGACTGAGAACGGTCAATCCTTCCTAATACCTGGCCGAGGACTGAGAGCGGCCATATTCCCTTGTATATAGTTGCGCTTCCTAAAGCGCCCCCCACCGGTTTTATAGGAAACCGTGTTTCTTCAAGAGACTGTCGCACTTTACCCGGTCACAAGTTGCACCGTGACCGGAGGAACCAGAAACAAGAATGTTTATATGAAAAGTTTATTGCTGCTGATGATGTTTTATATGTTTTATATGTTTATGTTTTATAAAAAAAAAAATGTATGTTTGTGGATGTTTATATCTTACAGCCCGAGGACGTGCTGTGATTTACCAGGGGGGAATGTAGCACCCTGAGGATTCGGCTGCTACAGGGGTATTGCACCTCAAGCCAGAGGTGTGATATTCCACTCCCGGGTAAGGATGGAGTGTGGAGCTGAGCTCAGAAGGCTGCATGCACTACACACATCCCATTTCCGGAGGGCAGACCAACGGTACTCCCACTTAGAAATGTGCAGGTACGACCGAGTCTGTCCTTGGCTGGAGTGGGAGGGGGGTGGACCATCCCAGTAGTGTAGGGGCAGATAGGGGGAGCAGTCTGGGTAAAGTTAGGAGCTCATTGGGTGCTGGTCACCTGAGCTCACACATAGAGGGAGTATTTAAGGTGGGCACCATCTAAGATCAGGGTCAGTCTGTGAGAAGTCAGTCAGTAAGTCTTTGCAGAGCAGTGGAGGAAAGCAGAGGAGCAGAGCAGCCCCAAGGCCAAGAGTGAGAGAGGAGTTTGAAAGACCCAGAGGGGGAGAAAGAAGGAACTCTGAGAGCCCAAACTAAAACAAAAGGGTGAAGAGTTGGCAACAGGGTACCGGATCCCAAGCTGGCAGAGGCTACAGCACACCTTAGCCAGGAACCGGAGGTCGTGGGCAGGATCGATCTGCCACGATCACCCACTAAATCCACCCGGAAGGCAGACCACGAATAGGGTCAGGGAACCCAGAGACAAGGGTTTACCACCAAGAGGCCCGAGGGAGCCGGACATAGGTGGATCCCTGGTGGGGAAGGCCAGAGAAGAGGACAGGACAGAAAGGGAGCTCAGGACCACGCTCCAGAATCACCTGGGGGTTGGCCGAGTCCAGGACCTGGTGGACGCAGCACGGCTCGGGTGGTCACTCAAGGCCGGAGTGACCGGTACAAGAACAGCAGTAAGTAAAGAACCCTGAACTGCACAACCCGACTCTGACTCTCATTACCATCTTCCCTGCACTTCCACAACCACCATCCTCTGCACCTGACCCCCTGAGGCTATACCCCTCCCGTTGGGGGTTATACTACCTGGGCTGCACAAACACCATCAGCCTCAGCGGACCCTGCTGCAGCGGCGGCCGAAGTGACCGCAATTCAACGGGTGGCGTAGTCGACATAAAGAACTTTAGTAACATCAGTAAGGACTGCCACACACTGAGCTTGACACCCTGGGCACGGACCGGGTCACAGCCACTCGGAGACTACAACCCCCATCTGATCCGGCTCCGGGTATCCCCAACAACACTGGCCCAGGGGGCGCGTCACAAGCACACCGCCAGAGCAACGAAGGAGTGGCTTTGTAAGAATCATTTCAAGGTCCTGGTGTGGCCTAGCCAGTCTCCAGATCTAAACCCTATAGAAAACCTATAGGAGGGAGTTGAAAGTCCATGTTGCCCAGCGACAGCCCCAAAACATCACTGCTCTAGAGGAGATCTGCATGGCATGCAGGAATGGGCAACAGTGGACAACCAGCAACAGTGTGTGCCAACCTTGTGAAGAGAAAAAAGAGAGGGGTCGCTCACTGGTCTATTCGGGTGCTCTGAAGAAAAAAGTAATCTCAATTGCAAAAAGAACTTTGGCACTCCATACATGAATATATAAGAAATATTGTATCTAGACTAATGTCACTTTGAAAAATGAAGGTTTTCTGCGCATAATTTGGCCAATTTATGTGTGCCCATCAACCAGGACAAGGTCACCTTCGTATGATGGTAAACTACGCTACGCTACCACTGGATATGCCACTCTTGGGCTGTAAGCCTGTATGGACAATATGTAGCGTAGTTTCCCATCATACGAAGGTGACCTTGTCGTGGTTGATGGGCACACATAAATTGGCCAAATTATGCGAAAAAAAACGTCATTTTTCAAAGTGACATTAGTCTAGATACAATATTTCTTATATATTCATGTATGGAGTGCCGAAGTTCTTTTTGCAATTGAGATTACTTTTTTCTTCAGAGCACCCGAATAGACCAGTGAGCGACCCCTCTCTTTTTTCTATTAAGTATTTTTGGGATCCCGCTCCTGGAACATTGCAGCAGGTACATGTTCACACTACTAGAAGTTTGACAGCCTTTTTTCTGACCATGTGTCCCTCCCATTCAGTCGCAGGTTGTTTTAACTAGCTCTACCAGCCCATACATTGTAGGTTAAAAGCCCAAGCAGAGACATATTGTCCATACAGGCTTACAGCCCAAGAGTGGCATATCCAGTGGTAGCGTAGCATAGTTTCCCATCATACGAAGATGACCTTGTCATGGTTGATGGGCACACATAAATTGGCCAAATTATGCGCAAAAAACCTTCATTTTTCAAAGTGACATTAGTCTAGATACAATATTTCTTATATATTCATGTATGGAGTGCCGAAGTTCTTTTTGCAACCTTGTGAAGAATTACAGAAAATGTTTGTCCTCTGTCATTATTTTTTGAAATCCCCAACTTAAGAGATAATTCCTCTCCGGATGGTCTTAGAAGTTGGAGATTGACGCCATATTTTTTATTGGGATTTTATCTTTCCTTAGAGACCAAGCATGGCATAGCTGTTGTCAGTTATTTTTTTCACTGTTGATTTACAGCTCATCGGCAGGTGTCACAGATATGAAAAAATATGCGTATTGTTCCCCAATTAGCCCTGCCGCTAAAATATATGTCTCATCACAATTGGATTTATAGAAATTGCCCTATTTTTGTTTCAGTGCCTCAGCGCCCACCAAATACCTGTAGATGAAAGTAATGTGCACCTGGGAAGGACAATAGCTATGCTAAAGAGTATGAGACATTCCCTTTGATCCTTAACAAGCAGTTTCCTATCTATTCAACCTGTACTCTTTATCTATACGCAATATGTGGCGCCCCTGTGGGTTCAGTCGCCACAGAGGTACTGCATCTCACCCAGAGGTGTGGTATCTCACGTTCAGGTCAGGATGGAGTACTGCCCGGGACCCTAACACCTGCATCCAACACTACACTACTCCAGACCAGCAGGAGGGGCAAGATGACCTGCTCCTCTGCTGAGCCCTGTCCCTGGCTGGAGTGGGGGGAACCAAGTGAGGGAGAACCATGTAGTGGGTGTGGGTGGAGGAAGAAGTTCAGGGGAGCTCAGTAAGAAGTGATATAAAAAGGGATGGAACAATCTACACTGTGTTCCAAATTTGGAACACAGTGTAGAAGGGGTTCAGTTCCAGTCAGTAGTAGAAGTGAGAGAGAGTCAGAGGAAGAGATGGGAGCAGGAGCTCTGAAAGCGCGGGCCTGAGTAAGGAGGCCCAAGAGAAGGAGAGGAGGAAGGAACAGAGCAAAGAGAAGGCTCCAGGAGTGAAGAAAGGATCCCAGGGGTACGGGCAGTGCTGGAGGCCACCCGTAAGCCCGAGTCTACCAGGCGGTGGAGGGATCGGGTCGCAAAGGGGACCGGCCCCTAACTAGTGAGAATTGGAATATTCAAAAAGGTAACCGGAGGGTGCAGCATTTCAGGTGCTGCAGCCCAAAAACCACATCTAACTCACCGAAAAGGTGGCCATAGAGGACCCAGGGGACAGAGAAGTCGCCTGACAAGGTCTGCGGTCACTGGATTGGGACACTGGGTGTGAGGCGCAGGGAGACGGCCAGAAGTAACACACATAAGGGGGTCCCGTTATGTACTCCGGAGGTACCTGAGGGTTGGCTGAGCCCCTGCCCGGTGAGGTTCTCCTCCGCAGCGGCGGCTCCCTTTAGCCGCATACCACAGGTGGGGTCACAAACTCTATACAAGAATTATAAATCCCCTGTAAATAATCCCTTTTATTTACCGCCCTGGGTCACGGACCGGGTCACCGACACTGTGACATTTCCCTAGCATCGACCGGCCCGGCACCGAGTACCCCACGGCCCAGGGGGCGCGTCATCTTTGGCGTCACTAACAGGATATGAACCCACCCGTTATCACCGGGTATTGTGCGCCTAGAGACTGTGTTGTATACTGAATGTGGCGGCCACCCCAGAAGAACGGCACCGAGTACCCCACGGCCCAGGGGGCGCGTCACAATACACATCCTCCTTCAATCCCTGGCCCATATGTTAAACTGTGTCTATGCGTCAACACGTTTCTATGGTTGTCCAACTCTCTGAAGTCTCAATTACCTGTAAAATTGTATAGCTCTTGCATGTTAATTAACCAGGTTCACTATTCAATTTCCTCCCTGTAACAGTCTATTGTACAATCCTGCATCTAAGTGTCAGCTCAGATTGCAAATGACAGAGGGAAGAAGAGGGAGGGGATGAGTGATTTCAGAGATTTGTAATATTTTCTATTATATATATATATATATATATATATATATATATATACAGTATATATATATATATATACATATATATATATATATATATATATACACTGTGTGCCGAATTATTAGGCAAATGAGTATTTTGATCACATGATGCTTTTTATTCATGTTGTCCTACTCCAAGCTGCATAGGCTTGAGAGCCAACTACCAATTAAGTAAATCTGGTGATGTGCATCTCTGTAATGAGGAGGGGTGTTGACTAATGACATCCGCACCCTATATAAGGTGTGCTTAATTATTAGGCAACTTCCTTTCCTTTGGCAAAATGGGTCAGAAGAGAGATTTGACGGGCTCTGAAAAGTCCAAAATTGTGAGATGTCTTGCAGAGGGATGCAGCAGTCTTGAAATTTCCAAACTTTTGAAGCGTGATCACCAAACAATCAAGCATTTCATGGCAAATAGCCAACAGGGTCGCAAGAAGCGTGTTGGCCAAAAAAGGCGCAAAATAACTGCCCATGAATTGAGGAAAATCAAGCGTGAAGCTGCCAAGGTGCCATTTGCCACCAGTTTTGCCATATTTCAGAGCTGCAACGTTACTGGAGTATCAAAAAGCACAAGGTGTGCAATACTCAGGGACATGGCCAAGGTAAGGAAGGCTGAAAAATGACCACCTTTGAACAAGAAACATAAAATAAAACGTCAAGAAAGGGCCAAGAAATATCTTAAGACTGATTTTTCAAAGGTTTTATGGACTGATGAAATGAGAGTGACTCTTGATGGGCCAGATGGATGGGCCAGAGGCTGGATCAGTAAAGGGCAAAGAGCTCCACTCCGACTCCGACTCCAGCAAGGTGGAGGTGGGGTACTGGTATGGGCTGGTATCATCAAAGATGAACTTGTGGGACCTTTTTGGGTTGAGGATGGAGTGAAGCTCAATTCCCAGACCTACTGCCAGTTTCTGGAAGACAACTTCTTCAAGCAGTGGTACAGGAAGAAGTCGGTATCGTTCAAGAAAAACATGATTTTCATGCAGGACAATGCTCCATCACATGCATCCAACTACTCAACAGCGTGGCTGGCCAGTAAAGATCTAAAGGAAGAAAAAATAATGACATGACCCCCTTGTTCACCTGATCTGAACCCCATAGAGAACCTGTGGTCCATCATAAAATGTGAGATCTACAGGGAGGGAAAACAGTACACCTCACACTTCTCGGAACAGTGTCTTGGAGGCTCTGGTGGCTGCTGCACGCAATGTTGATCGAAAACAGATCAATCAACTGAGAGAATCTATGGATATAAGGCTGTTGAGTGCCATCATAAAGAAAAGTGGCTATACTGATCACTAATTTTTTTGTTTTTTGTTTTTGCATGTCAGAAATGTTTATTTCTGAATTTTGTGCACTGATATTGGTTTACCTGGTGAAAATAAACAAGTGAGATGGGATTATATTTGGTTTTTATTAAGTTGCCTAATAATTTAGCAAAGTAATAGTTACCTGCACAAACAGATATCCTCCTAAGATAGTCAAATCTAAAAAAAAACCACTCCAACTTCCAAAAATATTAAGCTTGGATATTTATGAGTCTTTTGGGTTGATTGAGAACATACAGTAGTTGTTGATCAATAATAAAAATAATCCACTAAAATACAACTTGCCTAATAATTCTGCACACAGTGTATATATATATATATATATATATATACATATATATATATATATATGTATAGTACAGACCACAAGTTTGGACACACCTTCTCATTTAAAGATTTTTCTGTATTTTCATGACTTTGAAAATTGTACATTCACACTGAAGGCATCAATACTATGAATTAACACATGTGGAATTATATACTTAACAAAAAAGTGTGAAACAACTGAAAATATGTTTTATATTCTAGGTTCTTCAAAGTAGCCACCTTTTGCTTTGATGACTGCTTTGCACACTCTTGGCATTCTCTTGATGAGCTTCAAGAGGTAGTCACCGGAAATGGTTTTCACTTCACAGGTGTGCCCTGTCAGGTTTAATACATGGGATTTCTTGCCTTATAAATGGGGTTGGGACCATCAGTTGTGTTGTACAGAAGTCAGGTGGCTACACAGCTGATAGTCCTACTGAATAGACTGTTAGAATTTGTATTATGGCATGAAAAAGCAGCTAAGTAAAGAAAAACGAGTGGCCATCATTACTTTAAGAAATGAAGGTCAGTCAGTACGAAAAATTGGGCAAATTTTGAATGTGTCCCCAAGTGCAGTTGCAAAAACCATCAAGCGCTACAAAGAAACTGGCTCACATGAGGACCGCCCCAGGAAAGGAAGACCAAGAGTCACCTCTGCTTCTGAGGATAAGTTTATCCGAGTCACTAGCCTCAGAAATCGCAGGTTAACAGCAGCTCAGATTAGAGACCAGGTCAATGCCACACAGAGTTCTAGCAGCAGATACATCTCTACAACAAATGTTAAGAGGAGACTTTGTGCAGCAGGTCGTCATGGTAAAATAGCTGCTAGGAAACCACTGCTAAGGACAGGCAACAAGCAGAAGAGACTTGTTTGGGCTAAAGAACACAAGGAATGGACATTAGACCAGTGGAAATCTGTGCTTTGGTCTGATGTGTCCAAATTTGAGATCTTTGGTTCCAACCACCGTGTCTTTGTGCGACGCAGAAAAGGTGAACGGATGGACTCTACATGCCTGGTTCCCACCGTGAAGCATGGAGGAGGAGGTGTGATGGTGTGGGGGTGCTTTGCTGGTGACACTGTTGGGGATTTATTCAAAATTGAAGGCATACTGAACCAGCATGGCTACCACAGCATCTTGCAGCGGCATGCTATTCCATCCGGTTTGCATTTAGTTGGACCATCATTTATTTTTCAACAGGACAATGACCCAAAACACACCTCCAGGCTGTGTAAGGGCTATTTGACCAAGTAGGAGAGTGATGGGGTGCTACGCCAGATGACCTGGCCTCCACAGTCACCAGACCTGAACCCAATCGAGATGGTTTGGGGTGAGCTGGACTGCAGAGTGAAGGCAAAAGGGCCAACAAGTGCTAAGCATCTCTGAGAACTCCTTCAAGATTGTTGGAAGATCATTTCCGGTGACTACCTCTTGAAGCTCATCAAGAGAATGCCAAGAGTGTGCAAAGCAGTCATCAAAGCAAAAGGTGGCTACTTTGAAGAACCTAGAATATAAGACATATTTTCAGTTGTTTCACACTTTTTTGTTAAGTTTATAATTCCACGTGTTAATTCATAGTTTTGATGCCTTCAGTGTGAATGTACAATTTTCAAAGTCATGAAAATACGGAATAATCTTTAAATGAGAAGGTGTGTCCAAACTTTTGGTCTGTACTCTCTCTCTATATATACATAACATAAAAATTAAGCCTATAAGTTGCAAAAAGGAAAGCAAAAATTATTTGAATATGCGACTGAGAACATTTTTTAGAGCTGTTAAAAGTGCATGAGAAAAAACGAAAATATGCCTGGTTAGGAAGGGGAGAAATGGCCATGTCATGAACTGGTAAACAAAGACATGGCTGTCCACACATGCTACTTTTTATGTTGGTGTGATGAGTGTATTATATCAATAGAATAGAGTTTAAAGAATGAAGCCTGCACTGATTACGTGGATGATCATAATTATATCGTGTGTGAAATATGTGTGTTACATTTACAGTGACTCCATGCTACATGTCAGGTTGTTCTTCGGTAAGGTACTCCAGAAACCTTTATGTGACGCAGGTTTGTTTACAACCATCCCATTAAAAGCCAGTACGCCAGCAAACCGCCCTGCATGATATGTATGCTGAAGAAAGCGTCTGCCTGGCTAGCTCCGTTGTCTGCTACCTCAGCAATTCCAGAATTTAGCTGGACTGCCCAAACAGGCAGCGACAACAATGGAGGAGTGTTTCTCCATCAGGGGATTATAACAATGCCCATAGTAATCTCTATTTGTGACCCTGTGAACTTCTCCCACTTCCAAGAGGGGGAAACTCTTGCTGTATTAACCATTGTTTCCGTTTCACAGTATGCATAAAAATGTCATGGTGTATCCAGATTCCTTACAGATTTACAGAAAAGGTACAACGTAACAAGCAAGCGTTCAGACAGTGTACGACAAACCCGGAAAAGATAAAGAAGATTAGGAAGTAAACTAAGTTTAAGAGCAAAAAAACGGTCCAGCCAAGAGATTTGGAGTTTACTCCAAGTTTGGAGTAAGATGCAAAGTTTTCTGAGTGTTGGGGGGACTAGCTAGCAGCAAAGAGTGACTCAAGTTTATTAATTAGTGTAATTACCAAATAATCTAGACGGTCTACAGCCCCTTGGAAAGGCAAATTAAATTTAATGAGATTGACTGTAGTTTTTGGGGAAGAAATATTTAACGAGTGGGTTTTCGTTTGGTTTGCCTCTAGACCAAAAACCGAGAAAAACACAGAAAGAGACTTAACAAGATTGGGCAAGGAGGTATGAGGCGTGGTGATAGCCATCTAATTTGTATGGCCAGCCATACACCTACCATGTGCCTAGCCAGAAATGTTACTTCAGCTGGGAGATGGAGTAATTTACGCAGTTTTAGTGGCATAAATTATGAACAATTTGGCGGGCGGGCTTTGCCATGCCCCATCCTACCACAACTTTGCACACTTTGGTGAAACAGGCCTAGACTGGAGTGCAAATGCCAAAAGTTGCAAAATTTTAAACATTTTCCAATATTTCAAGGTGTTTTACCCCAGAATTCTTGCGAAAATATGGATGAATCAGGGCCATAATGTCCTGTTTCATTCAACAAATAAAATAAACAATTTTATTGTAACAAACACTCTCCAAAATGAGAGGTACCCACCCTGGTCCAGGGGTGGGCAATTAATTTTCACCGAGGGTCAAATGAGAGACTGTGTGTAACCGGTGTGTCAGGTTTGACAGACAGGCCGGAGTCCGGCTGTAGATGGTCGCTGCATTTGGCCTTGCAAACATCTTCCTGATCCTTTCATGACCCCTCTCTCTCTAGGACTGAGTGGAGATCCTCACGTTGCTTGGGGTTTATACCTTTAGGACCCAGCGGTGATCCTCACCTTCTGCTGCTAATTACCACACCCTTGCTGTATCCTTAAATACACTCAATTTCTCCAGAGAGTTGCTGGTGATAGAGTGTTCTTATCTATTCAGGCTTGGAATTCTAGTAGTCTGCTACAATTTTCTTGGAGTTCCTTCGTGGGTTGTTGCCTTGTTTTCCCCAGTATCATCTTTAAGCTAAGTGTATTCCCTTGTTTGTTTCCCTTGTGTGTACTTTAGTTTGCAGTGGGGCTTACTAGTGCTCACCCCTCCCACTCCCTTCCTAGGGCCTAGCTTTAGGGTCAGCTAGGGCTAGGTTTTGGTGATAGGTGCAGAACCTATACAGGGTCCATAAGGGAGTCAGGTTTTGTCGTTTGAGCTGTTTAGGGGTCTCCACTCCCCCTTTCCCTACTTGTAGGGCCCCCTTCTCTTTTCCTGTCGTTATACGCTGGGTTCTCCCCATATCCAGCGTGACACTGTGACTGTGGTGGAGGGCCGAACCATTAGGTTGAAATTAATTCTGCTCAATTTAAATATTAACATATTAATTATAATTATTTCATATTAATATTAACTGTATCACTTAATATTAAGCAGAATTAAGTATGCTAGCATCCCCTATATACCGTATGAGCCGGCACACAGTCCCCCTACATTATTATTATTATTTATTTTTAGAGCACTATTGATTCCATAGTGCTGTACGTGAGAAGGGGTTACATGCAAAACACAAATATAAATTACAGTGAAGAAACTAACAATGACAGACTGATGGGGAGGGGCCTGCCCTTGCGGGCTTACAGTCTATAGGACTCTATATGCTATGTGAGCCAACACAAGACCCTACATAAAGTATGAGCCCCCATATAGCCCCTCTATATATAGTATGAGCCCCCACATAGTCCCCTGTATACAGCATGAGCCCCCATATAGACTCCTATATACAGTATGATCCCCCACATAGCCTCAATATACAGTATGAGCCCCACATAACCTCTCTATATATATAATATGAGCTTCCGCATAGCCTCCTATATACTGTATGAGCCTCCACATAGCCTCTTATACAGTATAACCCCCCACATAGCCTCTCTATATACAATACGAGCCCTTACATAGCACCCTAAATACAGTATGAGCCCCCACATAGCCTCCTATATGCAATGTGAGCCCCCAAATAGCCTCCTAAATACAGTATGAGCCTTCACATAGCCTCCTATATACAGTTTGAGCCTCCACATAGCCTCTCTATATACAATGTGAGCCATCACATAGCCCACTAAATATTGTATGAGCCCTCACATAGTCTCCTATATACAGTATTAGCCACCACATAGCCTCTCTATATACAATGTGAGCCCTCACATAGCCCATTAAATATTGTATGAGCCCCAGCATAGCCTCCGGTATACAATGTGAGCCCCCACATACAGTTATATGAAAAAGTTTGGGCACCCCTATTAATCTTAAGCTTAATGTTTTTTAAAAATTGGTGTTTTTGCAACAGCTATTTCAGTTTGATATATGTAATAACTGTTGGACACAGTAATGTTTCTGCCTTGAAATGAGGTTTATTGTACTAACAGAAAATGGGCAATCTGCATTCAAACAAAATTTGACAGGTGCATAAGTATGGGCACCTCACCAGAAAAGTGACATTAATATTTACTAGATCCTCCTTTTGCAAAAATAACAGCCTCTAGTCGCTTCCTGTAGCTTTTAATGATTTCCTGGATCCTGGATGAAGGTATGTTTGACCATTCCTCTTTACAAAACAATTCCAGTTCAGTTAAGTTTGATGGTCGCGGAGCATGGACAGCCCTCTTCAAATGACCCCACAGATGTTCAATGATATTCAGGTCTGGGGACTGGGATGGCCATTCCAGAACATTGTAATTGTTCCTCTGCATGAATACCTGAGTAGATTTGGAGCGGTGTTTAGGATCATTGTCTTGCTGAAAGATCCATCCCCTGCGTAACTTCAACTTTGTCACTGATTCTTGAACATTATTGTCAAAAATCTGCTGATACTGAGTGGAATCCATGCGTCCCTCAACTTTAACAAGATTCCCGGTGCCGGCATTGGCCACACAGCCCCAAAGCATGATGGAACCTCCACCAAATTTTACTGTGGGTAGCAAGTGTTTTTCTTGGAGTGCTGTGTTTTTTTGCCGCCATGCATAACGCCTTTTTGTATGACCAAACAACTCAATCTTGGTTTCATCAGTCCACAGGACCTTCTTCCAAAAAGAAATTGGCTTCTCCAAATGTGCTTTTGCATACCTCAGCCGACTCTGTTTGTGGCGTGCTTGCAGAAACGGCTTCTTTCGCATCACTCTCCCATACAGCTTCTCCTTGTGCAAAGTGCGTTGTATAGTTGACCGATGCACAGTGACACCATCTGCAGCAAGTTGATGCTGCAGCTCTCTGGAGGTGGTCTGAGGATTGTCCTTGACTGATCTCACCATTCTTCTTCTCTGCCATTCTGATGTTTTTCTTGGCCTGCCACTTCTGGTCTTAACAAGAACTGTCCCTGTGTTCATCCATTTCCTTACTATGTTCCTCACAGTGGAAACTGACAAGTTAAATCTCTGAGACAGCTTTTTGTATCCTTCCCCTGAACAACTATGTTGAATAATCTTTGTTTTCAGATCATTTTATAGATGTTTTGAGGAGCCCATGATGCCACTCTTCAGAGGAGATTCAAACAGGAGAACAACTTGCAAGTGGCCACTTTAAGTAGCTTTTCTCATGATTGCATACACCTGGCTATGAAGTTCAAAGCTCAATGAGGTTACAAAACCAAAAAAGTGCTTTAGTAAGTCAGTAAAAAGTAGGTAGGAGTATTTAAAACAAGAAAATGATAAGGGTGCCCATACTTATGCACCTGTCAAATTTTCTTTGAATGCAGATTGCACATTTTCTGTTAGTACAATAAACCTCATTTCAAGGCAGAAACATTACTGTGTCCAACAGTTATTACATATATCAAACTGAAATAGCTGTTGCAAAAACACCAATTTTTATAAAACATTAAGCTTAAGATTAATAGGGGTGCCCAAACTTTTTCATATAACTGTAGCCTCCTGAATACAGTATGAGACCTTATATAGCCCCATATATACATGCAAACATCCCAAACACATACAGTACAGACCAAAAGTTTGGACACACCTTCTCATTTAAAGATTTTTCTGTATTTTCATGACTATGAAAATTATGCATTCACACTGAAGGCATCAAAACTATGAATTAACACATGTGGAATTATATACTTAACAAAAAAGTGTGAAACAACTGAAAATATGTTTTATATTCTAGGTTCTTCAAAGTAGCCACCTTTTGCTTTGATGACTGCTTTGCACACTCTTGGCATTCTCTTGATGAGCTTCAAGAGGTAGTCACCGGAAATGGTTTTCACCTCACAGGTGTGCCCTGTCAGGTTTAATACATGGGATTTCTTGCCTTATAAATGGGGTTGGGACCATCAGTTGTGTTGTGCAGAAGTCAGGTGGATACATAGCTGATAGTCCTATTGAATAGACTGTTAGAATTTGTATTATGGCAAGAAAAAAGCAGCAAAGTAAAGAAAAACGAGTGGCCATTATTACTTTAAGAAATGAAGGTCAGTCAGTACGAAAAATTGGGAAAACTTTGAATGTGTCTCCAAGTGCAGTTGCAAAAACCATCAAGCGCTACAAAGAAACTGGCTCACATGAGGACCGCCCCAGGAAAGGAAGACCAAGAGTCACCTCTGCTTCTGAGGATAAGTTTATCCGAGTCACCAGCCTCAGAAATCGCAGGTTAACAGCAGCTCAGATTAGAGACCAGGTCAATGCCACACAGAGTTCTAGCAGCAGACACATCTCTACAACAACTGTTAAGAGGAGACTTTGTGCAGCAGGCCTTCATGGTAAAATAGCTGCTAGGAAACCACTGCTAAGGACAGGCAACAAGCAGAAGAGACTTGTTTGGGCTAAAGAACACAAGGAATGGACATTAGACCAGTGGAAATCTGTGCTTTGGTCTGATGAGTCCAAATTTGAGATCTTTGGTTCCAACCACCGTGTCTTTGTGTGACGCAGAAAAGGTGAACAGATGGACTCTACATGCCTGGTTCCCACCGTGAAGCATGGAGAAGGAGGTGTGATGGTGTGGGGGTGCTTTGCTGGTGACACTGTTGGGGATTTATTCAAAATTGAAGGCATACTGAACCAGCATGGCTACCACAGCATCTTTCAGCGGCATGCTATTCCATCCGGTTTGCGTTTAGTTGGACCATCATTTATTTTTCAACAGGACAATGACCCCAAACACACCTCCAGGCTGTGTAAGGGCTATTTGACCAAGAAGGAGAGTGATGGGGTGCTACACCAGATGACCTGGCCTCCACAGTCACCAGACCTGAACCCAATCAAGATGGTTTGGGGTGAGCTGGACCGCAGAGTGAAGGCAAAAGGGCCAACAAGTGCTAAGCATCTTTGGGAACTCCTTCAAGATTGTTGGAAGACCATTTCCGTTGACTACCTCTTGAAGCTCATCAAGAGAATGCCAAGAGTGTGCAAAGCAGTCATCAAAGCAAAAGGTGGATACTTTGAAGAACCTAGAATATAAGACATATTTTCAGTTGTTTCACACTTTTTTGTTAAGTATATAATTCCACATGTGTTAATTCATAGTTTTGATGCCTTCAGTGTGAATGTACAATTTTCATAGTCAAGAAAATACAGAAAAATCTGAAAATGAGAAGGTGTGTCCAAACTTTTGGTCTGTACTGTATGAAAAAAACAAAACAACAACACATACTCACCTCGCTCCCGTTCCCCCGGCGCTCTGCTCCGGTCTCCGATGTACTGACTATCCGTACAGCAAACGCGATGAAGTGATGTCATTGCATCTGCTGGCTCAGTCACACAAGCTGATTGGTGGAAGAAGGATCCAGTGGCTCTGTCCTCCACCAATGTATTCACCACTGTCTGCATCCCAAGGATGCGGATAGTGGTGACAGCTGGTGATGGATGGACGGAAGGCGATGTCATGGTGCAGCCCATGGGCCGCTGTCTAACCCTTACGGCTGTCTCAGTCGGCGGGCCGGACTGGAACAGCCAGAGGGGTGGATGTGGCCCACGGGCCACAGTTTGCCCAGCTTTGCTATGCACTGATATTTCCTATTCTTGTAATATGTCATGAATGTGAGATTGGTGGAAGTATGAGTCCCAGTGTCCCTTGTGATCCGATGGCCGTAGCTATCCAGCAAGCTCCACATCCCAATCATCCTTTTCTACGCACAGCACCTTACATAGGTGAATCAGACTGAACTATATCAGGAACAGCCGCTACAAAGTTGTGACTCCGCCATGACCCAACAGTCAGCTTACTAGTGAGGGCAGTGGGAGTCAGAACCCACCATCCTGATCTGATTTTCGTCTCCTATGCTGTAGAAGGTAATATGATTGTACAGTGCTAAATCTTCTGGGCAGCATGATGGCTCAGTTGTTAGTACTGTTGCATGCAGAGCTAGGGTCCTGGGCTCAAGTCCCACCAAGGGCAACATCTTTAAGGAGTTTATATATTCTCCCCATGTTTTAGTGGGTTTCCTCCCACACTACAAAGACATACTGATAGGGAATATAGATATTGAGCCCCAATGACATTGTATGTAAAGCGCTGCAGATTATGATAGCGCTATATAGCCAAAGCATAATAATAGCAAAAATTATAATAATAAAGACAGATACCAAGAAGACAGCACAGACCGTTGTGTTCTGTTCTTTTTCATGAGCACATTCCTGCAGGCTCTTGCCCTTTATTCATTTTTTTTTGTATAACCTGAGGTACAACCATAAATCATGTGCTCTATGTAAATAAATCTGCCCCAGACTAAAGGCTCCCAAACATTAGATGAAAGTCGTCCAAGCCCACCAATTTTGGCAGGATAGCCGTGTATGGGGTTCTCCCGACTGTCCCCCAACAGATGATTGGGCAGTTGGACTTTCATCAGCCTAAACTTTTGTTTTCAGGGGACATAAGCCACTGACAGAAGTGTCTGTCAAACATGAATGCTCAGCCAAGTGCTCCTGTATAGGTGGTGTTCAGGAGACACAACCGACTGCCGAACATTTGACCGACAGATTCCTGATGATTATAACCAGCTTAAAGGGAACCTGTCAGCAGGATTTTGCCAAGTAAACTACAGGTATTGTCATGTTGGAGCTGTTACACTGATTAAAATGATACCTGAGGTGAAAAAAATCTGTCTTATGCTTCTTGTGTAATCAGTGTTTGCAGTTTTCAGTTAATGATATGTCCATGATCCGGGGCACTTTTAGTACTCCAGCAGTATACTGCATATAACAATGAGAAATGTAAAATGAGAAATACTATAGTCATGAGACTGGAGTACTACAAGTACCAGCTCATATGCTGAGTATATGAGCTGGCACTTGTACTCTGGCCTCATGGCCATAGTACTTCTCATTGTACCCCTTTATATTGCAGTATATGAGCCACATAATAATCAGCACCATATACTGTGGCGCTGTACAGTGCACATCACCACAGTATATGATGCTGATAATCATGTGCTCATATACGTGGGACTGTATTTATGAGGTTACATGGGATTGAATATATGAGGGGGTTATCCTTTTTTTTTTTTTAGCTCTTGTGGTGGTAAGAAGCTGATTTAAAACCCCCAAGAGTGAACTCCGTGAGAGTTGTATGTATGGAATAATAAATGATATTAGTACCGTTCTTCAGCAGTCATGTCCTGCTTGAATTGACTCTAGTGGCGTAGCACTTGGCAGCCGGCTCTATTCTACTTATAGAGAAATCTGAGTGCTACGTCACTAGTGTCAATTCAAACAGGAAATGCAGACCGTAGTAATATAAGTTATTATCACACACATACAGCTCTCGCGAAGTTCACTCTTGGGGGGTTTAAATCAGCTTCTTGTCACCACGAGAGCTGCTTTTTAAGCCCTCAGGAATGAAATATGCCTAGCAGAGGTCCTTTAAGTGTGGCAGATAATGTAATACTCTTCTATTTTAGTGTGTGGCTGCGCACACTATCTCAACAGTGATGGAGAAGTATTTGAGAATGGAAAAGGCAAATGCCGAACAGGACCCTGGACACAATTCTAACCCAAATGAAGGCCCTAGTATGAGAGTTTGACAAAAGAAAAAAGACAAGACGGTGAGCTCAAGGCAATACAGTGAAAGCTATCTTTCATTTGGATTTACTTCCACTGGGGATGCGACAGCACCAACACCACTGTGCTTGGTGTGTGGTGAGAAGCTTTCCAATAGCGCTATGGTGCCAAGTAAACTTAAACACCATCTCCAAACGAAACACCCTTCCGTTCAAAATAAACCGATGGAGTATTTTGTACGCTTACGTACAAACAATGAGAAAGGGGCAACTTTTTTGAGAAAAAGCACAAAAGTAAATGAGAGAGCCCTCAAAGCTAGCCAGCTTGTTGCTGAACTCATAGCTAAATCAAAAAAGTCCCACACTGTGGCAGAAACATTAATACTACCAGCTTGTAAAGCTATTGTAAATGAGATGCTTGGCCCTGAAGCAGCTAAAGAGATAGCTAAAGTGCCTCTCTCTGATAACACAATTGCCAGACGGATTGATGACTTGTCTGCGGACATTGAAACAGTTGTTTTGGAAAAGGTGCGCATCAGTAAGAAATTTGCCTTGCAACTTGATGAGTCGACGGATATCAGTGGACATTGTCAGTTGTTGGCCAATGTGCGTTTTGTGGATGGTGAAGCCATTAGAGAAAACTTCCTATTTTGCAAGGCACTGACAGAAAAATCAACAGGAGAGGCAATATTCCAAGTCACATCGGAATATCTTGATAAAAGTGGACTTACATGGGAAAACTGCACAGGTGTCTGCACTGATGGAGCCACAGCCATGGTCGGGCGTATCAAAGGCTTTGTAAGTAGGGTTAAAGAAAGAAACCCAGATGTTCTTGCTACCCACTGTTTCTTGCACCGTGAGGCCCTCGTTGCAAAGACCTTACCAGCAGATCTAGCTCCTGTGTTGGATGATGTTGTGCGCATAGTGAACTTTGTGAAGACGCGACCTTTGAGATGTCGCTTATTTGCGTCTTTGTGTACAGAAATGGGAGCGGAACATAAAATCTTATTGCTCCACACGGAGGTCAGGTGGCTGTCACGCGGCAAAGTGCTGGCCCGTGTGTATGAGTTGCGAGAGGAACTTAAAATATTTCTTACAAACGAGAGGTCCGATTATTCAAAGCTGCTTGCAAGTGATGAGTGGTGTGCAAAGCTGGCATACCTGGCTGATATATTTCAATATCTGAATGAACTAAACACACGGATGCAAGGTCGAAATGAAAACCTGCTTACAAGCACTGATAAAATGAACGGATTCCGTTTAAAGGTGCAACTCTGGCAACAACATGTGCAGGGTGGCAAGCTTCAGATGTTCCCACTCACCAAGAAACTGCATGATGACAATACTGCTGCAATGTGCGAAGCGATTGGCAGACATTTGAAAACTCTTGAGGAGAAGTTATCGTTCTATTTCTCTTCAGCCTTCACAGAATGCCTTGACTGGGTTAGGGACCTATACAGCTCATTATCCGTTGCTGGAAAGGACATGACTTTAAAGGAGCAAGAGGAACTCGTTGAACTGAAGCAAGATCGCGGTTTAAAGCTAAAGTTTGCTGATCTTCCTTTGGACAGTTTTTGGTTATCTGTTGCCAAGGAGTTCCCCATTCTGGCCAACAAAGCTATTTTGACATTGCTCCCATTTTCAACCACATATCTATGTAAGCTGGGCTTCTCAAGCTTGACTGCGATAAAAACTAAAAACAGGGAGAAACTGAGAACTGTTGAGGAAGAGCTTCGTGTGTGTCTTTCCACCATTCCTGCCAGGATATCCCTTTTGTGTTTATCGAAACAGGCCCAGGTTTCACACTGAGTGAGTAAAATAAATTTAGAATCTATATTATTAACTATATGTATAATATGACTGTTTTAGTGTCATTTTGTGCTATTTTGGTTGGTGGTGTGCCCCAGGATTTTCTAAGTATAAAAAGTGTGCCGCGGCTCAAAAAAGGTTGAAAATCACTGGCCTAGAGCACCAGGATAAGACCTGCCTACAGTCCAGCCCCGCAGCATGAGAATCTCATTAACTAAAAACTGCAAACACTGATTACACAAGAACCACAAGACAGATTTCTTCACCTCAGGTATCATTTTAATCAGTTCAACAGCCCCAACGTGACACTGCCTGTAGTTTACTTAGCAAAACCCCAATGACAGATTCCCTTTAATTGGCCAGTTGGTAGCGCACAGTCATGTGCCTAAAGGAGTTGATTTCTTTCAGTTGGGTGGAATCAGAAGGTGAAAACTCACAGGGTATGTGCGCACGATGGGTCCGGGCTTGCGGCCCAGACGCTGCTGAAGAACCGCCTGCGGCTTCTGCTCATTTTATGCAAATCAGTGGCAGACATTTTTTTTTCACATGCGGACTTTTCACATAGAGGTTAGGTTTATGGGGAAAGACGCGCCGCATGTCAGTTTCCGCAGGTGCCCAAATGCGCATAGTGCACATGGAATTTCTACAAATCCCATCCACTATGCTGTAACATCTGGCCGCTGCGGGTTTGACGCTGCATAAGTCCACAGCGTCAAACCCGCAGCGGCTCCGGATCGTCTACACACACCCACAGGATCATTTTACATAGTATGATTAATCATTCTGTGTTCCTAAGTAATCATTCAAGTGTTAGGCTGCATTCACACATTGCGGCCGCAGACTTGGTACAATCACGATGTTTGAAAATTGCGGCAAAGAGTGCGTATTTGCAATGTGTGAACACATCCTTAGGCTATGTTTACACATGTTGGGTTGTTTTTACGTCCCAAATCTGCAGAAAAACTGATCTCTGGCAGGAAATCAGCTGCGTCAAAAACGCAGGTTTTGCTGTGTTTTTTGATGCGGTTTTTGTGCGTTTTTTTCACTGTCTTTCTGTCTCTATTTATGCATGTACATAAAGTTCTGTGAAAAAAAAGAACCCCATTCTATTTTGCTATCAAAAACTCTGAAAAAATGCTGATGCAAATTTTGGTGCATTTTTCATGTGTTTTTTTTCATCACCCATTACTTCCTATGGGTGAAAAAATGCTGAAAGAAGTGAAATGCTCTATTTTCCAAAAACCCAACCAAGGCACAAAATACGCAGCAAAAAAAAAATCATGATGTGTGAACAGAGAATTTTGGTTTCTCATAGACTTTGCTGATACTGCAAAACACAGCTGAAAATTTGCATAAAAATCTGCCGTAAAAAAACACTGAAAAACATAACATGTGTGTGACGCGCCCCTGGAGCCGGATCTGTTGAGGGTTGTAGTCCCGTGGCGGTGATCCGGTCCGTGCCCAGGGAGTCAGACTAAGTGGCGCTGTATCAGCGGTAGATATTGGACGACTACGCCACCCGTTGAGTACAGCTAAGGAGCTGCTGCTGCAGGGCAGACCGCTGAGGCCGGTGGTAGGATTGTGCAGCGTGATAGTATAACCCCCAACGGGAGGGGTATGGCCTCAGGGCAGCCGACGTGGATGATGGGGGTAGTAGGAACCACTCAGAGACGATGCGGTGTAGTTCAGGGTCTTTACTGGTGACAAAGATAGACCCTCCCGGAGTACTGGCTAGCGGTCGGGGCCTGGTCAGTCCTTGAGCAGATGGGATCCCCCTTGGCCAGGTGGAGTTGTAGGCCTCCCCAACTAATTGTACTCTTCTGGCTTCCTTGCTAGAGGCGGGTAAAGGTAGCCCACGTCCCTGAGTGTACCGTGTGGTGCTCACCCGTATGGCCGGTGACTCGGGGCCTTCTAGTAGCTTCCGCTCCACGACGGCGGTGCTGGTCCCATGCGTGTGACCGTGCCTTCGGGTTTCTTGGCCAGAGGACCTGAAATCCCCTGCCTGACGGTTTCTGCTGCTGGGTAGGAGTTAGTCCCCACAGCCTCGGACTCCGGGTCCGGTAAGAAATCTTCTCAGTCAGGGCGAGCTCTGCAGCTGCCAGCCCCTGACTCCTTGTAACACTGCTCCCACAGAGCTCCTGTTGTTTCTTCCCATAGCTGCTTCTCTTCTCTGTCTCTACTTCTGGCATGGCCCAGGAGCTGGGCCCAGCCGGAGCCACAGCTCCCTGTCAGCCCTCCTGGCTGAACTCTCCCTCTGAACTCTCTAACCCTGCCTCAGCCCTAGGTTTATATAGGGGAAGTTCTTCCCCTCCCAGGACTGGGCAGGAGGTGTGGCATGCATAGGATTCCTGACCAAGAGACCTCCCACCTGCTCTCAGACATAACATTGCTGTTACTGTGGAAACCAGACCCCTGGGGTGCCACATGTGAACATAGGCTTGCCACGTGCACACGTTCAGTATTTGATCAGTATTTCACATCAGTATTTGTAAGCCAAAACCAGGAGTGGGTGATAAATGCAGAATTGGTGACTTGTTTCTATTATACTTTTCCTCTGATTGTTCCTCTCCTGGTTTTGGCTTACTGATCAAATACTGAACGTGTCCTAATGGGAAGGGCTGCATATTTTGGATTAACTCACTAATAAAAAGGCAAGCTCACATCAATTTCCAGCAGCATGCAGAAGCCATAATGCTATATAGTATTCAGGTGGAGGGGACTGCTTAGCATGAGGCCTCATTCAGACATCCCTTCCGTATGTGATTTATCCATGTTTTTCAAGAATATAACATGTACCTATTATAGTATGGGGCTTCACATGTCTGTGTTTTTTGTGGACCGTTATGGCACGGAAAAATCTATGAAGACATGTCCATTTTTTATCTAAGCCACGGACCAAAATTGCCCATACAAATGTACTGGTCTGTGAAAATCAAACAGCATACGAACGTCATCAGTGTACAGTCCGTGTGCTGTCCAGGAATAACACTGAAATGTGCAGGAGACGCTTTGTAATTTATTGATTTATTTATCTATGCTACTTAAAAATCACTGATGCAACAATCATGGTAAAAACTGACACACGGACCAAACACTCAGAAAAACATTGACTCTCGTATTGTTTTTTGCGTACATGAAAAATCACTGACGTCTGAATGAGGCATTATACTAGCACATAGAGTGCCACTTATATTATTATTATAATTATTATATGGTTAACTAAAGAGTCTGACACAAACCGCTGACACCCCGTACTGTAAAAGCATCAGATGGCCAAACTGCATCCTATAAATATAATAAAATCAGGAATTTGTTTATATTTTGATTAAGATATGCTAATTTGCAATCCACATCAAGGGTCCATGTTATCTTGTGAGTCCTCACAAAAAAAAAATCACAGAAACCACTGCTCTTGGAATCGCTTGGGACCATGGCGGTCGGACCCCCAGCGATCTTAAAGTTACCCCCCATTCCACGGATAGAGGATACATTTCAAAATTGAGAATAGCCCTTTAAATCTCACTGTATAGTCCTTGTCTTATATTATGAATAGTACAGAGAGATATGTGCAAGACAAGAAATAATCAGCCACATTCACTAATGCTGGATTAGTGGTCTGAAATAGCAGTGTGGCGTGCTCTGTATTGCCCAGCAAAACACACTCTTGTTAGGGAATTTGTGCAATTCAGTAAAAGAAAATGGATCTATAAATATATAGCAATATGTACATGTACAGTGTATGGGGGAAGTGAGCCCGGTACAACAGAGCATAGAATGGTATCATATATAAAGTGGATGCAATGATGGAAGTGACAGATGGCATGTTCCAGATCACGCAGCTGTTAGTCTGGAAGGGATGTGGTTTATGACATGTAATCCGCAGTCATTGAGAAGACGAGTGACGTCAGCTCTTGCATGAGAACACTCTGTCTTCACTGGCTAGTACGGTAACTAAGTCAAGAATAAGTAACAGTTTGCCATTAGCCTATTTTTTTCTTTTATGCAGTACCTTTTGGAGTGGGCCATTACCTTTAATGAATACTTCTGAGGGAAGCTTTCTTTTTTTCTTTGTTAGGCCACGGCCCCGCTATCAGTATTTGGTCAGTATTCGGTCAGTATTTTTTCTCAGGAGTGGGAGCCAAAACCAGGTGAGGAACAATCAGAGAAAAGGTATAACAGAAACAAGTCACCAATTCTGCATTTATCACCCACTCCTGGTGTAGGCTCCCACTTCTGAGAAAAAATACTGACCAAATACTGATAGTGGGGCCGTGGCTTAAATAACAATACTGAACACATTACATCTGCATGATAGGAAGCAATGGTGCCTGACGGACACCATTGGCTTGTAATGGACTATGTTGGGTTCCACAGAGGTGTTCTCAATTTTGTTTAAAGCGCTATATTTTTGTTGGACAAGAGAGAGTCTGCAACAGAGCATCCAAATAGTGCCTGTATTGTAGGTGTGAACATAGTTTTAGTAAGGTCACAGTCAGAGAGCCGTATACATCAGACTGAGATTGGACCGCAATGCACGGTCTGGCTGCGGCTCTCCCAGCCTGAGTGTGACAGCTTCGTATATTTTTAAACAGCTGTCACACTTGTGTTGGGAGAGCCGCAGCCAGTACGAGCACTGAGGTCCGATTTATAGGGCCATCTGACTGAGGCCTAATGCTTTCTTATCTCTATAATTTTTGCACATTGGGCATTGACCCTTCTTCATAAATAGGTATGTAAGATAGTGCTTGTTAATAAAAGCCATTTGTGGTTTACCGCTTATTAAAACATTAAACCTGCCTAAAAATCAATGTACCTGATGAACTAGTGTTTTGCTAGTTTGTCAGGTGTTTCCTGGCCTCTTTAGAATTAACATCTTTATGTGGTTATACGTTGAAACCTATACTATGCAACATATCAGTCCATATTGCTGGTCCTGGGGATCACAACTGAGCACTTGTCCATATACTGTACATAGGGTTCAATGCACACATTCTTTGAATGAGCAATTATATCAAAGTGCATATCGAGCTGTCAATCAAAGTGCCGGGACGTGATTACAGAATAGTGAGTGGTGATTGTAATCACTCCCTGCACAGCCCCTATGACTGAAAGCCAGCTGCTCCTGGGAGGAAATAAGTTCATTTTCTCAAAGTTGCCACACTTTCAGTAAGGGGACCAGGCAGCATTGCAACACTATTTACCTGCAGATTATCCATATAACTGCAGGTAAATAGCGTTTTCCTAGGTGACAGGTTCCCTTTAAGCATAGTTTTTATTATAATGTCCTATTAAGAAATGCAATAAATGACCCATTTAGTTAAGAATTAAATATTTGGGAACTCTTTTGAGCATTGAATGGCACAGTGTAAACGGTAGGACCCCAATTCATTAAGATTGGCATTTTGTACTCCTGTATTAATGATGGACATGCAGGAATAAGATGAGCCTAATTCATTAAGAGGTGCATGCCACTTAATGAATTAGGCATCTAATAATATTGATTTTATTTCTTTAGCGCGAACATATTTCACAGCACTTTACATTTCAGAGGGGACTTGTACAGACAATAAAGACATAGCAGAGTAACACATAATTCAAGAGATACCAAGAGGAGTGCGGGCCCTGTTCTCAAGCTTACAATCCATGAATCAAGTGTGTGCGCCTTGCCAGAAATGTTACTCAAATCAAGGACTTGGAGTAACATTTCTGGGATAAGAAATGCCTCACTTTTTTTAATTCATTTGTCTGGTGGATGCTGTCCCGTCCTTTTTGGCCTCATCTACTCCCCTGCTCTGCCCATTTTTGTGTAGCTGCTTGAAACTGGCGAAGTCAAAAGCCACTAAGTTTTTGCAAAACTTTGTGTTGCTCAAAAATTCAGCGACATTTGAAGGTGTATTATGCCAAAATTTTGGCATAAACACCATAGTGAATCATTCCCAGCGTCTTCAATAAACATACTTTGATCACATTTTCATGAACTTTCACATGTTGCTTGATGAATGGACTACCCATAGCACAGAGTTGCTTACACTGTTTATGAAACTTATGAACAGTGGCGTAACTTGTAGCTCATGGGCCCCAATGCAAAAGCTCCAATGGGGCTCCCAGTTATTGCAAGTCTTTAATAGCATTGGTCTTTTTATATAGGCCAAGTGGACTTTTTGGGCACCCTGGGCTCCAGGGCCCAGGTGCGATTGCAACCCCTGCACTTATTATAGTTACGCACCTGCTTATGAACACAGCATTTTCCATGTCTGATCTTAAAAATTTCCAGGATGCACAACTTATAATTATATATGTTTTTAACCTGTTTTGTCTTCGATAAGGGAGTTTGTAAACTACTTAAACATTTATATGGGGGTTTTAGCCCCCATAAAAATAATAACAGCAATATACATGTTATTGTTTTAGGTGCAGGTAAATCTACTTTTATTTCATATGCAGATGAGGGCCCTTCAGTGCACCCTTGGTGTGGCTAATTTCTCAGTGCTTCATTATGTTCTCCAGTTTCATATCGAGCACTTTTCCTGATCTTGATTGATGTCGCTCGCTTGCCCAGAGTGAGCACTACCTGAACTAAAACTGCATGCAGGGCCAGCTCCAGGTTTTCGTGGGCCCGTGCGAAGGAGTCTCAGTGGGCCCCTTTAACACATACCATGATTCATGATGCACAGATATGGCAGAGAAATATAGGTACAGTACAATGGCAAATATTTTACTTACTTCTTACATAAAATGAGTGATATCTATTGTAAATTCTATAATAGCTCAGAAACTGGTGAATCCTTCACAGCTCACAATGCATGGCCTGGGGAGATTCAAAAGTTTTCATTTTAGACCGGACAGTATATTCCTCCATACAGTATTATGGGCACTACATAGTCCTCCATACAGTACTATGAGCACCACATAGTACTCCATACAGTATAATGGGCACCACATAGTCCTCCATGCAGTATTATGGGCACCACATAGTCCTCCATGCAGTATTATGGGCACCACATAGTCCTCCATACAGTATAATGAGCCCCATATAGTGCTTCATACAGAATAATGAGCCCCATATATTGCTTCATACAGAATAATGAACCCCATATAATGCTCCATACAGAATGGGCCCCATATATTGCTCCATACAGTATGAGACCCATATAATGCTCCATACAGAATAGGCCCCATATAATGCTCCATACAGAATGGGACCCATATAATGCTCCATACAGAAAGGGGCCCATATATTGCTCCATACAGTATGGGACCCATATCATGCTCCATACAGAATAGGCCCCATATAATGCTCCATACAGTATAGGCCCCATAAAATGCCCCATATATAGCTCCATATAGTATGGGCCCCATATATGGCTCCATACAGTATAGGCCCCATATATTGCTCCATATAGTATGGGCCCCATATATTGCTCCATACAGAATAGGCCCCATGTCCCAGACGGCGAGTAGGCCCCCCACTTGCTTAGCCTCGACACTTGCCCGGGTGTGCCGGGTTGTGACGCCAGCCCTGCACGGGCCCCATAGTGCGCTAGTGTCCCCAATAGCGAGTGGGCCCCCCCGCTTGCTCAGGGCCCTGGCACTTGCCTGGGTGTGCCGGGTGGTGACACTGGCCCTAACTGCATGTGTGCTGCTGGACATCTTCAGTGTCAGTTCTCAGATGCAGAAACGCAGATTGAGTTCAGGCAGCACTCATTCTGGGGAAGCGAGCACCATAAATCAAGATCAAGGAAAGAGCTCAATATGCAAACAGGATGTAATGGTGCATTGCGCCCTTAGCCTTGCCAAGGGTACATATTTATTTACACTGACAAGCAAAAGGGTAACAATGTTTTGAACTTTTGACTTTCTGGCTCCATATCTCACCATCCACTACTGCTCCGAAAGTGAGACTACCATGATTTTATAGACAATCGTCTTGGCTATCTCATACATAAATTTGACTTGCCACTATTTAGCATATGATTAATTATGCAGATTTTTGTCTTTATTCTTAATTCTTAATTATTCAAGATTCTTGAAAATCTTTTTCTTCCTGTATATTACAAATTATAACCTGTTCTTACATTCCCTAATAGCTCAGTGTGTTATCAGGTTGATTCCCAGGTGAAAGGTCACTGGTTTGAATCGAGGAGCATCGATGAAGAAGATTTCCCAAGAAAAGAGAAACAGCAACATCCAGCTCAATAGCAGTCTATCAGCCAATAAAATTGCCAAACTGCATCATGTGAGTAATTGACAGATGGAAGAATACGAAATGAAATCCGTCCATCCATTCAAAAGCCAAGAGGTGAACGTCCAGGCAAAATATCGGAGTCAACAAGTCTGCTCATCACAAGGTCTATCAGTTCTGGCGTGACTAACATGGCAATGGAGGTGACTCGTATGCTTCGTAATAGTGAGATCACAGATGTCCATGCAAGCACCATGCGACGTATGTTACACAAGACACAAGTCTGGAATAGTGGCCCGAAAAAAGGTGAAGAAGCCTCAACTTCAATATCATCATAAGAAGCGTCAGCTCGAGTTTGCAAAAAATGATGAAAAGTGGAGAGTAGAAGATTGGAAACTGGTGATTTGGAGCGATTAGACAAAAGTCAATAGATTAGGCTCTGATGGGTGCAAATGGGTCTGGAAGAAACAGGGCAAAAGGGGGCTAACGGATCGAGAAATTGATGGAACTGTCAAGTTCGGTGGAGGAAGCCTAATGATATGGGGTGGTTTTACAGCCAAAGGCATTGGATACTTGACCAGGATCGATGGTGATCTCAATGCTGAGCTATATGTGAGTATCCTACAAGATGAGTTACTTTGTACACTCGAGTACTATGGGTATGAAAAAGACTACATAGTGTTCCAGCAGGATAGTGACCCAAAGCATACATCAAGATTGGCGAAGAAATGGTTCAATGACAAGGAAGTAGAGGAGCTGGATTGGTCCCCACAGTCCCCAGACCTCAACCCAATTGAACACTTGTGGTTAGAGTTGAAGAAAAAGCAGTATACATGTCCAAGTTAGTCGACCAGTATGCACCAACTTTGGGAACATGTAGAAGAGACATGGGATCAGATTTCGGTTGAGACATGCTTGAATCGAGAGAATGGCCAGAAAGATCCAGGCAGTGTTGAAAGCCAAAGATTGATTTACAAAATACTAACAAAATAATAAAAATTTAAATTTAGATTTATAGGAGCAAAACAATAACAATGCAGTGACATGAGAAGAATCTGTATAACTAATCATATGCTAAATAGTTGCAAGTCAAATTTACATATGAGATAGCCAAGATGATTGTCTATAAAATGATGGTAGTCTCACGTTTGAAGTAGTGGATGTGAGACATGGAGCCTGAAAGTCAAAAGTTCAAAATATTGTTACCCTTTTGCTTGTTAGTGTACAAATTAAATAAAAGTCAATATTCAATTTTAAAGTTTAGGGGGTGACTGTTTTACTTCTGATGCACAGGATACTGTGGATAACCAGAGGATTCTCACTACAGTCTGAGGTCAGGTTCTTATACTAGCAGCTAATATAAGGACACATGCACTTGGCTGTATTTTGGAATGTCACATTATTGAGTTATTGTCCTCCAAAAGTGTTCAATTATGGATAAATCATAGCTGTTGTCTGCTGACAGTTTTGGTTCTGGAGAAGCAATGGGAAATACTAAAACATTGGACAGGAAGTCCTGCAGAATGACGAGCACTGCAGACCCACGTCATCAGCACTGCTGATTCTGACTAAATAGACAAGTGACTTCCTAGGATGCAATTTGATTGAATTTATTTGGGCCAGCCTTAAACATGGCTCCACCAATAGATTAGACAGGCATGTTCTGTTATTTTTCAGAATTGATTGGCATGATAAAGCTTGTGATTAATATGAAAATTAGTAATCTTTGAAATTGACTACCAAAGTATTGCCTAATTCATATAGTTAATGTAGACCTATAGAACATTTTAATGAGGAGCCATTGCCACAACGCGACTAGCTCCGCATTGCCCGCAAACACCAACTCTTCCATACACAGATAACCATGACAAAGACCACTGATGGTTGAAATGTTGGACCTTGTATCTGTATTCACTTGTTTAATTTAACAAAGCATCACTTATTGCAGCTTATCTCATTTGGTACAATTTGTGTTCTGAAGTAACTCCTAACTACTCAATGACTCAAGTCATTCTTCGGAAGACAAATCTACCTTTGGCAGTACAGCAAGCTTATCCATTCATCCATAACCTATAGAACATCGCCACCGACTAGCTCTAAGTACAAACATATAGTGATGTTATTGCTGAGATTTATTTCTAAATAAATCATAAAAATGATTTAGGTGGAATTTTCCTTTCATTTATCTGATTAGCTGTAATGCCACAACTATGATATTCTGCTAGCCTATAGCAATAAGATCACATCTTCCTTCGCCCAGCGTTTTAATCATTGTTCCTGGTGTGAAAATAGCACTCCATGATGCAATGGCATGATTTTTATGCTTGCCTATAGCATCTGTTTCCTTTTCACATTTGCTGCTATAAAAAAAGATGTGGAGAATGATAACTTTGATGCTTCAGAGCCCTATTGTTCTTCACAATCACTTGTACTGCCAAATATGATTTAAATAGAGTTGGCTGGCTTCTGTGTCCCAGCAAGACAGGTGTTCGAATGACTTCTGTGGGAAATTACAGGTTTTCTAGCAATAGAATATTTTTTATGTGGTTTGTAACTATGATTGTTAGCTGTACCATATTAGTGACGACTGCAGTACCAGGGATTACCACTGGTAAGGAACAGCCACTGTGCCTGTGTAAACAATATGTTTACGCACACACACGCGAAACACACACACATACACACACAAATCACACACTCCACACATCAAACACAACGCCAAACATGCACACCACACGCCAAACACACACTACCACACACATCAAACATACATACCAAACACACATCAAACACAACACCAAACATGCACACTACACATCAAACACACACCACTACACACATCAAACATACATACCAAACACGCACCAAACACATATCAAACACAACAGCAAACATGCACACTACACATCAAACACACACCACCACACACATCAAACATACATACCAAACACACACACACCAAACACACAGCCAAAACACACAACACACACAAACACTTACTTATACAGGTTCCCATGCATCTTATGACAACTACTAGCTGGAACATCAGTGTTCGTTTCAAAAATCCCTGGGGATCTTCAGATTATTGGAAACAGATATGTATCACTTTGCTTTGGTGGGGAACTTAGACACCTCCATAAAAAAACAAAGTATTATTTGAAAGTTTGTTTTTTTAATATAAGGTGATTTTAAGTCCTTAGATAAACCTGGTGACCAAATCCTATCAGCTGATGTCCACTGTTGGATCCTTTAGGGATTTCCAAAAAAACACAAAGCAAGGTGACCTCTTCATAGTAGAGGAAACATTAGGTGGTAAGTTTAATTTTATAGATCATCAGCGATTATATGAAACAAAATTGGCTCAGAGTATAAATATGTATTTCTAGCTAAATGTAGATCTTTTTCACAATGGCTACATGAAATGTGGTTATTTGATAATGCCTTGCTTTAAGTAAATGTCCTCTTATCCAATGACCCCTCTTCTTGCTCATGTGATTGAAAGGCCCCACCATTAGAGGAAGGTCAGCTGAACCAGCCAATTTTAGCAGGACTGGTGACCCATGTGTTGATACATCTGGTGGTTTATGTGCATAAGTACACAAGAGGTTTCTGACAGCAGATTTGTATACCCCAGGGCACCAGCGCTGCAAGACATCAGTGATAACTACTGAGCCATCGTACTGATAATTGCAGCTTTTCAGATGGAGAAGTTTGCATTGGTTGTGTTGTCGGGTTACACGCCAATATGTTTGGTGTGACATTAATTTCCAGACTAAAAACATTTGGCCTGTCGTTCAACTATTTAACGTCTGTGATTTTGCTGTAAAGAAAAGTCAAATCGTAGAAAGGTTGCATGTGAGTCGCATGTGACCAATCCTGCAGTCTATGGAGGCAATGTCTCATGTGACTTGCGACCTCTGTCCAAAATCCCATCTGCATTGGATTTTTATTGACAGTTGCATCACTTTGTTAACAATCAGCAGGTGATATTGCAATGTGACACCGGCCATCCTCATGTCGCCCAAGCCTTAGGTATTAACCAAAGACATAGCATATCCTTCTCAGACCACTGGAACAATTGCAACATTTTAGAGACAAGGTGAATCAGGAAAGTGGTTAGTCATTTCATGTCAGTGACCTAGCTACATAGAGGTTAGTTGCATCAGAGAATCGCTGTTTTCTCCTGTGTTGAGATGTTTTACCTGATATCGTTATTGTTTGTTCTGCAGTGGTTGTCGATCTGAGATAGATCCATCCAGTAACAAAACATGTATAAAACTAACGTAATGACAAATCATGTGAAGTATTCCAGGAGTCTCAATGCTGTGAAACAGGTTCTGTGTTTTTCTCAGTACTCATGTTTTGCAATTGTTTTCCGGCCTTTTCTGGATCTTTGTATTAGAAACGTTAAATGGAACCTGTCAGCAGTTCTGATAATTATTAGGTATGTCATTTTTTCGATGCAGTCATAAGGGATGTATTTTCTTTCTTTGGATCAATACTTCAGGATAATAAGGTGAGCTTATGCTCTTTTTTTCCACCTATGTAATTAATTTATTACCTTGGTTTCCCGGAATGCTATTAGTTCCCATAGTGGTTACCTTGTGGTATCCCTGGCATCAAGCAAAAAGTCTTGTATCACTCAACAATTTGGAAACCTCAAGACATAGGGCAGGATGGTCTGGCTTGCAGCTATTGGTAGCTGAGCAATGTGTAACACACTTCCTTTTACTTACCCACTGGTTTCTGACTGATCACCCACAAATGGTAAAAATATTTTCCAGAAATAGCAAGAGGAAATAAACATATATTGTAATAAAACCTTAGCAAGTAAAATAAATAAATCTAAAACTTTTTATTCAGTAAACATGTCCCACAGAGTATTCTTTGTAGCTCAAAGTGAATGTCCTTTTCAGTAATATATCGAGCTTCGCAAACAGTCCTATGAATTTAGTGAATACACTTAGCGAGATAAAAGAAAAACAGAAAAAAAAAGCTGTTTACCTGAACTGTATTTAACTGCTGAGTGCTGTGACACTACAGGCTTGTCTGAACAAGCCCCTAGGCCAAGTTTACACATTGAGAAATTGCTCCAGATTTTTGGAACAGGTTCTGTACTGTAAATATGCAGAAATGTATACTACATTTATAATTATATAAATGATATTATAGTTTTTAAAAACCTTATCCTCATGTAGCAGATAAGAATTATTTTTGTAAAATGAGCATGCAGTAGAATTTTTAAGACTTGTGGAAAAGCTGCAGATTTGCATCTGGATTTTCTTCTTGTAATATATAGGCTAAAATCTGGGCAGATATGCAGCTAGATCCACGGCTGAAAAGTCTGTGTGGACCTGCCCTTATTGGTAGTGTAAGGATTTCGCGCTCTCAGGTAGGCACTAGCGTTCACACAGGCACCAGATTGTTGTGTCAAAACAGTGTGAGGTTTATTGAACTCCATAAACTGCACAGCTCTTTAAAGGGAATTTGTCAGCAGGTTTTTGGTACCTCATCTGAGAGCAGCATGATGTAGACAAACAGAAGCTGAATCCAACGATGTATCACTTAGATCACTGGGTGCAGCCGTTCTGATACGATAGTGGAATCATCATTGTCACACTGCTTCCTGGCTGCAGTAAGATCAGTGATTGACATATGTGCTGACAGTGGAAGGGTTTACAGTATGCAGTTGTCTGTAATGTGTACACTTGTGGGCTATATTGATGCAATCCATGCTGTCACATATTACAAACATCCATAACAGTTGGGCATGCGGCAGAGACCCCAACTCCTTAGCACATATCTGTGTGGCCTGCCACTATTGGTGGTATGTCACTGCCCTACAATTTGGAAAAATGACACTTTATTACTGCTCCGCTCAGAAATCAGTGACAGATGATATTTCAATCTGAATAAGCAAGCAACAAAGCAAACTTACAGCCAGGCAGTGAGATAACATAGCTATGGCATTTCCTTAGTACTTCCTATGTCCAAGTGTTTTTACAGTCTCGGAGATATACAGCCTCCAGCTGGATATAAAGGTAACACACCCTGTAATGTCTTTGGAATCACATGTGGGTTCCATATGCAGATAAAGAACAATTATATAAGTTTATTACTGCACTGACTCCACAAGGTACAAAATGATATAATGCCGAACCTTCAGGATGATTGTAGCTGAGCCTAGAATACCTTCAGCCTTTTAGTACCCTTATACTGGAGTTTAAACGGAGGCGTTTTTTTTTTCACTTGATCTTTTTCTTACCCTTTTATGTAACAATTGCTAATGTTAGATAATAGAAATGGTGAACATGGTGAAAAGAGTAGACATATCTTCAAAATCATACCTGGTGGACAGCTTAAAGGGGTTGTCCACTACTAGGACAAACCGTTCTCAATTTGAATGTTGCCCTCCGTGAAAAAAAACCACTTATACTCACCTCCCGTGAAGGCGTCGTTCCAGCGGTGTCGGCACTCGCATTCCCTGGTGCGGTTATGACAGGGAGCCCTGTGCCCAATCAGCGCTGACGTCACTGTCCCCTCCTTCGGACATATTAGTAATTAAGAGTAAGTGAGTGGCCAGCTGCAGCTCTGGGAGGTGGAGACTGTGACGTCAGCGCTGATTGGGCACAGAGCTCACGTGTCATAACCGCACCGGGGAACGCGAGTGCTGACATCGCTGGAACGGCGCCTGCACAGGAGGTGAGTAAAAATGTTATTTTTTCATGGGGGCAAACATTCATATCGAGAAGGGGTTTTCCCTAGTAGTGGACTACCCCTTTAATGGGAATAAGTTATTTGAAAATGACTTACATTTATCATAAAAACATGATTTAAATATTTTTTACAATTTTAGATTTATTTTTCATATTAATATCTACAAAAAAATCTATAAAAAAAATCCTTACACTGACCATTAAGCTTAGAATTAGGCTCATACTACTTGTTCTGGGAAGATCACTTTTCAATAGTGATCTCATTTTAATTGCAGGTAGGATAACATATCAGATAACACCTCTATATTCAGTAGAAACACAAGATCCATCATACACAAGTGATGGTCACAGCTCACCCCTTCCACTTGTAGCATAATGTCCTGCAGAGAACACTCTTCTATGGAAGTAAACAGATCGGATCCTCTCTAATGGCAGGTATGCGCTTTGTGGCTGCTGTAAAGCATATCTTTAAATGCTGTTAACTAAGGCTTATTCAAAATGGCTGCCCGAAAAACATAAACAAAAACCAGTTCTTTATAATGTATTATTGTATCTCTATCTGATGTTAATTATTAAAAATAATAATTAGAATGATTGGGGTCCCATTACAGTTTGGAATACAGAAATTCTCTCAATACAATCCCTTATTGAATTCATATAACCTACCTCATTGACTATTATATACTATTGCTATGTTATTTTGAGAAAATGCAGCTTTCATTCCAGTATGTACAGTGGCTTGCAAAGTATTCACCCCCATGGCATTTTTCATGTTTTGTTACCTCACAACCTGGAATTTCCCTGTTTTTTTTTTGAGGGTTTGCATCAGTTCAGGTAAAGAACATGCCTACAACTGTGAACATTTGGTTTCTTTTTATTGTGACACAAACAACAAATAGGACAAAATAACTGAAAACTTCACAGTGCATACCTATTCACCCCCCTAAAGTCAGTACTTTGTAGAGCCTCCTTTTGCGGCAATTATAGCTGCAAGTCGCTTTGATAAGTCTCTCCAAGCTTTCCACATCTTGCCACTGGGATTTTTGCCCATTCCTCAAGGCAAAACTGCTCCAGCTCCTTCAAGTTAGATGGCTTACTCTAGTAAACAGAACAGCAATATTTAAGTCTGACTACAGATTCCCAATTGGATTAAGGTATTGGCTTTGACTAGGCCACTCCAAAAGATTTACATGTTTCCCCTTATACCACTTGAGTGGAGCTTTAGCAGTATGCTTTGGGTCATTGTCTTGTTGGAAGGTGAACTTCCACCCTAGTCTCAAATCACTGACAGACTGAAACAGGTTTTACTGTAGAATATCCCTGTATTTCGCACCATCCATCTTCCCTTTGACTCGGACCATTTTCTCCAGTTCCTGCTGCCAAAACACATCCCCATAGCATGATGCTGCCACCACCATGTTTCACTGTGGGGATGGTGTTCTTGGGGTCATGAGCTGTGTTGGTTTGACGCCAGACATAGCATTTACCTTTGTGGCCAAAAAGTTAAATTTTGGTCTCATCTGACCACAACACTTTCCTCCATACATTTGGGGACTCTCCTACATATCTTTTGGCAAACTCAAAATGAGCCTTACAATTTTTGTGTCAATTGCCAATTTTTATTTATTTGATCTCATAAATTTAATTTATGCCTATATTTTGTCTCACTTCACCAACTTAGACTATTTAGTGCTGATGCATCACACACAAATCGGATTACAAAAATATTTAAACACAGGTTGTAATGTAACAAAATAGGTAAAAAGCCAAAAATACAAAACGGTAAAAAGCCAAAAATACAAAATAGGTAAAAAGGGGTGAATACACTTGCAAGCCACTGTAGTTTGCAATACAGAGTATTACTCTGCTGACTATTGAAGTTCTGTAATTATATCAACCTTTTTTTGTGATAGTGAACGTTGAAGTCTACAGAAACATGTAGCAGACCTCCAGTATGCATACAGTCCTGCTCATCCTTTTTGGCACCCATGAAGTTTAACTACATAATGTGGAATATCTCCTGAAAAAAATGAATCAAGTGAAACAGTTTTTTTGTATAGAGCTTTGTTAAATACAAATGAGCAAATATTAAACAATAATTTAAAACAAAAAAATGGGAGGGAAAAATAGAAAAACCTAAAGCTGGATGTGTCACTGGTATTGGCACCATTTACATTAATTTAGTATGGAAAAACATTTTGACTCGCCTGTGGTAAATCACAAAATAGATTCACCTGTGATTCATTGTCGGTGCCCATGTGACATGAATTAGCCAATGAATGATGACTTCAGTGTTTTAAAAAGCCACATGGTAGGCCCTGTTTCTTTTCACAATGTGAAGACAAAGGAGCTGTCTGAGGACATCAGATCTGCTATTATTAGCAAACATAAGGGTATAAGGCCATCTCCAAAGACCTTGGTATCCCAGTTTCAACAGTGCGCAATGTTATTAAGAAGTTTGCCAAGCATAGAACCGTCAAGAACCTCCCTGGATGTGGCAGAAAGAGGAAAACTGACAAGAGATGTCTTCGAAGGTTGGTGCAAATGGTGGAAAAAACACCACGTCAAACATCCAAAGACCTGAAGGCCAACCTGGAACAGTCTGGGGTCATGGTTTCAACAAATACCATACGCCGCACACTAAACCAAGCAGAGCTTTATGGGCGAAGGCCAAGGAAGAAACCATTGCTGAAGAAAAGACATAAAAAAGAACGACTGATCTTTGCCAAAGAGTACCTTGACAAACCACAATCCTTCTGGGAAAATGTTCTGTGGACAGATGAAACAAAAATAGAGCATTTTGGCAATGCAAGCAACAGTTAGTTTACAGATGGCGCAATGAAGCTTATAAGGAAAAGAACACCTTACCAACAGTTAAGCATTGTGGATCCATAATGCTGTGGGGTTACTTTGCTGCGTCTGGTACTGGAGGCTTTGACCGTATCACAGGAATCATGAAATCAGAGAACTATCCAACTATTTTAGAGAAAAATGTCCCCTACCCAGTGTAAGAAAACTTGGTTTGAGTCGAAGATCATGGGTCCACCAGCAAGACAATGACCCAAAGCACACATCCAAAAGTACACAGCAATGGTAGAAAAAAAAAGGCTGTTTTAAAATGGCCAGCAAAGAGTCCTGACTAGTGTTGAGCCACCCCCGTAGTGTTCGAGTTCGGTTCGGTTCGTCGAACACCCGTGTGTTCGCCGAACTGTTCGTCAAACTGTTCGTCGAACACCTTCGAACACCGTTAAAACCAATGGCAGGCAAACAAAAACACATAGAAACACATAGAAAACACCTTCAAAGGTGTCCAAAAGCTGACAAACTGCTCAGAAGACACAACTAACACATGGAAAAGTGACAAGTACATATAGTCATGCGAAAAGAAAAGAGGTGGAGGAGTAAAAGGAGGGGGAGACACAGATATAGGCATGTCATGCCCTTCTAAAATCCAAAAAGTGAGAAGCCGACACGTTCAGTCCGCTCCTGCCCGTGCCACCTCCGCGTCGCCGGGTTTGTGCCAGAGCCGCGGTGAACCCTGACGGCCAGCCCCCCTCTCCCAATACTGGTGCCTGTCCGCTGGTGGGTCGAGCGAGCCCCCCTGTGGTGGAGGCAGCTCTAAGCTTTTTAATTTAAATTGTCTCTCTAATTTGAATGAATACACTTTAAATCCATTTACAAGGATCTATTGGAGGGCAAGTCTCATGCCAGCAGCCGCGTAATTCCAGCTCCAGTAGCGCCAACTAAAGCTGCTGCAGTTAAAAAGCTTTTATAAGGATCGAGCTCGGCTGTCCACCGCAAGGCATCCTACTGCCAGTCCCAGCCCCTATGCCTTGGGGTGCCTCCTGATGCTCTTCACTGAGTATCCCGTGGTCCCGAAGCATTTCCTTTGAAAAAATTAAGTGTCCAAACTACAGGTGGTGTAGCTTGCTTAACAGCCGGGATAATCCGCTGACTAGCAGACACTGCTACTAGGCACAAAGTATTTCCTGGGCTAGATGCAGTTAAAAATTTGTAATTAGATACTCTCGTTGGATGCTGAGAAAGCATTCCATAGAGTCTCCTGGCACGCCATATATGATTCTCTTAAAAAGCTTGGGTTGGGGTCTAGGGGACCCTTTTATAGCCAAAATCACGGCCCTGTATCGCAATACGTCACCTAGGCTGAAGATAAATGGAACTGTAGCACCCTGAGGGCTCGGTTGCTACAGAGGTATTGCACCTCACCCAGAGGTGTGATATCTCACTCTCAGGTAAGGATGTAGTGTGGATCAGGACCCGACACCTGCATGCATTACACCACATTGCCGTGGGGCAGGGCGACCAATATGCCCCTGAGATGGGCACGACAGTCCCTGTCCCTGGCTGGAGTGGGGGGAGGGAACATTGAGGAAGGGGAACCCGTAGTGCAGGAGCAGGGAGGAAGCAGTTCCTGGGTGCATTGAGAGGGGAGTATAAAAGGTGGGCACCATCTTAGTTCAGTGCAGAGAAGTCTGAGCAGAAGTGGCAGGGAGCAGGGGCTCTGCATGAGCTCTGCTCCGGAGGCGGGCCTAGTAACAGAGGCCCAGGCCTGGAAGAGGGAGAAGGAAGGAAGAGGAGCGGAGAAGGCTCCAGGAACGAGGAACGAAGGGATCCCAGGGGTGCGGATGGGCGAGTCGCCACCGCACGCCCGAATCCACCTGCGTGGAGGGGTCAGGCCAAAGGGGGAGACCGGTCCCCGAAACTAGTGGAGGCAGGAAACGACCCTCAGCTAGAAACAGGAGGCTGTGACATTTTATGTGGCGCAGCCCCTCGCTACACCCGCTAGAAAGGCACCACATAGGGTCAGGGAAACTGGCGCCAAGTTTACCAAGAAGAGGCCCGAGGCAGCCGGACAGAAGGGTTGGTAAGAAAGGCCAGACAAAGGACACACAAAGGGGGTCCTGTGAAGCGCTCCAAAGTTATCTGGGAGTTGTCTGAGCCCCTCACCTGGTGAGCACAGTACGACGTGGGCAGCCGTTACCTGCAGACGTGGTCTGGATAATAAGAACTGTGAGTAAAGGCCCTGGACTGCATCACTGACTCCGTGTCGTTACTGCTGCTGCCCTGCACCATCACCCCCATCCTCCGCATACACTGCCCTGAGGCTATACTCCTCCCGTGGGGAGTTATGCTACGCTCTGCTGCACCCACAACACCAGCCTCAGCGGTCTGCCCTGGAGCGGCGGTTCACTCTGACCGCAATCCACGGGTGGCGTAGTCGGACATTTAAACATCAAAACCACATAAATAGTTCCGCCACTGGTTTGACCGCCCTGAGCCACGGAACCGGGTTGCCGCCACGGAGACTACAACCACCAGCATCCACCAAAAAGGGTCCGGGTGTCCCAAGGCCCAGGGGGCGCGTCAGAACATTTTCATCACCTTTCACAATCACCAATGGGACAAGGCAGGGATGTTCTCTGTCCCCTCTCTTATACATCCTAGTGACGGAGCACCTGCTCTCATCAATTCGCCATAACCCCAATATTAGGTGGATTGAGGTGGGAGGCACCGAGTACAAGTGCTCTCTATTTGCTGATGATGTCCTAGTATATATCACTCAATCACATATATCCATCCATGCTGTTATGGCTGAAATAGATCACTTTGTTACATGGTCAAATTTTAAAATCAATGCAGCGAAGTCTGAGGCCCTCGATGTCTCCCTCCCCAAATCCATATAGGATTCCATCCAGTCCAACTTTCCCTTTGCCTGGCCCTCACAGGGTATCAAATACTTAGGAATTCCTATTCATAGAGACCTCTCCCATCTATGTTATCTTAATTTTGGGCCCTTTATTGAACAACTCCATACAGACCACGGTTGGCAAGTTAGAACTGTAAGATTCACTACGTGAACCACTGGTGTTTTGTGGAAAAGCACATGTACACTGTGTTCCAAATTATTATGCAAAAAGTGTTTAGGAGTGATAAGGGAAGAATTTGTTTGTTTGTCAGTTAAACTCATTGATGGTGATGTGTGTCAGGGCTCTTTATATCACTGTAAGCAATTGCAGACACCTGTGCTTATTAGTTTGGCAGGTGGGTCCAATGACAGGCAAGACTACTTAAGAAGGCTGTCTCACATTATTAAGCAGCCTACATTTTCTGCCAAAATGGGAAAGAAAAAGGATGTGTCGGCTGCTGAGAAGTAACAAATTGTGGAGTGTTTAGGTCAAGGCATGACTACAATCAACATTGTGCGATGATCAGGATGAAGTGTCTTGGCAATCAAGAAGTATGTAGCTGATTCACAGTACACACGTGTGCGTGCTGATAAGGGCAAATTGAGGACTCTTTCCTACAGGCAATTACGTCAGGTTGAAAGAGCAGCGGCAAAAAAGCCTTGTCATAGCAGCAGACAAGTTTTTGAAGCTGCTGGTGCCTCCAACGTCCCCCGAACAACAAGATGCAGGGTCCTTCAGAGGTTTGCAGCTGTGCATACGCCATCCTGTCGACCTCCTCTATCCACTTCACACAAGCAGAAACGGCTCCAGTGGGCCAAACATTACATGAAGACTGATTTCAAAACTGTTTTGTTCACGGATGAGTGCCGTGCAGCGCTCGATGGTCCAGATGGATGGAGTGGAGGATGGCTGGTTGATGGACACCCCACGTAAACACGGCTACAGCGCCAACAAGGAGGAGGTGGAGTAATGTTTTGGGCTGGAATCATGGGGAGAGAGATTGTCGGCCCCTTTAGGATCCCTGAAGGCGCTAAAGATGAACTCCATAATGTATGTGGATTTTCTCAAACAGCACTTCCTGCCATGGTTCAAGAAGAAGAACCGTGTATTTCACAGCAAGATCATTTTTTTGCATGATAATGCACCATCTCATGCTGCACATAAAACATCTGCATCTCTGGCTGATATGGGCATAAAAGGGGACAAACTTATGGTGTGACCCCCATGCTCCCCTGACCTCTACCCCATTCAGAACCTTTGGAGCATCATTAAAAGGAGTGTCTATGATGGCGGGAGGCAGTTCACATCTAAGCAACAGCTCTGGGAGGGTATTCTGTCCTCATGCAAAACAATTGAAGCAGAAACCATCCAAAACCTGACAAATTCAATGGACGAGAGAGTTCAGAAGCTCCTTTCGAACAAGGGGTCCTATGTGAAAATGTAACATCACCTAGAATAAAGTTTTGAGTTGAAAACTGTTTGATTTCAGTTTCTAACAACCTGCTAATGCTTATAATTTCAAAAATGACCATTTTTTTGGTCTTTATTAAAATGAAAAGATTGATCGAAAAGTTTGGGGGATCTAAGAGTGTGGCAACCCAGTAGTCATGATTACTTCGAATTCTGACAATATGAGGGTCATGCTGCAGGTAGTGCAGCAAGAAGGCACTTATGTGTCTTGCGCATCTCGGAGCCCCAAAATTATTTTCCGGGCTAGATGCAGCTAAAAATTATTATTAATTTTAAATCTGGTGAAGCTTTAGTATAGATGGCCTAATAGGATCAGTGCTGCACACTGCTACAAAGCCCAAATTATTTTCCAGTCAAGATACAGATAAACATGATTAGTAATTTTAAATCTGGTGGAGCTTATTATAGATGGCCTAATAGAATCAGTGCTGCACACTGCTACAAAGCCCAAATTATTTTCCAGCCAAGATACAGATAAACATGATTAGTAATTTGAAAGCTTAAAACGGTTGGTAGGGTGATTTTAACCAATCATCAAGCTTTTACTCTCCCCAGGATGACACAGGGGTAGAAAAGTCGTTTCGGATCCATGATTTGTTCATCTTTATGAACGTGAGTCTGTCTACATTATCAGTGGAGAGCCGCGTGCGCTTATCTGTCAGCACACCACCAGCAGCGCTTAACACACGTTCAGACAGAACGCTGGCTGCGGGGCATGACAAGATCTCCAAGGCGTAAGTGGCTAGCTCCGGCCATTTATCCAGATTGGAAGCCCAAAAAGAGCAAGGGTCCAGTGACACAGTCATGGCTTCAATGTTTACTTGGAGATACTCCTGTGCCATCGTCTCTAGGCGTTGACTATGTGTCAGACTTCTTGTCTCCTGTGGCCTTGCAAAGGATGGGCTAAAAAAGTGGTGAAATGATTCCGCAAAATTGATGTTACCAGCAGATACTGTGGTTCTGTTACGGTTTGAGTGCTGAACACTTGACGGTCCCACGGTTGGCAAGTTGGAACTGTGAGATTCACTACGTGCACCACTGGTATTTTGTGGAAAAGCACATGTAAGATTCTGCAACAGTCTCTGCTGATACTCCTGCATGCGTGCATCCCTTTCTATGGCAGGAATAATTTCTGCAAATTTACTTTTGTACCGGGGATCTAACAGTGTGGCAACCCAATAGTCAGGATTATTTCTAATTCTCACAATTCGAGGGTCATGTTGCAGGTAGTGCAGCAAGAAGGCACTCATGTGTGTTGCGCATCCAGGAGCACCAAGTCCCTGTTGTGTTGGTGGCGAGGTAACAATCATGTTTCCTTCCTCTGTCCTCTCCCCCCAACCTCGCACAACAGAAATGTGATCAAGGTCTCCCTCATCTGATGAGTCTTCCATCAGTTCGTCCTCCACTTCTTCCTGGGCTCCTGCACCTTCCTCACTAGTTTGGCTGCTACCATGCGCCCTGGTAAAACCATCTCCCCCATCCTCACATGCCTGCCGCCTTGGTGCTGCCGACCGTCTGGACCTTGCAGATGTTAGCCCTTCCGCATACAACTCCTCCTCCTCTACTTCCTCCACCTCCTCTTGTGCCACCACCTGACTCCGAATTCTGTTTAACATGTGCTCCAGCATGTAAATCACCGGAATAGTCATGCTGATAATGGCATCGTCAGCACTAAACATCTTCGTCGCCATTTCAAAACTGTGCAGAAGGGTGCATAGGTCCCTGATCTGAGACCACTCCTCCAGCGTGATTTGCCCCACCTCTGGATCTCGTTGGCCCAGGCTATACGTCAGAACGTATTGCACCAGGGCTTGTCGGTGCTGCCACAGTCGCTGCAACATGTGCAGAGTTGAATTCCACCGGGTAGGCACATCGCATTTTAGCCGGTGAAGTGGCAGGCCCAACGACTTCTGTAGAGATGTAAGTCGCTGAGCTGCGGGATGCGAATGGCGAAAGTGAGCACACAGCGACCGTGCCCTCTGCAGAAGGCCATCTAGTCTGGGATAGTGGGCTAAAAATTGCTGGACAACCAGGTTCAACACGTGAGCCATACAAGGCACGTGTGTGACATTGCCCCGGCGAAGGGCCGCACCCAGGTTTGCAGCATTGTCGCACACGGCCTTCCCTGGTTTCAGGTCCAGTGGAGACAACCATTCATGAAATTGGTTCTCCAGAGCTGACCACAACTCAGCTGTGTGACTCACATTTCCCAGACATTTCAATGTAAAAACCGCCTGATGACGTTGAGCCTACTGCCAGCATAGTAAGGAGGTGTGCAGGATCCCTTCTGCGCAGTTAGAAAGCTTGTGGCATGACCAGACAGGCTTTGGGTGCAGGTGGAAGACCGAGAGGAGGTTGAGGAGGCAGAAGCAGTGGAGGAACTTTGACATAAAGAGGATTGACGCACAACTCGTGGGGACGGCAAGACTTGGACAGCAGCCCCTTGTCCTGCTGTCACCATAGTTACCCAGTGCCCAGTCAGCGACATGTAACGCCCCTGTCCATGCCTACTCGTCCAAGTGTCTGTGGTGAAATGCACCCTGTCACACACAGAGTTTCTCAAAGAAGCGGTGATGTTGTGTGTGACATGCTGGTGGAGCGCAGGCACACCTTTCTTTGAGAAGTAGTGCCGACTGGGCATCTGGTACTGGGGCACTGCGACGGACATAAGGTCTCGAAAATCCTCTGTGTCCACCAGGCGGAAAGGCAGCATTTCTGTAGCCAAGAGCTTGCAGATGGTGAAATTCAACCTCTTAGCTTTCTCATGGCTAGGAGGAAATGGTCTTTTACTTGTCCACATCTGAGGGACCGAGGGCTGGCTATTGTGCTTAGACGGGGTTGATAAGGGTGTCCCCGGCAAACTGCCGGTCTGTGAGGAAGATGCAGGCGGACATGTTAGGTTGCCTTGATCCAAAGGTGGTGCTATCGATGTCGGACAGCGCTCAACACCAGCTGGTGTTACCACCTCCAAAGAAAATGATGACCTGCCAATCACGCTGGCTGTTGCGGGTAAAGAGGTGGCAGGTCTGCGCCCCAAAACAGGTGTGACTGCTGTCCCCCCAGTCACAGAGGATGAAGAGGCCGCGGATGCACAAGATATGGCAGACGGTGGTTGGCCCGGCCGGCTAGGCCGCATTGTAGCACACTGAGCTTCCCACTGCAACTTATGCTTCATGTCCATGTGCCGGTTCATGCATGAAGTACTCAAACTATGTATTTTTTGGCCTCTACTTAGCTTTTGCTGACAAATGTTACAGATAACACGAGTTGGGTCATCTTTATCGATCTGAAAAAATGCCCAGGCTATGCAAGGCTTAGCACCCATGCGACCTGAAGAGCCACCACGACTTGTGGTGAGAGGCAGAGTTGTGTTTGAGGATGCAGTTGTTGACGTGCTTCCAGTACTACGTCTCTGTCCAGGAAGGTGCAACCTGACCTCGTCGTCACTAGCATCTTCCTCCACCTCCTCTGCTGACCTCATCTCTTGGCTGACTGTGGGTTGACAGTAAGTGGGATCTCCAACCTCATCATCATCACCCTGTGCGTTATCACACCCGTCGTCCTCAGAGCCAACCTGTTCCTGCCCTGACAAAAAACTAAAGTTGTCGCTCCAATCAGGTATTTGAGTCTTATCATCGTCTTCCTCATTGTCTCCACCAACAGGAGTTACAGTTTGGGAATGAGGGTCTACATTATGGTCAGAACCTTCTGCGTCTGGTCCTGGATCCGACTCATAAAGATTCTGGGCATCAGTGCAGATCATTTCCTCGTCTGGATTCACAGAAGCGCTGGAGTCAACCTCTGATTCCCAGGCTATAGTATGAGTAAACAGCTCTGCAGACTCAACCATCTGTTCTACCTCATACTCAGACGGGCAGCTGGAGATTTGGGAGCTGTGAGGAAGCAAGTGCGATTGGGGTGACACCTTTGAGGACTGGAGTATTTGTGATGTTGAAGTTGATGTGGAGGAGAGCCCACTTAAAGGAGCACTTGATATCCGTTGAAGCACCTGCTGTTTTTGTGCCTCATCTGGAATTTGTAGCGATTGGCGTGGCCGTAAGAAAGGGATCTTATCACATTGTCCGCTAAAAGAAGTAGACATTTTAGTTTGGCTGGAAGATGGTCTTTCTTCTGCAGATGTTACTGTTGCTTTAACACCTACCCCACGGACACAACCTTTTTTCCCCTTCCCAACACGCCTATTCCCCTTTCCACCAGCAGCAGGCCTTTTTCCACTCATTTTGGTGGTTAACTAATTCACAACTCTGGAGTTGTTTGCACAAAAAAACAATGGATGGGAACCGAGCAGAGCTGAGTGGCCAAACTGTGGTATTAGGCCAAAACTATTGGCTGGGTTAGATGCAGAAAAAAATTATATTCAATTTGCAACCTGATGGAGGTCAGTATAGATGGACTAATAGAACAAGTCCCACACACAGCTAGAAGCCCAAATATTTTTTCAGAGGTAGATGCAGAAATTTTTTTTATTCAGTTTGCAACCTGATGGAGGTCTGTATAGATGGATTAATAGAACAAGTCCCACACACAGCTACAAGCCCAATATTTTTTCAGAGGTAGATGCAGAAAAAAAATATATTCAGTTTGCAACCTGATGGAGGTCAGTATAGATGGACTAATAGAGAAAGTCCCACACACTGCTAGAAGGCCAAATATTTTTTCAGAGCTAGATGCAGACAAAAAATTATTTTGAATTTGCAACCTGATGGAGGTCAGTATAGGTGGACTAATAGAACAAGTCCCACACACTGCTAGAAGGCCAAATATTTTTTCAGAGCTAGATGCAGAAAAAAATTATATTCAGTTTGCAACCTGATGGAGGTCTGTATAGATGGATTAATAGAACAAGTCCCACACACAGCTAGAAGCCCAAATATTTTTTCAGAGGTAGATGCAGATAAAAATTATTTTTAATTTGCAAACTGATGGAGGTCAGTATAGATGGATTAATAGAACAAGTCCCACACACAGCTAGAAGCCCAATATTTTTTCAGAGGTAGATGCAGAAAAAAATATATTCAGTTTGCAACCTGATGGAGGTCAGTATAGATGGACTAATAGAACAAGTCCCACACACAGCTAGAAGCCCAAATATTTTTTCAGAGCTAGATGCAGAAAAAAATTATATTCAATTTGCAACCTGATGGAGGTCAGTATAGATGGACTAATAGAATGATGCTATGCCCAAAAGATTTTACTTCACTAGGTGCAGTAAAAAAATTGGTATTCTATACACAGGTGGTATATCTTGCAACACAGATAGGCTACTCCACTGACTAACACACTCTGCAATAGGCCAAAAAGGATTAGCTTTGCTAGATCCAGCCAAATGCTGTGAAAAAAACTTGCACAGCACTGGCACAGACCTGCCTGGCAAAAACTGATAGGAACTGATGTAACCTAGTCCTGAAGGACTCCAATTACAATTAGTCTTTACTCCCACAATCTATCTATTTAAGAGCACAGACCTGCCTGATAAAAGTCGTAGGAAATGCTGTAACCTAGTCCTTAAAAGGACTGCAATCACAACTATTCCCTACTCCCAAGCTATCTGTAGATTTGTGTGAAAATTGGCTTGAAATTAACAAGGTATAGCGCACACAGCAACAGCGGTGCCGTCTAACACGCAGCTGCAGCAGTGAGAAAATGGTGGCGACGGGGAAAATGGCTGGGTCTTATAGGGCAAGGACATGTGACATACACTGCCAATGACACATGCCCTTGCTTGTGTGAAGAAAAGCACTTCGCTCCGTGTGTGCGCTGCTGATAGGCTGACAGATTGCACCTCCCCACTGTAAATGCGGGAAAGAGAAAAAAAAAATGGAGATCTTCATTGTTCCTGCAGAGATCCATCCCCTGCCCCTCCCCCCACCCCGCTGTACACTCAAACTGCGTATTAACATTAATTTTCATCATTACTGAGAAAAAATCCAGTTATGATTTTGGTGCACGAACAGTTATCGAACATAACCTCGAACAGCCGAATTTTTCTCAAATCGTTCGTGTTTGCCGAACGGCTCGAACACCGCCCAAAACAGCTCGAATTTGAGATTGGCGAACAGTTCGAGTAGAACAACGCTCATCTCTAGTCCTGACCTCAATCCCATTGAAAATCTTTGGGGTGAGCTGAAATCTGCCATTGGGAAAAAGAACCCTGCAAACATTCAAGAGCTTGAACAAACTGCAAAGGAAGAGTGTGAGAAAATTCCATCTGAGAAGTGCAAAATGCTTATAGATGGCTACAAGAAACGTTTGGAGACTGTCATCAATGCCAAGGGGTGTGCAACCAAGTATTAATCAGGGGTGCCTTTATTGCTGCACATGCTGTTTATTCTGTTTCTTCTTTTATATTGCAACATGGAAGTTGAAAAACAATGTTTTATTGTTGTATTACTTTGGACCACTAATTAAAAAATCCTGAGGATATAACTTTGGTACATTTCCACTTATTTCTGAAAATATTGTACAGACTATAAAAAAATTAAGTGGCAATAATGGTGAGCAGCACTGTGTGTAGAGAGTAGATGGTCCTCCAATGTTAGGCTGTGTTAACTTAAAGGGGTTGTCCCATTATGATAAACATTATATTATTTGGTTCATGGTGGTGCTTAATAAACAACCAAAAAATTATACATGGTCCTCCACTGCTCCTCCACAGTGCTGCTGCCACCCTCTGCAGTTCTCCAAGCTTGCTTTTCTGGACATGGGTGTCTAGTGACTGCTGCAGTCAATCAATGGCTGCTGATTAGCTGCAGCAGTTACCCAATACCCTATGAGAGGGAGTCAGAAAAGTGACAGGTAAAAGGGGGTGTAAAGTGACACTGCAGCTGATCTCACACCTGAGTCTGGAGGAGAAATCTAGAAGAGCTGATGGGGACAATGGCAGCAGTATGGAGGAGCAGCGTTGGTCAGGTAGATGAGTATGCTTTAAATTTTAGCATTTCTATAGGCCCATGAATACAATGTTTATTAATATCGCACAACCCCTTAAATGTACTTCTATCCTATTGCGCCAGTCCTTGGTGTCACCTTGTAACTCAAAACAAAACATTTATTCAGTTCCTTTATCTACCATTAAAGGAGTACTCTAGTAATTGTATTTTCTGAAGTTTCACAACTTGTCAAGTTCTAGCACCTGAATAATCATCAGTGATGTAACCTTCTGACGTGTCCATATGTCAGGGCAGCAACTTTCTTTAGTGGAATCTTTTTTCACAAATGTGTTCAGAAATTCTGTTTTATTCTTTTCCATTTTAGGAACAGACAAAATTTATGTCCAAAATGTCTCAGTTGTATAACTGATGCAAATGAAGCACAAGGACCCCATTGATTATTATGAGGTCCATGTGATTTCCTTTGTGTCAGTATTTAGAACGGAAATAAAACACATTATGCATAACTTTCATTATAAAAACAGACAGATAACGGAACCAGACAAGTTCTATAATCATAATCAAAAAAATATATTTGTCCTACAAACCCCAATAGAGCTGCTGACAGAACATAACCATAGATATCATGTAATTTGGTCTATATCCGATAAAAATACAACCAAAGACCAAACTAATTCAGCAAACACAAAATTTATTAATGTTTAAATATACAGTGCCTACAAGTAGTATTCAACCCCCTGCAGATTTAGCTGGTTGACACATGCGGAATTAACTTGACATTGTGACATTTGTACTGTAGATCAGCCTGGAAGTGGGAAATGCACTGCAGCAAATTTTTTTTTTTTTTTTTTTTTAAACGTTAAAAGTTAATTCAGAGTGTCATTTATTATTCAACCCCTCAAACCCCAAGAATTCTGTTTGGTCCCACAAAAGTATTAAGAAGTAGTTCAGGCACCAAGAATAATGAACTTCACATGTGTGGATTAAAGATCTCTTTTGCCAGCCTTTTCTGACTATTTAAGACCCTCCCCAAACTTGTGAACAGCACTCAGACATGGTCAACATGGGAAAGACAAAGGAGAATTCCAAGGCCATCAGAGACAAGACCGTGGAGGGTCACAAGGCTGGCAAGGGGTACAAAACCCTTTCCAAGGAGTTGGGCCTACCTGTCTCCACTCTTGGGAGCATCATCCGTAAGTGGAAGGCTTATGGAACTACTGTTAGCCTTCCACGGCCAGGACAGCCTTTGAAAGTGTCCTCCCGTGCCGAGGCCAGGCTTGTCCGAAGAGTCAAGGCTAACCCAAGGACAACAAGGAAGGAGCTCCGGGAAGATCTCATGGCAGTGGGGACATTGGTTTCAGTCAATACCATAAGTAACGTACTCCACCGCAATGGTCTCCGTTCCAGACGAGCCCGTAAGGTACCTTTACTTTCAAAGCGTCATGTCAAGGCTCGTCTACAGTTTGCTCATGATCACTTGGAGGACTCTGAGACAGACTGGTTCAAGGTTCTATGGTCTGATGAGACCAAGATCAAGATCTTTGGTGCCAACCACACACGTGACGTTTGGAGACTGGATGGCACTGCATACGACCCCAAGAATACCATCCCTACAGTCAAGCATGGTGGTGGCAGCATCATGCTGTGGGGCTGTTTCTCTGCCAAGGGGCCTGGCCATCTGGTCCGCATCCATGGGAAGATGGATAGCACGGCCTACCTGGAGATTTTGGCCAAGAACCTCCGCTCCTCCATCAAGGATCTTAAGATGGGTCGTAATTTCATCTTCCAACAAGACAACGACCCAAAGCACACAGCCAAGAAAACCAAGGCCTGGTTCAATAGGGAAAAAGTCAAGGTTTTGGAGTGGCCTAGTCAGTCTCCTGACCTTAACCCAATTGAAAACTTGTGGAAGGAGCTCAAGAATAAAGTCCACATGAGACACCCAAAGAACCTAGATAACTTGGAGAAGATCTGCATGGAGGAGTGGGCCAAGATAACTCCACAGACCTGTGCCGGCCTGATCAGGTCTTATAAAAGACGATTATTAGCTGTAATTGCAAACAAGGGTTATTCCACAAAATATTAAACATAGGGGTTGTATAATAATTGACCCACACTTTTATGTTTAAAATTTAATAAAATTCAACTGAGCAACATAACTTTTTGGTTTGTAAGATTTATGCTTCTGTTCATAAAACCTACTCTCGTTTGCAGTTTGAAGGCTCTAACTTATTTGCATCTTATCAAACCAGCTAAATCTGCAGGGGGTTGAATACTACTTGTAGGCACTGTACATAGAGAAATACAAATAAATAATAAAAAGCACCTCCAAGCTGTGAGGGACTATATGTTGCATAAGATCCAAAGTGTGTACTTGCATGGGATATACTACTATTTGTAGAGTATGCTGAAATACAGCTATTAACCTGACCTGTATATTAAACCATAATCATGTGCAAATACCAGTAATCAATTAATATACCCCGAGGGGACGAGAGACTTTGCATCACGCTGGAGCCTGCATTGGATCCTTTTCTGCGGTATGTTACCATGGTATATTAATTGATTACTGGTATTTGCACATGGTTATGGTTTAATATACAGGTTAATAGCTGTATTTCAGCATACTCTACAAATAGTAGTATATCCCATGCAAGTACACACTTTGGATCTTATGCAACATATAGTCCCTCACAGCTTGGAGGTGCTTTTTATTATTTATTTGTATGTCTCTATGTATATTTAAACATTAATAAATTTTGTGTTTGCTGAATTAGTTGGGTCTTCGGTTGTATTTTTATCGGATATAGACTAAATTACATGATATCTAAAGTTCTATAATCAGTGGGGCCCATCTCCATCTCTTTGCATTAGTTATGAAAAGGAAAAGACAAACAGAATGAACCCAGCCTGACATCTAAATGACTTCTGCCCACATGGATTTTTGTTTTCCACAGTGATTATATATGCTGCTTGCAGCAAACGCAATTGCAGAGCCCAATGTTTCTCCATGCACATCTCTCATTTCTCTAAAACTGTTTTCATATGCCCATATTGTGCTGCTGACAGAGAAGTAACTGGGTAATAACATTTAGATGTTTTTCAAGACTTGCCATAAAGGATCCCTGCTCTTAGCATCTATCCTACAGAAGGGGGTGCCATTTCAGAGGTGTCTGCACTGGATCTCTCAGGGCTGCGACTGCTTTCTTACTTCCTCTGAATGTCTGATTTGTCCGAAGGCAGGGAGAGTGAAGTGGGTGCTGATTAGCTGCAGGGCTCATGTGACATAACTATGTCACGCGAGCCCCGAGAGAGCCAGTGCCAACACTGCTGGAACGGCACCTGCACCAGAGGTGAGTATAGCTGTCTCTTTTATCTATATGGGGGATACAAAGTGATGGAGAAGGGGTTCTCCTAATAGTGGACAACCCCTTTAAGTTGGGTGTAACAGGTAGTCCGTTGAGACTAGACATTTACACCTGCATCTACCCCATCTTACAGTTTCTCTCTCTGCTCCCAATTCTTGACTTATTCCCAGCCCTTTCATCAGTGTTTTGGATCAGATTTTCATCAGCGTTTGGTCACTTTGTCAGATTTTACCATCAGTGTTTCATTAGTGATTTTTTTATGTGCAACAAAAAAATTGCAAAGCTTCTCCTACCAATTGTAAAGTTAAAAACGGGCAACACTTGAATGGCACTTATATGTCATCTGTGTGCTTACCATGATTTTTACGGACCCATAGACTTGCATGAATGATTTTGATAAATGACTTTGTTCAAAGACGAACATGTCTCCATGATATGTTTTGCAGACACATGATCTGCAGAAAAACAAACATAACATGTGAACAGCCCCATAGGTTCCCTAACTCCAAAATTCAAGAGCCACCAAGAGATCATGTTTTCAGGATTTCCTTAATATTGCCCAATAATTCCATCATCTGTACAATACTAGGGAAAGACTGAAAACTTGATCTGTTGGTGACTCTTGAGGACTGGCGTTAGGGAACAGTGGAATATAGATGACATCCAGGTGCCATCCAAGTGTTGCCCATGTTAAACTTTCGCTGTGCCCTAGAATCAAAAATCTACTCTGACTTTGTCACAACATGCATTGTGTTCATAAAGATGTCCCCTACACCCCCTGAAAATTTGGGGTGCCTATGAATTTTAGGGCTGGAGCAGTGACTCCCCAAAGTGACCCAACATTAACCACCATTGATTTATGTTGAATTCAATGGCGGTTGGGGGGTCAGTCATTTTGAACCCCCGATATTTTGACAAATTCTCAATGAATTTTACGATGTCTATTAAAAGTACACATCTGGGGCTACAAGTCTGAAGGTTTTGCTTGTTGATTGAATGCATAGTCGCACAGATATCGGGGTTCAAAGTGAGCCAACATTAACCGTCATTTACTTATGTTTGGTCACTTTGGGGAGTAACTGCTCCGGCAGGAAAACTCACAGGCACCCCAAATTTTTAGGGGGTTCTTCATGAACGCAAAGCATGTTGTGACAAATTTCTAGAACACATTGTTTGGGCATGGCAAGAAGGCAAACTTTAAATTTATCCCGACCTATGGGTCCTAAAAATTTGGCACTTAAGTAGATTTCTGCTTTACTTTACACCAGAACAATTTATGTCCCATAACTTACCCTCTTACATGTACCTGCATGCTGTACCTTTTTTTTATGTTAGTAAAAACTTTAAGGTCTTATTAACCAAATTTATAGCTACAGACATTTTTTAAAGGTATCCTAGTTAATTAACCAAAATAATAATTTATTTTAATTATGACAAGTTGATCAAACACTGTTATATTCTATAATTCCCTTTGACAAGGATAGTTCTCACTGCTTTTTTGAACTACATGAGATATTTTTAATAATAATTTCTCTGTCACAAAGACTGTGATAATTGACTATAATTTGCATGGTTGCTCACTTTAAAAGTTTTCTCATCATTGTAGTAGTTGTAGTCTAGTTGATGACTGTACTTAACCTGTCAGTACAGAGCTGTGGATTTGTCCATATTCCCAAGCTTTAAGGGCTGATGAAAATGTAATTTCGAAATTTGTGAATCTACTATGTCACGAAATACTTGTATATAAATGGATGTTTACATTTCAAAGAAAACTTGAAATCTCTACAAAGTGATCTGCATTCATTACGATTATTACACACAAAATAATTTTAGTAATTTTAGAAGCTTTAATTTTAGATGCAAATTACAGTTAAAGGCACCAATACACATTACATGAAAGATGGTCAACCATCTGATTTTGGGGCAGCCTCCCCAATCTCCCCGGCAGATATTGTCATGGGAAAGAAGGGTTGAGCACTTGAAATTTCAATACCCTATCCTTTTGTTTTTCAGAGTAGATAAGCCGCTGCCAGAGGTAAATGAACTTGGCCACTTCAGATCATTAACATTGTTTTAAAGGGTATCTGTCAGTAAGATCAACCTTCCCAAGCTGAATAAAATAATACCTTGATATCTACAATCAGATGTCTTATTCCAGAGTAATCCATATTTTTCTTAATATGTAAATGAGCTGTTAAGATCTTTGGTTCAGACACTGATCTACCTGAGATTGTTTTAGATAAAAGGGGAAGTTACCTGTGTGAGACATGTAATGACTAGCAGTCTGCTCTCCTGATCTACATGTGTCACACTGGTAACACCCCCTTTCATTTAAAATAAGTTAAATAAGCTCTTAAAGGGGTTTTCCCACGAACATAGTTCATTTTAATCAATAGATCTGGGGATAATAATAAGTTCCACAATTGGATGTGTTTAAATAAAATGTTCCTGTGCTGAGATAATCTTATAAATGTGTCGCTGCTGTGTACTGTGTAATGGCTGGGTCTGACCATACAGGAACATGATCTGTTCATACCACATCTCCTGGGCAGAGGAGGAAGCAAAAGAGTATACAGACAGGACAGCATGGGATCACAAATGATTCTTTGAAGTAAAACATTGTTTCTAAACAGGCAGTGAAATGTTTTACCTCACAGAAAGATTCAGCTGTGATCCCCTGCTGTAATATCAGACCATGTTCCTGCATGGTTAGACACAGCCATTACACTGCAATTTATCTAAACAAATCCAATTGTGGAAGTTATTATTATTTCAAAATCTATTGATATATTGATCTATATCTATCTATTAAAATGAACTATGTTCGTGGGAAAACCCCTTTAAGGCAGATTCTTAGGGAGATCTGTGTCCATCCCATAGATCTTAACAGTTCATTTACATAAGGAAAAAATGTGGATTTCCTGACTACAAGAAATCGGATTGCAGATATCAATGTATCATTTTATTCAGCTTTCTATGATTTACACACCGATATAGACGGCTTTGGAGGGTTTATCCAACTGACAGATTCACTTTAAAGGAAACCTGTCACCATGAAAATGCAGTATAAGGTGCAGGCATCATTTTATAAAGCAGGGGGAGCTCAGCAGATTCATGTTTAGTGTTGTGAGAAAAGACTAGGTATAACCTGTATTTTCATCATTTAATCCTCTTTCTGGGATGTTTGGTCCAGTGGGCGGTCCTATCATTGACTGACAGTTACCTTTATGCAAGTGTACATACAGTGACACTTGTCAGTCACTGATAGCCCCGCCCACTGGACCGGAAATCCCAGAAAGAGCAGAGATGTAAATGAATAAATGACAGGTTATACTGCATCTTTTCTCGAAAAATCACATATCATTCTGCTCACCTCCTTCTCTATAACATGGTGCCTGAAGATCACATTGCATTTTCTTGGTGACAGGTTCCCTTTGAGGCATTTTTGTGCAGCTTTGGTTTACCGTGTAATTAGGCTCCATATAGCAATTCTCCTGCAAATTACAGCAGGCTTTCATAAAGAAGCTCCTTGTAATGTACATCATTAATTTTACCCTCTACTTTCACACGGTTTCCATAACTACTGTAAAGAAACATCCCAACAGCATGAAACTGCCACCTGCTGTACTTTGCATGTTGTGTTTGCGATGGAGTGCAGTGTTTAGGTTATAACAAACAGGTTTTAGGTTTTTTTTTGTAGCTTTAAAGCTAAATTTAATCTCCTTAGGCCATAAAACTAACACTGAATTAATCCTAAATGTCTATCTATTTAATGTAATAATCTAATTGCTTTTCTAATATACTTTAATTAAAAATACCCTATCATTCCCTCTCTACTCTCTCTGCTTTATTTTTATTTTTTTACCAATTTCCTGTTTGATGATATTTCATGTTTGAAAATTCCCAGTCCCTGCTCTACTGTGCATGAGTCGTTTGTTAATTCCAAAGTATGCTGAGTAGGATCTTGTCACTGTGCAATATTCTTTTAAATGCACAGGGAATTTGCCAGCTCTGATGAGAAGTGACGAGTCGACAAGAGAGTGCATTATCAGTTCGCATTGTAAGGACTAGGAGATAACCCGGTGAGCAAAGACCAGTCAAGCCCTCAAAAGTCACATTGGTTTTGGGTGTGGGGATGGTCTCTGTTCACCAGATTATCTACTTTCAATGCACACTGACAATGCACTCTCTTGCCAACTCGTCACTTCTGATCAGAGCTGGCGTAGGAGCGTGTGGCGCCCCTGAGGGTTCAGTCGCCACAGAGGTACTGCACCTCACCTGAGGTGTGGCATCTCCTTCTCTCAGGTAAGGAAGGAGTACTGCCCGGGACCCCAACACCCGCTTTCAACACTACACTACTCCAGGCCGGCTGGAAGGGCAAGATGCACTGTGTTACTGCTGAGCCCTGTCCCTGGCTGGAGTGGGGGGAACCAAAGAGAGGGGGAACCAGTAGTGGGTGTGGGTAGAGGACGCAGAACAGGGGAGCACTTGAATAGTAGGTACAGTGCCTACAAGTAGTATTCAACCCCCTGCAGATTTAGCTGGTTTGATAAGATGCAAATAAGTTAGAGCCTTCAAACTGCAAACGAGAGTAGGTTTTATGAACAGAAGCATAAATCTTACAAACCAAAAAGTTATGTTGCTCAGTTGAATTTTATTAAATTTTAAACATAAAAGTGTGGGTCAATTATTATTCAACCCCTATGTTTAATATTTTGTGGAATAACCCTTGTTTGCAATTACAGCTAATAATCGTCTTTTATAAGACCTGATCAGGCCGACACAGGTCTGTGGAGTTATCTTGGCCCACTCCTCCATGCAGATCTTCTCCAAGTTATCTAGGTTCTTTGGGTGTCTCATGTGGACTTTATTCTTGAGCTCCTTCCACAAGTTTTCAATTGGGTTAAGGTCAGGAGACTGACTAGGCCACTCCAACACATTGACTTTTTCCCTATTGAACCAGGCCTTGGTTTTCTTGGCTGTGTGCTTTGGGTCGTTGTCTTGTTGGAAGATGAAATTACGACCCATCTTAAGATCCTTGATGGAGGAGCGGAGGTTCTTGGCCAAAATCTCCAGGTAGGCCGTGCTATCCATCTTCCCATGGATGCGGACCAGATGGCCAGGCCCCTTGGCAGAGAAACAGCCCCACAGCATGATGCTGCCATCACCATGCTTGACTGTAGGGATGGTATTCTTGGGGTCGTATGCAGTGCCATCCAGTCTCCAAACGTCACGTGTGTGGTTGGCACCAAAAATCTCGATCTTGGTCTCATCAGACCATAGAACCTTGAACCAGTCTGTCTCAGAGTCCTCCAAGTGATCATGAGCAAACTGTAGACGAGCCTTGACATGACGCTTTGAAAGTAAAGGTACCTTACGGGCTCGTCTGGAACGGAGACCATTGCGGTGGAGTACGTTACTTATGGTATTGACTGAAACCAATGTCCCCACTGCCATGAGATCTTCCCAGAGCTCCTTCCTTGTTGTCCTTGGGTTAGCCTTGACTCTTCGGACAAGCCTGGCCTCGGCACGGGAGGACACTTTCAAAGGCTGTCCAGGCCGTGGAAGGCTAACAGTAGTTCCATAAGCCTTCCACTTACGGATGATGCTCCCAACAGTGGAGACAGGTAGGCCCAACTCCTTGGAAAGGGTTTTGTACCCCTTGCCAGCCTTGTGACCCTCCACAATCTTGTCTCTGATGGCCTTGGAATGCTCCTTTGTCTTTCCCATGTTGACCATGTCTGAGTGCTGTTCACAAGTTTGGGGAGGGTCTTAAATAGTCAGAAAAGGCTGGCAAAAGAGATCTTTAATCCACACATGTGAAGCTCATTATTCTTGGTGCCTGAACTACTTCTTAATACTTTAGGGGGACCAAACAGGATTCTTGTGGTTTGAGGGGTTGAATAATAAATGACACTCTGAATTAAGTTTTTACATTTAAAAAAAAAATAAAAAATTTGCTGCAGTGCATTTCCCACTTCCAGGCTGATCTACAGTACAAATGTCACAATGCCAAGTTAATTCCGCATGTGTCAACCAGCTAAATCTGCAGGGGGTTGAATACTACTTGTAGGCACTGTATATATAAAGGGAGGCCATCTTAGGGTGGCAGTGCAGGGCTGTGCAGTCAGTGAGTAGTAAGGAGAGGAGTGGAGGGGAGCAGAGTCTCTTCAGGAGCTCTGCTCCATAAATGGGGCCTAGTAAGAGAGGCCCAGGAGGGGAGTAGAGGAGAAAGGCTCTGGTAACAGAAGGGATCCCAGGGGGTAAGGTGAGTGCAGGACGGCACCCGTACGCCCGAATCTGCCAGGCGTCAGAGGGATCAGGCCGCAGGAAGGGAACCGGTCCCTGGACCAGCCGTGTTACTCCAGGTCTCGGCTGGAAAACCGGAGGCTTCTGCACTTCCATGGTGCAGTTGCCACAGCCTCACCCTAGTCGCCGTGAAGGGCATCAAGTAGGTCCAGGAACTCCAGGTTGCCCAGAGGGACTTCAGAGCACCCGATTGGGACTGTGTGTGGGGAGCACAGGGCAGGAGGGAAAAGACCCAGCGCGGGAAGTCGGCCAAGGAAGGAACATAAAGAAAGGGGGTCCTGTTAAGTGCTTCTAATATATCTGAAGGAGTGCTGAACCCCCTGCCTGGCAAACGCAGTGCGACATGGGAGTCGACACCTGGACAGTGTACCCGAGGAACCTGAAAAGAACTGTGAGTAAACTCGGATGACTGCACTCCACTGTCTCTGTCTGTTATTTCCATCACCCTACCGTGCCTGCACTACAATGCCCAGCATCACCATCTGCACCTACACTGCCCCGGGGGCCCGCTCCGCCTGTGGGGAGCAGAAACATCCCAGCTGCCATTCCATCACCCCCGGAGGTCTGCAGCAGCGCCGGTAACTATTACCGGAAACCACAGGTGGCGTCACGAGACAAACTAAAAACACTAAAACCCCTTTTAAAGAGTGACCCCAGAGGACGGGCCCGGGAGCCGACTGCCGTGACATCCTACAAAGAAGGTAAAGGCCCGGGTACCGAGTTTCCCACATATCCCCTCTGGGCAAGTCAAGCGCACTGTCACTGCAATAAAAAGAATATTGAACAGTGAAAAGATCCCACTAACAATACGTCAGAATTGACAACTGAAGTATGCTCAGTAAAGCCGGAATTAGCCCAGCCCCTGAAACGGTCGTCACTGATGAAGTTTTGTTTCAGGGTTGAGACAAGGTAATGGCAATGACCGCAGCCCTTGCCCGCTTATGACATTTTGTTTGAGTATCCCAGAATGCCCTGGAGATTCTCATACGAAATGTCATCAAACAGGACGTTGATACAAAAATAAATCAGTTAGAGTAAAGAAGTAATAGTAGGGGAATTTTAATTAACCCCTTTCCAACCCTTGCCGTATTAGTACGCACATTTGCGTACCCCCGGTTCAGTGAGGGCTCCGGCGCTGAGCCCGCACTGAACCGAGCACATGTCAGCTGATTCTTACAGCTGACATGTGCCCGCAACAGCCGCGGGTGGAATCGCGATCCACCCGCGGCTGTTAACATGTTAAATGCCGCTGTCAATCTCCGACAGCGACATTTAACGCGCGCTTCCGGGTTGCGCGTCATAAGCCCCGCCCACCGGCGACCCCGTCACGTGATCGCGGGTCACCGATGGGCGTGCATGACAACCCAGGGTCTGCAGCAGACGCCTGTGGTTGTCATGATCTCGTCGCTATGAGCGCCAGCTAGTGGTCGGCGCTCATAGCACAGGACCATTTCTGCTATATGCAGGGGATCTGCTGGTCCCCTGTATGTAGCAGAGACGATCAGACAACTGCTGCTTCTAGTCTCCTATGGAGACTATTGAAGCATGCAGTAAGTGAAAAAAAAATGTTTTTAAAAATATTAAAAAAATAAAAAAAATATAAAAGTTTAAATCACCCCCCTTTCACCCCATTCAAAATAAAATATATAAAAAAAAAAAAACACATACACATATTTGGTATCGCCGCGTTCAGAATCGCCCCATCTATCAATATAAAAAAAGAATTAATCCGATCGGTAAACGGTGTAACGAGAAAAAAATTCTAAACGCCAGAATTACGTTTTTTGGTCGCCACAAAATTGCAATAAAATGCAATAACGGGCGATCAAAACATTGGATCTACCCCAAAATGTTATCAATAAAAACATCAGCCCGGCGCGCAAAAAATAAGCCCTCACCCAGCCCCAGATCCCGAAAAATGGAGACGCTACTGGTCTCAGAAAATGGCGCTATTTTTTTTTAAATTTTTTTTACCAAATTTTGGAATTTTTTTTCACCACTTAAATATAAAATAACCTATACATGTTTGGTGTCTATGAACTCGTAATGACCTGGAGAATAAGAATGGCAGGTCAGTTTTAGCATTCAGAGAACGTGGTAAAAAAAAAAAATAAAAAACAACTGTGGTATTGCACTTTTTTTGCAATTTTACCTCACTTGGAATTTTTTTACCGTTTTCCCGTACACGATATGGAAAAACTAGTAATGGCGTTGAAAAGTACAACTTGTCCCGCAAAAAATAAGCCCTCACACAGCCATATTGTCCAAAAAATAAAGACGCTATGGCTCTGGGAACAAGGGGAGCAAAAAACGAAAAAGCAAAAACGACAAAACCCAAGGTTGCGAAGGGGTTAAGGTATATTAGAAAAGCAATTAGATTATTACATAAATAGGCATTTAGAATTAAATCAGTGTTAGTTTCTGACAACCCCTTTAAATCCATAAGACCTAAACAGTCATGAAATCTCGTGCACTTTCTCATTTTAGTTGGTCAAGCACTTAGACAATAGTTGTTGTAGACATACTTTCTCCCTCACACAGTCAGAGTTGTGATTCGATATATACACACACACACAGGGGCAGACATTGACTGCTTGGGGCCACTGTGCAAGAAATGTGTCTGGGCCCCCCACCTTTTATGGTGACAAAGCTACAGATGTATATATAGCCACACACACATATATATCTCTTACATAGCCTCCTTTATTATGTATATTGCTGCCCCTTATTACACAGTGCCCTCTCTTGTTTTGTACAGCACCATCCCTTCCATATTGGATTATTTATAGCCCCCTGTCTATATTACATACCGTCCTCTCTTGTTAGATATATAATGCAATGACGGCTGGTGGAGCATGGGAAAGCTTCTTTTCTGTTCGAGGAGGCTGATGGATGGGTCTTCTGGTCACCGGCTGCTCCATCAGCAGTTATTTTATATCTAACAAGAGACGACTATGCAATAAAAGAGGGCGCTGTGACTGACAAAAATAACAAGAATACGCTATGTAAGGGACTTCACTGTATATAACAGCAGAGGAAGCTATATAATAAGAGACGGCACCATATATAACTAGAGAAGATGGTAGGTAATAACGGAGGGTGTTATACATAATAAAAGAGGAAACTATATAACTAAAGATGGCGCTATACATAATAAGTGAGTACACTATATACTAAGGGACTGTGCTATACATAATAAGGCTACATTCCTGTATCCGTGTGCAGTGTCGGTGTGCTGCCCGTTTTTACAGACGCATTGAACATGTCCTATTCTAATCCTCAAAATCGGATCAGAACAGGACAGTCTCTGACCCTCTCGGATCTCATTCTCAGATCCATGATTTTCATGGATGTGTGAATGGATCTATAAAACTCTACGAGTCCGTGGACCATCCGATAAAAAAATCTGGCAGCACACGGACATTTCAATCAAATGTGAGAATGTGGCCTAAGGGATTTTATAGAAAACATTATCACTCCAAGTCACACAGTGCAGATACAGAATAATATTTACATCCAGGCACTTACCGCTGACGTCTCATCTGATCAGAGTCGGTTTCTGCTGCTTCTTCTCCATCTGGTCAGACCTTCATGTCGACATCTCCCAGCCACGACTCGTCTTGTCACGATGATCTCCAGCCTAGAAAAAAACAAGGTCACATATATTGTATGCATACATGTGTCTCCCCCGCTCTGCCCCCCTGACTACAGATATGCACCCCTCCTTCATTAATATACTATTAGCCACTTAGGAATCAAAATATAAAGTGATAAGCAGCACTGTGCCCCTCATTAACAATAATCTCCACCAGCCAATAATATAAATTATTCAGTCTCTGTGACTCTCCCCAATTAACTGTAAGGCTATGTGCACACGGAAAATATACAAGGCTTTATAGTACAAGCAAAGTGAAACTCCCATCAATGCTCTCTTCCAGCACCCCCGTCATTGCTCTTTCCCAGCCCCCCCGTCATTGCTCTCTCCCAGCACCCTCGTCATTGCTCTCTCCCAGCACCCCCATCATTGCTCTCCCCCAGCACCCGTGTCATTGCTCTCCCCATCCCCACCATTCTCATCATTGCACTCCCCATCCCCATCATTTCTCTCCCTAGCCCCGTCATTGCTCACCCTAGCCCCGTCATTGCTCACACCAGCCCCATCATTTCTCTCCCCATCCCCGTCATTTCTCTCCCCATCCCCATCCTTGCTCACCTCAGCCCCATCATTGCTCACCCCAGCCCCATCATTGCTCACCCCAGCCCCATCATTGTTCATTCCAGCCCCATCATTGCTCACCTCAGCGACATCATTGCTCTCCCCAGCCTCATCATTGCTCTCCCCAGCCCCGTCATTGCTCACTCCAGCCCCGTCATTGCTCACCCCAACCTCGTCATTGCTTTCCCCAGCCCCGTCATTGCTCACCCCAGCCCCGTCATTGCTCACTCCAACCCCATCATTTCTCTCCTCATCCCCGTCATTGCTCACCCCAGCCCCGTCATTGCTCAGCCCAGCCCCGTCATTTCTCTCCCCATCGCCATCATTGTTCACCCCAACCTTGTCATTGCTCATCCCAGCCCCATCATTGCTCACACCAGCCCCATCATTGCTCACCCCAGCCCCATCATTGCTCTCCCCCACCACCCCTCATTCTCTTGTTCCTCTCCCAGCGTTGCTGTATAAAAAAATACACAACTTACCTCTCAGCCTGCTCCCTTGCAGCATCCTCCTCATCGTAACTTTCTCCTTGACACAGGCCCGCACTGCATGATGACGTCATCAAGCAGCGTGGGCCTGTGTCAGGGAGGAAGCGCCAGGCAGGAAGCAGAGGATGGATCCCTGCAGCTCCGCTGCCATTTTCCTCCTGATGGCAACGGAGCTGGAGGGATTGCTCCCTGTCCGCTGCATATGATGAGGGCAATCTGGCCCTTGGCCCCCCGGAGCCTCAAGCTCCGAGAAGCAGGCCAGATTGCCCTCATCATTAGCCGCCCGGCAAACGTCCCCCTGCACCGCCGGGCCCCGATGCAGTTGCACTGGCGGTAGGTCCGCCCCTGCACACACACACACAAGATAAGCCCATTTCACTAAGTACTGAATCTAGTCAATAAACATTGTTAGCAATACACAGTTAATATTTTAAAAGTGTTTTTCAGGACTTTGATATTGATGTCATACCCTTTGGTGGCAGCTGTGACTGGTACTGCAGCTCAGTCCATTTCATTTCAGGAGTCAAGCCTGCAGGGATAGTGTATTGAGGTTCTGTCTTAAAGATAGGCTTTCAATGGCAAGGTCATAGAAAACCCATTTAAATGTCAATTTTGTTATTCAAGTTCTGCATAAAAATATTGTTTTTTTTCTTGTATGCTTGTTTTTTTTGTTGTTCAATTTAAATTAATTTTATCAGGGAAACTCCCTGATTGCATTGTCAAAGAGCAAGAATATAAGTTTGCCTTCTCTTCCTACAGTTTGTGGCTAAACTGCAGGAAACTGATGCAGAGAAAGAGAAGTACAATATACAGCTACCTAGCGCTGAGCCGATATTAACCCTTAGCTGCTGTATTCTGTACACTTGTTACATCCCAAAAGTTGTTTTTTTTATGACACTGTTGATCCTTGGGCCAGTAATGACTATCATCTATGTATTAAAATATAGGGGGCAGTGTGGGGGATATTAAAGAGAGGAGCAAAGTGGGGGATATTTTGTGCAGGAAGTACTGTGAGGGGCAATTATTTATTCAGTGGCTTTGCATGGAAGATATTTTCATTTATGTAGCAGCATAATGATACTTTTATTTTTAAGTGCACCGTGTCAGGAAGTGCTGAAGAAGACAAAGAAAAGGGCAGTCTGAAAAGATGAGCTCTGGGCATGAAATCTTATCAGGGTATCTGTACTGCGTGGAGACAAAAGGGATGGGATCAACTCCAGTCAGGAAAGAAGTCCCCAATAAAGTACGATGGCTGGTAACAACAACTTCCAGAATCTCCATACCATTGTTAAGGATAGGTTCATGTGATACAAGTGTATATGGCGCTTACCTGACAATGCAATTGATCGCTGTACTAGGCTTGGTGCTGTATACATGTACTGACGGTGGTTCTGGCGCCGCATTCATGTACTGACGGTAAATCTGGCTCCGCATTCATCTATTGATGGTGGTTTTGATCTTGTATGCATGTAACAACATGCTTCATGGCTATATTGAAACTGAAAAATCCTCAAAACTTAGAGTTTGGAGATTATGAGGAGAATTTGTCGGGCGTCTGCTCAATTTCTGACCCAAAAATTCAGTGTAAGTTAGTGTGTGTTTACACTGAGTTTTTGGAGCACCAAGAGAATGCCAAGAGGGTGCAAAGCAGCCATCAAAGCAAAAGGCTACTTTGAAGAACCTAGAATATAAGACATATTTTCAGTTGTTTCACACTTTTTTGTTAACTATATAATTCCACATGTGTTAATTCATAGTTTTGATGCCTTCAGTGTGAATGTACAATTTTCATAGTCATGAAAATACAGAAAAATCTTTAAATGAGAAGGTGTGTCCAAACTTTTGGTCTGTACTGTATATTCTTAGGCTGGGTTCACGCGTTTCAGATTCATTGCAGCTAAAACGGCTTTATTGTGCAGAGTGGTGTGGTTTTAAAATTAATAAAAGCTAATATTTTGATCTCTAATTGCCATGTGGTTTGCAGCTGTTTACCACTGGGGCCATTAACAATTAAATTGCTTTTAGCTGCAAACCATTCCTGTTGCTGCATAGGCCATTCTTCATGTCAAAGCAATTGCAGTGCCAGTGTGTGAACCCAGCCATATGCAGAAATCGGTGGAGTGGTGCTTTAAGGCCATGGCCCCACTATCGGTGTTTGGTCAGTATTTTTTCTCAGGACTAGGTGAGGAACCAGGTGAGGAACAATCAGAAAAAAGGTATAATAGAAACAAGTCACCAATTCTGCATTTATCACCCACTCCTGGTTTTGGCTCCCACTCCTGAGAAAAAATACTGACCAAATACTGATAGTGGTGCTGTGGCCTAAATGTAATTCCCCTGTCCTGTCTCATACTCACCTGCTGCCGCCTTCATCGTTTTACAGCATCGCTCCCATCGGTCTCCAGCGAAAAGTGACCAGCTGGCAAATTCAGTGTTTCATGGAGCTGCGTGGAGGTCACTTTTCAATACAAGTCTATGTTCTAGTCTCGTTCTGGCTCTCATAGACTTGCATTGAAAGCTTGTGACGTAGCTTCTGACTTCCGGGCAGTCAGAAGCTGAGCTCACAAGATGGTGCCATGGGAACCGGAGAGGTGCCGAAAAATGGTGAAGACTCCGAAGAGTGAGCATATGACCAGGGGCAGAGGACTTACATTTAGGCCTCGCTCATATGAGCGTATAACATGGCCAAGTGCTATCCGATGTTTTATCGGAGAGCACTAAACCCAATATTTTGCTATGAGTGCAGTCTGATGTTTCACACGCACCCATAGATTTGTGTGGGTGCATGTGAGCCGGGTCTTGCTATCAATTGCAGATCAGTGATTATTTTCTCATCCCGATTTGTCATGAGTGAACAATGGCAGCATGCTGCGATTTGCAGCGAGACTCGGCTCACAATCACCCACACAAGTCTATGGGTGCGTGTGAAACATCAGACTGCACTCGGATGTAATCCCAATATAAGCCGAGTCAGGCCATGGAGGAGATGGAGAAATTACTTTCTCCGTCTCCTCCGCACATGTGCTGCGATTCTCTCATGCGAGATGATCGGACCACAGTAGCATGACACTCAGCTCACGGTCGAGCAGAGCAAGAGCCAAGTGTCATTAGCATATCGCATCGGATGCCATACGCTAGTGTGATTCTGGCCTTAAAGCACTACTCCAGCAATGAAAAGAAACAAAATGCTGGAGTGGTGCTTTAATCAGTAGGAGATTATTATTAGAGGACTACTTGGCCTGCTGCCAGGAAGTCAAGCATATTGTGACATGCAGAAGTAGTGCTGTTGCTTTAAAAGCATTCCGCAACTATTAGAAGCAACACAAGCACATGAGACAGGAAGTGTTGTGCTCCAGAAGCATCCAGCAACTAGAGGGGTTAACACAGTCACAGGAGAAGGGGAGTGTTTTAGCAGGGGAAGAGAAAGGTGGTGTGTGTGTTCTGCATCTGACAGAAGCGCCCCTGCAAGTGAAAAAGATACAAGTCAGGAGTGAACAACAAGTGAATCTAAGCACAGGTCAGGTAGAGTTACTGAACTAACATTACAGAGTATTATCAAGCAGAAAGATAAGGACTGTAAGAAATGGTGTCACAGGGATTATCTCCCTAAGCAAACCCCCCTTCCTCCATCTCACTGTGCTGTAAAGAATGCTGTGTTCATTAATGTGCCTTTGCATTAGAACTGTGCTCTCCTGTACTACAGGGAAGACTGGGAACTGCTGTGCTGCTAAGGAAACTGTACTGTTTGTCACTGGAGCCTGTTGCTCATAAGACTTAACTTGCACTGGCTGTGCGGCTTCTTATTAAATGCTACTGTTCTACCGTTTATGAGGACTCTTGTCAAGTGTGACTGGTCTGCAAGTGAAACAACCTACGTGTCTGTGCCTGAGGGTCAATACCCCTGTGTGCCCGAGAGAAGCTGCAGCACATGGTCTATGGTCGCCTTGAGTAACGGTTCCCCCAGGATTCCAAAGAATTCATGTAACCTGTCTCACCCTTATCTGAACCCAGCGGCATGCGTGTAACAATATTCATGAGCTCTGTATAACCCTGCCCCCACCAATGATTGGCAGCTTTCTGCCCATGTACAGTGTACACAGAAAGCTGTCAATCAGTGGTGTGGGTGGGGTTATAGAGCTCTATATTCAGAGAACTGCTAAATCTGCAGCAGAGAAAACAGTGAGTTTATCAAAATAACAGCAAGCAGACCTGCAAGTGACACATCGCTGGAATCAGGGTCTCGATCTCTACATCATGCTGCTCCCAGATGGGGTAGCAAAAACCTGGTGACAGATTGCCTTTAAGCCTGTTAGCTGATGTCAGCTTTGCAGATTGATATACGGCATCATAGAGGCAAGGAACACAACTTTCCATATGTCTTGAGTTTAGTAGGGTTCATAAATGTTTTAATTATAACCTATTGTATTTAAATTGTCACCATGTGCTATACAGTGTCAGAGACATAAAACCATCTGTACATCAGATTGTCAGTCCAAATCAGTGATTTTTTGTGTTGCAAAGCTTTATGACTGAAAACGAGTTCAGACAGTGTTACCCATAGCAAACTGCCTTGTAAGGCTGAGTTCACACGATGCGTATTTCATGCGTTTCCGCGGCGTTTTTGCAGTTGCGTAAACGCCGCGGAAACGCATGAAAAACGCATGGTAGAAGGGAAGCAATGTTCCCCAATGGAAATCCGCATGTGCTGTGCCCATGATGCGGATTTTTACGCAGCGTTAACGCTGCGGTCAAAAATCCGCAGCATGTCAATTAATTTTGCGGAAACGCGGCGATTTCGCCGCCATTGACTTGCATTAGAACGCGCCAATTCCGCAAGACAGCATTTGTACTTGCGTTATTGGCGCGTTCTAATATGCGGATGGTACCCGGGTGTGGAGGAGAGGAGAGTCTCATCCACACCCAGGTACCATTAAAAAAGCTGTAAAACAAGAATAAAATAAAAAATAAATGTATTCTTACCTTCTGTGAGTTGTAGGACCTGCGGTGACGTCAGAGTCATGTGACGGGTCACGTGACGCTGACGTCGGCAGGTCTTTCAATTCAAAGTTGCCGGCAGCCGGGAACTTTGTAAAGCAGGACAGCGCGGGCCATCAGAGGTAAGTATATACACTCTCTCGGGTCACACTATATAAATCCATGCTGTTTGCATGGATTTATATAGTGTGACAAGTTGTCAAGCACTTTCCAGGTGATGCTAAAATCGCCTGGAAAGCGCTTGTCAATCTGCATTCGGAAACGCATGTCAATCTGCATGTGGATCCACATGTATTCTGCAGGAAAAACGCATGCACAATCTGCATGCGTTTTTTCTGCCAGGGAGATGCAGAAATGATGCAGAAATTTTCTGCTTCATTTCTGCATCGTGTGCACATACCCTAAAGATAAAAGCTGAATCTTGGTTGTTGTGGGCAGCTCTGATTAGTTTTATATGAACAAGTTATTATACATGAGACATCTTGAATTAAAGGGGCTTTCCAAGATTGTTATGAATCACAGAAGACCCTTTTACTGTTCCAAATATGTTTGTTATTTTGTCTGTTTATAGTGCACATAGTGTCCATCATATGTTGTGACCACACCAATGGGCAGCGAGGTGGCTCAGCGGATAGCATTGTGGCTCAGTGGTTAGCACTGCAGCCTTGCAGTGCTGGGGTCCTGGGTTCAAATTCCCCCAAGGACAACATCTGCAAGGAGTTTGTATGTTCTCCCTGTGTTTGCGTGGGTTTCCTCCAGGTTCTCTGATTTCCTGCCACATTCCAAAGACATACTGATAGGGAATGTAGATTGTGAACCCCAATGGGGACAGTGATGATAATGTCTGTAAAGTGCTGTGGAATATGATGGCACTGTATAGCCAAAGCATAATAAATAATCACAGCACAGCATAGTGTTCCACAGCAGTCATGTGACTGTATGGTTCTAATCTAAGAGCTTTACAAGTGTCATTAATTATGTCTCTCAGCTTCTTATCCTAAGTCATGTGGCTATGCTCAATAAAGCGTTGATATCCTACTTAGGACACATCAAAGAGAAGGACATCATGGCCGATGGCTTGATACTATCAAGATAATGACAGAGAAGACCCTGGTGGAACTATCTAGGCTTGCACAAGATTGATCTTCCCCTAAATGTGTCCATCCATCAAATCTCCATGGCTCGCGACCAACCCCAAAGGCCAATAAATAATAAGTTGTCTTTTAGTATTGCTACTTCCAGTAGGTGGCACTAGAGTTCTTGTCCTCTTCCTTTCTGAAGAAAATATTGGCATATTTAAATACCCAGAGGAGTATTACATGGCCTATAAGTCTACTTAAACCGACTTCTCACTCTCCACAAGGAGAAACTTTACCCCTTATACACCCTGTCAGATGCCTCTCACCCAGCCAAATCAGTTCCCTGGCCTTGCATTGATTAGATGACAAACACCAGAAAAATGTGTCTTCAAATGGAGTATCTAGTTTGGTTTCTTATCCTAAGTCAAGTGGCTAGGACATTAAAGGGTTGATATTGGTTTTCAGAATTGCTACATCTAATAGATGGCATTAGAGTTCCTGTCTTCTTCCATAAAGACTAATTGATAAAGGTTATGAAAGCACAAATCAGTTCCCGATAATGTTTCAGAATATAGCAAATGCTGTGTTTTAAAGGGGATGTCTGGGATTTAAAAAATATGTAATACTCACCTTTAAAGGGAATCTGTCAGCAAGTTTTTGCTATGTAATTAAGATCAGCATGGTGTAGGGGCTGAGACCCTAACTTCAGTAATGTGTCTCTTTCTCGTCTGCATGCTATTATTTTGATACAATCACTGTTTCTTCTGATGCAGATCTAGCAGTTCTCTAAATGCTGAGCCCTGTATAACCCCGCCCACACCACTGATTGGCAGCTTTCTGTGTATACTGTACCTTAACAGAAAGCTGCTAATCAGTGATGGGGGCCTGGTTTCACAGAGCAGTTGACTATGAGGCACTAAACATCTGATCCTCTAGTGATAATCTCCTGCTTATAAAATGCTGATTTTGTTGAAACAGCAACACATAGCCCACTAAGTGACACATCACTAGAATCAAGTTCTACATTCTGCTGACACATTCCTTTTACATTAGCTGACATGCAATGACCTCCACTGGTTTACTTATGCTTCAGAAACAGTGTCTTGTACATGTGACTCTAGCAGTCAGTCACTAGCCTCATTAGTCTCATGCAGTACATGCACCCATCGCCGTTGTGTACTGGCAGGAACCACTAGAATGGCACAGGGAATTTAACAGATGATTAATAGGCATTTTTTTAATTTTATTACATTGCTTGATGTTAGGATAGTTTTTAAAAACCTAGAGAATCTCTTTAATACTTAAAAGCTAATATATGTAAAGTATAAGAAGGGGTGTAGAGTGTTAATAGAGCAAAATTAAAATTTGTTTTACAAGTACATCGATGACAGTGCTCAGAAGTCTTCATACACTCCATCTGCATCACTTGTATTCTGCTGACTCAGCCATTTTCTTTGTATGAGCTTTTTGTTAAAGAACTTCCCCTGGGACGCAAAGAACAGGATGGGATGGAACTGTAGTTGGCATAGGCAGGAAGTTCAAAGGAATGTCACCATATTATCGCAGTCATCCTCTACGTCTTGGCTAGTCATTAAAACTCTGTAAGGAAAAATGGGGTGGGGAGATGTCCGATTTGGGTGGGATTTTCATCCTGCTTTAACCACATCTCAAGATAAAAAGATTAAAGGACTAATATTTTTTGCTTAGTAACAGAAGCATAATTCATAGCTCCATTTAACCATGCAACTTGTCTGAGAACTATTTGGCCTTGCAGTTAAGACACAAGAAGGATTGAAGAGTCAGAACTCGATGTGCTAATTGGAGAGTATAATTATTGTGCTTGCTCCAGAATACATTTATATTAAAAAGAAGCAGCGTAAGCCGAGTCATTGAGACTTATATTAGCAAACATTAAAGGGGTTATCCAGGGCTCTTAGTTTTTAGGCCCATAGTAAAAAAAACAAACAGGCAGGTAGTTGGAAACAGAGGTAATCACCTGCCCGTTCTACCTGGCGCCGACTCAGAGTAGCCACCAACCACTCCTTTCAGCAATTCAGCTGCTCCAAGTCAACAGAGCAGCTCTTCCTCTTCTGGGCTGCTCAGTCGATGGGCATGACTGCTGATGTCATGCTGATTGACAGCTGGCTCCGCGCAGTTAGTCAGAGGGGAGCTGGCTGTCAATCAGCATGACATCGGCAGTCACGCCCCATCAACAGAGCAGAGCGGAAAATAATCACCGGCAGGAGTGGTCTGTGACTGCTCTGTGCTGTGAGACATCGGCGCAAGGCACAACATGCGTGCCAATAGAAACTACCTGCCTGTTAGTTCTTAGATCCGTAGTAAAAAAAATGATATATTCCTTGATAACCCAGTTAACTAAGGCTATGTTCACACATTGCATTTTTGCTGTGTTTTTTTTTTTTTTTGTTCTGCAAGCAAAACTTGCTCTTTGACATTAAAAAAGCAGGTTTTGATGAGTTTTTGCTTTGTTTTTTACTGCGTTTTTGCCAGGGTACATTTGTCTCTTGTGCAAGCTGATAAAAAATAACCTGATTCAAATTCCTCAGGTTTTGGCAGTGTTTTTCACCCATAGAAAGCAATGGGTAGTGCAAAACGCTCCAAAAATGCAGTTATCCCGTTTTGCTATGTTTTTGAAGCGTTTTTGCACTACCCATTGCTTTGAAAAAACGCTGAAAGAAGTGGCATGCAGCATTTTGCAAAAACCCAGCTATTTGACAAAATAGTCAGGAAAAAAAAAACATGATGTGTGCATGAGATTTCTGAAATCTCATAGACTTTCCTGGTACTGTAAAACACAGCTGAAAATTTGCATAAAAAAACTCAGCAAAACAACGCTGCAAAAACGCATCATGTGAACATAGCCTAACTACTGGCTTTTGGTTATTGGCTATGACTTGGGCACTCTGAAATACTGTAGTGGTGCAGGTCAAAATTAAAATTACTATAATATCTATATGGTATAATCAACTTAGTTCTGAGCATACACATGGCATTATGCCAGAATAATTGTACGTGATTGGTCAGTTTGAGCTTTCAGATTGTAGGACGTCAGGGGCAGACACACCATCATTGCAACTTGTGCAGTTACACAAGGGCCCAAAAAGTAAAGGGGCCACTGTCACAGACACATGAAGGGCATCACTGCCTTGTAAAGGTCCCGTATACTGTTCTTAGACAAGGGTCCTCTTCTGTCTGTGTCCGCCCCCGTTGGATGTAATTTTCACTTATGCTTTGACAGTCATGAAATATCATGAAGAAGGTCGTAATGTACCTGTAAGGAAAGCGTGCTGTTCTTTAGCCTGATCTGTTTATAAGTGTTTTCTTCCAGAAGTATTATGGCCCTATAAAGTAAAAGGAACAGATCGCTAAACTCTCTATTCTCTACTGCTTTATGAACACGTCCGGCACGTCATCCACAATGAACACTTGAAGCCAGTAACACCGTCAGCAGAATTCACCACTACATACTTTCCCTGTAATCAATCATGGCAAGTTCATACAGAGGAATTGTTTTTGTCAAAACAAAAAAAAAGAGTGAAAAAGTGAAGCACGGAGAGCAGTGCAAACAGGTTACACTTACTTTTCTAACTTTGCCTTAGGAACAAAGGAATCAGCCTAGAAACAGAAGGAGCCAATAGAAGGTCGGACAGACAGGTGTGCGCCACCAGGAAGGAGGAGCACTAAAAGTATAACTCTGACAACCTTAGTAACAAGAGCTATTAATAAACTGAAGAAAACTTCCTTAATATTTGAGTTAGCTGAACTGTGAACATTCTGCCGCGTGGATAAGAATCTCAAACAGTCCATATCTTTCTTATGTATTTGCTATGAGCTTCATTGAGATATTAACCCCTGCAGGCTGCTGAGATCCCTTCAGTAAGGTCTTTAGTTATAAATCAATAAGTTAATGAATAACTAAATGACGTTTGTAAAACTAAATAGCATTCAAAGGATAAATGATCAATATATTCCCACACAACCCCTTTAAACAACAGGTAATTTTCTGAAGAAACACAGAATTTTTTTTATTCGTGCCTGCCCTTGTTATTGATGAAAAAGGTGAATAACAATGGAAAAAATAATGCCGCTATGTCTCCAACAAGTTTCAGCCTGTTTGCTATATGTTGACTGTGTACGTACATTGGAATACAATGCTCACATTATACATCTGTGCAAATATTTGCATGAATTTAATGAACGCCAATGTATCATGTTTGTCACATTTACAGGTGAAAAACTATCAGCAAGACTTAGAGGATAATTGCATAAATCTGCAATTTAAAGGGAATCTGTCTGCAGGTTCTTGCTATGTAATCTGAGGACAGCGTGAGGTAAGGGTTAAAATACAGAATTCAGGGATGTATCACATCAGATTGTGTGCTGTTGTTTACTTACACTGAAGGTTTTACCACTAGGACATTATCATTGCTGTGACCAGCCGCCATGTGCCAAGGCGTCTGACCACTCACCCTCCTGTGATAAGCAGCTCACTATTAATAGACAATGTACATAGAGAGCCTAGTGTGGGTGGGGTTAGCTTAATCAGCTCTGCTTCATGATACATCTAAAAACTCTGATTGTGTTAGAACCGCTGCACCCAGTAATCTAAACATCATTGGATTCAGGGTGTCTTTCTCTACATCATAATACTCTCAGATGAGGTAGCAAAACCCTGCTGGCAGATTCCCTTTAATGTCTCATAGGTTTGGGTTCACTCACCATGATCTCCACCTATTGGGAGACAAGGGGCCCGTTGTCACCTGTTGTAGAATCACTGAGGATCCAAGAAGGCCGAGAAAGCCTTATGTATCACACGTTGTTGCCATTTACTATATATTATCCTTGGAAAACCTTTTAATAGTCTCATACTACTTCTATCTCCGCCATTCACAACTAAACCTAATTAATACAAGGGCACAAACTGTTTATTCCTCTCTACAATATTATAGTACTGAATTTTAACATAGCTTTTGTATTTATGTATTTATTTTCTTTATTTATTAACTTATTGATTTATAACTAAAGACCTTGCACGTGCTTCTCACTAAATTAGAATATCATCAAAAAGTTAATTTATTTCAGTTCTTCAATACAAAAAGTGAAACTCATGTATTATATAGAGTCATTACAAACAGAGTGATCTATTTCAAGTGTTTATTTCTGTTAATGTTGATGATTATGTCTTACAGCCAATGAAAACACAAAAGTCATTATCTCAGTAAATTAGAATATTTTATAACAAAGGCTTGAAAAATGTTTGTAAAATTTGAAATGTTGGCCCACTGAAATGTATGTTCAGTAAATGCACTCAATACTTGGTCGGGGCTCCTTTTGCATCAATTACTGCATCAATGCAGTGTGACATGGAGGCGATCAGCCTGTGGCACTGCTGAGGTGTTATGGAAGCCAAGGTTGCTTTGATAGCAGCCTTCAGCTCGTCTGCATTGTTGGGTCTGGTGTCTCTCATCTTCCTCTTGACAATACCCCATAGATCCTCTATGGGGTTAAGGTCAGGCGAGTTTGCTGGCCAATCAAGCACAGTGATACTGTTGTTTGTAAACCAGGTATTGGTACTTTTGGCAGTGTGGACAGGTGCCAAGTCCTGCTGGAGAATGAAATTTCCATCTCCAAAAAGCTTGTCGGCACAGGGAAGCATGAAGTGCTCTAAAATTTCCTGCTAGACGGCTGCGCTGACTTTGGTCTTGATAAAACACAGTGGACCTACACCAGCAGATGACATGGCTCATCAAACCATCACTGATTGTGGAAACTTCACACTAGTCCTCAAGCAGCTTGGATTGTGTGCCTCTCCACTCTTCCTCCAGACTCTGGGACCTTGATTTTCAAATGAAAATTGGAACTCTGGGACCTTGTGGAGTGTGTCAATGACTGCCTTCTGGACATCTGTGAAGACAGCAGTCTTCCCCATGATTGTGGAGCCTACTGAAACAGACTAAGGGACTTTTTTAAAAGCTTCGGAAGCCTTTGCAGGTGATTTTTGTTAATTATTCTAATTTACTGAAATAAAGACTTTTGTGTTTTCATTGGCTGTGACGCGCCCCCTGGGCCGCGTGGGGAACCCGGAACCGGGCCCTTTTTGTGGACGCTGGGGGTTGTAGTCACCGTGGCGGCGACTCGATCCCGTGGCTCAGGGTGGTCAAACCGGTGGCAGTCTATTTATGGGGTTTTTATGGTTTAATGTCCGACTACGCCACCCGTGGATTGTGGTCAGTGCGAACCGCCGCTGCAAGGCAGACCGCTGGGGCTGATGGTGTATGCAGCTGAGGTCGTGTAACTCCCCACGGGAGGAGTGCAGCCCCAGGGCAGTGTAGTAGATGGTGGGGGTGATAGTGCGGGCGTCCCAGCACTAGTAGTGCTGTATGCGGTGAGAAAGCACAGAGACAAGGTATTGCAGTTCAAGTTCTTTACTCACAGTTCTCATCCAAGTCACTTATGCGCAGGTAGGACCGCCCGAGCCGTGCTGTGTCCACCAGGCAGGGGGCTCGATCAACCCCCAGGCAATTCCGGAGTGTGGCACAGGACTCCCTTCTATCCTTTCGTCAGCCATGCCCCACCAGTGACACTACTTCTGTCCAGCTGCCTCGGGTCTTCTCTTGGGAGGCTGGATGTCCACTTCCCTGACCCTACGTGGTGTGCGTTTCTAGTAGGTGTAGTGAGGGGTCGCACCAGTAAATGGTCATGACCGCCGGTCCTTGGCTGAGGATTAGTCGCCTCCACCAACTTGGGATCTGGTACCCTGTTCTGCAAACCCATCACCCGCAATCTCCTGGGTCCTTAGGGTTCCTTCTGTTTCCGTGTCTCTGGGCCTCTCTTGGTGTTCTGTTCCTTCTTACTTTCCTTTCTGTTCCTTTCTGTTTCCATTCCTCTCCTCTGGCTCTGGCCTCCACTCCAGGCCTGCCTCGTGGAGCTGGGCCCAGACTGAGCCACAGCTCCCTGTCAGCCCTCTCTGGCTGAACTCCTTCTCTTCTCCAACTCTCTGCACTCTCTCCCCTGAACTAAGATGGTGCTCACCTTTTATACCTCCCTCTCTATGTATGAGCCCGGGTGACTTGCAACCAATGGGCTCCTACTTATGCTCAGAAACCGTCCCCTCCTGTTCCTACATCACTGGGTTTTCCTCCCCCCTCCCCACTCCAGCCAGGGACAGATTCTGTCGTGCCTGCATTACTGTACTAATGGGTGCACCGTTGAGCTGTCCCCCGAAAATGGGGTGTGTGTGATGCATGCAGCTAACTGAGTCCCGGTCCACACACCATCCTTACCCGGGAGTGGGATATCACACCTCTGGTTGAGGTGCAATACCTCTGTAGCGACCGAACCCTCGGGGCGCTACAGCTGTAAGCCATAATCATCAACATTAACAGAAATTAACACTTGAAATAGATCACTCTGTTTGTAATGACTCTATATAATATATGAGTTTCACTTTTTGTTTTGAAGAACTGAAATAAATTAACTTTTTGATGATATTCTAATTTAGTGAGAAGCATTTGTATTTAGAATATGCCATAAATGCCTGGTAGACATTGGTCTAAGCCATTGACACTCTGATCACTGATTTCCTTGCTGCTGCAGTCATTGGAAAGGTGAGTTCATTAGAAAGGTGGCCATACTTTTTCCGTGCTATAGATCCTTTATTCATTTCTCTATTAAATAAACTTGAGGTCTCTCATGCATATTAATGTAGGCTGGGTAACTTGGAGTGTCCTCCTTCTAGGGCATATGTGTCAAACTCTGGCCCATGGGCCAAATCAGGCCCTCAGAGTGATTATATTTGGCCTGCGACTCCAGAACCACCACCCCTATGTGGGACCATTTTTCTGCCTCGAGGACTTTGTGGGGCCCATGATATTGTATGGAGGACTATGTGGGGCCCATTATACTGTATGGAGGACTATGTGGGGCCATTATACTGTATGGAGGACTATGTGTGGCCATTATACTGTATGGAGGACTATGTGGGGCCATTATACTGTATGGAGGACTATGTGCAGCCATTATACTGTATGGAGGTCTATGTGGGGCCCATTATTCTGTATGGAGGACTATGTGGGGCCCATTATACTGTATGGAGCACTATGTGGGGCCCATTATACTGTATGGAAGACTACGTGGGGCACATTATCCTGTATACTGGTTGACCCGTGACTTTGTCCAAGTTTTCATTTTGGCACTGTGTTTCTTTGAGTTTGACATCCCTCTTCTAGGGTGTACTAATAGGCTGTAAGCCAAACACTGTGCATCACACGTGTGACTGGCACCCTATGAAAGCCTTTTCTGTGTGGATTTATAATACTAGGCAACTGCCCCCTCCATGGATGGTAGGTTTGTGAGTGGCTGTTTTATTAGTATTTTGAACCTGTGCTGCCTCAGCCTTTATCGTGGGGGTTGTGTGCATCTTGTAGTGCATTAGTATTGTGATCTGCTGTTGGTAAGTAAGACTATCTAAAAGAAGTAACATGCCCACCCATCCAGCTGCTTGACACTGTAGTTTAAAATAAAGAGAAAAGGTGAAAAAAAAAAACAATGGCAAAGACACTTTTTCCTAAAGACCACCAGTGTTTTCCTAAAATTGCTTTGCCTAGAAAAACTCTGGGACTGCTTCCTGAAAAGAAAGCGTTGTGTGCATGTACCCCTAGCCCTCAGGCTATGTGCCCACGATGCAGAAATGAAGCAGAAAATTTCTGCAGCATTTCTGCATCTCCCTGGCAGAAAAAACACATGCAGATTGTGCATGCGTTTTTCCTGCAGAATACATGCGGATCCACATGCGGGTTCACATGCGTTTCCGCATGCAGATTGACAAGCACTTTCCAGGCGATAGCATCACTTGGAAAGTGCTTGACAACTAGGTCACACTGTATAAATCCATACAAACAGCATGGATTTATACAGTGTGACCGTAAAAATTAAAACAAATAAAGCTATACTCACCCCCTAGGCCCCGGCGTGGCTGCAGCGCTCCTTCCTGTCTGGTTCCTGGATGCCGGCATATCGCGAGACACAGCGGTGAAGGGCCTGCGGTCACATGACTGTGACGTCACCGCAGGTCCTCAAGCGATGACGGCATTCAGAGAGAAGCCGCCGGACAGGTTAATATAACTTTATTTGTTATTTTATTCTTTTTTTACAGGTAGAATGGTACCCAGGTCTGGATGAGAGTCTTCTCTCCTCCAGAAATGGGTACCATCCGCACATAGAGACGCATAGAAGCCGCTTGTAGAAATGTACAGTCGCGGTTTCTATGCGTTTCAATGCAAGTCAATGGCGGGAGTTCCGCTGCGCTACCGCAAAATTAAATGACATGCTGCGGATTTTTGTACGCAGCATAAACGCTGCGGAAAAATCCGCAGCATGTGCATAGAACATGCGGAATCCCCTTGGGGACCATGGGGTGCGGATTACCTAGCGTTTCACAAGCGTCTATGCTGCGGAAATTCCAACAGCATAAACGCTTGAAAAACGCTACGTGGGCACCCAGCCTCATTCAGACATCAGTTTTTCTAGTATGAGAAGTCTATGGGTCCATGAAAAAATTGGACAGCCATCTGTTTGATATGAGAAGGTTGAGAAACCTCCATCAGTTATTTGGTTTCTTTTTATCCGAGAAAATGAAGATGAAGCTCTGTCCAAACTCCAGTGATAAAAACTGACACTAACCAAACTCATATAAAACCATGATAAAAAAAAAACCCACTGATGAAACGCAGACTGTTTTTTGGGTATGAGAAAAATCAGTGATATCTGAATGAAACCTTACTGTGTAAATGTACAGATCGTAAACTCGTTGCTGGAGTGAACATAAAACATAACCTTTTTTTTGCACTTTACTTAAAATGTAGTAAGAGAATTATGTTAAGTCTTGAAATGGGTTAGACAGAAGCGTTCTTTCTGACATTTTCCTTGAACATACTGTAGATGGGTCTCCTGGGACTTTATTGTGGCTTGACCTGATCTGAGTACACCTTGCTGACTTGACATGTGCATACAGTGTACAGTACACGCTCTCCTACAGCTTCCTGTGTGTCTGTCTACAACACCCACTCCTTAGCTGATATTTCAGTGCCATATCGCTACTTCCCTTTCAGATCATACTTTTTTTTTTTTTTGCAGGTGGAAAAAGCAGTTGCCAGCAGACTCACCTACTCTTTCCATCCTCTTCAATACAGTTCTTTTATTGTCTCTGCACACTTTACATCTATGCAGCTGATTATTAAAAGACAAAAGTTAAAAGGAACCTTGAACCATGAAAATACAGTCTAATCTACAAGCAGTATGTTATAGAGCAGGGGGAGCTGAGCAGATTGATATATAGATTTATGAGTAAAGTCTCAGTATAACCTGTGTTTACATCATTTATACTCTGTTCTTTCTGGGTTTTCAGTCCAGTGGGCGGTCCTATTAGTGACTGACAGCTTTCCTTGTATAAGAGTGCATACAGAAGTAGCTGTCAGTCACTGATAGGACCGCCCACTGGACCGAAAAGCCCAGAAAGAGCAGAGGTATAAATGATTACTGCACAGATTATACTGAATCTTTTCTCACAAAACTATAGATGAATCTGCTCAGCTCCCCCTGCTCTATAACATGGTGCCTACAGATTGAAGAGCATTTTCATGGTGACAAGTTTTCTTTAAGGATAGTTGAAAACATATTGTAAGTAACACATTCAAACTGTCCTTACTCATTAGATTCAAGTCTGATGGGATTTGCTGATAATCTAATGTGTATGGGGAAATTTAATCAGCCCTGTTAAGAAAAAAAATATTCAGTAGAGATAGATACCTGCAAACTGCACTGCTGCTATCTCATGTGTCTGGCCTGTTTTACTTCTGCGCAAGGCTCTACTCACAGAGGATGTGTTAAGGGATCTATTCTACCTTTGGCTTTTAAACAGGAATTAAATCACAGAAATTGAGCGAAGAAACAGATACCCAATTATTTAATTTGTAGGAACGTTTTTCTTCAAAAGTCTCTTTGGTTAGGCCATGTTAACGGTAATCAAAATATATCCCACATATACGGTATAATTTCTTTGGTTCTTTGGTACTATATTATATATAGTACTTTCAGGAATGTAGTGTATATAATTTATTTAAAGAAACATGTCCTTCAGTACCAGCTTCTCATATCCACAATTTTATTTGGACTATAAGATGCACCAGACCATAAGACGCACCCCAATTTTGGGGGTGGAAAATAGGAAAAAAATATTTTTTATAAGATGGGGGTCCATCTTATAGATTGAATAGGTATGGTATCTTACCTGGGGGGCGGCGGAGCGGTGGTCACAGAAGTCAGGGTACTTCAGAAAGCTGGCAGAAATATGTTGTGGACCCTGGGTGTGAGAAGGCGGTGCTCCAGCAGTGGGGAGTTGCAGTGCTGGTGGAGCAGGATCGCAGGGTCCTCTGTTCCCGCTCTCCCTCTGGAACCTGGCAGCAGAAGAGGTGAGATGCTGCTGTCTGTCTGGCTGTAAGGCTGTCTGTCTGTGAGGCCGTCTGGCTGGCTGTGAGGCTGTCAATGAGGCTGAGCAGAGTGCACTGCTTTCCGGTGGCTGCGGCCATCTTCCTGAAGCCGTGATCTACAGGAGAATGGCCCCCGAGATCCCAGTCTGTGCATGCGCTGACTCGAGTGGCCATTTTCCTGTAGATCACGCTTCAGGAAGATGACCGCAGCCACTGGAAAGCAGCGCATGCCGCTCTGCCTCACCGCTGACAGCCAGACACCGGCGCCAAAACATCTCACCTGTTCTGCTGCTTCCGCCGCCGCCGGATTCCTGAGGCAGGGAACGGAGGGCCCTGCGATCCTGCTCCACCACCACCGCTACTATCCGGTAAGCTTACGTTCAGACCATAAGATGCACCCCAATTTTCCTCCCAAATTTGGGGTGAAAAAAGTGTGTCTTATGGTCTGAAAACTACGGTAGTTGTTTGATGCAGAAAAAGTCAAAACAAACCTGATTAAGATATTGTGGACAGTTTTGCCTCATGAGAGGAAAAAATCCTTACCGATGCCACAAAAGATCAAAAAATAAACCATTTGATAAGTCACCTTAAGGAAAAACTCTTATATTGAACATGCAATACTATCTTCTGGTAACAAGGTATAAGGCAGGAGGAGCTGAACAGATTGATATATAATTTATTAGAAAAAAATTCTGTGTAAACTGTAATTTATTGATCAAAGGGTCTGGTCATTCTTGGCTTAGGAGTCCAGTGGGTGGTCTCACTGAATGGTTAACAAGCTTATATCTGGGTGTAAAATCACTGCATAGGACCACCCACTGGACTGCTAAACCCAGAATGAATTTTAGATTAATAAATTACAAGGCATATTGAACTTTTTCCTACAAATTATATATCAATCTAATCAATTCCTTCTCATATACAACATGCGGTCTGCAGATTAGGCTCCATTTTCAACATGACAGGCTTCCTTTAAATTGATTCCACCCTTTCAGCTTTCTTTACTAAATCATGTTAAAAATTATACCTTCTCCAGGTCCTGCCCTGCATATCCACCATTGTTCCTGTAATTGTTTACAGGCTACAGCAATCTGGCCATATCGGCAGCACTACAGCCAATCACTGGACTCAGCGGCTCCGCCAATGTAGGCCCAGTGTTTGGCTATAGTGCTGATGAAATGACTTTGCCTGATCACACAGGTCCTGGCTGACATACGCAGAAAACAGCAATTCCTGCCCTAAAATAATACATGTACGTAATTAGTATGCGAGCTTGCTGAAAGCCATAAAAAATGAACAACAATGCCAGAATTGCTGAGTTTTGTTTATCCTGCCTAAAAGAATGAAATATAAGGTGATAAAGTTGTTGTGGAAAAAAAACAAATTACTAGTTTGACATCGCCATAATCATTCTGACCTGGAGAATTAGGTTGTATAGTTAGGCTATGTGCCCACGATGCAGAAATGCTCCGGATTTTTTCCTGAGCGTTTCTGCATCCCCCTGGCAGAAAAAACACATGCGGATTGTACATGCGGATTGTACATGCAGATTGTACATGCGGATTGTACATGCGGATTGTACATGCGTTTTTCCTGCCAGGGACATGCGGATGTGAACCGTTCTTCACATGCATTTCCGCATGCCTTTTGACAAGCGCTTTCCAAGCGATTTTAGCATCACTTGGAAAGTGCTTGTCAACTTGGTCACACTATATAAATCCATGCAAACGGCATGGATTTATATAGTGTGACCCCAAAGAATGTAAAAAAATAAATCTATACTTACCTTCCGATGGCCCCGCAGTCTTGCTGCGCTCCGTCCTGGCTTGCCGGCAGCTCGCGGCGGTACACTGAAGGACCTGCCGTCATATGACTAAATGACGTCAGCGTAGGTACATAAGTCCACCGTGATCTGACGGCATGCGGAGACAAGCGCACCGCGGGCCATCAGAAGGTAAGTATCATATTTATTTTTTATTTTATTCTTTTTTTCACAGGTTCTATGGTACCCGGGTCCGTAGGAGAGTCTCTTGTCCTCCAGACTCGGGTACCATCTGCACATTGAAACGCTTGGATTCCGCATGTACATATACAGTGATGCGTAATCCATGCGTTTCAATGCAAGTCAATGGCGGCGAAAACGCAGCGCTTCCGCAAAATAATTGGTAGTGCTGCGTTTATTTCCGCAATGATAATCCCCAGCGGAAATTTCCGCAGCATTTGCATAGCACATGCGGATTATCATTGGGGAACATGACAGACTTTCTACCAAGCGTTTTTTAAGCGTTTCTGCAGTGTTTTTGCCGTTGCGAAAACGCATTGTGGGCACACAGCCTTAAATGAATAGTGTAATTTAAAACTACAACTCATCTAGCAAAAAAAACCAAACCTTCATATACTGTAGCTATATCGAGAGAAGAATAAAAAACAAAATTGCAAAAATGAAAAATTGCCGGGGAGTGAAGGGGTTAAATAACTGTCAATCTTATATATTCCTAAAAGAAGAACTACCTTTATATTCTATAGCCTTTTCTATAGGATTACTAGTTAGTCAGCACATGGACTCACAAAATCATGTTGTTGTCCCTTTTACTCTAGATAACAGAATGCTCTTCTCTATTTTGTGTTTTTCTTTTTTTTTCTCACTGTGTAAGTGCCCACACCCAAATAAGAATACATATGTTATTTTATAACCCATGTATCATGTAGTCACATATAAACACTGAGTGTATCATATTTTCTAAAAGACATGTTAAATTACACATGGAAATTACAGAAAAAAATGTTTTATAGCCACTTGTATACTTGTATGGCTAATCCTGATCATACGATGCAGGCTATCTTCTATTAAACAACAGATACATTGTAAGTAGATGTTGGCCTTCTTTCAAGATGTATTATATAAAATATATTTTCAAAGTTTTTATAACATTTTACATAATGCCTCCAAGGATAAATGAAATACAAGCTGGAAGTAATAAAAAAGCTATTTACAGAGAACTGCTTATATCATTTTACAGAATATTCAGTTTTATGACATTTCTAAAATATTTGAAACTTCCTAAATCGTATAGAAACACAAACCTTTGAGACAATGATAATAATAATAAAAAAATTATCTATTGGGGTTGCGGCTGTTTTAAAGGAGTTGTCCAGGTTTGGGATGAAAATCTGTTGACACTCTGTGTCACAGAAGACTTCAGAATCCTCTTAGTGTGTGCATTGCACATTGTGAGGATTCTCTGGTGTCTGCGGCAAAAGTGGGCAGTCACGTGACCTCAAGTATGCAATTTGCATACTTCCTGCCACATTCCAACTAGACAAGCTCGAACTCGCTTGTACAAGTGACTTGTATGAGGCTGAGAAAGTCTAGTCGGCATGTGATTGCATGTATGCAAATTGCTGCTGGTACTAAAGAATCCTCACAGTCTGCGGTGTGCACGCTGTAGGGATTCAAAATTTTGCAGTCACATAGAGTGATTGCAGACTTTCATCCCAAACCTGGTCAACCCCGTTAAGTTGTAGTGTGCGTACTTCCATTGCATATGACTATGCCTACAGGAAGTCTCTACCAATTTAGCCAATAGGCACTTCTGAACACAATTACTTCAGATAGCAAATAGTAGGTTTTATATTCTCATTTATATTGAGAACTCAGGATTTCGACTGATGTAAATTCACTCATATGAATATACTGAAACCTATACTGGTTGTCTCAAATTGCTTTGAAAAGTAGTCTTTTTATGGGTTTTTCTTCCCTAAGGTGGCCAGTTTGTATAATTTATTGCGAAGCTGAAAATTTGTAGCAGGAAGTCTCTTTATAATAGGGTGATCTGCCCAAAGCGGCGAGCTTTTGGAAAAGTTTCATTATATATTTAAAGTGGTTTATGAGTGCTCTATAGCTGAAGCTCAACTATTGTATAATGAAAATCTGTTGGATGTAGAGAGGCTGAAAACTTGTCCTGATAACTCCACTAACACAGTTCAGACAGTTACCAAGCTGTGCCGATGTGTTGGACATACAGTGGTTTGTGAAAGCATTCACCCCCCCTAGGCATTTTACCTATTTTGTTACATTACAACCTGTGTTTAAATATTTTTGTAATCCAATTTGTGTGTGATGAATAAGCACTAAATAGTCTAAGTTGGTGAAATGAAGTGAGAAAAATCTAGGCATAAATTAAATTTATGGGATCAAATAACTAAAAATTGGCATGTGCATATGTATTCACCCCTTTTGTGATGAAGCCGCTAAAAATCTCTGGTGCAAGCAATTACCTTCAAAAGTCACATGCTTAGTGAAAGGAAGTCCACCTGTGTGCAATCCAGGTGTCACATTGTCTGTCAGTATATACACACCCTTTCTGATAGGCCACAGAGGCTGCAACACCATTAAGCAAGAGGCACCACTAACCAAACAACACCATGAAGACCAAGGAGATCTCCAAACAAGTCAGGGACAAAGCTGTTAAGAAGTACAAGTCAGGGTGGGTTATAAAAAAAATATCCCAATCTCTGATGATCCCCCAGAGCACCATCAAATGCATTATCATAAAAAGGAAAAAACGTGGTACCACAACAAACCTGCCAAGAGAGGGCTGCCCACCAAAACTCTCAGCCCAGGCAAAGAGGGCATTAATCAGAGAGGCAGCACAGAGACCAAAGGTTACCCTGAAGGAGCTGCAGAGTTCCCAAGCAGAGACTGGAGTATCTGTTCATACAACCACAATAAGCTGTAAATCCCATAGAGGTAGCCTTTATGGAAGAGTGAGCAGAAAAAAGCCTTTACTTACACACAAAAATTGTAAGGCTCGTTTTGAGTTTGCAAAAGGCATGTGGGAGACTCCCCAAATGTATGGAGGAAGGTGCTGTGGTCAAATGAGACCAAAATGTAACTTTTTGGCCACCAAGGTAAACGCTATGTCTGGTGTCAAACCAACACAGCTCATAAACTTAAGCACACCATCCCCACAGTGAAACATGTTGGTGTCAGAATTATGCTGTGGGGATGTTTTTCAGCAGCAGGGACAGGTGTTGGAGGCCGCAGGCAGGCAGGAGACCTGGAAGCAGTTAGCAGAGGTAGTGAAGGCTGCAGATAGCAGAAGTGCTGGAGGCTGCAGGCAGACAGGAGACTGGGAAGCAGGTACCAGAGGTACTGGAGGCCGCAGGCAGACAAATGACCAGGAAGCAGGTAGCAGAGGTACTGGAGGCTGCAGATAGCAGAGGTGTTGGAGGCCGCAGACAGGCAAGAGACCTGGAAGCAGTTAGCAGAGGTACTGAAGGCTGCAGGTAGCAGAGGTACTGGAGGCCGCAGGCAGGCAGGGCTAGGGAACACTAAAAGTCTGAATACCAAGACACGGGTGTGAGTCTTTGTAGGCCTTATATAAGCCCAGGCAGACAATCATATGTGAGCACGCCAGGCTACCTGCAAAGCCTGACATGGAGCAAAACAGCAGACTGAGGTGAGGGGGAGCAAAGCCTGGATCCAGGACAAGGGTGTAACTTGTACATTTATTGTTTTTTTCCCACTATTTCAATTAATAAAATGTTTACAAGTTTGGTATCATTGTAATTACACTGTCCTGGAGAATTATGTTTCCAGGTCATTTTTACCAAGCAAAGAACACCGCAAAAAGAAAATCAAAAACTACTGCAGAAGGTTTTTTTTCACCATTTCACAGCACTTAGTCCCCCCCGTTTTTCAGTATATTATATTGTAAAATGAATGGCGTTATTCAAAACTATAACTTGTCCCGCAAAAAAACAAGCCCTCCTACGGCTATGTCAACAGAAAAATAAATAATCTATGGCTCAGGAAGAATAGGAGGAAACGATAAAGGTATGAAAATGAAAATTGGCCATGGCAGAAAGAGGTTAAAAGGATAATCCTAGAATAATTGATAGTTGATTGTTCAACATGATTGGCCAGTTTGCGTGCCTGTAATATGGACTAAAATGTGTACAGCTGCATCTATGTAATGATTGTTCAACAGAAAAATGGTTGTTCAACCCTCAACCTACTTCATTCCATTGTGTGTCTACATTAAGGTTTTATCAGCATGTATGAGGTTTCCGCACTTGACATGACCTTATGTAATCTTATTTATTTACTTTACACAACGAATCAATAGATATAAGGATTATAGCCTAACATGTTTTTCTCCTATATTTCTCATTGACTTGGCTGCATTGTGTACAAGTAAATTCTCTTTGCTTGACGGCCACACCTTGGTGTTTTCTACTTGGACTTTGGGTTCACCTACATGGCAGTGTCATGGCATAATTAAAGCAAGGAACAAATAAACTATGGTTACCAGCTGCAAGACTAGGACACATTGTCCCCATCATAGCGTGAAAACTAACATGTTTTGTAGCTTAATTTAAGCATTACATGACCTCACAAAAAAACTCTATTGATTTTAGGGGTAATTATACTTCAGATGCAATATTTGTGTAGTCTGACAAACCCAACATTGAAAAAAGTCCGATAAAAGACTGTAAACTGGCTGCCTCAAGACGTAAACAAAATGCAGAAAAAATATAAATCGTACATAAGAAATAAAAAATCGAATATCTGACTTTAATGTACTGGTGTAACAGTTGTGCCTTCTTATTCTGCTACTTGTTGTATATGACATTTATAGAACAAAACAGATGGCAGATAGAAAACCAGCAAAAAATAATGAGTTTTCCAGATGAAGCCAGCACCAGGGACTAAGGGAAGGAACATTGGCTAATCAAACCAAACTCCATTTCTGGCATGGGTGCTGATCACTGGGTGTGTTGTTGATTGTGGACTTTGGTGGACACTGAGGTCCCGATTCATCATAGCTTTTACTACAGAAAACTTGGCGTAAATTGCTTTGAAAAGTTGCAAAATATTTTGCGCGACTCAGAGCTGCACAAAAATGTTGCGACTTTTGGAGTTTTCATGCCAGTTTCGCTCTGCTTCTCCAAAATGAGCAGAGCTGGGGCAAGATGGGGAAGGGATGCCACCGCTCGTCCAATTTATAAGAAGCTGTGGCGTTTCTTATGCCAGAAACCTTACTCCAGACTTGAATGAGATTTTACCAAAGCACATGCAAGGCCTGTTAATGAATCTCATTCCAGCATGCACCCTCATCAAGACTAGCGTTAAAACCGCTGGTCTAAATGTATCGTGGCCTCAATTTTTCTTGCTCACATGGGTTCACGGTGGCTGCACTGCAGCACTATCAAAAATACACATATTGTTTTCTATTCCGAAAGATTATACTGTAGATAGAAGCTATATGTCACCCACCTGTCCTGAGTATCCTGGGTTCTGCTCCCTTCTCCTCGGTCCACTGCTCTCTGTTGTGCTCCACGTCAAGTTTTGCAGGTTGCCCTGCATGGATCTATAACATCATGTCCCTAGACCTATTTTAGGCCCATTGACACATACACATGTGTCTTGGGATTAAGACTCCTAGTCTTATGTTAGGTATGCTCCATCATCTGTGCTGTTTGTGTTTGCATTCATCCCTGCTGGGTTCCACTTCATCCATCCTGCTAATTCTAAAATACAGTCCTCACTGCCCACATGCCTACCTGCTTGCTTTATAATGCTTGGGCTCTGTGTGCCCATCTTAGAGGTTCCACCTCACCTGGCGAGCCTTAACACTATATGTGCAATAATGCTGAGTGATGTTTTACAAAGATAGTTGACATTAAAATGTATTTCTTCCTCAGTAGAACATCTAGATAAAAAATTCATGGACATAAGCAAAGATAGAGCACAACCAGTCGGAAAACCTGTTAGTTGTTATAAGGGTATGTGCACACGGTTGGTATTGGCAGCGCTTTGACCACAGTATACTTTATTCTGCGCTCAAAGCGCTGCACGCAGGTGAATCTGCATGCGTTCATTGTGTTGTGGATTCACCACATCCTATACATTGCACTGATGTAATTTCTCTTGCGGAGACTAGCGACTCCGCAAGAGAAATGACATGCTGCAGTCTGTAAAGATGCGCTGCATGTCCGTGTCCGTGGGTGAGCCGCAGATGCACGGAGACGCATAGTGGGTGTGGGATTTGTATAAATCCCATCCACATTGCTGTAACATCTGGCCGCTGCGGATTGCACACAGCACAAGTGTGCTGCGTCCAATCCGCAGCGATTACTGATTGTGTGCGCGTACCCTAAGAAAGAAGTATTAAAACCACCCAGTCATAAATGAGTTAATAATATAGGCATACTGGGTAAGAGAATTAAGGAATGTTTTCATCATTGAATGCGAACACATGCCTGGAGGTCAGTCTTAGGAACCGATACATCATTTGCCTTTTTTTAAGTAACTTTCCTTTTTTTGTAGTAGTAGTTGTATTCGTTGCTTATTTTTGCACCACGTTTTTAAAAATAGTGCATGCAGGTTGATAAATGTTATGCAAAATCAAAGAAGCTCTTTTTTTGTGCTTTTTTAGAGTGAAAGGGAATCTGACAGAAGGTTTTTGCTATGTTACGGAGGACAGAATGAGGTGGCAGTTAAAACACAGAATTCAACGATGTGTCACTTATCAAGCTGCGTGCAGTTGTTTACTTACAGTGAAGGTTTTATCACTAGGACATTATCACTGCCAGGTCTGATGTGCACTCGACTGCTAGTCCGACTCTGTCTTCCTTCTCTGATAAGCAGATCACTGTGTATAGCCATTGTATATACAGAGCCTGGTGTGGAAGGGATTAGCTTTGTCAGTTCTGCTGCATTGATAAATCTATAAACTCTGATTCGCTGTTCAACAAGGTTTTTGTTTCCTGCATGAAATTTTGTGAATCTAATCGGAAATGTCATGCTGAGTTCAGAAATAACTTCAGAATTGCTCTATCACGTAAGATTTTTGAGAAAAATGCAATTATATGTATGCATTGAATACTGTCAAATTCGTAGTGGCATGTGATATTCCGAATGCAAAAGTCAGCAACAGCGATCATGTTTAGAAATGTTTTGCCATTGATTTTCGTTTATAATCACGGTCTGATGATTCACGGACAAGATTTCAACAATAGTCACCCAGCATCGAGGAACTCCACCCCCCCTGGTACCGTTTCTCCATCTGGGAAATGTCTTGATGAAACCTTTCACCATGTTCATCACTTACAGCACCAAGGTTTGGTGGGAAAAAGTCAATGTGTGCATGAAGGAAATGTATTTTAAGTGACATGTTGTACTTCATTGACTTGTAGCCTGAAGAAGACTTTCAACCTGTTCTTCGATAGGTATCGAAGGGTAGACATTGCCATTGTGTAGCAAGACAGCCTTCAAACTTAAGACCGATGAATCAATGAACAGTCGCCATTCCCTTGGGTCATGGTCAACTCTAAGGACATAAAACAATCCAGTAATATCACTGCAAAAAGTGAGACTGTCAGCTTGACTGAAATATTTGGTCAAATCTTCAACAGATTCCACCCTTGCAACCTTGATCCAAGAAGCTCTGCCTGACTCTTTGATAAACCCAAATCTCTGACCAAATCTCTGACCAGATCGTTGAGTCCAGCTTTAGATATTAAACGTGGAGCAGTTGATATTGATGGGTTGACATCTGAATCAGCAGCAGCTTCCATCTCTAATGAATCAACCATCATTTCATCGTCATCTTCTATTCTCCACACCGGCGGGGGTTTTGGAACTGGCAGACTTTCATCGTGCGCCACTGGTCTAATTGCAGAAGCAAGGTTGGGATATTCAATAGACCTCCTGTTCTTAGAATTAAAAACAGATACATTTGTCATGCAGAAGTAACAGTCGGTTATATGGTCCTTCTGCTCCCTCCAGATCATTGGAATGGCAAACGGCAACAATGGTCGCACACCCTTCAGTCAAGACCTCAAACTCGTAGCGCAAGATGAGGAGCATATATGAGGAGCCCATGCTCTGTCTTGGTCACCAATTTTGCATCCAAAATATAACTCATACGCCTTCCTAACAACTGCAGTTATACTCCTTTTCTGGGCTTTAAGGGTATCATCTCCACATATATAACAAAAGAGGTCACTGCTATTGCAACATTGACGCGACTCGTTACTTATTAGCCAGTTTTGCTCCTTATGAAATTTTCTGCAAAATAGAAGAAACACATGAAGACTACAGTGTCGTTACTGCTGTTATTATATAATGCTACTTGGAAATAGACCAAAGTCTGACAGTTGTGTCTGGGCATGCCTGAGAGTGCACAACTAATGCAATACATGATTAGAGAGGGCTTAAGTGCCGTATATTATAATAAAGAGAGTCCATATTATGAATTTCATTGGTTATTTCTACCAAAAAATATACTTCTGAAATAAAAAGTTTAATATAAGTGCCAGTTTATTATGCACTATGTACAGTCCTTATCATTATAATCGTAAAATGAAAATATCTTGGAAATGGTATGTGCTACAGAAATTCTGATTACATTTCTGAAATCAGCGCCTCAAAATACATAAGGATGACATATTTTAAAACAGGAAACAGAAAAAAAGTTAAAATTTGTTGACCGTGACCGTGACCGTGACCCAGGGCGGTCAGTGCAAATGGGGTTATTTTTAGAAAGTTCGTGACACCACCTGTGGTGTCTGGTGAGGATCACCAGCGCTGCAACAGTCCTCTGAGGCAGATGTTAGGGCAGCTTGTGATGGGACGGCTCCCCACAGGTGGAGCAGGCCTCAGGGCAGTGAAGTGAGAGAGCGTGGGTTGCGCTGGGCGTTGTAGTGCAGGGGGGACAGTGGCGCCGATGAAAGAATGGACGGAGGCAGTACAGTGCAGTCATCCAAGATTTTACTCACAGTTCTCAAGACAGTCCACAGGTGCACTGTACAGGTGAAGGCCTCCCGCTTCGCGCTGCGTTCACCGAGCAGGGGTTCAATCCTTCCTCAGGCAGCTTGGGAATACCTGGCAGAACCCCACTTTCTCGTGTTCCTATTTTGACCATCTTCACACTGGTCTTTCTCCCTCCTGCTCTGCGCTGCCCACTCTCAATCCTGTTCGGGTACTCTGAAGTCCCTTCTGTCCGTCGGAGTTACACAGACTTGCTTGACCCTCAAGGGACTAGAATGCGGCTACGATCCCTCTGTCTTCTGACAGATGTGGGGCGTACGGGTGCCGTCCTGCACACGCCCTACCCCCTGGGATCCTTTCTTAGAACGGAGCCTACTCCCTGCTCCCCTCCTGGGCCTCCTGACTTGGCCCTACTTGTGGAGCAGAGCTCCTAATGAGATTCTGCTCCCAGACTGTTCTTCTGAACTGTCCCGAGTTGTTCTTCTGAACTGCGCTCTAGAACTATCTCACCACTCTCTGCCACCCTAAGATGGCTTCCCTATTTTATACTCCTACCAAAGTTCTCCCCTTAACTACTTCCTCCACCCACACCCACTACTGGTTCCCCCTACCTTTGGGTTCCCCCCACTCCAGCCAGGGTCAGGGCTCAGCAGCTGCGCTCTGCATGTTGCCCCTCCAGCCGGCCTGGAGTAGTGTAGTGTTGGATACAGGTGTTTGGGGTTCCGGGCAGCACTCCCACCTTACCTGAGAGAAGGAGACACCACACCTCTGAGTGAGGTGCAGTACCTCTGTGGCGACTGAACCCTCAGGGACGCCACACTCCCCCCTGGTAAAACACAGCACGTCCACGGACTGGAACAGAGTAAAACAGGGTATATTTGACATGCAAATTTTTTTTAGAATGCATTACATAGAAGATCATAAACACAACATTTCTTCCATTTATGGGAGGCTCTTCACTTTAAGAAAACACTATTTTAAACTTTCAACTAATGTACCCTTACGGGTGACTATGTACAGTTCTTAGTCCCACCTTCTGGACTAGTAGTGGGGTCCCCGCCTGGGGTAGGCCTGGTTCTTGCCGACTGACCCGGCCAGGTCATCAGCCTCAGGCTGCAGGGGCATGTCCTCTTCCTCCTCGACTCTGCGGCTCAGCTCCTGCACCTCTGCTTGGAGGAATTCGGCATCCTCCGGAGACAGCTTGCTTGTCGCTCCCTCCAGGGTGAGGGGGGGGCACTTACTGCTCCAGGCCAGAGGCGGAGGCTTGATCCTGGCTTCCGTCCATGCTGGCTGCCGGGTGCGGTCTGTCTAGACTGGTTAAGACCACACCCCGTCTCCATTCCTTTTCTCCTCCTCCTCTCTTCTTTCGGGGGCGGTCCCATGGCAATCTGCTGTCGGTCACTCCCTGTGACGGCCTCCCTGCCTTGACGGACACATCTATGCGGACAGTCACTGTTGCAAGGGGCAGGGTATGCTTTTGGCGCCATTCTGGGACCCGGCCCACGATGGGAGGTACCATATTGTTGTCTTTGATCACGCACATAATGGCGCCCGTTCTTCTGGGGCGGGCGCTACATTCAGTAACATAACACAGTTCTTTAGGCACACTTCACCCGCCGGTACGGGCTGGTCACGCATCCTGTTCGTGACGCCAGATCTGACGCGCCCCCAGGGCCGTGGGATACTCGGCAGCCGGGCCTCTGAATGCCGGTTGGCGGGGAATATCACGTGTGGCTGGCCCGGTCCATGACCAGGGCGGTCAGTGCAAAAGGGGTTATTTTTAGAAAGTTCGTGACGCCACCTGTGGTGTCTGGTGAGGATCACCAGCGCTGCAACAGTCCTCTGAGGCTGATGTTAGGGCAGCTTGTGATGGGACGGCTCCCCACAGGTGGAGCAGGCCTCAGGGCAGTGAAGTGAGAGAGCATGGGTTGCGCTGGGCGTTGTAGTGCAGGGGGGACAGTGGCGCCGATGAAAGAATGGACGGAGGCAGTACAGTGCAGTCATCCAAGATTTTACTCACAGTTCTCAAGACAGTCCACAGGTGCACTGTACAGGTGGAGGCCTCCCGCGTCGCGCTGCGTTCACCGGGCAGGGGTTCAATCCTTCCTCAGGCAGCTTGGGAATACCTGGCAGAACCCCACTTTCTCGTGTTCCTATTTTGACCGTCTTCACATTGGTCTTTCTCCCTCCTGCTCTGCGCTGCCCACTCTCAATCCTGTTTAGGTGCTCTGAAGTCCCTCCTGTACGTCGGAGTTACACAGACTTGCTTGACCCTCAAGGGACTAGAATGCGGCTATGATCCCTCTGTCTTCTGACAGATGCGGGGCGTACGGGTACCCCCTGGGATCCTTTCTTAGAACGGAGCCTACTCCCTGCTCCCCTCCTGGGCCTCCTGACTTGGCCCTACTTGTGGAGCAGAGCTCCTAATGAGACTCTGCCCCCGGACTGTTCTTCTGAACTGCTCTCTAGAACTATCTCACCACTCTCTGCCACCCTAAGATGGCTTCCCTATTTTATACTCCTACCAAAGTGCTCCCCTTAACTACTTCCTCCACCCACACCCACTACTGGTTCCCCCTACCTTTGGGCTCCCCCCATTCCAGCCAGGGTCAGGGCTCAGCAGCTGCGCTCTGCATGTTACCCCTCCAGCCGGCCTGGAGTAGTGTAGTGTTGGATCCAGGTGTTTGGGGTTCCAGGCAGCACTCCCACCTTACCTGAGAGAATGAGACACCACACCTCTGAGTGAGGTGCAGTACCTCTGTGGCAACTGAACCCTCAGGGGCGCCACACTAACATATGGGTAACAAAAACCATGCTCGCAGTGGCGAAGAAGTAGAAAAAAACTCAAAATAGGCACAGTTTAAGAAATAATATGCTGCAAAGCAAAAAAACGGCTAAAAAAAGTTAAAGTAGACAAAAAAAGTTGCAAATGCAATAATGAATTGGGTTCCAAAACTTTTGATATGTATGAGGGACACAGATGGCAAAGCTGATGACATTGTTTTAGCAAGAATCAGTAGTGCTATTTTTCATCCACACTGAATCTATCTTCAATGCTTTTATTCTTGCCTGAGAAAACGTTGCGTGCTACATTCCTTCTGGTGGTACATAATGCTATTGTCATGCTGGATGAAATGCACATTGTTGTTATAACATGTCAGCAAGTAAAAATCCCTTTCATCACTGTCAATAACATCTCTAAATACATGTAGCATAGGTTAAGGAACTTCTTTTATAGCACCATTCTAATACACATTGATAAGATGATATACTGTATAATAGGTGTGATGGAAACCTACAGCTGACCTTTCTATCCTGACTTAAAGGCAAGGGCTGCACCAGACCTCGAATGCGTCGCCACCTTCAGGCTGCTGTAAAACTACCAGTGCCCTCGTTGGGCGTGATGACAGCAGAGTTGCAGTTGTCAGTTATTGCATGTTTATATCCTCTATTTCTTAAATAGGGTATATCTGCTTATGCATATCTGAATGTTAGAAATTTGCTATAGAATCAATATTTTCTTATGTATAATAAAAAGAAATTCACTTTAAAAGATCCGACTTTGCCTTTTTTTGTGCTTTAAAAGCATTTATAAACAGCCATGATTATGAAATATAGTGATATGTCCCAGAAAGTGACTTCTCTTGTCTGGGTCACAGTTATTAAGTAACAGTGACTTTGCAAATACTTACAAGATGAAGCCATGTGTGCTTGCTGATACAGCATGGGCTACAGTACAGAGCAGCTTCATCAGTTTTATCCCACATCACGTAATGGAGATGCTACAGAACTACAGCACAACGGCTTGAGGTCAGTGGTAATAGCAGAATTAAAGGGAACCTGACAGTTTTCCAATATGCTAATTAATTTCAGACTAGTCCAGAGGGCATTGGTTTCCCCAGACTAGTCGTCCCAGTAATCATGTTACCGAGCCCCTCTGGGTATGATAACCTGATTTCCAACAGTCGGCATCACCGTCGGCTCTCTACAAGTCTCGCTCATGCGCGACTTTCATCATTTTATGTCAGAGCGCAGTGAAGCCAGGGAGCGTACACCTGGGTTCATTGCATTCTGACATGAAATTATGAAAGTTGCACGCATGCGTGAGACTTGCAAATCATGCACAGGGGCACGGTAACATGATTACTGGGGCGATTAAATTGGGGAAACCAATGTCCACTTGACTAGCCTGAAATTAATTAGCATATCATAAACTGCTCTTTAATATTCTTTTTTACCATACACTGCAATCACTTATACTCTACAACAGGGATCTCAAACTCAGCTGGGCATATGGGCCGCACACGGAAAAACATTTAATTTGGGGGGCCCCATTATTTGCATGAAAAAGTGACATTTTTAATGATACCATTTTATTTTCTATACACCTTTTTAACTGGTCCTCATCTTGCAGACATGGTCTCCCCTCCAGGTCCCCCATATTGCAGACATGGTCTCCTCTCCAGGTCCCCCATATTGCAGACATGGTCCCCCATCCAGGTCCCCCATATTGCAGACATGGTCCCCCATCCAGTTCCCCCATATTGCAGACATGGTCTCCCATCCAGGTCCCCCATATTGCAGACATGGTCCCCCATATTGCAGACATGGTCCCCCATCCTGGTCCTTATCTTGCAGACAGGTCCCCCCCAATACTGCGCACAGGGTCCCCGTCCCCCCCAATACTGCACACAGGGTCCCCGTCCCCCCCAATACTGCACACAGGGTACCCGTCCCCCCCAATACTGTGCACAGAGTCCCCATCCCCCCCATACTGCGCTCAGGGTCCCCGTCCCCCTATATAGCGCTCAGGGTCCCCGTCCCCCATACTGTGCACAGTGCCCCCCCCCATACTGAGCACAGGTCCCCTGTGGAGTATTTCACATGACAGAGAAAAAAAAAAGATTCTCACCTGTCCTCCGTTCCCTCGGCGTCCTTTCTGCACCTGTGGCCCGCAGGCACAGACCCCGTAACGATCGCGGCTCTCTCCAACAGCTGCCGACCTCAGCGCTGTAATGCAGTGTATTGCCACGTAGAGACCGGCTCTCTGCACAGCAATACCAGTGTCAGCCGCCGGCTTATCAGAGGCCAGCCGCTGACATCTGCGCGTGTCAGTGACGTCATACGCCGCTGCGCTGGGACGCAGAGGTCAGCTGCTGGCCTCTGATAGGCCGGCGGCTGACACTGGTATTGCTGTGCAGAGAGCCAGTCTCTGCACGGCAATACACTGCATTACAGCGCTGATGTCGGCGGCTGCTGGAGAGAGCCATGATCGTTACGGGGTCTGTGCCTGCGGGCCGCAAGAAGCAGCCGGAGGGGCCGCATGCGGCCCGCGGGCCGCGTGTTTGAGACCCCTGCTCTACAAAGAGCTTGTCAGGCAGAGTGTTAACATAAGAATAAACACATGGTGGGGGTTTGGTGGACATGGGGGACCTGTCAGGTTCACTTTAAGGTCTGGTTACAGTAATAATTAGCATTTTAATTTACATATTTCTGACTTGCAGTGATTTTTATATCATTCAGTATATAAAAATATCTGCATTGGTTCTAACAATAGACCAACATAAACTTATGTGTCATTAGAGCTTTATAAGAAAGCAGGTTACTATCTAGGCACTTTATGTGCTTTGGCTGACCATTTTTAGCCACTTCCCAGAACAGTTTGTTCCCCAAGGGCTGGACAGCGATACAATATTGAGTGTCTGGAGGCAACAATGAAGCATGGTGGAAATTCCTTACAGGTTTGGGGCTGCATTTCAGCGAATGGAGTTGGGGGTTTGACAAGCTTAATGGTGTCTGAGAAATTTAATTATCCATCATGTTATACCAGTTTTTTTCTGCAGCAGGACAACAACTCCAAACATACAGCCAATGTCATGAAGATCTATCTTCAACCTAAAAAAGAACAAGAAGTTCTGGAAGTGAATATATGGCCACTCCTCCAGAGTCCTGATCTTAACATCCTTGAGTCTGTCTGGGATTACATGAAGAGACAGAAGGATTTGCACAAGCCTACATTCACAGAAGCAGTGGCGTACCACCAATGGTGGCAGGCCACACGACTACTATGGGGCCTGTGAGCCTGGTGGACCCAGTGTCTGGGCCCAAACCGGGCCCGCCCTTCCAGCCAGCCAGCTGTGGAGCACCATTGGGAGTGCATTATACTCTCTGGAGGACGATGAGGAGTGCATTATACTGTATGGAAGATGATGGGGAGTGCATTATATTGTATGAAGGACCATATGGAGTGCATTATACTGTATGGAGGACCATGGGGATACATTATAATCTGTGGAGGACCATAGGAAGTGCATTATACTCTGTGGAGGACCATAGGGAGTGCATCATACTCTGTGGAGGACCATGGGGAGTGCATTAAACTGTGGAGGATCATGGCATTATACTCTGTGTAGCACCATGGGGAGTGCATTATACTCTGTGAAGCACCATGGGGAGTGCATTATACTCTGTGGAGGAACATGATGAGTGCATTATACTCTGTGGAGGACAATGGGGAGTGCATTATACTATGTGGAGGACCATGGGGAGTGCATTTTACTATATGGAAGGCTATGTGGGGCCATTATACTGTTAGGAGGGCTAGTGTGGGCCATTATTCAGGGTGGGGCCATTATATTGTATGTAGGCCCATTATACTGCATGGAGAGCTGTTTTGGAGTCACAGTTGGGGGATCATACTGTGTTGGGGTCACCAACCTTGGGAGTTGAGGTGGGGTACAGTAGGGTCATTATATTGTGCATGTGGAGGCAACGAAAGAGGAATCTAAGACTTCAGCAGGAGGAAAATTACTATGTAAAGGCTGGAAAGTTGTGAGATATGCTCTCCTGTGACTCCGCCAAATATTTTTTGTATTTTTTTATTTTATTTTTTTGGGGGGTGGGGGAGCAATTAAAACTTCTGCTATGGGGCCCCATGATTTCTATATACGCCCCTGCACAGAAGACTTGTGGTTGGTTCTCCAAGATGTTTGGAACCACCTCCCTTATGAATTCTTAGAAAAAATGAGTGCAAGTGTACATAGAAGAATTGATACTGTTTTGAAGGCAAAGAGCGGTCACCAAATATTGATTTAATTTCTCCTTTGTTTATTCACTTTGCATTTTGTAAACTAATAAATTACTAATCTCACAGGATTTCAAAGCTATCTAATCTCTCCATCAATCTATTTTTATCTTTCAGAACTATCTATAGCATATTTAAACACCCACACTTACTTATGAATAGCAGAGGAGGGTGAGCGAAGGTCTTTTTATTCACTCCAGCGGTAGAAATCCACACTAAGGGCTTATTCACACATCAGTATTTGGTCAGTATTTTGCACCAGTGCTTGTATGCCAAAACCAGGAGTGGAAGTTACAAAGAAAAACTATAATTGACAAATTGACACTTGTTCTGTGTTTTGGAGACACTTGTGGTTTTGGCATAGAAATACTGATGAAATACTGATCAAAAATACTGATGTGTGAATAAAGCCTAAGAAAGAAGGTTAGGTAAGGGGTGGATGGAAGCACAGCACACTGCAGGAATGAAGACAGGAGTCCAGCTGAGCTCTGGAACACTACAAAGCTGCAGACAGCCATTGAAGATGTCAAAAAGTACTCCATCTCCTTTGACCTGACGACTGCAACTGTAAATCAGTGAGGCTGAAGAAAGTTATTGTGAGTGTGATGACAGAGAGGAGCAGGGGTGGACACGTTGGTAAACCTGATCTGTATAGGGCAGCAGGAGCCCTGCCAGGTGCATAGAGTGTCAAGCAATTAGCTGTTAAAACAGTTAATTGCTGCTAATGAAAGGGGCTGTGCCTGGGGCACTTTCCTCTCCTCCTGCGGTTCATGTCTTACCTATTTCACCCGAAATAAGCCTCAAGCATTTTACGTTAAATAAAGTTTTTCACTTTAACTTATGCTAATGAAGTTTGGGGCATAATGCTTTATGATCTGGGTAGTGGCGTACCACTGCTATGGGAACTGTTCAACTGTATCGGCATCCTGGATGCCCATACAGTTGAAAGTAATGAAAAAAGACGCTTCCTCCTCCATCATTGTTCCCCTGCGTCTGATGTCTCAGCACAGCGTGCGCAATGACGTCACTACATGGCAACTATGGGGAGTGCATTATATTATATGGAGGATTATAGGGTGCAGTATACTATATGGAGGACTATGGGGCCCATTATACGATATGGAGGGCTATGTGGGGGCTATTATAATATATGGAGGTCTATGTGGTAGCCATTATAATATCTGGAGGTCTATGTGGGGTGTTTATAATATTTGGAGGGCTATATGGGAGCCTTTATACTTTATGAAGGGCTATGTGAGGGCCATTATACTGTATGAAAGCAATTATACAATGTGAAGGTTTGTGTGGGGTCCATCATACTGTGTGAAGGGCTGTGTTGGAGCCATTATACTGTTTGTAGGGCTAGTGGGGGCCTTTATACAGTGTGGATAGGTGTGGGGTCATTATACTGTATGTAGGCCCATTATGCTGCATGGAGGGCTATGTGGGGGTCACAGTTGGGGATTCATACTGTGTTGGGGGTCACCATTCTTTGCTGGAAGAGTTGAGGTAGGGTACAGTAGGGTCATCATACTGTGCTTGTGGAGGGTACTATGGAGGAATTGACTGTGTTTGTGTGGTACTTTTCTTGGCATCATACTTTATATATGCAAAGAAAGGGGAACCTAGGGCTTAAGTAGGAGGAAATTACTTTGTAAAGACTGCAGAGTTGTGAGATCTGCTCTTCTGTGACTCCGCCAAATTTTGTTGGGGGGGGACTCAATTCGATTTTCTGCTATGGGGCCCCATGATTTCTAATGATTTGATTTCTATGTATGCCCCTAGATCTGGGACACAGTTCCTGAAACTAAGGACCTAGCAACGCCCCTGCTGAATTGTATCTTCCAGCAGAAGGAGGAGGATTGTGCTGTCTGCACAGAAGTTTGTGACACTGTGGGTGCTCGGCTACAATCCGGAGCAGTAGGATTGTGCAGTCCCCTGTGAGTTACCACAGACGGCCACCTGAGGCGAGATGCTCATCTCAACCCATGTCAGACGCTGCCCTGTGTGTTACAAAAGGGAGAAAATCAATCTAATAAGCCAGTATTGGAGCAGATATTTCCACTACATTTATAAGTGATACTGCAATGCAAAGGGTGAAATGTGCAGCAAAATTGGAAGGTAAAACATGCAGATTTTGCTGTGGATTTGCTGCAAAGGGTTAGAAAGTGTATTAAAGATGTAAAATAATTCAATGACAATTTTTATTATTCATAAACATTATAGTTAAAGGGGTTGCTTCATACTTATAGACTGTGAGCCCTCGCGGGCAGGGTCCTCTCTCCTCATGTACCAGTCAGTGACTTGTATTGTTCAAAGATTATTGTACTTGTTTTTTATTAAATGTAAAGAGCCATGGAATAAATGGCGCTATAATAATTATAAATAATAATAATAATAGTCCTACCTTCAGCAGCGCATCACTTTGCTGCCCCCAGGCTAACTGCTTGCTCGGGCTCCTGATAATTGGCAGTTCAAGGCAGAGGGGGCACGGTGATCCCCCAGCCTGGACTGCACATTCTCCAGTCCATCAGTTTTACCTCTGCAGCATTACAGCAGCGCAGTGACACTAAAGCTGGGAAGATCCAGAGAACCAGAAAGCTTCAAAGTTGCATACCAAACAGCTTGCCTAGGAAGCCCCCTCTGATAGATTACTGAGGTGGGCCAGTAATCTTCGCAATGTGCTGTAAACTATGGAATTAAAAATTCCCCTGTTCTTGAGCATACAGAGGATTTTTAATAAGAGGTAAATTGTAGAGTTGGATAAATGTTAATTAAATCCCATTTATCTATAACCTCTACCACGTTATCGGGTATGTGACCGCGCCAATCCTCAGATCAGGGGAACCCACTTTGTTAATCCCTGTCAAATGTCGATTTTAACATATTATCTGCCCCATTTATTATCATACTTTTCTATACATATTTTATAAATGTTATTTAATAACTTATTTTATGATAGATTCTTTAGTAGGTGTTTGCAATAATTGTTCTATTTTTGATTCGTCTGTTCCTTAGAACGATGTAGAAAGGAAACGATTTGGACAATTCAAGAAAGTAACATGTGGCCCAGCAGAGTGTTAGGAAATCTGAGAAGGGAACTGGTCATACAAACTGTCCTATTTCTAGGCCGCAGTTTAAGAATAAATAGTGAAATATATCACATGATGTATGAAGAGTGTGTGAAGAAAATGTGGCAGAAATATTTGAACAATGAATTAACCTTTTCCTCCGGCTACATAGAATTTATATGTGAGGTTTACTTTTCTGCAGATGATCACAATTACTTATTTATGTATTATTAAATGAGATTTCTCTCCTACTCTTTGTATTTACTTCACAAGGCCAAAAATAAAATAAACATATTATACAGAAATAAAGGAAACAGGGTGCAGAAAAATGGCAGCAGGTGCTCTGTACTGATGAGTCAAAATGTGAAATATTTGGCTGTACCAGAAGTCAGATTGTCACCGAAGGGCTGGAAAGTGGTACAATAATGAGTGTCTGCAGGTAGGCCCGGCATTAGGGGCAGGCAAACTAGGCATTTGCCTAGGGCCCCCACTCCACCAGGGGCCTCCAGCCAGTAGCGTGCTGGTAATAGCGGCACACAAGGTGGCAATTATAGGGCCTGTAAGTCAGGGGGGCCCGGTGCCAGTGCGCAGCGCCGATTCCATCCCCCCCCTCCCCGCATTGCACATTCAACTGTATCGGCATCATAGATGGAGGAGAAAGCGTTGTGTGACGCTCCCTCTCCCATTATTCCCCCTCTGTGTCTGAAGTCTGATGCAGCGGGTGCGATGATGTGACTTCATCACACGTCATGCTGTGACGGGCAGTGGAGCAGCAGGGGAACAGGAGAGGTGAGTATTGTATTTTTTTTTTAAATCAGTGAGTACGTGGTGGCCATAATACTGGAGGACTATGGGGCTGCATTATACTATACAGTTAGGTCCATACATATTTGGACAGAGACAACCTTTTTCTAATTTTGGTTCTAGACATTACCACAATGAATTTTAAACAAAACAATTCAGATGCAGTTGAAGTTCAGACTTTCAGCTTTCATTTGAGGGTATCCACATTAAAATTGGATGAAGGGTTTAGGAGTTTCAGCTCCTTAACATGTGCCACCCTGTTTTTAAAGGGACCAAAGATAATTGGACAATTGACTCCGAGGCTATTTCATGGACAGGTGTGGGCAATCCCTTCGTTATGTCATTCTCAATTAAGCAGATAAAAGTCCTGGAGTTGATTTGAGGTGTGGTGCTTGCATTTGGAAGGTTCTGGTGTGAAGTAAACATGCGGTCAAAGGAGCTCTCCATGCAGGTGAAACAAGCCATTGTTAAGCTGCAAAAACAGAAAAAACCCATCCGAGAAATTGCTGCAATATTAGGAGTGGCAAAATCTACAGTTTGGTATATCCTGAGAAAGATAGAAAGCACTGGTGAACTCATCAATGCAAAAAGACCTGGGCTCCCACGGAAGACAACAGTGGTGGATGATTGCAGAATAATCTTCATGGTGAAGAGAAACCCCTTCACAACAGCCAACCAAGTGAACAACACTCTCCAGGAGGTAGGCGTATCAATATCCAAATCTACCATAAAGAGAAGACTGCATGAAAGTAAATACAGAGGGTTCACTGCACGGTGCAAGCCACTCATAAGCATCAAGAATAAAAAGGCTAGACTGGACTTTGCTAAAAAACATCTAAAAAAGCCAGCACAGTTCTGGAAGAGCATTATTTGGACAGATGAAACCAAGATCAACCTCTACCAGAATGATGGAAAGAGAAAAGTATGGCGAAGGCGTGGTACAGCTCATGATCCAAAGCATACCACATCATCTGTAAAACACGTCGGAGGCAGTGTGATGGCTTGGGCATACATGGCTGCCAGTGACACTGGGTCACTAGTGTTTATTGATGATGTGACACAGGACAGAAGCAGCTGAATGAATTCTGATGTATTCAGAGCCATACTGTGTGCTCAGATCCAGCCAAATGCAGCCAAACTGATTGGTCGTCGTTTCATACTACAGATGGACAATGACCCAAAACATAAAACCAAAGCAACCCAGGAGTTTATTAAAGCAAAGAAGTGGAATATTCTTGAATGGCCAAGTCAGTCGCCCGATCTCAACCCAATTGAGCATGCATTTCACTTGTTAAAGACTAAACTTCAGACAGAAAGGCCCACAAACAAACAGCAACTGAAAACCACGGCAGTGAAGGCCTGGCAGAGCATCAAAAGGGAGGAAACACAGCGTCTGGTGATGTCCCTGAGTTCAAGACTTCAGGCAGTCATGGCCAACAAAGGGTTTTCAACCAAGTACTAGAAATGAACATTTTATTTACAATTATTTAATCTGTCCAATTACTTTTGGTCCCTTTAAAAACAGGGTGGCACATGTTAAGGAGCTGAAACTCCTAAACCCTTCATCCAATTTTAATGTGGATACCCTCAAATGAAAGCTGAAAGTCTGAACTTCAACTGCATCTGAATTGTTTTGTTTAAAATTCATTGTGGTAATGTCTAGAACCAAAATTAGAAAAATGCTGTCTCTGTCCAAATATATATGGACCTAGCTGTATGTACTCTATGGGACTGCATTATACCTTATGGGGCTGCACTATACACCATGCGGCTGCATTATACTCTATCGAGGACTATGGGGAGTGCATTATACTATATGTACTATATGGGGGCTGTATTGTACTATATGGGGGTTGCATTATACTCTATCAAGGGCTATGGGGAGTGGATTATACTATACTAGCTATTGAACCCGTTCTACGCCCTGGTGCCGAGCATTTTTATTGGTATATGGTCTCCCATGCTGGTATGTGCTGCCCCCTCCTGGTATTTGTGCTGCCCCCATCCTGTCCCCACCATCCTATCCTGGTATGCATGCCACCCCTCATCCCCATCCTGGTATGCATGGCATCCCTCATCCCTATCCTGGTATGCATGGCACCCCTCACCCCCAATCCTGGTATGCATGGCACCCCTCACCCCCAATCCTGGTATGCATGGCACCCCTCACCCCCAATCCTGGCATGCATGGTACCCCATCCCTCATCCCTATCCTGGTATGTATGGTATCCCTCATCCTGGTATGCATGGGCCCCTCACCCACATCCTGGTATACATGGCACCCCTCACCCCCATCCTGGTATGCATGGCCCCTCATCTGAATCCTGGTATGCATAGCACTCCTCATCCCTATCCTGGTATGCATGGCACCCCCATCTCCAATCCCAATATGTATGGCACCCCTCATCCCCAATCCTGGTATGCATGGCACCCCTCATCCCCAATCCTGGTATGCATGGCACCTCTCATCCCCAATACTGGTATGCATGGCACCTCTCATCCCCAATCCTGGTATGCATGGCACCCCTCACCCCCAATCCTGGCATGCATGGTACCCCATCCCTCATCCCAATCCTGATATGCATGGCACCCCTCATCCCCAATCCTGGTATGCATGGATCCCTCATTCCCAATCCTGATATGCATGGCACCCCTCATCCCCAATCCTGGTATGCATGGCTCCGTCATCCCCAATCCTGGTATGCATGGCTTCCTCACCCCCATCCTGCTATGCATGGCACTCCTCATCCCTATCCTGGTATGCATGGGCCCCTCATCCCCAATCCTGGTACCCCTCATCCCTATCCTGGTATGTATGGTACCCCTCATCCAGGTATGCATGGCACCCCTCATCCCTATTCTGGTATGTATGGTATCCCTCATCCTGGTATGCATGGCACCCCTCATCCCAATTCTGGTATGTATGACCTCCTCATCCCAGAAACCTGGTATGCATGGCACCCAATCCCTCATCCTAGTATGCATGGCACCCCTCATCCTTATCCTGGTATGCATGGTACCCCTCATCCCTATTCTGGTATGCATGATACCCCCCATCCTAGTATGCATGGCACCCCATTCCTCATCCTGGTAAGCATGGTACCCCGCATTCCTATCCTGGTATGTATGGTACCCCTCATCCCTATTCTGGTATGCATGGCACCCCTCACCCTCAATCCTGGTATGCCTGGTCCCCTCACCCCCCAATGCTGGTGTGCATGGTCCCCTCACCCTCCAATCCTGGTATGCATGGTCCCATCAGCCCCCAATAATGGTATGTGTGGTACCCCTCATCCTGGTATGCATGGTCCACTCACCCACCAATCTTGGTATGTGTGGTACCCCTCACCCCCCAATCCTGGTATGCATGGTCCTCTCACCCCGCAATCCTGGTATGCATGGTCCCCTCACCCCCCAATCCTGGTATGTGTGGTACCCCTCATCCTAGTATGCATGGTCCTCTCATCCCACAATCCTGGTACGTTTGGTCCCCTCACCCCCCAATCCTGATATGCATGGACCCCTCACCCCACAATCCTGGTATGTGTGGCCCCATCACCCCCCAATCCTGGTATGTGTGGCCCCCTCACCCCCCAATCCTGGTATGTGTGGCCCCTTCATCCCTTTCATGCTTTACACACATACAAAAAAATAAACAGTTATACTCACCTTTTTTCTCTGTGCTCTAGCTCTGCTGCGTCCTGTTCTGCCGGAGGCCGGGGGAGGAGTGCGGCACTGGAGCACCGCGCTGTCCGCCGCCATTTTGCTGAAGACACACTGCAAATGTGTCTTCAGTAAAATGGCGCCGGATAGCGCTATGCGCATACGCCGATGCGACGCCTCACTCCTGCCCCAGTCTCCGGTGAAGAGAGGCGTCGCGGCAACGCTCCTCCCGGTCAGGTAAGTATGTAAGTATGGCGCCGGAGATCGCAGTATGCATTCAGTGTCTACGCATACTGCGATCTCCAGCGCCATACACTCCTCTTACCTGTAGCGGCTGGATGCGTGCTTCTGTCTGGAGCCAGACTGCATGTCACACATGCGCAGTCTATCGAGGCTTCAGACAGAGACACGCATCCCCACCTTATATTATAGATGGGGGCTGCATTATACTCTATCGAGGACTATAGGCTGTGTATTATACTGTATGTACTATATGGGGGCTGCATTATACTCTATCAAGGACTATGGAGAGTGCATTATACTATGTGTACTATATGGGGGCAGCATCATACTCTATCGAGGACTATGGGGAGTGGATTATACTATATGTACTACATGGGGGCTGCATTATACTCTATCAAAGACTATGGGGAGTGCATTATACTATGTGTACTATATAGGGGCTGCATTATATTATATGTACTATATAGAGGCTGCATTATACCCTATCGAGGACTATGGGGGGTGCTTTATACTGTATGGAGGGCTATGGGGAATGCATTATATAGTACGTAGGACTATGGGGAATGCATTATACTATATGAAGGACTATGGAGTGCATTATACTATGGGGAGTGCATTGTACTATATAGAGGACTATGGGGTGTGCATTATACTATATGGAGGACTATGGGTAGTGCATTATACTGTATGGAGGACTATGGGTAGTGCATTATACTGTATGGAGGACTATGGGGAGTGCATTATACTATATGGAGGACTATGGGGAGTGCATTATACTATATGGAGGACTATTGGGTGTGCGTTATACTATATGGAGGACTATGGGGTGCATTATACTATGTGGATGACTATGGGGTGCATTATACTAAATGTGCAAAATACCAGACAATGTGAACTGAGGTCTAAGATGGCAGACATACAAGAAACAGAGGCATGTTCACACTAGCAAAAAAGAAGCAAGACAAAAATATATCTCATACCCTACCATAATTATATATAAATGTAAAGCAAAATTGCATAATAAATATAGGGTACTTAGTGAACTATTTTTGATCAAAAAAAGTATACAAGCCGTCCCACCAGCGGCAAGGTGACCCTAAATTGGGACGGTACCTATACTGCCTATATTAAAAACCTTACTGTATATCAAAGTTGAAGTAATGCATATAAAAGGGTAGACAAATAGGACCGGGTCCCAACTCCAGACCACCTAGGCCCGTGGTAAGCTACATATATACCAATCAGCTCAACAAAGGGCATGCCACACCCTTAAATTGCACAGAATGCAAACAAGTCAAAAAACCAGACAATGTGAACTGAGGTCTAAGATGGCAGACATACAAGAAACAGAGGCATGTTCACACTAGCAAAAAAGAAGCAAGACAAAAATATATCTCATACCCTACCATAATTATATATAAATGTAAAGCAAAATTGCATAATAAATATAGGGTACTTAGTGAACTATTTTTGATCAAAAAAAGTATACAAGCCGTCCCACCAGCGGCAAGGTGACCCTAAATTGGGACGGTACCTATACTGCCTATATTAAAAACCTTACTGTATATCAAAGTTGAAGTAATGCATATAAAAGGGTAGACAAATAGGACCGGGTCCCAACTCCAGACCACCTAGGCCCGTGGTAAGCTACATATATACCAATCAGCTCAACAAAGGGCATGCCACACCCTTAAATTGCACAGAATGCAAACAAGTCAAAAAACCAGACAATGTGAACTGAGGTCTAAGATGGCAGACATACAAGAAACAGAGGCATGTTCACACTAGCAAAAAAGAAGCAAGACAAAAATATATCTCATACCCTACCATAATTATATATAAATGTAAAGCAAAATTGCATAATAAATATAGGGTACTTAGTGAACTATTTTTGATCAAAAAAAGTATACAAGCCGTCCCACCAGCGGCAAGGTGACCCTAAATTGGGACGGTACCTATACTGCCTATATTAAAAACCTTACTGTATATCAAAGTTGAAGTAATGCATATAAAAGGGTAGACAAATAGGACCGGGTCCCAACTCCAGACCACCTAGGCCCGTGGTAAGCTACATATATACCAATCAGCTCAACAAAGGGCATGCCACACCCTTAAATTGCACAGAATGCAAACAAGTCAAAAAACCAGACAATGTGAACTGAGGTCTAAGATGGCAGACATACAAGAAACAGAGGCATGTTCACACTAGCAAAAAAGAAGCAAGACAAAAATATATCTCATACCCTACCATAATTATATATAAATGTAAAGCAAAATTGCATAATAAATATAGGGTACTTAGTGAACTATTTTTGATCAAAAAAAGTATACAAGCCGTCCCACCAGCGGCAAGGTGACCCTAAATTGGGACGGTACCTATACTGCCTATATTAAAAACCTTACTGTATATCAAAGTTGAAGTAATGCATATAAAAGGGTAGACAAATAGGACCGGGTCCCAACTCCAGACCACCTAGGCCCGTGGTAAGCTACATATATACCAATCAGCTCAACAAAGGGCATGCCACACCCTTAAATTGCACAGAATGCAAACAAGTCAAAAAACCAGACAATGTGAACTGAGGTCTAAGATGGCAGACATACAAGAAACAGAGGCATGTTCACACTAGCAAAAAAGAAGCAAGACAAAAATATATCTCATACCCTACCATAATTATATATAAATGTAAAGCAAAATTGCATAATAAATATAGGGTACTTAGTGAACTATTTTTGATCAAAAAAAGTATACAAGCCGTCCCACCAGCGGCAAGGTGACCCTAAATTGGGACGGTACCTATACTGCCTATATTAAAAACCTTACTGTATATCAAAGTTGAAGTAATGCATATAAAAGGGTAGACAAATAGGACCGGGTCCCAACTCCAGACCACCTAGGCCCGTGGTAAGCTACATATATACCAATCAGCTCAACAAAGGGCATGCCACACCCTTAAATTGCACAGAATGCAAACAAGTCAAAAAACCAGACAATGTGAACTGAGGTCTAAGATGGCAGACATACAAGAAACAGAGGCATGTTCACACTAGCAAAAAAGAAGCAAGACAAAAATATATCTCATACCCTACCATAATTATATATAAATGTAAAGCAAAATTGCATAATAAATATAGGGTACTTAGTGAACTATTTTTGATCAAAAAAAGTATACAAGCCGTCCCACCAGCGGCAAGGTGACCCTAAATTGGGACGGTACCTATACTGCCTATATTAAAAACCTTACTGTATATCAAAGTTGAAGTAATGCATATAAAAGGGTAGACAAATAGGACCGGGTCCCAACTCCAGACCACCTAGGCCCGTGGTAAGCTACATATATACCAATCAGCTCAACAAAGGGCATGCCACACCCTTAAATTGCACAGAATGCAAACAAGTCAAAAAACCAGACAATGTGAACTGAGGTCTAAGATGGCAGACATACAAGAAACAGAGGCATGTTCACACTAGCAAAAAAGAAGCAAGACAAAAATATATCTCATACCCTACCATAATTATATATAAATGTAAAGCAAAATTGCATAATAAATATAGGGTACTTAGTGAACTATTTTTGATCAAAAAAAGTATACAAGCCGTCCCACCAGCGGCAAGGTGACCCTAAATTGGGACGGTACCTATACTGCCTATATTAAAAACCTTACTGTATATCAAAGTTGAAGTAATGCATATAAAAGGGTAGACAAATAGGACCGGGTCCCAACTCCAGACCACCTAGGCCCGTGGTAAGCTACATATATACCAATCAGCTCAACAAAGGGCATGCCACACCCTTAAATTGCACAGAATGCAAACAAGTCAAAAAACCAGACAATGTGAACTGAGGTCTAAGATGGCAGACATACAAGAAACAGAGGCATGTTCACACTAGCAAAAAAGAAGCAAGACAAAAATATATCTCATACCCTACCATAATTATATATAAATGTAAAGCAAAATTGCATAATAAATATAGGGTACTTAGTGAACTATTTTTGATCAAAAAAAGTATACAAGCCGTCCCACCAGCGGCAAGGTGACCCTAAATTGGGACGGTACCTATACTGCCTATATTAAAAACCTTACTGTATATCAAAGTTGAAGTAATGCATATAAAAGGGTAGACAAATAGGACCGGGTCCCAACTCCAGACCACCTAGGCCCGTGGTAAGCTACATATATACCAATCAGCTCAACAAAGGGCATCTTGTATGTCTTGTATGTCTGCCATCTTAGACCTCAGTTCACATTGTCTGGTTTTTTGACTTGTTTGCATTCTGTGCAATTTAAGGGTGTGGCATGCCCTTTGTTGAGCTGATTGGTATATATGTAGCTTACCACGGGCCTAGGTGGTCTGGAGTTGGGACCCGGTCCTATTTGTCTACCCTTTTATATGCATTACTTCAACTTTGATATACAGTAAGGTTTTTAATATAGGCAGTATAGGTACCGTCCCAATTTAGGGTCACCTTGCCGCTGGTGGGACGGCTTGTATACTTTTTTTGATCAAAAATAGTTCACTAAGTACCCTATATTTATTATGCAATTTTGCTTTACATTTATATATAATTATGGTAGGGTATGAGATATATTTTTGTCTTGCTTCTTTTTTGCTAGTGTGAACATGCCTCTGTTTCTTGTATGTCTGCCATCTTAGACCTCAGTTCACATTGTCTGGTTTTTTGACTTGTTTGCATTCTGTGCAATTTAAGGGTGTGGCATGCCCTTTGTTGAGCTGATTGGTATATATGTAGCTTACCACGGGCCTAGGTGGTCTGGAGTTGGGACCCGGTCCTATTTGTCTACCCTTTTATATGCATTACTTCAACTTTGATATACAGTAAGGTTTTTAATATAGGCAGTATAGGTACCGTCCCAATTTAGGGTCACCTTGCCGCTGGTGGGACGGCTTGTATACTTTTTTTGATCAAAAATAGTTCACTAAGTACCCTATATTTATTATGCAATTTTGCTTTACATTTATATATAATTATGGTAGGGTATGAGATATATTTTTGTCTTGCTTCTTTTTTGCTAGTGTGAACATGCCTCTGTTTCTTGTATGTCTGCCATCTTAGACCTCAGTTCACATTGTCTGGTTTTTTGACTTGTTTGCATTCTGTGCAATTTAAGGGTGTGGCATGCCCTTTGTTGAGCTGATTGGTATATATGTAGCTTACCACGGGCCTAGGTGGTCTGGAGTTGGGACCCGGTCCTATTTGTCTACCCTTTTATATGCATTACTTCAACTTTGATATACAGTAAGGTTTTTAATATAGGCAGTATAGGTACCGTCCCAATTTAGGGTCACCTTGCCGCTGGTGGGACGGCTTGTATACTTTTTTTGATCAAAAATAGTTCACTAAGTACCCTATATTTATTATGCAATTTTGCTTTACATTTATATATAATTATGGTAGGGTATGAGATATATTTTTGTCTTGCTTCTTTTTTGCTAGTGTGAACATGCCTCTGTTTCTTGTATGTCTGCCATCTTAGACCTCAGTTCACATTGTCTGGTTTTTTGACTTGTTTGCATTCTGTGCAATTTAAGGGTGTGGCATGCCCTTTGTTGAGCTGATTGGTATATATGTAGCTTACCACGGGCCTAGGTGGTCTGGAGTTGGGACCCGGTCCTATTTGTCTACCCTTTTATATGCATTACTTCAACTTTGATATACAGTAAGGTTTTTAATATAGGCAGTATAGGTACCGTCCCAATTTAGGGTCACCTTGCCGCTGGTGGGACGGCTTGTATACTTTTTTTGATCAAAAATAGTTCACTAAGTACCCTATATTTATTATGCAATTTTGCTTTACATTTATATATAATTATGGTAGGGTATGAGATATATTTTTGTCTTGCTTCTTTTTTGCTAGTGTGAACATGCCTCTGTTTCTTGTATGTCTGCCATCTTAGACCTCAGTTCACATTGTCTGGTTTTTTGACTTGTTTGCATTCTGTGCAATTTAAGGGTGTGGCATGCCCTTTGTTGAGCTGATTGGTATATATGTAGCTTACCACGGGCCTAGGTGGTCTGGAGTTGGGACCCGGTCCTATTTGTCTACCCTTTTATATGCATTACTTCAACTTTGATATACAGTAAGGTTTTTAATATAGGCAGTATAGGTACCGTCCCAATTTAGGGTCACCTTGCCGCTGGTGGGACGGCTTGTATACTTTTTTTGATCAAAAATAGTTCACTAAGTACCCTATATTTATTATGCAATTTTGCTTTACATTTATATATAATTATGGTAGGGTATGAGATATATTTTTGTCTTGCTTCTTTTTTGCTAGTGTGAACATGCCTCTGTTTCTTGTATGTCTGCCATCTTAGACCTCAGTTCACATTGTCTGGTTTTTTGACTTGTTTGCATTCTGTGCAATTTAAGGGTGTGGCATGCCCTTTGTTGAGCTGATTGGTATATATGTAGCTTACCACGGGCCTAGGTGGTCTGGAGTTGGGACCCGGTCCTATTTGTCTACCCTTTTATATGCATTACTTCAACTTTGATATACAGTAAGGTTTTTAATATAGGCAGTATAGGTACCGTCCCAATTTAGGGTCACCTTGCCGCTGGTGGGACGGCTTGTATACTTTTTTTGATCAAAAATAGTTCACTAAGTACCCTATATTTATTATGCAATTTTGCTTTACATTTATATATAATTATGGTAGGGTATGAGATATATTTTTGTCTTGCTTCTTTTTTGCTAGTGTGAACATGCCTCTGTTTCTTGTATGTCTGCCATCTTAGACCTCAGTTCACATTGTCTGGTTTTTTGACTTGTTTGCATTCTGTGCAATTTAAGGGTGTGGCATGCCCTTTGTTGAGCTGATTGGTATATATGTAGCTTACCACGGGCCTAGGTGGTCTGGAGTTGGGACCCGGTCCTATTTGTCTACCCTTTTATATGCATTACTTCAACTTTGATATACAGTAAGGTTTTTAATATAGGCAGTATAGGTACCGTCCCAATTTAGGGTCACCTTGCCGCTGGTGGGACGGCTTGTATACTTTTTTTGATCAAAAATAGTTCACTAAGTACCCTATATTTATTATGCAATTTTGCTTTACATTTATATATAATTATGGTAGGGTATGAGATATATTTTTGTCTTGCTTCTTTTTTGCTAGTGTGAACATGCCTCTGTTTCTTGTATGTCTGCCATCTTAGACCTCAGTTCACATTGTCTGGTTTTTTGACTTGTTTGCATTCTGTGCAATTTAAGGGTGTGGCATGCCCTTTGTTGAGCTGATTGGTATATATGTAGCTTACCACGGGCCTAGGTGGTCTGGAGTTGGGACCCGGTCCTATTTGTCTACCCTTTTATATGCATTACTTCAACTTTGATATACAGTAAGGTTTTTAATATAGGCAGTATAGGTACCGTCCCAATTTAGGGTCACCTTGCCGCTGGTGGGACGGCTTGTATACTTTTTTTGATCAAAAATAGTTCACTAAGTACCCTATATTTATTATGCAATTTTGCTTTACATTTATATATAATTATGGTAGGGTATGAGATATATTTTTGTCTTGCTTCTTTTTTTTTTAAATGTGCAAAATGCTGTCTATTCATCGAGTGATTGTATTGTTTATGCCAGAACAAAAATCATTGTTCTCAGCAGAACATCGCACGGTGAAAACTGCAGATATGCTGTTGATAAGATGATACTGTATGGGGACAGATTGATCTACTAGTGATCGTTTTGTGCCCATCATTCTTTCTCAGCTGGTGAAAAGAGGCCAGGACACAAGAAAATGACTTCAACATTGTCGATCACACTTGTTTAACGGCCTTAACTTGGCGCATGTAAATACAACCAAAATGTTTCTGTGTGATGGTGCAATATGTTAGCATATGGGGCCCCACTTTGAACTTTTGCTCACCGTTCTTGAGATCATTTTGACCCCACGGGGTGAGATCTTGTGTGGAGCCCCAGATCGAGGGAAATTATCAGTGGTCTTGTATGTCTTCCATTTTCTAATTATTGCTCCCACAGTTGATTTCTTTACACCAAGCTGCTTGCCTATTGCAGATTCAGTCTTCCCAGCCTGGTGCAGGGCTACAATTTTGTTTCTGGTGTCCTTCGACAGCTCTTTGGTCTTCACCATAGTGGAGTTTCGAGTGTGACTGTTTGAGGTTGCGGACAGGTGTCTTTTATACTGATAACAAGTTCAAACAGGTGCCAGTACTATAGGTAATGAGTGGAGGACAGAGGAGCCTCTTAAAGAAGAAGTTACAGGTCTGTGAGAGCCATAAATCTTGCTTGTTTGTAGGTGACCAAATACTAATTTTCAACCAAAATTTGAAAAAAAATTCTTTCCAAATCAGACAATGTGATTTCGAGGATTTGTTTTCTCATTTTGTCTCTCATAGTTGAGGTCTACCTATGGTGTCAATTACAGGCCTCTCTCATCTTTTTAAGTGGGAGAACTTGCACAATTGATGGCTGACTAAATACTCTTTTTCCCCACTGTACATACACACAAAGCCTATCTCCTCTTCAGTTCCTCTAGACCCCCCCGCAGATAAAGGACTTTTGGTGACATCATGGTCACATGACTGTGATGTCACCAAAGATCCTTAAGAAGTCTTAACATCGGAATAGAAATGCTGGGGGCCTGTAAGAGAGTGGGGGCCCTAAGATATTGCCCAGTTTGCCAGCATCTCCCTAACACCCGCCCTTTATACCAGCCTGTCTCCTCTTCAGTTTCTCTAGACACCCGCAGTTAAAGGACCTTTGGTGACATCATGGTCACATGACAGTGATTTCAGCAAAGGTCCTTAACCCCTTTACAACCCAAGGTGGTTTGCACTTTAATGACCAGGCCAATTTTTACAATTCTGACTTTATGAGGTAATTACTCTGGAACGCTTCAACGGATCCCCCTGATTCTGAGATTGTTTTTTCGTGACATATTGTACTTCATGATTATGGTAAAATTTGTTCGATATCACTTGCGTTTATTTGTGAAAAAAACAGAAATTTGGCAATTTTCAAAATTTGAATTTTTATTCCCTTAAATCAGAGAGATATGTCATACAAAATAGTTAATAAATAACATTTCCCACATGTCTACTTTACATCAGCACAATTTTGGAACCAACATTTTTTTTATTAGGGAGCTATAAGGGTTAAAAGTTGACCAGCAATTTCTCATTTTTCCAACAAAATTTACAAAACTATTTTTTAAGGGACCACATCACATTTGAAGTCACTTTGAGGGGCCTTTATAACAGAAAATACCCAAAAGTGACACAATTCTAAAAACTGCACCCCTCAAGGTGCTCAAAACCACATTCAAGAACTTTATTAACCCTTCAGATACTTCACAGGAATTTTTGGAATGTGGAAGAAAAAAATTAACATTTAACTTTTTTCACAAAAATGTTACTTTAGACCCATTTTTTTTTTATTTTTGCAGGGGTAACTGGAAAAAATTGACCCCAAATTTGTTGTGCAATTTCCCCTGAGCACGCAGATACCCCCCATATGTGGGGAAAAAAACACTGTTTGGGCGCACGGCAGGGTTCGAAAGTGAAGGAGCGCCATTTGACTTTTTGAATGTAAAATTTGCTTGAATAATTAGCGGACGCCATGTTGCGTTTGGAGAGCCCCTGATGTGCCTAAACAGTGGAAACCCCCCACAAGTGACACCATTTTGGAAACTAGACTCCTCAGGGAACTTATCTAGATGTGTGGTGAGCACCCTGAACCCCAAAGTGCTTTACAGAAGTTTATAACATGAAGCCGTGAAAATAAAAAAATCAAACTTTTTCCACAAAAATGATGTTTTAGCCCCAATTTTTTTATTTTCACAAGGGTAAAAGGAGAAAATGGACCCCAAAAACTGTTGTGCAATTTCTCCTGAGTACACCAATACCCCATATGTGGGGAAAATACAGTGTTTGGGCGCACGGCAGAGTTCAGAAAGGAAAGAGCACTGTGTGACTTTTTGAACGCAAAATTGGCTGGAATCGAAAGCGGATGCCATGTCGCGTTTGAAGAGCCCCTGATGTGCCTAAATAGTGGAAACCCCCCACAAGTGACCCCATTTTGGAAACTACACCCCTCAAGGATTTTATCAAGGGGTATAGTGAATATTTTGAACCCAGAGATACGACACAGAATTTGATAACATTAGGTCATCATATTGAATAAGTTGTCATTAGTCTTGAGCAAAAGTACTCGCTACTTGAGTTTGCATCGGGTACTCAGGTAAGCACCATGTATCGCGGGTGCTCGAATGACATGCTCGAGTCCACACCCACATGTTTCACGGTTATTAGACACCCAAAAAAAACATGCGGGGATCGCTCGTGCATGGCAGGCAATCCCGGCAAGGTTTTTTTGGCCGTGAAGCATATGGGGCGGAGAATCGAGCATGTCACTTGAGTACCCACGATACTCAGTGCATAACCGAGCACCCAATGCAAACTCAAGTAGTGAGCACTCGCGTTCAACACTAGTCGCCATATTGCCATCTTTTTTTTTTTTACTTTTCAAAAAAATCCCAACCCTAATCCTAACCCAACCCTAACCTCAACCCTAGCCCAACCCTAACCCCAACCCTAACCCCAACCCTAACCCCAACCCTAACCCCAGCACAACCCTAGCCCAATTCTAAACCTAACCCTAGCCCAACTCTAACCCTAGCCCAACCCTAACCACAACCCCAACCCTAACCCTAGCCCATCCCTAGCACTAGCCCAATTCTAATCCTAACCCTAACCCTAGCCCAACCCTAACCCTAGCCCAACCCTAACCCCAACCCTAACACTAGCCCAACCCTAACCCTAGCACAACCCTAACCCTAGCACAACCCTAACCCTAGAGTTTATTTATCACTTATACCGTTCCTCGTGCGGTATAAGTGATTAGCCGACTTTATTCTTCAGGTCGGTGCGATTACAGTGATACCAGAATCATATTGAGTTTTTATGATTGACAGCTGTCACACACTAAAAGATGCATTTTTTTGTAAAGTCTAGTTTTTGCATCGCCATATTTTAAGAGCTATAATTTTTCCATATTTTGGCAGACAGAGTCATGTGATGGCTTATTTTTTGCAGGATGAGTTGACGTTTTTCTTGGTGCCATTTTCAGGCACGTGAAATTTTTTGATCGCTTACTATTCCAATTTTTGGAAGGCAGAATAAACAAAAACCAACAATTCAGGAATTTGTTTTTTTTTTTTTTTTTTTTATGCTGTTCCGCGTGTGGTAAAATTTATAAGGTAACTTTATTCTTCGGGTCAGTACGTTTACAGCGGTACCACTCATTTTTCTATGTTTTGGCGCTTTTACACAATAAAAGCTATTTTATAGAAAAAAAAAATTTTTTGTATCGATTTATTCTGAGAGCTATACGTTTTTTATTTTTCGGCTGATGGAGCTGTGTGGTGGCTTGTTTTTGTGGGACAAGATGATATTTTCAGCGGTACCATTTTTATTTATATTCGTCTTTTTGATCGCGTGTTATTCCATTTTTTGTTTGGCGGTATGATCATAAAACATTATTTTTTGCTTCGTTTTTTTTTTTTTTTTACCGTGTTCACTAAAGGGGTTAACTAGTGGGACAGTTTTATAGGTCAGGTCGTTCCGGACGCGGTGATACAAAATATGTGTACTTTTATTGTTTTGTTATTTTTCATAATAATATTTATTGATGGGTACATTATATTTTTTTATTTTTGGTGGATTATTTGTTTTATTTTATTTTTTTATATTTTTACAATTTTTTTTTTCATTTTTGAACACTTTTTTTTACTTTTATTCTTTGTCCCACTATGGGATTTTCAGTTTTTTTATTCTGATCACCTGTGTAGCATATGGATGGAGCACCATCCCTGTGCTATACAGGCTGTCAGCGCTGCAGATGCAGAAGATACTTTGCTCATGCACTGCGCATGACCAAAATATCTTCCTGCTGTCTGGTGACTCGGATGTTGTCATGACGACATCGGGTCGCCATGGCAACATCAGGGAAGCCGCAGCAGACATCGCTGGATGCCGGCAGGAGAGTTGAGTATCCCGATCACCTCCCCTTGCCACCGCAATGAAGCGATCGACTTCGATCGCAGTATTGCGGGGGTTAATGTGCCGAGAGCACATAGCACCGGGTGTCAGCTGACACCCAGCGGCAATCGCGCCCGCACAGCCTGTGTGGGCGCGATCGCCAAGATGTACTAATATGTATCAGGCTCTTAAGTCCCAAGGAGCAGATACGTATTAATACGTCTTGGGCTTTAAAGGGGTTAAGCAGTCTTAACCTTGGAATAGAAACGCTGGGGGCCTAAGAGAGTGGGGGCCCTGGGTAATTGCCCAGTTTGTCCTCCTCTCCCCTAACACCAGGCCTGATTGTAACTTCATTGTAAATTTCAAGCATACTTCAAAAATCCTGTAAAATCATGCTCTGGCTGAAATGCGGGGTAGGTCTTATTTTTGGGGCAACACGGTATATATGCCATTGATTTTATTAGCTAGATGGTGAACCAAGAAATAGATTTTCAGGTTTCAAGCTATGCCTCTTGTAAAACAATATAGTACATTGTAACAATGTAGAGTAAATTGTAACAAATATCTCTAAAGTTGGATTCAGACGGCTGTACGAAAACTTGGGCTAGTAACGTTCGAAAATTAGGCACATGACTGGCTCCATTTGCTGCTCCGAGTGCTCATCCACATAATGGATGAGTACAGAAGGTGGGTGCCATTTACAGGCAATAGTCTGGTCCAGACTAGAATAATGCATGCTACAATTTTTAACACACTGACCGTTGGTCTCTGTGGAGAATTGACCATGTGCACTGGCACATTGGCTATAATCGTTGCGTGTGCTTTTCGTGTGCTATTTGTGGAGCAAATAGACCGCACACGTCTGTATATTACACTTGTGTGAACGCGCCCTTAGTGTACAAAAAGTGCTCTGACAGTGGTAAAGGAAGTCCATGCAGGATACAACATGATATTATATAATACATACAGTATATAATATATTTAACATATAATATTTTCTCAGTATCCAGAAGGGCTGTGGAATCAATAGACAGAGTTCTAACTCCATGACTCCTCAGTCCCAATGATTTTCAATCATCACTTAGATTAAATAATAAAACTATTTATATTATTAACATTTCTAAACTTTTCTAGATTGCTAATAAAAATAATAGTTAAGCAGTCAATTTCTACCAACTGTATCCCCACCCAAACCTAGCTCCAACTCCATCACTCTCACTTAACAGGCCTGGTATAATATGGTAGTGGGAACAATTGGTTGTTATATTTAAAGGTTATACTCTTATAGGCCCCAATTCATTATTGCCTTTGCCACTGTTTTTGTCTAGTTTTATGTGTTTTGCATTTTTTTTTGTTTGGACTCAATTCATTCTTCCATTTGCACCTTTTTTGAAGTATTTGTTATATGTGCTCACTTGTTTTTTTTTGTTTTCCGCTATGTAGGCAAAGTTTAGCATTTTTTTTTAGATGTTTTCACCTGATTCATCAATTGTGACTCGTTGCAATAGTTTCACAATTTGGCATAATTTCACTCCAGTCCTCGACTGGTGTATTTTCGAGTACACAAAAATGTGGAGCGAAAGTAGTTCAAAGCAGGAAAAAAGCCTATTTTTGACTTTGTGCCAAATTCATGAATCGCGTGCACCATTATGATGAAATTGGTGATAAAAACGGCAATACCACAAGACAAAAAAGGAAAGTGACTTAAAAAAAACAGAAATGATGAATTATGGATATAGATCAGAGAAGCTGTAGAAGTCCATAATACATTTTTACAAAAGTCTTTACAAAAATGGATTTAATGTTTTTTTTGTTTGTTTTTTATGACTGAGGATGTATTTGTTCTCTCAGATGCCATTTTGGAAGTGGACACTTCCTGTCAATGTATTTTGGGAAAAAAGTAATAGGTAACTGGATGTGGTATAGTCTTTTCATTAAATTGATTTTAGCATATAGTATTCCATCTGGAGAAAATTGTGTATTTAAGAATATTAACAACTCCTTTTTGGAAAGAAAAGAGTAATTACATGGGGTGGAAGATAAGACAGAAAAATGACAAGTATGGGTTGCATTAGATTTTTACCTGCTTACTGTATGTAAAATGTGATGTGCATTGCAAAAAACAGATGTTAAAAATAAAACTTGGATGGTGCAAGTCCCGTACATTAAATGCCATCATTTATTCTTGTAACTTTATTGCATCAGTCCTACATGTGTATTACCATGTAGACTGTAAACTCACTAACCTTACTGAGGGTAGAATTCATATTCTATGTGTCGTAACTCGTAATGAAAACCTGCCATTCCTCATTCTTACTTGACTTCTCTTGGATACTTTTTGTAGAATTAGAGAATACAATTTTCATCTGTATATGTAGCCTGCTTTATACCTTAAAACAAATTGTACTATCGAATGTTATGGAAATGGCTGCATCTTTGAACAGGTGTAATTTTAACTTAAAAGGGTTAACCACTTTAAACCAGGGGAGGAGTCCTGAGGAGATAATTTGCATATTCCCACTGCATTTTGGGGTAAGTGAAGAGTCTCCGCGAGCTCAAAGAACACTGGATTTTGGCTGTTGGAGCTGAAAAGAGGACATCGGTAAACCAGGGGAGGAGTCCTGAGGAGATAATTTGCATATTCCCACTGCATTTTGGGGTAAGTGAAGAGTCTCCGCGAGCTCAAAGAACACTGGATTTTGGCTGTTGGAGCTGAAAAGAGGATATCGGTAAACCGCGCGCCGGCCGGCGCACGCATTTTGAAACTTTCTTTTGAAGCTTTTTTCACTGTTTTCAGAACATTAACAGTAAGAACATGGAAGAGTCCAGGAGCCATTTGGTGAGCTGCATATCCTGCTACATGTTCACAGACTTGCCAGTGGAAAAGCCAAACTTCACATGCCAGAAATGCAAGCTTGTGTCCCTGTTGGAGGAAAAGTTGCGAAATCTAGAAGAGAGGTTAACTACCTTGAAAATCATTAAGGAAGGTGAAGAGTTCTTGGACAGAGCAGAATTATCTCTTCATGATTCAGAAAGAGAAGAAATTTGAACTGCACCTGAGGAAACAGAGGAATGGAAGCATGTGACCCAGAGAAGCAGGAGGATCGAGAGGCAGTCAGCACCCATACTGCTCAGGAACCAGTACCAGGCTCTCACGCAGGAGAACCATGAAGAAATACAGCAAGATAAGACTTTGCCAGCAATGAATAACCTTGTAAGCCCTCAGAATCCTCCTGGATGGAGAAAGAAGAATGTTGTGAAGAAAAAACGGAGAGTGGTGGTCATGGGGGATTCCCTGTTAAGAGGAACAGAGGCCGCTATCTGCAGACCAGACATAACCTCAAGAGAAATGTGCTGTCTTCCAGGAGCAAAAATTAAAGATGTGTCTGACAGGATATCAAGACTCTTCAGACCTACAGATCACTACCCATTCCTGCTAATACATGTGGGGACAAATGACACCGCAAGAAAGGACCTGGAAACCATCTGCAGTGACTTTGAAGACTTAGGCAAGAAAGTGAAAGAATTGGGAGCGCAGGTGGTCTTCTCATCCATCCTCCCAGTGGATGGCCATGGAACAATGAGGTGGAATAAGATTCTACAGGTGAACAACTGGCTACGTCGATGGTGCCGTCAACAAGGATTTGGATTTCTGGATCACGGAATGAATTACCTATACGATGGACTACTTGCTAGAGATGGGGTGCACCTTACGAAGACTGGAAAACATGTATTTGGAAGTCGCCTTGCAACACTCATCAGGAGAGCTTTAAACTAGAACAATGTGGGAAGGGAAGCAAAAGGCCAGAAAAAGCCATACAGCTGACAAATACTATTGAGATCTCTGCTACTGGAAGTGGAAAGGAAGAACAAAGACAAAACAATTTAAATAATAAAAATATGGGAGGAAGAGAAACCAATCACAAACTAAAATGTTTTTATACAAATGCACAAAGCATGGGCAACAAACAAGGAGAATTGGAACTACTAATGCAGGAAAAGAAATATGATGTCATTGGAATCACTGAAACTTGGTGGGACGATACACATGATTGGAATAAAAGGCTAAAAGGATACAACTTATTTGCAAGAAACAGACTTGATAAACGAGGAGGAGGTGTCGCATTGTATGTTAGAAAAGCGTATATCTGCACAGAGATTGAAGCTTCGTTAACAATCCCGAAAAGTAGGAAGAATGGGAAGCATTTAAGGAAACCAGGATGGATGAACACAGAACTTAAACACATGCTAAAAAGAAAGAAAGAAATGTTTATTAAATGGAAGAAGGGAGGCATATCTAAAGAAGATTATAATGCAGTCTGCAGATCCTGTAGGGCACGTATCAGGTTAGCTAAAGCTGACAATGAATTAAGGCTTGCAAGAGATGTCAAAAGCAATAAAAAAGAATTTTGGGGGTATGTCAAAAGTAAAAGAAAAGTCAAAGATGCTATAGGATTTTTACAGGATGAAAATGGAGAAATGGTAAGAGAGGATGTTGAGAAGGCCAAACTTTTTAATTCCTATTTTGCATCTGTTTTCTCTCAGAAAGAAAATGTAACATCAACTGATCTTCACTGTCCTTTCAAAGGAATAGAAGAATCCAAGTTATCTGTAAACAGAAGGATTGTGAGGGAATATTTAGCTAACATAAATGAGTTCAAGTCTCCAGGTCCAGATGAATTACACCCCAGAGTACTGAAGGAGATCGTAGAAGAAATTTTAGAACCACTCTCCATAATCTTTGAAAATTCTTGGAGAACAGGAGAAGTCCCAGAAGACTGGAGAAGAGCAAATGTTGTTCCTATCTTCAAAAAGGGGAAGAAGGTGGACCCAGGGAACTATAGGCCGGTGAGTCTGACTTCTATACCAGGAAAGATCTTTGAACAAATTATTAAACAACATGTATGTAAGTACATGGATAATAATGAAGTGATTAACCAGAGTCAGCATGGGTTTGTAACTAACAAGTCATGTCAGACTAACTTAATTTCCTTCTATGACAGAATCACTGACTGGGTGGATCAGGGAAATGCTGTAGATATAGTATATCTTGACTTAAGCAAAGCATTTGACAAAGTATCTCACACCATCCTTATTGAAAAAATGACCAAGTATGCAATGGACCAGGCAACTGTTAGGTGGATTCATAACTGGCTTAGTGATCGGACTCAAAGGGTGGTTGTAAATGGCTTCACATCCAGCTGGATGAATGTCTCAAGTGGGGTACCACAGGGCTCCGTCCTGGGACCTGTATTGTTCAACATCTTTATCAATGATTTAGATGAAGGAATTGAGGGTAAACTGATTAAATTTGTTGATGACACAAAGCTAGGAGGGATAGCTAATACTAGAGAAGAGAGAGAGAGGATTCAAAAAGACCTAAATAAACTGGAGCAGTGGGCAGCAACCAACAGAATGTTTTTTAACAGGGAAAAATGCAAAGTACTACATCTGGGCAATAAAAATGAAAAAAGCATATACAGAATGGGAGGAATAGAGCTAAGCAACAGTACATGTGAAAAAGACTTAGGTATACTAATAGATCATAGACTGAACATGAGTCAACAGTGTGATGCAGCAGCAAAAAAGGCAAATACAATTCTGGGATGTATTAACAGAAGCATACAGTCTAGATCACGTGAAGTCATTATCGGTCTTTACTCCTCTTTGGTCAGACCTCATCTGGAATACTGTGTACAGTTTTGGGCACCACATTTTAAAAAAGACATAGACAAACTGGAGCAAGTTCAGAGAAGAGCGACCAGAATGGTGACTGGTCTGCAAACCATGTCCTATGAGGAACGGTTGCAGGATTTGGGAATGTTTAGCTTGCAAAAAAGAAGACTGAGAGGAGACTTAATAGCGGTCTACAAATATCTCAAGGGCTGTCACATTGTAGAAGGATCATCTTTATTCTCATTTGCACAAGGAAAGACTAGAAGCAATGGGATGAAACTAAATGGGAGGAGACACAGATTAGATATTAGAAAAAACTTTTTGACAGTTAGGGTGATTAATGAGTGGAACAGGCTGCCACGAGAGGTGGTGAGTTCCCCTTCAATGGACGTCTTCAAACAGAGGCTGGACAGACATCTGTCTGAGATGATTTAGTGAATCCTGCTTTGAGCAGGGGGTTGGACCAGATGACCCAGGAGGTCCCTTCCAACTCTACCATTCTATGATTCTATGATTCTATGACTACTAAGACAAGCCCTTCTGAATTACTCTGTTTCCTCTAAGTAAAATACTAACACTTATACTCACCTGCGGTGCTGGACCTGTCCCAGTGGTGTTAGCACCTGCTTTCCTGGGGCTCACATGACATAACAATAAGGCCATCAGCACTAGCTTCACTCTCTTCTATGGACGTAATTGACATCCGGAGGAAGTAAAAGTGCAGCAGGTCTCACTTCCTCCAGATATTTTGCTTTGTCCAAAGGAGAGGACAGTGAAGCCAGCGCTGTTTGTCTACAATGATTGCATAACATAACAATGTTACGGGAGCCCTTGGAAAGCAAATGCCAACAAAACTGGAACGGCGCCGGCACCAGAGGTGAGTATAAGGGCTCATTCAGACATCCAATTTTCATGTATAAGTGCTATGTGTTGTTTTCATGGATAGCACTTGTACCTGTGATAGTCCATGGGGTCATTCACGTATCCATGATTTTTTGGTCCACGGAGGGTCGGGTAAAAATTAGCAATTCAGTCAATAGGTCCATGGAAAAATCAGACTATTGGATGTTATCCGAGTGCGGTCCGATTTTCACAGACTGTCAGAATGGAGAAGGTGGAGAAACTTTTTTTTATTTCTCCACGTACAAGATAAACGGATGACACTCGGACCACACTCTGATCAAAGTATGATCCGTTTTTCTCGTAAATGGAAAAATCGGAAGACTGAATTGAGCCCTAAGTGTTATTATTTTATTGAGAGGAAACATAGGGATTCAGAAGGGGCTGTCTGAGTAATGGACAACCCCTTTAAGTTTCCTATTCTTACAACTGACCTCCTGCTTTAACCATTTGCTTTGTCGGACTGCACTATAGGAATTTTATTATAGCAGACTCTACTATCATAGGCTATTGCTGATCAAACGGAAATCAGTACATGGGGAATATCTCTAGGTCATATACATAATATTTGGATTCAGCAACTGATTCTAATTTTAATTCAAGCCTAGTACCAATTTAGTTGGTATACCCTTTGGATCATGGAAGATGCCAGCAGAGACAGCAAAAAAAAAAAGATATATATTACAACAGTCATTCATATTTATGTTACTGATTTTATGCAAAAGTGGACTTTTTTTTTAATAGTTCAATTTGAGTGGCTGGGCAAGGCAATGAGCTAAACAATGTTTACATCAGAAAACAGCTTAGAATTAATCTCTCACAAGAGGAAGTTAGATAAGTAAAAGTCAATAATGAAATAGTAACCAGCTGGGACAGGGCTGAATTCTGAAAGTCAAGGCAGTTACAGACAGTACACAGGCATGAGAAGAGCAACACATGTACTGGAACTAGGAAGAGCCACATCTAATACATAAACCACTACTTCAGTATTTTCTGCATAATTTCTCTATGCACATTCTCTGGCAATATATTTAGAGAATGTGTTTAAATTATACAGTGTGTATATATACAGTGGGTACGGAAAGTATTCAGACCTCTTTAAATTTTTCACTCTTTGTTTCATTGCAGCAATTTGGTAAATTCTAAAAATTTCATTTTTTTTCTCATTAAAGTAAACTCTGTACCCCATCTTGACTGAAAAAAATAGAAATGTAGACATTTTTGCAAATTTATTAAAAATGAAAAGCTGAAATATCACATGGTCATAAGTATTCAGAACCTTTGCTCAGACACTCATATTTAGGTCACATGCTGTCCATTTCCTTGTGATCTTTCTTGAGATGGTTCTACTCCTTCACTGGAGTCCAGTTGTGTTTAATTTAACTGATAGGAATTGATTTGGAAAGGCGCACACCTGTCTATATAAGACCTCACAGCTCACAGTGCATGTTAGACCAAATGAGAATCATGAGCTCAAAGGAAGTGCCCAAGGAGCTCAGAGACAGAAATGTGGCAAGGCACAGATCTGTCCAAGGTTACAAAAGAATTTCTGCATTACTCAAGATTCCTAAGAACACAGTGGCCTTCATAATCCTTAAATGGAAGAAGTTTGGGACCGCCAGACGTCTTCCTAGACCTGGCCGTCCAGCCAAACTGAGCAATCGTGGGAGAAGAGCCTTGGTGAGAGAGGTGAAGAAGAACCTCAAGATCACTGTGGCTGAGCTCCAGAGATGTAGTAGGGAGATGGGAGAAAGTTTCCAAAGTCAACTATCACTTCAGCCCTCCACCAGTCGGGCCTTTATGGCAGAGTGGCCCGACGGAAGGCTCTCCTCAGTGCAAGACATATGAAAGCCCGCATAGAGTTTGCTCAAAAACACATGAAAGACTCCCAGACTATGAGAAATAAGATTCTCTGGTCTGATGAGACGAAGATAGAACTTTTGGTGATAATTCTAAGCGGTATGTATGGAGAAAACCAGGCACTGCTCATCACCTGCCCAATACAATCCCAACAGTGAAACATGGCGGTGGCAGCATCATGCTATGGTTTTTTTTTCAGCTGCAGGGACAGGACGACTGGTTGTAATTGAAGGAAACATGAATGTGGCCAAGTACAGAGATATCCTGGATGAAAATCTCTTCCAGAGTGCTCTGGACCTCAGACTTGGCCGAAGGTTCACCTTGCAACAAGACAATGACCCTAAGCACACAGTTAAAATAACAAAGGAGTGGCTTCAGAACAACTCTGTGACCATTCTTGACTGGCCCAGCCAGAGCCCTGACCTAAACCAAATTGAGCATCTCTGGAGAGACCTGAAAATGGCTGTCCACCAGCGTTCACCATCCAACCTGACGGAACTGGACAGGATCTGCAAAGAAGAATGGCAGAGGATCCCCAAATCCAGGTGTGAAAAACTTGTTGCATCATTCCCAAGAAGACTCATGGCTCAAAAGGGTGCTTCCACTCAATACTGAGAAAAGGGTCTGAATACTTATGACCATGTGATATTTCAGTTTTTCTTTTTTTAATAAATTTGAAAAAAATTCTACATTTCTGTTTTTTTTTCAGTCAAGATGGGGTGCAGAGTGTACTTTAATGAGAAAAAAATAACTTTTTAGAATTTACCAAATGTTGCAATGAAACAAAGAGTGAAAAATTTAAAGGGGTCTGAATACTTTCCGTACCCACTGTATGTATACACTGTATATATGCCTTACATGATGTATTCCATCATATATAGTATAAATGTAACAATATTTATGACACAGGACAAGCAAGGACAGACCAAACAGATAATATACTAGTTAGAGAAATAGGCTTAAAACAGAATTTACTCTTTGCTGCTTTATTGCACTTACTGCAGAAATGGCACATACCGTATCTTCTTCAAAGTTTTTACTAGGAAACTGTTTATCTCTTCCATAATAACTCTGCTTTCTATCACCTGTCTTACTTATTGCATTATTTTTGTGTCTTATTGTGCATAAATATGTGACTCTTCAGATTTTGCGGTATATTATGCCTGATGAAGAGACCTGAGTAGTCTCGAAAGCTTGCAATTTGTTACCATGTTTTCGGTTAGCCATGAAAAGGTATCAACCACTGAGGACTCTCAAATCTAAATATTTTACTAGGAAACTGTAATGCAAATATGGTGTCTATGTATGTATGGTGTCCAAGTGCAAAAAATGTCTGTAAGGCCACATTCACAGGTTCAGTATTTGGTCAGTATTTCACATCAGCACTTATAAGCCAAAATCAGGAGTGGAACAATCCGAGGAAAAGTATAATCAGTCCCGTATTTGCCACTAGGCACCGGAGGTCCGGTGCCTGGGGCGGCAGGTTGCAGGGGGCGGCGCCTGGGTCAGAATGAAAACAAATAAATGTTTTTTTTTTTAAATCTCCCTCCTCCAGGTTCTTTAAGAAAACCGATGTCTTTCTGGAGGAGGAGCAGTGCATTCATTTGTATTTGGGTCTTTAAGACACGAATACAAATGAACCTCTGTGTGCTCCTACACTTATGGGGTCAGTGGAGCTCCAATCAGCTCTCTGACCTGGCGTACTTTGGCGTGCACATGCTGCTGATGTCATGGCAGCACAATGAGGAGACCTCATCACACTACCAACATCAGTGCAGAGTGCCACGAAGGAAGATAACCCGAAGCCTTGAGCAGGTAAGCGCTCACAGAGCCGACCATGAGTAGTGGGGAACGATGGAGAACATGAGGGGCGGGGGGGACGCTGGAGAATGTGAGGAGGGGAGAATGCTGGAGAACATGAGGAGGGGGGAACACTGGAGAACATGAGGATGGGGGAACACTGGAGAACATGAGGAGTGGGGAATACTGGAAAACATGAGAAGGGGGCAATGCTGGAGAATATGAGGAAGGGAGAACGATGGAGAACATGAGGAGGGGGGAACGATTAAGAACATGAGTGGGGAACGCTGGAGAACATGAGGAGGGGGGAACGCTTGAGAGCATGAGGAGGGGGGAACGCTGGAGGACACGAGGAGGGGGGAACGCTGGAGAACATGAAGGGGGGACGCTGGAGGACACGAGGAGGGGGGAACGCTTGAGAACATGAGGAGGGGGGAATGCTTGAGAACATGAGGAGGGGGGAACGCTGGAGAACATGAGGAGGGGGGGAACGAAGAAGAACATGAGGGGCAAATGCTTGAGAACATGGAGGGGAGGGAACGCTGGAGAACATGGAGGAGGGTGGAACGCTTGAGAACATGGAGGAGGGGGGAACACTGGAGAACATGGAGGGGGGAATGCTGGAGAACATGGAGTGGGGGCTCGACATGGAGAACATGAGGGGGGCTCGTATGGAGAGTGGAGAGAACAGTGTGGTGGTTTTAATTTATAAGGGGGTGCTGCGACTGTCATATTTCACTAGGGCAGACACTGTGGTGGGAATATTTTATAGGAGAGAACAGTGTGGAGACCGTGTACCATAAGCGAGACAGTGTGGGGTTATTTTTTTGTGCAGAGAGCACGAGGGACAATTATTTATTCAGGAGCACAGCGTAGGGTATATATAGGGGCACTGCATAGGGCTAGGGTGTTGGTGTTTTTTAATTCAAGAACATTATAATGACACTGTTATTTTTAAAAGCACCGTATCGGAATGTGCTGCAAAAGACCGTAGAAGATGGAAGTCTGCAGAGATGAGCTGTGGCTGTGAGAAGTCATCATGGAGTCAGGTACCTAGATCTAAGATGCATTTACATTGGTCAGATGCAGCCTGTAAAAGACGGCTGACCTGCCATATGAGGCCGATCAGATCACCAGTTGCTTAATAACCTGTTCAGATTGGATGTGTCCTGGCTTTTATGTGCTCAGAATAATCGTTAACATGATCGTCTTGTGCACATAGAAAAGCTGCACATGTGTACACTAGAGAATGTGTTGCTGAGAACGATGATATAAAAGGAGTCTTTCACCCACAAATGCAAATTATTCTGCATACACATTTATATAGGTGACATAGCCCAGTAATATACAATTTTAACTTAGCTTAATATTTTATTTTTTATATGCAAATAAGGATGCTTCTGTGCCCCCTTGGGCATGTGGGCTATGCCTTGGGGCACCGTTACACCCTCCTATTTGCATATTAAAGCCATTCCCTTGTTATAACTTTAGAAATGGCTTTATAACCTTTTCCACACTAATAGATCTCAATTACTGTGTTTCTCATTTGTTCCTGAATTTCTTTGGATTGCAACATGATGTCTAGCTCTTGAGGATCTTTTGGTGTACTTCACTTTGTCAGGCAGGTCCTATTTAATTGATTTCTTGATTGAGAACAGGTGTGGCAGTAATCAGGCTTGTGTGTGGCTAGGGAAATCGAACTCAGCTTCCCAAAGATGTGATAAACCACAGTTAATTCATGTTTTAAGGGTGGGGGCAATCACTTTTCCACACAGGGCCCTGTAGGTTTGGATTTCTTTTTCCCTTAATAATAAAGACCTTAATTTAAAAACTGCATTTTGTGTTTACTTGTGTTATATTTGTCTAATATTTAACTTTGTTTGGTAATCTGAAACATTTAAGTGTGACAAACATGCAAAAGAATAAGAAATCAGGAAGGGGGAAACACTTTTTCACACCACTGTATACTGGTCATGAGTGGTGCTACATCTTTACGTTATGGGTAAAATAATATCAATATCACAATATGTCACAATACCAATTTGAAAACATGGATAAAGAAGCTATCACATGGTAATTGGTATCAACATGATGTGCATCCTCTATATATAAGTCAGTTATACTAGAAAAAAGTGCAAGTGCATAAAGTATGGGATCCTACATCACATGTATTAACCATATATACTATCTGAGAGCTACTCAGTGACGCAAGGGGACAATTATAGGCCACATGTATAAAGCTATAAGTGATGTATTGCAGAGTCTAATAAAGAGAAAAGATATAGTCATACTGAAGGATGTTCACCTTACCCATAATGAACCCGTGTGGACCCACACTACCAGCAGTCCCAATGGGCTTTTCGTGTGGGCTTCCTCGGGGGGCTGTACCTCTGTGTTATTTTTTCTGCATTATGTAGGAAACTATACAGCTGTCGGCAATATTCGCACATAAAGTGGCGCATGCGTAGTATATCACGCAGGTCAATACGCAGGTATATGCAGGTCAGAGGGAAATTCCCCGTGACGTCAGTGACCCACATGTCATCATCGAGCGGCGTTGGCTACGTCCTAGTGCGTCCGGGATACCACGCATGCGGACATGCTTGATGCCATCTTAAAAGAGGGATAAACAGGAAGGACAAAATTACGATTTATGCTGGATTCAAGTATATGCTATTCATAACGCATATGATATGTGTAATAAGAAAAGTGCTAAAGTGTAAAAACAACAACTCTATGGCCATATATTAAAATATGGATAGTAATGAGTGAAGTAAGACTAAAGTGCAGTGTGCAAAACATGCGATAACATGGCTCAGCTCCTGAAAAAACTCAGAAAGAAAAATATACATGTACATATAGTATATAGCACAAAGACAAGCAGTAATATTGCAATAGCCAAATCACAGTACTGCATTCATTACATCATCTAATATTAATCCCATGATGATGAGAATATCCCTCATAGTATTCATGATGGTAGCCAGCCGGAGATTTAAAGAGACATGCTCCCAAATGCAGATATGCAAAATTCATCCATAGTATCATCACTAGATAAAAACTAATAAAATAGAAACAAAAACACACATGTTAAAATCCAAATTAGTAACAAGAAAGATATTATTTAGAAGAAAGAATCAAAGCTCAATTGTTCATTGAGCCCTGCTGGTGTCATAGTGTCTAGGGTGGAAATACAGCGGCATTCCAGTTGAGCTAATAGGCGTTTCAAATTTCCGCTCCTGATCCCACATTGTACCCTATCTCTGCCTCTAATTTTCAGGTCATTGGGGTTGCACCTATGGTGCTGTCACGGGTGTGTCAGAAGAGACAGACAGTCGCCCTGCAGTTGGTTGCAGAAGATCTCTCCATTTGGCATTACAGACACCTTCTTAGCTGTCTCACTCAAGGACCCAGCGGCTACCTCCCTCCAGCTAATGGACTCCCAGGCTGAGTGTTTAAATACTGGCTGCTGCTAGAGGGAGGTGCTGGTGATATTCACATGACCCCTTGTGAAGGCTTGGAGCAAGTGCAGTTCTTACTTCCTCTCTGGTGCTAAGAGGATGTGTGTGCCATCTCTCTGAAGTCGACTCAAGCTAAGCTACTTCCCTCTTGTCTGTCTCCCCTTGCTGTCTTTAGTTGTCAGTGGGGATCGACTAGCGCTCACCCCCCCTTCTCTATCCAGGGCCCAGCGCTAGGAAAATACAGGGGTAGGTTCCTGTGCGGCGATTGGTGAGGAATAGTGTTGAGCGAGTATGTTCTGTTAACCCTTTCGCCGAGTATGCTCGGGCCGAGCTCCAAGTATTTACAGCTGCTCGGTGTTATGTTTGAATCGCTCCAGTATGCATGATTTGCGACTGTTTGACAGTTTTAATACATGTGAGGAATGTCTATTTCTTACACATTCCTCACATGTAATAAAGCTGTCAAACAGTTGCAAATCATGCACACGTGAGCGATTCAAACATATCACCGAGCAGCTGTAAATACTCGGAGCTCGGCCCGAGCATACTCGGAACAGAACATACTCACTCAACACTAGTGAGGAACCAATATAGGGTGGTAGGGGAGACAGGGTGATTGCAGATAAGCCTAGGAGGTCTCCACTTCCCTCTTTCCCTAGTGTCTGGGCTCCCTTCCCCTCATCCCTTCGTGTTGCACTTTGTCTTTCCTACACTGTGCGTGACAGGTGCAGTCTGAAATGTCATGGAATGGTTTTAAGCAGAGCAGCATCCTCCACATCGCGAGCTGCCACAATATCTCTCACGTGTTCCCGGGTGCATATCCCCAGTGCACGTGAGGTAAGGCCCACATATATAAGATCACAGGTACATGTTGCATAATACACAATGTGGGTTGTACTACAAGATATGTAGTCTGTGATCCTATATTCTCTTAATCCATCTGCAGATGTGAAGGATGTGGCCTGCACCAAATTCCGACATTCAAGACAACCACAGAGATAGCATCCTCATTTTTGTCTCCCTGTTCTAAAATGGTCTTTTGGTTTTGCCATGTAGAGGCTTCTTACCAAGAGGTCCTTAATGTTTTTGCTTTTCGTTGCAGTCATCAGGCGTGTATTAGGTAAATTCTTAGATAGTATGGGGACAGTTTTTAATATGCCCTATGTCGACTAAGGATCTTACGCATAATCTCCCATTGATGGTTGTAAGTGAAGATATAGCGTATTGCACCATCATTAGATCTTTTGGTTTTTGTTGAGGAAAGCATGTCATTTTTCTTAGTGTTCCTTGCTCGTAGATAGCCTTTCCTAATACTTTGATTACTGTATTCCCTGTTACGAAATCTCTCCCCAAGGTCCACCGCCTATCTCTCAAACATCTCCTCTGAAGAGCATATCCTCCTAATGCGGAGGAATTGCCCTATGGGTAATGCGCAAATTGTCGGCCCTGTATGGGCAGACGAGGCATTCAACAACGCGCTCACTGATTTCTTTACAGTATAGGTCTGTATATACCGAACCGTCGTCTTGTACCCTCAACGTAATATCTAGAAATGGAATCTCGTTGCGGTGGTAAGTATATGTGAGCCTGATGTTGGACCCATTAAGATTAAGTGCTCACATAAAGAGTTGAAGGTCATTGACAGAGCCCTGCCAAATGAATATAATATCTTCAATATAATGGTACCACCTAATAATTTTGGGGAGCAGGGTGTGCACCCCCTGAAAATATGCCCCTCTCCCAGAAACCCAAGAAGAGATTAACATACGAAGGAGCACACACCGCTCCCTTGGCGGTACCGCGCTTTTGTATATAGAATTTGTCTTTAAATGTAAAAAAATTATGTCAGCACAAAACAAAGTAGGTCCAACACCAGGCCCACACTCCCTCCCTCTTAAAGGGGCCACGCGCGCGCCGTCCTAGAGCGTCCCCGGCCAATGGCCGGAGGACCACTTCTATTTAAAGCACCTCCTCCAAAATGGAGGTGCCTGTGCAAGGTTGTTGTTTGTGTGCTAACACTCTCCTCAGCCCTCAGGTTTCAGTGCCCGCCAGCCTGTCTATCAGCTGTGCCCGCCAGCCTGTCTATCAGCCGTGCCCGCCTGCCTATCTATCAGCCGTGCCCACCAGCCGGTCTACCTGCTGTGCCCGCCAGCCTATCAGCCGTACCCGCCTGCCTATCTATCAGCCGTGCCCGCCAGCTTGCCTACTCGGACCACCTGTTAGGTTACCTGCTGCGCCCGCCTGTTTGCCTACCCGGATCACCTGTCTGGCTACCAGCCGTACCCGCCTGCTTGCCTACTCGGATCTCCCGCCAGGCTACCTGCCGTGCTCATCCGCTGTACCTGTCAGCTTCAGCCATCTGACCTGTGGGAGTCGCCTTCTCTCACACAAGGTCAGTCCCAGAGTGGCACCTGGTCCACCTGCCCGGTCCCTCCCTGGTTCATGGAGTCGACTAAGCGTCCGTGTGGCCAGGGTCGGTCCGAGTTGGCACTTAGTTACGCCCCTCTGGTCCCTCCTTGCATCCCAGCATAGAGGTTCCACCACCCGGACCCATAACAGTTTGCACAGGCCATGGAACCCGGTGGCTCCCAGGCTCCTTCGCTCTCCGACCTGTACCAAGAGGTCTCTCGCCAGAGATCCCAACAGGATACCATCCTGTCCTATCTGCGGACAGTCAACTCCCGCTTGGAAGCTCTGTCCACCAAGACTGTGTCCGCCTCTGATTGAGCGGCACATCAACCCAGTGGCGCTGTGGCACCTGGCTTTGGACCCTGGCTTTCTGCGCCTCCACATTTTAGTGGTGACCCTGTCTTATGTCGGGACTTCATAAATCAGTGCACGCTGCACTTTGAACTCCTGGCGCACCAGTTCACGTCCGACCGGGCCAAAGTGGCATTCATCATGTCTCACCTCACTGGAGAGGCGTTGGTGTGGCTTAACCCTCTGTGGGAGAGAGGGGATCCTCTGGTGTCCGATCTCCAGGCTTTCCTCGCGGCTTTCCGGAAGGTATTCAATGAGCCCGGATGAAAATATTCTACTGCCTCCTCACTTCTCCAACTCCGCCAAGGGAGTCTTTCTGTGGGCCAGTATGCCGTGCTTTTCTGAACCCTCACATGTGAACTTGCCTGGAACAATGAGGCCCTGGTGTCCGTCTTTTGGGAGGGCCTTTCCGAACGGATCAAGGATGAGCAAGCCGGTCGTGACATACCTCCCTCCCTGGACGACTTGGTGTCATTAGCTACCCGGATTGACATCCGTTTTCTGGAACGCGCTAAGGAGATGACCCGTGAGAGGAAACCTCTGCACCTCGCTCCTGTCCTCCAAAGTCCAGTCTCGCATCCTGCACCCCCCCCGGGTGTCTTCTCCAGAGCCTATGCAAATTGACCAAGTAAAGATGGTCAAGTCTCGCCAGGAGACCCGTCGTGCCGAGGGGAGTTGCTTCTATTGTAGCAATATAGAGCATCAGATTCGCTATTGCCCGGTGAGACCGGGAAACTCCAGTGTCTAGGACCGCTCGGAGAGGTCGTCCTAGGCAAGAGTTCTTCCTCTCCGCTATTGACTCTGTATGTTTCTGTTACTAGTGGTAAGACCCGCTTCTTCGAGACTGCCCATCTGGATTCCGGAGCCGCTGGGAATCTCATCCAACAGGCCGTTGTGGAGCGTTTTCAGATTCCTACCATTCGTCTGGCGGATCCTTTAGCGGTTTCCTCTGTGGATGGAAAGCTTCTCCCTGAAACCATCTTGTTGGTCACTATGCCGGTAACTCTTCAGGTGGGAATGCTGCACTCGGAGAAGATCTCCTTTTACGTACTGTCCGGTCTCTCTCATCCCCTCTTGCTTGGCCTGCCTTGGTTACAGAGACATGAGCCTGTCCTGAACTGGAGCTCGGGTGAGGTGCTCCATTGGGGTCAGGAATGCCATAAGACCTGTCTGGTTCCGGTTCGTCCTGCTCAACCCCCGTCTACTCCGGCTAACCTACCTGGCCTACCAGCACCCTACTGGTCCTATGCGGATGTCTTCGATAAAAAGGAGGCAGAGACACTACCACCTCATAGGCCTTATGATCGCCCCATCGACCTAATACCTGGTGCTTCACCTCCTCGCGGGCAAATCTACCCCTTGTCGCTGGCCGAGACCTGTGCCATGTCTGAATACATTGAAGAAAATCTTGCCAGGGGATTTATCCAGAAATCCACCTCTCCGGCTGGAGCAGGATTCTTCTTTGTCAAAAAGAAAGACGGCTCTCTTCGTCCTTGTATTGACTATAGGGGCCTAAATCAGATTACCATCAAGAATAAGTACCCCCTGCATCTCATCTCGGAGCTGTTTGATCACCAAAAAGGCGCAAAGATCTTCACTAGCTCGACCTGCGAGGGGAGTACAATCTGGTCCAGATTCACCAAGGAGACGAGTGGAAGACGGCATTTAACACTCGGGATGGTCACTACGAGTACCGCGTGATGCCCTTCGATCTCTGTAATGCCCAGCCGTCTTCCAGGAGTTAGTAAATGATATTTTTAGAGATCTCCTGTATTCCTGAGTGGTGGTGTACCTGGACGATATCTTGGTGTTCTCCCTTGATCTGCCCTCTCATCGGAGGGATGTTCGTCAGGTCCTGCTGAGGCTCCGGAAGAATCGCCTGTATGCTATGTTCGAGAAATGCCTCTTTGAGCAGACCTCCCTGCCATTTCTGGGGTATATCATCTCTGAGACCGGACTGCGGATGGATCCCGAGAAGGTGTCTGCCGTCTTCAAGTGGCCCCGACCGGAGGGGTTGAAGGCTATTCAGCGGTTTCTGGGATTCGCTAACTATTACCGCCTCTTCATTCCTCATTTCTCCTCCCGGACAGCTCCCATCTCTGCTCTTACCCGTAAGGGAGCAAATCCCAGGGAGTGGTCTTCTGAGGCAGAGAATGCCTTTATCTCTCTTAAACAAGCCTTCTCCTCCGCTCCTGTGATACACCGTCCGGATTGCAATAAACAGTTCTTCCTGGAGGTTGATGCTTCTTCCTCCGGAGCCGGAACCCAGAAATCTTCGTCCGGATGAATGGTGACCTGCGGCTTCTTTTCTTCTCTTCCAAACTCTTCTCTCCGTCCCAGCGCAATTACTCCATAGGAGATCGAGAACTTCTGGCCATCAAATTAGCGCTGGAGGAGTGGCGCTACTTGCTTGAGGGGGCTCTGCACCCGGTGGTCATCTACACTGACCATAAAAACCTTGCTTATTTGCAGACCGCCCAAAGACTAAACCCGCGTCAGGCCAGATGGTCTTTGTTCTTTGCTTGATTCTGCTTCAATCTCCATTACCGCCCGGCAGACAAGAACAATAAAGCCAACGCTCTATCCCGCTCTTTTCTGTCCTCCGATCTGGAGGAGGAGCCTCTATACATCATTGATCCCTCCAGAATTATGACTGTTGCTCCATTTGACCTGTCTCATCTACGTCCTGGTAAGACCTTTGAAGCGGCTCAGGATCGGAAGAGGGTCTTACTCTGGGGCCATTCGTCCAAACTGGCTGGCCATGCCGGCCAGATAAAGACACTTCTGCTCATTGCCCGGCACTATTGGAGGCCCACCCTGCGCAAGGATGTTGCGGATTTTGTTGCGGCTTGTTCCTCTTTTGCCCGTAACAAGATACCTAGGCACCTTCCAGCAGGTCGCCTCCTTCCTCTTCCCGTGCCTTCCGCTCCATGGCAACATATTGCAATGGATTTCATCACGGATCTTCCTGTATTGGCCGGTTGTACTGTCATTTGGGTGGTGCCGACTGCTTCTCCAAGATGGTTCACTTCATTCCTCTGCCTGGTCTTCCATCTGCACCTGTGCTGGCTAAGGACTTCATCCGTCACATCTTCCGTCTCCATGGCTTACCCCTCCACATTGACTCGGACCGAGGAGTTCAGTTCACTTCTCGCTTTTGGAGAGCCACGTGCAAGCTGCTGGATGTCTCTTTGGATTTCTCTTCAACCTACCATCCTCAGTCAAATGGTCAAGTGGAATGTATCAATCAGATCTTTACCAGTTTTCTTCGGCACTTTGTCAACGTTCACCATAACGATTGGGTTGAGCTCCTTCCCTGGGCCGAGTTTTCCTATACCAATCATGTGAGTGAGTCTTCGGTTAAGTCTCCGTTTTTTGTGGTCTACGGTCAACACCCCAGGATTCCATGTCCGGTCTCCTCTTCAGTGGACAATCCTGCCGCGGAGTCTCTCATCAGTGAATTTTCTGCGATTTGGGAAGACACTAGATCTGCTCTCCTTTAGTCCTCCGAGCGGATGAAGAAGCATGCTGATAAGAGATGTTTGGATACGCCTCAATTCCGTCCGGGAGACAAGGCCTGGCTTTCCTCCAAATATGTCCGCCTCAAGATACCATCTTACAAGTTGGGTCCGCGGTTCATCGGTCCGTTCGAGATTGTCCTTAACCCATTATCTACCAATGTCCTTTTTTTGGGACGCCTAATTTTTTGCTTCTAGCAACTAAGATTTTCTAATTAGGTCCAATTAGGTCCAAAAAAACAAAAAATGAAAATTGCTATTTTGGCAAGTAATGGGTTAATTCTCTCTCTGTCGATCCAGGTACCACTCTAGCTCCAGTCTCCGCTGAGGACGTCTTTGAGGTAGAAAACATTTTGGCCATCAAGAGGGTAATAGGAAAGACTTTCTTTCTTGTGGATTGGAAGGGGTTTGGTCCTGAGGAGAGATCTTGGGAGCCCAGGAGCCCCTCGTCTTCTAGAAAAATTTCTTGCGGGACTAAATAAGAGGGGGCGTAAAGGGGTGTGTATTGTAGTGCCGGCGTATGTGCCTCCTGCCGGGCAGAGATGCCGTTCCCCTCACCGCCACGGTCCTGGTCCGGTGTCCTCCAGCTCCCCTGCTGCTGTTGTTTGTGTGCTAACACTCTCCTCAGCCCTCAGGTTCCAGTGCCCGCCAGTCTGTCTATCAGCCGTGCCCGCCAGCCTGTCTACCGGGGATCACCCGTCAGGCTACCTGCCGAGCTCATCCGCTGTACCTGTCAGCTTCAGCCATCTGACCTGTGGGAGTCGCCTGCTCTCACACAAGGTCGGTCCCAGAGTGGCACCTGGTCCACCTGCCCGGTCCCTCCCTGGTTCACGGAGTCGACTAAGCCGCCGTGTGGCCAGGGTCGGTCCGAGTTGGCACTTAGTTACGCCCCTCTGGTCCCTCCTTGCATCCCAGCACAGAGGTTCCACCACCCGGACCCGTAACACTGGAATCAAGGAAAAACCGTGCCACTTCCAATCCGTCCTCACGGCAGATACAAGTATATAATGCCCCACGTCCGCAATAACAAGGAGCATGTCCTGTTCAAGATGGATTCCATCCAGTTGCTTCAGGACGTCCGTGGTGTCCCTGACATAGCAGGGCAAGGTTTCGACCTGTGGTCGTAGGTAGTAATCGATATATATTCACAAATTGGGCCACAAAGCCCTCCTATACCAGAGACAATCGGACGCCCGGGGGCGGCTGGAGTCCTTGTGGACCTTGGGGAGGAGATAAATAGTAGGGACAGTGGGAAACTTCACCACCAGTCCCTCATAGGTCTTTTTCATAATAGTCCCCTTTTCAAGACTATTTTCCAAAATGTCCAACAATTCAGCTCTAAATGTAGATATTGGACTATGGGACAAGGTGGTATATGTATCCTTATTCTCTCTCATATTTCTCCACCGGCCATATCACCACATTCCCCCCCTTGTCTGCTGGTTTGATAACAATATCTTATTGTGTAGTACCCATATATAGCGACTCACCATGATATGCAAATTACGGAGAATCAGAGTCTAAATTGCTAATAATTTTTAAAAGTTTTATTAGATTTTATTGGAATATATACGAGTTTTAAAAAAATACATATAATTTTTAACAAAAGATATACTGGGTATGTTTGACAGCATTAATATAATTGTATCCTGACCTAACCCTCGATCTATTTGCCTTGGGATTCATTCACTGAACTTTGCATGTACCCAATATATCTTTAAAATTATACGTTTTTTTGTATTGTTTTAAAACAGGTATATACCTGTATATAGATTACAATAAAATCTAACAAAATTTTAAAAAAATTATTAGCAATTTAAACTCTGATTCTCCGTAATTTGCAGTGTTAAAGGGGTTGTCTGGTCTAAAACTACAAATCTGCAGTCACTCTATGTGACTTCAGACTTGTCAATCCTCACATCATGCACTGCTTGCTGTGAGGATCCTCCGGTATCAGTCATGTGATTGCACGTATGTGATTTGCATACTTCCGGCCACAATCTTACTATGTAAGTAAATTGAGCGAGGCTGCACCCATCTAGCTGATTTGTGGAGTATGCATATCACATACTTGCAGTCACATGGCCACCGTTCCTGGCTCTGACACCAGAAAAACCTCACAGTAAGCAGTGTGTGCACTGGAAGGATTCACAACTCTGTAGTTTTAAACCGGACAACCCCTTTAATACTCCTTAAAGGGGTTGTTTGAAGCTAAGAAAGTTATCCCCTATCCGCAGATTGTTGGAACCCCAGCATTTCCAAAAACTGGAGCAGAGGTCGATCATCCGCGCTATCACTCCATTCTTAATGGGAGTGCCGGAGGTTACGGAGCGAGCACGCTGCTGATCTTTGGCGTTCCCATTAGAATGAATGAAGCAGTAGTGCGGATCCCTCTGCTCCATTCAACTGGGGCTTTCAGATCCCCGTTGCTCAGAATCGGTGGGAACAACGGTGCTTGAACCCCCAGTGATCTGAAAATAATTCCCTATCCCTTGAATAGGGAATAACTTTCAAACTTGAGATATCCACTTTAAAGGGTATCTAAACTTTTGGGATATTTTTTATATTTTACACACATTCTGAACAGATCGGTGGGTCACCCAGTTCTGAGGCCCCCACCAGTCAGTCGCTTAATAAAGACCTTCTAGAAGACCGCAGCTCAGGAGACAGGAGAGCATGCACACAGCGCAGAGTGGATACAGTGAGTAGAAAATCATTGTCCTGTCTCCTGAGCTGTGCACTTGTAAGATGTCTTTTGAGCAATCTGTGGGGGTCTCAGGATCCACCCCATGATGCCTCTTCTCCATACTGAGCCAACTTCAGACTCACACCAATCAGCTGAGAATTAATGGACCTAAAATATAAGATATTTTCCAAAAGTTAAGTTAATCTTTAAATGTATAATAAAGCTCCTGCCTAGGATCAAGCACTACTGTAATTCCTATCTTGCTTAGCTCTCCCATATACAGGATTGCTCACTCTGCCGAGTGGTCCTGTGCTCTCTATGAGAGCCGCTGTTAGACATCTCTGGCAGCAGCTTATTACTTAGAGAACAAAAGGATCTACAGTCCAAAATCGGACTGGATTCTTATCTCCCCTGATAATCATCAGTCAGAGGCCCACATACACATTGGACTGTTGGTATCAGCGGGTCTGGCCAAATTTAGTCTAATGTGTATGGGAGTCTTAAATACTATCTGAATGATATGAGCACTGTCAGGATATAAAATCATAGAATCATAGAATGGTAGAGTTGGAGGGGACCTCCTGGGTCATCTGGTCCAACCCCCTGCTCAAAGCAGGATTCACTAAATCATCTCAGACAGATGTCTGTCCAGCCTCTGTTTGAAGACGTCCATTGAAGGGGAACTCACCACCTCTCGTGGCAGCCTGTTCCACTCATTGATCACCCTAACTGTCAAAAAGTTTTTTCTAATATCTAATCTGTGTCTCCTCCCATTCAGTTTCATCCCATTGCTTCTAGTCTTTCCTTGTGCAAATGAGAATAAAGATGATCCTTCTACAATGTGACAGCCCTTGAGATATTTGTAGACAGCTATTAAGTCTCCTCTCAATCTTCTTTTTTGCAAGCTAAACATTCCCAAATCCTGTAACCGTTCCTCATAGGACATGGTTTGCAGACTGGTCACCATTCTGGTCGCTCTTCTCTGAACTTACTCTAGTTTGTCGATGTCTTTTTTAAAATGTGGTGCCCAAAACTGGACGCAGTATTCCAGATGAGGTCTGACCAAAGAGGAGTAAAGTCCGATAATGACTTCACGTGATCTAGACTGTATGCTTCTGTTAATACATCCCAGAATCGTATTTGCCTTTTTTTGCTGCTGCATCACACTGTTGACTAGTGTTGGGCGATACCTTCCGATATCGGGAAATATCGGATCGGATAGGATCGGACCGATACCCAAAAAATATCGGATATCGCCGATTCTGATACCGGAAACCAATGCAAGTCAATGGGACACAAATATCGGAATGAAAATAAACCCTTTCTTTCTTTGTAGGTTAATTCTACATGAAGGAAAACCACTAAGAATAATGTAGAATGTACTGGGGGAGGTGGAGGAGACATTAAAGGCATAGAGGTTTAGCCCAATCAAATGGAATAGCAGGAATTAATATTTTTTTTAAGACGTTCAGAGTTACAAAGATATTGACTATGTTAAGCTTTTTTATATTTGGTCAGATATTTATGTTTCACTACTTCCATGCTCTTCACCTTCTTTTTTACTTCTCCCACACTTTCTCCTTCATCATCCTCAGCAGCAGCATCTTTTTCATCAACTTCTTCTTCAACTTCTTCCTATTATTCTTTTTTTTTACATTCTTCATATTCTTCTTATTCTACTATTATTCTTATTTGTAACAGGCATTCCTGTAGTTGTTATCTATAAAAGTTTGAAGATTACACCTTCCGTTCTGCCTGTCACAAAAGATTTACAACAGGATTTGTCCGCGTTCAGTTTGGCCTGCAGCAGCAGGTATTTTCCAGGGGCACCACGAGGAGGAATGGACTCACCCCCATACACTGCTTAGTCTTCTTCTGCTAATAATTTAGATAATATCTTTTGCTCTGATTTTTAGTCTTATGCTTAATGTTCTTCTGCTTTTTGTTCTGCAGCTTCTTGTTCTTCTGCTTCTTGGTCTTCTGTCTCTTGTTCTTCTGTATCTTGGTGGTTGTCTTCTTGTTCTTTGTCCTCTTGGTCATCTTCTTCAGGGTGGTCTTCAGGGTCGTCGTCTTCGGGTCCTCGTCTTCTTCGGGGTGGTCTTCAGGATCGTCGTCTTCAGTGTCGTCGTCTTCGGGGTCCTCGTCTTCTTCGGGGTAGTCTTCAGGGTCATCGTCAGGGAGATCCAGAGTGATTACCAAAAACCATTTCAAAAAGCTTGAACTTGGAAATGTAGCAGAAGGTACAAGAAGGCTGGGGAACTGCCGAGAACCAGCTGACGGTACTGGAACCCGGATGAGTAGCAGAAGGTACAAGAGCCAATTGAACTACCGAGGACCAGCTGATGGTACTGGAACCCGGTTACTGAGCAGGAGGTACCTGTGCCAGAAAGCACTACCAAGGACCAGCAGACGTTGGTGGAACTCGGATACCGAAAAGGAGGCACCTAAGCCAAAGGCACTGCCGAGAACCAGCTAACGGTACTGGAATCCGGATAGGTAGCAGAAGGTACACATGAAAAAAAAAAGGTGCAAGGCCGCGAGCCGTCCGGAGTTACCGAAACCCACAGTCCTACAGGGGTTGCTTGTCCTATTGGCACTATGGAACCAGCCTTCATTGCTAGATCCCGCAGCCCACATAGGAGTCACCTAAACTGCAGGCACCATAGAGTCGGCTAACCCGACCGCAACATGACAGGACAACGTATTGGAGGCAAAGTGATGTTGACACTACCCGGAAACAGCTGGCGTGCTGGAACCAGGCTGGGCAGGAGGGAGTACCCGTGCCAAAGACACTGCCGAGAACCAGCTGACGGTACTGGAACCCGGATGGGTAGCAGAAGGTACAAGAGCCAATGGAACTACCGAGGACCAGCTGATGGTACTGGAACCCGGTTACTAAGCAGGAGGTCCCTGTGCCAGAAAGCACTACCAAGGACCAGCAGACGTTGGTGGAACTCGGATACCAAGAAGGAGGCACCTAAGCAAAAGGCACTGCCGAGAACCAGCTGACGGTACTGAAACCCGGATGGGTAGCAGAAGGTACAAGAGCCAATGGAACTACCGAGGACCAGCTGATGGTACTGGAACCCGGTTACTAAGCAGGAGGTACCTGTGCCAGAAAGCACTACCAAGGACCAGCAGACATTGGTGGAACTCGGATACCGAGAAGGAGGCACCTAAGCCAAAGGCACTGCCTGGAACCAGCTGATGTTACTGGAACCCAGGGGGACATATTCAAGACTGACTTCCAAAGAACCAGCTAACGGTACTGGAACTCAGATAGGCAGCAGAAGGTACACATGAAAAAAAAAGTTGCAAGGCCGCGAGCCGGCCGGAGTTACCGAAACCTACAGTCCCACAGGGGGTGCTTGTCCTATTGGCACTATGGAACCAGCCTTCATTGCCATATCCCGCAGCCCACATAGGAGTCACCTAAACTGCAGGCACCATAGAGTCGGCTAACCCGACCGCAACATGACAGGACAACGTATTGGAGGCAAAGTGACGCTGACACTACCCGGAAACAGCTGGCGTGCTGGAACCAGGCTGGGCAGGAGGGAGTACCCGTGCCAAAGACACTGCTGGGAAACAGCTGGCGGTGCTGGAATCCAGGGTAAATACTAAAAACAGAGTGGAGCCAGAGGCCTAATTGGAGCAAGTTTAAAATCTGTAGTAGTGTGAATGTGGACAGGGCAGGAGAAATTGCCGGACACACAGCAGGGAAACAGCTGACGTTACTGAACCCCAATAACACAGGAGCAAGTGTTGACTGTGCAGACGGCACTTCTGAGCAGAAACTGGCGGTGTTGGAGCCCAGAGTAAATACTGAAAACAGAGAGGAGCCAGAGGCCTAATTAGACCAAGTTTAAAATCAGTAGTAGTGTGAATGTGGACAGAGCAATAGAAATTGCCGGACACACAGCAGGGGAACAGCTGACGTTACTGAACCCCAATAACACTGAAGCAAGTGTTGACTGTGCAGACAGTGTTACGGGTCCGGGTGGTGGAACCTCTGTGCCGAGGTGCAAGGAGGGGCCCAGAGGGGCGTGACTAAGTATCAACCCGAACCGATCCTGGTCGGACTGCGGCTAACGACTCCGTGACCAGGGAGGATCCGGGCAGAGGGACCAGGTGCTACTCTGGGGACGACCTTGTAAGAGAGCAGGTGGCTCCCACGGGTCAGATGGCTGGGACTGACATGTATGACGAATGGACACGGCAAGCAGGCAGAAGTCTCTGGTTAGCTGACAGGTGGTCACGGTACGTGACAGCAGAGCAAGTAGTAGTCTCTAGGTTTACCAGGCAGGTGGTCACAGTAAGTGACGGCAGAGCCTCCAGGCAGGCTAGCAGGAAACAGGCGGGTGCTCCCAGGTGAGCGGGCAGACAGACAAGGCAGGTAACAGGCAGGTAACAGGTGGGCGCTCCCAGGTGAGCGGGCTGACAGACCCAGCAGGTAACAGGCGGGTGCTCCCAGGTGAGCGGGCTGACAGACACAGCAAGGAACAGACGGGTGCTCCCAGGTGAGCGGACTGACAGCCATGGCAGGTAATGTAGCGTCGGCGTCCCTGCCTCCTGCTAGGCAGGGACGCTGTTCCCCTCATCTCTCCGCTCCGTGCCCGGCATCTTCCTCCCGCTCTGCTGGCAGCGTGCGCTGCTTCCCGGCCACGGTGCTTAGGGCGCACGCGTGCGCGCTCCCCCTCTCTTAAAGGGGCCGCGCGCGCCGTCCTAAGGAGTCCCCGGCCAATGGCCGGAGGACTTCACCATATATAAGGCACCTCCTCCAAAATGGAGGTGCCCGTGCAATGTTGTTGCAAAGCCTTCACTCTGCTTCAGCCCTCAGGTCCCGTTACCAGTTACCTGCCAGTCACATGCCAGATTCCTGCCTGTTACCTGCCAGTCACCTGCCAGATTCCTGCTTGATACCTGCCTGATATCCGCTTACCTGCTTGCAAGCCTGCGGTCCGACGGCCTGCCTTCCGACACCTGTCAGTCTGTCTATGGACCAGCCTGCCCGCTCACCTGGGAGCGCTCACCTGCTACCTGCCTGCTAGCCTACCTGGAGGCTCTGCCGTCACTTGCCGTGACCACTTGCCTGTCCAGAGACTCTTGCCCGCTCACCTGGGAGCCCTCACCTGCTACCTGCCTGCTAGCCTACCTGGAGGCTCTGCCGTCACTTGCCGTGACCACCTGCCTGTCCAGAGTCTCTTGCCCGCTCACCTGGGAGCGTCCACCTGCTACCTGTCTGCTAGTCTACCTGGAGGCTCTGCCGTCACTTGCCGTGACCACCTGCCTGTCCAGAGACTCTTGCCCGCTCACCTGGGAGCATCCACCTGCTACCTGTCTGCTAGTCTACCTGGAGGTTCTGCCGTCACTTGCCGTGACCACCTGCCTGTCCAGAGACTCTCGCCCGCTCACCTGGGAGCGCTCACCAGCCACCTGCCTGCTGTCCTTCTACCCAGAGACTGTCCCTGTCACTTGCCGTGACTACCTGCCCTTCTACCCAGAGACTGTCCCTGTCACTTGCCGTGACTACCTGCCCTTCTACCCAGAGTCTGTCCCTGTCACTTGCCGTGACTACCTGCCCGTCTTCCCTGGGAGACACCCGCTTCCTTACAAGGACCGCCCCTTTGTATAGTTGCTCAGAGGTTCCACCTCCCAGACCCGTTACAGGTAACAGGCAGGTAACAGGTGAGCGCTCCAGGTGAGCGGGCTGGCAGGCTCGGCAGGTAACGGGCAGATAACAGGCTGGCAGGCAGGACAAAGAGTCAGGCTAGCAGCGGGACCTGAGGGCTGAAGCAGAGAAAAGAAACTGTGCAACAACTTTGCTCGGACACCTCCTATTGGAGGAGGTGCCCTATATATGGGAGGACCCTCGGCTATTGGCCGGGGACTCCTTAGGACAGCGTTCGGCCCCTATAAGAGGGGGGGAGCGCGCGCGCGCCCTAAGCACAGTGCCCGGGGGACTGCTCGCGCCGACAGCAGGCTGAGAAGGAGAGCGAGGAGCGCGAAGAGAGAGGAGGTGAGAGGGACGGCGTCTCTGCCTGGCAGGAGGCAGAGACGCCGATGCTACAGGACTGCGCGCGCCGACAGCAAGCTGGGAAGGAGAGCGGGGAGTGTGGGGAGAGAGGAGGTGAGAGGGACGGCATCTCTGCCTGGAAGAAGGCAGAGACGCCGATGCTACAGACAGCACTTCTGAGCAGCAACTAGCGGTGTTGGAGCCCAGGATAAATACTGCAAACAGAGAGGAGCCAGAGGCATAATTAGAGCAAGTTTAAAATCAGTAGTAGTGTGAATGTGGACAGAGCAGGAGAAATTGCCAGACACACAGCAGGGGATCAGCTGACGTTACTGAACCCCAATAACACTGGAGCAAGTGTTGACTGTGCAGATGGCACTTCTGAGCAGCAACTGGCGGTGTTGGAGCCCAGGGTAAATACTGAAAACAGAGAGGAGCCAGACAGAGGCCTAATTGGAGCAAGTTTAAAATCAGTAGTAGTGTGAATTTGGACAGAGCAGGAAAAATTGCCGGACACACAGCAGGGGATCAGCTGACGTTACTGAACCAAAATAACACTGGAGCAAGTGTTAACTGTGCAGACAGCACTTCTGAGCAGCAACTAGCGGTGTTGGAGCCCAGGGTAAATACTGAAAACAGAGAGGAGCCAGAGACATAATTAGAGCAAGTTTAAAATCAGTAGTAGTGTGAATGTGGACAGAGCAGGAGAAATTGCCAGACACACAGCAGTGGATCAGCTGACGTTACTGAACCCCAATAACACTGGAGCAAGTGTTGACTGTGCAGACAGCACTTCTGAGTAGCAACTAGCGGTGTTGGAGCCCAGGGTAAATACTGAAAACAGAGAGGAGCCAGACAGAGGCCTAATTGGAGCAAGTTTAAAATCAGTAGTAGTGTGAATGTGGACAGAGCAGGAGAAATTGCCGGACACACAGCAGGGGAACAGCTGACGTTACTGAACCCCAATAACACTGGAGCAAGTTTTGACTGTGCAGACAGCACTTCTGAGCAGCAACTAATGGTGTTGGAGCCCAGGGTAAATACTGAAAACAGAGAGGAGCCAGAGGCCTAATTAGAGCAAGTTTAAAATCAGTAGTAGTGTGAATGTGGACAGAGCAGGAGAAATTTTCGGACACACAGCAGGGGAACAGCTGACGTTACTGAACCCCAATAACACTGGAGCAAGTGTTGACTGTGCAGACGGCACTTCTGAGCAACAACTGGCGGTGTTGGAGCCAAGGGATAACAGTTCAGGTGGTAGAAACATGAACACAACAGGAGACCTGGATACTGTTGACAACCAATTATTTAATCTGGAAGAGGAATGGCAAAGTCATGCGAGATCCAGGCCTTGTTCATTTTCAGAAAAGTAAGCCGGTCAACATTATCGGAGGATAGTCGCATGCGACGGTCTGTTAGTACACCACCTGCGGCACTAAAGACGCATTCCGATAATACACTAGCAGCAGGGCAAGCCAGCACCTCCAATGCATACTGGCTAAGCTCTGGCCATGTATCCAGCTTAGAGACCCAAAACTTGAAGGGGGAAGAGCCGTCTGGGAGTACACTGAGAGGGCAAGACATGTAGTCTGTCACCATCTCACGGAAACGTTGCCTCCTGCTGACTGGAGCCGTCTGTGATGGTGTACACATTTGTGGCGGAGACACAAAACTTTGCCACATTTGGGCCATACTGGTCTTGCCTTGTGCTGAGGCTCTGCTTCTGCTCCCTCTTTGTGCAGAGCTTCCTCCACTGCCTCGATGCACTGAGCTGCTTTGTAAAGCACTAGCAGCACTGCTCTCGGGTGGAATAGAGAACATGATGGAATGCACCAGTGTGTCTTGGTACTCCTGCATTTTACGCTCCCGGCTCAACGGTGTTATGAGGCTTTGTAAGTTGTCCCGGTAGTGAGGATCTAGGTGGGTGGACACCCAATAGTCAGCCGTGTTGAGAATGTGGGCGATGAGGCGGTCATTTCTCCGGCACTGCAGCATGAAATCAACCATGTGCTGAAGACTGCCAACTGGCCAAGAAACGCTGTCCCTTGCTTGAGGCGTGATCTCTGCCTGCTCTGCATTACCCCACCCTCGCTCTAGATACTGACTACTAGAGCATTGTGTACCTCCCTCCTCTGGACAGATGTCTTCCTCCTCCATTGACTCCTCCTCATCCTCCTCACAAAGTGTCCCCTGCCTAGGCCTTTGTGAGGAATCACGTTGCGCAGACTGTACAGAAGCTGATGGCATTTGTGACTCCTCATCCTCCACCTCTTCCAAAACCTCCTCCCTTAGTGCTTGCAGTGTTTTTTCAAGCAGGCAGATAAGGGGGATAGTCATGCTGACTAGTGCATCATCTGCACTCGCCATCCGTGTGGAATTATCAAAGGCACGCAAAACGTCGCAGATGTCCTTCATAGAGGCCCACTCAGTGATGGTGAAGTGTGAACGGCGCGCAGTGCGACTTGTTTGCGCCTGCTGCAGCTGGTACTCCATTAATGCTGCCTGCTGCTCACACAACCTCTCCAACATATGTAATGTTGAATTCCACCTGGTGGGTAGGTCACATATGATGCGATGTTCCGGAAGGTGTAATTGGCGCTGCAGAGCTGCAATGCGCGATCTTGCGATGCTGGAACGCCGCAAGTGAGCGCACTCTATGCGGACCTTGTGCAGCAGTGCATCAAGATCCGGATAGTCCCTCAAAAAACTCTGCACGACCAAGTTGAGCACATGTGCCAGACATGGGATGTGTATGAGGTTGCCTAGGCCCAGAGCTGCCATTGTCACACACTACCATGCCTGGCTGAAGATTCGCTGGCACAAACCACACGTTGCTCTGCTGCTTGATGGCATTCCAGAGCTCCTGCGCTGTGTGGCTTCGATTCCCCAAAGAAATTAATTTCAATACGGCCTGTTGACGTTTGGCCACGGCTGTGCTCATAACGGTCGTAACAGGTAACCGTTCACGGGTCGATGTGGAGGTAGAACGTGACGGCTCCTGCAGCACTGATTCAGAGGAACTGGAGCATGAGGAGGAGTCAATGTGTACAGACTGGATTCCTGCAATCCTTGGAGTTGGCAGAACACGTACAGCGCCACTCTCAAGATCTGTACCCGGCTCCACAACATTTACCCAATGGGCAGTGAGGGAAAGGTATCGTCCCTGTCCATGCTTACTGGTCCACGCATCGGTAGTCAGGTGGACCTTGCTACTGACAGCGTTTTGTAGCGCATGTTTAATTTTTCCCTCCACAAGCTGTTGCAGGGCAGGGACAGCTTGCCTGCTGAAATAAAAGCGGCTGGGCACATTGTATTGTGGGACTGCCAATGCCATCAATTTACGTAAGGTGTCAGTCTCCACCAGCCTGAATGATAGCATTTCAAGGGACAGTAGTTTTGCAATGCCAGCATTCAGAGCCTGTGCTCGGGGGTGGTTTGCCGAGTATGGGCGCCTTTTCTCCCATGCCTGTGCTAACGATGGCTGTAGACTGGCCTGGGAGTGTGAGGATGACAGGGAACGTGGTGCTGTGGGTGGAATGACACTGTGTCTCTGTACAACAGTGCCAGAGGTTCTTCCATGGCGATCCTGTGAGGAAGCCGAACCAGGCTGTGTGTGAGCTGGAGGAGGTGCCCTATATATGGGAGGACCCTCGGCTATTGGCCGGGGACTCCTTAGGACAGCGTTTGGCCCCTATAAGAGGGGGGGGAGCGCGCGCGCGCCCTAAGCACAGTGCCCGGGGGACTGCTCGCGCCGACAGCAGGCTGAGAAGGAGAGCGAGGAGCGCAGAGAGAGAGGAGGTGAGAGGGACGGCGTCTCTGCCTGGCAGGAGGCAGAGACGCCGATGCTACAGGACTGCGCCGCCGACAGCAGGCTGGGAAGGAGAGCGGGGAGCGTGGGGAGAGAGGAGGTGAGAGGGACGGCATCTCTGCCTGGAAGAAGGCAGAGACACCGATGCTACAGACAGCACTTCTGAGCAGCAACTAGCGGTGTTGGAGCCCAGGATAAATACTGAAAACAGAGAGGAGCCAGAGGCATAATTAGAGCAAGTTTAAAATCAGTAGTAGTGTGAATGTGGACAGAGCAGGAGAAATTGCCGGACACACAGCAGGGGATCAGCTGACGTTACTGAATCCCAATAACACTGGAGCAAGTGTTGACTGTGCAGACGGCACTTCTGAGCAGCAACTGGCGGTGTTGGAGCCCAGGGTAAATACTGAAAACAGAGAGGAGCCAGACAGACGCCTAATTGGAGCAAGTTTAAAATCAGTAGTAATGTGAATTTGGACAGAGCAGGAAAAATTGCCGGACACACAGCAGGGGATCAGCTGACGTTACTGAACCAAAATAACACTGGAGCAAGTGTTGACTGTGCAGACAGCACTTCTGAGTAGCAACTAGCGGTTTTGGAGCCCAGGGAAAATACTGAAAACAGAGAGGAGCCAGAGACATAATTAGAGCAAGTTTAAAATCAGTAGTAGTGTGAATGTGGACAGAGCAGGAGAAATTGCCACACACAGCAGTGGATCAGCTGACGTTACTGAACCCCAATAACACTGGAGCAAGTGTTGACTGTGCAGACAGCACTTCTGAGTAGCAACTAGCGGTGTTGGAGCCCAGGGTAAATGCTGAAAACAGAGGAGACAGACAGAGGCCTAATTGGAGCAAGTTTAAAATCAGTAGTAGTGTGAATGTGGACAGAGCAGGAGAAATTGCCGGACACACAGCAGGGGAACAGCTGACGTTACTGAACCCCAATAACACTGGAGCAAGTTTTGACTGTGCAGACAGCACTTCTGAGCAGCAACTAACGGTGTTGGAGCCCAGGGTAAATACTGAAAACAGAGAGGAGCCAGAGGCCTAATTAGAGCAAGTTTAAAATCAGTAGTAGTGTGAATGTGGACAGAGCAGGAGAAATTTTCGGACACACAGCAGGGGAACAACTGACGTTACTGAACCCCAATAACACTGGAGCAAGTGTTGACTGTGCAGACGGCACTTCTGAGCAATAACTGGTGGTGTTGGAGCCAAGGGATAACAGTTCAGGTGGTAGAAACATGAACACAACAGGTTGCCTGGATACTGTTGACAACCAATTATTTAATCTGGAAGAGGACTGGCAAAGTCATGCGAGATCCAGGCCTTGTTCATTTTCAGAAAAGTAAGCCGGTCAACATTATCGGAGGATAGTCGCATGCGACGGTCTGTTAGTACACCACCTGCGGCACTAAAGACGCATTCCGATAATACACTAGCAGCAGGGCAAGCCAGCACCTCCAATGCATACTGGCTAAGCTCTGGCCATGTATCCAGCTTAGAGACCCAAAACTTGAAGGGGGAAGAGCCGTCTGGGAGTACACTGAGAGGGCAAGACATGTAGTCTGTCACCATCTCACGGAAACGTTGCCTCCTGCTGAATGGAGCCGTCTGTGATGGTGTAGACATTTGTGGCGGAGACACAAAACTTTGCCACATTTGGGCCATACTGGTCTTGCCTTGTGCTGAGGCTCTGCTTCTGCTCCCTCTTTGTGCAGAGCTTCCTCCACTGCCTCGATGCACTGAGCTGCTTTGTAAAGCACTAGCAGCACTGCTCTCGGGTGGAATAGAGAACATGATGGAATGCACCAGTGTGTCTTGGTACTCCTGCATTTTACGCTCCCGGCTCAACGGTGTTATGAGGCTTTGTAAGTTGTCCCGGTAGCGAGGATCTAGGTGGGTGGACACCCAATAGTCAGCCGTGTTGAGAATGTGGGCGATGAGGCGGTCATTTCTCCGGCACTGCAGCATGAAATCAACCATGTGCTGAAGACTGCCAACTGGCCAAGAAACGCTGTCCCTTGCTTGAGGCGTGATCTCTGCCTGCTCTGCATTACCCCACCCTCGCTCTAGATACTGACTACTAGAGCATTGTGTACCTCCCTCCTCTGGACAGATGTCTTCCTCCTCCATTGACTCCTCCTCATCCTCCTCACAAAGTGTCCCCTGCCTAGGCCTTTGTGAGGAATCACGTTGCGCAGACTGTACAGAAGCAGATGGCATTTGTGACTCCTCATCCTCCACCTCTTCCAAAACCTCCTCCCTTAGTGCTTGCAGTGTTTTTTCAACCAGGCAGATAAGGGGGATAGTCATGCTGACTAGTGCATCATCTGCACTCGCCATCCGTGTGGAATAATCAAAGGCACGCAAAACGTGGCAGATGTCCTTCATAGAGGCCCACTCAGTGGTGGTGAAGTGTGAACGGCGCGCAGTGCGACTTGTTTGCGCCTGCTGCAGCTGGTACTCCATTAATGCTGCCTGCTGCTCACACAACCTCTCCAACATATGTAATGTTGAATTCCACCTGGTGGGTAGGTCACATATGATGCGATGTTCCGGAAGGTGTAATTGGCGCTGCAGAGCTGCAATGCGCGATCTTGCGATGCTGGAACGCTGCAAGTGAGCGCACTCTATGCGGACCTTGTGCAGCAGTGCATCAAGATCCGGATAGTCCCTCAAAAAACTCTGCACGACCAAGTTGAGCACATGTGCCAGACATGGGATGTGTGTGAGGTTGCCTAGGCCCAGAGCTGCCATTGTCACACACTACCATGCCTGGCTGAAGATTCGCTGGCACAAACCACACGTTGCTCTGCTGCTTGATGGCATTCCAGAGCTCCTGCGCTGTGTGGCTTCGATTCCCCAAAGAAATTAATTTCAATACGGCCTGTTGACGTTTGGCCACGGCTGTGCTCATAACGGTCGTAACAGGTAACCGTTCACGGGTCGGTGTGGAGGTAGAACGTGACGGCTCCTGCAGCACTGATTCAGAGGAACTGGAGTATGAGGAGGAGTCAATGTGTACAGACTGGATTCCTGCAATCCTTGGAGTTGGCAGAACACGTACAGCGCCACTCTCAAGATCTGTACCCGGCTCCACAACATTTACCCAATGGGCAGTGAGGGAAAGGTATCGTCCCTGTCCATGCTTACTGGTCCACGCATCGGTAGTCAGGTGGACCTTGCTACTGACAGCGTTTTGTAGCGCATGTTTAATTTTTCCCTCCACAAGCTGTTGCAGGGCAGGGACAGCTTGCCTGCTGAAATAAAAGCGTCTGGGCACGTTGTATTGTGGGACTGCCAATGCCATCAATTTACGGAAGGTGTCAGTCTCCACCAGCCTGAATGATAGCATTTCAAGGGACAGTAGTTTTGCAATGCCAGCATTCAGAGCCTGTGCTCGGGGGTGGTTTGCCGAGTATGGGCGCCTTTTCTCCCATGCCTGTGCTAACGATGGCTGTAGACTGGCCTGGGAGTGTGAGGATGACAGGGAACGTGGTGCTGTGGGTGGAATGACACTGTGTCTCTGTACAACAGTGCCAGAGGTTCTTCCATGGCGATCCTGTGAGGAAGCCGAACCAGGCTGTGTGTGAGCTGGAGGAAGAGGCTACAACACGAGCTGAAGAGGTGGTAGGTAGCGCTGTAGGTTGGCCTAGGTCTTCAGTGTGTTTTTGTAACTCCACCACGTGCTTGGTCTGCACATGTTTCCACATATTTGTGGTATTGAAGTTGCTGACACTTTTCCCTCTTTTCACTTTCTGATTACACAGCTTGCATTTGACAAAGCAAATGTCATCTGCAACTGTGTCAAAAAAGGACCAGGCACTGCAAGTCTTGAGAGCGCCCGTTTTGGGTTTTGGAAGATTCATGCTCCTAATGGGTGCCGAAGTGGAGGCTACAGGCAACTAAGTCTACCCCCTCCCTCTCCCTCCTTTTTGGGCCATTCGGGGAATCTCTTCCTCAGAGCTGCTCCCACCACCTTCCTGTACCTCACGCCATGATGGGTCAAGGACCTCATCATCTACACTACCCTCTTCAAACAACTGCTTCTCCTGGGTAGTCTCGAGAGCACAGTACGCACCAGAAAGTGGCACCTGAGTCTCATCATCAGATGCGTACTGAGGTGTGCTGACCATAGGCACTGGCCCACTCGCCTCTTCAGATTCAGAGAGACAAAGCGGTTGCGCATCACTGCATACTACCTCTTCTTCTAATTCTAGAATTCTACTTGGCTGGCCCCCTCTTTCCAAGCCAAGAGATTCAGAGAACAGAAGTAGAGATGGCTCCTGTCCAGGGCTCTCTGACTGCCTGGGCAATTTGGCAGGTGGTGAAGAGACAGATAGGTGCTCTTCAGTGCTCAGGACCTGAGTGGATCTGGGACTAATTGAAGTCGATGCGTTAGCTGCCATCCATCCGACAACGGCTTCAATTTGGTCCTCCGCAGCAGTGGGGTACAGCGAGCTCCTACAAAGCTGCGCATAAAGGACTGTTGCCTGGTAAAACTGGGGGATGCTGAGTCACTGGTGCCCGCAGCAGGCACAGAATCCCCACGTCCTCTCCGTGCAGAAGCTCCACGCCCACGAGCCTCACTCCCTGCCTTCTTCATCTTGGTAGACTGATAAAGATAGGCAGAAAAGTACTAAGGGCTTAGTGTGCTTATTCCTGAACAGCTGCTAATGGGTATAAGAAACACTAATTTTATAAAGTGTGGACTAGACTTTAATATGAGCTAATGTGGCCTACACAACTGTAAAGTGGAGTGTTTGTTGAGCTTTATTTACATTTTTGTTTTCACAAAAAGACACTGGATGTGCCCAAAGATGTAAAACAGATAGTATCACAAACTTTTTGGAGCTATTACAATGCAGGAAGGTAACCTACAATGCAATAGATGAGGCTACAAAAAATAGGCTAATACTAATCTGGCTGGGGCTGCAGGGCACAAGGCTGCAGAAAGGCTCCTCTATCTACTCCTATATAGTGTGTTTGGAACCAATCTAGCTAGATACGGATGGAACCACACTAATAGGAGAAATCAGGAAAAATGAGCAGCACTAATGCAAAAAAGGACAATGTATGAGGCAGTGACGCACGCTGAGCGGACTACAACCAGACGTGGCTGCAGAACACACTACAGCGTGAGCTGCACTCACACACAGAGACCTCGCAGACAGCCGTGAACAGTGCAGAGAACTGTGCACTAGCGCTGCAAGGCAAAAGAAAGCTTCTCTATCTACTCCTATATAGTGTGTTTGGAAGCAATCTAGCTGGATACGGATGGAACCACACTAATAGGAGAAATCAGGAAAAATGAGCAGCACTAATGCAAAAAAGCACAATGTATGAGGCAGTGACGCACGCTGAGCAGACTACAACCGGACGTGGCTGCAGCACACACTACAGCGTGAGCTGCACTCGCACACACAGACCTCGCAGACAGCCGTGAACAGTGCAGAGAACTGTGCACTAGAGCTGCAAGGCAAAAGAAAGCTTTATAAAGTAGCCTGGGTAAAGCACAATAAAGCAAATCGGTAGCTAAAACTGTCACTCAGAACAGCAGTGTCCTATCCCTAACTGAATTCACAGCAGAGTGAACCCAAAATGGCGGCGGCAGCTTTTATAGTGCATCATGACATCATTTCAGCAGCCAATCACAGCCATGCCATTAGTTAACATGCCTAACATGCCTAACAGGATGTGCCCACACTTCTTAGGATCCTCATTGGCTGAATAAAATGAAACTGGCTCATTGCATTATGGGAACTTCCTATTCCGGTATTCGATATTCCAAAAGTATCGGAACTCAGTATCGGAACTCCGATACCGCGAATATCGGTCGATACCCGATATTTCAGTATCGGAATGCTCAACACTACTGTTGACTCATGTTCAGTCTATGATCTATTAGTATACCTAAGTCTTTTTCACATGTACTGTTGCTTAGCTCTATTCCTCCCGTTTTGTATATGCTTTTTTCATTTTTATTGCCCAGATGTAGTACTTTGCATTTTTTCCTGTTACAAACCATTCTGTTAGTTACTGCCCACTGCTCCAGTTTATTTAGGTCTTTTTGAATCCTCCCTCTCTCTTCTCTAGTAATAGCTATCCCTCCTAGCTTTGTGTCATCAGCAAATTTAATCAGTTTACCCTCAATTCTTTTAGACTTCTGTGAATCCGTGGAGTTTTTCAGATTGAAGACCCTTTAGGACACATAGTCGTCAATTTGTCCCAAAGTAACTTTTTTTTTGCTTCTTTTTAGTCGCCTTTTCTGACATCTTTTAGTCATTAGTTTTGGTTTATTTTTTTAAATGGACCAGTTACTTCTTTTAGAAAACACAAAAGACTGAATATATGAACAGCGAGCTGTCTTTACAGTGCAGTGTATGAGTTCATTCTTTTTAGCATATAATTGGCACTTTTTCTGGGGGGATTACAAAGCTGTTCTGCCTAAACAAATTGCTGTGTGCACATACCTTTAATCTGACTAATCAGTAGGGGGCATGACCACATAAAGTGCCCAGGGCAGCATAAATGTCAAATACGGCCCTGAGTATAATAGAAACAAGACACCACCTCTACATATCTCACCTACTCCTGGTTTTGGCTTACAAATACTGATATAAAATACTGACCAAATACTGAACGTGTGAACGTGACCTAATACTGTATATCTGTAACATAAGCAAATAAACACTATCTGCATACAATACTCCAAAAGGTTACAGAATAAAGTGTAACTCCAGGAACAATGCTTTACATTCCACCAAGAGGGCATTTAATTCAAAAGCGTTCTTTTTAGCAATTACCTTGGTCTCTTATCGTAGGGTACAGAAGAACACCATGCTGACCATGACATTGTATTTACTTTATTATGTTGGTAAGACCAGCACCGGCCTTAGCCATGATCTAGTATAGGCAGCAGAGGATCTAAGTCACATGTGTGAAACTGGTCCGTGGGCCAAATTTGGCCCACAGGGTGATTATATTTGGCTCACGACGCCGAGCAGGTTCCCTGGGTATATTTGGCCCGGGTCACCCTCCCGGCATTGCACTTTTGCAAGGCACTGTACTTTCAACTATATCAGCATCCTAGATGCCCATATAGTTGAAAGCAATGATGAAGGAGGGAGCGTCACTCCCTCTTCCATCATTCCTCCTCTGCGTCTGACGTCTCAGCGCAGCAGGCGCGATGATGTCATTACAATGTACCCGCTGTATCGAGGTGTGCAGAGGATCTGAAGGCACCGTTCGTTAAGAGACCGGAACAGCGGGGGAACGGGAAGAGGTGAATTTCTTTTTAATGGGAGGCCATTATACTGTATGGAGCACTGTGTGAGGCCCATTATACTGTATGGAGCACTGTGTGAGGCCTATTATACTGGATGGAGGGCTATGTGGTGCACATTATACTGTATGGAGCACTATGTGGGGCCCATTATACCGTATGGAGCACTGTGTGGGGCCCATTAAACTGTATGGAGCACTATGTGGGGCCATTACAGTGTATGGAGCACTATATGGGGTCACTATACTGTATGGAATTAAATGTGGGGCCATTATACTGTATGGAATACTTTTTATGACCATTATACTGTATGGAAGATTATGTGGGGCCACTATACATTATGGAGTAATATGTGGGGCCATTATATTGTATGGAGTAGTATGTGGGGCCCATTATACTGTATGGAGGACTCTTTGTGGCCATTATACTATATGGAGGGCTGTGTGGGGATTACAGTTGGAAAAATCATACTGTGATGGGGTCACCATTCTTTGTGGGGGGGATTGAGGGAGGAGGGGTAAAGTAGGGTCATCATACCGTGCGTGTCACGGGTACTGTGAAGGAATACACTGTGTGGGTATCATATTGTGTTTGGGGGCACCTTTGTTTGCATCATACTTTATTATTTGTATTATTCAAGGTTTTTTATCCTTTGTTATTACTTAATTAAATTAGGCCATTGTGCCATATGCTTTTTACTGCTGTTACATAACATAATATATTATTCCAATACTTTATTCTAAGATCTATTAATTAAAATGTACTTTGTTCATGGGACAACCCCCTTAATTTTGTTTCCATATGAAAATGTTCATCGTTATATTTGGTTATAAGGAAAAACGTCCTCAATTGTAGATATTTTTTTAATAAATATCAAGGTTGGCCAGCGACTTTGTCCAAGCTTTTAATTTTGGCCCTTGGTGTATTTCAGTTTGACATCCCTGATCTAAGTAGTGAACAAAGGTAAGTGACGCAATGGTGCCATGCAGTGCTAACTGGTTGGCTACTTTAAAAGCTCCTTACATTTTTAATCTTTTGAAGCCCATGTGCCTGCACTAGGGAAAAAAAATCAAAAATCAGAGTTACGCACCCTCTACAGATAAAGCGATGACTCTCTGCCACTGTCCTTGGACTACAGCACAAGTGACCTCCAAGTAGCTTGTGCACCACAGTCATGACCCTATGGGCATAAAAACTGTAAACAGAAAACCACTTATAGGAAACATTTAGAACTTTAAAACCAAGTCAGGCAATACTCATTGCAACTACAACTGAATTCTTATATTGCTCCACCTTTGTATTGGTGGATGGGCCATGATCGATCACATTACAAGGCCATGTTTTCCAATTTACTGTATACTATTTAAAGGAATGCAGATAGTTTTCAGAAATGATGTGATTTATAATTAGTCATTAATTCCTCAGAGTGTGACTATGTTTTCATTGTAATTCTGGCTGCCAAATCATGATCTTGTGCCAGATCTGAAATAAATATTTTCTATGCTTTAGAAGATTGATGTAATGCTGGAGAATCATTGCTTATATAGAGACCTTAATGCCTTGTTTTACTTACCAGTGTAAAATGATATTCTATGAAGTGCTAACCTTATACGTTAATCTACTGTACGTTTAAGCTTAAAAGGGCATTCTCAGGCTTGAAAGTTATCCCGTATCCATATAGGATAGGGGATAACTTTCCAATCACATGGGGGATTGAGCACTGGGACCACCATGATCCCTAGAACTGGGACTTTGAAAAGCCCCATGTAAATGGAGCAGTGGTCGATCATGCACACTGTTGGTCCACTCAATATAAGGAGAGTGCAGAAAACCATCGGAGTGCAGCTCTTTGCTACATCCGGCGGCCCGAATAAATGAAGCGGCAGTGCGTATGATCGTCCGCTGCTACATTCACACAGAGTTATTTCCATATAAATATTTCAATTTAATGTATATTTCACAATACGATTACTCCGGCTTAGGTGCATTCCCCTACATTTATCAACATCAAACTTAATCCATTTTTTTACCCAAGTAGACAACTTATCTAGATTGTTCTGTAATATTATACAATCAGGCTATGTGCCCACGATGCAGAAATGAAGCAGAACATTTCTGCAGCATTTCTGCATCTCCCTGGCAGAAAAAACGCATGCAGATTGTGCATGCATTTTTCCTGCAGAATACATGCGGATTCACATGCGTACCCACATGTGTTTCCGCATGCGGACTGACAAGCACTTTCCAGGCGATAGCATCACTTGGAAAGTGCTTGACAACTTGGTCACACTGTATAAGTCCATGCAAACGGCATGGATTTATATAGTGTGACCGTAAAAATAAAAAAATAAAAGCTATACTTACCTCCGATGCCGCCGCGTGTGCTGTCGCGCTCCTTCCTGGTTCCTTCCTGGCTTGCCGGCATCTCGCGAGGCAGCCTGCGGTCACATGACCGCGACGTCATCTCAGGTCCTGGAAGGAGAAGCGCTGCAGGGGCCGCCGGACAGGTGAATATAAACTTTACTTTTTATTTTATTATTTTTTTTACAGGTACAATGGTACCCAGGTCTGGATGAGAGTCTCCTCTTCTCCAGACCCGGGTACCATCCGCACATTGAAACGCATATTATCCGCTTGTATCTATGTACAGTCAAGGATTGTATGTGACGCGCCCCTGGGCCTACTTAGTGTAGCGTTGCGCACGCGGGGACTACCCGGAGCCGGGCCTGTTGGGGGTAGTAGTTTCGTGGCGGTGACCCGGTCCGTGCCCAGGGAGTCAAACTGTGTGGCTGAGTATTAGCAGTAGATGTTGGACGACTGCGCCACCCGTTGAATGCAGCTATGGAGCTGCCGCTGCAGGGCAGACCGCTGAGGCCGGTGGTACGATTGTGCAGCGTAGATGGTATAACCCCCAACGGGAGGGGTATGGCCTCAGGGCAGCCGACGTGGATGATGGGGGTAGCAGGAACCACTCAGAGACGATGCGGTGTAGTTCAGGGTCTTTACTGGTGATAAAGATAGACCCTCCCGGAGTACTGGCTAGCGATCGGGGCCTGGTCAGTCCTTGAGCAGATGGGATCTCCCCTGGCCAGGCGGAGTTGTAGGCCTCCCCAACTAATTGTACTCTTCTGGCTACCTTGCTAGAGGCGGGTAAAAGTAGCCCACGTCCCTGAGTGTACCGTGTGGTGCTCACCCGTATGGCCGGTGACTCGGGGCCTTCTAGTGGCTTCCGCTCCACGACGGCGGTGCTGGTCCCACGCGTGTGACCGTGCCTTCGGGTTTCTTGGCCAGAGGACCTGAAATCCCCTGCCGGGCGGTTTCTGCTGCTGGGTCTGGGTTAATCCCCACAGCCTCGGACTCCGGGTCCGGTGGTAACTCTTCAATCAGGGCGAGCTCTTCAGCTGCCAGCCCCTGATTCCTTTTAGCACTGCTCCCACTGAGCTCCTGATCTTTCTTTCCTATGCTGCTCCTCTTCTTCTCTCTACTCTACTCACTAACCCTGCCTCAGCCCCAGCTTTATATAGGGGAAGTTCTTCCCCTCCCAGGACTGGGCTGGAGGTGTGGCATGCATAGGATTCCTGACCAAGAGACCTCCCACCTGCTCTCAGACATAACATTGCTATTACTGTGGAGACCAGACCCCTGGGGTGCCACATATGCGTCTCAATGCAAGTCAATGGCGGCGCTTCCGCAAAATTAATGAACATGCTGCGGATTTATGAGCGCTGCAGAAATGCTGCGGAAAAATCCGCAGCATGTGCATTGACATTGCGGAATGCCTTTGGGGACCATGGGGTGCGGATTACCATGCGCTTTTGATGCGTTTCCGCTGCGGAAATTCCGCAGCGGAAACGCATGAAAAACGCATCGTGTGCACGCAGCCTTAAGCTCATTTTTTAATATAATACACCGTTTTGTGTCATGAGCAAAAACTGACACTTTATTTTCAATCCCATCCACAAGGTCATTAATAAAGAGAATAAAAAGGATTAGACTGAATACTCAATCCTTGTGGTCCCCACTGTTGTATGATGCCACATCTCATAAGTAATGACAATCTGTGGTGTACTTTATACCAGAAATCTTACTCCAGGCTGTGACTGGAGTAAGATTTGTGGGGAGGCGTACTCCACTTTTCAGACATGCCAGATTCAATCAGAGGCATAAACCTCTTAATGAATCAGGAGCATCTGACTCCAACACGCCCCCCTCATCAAGAACAAAGTGAACAATATTGGTCTTGATGAATCAGGGCCTCTGTGTAATATCTCTTAACTAGTTCCTTAGCTCTGTGCACATAGTGTCCCCTAGTTTCTGCTTCTGAAGCTTCATTATGGTCTTTACTAAAGGGCTGTGGTTACAAGGTAATTATTCAAAGACACCCTTCAGAGAATCCTGGTAAAGGTCTAAAATTTAGCACTAAATATAGTGGCCCACATCTCTGGATTTGTATTATAGATTTACACAAAAGAAATAGAATACTCAAGGGAGAAGAGGGAATAAAACAAGCCCAAAACCTGGCTACTTCTGAGCTGATTTCAACTAAACTTTAAAGGGGTTGTCTGGTATAAGTCAATAAGTCAGTAGCCACTATGTGTGACTGCAGACTTATTAATTCCCCCAGCGCACGCACTGTGCGGGTATTCACCGGTTTCTGAGCCGGGACCGGAGGGTATGTATGCGTTATGCATACTCCCGGCCAGAGCCCGTCCAGTGGGCACGGTCTTGGTCCATACACTTGTATGGAGCGAGGATGCCCCCTCTATTCAGCCACGGCCACTGGATGGCCGCATCACTAGTCAGGGCACGGCCTCGTCGTATGGAGCGAGGCTGTGCCCGCTGGATGGGCTCTGGCCGGGAGTATGTATAACACATACATGCCCTCCGATCCTGGCTCAGAAACCGGCGAATCCCCGCACCACACAGTGCGTGCTCTGGGGGGATTCATAAGTCTGCAGTCACACAGAGTGACTGCAGACGTATCAATATGGACTGGACAACCCCTTTAAATAAATGAGCGCCAATGTATTATTATTTTAAATGTTGCCAACTCAGAAAATGTTGCAAAAACTATTAATCAAGATATTTTTATGTTGTGAGAGAAATATTAATAGTACAGTGGAGTGTGCTCTATAATCTTTTTGTTTCTGGGGTTCCAGGGAGGGCTGGAACCTGACTCTGCAAGTACAGAATTATTGATCACCTTTATTACTTGCTTATTCCTGTTTCTGGAGGTCTCCAATTCTACCCCAGATTTCAGAATCTCACACTTTGTATTGCATAGTTTTGGCTGGAATACAGGTGCCGTGTTTTCATGTACCTTACAGCACATGATGTTTGTTTAATGACGTGATTGTATGCCAGTGTATTGTGACAAGCTCAAGCCTCCTGCAAGTCTCATTCAAACATGTGCTACAATTCCCGAGCCAAGATGAGGATAAACCGTAATTAATTACCAATGGATTATAAATGGCCAGCTAATTCAGCTTTTGTGTCTTTAAATCATTTCTCAGAGCAGAAGAATATTTTTCACAGCTAACAGCAACAGCTACTGATCAGTGTTTAAAGGAAATCTGTCACCAGGTATTTGTCACCTAATCTGAGAGCAGCATAATATAGAGACAGAGACTTTGGTTCCAGATATGTGTCACTTACTGGGCTGCTTGAGGTAATTTTGATAAAATCACTGTTTCATCAGCAGGTTTCCACTATATGTTTAGTAAACCTGCTGCTATGCACTTCTCCTCACTCATGAGCTCTTTATAACCCTGCCCCCACCAATGATTGGCAGCTTTCTGCCTATACACAGTGTACACATCTGTCAATCAGTGGTGGAGGAGTGGTTATTTAAAGCTCAGCATTCAGAGAACTGGTAGATTTGCAGCACATAAAACAGGGATTTTATCAAAACTGCTCCACGCAACACAGTAAGTGAAACATCACAGGAATCAGGGTCACCTCCCCTACATCATGCTGCATTCAAATGGGGAAACAAAAACATGATGACTGATTCTCTGTAACATCAGTATGATGATAGTGCAATTGCACATTCGCGTCCAAGGTGCAGGCATCTCACACAAATTATTATCGTTAATTGTTGTTCAGTAACGAGTACAGGTGCAACATGGCAATTGATAAACGTTATGAGGTCCCGGGGGCTCAGTGGTTTAATTGGACCCTAAGGCTAAGCTCTCTCCAACAGATTATGGGTATATTATGGTTATTTCTGTACAGTTATTGAGGAACATTTTAAAAGAGCTCATGCATGTGGAAGAGCTTCATACACTCCTCTGATAGACCTGATATGGTTATGTATGGTGTGACTTGCACTCTATATAGCGGGAATACCACTGCACACAACTTACTATGATGACAATAATAAAACAATAATTGAGAATGAGTCACTGCTAGTCATTTTCGATAATAGGCAACGTCCTAAATACAGTTAAGCTTTATTTAATTTTGTTGTTAAGTCAAAGAGAAAGTATGTTTGTTTAGTTCTATTCAGGACTACTAAGTGTGGATGAGTGGGAATATAGCATTGCTTGGACACATATTAACCTATTAGGACCTCTGCTGTACAAGTACGATGGCTGAGGGTACGCTAGTACAAGTGGGCTCAGGAGCTGCGCCCACTCCATACAACGTGGGTGGAGCCTGTGTTGCATAGCCAGAACCCAAAAACTAATTGATGCAGGTTAACCTCTTAAAGGGACTGTTCAAACCAAGGCCTCTTTCACGCATCAGTGTTTTCAGTACGTGTGGTGACAGTTTCCACACGTACTGGAGACACTGACACACGCAGACCCATTCAAATCTATGGGTCTGAGCACATGTCAGTGTGTTTCCACAGACCTTGTGTCCGTGTACTCCACACGCTGACATGTCTGTTTTTTTGGGGATGCACGGTCCGCAAAAGAGTCTCATGCTGAACACACACAGATGACATCCGTGTGTCATCAGTGTGACATATACCGGCGCCTGGGAATCAGCAGTACAGTTAGCACTGTTCCCAAACGCCGGGTGCTGAATGCTGCTCTCATCATGGTTCCCTGCCGGCGCTACGATCAGCACCAGCAGGGACAATGATGATGGTAGTAGTAGTCTGCTCCCGCAGTGTCCCTGTGTGAAAATAAGAATAAAATAATAAAATCCATATATTCACCTGTCTGGAGATGTCCCCCGCTGTAATCCTCTGACCGCTGACACCGAGGAGTCGGGGAGAATCAGCCACTCCAGCGAGCGGGTCCCGGAGCTGAGCTCAGGAGCAGTGTCCTGTCACTCACTGAGTGCAGCTCCGGAGACGCTCATTTTCCCCGGCTCCTCGGCGTCAGCGGTCAGAGGATTACAGAGGGGGACATCTTCGGAAAGGTGAGTATAAGGATTTTATTATTTTGTTCTTATTTTTACACAGGTACACTGCTGGAGCAGACACTACTACCCTCATCATTGTCCCTGCTGGTGCTGATCGCAGCAATGATGAGGGCAGCGTTCAGCTCCCGGCGCTTGGGAACAACGATAACTGTAGCACTGATTCCTAGGCGCCGGTACATGTGATCCTGAAGCGGCACATGGGCGGCACACAGTTGCCACTCGTGTGACACACAAGGACACGGATATCTCCAGTACCGGTTTTTCCAGTACCAGAAATATATGGACGTGTGAAACCAGCCTAAGTCCCACCACTCGGTGCTTCACAGTGGAGCCAATCATTTCAATACACCTTCTCACCTGCTTGTTTTCCTTCAATCTTCACCTCTCCCGTCTTCTTTGATTGACAACTCTTGCTTCATAGGGTCAGAGAAGGGTGGAGGTAGATGGAAACCAAGCAGGTGGGATTGTGTAGTTAAATAATTGACCCCCTTGTGAAGCATGGAGCGCATGTACTTGGGTTGAACAGTCATTCTGTGCTGACAGATTCCCTTTAAATGCAACAGTCAAGTGCAACAGCAACATTTAGGCTTTAACCCCTTCACGCTGTGGCCCTTTTCCATTTTTGCGCTTTTGTTTTCTGCTCCTCTTCTTCTCAGAGCCATAACTTTTTTACTTTTCGGTCAATATGGCCATGTAAGGGCTTGTTTTTTTGTGGGACAAGTTGTACTTTTGAATGGCACCATTGGTTTTACCATATTTTAACATAGTAACATAGTTTTTAAGGTTGAAGGAAGACTAAGTCCATCTAGTTCGACCCATAGCCTAACATGTTGATCCAGAGGAAGGCAAAAAACCCCATGTGGCAAACACTAAGCTCCACATTGGGGAAAAAAATTCCTTCCCGACTCCATACGACAATCAGACTAGTTCCCTGGATCAACGCCCTATCAAGGAATCTAGTATATATAACCTGTAATATTATACTTTTCAAGAAAGGCATCCATGCCCTTCTTAAATTTTAATAGTGAATCACTCATTACAACATCATGCGGCAGAGAGTTCCATAGTCTCACTGCTCTTACAGTAAAGAATCCCCGTCTGTGATTATGATTAAACCTTCTTTCCTCCAGACGTAGAAGATGTCCCCTTGTCCCCGTCTCTGGCCTCAGATTAAAAATTCAGTAGAAAGGTCTCTGTACTGTCCCCTCATATACTTGTACATAGTAATAAGATCACCCCTAAGCCTTCTTTTTTCCACAGTAAATAACCCCAAGTGTAATAACCTGTCTTGGTATTGCAGACCCCCCAGTCCTCTAATAACCTTGGTCGCTCTTCTCTGCACCCTCTCTAGTTCAGCTATGTCTTTCTTATACACCGGAGACCAAAACTGTACACAGTATTCTAAGTGTGGTCGCACTAATGAGTTGTATAGAGGTAAAAGTATGTTCTCCTCATGAGCATCTATGCCTCTTTTAATGCATCCCATTATTTTATTTGCCTTTGCAGCAGCTGCCTGACACTGGCCACTAAACGTGTCAAGCCACCAATACACCCAGGTCTTTTTCCGTTACAGTTTTGCCCAGTGTTTTACAATTAAGCATATAATTATACATTTTATTTCCTCTGCCCAAGTGCATTACCTTACATTTATCCCCATTAAAGCTCATTTGCCATTTATCAGCCCAAGCTTCTAGTTTACATAGATCCTCCTGTAATATAAAATTGTCCTCCTCTGTATTGATTACCCTGCAGAGTTTAGTGTCATCTGCAAATATTGAAATATTACTCTGAATGCCCCCTACAAGGTCATTAATAAATATGTTAAAAAGAAGGGGGCCCAATACTGACCCCTGTGGTACCCCACTGTTAACTGAGACCCAGTCTGAGTGTTTTCCATTAATAACCACCCTTTGTTTCCTATCAATGAGCCAATTCTTAACCCACATACATATATTTTCCCCTATCCCCATTGTTCTCATTTTATGTATCAACCTTTTGTGTGGAACCGTATCAAAAGCTTTTGAAAAGTCCATATACACGACATCCACTGCATTTCCTTGGTCCAGTCCAGAACTTGCCCCCTCATAAAAACTGATCAGATTAGTTTGACAGGAACAGTCCCTCGTAAACCCATGTTGATATTGGGTCATGAGGTTATTCTTCTTCAGATACTCTATCATAGCATCTCTTAGGAAACCCTCCAGGATTTTACCCACAGTAGAAGTTAAGCTTACTGGCCTATAATTTCCAAGTTCAGTTTTTGTCCCCTTTTTGAATATTGGCACCACATTTGCTATACGCCAGTCGTGTGGTACAGACCCTGTTATTATGGAATCTTTAAAGATTAAAAATAATGGTCTATCTATGACGTTACTTAATTCCTGCAGTACTCGCGGGTGTATCCCATCCGGGCCCGGGGATTTGTCAACTTTAGTGATTTTTAGACGCCGCCGTACTTCCTGCTCGGTTAAGCAAGTGACATTTAATGGAGAATTTTTGTTATCACTAATCATGTTTTCTGTCATGCGATTTTCTTGCGTAAATACGGTTGAAAAAAAATCATTTAGCATATTGGCTTTTTCCTCATCCTCATCCACCATTTCACCCAGACTATTTTTAAGGGGGCCAACACTATCATTTTTTATTTTTTTACTATTTATGTAGTTAAAGAATATTTTGGGGTTATTTTTACTTTCTCTTGCAATGATTCTCTCTGCCTCAATCTTTGCTGCCTTGATTTGTTTTTTACATAATTTATTTAATTTTCTATATTTATTTAATGCCTCATCACTACCTACTTGCTTTAGTTCTCTAAATGCTTTCTTTTTGTCACTTATTGCGCCCCTTACAGCTCTATTTAGCCATAGTGGTTTCCTCCTATTTCTAGCATGTTTATTCCCAAAGGGTATATATTGTGCACAGGTCCTATTCAGGATGTTAATAAATGTCTCCCATTTGCTTTGTGTAGCTTTATGTCTCAGGATATGGTCCCAGTTTATTGCACTAAGATCATCTCTCAATTGTTGGAAATTTGCCTTCCTGAAGTTTAGTGTCCTTGTAACCCCTTTACTACACATCTTATTAAAGGTTACATGAAAACGTATTATTTCGTGATCACTATTACCCAAGTGACCCCCAACTCGTATATCTGATATGCGGTCTGGCCTATTGGTTAATATTAGGTCTAGCAGTGCCCCCCTTCTTGTTGGGTCCTGAACCAGTTGTGAAAGGTAATTGTCTCTCATAGTTGTCAAAAACCTATTACCTTTGCTTGAACTACATGTTTCTGTCCCCAAATGTATTTCAGGGTTGTTGAAGTCTCCCATAATAATAACTTCTCCTTGAGTCGCTGCTTCATCTATTTGCTTTACGAGGATATTCTCTGCTACTTCCATTATTTTTGGAGACTTATAACAAACCCCTATCAGTAATTTATTATTTTTTCCCCCTCCCCTTATCTCCACCCACAGGGACTCTACATTTTCATTAGATTCACATATATCCTCCCGCAAGACGGGTTTTAAGGATGATTTTACATATAAACACACCCCCCCCTCGCTTGTTTGTACGGTCATTTCTGAACAGACTATAGCCCTGTAAATTAACTGCCCAGTCATGGCTCTCGTCCAGCCACGTCTCAGATATCCCTACCATGTCATAATTATTTTCCAACAAAATTAATTCTAATTCCTCCATTTTGTTGGTGAGGCTTCTGGCATTAGTGTACATGCATTTTATGTATCTCTCTGTACCTCTATTCCTTCTTACTTTATTGACTGTTCTAACCCCACCCCCAATTTCTTTATTTGTGCCCAGGTCACTATCTGCACTATCTTCCCCACCTATAAAATTAATACCCTCTCCCCCAATCCCTAGTTTAAACACTCCTCCAACCTTCCAGCCATTTTCTCCCCCAGCACAGCTGCACCCTCCCCATTGAGGAAAACGGGAAAAAAATTCCAAGTGCAGTGAAATTGCAAAAAACTGCAATTCCATAGTTGTTGTTTTTTTTACCATGTTCACTAAATGCTAAAACTGACCTGCCATTATGATTCTCCAGGTCATTACGAGTTTGTAGATGCCAAACATGTATAGGTTCTTTTTTATTTAAGTGGTGACAAAAAATCCAAAGTTTGTTAAAAAAAAAAAATGTTGCCAGTTTCCGAGACCCATAGCATTTCCATTTTTTGGGATCTGGGGCTGGGTAAAGGCTAATTTTTTGCATGCCGAGCAGATGTTTTTATTGATACCATTTTCGGGTAGATACGATGTTTTGATCGCCCATTACTGCATTTTATTTCAATGTTGCGGCGACCAAAAAAACGTAATTCTGGCGTTTTGATTTTTTTTCTCGTTACGCCGTTTACCAATTGAATTTTTTTTTTTATATATTGATATATCGGTCATTTCTGAACGTGGCGATACCAAATAGGTGTACTTTTGATTTTTTTTATTGTTTTATTTTGAATGGTGTGAAAGGGGGGTGGTTTGAACTTTTATATTTTTATTTATTTTTTTAATATTTTGAAAAACTTTTTTTTCTACTTTTCATTTGCTTCAATAGTCTCAATGGGAGACTAGAAGCGGCGATCATCTGATCACCTGTGTTACACATAGCAGGGCTGTGTGTAACAAAAGTGCTCATCTGCTATGAACGCAGACCGCTGGGCGGCGCTCATACAGATAGATCGGTTATGACAACCACAGGGGTCTCCTGCAGACCCCGGGTTGTCATGCCAACCCATCGGCGGCCCACGATCATGTGATGGGCGCCCCGATGGGCGTGGTTTGTGACACGTTTCCGGTGCTGCCTTGTTAAATGCCGCTGTCGGAGATTGACAGCGGCATTTAACATGTTAACAGCTGTGAGTGAATCGCGATTCTACCCACGGCTGTTAGGGGCACATGACAGCTGAACAGATCAGCTGTCATGTCCCCGGAAAGGAGCGGGCTAAGCGCCGGAGCCCGCATCAGAGGGTTGAGACACGCCATGTGCCGTACATATACGGCGCAAGCTGTGAAGGGGTTAATATATAATTGCATAGTAACATAGGTTGAAAAAAGACATAGGTACTAAGGGCAACTGCCCTTAGTACCTCTTGGTAGGGTATTCCACAGTCTGACTGCTCTAACTGTAAAGAACTCTTTCCTATCTAGCTGCCGGAAGCGACTTTCTTCCACACATAATGAGTGCCACCTGGTTCTTTGTAAGGTACCTGGAAGAAATAAATCGTGTGCCTGTTATTTGTAATGAATTTACACATGAATGCATGAATTTATACATATAAATGAGATCGTGTCTGTGTCATCTTTTCTCTAAGCTAAGCAAACTCAACTTTTCCAACCTCTCATCATATGAGAGACCTTCCATCCCTTGTAATAATCTAGTTGCCCTTCTTTGAGCTGACTCTAATTTCCGAATATCTTTTTCAAAATGTGGCGCTCAGAACTGGATCCCATATTCTACATGTGGCGTTACAAGAAGGGTCGCCATCTGTGCATTACTATCCTTACTGGTGTATGGAGCCCGGTGAGCAGAAGCAAAGAGGGGGTGCTCGGACCCAGTCTAGACCCCCCCCTTTTGTTCAGGGGCAGGGGTGAGTTGTGCCACACACCTCGGTGAAGGGAGCTTTTCTGAGCTTCCCAGCCGTCAAAACAGAACAGCAGCAGCTCCCTCCGCCTTTTTTATGATGTGCTGGTGACGGCACTTACACGATGATGCCATCGTGCAGGCACCGGCATGTACGCGTGCTGGATACCAGTAGTGGAGCTGCAGGGGATCGTATGAGAGGTAAGTATGAAAAGCTTTTTTTTTTTTTTTTTTTTAAATAAAATGAATTACATGGGTCAGGGTCAGCAAATTATGCTGTGTTGAGGGTGAGGGATGGGGGACAGCAAATAAAGATATATTGAGGGTGGGAGAGTGCAAATAATGATGAATTGGGGGCTGGGGAGAGAAAATGATGCTGTATTGAAGGTAGGGGGATGGGGAGAGCAAATTCTGAATTCAGGGTGGGGGATGGGGCAGTAAATGATGAATTGAAGGTGGGGAGAGCAAATTATGATGAATTGAGGGTGGAGAAGAGTAAAGGATTATGTATTGAAGATGGCAGAGAGCAAGTGATTATGAATTGAGACTGGGGGCTGGGAAAAAGAAAATGATGATGACTTGAGGGTGGGGGGTGGGGAGCAGCAAATGATAATGATAATGAATTGAGGGTGTGGAAAAGCAAATGCTGATGAATTGGGGGAGGGGAGAGTAAATGATTGTGAATTGAGACTGGGGTATGGGGTACAGGAAATGATGATGATTTGAGACTGGGGGCTGGGAAACAGCAAATGATGATGACTTGAAGGTGTGGTGTGGGGGACAGCAAATGATGATGAATTGAGGGGGGGTCCTGTTATTGTACAGGGTGGCACTATGTCACTTTTTTCTTGATCTGGCATATTGTAGAAGTGTGGGGAATGTGCTCTGGAAGTGGTGCTCTAGATAACTGTGTGTTATTTTCTGCAGAGACAAGTCCTGGCTGGAAGAAGTGATGGTGATCTGTGCTGGATAAAGAAGAAAAGCGAAGATGAAGGACTTCAACTAGATACTATATACAGAGCTCTTGTGTATAATGTCCCTGGCGAGTCCCTCTATTACCTGTACACTTACACTATACACTGTATACTATGTACAGAGCTCCTGTGTATAATGGCAGTTATGGTAATATTAGTATTGTGTTTTTTTTTATTAATGATCAGTATTGTAGTATTCGGTCACTATGTGGTGGTAATATGAATCTGGTCATGGTGTGGCAGTATCTGTTCCTTGTATGTGGTATTATTCGGTCACTATGTGGTGGTAATATGTGATCTGGTCATGGTGTGGCGATATTTGTTCCTTGTATGTGGTATTATTCGGTCACTATGTGGTGGTAATATGTAGTCTGGCCATGGTGTGGCTGGGAGTATGTATAATTCATAGACACCCTTCGTTCCCGGGTCTGAAACCGACAAATCCCCGCAGCGCACAGTGTGTGCGCTGGGGGGATTCATAAGTCTGCAGTCACACAGAGTGACTGCAGACTTATCGGTTTGGACTGGACAACCCCTTTAACTGCAGTTCTTATATTTCTTTCAGACTGACATTTAGGGAGGGGTTGTCCAAGATTATACAACTATTCTGATATGGATTTTCAAAGTAAATGCACGAGTATACACAGAAATAAGAGATCTATTTAATAAAGTGTACAATATGTATTGTGGAATCAGGTAACTTTTTAAATTTACACAGATTAGTTGCAAATACATAAATATACAAGTTTAGAGAAACAAAAGCCATTACATTTAAGGAACCATCATTGAACATAAATCAGATTTATGTGACAGGTGTAATTTGCTAATGTTTATTGTTTTATTGGTTGTCCCTATGTTGAATATTGGTTATTGTTAAAGAAAGCAATGTTTTACAACAGCAGTTTGTCTGTAGTCAGGAAAAAGCGAAGTACAAGGCTGATAAGCCTGGTTCTACTGCAAGCGCAAGTGACATTTTTTGGCAAGGAAAGGACACACTGCACACCCTTCCTCTGCTGCTCGAGTAATTGACCTTCTGCACAACTTTAGCATAAGAGCAGAATAAAAGGGAAGCGCCTTTGGTCTAGTCAGGATATCTAACCAAGAGGCAATCGAGGAACATAGCAGTAATACCTGTTTTGAATTGGAACCCCAGGAGCTTAAGTAATACTTTCTATATAGATAGTTCACTCTCAAATTAAACAATTACAATGTCTGTTTAGAGATAGTCTGTCATACACATAGATAGACAGAAAGAGATAGGCAGAAAGAGATAGTTTGATAGATGCATGTAAAAATATGGGCACCCCTACATGTCAAAATTACTGTTACTGTGAACAGTTAAGCAAGTTGAAGATGAAATGATCTCTAAAAGGCCTAAAGTTAAAGATGACACGTTTTTTTGGAAAAAAAAAAATATATATATATATATATATATATATATATATATATATATATATATATATATATATATATATATATATATATTGTCATTTTTTACATTTTAAAAATTACAAGAAGGAAAATGGGCCGATGCAAAATTTTGGGCACTCTTGGAGATTTGTGTGCTCAGATAACTTTGACCAATGTTTCAGACCTTAGTTAGCCTGTTAGGGTTATGGCTTGTTCACTATCATCATTAGGAAATGCCAGGTGATGCAAATTTCCCAGCTTTATAAAAAACAGCCTAGTCTAACCTTGTGCCAAAAAACAGCAGCCATGGCTTCTTCTAAGCAGCTGCCTAGCACTCTGAAAATGAAAATAGTGGAGGTCCACAAAGCAGGAGAAGGCTAAAAGAAGATAGCAAAGCATTTTCAAGTTGCCCTGTCCTCGGTTCAAAATGTAATTAAGAAATGGCAGTTAAAAGGATCAGTGGAGGTCCATATAAGGTCTGGAAGACCAAGCAAAATTTAAGTGAGAGCTGCTCGTAGGATTGCTAGAGAGGCAAATCAGAATTTCCACTTGACTGCAAAAGACCTTCAGAAAGATTTAGCAGACTCTGGAGTTGTGGTACAATGTTCTACTGTTCAGAGACACCTAAACAAATATGGCCTTCATGGAAGAGTCATCAGAAGAAAACCTCTCCTGCGTCCTCACCATAAAATTCAGCGTCAGAAGTATGCAAAAGAACATTAAACAAGCCTGACACGTTTTGGAAACAAGTCCTGTGGACCAATGAGGTTAAAGTAGAACTCATTGGCCACAATGATCAAAGGTATGTGTGGAGAAAAAAAGGCACAGAATTGCAGGAAAATAACACCTTGCCAACAATTAAGCATGGGAGTGGATCAATCATGATTTGGGATTGTGTTGCAGCTAATGACACGGGGAACATTTCACGAGTAGAGGGAAGAATGGATTCAATGAAATGTCAATAAATTCTTGATGCAAACATAATGCCATCTGTAAAAAAGCTGAAGTTGAAAATAGGATGGCTTCTACAAATGGATAATGATCCTAAACACACGTCAAAATCCACAAAAGACTACCTCAAAAGGCGCAAGCTGAAGGTTTTACAATTGCGCTCACAGTCCCCTGATCTGAACGTTATTGAAAATCTGTGGCTAGACCTCAAAATAGCAGTGCATGCAAGACGACCCAAAAATCTCACAGAACTGGAAGAATTTTCCAAGGAAGAATGGATGAAAATCAAGCTGTGATACTTTCAGAAGGGGGTTCTACTAGGTACTAACCATACAGGGTGCCCAAACTTTTGCATCGGCCCATTTTCCTTTTAGTAATTTTTAGAATGTAAAAGATGAAAATAGATATTTTTGCCTAAAATACAAAGGAAATGTGTCATCTTTAATTTTAGGCCTTTTAGAGATCATGTCATTTTCCACTTGCTTAACTGTTTACAATAACAGTAATTTTGACCAGGGCTGCCCAAACTTTTACATGCCACTTTAGACATTCATATATACTGTATATTTAGCTGACTATTACTTGCTTGCATAGGTTTTCTAGGATATTACATTAATGTCCAGTGTTTTATCCCTTTGTTAGTTTATCAATGTGAGATCAATAAAAGTTAGACCACCACATAATATATTAATAAGCAGAAAAGGGGGTTTTAAGGGCTTGTCTGAACCGCCATGGCCCATGCATCTTATGGATGTGCCATTTCTGGGACTGCTGAGGGGTGATATTAATAGCCACAGAGGGGGCTAGTACTCATGGCCCCTTCCATGGCTATTAATATCAGCCTGCAGCTGTCTAGTTTAGCTTTTGCTGGTTAGATTTTAAAGGGGACCCCACGTCAATTTTTTTCTGGGGTCCTCCTGTAATCTAGCCAGTTAAATCTAAAAAACAGCTGTGGGCTGATATTAATAGCCAGGGAATATTGTTGGCTAATGGCCCCTTCCGTGACTACTAATATCAGTCCCCAGCGGTCGGATTTCCTTCTGCTGGTTACAAAAATGACGCGGGAGCCCACGCCATTTTTTTTAAATTTTAGGCTCTGTGCCCATGATCTGTACGTAGCAGCGCTTTGGACGCAAATTTTTGCTGCGTCCAAAACATTGCATTCTATTGAACACAGGTAAATCCACATGTGTTCACTGAACCATGCGGATTTACCACATTTAATACTTTCTAGTGGTCAAATTTCTGTGTCATTATATGCAGTGGATTCACATGTTCTGACAACAAAAGTGCGACATTAGAACACCGCGCTTTGGACGTAACACAAATATGTTGTGTCCAAAGTGCTGCTGAGTGCTGATTGGGGGGATGTAGGAGCTAATGAACCAGCTGTGAGATGTTAATTATGGCCAGGGAAAATGTTTGCCTAATGGCACCTTCCCAGGCTAAAATTAGCAGCTCACAGCAGCCGCATAAATTACATGAATAGAAATGCTAATGAAGATTGAGTGAATGGGACTAGCTGACATCCAGCTCTTTTGTTTTGTGATTAAAAGGTGTCAATCAGACCTTTTCATGACCAAGCTTAATTAAAGTAAAGTAAAGCGTTAAATAAACACACAGACACAGAGCAAAAACTTTATTTGAAATACAACAGACCCATTCTTTAATCATTTAAATGAACCAATATACTCACTCCAGTTCTTAATCCAAGGGTTTAAGCAATGTCCCACCAAATAACTTTATTTAGCTCCAAAAAGCATTCACTGATGTACAAAAACGCTTCAATAAACGCTTCAAAAACGCAAGTAAATCCACATGCGTTTTTTATACCAGGGAGAGCCAAAAACGCTCAGGAAATTTCTGCTTCAAATCCCCATCTTGCGCACATAGTCTAATACTATTTCTGAGAACAAACCATTTTTAGAATTTTGAACACAATTTCATTGCTGAAGCTGACTGTCTGTGGATGGCTAAAACAATTATGCTTTGTTAAATTTCACTTGCTCAATGATTGCTTCGGTTGACAGCTTATCTTAAAGGCTATATAAGGGTTCAATGTGCTAAAACCTGTAACCTGTAGAGCAGTCATTCAAATTGGCACGGAGCCTGTTCATCACTGTATGAATCACTTACAGCCCCTATAGTCAGTGGCGTACCGCCAATGGCGGCAGACCAAGCGACTGCTATGGGGCCCGTGAGCTGGGGGGGCCCATAGCAGTCCAGGGGCGGACATACTGCTGCTAGTGCAGCTGCGCTGGGGGGCCCGCCGGTGCAGTGTCTCCCTGCTTGTGGCGGGCAGGGAGCGATCCCTGCAGCTCCGCTGCTGACAGGACAGAATGGCAGTGGAGCTGCAGAGATCCGTCATCTGCTTCCCACCCGCCGCTTCCTCCCTCACACAGGCACGCGCTGCTTGATGACGTCATCATGCAGCACGGGCCTGTGTGAGGGAGGAAATTGCAGACAACAAGGATGCTGCGGCCTGCGGGGGAACAGGCAGAGAGTTAAGTGGTTTTTATTTTTACTGAAACGCTGGGGAGAGCAATAATGGGGCTGATGGGGCTGGAGAGAGCAATAATGGGGCTGATGGGGCTGGGGAGAGCAATCGTGGGGCTGATGGGGCTGGGGAGAGCAATGGTGGGGCTGATGGGGCTGGTGAGAGCGCTGATGGGTCTGGGGAGAGCAATGGTGGGGCTGGGAAGAGCAGTGATGCTGAAGCTTGCGGGGGAACGAGCAAAGAGGTAAGTGTTTTTGTTTTATTTTTACTGAAACGCTGGGGAGAGCAATAATGGGGCTGGAGAGAGCAATAGTGGGCCTGATGGGGCTGGGGAGAGCAATGGTAAGGCTGATGGGGCTGGGGAGAGCAATCGTGGGGCTGATGGGGCTGGGGAGAGCAATGGTGGGGCTGATGGGGCTGAGGAGAGTGCTGATGGGTCTGGGGAGAGCAATGGTGGGGCTGGGAAGAGCAGTGATGGGGCTGATGGGGCGGGGAGAGCAATGATGGGGATTAGTAGACCAATGACGGGGTTGGGGAGAGCAATGACGGGTTGCTGGGAGAGAACAATGATGGGGGTGCTCGGAGAGAGCAATGATGGGGGTGCTGGGAGAGAGCAATGATGGGGGTGCTCGGAGAGCACAATGACGGGGTGCAGGGAGAGAGCAATGATGGGGGTGCAGGGAGAGAGCAATAAGGGGGGTGCTGGGAGAGAGGAATGACAGGGGTGCTGGGAGAGCAATGACAGGGGTGCTGGGACAGAGCAATGTTGGGGGTGCTGGTAGAGAGCAATGGCGGGAGGTGCTGGGACATAGCAATGACGGGGGTGTTGGGAGAGAGCAATGATGGAGGTGCTGGTACAGAGCAATGATGGGGGTGCTTGTATATTTTCCGTGTGCACATAGCCTTACAGTTAATTGGGGAGAGTCACAGAGACTGAATAATTTATATTATTGGCAGGTGGAGATTATAGTTAATGGGGGGCACAGTGCTGCTTATCACTTCATATTTTGATTACTAAGTGGCTAATAGTATATTAATGGGGGGTTACAGATCTGTATTCAGGGGAGCAGTGCGGGGGAGACACATGTATATATACAATATTTGTGACCTTGTTATTATCTAGGCTGGAGATCATCATGACAAGACGAGTCGTGACTGGGAGATGTCGACATGAAGGTCTGACCAGATGGAGAAGAAGCAGCAGAAACCGACAGACGAGACGTCAGCGGTAAGTGCCTGGATGTAAATATTATTCTGTATCTGCGCTGTATGACTTGGAGTGATAATGTTACATGTAAAATCCCTTAGGCTGCATTCTCACATTTGTGTGAAATGTCAGATTTTTTTATCGTATTGTCCACGGACTTGTAGAGTTTTATAGATCCATTCACACATCCGTGAAAATCACGGATCTGAGAATGAGATCTATGAGGGTCAGAGAATGTCCTGTTCTGATCCGATTTTGAGGATCAGAATAGGACATGCTCAATGCGTCTGTAAAACAGGACAGCACACGGACACTGCACACAGATGCAGGAATGTAGCCGTATTATGTATAGCACAGTCCCTTAGTACATAGTGTACTCACTTATTATGTATAGCATACGCCCTTAGTATATAGTGTACTTGTTTATTATGTATAGCGCCGTCCTTAGTTATATAGTTTCATCTTTTATTACCTACCATCCTCTCTAGCTCTAGGGCTCACAATTGGGGGATCATACTGTGTTGGGGTCAGCAAACTTTGCCCTGGGAGTTGAGGTGAGGTACAGTAGGGACATTATACTGCGCATGTGGAGGAATTCAAACAGGGGGATATCATACCGTGTTTGGGGGACACTTTTGTTGGTATCACACTTTATGGGACAATGAAAGAGGGGCCTAGGACGCCAGCAGGAGGAAAATTACTATGTAAAGGCTGGAAGGTTGTGTGATCTGCTCTTCTGTGACCCTGACAATTATTTACATTTTTTTTTTTGGGGGGGGGGGGCCCAATTTGAACTTCTGCTATGGGGCCCCATGAATCCTATGTACGCCCCTGCCTATAGTTTAAAGCTGCAGGGGTACAGGGCACTACAGTTCAGGCTACAGATACAGTTGCAATCAAAATTATTCAACCACCATTGCAAATTTGGTTTATTGAAAGCAGCATAATGTTTGTAAATATTGCTAATGATGCTGGCTAATCAAACCACAGATGTGCCCACAGAAAAGTTTTGTGGTATATGTCCAGTTAGTTGAAACTTGCAGTTTTATTATTGCGGGGGGTGGGGAATTGTGGTTGTTATAATTTGGAACAGAAGGTCACAGAAAAAATCTGAAAACTATTCCAGAGTCAATGGAAAAGTAGCAAGTGGAGGAGGTACTTTTAATTAAAAAAATCGTGTGAAAGGTCATCTTTAAATTGTTTTTGTTTGATTAGTTTATTGCAAGCAGAAAAGCCCCCAATCATCAAAGCTTTCTCGTGTAAAAATCTTTAAAAAGTTGCAAAATTTTTACGCAATGTGAGACTGCACAAGAATTTTCAACTTCTGGCGTTTTCATGACATTTTCAGCCAGCTCTGACAAAGTGGACGGAGCTATGGCGAGGCATGGCGACCCCCCTCCCCGTTCGTCAAATTCATGACGAACCTCGGTCTTGATGAATGATTGAATATTTTGGTAATAAACCTAATTTGCAATGGATGATGAATAATTTTGATTGTAACTGTACATTACCCCCTCAGAAACAGTGATTCCAGGAGAAAATACTGCCATATATGCCATGATTTTATTTCTGCAAGAATTCTATGGAGTTCAACAGAAAAAAAGTATGCCTCAGAGGCACATAGACGTGGTCACATGCAACTCTAGATACGCTTTTACCGCTCTGTAAAAAACACAGTTAAAATAAATGTACGAGTCCTAATTAAGGGTACGTTTTAATGGTAGGTGTGTGTTAATGCACTAATGGGGCTGAAAGGTTGATAATAAGGAATTCTATGACTTTACAGAACCTCTTTGAGGAATATAATGTATTTTTAGCCACTACCACCCTTTACAGCATTAGCAAAATATGTAGTTGAATGACCATTTCTTACATCAGATGTTTTCAGATTCATTATTAATTATTACGACCAGTTCTTTTATGACAAAAAAATATCACACAGAGAAAACACAATCCATGTGAAATGGAAAATGCATTGTGTTCAGAGATATAATGACTAGGAAGTCAGCTGTTATGAGGTGGTAAGGTTTAACCAATGGAGAGAGCCTCTGATGTCTTCATTATTTACTTATCCTATGATATGGGTCATGTTCAGACTGAAAGATATATGTAATTTGCAGTTGACAAGACGTTTGCACAGTGGAAAGTGATTCAGGGTTGATGCATGATGCAGCCTGAAAACCAGTTATGCTGCAAGATAGTGTAAGAAAACTATATTCGTACGATATATATATATATATATATATATATATATATATATATACAATGTTGCTGAGCTTGTTGATGAACTAATGATGCCATTATCAAGAAGAGCTTACCTGAGATGATTTCTAGACAAACTCAAGGTCAGGTTGTGATTATGTCTAAGATCAGCTCAAATGGGTTATACAGGACTACATAATGGGCTAATGCCCATGACTATGTAAGGGTGGTGGAGAATGGCTATCACATTTCTACCCCTGACGACACCAATTGCGTTGTGTGTATTATGTCTTGTGTCTTTGTATATATATATTGTGTCATGTGAAGTGTAATATGTGTTGTGATATGGTTATGCATAGTGTACAGTGTAGGATAAGCATAGGGCAGGACATAGTCTAGGGCTTAGTAAAAAAGATAGGTAGTATAAGATAGTTGACTGTAATTAGGTCAGGACATTAAGGAAAGATAGAGTTAAAGCTTGGGACTAGCCCATAGTGGGAGGGTATAAGTGTTAGAGCAAGCGACTGCTTCCTATTGATAGTGAGTGTTAGAACCCTCCTGTTAGTTTTTTCCATCTTGTGTTTTGCGGTCACGTGACCATCTGCCTTTATATTCCAGCTCCGCCCTTCTGGCTTTGCTGGACTGCAGTGTTGTTTGACTGTTTTGCTAGCCTGATGCTTCGGTGCCTATCTCTGTCAGTTCGCTTGGCCCTCTGGGACCTCTAGTACATTTTTGTCAGTTTGTCTTTTGTTTTCTACAACAACTTCTGTTTAGGAGGTGTCCCATTTTTGTCCCAGTCCTTAGTTCTTTTAGGGACCCCTCCCTTAATTCTATAGGTCTTCATTCAGACTAGCCGAGGACTAAGGCGGGTCTGTTCACTAGGAACAGGCAGCCCTCTACATCGTAGGGATTCAGCTTAGTCTTACTGTAGGGACAGCTTTCCCCTATCTTTCCTTAGTTCATGTTGCAGATCATAACAGTGAGATAGGGTCGAGTTCAAGTACGAGCAGCTAGTGTTATGTGAGCAGTGCTGCCGTTGGGGTGTTTCACGAGAGAAGGTGGCTAAGAGACCGGGGAATAGAGATAGCCTAAGAAGAAGTGACTGACGACACACATAGTTGTTCATATGTATTGCATTACATATTTCTTATTCAGTTTTTCCAGGATACATTTTTGTTTTGTTTTGTTTCCACCTTTTTCTTTTCATATATTCAGTCTAGTCTTCTCTGTGATTGGTATTTTCTTGATTGTTTTCATGTGCTTTTTGTATCCATGATTATTTGTTAGTATACTTAAGTCCAGTTCAGAATATTCTTTTTCATAGCCAGTGTTCAAGAGTTTTTCACTCGAAACGCGTATGGAATTTTTTATACACACTACCCCATAATATTTGCTTTGTCGTCTGCGATGTCCATTTTTTGTCTTTTCTACAAATTTTTAAAAGGATTTGCCAATAAAGATTGTTGAATTTTAATTAACTGCCCGGTGTGTTGAGCTGGATCCATCTTCATTTCCTCTTTGACTCGTGGCACCCTACTGATCATCTGACCAAGGCTCCATTCATCAACTCTGCCATTTTGTACAATGGTCTTAATGTCGATGGCACTAGAGTAAGATGTGGCAAATTTATTATGAGGCGTAAGCATTAACTTGTACTCTTTTTCTCTTGGTTTTGGAATTACATGATGGAGTGGCCTAGCTAAAACACGTTTCCAACATGCTAATCTGGTAATATTTAGAGATTGAGATTAGAGGATATGCCTGGTACTGCAGTATATTTTTGTCAGTGGCCAGTAGATCTGTAGATTTCTCATGCACCCATATGACAGCACACCCGACAACTCCCCCCTGATTTTACAGGGTGCTCACAGTGCATGGAGGAACCTTCATAGTCAAAGAACTGTTTGCTCACCTCGGAGGCAGGCAGTAAATGACATACCCGAAAAAATAAATATTGCCCTCCTTACTCTAATAGAAGAAAGTGATAGCTGACTTCTATCAGCGTGAGATTGTTATTTGTTTGTCTTATCACTTCACTTTTCTAAGCTAAACTTTTCCAACCTCACATCAAAGGAGAATCCTTCCATCCCTCGTAATAATCTAGTTGCCCGTCTTTAAACTGATTCTACTCTTCTAATATCCTTTTTAGAATCAGGAACCCAAAACTGGATCCCATATTTAAGATGTGACCTTACAAGCAGTAATGAAACTTGAAGCTTGTGGGCCCCAATGCAAAGTCTCCAAAAGAGCCCCCAATACAGGTTTTTAATGGTAATATTCTTTTTTTCATATGTGCCAAAGGGGCCTTTTGGGCTCCTCTAGTTTCCAGGGCCCAGGTGTGATTGCAACCCCTTCACCTCTTATAATCCCATACTTAAAAGAGATTTATAGAGGAATAATATTACATTGAGAACACAGGATTTATCTATTTTTTTGCACTTTAATATCTTGTGTGAATTTACCCTAAAGTTTTTTCCATAGGTAACAATAAAAGGAAAGCTTATAAGGGTTCTTTACAGTCAGAGCAGTCAGACTGTGGAATGCTGACCACAAGAGGTAGTGATGGCAGACGCTATAACAGCTTTTTCTACAAGGTCTGGATGATTTCCTCAATACACATAACATTGTGCGTTATAGATAATTTAGTGACAAAATTTATAATTGGGGGAGGAAGGTTGAACTTGATGGACCTAGGTCTTTATGTAACTGTGTACCGAAGACCAGATATTCGCTATATTTGATATAAAGACCACCATTTTGTTGCCTGCGTTAGTTTTAATCTATGAAGTCTATTGTTTCTCAGCTGCAAGGCCCGTTAAATGTGACCCTAGCCTAAAAAATAGCCTGGAATCCACCGCCCCTCCTGTTATCAATGCGCCGGGGCAAAAGGAGTCTAAACAGGAATGAAATAGATAAAATGTGACAGAAAACTGTGACCAAAACCTAAAGTGAAGAGTCCGCCATTAAAATCATCTCAGCAGCTTGGTTGCGTGCCCCTCGCGTGCTATCCCAGTTCAGGTTGGTTGCGTGCCCCTCGTGTGCTATCCCAGTTCAGGTTGGTTGCGTGCCCCTCGCGTGCTACCCCAGTTCTGGTTGGTTGCGTGCCCCTCGCGTGCTATCCCAGTTCGGGTTGGTTGCGTGCCCCTCACGTGCTATCCCAGTTCAGGTTGGTTGCGTGCCCCTCGCGAGCTATCCCAGTTCAGGTTGGTTGCGTGCCCCTCGCGTGCTATCCCAGTTCAGGTTGGTTGCGTGCCCCTCGTGTGCTACCCCAGTTCTGGTTGGTTGCGTGCCCCTAGCGTGCTACCCCAGTTCTGGTTGGTTGCGTGCCCCTCGCGTGCTACCCCACTTCTGGTTGGTTGAGTGCCCCTCGCGTGCTACCCCAGTTCTGGTTGGTTGCGTGCCCCTCGCGTGCTACCCCAGTTCTGGTTGGTTGCGTGCCCCCCGCATGCTACCCCAGTTCTGGTTGGTTGCGTGCCTCTCGGGTGCTATCCCAATTCTGATTGGTTGCATGCCCCTCGTGTGCTACCCCAGTTCTGATTGGTTGCGTGCCCCTCACGTGCTACCCCAGTTCTAGTTGGTTGCGTGCCCCTCGCGTGCTACCCCAGTTCTGGTTGGTTGCGTGCCCCTCGCGTGCTACCCCAGTTCTGGTTGGTTGCGTGCCCCTCGCGTGCTACCCCAGTTCTGGTTGGTTGCCTGCCGCTCACGTGCCACCCCAGTTCTGATTGGTTGCGCGCCCCTCGCGTGCTACCCCAGTTCTGGTTGGTGTAGCGTCGGCGTCCCTGCCTCCTGCTAGGCAGGGACGCTGTTCCCCTCACCTCTCTGCTCCGTGCCCGGCGGCTTCCTCCCGCTCTGCTTGCAGCGCCCGCTCTCCCCCGGTGACTGTGCTTAGCGCGCGTGCGCGCGCGCTCCCCCTCTCTTAAAGGGGCCGCGCGCGTCGCCCTAAGGAGTCCCCGGCCAATGGCCGGAGGATCCCTCCATATATAAGACACCTCCTCCAAAATGGAGGTGCCCGAGCAATGTTGTTGCACTGTTCACTACTCTGCTTCAGCCCTCAGGTCCCGTTGCCAGTTACCTGCCAGTTACCTGCCAGTCTCCTGCCAGTTTGCTGCCTGATTCCTGCCTGTCATCCGCTTTCCTGCTTGCTAGCCTGAGGTCCGACGGTCTGCCTTCCGACACCTGTCAGTCTGTCTATGGACCAGCTTGCCCGCTCACCTGGGAGCGCTCACCTGCTACCTGCCTGATAGCCTGCCTGGAGGCTCCGCCGTCACGTGCTGTGACCACCTGCCAGTCCAGAGACTCTTGCCCGCTCACCTGGGAGCGGTCACCTGCTACCTGCCTGATAGCCTACCTGGAGGCTCCGCCGTCACGTGCTGTGACCACCTGCCAGTCCAGAGACTTTTGCCCGCTCACCTGGGAGCGCTCATCTGCTACCTGCCTGTTAGCCTACCTAGAGGCTCCGCCGTCACGTGCTGTGACCACCTGCCAGTCCAGAGACTCTTGCCCGCTCACCTGGGAGCGCTCATCTGCTACCTGTCTGTTAGCCTACCTGGAGGCTCCGCCGTCACATGCTGTGACCACCTGCTTATCCTGAGACTCTCGCCTGCTCACCTGGGAGCACTCATCTGCCATCTGCCTGCTAGCCTACCTGGAGGCTCAGCCGTCACAGGTCGTACCTGCCCGTTTACCCAGAGACTGCCCCGGTCACTTGCCGTGACCTCCTGCCCGTTTACCCAGAGACTGCTCCGGTCACTTGCCGTGACCTCCTGCCCGTTTACCCAGAGACTGTCCCGGTCACTTGCTGTGACCTCCTGCCCGTTTACCCAGAGACTGTCCCGGTCACTTGCTGTGACCTCCTGCCCGTTTACCCAGAGACTGTCCCGGTCACCTGCTGTGACCGCCTGCCTGTCTTCCCTGGTCGCCACCCACTTCCTTACAAGGACTGCCCCCTTGTATAAGTTGCTCAGAGGTTCCGCCTCCCAGACCCGTTACAGTTTGCTCGGGCCATGGAACCCGGTGGCACCCAAGCTCCCTCGCTCTCGGACCTTTGTCATGAACTGTCCCGACAGAGGTCCCAACAGGAGTCCATCCTGGGTCACCTGCGGAAAGTCAATACTCGCCTGGACACTTTGACTGCCCCACCAGCAACCACCAATACCATAGTATCCTGCTCTGGAATCCGGCTTTCTGCACCTCCTCGCTTCGGAGGCGACTCCGCTCAAGCTCGGGGCTTCATTAACCAGTGCACCCTGCACTTTGAACACCAGTCCCACCAGTTTAATTCCGACCGGGCCAAAGTAGCCTTCATCATGTCCCATCTCACGGGAGAGGCACTGGCTTGGCTAAATCCTCTATGGGAGAGAGGAGACCCTCTGGTGTCCGACCTGCCAGCCTTTCTCACGGCTTTCCGGAAGGTCTTCGACGAACCCGGACGGAGGACCTCATCCGCCTCATCGCTGCTACGCCTCCGTCAAGGGAGTCTCACCGTACCCTTGCTTCGGAGCTGGCCTGGGATAACGACGCCCTGGTGTCCGTCTTCTGGGAGGGTCTGTCCGGCCGTATTAAAGATGAACTCGCTGGTCGGGACATTCCTACCACTCTCGACGACTTGATTACACTTGCCACCCGGATTGACATCCGGTTCCAGGAGCGCGCTAGGGAGGTCACCCGTGAGAGGAGGATTCCACGTCTAGTCCCTACCTCTCAGAGACCCGTCACTCTCCAGGCACACTCACCTGAGCCTATACAGGTCGACCAGAGCAAGATGGTCAAGACCCGTCAAGACTTACGTCGTGCCGAGGGGAGCTGTTTCTACTGTGGCAGTAAGGAGCACCAGATCCGTTCCTGTCCTGAGAGGTCTGGAAACGCCTGTGTCTAGGATCGCTCGGAGAGGTCGCCCTAGACAAAAGTAAACCCTCTCCATCCCTGATGCTGTCTGTTTCTATCTTCTGCGGAGAGAACCGTTATTTTGAACTGGCTCAACTTGACTCTGGAGCTGCTGGAAATCTCATCTCTCAATCCCTGGTAGAAAAATACCACATTCCCACCAAACCTCTGGCCGTACCTTTATCTGTCGCCGCCATGGATGGGGGCCTCTTACCATATCCCATCCAACTCATCACCGAATCTCTGACTCTACAGGTGGGAATGCTGCATTCTGAGAGCATCTCCTTTCATGTTCTGCCTGGACTCTCTCACGCACTATTGCTTGGCCTGCCTTGGCTCCAGAAACATGCACCCGTGCTTGATTGGCAGACCGGAGAGGTCCTTCGCTGGGGACAGGACTGCCATAAGACTTGTCTAGTTCCCGTTCGTCCTGCCCGTCCTTCTCCTACCCCAGCCAATCTGCCCGGTCTTCCGGTTCCCTATTGGTCTTATGCGGATGTCTTCAATAAAAAAGAGGCAGAGACTTTAACTTCTCATAGACCATACGACTGCCCAATTGACCTGATGCCCGGCTCTTCTCCTCCCCGTGGGCGAATCTACCCTTTGTCCGCTGCTGAAACCCGGTCCATGTCTGAATATATTGAGGAGAACCTGGCCCGGGGATTTATCCGGAAATCGACCTCCCCGGCGGGAGCAGGCTTCTTCTTTGTCAAAAAGAAGGACGGCTCACTCCGTCCATGTATAGACTATAGAGGCCTAAACCAGATTACTGTGAGGAATAAATACCCCCTTCCGCTTATTCCTGAATTATTTGACCGTCTGAGGGGGGCTAGAATCTTCACCAAGCTGGACCTCCGTGGGGCGTATAACCTGGTCCGTATCCGTCAGGGGGATGAGTGGAAGACGGCATTCAATACCCGGGACGGCCACTATGAGTACCTTGTGATGCCCTTCGGTCTCTGTAACGCTCCTGCCGTCTTTCAAGAGTTGGTCAATGACATTTTCCGTGATCTTCTCTACTCCTGCGTGGTGCTGTACCTGGACGATATCTTGGTCTTCTCTCCGGATCTTCCTACTCACCGGAGGGACATTCGTCAGGTCCTGCTCAGGCTCAGGCAGAACCACCTCTACGCTAAATATGAGAAGTGCATCTTTGAGCAGACCTCTCTTCCATTTCTGGGCTACATAATCTCTCAGACAGGTCTATAAATGGATCCTGAGAAACTGTCTGCCATCCAGAAGTGGCCCCGACCAGAGGGGTTGAAGGATATTCAGCGGTTCCTGGGCTTCGCCAACTATTACCGCCTGTTCATACCGCACTTCTCTTCCCGGACCGCCCCTACCTCTGCTCTCACCCGTAAAGGTACGAACCCCAGAGAATGGCCGCCCGAAGCAGAGGAGGCATTTCTTTCCTTAAAACAGGCCTTCCTCTCCGCCTCGGTGCTGCATCGTCCGGACGGCAACAAACAATTCTTCCTAGAAGTTGACGCTTCCTCCTCCGGAGCTGGGGCGGTACTTACCCAAAAATCTTCTTCCGGAAGAAAGGTAACCTGCGGCTATTTCTCCAAACTTTTCTCCTCTTCTGAGCGCAATTATTCTATAGGAGACCGAGAATTGTTGGCCATTAAGATGGCACTGGAGGAGTGGCGTTACCTGCTCGAGGGGGCTCTCCACCCGGTAATAATTTACACTGACCACAAGAACTTGGCATATCTCCAGAGCGCCCAGAGACTTAACCCACGCCAAGCCCGGTGGTCTTTGCTTTTTGCCCGCTTTGATTTCATTCTTCATTTTCGTCCGGCTGACAAGAACATCAAAGCAGACGCCCTGTCCCGATCCTTTCTGGTGTCTGATCTTGAGGAGGAGCCTAAACACATCATCGATCCCTCCAGAGTAATGCAGGTAGCCCCCGTGGGCCTTAATCGTCTCCCTCCCGGTAAGACGTTCGTAACGGAGTCCGATCGGGAGAAGATTCTACACTGGGGTCACTCGTCTAAGCTAGCTGGGCACGCCGGTCAGAAAAAGACCCTCCAGCTTATTACCCGGCACTACTGGTGGCCTACCCTGCACAAGGATGTAATTGACTTTGTTTCTGCCTGTGTGTCCTGCGCCCGCAACAAAGTTCCGAGACACCTGCCTACCGGCCGCCTTCTTCCTCTGCCTGTGCCTGCTGCCCCGTGGCAACATATAGCTATGGACTTCATAACAGATCTCCCCGTCTCTGCCGGTTGTACGGTCATTTGGGTGGTCGCTGACCGCTTTTCTAAAATGGCTCATTTTATTCCCCTGCCAGGCCTCCCGTCTGCTCCCGAGCTAGCTAAAGACTTTATCCGCCACATCTTCCGTCTCCATGGTCTGCCTCTCCACATCGTGTCGGATCGTGGGGCTCAGTTCACCTCACGCTTCTGGAGAGCCACATGTAAACTGCTCGACGTCACCCTGGACTTCTCCTCCGCTTACCACCCACAGTCCAATGGTCAAGTGGAGCGGATCAATCAGAATTTGACCAGTTACCTCCGGCACTTCGTTAATGCCCACCATTCAGACTGGGTGGATCTCCTACCATGGGCCGAGTTCTCTTACAACAATCACGAGAGCGAATCTTCTTCTAAATCCCTGTTTTTTGTAGTCTTCGGTCAGCATCCTCGGATCCCTTTTCCTGTCTACACCTCTGTGGACAACCCAGCTGCGGAATCTCTCGTTAGCAAATTTTCCTCCATTTGGGAGAGTACCCGATCCGCACTCCTTCAGTCGTCCGAGCGGATGAAGAGACATGCCGACAAAAAACGCCTGGATTCCCCACAATTTCGTCCCGGAGATAAAGTCTGGCTCTCATCCAAATATGTCCGGCTCAAGATTCCTTCCTATAAGTTAGGGCCTCGGTTCATCGGCCCACTGGAGGTTATCAAACAGATCAACCCGGTGGCCTATAAATTGAAACTCCCGGCCAACTTACGGATCCCTAACTCCTTCCATGTATCTCTCCTCAAACCCGTGGTACTTAACTCCTTTTCCAAGTCTACAGGTACGCCTCCTGCTCCGGTTTCTGCTGAAGACGAGTTTGAGGTAGACAACATTCTGGCCACCAAAAGGGTAAGAGGAAAGACCTTTTTTCTAGTGGATTGGAAGGGGTTTGGTCCTGAGGAGAGAACATGGGAGCCCCGGGAGAACATCCATGCCCCTCTCAATCTTGCAAAATTTTTGTCTGACCTAAAAAAGGGGGTGCCTAAAGGGGGGGGTACTGTAGCGTCGGCGTCCCTGCCTCCTGCTAGGCAGGGACGCTGTTCCCCTCATCTCTCTGCTCCGTGCCCGGCGGCTTCCTCCCGCTCTGCTTGCAGCGCCCGCTCTCCCCCGGTCACTGTGCTTAGGGCGCGCGCGCGCTCCCCCTCTCTTAAAGGGGCCGCGCGCGTCGCCCTAAGGAGTCCCCGGCCAATGGCCGGAGGATCCCTCCATATATAAGGCACCTCCTCCAAAATGGAGGTGCCCGAGCAATGTTGTTGCACTGTTCACTACTCTGCTTCAGCCCTCAGGTCCCGTTGCCAGTTACCTGCCAGTCTCCTGCCAGTTTGCTGCCTGATTCCTGCCTGTCATCCGCTTTCCTGCTTACTAGCCTGAGGTCCGACGGTCTGCCTTCCGACACCTGTCAGTCTGTCTATGGACCAGCTTGCCCGCTCACCTGGGAGCGCTCACCTGCTACCTGCCTGATAGCCTGCCTGGAGGCTCCGCCGTCATGTGCTGTGACCACCTGCCAGTCCAGAGACTCTTGCCCGCTCACCTGGGAGCGCTCACCTGCTACCTGCCTGATAGCCTACCTGGAGGCTCCGCTGTCACGTGCTGTGACCACCTGCCAGTCCAGAGACTTTTGCCCGCTCACCTGGGAGCGCTCATCTGCTACCTGCCTGTTAGCCTACCTAGAGGCTCCGCCGTCACGTGCTGTGACCACCTGCCAGTCCAGAGACTCTTGCCCGCTCACCTGGGAGCGCTCATCTGCTACCTGCCTGTTAGCCTACCTAGAGGCTCCGCCGTCACGTGCTGTGACCACCTGCCAGTCCAGAGACTCTTGCCCGCTCACCTGGGAGCGCTCATCTGCTACCTGCCTGTTAGCCTACCTGGAGGCTCCGCCGTCACATGCTGTGACCACCTGCTTATCCTGAGACTCTCGCCTGCTCACCTGGGAGCACTCATCTGCCATCTGCCTGCTAGCTTACCTGGAGGCTCAGCCGTCACAGGTCGTACCTGCCCGTTTACCCAGAGACTGCCCCGGTCACTTGCCGTGACCTCCTGCCCGTTTACCCAGAGACTGCCCCGGTCACCTGCCGTGACCTCCTGCCCGTTTACCCAGAGACTGTCCCGGTCACTTGCTGTGACCTCCTGCCAGTTTACCCAGAGACTGTCCCGGTCACTTGCTGTGACCTCCTGCCCGTTTACCCAGAGACTGTCCCGGTCACCTGCTGTGACCGCCTGCCTGTCTTCCCTGGTCGCCACCCGCTTCCTTACAAGGACTGCCCCCTTGTATAAGTTGCTCAGAGGTTCCGCCTCCCAGACCCGTTACAGTTGGTTGCATGTCCCTCGCGTGCTACCCCAGTTCTGGTTGGTTGCATGTCCCTCGCGTGCCACCCCAGTTCTGGTTGGTTGCGTGCCCCTCGCGTGCTACCCCAGTTATGGTTGGTTGCGTGCCCCTCGCGTGCTACCCCAGTTCGGGTTGGTTGCCTGCCCCTCGCGAGCCACCCCAGTTCTGGTTGTTTGCGTGCCCCTCGCGTGCTACCCCAGTTCTGGTTGGTTGCCTGCCCCTCGCGTGCCACCCCAGTTCTGGTTGGTTGCGTGCCCCTCGCGTGCTACCCCAGTTCTGGTTGGTTGTGTGCCCCTCGCGTGCCACCCCAGTTCTGATTGGTTGCGTGCCTCTCGCGTGCTACCCCAGTTCTGGTTGGTTGCGTGTCCCCTGCGTGCTACCCCAGTTCTGATTGGTTGCGTGCCCCTCGCGTGCTATCCCAGTTCTGGCTGGTTGCGTGCCCCTCGTGTGCTACCCCAGTTCTGGTTGGATGCGTGCCTCTCGCGTGCTACCCCAGTTCTGGCTGGTTGCGTGCCCCTCGTGTGCTACCCCAGTTCTGGTTGGTTGCGTGCCCCTCGAGTGCTACCCCAGTTCTGGTTGGTTGCGTGCCTCTCGCGTGCTACTCCAGTTCTGGCTGGTTGCGTGCCCCTCGTGTGCTACCCCAGTTCTGGTTGGTTGCGTGCCTCTCGCGTGCTACCCCAGTTCTGGCTGGTTGCGTGCCCCTCGCGTGCTACCCCAGTTCTGGCTGGTTGCGTGCCCCTCGCGTGCTACCCCAGTTCTGGCTGGTTGCGTGCCTCTCGCTTGCTACCCCAGTTCTGGTTGGTTGCGTGCCCCTCGCGTGCTACCCCAGTTCTGGCTGGTTGCGTGCCCCTCGCGTGCTACCCCAGTTCTGGTTGGTTGCGTGCCCCTCGCGTGCTACCCCAGTTCTGGTTGGTTGCGTGCGCCTCGTGTGCTACCCCAGTTCTGGTTGGTTGCGTGCTACCCCAGTTCTGGCTGGTTGCGTGCCCCTCGCGTGCTACCCCAGTTCTGGCTGGTTGCGTGCCCCACGCGTGCTACCCCAGTTCTGGTTGGTTGCGTGCCCCTCGCGTGCTACCCCAGTTCTGGCTGGTTGCGTGCCCCTCGCGTGCTACCCCAGTTCTGGTTGGTTGCGTGCCTCTCGCGTGCTACCCCAGTTCTGGTTGGTTGCGTGCCCCTCGCGTGCTACCCCAGTTCTGGCTGGTTGCGTGCCCCTAGCGTGCTACCCCAGTTCTGGTTGGTTGCGTGCCCCTCGCGTGCTATCCCAGTTCTGGCTGGTTGTGTGCACCTCGTGTGCTACCCCAGTTCTGGTTGGTTGCGTCCCTCTCGCCTGCTACCCCAGTTCTGGCTGGTTGCGTGCCCCTCGTGTGCTACCCCAGTTCTGATTGGTTGCGTGCCTCTCGCGTGCTACCCCAGTTCTGGTTGGTTGCGTGTCCCCTGCGTGCTACCCCAGTTCTGATTGGTTGCGTGCCCCTCGCGTGCTATCCCAGTTCTGGCTGGTTGCGTGCCCCTCGTGTGCTACCCCAGTTCTGGTTGGTTGCGTGCCTCTCGCGTGCTACCCCAGTTCTGGCTGGTTGCGTGCCCCTCGTGTGCTACCCCAGTTCTGGTTGGTTGCGTGCCCCTCGAGTGCTACCCCAGTTCTGGTTGGTTGCGTGCCTCTCGCGTGCTACTCCAGTTCTGGCTGGTTGCGTGCCCCTCGTGTGCTACCCCAGTTCTGGTTGGTTGCGTGCCTCTCGCGTGCTACCCCAGTTCTGGCTGGTTGCGTGCCCCTCGCGTGCTACCCCAGTTCTGGCTGGTTGCGTGCCCCTCGCGTGCTACCCCAGTTCTGGCTGGTTGCGTGCCTCTCGCTTGCTACCCCAGTTCTGGTTGGTTGCGTGCCCCTCGCGTGCTACCCCAGTTCTGGCTGGTTGCGTGCCCCTCGCGTGCTACCCCAGTTCTGGTTGGTTGCGTGCCCCTCGCGTGCTACCCCAGTTCTGGTTGGTTGCGTGCGCCTCGTGTGCTACCCCAGTTCTGGTTGGTTGCGTGCTACCCCAGTTCTGGCTGGTTGCGTGCCCCTCGCGTGCTACCCCAGTTCTGGCTGGTTGCGTGCCCCACGCGTGCTACCCCAGTTCTGGTTGGTTGCGTGCCCCTCGCGTGCTACCCCAGTTCTGGCTGGTTGCGTGCCCCTCGCGTGCTACCCCAGTTCTGGTTGGTTGCGTGCCTCTCGCGTGCTACCCCAGTTCTGGTTGGTTGCGTGCCCCTCGCGTGCTACCCCAGTTCTGGCTGGTTGCGTGCCCCTAGCGTGCTACCCCAGTTCTGGTTGGTTGCGTGCCCCTCGCGTGCTATCCCAGTTCTGGCTGGTTGTGTGCACCTCGTGTGCTACCCCAGTTCTGGTTGGTTGCGTCCCTCTCGCCTGCTACCCCAGTTCTGGCTGGTTGCGTGCCCCTCGTGTGCTACCCCAGTTCTGGTTGGTTGCGTGCCCCTCGCGTGCTACCCCAGTTCTGGTTGGTTGCGTGCCTCTCGCGTGCTACCCCAGTTCTGGCTGGTTGCGTGCCCCTCGTGTGCTACCCCAGTTCTGGTTGGTTGCGTGCCCCTCGCATGCTACCCCAGTTCTGCTGGGTTGCGTGCTCCTCGCGTGCTACCCCAGTTCTGGTTGGTTGCGTGCTACCCCAGTTCTGGCTGGTTGCGTGCCCCTCGCGTGCTACCCCAGTTCTGGTTGGTTGTGTGCCCCTCGTGTACTACCCCAGTTATGGCTGGTTGCGTGCCCCTCGCGTGCTACCCCAGTTCTGGCTGGTTGCGTGCCCCTCGCGTGCTACCCTAGTTCTGGCTGGTTGCGTGCCCCTCGCGTGCTACCCCAGTTCAGGCTGGTTGCGTGCCTCTCGCGTGCTACCCCAGTTCTGGTTGGTTGCGTGCCCCTCGCGTGCTACCCCAGTTCTGGCTGGTTGCGTGCGCCTCGCGTGCTACCATAGTTCTGGTTGGTTGCGTGCCCCTCGCGTGCTACCCCAGTTCTGGTTGGTTGCGTGCTCCTCGCGTGCTACCCCAGTTCTGGTTGGTTGTGTGCTACCCCAGTTCTGGCTGGTTGCGTGCCCCTCGCGTGCTACCCCAGTTCTGGTTGGTTGTGTGCCCCTCGTGTACTACCCCAGTTCTGGCTGGTTGCGTGCCCCTCGCGTGCTACCCCAGTTCTGGCTGGTTGCGTGCCCCTCGCGTGCTACCCTAGTTCTGGCTGGTTGCGTGCCCCTCGCGTGCTACCCCAGTTCTGGCTGGTTGCGTGCCTCTCGCGTGCTACCCCAGTTCTGTTTGGTTGCGTGCCCCTCGCGTGCTACGCCAGTTCTGGCTGGTTGCGTGCGCCTCGCGTGCTACCCCAGTTCTGGTTGGTTGCGTGCCCCTCGCGTGCTACCCCAGTTCTGGTTGGTTGCGTGCTCCTCGCGTGCTACCACAGTTCTGGTTGGTAGCGTGCTACCCCAGTTCTGGCTGGTTGCGTGCCCCTCGCGTGCTACCCCAGTTCTGGTTGGTTGCGTGCTCCTCGCGTGCTATCCCAGTTCTGGTTGGTTGCGTGCTACCCCAGTTCTGGCTGGTTGCGTGCCCCTCGCGTGCTACCCCAGTTCTGGCTGGTTGCGTGCCCCTCGCGTGCTACCCCAGTTCTGGTTGGTTGCGTGCCCCTCGCATGCTACCCCAGTTCTGGCTGGTTGCGTGCCCCTCGCGTGCTACCCCAGTTTTGGTTGGTTGCGTGCTTCTCGCGTGCTACCCCAGTTCTGGTTGGTTGCGTGCCCCTCGCGTGCTACCCCAGTTCTGGCTGGTTGCATGCCCCTAGCGTGCTACCCCAGTTCTGGTTGGTTGCGTGCCCCTCGCGTGCTATCACAGTTCTGGCTGGTTGCGTGCCCATCGTGTGCTACCCCAGTTCTGGTTGGTTGCGTGACTCTCATGTGCTACCCCAGTTCTGGCTGGTTGCATGCCCCTCGTGTGCTACCCCAGTTCTGGTTGGTTGCGTGCCCCTCGCGTGCTACCCCAATTCTGGCTGGTTGCGTGCCCCTCGCGTGCTACCCCAGTTCTGGCTGGTTGCGTGTCCCTCGCGTGCTACCCCAGTTTTGGTTGGTTGCGTGCTTCTCGCGTGCTACCCCAGTTCTGGTTGGTTGCGTGCCCCTCGCGTGCTACCCCAGTTCTGGCTGGTTGCATGCCCCTAGCGTGCTACCCCAGTTCTGGTTGGTTGCGTGCCCCTCGCGTGCTATCACAGTTCTGGCTGGTTGCGTGCCCATCGTGTGCTACCCCAGTTCTGGTTGGTTGCGTGACTCTCATGTGCTACCCCAGTTCTGGCTGGTTGCATGCCCCTCGTGTGCTACCCCAGTTCTGGTTGGTTGCGTGCCCCTCGCGTGCTACCCCAGTTCTGGCTGGTTGCGTGCCCCTCGCGTGCTACCCCAGTTCTGGCTGGTTGCGTGCCCCTCGCGTGCTACCCCAGTTCTGGTTGGTTGCGTGCCTCTCGCTTGCTACCCCAGTTCTGGTTGGTTGCGTGCCCCTCGCGTGCTACCCCAGTTCTGGCTAGTTGCGTGCCCCTCGCGTGCTACCCCAGTTCTGGCTGGTTGCGTGCCCCTCGCGTGCTACCCCAGTTCTGGCTGGTTGCGTGCCCCTCGTGTGCTACCCCAGTTCTGGTTGGTTGCGTGCCCCTCGCGTGCTACCCCAGTTCTGGCTGGTTGCGTGCCCCTCGCGTGCTACCCCAGTTCTGGCTGGTTGCGTGCCCCTCGCGTGCTACCCCAGTTCTGGCTGGTTGCGTGCCTCTCGCTTGCTACCCCAGTTCTGGTTGGTTGCGTGCCCCTCGCGTGTTACCCCAGTTCTGGTTGGTTGCGTGCCCCTCGCGTGCTACCCCAGTTCTGGTTGGTTGCGTGCTCCTCGCGTGCTACCCCAGCTCTGGTTGGTTGCGTGCTACCCCAGTTCTGGCTGGTTGCTTGCCCCTCGCGTGCTACCCCAGTTCTGGCTGGTTGCGTGCCCCACGCGTGCTACCCCAGTTCTGGTTGGTTGCGTGCCCCTCGCGTGCTACCCCAGTTCTGGCTGGTTGCGTGCCCCTCGCGTGCTACTCCAGTTCTGGTTGGTTGCGTGCCTCTCGCGTGCTACCCCAGTTCTGGTTGGTTGCGTGCCCCTCGCGTGCTACCCCAGTTCTGGCTGGTTGCGTGCCCCTCGCGTGCTACCCTAGTTCTGGCTGGTTGCGTGCCCCTCGCGTGCTACCCCAGTTCTGGCTGGTTGCGTGCCTCTCGCGTGCTACCCCAGTTCTGGTTGGTTGCGTGCCCCTCGCGTGCTACCCCAGTTCTGGCTGGTTGCGTGCCCCTCGCGTGCTACCCCAGTTCTGGTTGGTTGCGTGCCCCTCGCGTGCTACCCCAGTTCTGGTTGGTTGCGTGCTCCTCGCGTGCTACCCCAGTTCTGGTTGGTTGCGTGCTACCCCAGTTCTGGCTGGTTGCGTGCCCCTCGCGTGCTACCCCAGTTCTGGTTGGTTGCGTGCCCCTCGCGTGCTACCCCAGTTCTGGTTGGTTGCGTGCTCCTCGCGTGCTACCCCAGTTCTGGTTGGTTGCATGCTACCCTAGTTCTGGCTGGTTGCGTGCCCCTCGCGTGCTACCCCATTTCTGGTTGGTTGCGTGCCCCTCGCGTGCTACCCCAGTTCTGGTTGGTTGCGTGCTCCTCGCGTGCTACCCCAGTTCTGGTTGGTTGCGTGCTACCCCAGTTCTGGCTGGTTGCGTGCCCCTCGCGTGCTACCCCAGTTCTGGCTGGTTGCGTGCCCCACGCGTGCTACCCCAGTTCTGGTTGGTTGCGTGCTACCCCAGTTCTGGCTGGTTGCGTGCCTCTCGCGTGCTACCCCAGTTCTGGCTGGTTGCGTGCCCCTTGTGTGCTACCCCAGTTCTGGTTGGTTGCGTGCCCCTCGCGTGCTACCCCAGTTCTGGCTGGTTGCGTGCCCCTCGCGTGCTACCCCAGTTCTGGTTGGTTGCGTGCCTCTCGCGTGCTACCCCAGTTCTGGCTGGTTGCGTGCCCCTCGTGTGCTACCCCAGTTCTGGTTGGTTGCGTGCCCCTCGCGTGCTACCCCAGTTCTGCTGGGTTGCGTGCTCCTCGCGTGCTACCCCAGTTCTGGTTGGTTGCGTGCTACCCCAGTTCTGGCTGGTTGCGTGCCCCTCGCGTGCTACCCCAGTTCTGGTTGGTTGTGTGCCCCTCGTGTACTACCCCAGTTCTGGCTGGTTGCGTGCCCCTCGCGTGCTACCACAGTTCTGGCTGGTTGCGTGCCCCTCGCGTGCTACCCTAGTTCTGGCTGGTTGCGTGCCCCTCGCGTGCTACCCCAGTTCAGGCTGGTTGCGTGCCTCTCGCGTGCTACCCCAGTTCTGGTTGGTTGCGTGCCCCTCGCGTGCTACCCCAGTTCTGGCTGGTTGCGTGCGCCTCGCGTGCTACCCCAGTTCTGGTTGGTTGCGTGCCCCTCGCGTGCTACCCCAGTTCTGGTTGGTTGCGTGCTCCTCGCGTGCTACCCCAGTTCTGGTTGGTTGTGTGCTACCCCAGTTCTGGCTGGTTGCGTGCCCCTCGCGTGCTACCCCAGTTCTGGTTGGTTGTGTGCCCCTCGTGTACTACCCCAGTTCTGGCTGGTTGCGTGCCCCTCGCGTGCTACCCCAGTTCTGGCTGGTTGCGTGCCCCTCGCGTGCTACCCTAGTTCTGGCTAGTTGCGTGCCCCTCGCGTGCTACCCCAGTTCTGGCTGGTTGCGTGCCTCTCGCGTGCTACCCCAGTTCTGGTTGGTTGCGTGCCCCTCGCGTGCTACGCCAGTTCTGGCTGGTTGCGTGCGCCTCGCGTGCTACCCCAGTTCTGGTTGGTTGCGTGCCCCTCGCGTGCTACCCCAGTTCTGGCTGGTTGCGTGCCCCTCGCGTGCTACCCCAGTTCTGGTTGGTTGCGTGCTCCTCGCGTGCTATCCCAGTTCTGGTTGGTTGCGTGCTACCCCAGTTCTGGCTGGTTGCGTGCCCCTCGCGTGCTACCCCAGTTCTGGCTGGTTGCGTGCCCCTCGCGTGCTACCCCAGTTCTGGTTGGTTGCGTGCCCCTCGCATGCTACCCCAGTTCTGGCTGGTTGCGTGCCCCTCGCGTGCTACCCCAGTTTTGGTTGGTTGCGTGCTTCTCGCGTGCTACCCCAGTTCTGGTTGGTTGCGTGCCCCTCGCGTGCTACCCCAGTTCTGGCTGGTTGCATGCCCCTAGCGTGCTACCCCAGTTCTGGTTGGTTGCGTGCCCCTCGCGTGCTATCACAGTTCTGGCTGGTTGCGTGCCCATCGTGTGCTACCCCAGTTCTGGTTGGTTGCGTGACTCTCATGTGCTACCCCAGTTCTGGCTGGTTGCATGCCCCTCGTGTGCTACCCCAGTTCTGGTTGGTTGCGTGCCCCTCGCGTGCTACCCCAGTTCTGGCTGGTTGCGTGCCCCTCGCGTGCTACCCCAGTTCTGGCTGGTTGCGTGCCCCTCGCGTGCTACCCCAGTTTTGGTTGGTTGCGTGCTTCTCGCGCGCTACCCCAGTTCTGGTTGGTTGCGTGCCCCTCGCGTGCTACCCCAGTTCTGGCTGGTTGCATGCCCCTAGCGTGCTACCCCAGTTCTGGTTGGTTGCGTGCCCCTCGCGTGCTATCACAGTTCTGGCTGGTTGCGTGCCCATCGTGTGCTACCCCAGTTCTGGTTGGTTGCGTGACTCTCATGTGCTACCCCAGTTCTGGCTGGTTGCATGCCCCTCGTGTGCTACCCCAGTTCTGGTTGGTTGCGTGCCCCTCGCGTGCTATCCCAGTTCTGGCTGGTTGCGTGCCCCTCGCGTGCTACCCCAGTTCTGGCTGGTTGCGTGCCCCTCGCGTGCTACCCCAGTTCTGGTTGGTTGCGTGCCTCTCGCTTGCTACCCCAGTTCTGGTTGGTTGCGTGCCCCTCGCGTGCTACCCCAGTTCTGGCTGGTTGCGTGCCCCTCGCGTGCTACCCCAGTTCTGGCTGGTTGCGTGCCCCTCGCGTGCTACCCCAGTTCTGGCTGGTTGCGTGCCCCTCGTGTGCTACCCCAGTTCTGGTTGGTTGCGTGCCCCTCGCGTGCTACCCCAGTTCTGGCTGGTTGCGTGCCCCTCGCGTGCTACCCCAGTTCTGGCTGGTTGCGTGCCCCTCGCGTGCTACCCCAGTTCTGGCTGGTTGCGTGCCTCTCGCTTGCTACCCCAGTTCTGGTTGGTTGCGTGCCCCTCGCGTGTTACCCCAGTTCTGGTTGGTTGCGTGCCCCTCGCGTGCTACCCCAGTTCTGGTTGGTTGCGTGCTCCTCGCGTGCTACCCCAGCTCTGGTTGGTTGCGTGCTACCCCAGTTCTGGCTGGTTGCGTGCCCCTCGCGTGCTACCCCAGTTCTGGCTGGTTGCGTGCCCCACGCGTGCTACCCCAGTTCTGGTTGGTTGCGTGCCCCTCGCGTGCTACCCCAGTTCTGGCTGGTTGCGTGCCCCTCGCGTGCTACTCCAGTTCTGGTTGGTTGCGTGCCTCTCGCGTGCTACCCCAGTTCTGGTTGGTTGCGTGCCCCTCGCGTGCTACCCCAGTTCTGGCTGGTTGCGTGCCCCTCGCGTGCTACCCTAGTTCTGGCTGGTTGCGTGCCCCTCGCGTGCTACCCCAGTTCTGGCTGGTTGCGTGCCTCTCGCGTGCTACCCCAGTTCTGGTTGGTTGCGTGCCCCTCGCGTGCTACCCCAGTTCTGGCTGGTTGCGTGCCCCTCGCGTGCTACCCCAGTTCTGGTTGGTTGCGTGCCCCTCGCGTGCTACCCCAGTTCTGGTTGGTTGCGTGCTCCTCGCGTGCTACCCCAGTTCTGGTTGGTTGCGTGCTACCCCAGTTCTGGCTGGTTGCGTGCCCCTCGCGTGCTACCCCAGTTCTGGTTTGTTGCGTGCCCCTTGCGTGCTACCCCAGTTCTGGTTGGTTGCGTGCTCCTCGCGTGCTACCCCAGTTCTGGTTGGTTGCGTGCTACCCTAGTTCTGGCTGGTTGCGTGCCCCTCGCGTGCTACCCCAGTTCTGGTTGGTTGCGTGCCCCTCGCGTGCTACCCCAGTTCTGGTTGGTTGCGTGCTCCTCGCGTGCTACCCCAGTTCTGGTTGGTTGCGTGCTACCCCAGTTCTGGCTGGTTGCGTGCCCCTCGCGTGCTACCCCAGTTCTGGCTGGTTGCGTGCCCCTCGCGTGCTACCCCAGTTCTGGTTGGTTGCGTGCCCCTCGCGTGCTACCCCAGTTCTGGCTGGTTGCGTGCCCCTCGTGTGCTACCCCAGTTCTGGCTGGTTGCGTGCCCCTCGTGTGCTACCCCAGTTCTGGTTGGTTGCGTGCCTCTCGCGTGCTACCCCAGTCCTGGCTGGTTGCGTGCCCCTCGTTTGCTACACCAGTTCTGGTTGGTTGCGTGCCTCTCGCGTGCTACCCCAGTTCTGGTTGGTTGCGTGCTCCTCGCGTGCTACCCCAGCTCTGGTTGGTTGCGTGCTACCCCAGTTCTGGCTGGTTGCGTGCCCCTCGTGTGCTACCCCAGTTCTGGTTGGTTGCGTGCCTCTCGCGTGCTACCCCAGTTCTGGTTGGTTGCGTGCCTCTCGCGTGCTACCCCAGTTCTGGCTGGTTGCGTGCCCCTCGTGTGCTACCCCAGTTCTGGCTGGTTGCGTGCCCCTCGTGTGCTACCCCAGTTCTGGTTGGTTGCGTGCCTCTCGCGTGCTACCCCAGTTCTGGCTGGTTGCGTTCCCCTCGTGTGCTACCCCAGTTCTGGCTGGTTGCGTGCCCCTCGTGTGCTACCCCAGTTCTGGTTGGTTGCGTGCCTCTCGCGTGCTACCCCAGTTCTGGTTGGTTGCGTGCTCCTCGCGTGCTACTCCAGCTCTGGTTGGTTGCGTGCCCCTCGTGTGCTACCCCAGTTCTGGTTGGTTGCGTGCTACCCCAGTTCTGGCTGGTTGCGTGCCTCTCGCGTGCTACCCCAGTTCTGGCTGGTTGCGTGCCCCTCGTGTGCTACCCCAGTTCTGGTTGGTTGCGTGCCCCTCGCGTGCTACCCCAGTTCTGGCTGGTTGCGTGCCCCTCGTGTGCTACCCCAGTTCTGGTTGGTTGCGTGCCTCTCGCGTGCTACCCCAGTTCTGGCTGGTTGCGTGCCCCTCGTGTGCTACCCCAGTTCTGGCTGGTTGCGTGCCCCTCGTGTGCTACCCCAGTTCTGGTTGGTTGCGTGCCCCTCGCGTGCTACCCCAGTTCTGGCTGGTTGCGTGCCCCTCGTGTGCTACCCCAGTTCTGGTTGGTTGCGTGCCTCTCGCGTGCTACCCCAGTTCTGGCTGGTTGCGTGCCCCTCGTGTGCTACCCCAGTTCTGGTTGGTTGCGTGCCCCTCGTGTGCTACCCCAGTTCTGGTTGGTTGCGTGCCCCTCGCGTGCTACCCCAGTTCTGGCTGGTTGTGTGCCCCTCGTGTGCTACCCCAGTTCTGGTTGGTTGCGTGCCTCTCGCGTGCTACCCCAGTTCTGGCTGGTTGCGTGCCCCTCGTGTGCTACCCCAGTTCTGGCTGGTTGCGTGCCCCTCGTGTGCTACCCCAGTTCTGGTTGGTTGCGTGCCCCTCGCGTGCTACCCCAGTTCTGGCTGGTTGCGTGCCCCTCGTGTGCTACCCCAGTTCTGGTTGGTTGCGTGCCTCTCGCGTGCTACCCCAGTTCTGGCTGGTTGCGTGCCCCTCGTGTGCTACCCCAGTTCTGGTTGGTTGCGTGCCTCTCGCGTGCTACCCCAGTTCTGGTTGGTTGCGTGCTCCTCGCGTGCTACCCCAGCTCTGGTTGGTTGCGTGCTACCCCAGTTCTGGCTGGTTGCGTGCCCCTCGTGTGCTACCCCAGTTCTGGTTGGTTGCGTGCCTCTCGCGTGCTACCCCAGTTCTGGTTGGTTGCGTGCCTCTCGCGTGCTACCCCAGTTCTGGCTGGTTGCGTGCCCCTCGTGTGCTACCCCAGTTCTGGCTGGTTGCGTGCCCCTCGTGTGCTACCCCAGTTCTGGTTGGTTGCGTGCCTCTCGCGTGCTACCCCAGTTCTGGCTGGTTGCGTTCCCCTCGTGTGCTACCCCAGTTCTGGCTGGTTGCGTGCCCCTCGTGTGCTACCCCAGTTCTGGTTGGTTGCGTGCCCCTCGCGTGCTACCCCAGTTCTGGCTGGTTGCGTGCCCCTCGTGTGCTACCCCAGTTCTGGTTGGTTGCGTGCCTCTCGCGTGCTACCCCAGTTCTGGCTGGTTGCGTGCCCCTCGTGTGCTACCCCAGTTCTGGTTGGTTGCGTGCCCCTCGTGTGCTACCCCAGTTCTGGTTGGTTGCGTGCCCCTCGCGTGCTACCCCAGTTCTGGCTGGTTGTGTGCCCCTCGTGTGCTACCCCAGTTCTGGTTGGTTGCGTGCCTCTCGCGTGCTACCCCAGTTCTGGCTGGTTGCGTGCCCCTCGTGTGCTACCCCAGTTCTGGCTGGTTGCGTGCCCCTCGTGTGCTACCCCAGTTCTGGTTGGTTGCGTGCCCCTCGCGTGCTACCCCAGTTCTGGCTGGTTGCGTGCCCCTCGTGTGCTACCCCAGTTCTGGTTGGTTGCGTGCCTCTCGCGTGCTACCCCAGTTCTGGCTGGTTGCGTTCCCCTCGTGTGCTACCCCAGTTCTGGCTGGTTGCGTGCCCCTCGTGTGCTACCCCAGTTCTGGTTGGTTGCGTGCCTCTCGCGTGCTACCCCAGTTCTGGTTGGTTGCGTGCTCCTCGCGTGCTACTCCAGCTCTGGTTGGTTGCGTGCTACCCCAGTTCTGGTTGGTTGCGTGCCTCTCGCGTGCTACCCCAGTTCTGGTTGGTTGCGTGCCCCTCGTGTGCTACCCCAGTTCTGGTTGGTTGCGTGCCCCTCGTGTGCTACCCCAGTTCTGGTTGGTTGCGTGCCCCTCGTGTGCTACCCCAGTTCTGGTTGGTTGCGTGCCTCTCGCGTGCTACCCCAGTTCTGGTTGGTTGCGTGCCCCTCGTGTGCTACCCCAGTTCTGGTTGGTTGCGTGCCTCTCGCGTGCTATCCCAGTTCTGGTTGGTTGCGTGCCTCTCGCGTGCTACCCCAGTTCTGGTTGGTTGCGTGCCTCTCGCGTGCTACCCCAGTTCTGGTTGGTTGCATGCTCCTCGCGTGCTACCCCAGTTCTGGTTGGTTGCGTGCCCCTCGTGTGCTACCCCAGTTCTGGTTGGTTGCGTTCCCCTCGTGTGCTACCCCAGTTCTGGTTGGTTGCGTGCCCCTCGTGTGCTACCCCAGTTCTGGTTGGTTGCGTGCCTCTCGCGTGCTACCCCAGTTCTGGCTGGTTGCGTGCCCCTCGTTTGCTACACCAGTTCTGGTTGGTTGCGTGCCTCTCGCGTGCTACCCCAGTTCTGGCTGGTTGCGTGCCCCTCGCGTGCTACCCCAGTTCTGGCTGGTTGCGTGCCCCACGCGTGCTACCCCAGTTCTGGTTGGTTGCGTGCCCCTCGCGTGCTACCCCAGTTCTGGCTGGTTGCGTGCCCCTCGCGTGCTACTCCAGTTCTGGTTGGTTGCGTGCCTCTCGCGTGCTACCCCAGTTCTGGTTGGTTGCGTGCCCCTCGCGTGCTACCCCAGTTCTGGCTGGTTGCGTGCCCCTCGCGTGCTACCCTAGTTCTGGCTGGTTGCGTGCCCCTCGCGTGCTACCCCAGTTCTGGCTGGTTGCGTGCCTCTCGCGTGCTACCCCAGTTCTGGTTGGTTGCGTGCCCCTCGCGTGCTACCCCAGTTCTGGCTGGTTGCGTGCCCCTCGCGTGCTACTCCAGCTCTGGTTGGTTGCGTGCTACCCCAGTTCTGGTTGGTTGCGTGCCTCTCGCGTGCTACCCCAGTTCTGGTTGGTTGCGTGCCCCTCGCGTGCTACCCCAGTTCTGGCTGGTTGCGTGCTCCTCGCGTGCTACTCCAGCTCTGGTTGGTTGCGTGCTACCCCAGTTCTGGTTGGTTGCGTGCCTCTCGCGTGCTACCCCAGTTCTGGTTGGTTGCGTGCCCCTCGTGTGCTACCCCAGTTCTGGTTGGTTGCGTGCCCCTCGTGTGCTACCCCAGTTCTGGTTGGTTGCGTGCCCCTCGTGTGCTACCCCAGTTCTGGTTGGTTGCGTGCCTCTCGCGTGCTACCCCAGTTCTGGTTGGTTGCGTGCCCCTCGTGTGCTACCCCAGTTCTGGTTGGTTGCGTGCCTCTCGCGTGCTATCCCAGTTCTGGTTGGTTGCGTGCCTCTCGCGTGCTACCCCAGTTCTGGTTGGTTGCGTGCCTCTCGCGTGCTACCCCAGTTCTGGTTGGTTGCATGCTCCTCGCGTGCTACCCCAGTTCTGGTTGGTTGCGTGCCCCTCGTGTGCTACCCCAGTTCTGGTTGGTTGCGTGCCCCTCGTGTGCTACCCCAGTTCTGGTTGGTTGCGTGCCCCTCGTGTGCTACCCCAGTTCTGGTTGGTTGCGTGCCTCTCGCGTGCTACCCCAGTTCTGGCTGGTTGCGTGCCCCTCGTTTGCTACACCAGTTCTGGTTGGTTGCGTGCCTCTCGCGTGCTACCCCAGTTCTGGCTGGTTGCGTGCCCCTCGCGTGCTACCCCAGTTCTGGCTGGTTGCGTGCCCCACGCGTGCTACCCCAGTTCTGGTTGGTTGCGTGCCCCTCGCGTGCTACCCCAGTTCTGGCTGGTTGCGTGCCCCTCGCGTGCTACTCCAGTTCTGGTTGGTTGCGTGCCTCTCGCGTGCTACCCCAGTTCTGGTTGGTTGCGTGCCCCTCGCGTGCTACCCCAGTTCTGGCTGGTTGCGTGCCCCTCGCGTGCTACCCTAGTTCTGGCTGGTTGCGTGCCCCTCGCGTGCTACCCCAGTTCTGGCTGGTTGCGTGCCTCTCGCGTGCTACCCCAGTTCTGGTTGGTTGCGTGCCCCTCGCGTGCTACCCCAGTTCTGGCTGGTTGCGTGCCCCTCGCGTGCTACCCCAGTTCTGGTTGGTTGCGTGCCCCTCGCGTGCTACCCCAGTTCTGGTTGGTTGCGTGCTCCTCGCGTGCTACCCCAGTTCTGGTTGGTTGCGTGCTACCCCAGTTCTGGCTGGTTGCGTGCCCCTCGCGTGCTACCCCAGTTCTGGTTTGTTGCGTGCCCCTTGCGTGCTACCCCAGTTCTGGTTGGTTGCGTGCTCCTCGCGTGCTACCCCAGTTCTGGTTGGTTGCGTGCTACCCTAGTTCTGGCTGGTTGCGTGCCCCTCGCGTGCTACCCCAGTTCTGGTTGGTTGCGTGCCCCTCGCGTGCTACCCCAGTTCTGGTTGGTTGCGTGCTCCTCGCGTGCTACCCCAGTTCTGGTTGGTTGCGTGCTACCCCAGTTCTGGCTGGTTGCGTGCCCCTCGCGTGCTACCCCAGTTCTGGCTGGTTGCGTGCCCCTCGCGTGCTACCCCAGTTCTGGTTGGTTGCGTGCCCCTCGCGTGCTACCCCAGTTCTGGCTGGTTGCGTGCCCCTCGTGTGCTACCCCAGTTCTGGCTGGTTGCGTGCCCCTCGTGTGCTACCCCAGTTCTGGTTGGTTGCGTGCCTCTCGCGTGCTACCCCAGTCCTGGCTGGTTGCGTGCCCCTCGTTTGCTACACCAGTTCTGGTTGGTTGCGTGCCTCTCGCGTGCTACCCCAGTTCTGGTTGGTTGCGTGCTCCTCGCGTGCTACCCCAGCTCTGGTTGGTTGCGTGCTACCCCAGTTCTGGCTGGTTGCGTGCCCCTCGTGTGCTACCCCAGTTCTGGTTGGTTGCGTGCCTCTCGCGTGCTACCCCAGTTCTGGTTGGTTGCGTGCCTCTCGCGTGCTACCCCAGTTCTGGCTGGTTGCGTGCCCCTCGTGTGCTACCCCAGTTCTGGCTGGTTGCGTGCCCCTCGTGTGCTACCCCAGTTCTGGTTGGTTGCGTGCCTCTCGCGTGCTACCCCAGTTCTGGCTGGTTGCGTTCCCCTCGTGTGCTACCCCAGTTCTGGCTGGTTGCGTGCCCCTCGTGTGCTACCCCAGTTCTGGTTGGTTGCGTGCCTCTCGCGTGCTACCCCAGTTCTGGTTGGTTGCGTGCTCCTCGCGTGCTACTCCAGCTCTGGTTGGTTGCGTGCCCCTCGTGTGCTACCCCAGTTCTGGTTGGTTGCGTGCTACCCCAGTTCTGGCTGGTTGCGTGCCTCTCGCGTGCTACCCCAGTTCTGGCTGGTTGCGTGCCCCTCGTGTGCTACCCCAGTTCTGGTTGGTTGCGTGCCCCTCGCGTGCTACCCCAGTTCTGGCTGGTTGCGTGCCCCTCGTGTGCTACCCCAGTTCTGGTTGGTTGCGTGCCTCTCGCGTGCTACCCCAGTTCTGGCTGGTTGCGTGCCCCTCGTGTGCTACCCCAGTTCTGGCTGGTTGCGTGCCCCTCGTGTGCTACCCCAGTTCTGGTTGGTTGCGTGCCCCTCGCGTGCTACCCCAGTTCTGGCTGGTTGCGTGCCCCTCGTGTGCTACCCCAGTTCTGGTTGGTTGCGTGCCTCTCGCGTGCTACCCCAGTTCTGGCTGGTTGCGTGCCCCTCGTGTGCTACCCCAGTTCTGGTTGGTTGCGTGCCCCTCGTGTGCTACCCCAGTTCTGGTTGGTTGCGTGCCCCTCGCGTGCTACCCCAGTTCTGGCTGGTTGTGTGCCCCTCGTGTGCTACCCCAGTTCTGGTTGGTTGCGTGCCTCTCGCGTGCTACCCCAGTTCTGGCTGGTTGCGTGCCCCTCGTGTGCTACCCCAGTTCTGGCTGGTTGCGTGCCCCTCGTGTGCTACCCCAGTTCTGGTTGGTTGCGTGCCCCTCGCGTGCTACCCCAGTTCTGGCTGGTTGCGTGCCCCTCGTGTGCTACCCCAGTTCTGGTTGGTTGCGTGCCTCTCGCGTGCTACCCCAGTTCTGGCTGGTTGCGTGCCCCTCGTGTGCTACCCCAGTTCTGGTTGGTTGCGTGCCTCTCGCGTGCTACCCCAGTTCTGGTTGGTTGCGTGCTCCTCGCGTGCTACCCCAGCTCTGGTTGGTTGCGTGCTACCCCAGTTCTGGCTGGTTGCGTGCCCCTCGTGTGCTACCCCAGTTCTGGTTGGTTGCGTGCCTCTCGCGTGCTACCCCAGTTCTGGTTGGTTGCGTGCCTCTCGCGTGCTACCCCAGTTCTGGCTGGTTGCGTGCCCCTCGTGTGCTACCCCAGTTCTGGCTGGTTGCGTGCCCCTCGTGTGCTACCCCAGTTCTGGTTGGTTGCGTGCCTCTCGCGTGCTACCCCAGTTCTGGCTGGTTGCGTTCCCCTCGTGTGCTACCCCAGTTCTGGCTGGTTGCGTGCCCCTCGTGTGCTACCCCAGTTCTGGTTGGTTGCGTGCCTCTCGCGTGCTACCCCAGTTCTGGTTGGTTGCGTGCTCCTCGCGTGCTACTCCAGCTCTGGTTGGTTGCGTGCTACCCCAGTTCTGGTTGGTTGCGTGCCTCTCGCGTGCTACCCCAGTTCTGGTTGGTTGCGTGCCCCTCGTGTGCTACCCCAGTTCTGGTTGGTTGCGTGCCCCTCGTGTGCTACCCCAGTTCTGGTTGGTTGCGTGCCCCTCGTGTGCTACCCCAGTTCTGGTTGGTTGCGTGCCTCTCGCGTGCTACCCCAGTTCTGGTTGGTTGCGTGCCCCTCGTGTGCTACCCCAGTTCTGGTTGGTTGCGTGCCTCTCGCGTGCTATCCCAGTTCTGGTTGGTTGCGTGCCTCTCGCGTGCTACCCCAGTTCTGGTTGGTTGCGTGCCTCTCGCGTGCTACCCCAGTTCTGGTTGGTTGCATGCTCCTCGCGTGCTACCCCAGTTCTGGTTGGTTGCGTGCCCCTCGTGTGCTACCCCAGTTCTGGTTGGTTGCGTGCCCCTCGTGTGCTACCCCAGTTCTGGTTGGTTGCGTGCCCCTCGTGTGCTACCCCAGTTCTGGTTGGTTGCGTGCCTCTCGCGTGCTACCCCAGTTCTGGCTGGTTGCGTGCCCCTCGTTTGCTACACCAGTTCTGGTTGGTTGCGTGCCTCTCGCGTGCTACCCCAGTTCTGGTTGGTTGCGTGCTCCTCGCGTGCTACCCCAGCTCTGGTTGGTTGCGTGCTACCCCAGTTCTGGCTGGTTGCGTGCCCCTCGTGTGCTACCCCAGTTCTGGTTGGTTGCGTGCCTCTCGCGTGCTACCCCAGTTCTGGTTGGTTGCGTGCCTCTCGCGTGCTACCCCAGTTCTGGCTGGTTGCGTGCCCCTCGTGTGCTACCCCAGTTCTGGCTGGTTGCGTGCCCCTCGTGTGCTACCCCAGTTCTGGTTGGTTGCGTGCCTCTCGCGTGCTACCCCAGTTCTGGCTGGTTGCGTTCCCCTCGTGTGCTACCCCAGTTCTGGCTGGTTGCGTGCCCCTCGTGTGCTACCCCAGTTCTGGTTGGTTGCGTGCCTCTCGCGTGCTACCCCAGTTCTGGTTGGTTGCGTGCTCCTCGCGTGCTACTCCAGCTCTGGTTGGTTGCGTGCCCCTCGTGTGCTACCCCAGTTCTGGTTGGTTGCGTGCTACCCCAGTTCTGGCTGGTTGCGTGCCTCTCGCGTGCTACCCCAGTTCTGGCTGGTTGCGTGCCCCTCGTGTGCTACCCCAGTTCTGGTTGGTTGCGTGCCCCTCGCGTGCTACCCCAGTTCTGGCTGGTTGCGTGCCCCTCGTGTGCTACCCCAGTTCTGGTTGGTTGCGTGCCTCTCGCGTGCTACCCCAGTTCTGGCTGGTTGCGTGCCCCTCGTGTGCTACCCCAGTTCTGGCTGGTTGCGTGCCCCTCGTGTGCTACCCCAGTTCTGGTTGGTTGCGTGCCCCTCGCGTGCTACCCCAGTTCTGGCTGGTTGCGTGCCCCTCGTGTGCTACCCCAGTTCTGGTTGGTTGCGTTCCTCTCGCGTGCTACCCCAGTTCTGGCTGGTTGCGTGCCCCTCGTGTGCTACCCCAGTTCTGGTTGGTTGCGTGCCCCTCGTGTGCTACCCCAGTTCTGGTTGGTTGCGTGCCCCTCGCGTGCTACCCCAGTTCTGGCTGGTTGTGTGCCCCTCGTGTGCTACCCCAGTTCTGGTTGGTTGCGTGCCTCTCGCGTGCTACCCCAGTTCTGGCTGGTTGCGTGCCCCTCGTGTGCTACCCCAGTTCTGGCTGGTTGCGTGCCCCTCGTGTGCTACCCCAGTTCTGGTTGGTTGCGTGCCCCTCGCGTGCTACCCCAGTTCTGGCTGGTTGCGTGCCCCTCGTGTGCTACCCCAGTTCTGGTTGGTTGCGTGCCTCTCGCGTGCTACCCCAGTTCTGGCTGGTTGCGTGCCCCTCGTGTGCTACCCCAGTTCTGGTTGGTTGCGTGCCTCTCGCGTGCTACCCCAGTTCTGGTTGGTTGCGTGCTCCTCGCGTGCTACCCCAGCTCTGGTTGGTTGCGTGCTACCCCAGTTCTGGCTGGTTGCGTGCCCCTCGTGTGCTACCCCAGTTCTGGTTGGTTGCGTGCCTCTCGCGTGCTACCCCAGTTCTGGTTGGTTGCGTGCCTCTCGCGTGCTACCCCAGTTCTGGCTGGTTGCGTGCCCCTCGTGTGCTACCCCAGTTCTGGCTGGTTTCGTGCCCCTCGTGTGCTACCCCAGTTCTGGTTGGTTGCGTGCCTCTCGCGTGCTACCCCAGTTCTGGCTGGTTGCGTTCCCCTCGTGTGCTACCCCAGTTCTGGCTGGTTGCGTGCCCCTCGTGTGCTACCCCAGTTCTGGTTGGTTGCGTGCCTCTCGCGTGCTACCCCAGTTCTGGTTGGTTGCGTGCTCCTCGCGTGCTACTCCAGCTCTGGTTGGTTGCGTGCTACCCCAGTTCTGGTTGGTTGCGTGCCTCTCGCGTGCTACCCCAGTTCTGGTTGGTTGCGTGCCCCTCGTGTGCTACCCCAGTTCTGGTTGGTTGCGTGCCCCTCGTGTGCTACCCCAGTTCTGGTTGGTTGCGTGCCCCTCGTGTGCTATCCCAGTTCTGGTTGGTTGCGTGCCTCTCGCGTGCTACCCCAGTTCTGGTTGGTTGCGTGCCCCTCGTGTGCTACCCCAGTTCTGGTTGGTTGCGTGCCTCTCGCGTGCTATCCCAGTTCTGGTTGGTTGCGTGCCTCTCGCGTGCTACCCCAGTTCTGGTTGGTTGCGTGCCTCTCGCGTGCTACCCCAGTTCTGGTTGGTTGCGTGCTCCTCGCGTGCTACCCCAGTTCTGGTTGGTTGCGTGCCCCTCGTGTGCTACCCCAGTTCTGGTTGGTTGCGTGCCCCTCGTGTGCTACCCCAGTTCTGGTTGGTTGCGTGCCCCTCGTGTGCTACCCCAGTTCTGGTTGGTTGCGTGCCTCTCGCGTGCTACCCCAGTTCTGGTTGGTTGCGTGCTCCTCGCGTGCTACCCCAGTTCTGGTTGGTTGCGTGCCCCTCGTGTGCTACCCCAGTTCTGGTTGGTTGCGTGCCCCTCGTGTGCTACCCCAGTTCTGGTTGGTTGCGTGCCCCTCGTGTGCTACCCCAGTTCTGGTTGGTTGCGTGCCCCTCGTGTGCTACCCCAGTTCTGGTTGGTTGCGTGCCCCTCGTGTGCTACCCCAGTTCTGGTTGGTTGCGTGCCCCTCGTGTGCTACCCCAGTTCTGGTTGGTTGCGTGCCTCTCGCGTGCTACCCCAGTTCCGGCCACCACCAGAATACTAATGTGTTGTGCTGAGGCCACGGAATGAGGAACAACACGAAAAGTGAGCTGTGCTTTGCCTCCCGTATCTCTATGGCCGGTTGGCAGCGTTCTGCTGCCCAGTATGAATTCGGTCCTTTTTACTCGTATAGGAGTGGGATTATGGCTTTACACTATGTACAAGACTTGCTTTTCATTCCTTTTTTTTCATTTCTGAAACAAATTTGCAAAAACATGTCACCACAACGGAGGACTTGGCCAGTGTGTGGGTAACAAGCTCAGGGTTGTGTGGACACAGCTCCAGCCTTTAACGAGTTAAGACAAAAAAAGAAAAATACTGTTTGCAGAGCCTGTGGTGTTTTTCAGAGCATCTTGTTTTTCACAGACTGGATTGCCGCCCACATTACGTCAGGTTGCCCTGGAGTCCCGCCTCATTTCATCAGTGCTCTGCGAACTCTCCTGATTGGCCGAGGCTTTAACTCTAAGTGTTTTCTTATTCGTCAAGCCTCCCAAGGGGGCGTGTACGGATTGTTTGGCTCCGCCCCTCCACTTGTTTATGAAGCTTAGTTGAGGGCAGTGCTCGCCGTCTGTGCGCTGCAGAGAGGGGAGTGAGGAGGGTCTGCTCCGCCGTCCAACTCCTAACAATAGATCGCTGACTGCACTGTGGCAGAGGACGGGCAGCCGTGTACCGGTGCTGTGTGTGTCACTGACTGTACTAGCCATGAGGTTGTCCCCACGGGCGGCTGTGCCAGCTCCAGAAATCATCTGCAGTCGCTGCAGCGGAGTGTGCAACAACAAAGTCAAGGTGAGCCCCGACCCCGCGCAGGTGATGCTGCAGAGCTGTGCTCTGTGATCGCCAGGTACCTGCTGTATACTGGGCTCTGTAGACGGCTCCGGAGAGCGATCGCTTTCTAGGAATCTGACGATCGTTAGATAAGCCCGATCTTGGTTGTTTACTGGGAAAGCTCACCCCCCCCCCCCTTTATAGCTAAGTGCCTGTCATTCATTCACTTTGGAAAGGATCATTCAACCTTCTGTGTCATGCGATGTCGCAGTGTTGCATCAACCGAGCACAAAGCCAGGCGACCTGCGGTCGGCTACTTTGTCCTATGAGACATGCAGAGACAAGTCTGGGCAGGAGGGGGTGCAGGGGGCACTGAACTTGTAGTGAACCCTGGGCACTGTGTACTGCTTGTACTGGCATCTGGGTATGAAGGGTTTGCATTGCTATTGCAGATAAACATGTCCAGCCTTGGAAGAGTTAGCAAAGTCTTGTAAGAAGCGTTACAAGTCCATAGGATGGTAAGATTGCGTGCGTATTCCAGCAGTCCCATGTAAGATGACTGATCAGGCTACTAACATGACTTCTGGTGGCCAATGAGAAAAATAACTTGGCTCCGCTATAAACGTGTAACATGGGGGGGGGGGGGGGGCATTTCTGTGCTCATGATGCCCTTTTGTGTCATTCAATGACTGGCATGTGTTGGCATGAAGAGATAAGTGATGCATTGCCTCTGCAGTAAGCACAGGCTACCTGTAGGAAACAAAGGAATGTTTACAGCCATCCTGCAGAGCAATGCCTGCTCTTTCCAGAGGGGACTGATGTAATGACATGGAGTACGTCAGTGCGTTGTATGTATGGGGCATCGCAGTTCTGAGAGGATACGATAAATATGTAAGGCTCTGTTCAGACATTCCCATTTGTGTGCTCTGTTACAGGAATCAGGAATCCATTGCATCAGTATTGCAAACACAATGATTGGGGCCCCATTCATTATATTCCTTTTGTTAGGATAGAAGAGAAAATTCTGTATGGAGGACTCCTTGTTGTCTCCCCCCCCTTTTTTTGTGGCCACTCTGCTTCCATTTGCATAAGTGATGCAACAGATCGCTAATTCTGCCTGTTCAGAGATCTGACAAATGGAGCGTCGGAGTAGACTTTTGAGCACAGCCTTACACTGCTACATACAGTCCGGTGTCAGTAATGCAGGGCTGCTGTATAAAGCACCAGCCTTGTATCAAGCACTGATGTACAGTCCGGTGTCAGTAATGCGTGTAGCAGAGCTACTGTATGCTGCTGTATAAAGCACCAGCCTTGTATCGGGCACTGTTTACAGTCCGGTGTCAGTAATGCGTGTAGCAGAGCTACTGTATGCTGCTGTATAAAGCACCAGCCTTGTATCGGGCACTGATGTACAGTCCGGTGTCAGTAATGCGTGTAGCAGAGCTACTGTATGCTGCTGTATAAAGCACCAGCCTTGTATCGGGCACTGTGTACAGTCCGGTGTCAGTAATGCGTGTAGCAGAGCTACTGTATGCTGCTGTATAAAGCACCAGCCTTGTATCGGGCACTGTGTACAGTCCGGTGTCAGTAATGCGTGTAGCAGAGCTACTGTATGCTGCTGTATAAAGCACCAGCCTTGTATGGGGCACTGTGTACAGTCCGGTGTCAGTAATGCATGTAGCAGAGGTGCTGTATAAAGCATTGGCCTTATAGTGGGCACTACATACAGTCCGGTGTCAGTAATGCATGTAGCAGAGGTGCTGTATAAAGCATTGGCCTTATAGTGGGCACTACATACAGTCCGGTGTCAGTAATGCATGTAGCAGAGGTGCTGTATAAAGCATTGGCCTTATAGTGGGCACTACATACAGTCCGGTGTCAGTAATGCATGTAGCAGAGGTGCTGTATAAAGCATTGGCCTTATAGTGGGCACTACATACAGTCTGGTGTCAGTAATGCCGGTGCTAAACAGAGCTGCTGTATGAAGCACCATCCTTATATTGTATTGCATAGAGCCCAATATATCAATTATGCGCCCTCTGATCCCATGGTTTGTTTAATTTTAAGTAATTCTCTTCGTCCTTGCACAGTCGGGGAAATTGTGAGCGTTACGAAAAAATAGATGGGAAAACACTGAAAGCCATTAATGTTGTATAATGGATCATATCCCCATGGTAGTTGAGTAGCTTTATAGTAAACCTGTAATTTCTTGTGGTTGGATACCCCAGTTTCTAAAGTGCTGGCACAGCGCTTTCCCAGGGCTCTGATTGTCTGGTCAGTGAGTTTATAACTTGGCGACATCACCACAGTGAATGGACGTATATAGTGATCTCTTAAAGTGTCTGCATGGAAATAATACTTGGATTCTTTCTTTTAGGAATTGGCTATCCGAATCCCACTCCCTGCAGGTCAGGGGCCTAGCAGATTCATCCCAGAAGAAGAGGTTGGCTTTATTTATTTATTTTTAGTCTTGTTGTAAAAATAAATAACTTGTCACCATTCAGACACACATATATCAATATATAAAGATGTTTAGCGCCGATGGTTTGGGTTTTCTTCTTTCTGTAGCATATTTGTAGTACCTGGCTAAATCTATTGCCTCTTTCTGATCTCTACAGATTCTACAAGTCGGAATGGAGGATGCGAACGTGCACACGGTGTTGGCTGATGCTTTTGCAGATATGGGGCGGCTGGATAATATCACCCTGTTGATGGTTTTTCACCCACAGTATTTAGAAAGCTTTCTGAAAACACAGCATTACTTGTTGCAGATGGATGGCCCCTTAACAGCCTGTTATCAGCACTACATAGGGATCATGGTAAGTAACGTCAGTGGTAGTATATGCCCAGTGACGGCACACCTGTTCTGATATTGGAAGGAAAGCTATAAATTCGATCACCTTATACTGACAACAATGTTTTTCTGTTCTGTCTTTCAGGCTGCAGCCAGGCATCAGTGCTCTTATCTTGTTAACCTACATGTCAATGACTTTATTCAGAGTGGAGGGGACCAGAAGTGGTTAAATGGTCTTGAAAATGCTCCTCTCAAGCTCCGTAATCTAGGAGAGCTGAACAAGTTGCTGGCACACAGACCTTGGCTGATCACAAAAGAACACATAGAGGTAAAGACCGTTATCAGTGAAAAACCAGTTGCCAGCATTGTAGCCATCTATTTCTGGAGACTTACACCTTTCACTTGTTTTCCAGAAATTGCTAAAAACTGGGGAGCACAGTTGGTCCTTGGCAGAGCTGATCCATGCAGTCGTCCTTCTTGCTCATTATCACTCGCTGTCCTCCTTCACATTTGGCTGTGGGATTAGTCCTGAAATTCATAGTGACAGTGGGCACAATTTCTGCGCCCCATCTGTCAGCAACTACTGCATTTGTGACATAACAAATGGCAATCATGGAGGGGATGAGGGCCGTCAGACAGCCGGAAACTTGGTAAGTTGGTAAACCATTTTGGAGTGACTACGTTCTTTATAACCAGGGCTCTTTGGTGTAGGCCAATGTTTATTTATTATATATACATTTTCTGTGTTATATTTATCAATTGGCAAATGCCCCATCATTTGGAAGACTATGGCTTGAGCTTACCCATTGTATGTCATATAGAAGTCTTCTTGTGGAAGATATAAGCATGTCCCTTTCTTTTTAAGGTGATAAAAAAAAAAACATTTGAGGGCTAATCTGTAAAAATATTGGAGAAAAAAATTAGTACTGACATTTTAGAGGGCAGATAATTTCCATGTTTCTGGGAAAACATGATCTGTGTATTGTAAAAAACTGGAAAGTTACCTGCTTGGACTGATCTAAAACTTGTGAATTGAGATCAATAGTTTCCATTTTTATTCTTCTAGAGCTTGGATCCTTCTTGTGAAGTTGAAGTTCTCATGGAGAGAATGAAGCAGCTTCAAGAATGTAGAGATGAAGAAGAAGCAAGTCAGGAAGAAATGGCGACTCGTTTCGAAAGGGAGAAGACTGAGAGTATGCTCGCTTTTGCTACAGGTATGATAAATCTTGTTGGTCCACACTGGTAATTTACATGGCAGTGTATAGTTATACTTCCACCCATTCCCTTTATCACTTTTCATCTCGGTTGAACATGAGAGATTATAATATAATATAATTTCTCATACTGATGCATCTCATGGACACGTAAAATCTCTTGCCAAAGCTTATAATGTTATGTTATTTTCCATAGAAGATGAAGACCCTCCTCCAGCCAAAGAAGTGTCAAAACATTTTGAAGACACAAGTTATGGCTACAAAGACTTCTCTCGTCGCAGAATGCATGTCCCCACATTCCGAGTCCAGGTAAGTGTTCTGTGACTGGCATAGAACAGAGGCTTCTTCTTTTAGAGAAGATCAGTTAAGTCTGTACACATGCTTAAATGAGCAAATGGGGAATGCTATTCATTAAGAAGCTGGGCTAGATTCACACTTAGTGTGTATTGGTTTATCAGGCTTTCAACCACTGACCTAAATTTATTTTTTTTTGTAGGATTTCAGCTGGGAAGACCATGGCTACTCGTTAGTTAATCGTCTTTATCCAGACGTTGGGCAGCTACTAGATGAGAAGTTTCATATTGCGTATAACCTTACTTATAACACCATGGCAATGCACAATGATGTAGATACCTCAACATTGCGACGGGCCATATGGAACTATGTGCACTGTATGTTTGGAATAAGGTGAGAGATTTTCAGTAGTCTTGTCCCATGGCTTATATTATGTGTATTTTATTTAATGACACAACCAAAAATCCTCATTCTAATTGCCTGTATTTTAGCAATTTATGACTTGCGTATTGCACTTTTGTCTTTCTCATCCTCATATTTGTACCATTTTTTTCAAATTGGCAGGTATGATGATTATGACTATGGAGAAATAAATCAGTTACTGGACCGCAGCTTTAAAGTTTATATTAAAAATGTGGTGTGCAGTCCTGAGAAAACAACCAAAAGAATGTATGACAGCTACTGGAGGCAGTTTAAGCATTCTGAGAAGGTGAGCCATGGCCAGCAATATCAGAAAACACAGTCCTTACTATTTGGCTGGGTTTTTTTTACCTATATTGGTCACTTTAGAATTGCCACACTTTTTTATTTTATTTTTAAAAAGCATTACTTTTTGGAAAGAAAGTGTTAAATATTTTAGGTACACTAGTTTACGGATTGTCTTCAGCTTTTTGAGTCTTTATGACATAGCTGATGTTTTATATAGTTGGAGATACCACTTAAAGGGCACCTGTCTCTTTTGGAGAACACTATTAATCTGCAAGTTAATAGCATTAGCAAGATGCCTGTCTGCAATACTGTAAGTGCTACTTCCGAGAAAATGAACTGTATTCCTCCTGAGAGCTGCCAGCTTTCAGTCATGCAGGCGTACTGGCATGGCTACAGTCACCTATGACAAACCTGTGAGCAGTGGCTGTAACCATGCCCTGGCACTTTGACTGACTGATAGCTAGCTAGCTGGCTGTCAGTCAGTGCCGAGGCTTGCTTACAGCTGCTTCTCGCAGGTCTGAGCGCAGTGATTGTAGGTGTGCCAGTACGACGGACTGAAAACCCATCAGCTTCCGGGAGGCATAAAGTTCACTTTCTCCTGGGTGTTGGATTTTCAGTATGGCACCTTCCTAGCTCTAGGAACCTGCAGGTTAATGGCATTGTCAAATGTGAAGGCTTCCCTTTTAAAATGATCCTTTTTGGATTTGCTCCAAAATGTAAAACTAGAATGCCCTCAATGTCTACATGTGCATCAGTAGACTTCCCTCTGTCTTCACATTCTACAGCTACTGTAAAGGAAGTGCTCTAAGCTTTAAGTGCTTCATGGGGTTGTGTGGCAGATCAAATGTTTTAATTCAAAAGAAGTGGGGACATGCTTAGTGCATTTTTGATCTCTATGTGGCAGTACATGATATGGTGGGTTTTAAGATGTAAACTTAACACCCCCCCCCCCTTCCTTTATTTTGCAGGTTCACGTTAATTTGCTTCTTATGGAAGCAAGGATGCAAGCCGAACTCCTTTATGCTCTGAGAGCAATTACTTGGTATATGACCTGACCGCTCAGTCTTCAGTGACATCCCACAATGAATGTTCCATAGGGAAATCTACTCACTGGACTGCTGATTTCCTTTGCCTTTTTGGTAGCTATCTTTTTTTCAAAAGTCCATTGTGCCATAATTCCCATCATATCAGCTGGTTGGTTCCTATTTGGCTGACAGTTGAATGTTGCGAAAGACATGTCGCCTTGCAGTCCTGCAACTCGTAAACACATACAAGTCTGGACTTTGGAATCCAGCAACGATGTGTGTTATGGACTACTTGGAAGTATTGAGGATGGATTGGGAAACGTGTGCTTTGTGTTCCCACTGGGACTTAGTCGTGCTGCTCTCCTGTTCACAAGATGCAGACGTTCCCATTAAGCTAAATAGATGGATATTGCTACAACCTGAGCCTTGCTAAAACATCATACAGAAAGTGTGCATTCCCATACACTTGTGCATGTTTGTGATACACAGCAATTATCAAATCTCCAACCACATTTTACAAACTTACAGCTGATCATTGGCTGTATATATTGCTGTATAGAAAGCTGTGAGATGGATATAACCTTTAAAATGTCTTCCTTTAAAGTGTGTGTATATACATAGTTTTCTTCACGCTTTATAAGGTCTGTTCAATACTCTGACTACAGGGAATGAGGAATACCTCTAGTTTGTGGGTGCACACTTTGGAATATCGCCCTGCTGTGTTCTCTGGCAGCAGTCGGTGTAGAGGATGCAGTCGGCCTATCTTAGTGATTCACTACTCATCGGCTTCTGCTGAAAAAAACACTCGCGGTTTACAGTTTAAAACTTGATTTTAAGATGTGAATGTTAAATGAAAAAATAGCTGGTTTTGGAAAACAAATGTATGGAAGGGTTTGTATTATGGAAGTATAAACTGGTAAATATCTTTTGAAGCTTTTTCAGTATTATTGATATTTTCTAAATAAAGAAATCATTAAAAAAAGTGTCTATTTAGAGTCTGAAATATAAAGGGGGGGGGGGAGAGGGGGACATTGCAAAACCCACCAAGACAATTATACGGAGTACATGGAGAGACTTTTTCTTTTTAAACCTGCATAACTGCAACGACCAGTGTGCTACATCACATTCTCATAAGAAATAGAGTGCAAGCTGCAATCGACTGAAGCTAATAGAAGTGCAGCTCTTTTTAATTCTAGATTAAAGACTTAACTTACACACTGAGCTACATAAAGTAATAGGAGGCTTTAACCCTTCCCAACATTTTTTTTCCCTCCTATTCTTCTAAGAGATAGATATCTATCTATCTATCTATCTCTATCTAATATATATTTTTTGCCTTCACTATAGCCATGAGTTTTTTTTCTGCAACTTGGATTTTTTTTTTTTTTTTTCAGGATATTATGTGGTAAAATGAATAGTCATTCAAAACTACAAAAATAAGACCTCAAACGGCTATGCTGTCAGAAAAATAAAGTTACAGCTCTTGGAACAAGGGGGGGTCAAAAATAAAAGCACAAAAAGTAAGATATTTCCTTGTCCTTAATGTGTTAAATACAAAAACATTAGCTTGTTTTTGATAAGAAAAAACGTTTTCTATTGCCCAATTCCTTAGATGCAGCAGTAGGTATTGACAGCAGCATTTAAGGGGTTAAACAGAGGGATGTCTTCTGTATACTAAAGCGATCAGCTGATGCTAATGACACATGCATATGCTGTATTCGTGCCATCTGTCGAGCCAATTAAAATTGTAAAACCATAGCAAGTCATGGTAAGGGCTCTGTCACATGTCAGGGTGTCCGGTACATGTGGTGACAGTTTCCACATGTACTGGAGCCACTGATACACGTAGACCCATTCAAATAAATAGATCTGTGTACATGTCAGTATATGTTTCCTCGGACCGTGTCCGTGGGCAAAACACGTTGACCTATCCGTTTACCCGCTGCATGGGCCGCAAAATGTCCCACACTGACACACGGATAACATCAAGCTAACTGTACTGTCGCTTGAGAACCAGCGGTACAGTTAACACTGTTCCCAAGCACTGGGTGCTGAACGCTGCCTTCATTATTGTCCCTTGCCGGCACTGCAATCAGCACCAGCAGGGGACCATGATGAGAGTTGTAGTCTGCTTCTTTGAGCTCAGTGAGTGCAGGTCCGGGGCCTGCTCGCTGCAGCACGTCCTTCTTGGTGTGAGCGGTCGCATAGATTGCAGCAGGGGACACTTAGGACAGGTAAGTATAAGGATTCTTTTTTAAATTTTATTCTTATTTTTACAGTTGGAGACAGTGGGAGCAGACTACTACTCTCATGGTCCCCTGCTGGTGCTGATCGCAGCGCAAGCAGGGAACAATGATGAGGGCAGCATTCAGCACCCAGTGCTTGGGAATAGTGCCAACTGTACCGCTGATTCTCAAGCGCCGGTACATGTGCTCCTGATGCGGCACACTGTTGTCACATATGTGCCACACAGGTGCACACGAACACTGATATCTCCGGTACTGGAAATACGTGTGAAAAACCCTAAAACAGGGTGGGGGCACAACCTTAGCCTCTGATAATACCTTAGTATTACAACCTAGTGTGTTTCCACTTGGGTACAGATCTAAAAAAAAAATGTCATTTAATAGAAATAATGGAGTGCACATAAACTGGTGTAAATATCAACAGTATACAACCAACAAAGAGAAAGCTATACCAGAACAAGCAAAGACTGGCAAATCCAAAATCTACATAAAAAAGTACATAATTTTATTAATCTCCAGAAATATAACAAATGGGAAATACAATAAAAAAAACCATAAAAGATTTAAAGAACCAAATATTAGCATATAATAAAAGATCTCTTTACACTGCATATAATTATTAGGAGGCAGATAAATATGTGAACCCCCTCTAATCCCCCAACCTTGTCTCCTTCCCCGTTATCCTGTACTCCCCTCTTTCCACTGTACCAGTCCATTACGGTTAGTTTGAAAATGAAATATAATGTAAACCCCTTCTCATGTACCATGGAATCAATGGTGCTCTAAAAATAATAGATGAAAAGCAATTATTGAAAGCAAAAGCCAGGATGGACTATAAGCACAATGATTAACCCCTTTCTGACATGGGGCGTATTAATACATATCTGCGCTCTGGGCCTATTGGACCAGATACGTATTAATACGCCCTGGCGATCACGCCCGTATAGAGGCTATGCTGACGCGATCGCCGCCGGGTGTCAGCTGATAGCACTGGGTGTCAGCTGTGTCAATGTGCTAGGAGCTGTCCCGCACTGCTCCCAGCACATTAACCCCCGAAATGCTGCAATCGAAGTCGGGGCAAGCAGCAGTGAGAGTGCCCCCCTCTTACCCGCTATCCAGCGTCCCACACTGTCTGGGCCGGGTCCGGATAGTTGCCCTGGTGACCCGATGTCGTCATGACAACATCCGGGTCACCATGCATCAGCAAGATAGGTAGATCGTGCTCAGTGCTACCTAGCTTGTGTGTGCAGGGGCTGACAGCCTATACATCATAGGGGATGATGCTTCATCCTTATGCTGTGATCCGACTGCAAAAAATGAAAGTCCCATAGAGCAGGGTTCCCCAACTCCAGTCCTCAAGGCCCACCAACAGGTCATGTTTTCAGGATTTCCTTAGTATTGCACAGGTGATGGAATTATTGCCTGTGCAGGTGATGCAATTATCACCTGTGCAATACTAAGGAAATCCTGAAAACATGACCTGTTGGTGGGCCTTGAGGACTGGAGTTGGGGAACCCTGCCATAGAGGGACTAAGTGTAAAAGTCTCAAAGTGAAAAAAAAAATTGTAAAAATACTTAATAAAAAAAACCTAAGCAAAAAAAAATGCTTTGTCATCATACTGCCGAACAAAAAATGGAATAAAACGTGATCAAAAAAACTAATGTAAATAAAAACAGTACAGCTGAAAACGTCATCTTGTTCCGCAAAAAAAACAAGCCATCACATGACTGTCAGCTGAAATATGGAAAAATTATAGCTCTCAAAATATGGCGATGCAAAAACTAGTCTTTGCAAAAGAAAATTTTTTTTTTAGTGTGTGACAGCTGTCAGTCATAAACACCTGATATGAATCTGGTATCGCTGTAATCGCACCGACCCAAAGAATAAAGTCGTCTAATCACTTATATCGCACGAGGAACGGCGTAAAAAATAAACTCTAGGTTTAGGGTTGGGCTAGGGTTAGGGTAGGGGTAGGGTTGGGGTTGGGATTTTTTCAAAAGTAAAGAAAAAAAAAAGTGAAGATATTGTGACTAGTGTTGAGCGCAGGTGCTCGCTACTTGAGTTTGCATCGGGTGCTGGGGTATGCACCGAGTATTGCGGGCGCTCGAGTGACATGCTCGAGTCTCCGCCCCATATGTTTTGCAGCTGTTATACTGCGAAAAAAAAACCTCACGGGGATTGCCTGCCATGCACGAGCAATCCCCGCATGTTTTTTTTGGGGTGTCTAAAAACTGTGAAACATGCGGGGCAGGGACTCGAGCATGTCACTTGATGCATACCCGAGTACCCGATGCAAACTCAAGTAGCGAGCACTTGCACTCAAGACTAATGACAACTTATTCAATATGATGACCTAATGTTATCAAATTCTGTGTCATACCTCTGGGTTCAAAATGTTCACTATACCCCTTGATAAAATCCTTGAAGGGTCTAGTTTTCAAAATGGTGTCACTTGTGGAGGGTTTCCACTGTTTAGACACATCAGAGGCGTCTGCTAATTATTCAAGTAAATTTTACATTCAAAAAGTCAAATGGCGCTCCTTCCCTTCCGAACCCTGCCATGCACCCAAACAATGGTTTTCCCCCACATATGGGGTATCGACTTACTCAGGAGAAATTGCACAACACATTGCATGGTGCAATTTCTCCTCTTACCCTTATGAAAATGCAAAATTGAAGGCTGAAAAACATTCTTGTGGGAAAAATGTGAAAGTTATTTTTACAGCTCAATGTTATAAACTTCTGTGAAGTACCTGGGGGTTCAAGGTGCTCACCACACATCTAGATAAGTTTCCTGAGGGGTCTAGTTTCCAAAATGGTGTCACTTGTGGGGGTTTCCACTGTTTAGGCACATCAGGGGCTCTCCAAACGCAACATGGCGTCCGCTAATTATTCAAGCAAATTTTACATTCAAAAAGTTAAATGGCGCTCCTTCCCTTCCGCACCCTGCCGTGTGCCCATACAGTGGTTTTCCCCCATATATGGGGTATCGGCATGCTCAGGAGGAATTGCACGACACATTTTGGGGTCCATTTTTTTTTACTGATACCCTTGCGAAAATAAAAAAAATTGGGTCTAAAGTAACATGTTTGTGAAAAAAAGTTAAATGTTCATTTTTTTTTTCTTCCACATTCCAAAAATTCCTGTGAAGCACCTGAAGGGTTAATACAGTTCTTGAATGTGGTTTTGAGCACCTTGAGGGGTGGTGTTTTTAGAATGGTGTCACTTTGGGGTATTTTCTGTCATAAAGGTCCCTCAAAGTTTATAAATTTTGTTGGAAAAATGACAAATCGCTGGTCAACTTTTAACCCTTAGAACTTCCTAACAAAAAAACATTGGTTCCAAAATTGTGCTGATGTAAAGTAGACATGTGGGAAATGTTATGTATTAAATATTTTGTGTGACATATCGCTCTGATTTAAGGGCCTAAAAATTCAAAGTTTGAAAATTGCGAAATTTTCGCCAAATTTCTGATTTTTTTCACAAATAAACGTAAGTCATATCGAAGAAATTTTACCACTATCATGAAGTACAATATATCATGAAAAAACAATCTCAGAATCAGTAGGACCCGTTGAAGTGTTCCAGGGTTATTACCTCATAAAATGACAGTGGTCAGAATTGTAAAAATTGGCCTGGTCATTAACGTGCAAACCACCCTCGGGGGTAAAGGGGTTAAAGGAGTGCAAATAGCATAGACATAAGGTACCGCTCTAGCCACTAGCATTAATGATAAAATTTACACTAAGTGTTTTCATATCAGATACTACTGATTTACAAAGGATAAAAAAAATGTTAGTTTTCCCTGCCTAATTATTGTCAGGTAAATAGATACTGGTGTAAAATTGTGGCCAAAAGTTTTGAGACTGACACAAATTTTTGTTTTCACATGGTTTGCTGCTTCACAATTTTTAGATTTTTCAGTCAGATGTTTCTATTGTTACTGAAGTGCAATAATAAGCATTTAAGTTTTTAAACTTTTATTGACAAATGCATCAAGTTTATGCAAAGACCCAATATTTACAGCAAGGAACCTTATTTTTCAAGATTTATACAATTCACCCTGACATGCTGGATATCAGCTTGTGGGCCAAATCTTGACCAATAGCAACCCATTTAATCAGTGTTTGGAGTGTTTTTGTTTTTACTACACATTCTGTGATTGTTTGGACATCCACTTTTTGAGGATTGACAGGTTCTTAACGGGATTTGAGGACATTCCTGGGGATGGACTCAAAATATCAATGTTTTGGTCACCGGGCACTTATCACTTTTACCTTGTGACATGTGTGGCAGTGCGGCTCACTCGACTGCACATGGAGGTAGACACAGGTACGCTGTCTCTTTATATTTCTTGTTGGTTTATTAGAATGAGGCATAAACCAACATAGAGTCAATCAAAGTAAACGCAGCCCTTTGAGCAAAATAGGAAAACAAAACAAAGTGGTAAAACAAAGCACAGTCCTTGTGGTAGCGGGGATAAGCCCGCTCGTAAGAAACAAACACTGGTTCAGTTTCAGCACAAACACCAGCACCTCTCTGGAGTTAGCCTCTTTAGACATACTGAACAACTAATGTCTCAGCAGGCCGTCTATTTAAACCTCAGACCACACCCTGGGATGGATATATGGAGAACAACCTCCCACCCACTCTATGGTTGTTCTCAAAAATATGTCAATTTAGGTTTTATATATTTATTGGATTGGTATCTTGTTTATTTATGCCACTTGAGCTGACTATATTTATAACTATATTTATTTTGGATCCATTGATTTATATATTTGGAAGAAATTGCATTATAAATGTTTGGGTCCATTTCTTTCTATTATCCTTTGTGAAAATTAACAATTTGGGGCTAAAACAACATTTTCGAGTAACAAACATAATTTTTCATTTTCACGTCCTAATGTTATAAAATTTTGTAAAACATCTGTGGATTCAATATGCTCAACACACGCCTAGATGAATTTCTTGAGAGGTGTAGTTTCTAAAATGGGGTCAATTGTGGGGGTTACTACTCTTCTGGCAAACAAAAGTTCTTCAAATGTGGCATGGTGCTCACAAACCATACGAGCAAAGTGTGCTTCCCAAAACTACACTCCTTTCTTTTGGAGCTCTACTGTGTCTGAACAGTGGTATTCCCCAACATATGGAGCATCGGTGTACTCGAAAGTGAGCAAGTTGGATGATCCATTTTCTCTTCTTACTCTTGTGAAAATGAAAAATTTGGGGCTAAAGCAACATTTTTTGGGAAAAAACGTAAGTTTTAATTTTCACGGTCTACGGTTTAAAAATTCCATGAAGCACCTGTGGCTTCAAGAAGCACACCACGCCCATAGATGAATTCCTTGAGGGATGTAGTTTCCAAAATGGGATCACTTTTGGGGAGTTTCTTCTGTTTTGGCACATTGGGAGCTCCTCGAATGCGACATGGCGTTCACAGTCTGTTCCAGACAAATCTGCACTCCAAAAGTCAAATGGTGCTCCTTCCTTTCCAAGCCCTGCCATGCGCCCAAACAGTAGTTTTCCACTAAATGTGGGGTAACTGTGTACTCAGGAGAAATTGCAAAACAAGTTTTGAGTTCATTTTCTCCTGTTACCCTTGTGAAAATGAAAAAAAAGCATATCAGGGGCTCTGCAAACGCAACATGGTGTCAGCAATGACAATTTTTGCACTCCAAAAGTGAAATGGCGCTCACTCTCCTCTGAGCCCTGCCGTGCGCCCAAACAGTAATTTTCCACCACATATGAGGTATCTGTGTACTCAGGAGAAATTGCATAACACATTTTTGGTGTCCTTTTTTTCTGATACCCTTGTGAAAATAAAAAAATTGGGGCTAAAGCAACATTTTTGTGGGAAAAATTAAAAGTTTCATTTTTTTCCTTCCACATTTCTTTAATTCCTGTGAAGCACCTACAGGGTTAATAAACTTATTGAGTGTGGTTTTGAGCACTTTAAGCATTGCAGTTTTTAAAATAGTGTTACTTTTGGGTATTTTCTGTCACATAGACCCCTTAAAATCACTTCAAATGTGATGTGGTCCCTAAAAGAAATTGCATTTGTAAATTTTTTTGAAAAATTAAAAAATTCTGATAAACTTTTAACCCTTCTAACGTCCTAACAAAAGAAAATTATGTTTCTAAAATTATGCTGAAGTAAAGTAGACATGTGGTACATTTTATTTAACTATTTTGAGTGGTATAACTATCCGGTTTAAGGGCATAAAAATTAAAAGTTTTCATAAAAAAAAATGCAAAACATGTTGACCTAAATTTACCACTAACATGAAGTACATGGTGTCATAAAAAAAATCTCAGAATCACTGGGATATGTTGAAGCGTTCCAGAATTATTACCCCATAAAGTGACACAGATCAGAATTGAAAAATTTGGCCTGGTCAGGAAGATGAAAGGATTTGTGGTGAAGAGGTTAAAGCAGGGATGTCCATCTCAAACACACAGAGGGCCAAAACGAAAAACTTGGACAAAGTCGCGGGCCAACCATTATACAGTAAAATGGGTCCCACAAAGTCCTCCATACAGAATAATGGGCCCCACATAGGCCTCAATACAGAATAATGGGCCCCACATAGGCCTCAATACAGAATAATGTGCCCCACATAGTCCTCCATACAGAATAATGGCCCCACATAGGGGTGGTGGTGGTTCTGGTGTAAAGGGCCAAATAAAACCACCCTGCGGGCCAGATTTGGCCCACGGGCCGGAGTTTGACACGTGTGGGTTAAAGCATTCTTACTATGCAGCATTTTCTCGAAACCTGCGTAAAACTTTTGCACAACATTGTATCTGCCAAGGCTGCCATTCTATTCCCTTTTTTTTAATACATACATAGATCCACTAACCCAGATTGGCGCTGAGAGCTAAGAGTCATCCATGCCCTGATAACATAATACTAAGGATCTCAAACCCAAGACAGATTTTAGAGGATTTCCAAACTAAAAGGAGCTTTTTAGCCACCTATTACACAAAGATAAATGCAAACCCCAATGCTAAACAGACCAGCTTAACTCCTCTTAATACTATATATCCCCATTTACTAGAACTATACATCCTTAGATTACCTGAGAACAGAAATTACCATAACATAAAGTATTACAATCTACTAATATTTCCAAATAACAACCTAGAAACTTTAAGGGGTTTCTCCAAAAATATAATAAAGTGGCGCCGTCACGTAATTCAAATAGCAGCTAGTCCTAGTCACGTGTCCGGACAGGCTATAGACTGAAGAAACACAGCTTCCCAAGACCTGTGCCTCAATTGACAGAGGAGTTGTATCGTAAGCACATAAACCAGTGAGCTGCAGGAGAAAGGCTGTGAAAGAAGGACTAACCCCTTGTTGACTGAGGATATCGGACTAATACCCTTTAAATTCCAGGGTACAATTGAGGAAGTACTTTCACAGCCAGGATGCCTTTCTTCTCCTGGTCAAGTCTGCGCAGTATGCATTTCCCTTTTTGTTACCGAGCACTTTGCTGTGATGCTCGGCTTCTTATAGACATATAGGTTATATTTAAGTCGGAGAGCCTAAAGAAATCTATGGACAGTACTGTGCAGACAGGACAGCATCCTGGCTATGAAAGCACTTTTATCTCACAAACAGTGCAACATTTTTCATCTGAGTGAATTTAATAGTTATTTTATTTTTAAAAATGGACTTTATTAGGGCTATTTTAGTTATTGGAAAACTTTCTTAGGTCTCATTCGGACATCAGTGTTTTTCATGTATGCAAAAAAATGTTACTGGTGTGTTCAGTGTTTTGGATCCATGCGACATAAGTGTTTTTCACGTACAGCTAAATAGATTACAAAGCTTCTCCCATACTCTGCAATGTTACACACAGACAGCACACAGATTGTACACTGATGTCATCTGCGTGCTGTTTGTGTTTTTCATGGACCCACAGACTTGTATTGGCACTTTTCATGCTGCCGGAAAAAAACAGACATGTCTCCATGTGTTTTGCACGGATACACAGTAAGTGAAAAAACACAGACATGTGAACAGCTCCATAGACTATAATGGGTATGTGTTGTACCCGTGAAAAACAATGATAGAAACACAACATGGACATCTGAATGAGGCCTTAAAGAAATTTGTTCCCAATAAAGTTATCCCCTATTCAGAAGATCAGGAACAACTTACTGACCCACTGCACCTCCAGCAATTCAAAGAATGGGGTATGAAGAACCTCGTCTGAATGGAGCGGAGATCAAGCATGTGCATCTCGGCTCCATTCATTGTCTGTGGGAGTGCAAGAAATAGTCAACTGCAGAGCTCAGCTTTTTAGATATACTAGAAAAGAGGTGTACTCAGGTTCCAGAGATCGGCCCCACAGCTATCATTAAAGGAAACATGTTGCCATGTTTTCCCCATATAAACTACAGCTAACAACTTTAAGGCCTCTTTTACAGCATACTAGAATGATGTAAAAAAAAGTCCCCAATCCCCTTTGCAGATCCCAAAATAGAGATTTTATTCTACCCACAGACGTCCGATGGGCTACTCTGGTCTTGATCCAGCGCCTCCTCTCTTCCTACAATCACCATCCTCCTATCCTGCTTCATGTGGATGGAACGTTGCGTCCTACGTCATCCACACAGTGTCACCCAGTCACGTTCCTGCACAAGGGCACTTCTCTTTGCCCTGTCGGTGGCACGACAAGTTACAGTAGTGCGCATGTGCCGGCATTACTTCCGGGTCATTGGTGCTCTTTGGCCTTTCCTGGTACATGCTCATTACAGTTCTTTGCTCTCCCCTCAGCAGGTCAGAGAGAAGTGCGCCTGCAGAGGAATGCGATTAGGGACACTGTGTGGATGACATAGGAAGCGTCATCCACAAGAAGAAGGGAAGGACGATGGTGATTGTAGGAAGAGAGGAGGCGATGGCGATTGTAGGAAGAGAAGAAGGCGATGGCGATTGTAGGAAGAGAACAAGGCGATGGCGATTGTAGGAAGAGATGAAGCACAGATCAATACCAGAGACGTCTGTCGTACTGGACCGTGCCATCTGTGGGTACAATAAAAAGTCTATTTGAGCTGTGCGCAGTGGGGATTGGAGACTTTTTTTTTTTTTACAGTATTCTAGAATGCTGAAAAAGAGGCCTTAAAGGTGGTGGCCGTACTTTATTTGGAGAAAACTTGGTGACAGGTTCCCTTTAAGTTATCCCTATATTATGGGAATAGTTTTCAATCTTGGGAAAACTCCTTTAAGAATTTCTGTACGTATTTGTACCAATTTTATTTTCGGTTTCAACTTAAAAACAAAAATGGAAAACTGAACAAACATTGAACAGAAAAAGAATAAAAAATTGTAGGAATTGAACGATGAGTTTACTTATACATTGGGGCCTGATTCATTATTGCGTTTGTGCCTATTTTTTGTTTACTTTTTAGTGTTGATTTAAGCCTCTTTTTGATTTGCACCCTAATTCTTTTTTTATATTTTCACCTCTTTTTAAGTCTATTTTATGTGTGTATTTCTATTTCATTTTTTTAGGTTTGTGGGCATGTTTTTTTCATTTTCATGTTTTTGACTGATTCATCAATTGCGACTTTTTAAAAAGTCATAAAATTTGTGCAAATGTACTCCAGTCCGTCCCTGGAGTGTTTTTTTTGTATGCCAGAAATTTTCGCATAAATGTTAATAGTTGCATGTGACATTTTAATGGAACAAGCGACTTTCTGCTCTAAAAAAGGCACGAAAAAAGGTCAAAGATAAAAATAAAAAGCATTTTTTCTTTTGCGCCATCTTGAAGAACTTCGCCCAAAAAATGTCAATGAATATCTTAAGACAAAAAAGAAAATAGACTTAAAAATAAACAGCCTTAGGCTATGTGCCTACGTTGCAGAAATGAAGCAAAAAATTTCTGCTTCATTTCTGCAAGTCCTCTCCCGGAAAAACGCATACGGAATTCCGCACGCGTTTATTGCGCGTTGTACGTGCGTTTATCGCGCGTTTTCCACATGCGGAATTGCCTTGCGTTTTTTAATGCATTGCACAAGGCAATTCCGCTTGCGGAAACGCAAAATTAATGGACATGCTGCGGATTTTTGAGCTCAGCATAAACGCTGCGGAAAAATCCACAACATGAGCATAGAACTTGCGGAATCCCCTTGGGGACCATGGGGAGCGGATTACCTAGCGTTTCACAAGCGCATACGCTGCGGAAATTCCACAGCATATACGCTTGAAAAACGCTACGTTGGCACGCAGCCTTAGACTATTTCTACACCTACATTTCTTAAAAACTCCTGAAGCATGAAATACAAATAAGACACCAAATAAATCATTAACCTCATGTTCGTACCATTAAGTCATAATCTGAATATGTTTACTTTGATAAGGACTGAAATCTTCAGCCACAAATGAGATCATTAATGAACAGATTTGGGAAAGACCCAGCTGTAGCTGACATGGTGAAGTCTATGGTGCTGCTGAGGTTACACGTTATAATCACCCTATAAGTTTCTGTTTGTTCTGTGTAGTGAATAACAAAAAAAGATTTCCTTTTACTACGCTGGATCCACAACAAGGACAAATTGTGCAGAGAGAATTTTCCCATGATCTAACAGGCACTATGTTCTTTCAAAATTATCACATAAATTAATTTGTGTTGCGAAATGTGTATGTCTTTTCCATTTACCTGCATTGAAGGTCACAAAATAGGGAAAGGCATCTAAGGGCTGTATCCACCAGACACTTTGGCATATAGGCCAGGAACATATCCTAGTGTATATGCCAACATGTCTATAGACTTTAGTGGACAAATACGATGTCAAAAATGTATCCTTTACACATGTTTGGCTGAGATGAGTCTTCCACAGCCCCACCTGTCCAGCACTATACAATTCAACTGTATAAAAAAAAACAAAAACTCTATTCTAAGCCATATACATTTTTTAATGACAGACATGCAGCTAAACAGTTGCACATGTGTTAACAACAAACAAGAAGGTAACCATGCTTAAGTTTGCATCGGACAACCGCTTACATGCTTTTTTGACCGTATGTTTCAGGCATCGTAACATGGTTTGAAAAAAATACCTAAATCCATCAAGTTCAGCCTTTTGTATTTCTAATTCTAGCTAATATAGAGAAAGGCAAAGATACCCATAAAATATATAGGGCCCAATGCATCAAAACTTTCATGCCAGAATTCTGTCGTAAAAGCCTTGAAAAATTGAGGAGCAACTCAGAGTTGCACCGGAATTTTGTCTTTCCCGGCGTCTTCACGTCAGTTTCTCCAAGCTCCAATGAAATGGTTGGGTCGACAGAGTGGTGGCCACTGCTCATCAAATCATGATGAGCAGCGGTGTTCGCTTAGCCACAAATCTTACTGCAGTAGAGGCTGGAGTAGGATTTGTGGTGATGCGCACACAGGTGTGCGCCGCTCATCCGACGCTCCTGATTCATGAAGAGACATACACCTCTTCATGAATCGGGAGCATCTGACTCCAGGATGCCCCCGTGAACAACGCTGTTCTTGATTTTTCTGGTTCACAGCTCTAATTTGCCATAAGAGAGAAGAAAAATCTTTCCAGGCCCCTGTGGGAAGTCGGACAGATCCTTGGATCAGCGTCCTACTGGGACACTTTCACCAGGTTTCTGCTATGTAATCTGAGAGCAGCATGATGTGGGACAGAGACCCTGATTCCAGCAATGTGTCGCTTACTTGCCTGCTTACTGCAGTTTTGATACAATCACTGTTTTATCTGCAGGAGATTTAGCAGTTCTCTGAATACTGAGCTCTGTATAATCCTGCCCACACCACTAATTGACAGTTTTCGGTGTACACAAAGCAGGAGGACTACATGGCACGAAACAATTAGTCTTCTAGTGATAATCTTCTGCTGATAAAAAAGTAATTTTCTTAAAACTGCACCAAATAGCCCAGTAAATGATACATTGCTGGAATTAGGCTCTCTGCCCCTGCATTATTCTGCTCTCAGATTAAACCTGGTGACAGTGTCCTTTTAACAAAAGTAACCTTGTATATTAGACTATACATTTACAAGGAACATGTCTAACAATTTCTTAAGTTTTTCAGCCATTACAAAGTCTTGTGACATCATGTTCATTGAAGGGGTTCTGCCGTTTCAAATTCTTTTTACAAATGTGTGGTGGCTGTGATGAAAATATTAAAATCAGCTATTACTCATCCTCCCCGGGTCATTACTGTGTCTTCACCGCTGCTCCGGTGATAATTTATAGGCTGCAGCAGTGATATCACAAGAGCACTGCAGCCAATTATTAGGTTCAGTGGCAAACGGCACGAGCCGATGAGCCCAGTGACTTGCTGCAGCGCTGTTGTCTTACTCCTCCAGGTCATCCTGTACAGCAACTTCAACAGAACACTATAGATCATCAATGCAAGGTCAGTTTGTCGAATCTCCAGTGCTTTTCTAACTGGTATTCACCCACCACCATGGCTGTAGAGGCTCAGCTGGGGAGGTAGTTTTAACAGAAGTAATTATGAGGTGCAAAATATTTCCTTGGCTGAACCAATGTCTAATTTAACAACATAACTACGGTATTTTGTGTTTATTTTAATGTTCTGCAGTTTGGGGGTGAACAAAGTAATTTTTTGAAATGTTGGCATGGACTACGACCAAGTGTGACCCAGGCATCACCTTTCCTTGGCTTGGGAGGCCCAGAAGAAAGAGATTGAGAAGTGCTCCATTCAGTAAGGTTGGGTTTGGCTCAGTGAGGTATTTAGTCAGACTAGGCAAAATTTTCTATTTAATAATGTTGGAAGGCCTCAAAATGATAATTCTGTAACACAAAATCACTTTCAAGATGATCCAGTTTTAATGGCAAAAACACGTGAATACTTAGAAACGTGGTTTAGAATCAGCTTTTCCAGCTGATAAATGTACATTTCCCAAACATTTACTTATGAGTGTTTTATTAAATCACCACAAAAAGTATGATCTACACTAGAGACAACTGCTCCACAATCAATAAATTACTATACACTTCTTCCAAGATAGGGCAAAAGACACACTTTCTGAAGGTCAGCCAAGATGGTTCACATTTTTACAATCAGTCTACACCGGACCTGGCAAGGGCTCCAGATATGAATGATAGCTGTGAATTTTGTCCAACAGTTGTGAAGCCACAGGTTTAAATTCCACTTCCCAGCATTCCCTCTGGTAGTCCATTAGGTCTACATTCCACCGGTGATCAAGTGCAATCTGTTCATCTTTAACACAAAAAAACAAATCTCTCTTTATAAAAAGTAAAGATACGATTATTATAAATAATAGCAGCCATGGGTGACAAATCAAGAAATCTGAACAAAGAAAAAAGCTCAGATTTTTTGCTAAGAAACCTCATTGCCCCTGAAACATAAAGCTGGGAACAGGAAAAACAATGACTTCTCAGATAGACAACATGAGGCAATAAACTTGTTTCGTGATCACCGATATATATTGTAATTATAATTTTTTTTATTCTTAAACTTACAGTGCACCCCCCTCACCCATGGTCTTACCAAGGAAAGAGGACAACAGGTCCAAAAGTTTATTGGTCTCTTCCAATCCAAGGATCAGTCCTGCATCGTCCATGAAATTCCAGAAAGCTTTGCACACTAATCCAGCCAGCTGCCAGTCGGAGCATCCAAAGTCACGCAGGCACTCAACCAACCTGTGTTAAAATAAGTGTTCTGATCATTTTCTTCTTTTCATAAAAATAAGTGTTCTTATTCGCTGTTTATGAATATCCCAAAGAGTTGTATAGAGTGGCAGTCGGCATGCTCAACCATCACTTTATACAATTGTTCTGCATCACTAATGTGCAGTTGAAGAAGAAATGGTGACTTGAGACCACTGTATTAGATGGACAGGTACAAAATGTTTTTAGGAAACCCCTTAAAACCAGAAAAAAATCCTTATAGAAATTATTTAATAATACAGACATTGTAGATTAGTATTAAATGAGTTGTTCAATTTTGAGGACAATGTTATTGATATGTAATTGGGGCTACAAATCATTTTTGCAATTGGGTTTCATTAAAAATTTTGCATTGTTTGCCTTTTATAGCCTTTGTATTGCACTGACTATTGCTGGCTGCAGAATTAAAGAGGAGCATTCACCATATTTTTCATGTTGAACTGAAAACAGGATAACAGTTGCAGATTTTTTGATTTTTGATTTTTTAATTTCACCTCTCCATTGTAGAGATATTAGCAATCAAAATATTTGTGACCTAATTAGTTAACTTTTGTTAATTCCAAGTGGGTATTATTAGTTTTCACTGGGGTTGGGTACTTCTTCTCCCTGTAGGAGTTTCCCAATAATAAGCAGGCAGCAACACAGCAGAAAAAGAACATGTTCACACCATAACTTAGAGGACATTTCTCAGTGTATGTGATGCAAGGATACAGCTCTGATCTCCCGTCTAACCTCCTGCATGATTAGAAAATGCAGTTGAGTTTAGCTGTGTCACATTACAAACCCTTCTATTAGCTCTCCTTTTCTCATAACACTGTCAGCTCTGCTGTACTGCATCTCCCCCACACTGCCTGTCTGCAGAGGGGTCACACTTATGTGTGTTGTGCTCACAGCATCTTGTAATCGGTCTGCAGTGAGAGGAGAGTTGGGTGTCATTATATCTCACAGAGTAGTAGCTTGTTGTTCTCTATCTGTAGAGCAATTTCAAGTTGCCCTAAGCATAACAGACATAAGTGTGATGTCCAGAGCTGATAGAATGGTTTGTACTGTGACACTGCTACACTTTCCTCAGAGAGATCTTATCTGAAAAGTGAGTTATCTCTGCTCTAATCTCTTAGCACTCTCTAATCATGCAGGTGGTTAGACCAGGAGATCAGGGTTGTATCCTTACATCTTACACACTGAGAAATCCAAGCTATTGTGGGGCGTGTTCTTTTTCTGCTGTATTTCCTGCTTATGATTGGGCAACTCATACAGGTAGAAGTACACGCCGGCAGTGAAAACTGTCTGATAACACCTACTTGGCACCTAAAAAGTAAACTTTTGTTACGTTCAAGTATATTGATTGCTAATATCTCTTCAATGGAGAGGCAAAATTTAAAAATAAACAAAGAACTTTTGTTGTCTCCAGTTCAACATGAAAAATTTAGTAACAGTTCCTCTTTAACTGAGAATCCATAAGTCAGCGCATTAGGGCTTTTTGACAAGCAGTTTGTAACTCTTTTATTGGTCTTTTTCTGAGCTCATCTCAGCTGATATGGCGAGACACCACATCAAAGTTGAAAACAAAGAGCCTGTAAAAGAACAATTGTGAATTTTTTTTTTAATGAAACCCAATTGCAAAAATGATTTTTAGCCCCAAATGCATGCGTTTAAGAGAAAATATGTCCTACTGATGGACAAACTGTTTGGAAATTATAAAAGCAAAGCGATTTTGAAATAAACTGTTACTTACTTATCAATAGCCCCTTCTCCTTTTAGTAAAGTCTTTTTATTACTGTCGTTAGCCAGATTAATCAGTACCCCACAAGCAGAAAAGCAGACATCTTGTTTTCCAGAATCCAATAAGGCAACAATGAATTTATATACTGGATGGTAAAACAACAACAAACATAAGTATGTGAATTATTCAATTTCAAAAGACCTCTAGCTATATCTCGATAAGCAATATAGTTTTGCTTCTACCAAGGAATTTAAAAAAAAGGTCCTTAAACTTCGGTATCTTATTACTTCATATGCACAACAGCTCTTATTTCACAGTTTGGAACATAGTTAAACAATTTTTCAAGGTGCCATACTTCTGGACAACTCCTTTCATTTTTGTAGAATATGTCTATCACACTTTTCTTTCAGTGATGAAATCTGAGATGCAGAGAGCTGGTAAACAAATGAATATGTATAGTTCTCATCTAAGAAATCGTTCCTGACCTTCAAGAGAGCAAGATAAAAAAAAGATGTAAAAAAAAAAATCCATATTCTTTTTTTGATACCAGCTTTCTTATCTGATAAATATAAATGTTTGACAAGTTTGATCATGAGGCCTATTGACTGAATAGTTTCCTACAATATGCTATCAGTTAAAGCGACCCTCCACTCTGAAAATGAAAAGTGACTATACATTTCTTATGTATGGTCACCCTACCGGGTGTCCTCCTTTTGTCCCCCCCCCGTCTCCTCTGCTCAGATCAGCGTTTGATTCCTCCTGCTTACAAGATGACCAATGAAGTAGTATGGGGAGAACAGTCGTAAGTGTAAACCATGCGTTCTCTGTGTTATGTGAAAGGAAAGGCAGGGAAGGTGTGGTTTACACTTACCAGTATACTACCCATGCCATAGTGCAGGGGTGTCAAATTTATTTTCAGCAAAGGCCACATTAGCATTATGGTTGACTTCAAAGGGCCACTTGTAATTGTAAAGTCTCATGCAGACGTCCATGCAACGAGGTTCGAGCACGGACTGCAATGCATAGACTGTCCAGGGGCTATAAGAGTGCTGTCTTTCGGTAGTAGGGATGTAAGACAGCTGTCCCTGGGTAGTAAGGCTATAAGGCACCAGCCCCTCGGTAGTAGGGCTATAAGACAGCTGTCCCTGAGTAGTAGGGCTAAGAGAGCTATTCCTGGGTAGTAGGGCTAAGAGTGCTGTTCCTGGGTAGTAGGGCTAAAAGTGCTGTCCCTGAGTAGTAGGGCTTAGAGAGATGTTCCTGGGTAGAAGGCCTAAGAAAGCAGTCCCTGGATAGTAGGGCTAAAAGAGCTGTTCCTGGATAGTATGGCTAAGAGAGCTGTTCTTGGATAGTAGGGCTAAGAGAGCTGTCCTTGGGTAGAAGGGCTAAGAGAGCTGAGCCATACCTCAGTGTCCAAGATGGACTGCTCCCTATGCTAAGTACTGGCTGTGTTTGCTCTGATTCAAAAATGAAAGCACACAAAAGTGATGGCTGACTGAATGACTGCGCTCACTCTTTGAGCTGGCTGACTGCACAAATGTGACGTTCCAGTTCTGGGGCGGCTGCAAGCTAGTGTTTTTAGGCTAGGAAGGACCCAATAACCAGGGACCTTCCCATCCTGATAATATCAGCTCTAAGCTGTCTGTGTTACCTTTGATGGTTACAAAAAAATGGGGGGACCCCATGTAATTTTTTGCATTTATTTAGTTATTTACTTAATCATAAAAAGCTGTCCTATAAGCTCCACAGGGTGCAATTTTATAATATGTCGGGGGTCGTGCATATGTATATATGTCTGTCTGTCTATATCGATCTAGTTCTATTATCTTTTTTGCCGCTGTGTTTATCCTGCTAAGAGATGCAGAACTGGTGCAGAAATTTCTGCATTCAAATACTCAATGTGTGCACATACTCTAAAGAGGCTCTTAAATTAAATCTTTAGTCTTGGGCTACAAGACGACTTTGGTCATAAGACTAAAATTCGCTTGGTGCTGCTTCTATATTGCGACTCGTATACTACTGCAACAAATTAGACTTGGATTTTTTGAGACTCACTTGTTGCAGTAGTGTAGGTATCGCAATGTGACTTCTTATTCACTTCTATAGCAAAGTCTGTTGCGTCCAAAGTTGCAGTGTAGCCCTAGCTTTATATGTGTCTAAAGAGATGAGATGCACTCTAAACAAAAAGATCATATGTACAGTAATAATGTGATTGTGGAAAACACTGCAGCTCACCATTTTGTTCCAAGATGAAATCCTGTACATCCTGGTACTGGGACAGGTTGCCATAAACTCGAGTAGCTTCAAGTATTCCCTCCATGTTGTTGCACAGCATTAACTGTAGTAGCACTATTATGAAGACAGAGGTGTTTTACTATATTTTATTCTGCTGAACAACTTAAAATCAAGTGGAAAACAGTAATAGAAACTTTGGTTATCATGAAGAATACATCCCTTTCCAACTAGAAATGCACAAGAATTATCATATTTCTACCAAACAAATCAAGCTGTGTGCATGAGATTTCTGAAATCTCATAGACATAGCTGATACTGTAAAACGCAGCTGAAAATTTGCATAAATAAAATACTGAAAAAACGGCAAGTGTGAATATAGGCTTACACTATGCTCAAAAGTAAGTCTTGAACCACATAAAAATTCACCACCAATAGTGACTCCAATCATGATATCGCCATGCTATATAGTGGTGCAATGGAATATGAGAGCAAATTATGGCTTCTCGGGGAAGTATATTATAGACACAAGCCTAAAACCACATGCACACCATTTCTTGCACTTTTCAATAAGGCTCCATTTTTCCCTTTCAAGTTGTCTGCAGCAAGTGAATACGATTTTGAATAGCCGCCCGGAATTACAGCTAGTTATCATCTATGCTGTGGATTTCTGGACCCTCGCTGATCCTAAGGATTGGGCTCTGTGATGTCCCCTTCGACTGGAGCAACTGTCAAGAATGCACACCACTTCTATGGCACTGCCAAAGATAGCCAAGCACTGTACTTGGTTATCTTCAGCAGTACCATAGGCAATTAATAAAGTGTCAGTCACTCCATTCATATGGGGCTCTGCAGATTACATCAAGAATCGGTCATTATCACATACAACATCGCATTCACAATGGTTGAGTATAACATTGCATCATTGCTTTCTGGGGCAACCACTTTCTCCTTCTGAATGCTGCTATTGTTTTCATATATGTCATACCTTACATTGAGCTTCCTGTGTCCTGTCCTGTGCTATACCTGGGCTTAGTATTCTTTCAGTCTAATAGAAAAAGGGTTAAATAGAAAGCTTTCAGCCTTCATAAAAATATTAAGAAAACAATGGAAAACTTACAAGAAGAAATCTCTATTCTTCTTTTGGCAATTACAGAGCTGTCATTTTGATAGTAAGATAAATTGCTGAACGCTGCCAGGGTATTGATCACCAGTTCCTCACATTCCTCCACTGACTTATATTCTAATTTCAAAGAAAAATCAAAACCACTAAAGTTATTAAATAAGTACAACACTGGAGTTTAGTCAAAAGGGGAAATGAAAACAGAGAACCTCTATAAGTCATTTACCATAGCGCTATATTTGGAATATCTGGGATTCGACAAGCAGAGACCCCCAAGACCTCATAACATTCTTATTGCTGTGCTTAAATTATAACTGTCACTTTATAAAACTTTTTATTTTAGGCTCTGAATAGCGCTGCTGAGATGCCCACCGATCAGTCAAACCTCTGAAGTTCACAGCTTCTGCATGAGCTGTGTATGGACTCAATACCTTCACTCTCACAGAGCTGAGTAAGTATGCATAGACTTACTACTGTGCCTGTAAACCGCGCTGTACACGAAGCTCATACAGGAAGAGTTTTGAACAATGGGACTCTCAAGACCCAGACCCCCACTGGACAGCCACACTATTCAGAGCCCATACTTAAGGCCCCAATCCATTGGCCACAACAACTGCGACTGCTGGAATGGGAGAGGGAGTACAGCCTCTTACCTATTGGCCTTCGCAGCTGGTCTTTGATTAGCTAGCCTGGCATGAAGTCATTGTTGTGGCTAGATGCACTTGTGATGTCGTTCCATACTGGTAAATCAAAAGATGAGCCACAGATGCCATCAGATAAGAGACGGTAGACCCTCTCTCATTCCTGTGGCCATAGACCACTGTGGTGGCCGATGGAATGGGACGTTCGAATCAGATCGCACCAACTCTACCTACATAAAAAGTTTTGTAAAGTGACAGTAACACCTTCAGAACAAAATCAGAAAAAATGTTAAAAAGTAAAAGCGGCAAAGAGACAATTTCTGGTATTATTAGATTGATCTACATCACTTACCATATATACCTCCAAAAAAAAAGATCACGATGATTCATGTAAATATTTAATTTGGATATCCTAACTAGGGTTCTCAAGGGTTATTCTCAAGATCGTAAACTATGCCCTATTCATAAAGTGTTCCAGAGCTACATTCTTGGGATTGGTGGGGCTACAAGTGAATAGATACCAGCAGCCATTACACGGATCGACTGGTGGCAATAATAACGGCTGCCGATCGGTAAACATCGTTTAATAGCCTATTTAGACAGGTAAATTGTGGTAAACGATGTGAACTGAATGATCTGTTGTAGATCATTCAATGCACATAGCCTGCCATTGTTCTCGGCACTACGAGTCCTGTATACAAAGGATGATGCACAGCCAAGAACGATCATCTGTGCTGCACAAAAGATTAATTTCACCTGATGAACAAGTGTTTTGCTCGTCAGCAACTGAAAGATTATCATGAAATGAGCGATCTTAACGCTAGCTCACATTAATTTTTCAGTGTAACTTTAGTTATGGATATAGGATAACTTACTATCTTGAGAATATTCCTTTCAGTGGCCATATAAATTACCAAAAGAAACCTGCCACTAACCCTTCCCAACATGAGAAGATCAAGTTTGTTAATTGTAACAACCAATCCTTTTGTTGTACCAAAAAATTAGGTTGTCACTGACTGTGTGGTCAGGTTGAATGAATGTAACATTTGATATGTACTAAAATGCGTATGGCTGCAGTGACAAAATGAGCTCACCAGATGATTGTTCATTCAATGGTTGTTGAACCATCAACCAGCTTCTATGTAATGCGTATGGACACCTTTATTAAACTTTTTTGGTGACTATGATAGCATTTCATAGGTTTGGCTATTGTTTTTTTTAAAACTACACCTGATATAATATTTGTTATAGTTGAAATCGTCCAATTTTCAGCAACTTTAGTCTAACATGTATGGGCACCTTTCTATAAAAGCCCTCACCAGACATCTATTGTGGATGGTAAAATGTGAAATCAAAAGTAAAAATACCAGAAATCTCTTACATTTACACATATTTAGGTGACTAAAATAAGAAACAGCACTTACCTAGGATCTGCATCAAACGTAACACACAATGCTGGTCAGCTGCCAGGTCTTCACCAACTTTCGGATGGACAGATAGGTTAGCGAGAAGACTTACTATTTTAATTAAGACATCTTCTACTTCTGTTGGCTGCTTTTGGCCCTTGGGTTTTTCCTTTGCAGAAGACATAGCACTTTGGGTATTTTTATCAAGTTCACAGTAAGTGTGCAGTAAACGTAAGAGCGTTTTAATGCCTCCTTCCACTTCATAAAAATGTTTACGAGCCGTATCACTCTTAGCTGTTAGATTCCCGAGTGTGAAAACTATGCGCACCAGAAGGTCCTAAGGAGAAGGTACAATTATAAATGAGTGACTATTTCTGAATGGGATCTAAGGGCTAAATGGGATCTGAAGAGGCAATCTGCATATCTCTGAATGAAAATAAAACCACATACACAGCTAAATAGCCAAAATTAAAGAGGCTGTCCAAGATTAAAAAAAAATAAAAACAAAAAGCAGAAACAGCCCTTGTTTTGTTTGTAATTTGTGTCTGTTAGTGCAGTTAATTCCTATTGCTAGAATTGCTGGTTCAAGTAAAATCAAAGATAGCCTTTTCTTATTCTGAAGAACCCTTTATAGGAAAGGCCCCAATACACATTAGACAGCTGTCAGCCGATTTATCATTTGTCCAATAGCTATATGCCCAGACTCCCCATACAGAGGAACGCTTAGCTCAGCAGGGCGTTCCTATGTCCTCAATGAGCTTATGTCCAGGGAGAACAAAAGGATCTAGAGCTGAACTTCAGCAGGCTGAATACTTCTCTTCCCCAACATCATTTGTCAGGGGAAAGTTGTAAGGTCCCCATACACACCAGACTGTTGGCCAATCCCACCAATATCGGAGGGTTTGGCCGACTTTAGTCTAATATACATGGGAAAATCAAGAATAAGAAATAAAGACAAACAATTATATTAAGATTTAAGGAGTGCAGCTAATTATTTTAGCCTGGATAAGAGTCTTGTATGGACTGTATCTAAAGGTACCCATATACACATTAGGTAAAAGTTGGCTGAACCAGTAGGATTCGCCAACCATCTAATGAGAATGAGTCATTTCCGACTGTCACCTATAGTCAGTGTCTGTGGAGATAAGGAATGGGCAGCTGCAATTTAGTTACTGATCATTTTGTTCATTGTGGAGATAAGCCAGTGCCATAGTCTTGGAGAACACAGAAATGCTCGGCCAAGTCAAGAATTCCTCTGTATAGGGGACTTTGACGAGATAATTGTCAGCCAAACGAATGTTCAACCAATAGCCTTTTGATGTGTAGACTTCTGTTGGTCTCAAACTACTTCCATTAAAGGATTATGTAGGCCACTGTGCTCTTAGGAACCTTGAGTAATGCAGAAATTCTTTTGTAATCTTGGCCAGATCTGTGCCTTGCCACAATTCTGTCTCTGAGCTCCTTGGGCAGTTCCTTTGAGCTCATGATTCTCATTTGGTCTGACATGCACTGTAAGCTGTGAGGTCTTATATAGACAGGTGTGTGCCTTTCCAAATCAAGTCCTATCAGTTTAATTAAACACAGCTGGACTCCAATGAAGGAGTAGAACCATCTCAAGGAGGATCACAAGGAAATGGACAGCATGTGACTTAAATATGAGTGTCTGAGCAAAGGGTCTGAAATGGTTTATGTCCCTTACAGAGTTAACTATGTGTGTGCCAAAACAGATACAGTCATGTTATAATCAATGTTAGCCATAGGCAAGATTTATTTAAAGAGCGACAAAATAGGAAAACTGATATGTAGTTTGGGGGCTTTTAAAGAAGCACTCCTCCCATCTAAGTTTTTATCCTCTTAATACATTGTAGTCATCATATTATATAGCACTGTGTACTTACAATTGCTTATTCTGCCCTTCTCTTTTCCATTAGGTCTATGACATCACGTGATTAAAAACTGACTAGCTGAATCCTTCTAAGCTCTATGTAGAAACAGGAGGTCAATTTTCTCTGCATGAGTCATAAGTTACTGCAAAGGTCCCTGGCAGGGGGAGGAGGGAGCAGCTGTGTCAAGAGCTGAAGAAGGGAATGATTTATGTAAGACAAAGAAACTTTCTGTTTGTACATAGAGAAGAGAAAAGAAGAATTTACTAGGTAGAAAGAAAAAAATTAGAAATTGTAAGTACACAGTGCTATATAATATCATGATTGCAATATATTAAAAGGATAAAAACTTTACTGGGAGTGCTTCTTTAAGCAATAATATAAAGGAATATGGTTAAATGTAATACAAAATAGACATGTATACTACTGAAAGCATATGTATACCAAAACTACAAATTTCACAGCATAATCTGACTTTAGATTAATTTATTTTTAGTGTTCTGTTACAAAAGTTTATTGACTGTGTAGTAAGAGGTTACTTTTTATTATACTTTGTGCTTGTATTCCTCACAGCTTTCAATATCTTTGTGTTCTTCTAACTGGAAACAGCACTGATTACATCAAGAGGTAAACTGGTCTTAAAAATACAAACCTGACCCGTATACGGGCTTATGATAAAAAAAAAAAAAAATATCTCCGGCTGGGACCCCCTCTGTGTATCAGAACATAGAACTGCACTGTTGGAGCTACAGTGGTCCTCAAGACATGCCTTTTAAGTTTTAACAAAAAAAAAAAGTGTATATATTCTTGGCCTCCCATGCCATAAATGAATTAAATATGCTCTTCAACCACAATTGCCAACTCGCCCAATAACATTTCACACTGAAAATTAAAGTTTCAAAACAAGTCTTGCATCTTTCTTTAACCCATTAAAGAAGTTGTCTGGTACTTTTTTTTAAATTGCCCAATGTATTCAGCATGTGGGCATAAGTATACTTGTAAATACCTTCTGTTGCTGATAATGCCTGTGAGCGGCGCTATCGGTGGCCGCTCACAGGCATCACGTGACCCCGCGGTGACGTCACGACAAGTGAGGTGTGACTCAGTGTTGGGGTCCACGCGATGGCTGCTGGGTTGTGGGCGGGGTTATTCCCCGCGTCACACCCAGCATCCACCACAAGCTTTCCCAATGAATGGGGAGAGGGAGAGTGCGCGGTGGATGCCGGGCGTGACGCGCGGGGGGAACCCCGCCCACAACCCAGCAGCCACCGGTGGAACGCGGAAGAGGGACCCTTGGCTGTAGCCTGGACTTGTTGTGACGTCAGCGGATGGCTGCAGCCGGCGGTCGCGTGATGCCTGTGAGTGGCCAGTGATAGCGCCGCTCACAGGCATTATCTGCAACACAAGGTATTTACAGAGATACTTATGCCCACATGCTGAATACACTGGGCAACTTAAAAAAAAGTACCGGACAACCCCTTTAAATAAAAGTATGCAAAAACACCCTCTAAAAACAAATGTGTGACTCCAACTATGCAGGACAACGACTGCTCAATAATAGTTTTCTAAATTATTTTCTTTAGCCATAGTTTTCACTGTCTCTTAAATTTCATGGACAACACTTACTGCAAAAATACTATTGTGTAAACGTACCCTCACTTTGTTTGCATTTAGGACATGTTCTCAAATAATGCACTGTGGCATCGGTACAACCAGATGGAAAGCATATATTGCCTTGTGCATGATTCTAAAGTGAATTTCTCCAATGCTTGGGGAGCATATAAGCATGCACACTTTTCCAAACTCCCAGAATTTTCCCCACAATTTCCTCATCCCTTGTTTCTGACTTCCACGACTTCAGTTGTCACCAACTGTTCTGACGCTTTAGACTGCAATATATTAGAGGCACAATCATCTCTCTTTTTAGGGCCAAGTAAATGGTTGATCCCTGTGCAAAACTATATGGAAGCACGGGTTGCAATAAACAGTGAAAACTAGTTCCTGAGTTGGAAGCTATGTAGGCGTTTGCATTACTAAATGCCATTTTCAGTCCATATACATTCTGCTTGGGGTTAAAATTCAACCATTGTTTTCTCCAGACTTCAGAATCAAATTATGTAAGCTTAAAGGGCATCTGTCAGCAGGTTTTTGCTATGTAACCTAAGAGCAGCATGGTGTAGGGGCAGAGACCCTGATTCCAGGTATACAGTGGGTACGGAAAGTATTCAGACCCCTTTAAATTTTTCACTCTTTGTTTCATTGCAGCCATTTGGTAAATTTTAAAAAGTTCCTTTTTTTTCTCATTAATGTACACTTTGCACCCCATCTTGACTGAAAAAAAAGAGAAATGTAGAAATTTTTGCAAATTTCTTAAAAAAGAAAAATGTAAATATCACATGGTCATAAGTATTCAGACTCTTTGCTCAGACACTCATATTTAAGTCACATGCTGTCCATTTCCTTGTGATCCTCCTTGAGATGGTTCTACTCCTTCATTGGAGTCCAGCTGTGTTTAATTAAACTGATAGGACTTGATTTGGAAAGGCACACACCTGTCTATATAAGACCTCACAGCTCACAGTGCATGGCAGACCAAATGAGAATCATGAGCTCAAAAGGAACTGCCCAAAGAGCTCAGAGACAGAATTGTGGCAAGGCACAGATCTGGCCAAGGTTACAAAAGAATTTCTGCATTACTCAAGGTTCCTAAGAGCACAGTGGCCTCCATAATCCTTAAATCGAAGAAGTTTGGGACCACCAGAAGTCTTCCTAGACCTGGCCGTCCAGCCAAACTGAGAAATCGTGGAAGAAGAGCCTTGGTGAGAGAGGTAAAGAAGAACCCCAAGATCACTGTGGCTGAGCTCCAGAGATGCAGAAGGGAGATGGTAGAAAGTTCCACAAAGTCAACTATTACTGCAGCCCTCCACCAGTCGGGCATTTATGGCAGAGTGGCCCAACGGAAGCCTCTCCTCTGTGCAAGACATATGAAAGCCTGCATAGAGTTTGCTCAAAAACACATGAAGGACTCCCAGACTATGAGAAATAAGATTCTCTGGTCTGATGAGACGAAGATAGAACTTTTTGGTGATAATTCTAAGAGGTATGTGTGGAGAAAACCAGGCACTGCTCATCACCTGCCCAATACAATCCCAACAGTGGAACATGGTGGTGGCAGCATCATGCTATGGGGGTGTTTTTCAGCTGCAGGGACAGGACGACTGGTTGCAATTGAAGGAAACATGAATGCGGCCAAGTACAGAGATATCCTGGATGAAAACCTCTTCCAGAGTGCTCTGGACCTCAGACTTGGCCGAAGGTTCACCTTCCAACAAGACAATGACCCTAAGCACACAGCTAAAATAACAAAGGAGTGGCTTCAGAACAACTCTGTGACCATTCTGGAGTGGCCCAGCTAGAGCCCTGACCTAAACCCAATTGAGCATCTCTGGAGAGACCTGAAAATGGGTGTCCACCAACGTTCACCATCCAACCTGACGGAACTGGAGAGGATCTGCAAGGAAGAATGGCAGAGGATCCCCAAATCCAGGTGTGAAAAACTTGTTGCATCATTCCCAAGAAGACTCATGGCTGTACTATCTCAAAAGGGTGCTTCTACTCAATACTAAGCAAAGGGTATGAATACTTATGACCATGTGATATTTCAGTTTTTCTTTTTTAATAAATTTGCAAAAATGTCTACATTTCTGTTTTTTTTCAGTCAAGATGGGGTGCAGAGTGTACTTTAATGAGAAAAAAATGAACTTTTTTGAATTTACCAAATGGCTGCAATGAAACAAAGAGTGAAAAATTTAAAGGGGTCTGAATACTTTCCCTACCCACTGTATATGCCTTACTGGGCTACTTGCTGTTTTATCTGCTTTAGATCTAACAGATCTCTGAATGCTGATGCTGAGCTCTGTATAACTCCGTCCACACCACTGATTGGCGGCTTTCTGTGTGCACTGTGCATAGGCTGAAAGCTGCCAATCAGTGGTGAGGGTATGGTTATACAGAGCTCATGAATTTGGAGGACTACATGGCAGCAGGTTTACTAGTCCTCGTACTAGTGATAATCTCCTGCTGATAAAACAGTGACTGTATCAAAACAACAGCAAGCAGCCACATTATTAGTATAGTATATAGAGCAAAATATTCAAGTCAGTCTATATGAAAATGTTACAAAACAAATTACATTTTATATTTTGTAAAGAATAAAAGAGCAAATGTATATGAAAGAACATACATTGCTCATTATTCAAGAAGGCCAGGTTTGCTGCTTCTTACTGCCCTGAATAATGAGCAATGTATCACACATGCACGATTAAAAAAAAAAACAAAGGTTCAAAATTTAGGATAACTGAGGTCTATATGTATCGTGGTGCGGGGTAGTAGCCGTGGGAAGACACTTGTCTGTGGCGCCCTGGCGCGTTATTTGAAAGTGGGGGACGGGCTGGGTGTGTGTACGACTTGTGCTATGAACTACGCATGTGCAGGCCGCATGTAACCGATGATGCTGGTTTGCCAAGACCAGATGTTTCACAGTTCAATTAGGGAGACCACCATTCAAAAATAAACAGTTTACTGAAGGCAACGTGAGAAGGTTATATAAAAGGGATAACGGTTACACAGTCTTATGGGCGTTTTCTTTACAACTCAAAGCATTTTTCACAGTTTCCTTCCGTCGTAGTCTATAGTGTCCTCTATGGCCACTGTTTCTCACTACTTCACCACAACCCAGCTTTAACGCTACAGTTCTGATAAACAAGTGTCATCTACTTATTCTGCGGGTTCTGCGTCCTTCCTTCCTTTTAAGGTGCCCATATGGCTGGTAATGCTGACGCTCTGGAACTCTCGCCCAGGATACTTTGCTTGTCCCATGTACTCAGTCCTGTTTTAGACCCGTTACCTTCCAGTGTTATAAGCTCGGGGTCTCATGGCTAGGCATCCTCTCCTATAACCCATTTCCGGAAGGTCACTCTGTCTCTTAGTCACTTATGCTGCGGATCTCACAATCCCTTTTCTTTGGTCTTCTCTCATTTCGGATCACCCCAGAATGCTGCACTGCTCACCTTGCACCGTTTGGACCACTTACTATGCACTCCAGACTATATCTGACTCTCTGAATTGAAAATGTCACTTTCCCTGTAACTCGGCCTGGGCTAGTCCCAAGCATTAACTCTATCCCCATGGTCAAACTACACATATTACCATCGCACATCACAATTCACATTATATCCCATCACATAACTTTAAATATTACATTTCACATTACATCACATAACAGTAAACTAGTTTCTTTAGAGGAAAACGTGAGCAGCATGTCCATATCCTTACACATGAACACGCGCAAACTGACTAAATGTCAGCAGCAGTCCATGTATTTCTACAGCAGTGACATACAAAAGGCTGCAATGACAAATATGTATTGCAATAGTTACAGACGTCTCCTCATAGAAGGAATCTTGCTATTTGCAATTGAGAACGAAAAAATTGCTTGGAAGAAGTGGATGTATAGACAATTGGCCAATATGACCTCGATTGGAATGGCAATAAAGCACGTTACACTGCCTGAATAGCAATTCACACTGCCAGCAATACTCCGATTTCTAGGAATTGTTTGTGCTGTCTCCTGCTCTAAAGAAAAATGGCCTTTCCCAGAGGAATATTCCATCTTGCTTGTATTAAATATTGGCAGACACACTTTTTTCCATGCTTTCCTTAATGCTGTTGTTGTTGGGACGCTCAGTGGCTGGGTGTGGAATCCTAGTGGGAATTAAAACTAACCCAATGAAGACTTTGTAGCGGTAAACAGATTTTCTGATGTACTATGAATGGTCTGTATTTAATATGGCTCCATCTGGTGCTGTATACAGTCATGGCCAAAAGTATTGAGAATGAGACAAATAGTAATTTTTCCAAAGTTTACTGCTTCATTTTTTGTAATGGCAATTTGCATATACTCCTGAATGTCAAAGAGTGATCAGCTTAACAGCAATTACTGTACTTGCAAAGTCAATATTTGCCCAGAAAATGAACTTTAACCCCCAAAACACATTTCAACATCATTGCAGTCCTGCCTTAAAAGGAGCAGCTAACATCGTTTTAGTGATTGATCCATTAACACAGGTGTGGGTGTTGATGAGGACAGGGCTGGCGATCAATCAGTCATGATTAAGTAAGAATGACATCACTGGACACTTTAAAAGGAGGCTGGTTCTTGGTATCATTGTTTCTCTTCAGTTAACCATGGTTATCTATAAAAAAAACACGTGCAGCCATCATTGCACTGCACAAAAATGGCCTAACAGGGAAGAGTATCGCAGCTACAAAGATTGCACCTCAGTCAACAATCTATCGCATCATCAAGAACTTCAAGGAGAGAGCTTCCATTGTTGTCAAAAAGGCTCCAGGGCGCCCAAGAAAGACCAGCAAGCGCCAGCACCGTATCTTAAAACTGTTTCAGCTGCGGGATCGGACTACCAGCAGTGCCGAGCTTGCTCAGGAATGGCAGCAGGCTGGTGTGAGTGCTTCTGCACGCACTGTGAGGTGGAGACTCTTTGAGCAAGGGCTGGTTTCAAGGAGGGCAGCAAAGAAGCCACTTCTCTCCAGAAAAAACATCAGGGACCGACTGATATTCTGCAAAAGGTACAGGGAGTGGACTGCTGAGGACTGGGGCAAAGTCATTTTCTCTGATGAATCCCCTTTTCGATTGTTTGGGACATCTGGAAAACAGCTTATTCGGAGAAGAAGAGGTGAGCGCTACCACCAGTCTTGTCTCATGCCAACTGTAAAGCATCCTGAAACCATTCATATGTGGGGTTGCTTCTCAGCCAAGGGAATCGGCTCACTCACAGTCTTGCCTAAAAACACAGCCATGAATAAAGAATGGTACCAGAATGTCCTCCAAGAGCAACTTCTCCCAACCGTCCAAGAGCAGTTTGGCGCCCAACAATGCCTTTTCCAGCATGATGGAGCACCTTGCCATAAAGCAAAGGTGATAACTAAATGGCTCATGGAACAAAACATAGAGATTTTGGGTCCATGGCCTGGAAACTCCCCAGATCTTAATCCCACTGAGAACTTGTGGTCAATCATCAAGAGACGGGTGGACAAACAAAAACCAACAAATTCTGGCAAAATGCAAGCATTGATTATGCAAGAATGGACTGCTATCAGTCAGGATTTCATCCAAAAGTTGATTGAGAGCATGCCAGGGAGAATTACAGAGGTCTTGAAGAAGAAGGGGCAACACTGCAAATATTGACTTGCTGCATTAACTCATTCTAACTGTCAATATAACCTATTGGTACTCATAATATGATTGCAATTATATTTCTGCATGTGATATAAACATCAGACAAACACTAATAAAAACCAGAGGCCAGCAGATCATGGGAAAATATCATTTTGATGTCATTCTCAAAACTTTTGGCCATGACTGTACACAGAGTTATGCTCCTGAAGCTTAAAGTGCAACCATCATTTTAACTTTTATTTCAGGAAATCAATAGTAGACATAAAAATAAGCAACATTGTAATATATCTCATCAGAGAAATCGGCTTCTTTCTCTCACAGAACTGATCAGTCATTATCAAAATTCTAAGGTAAAATCTGTATTCGGCGAGGACAGACTTTCCCATTACTGAGATAGAAGTGTATTCATAGCAGCTGCCATCTCCTATGTAGATAGGATGGGGAGGAGGAGGCTCTGCACAGATCCTCCCTCCTCCTATCTACATAGAATTGTATCCATCTGTCTTTTCTTCTGGATACACAAAAAGGAGTGCCCATTAAGCTCCCCTTCCCAAATGAATATTTTACTATGATTACCCACTATATACTGTATATTCAAAATAAAAACAAACAAACCTGTTTATTTGGATGTCTGTTTAGAACGGAGAGGAATGTGGAGTAACAGTTGGAGCAATCTGCCAAAGCCATGCAGCAATCATGGTAGAGAGAAAGTTTGCTTGAAAAAAACAAAACAAAACATTAGTGGTTTGTTTTTTTTGTTTATGCCAGTGTTTCAGAGAAAACTTAGATCTGGCTCTCTTCTCCCCGCACTGCTCCCGTTGATTGACAGGACTCTGCCATGTGTGTACATAGGGAGAGATCTGTCAATCACCGAAAATGGTGCTGGGAGTAGCTGGCTGGGGACGGCACCAGACTAATCTTAACTCTCTTCCCATGGTCCCTGACCAGATCTTTAAACTATGTTTTCTCTGAAACGTCGGAGCAAATATTAAAAGCATTTTTACTGCTTCCGGACCACCCATTAACTTTAAAATAGCTAGGCGGTCCTGCTCCTACTATGCTGTGACGTTCTAAAACCTCACTGCATAATAGTGCAGCAACATGCGATCGTGTAAGTGGGGGAGTAAGGATCTGGCTGTCACACACACCTGGAATCCTCATAGAAGAGGCAGAAACGGTTTATTACTATCTGTGCCTCCTTGATCCCTGTTGGCGCTTCCTCCCCCATACACAGCAGTCATGTGATCGCTCTATATTGGGACTGAGCAGGAGTTGCTGAGTCATAGGAGACATGCCCCCCAAAAGGTCTTTTATGACCTTATGGGGGGAATATAATGTGTAAAGTAAAATGATTGAATAAATAAAAGAAAAAAAGCAGTTAAAAAATAAATGAAAATGGAACTGTAAATCGCTGTTAGAAGCACCGCCTTTTTAAAAAAATAAACAAATATGTAGGATATATAAACATAATTGTTACAAAAGGGGAAACAATTTTTTAAATGTACTTTAGTGGTTATTTGTGGTCATGAAAAAATAAATTAAAAAAAAATGGGGAAAAGACACTGATTTCCCTTATTTTCTCACTGATTTTGCCAGATACTAGCAAAAAAATAAATAAAAAAAAGAATATGACAGTGACATAAAATGAAGCCCCATATATCATGCTACCCACCAACACCCCCCTGCAAAAATTACTTGAATATCTGAATGAGTGAAAATGTTTACAGCTCTTTAAACAGCATGTACGAAAGAAACCCAAAAATGAGCCTGGTCAGGAACAGGGTTAAATGGCCCAGTCTTGAACTGGTTAAACTACAGATAAGAAATCCTTGGTTCATCTACTCCTACAAGATGCCATGATTGGCGCTAACAGGCATTGTCTGTGTAGATTAGAATTCTGAGAACTAGATCGGTACATACCTTAGTATTCGTGAAACATTGGTGCATATATCTTTATCATCATTATAACAATCCAGTAAAACGCACAACTCCACTAAAGCATTCGTTGCAAGAAACTTTGGTCGTGACTGGGAGAGATCAGCAAGGTTCCTTAGTGTTGCAGTGAGCTGAGTGAAGATAAAACAAAATATGCCTTTTAAGACACTAACACTGACTTTAAATACAATTTGTGCAATATAATGTGATGTGTGGTTGGTGCAAACCACAATGAAAATAGATAATGAAAGACATACGATTTGAGGAGCTGGTATATTTCTCAGGAAATAAAAGAACACCAAAGAGAACTGTGTGCCAAGAATTAGGCCCAACACAGTGTTCTAAGTAGTGTTGATTAAAGCCCCACCATTCAATTTTGGCATAAAGTAATGAATGGTGATAGTAAAGACCAACCTTTCTGAAATCCGAAAAATACTCATTTTGTTGCTACCATCTGGTGCTCTATTGCTTCGCAATCATTTGTACCCTAACACACTCTTGGTTCCTATAAACACGCACCTTAGAAGGCTATTGTCAAGATTGGCAATCAAGGTATACAATGTTATGAGAAACAGACCTGAACAATCAGATGGCTCATATCAGAAGTACTTTGTGAGGTTGTGCTGAGTTGGATGATCTGCTTCATTAACTCTACTAGTATTTCCACTGCCTGTTTTTTGAGTAATTCATTGAGCAGCGCTTTATTCCCAGACAGGAACTTGATTGTCCCTAAACAATACAAGAAAGCCTCACTGTTGGCTTGAGCATTTTCATTCTGTAGGACCTCTAAAAGTACACCTGCAAGAAACATGAGCAATTCAGTATCAAAGCAAACACGGTAGGAAGATTATAAAGCAAGATATAGATACAAATACTTCTATGAAAACATTTATTTAGAGTACAAACCGTCTTTCTTGGAACATAATATGCACTTTTTAGCAAGAAAAAAATCTTACTAAAAAGTGTGCATTTCATACTCCGGAAACAGCTTCCTATAATTGAGTGGAAAGCTAATACAGCTTCCTCCTGATCACTGAGAGAACTATGCAGCGTGCAGTTCTTTCTCCCTGCCTGACACTAATCAGTCTGATCGGTGGAGGGAAGGAGAGAAAACTACCAGGACCTGCACACCCGTAAGGCTGTATTTATGCTGCAGGTCCTGGCTAGCGAAAGTACCTTTCAGGTTATGTGATTAGTCACATACCTGAAAGAAAGTTCAAAATATGGTAGTATATACACAGTGCGTGTGCGTATGTAAATGTAACAGAACTGCATGTGTGTGCATGTAGCACAGTTGTGCGTGTGCAAATCAGAGCTTTGTGTGTGCAGCAGAGCTATGTGTGTATATCTAGCAAAGCTTTGTGTGTGTATAAACAGCACAGCTAAGTGTACGTGTACTGCGCATGCAGCAATGTTGTGTATGCGTGTGCTGCAGATTACATACAATGGCCTCACTTCACCAAGACTGGTGCTTTGTATACATTTTGATGTAAATGCCCAAAACTGAAAAGAAAACACCAAAAAATGTGCTACTTTTCAAAGTGTTTTATGCCAGTTTTCTTGCGTAAACACTTTGATAAGTTGGGTGTGTTTGCTGTGAAGCTACACTTCTCGATATTGAAATTACAACACCTAGAAAAAAAAAGTTATGGAATTATAGAAGTTATGGTAGACATGTTTGTGATATGCAAATGAAAAAAAAACTGAAACAAAATTTTCAATATATCTTGATGTATTCAGTATAAAGTATGAGCACCACGCACAGAAATACACACACTTGTATGCTATCAATGAGGTTAGTAATGGTTGTCAGAGGAATGTTCTGCTACACGGAACACTTGGGCATGCAAATCACCAAGATCCCCTGCTGGCAGCTTCCTTTGTAATTGAAGACCAATGATGTCCCAGATGTGCTCCATAGGAGACAAGTCCTGAGACACTGCAGGTCATGATAGCACATTTATGTTACACAGACTGCTCAAAGTAGCATGAGCAATATGCAGTCTGGCGTTGTCAAGTTGAAAAACGGCTCCTTGAACACCTTGGAGAAATGACCGTACAACTGATTCCACCACTAAATCAATGTAACGCCGAGCTGTTAGTGTACCTAAAATGACTAAACTAGCAAGGTCCAGCTACCGTACATTATGCGGATCACTAAGTGCCATTCTTCTAATCAGACGATCTATCTGTGCAGAGGTTGTTGAGGGGCGTATATGTGATATTAAACATGCTGCAGAGAAACATTGACAATAGATCTATTACCTCCCTAATCTATATGAGTGCATTAAAATTAGTGGTATTAACCCCTCAACCTCTTTACACCTCCAAGGAAGTTTTAATTAGTGAGAATGTGTTTTTTTTATTTTCTGTTGTCTAAACCTGGGGTGTGTGTTATAGTAAGGTGCGTCCTGTAGTCTGAAAAATATGGTACATAACTGTTATGGTTTTAAAGACATGGCTTATTTACCCATCACACAAGTTCCTTTTCAGGTTCGAATGGATGTGCAACTTTCAATTAGGAACGTGAAAAGACAGTGATTATTCACCCTGAGATCATGATCACAGGGCTCCTGCTGTTTAACAGCATTCAATTCTCCATGCTAGCAAAAAATATAGCAAAGGGAATTGGAATTGAGCTCTGTCAGTGCTTTCAGGGCTAAATTAACTTGTTACATGCTACAGTTGATGGCAACCACTCCAGGTTTCTGTCACTCCATCGTTTCCCTGCAATGCAATCACGGGGAGCCTGAAACAAACTAAAGGACCTTTTTAAATGCTTAGGAAGCCTTTGCAGGTGTTTTTGTTAATTATTTCAATTTACTGAGATAATGACTTTTGTGTTTTCATTGGCTGTAAGCCATAATCATCAACATTAACAGAAATAAACACTTGAAATAGATCACTCTGTAATGACTCTATATAATATATGAGTTTCACTTTTTGTATTGAAGAACTGAAATAAATTAACTTTTTGATGATATTCTAATTTAGTGAGATGCACCTGTAATAATAGCAGGGTAGATAATGCTCAGCACTACAAAAGTAATGCGATGTATATTATCTGTGTGATCAAAGGATCACATGTTAAAAGTCCCCATGGGAAATTAAATATATATATATATATATATATATATATATATATATATATATATATATATATATATATATATATATATATATATATATATATATAATGTCTTTAGACAGAGTTGTTTGCTTTTTTAGATTAAACACCCAATAAAACACATTTTTGGTATTACCATGTCCATAACAGCCAGTACAATGAAAATATATCAATTATTTATCCCGCGATATGAACGCCAGCAAAAAAAAAAGAAGACAGATGAAAAACATGTATAGACTCCAAAAAGGTAGCAATAAAAATGCAAAATGTAAAACATAAGCTCTGCAAACAAAAACTTGAAAATGTTAAAATGTTGCAAATTTTTTTTTTATATATATCATTTTTGGGGGTATATGGGTATATATTAAAGAGATTTTCTTGAGAACGCAAAAAAAAAAAAATATAATAGAAAAAACAGTGTCGGAATTGCAGTATTTTTGTTCATTCCACCTAAAAAAAATGTAACAGTGAAAACTAATCTCTTTTCATGCAAAAAATACAGCTCTGTAGATGGAAAAATGGTGTCACAAATTTTTTTTATTTTTAAACAGCGTAGTTACTACAAAAAAGTAAAAGAAAAACATAAAACTATATACATTTAATATTGCCATAACCATGCTGACCCACAAAATAAAATGTTCATTTCATTTGTGCAGCAAATGAAAAGCATAAAATTAAAAAAAATATCAATTCGTAACAAAAGAATTGCTGTTTTTTTCCTATTTCTTCCCATAAAGAGTTAATAGAAGATAGACATTAAGTTGTATGTATACCAAAATGGTGCCAGCGACAAATACAACTCATTCCATAAAAAAGCCCTCATACAGCTAAATCAATAAAAAATAAAATAAAAATAAAAAAAAGATAGTTATGGCTCCTGGAATGTGTCAATGAAAAATAACACAAAAAAGAAAAAAGTGTGGATGTTAAGGACCGAAAAGGCCTTATTCTTAAGGGGTTAAGTTATCTCCTTAGAGCAGGGATGTCAAACTCAAGCACACAGAGGGCCAAAATGAAAAACTTGGACAAAGTCGCGGGCCAACCAGTATAAAGTATAATGGGCCTCACATAGTCCTCCATATAGTATAACGAGCCCACAAAGTCCTCCATACAGTATAATGGGCCTCACATAGTCCTCCATACAGTATAATGGGCCCCACATAGTCCTCCATACAGAATAATGGGCCCCACATAGACCTCCATACAGAATAATGGCCCCACATAGTCCTCCATACAGAATAATAGTCCCATAAAGTCCTCTATACAGAATAATGGGCCCCACATACTCCTCCATACAGAATAATGACCCCGCATAGTCCTCCATACAGAATAATGGCCCCACATAGTCCTCCATACAGAATAATGGACCCCACATAGTCCTCCATACAGTATAATGGACCCCACAAAGTTCTCCATACAGAATAATGGACCCCACATAGTCCTCCATACAGTATAATGGGCCCCACATAGTCCTTCATACAGAATAATGGACCCCACATAGTCCTCCATACAGTATAATGGACCCCACAAAGTCCTCCCTACAGAATAATGGACCCCACATAGTCCTCCATACAGTATAATGGCCCCCACATAGTTCTCCATACAGAATAATGGCCCCACATAGTTCTCCATACAGAATAATGGCCCCACGTAGTCTTCCATACAGAATAATAGGTCCCACATAGTCCTCCATACAGAATAATGGGCCACACATAGTCCTCCATACAGTATAATGGCCCCACATAGTTCTCCATACAGAATAATGGCCCCATGTAGTCTTCTATACAGAATAATAGGTCCCACATAGTCTTCCATACAGAATAATGGGCCACACATAGTTCTCCATACAGAATAATGGCCCCACGTAGTCTTACATACAGAATAACAGGTCCCACATAGTTCTCCATACAGAATAATGGCCCCACATAGTTCTCCATACAGAATAATGGCCCCACATAGTTCTCCATACAGAATAATGGCCCCACATAGTTCTCCATACAGAATAATGGCCCCACATAGTTCTCCATACAGAATAATGGCCCCACATAGTTCTCCATACAGAATAATGGCCCCACGTAGTCTTCCATACAGAATAATAGGTCCCACATAGTCCTCCATACAGAATAATGGGCCACACATAGTCCTCCATACAGTATAATGGCCCCACATAGTTCTCCATACAGAATAATGGCCCCACGTAGTCTTCTATACAGAATAATAGGTCCCACATAGTCCTCCATACAGAATAATGGGCCACACATAGTTCTCCATACAGAATAATGGCCCCACGTAGTCTTCCATACAGAATAATAGGTCCCACATAGTTCTCCATACAGAATAATGGCCCCACATAGTTCTCCATACAGAATAATGGCCCCAGGGGTGGTGGTTTGGGTGTAGCGGGCCAAATAAAACCATTCTGCGAGCCAGATTTGGCCCACAGGCCAGTGTTTCACGTGTATGCCTTAGAGTCATATCTTATTTTTCTGTCACGAAAGCGGTATGAGGGCTTTTTTTCTACAGGATGGGTTGTAGTTTTAAATGACACTATTAATTTTAGCACAAAATATACAGGCTGAAATAAAAAGAAAAAAAAAACAATTCTTCCGTTTTTTTTGGACCTTTTTTTTTAAAACATCAACTTAATGGTAAAAATGGCCTAGTAATTTTGTTCTAGGGGTCAATACGTCTAAGGTAATATCAAACTTATTTAAAAAATAAAACGTCAATTTCAAAAACTTGCAAAAAAAACCCTAGCTCAAGTCACCATATTCTGAGAGGCACAATTCTTCTATTTTTCTGGTGATAGAGTGTATAAGGGCTTGTGTTTTGTGGGATAAGCTGTAGTTTGTGTGACCAAAAAAAAAACAGCGATTCTGCCATTTCGATTTTTTTTACGTTCGGATTATACCATATGGGATAAATATTTTGATACTTTAGGCAACTACACATGTAACTATACCAATTGTGTTTTTTTTTTTAACAATTTATCTTCAGGAAAAAGAAAGGTGATTTAAACTATTTTGCTTTTTTATGTTTTTGTAAATGGCTTTAAACATGATAGTCTTTATAACACAAGGCAATGCTGCATAAGTATCGATTGTACAGCAAATGGGCCGATGGCAGACAGAATAGACGCCTCCCAGAATCTAACATCCTAAATGCTGCTGTCATGATTGACAGTAGGATCTAAGAGGTTTAGCTGCTAGTTTCAATTATTAGACTACATTCACATGATGAGTATTTGATTCATTTTTGATGTTGCAGATTTTATGCAGTTTTTCCGCTCCTTGTAGATACATTAGGTTACGTACATTTTTTTCATTGCATTTTTGAGTGAGTTATTTTACATGCGTTTTTGACGCAGTGGTTTTTGTCTCTTTTTGTAATGCCATGTTTTAAATTAGGCTGCTTTGTTTTTTATTCTTCCTGGTATTTGGCTTTGACATAACTTTAATTATACAGTCAAGTGTGCATTAAATGTGTTTTTAGTGCGTTTCCAGCCCAAGCTATAAGTGAGCGCGCTCAGCTCCCGAGCCTGCTTCATACATACAGTGCCTACATCTGTCTTACTTATGTGGCAGATGATTCCAAGGACATAACATTTCCTATTGGATCTAAGCTTTGTTTTTGTGCTTTCATTTTTTTTCTCGTAGTCTTCCAAGAGTCCCAAGTTTTCTTATTTTTTTCATTGACATAGCTCTCTCAGGGCTTGATTTTTGCAGGATGAGTTGTAGTTTTTAATGACACCATTTACTTTACCAGTTAAAGTAGTGAACTTGGGGAAAACAATTCTATGTGGTGTGAAAAAAATACAATTGACCAATTGTTGCTTGGTTTCGCTCTTACGGTGTTCACTTTGTTTTAAAAATGATCTGGTAACTTTATACTGCAGATGAGTGTGACAACAGAGATAAAAAAAAAAAAAAAAATTGGTTTGCGATGCGATTTTCTGAGAGCCACAACTTTTCATTAGTTTTTGCTGATGGAACTGTGTGAGGGATAGTTTATTGAGGACTAAGCATTTAGGGTTTTTTGATCACCTTTTACTCTAATTCCTGGAGGCAATGTGAACAAAAAACAGCAATTCTAGTTTTTTAATTCATTCATTTTTACAGCATTTACCATTAGCGATGAAAAAGCTTATATTTATTTCTTTACAGAATGGAAAAATGGATTAAACTATCTTTAATTTTTTTTTATTCCCATAGGACAAGGGTGGGGCAGATATAATTTGGTCAGGCCCTCATGCAGATCCAAAATTGCTGCAGTGCTTGAGCTGAGTACAATTTTCCAATTACCAGCCTTTTAATTATTCTGTACATTGCACACATAAATGAGTTCCAGCAGGATTGAACTTAAAACGGGATATTATGCTACATAACTAATGTGTAATATACATGCAATTTTTTTCTTAATTCATGTATTATCAAAATTTCTCTTTCTTTTCTTAGGTTTTATGTGCTGTTTTTAATATGAGTGTAAACCTGTCCTAAGTTTAGCTCTTTGCCTCCTTCAGGTGGTTTCTAATTAACTCATTATGCTGATTATGCTGCAACTTTAAAACCTCACTTTCCCTGTCTTCACTTTCACTAGACTGAGTTTAAGAACACACCAAGTTTTTGAAATACGTTCGGTTTTCTTTCTATTCTTCCTAACACTCTCTATCCCCAACTACACCCATTACCTTTTTGTGCATATATGCATGTAGCCTTCTACTGAACGCCGCCGTGGCACATACAACACTGGGTTTTTGAGGGCAGAGTTAGGATGTTGTACTCTTCTGGGCCACTCTTGCCTATGTAATGTATGCAGCAGTCGCAGTGTATCCTATGTGATGTATATACAGCAGTCTGTGTCTCTTATGTGATGTACAGTCATCGCCGAAAGTGTTGGCTCCCTTGAAATTGTTCCAGAAAATGAAGTATTTCTCCCAGAAAATTATTGCCATTACATTTTGTTATAAACATGTTTATTTCCTTTGTGTGTATTTTAACACAAAAAAAAGAAAAAAAGGCAAATTGGACATAATTTCACACAAAACCCCAAAAATGGGCTTGACAAAATTGATGGCACCCTCAACTTAATATTTTGTTGCACACTCTTTACAATAACTGCAATCAATCGCTTCAGTGCTTTGCTTCCATCCATTTCTGGGTGCTTCTTGAAGTATGTTTAGTGTGATTGTCCTGCTGGAAGACCCATTACCTAGAACGCAAACCCAGCTTTCTGATGCTGGGCACTACCTTGCAACCCCAAATCCTTTTGTAATCTTCAGATTTCATGATGCCTTGAACGCAGTCAAGACACTGTTATGACTGACAAAGCACATTCACAAGGGTAAAGTACAAATGAGGAAGACAAATACCTGAACCTGACAGATCCCTGTTCAGACTAGGAGAAAACCCTTCTCTGACCCTGGTCTGTCCCTGCCTGACTACGGAGGTTGGCACTCTAAGATAACATAATGGCGCCCCCACTCGACGGCGACTTCCCCTGAAGGTCCTTAGCAGCTCCTAGGATCGCTAGAGTAGCAGTTCCCTAAGGAGTAAATGAACCACACACTACAGCAAAGTGAGTGAATTGAACAAAGTCTATCACCAGCAGGAAACACCAGTAGGGAGAGGTATTTAAAGCTGCACCAAAAGGTGATAGGACAGAAAAACAGAGTCAATGAAAAATACCTGTTACCCAAAAGTGACAGAAACAAAGATAACAGAACTAAAACACCTAAAGAAAAGGTGTATCTGTTGTGGCTCAGCAGAAAGAGATGACGACCACAGAACACAGAATTAAGGGTTTGAATCCAGAAGCATGACAGGCACCCAATGTCAGCGGCAGCAAAACAACTCCAAAACATCTTTGAACCTCTACTATATTTGACTTTAGATACTGTGTTCTTTTCTTTGTAGGCCTCATTCCGTTCTGTAGAATGATGTGCATTACCAAAAAATGCTATCTTGGTCTCATCTGTCCACAAGATGCTTTCCCAGAAGGATTTTGGCTTACTCACGTACATTTTGGCAAACTGCAGTCTAGCTTTTTTATGTCTCTGTGTCAGCAGTGGGGTCCTCCTGGGTCTCCTGCCATAGAGTTTCATTTCATTCAAATGTCGACAGATAGTTTGCACTGAAACTGACGCACACTGAGCCTGCAGGACAGCTTGAATTTCTTTGGAACTTGATTGGGGCTGTTTATCCACCATCCGGACTATCCTGCATTATGACCTTTCAGCAATTTTTCTCAGCTGTGCACTTCGAGAGAGATTAGCTACAGCGCCATGGGTTGTAAACTTCTTGATTATGTTGCACATCGTTGACAAAGGAACATCAAGATCTCTGGAGAAGGACTTGTAACCTTCAGATTGTTGATATTTTTCAACAATTTTGGTTCTCAAGTCCTCAGACAGTTCTCTTATGCTCTTTCTATTCTCAATGCTTGATGTGGCACACACAGACACGCAATGCAAAGATTGAGTCAACTTATCCCCTTTTATCTGGTTTCAGGTGTGATTTTCATATTGCCCACACCTGTTACTTGCCACAGGGGAGTTTAAATCAGGGCCGGTGTCAGCACCCGGCGTACCAGAACAAGTGCCAGGGCCCTGGACCATCAGGGGGGCCCACTCATTATCGGGGCCCGGGCTGCTTCCCCGACATCTATGCAGGGCCGCCGGTGCTGTTCAAGCCCTGCTCTGCTTCATGCAGCAGCAGTCAGTGAGCGGTCAGTGTGCTGCTGCTCCACCAATCAGGCCCAGTGCTGCCACTTTCAAGACATGGCCGCGCGCTGTGCGCAGTGCGGCTGTGTCTGGTAGTAATGACACGCAGGGGCGACACTGCGCCTTTAAATTGTGCTTGTGTGTCGCAGCTGCCGCGTCATTACTACCAGACACAGCCGCACAGAGCACAGCGCGCGACCATGTCTGGAAAGTGACAGCACTGGGCCTGATTGGTGGAGCAGCAGCACACTGACTGCACACTGCTGCTGCTGCTGCATGTAGCAGAGCAGGGCTTGAACAGCAGCGGCGGTCCTGCACAGATGCCGGGGAAGCGGCCCGGGCCCTGGCGGCGAGTGGGCCCCCCTGATGGTCCAGGGCCATGTGACACGCCTGAGGCCCGGCACTGCCACATGACTGAGGAGCTGGATGGGACACAGACCAGGGGGCAGGTGAGCGAGCTTCCCAAATCCCCATATAAAAAATATTTCTTATGTGTGTGTGCATGTATGATGTGAATGTCTGTGTATGTCAGTGTGTATGACTGTGTATATATATTTATGTCTGTCTTATATGTGTTTTTAAGAATGTGTTCAAATATGTATGTGTATGTATCTGTGCGTGTCTGCATATTGTGTGTGTATATCTGTGTACCATGTTCATGTGTGTATGTGTGTGCATGCCTGCGTACCGTGTGAATGCGCATGTCTGCGTATTGTGTGCGCGTCTGCGTATTGTGTGCGCGTGTCTGCGTATTGTGTGCGCGTGTCTGCGTATTGTGTGCGCGTGTCTGCATATTGTGTGCGCGTGTCTGCATATTGTGTGCGCGTGTCTGCATATTGTGTGTGCGTACTGTGTGTGTGTGTGTGCGTACTGTGTGTGTGTGTACTGTATGTGTGTGTGCGTGTCTGCGTACTGTGTGTGTGCGTGCATATTTGCATATGTGAAGGATGAGGTGGCAGGCTGGGCCCTGTGTTGTATACCTATATTTCTCCGCCGTATCTGTGCATCATGAATCGTGGTATGTGCTAAAGGGGCCCACTGAGACTCTTTCGCCCGGGGCTGACAAAAACCTGGAGCCGGCCCTGGTTTAAATGAGCATCACAAGCTTGAAACATAGTTGTTTACCCATATTTTTGGAAAGGTGCCAACAATTTTGTCCAGCCTCTTTTTAAGGTTTAGTATGAAATTATATCCAATTTGCATTTCTTTCTCTGTATTTTTGTGCTGTTCCAATCCAAATGAAATAAACCTGTGTATAACAAAACATGTGTAATTGCAATAATTTTCTGGGAGAAATACTTTATTTTTTGGAACAATTTCAAGGGTGCCAACACCATGACTGTATATACAAGTGTCTCAGTGAATCCCATGTGATGGGTATACAGCAGTCTCAGTGTCTCCTTTGTAATGTATATACAGCAGTCTCAGCCCATCCTATATGATGCATACATAGCAATTTTAATGTCTCCTATCTGATGTATATACAGTTTGGTCCAGAAATATTTGGACAGTAACACAGGTTTTGGCATTTTAGCTCTTTACCCAAACATATTCAAGATACAGCTATATAATCAATATGGGCTTAAAGTGCAGACTCTCAGCTTTAATTTGAGGGTATTCAGATCTAAATTGGAATAAGGGTTTAGGAATTACGGCTCTTTAATATGTAGCTGCCTCTTTTTCAAAGGGACCAAAACTAATTGGACAATTCTCTCAAAAGCTTTTTAATGGGCTGTATGGGTTTTTCCCTTGTTAATCCAGCACCAATAAAGCAGGTAAAAGGTCTGGAACTGATTCCAAGTGTGGCATTTGCATTTGGAAGCCGTTGCTGTGAACCCAAAACATGCGGTCAAATGAGCTCTCAATGGAAGTGAAACAGACCATCATTAGGCTGAAAAAAAAGAAGAAATCCATAGAGATATAGCAGAAATGTTAGAAGTGCCCAAATCAACAGTTTGGTATATTTTGAAAAAAAAAAAACTAGTAAGCTTGAGAACTGAAAAAGGCCTGGATGTTCACAGAACATAACAGTGGTGGATGATCGCAGAATCCTTTCCATAGTGACAACATCCACCCAAGTGAAGACCCAAGTGAAGACCACTCTCCAGGAAGTAGGAGTTTCAGTATCTAAGTCTACCAGAAAGAGAAGACTTCATGAGTGCAAATACAGAAGGCTCACTACAAGGTGCAAACCATCAGCCTTAAAGATAGAAAGGCCAGATTACTTTGCCAAAAACATCTAAAGAAGCCAGCCCAGTTCTGTTAAACCATTCTTTGGACAGATGAAACTAAGATCAACCTGTACCAGAATGATGGGAAGAAGAAAATATGGAGAAGGCTTGGAATGGCTCATGATCCAAAGGACACCACATCCTCTGTAAAACAAGGTGGAGGCAGTGTCATGACATGAGCATGCATGGCTTCCAATGGTACTGGGTCACTAGTGTTTATTGATGATGTGACTGAAGACAGAAGACGCTGGATGAATTTCGAAGTGTACAGGGCGATACTTTCTGCTCAGATTCAACCAAACTCAGCAAGGTTCATTGGACAGCGCTTCACAGTACAGATGGACAATGACCCAAAACATACTGCGAAAGCAATCCAGCAGTTTTTTAAGGCAAAGAAGTGTAATATTCAGCAGTCTCCGTGTATCCTATGTGATGTATTCAGCAGTCTCAGTGTATCCTACATGACGTATACAGCAGTCTCAGTGTATCCTATGTGATGTACAGCAGAGTCTTCATGTATCCCATGTGCAGGGCCAGTTTTAGACAAAGTGGGTCCTTAGGCAAAAGTTAAATGTGCTAACATATTACCCCATCACAGAAACATTTAACTTTTACTCAAGCTGATTTCAGACCGTTAAACGAGCGTGATCGACTATATTGAAGTCATTCAGCGCTTGTTTATCAGCCTCTTTACACAGGCTGAAAAAAAATTATAGGTACAAAATGATCTTTAACAGATCATTCTGTCCCCATACAGTATTTTGTAATCAGCAGCACATCTCCTGTTTGCACGGAGCGATGTGTTGCTGAGAACAATGACTTTTGTTCCAACATAAACAATCCAAATCACGCAATAAATCAGCATCATTATGCTTGTTCATTGGATTATTGCTGACATGATTACACCTCTGAATGCTCATCTGTGCCGCCGGTATTTATAATTGTGACTAATTTCCACAAACATTTTTACACACTATATGTGACACATATGTATACAGAGCGCAAACACACATTTAAAATATATACAGAGCACACACCCCAATATGTATACACAAATCACACACACACACGTACATATAAACAGAGGACGCACACACGTATGCACATACGACACACATGTACACAAAGCACAGAGTGCATATACACATGTATACCCAGAGCACATATAAACAGTAAAAAATACTTATGTATACCCAGTACACACACTTATACACAGGGCACACACACATACACTGAGCGCACACACATTTACATAGAGCACATACACACCTGTATACACAGAGCACAGACACACCTGTATACAGAGCACGTATATACACACATACCCTTGTACACACAGAGCACATGCACACTTGTATGTACAGAGTACGTACACACGTATATACAGAGCATATTCACAAACACATATATACACTGCTCAAAAAAATAAAGGGAACACTCAAATAACACATCCTAGATCTGAATGAATGAAATATTCTCATTGAATACTTTGTTCTGTACAAAGTTGAATGTGCTGACAACAAAATCACACAAAAATCATCAATGGAAATCAAATTTATTAACCAATGGAGGCCTGGATTTGGAGTCACCCCCAAAATTAAAGTGGAAAAACACACTACAGGCTGATCCAACTTTGATGTAATGTCCTTAAAACAAGTCAAAATGAGGCTCAGTATTGTGTGTGGCCTCCACGTGCCTGTATGACCTCCCTACAATGCCTGGGCATGCTCCTGATGAGGTTGCGGATGGTCTCCTGTGGGATCTCCTCCCAGACCTGGACTAAAGCATCCGCCAACTATTGGACAGTCTGTGGTGCAACGTGATGTTGGTGGATGGAGCGAGACATGATTTCCCAGATGTGCTCAATCGGATTCAAGTCTGGGGAACGGGCGGGCCAGTCCATAGCTTCAATGCCTTCGTCTTCCTGGAACTGCTGACACACTCCAGCCACATGAGGTCTGGCATTTTCCTGCATTAGGAGGAACCCAGGGTCAACTGCACCAGCATATGGTCTCACAAGGGGTCTGAGGATCTCATCTCGGTACCCAAAGGCAGTCAGGCTACCTCTGGCGAGCACATTGAGGGCTGTGCATCCCTCCAAAGAAATGCCACCCCACACCATTACTGACCCACTGCCAAATCGGTCATGCTAAAGGATGTTGCAGGCAGCAGATCGCTCTCCACGGCGTCTCAGGACTCTGTCACATGTGCTCAGTGTGAACCTGCTTTCATCTGTGAAGAGCACAGGGCGCCAGTGGTGACTTTGCCAATCCTGGTGTTCTGTGGCAAATGCCAAGCGTCCTGCACGGTGTTGGGCTGTGAGCACAACACCCATCTGTGGACGTCGGGCCCTCATACCACCCTCATGGAGTCGGTTTCTAACCGTTTGTGCAGACACATGCACATTTGTCGCATGCTGGAGGTAATTTTGCAGTGCTCCTCCTGTTCCTCCTTGCACAAAGGCGGATGTAGCGGTCCTGCTGCTGGGTTGTTGCCCTCCTACGGCCCCCTCCACATCTCCTGGTGTACTGGCCTGTCTCCTGGTAGCGCCTCCAGACTCTGGACACTACACTGACAGACACAGCAAACCTTCTTGTCACAGCTCGCATTGATGTGCCATCCTGGATGATCTGCACTATCTGAGCAACTTCTGTGGGTTGTCGAGTCCGTCTCATGCTACCACGAGTGTGAAAGCACAACCAACATTCAAAAGTGACTAAAACATCAGCCAGAAAGCATTGGTACTGAGATGTGGTCTGTGTTCCCCACCTGCAGAACCACTCCTTTACTGACTGTGTCTTGATAATTGCCAATAATTTCCATCTATTGTCTATTCCATTTGCACAACAGCAGGTGAAATTGATTGTCAATCAGTGTTGCTTCCTAAGTGGACAGTTTGATTTCACAGAAGTTTGAATATATACTGTATATATATATATATATATATATATATATATATATATATATATACACATATATATATATATATACACATACATATATATATACACATATATACATATATGTATATGTATATATATATATATATATATATATATATATATATATATATATATATATTACAGTACAGACCAGAAGTTTGGACACACATTCTCGTTTTCTGTATTTTCAAGACTTTGAAAATTGTACATTCACACTGAAGGCATCAGAACTATGAATTAACACATGTGGAATTATATACTTAACAAAAAAGTGTGAAACAACTGAAAATATGTCTTATATTCTAGGTTCTTCAATGTAGCCACCTTTTGCTTTGATGACTGTTTTGCACACTCTTGGCATTCTCTTGATGAGCTTCAAGAGGTAGTCACCGGAAATGGTTTTCACTTCACAGGTTTGCCCTGTCAGGTTTAATAAGTGGGATTTCTTGCCTTATAAATGGGGTTGGGACCATCAGTTGTGTTGTGCAGAAGTCAGGTGGATACACAGCTGATAGTCCTACTGAATAGACTGTTAGAATTCGTATTATGGCAAGAAAAAAGCAGCTAAGTAAAGAAAAACGAGTGGCCATCATCGCTTTAAGAAATGAAAGTCAGTCAGTCTGAAAAATTGGGAAAACTTTGAAAGTGTCCCCAAGTGCAGTTGCAAAAAACATCAAGTGCTACAAAGAAACTGGCTCACATGAGGACCGCCCCAGGAAAGGAAGACCAAGAGTCACCTCTGCTTCTGAGGATAAGTTTATCCGAGTCACCAGCCTCAGAAATCACAGGTTAACAACAGCTTAAATTAGAGACCAGGTCAATGCCACACAGAGTTCTAGCAGCAGACACATCTCTACAACAACTGTTAAGAGGAGACTTTGTGCAGCAGGCCTTCATGGTAAAATAGTTGCTAGGAAACCACTGCTAAGGACAAGCAACAAGCAGAAGAGACTTGTTTGGGATAAAGAACACAAGGAATGGACATTAGACCAGTGGAAATCTGTGCTTTGGTCTGATGAGTCCAAATTTGAGATCTTTGGTTCCAACCACCGTGTCTTTGTGCGACGCAGTAAATGTGAACGGATGGACTCTTCATGCCTGGTTCCCACCATGAAGCATGGAGGAGGAGGTGTGATGGTGTGGGGGTGCTTTGCTGGTGACACTGTTGGGGATTTATTCAAAATTGAAGGCATACTGAACCAGCATGGCTACCACAGCATCTTGCAGCGGCATGCTATTCCATCCAGCTTGCGTTTAGTTGAACCATCATTTATTTTTCATCAGGACAATGACTCCAAACACACCTCCAGGCTGTGTAAGGGCTATTTAACCAAGAAGGAGAGTGATGGGGTGCTATGCCAGATGACCTGGCCTCCACAGTCACCAGACCTGAACCCAATCGAGATGGTTTGGGGTGAGCTGGACCGCAGAGTGAAGGCAAAAGGGCCAACATGTGCTAAGCATCTCTGGGAACTACTTCAAGATTGTTGGAAGACCATCAAGAGAATGCCAAGAGTGTGCAAAGCAGTTATCAAAGCAAAAGGTGGCTACTTTGAAGAACCTAGAATATAAGACATATTTTCAGTTGTTTCACACTTTTTTGTTAAGTATATAATTCCACATGTGTTAATTCATAGTTTTGATGCCTTCAGTGTGAATGTACAATTTTGATAGTCATGAAAATACAAAAAAAATCTTCAAATGAGAAGGTGTGTCCAAACTTTTGGTCTGTACTGTATATATACACACACACACACACACACACACACACACACACACACACACACGCACACGCACATGTATAGACAGGGCACATTCACACACATGTATACAAACACACACTATAAATGACTGACCAACAGGTTTCCTCCTGTTCAGGTCTTCTAGACAGGTTGTGAATTTCCTGCTTCCTTTGACCCCACATCAGCAATGCAGCTCTTTCTCTTCCAGTCTGCTCTGTCGATGGGGCGTCACAGTTGACATCATACTGATTAACAACTGGCGCCCTGCAGTTAGGCGGTGGAGAGCTGGTTGTTAATCAGCATGACATTGGCAGTGATGCCCTCTCGACAGAGCAGACCAGAAGAAAAGAAGTTGCTCTGCCAATGTTACCAGAAGCAGGAGCTATTAGGCTATGTGCCCACGTTGCGGAAATGAAGCAGAAAATTTCTGCTTCATTTCTGCATGTCCTTTCCCGGAAAAACGCATGCGGAATTTCGCAAGCGTTTATCGCGCGTTTTCGACATGGGGAATTGCCTTGCGTTTTTTATTGCATTGCAAAAGAAATTCCGCATGCGGAAACGCAAAATTAATTAACATGCTGCGGATTTTTGTGCGCATCAAAAACGCTGCGGAAAAATCCGCAGCATGGGCATAGAACTTGCAGAAACTCATTGGGGATCATGGGGTGCAGATTACCAAGCGTTTTACAAGCGTTTCCGCTGCGGAAATTCCGCATCAAATACGCTTGTAAAACGCTATGTGGGCACATACCCTTAAAGTGCATTCAGTTGTTAAATCAGTTTTAAATAACCATTATGCCGTCCAATTTCTTTTACAGTTTTGACCACAAACAAGCTATAGCATGTGCCTGGAGTACTGTTATATTTTCACAACATAATTAGTATTAATGCTCCATGGTAATTTGGTTGACTGGGTTCAGCTTGGGGCAAGTTTGTGCATAGATGGCTTTAATCTCCATTTGCAAATGGTATGTTAATTTTCTTTAAAATCAGGTGAAAGTTTGCATCCCAGTGCTCTAATAAAGCTGTGACAAACAAGATGTCATACTATGTTAAAAAGACCTGACATACTAGCATTTCTGTGAAAAATAGAGAAGAATAAAATAGGAATAAATGATCTCACCCATCATGTTATCGCTTTGGAAGAGGCAATCATTATTCTCGCTTCTGCTTATTTTAAATACGAGCTTGCAGATGTTTAACAGGTTTCTGCCACTTACTCTCAACTGGGCCAAAAGAAACAAAAACATAAATCACAGAATGAGGGAAAATAATCAACAGAAGACAGAAATGTGTACATATGAATCATAGTATTAGACAATGACTAATCAGATTTCATTGCACTAAAGGAGCATTTACACTGCAAGATAATTGTGAACGAGTGTTGTCAAAAATGCTCATTTAACTATTATCTTGCCGTGTAAACAGGCTGCCGACCACCAAACAAAACGCTCATTCATCAGGTGAAATGACCTTATATACAGCATAAAAGATCATTTGTTCTCAACGGAGCATCATCCCGTATCAAGAAGGTTTGTTCTGCAGAGAACAATGGCAGCCGATGAGCAGTGAGCGATCTAGTATAGATTGCTCAGTGCGCATTGCTTCACTCTGGTCTGCCTGTGTAAACAGGCATTCCAAGGATCAGTAAAAGCTTACTGATGAGCAGTCGTATTGTATTGCCGGTTGGTCTATGTAAACGGACCCCTACTGTCACTTTACAAAATAGTTTCCTTTGAGTAAAGGTTTGTTTACAAGGACCAACCTGGGGCACTAAACAAGCAGCTGCTTGTTTGCTGAACGGCGGTCGTTTCATGGCAAGCAGACCGCGTTTACAATGCATGCAAAACGATCAGTAGTAGACCTTTGTGCTCATAGGCGGTTATTGTTCTAGGAAGGACACTGCACCGCCAAAAGATCGTTTCACCCGACAAATGAGCATTTTAATCCTTCGTCAGATGCCACACAGCTTCCTAATAATGTGTGAAAATCGAAAACGAGCATTCCTAGGCTTATTGCCGATAACTGTGCCGTTTTTAAATCAGATAATTTTTATTAACAGTTTTCAAATACAAAGCAGTACATATACAACAAGAGAAACACCTCCACTTCATTTCTCCCACCTTCATCCCAACACGTTATGCACAACAAATCTCACTATCAATATAAAAGAAACATGGCTAACCGAATGGCTAAGATGTCGGTATCCATTTTAGTACAAGTAGCTCTATTTAGAAAGCTTTGATGTAGTCTTGAGGTCCTTGAATTGTTGAGCATCACCCCTACTAGGACCAACATTGCTATCTTTATGAGAGTCTGAGAACCCATGGATTCCTCCATGGGACCTCACAAACACATCACAGCATAAATAACCTTTTCACAGGCTCATTTCACAATAATATAATTTAATGTAGAAATATCCTGTTCTTGAACAGCTCAAAAGTTGCTAACCTTGGAGAATTTCACCAGGTGGTCCAGATTTTTTCATAGTGAAGCGGTCTGCCTCTTTTAAGGTATACACTTTTTTCCATCAGGATTAACCTTGTTAATGAATTATCTGCGTGTAGACGGAACATCTGACAACCAATGTGAAGCAATCAATTTTCTTGCAGCATGCAGAAGTCTAGCGAACATCATTTTCCCATGTTCATCCGCAAATATCTCATTTACATACCCTAAAATGCATATTATAGGGTCTCTACTCACTGTCAACCCAATTACTAGATGAATTAAATTTAAGACTGTGGTCCAAAACATCTGTAAGCAAGGGCAAGTTCACATCATGTGTAGAATATCTGCCTATTCTGTAATACATCTGGGACATCTTGGAGTCCATACACAAATCCGCCTTATATACATCCATAGTTTTGTATACTGTACAGTATATACACCGACAAGCAAAAGAGTAACAATGTTTTGAACTTTTGATTTTCAGGCTCCATATCACACCATCCACTACTGCTCCGAACGTGAGACTACCATCATTTTATACAAAAATCGTCTTGGCTATCTCATACATAAATTTGACTTGCAACTATTTAGCCTTTGATTAGCTATGCAGATTCTTGTCATGTCACTGCATTGTTACAGTTTTGCTCCTGGTGGTGGAAAATCTTTTTCTTTCTGTGTACTACAAACTGTACTCACATTCCCTAATAGCTCAGTATGTTATTAGGTTGATTCCCAAGCGAAAAGTCACTGGTTTGAAGAGAGGAGGAGCCATGAAGATTTCCCAAAAAAAGAGAAACAGCAACATCAAGCTCATCGATTACGGTCTCTCGGCCAAGAAAATTGCCTAACTGCATCATGTGAGTGCTTGACAGTTGGAAGAATACAAAATGAAGTCCGTCCATCCATTCAAAAGCTAAGAGGTGGACGTCCAGGCAAAATATCAGAGTCAACAAGTCGACTCAACAAGATCTATCAGCTCTGGAGCAACAAACACAGCAGTGGAGGTGGGTCGTATGTTTCATAATAATGAGATCACAGTTGTCCATGCAGGCACCATACGATGCATGTTACACAAGTCTGGAATGGTGGCCCCAAAAAAGGTGAAGAAGCATAGACTTCAATATAGTCATAAGAAGCGTCGGCTCGAGTTTGCAAATAAAGTACAACAAGTGGACAGTAGATTGGAAACGGGTGATTTGGAGTGATAAGACGAAAGTCAATAGACTAGGCTGTGATGGGTGCAAATGGGTCTGGAAGAAACAAGGGGAAAAGGGGCAAACGGATCGAGAAATTTAAGGAACTGTCAAGTTCAGTGGAGTAAGCCTGATGATATGGGGTTGTTGCACAGCCAAAGGTGTTGGATACTTGACCAGGATCAATGGCGGTCTCAATGCTGAGCTATATGTGAGTATCCTACAAGACAATTTACTTCGAACACTTGAGTACTATGGTTCAATGACAATGATGTAGAGGTGCTGAATTGGCCCCCACAGTCCCCAGACCTCAACCCAATCGATCACTTGGGGGTAGACTTGAAAGAAAAAACTGTATACATACCCAAGTGACGTCTCTAGTTGAAGTAATTCATCTTCACCCGGCGCAAACTGCTATCACTTCTTCCAGCCAGGACTAGACTCTGCAGAAAATAACACACATTCATCTATAACTGATCGCTTCTAGAACACATTCCCCACTTTTGTTCCCTGCTTCTACACTGCGCCAGATGAAGAAAAAAAGCAACATAGTGCCGCCCTGCACAGTAACAGGACCTCCCTTTTGTTCCCGCCATGGAAAACTGTATCCTCAAAAGTAAATTATATGACAGCAGTAATATTGTCCCCTAATTTGTCCCTACAATAATTATGTCCCCCCATAAAGCAATAATCTGTGTTTCTCATTATGGCCCCCATACAGTAATTATGTGACCCATCCTGGCACCTTCCTGTAATAAAGTCCCTCATCCTCTAATAATTTCTTCCATCCTGCTCACCTTCTGTAATAATGTCCCCCATCCTTGGCCCCTTCCTGTAATAATGACCTCCATCCTGACCACTTTATGTAATAATGTACCCCATCCTGGTCCCCATGTCCTACATCCTGGTTCCCATATGTCCTCCATCCTGGTCCACATACAGTGACGACCAAAAGTTTTTCTTTTTTCTTTTTTTAAAAGTGTGATTACTTGTGTCTGGTTGTTGTGATGCCATTTTCCTGGTGATTTTAGTAAATCAGACGCAAATGCTTATCAGCTATAAAAGGCAAAAATTGTGTTTGATATTGTTTTATCCCCTTATGTGTTAGTTATCAACATTTGCTGGGCCAAATGTTTTGCATATTCTGTCACAGGAATTTTGCCTAATTTTTTTTTTTTTATTTATGTGCGTGTATGTGTGTGTATTTTTATGTTAAAATATGGCAAAGACAAAGTCAAATTTATCACCAGATGTCAGGAAGCTTATTACTCTGAGAGTGAAGTCAGGCAAAAGCCAAAAAGAGGTAGACAAGGAATTCAACTGTTCTCAGAGTCAAGTGTCACGTATATTAAAGAAAGAAAAAGAAGGTTATGGAACAGCTGAAAAACCTAGAAGTGGACGACCACGGAAACCGTCCTCCAGAGTTGATCACATTATTAAGAAAAAATCTGTATCTGAGTGTTACGCTCGCGCCCGGACTGACTGGCGTGAGCGTGATTAGTGATCCCACTGTACCATGAACCGAGGAGTGCCTGGAGGGGAGTAACTAAGTATCAACCCGATCCGACCAAGGTCGCACGGCGGCTAGTCGACTCCGTGGACCAAGGAGGAACCGAGCAGAGGGACTAGGTGCGACTCCAGGTCAGACCCCGGTCACAGTTGTTGACCGACACCGGGGAATGCAGGAACAGGCAGGTTAGACTGGCATACAGGCAGGTGGGTATTGGCAAGTACGGCTGGTATGCAGACAGGTGGGTACTGGCAAGTACGGCTGGTATGCAGACAGGTGGGCACTGGCAAGCACGGCTGGTATGCAGACAGATGGGCACTGGCAAGCACGGCTGGTATGCAGACAGGGAGATACTGGCAAGCACGGCTGGAGTGCAGACCGGGAGGTACTAGCAGGTTGGAGCGCAGGCTGGATAGGGTCCAGTACAGACTGGGAGACAGGTACAGAGACGCAGATGCGGTAGACAAGCAGAGTAAAGCGAAACCGCCGGAGCGGAGGACAAGGCAGAGCAGAGGGGAACTGCTGGTGCAGTGAGCAAGCAGAGCGGAGCGAAAACCGCAGGTGCGGTGGGCAAGGCAGAGCAGAGCGGAACCGCGAGAGCGGTGGACAAGGCAGAGCAGATAGAAACCGCAGGTGCGGTGGACAAGGCCGAGCAGAGCGGAACCACCGGAGCAGTGGGCAAGGCAGAGAAGAGAGAAGCCGCCGGAGCGGTGGGCAAGTCAGAGCAGAGAGAAACTGCTGGTGCGGTGAGCAAGGCAGAGCAGAGAGAAGCTGCCGGAGCGGTGGGCAAGGCAGAGCAGAGAGAAGCCGCCGGAGCGGTGGGCAAGGCAGAGCAGAGAGAAGCCGCTGGAGCGGTGGGCAAGGCAGAGCAGAGAGAAGCCGCCGGAGCGGTGGGCAAGGCAGAGCAGAGAGAAGCCGCCGGAGCGATGGGCAAGGCAGAGCAGAGAGAAGCCGCTGGTGCGGTGAGCAAGTCAGAGCAGAGAGAAGCCGCCGGAGCGGTGGGCAAGTCAGAGCAGAGAGAAGCCGCCGGAGCGGTGGGTAAGGCAGAGCAGAAGGAAGCCGCCGGAGTGGTGGGCAAGTCAGAGCAGACAGAAACTGCCGGAGCGGTGGGCAAGACAGAGCGGAGAGAAACCGCAGGTGCGGTGGACAAGGCAGAGAGGACAGGGCTCTGTTCACATGGAACAGACTGGAAAATACAGAAAGATATGGAGGAAGGGAAAAGGGACAAGCAGAACCAGATACACACAAGGTATTTCCTATGAACTAGCGAGTGGACACAAAACTCACAAACAGAAGTACAGAGACAACGAGTTGGAGTTAGGTGCAGGTTCAGATACTGCAGGAAAAGGGAAGGTACGGACATAGAGACAAACAGGTAACAGGCTAGGATACAGTTGAGACAGGAACTGCTACTGCAATGAGATACAAGAACGAGCCTGGGTATACAGCCCCCAGAATGGCGGGACAGACTGGAAGTCAGAGATAACAGGCCTGGGTATACAGCCCCCAGAGATGGCGGAAAAGGACAAGAAGTCACAGATAACAGGTCTGGGTATGCAGCCCCCAGAGATGGCGGAAACAGACAAGAAGCAGAACTGGACCTGGCAACTTCAGAGTCAAGGAGCACACTGAATGTTAGTGTTGCTCAGGCACCTCCTACTGGGTAGAGGGGGTTTAAATATCCAGTGACTCACAGCAATAGGCTGGAGACGCATTAGGGGTGCGCCCACAGCAGCTATAAGAATCAGGAAGTAACAAGGCCGCAGCCCTAAGCAGTCAGTCAGGAGACATGCACACCGCATGAACTGGAGCAAGATTTGCAGGCTGGACTGACAGGTAAGATTGCGATCTTGCATAGTGGGAGGTGGTGCACTATGCAAGTACGCAGCCAGGGATGTTACACTGATGTCCATAAAAGTGCTGTACAGATTTTGCACGAAATGAATGAAGAATATGGGGTCAAAGTGACTCGTCAAACTGTGGTGTGATGTCTAAGAGAAGTAGGGTTCAATGCACGAGTTCCAGTCAAGAAGCCTTTCATCTTTGCAAAGAACCGGAAGGTTCGACTTGAGATTGCCAAAGAACATAGCAAATGGAAAGAGACAGATTGGTCTAAGGTATTATGGTCAGATGAATCCAAGTTCAATCTGTTTGGTAGTGATGGCAAGCACTATATATACCGCCCAGTTGGAAAACGTAATGATGTAAGGTACCAAACACCTACAGTGAAACATGATGGTGGCAATGTCACGGTTTGGGGCTGCTTTTCTGCATCTGCCATTGGCCTGCTGCATAGAATTGATGGAAATATGAATGCTACCATGTACAAGGATATACTGGAGAATGTAATGCTGCCACATGGTAAAACCAAAGTAAGCAGGGGATGGAAATTCCAGCAAGACAATGTTCCTAAGCACACATCCAATTGGTTAGCAAAGAAAAATGTTTGCCTGTTGCAATGGCCAAGCCAATCACCTGATTTACAACCTATAGAGCACCTCTGGGATGAGTTAGGGTGACGAGTTGAAGCTTCAATGCCCCGTCGGTGTGGTGCAGTAATTAAAGGGAGAGGTTATCCTAAAAAATACTAAGTTATGGCATTGTAAAACATTTGTCAGTCAGCTTTCTTTAATTAAATGGCCATACCTAGCATTTTAGTTAAAATTAACGTCTTGCATGATGACAACTACATGCACTTTTAATTCATCACCAGGAAAATGGTATCACAAAAACCAGACAGAAGTAATCACACTTTTTTTTAAAAAAAGCAAAACTTTTGGTCATCACTGTATGCCCCTAATTCAGGTCCCCAAATGTCCCTCATTCAGGTCCCCATATTGCACTCTTCTGTAAGAAAATAAAATAAAAAGATTCTTCTTACCTCTCCGCAGTTTCTGCTTCATTGGTGGAAAGGACGGGCCAGCGTATGGCAGTAACGTCATAGGCCTGCGATGTGCGCGCCGATGTCAGCTGTCTGCCTTTGATAGGCTGGTGGCTATTTTATCTACTACAGTGCAGGAAGGGCTTCCTGACTAAGGGCGCAGTAGTTGCCAGAAACGCATCAGAGTGTGACTTACCATCATCATGTTGAACCTTTTAACCTTATGGATATAAATAAAGCTTGAAGATTTTATTTGGATGTGCCTATCCCCCTTTGTTTTCCTTTGGATGTTTTCTGTGGGTCAGCAGCTATGGACATGGCACTCACTATGATGAAGGCAGGCTCGTATTGATTTAAAGTATGGTGAGCACTTTTTTTCTTTTTTCTTTTCTCTTTTCAGGACTTACTTTACAGAATTTCTGATATTAGGAGGATGGATGGAATATATGACAGCTGTCCTGAATTCAGGGGTTGAATTATTTGAGTCAATTTGGGCGCCGTGGGATTATTTTTGGCTCAACACATTGGACAATTCTTTACACCTCCCCATATTTCCTCATTCTCCCTGTGTTCTTGTGTCTTTTGTCTGTTGTTAGTCCTTGGTTATGTTATAGATTGAACATGGCTGGGTAATAGAATCTAGTATTAAGTTGATTGTTATGGGTTTGCTGAGATTTTGCCAGTAGTTGTCTGCTGGATCTCTGCTTTTTATGCCCTCCCATAGAGAAAAGTTTCATTGAGTTTTACTCTGCCGTACATGTGAATGTTGTTTCAATATGCATATTATTTGTAATTTTACAAAAATCTCAATAAAAATTAGAGTTTAAAAAAAAGATGTGCGTTTCTATCATTAGACAAGATATGCAAAAAAATAGAGACTCTCTCACTGCAGTGGAAGACCATGTGCGGGAATTGAGGATACTTTGCCACCATTATCCAAGGAAGTGAAAAAAACATTGACCAATATTGTGGCTTTATTGAATAAAACAGACGACCTTGAAAATAGGCTGCGGCGAAATAATGTTCACATTGTGGGAGTACCGGAGAGGGTGGAGGGCAATGACCAAATCAACTTATTTAAGGGCTGCTTAATTCCTACATTTAGCAAGGACAAACTTTCCAATCTGGTTACAATTGAAAGAGATCATAGAGTCCCCTCCAGGCCCTTACCGCCAAGATCGATATTAAATTAAATTTCTTCATTTCAAGGATAAAGATAAAATCTTGAAATTGGCGAGGACATCTCAAGACCTCCATATTGCTGGCTCAAAAGTATCCAATTTTTTCCAGATTTTTTGGCAGAAATCCCAAAAATGGAGGCTCAATTTTAAGACATGAAGAAGAGACTCCGCCAATTAAAATTCCAATACGCCATGTTGTATCCAGCGAGATTGAGAGTCACTGTTTTAGATGAAGCTCATTTCTTTAATAATCCGAAAGAAGCTATGCGATGGTTAAGTATCCATGAACGTCAACTAAAAAAACGCTAAGTTATGTGAATGTTCTGCTTATATTCTAGTGTACCATATAGTATAATGCCTAGTTATCTAGTTATATATGCACACCCGAAAAATATTCAAGTGGGGGTAATTGTCATAATTCCGAAACATTTTCTCTGGGTAGGCTGTAATAATGTTATTGTTTGTTCAGGAGCTTAATTTCCTTGGTATGGTTTCAAGGGCCCCATCGGCTACATGTTTCACCTCCGGGTATTAATATTGCTCAGGATGCTTGATGTTGGGGTGGGGGGGTGATAAGGGAAAGGGTTATGTTTTGTCCACTAGCGAGGCCCAGAGGCTGTCACAATTGTATTTACTACATCGGGTGTATAAAACCCCTGAATTTATTTTTAAGATAGGGGTGAGTTCGGATGACTCATGCGCAAGATGTGGGGGATAACCCGCTTATATAATAGCCATGTTTTGGGCATGTAGCTCGCTTGGGAATATTTGGAACCAGACTATAAATTATGTGAATAATGTGTTTGACCTTAAAATTCCTATGCAACCATTCTGTGTTTTGGGCCATGTTGATGGGGTAACTGAAGATGAAAATGAAAGAGTGGTGCTTAAAAGAATACTATCAAATTAGGAAATTTATAGCGGCAAAATGGCTTGATGGATCAACCCCAGGACTACGGGAATTTATAGAGAAAATGCAGAAGCTTGTGCATCTAGAGGAGGGAGTTTATAAAAAAACAAAAGTCCTACATGAATATAAAAAAATTTGGGAAAGATTTTTGGTAGCCCAATTCATAATTAAGCTTAGTTTGTAACCCTATAGGTGCATGATGTTTAATACTATTGTATATTGAGTGTATTTGACATCAGAAATAACAAGTAGACTCTTGGATGTAACAGTCAGCTGACTAAAGGTTAATAAACTCCAACGCTGTCAATTCATTGTACAATAATTGGTCCATACTGTAAGTCTTGGTGCAAATTCTGTCCTAAGATGCCCAGAAGAGAGGAGGAAGGGGTGGGTTGTGGGGGCTTATTTGCCTTGCTTTTGTTGTAATGTTCAAAATTTTCAATAAGCTGTGGTAAGACGACTCACTCGGGTGCTTCCAAAGGTAGACTCAGGAACGTTTTCATCTGCAGGTTTATTTAAAACAGCATGAAGCACTGCAGGTTCAGCAAAATAAACACAGCCTTGCTGGTGTAACAGTAAAACAAAAGATAAACGATAGAACAGTCCATATGTGTGTGTGATTCGCCCACTTCAGTTGCAGCACACTTCAGCTCTTCCTGAGCTGAAGTTTCAGAGTCTGGAGACTTCCTTCTCCAAACTCACAACACAGAAAAAAAAACAGTGACTGAGCATTTAACTTGCCCAGCCACACCCTGAGGTGGAGATATGGTGAATGACCTCCCGCCCTTCTCAATGTCATTCACACAAAAAACACTCCCTTCTAAAATGGTGGTTTAACCCCCAACACATAACACGCTGGAGGAAAATTTGTAGGTTCAGTTCACTGAAGCTAGCAGCCACAGTGAAACATAGCTCCCCTCACATATATCACCAGTGAGTCGGTCATATATTCTCCCCCTCTGCCCAAAGCTGGGGGTTTGGGCACCTTCAGACACCAAACAGGGAGTTCTGGAGAGGGCATCAGTGTTACTGTGTAACTTCCCGGGTCTATGCTCCACATGAAAATTAAAGTCCTGGAGACCTAAGTACCACCTAGTAACCCAGGCATTCTCACCCTTCTTTTACCTCAACCATCTCAAAGGGGCATGGTCTGACACCAGTTTAAACCTCCGGCCTAGTAGGTAATATCTTAGCGTATCTACGGCCCATTTTGTGGCTAAGCATTCGCTCTCTACTATAGCATAGTTTTTCTTGCAGGAAGAGAGCTTCCTGCTCAGATACAGGATGGGATGCTCTTCCCCATTTATCTCTTGAGACAGCACGGTTCCTAGGTCAACTTCTGAAGCGTCTGTCTGGACCACAAATTCTTTATTAAATTCTGGTGCGACCAGGATCGGCTGCTTACACAGTGCCAGTTTCAGCTGGTGGAACGGCGTCTCCGTTTCAACCGTCCATTTCGCCATCGTTGATTTGGTGCCTTTGAGAAGATCCGTAAGTGGCGCGGCCATCATGGCAAAATTTGGGATAAACCGCCAGTAATATCCCACAATCCCAAGAAACACTCTCACCTGCTTCTTGGAGAGCGGTTGCGGCCAGTTCTGGATTGCCTCGACTTTATTGACTTGTGGCTTAATTTCGCCTCTCCCGACGACAAAGCCTAAGCACTTGGCCTCCTCCTTTCCAATGGCACATTTTTTTGGATGTATAATAAATCAAGCCTTCCTAAGAGCATCCAGAATCACCTGTACCTTTGGTAGATGACTAGCCAAGTCTGGGCTAAAGACGACAATGTCATCAAGATAGGCTGCGGCATACTTATGTGGGCCGAAGATCCGATTCATGGTCCTCTGGAAGGTGGCTGAGGCCTCCAGCAGTCCGAAAGGCATTCAAGTGTATTGGAAACACCCATCAGGTGTTGAGAAAGCAGTCTTCTCCTTGGCCCTCTGGGACATGGGGATCTCTCAGTAGCCCTTCGTCAGGTCAAGGGTGGTAATATACCTAGCAGGTCCAAGGCTTTTGGATGAGTTCATCAACGCGTGGCATCGGGTATGCGTCACACTTGGATACCTCATTTAGCCGGTGGTAGTCATTGCAAAACCTCCACTCCCCGTCAGGCTTTGGCACGAGAAGGATGGGACTCGACCATCCACTCTTTGATTCCTCTATAACACCGAGGTCCAGCATCCTCTTCACCTCAGTTGAGATCACCTCACGGCAGGCTTCAGGAATCCTATAGGGCTTAAGGTTTACCCTAACATGCGCTTCCGTCAGCACATCATGCTCGAACACGTGCGTACACCCCGGCAACTCAGAGAAGTGGTAAAGGTTCCATTGCAGCAGCTCTCTACACTGTTGCTTCTGTGCCGGTGATAGAGTCTGCTATCGTGACGTCCTCCACTTTGGCATTGGGATTGGCTCCCAAACAAGGAGCCCCCACCATTTCCCGATCTCACCACAGCTTGAGCAAGTTCACATGATATACTTGGTGTGGCTTTCTTCGGCCAGTCTGGTGGACTTTGTAGTTCACTTCGTTGAGTTTCTCCACCACCTCATACGGACCTTGCCACTTGGCCAGGAACTTGCTCTCGACGGTGGGAATAAGCACCAGAACGCAATCCCCAGGCTGGAACTGCCTCAGCCTCGCTGATCAGTTATACACCCTTGCCTGTGCTTCCTGCACCTGGAGGAGATGTTCCTCCACGATGGGCATCACTTTCGCCATTCTCTCCTGCAACTGGGCAACATGCTCGATGATGCTCCGCTTGGGTGTGACCTCAGTCTCCCAGATTTCCTTGGCGATGTCTAGGAGTCCTCTTGGATGCCGACCATAAAGGAGCTCGAACGGAGATAAGCCAGAGGAGGCTTGAGGAACTTCTCTGATGGAGAAGAGCAGAAACTGAAGCAGGTAGTCCCAGTCTCGCCCATCCTTCTCAACCACCTTCCTGAGCATTGCCTTTAAGGTCTTGTTAAAGCGCTCCACTAGGCCGTCCGTCTGTGGATGGTAAACTGAGGTCGGTAGCTGGGCAATCTGAAGGACCTTACACAGCTCCTTCATCACATTGCTCATGAAGGGGGTACCTTGGTCTGTCAAAATCTCCTTTGGTAGACCTGTCCTGGCAAAAATATGGACCAGTTCCCGGGCTATACTCTTACTTGACGAGTTCCTTAGGGGTACCGCCTCGCGGTACCGGGTCGTATAGTCCATGACCACCAGGATGTATTGGTGGCCCCGGGCCGATTTAACTAGGGGACCCACGAGGTCCAAGGCAATCCTCTCAAAGGGGACCTCTATCACAGGTAGTGGGAGGAGGGCGTGGTTATCTGGCAGGTGGAGCAGGACCTACAATGGTGGTTTAACCCCCAACACATAACATACTGGAGGAAAAGTTGTAGGTTTAGCTCACTGAAGCTAGTAGCCGCAGTGAAACATATTTCCCTTCACATATATCACCAGTGACTCAGCCACAAAGGATATTATCTGATTAAAAAAAATAAATAAATAATGTATGGTATCAAGTGGCAGAAATAATATACTGTGTAAGTTTTGCTGTTAAAGAGGTTGTCCACTACTTTTTCATTGATGACCTATCTAAAAGATAGGTCATCAATGTTTGAGTGGCCGGGGTTCGGCACCCCTGCCAATCAGCTGTTATTCGTGTCGGAAATGCCGGCCACCAGTACTCACTCATTTGCGGAGCTGGCCCTCTTTTGATAGTGGCCGAGGCTTGGTACTGCACATCTGCCTTCTATTCAAAATCAATAGGAGGCGGATGTGTAGTACCCTTTCTGTGTATTTTCACAGGTCAAATAAATAAAATAATTTGCGCTCAGCTGTCGGATAAAAAGAAGGGGGAGTAGATTTGTCAATAAAATAAGTTTATTCGAAGCAAGTAAAAATGCATAAATAACGCTATTTAAAAAGTCATTGTGAATGTGTCCCAAGAGGTAGATAGGTTAAAATCCAAATTGATAGTAGCCAATCAGTGTTATCAGAGGGACCATAGATTAGCAATAATTCCTAGAGGGGAAAGAGAGGAGGTGTATCAGTTAGGAAATGTTATTGCTCTTATTACCGAGACTGGTGAAGAGGGATAATTACCTTCCTCGTATAAGTGTGTTCCCATATTGCTTATTCTCGCCGGGAGTGATATCCAAGTGGCTAGAATATATAGGTACCTATTTTACAGGAAATTAAAAAGTATATATTTATAATAGAGTTATAATTATAAAATAATATCTTATGTTTTTATGGTATTTAATCCTACAGGATACCTGATGTAGAAGTTCTGTGTTTGATCCTGGGATATTACTTCTAGATAAAAAAGGATCTTATTGAAGGTAGAGCAGAGCACTTAGTTTTCCTAGAGGGAAGTAAAATATGGTGACTAAACTAAAATAAATGCAATTCTATATAGGTCTCCCCAATGGGTGTTAGTACCAAAATCGTTCTTATTGATGAATAGGTAGGTGGACCCAATATGCTGTCAGCAACTAAGAGTGTCAGACAGATTATATACCCAAAGATAATGTATGTCCAATAAGTGCGCTTATGGGTAGGATGTGTTCCCAATGTAGGAAGTAGTAGGTACCTCTAGTGGACGTAAGTATTAATCCTTATGACGATGAAAGTCTTACCTCCTGCTCAATATAGATGATTGCAGAGGTCAGCAAGAATGCGAGCATAAGTGCACGCTGCAGGTACTGCTGTTATCCTTGAATTATATAGATAGTAGCGCTCCGTAGCCTGAGCAATCACATGATCATCACGTGTTAGTGACGTCACGCAAGGTCCTATTCGTCTCGCCAGCTTCACTGCAGTCTGCGCGCCAACGAGGTTGTACCGTCGGAAGCATAGAGCCACCGGCCGGGGCTCTGCTTCCATCCTGCCGCCCAACATCGCTCAACAGCCCCCGAGGTAAACCAATACTATCTATATAATTCAAGGATAACAGCAGTACCTGCAGCGTGCACTTATGCTCGCATTCTTGCTGACCTCTGCAATCATCTATATTGAGCAGGAGGTAAGACTTTCATCGTCATAAGGATTATCCCTCTTCACCAGTCTCGGTAATAAGAGCAATAACATTTCCTAACTGATACACCTCCTCTCTTTCCCCTCTAGGAATTAATGCTAATCTATGGTCCCTCTGATAACACTGACTGGCTACTATCAATTTGAATTTTAACCTATCTACCTCTTGGGACACATTCACAATGACTTTTTAAATAGCGTTATTTATGCATTTTTACTTGCTTCGAATAAACTTATTTTATTGACAAATCTACTCCCTCTTCTTTTTATCCGACAGCTCAGCGCGAATTATTTTATTTATTTAATTTGTAATTTTAGACAATTGTGGTTTTGTTTAAATTCGCTGCAGACCTATCGGTTTATTCCGAGGAGCGCCACTGATATATATTTTTTCATTTCTATTTTCACAGGTCACCTATAGCTATCATACCTTGATTTGTGACTGCAGTTTGCAGCAGCCTATCACTATTCTTAACATCCCTATGCAATTTATTTCAGATTTTCAATTTATATTTGTGAATTGTGCCTACAGCATGGTACATTCATGTATTTCACCATGTGAGTATCACCTTGTATGATATTGATCTACAAGTACAAATATATTGTGTTATCATTATGCTATAGGACTAACAGGATGTGCTATATATGATTGTTTAGTTACAAATTGGTGACATATATACTTGAGGATTGGCCAGAACAGTATCATGTTGTGGTTTTGATATATGGTTAAGAGTTATGCTTTTTTAATTGTTTTTATCCTTTGATTGTTTGTTTTATGTATATTTCGTTTTGATCTTACTGGTGATCCCTGTCTTTACATACTTCTTTTTTCTTGTTTTACTGTGTAGTACCCCGCCGCGGCCACTACCAGAAAACGGCAAGCACCGACGACGACACAGATTACAGCTGATCAGACCCCGGCCGATCAGACATTGATTACTTATCCTAAGGATAGGTCATCAATGAACATGTAGTGGACAACCTCTTAAATAATTAAATTGAACAAGAAAAAAATAGACCTCTTAGTCACAGCTAGTTTACAACATAATAACATACAACATAGTAACACACAGTGCCGTATTCCCCAGTATGTAGATGAGCACAAGAACAATATGACGTTATATTGAACTGCAGCATTATTACATATGTTTTTCTCTACTAAAGTGGTAACTGTTCTAACATATCAAGAATTTGCCAATTTACTGAATAGTTACAGAAGCTTGGAGGCATACATATTCACTGCATGACAGTTACCTCTAGAATTAACTTAGCCAGGGTAAGACCAAGTCTATCTGACCCAACACCAACCAGCTTGTACAACGTCTTTAAGACGTGGGATCGCCTTTTGCATCTCTTTCCTAACATGCTGCCATCATCCAAAGTCTTCCACAACTTGACACACAAGCTGCAGAGGTCTTCATGCTTTCCATCTATACAGTAAATGAATGAGAAAAAGGAAAAAGATGTGACTCCTTTACAGTATAAGGCATTGAAATATATTTTAGAGATAATTATAGTTATTATTAAAATTATTTATCATTAGTGAGAATGGTGTGACTATTACATGATATGGCAAACGTATGGAACAGCTTAAAAGAGAATTTGTAACCAGGTTTTTGCTATTTAATTTGAGAGCAGCATGATGTGGGGCAGAGACCCCTATTCAAGTGATGTGTCACTTCTTAGGATGCCATTTGTAGTTTCAATAAAATCAGTGTTTTATTAGCAGGAGATTATCAATACAGGGCTAGCTGTCTGTCATGTAGTCCTGCTCTGTATATCCATGCTCCCACCACTGATTGACAGCTTTCTGCCTATGCACAGTGTACACATAAAGCTGCCAATCAGTATTGCGGGCGGTGTTATACAGAGCATTCAGAGAACTGTTATATCTGCAGCAGGTAAAATAGTGATTTTATCAAAACTGTAGCAAGGAGCCCTGTAAGTGATACATGGGACTCTGCCTCTACATCATGCCGCTCTCAGATTACAAAGCAAACACCTGGTGACAGATTCCCTTTAATGGTGGTGTCCACCTTTGGTAACTTTTTTTTTTAATTAATGTAAATTGGGCTAATGATGAGATTTGCAATTGGGTTTCTTTATAAAATTTGCAAAATTTGCCTTTTATAGCTTTAATATTGCACTTTCTATTTCTGGCCGTAGAATGAGTTAACTGAGAATCAGTTAGTCAGCCCACTATCAAGGTCTAGTGTAAGTATCTGTCTTTTTCCAGCGCCTCTAAGCTGATTTATGACCACAGACCATAAAGTTGAATATGCAGGGAAAGGGGGAAAAAAAGAGACTAAAAGCCAAATCGTACAAAATGTTTTATGAAACCCAATTGCACTTTAGCCCCAAAAACATGAAAATGATTAAAACAAATGCCCCAAAGTAACCCCTTTAATTGAAAAATACATAGGGGAAGGAGCATTACATGTCTACTTAGTGTGTACAAATAAAAATTATAATTATAAATGAATGTATTTAATTATTCCATATAAGTTAAATTATAATTCTACATTATATGTTTTATTGAATGGGATAGCCACTTTCTATCCAAATTTCTACACCGTCCTAATCTGCGGTGTGCCTGCCTAAGCAATCATAAAAGACCTCATTGCTTCATCCTTTATTGTATTTTAAGGTTCTACAATTCCCAGGGGTCCGCAATATAAACACTGGACAGTGGCATCAGGGTCTAATCAAGATGGCCGCAGTCCCATGATTTACCATTTATGGTTCAGTGCATGTGCAGATATGAGGAATTTTCTGCCGGTATCTGATTATTAGTTAAAAGGCCAGAGCAGGGGGGTAACACCACCATCTTAAAAGCTATGGATGTGACACCGCTACCCAGTGTTTAAAATGAAGCAAGGGGAAAAGCATTGGGGATTTTTTTTTAGCAATTGCTTAGGTCAGAACATAATTTAGAGCATTGTAGAAATTTGGCTAGAAAGTGGATCAATAACTCCTTCCGCAAAATAAATATTTTTCAGTATAAATGCACCTCCATAATTCAGGTTTCCCTAACTCTTACTCAATAGCAGCCTCTGGAGGTCGTAGTTACATGTCTACGGGCATTATGCCAATTCTCTAATTGCATTGCCTCATCATACATAGAAGAATAGGAAATTCCTAGAACTACAGTAGGAACAGTATTGAAGTTAGAGGAGAACATTAGCAGAACATTAACAGAAAGTGCGGTAATAAAACCTAAGGAACATTCACATTTCCTAGATCTGATAATGGCTAAAATCAAATTGACTGGACTGATATAAATGAAGGCTGGACTTACCAACCTGATTTTACCTAATTTTGTAACTTAATTTACATATGACCATCCACCACTGTATAAAGGTTCTCTATCACTCAGAGTCTTCTCCACTATGTTCAAAGTTTGTGGGGTAATGAGGGAGTATATCTGTTAACCAGATTCCTTCTAGAAGTCATCACCTTATTTATCCAATCCCTAAATTTATTTTTTATTTGTACGCAGAGGTTGCTCAACCCCCCCCCCTTCAAAATTTTTCAAATGGCAGGGATGATAATAAAATGAGATATACGCATCAGCTGTAATCAGTGTCACTTCAGTCTTGGTCGCCCTAGTGGTCTCCACTGGGACAGGAAGGGATTAAGTCTTGTTCTGTCATCACATGACCTCTGGGGGATTGGCTGCAGTGGTCAGGTGACTTGAACAAAACATCATTCGAGACATATCCAATAACATCCCTTCACCAGAGCTGCAACCAATCACAGGCCTCCGCAATAAGGAGACCTTATTCTATCAAGGGGCAGCTATGATGCTACAAAATTATAGAACCAATTCTAAACAAGTTTCATGCACCCTGATTGTTGCTGCATGGCTTGAGGAAGGAATGGGATAACCCCAAAAATATTGCACGACTGCTGCGGCTCCAACTCAGGAGAAGGTATTACACGCCTACATGCTGGAATTTTTAAGGAGGTCCTGACACCCGATTCATGCTGCCCAAACCACGGGCAGCATGAATTAGAAGACCAGCTCTATTATTACAGGCGGAGAGACGCAGAACAAAGGACTATGTCCCCGTCGGTTTTTCCACATCCTACTAAGCCAGACTGACAATAGACATAGGGAAAGAACTGTCAATCTACATGAGCGGAACAGGGGGCATACCTCTGTGACTAGTTATCCTAGTAAGCTGACCTGCTGTAGTGTTTCACAATAAAACATATGTCTGCAATAATGGCTCCAAAGTCAGGTAGCATGACTCAGCTCACAGATACCTCTGAATTGTAAAGTGCTGCGGAATATATGTGGGCACTACAGAAATAAAAATTGTTATTATTATGAAATAATTTGAAGCGTACATAAAATAAGTATTGAACACGTCATCAATTTTCTAAGTAAATACAGTCATGGCCAAAAGTGTTGGCAGCCTTGAAATTGATCCAGAAAATGAAGTATTTCTTCCAGGAAATTATTGCTGTTACACAGGTTTTGTTAAACACGTTTATTTCCTTTGTATGTATTGGAACAACAAAAAAAACTAAGAAAAAAAGGCAAATTAGACATAATTTCACACAAAACCCCAAAAATGTTTCAAGCATGTGATGCTCGTTCAAACTCACCTGTGGCAAGTAACAGGTGTGGGCAATATGAAAATCACACCTGAAACCAGATAAAAATGGAATATGTTGACTCAATCTTTGCATTGTGTGTCTGTGTGTGCCACACTAAGCATGGAGACCAGGAAAGAGAAGAGAATTGTCTGAACAATAGCAACAATCTAAAGGTTACGAGTCCATCTCCAGAGATCGTGATGTTCCTTTGTCCACGGTGTACAACATAATCAAGAAGTTTATAACCCATGGCACTGTAGCTAATCTCCCTGGACATGGACAGCATAGAAATAACTGATGAAAGGTTGCAACGCAGGATAGTCCGGATAAGCAGCTCCAATCAAGTTCGAAAGCTGTCCTGCAGGCTCAGGGTGCATCAATGTCAGCGCAAACTATTGACATTTGAATGAAATGAAACGCTATGGCAGGAGACCTCGGTGGACCCCATTGCTGACACAGAGACATAAAGCTAGACTGCAGTTTGCCAAAATGTACGTAAGCCAAAATTCTTCTGGGAAAGCGTCTTGTGGACAGATTAGACCAAGATAAAGCTTTGTGGTAGGGCACATCGTTATAATGTTTACCAAAAACGAAATGAAGCCTACAAAGAAAAGAACACAGTACCTACAGTCAAATATGGTGGAGGTTCAAAGATGTTTTGGGGTTGTTTTGCGGCTTCTGGCACTGGGTTCCTTGACTGTATGCAAGGCATCATGAAATTTGAAGATTACCAAAGGAATTTGGGTCGCAATGTAGTGCCCAGTGTCAGAAAGCTGGGTTTGCACCTTAGGTCATGGGTCTTCCAGCAAGACCAGGACCCCAAACATACTTCAAGAAGCACCCAGAAATGGATGGAAACAAAGCGCTGGAGAGTTCTGAAGTGGCAAGCAATGGGTCCGGATCTAAATCCCTTTGAACACCTGTGGAAAGTTCTTGAAATTGCTGTTGGGAGAAGGCACCCTTCAAATATGAGAGACCTGGAGCAATTTGCAAAAGAAGAGAGGTCCAAAATTCCAGTTGAGGGGAGTAAGAAGCTTGCTGATGGTTAGAAGAAATGATTGATTGCAGTTATTTATTCCAAATGGTGTGCAACTGAATATTAAGTTAAGGGTGCCAACAATTTTGTCCGGCCCATTTTTGGGGTTTTGTGTAAAATTATGTCCAATTTGCCTTTTTTCTGTTTTCCAACACATAAAAAGGAAATAAACATGTGTATAACAAAACATGTGTAACTGCAACAATTTGCAATTTTTCATTTTCTGGAACAATTTCAAGGGTGCCAACACTTTCGGCCACGACTGTACATTGCTATTGACATGAAATTCTCATCAGATGTCAGTAACAACCCATACAATCCACAAAGGCAAAGAAATCCAACCATATATGTCCATAAATTAAGTTTTGTGTAATAATGAGAAATGGCACAGGAAAAATTTATTGAACGCATGAAGAAAGAGGTGCAAAAAGCCATGGAAAGTCATGACACCAGCTGAAATCTATCAGTAATTAAAAAGAAATCCTGACACTTAATGAAAAATATCAGCTGGTTTAACTGATTGCTTATAAAAGGTATTTCATTATCAAGGTGCTGTCATGCGTCTGGGTTCCAACCCTTGAGACTGTGCTTTGTGGTCGGCTTCTCTGTCCGCCGAGCCACAGCAGATCTCATTGCTTCAGTCTTTTTAGGGTAACAGAAACTAAACACCCGGAGAAAAGGTGTAACAGGTGTTTTCTGTCCTATCACCTTTTGAGTGCGGCTTTATATACTTTCCCCAGCTGTTATTTTCTGCTAATGATAGTCTCATTTGCTTTGTTTAAGCCAGTCAGTGAAAGACCAGCTGGGGTTTATCTCTCTGCTGTTTATGTTCTTTACCCTGCACCTATCTTGTGTTTCTTTTTAGGAAGTAGGCGGCATATTCTCTAACAGTATGTATTTAATGCTTTATTTTGTATTTCAGGGTTTGTTTTTCTTACTCTGTGATCTCTTCTATTTCAGCACACTTTCCCTTCTGTAGGTAATTTGCACTCTGCTCTGGCTTCAGATTATTTAGGAGGAGCATGAAACGCTAGATGGCCTTTCAGGCAGTATAGAACAGAGTTGCCATAGGCTAGTCTGTGGTTAGGGCTGTCTCAGCTCACGCAGGAACCACTAGGAACTACAGGGTTGGGATCTCTAGTTTGTTCAGGAACCGACAGGGTCAGTTACAGTTTTTAGTGTGTGACTTATTTTCGAGAGTGAGTTGCTACACTGTCATAACAGGTGGCACAGAAAAAAACATCTCATCATGGGTAAAACCAGTGAGCTGTCTCAAGACTTTCAGAACCTTACTGTTGCAAAACATACTAATGGTATTGGTTACAGAAGAATTTCTAAACTACTAAAGGTTCCAGTGAGATCTGTTGGGGCCATAATCCAGAAGGGAAAAAAACATCATGCCTTCATAAACTGGCCATGACCAGGTGCTCCCTGAAAGACGTCAGACAGAGGAGTGAAAAGAATTACCAAAAGAGTTGTCTTAGAGCCAAGGACCACATGTGGAGAGCTACAGAAAGACCTGGAATCAGCAGGTACAATTGTTTAAAAGAAAACAATAACTAATGCACTCAACTTCTATCGCCTGTATGCACGCTCACCACGCCAGACTCCATTGCTGAACAAAAAGCATGTTCAAGCGCGTTTAAAATTTGCTCAACAACATTTACACAAGCCTGTGGAATACTGGGAAAATATAATCTGGTCAGATGAGAGATGAGACGAGACCAAAATTGGATGCCATAATATACACCATGTTTGAAGGCCAAAAGGCACTGGATATCACCCCAAAACACCATAACAACAGTGAAGTTTGGCGGTGGGAACATCATGCTGTGGAGCTGTCTTTCAGCATACGGCACTGGTAAATTTCACTGAAGGAGGGATGAATGGACAAATGTACAGACACATTCTTGAAAAAATCTTCTGCCATCTACCAGCAGGGTGGATATTTCAGCAAGACAATGATACCAGACACACAGCTAAGGTAACTCTCAATTGGTTTGAGAGAAAGAAAATAAAGCTGCTAGAATGGCCGAGCCAATCACCTGACCTGAATCCAATGGAAAATTTAGAGAAGGAACTAAACCTCAGAGTTCATAGAAGTAGCCCATGGAACCTTCAGGATTTGAAGAGTGTTTGTGTGGAAGAATGACAGAAATTGATGCCAGGAATGGAAGTTGTTCTGTGCTCTCTGGAGTCACAACAAACCATTAGTAGGGATAAAAATGTAGGTGGAAGAATGGGCCAAAATCACACCTGTGTAGTGATGCTCAAACATGCTTGGATAAGGTGTTGTCTGAGCATGCTCGGGTGCTAACAGAGTATCTTCGCAGTGGTCGAAAAATATGTTCGTGTCACCGCGGCTGCATGTCTTGCGGCTGTTATACAGCCGAAATACATGCAGGGATTGCCTAAGAAACAGGCAATACCTGCATGTGGTGCGGCTTTCTAACAGCTGCGAGACATGCAGCTGCGGTGACGCGAACATATTTTTTTGGAGCACGCTGAAGATACTCAGCACCTGAGCGTGCTCGGATAACACCTTATTCGAGCACGTAACGCATCACTGCACCTGAGCAATGCATAAGACTAGTTTCTCCAAACAGGAGGAGTCTTGAAGCAGTCATCACCAACATAGGCCTTTGTACAAAGTATTAATTAAATTTCAGTAAGCGTGTTCAATACTTTTTCCCTGTGTAATTTCAGATTATTACACATAACATAATTTATGGACATCTATTGTTCGATTTCTATGACTGTGTGGATTTGATGGGTTGCTACCGACATCTAGTGAGAATTTCATGTCAATAGCTCCTTTAGAAATAGATTTACTTAGAAAATTGGTGACGTGTTTAATACTTATTTCACCCGCTGTGATTGGTAATGTGGACTGCTTTATAGTGAGGGGCAACATAACTATATGCTGGGACTGATATGGCAGAATAATGAAGGATGAAAATGCTATTGCTCGTTGGTTGGAGTCAGACACTCAAAATAAAAAAAGTATAACAAGCTAGTTCATGTGATGGCTGCCGCATAACTGAAGACAGAGGCCTGCTTAAATTAACAAGCTGGAGAACAAAGGACTAAAGTCTGTCATGTTTTCGACTGCTCTTTTCGCAATTTTATACCATTCTGACAATAACAGAAGGTGAAGAATACTATTGTGCCTATGGCTTAAAGTGTTAGCGTCAAAGTGTGTCTTCATAAGATCACAGCTTCCCAGCCTTCCTACTTCCTTGTTGTTGGGGGATCGGCACTCCTCCATGAGTGCTGAATTGAATGGGCTACTGTGACACATTCAGGTCTGATGCTTGTTCTGAAGTCTACACTGTTGTTATCTCTATATTTTTTAAATAGAAATGAATGTGAAAAAGCTCAACATCTTATGGGGAAACTGATCAGTGATTAGAATAATGGCTCTGGACATGTGCATGGGATTTTGCAGGACTAATAATAGCAGCTCTGGCTTAGAAGTGGAGAGGAAGGGGAAGCAGAGCAGCTAACTGCTCTATAGAAATGAAAGGGCTGAAAAGAGGTGACTGGAATCTTAGGAGTTAATAAAGGAAAGAAAATTTTCTCTCCAGTTGCAGTTTGTTATTAAAAATTCAAACTAACAAATCATGTTTTACTCACTATCCCCGGATCTGGCTCTGCGCTCGGTGTCAGGTATTGGCTGTGACACTGTCGTCATTTCAACAGAATGGCAGCCAATCAGTGAACTTAGCGGCTTTACCTGGAAGGAATACCCCTCTCAGAGCCACTAAGCTCACTGATTGGCTAACATGCTGTCAACATGAGATCAGCACCACACCCAATACCGGACATCAGGAGCAGCACCACCGCCTCAGCCCTGGTCCCAGGGACAATAGGTAAAGGACAGTTTGTTTTTTCAATAACAACTACATCCAGGGATGAAGATTTTCAGAAGAGAGACAACCAATTTAACTCCTAATCCTGGAATGTAGCTGCTACGTTAGTTTCGCTAAGTTTTGGTGATCACTCTCCATGGCTGTATACTGTAAACAATGGAAGACAACGAGAGAACGACAGCAGATAGAAAAAGCAAGTTGATTGCAAACGTGTTTATTTTCATGCTGTCTAACTCAGGATAACAATTTCAAAACATGAGAATGTAAAAATTTGGAAATGCCTTTTTTTGCACAATGCAGCCAAAATATTGTTTAAATGGCACTTTATGTTGTTTTCTCATATAATTGTTGCAGCTTTCCCAACTTTCACAATAAAATACAGTAAAAATGTATCTGACAAATGTTTCATTTTGCTGATGCAAAAGTGGTTATTGTGGTATATAAATTGTGCGGAACTAGTAATATCTAAGTCTATTTTTCTTTATTTCATAATTTTCTAAAAAAAGAGAAGTTGACAGAGTTTAGTTAGGCTGGTAATACTGTTAAAAATGGGACTTCTTTTTAATATAACTTGGTTTCAGGTCTTCTGTGAAAAACCCTTCCTTATGACTTTTTGCAGGGGATTTGCATATTTAAAGGGAACCTGACAGCTGATTCCTACTGCCTAAGACCACAGCCAGCATGAATCATAGATCGGCTCAGTTACTGAAGCGTTGCAAGATTTCAGAGAAAACAAATTTTACATTGCCGGCCAAGGACGAGGGGATTATGATGACCAGACACTGCGAAAGGTCCCTGAGGCACTCAGCTAATCTGACAGGTCCCTCCCTATACAAGCACACAGGGAGACCGCTGTCAGTCTAGATCTATGTTTGCAGGAAGAAGAAAGTGGGGACATACCTCTATGACTAGTCATTACAGTCACCTTATCCCTGGCAGCTGACTTAAACTATGCTTCCTCTGAAACTTCGCAATGTTTCAGAATAAGGACGCAGTCAGACGGCCGCATAAATCAGACTGAGATTGGAACGCGGTGCACAGACTGGCCGGCGGCTCTCCTGACCCAAGCATGACAGCTGCACCGAAATACATGAAGTTATCACGCTCAGGTCTGGAGACCTGCCGGCCAGTCTGTGCACTGCGTTCCGGTCTTGACCTGATTTACATATGTCTGCAATAATGAAGCCGGCATCTGATTCATGCTATCTGTGACTGGAGTAGCATGAATCTGACAAGTCCCCTTTTACTTCTGATAACACAGTAATAAAATATGTTTTATTAGAGAGATTCAGAAACATGTATTTAAATATAAAAACATTTTTAACATCTTCCTTTGGAGCAGAGTTATAAGTATTGTAAGTAACAAGCCCACAGCCTGGCAGTAGCTTTTGCTCTCTACGACAGTACTTCTTGTTCTCATTGCTCTCAAGTTATGTGTTGAATATGAATTTTGCGTGAACCTATGTAATTGTGCATACTTAGACATATTAATAGTGTTGAGCGAGTATGTTCTGTTCCGAGTATGCTCGGGCCGAGCTCCGAGTATTTATAGCTGCTCGGTGATATGGTTGAATCGCTCCCATGTGCATGATTTGCAACTGTTTGACAGCTTTGTTACATGTGAGAAATGTGTAAGAAATAGACATTCCTCACATATAATAAAACTGTCAAACAGTCGCAAATCATGTACATGGGAGTGATTCAACCATATCACCGAGCAGCTGTAAATACTCGGAGCTCGCCTGAGCATACTCGCCGAAAGGGTTAACAAAACATACTCGCTCAACACTACATATTAACACTCACCAAGCCAGGTGGCAGGTGAAAGCTGCATTTACATTACACGATTATAGGGACTAAACATTTCTAGGAACTCTTGTTTCCCAAAAATCATGCAACGTAAACAGCCTGTCGATCACCCAACAAATGCTATTAACCTGCACATATGGGGTTAATCTGCAGGTTAATAGTGCTCATAATCTGTGTGGCCGCCGCAATTAAAGCACGACTACTGAGAAGAAATAAACTTTATTCCTCCTGGTGGCCTCTGGCTTTCAGTCATAAAGGCGTGGCTTCAGTCACCGCTCAATACACAGTGAGCGGCAGCTGTACCTGGCACACTGACTAACAGCCCGCTCTGCACGGATATGCTGAAGCCGCTGGCACAACTCTTTAACTGAGAGCTGGAGGCAGATCCGGTTGCTGGGCTTTCATTGTAGTGGCCGGGCAGCTTCAGAAAGCTATTAACCTACAGATTAACCCCATGTCTACAGGTTAATACTGTTTGGGGACATGGCAGGTTCCCTTCAAATGCTCATCTGTCTGATGAAATTATATTTTTGCTGGCTTAAAAGTTCATTGTTCTCTGCAGAAAATTGTTCTGTGTAAACAGGACCCGTGTTGTTGAAAACACTGGCAGCCAATGCGCACTGATTGATCTATTACTGATCCCTGCACATATTAAATCTGCTCTGTCTGTCTTAGCAGGCTAATAAATAACTGCCGATCAGCAAATATGTATAAATCAGCAAATCATCTTTACTGTAAATGGTCCTTAATGCTGATGTGGATGGAAGCAGCAGACTTTTGCGGTATTAGCTGATAAGAAGTTATATAAGAAAGCAATGTTTTACCATAGTTTTGATTTACATTGTAAGACTTTTAGATCTTATATCTAGAACCTTCAATGTGAAGGGATGCTTATCAACTACTAAATGGTTAACTAAGAAAAGGGGGATTAGTATATACAGACGTGAGTTGTATATATCAGTGTTGCCTCTTCCCCAGAATATAGTAATTAAAAAAAAGTATAGCAAATATGCTTTCTTATGCAGTAATTTAGGTGCAAGCAATATTTTTCTGTAAGAGACCGAGATCACATAAAGTCTCATGCACATGGTCTTGTTATAGCTGTTTTGAACCATAATAGCTCTTTCATTCATGTGCATGTACCATATGCCTCCAATTTCATATATAGCGCTGTACATACATCATGTGATGGAGTATGTTCCAATTTCTTTATTTTTGGATTCACCAAGGAATCAGACAAATAAAATTCTGACTTGCTCTATTATCCACTACAAAAAAAATAAAAAATAGGGTCCACACACCTTAAGTATTAAATCAATGTACGGCTGCACAAATACTCTATGTGGTCAATATACAAATATATAAACTTATACATACACGATGCATCAGCACACTGCGATTAATGAATACATGAACTTCATTATTGCTGTAAACCTGTAAGGGGAAGTGAAAGAAGACCACACACAGTTTGCAATTAAAACCTTTTTTGGGAAGGATTTGCAGATAAAGGGTGCTGAGTCCTGGAGGCAGCCCCCAATGTATACCACAAAAGAAACCCAAAAATAGGGCCCACACACTTAGTATTAAAGGGTGCACGTATACTCTATATGGCCAAAATTCAAACATCTATACACACGATGTGTCAGCACACTAAGTATCTTACGCTTTTAACACAGCAATAGTGAAGTTCATGTATTAATTAATCGCAGTGTTCTGATGCATCGTGTATGCATATGTTTATATATTTGTATATTGGTCACATAGAGTATCTGTGCACCTTTATATTAATTTAATACTGAAGGTGTGCGGACCCTAGTTGTTTTTAGTACTCTGTGGGGGATGTAGTCTCCTCCAGGGCTCAACACTAGTGTTCAGCGAACGTGCTCAGGTTATTCGAGTACGCTCATGTGCTAACCAAGTATCTTCAGCATGCTCGAAAACTATGTTCGAGTAGCCATGGCTGCATGTCTTGCTGCTGTCTAACAGCAGTAACACATGCATGGATTGCCTAACAAACAGGCAATCCCTGGATGTGTTGCAACTATCTAACAGCTGCAAGAAACGCAGCTGTGGCAACTCGATCATAGTTTTCGAGCATGCTGAAGATACTCGGTTAGCACCCGTGCGTGCTCGAATAACCCCTTATCCGAGTATGTTCGCGCATCACTACTCAGCACCCCAATCTACACATCCTTCCCAGACATCGTTTTAATTGCGAGCTCCGCCTGGTTTTCTTTCACTTCCTCATTCAGAAGAGGCTTAGTTTGCAACATGGAGAGGCAGGACATTAGTAGTAGGGACAATCCATATTAACCCCTTAACACTGCATGACGGGTATAGTACGTCATAAGCAGGTGTCAGTTCCCGCATCAGATGCGTGCTATACCCGTCATGACTTTAAGCTGTCACTGTGTGAAAACACATAGTGACAGCTCCGTGCCGGTAGTGGTCACTGACAGCTGACCGGCACATCTAGATATGCGGAGCCCATTTCGCTGATCCTCGCTATCTGACTGATCACATGCTGTCATCGGTGGGAAATGCTGAAGTATCCGCATTTCCCTGCACGATCACCGCCAGGAGATGGTCTCGGCTGACAGCCGAGCTCTTGCAGTAACAGCCAAGGCCGGTTCCCCTGGCTGATCGATAGTGATCACGACATTTAAAAGGTTGTGAGAGGGAGAGTGCTCCCCTCTCATCTCCATCGGCACCCCTGCGACCAAATCATGTGGAGCCGATGGTAGTCATGGCATCTGGAGGTCAAACAATGACCTCCTGGTGTGCCAGGTACAGTGGCTTGCTAGACTCAGCATTAGGCAGGGTCTATCAGGCTATCTGCCTAAGAAATCTGCTGGTGCATTGCAATGAATGAGACCAGTAATCAGAGTATTAAAAGTTAAAGTCTCAGAGGAAAGAAGTAAAAAAGTAAAAAAAAGTTAAGAATAAGATTGAAAAAAAAATATTTAAAAAGAAGCAAAAAAAGAACAAAAAATATTACACCAATACACATATTTATGTAAAAGAAAAAAAAGTACAAATATTTGATATCGCAGAGTCCGGAACGACCCAATCTAGTCAAATTAGTTAACCCCTATAGTGAACGCCATAAAAAAAAGGCAAAAAACTATGTTTCTTCGTTATACCGCTGGAAAAAAAAAGTGGAATAAAAAGTGATCAAAAAAGATGAATGTACAGTCATGGCCAAAAGTATTGAGAATGAGACAAATAGTAATTTTTCCAAAGTTTACTGCTTCATTTTTTGTAATGGCAATTTGCATATACTCCTGAATGTCAAAGAGTGATCAGCTTAAGAGCAATTACTGTACTTGCAAAGTCAATATTTGCCCAGAAAATGAACTTTAACCTCCAAAACACATTTCAACATCACTGCAGTCCTGCCTTAAAAGGAGCAGCTAACATCGTTTTAGTGATTGATCCATTAACACAGGTGTGGGTGTTGATGAGGACAGGGCTGGCGATCAATCAGTCATGATTAAGTAAGAATGACATCACTGGACACTTTAAAAGGAGGCTGGTTCTTGGTATCATTGTTTCTCTTCAGTTAACCATGGTTATCTCTAAAGAAACACGTGCAGCCATCATTGCACTGCAAAAAATGGCCTAACAGGGAAGAGTATCGCAGCTACAAAGATTGCACCTCAGTCAGCAATCTATCGCATCATCAAGAACTTCAAGGAGAGAGCTTCCATTGTTGTCAAAAAGGCTCCAGGGCGCCCAATAAAGACCAGCAAGCGCCAGGACCGTATCTTAAAACTGTTTCAGCTGCGGGATCGGGCTAACAGCAGTGCCGAGCTTGCTCAGGAATGGAAGCAGGCTGGTGTGAGTGCTTCTGCACGCACTGTGAGGCGGAGACTCTTTGAGCAAGGGCTGGTTTCAAGGAGGGCAGCAAAGAAGCCACTTCTCTCCAGAAAAAACATCAGGGACCGACTGATATTCTGCAAAAGGTACAGAGAGTGGACTGCTGAGGACTGGGGCAAAGTCATTTTCTCTGATGAATCCCCTTTTCGATTGTTTGGGACATCTGGAAAACAGCTTATTCGGAGAAGAAGAGGTGAGCGCTACCACCAGTCTTGTCTCATGCCAACTGTAAAGCATCCTGAAACCATTCATGTGTGGGGTTGCTTCTCAGCCAAGGGAATCGGCTCACTCACAGTCTTGCCTAAAAACACAGCCATGAATAAAGAATGGTACCAGAATGTCCTCCAAGAGCAACTTCTCCCAACCGTCCAAGAGCAGTTTGGCGCCCAAAAATGCCTTTTCCAGCATGATGGAGCACCTTGCCATAAAGCAAAGGTGATAACTAAATGGCTCATGGAACAAAACATAGAGATTTTGGGTCCATGGCCTGGAAACTCCCCAGATCTTAATCCCATTGAGAACTTGTGGTCAATCATCAAGAGACGGGTGAACAAACAAAAACCAACAAATTCTGGCAAAATGCAAGCATTGATTATGCAAGAATGGACTGCTATCAGTCAGGATTTGGTCCAAAAGTTGATTGAGAGTATGCCAGGGAGAATTACAGAGGTCTTGAAGAAGAAGGGGCAACACTGCAAATATTGATTTGCTGCATTAACTAATTCTAGCTGTCAATATAACCTATTGGTACTCATAATATGATTGCAATTATATTTCTGTATGTGATATAAACATCAGACAAACACTAATAAAAACCAGAGGCCAGCAGATCATGTGAAAATATAATTTTGGTGTCATTCTCAAAACTTTTGGCCATGACTGTAAACTAAAATGGTACTGTTGAAAAAGTCATCTTGTCCCGCAAAAAACAAGCCTTCAAATAACTCCATCAGTGGAAAAATAAAAAAGTTATAGCTCTCAGAATACAGTGATGCAAAAACAATATGTTTTCTATTAAATTGTTTTTATTGTGTAGAAGCGACAAAACATAAAAAAACAAAACATAAATGAGGTAATCACTGTAATTGTACTGATCTGAAGTTGTGTTATCAATTTAACCACACGCGGAACAGCATAAAAAACAAAAACAAAACAATTCCTAAATTGCTGATTTTTGTTCATTCCGCCCCCCAAAAATCTGAATTTTGAAAGCGATCAAAAAATGTTATGTGTCCAAAAATGGTACCAATAAAAACATCAACTCGTCTTGCTGTAATCGCACCAACCCGAAGAATAAAGTCATCTAATTACCTACAGAACAAGAGGAACGGCGTAAAAAATCAAACCAAATCTTCACCTGCTGTTGATTTGTTCATTCTGCCTCCCAAAGATTGTGGTAAGGCTCAGTTCACATTTGTCCTGCACTCTAAGCTGAGCGCTTACACCAGGGTTTCCGCATAAATCTCTGAAATACGTGATTCAGACGAAACCTCCGGAGGAAAATCCCCTAAAAGGAGGCAGATGGAGACACTGTGGATGCTGTCTGGCCTGTGATCCGGCAGTGTCCGTATTTTTAAAAGTGCATAAAAGCCCAGTCAGCAACAGTTTTGTGCACCTCTTAAAAGCTGAATACTGCCGAACAGAAGCCACACAGAGTCCAGAGTTTCTCTGCTGCCTCATTAATGAATGGATTTCATCCAAATCACATATTTTGCAGATTTAGATGGAAACCCCGATGTATGTGCTCAGCATAGAGCACAGGATAAATGTGAACCGATCCAAAATGTTCTGTACCCCAAAATGCCACCAATAAAAGCTTGTAATCAACCCACAAAAAAACAAGTCCCCACTCAGGTTCGTCATCTGTGCACTGAAATATAGGGGCTTCCACATTACTGGTAGCAAAAAGGAAAAGTGACGTGGCTCCCACCAAAAGAAACCCACCAAAATCTGCGCTCCAACTACCCTCTCCTCCTGAACCCCACAGTGTGCCTAAACTGCAGTTAGCATCCACATGTTTGGCATTAACAAAGTAAGGAGAGCCCACTTAATTTACGGGGTGCGTATCTCCTGAAGTACAAGCATGGCACAATGTACGGGCACTACAATGTACGGGCACTACAATGGCAGATTTGCATTTTTACTCTGTGACATCCACTGCTGCTTGTTTTTGGAAAACACCCATAGAGCCAAAATCGTTACTACAGCTGTAAACTCCCAGGGGGGTGTAATTTCCAAATTGGGGTCAACTGATTTCTGCTCTTCTGGTACTTAGGGGCACTGTATATGGAATCCGCAAACTGGAGTCAAATAGAGCTCCTTCACTCCAGAGTCTCGCCCTTGTGGCCAAACAGTACTCTACAGTCATGAGAAATTGTGTAACAAATTATGAGGTCATTTTTACCTATTTCCCCTTGTGAAAATGTAAAATCTGGGGATAAAAAACATTATAGTGGTAAAAATTCATTTTTTTTTCTTCACAGCCACTATGGTTTAAAATTTTGTTAAAACGCAAATGCTGTCAATTTGCTCACTGCACCAATGATTTAATTAAGAGGTGTAGTTTGTAAAATGGAGTCACTTATGGGGAGTCCTGCTGTCCTGACACCTCAGAGACTCTGTTAATGTGACATTGCACCCTCAAACCATTCCAAGCAAATCTGAACTCCGATATGGCACTTCTTCCCTTTTCCCTTCTGAGCTTTGCACTGTGCGTAAAAAGTAGTTTTTGACCACATATTGGGCACTGCCATACTCCAGAGACATTGCGTAAAAAATTTTGTTATCTATTTTCTCCTATTAGCCCCTCTGAAAATTAAAAACTTGGGGCTAAAACAACATTTTAGTGGAAAAAAAATTAACTTTTCATTTTCACAGCCAAATATTATACAATTCTGATAAATACCTGTGGGTTAAAAATGCTCACTACACCCCTAGAGGAATTCTTCAAGAGGTGTAGTTTCTGCTGTTTTGGAACCTTGGCGGCTCTCCAAATGTGACATGGCATCCGTAATCTATTCCAGACAATTTTGTAATACAAAAATTAAATAGCGCTCCTTCCCTTCAACGCCCCTCTATGTGCCCAAACAAGAGTTTCTGACCACATGTTGGGTATCCCTATACTCAGAAGAAATTGCTCAAAAAATTATGTGGTCCATTTTCTACTGTTACCTATGTGAAAATGAAAAATTTGGGGCCAAAACTAAAAATTTTTGGGAAAAAACGTCATTTTTAATTTTCACGGTCCAATGTTTTAAAATTCTGTGAAGCACCTGTTGGGTTCAAGATGCTCACCACACCTCTAGATAAATTTGATGAGGGGTATACTTTCCAAAATGGGTCACTTGTGGGGGGTTTCCACTGCTTACGCTCATCAGGGGCTCTGAAAATGCAACATGGCGTCTTCTATCTATTCCAGACAATTTTGCACTCCAAAAGTCAATAATGCTCCTTCCTTTCCGAGCCCTGCCATGCACACAAACAGTAGTTTTCTCCCACATATAAAGTATCGGTGTACTCAGATGAAATTGGACATCAAATTGTATTGTTTATTTTCTTCCTATTCCCTTGTGAAAATGAAAAATTTGGGGCTCGGCAACATTTTTATGGGAAAAATGTATTTTTCCATTTTCATGGCTCAAAATTATTAAAATTCTGTGAAGCACCTATGGATTCAAGGTGCTCACCACCCCTTTAGATAAATGGGATCACTTGTTGGGGGTTTTCGACTGTTTAGGCACATCAGGAGCTCTGCAAACACAACATGGCATCCGCTATCTATTCCAGACAATTTTGCACTCCAAAAGTCAAATGGTGCTCCTTCCCTTTCGAGCCCACACACAGGGCATTGGTGTACTCAGAAGAAATTGGACAACAAATGGTATGATCCATTTCCTCCTGTTATCCTTGTGAAAATGAAAAATTTGGGGCTAAAGCAACATTTTTGTGGGAATAATTTTAATTTTATTTTTTTTTCCTTCCACATTGTTTTAATTCCTGTGTTGCACCTAAAGGTTACTTCTTGAATGTGGTTTTGAGCACCTTGAAGGGTGCAGTTTTTTAAATGGTGTCACTTTTGGGTATTTTCTGTCATATAGCCCCTCAATCACTTCAAATGTTCTGTGGTCCCTAAAAAAAACAGGTTTTGTAAATTTTGTTGGAAAAATAGAAAATTGCTGATAAACCTTTAACCTTTCTAACTTCCTAAAAAAAACAAATTATGTTTCAAAAATGATGCTAATGTAAAGTAAAGTAGACATGTGGAAAATGTTATTAACCATTTTGTGTGGTATAACTATCTCATTTAAGGGCATAAAAATTCAAAGTTTGAAAATGTCAAAATTTTCTAATGTGTCAAATTTTTGATATTTTCATAAATAAACGCAAATCATATCGACTGCAATTTACCACTAACATAAAGTACAAAAACAATCTCAGAATCACTGCGATATGTTGAAGCATTCCAGAGTTATTACCTCATAAGGTGACACTGGTCACATTTTAAAAATGAGACTCGGTCATTAATGTACAAAGTGACTCAGGCCTTAAGGGTTAAAGGTACACCTTGACGTGATTGGATGTTTTTTGCGCTCTTTGATCAAACGTTTCTAACATTTACAGAAGTACTTGGGTTTATGTATTTATTAATCGCAGTGTGCTGATGCATTGTGTATGTATATGTTTGCTCTTTCATGTATCATACATAATTCTTTTCCCAAAGAAACATCTCAGTACATGTGCTCCAGTAGGAGCCTATCTCCACACAATACCTCCCCTAACAGACTGCAATGTGTGCTCTTCTACCCCTCTACAGCCTAATTCGGGACAGCCTATGTGATCTGCCCTTCCTAGAGACTTGGATACTTTCTTCTCACTCTACAATCGATATGCTATATGCAATCTTCTGTCTCTCACTTCTGATATCTCTAACACTAAGAAACGTGTAAGGGGAAGAATAAAAGGGAGGATCCATGTACAATACTAAAAGTGAACATATTTACCAAAGGTTAATAATATTCTATGTTTTAAAGGCTTTCCAAATCCTGCTTACCTTGCTGTGCTGACTCCAGAGCCTGCAGAATTGGTGAAATGTTCTCATTCCAGTAACTCCTCTCCCATTCAGTTTCTGATTCATTCACTGATGCTTCAGCTTCTGAGGCCAAAGGCAAACAAGGATAAGGACATAATGAAAAGTCTTATTAAATACTGTATTTAACTTCATTTTATACCAAATGTTTTATTTCACACAATGCCATTATTTCTAAGTCCTATAGGTAGAACAACAAATAATTTAAAGCTTTTGATTTCAAAAACTATAAAAAAAAGTGTGAAGGGCCGACATCAAATATTAAGCTCCTCTAGTCTACTTTACAAAAACTTAGTTTTCCCCTCATATCCATGGTTACCTATGGTTTTTCATACTACCAAGACGCCTGCACCATTGCAATTCCACTACCCACAGGGTAGACATTGGGAATAGCAAAATGAGCAGCTGCCATGACTCTGGTGGATGGAATATACTGTCCTGAGACAGTGAAGAGGAATCGGCGGCATCCACTTCTTATCACCTTCTGCTATCTGAATGTTAGACTGGGATCAGACATGCGTATGGAAAATCATTTGATTTTCAACCAGAAATACAGATTTTACCTAAGGGTAGGTGCACATGATATCTTTGTCAGGAAAAATTTGCAATGGAAACTGTCTGAAAAACCTATCAATGACCATTTTTCTGGGGGTTTCTGTTCAGAAGACCATAGAAATCAATGGGACAGCTCAAAAGACGCCGTATGTCTTTTGGAGAGTTTTGCCTTCATTTTTGCGTAAAAAAAATATTAATCGGTTTCTTTATTATTCAATGAAGTGGAAAAAAACAACTTGATAATTACAGTAAAAAAATTGTCACAAAGGCCATGGATAAACCCTAAAAAAAAAAAAAATTAAGAGAGCCACCAGCATCCAAAACTGTCAGAAAAACGATCAGGAAATGACCAATAAAACAATACAAAAGATGCTTCAGGAAAAAAAAAGACAGTTTCCTAAACTGTTTATACTTGAAAAACTTAGGGATTCACTTGAGTTTAAAAGATGTTGTGTGTATATAGTCTAAGACTTCATGAATTACTGCAGTCTTTATTAACACCTTTCAGCACCAGGAAATTTATAGCGTAGGTAGTAAATACTTTCTGCACCCTTCCATACATGTACTTTTCACTGATACTGCAAGCTTTTTTGGGGTTGTACTCTCTACACAGTCATGGCCAAAGGTGTTGGTACCCTTGAAATTGTTTCAGAAAATGAAGTATTTCTCCCAGAAATTATTGCAATTACACGTTTTGTTATACACCTGTTTATTTCTTTTGTGTGTATTGGAACAAAACAAAAAAACTGAGGGAAAAAAGGCAAATTGGACATAATTTCACACAAAACCCCCAAAATGGGCAGGACAAAATTTTTGGTCCCTTTCCAAATTTGTGGGTAATCAATTTTGTTTCAAGCTTGTGATGCTCATTCAAACTCACCTGTAGCAAGTAACAGGTGTGGACAATATGAAAATCACACCTGAAACCAGATAAAAAGGGGAGAAGTTGACTCAATCTTTGCATTGTGTGCATGGGTGTGCCACAGTAACTATGGAGAACAGAAAGAGGAGAAAAGAACTGATTGAGGACTTGAGAACCAAAATTGTTGAACAATATCAACAATCTCAAGGTTAAAAGTCTATCTCCAGAGATATTGATGTTCTTTTGTCCACAGTGTGCAAGAAGTTTACAACCCATGGCACTGTAGCTAATCTATCTGGAGGTGGACAGCACAGAAAAATTGATGAAAGATTGCAATGCAGGATAGTTCCGATGGTGGATAAGCAGCCCCAATCAAGTTCCAAAGAAATTCAAGCTGTTCTGCAGGCTCAGGGTGCATCAGTGTTAGCGCAAACTGTCCATCGATATTTGCATGAAATGAAACGCTATGGAAAGAGACTCAGGAGGACACCACTGCTGACACAGAGACATAAAAAAGCTAGACTGCAGTTTGCCAAAATGTACGTGAGTAAGCCAAAATCCTTATGGGAAAGCGTCTTGAGGAGTGAGGCCTACAAAGAAAAGAAACACAGTACCTACAGTCAAATATGGTGGAGGTTCAAAGATGTTTTGGGGTTGTTTTGCCACCTTTTGGGGGGTCTAGACTGTGTGCAAGGCATTGTGAAATCTGAAGATTAGTGCACAGTGTCAGAAAGCCGGGTTTGCGTCCCAGGTCATGGGTCTTCCAGCAGGACAATGACCCAAAACATACTTCAAGAAGCACCCAAAAATGGATGGAAACAAACAGCTGGAGAGTTCTGAAGTGACCAGCAACAAGTCCAGATCTAAATCCCATTGAACACCTGTGTAGAGATCTTAAAATTCCTGCTGGGAGAAGGCACCCTTCAAATATGAGAGGCCAGGAGCAGTTTGCAAAAAAAGAGTGGTCCAAAATTCCAGTTGAGAGGTGTGAGAAGCTTGTTGATGGTTATAGGAAGCGATTGATTGCAGTTATTTATTCTGCAAATTGCCTCTTCAGAGGAAAAAGAGGACTTGTACTCTATAGTGCCACCTATTGGAAGCAGCAATTCTACAAGTCATAATCGACTCTTTAATGAGTCGTGCAATATGACTTAGGATAAAAGCCAAATCAGAATCTCAATTTGCAGACACGGTGTTTCGGGCTGTTCGTCCTCGTCAGTGCAAAGTATGAGAACTGATTTGGCTAGATGAGAGGCTCTGGACTGAGGTCTAAGGGGTAACGTTTCTCCTTGTGGAGAGTTATTTATTCCAAAGAGTGTGCAACCAAATATTAAGTTGAGAGTGCCAACAATTATGTCTGGCCCATTTTTGGGGTTTTCTGTGAAATTATGTCCAATTTGCCTTTTTTATGTTCTTTTTGTGTGGTTTCAATACACACGAAGGAAGTAAACATTAGTGTTGAGCCACCCCCGTAGTGTTCGAGTTCGGTTCGGTTCGTCGAACACCCGTGTGTTCGCCGAACTGTTCGTCGAACACCTTCGAACACCGTTAAAACCAATGGCAGGCAAACAAAAACACATAGAAACACATAGAAAACACCTTCAAATGTGTCCAAAAGCTGACAAACTGCTCAGAAGACATAACTAACACATGGAAAAGTGACAAGTACATATAGTCATGCGAAAAGAAAAGAGGTGGAGGAGTAAAAGGAGGGGGAGACACAGATATAGGCATGTCATGCCCTTCTAAATCCAAAAAGTGAGAAGCCGACACGGCCAGTTCGTTCCTGCCCGTGCCACCTCCGTGTCGCCGGGTTTGTGCCAGAGCCGCGGTGGACCCTGACGGCCAGCCCCCCTCTCCCAATACTGGTGCCTGTCCGCTGGTGGGTCGAGCCCCCCCCCGCAGTGGGGGTGGGGGGGTAACATCTGCAGAAGAAAGACCATCTTCCAGCCAAGCTAAGATGTCGACTTCTTTTCGTGGACAATGTGATACGATCCCTTTCTTACGGACACGCCCATCGCTACAAATTCCAGATAAGGCACAAAAACAGCAGGTGCTTCAGCGGATATCAAGTGCTCCTTCAAGTGGGCTCTCCTCCACCTCAATTTCAGCATCACAAATATTCCAGTCCTCAGAGGTGTCACCCCAATCGCACTTGCTTCCTCACAGCTCCCAAGTCTCCAGCTGCCCGTCTGAGTATGGGGTAACACAGATGGTTGAGTCTGCAGAGCTGTTTACTCATACTATAGCCTGGGAAACGTAAGTCTGCTCCAGAGCTTCTGTTAATCCAGACGAGGAAATGATCTGCACTGATGCCCAGAATCTTTATAAGTCGGATCCAGGACCAGATGAAGAAGGTTCTGAGCATAATGTAGACCCTCGTTCCCAAACTGTCACTCCTGTTGGTGGAGACAATGATGAAGACGATGATGAGACTCAAATACCTGATTGGAGCGACAACTTGACTTTTCGGTCAGGGCAGGAAGAGGTTGGCTTTGAGGACGACGGGTGTGATAACACACAGGGTGATGATGACGAGGTTGGAGATCCCACTTACTGTCAACCCACAGTCAGCCAGTCGATGAGGTCAACGGAGGAGGTGGAGGAGGATGTGACTAGCCCAGGGGATGGGGATGACTCGGTACCCGGGCCTTTGCCAGGCCTTGGGGATGTCGCGGTGGTCGGCTCCCTGGCCCGTACCCTGGGGTCACTCTTTAAAAGAGTGGATAATTGTTAATTTTATAAGAGTTTGTGACGCCACCTGTGGTATCTGGTGAGAAGCACCAGCGCTGCAGCAGTCCACTGAGACCCGTGATAAGGCTGCTCGATGGTATAGCTCCCCACAGGTGGAGCTAGGTCTCAGGGCAGCGTATGCAGGGGGAATGCAGGACAGGCGAGACCCAGCTGGGTCAGAGCAAAAACGGGAACGGACACGGTAGTCACTTCAGTACCTTTTACTGGAGGAAATTCAGGCACATCCCGGAGCACTGTAGGGTGAAGGGTGAATATCAGGATCCTCCCCAATGAGCGGGTGTAGGGCCTCCTGTTTCTTGCCTCTGCGTAGTAAGTTTCTGACCTGCCTGGAGCTAGGCCTAACTTTGTCTCTGTCCTGCGCTGGCTGACCTTGTGGTAGGGCCTTCTCTTGGAGTTCACGCTCCCACTATGCGGGGCCTAAGCGTCTCCTGGCTCTGTTACGTATCAGCACCTTAGCCATCCTGGGACTTGTAGTTCTCCAGGGATTCCGGTTATGCCTTACTGAATCTAGTTAGCAGGAGCCTCGTGCTCCACTGCTGAACTATTAACTGAGTTCTCTAGACTAGACTGAGCTCCACTGCAGACTGACCTCTCTTAGGCTTCTCTACTGCAGGAACTCTTCAGAGGAACTGAACTGCCTAGCTCCACCTTCCCTATTTATATCCCTAACGGGCTCCCTCTGCTGGTCTGAGGTGGAAGGTGGAGATGTGTGAATGTTTATGGGGGCCTCTTGTGGAGGATTCCATCAATACACTCTTCTAGGATATGTGATACCAAGCACAGCGCGGCGTCACAGATGCTATTGACGACGAGGTTAGGTTGCGCCTTCCTGGACACAGATGGAGTACTGGAAGCACGTCAACAACTGCATCCTCAACCACAACTCTGCCTCTGACCACAAGTCGTAGTGGCTCTTCAGGTCGCATGGGCTCTAAGCCTTGCATAGCCTGGGCATTTATTCAGAATGATAAGGATGACCCAACTCGTGTTATCTGTAATATTTGTAACCAAAACATAAGTAGAGGCCAAAAAATCCATAGTTTGAGTACTTCATGCATGAACCGGCACATGGATATGAAGCATAAGTTGCAGTGGGAAGCTCACTGTGCTACAATGCGGCCTAGCAGGCTGGGCCAACCACCGTCTGCCCCATCTTGTGCATCCGCGGCCTCTTCATCCTCTGTGACTGGGGGGACAGCAGTCACACATGTTTTTGGACGCAGACCTGCCACCTCTTTACCTGCAACAGCCAGTGTGATTGGCAGGTCATCAGTTCATTGGGAAGTGGAAACACCTGCTGGTGTTGAGCGCTCTCTGACATCGAGAGCACCAGCTTTGGATCAAGGCAATCTAACATGTCCGCCTGCATCTTCCTCACAGACCGGCAGTTTGCCGGGGACATCCTACTCAACCCCGTCTAAGCACAACAGCCAGCCCTCGGTCCCTCAGATGCGGAAAAGTAAAAGACCATTTCCTCCTAGCCATGAGAAAGCTAAGAGGTTGAATTTCACCATATGCAAGCTCTTGGCTACAGAAATGCTGCCTTTCCGCCTGGAGGACACAGTGGATTTTCGAGACCTTATGTCCGTCTCAGTGCCCCAGTACCAGATGCTCAGTCGGCACTACTTCTCAAAGAAAGGTGTGCCTGCGCTCCACCAGCATGTCGCACACAACATCACCGCTTCTTTGAGAAACTCTGTGTGTGACAGGGTGCATTTCACCACAGACACTTGGACGAGTAGGCATGGACAGGGGCGTTACATGTCGCTGACTGGGCACTGGGTAACTATGGTGACAGCAGGACAAGGGGCTGCTGTCCAAGTCTTACCGTCCCCACGAGTTGTGCGTCAATCCTCTTTATCTCGAAGTTCCTCCACTGCTTCTGCCTCCTCAACCTCCTCTCGGTCCTCCACCTGCACCCAAAGCCTGTCTGGTAATGCCACCTGCATTCTAACTGCGCAGAAGGAATCCTGCACACCTCCTTACTATGCTGGCAGCAGGGCTCAAGGCATCAGTGTTTACTTTGAAATGTCTGGGAAATGTGAGTCACACAGCTGAGGAGTTGTGGTCAGCTCTGGAGACCCAGTTTCATGAATGGTTGTCTCCACTGGACCTGCAACCAGGGAAGGCCGTGTGCGACAATGCTGCATCGCCGGGGCAATGTCACACACGTGCCTTGTATGGCTCACGTGTTGAACCTGGTTGTCCATAAATTGTTAGCCCACTATCCCGGACTAGATGGCCTTCTGCAGGGGGCACGATCGCTGTGTGCTCACTTCCGTCGTTCGCATCCCGCAGCTCAATGACTTACATCTCTACAGAAGTCGTTGGGCCTGCCAGTTCACCGGCTGAAATGCGATGTGCCGACACGGTGGAATTCAACTCTGACCATGTTGCAGCGACTGTGGCAGCACCGACAAGCCCTGGTGCAATACGTTCTGACGTATAGCCTGGGCCAACGAGATCCAGAGGTGGGGCAAATCACGCTGCAGGAGTGGTCTCAGATCAGGGACCTATGAAGTTGACGCGCCCCCTGGGCCGTGGGGTACCCTGAGCCGGGCCGGTAGACGCTGGGGGTTGTAGTCACTGTGGCGGTGACCCGGTCCGTGATCCAGGGCGGTCAATCCAAGGGTAATTTGTATATATGGGTTTTATAATGTCCGACTACGCCACCTCTGGAGTGGGGCAAAAGGGGCCGCCGCTGCGGAACAGTCCTCTGAAGCTGGTGGTTTTGCAGCAATGGTATTATTACTCACCACAGGAAGAGTGTAGCTTGAGGGCAGTGTGGGTGGATGATGGTGGTTGTAGTGCAGGGAGTCAGTAATGAACACAGAGTCCGTGTGATGCAGTCCCAAGATCTTTACTCACAGTTGTTGCAGTCCAGATTACAGGTACCAGAGCAATCTCACCCGTCGTGCTGTGCGTACTCAGTGAGGGGCTCAGTCCACCCCCAGATAGCTCCGGAGTACTTAGCAGGACCCCCTTCTGTGTGTCCTTTCTCTGGCCTTCTACCTGCACCTCACACCCAGTGACACTTCTATCCGGTATCCTCGGGCCTTGGCGGGCGACTTGTGTTCCGTCCCCTGGGTCCTATGTGGCTACCTTCTTAGTGAGACTGGTGTGGACTTTTACCTGCAGTACATGAAATGCTGCAGCCTCCGGTTTCTAGTTGAGCCTTGCTGTTTCTCCGCTAGTTGAGGGACCGGTTCCCCTTATCTGGTCTGACCCCTCTACCTCCTGGTAGCAGCAGGAGTACGGGTGGCCTTCTGCACGGCCCATAGCCCTAGGGTCCCTTCGGTTCCTGGAGCCTTCCTGCTCCCACTCCTCTCTTCTCTCCTTCAGTCCTGGGCCTCCCAGGCTAGGCCCGCCTCTGGAGCAGAGCTCATGCCGAGCCTCTGCTCCTGTCACTTTTCCTCCTCTGACTGGCTTGCTCTTTCTGAGATAGCTTCCTATTTATACTCTCCCTGTCATGTGCTCCGCTAAGCTGCTCCCCTAAGCACCCACTACATAGGACCCTTCCACCAGCTAGGGACCTGGGACTGTGCTCTCCCTTAGGAGCAATCTTGCCCTACCCCCACTGCGGGTATGTGTTGGATGCAGGTGTTAGGGTCCCGAGCCATATGCCTTCCTTACCTGAGGGTGAGATACCACACCTCTGGGTGAGATGCAGTAACTCTGTGGCGACTGAACCCTCAGGGGCGCCACACACCCTTCTGCACAGTTTTGAAATGGCGACGAAGATGTTTAGTGCTGACGACGATGCCATTATCAGCATGACTATTCCGGTGATTTACATGCTGGAGCACACACTAAACAGAATTCAGAGTCAGGTGGTGGGACAAGAGGAGGTGGAGGAAGTAGAGGAGGAGTCGTATGCGGAAGGGATAACATCTCCAAGGTCCAGACGGTTGGCAGCACCAAGGCGGCAGGCATGGGAGGGTGGGGGAGAGGGATTAACCAGGGCGCATGGTAGAAGCCAAACTGTTGAGGAAGGTGCAGGAGCCGAGGAGGAAGTGGAGGACGAACTGGCGATGGGCATGGAAGACTCATCAGATGAGGGAGACCTTGATCACATTTCTGTTGTGCGAGGTTGAGGGGAGAGGGCAGAGGAAGGAAGCATGATTCTTACCTCGCTACCAACACAACAAGGACTTGGTCCTCCTGGATGCGCAAGACTCATGAGTGCCTTCTTGCTGCACTACCTGCAACATGACCCTCAGATTGTCAGAATTCGAAGTAATCCCGACTACTGGGTTGCCACACTCTTAGATCCCCGGTACAAAAGTAAATTTGCCGAAATAATTCCTGCCATAAAAAGGGATTGACGCATGCAGGAGTATCTGCAGATGCTGTTGCAGAATCTTACATGTGCTTTTCCACAAAACACCAGTGGTGCACGTAGTGAATCTCACAGTTCTAACTTGCCAACCGTGGGACTGTCGAGTCTTCATCACTCAAACCGTAACAGTAACACAGTATCTGCTGGTAACCGCAATTTTGTGGAATCGTTTCACCACTTTTTTAGACCATCCTTTGCAAGGCCACAGGAGACAAGAAGTCTGACACATAGTCAACGCCTAGAGAGGATGGTGCAGGAGTATCTCCAAGTGAACATCGAAGCCATGACTGTGTCACTGGACCCTTGCTCATTTTGGTATTCCAATCTGGAAAAATGGCCGGAGCTCACCACTCACGCCTTGGAGATCTTGTCATGCCCCGCAGCCAGCGTTCTGTCTGAACGTGTGTTCAGCGCTGCTGGTGGTGTGCTGACAGATAAGCGCACGCGTCTGTCCACTGAGAATGTAGACAGACTCACGTTCATAAAGATGAACAAATCATGGATTCGCAAGGACTTTTCTACCCCTGTGTTATCCTTGGGAGACTAAAACCTTGAGGATTTGGTAAAATCACCTCACCAACCGTTTTAAGCAACTGTGGGGCAATTGATGCCACTTAACCCTAGAACGCATGACCATAAAAATCTACACTTTCATATACCTGGGGCCTTTTAGGCTCGTGTGCAAATAACATGGAATAACTCAAACTCAAATGACAAACAACTATATACATGAAGAATACCTAGAGTTTCAAAATTCTAACTAAAGTAATCTTGCAGAAAATAGAAAACAATTAACAGGGCGGGCCTGCGAGGCCCCAGGTATGCGTTCTAGGGTTAAGTGGTGTCTGTGCCACAATTTTGGGAAAAAATGGAGACTCTTTTTGGAGTCCCCTTGCTGTGTCTTACGTGACGTTGGCATCATCAATTCCAGGTGGGTTGGGTCGCCCCCCCCCCTTTTTAACTGTAAGAAACTAGATACACTATGGCTTGGGGTAACACAGATGGTTGAGTCTGAAGAGCTCAGAGGTCTGCTCCAAATCTTCAGTGTCTGCTAGTCAGCGTAGAATTTTTAACTGCATCTAGCCTAGGCAATACTTTGGGCGTAGTAGCCCAGCTGCGAAGCAAGCTGCACCGCCTGTGTATCTAATAAGAATTTTTAAATGCATCTAGCCTAGACAGACTGTGGGGACCCCCAACCAAACCCAGACGCTCAGCCCCCCTACCGCCCCCCTTTCCTTGACAATACAATAATGTAACTCTTACAACTGGATGGGTGAGGATCGGTCACAGCTTTATTAACTCTTTATACTCATTCCATTAGAAAGGCATTTTATTTCTAAAATAATTCAGCTTGTTGCAGCATGCCCTGGGTCTCCACTCCGGCAAGTTGGCCAACAAGTGTAACTCTCCAACATGTCCTTTCTATTTCCAGGCCACGGAGGATCCTGCGTACTCGTATGCAGGACTCTGACCCCCACCCATCACTCTTAACGCTTGTTCCACTCCGTCCTGGAGTCCTGACAGGAATATGTCCAGTTCAATATTCATTAAGTGAACAACGTCGGGCCGTATGAGGCCTGCTTTATCTCCTTCCAGTTGTCGGTGTCGTACCACTACACCGCCTCTGTCTCTTCTAAATTTTGCCATCCGAATATTTATTACCCGCCTTGTCCGTTCGATGGCCGTGATGTCTCGCGCACCTTGCCATACCGCTATCGGCACAATCTCTGACCATACTATCGCTAGTTTTGTGAAAAATTCTCTGAAGCGCTCAGTGTCTAGTTTCATTATTGCCATTAGTTATGCTGACCTAGGTTGTTTCCCCCGGCCTGTATAACTAAGATGACCGGACATCTTGCCTCTCTCCCTACCTTGATTACCTCCATTAGTACCTGTGGCCATAGAAGGCCTCTAATACCTCTCTAGTTGAAATATGTGTTATGAAACTCTAATTTCCTCCCGCCTGGGCAGACTTTCGCCCTTTTTTCTGCCCAATACATATACGAGTGGCCTATCACCCACACTGTTGGCTTAGCGTCACCTGTAAAAGAAACAAACCTTGTTAGGATAACAAGTCCGGTCTTATGTATCTTGCCAAACACGTAGATCGCCATCTCCCTATCCTCTGAACTTCCGTTTCTGACAGTCCTGCTCTTGCTGCTTCCGTGGCCGCGCCTATGCGGAATGAGTGTGTCCCGTAATCTTTGGGGTGGTTCCCTGCCGATGTTATGCATTTATTAAATATAGCTTGGAACTGGTATCTTGATAATGGCATTCCATCAATGTGTGATAGGAAGAAATTACTTTGTGATCTGATGGTTAGATATGTTTTTACTATTGTTACCCAACTCAGTGTACCGTTTGTGGGTTGTAGAAGTACCCAAGTGCCCCTGCCCGCTGGAACCGTTTTCGATTTGTGTATGCGTAGACGTATTGCATTATTGGCTATGACTACGTCCTGGTGTAATAAGCCTCCACTGGTGGTAATTTTGGATTGAGGGACTAATTCGCTTATGCATAGCGCCCCGAAGAAGGCGATCACAAATGCAGTAGACAGTAGTGTTGCTTCAAATTGTGAGTGTCATGTTAATGGTGTTAGGGATATGATGTGAGAAATCAGTTTTAGTGACACGGGACGGGACGTCTACACTCCTGACTTGGCTGACCCCTTTTCCACCCTTTTATGGATTGTCTGATGATGAACCTTTGTCACATCTCCCCAATTCAGTAGTTGGAAGTGAATTGCTACTCCGGTCAGACACCGCTGCGCTGACGCCCCTGATATGCCCCTCATAATTAGCTGGTGGAGAAATTCTATGGTGACTTGTGATCTGGCTTGTTCATATTGGTCAACCCGTCTGCCTGCTACTAGTCGTGTCCACTCTTCCCATGCCTTACCGTATGCTTGCCACGTCGACGGGGCAACTGACGCTCTGATTAATGGCATCAACTATTCGCCACTAGATCCCATAGGGAAGGTGGGCAACTGTTGCCCGATGGGTGTGCGTTGTGGAAGAGCTCTGTGAAAATCTGCCAATTGAATTGTTATAAAGCGTTAGCAGCAGCTTTATACCCCTCAGCATAGTGGCTAGCGCGGACCCATACATTGTGTTTTAGGCACAGGAATGCTAGCCTGGGTAGTAGGCCTAGCACTGGGGGAGACGATGATGCCATCTTAGTAATGCAATGCGCTAGGCTGGTGTTTTTTGTTATGAAGCGTATATTTTTGTAAGCCAGGCGCGCGCCCCATATTTCTATTGCTACCACTATTGGGAAGAAAAATTATTTTCAGGGCTAGATGCAGCTAAAAATTATTATTAATTTAAAAGCTGGTGGAGCTTGGTATAGATGGTCTAATACAATGAGTCCCACACACTGCTAGAAGGCCAAATATTTTTTCAGAGCTAGATGCAGAAAAAAATTATATTCAATTTGCAACCTGATGGAGGTCAGTATAGATGGACTAATAGAATGATGCTATGCCCAAAAGATTTTACTTCACTAGGTGCAGTAAAAAAATTGGTATTCTATACACAGGTGGTATATCTTGCAACACAGATAGGCTACTCCACTGACTAACACACTCTGCAATAGGCCAAAAAGGATTAGCTTTGCTAGATTCAGCCAAATGCTGTGAAAAAAACTTGCACAGCACTGGCACAGACCTGCCTGGCAAAAACTGATAGGAACTCATGTAACCTAGTCCTGAAAAGGACTCCAATTACAATTAGTCTTTACTCCCACAACCTATCTATTTAAGAGCACAGACCTGCCTGATAAAAGTCGTAGGAAATGCTGTAACCTAGTCCTTAAAAGGACTGCAATCACAACTCTTCCCTACTCCCAAGCTATCTGTAGATTTGTGCGAAAATTGGCTTGAAATTAACAAGGTATAGCGCACACAGCAACAGCGGTGCCGTCTAACACGCAGCTGCAGCAGTGAGAAAATGGTGGCGACGGGGAAAATGGCTTGGTCTTATAGGGCAAGGACATGTGACATACACTGCCAATGACACATGCCCTTGCTTGTGTGAAAAAAAGCACTTCGCTCCGTGTGTGCGCTGCTGATAGGCTGACAGATTGCACCTCCCCACTGTAAATGCGGGAAAGAGAAAAAAAAATGGAGATCTTCATTGTTCCTGCAGAGATCCATCCCCTGCCCCTCCCCCCGCCCCGCTGTACACTCAAACTGCGTATTAACATTAATTTTCATCATTACTGAGAAAAAAATCCAGTTATGATTTTGGTGCACGAACAGTTATCGAACATAACCTCGAACAGCCGAATTTTTCTCAAATTGTTCGTGTTCGCCGACCGGCTCGAACACCGCCCAAAACAGCTCGAATTTGAGATTGGCGAACAGTTCGAGTAGAACAACGCTCATCTCTAGTAAACATGTGTATAACAAAAAATGTGTAATTGCAATTATTTTCTGGGAGAAATACTTCATGTTCTGGAATAATTTCAAGGGTGCCAACACTTTCAGCAATGACTGTATGCAAGTGTAGGATGTATGGGGTTTCTTTCTATGATTAAAAACAACTGTCAGCACCGTCAGTAGTGGGAATCAGTTGAGTTGACATCACATAACAATGTGGGTTAACCCATTAGACACCACAGTCAATACAAACAATTGTACACAAGAGCTTAGATAAAAGGGCCTGAATTTTGACACCCCATTGGCAGCCCTCACAACCGATCACAATGTGTTGTTACGGATTCCATAACAAAGATCTTGTTAGGCTGTCTTTTAAAAAAAAAAAACGTGTTTTTTTTTTCTACCTTAACTGATCAAAAGTGAACAAATATATGTATTTAGATTTACCAAAAGGAGGAAACCCAACAGGTCCCATAACAGAACAATAAAATCTGTCCAAATTACTATTTTTCTTTCCTAAGCAGAAGCTTAGACGCTAATCTGAACCCAGCCGCTAGGATGCACCTATTAGGGCGCAGTCAGCCTCATTAACACGGCCGAGTGCTATGTGAGGTTTCATCGGATAGCACTCGGCCCAATGTTATTCTATGGAGCAGTGCAGATCTGCAATTATTTTCTCATGCCGATTCGCCGTGTGAAAACAATCACAGCATGCTGAGAGTGCATCCGATGATCAGAACACGTGCACTCATACAAGTCTAAGGGTGAGTGTGATAAATCGGACTGCACTCGGATGTTATCTGAGCACAGTCCGATTACCGTGCACAAAGACAATAGAGAAGATGGAGAAATTAAGTTCTCCCTCTTCTCCACACCTGTGCTGTGATTATCTCATGGAGAGAATCGGATCACACTAAGGCGACACTTAGCTCACACTATGACAGTTTGATAAGAGTGACAATTGCATAATTGTCCCGATTGTCTTGCATGAGGGAAGCTACGCAAGTGTGACCCCGGCTTTAGAGTAAGTGTGCACTAACGCCACATATTTGTTTGTTTTTACATAATGAGCAATATCATTTATTAAAATTGCAGTAGAGAACGTGAACATTGAAATAGCAGGCAAACAATACTGATGTTTAAAAATCAAGATACTGGACTACGACGGGTTAAAATGCAAACTAACACTGAAGATGCCGCGGACATTCGGTAATTTTGGAGTTTCGGACATTGGATGTCTACTACGTCTTAACGGAGGCAGCTTTTAGGTAATCTATTAGGCAATTCTGTCTTTTTTATCTCCCAAAACAAAGTTATCACTTTTTTCCTGTTTCAAACTAAGTCAATAGCCTTGAGAAGTGGTTTTGCATGCATCAATTTGGGTTTTAGATAATGAACAGGAAACTTAAAAAAAAACAAATGAGTATTGAGGATTGCCGAGTTCTTGCGGTCTCAGTGGTGTACTCACGACACACAGCACTCTACTGGCCACAAAACACTACCCAGTGTTCAGCCATTGGCTTCTGTTTTTAGCACAGAGTTCCAGGAGCCTTAGCAACACTGCAGCAATGTAAAGCCTCTCCCACAGTCTTAAGTCGTCGTACATTGCTCTTGACTGTCTCTTCAAAGTGCTCACCGCAACAAAAAGAACTCATTTAGCAAACACAAGCCTGCCGAGATACCACTGTAGTAGAGATATGGCAAACTGGCATGGAGAATGACCAGTGGCCTCACAATTATCAATTACTGGGGAAGAACACTTCATAATAAATAATAATGTGATGGTGATAGGACTATAGAATTATATAAAGATCTGTGGCACAGTTACAGGAAAATGTCATGCAGACATAATAAAAAAATATCTGGTGTTTAGCCAAATTATATTCTGAAATAAGTACTAACTTAACCTTTTTAGGATGTAATCTTAGACATGTTTCCTACCTTCTTTTTTTCTACAATTTTAGCTGTCTTAACAAAAATGCTTGATTTTGTGATTTAAAAAGGTATTCCCATCTCCAAGATCCTATCCCAATCTGTAGTAGGTGTAATAATATTAGCATATACCTCCAATTAGAAATGAAGTATAGTTCTCCTGTCACTTACCACATGTGCAGGGCATTGCAGTAGCTTAGATATCCATGGTAATGACCGCTCATATAGTGACGGTTAGTTACCACATTTTTCGGACTATAAGACGCACTTTTTTTCTTCCAAAATTTTGGAGGAAAGTGTGTGGGGGGGGTGTCTTCTAGTCTGAATGTGTATAGTCCGAATGGTGTTGCTATGGCTGTGGATGGGGGGGCAGAGGCATCAGCGGAGGAGTGGGGCACAGGAGACAGGAGCCACCTGCTGCAGCCAACACTGTGCCCGCTGCTAAAGAAAATGAATATTCACTGCTCCCCACGCCCATGAGAATATTCATTCTCCTTAATAGCATGCACAGTGTCAGCCGAGTGTGGGCTCGGCTATCACATGCGACCACTATTAAAGAGCATGAATATTTACTACTCCCTGCTCCCATGGGCGTGGGGAGTAGTGAATATTCAAGCTCTTTAATAGCGGGCACACGTGATCACTGAGCCGTTGCAGGAAGCCGCGGCTCTAGCTGACACTGTGCATGCTATTAAGGAGAACAAATAGTCACTACTCCCCACGCCAATAGTCCCGGCGTGGAGAGCAGTGACTATTCCGGCAGCTCATCCCGGCGTGTGAGGGCGCATGGCAGTGATGTCATGCACTGCTCACAGTGAGATCAGCTGCTGGAAGAAGAACAGGACGCAGCGCTGGAGCAGAGGGAAGGAAGGCGAGTAGAATCCTTTATCTTTTTGTGTGCAGCATGATGGGGATGGGGGTGCCATGCATACCAGGATGGGGGAGCCATGCATTCCAGGATGGGGATGAGCGGTCTCATGCATACCAGGATGGGGATGAGGGGTGCCATGCATACCAGGATGGGGATGAGGGGTGCCATGCATAACAGGATGGGGATGAGGGGTGCCATGCATAACAGGATAGGGATGAGGGGTGCCATGCATACCAGGATGGGGAGTGGGGTGCCATGCATACCAGGATGGGGAGTGGGGTGCCATGCATACCAGGATGGGGAGTGGGGTGCCATGCATACCAGGATGGGGAGTGGGGTGCCATGCATACCAGGATGGGGATTGAATGCCATGCATACCAGGATGGTGATGGGGGCCACGTATCACAGGAGGGGTAGGGGGCATATATACCAGGATGGGGGATATTAGTACAGAATTGGGGGACATTACCCCTATAACAGTGTCAGGAGCAGACCCCCCCCCTCCCCCATGACAGTGCATCATGACCACATTTTTTGCTTACATTTTTTTTTTCTATTTTCCTCCTAAAACCTAGGTGCGTCTTATGGTTCGGTGTGCGTTTTATGGTCCGAAAAATATTGTAGTTAGCTGTTACTGATCGTAAGCATGGATACCTAAGCTACTGCAATGCCCTGCACATGGGGTAAGTGACATAGCGACTCAGAAGAACTATACTACATTTCTAATTGGAAATTTCTAATATTATTATTATTAGACCTACTACATATTGGGATAGGATCTTGAATATGGGAATACCACTTTAACTTGTTCTTTCACAGCATGGTTTAAAGGATATTTTTCATATAGCATTTTCTTTTAGGGCATATTAACAGAGGCAACACTGGAACGGCAGGAGAGAAGTAATGGCCGAGCTCTGACGCTGTTTTCACAGACATATGAATTCCACTAAGGATGATTTTATTATTTTAAGATAAAGCACACCTCAGCCCTACAAAAAGGAAATGCAGACTTATTTTTGTACAAATCACTTATTAATGCTTGCCCTACAGAATTTATAGAAATGCATATCACAGGATCCAGATAGCTTTTTACAATGGCATATTAAAACATCCAATAACAAGACTGATTGTTATGTAATGTGACCTTTTCTACACTGACTTATCTAGTTCAGAAAAAAAGGATTGTCATGTTAAAAGGAATCTGTCACAAGGTTTTTACTATAAAATATAATAGCAGCATGATGTAGGGCAGAGAGCCTGATTCCAGCGATTTATCACTTACTGGGCTGCTTGCTGCAGTTTTGATATAATCTCTGTTTTCTCTGCTGGAGATGTAGCAGTGGTCAGAATGCTGAGTTGTGTATAACCCTGTCCACACCCCTGATTGGCAGCTTCCTGTATACAAAGGACATAGTCAGCAAGCTGCTAATCAGTGGAGGGGACGGGGTTACCAAATTAGCTGGACTGCCTGGCACACAACACCTAGTCTTCTAGTGATAATCTCCTGCTGATAAAACATGAATTGTATTGAAACTACAGCAAGTGACACATCCCTAGAATCAGGCTCTCTGCCTCTACATTAAGATTCAGATTGAAAAGCAAAAACCACATTCTCGATCCTTATTTCCTCAACATCAGCTGCTGAGAGTCAGGACACCCCATACATATTAATTAGTAGGCTGTTCTTTTTCCAGTTTCCAGAGCTCCACTACAATTTCACAATGACGTTTTGCAATCAATGAGCATATAAAACTAAAAAGAGATGGTGCTCGCTACATCAGCACAACCAAGAACACAGCATTGCAAGGCTGCACACATATATCAGTATATTGTGCTGAACACTGGTGCTACACCCTAATGAATATAGTACTGCAGATTGGGGTTCTTTAGAAATCTTTCTTTTCAAGCATTCTTTTAGCGTATATCACATAAAATTAAAAATGTCTTTTTCAAATAGGAAACTGGAATAAAAGTAAATTTTCCCTGGTGATATCAGTGGTAGGCATGGATAAAGTATAGAAAACTTTTTCTTACACCCCTTGAATCAACAAATATGTCAGTTGCAGCAAATGACAATAGTTTCAAGAATCAATAGTTCAATTACATGGTTTCTGTTTTACCTTTGCTTAAGGCCGTCTTGGATTCATTTGGAGATGGAGATGTGCTCTTCTTTTCACCAATACCCCTAAACAGTTGATAGTAGAGTTAATTTCAATATGCTTCTTCATATTTCATTTTAAGGTTAAGTCTGACATATCATTCTAAATAGATTAACAAGTATATTGATCTTTGATCAATAATTTACATTTATACATGTAAAAAACACCTCCTAAAAAATGAAATAAATGTACAGGTGACTGTATTGCACTAGCATACAAACAGACAAACATTACAGCACTTTAAGAGCGCTAAGATATACCGTATGTAGACTTTAAATATATTAATTCTGAATTTCATTACTGCATTATAGACCAGAGTTACAAATTTGAATACTTCAAATTCAGCATTAGTATCTTTTTTGATTCAAGCCTCCAACAAAGCAGTCATAGATTATTAAGCTGCCGCTCTTTCAATGCTAATGAAATAACTCTGCTGGTTCTATCATGATCTACACAGCAAAGCTAACGTGTCAGCTGCTGAAGAGAGTAAGTGTCGGCTTACTTTGTTTGTTCCTATGGTCAGTGTGAGTAAAATCTAAAATAAAATATTTATATTTTTGGATATTATAAGATAAGGACACCACCTTTTTTAAGGTATGTATTGTTCCAGATATAGAAAAATAGAAAAAAAAATAATATTATGATCTAACTATCTATTTATCTATATATGCACACGTTTATTTCTGTTAATGATTTCTGTACATACAAAAAATAAACCTTTTATTACCACTAGAGGTCTGTCTTTCCAACTATGAGCTTTAGCAATGAGTTTATGGATTTAAACATTTCTAAACTGTGAAAGGCTGTGTGCACACGATGCGTTTTTAATGCGTTTCCGCGGCGTTTCTGCAGCTGCGGAAACGCATTAAAAACGCATGGTAGAAGGGCAGCAATGTTCCCCAATGGAAATCTGCTTGTGCTGTGCCCATGATGCAGATTTTTCCGCAGCGTAAACGCGATCAAAAATCCGCAGCATGTCCATTAATTTTGCGGAAACGCTGCTTTTTCGCCGCCATTGACTTGCATTAGACCGCATGGAATCCGCATCACTGTATATGTAGATGCGCATTCCATGCGTTCTAATGTGCGGATGGTACCCAGGTCTAGAGGAGAGGAGACTCTCATCCAGACCCAGGTACCATTAAAAAAAAAGAATAAAATAAAAAATATATATATACTCACCTTCTGGCGTCTCGCGCTGCTTCCTCCTGGCTTCCCGGGCACTTCGCGATTGAATGAAGGACCTACGCTGACGTCAGAGTCATGTGACGGGTCACGTGACGCTGACGTCGGCAGGTCCTTCAGTATTACACTGCCAGCAGCCGGGACGGAGGGAAGCAGGACACCGGGGGCCATCAGAGGGTAAAGTATATATTTATTTTTTTATTTTTTGACTTTCACACACTATATAAATCCATGCCGGTTGCATGGATTTATATAGTGTGAAGTTGACAAGCACTTTCCAAGTGATGCTAAAATCGCTTGGAAATCGCTTGTCAACCCGCATGCAGAAATGAAAGTGAAGAACGCTTCACTTCCGCATGTCCCTGGCAGGAAAACGCATGTACAATCCGCATGTACAATCCGCATGTCCCTGGCAGGAAAAACGCATGTACAATCAGCATGTACAATCCGCATGTACAATCCGCATGCGTTTTTTCCTGCCAGGGAGATGCAGAAACGCTCAGGAAAAAATCCAGAGCATTTCAGCATCGTGTGCACATACCCAAACTGTAAACGGACTGTTAACAAAAGTAAATGTTTTAATATTGTTTTTCTGAACTGTAGACTAGAGTTGAATGGTGCATGACCAATACGTACATGCAAACTTCCATATGTGATTAAAGAGAACCTGTCAGCATGATTTTGTAATGTAAAGACATGGCTGTAATGGTGCTGTAATACTGATTACATTGGTACCTTCCCAACCAGGCGATTTTCCGTTTTCGTTTCCCCCCCCCTCTTTATTCCAAGAGCCATAACTTCTTTATTTTTCTGTCGACAGTCATATGAAGACTTGATTTTTTGTGGGACGAGTTGTACATTTGAATGACACCATCCATTTTATCATGTAATGTACTGGAAAGCGGAAAAAAAATTCCAAGTGAGGTGAAATAGCGAAAAAAGTGCAATTCCACAATTGTTTATTATTTATTTATTTACTGCATTCATTTTACGGTAAAAATGACCTGGTAATATGATTCTCCAGGTCAGTACGAGTACGCAGATACCAAACATGTATTTTATTTAAATGTTGAAAAACAAAATCCTGAAATTTGTAAAAAAAACTATTTTTGCTTGTGTCGTCATTTTTGGAGAGCCGTAACATTTTCAATTTTTGAAAAATGGATCTATGTGAATGCTTTGTTTTTTGTGGCCCAAGTCAATGTTTTCATTGATATCATTTTGGGTTAGATACGATGTTTTGATCGCCTGTTATTGCATTTCTTTGTGTTGTTGTGGAGGCCAAAAAACTGCAATTCTGCCATTTTGATTTTTTTATCGTTACAACGCTTAGTTATCAGATTTATTTTATATTTTAATATAATCAGACTTTTACGAACACAGCAATACCAAATATGTCTCTTTTAATTTTATTTTGTTTCTTAATTTTTAATGAGGGAAAAGGGGGACGATTTGAACTTTTATATATTTTTATTTTTCACATCACAGGGGCGTCGATGGGAGTATGGAATGATGCGTCGCACCCCTTCCCCCCGCCGGCGTGCATTAAATACCACTGTCAGAGATTGACAATGGCATTTAAGAGCTCCGCTCCACCTGCGGCAGTTAGATGCAGATGATGGCTACATAATACAGCCATCATCTGCCAGGAAAGATGTGGCCTAGGCTATGCCAGGAAAGATGCTCTGGTACACCATATTCCAGGGAGCCGGAATATGCCGTACCAGCAGATCATATGTCAGTAAGGGGTTTTTAACCATTAGAAGTTTTCTGCTAATTAGATTTGGGTGCACAGGGGCTGGACTGTACACTGGGTCTTCTCCTATCTGTGTGATTTCTGGGTCCCTCTGCATGCTGCCGGTCTATGAATGACAGGTCACCACTGTTTGACTTCACCTCTTCAAACAGAGAAGGCAGGTCACTATAAAATCAGTGACCTGTCATTCAAACAGAGGAGGCAGGCCAGTCATAGAGCGGCAGCATGCAGAAGGGTCGGGGAATCACAGACAGGGAGGAGAAGACCCAGTGTACAATCCAGCCCCTGTGCACCCAAATCTAATTAGGAGAAAACATGAAATGGTTATTATAGAAGAACAGCAACAAAGCGGATTACTTCACCAAAGGTATCAATTTTATCAGTATTAGGGTATGTTCACACGTTGAGTTTTTGCTGCAGTGGTTTCTTTGATGCTTTTTTTCATGCAAATTAAAAATTATGTTTTTTTTTACAGTACTTGGAAAATCTATGAGATTTGTGAAATCTCATGCATATGATTGCTTTTTTTCCTGACTGAATTGGAAAACTGCTACTTTTTTTTAAAACTGCAGCATGTCAATTCTTTCAGTGTTTTGGTGCATTTTGGTGCGTTTTTTCACCATAGAAAGCAATGAGAATGTGCAAAAACGCAACCATGCCATTTTGCTGTTTTTTTGGTGAATGAAACTAACTTTATTAAACATGTACTGTAGACAAATGACACATGTAATCTGCACCAAAAATACAGCAAATAAAGTAGCAAAACCTACTTTTTGTAAGCAGCTTTTTTACTGTCAAGAGAGCAGGTTTTAGCTGCAGAAAAAAATGCTGCTAAAAAGTAACGTGTGAACATAGGCTTACAGCGCCATTACAGCCATTTCTTTACTTAACATTACAAAATCGTGCTGACAGATTCTCTTTAACATTGCATTGCAAAACTACTGGTATTAGTCACATTCACACGTTCAGTATTTGGTCAGTATATTACCTCAGTATTTATAAGCCAAAACCAGGAGTGGAACAATCAGAGGAAAAGTATAATAGAAACACGTCACCACTTCTGGATTTATCACCCACTCCTGGTTTTGGCTTATAAATACTGATGCAAAATACCGACCAAATACTGAACGTGTTCTTAATATGAGGCTTTTCTCCTGAAATCAAGGGGGTAGAACAAAGAGGTCGATTCATTTAGATTGGCATTGTGCAAACCAGTATTAAAGGAGCTGTTCACTACTAGGACAACCCCTTCTTCAACTACTTGTTTGGCCCCTATAAAATAAAAAAAACAAACACTCACCTCCCGTGCCGGCGCTGTTCCAGCGGTGTCAGCACTCACGGTCCTGGAGCTCTAGTGCGTGTTGGGCTAAGTGCCCACGACGCAGAAATGCTGCAGATTTTTTCCGCTTCTCCCTGGCAGGAAAAACGCATGCGGATTTTACATGCGTTTTTCCCGCCAGGTAGAATCGTTTGTCAAGCGTTTTTGCCTGCATTTCCGCATGCGGGTTATCAAGCGCTTTTCCAAGCGATTTTAGCATCACTTGGAAAAATGCTTGACAACTTAGTCACACTATATAAATCCATGCAGCCGGCATGTTTTTTTATAGTGTGACCAAGTAAATAGTTAAAAAAAAAAAAAAGAATAAGAATGGTAAAAAATAAAGATTATACTTACCTTCTGATGGGCCTCGGTCTTTTCTCCGCTGCGTCCGGTCTCTTGTACAGCCCGCGGTGGTGTGAAAGGACCTTTCATGACGTCATTTAGTCATGTGACAGGTCACGCGACCGCTGACATCAGCGGTCGCGTGACCTGTCACATGACTAAATAACATCATGGAAGGTCCTTTTAGACCATCGTGAGCCACCCAACACACCGGACGCATCGCTATGGAGACCGGGGGGCCATCGGAAGGTAAGTATAATCTTTATTTTTTATTTTAAATTCTTTTTTTAACAGGTACCATGGTACCCGGGTCTGGAGGAGAGTCTCTTCTTCTCCACACCCGGGTACCATCCGCACATTGAATCGCTTAATATCCGCATGTGCACATGTAGTGGTGCGGATATTATGCGATTCAATGCAAGTCAATGGCGGCCATTACGCTGCGTGTCCGCAAAATTAATGGACATGCTGCGTATTTTTCCGCAATAACTTGCAGCGGAAATTCCGCGGCAAAAATGCTTGAAAAACGCATAGTTGGCACGCAGCCTCATTACACGTGGTGCCCGGCGTTCAATAATCGCTGACGTCATTGTCCTCGCCTACGAACAGATTGAATATGAAGAGGAAGTCAGAGATCAGCTGCAGCCCAGACTTCCTCTTCATGTTCAATCCATATAGGTGGGGACAGTAACGCCAGCGCTGATTGGATGCCGGGCACCACATGTCATAACACTGCACTAGAGCTCCTCGACCACGAGTGCCGACACCGCTGGAACAGCGTCGGCACGGGAGGTGAGTATAGGCTCTTTTATTTTATTGGGGCCAAACATTTAGTTCAAGAAGAAGTTGTCCTAGTAGTGGACAACGCCTTAATGAAGGGGCTTTCTGGAGTGTGATGAATCTAATTCATTAAGATACGTAAGCCACTTAATGAATTAAGCACATCTGTTAACAGGTGTGCGTTGCTGCCTGAAATGTACTCCAATCGAGGCAAAACTTTTCAAGAATTTCATGTGCAAGCATAACCACAGCATGTCAATGTCCCACCCATTCTACACATATATTAGTGTAGCTGGCCAAGACTAGAATGAAAACGCAAAATGTAATGTTCTTCGGTGTTTTATAATGGGAGGGTCAAAAGGGGAGATGAGTTGTACTGAATGAGAAATAGAGAAAGTGGGGAATTTTCACTTTCTAAAGATAATACTGTGAATTATTATTGTACGATCAATATGGGGGGGAAGTGTGACCATAAAATAAGCTATTCTTTATAGACCAGCGGATCGGGTATATTAAAGGGGTTGTCCACTACAAGGACAACCCCTTCTTGATCTAAATGTTTGCCTCCGATAAAATAAAAAAGCTTATACTCACCTCCTGTGCCGGCACTCGCGGTCCTGGGACTCCCGTGTGGTTGTTATGACACATGAGCCACACGCCCAATCAGTGCTGGGTCACTGTCTCCGCCTTCTGTTGAATTGAACATGAAGAGAAAGTCCGGGCTGCTGCAGCTCTCTGACATCCTCTTCCTGTTCAATTTGCACGAAGGCGGAGACAGTGACCCAGCACTGATTGGGCGTCTGGTTCATGTGTCATAACAGCCGCACGAGAGAAATTCTCAATTCATGAGTAACATCTGCCTTCAGTGAATACAGATTTCCCCATTACTGAGATAGGAGAGGACAGTTGGTGCTCAAATTTCTATGGAGAACTGTAACTGTTGTTTCAGGAGAACTTGCAGTAGTAGAATGTTTTTGTCTACCTCAAACTCCTCCCCCCTTCTCCATAGAATTGTAAAAGCACTAACATCTCCTATCTCTGTACAGTGAACACATGTTTTCACTAAATACAGATCTTACCCCTGAATTGAGAGTGCAAGATCAGATCAGGAGGAGAAAGAAGATTTTTCTCATGAGATACATTGCAAAGTTGCTTATATGTTATGTGTCCTATTGATTTATGAAATAACAATTAAAACGATGATTACTCTTTAAAGGCAAACTGTCAGGAATCTTTGCTCCCAAAACTTGAGCTGGCTTCATTGAAATATTAGCAAGCAGATCAAATACACCGCACGTTACAGCCCAGCATCCATTGGGAAAGCGCGCATCAATCAGGGGGATGCGCGTCACTGGGTCACACCTGGCTGCAGCCGGAACTTTACGTGACATCAGCGGATGTCATCTGTGGCTGATAGCGCCGCTCACAGGCAAGAATAACAACACAAGGTAGTTACAAAAACACTTCTTTCCACTTTTTAAATCAATGGGGGCATTATATATAATAGTGGACAACTTCTTTAATGAAGGGGCGTTGTGGAGTAAAATGCCCCTACTTCACGCTATTTAATAAATTAGAGGCATCTTACTAGTGTCGTGCGCGTCTGTCAGAGATGTGCTCCAGTCAGGGACAAGTACATTTTTTTACTAAATTTATGCCTCTAAAGTAATGCAAGTTTTCATGAATTAGACAGGCAAGCTTAGCCATGTCCCATCCAAACCAAGCTACTCTCATTTTGGCGACGCTGTCCATTACTGGCGGAAAACACCAAAAGCCACAATATTTTGAAGCAACTTCTTGTTGCACAAGAATGCTGCGATTCTTTAAGGTGTTTTATACCAGAATTCTGAAAAAAATACCTTAGTGAATCAGGCCCATATAGTTTTCATTATGTTTTACCAATTTTTCACAATAAAATCATTCTTTGTCTGCAGCCAGAACTTTTTTTCATTTTTCTATTGATGGAGCTGTGTCATTTTTTTTTGCTGGAGGGAGTTCCCTCTCGCTAACCACTAAGATCTGCTGTCACTATTTACCATGGGATCTATCAGGTTAATGGCCAGGATTAGAGATTTCTCTGATCCCAACTATTACAGTTGTCGATCACCGTAGGGATCCTGCGATGAAGAGTACAACATGAGATAAAAATATCAAGTACCAAGTACAACTGTCAGAATAGTAAAACACTAATAATTTGTAGAACACAAACCAGCTCTTGTTATTTTGTGGGTTCGATGGCTCTTCAGCTCTTCCTTGTGCTTCTAGGTTAACATAAATATTGTAGTCAAGGTTATTTAGGTAAAGGGAAGTTGTGTCTTCTTCAGAGGGATCCTCCTTCATAAATTGTGTTGAGATGTTCAAATTCTTTCCTGTATGGGTAAATATTAAAACATTTCTTAGAATAACCACTTACCAAGTCAACTACGTTAACCCCATGCATGGTAGGTGAGGGCTGTATTATATAGCCGACACCCGCCTGGAGCTGTCACTACTAGAGTTTGCTTCAGTTATGTTAGTTTAACCCCTTAGATGTTATGTTTTTATAGTGCCTGTGGCATCTAAGTGGTTAGACAAAAGGGTGAGTCCTGACCAGAGCTTTAAGATGAACAACCTGGACTTTAGAATGATGCATTGTAGCAAATTTGTGCTACTGATGAATTTAGCTCAAGTTGCCTAACAGGGGATTAACTAGAAAGATATAAGACTCATAAGAATCATTTTATTTGTCCTTCCCCCTGGGATTGGTAAGGGTTACAGTTACTTCAAAGTGGCTAAAAAAAGAGAACTGTATGGTGCATAGTCCTAATTCGGTATGGAATATGCAGCAGGGGACATACATTAAGGGGAATCTGTCAGCAGGTTTTTGCTACCTCTGGGAGCAGCCTGATGTAGGCAAAGAGACCCTGAATCCAACTATGTATTACTTAGATTACTGGGTGCAGCAGTTCTTAGATTTAGTACTGCAGCAGAGCTGAGAAAGAGTCAGACCAGGGCTCATGGGCTGCTGTAGTCCAAGCAATGATTATCACAAGATAATTAAATCTTCAGTCTAAATAAACAACAGCACCCCTAGCTCATGCTGTCCTCAGATTAGATAGCAAAAACCTGCTGACAGACTCCCTTTAAGGACATGGTTGTTCTCACTCACACTCCTTACAACAGTTGCAGTGAGCCAGTGTAAAGAGCTGTATCAGTCAACCCCTGTGTAGAAGAGTTAGGAATTTGTTCCAGCCTGCAGAGCAGAAAGAATTCAGGACTGCTGTGGAACTCTAAAGCAGCTGGACTACTAGGCTGTGGCCAAATGTGTTGTACTATCAGGGCCTGTACGGCTAATCAGAAGCACCTCAGCAAAGGCACAGAGACACAGAAACTCTATGCACATGGCCAGCGTCAGGACCTGAAGTTCCTGATGTGTCAGAGAGGGCCACAGGCTCCCTGCGCTCTAGGGCCTGGTCATAATTGCAACTGCTCTAATGTGATCCCTATAGCTTACACCCCTTTTGCCTGGCATGGATACAATTGCATACATTTCTTGGCTGAGAGCAGGACTAGCTCTGTACAGGTTTGCAGCCTGTAAACAAGAGTGTTTTAATTCACTGAACAAAAGATCTTGAAAAATGTAATGAGCAAAAATAATGCCCTTCTCAAAGAGTTTCAAATCACAGTATAGTGTAGTGATTAAATATTCAGTAAGTGCACTTTAAGACAGACTGCAGGTTGTATCTCACTCTCTAAAGCTGGTCATCAGACATGATTGTATCTGTTGTAATGCAGCAGCTTGCATGTCTGAGGGGGGGTGTTCTAGCTGACCACGTACCTCCCCTTCAGGTGACTGATCACACGACTCTGACATCATCACAGGTCCTGTGCGCACAGAAGATATATATATCCGGGTGGTTGTGAAACACAGGAAGGCAAGAGACCTGATCCCTGTGTCTGGGACACCATTAGCCCTGGAAGGCACGTGGCCTGGAGACCACGTCTGGTGACCCTTAAACCCCAGCTTTGGCAGAACGAAGCTGAAAGAAGCAGCTAAGACCCGGCAAAGGTAAAAGCGGTGTTTTATATGGACATTGATGTTGTACCTTGCTGAAGTCTGTATCTGAAGCCAAGCGGGCATAGCTGCCACTGAAAAGGCTCTAGGATATTACATGTGTAACATTCCTGCGAGCCATTGAGATGGACTATGTTATAAGCAGTTTATGATGTGTAATAAACTGCTGGACTTCAGATTACCGGAAACATTGCATGTGTGCTTTAATTGACCCGGTGAAGTGAGTGCCCCTCAACGTGATCATTAGCGCTGCCTCACAATTGGTTAGAGAATGCAGGTAACTGCAGCCTGGTTGCAAGGGGTAACGGCACAGGACGACGAACCTGGTTTGCTGTGGCTCGGTGGGGCCACGAAGATTAAAGCATCTGGCTGTAACTCGGCGGGGTTACGAAAATTGTCGTCACACTCAAACCTGGTTTGCTGTGGCTCGACGGGGCCACGAAGATTAAAGCATCTGGCTGTAACTCGGCGGGGGTTACGAAAATTGTCATCGCACTCAAACCTGGTTTGCTGTGGCTTGGTGGGGCCACGAAATTTTTTTCCAGGGAGAGTGGTGTGAGGAGCGTACTGCGATGGCTATGAATGGAGCAGTATCCCCAGATGGAATGGAGAAGGGGTTAGATGACCGGCTGCAAACGCTCTTCAGCAAAATAGAGTATCCTGAAGAAATGCAGGAGCTGATAAAGATGGCTGTGAAGGGAGCAGCAAATGAGACTGAAGCTATTGAGCGATTAAAGTGCCTGTCAAAATTGCAGCAGCAGGTATTTGAGAAACGAGAACAGGACATGGTTCAGGAATGGCAGGAGCTGTTGGCCCCTTACAGAATGGTGGCAGCGGACCATTCCTTGAGTTCTCCTGTGGCGCCGGTACTATCCCAGAGTGCCCAGGGAGGTAAGAGATGTTGTGAACTGGGTCCTAAGACTTTTGCGGGTTTTTTTTTTTAGAGTAGCCCCTACAGGTGTGGTTGTCCAAAAGGTGGCGGAGTCTCAAACGGGGGTGGAGCATACAAAACCAGAATTGGTTACTGGTCGTGTGTTGGAACCGCCTAAAAATGACAATTCGCCCGTTGATAACTGGGTAGCTCCAGTAGAAGGGGTTGACATCAAAGTGGGAGGTGACTTGAAGGTCCACAACACCATGGGGAGTGACACAGACCCCACAGCGGACGGTGACACTACAAAAGTAGAAAGAGAGTTCATCCAGGAAGAGTTAAATGAGGTGAGAAAGTCCCACTCTCGTCGTCGAAGGCGCAAGGGCCACAAAAAAGTTGCTCTTGTAGCCTTTTCTGAAAGGGTAAATAAAGAAAATGCAATGCTGTGTGTCGTTATTCCAAGTGTGGATCCTCCTTTAGAAACAGAGGAGATCAGGATCGAAGAGGAGGTGGCCAATCATGACCAAGAGCTGGAGCCTGTCAGGCAGCAGTATCAGAGTGACGTGCAGCAACTAAGGAAAAACATGGAGAACGTGTCCCAGGACCAGCTGAGCGTGGAGTCTGAACGGCAGAAAATAAACCAGTTTGTGAGGAACTTGCAGCGAGAACTGGAGGAAAGCAGTGAGGAAATCAACCAATGGAAGGAAATGTTCCAGAAAAGTAAAGAGGACCTCCGCAAAACCAAGGAGGAGGTTTTGCAGTTGAAGCTTGAGAAAGAGGAGTCTAAAGATGAGCTGAATGAGATGAAAAATCGTTTCTCCCTGGTGCAGTCACAGCTGATGCAGGAGAAGCAAAGGCTGGACGAGGGTCTACACCAGCGGGATAGGGAGCTATCCGCCTTAAAAGGGGCGCTGAAGGACGAAGTTTCTGGACGTGATCAAGACCTAGAACAACTGCGCGAACAGTTCACCGGGAGCTTCGTGAATCCAAGAAGGAGTATGATGAACACAATAGGGAACTGCAACAAACCAAGAGAGACTATGAGGATCTCCTCAAGGTTAAGAAAAAACTAGAGGATGATAAGGCTGATGCAGAGCACATGTGCCAAGTGATTGAGACCACTCTACAGGACACCCGTGATGAGAATGATGATCTCTGCAGAAAGATCCTAGGTCTGGAAGCTCAGGTGAAGGAGATGAAGACGTTCTGTGATGATCTCCAGAGGGCAGAGACGTGCCTTAAGGATAGAATCGGCAGGATGGAAGCTGAGTGGAAAAAGATGGAGGAGTCTATCGGAGAAGCCACAGACCTGCGTCAGGAGTTTGCCACTGGAGAAGGGAGGTATGAAATAAATACCACCTCGAATAATGCGAGCTTGGATGATACAGTGGATGTAAGAGCCAAGATCAAGGAGCTCAAGGAGACGCTACAGGCCCATTTGAAGCAAGAGAAACTTGAGAGACTGGCTGTCGAGAGCCGAGTGGGCCCATTGGAGACAGAGAGGTCTGAGAGAACTCTGCTGATAATGGAGCAGTTGAAGCAGGAAGAGCTTCAGAGATGGGCTGCTGAGAGGCGAGTAGCTGAGCTAGAGGAAAAAGTTTTCGAGCTCAAGGGTCACCTGGCAAAGTACCATTTAGTGAACGAGGCCTCCTTGGAGAAGGAAAAGGGCAAACAAGTTGCGCTTAAACCTTTATACCATGAGAAGGTGGACTTGAGGAGAGCTGAGAGTGTTAAAAGAAGATAAGTATGGAATGGAAGTTGTGAAGTTGAGAATTCTTGAGTTCATAGCTGTGAGTCAGCTCAGGGGAAGCATACAGGGTGAAGAAGCTGAAAGTCAGTTGTCGCTGAAACCTGATGATCGTTTGGAGACCACTGGTGAGACAGAAATGTCTCGGTACAAGTGCCTCATAGATGTACCCGAAGATTTGAGAGAAGAATGCACCAGAGAGTCAGTGCATGAAGAGTTTAAGAAGGCTGTGGGAGCCTGTAAGATGTACTCAACCTCAAACGCTAAACAGCTGGTGGTCCTGTCCACAACCGAAGTCACAGTGAAGAGGGTGGCTGTCCTAAGTGACATGCACTGGCGATGTGTTCGCATGAAGCGGATAGTCCGGTTGAAGACGGAACAAGCCATTAGACAACTGGAGCTTATAAGAAAAGCTCAAAGTCTGCGGGAAGAAGTCATCCGGGTGCCTCATGCTCTGGTAAGAAAGCTCATTGGGAGAAATGGCCAAGCCATGCAAATGATGGTAAAGAAGTCTGGTGTGATGAAAGTAAGCAGTCCACGTGATCATCAGGACTGGATACCGGATGAAAACGGCATGGTGTCATTCTCCGAAGTAGGAACGGAAGAAAATCTTGCATGTATACGAATGCTGATGGAGTACCAAGTGACCTACCTCCGAGAGGTAGAACAGTTGAATCTCGCCAGACTGTGAATGGAAAGACAGCGTCGCCTGAGCAGCAGAAGATGGCAGCCGTCTATAAATTGTGAGACCAGACAGAGAAAGGGCCCTCCAAATAATAGAACGGCTACAGCAAAAGTTAGAGACCTTTCAAGATGTCCTGAGGATAGTGGGCGTGGGTTTAGAGGTAGTGAGACCTCCAGTAACTCAGGTCTGAGAGGCCCATACAAATGACCCAATAGAGTATGGGACAGTACGGAGTCGGACCTGACCTTAGATACAATGGCAAGTGAGTCGCACTGCTGTATTGACCGCTTGGAGAGGGGGAGGTCTGACAAGGTTAAGACTCGGAAATGTGACTTGACGAAGTTAGTGACAATGACAGATGGTAGGTCCTTAAGGAATGGGCTAATGTTGATGACTAATGTTCCTGGAACTGAGCAGCGCAAATGTCAAGTACATGGACTCTGTGTGAACAGTGGGTTATAATGTGATTGTATAATTGTATATATCATGTGTTCAATACCATTGGCTTGAACAAGAGGGGGGGGTATGTAATGCAGCGGCTTGCATGTCTGAGGGGGTGTGTTCTAGCTGACCACGTACCTCCCCTTCAGGTGACTGATCACATGACTGTGACATCATCACAGGTCCTGTGCACACAGAAGATATATATATATCTGGGTGGTTGTGAAACACAGGAAGGCAAGAGACCTGATCCCTGTGTCTGGGACACCATTAGCCCTGGAAAGCACGTGGCCTGGAGACCACGTCTGGTGAGCCTTAAACCACAGCTTTGGCAGAACGGAGCTGAAAGAAGCAGCTAAGACCCGGCAAAGGTAAAAGCGGTGCTTTATATGGACATGGATGTTGTTACCTTGCTGAAGTCTGTATCTGAAGCCAAGAGGGCATAGCTGCCACTGAAAAGGCTCTAGGATATAATATGTGTAACATTTCTGCGAGCCACTGAGATCGACGATGTTATAAGCAGTTTATGATGTGTGATAAACTGCTGGACTTCAGATTACCGGAAACGTTGCATGTGTGCTATAATTGACACGGTGAAGTGAGTGCCCCTCAACATGATCATTAGCGCTACCTCACACTGGGGAAATTTCCTGCTCTGCATTTCCCCCTACTCTGGACTGTTGGATCACCAGGATGCCTGTTAGACCATCAGAATACAAGAATTGTAATTCATAGAACTTCCATTTTGTGAATATCCAAGAATGTAAAAACAGAATGTCCCTCGATGAACCCCAGAGTGGAGGAAAACGCATTGGGACAATAGTAAAGCAACCAATGGAAGCTGCTGCCTAGAAAAGACCTTATAAATTTAATTGCTGTAAGCAATGTTAATTTAAGCTATTAAAGAGAACATTTGTTAAAGAGGACCTTTCACAAAATGTTTCATGTTTAACTGGATACGGGATTAAATAGTGGCTGCAGAGTGGAATAATAATTTTCTTTTATTTTTATTTCACCTCTCTGTTACAGAGGTATTAGGAATCAAAGTATTTGGCACCTAATAATAATTGTTAAGTCCAAGTGGGTGTTATCAGACAGTTTTCTTGAGATTGTGTACTTCTCCCTGTATGATGCTGACCAATAAAAAGCAGCCAGCAACATTCTGGAGAGAGAATAACATGCCCCCACCATAGCTTAGAGCAGGTTTCTCCGTATGTGAGACGTTATCATACTTATGTCTGATGTGTTCAGACAATTTGTAATCGCTCTGCAGTGAGATCACGACTGTCATTATGTCTCACACAGGAGTAACCCGTCTGTTCTGGGCTACTCGTGTTTGAGATATAATTACACCCTCATCTATACAAGTTGACCACAACAGACATAAGTGTGATTACTGACACATCTCTGGATAGGCAGTGTGAGGGGGTGGGCTGTACAGCAGAGGTGACTTGATGCAAGAGAAAGAGAGTAGCTAAAAGGGTTTGCAATGTGACACACCTAAACTCAGATGTGCTGCCTCTCCTTCCAGTGAACTTATCTGAAAGATGTTAAAGGGAATCTGTCTGTAAGATCAACCCTCCTAAGTCGTCTATGTGGGCATGTACAGTGGGAACGGAAAATATTCAGACCCCTTTAAATTTTTCACTCTTTGTTTCATTGCAGCTATTTGGTAAATTCTAAAAAGTTCTTTTTTTTCTCATTAAAATACACTTTGCACCCCATCTTGACTGAAAAATACAGAAATGTAGACATTTTTGCAAATTTATTAAAAAAGAAAAACTGAAATATCATATGGTCATAAGTATTCAGACCCTTTGCTCAGACACTCATATTTAAAACACATGCTGTCAATTTCCTCGTGATCCTCCTTGAGATGGTTCTACTCCTTCATTGGAGTCCAGATGTGTTTAATTAAAATGATAGGACATGATTTGGAAAGGAACACACCTGTCTATATAAGACCTCACAGCTCACAGTGTATGTCAGACCAAATGAGAATCATGAGCTCAAAAGGAACTGCCCAAGGAGCTCAGAGACAAAATTGTGGCAAGGCACAGATCTGGCCAAGGTTACAAAATAATTTCCGCACTACTCAAGGTTCCTAAGAGCAGAGTGGCCTTCATAATCCTTAAATGGAAGAAGTTTGGGCCCACCAGAAGTCTTCCTAGACCTGGCCGTCCAGTCAAACTGAGCAATCGTGGGAGAAGAGCCTTGGTGAGAGAGGTAAAGACGAACCCCAAGATCTTTGTGGCTGAAAGTTCCACAAAGTCAACTACCACTGCAGCCCTCCACCAGTCGGGCCTTTATGGCAGAGTGGCCCGACGGAAGCCTCTCCTCAGTGGAAGACATATGAAAGCCTGCATAGAGTTTGCTCAAAAACACATGAAGGACTCCCAGACTATGAGAAATAAGATTCTCTGGTCTGATGAGACGAAGATAGAACTTTTTAGTGACAATTCTAAGCGGTATGTGTGGAGAAAACCAGGCACTGCTCAACACCTGCCCAATACAATCCCAACAGTGAAACATGGTGGTGGCAGCATCATGCTATGGGGGTGTTTTTCAGCTGCAGGGACAGGACAACTGGTTGCAATTGAAGGAAACATGAATGCGGCCAAGTACAGAGATATCCTGGATGAAAATCTCTTCCAGAGTTCTCTGGATCTCAGACTTGGCCGAAGGTTCACCTTCCAACAAGACAATGCACACAGCTAAAATAACAAAGGAATGGCTTCAGAACAACTCCATTTTTGACTGGCTCAGCCAGAGCCCTGACCTAAACCCAATTTAGCATCTCTGGAGAGCTCTGAAAACGGCTGTCCACCAACATTCACCATCCAACCTGACGGAGCTGGAGAGGATCTGCAAGGAAGAATGGCCGAGGATCCCCAAATCCAGGTGTGAAAAACTTGTTGCATCATTCCCAAGAAGACTCATGGCTGTACTTAGCTCAAAAGGGTGCTTCTACTCAATACCGAGCAAAGGGTCTGAATACTTATGACCATGTGATATTTCAGTTTTTCTTTTTTAATAAATTTACAAAAATTTCTACATTTCTGTTTCTTTTCAGTCAAGATGGGGTGCAGTTTAGGTCATAGGAAGCTGAATAAAATGATACCTTGATATCATAGAATCATAGAATGGTAGAGTTGGAAGGGACCTCCTGGGTCATCTGGTCCAACCCCCTGCTCAAAGCAGGATTCACTAAATCATCTCAGACAGATGTCTGTCCAGCCTCTGTTTGAAGGCGTCCATTGAAGGGGAACTCACCACCTCTCGTGGCAGCCTGTTCCACTCATTAATCACCCTAACTGTCAAAAAGTTTTTTCTAATATCTAATCTATGTCTCCTCCCATTTAGTTTCATCCCATTGCTTCTAGTCTTTCCTTGTGCAAATGAGAATAAAGATGATCCTTCTACAATGTGACAGCCCTTGACATATTTGTAGACAGCTATTAAGTCTCCTCTCAGTCTTCTTTTTTGCAAGCTAAACATTCCCAAATCCTGCAACCGTTCCTCATAGGACATGGTTTGCAGACCAGTCACCATTCTGGTCGCTCTTCTCTGAACTTGTTCCAGTTTGTCTATGTCTTTTTTAAAATGTGGTGCCCAAAACTGTACACAGTATTCCAGATGAGGTCTGACCAAAGAGGAGTAAAGACCGATAATGACTTCACGTGATCTAGACTGTATGCTTCTGTTAATACATCCCAGAATTGTATTTGCCTTTTTTGCTGCTGCATCACACTGTTGACTCATGTTCAGTCTATGATCTATTAGTATACCTAAGTCTTTTTCACATGTACTGTTCCTTAGCTCTATTCCTCCCAATCCAATGTCTTATTCTAGAGAAATCCACAGTTATCTTAATATGTAAATGAGCTGGTAATATCTATGGATCGAACATTAAGGGGGAAGAAGTACATGACCCCAGCGAAAACTCTGATAACTTTTTAGCCCAAGTGGATGTTAACACTTCAGGTGCCAAAAACTTTGCTTGCCAATATCTCCACACTTGAGAGGTTAAATTAGAAAAAAAAAAACACAACCTGTTTTATTCAGCTCTGCAGCCACCATTTAATTGTGTGTCCAGTTCAAATTTAGTGAAAGGTCCTCTTTAAATAATCAGATGTTCCCACACAAGGGCCATATCTTTTTCCATTGGAAAATCTATTTTTATACATTAAATAAAATACAGACATACCCTCGACTTGGTGAATTCCAGAATCAGACAAAATATTTCCATGAGATGTAGCTATCAATAAGCGTGTCCGAGTTCTACTAGGCCTTCTAGATGGCACTGCATGTGAAGGTGGCTGGGGGGCAGCTGGTGTCATTTCATCATCTGTTTCTGGAGACAGAATCTTAGGCTTCTAGAAGGTGAAATAAAATGACACACAGTGTTTAATCATTTGCATGAATATACATGGATGAACTACATTGTCTTTAAGATGCGTACAATGAATGCCGTCAGTAAAGCACTGTCTGTGCTGCCTTATCACTGTTTAAGAGAATAGGCCTGTAAAGTATATTATGAAATTGCAAGTCAAGGACAGCCATGGAGAATTCCTAATTATAGCGACAAGTATACTTGAACTTGGAGCTATCTTGAATTACTTTTGACATATTGTCACCCTAAGAGGTGTTTCCACTATCTATGTAAAGTTCTTAAACTCAACATACATTTGTGACATGCCAAACAATGATGAAATAATACCCACACGTGGAGCCCATTTTTATAAGGCTACATGGTGACGAGCTGCGTGACCCTGAAACTGCAGTATTGCATCTGATGATTTCCAATGGTCACGTGTTGCGACCTGAGGCACAGAGTTTCTAAATGTGTTGGATTTTCGGTCAATGGACGCAAGTTGCACATTACTCACTTGCCATAGACTTCAGTGCAAGTTGCTTGTGACTATAACTTGCATGGAACTTAGCTTCGATTTGGCCATTTTTTAATAGCAAAAGCTATAAAATAGTTGTGACACAATAAGTTGCACAGCTCTTTTTAATCACACAAATTGTCTGTGATCACATGACATGTTGCAGGGCCGGCTCCAGGTTTTTCTGGGCCCCGGGCGAAAGAGTCTTAGTGGGCCGCTTTAACACATACCACGAATCATGATTCCCAGATACCGCAGAGAAATATTATATATATATATATATATATATATATATATATATATATATATATATATATATATATATATATATATATATATATATATTTTAGTACAATGCCAAAGATTTCACTTCTTACATTACATGACCGATATCAAAGATTTCACTTCTTACATTACATGACCGATATCTATTGTAAATTCCACAATAGCTCAGAAACCGGCGAATCGCTCCATACAGAATACTGGCCCCCATAAAATGCTCCATACAGGATACTGGCCCCCATATAACGCTCCATACAGAATACTGGCCCCCCATATAATGCTCCATACAGAATACTGGCCCCCATAAAACGCTCCGTACAGGATACTGGCCCCCATATAATGCTCCATGCAGGCTATTCCCCCCACATAATGCCCCATGCAGGATATCACTTCTCCCCCCCCATATAATCCTCCATGCAGGATGTCACCCCCCCATATAATGCCCCATGCAGGATGTCACCCCCATATAATGCTCCATGCAGGCTGTTCCCCCCACATAATGCCCCATGCAGGATGTCACTCCCCCCCATATAATGCCCCATGCAGGATATCACTTCTCCCCCCCCATATAATGCCCCATGCAGGATGTCACCCCCCCATGTAATGCCCCATGCAGGATGTCACCCCCCCCCATATAATGCCCCATGCAGGATGTCACCCCCCCATATAATGCCCCATGCAGGATGTCACCCCCCCCCCCCATATAATGCCCCATGCCTCCATACATTAAAAAAAAAAATCAAATACTCATAGCTGCTGAGGTCCGGACTCCAGCGTCGCCGGCGTCTTCCCGCTCTGCGCTGCCTGTGACGGCTCAGGGGAGGGCGCGGTGGAAAGATGTCACCGCGCCCTCTGACCTGAGACGTCACAGGGAGCGAACAGCAGGAGACAGCGGATCTGCGGAGGCATGGGGAGAGGTAAGTATCCGGCTGCCGGGGCCCTGAGCAAGCGGGGGAGAAGTGCGGACAATGGCACCGATTTCCTCTGCGAGTGGGCCCCCCACCTGCTCAGGGCCCCGGCACTTGCCCGGGTGTGCTGGGTGCTGACACCGGCCCTGACATGTTGCCATGTAGCCCGGCCTTATTCACATACACCGCTTATACATGGAACACATCACCCACACAGCAGACCTCTCCCAATAAATTAAAACCAGAGAACAGATTTCTGGACCCCTAAAATCACCCTAAAATCAACCACAAAATTAAGTCAGACCCCACACTAAACTGCAAAATTAATTAGTTCAGACCCCAATCTGCTAAATTAATTCTGACGTCAGATAAAACCGCTAAATTAATTCATATATCAAGACCACTAAATAATTCAGGCCCAAGACTAAACTGTAAAATTAATTAAGATCCCAAACCAGACTGAAAAATTAGTTCAGAACCCTGACTAGACCACTAAATCAATTCAGGTCCCAGACCAGACTGTTAAATGAATCAGACTCAAGACTAAACTGCTAAGTTAATTAGGCCCCAGCCCAGATCAGCAAACTTTACCAGAATCCAGACCATGCCCCCTAAATGAGAGTTTACACAACCCAACCTGTGGAATTAAACGACCACCAATAGGTAAATATTTATTGATCGGTAGTTGTTTAAAGGCATGTTCACACAGGCAGACCGAGCTTAACCATGCGCACTGAATGATCTGCAATAGATGACTCAATGCCCTTGTTCTTGAAAATGCAGGTCCTGTTTACACGGGACAAAGCGCGGCCGAGAACCATGATCATTTGTGCAGAACAAAAGCTCAATTCACTGGATGAACGAGCGCTTTGCTTATTCATTGGGTGATTGGCAGCCGGTTTAGATTGCACAATGACATGCTCGCTCACAATAACCTCACTACGTAAATGGACTCTTAGTTATCCAGACCAGAGAAAAACATATTAAGACCCCAGTTCAGATGCTTCCTTATACTGTGCCGGTTCCCTATTCTGGCCTGAGTGCCATTGTACACAGGATCCTGACAGACAGACATTATCAGAAGGGCTGTGGAGTCGGTAAGCCAAATCTCAGACTCCAACTCCTAAATTTCCATGACACCGACTACTCGACTCCGACTCCCTCATACATGGCTCATGTTTAAGTGATAAATTTACTGTAGCACAGATTCGTCTCAGCTAAAAGTCTAGACCCTCAGATCAGGAATAGGACAGACATTTATAGGACATTTCATAACTTTTCCAAATTCTTATGAAAAAATATTTCCCACAAACTGCATTGAATTACTGTACCCAATTTATTATATATTTCAGGAGTTGGAGTCGGTCCATTTTATACCGACTCCGACTCCACCAAAATGGGTTCAACTCCGACTCCACAGCCCTTGTTATCAGTACATTGTGTGCCATTATATAATGCTGTCTTGGGGTTCATTCAGACATCAGGTCTTTCTCGTATGAGTGCTGTGTTTTTCACAAATAGCACTCATACCTATGATAGTCTATGTGGAATTTCACACAACTGATTTTTTCGCTCAGAGTCGTCTGAACAAAGGCACGGAGACTTGTCCAATATTGATCCGAGTGTCAGAACAAACTCCCCAATGCAAGTCTATGGACCTGTGGAAAAAAATTGGATGTCATCTGTGTGATATCCATTTTTCACCGATTGGATAGAAGAAGCTCGAGAAACAGTCATCGTCCTTTTTATCTGAAAAAAAAACTGATGAAAAACTCTGACTAAACTCTAATTGTAAAAACTGACACAGACCAAACTCTGATGACACTCGGACCAATGTTCTCATACAAAAAAAGAAAATAAAAAAGTGGGTGATTTTAGCCACATTATCACAAATGTGTATTCCCCTGAAAACCAAAGGCTCTATCAGAAATGTAAATTCATGTATTTTCTGTACAGTACATCCACATTTACCTTTATATAGGTTGCACTGTTACATTTTGACACAAAAGGACTGCCAAAATAGAATGCTAAGATACACTGCATATAATGCCTAAATGAAATGCAAATGGTGAGATCGCTTCTAGATTCAGATATTGAAGCAATATTTTATGAACAAATTTGTGCTTCTAAAAATGGCGCTGTAATGAGATACTCACATGTGGCAAAGGGCTTAAACGCGTTCCAGACACCGGTCTTGAATCAGAAGAGTCAAAGCTACAGGAACTCAGGCTAAAAAAAGGAAAAATATGCGATGATGTGCAAGGGCCGTGAATGGAATTAACGCCAGTTAGCGCCATTTACAAAGACGTCATTAGTGAGAAGGAGGTTGATGGCAATGGTTTAACATCTTGGTTATACAATATTTACATTTTATAAGAAATAGTACTATATATTAGATGCAGTAGAGCACACCACATGTATTAATGGAGTAGCACTAAAGCAAAACAGTTCAACATTTCATTCTCTCCTCATGTAATAATTACATATTAATGTAGATGCTAAGAAAACAAAGCAAGCAATGCAAGGTTCATATGAATGTAATAATAAACTTGGTATATATCCACTAGGACGCACTAATTATAATATCAAGAGAATCCATGTATTACAACTGAAAGAAAAAAACACAGCTACATGACAAAATATACGGCTAATATGGTAGCGAATATGTCTGTTCTGCCCATAGCAACCTGCACTAAAAAAAATGCTGCAACGGGGCTGCTGTGAGTCACGTCTTCTGCTGTGTATGAGTCATGTAAATCCAGCTTGTACGGAGGACATGGATGCCATGCGGCCTCATACTATGGACCCGCAGACACGCTGTATACGGACATATCAGAAAATACAGTGAACTATCACAGAAATCTATTTCTTTTCTCTTATATTCTGACACACTGTATCATATCACATCTATTTGTATGAAACAGAGGCATACAGAAGTACAGTAAAGGCTTTTATAAGCAGTATTCCGGCTCCTCATTGCAGGGAGCCTATAGTGTGCAAAGGGCCTGATACTGACAATAGTTATTAGGTGGTACTAGACTGCGTATGCTTATGCTATGTGTATGCTTGCTATTATTACATATATGTTAGACTACTTCATCCGTGGTTATAGTATAAGGAAGGGAAAGTATTAATAATTATAGTACGGAACATAGCTCTGTTACTGTTTATTCAATTTTCAACCAGTAATGGGGAGTAACAGACTATAATTATGAGCAGCCCAAAGTACTTGTAATTTGTTATAGAATATTTCCCATTGATTTTTTTATAGATCTGGGCAAATAAATTATCTTGAACCTGGTCCGGAGGGGGAACAAGTTGGATTTGCGAAATTTAAATACTAGAGATGAGAGAATTGATTTGTAGGACCCTGGTCAGTATTTAGTGGCTGCCGGGTTGGGAGCTCTGGGAACCACCTACCTGCATCTTGCGGTTTGTGGGCCGACATGACGTCATTATTGTTGCAGCGCGCATGACATCGCGTCAGGCATACTAAAATAAGAGCAGCTGGGGATGACAGCAGGTAGGAGGCGCTTTTCTCATCTCTAGTTTTTCAGTATTGGTTAGCAAATGCAAATGCAAATGGTCTATTGACAGGATATGTCAATAGACAGCTGCTATTGGTTTCCTATGGGCCCCAATAGTTAACCTGTAATAGTGCTTCAGGGGCTGATAGCATGCATGGTTTACAGTGATCATGCAGAACATTAAAGGGGCATTTCCACTATTAGGACAACCTCTTCTTAAAGGGAATCTGTCAGAAGTTTTTGCTACCTCATCTGAGAGCGGCATAATGTTGGAAAAGAGACCCTGATTCCAACGATGTATCATTTAGATTACTGGGTGCAGCAGTTGTGAAACAATCAGAGTTTTCAGATATAGCATGTAGCAGAGCTGAGAAGTCTAACCCCTCCCCACCACAGCTTTCTATGTACATTGTCTAGTGAGCTGCTTAACAGAGGTGTGGCGTAGTCAGTCTAGCAGTCCCATGAGACCTAGTCCTGGCAGTGATAGTCTCCAACCTTCATTGTAAGTAAACAACAGCACACAGCCTAATAAGTAACACATCACTGAAAGCTGTGTTTCAGCACCTACTTCATGCTGTCTTCAGATTACATAGCAAAAAGCTGCTGACAGATTCCCTTTAAATACTATATTCCTCAGCACAAAATAAATACCTCCAGTACCAGCACCATTCCAGTAATATTGACGTGAGGTTCTTGATGCTCACATGACCTTGTTATGCCACGTGAACCCTGAAGTCTATCAGTGATCGCTAATAAGCTCATGTGTTCTCACTTCCTTCAGATATCCTAAGGAAGTGAAAGCGCAGTAGATTAATAGTGGCTACAGGGCTCACGTGACATGTCACGCAGGTCTTGGGAGACCTGGCGACGATATTGCTGGAATGGCGCCGGTATAAGAGGCTAATATAGGGTATTTTTATTTTACATATAAATAAATATAATAATTAAAAAGGGGTTGACACAGTGCTCACAGCGTGTGAATACATTCTTAAACCACGGATAGGTGAACTGATTTGATCATCTCATGACAATGGCAGCTGTCAAGGCGGAGACAGTATCATGCTCAACTAAAGCAAAACATTTAAATTTTTCCCACAAAAAATGTTCCTTTAGCACCAAATGTTTAATTTTCACAAGGGTAAGAGGAGAAAATGAACGGCGATACCCCATATTTGGTGGAAAACCTTTGGAGCGTTAAATTGGCTGGAATAGATTGTGGATGCCATGTCATCTTTGCAGAGCCCCTGATGTGCCTAAACAGTGGAAACCCCCCACAAGTGACCCCATTATGGAAACTACACCCCACCCCTCAAGGAATTTATCTAGAGGTATGGTGAACACCTTGAACCCGCAGGTGCTTCACAGAATTTATAACATTGAGACAAAGTGAGCATTTTTAACCCTCAGGCGATTCACAGAATTATATAAATTTGGGCTGGGTGTCCGTCTCTGGATGAGAAATTTTAAAGGGTCCCATTCAGACCACCTCACCCCTCCTCCTGGTCATTATATGCAATGAAAGACGGATATAGGCCATAATTCTAATTTGTCATATTTCCCCCCAAAGGAATCTCGCAGTTTAATAATACGACTGCCATGTTTCTAAGCATATTTTTACCATCCTAGACCCACCAAACAGGACTTGGATATATCCATAATTTCGGTTGATATTACATTTCTTTGGTTTCCGAAAACGAAAAATCCTGGTGCTTGAAACTACATAAGCAATTATGTTCCTAGATCACAGATATATCCGTGAATTATTTTGAAATCGGATTACACAGTTATGCAAAATTTGGGTTTATGAAAATTGTTTCAAACCCAATGACTGATTCTTGTTTTCTTATGCCCAGATTTAAAAAAACACTTCTATTTCTAATCATCAAGTGTGGATTTTTCACAAAACGTGCGTGAAATTACTTACAAGAGAGATGAACAAGAAAAATCTTTATTGTTTCAAAAAATGTATACAATGTTATATATAAAAATGTATTTAACATTAATTCTGCAACTTTATTGACAATTACTGCGCCTTTTCGTTTTCTCTTCAAAAGTTCTCTGGATACTTTTTCTCTTATTGAAGGCCTGAGGATTTTCTCTGTGAAGCATTCAGTATTAGTCTCCCATCATGTTCACGTTCCATCTACTTTGGTATCATCATTTCATCTCCTTGATATCCTTAATGAAATCTTTCTCATTGCTCTTCGTTAACAGCACCAAGGTTTTCAGGAAAGTAGTCCAAATGGGAATGTAAAATATGCAACTTCAAGTTCATCAGACAACCCAAGGCTTTGAAACGTTTCAGCATGTTCTCCACAATGGACTTAAATTTTGGATCTTTGTTGTTACCTAGAAATTTCTTCCAACTTCTTTAAAAGAATCTCAAGCTCTTTTCTCAACAGCTTTCATTTTTGTTTCGAACATGTCGTCCTCCAAGAGTTTCTGAATATCTGGACCCAAAAAATGCCTTCAGTTTTGCCTTGGACAGTACCTGAAACTTGGTACACAGGTACTTAAAAGTCTCTCCTTCTTTCGGTAGAGCTTTCACAAACTTAAGGTGGAATGGTGGCAGTGGTATCAACTAAACTTTCCGCAACTACAGTACAGACCAAAAGTTTGGACACATCTTCTCATTTAAAGATTTTTCTGTATTTTCATGACTATGAAAATTGTACATTCACACTGAAGGCATCAAAACTATGAATTAACACATGTGGAATTATATACTTAACAAAAAAGTGTGAAACAACTGAAAATATGTCTTATATTCCAGGTTCTTCAAAGTAGCCACCTTTTGCTTTGATGACTGCATTGCACACTCTTGGCATTCTCTTGATGAGCTTCAATAGATAGTCCCCGGAGATGGTCTTCCAACAATCTTGAAGGAGTTCCCAGAGATGCTTAGAACTTGTTGGCCCTTTTGCCTTCACTCTGCGGTCCAGCTCACCCCAAACCATCTCGATTGGGTTCAGGTCTGGTGACTGTGGAGGCCAGGTCATCTGGAGTAGCACCCCATCACTCTCCTTCTTGGTCAAATAGCCCTTACACAGCCTGGAGGTGTGTTTGGGGTCATTGTCCTGTTGAAAAATAAATGATGGTCCAACTAAACGCAAACCGGATGGAATAGCATGCCGCAGCAAGATGCTGTGGTAGCCATGCTGGTTCAGTATGCCTTCAATTTTGAATAAATCCACAATAGTGTCACCAGCAAAGCACCCCCACACCATCACACCTCCTCCTCCATGCTTCACGGTGGGAACCAGGCATGTAGAGTCCATCCGTTCACCTTTTCTGTGTCACACGAAGACAAGGTGGTTGGAACCAAAGATCTCAAATTTGGACTCATCAGACCAAAACACAGATTTCCACTGGGCTAAAGTCCATTCCTTGTGTTCTTTAGCCCAAACTTGTCTCTTCTGCTTGTTGCCTGTCCTTAGCAGTGGTTTCCTAGCAGCTATTTTACCATGAAGGCCTGCTGCACAAAGTCTCCTCTTAACAGTTGTTGTAGAGATGTGTCTGCTGCTAGAACTCTGTGTGGCATTGACCTGGTCTCTAATCTGAGCTGCTGTTAACCTGCGATTTCTGAGGCTGGTGATTCGGATGAACTTATCCTCAGAAGCAGAGGTGACTCTTGGTCATTCTTTCCTGGGGCGGTCCTCATGTGAGCCAGTTTCTTTGTAGCGCTTGATGGTTTTTGCAACTGCACTTGGGGACACTTTCAAAGTTTGCCCAATTTTTCGGACTGACTGACCTTCATTTCTTAAAGTAATGATGTCCACTCGTTTTTCTTTACTTAGCTGCTTTTTTCTTGCCATAATACAAATTCTAACAGTCTATTCAGTAGGACTATCAGCTGTGTATCCACCTGACTTCTGCACAACACAACTGATGGTCCCAACCCCATTTATAAGGCAAGAAATCCCACTTATTAAACCTGACAGGGCACACCTGTGAAGTGAAAACCATTTCCGGTGACTACCTCTTGAAGCTCATCAAGAGAATGCCAAGAGTGTGCAAAGCAGTCATCAAAGCAAAAGGTGGCTACTTCGAAGAACCTAGAATATAAGACATATTTTCAGTTGTTTCACACTTTTTTGTTAAGTATATAATTCCACATGTGTTAACTCATAGTTTTGATGCCTTCAATGTGAATGTACAATTTTCATAGTGAGGAAAATACAGAAAAATCTTTAAATGAGAAGGTGTGTCCAAACTTTTGGTCTGTACTGTATGTTCTTGAGTTCAGGTTGCAAAGATGTTTCCGATGGCCAACTTTTTTTGCTCCAGTGATAAGTCCTATCCCGGCTGTCCCATTCACACAAATAGCCTGGGTACTTCATGTACCCTCCTTGCTGCCTAAGGAGCAAAGAGAACTTTTAGATCACCACATATTGACCATCCTTGATCGTCATTGTTAAGTTTCTTGAGAATAAAGTCTAAATTCTCATAGTTTTCCTTCAAGTACACAGAAAGCCCTACAGACACTGAAGCTGCCACTGTGCAGTAGCACAGCTTTCAGACTTTTTTGGATGAATCAATAAAGAGTCCCCACTCACTCACATTGTACTCAAAGTTAAATTTTTCCATCAGCCCAGGAACATCACTGCAATACACTAGAGCACAGTCTTGAGAAAAGTATGAAAGGAATTCCTATTCTGTTTCTGTACTATGAAAAACATTTCTAAAAAATCTAATGACACAAAAATCATCCACCAAACATCACGCAAAGGGGTCAAAGTATGATGCAAGAAAAAGCCTATGGAGTCAGTGTTTGTGAAAAAACTGTACGTGATGACATTTTTTCGATATTTTTAATGAGTTCATGAGCTATCGAAAGTATATAAAAATCACCTCTTAGGCTGCGTGCCCACGTAGCGTTTTTCAAGCGTATATGCTGCGGAATTTCCGCAGCGTAAACGCTTGTTAAACGCTAGGTAATCCGCTCCCCATGGTCCCCAAGGGGATTCCGCAAGTTCTATGCCCATGCTGCGTTCAAAAATCCGCAGCATGTTCATTAATTTTGCGTTTCCGCAAGCGGAATTACTTTTTGCAATGCATTAAAAAACGCAAGGCAATTCCGCATGTGGAAATCACGCAATAAACGCGCGATAAACGCGTGCGGAATTCTGCATGCGTTTTTAATTGCAGAAATAAAGCAGAAATTTTCTGCTTCATTTCTGCAACGTGGGCACATAGCCTTACTTTTCAAACTATTTTACCCTTGCAGATCTGTGTTATTGTACAGATGGCATTTAAATATTGGCTTTTCATTGTGCCATGTTGATGTCCCTGGTGTGGGGTGGAGACGATCAGTCTTAGTGAGGGCATTTATCTTCACCTGTTTGATAGTTGTTTTTGTTTTATAAAGAAGCACACAGAGACCATTTGCTCTTCCTGTAGATGGTTGACTGGTAGTGAATTTGAGTATCTTGATAATGAGATTTACAGTGGTGCAATGATAACTAGTGTTGAGCGATACCTTCCGATATCAGGAAATATCGTATCGGATTGGATCGGGCCGATACCCAAAAAGTATCGGATATCGCCGATTCCGATACCGGAAACCAATGCAAGTCAATGGGACACAAATATCGGAATGAAAATAAACCCTTTCTTTCCTTGTAGGTTAATTCTACATGAAGTAAAACAACTAAGAATAATGTAGAATGACATGAAAAGCCGGCAATTCATCAGCGGCATACACCGGTACCCGACAATTTACAACAGAAAGAATAGAGCTTCACACATAGATTAGATAGATAGAAACATGTCAGTCACATATATATGAAGTACAGTGACAGTGTTGCTTACTGTACTTGTCATTTAGTGTAAAGGATTTATTTAAAAAAATATTAGTGTTTTCGTGCACCGTCTCTTTAAAAAAGCCGGCCGGCAATTCAGCAGCGGTACCCGACAATTTATAACAGACAGAATAGAACTTCACACATAGATTAGATAGATAGAAACATGTCAGTCACATATATAAGAAGTACAGTGACAGTGTTGCTTACAGAACTTGTCATTTAGTGTAAAGGATTTATTTAAAAAAATATTAGTGTTTTCGTGCACCGTCTCTTTAAAAAAGCCGGCCGGCAATTCAGCATCTGTACCCGACAGTTTATAACAGACAGAATAGAGCTTCACACATAGATTAGATAGATAGAAACATGTCAGTCACATATATATGAAGTACAGTGACGGTGTTGCTTACTGTACTTGTCATTTAGTGTAAAGGATTTATAAAAAAAAATATTAGTGTTTTCGTGCACCGTCTCTTTAAAAAAGCCGGCCGGCAATTCAGCAGCGGTACCCGACAATTTATAACAGAAAGAATAGAGCTTCACACATAGATTAGATAGATAGAAACATGTCAGTCACATATATATGAAGTACAGTGACAGTGTTGCTTACTGTACTTGTCATTTAGTGTAAAGGATTTATTTAAAAAAATAATAGTGTTTGCATGCACCGTCTCTTTAAGAAAGCCGGCCGGCAATTCAGCATCTGTACCCGACAATTTAGAATAGAAAGAATAGAGAATCACACATAGATTAGATAGATAGAAACATGTCAGTCACATATATATGAAGTACAGTGACAGTGTTGATTACTGTACTTGTCATTTAGTGTTAAAATAAAGGATTTATTTAAAAAAAAATTGGCGTGGGGTTCCCCTTAATTTTAGGCTCTAGCGGAGGTTAAGCAGACAGCTGGGGCAAATGTTTGAAGCCTGGGAAGGGGGTAAAACCCACGGAGCTTCCCAGGCTACTAATATCAGCCCCCAGCTGAATACCTAGCCTTTACTAGCTATTAAAATGGGGGAACCCCCCCAAAAAAATAACGTGGGGTCCCCCCTAATTTAATAGCTAGCACAGGCTAGGCAGACAGCTGGGGGCTGATATTAATAGCCCAGGAAGGGTGCCATGAATATTGGCCCCCTCCCAGGCTAGAAACACCAGCCGTCAGCCGCCCCAGAAATGGCGCATCCATAGGATGCGCCAATTCTGGCACTTAGCCTCGCTCTTCCACGCTGCCCTGGTGCGGTGGCAGGGGGTAATAGGGTTGGGGTTGATGTCAGCTTATAATGCCAGCTGACATCAAGCCCAGGTTAGTAATGGAGAGGCGTCTATAAGACACCCCCATTACTAACCCCATAGTCAAAGTTAAAAGAAAACACAAACACCCAGAGTAAAGTCCTTTAATTGAAATAAAGACACAATTCTTTATTGTTCTAAATTAAACCATACTTACCATCACGCCCATTCCAGCTGAAGCCAACGATCTCCTGCAATAAAAGAAAAATAATAAAGCAACCTCATCCTTACCTTTCCATGGTTCCCAGGACAGCTTCAGCTCTGCTACATCGAGATGACAGGCTGGACCACAGCAGAAAGCTGCCATCCAGCCTGTCATCCCGCAGACACTGAGAAGCGCAGGCATGCTTGCGCTCCTCAGTGTCTCTCTGTGACGTCATCCAGATGAGCCGAGTTCATGTCCAATGAACTCAGCTCACCTCATGCACGTCACTGACAGCGTGGGAAAATTCTCACGCTGAAGTGCTGAGTGCAGGAGAATTTTCCCACGCTGTCAGTGACGTACATGAGGTGAGCTGAGTTCATTGGACATGACCTCGGCTCATCTGGATGCCGTCACAGCCAGACACTGAGGAGTGGAAGTATGCCTGCGCTTCTCAGTGTCTGCGGGATGACAGGATGGATGGCAGCGTTCTGCTGCGGTCCAGCCTGTCATCTCGATGTAGCAGAGCTGATGTGTCGTGGGAGCCATGGAAAGGTAAGGATGATGTTGCTTTATTATTTTACTTTTATTGCAGGAGATCGTTGGCTTCAGCTGGAATGGGCGTGATGGTAAGTATGGTTTAATTTAGAACAATAAAGAATTGTGTGTTTATTTCAATTAAAGGACTTTTTTCTGGGTGTTGTGTTTTTTTAAATACTTTACTAGAAATTCATGGTGGTCATGTCTAATATTGGCGTGACCCCATGAATTTTGGGCTTAGGGCCAGCTGATAATGCCAAGCTGGCCTTAACCCCTTTATTACCCAGTGAGCCACCGCACCAGGGCCCTGGATGAGTTGGGTACAGCGCCAGAAGATGGCGCTTCTATGAACGCGCCATTTTCTGGGGCGGCTGCGGACTGCAATTTGCAGCGGGGGTGGCCCAGAAAGCTTGGGTCTCCCTGCGCTGCGGATTCCAGCCCCCAGCTGCCTAGTTGTATCTGGCTGGGCACAAAAATAGGGCGAAGCCCCACGCATTTTTTTTTTTAATTATTTCATGAAATTCATGGAATAATTAAGAAAAAAAGGGCTTCCCTATATTGTTGTGTCCAACCAGGTACAAATAGGCAGCTGGTGGTTGGGGGCAGCCCATTCCTGCCTGCTGTACCTGGCTGGACACAAATATAGTGCGAAGCCCCACGTCAATTTTTTTTTAATTATTTCATGAAATAATTTTTTTAAAAAAGGGCTTCCCTATATTGTGGTGTCTGGCCAGGTACAAATAGGCAGCTGGTGGTTGGGGGCAGCCCATTCCTGCCTGCTGTACCTGGCTGGACACAAATATAGGGCGAAGCCCCACGTCAATTTTTTTTTAATTATTTCATGAAATAATTTTTTTAAAAAAGGGCTTCCCTATATTGTGGTGTCTGGCCAGGTACAAATAGGCAGCTGGTGGTTGGGGGCAGCCTGTTCCTGCCTGCTGTACCTGGCTGGACACAAATATAGGGCGAAGCCCCACGTCAATTTTTTTTTAATTATTTCATGAAATAATTTTTTTAAAAAAGGGCTTCCCTATATTGTTGTGTCCGGCCAGGTACAAATAGGCAGCTGGTGGTTGGGGGCAGCCTGTTCCTGCCTGCTGTACCTGGCTGGACACAAATATAGGGCGAAGCCCCACGTCAATTTTTTTAAAAATAAATCCTTTATTTTAACACTAAATGACATTTGAGGAGTTAATAAAGATGCAGTCCCTAAATTATTATTTATTTTTTAATTAATTTTTCCCAAAACTTTTGACGTGGGCTTCGCCATATTTTTGTATGCCAGCCAGGTACAGCATCCAGCTTCTATGAACGCGCCATTTTCCGGGGTGGCTGCGGACTGCAATTTTCAGCGGGGGGGGGCAGAAAGCTTGGGCCTCCCTGCGCTGCAGATTCCATCCCCCAGCTGCCTAGTTGTACCTGGCTGGACACAAAAATAGGGAGAAGCTTCACGTATTTTTTTTTTTTTTAATTATTTCATGAAATTCATGAAATAATTAAGAAAAAAAGGGCTTCCCTATATTGTTGTGTCCAACCAGGTACAAATAGGCAGCTGGTGGTTGGGGGCAGCCCGTTCCTGCCTGCTGTACCTGACTGGACACAAATATAGTGCGAAGCCCCACGTCAATTTTTTTTAAATCATTTCAGGAAATTCATGAAATAATTAAAAAAAATTGACGTGGGGCTTCGCCCTATATTTGTGTCCAGTCAGGTACAGCAGGCAGGAACGGGCTGCCCCCAACCACCAGCTGCCTATTTGTACCTAGCCGGACACAACAATATAGGGAAGCCCTTTTTTTCTTAATTATTCCATGAATTTCATGAATTTAAAAAAAAAAAACGTGGAGCTTCGCCCTGTTTTTGTGTCCAGCCAGGTACAACTAGGCAGCTGGGGGCTGGAATCTGCAGCGCAGGGAGGCCCAAGCTTTCTGGGCCCCACCCGCTGCAAATTGCAGTCCGCAGCCGCCCCGGAAAATGGCGCGTTCATAGAAGCGCCATCTTCTGGCGCTGTACCCAACTCATCCAGGGCCCTGGTGCGGTGGCTCACTGGGTAATAAAGGGGTTAAGGCCAGCTTGGCATTATCAGCTGGCCCTAAGCCCGAAATTCATGGGGTCACGCCAATATTAGACATGACCACCATGAATTTCTAGTAAAGTATTTAAAAAAAACACAAACACCCAGAAAAAAGTCCTTTAATTGAAATAAACACACAATTCTTTATTGTTCTAAATTAAACCATACTTACCATCACGCCCATTCCAGCTGAAGCCAACGATCTCCTGCAATAAAAGAAAAATAATAAAGCAACCTCATCCTTACCTTTCCATGGCTCCCACGACGGCTCCAGCTCTGCTACATCGAGATGACAGGCTGGACCGCAGCAGAACGCTGCCATCCAGCCTGTCATCCCGCAGACACTGAGAAGCGCAGGCATACTTCCACTCCTCAGTGTCTGGCTGTGACGGCATCCAGATGAGCCGACAATGAACTCGGCTCACCTCATGTACGTCACTGACAGCGTGGGAGAATTCTCCTGCACTCAGCGCTTCAGCGTGAGAATTTTCCCACGCTGTCAGTGACGTGCATGAGGTGAGGTCATGTCCAATGAACTCGGCGCACCTCATGCACGTCACTGACAGCGTGGGAGAATTCTCACGCTGAAGCGCTGAGTGCAGGAGAATTTTCCCACGCTGTCAGTGACGTGCATGAGGTGAGCTGAGTTCATTGGACATGACCTCGGCTCATCTTTATGCCGTCACAGCGAGACACTGAGGAGCGCAAGCATGCCTGCGCTTCTCAGTGTCTGCGGGATGACAGGCTGGATGGCAGCGTTCTGCTGCGGTCCAGCCTGTCATCTCGATGTAGCAGAGCTGAAGCTGTCCTGGGAACCATGGAAAGGTAAGGATGAGGTTGCTTTATTATTTTACTTTTATTGCAGGAGATCGTTGGCTTCAGCTGGAATGGGCGTGACTGTAAGTATGGTTTAATTTAGAACAATAAAGAATTGTGTCTTTATTTCAATTAAAGGACTTTTTTCTGGGTGTTTGTGTTTTTTTTAAATACTTTACTAGAAATTCATGGTGGTCATGTCTAATATTGGCGTGACCCCATGAATTTCGGGCTTAGGGCCAGCTGATAATGCCAAGCTGGCCTTAACCCCTTTATTACCCAGTGAGCCACCGCACCAGGGCCCTGGATGAGTTGGGTACAGCGCCAGAAGATGGCGCTTCTATGAACGCGCCATTTTCCGGGGCGGCTGCGGACTGCAATTTGCAGCGGGTGGGGCCCAGAAAGCTTGGGCCTCCCTGCGCTGCGGATTCCAGCCCCCAGCTGCCTTGTTGTACCTGGCTGGACACAAAAATAGGGCGAAGCCCCACGTATTTTTTTTTTTAATTATTTCATGAAATTCATGGAATAATTAAGAAAAAAAGGGCTTCCCTATATTGTTGTGTCCGGCTAGGTACAAATAGGCAGCTGGTGGTTGGGGGCAGCCCGTTCCTGCCTGCTGTACCTGACTGGACACAAATATAGGGCGAAGCCCCACATAATTTTTTTTTAATTATTTCATGAATTTCCTGAAATAATTAAAAAAAAATTGACGTGGGGCTTTGCACTATATTTGGGTCCAGCCAGGTACAGCAGGCAGGAACGGGCTGTCCCCAACCACCAGCTGCCTATTTGTACCTGGTTGGACACAACAATATAGGGAAGCCCTTTTTTTCTTAATTATTCCATGAATTTCATGAAATAATTAAAAAAAAAAAAACGTGGAGCTTCTCCCTATTTTTGTGTCCAGCCAGGTACAACTAGGCAGCTGGGGGATGGAATCTGCAGCGCAGGGAGGCCCAAGCTTTCTGCCCCCCCCCCCCCCCCCCGCTGAAAATTGCAGTCCGCAGCCGCCCCGGAAAATGGCGCGTTCATAGAAGCTGGATGCTGTACCTGGCTGGCATACAAAAATATGGCGAAGCCCACGTCAAAAGTTTTGGGAAAAATTAATTAAAAAATAAATAATAATTTAGGGACTGCATCTTTATTAACTCCTCAAATGTCATTTAGTGTTAAAATAAAGGATTTATTTTAAAAAAAAATGGCGTGGGATCCCCCATAATTTTAGTCTCTAGCGGAGGTTAAGCAGACGGCTGGGGCAGATGTTTGAAGCCTGGGAAGGGGGTAAAACCCACGGAGCTTCCCAGGCTACTAATATCAGCCCCCAGCTGAATACCTAGCCTTTACTAGCTATTAAAATGGGGGACCCCCCCCAAAAAAAATGACGTGGGGTCCCCCCTATTTTAATAGCTAGCAAAGGCTAGGCAGACAGCTGGGGGCTGATATTAATAGCCCAGGAAGGGTGCCATGAATATTGGCCCCCTCCCAGGCTAGAAACACCAGTCGTCAGCCGCCCCAGAAATGGCGCATCCATAGGATGCGCCAACTCTGGCACTTAGCCTCGCTCTTCCACGCTGCCCTGGTGCGGTGGCAGGGGGTAATAGTGGTGGGGTTCATGTCAGCACCAGCTGCCATGAAGCCCAGGTTAGTAATGATGGGCGTCTATAAGACACCCCCATTACTAACCTACAAAGTGTTAAAAAGAAAAAACACACTACACCCAGAAAAAAATAATTTATTTGAAATAAAACACACAATTTTATTTAATTCTTAGTTTACTAAAAATAATAGTTACCTGTCCACGTTCCTGCGCTGATCTCCCATGCACAGCTGTCACATCTGGAGATGGTGACAGCTGTGCATGGCTGCTGTAAGCTCACGCTGCCGGGAACACGTCCGTTCCCGGCAGCGGGAGCCACTGACTGAGGTCACCGGAGTGCATTCAGGCAGCGCAGCTCCGGAGACCTCCTTTACGGCACTGCTGTACCGTGGGAATTTCTCACGATACAGCAGGGCCGTAAAGGAGCTAACCGGAGCAGCGCTGCCTGAACTCCGGTGAACCCTTACGGCCCCGTCATTCTAGCGGCGGCAGCGGTTCAGAGCGGTCACATTCTATGTGGCTGCTCTGAACTGGAGATCTTCGTGGGACACTCGTGGACTACTACGGAGGGGTAAGGATAAGGTTGTGGTTTATTATTTTATATTTTATTACAGGAGATCGATGGCTTCGGGGAATTAGGTGTCTAGGTGAGTATAGGTGTAGTTTTTTATTTTTTACTTTATTTTAGGTGGCGATCGGCGGGGACAGGTAATGTATGAACTAATTTATTGTAGGTAACCACTGGCCACCAATGACGTGTATTTAACATTTATTGGGGACACAGTAGGGCAATTTAAATAGCAGGATCAGTCTGATGGGAACTACTGCTCCCATCGAGCTGATCCTGCTGGCAGGAGTGGACGGGGGACAGACATAGGCCGATGGGAGTAGTAGTGTCACATCGGCCTATGTCTGCCTGCACGCACACACCCGCACAGACACCGCACACACCCGCACAGACACCGCGCACACCCGCACACACACCCCGCACACACACCCCGCACACACACTAATCATGACGGGTCTGGGAGGTGAGGCTGACCTGTGCGGCCGTGGGAAAGTTCATGTGAGTTCATGCAGTCAAGCATGAACTCACATGAACCCTCTGAGGGCAACGCGGCGACTTCAAATGAACAGCTGATCGGCATCACCTGATACCTCAGCTGTTCATTTGAAATAACCGGCGGGAAAGCGCAGCACAGAACGGGAAAGCCGGCGGTGAAGTCTTTTCACTGCCGGCTTCCCCGCCCGGGTCCTTCACTCCCCGCTCCTTGGTGCTGCGCTCCCCGCCCGGTCCTAACTTACGATCGGGATGGGAGGTGGCGAGGGGAGCGGAGGATCGGGGTCGGAGGCTGCGGGGAAGCAGTATGGGGCTGTGTGATTGTTTAAAAGCCGGCGGCTTTATACCGCCCGCCGGCTTTTAAACAATCAGGAGAATTCTCCCCCGCTGGGATGGCATTCTGATGACAGGCTGGATCGCGCTGCCATCCAACTTGTCATCCTTCACAGACACTGCAGAGCGCAGGCATTATGGGAACTTCCGATTCCGGTATCCGATATTGTAAAAGTATCGGAATTAAGTATCGGAATTCCGATACCGTGAATATCGGCCGATACCCGATATTACAGTATCGGAATGCTCAACACTAATGATAACAGATTGTTATGCACCTAATCCATAGCAGTGCTTCCTCAACTTCTTAAACGGGTAAAATTACAAGGTGCATGGAAAAACAAGCAACTTTGCAATGTAACATTTATTAATAATCCTTTTCGTTGTCTGAGGGATTTTTAATTTTCCAGTTTACTGATCATTGCCTAAATTATTAGCCACCTTTGCAGTCTACCAAAGGTGACCAGTTTCTGACTCAACGAGCGCATGCTTGTAAATTGTTTGCAATACAGCTTGGAAGCGCAGCTCCGAAGTATAGAGGAGAGGAGGGCGTATTCTTTTTTCCCCTCCATGATGCCGCCTGCTTATGATTGATCAACCTCATGCAGGTGAGGAAGTACAGGCCGCAGAGACAAATATCTGGTAACGCTCAGTTGAACTATAACAAATTATAGCCCAAACTTTACAAGTTGATATCTCTGCAATGTAGAAGAGAAATTGAAAAATAAAGGCTTACTTTAAAGTTTTACTTTGCTCTGTAGCAATTATTCCATTGTGGGGCCAGTTTAACATGCTCAAACTGGTGAAATGTCCTCTTTAAGCAGTAAACTTGAAGGGAATCTGTCAGGAGCTTTTTGCTATGTAATCTTAAGACAGTATGCTGTAGGCTTAACACACAGATTTCAGTGATGCCTCTCTTATCAAGCTCAGTGCTTTTGCTTACTTGCAATGGTTGTTTGAGGACAAGGAGCTTATCGTTGCTGAGACAAAAAAAGCACCTGCTAGAAGGGGCGGAGTCAGACTGTGATAAGCCGCTCACTGTCTATAGCCATTGTATATACAGAGCGTGGTGTGGGCGGGGTTAGCTTTCTCAGCTCTGCTGCATTGCTAAATCTAAACTCTGATTGTGTCAGAATAGCTGTACCCAGTAAACTAATTGATACATTGATGGATTCAGGGTCTCTGTCTACATTATGCTGCTCTCAGATGAGGTAGCAAAAACCTGCTGACAGATTTCCTTTAAATGACATATTGCGTTCTAGATATTTTGGGGGATTGTTAGTACTGGTGTATTATTCATTTCAACACTAAAGTGATTTTTGAAATAAACAAGATTAACTATCTCACATTGAAAACAAGAGCATGTGGGAGTTGTAGTAATATCAGAAATTACTAAACTGAAACCATATGCTTTAGTAAAATAACAACAGATCGCCAAGATGCTTTTATTCTGCAGTTGGCACCATCACTGGTTGCTTGCTCTTTCTGTATGACACTGAAAGCTGTGCATTCTTTATCATTTGTAGGAGCTTGTGAATAACAGACAATAAAAAGAACATTAAGAGTGCATCTGTAGGTCAAAGTAAAATGTCATACGTACCTTTCCCAGTCATATTTTATAAAAAACTGAGAACATTTCTATAACTATGTTCCGAGAAAAAGACAAAGGATGAGCAAGGAGAGAGTGGAGAGTCCAAGAACGGACCACAGAAGCGAAATGTAATGCATTAAAATAAGAAATAATGTAGGATTCTTGTCTTCATATTGGAAAAACTATTTTACGTTCACAAAAGCCATTCAAAGGCCTAGGGCGGGTGCAGAGCATTGTTATATGCACACAGCTTTTTCATTATGATTTGTGTGTTGCGTTCCATAATCATCATCCATTAGCCCATGGGCTTTGGTTCTTTGAAAAGGGCTTTTATTTCAAATAAATAACAGAGAAGGGTAAATATTGGGTGGTGCGCTAGTCTAACAATGGTCTGACCACACATTTGTCATCACGGTATTAGGCTTCCTCAAAAACCCAAGGCTAATTGGGAAGTGGCGCATGATGGAAAAACAGAAGTGAAACATTTCCTTAGATGACAGAGTGTGAAGGGAAAAAAGAAAGTGAAAACACAAGATATGAAAATAATAAAAAAGTTCAATAAAATTATGTCTGGATGACGTTGAAGATGACAAATGATGGGAATGATTCAGGGTTCAGGACTTTACTTTATTAATAAATCTGCACCCTTTATAATTTCTGAGTTCCCCACTGGTCACAGCCACATGTAGCATTGCTCAGTCTGTACACGTCTTCTGCCCCCGCGTTATACACAGTATATGATCTTATTATGTGGCTGCTAATCGTAATACATCTGACAGAACTGATGTAGCAGATGCGTGACAAGCGGCTAGCCTAAATACGATTTGTTTGTGATTGTGCCACATCATTTCAGCGATAGATCTCAGAAAGTCGCCACTACGGCATTTTTTATGACAATACCATTCTGGCAGTAGTTATCAGTCACAAGATATCTTTGCTTTTAACATATTAAAAGAACTTATTATGTTTCACATAGGTTATGTGTAGGCATGTATAGCAGTCTACCTTCGGAATGGCAATCAATTCAAGGGCTTGTTCTCACGTTGCATTTTTGTCGAAGAGAAAATACAATGTTTTACAGTACCAGCAAAGTGAATGAGATTTCAAGCACTTGCTGCTTATTTTTTTCCTTACAGATAAGAACCTTTAAAGTGTTTTTTCAAATCTGCAGCAATTCGTTCACTTTTTCACCCATTCGAATGAATAGGAAGAAACGCAACTAAAAACACATAAAAAATGCATGTATTTTATGCAGTGTTTTTCCAGCCAACCCTTTGGTTTTTACAGCAGAAAAATCTGCAACAAATACGCTAAGACGCATTTGCACATGGTCAAGTTGAGATGTTGCACCCATTTGCCGCCCGTTCAAAGACACACAAATGTGAATTAGGCCTTATTTACAAGTGCACCTTTTCACAAGAATAAGAGGCAACAAAAGTCAGGGATTGCCCCCCTTTGGGGACTTTTTTTTTTCTTAAATTCATAAAACGGAATAAAAATTAATTTTGCAATTTGTTTCATTCAAAATTTTGCATCATTTTCCTTCTATAACATCTGTGTCACACCGTCTATTGCTGGCTGCAGAATGAGTTAACTGAGAAACCATCAGTCAGCCCGCTATGACAATCTGGACTAAAGTCTGTAACTCTTTCTGTGAGCTTCTTCCAGCTCATTTGTGACCACAGACTACATCAAAGTTGAATGTGTGGGGAAACAAAGAGCATGTAAATTCCAAACAGTGCAATATTTTTAGAGAGAGTCAATTGTAAAAATGATTTTTCAGCCCAAATACATGCATTTAAGTAAAAAATGTGGCCAACTCTTTGTTAAATGTCTTTTTTAAGACATTTCTAATGAAAGTTTTGTAAGGGTCACATCAGTGGGGTCAGTCATCCACCTCAGCGTCTGTTGTTTTGACAAGAGAAATTGTGATTTAGTAAGTAGTTTTACTCACTGTAATTCTGTACTACTCTTTTCTTAGAATTGTGATAGGATTACATTGAGTAGTGTCACAGTTAAAGACAGCTGTGATGTCCTTTTGTCCTTTTTTAAATTAATGGTTGGAAGCTGGTTCCTGCACTTTGACGTTCATTTTCATTAGGTTAATCTGGTAGGTTGTGTAAGTGCACCCGCAAGATCAGCAAGAGCAAAGCTAGCTTAGATCCCCACAGTTTAACCCCTAAATGCCACTGTGAATAGCGACAGCGGTATCCAAGACAGAGTGGGTACTCCATATCGGGAAGTGATTCTTGGATGCCAATGGGTGGCTATCGCAGGTGGGAGTCTACCTACTAGAGGCCTAAGAGAATGCCAGTCAGTTTTCCTTTGACAGCCACAGTGTGTGATATGAGAGATCAGTCTTGTAAATGCCCAAATCCCAAAGTGGGAGTAAAAAATAAAAGGTTTAACCCCTTTACGACATTTGAAGTATATATACACATCATGGTTGGGAAGGACTTCCCGGCCAACGCAGTATATATAAGTCATGGTGATCGCTCACGCACAGCGGGCTGTGCGAGGGCGATCGCCGCTGGGTGTTCAGCGAACATGACAGCTGACACCCGGCTCTCACTGCAAGGAGCGGTTCCTGCGCGACATCATCACGGGGGCCCAATCGTTGCCATGGTGACCGGAGGTCGTCATGTCTACATCCGTGTCACCCGGCTAGCAAACTTGTTAGACCATGCTCAGAGCATTTTTTTTTTTTAAAAATGATAGAATTGTGGCATCACTGTAATCATACTGACCCGAAGAATACAGCTGCCTTATCAATATTACCACACGTGGAACAGCATTAAAAAAAAAAATCCTGAATTACTGGCTTTTGTTCATTCCGCCTCCTAAAAATCTGAATAGAAAGCGATCAAGAAACGTTATGTGAACGAATATGATACCAATAAAAATGTCAACCCATCTGCAAAGGATGAAGGGATGTAATGGCAGCTTACAATCATCCTGTAAGCATGTGTAGTTATAACAAGACACCTGGCCAGCTTCACACAAAGGATTCAACCCCTCACCAGCTAGCTAGTTGCAAGCTCCTACAGGAAGACCCTCTGTGGATCCAAACCATGCGGTCTGCTTTGTTCAGACAGATAAGAATTCCATATCGAGTTATGGAAATACTATACGTCCTAGCTGCACATCGTGTATATTTTGTCCCCAGGACATGGCGAATGTCCACCTGGGTCTCGACCCATTCTAGCACATAGGGATAAGGAGATGGGGGATAAGGAGATGCGTAGAATAGCTAGCAGGAAACAGATAGTACAGCTGGGTTTAATCTCCATGCATAGCAGGGGCCCGGCTGGATCCGATTACACCAAAACCACCTCCCTAGGACTGTCTGTTAAGGAGTTTTGACCCACCTGAAATTTTGGAATTATTATCTGCCAGGGGCATAGGGAGGGGACTCAGGTACAGCTCAGAGGGCAGGAGGGGAGTGACACCAAAGGGGTTAAATGCTAGTGCTTTTTCTCTGGGAGGTCGCGACGACATATCGTGTGGGGAGAAGTCCAGGAACAGAGAGGTTCGCAAGCCTCCCGTGAGGCAGCCCCTCCCCCGCAAGCCAGGCCTTTCATCTGACTGGTAACTGACTCTTAATATCTGCATACTTTTGTACCACTACTAATTGTATTTGCATATATGACCATTATATATGTATAACCATTGTGTATATAGTGTATTGTCTAGTGTACTCTCAAGGTGATTAAATATTTTTTAACCTTGGGTTGCTTTTTTATCTTGATCCACGAATACACACGTCCATTTCTCAGTTCAATTTCCCATGCTACCGGGGCTGGTTTCAAACATGAAAAAATTATATATATCTGGTATCGCTGTAATCGCACCGACCGAAAGAATAAAGTCGTCTTGTCACTTATATCGCACGAGGAACGGTGTAAAAAATAAATAAAACCAATTCCTGGCCTACTGTTGATTTTTTCATTTTGCCACCCAAAGATCGCAGTAAGGCTCGCCTCACATTTGTCCTGCGCTCTACACTGAGAGCTTATACCGGGGTTTCCATGTAAATCTCTGAAATACATGATTCAGACAGAACCCCCGGTGGTAGATTCCCTACAAGGAGGCAGATCGAGACATCTTGGACGCCGTCTGACCTATGATCCGGCGGTGTCCATCTTTTTAGGCGTTCATAAAAGTGCCATCGACCATAGTTTTGTGCACTTCTGAAAAGAAGGACACCACTGAACAGAGGCCAGATGGAGTCCAGAGTAACTCTGCTGCCTCATTATAGTGAATAAATCAGTTAGGAGTGTCATCTGAATTACATAATTCGGAGATTTAGATGGAAACCCCAACGTAAGTGCTCAGCGTAGATTGTAGGATGAATGTGATCCAAAATGTTATGTAAAATGTTCAACTCAATCCCCAAAAAAAAGCAAGTCCCCACTCAGGTCCGTCATCTGTTAACGGAAATATAGGGGGCTCCCACGTTACTGGTAGCACAAAGGCTCTGGAAAAGCACTATGGCTCCTCGCCCCAAAAAGAAATTTAGCCAATTCTGCACTGCCAAATCCAAATGCCCCCCTCCCTTCCTGAACCCGACATTGTGTCTAAACCGCACTTAACGTCTACATGTTTGGCATTTTTGTAGCGATGAGAGCCCGCCTAATTTATGGGTGCATGTTTCCAGAAGAACAAGCAGGGCACTACAACATACTGGGCACTACCATGGCAGATTTGCAATTTTCATTCAGCAACATCCATTGCTGCTTGTTTCTGGAAAACACCCATGGAGTCAAATCATCACTATACCTGTAGATAAATACCTAAAGGGGTATAATTTTTAAAAAGGGGTCACTTGAGGGGAGATTCTGCTCTTCTAGCACTTAGGGGCTCTGTATCTGGAGTCCACAAACTATTCTAGGAAAATATGTACTCCAGGAGGTAAATAGCCGAGTCTCGTCATGAGTCTTCTATGTTCAGCAGAAATTGTGTGACACATTTTGGTGCCATATTTACCCATTTCCTTGTGTGAAAATGTAAAATCAGGGGCTAAAACAAAATTTTTGTGGCAAAAATGTAATTCTCTTTTCATTACTGACCAATGGTATAAAACTCTGTGACATTCTGTGGTGTCAATATGATCACTGCACCCCTAGATGAATTCATTGTGGGATGTAGTTTGTAAAATGGGGTCACTTATGGGGAGTTACTTATGTTCTGGCACCTTAGGGGCTCTACCATTGTGACATGGCACTCTCAAACCAGTCCTGCAAAATCTGAACTCCAATATGGCACTTCTTCCCTTCTGAGCTTTGCACTGTTCCTCAAAAGTAGTTTTCGATGGCATATGGGGTATCGGTGTACTTAGGAGAAATTGCACAACACATTTTGGGATCCATTTTCTCCTGCCATCTTTGTGAAGATGAAATAATTTGGGGCTAAAACAACATTTTTGTGGGAAAAATATTTTTTTCATTTTCACAGTTTAACGTTGTAAAATTCTGTGAAGCACCTGTAGGTTCAAGGTGCTCACCACATGTCTAGATAAATTCCTTGAGGGGTATAGTTTCCAAAATGGGGTCACTTGATGGGGAATTTCCACTGTTTAGGCACATATTGGGCTCTCCAAACGCGACATGACACCTGCAGATCATTCCATCAAAGTCTACGTTCCAAAACGTCACTCCTTCATTTCCGAGCCCTGCTGTGCGTAGGGTATTGGCGTACTCAGAGGCTCAAGTTAAATTTTTGTGGAAAAAGTAAAACGTTAATTTTTCCTTCTACTTTGCATTAATTCATGTGAAGCACCTGAAAGGCTAATAAACTTCTTGGATGTGGTTTTGAGCAGTTTGAGGGGTGTAGTTTTTGAATGGTGTCACTTTTGGGTATTTTCTATCATATAGGCCCCCCAAGGTCACTTCAAATGTGATGTGGTTCCTAAAAAATGTTTTTGTAAATTTTGTTGGAAAATAGAGAAATTGCTGATCAACTTTTAACCCTTATAACTTCCTAACAAAAAAATGTTTAAAAAATGATGCAGATGTAAAGTAGACATGTGGTAAATGTTATTTATTAACTATTTTGTGTGACATAACTCTCTGGTTTAAGGGCATAAAATTAAAAGTTTGAAAATTGCCAAAATGTTAAACTTTTTGATTAGAAGTGGCAAACTTTTTGACAAATTTCTGATATTTTTACAAAGTCATATTGAACAAATTCTACCACAATCATGCCACAAAAAAATAATTATAGAATCACTGGGATATGTTGAAGCATTCCAGAGTTATTACCACATAAAATGACACTGGTCAGATACCCCCCCCCGAAGAAGCTACCGCGAAACGCACGTCGGGGTCAGTGATTCGTCCTTACAGTGCATGTATATTATGTCTGTTTACCAGATTCATCTCTCACTATAGCACTTTATGTATATCTACCTCTGTTTGATGTATGGGATTCTGTTACTCTGCACTATGGAAGGCACTTTTTGATATTATCATACAAACCCCCCTCTAATCATGCAGGCACTGTGACATTAATTTTGAATATGGTCAGTGAGGAGTATAATATTCTCCCTTTGTATGGTATTGGGCTTTGTCTTATTGAACCTGTTGATTTGACTGTATGTATGTAAGCCTAAGTAGGAATCGACACCTGTCATTTGAAAGCAGGAGCTCCCCCTTGCGAAATAATATATTTATATATGATCTGTGGATGAATTTAATCTACTAGTTCTCCCCCCATATGTATATATTTTAATGAATATTGTTTTAATACATAATTAATAAAGTGACTTGTTTTTTGATACAATGGCGTTTGCTTACAATTTGTGATAGGTTACTATGTAAAATTTGGCCTGGTCATGAAGGTGAAAACAGGCTCGGGGGTGAAGGGGTTAAAAATATATAGAGTAAAACAAAAAAATCTTCCCTTATATAAACTGATTTATTATGTAAAAAATAAAAAGTAAGAAATAGGGACACATAATTGGTGTCGCTGTGTCCGTAATAACCAGAGCAATAAACTGATCATGCTATTAAACTTATACAATAAACGCCATAAAAAATGTAAAGAAAAATTAAAACAATCGTATTATTGCAGTTTTTTATTCACTCCATCTAACACAATAGAATAAAAAGGCGATCAAAAAGTCAAATATACCAAATTTACAGTTTCCTACGTTATAGAATTGCAAAGTATCAGTAAAAATTTGATTCTATACTGTGTCTCCACATTGCACCTGATTTTTTTCATGCACCCATAGATTTAATTGGCTGAGTCTCATCCGATTTATGAAACTAGTGCATGCCGAGATTTTTTCCACAGACAGATTTGGTCAGTGAAAAAAAAGCATCTGCACTGCCCCATTGAATAACACTGGCCCGAGCACTGTCCATTTTTTTCTAGGGCAGCAAAAATATGGTCATGTGATTGAGACCTTACTTTGATTGGCGGCATAATAGAATCTTCCTCTGGGTTTGATTTATGTTCTGAACTGTCCACCCTCCTCTCCTCCTGCTCCCTCTTTGACCGCTTGCAATCTGGCTTCCAACAGCATCATTCCACTGAAACTGCTCTGACTAAAGTCACCAACGACCTACTATCCGCCAATCTAAGCGACACTATTCGGTCCTCCTCCTCCTGGACCTGTGATCTGCCTTTGACAGTGGACTATTCCCTCTTACTACAGACTCTCTCATCTCTGCATCACAGACTTCGTCTTATCTTGGATCTCTTCATACCTAACAGACCAGACATTCAGTGTCTCCCATTCACACACCACCTCCTCATCTCGTCCCCTATCTGTCGGTGTCCCCCAAGGTTCAGTCCCAGGGCCCCTACTCTTCTACATCTAAACCTTCGGCCTTGGACAGCTCATAAGAGTCCCATGGCTTTCAATATCACCTCTATGGTGATGACACACAGATCTACCTCTCTGGACCTGATATCACCTCCTTACTAACCAGAATCCCACAATGTCTGTCCGCTATTTCTTCCTTCTTCTCTGACAGATTTCTAAAACTTAACATGGATAAAACTGAATTCATCATCTTTCCACCGTTTCACTCAACCCCCCCATCTGACCTATCCATCATAGTCAATGGCTGCCCACTCTCCCCAGTCCCGCAAGCTCGCTGCCTCAGGGTAACCCTTGACTCTAATCTCTCCTTCAAATGACATATCCAAGCCCTTTCCTCTTCCTGACGATTCCAACTCAAAAATATCTCCCGGATCCGCACATTCTTCAACCACGAATCTGCAGAAACACTAGTGCATGCCCTCCTCATCTCCCGCCTCGACTACCGCAACCTCCTGCTCTGTGGCCTCCCTTCCAACACTCTTGCACTCTTCCAATCTATCCTAAACTCTGCTGCCCGACTAATCTACCTGTCCCCCCACTATTCCCCAGCCTCTCCTCTCTGTCAATCTCTTCACTGGCTCCACATTACCCATAGACTCCAGTTCAGAACCCTAACCATGGCATTCAAAGCAATCCACAACCTGTCTCCTCCATACATCTGTGACTTAGTCTCCCGGTACTTACCTGCACGCAACCTCCGATCCTCACAAGATCTCCTTCTCTACTCCCCTCTTATCTCCTCTTCCCACAATCGCATACAAGATTTCTCCCGTGTATCCCCCCTACTCTGGAACTCTCTCCCCCAACATATCAGACTCTAGCCTACCGTGGAAACCTTCAAAAGGAACCTGAAGACCCACCTCTTCCGACAAGCCTACAACCACCACTCCACCATACCGCTGCACGGCCAGCTCTGCCCTCACCTACTGTATCCTCACCCATCCCTTGTAGACTGTGAGCCCTCGCGGGCAGGGTCTTCTCTCCTCCTGTACTAGCTGCTGACTTGTATTGTTCAAATTATTGTAATTGTTTGTGCTATGTATACCCCTTTCACATGTAAAGTGCCATGGAATGAATGGCGCTATAATAATAAATAATAATAATACGCAGCCCATTGTTAAACCTCCAGTTGCCACTGGCCATTGTTAAACCTCTGATCATGCTGTGGGTAGCCGACAGGAGTGACAAGAGGGAGTGATACCTCTCTGTCAAACTCCATACTTACTTCAGTCACTTTAACCGCTTCCAGACCACCCACTGTACATAAACGTCGGCGCTGCCTGGGCTCTGTGCAGCGCCGACGTTTATGAACGGTTGGTGGTCCCGCAGCCCTCAGGACCCCCAGGGTCCTGCAAGTGCTGCGGTTGCGGTTCAGAGCGACAGCTCTGACAGGGGACATCACCGGGACCTGATTGGATCAGGTCCCAATGATGTTAACCCTTTGCTATCTTCTATATGCCGCGATCTATAGTGATCGCGGCATATAGAAGATAGTGAGAGGAGAGGGGGTCGTCCACTTACCTCTCCGACGGCCCCCTGATGTCTTCCAGGACCTGCCGTTGTTACGGCAGCCGGAGGTCACATCACCGCCTCCGGATCTGCCATATATGGTGTCCTGCTAGGCTCAGCCTGCAGCTGAACTCTAGCAGGAGACACTGACTGTGAAACAGTCAGCAAAGCTCTCATGCAATGCAATTCATGTCTATTACATTGCATGAGAACAGTGATTAGAAAAATGAAAATTAATGTTCCATACAGGGACTTAGTAAAAATGTAAAAAAAAAGTCAAAAAAATGTTTTCAAACTGTTAAAAAAAAAATCACAAAATAAATAAAATATTAAACCAATAAATCAGTATATTTATGCAAAAACAAAAAAAGTACACATATTTGGTATCGCCGCGTCCGAAACAACCCAATATATAAAACTGTCACACTAATTAACTCCTTCTGTGCACACCGTAATAAAAATAAATAAAAAACGGAGCAAAAAACTATGCTTTTTCATCATATCGCCAAACAAAAAGTGGAAAAAAATGCAATCAAAAAGCAAAATGGAAATAAAAATGGTATCGCTGAAAACGTCATCTTGTTCCGCAAAAAAAAAGCCGCCATACAGCTCCATCAGCTGAAAAATAAAAAAGTTATAGCTCTCAGAATAAAGTGATGCAAAAAAAATATTTTTTCTATAAAATTGTTCTATTGTGTAAAAGCGCCAAAACATAAAAAAAATATACAGTAAGTGTAGTATCGCTGTAAACATACTGACCCGAAGAATAATGCTGCCTTATCACTTTTACCACACGCAGAACAGCATAAAAAAAAACCTCAAAACACAATTCCTGAATTGTTGGTTTTTGTTAATTTTACCTCCCAAAAAACGGAATAGAAAGCAATCAAAAAATGTCACGTACCCAAAAATGGTACCAATAAAAATGTCAACTCGTCCCGCAAAAAACAAGCCATCACATGACTCTGTCGGTCGAAATATGGAAAAATTATAGCTCTCAAAATATGGCGATGCAAAAACTAGATTTTGCAAAAAAAAGCGTCTTTTAGTGTGTGACAGCTGTCAGTCATAAAAACCCGATATAAATCTGGTATCTCTGTAATCGCACCGACCCGAAGAATAAAGTAATCTCATCACTTATACCGCACGAGGAACGGCGTAAAAAATAAATAAAACCAATTCTTCACCTGCTACTGATTTGTTTATTATGTCTCCCAAAGATCGCAGTATGGCTCGGCACACATTTATCCTGCGCTCTGCACTGAGCACTTACACCAGAGTTTCCGTGTAAATCTCTGAAATACATGATTCAGACGGAACCCATGACGGAAGATTCCCTGTAATGAGGCTGATATAGGCCACTGTGGATGCCGTCTGGCCTGTGATCCCACGGTGTCAGTTTTTTTAGGCGTGCATAAAAGTGCGGTTGGCTACAGTTTTGTGCACTTCTGAAAAAAGGACACCGTTAAACAGAGGCCAGACGGAGTCCAGAGTAACTCTGCTGCCTCATTACAGTGAATGGATCCCGCACTACATCACTTGGAAATTTAGATGGAAACCCCGATGTAAGTGCTCAGCCTAGAGCACCGGATAAATGTTACGTAAAATGTTCCCAATAAAAGCTTCAACTCAGTCCTTAAAAAAAGCTAGTCCCCACTCAGGTCCGTAATCTATTTAAAATTTAAGGCACTTCCAAGTTACTGGTAGCAGAAAGGCTCTGGAAAAGCAAAATGGCCCTTGCCCCCCAAAAGAAATTCAGAAAATTTTGTGCTCCCAAATCCAAATGCCTATTTTACAATAATTTGTTCTCCAATTGTCAAATCCCTCCCAGATCTCGCCATATGGCTAAGCGGTATGGTACAGCCACATATGGGGTATTGCCACTTTTAGAAGAAATTGTGTGACACATTTCGGCACCATTTTTACCCATTGCCCTGTGTGAAAATGTAAAATCTGGTTTTAAAACATTTTTTTTGTGGTAAAAATATAATTATGCTTTTTTCACTGCCCAATGGTATAAATTTAAAAATTAAAAAATACTCACTACTTCCCTAGATGAATTCCTTGAGAGGTGTAGTTTACAAAATGGGGGTCACTTGTGGGGGTTTCTGCTGTTTTGGCATGTCAGCGACTCTTCAAATGTGACATGGTGTCTGCAACCTATCCCAGCCAACATAGCGCTTCTTTCTCTTCCGAACCCGGTCGTACACCAAAGCAGTGGTTTTCCCCCACATATGGGGTATCGGCGTACTCAGGAGAAATTCCACAACAAATTTCATGGTGAAATTTCTCCTGTTATCGTTATGATAATGCAAAATTAGGGGATGAAAAACATTTTCTGTGGGAAAAATTTGAAAATTTTATTTTTACGGCTCAATATTATAAACTTCTGTGAAGCACCTGGGGGTGCAAGGTACTCACCACACATCTAGATAAGTTCCCTAAGGGGTCTAGTTTCCAAAATGGTGTTACTTGTGGGGGGTTTCCACTGTTTAGGCACATTAGGGGCTCCCCAAATGCAACATGGTGTCCGCTAATTATTCAAACAAATTTTACATTCAAAAAGTCTAATGGCGCTCCTTCCCTTCTGAACCCTGCAGTGCGCCCAAACAGTGGTTTTCCCTCACATATGGGGTATCAGCACGCTCAAGAGAAATTGCACTTCAAATTGTGTATTCCATTTTTTCCTGTTACCCTTGTGAAAATAAAAAAATGTTTTGTCTAAAGTAACATTTTTGTGAAAAAAGGTTAAATGTTCATTGTTTTCTTCCACATTCCAAAAATTCCCGTGAAACACCTGAAGGGTTAATAAACTTCTTGAATGTGGTTTTGAGCACCTTGAGGGGTGCAGTTTTTAGAATGGTGTCACTTTTTGGTATTTTCTGTCATAAAGGCCCCTCAAAGTCACTTCAAATAAGATGTGGTCCCTAAAAAAATGTTTTTGTAAATTTTGTTGGAAAAATGAGAAATCTCTGGTCAACTTTTAACCCTTATAGCTTCCTAACAAAAAAAAAAAACTTTGGGTTCCAAAATTGTGCTGATGTAAAGTAGACATGTGGGAAATGTTATTTATTAACTATTTTGTGTGACATATGTCTCTGATTTAAGGGCATGAAAATTCAAAGTTTGAAAATTGCAAAAATTTCAAAATTTTCGCCAAATTTCTGATTTTTTCACATGTAAACGCAAGTTATATCGAAGAAATTTTACCACTATCATGAAGTACAATATGTCACGAAAAAACAATCTCAGAATCAGGGGGATCCGTTGAAGCGTTCCAGAGTAATTACCTCATAAAGTGACAGTGGTCAGAATTGAAAAAATTGACCTGGTCACGAAGGCAAAAACAGGCTCGGGGGTGAAGGGGTTAAGCAAGTAAAGATTTAATTGAGCGCTGCAAAGAATGGCAGCACTTAATTTCCTCTGCTACATCTCTGCTAGCAGGAGGAATTGAATGCTGCTAGGCACCATGATCCAGGGCGAATAATCACTGCTTTTTCACATCCTAAATGGAAAGTGACAGTGTCCATTAGGATGTGAAAAGGAAATGCAGTGATGAAAACTGGTTAATAATAAAAATTTGAAATGTAATTTTCACACTGGCCACTGGGGCTTTTTTAAACTTTAAAAGTTGTCTTGGTTTTCACAAAAGTCTGTAGTCACTGTGTGAAAACAGTAGAAAGGTAATTTTACAAAAGCTGTGTAGAGAGGTGTCATCAACTCTGTAGACAGGTTATTGTATTTCTGTCTCTGATGACAAGGAAACTGCTTCCTGTAAGAACAGAAGTATGAGCCTAAAAAAAGCTCCAGTGGCCATTGTGTAAATTTCAAGATTCCTTTTATTTTTTTAATTACATTGTGATATGAAAGAAAATGTTTTAAAAAAATACATGGCACAAAAATAATTGGTCATTTTCTGGTAACACATTTCCTTTAAGAGTTTAAGTTTCGTTACAACGGAGGAACTGCATGTACAAGATGTTGTTAGATCATGCAGCTTGACATTATTTAAAGCTTTCAATACACCGTGTTCCAAAATATTATGCAAATGCTATATGTGTCTGACTTTCCTAAAAGGTCGATACAAACGAGTCAGTATAATGTTCAAATCATCAACCTTTAAGAGTATAATACAGATTTTATTGGACAAACCTCCCAATGATAACAGTATGTTTTCAAAGCCACAATAACTCAAAATACACATTTTATAGGTTGTGAAGAACTGAAAATGGTCATTTGTTGAATTTGCAGCATTAAGAGGTCACATTTACTGAAATCAAAAGCTTTTTAAATCAAACACATCTTAACAGGCCAAGTTATATGTTAACATAGGACCCCTTCCATGTTATCAACTTCCTAATTCTTGCATACATTGAACTTGGTACTTTTTGGATAGTTTCTGCTTGAATTTCTTTGCAGGATGACAGAATAGCCTCCCAGAGCTGCTCTTTTGATATGAAAGACCTCCCACCTTCAGATACTCCAAGGTTCTCAATATGGTTGATGTCAGGGCAGGATGGTGGTCACACCATGAGTGTCTCTCCTTTTATGCCCATAGCAGCCAATGACTCAGAGGTATTCTTTGCAGCATGAGATGGTGCATTGTGATGGAAGAAAGTGGTCAGGCAGAAACTCTATATACTTTGCCAAGGTCATTTTCACACCATCATTGACCCTAAAGTGGCCTACCACCTCTCTTCCCCTGATTCCAGCCCAAAACATGACGCTGCCACCTCTTTGCTGACGTTGCAGCCTTGTGGGGACATGGTGGCCATCCATCAACAAAACGGTTTTAAAATTAGTCTTCATGTATGTTTAGGCCCACTGCAACCATTTATGCTTGTAAGCACTGTTTAGGGGTGGCTGAATAGTAAGTTATGCACAACTACAAGCCTCTGGGGGATCCTACACCTTGAGGTACCTGAGACTACAGAGGCACCAGCACCTTTAAATACCTATTTGCTGCTTTGTAAAGGTATTTTAGCAGCTGCTCTCTTAATCCGATGAATTTTTCTGGCAGAAACCTTCCTCATTATACCTTTATCTGCACAAACCTGTTTGTGCTCTATATCAGCCATATCAAATCTCTTCATACTACATTGATCACGCTTAAGTATTCGTGAAATATCTAATGTTTTCATACCTTGTCCAAGGCATTGCACTACTTGACGCTTTTCGGCAACAGAGAGATCTTTTTTCTTTCCCACATTGCCTGAAACCTGTGGCCTGCTGAATAATGTGTAACGTCTTAAGTAGTTTTCCTTTAATTGGGCTCAATTGGTAAACTAATTATCATAGGTGTTTGAGATTGATTTCAGTGATCCACCGAGCCCTGAGACACAATACTATCCATAAGTTTATTTGAAAAACAACAAATGACATCTTTATGACGGTTAAATCTAATTTTCATAATAATTTGGAACGTGGTGTAAGGTGACAAAACATCTGGAGTCATTGATATCTCAGGGTAATGAAGAATTGAATGATTGGTTATTGCCATCAAGTATGACAAGACTCACTGACAAGAATGTAATGTAATAGCACATTAATCAAGGAAATTTTGAAATTCAGAATCGGCTGTAAAATATTTATATTATATATATATATATATATATATATATATTATAGTACAGACCAAAAGTTTGGACACACCTTCTCATTTAAAGATTTTTCTGTATTTTCATGACTATGAAAATTGTACATTCACACTGAAGGCATCAAAACTATGAATTAACACATGTGGAATTATATGCTTAACAAAAAAGTGTGAAACAACTGAAAATATGTCTTATATTCCAGGTTCTTCAAAGTAGCCACCTTTTGCTTTGATGACTGCTTTGCACACTCTTGGCATTCTCTTGATGAGCTTCAAGAGGTAGTCACCGGAAATGGTCTTCCAACAATCTTGAAGGAGTTCCCAGAGATACTTTGCACTTGTTGGCCCTTTTGCCTTCACTCTGCGGTCCAGCTCACCCCAAACCATCTCGATTGGGTTCAGGTCTGGTGACTGTGGAGGCCGTCATCTGGCGTAGCAACCCATCACTCTCCTTCTTGGTCAAATAGCCCTTACACAGCCTGGAGGTGTGTTTGGGGTCATTGTCCTGTTGAAAAATAAATGATGGTCCAACTAAACGCAAACCGGATGGAATAGCATGCCGCTGCAAAATGCTGTGGTAGCCATGCTGGTTCAGTATGCCTTCAATTTTTAATAAATCCCCAACAGTGTCACCAGCAAAGCACCCCCACACCATCACACCTCCTCCTCCATGCTTCACGGTGGGAACAGGCATGTAGAGTCCATCCGTTCACCTTTTCTGCATCGCACAAAGACACGGTGGTTGGAACCAAAGACCTCAAATTTGGACTCATCAGACCAAAGCACAGATTTCCACTGGTCTAATGTCCATTTCTTGTGTTCTTTAGCCCAAACAAGTCTCTTCTGCTTGTTGCCTGTCCTTAGCAGTGGTTTCCTAGCAGCTATTTTACCATGAAGGCCTGCTGCACAAAGTCTCCTCTTAACAGTTGTTGAAGAGATGTGTCTGCTGCTAGAACTCTGTGTGGCATTGACCTGGTCTCTAATCTGAGCTGCTGTTAACCTGCGATTTCTGAGGCTGGTGACTCGGATAAACTTATCCTCAGAAGCAGAGGTGACTCTTGGTCTTCCTTTCCTGGGTCCATCCTCGTGTGAGCCAGTTTCTTTGTAGCGCTTGATGGTTTTTGCAACTGCACTTGGGGACACTTTCAAAGTTTGCTGAATTTTTCGGACTGACTGACCTTCATTTCTTAAAGCAATGATGGGCACTCGTTTTTCTTTACTTAGCTGCTTTTTTCTTGCCATAATACAAATTCTAACAGTCTATTCAGTAGGACTATCAGCTGTGTATCCACCTGACTTCTGCACAACACAACTGATGGTCCCAACCCCATTTATAAGGCAAGAAATCCCACTTATTAAACCTGACAGGGCACACCTGTGAAGTGAAAACCATTTCCGGTGACTACCTCTTGAAGCTCATCAAGAGAATGCCAAGAGTGTGCAAAGCAGTCATCAAAGCAAAAGGTGGCTACTTTGAAGAACCTAGAATATAAGACATATTTTCAGTTGTTTCACACTTTTTTGTCAAGTATATAATTCCACATGTGTTAATTAATAGTTTTGATGCCTTCAGTGTGAATGTACAATTTTCATAGTCATGAAAATACAGAAAAATCTTTAAATGAGAAGGTGTGTCCAAACTTTTGGTCTGTATTGTATATATAATACTGGATGGAGTACATACTGTATGTCACTGATGTGCCGAGCATGAGTTGTTTTTTTTTTTTTAATAGGCCCTGATATTGGGTCTGGGATTTTGGAACGACTGAAAGCGATGTGCGGGACTAGTCGATCCCATCTTCCAATCCAGGTCCAGCTGATATAAAGGGCAGCTGAGCTGCTCCATAATGATCTCTGTGTGTGACGGTGAAAAGACCTGTTTGTAGACTGGTCAGCGTCTGCCAGAGGCCTGACTAACTTTGGGTTTTTGCCATGTACTAAGCTGTTATATGGACATGTATCTAAGTGGGTTAGCCCATACTACTCTACGAACTGTTTATTTTCTATTGCTTCTTTGTGCCAAGTCAAGGCTGTGTTTTGTTTTGTTTGGACTTGTGTGGAGGTTTATGAAAACAATAAACTTCACCTGGTTGGACCTGATCTGATTACCTGTGTATCCGCTACGGCTGCCAAAGAGACTGATTCTCTACAGTACACATACATAAAAATCAATAGTTATTGGGTTTGGGAAATGCACACGGGGATAACAGATTTGTAGTTCTGAGATACCTAATTTGTATCAAATATTTCACATCTATCAAGGTCCTAATGTGCTTGACAAATAAGACTACTATTAACTCAATCCTTCAAATCTAGAAGAACAAGCAGATCAAGACACAGAGCATGTGTTCACATTGACAGAAAAAGAGAACATAAAAGAAATGAATTCAAAATATTAACAAAGACTCAAATGGGAACCATTTCACATCCTTTTTTGCTATTAAACTGTCTTGTTAGTAAATCACATTGCATCACTAACATGTTTTTCTCAAGCAAAACATCCCAGTATTTATGACGAAAAACACATTTTAGACTTTGGTTGCCCCGCATACCTTCTGTTTCAGTCATAGGGGTGGGGATCTCTAGCTTTCCAGTCACGGTCAGTCAAATGCCATTTTATATTCTCCACGCCCATCGCATCATAATTCATTCCCTTCACTGCTCCCTGCATCACAGAAATCTCCCAGCAGATCCCGTGCTTGCTCAATAACATTTGCATATGTGCTCATGCTCCGGAGCCGCCGAGAGTCACAATGATTCACGTGTCCACCTGCCACTGACTCTAAGCGGCTCCGGAGCATGTGCACATATGCAATGAAGCCAGGATGTACACCCAGATGCCCGGAAGGTTGATAGTCATTGCGCAAGGGCGGGATCTCCTGGGAGATTTCTGTGATGTAGGAAGCAGTGAAAGGAAAGAATTATGATGTGACTGCATGACTGGAAAGCTACAGATGCCCACCCCATGACTGAAACAGAAGGTATGTGGGGCAATCAAAGTATAAAAAGTGTTTTTTTGCGATAAATACTGGAATGTTTTGCTTGAGAAAAACATGTTAGTGATGCAATTGGGGTCAAGACATTGGGGGCAGTTTAATAGCAAAAAAGGACGTGACAGGTTCCCTTTAATAAAGCAATGATAAATACACTTACATAGGCTGTTAGAAGAGAAAATAATGCAGAAGACATGAGGAATTTCATAAAGTTGAGTTCACATCTGTTTATTCTGCATTAATTATAATTACACAAAAAAACTGGTCACCTACCTAAAAGAGGACGGTGGTCTGCTGTCCGATGTCCTAGATGATAAAGCTCCAAATAGTTTTCTTTGATCTTCTCTTGGAGTGAATGGTCTTTTGGTTTTCAGGGTTCGAAGAGAATTTCTGGCTTCATTTATGATTTCAGCACTTGTCTTTTGGGCAGAATTGGGCAGTTTATAAAAAAGATCTGATCTCTTATCATGTGATGAGTGCATCTTCTATGATCACTTAGATTCTGGTACTGAGTCACAATAAGACCATCAGATAATACCGCTACCTAAAAGGAAATAAGTAAGCATGATCAAAAACTTACCATACATGCCAAACTCTGGCCCGTGGGCCAAATCTGGTCCGCAGGGTGGTTTTATCTGGCACGCGACACCAGAACCACCACTTATTATTTTGTGTTAATCCGTTAATATTGCATTTATTTTATGAATGAATGGAGTTTTATCCACCACCCTTCCTTTCTGCATTGGGAGGGGAAAGGTCCTGCTGATGTTGTGTCAATGGTCACTTATTGTGACACATGTATGGCCAGCAGGTAGGACAAGTGTATACTTGCTGGGTATACGCACAACTTGCCAATACCTGTCAGGTGGCCGGCAGCACCACATCAGCAGACGTGAGAGGCTCTGGATAACCACTTGAATTAACAAATAAATCTCAGTGACAGCCGTCCCAGTTATCACGTGTTTGTTGAGACCAATAGAAGCAGAAGCACTACCACTAACTCTACTGTGCACATCATTAATTCAGAGCTGTATAAAAAAAATCCTGGCTCAGAAATCAATATCGTGTTTAATTGTGGAAATTCACGTTTAGGTCTCATTCACAAGAGAGAGTATTTTTATAACATAGGAAACCGTAAATGGTCCTGTAAATGATTAATAACTGCTGCTGTAAAAAAAAAAACAGGTTGAATATGAACTGCACACGGATGACAAGTGAGAAAAAAATCGTCCGAGTTTTCTAGATGAAACTCTTAACGATTTTTTATACGCTCGTGTGAACCTGGCCTTAAGCCAAAGTCCAGACGTGGGGAATTTGCTGTGTGGACTCTACAAACCTAAGATATTTACACTACACTTTTACTGCCAACACTCCGGTTTTGGGGCAGAAACGTCTGCTGCAAATAGTCAACGTGTGCACTCAGCCTTTTAGGCTGTTGAGATCAGGTCGTGAGACCCACAGCCAGTCTGAACATGTACTTTCACTTTGAAAGTGTGGTGCCCCTGAGGGTTCGGTCGCCACAGAGGTACTGCATCTCACCCAGAGGTGTGGTATCTCACTCTCAGGTAAGGAAGGAGTACAGCTCGGGACCCTAACACCTGCATCCAACACATACCCACAGTGGGGGCAGGGCGAGATTGCTCCTAAGGGAGAGCACAGTCTCGGGTCCCTAGCTGATGGGAGGAGCTATGTAGTGGGTGTGGGTGGAGGAAGTAGCTTAGGGGAGCACATGAAAGGAAGGGATAAATAGAGAAGCCATCTTGTTTAGTCAGGGGGGGAGAGTGAGAGAACAGTCTGAGGAGGAGAAGTGTGGGAGCAGGGGCTCTGTAGGAGCTCTGCTCAGGCAGAGGGCCTGAGGAGAGGCCCAGGACTGAAGGAGAGAGGAGCAGGAAGGGCTCCAGAAACTAGGAAGGGACCCCAGGGGTACGGGCAGTGCTGGAGGCCACCCGTATGCCCGAATCCACCAGGAGGTGGAGGGGTCAGGCCACACAAAGAGGACCGGTCCCTCAACTAGCGGAAGACTGTACGTCTCAACTAGAAACCAGAGGCTGCAGTATTTCAAGTCCTGCAGCCAACAGTCCATATCAGTCTCACCAAGAAGGTAGCTATAGAGGACCCAGGGGACGGAACAGACGTCGCCCGACAAGGCCCGCAGGTACCGGATTGGGACACTAGGTATGAGGTGCAGGGAGATGGCCAGAGAGAAAACACATAGAAGGGGGTCCCGCTAAGTACTCTGGAGATATCTGAGGGTGGACTGAGCCCCTCCCTGAGTAAGCGCAGCACGACGAGGGAAGTTACACTGGTACCTGTAACTTGGACTGCAACAACCGTGAGTAAAGACCCTGAGGACTGCATCCCACTGTCTCTGTGATTATTATCTGCGCCATTACCCCTGCACTACAATGCCCAGCATCATCTACTTCACTACAACATCTACACTGCCCTGGAGCTAAGCTCTACCTGTGGAGAGCTGAACCAACCCTGCTGCACTAACATGAGCTCCAGATGTTCTGCACAGCAGCGGCTGCTCCATATAGCCGCATACCACAGGTGGCATCACAAACTCTATACAAAAACTTTAATTCCCCTGTAAATATCCCCTTTTTGATTGACCGCTCTGGGTCACGGACCGGGTCACCGCCACTGTGACATTTCCCCAAGCAACGACCGACCCGGCACCGAGTACCCCACGACCCAGGGGGCGCGTCAAATGCATGTGAAACCAGCATTAGGCTATGTTCCCACAGTCAGCTTTTGGTGAGTTTTTGATATTCCAGATTTTCTGCACCTGTTACGTACAAAAACGTAACATCTAAAAATTGACCAAATAGTCACTGTGGGAACGCAGCCTTGGGACGCTTTCAATGTCCATACAAAGTGGTTAGAGATTGGACCACAATGCACGGACTGGCCGCGGGTCTACTAACTCGAGCGTGACTGCTTCATATATTTCTATGGGGCTGTCACACTCGGGTTGGGAATCCCACGGTCAGTCCAATCTTGGACCGATTTGTATGGATGTCTGAATGTGCCCTTAGTGTAATCCGTCAGGGACGCAAACTTATTTAGAATGCTGCATTATAATTAGTTATATCTCCAAATCATAGCACCGATAACAATCTGGAGGTATAATCTTTTGCCATTTTGTAATTCAGAAAAGTTATACCTGTGCAGTCAACAGAATTTGTGAACACGACATTCCACGGCACGATGTTTTGTATAGATGCATATAGAATAGCAGGCTGACATAAAATCTCCCAGTGTCACATTCTCTGAAACAATGATGGTGCTACAATAATGAATTATGCAGTCTATACCTCCATTAACCTTTTTCTGATTTTCTTCAACTCAACTGAGTCATAAAGGGGTGGTGTACATGCCCTGGTCTATATGCCCTAGATTGTAAGCTTGCGAGCAGGGACCTCACACCTAATGGAACTGTTTAAACTGTTTTACCTTGTATGAATTTATTGTCTGTACATGTTCCCGCTTAACTGTAAAGTGCTGCGGAATATGTTGGCACTTTATAAATAAAAATTATTATTATTATTGTGGCATGGAGAAATAATAGAGGGTCCCCTGGTGGAACCGCTTCTACGATCGAAAAGGAGAGCCGCACTTGGGCACCAGCTCGGTTTCTGGTCAACACAAAATGTCTACAAAGGCGTCTGCCCCTGCCTCCTCTTGTTACTCTTCATGTTTCTGCCTTGTGGAGTTACAAGTGGCTGCCCCCCACTCCTGTGGGGGTATCTGTTACCGCTTCATATTTCTATGGGAGCATCTGTGTGTGGCTCACACTGTTATGGGGGCTCCTACCATTACGGGGGCTCCTGTGACTGGCTCACACCGTCACAAAGGCTCACATTGTTACGGGGGGCTCCTGTGGATGGCTCACACCATTACGGGGGCTCACACCGTTACGGAGGAACATATGGATCATACTGGGACGCTGCAGAAACGCTTAAAAAACGCTTCGTAGAAGGCCTGCCATGTTCCCCAATGATAATCCGACATTATACTCACCTTCCGATAGCCCCCGGTCTCCATAGCGATGCGTCCTGGCTTCTCGGCAGCTTGTGATGGTCTAAAAGGACCTGCCATGACGTCATTTAGTCATGTGACGGGTCACGAAACTGCTGACGTCAGTGGTCGTGTGACCTGTCACATGACTAAATGACGTCATGGGAGGTCCTTTTACACCACCGCGGGACACTGGGAAGACCGGACGCATCGGATAAGGACACCGGGGGCCATCGGAAGGTGAGGTTTTTTTTTAGTTTTTACCATTTTTATTCTTTTTTTAACTATTTACTTGGTCACACTATATAAATCTATGCCAGTTGCATGGATTTATATAGTGTGACCAAGTTGTCAAGCACTTTCCAAGTGATGCTAAAATCGCTTAGAAAGCGCTTGATAACCCGCATGCGAAATCGCATGTGAAGAACGCTTCACATCCGCATGTCCCTGGCAGGAAAACATCATGTACAATCCGCATGTAAAATCCGCATGTACAATCCGCATGTACAATCCGCATGCATTTTTTCTGCCAGGGAGATGCAGAAACGCTCAGGAAAAAATCAGGAGCATTTCTGCATTGTGGGCACATAGCCTGTATGTAATAAGTTTATACAGCAAGTTAGTGAGTTTTCAGTGACTGTAAGCTGCAGCCACAATAGCCGCAATACCTGAGGAGCAGCAGGAGCACAGCGCCTACTAGATGTAATGTGACGTGCACAGCAGTGCAAGGCGTGAGCGGTCACCATGGTAACGAGCAGGCACACTGCCTCCGCTCCCTATGCAGGATGATCACTACCTCTATAGTTGCTGCTGACATGTGCACGTGAAAACCGGGGATAAAACCGAGCGACGAGAGAGATCAAACTCACCTCTCCCCTCCGGCTCCGAGCAGAATGATGACCGAGAGATAACTAGTGCCGCCGCCGAACACTCACCCGGACAGTACTGCGCACGCGCTCTGTGTGGCAGAGTGGGCGGAGTCTGCTGTGTTGTTGTTACCTGTTGTGATTACTGTGCTGAGGTGATTCACAGCAGGTGTAAGAAGGCTCACTGAATTGGCCGTAAAGCGCTCATGCCGTAAACTCTGTGCCTAAAAGCCATTTGAAGGAGTGAGCTGCAGAGAAGTGCTGCTGTTTCTTTTTCCTCTGTGAGTTGGGTCTATTGTGCCTGGCACCAGTTGATTTTGTGACCAGGGACAGGACAAGGGGGTCAAACCCAGCTACGGTGTGCCCCAATAATCAGGGGCTATGCCAGATAACTGCTGCTTTGGAATTGGTTGGTAAAATGGTGCAGGTTTGCTGCTCATTAGCATTGCCGATGTTGAAGTCTGCACTAATATCTGCGGGATAATCTGATTGGCCGACCACTTTAAATCCGCAGCGGCGGTCAGTGTGTGCTGAGGTTTCCTAAGATCTGTGCAATGCTGACAGTACAGTGTGAACGCTCCCTAATGGGATTTTCACGTTGTTGGCTTGGGTTTTTGGCTGTTTTATATTTTTTTATGCTGTTTGTTTTCTGCTTTGATTCATAGGTCAAATTTGGAGTCACCCACCCCCCATTCCCCAAGCCAGAATTCCTCAAATTGCCATGTTGCTTCCTTCTTTTTTAAAGTGGCAGAAAACACTGTGTTAGGCTATGTGTGTTTAGGCCACGGCCCCACTATCAGTATTTGGTCAGTATTTTTTCACTGCAAAAAAATTGAAACTCGGCATCGCAGGTCAGTGTAGGGAGTATGTTCACATGGAGTTTTATGATGTGGATTTGTTGGCTAAAAAAATCACTATTCAACAGTTGTTTAAAAAAAATGAGTGTTTTTTCCCCAAATATTGGGTATCTGCGTGCCCAGGGGAAATTGCACAACAAATTTTGGGGTCCATTTTTTCTTGTTACCCCTGTGAAAATAAAAAAAAATTGGGTCTAAAGTAACATTTTTGTGAAAAAAGTTAATGTTAATTTTTTTCTTCCACATTCAAAAAATTCCTGTGAAGCACCTGAAGGGTTAATAAAGTTCTTGAATGTGGTTTTGAGCACCTTGAGGGGTGCAGTTTTTAGAATGGTGTCACTTTTGGGTATTTTCTGTCATAAAGACCTCTCAAAGTGACTTCAAATGTGATGTGGTCCCTAAAAAAATGGTTTTGTAAATTTTGTTGGAAAAATGAGAAATCGCTGGTCAACTTTTAACCCTTATAGCTCCCTAACAAAAAAAAATTTTGGTTCCAAAATTGTGCTGATGTATACATGTGGGAAATGTTATTTATTAACTCTTTTGTGTGACATATCGCTCTGATTTCAGGGCTTAAAAATTCAAATTTTGAAAATTGCAAAATTTTCAAAATTTTCGCCAAATTTCCGTTTTTTTCACAAATAAACGCAAGTGATATCGAAGAAATTTTTCCACAATCATGAAGTACAGTATGTCACGAAAAAACAATTCTCAGAATCAGGGGGATCCGTTGAAGCGTTCCAGAGTAATTACCTCATAAAGTGACAGTGGTCAGAATTGTAAAAATTGGCCCGGTCATTAACGTGCAAACCACCCGCGGGGCTTAAGGGGTTAAAATGATGCGTTAACCAAATTTTTCATTTTCACAAGGTTTAACCCCTTTACCCCCGAGGGTGGTTTGCACGTTAATGACCAGGCCAATTTTTACAATTCTGACCACTGTCATTTTATGAGGTAATTACTCTGGAACGCTTCAACGGATGCCCCTGATTCTGAGATTGTTTTTTCGTGACATATTGTACTTCATGATTTTGGTAAAATTTCTTCGATATCACTTGCGTTTATTTGTGAAAAAAACGGAAATTTGGCGAAAATTTTGAAAATTTTGCAATTTTCAAAATTTAAATTTTTATGCCCTTAAATCAGAGAGATATTTCACACAAAATACTTAATAAATAACATTTCCCACATGTGTACTTTACATCAGCCAAATTTTGTAACCAAAATTTTTTTTGGTTAGGGAGCTAAAAGGGTTAAAAGTTGACCAGCGATTTCTCATTTTTCCAACAAAATTTACAAAACAATTTTTTTAGGGACCACATCACATTTGAAGTCACTTTGAGAGGTCTTTATGACAGAAAATACCTAAAAGTGACACCATTCTAAAAACTGCACCCCCAAAGGTGCTCAAAACCACATTCAAGAACTTTATTAACCCTTCAGGTGCTTTACAGGAATTTTTTTGGAATGTGGAAGAAAAAAATGAACATTTAACTTTTTTCACAAAAATGTTACTTTACACCCAATTTTTCTTTTATTTTCACAGGGGTAACAAGAAAAATTGGACCCCAAAATTTGTTGTGCAATTTCCCCTAGGCACGCAGATACCCCATATGTGGGGAAAAAACACTGTTAGGGTGCACGGCAGGGCTCGGAAGGGAAGGAGCGCCATTTGACTTTTTGATTGTAAAATTTGCTTGAATAATTAGCGGACGCCATGTTGCGTTTGGAGAGCCCCTGATGTACCTAAACATTGGAGCTCCCCAACAAGTGACCCCATTTTGGAAACTAGACCCCCCAAGGCACCTATCTAGATGCATAGTGAGCACTTGGAACCCCCAGGTGCTTCACAAATTGATTCGTAAAAATGAAAAAGTGGAAAAAAAAACACTTTTTCATTTTTACGAATCAATTTGTGAAGCACCTGGGGGTTCCAAGTGCTCACTATGCATCTAGATAGGTGCCTTGGGGGGGTCTAGTTTCCAAAATGGGGTCAATTGTGGGGGAGCCCCAACATTTAGGCACACAAAGGGCTCTCCAAACGCGACATGGTTCCAATTTGTTAGTGGACACCATGTTGCGTTTGGAGAGCCCCTGTGTGCCTAAACATTGGAGCTCCCCCACAAGTGCCCCCTTTTTGGAACGGATTCCTGATTTGTCAATTTTATAATGTAGTGTTATATGCCAGTTGTGTATTACAACCTGACAAACACTACACAACTGAAGTATGACAACCTGACGAACACTACGTCAGCTGTGTAGTGTTCGTCGGGTTCTCATACGTCAGAAATTAATTCAATAGTCCATGGAGGTATGGTATCTTCTGAAGCAGTCTTTCATGCAGAGGCCAGGTTTGTCGGGGCAGGTGTCACATTGGTAAATGGTGTCCTTGCGTATTCCTCTTCGGTAGCACACTCGGCACTTCTTTTGTGACTTACCCTTTTTTCCGCTGTGAGGGATCTGCCCCGGGAAATGCTGGCTCGGTACAATTCGAGGTCCTTCAGTTCCAGAAGTAGTGGGACCCGCTCCGCCACCACTGCCAAATATCAGGGCCTTGATAACTGTCTCCTGAAAGTGAAGATACGACGCAGAAGTCTGGCCTGCACATTGAGACAGAAGGAAAGCTTTGTGCCTTGCCATCTGAACAATGTGCACGGCCAGCTTCTTATACCATACCTTGGCCTTTCTCAAAGCACTGTACGGCTGGAGGACTTGATCGGAGAGATCAACTCCCCCCATGTACTTGTTGTACCCCACTACACAGTCTGGTTTGGCGACCTGTGTAGTGGAACCTCTTACAGTGCTGAGGGTGCAGCCATCACCATGTATGGTGGTCAAGAGAAGGACATCCCTCTTGTCCTTGTACTTGACCACCAACAGGGGGTCGCTATATTGGGCTCTGCTCTCACCCCTTCTGAGAAGTTGCCCAATTAGCGTCTTTGGGAGGCCTTTCTGATTTTTGCGGACAGTACCGCAAGCTGCGGTATGTCGCAAAGAGAGGGACTTGAAGAGTGGGATACTTGTATGAAAGTTATCCACGTACAGGTGATAACCTTTGTCCAGCAGTGGGTGCACCAAGTCCCACACAATTTTCCCACTCACTCCCAGAACAGGGGGGCATTCAGGGGGTTCAATCCGGGAGTACTTCCCTTCATGAACTCTAAATAGCCAATCACAGTGATCGGGAGGGCGGCGCCATCTACCCTGAGGTAAGCTGGCACCGGAATTTTAATTTTATCACCACGACTTCGGTCGCGGTGCCGCTTTAAAGATAGGGCGTACTAATACGTATCAGGTCCATAAGTCACAGGGCACAGATACGTATTAGTACGCCTTGGGTTGGAAAGGGGTTAATAGGAAAAATTGGACCTTGTACTTTGTAAAGCAATTTATTCCGAATGCAACAATACTCTTATATGTGGTTAAAAGCTGCTATTTAGACAAATAGCAGGGCGCCAAAGTGAACAAACACTATTTGGCTGGAATAGTTTGCTGGTGCCATAACAGCAACAAACTCCCGAATTGACCCCATATTAGAAACTACACTCCTCAAGGAATTCACCTAGAAGTGTTGTGAGAATTTTGAACCCACAGGTTCTACACAAAATTATAGAATGATGGGTAATGGAAATAAAAAAAGGCTTTTTTTTTTTTTTGGTGTGTTTTTTAAACTCTAATGTTTTAGCCCCATTTTCTTCTGTTTTCACAAGGAGTAGTAGGAAAAAATGGATCCAATTTATAAAGGAATTTCTCTGAAAGCAGCAATACCCAATATGTGGTCGGAAACTACTGGTTATGCACATGGCAGGGCTCAAAAGGGAAAAATCGCTAACTGGCTTTTTCCCCATCCCCACGACAGCACCATAGGGAGACTGCATATTTGCCCCCAATTACAGGAAACCTACAGATGTAACCCCTTTGTGGGCGAGCTAATTTTGATCTCAATGACCAGACCTAATTTTAGAAATCTGATTACTGTCACTTTATGAGGTAATAACTCTGGAACGCTTCAACGGATCCCCCTGATTCTGAGACTGTTTTTTCGTGACATATTGTACTTCATGATAGTGGTAAAATTTGTTTGAGATGATTTACATTTATTTGTAAAAAATATTGCAGTCTTGGTGAAAAAATTTATTTTAAAAAATTGCAATTTTCAATCTATATATCCTTAAGCCAGTTAGTCATGCTGTACAAAATAACTAATAACATTTCCCATATGTCTACTTTACATCTGCATCATTTTTCACATGTCATTTTATTTTGTTAGGATGTTAGAGGGGTTAAAAGTTTAGCAGAAATTTCTCATTTTTTCAACAAATTTACAAAACCTGTTTCTTTAGGGACCTGTTCAGATTTTAATGGACTTTGAGGGTCCTATATATTGGAAACTCCCCAAAATACACCCCTCAAATACTTTAAAACTGTTGTCAGGAAGTTTTTTAACCCTTCATTTGCTATACAGAAATTAATGCAAAGAAAAAGCAATTTGAATTCTACCTCTAAACTATTGCTTTAGTCCCAATTTTTTTCAATTTTGCCGGAGGTAACACCAAAAAGTGGACCCCACAGTTTGTTACTCATTTTCTTTTCAGCGCAGCGATACCCCACATGTAGTCAAAAAGTTCTGTTTGGACAAACTGCAGGGCACAGAATGGAAGGAGCATCATTTTAATTTTGGAACACAAATTGGCTGAAATAGACGGCGGGCACCATGTTGCATTTGTAGGGCTCCTAAGGTGCCTAAACAGCAGAAACCCCCCACAAATTACCCCATTTTAGAAACTATACCCCTCAACAATTTTTATCAAGGAGTATAGTGAGCATTTTGAACCCAAATGTACTACACAGAATTTGATAACATTAGGTCATGCGGGGCGGGGACTCAAGCACCCAATGCAAACTCGAGTAGCGAGAACTTGCGCTCAACACTAGTTGTCATATCGTCTTTTTTTTTTTTTTTTGTAACTTTTGAAAAACCCTAATCCCAACCCTAATGACAAAGAATAAAGGAAATAAAAATTATAAAATAAAAATCTGACTAAGGGGATGACACAGGGATGATTTACTAATTATTGGGCTTTTGATCACTGTGATAGGGTCTATCACAGTAATGAAAAGTCTGGAACCAATAGGAAAATTCCCTGCTGTTGCTATGTGCTGGCTAGCAGATCTCGGCGGGCACACTGAGCATGCGCCCACCATTTTGTTCATGAAGAGGCAGAGGGCCGGGATGGAGCAGGATGGCCTGGGGATAGCGGAAGTACTGAGGGGGGCTTGGAGACATAATTTCTCTCTCCTCTGACATGTCATGTCAGAAGAGAGAGAAATGATTTTTATGGCAGGCACACTTTTTTTTTGTGTGATCGCTGCTATTCATTGAATAACGACAATCGCATGATCAGAGACCGGAAAAACCGGCCCTGATCGTGTTCTCCAGGGTCTTAGCTACCCTGGAGAGTTTACGACTATTGGGGGCACTATACACTTATTCTTGAAAAACATTTTAAAACTGAGATGAGGGAATAAGGCCCCTTAGCGGTCACTGTTTTAAATTCATCTTGGCGGTTAAGGGGTTAAAAGGCAGAGCCTCTCTACCCTCTTCAGTGATTTCCTGTCCTTGGAGGGAGACCTACAGTCCCTGGTGCTGCCAGGGATATTCGGTGCTTACTTGGCCCCCAGTTGCAGGGAATGGATTCAGGAGGCAGGCTGGAGCAGTTGTGGGGGTTCTCGTCGGGACGTCCAGTTGAGACGCCCCTCAGAGGAGAAGTGCCGACACGAGCGGTCCCTTCCTCTCCTGCAGCGGTGAGCTTCCGGGTCAGTACGCACGTGCATATGCTGAACAGAGAATATAGTGACCCGACGCCGGGTTTGCCATCACTTCTGAGGGATGTGGCCTCCCAGAAGCAGAAGATGTGAAAAGGGCACAGCAGGAACGCACCTCCAGCGTTATAGGAGAGTGCATGCCCTATAGCACTCCTCACCTGCAGGATGGAAGAGGAAAGCTAAACCAGGGATCCTGTTGAGGAAGCAGCCCCTTCATGCATGGTAGTTCCTGCCTATTGAGGTGGGTAAATCAAATACCCTACTGGTTTCAGGGCTGTCTCCCCTTCAGTGCATTTTATTATAAGACAGACCTAGGAAAGCACAGAATAAAGCAAAGAAAAATGAATGTGCACTTTGTAGAGCCTAATTGTTACCATCAGGGTAGTGGAGTCGGTGTCCATTTTGGTGGGTTCGGAATAAAATGGACCAACTCCTAAAATATATAATAAATTGGGTAGAGTAGTTTAATGCAGTTTGTGGGGAATATTTTTTCATAAGAATTTGGGAAAGTTATGAAATGTGCTATAAATGTCTGTCCTATTCCTGATCTAAGGGTCTAGACTTTTAGCTGAGATGAATCTGTGCTACAGTAAATTTATCACTTAAACATGAGCCACGTAAGAGGGAGTTGTGGAGTCTGAGTTGGTGTCATGGAAATTGAGGAGTCGGAGTTGGAGGTTTGGCTTACCACAGCCCTAGTTACCATCGTATAATAAAACATTGTGTCAACATTGCATTGAAAAAACATTGGCAGAAGAATCCTCAACCCTTATGAAAAACTTAAAAGCGATAATTAAAACGGAGGTCAGGAATTCACTTAAGGGACTTAGGAGTAGGACCCCTTATGTTCGAGTTGAGAAGCAGGATGCTTTTGGGGAAACAAGTTCCGATGGGGAATTAGACAGATTATATTCAGATTTTTCATCTTTGTTCTCCTCAGATGAAAATGAAGACCACCCTTGTTTTCCAGCAGAAGATACGGATAAATTAGTAAAAGCGATTAGTTCCACAATGAAAATCAATGACATTAAAGAACCCAAAACCAGAGAGGATGTAATGTTTGGGGGGTTAGAGGTGCAAAAGCATCAGTGCATAAAAATGTGTCCTCCCTAATAAAGGAGTGGAAGAAGCCTGATGAAAAAGGCTTCATTCCAAAAAGGGTTAAAAGAAAATACCCCTTTGAATCCGATATTTGTGAATGTTGGGCCCCAAAATTTATGTGGCCATTTCGAATGTATCTCACAAGTTGACTTTGTCCTTTGATGATACTGGCCTCCTGAAAGACCCTCTGGATAAAAAGGCAGAAAGTTTCCTAAAGAGGGCCCGGGAGTCGGGTGCAGGAGCATTTAAACCAAACGTTGTAAAATGGAAACCCTATTCAATTTCGCTTTTGGGCCGTATAGCCTCTGTGAAAATGACACTCCTCCCTAAGCTAACTTATTATTTTGAGACTCTCCCTGTAAAAGGTCTCCTCAGGAGAACTTAAATCACTTCAAGCTAGTATAATGAGATTCATATGGAATGATAAACACCATAGGATCTCTAAGCAAATACTTACGGCCCATAAATTTTGGGGCGGTCTCTCGGTCCCAGACATTTCTGAATACTATTGGGCCACTCACCTAAGAAGGATTCTATCTTTGGCTTTGCTGTGGGCCTTTAACAAGTGGACAGAGATTGAGAAATTGTGGTTTGCTCCCATCCATCCGAATCCCCTCCTGTGGTCTGGTAGCCACATAAGGTCCCCTTTTCCTTTATTATGCCCCTTGCAATTTACTAGAGTTATTTGGAGCTCTTGGGCAAATAGGTTTGGGTTGAGACCTCCAAATTTACCAATGACTTAATTCATTTATCAACTCATGATTCCGATTAGTTTAGAATCCACCCGTGGATTTCAGCAGGGTTGTTTAGATATGCAGATATAGTTGACGGAGACTCACTGGAAAGCCACACTTTTGAGTTTATTAAATCTAATTTTCCCATTACTAACCGTGAATTTTTTCAATATGTCCAGATTAAACATTTGGCGTCTTCTCTGTTTGGATCTGAGGAAGTGTCTCAACCAACAGACTTTGACAAATTGTGTAGGAAGGGCCGTTCTACTAAAGGTTTGATCTCCGGTATTTATAGGATGCTAGGTCCATTGCCGCGGTCCTCTAAGGCTACGCACTCTTATACGGTCAAGTGGGAATCTTTCTTGGGAAGGGAATTGTCACCGCAGTCCTGGATGATAATCTGGGATAGTGCAGCGAAAACATCAATTTGTACATTATATAAAGAAAATCAATGTACAATTTTAATGTTCTGGTATCCAGGGCTGCCCCTAGGAAACTCAGGGCCCCATGCTGGCAAAATTTTCGGGCACCTTGAGACTCTGCCCAGGCTCCACCCCAGTTCCGCCTCCACCCCTCGAATCTTATACAGTCCCACTGCCCTCTCTTGGAAAAACTCTACTTCTGCACCACGTCCTCACCAATCACACATTAACAGTTTCCAGTGAACACCATATCACATACATAGCTAGCAGCTTTTGTTTTGGCCAAAACATTTTTTAAGCCGCCACTAGGACAAGGAGACTCTTCTGTCAGGGCCTTAATCTGCTCTAACCTATTACACATTTCTTAAAATATCCAGTACTCTTTTTAGGTATAGTTTTATTTATTTTTCTTTAAGGGAATGTGTCACATAATTTTTTTTTTTTAAATGACCAATAATATCACACATTAACACCACAGTGACCGAATAATACCACATACAAAGAAAACCGCTACACCATAACCAGACCGCATATTACAACCACATAGTGACCGAATAATACCACATAAGAGACAAATACTGTCACACCGTGACCACATCACATATTATCCCCACAGTGACCGAATAATACCACATATAAGGAACAAATATTACCACACCATGACTAGACCACGTATTACCACCACATAGTGACCAAATAATACCAAATACGAGGAACAAATATCTCCACACCGTGACCGGACTAAATATAGCCACCACATAGTGACCGAATACTACAATACTGATCAATTAAAAACACAATAGTAATATTACTACACTGTGTTCCAAATTATTATGCAAATGTGTTTAGGAGTGATAAGGTAAGAATTTTTTTGTTTGTCAGTTAAACTCATTGACGGTGATGTGTGTCAGGGCTCTTTATATCACTGTAAGCAATTGCAGACACCTGTACTAATTAGTTTGGCAGGTGTGTCCAATGAAAGGCAAGACTACTTAAGAAGGCTGTCCCACATTATTAAGCAGCCTACATTTTCTGCCAAAATGGGAAAGAAAAAGGATGTGTCGGCTGCTAAGAAGCAACAAATTGTGGAGTGTTTAGGTCAAGGCATGACTACAATCAACATTGCCAAGACACTTCATCGTGATCATCGTACAATCAAGAAGTATGTAGCTGATTCACAGTACACACGTGTGCGTGCTGATAAGGGAAAATTGAGGACTCTCTCCTACAGGCAATTACGTCAGGTTAAAAGAGCAGCGGCAAAAAAGCCTTGTCATAGCAGCAGACAAGTTTTTGAAGCTGCTGGTGCCTCCAACGTCCCCCGAACAACAAGATGCAGGGTCCTTCAGAGGTTTGCAGCTGTGCGTAAGCCATCCTGTCGACCTCCTCTATCCACTGCACACAAGCAGAAACGGCTCCAGTGGGCCAAACAATACATGAAGACTGACTTCAAAACTGTTTTGTTCACCGATGAGTGCCGTGCAACGCTCGATGGTCCAGATGGATGGAGTGGAGGATGGCTGGTTGATGGACACCCCACGCAAACACGGCTACTGCGCCAACAAGGAGGAGGTGGAGTAATGTTTTGGGCTGGAATCATGGGGAGAGAGATTGTCGGCCCCTTTAGGATCCCTGCAGGGGTAAAGATGAACTCCATAATGTATGTTGAGTTTCTCAAACAGCACTTCCTGCCATGGTTCAAGAAGAAGAACCGTGCATTCCGCAGCAAGATAATTTTCATGCATGATAATGCCCCGTCTCATGCTGCACATAACACATCTGCATCTCTGGCTGCTATGGGCATAAAAGGGGACAAACTTATGGTGTGGCCCCCATGCTCCCCTGACCTCAACCCCATTGAGAACCTCTGGAGCATCATCAAAAGGAGTGTCTATGATGGCGGGAGGCAGTTCACATCTAAGCAACAGCTCTGGGAGGGTAATCTGTCCTCATGCAAAACAATTGAAGCAGAAACCATCCAAAACCTGACAAATTCAATGGACCAGAGAGTTCAGAAGCTCCTTTCGAACAAGGGGTCCTATGTGCAAATGTAACATCACCTAGAATAAAGTTTTGAGTTGAAAACTGTTTGATTTCAGTTTGTAATAACCTGCTAATGCTTATAATTTCAAAAATGACCATTTTTTTGTTCTTTATTAAAATGAAAAGGTTGAAAACTCTGCTGTGCATAATAATTTGGAACATGCATTTTGAGTGCAGTTTGAGTTTTTTATTTTTTAAAAAATATACTGTTATCATAGGCAGTTTGTACAAAAACCTTTCAATTGTACTCTAATAGTTATTTGACTGGAAAATTACAATGACTGCAATTCATATAGGTAATTTGGGAAAATCTGAGAAAATATTATATGCATAATAATTTGGAACACAGTGTATAAGTGCCATTGTACACAGGAGCTCTGTACATAGTGTATAGTGTCAGTGTACAGGGAATACATGGATCACCAGTGACATTATACACAGGAGCTCTGTATATAGTGTATAGTGTCAGCATACAGATAACAAACTGACTCACCAGTGGCTTCTCTAGTTGAAGTCCATCATCTTTGCTTTTCTCCTTCATCCAGCTCAGACCACCATCACTTCTTCCAGCCAGGACTCGTCTCCACATAAAATAACACACAGTTATCTAGAGCACCTCTTCCAGAGCATATTCCCCAACTTCTACACTACGCAGCTGAATACAGACGTGCACCCATTAATATATAATTAGTTATTATACAACCCACCATTCCAAATAGAAATTGTAATCCATCACTGCACCCCCACTAACTATAAATAGCCACTTTCCCCACCTAATAAATATATAAATTAATTAGAACCTGTACTCTGTGCCCCAATTCATTACCAGTCACACTCTGTCATCCTCAACGCCCCCCTCTCCCAATTCATTATATTCACATGCCCCCAATTCATTTTATGTCTTCTCTCTCCCACCCCCACTTCATCATTTTCTCTCTCCCTCCACCCTCATGTCATCATTTGCTCTCCCCACCCCCAACTTCTATTCATCATTTGCTGTCCCCCATCCCCCACCTTCAATTCATCATTATTTGCACTCTCCCACCCTCAATTCATTATTTGCTCTCCCCATCCCCCACTCTCAATTCATGTGCTCTCCCCACCCCCACTTCATCATCATGTGATCTTTCCACCCCCACTCCCATTTCATTATATGCTTTCCCCACCCTCCACTTCAGTTCATCATGTGCTTTGACCACTCCCAGTTCAGCATCATGTGTTCTCCCCAATCTCTCCCAAGAGGGCCTGGTGAGCAGAAGCACAAGCGGAGGGGCCCTGGACCGGCCCGGGCCCCTGCTCTTTACTGCTGTTCAACGGGCCCCATAAAGCAGTGAGGGCAGTAATGCCCTGATGGCAGCCCTGCTGGTATCACACACCAGATCTCCTACATAAACTTAATCCCCTGTTTCCAGATGTCTGCTGGCATTGTAGGACCTCGTTAGGTACGCTAACTCGCATCTTCTGGTCATGTCCTGGAATTATGGGGTTCTGGCTCTTAGTTAAATTACTGATCCACATAGTACAGTTCTCCAAGGTTTCCCTGGATCCTTTGATCTATAGTCTGTGTTCTTTGATGGGTAAAAACTCCTCTAAACTGCTCCATATGTTAACGAAGGCTAGATGCCTGATTGCTCTCCATTGGAAAAAGAAGAACCCTCTCTCTTTTCAGGACTTGCTCTACAGAATTTCTGATATTAGGAGAATGTAAGATATGACTGCTGTCCTGATTGCAGGGGTTAAATTATTTGAGCCAATTTCAGCGTTTTGGGATTATTTCTGGGCTCAACACAATGGATAATTCTTTTACATTTCCCCCTTTTGCTTCATTCTCCCAGTGTGTTTTTGTCTGCTGTCAGTCCTTGGTTACGTTATAGATTGAATATGGTTGGGTAATAGAACCTAATATTAAGTATGGTAGATTGCTTATGTTATGGGTTTGCTGAGATTTTGTCTGTAGTTGTCTGCTGGATCTCAGCTTTGTATTCACTCCCTTGGATAAAAGTTTCATTGAGTTTTACTCTGCTGTACAAACTTCATGTGATTTGTAATTTTCAAACAAATGTAATAAAAATTACAGTTTAAAAAACAAACAAACATTGCAGCAACATGCACAGCAAGATGTCTAATTGTATGGCTAGATCAGCTACAATCTCAGATTAAAAATAAATGTCTGCGAGATCACATGTTAGCCAGCATTCCACCATCCAAAAAGCTGCTGATTTTCTTAGCCGACTGCGCCTCTGATGCAAAAGGCTTAAGGCCCGCTCGTGTTCCGTATCTAATTCCACACGTGGGCTCTTTGGTTGAAAAATTTGTCACGGCATCTTCATTCTAAAAGTAGGCTATGAGGCATTCCATGTTAGGGAGAATTCCTTTTCGGGCCATCCCTGGATGAGTTCCTGGCAAAAGAAGCAGACACCAAGAAGGCATTTCCCGCTAATACCTTTCAGGGGAGATTCTTTCGTCCAGCTGGAAGGAGACAGTTTGTGTCCACAAGGACCAGAGATCCAAGATGGAAGGTCCCAAGGGCCAAGAAAAAAACTTCAATTATGATTCCTTTCCTGCTGATCCAACGAAAAGATCCAGAAGACAATGACGCCAGGCCCCAGGTAAGTGAACGGCTAAAAAGGTTTCTTCCTGCCTGGTAAGAAATCTCAAGAAACAAATGGATTTTAACCCCTTCACGACCTTGGGTTTTTGCGTTTTCTGCTCCCTGTCTTCCCAGAGCCATAACTTTTTTTATTTTTCAGTCAATATGACCATGTGAGGGCTTGTTTCTTGCGGGACGAGTTGTACTTTTGAATGACACCATTGGTTTTACCAACTCATGTACTGGAAAACAGGGAAAAAATCAAAGTGCGGTGATATTGCAATTACACAATTGTTTTGGGGTTGTTGTTTTTTTTACCACATTCGCTAAATTCTAAAACTAACCTGCCATTACGATTCCCCAGGTCATTACGAGTTTGTATATACAAAACATGTACAGGTTCTTTTTTATTTACGTGGTGAAAAAAAAATCCAAAGTTTACAAAAGAAAAAAAATTGCACTATTTTTCGAGACCCATAGCGTCTCTATATTTCGGGATCTAGGACTGGGTGATGGCTTATTTTTTGGGCGCCGAGCTGACGTTTTTATTGATAATAATAATAATAATAATATAATAATAATAGTTTATTTTTATAGCGCCAACATATTCCGCAGCACTTTACAAATTTTAGGGGGGACTTATACAGACAATACAGAATAAGCATATCTCATATAGAAAGGAGTGAGGGCCCTGCTCGCGAGCTTACAGTCTATGAGGAAGTGGGGGAGACACAAAAGGTAAAAAGTACATATATTGTATAATGCAGCCTTGATATACTGAATAGGATAAATAATAATACATGGACTGGTCACCAGCCAGTATGTGTGCAGTCCTGACAGAGGCTTTTATGTGCATGGTTGGTTTGAACCCGAAGTTGAAGAAGATTTTAATATGGGGGAAAGCTGGGATGGACAGAGTGTGTTTAGGTGATACGCCAGTCTAAAGAAATGTGTTTTTAGGGTTCGCTTGAAACTGTGGGTATTGGGAATTAATCGAACTGTCCTGGGTAGTGCATTCCAGAGAATTGGCGCAGCACGCGAGAAATCTTGGAGACGGTAGTGGGAAGTTCGGATTATGGAGGATTTTAGTTTCAAGTCATTTGCAGAACGGAGGGCACGTGTAGGGTGGTAGACTGAGACAAGGGAGGAGATGTAGGGGGGTACTGAAGCATGGAGCGCTTTGTGGGTAAGCGTGATAAGTTTAAAACGAACTCTATATTGGATGGGCAACCAATGCAATGACTGGCACAGGGAAGAGGCATCTGAGTAGCGGTTGGCAAGGAATATGATCCTGGCTGCTGCGTTCAGGACGGATTGGAGAGGGGAGAGTTTAGTAAGAGGGAGACCGATTAGTAGAGCGTTGCAATAGTCAAGACGAGAATGAATAAGAGCGACAGTAAGAGTTTTTGCCGAGTCAAAGGTGAGAAAAGTCCTGATTCTTGAGATGTTTTTGAGATGTAGATGACATGAACGAGCGAGTGATTTGATGTGAGGAGTGAAAGAAAGATCTGAATCAAAAATGACCCCAAGACAGCGGGCTTGTTGCTGGGGAGTAATGGTTGAGCCACAAACGGAGATGGCAATATCGGGCACAGGTAGATTAATGGAGGGAGGAAAGACGAGTAGTTCAGTTTTTGACAGATTCAGTTTTAGGTAGAGGGAGGACATAATGTTAGACACAGCAGAAAGACAATCACTGGTCTTTTGTAGTAATGCAGGGGTGATGTCCGGAGCAGAGGTGTATAATTGGGTGTCATCAGCATAGAGATGGTACTGAAAACCGAATCTACTGATTGTTTGTCCAATAGGAGCGGTGTATAAGGAGAAAAGAAGGGGGCCTAGGACTGATCCTTGAGGAACCCCGACAGTAAGAGGAAGTAGGGAGGAGGAGGAGCCGGCAAAAGACACAGAGAAGGAGCGGTCAGAGAGATAAGAGGAGAACCAGGAGAGAACCGTGTCCTTGAGGCCAATAGTGCGGAGCATAGTGAGGAGGAGCTGATGATCCACAGTGTCGAATGCTGCAGGGAGATCCAGGAGAATCAGCAGAGAGTAGTGACCATTAGATTTAGCTGTTAGTAGATCATTAGAGACTTTAGTGAGGGCAGTTTCAGTAGAATGTAAGAGCGGAAACCAGATTGTAAAGGGTCAAGAAGAGAGTTGTCTGAGAGATAGCGGATTAGACGGGAGTGGACCAGGCGTTCCAGGAGTTTAGAGATAAAGGGAAGATTGGAAACAGGTCTGTAGTTGGCCGTGCAGTTCTGGTCGAGGGATGGTTTTTTAAGTAATGGATGTATGCTGGCGTGTTTAAAAGAAGAGGGAAAGATACCAGATGAGAGGGAAAGGTTGAAAATTTTAGTTAGGTGAGAGGTGACAGCTGGAGCAAGGGACTGAAGGAGATGTGAGGGAATAGGGTCGCTGGTGCAGGTGGTAGGGCGAGAAGATGCAAGGAGCCTGATCACTTCATCTTCCGTGACTGGTTCGAAGTCAGAAAATGAGCAAGATACAATGTGGCGGGGGGGAGCATGCATAACATTTGGGGATTGGGAGAAAATTTCCTGTCGGATATGGTCAATTTTTTCTTTGAAATAGTTAGCCAGATCGTCAGCGCTGAGGTCAGTGGTCGGGGCCTGTGCTGTTTGATTGAGGAGAGAATGAAACGTGTCAAAGAGTTGTTTAGGATTATTGGAAAGTGAGATGATGAGGTTGTTAAAGTAGGTTTGTTTGGAGAGGTGAAGGGCAGAGTTATGTTTTCAGCATAAATTTATAGTGGAGGAAATCTTCGGGCAGATTTGATTTTCTCCACAGCCGTTCAGCGCACCTGGAGTACCTCTGGAGAAGACGTGTTTGAGGCGTGTGCCAGGGTTGTCGCCGTCTATGCCGAATTGTTCTCTGTGTAGAAGGTGCGGCTTCATCCAGGGCGCATAGCATTATTTTGTTATAATGCTTCAATGCAGAGTCGGGACATGAGAGGGAGGAGATTGGGGCCAATGATGATTGCAACCTTTTTATAAATTTCTGGGTGTTAATGGCGCGTAAATTTCTATAAGTGTGGACGGTGGGAGTGTCTTGAGTAGAGTCACAGTTCTTGACAGAGAATGAAAGAAGATTATGGTCAGAGAGTGGAAGGGGAGAGTTAGTAAAGTCATGTACTGAGCAAAGCCGGGAGAAGATCAGGTCCAATGTGTTCCCGTCCTCATGTGTAGGAGAATTAGCAAGCTGTGAAAGGCCGAAGGAGGAGGTTAATGATAAAAGATGCGTGGCAGATGGGGAAAGAGGATCGCTAATTGGGATGTTAAAGTCTCCCATGATTATCGTGGGGATGTCGCAGGATAGAAAATTTGTAAGCCAGGCAGCAAAGTGATCCAGGAATTGACGGGGGGGACCTGGGGGGCGATAGACAACCGCCACTCGCAGGGAGAAGGGCCGGTAGAGTCTGACGGTGTGGGCCTCAAAGGACGGGAAGATAAGGGAGGGTACAGGGGGGATTCCCTGAAAAGTACATTTTGTTGAAAGAAGCAGACCAACACCTCCACCTGATCTGTTGTCAGGTCTTGGAGTATGAGAAAAGTGTAGGCCACCATAGGAGAGAGCTGCAGCGACGGTGGTGTCCGACTGCTGGATCCAGGTTTCAGTGAGAGCCAGAAGGTTGAGGGAATTAGAGAGGAAAAAGTCATGGATGTAAGAGAGTTTATTACAAGCTGAGCGTGCATTCCAAAGGGCACAGTTGAATGAGACAGAAGATATGCAGGGAATATTAATGAGATTAGCAGGGTTTCTGAATGTAACAGGGAAAGAGTTAGTGTTATTATTACTGGAAGGTCCTGGATTAGGAGAAATATCACCTGCGACTAATAGAAGGAAGATACAGAGAGTGAGCAGATGATTGAGTGATTTGTGAGAGCGTTTCCTGCGTTGTATGGTGGGAATGAATGGATCTGCGTGGTATAACATTGTGAAGAGAGCATGACAACTGTACATAGGAGAAGAGAGGAGTGAGGGATTAATATGGATGAAGTGTGCCGCATTTGTGGGAGAACGGTGAATGTGGATGATTGTAGCAACCAGAAAATAAATGGCACAGATACAAATGGTGAATACTATTTGCCAAAAAGATGACCTGGAAGCAAGTTTGTTGGTTTGTCTTGCATGTCTTACCTGTCTCCTGCCCTGTCCAACTGCCATTTTCTAACTGCCAGGGCACTTTGCTAAATTATGGCACTTCGATAAAGTATGCATAAATGCTATATGCATAAATGCCCCCGCATAAATGCTGCCCCTTAATTAAGTCTCAATATATAGGGACGTATCTGCTTAGATCTGCACAGATTTAACTCATTAACAATCAATCACTAGCTTAAAAGACAACAGGAGACCATAAAGTGCAGGGAAAAAAAAAAAAACAGACTAGCAAACTCGGCATGGATCATAAACTCTTAAAGTAAGTGTGATGACCTTTAAGTATCATGGAATAAAAAAGGTAGAGGAGTGAAAAAATATATACCGGAAATTGATAGGCTGCAGAGCATTGCATGGAGATACAAGGCAGTTTTCAGGACAGATCACACAAGCAGTGAAAAATATATACCAGAAATTGATAGGCTGCAGAGCATTGCATGGAGATACAAGGCAGTTTTCAGGACAGATCACACAAGCAGTGAAAAATATATACCGGAAATTGATAGGCTGCAGAGCATTGCATGGAGATACAAGGCAGTTTTCAGGACAGATCACACAAGCAGTGAAAAATATATACCTGGGGTAGGTATGATCTTTTGATCGCCTGTTATTGCAATGTTGCGGCGACCAAAAAACTTAATTCTGACATTTTGATTTTTTTCCTCGTTACGCCGTAAACCGATCCGATTAATTCTTTTTTATATATTGATGGATCGGGCGATTCTGGACACCAAATATGTGTATATTTGTTTTTTTTTTATTGTTTTATTTTGAATGGGGCAAAAGGGGGGTGATTTGAACTTTTATATATTTTTAAAAACATTTTTTTTTTTTTTAACTTTTTCCCTCCTTCAATATTATCCATGGGAGACTAGAAGCTGCGATTGTCTGATCACCTGTGCTACATACATTCAGCCCTGCTGTATGTAGCAAAAGTGCTCATTTGCTATGAGCGCCGTCCGCTGGGCGGCGCTCATAGCATCCCGGCTGTGACAACCACCGGGGTCTCCTGTTATGCCAACCCATCCACGACAACAATCATGTGACATTGGTGTTGATAGGCGGTACTAGTGATGTGCTTCCGACGCGGCGACGTTAAACATGTTTAACATGTTAACAGCCACGGGTGAATCGCGATTCCACCCGCGGCTGTTAGGGGCACATGTCAGCTGATCAGATCAGCTGTCATGTGCCCGGTAACATGCTTGTTCAGCACCAGAGCCCGCATGGAGTGCAGGGAAAGCACCTTGGACGTACTCATACGTCCAAGGCGGTAAAGGAATTAAATACTAGAGGTCAGGGTTTGAAGCTACAATTCAGCTCCTGTCCATCAGAAAGATTCTTAGTTACAGAAATCGAGTCTTCAAAAGCAGGGCAACAGGCCTTAGAACAGGAAGTCTTGTCCTTGGTGCAGAAGGGGGTCCTTGCTCATGTTCCAAAATCAGAAAAAGGGAGAGTATTCTACAGTCCTCTCTTTCTACGGAAAAAGCCTCATTCAGAATTTTTGTGAACCTAGAAGATTTTTGTGAACTCTCATTTAGAATTTTTGTGAACCTAAAAGATTTAAAGGGAATCTGTCGCCCCCTGGGATGCTTTGAAGCTATTACTATGAGCATATAGGTGAATGTTAATTCTTAGTCCTACCTGTATACCTCAGAGCTTCTGTCTTGTTGAGAACTAGACTTTTAATCATTTATGTTAATTAGTTCTTTCAGGCTCTTGGACGTACGGTGCCTTGAAGAAAACTCTGCCGCCTGTGTTAATTTGCATATCACCCCCCTTCCCTGTACGTCACAGTGCCATGTGACATTCAGTTGTGGCGCTAGAATCCCACGCCTGCGCCCTGCACTCGCGCAATTATAAGTACCTTAACCTCCTCCTGCTCCATAGCGGTGTCTTCACCTTTCTTCTGTGCCGGCGACTTGGCGGCACCTGCGCAGCCAGTGCCCATAGCAGGGCGGAAAAGGTACTGTTCAATCGTGAGTGCAGGGTGCATGCGCGTGATTCCGGCGCCACAACTGCACGTCACATGGCACTGTGACATGCAGGGGAGGGGGCTGGTATGCAAATTAAGACAGGAGGCAGAGTTTTCTTCCAGGCACCGCACATCCCAGAGCGTGGAAGAACTAATTAACAAACAATTAAAAGTCTATTTCTCAACAACAAGACAGAAGATATGAGGCATACAGGTAATACTGTTTTAACAATGCTATCACCTGTATGCCCATAGTAATAGCTTTAAAGAATCCCAGGTAGTGACAGATTCCCTTTAACCCATTTAACAACGTCCGATACGCATTAAAACGATGCCTGTTAAGGACCTTATTCCCTCATTGCCGTTTTAAAAAGACGATAGGGAAGAAGGCTGTAGTGCCATCCAGAGTCGGAAATTCTCTGGGGTCTCAGCTACCAGGGATAGCTGAGACCCTGGAAAACATTATCAGGGCCAGTTTTTTTTGGTCCACGATCACGTGATCGCTGTTATTTAGTGAATAATGGTGATCACAAAAAAAAGTGTGCCTGTGGTTAGTGATTTCTCTCTCCTCTGACATGATATACAAGGTGCTCTTTTCCTTCTGAGCCCCGCAGGGCCCCCAAACAGTGGTTTTTCGCCACATATGGGGTACCTGCGTACTCAGGAGAAATTACACAACAATTTTGGGGTCCATTTTCTCCTCTTACCCTTGTTAAAATAAAAAAATTTGGGTCTAAAAAATCATTTTTGTGGAAAAAGTTAATTTTTTTATTTTCACAGCTCTACGTTATAAACTTCTGTAAAGCACCTGGGGGTGTTCATCACACATCTAGATAAGTTCCATTAGGGGTATAATTTACAAAGTGGGGTCACTTGTGGGGGGTTTCTACTGTTTAGGCACATCAGAGTGTCTCCAAACGCGACATGGCGTCCACTGTAGATTCCAGTTAATCCTTCCCTTCTGCCGTGCGCCCACACAGTGTTTTTTCCCCACATATGGGGTGTCGGCATGGTCAGGAGAAATTGCACAACAAATTTTGTGGTCCATTTTCTCTTGATACCCTTGTGAAAATAAAAAAATTGGGGTCTGAGGTAAAATTTGTGTGAAAAAAGTTAAATGTTCATTTTTCCTTTCCTGTCCTATTGTGGGATATAAATTTTCAGTTTTGAACAGAAATTGCACAGGCAATATTTAAAACAGTGGGCAAGTCACTGAAAGCACAGTGACCTGTCACAAGGCACAGCTAGGAATACATAAATACATAATGAGAGCACCAGAGCACATGCATATCATTATGGCAGAACTGAAAATAAAGATTACAGAAGAACCACTGGATGGATTTCATCATCAACGGTATCATTTTGCTCAGTGTAATGGCGCCCACCTGACAGTGTATGTAGTTTACTAAGCACAATCCTGCTGACAGGTGCACTTTACATGGGACAGTTTTCATCCAAAACACATAAAAAGTTCTATTGTCTACAGCCAAGCCATCAGATACAATCAGATGTGTTCCTTACCTTAAGAATAGAGACAACCACCTCTGTGGTCTCAGAAAGACCTTTTTGAATTAGGACTATCATCCAAGAACAATTGAAAACCAAATTGCAAGAGCCACCAGAATATCAAGGAATCATATCCTACATTACAAAACTAAACAAGAAAGCAACCGGGTGCCTCTAGTAGTCACCTACAATCCAAATCTGAAGGTTCTAAAGGGAGCTGCAGAGAAACTACATTTACTACAAAAAAATGTCTGATTACAATCCATATTTCCAGACCCCCACTTCTGTGTTTTAGGTAGCCCCTAAATCTAAGAAGCCTCACTGTCAGAAGCTCCCTGTCCTCTCCAACAGCTACAGGAACTTTTCCCTGCAACCAGAAAAAAAGTTAAACCTGACCATTTATAATGACCACGGGCAAGATAAAGATCAACTCACATCAGGACTACAAGATCCCAGGTACTTTCAGCTGCATCACATCTAATGTAGTGTACTTAATTATATGTACCAAATGTTCAACTGGGGGTTTGTATTTAGGGGAGACTAGGCAAATACTTAGAACAAGGATGAATTCTCATCGCCACACAATAAAAGAAAAAGAATAGATCTACCTGTGACCAAACATTTTTGTATCCCTGATCACAGTATCATGGATATGAAATTACTGATATTAAAAGGTAACTTCAAATCTCAGAGAGACAGAAAAATTTGGGAGTATAAAGTTATGACAACTTTGACACACTCAGTGAAGGAATGAATGTGTCGCATGGATTTATGTCTTTCTACATCAACTAAGGAATGTGCTCCTCAGACCATTTGGGGAGATCACAACCATGGACCAGACCTCAATCTAGACAATAAAACGTTTACACTCCTTATCTATGAACTGTTCCAATATTTACAATTACAACTGTTTCTCCACTTCCCATACTGATAGTTCTGCTTCACGTCACTTGTCTTATCTATTGCATTATTCTTGTGCCCAGTTGTGCTTAAATATGTAACTCCTCAGATTTTGTGTTATTCCATGCCTGAAAAAGAGACCTGAGTAGTCTTGAAAGCTTGCAATTTGTTACCATCTTTTTAGTTGGCATTTAAAAGGTATACAACCACTGAGGACTCTCAAATCTTAATATTTCTCAAATCTGAAGAAACTGACAATAGTCAGGTTGTCTCTGGTAGAAGCCCTACCAAGGTTAGAAGGCTGAAATGTGAAAATTCTTTTGGACAACAGTGTTCTATATAAACAATCAGGTGGGAACAAGGCCAAGGTTATTGATGACAGAAACAGGAAAACTCATGGCGGTGGCGGAGAAAAATCTTCTGTCCCTATCAGCAGATTATCTAAGGGAAAGAACAATATCAAAGTGGACTAAGCTGCCACCAGCTCAGCCAGGAGGAATGGTCACTGAACTCTGCAGTCTTTCAGAAGATCATCTTATTATGGGGTTAGCCTCTCATAGACCTTTTTTTGACCAGAGTTAGCAGGAAGGTGCCAACATTTTTTTTTTTCATCCTAGAAAATCCCCCTATGGGGTGAATGCTTTTCTCCACAAATGGTTTCATGAGTAAGCTTATGCTTTCCCGCCAATCTCCCTGATCGCATTAGTTTTAAGGAGGATTCGGTCGGACCAAACCTAAGTAATCTTAATAGCATCCTTTTGGTTCAAGAGATCGTGGTTCCCTTGGTTAAGGCTAATGGTAGTGTTTGATCCATGGGTTCTCCTGGAAATCCCAGACCTCCTTCTACAGGGTCCAGTCTTATGTCCCAGGATGAGGAATTTCCATTTGAGGACATGGCGTTTGAGCTGCAGCTCCTTGAATCAAAGGGACTTTCCAAAAATGTAGTTTCTACCCTGGTAGGGTGTAGGAGGAGAGTAAAGACTAAAATTTATGCAAGGGGTCTGGAAGAGTTTTTTTTTAATTTCTCCAATATAAATCTCTTTGTAAATAATCCAGTGGCATGGGCTAGGATTTTGGAATTTTTACAGAAAGATCAGGAAATAGGACTGTCTGATAATATCCATAAGGTACACATATCGGCCTTGGGCTTTCTTTTTGACCAAAAATTGCCAACCACTCATGGGTAGTGAGGTTTATAAGGTCGGTAGGCAGGTCTACACTCATTATTCTGCTATGGGACCTGAATTTAGTCCTGGATGCTCTAATTAGATCCCTATTTGAGCCGTTAGCTGAAATACAGCTTAGAGTTCTAACCTTAAAAAACTATCCTACTGGTAGCTCTTACCTCAGCTAGAAGGATAAGGGAATTACAGGCTCTATCAGTAAACCAACCTTTTACCAATTTTCTCCCTGACAGAGTGGTCATTAGACCGTACCCAGCTTTTCTCCCCAAGGTGTCCTCAACTTTTCATAGGTCTCAAGAGATTAATTACCCTCTTTTTGTAGTGACCCCAAAAATGAGAAGGAGGCTAGATTCCATTCTTTACATGTCAGGAGGTGTTTAATTCAATACTTAGAGACTACATCTGGTTGATGAACAAACTCCTCTTTTTGTTCTTTTTCAGGGTCCAAACAAAGGCCAGGTGGCAGCTACAGGGACTCTGGTTAGATAGGTTAGATCAGCAATTTCATTAGCCTACTCTTCAGATGGACACTCCGTTCCTGAAAATTTAAAAGCTCACTCTACAAGAGCTGTCTCTACATCTTGGACAGAAAAGGCCAATGCCTCTCTTGAACAAATTTGTAGGGCGACAACTTGGTCTTCACCATCCACCTTTTTTACTCTAACTACCGTTTGGATTTGGGTTCTTCTGAACTTTCCTTTAGGAGAAAGGTGCTTCAAGTGGTGGTACCTCCCTAAGGATTTCTTTTTATCTCTCTCTATGGTGCTGTTGTGGGGATGGGAAAAATGGTAACTACGTACCAGTAATTTGATTTTCCGACACCCACGACAGCACCCTACCTTATTCCCTCCCTTCTATGGGTTTTGTGGTTTTCTTTACTCTTCCCACTTTGCGCTGGGTTCAGCAGAAAAACAAAGCGGATTTGGTAGGAAAGTTAGCAGGGAAGTATTTCACTGATTTGTGTGTGTGTGTATATGTATGTATGTATGTATGTATGTATGTATGTATGTATGTATGTATGTGTGTATGTGTGTGTATATATATAGAGAGAGAGAGAGAGAGAGAGATATATAGAGATATATATATATATGTCTATCAATCTCTATATATAGATAGATAGAGATATATATATTATTGTGGTAAAGCTGCTTGCTTGGCTGTACACGGAGGTAGATATTGAACACTGTCTCTCTAAGTTTCTAGTTGGTTTATAAAAAAAACATTATAAACCAACCTAGAGTTTGTAAAGTAAACACAGCCCATTCGGCATAACGGCAAAACAAAATACAAAGATGCAGCACAGTCCGTATATCGGCCGGGGTCCGGCCACTCAGGGTTTGCCACACACGGTTTAGCACAACACATGCAAACTCCTCTCCAATGTTCTTCCATATTTGCCTGACATAGATATTCACCCCACTCCCTTATCCATCTTTTGAGAGCTGTTTCCATGAAAATATACAGTATCTTCCTGCAAATTATCACCCACAGCCAAAAGGCCTTACACAAACAAATGCCAGCCCAGAGGTGTCACCAAACTTCGTTAAGATGCCAGCCTCTTGTCCCTGGCACAGGCAGGGGGGTAATTACTGGCAGGATTGCACTAATTTACTTGTAACTGGGAAAGTTGCTTTCCCGAGCTTAAAGAAATCTCCAGACAATCCAACTTTGAAACGAAATATGAAATATTGTAAGTTCCATTCGTCTGACAATAATGGGACCCATATTTCTAGTGACAGAAACAGCCGAGGAATGCATACATAGTTTTTCATTGTTGCAAGCCAAATCAGAGAGCTGTAGCGCAAAAACATCAGAAAAGCAGACTGCAGACCGACCCACATGATGTCACCACAAGTGGCGTGTGGACAGATCTCCCCTTAGGTAGAAGAGAACCCATGGACAGTACAGACTCGCTCATTGCCAGGGGGGAACAAGAATTATAAGCAACGGGTCCTGTTCTATAACAGCATTTTCAAACTGGGGAGCCCCTCCTCCCCCTATACTAAGTCGTCGCAGCGAACTTTATAGTGTAAGTTTCACCTTTTTATCCTGTTTATTTTATGTAACTGCTTATGTAATTTTAATGTCTCCTTTGTAACATCTTTGTATATATTTTTCTTAAACACTGCCTCCCTTTTGGATTAAATATAAAATTTAATAGTTCTATTTCTTCTGTTCTGTAATCATTCCCTTATCCGAAGCCATACATGCTATCAAAATGCAGGCGTCCGGCCAGGCCTGTATTATATTTCAAACTCGGCCGGTGGTGGCAGAGAATAATAATAATTGGGCCTTCGTGAAGCTGACAGTGACAGTACGGAGGTCGTAAAACACTGATTCCAGGCTTTGGAACCCAGAGGTGTGACGCCATACTCTCACTGGTCGCTTGCTGATACCCACGTAGCGAGTAGTCTGGATCGCGTGCTATCGATTCCAGACAAAATTCTGACAGCGTGATGGCACGGTGAGTTTTCGCGTGATCTCCCCGGTGTTATCCTTGTGTGGTGATCCCTGACAAACTGGTGGCAAGCGGTGGGATATTACAGAACATCAGTGGCTGGATTGAGCAATCATCCCTGTCACTGAAAACTTGCACGGTTCTTGCGAGAATTATGTGCAAAGTTTTAAGAAATCAGACTCTGTGTTTTAATATTTTTTATCTGGGAAATTACTGTACGTGTAGCAGTTGCATCCCTTCCCTTGTTTTTTTACCCTATCTTTTATTTGGTAATAATGGCTTCACGTGGAGAGTCCTGGTATCACCAGCAGTCAGAGGACACTATCACTGCTCTCTGTGAGCTGAGGCAGATTGACCCCACGGGCAAAACCAAGGCCCAAATGATTGCTGAACTGTTGCAAGGTGCCGCAGAGCCAGTCCGACAGCAGAGCCCTGATGATGGGGCGGCCAGCCAAGGCCCGGATGGCACTGCTGCAGGGTCCCATCTGTGATTGCCAGCCCTACCCGCAGCCAAGGTAGTGTGGACCCCCACCTGAAGATGGCTTTGGAGCAGCTCGCTGCAGACGATCGTGACGGACGACTGCAGCTGATCTTGAAATTCCAGGAGAGAGCTGAGCGACAGGCTGAGGCTGACCGAGAGTACCAGCTAGCCCAGACTCAGAAGACGCCAGACTACAGATCCGTGAGTCCAACAGCACCAACAGCTTTAAACCCCGTCCTGAGCATTTTCCTGTAAGGGAAAAGGAAGGGGACTTGGACACATTCCTGCGAGGCTTTGAAAAGGCATACAGGCATATCAGCTGCCCACGGACCAGGCAAGGTACTTAACTCCAGGGCTCAGAGGAAAAGCCCTGGAGGTGTTTGCTTCCCTTCCTCGAGAACAAGATGGAGACTATGAAGCTGTCAAGCGGGCCCTGATAAGAAAGTACCAGCTGACTCCGGAGGTTTACCGGAAAAAGTTCAGAGCTCTCCAACATGGACCCCATGATATCTACAGTGATTTAGTGGATGGGCTCAGAACCAACTTTGAGCAGTGGGTCCAAGAACTGTCCGTTACCACCTTCGAGGACCTGAAAGATCTGATGGTGAAGGACCAGTTTCTTCATCTTTGCCCTGTGGAGGTGAGACAGTTTGTGCTGGACCGGGAGCCAAAGGAAGCCGCCAAAGCAGCCCTGATCGCGGATACCTATGATTCCAACCGCACACCAGAGATGCGGAAGTCAGCCGCCGCCAGCTGGAAAGGGGTTAAGCCTACAACCATCCCCAGTGTTCCAGACAGCCCTCAGTGGGTCCTGCCCCCATCTTCCAGCACCCGGCCTTCATCTGACACCCATAAGTGCTATACCTGTGGCAAGACTGGTCACATCAGCCTCACCTGCCCGCAGAGGCAGAAGAAGAGCCCCACACTAAGGCCCAGGGGCCTACTGCAGCAGTTCTTTGTGGGTGGGGCGGTTGAGAGGGTCTGTGACAATTTGCAATCAGTCACCGTGGGTGATAAAGTCACTATGGGGTTCAAGGACACCGGAGCCAAAAGGACCCTCATCCGCTCTGAGTTGGTGTCCCCTGAAGACCTTATCCCCGGGAAAACCCTGACTGTCACGTGGATTGGGGGTGTTCACTGTCTTTTGCCCATGGCCTGGGTTTTTCTAGACTAGGATGCGGGGAGGGGATTGCGGGAAGTGGGGGTGTCAGAGAACCTCCCGACCAATGTTTTATTGGGGACTGATCTGGGATGTTTGATTGCCCAATATGTTCCTGAGAATCATCCCAGATCTGATATGTCATATAATGCCACTGTCAGTGACGTCTGTGATACAAATGCCAATGATATGAACACTAATATGATGCATAATGATATGTATTGTGGTAGCGGAGTGCTCAGCCATATCGCCCTGCTTGGTGACGTTGCTGAGGACCCCCAAGACGGAGCCAGCATGAGTGCTAAGGGCGATAGGAGCAGGCACTGGGACATTGAAATCAGTGGTCCCGTGCCGCCGACCAGTGTCACGACGAACTGTGACTTGGCCGGTAGCAACTGCCCCATGACTGGCACGGCTCCTGAGGTATTGGGGGATGGTGGGGAGGTGGTGCCTCCAGCCTGTCAGGCTGATGGTACGGGGTTGTTGTCCTCCGGGGAGACGACCTACATAGCCGCTGTCACCCGCAATATGAGTAACCAGAACGCACGCCATGCACTGCCTTCTGGGCCCTCATCCCATGGTGGCACAACAGAACTGGCTGTGGACCCAGAGCCTGTCCCAGACAGTTCCAGCGAGGTGGGTGCCCTAACGTCGCTTCTGGCTACCTCCAGCCAGGAGTTCCAGGCGGCTCTGCGCGCAGATGCCAGTCTAGAGGCGTTAAGGGACCTCGCAGAGAAGCCCATCTCCGAATCCGATAAGGAGAGGGTATTCTGGGATCAGGGGAGGTTGTACCGCGAAACGGTCCCCTGTAACACCCAACAGCAGTTGATGAGGGAGAGACAGCTAGTCGTGCCCTATCAGTTTAGGGAGGAGTTGTTGCGGGTTTCCCATGAGATTCCACTAGCTGGACATTTGGGGGGCCGTAAAACCACTTCTATTGGCCCCAAATGGGGACAGACATTGCCAACTACTTCCGCTTCTGTATCACGTGCCAAAGAGAGGGGAAGTCGGGGCGTGCCCCCAAGGCTCCCTTGATCCCTTTGCCAGTGATAGAGGAGCCATTCCAGAGGATTGCTGTGGACATCATTGACCCGCTTGCTATCCCCAGCATCTCTGGAAAACAGTTCATCGTTACTGTGGTAGACTATGCTACCCGGTACCCGGAGGCAGAAGCTCTGTCCTCCATTCGAGCCGATAAGGTGGCGAATGCCCTGCTGGCCATTTTTTCATGGGTAGGATTTCCCAGGGAGATGCTTACGGACCAGGGGACTCAGTTCATGTCTCGGTTAATGGAAGCTCTCTGTAAGAAAATGCAGGTGCAGCACCTGGTATCCAGTTCGGATCACCCACAGACCAATGGTTTGTGTGAACAATTTAATGGTACCCTTAAGCAGATGCTTAAGATGCTGGTTGAGTCCCATGGGCGCAACTGGGAGCGGTACCTCTCACACCTGTTCTTTGCTTACAGAGAGGTACCACAGGCCTCAACGGGGCTCTCCCCCTTCGAGCTCCTGTATGGCAGACGAGACCGGGGGCCCCTTGGTCTGGTAAGAGAATCCTGGGAAGGGGAACTGAACACCCCTGAAGTGTCCGTCATAGAGTATGTCATGCTTCTCCGTGACAAAATGCAGGCAATGACACAGCTGGTGCATTCGAATATGGTGCAGGCCAGGCAGATGCTGTGGTATGACCGGAACACCCGGGAGAGGGTGTACGAAGTGGATCAGAAGGTGGGGGTCCTAGTCCCCATGACCCAGAACAAGCTTCAGGCGGCCTTGGAAGGCCCATACCCCATATGCCATCGCCTCAATGATGTTAACTACGTGGTCACCATTGACCATGCCAGGAAGAGGCAGAAAGTGTTCCACATCAACATGATGAAAGCTCATCATGACCGGGAGGCCTGTACCATTCCTGTATGTATTGTCCCCGAAGATGGTGAGACAGAAGTCCTGGTGGACTTACTGGTCGCCGCCCGGGATGGAGGGTCTATTGAGGATGCGGAATTCAACCCGCAGCTATCCACGGACCAGAAGTCCCAGCTGCGAGAGGTGTTTCAGCCTTACTTGACCCTCTTCACGGGTGTACCCGTGAGGACACAGCTGTCCACCAGGTGGACTCAGGGAGTCATCCCCCCCCCCAGTCAGTCAGCCCGCTTACCGGGTCTCCCTAGAGGTGGAGAAAGACATGAAGGCAGAGATAGATGAGATGTTGGGCTTAGGGGTGATCCAACGGTCAAAAAGTGCGTGGGCCTCGTCTGTAGTTCTGGTCCCAAAAAAGGACCGGACCACCCCGTTCTGAGTGGACTACAGGAGGCTAATGTTATGATCTGCAACATGTACTAAGAAAAGATAGGGGAAAGCTATCCCTACAGTAAGACTAAGCTGAATCCCTACGATGTAGCGGGCTGCCTGTTCCTAGTGAACAGACCTGCCTTAGTCCTCGGCTAGTCTGAACTAGGGGTCCCTAAAATAACTAAGGACTGGGACAAAAATGGGACACCTCCTAAACAGAGAAGTTGTTGCAGAACACAAAAAGACAAACTGACAAAAATGTACTAGAGGTCCCAGAGGACCAAGCAAACTGGCAGAGAAAGGCACCGAAGCACCAGGCTAGAGAAACAGTCAAACACGGAAGTCCAGCACAGCCACAAGGGCGGAGCTGGAATATAAAGGCAGATGGTCACGTGACCGCAAAACATGAGATGGAAAAAACTAACAGGAGGGTTCTAACCGCTAAATGCCATCACAGCTCCCGATACGTACCCAATGCCACGCATCGATGAGCTGCTGGATTGCTTTGCCGGGGCCCGGTACTTGACAATTATGGACCTGAGTCGAGGATACTGGCAGATTCCTCTGTCTCGGGAGGCCCAGGAGAGGTCCGCCTTCATTACACCGTTCGGGCTGTATGAATCCCTCGTCATGCACTTTGGCAGGGGGAGGAGCATCCGGAGATGTTCCTCAGCCACAAGGTCTTACCCCGGGCAGTGGCATACTCCACTCTGGAAGAGTGCCTCGCTTTAGTGTGGGCCCTGCGGAAGCTTCAGCCCTATCTATACGGGCACAACTTCACCATAATGACTGACTACAACCCCCTCAGTTGGCTGCACCGGGTGTCCGGTAACAATGGTAAACTACTGCCGTGGAGCCTGGCTCTACAGCAGTATGATTTTACCATTCAGAACAAGAAGGGTAGTGAACATGGCAACGCTGATGGGCTGTTCCGTCAAGGAGAGACCAAGGAGGAAGCCTTAAGGGGTAATCTGTAGATCAACCCCTACGCCTTCTCAAAAAGGGGGAGATGTCAGGGAAATATTAATGTCAGAAAAATGTTCTTCCATATTTGCCTGACATAGATATTCACCTCCCTCCCTTATCCATCTTTTGAGAGCTGTTTCCATGAAAATATACAGTATCTTCCTGCAAATTATCACCCACAGCCAAAAGGCCTTACACAAACAAATGCCAGGCAAGAGGTGTCACCAAACTTTAAGATGCGAGTTTCTTGTCCCTGGCACACGCAGGGGGGTAATTACTGGCAGGATTGCACTAATTTGCTTGTAACTGGGAAAGTTGCATTCCCGAGCTTAACAAAGAAATCTCCAGACAATCCGTCTTTGAAACAAAATATGAAATATTGTAAGTTCCATGCGTTTGACAATAATGGGACCCATATTTCTAGTGACAGAAACAGCCGAGGAATGCATACATAGTTTTTCATCATTGCAAGCCAAATCAGAGAGCTGTAGCGCAAAAACATCACAATAGCAGACTGCAGCTATGCGATGTGTGGTCTCTTAACTGAAGATAAAATCATAAGGGGAAAAATGGCGTCGTTTGGACAGATCTCCCCTTAGGTATAAGAGAACCCATGGACTGTACAGACTCACTCATTGCCAGGGGGGATAAGAATTATAACCAACGGGTCCTGTTCTATAACAGCATGTTCAAACTTGGGGCACCTCCTCCACCTATACTGAGTCGTCGCAGCGAACTTTATAGTGTAAGTTTCACCTTTTTATCCTGTTTATTTTATGTAACTGCTTATGTAATTTTAATGTCTCCTTTGTAACATCTTTGTATATATTTTTCTTAAACACTGCCTCCCTTTTGGATTAAATATAAAATTGAATAGTTCTGTTCCTTTTGTTCTGTAATCGTTCCCTTCCCTGAAGCCATAAATGCTACCAAAATGCACGCTTCCGGCCAGGCCTGTATTATATTTCAAACTCGGCCGGTGGTGGCAGACAATAATAATTGGGCCTTCGTGAAGCCGACAGTGATGGTACGGAGGGTGTAAAACACAAATTCCAGGCTTTGTAACCCAGAGGTGTGACGCCATACTCTCACTGGTCGCTTGCCGATACCCACGTAGCGAGTAGTCTGGATCGCGTGCTATTGATTCTGGATGAAATACTGACAGCGTAATGGCACGGTGAGATATCGCGTGATCTCCCTGGTGTCGTCTTTGTGTGGTGATCCCTGACACTGACCCACACCTGAGTCACAAGGCTGGCTATTTACAGCCCAGACCACACCATGGGGTGGAGATATGGTGAATGGCATCCCTCCCACACTCTGGCCATTCACACAAAACATGCCCTTTTAAATATGGCTGATAAACCCTCTCTGCACCTACTATGCAGGAGAAAACTTCCACGTTTCACATCACTGAAGCTAATAGCCTCAGTGAAACATATCTCCCCTCCAGTATTCTGCCAGTGACTTTGTCACTATATAATATATATGTATGTGTGTGTTTTCTCTACCTAACTGATTAAGCAGAGGTCCTCTCATGCTCGCTAAACCACTGAAAAGAGTCTCCGCCTTTTAAATCAGTAGATCTCCTGTCTTTGGGGATGGATCCTCTCTCTCCCGATGATGCTGTTGTGGGTTCCGGAAAATCAAATTACCGGTAAGTAATTATCATTTTAGAGCTCAAATTTGGCAGTAATAGTTTGTGGGTGTCACTTGCAGAGCCCCTGAGGTGCTAGAACAGTATGAAACCTTAAAGGTGACCCTATTTTATATTACACCCCTCATTAAGTTAATTTAGGGGTGTAATGAGCATTTTTGCCCCACAGGCGTTTCACTGATCTCTTTACCATTGGGCTGTGTGAAAATGAGAAATGACTTTTACAATAAGTAGACTATTTCTCCCAAGTGCAGCAATACCCTATATATGTTCTTACACCAGAGGCGATTTAGGCTTTCCAGCACCCTGGGCAAGATTTCAGTTTGGCACCCCTTCCTATACACAGTTCCAGCGGTTTGAGTAGTTGTCATGTGACCACTTATATAAGATTTGCATACTTACAGGCACGTGTCAATGAGCTGCTCTTCATAATTCTCACAATGTTCAGTGAAATACTACAGCCCTTGCTTCATTTAGAGAAGCAGGAAGAGAAGCTAGTTGATATGTGACTGTAAGTATGAAAGTCTCATGTGAGTGGTCATGTGATGACCACTGGAACTGGCAAGCAGAGCAAAATCCGGACAGTGAGCATATTACACGCTGTTAGGATTGGGCATGCTACAGTGCTTAATGTTATAATTAACCCCTTCATGCCCTTGCAATTTTGCGTTTTTGGTTTTTGCTCCCCTTTTTCTCAGAACCATAACTTTTTTTATTTTTTCGTCAGTATGGCCATGTGAGGGCTTGTTTTTTGCCAGACTAGTTGTACTTTTGAACACCACCATTGATTTTACCGTATAGTGTTCTGGAAAATGGCAAAAAAAATCCAAGTGTGGTGAAATTGTAAAAAAAAGTGCAATTCCACAATTATGTGTTTTATTTACAATATTCACTAAATGTTAAAACTGACCTGCCATTATGATTCTCCAGGTCATTACAAGTTTGCAGATATCAAACATATATAGGTTCTTTTTTATTTAAGCGGTGAAAAAAAATCCAAAGTTTGTAAGAAAAAAAAAAAAAAAAAATGGCGCCATTTTCCAAAACCCATAGCGTCTCCATGTTTTGGGATCTGGGGCTGGGTGAGGACTTATTTTTTGCAAACCGAGCTGACATTTTTATTGATACCATTAGGAGTAGATACGATGTTTGATCTCCCATTATTGTATGTTATTGTAATGTTGCGGCGGCCAAAGAAAACGTAATTCTGGTGTTTTGATCCTTTTTCTCGTTACGCCGTAAACCGATCGGATTAATTTACTTTACATTTTGATACATTTCTGAACACAGTGATGCCAAATATATGTATTTTTTATTCTTTTTATTGTTGCATTTTGAATGGGGCAAAAGGGAGGTGGTTTGAACATGCATATATATACAGTACATACATTTGAAGCTGCGATCATCTGATCGCTAGTGCTACACATAGCAGAACTTCAGCCCTGCTATGTGTAGCAGAAATCATCATCTCATAGAGGCCAGGGTTTATAGGAGATTTGCAATGACAAGCATGGGTCTTCTGAAGACCCCTGGCTGTCATGCCAACCCATCGACGCTCATGTCACATGATTGCAATTTGCAAGTATGCTATTTTGCATATTTCGGCCCACATTCCACCTAGACATACGCGGCCTGGCTCAATGGAAGTGAATTGAGCGAGGTGGGCATGTCTAGCCCACAAGTGACCACATGTATGCAATGCGCTTAATTGCAGTTGCATGACCTCCCACTGTCACTGCTAGAACTGGATAATCCTGTCAACATGCAGTGCGTGCGCTGTGAGGATTCAAAAGTCTGCAGTCTCACAGATTGACTACAGACTTTCATCAAACCTGGACAACCCCTTTAACACTCCTAACAAATAAAACTATATTAACTCTTAACTTGTCAGATGGCATAACACTTCATTTAAATTTCCTAGTATCAAGTAATCTTAAATGTTATGGATTGTTACATGTGTAAGGAATCAGAACCGATAACCAGTACCACCAATAGTACAGAAATACATCACCAGAACCACCAACAGTACAGAAATACAACATCAGAACCACCATCAGTACAGGCATGCATTATCCAAACCACCATCAGTACAGAAATGCAGCATCAGAACCACTATAAGTCAAGGAATACATGACCAGAGCCACCATCAGTAGTGGAATACATCACCAGAACCACCATAAGTACAGAAATATAGCATAACAACCCTCATCAGTACAAAAATACATCACAAGAACCACCTTCAGTACAGGAATACAGCACCAGAACCACCATCAATACAGGAATGCATCTCCAGAACCACCATCAGTATAGAAATGCAGCATCACAAACCCCATCAGTACATGAATACATCTACAGAACCATCATCAGTACAGGAATACATCACAAGAACCACTAGTAGTACAGGAATACAGCACCAAGCAATCAATTGGAATGTCAGGTCAGCCCCATACTCAATTGTATCTCATGAACCTACACTTCTCAGTATGTCCTGAACAGTGGTTAATATTGTGGACCATATAGGAACAAAAGCACTGATGAGACATAGCCAGTATCACAAACAAACGTTTACATCCAGGTACTTTGAGTGGCATCTTCTCTGATTGATTGGAGTAATTCTCCCCCTTCTCTTCTCCATCTTGTCCAGACGGTGACTTTTCCCATTTACAGCTCCTCTCTGCAGATGCATCTCTGCAGATGCTTCTCAGCATCTTTTCTTTTCTTCTGTAGCACATCCTGACACGATGCCCTTAAAAATAACAGCGTGATTATAATTCTCCTGATTAAAAATATCTGTACTACGCTGTACTCCTGGATAAAAATTGATAATAATTCCTCACACTCCCCCCTCCTCGGCATACTGCCCCCTCCTTGCTGCGTCCTCACACTTTTCCCATGCTACACAATATCCAATCTCTACCTTGTGCCCCACACACTATTGTCCCCCCCATATTGTCTCCTCACACATTTCCTCCCTCCCCATGCTGTCTCTTCACATACCCCCTCTTTCCTCACACGTTTTCAGCTCGATTGGAATGCTTACTGTACTGATCCTCATGCTGCTGGTGTCACCCTGACCCGCTAGTGCCAGCAGTCAGGGCATCAATTGTACTTGCACCTGAAAGATGCAAGTAAAATTCAATAATGAACAGCCGAATCCCAGTTCGGAATGCCTCGGACTGCCGAATCAGGCAGCCAGACAGCATTCCTTCCTGGCTGCCCCCGGGCAAAAGCCGCACACGCAACCCTCCTAGATACAGTACGCATCTGCATATACTACTCTTTGGGTACATGGCAGGGCTCAGAAGAGAAGGAGAATCATTTTGCTTTTGGGGCTTAGAGTTTCTTGGTGTAGTTTGTGGGTGCCAATGTACAGAGCGCTCAAGGAATTCATGTATGGGTGTAGTGACTGTTTTGACCCTGCTACTGTTTTCTATAAATTAAACACAGCAGATGTTGCAGAGTGAAAATTGCAGATATGCCATTATAGTGCCCTATACATAGTGCGTGGCTTTTGCTTCTGGAGACACACATTCCATAAATTAAGTGGGTTGTCCAGAACTTAACAAATGATGACATATCTCAATATGAGATCTATGAGGGTCAGATGCCATCCGAGTGCAGTCTGATGCTTTCCTCGCTCTCATTGACTTGCATGGCCGAGTGGGATCCAAATATCGGATGAAACTCGTGCATGCTGTGATTTTTTTTTTTTTTCTCCGGACCAGCTCTGTCTGAGGAAAAATATCCGACATGTGCATGGCCCCATAGAATAACATTTTTACAAGTGCTATCTGTCAAAACGATGGATAGCTCTCTTCTAATTATTACAGTCATGTACAGAAGCCCTAATAATGATGAAACATATCCTTAGACTTAAAAATGTATAAACTGTACATTAAACCTAAGTTTACTGTATTAAAAACAAACACTTTTGGATACAAGTTATGACAAACCGTCCTCTGCATCTTGTTTGCTTCTGCATGCAACTGTACGCAAGAAAAGAAATATGCAAACATGTATTTGCAGTATTTTTCTTTATTGCGGGCAACATTTTCTTTTAATGTGGGCTACATCTGCAAGATATGGAGACCATGTGGGCACAGATAATACTGACTATCTCAGAGATGTCCTGCGATCAGAGGTCATGTCATGTGAGGGTAATTTTGTGGGAGAAGGTTATTGTAGCTGGACTACTATATCTGGGTCAGTGAAGACGTATGCTTGGTTACTTATGTTCACTACTTGAATAATTCAGTATGACAAGATTTCACTCTTTGTATTATTACTAACCTTCTTTTCTACTTTTTGGGCAACAGACAACACTGCTTGCATCATTTGGCTGAGATTTAAATAGCTATACATAACATGCTTCTCCTGGATACACAGCACCCAATCGGTCATCACGTCAGCTGCTCGCTACCTATCATCTCAGTTAAGCCACTTCTTCTCAGCCAGTAGCAGGAGCGGCCTGAAATCAGACACAGACCAATGGCTTTGCTGTCACTAAGGGAGGGAAATACAGAGAGCTATTGAAGGTCTGTGCTATGTGTCAGAGCTTTTTATTGTAGAGCTGTGAATTTGCTTTTTGTGCTGATTTCACAAAAGAATAGCAAAATCTGTTTTTAAACTCCTTCACGCTTAGAAAAGACAGACCTCTGCACGGTTAATCCAAAATAAAACGTTTAGAACAAATTATATTAAAGCTCAGTTTTAAAAATGAATAGACTGATTTCTGCTTGGTTAACCATGTGTTTTCCTCTTGTGAAAAAGGCTACGTGTTAACATTCTTCACAAATCACAAAAATGTGCGCTTGCATCTACGACCCTAACCTTCGATACGTTTGAAAGTAATGAGCAAGTGAAGGAGATGAGATTTTTCTGGAGAAAATAATCCAACAGGACTCTTAAGGGCTCATGCAGAAGTCCGTGGATATCGGTCAGATCACGGACAACAGTGCACGTGCTGGCCGTGAGTCTCCTGACCGGTGCATGACCGCTTCATATATGTCTAATCGGACATATATCATATATATATGGCTGTCAGACTTGGGTCGGGAGACCTGCTTCCAATCTGTGCATATTGGTCCCTGATCGGACCGATATCCCCCGACGTCGTGTAACATGGGGTACTACAGAATAATAGGAGTCTCAGCACTGATCGTATTTTGTAACCAAGCAATAACCACAATTATACAAGTAGGACCTTTTTGGCTGCATTTGTCAAAGCTTTGCTCTTCTTAGTAATCTAGTATTCTCAGGAGTATTTTGCATAACTACTTTTCATATTCAGCGCTATGAATACAGATGTGCAATTTTGGTGACCAGACCTAAATGTGTAATTTACAAACTGGAACAATAAAAATAAAAAGTTATCCAGACTTTTCAAATAGAAAATACATTCAAAACAGAATGTCCAATACATGTTAGACGGTAGGACGACTTACATACTAAGGAGTTAAACCTTTTAGGATGACGATATGCAAAAGCGCATCATTCTACTGTATTAGAAAATCAGGTGCGTGGAAAATGTGACGATTGGGAGTTCAAAGACTGGATATTACTTAAAATATTACGAACAGGGAATATTTGTTTAATCTATTATAACTTTTTACAATAATACTACATTCTTCCTAATATATTTTTTCTAAAATGTGTATACTATTTGATCATGGGTATTACCTAGTTAACTGAAAGTCATAATTAATAATAAATATGCAAAAAAGAAATGATGCCAACAGTACAAATCTGTAGGGCTTGGTTTACATTAGTATTGTTTTTTTTTCCATTGTTTTTTGCTTTTGTACAAGTGATCCAAACTAATTGGACGACTGATTCAGAATGTGTCCCTGTCTAGATGTTGCAAACGTTTCTCACAATTTGGAGACATAAAATATTGGATTCAAGTTCATGCTAAATCTAATGTAATATCATCATCCAATTATATTGGAAGGAAGATGGAATGCATGGGGTTAAATTATAAAGAGAATTTAAGATCTCAACATCTCAGTACGGTGACTGTAAAATAAAACCTCTACGATAACCCGATTTAGAAACTGAGGAGGCAACGTGATAATTCCTTTTGATCCATACATCTATCAATATAAATGTGGGGGTAATTGATTATGTAAATTCAGTAATATATTGAATTTCGTCTGCTTTTATGTTGCATATATATTACTGCTTTTATTCAGCTAACATACAGACTGTGCTGGATATACATATACATATTTTTAGAAATGGAAAGTAAAAAATATTAAAAGTAGTTGCTAGGCTGCCAAACTATTTCTAATCTGAAACTAAGGGATATGTATATTTTAACAGAATTGGTAAATCCGAATTTTCCTAATCAGTAAATTCGAATTTTCTGCCTCTCCGCAAACCTATGGAAGCATCTAGAATGCAATGGGAAGCATGATTATGTGCCATAATGCTAAACTAAGCAACGAGGTATTGACGTCTTTTATTGGTAATATGTGCAGAATTAATGGCAAGCAATTAAGTGCTTACTGTTGTGTCCTCTACTAAGAAAATAAGATCATATATTCAGGTCCAATATGTTATCTGGGAAAATGGCACTTATACAGTAGTTATATTATAGTGTCAGTGCAAATGTATATATTGATCAGAAAGATCACACTATATTAAAGAAGAGTACGATGAAATCTATCATTTAAACTTTATTTATTTGGCATAGTTTGGTTCTGAATGTCATTTACACAGAGAACTTGGTCACTGTCGAGATCTACCTGTTTTATATTCGATGTTATTTTTTGTATGGTGAGGGATGCATATATTTGTAAGGACTAAATCGTCACAGACAAGCAATATGAAAAAAGGGGTATATAGAGTTGTTAGATTTTTGAGTGGAGAGGGGCATTAAAGGCTTTCAGTAAATTTGCCATGAGCAATTTTATTGAAATGCAAAGTTTTTGACAAAATGATGATACCAAGCTCGCATTTGCATTCTCCTAACACTTTTTAACAAAGATTTTGAAAAGTTGGATAGGTAATCAAGACATTACATACTAATACTAAGTTACTATTAAAAACTCGATACAGTTGTTGTTTCCTTTAGCAAAGTGATACTTGTCCAGTCACCCTTCTTGGCTTTTTGCCTTTCTACATGGCTTCATCCTATGTAGAAAGGCAAAAAGCCAAGAAAGGTGACTGGACAAGTAACCTCAATCGGTCACCCATCCCATTGCTTCAGTGCTAGCCCTATGGTTCAACCCCAGCCACTTTGCCTTGCAATGGCAACTAATGCAACCCAATTTCATAGTCTGTCCTGTGCTACTAGAGTTTATTATTGTGGGTGGCATAGTCTCCATTTTTGTATCCCAGTTGAGCCTTTATAATAGAGTACTGCATTTGGATTGCTCTCTAGTTACCAATCTTGCCTTTTGCATTGGTTATATTCATAGTTAAGACTGCACCTTCACTTATACTATTCTTTGGCATTTCTTTATTTTCTATTCTGACACCATGATGTACACTCCTTTGCATTCTGATGCTGAATCATGGCAATGGATTTGTAGGATGCACTGTGTCACACAGGCAGATGGTGACCTTGTGAGTACAAAATAAAAGTAAAGCATAGTGGAGGCTCCTATAGCATCACATGGTCCAAAGGAATGGAAAAACATGCATGTTTTTTCACCTAGTGCTGGTGCTCCGGTTATTCCCTAGCGGTTTTTGTTTCTATCCTTGGTGCAATATTATGCTGTTTCTGTGAAGCTAATCCTTGGTCTCAGAAGTGATGTCTGTAGATACGATGAGTTTGCTAAATGCCGTTATTATATTTCCTGCTTTTTTTATTTTACTCTTGGACAACCTCTTTATTGTTATTAGACCAGGGGTTCCTTACATTGCAACTTCAGTTAGCCTTTGTCAATACCATTATGGCAAAGAAAGTCCCCTTTTCAGGGTCTTTAACAGAAACCAATGCCAGCAGGCCAAAGAACTGAAGAGCTGACACAGTAAACTTTTTGGCTCTACTCAGACGGTGCTAAATTAACCTGAAGTTTTTTTTTTTTTTTCTTGGTATGTTAATTTCTCTGTGGGAAACAGACAAATTGGGGTAGATTTATCAAGCTAAATATACCTGTATGAACCACTATGATAAATTGAGTGCTCTTTAACACTGTGTAGTGTAATATTGCACTAAAAGATGTTAATGGTAAGATATTAATCCCCAGATTATGATAAAAGACACGGGCATATTTTGGGTATTATTGGACTTGTCTAGGTTAGAATGTTTTGCATGGATAACGTCCATTTATTAAAAGCAAATATGCTATAAATATATTTCTTGATTTACCGGTATTTATTTTTTTAATAATTATAAAGCATACCTTCTTTGAAATGCAAATGGTGCTTGGAAGGTAGGTAGGGTTAATAAAAATGTTTTGACCTGTCCTTCTTTCTATTTGCATATTCACATACAAGACAAAGTAGCATTGATAATTGCATACACATCTAATGTCAACCTAAAGAAACACTACAAAACATTCTAATAGGACTATCTGCTCCTATACAAATGCTTTCACAAGGGATGAATTTGACTCAAGTTAGTAGAACCTAGGGATCTCTTAGATAAACCTCATGAAGGGCAATGCACCAACGTAAAAAATAAACACTGCCATGGACAATTGATATACACAAACAAAAGTAACGATGGATACTATAAGTAAAGATATACTCATAACAGGAAAATAATACAAGTAGGAAAAATGACATTCAACTCAATAGAAAAAGCAAATCTCTTTACCTGCTTGATCTGAAAGCACAGTCGGGGTTAACGACAGGCTGTAATGTCTTCCTGGGAGTTGTTGCTAACAATCTCTGCTGTATATCTGTGGACAGGCTACAACAGTATCTGTATATACCGTAGTCTTATGCTGTATAACAGTGAATTGGGTCAGTAAGAAACTGTCTACAGCTCAAAGGGAGTGGGAGGGCGACAACCAGGATAAGCAAATCATATTGGACTGTGCACAGGTCTGTGTGAAAGTCAAGCTTTCAGTTGCTTTAGGAAGACACCGTAATGTCCACTGCAAAATATTCAGTCCAGTGAAAAAAACACATCAGAGGATTATTTCAAATACAGGTTCTTTTATATGGACATATTTGGGATCTGTGTTCACATGCATATTCTCTTGCAAAAATTAGACTGGATCCCAGAATAGGGAATACAGAAGATATTTTCCTTTACGGGGTTGTTTCATTGCATATGTGGATTTACCCTTAGTCATAATTAATAATTACCCATTTAACAGTGGTACTATACATTTTCTACCAGTTTTGTCGACAGAACTCTTCAAGTAAAGGAGGTATTTATCTATTCAAATGTCTGTTCGGATGTACGTCGTCTATCTGGGTTTATCATGGACAGAACACATATCCATCATAATCTAAGCTATTCATATGACTGTTTTGTTTTTTTTTGCAAACTGTGTTCCTACAAAAAAAAGTCAGAGACATGTCTGTTTTGATCTGAGTTACAGGATAAAATTACCCATACAGGTCTATGAGTATATGAAAAATTACTTCCAGCATACATTGTCATCCATGTCCTGTTTGTTTTTAACATTGCATTGCAATTTATTTATTTTTTCACACTAGAAAATCACTGATGAAACACTGATGGTAAAAACTCAAACACTGATGAAAATCAGACCATCGTTTCGGAAACCAGAAAAATTACTGACATTTGAATGAAGCCTTAGACTCATTAGGTGTCACAACATCCCTATCTTGTCACAACATCCCGTTCTCTACTTTCTGCAATGACACAACTTGGTGCCATAAATCTGAGAGAGGCCATAGGGATTTTTATTTCTCTAGTATGTATTTGCCCAAGAGACCTCACATCTCAGCCTTCCATCAGATGTTTTTCCCAATATATCCCTCTGACATAATGGTCTGTTGTTTGCCAAAGTAAAGAAAAAACAAATATATATTTTTGGGCTTCCCACCTTATAGCAAATCTCAGTCTATGGAGCTTTCCTGTACAATTAGAAAGGTATGCTGATACATGGGGAGCAAAAGGACATTATTTGTGCCTTCATCGGGTGAATAAAGCCCTTTAGATACATTTGACATGTATTAGTGGTTTCTATATTAACTTGCACCAGCAACAGTGTTCTCCATATGTGACTTAGACAAAGATGGTCATTAGACTGTGTCTTTGGAGTTATTGGAGTCTCAGATCATTAAAAATATTATATTTAATTTTCTATTATAGCTATGGTGGTGTTGAGGAAGTTACTTTTAGATGTATTTTTAGGTTACGTGGAGAATATTTATACATAAGACTATAAATACAGTAGACTGCCAGGGCAGCATGGTGGTTTAGTGGTTAGCACTGGGGTCCTGGGTTCAAATCCCACCAAGGATAAAATTAAAAACAAGTTTGTATGCTCTCCCCATGTGAGGGTTTTTTTGCCATATGCCAAAGATGCATGGATAGGAAATTTTGGTTGTAAGCCCCAATGTGGATTGTGATGGAAAATATCTGTAAAATGCTGTGGTTTATTTTGTCAAGCAAAATAAATAATACATGATACAGACGTTTCTGCTGAGCCATTAGCAAAATATGAGCTGCCAATATATTCTCCAGAAAGTTTTTGGGGTAACACATAAAGTATTATCTCATAACCAGTTAAACCATATGAATTCCCTAGAGCCCTGTTGGATCCGGACCATCCATGTTTTATAAGAAAGAAAGAAAGCAGAGTATGCATTAGGCTAGATTCACAGCTGTGTTGGAGCCTCCATGTTTATCAGTCTTTCGCCACAGCCCCACTATCAGTATTCGGTCAGTATTTTCTCTCAGGAGTGGAAGCCAAAACCAGGTGAGGAACAATCAGAGAAAAGGTATAATAGAAACAAGTCACCAATTCTGCATTTATCACCCACTCCTGGTTTTGTCTCCCACTCCTGAGAAAAAATACTGACCGAATACTGACCGAATACTGATAGTGGGGCCGTGGTCTTATAGAAACAAGTCACCAATTCTGCATTTATCACCCACTCCTGAGAAAAAATTATTGATCGAATACTGACCTTTGGGAGGGGCCGTGGCCTTTGGGGTCCATCTGCAGTCTGCCATGTGACGAGTCTGATATGGAGCAGAAAAATGGAATTCCTATTGCTTATGTGAACCTGGTCTGATTGGCAGTTTAGTCATGTTTAGACAGCAGTTTTTCCCATTGACCTAACCATTTTCCTGGAACTGTTTTTGTAAAACTGCAGCTACAATTATGGCAAAACCACTACTAAAAAAACACATGTATTTACATAGAGTGCTGTTTGCGTATAAGGCTCTCTTAAGTAGCTTTTCTGAGTGAAAAGCTTTTGACTTGCTTTTACATTGTAAAATATGTTTTATGATGTATACAGTATATGTATAAACATATATATATTTATAAATATATTACATTTTTCAGTGTTAAACCAACTCAGAAAAGCTACTAGAGAGAGCCTTATACGCAAACAGCACCCAATGTAAATACATGTGCTTTTTATTGTTGTTGTTGTTGTTATTATTATTATTATTATTATTATGCTAAATCAATAGTGATTAGGTACTGTGTGGACATTGTCAGTACTTTAACTCTGAATTGGCTGGAAACACACATGCAGTTTTGATGCAGCCAAACGTGAATCCAGCAGAAAAGTGAAGTAAGTAAAATGTATAAAATTGTTTTGGGGATATATTGAAAAAAAAAACCTGTAATTTTCATTATTCTTTTTAATGATTTATTTTTAGGTGTTTCCCATATGGTATAAATCATGTGTTGATTTTTTTTCTAAAGGTTGTTACAATTTTAGTGATGGCAAATTTGTAGTTTTTGTTATGTTTTACAATTCCTTTATATTTTTGTGACTGCATTCAATGGGTATGCTCATACATATCATTTTTTATGTTATTTCCTCTGCATGAAAAACACAGTGGAAATTGTGCATGTTTTCTATGTGGTTTTTGGAGCTAAGCCATTTTTTTATATCAATGAAGAAAAACAGCAGCAAAAAATGCTGAAAGAATTGACATGCTGTGTCTTTTTAAATAATACACCATATGTCCAAAAAACGCAAAGGAAAAACATAGGCAGGAATGAGATTTTAGAAATCTCATTCGTTTTACAGTTATTGGAAAAGGCTGATTTTTTTCCTACACAAAAAATGCATCAAAGACACTGCGTGTTAAAAAATCCCAAAACCCTTTTCTATTTGTTTTTTTTGCTAGAGCTGGTTGTAGGATTGCTTTCGTGGAACAAGTCAGTAGTCCAAAGACTTGTAAACAGGAAAAGAGCATATATGTATTTTTTCTGCAAACATGATAATTACTTAAAATGAAATAGAATAGGGTGGCTGCTAGCGCCTACTACAGACATACATTCTATATGAGAAAATATGGGATAGATTGCCAAGAAATATTAAAAATATTAATTCAATTATTTTATGATATATGTATGTAAATAGACAAGATAAATACGTGGGATCACAATACAGAAGTTGCATCAGACCAAGCAGGAGGTGACAGTACTACAAGTGCAAAATACAGGGTGGGCCATTTATATGGATACACCTAAATTAAATGAGAATGGTTGGTGAGATCAACTTCCTGTTTGTGGCACATTAGTATATGGGAGGGGGAAACTTTTCCAGGTGGGTGGTGACCATGGTGGCCATTTTGAAGTCGACCATTTTGGATCCAACTTTATTTTTTTCAATGGGAAGAGGGTCATATGACACATCAAACTTATTGAGAAATTCATAGGAAACACAATGGTGTGCTTGGTTTTAACATAACATTATTCTTTCATGAGTTTTTTACAAGTTTATGACCACTTATAAAATGTGTTCAAAGTGCTGCCCATTGTGTTGGATTGTCAATGCAACCTTCTTCTCCCACTCTTGACACACTGATAGCAACACCGCAGAAGAAATGCTAGCACAGGCTTCCATTATCCGTTGTTTCAGATGCTGCACATCTCGTATCTTCACAGCATAGACAATTGCCTTCAGATGACCCCAAAGATAAAAGTCTAAGGGGGTCAGATCGGGAGACCTAGGTGGCCATTCAACTGGCCCACGATGACCAATCCATTTTCCAGGAAACTGTTCATGTAGGAATGCTCGGACCTGACACCCATAATGTGGTGGTGCACCATCTTGTTGGAAAAACTCAGGGAACGTGCCTTCTTCAGTGCATAAAGAGGGCAACAAATCATCATGTAGCAATTTCAGATATCCAGTGGCATTGAGGTTTCCATTGATGAAGAATGGCCCCACTATCTTTGTACCCCATATACCACACCATACCATAAAGATACGAGATGTGCAGCATCTGAAACAACGGATACTGGAAGCCTGTGCTAGCATTTCTTCTGCGGTGTTGCTATCAGTGTGTCAAGAGTGGGAGAAGAGGGTTGCATTGACAATCCAACACAATGGGCAGCACTTTGAACACATTTTATAAGTGGTCATAAACTTGTAACAAACTCATGAAAGAATAAAGTTACAGTAAAACCAAGCACACCATTGTTTTTCTTATGAAATTCTTAATAGGTTTAATGTGTGACATGACCCTCTTCCCATTGAAAAAAATAAAGGTGGATCCAAAATGGCCGACTTCAAAATGGCCGCCATGGTCACCACCCATCTGGAAAAGTTTTCCCCCTCCCATATACTGATGTGCCACAAACAGGAAGTTGATATCACAAACCATTCCCATTTAATTTAGGTGTATCCATATAAATGGCCCACCCTGTATATATGTATAGAAATATATACTATTAAACAACTAAAATGCTGCAAAAGTACGATGAGCCAGTCATTGAAACCATCAGCCACAGAAAGCAGAATGAAATAGTAATCTTAGAGAAGATTCATGGCAATAAATAATGTACACAGTGTGCAGAACTTTAGGCAATTTGTGTTTTTGATGATTAATTTTATTATTGAACAACTACAGTGCTGCCGGTCAATCCAAAAGTTAATAAACCTGAAACTTAAATATGTAGCAAAGTAAAGTGCTGTTTTGTCTTTTTTAGGAGAATATCTACTGTATGTGTGCATAACTGGGCAACTATTAGTGTGCAGAATTATTATGCAACTAAATTAAAAACTTTTCCCATCTCAATTGATTTTCATCTGTTTAAGTGAGAATAATAACCAAACAACTCAAAATGTACAAAAATACATTTTGGACATTTAAAAAATATATATCAGTGACCAATATAGCCACCCTCCTTTTCAATAACTTCAATAACGGTCATAAGCTGTCCATCCATAGAAACTGTCAGTTCCTTAATCTGTTGATGATCAACTTTTTGGGCAGCACCAACCACAGCCTCCCAGACACTGTTAAGAGAGATGTACTGTTTTCCTTCAATGTAAATGTCTTGTTTAAGAAGAGCCCACGAGTTTTTAATAGGGTGTAAATTAGTTGAGGAAGGAGCCATGTCATTATTCTTTCATCATTAAGGCCTTTACATACAAGCCAAGCAGTAGAGGACTCCAATGCATGCAGCATAGGATTGTACTGCATAAAAAGGATGGTTTTCTTGAACGTGTACCACTGCTTTAAGAAAGCGTCTTCCAAAAACTGGCAGTAGGTTTGAGAGTTGATTTTGAGTCCACTTTTAGCCTTAAATGGTCCAACTAGCTCATCTTTAAGAATTAATAATACCAGCTGTAAGGCGGCGGTGTACACACCGTGCAGTAACTGAGGCAGTGACCCAAGCAAGTCCAACATAAACAGCTTTTATTCAGCAACTCACAGTTAAACAGAAAGTCCTCCGGTTCACAGACGGGTTAACATGAGTCCATAAACAACGTTTGCCGGGGACAACGGCCACGCCGGGCCTCTCAGAGCCTGACAGGTGCAGAGCCTTCCTAGGCGGTGGTTCAGCCACACTCAGTCCTGCTGAGCTAACCTCCTGTGCTCCTAGCAGGTGGCAACATAGAACAACACTAAACCTTAGTGAAGGAGTTTTAAAGGACCTGTGGCAAGAGCCACTGGAAAATCCGGTTTGGAGGGAGGAGGCCGCCCCACTGCCTCCTGTGACCTCCTCCAAGAAATGAGGGCCCTGCCAGGTTTTACTTAATCTGCCTTAGCCAGGTAGTCTGACCAGGTGATTGCTCACCTTCATTCCTGCATTGCAGCCGCAGCTGTGTCTGTGACTGCAATGCACTCCAATGGATTTAATAGGTCTCTGTACACATTCTGGGGGATATATACCGTCCCTCGTATATGATCCCCGTCACTGCCTCACATATCCCCCCCCCCTCTGTTCAAACTTGTGGGGTTGAACATTTGCCACCATACAGGGTGCCCGGGACAGGGCATCCGCGTTTCCCTGCGACTTCCCAGGGCGATGTTCTACCGAGAAACTGAAATTCTGCAGTGACAGGAACCACCTGGTGACTCGCGCATTCCTCTCCTTGGCATTTCTCATCCATACCAAGGGTGAGTGGTCCGTCACCAAGCGGAACTGACGCCCGAGTAAATAATAGCGTAGTGATTCCAAGGCCCACTTAATAGCCAAACACTCCTTCTCTACCACGCTATAATTTTTCTCTGCCAGGACAAGTTTTCTACTCAAGTAGGTGACCGGGTGCTTTTCACCATTCACTTTTTGTGACAATACCGCTCCCAGGCCTACCTCCGAGGCATCTGTCTGTACAATGAAGGTTTCCTTGAAGTTGGGGCTGATGAGGACCGGTTGTCCACACAGGGCCAACTTCATGGACTGAAAAGCTTCCTCTGCCTTAGGGTTCCACTGAACCATTATCGATTTTTTTTTTTTTTTTTTTTTTTTTTTTCCTTTCAAGAGATCAGTTAGGGCTGCCGTTCGCCCAGCAAAATTAGGTATAAACCGGCGGTAATACCCAAGGATGCCAAGGAACGCCCTCACCTGCTTTGTACTTGACGGTTTAGGCCAGTTTTTTATGGCCTCAACTTTATTGATTTGGGGCTTAATAGCTCCTCGGCCTATCACATACCCCAAGTATCGGGCTTCCTCTAGCCCTATCGCACATTTTTTTGGATTTGCCGTTAACCCCGCAGCTCTGAGAGAATCCAGAACCGCTTGTACCTGGGATAGGTGCGTATGCCAGTCAGTGCTAAAGATGATAATGTCCTCTAAATAGGCGGATGCGTACTCCTGATGGGGCTTAAGCACTATGTCCATCAACCTCTGGAATGTAGCCGGGGCCCCATGTAACCCAAAAGGTAAGACCACATAGTGGTATAGACCCTCTGGAGATACGAAGGCGGTCTTTTCCTTCGCCGAATCTGTGAGGGGTACCTGCCAGTAACCCTTGGTGAGATTGAGCGTGGTAAAGTACTGGGCCTGCCCCAGTCTCTCAATCAGCTCGTCCACCCTGGGCATTGGATAAAGGTCAAACTTTGACACTTCATTCAATTTCCGGAAATCGTTACAGAAGCGTAATGATCCATCTGGTTTTGGAATCAATACGATGGGGCTAGCCCACTCACTCCCTGATTCCTCTATGACGCCTAGCTGAAGCATTTGTTTTACCTCAGCTGTGATGGCTTGCCTCGGGTACCCGGTACGGTCTTATTCGTACCCTTACGCCAGGTTCGGTGACAATGTCATGTTGGATAACCGTAGTCCTGCCTGGTAGCTCTGAGAACACGTCGTTATTGTGCTGCACCAGCGAGCGAGCCTCCCGTCGCTGCTGTTTAGTGAGGGCACCATTTATCCTGACCTCCCCCTCGGATGCTTCCCTGGCTAAAGTTAGAGAACTCTCTGGTGATATGCCCGGGGTGACGTCTGTAACTAAACACACTCAATCTTTCCAAGGTTTTAGCAGGTTTACATGGTAAAGCTGCTCAGGTTTCCTCCTTCCGGGCTGATACACCCGGTAATTTACCTCCCCCACTTTTTCTCGAATCTCATATGGTCCTTGCCACTTGGCCATGAACTTACTCTCTTCTGTGGGTACCAGTACTAACACCCGATCACCCTTGTTAAAAGTTCTGACTCTTGCTCTTTTATTATATGTGTGCCTCTGGGCTGCCTGGGCATCTAACAGATGCTCTTTCACGATGGGTATGACTGCCGCGATCCGGTCCTGCATACTAGCCACGTGTTCAATTATACTCCTATGCGGAGTTGGCTCTTGTTCCCATGTCTCTTTGGCTACGTCCAACAGACCCCTAGGGTGTCTGCCGTACAATAACTCAAAGGGAGAGAAGCCTGGGGTACCTCACGGACGGCGAACATCAAATAGGGTAACAACATGTCCCAATCCCTTCCATCCTTAGAAACCACCTTTTTTAACATGGACTTGAGGGTTTTATTGAACTGTTCTACTAGCCCGTCGGTTTGAGGGTGGTACACCGAGGTGCGCAATTGTTTAATTTTTAGCAATTTGCATAGTTCCCTTGTCATTTGGGACATAAAGGGGGTCCCCTGATCCGTCAGGATCTCCTTGGGGAGTCCAAGGCGACAGAACATGGCAAACAGCTCCCGTGCAATCAGTTTTGCCGAGGTGTGGCGTAGTGGTATAGCTTCCGGGTACCGAGTGGCATAGTCGACGACTACCAGTATATGTTGGTGTCCACGGGCAGATTTTACAATGGGTCCAACCAAATCCATTGCAATCCGTTCAAAAGGCACCTCTATCACTGGCAGAGGTACCAATGGGCTACGGAAACTTGCAGTGGGTGAGGTCAACTGACATTCAGGGCAGGATTCGCAATACCTTTTGACTTCCGCGTAAACCCCAGGCCAAAAGAACCGCTGTAAGATATGGTCTAGCGTCTTTTTCACCCCTAAGTGTCCACCCAGCAGGTGTGAGTGTGCCATCTCCAGAATCTCTCGATGGTACGACTGAGGTGCCACTAACTGTTCTACAACCTCGTCCCTGATCTTATCTGTCCTGTAGAGTAACTCGCTGTTGATTACCATGCGTGGAAATACAGTATCTGCACCGGGCTGTTGAGCTACGCCATTTATCTCTAACACCCTTTCCCGCGCCTGAGTTAGGGTGGGATCCCGTAGCTGAGCTGTCCCAAACGTGCCCCGGGACACTTTCAGCTCGGGGATCGATGGGGTGTCCTCGACCTCTCCTGCCAACACCTCTAAGGGAAACCTATCGGGGTCACACTCTGTCCCTAGGTTGGACACCCCTACGGCAGGTTCATCGGGCACAGCGTCTGAAATACATTTTACCGGGGGAGAGTGGATTTTGTTTTTCCACAGAGTCCAGAACAGGGGCAAGTCTCTTCCCAACACAGTCCCATAGGGAAGAGTTTTTACCACTCCCACCACATAGTTTTGTCCACGCCATGTGGAGACCTAAAACATCTCTGCAGTTGGGTATTCTCGGAGGTCCCCATGGATACACACAACCCCGACTGGCCGTCCACTGGGGTTGTCTCCTGCCACAAGCGACCCATGTACCAGAGTCACGAGGCTCCCTGAGTCCAGGAGGGCCTCCGTGGGGTACCCATTAACCAGTACCTGGCATAGTTGGAGTTCACTGTCCCGGGATTCGGCGCTTGCTGTGCAGACGGTCTGGGCGTACATTGAGACCCGGCGGCTATATCCGCAGTCCATGGGTTCCGTAGTCAGGGGACAATTAGCAATCACATGTCCCGGCCCCTGACACCGCCAGCACCTAAGGGTGGAGGTACTGTTAGGTCTTATGGCAGTTTGGGAGGGAACCAGTCTCCTGCCGCTCTCACTCCGGGGTTCCCCTTCAGCACTGGCACGGTGCTGACTGTCCTCAGCAGAGGGACGCGACCCCTTTCCTGGGTTGGCAGGGATCGGCGTGACAGCCGAGAGGGGGCGGAGTCTCGAATGAAGTCCTGAGTAGCGCTCGACCAAACTGACCACCTGGTCGAGGGTGCCGGGGTCCCCTTACCCCACCCAACGTTGGATAGCGACTGGCAGAGTCCTCACCAGCCGGTCAACCACCACCCTCTCCACTATCTGGGCTGGGGACAAAGTCTCAGGTTCGAGCCACCTCTTTACCAGCTGCAGGAGGTCATATGCCTGAGACCAGGCAGGTCGGGTCTCCACATAGGCCCACGAAAACACACGCTGAGCCCTCACATATGTATTGACCCCAGCCGGGCAAGGATCTCACCTTTGAGCCTCTGGTAGTCCTGGGCGTCCTCCTGACTGAGGTTGAAACAGGCCTTCTGGGCATCGCCAACCAAAAACGGAGCCACCACTTCCGCCCACTGGTCAGCTGGTAGGTTTTCCTGCTCTGCTGTGCGTTCGTAGATGGTAAGGAAGGCTTCCACGTCGTCCTCCGGTCCCATCTTCCTCAACGCTGATCGAACCTTGTTCCGGGGCTGATGCCGTCGGTGTCTCCCGCAGGGCAGCAATTTGTTGCATCATCAGTTAATTTGTTTTTTGCTGCTGCCGTTGGAGATCCTGGTGCTGCTCCTGCTGTTGCCGTTGGAGACTCGGGTACTGCTCCTGCTGTTGCCGCTGAGTGAGTACCAGCTGCTTAAACAGCTCCTCCATTTTGTCCATGGGGAGGAACTGGAAGGTGGCAGGCCGAATTGTGGTCATGCAGCTGCCGGTGGGGTATGCCTCAGTCACTATGCCCGCATTCTCCACCAAGCTGTAAGGCGGCGGTGTACACACCGTGCAGTAACTGAGGCAGTGACCCAAGCAAGACCAACATAAACAGCTTTTATTCAGCAACTCACGGTTAAACAGAAAGTCCTCCGGTTTGCAGCCGGGTTAACATGAGTCCATAAACAACGGTTGCCGAGGACAACGGCCACGCCGGGCCTCTCAGAGCCTGACAGGTGCAGAGCCTTCCTAGGCAGTGGTTCAGCCACACTCAGTCCTGCTGAGCTAACCTGCTGTGCTCCTAGCAGGTGGCAACATAGAACAACACTAAACCTTATTGAAGGAGTTTTAAAGGACCTGTGGCAAGAGCCACTGGAAAATCCGGTTTGGAGGGAGGAGGCCGCCCCACTGCCTCCTGTGACCTCCTCCAAGAAATGAGGGCCCTGCCAGGTTTTACTTAATCTGCCTTAGCCAGGTAGTCTGACCAGGTGATTGCTCACCTTCATTCCTGCATTGCAGCCGCAGCTGTGTCTGTGACTGCAATGCACTCCAATGGATTTAATAGGTCTCTGTACACATTCTGGGGGATATATACCGTCCCTCGTATATGATCCCCGTCACTGCCTCACACAGCCCATAGCAGTGCCCCACCTCCACCTTGCTGGCATCTGAGCCAAAGTGGAGGTCTGTGCCCGTTATTGACCCAGCCACTGGTCCATCCATCTGGTCCATGAAGAGTCACTCATGTCATCTGTCTATAAAACCTTTGAAAGATCTGTCTTCAGATATTTCTTGGCCCAGTCTTGATGTTTCAAATTGTGTCTTGTTCAGTGGTGTTTGGGTTTCAGTCTTCCTTACCTTGGCCATGTCTCTAAGCACTGAACACCTTGGTACTGCTGGGCACTCCAGTGAGTTGCAGTTCTAGAATATGACAGCACAGAAGGATAATGTGTTCCTGGTCATTTCACGTTTGATTCTTCTCAAATCTGTGGCAGCAAAAGTGCATCTTTTTTTCTCAACATGTTTTTTGTGACCCTATTGACTATTTTCAAGAAAACTTTTGATGGTTCTGTGAATACGCCCCAATATTTTACATGGAGCACAATAGAGGGCAGCGAGTCGAGGTGAAGGAGGTAGATCCCGGTATACCTGGGACAGGTGTGTAACACTGCTTAAAAATTATACACACCTTGATAAAAGGATGTTGATGTCTTTAGGCTACAAGAAATCTATATATGGACTAAAAAGAGATCCATAAGTTATCATAAGCGTATGAGTACATATCAAACAGTATCAATCATCTTGCTGGAGTGGCACCGGACCCCCGAAACATTTCAGTTGGAAGATAGAATTATACAAAGGCTTTTACTTTTTTATTCCCCCTCTGATGTACTCCAATCCCCAAAACGTAAAGCTCAAGGCAAATTTTAAGTTTGATGTCAGTCTTAGCAATTATGAGAGTCAACTATCTTGTACTGATCAACATGGATCTACATCGAAGAGTTGACCTTTTCCATCTCTCTAAACATTAAATGCATATTATATGCAACAACTATCTGATGATTCTGATAACAAATTTGGTTTCTTAATTTTCAAAATAAAAGGCTTTCTACCAGTAAAAGGATGGTGGCAGTGGTGACAATGGTTGGGTTTTCAGTAGGCCCCTACTGCCATGGTAACCTAATTGACACTATCTTATTGTGATGCATAGGGATCGATGGGCAACTTAACTGCACCTCTCACAATTGAACCTCTTAAATGCCATTGTCAAGCTCCAAAAACTGTAGTTAGAGGCAGGTGTCAGCTGTATAACACAACCAGGACCTGCAGTGTTTGGAGTGGGCTCAGAAGCTGAGCTATAAATTTGGCCTGTCCGTTATCAAAGTAGAAAGCTCTTAATCAGCAAAGGAGCTAATTATTATTTCTACTTTTTCTGTAATGTTTTGGTGATCATCCCAACTGTTCAGTGTTGATTAGTAATGCAACCAGAATTCCTTGCACTCAGGCCCTTCCAAATGCTGACCCACAAGATATAATTTGTTCTCTCCATATTTGCTCCTTAGCTCACATTTTCAATTTGGAGACGCCTCTGTCCACTGGTGGACACAGACAGAAAAGGGCCCCTGTGCAAGAACAATATGTGGGCCCTTTGCAGCCATAGAGCACCCAAAAATTCAAAATTGACCCTGCTTTGAAGGTAGAAATTGGCTCTTGTACCTCTTGGGCCCCAGTGTGGCCGTACAGGTTGCACCAATGATTTGTCCGCCCTTGCCTCTGTCAGCTGTTGGCAGATTTAAGTAAACATACTGGCCCTGATTCATCAAGTATTTATTCTTGAAAACGGTTGTAAAACGCTTTGGAAAATCACAGTACTTTTAGGTATTGCAGGTGTGAAGAAGTGGGGTCTTCCGTGGACCTAATACTACTCCGACAACACAGGGTGAAGGTAAAACAGTGTGGCAATACTTTATTGAACAGCTTTTGGCTGACCCCCACAGAGAGGAGGTAGCGGCAAGCTTAGGAAGCTGACAGTCCATCAAGGTACAAGGCCAGGACACCCGAGGGTCCAACCCTGGCCTCTCCAAACAACTCCATGGGTTCCAGGTGACCTCATTGTCCCAACCTGGCTTTCTCCGAGTGTCTCCATAGGTTCCAGGCGACTAAATGGTCCCAACCTGGCAACCCCAAACAACATATCCATGGGGCCAGCTGACCTCACTGTCCCAACCTGGATTTCCCAAATGTATTCATGAGTTCTCTGATGGTCAATGGAGCAGATCTGTATCCTTCCAGTCAGGACCGTGTACCCTTAGGCTGGAATCCAGTAGAATCTAAATCTGTGTCTCTTTGGATGGAGCCATGCTATCAAACTACTGTCCTGAAGAGTCACTCGATCCTTGATTCTCCTTGTAGCAGGATAGAAAACCCTTTTTATATTTACATATGTGGCTAAGGTCATCAGTCACAGGTCGGGGGGGGGGGAATTGCAAGGCTCAGGTATCATTATTTGAGCATTTAATCAATTTGCATAGTTGGTATCCACCTGCTCTTGTATATCAACAACTAGCTGGCTTAGTACAATATGCAATTAGCATAGTAAGAAACATCATTGTTCACAGACCAATAGAACTCAACATTCAGGGTTATACAAATACTAATCTGTCCTTCTTGACCCACCAAAAAAACACACACAGTCAAAAGTCAACACAAACACAATAATGTATTTCTCTTGGCCTAACAAATCTAGACGTCTAGCTAATTAAGATTAGAAGCTGTGTCGTCACAGCAGGCTTGCTTAAAAGTGTTGCAAATTTAGGCATTTTCACCCCAGTTTCAAGCAACTCTGCCAAGACAAGTGTAGCTGGGACAGGGTGTGGTTACACTTGCCCATCAAATTCATCAATAGCGGCAGCTTTTCTTAGGCCTGAAATGTTACACCTGTCTTTGACAGTTTTTTAACATTTCTGGTGGGGCATACACTACTGATAAGATGGATGCGCCAAACTCATTAAGATTGGTGTATGAAACGCCAGTGTTAGTGAATCAGAGCCAAAGTCCGAAGGGTACTAGAGATCAGCCTTGTCACTCCTTTCTTTATGAATGCAACATAGTTGAGAATTGATGAGGGTAGACATAAGTCCATTGAGTTCAACCTATATCCTAACATGTTGATCTAGAGGAATGCAAAAAACCAAGAGGCAGATGCTAATAGCCCCATATCAGGGGAAAATTCCTTTTTGACTCCACATACGGCATTCAGACTAGTTCTCTAGATCAACGTCCCATCATCGAATCAGTACCAATAACCTGTAATATTATATAATCTTGCTGCTGTTCATAGTCTCACTGCTCTCACAATAAAGATTGCCGTCTGTGATTATGATTAAGCCTTCTCATTGTCACTGTCGCAGGCCTAGGTGTAAAAACATCATTAGAAAGATTTCTGTTATGTCCCCTCATATACTTGTACTATGCAATTAGATCACCCCTAAACATTCGTTTTTTTAAACTGTACAACCCAAAAATCCATATGTACAGAATGTATGGATCTAAAGCAAAACCGAAAACATGGACCAGCACACTTCTTGGTATAACTGCAAAGTGTAGGTGCACATTCACATTACTTTATGCCAGTGTCCCATCCCCTGATGACGCCGCACATGCGGTGAAACATGTTGGGGGGACTTGTGCTATAATTGTCTTATAATTGTCCTATTCTGTCAAGTAAGTGATGGCACCCCAGGGTGTTAGCCAATGAATATATACCAGTGTGTATAGCTGAAATTACATGAGACAGATTAGGGACAAAAAGTTTTTATACCCTTTTAAGTTTAAAGAACAATAAAAGCTAAGTTTTATGGCTTGAAGAGGGGTTTCTATGGGGTTCTCCCCACTTTGTAAATATTAATATTTCCTTCCCAAGCCATTATTATCCTCTATTGGTTTGATTTAATGGAAATCTTCAAATAGAGGCTGGACAGACATCTGTCTGAGATGGTTTAGTGAATCCTGCATTGAGCAGGGGGTAGGACACGATGACCCTGGAGGTCCCTTCCAACTCATATTCTATGATTCACACAGCGACGTGAGATACTAGAGATGGGGACCATCCTGATTGGGTACACCTTGTCGCGGTGGGATGGCTTTTATGAATTTTTTAATCAAAAAAGTGTCAACTAAGTACCTTATGTTTTTTACATGTATTACAACCAATATTTTACTTACTGCAGGTTATAAGTTAATTGTTTTTGTTCTAGCTTGTGCTTGTCTGTTAGCGGCCACAGTGTGACCGGTCACATACACATTGCACTTATAGCAACAGGTGTGCTGGCCCATGTTTTCAGTCTTCTTCATAGAAGCTGTTCAGATTAGTCCCACAGGACCAATCCCTCATAAAACCATGTTGATGTTGAGTCATGTGGTTATTTTTATTGAGATACTCCAGGATAGCATCTCTTAGAAAACCTTCAAGTTTTGAATCCACAGTAGAAGGTAAATTTATGGCCTCTAATTTCCAGGTTCAAATGTTGTCCCCTTTTTGAACATTGGCAGAATCCTTGAATATTAGAAATAATGATATGTCTATCATGGTACTTATTTCTTGCAGGCCCGGTGATTTGTGTGCTTTAGTGATTTTGGGGTGGCACCGAACTTGCTGCTGGGTTAAGCAGATGACGTTTAATGGAGAATCCATGGTATCCCTGACCATGTTATCTGTCAAAGGATTTTCTTGTGTAAATACTACAGAGAAAAAGGCTTTTAGTAGATTGGCTTTTCTCTCATCCTCTTCCACCATTTCACCCAGATTATTTTTGAGGGGGCCAACACTATCATTTTTGAGTTTCTTACTGTTTATGTATTTGAATAATATTTTTGGATTTTTTTTAACTTTACAATGAGTTTCTCTCTCTCAATATTTGCTTCCCTGATTTGTGTGTTACAGAATTTAATTATCTCTCTAATTTGATGTCTCATCACTACCCTCTTGCTTTAATTCCCTAAATGCTTTCTTGTTGTCATTTATTTCGCCCCTTACAGCTCTATTTATCCATAATTTGGTCAAACATTGTATTTTATAGCATTGTCCTATAGATGGCAGTAAACTGTCAGCATTTATGTTGCATATCCACTATAGATGCTTCCTCAAAGAATCATAAGCATACAACACGTGTCACTGTTTGTAGTGCAGGATTTGAGGATTGCACTAACCAAAACAATAACCAAAGGTGTCTGTTATAAGGTTTTGCAGCAGCTGAGGTGTGAATTTTGAGGTTCTGCAGCATCTGAGATGGGAATTATGATGTTCTGCAGCAGCTGAGGGAGGTGTGTATTATGAGGTTTTGCAACAGCTGAAGTATCCATTGTGAGGTTCTGCAGCAACTGAGGTGTCAGATGTGAGGTTTTGAAGCAGCGGAGGTGTCCATGATGAAGTTCTGCAGCAACTGAGGGAAGTGTGTATTATGAGGTTCTGCAGCAAGTGCGGTGTATATCAGGGCTGGTCAGAGGCTCTGGCACTGTAGCCTTGCTGCGCTGGGGTCCAGGGTTCAAATCCCACCAAGGGCAACATCTGCAAGGAGTTTGTATGTTCTCCCCATGTTTGCGTGGGTTTCCTCCTTGTTCTCCGGTTTCCCCCCACACTCCAAAGACATACGGATAGAGAATATAGAATTTAAATTCTAGAATGTGAGCCCCAAGTGTCAGTAAAGTGCTGTAGATATCAAAATTATTAACTTTTTTTCCTTCATATCATACATAACACACACCAAAAAAAATCGAATTAAAGGCCTTTGTATGAAGAAAGTCTTAGTATATTTCCTAGGCTATAAAAGGTAGCCTCCTGCCTTTTCATGTGTCCTGGGGAAGCTAAATAAAAAATCAGTGGAGTGGTGGCACCAAAAGGCAATTTTGCACAGGCACCATTCAGCCTAAGGACGGCCCTGGTTGGGAGGTAGCTCTGCAGATATTGCTGACATCAGAGGTGATCGCATTCGACAGCTACTGAGTGCTCAGTACAATACATAATGAGTATATAGGAAGATATCAGAAACTTTGAAAATAAGACAATGTAAGCTGCTAGCAGTAGTGATGAGCGAGCACTAAAATGCTCGGGTACTCGTTGCTCGGGTCGAGCAAATTGGAATACTCGGGTGCTCGACCCAAGCAACGAGCCCAATGTAAGTCTATGGGAAACTCAAGCATTTTTCAGGCGTCTCCCCCCAGCAGTCTGCAGAGGGCCTAAAAATTGCCCAAATCGATGGGAACAGTGCTCAAATGACATGGGAACAGCATGGGGAAGACCCCTAGAAGCATTTCTGACTCCCAGGTCACTGCTGTCAACAACGTTGTCAGAGGTATTACGCCACTTTTACGGACTCTCAATAAAACATACAAAAACAAATCCAAAATGGATTTTCCTGGGAAATATGTTAAGGAACATCCTTTCCACAGTATTGACTTGTATATAAGGCAAAATAAATAACCAAAACCAAAAATACTCCTCCACACCTTGGGCTATGTTCACACGTAGCGTTTTTGATGCGTTTTTGCACTTTTGCATTGCTTTCAACCAAGACAAATGCATTCACTGGGAAATGTCATTTTAACATTTTACAACCTTATCTGGCCATGTGGTGTGTGACACATCATCAGACACATGCATACAGTGCTGAAAGGACATGGGAACAGCACGGGGAAGACCCCTGGAAGCATCTCTGACTCCCAGGTCACTGCCTAAAAGTGTGCTCATCATAAGTGATCCTTGGCGCATGCGAAGATGCCTCCTGCCATGCACCTGTTGTTGCAGACTTACAACAATCACCGTCCACATCCTTGTCCCAGTGCAGCATTCAGTTGTCCCTACCCCATTCCTTGGAATGCAAGCGCAAGTATGCAGCCAGCCAGCCACCCACCCAAAGGCTGCAATGCTATACTGCAAAAGTTTTGACAGTTGCTTGCACTTGAAATGTGGCCTTTTAGGCTCGTGAAGGCGGAAGCTGTCCACAATCTTATGGTGGTGGTGACCAGGTATCCATACTCGGTCCCCAGCCGCCACTATTTCTCCCGGTGTCGTCTCCACCTTCCACAAGCACGGGTCCCACAACATTACCCGTGCCCTCCCCAGTGAACTTACTGGGAAGGACCGCCTACCCACAAACACATGGTCAAGTGAATGTGGCCAGGAATGGTGCGGAGCCAGTCCACAACTTTTTTTGCTGAGTTGTATTTCACCACAGCCATATTCTTTAGATTGGTGAAAGGACTTGGGAAACCATATCTACTCCAGCTGTAATTTCTCTCAGGAAGTCCTCTAAAGCTGCTTTCATTTGAAATGTGGCCTTTTAGGCTCGTGGAGGCGGAAGCTTTTCACAACCTCATGCTGGCGGCGGCCGGGTGTCTATACTCTGTCCCCAGCCACCACTATTTCTCCCGGAGCGTCTCCACCATCCACAAGCATGGGTCCCACAACATTACCCGTGCCCTCCCCAGTGCACTTACTGGGAAGGACCGCCTAACCACAAAAACGTGGTCAAGTGAATGTGGCAAGGGACGGTACGGAGCCAGTCCACAGCTTTTTTTTTGCTGAGAGTTGTATTTCATCACAGCCATATTGTTTAGCTTGGTGAAAGGACTGGCATAGAGGGAAACTGTATCTACTCTGGGTGTCATTTCTCCCAGGAAGTCCTCTAATGCAGCTTGTTGCAGAAGCAATAGCAGGCCGTCCAACATGAGCTCGCACTTGTCGGTGGTGCTTTGACACGCAAACCTCTTTCTTTGCGCATTTAATTTCATGACTACAGAGTTGGGCAATGGCCTGATCTGCAATGCGATTTGAGAAATAACATGCATAAGCCCGTCCAATCCACATTAAAAAAGCAGCCATAGAGTGTCCAGGAACCTTCCCCCACACTTTTCTTAGCCAGGGCTGCTTATTGTCTGGGTTGGACGGGCCCACCAGAGAACCGGAGACTCCTCTGTTAGACCCTGGCTTCTCCTTCAGGAGAGTTCATAGTGCCGAGGTGAGGCCATGATTATAGAGGCCTCCATCTGCTTAGTTTTCTGTTACTTGGAATGCAAGCGCAAGTATGCAGCCAGCCACCCACCCACCGACAGGCCGCAATACTAAACTGCCAGATTTCTGGGCAGCTGCTTGCACTTGAAATGTGACCTTTTAGGCTCATGGAGGCGGAAGCTATTCACAACCTTATGCCTCGTGTCCATACTCTGTCCCCAGCCCATTTCTCCCGATGTTGTCTCCGCCTTCTACAAGCGCGGGTCCCTGAACATTGCTGCTGGTACTTTTCTGTCGGAATCTGCTTGCCTCCTACCAGCCTGGAATATTTCCAGTAAACTATGGTATGATGCCATGGTATTAGCACTGCCTCCAGTACTAGTAGTGAAGCCATCCCCAATTTCCTTCTCAGGAATTTTATTTGGTAGACTGAGTGGTTGCCCAAATACATTAGTTTCTCACAAAGGAGCTGAAGATAGAGTGGCAGTAGGGTCTAGTTTCTCCAGCCTGTTAAATATCAGAGGGTGAACTGCAGCACATTGGATCAGTGGTTAGCACTAAAGCCTTGCAGCGCTGGGATCCTTGGTTCAAATCCCAGCAAGGACAACATCTGCAAGGATTTTGTATGTTCTCTCCGTGTTTGCATGGGTTTCCACCTCAATAAAAAAGCAGCCATAGAGTGTCCGTGAACCTTCCCACTCACTTTTCTTAGCCACGACTGCTTCTCGGCAGGCTTGGTTTGTCCCACCAGAGAATCCTCTGGTGTGCCCTGGCTTCCACATCAGGAAAGTTCATGATATCGCTAACTTTGCAGCTGCTATGGGGCTCTTGAGCGGGGGAGAAAGGTGAGCCCTCAGAATCAAATCCTCTGGTCGGCCCAATGTTTTTCAATCTGAAACAGCTTCTCAGTGGGAGTTGTATTTCACCACAGCCATATTCTTTAGCTCGGTGAAAGGACTAGCATAGAGGGAAACCTTATCTACTTTGGCTGTCATTTCTCCGTCACCAGTTTCCGCCCATTGTCACACACGACCATGCCTGGCTGTATGTTCAGCGGTGAGAGCTACAGATCAGGCTGGTGTGTTACAGCTTTCAACAACTCTGCAGCACTGGGCGATTTGTCACCTAAGCATTAAGCATGTTATCTTCAGCACAACCTGTTGCCGCTTGGCCAAGGCAGTGCTGCAGTGCTTTCAGCTTGTGACTGATGTGGTCATTTCAGAGATGGAGAAGGAGGTGCTGGAGCTGAATAATGTGATTACATTGAGGTTACATTGGCGACTCTGTTTTTTATACTACACAAAAGATACTACTGTTTTTGTTTTACATTATTTTTTAAGACAAATGCATTCTCCGGGAAATGTAATTTTAACATTTTACAACCTTATCTGGCAATGTGGTGTGTGACACATCATCAGACACATCCTGTTTCATTTATGATGGAGGGACTCTGAAAGTCACAAAGCCTATTTTTATAGGGCCATCAGGCGGCCCTTACTATTCTTAATAGGCCAGCAGTCGGCCCTCACTATTGTTAGAGAGCCATCAGCCGGCTATGTTTTGTTGTTCCCATTATTAACGAGTGGGTCTCCTATACTGTTATTGCGTATGCAGTGACTGCAAGGGCTGCCAAAAATTCGGACACAACCCAATACCCCTTTGAAAAGACATAGAGGAGGGTCTCAGTAAAAAAAATGTTCCCAATATAAAGGAGCGGGTCTCCTATTGTGGTAATGCACATGCTGTGACTGCAAGGGCTGCCAAAATTTGGGAAAAATCCCACTAAGAATTTAAAGACACATAGAGCTGGGCCACAGTAACGAGTACGACATGTTCCCATTAGAAAGGAGAGAGTCTGCTATACAGTTATAGGGTATGTAGTGAGTCCAACGGCTGACCAAATTTAGGAAAAACCCCACTAAGAATTTGAAGACACATAGAGCAGGGCCACAGTAACGACAAATTCCCATTAGAAAGGATAATGTTGGGTTATGCAGTGAATGCAAGGGCTGCCAAAAATTGGGAGGCACTCCAATGCCCCTTGGAAGAGACGTACAGGGCCTCATGAAAAAATGTTCCCATTATTAGGAAGTGGGTCTCCCATAGTGTTGGCCTATGCAGTGAATGCAAGGGCTGCCAAAAATTGGGAGCCACTCCAATGCTCCTTGGAAGAGACTTAGAGGGCCTCATAAAAAAAATGTTCCCATTAGAAAGGAGCGGGCCTCCTATACTTGTAATGGCCATGCACTAAGTGTATGGGATGACAAACATTTACCCCTGGGGGTATACATGAACATACTGTATAAAAAAATTTTTTTACGGGCATCATAAACACCTTTTAAAAAAATTATGTGGGTGTTGCATCATGGACCACGGTCACCCTGGTGATATGGTGGTGGAGGATGAGGATGAGGAGAAGTAGGACAAGAGCAAATATCCAAAATCAGGAAGCGTATACCCATGTGTGGGTGTGAAAAGGTGCATGGGAATACACCTCCCAAAAAAAGACACTGGATTTGAGTTTGTTACACTGCTATCATTTGGTGGTTTTGAGAAGTCTGGCCCAATACAGCCTTTGTTCATTTTTATAAGAGTCAGCCTGTCAGCATTTTCAGTTGACAGGAGGATGTGCTTATCAGTTATAATTCCACCAGCGGCACTAAAAACCCGCTCTGAAAAAACGCTAGCGGCTGGGCAGGCCAGAACCTCCAAGGCATAGAGAGCCAGTTCATTCCACGTATCCACCTTGGATACCCAATAATTATAAGGCACAGAGGAATCACGGAGGACGTTGGTATGGTCGGCAATGTACTCCCTCAGCATCTTCCCAAACTTTGCACTCCTTGTGAGAGTACCCCGCACCTCAGGGCTTGTGCGATGGGAGGGTCTGAGAAAATTCTCCCAGAACTTTGACAGTGTTCCCCGACCTCTGCTGGATTGGAGTGGTGTCTCTCTCACCTGTAGTCCTTGGTTGTCCAACGAACTAGGACCTCTGCCGGCAGCGTTTTTCAGATGGGAATTTTTTTAATAGTTCCGCAACAAGGCCCTTCTGGTACTGCCCCATTTTTGTAGACCTGTCCGCCTCAGGAATAAGAGATATAAAGTTCTCCTTGTAGCGTGGGTCTAGAAGTAATAACTGTCACCCAAAATTTTGAGAAAGTGAGGGTCATGGGAAAGGCAGCGTAACATAAACTCAGCCATGTGTGCCAGACTGCTAACAGGCAAGACTTCCGTGTCCTCACCAAGAGGACGAGTGACCATGCCCTCCTCTTCCCCCTCTCTGTCTTCAGTCCATCCACGCTGAACAGACGGTATGACAGTTGTGCAGGTAGTACCGTCTATAGCGCATGAAACTAGCTCCTGTTCTTCCTCCTCCTCCTCTTCCTCATTGTCATCCAATCCATGTTGGGTTGAGATGAGGCTGGACTGTGTGTAATCACCCTGTATGGTTCCTTGTTCCATCTCATCGTGCTCCGCCTGCAATGCATTGTGAGCAGAGAGCGTTTCGGAAGACAGACAAGCGGGATGGTGACGTTAATTATGGCGTCATCCCCGCTCACCATCTTGGTGGAGTCCTCAAAGTTTTGGAGGATGGTACATATGTCTGACATCCATGTCCACTCCTGAGGTCTTATGTGTGGAGTCTGAACTGAATACCGACGGCCTTGTTGATGCTGGTACTCAACAACTGCCCTCTTCTGCTCACAGATCCTTCCCAACATCTGCAATGTAGAGTTCCAACACGTGGGAACATCACACACCAGTCTGTGAGCTGCAAACGCTGCTGAAGCACGGCAAGGGCGGCAGAAGCTGTAGCTGACTTTCTAAAATGGGCACACTGGTGGCGTACTTTGACAAGCAGATCTGGCAGCTCTGGGTAGGATTTGAGAAATCGCTGAACCACAAGGTTAAGCACATGGGCCAGGCATGGTACGTGTGTGAGATCGCCTCACCTCAGAGCCGCCCCAAGTTCCGGCCATTGTCACACATGACCATGCCTGGCTGTAGGTTCAGCGGTGTGAGCCACAGATCTCTCTGATCTTTCAGAGCTGTCCACAACTCTTCAGCATTGTGCGGTTTGTCACCTAAGCATATTGGCTTCAACACAGCCTGTTGCCCCTTGGCTGAGGCAGTGCTGCAGTGCTTCCAGCTTGTGACTGATGTGGTCATTTCGGAGATTGAGGCTAAGGAGGATGAGGTGCAGGAGCTGTAGACTGTGGGAGCAACCCTGATTGACCTAGGGCCTGCGATCCTTGGCGTCGGGAGAACGTGTTCCGTCCCAAGGTCTGACTGGGTCCCGGCTTCCACTATGTTAACCCAGTGTGCCGTCAGCGAGATGTACCATCCCTGCCCACAAGCACTTGTCCACGTGTTCGTGGTTAGGTGGACTTTCCCGGTAACTTCGTTGTTGAGGGCACGGCTAATGTTTTGGGACACATGCTTGTGTAATGCGGGGACGGCACACTGGGAGAAAAAGTAGCGGCTAGGGACCTAGTACTGAGGAACGGCCAACACCATCAGGTTGGGGAATGCTTCCGTCTCCATGAGCCTAAATGGCAACATTTCTAGCTCAAGCAGTTGCGAAATGTAGGAATTTAGTAGTGTGGCCTGTGGGGCGTTGGCTGTGTATTTGCACTTGGTTTCCAAGGACTGGGGTATGGACAATTGAATGCTGCGCTGGGACAAGGACATGGACGTGCTTCCTGATGCTGCTACTTGAGTGTGCAACGACAGGTGCAGGACTGGAGGCATCTTCGCATGCACCATGGACATGGGATTGGCTTGCATGCACAATAGCGGAAGAAGCAGTGGTGCCACCCGCAGACACTGTTCCTGGACCCTGGGGTTTGGCCCACAAAGTCGGGTGCTTTGCTGCCATGTGCCTGGTGGTGGTCAGGCTGGTCTTTTTGCCACCCCTGCTGATGCTGTCCTGGCAGGTGGTGCAAATGGCCTTTTTGGGGTTATCGGCAGAGTCATTAAAAAACAACCAAACTCGGGAAGACCTAACATTTGTACTGGCAACTTCCTTCGTGTTGGTGTTACGGGGAACGGTTGCCTGCCTTCTTTCTGCAGCCACCACACTGCTTCTTCCTGCCTGTTGGGTTGCTCTGCCTCCCTCCCCCTGTGTGCTGCTCTCCTCTCTCTGCATGTCCTCCTGCCAGGCTGGGTCATTTACTATATCAGCCACCACCTCATCTTCCACTTCCGCACTCTGGTCCTCCTCCTGACTTTCTGGCAATTGTGTCTCATCATCGTCCACCTCTTGTGACACTTTCCCATCGTCACCTTTGTGTGACCGTGGCTGCTCAAATATTTGGGCATCGCTACATGCGATCTCCTCTTGACCCTCTTCAAGTGGATCGGGCCAGAGACCCGAATCTGTAAATGGAAAAGTGAACAGCTCTTCGGAGTGTCCAAGTGTGGGATCAGTTGTCTCTGAGCACTCGGCATGTTGGGAGGAAGGAGGTTCAGGGTGAAAAATATGCGGTCCAGCTACTGAGACTTGACCGTGTGGAAGACAAGGTGGTGGTGGTGGTGGCTAAGTGACTGGAAGCATTATCTGCTATCCAACCAATAACCTTTTCACACTGCTCTGTGTTCAATAGTGGTGTTCTGTTGGTCCCCTATTAATTGGGATAGGAAGGTCGAGCGAGAAGATGTGGGTGTTTGTTATGGCACAATTTTAGCTTGCCCAATTCCTCGACCTCTGCATGCACCATCACCATGACGTCCAGTTCCCTGTCCCTTGCCACGTGCCTTGCCCATTTTAAATGGAGGACAATATCTTCCACGTTCACTACAAATGACTGAATTTGGAGCGAACTTATATGTGATACGTGTGACGGACAAACCACAATTTTAAATAGCTGGCCTGTAGGTATCTATTTTGAACAGCAAACTGGTGTCAATTGCTTCACTGACACACTGAAACTAATTTTTAATGGATGCCAAAAATGGCAGTATTTTCAGCGCAATTATATGTGATCCGTGTGACGAACAAACCACAGTTTTAAATAGCTGGATTTTTAGCGCTGTAGTATGGAAAGGACCTGGCTGTATTCTGCAGTGCCAACAAGCAAATGGCGCAGAACAACGGTTTTCTCTGGATTGCTTTTTAAGTAAATAATGAGGATTAAGATCCAAAAAAAAATTATTCCTGGCCCCTGAGACCTGGGCCTATTTCTAGAAATTTCTAACAGCAGCAGCAGACAAAACTTGTCCTATGTGCACTGCAGTCTGCTATATACCCTGCCTGCCTATATACACTGCCTGCCTGATATCTCTGAAGATGGATTAGTCCTCAGAAGGACTGTTTGTTGAGATGGATATGTGTCTCTAATATAGTTTGGTATACCTACACTAACTAGAAACCAGCAAATCTCTCCCTAGCTCAGCAGCAACTCTCCCTACACTGTCTGATTGCGGAGTGACTGTGAGAGCATGGCGGCGCCAGGTCTGATATAGACCTGATGACGCTGTGCGGCCAGCCAATCACTATAATGCCACAACCAACATGACTACGGCATTACAGTGAGTGGCAGGCAATCCCTGCATGTTCATTGGCTCTGTAAAGTGCGCCAAACTTGCAGGGAGGAGACCCGAGTTCCCGCTGAGCAACCCCGGAAATACTCTGGAACTCCGAGCATCTCGAGCAGTGAGATGCTCGGGCAAGCACTGAGCAGTAGCACTAGTTAACAGCAGTTATAAGTGTTGGATTCTGGGAGCTAATGAAGGCAATACAACAGTTTGTAATGAAAACCACAATCCCAAAGTAAAGAGAGCCTCAACTTAACTTCTTGCTCCTACGCTCATCATGGGTGGTAAGCAATAGCAATACACAATCAAAATCCTGGCCAAATGATGGAGATCATTATAACCGCCTGAGGTCATTTAACTTTTTGTATGCTCTCAATATATGCTGATAACCACATACAGTGACAGAAACCAAGGTAGGTGAAAGGAAGAAGTCCCTTTAATATCCTATATTGCTAGATAGCCCAGGGTCCATTGACTCAAGGTTCACAATGCCATAGGATGAACAAAAGCAGTAACGACTGATAGCAAGTCTCATGAGATCTCTGTCTTGTGTATCCACAAATTGTGTTTAAAAAAATAGAGATGTCCATCTTTAACGAGTGGTGACTCTACTTTTTACAATACCTTGAAAAATCCAGAGCTCTCCTGTGATATTGCCTGCAGACCATTTTTAGGTATAATCAGTGGCGTAATTAGAGTCTGATGGGCCCCGGTGCAAAATTTGGACCTGAGGAACCCCCCACCTCCCGCCCTTGCATGTTGGTCAGATGTATGGGCCCTTGTAGCATTCTAAATCCTATCATCCTATAAGGACTTACGAGTTGCACCCCTCCCCAGTTATGTAGTAATATCCCCCATCTTGGGCTCCTTCCTGGTATATATATGTCCCCCATACTGGGCCCATCCTAGTATTTGTCCCCCATCCAGGTTTATACAGTGATAGTCGAAAGTGTTGGCACCCTTGAAATTGTTCCAGAAAATGTATTTCTCCCAGAAAATTATTGCAATTACACATGTTTTGTTATACACATGTTTTATTTCCTTTTGTGTGTATTGAAACAATACAAAAAAAGGAAAAAGAGATAAAAAGGCAAATTGGACATAATTTCACGCAAAACCCCATAAATGGGCAGGACAAAATTGTTGTCACCTTTCCAAAACTGTGGGTAAACAACTCTGTTTTAAGCATGTGATGCTCATTCAAACTCTCTGTGGCAAGTAACAGGTATGGGTAATATGAAAATCATGCCTGAGAGCAGAGAGAAAGGGGAGAAGTTGACTCACTCTTTGCATTGTGTGTCTGTGTGTGACACATTAATCATTGAGAACTGAAAGAGGAACAGAGAACTGTCTGAGGACTTGAAAACCAAAATTGTTGAAAAATATCAACAATGTCAAGGTTACAAGTCCATCTCCTGAGATCTTGATGTTCCTTTATCCACGGTGTGCAACATAGTCAAGAAGTTTACAACCCATGGCGCTGTAGCTAATCTCCCTGGACGTGGACAGCAGAGAAAAATTTATGAAAGGTTGCAGCGCAGGATAGTCCAAATGGTGGATAAGCAGCCCCACTCAAGCTCCAAAGAAATTCAAGCTGTCCTGCAGGCTTAAGGTGCATCAGTGTCAGCGCGAACTATCTGTCGACATTTGAATGAAATGAAACCCTATGGCAGGAGACCCAGGAGAACCCCACTGCTGACACAGAGACCTAAAAAAGCTAGTCTGTGAAGAGTCAGACTTTAAGGTTGAATTTCAGAAAGGCAGATTTTAAGGGACTCGGTAAAAGGATAGAAGGGATCCAATGGCTGGATGTCCTTAAAGACAGAAATGTCCATGAAAGATGGAAAGTTTTGAAAAATTAGATTCTCAAAGCACAATTGTTAACAATCCCTAAAAGAGGGAAGAATAGGAAGTATTTAAGGAAACCAGGATGGATGAACACAAAACTTAAAGAATTATTTCTTCCTTTTTGGCATGTGTTTATCAAATGGAAAGAGGGAGGCATATCTAAAGAATAATATAATGCTGTCTGCAGAACCTGTAGAGATTAGCTAAAGCTGATAATGAATTAAGGCTTGCAAGAGATGTCAAAAGCAATAAGAAAGGATTTTGGGGGTATGTCAAAAGTAAAAGAAAAGTCAAAGATGCTATAGGACTTTTACAGGATACAAATGGTAAAGTGGTAAAAAATGATGCTGAGAAGACCGAACTTTTAAATTCCTATATTGCATCTGTTTTCTCTCAGAAAGTAAATGTAACATCAACTGATCTTCACTGTACTATTGAAGGAAGGAATAAAAAAATCCACACTATCTATAAACAGATATATAGTGGGGGAATACTTAGCTAACTTAAATTAAATTCATTTCTGGGCATCATATTTTTAAAAAGACATTGAAAAACTGGAGCAAGTTCAGAGAAGAGCAACCAGAATGATGACCGATTATGCAAACAATGTCCTATGAGGAACAGATAGAGGATTTGGGAATGTTTTGTTAGGAATCGTGATTCTGTGCTCCCACATGGGAATGGAGCAGACCAGGTGCTATGCTACTCTGGTCACAGGCGCCGCCATTGTCCTGACCCTGGAGATGGAGCTACTACGCAGGTATGGAGACTGTGCCAATCTTATGGAGCATGACATTCTGATGTTGTAGGATGTGTGAGGACACATGAAGCCGTGTCTCTCATTGATTTCCCCGGTTTCCTGGCAACGCAGGACGCTGCTTTGTCTGGCACTAAGTGGTGGAATTATGTTCATTCTGCTGTGCAAGCTAGCAGGTAGTAGCTGTCTGGGGATGACTGGGAGGTAATCAACACCTCATCATTAGGTGGGCTATTTAATCCTGCTCCCTGCTTAGTTCTTTGCTGTTTATTGCAGTTCCTATGTGTTGTGGTGGTGAGTGGTGCTAGCATTGGGGTTGCTATCTTTTCAGAGGTTTTCTCATTTTCTGGCAACAGTGGGTCTGGGAAGGGCTCTACCGAAGTCCCTCTTCCATTTAATGGGAGCTTGGTGAAGAGAATTCCCGGCCCTCAAGGGCGTGCCTATGTGGGCCACTTGTGCCAAGTGCGTCTATGGCTGCGCCTTTGCTGGTTTGGTGCCAGTCTTGCTGGGTCCTTCTGCAAAGTGCATAACATGTTTATCTTGCAAAAGAGAAGACTGAGAGGAGACTTAATAGCTGTCTACAAATATTTTAAGGGTTGTCACACTGTAGAGGTTCAGCTTTATTCTCATTTGCAAAAAGAAAGACTAGAAGCAATGGGATGAAACTAGGTGGGTGAATCACTGGGTGATTAATGAGTGGAACAGGCTGCCAAGAGAAGTGGTGAGTTCTACTTTAATGGAAGTCTTCAAACAGAGACTGGACAGACATCTGTTTGAGATGATTCATGATTCAATGCTGGCAAAGCAGCTGCACATGCTGTCACTGGAGGTGACTGACCTTTGCTCTGAGGTTCCTAGTGTTGAGGATTCTCCGGGTAGGCCTGTCCAGCTTGAACCCAAAATTGCCCTCCCGGACAGTTTTTAAGGAGGTAGGAACCTGTTTTTTTTACTCAAATAAGCTTGCAAATTATATTTTAAACTTCCTCCTTACTCCTTTGGAGATGAGGATCAGCAAATGGGGACTGTGATCTCACTGTTGCAAGGAAATCCTCAATCCTGGGCTTTCTCTTTGCCACAGGGTTCTGTTTTTCTCCAGTCAGTAGAGGAGTTTTTTTGGGCTCTTGCTCTCATCATGATGATCCTGCAAGAAAAAGGTGTGGTTTTTCTGTGGAAAAAAGGGACATTTTATTGGGCCTGTCCCTCGATTCCTAAGCAAAAAGAAACTCTATTAACCCTTGGTAGTCTGGAGTTGGATAATCAGGGGGTGTGTGTATCGTCAACCTGCAGTTCTCAGTTTGACCTTACAGCAGAGGTGGTGCTACAGAGCAGGACTGAGAACATTTCTGTGTTTATAGACAGTGGAGCTGGAGTCAGCATGGAGTACTAGTAGTTGGCTAGTTTCTTCTCTGTTTGTTTACCTTGTTGTCTTTAGTTACAGTGGGGCCTGACTAGTGTTCACCCCATCCCCTCCCTACCTAGGGCCTAGCTCTAGGGACATTCAGGGATTATGTTTCCTGCTCGGCGATAGGTGCGGAACCTATATAGGGACAATAGGGTAGGCAGGGTGATATTAGATCTGCCTAGGGGTCTCCAGTCCCCCTTACCCTAGTTGTTGGGCTCCCTCCCCCCACTTCCCGTCCTTGTACACTTGTTCCTTGCCTCGCCATGCATGACAACAGATAAGACTAAGATAGAGCTTTTTGGTAAAGAACATCATTCTACTGTTTACCGAAAATGAAATGAGGCCTACAACGAAAAGAACACAGTACCTACAGTCAAATATGGTGTAAATTCAAATGTGTTTTGGGTTTATTTGCTCCCTGTGGAACTGGCTGCTTTGACTGTGTGCAAAGCATCATGAAATCTGAAGATTACCAAAGGATTTTCGCAATGTAGTGCCCAGTGTCAGCAAGCTGGATTTACATCCTAGGTCATGGGTCTTCCAGCAGGAAAATGATTCCAAACATACTTCAAGAAGTACCCAGAAATGGATGGAAGCCAAGCGCTGGAGAGTTATGAAGTGGCCAGCAATAAGTCCGGATCTAAATCCCATTGAACACCTGTGGAGAAATATTAAAATTTCTGATGTGAAAAGGCACCATTCAAATATGAGAGACCTGGAACAGTTTGCAGAAGAAGAGTGGTCCAAAATTCAAGTTGAGACGAGTAAGAAGTTTGTGATGGTTATAGGAAGTGATTGATTGCAGTTATTTACTCCATAGGGCATGCAACCAAATATTAAGTTGAGGATGCCAAAAATTTTGTCTGGTCCGAGATTTTTTGTGAAATTATGTCCAATTTGTGTTATTTTTCTCTTTTTTTGTGTTGTTCCAATATACATAAAGGAAATACACATGTGTATAACAAAACATGTGTAATTGCAATACTTTTATAGGAGAAATACTTCATTTTATGGAACAATTTCAAGGGTGCCAACACTTTAGGCCATGAATGCAATATACACACACACAAACACACACATTATATATATATATATATATATATATATATATATATATATAATATTGTGAGAAAGTCACTGGCAAAGTACTGGAGGGGGATATGTTTCACTGAGGCTATTAGCTTCAGTGATTTGTAGCTTAGAAGTTTTTTCCAGCACACTAAGTGCTGAGAGGGGTTAATCGGCCATTTTTAATGGGCTAGGTTTTATGTGAACAGCTGTAGAGCGGGTGGGAGGCTGTTCACCATATCTCCACCCCAGGATGTGGCCTGGGATATAAATAGCCAGCCTTTTGAATCATGTGTTGTTCAGTGTATGTATCTGGATAGGCTAGCTTCAGAGAGAGGAGCTTGTGATTTTGTGCTAACCTGAACCATATGTTTTGCTAATCCTGAGTGGCCGGACTTCCACTGACGTATGGACTATGCTGTACATTTTATTTTGTTTTACCGTTATGCCAGAAGGGCTGTGTTTGATTTGATGAACTTTGTTATGGATCTGAGTGGTGGAACCTCTGTGCTTCGGTGCAAAGAGGGATCAGAGGGGTGTAACTAAGTGCCTACTCGGACCGACCCTTGTCACACGGCGGCTTAGTCGACTCCGTGAACCAGGGAGGGACTGGGCTGGTGAACCAGGTGCCACTCTGGGACCGACCTTATGTGAGAGCAGGTGACTCACACGGGTCAGATGACAGAAGCTGACCGGTACAACGGATGAGCACGGCAGGAAGGCTGGCAGGTGATCTGGGTAGATAAGCAGGCAGGTACGACTGATAGCCAGACAGGTGCTCTGGGTAGGCAAGCAGGCGGGTACGGCGGATAGCCAGACAGGTGCTCCGTGTAGGCAAGCTGGCGGGCACGGCAGGTAACTGGCAGGTGCTCCAGGTAGGCTGGCTGGCAGGCACGACTGGTAACTGGCAGGTGCTCCAGGTGGGCTGGCTGGCGGGCATGACAGGTAACAGGCAGGTGCTCCAGGTAGGCTGTCTGACTTGCACGGCAGGTTAGTGACAGGCTGGCGGGCTGGACTGACAGGCAGCGGGACCTGAAGGCTGAGGAAAGTGTTAGCACACAAAACAACAACCTTGCATAGGCACCTCCATTTTGGAGGAGGTGCCTTACATAGGAGAAGTCCTTCGGCCATTGGCCGGGGACTCTTTAGGACGGCACGTGGCCCCTTTTAAGAGGGAGGGAGCGCGTGCCCTAAGCACAGTGCCCGGGAAGCTGCGCGCGGTGCGCGCCACAGCGGCGGAAGGGGAGCAGGAGGATGCCGGACCAGGATCGCGGCGGTTAGGGGAACGGTGTCGCTGCCTCTTGCCGGGCTACGGTACCCCCACCTTTATGCCCCCTCTTCTTTAGCCCCGCAAGAAATTTTTTAAGAAGATGAGGGGCATGAATGTTCTCCCTGGGTTCCCAAGACCTCTCCTCCAGGCCAAACCCCTTCCAATCCACAAGAAAGTCTTTCCTCTTACGCTCTTGGTGGCCAAAATGTTCTCTACCTCAAAGGCGTCCTTAGTGGAGACTGGAGCTGGGGTGGTACCTGGATCGTCAGAGAAAAGAATTAAGAACATCTGGTTTGAGGAGAGATACATGAAAGGAGTTGGGAATCCGTAAGGTGACCGGGAGTTTCAGCTTGTAAGCCACGGGATTAGTTTGGTTCAGAACCTCGAACGGACCGATGAACCGTGGACCCAACTTATAAGAAGGTATCTTGAGATGAACATATTTGGAGGAAAGCCAGACCTGGTCTCCCAGACGAAATTGAGGCGGATCAGCATGTTTCTTCATCCGCTTGGAGGACAGAAGAAGCGCAGATCTAGTGTCTTCCCAAATAGCCGAAAATTCACTAACAAGAGACTCCGCGGCAGGATTGTCCACTGAAGAGGAGACGGGAAACGAAATCCGGGGGTGTCGACCGTAAACCACAAAAAACGGGGATTTAGTAGAAGACTCGCTCTCATGGTTGTTATATGAGAACTCTGCCCAGGGCAGGAGCTCAACCCAATCGCTATGGTGAGCGTTGACAAAGTGCCGAAGAAAGCTGGTAAGGATTTGTTTGAGATGTTCCACTTGACCATTGGACTGAGGATGATAAGCAGAAGAGAAATCCAAAGAGACATCCAACAGCTTGCACGTGGCTCTCCAGAAGCGCAAAGTGAATTGAACTCCGCGATCCGAGACAATGTGGAGGGGTAGGCCGTGGAGACGGAAGATGTGATGGATGAAGTCCTTAGCCAGCACAGATGCAGATGGAAGACCAGGCAGAGGGATGAAGTGGGCCATCTTAGAAAAGCGGTTGGCGAACACCCAAATGACAGTACAACCGGCAGAAACAGGGAGATCCGTGATGAAGTCCACTGCAATGTGTTGCCACGGAGCGGAAGGCACTGGAAGAGGAACGAGACGGCCGGCTGGAAGGTGCCTGGGAACCTGGTTACGGGCACAAGAGGAACATGCCACGACAAAGTCTGCAACATCCTTGCGCAGGGAAGGCCACCAGTAATGTTGGGCAATGAGCAGAAAGGTCTTCCTCTGGCCAGCATTACCGGCTAGTGTGGATGAATGGCCCCAGAGAAGAACCTTCTTTCGATCCGGAACCGGTACAAAGGTCTTACCGGGTGGAAGATGAGACAGGTCAAACTGAGCAACAGTCATAACTTTGGAGGGGTCAATGATATGTAAAGGCTCCTCCTCTTGGTCAGAAGACAGGAATGAGCAGGATAGAGCGTCAGCTTTAATATTCTTGTCCGCCGGGCGGTAGTGCAGAGTGTAGCAGAATCGGGCAAAGAATAGAGACCACCTGGCCTGACGCAGATTTAGTCTTTGGGCGTTCTGCAAATAAGCGAGGTACCTGTGGTCAGTGTAGATGACCACCGGGTGCAGAGCCCCCTCAAGCAAATATCGCCACTCCTCCAGCGCTAATTTGATGGCCAGCAGCTCTCGATCTCCTATGGAGTAGTTGCGCTCGGATGAGGAAAAGAGCTTGGAGAAGAAGCCGCAGGTTACCATTCTTCCGGACGAGGATTTCTGGATGAGCACTGCTCAAGCCCCGGAGGAGGACGCATCAACCTCCAGGAAGAACTGATTGTTGCAATCCGGACGGTGTAGCACAGGAGCGGAGGAGAAGGGTTGTTTATGGGATACAAAGGCCTGCTCCCCTTCTGAAGTCCATTCCCTGGGATTTGCTTCTTTTACGGGTGAGCGCAGAGATGGGAGCAGTCCGGGAAGAGAAATGAGGAATGAAGAGGCGGTAATAGTTTGCGAAGCCCAGGAATCATTGAATCGCCTTCAACCCCTCTGGTCGGGGCCACTTTAAGACGGCAGACACCTTCTCGGGATCCATCCGTAGACCAGTCTCGGAGATAATATAGCCCAGGAATGGCAGAGAGGTCTGCTCAAAGATGCATTTCTCGTATTTAGCGTATAGGCGGTTCTTCCGTAGCCTCAGCAGAACTTAGCGAACAGAGGGCAGATCCGGAGAGAAAACCAAGATATCGTTCAGGTACATCCCCACGCAAGAATACAGGAGATCTTGGAAGATGTCATTGACCAGCTCCTGGAAGACAGCTGGAGCATTTCAGAGACCAAAAAGCCTCACGCGGTATTCGTAGTGACCGTCCCTGGTGTTGAATGCCGTCTTCCACTCGTCTCCCTGGCGAATCCAGACCAAATTGTACGCCCCACGAAGATCGAGCTTGGTGAAGATCTTCGCGCCTTTAAGGCGGTCAAACAGCTCCGAGATGAGAGGCAGGGGGTACTTGTTTTTGATGGTGATCTGTTTAAGGCCCCTGTAATCGATACAGGAACGTAGAGAGCCGTCTTCTTGACGAAGAAGAATCCTGCTGCAGCCGGAGAGGAGGATACCAGGTCGATGGGGCAATCATACGGCCTATGAGGTGGTAGTGTCTCAGCCTCCTTTTTGTCAAAGACATCCGCATAGGACCAGTAGGGCACCGTCAGACCAGGTAGATTAGCCGGAGTAGACAGGGGTCGAGCAGGACGAACCGGAACCAGACAGGACTCCTTGCATTCCTGACCCCAATGGAGAGACCGGACAGCACATGAAAGGAGATCTTCTCCGAGTGCCCCATTCCCACCTGAAGAGTTACAGGCTCAGTGACAAGCAAGATGGTTTCCGGGAGAAGCTTCCCATCCACAGAGGCAACCGCCAACGGTTCAGCCAGACATACGCTAGGAATCTGGTAATGCTCCACGACGGCTTGTTGAATGAGATTCCCAGCGGCACCGGAATACAGATGGGCAGTCTCGAAGAAGCGGGTCTCACCACTGGAAATGGAAACGGACAGAGTCAAAGACGGAGAGGGTTTACTCTTGCCTAGGACGACCTCTCCGAGTGGTCCTAGACACTGGAGTTTCCCGGCCTCACTGGGCAGGAACGGATCAGATGCTCTATACTGCCACCGTAGAAGCAACTCCCCTTGGCTTGGCGTGTCTCCAGGTGAGACTTGACCATCTTGGTTTGGTCAATTTGCATAGGCTCAGGCGAACATGCCTGGGGAGTTGCTCGTTGCGAGGCTGACCTTTGGAATGTTGGAGCGAGACGCGGAAATCTTCTCTCCTGGGTAGTCTCCTTAGCACGTTCCAGAAACCGGATGTCAATCAGGGTAGCTAATGACACCAGGTCGTCCAGGGTGGAAGGGATGTCCCGACCGGCTAGCTCATCCTTGATCCGTCCGGAAAGATCCTCCCAAAAGGTGGACACCAGAGCCTCATTGTTCCAGTCAAGTTCAGATGCGAGGGTTCGGAAACGTACGACATACTGGCCCACAATGAGGCTCCCTTGGCGGAGACGGAGAAGTGAGGAGGCAGTAGAAGATTTTCGTCCGGGCTCATCAAAGACCTTCCGGAAGGCAGCGAGGAAAGCCAGAAGATCGGACACCAGGGGATCCCCTCTTTCCCACAGAGGGTTAAGCCATGCCAATGCCTCTCCTGTGAGGTGAGACATGATGAACGCCACTTTGGCCCGGTCGGAGATGAACTGGTGTGCCAGGAGTTCAAAGTGCAGCGTGCACTGATAAGAAGCCCTGACATAGGACGGGGTCACCACCAAAACGTGGAGGCGCAGAGAGCTGTGGTCCAAAGCCGGGTACCACAGCGCCACTGGGTTGAGGTGCTGCCGGAGCGGGTGCCGTTCGACTAGAGACGGACACAGATGGGGTGGACAGCGTGTCCAGGTGGGAGTTGACAGTCCGCAGATAGGACAGGATAATTTACTGTTGGGATCTCTGACGTGAGACCTCCTGGTACAGGTCAGCGAGCGAAGGAGCCTGGGAGCCACCGTATTCCATGGCCTGTGCAACCAGTTATGGGTCCGGGTGGTGGAACCTCTGTGCTTCGGTGCAAGGAGGAACCAGAGGGGCGTAACTAAGTGCCTACTCGGACCGACCCAGGTCACACGGCGGCTTAGTCGACTCCGTGAACCAGGTGCCACTCTGGGACCGACCTTGTGTGAGAGCAGGTGACTCCCACGTGTCAGATGACAGAAGCTGACCGGTACAGGGGATGAGCACGGCAGGAAGGCTGGCGAGTGATCCGGGTAGATAAGCAGGCAGGTATGGCTGATAGCCAGACAGGTGCTCCAGGTAGGCAAGCAGGCAGGTACGGCGGATAGCCAGACAGGTGCTCCGGGTAGGCTGGCTGGCGGACACGGCAGGGAACTGGCAGGTGCTCCAGGTAGGCTGGCTGGCGGGCACGACAGGTAACTGGCAGGTGCTCCAGGTAGGCTGGCTGGTGGGCACGACAGGTAACTGGCAGGTGCCCCAGGTAGGCAGGCTGGCGGGCATAGCAGGTTACTGGCAGGTGCTCCAGGTAGGCAGGCTGGCGGGCATGACAGGTAACAGGCAGGTGCTCCAGGTAGGCAGGCTGACGGGCACGGCAGGTTACTGACAGACTAGCGGGCTAGACTGTTAGACAGACTGGCGGGCTGGACTGACAGGCAGTGGGACCTGAGGGCTGAGGAAAGTGTTAGCACACAAAACAACAACCTTGCACAGGCACCTCCATTTTGGAGGAAGTGCCTTATATAGGAGAAGTCCTCCGGCCATTGGCCGGGGACTCTTTAGGACGGCGTGCGCGTCCTTTGATGCACATTCAATTAAAATGCATTACCGCGCAGCGACTAGCTCTCTGCACAGCAATACCAATGCCAGCCGCCAGTCAATCAGAGGCCAGCAGCTGACATTGGTGCACTGGCGTATAGCAGTGACATCATACATCGGCATGCTGTTGTCAGCTGCTGGCTTCTGATTGCCAAGCAGCTGGCATTGGTATTGCAGGGCAGAGAGCTTATCTCTTTGCAGCAAAACATTTCAAGTGACTGGGTGTCTTTGGACGCACATTCAACTGAAATAAAACGCTGACATCGGCGGACTCCTGGATTGTCAAGGGAGCTACAGTACCTGTGGGCCGTATGAAACAGTCTCAGAGGCCGCATGTGTTGGAGATCCCTGTTTTAAGCTCTATATAGAAACAGGAAGTCAATTTTCCCTGCATGAGTCATGAGTTACTGCAAAAATCCGTGGCAAGAGGGGAGGAGGTCGCAGCTGGGTCAGGACTTGAAGATGGGGATGATAAATGCAGGGACAAGAATACTTCCTGTTTCTACATAAACCAGAGAAAAGAGAAGAATTAGCTGGGATAACAGGAGTGAGAGGAGGTGAATAAATAATTTAATTTATGCACTGAGAAGAAATGATCGGCCCCGCCCCCTGAGGAGGTGGAGCCATGGAGTGATGAAAACGTCAGAGAGAGAGTTAAGTATTAGAAGCCGGGAGAACAGCTGAACTATGACAGGACGCGGGACTGAGCCCTCAAAGCGTGACAGTCCCGCCAAAAACCGGATGGTTTGGAGCTATGCTAGGATACCTGTATAAGTGTTAGGGATTGTGCTGAGGGGGACCGCACCAACCAGGTGCATTTTAAGAACAACTCAGAAAAACATACTCCTCTGATGTCCCAAAAGCAAGGAAAACAACTGTTTTCTCCTTTGTTGGGACAGCTGCAATTACAGTCATTCGGTGATACACTAAGAAAAAAAAGTAATGAAATTCCAATATCATTTAAAGAACACGTTATAATTGGAAGTGTTTGCTAATATTATTATTATTATTATTATTATTACACCTACTACATATTGAGATAGGATCTTGGAGATGGGAATATCCTTTTTAAGTCTGTTGACTAGTTATTACTACTAATACATGTTATAATAGTACTTATTGTAACATGTATTCTAACCTGTAGCAGCAAATCAAAACCATATAGCTTACTGCTTTTTATAAAATTTATAAAAAAAAACTGTAGCACATGCTGCTCCTCTTATTCAGCCTTTGTACCTTGATCAACAGCTCTCCACATCCTTCAAACAGAATGATGTCCCATCCAATAATATGATGTCCCCACAAAGCCCAACACACAGTATGATGTCCCCACACAGCCTCTCACACAGTATGATGTCCTCACACAGCCACCAAAACAGTATGATGTCCCCACAAAGCCCCCCACACAGTCTAATGTACCTACAAACTGTTTATATCGATTTCTATTTACAACCTATGGTTCTGTCCCTTGGATCATATATTAGAGATTCATCAGACTTTCCATCGTCTGGACACCCTCCCCATACCACCAGATACTGTTTTGTGGAGTTTCTGTAGATCAACATTGGACATTAATTGGGAATAGAAGCAGTCACCTTCTTTTTGGACTCCCACAGTACATGTAATAGGATACACAATTCTTTTATTTTGGATTTATTATTTTTTGTTTTAAGTGACAATTACTTTGTTTTTGATCGTGTCTTCTATAGACAGATATCTGTCACTGCAATGGGGACACTGTTCCACTGCTTATGCAAATCTTTTTTTAGGGTAGTGGGAGGAAACCAAAGTGTGACCACTGGAGACATTCCACCGGAATGTGCTCCTGTGGTTCAGGTTTATAGATGACATTTTCTTTCTTTGGCGAGGTAGCATAGAGGAATGAAATCAATTAATTTCCTATCTAAATAACAATCTGTGGAATATGAAACCGACAAAAAAAAATCTTTCTTTATCATCAATAGAATTTTTGGATTTGAAAATTTCAATAAAGGGCAATTCCATCAAAACCTCCTTATTTCAAAAAACAAAGGCGACTAACAATCTTGTACACTACACCAGTTTTCACCCTGGGCATTCTGAAAGAGCAGTTCCTTCGGAATCGAAGAAACTGTAGCACTTTGGATCACTTCAAGACAGACACTAAAGACCTTACCAATAGGTTTAAAATGCTGGGATATTAAAAAAAAAAAAAAAAAAAAAAAAAAAAAAATGGTGGTTTCCAAAGCATATCAACACTTGTTAAGAACAACGCCTTCTTTTGGGAATATATAGATCATTGTAATTATTCCTTGCTGAGATTCATAGTTATAGTCTGATCATTATAAGAAAAATCTATGTTTAACAAATTGCACTTACCTTATGTTTTTGGAAATATACACATTGATAATTTTCTATTTAGAAATAAGAACATGTTCCTACATATTTTCTACATTGATTCATATCCCCCTTTTTTATTGTAACTTTCATCTTTGTCCAGACATAGCCATGTCTATTCTGACATGGCCATGACTTTTCAAATGGTGATAAATATGAATGGGACCATATAATAATCTATATCTATGTTGTCAGATTATATGTGATTCCCACTTCCCTTATACACCCTTAAGGTACTTAAGTCTGCCCTAATCTGCTTGAAATTTTGCACCATATTTGTGTGGTACTTATGTTCTAGGACGCATGAGCCTATGCTGTTGAAATATGAGATTCTGATACTTTACGCATGCGCCATTTTCTCAGTGCCATTTTCTTGTAGCCTTGGGGCATGTGCGTTTGCAATTTTATGTTCCATGTTACTAGACTTTTGCACTTGCGTAAGGATGCTTTTGCTGTAGGTATATGTTACTTCCGGTACTCGGATGCGCGCAACTGACAGACGCCGAATTTGACTGCGTTGCCGCCACAACAGCTATTGGGTAATTAAAAAAATTGCATATGATATTTAAACAGGACTAGCTGCATGAGTTCTTTGCTGCACTTTCCCCTGATGAAGCCCCATTTGTAGTGGCGATACGTGTGGGGGAACAATCCTACCTGTTTCACTTCCCAGGGCATCCTAATATGATATTCCTCTCGAAACGTATTTGTCGTGCTGGTATGGTATGTTTGTAATAATTAGCGATTACACTATACAGTATGACTATAGTTTTGTATTAAATGCATGCTTTTGTTTTGAAAATTATGTATAATAATAATCTTTTTATCCCTATAGCGCCAACATATTCCGCAGCGCTTTACAATTTTAGACAAATCACAGACATTATGGGCACTGTCCCCATTGGGGCTCCCAATATACATTCCCTATCAGTATGTCTTTGGAGTGTCGGAGGAAACCGGAGAACCCAGAGGAAACCCACGCAAACACGGGGAGAACATACAAACTCCTTGTATATGAAATGACACTTGCATATTGCCCTTTAGATGAATCTAGTGTACTTCATTGTACTATAATTTGCTGACAGCATTATTTGTGCAGACGGGTTTTTCTTATTTTCAGTATCCTATATACATTTCACTAAATTCTGTTGAATTACTGATATTATACCCGCTACACTATTTGAGATTATTACAGCCCTGTATTAAATGCATGTCTATGTGTTGAGATTAATACATATGAAGTGATATTTGCACACTGCACTTTATAAAAATCTAGTGCACTTTATTGTGTTATAATCTGCTGACATTTCTTGTGTAGTATTATATAGATATAATAAGTTGATTGGGAACCACTGGATAGGTAGACCTAAGTTTTATATACAGTAGACTAGGTTGTTTTTTGTTGTATCATAGCCATTCTTGTGCTTTTCGAATGTTTTTAATCATTTGTTTCATGTCATATTTTTTGATAAAATAAAAATTTGTGAGATAATCACTATTGTCTACATATCTCTTTTCCTTTTCAAGTATTTACAAAGCCCACCAGACAGTATGATGTGCCCACACAGCTGCCTACAGAATATGGTGCCCTACAAAGCCCCCTAAGTAGTATGATGTCCCCTCAGTTTCCCACAAGTACTGACAATTTAAAAAAATAAAACTTCTTACCTAACGCTGTTCCCCCGTTGATCCGGTCTGTGCAGTGTACTGAGCTCCGCAAAGCAGGAGCGATATAGTGACACCATCCTGCTTGCTGTGCTCTTAGATGCACAGGCTGAATGGTGGAAGAGGGATCTGACAGCTCATTTCTTCATCATTGTGTCCTGAGGATTCAGATACCACTGAAATTGAGACCCTGAGCAGAGGGCGGTCACGTGGTGCAAGTCTCCACTTTTTCGAGGCGTTCAGCTGTCTCATTCCGTGGGCCGCACAAGTATAGCCAAAGAGCCACGTGTGACCTGCAAGCCGCACTCTGTCCAGGTCTGGTATATGGAATAATCAAAAATATTGATACGTCTAATCAGTTTTTGTTAGCTTAGTGATTCCAGTGTTTTGAAAAAGTATTAATACCCGTGAACTATTTCACATTTTTTCACGTTACACCCACAAACTTAAATGTTTTTTATTGGAATTTTATGTGATATATCAACACAAAGTAGCAAGTATTTGTGAAGTGTAAAGGAAATGATACATGGTTTCTAATTATTTTAAAAATATAGATGTGAAAATTTTGTCGTGCGTTTGTATTCAGACCCCCTGTTGGCTAATACCCCTAAAAAAAATCCTGAGTGACCAATTGCCTCCAGAAGTCACTTAATTAGCGACAACAGTATCCACCATGGCAAAGAGTATCTTCTTTTTTTTATTAATACATCACATAATACAGGGAGACAGCAACGTTTCAAACTTACAGGACACATAGGTCTTTATCAAGACAATAAAAACAGAGTACACACCCACATATTGATATTACCAAGCCATGCAAAAACCCAACCAAGACCCAATATGTCTAATGTCATCCAGTCGCTAACTAGAAGCCAAGAAAGACAACACTCCCAAAATAATAAAGTACTGCCAAACAATTGGCAATTTTAGTTATCAAAATTGTGGGTTTTGCATTTTGTATCCTTTTTCTCAATCAGGAAAAAAATCCACTTCAATGTTATATAACATACATATAAAACAAGATAGAAAAATATAGTATAAACTTGTAACAATGGCTGTAAATACATTATTGTAAATTTTTATGCAATAGGTTGGTTATGATACATGCATACATAGCATGAAACTGCTAAGGTTACAAAGAACAGACTAATACACGTGTGGGGTGCATGCATGTGTTCTCTTAAGCAAAGTGTTCTCGTGGCCAAGTGTCAAGCTGTTACTTCAAAGGCAATGAATTAACACTCATCTCCTCTTTTCACACAGGTATAACACCTCTGCTTGCTGTATCTAGGTCATCTGCCGTTTTATCATCCTGAAACAATTTGATGGTATAACAGCTCTGCTTGCTGTATCTCTGGTATTTGTTATCTGTTGCATTTTATTCAATACTCACTGATATATGCCTGTCCTTCCCTCATTGTAGACTTTTTATCTGATGGTTAAAGGTGTTAAATGTGTAGATGAAGCCAGGCATAGAGTTAGTTCTGTCTTTGATCAGCTAGCCATCCCCTGGAGTGTTGGCCAGCTGTTAATTTATCCCAAACTAGCTCCCACAATCCCTCTCACCTGATGCTATAGTCTGCCCTATAAATCTAGAAGCATCAGAACGGGCGCACATGTGCGGGGTGCATGCACGTGTCCTTGTGGCCGAGGGTCTAGCAGTTATTTCAACAGCAGTTAGTCAGGGTAACTATGCAACAAGTAGAAAAATTAATAGCAGCACTCACCAGGTCCTTTGGCTAAAAAGTCCCTTATTTCATAGTGTTCTGGACAATCAGATGCAGCGGTCTATCTGAGGTGCAGGGGAGACATGCGGGGAGACGAGAGGACGATGTCCATTTCGCGCCTTACAAACGCCGTCATCCTCTTGTCTCCCCTGCCCCGCAGATAGACCGCTGCATGTGATTGTCCAGAATACTATGAAATAAAGGACCTGGTGAGTGCTGCTATTCATTTTTCTACTTGTTGTATAGATACCATACTATAGCCTTTGCACCACCATTGTTGTCTGTTACCACTGCTGTTTAACCCCTTCGCAACCCTGGGATTTTCCATTTTTGAATTTTCGTTTTTTGCTCCCCTTGTTCCCAGAGCCATAGCGTTTTTTGGTCAATATGGCCGTGTGAGGGCTTATTTTTTGCGGGATGAGTTGTACTTTTGAACGACATTACTGGTTTTACCATATCGTGTACGGGAAATTGCAAGTGCAATACCACAGATGTGTTTTTTTTTTTTTTTTTTACCACGTTCACTGAATGCTAAAACTGACCTGCCATTATTATTCTCCAAGTCATTACGAGTTCGTAGACACCAAACATGTACAGGTTCTTTTTTATTTAAGTGGTGAAAAAAAATTCCAAAGTTTGCTTAAAAAAAAAAGCGCCATTTTTCGGGATCTGGGGCCAGGTGGGGGCTTATTTTTTGCACGCCGAGCTGAAGTTTTTACTGATACCATTTTGGGGTAGATCCGATCTTTTGATCGCCCGTTATTGCATTTTATTGCAATGTTGCGGCGACCAAAAAACGTAATTCTGGCGTTTAGAATTTTTTTCTCGCAACAACGTTTACCGATCGTAGTAATTATTTTTATATATTGATCGGGCGTTTCTGAACGCGATGATACCAAATATGTGTATGTTTGTTTGTTTTTTATTTTATTTTGAATGAGGCAAAAGGGGGGTGATTTAAACTTTTATATTTTTTTAATATTTTTAAAAACCTTTTTTTTCACTTTTTGCTTACTTCTATAGTCTCCATAGGAGACTAGAAGCAGCACTTGTCTGATCGCCTCTGCTACATAGGGGTGATCTGCTGATCACCTCTATGTAGCAGAAATGCTCCTGTGCTATGAGCGCCGACCACTAGGTGGCGCATATAGCGATCAGCACATGACAACCACTGGGGTCTGCTGCAGACCCAGGGTTGTCATGCCCACGCATCGGTGACCTGCGATCACGTGACGGGGTCACCGATGGGCGGGGTAAGTGACGCGCTTCTGGCGCGGTAATGTTAAATGCCGCTGTCAGAGATTGACAGCGGCATTTAACATGTTAGCAGCCGCGGGTGGATCACTATTCCACCCGCGGCTGTTGCGGGCACATGTCCACTGTAATAATCAGCTGACATGTGCCCGGTTCAGTGTGGGCTCAGCGCCGGAGCCCGCGCTGAACAGGGGGTGACAGCCTGGTGCGTACTAATACGCCACAGGCTGTAAAGGGGTTAACAATATAAATATCACACAGTGGTGCCTGAAGATTTTTTCCATTATCCTGTTGGATTGTTAGTCAGAGTAACTCATAATTTGTACTCTTTTTAACTATGTACTTTACTTCTGCGTCCATCATCCTGTGTGCTCTTGTCATCCACTTTCATGGATCATGGATCCCTCCTTCATCACTACTCATGTACATCTGCCCCGCTCTCGTTCCCTCTCACATGTAGAACTCCCATGCTCTTTTCAACTTCCTGCAAAATCTCAGCCTATCTTGTCCAAAGTCTCTGCACAAGAAACCATGCCACAAATCCAAAAACTATTTGCTCTTTCTCTTTTTGCTGCTTGTACTTATTTCAGTGAATGTCTCTCCTAACTCGGGCCGTCCCTCCTCCCTCCACCAACTTCAACCCCTCTCCCACCTCACATGGAAACCCTGCTAATCTTATTAACATCAGTTGTACTTCTTCATCTCCCTCTTAATTGTGCACTCTGGAATCCACGGTCTGTGGACAAGCTTCCTTTCCTGCACAACTACCTTCTGAAAAACTCTCTCAACCTGCTGGCCCTCACTGAAACCTGGATTCGGCTTACATTTTTCCCATTCCCTGAGACCTGCGAACAGACTTGGTGGTGGAGTCAGCTTACTCCTGTTCCCACAATGCATTTTCCAGGTCATCCCCCCAGTTCTATCACTCTCGTTCCCTTCTTTTGAGGTCCACACCATAAGGCTCTTCCACCCCCCCCCCCCCAGTTCCTTGCCCATTTTTCTGCCTGGCTTCCTTAGAATTACAAACCCTTATCCTGGGAGACATCCCCTTAAACAGCCCCACCTTCCCATCTGCATCACAGCTACTATCTCTAACCACTTCCCTTGACCTCTCACAGCTTTCAACCTCTGAGACCAGGGTCGAACTGGCCTGGCGGGGGTACCGGGGAAATCCCCAGTGGGCCATTGCTGCCAAGGAGAGGGGGAAGAAGAGTGGTAAAAAAGCCTGCGGTTTTAAGGGGCATGAGCCCTTTAAAAGAGCAGGCACAGTGTATGCAGGTACGCACGCACATGGCGTTCATTACCTGAACCACCGCGGTTCACGCCCTGCTGAAGCTGAGCGGCCGACGTCGCTGGCATATGACGTCATCGTCATGCGCCTGCTGCGAAGTGTGCACGAAAGTCAGCCACCGGTCTCTGCTACGAGCGCACCGGATCTCAGCAGAGGAGAACAATGAAGAGGAGGAATGAAGAAGCTGTTGGTGCAGTTCTACAAAGAGAAACTGTTCACCACTAGGGGGCGCTACTCATCGAGCGCAGAAAGGTAAGAGGAATCTTTTTTTTTTTTTTTTTTTGGGTGGGTGCAGGCTGAACACATGACGGGGGGCCTAGATGGACACATGTGGGGAGAAGGCTGGACACATGTGAGGAGCAGGCTGGACACATGGGGCCTGGATGGATATATGGGGTGGAGCAGGCTGGACATATGGGGCCTGGATGGATATATGAGGGGGCAGGCTTGATTCATGGGGCCTGGATGGATATATGGGGGGAGCAGGCTGGACACATGGGGCCTGGATGGATATATGGGGGGCAGGCTGGACGCATGGGGCCTGGATGGATATATGGAGGGGGCAGGCTGGACACATGGGGCCTGGATGGATATATGGGGGGGCAAGCTGGACACATGGGGCCTGGAAGGATATATGGGGGGAGCAGGCTGGACACATGGGGCCTGGATGGATATATGGGGGGCAGGCTGGACGCATGGGGCCTGGATGGATATATGGAGGGGGCAGGCTGGACACATGGGGCCTGGATGGATATATGGGGGGGCAAGCTGGACACATGGGGCCTGGAAGGATATATGGGGGGACAGGTTGGACACATGGGGCCTGGATGAATATATGGGGGGGCAGGCTGGACACATGGGGGCCTGGATGGAAATATGGGAAGGTGCCTGGAAGGAAATATGGTGGGGGCAGGCTGGACACATGGTGGCCTGAATGGATATATGGGAAGGGGCCAGGAAGGAAATATGGGGGGAGAGTAGGCTGGACACATGGGGGCCTAGATGGATATGCGGGGGGGGGCAAGCTGGACACATAGGGCCAGGAAGGAAATATGGGGGGAGAGTAGGCTGGACACATGGGGGCCTAGATGGATATGTGGAGGGGGGGCAAGCTGGACACATAGGGGCCTGGATGGCTATATGACAAGGGGCCAGGGAGGAAATATGGTGGGGCATGCTGGACACATGGGGGCCTGGATGGATATATGGGAAGGTGCAAGGAAGGAAATATGGGGGGGGCAGGCTGGACACATGGTGGCCTGAATGGATATATGGGAAGGGGCCAGGAAAGAAATATGGGGGGAGAGTAGGCTGGACACATGGGGGCCTGGATGGATATATTCGGGTGGCAGGCTGGACACATGGGGGCCTGGATGGCTATATTGGGGGGGCAGGCTGGACACATGAGGGCCTGGATGAATATATTGGTGGGGCAGGCTGGACACATGGGGGCCTGGATGGAAATATGGGAAGGTGCCAGGAAGGAAATATGGGGGGAGAGTAGGCTGGACACATGGGGGCCTGGACGGATATATGGGGGGGCAGGTTGGACACATGGGGCCTGGATGAATATATGGGGGGCAGGCTGGACACATGGAGGCCTGGATGTCTATATGACAAGGGGCCAGGAAGGAAATATGGTGGGGCAGGCTGGACACATGATGGCCTGAATGGATATATGGGAAGGGGCCAGGAAGGAAATATGGGGGAAGAGTAGGCTGGACACATGGAGGCCTGGATGGATATATGGGGGGCAGGCTGGACACATGGGGGCCTGGATGGATATATTTGGGTGGCAAGCTGGACACATGGGGGCCTGGATGGCTATATTGGGGGGGGCAGGCTGGACACATGAGGGCCTGGATGAATATATTGGCGGGGTAGGCTGGACACATGGGGGCCTGGATGGATATATTGCTGGGTTATGCACGCGTCTTCTTATGCAAAGTGGCTTGGAGATAAGTGGCAGTTATTTCAGAGGCAGTTAGTCAGGGCAGGAGTCAGGTAACCAACACTTTGACCACTTACTCTCTTTTAACCATGTTTCTGTTAGCTCTCACTTTTTCCTCTATAGTCCTCCACTTTCTAGTAACCCCTCAAATCCCTACACCTAGTAAGAAACTCTTCATCTCTCCCTCCTCCCCATTCATCTCACCTCCTCCTCCGAATTATTCCTCAACATTCAATCCTAGATCTCCAAACACAGACAGCCACCTCATGCTCTCTCTTGCTCCCACCTGCGAACACTTTCTGTGCTCCTCCTCACTGCTGGAGATATCTCTCCAAATCCTGGTCCTCCTCGCCATTTCCCCAGTTACTTCTTCCTCCTATCCACGACCTTCCACAAACTGTCGCAACCCTTCTAACCTCATACCCATCCAACTAATCCCCACTTCCTCAGTTGCACTAACAGGAGCTCTATGGAACGCTCGCTCCGTCTGCAACAAACTTTCCTACATCCACGACCTTTTCATTACTAACAAACTTTCCTTCCTCGCCATCACCGAAACATGGCTCACCCCCTCTGACACAGCCTCCCCAGCTGCACTTTCATATGGCGGATTCCACCTTTCCCACACACCCCGCCCCAACGGCAAACATGGCGAACCCATAGGTTTTCTCCTATCAGATACCTGCGCTTTCACCCAAATATCACTGCCACCCTCTGTTACACTCGCCTCTTTTGAGGTGCACTGTGTGCGCATCTATTCCCCCTCTGACCTCCAACTGGCCGTCATTTACCGACCCCCAGGGCTAGCCACCACTTTCTTAGACCACTTCACCACCTGGCTGTTTCACTTCCTTTCCACTGACATCCCCACTATCATAATGGGTGACTTCAACATCCCCATTGACACTTCCCACTCGTCTGTCTCTAAGCTCCTATCCCTCACTTCCTCCTTCGGCCTTGCTCAGTGGTCTTCGGCAGCTACTCATAAAGATGGCCACACACTGGACCTCATCTTTACCTGCCTCTGTTCCCTATCTAACCTCTCTAACTCACCCCTCCCTCTCTCTGACCATAACCTCCTTACATTCTCTACCCTCTCCTCTCCAGGTGCACAATCCCCACTCCAAAAACTCACACACGCTCGCAGAAACCTCAAACACCTTGACCTACACTCACTCTCTGAATCCCTCCTCCCTCTTACAGACATAAATTCCTTAAACAATGCAGATGTTGCTGCCGCTTCATATAACACCACAATAGCTGCAGCTCTCGACTCGATCGCCCCTCTCACACATACCAAATCTCGCACAATCAACAGGCAACCCTGGCACACCAAACTTACTAAAGAACTGCGACGGGCCTCCAGGGTTGCGGAGCGGAGATGAAAATGGTCTCACTCCATCGAGCACTTCATCGCATTCAAACAATCCCTCACTATTTTCAAGTCCGCACTCACTACAGCAAAACAAACCTACTTCTCATCTCTCATATCCTCCCTGTCTCACAACCCTAAACAGCTATTTAACACTTTCAATTCTCTCCTTCGTCCCCCAGCACCTCCTCCCTCTTCTCTCATCTCAGCCGAAGACTTTGCCTCATTCTTCAAGCAGAAGATTGACACCATCAGACAAAGCTTTTGCCTAAAGTCCGCACAACCCCTCCTCATATCTACTCAACCTTCCTCCTCCAAACCCCACTTTTCCACCATTACAGAAGGTCAAGTCTCCTCTTTACTCTCCAAATCACACCTCACCACCTGCGAACTTGACCCAATCCCATCCCATCCCACCTCATCCCTAACCTTACCAGAGTCTTAATTCCAACCCTAACCCACCTCTTCAACCTATCACTAACAACCGGTGTCTTCCCCTCATGTTTCAAATGTGCCGCAATCACACCCATCCTCAAAAAGCCCTCCCTTAACCCATCCTCTCTGACTAGCTACCGCCCCATATCACTTCTCCCCTTTGCCCTTAAAACTACTAGAACAACATGTCCACCTTGAACTGTCCTCCCGCCTCTCCTCCTGTTCCCTCTTCGACCGCCTGCAATCTGGCTTCCGACCGCATCACTCGACTGAAACTGCCCTGACCAAAGTCACCAACGACCTACTAAACGCCAAATCCAAGCGACACTACTCCATCCTCCTCCTTCTGGACCTGTCATCTGCCTTCGACACAGTGGACCATTCCCTCTTACTACAGATTCTCTCATCTCTTGGCATCACGGACTTGGCCCTATCTTGGATCTCCTCATACTTAACAGACAGGACATTCAGCGTCTCCCTCTCACGCACCACCTCCTCATCTCGTCCCCTATCTGTCGGTGTCCCCCAAGGTTCAGTTCTAGGACCTCTGCTCTTCTCCATTTACACCTTTGGCCTGGGACAGCTCATAGAGTCTCACGGCTTTCAGTATCACCTCTATGCTGATGACACACAGATCTACCTCTCTGGACCCGATATCTCCTCCCTACTAACCAAAATCCCACAATGTCTGTCCGCCATCTCATCCTTCTTCTCTGCCAGATTTCTAAAACTTAACATGGATAAAACAGAGTTCATCATCTTTCCACCCTCTCATTCATATCTCCCATCTGACCTATCCATCAACGTCAATGGCTGTTCACTTTCCCCAGTCCCACAAGCTCGCTGCCTTGGGGTAACCCTGGACTCTGATCTCTCCTTCAAACCACATATCCAAGCCCTTTCCACTTCCTGCCGACTCCAACTCAAAAATATCTCCCGGATCCGTGCATTCCTCAGCAAAGACTCTGCAAAAACACTAGTGCATGCCCTCATCATCTCCCGCCTCGACTACTGCAACCTCCTGCTCTGTGGCCTCCCTTCCAACACTCTTGCGCCCCTCCAATCTATCCTAAACTCTGCTGCTCGACTAATCCACCTGTCCCCCCGCTATTCCCCGGCCTCCCTCCTCTGTCAATCCCTTCACTGGCTCCCCATTGCCCAGAGACTCCAGTTCAAAACCCTAACCATGGCATACAAAGCCATCCACAACCTGTCTCCTCCATACATCTGTGACCTAGTCTCCTGGTACTTACCTGCACGCAACCTCCGATCCTCACAAGATCTCCTTCTCTACTCCCCTCTTATCTCCTCTTCCCACAATCGCATACAAGATTTCTCCCGTGCATCCCCCCTACTCTGGAACTCTGTACCCCAACACATCAGACTCTAGCCTACCATGGAAGCCTTCAAAAGAAACCTGAAGACCTACCTCTTCCGACAAGCCTACAACCTGCAGTAACCACCGCTCCACCACATTACTGCATGACCTCCTCTACCCCCACCTACTGTATCCTCACCCATCCCTTGTAGAATGTGAGCCCTCGCGGGCAGGGTCCTCGCTCCTCCTGTACCAGTCGCTGACTCGTTTTGTTAAGATTATGTAAATGTTTTTGCTATGTATATCCCTATCACATGTAAAGCGCCATGGAATAAATGGCGCTATAATAATAAATAATAATAATATATTGGGGGGAAGGCTGGACACATGGGGCCTGGATTGAAGTGCATTGAGGTGAAGGGTACATTGCTGGAAAAGGAAAAAAAAAAAAAAAACTCTTTAAATCTCTTAGTTTGCGAGTGTGAACGAGCTGCGTGTGTCCGGAGCGTAAGTGCGAACGAAAGTAAGTGTGTGACTTGTTTTTCAGTGACTTTGGATTCAGGGAGTTTGGAAGGGAGGACTTTGGACTGAAGTGCTGTCTGTATTTCATCTTTCTTTACTTTACTTTTTACTTAATTAATCCACCTGACCTACTTATCTGATTCCCCCGTCCATACTTGATACTTAATTGATCCCCCGTCCATACTTTACTGATCCCCCGCCGATATCTAATTGATACACTTGAACATCCCTAATTGATCCCCGTCCATACACCTATATATAAATAATTGTGTTTTGTACTTGTATATATATACTGACTGTATCCCCATATTTAGAATGACGTCCATTTTGGCCGGAGCCGTGCAGTGTACATCTTGCGCAATGTATGCATTCCGTGAGCAACCGCTCGAGGATCCATACTGCTGCGAGAGATGTGAGCATATCGTGCACTTGGAAGCCCAAATTCTGAATCTAAGTGCTCAGATAGCGGTACTGAGGAGCATCGACAACATGGAACGGAGTTTGCTGCTCACCGAGCAGACACTCAATGGGTCAACACTGGGGGTGGAGCATAGTGGGGAAGTGCATGCTGAACAGGCAGGGAGCTGGATAACAGTTAGGAGGGATAGAGGGAAGAAGTATAGGAAGGCTGGTTCAGAACCGGCATTATTGGAGCACGACAGATCCTCTGACCGCCGGGGGAGTGTATGCTCCAGTAATGAGCGGGAGGGGGAAGTGTAGGGCAGGCAAGACAGGTTCTGGTAGTGGGTGACTCTATTATTAGGGGGACAGACAGGGCAATCTGTCACAAAGACCGGGATCGCCGAACGGTGTGCTGCCTCCCTGGCGCTCGAGTCCGGCACATCGCGGATCGGGTTGACAGGTTACTGGGTGGGGCTGGCGAAGACCCAGCGGTCATGGTCCACATCGGCACCAATGACAAAGTGAGTGGTAGATGGAGGGTCCTTAAAAATGATTTCAGGGACCTAGGTAGGAAGCTTAGGGCAAGGACCTCCAAGGTAGTTTTCTCAGAAATACTACCAATCCCGCGAGCCACACAGGAGCGCCAACGGGAAGTTAGGGAGGTGAATAAGTGGCTAAAGAGTTGGTGCAAGGCAGAAGGGTTTGGGTTCATGGAGAACTGGGCCGACTTCGCGGTCGGCTACAGGCTCTACCGTAGGGACGGGCTGCACCTCAATGGGGAGGGTGCAGCGGTGCTGGGGAAGAAGATGGCTAATAGGTTGGAGGAGTTTTTAAACTAGAGACGGGGGGGAAACCAAGGAAATAGGTGGGATGTGAGGCAAGCAAGGGGGAAGGGGAGAAGTGAATATAATGAGGGTGGAGAGGGGGGTGGGGATAGTACAGTTAGATCGTTAGAGAAGAATAGGATGCTAAATAACCCCAAAGTTTTATCTTGCATGCTGACCAACGCAAGAAGCCTGACCAATAAGGCGGATGAGCTGCAGGCGCTTATATCGGAGGAGAGGTATGACATCGTAGGTATAACAGAGACTTGGCTAGACGATAGCTACGACTGGGCGGTAAATTTATTAGATTATAGTTTATTTAGAAGGGACCGGAAACAGGGGAAAGGCGGAGGAGTCTGCTTATATGTAAAGTCATGTCTAAAACCCAGACTAAGGGAAGATATAGGAGAGGGAGAAGAGGGGGTCGAGTCCATGTGGGTAGAGATAGAGGGAACTAAAAATAATAATAAATATTACTGGGGGTCTGCTATAAGCCACCCAATATAACAGAGGAGAATGAGAATCTGCTATTAGGACAAATAGACAAAGTAGCAAAACATAATGAAGTGATTGTAATGGGGGATTTCAACTACCCGGATATTGACTGGGAAACAGAAACCTGTAGATCTCAGAAAGGAAAAAGGTTCTTGACAAATATTAAGGATAATTATCTCTCCCAACTAGTGCAGGAACCAACGAGAGGGAAGGCCGTGTTGGACTTAATATTGACTAATAGGCCTGATAGAATAACTGAGGTACAGATAGGGGGGCACCTAGGTAATAGCGACCATAATATTATCGACTTCAAAATGCCCTTCGGTAGGGTTATCAATAAGGGAACAACAAAAACATTAAACTTTAGGAGGGCGAAGTTTGATCAGCTGAAAGAAAGCCTTCAACTTATTGACTGGGACAAAGTTCTTAATCAAAGGAATACGAATAGTAAATGGGAAACCTTCAAAAGAATTCTGAATACTCAGTGCGAGAGATATATACCGTATAGGAATAAAAGGGCCAGAAATAAGAGGAAACCAATATGGTTGAACAAGAACGTAAAAGGGGCGTTAAATAGCAAAAAAGAGGCATTCAAGAGATTAAAACAGGAAAACAGTAAGGAGGCACTAATGTGTTACAAGGCAAAAACGAGAACCTGTAAAAAAACAAATAAAAATAGCGAAGGAGGAAACAGAGAGACGTATTGCTAGGGAAAGTAGATCAAATCCCAAACTGTTCTTTACGTATATAAATAGTAAAAGGATTAAATCAGATAATATTGGACCGATAAAAAGTGAGGAAGGCAAAATCATAGAGAAAGATGAGGATAAAGCTAATCTATTAAATAAATTTTTTTCAACAACTTTCACAAAGGAAATCGAACTAACAGGAGAAATGAGAAGTGACAAACTTAATCCTCCACTAAGTATGACAAATCTAACCCAAGCTGGGGTACAGAAACGCCTCAGTAACATTAAAATAAACAAATCACCAGGACCTGATGGCATACACCCACGGGTACTAAGGGAACTAAGTAATGTGATAGACAGACCATTATATCTTATATTTAAGGACTCTGTTGAGACTGGGTCTGTGCCACTTGATTGGCGACAGGCGAATGTAGTGCCAATATTCAAAAAGGGAGCGAAAAGTGACGCCGGAAACTATCGGCCGGTGAGTCTGACGTCCGTTGTGGGCAAAATTTTTGAAAGCTTCATTAAAGAGGAAATTACGGAGCATGTTGATGCTAATAATCTTTTAATCCCGAACCAACATGGATTCATGAGGAATCGCTCCTGCCAAACAAACCTGATTGACTTCTACGAGGAGGTTAGCTCTCGAGTAGATCAGGGGGAACCAGTGGATGTCGTGTATCTCGACTTCTCAAAAGCGTTCGATAGCGTGCCACATAATAGGTTGGTATACAAAATGAGAATGATGGGGTTGGGGGAAAATGTCTGCAAGTGGGTAGCTAACTGGCTAAAGGATAGAAGGCAGAGGGTGGTTATAAATGGAATATACTCAGGTTAGGTAAGCGTCACTAGTGGGGTACCACAGGGGTCTGTACTAGGCCCAATGTTATTTAATATCTTTATTAACGACATAGTCAACGGGATAAATAGTAAAATATCAATATTTGCTGATGACACAAAGTTATGTAAAACAATTAATACAAAAGAAGACAGTGCAGACCTACAGAGGGATTTGGATAAGCTGGGTAGGTGGAGCATTAAATGGCAAATGAGGTTTAACGAGGAGAAATGTAAGGTCATACATATGGGAAGGAAAAATGGAAGTCACCAGTACTCACTGAATGGGAAATCATTGGGGAATTCAGAGATGGAGAAGGACTTGGGCATCTTGATTGATAGCAAACTAAATTGGAGTGCCCAAAGTCAGGCCGCTGCTGTAAGGGCAAACAGGGTAATGGGATGTATCAGAAGAGGTATAGCTGCAAAGGATGAGAACATTGTTCTTCCACTGTACAAAGCACTGGTCAGACCACACTTGGAATACTGTGCTCAGTTATGGGCCCCAATATATAGAAAGGATATAAATGAGCTTGAAAAGGTACAAAGGAGGGCAACAAAATTAATAAAGGGAATGGAGGGACTGCAATACCCAGAGAGGTTGGCAAAACTAGGACTATTCAGCCTGGAAAAGAGAAGGTTGAGGGGGGACATAATAAATGTGTACAAATATGTTAGGGGACAGTATAGAGATCTTGCCCGGGATTTGTTCAAAAGGAGGGATATTACGGTAACAAGAGGGCACTCACTAAGACTGGAAGAGAAAAGGTTTCAGCACCAGCATAGGAAGGGGTTCTTTACGGTAAGAGCAGTGAGAATATGGAATTCACTGAGTGAGGAGACGGTAATGTCGGATTCACTACACCAGTTCAAGCGGGGACTGGATGCATTTCTAGATACCAGGCAGATTTCAGCATATACTTAAAAATAAAATAAAATAGTAGGTTGATACAGGGATTTATTCTGACTGCTGGTTTCAGAGTCGGGAGGGAATTTTTCCTCAGGTGAAGATTGGCCAAATCATTTGGGGTTTTTGCCCTCCTCTGGATCAACTTTAGCAATTACAGAACTAACAGGTCGAACTTGATGGACGCAAGTCTTTATTCGGCTTTACAAACTATGTTACTATGTTACTATGGATGGATATATTGGCGGGAAGGCTGGACAGTTGGGGGCCTGGATGGATATATTGGGGGGCAGGCTGGACACATGGGAGCCTGAATGGATATATTGGCGGGAGCTGGCTAGACACATGAGGACCTGGATGAATATATTGGCGGGGCAGTCTGGACACATGGGGGTCAGGATGGATATATGGGGGTTGCAGGTTGGACAGATGGGGGCCTGGATGGATATATTGGGGGGCAGGCTGGACACATGGGGGTCAGGATGGATATATGGGGGTTGCAGGTTGGACACATGGGGGCCAGGATGAATATATTGGGGGGGGTAGGCTGGACACATGGGAGCCAGGATAAATATATGGAGGGGGCAGACTGGACTTATTGGGGCCAGGACAAATGGGGGCCAGAAGGGATATATGGGTGGGGGTGGGGGTGGGGAACAGGATGGATGGTGAGGAGGCAAGGCTGGACACATGGGGGGGCCTGGCTGGACAAGGGACTTAATTATTGTTTGGGGGCCAGATTGAGGAAAATACATTATTAGTTTATGCTGGCGAGTGGGAAACATTATTAATTTTGGGTCCAATTAGGAACATTATTACTTCTGTAATATAATTTACTTTTTATTAAACTATTTTCCATGGGGGGGACAAAAAGGGGGTCCTGTTACTGTTCAGAGCGGCACTATGTCACTTTATTTCTTCAAGTGGTGTAGTATAGAAGTCTGGGAAAAAGTGGGAATGTTCTCCAGGAGAGATCAGTTATCGATAACTGTGTGTTATGTTCTGTAGAGATGAGAGAAGAATAATAATAATAAGAAGTTGTCGTCACTGGTTGGTGAGTCAGTGTATTACATGTACACTTACACTATATAGTATATACAGAGCTCTTGTGTATGTCACCGGTGACCACTGTATTACCTATACACTATATACAAAGCTCATATGTAAAATGTCACTGGTGGTAATAACAGTATTAGTATTGTGGTTTGAATTCATGATCAGTATTGTAGTATTTGGTCACTATGTGATGGTAATATGTGGTCTGATCATGGTGTGGCGGTATTTGTCCCTTGTATGTGGTATTATTTGGTCACTATGTGGTCCGGTCATGGTGTGGCGGTATTTGTCCCTTTTGTATGTGGTGTTATTCGGTCACTATGTGGTCCGGTCATGGTGTGGCGGTATTTGTCCCTTTTGTATGTGGTATTATTCGGTCACTATGTGGTCCGGTCATGGTGTGGCGGTATTTGTCCCTTTTGTATGTGGTGTTATTCGGTCACTATGTGGTCCGGTCATGGTGTGGCGGTATTGTCCCTTTTGTATGTGGTATTATTCGGTCACTATGTGGTCCGGTCATGGTGTGGCGGTATTTGTCCCTTTTGTATGTGGTGTTATTCGGTCACTATGTGGTCCGGTCATGGTGTGGCGGTATTTGTCCCTTTTGTATGTGGTATTATTCGGTCACTATGTGGTCCGGTCATGGTGTGGCGGTAGTTGTCCCTTTTGTATGTGATGGTATTGGTGTTGGTATAGTGGATTGTGTTGTGTATGGCATTCATTTGTTCTTGCTGATATTAACTAGGAGAAGGTTATTTCCATTAGGCCACAGCCCCACTATCAGTATTCGGTCAGTATTATTTCTCACGAGTGGGAGCCAAAACCAGGAGTGGGTGATAAATGCAGAATTGGTGACTTGTTTCTATTACACCTTTTCTCTGATTGTTCCTCACCTGGTTTTGGCTCCCACTCCTGAGAAAAAATACTGACCGAATACTGGCCAAATACTGATAGTGGGGCCGTGGCCTTAGAGATTAAATACTTGGACCAGAGCGACAGAGATGCATTTACAAGGGTTCTCCTGTGAAAACCAGTAACTACCTCCCCACAGGATAAGTGATAAGTTATAAATTGGTGGGGCTCTGACTGCTGGGACCTGCAGCATGGATGTATGCCTTAGTGCTTGTGATCCTGGATTTTTAAAGGGTTATACCCGCACTGCAATGTTTTTTAACAAAACTCCATTAATATACAGTATATGCCCAAGATTAAGTTTCTTTTTTGCACCAATCTGCTAAAACAATATTTCCGAGCAGCACACTGCTTCTTCTCAGTGCTGCAGGCATTGATAATTTTTACTGTAGTGATTGTGAACCACTATTTGACCAATATTCATTGCTACTTACAAATTTCATTTGTGGTTAGTTGGGATCTTAAACATATGATCATGCTCTCCCCTGCATGCATAGCAGAGCTGTGCATACAATAGCTGAGCTGTGCTACAGCAAGATGGTCAGGGTAATGCTGTGAGAGGGTCTGAAGAATGTTTTATTAAATAGGGTTATAGGTGCATTTGTATAATCAGTCAGTGTCATTAGATGCAAATGTAGGATTGTAAGCATAGCATAGCTGAGCTGAATTGTCAAGAGGTTTTGTTAAACAGGTTCATTAGGTACTTCCGAGCCCGCCGACAGCATTATAACAAATGGAGGATAGATCCAGTGGCAATGGAGGTATAAAGAGCGGTCATCATATAAAAATAGATTGTATGGGCACACATGATTAATCCTGTGAATAGAAAAAACTTGGACCACATTATTATTTTTTAAGTAATCCTTGAAGATGTTAGCAATGCTCCTGAAATACATAATTTATATTTGATGACTAGTACTGATCTGTCATTTTCTCTAGCTGTGTTATTTGAAGACCACAATAACTCTTTGATATCTAGTATTGTTCATTTAGATTAAGGCAGAGTACTTGTTCAATGAAGGTGTGAATAGATTGAACTTAAAATATGTTTTCCAGCATAGATTGATTTGCAAATAATTGGTATAAACCTTTAAAAGCAACACCTCATTTTTTTTGCATGAACATGCAACATAGGGACTGCAGAGTTATGCCTTCTCACCTAAGGAAAATTACCTGGATGGTGGCACCCAATCTAATATTCACCTTTAACAAGGAAACAGAGACAAACATTGGGGATCAAGAAAGGTTCACCCCAGCTTTATTTGCTTAACCATCAACACTTTAAACAAACTACTGAAAAATCCCACTCATGTCCAAATCTTGCAGGTTGTCTGAAAAGACCAAACCCCTGGCGTATGACAGGACTATAGACCATTTGTTTTACAATCCTACTCTTGTAGGAGTAAGGTAAACCAAGCGTGTAGTATAAATATACACTGTGCTATAACCAATCCCCCCTCCCCCCATGACAACCACAATGTTTGCTCTATCCCATCTTGGGGACCGGACAGAAAAATGTCCACAATTAAGATGCACCCTATCCCTGCTGTCTCCTTCCGACTCTTTGTCTTATAGCCACAACACTCAGCTGACGAATGTGCTTGGATACACGTACGTTTAAAAGTCGCCTCACTTTTTTGATAACTTCAGGATTTCGGGCCCCTTTCCAGCTTTTTCTAGGCACCATCTCCAACCCATGAAATATCCTGTTTAATCAATGCTATAAATGACTCGCCCCCTGAGCCGCGTGGGGAACCCGGAACCGGGCCTTTGGTGGGATGCTGGGGGTTGTAGTCACCGTGGTGATGACCCAGTCCCGTGGCTCAGGGTGGTCAAACCAGTGGCAGTCAATTGATATGGTTTTCATTATTGTCCGACTATGCCACCCGTGGATTGCGGTCAGGATGAACCGCCGCTGCAGGGCAGACTGCTGGGGCTGATGTTGGTGAGAAGCACAGGGATGGTATAACTCCCCACGGGAAGAGTGTAGCCCCAGGGCAATGTAGATGAATGATGGGGGTGATGGTGCGTGGGAATTTAATAACTCAGAGTCTCTGTAATGCAGTCCAGGATCTTTACTCACAGTTCATTACTCCGGCTGGCTGTAACTTCCCGTTCGCACCATGTTCACCAGGTGAGGGGGCTCGGCCAACTCTCAGATAATTTTGGAGCGCTTCACAGGACCCCCTGCTCGTGTCCTTCCTCTGGCCTGTCATACCCCACCAGTGACCACACTTCTGTCCGGCTGCCTCGGGCCTTCTCTGGGTAAACTTCGGCGCCAGTTTCCCTGACCCTATGTGGTGCCTTCCTAGCGGGTGTAGCGAGCGGTTGCACCATATAAAATGTCACAGCCTCCGGTTTCTAGTTGAGGGTAGTTCCCCGCCTCCACTAGTTTCGGGGACCGGTCTCCCCCTTGGCCTGACCCCACTACTCAAGTAGATGCGGGCGTATGGTGGCTACCAGCCGGTCCACATCCCTGGGGTCCCTTCTTTCCTCTATGTTCCTGGAACCTCCTCCGCTCCTCTTCATCTCTTCTCCTCAACTCTCTCTCTCTCTCCTTTCAGTGCTGACTGGGTCTCACAGCCTAGACCCGCGTCCGGAGCAGAGCTCCACAGAGTCCTGCTCTGTCACATCTTCTCTCTGACTGAACTGAACCGACTTCTCCTATGAACTCCACACTAACCTAAGATGGTGCCCACCTTTTGTACCTCCCTCTAGGTGCACCCAGGAACTGCTTCCTCCCTGCTCCTGCACTACCGGGTTCCCCCTTTCCTAGGTGTTCCCTCCCCCCACTCCAGCCAGGGACAGGGACTGTCGCGCTCTACTTGGAGCATATCGGTCGCCCTGCCCCCTGGACATGTGGTGCAATGCATGCAGGTGTCGGGGTCCTGGTCCACACTCCATCCTTACCTGAGAGTGAGATATCGCACATCTGGGTGAGATGCAATACCTCTGTAGCAACCGAACCCCCAGGGTGCTACATAAACTCTGTCACTTTAATCTTAGCCATATCATTTCCACCCACATGTATAACTAGAATAGTGTTATTATATTTCTTTCCTATCTGCACAATTTCCGTTAGGAGCTTTATCCATTGCATGCCATGGACCCCTCTTCAAAAACTTTGCACCATTTGTAAGAACAACTTTGGCCCACTCAGGCATTCTCTCACTCTCTCCTTTGCCCAATATGTAAACGAATGTCCTAAAATCCATATAACTGTCGGCGGACTTTGCGAAGCACCTGAAACAATAAACAAGGGAGAACTACACTTTTATACTCAAGTACTAAAAAACCCTTTTCACAAAATGTCCAATTTTATGACACTCTTGTCACGTAATCCACAACTGTGTGCCTCTGTAGCCTCCCCAATGTGGAAATAATGGTACCTGAACTAAACATCATTCAACCTCAGCTCCCTTGAGCAAACTTTGAAAACTGAAATAAATTGGAAACGTGAAAGAGGTGCGCCTGATTCATGCACCAAAAAGGCCCTACTCTCTACTCTTACCTGCGCAATATCTGATACGATCGTAAATGGACGCATACTTGACTGCAAAGATTGCAGCCAAGAACCCTTGCCAAAAGTATCAGTCTTAGCTTTCTCTACGCAAACTCGAATACTATTCTAAGGTAGAATGAGATCCTATGCTGATAAACCCTCTTTTTTCTAACTACTTCCTGGGACCAATTTCCCAACCCACAAAGCCCCTAATAAAAGGCTAACAAGAATTTGGCTTTGAACAACAAAACCTTCCACATATCCCAGCAAACCACCTCCAAGATTGCTAATAAACACAATTGCTGGGGGTCTTCTCCTTCCTCCACCCCTTAGCAATCTGCTTAACCAGATAATGTTTTGCCATGTCTCTAACCAGCCATTGAGACACACATTATTGTGACTCGTCCAAGTGCTACCTGACCAGGAATTTTGCAACTATCTTACCAATTCTTTTCTACCATCCAAAACAAGAAATTAGGGCAAGTGGCACCTTCACTCTTACAGTATAAAACTAGGTGTTTGAGCAAAGCCTATACCTGGAGAGAAGAGGAGGATTGCTTCTTGAACGCCTGTACCACTGGCATGATGTCTAACAAAAAACAAATCCTCCCGTTCACTAGAACTGAACTCCACAACTCTGCAGCCAATTCTATAGGAAACATCTCTATGACCATCAAATTTCTAGGGATACACAAAACCTGCCAAATGCTCAGGCCACTCACTGCTACACCATCTGTTACCCAGTATTGCCTAAAACCTTGACATTGAGCAAGTCCTCACTTAAACCCTCTTCCTCTTCACATAGGGCCCTGCGATTAAAAGACTGGAGGAAAGACTGCCATATCAAAAGATCTTCCTTCATTTGTTGTGTGGCTCACATAAAATGTTGAGGCTGGCTAACACCCTGGTAGACAAAGACAATCATCAGGATTACCTTGCAAGCGAAAACCAGGAGCTCTAGCAATACTTGCATTTGGTCAGGGCCGGCTCCAGGTTTTTGGGGGCCCTGGGCGAAAAAGTCTGTGGGCCCCTTTAACACATACCACAATTCATGATGCACGGATACCGCAGAGAAATATAGATATAGTACAGTGCTAAAGATTTCACTTCTTACATTACATGAGCGATATCTATTGTAAATTCCACAATAGCTTAGAAACCGGCGAATTCTCTCAACGCACAGTGCAGACCGGACACTATAGTCCTTCATACAGTATTATGCCACCACATAGTCCTCCATACAGTATTATGGGCACCACTAAGTTCTCCATACAGTATTATTGGCCCCATAAAATGCTCCATACAGAATAATGGACGCATTATAATGCTCCATACAGGATACTGACCCCCATAAAATTCTACATGCAGAATACTGGCAGGTGCCCCATATAATGCCCCATGCAGGTGCTCCATATAATGGCCCATGCCTCCTGGGCCCCGATATAATGCCCCATGCAGGTGCCCCATGCAGGTGCCCCATATAATTTCCCATGCATCCATACATAAAAAAAATCAAATACTCACCTCCTCTCTCCTCACCTGCTGCCGCTGCTCCAGACTCCTCAGCCGCGTCGCCGTCTTCCCGCTCTGCGCTGTGACTGCTGGAAAGACATCATCGCGCCCTCTGACCTAAGACGTCACAATGCAGCAGCCGCGGAAAATACAGGACCTGCTGCGGAGGCATGGAGAGAGGTAAGTATTGTGCCAGGGCCCTGAGCAAGCGGGGGGAAGGTGGGCGCGGGTGCTTGAACCGCTCTCCTGCGCTCACGGGTCCAATAGCGCACTGGGGTGCCCGGCGAGTGGGCCCCCCCGCCTGCTCAGGGCCCCGGCACTTGCCCGGGTGCGCCTGGTGCTGACGCCGGACTTGCATTTGGTGCAGCGTCACTTTACCAAACAAATAGATCTATACAAGCCAGCAGACGCAATATCTTGAGGCCACATGAAAAAACATGTCTATGTCCACAAAAAATCTGAATCAACTGAATCCATACATCAGTCCTTGACCTTGCTTGCCCAACTAACCTCCTGATTTAAAGCCAAATTTCTTCATCATAGCGTCACCAAGCAACACCCCTGTGCAGCATGTGATCTCTTAAGATAATGCCATATACATCATCAACTCTATACCCTTCTCCAGCGCTGATTAACACGTCACATGTGCTAAGGCCAGAAAGACCTGCAGTCAATTTCCAAAAGTCTTCACTACCATCAGCTTTTTATCACTGCCCTCTTAAAATTTCACTTTCACTCTTTGTCGACCATCACCTGCTCTGGTGACAAGAGGTACCAGATATCTACTGTATATATTAGACTTTCCCAATTTTATCCTTTATCTTTTCAGACAGGTAGGTACCGAGAGGAGATATATCACCATAGAACAAAGCATCTATAAATCTCAAAACTGTATTCTCACAACACCCGACAGGCAAAGTGGTTCCTCCTCCCTGCCTCCACCCAGGTCAGGCTGACTGAGCAAAGACATTGACCTTTTTTTTTTTCTACAAATTGTGACAACCAGCTTTTAAATACTGTTAAAAAATTGTTATTAACATTAAACATCTTCACTATTTCTGCCCAAGCAGAACAGCAGCCTCACCAAGGTCTTCGTTTCCCGACACTTCTGTAAGTTGATGTGGGACCCTGACTGGATTTGTGGCTGAATGCTCTGATTCCATTGTGATAGTGCAGAGGAAGTTCCACCTGGTCAACTCTTGATTGTCTCTGCGCAACTCCACGGTACCACCAAAACCCACCAGGTTGGAAGTTGTGTGATGACAGCAACGTTTTCTGGATCACCAAGCATCCAAGTATGAGGACTCCATGTGGAAATCTCTGACTGGTTTTAGGAAGCCCTTGAATCGTTAGCAATTTTTAGGGTGTCTACGCCTTTTACTCATCGCCTGTCTGCCATGCAATTTGTCTGAAAGCGGAACATTAGAGCAAGTGAACATCCATGACGAAGACCATCACTTTGTACTTAAAGCATGCTGGCTGGACCCCCCATTGTCTTATTCCACAATAAATGGGTGTAGAGGCAGAGTACTGTTTAACCCCTTACTACCTGACATGTTGCTGTGACTCCTCTCACTGCTAATCTAACTGTTACCTAAAGAAATGCAGGAAGCCTGGGACCCTCTCGCATCTAGTTCCCCAGCCTGAGAATGCCATGGCCTCTCTCCAGCTCTAACCTGCCTCCACCCACTTCTTCTCCCTGTGGGCTATTACCCTTGTTGCCACTACTCCTGTCCCTCTGCCCATACTTTAAGCGCAGCCTACCACTGAATTTCTCAATCGCTCGAATACTCCTGCCGCCTCCTCACATTTTCCGCATGTGCCTGCGGGCTGTTACCTGTCTTCTCCCGTCCAGAGTGCTCCTCAGCTGACCTGCCCTGATGTTTTTCCTCGTCTGCTGGTGCCAGGCCAACCAATCCATGTCCAGTGTTGCCCTGGGGAACGCCACCCATCTCCTGCTCCTTGTCAACAGCTCTCTGGCCCAGGAGGACTGCTGCTTTCTCCTAAAAGCCTTGAAGAACTTGGCACTCGTAGAAAGTTGCAAATTATTGTGTTTTATTTACATGTGCAATACACAGTTTAATGCATAATGTTTCAGTCAGAATAGTGTGGCACCGTTGGAGAAATGGAGACCCACTATTCTCTGAGCACATGGTTTACATTCTCTTCAACCTTGTCTAAAAGCAATCCATGCATCTGATGAAGGTCAGGGATCTGACTGAAACATTATGCATTAAACTGTGGATTGCACATGTAAATAAAACACAATAATTTGCAACTTTCTACAAGTGGCAAGTTCTTCAAGGCTAGTATATGGGATGGAACCGTACTTGAGCACCAGCCTATAGTAGGAGTCCCCATGTTTCTGTTACATAATTGATTCCTGCTAAAGGCCGACTGCCGTATTCCTGAAAGGTTGAAGGCCCTGCAATAGCTCTTCCAGCCAACCTGGAACTTCAGTTCCCATGGTTAAAAGGATCTGCAGCTTCAGTGCTTCCATAATCACCAGGCTCAATATGCACAAGTTGTGCTTCACAACCCTAAGATTGCAGAAGGCAACTGAACCTCTCCTTTCATATGCTCTAGTTTTATCCCCTAAACCACTCCCAGTATGAGCATTATTTAAAATCCAAAACAATGGCAAATGATAATTTTTCACCCCACCATAGACAACTCCCTAAAAACACTCCTCACAGCCCACAGCCCCTTTCTTATATAGTTCATAGCTGCATAAATAACACTGTACCATATGTGACAGTCACTGGAGTTATATGTGAGGGGAGGTATGTTTCGCCACGGCTGCTAGCCTTAGCAAACTGAACCTACAACTTTCCTCCAGCATGTTATATGTTGGGGGTGTTAAATCACCTAAAGGGAGTGGCTTTGTGTGAATGACATAGAGATGGGTGGGAAGTCATTCACTCTACATCCACCTCAGGGTGTGGCTGAGCAAGGTTAAATTTTTTTTTGGTGGTTGTATGTCTGAAGAGGCAAGTCTCCAGACTGGAAAGCTTCAGCTCAGGAGGAGCTGAAGCGTGGGCTATAACTTGTGCAGACGACCCCACACACATATGGACTGTGCTATCGTTTATCTTTTGTTTTGCCTTTATGCCAGAAAGGCCGTGTTTCTTTTACTGAACCTGCAGTGCTTTATGCCATTACAATAAACCTGCAGAGGAAACCGTTTCCTGAGTCTACTTCTGAAAGCAGCCGAGTGAGTCGTCCTACCACACATAGTTCAGACCCAATTAATAAGCCAAAATCGCTCACATTGGACAGCTTCAAGCTTGGTATACCTTCAAACTTTAAAGCCCTGGTAGTTTTTGGCCATGCTGTTAAATTTTAATATGTATACATCAAAATGATATGTATATGCTAAGTGGGTCATACAAATACTTTTATCATAGCAACAGTATCCAGGAGAGACTAAACTGAGAGGCCAGTACTTGTAAGATCAATTTTTTATCTCTGAGAACATAACAATAAATATGGATGTATGGATGAATACCAAGTTTTCTCTGATGTGATAGAAATATTCTCTGTGAGCTAAACTGTCTGAACTTCAGGCTAAAATGTTTCCTTGTTAGGGTAATCTGAAAACGACCTTGTCCAATCACTATAGTAGACACATTTTATATGATTGCCAACAAAATGGTAGACTTAACGGGGTTATCGAAGTTAGGTAAATTGCTGCATACAGGCAGCAATAGCCCTAAATCAATTAAATAATACCTACTCTCAATGTTTTTTTACTCTGCTTTCCCTCCCCCTCTTTCAAGAGTCATTTTTTTGGGGTGTGGGGGTTTATAACTATCTCAAATTTGTAGTTTTTGCAAGACTTTTTTTTTACATTTTTGTGGTTAAAAAAATTCAGAAGATTGTAAAAAAAAAAAAAATTTTGCTTGTATTGCCAATTTTTGAGACTCAAAACGTATTTATTGGTATGATTTTGGAATACATATCATGTGTTGATCACTCTTTTTTTGTATTTTTTTTATTTTTTTTTGGTTGAGGTGCAATGACTTAACAATTGCAATTCTTACGTTTTTTTTTTTTTTTTATGTATTATGTTAATCATATGGGTTAGTTCATTTAGATTTTCATAGACAAGACGTAGCGATACAAAATGTTTATTTTATTTTTTTACTATTTTCAGATTGGGAGAAGGAAGAGATTAAAATTGTTTTTAAAAACATTTTTATTAAATTTCACTTATTCTTTTAGTCCCTCCAGGGGACCCAAATCTGTGATCATTTACCGTAATCACTTGTACTGTATCCTGCAATACTTTAGTATATAGTAAGAATAAAGATCACCTGTTGCTGGGCATAATAGGTATTTTCTATGTCATGATCAGTTGCACAGGACAACAAATATTTGCTTATATGAATGAATTCTGTCCCTTTGTAGTTACCGTATATGCTTGGCAGTAAAATTGCCATCTGGTTTACCACCTGTACTTTAAGTGTTACATGTTATGTGTTTATAATATTAGGGCTTTAAAGACCAACAATCTCACTGACCTATAGGAAAATAAATACATATGCATAGAAAAAAATGAAATCTATGCTGCAGTTATAGATACAATTTTATGTTAAAATAAAAGGTTTCTAAAAAATATTAAAAAAAACAAAAAAAAACTTTTTCTATAACAGTATGCTTTATTTTTTAAAGAAAATATTAAGCAATAAGAAAGTACATATACAGTGGCTTGTGAACGTATTCACCCCCCTTAGCTTTTTACCTTTATTATTACATTACAACATGTGTTTAAAAAATTTTGTAATCCGATTTGTGTGATGCATCAACACTAAATAGTCTAAATTAGTGAAGTGAGAAAAATATAGGCATAAATTACATTTATGGGATCAAATAACTAACAATTGGCATGTGCATATGTATTCACCCTTTTGCTATGAAGCCCCTAAAAAATTCTGGTACAGGCATAAGTTCATGAGTTACATGCTTAGTGAAAGGAAGTCCACCTGTGCAATCTTAAGTGTCATAGTTTGTCAGTATATACTCACCTTTTCTGAAAGGCCACAGAGGCTGCAACACCATTGAGCAAGAGGTACCACTAACCAAACAACACCATGAAGACCAAGGAAATCTCCAAACAAGTCAGGGACAAAGTTGTTAATAAGTACAAGTCTGGGTTGGGCTATAAAAAAAATATTCCAATCTCTGATGATCCCCCGGAGCACCATCAAATCCATTATCATCAAATGGAAAGTACATGGTACTACAACAAACCTGTCAAGAGAGGGCCGCCCACCAAAACTCTCAGCCCAAGCGAAGAGGGCATTAATCAGAGAGGCAGCACATAGACCAAAAGTAAACCTGAAGAGCTGCAGTGTTCCCAAGCAGAGATTGGAGTATCTATCCATATGACCACAATACGTCGTACACTCCATAGAGGTGGCCTTTATGGAAGAGTGGGCAGAAAAAAGCCTTTACTTACAATTTTTGTGTGTAAGGCTCATTTTGAGTTTGCCAAAAGACATATGGAAAACTGCCTAAATGTATGGAAAAAGATGCTGTGGTCAGATGAGACCAAAATTGAATTTTTTGGCCACCAAGGTAAACGCTATGTCTGGCGCCAAACCAACACAGCTCATCACCCCAAGAACACCATCAACACAGTGAAATCTGGTGGTGGCAGCATAATGCTGTGGGGATGTTTTTCAGCAGCAGGGACAGGGAAAATGGTCTGAGTTAAGGGAAAGATGGATAGTGCAAAATACAGAGATATTCTTGAGCAAAACTTATTTCAGTCTGTCAATGATTTGAGACTGGGACGGAGGTTCACCTTCCAACAAGACAATGACCAAGCATACCGCTAAAGCAACACTTGAGTGGTTTAAAGGGAAACGTATGAATGTTTTGGAGTGGCCTAGTCAAAGAACAGACTTTAATCCAATTGAGATTCTGTGGTCAGACTTGAAAATTGCTGTCCACTAGAGTAAACCATCTAACTTGAAGGCGCTGGAGCATTTTTTGCCTTGAGGAATGGGCAAAAATCCCAGTGGCCAGATGTGGAAACCTCATAGAGACTTAACCAAAGCGACTTGCAGCTGTAATTGCCGCAAAAGGAGGCTCTACAAAGTACTGACTTTAGGGTGTGAATAGTTGTGCACACTGAAGTTTTCAGTTATTTCGTCCTATTTGTTGTTTGTTTCAGAATAAAAAGAAAACCAAATGTTCACAGTTGTAGGCATGTTCTTTACATGAACTGATGCAAACCCTCAAAAAAAAATCAATGAAATTCCAGGTTGTGAGGTAGCGAAACACGAAGAATTCCAAGGGGGGTGAACACTTTTGCAAGCCGCTGTAATTGGTATCACCACTATGGTAATAACCTGTGTTATAGAACAAATGCCTTGTTTAGCTTGTATGGTGAATGCCATTAGAAATAAATAAAAAGAATAAAATCACAATTTCTACTATCTTATTCAATTAGGCCTCCTAAAAAAAAGATCATAATCGTGATCAAAAAATACATATGTATCCCAAAATAGTGGCACTGAAAATTACAATGGTAAAATAACAAAAGCTATGGTTCTCAAAACCTGTGGCTACTAGAGCTGAATAAAATGGATCTCTGAACCCTGGTGCTACCTGTCAGTACCCTTTTGGCCTCTACTGATTATAATTCCTGGATTATTAGTAGACTGACGTCATGCATGGGTCACTTGCAATGATGCTATTGTGTCGGGCCTACCATTCAAAAGATGTGTTGGCAAGTAGCAAGATTTTTGCAGGGCTCTGGATCGGTGCCTATATATTACCAATATGGACATTTGACGAGGTTCCTGCAAGTTGCTTTTTTTTAGACAAATATTCAAAATATACTTCATATATGAACGTGGCTGGGAACCACAGAAACCCATAGAGTTCCCCCACATTGAAGAAAAAAATCATGGGGAGGTGGAGTACTCCCAAGCAATATATACAAGAAAAGGAACTATGGAGTAGCCATTAACCAGCAATATAAAATAAAAACAATAAATTTTATTTAGTAGAAATTCATATAAACAATATACTTGACATATTTGGATGATTATTATGTCAATTACAAGAGGAAAAAAGAGGGAACACCTGTTCCATAATGTATGTATCCCATGGGAACAGATGTAAGGGGGTAACAGAGGCTGTCGTGCACCTCTCCCTTACTAAACAGTTTTTGTTGTTTGTGAGTCTCTTGTTTTCTTGTGACAGTAATGTAATGAAATGTATAATGTTATTTATATTTAGTATATAGAGAAAGCACAGCACATTGCCTAGTGTTTAGTTATGAATTGATAGGAATATTGGGGTTGATAGGCAGTGGTGGGCCTACTAGTATATAGAAGATAAGGCATAGTTTAGAGCAGGGGTCCTCAAACTACGGCCCGCGGGCCACATGCGGCCCGCGGATGATTTTTATCCGCTCTCCGGCTGTGGGCGGAGGAGAGCGGTGTCAGCGCCCGCTCCCCCCCTACTTGCTCAGGGCCCCGGCAGCCGGATACTTACCTCTCCCCGTGCCTTCGCAGATCCGCTGTCTTCCTGCTGTGAGCTCCCTGTGACGTCTCAGGTCAGAGGGTGCGGTGACGTCTTTACACCGCGCCCTCTCCTGAGCCATCATAGGCAGCGCAGAGCGGGATGAGGCCGCCGATACTGGAGTCCGGACCTGAGCAGTGGCAGCAGGTGAGGAGGAGTGAGGTGAGTATTGGATTTTTTTTTTTAATGTATGGAGGCATGGGACATAATATTAGGGGTGACATCCTGCATGGGACATAATATTAGGGGTGACATCCTGCATGGGGCATTATATGGGGGAGTGACATGCTGCATGGGGCATTATATGGGAGGGTGACATCCTGAATGGGGCATTATATGGGAGGGTGACATCCTGAATGGGGCATTATATGGGGGGGGGGAGTGACATGCTGCATGGGGCATTATATGGGGGGGTGACATCCAGCATGGGGCATTATATGGGGGGTGACATCCTGAATGGGGCATTATAAAGACAGGGGAGTGATATCTTGCATGGGGCATTACTGTATATGGTGGGAGAAAGGGACATCCTGCATGGGGCATTATATGGGGGGTGACATCCAGCATGGGGCATTATAAGGGGGGGAACAGCCTGCATGGGGCATTATAAGGGGGGGAACAGCCTGCATGGGGCATTATAAGGGAGAAACAGCCTGCCTATTGGGGACATTTACCTCCCCATTGAGGACCTATGCTGCCTATTGGGGACATTTACCTGCCTATTGGGGACCTATGCTGCCTATTGGGGACATTTACCTGCCCATTGAGGACCTATGCTGCCTATTGGGGACATTAACCTGCCTATTGGGGACCTGTGCTGCCTATTGAGGACCTATGCTGCCTATTGGGGACATTTACCTGCCTATTGGGGACTTATGCTGCCTATTGAGGACCTATGCTGCCTATTGGGGACATTTACCTGCCCATTGAGGACCTATGCTGCCTATTGGGGACATTTACCTGCCTGTTGGGGACCTATGCTGCCTATTGGGGACCTATGCTGCCTATTGAGGACCTATGCTGCCCATTGAGGACCTATGCTGCCTATTGGGGACATTTACCTGCCTATTGGGGACCTATGCTGCCTATTGAGGACCTATGCTGCCTATTGGGGACATTTACCTGCCTATTGGGGACCTATGCTGCCTATTGAGGACCTATGCTGCCTATTGGGGACATTTACCTGCCCATTGAGGACCTATGCTGCCTATTGGGGACATTTACCTGCCTATTGGGGACCTATGCTGCCTATTGAGGACCTATGCTGCCCATTGAGGACCTATGCTGCCTATTGGGGACATTTACCTGCCTATTGGGGACCTATGCTGCCTATTGAGGACCTATGCTGCCTATTGGGGACATTTACCTGCCCATTGAGGACCTATGCTGCCTACTGAGGACATTTACCTGCCTATTGAGGACCTATGCTGCCTATTGGGGACATTTACTTGCCTATTGGGGATATTTACCTGCCTATTGGGGACCTATGCTGCCTATTGGGGATATTTACCTGCCTATTGGGGACCTATGCTGCCTATTGGGGACCTATGCTGCCTATTGAAATACCGGTTGATTTAACTTTACTTGTTCTTCATTTTAAATATTGTATTTGTTCCTGTATTGGTTTTTTTTGCTTCAAAATAAGATATGTGCAGTGTGCATAGGAATTTGTTCATAGTTTTTTTTAAAAACTATATTCCGGCCCTCCAATGGTCTGAGGGACCGTGAACTGGCCCCCTGTTTAAAAAGTTTGAGGACCCCTGGTTTAGAGTATAGGAAGTTTAGTGTACGTTATTAGTGGGTGAATACGGCAGTTCATTGGTGAAGGGAGAAGGTTGCCCAGCGACCGGCGGAGACGGTTGCTGATTGGTCCCGTTAAAAAAGGGGGAGGAGTTTGGGCCAGAGGGGAGCAACGGTTATTCCTTTCAGGGATCAGTTCAGTTAGAGTTGTAGTTGCTTTTGGTAACGTTTAAGTCTGTGCTGGAGGAAGACTGAGGAGAAGTTCAGGGCCCTGAGGGGCTGAAGGTAAATAGAGATACAGATGGATGATGGAAAAAGAGTTAGGCAGCTTGGGGAATGATAAAGCTGACAACTCTGAGGAAAATTCCCTAAACGTCCGAGGCCTGTAGAAGGACTGATGGAGCCAGTCTTCACAACTCCCAAAGAGGGAAGAACGGACGGGGACATACCTGAGGAGAGTAGGACCGTGTTCTGGAAAGCTGTGGTACTGGGAAAACTAACTCTGAGGATAGGACAGGAAGGGACAGTAGAGGAAGCTGAAACTATAATTGTGATGTCCCAAAAGACTGTATTAATGACCATAACTGAACTGAAGAAAATTAAGTAAAGTTGTTTTTTTATATAAAAGAGACTGTGTGACAGTGATTGCTTGCCTTCAACTACTGGGACTCCTAAAGAAGACGGAGGAACAACAAGGGATTGTGAGTGTTGTGCACTACATGCAAATCACAATACAACACGGACATTATCTTTTAATTGTGGGCAGTCAGGGTAAGCATATACCACAACAGCAGTTCCTCGCCACTACTACCACCCTGCACCCCTCATACAGAGACCAATAGGTATAAACAGGGTGGGTAAAATTAAATACAAAGTTCAAATAGTATAGTCTGCCAGAAAATAGCCACTAACCATGTTAATGTGGATCAACCTATGGTGTCTCAAAATAACCAGTCAAACCACTGAAGTACCCTCAAGAGTAGTGATGAGCGAACGTGCTCGCCACTGCTTGGTACTCGCCTGAGCATCACTATGCTCGACTAGCTTGGCGCTCGGCGAGTATTTCCAGGTTGCTTGGACGGGAACTCGGGTCCCCTCCCTGCATATTTGGCTCTCTTTACAGTGATTGGCTGGAAACACAGCATCATCAGGTGTATGTAAAACCGGGCGCCGCCATGCTCGTCACAGTGTACCCCAGAATCAGGCAGAGTAGGGAGAGCTGCTGATTCATAGTTAGTATAGGTATTCCACAACATATATATATATATATATATCAGTTTAGATCTAATATTTTCATTGTTAAGACGTATCTTGGCCATATGGAGTGCTGCTGCATTCTTTTGATATATTTTATAGTTACGGCAGCTGGCACCAGTTCACACTAGGAGGTGCTGGTCGGTTTCTCTGGTTTGTATTACTATAAGGGGGTGTAACTGCCTCTTGCATGATTCTGCACTCTCCCCATTAACCAGCAGGTGTTGTATAAACAGCTCTGCTTGCCCTTTAAATGTAGGTGTTTTTAGCCCAGAAGAAGACATGTTTGTCCGTTTAGTTGTAGGCTTGTAGCCCAAAAGTGGCATGTTAGACAGAGTAGTTACACATCAGGGGGAGGTTACCTTGCCGTGGTTGATGGGCACACATGAATTGGCCAATTTATGCGCTAAAAACCTTCATTGTTTGTAAGTACTTGTTGCTAAGCAAAACAGTTTAGATCTAATATTTTCATTATTTTCATTGTTAAGACGTATCTTGGCCATATGGAGTGCTGCTACATTCTTTTATATGCTAATGAACTAACAGTCCTTCTGAGGACTAATCCAGCTGCATATATTTAGTGGTAATAGCAGGAGGCAGGCAGGCAGTGTATGAGGCAGACTGCAGTGCATGATACAGCACAAGAGGGTCCATTGAACGTCCTGTTAGTATAGGTATTCAACAACATATATATCTATCCATCTGAACTAACAGTCCTTCTGAGGACTAATCCAGCTGCATATATTCAGTGGTGATAGCAGGAATTAGTCACGGGTGTGTCAGAGGTGACAGACAGTCGCCCTGCAGTGGGTTGCAGGAGATCTCTACGTTTGGCATTGCAGACAGCTTCCTAGATAAGAGGCTGTCTTTAGAACCGAGCGGCTACCTCTCTCTTGCTAATTAGCTCTCTGGCCTGGGTGTTGCTGGCTATATCCATTTCTACTTGTGAAGCTTAGCAAGAGCAGTACTTCGTCCTCTCTGGAGCTTGAGGCCTTGTGCTTATTTGAAGTTCATCTAAATCTATTTCCCCTGTTTTGTCCACCCTTGTTGTCTATAGAGTTTAGTGGAGGTTGACTAGTGCTCATCTCCTTCCATCCCTAGCCGTAGCCTTACGCCAGGGAAAGTAGGGCGAGGCAGTGTGCAGCGATTGCTGAGGAGGCAATATAGGGACGCTAGTTGAGACAAGGTGACACTAGACCAGAGTAGGAGGTCTCTACTTCCCCCCTTTCCCTAGTGTCTGGGCTCCCTTTCCCTTTTCCCTCTGTGTTGCACTAAGTCTTCCCCACACCTGGCGTGATATTATAGCCGGCCAAGCACGTTTTTAACCACTTCGCACCAGAGCCTGTTTTTGCCTTCGTGACCGGGCCAATTTTTTCAATTCTGACCACTGTCACTTTATGAAGCAATTACTCTGGAACGCTTCAATGGATTCCCCTGATTCTCAGATTGTTTTTTCGTGACATATTGTACTTCATGATAGTGGTAAAATTTCTTCGATATCACTTGCGTTTATTTGTGAAAAAATCGGAAATTTGGCGAAAATTTTGAAAATTTAGCAATTTTCAAACTTTGAATTTTCATGCCCTTAAATCAGAGAGATATGTCACACAAAATAGTTAATAAATAACATTTCCCACATGTCTACTTTACATCAGCACAATTTTGGAACCAAAATTTTTTTTTGTTAGGGAGCTATAAGGGTTAAAAGTTGACCAGCGATTTCTCATTTTTCCAACAAAATTTACAAAAATATTTTTTTAGGGACCACATCATATTTGAAGTCACTTTGAGGGGTCTTTATGACAGAAAATACCCAAAAGTGACACCGTTCTAAAAACTGCACCCCTCAAGGTGCTCAAAACCACATTCAAGAACTTTATTAACCCTTAAGGTGCTTCACAGGAATTTTTGGAATGTGGAAGAAAAAAATTAACATTTTAACTTTTTTCATAAAAATGTTACTTTAGACCCATTTTTTTTTATTTTCACAGGGGTAACAGGAAAAAATGGAATACACAATTTGAAGTGCAATTTCTCATGAGCGCGCTGATACCCCATATGTGAGGGAAAACCACTGTTTGGGCGCACTGCAGCGTTCGGAAGGGAAGGAGCGCCATTTGACTTTTTGAATGTAAAATTTGTCTGAATAATTAGCAGACGCCATGTTGCGTTTGGAGAGCCCCTGATGTTCCTAAACAGTGGAAACCCCCCACAAGTGACACCATTTTGGAAACTAGACCCCTTAGGGAACTTATCTAGATGTGTGGTGAGCACCTTGAACCCCAAGGTGCTTCACAGAAGTTTATAATAATCAGCTGTAAAAATAACATTTTCACATTTTTCCCGCAAAAACGTTTTTCATCCCTTAATTTTGCATTATCATAAGGGTAATAGGATAAATTGCACCATGAAATTTGTTGTGCAATTTCTCCTGAACACGCTGATACCCCATATGTGGAGGCAAACCACTGTTTGGGCGCACGGCAGGGCTCGGAAGGGAAGGAGCGCCATTTGACTTTTTGAATGTAAAATTTGTTTGAATAATTAGCGGACGCCATGTTGCATTTGGGGAGCCCCTGATGTGCCTAAACAGTGGAAACCCCCCACAAGTGACACCATTTTGGAAACTATACCCCTCAGGGAACTTATCTAGATGTGTGGTGAGCACCTTGCACCCCCAGCTGCTTCACAGAAGTTTATAATATTGAGCCATAAAAATAAAATTTTCACATTTTTCCCACAAAAATTTTTTCTCATTCCCTAATTTTGTATTATCATAAGGGTAACAGGATAAATTGCGCCGTGAAATTTGTTGTTCAATTTCTCCTGAACACGCCGATACCCCATATGTGGGGGAAAACCACTGCTTTGGTGTACGGCAGGGTTCGGAAGAGAAAGGAGCGCTATGTTGGCTGGGATAGGCAGCAGACACCATGTCACATTTGAAGAGTCGCTGACATACCGAAACAGCAGAAATCCCCACAAGTGAACGCATTTAGTAAACTACACCTCTCAAGGAATTCATCTAGGAAAGTAGTGAGTATTTTTTAATTTTTAAATTTATACCATTGGGCAGTGAAAAAAGCATAATTATATTTTTACCACAAAAAAATGTTTTACCCTCAGATTTTAGATTTTCACACAGGGCAATGGGTAAAAATGGTGCCGAAATGTGTCACACAATTTCTTCTAAAAGTGGCAATACCCCATATGTGACTGTATTGTACCGCTCAGCCATACGGCGAGATCTGGGGGGGACGGAGTGCTATTTGACAATTGGAGAACAAATTATTGTAAAATAGGCATTTGGATTTGGGAGCACAAAATTTTCTGAATTTCTTTTGGGGGGCAAGGGCCATTTCGCTTTTCCAGAGCCTTTCTGCTACCAGTAACTTGGAAGTCCCTTATATTTTTAACAGATGACGGACCTGAGTGGGGACTAGCTTTTTTTGAGGACTGAGTTGAAGCTTTTATTGGGAACATTTTACGTAACATTTATCCGGCGCTCGAGGCTGAGCACTTACATCGGGGTTTCCATCTAAATTTCCAAGTGATGTAATTCAGATGAAACCCCTGCGGGATCCATTCACTGTAATGAGGCAGCAGAGTTACTCTGGACTCCGTCTGGCCTCTGTTTAGCGGTGCCCTTTTTTTCAGAAGTGCACAAAACTGTGGCCAACCGCACTTTTATGCACGCCTAAAACAAATGACACCGTGGGATCACAGGCCAGACGGCATCCACAGTGGCCTATATCTGCCTCATTACAGGGAATCTTCCATCATGGGTTCCGGCTGAATCACATATTTCATAGATTTACACGGAAACTCTGGCGTAAGTGCTCAGCGCAGACGCAGGATAAATGTGAGCAGAGCCTTACTGCGATCTTTGGGAGACATAATAAAAAAATCAGTGGCAGGTGAAGAATTGGTTTTATTTATTTTTTTACGCCGTTCTTAGTGTGATATAACTGATTAGATTACTTTATTCTTCGGGTCGGTGCGATTACAGAGATACCAGATTGATATCGGGTTTTTATGATTGACAGCTGTCACACACTAAGAGACGCTTTTTTTTTGCAAAATCTAGTTTTTGCATCGCCATATTTTGAGAGCTATAATTTTTCCATATTTCGGCCGACAGAGTCATGTTATGGCTTGTTTTTTGCGGGACGAGTTGACATTTTTATTGGTACCCTTTTTGGGTACGTGACATTTTTTGATCGCTTTCTATTCCGTTTTTTGGGAGGTAAAATTAACAAAAACCAACAATTCAGGAATTGTTTTTTGAGGTTTATTTTTATGCCGTTCTGCGTGTGGTGAAAGTGATCAGGCAGCGTTATTCTTCGGGTCAGTACGTTTACAGAGATACTACACTTACTGTATATTTATTTTATGTTTTGGCGCTTTTACACAATAAAACTATTTTATAGAAAAAATATTTTTTTTGCATTGCTTTATTCTGAGCGCTATAACTTTTTTATTTTTTGGCTGATGGAGCTGTATGGCGGCTTGTTTTTTGCGGAACAAGATGACGTTTTCAGCGGTACTATTTTTATTTCCATTTTGCTTTTTGATCGCATTTTTTTCCACTTTTTGTTTGGCAATATGAGGAAAAAGCATAGTTTTTTGCTCCTTTTTTTATTTATTTTTATTACGGTGTGCACAGAAAGAGTTAATTAGTGTGACCGTTTTATAGCTCGGGTTGTTTCGGATGCGGCAATACCAAATATGTGTACTTTTTTTATTTTTGCATAAATATATGGATTTATCGGTTTAATATTTTATTTATTTATTTTTAGTTATTTTGTATTTTTTTTTTAACAGTTTCAAAACATTTTTTTTTACATTTTTACTTAGTCCCTGTATGGGACAATAATTTTTATTTTTCTGATCTCTGATCTCATGTAATGCAATGGACATGTATTACATTATATGAGATCTTCACTGACTGTTTCACAGTCTCCTGCCTGGCATCAGCTGCAGGCTGAAGCCAGGCAGGAAGGACACCATATATGGCAGAGCTGGAGGCGGTCATGTGACCTCCAGCTGCCATAGCAACGCCAGGTCCTGAAAGGAATCAAGGGGTCATCGGAGAGGTAAGTGGACGACCCCCTCTCCTCCTGCTGTCTTCTATATGCCGCGATCACTATAGATCGCGGCATATAGAAGACAGCAAAGGGTTAACATCACTGGGACCTGATCCAATCAGGTCCCGATGATGATCCCTGTCAGTGCTATCGCTCTGCACCGCTCCCGCAGCGCTTGCAGGACCCTGTGGGTCCTGAGTGCTGCGGGACCACCCACCGTTTTTAACCGTCGGCGCTGCACAGAGCCCAGCAAGCGCCGACGTTTATCTACAGTGGGCGGTCGGGAAGCGGTTAAAAAAAAAAAAAAAAGGAACTATAATTTTTTTTTTCCTTTGTGTGTTTTGGGTGTGCACCTTTTTTTTCCTTTCTTCCTTTGGTATGGGTTCAGTTGCAGAGCTCGCAGAGCAGTTCCGCTGTCTGTCTCTGGAGGTGAATGACCTCCACTGCGAGGTTAAGCAGCAGCGTCAGCAGATACAGGTCGCCAATATGGGGGTCTCTGCAGGTAGGCCTGTCCAGCCTGAACCCAAGGTTGCCCTTCCGGACAGGTTTTCAGGAGGTAGGGACAAGTTTTTTGTGTTTAAGGAGGCATGCAAATTGTATTTTAAACTTCGTCCCTACTCCTCCGGTAATGAGGAGCATGGGTTGGTATTGTGATCTCTCTATTGCAGGACGATCCTCAGTCATGGGCGTTTTCGTTACTGCAGGACTCTGTTTGTCTCCAATCTGTGGAGGTTTTTTTTTGGAGCTCTGACCCTCATCTATGATGACTGAGTCACCTTGGCTGAGTCTAGGCTATGTTGTCTTCAGCAGGGGATTCGGTCAGTGGAAACATACAGTTCGGAATTCTGTATGGGCAACGTATTTCAAATGGAATGACTCAGCCCTTAAAAGTCAATTTTGTGAGGGGCTTACTGAAAGGTTGAAAGATGCCTTGGCTGTATATGAAACTCCTCAGTCCTTGGAGGCTGCCATGTCTTTGGCCATACGTCTTGATAGACGCCTTCGGGATATACGGGTGCGACCACCTTCTTCGGGGCCTTCTTGCCGGGGTTGTGTACCTCTGCCAGGGGAGCAGTCTGGGTGTGAACCAGTACTGGGGGAGGTGAAGGAACCCATATAGTTAGGGGGTGTCTCTACATCATACATCTACCCGAAGATTCGCAAGAAAAAAGGCATTTGTTTTTTTTGTGGGAAAAAGGGACACTTTGGTGGGACCTGTGCTTCAATTCCTAAACAAAAGGAGACTCTATTAACTCTTGGTAGTCTGGAGTTGAATAAACAAGGGGTGCATTTGTGGCCAAACTGCAGTTCCTGCTTTGTCCTGACAGCAGAGGTGGTGCTAGAGAGCAAAACCGGAAACATTTCTGTGTTTGTTGACATTGGAGCTCGAGTCAGCATGGTTGATGCTGAGTTTGTGAAAACTCATGGTCTTGCTTGCTGTGCTTTAGCTGAACCTATTCCCATCTTTGCCATTGACTCGGCATCACTTGCACAGAAAACATTTACTCAGATTGTACATAATGTAAAACTGAGGGTGGGGGTCAGTTCATTCTGAAATCATCCCTTGCTATGTTCTGGAAAATCTTTCTACTCCAATTGTCTTGGGTATACCTTGGCTTAAAAAAAACGGATTGTTGTTCCAGCGGCTGGCAAAATAATTCTTTCTTTATTATTCGTCCATTGAAAACTTGCAAAAATTACAATGGTTGCATGGTTGCATAGACAGGGCAGGGGAGCAAGACTCGTTTCAAATGCTCACTTGCGTTCTTTAACACAGCTAAGCTGTTGAAGAACACAGTTTCAATGGACGAAAAATAAAGAAAGAATTATTTTACCAGACGCTGGAACAACAATCCTTTTTTTTTTAGCATATTCTGGTGTCGATCCATCTGGTTCCGTGCAAGCTGGATTAGAAGAACTGGGTGAGCTGGCTTTCCTTTTACGATACATTGGCTTGTTAAACATAATCCGTTGGTGAATTGGCAAACCGGGGAGATTATTGAATGGGGAGATTACTGCCATGAGAACTGTTTAGATATTTCCATTGCTACTGTCTCTACGGAAATATTACCTGTTTTTCTGTCTGGTTTTGAGGACGTTTTTTCTGAAAAGGGGTGTCAGGATTTGCCTCCTCATCGTGCTTATGACTGTCCTATTAACCTGACCCCCGGAGCTAAACTACCGAAGTCCAGATTGTATAATCTTTCTGGCCCTGAGAGACAAGCCAAGAAGGATTTCATTGCGGAAAGTCTGGAGAGGGGGCATATTAGACCCTCATCTCCACCCATGGCGGCAGGGTTCTTCTTTGTGAAGAAAAAAGATGGCAGTCTATGTCCCTGTTTAGATTTCCGGGAATTAAATTAAATTACCATCCGTGATCAATGTCCTCTTCCTCTGATTACTGATTTGTTCAGCCAGGTTGTGGGAGCTAAGGTATTCTCCAAGTTGGATTTAAGGGGAGCCTACAATCTGGTTAGAATCAGAGAAGGGGACGAATGGAAGACAGCGTTCAATACCCTAGGAAGGACATTTCGAAAGTCTGGTTATGCCTTTTGGTTTGACCAATGCACTTGCGATATTCCAGCATTTCATAAATTATATTTTGCATCATTTGGTGGTGAGGTTTGTGGTGGTCTATCTGGATGATATTTTGGCTTATTCACCTGATTTTGAGGTTCATCGGGGGCATGTTAAGCAGGTGCTTCAGATATTAAGGGATAACAAACTTTATGCCAAACTTGAAAAATGTGTTTTTGCTGTTCAGGAGGTGCAGTTTTTGGGGTTCTCGTTGTCATCTTCAGGTTTTCAGATGGATCTGGAGAAGATCCATGCAGTTCTTGACTGGGAACATCCCGATAACTTGAAGGTTCTACAACTTTTTATGGGCTTTACTAATTTTTACAGGAAATTCATCCAAAATTACTCTATTATAGTGAAACCCCTTACTGACATGACTAAGACGGGGTCTGTCTGATTTTTCCAAATGGTCGTATGCTTCCCTCCAGGCTTTTTCTTCCTTAAAGAATCATTTTGCCACTGCACCTATACTCAGTCAACCTAATGTTTCTCAAGACTTTATTGTGGAGTTCGATGTTTCGGATGTCAGGGTTGGGGCTGTGTTGTCTCAGGGTTCGTCCCCTGGTAAATGGTGTCCATGCGCCTTCTTTTCTAAAAAATTGTCTTCGGCTAAGAGAAATTATGACATGGGTAATAGGGAACTTTTGGCGATCAAATTAGCGTTCAAGGAATGGTGACATTGGTTGGAGGGGGCTGTCCATCCTATTACTGTTATTACTGACCATAAGAACCTGCCTTATCTCCAGTCAGTTAAATGTCTCAACCATATGCAAACCAGATGGTCCCTGTTTTTTACTAAGTTCAATTTTGTTGTCACTTTTCGTCCAGAGGTCAAAAATGTCAAGGCTGATGCTTTGTCCCGGAGCTTCCCTGGTGGTGGTGACCATGGGAACCCTTCCCTGATATTACAGAAAGGGGTAGTCATTTTGGCTCTTTATCCTGAACTGGAGGGTGAGGTGTTGGAAGCTCAGAGGGATGCCCCTGCCTCCTGCCTTTCAGGAAAGTTATTTGTACCATCTAATAAGCGCCGCAAAATAATCAAGGAACATCATAACTCTGTGCTTACTGGGCATCCAGGTGGTAAGGCAACCGCGGACCTCCTCTCTCGTCATTTTTGGTGGCCGGGGTTGCATCGGGATGTAATTGAACATGTAGCTGCTTGTAGTATTTGCGCGCGTTCTAAGGTTTTGCATACCCATCTGTCTGGTACTCTTCTTCCACTACTTATCCCTAGTAGGTCATGAACACATTTGTCCATGGATTTTTTTACTGACCTACCGGTTTCTGCAGGCACTTTGTCGCATTACCTGCACTTCCCAATGCCAAGACACTTGCTCAGGTGTTCATAAATGAGATTGTGAAGCTTCTTGGGGTTCCCTCCGATGTGGTGTCTGATCGGGGGACCCAGTTTGTTTCCAAGTTCTGGAAGGCACTCTGTTCTTGACAGGGGGTGCAGCTGTCCTTTTCCTCTGCCTTCCACCCTCAGTCGAATGGTCAGACCGAGCGTGTTAATCAGAACTTGGAGACATACCTCAGGTGTTTCGTCTCTGAAAATCAGGAGGATTGGGCATCCTACTTACCGCTGGCAGAATTTGCCATCAATAATCATCATCAAGAATCCACTGGCAGATCACCGTTCTTCAGTATATACGGTTATCATCCACAGTTTGGTACCTTAAGTGGGGGAGGAGCTTCAGGAGTTCCTGAGGAGGAACAGTTTGCTTCGTCGCTCTCCTCGGTATGGCAGGGTGTTCTGTTTAATTTAAAGACTATGGGAGACAGGTATAAAGGTATGGCTGACAGAAAAAGCTTGCCAGGTCCGGACCTGAATGTGAATGAGTTTTTGTGGTTGTCTACCAGGAATGTAAGATTGAAAGTTCCTTCTTGGAAGCTGGGAACTAGGTTTGTTGGTCTCTATAAAATAACCGCCGTCATTAACCCAGCAGCGTTTTGTCTTGAACTTCCTCAGGCCCTTAAGGTCCACAATGTGTTCCACAGGTCCTTACTCAAAAGGTATGTGGAACCTCTTGAGCCCTCACCTCTACCACCGCCCCCAGTAATGGTTGATGGTAATCTGCAGTTCCAGATTTCAAGGATTGTAGATTCTCGTCTCCAACATCGTTCTCGATGCACTGTACTTGGTGCACTGGAAAGGCTATGGTCCAGAGGAAAGGACGTGGGTTTCAGCATCAGAGGTGAACGCTCCCAGATTGTTTCGCTCATTCCACACCTCTTTTCCTGAGAAACCCGGTCCTGAGTGTCCAGAGGCCACTCATAGAGGGGGGGGAGAGACTGTCACGGGTGTGTCAGAGGTGACAGACAGTCGCCCTGTAGAGGGTTGCAGGATATCTCTACGTTTGGCATTGCAGACAGCTTCCTAGATAAGAGGCTGTCTTTAGGACCGAGCGGCTACCTCTCTCTTGCTAATTAGCTCTCTGGCCTGGGTGTATATATACCTGGTGTCTCTGAGAGGAAGTCGCCGGCTATATCCATTTCTACTTGTGAAGCTTAGCAGGAGCAGTACTTTGTCCTCTCTGGAGCTTGAGGCCATGTGCTTATTTGGAGTTCATCTAAAGCTAAGCCATTTCTCCTGTTTTGTCCACCCTTGTTGTCTATAGAGTTTGGTGGAGGTTGACTAGTGCTCATCTCCTTCCATCCCTAGACGTAGCCTTACGCAAGGGAGAGTAGGGCGAGGCACATGTGCGGCGATTGCTGAGGAGGCAATATAGGAACTCTAGTTGAGATAGGGTGACGCTAGACCAGACTAGGAGGTCTCCACTTCCCCCCTTTCCCTAGTGTCTGGGCTCCATTTCCCTTTTCCCTCTGTGTTGCAGAGTCTTCCCCACACCAGGCGTGACAGAATTAGGCAGGCAGGCAGCGTATGTGGCAGACTGCAGTGCATATAGTGCAAGAGGGTCCATTGAATGTTCCTGCTGCTGCTGTTCTTACAGATATTTGTAAACATAGCCCCAGATATCAGGGGCCAGGGAAAAAAAATTTTGATCTTAATCCTGGTTATTTGCTTAAGAAGCAATCCAGAGTACACCATTTTTCTGCTCCATTTGCTTGTTCTCACTGCAGAATAAAGCCAGATCTGTTCTATATTTCATCGATAAAATTCCAGAAATTTAAACTGAACGTGGAAAATATTGGCCTCCTTTTCCATTCTGTTGCAGTGTGTCGGTCAAGCTATTTACACAAGGTGTCTGTGAAGGATAGTATTAGCAAATTACAGGTCTGCTATTTACAGCCGTGGTTCTCTGTCAGACATAACACCTATAAGAGGGTTGCAAAATCTGACCTTTCTTCCATTTTCATTCCGTTGCAGTGTGTCAGTCAAGCTATTCACACTAGGTGTCTGTGAAGGATAGTATTAGCAAATTACAGGCCTGCTATTTAAAATCGTGGTTCTCTGTCAGACATAACACCTATAAGAGGGTTGCAAAATCTGACATTTCTCGTGAACGTGGAAAATATTGTCCTCTATTAAAAATGGGCAAGGTGCGTGGCAAGGGACGGGGAAGTGGACGTGATAGTGATGGTGCATGCAGAGTCCGAGGACGTGGGCAAGCTGAAATTGTGCCACAACAAACACCCACATCTTGTCGCTTGACCTTCCTGTCCCAATTAATAGGAGACCGCAGAACACCACTACTGAACACAGAGCAGTGTCAAAAGGTTATTGGTTGGATAGCAGATAACGCTTCCAGTCACTTAGCCACCACCACCACCACAGTCTTCCACACAGTCAAGTCTCAGTAGCCGTGAGTTTGGACCGCATATTCCTCACTCTGATCTTCCTTCCTCCCACCATGCCGAGTGCCCAGAGACAACTGATCCCACACTTGGACACTCAGAAGAGCTGTTCACTTTTCCATTTGTAGATTCGGGCCTCTCGCCCGGCCAGCTTCAAGCGAGTCAAGAGGAGAACGCGATGCCCAAATATTTGAGCAGCCACGGTCACATGAAGGCAACGGTGGGAAAGTGCAATTAATGTCTCAAGAGGTAGATGATGATGAGACACAATTGCCAGTAAGTCAGGAGAAGGACCAGGGTGCGGAAGTGGAAGACGAGGTGGTGGATGATATAGTAACTGACCCAACTTGGCAGGCGGACATACAGAGCGAGGACAGCAGCACACATGGGAAGGGAGGCGTAGCACCACAACAGGCAGGAAGAAGCAGCGTGGTGGCCGCAGACACAAGGCAAGTTGCCAGTACAACTGTTAGGTCTTCCCGAGTCTGGTTATTTTTTAAAGACTCTGCAGATAATCCCAAACAGACCATTTGAACCACCTGTCAGGCCAGCATCAGCAGGGGTAGCAAAACTAGCAGCCTGACCACCACCAGCATGATCAGGCACATGGCAGCAAAGCACCTGACTAAGTGGGCTGAACCCCAGGGTCCAGCAATAGTGTCTGCGGGTGACACCACTGCTCGTTCCCCTGTCCATGGCGCATGCCAAGATGCCTCCTGCCCTGCACCTGTCGTTGCACACTCTCAACTAGCATCATCAGCAAGCACGTCCACGTCCTTGTCCCAGCGCAGCATTCAGTAGTCCCTACCTCAGTCCTTGGAACACAAGCGCAAATATGCAGCCAATGCCCCACAGGCCACACTGCTAAATTCACACATTTTGCGAATGCTTGCGCTCGAAATATTGCCTTTTAGGCTCATGGAGACAGAAGCTTTCCGCAACCTAATGGCGGCAGCCGTCCCTCGGTGCTCGGTCCCTAGCTGCCACTATTTCTTCCGGTGTGCCATCCCTGCATTACACGAGCACGTGTCCCACATTAGACGTGCCCTCTACAACGCAGTTACTGGGAAAGTCTACTTAACCACGGAGACGTGAACAAGTACTTGTGGGCAGGGACGGTACATCTCACTGACGGCACACTGGGATAATATAGTGGAAGCCGGGACCCAGTCGGACCTTGGGACAAAACACGTCCTCTCGACGCTGAGGATTGCGGGCCCTGTGTCAATCAGGGTTGCCCCCACATTCTGCAGCTCCTGCACCTCCTCCTCTTCAGCCTCCATCTCCGAAATGACCACATCAGTCGCAAGCTGGAAGCACTGCAGCACTGCCTCTGCTAAGATGCAACAAGCTGTGCTGAACCTAATATGCTTAAATGACAAACCGCACAATGCTGAAGAGTTGTGGACAGCTCTGAAACAGCAGGCAGATCTGTGGCTGACACCGCTGAACCTACAGCCAGGCATGGTCGTTTGTGACAATGGCCGGAACCTGGTGGCAGCTCTGAGGCGAGGCGAGCTCACACACGTTCCATGCCTGGGCCATGTGCTTAACCTCGTGGTTCAGCGGTTTCTCAAAACCTACCCGGATCTGTCGGATCTGCTTGTCAAAGTACGCCGCCTGTGTGCCCATTTTAGAAAGTCAGCTACAGCTTTTACCGCCCTTGCCGTGCTTCAGCAGCGTTTGCAGCTTCCAGCTCACCGACTGATCTGCAATGTCCCCATGCATTGTAACTCTACATTGCAGATGTTGGGAAGGATTTGTGAGCAGAAGAGGGCAGTAGTTGACTACCAGCATCAACAAGGCCGTCGGTATTCAGGTCAAACTCCACACATAAGACCTCAGGAGTGGACATGGATGTCAGACATATGTACCATCCTCCAAAACTTTGAGGACTCCACAAAGATGGTGAGTGGCGATGATGCCATAATTAGCGTCACCATCCCACTTCTCTGTCTTCTGAAATGCTCTCTGCTCACAATTAAAGAGGATGCATTGCAGGCGGAGCACGATGAGATGGAGCAAGGAACCATACAGGGTGATTCCACACAGCCCAGCCTCATCTCATTCCAACATGGATTGGGTGACAATGAGGAAGAGGAGGAGGATGAGGAAGAACAGGAGCTAGTTTCCTGCGCTATAGACGGTACTACCTGCTCAACTGTCATACTGTCTGTTCGGGGTGGATGGCCTGAGGACAGGGAGGAGGAGGAAGAGGATGAGGAGGAGAGCATGGTCAGTCGTCCTCTTGGTGAGGACATGGAAGTCTTGCCTCTTTGCAGTCTGGCACACATGGCTGAGTTTATGTTACGCTGCCTTTCCCGTAGACCTCACGTTGTCCAAATTTTGTGTGACAGTCATTATTGGTTGGTGACACTTCTGGACCCACGCTACAAGGAGAACTTTCCATCTCTTATTCCCTTCTAGGACAGGCCTAATAAAATGGGGCAGTACGAGAAGGCCCTTGTTGCAGAATTATTAAAAAATTCCCCTCTGAAAACACTGGCGGCAGAGATCACAGTTCGTTGGACAACCAAGGAGTACAGGCGAGAGAGACACAAATGCAATCGAGCAGAGGCAGAGGAACACCGTCAAAGTTCTGGGACAGTTTTCTCAGACCCTCCCATCGCATAAGCCCTGATGCGCGGTGTACAGGAACAGGAACTGGGGTAGCGTGAGGTTCAACTGTTCCTGTACACCGTGGCTAAGTCTCAATAGACCTCCACTGGTATCTCCTCTGTTTTTCACAGTGGTTTATATTTGAAAACATTGGGTCGGTATTTTAGTGGTTGTACAGATCATCCTGAGACACTATAGGATGTACATCATGGGCAAATTTGCATAAACCTCCACTTGTATCCCTTCTTCTTTCTTTTTTCCATATTGGGATATATTGAAAGCTCTTGAGGGTTCTTTAGTGGTTTGACTGGCTATTTTGAGACACCATAGGTTGATCCACATGGTTGGTGGGTATTTTCTGGCAGACTATACTACTTGAACTTTGTATGTAATTTTAGCAATCCTGTTTATACCTATTGTCTCTGTTCCCATGGTATACATACATTTTATAACAGGTGTTCCCTCTTTTTTTCCTCCTGTAATTGACCACCTCATCTAAATATGTAAAGTATATTGTTTTTATTAATTTCTACTAAATAAAATTTATTGTTTTTATTTTATTTTGGTGGTTTATGACTACTCCATGGTTCCTTTTCTTGTATAAGCTTTTTTTTGCTTAACTCTAGTGGCTACACAGAAACAAGCTATCTATGTCTTTGTTGGCAAAAAAAACTTAAATCAAAGTCCAAAATAACTGTGTTCTTAGAGAGAAAAAATACAGGGTGGGCCATTTATATGTATACACCTAAATTAAATGGGAATGGTTGGTGATATTAACTTCATGTTTGTGGCACATTAATATATGGGAGGGGGGAAAATTTCCAGATGGGTGATGACTATGGTGGCCATTTTGAAGTCGGACATTTTGGATCCAACTTTATTTTTTTAAATGGGAAGAGGGTCATGTGACACATCAAACTTATTGAGAATTTCATAAGAAAAACAATGGTGTGCTTGGTTTTAACGTAACTTTATTCTTTCATTAGTTTTTTACAAGTTTATGACCACTTATAAAATGTGTTCAAAGTGCTGCCCATTGTGTTGGATTGTCAATGCAACGCTCTTCTCCCACTCTTGACACACTGATAGCAACACCGCAGAAGAAACGCTAGCACAGGCTTCCAGTATCCGTTAATAATGAAGATACGAGCCACTAGTTGCTACAGTGTTGAAATAAAATGATAATAATTAATACAATTAGAATAAAACAAACTCAAACATTATTTTATTTTTTTCTTTTCCATTTCCATTTTATGACGCGTCTTCCCTTTTATTTTTAAATGCTCATTGGTACTTAAAGTGACACAATCCTTAAGTATATGATTAATGTATCCAATATATTGTACTATTTTTGTTTTATCACTCTGTACAATTTATGCAAATAAGGTTGTAAGTATTCTTTTTATTTGTGTGTTTGCATGATTTTCACTAATACAATACTTGTGTATTTGGAATAGTTTGTGTGTGTATTAACTTTTGTTTCAAATTAAAATTTTGGTTATGAAGCAGAATATTACAATATCTATTTACTTGTAGACATTTTATTTAAAAACCTAGAACCCACCTGAAAATGCACTCAATAAACATTAAAAATAGTGAACATACGCAGAGCAATATCAAAACGACTTATGTTTTGATTTAGTTAACATCTAACTGCTTCAAGCTTTGAAAACCGTGAAGAGAAGAAAAGAAGTGATGATTTTTCTGGTACCAGTATTTTATATATTATAATTTTACATATATTGAGTCAACTTCTCACCTTTTTATCTGGTTTCAGGTGTGATTTTCATATTGCCCACACCTGTTACTTGCCACAGGTGAGTTTGAACGAGCATCACATGCTTGAAACAAAGTTGTTTACCCAAAATTTTGGAAAGGTGCCAATTTTGTCCTGCCCATTTTTGGGGTTTTGTGTGGAATTATGTCCAGTTTGCCTTTTTTTCTCAGTTTTTTAGTGTTGTTCCAATACACACACTGAAAATAAATATGTGTATATAAAATCCTCTGTTAAAGACAAGGGAGAGACGGATGCTTCAATCCTTAGGAGATGATTAGGTTGATAAGTCAACAATCTTATAGCGCTAGTCTCTAGGGAAGAAGCTGTTCCATAGTTTGTTTCATCGGACATTAAAGGCTTGTTCACATGAGAGTATTATACGGACATGTGTTGTCCGAGTAAAAATCAGACACTACACTGACCAATGTAATTCAATAGGGTTGTTCAGAAGACTTATGACATCTGTGTACCAAGTGAATTTTACAGCTACACTGCCATTATTAGTCTAGGGAAGTGCATTTGATAATGTAGATTTTAAAATGTGGATGTATAAAAACTAGTGATGAGCGAGCACTAAAATGCTCGGGTGCTCGATGCTCGGGTCGAGCACATTGGAATACTCGGGTGCTCGACCTGAGCAACGAGCCCAATGTAAGTCTATGGGAAACTCGAGCATTTTTCAGGCGGCTCCCCCCGGCGGTCTGCAGAGGGCCTAAAAATTGCCAAATCGATGGGAACAGTGCTCAAATGACATGGGACAGCATTTCTGACTCCCAGGTCACTTCTGTCAACAACGTTGTCAGAGGCATTATGCCACTTTTTAAGGAACATCCTTGCATGACTTGTATATAAAGCAAAATAAATAACCAACAACAAAAATGCTCCTCCACACCTTGGGCTATGCTCACACGTAGCGTTTTTGTTGCGTTTTTTTCCCTTTTGCATTGCTTTCAACCGTGACAAATGCATTTATCAGGAAATGTCATTTTAACATTTTACAACCTTATCTGGCCATGTGGTGTGTGAGATATCATCAGACACATCGTGTTTCATTTATGAAGGAGGGACTCTGAAAGTCACTAAGCCTATTTTTATAGGGTCATCAGGCGGCCTTTACTATTCTTAAAGGGCCAGCAGTCGGCCCTCACTATTCTTAGAGAGCCATGAGCCGGCTTTGTTTTATTGTTTCCATTGCTAAAGAGTGGGTCTCCTATACTGTTATTGCATATGCAGTGAGTGGCAGGGCTGCCCAAAATTTGGACGCACCCCAATACCACTTTGAAAATTTGGATGCACCCCAATACCCCTTTGAAGAGACTTAGAGGAGGGCCTCCTGAAAACAATGTTCCCATTATTAGGAAGTGGGTCTCTCATTGTGTGTGCCTGTTGCCGCTTGGCGGAGGCAGTGCTGCAGTGCTTCCAGCTTGTGACTGATGTGGACATTTCAGAGATGGCGTGTGAAGAGGAGGAGGAGGCTGAGGAGGATGAGGTGCAGGAGCTGTAGACCCTGGTGGCAACCCTGATTGACCTGGGGCCCGCAATCCTTGGCGTCGGGAGGACGTGTTCTGTCCCAAGGTCCGACTGGGTCCCAGCTTCCACTATGTTAACCCAGTGTGCCGTTAGCGAGATGTATCGTCCCTGCCCACAAGCACTTGTCCACGCGTCCGTGGTTAGGTGGACTTTCCCGGTAACTGCGTTGTTGACGGCACGGCTTCTGTCTCCATGAGCCTAAAAGGCAATATTTCGAGCGCAAGCATTCGCAAAATGTGTGAATTTAGCAGTGTGGCCTGTGGGGCGTTGGCTGCGTATTTGCGCTTGCATTCCAAGGACTGGGGTATGGACAACTGAACGCTGCGCTGGGACAAGGACGTGGACGTGCTTCCTGATGCTGCTACTTGAGAGTGTGCAACGACAGGTGCAGGGCAGGAGGTATCTTCGCATGCACCATGGACAGGGGATTGGCTTGCATGCACAACAGCGGAAGAAGCAATGGTGCCACCAGCAGACATTGTTCCTGGATCCTGACGTTCGGCCCACAAAGTCGGGTGCTTTGCTGCCATGTGCCTGATCATGCTGGTGGTGGTCTGGCTGGTCGTTTTGCCACCCCTGCTGATGCTGGTGACGCACCCCCAGGGCCGTGAGGTACTCGGCAGCCGGGCCTCTGGTTGCCGGGGGATATCACGATGGCTGGCCCGGTCCGTGACCCAGGGCGGTCAGTAAAATGGGGGAATGCTTTTATATGGGTATTTTTGGTATTTTTCGTGACGCCACCTGTGGATTCTGGTAAGAGGTTATCAGCGCTGCGGCTGTCCACTGAGGCTGATGTTAGGGGCAGCTATGATGGGACGGCTCCCCACAGGTGGAGCAGGCCTCAGGGCAGTGTAGAGGTGTAGAAAGATAGTGGAAGCAGGAGAGAGACGGCAGGACGGTCCCAGAGGAAGTACAGGCACACACAAGGGCAAACTTCAATACCTTTACTGGTGGTGATGCAGGTACGGTCCAGGGCACTCAGGGCGAAGAGTACACTTCTGGACTCTTCCCAGTGAGCGGGTGTAAGGCCTCCTGATCTGTGTCTTTTACTCTCTAAGCTTCGGGCCTGCCTGGAGCTAGGCCTGGCTTGCTTACTGCTTCCTTCTTGTACCTACTGACCTGGCGGTAGGGTTTTCTCCTGGTTCCCACTATTCCTGGTCGCTGGAGCCTTAGTGGTACCTAACCCTGTTGCTGTGGTCAGTGGTTGGTTAACCTGGGACTTGTAGTTCTCCAGGGATTCCGGTTGTTCCTACTGGTCATAAAGATCCCTGTAGGCGCGGACCCAGTGTCCAGTATATGGTTCGGGGTGAGCCTGTTATGCTCCTCTGCCCCCTATGCGTTTCTCTTTCTTCTCCTCAGTCTGCAGGCTCTCTCATGCAGACTCCCTGAGCAGACTCTCTGAGTTCTGTCCCTGTCTGTGCCTGACAGGAACTCTCACTTGCCTTCTGGCCCGCTCCAGGTTCTCACTGCCCAGACTAGCCTGCAGCTTGGGCCTAGCCTGGCCTTCAGCCATACAGACTTCAGCTTGACTGGAGCTGCAGCATGGTGTCACACTGTCTGCTTCCCGCTGACTGACTTCCTGAACTCCACCCCCCCAGTATTTATATACCTGACAGGGCTCCATCTAGTGGACTTGGGTGGAGGTGTCTGTATGTATTGAGGCCACTGGGGAGAATTCCATCCATGCACCCCTCTGGGATCTGTGGCACCAGTGCGCAGCAGGGCGCCACACTGGCCTGGCAGGTGATGCAAATGGCCTTTTTAGGGTTATCGGCAGAGTCTTTAAAAAGCAACCAGACTCGGGAAGACCTAACGCTGTACTGGCAACTTCCTTCGTGTTGGTGTTACGGGGAACTGTTGCCTGCCTTCTGTCTGCGGCCACCATGCTGCTTCTTCCTGCCTGTTGGGGTGCTCTGCCTCCCTCGCCCTGTGTGCTGCTGTCCTCCCTCTGCATGTCCTCCTGCCAGGTTGGGTCAGTTACTATATCATCCACCACCTCGTCATCCACTTCCGCACCCTGATCCTCTTCCTGACTTTCTGGCAATTGTGCCTCATCATCGTCCACCTCTTGTGACACTTTCCCACCGTCACCTTCGTGTGAGCGTGGCTGCTCAAATATTTGGGCATCGCTACATGCGATCTCCTCTTGCCCCGCTTCAAGTGGACCTAGCGAGAGGCCCGAATTTATAAATGGAAAAGTGAACAGCTCTTCAGAGTGTCCAAGTGTGGGATCAGTTGTCTCCGGGCACTCAACATGGTGGGAGGAAGGAGGATCAGGGTGAGGAATATGCGATCCAGACTCACGGCTATTGAGACTTGACTGTGTGGAAGACAGGGTGGTTGTGGTGGTGGTGGCTAAGTGACTGGAATCATTATCCGCTATCCAACCAACAACCTTTTGACACTGCTCTGGGTTCAATAGTGGTGTGCTGCGGTCCCCTAGGAATTGGGACAGGAAGGTCGGGCGAGAAGATGTGGGTGTTTATTGTGGCACAATTTCAGCTTGCCCACGGCCTTGTCCTCGGCCTCTGCATGCACCGTCTCCATCACGTCCAGGTCCCCGTCCCTTACCACGTGCCTTGCCTTGCCCAATATCTTCCACGCTCACTACAAATGACTGAATTTGGAGCAAACTTATATGTGATCCGTGTGACGGAGAAATCACAGTTTTAAATACCTGGCCTGTAGGTAACTATTTTGAACTGCAAACTGGTGTCAACTGCTTCACTGACGCACTGAAAAATTTTTTTAATGGAGGCCAGAAATGGCAGTATTTTCTGAAAACGTATATGTGATCCGTGTGACGGAGAAAACACGGTTTTAAATAGCTGGATTTTTAGCATTGTAATATGGAAAGGACCTGGCTGTATTCTGCAGTGCCAACAAGCAAATGGCGCAGAAAAACAGTGTTCTCTGGATTGCTTTTTAAGCAAATAATGAGGATTAAGATCCACAAAAAAGTTTTCCTGGCCCCTGAGACCTGGGTCTTTGTCTAGAAATATCTAACCGCAGCAGAAGGCAGAATTGGAATGGAGCCTCTTGTGGTATATGCACTGCAGTCTACTATATACACTGCCTGCCTATATACCCTGCCTGACTGATATCTCTGCAGATGGATTAGTCCTCAGAAGGACTGTTTGTTAAGATGGATATGTGTAATGTACTGTTTTTCTCCCTACACTACCTAATACACAAGCAAATCTCTCCCTAGCTCAGCAGCACCTCTCCCTACTCTGCCTGATTCCAGAGTGACTGTGACGAGCACAGAGGCGCCAGGTCTGATATAGACCTGATGACGCTGTGCGGCCAGCCAATCACTGTAATGTAACAACCACCATGGCTGCGGCATTACAATGAGTGGCAGGCAATCCCTGCATGTTGATTGGCACTCTAAAGACATCCCTCACTATATACATTTTTATTTTATCATATTATATCTGTATTTGTGCCACAAAATGTTTGGTGATTATAATGCGGGTGCATTATAATGAAAGTGGATAGCCTTCACTATCGCAGTACACCCTTTGCCCTTGAGAAAGCTGCCAGCGTGACCATGAAACGTACGTCGGGCCACCACTGAAGGACCATCCTCCACCTCTCCCTCTGACTGTGTTGTGCACCTTGGGTAGGTTTTACCTCCAGTGCTGTGATATATTCTCACTATGGATGGGTTTTGAATGAGCTTAACTTTGTGGGCACAGCATAGGAGGAATTTTTGTTATGCTTTTTTGTTCTCTGTACCCACATTTTGTTACAAGTCACTTTTTTTTATATGACATGTTTTTTGACAATAACCCAATTTTGGCATCTGTACTTAATTTATTGTGGTATATTGTGGCCATAGGGCAATGTGCAATTACATCTTATATATTCATCCATGGGATCTTCTCTGATGTGTTGACAGTTAACAATTTATTGGTCCTACCTTAATGCATTATACCATCTTGTACTACTCTCTTGTCTGTTCTCTTTTACTGTTTTTATACTCAATAAAATGTTCAGACTGTTTTGCAACATTTTGGCTGTTGTGTACTCCTCTCTTTGGTATATTGATTGCACAGCTTATGGTTGAGATAGTCCTCCGTTTTTTACATGCGGAGCACTATCTATTTTTGTGACTTCAAATGTCTTTGGCAATGTTTTGGTAACTATCTCAGTCAGGCCTATAGACTTTAATGGGGTTTTCTGAGATCATATTTTTTTCTTTCAAAAATAAGGTAATGTGATGAAATAACAGCTTAACCTCTACTCACCTGTTACATCCCCAGGTACTTCCTGCTGTATCAGTAACAGTCTTTGTTTCCTTGGCTTCAGCAATGATGTGCTGTCTACATATGACCGCTTGCGTGACATGCCATCTACACATGTGACCACTGCAGCCAGTCGCTGGCCTTAATAGTATAGTGTTGAGGCATAATCCCATTGCTTCTAAACATGTATTATGCCACTCTTATGTGCCTGTATACATTCTGTACCACTGAATGATTTTTTTTTAAATAAAATAACTGTATCTGATGATGTTGCCAAACTGATCCTACTACAAAACGTTATTGCTAAAGACATATTATTATGTAAATCTGTAAAAATAATGGAAAAGACAGTGAGTAAACAAGCCACCAGACGAACTAATTACGAAAAAAAAAGCAATTAAGGAACTATTGGCTACTTAATGAACGTTGCTGAAAGCATTTCCCAAAGAATAAGAAATTCCCAGAATCGTTAGGAGATTCCGCTCTAGATTAAAAGCACATGGGACCTAAAATAACCTTTTATTAGACTGTTGGAAATAATGGCACAGCTGTCTCAATTAAGTTATGTTTTTAACATGTGCATCCTGATTTTCACTTTTCACTTAAATCTTAAACTTTTATGACCTGTTTTAGACTCCAGTAAGGAGCACCAACATAATGAGTGGCGTGTCTATATCCTGTCATGACTGTAGCTTTCATTTCCAAACTAGTAGAGAATAGTTCTGTACTTTCAGTTATTGACTGGAGAATGATTGAGTGATTCATGTGATATACAGTGACAATAGCAATATTATAATAATTATTATAGTAAGTATTGTTAAAGCTGAATGACAAATAAGGTATTTAAAATACTAAGAATTGGGAAAAATGTGGCACTGTTCATGCAGAAAGTAAAGCACTTTTAACTCCTTCACCCCCAAGCCATTTTTCACCTTCATAACCAGGGCAAATTTTACAATTCTGACCACTGTCACTTTATGAGGTAATAACTCTAGGATGCTTCAATGGATCCCACAGATTTTTCGGGACATATTGAACTTCATGATAATGGTAAAATTTGTTCAAAATGACTTGCATTTATTTGTGAAAATATCGGAAATTTAGCGAAACGTTCGCAATTTTCAAACTTTTAATTAATATGCCATTAAACCAGTGAGTTGTGTCACACAAAATAGTTAATAAATAACATTTCCCACATGTCTACTTTACATCTGCATAATTTTTGAAACATAATTTTTTTTTGTTAGAAAGTTAGAAGGGTTAAAAGTTGACAAGCGATTTCTCATTTTTACAACAAAATTTACAAATGTACAAATTTTTTTAGGGGACACATCACATTTGATGTGACTTTGGGGGGCCTATATGACAGAAAATGCCCAAAAGTGACACCATTCTAAAAACTGCACTCCTCGATGTGCTCAAAACCACATTCAATAAGTTTATTAACCCTTATTAACAGTAGTGGGAGAAAACTACTGTTTGGGCGCATGGCAGGGCTCGGAAGAGAAGGAGCACCATTTGACTTTTTGAATGTAAAATTTGCTTGAATAATTAGCGGAAGCCATGTTGCGTTTGGAGAGCCCCTGATGTGCCTAAACAGAGGAACCCCCCCACATCTGACACCATTTTGGAAACTAGATCCCTCAAGGAATTTATCTAGATGTGTGGTGAGCACCTTGAACCCCCATGGGCTTCACAAAAGTTTATAACATTGAGCTGTGAAAATAAAACATAACATTTTCACCACAAAAAAATGTTTTATCCCCAATTTTTTTCATTTTCACAAAGATAGGAGAAAATAGACCCCAAAAATTTTGTGCAATTTCTCCTAAGTACACTGATATGTGGTCAACAACTACTTTTAAAGCACAGTGCAAAGGGAACAAGCACCATATTGAAATTCAGATTTTGCTGAAAACGTTTGAAGGTGCCATGTCACATTGGCAGTTCCCCTGAGGTGACAGAACAGCAGAACCCCCCCATAAGAGACCCAATTTTACAAACTACACCTCTCAATGAATTCATGTAGGGATGCAGTGAGCATGTTGACATCACATGTGCCTCCTAGAATTTTATACCATTGGATGGGGTAGAAAGAATAATTACATTTTTACCACTAAAATGTTGTTTTAGCCCCAAGTCTTTAGTTTATATCAGGGCTAATAGGTAAAAATGGACCTCAGTTTGTTGTGCAATTTCTCCTGAGTGCGCCAATACCCTGCATATAATCTGGAACTATTTTGCAAGCACAGTGCGAAGATCAGAAGGGAAGGAGCGCCATTTTACTGTTATGGTTTGCGGGTGCCATGACTCACTGAGAGAGCCCTTAAGTGCCACAACAGCAGAACCGCCATAAGTGACCCCATTTTACAAACTATACCACTCAATAAATTAATCTAGGTGTGCAGTGACCATACTGACACCACAGGGGTGTCACAGATTTTTATACCTTTGGGCAGTGAAGAAAAAAGAATTACATTTTACAGTACATCCCCATGACAGCACCATAAGAGGAGTAATCCCATATCCTGTGTAGGGACAGGAAGCACAAGAGGTTAAAAGCCCTCCCACCCCCAACCTCCTCAGTGTTTTTCCTGTTCCTATACAGGACAGGGAGTGCAGGAGGAGCGCTGGTGCAGGAGCACTGGTGCGAAGTTAGATGTACCTCAAGGGACCCTGGTGGATCGGGGGGGCCGCGGCTCTCTGCTTCCCGCCGCCAAGTGGGTCCTGGGCTGACACTCCCTGTCGGGAGTCCCTCAGCCCTCCGGTGTGCTGGAGCCTCCAGGTGCCGCTTCACCATCGCCGGGGCTCTCGGCATCCTGCTCTGGGCTGGTCCGGCTTCTCCCGGCTTTAGGACCACCCGGTGTTGAAACCGGAAGTTCGAACATAACGACTTCCGGTGGCGGTCGCGCGGGAAATTCAAATCGTGGTTCGACCAGACGCCAGGGAGCAGGAGAAAATGACAGGACGACCAGGTAAGGTATAAGAAGGGGGGCTGGGGAGCATCAAAGGCAGGCTTACAGCTTGGACACCCCTTATAGTAAAATGGCAGATATGTCATGTAAGTGTACCATTACCTTTTTTTATATGGTTAATGGAGCATGCTCTTACCAGGCCCTTCATATTTTTTATAGGATATCTCTGGGCAATTACCACCTCCTTCTGAGAAAAAGGATACAGGGAAAAAGGCCACAGTAAAATCCAAGAGGTGCCTGGATTGTAACATCAGACTTCCCGACTCATATACAAAACATCTATGTGCTGAATGTAGAGCCTCCATGCTAAAGGAGGAGCGCGGGGCTTTATTAAATGAGATGCGTAGTATAATCAAAGAAGAAATTCAGGCTTCTATTACGGCTCTGCAGCCCCCAGGTTCAGGAGTCCATGATGTAGCACCATCTTCTGAGGGTGAAATCGACTCATCTGGCGACTCTGACAACAGTGAGACCATTAGTCCACCTCAGGGCGGGGAACGGAAAAAATTTATGTTCCACTCAGATGGTATGGATACTCTTCTACGAGCAGTCCGAAACACGATGCAAGTAGAGGAAACGGAGAAGAACAGTAACATTCAGGGTGAGATGTTTGGTGGTCTTAGAACCCAGAGACCGATGATTTTCCCTGTTAATGCTCATGTGAAGGACATGATACTAGAGGAATGGGAGGATGCGGAGAAGAGACTCTCTATACCACGAGACTTCCGCGCCCAACTATCTTTTGACCCAGAGGACACCAATGTGTGGAACACTATTCCTAAAATAGACGTCCCTGTGGCTAAAGTTGTCAAGAAAACCTTTATCCCCTTTGAGGACTTGTCAGGACTTAAAGATCCTATGGATAGGAAGGCAAATGGACTTGTGAAAAAAGCTTGGGAAGCTTCGGTGGCAATTATTAAATCTAATGTCGCTGCTACATCTATTGCCAGATCCATGATAGCCTGGCTAGAAGAGCCAGAGAGTCACCTATGTGATGGCACCCCGAGGGAATCTCTCTTTCAATCATTGCCCGTATTAAAAATGGCAACGAATTTTATGGCCGACGCTTCGGCGGAATCGGTCATATTTGCTGCCAGAAATAGTGCACTTTCCAACTCAGTCCGTAGAGCTGTTTGGTTAAAAACATGGTCTGGAGATACAGCTTCTAAGAACAAACTGTGCTCCATTCCATTTTCAGGGCTCAGAGTATTCGGACCAGTATTAGACTACATTCTAGAAAAAGCATCCGATAAAAAGAAGGGCTTCCCCGAGGAGAAAAAAAAGGACCAGCCCTTTCGCAAACCTTTCCCCTCCCGTAAATATAACACTCAGAAAAAAGGGGGGTCCACAAGCTGGAGTTTTAATAAGGGGAACAAAGATAAGAAATACCAGCCCAGTACTAGCTCCCGTCCAAAACGACAATGACTATGTCAGAGTAGGGGGGCGATTAAAGTTTTTCAAAAACAGCTGGCATCGGGTCACTCAAAGTCCCTGGATACTAACAACTATAGCGCAGGGCTACAGGATAGAGTTTTCTCAAAATCCCCCTCAAAAATTCCGCCTGACAAAGGGTTCCCCTACCTCTCTTTCCCGTCTACAGACAGACAAAGAGAATCTGCTACATCAGAGGGTTATTGTGCCAGTTCCAGAACATGAACAACATTACTCCTCTGTGTTTTCAATAAAGAAACCGTCAGGGGAATTCCGTACAATTATCAACCTGAAACCCATAAACCGATGGAATCAGTAAGATCAGCCATTCCTGTAATAGACGCAGATGCGGTAATGAGCACCCTGGACCTCAGGGATGCACACTACCACCTGCCAATACAATCCTCAAGTCAGCAATATCTGAGGTTTGCACTACCATCAGGCAGTCAGATTCTACACTACCAGTTCCGATGTCTTCCCTTTGGCCTGTCATCTGCTCCCAGAATCTTTACGAAGATCAAGGCACAGGTGGTGGCCTATATCCGACTCGGGGATATTACCATCATTCCGTACTTGGACAACTTCCTGTTGGTGGCAGGATCTCCTCTAGGTATGATGCAACATCTGGAATTTGTCCTACAGACATTAACCAGCCTGAGTTTGATTGTAAACAAAGAAAAATCCAATCTTGTCCCAAGTACTTCGCACATCTTCCTGGGAGTTCATCTCGACTCCCGAATGCGAATGTCTTATCTCCTGGAAGACAAGATGCTCTCAATTCCACAAAGGATTTGTTCTTTTGCAAGAGAGAAGAAACCTTCAATCCGGAAGGCAATGAGTATTTTTGGAATAATGATGTAATGCATCACCTGTGTCAGATGGAGCCAGTTCCATTCCAGGCCTCTACAGAAATGCATCCTGAAAGTGACAGACGGACATCAGAATTATCTAGACAGGAAGATGTTTTTGTCCAGAGACTCCCAGGACTCTCTACACTGGTGGCTCGACCAGAAGAATCTACAGAAGGGAGTGCAGTGGATTCTGGAACCTTGCTTTTAGTGACCACGGACGCAAGTCTCTCAGGATGGGGAGCTCGAGTGGGAGATTCTTATCTCCAAGGTACATGGTCCACAGAGATTCAGACCCGATCATTATTATTATTATTATTATTATTATTATTTATTATTATAGCGCCATTTATTCCATGGCGCTTTACATGTGAAAAAGGGGGTATAATACAAGAACAATTTCAATAATCTTGAACACAATGTGACAGCGACTGGTACAGTCGGAGCGAGGACCCTGCCCGCGAGGGCTCACAATCTACGAGGGATGGGTGAGGATACAGTAGGTGAGGGTAGAGCTGGTCGTGCAGCGGTATGGTGGAGCGGTGGTTACTGCAGGTTGTAGGCTTGTCGGAAGAGGTGGGTCTTCAGGTTCCTTTTGAAGGTTTCCACGGTAGGCGAGAGTCTGATACGTTGGGGTAGAGAGTTCCAGAGTAGGGCGGAAGCACGGGAGAAATCTTGTATACGGTTGTGGGAGGAGGAGATAAGAGGGGAGTAGAGCAGGAGATCTTGTGAGGATCGGAGGTTGCGTGCAGGTATGTAACGGGAGACTAGGTCGGAGATATATGGAGGAGACAGGTTGTGAATGGCTTTGTATGTCATGGTTAGGGTTTTGAACTGGAGTCTCTGAGCAATGGGGAGCCAGTGAAGAGATTGACAGAGAGGAGAGGCCGGGGAATAGCGGGGGGACAGGTTGATTTAGTCGAGCAGCAGAGTTTATGATAGATTGGAGGGGTGCGAGAGTGTTAGAGGGGAGGCCACAGAGCAGGAGGTTGCAGTAGTCAAGGCGGGAGATGATGAGGGCGTGCACTAGTGTTTTTGCAGATTCATGGTTTAGGAATGTGCGGATCTGGGAGATATTTTTAAGTTGGAGTCGGCAGGAAGTGGAAAGGGCTTGGATATGTGGTTTGAAGGAGAGTTCCGAGTCCAGGGTTACCCCGAGGCAGCGAGTTTGAGGGACTGGGGAGAGTGGGCAGCCATTGACTATGATGGATAGGTCAGTTGGGAGGGTTGAATGAGATGGCGGAAAGATGATGAATTCTGTTTTGTCCATGTTTTAGAAATCTAGCAGAGAAGAAGGATGAAATAGCAGACAGACATTGTGGGATTTTGGTTAATACGGAGGTGATATCGGGTCCAGAGAGGTAGATCTGTGTGTCATCAGCATAGAGGTGATAATGAAAGCCATGAGACTCTATGAGCTGTCCCAGGCCTAAGGTGTAGATGGAGAAGAGCAGGGGTCCTAGAACTGAACCTTGGGGGACACCGACAGATAGGGGGCGAGATGAAGAGGTGGTGTGTGAGTGGGAGACACTGAATGTCCGGTCTGTTAGGTATGAGGAGATCCAGGATAGGGCCAAGTCTGTGATGCCGAGAGATGAGAGAGTCTGTAGTAAGAGGGAATGGTCCACTGTGTCAAAGGCAGATGACAGGTCTAGGAGGAGGAGGACAGATTAGTGTCGCTTAGATTTGGCGGTTAGTAGGTCGTTTGTGACTTTAGTCAGTGCAGTTTCAGTAGAATGGTGCGGTCGGAAACCAGATTGTAGGCGGTCAAAGAGGGAGCAGGAGGAGAGGTGGGAGGACAGTTCAGAATGGACATGTTGTTCCAATAGTTTTGAGGCATAGGGGAGAAGTGATATGGGGCGATAGCTAGACACAGAGGATGGGTCAAGGGAGGGCTTTTTGAGGATGGGTGTGATTGAGGCATGTTTGAAACATGAGGGGAAGACACCAGTTGTTAGTGACAGGTTGAAGAGGTGGGCTAGGGCTGGGATGAAGATAGTGGTAAGGTTTGGGATGAGGTGGGACGGGATTGGGTCAAGTTTACAGGTGGTGAGGTGTGATTTGGAGAGTAAGGAGGAAAGTTGATCTTCAGAAATGGTGGAGAATGTAGTTTTGGAGGAGGAGGGTTGAGTAGGTGTGGGGAGGGGCTGTGGGGGCTTTAGGCAAAAGCTTTGTCTGATGGTGTCAATCTTCTGCTTGAAGAATGAGGCAAAGTCTTCGGCTGAAATAAGAGGAGAGGGAGGAGGCACTGGGGGACGGAGGAGAGAATTGAAGGTGTTGAATAGTTGTTTGGGGTTGTGGGACAGGGAGGATATGAGAGATGTGAAGTATGTTTGTTTTGCTGCAGTGAGTGTGGACTTGAAGGTAGTGAGGGACTGTTTGAATGCGATGAAGTGCTCATGGGAGTGGGACCTTTTCCATCTACGTTCAGCAGCCCTGGAGGCCCGTCGCAGTTCTTTAGTTAGGCTGGTGTGCCAGGGTTGTCTGTTGATTGTGCGAGTCTTGGTATGCATGAGGGGGGTGACCGAATCGAGAGCTGCAGCTGTTGTGGTGTTGTATAAAGTGGCAGCAGCATCTGCATCATGTAAGGAACTAATGTCTGTAAGAGGGAGGAGGGATTCAGAGAGAGAGTGTAGGTCAAGGTGTTTGAGATTTCTACGAGGGTATTCAAGTTTGTGGAGTGGGGATTGTTGCCCCGGGGAGGAGAGAGAAGAGAATGTGAGTAGGTTGTGGTCAGAGAGAGGGAGAGGTGAGTTAGAGAGGTTAGATAGGGAACAGAGGCGGGTGAAGATGAGGTCCAGCGTGTGGCCGTCTTTGTGGGTGGGTGTGGAAGACCACTGGGTAAGACCAAAGGAGGAAGTGAGGGATAGAAGCTTAGAGGCAGCTGAGAGGGAAGTATCAATGGGGATGTTAAAGTCGCCCATGAGGATAGTGGGGATGTCAACAGAGAGGAAATGAAGTAGCCAGGTGGTGAAGTGGTCAAAGAAAGTGGTGGCTGATCCTGGGGGTCGGTAGATGACAGCCAGTTGGAGGTTGGAGGGGGAGTAGATGCGCACACAGTGCACTTCAAAAGACGGGAGAGTAATTGCGGGCGGCAGTGGGATCTGGGTGAAGGAGCAGTTTTCTGAGAGGAGGAAACCTATTCCTCCACCGTGCTTGCCGTTGGGGCGGGGGGTATGGGAGAGGTGGAATCCGCCATACGAAAGTGCAGCAGGAGAGGTTGTGTCGGAGGGGGTGAGCCAGGTTTCAGTGATTCCGAGGAAGGAAAGCTTGTTAGTGATGAAGAGATCGTGAATGTAGGAAAGTTTATTGCAGACAGAGCGAGCGTTCCATAGAGCTCCTGTTAGTGGAACTGGGGAAGCGGGGGCTGGGCGGATGGGTGTAAGGTTAGAAGGGTTACGAGAGTTTGGGATAGATCGGGGGTAGGAGGTGGAAGTGAATGTAGGGATGTGGTGAGGAGGGCCAGGATTTGGAGAGATGTCGCCGGCAGTAAGGAGGAGCAGAGAAAGCGTTATTAGGTGGGAGCAGGAGAGGGCATGAGGTGGCTGTCTGTGTTTGGAGACAAAGGATTGTATGTTGTGGAATAGCTCTGAGGAAGAGGTGAGATGGGTGGGGAGAATGGAGGGAGAGATGAAGAGTTCCTTTCCAGGTGTAGGGATTAGGGGTGGTTGAAAGAAGTGAAGGATTAAGGGGGTGAGAGTGAAAACAAAAACAAACATTGTTTACTGTGACTTAGTATCCAGGTACCTTCAGTTCACTTCAGGTTCAATTCAGGATTAATTCAAATTTCAGACACTTCAGCTCATGGACACTTAAACTGAGGGACACAGACTTCAGTCTGACACAGACTCCTAGTTCTCAATATATGGCCTACAGAATGCATTCAGCTGTGAACCAGAGGGGAGTGGTCTGTGCTCATCTTGATCAGCTGATTAAGGCTGAACCAGATGTAGGATACTCAAAGGTTCAGTAAACAAGGTCATAAATGAAAGTGGGGGGTGGGTAGTGTAACTTGGGTCACGTACCATTAGTATATAGTAGGAGCAGAGAGATATAGGGAAGGCTGCATGGAAATCAGGATGGAAAAGTTGGATCATCAAATTTTCAGGAACTACAGGCAAAATGGAAAACCCTACAGAGAAGCCGGGCGGTCTTAAGAGACAGACATGTAAAAATTTCATCAGACAACATCACGGCAGTCTCTTTCTTCAGACATCAGGGTGGACCAAGACATCCCCTTCTCCAGTCCCTGGCCAACAGGATATTCTTATTTATAGAGAAGATAGTGAACTCCATTTCAGCAGTTCACCTTCGGGGATCTGACAATCAGGAGGTAGATTACCTCAGCAGGCATCAGATGAAGGCTTCAGAATGGGAACTGAAGGAAGAGGTGTTCCGGCAACTAACTCGCAGATGGGGTCAGCCACACCTAGACCTTTTTGCATCCAGAAGGAATACAAAGATGACATCTTTCTTCTCTCTCGACCCAGGAGATCATCCTCTGGCAGTGGATGCTCTCTCACAATATTGGGGAGAGGGCCTAACATATGCCTTCCCACCTGCTCCTCTAATTCCGAGAATGCTGCGGAAAATTCAGGAAGATCGGGCGACAGTCATAGCAATTGTCCCGTTCTGGCCAAGGAGGAGTTGGTTCTCCCTTCTACGTCATCTAGTGTTGGAAGACCCAATCATTTTACCATTTCAGGAAGATCTTCTGACACAAGGTCCACTGTTGCATTGGAATCTTCAACAACTCCAGCTCTCAGCTTGGCTTCTGAAGGGGAGATCCTGAAGAACAAGGGCTTATCCGCCAGAGTGATCCAAACTATGCAGTCTAGTAGAAAACCTGTAACCCAGGCCATATATAAAAAAGTCTGGAGGACCTTTTGTCATTTCCACAGGACGGTAGACACCTCTCAGCCAGACATCCCTGCGATCCTTGATTTCTTGCAGGCGGGATTTGACCCAGGTCTTAGACCGAGTACCATGAAGGTGCAGATTGGGACACTAGGTGCTTTCTTCGACACATCATTGTTCTTGCATCCCTGGATAATCAGGTTTGTCAAGGCAATCCAGAGACTTAGGCCTACACAGAGAATTTCTTCCCCTCCGTGGGATCTGAATCTTGTCCGGAGAGTCCTTTGCAAACCTGCCTTTGGCCCAGTTAATGAATTAGAAATAAAGAACTTGACTCCGAACACAGTCTTCTTGGTGGTAATCACCATGGCTAAACGGTTTGGTGAAATCCAGGCTCTATCTGTTGTCGAGCCATGTATGCAGATTCGGGATGATTGCATCATTCTCAAGCTGGATCCAAGTTTCTCCCTGAAGGTGGCGTCATTGATGACCTTAAACCAAGAAGTGGTTCTTCCATCATTCTGCGAAAATCCTAGGAATCAGAGGGAGGAAGAGTTCCACCAGCTCGATGTCCGCAGAGCAGTGTTGACCTATTTGGAAGCCACTCGGAGCTGGAGATTAGACTCTAATCTTTTTATACAGTTTGGGGGAAAAAATAGAGGCAGGAAGACTTCAAAACCATCCTTAGCTAGATGGGTCACATCCATGATTAATCTAGCGTACCTTTCAGAAGGACGGCCTCCCCCTGAAATGATCAAAGCCCATTCTATCAGAGCAGTTTCCACTTCATGGGCAACTAAAGCAGGGGCTACCATTGAACAAATATGTACCGCAGCCACATGGTCAGGACATACTACCTTCTGCAAACACTACAAGCTAGATGTTCTCTCACAGCAGAGATCTGCGTTTGGTAGGAAGGTACTTCAGGCAGTTATCCCACCCTAAGCTATGAGTTCTTGGGTATACTCCAATGGTGCTGTCATGGGGATGTACTGGAAAACCGGAATTAGTCTTACCGGTAATGATGTTTCCAGGAGTCCACATGACCGTACCCTTATTTCCCTCCCTATATTGCTACTGTATGTGACTCTAACATATGTCTAAGCAGTCTAAAATAAAATTTTATTGTACCCAGCCAATGTGGTTCTTGGAAAATCACTGGGGAGGTTGGGGGTGGGAGGGCTTTTAATCTCTTGTGCTTCTTTTCCCTACACAGAATATGGGATTATTCCTCCTATGGTGCTGTCATGTGGACTCCTGGAAACATCATTACCGGTAAGACTAATTCCGGTTTTTACCACAAAATTTTTTTTTAGCCCCAGATTTTACGTTTTCACACAGGAAAATGGGTAAAAATTGCACCAAAATTTGTCACACAATTTCTGCTGAATGTAGAAAGGCCTCATATGTGGCGGTACAGTACTGCTTAGCCACACAGCAAGACTCGGGAGGGACGGAGTGCTATTTGCCTCCTGGAGCTCAGATTTTCCTAGAATAGTTTGTGGATTCCATAAACAGAGCCCCTAAGTGCTAGAAGAGTACATTACCCCCCTCAAATGACCCTATTTTAGAAATTATACCCCTTTGGGAATTTATCTACAGGTGTAGTGATGATTTGACTTTTGTTTTCCAGAAACAAGGAGCAGTGGATGTTGCTGAGTGAAAATTGCAAACTGCCACTGTAGTGCCCAGTATGTTGTAGTGCCCAGCTCATGCTTCTGGAGACACGCACCCGTAAATTAGGCGGGATCTCATCGCTACAGAAATGCCAAACATGTGGACACTAAATGTGGTTTAGGCACACTGGGGCTCAGAAGGGAGGGGGCATTTGGATTTGGGAGCACAGATTTCACTAGATTTTCCAGAGCCTTTGTACTACCAGTAATGTGGAATCCCCCTATATTTCTGCTAACAGTTGATGGACTTGAGTGGGGACTTGCTTGTTTTGTGGATTGATTTGAAGCTATTTGGGAACATTTTACATAACATTTTGGATCACGTATATCCTGTGCTCTACACTGAGCACTTACATCGAGGTTTCCATCTAAATTTCTGAGTGACATGATTCAGATGAAACCTCCGAAGGATCCATTCACTATAATGAGGCAGCAGAGTTACGCTTTACTCCGTCTGGCCTCTGTTCAGTGTTGTTCTTCTTTTCAGAAGTGCACAAAACTGGTCGACAGCACTCTTATGCACTCTTCAAAAGACGGACACCGCCAGATCATAGGCCAAATGGCGTCCACAGTGCCTCCATCTGCTTCAATCTTCCGCCGGGGGATTCCATCTGAATCACATATTTCAGAGATTTACACAGAAAACACAATGTAAGCGCTGAATTAATGTGAGCCAAGCCTTACTGCGATCTTTGGGAGACAGAATGAACAAATCAACATCAGTTGAATAATTGGTTTTATTTATTTTTTATGCCATTTCACTTAGTCCCTTTATGGGACTTTCACTTTCATGGTTTTGATTGCTGGTATAAAGCATTGCAATGCCTTATAACTGTCAGTGTGCAGTGACACAAGCCTCTTAGATCACGTTCTGAGCATGGTTTAAAAGGCTTTCCAAAGCCTGGTAACCCAGATGTCATCCGACCTTGGATCACCATGGCAATGATCGGGCCCTTGTGATGATGTCGCCGGGGTTCCTTCCCTCTCCCTGCATTCTAAGCGCGGCCATCGATATTGATTGCATCATTTAGGAGGTTAAACAGCTGGGGGCGGTAATAAACAACCGTTATCTGAACACAGGGCGGCAATCGCCCACACACAGCTTCCATGCCTGCGCGATAGCCAGGACATATCCATATACTCCTAGGTCGGGAACCCCTTCCCAGCCAGGACGCATAGATACGTCTAAGGTCATGAAGGGGTTAATGCTCTTGTGCAATGGAAATACATTTTTTGCTTTCAATGTAATTGTGAGACAGATTTTAGGTCACATGCAGTACCAGTAAGGATCCATTCTGGAAGCATCCATTAGGCTCTGGCCATAGACTGAAATTGGGCAATACTGCAACACTGTGTGCAGAAGGGCAAGAAGTCAAGTAGTTTTGCTAAAGCAGTATTGCACAAGTTTGTGAAATCGTTACTATTCAGGAGACTCATCTATTAAGGAGGTGTTGGGACAAAATTTTCTCAATCCAAAAGGAAAAAGTCCAGCACAGTGTCCAGCTGTAAAACCAGAATTTTTGAAAAATCTTTAAAAATGAATTTACATATACATGTAAAATAGCTCTAGTATAGCAGGACTGATCTATATAGTGTAACATCTGTGCTGGTTCCTGTCCCCTCTTCTTTTCCACCTTGGCTGCTGGATGGCGCCGTATCTTTGTTGCAGGAGACTTTTCACAGCGACAGTCCTGTTTTATTCCTGGGACTTTTGGTGCTGCTAAATCAGGGAGCTATTTCTTGTCTGGTGTTGAGTACTCCTTCCAGAGAACCCTGGGCTGGAAAACTCTGATTTCCACTGCCAGTTACTGATAGGCAGTTTATTTTTGGTGATCTGGATCACTTGTCTCTGCTCACCAAAAAGAGCGATCCCAAACGGATCCTTATTAAATATATGTTCACCGCAAGTGAACATATATTTAACATAAAATCACCGCAACCAAAACTTCACCCACTCACGGTCGAAACCCCTCCCACCTACAGCTAGACAATGTAATAGCTGGGTGGGCATGGTTTCAGCAGTGTGGGTGGGATTTTGTCTGCTGAACATGGTAATTGTACCCCAGTGAGAGCAATTCATAGAAATTAAGTGGGGTTCTGGCTGCAATCGTTCACAATATGAATCTGGCTCTTTGTTTCATAGTTTCAAGGTTGAAGGTAGACTTAAGTCCATCAAGTTCAACCTATAACCTAACATGTTGATCCAGAGGAGGGCACAAACCCCCAGACACTAATAGCTCCATATTAGGGGAAAAATTCCTTCCCAACTCCATACAGCAATCAGACTAGTTCCCTGGATCAATACCCCATCACAGAATCTAATGCCCATAATCTGTAATATTATATTTATCAAGAAAGGCATCCAGGTCCTCCTTGAAATTTTGTAGTGAATCAACCAATACATCATCATATAGCAGAGAGTTCCATAGTCTCACTGCACTTCCAGTAAAGAATCTGCATCTGTGATTACACTTTCTTTCCTCTAGACGTAGAGGATGCCTCCTTGTCACCATTGTAGGTCTAAGTGAAGAAAGATCATTAGAGAGATCTTTGTACTGTCTCCTCATATGTTTGTACATTGTAATAAGATCACCCCTGAGCCTTTGTTTTTCCAAACTGAATAACCCCAAGTTTGATAACCTATCTTGTTATTGCAGTCGATCCATTCCCTTAATAACATTGGTTGTTCTTCTCTGCCCCGCTTTAGTTCAGCTATATCCTTCTTATACACCGGAGACCAAAATTATACACAGTATTCAGTATCATTTTTCAGTTTCTTACTGTTTATATAGTTCAAGAATATTTTTGGATTATTTTTACTTTCTTTGGCAATGAGTCTCTCTGTCTCAATCTTTGCTGCTTTGATTTGATTTTTACACAATTTTTTTTCTATAATTGTTTAATGCCTCATCACTACCTACTGGCTGTAATTCTCTAAATGCTCTCTTTTTGTCATTCATTGCCCCCCTTACAGCTCTATTTAGCCATATTGGTTTCCTCCTATTTCTAGATTGTTTATTTCCAAGGGTATATATTGTGCACAGGTCCTATTCAGAATGCTTATAAAAGTGTCCCATTTGCTTTGTGTACTTTTATTTCTCAGGACATTGTCCCAGTTTATGGCATTAAGATCATTTCTCAGCCGTAATAAATTTGCCTGTCTGAAGTTTAGTGTCCTTGTAGCCCCCTCTACTATACATTTTATTAAAGGATACATAAAAACTTTTTATTTTGGGATCACTATTACTCAAATGCCCTCCAACCCATATATTTGATATGAGGTCCAGTCTACTTGTACCGGAATGTGCATAAATGACCAATCACTATCTGCTAGTCAATAAGTTCAGCTTGTCTGGTCTATAGCCCTAGCCCCTGCTCCAGTTGTGTCTCTTGATTTATCCCATTTGTTGACCTCAGCTTGTATTTTGACCACATACAGTGACTTGCGAAAGTATTTGCCCCCCTGGCTTTTCACCTATTTTGTTACATTACAACCTGTGTTTAAATATTTTTGTAATCTGGTTTGTGTGAGATGCACCAGCACTAAATAGTCTAAGTTGGTGAAGGGAAGTGAGAAAAATATAGGCATACATTAAATTTATGGAATCAAATAACTAAAAATTGGCATGTGCACATGTATTCATCCCTTTTTCTATGAAGCCCGTAAAAATTTCTGGTGCAAGCAAGGTCTGTCAGTACATATACATGTTCTGAAAGACCACAGAGGCTGCAACACCATTAAGAAAGAGATACCACTAACCAAACAACACCATGAAGATCAAGGAGATCTCCAAACAAGTCACGGACAAAGTTGTCGAGAAGTACAAGTCAGGGTTGGGTTATAAAAAAAAAATATCCCAATCTCTGATGATCCCTCGGAGTACCATCACATCCATTATCATCAAATAGAAAGAACATGGTACCACAACAAACCTGTCAAGAGAGGACCACCCACCAAAACTCTCAGCCCGTCAAATAGGGCATTAATCAGAGAGGCAGCACAGAGACCAAAGGTAACCCTGAAAAATCTGTAGAATTCCCAAGCAGAGACTGGAGTATCTGTCCATACGACCACAATAAGCCCTACACTCCATAGAGTTGGGCTTTATGGAAGAGTGGGCAGAAAAAAAGCCTTTACTTACACACAAAAATTGTAAGGCTTTTTTTCAGTTTGCCAAAATATATGTGTGAGACTCCCCAAATGTATGGAGGAAAGTGCTGTGATCAGATGAGACCAAAATTTAACTTTTTCGCCACCAAGGTAAACGCTATGTCACCACACCCACAGTGAAATATGGGGATGGCAGCGTCATGCTGTGGGGATGTTTTTCGGCAGCAGGGCCAAAGAAAATGGTCCGAGTTGAGGGGGGAGATGGATTATGCGAAATACAGGGATATTCTTGAGCAAACCTGTTTCAGCCTGTCAGTGATTTGAGACTGGGATGGAAGTTCAACTTCCAACAGGACAATGACCCAAAGCAACACTTCAGTGGTTTATGGGGAAACAGTGGCCTAGTCAAAGCCCAGACCTTAATCCAAATGAGAATCTGTGGTCAGACTGGAAGATCTAACTTGAAGGAGCTGGGGCAGTTTTACCTTGAGTAATGGGCAAAAATCCCAGTGGCAAGATCTGGAAAGCTCATGGATACTTATCCAAAGTGACTTGCAGCTGTAATAGCCGCAAAAGGAGGCTCTACAAAGTACTGACTTTAGGGGGGTGAATAGTTATGCACAGTAAAATTTTCAATTATTTTGTCCTATTTGTTGTTTGCTTCACAATAAAAAGGAAACCAAATGTTCATAGTTGTGGGCATGTTCTTTATGTGAACTAATGTAAACCCTCAAAAAAAAGTGAAATTCCAAGTTGTGAGGTAGGAAAACACAACAAATGTCAAGGGGGTAAATATTTTTGCAAGCCACTGTACTTGCTTTCTGATTTTGTCCCTGACATGACATCTTGGTATCAACCCCGAGTAATGACCTTTCCTGCTTGCCCACCAGTCAAGAGCTGACTCCATTGCCTCAGCCCGGGCGACTCTGTGAAAGTCTAGATCTCTGTACAAGGGTTAAAGGCTAAAGGCAGGGCAACTCCTAGGATCTGGTAAATTGTGTGGCTTGCACTAAGCCTGTCCATGGAAGCCCTATTAACAGCTGCCAGGCTTCCATGACTTGTAGTGACTTCTATGACTTGTAGTTTTATCAATTTTTTTTACATCTTTATCTGATGTGTGTGAATTGTTTCTATATCCTTTCTTTCAAATCAGCTCTACATTTTTTTCTACTGCTTGCTACGCATATTACACTAAATATATAAGTTTTTACATTTCAATAAAATAACAATGCCAAACAGCAAAAGATGAAAAGGAGTTCCATACGTCCATAATTCATGTGATAGTTTTACTAAACTGGAATGCCATACTTATTCTATCTTTTATTCCACTACTGACGTCCTCCTCCTACTATACTCTGGTACATAGCTATTACTCCCCGTGACTTCAGGCTAAAAGAACACTAGGTGAGGAAACAGAGGAGTTAATTGTTGGACTGTGCATATTCTTGCCTATTTTTTTTCTTCCAGCACTGTAGCCATCATGATGATGGGGACACTTGGGTAAAAAACAATTATAATTTAACAACTTCTTATTGCTCTTTTTCTATTTTCAAGATTTGGATATTGTTTGAGGCATTGTGTCTATTTGTTATGCCTGCACATATTTTTAACAGAAAGAAAAGTAAAAAAGTTTTCAGATAAGTAATACGGTGTATTTGCCAAGTGTTTAATAATTTTCAAGGATGAGCACAGCACATGCTGTAAGGTTAAAAAGGTTAAAATATAACCTCCCTCTTACAAAATCCTCAGAAGATAAGTTATTCTTCTATGTTTAAATATGCAGCCTATAATGGGCTTAATTCTTTGGGAAACATTTGCTTTGTGTATATCTATGTGCCTTTTTGTGTGCATTTATACATTATGTGTAAAGTGTGTGAATAGATAAGAAATGATGAAATAAATCTTGATAAAATATTGGTTAAGTATGTCTACCATTATAAGAAGATTATTCTTAGAAGATGACGTACTGTTGAGAAATAATCATTCTAGGCTGCTCGCAGCAATATGGCAGTTCTTGCATTCTGCTCTGCCAGGAATATTTACATTCATATTCTACGTCCTTTATACCCTCTCTACACTTCTACTCTCGTGTCTCTTCTTGCAGTGTTGCATATGCAGCTAAATTAATCTTTACATACACAGGAGTGTGCCTATCATGAGGCACCATGAGACCAATACCTCAGGCAGCAATTTTCAAATGAAGTACACTGAAATGATATAATTAAAAATGTCAGATTCCCATGATGGTAATGTATCAACTTGTGATAGCTACCTGGCTGACAACTACCACTGAAAATGTCTTTTACATTTCTTCAAGAAACAAGGATGATGTTAAAGCAAAAGAAAAGCCATAGAGAACTTTGTGACAATCACTACTTCTATCAAAATATATGCAGATTCTTTTTTTTATTAACCCAGGAAGGATTTTTCATGATTAACCCCCTTTTTACTACAATATAGGTGAATTTACATTTTCTTGCATCTTGGGCAAAAATTCAGTTTTGCGCCCCCCCTCCTATACACAGTTTAAGCGGTTGAAGTATTCGTCATGTAACCACTTATATGTGATTTTCATACTTAGTCATGCGTCGACTAGCTGCTGTTCCTGGTTCTCTCAATATTCAGTGAAAAACTAGAACTCCTGCTTCACTGAGAGAAGCAGGAAGAGAAGCTAGTTGTCTCACATGAGTGGTCATGTGATGACCGATGGAATAAATACAGATGTAGTAACCCTTAACTTGTAACAATACTTTATTAACATTGTCATGTATCAAGTTATCTGACAAGGTAGAGATTGCTACATGTGTACAGGATCAGAACCAAAAACAGTACATGAATACAGCACCAGTACCGCCATCAATACAGGAATACAGCAGCAAGACCACCATCAGTGCAGGCATACAGCATCAGAAACGCCAACTTTACACAAACAGAGCATAACAACCACCATGAGTACAGGAATACATAACCAGAATGGCCATCAGTACATGAACACATCACCAGAACGACCATCAGTACAGGAATACAAAACTAGAACCATAATTAGTACATGAATACAGCACCAAGCTTAGTACAGCGATCAACTGCAATGTCAGGACAGGCCTATATATAATTGCATCTCATGAACCTACAACTCCTAGTATGTAAAGAGAGGAGAGAACAAGGCGCAATGGGTGACTCAGTATTGCAATTTGTAGAGGGGTGTGGGGATGGCTACTAACCTTATGAAGTTGTGCACCTCTGCACAACCCCAGTGTAAAGCTCCACAAGCTCCGCTCTGTTGGTGGCTGTCATCTATTTCCAGCGGCGTTCACAGATCCTGATCTCTCGGTGGTGGATCACGTGGTCAGGTTAGTAGCATGTAATGCCGAGATAGACGCCCAGCTTCACCAACACCCCAGGCAGCGCTCCGGAGGGGTTAAGGCAGCGCAGCTTGGAAAACCAGGGTAGTAATTTTAATTAAATTGCTCCCACAGGTGAAAAAACAATAGATTAAAGGCAGCTCTACCGCACCCCAACAGGGGGAAAAGGACAATCAGTGAATATGAATAGCGGTACCAGAGCGCCAATAACAGGGCAAAAATATTAAAAGGACTGATTTATTAATACACACACAACGCGTTTCGGTGGACACAGCCACCTTCATCAGGTGACAGCACCAGTACCGCCATCAATACAGGAATACAGCAGCAAGACCACCATCAGTGCAGGCATACGGCATCAGAAACGCCAACTTTACACAAACAGAGCATAACAACCACCATGAGTACAGGAATACATAACCAGAATGGCCATCAGTACATGAACACATCACCAGAACGACCATCAGTACAGGAATACAAAACTAGAACCATAATTAGTACATGAATACAGCACCAAGCTTAGTACAGCGATCAACTGCAATGTCAGGACAGGCCTATATATAATTGCATCTCATGAACCTACAACTCCTAGTATGTCCTTTAAAGGTGCATTCAGGTGTCTGTACAAATTGGTCTGATAATGTACCGCATGCATGGACTTGCCGCGGGTCTCCCAACATGAGCGTGACAGCTTCATAATCCTGAGAGTTCCTGCAGTGTCTTTTTCTGAAAATTCTTTCAATATTTTACTTAAAGAAATTGGCTGTTTTCTTATAATATATAGAGCTTCTGGTAACAGCTTTGATCTTGATTCCTCAGAACCCCTACTTCCACTTTGTTCTCGACACAGGACAGAGTTTCATATGTAAGCATGTTAACATTGCTGTGTGCTAGTGGGATGATCTATGTTTTTCTCTGAAACGCCAAAGAGTCAAGTATACCTGGCTGGAATCATACAGTGGATCGGGCAGCATGTATTAGCTGTACTGTTCCCTTTAATGATATGCAAATGATGAAAAAATAGAAACTATATTTAGAAAACATCACGATTTATTCAGTATCGGATATAAGGGCCACGTGGAGAAATCCCCGCACTTCCACGCCTTGATGTACTATCAATGAGGTTATTAATGGTTGTCTGAAGCATGTTCTTCCACGCTGAATGCACTTGTGCACACAAATCAACAAGATCCACTGCTGGCTGCTCCCTGTGCAACTGCCGACCAATGACGTCACAGATGTTCTGGATGGGAGACAAGTCTGGAGATGCTGCAGGCCATGGTAGCACATTTAGGCGGTACAGGCTTCTCACAGTAGTATGAGTAACATGTGGCCTGGAATTGTTGTGTTATCAGTTCTACCAATAGTAACTACTAGATTGTCAACACAGCCATTACATTAAGTGGACACCTTTACCTTAAATATTAATGACACAGGCAAAATGCTTATTATATTTGCAATGTAGTCTTAGCATTACTAAGCGTCGCACAGAATTTTATTTTTTTTTACCCATAAATGTTTGATTTTATCTGTCCCATTCTTTCAGTGGAATCACTTACGGTTAAGAGATACTTTTCTGCTACCCCTATATGCAGGGCCGGCTCCAGGTTTTTCAGGGCCTCGGGCGAAAGAGTCTCAGTGGGCCCCTTTAACACATACCACGATTCATGATGCACAGATACCGCAGAGAAATATAGGTATAGTACAATGCAAAGATTTCACTTCTTACATTACATGAGCGATATCTATTGTAAATTCCACAATAGCTCAGAAACCGGTGAATCGCTCCACACAGAATACTGGCCCCCATATAAGGCCCCATACGGAATACTGGCCCCCATATAAGGCCCCATACGGAATACTGGCCCCCATATAAGGCCCCATACGGAATACTGGCCCCCATATAACGCCCCATACGGAATACTGGCCCCCATATAAGGCCCCATACGGAAGCTGGCCCCCATATATGGCCCCATACAGAATACTGGCCCCCATATAAGGCCCCATACGGAATACTGGCCCCCATATAAGGCTCCATGCGGAATACTGGCCCCCATATAAGGCCCCATACGGAATACTGGCCCCCATATAACGCCCCATACGGAATACTGGCCCCCATATAACGCCCCATACGGAATACTGGCCCCCATATAAGGCCCCATACGGAATACTGGCCCCCATATAAGGCCCCATACGGAATACTGGCCCCCATATAAGGCTCCATACGGAATACTGGCCCCCATATAAGGCTCCATACGGAATACTGTCCCCCATATAAGGCTCCATACGGAATACTCACCCCCATATAAGGCTCCATACGGAATACTGGCCCCCATATAAGGCTCCATACGGAATACTGGCCCCCATATAAGGCTCCATACGGAATACTGGCCCCCATATAAGGCTCCATACGGAATACTGTCCCCCATATAAGGCTCCATACGGAATACTGGCCCCCATATAAGGCTCCATACGGAATACTGGCCCCCATATAAGGCTCCATACGGAATACTGGCCCCCATATAAGGCTCCATACAGAATACTGGCCCCCATATAACGCTCCATACAGGATACTGGTCCCCTTATAAAGCTCCATACAGGATACTGGCCCCCATATAACGCTCCATACAGGATACTTGTCCCCTTATAACGCTCCATACAGGATACTGGCCCCCATATAATGCTCCATGCAGGCTGTTACCCCCCACATAATGCCCCATACAGGCTGCCCCCCCCACATAATGCCCCATGCAGGCTGCCCCCCCCCCTTATAATGCCCCATGAAGGCTGTCACCCCTCCTCTTTATAATGCCCCATGCAGGCTGTTCCCCCCCTTATAATGCCCCATGCAGGCTGTCACCCCTCCTCTTTATAATGCCCCATGCAGAATGTACCCCCCCTCTTTATAAGGCCCCATGCAGGATGTCACCCCCCTCTCTTTATAATGCCCCATGCAGGATGTCACCCCCTCTCTTTATAAGGCCCCATGCAGGATGTCACCCCCCCCTTTATAATGCCCCATGCAGGATGTCACCCCCCCATATTATGCCCCATGCAGGATGTCACCCCCCCATATTATGCCCCATGCCTCCATACATAAAAAAAAATAAATCAAATACTCACCTCACTCCTCCTCACCTGCTGCAGCTGCTCGGGTCCGGACTCCAGCGTCGCCGGTGTCTTCCCGCTCTGCGATGCCTGTGACAGCTCAGGGGAGCGCGCGGTGGAAAGACGTCACCGCGCCCTCTGACCTGAGACGTCACAGGAAGCGCAGAGCAGGAAGACAGCGGATCTGCGGAGGCACGGGGAGAGGTAAGTATCCGGCTGCCGGGGCCCTCAGCAAGCGGGAGAAAAGGGCGAGCGCTGACACCGCTCTCCTCCCCCATAGCGCGGTGGGGTGCACGCGACCAGTGGGCCCCTCTGCCTGCTCAGGGCCCCGGCACTTGCCCGGGTGCGCCGGGTGCTGACGCCGGCCCTGCCTATATGGAACTTAGGATCTTACGGCATACTGTATTAGCAGTAAAAAATCTGAAAAGAAAATCAGAGTTTTGAGCATTCTATTAATTATGAAATTTATGAGCACAGAATTTTGGAACTATTTAGATTAAAAAGCAAGTGGTAAAGTACATCTATTAGTATTAAATACTTTTGCATATGCTTTCTCTCTGTTGCATCTGGAAGATCGTTATTTGAGTATATGTAGCTACATAAGTGTGCAGAAGTGCCATGTATCTGTTACAATACAAAGCATCTCTGTCACTCCCAATAGGAATCATGAAAGGAATGTGTGAGAGATTATGTAATTTTATAATAGAAACATCTAAAATCAAAATAATACTGTAGGAACATGGTTATAATGAATGGTCTGTGTGGGTACAGTGGGTTGTGATAAATTCTTCAAAACTGCACATGCTTCAGAACAACCCAATGTTATATTATGTAGCGTGATGGGGCTCCATAATAAAACCTGATATAGGCCCTATTCCATCAGGACATGAAAAGTTTGATTATTCTGGTCCCCATTCTCCATTCTCCCCAGTCATTTGCATTCTTTTTCCAACTTCTAGTAGTTAGGCCCATGTTTACTACTACTACCAGTGCCATTGGACCTGCTCAAACAACAGCTGTTTGAATCTATAAGTTAGTCCAGACAGGGCATTAGGGTTGCAGCCATGATGCAGCCATTGCAGTTTGCTCATTAATGGGTTTATCTAGGACTTTTTTTTTTTTCTATGAAGCTAAGAACTTACCAGCAGGTAGTTGCTAACTACCTGCCTGTTCTGCCCTGCCTACCGATCTTCTCCTGCTCAGAGTGGTCACAGACCGCTCCTGATGGCGGTTCACCTGGTTTCTGTGACTCCACATCAACAGAGCTCCTCCTCATCCGCTGTGCTCCGTTGACGGTGCGTCACTTCCGATGTCCTGCCGAATGACAGCTGGCTCTCCGCTGCCTAACTGTGGGGAGCCAGCTGTGAATCAGCATGATGTTGGCTGTGATGCCCTTTCGACAGAGCAGACCAGAAGAGAAAGCTGCTCTGTTGACATGAGGTTAAAGAAAGCAGGAGAATCACGGCTTCAGCTGAGAGAGATAGCAAGGTAAAACAGACATCTCGGCGGTGATGCCTCGTCAGCAGAGCAGACCAGAAGAGAAAGCTGGTCTGTTAACATACATGAGATCAATAGAAGCAGGAGAATCACCACCAGAGCCGAGAGAGATTGTCAGGAGGTAGAATAGACAGGTAGTTAGCAACTAACTGCCAGTAAATTGTTAGTCACATTAGGAAGAAAAAACAAAAGTCTTGGATAACCCCTTTAAATAGTTATTCAGTTTTGTGGGGAGAACAGATGTTTCACCACCACAAATATACGGAGATCACCAGAGGCATAGCTAGAAGTTTGATTCAGGAGGAGCGAAACTTCTGAGTGGTAACCCTGATTACAAGTATGGTGGCGCACCCTAATAGTGCATATAGGAGAACCTCAGCAGATGTCCACACTGTTACAAAAAAAAATCTCTATACAAAGACCAACACTGATATTACTGCCATATGGTGACCATATAGTGGTAGATACCAGTCCTGCAGAACATGTAAGAGATTCAAGTACAGTTACAGATAGTGACTTACAGCTGACGTTCTTTCTGATGGAGTTGTTCACTTTTCCCGTCTTTTCAATCTGACCCAGACTGACATGACAACTTCTTCAAGCCAGGACTCGACTGCAGAGATTACAAGAAAGACACATATGACTTCTCACATTTCCAGCACCATCCCCATCTATCCCCAACTTGCACAAACTCCTTATCCTGCTGATACCCCAATGCTGAGCCGCTGCTGCTATATGTATCCCTATTACTGCACTTGCTGTGTGGTACTGTGTGCCCTTAATTTTTCTCCTACTGGAGCCCTAGATTCCCCTTTCATTGCACTCATAAAGTATGATGTCAACAAAAGTGCCCCACAAACACGAAGATACCCCTACAGTGAATTCCTCCACAGTACCCTCCACAGGCACAGTATGATGACCCTACTGTACCCCACCCCTCAACTCTCCCTTAAAGGTATGGTGACCCCAACACAGTATGATCCTCCAACTGTGACCCCCCACACAGTCCTCTATGCAGTATAATGGGCCTCCATACAGTATAATGACCCCACACCTCTCCACACTGTATAATGGCCCCCTCACAACATGATGGACCCCACACAAACCTTCACACTGTATAATTGCATACAGAATAAAGGCTCCCAGATAGCTCTCCAAATATTATAATAGCCCCCACATAGTATAATGCACCAGGTAGTCCTTCTTATAGTATAAAGCGCTCCCCATAGTCCTCCATACAGTATAATGCACTCCCCATAGTCCTCCATACAGTATACTACACCCCATAGTCCTTCATATAGTATAATGCATTCCCCATAGTCTTTCATATAGTATATTGCCTTCCCCATAGTCCTCCATACAGTATAATGCACCACATAGTCCATACAGTATAATGCACTCCCCATAGTCATCCATATAGTATAATGCACCTCATAGTCATCCATGTAGTATAATGCACTCCCCATAGTCCCCCATATAGAATAATGCACTCTCCATAGTCATCCATATAGTATAATGCACCTCATAGTCATCCATATAGTATAATCCACTCCCCATAGTCCAGACAGTATAAAGCATTCCCCATAGGCCTATATAAAGTATAATGCACTCCCCATAGTCCCCCATATAGTATAATGTACTGTCCATAGTCATCCATATAGTATAATGCACTCCCCATAGTCCCCCATATAGTATAATGCACTCTCCATAGTCATCCATATAGTATAATGCACCTCATAGTCATCCATATAGTATAATCCACTCCCCATAATCCATACAGTATAATGCACTCCCCATAGTCATTCATATAGTATAATGCACCTCATAGTCCATAGATCCATAGAGTATATTGCACTCTCCATAGGCCTCCTTACATTATAATGCACCCCATAGCCCTTCATATAATATAATGCACTCCCCATAGTCCATTATACTGTACAGTATAATGCACTCCTCATAAGTCTCCATATGGTATAATGCACTCCCCATAGTCATCCATATAGTATATTGCACCTCATAGTCATCCATAGAGTATAATGCACTCCTCATAGTCCTCCATATAGTATAATTTACTCCCCATAGTCCGCTGTACAGTATAATCCACTCCACATAGTTCTCCATACAGTATAATGCATTCCCCATAGTCCTCTATACACTATTATGCCACCACAATGTTCTCAATGATTAAAAAAAATAAAAAATACAATACTCACGTCTCCTCTTCTTTCAGATCCGCCCGCACATCTCAGAGCAGCGGGCGCCATGTAGTGACATCATCGTACATGCTGCGCTTAGATGTCAGGTACCGAGGAAGAATGATGGAGGAGGAAGCATCAGCTGACGGTCTCTCTTTCATCATTGCTTCCAACTGTATCGGCATCCAAGATGCTGATACAGTTGAACTTGCAGTGATGAGTGGGCATGTGGCCTGGTGCCAACGCTCCCTGGATCAAGAGCCTTATAGCGGCTGCATGGCCTGTGGCATTGCAGGGAGATAGTGTCTCCCTGCTCTGCCGTAGAGTTTAAGGCTATGTTCACACACATTGTGTTTTTTTCTACAGCTAAATTTGCTGCAAATCCGCTGACAACTTTTCTTTGGCAGGAAAACAGCTGTGTCAAAAATGCAGGTTTTCCTGTGTTTTTTTATGCGTTTTTGATGCATTTTTGCAGCGTTTTTTTCACCGTCCCTCTGTCTCTATTTAGGCATGTACATAAAGTTCTGTGAAAAAAAAGAATCCCATTCTATTTTGTCATCAAAAAACGCTGCAAAAAACGCATGTGCCGATTTTCTATGCGTTTTTGCAGTGTTTTTTTCACCACCCATTACTTCCTATGGGTGAAAAAATGTTGCAAAAATGCTGAAAGAAGTGATATGCTCTATTTTCCAAAAATGCAAGCAAGGCAGAAAATACGCTGCATAAAAAACAGATAAATCTGGTATCTCATAGACTTTGCTGGTACTGGTAGATGCAGCAGAAAATTTGCATAAAAATCTGCTGCAAAATACGCAGCAAAACACAACGTGTGTGAACATAGGCTTACTGTATTGGCGCGCTGTGCACACCGATACAGTTAAAAGTAGCATAGCTCCGGGCCGGCCCCTCAGACCATGGGGCCCAGGGCGACTGCCACCATTTGCCCCCCCAGTATCTACGCTGATCATAATTAGGTGCACGTTTGGGCACCCTAGGAGATTTCTGTGCTCAGATAACTTTGACCAAGGTTTCACACCTTAGCCTGTTAGGGTTAAGCATCACCTGGCTTTTCCTAAGGCCGGTTTTACACATCCATATGTCTCCGGTTCCGGAAAAACTGGTACTGGAGATATCCGTGTCCCGTGTTACCGTGTGTGTCACACGTGTGGCAACCGTGTGCCGTATCAGGATCACACGGACCGGCGCCTAGAAATCAGCGGTACAGTTCCCAAGCGCCGAGTGCTGAACACTGCCCTCATCATGGTTCCCTGCTGGCGCTGCAATCAGCACCAGCAGGGACAGTGATGAGGGTAGTAGTGTCTGCTCCCGCAGTGTACCTGTGTTAAAATAAGAATGAAATAAAAAATCCTTATACTCACCTGTCCTAAGTGTCCCCCGCTGTAATCCATGCGACCGATCAGCAGAGGAGCCAGGGAGAGTGAAGCATCATACTAACGTGTGAAAGAGCCCTAATGATGACAGTGAGCAAGCCATTATCCTAACAGGCTAATTAATCTCCAAAGGTGCCCAAACTTTTGCATCTGCCAATTTTCCTTTTTGTAATTTTTAAAATGTAAAAAATGATATATTTTTTTGCCTAAAATACAAAGGAAATGTATTATCTTTAACTTTAGCCATTTTAGAGATCATTTCATCTTCAACTTGCCTAACTATTCACAATAACTGTAATTTTGACCAGGGGGTGCACAAACTATTACATGCCACTGTATTACTAAATATTTTAGGTGTATGGTTTCATTTTAAAGATGGTTTACAGCTGCCGGTTTCTATACTACGGACAATCACACAGCTTGTGGCTTTGCAGAATGTTAGCACATATTTAAATCTATTAAGCAGCTCAAACAGAAAGTGTTTATTAGAACACTAGATAGATTGTAGTTGATAATCCTTTGCAAACAGATGTACTTTGGTGGTTGCTGAGGTATCAAGGACTTTGCTCTTTCCAAAAGCAATAATCAGCAACATTGTCATCTTTCCAATTCTATTATATACTAAATGTTGTTAATAATCAATAGATGGTGGGACTGCTTAGGAAGCTTAACATTTTAGGTGACCTTCAGCAGCAATATTTGAAATTATAAACAATTATATTGGAGGTATCCTGTTGTAAAGTGGACTTGAGTACTATAAAATTATGAAATACAGTCATGGCTGAAAGTGTTGGCACCCTTGAAATTGTTCCAGAAAATTAAGTATTTCTCCCAGAAAATTATTGCTATTACACATGTTTTGCTAAACACAAATTTATTTCCTTTGTGTGTATTGGAACAACACAAAACAACAAATGGTATGCTTAAACCATTTAGAATTTTATCTAGTCTACCTTGGGCACTTCTAGTGGGAACCCTGTATGTTAGGCTGATATGCACATTTACCTATAGGTATACTTACCATAATTAATAATAGATAGTAACGACATGCTTGTTATCCCTGTTTGGGAATCTTGTATATTAGACTGATGGACATTATTTTCAAGTGTACTTTTTATAAATAATGCTAGCCAGCATTCACTTGTTTGTTATACTGTATCTTACCCACAATAGTCCTGTGGCTGCGATTCCTCTTGGCTTGATGCACCTTCTATTACTTTTTGTATTTATTGTATAATTTTTGTTGACCGATAAGAGTATGCGGTAAATAAAAATGTATTTAAGACTCTTCTTGATTCTAAGAGACTCACTGTCTCAGGGTTCATCATGGTTCTAGATATTATATATATATATATATATATATATATATATATATATATATATATATATATATATATATATATGACTCGCCCCCTGGGCCGTGGGGTACTCAAGACCGGGTCTCTAGGTTGCGCGGTGCTGATGGGGGTAGTAGTGGCAACCCGGTCCCGTGCTCAGGGTGTCAAGCTGAAATGGTGGCAGTCTCTTTATATATATATATATATTCATGTGAAAGTCCGACTACGCCACCCGTGGATTGCGGTCAGGGATAACCACCGCTGCAGGACAGACCGCTGTGGCTGGTGTTGGTGAGCAGCACAGGAATGGTATAACTCCCCACGGGAAGAGTGTAGCCCCAGGGCAGTGTAGGTGGATGTTGGGGGTGATAGTTCCGGCCGCGATGGTCAGAATGCAGAGTCCGCTTAAACAGTTCAGGGTCTTTATTATAACAGATGGTAATGACCCAACAACAATACCGCCTAAAAGGGGGCCTGGATGTTTGAGAACACTCGGGAAGCCCCTCTGGTCAGGGTGAGGGTGTAGGCCTACCGTGTTCTCTATGCTCTTTCTGACTATTCCCCTCTTAGTGGTAAAATAGCCCACGTCCCTGAACTGGGGGTCTCTAAAGAAGTCAGAGCCATGGGCAAGTGCCCAGGCAAGTGCCCTGCTCAAAGGCTCTGCTTGGTTTAGTCTGCAGACTGTTCCAGGTTGGCCTTCAGGTCATTGGATGTTTGACGTGCTGTTATTTCCATCATTCGCACCAACTTTTGAAGGCATCTCTTGTCAATTTTCCTCTTTCCCCCATGTCCAGGGAGGTTCTTTATGGTTCCACGCTTGGCAAACTTCATAATAACATTGCGCACTGTTGAAACTGGGATACCAAGGTCTTTTGAGATGGCCTTATACCCTTTGGAAGTCTTGTGTTTGCTAATAGCAGATCTGATGTCCTCAGACAGCTCCGTTGTCTTTCCATTGTGACAAAGGAACAGGGCCTACCAAGTGGCTTTTTAAAACACTGAAGTCATCATTCATTGGCTAATTCATGTCACATGGGCACTGACAATTAATCACAGGTGAATGTCTTTTGTGATTTACCACAGGTGAGTCAAAATGTGTTTCCATACTAAATTAATGTAAAGGGTGCCAATACCAGTGTCACAGCAAACTTTAGTTTTTTCTATTTTTCCCTCCATTGTTTTTTGTTTTAAATTATTGTTTATCATTTGCTCTTTTGTATTTAATATGAGTGCTCTATACATAAAAACTATCACTTGATTCATTTTTTTTCAGGAGAAATTCCACATTATGTACTTAAAGGGGTTGTCCACTACTATTAATAATTGGCCATTCTATTTTTATGTTGAAAATAAGTATCTTTGTAAATACCTTGCTTCGCAGTTACTGCCTGTGAGTGGCGCTATCGCTGGCCGCTCACAGGCATCACATGACCCCTGGCTGCAGCCGGCTCTGACATCTGTTGATGTCATGTCAAGTTCCGGCTGCAGCCGGGGGTCTCTCTCTTCTGCGTTCCATAGTGGATGCTGGGCTGTGGGCAGGGTTACCCCGCGCATCACACCAAGCATCTACCGCGCGCTCTGCCCCTCCTCATTCATTGGGAAAGCTTGTGGTGGATGCTGGGTGTGATGCGGGTAACCCCGCCCACATCCCAGCATTTACCGCGGGGAACGCGTCACTGATGTCACGCCTCACTTGACGTGACATCAGCGGTGGATCACGTGATGGTTGTGAGCGGTCCTCACAGGCAGTAACTGCAAAGCAAGGTATTTACAAAGATACTTATTTTCAACATAAAAATAGAATGGCCAAATATTAAAAGTAGTGGATAACCCATTTAAACTTCATGGGTGACAATAACGATGAGCAGGACTGTATACGGACAGACCATGTGACACTTAAATTGCACACAGGTAGACTTCCTTTCACTAAGCATGTAACATATAAAGGTAATTACTTGAACCAGTATTTTTTAGTGGCTTCATAGCAAAAGGGGTGAATACATATGTACATGGCAATTTTTAGTTATTTGATCCCATAAATTTAATTTATGCCTAGATTTTTCTCACTTCACTAACTTAGGGTATGTGCACACGATGCAGAAATGAAGCAGAAAATTTCTGCATCATTTCTGCATCTCCCTGGCAGAAAAAACGCATGCAGATTGTGCATGCGTTTTTCCTGCAGAATACATGTGGATTCACATGCGGATTCACATGAGTTTCCGCATGCATATTGACAAGCGCTTTCCAGGCGATAGCATCACTTGGAAAGTGCTTGACAACTAGGTCACACTATATAAATCCATGCAAACAGCATGGATTTATATAGTGTGACCGTAAAAATTAAAACAAATCAAGCTATACTCACACCCGAGGCCCCGGCGTCTGCTGCAGCGCTCCTTCCTGGCTGGTTCCCGGCTGCCGGCATATCGCGAGACAGAGCGGTGAAGGGCCTGCGGTCACATGACTGTGACGTCACCGCAGGTCCTCAAGCGATGCCGGCATTCAGAGACAAGCCTTCGGAAAGGTGAGTATAAACTTTTTTTATTATTTTATTCTTTTTTTACAGGTACAATGGTACCCAGGTCTGGATGAGAGTCTTCTCTCCTCCAGAACTGGGTACCATCCGCACATAGAGACGCATAGAAGCCGCTTGTACAAATGTACAGTCGCGGTTTCTATGCGTCTCAATGCAAGTCAATGGGGGGAGTTCCGCTGCGCTTCCGCAAAATTAAATGACATGCTGCGGATTTTTGTACGTAGCATAAACGCTGCGGAAAAATCCGCAGCATGTGCATAGAACATGCGGAATCCCCTTGGGGACCATGGGGTGCGGATTACCTAGCGTTTAACAAGCGTTTACGCTGCGGAAATTCCGCAGCATAAACGCTTGAAAAACGCTACGTGGGCACCCAGCCTTAGTCTATTTAGTGCTGATGCATCACACACAAATCAGATTACAAAAATAATTGAGCACAAGTTGCAATGTAACAAAATAGGTAAAAAGCCAAGGGTGGTGAATACAGTGAATACTTTCACAAGTCACTATACATGCTGTTGAATAATTTGTTTAAAGATCTTTCTTAGTATGAAAGTAAGGCTCATTGGCCTGTAATTTCCTGTCCCCATCTTCTTTCCCATTTTGACGATAGGAACAACATTTGCTCTTCTCCAATCTTCTGGGTCTTTTCCTGTTCTCCAGTAATTTTCAAGATTCTGGCTAGTGGTTCTACAATTTCCTCTGCTATTTCTTTCAGTACCCTAGGATGTAATTAATCTGGACAAGGAGATTTAAATTCATTTAAATTAACTAAGTGTTTCCTCACCGTCTCTCTGTTTATCGATAGTGTGGATTCTTTTATTGCTTCGATAGCACAGTGAAGATCAGTTGATGTTACATTGGCTTTCTTAGAGAACACAGATAATAATAAATAATCTTTATTTTTTATGTAGCGCTAACATATTCTGCAGTGCTTTACATATATTATCATTGCTGTCCCCATTGCGGCTCACAATCTAAATTCCCTATCAGTATGTCTTTGGAGTGTGGGAGGAAACCCACGCAAACACAGGGAGAACATAAAAACTCCTTGCAGATGTTGTACTTGGTGGAATATGAACCCAGGACCCCAGCGCTGCAAGGCTGCAATAATAACCACTGAACCACCGTGCTCCCCACAGATGCAAAATAGGAATTTAAAAGTTCGGTCTTCTCAACAATATTTTTGACCACTGCACCATTTTCATTCTGTAAAAATCTTATAGCATCTTTGACTTTTCTTTTGCTTTTTACATACCCCCATTCTCCTTTTTTATTGCTTATGCTCTCCCTTGGAAGCCTCACTTCGTTACTGGCTTTAGCTCTTCTAACGCTTGCCCTGCATTCCCTGCAGACAGCATTATATTCTTCTTTAGATATGCCCCCTTTTTCCATTTGATATGCATTTCTTTTCCCTCTTTTTAGCAAGTGTTTAAGTTCTGTGTTCATTCATCCTAGTCTCTTTAAATGCTTCAGGAAAATACTTGTCAGCTGCGGCTGCCATCTTGCTGAACAGTAGAGAGGCGGCAAAGGTTAAAAAAAGTAAAAAAAAACAACATATCTCATGACTCATCTTTCCAGCCACCCATTGCTCCCTGTCCTGTACTTCGCATCTCTACATCTTCAGCCCAGTGTTCATTCTATGAATCCGTCTGAAAAAGATGCCGTGTATACATACCCTTAAGTGGTAAAAATGGAAAATCTTTTAAAATCTAAGCAGCATGCACGTTTGGTGCATCTTGCCATAGCACATTTTAGGATCAAGCCTGATGTATGAAATACCAGTTATGATAAATTCCCCCTATATTACAAAGTTGCAAAACCTTATGTAATGAAAACTCCTTGAATTTTGTGAATCCTGTGCCTATGAAGCCACAGACATTTAAAAAGTCTACTGACAATCTATGGCTTATTTTAAATGGTTTTATAGTTTCAGAAATACACTGCTCAAAAAAATAAAGGGAACACTCAAATAACACATCCTAGATCTGAATGAATGAAATATTCTCATTGAATACTTTGCTCTGTACAAAGTTGAATGTGCTGACAACAAAATCACACAAAAATCATCAATGGAAATCAAATTTATTAACCAATGGAGGCCTGGATTTGGAGTCACCCCCAAAATTAAAGTGGAAAAACACACTACAGGCTGATCCAACTTTGATGTAATGTCCTTAAAACAAGTCAAAATGAGGCTCAGTATTGTGTGTGGCCTCCACGTGCCTGTATGACCTCCCTACAATGCCTGGGCATGCTCCTGATGAGGTTGCGGATGGTCTCCTGCCAAGCGTCCTGCACGGTGTTGGGCTGTGAGCACAACCCCCATCTGTGGATGTCGGGCCCTCATACCACCCTCATGGATTCGGTTTCTAACCGTTTGTGCAGACACATGCACATTTATGGCCTGCTGGAAGTCATTTTGCAGGGCTCTGACAGTGCTCCTCCTGTTCTTCCTTGCACCAAGGCGGAGGTAGCGGTCCTGCTGCTGGGTTGTTGCCCTCCTACGGCCCCCTCCACATCTTCTGGTGTACTGGCCAGTCTCCTGGTAGCGCCTCCAGCCTCTGGACACTACACTGACAGACACAGCAAACCTTCTTGCCACAGCTCGCATTGATGTGCCATCCTGGATGAGCTGCACTACCTGAGCAACTTCTGTGGTTTGTAGAGTTTGTCTCATGCTACCACGAGTGTGAAAGCACAACCAACATTCAAAAGTGACCAAAACATCAGCCAGAAAGCATTGGGATTGAGATGTGGCCTGTGGTCCCCACATGCAGAAACACTCCTTTATTGAGTGTGTCTTGATAATTGCCAATAATTTCCATCTATTGTCTATTTCATTTGCACAACAGCATGTGAAATTGATTGTTAATCAGTGTTGCTTCCTAAGTGGACAGTTTGATTTCACAGAAGTTTGATTTACTTGGAGTTATATTCTGTTGTTTAAGTGGTCCCTTTATTTTTTTGAGCAGTGTATGTAGCAACGCTGCTTCCAGTAAACCTCACCCAGTTTTGTCTATTATTATAGGTCTTTACAAATAGCATAGTGTTCCCTTTTTGCATAGAAACAATGATAAATCTGCCAAAGCATGTAAATCATGAAAAGATTTGGGATATCTAATGGTCACAGAGTTGTAAATGATTAAGTTTCCTTTACAGAATGTACAGTCCTTGCCAGATGACCAAATTGCTTAAAGCAATGCACTCCATCTTCCAGGATAAAATGGCAATCTGCAACATCCTAATAATGAAAAACAGATGTATGTTATGTGCAGAACTCCCCAAGGAGACAAGGAAAAATGTCAATGAGTGATTGTTATTAGCATGCATCAGAACTCATGGAAGCATTCTTAAGTATTAAAGAGATACTATTATCATAACATGGAATATTGTTTAAATTAGACTTTTATGTTAAATGTATTTTATTTTTAATGTTTGGCAAAGTTTTTTTTTTTTTACCAATATCACAATATGCAAATTGGGTCAACAGGTAAAGATAATTTACATACTTGTGACTATTTATTTAGCCATGTTGAAAAGATACATCGTTAAAAAGAAATACAGCAGGGCGGGACAAGCCCCGGGGGCTAGGGAGTCTAGAAAATCAGTGAGCAAAATTCTAAGTGCTCTTTTGGAAGTATGGAAAGGGGCATGCTCTATTGTGTTTACTGGAGAAGTAAAGGGTGGAGCACAATTTTCTACTCTTGGAGGAGATGTAAGTGCATTACTGTGACTTTATGAAAAAAGGAAGCCCTAACAAAAGTAAGGCAAAGTTAAGAGTTGCTTTGTTGCCGTGTATTTGTGTGGACAGAGCCTATAATCTTTCTGATTTTTGAACCTTTGGAACCACTGACTTCTAGACCAGATAAGATTTGCTTTACTCTAAAGTAAAGCAAGTTGAGAAAAGGGCAGATGAAAAAAAATGACCTGCGATCCTCAAGATTAAAGTTCACTTGCTACTGTGTTAGTTTTGACCCCACTGCAGAGCTGTGTGTGATTATGAGAGCAGACTGTCAGTCATTACATGTCTCACACTGGTAACGCCCCCTTTCATTTACAATAATCTCTGGAGGCAGATTCTCAGGGAGATCAGTGTACGACCCATAGATCGTAACATCTCATTTACATACAAGAAAAATGTGGATTTCTCTGGAATAAGACATTGGATCGCAGATATCAAGATATCATTTTATTCAGCTTCCTATGACCTACATGCCCATATAGATGAATTAGGAGGGTTGATTCTACTGACACATTCCCTTTAAGGCTTAGCGAGAAATGTTTCTGTTTACAACCCTTTTAATTTGTTCTGTTCCAGAACATGAATATAAGCTTACCATATATTAACGGTGGAAGCATTTAGTGCCTTTGGAGTGTGCATGCAGAAAAATCTAATAAAAGGTGCACTCCACATCTGTGCTTAGCTCATTTCACAATCTGACAATGTGAAAATGGTATTTCTTCAAGATTGCTACTAAAAAAATGGCATGTCTGTGACCCACAGCCAGTACTAAAAACAACTCTGAATTACAACATTGTTGGCAAGGTAGGAAGTTATTTCAAACATTTTCTCTACATGAGGTGAGGAATCTCAGATAGGGAAGGAATTCCTACAATACAGGAAAGAATCTAGGGGAATTTAATGTTAAGTGTGACGGAGTAATGAGATTTGGGGAAAGGAGGGATAAGAAGATGTAATGGTTCTGAATTAAAGGAATAATCGAAGAAAAATCTCGAAAGGGGAAGTGATCCAGACACATGATCTATAAATGTCTGACATAAGAAACACGCGAAAAATCAAATAATGAAAAAAAACACTGTTGCATTTGATCAAAGCAGGAGTTTAGTTACAGAACAGATTATGGTAACCTTACATTGTTACATTCTATTTTAAAGATGTCAAATGTCACTAAGATATGACTCTGTGACTCTGCAGATAGCAAAAATAAGTGTCAGCAACGCTAGGAAAGCTCAGTCAGCATTTTCTAGGTGGCAACCTATGTGACTACCACTTGATTCTAGTTGGGTGCCACAGTGGTTGGCCCCTCACCAATTACACATTGTTGGCAAATTCACCATGTTTTTTCCCTCGAACGTCTCATAAAAAACCCTTTAAAGGAACAGATGTCAGTATATGTTTTTTAAATTCATATAGAATTTTCATTTTTGGCTGTTTTTATTTTTAATTTTGGCAAAAGTATTCATTGAGAAATTAGATGTCATTTATTATTTTCTAGCAGTGATCATAGAAGCCTGAAAGAGGCAGCAGGGGAATCTCAGTTTACTGTTGCTGCTGTAAAATGATCTTATTATAATAGTGGGCAGAGGATTGGAATAACTTACAGAATGACAGCTCTTTTGCTCTCTTGAGAAGACTAAATAAAAATTACATAGACAGATAAGGAAATATGGAAAAAAAAAGGTCAACAGCAGTCTCAGAACATATTATCCTTGAACTACAACAAAGCTTTCCTAGCATCAGCGGAAGATCCAGAACATATCATTAATGAATTGCAACCCAGCTTTCTAATAGTCAGCATTAGTGTTGAGTGAGTATGTTCTGTCCGAGTATGCTCGGGCCGAGCTCCGAGTATTTACAGCTGTTCGGTGATATGGTTGAATCGCTCCCGTGTGCATGATTTGTGACTGTTTGACAGCTTTATTACATGTGAGGAATGTGTAAGAAATAGACATTCCTCACATGTAATAAAACTGTTAAACAGTCACAAATCATGCACACGGGAGCGATTCAACCATATCACCGAACAGCTGTAAATACTCGGAGCTCGGCCCGAGCATACTCGCCGAAAGGGTTAACAGAACATACTCGCTCAACGCTAGTCAGCATCTTCAAAAGGTATCATCACTGAATTATAACTCTTTACCATTATTGGCAGCAGCCTCGAAAAGTATCATCACTGAGCTGTAATGCAGATTTCCCTTTTCTTGCATCAATGCAATAAAAGTACCAACTCGGACAGTGAAAAACCTGGTTTACAGTTCAATTGTCTGGTGTGGACTACCGTGAGCATGAGACTTGCAAATTTTGCAAAGAGGGCTTCTTGAATTATATTAATTTAAAGTACAGCAGCTCTGCTCTTTTTATATACACAAAGCACTCTAAGGTACAGTGGAATGCATTACATCAGTACAGTAAGAAAGTTTGTTACATTATACCAAAAGTTAGAGAGTTCTGGAGTGAGGTGTCATGTTCTAAATGAGTCACCTTCCTTAGCTCTTCCTTAACAGTGCATTCTCACGCTATTAAATTGCTTTACTTAGTTAAACAGCACAAAAGTAAGCAAGTTTGCAATTGACTTGCTTTTCGTATCTGCTTTCACACTCCTGCAATGAGAGCTTTTATCTTTCATTGTGTACACCTGGTTTCCATGGAGTTTGGCTACTAGGGCATGCTCAGACCTTGCTTCAAAGTGAGCAGTTGTTACATTCCAGGAGAGGTTAACTCCTAACACACCAGTCAGCTCACTCCAGCTCATTGATTTCACCTCCCTCCCAGCTCCTGACAAGCTGCTGTTAAAATCTTGCAAAATGGCAAGCATTTAGCATTGGCTTCATCCACAACACTGCTCCTAATCATGGCTCTTGCTGTCCTGAGCTGAATGTTTGTTCAAATGCCCTGTCATCTGTGTGTGTCAATATAATGATAACAGTGTACACTCCAAAACAAAACACTGATAGCTGAATGTCTTACAGCAAAATTTGTGCTGAGCAGTCACTCAAAGAGGGAAGCCTGCCCTATCAGAACCTGGGAAATTTTGGGTGCATATGGAAATGCTGACATACCCCTTTTTAGTTTGTTGCTATGTATCAACTAAGAGAATTTTGAAAGCCGCCTTTTAGAGATCGGTATAAAAAGTCGATCTATAGATTAATTGTATATAGTAGCAGCTAAATATAAAATATTTAGGGAAAACCCAAACTGCCCCTTGTCCAGTCATTTCCACATGGCAAAAATGAAGGCTGAGATTTATTAAGATTGGTGTTTCGCATGTTAGTCTTAATGATGGGCATACTGGATTAAGATGCACCTAATTCATGAAGAGGCACATGCCACTTAATAAATTAGGCGCAGCTTACCAGTGGCGTGCGCCTTGCCAGAAATGTTAGAGACTGGAGTAACATTTTAGCCATAAGAAACACCGCCACTTTTAAATAATTTCTCAAGGTGCGTTACTGTGCCCTGTTCCGGTTCTTACCATTTTGGTGGAGCTGCCCAAAACTGGTATAAAAACACCAAAAGTTGTAATATTTTTGGGCAACTTAGTGTTGTGCAAAAATTCTGTGACATTAAAGGTGTTTTACTCCAGAACTCTAGCATAAACACCATGTTGAATTGAAGCCTTTAGTGTTCATTATTGGTACACACTTCTTCATGAAGATCTAACAAACCACAAGCAGCAGAACTGGCAGGAATGGTTTGAAAAGTCCTGCATTTCATTACAACCGAAGCTATAATTCAACATCTCTGGTCCAAAGCACCTACAAGTTGGGTTTTCCTTCTTGCAGCCTGTTTTGTACCACCTTTTACACTTAAAAATGGAACCTTTTAACTCTACTAGTCTCCTGTTGGCTTTAGGCTATGTGCCCACGATGCAGAAATGAAGCAGAAAATTTCTGCAGCATTTCTGCATCTCCGTGGCATAAAAAACGCATGCAGATTGTGCATGCGTTTTTCCTGCAGAATACATGCGGATCCACATGCGGATTCACATGCGTTTCCGCATGCAGATTGACAAGCGCTTTCCAGGCGATAGCATCACTTGGAAAGTGCTTGACAACTAGGTCACACTGTATAAATCCATGCAACTGGCATGGATTTATACAGTGTGACCGTAAAAATAAAAAAATAAAGCTATACTTACCGACCCCCTGCCGCGTGAGCTGTCGCGTGTGTTGTCGCGCTACTTCCGGGTTGCCGGCATCTCGCGAGACAGCCTGCGGTCACATGACCGCGATGTCATCTCAGGTCCTGGAAGGAGAAGCACAGCGCGAGCCGCCGGACAGGTGAATATAAACTTTATTTATTATTTTATTCTTTTTTTTACAGGTACAATGGTACCCAGGTCTGGATGAGAGTCTCCTCTCCTCCAGAACTGGGTACCATCCGCACATAGAGACGCATAGAATTCGCTTGTAGAAATGTACGGACGCGGATTCTATGCGTCTCAATGCAAGTCAATGGCGGCGCTTCCGCAAAATTAATGAACATGCTGCGGATTTATGAGCGCTGCAGAAACGCTGCAGAAAAATCTGCAGCATGTGCATTGACATTGCGGAATGCCATTGGGGACCATGGGGTGCGGATTACCAAGCGTTTTTGATGCGTTTCCGCTGCGGAAATTCCGCAGCATAAACGCATGAAAAGCGCATCATGTGCACGCAGCCTTAATCTTAAACATTTGGTGCCTAAAAGGATATTAAAGGACTAAGTTTACAATCAAGAACCTTGGGCTTTTCTTTCAGGTGTGGGAATATTAATCTAGTGGGCTGGCCTATCACTTTTATTTATGTTGTGTTGGCCTATTTCTTGCTTGCGTCTTACACGTACATGACAGATCTCAGTCCTTGTCCCCTGCACATATTTGGGTAAGGAGTCATTTGACTGATCAGTGCGTTTCTGTAGTGTTTGAGGAAACCAGAGTACCAAAATAACTTCACAGAAATATGAGGAAAGCATACAAACTCCATGCAGAGGTTGTCCTTGGTCAAATCCAAAGGATCCCAGCGTTCACAATGTCGTGATGGTTTCTGTGTTTATGAAGATGTATGATTGACAAAGGCATATAGCAAGCAGCAAGAATCTCTTAAGATCTTTTTTTGAGGAGAAGAGATTTTCCTTGATAAAGGTGTTTTTGTAATCATGGTGGCTACATTATTGCACGTATACTCTATTCAACATGATATCTAGCTAGACATGGGCCACATTTAAAAAAAAAATGGGCATAGAGTTCAAAAGGAAGCATATCTTTAAACCACCCAGCAATTTGCATATTTTCTTTGTATCCAGCAGCATAAGAGCAACATATGAAAGTAGGAAACACGTAGCCTGACTCTCTAAAGCACACTGCATCTAGTAATGTTTCAAAGGTTCATACAAATTCAACCAGCCAGTTTAGAATGGTCATTGTTTTAAATCACTTCTTCATTAATTTATTGCATGTAAATAGATTACCACTTTAGAAACAATATATAGTTTTTTATAATTATCTAATTATTAAAAGAAAACACACATATATCAGGTACAAACTTCACGGACTCCGTATGCTTATGTCGCAATTAGAGATGAGCAAATCTTTTGAAATTGGAATTTGCCTAATTTTCTTCAAAAATTTGTTTTGCGGTGAAAAAATTTGCACAAATTTCAATACTGAAAAGGGTGTAATTGCGCCAAAAATACATGTGGGGGAGAGGAGAGAAAACCTCGCTAACCATAAGAGCTTACACTCTCCAGTAGGCTATGTTCACACATCATGTTTTTTTCAGCGGTTTTTAATGCGTTTTCTTATGAAAATTTTCAGCTGCGTTTTGCAGTACCAGCAAACTCTATGAGATCCCAGAAATCTCATGCACACATTTTTTTTTGTTCAGGATTTTGTGCTTTGCATGTTTTTTTTGCAAAATAGAGCATGTCACTTCTTTCAGCATTTTTTTCACCCATTGGAAGTAATGGGTGGTGAAAAAAACGCTGAAAAAACGCACCAAAAAACAAGCAAAAGAAAATCCTGAACAACCTCCTGGCAAGAGATCAGGTTTTGCTACAGAAAAAAAAACGCTGAAAAAAACATGATGTGTGAATATAGCTGTAGATAGAGGACTCCGTTGACCATAAGTGCTTATACTCTCCAAAAGAGAGAGAGTACCCCACTGACCATAAGAGCTTATACTCTCCAGGAGAGAGAGAGTACTCCACTGACCATAAGAGCTTATCCTCTCCAGGAGAGAGTACCCCACTGACCATAAGATCTTATACTCTCCAGGAGAGAGAGAGGACCCCACTGAACATAAGATCTTATACTCTCCAGGAGAGAGAGAGGACCCCACTGACCATAAGAGCTTATACTCTCCAAGAGATAGTAACCCACTGACCATAAGATCTTATACTCTTGAGGAGAGGACCGCACTGACCATAAGATCTTATACTCTCCAGGAGAGAGAAAGTACCCCACTGACCATAAGAGCTTATACTCTCCAGGAGAGAGAGTACTCCACTGACCATAAGAGCTATTACTCTCCAGGAGAGAGAATACCCCACTGACCATAAGAACTTATACTCTCCAAGAGAGAGTAACCCACTGACCATAAGATCTTATACTCTCCAAGAGAGGCAGAGAGGGGCACCGTGCTGACCATAAAAGCTTATACTCTCCAGGAGAGAGAGAGGACTCCACTGACCATAAGATCTGATAATGAGCAAAAACAGGAAAAAGAATCGATACTTGAATAAATCTTCTGTATTAAAAAATACAGTGTGAATCTTACACATTTCTGGCCTATTTGCCCTTAGTCATAGAATCTGTATATTCTATGACTAATTGCAGATAGGCCAGAAACGCATAACAATCACTCTGTATTTTTTAATCATGGATATCCCTGTTTTTAACGGATTAAAGAAACTGAAGTTTTATTCAAGTACTGATCCTTTTTCCGGTTTTTGCTCATTGCACACTGTTGGTTGGCAGCATGGATAGAGGTACTTACTACTGATGCAGCGACAAGACATGGTGAGGCTTTTCATGTTCTTGTACATTAATTCATAAGAACTTATACTCTCCAGGAGAGAGGACCCCACTGACCATGAGCTTATACTCTCCAGGAGAGAGGACCCTGCTGACCCTAAGAGCTTATACTCTGCAGGAAAGAGGACCCCGCTGCCCATAAGAGCTTATACTCTCCAGGAGAGAGGCCCCCGCTGCCCATAAGAGCTTATACTCTCCAGGAGAGAGGCCCCCGCTGCCCATAAGAGCTTATACTTCTCCAGGAGAGGACCCCACTGACCATAAGATCTTATACTCTCCAGGAGGGAGAGGACCCCATTGACCATAAGAGCTTATACTCTCCAGGAGAGAGAGGACCCCGCTGACAAAAAGAGCTTATACTCTCCAGAAGAGACTTAACCAGTGACTCTGAAGATGGAAAACCACTCTTTGGTACATACTGTGCTCCGCTGATCTCTGATGGTCCAGGTTCTGGCCACCACTGTACTAGGTATGATAATCAGTACGATGACATAGCTGCAGGCACTATGGGGAAGCCAGTACGGCAAAACAAAATGATGTTTGTGTGCTTACTGATGCTTCACCAGTGTGGGAAATTCTACTGGGCAAGGTTTTTTTTGTGAATTGAATCCGCAAATTTCAGGAATTTCCATTCTAACCCGATCCTCCGCAAATCATCTGTTCAACTCTAGTCACAATGAAATATTCCCATATGGTTCTGATGTGACTTTGTTATATAGTTTATTTGTGCTTTGTGTATAATCTACAATATTTGGCTGATATGTTATGTAATCGGTGACAGCCCTGTGCAAGTGAACACAATTAAGAAATAAATCTCAAACAATAAGCCAAGTCAGAGATCCATTATGCTTTATTTACATGCATCACCATCTTCTTGGTTTTTTTATGTTGTTTTTTTTCTTTTTTACAAACTAGGTTACAATTTAAAATGGAATACACAAGGCAATACCTACTTAACACCACGTGGAGTAAAGCACTGCTTTTCTATTGCAATTGGAACGAAAGAGGTGTCCAAATCAGGGTGGTGGGTAAAAGGTAGTATAGTTGTGGGCTGTTCGCCTTCCCGTGGCTATTAGTGTGAATGATTTCAAAATAAAAGCACCCGGCGTAGGCTACACAGGTCATGGGACAACATGTAAACTTTGACAACACCAACACCTCTGAAATTCCTTCATGATCAAAGTGGAAGTGAATGTGTTCTGACAATATACATTAGACATTATTAAAAGACATACAGAAATAAGATGGCTGGTGTAATGTATACTGTTCTATATGGGGGGGCGCTCATCTCTTCCACAATCTCCATCTATGCCTGTCAGGACTATAGAAAGCACCGATTCTGTCTTCAGTTATTCCTTCATCTATGTTAGATAAAATTAAGAGATTAACCTAAAAATTATGCACCGTCAATGAAACATTTCGTGACATAATAGTAAGGAAATAGCACACCATGTTGAAAGTCTACCATGTAGAAAAGAGGAGACACTATACTTAAAAGGTAAAGTAATACTATCTGATCTCTGACTTTATAGACATAACAGGATACACAAGTAAAAAAAAAGAAGAAAAAACAAACTATACTGTAGATAATTGAATTAATGCTCTTTAAAAGAGGGTTCCTTTACTACTCAACTCTCTAGCACGGCTGCAATACTCGCTAGATACCCCGCCATTTCCAAGGTTATGAGATTGCAGCCGCTTTATTTTCCGTAAAACTGTTAAATGTTTCACTCCATATAGCATTTATATATGTATATATATATATATTTTTTTATCAAAGACGTAAAATGGCAGAAAACGTGAGAGTTTTCCTATATTCACTTAAGCAACGTAAAAGTAATGGGCGTGAAGGCCAAGGAGAAACGCTAAGAAACTAGTTGTGGGTTTTCCACAGGAGACAAACACTAAATTTCGGGCATGGTCATTTAGCAACAATAGAGAAACAAAGCCACTGATTTGGGAAATTATTTTCATTTGGTTTAGGTAAGCAATTTCCAAATATATATATTTATATACAATGACATATATGCACATTTAAAGAAAGACTATAAAATTTTTTTAAAGAGCTTTTAGAATTCTGTATAGTAGCAGAATTTACTATTGTACCATGTTAATGAATCAATCTAAAAGCCATCTCAGATTGTCATACTTTTTCCCACTGTTAATGAATCTCATAACTGTTAGAAAGATCAACAGATCAAAGCCAGGCGAATAAATACTAGTTAACTGGTGGTCTCTGAAGCACAGAAGGGACCTATTAAAAACAGTACAAATGGGAGAGCTGATGAATAGGGGTCATTACAAGTTACAGTTCCACTCGCATCAATGTATTCCTTGTACAGAATGAAATTACTTTGCCCTCTCCTCGCTCTCATTATACAATGGTGATGCCCTTGTCATTTTTTTTTTGAGAAGCTATTGAAATTGAGGCAGATACATGTAAAATATTAAAGTCAGAAAAAGATCTGTTAGAACTTTGGAATCCAGAGATCATTTTTGTCCAGGTTAAGAAACAATCCTGACTTTTGCTTCCGATAAAATCGGGTTGTGTATTGTTTATTATGCAGTCAGTTGTTCAATAGCGCGTTTTTGTTTTCTTTAGGACCGGATTTGCACAGCTAATAAGCAGATCGAGTAGTGAAAAAGTATTTAATTTTGTACTAAACTGCTAGGCATGAGGCACCCCCCCCATCATCCCTGTATTGGAGGGATTACACAAGGTATGGATTCCAGTAAAGGAGATTTCAGTGCCCATTACAGCAGCATTAAGAATAAAATTCCAAGAGCAGCAGACATGACAAGCAGCTTCCTGACGCTGAACACATTTAGTCCCATTCTGATGCAGAACAGTTTTAAGCTGCTTCGGCTCAGATGGAACCAAACGTAAATGTGAGTAATCAGTGAGTTCAGCTTGGTTTACTAGGACATATTCTGCTACATTGCACTGATGCAAAACTATTCCATTTCACATAATGTAAATACTGACAAATCTGACCATGTTCTCCTCCTAAACGCCTCCGCGCGGAGACCAGGCATCCTGGAAGTAGAGGGACGGAGTACACTTTTACAGAGCAGCTCGCTACATTGTCGTGTAGCTGCTGAATGTGCTGTGTTTGAGGTTTCTAAAATGACAAGCGCGCTAACACAGACCATATTGACTAAAGTATTCCTTCCTGTAAACATCATAACATCGGATTAACAAGTCGGAGACTATCGCTGTGTCCCTGGCAAGGCTCAACTATCTGCTTGGAAATTCCATTTCAAATGCAGTTTGCAGTCATTTTTAACACTCCAATGCACTTAAAATGAAAAATAAAGCAACTCTGCAAACAGTCTTGATTGACCCCTTAATGGCCCAGGAATTTTTCAATTTTGCTCTTCGTTTTTTTCCCTCCTCATCTTCCAAGAGCCATACCTTTTTTTTTTTTCTTCTTCACCCTCAACATAGTCATATGAAAGTTTTTTTTTTTTTTGCGAGACGAGTTGTAGTTTATTTATTTTTTCTAGTTGAATGACACCATTCACTTTATCATATAATTTATTAAAAAAAAAGAAAGAAAAAAAAACAAATATGGTGAAATTATTAGGCATTTTTGTGTTTAATTCGTTTATTGTGGGGTGAAAATGAACTGGCAACATATTCCCCTGGTCAGTGCGACTACAGTGATACCAAACAAGGCAATTTTTTTTGTTGTTGTTGTTTTAGTGTTTTGTTTTTTTAATTTGTAAAAAATAAATAAATTACGTCAGTTTCCGTTGCCCTTTTCTCAGAACCATAACTTTTTAATTTTTCTGTCCATAGTGCTGTATAAGCTTATGACCGCGAGCCAGCACTGACCAGTTACAGGAAGATGCTGGCTGTGCAACATAACTGGCATCTCTCTGGTATGCAGCAAGCTCAGGTCCTGAGACTGCTTCATACTTTTCTTATTGACCGATGGCAACAATGTACGTCAGATTGTTAACGAGTTAAAAATCAGGTTTGTGTAGACATCTCCTATGCATACCTTTGTAACGGCATGGTTACATTACAAAGAAAGTGTGTTACTCATGACAACGCATGACTGTTTATTTTTAGCGTAACCAAGGAGACGCATTGGTCTGCATAGAAGCAGTATACACAAAACAGTAGGAGATTTTTCATCATCAATTTTCATCATCAAGACTATTTGCATGCTCCATTTTTTTCTTTTAGTTGCTTGGAGCTGTAAAAAATTGCAAGAGTACTCAAAGCTTTGAAAGAGAGCTTTAATGAATTATATGAGAAAGTCATGTGACATGTCCTAAATGCAAAGATAAAACAAATAACTAAAAAGACCTACTAAAGGACTTGTTCATACATAGCTTTTCTTCCACACTTTTTTTCGCTCAGAAAAAAAAAACAGCGTTTTACAGTAATGGCAATATGAGATTTCTAAAATCTCATTTACACGGTGCATATATTTCCCTACGTTATTGATTTGTGGTGCAAATTAATTAAAAAAAAAACAGCTTGTCAACTTTTTCTTCGTCTTTACACCACTTTTTTTTCTGTTCAGATCAAAATGTGTTAGCACCAAAAAATGCATTAGAAAATGTGCATAATTTCCTCTGCGGTCTTCTGGCAATACCTGTTTTAAATGCAAAAAAAAACAAAACACAAAACAGAGTCAAGTGTGAACATACCCTAATAATAAAAGCAATCAGACCCTCTGAATACAGCAATGTCAGAAAATGCATTTTAGTGGGAGCATGTATTTATCAATCACAACGGTGATGACCGCTATGATCAGCTAAGTAAGACATAAGTAGGCCAAGCACAGCCCTAGTATTAGTTTACTGTATAAAATATTATGCTGTTGCCACCATTTGTCTTCAAGTCTTGAGAGAAGGCTACCATCGAAAGTGACCTTTGTAGCCTGGATTACCAGCAGTAAACTATTGGTGGTAGTGTTAACCGCCTAAGGCTCTGGTAATGCTTGTGCTCGCTTCTGAGGTTCTTGATAACAAAAATAGTGAAGTATGCAGGGTAATTCTTGCTGTAACACTGGAAACCCAAAAAGTCAGTGGGATCCATCAAGAATCACCAAGATCTCTCTATAGTACAATACAAAGTTATATTGTGGTACCGTGTTAACCCCCCAAAAAAATCGATGGAAATACTTTTATGCCCAAAAATGACAAAAGTATTCTCGGAGTGATACCTCTATTGGCTAACCAGAAAAAAAATATATATGCAAACATTCAGAGCACACAGGCTCCTAATTTGTAATCCAGCCTGAAGAAGGAGCCTGTGTGCTCTGAAAGCTTATTTATAATATATACAGTACAGACCAAAAGTTTGGACACACGTTCTCATTTAAAGATTTTTCTATATTTTCATGACTATGAAAATTGTACATTCACACTGAAGGCATCAAAACTATGAATATATATATATATAAGAATACTTTTGTCATTTTTGGGCATAAAAGTATTTACATCATAAGATCTATTTGAAAACTTTAAAAGACCTGCCATGGTTCAGTTCGAGTAAAAGTTCATTTTTACATTGAAAAATGCTGTTTTTGGGTAAGCTGTAGAGTACTTCGGTCAAGAAAAGATGCATTTATTTTTCTTTATAGTCTTTATGTCTGTGTTTTTCTTGAATGGTCAGCCATACTTCCCCTTGGTATGTGATCACTATCTTATCACAGTGCTGCGAGATTGTCACCTCCTAAGCAGACCATATCCGCCTTCCCCTTTCTAAACTCACCGCTCCCAAATCAAGAAACTTTTTAAGTCACAAAAGTGGCGTAAAAGCTTTGAAAAGTTTAAAAATGTTCATACCAGTTTCTACCAGCTCGACCAAAGTAGGTGGTGCTGAAGTGGGATGGGGGCATGGCGGTGGCGGGACATCACAGCTTGTCTAATTCATAACAACAAGCTGTGGCATTCCCTATGCCAGAAATCTCACTCCATTCACGAACTGGAGTAAGATTTTTGGCTTAGAGCAAGGGATGCCACTTGTCAGATGCTTCTGAGTCGTAAAGAGGTGGCCATTAAGTACTGTTTTTCCCTTGGCAAATACCGCCAAGATGGCACAGGAAGTCTTACAGCCCAAGCAATTCTGCCTGGGTAAAAAAATTAGGCAAATTAGCTTCCATTCAAGGAGAATACGTAGTCCAAAGACCTCTCACCCCGCCAACCAATACCCTGCTCTGTACTAATGAGGCAAGAACCCCGAAGCTGTTTACAAATGGGTTCTTCTCCTTTAGGACTAATAAGTCATGTTGCAGCTCCCCATAAGGCGACTCCTTCTGGAGGACAGCTAATTTACATAGCACTCTAGGCGGTAATGTCTGGTCTGTCCGCCATTTGTCTGCTGTCGGCCTACTATGTAGCATCTTAAAAAGGATGGCACTGCACTAAACAATGGAGAAAACAATCTATACTGGGGTGCGCCATAAGGACACAGGCTCTTATCCTTAGTAGAAGAGACGTTTGTAGTCAAAATTATCCACAGAATTCTGTACAACAATAGCAAAAACACCCAGCAGTGAAAAAGGACAATAGAGGCCAAACAGGTCATTAAGACACATTACAAAGCCACCATGATGATAATGTGAACAGGGTGTAAGAGCAATCTCTAGCAGCGATATTGGCCAGTTACATATATGGGGACTGTCATATTTGCTCTTATTCATTTTCCCTGGAGATTTTCTTTAAAAAGGAGACCTAACAGCAAACATATACTGAAGCCTCATTCAGATGCCTGTGAAACAAGGTCTGAGTATGGACCACGGGTCTCCTGACAGCATTATTACCATATATGAAGCTGTTGACCATTTCTTACACAATTGTGTAAAATTGCTGCAGCAACAACAACAACAAACGCGCCACGGATGCAGTGTGTGAACGCAGCCTCAATGTTCCAGGAGCAATCTATTTTGAACCTTTATTGGTTGCTGTAGGCAGTTATGACGAGGCCCTTTGGGAGCAGCAATAAATTCACCTTCAACAAAATGCATCATGTCAGTGTTTGTGCAATGACACCAAGGTGTACAACCAAGGAAAGGAGCCGAAGGGCACAAAGACGAAGGAGAAGAACCTAGCTATGCAAAATGTGCTGTGGTTATTATGCAAGATTTATTAGCTTGTGGATTGCATTCCTCACCCTTGTTATCACACATTTATGTGTCTTCTATATAAATGGCTGACAGATGAATACTGGCTTGTTCTCTGGTCTTAGCCTTGAGTTCTCCATGATACATATCAATTCAAAAAATACACAATGGATTTCAGCAATAAACATTGATAAAACTATTAAAACACTGTCTTGTGACCACCAAAGGATGCCTACAGTGAGCTCGGATAGAACTCTTCTATATGTCCTTTTCTGCTCTCCTCTCAGCTAATCTATGTTTAGAGACCACAAACATTGAATGCGGCAAACAAAGGACCTGTAAATGAAAAATAAAGAATTTTTAATGAAACCTAATTGCAAACATAATTTTTAGCCAGAAATACATGCATTTAAGTTTAAAAGAAAAAAAAAAAAAGTCCCAAAAGTTGGACATCGCCTATAAAGATCACCCATCATAAAAAAAATGCCTAAATTGTATAATAATGTTTGTTTTTGCATTTCAGTGCTGAGTTGTAGACCTAAAACGTGATCAGAATGGCTGAGATAATGTTATGTGCACTCCTCAGAATTGTCAGGTGCAGTATTTTCATGGAGACAACGTGCGGATCCAGATTACAAAATACAAGGGACCTTCGTGGATTTTGTGATGCGAATCGGCACGATGCTGCATTCAGTGACGTGCGAGAGTTTCTCAGTAGTGCAGCCTCAGGCTGTGGGCCTGTAACTCCAAGCAATCATATGCGAGTTAAGAAAAAAGACTTTTAAAAATTGTTTTCACATTTTAATAAAAGGGCTTTTTTTCTTCTAATTAGTCATTGGGAACAAAAATAAAGAAGTGAAAGCTAAACTATATGGCAATAATTCACGCATGTTAGAGGTCCAAGATATTGGGCTTTCACCAATGCCCTGAACAAGTCAAGCACCATGTGTTAGTGGAAAGTTAAGCACCTTTTATATTGGACAGATAGTTATACATTAATTCAATTTATTAATTTAGGGTGCCTTCACATAGAAACTTTTTCAGAGGTGATGGCATTTTTTTCTGGCTTTTTTTGGCAGAAAAAACCTTGGTCCAGGTTTTCGATCTCAGTCATTACGTTAATATGCAACATCCTATTGTGGCCCTTTTTCACTTTTTGGTGTTTTTTTTTTTTTGGTTCTGTCATTGTTTTTTAAATACAGCACAATTAATGGCATTTTTCATAGGCTGCTCTAAAGGGAAAAAAGAGCAGGAAAAACCTCTCAAAGAAAAAAACTTGTGAAAAATCATGGTGTTTGTTACAAGTCAGAAAAAAACACTACAATATAATCCGTGCAATGGAAGCCTTACAGGGTAAGTAGCTATGAATATACGAATGATCGTCCGGATGTACTGTGATCTGAGCTATAAGAGATCTACAAACTGTGGGTCCATCAAGATGTGTATTCTTCTCCATTCTCCAATCACTATTTGCTTGTGTTCATTATACAGCTTTTGTAAAAAGCAGAAGACTCAGAACAAGTGCAGGTGAAAACATGAAGAAATTCACGGTGTTTAGTACATACAGTAGATACACTTAGCTATCTTTTACAAACCTATTCACAGTTAGTTGAGGAGTCTGAATGGGAATCTGTCATCAGGTTGTTACTGCCCCATCTGAAAGTAGCATGATGTAGGGGCAGAGACCCTGATTCCAACTATGTATCACTTACTGGGCTGCTTGCTGCAGTTTTGATAAAATCACTATTTTATCTGCTGCAGATCTGCCAGTTCTCTGAATGCTGATCTCTGTATAACCCCGCCCACACCACTGATTGACAGCTTTCTGTGTACACTGTGCATAGGCAGAAAGCTGCCAATCAGTGGTGGGGGCGGGGTTATACAGAGCTCATGAATAAGGTGGACAACATGGCAGCAAGTTTACTTGTCCTCTAGTGATAAAATCACAGTTTTAGCTGCTGCAGATCTGTCAGTTCTCTAAATGCTGATCTCTGTATAACCCTGCCCACACCACTGACTGGCAGCTTTCTGCCTATGGAAAGTATACACAGAAAACTGCCAATCAGTGGTGGGGACAGGGTTATATAGAGCTCATAAATATCATGTACAGCATGGCAGCAGGTTTACTCGTCCTCTAATCATAATCTCCTGCTGATAAAACTGGGATTTTATAAAAACTACAATAAACAACCCACTAAGTGACACATCGCTGGAATCCGGGACTTTGTCTCTACATTATACTACGATTAGGTGGAAAAAAAAGGAGTGACAGATTCCCTTTAAGTAACTACGATGCTGTATAGAAGGAGGAGAAAATTAGAGTGAATACTATTTAAATAAAGCCACTGCCAATGCTACCAAGTCACAGCTTGTAATACTTCTAGTTCCAGGGTCAATAACCTATATATTGTGCCGGAGGAAATTAGCCATCTTTGCCGACACAGTGAGCTATGAGCACCGAGTACTGGTCAGTTATATTGATCCGTGAGGACTAATTAATGTTAATGCTACATTTATAGTGCAGGCGCAGGTGCATCGGGCTAACATGGTCAAGAGTGCTACTTTCAGCCACATGCATTGTTGTAATGACTGACAATGAATGGTACAGAAGATAAAATCAAAGGACCACAAATATCACGGAACACCACACAAGTAAAGATAATGATAATTGCCGGGTCTGGGAGGCATGATAATCTATTTTAGAGATTCAGTAGAGGGGTAAATTAGGTTATGTTTCTAACATTACATTGGCCACGTCATAGGGACGCATGCGCTTATCCTTTCTGTGAAGAAGGAAAAAAAACAAAAAAAGCTAGCTTGCCTCTGCTTCCTAACACTCATGCATAATGATTAATCTCTGTACATAACAAAATATATTTATATATTTATATTCATAATGCCATAATGCAAAGGAGAAAGTCTTCATATATCAATCAAGTACAGAGGTAATATATAGAGGGATCACTTGCCTCTGTACTTTAGATACCAAGTTGCAATAGTGTACCATTGATGTTCATTCACAATATGCTCCCCCCAAAAAATGTAACAAAAAAAAAAAGGATCAGACATACTGAGGATTAATATGGAAGGCCCTCTTCGGCACCAATGTGCTTTCCACATAATAATGTAACCTGAAATCCCTCTTGGGATTTTATCTTATTCTTCCATTAAGGGTTTCCGTATGCAAAATATATTATTCAAAGCCAAGTGACGGAAGACCCATATAGTGCAATGCTTGTACGAACACCCCGTGTACAGTGGTCGTTTTGGTACACATGCATACACAGCATTGCCAATAGACTGCTATGTCTGCCAGATATCCTATGTAAAACCCTTTCTGGCCATTTGGTGATAAGAAGCTTAAAAAAAACAAAACTAACACATGAATCAAGAACAAACTGTATAAACTCCACTGTTCTGGATATATTAGTAAAATACAGCAGTATACATATGATTTGGGTGACTGGAAGTAAGTACCATGTCAGCAACATATTTATCCCTGAATTGCATCATTAAAAGGAAAAAAACAAAAAACATTGCAAATGGAAATGAGAGTAATAAGTAAAGAGTCTTCCATGGAAAATTCTGCCTTTTTGGCATAACGGAGAGGCAGTAGATTGACTGTTAGCTTACATGAATACTATCAGAATATTCCTCTTACAGGTGCTAGTAAAATAAAAAGGGAAAAATGTCAGAAAAAAACAAAAAATATGGACTGCAAATGTGTGATTCTACCCTAGAAATGGACAGCGTGGTTCAGAGTTGTACGGCTGGTGGTGATGTGATGCATGGCAGCTATGCCAGCTATGTTGACAAACACCACTGCATAACAAGACGACGGGTGCCCACAAGATCACATTCTTCCATATAGGTTCTCATCTTGCGCGGACACTTTTGCATACTTGAACAATGAAGGAGGGAGGCGAACGGATTATCCTGGAAGGATCTTTACTTGAGTTTGAAGGATTTCTGCTAACAGTCATTGCAAGGTTCGGAAATTGTTGCAGGATTCATGAAAAGGTCATAAGCTGTAAACAGGATCACTGTCCGCTTGCTGACAGCAGTTTTGGCAAAGGGTTTCATTTATAGGGTCGCTTGTCAGTTCCTAGGCCTGTAAAAGAAGAGAAAAAATATATAGTTAATACAGGAAAATCCAATATGTATGCCATCTATACAGACTACTCTCTGAAATATTACATGATCCATGGAAAAAGCTAGTGGCAAAACGCGCGTCGGGGTGAGGGGGATGCTGCTCACATCCTGGATCACCTACCTGCTCTTTACAATTTTTCTCTAAAGGTATTTCTCCTTCTTATATCCTTTGCTCTATGTTTACCTAGTAGTTAAATGTATACTACACATATCATAATCTCCCTGTAGGGCTTGAATAACCACAGTAGGAGCACACCTATATGCTATGCATTTACATGCTTTGTAATTAGCATATTAGCCTGTGGGATTACTTCCCTTTCCCTTAGATTGTTTGATGTGACAATGTGTCAGGCCACACATTGCTGATGGACTACAAATGTGAGGCCCGAACGTGATGAGAGTATAGAAAAACGAATGCCCACTGATGCTTGTCTAATCAGAACATTTCGGCACTGTGGTTAAATATCTGCAAACTTTGAACAAGGGGTTGGAGCGAATTAAAGAGGTTAGCTAACATTTGCTACTTGGCAAGGAGTAAAAAAGATGCTACAATGCTTAAGAGGCCAAGGAATAACTAAGGTTAAGTTCCCACGATGAGCTTTTGATTCTGAACCCGTTATGCTACTCGTGCTTTTTTCATTGCGTATTTGGATGCGTTTTTTAAAGTGCATTTTTATTGTGTTTTTGATGCTGCGGTTTTTATCTCTTTTTAGTGTGTGCTGTTTTAATTAAAGTTGCTTTGTTTTTCATGCTTCCTAGTGTTTGGCTTTGATAACTTTATTGATACAGCCATGTGTGGATCACATGCGGTTTTTAGTGCGTTTCCTCTTTTTACTGACGGATTTTCGCATCTAATGCAATTCTATAGAGGAAATCCACACACAAAACTCCGCGTACAAGAGAAAATCGACATGTTGTGGATTTCACACACACTGCAGGTCACTTTACTTTACTTTAAAAGAGTGTGTATGAGTGGCACAAGCCATGAGATTTCTATAAATCTCATCCACTTTACTGGATAGTAAGATGCTGCGTTTTGTTGCGCAGTGAAGGCATTCAACATCAAAAAACTCATCGTGAGAATACAACCTAATGGTTCATGTTTTAGGAATTCTTGGAGAACCCCAGAAATCATATGGCTATCTCTAGTGAAGAGTGAATGTTTCATAATGGTAGCTGTGCTGCAGAATAAAGCGAAAACCATATTGGATTATTGTTTTTAACGCCAAAATCTTTTTTGTGTCCACAAATGAAATGGTAAAACAGGAAATCAGGTTGTGAAAAACAATGGTCCCTGTATATACTTTGGATGTTATCATGATTTATGTTGACTTGTGCTATATGATCTACAACATATGGTGTGAGTTTAATGGAGATCAGCAGTGTTGGCATTTTGGTATTTCCCCACACACAACACTTGCTGTCAGATAAAATTTAGCTCCATGCCAATAAAGTAAACCAGAAACAGGCCCGAGATGGAACAAAATTCAATTTGGACAGCATTGTGGAGCCATCAAAACAGCTGTCACCCATCTGAACATGCTACAGCTTTAAGTACTTAAAGGAGCCATTGTACAAGCTCTTGGATGTACAGCTGAAAATTCACATAACAGTATATATTTTTATAAATATCTGGAGAGAAGACACTGTAGGAGCAAGGAGGAAGAATTACAGATTATGATCCAACCAGAATTTTATAATTGAAAGGTTAAAAAGATGAAATATGACTGGTTGCCATGTGCAATGCCATTTTTTTCTTCCAATGAATCATTAATTCTTAATTAAATGAATAAAAATTTGGGATGCGTATAGATGAACTCATGCCATAAATAAAGCCATCAACCCAAAAAAGGGAGGTGTGAAACATCACATCTGTTATCCCTAACATTTCTCTTAGAATAAAAAAAAATAACAAAAACAGCAAGCAAAGAGTAGTTAGTTGAGCAATATTCATAACATGGAAATGTCATAGTGAAAATTGAACAGCTATGAAATGAGTGGGTGTTCACATAAATGACATCTACAGTGAAGAGCTTGACATTTTCTTAATTGTTTGGGAATATGCTATGAAGCGTTTAACTTTAGCAGTTTTTATTGCATAAAAGTGTTTGGCATCATGGCTAAACTCGCAACTATACCATTTAGGGATGATTTATTTTAATGTATGTAGTATTACATTATAAGGCCAAAAGACAAAAAAGGTTTTGGTACAGTGTTAGGCCTTCTTCACACGTCAGTGTCTCTGGTAGCAGTGGTGACAGTTTCCACATGTACTGGAGACACTGACACATTCAAATGAATGAGTCTGTGCACGTCATGTATTTCCATGGACCGTGTGTTCGTGGGTAAAACACGCTGACATGTCTTTTTTTTTTGCACAAGACGCAAAATGTCCCACATAGGTGCACAGTGATGACACAAGGACGACATCCATGTGTCAGTGTGACACGTATCGGCACCTGGGAGTCAGCGGTACAGTTCATGATGATCCCAGGCGCCGGGTGCTGGAGGCAAGTCTCATCATTTTCCCCTGCTCAGTGAGTTCACCGCGGTTCAGGGGCCCGCTCTCGCTGCATCGAGTCATTCTACTTTGCTCTTTAAAGTGAGCCGTTGCCTCAAGCCGCCGCTCATGGAGATGAGCAAATGTCGCACAGATTAAGGCTTGGGACACTATGAATTCTTTCAACTTCGGACAGGTGAGGGATATTTTTTTTTTTCAATTATTATTATAAATTTTACACAGGGGCTGAATACAGCTCTCAACATTGTCCACTGCGAATCTGCACGAGCAGGGAACAATGATGAGGCTTGCTTCCAGCACCCAGGAAGAGCACGAACTGTACTGCTGTTTCCCAGGAGCCGGTACGTGTGATACAGAAGTGGTACACGGGCAACACACCGTTGACACATGTATACTACACACGGACACTGATAACTAAGGTACTGGTTTTTCCAGTACTGGAAATGTCAGGACGTGTGAAAGAGGCCTTAACCAGTTGAAAAAAGATTGATTGTTCTCTGTGGGAGAAACAAAATAATAATCTTGTAGTTATGATACCTTTTAATTGCTAAGAAAAATAAAATAAGTGATGTCACAAAGTAAGCTTTTGAGACTACTTAGATCTCTTCATCAGGCATGGTATGAAAGTATCTGAAGAAACACAAATATATACACAAAAAGAGCAGAGACATGACATAATAAAGGGACATTTAAGAAAAACAAAACAGACAGAGCTCAGAGAATGAATCGTTCCTTAGCTTAGATAAGTGGTGTGAAAGTTTTATTGTCCCATACCTGATGGCCTCACTGTATCTGGAGCAGATTCCTCAGATTTTGTAGAAAGTCATAAATCCTTGTGATAGATTTAGTCCTGTGTGGAGTGTATCAAAGACTGGCATAAATTTTTGTTCACAAACCCCTTGATATTTTTGTGATTTGAAGTTGCCTTTTAATTTAACAACTTTCATATTGTTTATGTTGTGTCCTGAATGGCAGTGAGGCCATCGGGTCTTGGACAATACAATTTTCACACCACTTATCTAAACTAATGAAGGATTTATTCTCTGAGCTCAGTTTGTTTTTTTTTTTTTTAAATGTCCATTTATTATGTCTTGTCTCTGCTCTTTTTGTGTATATATATTTGTGTTTCTTTCATTTTTGTTGACCATTAAAAGGTATCATAACTATAAATTATTATTTTGTTTCTCCCACTGAGAACAAGCAACATGTCATTTTTTAAAGGGGTTGTCTGGGATTTTTATACCGATGGTCTAACCCTTCATTTACACATTCAGTATTTGGTTGGTATTTCTAAGGCAAAACCAGGAGTGGAACAGTCAGTTTAAGGGTATGCTCACACGAGCATATAAAAAAAAAAAAATCGGTCCCATTCTCATCCAGAAAAGTGGGTCAATTTTTTCTCACTTTTCATCCGTGTGCTGTTTGTATACCATCCCTTTTTTTACTCAGCAGCTATTAACTATTTACATGACCATTTACAGTTTCCCATTTCCAGAATTGCAATGTATTCGTAAAAATCAAATGCAATACTGATGTTCCATGTGATATCCGATTTTTTTTCTCACACCCATCAGATTTTAGAGTGAAATCGCAGCATGCTACAATTTTTTTCTCATGCCAAATATAGAGGAGAAAAAAAATATGCAGATCTGCACTGCCTCATTGAATAACACTGGTCTGAGTGCAGTCTAATTTTTTATTGGATTGCAGTCGTCTGATTTATACACCAGTGTGAGCGAATCCTAATGGAAACACGTGCACCGCTTCTGTATTTTTCACTCCCTCCTGGGTTTGACTTACAAATACTTATGTAAAATACTGACCAAATACTGAAGATGTGAATGTGGCCTTAGGATAGGTCATCAATATCTGATCATGAGGGTGCGACACCTGACAGCCCCGCCGATCAGCTGTTCCCACTGTCCACCGGATGTGCTCAGTTCCGAGCTGCACAGCTTTGTATAATTATGGTCATGGCCGGGTATTTAACATCCACGCCTATTTGATTCAAGGATGTGCAATACATGGCCTTGGCAACTTTGCAGTTGACGAAGCTGTGTAGTTCCACAAGTGAGCACATCTGGTCATTGGGAACAGCTGATCAGCAGGGATGCCGGGTGTCGCACCCCCATGATCAGATATTGATCACCTATCCTAAGGCCACATTCACATCTTCAGCATTTGGACAGTATTAAGTGATGGCGTCAGGCAGGTTCAGAGCGCTATTAACCAGCAGATTAACCCAGTAGTGGAAAGAGACAGAAGAGGGTCCTTGTGCAAGCATAATATACGGGCCCTTTGCAGTCCAATAGCTCATCATAATGCACAATTCCACCTGTTTTCGAAGTGGAAATGGGCCCCCTTACCTCTCAGGCCCCACACCAATGATATGTCCACCTCTAGATTAACCCAATGCATGTTAATAGTGTTTTTTCATGTGACAGGTTCACATTAAAAATATAAGTTGATGTCTATGATAATATATTAACCAATACAATGACATCAATGATCTCTGCTCCCATGGAGTCATATTGAACCATACATCTCTGCAATCATACATTTTTGGATTGGATTTCATCTATATTCTCTAATGTGATGCTGTTTCAAAACTTAACGTCCAAACTGCAAGTCTTTTCAATTGCAAACATTTAGACACTGAATAATGTTCATGAGAAGGAGCAGTTTTTGTTAAAGGGAGTCTGTCAGCACAAAATGACTGTTCAAACCAAGCACATGTGCTTGGTGCACCACTGACTTTGCCAATCAGTTCAGTGCACCTTACCACCTACTTGTTTACCATCTATCTCTGCCCTCCTCTGGCTCCTGTACAACCAGTACAGTCAATCAAGGAAGAACGGGGCTGGAGACCGGAGCCATTTGGTCATGCTAAGGGTGCGCCGAGTGCCTGTGCTTGGTTCAACCAGCCATTTTGTTTGGTGGCTGCGGTCGCAAAAGGGGGACATATACCTTATTTTATCTGCGAATTGATCATTATACTAAACAATATTCACCCTGACCTCCCCCCAAACACATGTTCTCATTAGGGAGAGGGGAAGCCATTGTCTGACCCTCCTCCTAGCCCTCCTCCCCAATCATCTGTTGTTGTGAAAGAGCCAGGACACTGCCATACATATTCAGTGGTCGGCTCATCCCGCTGGCAGGTTTGGTCGATGGTTATCTAATGGGCATCGCCACCTTACGGTCCCCATTCATAGGATATGAAAACCGAACAATGAACGACTGTTAGTCATTCCTATGTATGTCTGTGTGCATGACTTCACCATCCACATTTCCGATGAAATTGGACATGTAGCCATACATTTTTAATGTGCATTTAAAAAAGACATACAATAATCTGGGAAATGGGTTTAAAAAATAAAAATCAAGTGATATAACAATTTATACTGGCATGAAATTATTTGATGTGAATTATAATCAATTATTATTTAATAACTGATTAAGAATAATATTTTGATATTCTATCCAAGGTCCAGTATACGATGCATTGAAAAATATATATTTTAGCTTTTAATTGATACAATGTTTTATATGAAAAATAAAACACAGTTGCATACTACTCCTTAACTTGATGGATATGAACGTTCGTGGAGAGGATTTAATGAATATAACTTAACATACATGATTGTTCTTAGGATCAACCCACCCCCGTAAGGTGCAGCTAAAAATAGGAGATCTTCCGAACAATCAACACATGCTCATTATACTTTTGACTATAGTCATATGAAAATACCTGATATTTCGGATGACTCTGAATGTTCATCATTCATAAAGTTGATCATGGCTTCATGGTTCGTAAACAAAAAAAAAAATTACCACAAGCAATCGATTTTGGTAAAAGATCTCCTATTTTCAGACAGCATCTGGGTGTCCGCCTTCAGTAGACATTCATGCCTTAAAATGAAGCACGTCAGAGCGCACGTTTTCCCTGCTGGCACCATTATTGTCTATGGCCTCGTCGGCGCCTATGTCCGAATCCCGTTTTGCTGGGAGGGTGGGTTTCGAACGCAAGCCCTGACGGGGCCACTGAAAGGATGCCAAAGCACAATGTGAAAGCACCCCTACTCACAGCTAAGTGCAGAAAAAAAATTTGCTTAGGTAAGGTAAGGCTTCCATCATACAGTGCAGTAAAAATGCAGCCCAAAAATGGTGAAAACTCTGTGTAAAGGCACCCCAAATGTGTCATCAAGAACTTCTTATATTTTTAAGGCTCCGAGCTGCTCTGGACATATATGTTAAGGAAATGCAGAGCCGAGACATCTTCTGTGTTCATGAGAAGACACAAAGTGGGTCTGCACAGCAACAATGACACATCCGGGCTTACGAAAAGGAAAATGTGAATGCAAACTGTAATAGAAAAAAAGTGGATTTGCATGAAAGCAAGGCCGAAATAATCTCATACCACTCAATACCCAGTATAGTATTAATACTGTCAATCACAAAAACAATGTCAAGCAGATGGACAGAAGAAATCAATAGATTTCTCCACAAATTGTGTCAAAAAATATTGCACATATTGACCAGAGACTAGACTAGTATGTAAGCAGAAAACACATAGAACAATTCCAATCTATTAATCAATACATGAATAGATCCATTTAGAATAATACGATCATTTCCAGAAGGTAGAAGCTATAATACACTGTGTCTTCCACCATAGAAATCAATGCGGAAGTGTGGGCAGCCCAGTAACTAGTAGAAAGCTGCACTTTATAGAGGTGTTGCCATGGCAGCAGGGGGCTTGGTGAGTCAGATGCTAATAAAGTAAGTGTCCATCCATTACCGGGAGGTACGATGGTGATTGGAAGCTCACTGGACAAAGGAAGAATCAGAGTCTACAATTTAACTTCTTAGAGCATGTACACATTTTTTTTTCACTCTGAAACCTGCCAGAAAGAGCTCAAAAGAATGAATATATGCATTTCTATGTAAAAACGACTTGATGTTCCTATGTTCAGGCTTCAGAGCGTCCTTTAGCCACTTCAGGTTTCCAAAGACGCCAAGCAGCTAAAACAAACGAGTTTACCATTCTCTGCCCTGAAGACCATCTATACTTACAATACATACAAGTCATTTGGACAACTTGAAAGGCGCCCAAAAGATGGTGTCTTTTTCAGCATTTTTTTCTTCACGCTGGAACAATACAAAAAAAAAAAAGTGCCAACCACCACCCCACCGGTGGTCACAACTGTCGCAAAATCGCCTAAGGATTAACGTAGAAACACTTTAAGAAAAAAAAGGAACACTTCTTGATTACAACGAGAAACGTTTCCTGTTAACAAAAAACAAAACTCAACAGGTTCACCCGCCTGAAAAAAAAAATCAACGTTTTGTGCACATACCCTTAGGCTATCTTCACACCAAGTGCTTTTTCAGTGTTTTTTTATGCAAATTTTCAGCTGCGTTTTACAGTACCAGCAAAGTCGGAGGTTTCAGAAATCTCATGCACACACATTGGTTTTTGTGCCATCAGGATTTTGTGCTTTGCATGTTATTTTGCACAATAGAGCATGTCACATCTTTCAGCATTTTTTCAGCGATTTTCACCCACTGAAAGTAATGGGTGGTGAAAAAACGCTGAAAAAAAAGCACAGTGTGAACCTACTGTATTTTTCGGACCATAAGATGCACTCCCCCCCCCCCCCCCCAAATTTGGGAGGAAAATGGGGAGGGTGCATCTTATGGTCCGAAAGTAACTTACCAGTGGTGGTGGAGTAGGATCGGCGGCGGCGGCGGGAGCAGGCGGCGGCAGCAGAAGAGATATCTGCCTGGGAGCTGGGGCCTTGCCCGGTACCGGGCCGGTTTCTTGATGTGAGCTGCTTCCGGTGCGCGCAGCCATCTCTCTGAAGCTGATCTACAGGAAAATGGCCACCGGAGCCGGCGCATGCGCTCTGCTATGCTGGTGGCCATTTTCCTGTAGATCTCAGCTTCAGAAAGATGGCCACGCGCACCGGAAGCAGCTCACAGCGCTCTGCCACGCTACTCACAGCAAGACACCGGCCCCGGTACCAGGCCCCAGCCACCTCTCACCCAGGCCCCAAACCCCCAGCCACCACTCACCCAGGCCCCAAGCCCCCAGCCACCACTCACCCAGGCCCCAAGTCCCAGCACCAGCCATCACTCCCCCAGGCCCTAAGCCACCACTCACCCAGGCCCCAAGCCACCACTCACCCAGGCCCCAAGCCACCACTCACCCAGGCCCCAAGCCCCCACTCACCCAGGCCCCAAGCCCCCACTCACCCAGGCCCCAAGCCCCCACTCACCCAGGCCCCAAGCCCCCACTCACCCAGGCCCCAAGCCCCCACTCACCCAGGCCCCAAGCCCCCACTCACCCAGGCCCCAAGCCCCCAGAGTCAGCCACCAAGCCCCCAGCGCCAGCCACCACTCACCCAGGCACCCAAGCCCCCAGCGCCAGCAAGCATATGCCCAGCACAAGCCACCAGGCCCCCAGCACCAGGCACCCAGCCCCAGGCCACCAGCGCCAGGCGGCCAGCCCCAGGCACCCAGGCCACCAGCGCCAGGCCCGGCTTCCTGAAGGACCTTGCCTCCTGTGCCCCAGCTACACGGCCCATCCAAGTAAGATACCTATTCAGACTATAAGACTTATCAAAACATTTGTTTTCCTATTTTCCACCCCAAAATTTGGGGTGCGCCTTATGGTCCAAAAAATACGGTACATATCAGGTTTTGCTGCATTTTTAGTGAAAAAAAGCAAGTACAACAGTAGGTGAAACTCATTTATATTTGTGATTTTACCATCTTGTCTTAGTCACCTGAGATGGCAGTTTGGATTAGGACAGTTTAATTAAATTAGTGATGTGTACAATGTAAACAATGGCTGAGCTATGAGTGAGATTAAACAATACCTGCTGTGTACTGTGTAATGGCTGTGTCTGACCATACAGGAACATGGTCTGATCATACCATAGCTCCTGGACAGAGGAGGAAGCAAAAGAGTATACAGACATTACAGCAGGGGATCACAGCGGATTCTTTCTTTGAAGTAAAATATTGTTTAAAAACGGGCAGTGAAATGATTAAATCACAAAAAGAATCAGCCTTGATCCCGTGCTATAATGTCTGTATATTCTTTTTTTCTTCCTCCTCTACCCAGGAGCTGTGTTATGATCAGACCATGTTCCTGTATGGTCAGACACAGCCATTACACAGTACACAGCAGGGGCACATTTATAAGATTATCTCAGCACAGGGACATTTATTTAAACTCATCCAATTGTGGAACTTATTATTCCAAGATGTATTGATTAAAAATCAACTTTTGTTTGTGGGAAATCCCCTTTAAACTTTAGCAATACAGAGCACAGAAAGGCAGCAATAAGACGCACATTTAACTAGAGAGAAAAAGGTATACATTTTACAACACATTCTCCTAAACAAATGCATGCTTCAGCACCCAAAATGTCTTGTGACCACTATATACACTGTAGCAAGGAGGATGGAGATAAAAAGAAAAAAAGCCTTCATTATCCATTTTGCCAGGAATATTCCTTGAAAATAGAAGGCATAACCCTAATTGGTATTGATCTCTCACTGGTCAAGGCAACTAAAATGCATCATAAATCTGCCACAAAAGTGCAGCACAACCACAAGTTTCCCAAAGTCTTGTTGTAAAAGTCAGTGTCTTAAAAAAGTATTCATACCCTGTGAACTTTTTCAAATTGAACTTTTTCAACAATTGGGCGTTTATGTGATACACCAACACAAAGTAGCAAGTATGTGTGAAGTGTAAAGGAAATGATGCACGGTTTTCCCAATTATTTTAAAATATAAATCTGAAAATTGTGACGTGCATTTGTATTCAGCCCCCTGTTGGCTGATACCCCTAAATAAAATCCTGAGTGACCAATTACCTCAAGTAGTCATATAATTAGTAAATTGAGTACACCTGTGTGTAATTTATTCTCAGTATAAGTACAGCTGTTCTGTGAAGGCCTCAGAGCTTTGTTTAAGAACATTAAAGATCAACCAGCATCATGAAGACCAAGGAACACACCAGACAGGTCAAGGATAATGTTGTGGAAAAGAGTAAAGCAGGGTTAAGTTATAAGAAAATAGCCCATGTTCTGAACATCTCACAGAGCACTGTTCAATCCATCATTCAAAAATGTAAGGAATATGGCACAACTGCAGACCTACCAAGACATGGCCGCCCACCTAAACTGACATCCTAAGCAAGGAGAGCACTAATTAGAGAAGCAGCCAAGAAGCCCATGGTCACACTGGAGGAGCTGTAGATCCACAGCTCAGGTGGGAGAATCTGTCCACAGGACATCTATTAGTCATATACTCCATAAATCTGTCCTTTTTGAAAGGGTGGCAAGAAGAAAACAATTTTTGAAAGCAAGCCATAAGAAGTCCCGTTTGCAAAAAGCCATGTAGGGGACACCACTATCTGATCAGATGGAACCAAAGTAGAAATTTTTGGGCTAAATGCACAACACTATATGTGGTGGAAAACTAACACTGCACATCACCCTGAAAACACCATCCCCACCTTCTAACATCGTGGTGGCAGCATAACGCTGTGTGGATGCTTTTCTTCAGCAGGGGCAGGGAATCTGGTCAGGGTTGATGAAAAGTTGGATGGCGCTAAATATAGGGCAATCCTGGAGGAAAACCTGCTAGAGGCTGCAAAAATTTGAGACTAGGAGGCTGAATACTAATGCACTTCACAATTTTCAGATTAACATTTTTAAAATAATTAGAAAACCATGTATCATTTCCTTTACACTTCACAAATACTTGCTACTTACAGTACTTTGTGTTGGTAGATCACATGAAGTCACAAAAAATACATTTATGTTTTTGGTGTAACATGAAAAAATGTGGAAAAATTCATGTGGTAGGAATACTTTTTTAAGGCACTGTATGTCTACTTGGTAATAGAGTAGAATCTCCCTGATTACATGTTAGTTTATTCTCTGGGAATTACATGCTAAAAGCCAGTATGAACAACACAAGTAAAATAGGAATGCCCAATAGATAAAGCCAAGTTTGGATTTGGATAATTGGCCTGACAATGGACGCTCAGCTTCAAACTGTTTGCTTCCCATTCATTGATCAATTCATCTAACCAGATATATGTATAAAAAACAAACAAACACACAAAACACACTTCATATTAATAACAGACATCTAGAAATGTAACATTTAAAGGGGCTGTCAGGAACAAACGACCCAACCCTGATGATGCCTGACACCGGAAGTGAATAGAGCATTACCAGGAATTTGTCCCACATTGATCTACATTGAAGGATGAGCTTAAGAGTCGACTATCAGAAAAACAATTTTTGCTGCTAATAGAGATTATAAAATTATCCAATATAGTCATGTAGCCCCAAACAAACCCAGACATATATGTTCGGCCGACAGCTATTTAATATGGATGGGGCCTTTAGGCTTGCCATTCAGCTCAGTAAAACAATAATAGTAGAATAAAGAAAGAGAATTCTTAAGTAGTTTTTACTGACTAATGCTTGTGGTTAGCTTATGAAATATAACAAAAAAAAACCTGTCTACCAGCTCCTGTCTTTATATGTACTCCATAAAAAGTCTTGAACATGTTGCGTCATTTGCTATTTTTGTATTCAAAGGTTACAGTGGCCATGTAAAATATGGGATCCAGTTTTGGAATCGACATTTTAAAAAGGATATTCAGAAGTTAGTGTCAGTTCTAAGGCAGACAACTAGATTATTACTTGGGAAGGATGGTCTCTCCTACAGCGAGAGGTTGGAATAGTTGAGCTTGTTTAGCTTAGAAAAAAATGATGTCTCAGAGGGGATCTCATTTACATATATTATATGTGTGGTCAGTACAAAGGACTAGCACATGACTTATTCCTTCCAAAGACCATACTAAAGACCAGGGGCACTCATTACAGGTGGAAGAAAGGCGATTCCAGCACCTAAACAGGAAAGGGTTCTTTACAGTTAGAGCAGCCAACCTGTGGAATGCCGACCACAAGAGGTAGTGATGGCCGACACTATAACAGCCTTCAAAAAAGGGCTGGAGGTTACTACACATAACATTGTGGGGTATCAATTATTTGGAAAAAGAATGTATAACTGGTGGAGAAAGGTTGAACTTGATGGACCTGCGTCTTTTTAAACCTGTTACTATATGTAGTTTGTAAATGGAAGAATAACAAGCAATTTCTGATTAAATAGTCTAATGGGTAAAACATGGTTTACATACTATAGGTTTGGTGAATTTGTATACGCCTTTTTTCCACCAAAACACAAAATGGCACGGATCATGTTATCAACTTGAAGGGCAATATGTGAAAGGGATAAGCACTCATGGGAATTTTAGTTTTTACTGCTGAATGATTAAGTAGTCCAAGGAAACACAGTGAGAGTTGTACAAAAAAATACAAGGTAGGAAGAGAGTGCATATTCCCCTGTAGTTGAACACTTGACTCCTCAGACCATCAATACTATATATGCTTGGGAGGCACACCATTAAGTATGTGAAGATGCTTGAAACACTCTTTATTTGAATTTTCTTTAATATCCACAATCCACACCGCATTAAGGTGCTAAACATCGGAGAGAAGCAACATTTCAGGTCAAAAATAACCTGTTAGGCATAGGCCGGTCAGAAGAAGAGCTGATGAATGTCAGGAATTCAGGGTCAGGGTTGTGTTCCCCAAGATGTGACCAAGCGGATAATTAACAGGGGTGGTGTGGGCAGGTACAATTATTATCCAATTTGTGTCAGAAAATATCTGATTATCTTTTCGCTCTTCGTCATGTACTATTTTGTCTATACCTTCAGCTATTCTTATCTGCCACGGTCTCATCCATATTGGTGGCATGGAGGCTAGGCTATGCCTACTTCCAAAGACATACTGATAGGGAATCTAGATTGTGAGCCCCGATGGGGACAGCGACGATAATGTATATATCGCTGCGGAATATGTTAGCGCTATATAAAAATAAAGATTATTATTATTATTGCCGCTGTGGTCACATTACTCTAGGAAAGATTGAAATTTATTGCATGTTTCACACAGGGATTTTCACTGATTAAAACTATTTACACAGACCAGTAATTCGGCAAACATGTGTTTATAAGAACACTTGTACCTGATTGTAAGTCTGTGTATCCAGGGCCGGCATCAGCCGACTAATGAGCGAAATGTTTGTTCATTGGCATATTAGATCATTCATTCTGGCCATTAATTCATCTGTCAGTAGCAGATCGTGCTGTGTATACGGGGGATATGCAGCAGACAGGATTAATGCTGGATGGGAACAAAACGATCATTGTGCCCCCATACATTTTGTGTAAGCCTTTAAAAGAGCAATCAACTTGTATACAGTCGACTGGCACTAGATTGCGAGCAGAAATCAGCTTTTAGGGCTCCATTCAGACCACAATGATTTTACTGGTACATAAAAAACTGTCCGAATTTCAGCAGTGTTTCTGATATGATTTTCATCAGGGTTTGGTTTGTGTATCAGCTTTTACAAACAGTCTTTTATCAGAGATTCATTCGTATGAAAAAAAATAAATGAATTGACACATTTCTCCTACCCATAAAAATGTTAAAAACAGACATCACAGAGAAGACAATATGTGCCGTGACTTCGATCAAAAACAGACAAGTCTCTGTGGGGTTTTTTTGTGGACACACGGTTATGTGAACAGGATTATAATGGGTACATGTTCTATCTGTGAAAAACATGGATAGAACTAGTGTGAGAAAAACAAACGTCTTACAGGGAATCTGCCATGTCCCCAAACACCATTAACCTGCAGATATAGGGTTAATCTGTAGGTTAATAGACTTTCTAAAGCTGCCCGGCCACCGCACTGAAAGCATGGCTACCGGGAGGAAATTGACTGTATTCCTCCCGACAGTCAGTCAGTGTGGCAGGGTGCTTACAGTCAGTGGTGGCACATTAACTGACAGCCGTAACGGCAATGATATGCTGCAGAGAACTAAGTGAACTACCCCATAGACTGTCATAGGCCAGCCTGGGACTCAAAGGGTAGAGAGAGGGAAGCTCAAATCAGTTAATAAAAATCCCACAACAATTACTTAACCTCTTCATGCAGTGGCTATTTTCTGGGTTTTTTCCTCTCCTTCTTCCAAGAGCCATAACTTTTTTTATTTTTCCATCCACATAGCAATGTGAGGGCTTATTGGGGGGACAAGTTGTACTTTTGAATGACACTATTAATTTTATCATGCGATACAATGGAAAGCGGGAAAAAATTCCAAGTGCATTGAAACTGAAAAAAAAGTGCAATTCCACAATTGTTTTTTTTTTTATTTTTTTATTTACCATATTCACTAGAAGTTATTTTTAAGCAAATTTGGTGCACAAATCGCATGACTAAAGCTCCTCTGAAATGACTGAATGTGTTGTGTAAAAGATGGAGAAAAGAAGAAGTTCAGCAGCTGGAAGAAAACAACTGTCTAGAAAAGCAGGAAAGGATACTGGGAGCAGATTTATAGAATTAGATGTCATCAAGGAAGCACAAGGACAGTAATAAGAATGGTTGGTCAATACATGCAATGTAAAAAAAAGGAAGGGAACCTGTACACCTCTCTCCAGTCAAGCAATGAAGATCAGAGGAATGAGTCTCCACAATTAATGCGATCAAGATCATTGATCAATTACTTTTACAGTGCTCGGCCACAACATTCAAACACCAGCCTACTATTGTGTAGCTCCCTGTTGTGCCAACAAGTCAACTTGGATATAATGAGACTTGGACTCCACAAGACTTCTAAGGGTGTCCAGAATTAACTACCATATTTTTCGGACTATAAGACGCACCGGACAATAAGACGCACCTAGGTTTTAGAGGAGAAAAATAGAAAAAAATGTAAGCAAAAATGTGGTCATGATGCACTGTTAAGGGGAAGGGGGTCTGCTGCTAATACTGGTATAGGGGTAATGTCCCCCAATTCTGTTAATATCCCTCTTCCTGGTATATATGGCCCCCTCCTTCCTGTTATACGTGGCCCCCATCCCCATCCTGATATGCAGGGCACCCCTCATCCCTCTTCCTGGTATGTATGGTACCCCTCATCCCTCTTCCTGGTATGCATGGCACAGCAATCCCCAATCCTGGTATGTATGGCACCCCTCAACCCCTCTTCCTGGTATGTATGGCACCCTTCATCTCTCTTCCTGGTATGCATGGCACCCCTCATCCCTCTTCCTGGTATGTATGGCACCCTTCATCTCTCTTCCTGGTATGCATGGCACCCCTCATCCCTCTTCCTGGTATGTATGGCACCCTTCATCCCTCTTCCTGGTATGCTTGGCATTCCTCATACTGGTATGTATGGCACCCCTCATCCCTCTTCCTGTTATGCATGGCACCCCTCATCCCTCTTCCTGGTATGCATGGCACCCCTCATCCCTCTTCCTGGTATGCATGGCACCCCATGCTGCACACAAAAAAATAAACACTTCTACTCACCTTTCTTCCCTGTGCTCCAGCGCTGCGTCCTGCTCTGCTGCCCGCACTGATCTCAGAGTCTGAGCCGCGCATGACATCACTTCCATGCGCCCTCACACTGTGAGATGCTGTGCTGGAATAGTCACTGTTCCCCACGCCGGGACTGTGTGCGTGGGGAACAGTGACCATTCATTCTCCCTAATAGCGTGCACACTATACGAGCAGCGCGGTTCCTGAAGCGGCCGGTGGTCAGTGTGCCCACTATTAAAGTGCATGAATATTCACCCCTCTCCACTCCCATGGGAGTGGGTTGTAGTGAATACTCATGAACTTTAAAAGCAGGCACACTGACCACCGGCCGCTTCAGGAGCCGCGCTGCGCGTACAGTGTGCACGCTATTAAAGAAAATGAACAGTGGGGACAGGGAATATTCATTTTCTTTAGTAGCAGGCACAGTGTAGGCTGCAGCAAGCGGCTCCTGCCTCCTGTGCCCCGCTCTGCTGCTCCACCACACCCCCATCGGGCTATAAGACGGACCCCCCCCACTTTCCTCCAAAATTTTGGAGGAAAAAAGTGCGTCTTATATTATAAAAATACGGTAATTTTCCCATTAGTGCAATAATAGCTTTTTTTTTTATTAGTCTAGATGGGCTAACTTTCGCTTCTATGTGCATTAATGAGCCTTGGGCCACCATGACCCAGTTAAAGAAGCACTCCTCCCATCAAAATGTTTATCCTCTTAATAAATTGCAATCATCATATTATAAAGCACTGTGTTCTTACAATTGCTCATGTTGCCCTTCTACCCAGTCATGTGATCAAAAACAGACTAGATGAATTCTTCTAAGCTCTATGAAGAAATAGGAAGTCTATTTTCCCTGCATGAGTCATAAGTCACTGCAAAAGTCCCTGGCAGGCAAGAGGTGCCACTTAGGCTATGTTCACATGTCCAGTAATCATACGTTAGAACAGATCCAGCAACAATCCATTAGCAAAAAAATTATGCGGAGGCAACTTTTCTGTCCGTTTTTAAAAAACAGATCTCTGCTGGATCTATATTTTTAACACTGAAGTCTATGGAAAACGGTTCCATTACATAGTCATCTGTTTTCTTCCATTTGAAACGGATCCAGTAAGAAAAAAATGGATCCTTTTCAAATGGGAGAAAAACGGACGGCTAATTAACAGATCTGGTTTCCATAGACTTCAATGTACAGCTGAAATTTGTTTTTTTTTAAAAAGTACAAAAAAGTTGGGTCTGCACAAATTTTTTGCCAATGGATTGCGGCTGGATTCCTTCTGAAGCATGAATACTGGACATATGAATATAGCCTTACTGCTCTGCTTGCTGCAGTTTTGATAAAATCAATGTTTTATCTGCTGCAGATCTAGCAGTTCTCTGAATGCGGAGCTCGGTAAAACCCACCCACACCACTGATTGGCAGCTTTCTGTGAACACTAGACTTTCTGCCTCTGTACAATCAGTGTTGGGGCGGGGTTACACAGAGAAGGACTACATGGCATGACACAATTAGTCCTGCAGTAATAATCTCCTGCTGATAAAACACTGAGTTTCTTAAAACTACAACAAACAACCCAGTATGTGACACATTGTGTGAATCAGGGTCTCTGCCCCTATATTGTGCTGTTCTCAAAAACCTGTTGACAAATTCCCTTTAACAGTTTCCCTTCCTTCCTCGAATTCCTTCTGGTAGGTTCTAACCAATTCATACCAGGAACAACTCAAGACCAGACAATCTAGAGATCCCCTGACTATCAATCTAGAGAATTAAATGGCTCATATCCTTGTTTGCTTCTTTTACCTGCTTTGTAAAACACATCAACGTCAAGAGCTGAATGTTTGGGTAGGGTCACACAACCGTTTTCTCCATATCTGAGAAAATAGTCTGATTACTCTGATCAGTCTTTGATCAGAGTGGCATCAGTTTTTCTCAGACATGGGGTGAAAAAGAAAAGTTTCTCCACCCTCTCCATTCTATCTGCCTGTGAAAATTGGATGGTCCAAATTTTTTCAAGGACCCATAGACTTGCATGCTGATTTTAATCTGATACTAGGATCAAAATGGGACATGTCTCTAATTTCTTTCTGCAGACCCCTTGGTCCAAAGAAAAATTATTGGACATGTGTGCAGTTCTATAGAATATCATAGATACGAGTGCTATCTGTGAAAACCTTGTTTAACACTCGTCCGAGAAAATCGGTCTTGTGCATGAGCCCTTTAATTGCAACCCAACATATCCTACTCATTAATATGAGCCATTCTAATGGGGCATTCAATGTTATTCAGTGGTTGTAATGTGACAGATGTAGGTTCCTTACTTTGACCTTTCATTATTATACAGATTTAAAAGGTTAGCGACAGTCAATATGGCCACCGCCACAGTGCTGACTGACAAGTATGCTTAGTTGTTCAACACTATGGGAGCAAAGAATATTTTACACCATAGCTAGCAAAACTTGCAATTCGGAATTCTAAGAAATCTTCAGTATTGTAGGGAGTTTGTTGTAGATAGGTATAGCTAAGAGACATCCAAATTGAATTTACATGATGCTTATATAAAGGGACCACTCAGGCTCGTGAGACTTTTTTTTTTAATGCAGTAGCATGCGTAAAAGCTGTTTCGGTCAATTTGTCATTAAAATGATGCATTGAGCTCTAATAGCTGCCGCAGCAGAATAGTGTGTTGACCTTGTCAGGAGCAGTGACCTGACCATTCATTTCACTCTTAAAAAAGCACAGCCATCAAGGTTTTTTATTCTCTTAATATATTGCAATCATCATATTATATAGCACTGTATACTTACAATTGCTCATTTTGCTTTTCTACCCATCTAATTCTTCTCTTTTCTCTGCTCTATGTAGAAACAGGAAGTTTCTTGTCGCTGCAGAAATAATTCCTCTCCAACTCCAGACGCATTTACTCCCTACTCCCTGTAATTTGCAGTGACTTATGACTCATGCAGAGAAAACTGACCTCCCGTTTCTACATAGAGCTTAGAAGGAGTCAGCTAGTTAGTTTTTAATCGTGTGATGTCATAGACCTAATGGAAAACAGAAGAATGGCAAAATGAGCAATTGTAAGTGCACAGTGCCATATACTATGAGCATTACAATATATTAAGAGGATAACAATTTTGGTGGGAGTGCTTCTTTAAGCAAATGTTGTGAGCAATGACAAATGAAGATAAGTAATAGAGTGTGTGTATGTTCAGACAGTGGAGGGAGAAGAGAACCTGAGCAGAAGAAAGTTGTTAAGGAGGCTTTAAATCAAAACCATCTAGAAAGAATGGAGGCAATAAGCAAGACAATGGGATGAAGTACACGCATATTATATTTTTAAACAGACAAAACTACAAGCAAAATTTATCTGAAAGCTTTCAAGGTGGAAATAATATTTGATTATCTGAAAGCTATAGCTGTAGCCATTTATTTCTAAAACTAATTTTATAGATATCACTGACCTGGCAAGGTCACTCTTCAATCACTTTCATCAACCTGGTACCCAACTTTGTGATGATGTCTGCTTAGCACCTGTGAAGTTCCCCACAGTTAGGCTGACATTCTGTGCAGAGATGAGGGTGTCAAAGTTAAAATCCAGCCCATCAGCATCCATGAGTTCATTTCGAATGATAGTTTCCATATCGCACTCCAAGCTCCCATTGAAAATTTCCAGGTCCAAATCAGTTGGGAACTTTTCATGCACTGGAAGGTTCATGCCTGTGTACAAGGACCCTGAGAGCGTGTCTGATAGGGCTTGCATAGAATGACTGACGGAGGACTGCTGCTGGTGTTTGGATGAGTCCAAGTTGTTGCTGTCATTTAAACCAATGTTATTTATGCTGTTTGAGAAGGCACGGCTGCCACCAAGAAATGAACTATGAGACTGCTGCTGGTGGTGTAGCAAGTTCTGATTAACCAGACCTCCACCTTGGTTGGACGGGGCGGCAAAAGACATCATCGGATCATTCCTCAAAATTATATTTCTACGGGAATTCTGGGCAGTGACTGCAGTACTGGCCTGGGACATAAGTGGATCAGATTGAGTCATTAAAACATCACTATGGCTAAGTGAGTCAGTGGTAAGAAGGTCCTGTAGAGACTGATTACTGTAATGATTTATGGAAGAGAAGGTTGCTTGTTTGTTCTCTTGTATGGTTTGCATTGGGGACTGACGCAGAGAGGTCAAAGGAAAATTGAAGCTACTTGTGTTATTGAAGCTACTGGATGGAGAGCTGAGGCTCGAGCCCTTAGTGCCATAGGTAAAGCTGGAACTTCTCTGCATGCCCACACCAGGAGAAGACTGCTGAGAAGAAGTAAGGGAAATGTCATCCAGCAAATCGTCCATAAGGTTATCTGTTAAACCATCATTTAAGTTCATGGTTTCAGCCATATCCGTTATCCTTGGCAACTCCACTGTGGATGGTTTACTTAAGGATGGAGACATACTGCCAGGACTATACAACATGGGGGATATAGGAGAGTCGTCATCTTGAACATCATCAAGTTCAGTGGTAGCTGGGATTGGAGATAAACGGCCACTTATCGTGCTGGCATTAGAGTTTGTACGAGAGCGGAAATCTGTCCAGGCATCCAGCTCATCACTGCTCCGTGATGTAGGGCTTCCCGGCCACTTAAGTTGTGAAGGGCTGTCATCGGTAGTATCCTGGGCCACCTGCATGGATGCTTTTTTCTTTGCAGCTCTACCCCGGCTCTTAGTGTATTTGTTACTGTTGTCCATAGAAACAGCACGCCGTCTGGGGGCCTTTCCACCTTTTCCCCCGTCTGGGTTGATCATCCACCAAGAGCTTTTTCCGGTGCCCTCGTTTTGAACTCGAATAAATCTGCTATGCAGAGACAAATTATGCCGTATTGAATTCTGAGGGAAGAAGGAAGAAAGGACAAGTTAGATAGGTAAAGATAATGCAAGTGAATACATAAATAGCTTCTAATATCCTCCACAAATTGCAGAACCTATTTTCTCTATACTCATGGTTCTCCATGGGTAAACGTATTTGTCATAATCTCCTCCACTATCTTTGACGGGTGACTGTACTATGTAATCATTATCCTTTCATTCAATAATCACTGTCTTAGTCCATCACCTTCAGTGCATTACAGCAGAACATTTTCAAAGTCACCAAGGACGACATTTCTAGCACTTTTATGTCATCTGCTGTATAAACATGGATATAAATGATATCAGCTGTTGTATGACAAGTTTGAAATCTATTAAAAAAAAAACTAAATGGATAAATAGGTAAATCCATTATTATCATGTCTTTTCTACCTAAAGGAACTGTTAGCAAAGTAGCAAAGTCTGGAAGGAAATACCAGTAAGATGTTCTTTTTATTATCTGAACACAATAGACTGCAATCAGAGCTCTGAAATATTCTCATTGCTAAAATTGATCTTGAAGCATGCGCCTAATCTGAAACATTTTAGGGCTCCTGAAAAAAAGTCACAATTAGAATTATAAATAATAGGGCGACAACACAACATTCACCAAATATCTGAAAATTAAAACCCTTTATTCAAAATCAAATACACACCTAGTACGTCTGTGTGACCCAAGGTTATAAAGAATTGAGTAAGGGTACATTTACACTTGATTATAACGATTATTTTTCACTATTATCTTTCAAACTCCAGATTATTGGATGAAATGATCGATCATCAATCTGGACAGCGCATCGTTCTGTGTAAACATGACCTTGTGCTGTCGAGAATAATGGAAGGCTATGTGCACTGTGTGATCTATCACAGAATGATCAGTACACATTGGAGGAGCGGGCTACCTGTGTAAACAGGCAATTAAATGGCCATTGATTAGTAGATATTTCCCAAACGGCAGTTGTTTAGTGCCCCTGGTTAGTCATTGTAAACCTTAAATGGTACTGAAATTTTGACAAGATAACACATGCCTACTAATTGTAGAAATATGATGTTAAGGACCCCATACACACTAGATAAAAGTAGCCGGCCATCAATGGTATATAGTGAATTATCGATTCTCCCCCCAATGGATGGATGTCAGGGAAAAGAAGGATCTGACCTGTAGAAGTTCAGCGGCCATTGCTAGACCAGTCCAAACTCATTATCAATATAGTTACATAGCCAATACAGTTGCCAAAAGACAAGTCCATCAACTTCAAACTCAGCGATGGGAAATGATAAAAAGGGAATGGGGTACATGTACAACCACAATGCATCCACTCCTGATCCCAATTGTCGATGCACTCACCAAACATTCAGAAAAAAACTTTACATATTTACCTATGAAATAAACATTGGGAACTTTTGTTCTGTACCATCAAAGCCAACTACATACATTTTAAGGAGTTCCTAGTCCACTCTTAGCCCCCTGAAGGCACTACGGTACGCCCGGTTTCTTGACATGTAGTTCTTTTAGTGCACGCTGAAAACTACATGTCTCATGATTTATAGCGCTTGCCTCATAGGCAGCGCCATTACTGCCCCTCCGGGCTCCAGCAAGCACTGCTACCATTCGCTTCCCAAGCTCTGATCTGCATAATGCAATTTTTAAACTCTAAGCCATCATGGACTATTTTATCTTAGCCATCCCCATATATGCGACTTCAATATCACAGGGAGGCTCATTGGTCATGTAGACACGTCCCCTTGGTTTGACATCTGTAGCACATTGTTGGGTCAGACCACCCACTGGAAACACCCACTGAGATGATTGACTTCTCCTGCACCAGTGTTCAACTGGCCCAGACCTCCTCCTAAAGGAGACTGTACACAGGGAGAGTATCAGGCCATGCAGGCACAGAACAGTGCAGAAGTACATTTGAAAAAGTCTATGAATGATGGGAATAAAAGTTTTAGCACATAATTCTTGGTCCCAAAATGAAAACAACCTTTGAAAGGAGGATGTCTCAAGTTTGGAAGTTAGCCCCTATCCATTGCCTAGAGGCTAACATCCTGATTGCACGACTGCTGGGACCAAGTACCAAGGCTCTGTACAGCCATGTGTGAATGGAGCAGTGGTTGATCATGTGCACTGCCACTCCATTAATTGTTAATGGGACGGCGGGAGATAATCAAGAGCTGTACTCCGCTGGATCTCAGAACTTCGAAATGAATGAATGGAGCAGCAGAGCATATGATCAACCACCTCTTCAGAGCCCCGGTTCTCAGGATCTGTGGGGGCCCCAGCAGTTGAACCCTGGCGATTAGGAAGTTCTCTCTTATACCATAGGAGACAAACTTAATATTCCTTTTCGGCCTTTATTTTATGCCCTTTGTACTTTCTCTTACACTTTCATTTTTAAAGTGATGCTAGAAACAGAAACAAAGAAAAGTCATTCTAAAATCCCTTCTGCTTGCATCCAATCTATTCAAAGAAGCAAAAAAAACAATTAAATCAGTTTTCTCTCGTTTGCCATTAGTGTGGTGTGTGTTGAAGCCAATTAACAAAGTATTCACCTGTCGTTACCTTCTGACTGGGTGCACAATGAGGCACAGCAGTGCAATTTTATGACTTGACAGCTCCAGCCAGATCTGCATTGTGGTCATTGTCAACAGCTGTTAAGCTTTATGTTAACTGACAAGAGCATCTAAGTAACCCCCTAACGGCTGAAAATTACCAGGAAACAAATGTTTTAACTGAATAACAACTAATGTAGAAATGTGCTTGTATATACTGGTACCCTCTAACACAGAGCTAAATATTACCGTTTATTACACATATTAGAAGTCGATTGAGCATATGATCTATTGTTGAAACGACCATTTCTCTAAATTCAGTACTAATGTCTTTCTAACTATCTTTGTAGATGTTTTTGCACACTGTAAAATCAGGGTCCAAGTGAAAAGAACATCTTTACTGTTACATCTGTGAGAACTGGCATGAAAATATGACTTCCAGTTAAGTCTATGGTTTCCAGTTACGATGCAAGGAACATAAGCTGACCACAATAGGGATTCCTTCCAAGTGAACCAAAAATCTGGCGTTCTGCGTACATCTCTCCTTTCATCCTCAAGAGTAGAGGAGTACAGTTCAGTGGATACAATATAATAATGCCAATATGTAAATATATGTTTTGCTCCTAAAATGCACTGTACTTGTGGGAATGTAATGCGTCAGTAAAATACAGCCAATGCAGACTATGGGCAGAAACAAGGAAACACCAAAGAAAATACTATGTGAGTCTTTGCTTTTCAGGACCTCTAAACTCAGCCGTGTACACAGATGAAGGAGCGGGTAAGGAGTCGGCATTTCAGGACCTTAACAGCTGTTTGCGCGCTGTGCCCGCTGGAGAGCTTTCGAGAACATTCCATTCTACACAGTCGCACATTCATTTCTGGCATAAACTACAAGCCATTTATAGTTTTTCTATGAGGCTTACATATCAAAAGATCCGGTAATGGCCCCTGGAATGTCAATAGTTAACTTTGTGAAACAATAAAAAGCACAATAAGGAGGTTTTAATGAGTTTAAATACATCCACCAAAAGCAAAAATGATAAAAGATGTGATAACATAAAAATCGTAAAGATTTTGGTTCAATACAGAGTTATGATTATTCCTAGTTAGAGGTGCAAAGACCAGGTTTGCACTACTGAGGAACAACATCAGGGTGGGTTCATCAACCAATTTTTGCCATAAAACTGTTTTGAATGTTGCAACATTTTTGCACAATTTTTGAGCATTAATTTAGTGATTTTTTTTTCTAACACCCTTTTCATTGTAACCTGTTAGCAGTACTTAATCCTTTTAGATTACGGTGTATATCTTACCAAAGTGGGTGCAGTTGCATCAACCAATTGGACCATAATAGTTCTGAATGAAGCACCAGCCACAGTGAGCTCTGCCCCCAACATCTTAAACATAGTGCTCTACCCACGTAGAGAATTTACATGCAGGGACCTTTATCCCAATATCCCCCACTCCCCCCACATCCAGCCCATTCACTGTAAGGACTTCAGCTTGGATAGAGACTGAAGCCCTAAGGCAACAAAGTCTGCCCAGGTGATAACGTCCCTTGTAAAGGCCCCGTCACACTTAGCGACACTGCAACGATCCCGACAACGATACGACCTGTCAGGGATCGTTGCTGCGTCGCTATGTGGTCGCTGGTGAGCTGTCAAACAGGCAGGCTCACCAACGATCAGGGGAGCAGCGACATCATGGAAAGAATCTTTCCACGATGTCCTGCTCCGGTTACCAGCCTGCTGAAGCAGGAGCAGGCTGGTAACCATGATAAACATCGGGTTACTAGGGGCACACGAGCACCTAGTAACCCGTTGTTTATCATGGTTACCACTCTGCTACGGTGAGCGGGAGGTTACCGCTCACTTTAGCAGGCTCGTAAGCATGATAAACATCAGGTTACTAGGTGCGCGTGTGCCCCTAGTAACCCGATGTTTATCATGGTTACCAGCCTGATCGCTGCTCCCGCTGGTCACACACAGCGATGTGTGCTGACCAGCGGGAGAGCAATGACCAAAAAATGGTCCAGGACACTTTGCAGCGATCAGCGACCTCACAGCAGGGGCCTGATCGCTGCAAAGTGTCACACATAGCGACATCGCTGGTGAGGTCGCTGTTGCGTCACCAAAACCGTGACACAGCAGCGATCTCGCTATGTGAGACGGGGGCTTAAGACTTTCTAAAATGTTCAATTGATATGGTTTGTGTGAGACAATTGAGCCAGTGTCTCTAAAATTTTAGTTGCTTTTTTAGCTAACCATTTAAGGTACCATATATACATAAAATAGATATAAAAATAATATATATTAAGTAATAACGCAAACAAAATTGTGGGATGTGCGTTTATGGCAAAGTGCTTAGAAAATGTCAGTATGCAAGTAGTAAATTTGGTAGTAAAGCTTGGATCTTACATCTACGTACACATTTAAAAATGAATGTGTTAAAGGATTACTCCATTGCTTATTATAAAGTTGAATGGATAGGTCATCAATAGCACATCGGTAGGGGTCTGAAACCGGGCACCCTCAGTGATGAGCTATTCTCAGTGCCACTGCTGGCTGGGTGTTAGCATTTGCAGAAGTGAACATCAATTACGTAGTGGCCCCGTCTGGGTGCTGCAGATCCGCTCCTAGTCATTCGAATAGGAGCAAATCTGCAGTACCCAGCAGCTATGCTCACTTCAGTATTAGAGGCCCATTACAGACCTACATCAGAGATTCCTTTGTTTTTCATGGGGGGAAAAAAAAAAAAAAAAAAATCACTCGTCAAAGCGACGGACACTTCAGCAAACCTAGCAGACCCTACTATAAGTCAATGATTATAATTGCTGTACACCTTCCAACTATTTTATCTATGGAAAAAATAAATATTTTCATGGATTTTACTACTACGGGGTGAGAGCAGCATATTTATTCTTTGTGGAATACTCTGTTCAGAGTAGAGTGAATGTTCATAGTGGAGTCAAGACAGCTGTGACAGATCAACTTTCAAACAGACTGCAATGGATCCTAGTGGATCACGTTAACTCTTAACGACTGTGAGTAAAAACAAACAAATATTTAACTCCTTGATACTGACTGTTCTATGTTTCCAGCAACTGTCATGGTGCGGGCTGTTGTACAGAGCTGGGTGGCAAGTGAGGACATTGCTATTAGTTCTTTAGATGCTGACTTCAGCATCTAAGTGGTTTAGAGAAGGAGGGGGTCTTCTTTCATCCCATCATCATCTTGTGGGCATTGGAAGTATGGCTGGCCAGTGTAAACAAGCTATTAAATGACCACCGATCGGCCAGTGTAAACAAAGCCTTATAGTTCACCTTTTTTAATATTTTGAGATGAGTACAACTCCCTTTAACACATCAAAAAATTCTTCATTACATTGTTCAGCATGTTGCAAACTACTTCAAGGTGCCCATAAAACCAAAGATATTTTTTGGGCGTACAATAAGCCATCATCATCATCCAGATAAGGCTGTTATGATCACAAATAGATGGAGGAAAGCCAACCAGCAGGTTAAACATGCCACAACAGGACTTTCACAGCTGCCATGTCTGTCTCCTCTACAAGGGCTTGTAAGGTCCTTGAACTTTGAGTGGAGAGAGTTAATCTGAGACAGAAACACTGGGCTATTTTAGATGCGTAATCAGTTTATCAGCCATTCTGTGAAAACAAAATGCATGGGTTTAAAGCAAGCTTTAGTTCAATAGAAGGGAGGACGATTAACGGTTTCTCTTTCAACATGATCTGGTTATCTCTCGAGGGTTAGACGGAAAAAAAAAAAAAAAATTAAAAATGGATATTCTTCAAATTCTTGATACATATGCATTCACAAAGCATCGAGCTACATGTGCTATATACTTATCTTGAGTTATTTTTTTTTCATAAAATTATCACCCTAATGGATTTGGACAAAATGTACTTCTACTCAACCTACATTGAGTATAGTCTTTCATTACATTTTAGATCAGTGCTACACATTTTTGTTGATCCAAACATTTTACGTATTACCTAAATGTATCTGTTAGTCCTCAGTCTCCCATATCAGAAGAAGTTACGACATCTAAGTGTGCTTATGGCACATCTCCAAGGTTCCCATTTCATACAAAGACTTATATTTTTTGCTGTAATTGGTATGAACGTCCCACAGCATGCTCTCCTACTACTCCTCGGAGAGAATATCTCTATAATATGGAGATTAATACAGGATTGGTGTATGAGATCTATAAAGATACCTGAACACCTGAGGGCCCCTATGCATGTTAGACTAACATTGGCCAAACCCACCGATAATCTAATGTGTATGGGGGCTTCCCAACTCTCCTCCAACAAATGACATCGGGTGAGATAAGGATATGGCATGTCTGATTTTGGACAGATTCTTTTATGCTCCTTGAGATAAGATGCCACCAGAGGCTGATGCATCTCTTTCTTACTTAGGAGTGCTATCCTGAGAGGAGCACTCCTGTGAGTTGGGGGAGTTGAGAGAGATAGCTGCCTAACGAACAATCAGCCAAACCATCAGTGACCATGGGGAGAGGGGGGACCTAGGACAGTTGTAGGCCCATCATTCAGGAGAAAGTTTTCTACCAACCCCCCTACACACATGAAGAAACCATGGACATCTCAGATTCAGATTTATCTCCTTAGGAAAAGTCAGAGGATGGTCAGGCTGTCACCTTTAATCTAATTTGTATGGGAATCTTATGTATCGGGATATTTCGATTGAATAAACGTGTAATTCCTTATTCTATAAAAAAAAGCATACACAAATATACTTTAGCCTAGACCTCAGTTAGATGAATGATTTTTCAATCACACAAGGTTCGGGAACAAATCTGCTGTTTGTGAATATCTACTAAGTGTAAAAAATTGTGGGTATTTCCACTCAAAGATAATGAACAAAAACGGTAAGTAAAAGGACATTTTACAGCCAAAATAATGTACTTTTCAATACATCCATGGTTTCCTGAATCAAACATTATGTAATTTCACATTGTGCGCCGAGAGACCCTAACAAAGCATGGGATGAGTGTCCGTAGAATAGTAATCCGGGGTTATATATACTTTTCCAAAGCAGCATCTCCAACTACTAACGACCAAGACTTTCACAGAAATGGAACGACATTAAGGGGTAAAGGTCTGACAAGATAAGCCGACAGCCAGACATCAATATCTTACCAGAAATAATTTTTGGCGTTACAGACTAAGAATTCTAAATTTACATTGGGCAATCCTTGTGACTATCCCTTTTTTTCTAAAATATTGATAAAATGATAGAAGTGGTTTCTTCCCTGTCTCTTTTCACTTTTAATTTTAATGAAAAAGTTTAAAGAGCAGGTTAAAGACCACAGAGGCCCAGCCTCTGAAAACGGACAGACTAAGGATACGTGCACACAGTTTTTATTGTAGTTTTCTGGAGCGGGTGCACTTGGAAAAAAAAAAACAAACAAAAAACTTGAAAAATTAAAACTCTTGCTATTTCTATTGTAAAACCTCCTTCCAGTTAATATGCTCAAGTGTTTTGAGAGCTTTTTTCCCCTTCAAGTTTTAATAAATGCCTGTTGGGAGAAAGAAGGTGCGTGTAACTTCTTTGAAGCAGTTTCTGAGGGAATTTGCTCCAGACTAGACATTATCCAATCAAAATGCTACAAAAAAAAAAAGCATCTGGAAATAAACCTTTCCAAAACAGTTCAAGAAGCGAAGAACTTAAAAGGGAATGTGTCACCCCCTGGGCGATATCAGACCTCTACTATGGCCATACAGGTGATGGAAAAGAAAATCTATACTTACCTGTATGGCCCATAGTAGAGGTCTGATTACAGAGAAATATGGTTTTATAAAGTCTGTTTTCCAGAGGTTTGGAGTCCGGGGGACGGGAAGAAATCCCCACCTATCTGCTTACTATTCCCCTAAATTGACACCTCTGTGCTAAATTACCATATTCCCCCCCCTCCCCTGCAGGTCACAGGGCCCTGTGACAGACCCTGTGACGTGCCTTGCTCTGCCTCCCCTCCCGCGCACGCGCAGGGGAGGGGGGGGGGGATATGGTAATTTAGCACAGAGGCGGCGATTTAGGGGAATAGTAAGCAGATAGGTGGGGATTTCTTCCCGTCCCCCAGACTCCAAGGCTCTGGAAAAAAAAGACTTTATAAAACCAGATTTCTCTGCAATCAGGACTCTACTATGGGCCATACAGGTAAGTGTAGATTTACTTTTCTATCACCTGTATGCCCATAATAGAGGTCTGATATCACCCAGGGGGTGACAGATTCCCTTTAATGAAAACCAATTGAATATATACAAGTCAATCGGTGGTCATTTATGATCCTGTTCACATGTGCCGGAGAAACTTTATGGCTGTGTGCCCACGTAGCATTTTTCAAGCGTTTTTGATGCGGAATTTCCGCAGCGTAAACGCTTGAAAAACGCTTGGTAACACGCACCCCATGGTCCCCAATGGGATTCCGCAAGTTCTATGCACATGCTGCGGATTTTTCCGCAGCGTTTATGCTGCGTTCAAAAATCCGCAGCATGTCATTTAATTTTGCGTTTCCGCAAGCAGAATTGCCTTTGTTCAATGCATAAAAAACGCAAGGCAATTCCGCATGTGGAAAACGCGTGATAAACGCGCGATAAACGCGTGCGGAATTCCGCATGCGTTTTTCCGGGAGAGGACTTGCATTTATGCAGCAGAAATTTTCTGCTTCATAAATGCAACGTGGGCACATAGCCTAAAAAGGGACAACACAATGGTTAGTATGTTATTTTTCAGAATGAACATTTGCTATTAGCCAGTGCAAATACTCTACAGAAGTGTGCACCAACCCTTGTGGGTTTACGTCAGCTGTGAGGCCAAGTTAGCATTTCTGCTAATTTGTCACACTGACACACCCAATATACCATCAATATCTCCCTTACACAAGTCCGGTCTATTCTCACACTGTCAAACACATACACCTGACTCATAAGCGCCAGGGACAATTGTAAAGACATAGGGAGGAGGAGTGACAGCACTTCTATTCAGATGTCAGCAATTTGCAATGTTTACATGAAAACCCTTCAATGGAAGGCAGCAAGGTTTCTAGGAAGAAGAAGGAATGCAGTCTTCTACCAAATCTAAAGACAGAATGATGGCATAAGGGCTCGGTTCCTCTTAGAATCTTATGTCATACTGGATACCATGAGTAGCGAAACAATGGTTAACCCCGCTGGCTATAAACACTAGAGCACTGCATGGCTGGGGGGCGCTGCATGGCTGGGGAGCGCCGCATGGCTGGTATAAAAGCAATGAACATTTATTCCTAAAGCTGACGATCACAGCAAAGTTGGGAAGCGAGTCAAAATGTTTTGTTTGTATGAAGAGAATTTTTTTAAGGGCAATCTCAAATTCACAATCTTGTGTCCCATTGTGCCGCCTTTTTTTTTTCTTTTAAAATCATTAATCTTTGCAAATACAATATAAAGGAATGCATCAGAAGTAGAGATAAGCAAATCGATTTGCAGGATCATGATCCAGCGGCCACAGTATGTACTCCGTGACCGCTAGACGCGAGCTCTGCTAACTGCCCCCCACCTGCAGGCATCACTGGCGCCTCGACTGATTAGTAGGCCTGGTGGAACATCATGCTACAACAATGAGGTCGAGCTGGGCCGACAAATCAGAAGGAATACGGACATTGGCTGCTGGACCATAGTCCTCCTACTCATCTCTAGCCAGAAGACTGCTTTTGGTGTGTTTTCTCCTAAACAGGAATCCCCCCCAAACCACATATATGGGCATGCAGGTCATTGAAATGTAAATCCATCCACACCTTTCTATTTGTTGCTGTATTCCTGATTAATTAGCATTTTAATTCATATGCATAGTAGGCATTAAGTGCTCTGGGCATGAAAGAGCCCTTAAAGAGCTACTGCTTGCAGACCTGTTTGCCTACCCAGCACCTTGCCTGGTGCCTGACTTTACACAAACTGTAAGTTCCTGTAAAGTCAGTGCCAGGGAAAGAAACAACCTCGGGAGATTGTTTAAGGGGCCCTTTAAGTTCTCTGTCACACTCAGAGTACTTATCGACTCATTTGCATGTAAATCAAAACACTAATTGCTCGATAATGCAGCGACAGAGAGAAGATATAAATATGTATATATACACATCTTAATATTATATATATTCGACCATGTATTTGTGACATTTCAATTCTTCAAACTGACTCTCTCAAGCTTTTTTTTTTTAACACGTGTGAAAGCAGTATACCATTTTTGCTCTGCTTCTCCACTAGTGGTGCAGATCTCAGCAGCTTCATTACAGAAAGGTGTGAATGGCGTCTAGAGCAGGGCAGCATATAGCTGTGATTACACTAACAGCGCCACATGGGGACCTGGTTTCACATAAACACTGAACAAATGCTAAAGAAATTCTAAAAATAGTGATAGTTACTAAGAAGCCCTGGTGTACATCAATATAAATTGATGAGTGAGGCTGTGATTTTGTCTGATCTATAATAATGAATCACTGCTCATCAGCAGCCTATAAGTGACCATTATAACTTCTGATGACCCTGCAGTGGTTCACTAGTGAAGACAAAAGGGGGTATTGGACCTGGATCCATAAATGAGCATGTATCCATGAGGACAATGTCTGCAGACTGACTACGGGTTCTGTTCAGGATCTAGACAAGAGCAGAAAACTTCTTTATCTGGCAAACTCCAGAATGAAATGTTCTTTTAGAAGCACTGCACGTGTAATACAACATTACGTTTTATTGCACAGAAGCGGCTTTGGTGCTGCCACCAAGTCCCTAAGCATCTTTATTGGTTGTGTTAAGAGGTGGAACAGGCCAGAAGCTACAGAGTAGTCTTTCTAAAAATCTCAAGACAGCTATAAATGTAAACATATTTGATGTCTTGTCTGGCAGTGATTACGTCTGAGAAGACGATAAACCTAAAACGCCCCACCTTACAGTGTACAAAATAAAACACACTGTCAAGGCTTAAGACAAAGGGAAACTGGAAAATAGAATATTTTACACATTCCGATGAATAACCTTCTGGACCTCACTGTTTGCTAAACAGTGCCCTGAATGTACTGAAGAACACATGCAGAGTAATGCACATGGCCAAGAGTGCCAAACCTGTATCTTTTAGAATGGATTTCTACACGAATACAGGACCCAATGGATCAATGTGACTGGGATGGGTACTTCTATTAAGGTTTTCCACAAGAATTTATTTTTTACAAGAATCTGACACACAACTATATAGACAAAAGTTCTAGGACAGACATCTTAAAGAATTCAGATTTTCATTCATTCTGTCTCTTTGTTAGTGTTGAGTGAGTTATGTTCTGTCCGAGTATGCTCGGGCCGAGCTCCGAGTATTTATAGCTGCTCGGTGATATGGTTGAATAGCTCCCGTGTGCATGATTTGCAACTGTTTGACAGCTTTATTACATGTGAGGAATGTATAAGAAATAGAGCGATTCAACCATATCACCGAGCAGCTGTAAATACTCGGAGCTCGGCCCAAGCATACTCGGCGAAAGGGTTAATAGAACATACTCGCTCAACACTACTCTTTGTCATAGGTGTGGGTTGTTCTAAAAAGCTCACTGAATTTGAGCATGGTACTGTAATGCTACCATTGTAACAAGTCAGTTAATGAAATTTCTGCCATCCTTCATATTTCAATATTGGGAGTAGTTTCAGGCCGCGTGCCCACGATCCGTAATAGCAGCGTTTTGGAAGCAGCTCACCTGCGCTGCGTCCAAAACGCTGCGTTCCACTTTAGAAGTACAGGGGATGGGATTTATAGAAATCTCATGCCCACGGTGCTTCTATTTGATGTCGCAAAAACTTACGGGCAGTGCAGCTTTACGAGCCGCAGCATGTCAATTTCTGTAGCTGGTCTCCGCAACAGAAATTTCCCCAATAGAATGTACTGGATGCGGTAACTCCGCATGTGCTCATTGAACACATGTGGATTTACCTGCATGATCGGACGCAGCGAAAACCCTATTACCCCACTTGCCGCCACACCAGGGCAAGTGGGAAGAGTGAGGCTAAGCGCCAGATTTGGCGCATCTTATGGTCCGCTGAGAGCTTATATTATTAGCCTCGGAGGGGGTCAGGATCCATGGCCCCTTCTCTGGCTATGAATATCAGCTCACAACTGTCTGCCTAGCCTTTGCTGGTTAGATTTTATAGGGGGACCCTACATCAATTTTTTTCTGGGGCCCCCTGTAATCCAGCCAGTAAAGGCTAAACAAATAGCTGTGGGCTGTTATTAATAGCCAGGGGACATTTTTGGCTAATGGCTCCTTCCCTGGCTAGTAATATCAGCCCCCAGTGCTTTTGCTGGTTATGAAAATGAAGAGGGAGCCCATTGCATTTTTTAAATTTTAAGCTATGTGCTCACGATCCGGACGTAGCAGTGCTTTGGACGCAGCATATTTTTGCTGCGTTCTATTGAACAGAGGTAAATCCACATGTGTTCACTGAACCATGCGGATTTACCGCATTCAATACATTCTAGTGGTCAAATTTCTGTTGCTGAGACTACCGATTCCGCAAAAGAAATTGACATGCTGCGGTCCTGAAAGACACGTCGCATGTCAGTGTCCGCGGGTCATCTGCAGGCTCAGATGCACACATAGTGGACGTGGGATTTTTAGAAATACCATCCACTATGCTGTAACATCTGGATGGTGTGGGTTTGACGCTGCATAAATACGCAGAGTGAAACCCGCAGCAGTTCCTGATCATGGGCATGTACCCAAACTCACACGCAGCATGTCAATTTCTGCAGATTTTGAAACTGCAGCTTGGAGCCGCGCTTGCGCCCTGTGTAGCATGAAGCCATGCTTGCACAGCGTAGATCGGCTCCCCGCTCTACACTGCATGAGCACGACACCAAGCTACACACTGTGCAAGCGTGGTTGCCCGATCTTAACATTGCGCAAGCGTGGCTTCATACTCCTCACTGCTCAAGTATGGGATTTTACAATGGTTTTGAGTGACGTCGGCGCTTCCAGGACAATTAATCAAATCGAGCGAGTGGTGACGCACATGACTGAATGAAAATTAAGCACACTCCTATGACTAAACAAGCAGGTACAATATAACTATATAAAGTGCTTTTTGGACATCATTACAGCGCCGTTTTTAATGAAAATGTGTTAGTGATGCACATTGCATCACTAACAATGCACTAGGTACTGTTTAGATGCTTGAAATGACATGACGGGTTCCCTTTTAGGGCTGGGTATATATCATTAAGAGGTTTTCTCTTATTTAGGTAAATTTCACTATTCAGGCACCAAACTATCCCAAAAATCAGGTTCATAATGGTCGGTTCCGTAGTTTTAGAGACAGCTGCCCAAAGACTGGGATGACAGATGAGTATTATTCTACTAACAGAGGACATTACAGATTAGAATACAGCATTATACATGACAATGAGGCAGATATTGTCTTTATGTTTTATTGTACTCATCACAGATAACCATTCTAAATATCTAACTGTCGTGCAAGAACCTTTCTCCATTAACTTTTCCATTATAAAATGAAATTGTCTCTACACTACGTGATGGTCAATGACTCAGGTATAATTAAAAGGTCTTTGTTCTTGCTTAGTTTGCACTAATCCAAAGAAACAGCTTGTTAACTACTTTAATGGTTTCTCACTAACAGATAGATACAAGCTCCAAGACATTTGGACGGATATAATCAATATAATCACAAGGCTGTGTCATTAGAGGACAGCCTTCCATGACAAGTTTGTCTACTTCTCAGTAAGTACTTCAAGGTCAACACTTCTGAAAAAAACTAAAAATAATATAAGACTTAACTGAAAATTTTCAGTTATTTGTCATCTTTAATGTTGATTTTCTTATGAATCTAGGATTACATTCATCTCTCCACTCCGCTCTAGCTGATTGATTAGGGGGTAAAAAGTTGGCATGGGGCAGCTCTCCCAATAGTTCTTGGCCAGCTCTTCAAATTACGCTTTCTCTGAAACGCCGAAGAATATTAGAGAAAACATACCTGGCTGTAATCATGGAGACGCTCCAATTCATGCTGCCTATGGTTTGGGTTTCATGAATCAATTTAAAGCAATCTACTAACAGTGATTTACAATGTCTACAAGTTACTTTTTTTTTTTTTTTTTTTTTTTTAAGATTTGTGGTAATCATAAGCTTTGGGTGCCTAACCATCAATGGTCATTCTTTCATCAGGGGGCAGCTGATGTTCCTTGCCCACCTGTAACATACTTACACATCTCAGGTGTTGCTACTATGGTAGTGCTGACAGTTATGGGGGTTGTGTTACTTGACATTGCTGCATGTGATGTGTCTGTAAAAGTCCTGCTGAACAGCTAATCACAAATGCCAGTCAGAAGGCCAATTAGATGGTGGGATCGGTCACCAATGGGTGCTTATGGTATGCCCACAAAACTCCTGAACACAGTATATTAACCGTCAGACATAATATATTATAAACACACACAGAAACATATACATACAGTTGGTGAAATAAGTATTTCACACTTCACCAATTTTCTAAGTAAATATATTTCTAAAGGTGCTATTCCCATGAAATCCTCACCAGATGTCGATAACGATCCATCCAATCCAAACAGGCACAGATGATGTCCATAAATTATGTTATGTGTAATAATGATAAATGACACAGGGAAAAGTATTTAACACATGAAGAAAGTGAGGTGCAAAAAGTCATGCCACCAGCTGAAATCTATCAGTAATTAGAAAGCAATCCTGCCAGTTAGTGAAAAATAATATAAACTGGTTCAACTGATGGCCTATAAAAAAGGTGTCTCATTACTAAGGTGCCTCACATGAAACATCTCATGATGGGTAAAACCAGTGAGCTGTCTCAAGACCTTTGCAACCTTATTGTTTCAAAACATACAGATGGCATTGGTTACAGAAGTATTTCTAAACTACTGAATGTTCCAGTAAGCACTGTTGGGGCCATAATCCAGAAGTGGAAAGAACATAATTACACCATAAACTGGCCATGAGCAGGTGCCCCCTGCAACATTTCAGACAGAGGAGTGAAAAGAATTATCAGAAGAGTTGTCTAAGATCCAAGAACCACATGTGGAGAGCTACAGAAAGACCTGGAATCAGCAGGTAGGATTGTTTTTAAAGAAAACAATAAATAATGCACTCAACCTCCATGTCCTGTATGCATGCTCATCACGCAAGATTCCATTGCTGAACAAAAAGCATGTTCAAGCATGTTTAAAGTTAGTTCAACAACATTTAAACAAGCCTGTGGAATACTGGGAGAATACAGTCTGGTCAGATGAGACCAAAATGGAACTCTTTGGATGCACACCATGTTGGGGGCTAAAAGGCACTGTATATCACGCCAAAACACCATACCAACTGTGAAGTTTGAAGGTAGGAACTTCACTGGCAAACTTCATATAATGTAGCAAGACATTCTTGAAAAAACTCTGTTCCCATCTACCAGGATGATGTAGATGAAACGAGGGTGGAAATTTCAGCAACACAATGATCCCAAACACAAAGCCAAGGAAACTCTCAATTGGTTTCAGAGAAAGAAAATAAAGGTGCTAGAATGGCCCATCTGACCTGAATCCAATAGAACATTTATGAAAGGAACTAAAGCTCAGCATTCATAGAAGGAGCCCACGTAACCTTCATGATTTGAAGAGTGTTTGTGTGGAAAAAATGGGCCAAAATCACACCCGAGCAATGAATGCGACTAGTTTCTCCACACAGGAGGCGTCTTGAAGCTGTCATCACCAACAAAGGCTTTTGTATGAAGTATTAATTAAATTTCAGTAAGCGTGTTCAATACTTTTTCCTAGTGTCATTTCTCATTATGTCATATAACTTAATTTATGGACATCTATGGTTTGAATTCTTTACCTCTGTAGATTGGATGTGTTGCTACTGACATCTGGTGAGGATTTAATGTCAATAGCACCTTTAGAAATATATTTAATTATAAAATTGGTGACGTGTTCAATACTCATTTCATCTGCTGTATATACACAAACACATTTACCGTACAAATACACAGTGACACACATACTGTCTTTTTGTATTGTTATAAGGATTGACCTCTGTTTCTGACCCAGCTTAGTCTCCAGTTTAACTTCTGGATGCCCTTTTTGATTAACCTGGGACTGTCTGACCTCTGACTCTTGAAAATGCCTGGACACCTAAAACAAGGCTTCCATTGACTGTTTTTGGCTCTGATTTTGTCCTCGCCTCTCTGGTTCTGACCTGGCAGTTCTATGTTTTTCCCTCTACTTGTCTACTATTTGACTATCTTGGATCCATTTAACATAAGCAAGTGAATAAAAAGCTAATTATAGTTATTTAATAGAAATACTCAATGATCAGTAAAACCATACAGATAGAATTTTATACTATAAGGTGTGCCATTCTTAAATCTCATATCAGAACCAGACTCGGGAGCAGCACCCGCCCCTATACATTGTACAGGGCCGGCATCAGCACCTGGCGCAACCGAGCAAGTGCCGGGGCCCTGAGCAGGCGGGGGGGCCCAATCGCGGTCGGGCATTATGGGGGGGGGGGGAAACCAGCCTGTATAGGGTATTATGTGGGGGGGAACAGCCTGCATGGAGCATTATATGGGGACCAGTATCCTTTACGGAGCGTTATATGGGGGCCAGTATCCTGTATGGAGCGTTATATGGGGGCCAGTATCCTGTATGTAGCATTATATGGGGGCCAGTATTCTGTATTGGAGCGATTCGCCGGTTTCTGAGCTATTGTGGAATTTACAATAGATATCACTCATGTAATGTAAGAAGTGAAATCTTTGCATTGTACTATACCTATATTTCTCTGCGGTATCTGTGAACCACGGTATGTGTTACAGGGGCCCAACTGAGACTCTTTCACCCGGGGCCCACAAAAACCTGGAGCCGGCCCTGACGCTGTACATAAATAAGTGTATTGTATTAGACTATTCATTTCATAGCAGTTCTCAAAGTCATCTGACCTGACAGGGTTAATGTGCAACCTCTGCTCAAGTTCTACCCACGTCAGTCTGTGAAGGCTTCTGAACTTGTCAGATATTCACACGCCAAGAAAAAAAAAAAGGCAGAAGTACTTCAGCAGGAAACACTTATTATTACAAAGTCAGCAAAATGCTGGAAAGCTGTCAGGTTTGGCAGAATGGAAAGAGCATTTTTTGGTACATATATTAGTAATAAAACATCTAGGTGTATTAATATCAGGTCCAGGTTTCACGTGGAACAATAGAAAACCAAGAATGTGTTTCATTAGAATATTACCCCAATAATGCGGCACATCTAAGGTCCCACTATAGCCCCCAAACTAGAACTTAGAGGGTGCTGCACATCATAGTAGAGGTGGCACACCAGGAACAGATCTTTCAGCAGCTCTCCTATCAAGAGTATTAACAGAGACTACTCTCTACCACCTCTTTACTACCTTGTAATCCTGTCTGTGATAATAGACTGCTAAAAAGTCATTTATACACAACAGGAAGTACGAGTCTAATATTAGTGCCCAGTGTGAACGTTGCAAGGTTTCAGATTATTATTATTTTTTTTTTTAACAGATATACTGAAATAGATTTTATTTTTTTAAAACATCTCTGATGAAAAAAAAAATTCAAACAGAAAAACCGGATTTAAACAAAGGGTCGTTTTCTGATGACATTCTATTTAAAATATTCTTTGAATAAGCTGCCTAGTGATTTCAATGGGAAATCAATTCTATAGTGCACAGATTACGTTTTTTTCTGCATTAAACAGAATAAATTCTTGAGGGGTTTGTTTCTGAAAAAAACCAAAGCTTCAGATTTGGCCACTGAAATCAAATGCCCTTTACACAATAAAAGCATAAAAAAAACAACGTAAGAAAAAAATAAAAACTTCAAGGCACATAAATAAAACTCATCCAAAAACTCAGAGTGAACAAACCTGTGTAGTACACAAGAATAAATGTTGGCAAATGATTGGTGCTATAAAGCCGGCAATTGTTCAGTTCTTCAAGTAGACTGAAATACTGTCTTAGGGCTCATTCACATGCCTGTTTTTTTGTGTAGGGAGCAATGTGTGTTTTTCACAGATAGCACTCGTAACTATAATAGTGAATGTGGCAGTTCACGTGTCTGTGATTTTTCATAGACCAAGTGGTCCACACAAAAGACATGAGTCCAATATTGATCAGTCACAGAGCTATAGCAGATAGTGATCCAAGTGTCAGATCAAAATCTGCAATGCAAGTCTATGGGTCAGTTAAAAATTGTACATGTATCTAATGCCATTCAAGTGATGTCTTTTTTTTCACAAACTGCTAGACAGGAAAAAAAATAGAGCAGCACGATGGCTCAGTGGTTAGCATTGCAGACTTACAGCACTGGGGTCCTGGGTTCAAATCTCACCAAGGACAACATCTGCAAGGAGTTTGCGTCGGTTTCCTTCGTGTTCTCTGGTTTCCTCCCACACTTCAAAGACATACTGATAGGGAATCTAGATTGTGAGACCCAGTGATAATAATAAATTGTGATACAGTGATAATAAGGTCTGTAAAGCGCTGTGGAATTAATGGCACTGTGATGGATCCGCACCTCGCCACCCTGCCTGACATCACTACTACGACAGAAGGATCACATGATACGGATTCGCTCCCCTCAGGGACACATAAGGTCAGCTTGGCACAGTGTTACACAGACACCCCCTGTCCTCACGGGCCCAGGAAGACAAGAGGAGTGAGAGGATGTGACAGTGACAACAGTCACTGACGTGGCACCACACTCGCTCAAGCCCCTGACAGGCCCCTTTCACTGACCCCAGTGAGACAGAACCCTATCAGCCCGGTAGAGTTGCCACCAGTTCCTCGTTCGACATAAGCCTGGTCTGTTAACGGGAATTACATTGGGCCATAAACCAGTCCCGGTAGCATAGAAAATTAAACCAAGCAAAGGACGTGTAAATTCGTGGATCGAGATAAAAGAACAGCCCCAGGTTAAATTATATATTTAATTGCCTTAAGGGTACACTAGACAATACATGATAGTTAAACATATACAGTGGTTAGATATGCAAAATCAAATAGTAGTGGTACAAAAAGTATGCATATATTAAGAGTCAGTTACCAGTCAGATGAAAGGCTTGGCTTGCGGGGGAGGGGCTGCAACATGGGAGGCTTGCGGACCCCTCTGTTCCTGGACTTCTCCCCACATGATATGTCGTTGTGACCTCACCGGAAAAAAGCAATAGGCACTGCATTACACAAGCATTTAACCCCTTTGGTGTCACTCTCCTCCTGCCCCCTGGGCTGGACCCAAGTCCCCTCCTCTGGAGGTTTGTAGCTAAATCTCCCAAAACCTATGAAAGATCATAAATCCTTTCTGGACAGTCCTAGGGCGGTGGTCCTTGTGCCATCAGATCCGGCCGGGCCCCTGACAAGTGTGGAGACTAAACACAGCTTGGCTACCTGACTGCTATTAACTGCTCTATGTTATCTCCATGTCTTTATGTGCTAGAATGGGTCGATATCCAGGGAGGTGCTCGCCCTGTCTTGAGGATTTCGGAAACATACATGATGTACAGCTATAGTATTTTCATAACGCCTTATGAAATCATAGCTGGCTGAACAAAGGACTAAGACCGAGGTTGCATACAAGCTAGCTGCAGGGGGTGTGAATCCCTTGTTTGAAGCTGACCAGGAGTCTTGCTACAACTACACATGCTTACAGGAAGATTGTAAGCTGCCATTACATCCCCCCTCATCCTTCACAGGCGCTATATAAGTGAGTAAAATAAATAAACTTTTTTTTTTTGTTACTCATCCAAGAAACACTGATGAAACTCTAAACTCTGATGGTAAGAACGGACACCCTGACCAAACTTTGAGGACCGGAGCGGTGCTGGAAACTGGGGAAGATGGCGATCAGCAAGTATATTAATGCATTTAAATTACACTACATATACACAATAAAACATTTAATGAGAGTTCTTCTTTAATATTATGCTATGGAGTACTTCTACATCTGAGTACAGCAAGCCGGTTTCCCTCAGATTGCTATGTAACATAGTGTTAAAAAGAAGCAGGCCTTGGAGGATACCAATGCCCATGCTTTTATCAGTTTGCCCTGGTGACTTGTACTTTTGGTTATCTTCGACTATCACATACAGAGCTGGGAGGAATCCCATCTGTTTATCTCATCCAAATGTACAGTCTGAGCTAAATGTATTAAATGGAGCAGCTATGTTAGCTGTCCCCTTCGTGGTGTCACCTGTAAAAAAAACTAGACTCGAATAGTTTTCAAGTATTTAAAAAAAAAAATACAATACAGTCTCAGGTCACTAATGTAACAGAAATATTGTAGTATGATCTAATAATGTATTCAAGAAGCATACTAAGCCAATACAAATGGGAGAAAATAGTGTTGATAATGTGAAGATTAAAGTTTGGAAAAAAACACAAAATAACCATGATCTATGAGCAACTTTTCGCACAAGTATATAATTTATTTACATTAAAAGTTAATAAAAAATTACAAATTTTAACACAATTTATGGCGGTGCCACTCGAGCAGCAAAGTATGTGGGAATCACTGTGCCCAACGTTCCTACAACCTCTGAAACAATGTTAGAATCAATGGTTCCTTTGAGCGGTCATGGGAAATTCTCTGCAGGCGCTACAAACAAATACTGTGTAATTTATTATGGTGCGTAACGAAGAAAACCACATGTATAACTACAGCAAGCTGTTTTTCAGTAGCAATCTTTTTAGGAATATTAAAAAAAATACATATTTTCTAATAATTCTGAGGACAAGGCATAAAGAAAATAATTTTACTGCAGTGTTACAAAAACCTACAGCGACATAACTTGAGAACAAAAAGTTTACCCCTCTACAGCCTCTTTAACCCAAACTAATCTGTATGGAGTTCAGACTTTCAGTTGTCCATTCGAACCATTTATCAAGGTAACGCCCTGTTGATCTTGCAAATTTCAGGTTTTTTAACTTGACAATTACAGGCAAAGTACAATGCTCATTTTTTTCTATCTTGGCCCTTCCAGGAATACAGCCAAATCTTTTGTATCCTTCCAGAACCCTGTTATGCTCCTGTTCCTAGTTGTTTATAAGGCAAGAAGGAGCCAAGAGAGGTCCCCCAGAGACTGGAGGGAAATTCTAACTGCCCTGCGGTTTCATTAAAATAAATAAATTGGTTCAATAACTGGGTAAAATATATAACATGTCTTACTTATGCATATTTGGAACAATTTTAATGTTAATATTTTTCTATGCTGGTATATTGTGCAGTAGAGCACCATACGAACTCTGTAGAGATGGGTAGAAAGTGGTAAAACGGCTGCAGTTACATAAAATGTACTATACCATAGAGGTCTAAATAAACAGGCTAAGTACTACTATGGAAAATTCCTCCAATAAATCACAGGTGCTCAAAAACCATCAAAAGCCATAGATGTGCGCACTTCGTGAACTCATCTTATCTTCTGCTCCATTAGAATGGTATCCATAAGTTGCTCTGACGTCAGACTCTCAGAAAAGTAGGTGAACATTCTTGCTAATCCACCGGGCAGACACAATGGCGTCACCCATCTTTCCAGTTCCACAACACAAAGAATGCATCCTCCAATAGTGACAAAAAAAGTACAAAAATTCCCCTTTTAAAAAATCGCATTAAAATCAAATTAGATGGTCATCTGCCTGATCCAGAGATTTGTGTTTTGATCCTGAAAAGATGCCAAAAGAAGAAACTTCCAATACATTCCAATTAGGGAAAGTAGCTGTCCATGGGTCATCACAATTGGAGAAGACATCCTCATTGTTTTCTGTTCTAGGATGGCAGGACATGTTAAGCTGACCCATGGACTAGCAAACACTCTCGCATGTCTAAAGTCAGAAGAACTGTGCTCACATCTATTGTTATAAACTGCCAGCAGGGGTGATTTGGGGAACTTGGGTTTCTCCCCCTGCTGGCGTGGACTTATGATGGCAATGGTAGCCACACAGTGTTACACCTAACAGTGTAAGGACCAACCAAGATGTTTGCTGTGGACTTCTACATTCCGATGAAAAAGCTAAATAAGAAACTTGTGTTCAGTTTTGAAAATTTTGGTTAGCCACAATAGACCAATGTATAACATTTTAGGTGTGGTCTATGTCTTTTTTTTTTACAACTATGGCATAATTAAATAGAGCCCAAGTCAGGAGAGGAGAAAAAAAAACATCTGTCAAGTGGACCTTAAGTGACCATGACAAATTTGTTGACCCCTGTAAAAACTGAAATTTTGAAGCAATGGTCCTCCATGCAGCACTATTTTTCCATCAAATTTGACAGCATTTGCCATGTAAACAAAGCCTTAAATGTAGAGAGTAGTATGATAGAAAACAGATGCCTATGATGCTGGTTGTTATTGTTAGTATAGATTTGCCTTAGTACATTCTCATTTGCTTGTATGGCAAGCGTGCCAACCATGTGTGTAACTTATGAAGTTAATTTCATTTGGTTTTCAGTAAAGGCCCCCATATCCATTAGATTTTAAAGGCATTGTTCACTACTTTTATATTAAGGACCTATCCTTGGGATAGGTCATCAATACAGATCGTGGGGGTGAAACAATCGGCACTCCCAATAATCAGCAGCTATTCCCGGTGGCCAGATGTGATCAGTTGGGGAGCAAAATAGTGCATCTCCAACAACGGCATGGCAGCCACCAGTAAATTGGAGTGGATCTGCAGTACCCAATTGCCACCACTATACAGTTGACGGAGCTGTGATCTTCCGCTCTGTAACTAATAACATCCAGCCGCCAGTACCAGGAACATCTGATCGGTGGTATTTAGTATTGGTGACCAATACCAAGCATATGATCTATTCCAAGCATCAATATAAAAGTAGTGGACAACCTCTTTAAAGGGAATCTGTCACCACTTTTGAATTATCAGACGTCTACTATGGCCATACAGGGTATAGAAAAGTAAATCTACATACCTGTATGGCCCATGGTAGAGGTCTGAATGCAGAGAAAAGCGCTTTAATCAATTCTATTTTGTACAGGATTGGCGTCCGGGGGACGGGAAACAATCCCCGCCTATGTGCTTAGTATTCCCCCAAATCCCCGCCTATATGCTTAATTATCATATTCCCCCCTCCCCTGCACATCAGAGAGCCCTGTCACGTGCACGGGACGGGGGGGGGGATATGATAAATACACACACAGGCAGGGATTTGGGGGAATAATAAGCACATAGGCAGGGATTGCAAGCCTGTACAAAATAGAATTGATTAAAGTGCTTTTCTCTGCATTCAGACCTCTGCTATGGGCCATACAGGTATGTATAGATTTCCTTTTCTATACCCTGTATGGCCATAGTAGAGGTCTGATATCTCCCAGGGGGGTGACAGATTCCCTTTAAATCTGCTGAAACTGGAGACCTCTTGAACGTCTAATATACATGGGGGCCTCCTGAATCTTCCCTGACAAATGATGTTTGGGAAAGTTGGATCACACGTTTTAACTATCAATGCATGATCCTTGCATTTTCCTAAGACATAAGCCACCAGAGGTACCTGTCTGTGCCTTAGGCTATGTGCCCACGATGCACAAATGCTCCGGATTTTTTCCTGAGCGTTTCTGCACCTCCCTGGCAGAAAAAAAGCATGCGGATTGTACATGCGTTTTTTCCTGCCAGGGACATGCGCATGTGAAGCGTTCTTCACATGCGGGTTGACAAGCGCTTTCCAAGCGATTTTAGCATCACTTGGAAAGTGCTTGACAACTTGGTCACACTATATAAATCCATGTAACCGGCATGGATTTATATACACTGTGTTCCAAATTATTATGCAAATAATATTTTCTCAGATTTTCCCAAATTACCTATATGAATTGCAGTCATTGTAATTTTCCAGTCAAATAACTATTAGAGTACAATTGAAAGGTTTTTGTACAAACTGCCTATGATAACAGTATATTTAAAAAAAAATAAAAAACTCAAACTGCACTCAAAATGCATGTTCCAAATTATTATGCCAGCAGAGTTTTCAACCTTTTCATTTTAATAGAGAACAAAAAAATGGTTATTTTTGAAATTATAAGCATTAGCAGGTTATTACAAACTGAAATCAAACAGTTTCCAACTCAAAACTTTATTCTAGGTGATGTTACATTTGCACATAGGACCGCTTGTTCAAAAGGAGCTTCTGAACTCTCTCGTCCATTGAATTTGTCAGGTTTTGGATGGTTTCTGCTGCAATTGTTTTGCATGAGGACAGAATACCCTCCCAGAGCTGTTGCTTAGATGTGAACTGCCTCCCGCCATCATAGACACTCCTTTTGATGATGCTCCAGAGGTTCTCAATGGGGTTGAGGTCAGAGGAGCATGGGTGCCACACCATAAGTTTGTCCCCTTTTATGCTCATATCAGCCAGAGATGCAGATGTGTTATGTGCAGCATGAGACGGGGCATTATCATGCATGAAAATGATCTTGCTGCGGAATGCACGGTTCTTCTTCTTGAACCATGGAAGGAAGTTGTAACATACCTGGCGGCGTCCTTGCATGGTGGTCCATCTCCCACTGTGCAAGAGCGCGCACTTGATCTCCAGTCCAGAATGTCTCTCTGGCTTCCCTCCTTGCTGTCTGTTTGTCTGTTTTGGCTGCATAGGGCGACGCCCGCTGAACTTCCTGTTTCTTGTACCTGCTGCGGACACGCCCCTGTTGCACCTTCAGCCTATTGCTGTCCATCTTTGGGTATTTATACCACCTTCTTCCTCAAGATGGCGCCTGAGCATTGTGTCCTGTCAGTCGGCTTTTTGTCTCTGACATGCCAGGTCCTATCCTGTTTTCCTGCCTGTTTTCCAGTTCTGTGTCTGAACTGTGGTCTGTTCTTGTGAACACGCTTCTTGCCTGTTCTTTCGCCTTCTAGGGGCCGTATTCCTAGATCTGCCTGTCTGTGCCTTGCGGTATCTGTTCCCGTCTGAACAGAGTCCTGTTTGTGTCTCTGCCTTGCGGTATCTGTTCCCGTCTGAACAGAGTCCTGTTTGTGTCCCTGCCTTGCGGTATCTGTTCCTGTCTGAACTGAGTCCTGTCTATTTCTCCTGTCTTGCAGTATCAGTTCCCGTGTCTGAACTGAGTCCTGTCTATGTCTCCTGCCTTGCGGTATCAGTTCCCGTGTCTGAACTGAGTCCTGTCTGTGTACTCTTGCCTGCTGCCTTTCCTGGAGGCTGTATTTCCAGGCCTGTCTGAACACGCTCCTAGCCTGTTCCTCCCGCCTTCTAGGGGCCGATTACCTAGATCCGTTCCTGTATCTTGTCTGTCCTGTCTGAACACGCTCCTTGCCTGTTCGTCCCGCCTCTCTGGGGGCCATATTCCCAGACCCGCTCCTGTATCCCGCTGCAGTGTCGGTCTCTTCCGTACACTCAGTTCCAGTCTGAACTCTCTCCTATCCTTTACCTGTTTTGCCTCTATGTCCGTTCCTTTCCTTTTTCTGCAGAGTCTGAACTCGTACCTAACTCCTGCTTGTTGTCTCTGTACTCCCGTTTGTGAGTTTGTGGTCCACTTGCTACTTCACTGCAAATACCCTGTGGGTATCTGGCTCTGCCTTTCCCTTCCTGTCTGTTCCGTGTGAACAGAGCCCTGTCCGTCCTGCTCTGACTCCTTGCTCACTGCTCCGGCAGCCTTGCTCCGCTCTGACCCTTTTGCTCGCTGCTCCGGCAGTCCTGTCCTGCCCTGCTTCTGCCCGCTGCTCCGGCAGTCCTGTCCTGCCCTGCTTCTGCCCGCTGCTCCGGCAGTCCTGTCCTGCCCTGCTTCTGCCCGCTGCTCCGGCAGTCCTGTCCTGCCCTGCTTCTGCCCGCTGCTCCGGCAGTCCTGTCCTGCCCTGCTTCTGCCCGCTGCTCCGGCAGTCCTGTCCTGCCCTGCTTCTGCCCGCTGCTCCGGCAGTCCTGTCCTGCCCTGCTTCTGCCCGCTGCTCCGGCAGTCCTGTCCTGCCCTGCTTGTGCTCGCTGCTCCTGCAGCCCCGTCCTGCTCTGTTCTTGCCCACCGCTTCGGGCGTTCCCTCTCTGCTGTGGTTGTCTACCGCATCTGCGGTTCTGTGACCCAGTCTGTACTGGGTCTTAACCTTTCTGTGCTCCAGCCCGTCCTTTCGGCCAGTACCTCCCTGCCTGCATACTCGCCTGTATCCACCCATCTGCATACCTGCCGTGTTTGCTTACATCCACCAGTCTGTGCCAGCCTAACCTGCCTGTTCCAGTAATCCCAGTGTGGGTCAACCCCCGTGTCCGGAGTTTGACCTGGAGTAGCACCTGGTCCCTCTGCCCGGTTTCTCCCTGGTGCACTGGCGTCGTATGCCGTCGTGCCACCTTGGTCGGATCGGCCAGATACTTAGTCACGCCCCTCCAGGCACTCTCCGGTCCATGGTCCAGTGGAACCACAACACCCGCACACGCCAGTCAGTCCGGGCGTGTGCATAACAGCAGTGCTGTTTGAGAAACTCAACATACATTATGGAGTTCATCTTTACCCCTTCAGGGATCCTAAAAGGGCCGACAATCTCTCTCCCCATGATTCCAGCCCAAAAATTATTCCACCTCCTCCTTGTTAGCGCCGTAGCCGTGTTTGCATGGGGTGTCCATCAACCAGCCATCCTCCACTCCATCCATCTGGACCATCGAGATCATTTCATGCATGATAATGCCCCGTCTCATGCTGCACATAACACATCTGCATCTCTGGCTGATATGAGCATAAAAGGGGACAAACTTATGGTGTGGCACCCATGCTCCTCTGACCTCAACCCCATTGAGAACCTCTGGAGCATCATCAAAAGGAGTGTCTATGATGGCGGGAGGCAGTTCACATCTAAGCAACAGCTCTGGGAGGGTATTCTGTCCTCATGCAAAACAATTGCAGCAGAAACCATCCAAAACCTGACAAATTCAATGGACGAGAGAGTTCAGAAGCCCCTTTTGAACAAGCGGTCCTATGTGCAAATGTAACATCACCTAGAATAAAGTTTTGAGTTGAAAACTGTTTGATTTCAGTTTGTAATAACCTGCTAATGCTTATAATTTCAAAAATAACCATTGTTTTGTTCTTTATTAAAATGAAAAGGTTGAAAACTCTGCTGTGCATAATAATTTGGAACATGCATTTTGAGTGCAGTTTGAGTGTTTTATTTTTTAAAAAAATATACTGTTATCATAGGCAGTTTGTACAAAAACCTTTCAATTGTACTCTAATAGTTATTTGACTGGAAAATTACAATGACTGCAATTCATATAGGTAATTTGGGAAAATCTGAGAAAATATTATTTGCATAATAATTTGGAACACAGTGTAGTGTGACCGTAAAGAATGGTAAAAAATAAATCTATATTTACCTTCTGATGGCCCCCGGAGTCTTGATTCGATGCGTCTTGGCTCCCTAGCAGCTCGCGGTACACTGAAGGACCTGCCGTCACATGACTAAATGACGTCAGCGCAGGTCCTTCAGTCCACCGCGATCTGCTGGCAAGCGAAGACAAGGAGAGCGGGGGCCATCAGAAGGTAAATATAATATTTATTTTTTATTTTATTCTTTTTTTCACAGGTTTTATGGTACTCGGGTCCGGAGGAGAGTCCTCTTCTCCAGACCCGGGTACCATCCGCACATTGAAACGCATGTAATCCGCATGTACAGACGCAGTGATGTTGATTCCATGCGTTCCAATGCAAGTCAATGGCGGCAAAAACGCAGCGCTTCCGCAAAATAATTGGTAGTGCTGCGTTTTTTTCCGCAATGATAATCCACAGCGGAAATTTCCGCAGCATGTGCACGGCACATGCGGATTATCATTGGGGAACACGGCAGGCCTTCTACCATGCGTTTAAGCGTTTCTGCAGCGTTTTTGCCGCTGCGGAAACGCTTAAAAAACGCATCGTGGGCACACAACCTTACTCCACTCTTCCTACTGAAAACATACATACATATAGAGATAGCTGTTGAATAAATGAGCTTTTGTCCAACTGTTATATGAGTATGGGGATCATTACAATGTGGTTACACATTTCTAGATGTTCTATGGATCTTGCAAAATACTATCCAGGTACTGCTGAAAAAAATTCCCCTTAGTTAATAAGCTTTTTCAATAATTTAGCTAAACTAGAAAAGTATCACCATTTAAAACTAAATCATATAACTAAAGTCGGACAAAATTGCCGATATCGACAGTAATGTGTATGGGGGCCCTGGAGACGCGATTGTCGGGGGGAGTTAAGGATTCGGCGTGTCCGATTTCGTAATGCCAACCCTTTGGTTCTCCCTGAGCCAGACATGTCTGGCAGCGGCTCGCTAATAGAGAACACAGTTGTTCTTGGCAGACTGAGTGCTCCTGTGTATGGGAGATAGCTGTCAGCCGGACCATCATTCGTCCACAGCTATCTAAAGCATATGGTGGACTTAAAAGTGCTTTTCATTAGTTATCATTTTCTGTATAAGATGATGTGAATATAAATAATAAAATGGTGATTTTAGGTGCCCTTTCACACAACAGGCCGTGGAGCCAAAGTATCAGATAACAATAGTTTTGTAGTATCCGTGCAAGTTCTCCTGGACGCACTCCAACTTCTACACAAGTGCTGCCATTCCGACTACAAAGCTGCTTTATTGAAACAAGCAGACTTCATCTTAATTCTGGCAGAGCTGAATGGAGAATACACACTGGCTGGGGAACAATGAACCAAGAAAAGAGTTACAAATCTCCAGCGACAACTGCACGCAAAGAAAGCCAGCCATGAATTTGTGTTTACTCCTTTCTGCCTGTACATTTCAGCCACACAAAAGATGTTCTTTATTGCACCCAGGCACAAATAGCCTTTCCCATATGGGGACATGCCTACAATTGTGTGCTAGTTACCCTTTTCTTGTTGAAAATTGACCTAAAATGCACCAGGGAAGAACATCAAGAATAAATGCTCCTCAAAAAAAAAAAAAAAGAAAAAGTTCCAGGGCATCCCATAGGCTATAGAGCACAGTTTGTTAATATTCTTAAAAAGAATGCACTACGGCAGTAATTCACCCAAGCATCTCCCTCCAGCCCTCCCCATCTGTTACCTTTGCTCCACATTACTAGAAAGACAGTCCTTTCAGAAAGATTTTGCTATACAGCACATATAAAAACCTTCACATATCCCACGGTGAACAGAAGAAAACAAGGACAAAAAGTGCCTGGTGATTTTTTTTTCATCAGCAACCAAGATGTGGCTTGCTCATCCAAGTAAAAGTTACATCTTCCCAGAGGGCCTTGAATAAATTAAATAAAAAAAAGTCTAAAATTGGAAAGAACAACCATTAGAGTTGATGAAAATCACTTCACAGGACCAGATCCAGCAGCCATGTCGGTAATCTGTGGCCGCTGGACAGGAGCCCTGAGAACCGCCTCTTATCTGAGAGCATCCGCAGCTCTTCTCTTGATTAGCCGTCCTGGAGCGGCCGTTGTGGAATGATGCACATAAGAAGTCGCACCAGGTCAGCTAATAAACAGAAAAGCAGTGGATACTGTTAAGTAAGATTCAGTTCTCGTGACCCCCAGCGGCCACAAATTACGGACATGGTTGCTTGATCGAGTCCCGCAAATCAATTTGTCCCATCTCTACCAGCCATTCATTTCAGATCTGAACATGTATACACAAATGAGTTAACCCAACATCTCTTTCCATCTCTGGACATCAGCTGAAGATTAGTCACATAACTGGTAGACCAGATGTACAGTATATACAAATGGACATTACAACAGCCTGGAGAATAGGGAGGGGTACTGTTTCTTCTTGCAGTGACTATTAGCTGGTAAAGGAAAAAACTGGAAATTAACTACTCCAGGAGTAAGAAAACAATCTCTCTCATGTCACCTATTAAGGAGTTTCTGTCTTAGAAGTCAATGTTAATACGTTGAAAAGCAATAAAAGGGTATTCCAGTTTCCAGAAATGATCACGTATCCACTGGAGACCAAGAATACCCCTTTAAAATATGGCTATGGTTTTTAGCCATGTCAAGAGTTTTATCCAAAAGAAAGAGAAACTCAACTGTAGACAGCTATTTGGCGTTTTTACCCCTTGTCAGTACGTATTATGGTACTTGTTGGCTGGGTGCCTTTGACATAGCTCCATGGGGTAGAACTGTTTCTGTGTGCAGAGAGCTTAGGAATGATGATGACCATTATGGATGGCTTAAATAATTACCAATCTAGCATGTGGAAATTCGTGTAACATTAAAACACCACTCCAGCGTGTTTTTTATTGCAGCGCTGGAGTGGTGGCTACTAATATAATTACCAGCCATCATTTTTATCTTTTATCGGCGCTGCTCCAGTTGGTTTCCAGCAGTTTGTGACCTGCCAGATCCAGAAGTCACAACTCAATGTAAGTCTATGAGAACCAGAAGAAGACTCTCAGACTTACATTGAGAGCTTATAACTATTGCCTCTCACTTTTGGGCAATCACAAGTTGCGGTCATAAGATGGTGGCCTGTCACGTATTCTCCTATATTGTGTGTCTGCACGCGGTGAATGACAGTTCTGCCATCCAATCTAGTACAGGGGCGTGCTGAGCTGTCAGTATGGTGAATGACAGCTCAGCCATTCTATTGCATGATGGGGCGTGCTGAGCTGTCAAGCATCTTGAGTGACAGTTTAGCCGTCCAATCAGGACCAGGGTGTGCCGGGGCTTCACCCATGTATCTCCTGTTCAGAGTAATCACCTGGCTATTTAGCCAGTTCTCAGCCTTAGACTGCTGCCAATTGTAGCTTTGCTCAAGAGGTGTGTGTTTATTCTGTGCTCCTAGTCTTGTATTCTGATCTTTGCTTTGACCATCCACTTGCCTAGCCCTTTTGTTGTGATCTGCTACCTTCTTGGAATTCTGACCTCGGACTGTTACCTGACTACGCCTTTGTCTCACCCCTCTGTCTATGACGCACCCTCCTGGCTTTTGACGTCAGAACTCTTGACTACCCAGCTTCAAGGCTTTTCCGTGAGTACTGACTAGTGTGACAGTGGCGCTGGGAAGAGCGGAAGATAGCGACTGGTAAGTAAAAGACTAAGGTCAGGGAGCTTAGATTAGTAGCACCTCTCCAGCGCTGAAATAAAATAAAAAACGCTGGAGTGGTGCATTAATATTCTTTCCCATTGATGCCATTTACTGCACATTTCCATAACACCTATTTACTATAACGGAGAGTGACTATACATTCATGGCCACCTCCCCTTCAGTAATTGGGTCAAAGCAAATTTGGTATTTGGAATGAGTAGGGTCACAAAAATCGTATCCGATATTTGCCACATACCGTGGGCTGACCATAGAAGCAGTTTAAATTAAAGAGGAGTAGTACTAATAGTTAAGGTGGTACATTAGTAGGAAAAGTCATCAAAATGTGACTGGTCCATGTCAACTGTTGAGACTTCCACTGATTACAAGAATAAGGGGTGTGATGAACCTGTAGCCGCCATCTTGGTAATGATAAATCATATCCAGGGATGGCCACACTTCAGCAGCCCCCACCCTTGGGACCTTCTGTTAAAACGTCAACTAGATAGTTTCCCCCCATCCAGGCTCCTGTAAGATAAGAAGCCTACTTAACACTTGAATGCTAGGAGCTTCAAAGACTTCGAGAGGAAACACAGCCAGCAGGGGGGGGTGCTTCGTCTATCTGTACCTGACCATTTGTCCCATAGGACTAGTTTCTTTGTCTGTCACAAGCATGGAGGCATAAGATATAGAAACATGAAAAGTACACGCATGTTGCGTGGGATGGGCCAATAAAAAAATATCACGGCGTCCCGGAGCCATTGCGCACACAAGCCTCCGCGGTAGACGTTTGTACGTGCTCTGGAAGCCAAGATATAGCGCTGAGCCATTCCTGAGGACCGTATGGTATCATAATTGATATCAAAAGGTCGGTTACGGCGGCCCGAATCCATGGGAACCCCTGGGGGTATTCTGAGACCTTCCCAGAAGAAGTTATTGGGTTCCTTAGAATTTGGGCTTCTGATCGAAGTTAGACCTGAGGGTGGAGACTGAGCCAGCTGACCTCACCAGCAGTGGGCGGGACGGGGCAGGTAAGATAGCAGGACAGACAAGAGACAAGTCAGTTTTTGACCCAAGAGTGGTGTGCTGAACATCTGAGCACCAGCTGAGGCCACCAAGGGGAGGAGCAGTTTGACCATGCGGTGGTAGGCCTCAGCCTGTAACAAAGAACCGTGCCTGCGATCGCAGAATCCTCTCCCTGCGTCACAAGAAAATCAAGAAACCGGTAACTGATATGCTGTGGTGATTCTGTGTGTTGTATTCCATTGTTGTATAGTTTAGCCTGACCTTATACCTGTGTATATTTAGTTGTATATCGTGTATCTAGTGTATTATTATAATCAATTACCTCAAGTAATTGTGGGCCTGCCTTTTATTCTGCATAACGAACGCACGTCCGTGTGAGCTCGGCTCAAGCCAAAAACGCTACCCAGGGTTGGTTCCTGACCCGATATAGGCCCATTCACGGACTGGGCGTATATCTAAAATAGGGACTGGTGGCAGCATACCAACTGGGGATTGGGGAAGGCTGGTAGTGACGGTCGGAGGTTCAGATATATATATTCCTGGCGCGGCCAAGGAAGATATATATACCGCCCTCACTACAGAGGGCCCCGATACCCAGTAGGTTACAGGACAGTCTCCCTGGCGACCGCTTATCCTAGGTGCAGTTCCTTGACTGACCTGAGGCTAAGAGGGCTCTAGCGAGTTGTGCTGTGTAGTGACGTTACGGTTTAGTGACGTTGAAGGGATAACACACTACCGTGTTCCCTGCGCTGGTTGCAGCTTCCTGGCACTACTTTCTCTAGGTGCAGTACCTTGACTGACCTGAGAGGTAAGGGGGCGCCAGAGAGCTGCACCCACCGGCCGGCTTTCATCGCATTGGTGGCAGCGCGGTGGGATTGCAGAATAATAGTGTTGTGGGACCCCTACTCCCAGGCACTAAAGACTGCCAGTGGTAACTTCCACTGCTGGAGTCTTAAGGTCAGCCCAACGTTAGACGGTCAGGCTAAAAGTATAACAAGGTGTGTGCAAACTCAGGGTTGCAGCGGTGTCGGTTACCAAGATGGCAGACGGCACCAGGAGCAAGACCCTGCAGGAGGCTAATGCTACGGTCCGTGTGGCAGGAGGGGAGGACATTGTTACTCATGGCGAGGAGGAGTCCAGCCCGGGCACCTCAGGGAGCCAGTCCCCAGTATACGGTCCCGCAGTGGGCTGCCCACCACCTACCCAGCCCAGCCTGTCCAGATCACAAGCCCTTTTACAAGCGGCTATGGCAAGTCTCCAGTCTCATGGCGATGCCGTCTACAAAACCCTCCTGGCAGCATCAGAGAAGGCAGCGGAGGAGGAGCGCGAAGCTGCAGAGCGCCGGGAGGCTGCGGAGCGTGAAGCTGCAGAGCGCCGGGAGGCTGCGGAGCGTGCAGAGCGAGCTGCGGAGCGCCAGCACCAACTGGACCTGGCCCAGCGGGGGCTTCCGCTAGAGCAACCAACCCATCAGGAGACCAAGTCGTCCAAAGTCCGAGCTGAGGACTTCCCTCTACTGGAGAAGGATGGGGACCTGGACTCCTTTCTGGTGGCATTTGAACGGACCTGTCTTCAGCACCATCTGGCCCGGGATCAGTGGGCCAGATACCTGACCCCCCGTTTGAGGGGTAAGTCCCTGGATGCCTTGGGGGACTTACCTGCCGGGGAGGTACAGAACTACGACTGCATCAAGCGGGCCCTGATCCGGCAGTACAACCTCACTCCCGAGTCGTACCGCCAGAAGTTCCGGAGCCTGCTGCGTGGCCCCAAGGACACCTGGACCGATCATATGCGGGCGCTGTTGAGAGCCGCAGAGCACTGGACCTCGGGTCTAGCGCTTACTACCCGCCAGGAGGTCCAGGAACTGTTCGTCACGGAGCAGTTCTTGTGGAACTGCCCAGAGGACCTCCGACAGTTCCTCCGTGACCGAAAACCAACAGGGGCTTCTGCTACAGCCGCCCTGGCAGACGAGTATGCCAATAACAGGGCGCCTGAGCTGAAGAAGTCTGCCAGCAGCACCTGGAGAGGGGGTAAGCCCAGTCATGCCCCTGTTTCCCCGGCCCCTAGAACACAAGGGGTGTATCCCCCTGTTGCCCTCTCCAGGCAAGGACCAGACGTAAGACGTTGTCATCTATGCAACAAACCAGGACACTTTAGGGCTGAGTGTCCCCAGCGCCAAAAGACCCCATCCCATTCCCAGAGAGCGCCCAATGTTTTGTGTGTGGGAGGGGGTGGTGGTAGGTCCCTGGACAACATCCAACCCGTCACCATAGGCCGTTCTGCGGTCATGGGACTGCGGGACACGGGCGCTGAACGAACACTGGTACGGCCTGAGGTGGTGTCCCCCCAGGACTTGGTACCAGGAAAGACTCTTTCCGTCTCCGGGGTTGGAGGCGTGGAGCCGGCACTTCCCGTTGCCATGGTGTATTTGGACTGGGGTGCCGGAAGGGGGATGCGGGAGGTGGGAGTAACGCCAAATATTCCCGCAAATGTTTTATTAGGGACCGACTTGGGGCGTCTAGTATCGCAGTATGTACCCTCTGAACCCCCAAGTTCGGCCCCCCAAGAGTGTATTGATTTGTCTGCTGCTAATGCCAACCATGTTGTATGTAGTGTGCGTCCTGCTGAGGAGGAGGGGGTGAAACCTGAGGGTAACACCTGCACAGACACAACACAAACAGGGTTAGTGAAAGCAGGTGGGGAGTGTGGGGATGCCCGCAGAGGTGCTCAGCCGGCGTGCCGTGACCTCTTGTCCTCCGGTGAGGGAGGGGGCGGGCAGGATTCTGTAGAGGGAAGCTCAGGGATGGAGAGGGGGGCAGCTACCGGCAGTGTAGGGCTCCCAGGGGTATCCAGGCTGCTGAGTATAGGCCCACTGCAGGGGGAGGAACAGGCCATGGGAGGTGGGGGTGTCCCAAGAGAGGAGCCGCCAGGTAAGACCCCAGGGCAGGAGTTCCCCACATCCGAGATGTCCAAAGGCCTAGGAAGCCTGCCTGATCGGGCGGCTTGGTCAGAAACAGAGGGGAAGCAGGCACTACCCACGGTCACAGCGGTCATAGCCGCTGTCACCAGGAGTGGGAGCGCCGGAGCCCAAGGAGCCTTGCAGAGGTCCGACGGCTTCCCCACTTCCGACCAAGTGTCTGCCGGGTCAGACAGCGGCCAGGTGACATGCCCGGAGGGGCTGACAGAGGATGTGGCAGTTTCGTCGATTCTGGCCACATCAAGTCAGGAATTTCAGGCTGCGTTGGAAGCAGACGACAGCCTGAAAGCTCTCAAGGAACAGGCGGCACAGCCTCCCATGGAGTCAGACTGCGAGCGTGTGGTCTGGGACCAGGGACGGCTGTACCGGGTAACGGTCCAGCAGGGTTCACCGGAGGCGTGGCCCAGGGACCGACAGTTAGTGGTACCCTATCCGTTCAGGGCGGAATTGTTGCGGATCGCACACGAGATTCCGATGGCCGGACACCTAGGGATCGCTAAAACCAAGGCCAGGATAGCTCAGCATTTCTACTGGCCTGGGATGGGAGCCGCGGTGGGTGCCTACTGCCGTTCGTGTGACACCTGTCAGAGGGTGGGGAAGGCGGGGCCGCGCCCCAAAGCCCCACTGGTAACTCTGCCAATCATCGAAGAGCCTTTCTCGAGGGTTGCTGTGGATCTTATTGGACCTCTGTCCACTCCCAGCCACTCCGGGAAATGCTTCATACTCACGGTAGTGGACTATGCCACCCGGTACCCGGAAGCGGTAGCTTTGTCGTCCATTCGGGCCGACAAGGTGGCTACCGCCTTACTGGAGATCTTCTCCAGAGTGGGTTTCCCCCAAGAAATGCTCACCGACCGAGGGACCCAGTTCATGTCGCGGCTGATGGAGTCCCTCTGTAAGCAAATGCAGGTGCAACATCTGGTGGCCAGCCCGTATCACCCACAGACTAATGGCCTATGTGAGCGGTTCAATGGCACCTTAAAGCAGATGCTTAAGATGTTGGTCGACTCCCACGGGAGAGACTGGGAGCGTTACCTCCCACACCTCCTATTTGCTTACCGGGAGGTTCCGCAGGCCTCAACGGGGTTCTCCCCCTTTGAGCTCCTGTACGGGCGACGGGTACGGGGCCCCCTGGCTCTGGTGAAGGAAGCATGGGAAGGGGATTTGGCCACCCCCGAGGTGTCGGTCATCGAGTATGTCGTGCGCCACCGGGACAGGATGATGGCCTTGGCAAAGCTGGTGCAGGACAATATGGCCCAGGCCCAGGCCGACCAGAAGCGGTGGTACGACCAGAATGCTTGTGAGAGGACCTACCAGGTGGGTCAAAAGGTGTGGGTACTGGTCCCCGTACCACAGAACAAGCTTCAGGCAGCCTGGGAAGGTCCCTACTTCGTGCACCAGAAACTCAATGCCGTCACCTATCTGGTCACCCTGGATCACGCCCGTGGAAGGAGGAAGGCCTTCCACGTGAACATGATGAAGGCTCATCATGAGCGGGAAGCGACTGCCCACCCAGTGTGCAACCTTCCCGAGGAAGGAGAGGTAGAAACCCTCCTGGATCTGCTCACCCAAGCCAAGGCGGGTGGGTCCATCGAGGATGTGGGGGTTGGCCACCAGCTCACGGAGGACCAACGGTCCCAGCTGGGGACCACCCTGCACCCCTTCCGGGGGCTGTTCAGCAGCCTGCCCGGAAGGACTGAGATGGCTGTCCACGACGTGGACACTGGCGATCACCCGCCGATCCGGCGTTCAGCATATCGGGTCTCTTTCGAGGTGCAGGGAAACATGCGCCAAGAGATAGACGAGATGCTGAAGCTGGGGGTGATCCAGGCATCCAGCAGCGCGTGGGCCTCGCCTGTAGTCCTCGTACCAAAGAAGGACCGAACTACACGGTTCTGCGTGGACTACCGGGGGCTCAACGCTGTAACGGCCACCGATGCGTTCCCCATACCACGCATCGATGACCTGCTCGATCGGATGGCCGGGGCTAAGTACCTGACCATCATGGATCTGAGCCGGGGGTACTGGCAGATTCCTCTGACCCCCGCGGCAAGGGAACGCTCTGCCTTTATCACCCCTTTTGGACTGTACGAGTCCACAGTGATGCCATTCGGCATGAAGAATGCCCCTGCCACTTTTCAGCGGATGGTCAATACGCTGCTTGAGGGACTTGAAGGGTACGCGGCTGCGTACTTGGACGATATTGCAGTCTTCAGTCCCACTTGGGAGGATCACCTAGAGCACCTGCGGCAGGTGCTCGGTCGGATCCACCGGGCAGGCTTGACCATCAAGCCGGAAAAGTGCCAGCTGGGCATGAGTGAGGTCCTCTACCTGGGTCACCGGGTAGGCGGGGGGGTTCTGAAGCCAGAACCGGGGAAAGTGGATGCCATCGCATCCTGGCCCACTCCTAGGACCAAAAAGCAGGTGATGTCCTTCTTGGGGACCGCCGGGTACTATAGGAGGTTCGTCCCACACTATAGCACCCTGGCCAAGCCCCTGACGGACCTCACCAAGAAGAAGCTGCCCGTCGCAGTCGACTGGACAGTCGCCTGCGAGACAGCTTTCGGGGCACTCAAGGCCGCCCTAAGTAGCTCCCCTGTACTGCAAGCTGCCGACTTCGACCGGCCGTTTGTGGTACAGACCGACGCCAGTGACTTTGGCCTCGGTGCTGTGCTAAGTCAGGTCAACACGACAGGCCAGGAACATCCTGTCTTGTACCTGAGCAGGAAGCTACTGCCCCGGGAGGTGGCTTACTCCACGGTGGAAAAAGAATGCCTGGCAATTGTATGGGCCCTGCAGCGTCTGCAGCCCTACTTGTACGGGAGCCATTTCACCGTGGAGACGGACCACAACCCCCTCAGCTGGTTACACACGGTCTCTGGGTCGAATGGCAGGTTGCTACGCTGGAGCCTCGCTCTCCAGCAGTACCACTTCTCCATTCGCCACAGAAGAGGCCGTGACCACGGTAACGCTGACGGGTTATCCCGGCAAGGGGAGGGTGCAGAAGGACGCACGGGGGAACACAGGAATGTGCTACCCCCTCGCGCCCTCGTATAGGGGGAGGTGTGATGAACCTGTAGCCGCCATCTTGGTAATGATAAATCATATCCAGGGATGGCCACACTTCAGCAGCCCCCACCCTTGGGACCTTCTGTTAAAACGTCAACTAGATAGTTTCCCCCCATCCAGGCTCCTGTAAGATAAGAAGCCTACTTAACACTTGAATGCTAGGAGCTTCAAAGACTTCGAGAGGAAACACAGCCAGCAGGGGGGGGTGCTTCGTCTATCTGTACCTGACCATTTGTCCCATAGGACTAGTTTCTTTGTCTGTCACAAGCATGGAGGCATAAGATATAGAAACATGAAAAGTACACGCATGTTGCGTGGGATGGGCCAATAAAAAAATATCACGGCGTCCCGGAGCCATTGCGCACACAAGCCTCCGCGGTAGACGTTTGTACGTGCTCTGGAAGCCAAGATATAGCGCTGAGCCATTCCTGAGGACCGTATGGTATCATAATTGATATCAAAAGGTCGGTTACGGCGGCCCGAATCCATGGGAACCCCTGGGGGTATTCTGAGACCTTCCCAGAAGAAGTTATTGGGTTCCTTAGAATTTGGGCTTCTGATCGAAGTTAGACCTGAGGGTGGAGACTGAGCCAGCTGACCTCACCAGCAGTGGGCGGGACGGGGCAGGTAAGATAGCAGGACAGACAAGAGACAAGTCAGTTTTTGACCCAAGAGTGGTGTGCTGAACATCTGAGCACCAGCTGAGGCCACCAAGGGGAGGAGCAGTTTGACCATGCGGTGGTAGGCCTCAGCCTGTAACAAAGAACCGTGCCTGCGATCGCAGAATCCTCTCCCTGCGTCACAAGAAAATCAAGAAACCGGTAACTGATATGCTGTGGTGATTCTGTGTGTTGTATTCCATTGTTGTATAGTTTAGCCTGACCTTATACCTGTGTATATTTAGTTGTATATCGTGTATCTAGTGTATTATTATAATCAATTACCTCAAGTAATTGTGGGCCTGCCTTTTATTCTGCATAACGAACGCACGTCCGTGTGAGCTCGGCTCAAGCCAAAAACGCTACCCAGGGTTGGTTCCTGACCCGATATAGGCCCATTCACGGACTGGGCGTATATCTAAAATAGGGACTGGTGGCAGCATACCAACTGGGGATTGGGGAAGGCTGGTAGTGACGGTCGGAGGTTCAGATATATATATTCCTGGCGCGGCCAAGGAAGATATATATACCGCCCTCACTACAGAGGGCCCCGATACCCAGTAGGTTACAGGACAGTCTCCCTGGCGACCGCTTATCCTAGGTGCAGTTCCTTGACTGACCTGAGGCTAAGAGGGCGCTAGCGAGTTGTGCTGTGTAGTGACGTTACGGTTTAGTGACGTTGAAGGGATAACACACTACCGTGTTCCCTGCGCTGGTTGCAGCTTCCTGGCACTACTTTCTCTAGGTGCAGTACCTTGACTGACCTGAGAGGTAAGGGGGCGCCAGAGAGCTGCACCCACCGGCCGGCTTTCATCACAAGGGGTCTCTGACATTTAAGCTCCTATTATGTGGCTGAACAATGTCTTCTACTTGTCAGATCTAATATTTCAGGAGTCAGTTAAAATTTTATTAGTTGTCAAGCAAAAATAAAACTTCTAAAGGCATCAATGGAAAATGCTTAAAAACGTAGGTACCAGACGCAAATCTCATTTACAGGGATGTCAAACAACAACTGCACCAACAGAGTCTGGGTCTTTTTCCTTTACACCAGAACTTGTCCACGGACAAGAAAAGTGCCTTACACTCTCTTGGGAACAACAAACATATCATCAAACCAGCTGATCAAGGGGGGAGCCATAGTAGTCATGGACAATACACAATAACTGAACGAGATCAAAGGGACTACCTACAGGAGGTTAGCTAGGGATCCGACCTCCACCATCAGGGACAAAATCCAGCATACACTAACCACCTACCTCGAGAATAATACCACAGACCAGGAAACAGTCACTTTCCTGACTAATCCCTACCCTGTCACCCCGGTCTTTTACATTCTACCTAACATACACAAATCACTCATTGACCCCCTAAGCCGCCCCATAGTAGCCTCCACCAATTCCATCCTATCTCCCCTATTCATTTATCTCAAATAGATTCACACTCCCCTCACAAAAACCACACACTCATTCCTATTACATATGAGCTACTTCCTTCAGATCATCAACAACTTGACCTCAATCCCTCGATGCAACCTATTGGTGACCCTGGACGTCAACAGTCTTTTCACATCCATTACACATGACAGGGGACTAGAGACCACATCTGAAATACTATCTATGTCCCACATGTACAGAAATTCCATCCAATTGTGCCTAGACCGTTTAACCATAGTCCTACACTAAATCTTCTATTTCGGGACGACTACTATGTTTAGATCTGTGTCACCGCAATGGGCTCGAAAGTATCTCCGGCCAAATCCTTACATGAGCCTTTTCGAGGGACGCTATGTATACACCAAGGAACTTTTCATGCAGCAATTTATCTCCTGGCACAGATACATAGACGACAATTCGAATTCGAGAGGATCTCTCCCATTGTGACTGACAAAACCATCCTACCAACTAGACTTAAGGACATGTCACTCAAATTCAGATCTAGAGATAATCCAACACCACTCCTCTCCTCAAACAGGAGGAAAGTCACTCACCTCCCCCTCCCCCCATCCTCCTATCAACAAACCAGAAAGAGTGCCCTTTGTGCACACCTACCATCTCCTGATGCCCAAGATTCACACCATTATCAAAAAGCATTGGCATTACTCACTAGAGTCTATCCCAACATTGAGGCCTTCAAATCCCCAGTCATGATGTGTACCAAGAGACCCCGCAATATCAGAGATCAACTCATAAGAGCAGTAATAGGGAGCACACAGAAATTACCCCCCAATGTTTTCTCAGTTCTTGCAGAAATGGCACATTCCCATGCCTCAACTGTGCGAACTGCTCTAACATCATCAAATCTAACGACTTTACACACCCAAGGACAGGGAAGTCATAAACCAGTCACGTGTGACTCTAACTTTATTAAATATGTCACCAATGCCCCTGTGGCCTCCTATATGTTGGTGAAAGCACCCAACACGTCAGAGACTGTATTGCAAGACACAAGCCCACCATCCACTGTGGCAAGAAGTGGTTACCACTAGCAAATCATTTGACCAATGACAGGCTCTTAGTGTCACAACTACATTTTCAAGTAATAGAAGAGGTTACCTAGACCCCAGACGAGGTGTGGGAGGGGGGAGGGTTTTGAAACCATATCTGGCTTCTCAAAGGGAAGTGTTCTGGATCCACACCCTCCAAACCTTGGCTCCAAACGGCCTAAATAGGGAAACTGATTGGCTAACTTGATTCTTTATCCCTATATCTGCAGGTTTATAGTGTTTGGGGGCAATATCCCAGATATGCCTTGCCACGGTCAAACCCTTGACTAAACCACTAAACATGGTTTATTTTAAAAGATTACTGCTTCAATGTCTTTAGTGGAAAAAAAATATAGCTAAAAGGAATTTGTCACCAGATTTTTTGCCACCTAACCTGAGAACAGCATACGGTATAGTAAAACTCTGATTCCAGCGATTTTTCACTTACTGGGCTGCTTGCTGTAGTTTTGATTTAAAAAAAAATCACCGTTTTATCAGCAGGACATCATCATTAGAGGACTAGTAAACCTGGTGTCATGTAGTCCTTCATATCCATGAGCTGTATATAACCGCACCTCCAGCACTGATTGGCAGTTTTCTGCCTATGCACAGTGTACACTGAATGCTGTCAATCAGTGGTGTGAGCGGGGTTATACAAAGCTCAGAATTCAGAGAACTGGTAGATCTGCAGCAGATAAAACAGGGATTTTATCCAGGGCTGTGGAGTCGGAGTCGGTGCTCATTTTGGTTGAGTCGGAGTCGGTATAAAATGGACCGACTCCTAAAATATATAATAAATTGGGTGCAGTAGATCAATGCAGTTTGTGGGGAATATTTTTTCATAGGAATTTGGGAAAGTTATGTAATGTCCTATAAATGGCTGTTCTATTCCTGATCTAAGGCTACATTCACACACAGCGTTTTTGCTGCGTTTTTTGAGGATACGTTTTTCAGCTGCAAAAGCAGATCAGCTTTTTAAAAAACCGCATCACCTGAAAGGTTTTTGAGCTCATAGATAATGTTTTCAATAGCAAAAGCAGATTAGAAAAACGCCGCACAAACTGACATGCTCATTCTTTGTGAGGATCGGTTTTTGAGCCCAAAAACAGATCCTCACAAAACGATGTGTCTGAATGTCATATCTTGAAACCCATTGACTTTGCTGGGATGCCCAGAGACACTGCATTTTACTGCAAAAAAACGGATCCGCAAAAACGCTGTGTGTGAATCATGGCCGTAGCCAGCGAGGGGCAGCTGCCTACCCCCCCCCCCCCTCGAAGCAGGGGCACGCACCTATCAAAACTCACTTGTATGCTGCAGTGCTCCCGTCCTGCACTGGCTCCAGACTGCAGGGGGCAATCTCCCCTCCTCTGTCCTGTCTCCTGCCGTCTTCACCAGACAGAGGAGGGGGAGGGGTGCCTGCCCTGCACAGGATCCGATTCCTGGGCCCCGAGCTGGAGAAAGTGAAAGTACTACTGCTCATCTCTGTCACAGGAAGGTAACTAATGCTAATATTGTAGGTGATTATTATGTGCTCTCTGTACAATGTGTGTGAACTATATGTGCAATGTACTATTTGCGGTCTGTAGCTGTCATCTGTCTATCACACTCTATCCCTCCATCCATCCCTCCAGCTATCCATCATTATATTCTATCTAAATATCTTGATTATTGTATCATAAAAATGATTAAATGTCTGATGTTCACATTGTACTACAATAAATTTTTCACTTAAATATAAGCAATATATGTGGGAGTCGGAGTCGTGGAGTCGGTGTAAGGGAAATTGAGGAGTCGGAGTTGCAGGTTTGGCTTACCGACTCCACAGCCCTGATTTTATCAAACCTGCAGCAACCAGCAATGTAAGTGATAAGTAACTGGAATCAGGGCCTCTGCCCCTACATCACGCTACTCTGAGATGGGGCAGCACACAACTACTAATTATAAAAAGAAAATATGAAGGCTGTCAAATATATTGGGGTATTATGCGTTATAGGATGTGTCTACACTAGAAATTGCCAAGTATAAAGCTTTCTTCAATATTATAAAACTCACAATAGATCTTTCTTGGCACAACATTTCAGAAAAAGAAACTTCATTGAGCAACAAAATATAAGAAGGCCAGAATTCATGCTGTTCTTCTCTAAACGACTATATCGAAGAATATATGAATGTACAGCCCGTTCATGATGGCATATAAGAAGGCTCTTGTTTTAAAGAGACTGCTATTCAGGAATGTTAATGGCCTAAGCTAGATATGGGTGTTTTACTACTTCACTCTGGGCCTTCGTTCACACCACAATACAGAGGAAACCCAGCATTCCAGCACGAGGAAAATAGTCCCCAGCAATGCAATAAATCAGGTATGTAAACACGTCCAACCTGCTGCTATATCAAAAAAGGGCCATGCAAGCATTTCTAAAGATAAATGATACATTGTTTGCATGTCATTCAACGACTTCAGCACTTAATCCATATCATCGCTATTGACTGCATACTGATAAACAGAAACACGTAAAAAGCCCCCAGATAATTGCATACAGGCAACCTAGGCAAACCAGCTCGGTCATTATAGCGGATCTGTATGGAAGTTCAAAGATAGGTCATAAGCAATAAGGCCATCTCAAGGTCAAAGAGGTCTTTATTCATAGCTGGCACTATACAATGAATAGAAAACAGAAGTATTTGTGTGCTAGTGCCTTCTTGATAAACATGAACAGCGGTAAAACATCATCTGCATTCCTATATATATATATATATATATATATATATATATATATATATATATATATATATATATATATATATATATATATATATATATATATATATTATATAATTTTACACACCTAAAACAGATGAAATACAACTGTATCTAATCTGGGAAGTCATGTTGATGTATTATAGCAAAAACTAGGAGGAAGCGGGAGATTTTTTGCTTTCACAGACTTTAAAGAGGACCTATCATTAGGTCAAACGTGGCCAGTTTTTGCTCTTATTAATTCTGCTGCTCTCCTGAGTATTTTGTTTTTTTCGATGTTTGTTTTTTTAAATCTGTCATGTGGTTCCAGAGATATGGGCCCTTTTATTTAGTGCTTATTTTTAAGGTCTTTACAAGGGGTCGGTGCACACAGGGTAATAATGCAGAGTAGCCTAAAGACATGCCACCAGGGAATCGTGTGACTACCGCCCTCTTGGTAAAGATCATAAAGTAACACTAAATAAAAAAAAAAAACACCAACGGAATACTCAATGGAGTAGTGGGAATAAAATAGGATAAAAACTGGCCAATTTTGACCAGCTGACAGGTCGTCTTTAAGCTTTATTTACACAAGGAAATCCCTTTAACCAAGTTTTCCTAATTTAAATTTTTCCAAGGTATACACCCAGTCTTAAAAGCTTTAAAAACACTAAGAACTAAAAAGTCAGCATCAACCTAAGCAAATAAATTAGAGTAAGGAAAGCTTAATGTTGGCATTTTACGCTGTCCCACCTAGCTATCCTCACCAGATGTGGACTAGACATTCCAAAATTAGATCCCATGCTTTCATAATGTAAAACGATTCCATTACTCATATTTTGCAGCCCTGCCTGTAGAAATAAGTAGAAGATTTCAGGTACAGAGTTAAAATGCAGTAAGACGACTTAAAGGGGTTGTCAACTAGTTTTTTTTTTACTTTGAAAATGGGCACATGATTTAAAATTGTAAAAAGAACCCCCAACACAGATATCAGATACTCACTAACCAGAACCCTGAATTTCGTCTGTACCACCACCCAAGTCCTATGCCAGTCACTTCCTCTTCTGATGTGGGTCATCACATGAACATTGCTGCCACTGATTGGCTATATTGGTGAAGTGACACCACCTGCTATAAAAAGAAGAGAGGAAACCTGCGGCATTCATGGGCAGTGGTGCGCAATAAGTCTGATAAATTGAGACCACCTTGAGCCGATTTTTAAAGTAAAAAAAAAAATAAAAATCAAGAGGCTGTGTAGTACACAGCTTCACTGTGCATGCACCTCTGTTCCCCGCGCGTGCGCAGTGAGCCTGTGTGGTTACCAGCTTCACACACGCGGAAAACAGTCATAGTGCATGCGCAGGGAAGCTGCGAACTACACAGCCTCACTGCGCACGAGCAAGAACATAGCGCACACGCGAGACCATAGCGCGCACAGTGATGCTGGTAACCTCACTACGCACGCATGGACCAGCGGCCAGTCATGTAGAAATGAAAATGCGCCACAATAATAGCGCTTGCTGGGAGCAGTATCCAAATACATAGGCGGCGCCAGCAGTGACGGAATGCTGCGCCCGCCCATAACTGAATATGAGGATCGCACCCCTATGACTGAATAAGAGCAGGTAGGATCTAAGTACATAAAAGGTTATAAAATCATTAGAATACCACCAATTTTAATGAAAAAAAGCTTATTAATGATGCACATTGCATCACTAACAACGCTATGGGGGCAGTGTAGATTGTAGCTAGAACATGACAGGTTCCCTTTAAAGTTGATAAACTATTATACACAAATTCATGTTCCACCATAGAAAGATAAGAACATAATGGCTACATACTGAGATGTCTCACATCAACTTCTATGATCAAAAGAATAGGATTGGATCTGCTGTAGTCGTGGGAGTTATCATTGATTGGTGGTGGTGGCGGATATTGCCCCCACCCCCCTCCCCAGGTCATCAATATGAAATATCTGGACACCTCTTTTAAAATGTACACATTCCACTGTGCTTCATTTGTAGGCTCCATGCATCACACATTATATATACTTTTGCCAAACCAGGTCAGATCAATGTTGCTGGAGATCTGTGGATCTGGGTGGAGGCCTTTGCCTTTAAGATTGAGGTCTTTTTTTCCTGGAAGATACAATGTCCTGCCACTACCATACACCTTTGTTTATATATGTGAGATGGACATCACTGGTGAATTGCACCACAGTGATTAGGGCTACAAGTAGCTTCTTCAGAGAGAAGGAGGACAGGAACTCTAGTGTCACCTATTGGATGTAGCAACCATAAAAGTCAATATCAAAACTGTAATAAGTCTTGTCATATGACTGAGGATAAAAAAAACAAACCAGAAACTCCATTTGCAAATGTGTTTCGTGGGTGTTTGCCTCCCATCCGTGCAAAGCAGGAAAGCTGGTTTGGTTGGGTGAAAAGCCTCTGACAGGTGGTCTGCTTAGCACTGTCTAGCAACTCTACATTTTCATCCTTCAACCCCTCACGGGGTCCATGCTTTAATGCAGGGACCAGTAGGTTGTATCTGCAGAGCAACTGGTGGCCTGTGTAGGAAGGGGAAAAAACAAACAGAACCAGAGAAAGGCCAGGTTCAGATGAGAGTATGCAAAATCATCCAGAAAAAAACAAACAGATGATTGGTCATCCGTATGTCTGTCTTTTACATCCCTATGGCATCTGGTTTTTACATGAACAATTTAATAAACTATAACAAGACAAATACAGTTTCCTATTGTAATAACTGTAATGGATCCGTGGGAAAACACATGACATACGGCTGGTAACCCATGTGTAATTCATTTTTGCGCACCCATTAACTTATAATGGGCAACAAAATTTGGATTTAAATGTATATCAGTCTACTTAATTGGTCCTTACAAGTCTCCATTAACAAAACCGTTGCGACAGATTGGCTCTGTGGATCTCCCAATCCACTTTCATGGTCCCGTGGATTGGGGGATCCACAGGTGTCCAGTATAGGAAGTGCAGATTTTACACCAAGTCCCTTTCTATGCAAGTTCCTGGGTGGGTGAAAACAACTGTTGCTCAAGACCTGAGTGCACAGATAGGAAGACCCCAGCTGATCCCCCTGATTGCCAGAGACCACTAAAGGCCCCGTCACACATAACGAGATTGCTAGTGAGATCGTTGATACGTCACGGTTTTCGTGACGCAATAGCGATCTCGCTAGCGATCTCGTTATGTCTGACAGGTAGCAACGATCAGGCCCCTGCTGCGAGATCGCTGATAGTTACAAAGCTTCCTGGACCATTCCCGGGTCGTTGCGCTCCCGCTGGGCCGTGTGCATCGCTGTATTTGACACCTTATCAGCGACCTCGTTAGCGATTCAGAACTGAGACACGTAGGCGTGCATAAATTGGACTTTTCCGTGCCCCTCGTCCCCAATTGGTGGTCGCTACAGCGTTCTCATTTTCCGCCGTGAATAAAGAAGGCAACAGAATAGCGATTCCATCCTTTGTTTCTGACCTCGTGCTGGATTGCAGATCCTAGCACAATTCTCCGAGCCGTTGATATCCGTTCATTCGACTGGGAGTCCTGATTTTGCGGATCGCTGTAGCGACCAAGGCCGCCCAATCAGAACACAGTAGAGTCCACCAATCGGAGATGAGGGGGCGCGGAAAAGTAATTTTATGCACGCCTTTGTGACACAGTACAGTCCCTATCAAGGTGTGGATCGTTGAAATAGCGGCTGTGTGAAAGCGTCCCAACGACCGCTGAGATCGTTCGTTAGATCGCTGGGGCGGCCGAAATCGTTGGGAAGTTCTGCATGTTTGACAGCTCGCCAGCAATCACGAAACGACTCTCCAGCGATCCCAAAACCGTGACGTAATAACGATCTCGCTAGCGATCTCGTTATGTGTGACGGGGCCTTAAGAATTTGGGTCTTGAACAGACCCTTTCACTTTCACCGTCATTCATTACAATAAGCATACAGTGTAAATTCTAGCCCGAGTGGGGGGGGGCATAATCAGGTGTCTTCCCGATAGTTTACAGTGCATTATAATTGCATGACATTTCTAGGTTATAATGTACATTTGTGCAGTGAATGTGCAGAAAAGATGTTATTACAGAGGGAGTGGTATACAGCAATTGAATTCTAATGAAATCTGAGAGCCAGGGTCTGCCACTTGCTCTACTAGCCCTGAAAATACACATGCAATTTTATACTATGTAAACACAATGTAATGAGCTCCGCTGTTAAAGTAGGCAGCCATTTTATCAGATCTGAGAAGTAAGAGCTCCCAATGTTATCGTAAGACAACGACTGCTAAAAGAAATACAAAAGTCAGTCATGGGCAGCAAAGAAAAACATGGTATATGGAGCCAGCTACAGCCTGGAGAGGAGGCCAGAAGTTTTCACCCCACATTATGGTCTTCAGAAACACGTGAGCTTTAACTACACTCACACTGAAACTCTTGTGGTAATTGAGTTTCTAACATTTACTTGCATGTTGTCATGCAACATCCTCAAGCAGAACCGCATTAAAGAATGTGACATAAAAGGTGTGCATTCAATTCTACATAAAGCTCTAAACCACACACTAATCACTAAGGCTCTCAGGGTCTTACAGATTACAAGAGCCTAATTTTATAACACTCACACAATGGTATAGGACCAATCATAAATTGTATACGACTTCCTAGCTGTGCTGGAGGTGTTCTGCATCCCCTAGCACAGTGCTAGATATTTGGTGGCAGTGCCAATCATCTCATCGTTGTATAAACGAACCATGTCAGGACAGCCAAGATGCAATTCTATCAATGTTCATGACCCCATTGTCAAGACTAAAAAAGGACTTTTCATAAATGTTGTCTAAGCTCTCAACGCAACTATATTCAGGTTTTGGAAGTCCTGGTCACCACCTACTAGGTTTATGTGGGTAGCGGCAATAATGGAGGAAATCATATTGGACAACTTGGTGGATATCTTTCCCGCTTGGTTACTTTAGTCTCAGTTTTGTTCTTCCTGTGCCCTCAACTCAGATGTGTTTTGGATTCCATTATACTTTGAAGATGAGTTCTACAATACTCAACCACTATCTAGATATGTCCACTTCTTTTCCATGACTAAAACCTTCCACACTATAGCTATCATGGTAGGACTGCCCACATGGGATTGTATGGAGGCTGTCAATCATGAACAGGTAGATGTGACTAAAGGATCCAAGGTAGAGCTAGTCTGGGGGAAGAGACACCCTGCTAGACTAGTCTTTCCTCATTAGCATATAGAGAGCATTAAAGGACATTTTTTAAAATCAGCAAAATAACTATTAGCACATGAAATACCATTTCAGAGTAAAGGAATGATAATGTGCACTGCTATAGTAGCAATTGGGGACAGGTCAGACGACTTGTCAGGTTCCTTTTAAGAGTTTATACTTTGCATAACTAGGTATAGTGTCATCAGGTTCTAACATTATATTTTGATACCTGGACTTATAACCACTTATGTAGTAAAGTGTTGGACTAAGGTGGCAAGAGCCCATCAGTAACACTGATTCTGGTGGCCCACTGTTCAGCTACATGCAAATATTACATTACCCTCTTTCACAAATGTACCTATGCTTCTATATAATAAGATAGAGTTTGCTGAATGATCGATGAGATGATGCTTTAGTCTGTACATAGTGAATCAACTGTATTGGGCCAACTACTGCTCATGTTGGTGGGAAGTGGCTTTATCCGGCAGAGAGGCCTACCGGGGGATTTACCCGTCCACCTGTGGGCCAGTCTGAGCCGGTCTTCTTGTGTTTATCTTGTACATAAAATGATCATCCCAAAGGGGCTTCAGTTACTTTGCTCTGCCATTAAAGGTTACTGACCCATTAATAAGGTTGTAAAGGAGACCCAAAGGCACGTACAAGAAAATAACATCAAATCAAATAAAGAAGCAGATTTGTAACTGGACACAGAGAATGCAATGCACCCTATTCTAAGCATGTCAGACATCTGGTCCTTGCCATTGAAACCCAGTCTCTGGTTTCGCTTTCCGTCAGAAGTGGAGCACAGAAATAAATCTTTACTATTTAAAGTCAAGATCAGCACACAATAAACGTGTTCACTTATAGGGTGATTTCATAACAATGTGCCATGGCTGGTGCTTTCTGTTCCATGTTTATTGTCAAATAAATCGGATTGTCATATAGAATATTTTAGCGATACGCCCCCCGACATGTTGAAAAATAGCCTTACAGATACCACAAAGTATGGCCGCAACGGTATCAGCATTAACAGGCAACTGCACCCAAAACCATAAAAACTTTGCGTGAAGAGGAATGAGCACTAGAATAAGGCAGCTGCAGGTAAACTAATCAAAATACATAAATTACATAACGTCCCTTGGTTGTCATGTATAGTTTCATGTACAGACTGGGAATTAACAGTTTTTCAAGAATACAGAGGCTTGAGATAACAGACTCTGTATGTATGGAGGCATACTTCCCTAGAAGCATTGCTCGTAGGCAAGAATTTCTCTGTACATAAGGAGTGCAAGGCTAAAAGCACAGTGGGCATGAGATTTCTAGAAATCCCATCCACTTTGCTAGTACTGTAAAACGCTGCATTTTTGCTGCAGCGAAAATACGCGAAGTCAAAAACATGATAAAAGCTCAACATTGGCACACACCCCTGCAGAACGGCTCCATGTCAGGGAACATTACAATTTCCATGCAGCATACAGACTTCGCGGCCTAGTGTGTGTATGAGATCTTATAGTTCACGAGTGACAGGCCTGTTGTAGAAATTTCCAATATCCACAGTGTAAGGCCATGGCCCCACTATCAGTATTCGGTCACTATTTTTTCTCAGGAGTGGGAGCCAAAACCAGGTGAGGAACAATCAGAGAAAAGGTAGAATAGAAACAAGTCACCAATTCTGCATTTATCACCCACTCCTGGTTTTGGCTCCCACTCCTGAGAAAAAGTACTGACCGAATACGGATAGTGGGGCCGTGGCCTTATAGAAACAAGTCACCAGTTCTGCATTTATCACCCACTCCTGGTTTTGGCTCCCACTCCTGAGAAAAAGTACTGACCGAATACGGATAGTGGGGCCGTGGCCTTATAGAAACAAGTCACCAGTTCTGCATTTATCACCCACTCCTGGGTTTGGCTCCCACTCTTGATAAAAAATACTGACCGAATACTGACCAAATACTGACAGAGGATCCGTGGCCTAAGTTCCTATATAGCAAAATTGCAACAGATTTTCCAGATGAAAAAATCCGCGTGTTTTAGGTAGGTCCACACGAGCGTATAAAAAATCGTACAGCATTTCATCCAGAAAACTGGGATGATTGTTTTTTCACTTGTCATCTATCTGCTGTCCATATGCGTTTTTTTTTTTTTGTTTTTGTTTTTTTACAGCAACAGCTGTCTAATTTAGTTTCCACTGTTACATTATTTTTTTCACATGCAGATTTGGTCAGCAATACGGTGGTGTGAATGAGCCCTTAGAGTACCAGCATTGTGCATAACATTTTAAAGTCATCTCAGGCACCTGCTGCAAAAAATATCCAAACCATAAACTGACCAGTGCTGCGGATATGACATTTTTGTACAGTACAGACCAAAAGTTTGGACACACCTTCTCATTTAAAGATTTTTCTGTATTTTCATGACTATGAAAATTGTACATTCACACTGAAGGCATCAAAACTATGAATTAACACATGTGGAATTATATACTTAACAAAAAAGTGTGAAACAACTGAAAATATGTCTTATATTCTAGGTTCTTCAATGTAGCCACCTTTTGCTTTGATGACAGCTTTGCACATTCTTGGCATTCTCTTGATGAGCTTCAAGAGGTAGTCACCGGAAATGGTTTTCACTTCATAGGTGTGCCCTGTCAGGTTTAATAAGTGGGATTTCTTGCCTTATAAATGGGGTTGGGACCATCAGTTAGTTGTGTTGTGCAGAAGTCAGGTGGATACACAGCTGATAGTCCTACTGAATAGACTGTTAGAATTTGTATTATGGCAAGAAAAAAGCAGCCAAGTAAAGAAAAACGAGTGGCCATCATTACTTTAAGAAATGAAGGTTCGTCAGTGCGAAAAAATGGGAAAACTTTGAAAGTGTCCCCTGTGCAGTTGCAAAAACCATCAAGCGCTACAAAGAAACTGGCTCACATGAGGACCGCCCCAGGAAAGGAAGACCAAGAGTCACGTCTGCTTCTGAGGATAAGTTTATCCAAGTCACCAGCCTCAGAAATCGCAGGTTAACAGCAGCTCAGATTAGAGACCAGGTCAATGCCACACAGAGTTCTAGCAGCAGACACATCTCTACAACAAGTGTTAAGAGGAGCCTTTGTGCAGCAGGCCTTCATGGTAAAATAGCTGCTAGGAAACCACTGCTAAGGACAGGCAACAAGCAGAAGAGACTTGTTTGGGCTAAAGAACACAAGGAATGGACATTAGACCAGTGGAAATCTGTGATTTGGTCTGATGAGTCCAATTTTGAGATCTTTGGTTCCAACCACCGTGTCTTTGTGCGGCGCAGAAAAAGTGAAAGGATGGACTCTACATGCCTGGTTCCCACCGTGAAGCATGGAGGAGGAGGTGTGATGGTGTGGGGGTGCTTTGCTGGTGACACTGTTGGGAATTTATTCAAAACTGAAGGCATACTGAACAAGCATGGCTACCACAGCATCTTGCAGCGGCATGCTATTCCATCCAGTTTGCGTTTAGTTGGATCATCATTTATTTTTCAACAGGACAATGACCCCAAACACACCTCCAGGCTGTGTAAGGGCTATTTGACCAAGAAAGAGAGTGATGGGGTGCTATGCCAGATGACCTGGCCTCCAGTCACCAGACCTGAACCCAATAGAGATGGTTTGGGGTGAGCTGGACCGCAGAGTGAAGGCAAAAGGGCCAACAAGTGCTAAGCATCTCTGGGAACTCCTTCAAGATTGTTGGAAGACAATTTCCGGTGACTACCTCTTGAAGCTCATCAAGAGAATGCCAAGAGTGTGCAAAGCAGTCATCAAAGCAAAAGGTGGCTACTTTGAAGAACCTAGAATATAAGACATATTTTCAGTTGTTTCACACTTTTTTGTTAAGTATATAATTCCACATGTGTTAATTCATAGTTTTGATGCCTTCAGTGTGAATGTACTGTATATCAATATATTCTGCAGATAAAATGTGACACTTAATGGCACCATTTTAGCGGTTTTTGATGTGACACGTTCACAAGGAATATGCAACGTGGGAACGTAACTTTAACCTGTTAAACTGTCCCAGCAAGGCACAATATAGTTTTACATGTACGTGGATTTGAGAAAATCTCTTTGTCTGGGCAGGTCTTCCTCCCAGGCTAGGAGAACTATGTTTCGCTTCACAGCTGTGGGGGAAGGGCTCGGAGCTGCATTTGTCACTTATCCAGCCCTGCAGTGCAGATATCATCCATACTGCACAATGTCACCCATCGTCTTGTTCAGATTTCACTGTCAAAATTTTAATGTAGTTTTGTATATTGCACAAAGTTATATTAGAACTCATAGTGGGCTTTACCCCTTTTTCCAATTTTTCAGGAAATTGTTCAAGGTTCTAGTTGCTAGCTTATAGCCAAAGACAGCTCAGTGGTCTCGCTCTTTGTACTAACCCAGAGCTGCCGTGAACGTTACCAAGTTTACTTACTTTACCAAGCGGCTACCGAATGGTAACATCATTAGGACGGTCACCATTTGGTAACCGCTTACTAAAAGTACACGGCAGCACTGGGTTAGTGCAAAGAGCAAGGTCTAGCTCTTTCACAGCAAGGAGGACTGCTTAGCGTGTAGGATCCAGGAACCCGGGAGTTCAGGCCTGAATTTTGCTACAAAGTTGGGTGTTTTAGGGGGACAATAGGGACACTTTGGACCTTTTTTGGCAAATTGTGTAATTTTTAAAACTCACCAGACTGAGGCTGCCCACTCTTTAACCCCTTCCCGACCCGTGTCACACCGTTTGTGACATGGAAAACAGTTCGTTCCCGACCCATGTCACAGCGTCTGTGACATGGAGGGAAAGAGCCCCTGCAGCGCCTGCGAGCGGGGTCGCTCAGGTGTCACAGTTGCTACTGCAACTGGACATCCTGAAGTCGACCCCCCGGGGGGTGGATTAACCCCCCCGTGCCTGGGACCCCTCCGATTGGCTGTTTCATTTTCACTTTTAATGAAACTGCCAATCGGTATGAATTAAATATTTCACCAATGAAAATTGGTGTAATATTTAAATCTGGGCATGGCCTGATGCTTACAGCATCAGCCATTGGCTGGGGGGAGTGTCACCTCTGTCCCCCCCCTCCCCCCAGATCTGATTGGGGGGCTAGCGTCACATGGATACTAGCCCCAATCAGATGTGGAGGGAGTTTTTAATGATGGCCGCAACTGCCCGTCCATGGATCGGGTGCCGGCCGTTGTGGACCCTCTGCTGCTGCCTCCTGTGGACCCTCTGCTGCTGCCCCCCCCGCGGATCGCCTGCTGCCGCCGCTGATCGCCTGCTGCCGCCGCTGATCTGCATCAGGTAGTATTGCCCCCGCTCCCCCCCGACCCCCCCTCCACTCCACCCTGCCCCCCCCTCCACCCCCGACCCCCCCTCCACTTTCATACCTGCACCCCTACCTCCGCTCCCTCTGCTCCCTCTCCCACGTCTTCATCCACCGGCTGCTGCTCTCCTTCTGACAGCCGGTGGACTGTGATCACAGCAGCAGCAGGCTCAGTGTAAATGCCCTGCTCCTGTGATCAAACCCACCATCCCCCAGTCCCAGTGATATCACCCCCCACCTCCCAATAATCACCCCTCCCCCCAGTGTTCACCCCCCCTGTCCCCAGTGTTCACCCCCCCCTGTCCCCAGTGTTCACCCCCACCTGTCTCCAGTGTTCACTCCCCATCCCCAGTGTGCACCCCCCCATCCCAGTGATCATCCCCCCCCCCGCAAACCCAGTGATCACCCCCCTGCTGCTGGCTCCTGCTCCCCTTTCTGCCCCAGTAATCACCCCCCTTGCTGCTGCCGGCTCCTGCCCCAGTGATCACCCCCCTTGCTGCTGCCGGCTCCTGCCCCAGTGATCACCCCCCTTGCTGCTGCCGGCTCCTGCCCCAGTGATCACCCCCCTTGCTGCTGCCGGCTCCTGCCCCAGTGATCACCCCCCTTGCTGCAGCTGCTGGCTCCTCCATCTCTTCAGCCCCCCCCTACGCCTGACAGCCCCGTACGCCTGACAGCCCCCTACGCCTGACAGCCCCCTACGCCTGACAGCCCCCTACGCCTGACAGCCCCCTACGCCTGACTGCAGAAGGTTACACCAAGCACACACACACACACACACACGTACACTCACACTATAATAAAGTTTCGATTTTTTTTTTTTTTTTTTTACACACGCACACAGCACACAAAATGTCCCGCCCGTCCCACTCATCCCAGTCTAGGGCGTACTCAGCTTAGGAGGCTATGTCAGGTTGGTGTGTGTGTTGTAGTGTGTGTGTGTGTGTGTGGTGTATACACTACAATATACCACACCGCACACCAACCTGACATACACTACACAATGGTGTCCACTAACAAATTGGAACCATGTTGCGTTTGGAGAGTCCCTGTGTGCCCAAACATTGGAGCTCCCCAACAAGTGACCCCATTTTGGAAACTAGACCCCCCAAGGCACCTATCTAGATGCATAGTGAGCACTTGAAACCCCCAGGTGCTTCACAAATTGATTCATAAAAATGAAAAAGTGGAAAAAAAAAACACTTTTTTATTTTTACGGATTAATTTGTGAAGGACCTGGGGGTTCCAAGTGCTCACTATGCATCTAGATAGGTGCCTTGGGGGGTCTAGTTTCCAAAATGGGGTCACTTGTGGGGGAGCTCCAATGTTTGGCCACACAGCGGCTCTCCAAACGCAACATGGTGTCTTCTAACAATTTGAGCCGACAATTTGTTAGCGGACACCATGTTGCTTTTGGAGAGCCGCTGTGTGCCCAAACATTGGAGCTCCCCCACAAGTGACCCCATTTTGGAAACTAGACCCCCCAAGGCACCTATCTAGATGCATAGTGAGCACTGGAACCCCCAGGTGCTTCACAAATTGATTCATAAAAATGAAAAAGTGAAAAAAAAACCACTTTATTTTTACGGATTAATTTGTGAAGGACCTGGGGGTTCCAAGTGCTCACTATGCATCCAGATAGGTGCCTTGGGGGGTCTAGTTTCCAAAATGGGGTCACTTGTGGGGGAGCTCCAATGTTTGGCCACACAGCGGCTCTCCAAACGCGACATGGTGGCCGCTAACAAATTGAATGGAAAATCGGCTCAAATTGTTAGCGGACACCATGTTGCGTTTGGAGAGCCCCTAATGTGCCTAAACAGTGGAGCTCCCCCACAAGTGACCCCATTTTGGAAACTAGACCCCCCAAGGCACCTATCTAGATGCATAGTGAGCACTTGGAACCCCCAGGTGCTTCACAAAATGATCTGTGAAAACAAAAAAGTACTTATTTTTTCACAAAAATTTTCTTTTAGCCTAAATTTTTTAATTTTCACATGGGTAACAGGATAAAATGCATCCTAAAATGTATTGGTCAATTTCTCCTAAGTACACTGATACCTCATATGTGGTCATAAACCACTGTTTGGGCACATGGCAGGGCTCAGAAGAGAAGGAGCGCAATTTGACTTTTGGAGCTAATTTTCCATTCAAAAAGTAAAATGGCGCTCCTTCCCTTCTGAGCCCTGCCGTGTGCCCAAACAGTGGTTTATGACCACATATGAGGTATCAGTGTACTAAGGAGAAATTGACCAACAAATTTTAGGATGCATTTTATCCTGTTACCCATGTGAAAATTAAAAAATTTAGGCTAAAAGAAAATTTTTGTTAGAAAAATAAAAATGTTCATTTTTTTCTTCCATGTGGCTTTAGTTCCTGTGATGCACTTGAAGGGTTAATAATCTTCTTGAATGTAGTTTTGAGTAGCTTGAGGGGTGCAGTTTTTGGAATGGTGTCACTTTTGGGTGTTTTCTGTCATAAAGACCCCTCAAAGGGACTTCAAATGTGATGTGGTCACTAAAAAAATGGTTTTGTAAATTTTGCTGGAAAAAAGATAAATTGCTGATGAACTTTGAACCCTTCAAACTTCCTACCAACATTTTTTTTTTTTCCAAAATTGTGCTGATGTAAAGTAGACATGTGGGAAATGTTATTTATTAACTATTTTATGTCACATCACTCTCTGGTTTAGTAGAAAAAAAATTCAAAATTTGAAAATTGCGAAATTTTCACATTTTTTCCCATATTTTTGATTTTTTCACAAATAAACGCAAATATTATCGACCTAAATTTAATACTAACATGAAGCCCAATATGTCACGAAAAAACAATCTCAGAATCGCTAGGATCCGTTGAAGTGTTCCAGAGTTTTTACTTCGTAAAGGGACACTGGTCAGAATTTACAAAAATGCCAAGGTCTTTAGGGTCAAAATAGGCTGGGTCCTGAAGGGGTTAATGAAATAAGAAGGGCAGCTCCAGGCTAGTGATAGGTACTCTTTAAGGCCTCATTTTGCATCAGTGTTTGTATGCCAAAGTCAGGAGTGGAACTTACAAAGAAAAACTATAATTGAAAGATGGACACCTGTTCTGTATTGTTTAGACACTCCTGGTTTTGGCAAAAATACTGATGTGTGAATAAGGCCTAAAGGAGTTTTCTATCCCTTTTCAAAAATACCCAGAGTAAAGAATTGGTTGTAAAATAAAGAAAGAAGCCTTATCTAACATTCTGAACCACGACTCCCTTAAGTCGTCTTCCATGAGACCAGACCAGAACTGATGTGGTCTTGTCCATGTCACCTGATAAGCTGAAGGGTAAGGTGATCGATGGACAGATTTTATTCATGATGTCCTTCCAGTCAGTCTCCAGACCATGCTTCCTCAAAACAAGGGGATGCTTGGCTTGGCCAATTGTTCCTTTTGAGAGAGCCTTGGGCAGCAGCTCATATCCTTGTCAAAAATAGGGATTGGAGGTGGCCGAATTCCAATGTCCCCTGATATAATCTGTTGGAGGACAGTTGGGAGGTACGCATACACATTATCAGCTGTCAACTTTTATCTAATGTGTTATGGGAGCACTAGTTGCGTGTTTTTATTACAGTCTTCCCTTGCCTCTGACTACTGTTAAAGCACCACTCCAGTGTTTGTTTTTTTATTTCAGCGCTGGAGTGGTGTCGCTAATATAAATTCCCTGCCCCTACTAATATACTTACCAGCCGCTCTTCCTGGCGCCGCTCCAGTCCTGAACTGCCAAGTTGTGACCATAACCTCTGACTCACCATAAGTCAGAAGAAACGGTCTCAAGCTCTGAATCCAGCAGGTCACAAACTGCTGGAGACCAACCGGAGTGGCGCCGATAACAGAAGAAGACGGTGGCTGGTAAGTATAAGACTGAGGGCAGGGATCTTAGGAGTAGTAGCACACTCCAGGGCTGCAATAAAGAAATGCTGGAATGGTGCTTTTAAAAGAGGGGTGGAAAACCCCTTTAAGTTTCACAAACTGTGCACAATTCAATTCTTTCCCTGGAAGCCCGTACCGTCTGTGTGTAGCTTTAGCCTTACAGCTGATAAAACGGTTAGCAAAAAAAAAATAATAATAAAAATGCAAAGAATTTATGTATACATCTAGAAAAAAGGCTTACTCCAGAGGGGTCAGTAGGAAATTGAGTCAAAGTCCATTTGTACAAAACTGTCAACTAAGGAAAATCCATAGCAAGACCTGACACATATATAAGCAGCGTCAGCCTGGGCAATTGAGGACAAGCCAAGGGTTGTACAGTGACGTCTCGCACAGAAACACGGGCTATTTTTACACTGTGGTGCTATTCCAATGTGCACTAAATATGTCAGATTAAACTGTGCACGCTCCCGTCTATAATCAGGGGCACATATTAGAGGGCAGTATCAGGTGCACCAGATAGAGACCAAATCAGAGGCAAACTTTGCCCTGATGTGGCCTATTTCTGTCACGTTGCATGTGATGCAAGTGTAGGGTAGTATTTAGAAAGCCTTGGAATGGTTCCAGATTAAACAAAGCCTGCTCCATGAAGAAGGACAGCCAGTCAATTCCACATTGCTCTGATGACCTATATTAACTTCTAGTCAGCTGAGGCGAGCTCACGGCTGACGGCCAATCGCACAGAGGGGAGGGATGGCGTGGCGGCCTATAGAAATTCAGCCAGTGCAGCAGAAAAAGATTTGTTTAACTCATGAAATGCTGGGAGAAGGCTGATAACCGAGAGTCCCAGCTCATAAAAACTAAGCAACGGTTTGCAAAAAAAAAAGAAACACACTGACACAAAATAGACAAAACGAGAAAACTCACTGCAGAACTTCTACTTGAGCCCCCATTCATTCGCATAAGTGGGATATCACAGAAAAATACAAAAAGTTTAAATAAGACCCAAAAAAGCATACTTCACTGGTAAGCCAAGTAAAAGACATAATAAATATTAAAGTCCGGTTTCAGAGGCCTTACACTAATATCTAATAATCAGGGCTGTGGAGTCGGTAAGCCAAACCTCCGACTCCAACTCCTCAATTTCCATGACACCAACTCCTTCATACATGGCTCATGTTTAAGTGATAAATTTACTGTAGCACAGATTCATCTCAGCTAAAAGTCTAGACCCTTAGATCAGGAATAGGATAGACATTTATAGGACATTTCATAACTTTCCCAAATATTCCCCACAAACAGCATTGAACTACTGTACCCAATTTATTATACATTTTAGGAGTCGGTCCATTTTATACCGACTCCACGACTCCGACTCCACAGTCCTGCTAATAAGGCCGTAATGAAACTCAGGCCAATCAGGTCGGCAAATTGTGGACATGACTGGCTGTGTGTGCAGCTCTGTGTACTTGTCTGCCTAGCAGACGAGTGCAGGGGATGCCTGCTATGCCGTATTCACACATCCATGTGTCATGGTGCATACACAAATCTCCTGACCCCAACTTGACTGCCTCAGACACATGAGGCTGTCAAGAAGTGGCGTAGCTTGAAGCTCGTGGGCCCTAGTGCAAAATCTCAAACAAGGACCCCAACTATTGGAGATCTTTATTATTATTATTATTAATAATAATCTTTTCTTATGGGCCAAAGGGACCATTAGGGCCCCCATAAACTCCAGGGCCCAGGTGTGATTGCAACCCCTTCACCTCTTATAGTTATGCCCCTGCTGTCACGTTTGGGTTGGGCGACCTAAGGACAGTCCATGCGTCACGGCCCATGCTTGTAAAGTGACCCCCGGATGTATACATGCTGCTTTACTGACATGAAACAAAACCGGACCAGACTACTGAATGCCAAATCAGACAAGCCCTTGAAATTCCTGTTGCGTACGTTTTATTGGAACATGAATACCGTTTCCTGTGTCATAGATAAGAATATGGAAAAAAGCTGTTTTCTTGGGTCAGTAGACCTGTGATCGGTCTGGTCATTGCAGTCCATACACAGAAAGCAAAACCCAGACGTGTGAAAATAGCCTAAGGAATTTTTCAGAGGAGAATATAATACAGTGTAAAAGCTGGAAGGACAAAAGCACAATAGGGTCTTATCCAGGATAACAAAAGTGATGATAAATGATAAGTTACTCACCTGGGGGGAGTTGTGTGACCACAACAACAGATGACACCTAAAATCCGATCGCTGCAGAACCACAGGAGGAGAAAGGATAGCTGAAGGAATGGAAGTGGTTAATCCTGCGTTGCCGAATGGCTGTGTGGAGACAAAACACTGGATGAACAGGTAAGCAGTTTGTCAACGCGTTTCGAAGTTACACCAAAACTTCTTCCTCCGATGGGGTTTGTCCTATTGAAGTTTTGGTGTAACTTCGAAACGCGTTGACAATAAACTGCTTACCTATTCATCCAGTGTTCTGTCTCCACACATCCATTCGGCAGCGCAGGTCTAACCCCCTCCATTCCTTCAGCGAGAATGTAATACGGACATGTGCTGTCAGAATAAAAACCAGACAGCACACTGACTCGTATGACACTTGTCTATGGGTACGCAAAAAATAAGTGAAAAAAATCAGATCCTATATAGAACAACAAAATTGTATCCGATTTTTACAGACACACTGCCATTATTAGTCTAGCAAACTACCGTATTTTTCGGACCATAAGACGCACTTTTTTTCTCCAATATTTGGGAGGAAAATGGGGGGGGGGGTGAGTCTTATGGTCCGAACGTTACCTGCGGTGGTGGTGAAGTGGGATTGCAGGACCCTCCAGGATCTGGTGGTAGCGGCGGCGTCAGCATCAGCAGAGGTGAGGCAGAGCGGCTGGGGCCGGTACTGGGGCTGGTGTCGGGCTGTGAGCGATGAAGCAGTGCGTCTTGCACAGGTTTCCGGTGAGCTGTGATCTACAGGAAAATGGCCGCCGGAGCTTCCAGTCTGCGCAAAGGCCCCAGCACATCAATCGGCCAGGCTAATGGCCTCAGCCAGGCACAAGCCCCAGCCCGGCCCAGGCTCCACAGCATCTGACCTCTTCTGCTGCAGCTGCCGACTTCCTGAGGGACTCTGCCTCCTGTGACCCTCGCTCCACTGCCCCCCAGGTAAGATACCATACCTATTCAGACTATAAGATGGACCCCCATCTTATAAAAAATATTTTTTTCTATTTTCCACCCCAAAATATGGGGTGCGTCTTATGGTCCGGTGCGTCTTATAGTCTGAAAAATACGGTATTTCATCATGTACATTTGCAATGTTGATGTATAAAACTGGATACCACACAAATGGCAAACGGATGTATAATACATACACGAGGATGCCAATATGGATGAAAGTTGTCTGAGCTTTCCGGATGAAAATCGGATGATTTTCGGATGCTCATCTGACCCTGGCCTTTATGGTAGCAGTTGCAGATTTATTGGGCATTTTGTAAACCCACACAATTTACAGAAATTAAAGACTAAATGTAAAACTTGTTAGTAAAAAGTAATTTTTTTTTCTAGAATACTTTGGTACTTGTTGATAATGCACCATTCCCAAAAACAACAAAAAAGTCATATAGGTGGATTTGATTCAGAATTGTAAAAGATTTATTTCTTACAAAATTGGATTTATGACTGATTACGCACTATTAAGGAAAGAAAATGAAGTCACTTTTCGTGCACTGTCTCTTAAGTCACGTTCACACGTTCAGTATTTGACATCAGTTTTATAAACCAAACTCAGGAGTGGAACAATCAGAGGAAAAGTATAATAGAAACACGTCACCACTTCTGTATTTATCACCCACTCCTGGTTTTGGCTTACAAATACTGATGTGAAATACTGACCAAATACTGAACGTGTGAATGTGGCCTTAAAGTAATTATCAAATTCAATAGCACAAAGTAATTTGCATTTATTAAAACAAGATTATCTCAAATCACAAAGAGCTTAATAATTACATATGACATGCCAGGTGGAAATATGGTTGACGCCTGTCCATAGTATTACTGGTAAAGGCGGTATTTTTAGATTTTGGACAGCTGCCATGAAAAGGTTTGCCCGAGGCTGGCACAATAATCTGATTCAATGTGATGACTCATGGTTGCTAAGTGACAATGATCTTGATCCTTCCAGATTGGTCACTATGAGAAGAATTGCAACCAATTGGGTTAGAATAATACAGCACAGCACAATGGCGCCTAATACCTGACAACTGAGAGGAAGCACAGGGATTAGAGCCGGCATGGACTGTGGGAGGGCAACGTGGGTGATGAAATGAGAGGGACATGCGATCACAGATTAAAGCAACATTTACCAGTCTCATATAGACTTATTTTTGCAATGCATAATAAGAATAATTTTTCTATTACAGCAGGTAAAAAAAATTGTCAAAAAATAAATAAGTGCACAGCTTTCATTTCTCAAGCTCAGGGTTATGAGATGAAAGTAACGATTGAACAGGATGTTATGGGCAACACCTCTATAATGTAGGTCTGTTGTGTACATAAAAAAAAACTACAACAACCAATCAGAGCAAGGCTTTCACGGACAGACAATCTGTAGTGGAAACAATGAGAGCCAATCAGTGGTCACTTTACATTCTTCATTCATCGTGAATGTATAAACTGTATGGGGATGAATGATGGTTGGTATGATGGTCTGTCCCCCTACACCTCGCATTATTGGTGACTGCACACCGGAGCATGGGCCCACAACTGATGTTTGCTAGCCAACAAACCAGAGTAGGGTGGCCCATTGCTGGGCAAGTTTACTAGGGCGATGATCAGGAAAAAGGGTTACTATGAATGTTAAAAATGGAAATAACCCTCTGAGGTGGGATTCACACTAGCGTGTTTCATGGTCTGTATATGGACTGTAATACAAGGGTCTATACACATATGAGGCTATCATTTTGGGCGGGCAGATCCCCTGGTAAGTGCGGGCATTGTGGTCAGTATATGGAATACGCTCATGTGAACCCGGCCTAAATCAAAGGCCCACTCTTACAATTAGGACGAATGTCACCTATGGTTTTCACAGATATCTCTCACACCCATACAGAGCTGTGTGTTTAGATAAAAACTGGAATGACAATAAGCCCAATAGGGTCTTATCCAGATTACAAAGGAAAGAGTAAAACGAGATTTGCTCACCTGGGGGAGTTGTGAAAGTCACAAACCCTTTATTAGCTTTTTAGCAAAGACTACTGCCGCAGATCCACCAAACAGATAGTAAGCAAACATGGAGATGAAAGTGGATATAAAACCCGCGCTGCCAAGGATATAATATACGATAGGAAACCAGATGCGGTTGCAGTTTTGTCAACGCGTTTCGAGGTGATCATACCTCTTCATTGTGGTTTATCCTGATGAAGAGGTATGATCACCTCGAAACGAGTTGACAAATCAAAGCGCATCCATATCGCATCTGCTTTCTTACCTATTGGATCCTCGGCAGCGCAGGTTTTATATCCACTTTCATCTCCAAGTTTGCATTCTACAGAGCTGTGCACATGCTCAATTTTTTCCTTGGACGGAGTGGTCCAAGAAAGAAAAGAAAAAAAATCAGAGACATGTCTGATGTTCATCCGAGTGTCAGATCAAAATCAGCAATGCAAGCCTATGGGTCCGTGAAAAACATCAGACTCACAGAATGGAGAGGGTGGAGAAACTTTTTTTCCTCTCCACCTCCGAGAAAAACTGATGCTACTCTGATCAAACTGGACTGATGGAGGGAAAACAGTCATGTACACCTACCCATATAGGGTGTAGTACGGCTGCAGTGGAACTAAACAACAGCAACATGTGAATATGTCCTAATATATGCTATATCCTGACATCAGTAACAATTTTCCGCACGGAGGTGTTGTTATGGTTCTATTCCCTTATGTCTCTTACCTAGAAACCTATGTAAATAATGCTTTGAAGAAAGTGTCAAAAATATTCAACAGCAAACAGGCATGGTGAATAATAGTCTCACGCGTGACGTATTCCTCTTATGGGACACTTTTGCTTGTATGTCACACTAAAATATTTTTTTATTTTCCTAGTTTTGTTTTGAGACACTTTATAGCTTTCTGTCATCACACTTTGCGATTATTATCTAGCCGTTGAGACACCATGGGGCGTTAAATGAAATTTCCCTGGCAAGTCGTGGATCTGTTAATAGGGTCCTGCTGTGGCTAACAGAATGCCATTTGTGGCACACATTGTACTGCAGATATTGTCCTACCCAACAAAACAACATGTCAGGGGGCTCCTGTCTACATATCCAATATGTACTAACAGGCGGCCTTCATTCTTCTACATCGGAAGGGTCTACATATTTTTTTTAGTTATCTTCATGCTGCTTGCTCCTCCAGTAAGATTACACAACGATAAAGTAGATGCAAAAAGTGAAAGGTACACTGCTCGTTCTACCATTGCGGAACTGATGATATGGCCATAATTATTGTCAATAGTCCTGTCCTCGACTAAGATTCAGCTGTGGCATCTTCATTCTCCGAATCAGTGGAGGACCCAGAGGTTGTCTACCTAACGATCATTAGGTAATGGCATACCTAGCGAAATGCCATCACTTACCATGATGAGAATATCCCTTTAAAAATACAATAAAACCTTTGAAAAACCTACCTAAAATTGGTCTTCTTAAAGGGTGGTGCTCTAAATGTAGATAGCCACTATGGATAATCTGACCTTCCTCAAGAGGTGGTCTTTGGTAGAGGTTTTACTGTAAGATTTTTTTCCCTTTAAATCAGAATCCCGAGGTTGAACTTTGCTCACTTATTTACCCAGGAAAATGTCTTGCCTGAAAAGAACAAGCTGCCCACAGTAATGTCGGAAGGAAAAATTACTGAGGGAAAATAAGTCATGTCCATTGCGCTTTCGCACAGGAAGCTGCTGCTCGCCAGGTACAGCATTTCCCTTACAAGTACTTTGTAAAAATTTACAGTAGCACTTCTGTACTTTAAGTAGTAGCTATTTTGGTCCAGCCATTTATAGAAAGGGGAAAGTGGACCAACGCGAAGGAAGAAGGCCTGCTTGTTAGGCTAAACCGAGAAGCCTCTGAAGCAGACACGAGTCCTAGAAATATGCGCTCTCAACATTACACCAGACGGCATCGGAAACGCTCTCATGCTGTAATTTCTGGAGTGAGTCTGCGGTCTCGAAACTATCAGGATCTGGTAGAGTGTACTTCGAAGGCAAACATTTGGAAACTTGAGCCCTGTGGATAAACTCTACGTTCACAATGTGCAGCTTTGGTGCGGTATTTCAGGTGATTGTTGCATTAGGTAAACCAGACTTATGTTTTGTACATACATTAAGGAAACATTTGGGCTCCGGTATTTCCTCTCTCATTCTGCAGTATATAGGGGATACAATGGGTTTATTTACTGAGCTGGTTTTACAAGGACATGTAAGAAAATTGTGATTACAGAAGAACGATTTTACATTGTATACACAAAAGGACACTCCTTACGCAAATCCACATATCATACCAGGAGCTATTGCATCAGCCTCCAACAGTCTGGCTTCTCAAAGCCAATGAGTTCAAGTCATTTATTATAAGCAGAGAACACAGTGAAAACCAACACCGCCTCTCCCACCCCCACTCACCCAGAGTCCTAGGAAAGCCAGTACTTCACAGCAATACACGTCCCTTCTATTACTGCACAGCTCCACATGGTAAATGGAGAGAAAGCAAGTAACTAGTCATATTCAACGTGATCATATAAAGTCCACAGGGTTTGGATTTTTGGTGACTGTATGTTGCAATGTGACCACATTCACTGTCATTAGCAGCACAACACTGCAATCCTAATGCTGTGCCTCCAAAGTCGCCATTTAGCCCTGGCCAATTTATCTATAGTGGCATTTCTCTATTCGGACAGGAATATATAACTTAAGCCTGTGGATTCTGATCATGTAATACAGGACTAAAGTCCATGCTGGATTTAAAGTGATACTGTCACATTGGTCATAGGAACTCAACAGCAAAAAACCCTTGGTATTGTTATGGCATGCAATTGACCAGTGAATCAAAATAACATTATCACCTCACCCTGTACTCAATTGGCATGTCTAATACACTAATGGTGGCAGTAATGTACGGATCACTCTTCTGATATGCAATCCCTTTCCAGTGAATGGATTATGTCTGAATTCCATTATTCATTGAGGAAACTTTGCAGCTAAAGGAGAGATAGACAAACAATGGACAGGTGGTGACTGAAAGACCTCCCAAAGCTCTATAATGGCACTGAAGACAAACTGCATTTATGTAATATTCATAGACGGAACAGTCTATTTTTTCTAGGATTGGGGTACAAGTCTCTAGTCACTTTATGTGATTGCAGACTTGTGAAGCCACACAGCACGCGCACTGCACACTGTCAGGATTCTCTGGTGCTGGGTAGTCTTGTGACCGAAAGTATGCGAATTGCATACTGCTGGCCACATTCCGACTAGACTTGTATTGAGTGATGCCACGCACGTCTAGTTGGCACGTGATCACATGTATACAATTTGCGTATTTGCGGTCATGCGCCCCCAACCATTCCCGGAGAATCCTGACAGCGTGCACACTGCACGCTGTGAGGATTCACAAGTCTGGAGTCACAGTTACTGAAGGCTTGAACGCCAAGGCGGGACAATCCTTTAATGGTATACCACTCCTCCATATATTGGACGAGAAGATTCTGTCTGAAAAAAAGACAGAATGGGCATGCTGTATGCCCTCACCCCACTGGGAACACAAATACATGGCTCAGCCGACATGCGTACGATGGGTTTGGGAGGAATGCTATTGAAGGTGTATGGACACCTTTAAAAGGGAACCAGTCATGTTCAATATGATAAGAGAAAATGGTCCTGGCACTCACCTACGGAGTGCCGACTATTTTTCTATTTTATGTTCAATATGATATCTGATTTGTAGGTTGGATGTTATAGAGCAGGAGGAGAGGATCAGATTGAGATACATTTTTTGTACGAAAGGTTTCATTAAAACTTGTATTTTATTCATTGAAATCCCTGGGTGTTTGCATCTATAGAAGTCCACTAGGCGGTCCTACTAGTGATTGACAGTCTTCCCTGTATGACTGTGCATGCAGAGATAGCTGTCAATCACTGAGCAGGACCGTGCTTTTGACTGATATGCATACCAACATCAGGGATTTCAATAAATACAATGGATACAGAATCTTTCCCACAAACCTATATATCATTCTGTTCAGCGCCTCCTACTTTATAGTATGCTGTCCACAGATGAAACTTCATGTACAATGTGATAGGTTTCCTTGAAGTACCATCTCAGCATATTTTTATTTATTTCACCACTGGAGATCGATAACGTACGTTTCCTGCCTCTAGTAATATACTCACCAGCCACTGTCTTCTGCTCTTCCCCATGCCATCATCTTGTGGCAGCAGCTTCTTTACTACCAAAAGTCAAAGCCAACAGTCACAAGCTCACAAAGCAGGTCTATGAGAGACTTGTTCTGGCTCTCAGAGTTACATTGATATGTGACCTCCGGCTCGCCCAGCAAACACCGGAGAGATCCGGAAAGTCACAAGATGCTGGAGACAGTCAGGAGCGGCGTTGGAAACAGATGAAGACGGCGGCTGGTTACTATATATTACGAAGGAACTTACATTACTGGCAGAACTCGAGTGGTGAAATAAAAAAAATAATAATAATGCTGATGAGTGGTGCTTTAAAGATCCCACTTTGTGTGACTGCAGACTTATGAATCCCACCAGCGCTCGAACTGTGTGCTGCGGGGATCCGCCGGTTTCAGACCAGGGACCGGAGAGCAAGTAAGTGTTATACATACCCCCGGCCAGTGGGCGCTGCCTCGCTCCATACACTTGTATTGTATGGAAGCAAGGCCGTGCCCACTGGACGGGCTCTGCCCGGGAGTATTTATAACGCATACATACCCTCCCGGTCCGGGTCTGAAACTGGCGGACCCCCGCTGCGCACAGTGTGTGCGCTGGTGGGATTCATAAGTCTGCAGTCACACAAAGTGACTGCAGACTTAACGATTTGGTACGGACAACCCCATTAAAATGATTACTCAGAACCTTTATTATAAAATACTACTTTCTGCCAACTTTCTTATATCCGGATATATTTAATCATTAAGTATATGATATACATTGAATGGAGTTGCTACTCACAATGTCCTTGCTTGTTTATAGCTACATAAGGTCGATTTAGCAATATTGTCTAATTCTTAGACAGTTCACACTTAGACTAGACAGTCTTAACATGCACCAAATTTATCAAAGTGCTTCACATTTATTGATAAATCTGATGAATTCTTAGACTGTCGAGTCTTAGATTATACCACTTTTTAGTTGGCTTACTTTGTGCCAGAAGCATGTGCCACAATTCTGGTGTATTTTTTGTCATACGCCACCTGTTAGAAGGTGCAGAAAGTGTCTAAAACTCATTATAAAGATGGTGCATGTCATGAAAGACAGCTCATGGTGCCAGTTACATCAAGAATTCTGGTATATTTAGCTCTCGTAAAATGCGTAAACTAAGATACGCACCAGCAGGATTCAACTTCAGAAGTGATCAAGTCACAGTACAAGGATCCTACAAGTCGGAACATAGTCTTCTGGAGAATAAAGTGACAAAAAATAAACCGCACTCCAAGAACAAAAATATGTTACACATTAATATCTCATCCAGACTTGAAAGGAAAAGGAGGGATTAGCGATAAATCTGGCAATAGTGTTTATGGAAAAGATTCATATTTCTTGGTACTGAATGTACCAGGACTTACTCGGGAAGTAAACAATGATCCGTACATGTTAGCATGGTGTGTTTGAGCGTGTATGCAATCTTAATTTTGCTAGGCTGTGAATTCTTTACTTGGAGTTATGAAAGGAGCAAGTCAAAAGGTCTCCAGTTGCTGGCTGCAGCTGACTACCAGCCAAAGAAAACTGAAACAAAGGCCTAGTTCAGTAACCGTCTGCACTTTCCCCCGGCTATCCAACTTATTCTCTGGATCATGGAAAAAGGGTTACTAAATTAACATTCAAGGTTTCACACTTGCTAGGAAATTTACAAATGTTACAAACAAAAGAAGGAATAAAAGAACATAAGGAAGTTAAAAAAAAAAAAATAAGGTGTGCGTGTATATGTCTCTATATACATATATTATACATGCACACATTATGGACTGTTGTGGGGAGTATATATATATATATATATATATATATATATATATATATATATATATATATACACACACACACACACACACACACACACACACACACATACATACATACACACTTCAAAAAAATAAAGGGAACACTTAAACAACAGAATATAACTCCAAGTAAATCAAACTTCTGTGAAATCAAACTGTCCACTTAGGAAGCAACACTGATTGACAATCAATTTCACATGCTGTTGTGCAAATGGAATAGACAATAGATGGAAATTATTGACAACTATCAAGACACCCTCAATAAAGGAGTGGTTCTGCAGGTGGGGACCACCGACCACATCTCAGTACCAATGCTTTCTGGCTGATGTATTGGTCACTTTTGAATGTTGGTTGTGCTTTCACACTCGTGGTAGCATGAGATGGACTCTACAACCCACAGAAGATGCTCAGGTAGTGCAGCTCATCCAGGATGGCACATCAATGCGAGCTGTGGCAAGAAAGTTTGCTGTGTCTGTCAGCGTAGTGTCCAGAGGCTGGAGGCGCTACCAGGAGACAGGCCAGTACACCAGGAGATGTGGAGGGGGCCGTAGGAGGGCAACAACCCAGCAGCAGGACCGCTACCTCCGCCTTTGTGCAAGGAGGAACAGGAGGAGCACTGCCAGAGCCCTGCAAAATGACCTCCAGCAGGCCACAAATGTGCATGTGTCTGCACAAACGGTTAGAAACCGACTCCATGAGGGTGGTATGAGGGTCCGACGTCCACAGATGGGGGTTGTGCTCACAGCCCAACACCGTGCAGGATGCTTGGCATTTGCCACAGAACACCAGGATTGGCAAAGTCGCCACTGGCGCCCTGTGCTCTTCACAGATGAAAACAGGTTCACACTGAGCACATGTGACAGACGTGACAGAGTCTGGAGACGTCGTGGAGAGCGATCTGCTGCCTGCAATATCCTTCAGCATGACCGGTTTGGCAGTGGGTCAGTAATGGTGTGGGGTGGCATTTCTTTGGAGGGCCGCACAGCCCTCCATGTGCTTGCTAGAGGTAGCCTGACTACCATTAGGTACCAAGATGAGATCCTCAGAGCCCTTGTGAGACCATATGCTGGTGTGGTTGGACCTGGGTTCCTCCTAATGCAGGACAATGCCAGACCTCATGTGGCTGGAGTGTGTCAGCAGTTCCTGCAAGATGAAGGCATTGAAGCTATGGACTGGCCCGCCCGTTCCCCAGACCTGAATCCGATTGAGCACATCTGGGACATCATGTCTCGCTCAATCCACCAACGTCACGTTGCACCACAGACTGTCCAGGAGTTGGCAAATGCTTTAGTCCAGGTCTGGGAGGAGATCATACAGGAGACCATCCGCAACCTCATCAGGAGCATGCCCAGGCGTTATAGGGAGGTCATACAGGCACGTGGAGGCCACACACAATACTGAGCCTCATTTTGACTTGTTTTAAGGACATTACATTAAAGTTGGATCAGCCTGTAGTGTGTTTTTCCACTTTAATTTTGGGGTGACTCCAAATCCAGGCCTCCATTAGTTAATAAATTTGATTTCCATTGATGATTTTTGTGTGATTTTGTTGTCAGCACATTCAACTTTGTACAGAACAAAGTATTCAATGAGAATATTTCATTCATTCAGATCTAGGATGTGTTATTTGAGTGTTCCCTTTATTTTTTTGAGCAGTGTATATGTATAATATATATACACACACACACACACAGACAGTACAGACCAAAAGTTTGGACACACCTTCTCATTTCAAGAAATTTCTGTATTTTCATGACTATGAAAATTGTACATTCACACTGAAGGCATCAAAACTATGAATAAACACATGTGGAATTATATACCACATGTGTTCATCAAGAGAATGCCAAGAGTGTGCAAAGCAGTCATCAAAGCAAAAGGTGGATACTTTGAAGAACCTAGAATATAAGACATATTTTCAGTTGTTTCACACTTTTTTGTTAAGTATATAATTCCACATGTGTTAATTCATAGTTTTGATGCCTTCAGTGTGAATGTACAATTTTAAAAGTCATGAAAATACAGAAAAATCTTTAAATGAGAAGATGTGTCCAAACTTTTGGTCTGTACTGTATATACATACACATACTTACGTGCACCACAAAAGTCTATACAGTGATAGACAGAATTACACACATGCACACACAGTGGGTGAAATAAGTATTGAACACGTCACCAATTTTCTAAGTGAGGCTGGGTGCCCACGTAGCGTTTTTCAAGCGTTCATGCTGTGGAATTTCCGCAGCATAAACACTTGTGAAACGCTAGGTAATCCGCACCCCATGGTCCCCAAGGGGATTCCGCATGCTCTATGCACATGCTGCGGATTTTTCCGCAGCGTTTATGCTGCGTACAAAAATCCGCAGCAAGTCATTTAATTTTGCGGAAGCGCAGCGGATCTCCCGCCATTGACTTGCATTGAGACGCATAGAAACCGCGACTGTACATTTTTACAAGCAGCTTCTATGCGTCTCTATGTGCGGATGGTACCCAGTTCTGGAGGAGAGGAGACTCTCATCCAGACCTGGGTACCATTGTACCTGTAAAAAAAGAATAAAATAACAAATAAAGTTTATACTCACCTTTCCGAAGGCTTCTCTGAATGCCGGCATCGCTTGAGGACCTGCGGTGACGTCACAGTCATGTGACCGCAGGCCCTTCACCGCTCAGTCTCGCGATATACCGGCAGCCGGGAACCAGCCAGGAAGCAGCGCTGCAGCCACGCCGGGGCCTCGGGTGTGAGTATAGCTTTATTTGTTTTAATTTTTACGGTTCACACTATATAAATCCATGCTGTTTGCATGGATTTATACAGTCTAACCTAGTTGTCAAGCACTTTCCAAGTGATGCTATCGCCTGGAAAGCGCTTGTCAATCTGCATGCGGAAACGCATGTGAATCCGCATGTATTCTGCAGGAAAAACGCATGCACAATCTGCATGCGTTTTTTCTGCCAGGGAGATGCAGAAATTTTCTGCTTCATTTCTGCATCGTGGGCACATAGCCTAAATCTATTTCTAAAGGTGCTATTGACATGAAATTCTCATCAGATGTTGGTAACAACACATCCAAAGTAATCAAACCATAGATATCCATAAATTAAGTTATGTGTAATGATGAGAAATGACAGGGAAAAAGTATTTAACAAGCTTACTGAAATTTACTAAAAGTTTAACCGTCGTTTTAGTTTTTTATTTCATAAATCAATAGTACACATGAAAATAAGCAACTTTGGAATATATCTTATCTGAGAGATTTACTTCTATCTCTGCCAAAATTGATCAGTCATTACCAAAATGGAGAGTGAAGAGAGACTTTTCCCATTATGGATACAATTCTATGTAGACGGGGAAGAGGGAGGAGCTAGAGGCAGAGCCCCTCCCCTCCTATCTACATAGAATCTTATCAGCACCATCTGCCATCTTCTATCTCGGTAATAGGAAAGTCTGTTTTCACTGAATACAGATTTTACCTCAGAATTAAGAATTTTGATAATGATTGATCAATTTTAAAAGAACAAAGCAGATTTCTCTGAAAAGATATATTACACAGTTGCTTATTTTCATGTGTATTATTCTTTTATGAAATAAAAATTAAAAAAAAAGGTTACACTTTAAGGAATGCATTGAAGAATTACAGTTTTTGCCCTACTCCTAAAGATGGCCATAAGTAATGGAATCATTTTGGCCAATCCCAGCAACATAAGGAGGCATGTAAAATGCGTTCTCCTGACTCTCAGTTTGACTTCATGCCTGATCCTTTTTTAAACAGGGAAGATAAGCCACTGCTTTAGGTATGGTCAAGCCCCGTCACACTAAGCGAGATCGCTGCTGAGTCACAAGTTTTGTGACGCAACAGCGACCTCAGCAGCGATCTCGCTACGTTTGACACTTAGCAGCGACCAGGCCCCTGCTGTGAGATCGCTGGTCGTGTCGGAATGGTCTGGACATTTTTTGATCGTTGAGGTCCCGCTGGGTAGCATGCATCGGTGTGTTTGACACCTTACCAACGACCTCATTGGCGACTCAGAACTGAGAAGTCGTCCCTCATCGAGGTCTGAATCGTCAGAGTAGCTGTGAAGTTTCAGCGTCCCAACGACCACCGACATAGTTATACAGGTCACTACGGGTCGCCGTATCGTTGCTGCATCGTTGGGAAGATCTGACTGTTTGACATCTCACCAAAGACCACATAGCGACGCAGCAACGATCCGTGACAGGTCGTATCGTTGTCGGGATCACTGTAGCGTCGCTAAGTGTGACGGTACCTTTACATCCCCCCTTTATAACACATGCAAATTAAACAGAGATGAGCAAATACAGTGGTGTGAAAAAGGGTTTGCCCCCTTCCTGATTTCTTATTCTTTTGCAACACAAGTAAACACAAAATGCAGTTTTTAAATGAGGGTTTGTCACACAGGGCCCTGTAGGTTTGGATTTCTTTTTCTCTTAATAATTCTCTTAATAATAAAGACCTGCATTTTGTGTTTACTTGTGTTATCTTTGTCTAATATTTAAATTTATTTTGTGATCTGAAACATTTAAGTGTGACAAACATGCAAAAGAATAAGAAACCAGGAAGGGGCAAACATTTTTTTAGCTGTCAGAAATGAACAGCTTTCTTAGGGTATGTGCACGAGTGCATTTTTTTTTTTTTTTTTTTTTTTGAAGCATTGAAAAATTACAAGTTTTCAAAAGGAAACTGCTTCAGGAAGCACTATTTCTTTGGGCTATGTGCACACAACATCTATTTTCAGATGGATTCTGCCCAGAATCCTCTTGAAAACATGTTGCAAAAGTGACCCATAAAAAGAACATAATACACAGGAATGTCAAAATGACATTGCTACACATATGTGCTGTTTTATGTCACTTCTGTTAAATGCTTCAAAGTTCGGAAACCCTGAAGCGGTTAAAAGTGACACACTCATCCTTGACAGGGGTATAGGGTAAAAGACGCCAGCGAAGGAGCCGCAAGTACGAAGACGAAATCGCTTCATTTTCCTGAAGCAGCTTCACATGGGAGAACTCTGTGGCTCCGCCGGCCTCTATGTGAACATAGCCTTGTGGTTGTATTTAAGGACTTTTTCATCTCTTGAAACTTTCTTGAAGACTTTTTGAAGTGTTCTTGAGGAGTTTTTTTCAAGGGTTTTGATTGGACAGTGTAATTTGTAGCGAAATCCATCAGGAGACGCTTCAAAGAAGCTATTTTTTTCCACCTTTGTCAGGAGATTTTAAAACCTTAAGTGGAAAAAAAATGCTCAAAGTATTAAACATATGAAAAACCATATGGTTTTAGAATACAAATAAATAAGAAGAGTCTTTCGAGCAATTTTTCAGGAGTTTTATTTTTAGAGCAAAAAAAAAAAAAAAAAAAAAACCTTCTAAAAAAACTCAGAATGCACTTGCCTTATTAATGTGTATTGGTAGCCCAAGCCTAAAGTACAAAACGTGAAGCAGATTTAAGTAATGTAAAGACCTGTAAGAGGCTATGAGCACTTCTATATTCCAGATCTGATAAATAATATTTCTCTAATTATGATCCAAGCAAAAAAAAAAAAAAAATCCAGCACTTGGACTCCCGTATAAAATAAGAACAATAACATTTATTAGCACATCCAAAAAAATAGGTATTAAACTTCGCGCGTTTTGAACCAACGCGAATATGCGGTTCTTATCATGGCATCGTAGGTTTTAACCGCTTTACCCCTAATAGCAAATCTATAGCAAAATCCTGTATAACTATATCTTTGCATGGCTATATATCTATGGTTAAATTCCTAAAAAAAAAAAAAGTATATGGCAGGCTTAAGCTACATTTTGCCTAATTTTATAATAAATCTGAAAAGTTTGCTGCATTTAATCCCTTATTTGTTTCATACCGCATGTCCTTTTTAGTGAAGTTGTTAAACAATTACCGTATATACCGTAGTAATTTTAACTAGATTTCCTGAAATAAGATGAAGTGACATGAAACAGACAGTACAAAAGGCATTTCAGGGCAAAGAAAAAAAAGTTGTGAATTCAGAATCCAAAAAAAGGAAGCCAATAAAACAGAAAAAAAAAATGTGGCAAAAAAAGTTACCGGAAAGCAAATACTGGCTAGTACATTAGTCATCTAAAAACGTGCAAACACCCATGTATATAAAACACAGCTCGAGACACTGAACAAGCTGCTGTAAAAACATTACACGTACTGCCTTTTACCAGGTACTCGGCTGCGGATAGATCACCCACAGGTTTTAAAGAGGACCTTCACCACATTTTATCTTAAACTGTATACATCACTAATAAGGAGCAAAAGAGCTGATTACAATTTTTTTGTTTGATTTTCTCCACTCTTTTTCAGACACGGTCTTTTGAAGTTTAGGGCGCCCAACATGCAAATTTCCCCTTCAAGCAAAGGGGCATTAACAGAGTCTTCTCTGGAGGCAATTACTTTATCCCCTCTATGATGCAGCCCAATTAAAAGAAGGCAGCATCATACAGGGGAAAAAAAACTTCTTACAGAGAAGGATTAAAAAAAAAAAAAAAAAAAAAACATTTTCAGTATGATCTCGGGAAACTTGATGTTTCAGTTGACCATGCTGAGAACTCCTCACTTTCATCGCGTCCTGTCATTACAGCGTGGAGGAGGAGAGCTGTTGTGTGGGAGCTCCAGAGAGAAGAGCATCATGGTAGCAGTATTTGTCACAACACTGTGAACCTACTAAAGGTATGTGACAAATGCTGCTCCCATGATGCTCTTCGCTACGGCAATACAGCAGTTTTCCTCCTCCATGCTGTAATGACAGGAAGCAACAAGAGTGAGGCGCTGTCAAGTGAGATACATCAAGTCTCACCAGATGACGCTGAAAATGTCTGTTTTGACATTCTCCTTGGACATGGACTTTTTTTTTTTTTTTCGCCTTTTTGTGATTGGATAGCATGATAGAGGGGGGAAAAAAAATAAAAGTCCACAAACAAAAAATCTATGTTAACGCGCCCGTGGGTAAAGGGGGAATTTGCACCTTGGGTGCATTGAATTTCAAAAGCTTCTATTTCAGAAAAAAAAATGTTTTAAAAGGGAATCTGTCACCACGTTGGAGTTATCAGATGTCTACTATGGCCATACAGGGCATAGAAAACTAAATCTATACATAACTGTATGGCCCATAGTAGAGGTTTGATTGCAGAGAAAAGAGCTTTAATCAATTCTGACGTGCACTCTACTCCCCGACTTCCCGGGCAAGCACAAAGTGCCATTCACATAGAGCGCGCTTTGCTTCGTCCCAGCCCCGTCTGCCTGCAGGGTTCTATTGCGCAGGCACCGGGAAGTGACAGTGACTCCCCGGCGCCTGCGCAATAGAACCCTGCAACGCAGTGCACATAGAGACAAGGCCGGGATGAAGCAAAGCGCGCTCTATGTGAGCGGCGCTTTGCGCTGGCCCAGGAAGTCAGGGAGCACAGTGCACGTCACAGTGGAGGGGGGAATATAATAATTAAGCATATAAGCGGGGATTTGGGGGAATAATAAGCACATAGGCGGGGATTGCTTGGCTCCCCCGGACGCCAAGCCTGTACAAAATAGAATTGATTAATGCGCTTTTCTCTGCAATCAAACCTCTACTATGGGCCATACAGGTATGTAGATTTACTTTTCTATACCCTGTATGCCCATAGTAGAGGTCTGATAACTCCAAAGTGGTGACAGATTCCCTTTAATCAGCTTTTCAGTCTCTTTTTAGTGATATATCTAGTTTAAGATAAAAAAAAAGTTGGGAAAGATCCTTTTTAAGCAAGAGCGGTAGGACATTTATTCTACTTCATTTGGTACAGCGTCATGATATTATTTAGGCAACGCACACAAATTTTGGCAGTAGTATGGCATATAAATAGTAGAGGATCCCAACAGAGGGAGGAAGGCTAAAGTAAGACTTGTAAGGAAATGGAGTGTTAAAAGTTAAGTATGAAACAGCTACTGAAGGGTTACTCCCATCTCAGACTGAGATAGAAATAACTCTGTCCATGCATCAACCACTGAAGGTGGCACTATGGAAATGGCCGACAGTGGCCGAGCAGCAATATTTCTACCTCCTCCACTACTTTTACATTGATAACCTAGGTCCTCAATGTCTGATCGTCCGGGGTCCGACACCCAATAACCCCGCCGATCAGCTGTACTCTGTGTCAGCGACAGTGGCCTGCCGGAAGTACTCACTTGCCGAGCTGCTCCGCTTGTAATGGCCGGGGTTTGGTACTGCACATAAGCCTCCTATTCAAATCAATAGGAGGTGGCTGTGTAGTACCCTGCGGCGGCCACTACAAGTAGACAGAGCAGCATGGCAAGTGTGTACTTACAGCTGGCGGCCGCCGCCACTGATAACAGAAGATCACGGAGGTGGCGGATGTCGAACCCCAGCTGGTCAGACATTGATGACATATCCAAAGGATAGGTCATCCATGTAAACATAGTGGGCATTTTTTTTAATCCCATAAAGTAAATTTGAAAGGATGTACTTTGAGAAAAATCATACAATTTTTACAAGCCTGAAAAAAAAAAAGCCTCAAAATTTGCGTGTGATCGAGGCCTACACAAGCAATGGTTCCTGTTCAGAAGTGTGGAAGAATACATGCTGGTCTCCAAAGAATTTTACATAAGGGAAACGGTTGACAATCTTTTAAGTAAAAAAAAATAAATAAATGCATTATTGCACCATTGTCTGGCGAAAGTCAGGATATTCACGTGTACAATTTGTAAAAGCAGAAGACAAAGGGGTAAACGACAGAAAATTACCCGGTACATTCCCGCACATCACTTCAATGTAGCAAATAAAGTTTAATATACTTTCTGTACAGCTGATCCAGTAAAAGGGAATGAGCAATGCAGTCTTGGTTCACAGTTTCCAAAATGGAGCATATGAAAAGAGGTTGTGACACTCCGCTTGTATCCTTTTAGAATTGCAGTCCTTATGCACAGAGGAGACTAGAAACAGATGTGTCTACATCTGGCACCGCTCTTCCTCCTCCCACTATGTTACAAGAGCTCTATAAAGATGTAGCACTGGCTTAGTGATTGAGGAAATCTTCCATGACGGGAGATGTCAGAACGATGACTACAAGTCGTTCCTGGCTCATCTATCTAGGATTGTAAAAATAAACTTCAAAAAAATAAATACAGAAAAAAAATAAAAGCAAAATGACGCCGGAGTGCTTTTTATGGCAACCTCCCGGAATAGATTCCTTGTACTGCTCAGAAACTACGAAGGTGGAAAATGTCTTAATACCTCCCAAAATATTACATGAACAGATATTTTTGGAAAAACCATTAAAGCTGTTTATATTACTCATTTCCTTAAAGCTCTGAATGTACTTCGGTAAAGAATACGAGAAAAAATTGGTTTCATGCCCCAGGTGACTACCGGGCCACATTTGAGCATACAGATGGCTAGGTTTACACAAAGAATCCCTGGAACATTTTCTGCTATATACAGAAGATAGAAAGTTGACCTGATCATTTAGGCAGGGTGGGCCAACAATCTAATATGTATGGCGTGCCTTGACTGCTTGATGTTGTACAAAAGGATCATACATGTTGGATTTTACTATGACCAATCATTTTTTTTCCCAGCAGATATTACTCACGCCCCATTGAACCTAACTAGCGTTCTGGGCAAGTGGTATATATTTACGGTCGTGTCAGGAGGCAAGTCTGTTCGTCCAACAGCCCTCTCGCAGCTGAAGTCTTTCCGTTGTGCTATTTCAAGATCTAATGCACTGTATGAACAAGACTTTAGTAACATCCACCCTTATCAACTATGACAAAGTAATGGAAAACTGGTTAAACAGTAATGTAGTTATATACTGCTATTAGATTTCTCCCAGAGGAAGTGCAGTGGGGGTGAACGGTTCACATCTCCCCCCACCCATAAGACAGAATGGAGGGCCGTTCTGTAAGAGCACCCCTGTACAAGGATAGCCACAGCAGCCTGATTCCAGTTTTTATTTTTTCACAATGAAAGCAGTAATAGGTTTGGTTGCTATGGGTAACATCTAGTTTTTTTAACGACACCAGTTTTCACACACAAGGCCTGTTTTGCCAAATATGTAGGAAAGTAAGGAAATGTAACTGCACTTTCTCTAAGGCTGTGTGCCCACGATCCGGAGCTGCGTGTTATGCAACGTCAAACCTGCAGCATCCAGATGTTACAGCATAGTGATAGTGGGGCCGTAGCCTTAAAGGGAACCTGTCAACTCCAAAAATGCTATATACCTGCAGGTAAATAGCGTTTAAATCATGTTTTGCTTCGCTACTGTAAGGACTCGTTCACATGACTGTATTTTCAGTCCAATTGCTATTCATGAAAAAAACAGAAAGCACTTGGTCCAGTGTTATTCTTTGGGGCAGTGCAGATGAGCGATTATTTTTTTACTGATTGAATCTACAAGTGAAAAAAAAAGCATGCGGTAGTTTCTTCATAAATCGGATGAGACCATTCAAGTCTGAGTGTGTGAAAAAACTAAATCGGATGCCACACGGAGCCACTGTAAAGCATCCAATTTTTACGGATACATTGCAATTCTGTAACATAGGAAACTGTAAATGATTAATAGCGGCTGCTGTAAAAAAAATAATTATTTTATACACTGGTGTGAATCCACGGGGAGTGCGATTACAGCCGCGCTCACTGTGTATGGAGCAGTGACTCTTACAGCTCCCTGCACTGCCCAAATGACTGGAAGTAAGCGGCTATAGGGAGAATAGATTTTAGTTTTCTCCCTGTAGCCGCCTTTCCAGTTACATTGCCAAACATGATGTAAATGCTATATACTTGCAGGATGCCACTATGTCTGCAGGTGAATAGCATTTTTGGAGTAGACAGGTTCCCTTTAAATACAGTAACTTCTGGCTTTACAATTGATGACAAATGTGTGTGGTGGGAAAACAACAGTACATTTAATGGACTGCTCCCAGAAGGTAAGTGTCTGATGTCTGGGGTTTCATGCTATATCTTTTCAGCATCATTCACACATCCGTGTGAGATGTCTATGTGTATGATTTCGTTCTCAGACAGAAGGACCTACAGAGTTTAATTGAACCATACACACATCTGTTTTAAAAACGGATTCATGCGGCTCAGAGCTAATCCTATTCTAATACCGTTTTGCAGATCAGACTTGGACATTAATGTCTGTGTGGATCCAGGAGACACGGCTAAAACACAGAAGACATACCTTGTACTTCATTCGCATTTCATCCAATGTTAACTGATACATTGTTAACACTCAGTGGATAAAAAGAGTTCAGTCTGTCTGCCTCAGTGAACAAAATAAAAAATGGATGTGTAAAAAAAACAAAAAACAACACCTGAGAAAAAAAGTAATGGTCTGTTTCCCTCTTAGGACGCATTCAGACGTCCGTACAAATCGGACCGTAGAAATATAGGAAGCTGTCAAGCTCCGGTCGGGAGACCCGCAGACAATCGGTGCATTGCGGTCCCATCTCGGACACATTTGTACAAGCATCATCAGAGTTTTTTGATCCGATTTCCATCAGAGTTTATTCCGCGTGTCAGTTTTCACCATCAGTTTCATCAGTGATTTTCATGTATTAAAAAACAAATAAATTACAAAGCTTCTCCTATACATTGAGCTGTTAATCATGGACAGTGCATTGATGGCATCCAAGTGCTGTTAGTGATGGGCAAAGATCCGTAGCCCTGGATGATTTTCATCCGTGACGCTGATAAAAAAAACAGACATTTCTCTGTGATCTTTTTGCAGTCTGAAAAAAAAACATGGAACACGTGAACAGCCGCATAGACTATAATGAAAATCACGGATAAAACATGTAGATGAAAAAGGGATGTCTGAATCAGGCCAAAATGTTGCTTTTGTTTTTAAAGGGCTTATTAATGTTTTTCAAGGATGGAACCCATACCTATTAGTCCATGAGGCTGTTCACATGTTCCACACCAAATCACGGGGACTTGATCCAAATAACGGATTAAGTTTACTAATGCAGGGCTATGTGTCCGTGAAAAAAAAAAAAGAGAGACAGGACTCGGATGCCATCCGTGTGCAGTCCATTTTTCACCGACCGTGTGATGGAAGAAGCTTGAGAAACTGCCATCATTTTTTTCATATGAAAAAAACTGTTGAAACTCTGATGGTAAAAATTTACACTCTGACCAAATTCTGATGAAAATTTGATCAAATACGCTGATGAAACACAGACCATTTTATGCGTACAATTTAAATTCAATGATGGCTGAATGAGCCCAAAGAAATACGTGTACTAAGCTTCTTGCAAGTGAGCCAAAAATCAACACTTCTAACGATGGGCACTGCAACAGCACTCAAGTCGCTTTTTCTTTTTTTTTTCTTTTTTATAATGCAGTCATGCTCTTAAGAAATTAAAAGCGATTATCTAGGACTACTTAATTTTTTTTTACTATATACCTAAGAACTAACAGGGAGGTAGTTGCTAACTACCGACCTGTTTTACCAGCCGCCAGCTAAGAGCAGTCATGGACCGCTCCTCCTGGCGTTTCTGCTGCCTCATGTCAACAGAGAAGCTCTTTCTCTTCCGTGCTGCTCTGTTAACAAAGCATGACTGCCGACGTCATGCTGTTAGCCCGCTCCTTGCGATCAGCCGGTCATTGGCAGTCATGCCTGTCAGAGCAGCGTGGAAGAGAAGCTGCTGCTCGGTTGACATGACGTCAGCGGAAGCCGCAGAATCGCCGGCAGGAGCTGACTACTCTGTGCCCGCAGAGATCTTCGCTGGGCAGAACAGGCAGATAGTTAGCAACTACCTGCCTGTTAAATTCTTTATTACATTTTAAGAACTATTTCAGAAATAAATTCTCTTACAAGGAGTAGGGTTGTAGGGGGTATTGCAAAGACAGGAGATATTTTTCCTCAATTGAGTGTTTTTTAACCCAGGAGTACCTATAACTAGTCAAGGCAACCGGTTAATTATAGGGAACCTGGCTTCATGATTGTAGTCGGGTATATTTTTCTCTGAAACGCTGTAGGGTTTCAGAGTTCTTATAGTTAGAAGATCCAGCTGGGGACCAAAGCCAGAGACAAGACTAGATCAGCGCTACCCCGGCTAGATCTTCTATCTATATTTAGAAAATTTTAGAGAAAAATATATCTGGCTTCAACCATGCAGCCCGTTGTTTGGGCATCATTTATCAGCTGACAGGTTCCCTTTAAGAAAACACTTAGTGGCCTAATACTGCTACATTTTCTAAATCACATCTAATAACAATAGACGTCCCAAGTGTCCCCAACATCCCCCCTTAGAGCCCCCCATACACATTAAATGGCTATCAGCCAAACAGCTGTGTTTCATACACAGGAATGCTTGCTTGTCTGAGTGGTCTTGTGTTCTTTATGAGCGAGCCGCTGCCATACATGTCTGGCATCGGCTTATCTCAGGGAGAAAAAAGTATCAGGAGCCTAAAATCAGACATGATGGATCCCCAAGTCCTCCAACAATCAATTGTCCAGGGTTCCTATACATATTAGACCGTCGTCTGAACCAGTTGCCAACGGTGAGTTGGGCCAACATTAGTCTAATGTTTACGATGGGCTTGAAAGACCTGACTTTTTAGCAAAAGGTCGGGCTTCAACTTACAGTTTGCGGAATCCCAGCATAGACAGCGGGTTCCCCCAACCCTCCGCAGCCCTCCTTCATGTGAAACAGCGAGGGCTCACTCATTGCACTAATCCAACAGTACCAAGTCCTTTACTACTCTGGTACTGAATGGTAACCACTCTAAGGCTATGTTCACATGTCTAGTAGTGATCAGTTAGAACGGATTCAGAAGCAATCCGTTAACAAAAAAGTTGTGCAGACACAACTTTTTTTGTCCAGCTAAAAAGAAAACTGATTTCAACTGGATCCTTTTTTTAATTTTAGTCTATGGAAAACAGATCCATTAAATAGTCATCTGTTTTCTTCCATTTGAAACTGATCCAGTAAGAAAAAAACGGATCCTTTTTACATAAGAGAAAAACTGATGGCTAATTAATGGATCCACAGACTTCAATGTTAAAAAAACGGATCCAGTTAAAATCAGGTTTTTTTTAAGCTGGATAAAAAAGTTGTCTGCACTTTTGCTGCTGGATCCGTTCTAACGGATGATTACTGGACATGTGAACATAGCCTAATGGTACCATTCATTACCATTTACCATACCATTTTCTCTCTCTCGTTGGGTTCGTTCACATGAAAAATACGGACAGCACTCGGACCAATGCTAATCAATTAGGCACTGACTGCATCAGAATGTTAAAAAAAAAAAATCACAGCATGCACTAGTTTCTTTTGTAAATCGCATGACACTCACTCATTCAAGTCTATGGGTGCGTAGAAAAAAAGAATTGGCTGCCATATGGAGCCACACTGTAGCATCCGATTTTTATCAATACATTGCAAATCCATAACATCGGAAACTATAAATCGTCTTATAAATAATTAGTAGCTGCAGTAAAAAAACGGACTGCACACAGATAACAAGCGAGAAAAAAAATCCTCCCACATTTCTGGATGAAACTCTGAACGATTTTTTATACACTTGTGTAAACCTACCCTTATGGTGGAAAATTTCCACAGCAGAATTGACAGCAATTCAGTGGCAAATCCATATTATGAACATTTCCAATGGGGAAATATTCTGGATGTGCTAAAATCCAATGGTTAATTTTAAAGGATAGTGATGGGTTAACTGCGCTGCTGATGAAAAACTGAATGAAGGTTCTCGGAGACAGGATAGAAACCTGTGCAGTTTATTGTCAACGCGTTTCGAAATCCTCCAACTTCATAGGACAAGCCACAAGGTATTTGTGACTGGTCCTGAAAGAAGTCGGATCAGTTTGAAACGCGTTGACAATAAGCCGTGCAGCATTTTATCCTGTCTCCGAGAACCTTCATTCAGTTTTTCATCAGCAGCGCAGTTAACTCATCGTTATCCTTTCTAAACTGTTATATGGTTTTAAGGCTATGTGCCCACGATGCAGAAATGAAGCAGAAATTTTCCGGAGCGGTTTGTGCATGTCCTTGGCAGAAAAAAATGCATGCGGATTTTACACGCGTTTTTGATGTGTTTAAGCGTTTTTACTTGCGGATTTGCCATGATTTTTCCAGTGCATTGTATAGGCAAATCCACATGCAGAAATGCCCAAGAAGTGGTCATGCTGCATTTTTTTCCGCACAGAAAAAATCCTGACAATGTGCACAGAACTTGCAAAATGTCATAGGAGGTCATGGAATAAGGTATGCAATGCGTTTCTGCTGCATTTCCGCACGGAAAAAAAAAAATGCACAAAAAAACCGCACCAAATCTGTATCGTGTGCACATGGCCTTACTCGTGGGTCTGCAGCAGATGACACTGAGCTACATCAATTGTTGTGAACCACAACACCTTATCAGGTGAGCACCTCATCTCACCCTACTGTCTTCCATCACTGGATAAGACCATGTTGCGCTTTTATTGTTTCTCTACAAATCACAATGATTGTAGTAGCAGCATGTAGTCAGTCTCTGAAAGATATCTGAGAGATAAGTCTATTATAGGGAATAGGTAGGTTATATTTTGGGATGATAACAGATGAGGAACTTGAGTGAAGGCTGGCCATACCCGTTAGATGGTTCTAGGCTGAATGATGATTCGGCTGATCATTCGGACAACAGCCATGTCAGGCAACTCTTACATACACAGGAGCATTGGCTCGGCCAAGCATCGTGTTCTCTATGAAAACACCGTCGCCTGAAGTGTTCAATGTTGGCTTATCACTGGGCGAACAACATCGGAAATGCCTGATCGACATTTCCCCCGACCACCGGTCAGTCGTCAACCTCAGGCAGACTATCGACTGGACTTTTAAATATCGGCAGGTTTGGCTGACATTAGTCTAATGTGCATGTGGGCCTTCAAAGCCCCCTGTACACTTTAGATAGCTGTCAGCTAACACCCATCTCACCGGGATCTCCCATACACAGGAACATTCACCCAGCTGAGCGCTCCTGTGTTCTTTATGAGAGAGCTGCTGCCAGACTCCTCTGGCGATGGCTTTACTCTAGAAAACAATAGGATTGGCAGTCCGAAAATGGACATGCTGAATCATCATCATTTGTCTGGGGCTACCATACACAATAAACTGTTGGCCGAATCTGGAGATATCGGTGGGTTCAGCTGACAATAGTTTAATGTGTATGGGGTCCTTTAGTTTTTATCCTAACAAAATATCTGTAGGTGTAAAGGGCAACTTAGTCCAATTTCATCATCGGTAAGATTGGTCTTGTTTGGTCAGAAATATGTGTGCTGACCCTGATTAACAAGAATGAGAAAAAATCTATGCACAATATCAATCCCTTGTAATCATAAGAACTCAATAACTCCCCCTACATGGCCTAGATGTCATGACAAGAAGTAAAGCTGAAATATCTTCCCATACTGAAATCACCTGAAATAGAAAATATCCAAAATACAATGTCCTCCCGATGTCCTGACAGCAGGTGAATCAACATAATAAAAAAGGTGTCAAAATGAACCTATTACCATGTAGGACGCCTTTCTGCTGGTACTGCACAATATATAGTATTATGTACCCATAAAGCGCATATTGTGATTGTCTAAATACTGCGTCCCATATAAACAATGATGATGCTGGGACGTATCCTCCATGACTTGTCTGTACATACACTGCTTACATGGATGGCGGTGAGAGGGGACAGAAACGTGATGCAGGATATACAAGTGACTACTGGAGAGAAGACGTGATGACCTAATGGCAGTAATGAAGGCTACAGCGTACACAGGTATGATCACGACCTGGCAATACATACCTGATAGCATCACCAGAATTACAAGTGAATGACTGAAATGCGGCAATGACGTCTATAGTTTGCCTAAATATTTGCAGTACTCTCCATTTCATATTCCGCATATATTTGGATCTGGAGGTGGGATTCTTGGTTTACATTACTTTCAATCATAAGGACAAGACAAGTACATCAATCTATATTGCAAGCCTATGTATCTGCATATGTAAATATACACCCCTGCTTGTAGCAGTTGGTTCCTAACAGCTGCTTGTATTCACTAAAATTTACCAAGAAGGATACAAGCACCATAGAGCATTGCATGCAATATCTAGTGCACTGAAAACTCACATTGTGTCCATATGGTACTGATATCTATCTACTATATATATATATATATATATATATATATATATATATATATATATATATATATTATATTATACTATATACATACACGTATGTATCTGAACAGTGCACCCTGCACTGCAGGCATGACTCACGAGATCAGCACTTGATGGGTTGCAATTTAGAGAAAACTATGTGCGCTGATATCCGGTTCAGACAAAGATAGAGGTAGCGCGTCTTAATTAATCATTTGCAAAAAAAACTTCATTAGTGTGTGAGATGTGAGACTAGAGATAGATAGATATATATATATATATATATATATATATATATATATACACACTTACTATTATGTACTGTATCATACCTGCATGCAAGAACATATGTAGTGTACAATCATTACACACTTTCATACATATAGCCACGCACAATATAATGTATATACACACACGTATATATCTATAGGGAGAGATATTTATCTATACACACAGTATGTTCATACTATGATACATATACTGTATACCTAAACATATGAGCCCACACTATCATACATTTATTCTATATAGGCACACAAACCATACAAGTGTTCTATATATACAAACATACACACTATGGTATACGTCCATGTATTGTAACAGATAACCGCACATGTAGTACCATATAATCCACATATATCATACATACACTTCATATAACCACACAGAGCAAACCATCGTACATACACACCATATGACCAGACATACAGAATTATCATACATACTCTCCATACAACCACACATACAAAGCTAACATACATCTACCCCATAAGCACAAACTTGCATACACATGTTGCATATATAAACATACACACACACCATCATACATGTATCCACACATGCAGTATTATCTATAAAAGATCTCACAATCATGTCCTATGCTATATTTATAACCACACATACAGCACCATCATATATACCCGGTATAAAACAATTCAATATCATGCGTATTCTCTATAAAGGACACCACCATACACATAGTGTGAGTGTGTGTGTGTGTATAATAAGTAAATAAATTATATATATATACATATACACAGACACACACACACACGTCATATATACGCACACACTAACATACACACATACTATATACTACACACTGTATAGAAGCGCACACATGCAGCACTATATACCATACACACACACTGTATACAAGCACACATGCAGCGCTATATACCATACACACACACACACTGTATACAAGCACACATGCAGCACTATATACCATACACACACACACACTGTATACAAGCACACATGCAGCGCTATATACCATACACACACACTGTATACAAGCACACATGCAGCGCTATATACCATACACACACACACTGTATACAAGCACACATGCAGCACTATATACCATACACACACACTGTATACAAGCACACATACAGCACTATATACCATACACACACACTGTATAAAAGCACACATGCAGCACTATATACCATACACACACACTGTATAGAAGCACACACATGCAGCACTATATACCATACACACACTGTATAGAAGCGCACACATGCAGCACTATATACCATACACACACACTGTATACAAGCACACATGCAGCGCTATATACCATACACACTGTATACAAGCACACATGCAGCGCTATATACCATACACACACACACTGTATACAAGCACACATGCAGAACTATATACCATACACACACACTGTATACAAGCACACATGCAGCACTATATACCATACACACACACTGTATACAAGCACACATGCAGCACTATATACCATACACACACACTGTATACAAGCACACATGCAGCGCTATATACCATACACACTGTATACAAGCACACATGCAGCGCTATATACCATACACACACACACTGTATACAAGCACACATGCAGAACTATATACCATACACACACACTGTATACAAGCACACATGCAGCACTATATACCATACACACACACTGTATACAAGCACACATGCAGCACTATATACCATACACACACACTGTATACAAGCACACATGCAGCACTATATACCATACACACACACTGTATACAAGCACACATGCAGCGCTATATACCATACACACTGTATACAAGCACACATGCAGCGCTATATACCATACACACACACACACTGTATACAAGCACACATGCAGAACTATATACCATACACACACACTGTATACAAGCACACATGCAGCACTATATACCATACACACACACTGTATAGAAGCACACACATGCAGCACTATATACCATACACACACACTGTATACAAGCACACATGCAGCACTATATACCATACACACACACTGTATACAAGCACACATGCAGCGCTATATACCATACACACTGTATACAAGCACACATGCAGCGCTATATACCATACACACACACACACTGTATACAAGCACACATGCAGAACTATATACCATACACACACACTGTATACAAGCACACATGCAGCACTATATACCATACACACACACTGTATAGAAGCGCACACATGCAGCACTATATACCATACACACACACTGTATACAAGCACACATGCAGCGCTATATACCATACACACTGTATACAAGCACACATGCAGCGCTATATACCATACACACACACACACTGTATACAAGCACACATGCAGAACTATATACCATACACACACACTGTATACAAGCACACATGCAGCACTATATACCATACACACACACTGTATACAAGCACACATGCAGCGCTATATACCATACACACACACTGTATACAAGCACACACACAGCACTATATACCATACACACACATGCAGCACTATATACCATACACACACACTGTATACAAGCACACATGCAGCGCTATATACTATACACACACACTGTATACAAGCACACACACAGCACTATATACCATACACACACATGCAGCACTATATACCATACACACATGCAGCGCTATATACTATACACACACACTGTATACAAGCACACATGCAGCACTATATACCATACACACACACTGTATATAAGCACACACACAGCACTATATACCATACACACACACACTGTATACAAGCACACATGCAGCGCTATATACCATACACACACACACTGTATACAAGCACACATGCAGCACTATATACCATACACACACACACTGTATACAAGCACACATGCAGCACTATATACCATACACACACACACTGTATACAAGCACACATGCAGCACTATATACCATACACACACACACTGTATACAAGCACACATGCAGCACTATATACCATACACACACTGTATACAAGCACACATGCAGAACTATATACCATACACACACACACACACACTGTATACAAGCACACATGCAGCACTATATACCATACACACACACACTGTATACAAGTACACATGCAGCACTATATACCATACACACACACTGTATACAAGCACACATGCAGAACTATATACCATACACACACACTGTATACAAGCACACATGCAGCGCTATATACCATACACACACACTGTATACAAGCACACATACAGCACTATATACCATACACACACACTGTATACAAGCACACATGCAGAACTATATACCATACACACACACTGTATACAAGCACACATGCAGCACTATATACCATACACACACACACTGTATACAAGCACACATGCAGCACTATATACCATACACACACACACTGTATACAAGCACACATGCAGCACTATATACCATACACACACTGTATACAAGCACACATGCAGAACTATATACCATACACACACACACACACTGTATACAAGCACACATGCAGCACTATATACCATACACACACACACTGTATACAAGTACACATGCAGCACTATATACCATACACACACACTGTATACAAGCACACATGCAGAACTATATACCATACACACACACACTGTATACAAGCACACATGCAGCGCTATATACCATACACACACACTGTATACAAGCACACATACAGCACTATATACCATACACACACACTGTATACAAGCACACATGCAGAACTATATACCATACACACAGCACTATATACCATACACACACACACACTGTATATAAGCACACATACAGCACTATATACCATACACACACACACTGTATATAAGCACACATGCTGCACTATATACCATACACACACACACACTGTATACAAGCACACATACAGCACTATATACCATACACACACACTGTATACAAGCACACATGCAGAACTATATACCATACACACACACACTGTATATAAGCACACATACAGCACTATATACCATACACACACACACTGTATATAAGCACACATGCTGCACTATATACCATACACACACACACACAGCACTATATACCATATATACGCTCCATATAGCACTCACATGCTGGCCATATAACCAGGCTCGCAGCACTGCTCCTGGCTGGCAGCCTTCCTGTGCTGTCACTATGCCCAGTGTGTGCCAGGCTAGGCTGGCAGTCAGCTACACGTGTGCCCGTCAGTCTCACCTTCCAGCCCGCGGAGCTGTTGCTGTCCCCCTTGTCCTTGAAGTAGGGGACGGAGCGGACCATCCAGTCGTAGATCTGGGACAGGGTGAGCCTCTTGTCCGGGGAGCTCTCGATGGCCCTGGTGATGAGGTCTGCATAGGACATATTCCCCCAGGCATTCCTGCGGGACGAGCACTTCCTCGGCTGCCCGGCCGCCCCGCTGGCAGCGCTCCCTCCGGCCCCCAGCGCTGTGTGCACGGTGTCCACTCCACCGACCGGGGCGGCCAGCACCGTCATCGCCGCCACATCCCCGCCGCTCACCAGCAGCAGCGTCCCTCTCTCCCCGGAGTCTCCGGCTGCAGCTGCTGAAGCGGCGGACACTTCTTCATCGTCGTCGTCTTCCTCCGGGATAATGGACGAGTCCCCGCCGATGCCGGGCTTGGCCGGGCTGGCCTGAGAGTCCGGGCGCTGCAGGGGCCAGGTGCAGGAGCGGGGCCGGCTCTGCGGCTCGAAGTCGGGGTCTATGTCTACGTCCCGCTCCGGCGAGGCGAGGGGCAGAGCGTCTGCCATGCTGCCAGAAAGCAGAGGAGTTGCCAACGTGTGTGTGAGAGCTGTGCAGCGAGGAGGAGCGGGCAGAGCCTAGTGCTGCAGGGGCATCATGCGGGCGCTACACGGGCTCCATGTCTCCGTGCACTCTTTGTCCCAGGGTGCACACAGCAGCATACACCTCCCTCCGAGCCTATTGTACACATCCGTCCATGTGCAGCCCTGGCATCTGCACATCACCTCCCTGCTCCTGCCATCTTGCCAATTCCTCACACTGCTCCGTGGTGGTGAAGGTGCAGCAGGCACAGCTCTGCCAATGACCGAGGCAGCTGAGAATGCCTGCCAGCCTGCCACATTCCCCTCCTGGCTCTAGTGAGGGGCACACACAGGGAGCAGACAACCTAACCCTGGCAGCACTGCCCACTGGGAGGAGGCACAGCTGGGAGGAGAGCACGCAGCACACGCCCCCCCTGCTGCATTCCTGTGTACCGGCATAGGCTGCTCCTGTCCATGCATCAGTCATAGCCACACAGCACAGCATGTCACCTAGTGTGCCAGCACATCACCCACTGGGCCAGCACATCACCCACTGCGCCAGCACATCACCCACTGGGCCAGCACATCACTCACTGGGCCAGCACATCACCACTGCGCCAGCATATCACTCACTGGGCCAGAACATCACCACTGAGAAAGCACATCACTCACTGGGCCAGCACATCACCACTGGGCCTGCACATCACTCACTGGGCCAGCACATCACCCACTGGGCCAGCACATCATTCACTGGGCCAGCACATCACCACTGAGCCAGCACATCACCACTGGGCCAGCACATCACTCACTGGGCCAGCACATCACCACTGAGCCAGCACATCACCACTGGGCCAGCACATCACTCACTGGACCAGCACATCACCCACTGGGCCAGCACATCACCCACTGGGCCAGCACATCACCCACTGGACCAGCACATTATCACTGGGCCAGCACATCACCCACTGGGCCAGCAGGGGCATTTAGCAGACATTTCTTGTAGTCAGATTGGTTACAGCACAAATTGTCAGCTTGGCCCTTTATAGGACAATTGTGTTCTATCTGCCCATAGGAGGAGAGGTGAGTCCCCCCTGTGAGTGCCCCCCACATGAGCAGTACGTGGCACATTGCACCTAATTCAGTATTTGCAATGGCAGCACCTCACAATTTACCAACTTCCCATTTTATTATATAGAAGCATAGGTACATTTGTGAACGAAGCTCAGGTAATTCTGCATGTAGTACAGCGGGCATCCAGTAGAAATGGTGCTGGTGCCACCTCAATCCAACACGGTCTAAAATTGTTGGCATCTGCTAGAAATGTGTAAAACATGCGACAAATAATACACCTGAACTATTGTGAACATAGCACGGGTCTAGGCATTGTTGGCCATTTTCCCAGCACTTGTAAGTGTGCTTCCAAATTGTGTCCATTTGCAATATCTGTGCCCCCCGAAACACACCCATAGACCCCCCCCCCTATTCAAAAAGCACTTTTATTTGTTTGCCATGCGAAATAGTGCAACAGAGGAAAAATAAGTTACAGCACGGTATTTACAGCACGGTACACAATTTCTTACAAAGCCAATGGATGGCCAATTCTGGTACACATGTTCCACAGCCATGCCCACTTTTGTATGAGAAAAATAATGCTGTCAGTGCACTTGGTACTAGAATTGCCAATGGATTGGTTACTTTGAGACATGTTCAGAAATATAAGCACATTATTTTCTGCCATCAGATGGCTATATGTGTATAACAGCTATGTTACTGATATTTTATAATTTCTGCATCCTACATGAAAGCACAGACAATAGGAGTCATTAATCAATGTGAGTTGGGGTCACGTAGGGACAATAACTGTGGGTGGAAAAAAATAGTAAAATAAAAAAAAACTCAGTATAATTCATCAGCACTACCTTGCTCTCACAATCAGCACACCTATGAGGATAAAGCAAAAGGATAAAACAGTGAATAACAGACCCCTACATTTCAGGGAACCCATTCACATCCACCTTAAACATGGAGACATCATATATACAGTGGAGAAGATAAGTATTTGATACACTGCCGATTTTGCAAGTTTTCCCATTTATAAAGAATGAAGAGGTCTATAATTTTTATCGTAGGTACACTTCACCTGTGAGAGACAGAATGTAAAAATAAAAAACAGAAAATCACATTGTATGATTTTTACATAATACATTTAGATTTTATTGCATGAAATAAGTATTTGATCACCTACCAACCAGCAAGAATTCTGGCTCTCACAGACCTGTTAGTTTTTCTTTAAGAAGTCCTCCTACTCTGAACTCATTACCTGTATTAATTGTACCTGACAAAGGTCAGGAATCAGCCCAGAACTACACAAGAGGACCTGGCCAATGACCTGAAGAGAGCTGGGACTACAGTCTCAAACATTACCATTAGTAACACACTATGCCGTCATGGATTAAAATCCTGCAGGGCACCCAAGGTCCCCCTGTTCATGCCAGCACATGTCCAGGTCCGTTTGAAGTTCACCAATAACAATCTAGATGATCCAGAGGAGGCATGGGAGAAGGTCATGTGGTCAAATGAGACCAAAATATAACTTTTTGGTATCAACGCCACTCGCCGTGTTTGGAGGAAGAAGGATGAGTACAACCCCAAGAACACCGTCCCAACCATGAAGCATGGTGGGGGAGACATCATGCTTTGGGGGTGCTTTTCTGCAAAGGGGACAGGACGACTGCATCATATTGAAGGGAGGATGGATGGGGTCATGTATCGTGAGATTCTGGCCAACAACCTCCTTCCCTCAGTAAGAGCATTGAAGATTGGTCATGGCTGGGTCTTCCAGCATGACAATGACCTGAAACACACAGGTAGGGTAACTAAGGAGTGGCTCCGTAAGAAGCTTTTCAAGGTCCTGGAGTGGCCGAGCCAGTCTCCAAACCTGAACCCAATAGAAAATCTTTGGAGGGAGCAGGGGCGTACATAGGAATCATAGGGCCCCATAGCAGAAGTTCCAATTGCACCCCCCCCAAAAAAAAAGTAAATAATTGTCGGGGTCACAGAAGAGCAGATCTCACAACTTTCCAGCCTTTACATGGTAATTTTCCTCCTGCTGAAGTCCTAGATTCCTTTTTCATTGCCCCATAAAGTGTGATGCCAACAATGCCAACAAAAGTGTCCCCAAACACAGTATGATACCCCCATGGTGAATTCCTCCACATTCACAGTATAATGACCCTATTGTATCCCACCTCAACTCCCAAGGCAAAGTATGGTGACCCCAACACAGTATGATCCTCCAACTGTGACCCCCACACAGCCCTCCATGCAGTATAATGGGCCTACATACAATATAATGGCCCCACACCTCTCCACACTCCACAGAGTATAATGCACTCGCCATGGTCCTCCGTACAGTATAAGGCACTCACCATGGTCCTCCACACAGTATAATGCACTCGCCATGATCCTCCATACAGTATAATGCACTCGCCATGATCCTCCATACAGTATAATGCACTCACCATGGTCCTCCACTCAGTATAATGCACTCACCATGGTCCTCCACTCAGTATAATGCACTCGTCATGGTCCTCCACACAGTATAAGACACTCGCCATGGTCCTCCACACAGTATAATGCACTCGCCATGGTCCTCCACACAGTATAAGACACTCGCCATGGTCCTTCACACAGTATAAGACACTCGCCATGGTCCTCAACACACTATAAGACACTAGCCATGGTCCTCAACACACTATAATGCACTCGTCATGGTCCTCCACACAGTATAATGCACTCGCCATGGTCCTCCACGCAGTATAATGCACTCGCCATGGTCCTCCACGCAGTATAATGAACTCCCCATGGTCCTCCACTCAGTATAATGCTCTCCCAATGGTCCTGTATTCAGTATAATGCACTCGCCATGGTCCTCCACACAGTATAATGCACTCGCCATGGTCCTCCACGCGGTATAAGACACTCGCCATGGTCCTCCACACGGTATAAGACACTCGTCATGGTCATCCACACGGTATAAGACACTCGGCATGGTCCTCAACACAGTATAAGACACTCGCCATGGTCCTCAACACACTATAATGCACTCGCCATGGTCATCCACACAGTATAATGCACTCGCCATGGTCCTCCACGCAGTATAATGCACTCGCCATAGTCCTCCACGCAGTATAATGTTCTCCCCATGGTCCTGTATTCAGTATAATGCACTCGCCATGGTCCTCCACACAGTATAATGCACTCGCCATGGTCCTACACACGGTATAAGACACTCGCCATGGTCCTCCACACGGTATAAGACACTCGTCATGGTCCTCCACACGGTATAAGACACTCGTCATGGTCCTCAGCGCAGTATAAGACACTCGCCATGGTCCTCCACAAAGTATAATGCACTCGCCATGGTCGTCTACGCAGTATAATGCTCACTCCATGGTCCTGTATGCATTATAATGCATTTGCCATGGTCCTCCACACAGTATAATGAACTCCCCATGGTCCTCCACACAGTATAATGCACTCGCCATTGTCGTCTACGCAGTATAATGCTCTCTCCATGGTCCTGTATGCATTATAATGCATTCGCTATGGTCCTTCACACAGTATAATGAACTCCCCATGGTCCTCCACGCAGTATAATGCACTCCCAATGGACATGCACACACACACAGTACGCAGACATGCACATACAGTATGCAGACATGCGCACACACACAGTACGCAGACATGCACGCACATAGTACGCAGACATGCACACACACGGTACGCAGACATGCACGCACATAGTACGCAGACATGCACACACACGGTACGCAGACGTGCACGCATATGATACGCAGACATGCACGCACTTGGTACGCAGACATGCACGCACACGGTAAGCAGACATGCACGCACACGGTAAGCAGACATGCACGCACATGGTAAGCAGATATGCACATGGTACACAGATATGCACATACACAAACAGATACACAGATAAGTACACATACAGACATACGTACATATTTGAACACATTCTTAAAAACACATAAAACAGACATAAATATATATATACACAGTCATACACACTGACATACACACAAGACACATTAGAAATATATTTAATATGGGGATTGGGGAATCTGGCGACAAGCCTCTCTCACCTGCCCCTTGGCCTGTGTCCGGTCCAGCTGTGCAGGGCTGCCGGCTTGTCTGATGGCCATCATAGACCCTGGAACATCAGAGGGGCCTACTCGCCATTGGGGCCCACACCGCTTCCCCAGCATCTCCGCAGGGAGGTGCTCCTGCTCCACCGGCGCTGCTTAATTGACGGCACTTCATCAGGGCCCCCCTCGGGGCCTCCCTTCATCAGGGCCCCCTTCAGGGCCTCCCTTCGTCAGTGCCCCCCTCGGGGCCTCCCTTCATCAGTGCCCCCCTCGGGGCCTTCCTTCATCAGGGCCTCCCTTCATCAGGACCCCTTCTTCATCGGGGCCCCCTTCCTGCATCCCCCACTCTGCTGCTTGATTGCCGCCGCTGCCCCCCTGGCACTGTTTTCAGGCATGGCCGCGCGCAGTGCACTGTGCGGCTGTGTCTGCTAGTAATGACACAATTAAAGGCGCAGTGTCGCCCCTGCTGTGTCATTACTACAATACACAGCTGCACAGCGCACTGCGCATGGCCATGCCTGAAGACAGTGCTGGTGGGCGGCTGCGGCAATCAAGCAGCTGAGCGGGGAGTGCAGGAGGGGGCAACTGCTATGGGGCCCCCCCAGCTCACGGGCCCCATAGCAGTCGCGTGGCCTGCCGCCATTGGCAGTACGCCATTGGGAGGGAGCTGAAACTGAATGTTGCCCAGCGACAGCCCCAAAACCTGAAAGATCTGGAGAAGATCTGTATGGAGGAGTGGGCCAAAATCCCTGCTGCAGTGTGTGCAAACTTGTTCAAGAACTACAGGAAACAAAGGTTTCTGTACCAAATATTAAATTCTGTTTTTCTATTGTATCAAATACTTTTTTCATGCAATAAAATTTAAATTAATTATGTAAAAATCATACAATGTGATTTTCTGGATTTTTTTTTTAGATTCTGTCACAGTTGAAGTGTACCTACAATAAAAATTACAGACCTCTCCATTCTTCGTAGGTGGGAAAACTTGCAAAATCAGCAGTGTATCAAATACTTATTTTCCCCACTGTATATCAATAAGATGTGGCACATGGATGATGGGGGCTATCCTGCTTTTTGATCTGTGTATTAGAGAATAAATAGCCTGGTCACACTGACTCCCTTTATGTGAAAGAACAATAGAATAACATGTAGGGCACTGGAATCAGCATTCATCACATCTTTTTCTGTAAAATTCCAGTCTTTCTTCCAAACTTTTAGCCTTTTATCAAACCCGACCCTTTTTAATATATATCTATAACAGTCCTTGTTCTACTCAGTACTTTTCCTTTGAAATAAGTCTTGAACAGTCCTTGTCATGCTCTTTCTGTGCTTCACTCCATAGTAATTTTACTGACCTGCCTCAGTCCCCAGATTCACAAAACATTGGAGAATTAGCTGGCTCAGTAGCTAGGACAATTGGAATAAAGCAAATACACACGCCAACAATGTCATGTGCAAAACAAATGAAAATGTAAAAAAAAAATAACCAGGAATCATTAGCTGATTGTCATGAAATCTTCTACACTATGTCCTAATATTGCTAGTGACGTGGGGCTGTGCAGGGCACCATGCTGCACATTTCATGGAGGAATAGCCCTTTATAGGATTGCTTCATTGAAGCCATGGAGTTGGCATGTTTTAGCAAGTGGATGAAAGTAAATACTGAGTCTATTATGATGCCAAGATATCGGGTTTGCATTTTAGAAGTGATGGTAGTGCTGCACATTGTGATAGAGATATCAGATTCTATCCAGGAGAAGAGAAATTTTGTAGTAGAGTTGGTTATCAACAGCAAAGAAATGAAGATGAATACCAAACCTTCTGATGACATTGGTTTGGACTTTTTAAATAGATAACTGTCATCAAATTAGTGTAGAATGCTAGCGGCCCTCCATACACTATAGTTAACAGAACCAGCTGATATTGACCATCAAGTGTGTATGGAGGGCGGCGGGGGGGGGGGGGGGGGGCTCCCAAATCTTCAAAGGATGTTGAGGGAGATAAGGGTTTCACAGTCTGAGTTCAAAAGTTTAAAAGACACGGACTGACTGGCGGGACAACAAGATCGCCAATCGGTAAAGTTTTAATGATCAGGGGTCGTTCGAATGCCTGTTTACACATACAGACCAAAGCAAACGATGCACACTGAGCAGTCTATACTAGATCGCTCACGGCGCTTAGGCTGCCATGATTCTCGACAGTGCAAGTCCTGTTTACACAGGACGATGCACTGCCGAGAACCATGATCTTTTGTGCTGCACAAAAGATCATTTCACTGGATGAATGAGCATTTTGCTCGTTCAACGGGTAATTGGCAGCCTGTCTACATAGCAAGATTATCTCCGCGAGATAAGATAGACATGTTAAACAGCAGATTTGACCTCTCTATTCATTGAAAACGCATGGACTTTTGGGCAAATCCCAATATTAGTATGTATGGTAGTCGAAAAAATGTTGTATTCTACCAAAAGCAATCTCGTGTATGACCAATATCAGTGACCTAGACAGATAGGACAGGTGGAGAGGAAGCAAGGCTTATAGTTGTGCAGGAGTAGTCAAACAAAGAGGCGTATCTAGGGGGAAGCAGGCGGGCATGTGCCCCTGGCGCAGCGGGCATGGCTGCGCAGTCGGGCCGCCTAATGCGGCGGTCCAATGTGTCTTCCCTAGCAGCTGCATTCTCCGGCCCCTGGACTGAGAGTCGGCAGTTCTCTGAGCCGTCTGTCAAGCTGACTGCCGGCTCAGAGAAACTGCAGCGCGCCGGCTCCCAGTGTTCAATTGTACTCGCGTCTGAAAGAGGCGCACATTGGTGGAAAGTGCTCTGTGCTCCAGAGCTGAAGACACCGAAGATGTAATGGAGGTGAAGATTTATTGTGGAGGGGGATTTACTATGGGGGGTGATTTATGGTATGGCTGGGGGGAGATTTACTGTGGGGATGATTTATGGTATGGCTGGGGGGAGATTTACTATGGGGGGTGATTTATGGTATGGCTGGGGGGAGATTTACTATGGGGGAGATTTACTATGGGAGGTGATTTATGGAGGTGATTTATGGAGTCATTTATGGAGGTCTGAATTATGATTTATGGAGGTGATTTATGGTACAATGGCTGGGGGGAGATTTACTATGGGGGAGATTTACTATGGGGTGATTTATGGAGGTGATTTATGGAGTCATTTATGGAGGTCTGAATTATGATTTATGGAGGTGATTTATGGTACAATGGCTGGGGGGAGATTTACTATGGGGGAGATTTACTATGGGAGGTGATTTATGGAGGTGATTTATGGAGTCATTTATGGAGGTCTGAATTATGATTTATGGAGGTGATTTATGGTACAATGGCTGGGGGGAGATTTACTATGGGGGAGATTTACTATGGAGGGTCATTTAATGTATAGCTGGGGGACATTTACTATGGGGGGTGATTTATGGTATGGCTGGGAGAGATTTACTATGGGGGGAGATTTACTATGGGAGGTGATTTATGGTATGGCTGGAGGAGATTTACTATTGGGGGTGGTGATTTATAGTATGGCTAGGGGGAGATTTATTGTATGGCTGGAGGAGATTTATTGTATGGCTGGGGAGGAGATTTTGTGTGGGGAGAGTGGTGGGGGAGATCTTTTGTGTGGGTGATAAGTGCGGACACAGAATGGGGAGGATGGGTGTGTACCCAATATGGGGAGCGAAGGAAAGGAGGGGAATATATGTGGACATAGTATGGGGAGCGAGGGTGATGTGATGTGTGCAGACACAGTATGGGAATTGGGGGGGGATGTGTGAGGGGGTAAATATATGAGGAGACAGTATGGCTAGCAGGGGGATGTGAGAGAAGACAGTATGATGAGGGGAGGGGGAAATGTGTGAGGAGACAGTATGGGGGGATAAAAGTGTGAGAGGGCACAGAATAGAGACTGAGTAGTGTGGGGGGTTGGCATGGGGGGGCAGTGTAAGGCCACAGCCAGGAGGGGACAGTAACCCAAGGAGGTGGAGTGTGATGAGGGGTCACAGTATAGAGACTGGGCCCTATAGTGGGGACACAGTGTGAAGAGGAGGCCCAGTATGGTAAGGAGAGGACAGTGTGCAGAGCATGTACCATAAGAGAGACAGTGTGGGGGTCATATTTTGTGCAGGGAATATAGTGAAGGGCAATTATTTATTCAGGGGCTCAGTGTAGAGCAAATATTTTTACTCAGGAGCATTATAATGACACTGTTATCTTTAAGGTCATCGTGTGGGGATGTGCTGCAGAAGACCGGAGAAGATGGAAGTCTGCAGAAACAAGGTGTGGATGAGAAAAGTCATCATGGCGTTTGGACAAGATGAAGAAGAAAAGAAAGAGAACGACTTCAGAGACAACGTCATCTATCAGGTACCTGGATGTAAATGTTATTTGTGATACTAACTAATTCTCAAGTTTTTATTCGTTAGGAGCATTAAAGGGGTTATCCAAGTTTGTGATGAGTCTGCAGTCATTCTATGTGACTGCAGATTTCTGAATTCTCACAATGCACATTGCACGCTGTCAGGATTCTCTCGTGCCAGTGATTTGCATACATGCGGTCACATGCCGACTAGATATGCGTGGCCTCACTCAATGACAATGAATTAAGCGAGATCGGATACGTCTAGTCGGAATGTGGCCAGAAGTATACAAATCGCATACTTGTGCTCACATGGCGGTCCACTCTTGCCACCGGCAAGCGAGAATCCTAAAAGTGTGCAGTGCATGCGCTGTGAGAATTCAGAAGCCTGAAGACACAGAGTGACTGCAGATTTTATTCCCAAACCTGGACAAGCCCTTTAATTATAAAATTAAGCCCTGTAGCCAGTCCTAATAGTGTGTAATATCCTTACTGTCAGGATTCAGCTCTGTTTGCTGGTTCCAGCAGTCATCACATGGCCACTTCACTCATATGCGATTTTCAAACTTATGGTCATGTGACGACGAGTTTTTCTTCCTGCTTCTCTCAATGTTTCATTGAACACAGAGAGAATTAGGCAGAGCAACTTGTCGGCCGGTGATTAAGTGTGCAAGCCGCATATGTGCTTGGGAGTGAGGGGGGGGCGCCAAATTGAATTTTTGCCCCGGGTGCCAGAAGACCTAGATACACCTCTGGTCAAACATATGGATAAAAAAAGCAAGACAATATAGCGTCTTTGAAGCCAAGGAAGCTAAAGGTGCTAATTGGGAAGTTATGTTCTACATACACAATATAAACAGGTGTAGAAAAATAAGTATGTGTAAAGTGTAGCGTCGGCGTCCCTGCCTCCTGCTAGGCAGGGACGCTGTTCCCCTCACCTCTCTGCTTCGTGCCCGGCGGCTTCCTCCCGCTCTGCTTGCAGCGCCAGCTCTCCCCCGGTCACTGTGCTTAGGGCGCGTGCGCGCGCGCTCCCCCTCTCTTAAAGGGGCCGCGCGCGTCGCCCTAAGGAGTCCCTGGCCAATGGCCGGAGGATCCCTCCATATATAAGGCACCTCCTCCAAAATGGAGGTGTCCGAGCAATGTTGTTGCACTGTTCACTACTCTGCTTCAGCCCTCAGGTCCCGTTGCCTGTTACCTGCCAGTTACCTGCCAGTTACCTGCCAGTCTCCTGCCAGTTTGCTGCCTGATTCCTGCCTGTCATCCGCTTTCCTGCTTGCTAGCCTGAGGTCCGACGGTCTGCCTTCCGACACCTGTCAGTCTGTCTATGGACCAGCTTGCCCGCTCACCTGCTACCTGCCTGTTAGCCTACCTGGAGGCTCCGCCGTCACGTGCTGTGACCACCTGCCAGTCCAGAGACTCTTGCCCGCTTGCCTGGAAGCGCTCATCTGCTACCTGCCTGTTAGCCTACCTGGAGGCTCCGTCGTCACGTGCCGTGACCACCTGCCAGTCCAGAGACTCTTGCCCGCTCACCTGGGAGCGCTCATCTGCTACCTGCCTGTTAGCCTACCTGGAGGCTCCGCCGTCACATGCTGTGACCACCTGCTTATCCTGAGACTCTCGCCTGCTCACCTGGGAGCACTCATCTGCCATCTGCCTGCTAGCCTACCTGGAGGCTCAGCCGTCACAGGTTGTACCTGCCCGTTTACCCAGAGACTGCCCCGGTCACTTGCCGTGACCTCCTGCCCGTTTACCCAGAGACTGCCCCGGTCACTTGCCGTGACCTCCTGCCCATTTACCCAGAGACTGTCCCGGTCACTTGCTGTGACCTCCTGCCCGTTTACCCAGAGACTGTCCCGGTCACTTGCTGTGACCTCCTGCCCGTTTACCCAGAGACTGTCCCGGTCACTTGCCGTGACCTCCTGCCCGTTTGCCCAGAGACTGTCCCGGTCACTTGCCGTGACCTCCTGCCCGTTTGCCCAGAGACTGTCCCGGTCACCTGCTGTGACTGCCTGCCTGTCTTCCCTTGTCGCCACCCGCTTCCTTACAAGGACTGCCCCCTTGTATAAGTTGCTCAGAGGTTCCGCCTCCCAGACCCGTTACAGTTTGCTCGGACCATGGAACCCGGTGGCACCCAAGCTCCCTCGCTCTCGGACCTTTGTCATGAACTGTCCCGACAGAGGTCCCAACAGGAGTCCATCCTGGGTCACCTGCGGAATGTCAATACTCGCCTGGACACTTTGACTCCACCAGCAACCACCAATACCATAGTATCCTGCTCTGGAATCCGGCTTTCTGCACCTCCTCGCTTCGGAGGCGACTCCGCTCAAGCTCGGGGCTTCATTAACCAGTGCACCCTGCACTTTGAACACCAGTCCCACCAGTTTAATTCCGACCGGGCCAAAGTAGCCTTCATCATGTCTCATCTCACGGGAGAGGCACTGGCTTGGCTAAATCCTCTATGGGAGAGAGGAGACCCTCTGGTGTCCGACCTGCCAGCCTTTCTCATGGCTTTCCGGAAGGTCTTCGACGAACCCGGACGGAGGACCTCATCTGCCTCATCTCTGCTACGCCTCCGTCAAGGGAGTCTCACCGTGGGCCAATATGCCATACGGTTCCGTACCCTTGCTTCGGAGCTGGCCTGGGATAACGACGCCCTGGTGTCCGTCTTCTGGGAGGGTCTGTCCGGCCGTATTAAAGATGAACTCGCCGGTCGGGACATTCCTACCACTCTCGACGACTTCATTACACTTGCCACCCGGATTGACATCCGGTTCCAGGAGCGCGCTAGGGAGGTCACCCGTGAGAGGAGGATTCCACGTCTAGTCCCTACCTCCCAGAGACCCGTCACTCTCCAGGCACACTCACCTGAGCCTATACAGGTCGACCAGACCAAGATGGTCAAGACCCGTCAAGACTTACGTCGTGCCGAGGGGAGCTGTTTCTACTGTGGCAGTAAGGAGCACCGGATCCGTTCCTGTTATGTTCTGCTACCAGAGCTAAGGAAAGAGAGGAGATCTGTCCCTACGATAGAACTCAGCTTAATCCCTACGATGTAACAGGGGACCTGATCCTGCGATCAGACCTGCTAAAGTCCTAAGCTAGTCTGTACGGAGACCTATAGATGTGGGGAAGGAATCCCTACAAGTACTAAGGACTGGGAGGAAAATGGGACACCTCCTAACAGAAATAGTAGCAGACAGACGAACAAACAAAATATATAGAACATAGAGGTCCGTAGACCAAGCAAACTAACAGAGTTAGATACAGGGCACAGGCTAGCTAGAAAGTAGTTAAACAATGAAGTCCAGCAAAGCCAGAAGGGCGGAGCAGGATTAAATAGGCCAACAAGGTCATGTGACCAGCAAAGGAAAAAAAAACTAAGAACAAGGTTCTAACAGTACCCCCCCTTCTAAGAGGATCCTCCGGATCCCCTAGGACCAGACTTATCAGGAAATCTCCTGTGAAATGCTCTGATAAGTCTGGACGCGGAAACATCATCCGACCTCACCCAAGAGTTATCCTCGGGTCCGAAACCTTTCCAGGCCACAAGATACTGCAAACTACCTCTATACTGTCTAGAGTTAAGGATGCGAGAAATTTCATATTTCCCGTCCTCCACCACCGGAGGAACAGAGGCAGAGGCGTCACAATCCGATACAACAGCTTTTTTCAACAGAGAGACATGAAATACCGGATTAATTCTCCAGGAGGTAGGAACCTCCAACCTAACAGCAGATTGGTTGACAACCTGAAGCACCTTAAAGGGCCCTACAAACTTGGGACCCAATTTCTTAGAAGGAATCCTCAACCGCAGATTCCTAGAGGACAACCAAACCATGTCACCAACAGCGAACAAAACCTCCTGTCGTTTCCTATCAAAGTAGTCTTTAGATTTTCTGTTGGCCTCCTGAAGATTACCACGCACATCCGTCCAAACTCTCTCCAAATCACCGGAAAAATTCTCCTCCTCAGGCACGGCAGATCCCAACTTGGAGAACGACCCAAACGACGGATGTCTCCCAGAACAACAAAAAAAAGGCGAACAACCAGCAGAAGAAGATGTATGATTGTTCAGAGCAAATTCAGCAAGTGGCAGAAACTCAGACCACCCCTCTTGATTGTCTGCCACAAAACAACGCAAGAACTGCTCAACATCCTGGTTTTTCCTTTCTGTCTGGCCATTAGATTCAGGATGATATCCGGACGAGAACGACAAATGAACTCCCAACCTGTCACAAAAGGCACGCCAAAAACGAGCCACGAACTGAGGACCTCTATCAGAAACAATGTCAGTAGGAACGCCATGAAGTCTGACAATTTCCTTGACAAAGGCCTTAGCGAGAGTTTTAGCGCAGGGCAGTTTGACGAAGGGAACCAAGTGACACATCTTGCTAAAACGGTCCACGACCACCCAGATGACAGTAAAACCCTCAGAGGGGGGAAGGTCAGTTATAAAGTCCATAGCCAAATGTGTCCAAGGAGCACTGGGAACCTCCAAAGGACAAAGCAACCCCGCAGCAGGAGTATGTGAGGACTTAGATCTAGCACAAATAGTACATTGGCGCACCCACTTAATGACTTCCTTCTGCCATCCAGGCCACCAAAAACTGCGACCCACCAGTCTCTTGGTCTCAGAGATTCCGGGATGACCTGCCAACCGAGATTCGTGACACTCAACAAATAAATCTCTCCTAAAGGTCCCAGGCACAAACAACCTCCCATGAGGAGTGTTAGATGGGGCATTCTCCTGTGCTTTAAGAATCTCATCTTCCAAAACGGAGTCCAAAGCAGCTATCACAACACCTTCTTGTAAAATGTTATCCTCTTTCTCAGCACCGACTATGGGAGAAAAACTGCGAGACAAGGCATCCGCCTTAACATTCTTAGTACCAGGGATGTAAGTAACGGAGAAATTAAACCGCGAGAAAAACAGTGCCCACCTAGCCTGACGGGCATTCAGGCGCTTGGCAGCATCAAGATATATCAGATTTTTATGATCCGTAAGAACCTGAACGGGAAATTCCGCACCTTCCAAGAAGTGGCGCCAGTGTTCAAATGCGAGTTTAATAGCCAATAATTCCCGATTAATAATATCGTAATTCAGTTCAGTCTCCGAAAATTTTTTTGAAAAAAAGGCACAGGGATGTAATCCATCCCCGTTATCCTGAGACAATACTGCGCCAACCCCCACAGAGGAAGCATCAACCTCAACCAAAAACGGCTTAGTCACATCAGGCTGCAAAAGGATGGGAGCAGAGGTGAACCTCTCTTTGAGATACACAAAAGCTTCAATGGCCTCAGAAGACCACTGAACCGCATCAGCACCTTTCCTGGTGAGATCGGTCAGAGGTTTGACAATACTAGAAAAATTTTTTATGAATTTTCTGTAATAATTGGCGAAACCCAAAAACCTCTGTATCGATTTCAAACCAATAGGCCTAGGCCATTCCTGTACAGCTTGAACTTTAACCGGGTCCATCTCAAAACCTTCGCTGGAGATAATGTAGCCCAAAAAACTAATTCTCTGTACAGCGAACTCACATTTCTCCAGCTTAGCAAAAAGCGAATTGTCCATTAACAACTGTAATACCTCACGTACGCTCCGCCAATGAGACTCCAGATCCGGCGAATAAATCAAAATGTCATCCAAATACACAACCACATTTTTGCCGATCAAAGGTCTAAGGATGTCATTAATAAGATTCTGAAAAAATGCAGGAGCATTAGTAAGACCAAAAGGCATAACCAGATTCTCAAAATGACCCACAGGAGTGTTAAAAGCAGTCTTCCATTCGTCACCCTCCTTCATGCGCAACAGATTGTATGCCCCCTTAAGGTCAATTTTAGAGAACCACTTGGCCCCCATTAACTGGTTAAACAGATCAGGAATCAATGGCAGTGGGTAAGGATTGTGTACAGTAATTTTGTTAATCTCACGAAAATCCAGACAAGGACGTAAACCGCCGTCCTTTTTTTTTACAAAAAAAAATCCAACCGCCACAGGAGACTTAGAGGACCTAATGTGACCGGCGGCCAAACTTGTCTGTATGCATTCCTCCAAAGCCTTTCTCTCAGGAATAGTAAGGTTAAATAAACGACTTTTAGGAAGAGTCGCTCCAGGGACAAATTCAATAGAACAATCATAGTCTCTATGGGGAGGCAAAACCTGAGATTCCTTCTCAGAAAAAACTCTCCAAAAATCCTGAATAGGAACAGGCAATTCTCCCCTATCCAAAGCTGCAATACGCCCGTTACAACACTTGTCATAACATTTATGGCTCCAGGATTTAATTTCACTGGTAGACCAATCCAGTACAGGATTGTGAAATTTTAACCAGGGCAATCCCAATATTACTGGAGAAGGCAAGTTATTCAACACTACCAAATCCAATTTCTCATGGTGAACACCATTAATAGTGAGAGGAAATTCACAGACCTTGAGAGTAATATTCTTCAAAGGGGAACCATCCACAGAGACCACAGCAATGGGGGATGATAAAGGTTCGGGTTTTAAATTGAGTCTTTCCAAGAATCCCCCATCAATTACATTCAGAGTAGACCCACAGTCAACAAACACCCGAAATTCCATTAATTTTTCCTGAGCAATCGTGGAAGCAGCTAAAAATACACCCTTGGAATTTAAACAGGCAATACGGGCATGACTGACCATTTTTTTTTCTTTCTTGATACGAAGCTCACAGTCTTTAATCAAATGACCAGATTTTCCGCAATAGAAACACAAGCCTTCAGAAAATCTGCGATCTTTTTCTTGAGAGCGAGGTGCCATCGCTCCAATCTCCATCGATTCACCACTGTTAGTACACACATTCTCATAACCAGAAACTGACATAGCAGAGGATTTGCTCTCATTAACCCGTGCACGCAGTCTCCTATCCACCCGTATAGCTAATTGCATAGCCTGTTGCAAATCTTCAGGTGTAGGATAAGCAATTAGCAGGTCTTTAACCCTTTCACTGAGCCCAGCAAGAAATAGACTTTTCAGAGCAGAATCGTTCCACCCTGTTTGAGTAGACCATCGACGGAAATGAGTACAATATTTTTCCACATTACCTGATCCCTGTCTCAAACGTCTTAACTCAGTCTCAGCTGATGCGACACGGTCAGGATCATCATATAATAGTCCCAAAGCAGAAAAAAAACTATCCACTGATCTGAAGCATGTATCACTAGGTTGCAAAGAAAAGGCCCACTCCTGAGGCTCTTTGCGCAAAAGTGACATTATAAACCCTATGCGCTGGGAATCATCCCCAGAGGACTTGGGTCTCAAACGAAAATACAATAAGCAAGCATTTTTAAATGAAAAAAATTCTCGGTGTTCACCAAAAAATAAATCCGGCAAACGTACCTTAGGCTCCAAGAAATGTGCTCCAGGACAGTTACTCACGTGCTGACGGAGCTCAGTCACCTCCAAAGAGAGTCCCTGCAGGTGTTTAGCCAAATCCAGAACCGACACCATGATGGAACAGAAAAAAAAATCTTTCCTTAGAGCATTTGCTGGGCTGGACTTACTGTTATGTTCTGCTACCAGAGCTAAGGAAAGAGAGGAGATCTGTCCCTACGATAGAACTCAGCTTAATCCCTACGATGTAACAGGGGACCTGATCCTGCGATCAGACCTGCTAAAGTCCTAAGCTAGTCTGTACGGAGACCTATAGATGTGGGGAAGGAATCCCTACAAGTACTAAGGACTGGGAGGAAAATGGGACACCTCCTAACAGAAATAGTAGCAGACAGACGAACAAACAAAATATATAGAACATAGAGGTCCGTAGACCAAGCAAACTAACAGAGTTAGATACAGGGCACAGGCTAGCTAGAAAGTAGTTAAACAATGAAGTCCAGCAAAGCCAGAAGGGCGGAGCAGGATTAAATAGGCCAACAAGGTCATGTGACCAGCAAAGGAAAAAAAAACTAAGAACAAGGTTCTAACAGTTCCTGCCCTGAGAGGTCGGGAAACGCCTGTGTCTAGGATCGCTCAGAGAGGTCGCCCTAGACAAAAGTAAACCCTCTCCATCCCTGTTGCTGTCTGTTTCTATCTTCTGCGGAGAGAACCGCTATTTTGAACTGGCTCAACTTGACTCTGGAGCTGCTGGAAATCTCATCTCTCAATCCCTGGTAGAAAAATACCACATTCCCACCAAACCTCTGGCCGTACCTTTATCTGTCGCCGCCGTGGATGGGGGCCTCTTACCACATCCCATCCAACTCATCACCGAATCTCTGACTCTACAGGTGGGAATGCTGCATTCTGAGAGCATCTCCTTTCATGTTCTGCCTGGACTCTCTCACGCACTATTGCTTGGCCTGCCTTGGCTCCAGAAACATGCACCCGTGCTTGACTGGCAGACCGGAGAGGTCCTTCGCTGGGGACAGGACTGCCATAAGACTTGTCTAGTTCCCGTTCGTCCTGCCCGTACTTCTCCTACCCCAGCCAATCTGCCCGGTCTTCCGGTTCCCTATTGGTCTTATGCGGATGTCTTCAATAAAAAAGAAGCAGAGACTTTACCTCCTCATAGACCATACGACTGCCCAATCGACCTGATGCCCGGCTCTACTCCTCCCCGTGGGCGAATCTACCCTTTGTCCGCTGCTGAAACCCGGTCCATGTCTGAATATATTGAGGAGAACCTGGCCCGGGGATTTATCCGGAAATCTACCTCCCCGGCGGGAGTAGGCTTCTTCTTTGTCAAAAAGAAGGACGGCTCACTCCGTCCATGTATAGACTATAGAGGCCTAAACCAGATTACTGTGAAGAATAAATACCCCCTTCCGCTTATTCCTGAATTATTTGACCGTCTGAGGGGGGCTAGAATCTTCACCAAACTGGATCTCCGTGGGGCGTATAACCTGGTCCGTATCCGTCAGGGGGATGAGTGGAAGACGGCATTCAATACCCGGGACGGCCACTATGAGTACCTTGTGATACCCTTCGGTCTCTGTAACGCTCCTACCGTCTTTCAAGAGTTGGTCAATGACATCTTCCGTGATCTTCTCTACTCCTGCGTGGTGGTGTACCTGGACGATGTCTTGGTCTTCTCTCTGGATCTTCCTACTCACCGGAGGGACGTTCGTCAGGTCCTGCTCAGGCTCAGGCAGAACCACCTCTACGCTAAATATGAGAAGTGCATCTTTGAGCAGACCTCTCTTCCATTTCTGGGCTACATAATCTCTCAGACAGGTCTACAAATGGATCCTGAGAAACTGTCTGCCATCCAGAAGTGGCCCCGACCAGAGGGGTTGAAGGCTATTCAGCGGTTCCTGGGCTTCGCCAACTATTACCGCCTGTTCATACCGCACTTCTTTTCCCGGACCGCCCCTATCTCTGCTCTCACCCGTAAAGGTACGAACCCCAGAGAATGGCCGCCCGAAGCAGAGGAGGCATTTCTTTCCTTAAAACAGGCCTTCCTCTCCGCCTCGGTGCTGCATCGTCCGGACGGCAACAAACAATTCTTCCTAGAAGTTGACGCCTCCTCCTCCGGAGCTGGGGCGGTACTTACACAAAAATCTTCTTCCGGAAGAAAGGTAACCTGCGGCTTTTTCTCCAAACTTTTCTCCTCTTCTGAGCGCAATTATTCTATAGGAGACCGAGAATTGTTGGCCATTAAGATGGCACTGGAGGAGTGGCCTTACCTGCTCGAGGGGGCTCTCCACCCGGTAATAATTTACACTGACCACAAGAACTTGGCATATCTCCAGAGCTCCCAGAGACTTAACCCTCGCCAAGCCTGGTGGTCTTTGTTTTTTGCCCGCTTTGATTTCATTCTTCATTTTCGTCCGGCTGACAAAAACATCAAAGCTGACGCCCTGTCCCGATCCTTTCTGGTGTCTAATCTTGAGGAGGAGCCTAAACACATCATCGATCCCACCAGAGTAATGCAGGTAGCCCCCGTGGGCCTAAATCGTCTCCCTCCCGGTAAGACGTTCGTAACGGAGTCCGATCGGGAGAAGATTCTACACTGGGGTCACTCGTCTAAGCTAGCTGGGCACGCCGGTCAGAAAAAGACCCTCCAGCTTATTACCCGGCACTACTGGTGGCCTACACTGCACAAGGATGTAATTGACTTTGTTTCTGCTTGTGTGTCCTGCGCCCGCAACAAAGTTCCGAGACACCTGCCTGCCGGCCGCCTTCTTCCTCTGCCTGTGCCTGCTGCCCCGTGGCAACATATAGCTATGGACTTCATAACAGATCTCCCCGTCTCTGCCGGTTGTACGGTCATTTGGGTGGTCGCTGACCGCTTTTCCAAAATGGCTCATTTTATTCCCCTGCCAGGCCTCCCGTCTGCTCCCGAGCTAGCTAAAGACTTTATCCGCCACGTCTTCCGTCTCCATGGTCTGCCTCTCCACATCGTGTCGGATCGTGGGGTTCAGTTTACCTCACGCTTCTGGAGAGCCACATGTAAACTGCTCGACGTCACCCTGGATTTCTCCTCCGCTTACCACCCACAGTCCAATGGTCAAGTGGAGCGGATCAATCAGAATTTGACCAGTTACCTCCGGCACTTCGTTAATGCCCACCATTCAGACTGGGTGGATCTCCTACCATGGGCCGAGTTCTCTTACAACAATCACGAGAGCAAATCTTCTTCTAAATCCCCGTTTTTTGTAGTCTTCGGTCAGCATCCTCGGATCCCTTTTCCTGTCTCCACCTCTGTGGACAACCCGGCCGCGGAATCTCTCGTTAGCAAATTTTCCTCCATTTGGGAGAGTACCCGATCCGCACTCCTTTAGTCGAGTCGTCCGAGCGGATGAAGAGACACGCCGACAAAAAACGCCTGGATCCTCCACAATTCAGTCCCGGAGATAAAGTCTGGCTCTCATCCAAATATGTCCGGCTCAAGATTCCTTCCTATAAGTTAGGGCCTTGGTTCATCGGCCCACTAGAGGTTATCAAACAGATCAACCCGGTGGCCTATAAATTGAAACTTCCGGCCAACTTACGGATCCCTAACTCCTTCCATGTATCTCTTCTCAAACCCGTGGTACTTAACTCCTTTTCCAAGTCTACAAGTACGCCTCCTGCTCCGGTTTCTGCTGAAGACGAGTTTGAGGTAGAGAAAACATTCTGGCCACCAAAAGGGTAAGAGGAAAGACCTTTTTTCTAGTGGATTGGAAGGGGTTTGGTCCTGAGGAGAGAACATGGGAGCCCCGGGAGAACATCCATACCCCTCTCATCCTTGCTAAATTTCTGTCTGGCCTAAAAAAGGGGGGGGCCTAAAGGGGGGGTACTGTAGCATCGGCATCCCTGCTTCCTGCTAGGCAGGGACGCTGTTCCCCTCACCTCTCTGCTCCGTGCCCGGCGGCTTCCTCCCGCTCTGCTTGCAGCGCCCGCTCTCCCCCGGTCACTGTGCTTAGGGCGCGTGAGCGCGCGCTCCCCCTCTCTTAAAGGGGCCGCGCGCGTCGCCCTAAGGAGTCCCCGGCCAATGGCCGGAGGATCCCTCCATATATAAGGCACCTCCTCCAAAATGGAGGTGTCCGAGCAATGTTGTTGCACTGTTCACTACTCTGCTTCAGCCCTCAGGTCCCGTTGCCTGTTACCTGCCAGTTACCTGCCAGTTACCTGCCAGTCTCCTGCCAGTTTGCTGCCTGATTCCTGCCTGTCATCCGCTTTCCTGCTTGCTAGCCTGAGGTCCGACGGTCTGCCTTCCGACACCTGTCAGTCTGTCTATGGACCAGCTTGCCCGCTCACCTGGGAGCGCTCACCTGCTACCTGCCTGTTAGCCTACCTGGAGGCTCCGCCGTCACGTGCTGTGACCACCTGCCAGTCCAGAGACTCTTGCCCGCTCGCCTGGAAGCGCTCATCTGCTACCTGCCTGTTAGCCTACCTGGAGGCTCCGTCGTCACGTGCCGTGACCACCTGCCAGTCCAGAGACTCTTGCCCGCTCACCTGGGAGCGCTCATCTGCTACCTGCCTGTTAGCCTACCTGGAGGCTCCGCCGTCACATGCTGTGACCACCTGCTTATCCTGAGACTCTCGCCTGCTCACCTGGAAGCACTCATCTGCCATCTGCCTGCTAGCCTACCTGGAGGCTCAGCCGTCACAGGTTGTACCTGCCCGTTTACCCAGAGACTGCCCCGGTCACTTGCCATGACCTCCTGCCCGTTTACCCAGAGACTGCCCCGGTCACTTGCCGTGACCTCCTGCCCGTTTACCCAGAGACTGTCCCGGTCACTTGCTGTGACCTCCTGCCCGTTTACCCAGAGACTGTCCCGGTCACTTGCTGTAACCTCCTGCCCGTTTACCCAGAGACTGTCCCGGTCACTTGCCGTGACCTCCTGCCCGTTTGCCCAGAGACTGTCCCGGTCACCTGCTGTGACTGCCTGCCTGTCTTCCCTGGTCGCCACCCGCTTCCTTACAAGGACTGCCCCCTTGTATAAGTTGCTCAGAGGTTCCGCCTCCCAGACCCGTTACATAAAGCTTATCACATCAGATAGCAAAAAATCTGTCAAGGATAACAGCAGGGAGAATTGTGCAGATCCCACCACTGCCACCAGTTTGTCAGGGAGAACACCGGAGAGATCACGCAGATCCCACCGCTGCCACCAGTTTGTCAAGGGACGTAACTCCACTGCTTTCAATTGTCAGGACAATTACTCAATTGACTGATGAGTGATAGACGAGGCCGCGGCTGCTTCCACTACAAAGCTGGTTATTGGGGAACTCACAGTGAGCATATTGTGCATACTCCTCCAATTCCAATGCATGGAATATATATATATATATATATATATATATATATATATATATATATATCCCGATACGATTATTGCCAACTCCACAATAACAAAAGGAACTACTAGCTGCTACAGGCCGATTGGACACCTATTACAGCTAGCGTATTGCTTTAGGGGTTCGGTTTACAGAGCAAGAGGAACAGAGCTATTAAATTTTATATATTTAATCTGGAAAAGTAGGCAGTGTTTATAAAAAATATACAAAGAGGTTGCAAAATGGGAACAAAGCAATATAATATATACAATTACATAGAATAAAGAGGAATAATGAAAGAGAAGCACAAAACCTGATGTTGCAGGAATGGCTCTTATCTTCATGGAGGGAAGAACTTTGATTGAGAAAAATGGAACAGTTTCACAGGGAACTGTGTCTTCCAGAAATGAACAATGACAGACTCCCAACCTCTGATATTTATTAAACCAAGGTTACGCCCACAAACCTCCCCTTGGTGAGCTCATATGGGGGCTGGTTGTAGGATGTGCTAGGTCTTTTAGAAGTTTATGAGATCCCCAACTTTTAGGATATCTTCAACCCTGGAGGTCCCAGGTGGGATATATTGTCTTCATTTTTCCTATCACAATTTTACCTTTCTATAGAGATGAAACATGGTATGGATAACATCATTTATCGGGCCGATATTAAGTTGGAGGGGATAGAATGGCCTTATGGTGCTGTGAGTGAATGCGTTATGTTGGTCCCTTCGCTACGACACTGACAATATCTCCCATAAATATCAGATCGATGCCAACCCCAATATTCATCACTGACCACTAGCTCCAGAAAGTCTGCGATCATTACTTTGAACAGAGGTAGCTCTTGCCTTAGAAGTATACTTGACTGCCTCAGAGTAAACAAATCTGAGTCTTGGTGGCTGGTTCTCAGAGCAGTTCTCTGCTATAATTACCCGTTCACTGCAGGTTCAATGGAGGTTGAATTGTCAGATATTTCTGAGTTGCCCAGTTATAATTAATCCAATATGTTCAATGTGAGGGTGATATGTCCCCTCTCTGGAGATGTCTTTATGGATTTTAATTTTTCTCTACGACAGAATCCATTAGAGAGTTAAGGTCCAATTAGATAGGCCCATAATTGAATAACGAGCACCCGTAGAAACGTTTGTTCACAAATGACAGTCTGCCTAAATAAGCTGGCAACCATCTAACAAACAGACAAAATGCTCGTTGGTCAGCTGCGATGATTCTTAAAGTTCACCTGTCAGCAGGATTGTGTTTAGTAAACCACATACACTGTCAGGTGGGCGACATTACACCTGACAGTGTAATACCTTTGTTGATTAAATCCATTCAGTGGTTCTTTTATAATCTTTATTTTCATTTTTTACATAATGAGATGCTCTTGCTTTGGGGCGGCCTTTGGGGAGGGGCTTTATCTGGTGCTCTGCTTGTTTATTCAGCTGTATGGCTTCTGACAGGTCACTGTGCCTTCAGTGACCTGCCTACTATTTTAAATACTGCCTGTGTAATCCTGTTAGAAATCAAGAAATATACATGCTGCAATATGGCCCCCGCCGCCCGAGCATGCGCAGTAGAATCTCTTGTTTGCCGAGAGATGCTACTGTGCAAGCTCAGCCGGTGGTGCCATATTGCTGCAGGCAAATTTCTTTTTCCTCCAGCAAAATGGCGCCCGCGCAGTAGCATCTATCCCTTGCCGATAGGTGCTACTGCGCAAGCGCCGCTAGCAGAGCCATTTTGCAGGAGGGAAAAGAAATTTGGCTGCAGCAATACGGCACCGCCGGCTGCGCTTGCGCAGTAGCATCTCTCGGCAAACAAGAGATTCTACTGCGCATGCGCGGGCGGTGGGGCCATTGTGCTGCATGTAAATTTCTTGATTTCTATCAGGATTACACAGACAGTATTTAAAATAGTAGGCAGATCGCTGAAGGCACAGTGACCTGCCAGAAGCCATACAGCTGAATAAACAAGCAGAGCACCAGATAAAGCCCCTCCCCAAAGGCCGCCCCGAAGCACGAGCATATCATTATCTTCAAACTGAAAGTAAAGATTACACAAGAACCAAGCCACGGATTTCATCAACAAAGGTATCATTTTAATCAGCGTAATGTTGCCCACCTGACAGTGTATGTGGTTTACTAAGCACAATCCTGCTGACAGGTGCGCTTTAAGAAAGCTAGTTCTCTATGTCATTTAAAAAGAGTACCTGCCACCAGTCTGGGGCTGCCCTTTTTATTTAAGAAAAGAGTGGGCAGCATGAGACTGTTGAATTTTCTAAATAATACATATTGACAAAAGAGGTCCCAAGTGTTCATAAAATCCCCCTAAACCATCCAGGTTGTGGAATTCCGACATGAATAGCAGGGATCCTGCAGCCCTCTGTGGCCCTCTTTGCTGTAAAAATGTAATTTGTAAGAGCTTGCTCTTTGTACTAAACCAGCACTGTTGCATACTTTACTAAGCTGTTACCGAACAGTAACATTAATAGAGCGGTTACCATCCTGTAACCAAATAAAATCCCCATACCCATTAGACTAATGTTGGTCGAACCAACTGATATTGACGGGTTCAGCCAACGGTTTAATGTGGATGGAGGCGTCAGCCAACTGATGGTCGGGGGAGATGATGATTGTGCATGTCTGATTTCGGACTGTCGATTGCGTTGTTCTCCCGGAGATAATCCGCTGTCCGACGGACCGGACTTAACGTTGGATAGAAAATTGGGTCTTTTAGGAGGACATTAGAGACAGTTTGGTTAATAGGTGTTATTATGCAAATTGCCTCTTCAGAGAAAAAGAGGACTTGTACTCTATAGCGCCACCTATTGGAGCAGCAATCCTACAAGTCACAATCAACCCTTTAACGAGTCGTGCAATATGACTTAGGATAAAAGCCAAATCAGAATCTCAATTTGCAGACACGGTGTTTCGGGCTGTTGGCCCTCGTCAGTGCAAAGTATGAGAACTGATTTGGATAGATGAGCGGCTCTGGACTTAGGTCTAAGGGTAACGTTTCTCCTTAGGTGTTATTAGAAAAATTTAGCAGTCTAACGCTGTCCACTTTTTTTATTAGCCACTCTTCAAGCACCTTGCTTGGCTACTTGGCCAAGCCAAACATTCGACACCTCACTAAAGTATAACTCTACACAGTATATTTACACCATGTTAACAAGCTTTGATATAATCCCTTTCACAACAGTAACAACTGCCCGTCAAGTAGGAATATGGTCAAACATTGCTTGGCAGCTTGCACTGAGCCCCCCCAGCATATACCGTTACACTTTTCAGACAGATCTTTAAGCAAGGATCTGTTTTTACATTATGAAACAGTGCTGATCCTAAGCAAACTTAATAGGGGCTACCATGTGTTGTAGAAAGTTATGCCGTCTGAAGGTCTGGACAAGTTAGTACTTATCCAATGGTCTGTACAGACAAGTGGTGACATGTCCAAGAGACACAATCAAGTCATAGCATTTCTACAACTATGCAGACGTCTGTTTGTTATGCAATGTGTCACTAAGGCAGGGAAGAAATGTTCTAAGCTTCACACCGGTGAAAGAAAAAAAATCAGTTTCATGTTAGAAACAATGGAAATTGAGTTTATGTTCTGTCTAATACTAGTATTCCAAGATGCCACTAGATCCTTACATTAGCCTCAAGTGAGCGTACACACTGACAGACACAAATACACACACATTAATCAACTATAACATTAAAACCACTGGCAAGTGACGTGAATAGCAACTGATCCTATCACAATAGCACCTGCCAAGGGGTTGGAAATATTAGGCATCAAGTGAAAAGTCAGTTCTTATAACTAATGTGCTGGAAGCAGGAAAAATGGAAAGATCTGAGTGACTGTCACCAGGGGCCCTCATTGTGATAGCTAGAATGGTGTGTATTGGTTAGTACCTACCAAAAGTTGCCCAAGAAAGGACAATCAATGAATCGGTTACAAGGTATTGGCACCCAAGGCTCATTGATGCGCTTGTGGAGCAAAGGCTAGCCAATCTAGTCCAATCTTACATAGGACCTAATGTAGCAAATATTGCTGATAAAGTCAATGTTGGTTATGATAGAAAAGTTTCAGAACACAGTGCATGCCAACTTTCTGTATATGGGGCTGCATATATGGCCATATACTTTCTGTCTATATGGCTATGTCAGAGTGCTCATGTATACTACGGGTACATGAGTGTCAAAACTGAACCATGGAGCAATGGAAGTAGGTAATCTGGTCTGATGAAACATATTTTCTTTTACATAGATATGTGTGTGTGTGTGTGCGCGCGCGTATATGAATCAACTTAAGGATCAGATGGCACCAGGATCCATTATATGAAAAATACAGTACAAGTGTATATGTTAACAGTGTGTGTTACATTTCCACTTGGACCTGCTCTTAAATTGTTTGCTTCTGTCATCATGCACCGCCATATTCATTCTGTGAGCGGCGATGGTGATGGAGAAGACATCATGACCAGAAGCTTTTGGCAGCGAAGGCTATTTCCAGCCAGAGATAATTGGTTTCCTGGGACCAGTAGTGTTGTCCAATCTGGCAGTATGGGTGTGTGTGCTTTCTAACCTGAGTAATCTGCTGCTGCTGTGGTCAATAGGTGACACCACACCAAACTAAAACTCACAGCATACTGCTGGGAGTTGACAGTTATAGAGTATACTTGCTTTGGTTCACGCCTGTTATTCAGCTCTTGTTCAGCCTGTTTAATTCAAATTTCTGACCTCAACCTATGTTTAGACTATCCTTCTGTCTGCTGATTCTGTTCTTGTCCCTGACTTTGTGGTATTGACGTAGCATTCTGAAAACCCTTTGCCAGATTACTCTACCGGCCAGCAGCTGCAACGAGGACCCAACCCATGCGTCCCTGTGTATGTCCAGATCGTTGTAGAGGACTTAAAGGGTGGAGGCCAGAGCACCCTCTGGGATCTGCTAGATGGAGTGGGAGGCGCAAAGCCTATCCATGGAAGACCTATTAAGAGCTGACAGTCTTCTATTGACAGTTCTTCATGACAGTGTGATGCTCTGGGCAGTGCTTGATTGGTAACCTTGCATTCTTGTAGCTATTTCTTTGAAATGTACCATCCAGCATTGCATTGATGTAGACCATGTACACTGCTCAAAAAAATAAAGGGAACACTCAAATAACACATCCTAGATCTGAGGCTATGTGCCCACGATGCAGAAATGCTCTGGATTTTTTCCTGAGCGTTTCTGCATCTCCCTGGCAGAAAAAACGCATGCAGATTGTACATGTGGATTGTACATGCGGATTGTATATGTGGATTGTACATGCGTTTTTCCTGCCAGGGACAAGTGGAAGTGAAGCGTTCTTCACATGCATTTCCGCATGCGGGTTGGCAAGTGCTTTCCAAGCGATTTTAGCATCACTTGGAAAGTGCTTGACAACTTGGTCACACTATATAAATCCATGCAAACGGCATGGATTTATATAGTGTGACCGAAAGAATGGTAAAAAATAAAAACTAAATATTATACTTACCTTCTGATGGCCCCCGGTGTCTTTATCCGATGCGTCCTGGCTTGCCGGCAGCTCGCTGTAAACTAAAGGACTTGTCGACGTCAGCGGTCGCGTGACCCGTCACATGACTAAATGACGTCATGGCAGGTCCTTGAGTTCACCGCGAGCTGCCGGCAAGCCGAGACAAGAATACCGGGGGCCATCAGAAGGTAAGTATAATGTATATATTTTATTTTATTCTTTTTTTTACAGGTATTATGGTACCCGGTTCCGGAGGAAAGTCTCCTCTTCTCCAAACCCGGGTACCATCCGCACATTGAAATGCATGGAATCCGAATGTACAGATCCAGTGATGCGGAATCCAAGCATTCCAATGCAAGTCAATGGCGGCGAAAACACCGCGGTTACGCAAAATAATTGGTAGTGCTGTGTATTTTTCCACAATGATAATCCGCAGCGGAAATTTCCGCAGCATGTGCACATGCGGATTATCATTGGGGAACATGGCAGACCTTCTACCAAGCGTTTTTTAAGCATTTCTGCAGCGGAATTGCTGCTGCGGAAACGCTTAAAAAAGCATAGTGGGCACACAGCCTTAATGAATGAAATATTCTCATTGAATACTTTGTTCTGTACAAAGTTGAATGTGCTGACAACAAAATCACACAAAAATCATCAATGGAAATCAAATTTATTAACCAATGGAGACCTGGATTTGGAGTCACCCCGAAAAATTAAAGTGGAAAAACACACTACAGGCTGATCCAACTTTGATGTAATGTCCTTAAAACAAGTCAAAATGAGTCTCAGTATTGTGTGTGGCCTCCACGTGCCTGTATGACCTCCCTACAACGCCTGGGCATGCTCCTGATTAGGTTGCGGATGGTCTCCTGTGGTATCTCCTCCAGGATGGCACATCAATGCGAACTGTGGCAAGAAGGTTTGCTGTGTCTGTCAGCGTAGTGTCCAGAGGCTGGAGGCGCTACCAGGAGACAAGCCAGTACACCATGAGACGTGGAGGGGGCTGTAGGAGGGCAACAACCCAGCAGCAGGACCGCTACCTCCGCCGTTGTGCAAGGAGGAACAGGAGGAGCACTGCCAGAGCCCTGCAAAATGACCTCCAGCAGGCCACAAATGTGCATGTGTCTGCACAAACGGTTAGAAACCGACTCCATGAGTGTGGTATGAGGGCCCAACGTCCACAGATGGGGGTTGTGCTCACAGCTCAACACCGTGCAGGACGCTTTGCATTTGCCACAGAACACCAGGATTGGCAAAGTCACCACTGGCGCCCTGTGCTCCTCACAGATGAAAGCAGGTTCACACTGAGCACATGTGACAGACGTGACAGAGTCTGGAGACGCCGTGGAGAGCGATCTGCTGCCTGCAACATCCTTCAGCATGACCAGTTTGGCAGTGGGTCAGTAATGGTGTGGGGTGGCATTTCTTTGGAGGGCTGCACAGCCCTCCATGTGCTCGCCAGAGGTAGCCTGACTGCCATTAGGCACCGAGATGAGATCCTCAGACCCCTTGTGAGACCATATGCTGGTGCGGTTGGCCCTGGGTTCCTCCTAATGCAGGACAATGCCAGACCTCATGTGGCTGGAGTGTGTCAGCAGTTCCTGCAAGATGAAGACATTGAAGCTATGGACTGGCCTGCCCGTTCCCCAGACCTGAATCCGATTGAGCACATCTGGGACATCATGTCTCGCTCCATCCACCAACATCACGTTGCACCACAGACTGTCCAATAGTTGGCGGATGCTTTAGTCCAGGTGTTCCCTTTATTTTTTTGAGCAGTGTATATCTCTTCATAGCAATGGTACTCCCCAATGGCAGTGGTCTATTTTTTTAGTTGTCTTAGGACAGACAATAATAATAATAATAATTTTTATTTATATAGCGCCAACATATTCCGCTGCACTTTGCAATTAAGCGAGGACTTGTACAGACAATAAATTCAATACAATTTAAGACAGTTTAAACAGTTACATCAGGAGTGAGGTCCCTGCTCGCAAGCTTACATTCTACAAGGAAATGGGGGTACACAATAGGTGAAAAGTGCTTGTTTTCATATAAAGCTGTATGATCCGGTCATCAGCCTGTATGTTTAAGTGCAATACTCAAGTACCGAGTGCAGTTATCTTGTGCATGGAGGGTGTGGAGACAGATGAATTGTAGGGAACAGATTCTGAATAATATTTAGAAGGAGAAGGAGGGGACAGGGTAAAGTTAATTTACTGAGTAGTTAAGGTGGTAGGCTTGTTTAAAGAGATGGGTTTTTAAAGCGCGCTTGAAGACATGGGGGCTAGGCATCAGTCGGATCGCCTGGGGTAGTGCATTCCAGAGAACTGGCGCAGCACGAGAGAAGTCTTGGAGATGGAGGTGCGAGGTTCGGATTATGGGGGGATGTTAGTCTTAGGTCATTTGTAGAATGGAGGGCACGTGTAGGGCGATAGACAGAGATGAGAGAGGAGATATAAGGCGGTGCAGAACTGTGGAGAGCTTTGTGGGTGAGACAGTGATGTCTTATTGTTATGAGATGCCATTAATATCTGATACTTGTTAATTGATAATTGTCATACTCTATGTGGCAGCATCATACTCTCTGGGGCGGCATTATACTCTATGGGGTAGCATTATACTGTATGGGGACTGCATTATACTGTATGGGGGGCTGCATTATACTCTATGGGGGCTGCATTATACTCTGTGGGGCTGAATCATTATACTCTATGGGTTTGAAATTATATTCTATGGGGCTGCATTATACTCTATGGGGCTGCATTATACTCTATCGAGGACTATGGGGAGTGCATAATACTATATGTACTATATGGGAGCTGCATTATACTCTATTGAGGACTATGGGCTGTGCATTTTACTATGTGTACTATATGGGGCTGCATTATACTATATGGAGGACTATGGAGAGTGTATTATACTATATAGAGGACTATGGGGTGCATTATACTGTATGGAGGACTATGGACTGTGCATTATACTATATGGAGGACTATGGGGAGTGTATTATACTATATGGAGGACTATGGGGCACACTATAATATGTGGAGGACTATGGGGTGCATTATACTATGTGGAGGACTATGGGGTGCATTATACTAAATGAGAAAAATGCTGCCTATTCATTGAATCATTGGATTGTTTATGCCAAAACAAAAATCATTGTTCTCAGCAGCACGTCGCCCGGTGAAAACTGCAGATATGCTGCTGATAACATGATACTGTATGGGGACAGATTTATCTACTAGAGATCGTTCTGTGCTCATCATTCTTCCTCAGCTGGTGTAAAGAGGCCGGGAAACAAGCAAATGACTTCAATATTATCGATGAACACTTGTTTAACGGCCTTAACTCAGCGCGTGTAAATATAACCAAAATGTATCTGTGTGATGGTGCAATATGTTAGCATTTGGGGCCCCACTTTAAACTTTTGCCCAAGGCCCCCTATGCCTCCAATGTTGGGCTTGGGTGCCGAGGGACCAACATTAAAATTGACTCTAGGGGCCCACTGTTCAGCTAAAGGAAAATATTACATTACACTTATTCACAAATGTAACTATCATTCTATTTAATAATTCTAATAACAATAATAAGCTGGGTAGGTGGGTAAATGACTGATGAGATGCTGCCTTTGTCTGTACCTAGAGAATCTAGTATATTACATCTATTCCTGCTCATATAGGGCTGTAGGGGGCCCACTCATGCACTGGGGCCATCCGGGGAATTCGCATGTTCCCCTGTGGGCCGGTCCGAGCCTGTATTCCTCAGGTATGTGACCATATAGGGTATTTGCACAATAGGGTCACCCGATAATACTAGACCCTGTAATACAAAATCACCTTCTACTTGGAATTAGAATAAGGATCTTGTTTCTTTATGTAGCAATGGAGGATGTGTGGTCAGTCTGCACATCTATACATTACTCCTTAATAACCCTTAGAGTGTTAAGAACATTTCCACAATAATTACTCAGTACTATCCAGATGACATCTAAGAATTACATTGCGCTGTAAATAAAATATGAAAATGTATTCCTCCCATTTCATTCATATTTCAATTTCAGCAGGAGAACGCTTTCAGGAGGGGAGCTCTTGAGTCAATACTCCGATAAGTAGGTCATGAAGTACTAAGCTGCTTTCTAGGGAATTAGAGAATTGTGATTTAAGGCTCTGTTTCTGTATTTGAAGTAAATTATTCTAAAGAATGACATTTCCATATATTACCCCAAACAAAGAAGATAGTGACCAACAAAGAACTAAGGCCCAAAACAATATTCATTTGCCCAAAAAAAAAAATTGGTTGATGAAATATTTTTTTCTCTCATTAAAATTAACTCAATACATTTTCAATGTCAAGAGATTACATTAGTGTATATAAGATATAATGCCATGGAATTTCAGGAAAATAATTGCTGGAAACCTCTCTGGATTTTACAAGTTTACTGTATATATGACTTTGTACAAGTCAGGAACGACTCATATTTCTCTCAAATCTATGGCCAGCTTTTCTTGTGTTGCTTAAGACTATTGAAACAACAGTATTTGTTTTCCCCATAACAATTCTGAAGCACCATTTCTCAGAACTCTGGATTGTGCCATTGTGTGGAAAATGGGTCTGGCATCTTGGATTTCACCATGCTTGTCGCTTTGTTCTCAGGAAGGATCAACAGACTCAGATGTCTCTGGAAACAGTTTGATGCACTTATACTGGCTGACCTGCGGCCATTAAACGACGACCAATAAGCTACTGTACATAGAAGCCAACGACGGCCGTTTAATAGCCTAAATATCATCGTTCTCTGCAGCACATGTCCTGTTGAAACAGGCTGAAGAGCTCTGGATGTGTGAAAGCACTTCCCAATATGACATTATTTTTTTACAGAGCAACATGACCATATTAACAGTTTTGGGGGGTGGATCGTGCTGACAGAGCCCCTTTAAAAATTATCGTTCTCAAGAAGTGCTGCCCAGAACTATGATACGCAGGTTAATAAACAGCTGCCGATCAGCTTCTGTAGCGTTGGCGACTCTGCCTCCTGCCAGACAGAAACACCGTTCCCCTCACCGCCGCGGTCCCGGTCCGGCGTCCTCCAGCTCCCCTGCTCCTGCTGCTGTTGCGTGCACTGCGCACAGCTTCCCGGGCACTGTGCTTAGGGGGCGCGCTCCCTCCCTCTTAAAGGGGCCGCGCGGGCCGTTCTAAAGAGTCCCAGGCCAATGGCCGGAGGACCACTCCTATATAAAGCACCTCCTCCAAAATGGAGGTGCCTGTGCAAGGTTGTTGTTTGTGTGCTAACACTCTCCTCAGCCCTCAGGTTCCAGTGCCCGCCAGCCTGTCTGTTAGCCGTGCCCGCCAGCCTATCAGCCGTGCCCGCCAGTCTGTCTGTCAGCCGTGCCCACCAGCTTGTCTGTCAGCCGTGCCCGCCAGCCTGTCTGTCAGCCGTGCCCACCTGCTTGCCAACCCGGATCACTTGTCAGGCTACCTGCCGTGCTCTACCGCTGTACCTGTCAGCTTCAGCCATTTGACCCGTGGGAGTCGCCTGCTCTCACACAAGGTCGGTCCCAGAGTGGCACCTGGTCCACCTGCCCGGTCCCTCCTTGGTTCACGGAATCGACTAAGTCGCCGTGTGACCAGGGTCGTTCCGAGTAGCCACTTAGTTACGCCCCTCTGGTCCCTCCTTGCATCCCAGCACAGAGGTTCCACCACCCGGATCCGTAACAGTTTGCACAGGCCATGGAATCCGGTGGCTCCCAGGCTCCTTCGCTCTCAGACCTGTGCCAAGAGGTCTCTCGCCAGAGAGTCCATCAAGATACTATCCTGTCCTAACTGCGGACAGTCAACTCCCGTCTGGACGTGCTGTCCACCCTCACTTTGTCCGCCTCTAACCGAGCGGTGCTCGCTCCGGCGGCACCTCAACACAGTGGTGCTCTGCCCGGCTATCTGCTCCTCCACATTATGGTGGTTACCCTATGTAAGGGCTTCATAAATGAGTGCACGCTGCACTTTGAAATCCTGGCACATCAGTTCACCTCCGACCGAGCCAAGGTGGCATTCATCATGTCTCACCTCACAGGAGAGGCGTTGGTGTGGCTTAACCCTCTGTGGGAGAGAGGGGGTCCTCTGGTGCCCGATCTTCAGGCTTTCCTCGCGGCCTTCCGGAAGGTGTTCGGTGAGCCCGGACGAAAATCTTCTACTGCCTCCTCACTTCTCCGACTCCTCCAAGGGAGTCTCACTGTAGGCCAGTATGCCGTACATTTCCGAACCCTCGCATTTGAACTTGCCTGGAACAATGAGGCCCTGGTGTCCACCTTTTGGGAGGGCCTTTCCGGACGGATCAAGGATGAGCTAGCCGGTCGTGACATACCTCCCTCCCTGGATGACCTGGTGTCATTAGCTACCCGGATTGACATCCGTTTCCTGGAACGCGCTAAGGAGATGACCCGTGAGAGGAAACCTCCGCGCCTCGCTCCCGTCCTCCAAAGTCCAGTCTCACAACCTGCACTCCCCCGGGTGTCTTCTTCAGAGCCGATGCAAATTGACCAAGTCAAGATGGTCAAGTCTCGCCAGGAGACCCATCGTGCCGAGGGGAGTTGCTTCTATTGTGGCAATATTGAGCATCAGATCCGCTCTTGCCCGGTGAGACCGGGAAACTCCAGTGTCTAGGACCGCTCGGAGAGGTCGTCCCAGGCAAGAGTTCTTCCTCTCCGCCCTTGACTCTGTCCGTTTACGTTACCAGTGGTGAGACCCGCTTCTTCGAGACTGCCCATCTGGATTCCGGAGCCGCTGGGTATCTAATACAACAGGCCGTTGTGGAGCATTTTCAGATTCCTACCATACGTCTGGCGGATCCTTTAGCAGTTTCCTCTGTGAATGGAAAGCATCTCCCTGAAACCATTCTGTTGGTCACTGAACCGGTAACTCTTCAGGTGGAGATGCTGCACTCAGAGAATATCTCCTTTTACGTACTGTCCGGTCTCTCTCATCCCATCTTGCTTGGCCTGCCTTGGTTACAGAGACATGAGCCCGTCCTGAATTGGAGCTCAGGAGAGGTGTTCCATTGGGGTTAGGAATGCCATAAGACCTGCCTAGTTCCAGTTCGTCCTGCTCGACCCCCATCTACTCCGGCTAACCTACCTGGCCTGCCCGCACCTTACTGGTCCTATGCGGACGTTTTTGATAAAAAGGAGGCAGAGACACTACCACCTCATAGGCCGTATGATTGCTCCATCGACCTAATACCTGGTGCTTCACCTCCTCGCTGGCGAATCTACCCCTTGTCGCTGGCCGAGACCCACGCCATGTCTGAATATATTGAAGAAAATCTTTCTAGGGGATTTATCCAGAAATCCACCTCTCCGACTGGAGCAAGATTCTTCTTTGTCAAGAAGAAGGACTGCTCTCTCCGTCCTTCCATCAACTATAGGGGCTTAAACCAGATTACCATCAAGAATAAGTACCCCCTGCCTCTCATCTCGGAGCTGTTTGATGACCTAAAGGGCGCAAAGGTCTTCACTAAGCTTGACCTGCGTGGGGCGTACAATTCTGGTCTGGATCCGCCAGGGAGATGAGTGGAAGATGGAATTCAACACCTGGGATGGTCAGTACGAGTACCGCGTGATGCCCTTCGTTCTCTGTAATGCTCCAGCCGTCTTCCAGGAGTTGGTAAACGATATCTTTCGAGATCTCCTGTATTCCTGCGTGGTGGTGTACCTGGACGATATCTTGGTGTTCTCACCTGATCTGCCCTCTCACCGGAGGGATGTTCGTCAGGTACTGCTAATTCGCCGGAAGAATCGCCTGTATGCTAAGTACGAGAAATGCCTCTTTGAGCAGACCTCCCTGCCATTTCTGGGATATTTCATCTCGGAGACCGGACTGCGGATGGATCCAGAGAAGGTGTCTGCCATCTTAAAGTGGCCCCGACCTGAGGGATTGAAGGCTATTCAGCGGTTTCTGGGATTCGCTAACTATTACCGCCTCTTCATTCCTCATTTCTCCTCCTGGACAGCTCCCATCTCTGCTCTTACCCATAAGGGTGGTCTCCGGAGGCAGGGAATGCCTTTGACTCTCTTAAAAAAGCCTTCTTCTCCGCTCCAGTGCTACACTGTCCTGATGGCAATAAACAGTTCTTCCTGGAGATTGATGCCTCTTCCTCTGGAGCCGGAGCAGTGCTCACCCAGAAATCCTCGTCCGGGTGAATGGTGACCTGCGGCTTTTTCTCCAAACTCTTCTCTCCGGCCGAGTGTAATTACTCCATAGGAGATCGAGAACTGCTAGCCATCAAATTAGCGCTGGAGGAGTGGTGCTACTTTCTTGAGGGGGCTCTGTACCCGGTGGTCATCTACACTGACCATAAAAACCTCGCGTATTTGCAGACCGCCCAGAGACTAAACCCACGTCAGGCCAGATGGTCTTTGTTCTTTGCTCGATTCTGCTTCAATCTCCGTTACCGCCCGGCAGACAAGAACATTAAGGCTGACGCGCTATCCCGCTCTTTTCTGTCTTCCGACCTGGAGGAGGAGCCTCTTCACATCATTGACCCCTCCAGAATAATGACTGTTGCTCCGTTTGACCTGTCTCATCTATCTCCTGGTAAGACCTTTGTAACGGCTCAGGATCGGAAGAGGGTCTTACTCTGGGGCCATTCGTCCAAACTGGCTGGCCATGCCGGCCAGAGGAAGACACTTCTGCTCATTACCCGGCACTATTGCTGGCCCACCCTGCACAAGAATGTTGTGGATTTTTTCGCGGCTTGTTCCTCTTGTGCCCGTAACAAGATACCTAGGCACCTTCCAGCCAGTCGTCTCCTTCCTCTTCCCGTGCCTTCCGCTCCATGGCAACATATTGCAATGGATTTCATCACGGATCTTCCGGTATCAGCCGGTTGTACTGTCATTTGGGTGGTCACCGACCGCTTCTCCAAGATGTCTCACTTCATTCCTCTGCCTGGTCATCCGTCTGCACCTGTGCTGGCTAAGGACGTTATCTGTCACATCTTCCGTCTCCACGGCTTACCCCTCCACATTGTCTCGGACCGAGGAGTTCAGTTCACTTCTCGCTTTTGGAGAGCCACGTGCAAGCTGCTGGATGTCTCTTTGGATTTCTCTTCTGTCTATCATCCTCAGTCCAATGGTTAAGTGGAACGTATCAATCAGATCCTGACCAGCTTTCTTCGGCACTTTGTCAACGCTCACCATAGCGATTGGGTTGAGCTCCAGCCCTGGGCCGAGTTTTCCTATAACAACCATGGGAGTGAGTCCTCTGCTAAGTCTCCATTTTTTGTGGTCTACGGTCAACACCCCCGGATTCCGTTTCCCGTCTCCGCTTCTGTGGACAATCCTGCTGCGGAGTCTCTCGTCAGTGAATTTTCTGCGATTTGGGAGGACACTAGATCTGCGTTTCTTCAGTCCTCTGAGCGGAAGAAGAAGCATGCTGATAACAGACGTCTGGATCCACCTCAATTCCGTCCGGGAGACAAGGTCTGGCTTTCCTCCAAATATGTCCGTCTCAAGATACCATCATATAAGTTGGGTCCGCGGTTCATTGGTCCGTTTGAGATTCTGAACCAAATAAATCCAGTGGCTTACCAGCTGAAACTCCCGGCCTCCTTACGGATTCCCAACTGTTTTCACGTGTCTCTCCTCAAACCTGTTGTCCTTAATTCTTTCTCTGACGATCCAGGTACCGCTCCAGCTCCAGTCTCCGCTGAGGACGTCTTTGAGGTAGAGAACATTTTGGTCATCAAGAGGGTAAGAGGGAAGACTTTCTTTCTTGTGGATTGGAAGGGGTTTGATCCTGAGGAGAGATCTTGGGAGCCCAGGAAGAACATTCATGCCCCTCGTCTTCTTGAAAAATTTCTTGCGGGCCTAAAGAAGAGGGGGCGTAAAGGGGGGGGGGGTACTGTAGCGTAGGCGTCTCTGCCTCTTGCCGGGCAGAGACGCCGTTCCCCTCACCGCCGCTGTCCCGGTCCGGCATCCTCCAGCTCCCCTGCTCCTGCTGCTGCTGTTGCGCGCACTGTGCGCAGCTTCCCGGGCACTGTGCTTAGGGCGCGCACGCGCTCCCTCCCTCTTAAAGGGGACGCACACGCCGTCCTAAAGAGTCCCCGGCGAATGGCCGGAGGACCACTCCTATATAAAGCACCTCCTCCAAAATGGAGGTGCCTGTGCAAGGTTGTTGTTTGTGTGCTAACACTCTCCTCAGCCCTCAGGTTCCAGTGCCCGTCAGCCTGTCTATCAGCCGTGCCCGCCAGCCTGTCTATCAGCCGTGCCCACCAGCCTGTCAGTCAGCCATGCCCGTCAGCCTGTCTGTCAGCCGTGCCTGCCAGCTTGTCTGTCAGCCGTGCCCGCCAGCCTGTCTGTCAGCCGTGCCCACCTGCTTGCCAACCCGGATCACCTGTCAGGCTACCTGACGTGCTCTCCCGCCATACCTGTCAGCTTCAGCCATCTGACCCGTGGGAGTCACCTGCTCTCACACAAGGTCAGTCCCAGAGTGGCACCTGGTCCACCTGCCCGGTCCCTCCTTGGTTCACGGAGTCGACTAAGCCGCTGTGCGACCAGGGTCGGTCTGAGTAGGCACTTAGTTACGGCCCTCTGGTCCCTCCTTGCATCCCAGCACAGAGGTTCCACCACCCGGATCCGTAACAGCTTCTATGAAATCGATAAGTGGTTGTTTAATCCCTTTAAGCATGCTTAAAAATCATTGCACCCGATCCCGACTGACAGCCTGTTTAGACAGGCCGATTACGAAACGTTGATTTATTTAGTCCCATTAAGAAAGCTTAAAAACCATTTCACCTGATAGGCAGGCTGTTTAGACAGACCAATTATAGGGAATCGAGCATTCAAAAGAACGTTCTTTCACAATAATAGGCTAGTCTAAATGCAGCCTTACTTTCTTTTCCCCATTGAGAACACGAGAGTAGCAGCAGGAGTGGACATACCAGTGGGGCAACCTGCGTAGCTGCACAGGGGCCTTATAGGTTAGGGGGCCACTTAGAAGCAGTTTCCAACTATCAGTTCATATCATGCACACTAGATTAACCTCGGCTGGACCCACTGATATCAGTAAGCTCGGATGACAATCTAATGTGTATGGGGACCTCCCGATTGTCCCCACCAGATTATCTTGGGGAAGGATCTGGCATGTCTGATTTTGGACTATCAATGCTTTTGTTCTCACTGAGTCTGGCAGTGGCTTCCTCTAGAGAACGCAAGCGCGCTCCGCAAAGCGAGTGTTCCTACAGTGGGGAAAATAAGTATTTGATACCCTTTTGATTTTGCAAGTTTTCCCAACTACAAAGAATTATTATTATTATTTATTATTATAACGCCATTTATTTCATGGCGCTTTACATGTGAAAAAGGGGGTATACATAGCAAAAGCACAATAATCTTAACAAAACAAGTCAGTGACTGATACAGGAGGATAGAGGACCCTGCCCGCGAGGGCTCACAATCTACAAGGAATGGGTGAGGATACAGTAGGTGAGGGTAGAGCTGGTCGTGCAGCAGTGTCGTGCAGCGGTGGTTACTGCAGGTTGTAGACTTGTCGGAAGTGGTGGGTCTTCAGGTTTCTTTTGAAGGTGTCCGTGGTAGGTGAGAGTCTGATATGTTGAGGTAGAGAGTTCCAGAGTAGCGGGGATACACGGGAGAAATTTTGTATGCGATTGTGGGAAGAGGAGATAAGAGGGGAGTAGAGCAGGAGATCTTATGAGGATCGAAGGTTGCGTGCAGGTAAGTACCGGGAGATTAGGTCACAGATGTATGGAGGAGACAGGTTGTGGATGGCTTTGTATGTCAGGGTTAGGGTTTTGAACTGGATTCTCTGTGCAATGGGGAGCCAGTGAAGGGATTGACAGAGGGGATTGGCCGGGGAATAGCAGGGGTACAGGGGGATTAGTCGGGCAGCAGAGTTTAGGATAGATTGGAAGGGGGCGAGAGTGTTGGAAGGGAGGCCACAGAGCAGGAGGTTGAAGTAGTCGAGGCGGGAGATGATGAGGGCATGAACTAGTGTTTTTGCAGAGTCTATGCTGAGGAATGCACGGATGCGGGAGATGTTTTTGAGTTGGAGTCGGCAGGAAGTGGAAAGGGCTTGGATATGTGGTTTGAAGGAGAGGTCAGAGTCCAGTGTTACCCCGAGGCAGCGAGCTTGTGGGACTGGGGAGAGCGGGCAGCCATTGAAGGTGATGGATAGGTCAGATGGGGGGGATGAATGAGAAGGTAGAAAGATGATGAATTCTGTTTTATCCATGTTAAGTTTTAGAAATCTGGCAGAGAAGAAGGATGAGATGGCGGACAGACATTGTGGGATTCTGGTTAGTAGGGAGGAGATATTGGGTCCAGAGAGGTAGATCTGTGTGTCGTCAGCATAGAGGTGATACTGAAAGCCGTGAGAGTCTATAAGCTGTCCCAGGCCAAAGGTGTAGATGGAGAAGAGCAGAGGTCCTAGAACTGAACCTTGGGGGACACTGACAGATAGGGGGCGAGATGAGGAGGTGGTGTGCGAGTGGGAGACGCTGAAAATCCTGTCTGTTAGGTATGAGAAGATCCAAGATAGGGCCAAGTGCATGATACCAAGAGATGAGAGGGTCTGTAGTAAGAGGTAATGGTCGACTGTGTCAAAGGCAGATGACAGGTCCAGGAGGAGGAGGACGGGGTAGTGTCGCTTGGATTTAGCGGTTAGTAGGTCATTGGTGACTTTGGTCAGGGCAGTTTCAGTCGAGTGATGTGGTTGGAAGCCAGATTGTAAGCGGTCAAAGAGGGAACATGAGGAGAGGTGGGCGGACAGTTTAGAGTTGACATTTTTTTCCAGTAGTTTTGAGGCATAGGGGAGAAGTGATATCGGGCGGTAGCTGGTCAGAGAGGATGGGTCAAGGGAGGGCTTTTTGAGGATTGATGTGATTGAGGCATGTTTGAAACATGAGGGGAAGACACCAGGTGGAGAAGAATGGAGAGGTCTGTAATTTTTATCGTAGGTACACTTCAACTGTGAGAGACAGAATCTTGAAAAAAAATCCAGAAAATCACATTGTATGATTTTTACATAATTAATTTGCATTTTATTGCATGAAATTTGATACATTAGAAAAACAGAACTTAATATAACCTTTGTTTGAAATTACAGAGATCAGACGTTTCCTGTAGTTCTTAACCAAGTTTGCACACACTGCAGTAGGGATTTTGGCCCACTCCTCCATACAGATCTTCTCCAGATCTTTCTGATTTCGGTGGGCAACATTGAGTTTCAGCTCCCTCCAAAGATTTTCTATTGGGCTCAGGTCTAGAGACTGGCTAGGCCACTCCAGGACCTCGAAATGCTTCTTACAGAGCCACTTCTTAGCTGCCCAGGCTCTGTGTTTCGTGTCATTGTCATGCTGGAAGACCCAGCCGCAACCCATTTTCTATGCTCTTACTGAGGGAAGGAGGTTGTTGGCCAAAATTTGACGATACATGACCTCATCCATCCTCCCTTTAATACAGTACAGTCGTCATGTCCCCTTTGCAGAAAAGTCCTCTTTGTACCCCCAAAGTATGATGTTTCCCCCACAATGCTTCATGGTTGGGACGGTGTTCTTGGGGTTGTACTCATCCTTCTTCCTACAAACACATTGATTGGAGTTGATACTAAAAAGTTCTATTTTGGTCTCATCTAACCACATGACCTTCTCCCATGCCGCCTCTAGATCATCCAGATGATCATTGGCAAACTTCACACGGGCCTGGACATGTGCTGGCATGAGGCGGGGGACCTTGCGTGCCCTGCAAGATTTTAATCCATGATGGCGTAGTGTTACTAACGGTAATGTTTGAGAGTGTGGTCCCAGCTCTCTTCAGGTCATTGACCGGGTCCTCCCGTGTAGTTCTGGGCTGATTGCTGACCTTTGCTAGAATCATCCTTACCCCACGAAGATTGACAGTCATCTTGTGTTTCTTCCATTTTCTAATAATTGTGCCAACAGTTGTTGCCTTCTCACAAAGCTGCTGGCATATTGTCCTGTAGCCCATCCCAGCCTTGTGCAGGTCTACAATTTAGTCCTTGGTGTCCTTGGACAGCTCTTTAGTCTTGGCCATGGTGGAGAGGTTGAAGTGTGATTGATTGCGTGCGGACAGGTGTCTTTTATAGAGGTAACAGGTTTAAACACGTACAATTAATATAGGTAATGAGTGCAGAGTAGGAGGGATTCTTAAAGAAAAACCAACAGATCTGTGAGAGCCAGAATTCTTGCTGGTTGGTAGGTGATCAAATACTTATTTTATGCAATAAAATGCAATTTAATTTTTTAAAAATCCTACAATGTGATTTTCTAGTTTTTATTTTGAGATTCTGTCTCTCACAGTTGAAGTGTACCTACGATAAAAATTAATAGACCTCTCCATTCTTTGTAGGGTGGGAAAACTTGCAAAATCGGCAGTGTATCAAATACTTATTTCCTCAACGGTATATATGGAGGAGTTGGGAGAGATGGCTGCTGGGAGAATGATCAGCCCGAACCAACGTTCAGCCGGCAGCTATCTATTTTGTATGGGAAGGGCAAGAGATAATTAACTTCATTACTCACAATTATTTGTGATGAACTATGGGATAAAATGGGCACCTATACAGTCCTTGCACAGTGGCCCTCCACGGTCTGTGTCCATCACACTTTTACAGTCTCTTCAATGGATTGTCCAGGCAAAATAAAACTTTGCCCAGGGGCCTGGCTATGTCAAAAATAATAAAGTCATCCTTACTCACCCACCAGCACCTACATGGATCCAGCAGAGGCTGCAGTGTGGTCTGTGCAGAGACAGGAATCGTCAATGTCAACATTCCCACCGGCTGCTGCATATTGTGACCAGCAGCAGCAGTCAGGTTACTTGAGCAGCGCGTCAACGAATGCTCAAAGTCACCTGACTGCTGCAGTCAATCACAGGCCACAACGGTCCAACAGTTGGTGGGGGCATCACCGATTCTTGTCTCTTCACAGACAACAGAGTGGCCTGTCCTAAATCCAGGTAGATCCTGGTAGGTGAGTATGACTGAATTTGCAATTTCTTACATATCCCGTGTCCTTGGAAAAATTTTATTTGGCCAAAGAACCCCTTTAAGGAGTGCATAGTTTTAATAGATACAGAACAGTTTTAGCACAGTTCTTGATGGTTACACGTGAAAACTGAGGCACGTAGCTTGAGGTTTACACTGCATCATTAAGGCATGGAGCTTTGGAGTTACAGTCCTTGACAATGCTACAGAGCTTGCGGGTTACATTACTTTACAGTGACATGGAGCTTGGGTGTTACCATCCTTGACAATGGTACAAAGCTGATGGGTTACATTACTTTACAGTGGCGTGTAGCTTGGGCGTTACCATCATTGACAGTGGTACAGAGCTTGCATGTTACATTACTTTACAGTGGCATGGAGCTTGGGCGTTACCATCCTTGACAGTGGTACAGAGCTTGCAGGTTACATTACTTTACAGTGGCATGGAGCTTGGGCATTACGATGCTTGACAGTGGTACAGAGCTTGCAGATTACATTACTTTACAATGGCATGGAGTTTGGGCGTTACCATCCTTGAAGTGGTACAGAGCTTGCATGTTACATTACTGTTTAGTGTATGGAGCTTGGGCGTTACCATCCTTGACAGTGGTACAGAGCTTGCAGGTTACATTACTTTACAGTGTATCGAGCTTGGGTGTTACCATCCTTGACAGTGGTACAGAGCTTGTGGGTTACATTACTTTACAGTGTATGGAGCTTGGGTGTTATCATCCTTGACTGTGGTACAGAGCTTGTGGGTTACATTACTTTACAGTGTATGGAGCTTGGGCGTTACCATCCTTGACAGTGGTACAGAGATTGCAGGTTACATTACTTTACAGTGTATGGAGCTTGGGCGTTACCATCCTTGACAGTGGTACAGAGCTTGTGGGTTACATTACTTTACAGTGTATGGAGCTTGGGTGTTACCATCCTTGACAGTGGTACAGAGCTTGTGGGTTACATTACTTTACAGTGGCATGGAGCTTGGGCGTCACCATCCTTGACAGTGGTACAGAGCTTGTGGGTTACATTACTTTACAGTGTATGGAGCTTGGGTGTTACCATCCTTGACTGTGGTACAGAGCTTACAGGTTACATTACTTTACAGTGTATGGAGCTTGGGCGTTACCATCCTTGACAGTGGTACAGAGCTTGTGGGTTACATTACTTTACAGTGTATGGAGCTTGGGTGTTACCATCCTTGACAGTGGTACAGAGCTTGTGGGTTACATTACTTTACAGTGTATGCAGCTTGGGCGTTACCATCCTTGACAGTGGTACAGAGCTTGTGGGTTACATTACTTTACAGTGTATGGAGCTTGGGTGTTACCATCCTTGACAGTGGTACAGAGCTTGTGGGTTACATTACTTTACAGTGTATGCAGCTTGGGCGTTACCATCCTTGACAGTGGTACAGAGCTTGTGGGTTACATTACTTTACAGTGTATGGAGCTTGGGTGTTACCATCCTTGACAGTGGTACAGAGCTTGTGGGTTACATTACTTTACAGTGTATGCAGCTTGGGCGTTACCATCCTTGACAGTGGTACAGAGCTTGTGGGTTACATTACTTTACAGTGGCATGGAGCTTGGGCGTCACCATCCTTGACAGTGGTACAGAGCTTGTGGGTTACATTACTTTACAGTGTATGGAGTTTGGGTGTTACCATCCTTGACAGTGGTACAGAGCTTGTGGGTTACATTACTTTACAGTGTATGGAGTTTGGGTGTTACCATCCTTGACAGTGGTACAGAGCTTGTGGGTTACATTACTTTACAGTGGCATGGAGCTTGGGCGTCACCATCCTTGACAGTGGTACAGAGCTTGTGGGTTACATTACTTTACAGTGTATGGAGTTTGGGTGTTACCATCCTTGACAGTGGTACAGAGCTTGTGGGTTACATTACTGTTCAGTGGCATGGAGCTTGGCGGTTACAGTCCTTTACAAGCACAGTCTTCATTACAGAAGCAGCAATGGTTCCCACCAACAATTAGCCCAGCAGCTTTCCGTTGTGGACTATTACACATCTGGTGCAGTCCACCATTTGTACTAAAGATGCAGGGCAAAATATTGGCTGGTTGTGCTGAGTCATCCACCTAACATTACAAGGCACCATGGCTCCCATTATATATATATATATATATATATATATATATATGAGTCCAAATATAAATCAAGAGAATGCCAAGAGTGTGCAAAGCAGTCATCAAAGCAAAAGGTGGCTACTTTGAAGAACCTAGAATATAAGACATATTTTCAGCTGTTTCACACTTTTTTGTTAAGTATATAATTCCACATGTGTTAATTCATAGTTTTGATGCCTTCAGTGTGAATGTACAATTTTCATAGTCATGAAAATACAGAAAAATCTTTAAATGAGAAGGTGTGTCCAAACTTTTGGTCTGTACTGTATATGCCCTAGCATGGAGCTTTGTGTCCCAAACTATCCACTATCCAGAGGCTGCCAAGCTAGTAACACGAAGAGTAGCAGACATTGCACCCTATTCAATTCCTACTTCAATTCCTACTATGAGCTGTCAATCTAAGGGCATCAACCACGCCCACGTCGCTCTAGCCCCGCCCCCGGCCTCCTCCTCTTCATCAAAGTTAGGCTGACGCATCCAAACGGATGATGTCATTCTATTAATAACCCCGTGACCAGCGGTACCCGTCGGGCTCTCCTCCCATTGGCCATCACGGCCTTTCTATCAGCAGGGAGAAGAGCTGTGATTGGTGGAGCTGAGAGCGATGACAGTGCCGCGCCCCCCAAATAATAAACAATCTAGTAGTAATGAAGAGCGATGCGTGCAGTGTATGGATCTGTCAGCGGGCGCGTCTCGCGTGTGACGTCACCGGGCTGCAGCTGGAGGATGGCCTGTGTCTGTGTGCAGGGGCGATGTGCGCGCTGCCTCTCATACCCCGGGTACATGTGCTAGCGGGATTATTGGGGGCTGCTCTGCATTATTAGATGACGTCAGCTGCTACAATGACAGTTCATCAGTGTGAATGCGGGAATGCAGCTGCACAAGCGCCATTGACTGTGCCATCCGCTCACAAGCCCTTTTACATGGCAGGATGCACATGGGATAGAATGGCTTTCTGCATCAGCTCTCCAGTCTGATTGCATAATGACATCATTGTATAGGAGACAAGCTGTATGCAGACATTCAGCCATGTGACTGCTGCTCCCTGTCATCTCCAGGACAGGATCTGATGTGTCAGGTAACATTGGATGCATTGTGTACATCCGATCTGGCCAATAATAATCCTCCGATGTGTCCTAGCAGGTAAATCTGCCCTATCGATCAGCCAATGATCACATTAATGGATGCAACTTATTACATCAGAAAGAAATTGGGGGCCTTGTGAGATCAACCAAATAGCCTAGTTGTATGTCTGTCTGTCAGTAAGTCTTGAAACAACTAGTAATTGCCATAAAAGATGTGCACCTGCGGCGATCTAGAGGGAGCACTGATGATCACATCATAATAATAAGGTGGCAAAGTTTATTAGATATATACAAAATCAAATAACTAAAAAAACAATGACAAAACAAAGAGTAGTACATGGATCATAACGGATGAACTAGACTCAGAAGGCAACAAAAGAAAAGATGGCAGTATTACACAGTGCAGTAATACACTAAGACAGATGCTCATGATCAACCCTAACATCAGTTTGCAGCTTCGGTGGGTGTTATTTTCGTGGCAGTGCCAGTGTTTTGCGTTGGTATGCATGTTGAATGCTACAAGGATAATCCTGTATGAGATCAGGAGCAGAGGGGCTTGAAGGTGTCAGAATGACCCATTCAGCAGCTTCATTGAAAAGTGTATGAACAGCATGGACCAGAGCATGATGCTTCGATTGAGCTTTTGTTATGACATCACATTGAGCATGTATTACGTGTCCATGTGCTTTCTATTACTGCTCAGTAATTCATCATGCACTAATATAGACTGATTTCCTGAAAATGTATCTGATCTGATCTATTGCTGCTTTCCTCAAAGGAAGACGCAGGTGAAAAGCATGTTACAAATGCCTTGTGGCACTAGGACTTATGACCTAACCACTATTATATATTCATGTGCTGCGTGATGTCTTTAATGTCAGCTCCCTTCAGTTGATCTCCAGTGACCTTGCCTAGAAGATGACCTCTGATGTTAGGATTTATAGATGTCATTGTGAAAAATAATCTTAATATAATCAAAATATCCTTTATATGTTCTGCCTTCAAAGGAGCGAAAAATAGCTGCAATCCTCCACCTGTTTAATAATGGTGATGCATTTTCTCCCAGAGACTTAAGCTGCAGCTGTTAGAGCATATAAAGAAAGACGGCAATGTGCCTTAAATAGCTCATCTCTTCCAAAGACTTATAATTTTGGTGCCATAAGTAACAATTATCTTGTTGCCATAGCCTCCATGCACCTTTCTTATTCATGGGTGTCATTGTCCAGTTCCATTTCCACATGACTGCGAATCCCCCTCCTTCATAAACCTCCTGCATATTTCAGTGGAGAGCAGACACTGTCCTTTTATCCCTCAGTGACATAGTGTAATGCATGCTGTGGGCGGACGCATCATGCCGCTGCCTGTCAGATACTCAGTGACAGCTCTTCAGCTGCCTATACAATAGCGTCCGTGATCTATGCAGTACAACACGCTGCACAATGTGTTTACAGCACCTCCAGCTATCAGACATCCCTGTATGGCCATAGAAAGTTGCACAATGGGAAGATCCTTTTTTGTTCCCACTCTCCGCCTTTACCGTATCCACCCACCAACAGTCTGTTTCAGGGATTGATGGATTCCGGAAAGCCAGAATGTGCTATCGCAAGAAACGCCTGCCTGTTTACAAAAAACACGTGGGCTTTATTTATGTCTGAATACAGTCACTGTGCAGTCAGACATTTTCACGTCTGCAATCAGCCATTGCGTAGCTGGGAGAGCAATGATCTGTGGATGTAGAACACCTATGAGTCTGAAGTCACCCATAGTGTATAATAATATAGATAAGGGTGATAATATGCGTAATTCAAGGATACAGGATAGAAAAGAACAACATGAAGGATGCCAAGAATGCCACAGATAGAGGCCTTGATAGTATCAGAGAGATTGCAGCATCATCTATCATTAATGCAAGAAGAATCCATTAGCATTGTAATGTCGGGAGAAATCAGAATTCCGGTAGGAATCTTGGCTTCAGCACTCTTTTACAATAATATACTGTTTTTTTATCTTGATCAGAATAGAATAAAACAGCAAAGATGACAACAAATTATGGTTCGCTAGACACAATCTTTTCACAAACATTAAAAATGTAAAAACATCCCCTATATACTGGCGTTTTTATTTCAGTGTGGAAATGGAAATAACATGTAAACACCTCTAACGGGTTCATCTCTGATGGTGACAGTGTTAACAGGTACGCGGATGCAACAGAGCAGAAAATGAGTCAGTGGTACTTAAACCATCAACTATTTATTTGATTAACACTCTTAAGGGGGGTGCCTTTGGCACAATATCAGGGGACAATGCAAACGGTGAAAGAGAAGCAAGTTATGTTACAAGGGGAATACAACTATTCTGATAAAATAGGATTTTGACACAATGCTATTTACACACTATAGTTCTATCATTACAATCAAACAACTGTTATCGTCAGTGAGGTTTTAGTCTTAATACTCTAACCAAAAGGTCGTCACTACCACTACCGGCCCATCACTGTCATCACTCTCTAGACAACACAAAAACGTCACACAGACCCTAGCGGGGGTCGACAATGCTACCCGCTGAGTCCCAGATTGGTGAGTTACTCATATATGCATCACAGGAGACACTGGGCCTTATATACATCACAGGAGGAGCTGGGGGCATATACTGTACATCACAGGATGGGCTGGGGCATACATATATCACAGGATGGGCTGGGGCATATACATCACTGGAGGGGCTGGTGCATATACATCACAGGAGGGGCTGAGGGCATAGGCATCACTGGAGGCGCTGGGGGCATATACATCACAGGATGGGCTGGGGCATACACATATCACAGGATGGGCTGGGGCATATATACATCACAGGAGGGGCTGAGGGCATATGCATCACAGGAGGGGCTGGGGGCATAGACATCACAGGATGGGCTGGGGCATACACATATCACAGGATGGGCTGGGGTATATATACATCACGGAGATGCTGGTGCATATACATCATTGGAGTGGCTGGGGCATATACATCACAGGAGGGGCTGGGGCATATACATCACTGGAGGGGCTGGGGCATATACATCACAGGAGGGGCTGAGGGCATATGCATCACTGGAGGGGCCGGGGGCATAGACATCACAGGATGGGCTGGGGCATACACATATCACAGGATGGGCTGGTGCATATATACATCACAGGAGATGCTGGGGCATATACATCACTGGAGGTGCTGGGGCATATACATCACAGGAGGGGCTGAGGGCATATGCATCACTGGAGGGGCTGGGGGCATATACATCACAGAATGGGCTGGGGCCATATACATCACAGGATGCGCTGGGGCATACACATATCACAAGATGGGCTGGTGCATATATACATCACAGTAGACACTGACATATACATCACTGGAGGGGCTGGGGCATATACATCACAGGAGGAGCTGAGGGCATATGCATCACTGGAGGGGCTGAGGGCATATACATCACAGCATGGGCTGGCGGCATATACATCACTGGAGGGGCTGGGGCATATATGCATCACAGGAGTCGCTGGGCCTTATATACATCACTGGAGGGGCTGAGGCATATATGCATCACAGGAGTCGCTGGGCCTTATATACATCACTGGAGGGGCTGGGGCATATGCATCACTGCAAGGGTTGGGGGCATATACATCACAAGATGGGCTGGGGCATACACATATCACAGGATGGGCTGGTGCATATGACGCGCCCCTGGGCCTGCTGTGTCGCGCAGCGTCTCGCGCACGGGGGCTTACCCGGAACCGGATCAGATGAGGGTTGTAGTCTCCGAGTGGCGGGGACCCGGTCCGTGCCCAGGGAGTCAAACTCAGTGTGTGGCAGTCTTGATAGATGTTATTTGAGTGTCGACTACGCCACCCGTTGATTTGCAGCTATGGAGCTGCCGCTGCAGGGCAGACCGCTGAGGCCGGTGTAGAATTGTGCAGCGTGATAGTATAACCCCCAACGGGAGGGGTATGGCCTCAGGGCAGCCGACGTGGAAGATGGTAGCAGGAACCACTCAGAGACGGTGCGGTGTAATTCAGGGTCTTTACTGGTAACAACGATAGACCCTCCCGGAGTACTTGCTAGCGAACGGGGCCTGGTCAGTCCTTGAGCAGATGGGATCTCCCCTGGCCAGGCGGAGTTGTAGGCCTCCCAAACTGACTGTACTCTTCTGGCTACCTTGCTAGAAGCGGATATAAGTAGCCCACGTCCCTGAGTGTACCGTGTGGTGCTCACCCGTATGGCCGGTGACTCGGGGCCTTCTAATGGCTTCCGCTCCACGATGGCGGTGCTGGTCCCACGCGTGTGACCGTGCCTTCGGGTTTCTGGGCCTGAGGACCTGAAATCCCCTGCCAGTCGGCTTCTGCTGCTGGGTAAGAGTTAGTCCCCACAGCCTCGGACGCCGGGTCCGGTAAGAAAGCTTCTCAGTCAGGGCGAGCTCTGCAGCTGCCAGCCCCTGACTCGTAGTAGTATTGCTCCCACTGAGCTTCTGCTGTTTCTTCCTATGACTGTTTCTCGTCTCTACTTCTTCTCTACTCACTAACCCTGCCTCAGCCCTAGGTTTTTATAGGGGAAGTTCTCCCCCTCCCAAGACTGGGCAGGAGGTGTGGCATGCACAGGATCCCTGACCAAAGGACCTCCCACCTGCTCTCAGACATAACACTACATTACTGTGGAAACCAGACCCCTGGGGTGCCACATTCCCCCCTAGTGAAATTTAGTACTCCGGGACTAAACATATTTTAGAAAAACATAACAAGGTAAAAACAATAATAATACAATAAGAAAAACATATAAGGATGGTTACGGCATGTCCGTAACCGGGTGCAGTCTTTGAAGAAAAGCAAGGTGTCCATTTCACCAAAACAGGGAGACGTAACCAGGTAGGGGTTTGTCCTGCCCCGAGTCCTTAACAGTCTTTAGTCCGTCCTGGGTTACGCTCCAACTATGTACAAGGATTCCCGGTAAATCCACCAAGGACTCCTACAAAGAACTAGAAACACAAAATTATACACAAGCAACAATACACAGGTAAACATAAATAAAACAATTTATACACTTCAAATCCTCCAACGTGCGGGTAACTGGCCCCTAGTGGCCCTAGTGGACCTACGGAGCTGACTGTCTAGTCCTGAACTACAGGGTGTAGGAGCTGTCAAGGGTAAACTGGGCAGCTGTCTACCGGCTCTTTGGCTCACTAGGGATATGGCAGGCTCACTGCAAGCAGAGGGTTGATCCTCCTGGTCTGCTGGTGTGGGGTCTTCTGCCTCCTGGACCGGCTGTTCTTCCAGCTCTACCTGTTGCTCCGTAGGTACTTGGGATGCTGGTTGGAGGAAGGTGAGTACGGGTACCACAACTGCACCATTGACTTGAGTCCAAGACCGAGGGAAGTCCCCGAGCACAGTACTAACCATATCTTCCCTTTCCTCTACGGGTCGATGGTCTTCTTGTTCCTCTTCAGGGTTCCTCAGTTGTTCGGGACACTTCTTCAGGTGGTCCCGGGATACAATGGCTGTGGTTTCCCCTCCGTCTTTACTGATGGTACAAACCTTCGGGTTCTCGTGGCATGAGGGCAGTACGGTGTACGGGTCCTTCTCCCACTGGTCGTCCAACTTGTGGAGCCGTCTCTTCCTCTTCAAGACCTGCTCTCCGGGTACCAGGGGAACAGTGGGAGCATACTGGTTGTAAGTTTTCTCTTGTCTTTCCCTAGCCTGACAGAGACTTCGCTCCACGCTCTCCTGTACTCTCCGGTACTGCTGCTGCCTCTCTGTGTCCCAGTCTGCTTCTGGTGAAGTGTCCTCGGGTGTCAGGACTCCCATTTCCAGGTCAACAGGTAACTTACCAGGTCTTGCCCTCATTAGGTAAGCCGGGGTACAGTTGGTGGAACCTACCGGGATGTGGTTGTATAGGTCCACCAGATCGGGCAACTTCTCAGGCCACAGACTGCGTTCTTCCAGGGGCAACGTTTTTAGAAGATCCATTACCACCTGGTTCATTTTCTCACAAAGTCCATTAGTTTGCGGATGGTAGGGTGTCGTCCTTATCTTCCGGCAGCCATACAGATTGCAGAATTCCTGGAAGACCTCCGCTTCAAAGGCAGGTCCCTGGTCCGTCAGCACTTGGTCCGGGTACCCGTGTGGACGGCAGAAGTGCTGCTGGAAGGCTCTAGCTGCTGTTTGAGCCGTTAAGTCCTTGACGGGGACGACAACCAAGAACCGGGAGTAATGATCCACGATGGTTAACGCGTAGACGTAGCCACTTCTGCTTGGGGTCAGTTTTACATGATCCAAGGCTACCAGTTCCAACGGTTGCCGGGCGACGATGGACTGCAGGGGGGTCTTCTGGCTGGCACGGTCCTTCCTTCTCAGGTTGCACGGGCCACAGTCTCTGCACCACTTCTCAATGGTTCCCCTCATGCCTACCCAGTGGAATCGCTCGCGCAGCAGGAACTCCAGCTTCTTCCACCCGAAGTGTCCAGCTCCGTCGTGGTATGCCTCCATCACCATGGCTGCGTCTCTTCGTGGCACCACTACTTGCCAGAGTAGTTCATGCGTCCGGGAGTTAACCATTCTGCGGCACAACTTCCCCTTGTAAAGGAACAGTCGACTCTTCTCTGCCCATAGTTGTTTGGCTTCCTCCGGAGCGTCTGGTTCAAGGCAAGCCTCCGGGCGAGTCAGCATCTCCTTCACCAGTCGGACGGCAGGGTCGCTGTCTTGCGTTTCCGCCCAGTTGTAGTGAGGTAAGGGGTTCAACGTAGCAGCCTGTTTACTCCTTACCCGGTGGGAATACTGGATAGTCCCATGACGGTGGAACGCAGGGAGTTCAACTTCTTCCAGTCCCTCCGGATCTTCTTCGTCCGGCAGGTTGGGCATCCTGGACAGGGCGTCCGCGTTGGTATTGGAGCGTCCGGCCCGGTATTTGATTGTGAACTCATAGTTGGACAGACGGGCCATCCACCTCTGCTCCAGGGCACCGAGTCTTGCCGTGTCCAGGTGTGTCAACGGGTTGTTATCCGTGTACACGGTGAACCGGGAAGAAGCGAGGTAATGCTTAAAGCGCTCAGTGACTGCCCATACTACGGCCAGGAACTCTAGCTTAAATGAGCTGTAATTCTCGGGGTTCCTTTCGGTGGGTCGCAGTTTTCGGCTGGCGTAGGCGATTACTCGTTCCTTCCCCTGCTGGATCTGGGACAGTACGGCTCCTAGCCCGATGTTACTGGCGTCGGTGTAGAGGATAAAGGGCTGGCTATAATCCGGGTACGCCAGGATTTCGTCCCCCGTGAGGGCCATCTTCAGCTGGCGGAAGGACTCTTCTTCCAGCTCCTCCCATTTGAAGGGCGGCTTCTGGTTCTTGGCCTTCCGGGACTGGCCTATCAGGAGGTCCTGCATAGGTGCTGCCTTTTTGGTGAAACCGGGAATAAACCTTCGGTAGTAGCCTACCAACCCGAGGAACTGCCGCACTTCTTTTACGCTGGAGGGGCTTGGCCATTCCTTAATTGCGGTGATCTTATCAGGGTCGGGAGCCACTCCGTCAGCGCTCACCACGTGTCCCAGGTACTGCACCTTTGGTTTCAGGAGGTGACACTTGGAGGGTTTCACCTTTAGGCCGTAACTCGCCAGAGCTTCGAACACTTCCGCCAGGTGTTTCAGGTGGTCCTCATACGTCTTGGAATATACGATGACATCGTCCAGGTACAACAGGACCGTCTCGAAGTTTCTGTGGCCCAGACAACACTCCATTAGTCGTTGGAAGGTTCCTGGTGCGTTGCAGAGTCCGAACGGCATACAGGTGAACTCGCTAAGTCCCATCGGGGTGGTGAATGCGGTCTTCTCCCGGTCCGCCTCTGCTACAGGAACCTGCCAGTACCCGCTAGTGAGATCCAAGGTAGAGAAGAAGTTAGCAGATCTTAAAGCAGCCAATGACTCCTCTATCCTTGGTAAGGGGTACGCATCCTTGTGTGTGATACGGTTGATTTTCCGGTAATCTACACACATCCTCATGGTGTTGTCTTTTTTTCTGACTAAGACTAGTGGAGCTGCCCAGGGGCTACAGCTATCCCTGATCACCCCAGCCTCCTTCATGTCTCTAAGCATCCCCTTGGCGTGTTGGTAGTGGGCAGGGGGTACGGGTCGATACCTCTCTTTTATAGGAGGATGGTCTCCCGTGGGGATGTGGTGTTCTACCCCCTTGACTCGCCCGAAGTCTAACGGGTGTTTACTGAACACTCTCTCGTACTCTTGAACCACCCGATAGACTCCTTGTTTCTGGTGTGCGGGAGTGGAGTCAGTACCCAGATGTAGTTGCTGACACCAGTCCTCCATGTTTTTCTTAGAGCCGTTACCTTCCTCCGGGTGAGATGGAGGCAAGGGTTCCACAGATTGTATAGAATTTTGGTTAATGGTATATAATTTGGCTAGCGTGGCATACCGGGGCAGGTACACTTCCCTCTCCCCGATATTTATTATGCGAACGGGCACCCTCCCATGGCGTACATCAACCACCCCCCGTGCTGTCAAAATGGTGGGCCTACTGTCCGAGTAAACTGGTTCTACCATTGCCTGGTAATCCCTACCTCTCAGACCAATAGCTGCCCGGCACCAAATCGTCATTTCACTTTTTGGGGGCATGGCAATAGGAAAAGGGTCACACATTCTTACGCTACCAATCTCACCGCCGGAGAGTTCCACCTGTTGCCATCGCATCAGTGCCCGGATCTCTTTCTGGAGCACCCGCTGCTCGCCGGAGCTGGCGTTCTTGGCAACCTGTTGTAAAAGGAAAATCACCTCTGCAAGACAATTTTCAATTACATTAGTTCCTAGCGTTATCTTTGGGTGACTCTCGTGTTTGTCAATGTCTACAATAATCAGTCCCTGTGCTGCTAGTTCGACTCTACCAATTTTAATGGTCGCCTCTTTAAATCCGATCTGTGGCACGGGCTGACCATTGCTGGCGATGATACTCAAGTCGTCGTCAGGGTAGCGGGTTATATCCGAGTCATTCCAGTACTGCTTGAAGAGCACGTACGGGATGGTGGTGACCTGTGACCCGGTGTCTAGTAGGGCACTCATAGGGATGCCATCCAGTACCACAGGCAAGACTGGACGTCCTCCGACATGTTTGTCGCGCCAGTTCGATGGGCCTGGTGATCTTTTTCCTGGGGGTTGGCCCTCTACCCCCAGGTTGTGCCAGTTTAAAGGACAGTACCTTGCCATATGTCCGGGTTGATTGCAGCGGCGGCAGATGGGTCGTCCGTCCTCGTTGTACCGGTCACTGGGTCTTCCTCTGGCCGGTGGGGTCCTCCTTAGTCGACGCCACGGGATGTTCTCCGGTCCGGATGCCAGCTGGATCTTCCCTGGAGTGGAAGCCTGTAAAGACTGCACAGTTCGGGTTAACGCAGCAACGCTTTTAGCTAGCTCTTGGACCTGATGGTGCAGGTCTGGAGCCGGGTCATTGTTCAAAGCCTGCGCATCAGCCCCTACAGGCCCTGCCGACAAGGGCGCCGCCTCCTGGTGGTAAGTGATAGCTGGGCGCCTGTGGGTCACAACGCCATCCGGTGCCGGTTCTCGGAGCACCCGGATGGCTCTGTCCTTGAACTGTGCAAATCCCAGATGAGGGTCCTGTAGGGCCATTGCCCGCAACTGGGTTCGGTGGGCATTGCAATATAAACCCTCTATAAATTGTTCAGTCAACAGCCTGTCCTCGTCTCCCACGCCGTCAGGGTCGGTCTGCTTAACGGCTCTCAGGGCCTCTTGTAGGTTCAGGGCATAGTCCCTTATACTCTCATGGGACCGCTGTTTGCACCCGTAGAATCTAAGCTTGATCTCGGCTGAGGTGCGGGTATCAAAGGTGTCCCTCAGCCGGGTTAGTATCCCTGCGACAGTCCTCCCCCCAGGTGGCCAGGACTTTACCTCCCTTCGGGCTGCTCCGGTTAATTGGGCCACCAGGATGCTCACTTTTTGCTCCTCTGTGAGGGGGTACACCTGGAAGAGGCTATCCAGCCTTTCTCTAAAGTCCTGCAGGGTATGTGACTCCCCTGAGTACTGGGGTAGCCAGGCTGCCCCCGGGATATAGGGCATGGTGAAAGGCATGACCGCGACAGCGGTGGCGCTGGCGGGGGTTGAAGCGGTGAAGCTCTCCTCCGTATCCGACATCCTTCTCCCCCCTAGTGGACCGTGGCCTACCTTGCGATGATCCTCTTCCGTAGGCCGCGGCTCCGCAGTGAATCGTCAGGGTTGAGGACCTTCCGTCGCGCTCCGGTGACGTCGGCGTCTGCTGGGCTCCTTCCAGGACCTTACGCAACGTCCGGACGTGAGGCGGGGCTTCAGTTCTCGCGGGCTTTTCGGAGTCCACGCCCCTCTTCTTCCCGCGCGGCGTCCTCAAGATGGCGTCCAACGGCGGGAAAACTCCACGGATGGCGGGAAGAAGGCTGAAGATGGCGCCGGATGGCGGGAATCTTCACAGATGGCGGGAAGAAGGCTGAAAATGGCGCCGGATGGCGGGAATCTTCACCGATGGCGGGAAAACTTCACGGATGGTAAGTTTTAAAAGTCTCTTTTTCAGGCACGCAGTACCCGGTGGTTGCGGGCACGAAATCCTGCCGACTACGCCAAAGCTGACGCGCCCCTGGGCCTGTGTCGCGCTGCGTTGCGCACGCGGGGGCTTACCCGGAGCCGGATCTCTTTAGGGTTGTAGTCTCGTGGCGGTGATCCGGTCCGTGCCCAGGGAGTCAGACTAAGTGGCGGTCTATGGCAGTAGATGTTAACTTGATCGACTACGCCACCCGTTGAGTGCGGCTTTGAAGCCGCCGCTGCAGAACAGTCCACTGAGGCCAGGTGTATGAGGATGTGCAGCGTGGTGGTATAACCCCCAACGGGAGGGGTATGGCCTCAGGGCAGCAGGGATAGATGATGGGGGTGATGGTGGTACACGAGCGCAACAAAGACAACTCGGAGTCTTGGTGGTGCAGTTCAGGGTCTTTACTCACGGTTACTCGGTTACTGCTCCAGGCCACCGCTGCAGAGGTGGCCGCCTGTGTCGCGCTGTGCTCACCAGGTGAGGGGCTCGGTCAACTCCCAGGTCTTTCTGGAGTGCTTTGCAGGACCCCCTTTATGTCCCCTGTCTCTGGTCTTCAACCCCACTAGTGACCACGCTTATGTACAGCTGCCTCGGACCTTCTTGGTGGGCAAACGTTGGCCTGCGTTTCCCAGGTCCTATGTGGTGCCTTTCTAGCGGGTGTGGTGAGGGGCTGCTCCACATGTAATGTCGCAGCCTCCGGTTCTTAGTTGAGGGTAGTTTCTCTCCTCCACTAATTTGGGATCCGGTTCCCATCTTCTTGACCTGACCCCCCTACTCAGGTAGCGGCGGGCGTGTGGTGGCTACCATCCAGTCCACACCCCTGGGGTCCCCTCTGTCCTTCCTGGAGCCCAGTCTGCTCCTCTTCCTCCTTCTTCCCTCCTCCAGGCTCAGGCCTCCTGACAGGGCCTGCCTGTGGAGCAGAGCCCATAAAGCAGCTCTGCTCCCTGTCTTCTCCTCTCTCCACTCCCTTTCCAAGATGGTGCCTCCCTTTTATACTCCTGTACAGAGTGCACCCAGGATCTACTTCCTCCACGCACACACTACCGGGTTCCCTTCTCTAGGTGTTCCCTCCCCCCACTCCAGCCAGGGACATGCTCACTCGTGCCTGCATAACTAATGGGAGCACCGTCGAGCTGTCCCCCGGAAATGTGGTGTAGTGCATGTGGGTGTTAGGGTCCTGAGCCACACTCCATCCTTACCTGGAAGTGAGATATCGCACATCTGGGTGAGATGCAATACCTCTGTAGCAACTGAACCCTCGGGGTGCTACACATATATACATCATATGAGACGCTGGGGCATATACATCACTGGAGGTGCTGGGGCATATACATCACAGGAGGGTCTGAGGGCATATGCATCACTGGAGGGGCTGGGGGCATATGCATCACAGGATGGGCTGGGGCATACACATATCACAGGAAGGGCTGGGGCATATATACATCACAGGAGACTGGGGCATATACATCACTGGAGTGGCTGGGTCAAATATACATCACTGGAGGGGCTGGGGTATATACATCACTGGAGGGACTGGGGCATATATACATTACTGGAGAGGCTGGAGCATATATACATCAGTAGAGGGGCTGGGGACTTATAAATAACAGGAGGGGCTTGTGCATATAAGCCCCAGTTCCTCCAATGATGTATATGCTCCAGCCCCTCCTGTGATGTATATATGCCCCAGTGCCTCCTATGCTGCATATACCCCAGCCCCTCCAGTGAAGTATATATATATATACTTATTGTCGGTGAGAGAGTGCAGAGAGCGGAGACTCCACACAGAAACTATGTCACTGGCCAGTACATCCTGACTCTGGCACTCGCCAGCGTCACAATGTAATCCTTCATGGCGTGTTTGCAGTGTTCTCTAATGAACGCTGAGTGTGTGCTGTGACTGGCGCAATTAAAGGGCCGGCAAAATGTGCCCGCTGACCTGAGCACTGCGATCCCCATCCAAAAGAACATCACGGGCCGCAATTGGCCCGTGTGCCGCAGGTTCCCCATCCCTGCCTCACAATATCATGTTGTCACCATCCTTCTTTCCCCCGACGTCTGCTGTATAGGACTTTTCCTATGTTTCCTCAATGTTTCAAGCTTTCACCAAATAGATATCTAGCCAGTTTCATATTGGTCTTATTTAATGTTTGCACTCTTTGTTTTGGCTAAAAGACTTGAATGGTGCAATATAACTGGTTGAAACTATGTAATGGGGATCTGTCAACTTAGGACAGACTTGGAGCAAGCCACTGCTTAGCAGGTCAGGGGAACGTTCTGGTTTGCCCCCTTCACGTAGTGGCTCCTGGGTTTCATCTACTAAGTAGCTGCTGGTGGGTGAAGTGAGTTGGCAAAACAATGGTCTGCAAGCTCAGTCTGATCAAGAGAGATAAGGACAATGACAGAATCACTAGGCATGAGCAGGGACATGCTCAGAATAGCTGAAGTTAAAGGGACTCTCTCAGCACAGAATGACTGTTCAAACCAAATACAGACGCACCATTGGAGTGGCCAACATTTATGTGCACCTTCCCACCTGCTTGTTTTGCCTCTATTTCCACCAGGCCTCTTCTTTGATTGACAGCTCTGACTTTCATGAGCCACAGAAGGGGATGAGATAAATTGAAAACAAGTTGGCGGGAAGATGTACTTAAATGTTTGGCTACGCCATGATGCACTGAGCGCCTGTACTTGGTTTGAACAGTCATTCTGTGCTGACAGTCCCTTTAAGTTCAGGGGATCACGCAAAGACAAAAAGGCAACATTATCCAAGGGGATAATCAGCAGAGAAATCTTAAAAGAAATCGATTTGAGAACAGGAACAACATACTAGGAGCAATAGTACATGGCAATAACTGGCAAGGATAGGAAGTTACTAAGGGGATTAAATAGGGTTAAATAGGGTGCATCAGTCTGTTGAGCCCTGCCATTGGTCCACTGATCTGCTCCAACTATTTATCTGGTCAACAGGACCTCATGTACATTTTGTACATGAACAACAGTAAATAGTCGGGGGACAACTTTGCTGCCCTATAGGAGGTGCTAGCCACGGAGAGGTTCTTGAGGATTTTGCTGGTTGGTGTGAACACTATCCTGCAGGAGAAGAGATTCTTTTGAATGAATGATAGTCTGGGCATTGAGCATGCCACCCATTGATAATGTCATTGGCGCCTGATAATTGCACCTGTTGAATATAACACTGGAAAGAGACAAAATGCATTAATTAGAAAGCAGGAGCACTATGTCCATACTTCCCAACTTTTGAAGAAAGAGGGACAGATCATACAGCGCACGTAGCGTGCCCGGAGACTTTAGCCATGCCCCTGGCCACACCCTACCCCACTCCCATTTATCATTTCTTTCTCCCCTGGCAGGAGGAGATGTCAGAGGGGTGATGGTAGTGAAGGAAATTCAGCAGACGCCTGAGACTGCAGGTTGTAGACCCAAATCCAGGACTGTCCGCTGTATCCGGGACAGTTGGGAATAGAGATGAGCGGATGGATTCATGGGTCTCTGGTCAAGCGTGCAAGTCAGTAGTACCTGGCAGCTGGACAAGAGGCTGCGAATCTCTAACATTCCGGCATCCCTGGCACAGATTTTGATCACCCAGGGCCGGCACAATGCCATCTGTGCGTCCTGCTCATCTCTAGTTGTGACGTGCGGATTTAATTTTTGATCATTTATTCAGAGTCGGAGCCGCCAGAACTTTCTCATCTTTATGTGGTATCACTATATGACATCTGTCTTTTTTGTGTCTGTAAGGCCGTGTTCACATGTTGCAAAAATACTGTGTTTTTGTTTTCTGCAGATGTACGCACCAAACTATACAATAACAATCTTCTCCCCCTTATTTGATGCGTTTCTGGTGCAGATATGAAGCTGTGTTTTTAATGTGTTTTTTTATAGTACAGAAAAGCTTTGATTCTGCACTTAATAAAGCATCTGCAGTTTTTACATGTGTTTTTTAGGCTCCACATAGAAGCATCTAGAAAAAAAAAAGCATCAAAACCGCACAGTTAAGTAGCGTCCTTGGGCACACAGCGATCGCAGTTTTCATGAAATCACATCCACTTTGCTTGGACAGTCAAATACAGCAGAATTTTTGTGCAAAATAAAGCAGCAGAGAATACGCAGAATTTACGCTACATGTGAACAAGGTCTAAATTTTGAAGCAAAGTGGATGTGATTTCATGAAATCTCCACATTCGGTGCATCTAAAGACGCTGCTGAACACTGCGGTTTTGGTGCAGTTTTTCTCTATAGGCTTCTTCTAAAAAAACGCATGAAAAAAAAATTGCCGCTGCATTTTTAAGTACAGAATCAAATCTTTTCTGTACTATTAAAATAGCGTTAAAAACTCTGCCTCATATCTGCCCCAAAATCGCATCAAATAAGGGGAAAATGCATAAAAGAAACACAGCAAACAATCAGAGAAGATTGTTATTGCGTTGTGTGATGAGGACATGTGCAGAAAAAAAGCAGCAGAAAGAATGCAGCATTTACACCACATGTGAACACTGCCTCATCATTACAGTTTTATTACATTTTTGTGGGTTTAATAGAGAAAAAAATTCAATCACGCCATTTTTTTACGTTATTTACCGATTCCCGTAAATAATCTGATCGCTGTGTTGTGCGTGGGCTGTTACGATTACAGGGACACCAAATATGTCCATGTTATTTGCTGAATTGTGATGTTCATTATTTTTTAAAAATGACAATATTTTTTTCATTATCAAGTGTTTTCCTTATTATTTTTTCGCAATTTTATAGGATGAAAAAATCTCTTATTCTCCCTCCTAGAATACAAATACATACATTGCACATAGCAGTGTATTTCTATCAGTATAATCTACTTGTGGAGTCACCGCCTGCAGTACAAATCAAGTACACAAAATTCTCCCCATAACATCATCAGAGATTGTGGCTCAGTAGCTTAAACGCCTGTCTATAATGTTAAGGTTATGGGTTTGTGACCTGGGGAGACCCACAGAAAAAAAATGACATTTTTATAATTGTTCAATATTATTTTTATTACTTCTATTGGTACAAAAATTACTTTTCTTCACCTCAGTATACAGGGACAATAAACATACATAGTTATATACACAATGTATGTCTATGGACATGTATAACCTGCTTCTGGTTCATTGCTTGCAATTGAGGCCAAGATTGCAAAATTCTCTTATCTCTACTTTTGTGGGCTGTGGCTCATTGGTAGAGCAACAGCCAGCAAATACAGAGATGTAAGTTTAAGTCCTGGGGAGACCTGATCACAGAAGGGAGCAGAAGTGAATAATATAATTTAATTTATGCACTGAGCAGAAAAATGCCCCTCCACCAGGAGAAGGAGCTACGGAGCGATGAAGATGTCGGAGAGGTGAGTATAGAAGCCGTGACAAAAGCTGTGATTTGACGGGACAGTCCCGCTGAATCCAGGACTTTTGTGAGCTACAGTATGTATGTGTCTTTCTGCCTCTCTCTCACTCTGCTCCTCCTTCCCTCCTCCTTTGCATAGACTAGAGTACCAGCTGTAATCTGATCCCTCAGTGTTCTGGCAGTCTGCCTGGATTTCACAAGGTTTTCAAAGTGTATGATGATTTCTGGAGGTAATTGAGAGAAGTAGTTGTTAAGTGGAGAAAGAATCACATTTCTCTTGTAAGCTATAGTACAATTTTTTAACCTTCATGTGTACTATTAATTTATGCTGAGTTCATTGAAACAACGGTGACCATGTACTTTTTTCCTTTATTCACAAACAATATTTAAAGTGACAGTAGCATAAAACTTGGTATAAACCAATAATAGGAGAGTTGCATCACTCTCTATCCAGAATCCAGATACTTAAAGAAGTTGTTCTTGAAGAATTGAAAAATATGTTGCAATATGTCGCCGGCTTCTTCCATGCCTGGAAGACTTTAGTGTTGTCCTTAAAAATCATGGAGGTCATGCAAAATACTAGATGTAGTAGCTTTTTTGGGGTTGTATTCATTCTTGCATCAACTAATTTGAGTAAAACTGAAGATTTTGTAATGAAAGTTATATTATTAACCTTACTTTCACGTTATGGGTTAAAAAAATTAAACTCAGTCTTGTCAACATTTTGGAATTTGCTCTTTTTTTCAGTGAGATATTGATTAAAATCTTACTTTTCAAAGGGGATGTACTCATTTATACTGCATGTATTATTTAGTGCATGTTCTGCTGTGGACGGCAACGGTTTGGTTCACCCTTTGTGTTTGGTTTCCATTTAACGTACAAGCGAGAAAAAGCATCCGATGTATATATTAAATGGTGGCTGTCACAAAAAAACAACCTGTAGCATCCATCTCCTATAGACTGATATGTCATCTGTTTAACAGGTGTTAAGTCAAAAAAGGTACACACAGGCAATCCTCATGCAAGATTCATATATTGGCAAATATTGAAAACGGTTACAGCCATAAAGTGCCAAAATGATCAAGTACATTCACCATATAATCAAAGAGAGTCCCAATTGCAGCAAATAGCCCATTTGGATCAAAAACACACAAGCAGCATTTACAATTAGATGGTTTTCATGGTAGAATAATTTTTTGGGAGTGGTGAATATTCATGGACTTTAATAGCGGGCACTCTGACCGCCGAGCGCATCAGGAGCCGCGCTGCGGCTACAGTGTGTGCGCTATTAGGGAGAATGAATGGTCACTGCTGCCCATGCACGCAGTCCCGGCGTGGGGAGCAGTGACTATTCCGGCACAGAGAAGGACACAGCGCTGGAGGAGAGAGGAGGTGAGTATAATTGTTTAATTTTTTTCTGTGCGACCGGGATGAGGGGGTGCCAAGCATACCAGGATGAGGGGGGCCATACATACAGAGATGAAGGGTGAAATACATACCAGGAAGAGGGATGAGGGGGGCCATACATACCGGGATGAGGGGGGCCATACATACCGGGATGAAGGGTGCCATACATACCAGGAGCCGTGCTGCAGGAATAGTGTGCCGGCCATTAAGGAAAATTAAAATTCACTGCTCCCCACGCCCATGAATATTCATTTTCTTTAGTAGCGGGCACAGTGTAGGCTGCAGCAGGCGGCTGCTGCCTCCTGTGCCCCGCCTACTCTGCCACTGTCGCTTCCTCCATATTCCCCATCACCCACAACCACAGTATTTATGTATCACGGACTATAAGACGCACCCCCCACTTTCCAAAATTTTGGAGGAAAAAAGTGCGTCTTATAGTCTGAAAAATACGATGGATCCAGAATTTTCCAAGTGGTAAAATTTACCCCACACAGTATATTGCCATAGACTGAGTTATTATGGACGGATTTATCCTTTGTTAAATAATTCTACATAGCTATATTCTGTCAATGGTATGAACTGAATTTAAGTTTTCCTTGGACTGAAAAACTGTTAAAGGGAACCTGGCATGTAAAATAACGCTATTAACCTGCAGATATAGGGTTAATCTGCAGATTAATATGGTTCTGAGACCCTGCAGCGCCCGCACTGAGAGCTCCGCTGCCAGAGGAAATTAACTTTATTTTCCCTGCTAGCCTTGCTCTTTCAGTCATAGAGATTTCAGTCACCGCTCAGTGTATAGAGCTTGGCTGCTGTAAACACGCTCCCGGCACTGACTGACAGCTCTAAAGCCGAGCATTCTGTCAGTAAGTGTTGGGGTCACGGTTACCGCCTCCGCTCTCTATACACTGAGCAGTGATTGAAATCATGCCGATGCCACGCCTATGACTGAAAGCATGAGGCTGCCAGGGAGAATAAAGTTCATTTCCTCCTGGTAGTGCGAGCACCGCACAGTGTCAGAACGCTATAAACCTGTAAAATTAAAGGGAAACGGTCACCAGGTTTGTCCCATATGAGATAAGACCTCCACTTTTCAGCCCTCATATACAGCCTACTGATATGCTGTATATAAGCCCCCATCTGGCCTGCAACAAACAAAAAACACCTTTTATTATACTTACCTGCAGGTCGGTCCAGTCCAATGGGCGTCGCTGTCTTGGTCCTTTGCTTCCCTTCTTTCAATGTGGTCCTCCTTCTGTTCTGCGCTTTCAGTGAGGTGGCCATACAGCTTTGTAATGCTATTAACCTGCAGATTAACTCAATATCTGCAGGTTAATAGCATTTGAGGACATGACAGGTTTCCTTTAAGCTAGGGTCAGTGTGGCTGTTATAGCTAGTTGTGTGGGTAGTTAAGGTGGATAGTGTAGTAGTTATGAACTATAGCCACCACTGTTCTCCTTTATTAGCTATAAGGGCAGACATTGTAGAGGCAATATTCTATAGGAGAGGACAGTGTGGAGGCCATGAACCATAAGAGAGATAGTGTGTGGGTCATATTTTGTACAGGGAGCACAGTAAGGGGCAATTATTTATTCAGTGGCACAGTATACGGCAGATATTTTTATTCAGGAACATTATAATGACACTGTTTTTTTAAGGGCATCATCTTGGGATGTTACGCGGAAGAATGGAGAAGAGGGAAGTCTGCAGAGACCGGCTGTCGATGTAAAAAGACACCATGGTGTCTTGACAAGATGAAGCAAAAAGGAATGAGAACAACTCCAATCAGAAAAGATGTGACTTATAAGGTACAGCCCTGCTCATCATTATTGGCACCCCTTCATTTATGTCATAGACTGTACAATATCTTCAGAAATAAATGGTAATGTACCAAAGTTATATCCTCAGGATTTTTTAATTAGTGGTCCAAAGTAATACAACAATAAAAAGTTGTTTATCAACTTCCATGTTGCAATTTCAAAGAAGAAACAGAATAAACAGCATGTGCAGCAATAAAGGCACCCCTAATTAATATTTGGTTGCACACCCTTTGGCATTGATGACAGCCTCCAAACATTTCTTGCAGCCATCTATAAGCTTCTGCACTTCTCATCTACAATTTTCTCCTACTCTTCCTGTGCAGTTCGTTCAAGCTCTTGAATGTTTCCAGGGTTCTTTTTCCCAATGACAGATTTCAGCTCACTCCAAAGATTTTCAATGGGATTGAGGTCAGGATTCATTGCTGGCCATTTTAAAACAGTCCATTTTTTCTTTTTCAACCATTCCTGTGTACTCTTGGATGTGTGCTTTGGGTCATTGCCTTGTTGGAGAACCCATGATCTTCGACTCATACCAAGTTTTCTTACACTGGGTAGGACATTTCGCTCTAAAATCCCTTGATAATTCTTTGATTTAATGATTCGTGTGATACGGTCAAGGCCTCCAGTACCAGACGCAGCAAAGCAACCCCACAGAATTGTGGATCCTCCACCATACTTAACTGTTGGTAAGGTGTTCTTTTTCTTATAAGCTTCACTGCGCCATCTGTAAACAAACTGTTGCTTTGCATTACCAAAAAGTTCTATTTTTGTTTCATCTGTCCACAGAACATTTTGCCAGAAGGATTGTGGTTAGTCAAGGTACTCTTTGGCACAGATCAGTCATTCCTTTCTATGTCTTTTCTTCAGCAATGGTTTCTTCCTTGGCCTTCACCCATAAAGCTCTGCTTGGTTTTGTGTGCGGCGCATGGTACTTGTGGAAACCATGATCCCAGATTGTTCCAGGTTGACCTTCAGGTCTTTGGATGTTTGACGTGGTGTTTTTTCCATCATTCGCACCAACCTTCAAAGACATCTCTTGTCAATTTTCCTCTTTCCCCCATGTCCAGGGAGGTTCTTGATGGTTCCATGCTTGGCAAACTTCTTAATAACAATGCGCACTGTTGAAACCAAGGTATTTGGAGATGGCCTTATATTCTTTGGAAATCTTGTGTTTGCTAATAATAGCAGATCTGATGTCCTCAGACAGCTCCTTTGTCTTCACCATTGTGACAAAAGAGCAGGGCCTACCATGTAGCTTTTTAAAATGAAGTCATCATTCATTGGCTAATTCATGTCACATGGGCACAGACAATCACAGGTGAATCTCTTTTGTGATTTACCACAGGCAAGTCAAAATGTGTTTCCATAATGAATTAATGTAAAGGGTGCCAATACCAGTGTCACATCAAGCTTTAGGTTTTTCTATTTTTCCCTCCCATTGTTTTTTGTTTTAAGTTATGGTTTATCATTTGCTGTTTTGTATTTAACACTATTTGGACCTGTTGAAGCACCGGCTTGGTGAAAAACAACCGTCGTCCTGAAGAACTCCCGCTTCCCCGGCTCCATGTTTTAAAATTGTGTGTAAAGAATAAAAGATCTTCATATTTAATCACTTGCAGGAGTGCTGCCTTCTATCTGCTAACAAGATATCAAAGGAAAAATCTTTCTTTGAGCAGAGCACCGGCTGATTAACGATCCCTGGCCATCTGTGACTGACGCTTACTGGACTGCAAAAAGGTATGCGATTGGAATAAGTGCCGGTTTTTAATTTTCTATTTATTTGCATTGGATAACTTGTGATACTGACTACATCTCATCAGTACTGTGGCTCCTTTTTAGTCCATAGTCTGATGATGGCTGGTAATAACAATTTCCTCTATCTTCTTACCATTGTTAAGGACATACTGGGAGTTGTAAGTTCATCCAATATAATTGTTTATTGGGCTTATCTAGCATTGCAGTTGATCGCTGAATTGAGCTTGATGATGTATTCAGGTACTGATGGTGGTTCTGGTCATGTATTTATATGCAGATGGTGATTCTGGTGACATATTAAGGTACTGATGGTGGTTCTAGTCTTGTATCTCTGTTCTAATTATGGTTCTGGTTATGCATTCATGTACTGATAGTGGTTCTGGTAAAGTTTTCTTATACTGATGATTGTGATGATGTATTCATATACTGAATGTGGTTCTCATGATATAGTCCTGTACTGGTGCGGTTTCTGGTGATGTGTTTCTGTACTGATGATGGTTCTGGGTTTGTATTCATTTACTGATAGAGATTGTGATACTTTTCTTCTGTACTCTTGGTGATTTTGGTGATGTATTATTGTAGTGATGATGGTTGTGATGGTGTATTTCTGTACTGTCGGTGGAACTGGTGATGTATTCCTGTATTGATGGTGTTAGAACCCTCCTGTTTGTTTTTTCTATCTTGTGTTTTGCGGTCACGTGACCATCTGCCTTTATATTCCAGCTCCGCCCTTCTTGCTGTGCTGGACTTCAGTGTTTGACTGTTTCTCTAGCCTGGTGCTTCGGTGCCTTTCTCTGTTAGTTCTCTTGGTCCTCTGGGACCTCTAGTACATTTTTGTCAGTTTGTCTTTTTGTGTTCTGCAGCAACTTCTCGGGTTTAGGAGGTGTCCCATTTTTGTCCCAGTCCTTAGTTCTTTTAGGGACCCCTCCCTTAATTCTATAGGTCTTCGTTCAGACTAGCCGAGGACTAAGGCGGATCTGTTCACTAGGAACAGGCAGCCCGCTACATCGTAGGGATTCAGCTTAGTCTTACTGTAGGGACAGCTTTCCCCTATCTTTCCTTAGTACACATTGCAGATCATAACAGTAAGTCCAGCCCAAAAAACTAAAAGGAAAGAAATTCAGGGATCAGTATGGTTTCCGTCCAGGATTTGGCTAAACGCCTGCAGGGATTGTCTCTGGAGGTGGCCGAGCTTCAGCAACGTGTGAGTAGCTGTTCTGGAGCGCATTTTGTCGAACCCAAGGTAGGACTGCCTGATGTTTCTTTATGGTAAACAGCAAGATTTTTTTTCCTTTAAAAATGCTTGTTTGTTATGTTTTCATTTGAGACCAAGGTCCTCTGGGAATGAATCACAGTGCATTGGTTTTATTATGCCACTTTTGCGCAATGAACCACAGGGGTGGGCCTTTTCTCTCCAGCCTAATGATCCATGTTTAAGGTCTGTTGAAGAATTTTTTTCTGCTATGGGGCTATTATATGACGATCCTGATCGAATCTCATCTGCTGAATCAGAACTCAGACGTTTGAATCAGGGGTCAGATGATGTTGAAAATTATTGCACACACTTCAGAAGTTTAGTGGAATGATCCTGCGCTGAGATGTTTATTTCTTGCTGGTCTGAGTGAAAGGGTTAAGGATTTGCTAATTGCATTCCCTGCACCTGAGACTCTGCAGGATGCTATGCAGTTAGCTGTTCGTATAGACAGGAGACTGAGGTGCAGGCTTAATGAGGTAAAGACTCCTGTAATGTCAGGTCCTAGTCCCCAGAAAATCTGCTCTGATGGCAGAGAACCGATGGAGGTTGGGGGGATGTCACTCCGCTCTCAGGAAAGAGACTGGAGGTTTACCGAGGGATTGTGTCTTTATTGTGGTAAAGCTGACCATTTGATTAAGTATTGTGAGCGTCGTTTAAGTAGAGAAAAAAAAAAAGGTCAGTTACGCCCATATAGCTTGCTTACGCTCTGCAGGATTATTTCTTTCTGGGAGTACTACTTTGCAGGGAGATTTGATTGAATTTCAGATATTTGTGGATTGTGGTTCAACACTTAATGCGATTGATAAAGGGTTTTTGGAAAACCTTAAATTGAAATCCAAACCTTTGTCATCACCTATTTCTGTGATTGCAATTGATAACACTCCTTTGAAATGTATTACTCACAAGACTGCTGCATTTCCCCTCACTATAAATGGAGTTCACCAAGAAATTTTGGACTTGGTTGTTTTGGATAATTTGCCCTCTCCAGTTGTTCTAGGATTGCCTTGGTTAAAACTGCACAATCCTTTATTGGACTGGTCTACTAATGTGACTAAGTCTTGGAGTCCGAAGTGCTATGATAAATGTTGTAATGGTCGCATTGCAGCCGTGGAAAAAGGGGAATTACCGGTACCTATTCAAGATTTTTGGAGGGTTTCTTCGGAGGAGGAGTCGCAAGTTTTACCTCCTCATAGGGATTATGATTGCGCCATTGAGTTTGTTCTGGGTGCTACTCTTCCCAAAATTCGCTTGTTTAATCTGACTGTCCCTGAAAGAAAGGCCTTGGAGGAGTACATAGAGACTAGCCTGGCTGCTGGTCACATAAGACCTTCTAAGTCGCCTGTGGCAGTTGGATTCTTCTTTGTTAAAAAAAGGATGGCGGTTTACATCCATGTCTGGATTTTCTTGAAATTAATAAGATTACCGTACGCAATTCCTACCCATTGCCGTTAATTCCTGACTTGTTTAACCAGTTAGTGGGAGCCAACTGGTTCTCCAAAATTGATCTCCGGGGGGCATACAATTTGTTACGAGTGAAGGAGGGTGATGAATGGAAAACTGCTTTTAACACTCCGGTAGGTCATTTTGAGAATCTGGTGATGCCTTTTGGTCTTACCAATGCACCTGCATTTTTTCAGAACCTTATTAATGACATCCTGAGACCTTTGATTGGTAAGAATGTGGTTGTGTATTTGGATGACATTTTGATTTATTCACCAGATCTAGAGTCCCATTGGCAGAGTGTACATGAAGTTTTGCAGTTATTGAGTGATAATTCACTCTTTGCTAAGCTGGAGAAATGTGGGTTTGCTGTGCAGAAAATTAGTTTTTTGGGCTACATTGTCTCCAGCGAGGGCTTTGAGATAGACCCTGTGAAGGTTCAGGCTGTGCAGGAAAGGCCTAGGCCTATTGGTTTGAAATCTATACAGAGATTTTTGGGGTTTGCCAATTATTACAGGAAATTCATTAAGAATTTTTCTGTAATTGTTAAACCTCTGACCGATCTCACCAGGAAAGGTGCGAATACGGTCCAGTGGACTACTGAGGCCATTGAAGAGTTTGAGTATCTCAAAGAGAGGTTCAGTTCTGCCCCTATCCTTATGCAGCCTGATGAGACCAAGCCTTTTTTGGTTGAGGTCGATGCTTCATCAGTGGGGGTCGGAGCAGTTTTGTCTCAGGAGAACAAGGGTGGAGTGCATCCTTGTGCCTTCTTTTCGAAAAAATTTTCGGAAACCGAACTGAATTATAATGTTGGAAATCGGGAGTTGCTGGCTATTAAACTTGCGTTTGAACATTGGCGTCATTTTTTGAAAGGCTCTAGATTTCCTATTCAGGTTTTCACAGATCATAAGAATTTGATCTATCTGGATGTTGCCAAGCGCTTAAATGCCCGTCAAGCTAGGTGGCCACTTTTTTTTTCTCGGTTTCATGTTTCTGTTACCTATATCCCTGGTACTAAGAATGTTAAAGCCGATGCTTTATCTCGCAGCTTCTCTCCTACGGTCGGTGCCGAGAAGGAGGAGAGCATTTTTCAGAAAGGAGTTGTGGTGGCGGCTTTGGACTCCGTTTTGGAGAATGGGATTCTGAAAGCTCAAGATGATGCTCCATCTAACACTCCCCATGGGAGGTTGTTCGTGCCTAGAGCCTTTAGGAGAGATTTGTTTGTGGAGTGTCATGAGTCTCGGTTGGCAGGTCATCCAGGAATTTTGGAGACTAAGAGACTTATCAGTCGCAGTTTTTGGTGGCCTGGATGGCAGAAGGAAGTCATCAAGTGGGTGTGTCAGTGTACTGTGTGTGCTAGGTCAAAGGCTTCACATACTCCTGCTGTGGGGTTGCTTTGCCCTCTGGAGGTTCCTAGTGTGCCTTGGACGCATCTCACAATGGATTTTATTACTGATATTCCTGTGTCCGAGGGTTTTACTGTCATCTGGGTGTTCGTGGACCGTTTTAGTAAGATGTGTCATTTGTTCCATTCATTAAGTTGCCCTGCGCCAAGACACTCGCTAAGGCTTTTGTTAAGGAGATTGTCAAGCTCCATGGCGTTCCCACGGATATTGTTTCTGATAGAGGACCTCAGTTTATGGCTCGCTTTTGGCGTGATTTTTGTGACAGGTTGGGAGTCCATTTGTCATTTTCGTTTGGTTATCATCCTGAGTCTAATGGACAGACTGAAAGAAAGAACCACGATGTTGAACAGTTTTTGCGTTGTTTTGTGGCGGACAATCAAGAGGTGTGGTCTGAGTTTCTGCGTCTCGCAATTATACATCCTCCTCTGCTGGGTGTTCTCCTTTTTTTTTTGTACTGGGAGACATCCGTCTTTTGGTTTGTTCTCCAAATTGGGGTCGGCGGTGCCGGAGGAGGAGAATTTTTCCGGTGATTTGGAGAGAGTTTGGACTAATGTACGTTGCAACCTTCAAGAGGCTAACAAGAAGTCCAAGAAGTATTTTGACAGGAAACGTAAAGAGGTTTTGTTTACTGTGGGTGGCATGGTTTGGTTGTCCTCGAAGAACCTGTGGTTGAGGATTCCCTTTAAAAAACTGGGTCCTAAGTTTGTGGGTCCATTTAAAGTGCTTCAGGTTGTTAACCCGTCTGCTGTTAGGTTGGATGTCCCTACTTCCTGGAAGATTAATCCTGTGTTTCATGTTTCCCTGTTGAAAAAGGCTGACGTATCTGATAGGGACGCCACTGTCACAGTTCCTCCTGTGGTGGAAGACGGCGAATATGAAATTTCTTGTATCTTGAATTCTAGATGGCATAGAGGGAGATTACAGTATCTTGTCTCCTGGAAGGGTTTCGGTCCTGAAGACAACTCCTCGGTAAGGACGGATGATGTCTCTGCTCCTAGGCTTGTTAAAGCTTTCCACAAGAGGTTTCCAGATAGGCCTGGGCCTGGAGGATCCGGAGGATCCTCATAAAAGAGGGGGTACTGTTAGAACCCTCCTGTTTGTTTTTTATATCTTGTGTTTTGCGGTCACGTGACCATCTGCCTTTATATTCCAGCTCCGCCCTTCTGGCTGTGCTGGACTTCAGTGTTTGACTGTTTCTCTAGCCTGGTGCTTCGGTGCCTTTCTCTGTTAGTTCGCTTGGTCCTCTGGGACCTCTGGTACATTTTTGTCAGTTTGTCTTTTTGTGTTCTGCAACAACTTCTCTGTTTAGGAGGTGTCCCATTTTTGTCCCAGTCCTTAGTTCTTTTAGGGACCCCTCCCTTAATTCTATAGGTCTTCATTCAGACTAGCCGAGGACTAAAGCGGGTCTGTTCACTAGGAACAGGCAGCCCGCTACATCGTAGGGATTCAGCTTAGTCTTATTGTAGGGACAGCTTTCTCTTATCTTTCCTTAGTACATGTTGCGGATCATAACAGATGGTGGTTCTGGTGATGTATTCATGTACTGTTATTGGTTTTGATTCTGTCCACATTTAGCAGTCCACAATTTGTCACATAACGCCACACATGCCATATTAATACAGTATTGTGCCGTCTGACAAGTTAAAAGTTACTACATCTGTATTTATGTCAAAAGCATAAATTATAAAATTAAGCACTGTAGCATGCCAAGTCCTAACAGCTTATAATATACTCACTGTCAGGATTTGGCTCTGCTTGCCTTTCCATTGGTCATCACATAACCCCTCATATGAGATTTTAATATGTCAAGTAGCTTCACTTCCTGCTTCTCTTTATTAAGCAGGAATATATTATGTCGCTGAACATTCAAAGAATTAGGAAAAGCCAATTAGGCTGTGTATAGGAGGGGGCACCAAACTTAATTTTTTTTCCCATGGTGCAGTAACACCTAGATTCATCTCTGGGATACACTGCACATCCTGCAGTATATCTTCTCAGGCTCTCTATACAGAGCCCCATCCTGCATGCAGCACATTGCTCCTTTCTGCAGTATATATCTCTTCTCAGCCAATCCTGCAGAACATAATTCCTCTCAGCCTCACATATACATTGTCAGGGAACAGCCGGGAGATCCCACAGATATCTCCCCAACATTATTCAACGTTCACTAATCAGCACTCCGCCACCTCCAATCATCAAGATAATTATGCAATTGGCTGACCAATGATGGATGCGGCCGTGGCTGCTTTCACTACTAGGCCAGATATTAGGGAGCTCACAGTGAATGTATAGTATATACACATCTGATTCCAACGCATAGAATATATATATACAGTGGCATGTAAAAGTAAAAAATATATATATATATATATATATATATATATATATACACAGTGGGAACGGAAACTATTCAGACCCCTTTAAATTTTTCACTTTTTGTTTCATTGCAGCCATTTGATAAATTCTAAAAAGTACATTTTATTTTCTCATTAAAGTACACTCTGTACCCCATCTTGACTGAAAAAAACAGAAATGTAGAATTTTTTGCAAATTTGTTAAAAAATAAAAACTGAAGTATCACATGGTCATAAGTATTCAGATCATTTGCTCAGTATTGAGTAGAAGCACCCATTTGATCTAGTAAAGCCATGAGTCTTCTTGGGAATGATGCAACAAGTTTTTCACACCTGGATTTGGGGATCCTCTGCCATTCTTCCTTGCAGATCCTCTCTAGTTCCTTCAGGTGGGATGGTGAACGTTGGTGAACAGCCATTTTCAGGTCTCTCCAGAGATGCTCAATTGGGTTTAGGTCAGGGCTCTGGTTGTGCCAGTCAAGAATGGTCACAGAGTTGTTCTGAAGTCACTCCTTTGTTATTTTAGCCGTGTGCTTAGGGTCATTGTCTTGGTGGAAGTTAAACCTTCGGCCAAGTCTGAGGTCCAGAGCACTCTGGAAGAGGTTTTCATCCAGTATATCTCTGTACTTGGTCGTATTCCTTCAATTGCAACCAGTCGTTCCTGTCCTTGCAGCTGAAAAACACCCCCATAGCATGATGCTGCCACCACGTTTCACTGTTGGGATTGTATTGGGCAGGTGATGAGCAGTGACTGGTTTTCTCCACACATACCGCTTAGAATTATGACCAAAAATGGTCTCATCAGACCAGAGACTCTTATTTCTCATAGTCTGGGAGTCCTTCATGTGGTTTTGGTTAAACAAAAAAAATGCTGCACAAACGGACAGGTGCACAAGTAGGGTCCAAATGCAAATACTTGTAAAATAACCTCGGCACTCAAAATTTGATGAATTTATGTTGAATTTTAATGCGGTCCAAAATACAAGATAACACAAACGTTTCGGCCCAAACATCAGGCCTGCATCAGTGTGGTCAGACTGCTGGGTTGATCAGGTGTAGAGGGAGAGGAAAGACAGAATGCCTCAAGTAGTGTGCATCACTGATCTGTGACGCCAGGTCCAAGGGGTCAGGGACCTGGAACGCGGTATCCACCGCTGGTTCAGTGTAAGTCCCGCTTAGAATTATCACTAAAAAGTTCTATCTTCCTCTCATTCGACCAGAGAATATTATTTCTCATAGTCTGGGAGTCCTTCATGTGTTTTTGAGCAAACTCTATGCGGGCTTTCATATGTCTTGCACTGAGGAGAGGCTTCCGTCGGGCCACTCTGCCATAAAGGCCCAACTGGTGGAGGGCTGCAGTGACAGTTGACTTTGTGGAACTTTCTCCCATCTCCCTACTCAGGGCCGGCTCCAGGTTTTTCTGGGCCCCGGGCGAAAGAGTCTCAGTGGGCCCTTTTAACACATACACGATTCATGATGCACAGATACGGCGGAGAAATATATATATATAGTACACAGGGCCCAGCCTGCCACCTCATCCTTCACATATGCAGAAATGCGCACGCACACACGGTACGCAGACATGCGCACGCACACACGGTACGCAGACACGGTACGCAGACACGGTACGCAGACACGCGCACACACGGTACGCAGACACGCGCGCACACACGGTACGCAGACACACGTGCACACACGGTACGCAGACACACGCGCACACACGGTACGCAGACACACGCGCACACACGGTACGCAGACACACGCGCACACACGGTACGCAGACACACGCGCACACACAGTACGCAGACACACGGTACGCAGACACACGCACACACACGGTACGCAGACACACGCGCACACATGGTACGCAGACACACGAGCACACACGGTACGCAGATACACGAGCACACACGGTACGCAGACACGCGCACACACGGTACGCAGACACACACGCACACACGGTACGCAGACACACGCGCACACACGGTACGCAGACACACGCGCACATACGGTACGCAGACATGCACACACGGTACGCAGACATGCACACACGCACACACGGTACACAGATATGTACACATACAAACACATATTTTTACACAAATTCTTAAAGACATATATAAAACAGACAAATATATATACACAGTCATACACACTGACATTCACATACATGCACTCACACAGACCCATTACAAGTATTTTTAATATGGGGATTGGGGAAGCCTCACTCACCTGTCCCCGGTCCAGTGTCCTGTCCAGCAGCTCCTCAGGTATGGGGCAGTGCAGGGCCCCCGGCGTGTCACAGACTTCATGGCCCTGGACCATCAGAGGGGCCCACTTGCGGTCGGGTCCGGGCCGCTCCCCCCCATCTGTGCAGGACCTCCGCTCCGACGGTGTTTGATGGCACTCCCCCAGACATGGCTGCGCGCTGTGCGACTGTGTCTGCTAGTAATGACGCGGCAGGGGCGACACACAAGCAAAATTAAAGGTGCAGTGCCGTCGACCCTGCCGTGTCATTACTAGCAGACACAGCCTGACAGCGCGCGGCCATTTCTGTGACTGGGGGAGTGCCGGCAATCAAGCAGTGCCTGCGTCACTGAACAGGTGCCGAAGATGCGGCCATGGCCCCGACAGTGAGTGGGCGGGTGGGTGTGTGGGCCCGGCCCCGACAGTGAGTGGGCGGGCGGGTGTGTGAGCCCGGCCCCGACAGTGAGTGGGCGGGTGGGTGTGTGGGCCCGGCCCCGACAGTGAGTGAGTGGGCGGGCGGGTGTGTGGGCCGGGCCCCGACAGTGAGTGGGCGGCTGGGCCCCTCTGATTTTCCAGGGCCCCGGCACTTGCCCGGGTACGCCGGGTGCTGACGCTGGCCCTGTCCCTACTGCATCTCTGGAGCTCAGCCACAATGATCTTGGGGTTCTTCTTTACCTCTCTCACCAAGGATATTCTCCCACGATTGCTCAGTTTGGCTGGACGACCAGGTCTAGGAAGACTTCTGATGGTCCCAAACTTCTTCCTTTTAAGGATTATGGAGGCCACTGTGCTCTTAGGAACCTTATGTAATGCAGAAATTCTTTTAGAACCTTGGCCAGATCTGTGCCTTGCCACAATTTTGTCTGTGAGCTCCTTGGGCAGTTCCTTTGCGCTCATGATTCTTATTTGGTCTGACATCCACTGTGAGCTGTGAGGTCTTATATAGACAGGTGTGCGCCTTTCAAAATCAAGTCCTATCAGTTTAATTGAACACAGCTGGACTCCAATGAAGGAGTAGAACCATCTCAAGGAGGATCACAAGGAAATGGACAGCATGTGACTTAGATATGATTGTCTGAGCAAAGCTTCTGAATACTTATGACCATGTGATTTTTCAATTTTTCTTTTTTAATAAATTTGCAAGAATTTACCAAATGGCTGCAATGAAACAAAGAGTGAAAAATTTAAAGGGGTCTGAATACTTTCCGTACCCATTGTATATGTATATATATATATACAGTACAGACCAAAAGTTTGGACACACCTTCTCATTTAAAGATTTTTCTGTATTTTCATGACTTTGAAAATTGTACATTCACACTGAAGGCATCGAAACTATGAATTAACACATGTGGAATTATATACTTAACAAAAAAGTGTGAAACAACTGAAAATATGTCTTACATTCTAGGTTCTTCAAAGTAGCCACCTTTTGCTTTGATGACTGCTTTGCACACTCTTGGCATTCTCTTGATGAGCTTCAAGAGGTAGTCACCGGAAATGGTTTTCACTTCACAGGTGTGCCCTGTCAGGTTTAATAAGTGGGATTTCTTGCCTTATAAATGGGGTTGGGACCATCAGTTGTGTTGTGCAGAAGTCTGGTGGATACACAGCTGATAGTCCTATGGAATAGACTGTTAGAATTTGTATTATGGCAAGAAAAAAGCAGCTTAGTAAAGAAAAATGAGTGGCCATCATTACTTTAAGAAATGAAGGTCAGTCAGTCTGAAAAATTGGGAAAACTTTGAAAGTGTTCCCAAGTGCAGTTGTAAAAACCATCAAGCGCTACAAAGAAACTGGCTCTCATGAGGACCGCCCCAGGAAAGGAAGACCAAGAGTCACCTCTGCTTCTGAAGATAAGTTTATCCGAGTCACCAGCCTCAGAAATCTCAGGTTAACAGCAGCTCAGATTAGAGACCAGGTCAATGCCACACAGAGTTCTAGCAGCAGACACATCTCTTCAACAACTGTTAAGAGGAAAAAATAGCTGCTAGGAAACCACTGCTACGGACAGTCAACAAGCAGAAGAGACTTGTTTGGGCTAAAGAGCACAAGGAATGGACATTAGACCAGTGGAAATCTGTGCTTTGGTCTGATGAGTCCAAATTTGAGATCTTTGGTTCCAACCACCGTGTCTTTGTGCGACGCAGAAAAGGTGAACGGATGGATTCTACATGCGTGGTTCCCACCGTGAAGCATGGAGGAGGAGGTGTGATGGTGTGGGGGTGCTTTGCTGGTGACACTGTTGGGGATTTATTCAAAATTGAAGGCATACTGAACCAGCATGGCTACCACAGCATCTTGCAGCGGCATGCTATTCCATCCGGTTTGCGTTTAGTTGGACCATCATTTATTTTTCAACAGGACAATGACCCCAAACATACCTCCAGGCTGTGTAAGGGCTACTTGACCAAGAGGGAGAGTGATGGGGTGCTACGCCAGATGACCTGGCCTCCGCAGTCACCAGACCTGAACCCAATCGATATGGTTTGGGGTGAGATGGACCGCAGAGTAAAGGCAAAAGGGCCAACCAGTGCTAAGCATCTCTGGGAGCTCCTTCAAGATTGCTGGAAGACCATTTCCGGTGACTACCTCTTGAAGCTCATCAAGAGAATGCAAAGAGTGTGCAAAGCAGTCATCAAAGCAAAAGGTGGCTACTTTGAAGAACCTAGAATATAAGACATATTTTCAGTTGTTTCACACTTTTTTGTTAAGTATATAATTCCACATGTGTTAATTCATAGTTTTGCTGCCTTCAGTGTGAATGTACAAGTTTCATAGTCATGAAAATACAGAAAAATCTTTAAATGAGAAGGTGTGTCCAAACTTTTGGTCTGTACTGTATATATATATATATATATATATATATATATATACCAGATGGTGGCCCGATTCTAACGCATCGGGCATTCTAGAATATGTATGCGGCCGGCCGGGCGCGACTAATCAGCGAAGCAGTGTTTAAATGGGTTGTGCACTACTTTAAATTAACCCCCCAATGTATCCCCCCGAGGCCCCTAATGAATTTTGTATTTACGTCATGTTGTCAATACTGCTTGTGACAACATCGCTGACCACGCACAGTCAGCACGTAATTCCCCCAGGCTGCAGCCGGCTCTTGCTTCCGCTTACATCACGACTATTTACGGCTGCAGCCAGGGTTCTCCTGTTCCGCGTACCACGGTGAATGAAACGTGACAGAAGTACGTCACACTGTGACTGACAGAACGTGTTCACTGAACGTGACAGAAGTACATCACACTCTGACTGACCGTGTTTAGTAAACGTGACTGAACTATGTCGCACTGTGACTGACAGAACGTATTCATTAAACGTGACAGAAGTACATCACACACTGTGACTGACAAAACATGTTCAGTACGTCATGGGCAGTTGGTGAGTCACATGACCACATGGGCGGAGTCAGCCCTGCTATCTCCCGACGTTTTCTGAGATCCCGCGTCGCTGATTGGCCGCGGCCGGACCAATCAGCGACGCGGGATTTCCTGGACGGACAGACAGACGGGATAAGCCGATTATATAGTAGATATATATTTTTATATATATATATATATATATATATATATATATATATATGTCATTTTTTACATTTTAAAAATTACAAAAAGGAAAAAGGGCCAATGCAAAAGTTTTGTCACCCTTGGAGATTTGTGATTAGATAACTTTGACCAAGGTTTTCAAACCTTAATTAAGATTATGGCTTGTTCACTATCATCATTGGGAAAGGCCAGGTGATGCAAGTTTCCTAGCTTCATAAAAACTCAGCCTCCTCTAATCTTGTGCCAAAACCAGCAGTCATGAGTTGTTATAAGCAGCTGCTTAGCACTCTGAAAATGAAAATGGTGGAGGCCCACAAAGCAGGAGAAGGCTATAAGAAAATAGCAAAGTGTTTTTAAGTTGCCCTTTCCTCAGTTTGAAATGTAATTAAGAAATGGCAGTTAACAGGAACAGTAGAGTTCAAGACAAGGTCAGGAAGACCAAGTAAAATGTCAGTGAGAGCTGCTTGTAGGATTGCTAGGGAGGCAAATCAGAACCCATGCTTGACTGCAAAAGACCTTCAGAAATATTTAGCGGAGTCTGGAGTTGTGGTACATTGTTCTACTGTTCAGAGATACCTGCATAAATATAACCTTCAATAGAACTCTTTGACCACAATGATCAAAGGTATGTGTGGAGAAAAAAGGGCACAGAATTTCAGGAAAAGAACATCTCGCCAACCATTAATCATGGGGGTGGATCAATCATGCTTTGGGGTTGTGTTGCAGCCAATGGTACAGGGAACATTTCACGGATAGAGGAAAGAATGGATTCAATGAAAGTTCACCAAATTCTTGATTCAAACATAACACCATCTGTAAAAAAGCTGAAGTTCAAAAGAGGATGGCTTCTACAAATGGATAATGATCCTAAACACACGTCAAAATCCACAGTAGACTACCTCAAAAGGTGCAAGCTGAAGGTTTTACAATGGCCCTCACAGTCCCCTGATCGGAACATCATTGGAAATCTGTGGCTAGACCTCAAAATAGCAGTGCATGCAAGATGACCAAGGAATCTCACAGAGCTGGAAGAATTTTCCCAGGAAGAATGGATGAAAATCCCTCAAACAATAATTGAAAGACTCTTGTCTGGCTACAGAAAGCGTTTACAAGCTTTGATACTTTCAAAAGGGGGTGCTACTAGATATTAACCGTGTAGAGTGCCCAAACTTTTGCATTGGCCAATATTCCTTTTTGTACGTTTTAAAATGTAAAAGATGAAATATATATTTTCTGCCTAAGATACAAATGAAATGTGTCATCTTTAACTTTAGGCTTTTTAGAGATCATTTCATCTTCAACTTGCTTAACTGTTCACAATAACAGTAATTTTGACCTGGTGTGCTCAAATTTATACATGCTACTGTATACTCCTGTATGTTCACTGCCAAGCTTCTCAATAACCTACGAAAAACTAGGTGCCACCATCAATCGTTTATACAGGCCAATTGGACAGGTAGTGTATGGCTTCAGGGGTTCAGTTTACAGAGCAAGAGGAACGGAGCTATTCAATTTTATATATGTAATCCGGAAAAGTCGGCAGTATTTATAAAAAAATACACAAATATGTTACAAAATGGGAGCAAAACAATACAGTACATACAATTACATGACATAAATGGGATAGCAAAAGAAAAAGTAATAGACTGTTAGAATTTGTATTATGGCAAGAAAAAAGCAGCTAACAGTCTATTTAGTAGAACTATCAGCTGTGTATCCACCTGACTTCTGCACAACACAACTGATGGTCCCAACCCCATTTATAAGGCAAGAAATCCCACTTATTAAACCTGACAGGGCACACCTGAAGTGAAAACCATTTCCGGTGACTACCTCTTGAAGCTCATCAAGAGAATGCCAAGAGTGTGCAAAGCCGTCATCAAAGCAAAAGGTGGCTACTTTGAAGAACCTAGAATATAAGACATATTTTCAGTTGTTTCACACTTTTTTGTTAAGTTTATAATTCCACATGTGATAATTCATAGTTTTGATGCCTTCAGTGTGAATGTACAATTTTCAAAGTCATGAAAATACAGAAAAATCTTTAAGTGAGAAGGTGTGTCCAAACTTTTGGTCTGTACTGTATGTATATATATATACATATACATATATATATATATATATATATATATATATATATATATATATATATATATATACGGCTCTGGCAAAAATTAAGAGACCACTGCAAAGTTTTCATTGTCTCTGATTTTTCTCTTTATAGGTATATTTTTGAGCAAAATGTACATTGTTGTTTTATTCTATAAAGCTAAACATTTTGTATTTATTTGCAGCAAATGAGAAATCGTCAAAATAATAAAAAAGAAACAGTGCTTTCAGACCTCAAATAATGCAAAGAAAACAAGTTCTTATTCATTTAGAAACAACAATACTCATGTTTTAACTCAGGAATAGTTCAGAAATCAATATTTGGTGGAATAACCCTAATTTTTAATCACAGCTTTCAAGCTTCTTGGCATGCTTTCCACCAGTCTTTCACACTGATTTTGGGTGACCTTATGCCACTCATGGCACAAAAATTTAAGCAGTTCTTCTTTGTTTGATGGCTTGTGACTATCCATCTTCCTCTTGATTACATTCCAGAGGTTTTCAATGGGGTTCAGGTCTGGAGATTGGGCTGGCCATGACAGGGTCTTGATGTGGTGCTCCTTCATCCACACATTGATTGACCTAGTTGTGTGGCATGGGGCATTGTCCTGCTGGAAAAAACAGTCCTCAGAGTTGGGGAACATTGCCTGAGCAGAAGGAAGCAAGTGTTTTTCAAGGATAACCTTGTAGCGGTTTTATTCATATGTCCTTCGCAAAGACTAACCTGCCCAATTCCAGCCTTGCTGAAGCATCCCCAGATCATCACCGATCCTCCACCAAATTTCACAGTGGGTGCAAGACACTGTGGCTTGTATGTCTCTCCAGGTCTCCGTCTAACTGTTAGACGACCAGGTGTTGGGCAAAGCTGAAAATTAGACTCATCAGAGAAGATTACCTTACTCCAGTCCTCTATGGTCCAATCCTTATGGTCTTTGGCAAATTTCAGCCTGGCTCTCCTTTGCTTCTCATTGATGAAAGGATTTTTTTCTAGCTTTACATGACTAGAGGTCTGCCTCTAGGAGCCTATTACGAACTGTTCTTGCCGTTCACTTCAACTCAGCTGCCATTTGCCATTCCTCTTGTAGGTCACTTGATGGTCATCCTGTGGTTGCTGAGTGACATTCGAATAAGATGACGGTCATCCCGGTCAGTGGAGAGTCGCTTTCGCCCTCTGCCAGTCTGTAGCTTTGTTGTCCCCAATGTCTGCTGCTTGACCTTGTTGTAATGGACTGCCGTCTTCGAAATTTTAAGGATGGAGGAAACATGACACTCACTGTATCCCTCTGCGAGTAAAGCCAGAATTGAACACTTCTTTTCCTCACTCAAGACTTTTCTTTTCAACTCCTTTGGCATGGTTAAAAGTTATTTTTTCATTCAAATTACTTTTGGGCTATTCCTAGCACTTGTTTTGCCATCCAGCTTGTCCTATTGCAAGAGGATTGTGAAGACCACAGCAGTGTTTTTTATACTTTCCCTCGTTACATAAGATTTGGTTCAGGTGATCATCTAATCATAAGCTCATTAAGTAGAATGAAGTGTACTTTGGTTGGAATTCAACTGACACTGGAATGGAATGGCTGTCACACATGTAGAGATGGGGATTTTTTGACAACTGGGCAGTGGTCTCAATTTTTTCCAGCGCTGTGTGTATATATGTATATATATGTATATATATATATGTATATATATGTATATATATATATATATATATATATATATATATATATATATATATATATATAGTTTGGAACAAATACTGCAAAGTAAGAATGCTTTAAAAAGTAGAAGTGTTAATAGCTTATTTTTATCAATTCAATCTTCTTGTAATCCAGACGTACTCGATAATGTTGAGATCAGGGCTCTGTGGGAGCCATATCATAGCTTCCGGGACTCCTTGTTCTTCTTTATGCTGAAGACAGTTCTTCATGATTTGGTTGCAGATTTTGGGTTGTTGTCCTGCTGCAGAATAAATTTTGTGCCTATAAGATGCCTCCCTGATAGTGTCGCATGATAATTATCTTCTTGTATCTTCGAGCATAGAGAACATTATTAATCCTGACCAAATCCCCAACTCCATCTATTGAGGAAAACTCTCTCCAGCCATTCGGATAGAAAACTGCTTTTTGTTACAGTCAAATATTTAGCATTTTGACTTATCAGTCCAGAACAGCTACTGACATTTTTCTGCTCCCTAATTCCTATGTTTTCGTGTATAGGTATCTCACTTTGTCTTGTTTCAATATCAAATGTATTGTTTTTTGGCTGGAATTCTTCCATGAAGACCACTTCTGGCCTGACTTCTATCAATAGTTGGGTGTAGCTGGGACCCACTCATGGCTGCCAGTTCTGAGCTGATGGCACTGTTTGACGTCTTCCTATTTCGAAGGGAAGTAAGCATAATGTGCTATGGATTAAATAAATAAAAGTCTAATATCACCGGACGCTTGGCAGCATCTTCACTGTGTGTAGGTAATTAAATTTGAGAAGAATCAGCCAGTCTACAGGGTGACCAAATACTACCTGCGTGTTTCCTTGCTAGCAAATAGGAGCTAATATATGCAGGGAAGATAATTGATGTCTCCAGTCCATACCAGAGACATCATATGGCAAATACTACCTGCCTGTTTCCTTGCTAGCAAAAAGGAGCTAATATATGCAGGGAAGATAATTGATGTCTCCAGTCCATCATATGGCAAATACTACCTTCCTGTTTCCTTGCTAGCAAAAAGGAGATAATATATACAGGGAAGATAATTGATGTCTCCATTCCATACCAGTGACATCATATGGCAAAATGGAAACACGATAGTTACATGCCACATCAGTAATAATCTGTTGTCAACACAATCCATGGATATACATATATGTGACTGAGGCCACGGCCCTACTATCAGTATTTGGTCAGGATTTTTTCTCAGGAGTGGGAGCCAAAACCAGGTGAGGAACAATCAAAGAAAAGGTATAATAGAAACAAGTCACCAATTCTGCATTTATCACCCACTGCTGGTTTTGTCTCCCACTCCTGAGAAAAAATACTGACCGAATACTGACCAAATACTGATAGTGGGGCCGTGGCCTGAAGGACATAATCACTTCTGTGATTCCAAGCACCAGGAATTTCGGCCTTGAGAAACCACAAAAATGTAATATCAACCCAAATTATGAATATAGCATAGTCATGTTTGGTGTGTCTAGGATAGTGAAAGTAGGCAGTCATATTATACCAGTAGAAAGTTCCTGTGGGAAAATATGATATAATTTTAATTTATGTCCTGCACCCATCTTTACTTCCATACAATTAGCTATCCTCCTCTCACCTGACCAAGAGCAGAGGTGAGAGCTTTGAATGGAACATATTAGAATCTCTCATCAAGAAAAACTCATTGTCAGACCCAGGAGAAACAATAAGTTTCACAGATCTGTCCAAATATCCATGGTGTGTCCTCTGCTAGTAGAGCTCATAGATTAAATCGATAAGACATTTCTGTATTTTTGCCCCATTTTTATACTGTTTTTGACTTTTGTATATATAATTTTATTATTTCATCTTCTGGTAACATTGTAAGCAGTGTACCATTTTTCATATATTAGATATCTAATATTTAAAAAATTTGTTCCTTGCTGCTCTAAAAGTACCCACAACCTCGAAGAGGGAAAGTGTAGCTTGGTTGTGCTTTCCTGTGTACAGTCATGGCCAAAAGTTTTGAGAATGACACCAAAATTATATTTTCACATGATCTGCTGGCCTCTGGTTTTTATTAGTGTTTGTCTGATGTTTATATCACATACAGAAATATAATTGCAATCATATTATGAGTACCAATAGGTTATATTGACAGTTAGAATGAGTTAATGCAGCAAGTCAATATTTGCAGTGTTGTCCCTTCTTCTTCAAGACCTCTGTAATTCTCCCTGGCATGCTCTCAATCAACTTTTGGACCAAATCCTGACGGATAGCAGTCCATTCTTGCATAATCAATGCTTGCATTTTGCCAGAATTTGTTGGTTTTTGTTTGTCCACCTGTCTCTTGATGATTGACCACAAGTTCTCAATGGGATTAAGATCTGGGGAGTTTCCAGGCCATGGACCCAAAATCTCTATGTTTTGTTCCATGAGCCATTTAGTTATCACCTTTGCTTTATGGCAAGGTGCTCCATCATGCTGGAAAAGGCATTGTTGGGCGCCAAACTGCTCTTGGACGGTTGGGAGAAGTTGCTCTTGGAGGACATTCTGGTACCATTCTTTATTCATGGCTGTGTTTTTAGGCAAGACTGTGAGTGAGCTGATTCCCTTGGCTGAGAAGCAACCCCACACATGAATGGTTTCAGCATGCTTTACAGTTGGCATGAGACAAGACTGGTGGTAGTGCTCACCTCTTCTTCTCCGAATAAGCTGTTTTCCAGATGTCCCAAACAATCGAAAAGGGGATTCATCAGAGAAAATGACTTTGCCCCAGTCCTCAGCAGTTCACTCCCTGTACCTTTTGCAGAATATCAGTCGGTCCCTGATGTTTTTTCTGGAGAGAAGTGGCTTCTCTGCTGCCCTCCTTGAAACCAGCCCTTGCTCAAAGAGTCTCCGCCTCACAGTGCGTGCAGAAGCACTCACACCAGCCTGCTGCCATTCCTGAGCAAGCTCGGCACTGCTGGTAGTCCGATCCCGCAGCTGAAACAGTTTTAAGATACGGTCCTGGCGCTTGCTGGTCTTTCTTGGGCGCCCTGGAGCCTTTTTGACAACAATGGAAGCTCTCTCCTTGAAGTTCTTGATAATGCGATAGATTGTTGACTGAGGTGCAATCTTTGTAGCTGCGATACTCTTCCCTGTTAGGCCATTTTTGTGCAGTGCAATGATGGCTGCACGTGTTTCTTTAGAGATAACCATGGTTAACTGAAGAGAAACAATGATACCAAGAACCAGCCTCCTTTTAAAGTGTCCAGTGATGTCATTCTTACTTAATCATGACTGATTGATCGCCAGCCCTGTCCTCATCAACACCCACACCTGTGTTAATGGATCAATCACTAAAACGATGTTAGCTGCTCCTTTTAAGGCAGGACTGCAATGATGTTGAAATGTGTTTTGGGGGTTAAAGTTCATTTTCTGGGCAAATATTGACTTTGCAAGTACAGTAATTGCTGTTAAGCTGATCACTCTTTGATATTCAGGAGTATATGCAAATTGCCCTTACAAAAAATGAAGCAGTAAACTTTGGAAAAATTACTATTTGTCTCATTCTCAATACTTTTGGCCATGACTGTATAGCAGAGTGCAAGCATTGTACCTGTCGGGTGATTGGGAAAGCTGGGTGTGTTCGTGTGCTACACAGAGTAGACGTTTTGATATCCGAACAAAATGGTGAGTGGTGGCAGCAAGAAGTATGTAGCGTATGTGTTAGCTTGCCGATTGTTAGTCTGTTGCGGCAGGTGAGTCCCCCTTTACATTTGCATCCGAGTGACGTGTGCAGCGATTGGGCGGTGTTCATGACAAGGTGTCTTTCATCTGCTGCACAACTATTTACTTGACAGACCACTGAGTCTACAGACTTAATTATTTCTTGGTGCTTTTCCAAAAAGCTTGATCAGCACATCTTGAAACCTCAGTCTGTTTTGAAATTTCTGCATGGGAGTGTTGATGCAGTATAGCTGCCGTATGTCTGGTTGCTGTGCTTAGTCTTGTCATGGTGTATGACTTGTGTTATGAAATAGTCTTCCATAACCTCACTTTTGTAGCAGAGTTTGGCTGTTCCTCACCCAGTTTTAAGCTTCCCACACATCTGTTTCTGTTTCACTTAATGACTGTGTTTCAACCTACATATGAAAATGATGGTCATTATCACCTGTTTGGTATAGTTACTCATACCTGACTATAATTCTTCAAAACCCTGACTTTGCAGAAGAGTACCTACATCAACTGATGCTGTTTTGAAGGCAAAGGGTGGTTACACCACATTTTGATTTGATTTAGATTTATTTTTTGTTCATTAACTTTGCATTTTTCTAAATTGATAAAAAACAAACTATTAATACTTTTTTTTCTACACTTTATTGATGTGATGTCAGCCCATGTGCGACATTGTGTGACAATTTAGAGAAACACAGTGATACGAGTAAATAACTATGGGCAAAGTTACTAATTTTATACTAATCAATTGGATGATACTGATACATTTGTGAGAATATTTATAACCACCAAACGCGTTGTCACTTAAAAGTCTCTATAACCATCAAGCATGTTGACTCTTCATGAGAAATGTTTCTAAACTATCTGCTGTGTACATCTGCATTACTGAGTGGAAAAATCCTATCACTAAGGGCCACTATAACTTATTCTTGATGCCACCCAACATATTCCTTGCAACCAGTTCCATATCACTAGTTAGTAAATACCTGTATTCCCAATAATTAATAATCCTGGAACATACTTATAATTTTGTGTTGTGCTGTTCCTCTATTAGTCCTTCAGCATCCCAAGCTCCTCTTTTGATTAGTCATCCTGGCGCGATTCAGTGTGTACCTCACTCTGCAACGATCATGGCTAGCTAATCAAAAGAAGAACCGGGGATGCAAGCAGGTAGGAGACTGTTCACAAGGTTCTAGTTGGCAGCCATAGACTACTGACAAGTAGTGATGAGTAGTGTTGAGCGAGCACTAAAATGCTCGGGTGCTCGAAGCTCGGGCCGAGCTCACCGTGATCCTCGGGTGCTCGACCCGAGCAACAAGCCCAATGTTAGTCTACGGGAGACCCGAGCATTTTTGCGACGGCACCCCCGGCAGTCTGTAGAAAGCCTAAAAAGTGCCCAAAACGATCGTGACAGTGCTCAAATGACATGGGGACAGCATGGGGATCGCCCCAGGAAGCATTTCTGACCCCCAGGTCACTGCTGTCAACAACGTGGTCAGAGGTATTAAGCCACTTTTACGGGCTCACAATAAAACTTTCAAAAACGAAACTGAAAGTTTTCCTGTGAAATATGTTAAGGAACATCCTTTCCAGGGTATGTTCACAAGTAGCATTTTTTATGCGTTTTTGCACTTTTGTATTGCTTTCAACCGGGACAAATGCATTCACGGGGAAATGTCATTTTAACATTTTACAACCTTATCTGGCCATGTGCTGTGTGACACATGCATACAGTGCCGAAAAGACATGGGAACAGCATGGGGAAGACCCCTGGAAGCATCTCTGACACCCAGGTCACTGCCTAAAAGTGTGCCCATCAGAAGTGATCCTTGCCGCATCAGAAGATGCAGACTTGCAACTATCCCCGTTCAAGTCCTTGTCCCAGGGCAGTGTTCAATTGTACCTCCCCCATTCCTTGCAATGCAAGCGCAAATATGCAGCCAACCACCCACCCACCTGCAGGCTGCAATACTATACTGCTAGCTTGCACTTGAAATGGGGCCTTTTAGTTTGGAGGAGGCCGAAGCTGGCCACTACCTCATGGCTGCGTCGGCGGCGAGGTCTCCATACTCAGTCCCCAGCCGCCACTATTTGTCCCGGTAACCTTCCCCACACTTTTCTTAGCCTGGCCTGCTTTAGGGCAGCATTGGACGAGCCCACCAGACAACCACCTCCGGTGGGCCCTGGCTTCTCCATCAGGGGAGTTGAGAGTGTCAAGGTGTGGAGCATGATGATGATGATAGAAGTTGGCATCTGCTTTGTTTTCTTGGAATGCAAGCGTAAGTGTACAGCCTGCCACCCACCCACCCCCAGGCTGCAATACCATACTGCTAGCTTGCTTGCACTTGAAATTAGCCCTTTTAGGCTTGTGGAGGCAGATGCCGGCCACCATGTCATGGCTGCGTCGTTGGCCTGGTATCCATACTCAGTCCCCAGCCACCCCTATTTGTCCCGGTGCGCCTTATACACAAGCGCGCATACCAAAACATTACCTGTGCCCTCCCCAGTGCATTTAGTGGGAAGAACAGCCTATTCCGCTGTAGTGTGTGCACGCCAACCCCCTGTTCATGGCACATGCGAAGATGCCTCCCGCCCTGCAACTGTCGTTGCAGACTTGCAACTATCCCCGTGCAAGTCCTTGTCCCAGGGCAGTGTTCAATTGTACCTCCCCCATTCCTTGCAATGCAAGCGCAAGTTTGCAGCCTGCCACCCACCTACCCCCAGGCTGCAATACCATACTGCTTGCTTGCACTTGAAATTGGGCCTTTTAGGCATGTGGAGGCGGAATCTGGCCAGCACGTCATGGCTGCGTCGGCGGCCTGGTATCCATACTCAGTCCCCAGCCACCTGGCGGCCGGGTGTCCACGCTTGGTCCCCAGCCGCCAGGTGGCGGCCGGGTGTCCATACTCGGACCCCAGCCGCCCCGCGGCCGGGTGCCCACACACGGTCCCCAGCCATCTGGGGGCGGCCGGGTGTCCATAAACAGTCCCCAGCCGCCCCTATTTGTCCCGGTGCGCCTTATACACAAGCGCGCATGCCAAAACATTACCTGTACCCTCCCCAGTGCATTTAGTGGGAAGGACAGCCTAACCACAAACACATGGACAAGTGAATGTGGCCAGGGATGGTCCATCTCACTGATGCCTTCACACTGGGTTAATATTGTGGAAGCCGGGACACAGTTGGATACTGAGATGCCACACGTCCTCCAGACATAAAGGATTGCGGGTCCTGGGTCAATCAGGCTTCAACACAAAGTTCAGAAGGTAGACAGCAGCAGTGGTCGGCCCCCTACACAACGAGTAAATTATTCATGATCATGAGGCCATCCATCTCCTTAGCTTTCTGTTCCTTGGAATGCAAGTGCATGTATGTAGTAGCGGCTAGGCCTGAGGTGGTCAGCGTTTTGGCGCATATCCTACCTCCTCCGAGGATTGCTGGATGTTTTCCTGCTACTATCCCAGTTCTATGACTACCATTAAAACAAAGCTTCAGGTGATGAATGATGGATGAGATAGTGGCAAAGGAGAAAGAGCAGGATGAACAGGGACCATTCACATCAATATCAGGCCAGTCAACCACACATGTCTTGTAGGATATGTTTCTGTACCAAAAGGAGCGGTTCGGCTACACAGTAATAGGGCATACAGTGAGTGCAATGCCTACCAACAATTTCGAGGCACTCCAATGCCCCTTGGAAGTGACATGGAGGTCAGAGGGCCTTAACTAAACCATTTTTTCCATTTATAGCAACTGAGTCTCCTGTACACTGTTGGCCTAAGCAGTGAATGGAAGGCTTTCCAAAAATTATGAGGAACTGCAATGCCCCTTGAAACAGACGTGGATTACAGCGTACTAAAAACCTTCTACCCATTATTGGGGAGTGGGTCTCCCTTAGTGTTCGCCTATGCATTTAAAATCAAAAGCTGACTAAAATTAGGAGGAAATGCAATGCCCGTTGGAAGAGTCGTGGATGTTAGAGGTAATTAAAAACAACATTTCAATGCCCCTTGGAAGAGCTGTGGAGTTCAGAGTGGTTTAACAAGACGGTTTTAATGCCCCTTGGAAGAGACGTGGAGGTCTCAGTGGAATAAAAAGACAATATCAATGCCCCTTGGAAGAGTGGTGGAGGTCCCAGTGGAATAAAAAGACAATATCAATGCCCCTTGGAAGAGTGGTGGAGGTTACAGTGGAATAAAAAGACAATATCAATGCCCCTTGGAAGAGTGGTGGAGGTCGCAGTGGAATAAAAAGACAATATCAATGCCCCTTGGAAGAGTGGTGGAGGTCGCAGTGGAATAAAAAGACAATATCAATGCCCCTTGAAAGAGTGGTAGAGGTCGCAGTGGAATAAAAAGACAATATCAATGCCCCTTGGAAGAGTGGTGGAGGTCCCAGTGGAATAAAAAGACAATATCAATGACCCTTGCAAGAGATGTGGAGGTCACAGTAGCTTAACAAGACAATTTTAATGCCCCTTGGAAGAGACGTGGAGGTCACAGTAGCTTACCAAGACGGTTTTAATGCCCCTTGAAAGAGACGTGGAGGACCCAGTGGAAAAAAAAGACAATATCAATGCCCCTTGGAACAGTGGTGGAGGTCCCAGTGGAATAAAAAGACAATATCAATGCCCCTTGGAAGAGTGGTGGAGGTCCCAGTAGAATAAAAAGACAATATTAATGACCCTTGGAAGAGACGTGGAGGTCACAGTAGCTTAACAAGACTATTTTAATGCCCCTTGGAAGAGACGTGGAGGTCACAGTGGAATAAAAAGACAATATCAATGCCCCTTGGAAGAGACGTGGAGGTCTCAGTGGAATAAAAAGACAATATCAATGACCCTTGGAAGAGACGTGGAGGTCACAGTAGCTTAACAAGACGATTTTAATGCCCCTTACAAGAGCCATGCAGTACAGCATATTAAAAACATTATTCCCATTATTGGGGAGTGGGTCTCCCAAAGTCTTTGTCTATGCCTTCCAAGCAAAAGCTGCCAAAAATTAGGACGGAGGAACTTGCAATGCCCCTTACAAGAAGCCATGCAGTACAGCATATTAAAAACATTAATCCCATTATTGGGGAGTGGGTCTCCCATAGTCTTTGCCTATGCCTTCCAAGCAAAAGCTGCCAAAAATTAGAACGGAGGAACATGCAATGCCCCTTACAAGAGCCATGCAGTACAGCATATTAACCCCTTAATAACATCTGACGTACTAATACGCGTCTGTGCCCTGGGACTTAAGAGCCAGACCCGTATTAGTACGTCATCGCGATCGCGCGCGCACACAGGCTGTGCGGGCGCGATCGCCGCCGGGTGTCAGCTGATTGTCACAGCTGACACCCGGTACTATGTGCAGGGAGCGGTCACGCACCGCTCCCAGCACATTAACCCCCGCGATGCTGCGATCGAAGTCGATCGCGGCATTGCGGGGGCAAGGGGAGGTGATCGGCGATACTCACCTCCTCTTCCGGCTTCCAGCGCAGTCTGCAAAGGCTTCCCGGGTGTTGCCATGACGACCCGATGTCGCCATGACAACATCCGGGTCACCAGAGAGCAGGAAGATTGCTTGGACATGCGCAGTGCATCTCCAAGCAATCTTCACACTGTGCACTTCTGACAGCCTTCATGGCATAGGGATGGTGCTCCATTCCTGTGCCATGCAGGCGATCAGAAAAAAAAAAGTGAAAGTCCCAGAGTGGGACAAAGTAATAAAGTGTATAAACTGTGTGAAAGTGGAAAAAAAAAAAAAAAATGTGCAAAAATATTATAAAAAAAATAATACACCAAAAATAAAAATATAATGTACCCATCAATAAATATTATTATAAAAAAAATAAAAAAAAACAATAAAAGTACACATATTTGGTATCGCCGCGTCCAGAACAACCTGACCTATAAAACTGTCCCACTAGTTAACCCCTTCAGTGAACACGGTAAAAAAAAAAAAAAAAAAACAAAGCAAAAAACAATGCTTTATCACCATACCGCCAAACAAAAAGTGGAATAACACGCGATCAAAAAGACGCATATAAATAAAAATGATACCGCTGAAAAGGTCATCTCGTCCCGCAAAAAACAAGCCACCATATAGCTCCATCAGCCGAAAAATAAAAAAGTTATAGCTCTCAGAATAAAGCGATACTAAAAAATATTTTTTTCTATAAAATAGCTTTTATTGTGTATAAGCGCCAAAACATAGAAAAATGATACAAATGTGGTACCGCTGTAAACGTACTGACCCGAAGAGTAAAGCTGCCTCATCAATTTTACCACACGCGGAACAGAATAAAAAAAAAAAAAAAAAAACAATTCCTGAATTGTTGGTTTTTGTTTATTCTGCCTCCCAAAAATCGGAATAGAAAGCGATCAAAAAATGTCACGTGCCTGAAAATGGCACCAATAACAACATCAAGTCATCCCGCAAAAAACGAGCCGTCACATGACTGTCTGCCAAAATCTGGAAAAATTATAGCTCTCAAAATATGGCGATGCAAAAACTAGATTTTACAAAAAATGCGTCTTTTAGTGTGTGACAGCTGTCAGTCATAAAAACCCCATATGATTCTGGCATTGCTGTAATCACACCGACCCGAAGAATAAAGTCGTCTAATCACTTATACCGCACAAGGAACGGCGTCAAAAATAAACTCTTGAGTTAGGATTGGGCTAGGGTTAGGGCTGGGTTTGGGGCTAGGGTTGGGTTTGGGGCTAGGGTTGTGCTGGGGCTAGGGTTGTGCTGGGGCTAGGGTTGTGCTGGGGTTAGGGCTGGGGTTGGGATTTTTTTCAAAAGTAAGAAAAAAAGATGACGATATGGCGACTAGTGTTGAGAGCAAGTGCTCGCTACTTGAGTTTACATCGGGTGCTCTGGTATGCATTTAGTATCGTGGGTATTTGAGTGACATGCTCGAGTCTCTGCCCCATATGCTTCGCGGCCAAAAAACTTTACGGGGATTGCCTGCCATGCACGAGCGATCCCCGCATGTTTTTTTTTGGGTGTATAATAACCGTGAAACATGCGGAGCAGGGACTCGAGCATGTCACTCGAGCACACGCTGTACATGGTGCATACCTGAGTACCCGATGCAAACTCAAGTAGCGAGCACTTGCGCTCAAGAATAATGACAACTTATTCAATATGATGACCTAATGTAAACAAATAATGTGCCGTACCTCTGGGTTCAAAATGTTCACTATACACCTTAATAAAATCTTTGAGGGGTATAGTTTCCAAAATGGGGTCACTTGTGGGGGAGCTCCAATGTTTGGGCACACAGGGACTCTCTAAATGCAACATGGTATCCGCTAACAAATTGAATGGAAAATCGGCTCAAATTGTTAGCGGACACCACATTGCGTTTGGAGAGCCCCGCTGTGCCCAAACTTTGGAGCTCCCCCACAAGTGACCCCATTTTGGAAACTAGACCCCCCAAGGCACCTTTCTAGATGCATAGTGAGCACTTGGAACCCCCAGGTGCTTCACAAATTGATTCGTAAAAATGAAAAAGTGAAAAAAAAAACACTTTTTCATTTTTATGAATCAATTTGTGAAGCACCTGGGGTTCCAAGTGCTCACTATGAATCTAGATAGGTGCCTTGGGGGGTCTAGTTTCCAAAATGGGGTCACTTGTGGGGGAGCTCCAATGTTTGGGCACACAGGGACTCTCCAAATGCAACATGATATCCGCTAACAAATTGTCGGCTCAAATTGTTAGCGGATATCATGTTGCATTTGGAGAGTCCCTGTGTGCCCAAACATTGGAGCTCCTCCACAAGTGACCCCATTTTGGAAACTAGACCCCCCAAGGCACCTATCTAGATGCATAGTGAGCACTTGGAACCCCTAGGTGCTTCACAAATTAATTCGTAAAAATGAAAAAGTGTTTTTTTTTTCACTTTTTCATTATTACGAATCAATTTGTGAAGCACCTGGGGGTTCCAAGTGCTCACTATGCATCTAGAAAGGTGCCTTGGGGGGTCTAGTTTCCAAAATGGGGTCACTTGTGGGGGAGCTCCAAAGTTTGGGCACAGAGGGGCTCTCCAAACGCAATGTGGCGTCCGCTAACAATTTGAGCCGATTTTCCATTCAATTTGTTAGCGGATACCATGTTGAATTTAGAGAGTCCCTGTGTGCCCAAACATTGGAGCTCCCCCACAAGTGACCCCATTTTGGAAACTAGACCCCCCAAGGCACCTATCTAGATGCATAGTGAGCACTTGGAACCCCTAGGTGCTTCACAAATTGATTCGTAAAAATGAAAAAGTGAAAAAAAAAACACTTTTTCATTTTTATGAATCAATTTGTGAAGCACCTGGGGTTCCAAGTGCTCACTATGAATCTAGATAGGTGCCTTGGGGGGTCTAGTTTCCAAAATGGGGTCACTTGTGGGGGAGCTCCAAAGTTTGGGCACAGAGGGGCTCTCCAAACGCAATGTGGTGTCCGCTAACAATTTGAGACGATTTTCCATTCAATTTGTTAGCGGATACCATGTTGCATTTAGAGAGACCCTGTGTGCCCAAACATTGGAGCTCTCCCACAAGTGACCCCATTTTGGAAACTAGACCCCCCAAGGCACCTATCTAGATGCATAGTGAGCAGTTGGAACCCCCAGGTGCTTCACAAATTGATTCATAAAAATGAAAAAGTGTTTTTTTTTTCACTTTTTCATTGTTACGAATCAATTTGTGAAGCACCTGGGGGTTCCAAGTGCTCACTATGCATCTAGATAGGTGCCTTGGGGGGTCTAGTTTCCAAAATGGGGTCACTTGTGGGGGAGCTCCAATGTTTGGGCACACAGCAGCTCTCCAAACGCAACATGGTGTCGCTAACAATTTGAGCCAATTTTGCGTTAAATTTGTTAGCGGACACCATGTTGCATTTAGAGAGCCGCTGTGTGCCCAAATATTGGAGCTCCCCCACAAGTGACCCCATTTTGGAAACTAGACCACCCAAGGCACCTATCTAGATGCATAGTGAGCACTTGGAACCCTCAGGTGCTTCACAAATTGATTCATACAAATGAAAAAGTGTTTTTTTTTTTCACTTTTTCATTGTTACGAATCAATTTGTGAAGCACCTGGGGGTTCCAAGTGCTCACTATGCATCTAGATAGGTGCCTTGGGGGGTCTAGTTTCCAAAATGGGGTCACTTGTGGGGGAGCTCCAATGTTTGGGCACACAGGGACTCTCTAAATGCAACATGGTGTCCTCTAACAAATTTAACGGAAAATCGGCTCAAATTGTTAGCGACACCATGTTGCGTTTGGAGAGCCGCTGTGTGCCCAAACATTGGAGCTCCCCCACAAGTGACCCCATTTTGGAAACTAGACCCCCCAAGGCACCTATCTAGATGCATTGTGAGCACTTGGAACCCTCAGGTGCTTCACAAATTGATTCATAAAAATGAAAAAGTGTTTTTTTTTTCACTTTTTCATTGTTACGAATCAATTTGTGAAGCACCTGGGGGTTCCAAGTGCTCACTATGCATCTAGAAAGGTGCCTTGGGGGGTCTAGTTTCCAAAATGGGGTCACTTGTGGGGGAGCTCCAAAGTTTGGGCACACATGGGCTCTCCAAACACAACATGGCGTCCGCTAATTATTCAAGCAAATTTTACAATCAAAAAGTCAAATGGCGCTCCTTCCCTTACGAGCCCTGCCGTGCGCCCAAACAGTATTTTTTCCCCAAATATTGGGTATCTGCGTGCCCAGGGGAAATTAAACAACAAATTTTGGGGTCCATTTTTTCTTGTTACCCCTGTGAAAATAAAAAAAATTGGGTCTAAAGTAACATTTTTGTGAAAAAAGTTAAATGTTCATTTTTTTCTTCCACATTCAAAAAATTCCTGTGAAGCACCTGAAGGGTTAATAAAGTTCTTGAATGTGGTTTTGAGCACCTTCAGGGGTGCAGTTTTTAGAATGGTGTCACTTTTGGGTATTTTCTGTCATAAAGACCTCTCAAAGTGACTTCAAATGTGATGTGGACCCTAAAAAAATGGTTTTGTAAATTTTGTTGGAAAAATGAGAAATCGCTGGTCAACTTTTAACCCTTATAGCTCCCTAACAAAAAAAAATTTTGGTTCCAAAATTGTGGTGATGTAAAGTAGACATGTGGGAAATGTTATTTATTAACTCTTTTGTGTGACATATCGCTCTGATTTCAGGGCTTAAAAATTCAAATTTTGAAAATTGCAAAATTTTCAAAATTTTCGCCAAATTTCCGTTTTTTTCACAAATAAACGCAAGTGATATCGAAGAAATTTTTCCACAATCATGAAGTACAATATGTCACGAAAAAACAATCTCAGAATCAGGGGGATCCGTTGAAGCGTTCCAGAGTAATTACCTCATAAAGTGACAGTGGTCAGAATTGTAAAAATTGGCCCGGTCATTAACGTGCAAACCACCCGCGGGGCTTAAGGGGTTAAAAACATTATTCCCATTATTGGGGAGTGGGTCTCCCATAGTCTTTGCCTTCCAAGCAAAAGCTGCCAAAAATTAGGACGGGGGAACTTGCAATGCTGGCAACATGGACCACGGTCACCCTGGTGGTATAGTGGTTGTGGAGGCTGAGGATAAGGAGAAGAGCAAAAAACAGCCGAAATGAGGAAGCATATACCCATGTGTGGGTGTGAAGCGGTGCATGGGAGTACACCTCCCAAAATAACACAGTGGATTTGACTTTATGTTACTCTGCTGTCATTTGGTGGTGATGAGAAGTCTGGCCCAATCCAGCCCTTGTTCATTTTGATAAGGGTCAGCTTGTCAGCTGACAGGCGAGTGCGCCTATCAGTTATAATTCCCCCAGCGGCACTAAAAACACGCTCCGATAACACGCTAGCAGCAGGGCAGGCCAGGACCTCCAAGGCATACAGAGCGAGTTCATTTCAAGTGTCCAGCTTGGATACCCAATAATTAAAAGGCACAGAGGAATCACGGAGGACGCTGGTACGGTCGGCAAGGTACTCCCTCACCATCTTTTGAAACTTTCCACTCCTTGTGAGAGTACCCTGCGGCTCAGGGCCTGTAAGCTGGACGGGTCTCAGAAAACTGTCCCAGAACGTTGACAGTGTTCCCCTGCCTCTGCTGGATTGGAGTTGCGTCTCTCTCGCCTGTACGCCTTGGTTGGGCAATGAACTGTGACCTCTGCCGCTAGCGTGTTCAGATGGGAATTTTTTTTAACAGTTCTGCAGCAAGGGCCTTCTGGTACTGCCCCATTTTTGTAGACCTCTCCACCTCAGGAATAAGAGAGTGAAAGTTCTCGTTGTAGCGGGGGTCTAAAAGTGTCACCAACCAGTAATGACTGTCACCCAACATTTTGACAACGCAAGTGTCACGGTTAAGGCAGCGTAACATAAAGTCAGCCATGCGTGCCAGACTGGTAATGGGCAAGACTTCCGTGTCCTCACCAAGATGACGACTGCCAATGCTCTCCTCCTCCCCCCTGTCCTCAGGTCACCCACGCTGCACCGACGGTATGACAGTTGTACAGGTACTACCGTCTACAGCACTTGATACCAGCTCCTGTTCTTCCTCCTCCTCCTCCTCCTCCTCCTCTCCCTCATTGTCCCCCAATGCACGTTGCGATGAGATGAGGCTGGGCTGTGTGTAATCGCCCGCTACGGCTTCTTGATCCATCTCATCATACTCTGGCTGCAATGCCTCCTCTTTAATTCTCTTCAGAGAGCGTTGCAAAAGACAGACAAGTGGGATGCTGACGCTAATGATGGCGTCATCGCCACTCACCATCTTGGTGGACTCCTCAAAGTTTGTCAGGATGGTACATATGTCAGACATCCAGGTCCACTCCTGAGGTCTTATGTGTGGAGTCTGACCTGAATATCGACGGCCTTGTTGCAGCTGGTACTCCACAACTGCTCTCTTCTGCTCACAAATCCTTTGCAACATGTGGAGGGTAGAGTTCCAACGTGTGGGGACATCACACACCAGTCGGTGTGCCGGAAGCTGCAAACGCTGCTGCAACATAGCAAGGACGGCGGAAGCTGTAGCCGACTTCCGAAAATGAGCTGACAGGAGGCGTACTTTGACGAGCAGATCTGGCAACTCGGGTTATGATTTAAGAAACCGCTGAACCATGAGGTTAAGCACATGAGCCAGGCATGGTACGTGTGTGATCTCGCCTCGCCTCAGAGCCGCCACCAGGTTACGGCCATTGTCACACACGACCATGCCTGGATGTAGGTTCAGCGGTCTCAGCCACAGATCTGCCTGCTCTTTCACAGCTGTCCACAACTCACAAGCAGTGTGAGGTTTATCACCTAAGCTTATGAGTTTCAGCACAGCCTGTTGCCGCTTGGCTGAGGCAGTACTGCAGTGCTTCCAGCTTGTAACTGACGTGGTGATATCTGAGATGGAGGCTGAACATGAGGAGGAGGAGGATGATGCGCAGGAGCTATACACTGAGGGGGCAACTCTGACTGACATAGGGCCCGCAATCCTCGGTGTGGGGAGGATGTGTTCTGTCCTAAGGTCTGACTGGGTTCCGGCTTCCACTATGTTTACCCAGTGTGCCGTCAGGGAGATGTACCTTCCCTGGCCACAAGCACTTGTCCACGTGTCCGTTGTCAGGTGGACTCTCCCAATAACTGCGTTGTTGAGGGCACGGCAGATGTTTTGGGACACGTGCTTGTGTAGTGCGGGGATGGCACACCGGGCAAAATAGTGTCGGCTGGGGACCGAGTTACGATGGACGGCCACCGCCATAAGGTTGCAGAAGGATTACGTCTCCACCAGCCTAAGAGGCAGCATTTGCAACACAAGCAGTCGTGAAATGTGCGAATTTAGAACTGTGGCCTGTGGGGCGTTGGCTGCGAATTTGCACTTTCGTTCAAAGGTCTGGGATATGGACAATTGAACGCTGCGGTGGGACGTGGACGTTGATGCTGTTTCTTGAGAAACTGCCATAACAAGTGAAGACTGAGAGGAGGGGGCATCTTTGCATGCAGTATGGACAGGGGATTGCCTTGCACGCACAGCAGGGGGTTCTCTTACACGCACAACAGCGGAAGAAGCAGTGGTGACACCCTCTGACACTGGTCGTGGACCCTGGGGTTCGCCCCACAAAGTCGGGTGCTTTGCTGCCATGTGCCTGATCATGCTGGTGGTGGTCAGGCTGGTAGTTTTGTCACCCCTGCTGATGCTGGCCTGGCAGGTGGTACAAATGGCCTTTTTTTGGGATTATCAGCAGTGTCTTTAAAAAAATTCCAGACTCTGGAAGACCTACCGGTTGTACTAGCAACGTCCCTCATGTTAGTGTTATGGGGAACGGTTGCCCGCCTTCTGTCTGCAGCCACCACACTGCTTCTTCCTGCCTGTTGGGGTACTCTGCCTCCCTCCCCCTGTGTGCTTCTGGCCTCGCTCTACGTGTCCTCCTGCCACATTGGGTCAGTTACTAGATCATCCACCACCTCCTCCTCTTCCACTTCCGCACCACGGTCCTCCTCCTCACTTCGTGGCAATTGTGTCTCGTCATCGTCCACCTCTTGTGGCAAATTGCCAGCGTCGCCTTCCTGTGGCCGTGACTGTTCAAATATTTGGCCATCGCTACATGGGATCTCCTCTTCCACCACTTCAAGCGGAGCAGGCGAGGGGCACAAATATGGAAATGGACCAGTGAACAGCTCTTCAGAGTGTCCAACTGTGGGATCAGTTGCTGTCTGATGACACTCGGCATGGTGGGAGGAAGGAGCATCAGGGTGAGAAGGCGGTCGAGACTCACGACTACTAACACTTGACCGTGTGGAAGACAGACCGGAGGTGGTGGTGCCCAGGTGACTGGAAGTATTATCTGCTATCCAATTAATAACCTGTTCACACTGATCAGTTGGCAATAGTGGTGTTGTTGTGTGCTTCCCAAGTAATTCGGTCAAGAACTGGAAGCGAGAAGATGTGGCTGTTAGTTGTGGCACATTTTTAGCTTGGCCACGGCCCTGTCCTCTGCACGCACCATCACCAGTTCCACGTCCCTTGCCACGCGCCTTGCCCATTGTAAATGAAGTAAAATAGCTTACACTCGCACTATCAATGGCAAAAGGGTAATGAAAAGGAGATTAGAACCGTGGAAGAGGAAAACCACAGCTCTATTTCTCTGGCCTACACCAGAATCTTTTAAACAGATATATTTGTGTCTGAACAGTCAGCGAGACACTCAAACTGTTTTTTTTATGGAAAAAGGGCAAAAAAGTGGATAATACAGAGATTTGAACCGTGGAACTGCAAAACCACAGTTCTAGTTATCTGGCCAAAACCAGACTCTTTTAAACAGATATATTTGTGTCTGAACACTCACAGACACACTCAATTTTTCTTTGGGAAGGGGGGGGGGATACCAAAAGGTTAATAAGACGGGTATTTGTACAGTCTGACTGAGGGAAGGGGAAAAAAAAAAAAAAGAGGATTTAGATGAAAAAAAGGATTTTTCCTGACCCCTGAGACCTGGGGCAATTTGAGCAGCAGCAGCTGTCAGTGTGGTTCTCTGTGACATATCAGCCTCGTGGTCTGTGCCCACAAAGCCTGTTCCTGTGTGCCATACCAGCGTTGTGTAGACTGCCCTAACAACCTGTTCCTGTGTGCCATACTAGCGTTGTGTAGACTGTCCTAAAAGCCTGTTCCTGTGTGCCATAGCAGCGTTGTGTAGACTGGCTAAAAGCCTGTCCCTGTGTGCCATACCAGCTTTGTGTAGACTGCCCTAACAGCCTGTGCCTGTGTGCCATATGAGCATTGTGTAGACTGCCCTAACAGCCTGTCCCTGTGTGCCATACCAGAGTTCTATAGACTTCCCTAACAGCCTGGTCCTGTGTGCCATATCAGCATTGTGTAGACTGCCCTAACAGCCTGTTCCCGTTTGCCATAGCAGCAGGGCCGCCATCAGGGCATTACTGCCCTTACTACTGTATGAGGCCCGGTGACCAGAAGCAAAAAGCCCACGGCCCCCCTCTCTTTGCTTTTGTTTAACGGGCCTCTTAGGGACAACAGTATGGCGCGTGATGCACCCGGCGGACGGAAATGAGTGCTGTACCCGGCCGGGTGCATCATGGCCCTCGGGTCCTGTGACAGGCTGCGGGGCTGTGCACGCTCATCTTCAATCTGTTGCGGGGACGGCGGCAGCCGGTCAGGCAAGCGTGTGTGTGTGTGTGTCTCAGGCAATGCATTGTGTGTGTGTGTATGTGTGTCTCAGGCAAGGCATTGTGTGTGTCTGTCTGTGTGTGTGTGTGTGTGTTAGGCAAGGCATTGTGTGTGTGTGTTTGTTAGTGAGGAGGTGGTGGGCAGTGTGTCTGTGTGTGATAGTGCGGGGGATGCTGCTGAGAGGGAGGCTACTGAGGGGAGGCTGATGAAAGGGAGGCTGCTGAGGGGAGATTGATAAGAGGGAGGATACTTATGGGATGCTGCTGAGGGGAGGTTGATGAGAGGGAGGCTACTGAGAGGAGGCTGATGAGAGGGAGGCTAGTGAGGGGATATTGCTGAGAGGAGGCTGCTGAGGGGGAGGCTGATGAGAAGGAGGCTACTGAGGGGGAGGCTGGTGAGAGGGAGGCTACTGATGGGATGCTGCTGAGAGGGAGGCTGATGAAAGAGAGGCACCTGAGGGGATGCTGGTGACGGGGAGGATACTGAGGGGAGGCTGATGAAAGGGAGGCTGGTGAGGGACGGGAGGCTGCTGACGGGAGGCTGTTGAATGGCTGCGGAGCGGGGGCGCCAATTTTGTTTCAAGAAGTGCCAACCTCTCTAGACAGGATGAGTAGTTGCTAAATGGGGTGGCCCCCTTCCCCCTTTACTTTTGACTACTTGATAATTTTTGTATATTATCACTTTAAGTTATCATGTTTTGAGGTGTATTTGTATTCTAGAATTTATAGGTTTTTAATGAATACCAATAGATATTTTAGTAGTGTATAATCGGTGAATGTATATGCAATAATATACCCTGTTTACATTTATTAATTTGGTGATCACAGGCTGCGGCGGTGGTGGTCAAGCTGAGGCGACCATTAGATTCTTGACTGGGCTGCGGGCGCAGTGGTGCCACTGGCTGTGTGATTAGCTAACTTAAGTCCATGTATTTATTTGTCCACCATTTCAGTATGTGATTGTATGATGCAATCATTCCCTCCCACCTTCCAACCCACAACCAAAATTTATAAGCTACTGGATGACCCTGAGCGATGCTGCAAAACCAAATGCCGAATTACAACATCAGGCAGCAGCGTTCAGGATTCTCCAGGAGCTTATACATTTTGGTTGGGGAGGGAATGATTGATGGAATCTGCAATCAGAAATACAGGTTATAAAAAAATTGTCACAATCTGGTTACAATTAGTTAAAAAAATGTATGTGACACATTCCCTTAAAGAAAAATAAATAAAAGATACCTAAAAAGAGTATTGAATATTATAAGAAATGTTTAATAGGTGAGAATAGAGTAGGACTCGGCCAAAAGAGTCTACCCTGTGGAGGTGGCTTAAGGAATCTTTTGGCCAAAACAAAAGCTGCTGGCTATGTGTGTGATCTGGTGTTCGATGGGAACTGTTAGTGTATGATTGGTGGGGACGTGGTGCAGAATGGAGTTTTTCCAAGAGTGGGCGATGGGACTGTGGAAGTTTCAAGGGGTGGAGGTCTGGGTGGAGTCTCAACTGGGCCCGGAAGTTTTGACAGTGCGGGGCCCTGAAATTCCTAGTGGTAGCCCTGCATAGCAGTGTTGTGTAAACTGCCCTAATAGCTTGTTGCTCTGTGCCATAAAAGCCTGTTGCTCTGTGGCAAAAAAAATCCTATTACTCTGTGCCATATAAACCTTTTACTTTAAGGGAAAAAATCCTGCTGCTCTGTGCCATATAAATCTTGTTCTTTGTGGCAAAAAATTCTATTGCTCTATGCCGTATGAACCATGTTATCTAATGCAAAAAAAGTCCTATTGCTTTGTGCCATATAAACCTTGTACTCTGAGGCAAAAAATCCTAGTGCTCTGTTGCATAAAAACCTTATTCTCTGTGGCAAAAAATCCTACTGCTGTATTGCATAAAAAGCTTGTACTCTTGGAAAAAAACTTGCCCTCTGTGCCATAAAAACCTGTTGTTGTATAATAACCTTGAGTACAGTGCCCGATTCCAGGCTCTTGCCTATGAGGTATTTTTTAAGGGGGAAAAACACGAGAGCAGCAAATAGGGGACGTGGATGTGGTACTGCTGGTGGTAATGATGTGGCTGCTGCAGGGTGAGAGTGCGGTCCATCTGCGTCTGTTACGTGTCCAACTGCAACACCTTCCTTGGGTGCACAAAGGCAACAAGACGTTCGGCATTATTTAGTAGGCCCCAGTACTGCAGAACGAATGGTGAGGCCAGAACATGTGGAGGCCATGTTAGATTGGATGGCTAAGAGTGCCTCTAGTTTCTTTACATTTTCTTCCACCCATTCCCCTGCAGAATGCGTTCAGTTGGCACCTGCATATCTTAGTCATCGTTCTTCCACCTCACCCCCTTACAAATCATTCAAGCAGTCTGAGCCCCAAGTCGTGCAACAGTCTCTTCTGCTGTTTGATGAGTCTGCTGGCTGGGGTTCCATGGCCCATCCATCTGGCCCTGCCCCAGAAATGGAAGAGACTGAGTGCACTGATGCCCAACCACTTGTTCTGTTGGAGGATGAGTACATGGGAGGGTCAGCGTATCACCGCAGCACATCTCTGAGGATGAGCAAACACATAATGAGGTCCTCGACCTCACATGGATCAAAGGGCTTCATAGTGACATGTGCAGTTCGGAGGAAGAGGAGGTGGTCGAGTTTCTCGATGAGCACAGCAAAAGAGGGAGCAGGGTGGAAAAGCACAGTGGCCGGCCCATAGCCAGTACATCATTTGCTGCTGCCTCCGGCGCCAAGGGAATGAGCCCCCAAAAGCCAGCTCAAATGAGCTCCCTGGCATGGGACTTCTTCACCCAATGTAGTGATAGGTCGTTTGCACGCTGTGCTATCAGAGCCTCAAGTGAGGCATAAATATTCTAAAACTGAGCAGCACCTGCATGATTAGGCATCTCAAATGCAAGCACGAGGTGCAGTGGAGTATACATCTTAAAAAGCATGAAAAATCAGAGCCTCTTCCTCTCGGTCATGTTCAACAAAGCCACCTGCCTCCCCGCAAAGAGAGGATGTGACAGCAATACCACCACCACCATCAGACTGTCACTGACCTTGTCTACACCGTCCCAAGGAAGTTTTCAGCTCTCCATCCCCCAAACCCTTGAGAGAAAGAGGAAATTCCACCCTAACCACCCACGAGCCATATGCCAGGATTTCTAAATTACTTGTGTTTGAAATTCTGCCATTCCAGCTGGTGGAGACCGCCAGTTTAAAAAAAACTGATGTTGGTGGCTGTCCCACAGTACTTTGTTCCCAGCCACCACTACTTTGCCAGGCGGGCCATCCCTGCCCTGCACACACGTTTTTGAGCACATAAGATGTGCACTCCGCATTGCTGGCAAGGTCCATGTTACAACAGATACGTGGACCAGTAAGCACGGGCAGGGACATTACATTTACCTAACTGTCCACTGGGTCAATGTAGTGGTGACTGGGACCGAGGCGGAAGGCGTTCCAGCAAATGTCCCACCACAACCGGGGATTGCTGGACATTTCTCGGTACATGTTGCCTCCTCCTCCGCTTCCTCTCCCACCTCCTCATCCGGTCAAAGTGAGCTCTGCACCAACAATTTCAGCAGCCAGGGGGAAACGCCAGAAGGCAGTTAGGAAACTCATTTGTTTGGAGGACAGATCCCACACCACACAGGAGCTGTGGACGGGGATCAAGTAGCAGACAGATGAGTGGTTGGTGCCGGTGAACCTCAAGCTCGGCCTGGTGGTTTGCGATAACGGGAGAAATCTGGTAGCAGTACTCCATTATCTCTTGGAGTGAAATTTGAATCTGCGTCTGTGAGAGTATTGTTTCCCATGCTTTGAAGCTGAAATTTGTTAAAATCTTCTGTGGGGGTATTGTACCCCATGCTGTGAGCGTGAATTTTTTTTAAATCTTCTGTGGGGGTATTGTTCCACATGTTTCGAGGCTAAAATTTTTTAAAATCTTTAGTGGGGGTATTGTTCCCCATGCTGTGAGGCTGAAATTTAAAAAAAATTTTATGTGGGGGTATTATGGCGCTATAATAATAAAAATAATTTATTTGCTCAGCTCTAGTATTTATAAATAATTGGACAATGTAGTATTGTCATTCCTTTAGTCAAAGAGTTGTGTCCTTAAACAGTCTGACCCTGTATCCATTGAGTGGACAGTGTGCAGAGACTCACCAGTCTGACAATAGAAATTGTAGCTTCTAGTAGTCAATTATTGAATATGTTTCAAGGTGGAATCACAGGAATAATGCAATGCAGAGTTATTAGAAAAAATGCTCTAGAATTGTTATTTCATAGGAATTACCAGTATTTACTAAAACACGTCAGGTGTGATGACAGGTCCTCTGACAGCAGTTCATTATGTGTGTCATATAACAGAGGAGTGCATGTGTGTACTTACACATCAGTCATTCATCCTTGAGACATGCTAGGCTTCTAGATTCCCAAGAATCTAGTACATCACCCATTCCCAAACATTAGTTAAGAGCACCCATTGGTACCTACATTAGCTAGACTGGCAAGACTGATAAGAAGTACACATCAATTAGGTCAAAGGAATAGTGAGCAAGCATGGTTTGGGGACATGTGGTTGTATCCAGTGGGGTCACTAAGAAAATCTTTGAAGCAGTTGCATAATAATTATAATAAAATAATTATATGCATAATGCCATATTTACTAATGTAGACCTGATAAATGCAAACATCCCAAGGCCATCTGTTTATTTGACACTATGAAACACAGCTACAGTAAATAGAGGAGACCTGGCTGAAAAGTGACATGATTATACTGAATGGGTTATCATCTGAAATGTTCAAAGCTGAAAAATGAGGCCAGGAAGCCATCCATAAGTTTTAGTACTGCATTTTACTAAGGTTTAGTAAGGTTGCTAAATCATTCTATATTTCTGTTCACCAGGTCTGTCTACATAGTCTAATATGTCTAAATTATGTGTAGCGGGGGGCGGTAGCTGCGGGCGAGGCACTCTCCTTCTTTTACGCCCCAGCGCACTACATGAAAAAGTGGGTCCTGGGTGGGTGTGTGTTCGTGCTTTGAGGGCCTTAAGCCCCTGCAGGGTGCCTGTAGCCGGTGGTGTTGGCTGGCCAGGACCGTAGGTTCCACAATTCAATAAAGGAGACTCCTTTAACACACTAAAACACAGTCTTTACTGAACGGTAACTTGATAAGGGTTATGGACAAGGGATAGCGAGTACAAAGTCTTATGGATGTTTCCTTTACAGTAAGAAGCATTTTTATTTACACAGTATTCTTCCTCTGTAGTCTACTCCAGGGCTGGTGAAGCACACGGTTTTGCCCTACTTTTTCACAACCCAGCTTCTATGCCACAGTCTTGATCAGCAAGTCTCTCTACTCACTCAGCGGTTCAGCATCCAATTTCTTTCATTACTGGCACCCTAGATCTACTGCTCGGAATCACACTAGTTCCACAAACTCAGTCCTGTTTAGGTCTGTTACCTTCAGTGTTTACGGTGAGTCTTTGTCCTTTCCAAGGATCCTCTTCCGGCAGGCCACCCTGCCTCGTCAGTTCCTCCAGCATCTCGCTATCAATTGCCTCCAGTCTCCTGTCACTTTGACAACACTGCTTACTTGTCGCTCCAAACTCCAACTTCCCCTAACAGGAAGCAGTCACTTGCCCTCCCACTATGGGATAGTCCCAAACATTAACGATCTCTGACCCTGAAATCCGTTGCTGGGCAGACTTAACATTTTACACAGATATATGCAAACATTATAATACCTTACATTACAGAGGGACATATTACGTTACAATTTACTTATACACGATACAGCACATAACACGATTGGTGTCTTTATGGGTAGGCACGTGATAGTCTAGGCCACCACTTTTACACATGCTCCCCAAACCATAGGCAGCATGAATCACAACTTGGCTGCTCAATTGCCGTAAGGTAAATTTTTCTCTTAAATGTTCTGGCTTTTCAGAGAATATATAGTTAAAAGATTCGGCCAAGAATCAAAGGCAGAGATGAGACTAGTCAGTCCACTGCCAGCATCTTCCAGCACCGCTGCAGGTGATTGCAGGTGTTTCATTATTGGATAGATTTGTCAATCATCTTGAATAGTGAGGTGAGAAACCTGCTTGGGGTAGGCAATGAACTAGTCTCATCTCTATAGTCCCCGCGTCAAATCTTTCAACTGTGTGTTCAAAATATATCTGGCTGCAATCATGCAGTCAGGCTCTTCTTTCCGCTGCCTGGGGTTTGGGCAGCATGAATCAGCTGATAGGTTCCCTTTAAAAGGGTATTCTCACCTTAGACAAGGAAGCCACATCTATCATACATTAATGGCATATCCTGTGAAAGCACAACTTTAAAAAGCTAAAAGATGACAATGATGTCTGTGTAGACAGGCACACCATCACTACAACTACTTCCACCTGTTGCATTATAGTTGTTTCCCATCCTCAGTAATATCCTGGTGATGTCCTTACTTATCTAATTATAGGGTGTAACACATTCTAGCTCTGGAATGCTGGTACAGCAGCATTCTTATCAAATAATCATCTTAGCTTAAATATTCACTCCACGGTAGAGGATGTACCCAGCTAAGTGTTTATTACTCATCCAAGGCACGTGTTAGCTAAACACACCAATATTACACTTCAGCTATTTTTACAGCCATATTCTCACTTTTTTTTGCTTATAGGAAAATACACTACTCAAAAAATAAAGGGAACACTCAAATAACACATCCTAGATCTGAATGAATGAAATATTCTCATTGAAAACTTTGTTCTGTACAAAGTTGAATGTGCTGACAACAAAATCACACAAATCATCAATGGAAATCAAATTTATTAACCAATGGAGGCCTGGATTTGGAGTCACCCCCAGGCTGATCCAACTTTGATGCAATGTCCTTAAAACAAGTCAAAATGAGGCTCAGTATTGTGTGTGGCCTCCACGTGCCTGTATGACCTCCCTACAACGCCTGGGCATGCTCCTTATGAGGTTGCAGATGGTCTCCTGTGGGATCTCCTCCCAGACCTGGACTAAATCATCCACCAACTCCTGGAAGTCTGTGGTGCAATATGACGTTGGTGGATGGAGTGAGACATGATGTGCTCAATCAGATTCAGGTCTGGGGAACGGGCGGGCCAGTCCATAGCTTCAATGCCTTCATCTTGCAGGAACTGCTGACACACTCCAGCCACATGAGGTCTGGCATTGTCCTGCATTAGGAGGAACCCAGGGCCAACCGCACCAGCATATGGTCTCACAAGGGGTCTGAGGATCTCATCTTGGTACCTAATGGCAGTCAGCCTACCTCTGGCGAGCACATGGAGGTGCGGCCCTCCAAAGAAGTGCCACCCCACACCATTACTGACCCACTGCCAAACCGGTCATGCTGAATGATGTTGCAGGCAGCAGATCGCTCTCCACGGTGTCTCCAGACTCTATGACATGGGCTCAGTGTGAACCTGCCTTCATTTGTGAAGAGCACAGGGCGCCAGTGGCAACTTTGCCAATCCTGGTGTTCTATGACAAATGCCAAGCTTTCCATCTGTGGATATCGGGCCCTCATACCACCCTCATGGAGTCGGTTTCTAACCGTTTGTGCAGACACATGCACATTTGTGGCCTGCTGGAGGCCATTTTGCAGGGCTCCAGCAGTGCTCCTCCTTGCACAAAGGCGGATGTAGCAGTCCTGCTGCTGGGTTGTTGCCCTCCTACGGCCCCCTCTACGTCTCCTGGTAGCGCCACCAGCCTCTGGACACTACGCTGACAGACACAGCAAACCTTCTTTCCACAGCTCGCGTTGATGTGCCATCCTGGATGAGCTGCACTACCTGAGCAACTTCTGTGGGTTATAGAGTCCATCTCATGCTACCACGAGTGTGAAAGCACAACCAACATTCAAAAGTGACCAAAACATCAGCCAGAAAGTACCAAAGCGGAGATGTGGTCTGTGGTCCCCACCTGCAGAACCACTCCTTTATTGAGTGTGTCTTGATAATTGCCAATAATTTCCACCTATTGTCTATTCCATTTGAACAACAGCATGTGAAATCGATTGTCAATCAGCGTTGCTTCCTAAGTGGACAGTTTGATTTCACAGAAGTTTGATTTACTTGGAGTTATATTCTGTTGTTTAAGTGTTCCCTTTATTTTTTTGAGCAGTGCATAATTTTGTGATATCTAAAAGGTAAGTGTAAGAAGACCACAATACCTACAGCAGTCCATTACTTTTTTTTTTTGTAAGTATTTGCTGTGACCTAACACCAGTCTTGGACAGACTTTATTTAATAAAAGATAATAGAAAAATGGACCGAACACCATGGTACATAATGCTAATCAATAAACAGGGTACTCCTTAGTCAAATATAAAATAAATAAATTTAATAAAAGAGTGGGCAGCTCCAGACTGATGAATTTTCTAAAAAAAAAAAAGTAATTGACAAAACTACGTATAACACTCCTTAATGTCCTTCTAAAGAACTTTAACTTTCTAGTAAAAGTAAAGCCTGACCTTCCATGTTGTTGAATCTTAGCATACAGAGTGGGTACCTTCAACCCTCCTTGGCTCCGCTCACAGTGACAGCACGATATTGCCATATCTCCCTCTTTGCACAAACCCAGTGTTTGCGCATCTTTTACTTAGCGGTGACCACTGTAATATTCTTATATGGCTGACCATTAAGTCACTGCTTAGTAAACAATGTAGTAGAGCTGGGTTATTGCAAAGAATGAGACCTCGTGCTCCCTCTCGAGGGTGTGGAGAGTTGCGAGATCCCACTGTTTGCCGGGTACAACAGTCCAGAAGTTTTGGCCCAACTTTTGATACGACTTCTGGCCCTTTTGTTGAACATTAAGGAGTGTTTTGCGCACTTTTACCAATAAAAAAAAAACTTTTACCATTTAGAAAAATCACCATTATGGGGTTGACCACTACTTTATTAGATAAAAAGGGCAACACAAGACCAGTGATAGCTACACTATAAATAGGGTTTTCCGGCTGAACATACATTTCTGCATTCACTGCATATTGCCGAATCCTGACAGTGTGCAACATACTTGTGGTTACATGTCGACTAGCTTTTCATCTGCTTCTCTCAATAGAGTATAATCCACAACCTGCAGTCACAGAGTGACGGCAGAAATTTATGTTCAATTTGGGAAAACCCCTTTAATCCACAATTGGTGATTTCTAGAGAGGGTATCTGCTTGAAATAATCTTTGTTTCAACTATATCATATTTATTGTTATTGAAAACAATGTAATAAAAGAAGAAAATTACTGTCAAGGAGCTATTTGCTAGTGATTTTATTGAATTATTCATCACATTTCACATTCTTAACACTATACCTCAGAATAAATAGTGACTATAGCGGCATGTATTGAAGCCGATGTTGACGTAATTGTGACCCTTTCCTATGATCATTATTGGTGACAAGCCATTGCATGTAAAATTAAAGCAATCATTTGATGAACTTGGAGATCATTATTGGTAATGAGCCTAATTTCCTCTATTATGTGTCCTTTTACTTACCTCCTGCATGTTGTCAAATGGCCAAGGCCACCTACAGGAGATACATAATACATTTGTAGTATGACTTGATCTTAAGATAGGCCATGAATCATATAGTTCAGTACACCACAGCACTATTTATTCAAAATACAAGTATGACTGTGTAATTGCACTTTAGTTAAAGGAAGAACTGCTTATATGAGTGGTTGTTCTGGTCTTTCCCAGCAATCAAGATCATGTGAACTATAAAGGATTATAACAATTCCATAGATGTAACAGTGCACTGTCCAAAGAAGGCTGGCAGCAATAAAGCTTACACGGACAGGTCTCACGCAAGCCACTCCCGTTAGTAGGTTCACGCTTGCATCCTGCAATTCTGTTGGCAGTGCTAGCGTGGCACCCTCTGGTGGCTGAGGCAGAAATTGTTAAACACAGCCATAACAGTATCCCACCTCCCTTTAAAGAGAGCAGCCGACCCCTAGTATTAGATTTAACAGGAAAAGATTAATGAAATTACCTGATTAGGTTCTCGACACTGATGTTATTATCTGAAACCAAGATCTCTCTTCTGGCTCATAACCTTTCCATTGTACTAGATACTGTATGGACCCTCTGCTTGTGAATCTAGAATTGCTTGTACTTCTTACTACAGACTGCCTCTGACCAATAAGTCTGTGTGCCCACGATGCGTTTTTCAAGCGTTTATGCTGCGGAATTTCCGCAGCATAAACGCTTGGTAATCCGTCCCCCATGGTCTCCAATGACAAGCCGCACTTTCAATGCCCATGCTGCGGTTTTTCCGCAGCGTTTATGCTGTGCTCAAAAATACGCAGCATGTCCATTAATTTTGCGGAAGCAAGGCCTAATCGCCGCCATTGAAAGAGCATTGAGACGCATATAATCCGTGTCAGTACATTTGTACTCACGGATTATATGCGTTTCAATATGCGGATGGTACCCAAGTCTGGAGGAGAGGAGACTCCCATCCAGACCTGGGTACCATAGAAACTGTAAAAAAAAGAATTTTAAATAAAAAATAAAGTTTATACTCACCTTCCGATGTCTTCCCGGTGTTTTGTCTGCTCCGTCCAGTGTCTTGCAATGTTCGCGTTGTGAAGGACCTGCCATGACGTCACTGAGTCATGTGACCCATCACATGGCTCAATGACGTCACTGCAGGTCCTTCACACCACCGCGAGCAGTGCAAGACACTGGACGGAGCAGACAAAACACCGGGAAGACATCGGAAGGTGAGTATAAACTTTATTTTTTTTTTTACCATTCTTATTCTTTTTAACTAACTTGGTCACACTACTATAAATCCATGCCAGTTGCATGGATTTATATAGTGTGAACAAGTTGTCAAGCACTTTTCCAAGTGATGCTAAAATCGCTTGGAAAAGCGCTTGATAACCCGCATGCAGAAATGCATGCAAAGACGCTTCACAAACACTTCTACCTGGTGGGAAAACCGCATGCGTTTTTCCTGCCAGGGAGAAGCGTAAAAAATATGCAGCATTTCTGCATCGTGGGCACATAGCCTAAAGAACGAAGAGGAGGATTTTTAACAGGGTTGGACGTTGGACTACACTTTGGGTATTCAAAAGGAAGGAGGAAGTTTAAAACGGAAGGCTATTGGATTAACTTAATTTCATAAGGACCAATAAATTTTGTCCCTAGCTTAGCAAAAAGATCCTTAAAGCCGTATTCTCAAGTTGTCTCTTGAGCAGCTCAACTGTCTCCTTACTTTTAGTTGCTGGGGTCTAGGCACTCGACCATGAGTGACAGTTCTGGTCAGTTTCCTTCTGCTATTGTCATTGTTCTAAAGTCTACACAGTTATCACTATATATGCATATAGAGGTAACAGTACATTAGAACAAGTACACATCAGCTCAGAAAAGTGATTGGAGAACTGCTCTGGAAACAGCCAATGCTGGGAGTGGAGGATAGTGATTTTGAAGGACTGATAAGAGCAGCTCAGTTAAGAGATGACAGGGGAGGTGAGCAGCTGAGCACTGTACAGAAATTTATGGACTGTAAAGAACTGACTGGGATCCTAGGAGTTAACTCCTCTTCTGGAATGTTACCACTGTGCATTCTCGGCCAGGCTCTGGTAGTCTACTTCCTTGAAAAAAAGTTGTACACTATATATAATTAAAGCTCTCCCAATTTCCGTTTTTTCCTCCCTTTCTTCCCAGAGCCATAGATCTTATTTATTTTTCTGTCCACATAGACATATGAACACTTGTTTTTTTGAGGGATGAGTTTTACTTTTGAATGACACCATTCATCTTACCACATAGTATACTCAAAAACAGGAAAATAAATCCAAGTGCGGTGAAATTGTGAAAAAAATCCCACAATTCTGACATTTTCTTTTGGGAATTGTTTTCAGGGTGGTCATTTTTACCACAAAATGTACATGCAATATGATCCTTTGGGGATTTTGTCGCCAATTTCAGAGACCCATAACATTTTTTTTGTCAGATGGAGCTGATCGCTTATTTTTTGAAGGGCGAGACCATGTTTTTATTAGTAACATTTTTGGATAGATGTAACTTTTTGATTGCTTGTTACAGCCTTTTTTTGTGGTATTGTGGCCACCAAAAAACTTAATTTTGGCGCTCTTGAATTTGTTCCATTTACAGTGTTCACCGATCGGGTTAATTGTTTTTTATATTTTAATTGATCTGATATTTTTGAACGCGGCAATTTTTGTTATTTTTTTTATATCTTTATTCTCAATGGGTGGGGGAAGGTGGGTGGCCGAAATCGTTGGGAAGTTCTGCATGTTTGACAGCTCCCCAGCGATCACGAAACGACTCTCCAGCGATCCCAAAACCGTGACGTAATAGCGATCTCGCTAGCGATCTCGTTATGTGTGACGGGGCCTTTACTCTATGGCCCAGCATCAGAACTCAGGACACTATTCTTCAGCAGTACGTCTCCTTTGTCCAAGGAAATGTTAATTTCTAACTGGCAGCAAGAGGTTGGTGCTGGGGTTCTAAATGGAGAGTCGCCCGGTGCAAGGCTCAAAGCAGGGGGCCAATTACAAGGCATAACCCACACCTGCAGCAAGATATAGACACTCTGTCTGGATGAGATACAAAGTCCCATGTAGACTAATGTAAAACAGAACCATGCCTGCATCCCTCAACACTGTTGGCAGCTGAAGCACAGCAGCGCCTGGCGGCAGAAGTTGTAGGAAATGGTTCAGACAAGGCCATAACAATAGCTATGGTAACAGGCTCTTAGGTGATCCTTGTGTACTGAAAATTCATATTTTCTCCTGTATACAGATTGATATCATTCACAGCTAACACTGGTTTCTATCGAAGACAGTGCAGTGATTGTATTGTCACACCTACATCATTCAATTAGTGCGAAAATGGCTTTGTATTACACTTGTCTGTACAGTAAGGCCAATAAAAACAACACTTCTTGTATTGATCAGGCTATAAAGATCTTTTTGCTATTTTGATGTGCATTTGCAATAAAACTGCTCACAATTTAGATAAAAACAAGATAAATGACTGCAGAATAGGCATAATGTGCGTAAACCCGGTATTATGGGGTCATCTAGTGGTAGTTTTGAAAATTTTTATCCCCCCCCCCACACACACACACACACACACACACACACACACACCTTGAAATGCAGTAAATGGAAACAATGAATGAAGATTGGTATATGGAAGTATGCCAGTTTGAGAGAGGGGATAGCACAGAACGTATTGTCCAACACAAATCTAAAACGCGGTGGAAAATACTTAGTAAATCATTTGTATGAGTAGAAGGCCATGCACCTTTTTGTTTCTTAAAAGTGGTGGAGGGGTTACTTGATACATTTAAAAGGGAACCTGTCATGTCAGATGGAGCATGTAAACTGCCCCCAGGTTGTTAGTGATGCAATGTGCATTACTAACAATAACCTGGAGGCAGTTTACATGTTCCATCTGACATGACAGGTTCCCTTTAATACATGTTGTATTAGTTAGCTACAACAATTTTTTATTATAATCATCCTAGATAATTGCTGTAGTTGCAATGATCTACGACTCCAAATATGCTGAGTACCAATATTAAAATAACTGGATGACAAACAAGCTTTTGAGGTTTGTTCATTAAACATTTATATACAAAAAGACATGGTAGTAAAAAATAGTAGAGTGGGGGAGTGTAAGCTCACTACTCCACCATTCACCTATGCCCTCTGAGGCTCAGTCAAGGTGCAGTGCTGTCATTACATGGTGCCACCTGTGCTGGGATCAGCTAAAGCACAAAAAGGAGAGCAGCTCTGCACATTGTGGGTATGGGGTTGAGTACTTTGTCATATTTCCTGGTGGAATTGAAGGGTGCAATGCTAAAGGGGCAATTTAGGGTGTTAATTCTGTGAGATGGGCACTGTTGAGGAATAAAGGTAACAGTACAATAAACCATTGTACTTTTGGTTTAAACTGTGAGTGTGACAATTTTGTTGTGTGGGGGATACTTAGAACTCTATACTGTAGTGTGTGTGTGTGTGTGTGTGTGTGTGTGTGTGTGTGTGTGTGTGTGTGTGTGTAAGGGGGGCATTATGGGGACATCATACTGTGTAATGGGGGTTCTGGGTGCATCATAATGTGTGTGGGGACACTGGTGGCATCATATGTTGCAGCACTAAGATCTGAGAGAATAACATTACAGAATGTAAAATTATTCGTGATGAGCGAGCACCAAAATGCTCGACTTCACATCTGACTCCCAGGTCACTGCTGGGAACAAAGTTGTCAGAGTATTAAGCCACTTTTACAGACTCACAATAAAACATACAAAAACTAAACCAAAATGGATTTACTGGAAAAAGTTAGGAAACATTCTCTCGTATAATTACTAGTATATAAGGCAGAATTAAAACGAGAAAAAAAAAACAAAACAAACAAATCTCGCACGGTATTCCCCGTCGTCTATGACTACAGTAGATAAAATAGTAGCAAGGGAAATACTACTACACCCACCGGTGAATGCAATTTTAACCTTTAACTACCTTTTCTGTACATGTGGTGTGTGACATGGCGAGACACATCCAGTTTAATTTAAGAAGGAGGGACTCAAACTCACAAAGCCTATGCGGACAATGCAAGAACTGCCAAAAATTAGAAGGCAGAGAGACTTCGATCCACCCTGTATTAGACATAAAGGAGGGCCTCATGACACATTCTGTTGAATTGTTAGGTAGTGGGACTCCTAGACTCAAAGCCTGTGCACCAAGTGTAAGGCTGTGCCAAAAATTAGAAGGAAGGACTGCAATACACCCTGGAAGACACGTAGAGGAGGGTTCAAAACATTTTTTTCCCCATTTGTAAGGAGTGTGACTCCTAAAAATTATGAAGGAGGGCATCATACACACTCTAGAAAAAATTAAAAGCAAGGGCCGCATGATGACCCTCTAAAAATTATGTTATGAGTGAGGAGAAGCGGCAGTGGTGTCATCCGCAGACACTGATTGTGGACCCAAGCGTTCAGCCCACCGAGCCGGGTGCTTTGACGATATGTGTCTGAGCATGCTGGTGGTGGTCAGGCTGGTACTGGTTAGGCCCCTGCTGATCCTTGTACAGCACAGGTTGCAAATAACCGTTCTTTTATCTTCCGCACTTTCTTTAAAAAAGCGCCAGACTGGGGAACACCTAACCCTTGGCCTGGTAACTTGCCGTGTGTGGGTGCTCTGGGAAACAGTTGCCCGCCTTTTCCCTCTGGCCACCCCACTGCGCTTTCCTGCCTGTTGGGGTACTGCAAATCCCTCCCACTCTGCGTTGCTGTCCTCGCTTTGCATGGCACCTTCCCAGGTTGGGTCAGTCGCTTCATCATCCACCACCTCCGCACTCCGGTCCTCCTGACTTGTTGACTTAACAACATATCTTGTTCGCAACTGTGTCCCATCATCATCATCATCTACCTCTTGAGACACTAATTGACCTTCCCAATAGTCGCCATCTTCTGACCATGGCTGCTCAAATATTTGGTCTTTGTCAAGGACATCTGAAATGTGTGAAATTACAGGATACATATTATACAGTGACTCAGTTATATGACAAAATATAAACAATAACAAAATATGACAAAGAAAAGATACAATAAGGATATGCAAATGTAAATACATGGATCAAATAGGAGGGGAGGGGGTAATGAACAAGAGGTTCAGTGGAAACTTAAAGGGAACCTGTCATGTCTTATCTACTATTTAAACTGCCTCCATTGCGTTGTTAGTGATGCAATGTGCTTCACTTACACGCTTTTTCCATTAAAATTGGTGCCAATATCATGAGTCTATAACATTTTATACACTTATATCCTACCTGCACTTTTAGTCATAGGGGTGTGATCCTCGCATTTAGTCAGGGCTGGCACCGCCCATGCATTTGAATTTTGCTCCCGGCTAGCACTGATGTAAGTGGGACGCTTGCGCAGTATGACATGGCCAGCAGCAGCTCCCCGCGCGTGCGCTGTGAGGCTGTGTAGTTCCCAGCTTCACTGCGCATGCGCTGTGGCGAGCGGCTCCGGCCACAGTGGAGCTAGGAACTTCACTGCGCACGCGCGGGAAGCCGCTTGTTACAGCGCAAGGCTTAAAAGTCCTTACATTGGCATTCCAGGCTTGACATGTCACTTCTCCACAAGGAGAAACGTTACCCCTTGGAACCCAAGAGAGAAGACATGAGAGTGAATGAGGAGAAATGCTGGAAAAGTGGTGTTGGAGGGGGGGGGGGGGGGGGGGAATTAAACAGTGTGGTAAACATGGGGTAGCATGGAGAGGAACACAGAACTGGTGGAAGAAGATGCAGGACAGCAAGTAGAAAGCTATATATCTGGGATAAATAGTGATGTTGGGCTGAAACAAACTACCTGTATGTTCACATGAGGAGGGGGTGCTATAGGCTCTGAAGTTTAGGCGATCTGTGGAGAGAAAGATACCATTAGTATACACATAGTGATGACATGTCAGAGTGAACCAAAGTACCAAATAGGATAAGAGAGAATGTTTGGGTATCCGAGTAACAGCATGAATACAATATAGGTCAATAAAATACATTGTGACACAAACATATTGAGGATATTAAAGAAACATTACACATATGCATATCCAATTGAAGTGAAGTGATGCAGAAACCGTTGTGAACCAATAATTATACAAGACTTTATACTTGTAGTTTAGGCCACATGGTTCCATGTTTTATAAGGTATGTATCCAGAAAGCCTCTCTTACTTTAAGCCTCTGGATACAGTTACTTCCTCTTCTTGCTAGAGAGACACGTTTGATGACCTGGAAACTCAACTGTGATACGCGGTGTGAAAATGTATTATTGTTTTGCCACAACGAATATTTGATTTATGTCGTGAGATCCAGTCACGAATTTGCTGAGTTGTTTCGCCCATATAACAAGGCCAGATGGGCACTTGATGAGATAAACAAAAGTAGTCGCACAAGAAGTACTCCTTGATGGGGTATTGCTTTCCAGTGTGTGGGTGTAAAATTAACATCTTTGGTAATATTGGAGCATTGATTGCAATTGAGGCATGGGTATGTGCCCCTCCAAGTGGTATATAGAGTACGTTGGAATAGCTTTGGTCGTTGTGACCCAATGTCGGCTGTCACTAATTGGTCCTTTAAGTTAAGGGGTTGTCTGTGGCATATGAGAGGAGGATTTTGAAAGTGTGGTATAGCTGGGTATGACATATAGCAGAGACCAGTGTCGTGATGATTCATGAATCTTGTTCATAAAAGGCTGGTGTTGACAAAAGTGACTTGTGGGGGTCAGCATTATGTCAATTATGTGGGTTATGATCTTGTCGGAGTTCCTTCATGACCAATTTGTTAGGATATCCCTCATTGATAAATTTTGTTGTTCTCTCAGTGTTTCTGATGGTTCTAGGGGCTGTATCTGATGCTATACTTTGGATACAACATAGTTGCGATTTAGGTTTGATTTCTTGGTGTTGTGTGGATGGCAGCTTGCTTCCATAGGTTTGACATACAAGACAGTTGTAAATGACCCATCATCATTAATAATGACTAGTGATGAGCAGTATGTTTTGTTAACCCTTCCGCCAAGTATGCTCAGACAAGCACTGAGTAGTTACAGCTGCTCGGTGTTATGTTTGAATCACTCCCGTGTGCATGATTTGCAACTGTTTGACAGCTTTAATACATGTGAGGAATGTCTATTTCTTACACATTCCTCACATGTATTAAAACTGTCAAACAGTTGCAAATCATGCACACGGGAGTGATTCAAACTTATCACCGAGCAGCTATAAATACTCGGAGCTCGGCCCGAGCATACTTGGCGAAAGGGTTAACAAAACATACTCGCTCATCACTAATGATGACCATAGTGTCCAGAAAATTTATATTTTTCGAATCATGATAGATGGTAAAAGTGAGGCCTGGGATTATGGTATTGATCTTATTGAAGAAACATGATAGTGATTCCAGGGGACTTGTCTAGATGACAAATTTAATTATGCATCGTTTCCACACGAGGATGTGGTGTTGATAGGTACTAGTATAGATGTGTTTTTCCTCAAAGTCCACCATAAAAATATTACAGTATGGGGGAAGCTACATTTGATCCCATTGTAATCCCGGTTAGGGGTTGACAGAATTGATCTTCAAAGAGGAGTTCATTTTGGGTCAGGATAATGTGAAGGCTCAATTTTTAATTACTGTCCAAAAAGTTTTTTGTGCCACGTATCCCCCAATTGGTGATCGATACTAGTATAGAAACTGTACACGTCCATAGTAACCAGTAAACTATTAGTAGGGATGAGGCCTATGTTTGTGAGGGATTTGATAAAGTAATTTGCATTGAGTAGAAAAGATCTGGTAAATTTCACCAGAGGTGTTAAGATTCTTTCAAGAACAATGGCCAACGGGGAAAGGACAAAATCAGTGGAGGCTACGATTGGACGGACTGAGATTTTTGTGAAGGGTACATAATACTGGTGTTCTGGGGTGATGATTGGTCAAACTCCCTGAGTTTTGTGTCAATGGTATTGTTGTGGAGATTTTTCTCTAATACGATATGGATCTCGACACTAATCTCAGGTAGTGAATCTCTGGGTGTTGGAACCCAACATGTATATGATAATGTCAACCAATGCAAAGCTGTAGTTTTTGTGAGATCTACAGCACCAGCTTGACCACTTTACCAATCTCTATTCATCATAAGACAGATAAAGTTGAGTTACCCCTAATTGTTTTATGTTTGTCTGTTTTGTTTTTTTATTTGTCATCCCGTGCAATGCATTGAGTCACAATATTTTGCTTTTCATATTCCCACTGTTCAGGAATATAAAAAAAATATATAATATAAAAATTAACAGCTGCATTCGGAGATATATATATATTTATTTTCTTTTACCTCACATTCAATATTTTGTTTTCCCCCTTGTTTTTGTTTGGTACAATGTCTTAGTACCAAAGGGGCGTAAGGGTAAGAATTACCATGAGATAGATAGATAGATATAGATATAGATATCTAGGGAGATTAAAGTTTTTTTGTTTTTTTTTTGTATTTGTTATTTTTTTTTTTCTCCTCTTCAAGTTATTTTTGCTGACTACAAGTGTTTTACTTGTAAATAAAGTCAGATGTTCAAGTTAAAATTTTGTCTTCTAAAGTAACCATATGTAGATTACAACTGCTAAGAATCTGATACTGCTCTTGTTCTTTATTTCCAGGATCTGTGATGGAGCATACTCTAATTTATCAAATTGGAATTCTGGATGAGCCATGATTTGATGGCAATTGGATTGATAAACTACCTTTATGGAACATTTTCTTAGGATTTCTTGACATGAATTGACCTGTATCTGAAAATTTGTGAAAAGACCATATATTATAATCTAAATGAAAAATATACAAGATGAAAGGGCCTACAACAGAGTGTGCCCATTATAGGAGAGTATAGACACTTGCTAATATTTTGCAATAGGGTATCAACCAGCCAGTGTGATCTCCATATATTCTAATAAACAATAAGAAGATGCTTTTAATAGGGCATTGGACAGGATATCTACTGGTACCGTGTGCAGCGATGTAAGTTGCATGTGATATTTGTGAACTATTCATAATCTGAATTTATTAGATATACTCAAAGGAGTAGGGGATTATCTAAACGTATGACTAGTAAATAACATGATCATTATTTCTTGAATATATTATAAATTTGGAGTGCTTGAGACTACATCAAAAGGTATAGATGTGGAAGTTGTGTGTTCATTGGATGCACATTTTACATGTAGACATTTTGATATATTGCTATATATATATATCTATCTATCTATCTATATATATATATTATTGTTCTATACCTTATTTATATTTGTGCTCCTGTACATCTGTCACAAATTGTATAATTGCTGAAGTATAAAATGCATCTAGATAGGTATGAATGAGAGTGAATGTTGTGAGTCCAGAGATTTTTATGCCTTGTTAGTTATCCCTGTTAGTTATCTCGCTTTGATGGTGCCCTAGCGCAGTTACATATGGAATAAATGGATGATGATCCTGGAGCAGAGCGCCATTTTATCATGCCCTGGTCATAAGTTTGTGTATCATTCAGACACAAAGGGGAGTATGTTGGAACCCAACATGGACAATATCTATTGTACGTGTATTATGAATGACTGAACTCACAATTTGATCCACAAACTCAGTATAGCACTAAAGTTCATCAAAGGACTACATCAAAGAGATTGACCACGTGCTGTGGAGTCATAAAACCTATGAGGCGGGAAGACATTGTGTGTCCTGTGGTGTGGTGCCTTTTGTTCTATTGATAGAGTAAAGAGAGCACCTATATGGGAGATGGACATCTTGTCTGGCCTCTTGAAAGGTACATAACCCCTGTGGTGTTTGGATTACAAACCATTGTTCTTCAAGTTGACCTCTTCTCTCCAAGCAAAATGCAGTTGAACCTGTCCTCAGGCCACTTGATACAAAGACCTTTTGGCTATATACCAGACGCCATCAGCAGGAAGATGAAGACCACTGCAATCACGTATGACCTCTGATACTCTTGCCCATTCTGGACCTAAGAGCGCCTCCTTCAGAAGACTGTCTGCATCAGTAGCCATATGCATGTTTCTGGAGAACTCCAAAGACTGTGACCTGATTGGATGGTACCATTATGTGGAGGTGCTACAGGGATGGGCAATGTCTGACTGTGTAACTGATATAAAAGGTAGCACATCAAGCTAGTTAGGCATTCTTTGGCGGCATACCCACGAAGCATTTTCCAAGCGTTTATGCTGCGGAATTTACGCAGCGGAAACGCTTGGTAATCCGACCCCCATGGTCCACAATGACAAGCCGCAATGTCAATGCTGCGGATTTTTCCGCAGCATTTATGCTGCGCTTAAAAATCCGCAGCATGTCGGACACGCAGCGTAATCGCCGCCAATGACTTGCATTGGACCGCGTGACATCCGCATCACTGCACAAGCGGATATCACACGGTTCAATGTGCGGATGGTACCCAGGTCCGGAGGAGAGGAGACTCCTCCAGACCTGGGTACCATAAAAACTGTAAAAAAAAAAAAAAAAAAAATTCAAATAAAAAAAAAAAAAAGATTATACTTACCTTCCGATGTCCTCCCAGTGTTTTCTCCCCTCCGTCTGCTCTGCTCTATGGGTCGCGGTGTTGTGAAGGACCTGCCATGACGTCACTGAGTCATGTGACCTGTCACATGACTCAATGACGTCATCGCAGGTCCTTCACACCACCGTGAGCAGTGCAAGACACCGGACACCGTGAGCAGTGCAAGACACCGGACGCAGCAGAGAAAACATCGGGAGGACATCGGAAGGTAAGTATAATCTTTTTTATTTTTTACCATTCTTATTCTTTTTTGTTTAACTAACTTGGTCACACTATATAAATCCATGCCTGTTGCATAGATTTATATAGTGTGACCAAGTTGTCAAGCACTTTTCCAAGTGATGCTAAAATCGCTTGATAACCCGCATGCAGAAATGCATGCAAAAATGCTTGACAAACGCTTCTACCTGGCAGGAAAAACGCATGTAAAAACCGCATGCGTTTTTCCTGCCAGGGAGAAGCGGAAAAAATATGCAGCATTTCTGTATCGTGTGCACATAGCTTTCTTCTTCTCACTTCCCATCTTCTACCACCCTCTCCTTTTACCTTTTCCCTTACATTGTTCCCTCGTCCCTTAGTTAGGATATTTACAATAACATACATAAGGGAAACCTATTTGTAATAAATCCTGTTTAAAGATCCAGTAGCTCTGGTTAATTAATATTAACTGGCACCCCAAAACACAGCAGATTCTACACTGGGTATAGGCTAATTGGTTTTGCTGTCTTGCAGCTGTGAAAGTATTTGGTTTCTGTAGTAACCCTTATCCATCACAACGGAGCTGCCTGTGTCGGCTGATTTAATAATTATTTGCTTGCATTGAACAAGGCTGAGGGCAGCCTGTTCATAGGTTTTGAGGTTACTTTGGCATCCTGGGACTGTTTTAGCACCTCAGATTCATCTGTGTTGACCAAAGACATAAAAGTTTCAACAGGATGGTTAGTTCTAGGAGGATTTGCTGGTGACCTAGTTGTAGGCTGGTAAAAGTAGAATGGTTGAAGGAACTTTTTGGTGGGACCTCCAGAGAAGCCTGGTCAGAAAAATGTGCCTTCAGTCGCACGGTGTGATAGAAGGAATGCAGTTCTTGATCAAGAGAAAATGTATTTAAGGCGGGGGTTGGGCAGAAGGACAGGCATTTCTGTAATAAGTTCAGTTCACATTAAGTGAGTTTATGGGATGAGATATTGTAGATGTGAGGTGCCTACCTGTGATGTGGACTGCATCATTGGACCTTTGGTGCCGTCTGCTGGCCTGCCGTTTCGATTTCCTTTGGAACCTAAAAAAAGGGTTTTGTTGATTAAGAGACTGGTCACTTCCAGAACTGGAGGACTCTGTGGAATAATATGTGCGAGGTTGTCGTGTAGGTCTGTAGAATTCTGTGGATTGCCATCGATAGACCTGACCAGATGTATAATCTTCAGTATCTCTGATGAATTTGCTGCGTTTTTTGGATTCCAATCTGGTTTTAAATTCCCTAAGATTCTTGTCCACCTTGGACTTGATGGTTTGCCAATTCTGCAGAGTGCTTGTATTAACATGTTGCTGTTCGATGCTTTCTACTTTTTGCTTTGCCTCTGTTACAGCGGTGTGTAAAAATTCCAGGGTAAGTAGAATTAGGTCCATAGAACACTTATTGAGAATAGCTTCAAACTTATTACAGTAGTCAGGTTGATCATGGAAAAGGGTAGGGCGTAAGTGGGAACGTAGATCCCTAGGAATCCGCTGCACCTTATAGTATTCTGCGAGGGTGGCGTTATGTAAATCCAATGAGATAAAGTGTCTTGATGCTCGTTCGTAATCTCGGGTCTTGATTTCTCCTGTCGGAATCTGGAGAAAATGGCCAGATGATGCGACTCGAGAGATGATAGCGCTGGCTTCAGAATCGTTGTAAGTAGCCGTTGGTAATGACGACATTTGTGCAGTGATGAACAGGTCCAATGGTCAAATTTGTACAAGTTAGATGGAGAAAGACCAACAGCACAGTCCTGTTAAATATAGTGTGCTCGAGGAAGGGACTCGTGGTCCAGACTAGTCAAAGTAGAAACTTCAGCGCCACAAAAAAAAGAAAATGGGACTGTAGGTTGTGCTGCAGTGTTATTTATTTTGATCCGTCAAGTAATCAAAACCAATATGGTCCAACGTTTCGACAAAGAGCAGTCTTTGTCAAGGAAATCTGAAGTGCGTGAAATTACAGAATAGATACATATTATACAGTGTCTCAAGTGATATATACAAAATTATATACTAATAAATACAAAAATTATACAAAGTAAGATGTAGAAAAGATATAAAGAGGATATGCAAAGGTAAATACACGGACATGGATCAAATGGGAAGGGGGGGGGGGGGGGGGGGGGGACACAATGAACAAGAGGTCCAGTGGAAACTTAATCACCATCACCTATTATAGTAGGTAGAAGCTTAATGGAGCAATAACGTAAATAGTAAGGAGGACCCAGAGGACATATAGGGTACAATGAAGATGATGCTGAAGTTGGCTTCTTATTCAGGAGTTTCTTATTCTGCAATTTCTTTATGTTTTTCTCGACAAAAAAAATAAATCACAATAATAAGATACAATGCAGCAAGGTGCCCCGATGTGAATACGCTTAACTCCTTTCTGACATGTGCTGTACTATTATGACACGTCAGGTCCCTTCCTTTGGTGCAAGCTCCAGCGCAGAGCCAGCACCTTTCCGGGCACATGAAAGCTGATCTGTACAGCTGTTATGTGCCCCTAACAGCCGCAGTTGGAATTGTGATCCAAGTGTACAATTTGAAGCGCTTTCTTATGTTTCTATTGCAGTAATGCTGTTTCAATGTATTAGAGCAATCACACTTAGCAATTTAGGAGGCAACTTTGACCCTTTTTTATACTTTATGATCTGTACAGCTGTCATGTGCCCCTAACAGCCAGGGCTGTGGAGTCGGTAAGCCAAACCTCCAACTCCTCAATTTCCATGACACTGACTCCAACTCTTCATACATGGCTCATGTTTAAGTGATAAAATTTACTGTAGCACAGATTCATCTCAGCTAAAAGTTTAGACCTTTAGATCAGGAATAGGACAGACATTTATAGGACATTTCATAACTTTCCCAAATCCTTATGAAAAAAAATATTCCCCACGAACTGCATTGGACTACTGTACCCAGTTTATTATATATTTTAGGAGTTTGAGTCAGCCCATTTTATATACTGACTCAGATTCAGACTCCACCAAAATGGACACTGACTCCACAGCCCTGCTAACAGCCGCAGGTGGAATCTTGACCCACCTGCGGCTATTAACGAGTTAGATGCTGCTGTCAATCTCTGACTGCGGTATTTAACTTCCGCAAACCGGACGCGGGTCATTTGCCCCTCCCATAGACTCCCGTGTCACATGACCGCAGGATGCCGGTGGGTTGGCATTACAACCCAGGGTCCGCAGAAGACCCCTGCGATTGCCATTTCCAGATTACTATGAGCACCTCCCAGCGGTCGGCGCTTATAGCATGTGAGTATTTCTGCTACACACAGGGGATCAGACAATTGCTGCTTCTAGTCTCCCATCTATTGAAGAATGCAAAAATTAAAAATAGTTTTTAAAAAAATATAAAAAGTTTAAAATCACCCCCATTTCGCCCCATTCAAAATAAAACAATGAAAAAAAAAAGATCAAATATACACATATTTGGCATCGCTCAGGTCAGAATCGTCCGATCAATCAATACAAAAATTAATTAATCCGATCGGCAAAAGGCGTAACAGAAAAAAAAAAATCAAAACGCCAGAATTTAGTTTTTTTGGTCGCCGCTACATCGCAATAAAAGGCGATCAAACATCGGATCAACCCCAAGATGTTATCAATAAAAACGTCAGCTTGGCGCAAAAAAAAATAAAAAATTAGCCCTCACCCCGTCCCAAATCCTGAAAAATTGAAACTATGGGTCTTGGAAAAATGGCGCTATTTTTTTTAACCACTTAAATAAAAATGAACCTATACATGTTTGGTATCTAAGAACTCGTAATGACCAGGGGAATCATAACGGCGGGTCAGTTTTAGCATTTCGTGAACATAAAAAAAACAAACCTGTGGTATTGCACTTTTTTTGCAATTTCACCGCACTTGAAATTTTTTTCCCCCGTTTTCCAGAACATGATATGGTAAAACCAATGATGTAATTCAAAAGTACAACTTGTCCTGCAAAGAATAAGCCCATTGCCATATCGACCAAAAAAATCAAAAAGTTATGGCTCTGTGAAGAAGGGGAGCAAAAAACGAAAATGCAAAAATGGCCCAGTCACGAAGGGATTAAAAGCAGCTATAAAAGTCATAAAACTGGCACTGAAGGGCTTTATTTAAAGGCAAAGTGGGCAAATAGCCAATTTTCACAGATTTGACTATTTGCCCACTTTGATGCCCAGAACACATTCGGGCCAGGCTGGAGTGACCTGAATTAGATGTGGGGCACCACTATCTGGGTGCCTGCAGTGTGAGATCAGTGGCACAAAGTAACTTAACCCTTTCAATAAAGCCCTTCAGTGCCAGTCCCATTTTTGTGCCAGTTTTATGACTTTTATAGCTTCTTTTAAACGTATTCACAAGTGGACTATTTGTCCACTTTTATGCCCGTTCTGATGCCCAGAACACATTCAAGCCAGGCTGGAGTGGCCTGATTTTGATGCGGGTTGTCACTATTTGTGTATTGGTGGTGTGAGATTAGTGGCCCAAAGTCATCTAAGCCCTGTAAAACACCAGTTACTTATTCAAATTGACTATTTGTTCACTTTGATGCCAGTTATGATGTCCAGAACCCATTTGGGCCAGGCTGGAGTAACCTGAATTTGATGCTGGAATCACTATGTATGTAATGGTGGTGTGAGATCAGCGGCCCAAAGTCTTTGAACCCTTTCAATAACATCCTTCGGTGCCCACTTTGATGCCTATTTTTGTGCCAGTTTATAATTTTTGTAGTTGCTTTTAAGTGTATTCATATCAGGGAACCTCGCTGCATTGTATTTTATTGTTGTATTTTTTTTTTTTTTGTCGTTAAACCTGTAAAAAACAGAAAAAAGCAAATTGCCAAATAAGAAACTGGACGAATAAGAAACCAACTGCAGCATTGTACAATGAAGTAAAATAACTAATATGTATAGAAATAACCCACACCATACAGGAGGAGGGGAGTATCTGAAACAAGAATAATACATCCTGAAACTTGGATTGAGGGAGTTAACCCCTTAAAAGCCCAGGGCGTACTAATATGTACCTGCGCCCCGGGCTTTAAGAGCCAGGTATGTATTAGTATGCCCTGTTGATTTCGCCATCACACAGGCTGTGCGGACGCGATCGCAGCTGGGTGTCAGCTGATTGTCACAGCTGACACCCGGTGCTATGTGCTGGGAGCGGTCCAGCACCGCTCCAGGCACATTAACCCCCGCAATACTGCAATCGAAGCTACTTGAGTTTGCATCGGGTGCTCGGGTATGCACGGAGTATCGCGGGTGCTCGAGTGACAAGCTCGAGTCTCCGCCCCATATGCTTCGCGGCCAAAAAAAAACAACTTGCGGGGATTGCCTGCCATGCACAAGCGATCACCACATGGTTTTTTAAATAATCATGAAACATGTGAGCGGGTACTTCAGCATGTCACTCGAGCAAGCACAATACATGGTGCATACCCGTGTACTTGATGAAAACTCAAGTAGCGAGCACTTGCGCTCAAGACTAATGACAACTTATTCAATATGATGACCTAATTTTATCAAATTCTGTGTAGTTCCTCTGGGTTCAAAATGTTCACTATACCCCTTGATAAAATCCTTGAGGGGTGTAGTTTCCAAAATGGGGTCACTTGTGGGGGGTTTCCACTATTTGGGCACATCAGGGGCTCTCCAAACATGACATGGCGTCCGCTCTCAATTCCAGCCAATTTTGCGTTCAAAAAGTCACACAGTGCTCCTTCCCTTCTGAACTATGCCGTGCGCCCAAACACTGCATTTTCCCCACATATGGGGTAATGGCGTACTCAGGAGAAATTGCACAAAAGATTTTGGGGTCCATTTTCTCCTCTTACCCTTGTGAAAATAAAAAAATTGGGGCTAAAACATTGTTTTTTGTGGAAAAAGATAGATTTTTTTTATTTTCACGGCTCAATGTTATAAACTTCTGTAAAGCACTTGAGGGTTCAGGGTGCTCACCACACATCTAGATAAGTTCTCTGAGGGGGTCTAGTTTCGAAAATGGTGTCATTTGTGGGGGTTTTCCACTGTTTAGGCACATCAGGGGCACATCCGCTAATTATTCAAGCAAATTTTACATTCAAAAGGTCAAATGGCGCTCCTTCACTTCTGAGCCCTGCCGTGCGCCAAAACAGTAGTTTTTCCCCACATATGGGGTATCTGCTTACTCAGGAGAGATTGCACAACAAGTTACATGGTGCAATTTCTCCGGTTACCCTTATGAAAATACAAAACTGGGGGCTGAAAAACATTTTTATGGGAAAAATGTGAACATTTTATTTTCACGGCTCAATGTTCTAAACTTCTGTGAAACACCTGGGGGTTCAAGGTGCCTACCACCATCTAGATAAGTTCCCTGAGGGGTCTAGTTTCCAAAATGGTGTTACTTATGGGGGGGATTCACTGTTTAAGCACATTAGGGGCTCCCCAAACGCAGCATGGCGACTGCTAATTATTCAAGCAAATTTTACATTAAAAAAATGAAATGGCGCTCCTTCCCTTCTGAAACCTGCTGTGCACCCAAACAGTGGTTTTTCCCCACATATGGGGTATCTGCATGCTCAGGGGAAATTGCACAGCAAATTTTGGGGTCCAGTTTTTCCTGTTACCCCTGCGAAAATAAAAGAAATTGGGTCTAAGGTAACATTTTTGTAAAAAAAGTTAAATGTTAATTATTTTCTTCCACATTCCAAAAATTCCTGTGAAGCACCTGAAGGGTTAATAAAATTCTTGAATGCAGTTTTGAGCACCTTGAGGGGTGAAGTTTTTAGAATGGGGTCACTTTCGGGTATTTTCTGTCATATAGAACCCTCAAAGTGACTTCAAATGTGATGTGGTGCCTAAAAAAAAAAACGGTTTTGTAAATTTTGTTCGAAAAATGAGAAAATCACTGGTCAACTTTTAACCCTTATAGCTCCCTAATAATGATGAGCAGTATGTTTCGTTAACCCTTTCGCCAAATATGCTTGGCCGAGCACCGAGTATTTACAGCTGCTCGGTGATATGCTTGAATCCCTCCCGTGTCCATGATTTGCGACTGTTTGACAGTTTTATTACATGTGAGGAATGTCTATTTCTTACACATTCCTCCCATGTAATAAAGATGCCAAACAGTCGCAAATCATGGACACGGGAGGGATTCAAGCATATCACTGGAGCAGCTGTAAATACTCGGACAGAACATACTCGCTCAACGCTACTCCCTAACAAAAAAAAAATGTTTGTTCCAAAATTGTGCTGATGTAACGCAGTCATGTGGGAAATGTTATTTATTAACTATTTTGTGTGACATATCTCTCTGGTTTAAGACCATAAAAATTCAAATTTTGAAAATTGCTAAATTTTTGCCAAATTTCCATTTTTTTTTCACAAATAAACGCAAGTGATATCGAAGAAATTTTACCACAATCGTGAAGTACAATATGTCACGAAAAAACATTCTCAGAATCAGTGGGATCCGTTGAAGCGTTCCAGAGTTATTACCTCATAAAGTGACAGTGGTCAGAATTGAAAAAATTGGCCCGGTCATTAACGTGCAAACCACCCTCGGGGGTAAAGGGGTTAAAGCAAAGGAAAGGAGGAAGGGGGGAGAAAGCAGTGAGGCAGAAGGATATGTAGAACTTATATATACATACATACATATATAGAAAGAGTATACAAGGGGTTAATTCAGTCAGCAGAATGGAATATATGAATGAATGATTTACAATACATGCACATGGTGTATAGAGATGTAATAGTAATAAATGCATATGGAGATACGAGTGCGTACAGGAAGGTATTGCAGGTAGTGTACACATACATACATATACACTGGACAGCTGATTACCTGTGTGCAGCAAGGAAATACTGCCGGGTATAAGCCGTGGGACTGGTGCGAGGCCGCCGCTCCGGGTGTATCGGGCACACACTGCTACAAATGCCCGGAAGTGATCAGGGGCCGCGTCGTATACCGGAAGTGACGTGAATACAACGTAGCTGATTAAACAACAAGGCAGTGTGGGAGAGGCTCGTGCGTAGCGTCACTGATGTGGGCGTGGCCTAGATAACAGCGTGTGGAGAGACTAAAGAATGTGGGGCTCCTGGGGGGTTACCATGGAGACTCGTAGTAAGCGGCGTCCAGAGAGAGAAGAAGCCATGAGATGGAATGTTGGAAAAGGATGGAAGAGGAGGAGGAACACAGATAGTGTGACTGATGCTGGAAGCAGGGAGCCGGGGCAGGGAGAGGCTGCAGGACAGTGACTAGATTAGCGATATATGTGGGCTATATGTTGGGCTGGACGCTATACTACCTGTATGGTCACATGAGGAGGGGGTGCTATAGGCTCTGAAGTTTAGGGATCTGAGGAGAGAAAGATACAATTAGTATACACATAGTGATGACGTCAAAGTGAGCTAAGGAACAAAATAGGATAAGAAAGTAACTGCATGAATAGGATATAGGTCAATAAAACACATGGTGACACAAACATATTCAGGATATTACACATACGTACATCCAATTGAAGTGATGCAGAAACCGTTGTGAATAGAGATGAGCGAGCACTAAAATGCTCGAATGCTCAGTACTCGAATGGAGCCGCTCGGGCGGGCTCAACTCCAGCAACGAGTATAATGGTAGTCAATGGGAAGACCCTGACAGAACGGCTGGGAAGGGGGTAGAGACATGGCTGAAATGGATGGAAATAGCTCTCAAGTGACATGGGAGCAGCATGCCATGGATGTATCGCTGATTCCAGGTCACTGCTAGGAACAACGTTGAGTATTACGCAACTTTTACGGACTGACAATAAAACATACAAAACCGAAGATAAAATGGATTTTACAGGAAAAAATGTTAGAAAACATTCTTGCTTGTACAACAACTTGTATAAAATACAAAATTAAAAAGAGGGGTGAAAAAAGCCTCCTCCACCCCTTAACCCCCTCATGGCATGCGCCGTATATGCTGCGTTCCCGCAAACCGCCTTATATATACAGCGCAGTGATCGCACAGGCTCACGTTGAGGGCCACCGTGATCGAGTGCGGGTGTCAGCTCTATATGAGAGCTGGCACCCTGCAGCAACGGCCAAGATCGGTGCTAGCAGACACATTGCACAGTATCAGATCAGCGATCTGTCGCTGTAAAGATCATGTCCCATAGTGGTGGAAGACGGCGAATATGAAATTTCTCATATCTTGAATTCTAGATGGCATAGAGGGAGATTACAGTATCTTGTCTCCTGGAAGGGTTTCGGTCCTGAAGACAACTCCTGGGTAAGGACGGATGATGTCTCTGCTCCTAGGCTTGTTAAAGCTTTCCACAAGAGGTTTCCGGATAGGCCTGGAGGATCCAGAGGATCCTCATAAAAGAGGGGGTGCTGTTTTTCCATCTTGTATTTTGCGGTCATGTGACCATCTGCCTTTATATTCCAGCTCCGCCCTTTTGGCTGTGCTGGACTTCAGTGTTTGACTATTTCTCTAGCCAAGTGTTTTGGTGCCTTTCTCTGTCAGTTTGCTTGGTCCTTCTGGGACCTTTAGTACCTTTTTGTCAGTTTGTCTTTTGTGTTCTGCAACAACTTCTCTGTTTAGGAGGTGTACCATTTTTGTCCCAGTCCTTAGTTCTTTTAGGGACCCCTCTCCTTATGCTATAGGTCTTCGTTCAGACTAGCCGAGGACTAAGGCGGGTCTGTTTGCTAGGAACAGTCAGCCCGCTACATCGTAGGGATTCAGCTTAGTCTTACTGTAGGGACAGCTTTACCCTTCTTTCCTTAGTACTTGTTGCAGATCATAACACCCCAGCAGCCCTGGCTTCATTGTCTTTTTGCTTCGGAGGTTGTGACGTCATCTCTTGTGGGAGAAGTCCTGCAACAAAGAGAGGACACCACAAGCCTCCCATGTGGCAGCTCTTTCCCGGAAAGCCAGGTCGTCCATCTGACTGGTAACTGACTCTTAATAACTTTATATCTTTTGTACCCCTACTATTGTGTTTGCATCTCTGACCATTATGTATGTATAACCCTCATGTATATAGTGTATTGTCTAGTGTGCCCCTAAGGTGATTAAATATATAATTTAACCTTGGGCTGCTCTTTTATCTCGATCCACGAACCCTCCCATCTGTTGTTCGGTTCAAATAAACACGCTAACGGGCTGGTTTCTAGCCTGATATAATTCTGTTATATCTAATAGAAACTGGTGGCAGCTCTCCCAGGCCGACCAGGCTCTGCTTCACTGGAGCTAGTGAAGGAGCCTCTCAGCCTGTCACGGGTGTGAGCGAGTGTGGTGCCACGTCAGTGACTGAGTGGACCACCTCTTCTCACTCCCTGGTGCCTTCCTGTACCCGTGTGGACAGGGTATGTCTGTGTAGAACTGTACCAATCTGACCTTACGCGTCCTTGAGGGGATGCGGAACATCACGTTGGGGCAAAGGGCAGATCCGTATCACGTGCTCCGTCTGACGTAATTGTGACATCAGGTGGGTGGCGGGGTGTGGATCCATCACAATTGGCAGAGGTGGGATTCTGTGTGGTCTCTGCTGCCATTTCTTCACATTGGTGGCAGCGGTGGTATTCTGTGAGGTCCCTCTGGTGCCATTTTTTCACATTGGTGGCAGCAGTGGGATTCTGCGGTGTCCCTCTGGTGCCATTTCTTCACATTTGGTATCACTGTAATCGCACCGACTCGAAAAATAAAGTAATCTAATCACTTATACCGCACAATGAACAGTGTAAGAAACAAAACCAATTCTTCACCTGCTTTGATTTGTTCATTCTGCCTCCCAAAGATTGCAGTAAGGCTCGACGCACATTTATCTTGCACTCTATGCTAAGCACTTACACTGGGGTTTCCATGTAAATCTCTGAAATACATGATTCAGACGGAACCCCCAGAGGAAGATTCCCTATAATGAGGCAGATGGAGGCACTGTGGACTCTGTCTGGCCTGTGATCCGGAGGTGTCAGTCTTTTAAGGCATGCATAAAAGTTCGGCCCCAGTTATGTGCACTTCTAAAAAGAAGGACACTGCTGATCCGAGGCCAGACAGTCCAGAGTAACTCTGCTGCCTCATTATAGTGAATGGATCCATCGGGGGTTTCATCTGAATCACGTCACTCAGAGATTTAGATGAAAACTCCAATATAAGTGCTCAGCATAGAGCGCAGGATAAATATGATCCAAAATGTTATGTAAAATGTTCCAATAAAAGCTTCAACTCTATCTACAAAAAAAGTCCCCACTCAGGTCGTCATCTGTCAACAGAAATATAGAGGGCTTCCACGTTATTGGTAGTACAAAAGCTAAGAAAAAGCGCTATGGTGTCACGGGTGTGTCGCCACGAAGATCGTCACGATTACACAGCCTGACTTCTCGCAGCTGACTTTTTGGTGCTTTGTGTTTTTCGGCAGTGAGGGAGTTAATTCTCTCTCTCTCTGTGCTAGACGAGGTCCAGCCTCGCCCAGCTGCAATCAATGCTGCTGTAGTGAGACTCCTTCAAATGCCTGCTGGTCTGTTAGGGAAGTGTCGGTGAAAGCATTTCATGCAGACTAACAGAGCGGATCGTGGTATTTGGAGTTTCAGAGATAAGTGTATTTGGAGCGTTTTTTCCCTTCCTCGCTTTATCATTTATCTCCTTTCCCGTTGGTGTTCCCTCTGTTGTAGTTGTGTAGTTTTTGTATGCAAGGTGGTTTTGGTTTTTCCCTTGTACTGTCTCGTTCGTCTAAGTACTGTGTGTGGGCATATTATTACTTGTCCCCTTTTGTTGTGATCGGGGTCCTTCTCAGGACTAGATTACTTAGGTGCAGGGATCCTCAGGAGGTAGGGGTTACGCTGGCGGCCTGGACCTCTGTACCTTTAACAGTACCTCCAGGTTGAGGGATTAGTCAGGGCCCCAGCTTAGGGTCAGTTTAGGCCCCCTACCTCCAGTATACAGAGACAGCGTGACATATGGCTCCTTGCCTCACAAAATAAATTCAGCAAATTCTGCGCTCCCAAATCCAAATGCGCCCCTCCCTTTTGAGCCCCAATGTGTCTAAATCACATTTAACATCCACATGTTTAGCATTTCTGTAGCGATGAGAGCCTGCCTAATTTACGGGTGTGTGTCTCCAGAAGCATGAGCTGGACACTACAACGTACTGGCCACTACAATGTACTGGTTACTACAATGTACTGGTCACTACAATGGCAGTTTGCAATTTTCACTCAGCAACATCCACTACTACTTGTTTCTGGAAAACACCCATGGAGTTAAAATCATCACTACACCTTTATATAAATTCCCAAAGGGGTATAATTTTCAAAATGGGGTCACTTGTGGGGGATTTCTACTATTTAGGCACATCAGGGGCTCTCCAAATGCAACTTGACACCTGCAGACCATTCCATCAAAATTTGCATTCCAAAATGTCACTCCTTCCTTTCTGAGCCCTGCCATGCAAAACCAGTGGTTTTCACCTACATATGGGGTATTTGTGTACTCAAGAGAAATTGCAAAACAATTTTTGGGGTCCATTTTCTCCTGTTACCCTTGTGAAAATGCAAAATTTGGGGCTAAAAAAAACATTTTTGTGGGAAAAATTTGATTTTTTTTTATTTTCATGGCTCAACGTTATACACTTCTGTGAAGCACCTGGGGGTTCAAGGTGCTCACCACACATCTAGATAAGTTCTCTGAGGGGTCTAGTTTCCAAAATGGTGTCACATGTGGGGGGTTTCCACTGTTTAGGCACATCAGGGGCTCTCCAAATGCGACATGGTGAAGATTAATTGTTCCAGCAAGTTTTGCATTCCAAAAAGTCAAATGGCGCTCCTTCCCTTCCAAGCCCTGCCGTGTGACCAAACAGTAGTTTTCCTCCATATATTTGGTATCAACATACTCAGGAGAAATTGCACAACAAATTCTATTGTGCAATTTCTCTTGTTACCTTATGAAAATGCAAAATTTGGGACTAAAAAACATTTTTGTGGGAAAAATGTGTTTTTTTTATTTTCATGGCTCAACGTTATAAACTTCTGTGAAGCACCTGGGTTTTCAAGGTGCTCACCGCACATCTAGACAAGTTCCCTGAGGGGTCTAGTTTTCAAAAGGGTGTCACTTGTGGGGAGTTTCCACTGTTTAGGCTCATCAGGGGCTCTCCAAATGCGACATGGTGTCCGCTAATTATGCAATCAAATTTTACATTCAAAAAGTCAAATAGCGTTCCTTCCCTTCCGAGCCCTGCCGTACTCCCTAACAGTAGTTTTCCTCACATATGGGGTATCAGTGTGCTCAGGAGAAATTTCACAAAACATTTTGGGGTCCATTTTCTCCTGTTACCCTTGTGAAAGTAAAAAAAATTGGGTCTAAAAGAAAATTTTTATGAAACAAAAAGATAAATGTTTGTTTTTTCCTTCCACATTCCATTAATTCATGTTAAGCACCTGAAGGATTAATAAACTTCTTTAATGTGGTTTTGAGCACCTTGAGGGGTGCAATTTTTAGAATGGTGTCAGTTTTGGGTATTGTCTGTCATATAAACCCCTCAAAGTCACTTCAAATGTGATGTGGTCCCTAAAAAAATGGTTTTCTAAATGTTGCTGTAAAAATCAGGGCTGTGGAGTCGGTAAGCCACAGTTGTGACTCCGACTCCTGGATTTTATCAGGTTCCGACTCCGACTCCGGCTCCGACTCCTTCATAAATGGCCAATTCGTAACAATAAATTTACTGTTGTAAAATATTAACATCGTGCTTATTCAGTTTCTCACCATCATATAAGTAATCAGACCACTTAGAGCAAAAACTATATTTATTAGAATACAATTAGAATATAGCAAATAACTTTTATAAACTTTTCTAAACTCTTGTAAGTAAATATGCAATAAACACTGTTATGCAGTTAATAAGAAGAAATCTATAAATTTGTCCTCAGAAAAAGTATTTCCTCTGTCAGATCCTCCTTCATGGATGCCCTCAAATCTGATCTAATTATTTTGAGAGCAGAGAACAACCTCTCTACACTAACTTGGGTTGGTGGCAAAGCAGTAACCACTCGGGCAACATCTCTGACAATGTCAGGATACAGAGGAATCGCTTGTTGCACTGTTATTTTTGATGAACGGTCAAATTTCTCAATTTCTTTTAGTGCACATGAAAAATTCTGCTGAAATGTACTGGCTGTGTTCTTTGATGGGGATGACTCTTCTATGCGGGAACGCTTTGCACGGTCCTTGTGATCCAAATATTTTTCGAAATTAAATTCTTCATCAGTTGATGATGAGGGTGAAGATGTGGCAGGACGACCAAATTCTTCTTGTTCCTCCTCACTGTTCTGCAACCCTTTCATCCTTACTGCTATTTCAAACAGAGCTTCTTTTCCTTTAGTTAGCTGTTGATCATCTAGAAGAATCCGATGCATTGGGTCTACATAAACAGCTGCCAAAAGAATGTTATTTTGTAATAGTAGCTCCTCTCTCCGTTTCATTGATGTAGCAATGCCACTTGCAATTAACCCTCCTCTTTGGGACAGGCGAAACATCAGGTTCTTCCACTCCTTTAAGAAAATACCTGGAGTTAAGTCCTCTGCTTGTAATTTTTTAGTCACTGTAAATGGGTGCTCTAGCAATTTTTCCAGCTCAGTCACCTGATTCCACTAACTTTCATTTAGCGTCAGGTGAGGGTTAGCCATGTCTACAAGAAAGGTTTTCAGTTCAACCAAGCGCTGAATCATTCAGTAAGTACTGCCCCATCGTGTGGCTTGATCAATAATTGCCCCTTTTCCAGCAGTCTCTTCAAAATTGAGTCAACTTTAGGGGTTCTGGCAACAGTAGCCAATTTTCTCACCTTGCCAATCAGTGCAGCAGCATGTCCTTCTTGCAGACTGTCTCTTATAGCCAGCTGTAGCGTATGCACAGCACAGCGCATGTGATGAATGAAAGAACGTATTGACACAGTTTCAACAAGATCATCTAAACTATCATGTTGCTGTTCATCTGAAGCAACTTCAGTTTGCTCCTCAGTTACAATACTGTGTTCCTCTATTTCAAACATTTCTGTGTCTGTGGACCCAGAATGTTCTTCTAGCTGCTTGTCACCATCATTACTCTCATTCATTAGCTTAATAGTACTTATCATATTTGAAGCATTGTCAGTTACGACAGAAAGAACTTGTTCTTTTTTAAGTTCATAGTCTTGCAGAACCTTTTCCACCAAGACCTGGAGAAACTCACTGGTGTGATGAGCTTTGGTGTCTTTTACTGCCAATGTCTTGGTAACTATTTCATTTTTGTCACAAACAAATCGGACATTGATGGCAAAATAGTTCACTCTGTGACGTGTGCAGGCATCCATTTTAAGAAACAGAAAGCGTCCCTTGAGAGTTTTTTTAAGTTCTTCCTTTTGTTTAAAAGCTTCTTTGATTACTAATTTTCTAATACTCTCTCTCTCCAGAGAAACACCAAGCTTGCGGGCCATTTCCCCATTCAGACACATAAAAGCTGGTCGTGAAAATAATGAAATAGGCACACTATCCTTTACAACAAGCTCTATGATCTGTTTTTTTAAATGTATCTACTGTCATTGTCACAGTAACTTTGTCACTGACAAAATATCTTGCAACTGATGGCTGCAAAGTTCTCTGCTCCTTTGTTTGGCTGGAAGAGCTGGGCACTGGTTCATTGGTTTGGATGCAGTCTTTCTCATCCACTGCTTTCAGTACTTCTGGATGAAAGCGCTGTAAATGTCTCTTTAGGTTAGAAGCTCTGGTAGGAGCATTTTTATCTTTGCCTGAATATGCACTGATCTTGGCTTCACAGCATTTGTTTTCATCTGGATCATTTGTCATACACTGACAGACATAATGTTTTCTATCTTGAGTGATGGTGAAATGTTCAAATACAGCTGATTTAATGTGACGCTTCTTTGACATTCTCAGGTTTTTAATTCTGCATTCACAATCCAAATGACAATTGTTTTTCCTAAAAACAATTGTACAAAATTATTGCCAGGTCGTACAACTGATATAGTGGTCAGTAATACTGTTATTCCTCATGTACTCACAGTTAACTGATGCAAAGTTTGTTGAAAGGATAATACTTCTTACAGTCTTCCTCTTCTGAGTAGCAGCTGTGAGATTCTTGGAAGATGCACACCTAGTAAACATCTAGTCTAGAGGAGGAGCTTTACTACTAAGAATTTGCAACACATTTTCACTTTCAGTTTCATACATTGTAAGTAGGGGGGTTGGGGCAGCATGAGGTTAACCAAGTATAAGATTAGATAAGGGCAGTGGAGAACAGTGACACACAAGAAGTAAGAAATGTCTCTATCTCCAGCAGAACTGCTTATCACTGTTGTTCATAGTTTGATAGAACATATATATTTGAGTAATATTTATAAAATTCATATGAAAGTTCAATTATGAAATATTTATAAATTTTTTTTAAAGCTGGAGTCGGAGTCGGTACATTTCTACCGACTCCGACTCCAACCAAAACTAACTCCGACTCCACGACTCCGACTCCGACTCCACAGCCCTGGTAAAAATGAGAAATTGCTGGTCAACTTTTATCCCTTCTAACTTCCTAACAAAAAAATTATGTTTACAAAATTGTGGTGATGTAAAGTAGACATGTGGGAAATTTTATTTATTAACTATTTTGTGTGACATAACTGATTTAAGGGCATAAAAATGAAAAGTTTGAAAATTGCAAATTTTTGCCAAATTTCCGATTTTTCACAAATAGACACAAGTCATATCAAAGAAATTTTACCACTATCATTGAGGTTCAATATCTCAGATTTACTGGGATCCGTTGAAGCGTTCCAAAGTTATTACCATATAAAATGACACTGGTCAAAATAAAAAAAAAATTGGCCTGTCAGGAAGGTGAAAACAGGCTTTGAGGTGAAGGGGTTAATAGCCGAACCATCTCTCACTGTATTTCTCCGTTGCCTTTGACTACAGTAGATGAAAAAGTAGAGGGGTAATAAAACTACACCCACCGGTAGTTACCGGTAAATCTATAATATAATCGTACAAGCGTCCCTCAGTCTGAAGCCTCTACAGACTGCGCAAGCGCGACGTGCCTGCGCAGTCTTGACCCCACAGAGGAACGCATCCCCATCCTAAACGAGGAGTTTAGAATGGAGATTGTGGCCCCAGAGATCGCGGTATGCGTAAGCACTGAACACATACCGCGATCTCTGGCACCCTAACAACTCACCACACATCCAGGAGACCGCGCTGTGTCTTCGGGCCGGTAGCTGGGAGATGAATGCGCCGTCGGAATCGGCGAATGCGCATAGCGCTATCCGGCGCTATTTTACTGAAGACACATTTGCAGAGTGTCTTCAGTAAAATGGCGCCGGACAGTGCGGTATGGGCACGCGCGTACTCCGGCGCTTAACTCCTCCCCCGGCCTCCGGCAGAACAGGACGCGGCGGCGCTGGAGCACAGGGAAGAAAGGTGAGTATAAGTGTTTTTTTTGTATGTGTGCAGTGTGAAAGGGATGAGGGGGCCACACATACCAGGATTGGGGGATAAGGGGGCCACACATACCAGTATTGGGGGGTGAGGGGACCATGCATACCAGGATTGGGGATGAGAGGTGCCATGCATACCAGGATTGGGGATGAGGGATGCCATGCATACCAGGATTGGGGGCTGAGGGGGCCACACATACCAGGATTGGTGGACGAGGGGGCCACACATAACAGGATTGGGGGATGAGGGGGCCACACATACCAGTATTGGGGGATGAGGGGGCCACACATACCAGGATTGGGGGATGAGGGAACCACACATACCAGGATTGGGGGATGAGGGGGCCACATATACCAGAATTGGGGGATGAGGGGTACCATACATACCAGGATTGAGGGGTGAGGGGTACCATGCATACCAGGATTGGGGATGAGTGGTGCCATGCATACCAGAATTGGGGGTTGAGGGATGCCTTGCATACCTGGATTGGGGGGTGAGGGGACCATGCATACCAGGATTGGGGATGAGGGTGCCATGCATACCAGTATTGGGGATGAGGGGTGCCACGCATACCAGGATTGGGGGTTGAGGGGGCCACGCATACCAGGATTGGGGGCTGAGGGGGTCACGCATACCAGGATTGGGGGGTGAGGGGACCACGCATACCAAGATTGGGGGGTGAGGGGGCCACACATACCAAGATTGGGGGGTGAGGGGGCCATGCATACCAGGATTGGGGGATGAGGGTGCCACACATACCAGGATTGGGGGGTGAGCAGGACATGCATACCAGGATTGGGGGGTGAGGAGGACACGCATACCAGGATTGGGGGATGAGGGGGCACGCATACCAGAATTGGGGGATGAGGGGGCCACGCATACCAGGATTGGGGATGAGGGGGCCACGCATACCAGGATTAGGGATGAGGGGGCCACACATACCAGGATTGAGGGATGAGGGGGCCACAAATACCAGAATTTGGGGATGAGGGGTACCATACATACCAGGATTGGGGGTGAGGGGTACCATACATACCAGGATTGGGGGATGAGGGGTACCATACATACCAGGATTGAGGGGTAAGGGGTACCATGCATACCAGGATTGGGGAATGAGGGGTACCATGCATACCAGGATTGGGGATGGGGGTTCCATGCATACCAGGATTGGGGATGGGGGGTGCCATGCATACCAGGATAGGGATGAGGGGTGCCATGCATACCAGGATAGAGGTCTGGGGGGGCCATGCATACCAGGATTAGGATGAGGGGCCATGCATACCAGGATAGGGATGAGGAGTACCATGTATACCAGGATAGGGATGAGGGGTACCATGCATACCAGGATAGGGATGAGGGGTACCATGTATACCAGGATAGGGATGTGGGGTGTCATGCATACCATGATAGGGATGAGGGGTACCATGCATACCAGGATGAGGGGTACCATACATACCAGGATAGGGATGAGGGATGGGGTACCATGCATACCAGGATTGGGCATGAGGGAGCCATGCATGCCAGGATTGGGATGAGGGGTGCCATGCCTACCAGGATTAGGGGTGAGGGGTGCCATGCATACAGGATTGGGGGTGAGGGGTGCATGTGTTACGAGTCCGGGTGGTGGAACCTCTGTGTTTCAGTGCAAGGAGGGACCAGAGGGGCGTGACTAAGTGCCTACTCGGCCCGACCAAGGTCACACGGTGGCTTAGTCGACTCCGTGAACCAGGGAAGAACCGTACAGTTGGACCAGGTGCCACTCTGGGACCGACCTTGTGTGAGAGCTGGTGACTCACACAGGTCAGATGGCAGGAACTGACCGGTACAGCGGATGAGCACGGCAGGAAGGCTGATGGGTGGACCGGGTAGATAAGCAGGCTGGTTCGGCAGATAGCCAGACGGATCCCCCGGGTAGGCGAGCAGGCGGGCACGACAGGTAACTGGCAGGTGCTCCGGGTAGACTGGCTGGCGGGAACGACAGGTAACAGGCAGGTGCTCCAGGTAGGCAGACTGGCGGGCACGGCAGGTTACAGACAGGTGCTCCAGGTAAGCAGGCTGCCGGACACAACTGTAGACAAACTGGAGAACAGAACTGTTAGGCTGGCGGGCTGGACTGACCGACAGACTGGCAGGCAGGACTGACAGGCAGCAGGACCTGAGGGCTGTTGCAAGTGTTCAGCACACGGAACAACAACCTTGCAAAGGCACCTCCATTTTGGAGGAGGTGCCTTATATAGGGGAAGTCCTCCGGCCATCGGCCGGGACTCTATAGGACGGCGCGCGCGGCCCCTTTAAGAGGCAGGGAGCGCGCGCGCCCTAAGCACAGTGCCCGGGAAGCTGCGTGCAGTGTGCGCAACAGCAGCAAGGGAGCGGGAAGACGCCAGACCTGGACCACGGCGGTGAGGGGAACCGCGTCTCTGCCCGGCAGGAGGCAGAGACGCCGATGCTACAGTACCCCCCCCCCCCTTTATGCCCCCTCTTCTTTAGGCCCGCAAGAAATTTTTTAAGAAGATGAGGGGCATGAATGTTCTCCCTGGGTTCCCAAGACCTCTCCTCAGGGCCAAACCCCTTCCAATCCACATGAAAGAAAGTCTTTCCTCTTATCCTCTTGGTGGCCAAAATGTTTTTTTACCTCAAAGACGTCCTCAGCAGAGACTGGAGTTGGAGCGGTACCTGGATTGTCAGAGAAAGAATTAAGGACAACACGTTTGAGGAGGGATACATGAAAGGAGTTGGGAATCCGTAAGGTGACTGGGAGTTTCAGCTTGTAAGCCATGGGATTGATTTGGTTTAGAACCTCAAACGGACCGATGAACCACGGACCCAACTTATAGGAAGGTATCTTGAGACGAACATATTTGGAGGAAAGCCTGACATTGTCTCCCGGATGGAATTGAGGAGGATCCAGACGTCTCTTATCAGCATGCTTCTTCATCCGCTCGGAGGACTGAAGAAGCACAGATCTAGTGTCTTCCCACATAGCCGAAAATTCGCTGACCAGAGACTCCGTGGCAGGATTGTCCACTGAAGAGGAGACGGGAAACGGAATCTGGGGGTGTTGACCGTAGACCACAAAGAACGGGGATTTAGAAGAAGACTCGCTCTCATGGTTGTTATAGGAGAACTCAGCCCATGGCAGGAGCTCAACCCAATCGTTATGGTGAGCGTTGACAAAGTGCCGAAGAACGCTGGTAAGGACCTGGTTGATACTTTCCACTTGACCATTGGATTGCGGATGATAAGCAGAGGAGAAATCCAAGGAGACATCCAGCAGCTTACATTTAGCTCTCCAGAAGCACGAAGTGAACTGAACCCCGCGATCAGACACAATGTGGAGGAGTAGGCCGTGAAGACGAAAGATGTGATGGATGAAGTCCTTAGCCAGCACAGATGCAGACGGAAGACCAGGCAGAGGGATGAAATGGGCCATTTTAGAAAAGCGGTCAGCAACCACCCAAATGACAGTACAACTGGCAGAAAGAGGGAGATCAGTAATGAAGTCCATTGCAATGTGTTGCCATGGAGTGGAAGGCACAGGGAGAGGAAGGAGATGGCCGTATGGAAGGTGCCAGGGAACCTTGTTACGGGCACAGGAGGAACAAGCCGCGAAGAAGTCCGCAACATCCTTGCGCAGGGAAGGCCACCAGTAATGTCGGGCGATGAGCAGAAAGGTCTTCCTCTGGCCAGCATGACCGGCTAGTTTGGATGAATGGCCCCAGAGTAGAACCTTCTTATGATCCGGAACCGCTACAAAGGTCTTACCGGGTGAAAGATGAGACAGGTCAAATGGAGCCATAGTCATTACTTTGGCGGGGTCAATGGTATGTAGAGGCTCCTCCTCTTGGTCGCAAGACAGGAATGAGCGGGATAGAGCATCAGCTTTAAGGTTCTTGTCCGCCGGGCGGTAATGCAGGGTGAAGCAGAATCAAGCAAAGAATAGAGAGCACCTGGCCTGACGCGGATTTAATCTTTGGGCGTTCTGCAAATAAGCAAGGTTTTTGTGGTCAATGTAGATGACCACCGGGTGCAGAGCCCCCTCCAGCAAGTAACGCCACTCCTCCAGTGCTAATTTGATGGCCAGCAGCTCACGATCTCCTATGGAGTAGTTGCGCTCGGACGAGGAGAAGAGCTTGGAGAAGAAGCCGCAGGTTACCATTCTCCCGGACGAGGATTTCTGGGTGAGCACCGCTCGGGCTCCGGAGGAGGATGCATTAACCTCCAGGAAGAACTGCTTGTTGCAATCCGGACGTTGTAGCACAGGAACGGAGGAGAAGGCTTGTTTTAGGGAGACAAAGGCCTCCTCCGCTTCGGAAGTCCATTCCCTGGGATTTGCTCCTTTACGGGTGAGCGCGGAGATGGGAGCAGTCCGGGGGGAGAAATGAGGAATGAAGAGGCGGTAGTAATTTGCAAAGCCCAGAAATCGCTGAATCGCCTTCAACGCCTCCGGTTGGGGCCACTTTAAGACGGCAGAGACCTTCTCGGGATCCATCCGCAGACCAGTCTCGGAGATAATAGTGCCCAGGAACGGTAGAGAGGTCTGCTCAAAGAGGCATTTCTCGAATTTAGCATATAGGCGATTCTGCCGGAGCCTTAGCAGAACCTGACGAACATCCCTCCGGTGAGAGGGCAGATCTGGAGAGAAGACCAAGATATCATCCAGGTACACTACCACGCAAGAATACAGGAGATCACGGAAGGTGTCGTTTACCAGCTCCTGGAAGACGGCTGGAGCATTACAGAGACCAAAGGGCATTACGCGGTATTCTTAGTGACCGTCCCGGGTGTTGAATGCCGTCTTCCACTCGACTCCTTGGTGAATCCAGACCAAATTGTACGCCACCCGAAGATCGAGCTTGGTGAAGATCTTCGCGCCTTTAAGGCAGTCGAACAGCTCCGAGATGAGAGGCAGGGGGTACTTGTTTTTGATGGTAATCTGGTTAAGACCACTGTAATCGATACAGGGACGTAGAGAGCCGTCTTTCTTCTTGATGAAGAAGAATCCTTCTCCAGCCGGAGAGGTGGATTTCTGGATAAATCCCCTAGCAAGATTCTCCTCTATGTACTCAGACATGGCCCGGGTCTCAGCCAGCGACAAGGGGTAGATACGCCCGCGGGAAGGAGAAGTACCAGGTACCAGGTCGATGGGGCAATCATACAGTCTATGAGGTGGTAGTGTCTCTGCTTCCTTTTTGTCGAAGACATCCGCATAGGACCAGTAGGGTTCCGGCAGACCAGGTAGATTAGCCGGAGTAGACGGGGGTCGAGCAGGACGAACCGGAACCAGACAGGACTCTTGGCATTCCTGACCTCAATGGAGCACTTCACCAGATCTCCAATTCAGGATGGGCTCATGTCTTTGTAACCAGGGTAGACCAAGCAAGAAGGGGTGAGAGAGCCCGGACAGCACATGAAGGAGATCTTCTCCAAGTGCAGCATTCCCACCTGAAGGGTTCCAGGCTCCGTGACGAGCAAGATGGTCTCCGGAAGAAGCCTCCCATCCATGGAGACAACCGCCAACGGTTTAGCCAGACGTACAGTAGGAATCTGATATCGATCCACAACAGCCTGTTGATTGAGATTCCCAGTGGCTCCAGAATCCAGATGTGCCGTCTCGAAGAAGCGGGTCTCACCACTGGAATAGAAACAGACAGAGTCAAGGACGGAGAGGATTTACTCTTGCCTAGGACGACCTCTCCGAGCGGTCCTAGACACTGGATTTTCCCGGCCTCACCGGGCAGGAATGGATCAGATGCTGTTTACTGCCACAATAGAAGCAACTCCCCTCGGCTCGACGCGTCTCCTGGCGAGACTTGACCATCTTGGTTTGGTCAATTTGCATGGGCTCAGGCGAACATGCCCGGGGAATTGCTGGTTGCGAGGCTGGCTTTTGGAATACAGGAGCGAGACGCGGAAATCTTCTCTCCTGGGTAGTCTCCTTAGCACTTTCAAGAAAACGGATGTCAATCTGGGTAGCTAATGACTCCAGGTCGTCCAGGGTGGAAGGGATGTTACAACCGGCTAGCTCATTCTTGATCCGTCCAGAAAGACCCTCCCAGAAGGTGGGCACCAGGGCCTCGTTGTTCCAGGCAAGCTCAGATGCGAGGGTTCGGAAACGTATGGCATACTGGCTCACGGAGAGACTCCTTTGGATGAGACGGAGAAGTGAGGAGGCAGTAGAAGATTTTCATCCGGGCTCATCGAAAACCTTCCGGAAAGCAGCGAGGAAAGCCAGAAGATTGGACACCAAGGGATCCCCTCTTTCCCACAGAGGGTTTAGCCATGCCAATGCTCCCCGGTGAGGTGAGACATGATGAACGCCACCTTGGCCCGGTCGGAAGGGAACTGATGTGCCAGGAGTTCAAAGTACAGCGTGCACTGATTCAAGAAGCCCCAACATAAGACGGGGTCACCACCAAAACGTGGAGGTGCAGAGAGCCGGGGTCCAGAGCCGGGTGCCATTGCGCCAGTGGGATGAGGTGCCGCCGGAGCGGGTGGGCAGCGTGTCCAGGCGGGAGTTGACAGTCCGCAGATAGGACAGGATAGTTTCCTGTTGGGGACACTGACGTGAGACCTCCTGATACAGATCAGAGAGCGAAGGAGCCTGGGGGCCACAAGGTTCCATGGCCTGTGCAAACTGTTACGAGTCCGGGTGGTGGAACCTCTGTGCTTCGGTGCAAGGAGGGACCAGAGGGGCGTGACTAAGTGCCTTCTCTGCCCAACCAAGGTCACATGGCGGCTTAGTCGACTCCGTGAACCAGGGAGGAACCGAGCAAGTGGACCAGGTGCCACCCTGGGACCGACCTTGTGTGAGACCAGGTGACTCCCACGGGTCAGGTGGCAGGAACTGACCGGTACAGCGGATGAGCACGGCAGGAAGGCTGACGGGTGGACTGGGTAGATAAGCAGGCTGGTTCGGCAGATAGCCAGACGGGTGCTCCGGGTAGGCGAGCAGGCGGTCACGGTAGGTAACTGGCAGGTGCTCCGGGTAGACTGGCTGGCGGGCACGACAGGTAACAGGCAGGTGCTCCAGGTAGGCAGACTGGCGGGCACAGCAAGTTACAGACAGGTGCTCCAGGTAAGCAGGCTGGCGGGCACAACTGTAGACAGACTGGAGAACAGAACTGTTAGGCTGGCGGGCTGGACTGACAGACAGACTGTCAGGCAGGACTGACAGGCAGCGGGACCTGAAGGCTGGAGCAAGTGTTAAGCACACGGAACAACAACCTTGCACAGGCACCTCCATTTTGGATGGGGAACAGGATTGGGGAGCACAAATACCAGGATGGGGGCAGCACAAATAACAGGATGGGGGCACCAGCATAGGAGACCATATAAAAATAAACTGGCGTAGAACGGGCTCAATAGCTAGTGTAATTTTAACATTGTACTACCTTATCTGGGTATGTGGTGTGTGTGATATGGTCAGAAACATCCTGTTTAATTTATGAAGGAGGGATTCTGAAACTCACAAAGCCTGTGCGGACAATGCAAGAGCTGCCAAAATCTAGAAGGAAACTGTTCTCCGATACACCCTGTAATAGACATAAATGAGGGCGTCATACACATTCAGTTAAAACTGTGAGGTAGTGGGACTCCTAGACTCATAAAGCCTATGCACTAAATGCAAGGGCTGCCAAGAATTAGAAGGAGAGACTGCATACACCCTGGATGATAAACATTTTGAACGAGTGCCGCATGATGACCCTTTAAAAATTTGGAGAGAGAGTGACGCATAATAACATTCTAAAAATGTGGAGAGAGACGCATAATGACCCTCTAAAATTTTGGAGAGACTGTTGCATAATGACCCTCTTAAAATTTGAAGAGAGTGACGCATAATAACCTTCTAAAACTTTGAAGAGAGTGACGCATAATGACCCTCTAAAAATTTTGAGAGAGTGACGCATAGTGACCCTCTAAAGATTTGGAAGGAGTGGGTCTCCTATAGTGGTAATGCCCATGCACTAAGTGCATGGGCTGAAAAACATTTACTCCTGGGGGGTATACATGAACATACTGTATAAAATACAGAATGTTAGAGGTAGGCCTCTAAAAAAAATTTCCTACAGGCATCATAAACACCCTTAAAAAACATTGTGTGCGTGTTGTATCATGGTCACCCTGGTGATATGGTGGTGGAGGATAAGGAGGAGGACAACAGAAAATAGATAAAATCAGGAAGCATATATCCATTTCTGGGTGTGAAGAGGTGTATGGGAATAGACCCTCCCCAAAAAAACACTGGATTTGACTTTATGTTTCTCTGCTATTATCCGGTGGTGTTGAGAAGTCTGGCCCAATCCAGCCCTTGTTCATTTTGATAGGAGTCAGCCTGTCAGCATTTTCAGTTGACAGGCGGATGTGCCTATCAGTTATAATGCCCCGAGCAGTACTAAAAACCCGCTCTGACAAAATGCTAGTAGCAGGGCATGCCAGTACCTCGAAGGCGTAGAGAGCCAGTTCATGTCACGTGTCCAGCTTGGATACCCAATAGTTATAAGGCACAGAGGAATCACAGAAGACGTTGGTATGGTCGGCAAGGTACTCCTTCAAAGGGGTGGATTAAGAGTAGCAAGGGCCCCAGGCAGTTTAGAAGGCGCGGCCCCCCCCCACACCTGATTTATCACGTGACATGTCACATGATCCCCTGTGATAGATCATGTGATAGTTCACGGGAAATAAATTTGGCACAATATTAATTGTGCTGCCTCATCTGAGAGCAGCACAATATTGGGGCAGATACCCTGATTCCAGCGATGTGTCACTTTTTCAGCTGCTTGTTGTCATTTTGAGAAAATCACCGTTTTATCTGCTGCAGATCTAGCAGCTCTCTGAATGCTGCGCTCTGTATAGCCCCACCCACACCACTGATTGGCAGCTTTCTGCCCATGCTCAGTGTACACAGAAATCTACTGATCAGTGATGGGGGTGGGGTCCTACAGAACTTACTAGTCATCTAGTGATAATTACCTTCTGACAAATCAATGATTTTATCAAAACAACACTAAGCAGCCCAGTAAGTGACACATTACTGGAATCAGTGCCTCTAACCCTACATTATGCTGCTCTCAGATTAGGTGGCAAAAACCTGATGACAGATTCCCTTTAAAGGAGCTGTAAACACAAAAAAGTTTGTATTAAAAAAATACAAGCCATTTGTGAAATTAACTTTTTTTCATTGTTAATTCACATTAGACTGTATCTTCAACACTTTTGTCAGCAGGTCTTATTACAGACTCTGAATAGGGCAGCTCTCTCACTCTCCCTCAGAAGAAAGTCACAGCATGGTTAAAAAAGTGGATCTTTTATGATTTTCTCATAATAAATAAAAAAGGACATGCAAGTCCTCCAAATTATTTCCGTTTCTCCATAGGGGAGGTCCTAAATCTTTCTTGTTCTTTAGTTGATCACATGTCAAAAAGGCAAAGCATTTACTATGAACTCGCCTAAAAAAATATACACTTGGAGAGTAATATCATCATCTGCATGTAAATATTCCTTGACTCTAAGGGCTCGCTCACACTGTCGTATAACACGGCCGAATGCTATGTGATGTTTTATCGGATAGGACTCGGCCCTATGTTATACTATGGGACAGTGCAGATCTGTGATTATTGGCATGAGAAAATAATCTCATTCGATATTCGGACCATGTGCACCCATACAAGTCTATGGGTGCAGGTAAAACATTGGACTGCACTCGGATGTCATCCAAGTGCAGTCCGATGAACACTCACAGAGACTATGGAGAAGATGGAGAAATTAAGTTCTCCATCTTCTCCATATCTGTGCTGCGAGAGAATCGGATCACACTCAGTTGAAGCTCTGACAGAGTTTGAGCCGAGTGTCATTAGCATAATTGGCCCTATTCTCTTGCATGAGAGAATATATGTCTTAGTGAGTGGACCCTAAAACTGAATAGAAGTGACGGACAGGCACCTCACAAGCGGGATCCATGTAGCTCTCAGATGTCATGTAGGTAGGGCTTCATTCCATGGGGTAGGGCTTAATTTCAAGGTATATAAAAAAAATGGACTTCAAATAAAAATTAAATGAACACAAAAAGCACTAATTGAATTATTTTTTTCGTATTTATGTTTGCAGCCCCTTTACAAACCCTTTGAGGACCAAGGCACATGTATGTCCCATAGTTTTAAACTGGAAAAAAATTTGATTGAATAAAATTTAAGGTCCTCGAAGGTTTAAGTAGGTCATAAATTCATATGAATACTTGCTCATACAATTGCACATGCCATAAGATGAAGAAGAACAGAATCAAAAATATGACATTAAGTGGAGCACTTACAAGTATTCAAGGTGAAAGAGACGAGCAAAGGCATCGTCTCGAATGACAGTAAATGAGTTAGAATTCAGCAAGCTGAAAATGAAAACAGCAGGTTAGAAGCGAACCAGACTTTATGGTGCTCAGAATTAGTCAAGCAGAATTTATTGACTGCTCTTGCAAAGCACTGAGACTCCCGCTGTGTATAGATGGCGCCGTGCGGCCTCCCGCTGTGTATAGATGGCGCCGTGCGGCCTCCCGCTGTGTATAGATGGCACCGTATAGATGGCTACGTGCGGCCTCCTGCTGAGTATACGTGTATAGATGGCTACGTGCGGCCTCCTGCTGAGTATAGATGCCGCACGGCGCTCCCCCCAGAGACAGCAGGAGGCCTCACAGCGCCATCTATACTCAGCGGGAGGCCGCACGTAGCCATCTATACACAGCAGGAGGCCGCACTGCGACATCTATACTCAGCGGGGGGCCGCACGTAGCCATCTATATACAGTGGGGGGCCGCACGGCACCGTCTATACACAGCGGGGGGCCGCACATATCCATCTATACACAGCGGGGGGGCGCACGTAGCCATCTATACACAGCGGGGGGCCGCACGGCGCCCCCCCAGAGACATCAGGAGGCCGCACGGCGCCAACTATACTCAGCAGGAGGCCGCATGCAGTCATGCACACACACAAACATATACAGACACGCATAAACACATTTGAAACACAAAAATACATACAAACAGACATCACACAATGACATCTGCCCACACACACACACACACAAACAGCCAGACATCACACACACACACCTGCCCACACACACACACACACCTGCCCCCCCACACACACACCTGCCCCCACACACATGCACACAAACATCTGTGTGTGTGTATGTATAGTGTGTGTGTGTGTGTGTGTATAATTTGTGTGTGTGTATTTTTTTTAAAGTTAAAAACAAGTAAAATGCATGTGGCATCAATATCAAGACTCCAGATATAAGGGTCTATTCACACTGAATTTTGCAATGCATTCATCTCCTCTTTCCAGGCTTCTATCTAAATCCCTGAAAATGGCATTCAGATGTGCCTTGACATAGCCATTGATTTGAACAAAGGCAAACCGAGGCTAAAGTCTGAATCTTTAGGCTCCATTTGCTCTGCTTTCAGATGTCTCATTTCAGACAGCACAATCCTGAATTTCAGGGATTCAGTTGTAAGCCTTGTGTAAAGACCTGAATGCAGCGCTGAATGTAGTGTGAATAGGTCCTTACATCCTACACCACCTCAGGGGATTGTTGTTATGGAGTATTGCCCCTGGGTGGCCGCAGTTATGACCACCACAAGGGCTCGCGGTCACCCACCCTAGCTTTGGTATTCTGGGGAGCTGGTATAATGAATATCTGAGAAGAGCCCTAGAGAAGCAAGAACATTGGACAACCAAGAGGTGGTGGCCTCAAGTCAGGTGTAGTGTTCAACAGGGCAAGACTTTCTAACCTGCCCACACACACACACATCTGCCCTCACACACACACACCTGCCCACACACACACACACACCTGCCCACACAGACACACACACACACACCTGCCCACACACACCTGCCCCCCCACACACACCTGCCCACACACACACACACACACCTGCCCACACACACACACACCTGCCCACACACACACACACCTGCCCACACACACACCTGCCCCCCCCACACACACACACACATCTGCCCACACACACATCTGCCCACACACACATCTGCCCACACACACACACACACACACACACACACACACATACACACTCACCATCCCCCGGCTCCATTCCTCCTGCCTGCTCTCTCTCTTCTCCGGTGCAGCACTGCAGGCCAGGCGCGCACTGCGTGACGTCAGAGCTAGGAGACACGGCCACGCACAGGGCCGTGTCTCCTAGCAGTGACGCGGCCGGGCTAGCACAGGGAAGTTAACTGCTGGAATGCTGGCCCGGCCGATGAAGAAGTAGCGGTGGCCGCTGCTGGGGGAGTGGTCCGGGGCCCCCCCTCCCGCCACTGCTACCGGTATGTGCCGCGGCGGCCCACACATATAATGAGGGCAATCCGGCATTAGACACCCCGCCCGGAGCCGCGGGCCCCCTGCAGGCTCGGGGCCCCGGGGGGTCGCCCGGATTGCCCTCATTATAATCCACCTATGCTCCTTCAGCATCTTCCAAAACTTTTCCCTCCTTGTCAGAGTACCCCGTGCATCAGGGCCTGAGCGCTGGGAGGGTCTGAGAAAACTATCTCAGACCAGTGTTACCCTGCCTCTGCTGCATCATATTTGTGTCTCCCTCGCCTGTACTCTTGATTGTCCAGTGAACTGTGACCTCTGCCGCCAGCGTTGTCAGATGGGAATGTTTTTAAGAATTCTTGAACAAGGGCCTTCTGGTACTGCAACATTTTATTAGACCTCTCTGCCACAGGAAGGAGAGATAGAAAGTTCTCCTTGTAGCCTGGGTCTAGAAGTGTGACCAACCAGTAATTACTGTTAGCCAAAATGTGTAGAACGCGAGGGTCACGTGAAAAGCAGTGGAACATAAAGTCAGCCATGTGTGCCAGTCTGCCAACAGCCAAGACATCCTTGTCCTGACCAAGAGGACGACTGTCCATGCTCTCCTCATCCTCCTCCTGGTTCTCCCCCTCATTCTCCCTCTTCTCAGGCCATCCATGCTGAACAGATGATAGGACTGTTGTGTGGGGAGTATCGTCTGCAGGAAAACAGCTCCTGTTCCTCCTCCTCCTTATTATCACCCAATCCTCATTGAGAAGAAATGAGGCTGGGCAGTGTGGCATCACCCTGTATGGTTCCTTTCTCCATCTCATCATGCTCCTTCAGTGCTTCCTCTTTAATTGTGAGCAGCGAACGTTTCAGTAGACAGAAAAGCGGGATGCTGATGCTAATTATGGCATCATCGCTGCTCAAAATCTTGGTGGAGTCCTCAAAGTTTTGGAGGACGGCACAGATGTCAGACATCCATGCCCATTCATAAGCTCTTATGTGCAGAGGCTGACCTGAATACCGACAGGCATGTTGAAGCTGGTACTCAACAACAGTCCTCTGCTGCTCACAAATCCTTCCCAACATATGCAACGTTGCGTTCCATCGCGTGGTGACATTGCACACCAGTCAGTGAGCGGGAAGAAGCAAATGCTGCTGAAGCACCGCAAGGGCGGCGGAAGCTGTAGGTGACTTTTGGAAATGGGCACACACGCGGCGTACTTTCACAAGCAGATCAGGCAGATCCGGGTAGATTTTGAGAAACCGCTGAACCACTAGGTTGAGCACATGGGCCAGGCATGGTATGTGTGCGAGCTTCCCTAGCTTGAGAGCCGCCACCAGGTTCCAGCCATTGTCACACACGACCATTCCTGGCTGTAGGTTCAACGGTGACAGCCTCAGATCTGCCTGCTCTATTTCAGCTGTCAACAACTCAGTGTGCGGTTTGTCCTTTAACCATATTAGCTTCAGCACAGCCTTTTGCCACTTAGCCAAGGCAGTGCTTCCAGCTTCCGACTGATGTGGTAATTTCAGAGATGGAGGTTGAAGAGGAGGAGGAGGTGCAGGAGCTGTAGAATGTGGGGGCAACCCTGATTGACCCAGGGCCTGCAATCCTCAGCGTCAGGAGGACGTGTTCCGTCCCAGGGTGCGACTGGGTCCCGGCTTCCACAATATTAACCCAGTGTGCCGTCAGCGAGATGTACCGTCCCTGGCCACAAGCACTTGTCCTTGATTAGGTGGACCTTCCCATTACCTGCATTGTTTAGTGCACGTGTAATGTTCCGGGACACTTGCTTGTGTAAGGCGTGGATGGCATACCGGGAGAAATAGTGGCGGCTAGGGACCGATTACCAAGGGACGGCCGCCATGAGGTTGCGGAAATATTCCGTCTCCACAAGCCTAAAAGGCAACATTTCAAGCACAAGCAGTCGAGAAATGTGGCAGTTTAGGCCTGTGGGGCATTAGCTGCTTATTTGCGCTTGCGTTGCAATGACTGGGGTAGGGACAACTGAACGCTGTGCTGAGACAAGGGCGTGGACGTGGTTGCTGATGGTGGTGGTAGCAAGTGTGCAACAACAGGTGCAGGGCGGGAGGCATCATCGCTTGCGCCATAGACAGGGGATTGGCGTGCATGCACAACAGCAGAACAGGCAGTGGTGTCACCCGCAGACACTGTTTCTGTACCCTGGCGTTCGGCCCAACTAGTCGGGTGCTTTGCTGTCATGTGCATGAGCATGCTGGTGGTGGTCAGGCTTATAGTTTTGCTGCCCCTGCTGATGCAGTCATGGCAGATGTTGCAAATGGCCTATTTGGCGTTATCTGGACAGTCTTTTAAAAAGAGCCAGAATCTGGAAGACCTAACAGTTTTACTGGCAACTTCCCTCATGTTGGTGTTCCGGGGAACAGTTGCTCGCCTTATGTCTGTGACCACCCCACTGCTTGTTCCTGTCTGTTGTGGTGCTATGCCTCCCTCGCCCTCTGTGCTGCTGTCCTCGCTATGCATGTCACCTTGCCAGGTTGGGTCAGTGACTTCATCGTCCACCACCTCGTCTTCCACGTACGCACCCTGGCCCTCCTCCTGACTTGCTGGCAATTGAGTCTCATCATCATCATCCACCTCTTGCGACAGTAATTGCACTTTCCCACCGTCGCCTTTGTGTGACCGTGGCTGCTCAAATATTTGCTCATCGCTATATGCGATTTCCTCTTGCCCTGCTTGAAGCGGGCTGGGCGAAAAGTGAACAGCTCTTGAGGGGTGTCCAAGTGTGGGATCACTTGTCTCCAGGCACTCAGCATGGTGGGAGGAAGGAGGAACAGGATGAAGAATATGTGGTCCAGACTCACGGCTACTGAGAGTGGACCGTGTGAAAGACAGGGTGGTGGTGGCAAACTGACTGGAAGCATCATCTGCTATCCAACCAACAACCTTTTCACACTGCTCTGGCTTCAAAAGTGGTGTTCCGTGACCCCCTAGAAATTGGGACAGGAAGGTAGTTCGATATGATGTGGGTGTTTGTTGTGCTTCCTCAGCAGGCATAGTTTCATCTTGCCCATGGCCTTGGCCTCTGCGTGCATGATCAGCATCATGTCCTCTTCCCAGTCCCTATTCACGCGCCTTGCCCATTTTAAATGGAGTGTAATATTTGGCACGCTCCAAAAAATGTGGCGATTATTACCGCAGTAATATCGGATCACGTCTGATGACCACTATTTCAGGCAGTGCCCTTATAGATATGGTATTGGTCAGCGACCAAGTGTAGAAAAGGTTGAACAACACACAACTGGCAGACTTTAACTGGACTGTAATATTTGTCACGCACCAAAAAATGTGACGATTATTACTGCAGTAATATCAGATCATGTCTGATGACCAGGGTTTTATGCAGTGGCCTTATTAGATATGGTATTGGTCAGCGACCAAGTGTAGAAAAGGTTGAACAACACACAACTGGCAGACTTTAACAGGAGTGTAATATTTGGCAAGCTCCAAAAAATGTCACAATTATTACCTCAGTAATATCGGATCACGTTTGATGACCACAGTTTTAGGCAGTGGCATTAGAGATATGGTATTGGTCAGCGACCAAATGTAAAAAATGTTGAGCAACACACAACTGGCAAACTTTAACTGGAGTGTAATATTTGGTATGCTTAAAAAAATTTGACGATTATTACCACAGTAATATCGGATCACGTCTGATGACCACAGTGTTAGGCAGTGGCCTTATAGATATGGTATTGGTAAGCGACCAAGTGTGAATAGGTTGTACAACACACAACTGGCAGACTTTAACTGGAGTGTAATATTTGGCATGCTCCAAAAAATGTGATGATTATTACCGCAGTAATATCGAATCACGTTTGATGACCACGGTTTTGGGCTGTGGCCTTATAGATATGGTATTGGTCAGCGACCAAGTGTGAATAGGTTGAACAACACACAACTGGCAGACTTTAACTGGAGTGTAGTATTTGGCACAGTCCAAAAAATGTCACTATTATTACCGCAGTAACATCGGATCACGTCTGATGATGGACCACTTTCTCTGCTTCCAAAATACAGCAATGCGAATAAAATAAAACAAATCTAGCTGTATTCTGCCAATCCACAAATGGATCAGTAAAAATGGTGTACTATATTGATTTTTAAGCAAATAATCAGGATTAAAAGCAAAAAAAAATTAGCCCTGATATCTAGGGCTATGGATATCTGTTAGGCTGTGTGCCCACTATGCGTTTTTTAAGCGTTTCCACAGCTGCAATTCCGCTGCAGAAACGCTTAAAAAACGCTTGGTAGAAGGTCTGCCATGTTCCCCAATGATAATCCGCATGTGCACATGCTGCGGAAATTTCCGCTGCGGATTATCATTGCGGAAAAATCCTCAGCACTACCAACTATTTTGCGGAATCGCTGCGTTTTCGCCGCCATTGACTTGCATTGAATCGCATAATATCCGCATCACTACATGTGCACATGATGATATCATGCAGATATCATGCGGTTCAATGTGCGTATGGTACCTGGGTTTGGAGAAGAGGAGACTTTCCTCCAGACCCGGGTACCATAGTACCTGTAAAAAAAAAAGAATAAAATAAAAAATATACATTATACTCCCCTTCTGATGGCCCCCAGTCTTCATAGCGATGCGTCCGGTGTCCCCGGCAGCTCGCGATGGTCTAAAACAGGGGTCCTCAAACTTTTTAAACAGGGGGCCAGTTCACTGTCCCTCAGACCATTGGAGGGCCGGAATATAGTTTTTAAAAAAAACTATGAACAAATTCCTATGCACACTGCACATATCTTATTTTGAAGTAAAAAAAACAATACTGGAACAAATACAATATTTAAAATGAAGAACAAGTGAAGTTAAATCAACCAGTATTTCAATAGGCAGGTAAATGTCCCCAATAGGCAGCATAGGTCCCCAATAGGCAGGTAAATATCCCCAATAGGCAGCATAGGTCCCCAATAGGCAGGTAAATATCCCCAATAGGCAGCATAGGTCCTCAATAGGCAGCATAGGTCCTCAATAGGCAGGTAAATGTCCCCAATAGGCAGCATATGTCCTCAATAGGCAGGTAAATGTCCCCAATAGGCAGCATAGGTCCTCAATAGGCAGGTAAATGTCCCCAATAGGCATCATAGGTCCCCAATAGGCAGGTAAATATCCCCAATAGGCAGCATAGGTCCTCAATAGGCAGGTAAATGTCCCCAATAGGCAGCATAGGTCCCCAATAGGCAGGTAAATATCCCCAATAGGCAGCATAGGTCCCCAATAGGCAGGTAAATGTCCCCAATAGGCATCATAGGTCCCCAATAGGCAGGTAAATATCCCCAATAGGCAGCATAGGTCCTCAATAGGCAGGTAAATGTCCCCAATAGGCATCATAGGTCCCCAATAGGCAGGTAAATATCCCCAATAGGCAGGATAGGTCCCCAATAGGCAGGTAAATGTCCCCAATAGGCAGCATAGGTCCTCAATAGGCAGGTAAATGTCCCCAATAGGCAGCATAGGTCCTCAATAGGCAGGTAAATGTCCCCAATAGGCATCATAGGTCCCCAATAGGCAGGTAAATATCCCCAATAGGTAGCATAGGTCCTCAATGGGCAGGTAAATGTCCCCAATAGGCAGCATAGGTCCTCAATAAGCAGGCTGTTTCCCCCTTATAATGCCCTATGCAGGCTGTTCCCCCCCTTATAATGCCCCATGCAGGCTGTTCCCCCATTATAATGCCCCATGCAGGCTGTTCCCCCTCCATATAATGCCCCATGCAGGATGTCCCTTTCTCCCACCTTATAATGCCCCATGCAGGATGTCACCCCCCATATAATGCCCCATGCAGGATGTCCCTTTCTCCCACCATATAATGCCCCATGCAAGATATCACTCCCGTGTCTTTATAATGCCCCATGCAGGATGTCACCCCCCCATATAATGCCCCATGCAGGATATCACTCCCCTGTCGTTATAATGCCCCATTCAGGATGTCACCCCCCATATAATGCCCCATGCAGCATGTCACTCCCCTATATAATGCCCCATGCAGCATGTCACTCCCCCATATAATGCCCCATGCAGCATGTCACCCCCCATATTATGCCCCATGCAGGCTGTTACCCCCCCATATAATGCCCCATGCAGCACGTCACTCCCCCATAAAATGCCCCATGCAGGATGTCGCCCCTAATATTATGTCCCATGCCTCCATACATTTAAAAAGAAAAAAAAAAAAAAAAAAAAAAAAATGAAATACTCACCTCACTCCTCCTCACCTGCTGTCGCTGCTCTGGTCTGGTCTCCAGGTTCGCCGGCTTCTTCCCACTCTGCAATGCCTGTGACGGCTCAGGAGAGGGCGCGGTGTAAAGACGTCACCGCACCCTCTGACCTGAGACGTCACAGGGAGCACAGAGCAGGAAGACAGCGGATCTGCGGAGGCACGGGGAGAGGTAAGTATCCGGCTGCCGGGGCCCTGAGCAAGCGGGGGGGAGCGGACGCTGGCACTGCTCTCCTCCGCCCATAGCCCGGTGGGCCGGATAAAAATCCTCCGCGGACCGCATGTGGCCCGCTGGCCGTAATTTGAGGACCCCTGGTCTAAAAGGACCTGCCATGACATCATTTAGTCATGTGACGGGTCACGCGACCGCTGACGTCGGCGGTCGCGTTACCCATCACATGACTAAATTACGTCATGGCAGGTCCTTTTAGACCAGCGCGAGACATCGGGGACACTGGATGGATCAGGTAAGGACACCGGGGGCCATCAGAAGGTAAGTATAATATTTATTTTTTAGTTTTTACCGTTCTTTTACGGTCACACTATATAAATCCATGCCGGTTGCATGGATTTATATAGTGTGACCAAGTTGTCAAGCACTTTCCAAGTGATGCTAAAATCGCTTGGAAAGCGCTTGACAACCCGCATGCGGAAATGCATGCGAAAGACGCTTCATTTCCGCTTGTCCCTGGCAGGAAAAACGCATGTAAAATCCCCGCATGCGTTTTTTTCTGCCAGGGAGATGGAGAAACGCTCAAGAAAAATCCGAAGCATTTCTGCATCATGGGCACATAGCCTAACAGCAGCAGACAGAATGTGCAATGGACCCTATTCTGCTCTATATACTCTCCACAAACTTTGCCTGCCTAACTCCTGCTATTACCAGTAATAGTATATGCAGCTGGATTAGTCCTTAGAAGGACTGTTAGTTCAGATGTGTATATATAGCTGTGGAATACCGAATACCTCACTAATAAACCCCCAATTCCCTAGCTCAGCAGCACCTCTCCCTACTCTGCCTGTCTGAAGGGTAGACTGTAATGAGCATAGAGTCACTGGGTCTGATATAGACCCGATGACACTAAGCAGCCAAACAATCACTGTAATGCCACAACCAACATGGCTCCGGCATTACAGTGAGTGGCAGGCAATCCCTGCATATTTATTTTCTGTTAAAACAGCGCCAAATCTGCGGGATGGGGACTCGAGCTCCCTCCTCGAGCATCCTGGAAGTACTCGCTGAGCGCCAAGCATCTTGAACAGTGAGATGCTTGGGCGAGTACTGAGTAGTAGTGAGCACGCTCGCTCATCACTAATCGCTAGTACTAGAGAAGAGAGAGAGAGGATTGAAAAAGATCTAAACAAACTTGAACTGTAGGCAGCAACTAACAATGTTTTTTTTTAACAGGGAGAAATGCAGGGTCCTACATCTGGGCATAAAAAAAGCATATACAGAGTGGGAGGAATAGGGCTAAGCAACAGCACATGTGAAAAAGACTTTGTATACTAATAGATCACAGACTGAACATGAGTCAACAGTGTGATGCAACAGCAAAAAAAGCAAACAATTCTGGGTTGCATTAACAGAAGCATACAGTCTAGATCACGTGAAGTAATTATCTCCCTCTACTCCTCTTTGGTCAGCCCTCATCTGGAATACTGTGTCCAGTTCTGGGCATCACATTTAAAAAAAAATATCAAGAAACTGGAGCAAGTTCAGAGAAGAGCTACTAGAATGGTGACCGGTCTGCAAACAATGTCCTATCAGGAACGGTTAGAGGATTTAGAAATGTTTAGCTTGCAAAAGAGAAAACTGAGAGGAGACTTAATAGATGTCTACAAATATCTCAAGGACTGTCACACTGTAGAGGGATGAGCTTTATTCTTATTTGCGCAAAGAAAGAGTAGAAGCAATGGGATGAAACTGAATGGGAGAAGATACAGATTAGATATTAGAAAAAACGTTTTGACAATGAGGGTGAGTAATGAGTGGAACAGGCTACCAAGAGAGGTGGTGAGTTCTCCTTCAATGGAGTCTTCAAACAGGCAGGACAGACATCTTTCAGAGATGATTTAGTGAATCCTGCATTGAGCAGAGGGTGGACTAAGTGATCTTAGAGGTCCCTTCCAACTCTACCTCTCTATGTTTCTATGACTACCCTGCGCATCAGGGCATGGGCACTGGCAGGGTCTAATGAAACTGTCTCAGACCCTTGATAATGTGGCGCTCAGCTGCGCTTGGTACCACAGATCCTAGAAGGATGCATTAATGGAATCCTTCACAAGAGGCCCCCATAAACATTCACACATCTCCACCTTCCACCTCAGATCAGCAGAGGGAGCCCATTAGGGATATAAATAGGGAAGGTGCAGCTAGGCAGTGAGTGTTAGTCTGGAGTGCACAGAGAAGCACGTGGGTTGCTGTGTAGGCAAGCTAGGCCTCCAGCGGTCCTGAAGCCCAGTCTACACTCAGGAGCTCAAGTAGGTGAGCCCAAGGAGTGCCGGCGCCATAAGATCAGTGAAGAGCGGCAAGCTGCCATTAGTGTGAGTAGCCTAGTGAGGGCCCGAGCGTGGCCGAAGGCGAGTGGAAAGTGAGTAGCAGTGGGGGCAGAGGAGCTTACCCGGCTCACCCCTAAAAATATACCGGACACCGGGTCCGAGCTTACCGGGATCTCTATGACCCAGTAAGGCATAACCGGAATCCCTGGAGAACTACAGGTCCCAGGTTCACCGGAGAGCTGATACGTAACAGAGCCAGGAGACACATAGGCCCCGTAAGCTGGGAGCGTGCACTCCAAGAGAAGGCCCTACCACAATGTCAGCCGGTGCAGGACAGAAATAAAGTTAGGCCTAGCTTCAGGCAGGTCAGAAACTTACTACGCAGAGGCAAGAAACAGGAGGCCCTACACCCGCTCATTGGGGAGGATCCTGATATGCACCCTTCACCCTACAGTGCTCCGGGATGTGCCTGAACTACCACTAGTAAAAGGTATTGAAGTGTCTACTGTGTCCGTCCCCGTTCTTGCTCTGACCCGGCTGGGTCTCTCCTGTCCTGCATCCCCTTCTCCGTACGCTGCCCTGAGGCTTAGCTCCACCTGTGGGGAGCTATACCATCGAGCTGCCTTATCACCGGCCTCAGTGGACTGCCGCAGCACTGGTGATTCTCACCAGAAACCACAGGTGGCGTCACGAACTTTCATAAAATGAACAAACAATCCCCTTTTAAAAGCTGACCCGAGGGTACGGGCCCGGGAGCCGACCACCGCAACATCCCCAAAGGCCAGGCAAAGGCCAAGGGTACCGAGTCGTCCCCATCCCCCTGGGCTAGTCATCTTTCCTGGCGTCACGAACAGGATCGCGTGCCCGCTGCAACGACGGAGTGTTATGCCCGTTGCCACTGGGTACTGTGCGCCTTTAATTAAAAACTGTGTACGTTGAACAGTGGTGAAGATTGCCCCCACTGTTAGGTCGCCGAGCGAGAAGAAGGGCATAACCGCGGGAAACTGAGGGGCGTACCTACAAAAGCGCACGAAGCACCAGACACGCCCCACGCCTCGACGTCAAACCAGGAAGCGCCAGGCCCTGGAAAGAGCGTCGCTGAACGCTCTGACGTAGGACGCAAGCGACACTAGGTCCTGAAGACGACCGTCACCTGCGGAGCTTCGGCCTACCGGAAGAAAGGAAAAGAAGGTAGGCCACGGTTCGCTAGGGGGGCGTCAGAATGTCCGAGGAACAGCACGACGCCGGAATACTGGTTGATGGCCCTGATGTTCAACCCGCGCCCGACGCCGGGCAGGCCGAGGCGGCCACTCCCCCAGCAGCGCCTGTAACTCCTGTCATCCCCATAACTCTACCGTACATTCCTGGAGCAAAGTGGCTCCCCCAGTATAACGGCAAACCAGATACCCTGTCTGGATTCAAACGGAAGATATGCGGTATCCTGGACATGTACTCTATGACAGGCAAGCAGAGGGCCGCTGTTGTATTAGGACAACTGACTGGTGCTGCGGAACGGGAAATGGAGACATGGTCAGCCGCAGACCAGGAGTCAGTGTCCGCAATCTTTAAAAAGCTACAGACTGTTTTTGAGGATCATACTGAGGCGGACCTCCGGATGAGGTTCTACAACTGTTCCCAACAGCTGGAGGACAATGTTCGGGACTGTGCCTGGCGTCTACAAGGGGCCCTGCGGGCTCTGAAACAGGTAAGTCCGACCAGCATCGAAAATGAAAACAAAATGCTGAAGGAATAGTTTGTCCGGGAACTGAGGTCTCCAGAGGAGAGCAGGACTGTGCGTTGGTGGTCCTTGGATCATCCAGATGCCACCTTTGACAATCTTATGGACATGGCTATAAAAGGACTGCAGCCCCTGGAAACAAATGCCATCCAATGTTACCAGGGTGGGGCTACCTCAGTGCCTGCTACACCCACCTTGTCCCCAGTGGCTGCTGAAGCCAAGGTTCCAGCAACGTCCCCTAGAGAGCTGGACAGTCTGCGCTCTGAAGTGCGCCAGTTGAGCAAAACCCTGACCACTGTGCTGAGTGCTCTGCAGCTGTGGATGGAACCCGAAGAAGGAGGGAAAATCCTGTTAGCCGATAGCCCTGAGGATGTCCCCTGGATGCGGAGGAGGACAACATCACCCTCTACGAGGATCAGGGACCAGCGCCGTCCACAGAAGGACTCTACCTGCTACCGCTGCCGCAAGACCGGACACACCACCCAGAATTGTCCTTTAAACGAGAAAACCCTGGGGCCGAAGGCCGACACCAAGGAGTAAACTCCCCAGGCCCTTCAGATTGGTACAACAGGTTCGTCGGAGGAAGACCTTTCCTGTCCATTGTGCTGGACGGCATCCCGACGCACGCTCTGCTGGACACAGGATCTCAGGTAACCATAATGCCTGACGTCCTCTACAAGAGGTTCTGGTCCATGGACGACCTACGTCCGCCAGCTCCAAATCTTTCTGTTTATGCCTCAAATGGACTCCCCCTTAACCTAATCGGGGTTAAGAATGTGACAGTAAAAGTGGGGAGAGTGGAGCTGAAGGACCAGGGACTAATTGTAACAGAGACTAATCCTGATGATACCAATCCGTATATGGTACTAGGCACTAACATTGTTGGTAACTGTTTGGGAGAAGTTGTGTTCTTGCTCCAACAGATAGCTGACACTGCCAGACCAGGAGGGCGCTGCAGATGGAGATCCGAGTCCTGATGTACCAACAGCAAGTAAGGTTAACAGATGGTGAAATCGGTAATGTGCGGGTGATGGACCCCATACCCATTGTGATCCCCCCAATGAGTGAAAAGCTTATCTGGTGTAGAGCTGCTATAGGTCTTAGAGGACAGAGCTACCAGGCGGTAGTAGAACCCCTTTGCTCCGAGCACAGACCCACGCTCTTAACCGCCAGAGGAGTGGTAGATGTACGCAATGGGAGGGTGCCCGTCCGTCTTCTCAACTGTGGGGAAGATGAGGTCAGATTGCCACGTTGTGCCACTGTTGCCAAATTATATGATGTAAATAACAACTGCATTCACAAGGCGGAGTCCTTAACCTCACCAGACGAAGTGGAGGATGCAACCCAGGTGGAGGATTGGTGTCAACAACTCCATGTTGGGACAGACACCACTCCTGCCCATCAGAAACAGGGTGTACACCGGGTGGTTCAAGAATACGCGCAGGTGTTCAGTAAACATACACTTGACTTCGGGAGGATTAAGGGGGTTCAACACCATATCCCCACAGGTGACCATCCACCCATCAAAGAACGTTACAGGCCTATTCCACCAGCACACTACCAGAAGGCTAAGGAAATGTTGCACGACATGAGAAAGGCGGGGGTAGTAAGGGATAGTTGTAGTCCATGGGCAGCTCCCCTAGTGCTAGTTAGGAAAAAGGATGGGAGCATGAGAATGTGTGTAGATTACCGACAAGTAAATCGCATTACACATAAAGATGCATACCCTTTACCACGCATAGAGGAGTCCCTAGCTGCCTTAAAGTCTGCAAATTACTTTTCCACCCTTGAACTCACTAGTGGGTACTGGCAAGTAGCTGTGGCTGAGGAGGATCGGGAGAAGACGGCCTTTACTACCCCGATGGGACTCTGCGAGTTCAACAGTATGCCGTTTGGACTCTGCAATGCCCCTGGAACGTTCCAGAGATTGATGGAGTGCCGCCTGGGACACCGCAACTTCGAGACTGTGTTACTATACCTGGATGACGTGATAGTGTACTCTAAAACGTATGAGGACCACCTGAAGCACCTGGCAGAGGTATTTGAGTCACTGTCCCAGTATGGGATGAAGTTGAAGCCCTCAAAGTGCCACCTGCTCAAGAGAAAGGTACAGTACCTGGGGCACATTGTCAGTCCAGAAGGGGTAGCACCAGACCCGGAGAAGGTCACAGCCATGCAGAAGTGGCCGTAGCCGAAGAACCTCAAAGAGGTGCGTCAGTTCTTGGGACTAGTATGATACTACCGGAGGTTTGTAAAAGACTACAGCAAGAATGCAGCTTCTCTGCAAGACCTCCTGGTAGGGCAGTCCCCCAAAGGCAGAAATCCCCCATTCCACTGGGGTAAGGAGCAAGCCGAGTCGTTTCAGGAGATGAAGGAGATCCTGACGGGTTATGAGATCCTAGCCTACCCTGACTACAGCCAACTGTTCCTGCTGTATACTGATGCCAGCAACGAAGGACTGGGAGCTGTCTTAAGTCAGAAGCAGAATGGCCAAGAGAAAGTGATCGCATACGCAAGCAGGAAGCTCCGCCCCCGACCGAGAGGAACCGAGAGAACTATAGCAGCTTTAAGTTGGAATTCTTGGCCTTGGTCTGGGCCATCACTGAAAGGTTCAAGCACTATCTAGCCTCCAGTAAGTTCACTGCCTTCACTGATAACAACCCCTTGACCCATCTTGAAACAGCTAAGCTAGGAGCACTGGAACAACGATGGATGGCTCGGCTGTCAAATTATCAATTCACAATTAAATACCGGGCGGGCCGCAAGAACGCCAACGCCGATGCCCTGTCCAGGATGCCTCACCAGTCAGACACAGAAGAAGAAGTGGATGGCCTGGAAGAGATTGGGCTACCTGCCTTTCACCGGAATGGGATGATCCACGAGCAACGAGCCTCCAGGAGGCAGCGTGGAAAGACGTTAAACCCCCTGCCTCACCACAGCTGGAAAGAGACCCAGGACAGTGACCCGGTTGTCAGCCGCATCAAGGAGCTGATAACCCAAGAAGGTTCCTCCCTGGAAAAAGAAGCGTCTCTGCGAGCAAAGCAGCTGTGGAACGAGAGAAGCCGGCTGTTTATCTACCATGAGAAGCTGTGCCAGAGGTACTTCAATCCAAAAACCCATGAGATGGTATGGCAATAGTGGTCCCCAAGACGGACATCCAAATGGTGTTGGAGGCCTACCATGATCAGGCAGGGCACTTTGGCTGGAAAAAGCTAGAGACCCTGCTGAAGTGTCGATTCTACTGGCTCCATTGAGCGGTGGTGCCGAGACTGTGGACCCTGTGGCCTCAGAAGAAAAGACTACAGCAGCCAGAAGGCACCCCTGCAACCCATCAAGACGACTCAACCCCTGGAGATCGTGGCCCTGGACCATGTCAAGCTGTCCCCCAGCAGGTCAGGGTATTCTTATGCTCTGACCATGGTGGATCACTACTCACGTTTCCTGGTGGTCGCCCCCGTCAATGACCTGACGGCAGAGACAGCAGCAAAGACGTTCCAAGCGTATTTCTGTAGACCCCATGGTTATCCTGAGCAGGTGCTGACGGACCAAGGCCTGGCCTTTGAGGCTCAGTTGTTCAAGGAGTTCTGCCATCTATACGGGTGTAAGCAGATAAGAACTACACCGTACCACCCACAAACCAATGGGCTCTGTGAGAAGATGAATAACATCATCATCGACCTGCTAAAGACCATACCACTTGAGGAGAGAAATCAGTGGCCAGACCTACTACCTGACCTAGTAGATCTGTACAATCACATACCAGTAAGTTCCACCAACTGTACTCCGGCATATCTCATGCGAGCAAGGCCAGGAAAGCTGCCCATGGACCTGGAGCTTGGTGTTTTAGAACCAGAAGCGAATGTGACACGTCCAGACAGGAGCAGTACAGAAGATTACAAGCCTGTGTTGAAGACAGTCTCACTCGGGTGAGGGACAAGCAGGAAGCTCAATACAACAGAGGTGCCCAAGCAGAACCCTTCACACCTGGTGAAGTAGTACCAAAAAGGAAAAGAAGAAACCACAAACTTGATGACCAGTGGGAGAGGGATCCCTACACTGTGTTGAATTCAAGATTTGACAATAAGAAGACCTGCATAATTAGTAGAGACGAAGGAAGGACGACTGCAACAGTATCCAGGGATCACCTAAAGATGTGTCCAGATCTGCTAAAACCCCAAAAGGAAGTGCCTCTCATTATCCCGGAGGAGCCTAAAGAAGCAGTAATACACACTGACTTAGGAGATTTCCCGGCAGATTGGCCCCAACTAGGAGGAACAGTAATCATCCCTGTAATCACCTTCCACCCACAGCAAGAAGAGCCTGTAAGTGCTGAAGAGGAGCCAGCTCAAGAAGAATCCCCGGACGAAGGATCCCCGGTAGGAGAAGAGCAAGAAGGCCCAGCCAATGGTGAACTTGTCAGTCCTGTAGAGAGGTCAATGCAGCCTTGTAGCCCCTCCACACCTAGTACTGAGACATTGGGAGGTAGAGCACCTATTAGTGCCTCACGCATTCCAGTACCACGCAGGTCCACGCGTAGTACTAAAGGTCAACCCCCTGTCAGTTATAATCAGTAAGATAGCTAAACTCTGACAAATGTAGATAGTTACCCCTGGGGTATTGGACTGTATTTCTGTGTGTTTTCGTGCATATGTATATTATTTTGTGCTTTGCTTTATTACTGAACAGTTTAAGTGATATGGACACTTTGCCTAATGACTTCCTTATTTATCTAAGAACTCCGTGGCTGAGGACTGTGTGCAGCCCAAAAACTATTTATTGTATATAATTGCGCTCCCTGGAGTGCCCCTTTAGGTGACCTCAGAAGTAAAACCTGTCTGGAGTGGCTCTACTGGAGGTCCAACTCAGGATCTTCATGCCCTGCAGCCACCCCAGGGCCTACGTTGAGGGTTTGGGACAGGCCCCTCAAACCACCAAGTACTCTACCCTGTGACATGGACATCCTGTCTGGGAACCTCACCATAAGAGACTTGAATTCTGAGGACGCTTTGTACCTGTTTATGTTATTATGCAACGTTTAAGAAATGTGCCTCCCATAAAGGGAAGAGTTATTGCATTGTTAATGTTTACTATTGTTGTTTTAAAATGTACTTCAGCCCGGGAGTGCTGAGCTTTGCTAGGGGAGAATGTGGTGCCCAGCTGCGCTTGGTACCACAGATCCTAGAAGGATACATTAATGGAATCCTCCACAAGAGGCCCCCATAAACATTCACACATCTCCACCTTCCACCTCAGACAAGCAGAGGGAGCCCATTAGGGATATAAATAGGGAAGGTGGAGCTAGGCAGTGAGTGTTAGTCTGGGGTGCACAGAGAAGCACGTGGGTTGCTGTGTAGGCAAGCTAGGCCTCCAGCGGTCCTGAAGCCCAGTCTAGACTCAAGAGCTCAAGTAGGTGAGCCCATGGTGTGCCGGCGCCATAAGATCGGTGAAGAGCGGCAAGCTGCCGTTAGTGTGAGTAGCCTAGTGAGGGCCCGAGCGTGGCCGAAGGCAAGTGGAAAGTGAGTAGCAGTGGGGGCAGAGGAGCTTACCCGGCTCACCCCGAAACATATACCGGACACCGGGTCCGAGCTTACCGGGATCTCTACGACCCAGTAAGGCATAACCGGAATCCCTGGAGAACTACAGGTCCCAGGTTCACCGGAGAGCTGATACGTAACAGAGCCAGGAGACACATAGGCCCCGTAAGCGGGGAGCGTGCACTCCAAGAGAAGGCCCTACCACAACGTCAGCCGGTGCAGGACAGAGATAAAGTTAGGTCTAGCTTCAGGCAGGTCAGAAACTTACTACGCAGAGGCAAGAAACAGGAGGCCCTACACCCGCTCATTGGGGAGGATCCTGATATGCACCCTTCACCCTACAGTGCTCCGGGATGTGCCTGAACTACCACCAGTAAAAGGTATTGAAGTGTCTACTGTGTCATTCCCCGTTCTTGCTCTGACCCGGCTGGGTCTCGCCTGTCCTGCATCCCCTTCTCCGTACGCTGCCCTGAGGCCTAGCTCCACCTGTGGGGAGCTATACCATCGAGCTGCCTTATCACCGGCCTCAGTGAACTGCCGCAGCGCTGGTGATTCTCACCAGAAACCACAGGTGGCGTCACGAACTTTCATAAAATTAACAAGCAATCCCCTTTTAAAAGCTGACCCCAGGGTACGGGCCCGGGAGCCAACCACCGCGACATCCCCAAAGGCCAGGCAAAGGCCCGGGTACCGAGTCGTCCCCATCCCCCTGGGCTAGTCAATAATGTTACCCTGCCTCTGTTGGACCTTGTCTGCTTTTCTCCCTCATCTCTCCTCCTTGGTTGCCCAAGGATCTATGACCTCTGCTGCCAGCGTTGCAAGATGGATTTTTTTTAATAATTGTTCGACTAGGGCCTTCTGTTATTGCACTATTTTACTAGCCCCCTCCGCCGCAGGAAGGATCGATAGAAAGTTCTCCTTGTAATGTGCAACGAGAAGGGTGAACAACTAGTAATCAGTGTTGGCCAAAATGCGTATAACACAAGGGTCACGGGAAAGGCAGCGGGAAAAAGTCAGCCATTATGTGAAAGACTCCCAACAAGCAAGACTTCCCTGTCCGCACGACTCTCCATCTTCTCCTCTTCAGCTCATCCAAGATGAATAGATGGGATAAAGCTGGTGTGAGTAGTACCCTCTGTAGCGCAGGCAACCATCTCCTGTTCCTCCTCAGCCTCCTCCTCATTATCACCCAACCCGCATTGAGAAGATGATATAAGGCTGGGCTGTGTAGTATCTATATATACAATATATATATATAATATACAGATCTGGCAAGAGACTACTGCAAAATTTTCAGTTTCTCTGATTTTTCTCTTTATAGGTATATTTTTGAGTAAAATGTACATTCTTGTTTTAGTCTATAAACTACTGACAACATGTCTCCGAAATTCAAAGCTAAAAATGTTGTATTTCTTTGCAGCAAATGATAAAGCGTCAAAATACTAATAAAGAAACAGTGCTTTCAGACCTCAAATTACTCATGTTTTAACTCAGGAAGAGTTCAGAAATCAATATTTGGTGGACTAACCATGATTTTTAATCACAGCTTTCATGCGTCTTGGCATGCTTTCCACCAGTCTTTTCATGCTTTCCAATAGAAAACTGTTCAGTGGTCTCTTAATTTTTGCCAGAGCTGTATACAGAGCTCCTGTGTATAATGTCACTGGTGAGTCACTGTATTACCTGTACACTATGCACTGTATACTAAATGCAGAGCTCCTGGGTATAATGTCACCGGTGAACCCTGTATTACCTGCATACTATAACACTATATACAGAGCTCCTGTGTATAATGGCACTGGTGAGTCACTGTACTGTATTACCTGTACACTATACACTGTATACTATATACAGAGCTCCTGTGTATAATGTCACCGGCAAGACCTGTATTACCTGTATACTATACACTATATACAGAGCTCCTGTGTATAATGGCACTTATGGTAATATTAGTGTATTGTGTTTTTTTTTATTAATGATCAGTATTGTAGTATTTGGTCTCTTTGTGTTGTTAATATATGGTCCCGTCATGGTGTGGCGGTATTTTCCCCTAGTATGTGGTATTTTTCTGTCACTATGTGGGGGTAATATGTGGTCCACTCATGGTGTCGCATTATTTATCTCTTGTATGTGGTATTATTTGGTTACTATGTGGTGGTAATATGTAGTATCGCTATGATGGTATGTTATTTTGCACATATTTGCTGCTAAGGTCAGAGATTAGTTGCAATAGACAGTTAAGGTGACTGATGAACAGGAGGTCATCCTTTCCAATTTGAGCATGGTTCAAATTAGTACTAATTTTCAAAACTTGTGGAAAACCCTTTAAAACTATCCACCATACTAAGATGTGACTGACAGTGACTGGGACAGTGTGCTGAACAGAAGGCAATGAGGTGGGGTAATGTAAGGTGGGGTAAGAAGGATAAAGCTCCTTTACAGTTAGTTATCATTACTTGTATTTTGTGGTTGACGAAAATATGCACAAAAATGGGTGTAACTGGCCAAAATGGGTGTGGCTTTTAAAATGGGTGTGGTTTCCTAACACAAACAGAGAATCTGTTGTTAAAAAATTGAATCCCATCCCTGTTTAACCCTTTTGCAACCCTGGGATTTTCTGTTTTTGCATTTTCGTTTTTTGCTCCCCTTGTTCCCAGAGCCATAGCGTTTTTATTTTTTGGTCAATATGGCCATGTGAGGGTTTATTTTTTGCGGGACGAGTTGTACTTTTCAGCGCCATTACTAGTTTTACCATATTGAGTACGGGAAAACGTGAAAAAAATTCCAAGTGCGGTGAAATTGCAAAAAAAGTGCAATACCAAAGATGTTTTTTTAAAATTTTTTTTACCACGTTCACTGAATGCTAAAACTGACCTGCCATTATTATTCACCAGGTCATTACAAGTTCGTAGACACCAAACATGTATAGTTTTTTTTTTTATTTAAGTGGTGAAAAAAAATTCCAAAGTTTGCTAAAAAAAAAAAATGGTGCAATTTTCCAAGACCCGTAGCGTCTCCATTTTTCAGGATCTGGGGCTGGGTGAGGGCTTATTTTTTGCGCGCCGAGCTGAAGTTTTTATTGATACCATTTTGGGGTAGATCCAATGTTTTGATCACCCATTATTGCATTTTATTGCAATGTTGCAGCGACCAAAAAACGTAATTCTGGCATTTAGATCGGATTAATTCTTTTTTTATATTGATAGATCGGGCGATTCCAAATATGTGTATGTGTTTGGTTTTTTTACATTTTATTTTGAATGGGGCGAAAGGGGGGTGATTTAAACTTTTTTTTGTTTTAATATTTTTAAAAACATTTTTTTTTACTTTTTGCTTGCTTCTATAGTCTCCATTGGAGACTAGAAGCAGCACTTATCTGATCGCCTCTGCTACATAGAGATGATCAGCAGATCACCTCTATGCAGCAGAAATGGTCATGTGTTATGAGCGCCGACCACTAGGTGGCGCTCATAGCGACCAGCTCATAACAACCACTGGAGTCTAATGCAGACCCAGGGTTGTCATGCCAACCCATCGGTGACCCGCGCTCATGTGACGGGGTCGCCGATGGGCGTGGAAGTGACGCGCATCCGTTTTGCGCAAGTTAAATGCCGCTGTCAGAGATTGACAGCGGCATTTAACATGTTAACAGCCGCGGGTGGATCGCGATTCCAGCTGCGGGTGGATCGCGATTCCACCCGCGGCTGTTGCGGGCACATGTCAGCTGTAATAATCAGCTGACATGTGCCCGGTTCAGTGTGGGCTCAGCGCCGGAGCCCTCACTGAACCGGGGTTACAGCCTTGTGCGTACAAATACGGCACAGGCTGTAAAGGGGATACTGCTTATCCTGTTGTATAAGCAGTACATGCATCCAGTCTGTGGACAGCTTGGTAAAGAGAAGGATAAACGAGCAAAATGATACAAAGGTTTGTTGGAAAAGCTTAAGTATAAATTGTATTTTATTCATCAATATTCCTGGTGTGTGTATTCATGAGTCCAGTAGGCAGTCCTACTAATGATTGTCAACTATCTCTGCATGCACAGTTATACAGGGAAGACTGTCAATCACTGAGTAGGACCATCCACTGGACTCATGAATACAAACACCAGGGATTTCACTGAATTAAATACAAGTTATACTGAGACTTTTGCCAGAAAAATGTATATCAATCTGATCAACTCCTCCTGCTCTATAATATCCTGCTGATCAGATACCAATTTCGACATGACAGGCTCACTTTAAAGAGAACATTGACCAAGACTGTTTTTGTTCTTTAATCAGAGGAATTAAAGTTTTTGCTATACTTAAATTATACAGTAATTTTTGTAACTCTCTATAAAGTTTGCCCATAAGAATAATTCACGGTCTGCCATTTTCATCTTAAGCACTTGGTGGCACTAGATGATTTCCGATGACTGTAAACAAGAGCATTAAAAAGAAACAGATCAAATAAAAATACCATTTGGGATTATTAATAAAAATTATTGCAAATTAAAATCAGGTAACTCTCAAGCGGCCAAGAAAATGACAATTTCTATTTCTCTAGGGCAGGATTATTTAATTATTTAATATAATTATTGCTGACCAGAGAGCCATTGGCATCTATCTCTGCACTTCCACTGCAAGTCACTAGGCTATTGAAGGCATGTACTTGTAGGGGACAAAGGCATCCTGTTGCAAGTGATGCAATGATGTCACTGCATTGTGCCGCCTGCATCAGAAGAAAGAGAAGAAAAACAGGAAACAGAATAAGTAGCCAGTCTTCGTGGGGGTGAGGACAGGTGAGAGGTAGGATGTTTTTTTTTAATCCATAATGCAGACGCGCAATCATGAGTTCAACTCGGGAGAGGGGGAGTGGGCCCCTAACCAGATAACTCTGATTACAAATATGGTGGCACACCCTAATTCTGTGTACAGAGGAACCTCAGCAGATGTCCATGCTTGTTACTGAAAACAAATCTCTATACAAAGTCCAACACTGATATTACTGCCATATGGTAACAATTTAGTGGGAGATATCCATCCTGCGGAACATGTTAAAGATTACTGTAGAGTTACAAAAAGTGACTTACAGGTGATATTCTTTTTTTGTGGAGTTGTTCACTTTTCCTGTCTTTTCCATCTTGCCCAGACTACTATAACAACTTCTTCCAGCCTGGACTCGTCTGCCGAGATAACAACAAAGACACAGTTGACTTCTCACATTTCCAGAACTGTCCTCATTTATTCCCAACCTGCACAAACACTTCATCCTGCTGATACCCCAATACTGATTTTTAAAGAGTTTTCCACAAGTTTTGAAAATTAGTACTAATTTGAACCATGCTGAAATAGGAAAGGATGACTTCCTGTCCATCTGTCACCTCAACTGTCTAATGCAACTAATCTCTGACCTCAGCAGCAAATATGTGAAAAATAACATCCCACCATAACGATACTACATATTACCACCACATAGTGACCAAATAGTACGACATACAAGAGATAATTAATACCACACCATGACCGGACAACATATTACCCCCACATAGAGACAGAATAATACCACATACTAGGGACTCCATATTAAAGGATACTACTGTGGTGTCATTGTGACAGGACAGTAGAAGAATCTTATCCATACAGAGGTCAGGACCATTGTCAGTTATCATACATGTGACAATCCCTCCACTGACAGATAACATCTGCTCAACATGAATTCTTCTCTCTGACCTAATACAACATGGAACTTATTGTCACACATACCTCACCAATGTTCTCCCTCTTCTACTTTCTCTGTTTTTTGCTGTTTTCTCTGTTTTAGTGTAGATTTCATTCCTGTCTGAACTGAGATTCTAATCAAAAAGTCAGAAAAAGATGTGAATTATAAACTCATAAAAGATCTAAAAGATTAGCTTTATATCTTTATACAGTTATGCAAATTGATTAATATGCACCTTTATATGTAGCTTTTCTGTGTGCCACCATGTGCGCTTTCCTAAAAGAACTATGTCCCTTTATTAACATGACATTATTTGCAGCACACCAAAGTGTTATTAGATAATCAGTTAGATAAAACTTCAACTTTAAACTTGTAACTTTAACCCCTTCACCACCTTGGGTTTTTCTGTTTTTGTGGTTTAGTTTTTTGCTCCCCTTCTTTCCAGAGCCATAACTTTTTTTATTTTTACCTTAATATGGCCATATGAGGGCTTGTTTTTTGTGGGACGAGTTGTACTTTTGAACGACACCAATGGTTTTACCATATCATGTACTGGAAAATGGGAACAAAATTCCAAGTGCTGTGAAATTGCAAAAAAGTGTAATTCCACAATAGTTTTTTTTTTACCGTGTTCTCTAAATGCTAAAACTGACCTGCCATTATGATTCACCAGGTTATTGCAAGTTTGTAGATACCAAACATGTATAGGTTCTTGTGACGAAACAGCTTCTAATCTTAATCAGCCAGACGTTTAGATTTGTTAAGACTAGAGAAATACACTATTGTGTTTGTGTTGACTTTAGAACTTGTGTGTGTTTTTTGGTGGGTCAAGGCGTACAGAACAGTATTTGTGTAACCTTGAATGAAATTCTGCTAATTGCATATTGTATTGAAGCCAGCTAGATGTTTGTTTACAATAGCCCCCTGCCCTACCAACTATGTAAGTTGATTAAATGCTCAAACAGTGAGACCTGAGCCCTGTGGAATAATATCCTCCCTAATCCTTGCCCTGTGGATGTGTATTTAAAATAAAAAATGTGAATTATTTAAGGAACATATGCCTCTGTAGCAGGCAGAATTGAAAGAGACCTGACAAGCAGAATCAAAGATCAGAATCTCTTCAGACCATCAGATTAGTAGCATGGCTTTATCCAAAGAGACACAGATTTGGATTGTACATGATTCCAGCCCTGACTGGAAAGATACGGATCTGTTCTATTGACCAACGGAGAGCCCATGGATTAATTTGGGGAGACCTTCTTGAGACGATGAAGTCACCTGGCCCCATGGATATGTTGTTTGGGGCTGCCAGGTGGGACCGTCTGGCTGCTTGGAACCCATGGACACATTTGGAGAAGCCAGATTGGGACCAACTGGTCATCTGGCCCCATGGAAACTCTCAGAGAGGCCAGGGTGGGACCCTCAGGTCTCCTGGCCTTGTACCTCAATGGACTGTCGGCTTCCTATGCTTGCCGCTACCTCCGCTCAATGGGGGCCCACCAACAGCGGGGGGCCACTGGTTGAGGTAGTTGGCCTTGGAAGTCCCAAAGTCACAGTTGTTCTATCCCAGGCGGGCCAACGGAAGTGTGAGACTGTATAATGTTGTACCATCTTGGGTATTTGCTGGGACTGTTCTAGGTGTTTATTGCCCATTTGGTGGTTCAATAAAGAACTGCCACACTGTTTTACCCTCACCCTGTGTTGTCTGAGTGGTATTATGCCCATGGAAGACCCCGTGTCTTCATAGTTCTTTTTTATTTAAGTGGTGACAAAAAATCCAAAGTTTGTCAAAAAAATAAAAATATGGTGCCATTTTCCGAGACCTGTGGCGTTTCCATTTTTCATGTTCTGGGGCTGGTGAGGGCTGATTTTTTTGCGTGTCCAAAGGGGCGCCTCCAATGCAGCCATGTTAAATGCCGCTGTCGGAGTTTGACAACGGCAATTAACATGTTAACAGCCGCGGGTGGATCACAATTCCTCCCGCGCCTGTTAGGGGCACATGACAGCTGATCTGCGTCCAAAGTCTTTAAAGGGTTAATGACAACCTGTCACTAGGTCAAAAGTGTCCAGGATTCACACTTACGTTATTCCTCCTGCTTCCCTGAGTATTTTGTTTTGGTTTTGTTAAAATATCCCTTACGGTTCCAGAGATAGGGGCATTTTGATTTAGTGCTAGTTATTATTGTGTTTACCATGGGGACGTGGCTCACAGGATAATAATGCAGAGCAGCCCACTTGGTAAAGACCATAAAATTAGCACCAAATAAAAAGGCCTATAACTCTATAACTCAGGAACCGTATGTTTAGCAAAACAAAAAAATGGAATACTCAAAGGGTGGGGAGTTGAATAAAAGTAAGTAATTTTCTGAGCTTTCATGTGCATATTCACATTACACTTTTGTATTATAGGCTATAATACGATGTCCTATAAACCTGTACACACCTGACAAAGAGGGCGAGGATGACTTGCACCCCTTACAGTTCCATAGGTGGGGGCGTCGCTCACATGATAATAATGCAGAGCAGCCTGAAGCTGCACCCCCAGAAAACCCTATTAGCAATGCTCACTTGGTAAAGACCATAAAAATTTACACCAAATTAAAAGGCCCATAACTTAGGAACTGTATGTTTAGCAAAGCAAAAAATTGAATACTCAAGGGGGAGGGAGGATGAATAAAGTAGGTAAGTTTCTGAGCCTTCATGTGCAGATTCACATTACACTTTTGATTGTTACCATCAGTTTTGGAAGGGAAATGTTATTTCTGCCTGTTTGTTAGAAGAAAGTCAAGTAAATTACAAAGTACAAACAATACAAAATGGAAGAACACCTATTTGTAAGGCCAATTAGGACAACATGAAGGGGATACCCTGCTCTGGACCCCAATTCTACCAGCAAGAATGGAGTCTAACTAGTAATATTGGCCTGTAATGAGCTGGATTTTTATAGCTGGTTGCAATGAACATATGTTGTTGCTGTAATATCACAAGCCAGAGCCACAGAAATCAGGTATCTTGGGGTGGTGGATGCTGGATTTAGATTTGTGTTACTCTTGTCTGAACATATATCAGAATAAAATCTAATAATAATAATAATTTACTCACATGTATGAGTGTCTTTCACTGTTTTTTGGGGAACACCCTGGAGGTGACAAAGGCTTTTCATTGGTCATCATCCTAGTATTGATGGTATATAGCCATAGGCATATATAGAAATCATGGGGCTCCATAGCAGAAGTTCTAATGCCCTCCCCAAAAAAAAAAAAATAATTGGGGTCACAGAAGAGCATATCTCACAATGTTGCAGCCTTTACATAGTAATTTTCCTCCTGCTGAAGTCTTAGATTCCTCTTTCATTGCCCCCATAAAGTTTGATGCTAACAAAAGTGTCCCCCAAACGCAGTATGATACCCCCATGGGAAATTCCTCCACGTTAGCATCCACATGCACAGTATAATGACCCCACTGTACCCCACCTCAACTCTCAAGGCAAAATATGGTAACACAGTATGATCCCCCAACTGTGATCCCCACACAGCCCTCCATGCAGTATAATGGGCCTACATACAGTATAATAGCCCTACACTGTATAATGGCCCGCATTAGCCCTCCATACAGTATTATGGACCCCACACAAAATTTCACACTGTATAATTGCTTGCATACTGTATAATGGCCGCCTCAGAGCCCTCCAAATATTATAAGTACTACACCAGTATTGTAACAGAATACTCAAGCCTTCATCATGGACGCTGCCGAGGGAGGAAAATTAGAGGTGCGTGTAACTAAGATGAATTGTTTGCTTACCAACATCTATGCAGATATTCAAACACTAAAAAAAAAATACATGGCATTTGAAAATCAGACAACTCATAATAACGTTCACATTTTTGGACAAGCGACATAGGATCTATAGAATATTGTGCAAGATCTAAGCAATAAGATTGCACTGCAGTCTGAACAGATCCTTCATTTACAAAATAAACATATTAATCTGGCCCCTCCACCTACCCTTCCACTCCCACCTTTCAGGTTTGGTGGAGACCTTGACAAATTTGGTGGATTCATCAATGAGTGCAGTTTGTACTTTGGTGCACACCCTGCTCACTTTTGTAGCGTTGGCGTTCCCCTCACCGCCGCGGTCTAGGTCTGGCGACCTTCCGCTCCCCTGCTGCTGTGGCACACTCTGTGCGCAGCTTCCTGGGCTCTGTGCTTAGGGTGTGCGCGCGCTCCCTCCCTCTTAAAGGGGCCTCGTGCGCTGTCCTATAGAGTCCCCGGCCAATGGCTGGAGGACTTCTCCTATATTAGGCACCTCCTCCAATATGGAGGTGCCTGTGCAAGGTTGTTGTTCCATGTGCTAAACACTTGCTCTAGCCCTCAGGTCTCGCTGCCTGTCAGTCCTGCCTGCCAGTCTTCTGTCAGTCCAGCCCGCCAGCCTTTCTAACAGTTCTGTTCTCCAGTCTGTCTACAGTTGTGCCCGCCAGCCTGCTTAACTGGAGAACCTGTCTGTAACCTGGCGTGCCCACCAGTCTGCCTGCCCGAAGCACCTGCCAGTTACCTGCCGTGCCCGCCTGCTCGCCTACCTGGAGGACCCATCTGGCTATCTGCTGAACCAGCCTGCTTATCTACCCAGTCCAACCGTCAGCCTTCCTGCCGTGCTCATCCGCTGTACCTGTTAGAACCCTCCTATTTGTTTTTTCTATCTTGTGGTTTGCAGTCATGTGACCATATGCCTTTATATTCCAGCTCCGCCCTTCTGGCTGTGCTGGACTTCTACTGTCTCTCTAGCCTGGTGCTTCTGTGCCTTTCTCTGTCAAGTTTGCTTGGTCCTCTGGGACCTCTAGTACTTTTTGTCAGTTTGTCTTTTTGTGTTCTGCAACAACTTCTGTTTAGGAGGTGTCCCACTTTTGTCCCAGTCCTTAGTACTTTTAGGGACCCCTCCCTTAATTCTATAGGTCTTCGTTCAGACTACCCGAGGACTAAGGCTGGTCTGTTCACAAGGAACAGGCAGCCCGCTACATCGTAGGGATTCAGCTTAGTCTTACTGTAGGGACAGCTTTCCCCTATCTTTCCTTAGTACTTGTTGCAGATCATAACAGTAAGTCCAGCCCAAAAAAAGAAAAACTAAAAGGAAAGAAATTCGGGGATCAGTATGGTTTCCGTCCAGGATTTGGCTCAACGCCCACAGGGATTGTCTCTGGAGGTGGCCGAGCTCCAGCAACACGTGAGTAGCTGTTCTGGAGCACATTTTGTCGAACCCAAGGTAGGACTGCCTGATGTTTTTTATGGTAAACGGCAAGATTTTTTTTCCTTTAAAAATGCTTGTTTGTTATATTTTCGTTTGAGACCAAGATCCTCTGGGAATGAATCACAGCGCATTGGTTTTATTATGTCACTTTTGCGCAAAGAACCACAGGGGTGGGCCTTTTCTCTCCAGCCTAATGATCCGTGTTTAAGGTCTGTTGAAGAATTTTTTTCTGCTATGGGGCTATTATATGATGATCCTGATCGAGTCTCATCTGCTGAATCAGAACTCAGGCGTTTGAATCAGGGGTCAGATGATGTTGAAAATTATTGCACACACTTCAGGAGATGGGCTTCAGAAGTTAAGTGGAATGATTCGGCGCTGAGATGTTTATTTCTTGCTGGTCTGAGTGAAAGGGTTAAGGATTTGCTAATTGCATTCCCTGCACCTGAGACTCTGCAGGAAGCTATGCAGTTAGCTGTTCGTATAGACAGGAGACTGAGGTGCAGGCTCAATGAGGTAAAGACTCCTGTAATGTCAGGTCCCAGTCCCCAGAAAATCTGCTCTGACGGTGGGGAACCGATGGAGGCTGAGGGGATGTCACTCCGCTCTCAGGAAAAAGACCAGAGATTCGGCGAGGGATTGTGTCTTTATTGTGGTAAAGCTGACCATTTGATTAAGTATTGTCAGCGTCGTTTAAATAAAGAAAAAAAAAAGAGCAGTTACGCCCGTATAGCTTGTTTACGCTCTGCAGGAGTGTTTATTTCTGGGAGTACTACTTTGCAGGGAGATTTGATTGAATTTCAGGTATTTGTGGATTGTGGTTCAACACTTAATGTGATTGATAAAGGGTTGATAAAGGGGAAAACTTTAAATTGAAATACAATCCTTTGTCATCAACTATTTCTGTGGTTGCAATTGATAACACTCCTTTGAAATGTACTACTCACAAGACTGCTGCATTTCCTATCACTATCAATGGAGTTCAACAAGAAATTTTGGACTTGGTTGTTTTGGATAATTTGCCCTCTCCAGTTGTTCTAGGACTTCCTTGGTTAAGACTGCACAATCCTTTAGTGGACTGGTCTACTAATGTGATTAAGTCTTGGAGTCCAAAGTGCTATGATAAATGTTGTAATGGTCGCATTGCGGCTGTGGAAAAAGGGGAATTACTGGTACCTATTCAAGATTTTTGGAGGGTTTTTTTCGGAGGAGGAGTCGCAGGTTTTGCCTCCTCATAGAGATTATGATTGTGCCATTGAGTTTGTTCCGGGTGCTACTCTTCCCACAAGTCGCTTGTTTAATCTAACTTTCCCTGAAAGAAAGGCCTTGGAGGAATACATACAGACTAGCCTGGCTGCTGGTTACATTAGACCTTCTAAGTCGCCTGTGGCAGTTGGATTCTTCTTTGTTAAAAAAAGGACGGCGGTTTACGTCCATGTCTGGATTTTCGTGAAATTAATAAGATTACCGTACGCAATTCCTACCCATTACTGTTAATTCCTGACTTGTTTAACCAGTTAGTGGGAGCCAAGTGGTTCTCCAAAATTGATCTCCGGGGGGCATACAATTTGTTACGTGTGAAGTAGGGTGATGAATGGAAAACTGCTTTTAACACTCCGGTAGGTCATTTTGAGAATCTGGTGATGCCTTTTGGTCTTACCAATGCACCTGCATTTTTTCAGAACCTTATTAATGACATCCTGAGACCTTTGATTAGTAAGAATGTGGTTGTGTATTTGGATGACATTTTGATATATTCACCAGATCTAGAGTCCCATTGGCAGAGTGTACGTGAAGTTTTGCAGTTATTGAGTGATAATTCACTGTTTGCTAAGCTGGAGAAATGCGAGTTTGCTGTGCAGAAAATTATTTTTTTGGGCTACATTGTCTCCAGCGAGGGCTTTGAGATGGACCCTGTGAAGGTTCAAGCTGTGCAGGAAAGGCCTAGGCCTATTGGTTTGAAATTTATACTGAGATTTTTGTTTTTTGCTAATTATTACAGGAAATTCATTAAGATTTTTTCTGTAATTGTTAAACCTCTAACCGATCTCACCAGGAAAGGTGCGAATATGGCCCAGTGGACTACTGAGGCCATTGAAGCGTTTGAGTATCTCAAAGAGAGGTTCAGTTCTGCCCCTATCCTTATGCAGCCTGATAAGACCAAGCCTTTTTTGGTCGAGGTCAATGCTTCATCGGTGGGGGTCGGAGCAGTTTTGTCCCAGGAGAACAAGGGTGGAATACATCCTTGTGCCTTCTTTTCGAAAAAATTTTCGGAAACCGAACTAAATTATGATGTTGGAAATCGGGAGTTGCTGGCTATTAAACTCGCGTTTGAACATTGGCATAATTTTTTTGAAGGCGCTAGATTTCCTATTCAGGTTTTCACAGATCATAAGAATTTGATTTATCTGGATGCTGCCAAGTGCTTGAATGCCCGTCAAGCTAGGTGGGCACTTTTTTTTTCTCGGCTTCATTTTTTTGTTACCTATATCCCTGGTACTAAGAATGTTAAAGCCGATGCTTTATCTCGCAGCTTCTCTCCTACGGTCGGTGCTGAGGAGGAGGAGAGCATTTTACAGAAAGGAGTTGTGGTGGCGGCTTTGGACTCCATTTTGGAGAATGGGATTCTGAAAGCTCAAGATGATGCTCCATCTAACACTCCCCATGGGAGGTTGTTCGTGCCTAGAGCCTTTAGGAGAGATTTGTTTGTGGAGTGTCATGAATCTCGGTTGGCAGGTCATCCAGGAATTTCGGAGACTAAGAGACTTATCAGTCGCAGTTTTTGGTGGCCTGGATGGCAGAAGGAAGTCATCAAGTGGGTGTGTCAGTGTACTGTGTGTGCTAGGTCAAAGGCTTCACATACTCCTGCTGCGGGGTTGCTTTGCCCTCTGGAGGTTCCTAGTGCACCTTGCCCGCATCTCACAATGGACTTTATTACTGATCTTCCTGTGTCCGAGGGTTTTACTGTCATCTGGGTGGTCGTGGACCGTTTTAGTAAGATGTGTCATTTGGTTCCATTCATTAAGTTGCCCTGCGCCAAGACACTCGCTAAGGTGTTTGTTAAGGAGATTGTCAAGCTCCATGGCGTTCCCACGGATATTGTTTCTGATAGAGGACCTCAGTTTGTGGCTCGCTTTTGGCGTGCTTTTTGTGACTGGTTGGGAGTCCATTTGTCATTTTCATCTGGTTATCATCCTGAGTCTAATGGACAGACTGAAAGAAAGAACCAGGATGTTGAGCAGTTTTTGCGTTGTTTTGTGGCGGACAATCAAGAGATGTGGTCTGAGTTTCTGCCTCTCGCAGAATTTGCTCTTAAAAATCATACATCCTCCTCTGCTGGGTGTTCTCCTTTTTTTTGCTGTACTGGGAGACATCCGTCTTTTCGTTCGTTCTCCAAATTGGGGTCGGCGGTGCCGGAGAAGGAGAATTTTTCCCGTGATTTGGAGAGAGTTTGGACTAATGTACGTTGCAAACTTCAAGAGTCTAACAAGAAGTCCAAGAAGTATTTTGTCAGGAAACTTATAGAGGTTTTGTTTACTGTGGGTGACATGGTTTGGTTGTCCTCGAAGAACCTGCGGTTGAGGATACCCTCTAAAAAACTGGGTCCTAAGTTTGTGGGTCCATTTAAAGTGCTTCAGGTTGTTAACCCGTCTGCTGTTAGGTTGGATGTCCCTACTTCCTGGAAGACTAATCCTGTGTTTCATGTTTCCTTGTTTAAAAAGGCTGACGTATCTGATAGGGACTCCACTGTCACAGTTCCTCCTGTGGTGGAAGACGGCGAATATGAAATTTCTTGTATCTTGAATTCTAGATGGCATAGAGGGAGATTACAGTATCTAGTCTCCTGGAAGGGTTTCGGTCCCGAAGACAACTCTTGGGTAAGGACGGATGATGTATCTGCTCCTAGGCTTGTTAAAGCTTTCCACAGGAGGTTTCCGGATAGGCCGGGGCCTGGAGGATCAGGAGGATCCTCATAAAAGAGGGGGTACTGTTAGAACCCTCCTGTTTGTTTTTCTATCTTGTGTTTTGGGGTCACGTAACCATCTGCCTTTTATTTTCCAGCTCCGCCCTTCTGGCTGTGCTGGACTTCAGTGTTTGACTGTTTCTCTAGCCTGGTGCTTCGCTTGGTCCTCTGGGACCTCTAGTACATTTTTGTCAGTTTGTCTTTTTGTGTTCTGCAACAACTGTTTAGGAGGTGTCCCATTTTTGTCCCAGTCCTTAGTTCTTTTTAGGGACCCCTCCCTTAATTCTATAGGTCTTCGTTCAGACTACCCGAGGACTAAGGTGGGTCTGTTCACTAGGAACAGGCAGCCCGCTACATCGTAGGGATTCAGCTTAGTCTTACTGTAGGGACAGCTTTCCCCTATCTTTCCTTAGTATATGTTGCAGATCATAACAGCTGGACTCCAATGAAGAAGTAGAACCATCTCAAGGAGGATCACAAGGAAATGGACAGCATGTGACTTAAATACAGTGGTGGCCAAAAGTATTGGCACCCCTGCAATTCTGTCAGATAATACTCAGTTTCTTCCTGAAAATGATTGCAATCACAAATTCTTTGGTATTATTATCTTCATTTAATTTGTCTTCAATGAAAAAACACAAAAAGAATTGTCCTAAAGCCAAATTGGATATAATTCCACACCAAACCTAAAAAAGGGGGTGGACAAAAGTATTGGCACTGTTTGAAAAATCATGTGATGCTTCTCTAATTCGTGTAATTAACAGCACCTGTAACTTACCTGTGACACCTAACAGGTGTTGGCAATAACTAAATCACACTTGCAGCCAGTTAACATGGATTAAAGTTGACTCAACCTCTGTCCTGTGTCCTTGTGTGTACCACATTGAGCATGGAGAAAAGAAAGAAGACCAAAGAACTGTCTGAGGACTTGAGAAACCAAATTGTGAGGAAGCATGAGCAATCTCAAGGCTACAAGTCCATCTCCAAAGACCTGAATGTTCCTGTGTCTTCCGTGCGCAGTGTCACCAAGAAGTTTAAAGCACATGGCATTGTGGTTAACCTGCTTAGATGTGGATGGAAAAGAAAAATTGACGAGAGATTTCAACGCAAGATTTTGCGGATGGTGGATAAAGAACCTCGACTAACATCCAAACAAGTTCAAGCTACCCTGCAGTCCGAGGGTACAACAGTATCAACCCTTACTATCCGTCGGCGTCTGAATGAAAAGGGACTGTATGGTAGGATACCCAGGAAGACCCCACTTCTTACCCCGAGACATAAAAAAGCCAGGCTGGAGTTTGCCAAAACTTACCTGAGAAAGCCGAAATCGTTTTGGAAGAATGTTCTCTGGTCAGATGAGACAAAAGTAGAGCTTTTTGGGAAAAAGCATCAACATAGAGTGTACAGGAAAAAAAAAGAGGCATTCAAAGAAAAGAACACGGTCCCTACAGTCAAACAAGGCGGAGGTTCCCTGATGTTTTGGGGTTGCTTTGCTGCCTCTGGCACTGGACTGCTTGACCGTGTGCATGGCATTATGAAGTCTGAAGACTACCAACAAATTTTGCAGCATAATGTAGGGCCCAGTGTGAGAAAGCTGGGTCTCCCTCAGAGTTCATGGGTCTTCCAGCAGGACAGTGACCCAAAACACACTTCCAAAAGCACTATAAAATGGTTTGAGAGAAAGCACTGGAAACTTCTAAGATGGCCAGCAATGAGTCCAGACCTGAATCCCATAGAACACCTGTGGAGAGATCTCAAAATGGCAGGGACCTGGAGCAGTTTGCCGAAGAAGAATGGTCTACAATTCCAGCAGAGCATTGTAAGAAACTCATTGATGGTTACCGGAAGCGGTTGTTCGCAGTTATTTTGGCTAAAGGTTGTGCAACCAAGTATTAGGCTGAGGGTGCCAATACTTTTGTCCGGCCCATTTTTGGAGTTTTGTGTGAAATGATCAATGATTCGATTTTTGCTTCATTCTCTTTTGTGTTTTTTCCTTGCAAGCAAATTAAATGAAGATAATAATACCAAAGAATTTGTGATTGCAATCATTTTCAGGAAGAAACTGAGTATTATCTGACAGAATTGCAGGGGTGCCAATACTTTTGGCCACCACTGTATGAGTGTCTGAGCAAAGGGTCTGAATACTTATGACCATGTGATATTTCAGTTTGTTTTTTTTAATAAATTTGCAAAAATTTCTACATTTGTTTTTTTTCAGTCAAGATGGGGTGCAGAGTGTACTTTAATGAGAAAAAAATGAACTTTTTAGAATTTACCAAATGGCTGCAATTAAACAAAGAGTGAAAAATGTAAAGGGGTCTGAATACTTTCCGTACCCACTATATAAGATTAATCTGCAGGTAAATAGCATTAGAATTGTAAATTAATAGTTGATCCAGCACTTCAATAAAATATAAAAAACTTTTCATTTTCATCCGGTTAAAACTAAATTACAAAAAATGGCTTTATCATCGGGTGAAAAATCTCAGAGAAAAACAATCAAGATTGATGTGTTTCGAAGTGAAACTTCTTATTCATAACCTAAGTCAAAATAAGATCTTGACATAGTATAAAGCTATCGCAAATAACCAGACAATCATAATGCAAGAATTAAAACCCTCATAGTATCATAGTCTGCATCCTGACTAGTAATGCAGATTAAATCAGTTTGTTTAAACCCTGGGGATACGATGTATCCAATAGACATCCCGATTAAGAAGAGCCCATCTATGATCTCCCCTTCTGACTGAACAATTAACCCTTGACACAAAAAAACTCACTGAATAAGTGAGCAGATTACACTTCTTTCTTCAGCATTAAAATCCTGTCTGCCTTACTGGAACTGCAGCTACAGGGAGAAAAAGAACTTATATCCTCCTTGCAGCCACTCATTTCCAGTCATGAGGGCGGTGCAGGGAGAGGTTATAGTACCATTGACTATACTGTGAACACGGCTGTAATCACTCCCTGCCAGTTAGATCGACAGCTTCCTCTGCACCCACACGCTCCAAAGCAGACTGCCAATCAGAGCGCCAGGGGTGATAACAATGCATACACTATGCAGTCCCTGTTACAGTCAATGCTCACTACACTGTAAATGAGCCGTTATCACTCCTAGCACTTTGATGACTGAAAGCAAGTGGCTACAGGGAGGATATAAGTTAATTTTCTCCCCATAGCCGTGCTTCATGCAAGGCAGACATGATTTCAACGCTATTTACCTGCAGATTAACCGTATATCTCCAGGTTAAATGTGTATTCTGTATATACGCTCAGTCATAACATTAAAACCACTTGCATAATATTGTGTGGATTCAGGCCTGGTCTAAGACTAGAAAAGCAGCCTTGGCACACAAACCAAACCAGGATTCATTTTTATTACCCCATAGGCATGCAGAAGTAGAAAATAGCAAACCTACAAATATTCACCCTCCCCAGTTCCGCTCCACCGGCTGCTCCCGTCTTGTCATGACTACAGCAAATGTGACTGCTGCTGCCATCCCTGGGATCAGTGGTCATGAGGTCATAACGAGGTAAACAGCATGAGACCACTGAGCCCAATGTTGAGTGATCCACCGTATAGTTGTTGTGATGTCACCACTGATGCCTGATATGGGACTATATGTGGCACATGCAAAGACAGTCTTTTCCTTCTGCTCCAATACACTAGAATGTAAGTGAAAGCTGCAGAAATACAATTCCTACAGAACGTAAATGCAAAGGACCTCCAGCAGTGATCCCCACATCATTGCGGTGAGGGGACGCCACACATTTCACCCTGACATTCTGCGCCCCTCAAACCCACAGTTCCTGTTATTGTACACTGTGGATATATTTTTTTAAAAACTCATGCACTAATAATGTTGCAGATTTTCAGAGAGCTGAAAATCCACTGTTTTCACCCCATGGGAACTTAGCCTTTTAGGTTGTGGACAAGCAACCACATACATTAACATTACAGTGCCAACAGGTGCATAATGTGATCATACCCACTGCTCCCGCCCCGATGACTGAAAGCGAGTCGACGCAAGGAGCATAGTGGGACTGGGGACAAACCAACTGGGCACCGTACCAGACTAGTCCCAATTTTCAAACTATGTAAAACGTGAATCTAAAATTCATTTTCAAGCCAGTGCTGGTGTAAGACCTGAAATGGTCATATGGATTGTACTTCCTAGTGGTGACAGCTTGGTGGCAGCAGAAGCTCACATTCTGTGGCAGCGCCAGAAGAATTTTCATAGCGTGCTGTACATCTGTAGAGTGCATGCTAGACTATGTGCAATTATTGAAAACTTGGACAAAATATTTTGGTCACATTTACTGCTTTTTGAAGTACTTTAAAATGATGGTAGCTCTGAAATGATTTCAATTGTTGTCCACCTTTAGGGACCTTTTTCATGCTTGTATTTTTGGCTAAAAATAATTTTTGCAATTGGGCTTCATTACAAATTTTGCATTATTTTGCATTTACAGCCTCTTTGTTTCCCTGCACATTCAGCTATGATGTGGTCATAAATCAGCTGAGATGAGCTCCAAACTCCCAGTCAGACTGTCATAGCAGGCTCACTGACAGATTCTCAGATAAGGCTACATTCACACATCTTTGGGACACGTACATGAGCACAGCATATGGACCCAGAGAGTTTTATTGGTCCATACACTCCGGTATAAAAAATGGCTCTGTGTTCCTGGTTCATGAAACTCAGAGCATGTGCTATTCTCATCTATTTTGCGAATCACACTCGGCCAATAAAGTCTATAGATCCATATAAAACACAGAAGACTGCAACATAGGGGTTATAGAAGGCAAACTGCAAAATTCTTAATGAAACCCAATTGTAAAAATTATTTTTAGCCATAGATACATAAAGTTATGTGAAGAAAAAAAATTATCCCCCAAAGTAGAACAAACACTTTAATCTCTTATCGACATATGAAACGTCATATGCCTGCTCCTTGACTTTGAGGCAAGTTTACACGCCAAACCCGCCTCTTTCAAGGCAGAGGATGGCTGTGTTATTTAGCCATCATGTGTCTCTAACAGTCATAGGTGGAGAGGAGTTGTCTCTGACAGCGGCATAAGAGGCACCGGCAGGAGGGGAGTACGTAATTCCAGGTGCTCATCAGCACCCGTGCGAGGCGCTGATGGGTTGGCACAAAAGCCAGGGGTCTGCTATAGACCCCTGTGCCTGTCATTATGGTACTCCTGCAAAAAACAGCCCGTGGTTGGCATACAAAGCAGTGCACATGCACTTCTATGTATAGTACAAGCAATCAGATGATCACAGCTTCAAGTCCCCTAAGGGGACTAACAAATACAGTGAAAAAAAATGTTTTAAAAAAATACATTTTTTTTAAAAGTTCCCTTCCCTTTACCCCATTTTAAAATTAAGACATAAAAAATACACATATTTGGAATCACTGCATTTGTAAAAGTTTGATCCATCAAAATATAAAATAAATTAATCATATCAGTAAACGGCGTAAAAGAGAGAAAAATGAACGCCAGAACTGCGTTTTTTCGGCCACCGCAACAACACAAAAAAAGTAATAACAGGCGATCAAAGCATCGCATCTACTCCAAAATGTTATCAATAAAAACCTACTCGGGTGCAAAATATAAACTTTCACACAGGTTCATATCCTGAAAACATTATGGTTCTAAGAAAATTGCGATATGCTAATTTTTATTTTACAAATTTCAGAATTTTTTTTTCCCCACTTAAATAAAATAAAAACTATGCATTTTTGGTGTCTGACCTGGAGAATCATATTGCCAGGTCATTTTACCGTAAAATTAACACTATAAATAAATTTAAAAAAAATTGCAGAATTGCGCTTTTTTTCGCTATTTCGCCACACTTGGATTTCTTTCCAGCTTTCTAGTACATCACATGATGAAATGGATGGTGTCATTCAAAAGTACAATTCAATCTGCAAAAAAAAAAAGCCCTCACACGGCTATATCGACAGAAAAATAAAAAAATTATGGCTCTTGGAGTAAGGAGGAAAAAGCAAAAGTGCAAAAACGGAGAATCGCACTGTCAGGAAGGGGTTTATACTACTGATACTACTCTATAGACAGGTCATTGTGCACCAGCAACACCTTAAGTTAGCAAACAAGTGATGCTAATTTTAACACATTTTACCAAGTTTTTACAGATATTATTTTAGATGCAGTCAGGGACAGACTAGGACTAAACTTCAACAGTGGCAATTCAAAACCACAGAGCACCATGCTGTCGTCAACCCCTTCTCCCAGATTGAAGGTCTCTACTAATATTACCCTTTTACTACTACCTATATTTCCAATAACACCGCTGTATAAGATTGAACATCAACAATATTGCAATATGGGTACGTGCCCACGATCCGTAGTGGCAGCGGTTTGGACACAGCTCACCTGTGCTGCATCCAAACTGCTGTGTTGCACAGTAGAAGTACAGTGGCTGGGATTTATAGAACTCCCATGCCCACTGTGCTTCTATTTGCCGCCGCGTAAACTCACCCGCTGCACGGCTTTACAAAGCGCAGCATGGCAATTTCTATTGCGGTGATGCTAGTCTCCGCAACTGAAATTTCCACAATAGAATGGATAGGGTGCTATAACTGTATACTGTATACTGGTTGGCCCGTGACTTTGTCCAAGTTTTTCATTTTTGCCCTCTGGGTGTTTGAGTTTGACATCCCTGCCCTACAAAGTAATGTTCATTCTGTCCTTCCTTGTAGTAATAATGCCCCCCTGTGACTTCTAACTGTTACACAGCACCACATAAAAATAATGCCACCCTGTACCCAGGAAAAAATCAGACAGTCAATACTTTTTATGGACACATTGGAAAACCATAATAAATCATTATGATTATCAGTGACATGTCTACAGCCCATAATTCTGATATGAAGACATCAGCTGCATTCACTGTAAACTGCAAAATGATGATAATAATTACAGTCAAAATAATCTAAGTTTCTTCAGCTTCAAAAAAAAATCACTGACACCTTAATTTTTTTTTTTATGGACAGGGAAAAAAAGTGCATTATTTTAACTGACTGTCCTGGAATTTCTAGACGGTTGGCAGCCCTGCCTCTACCTCCTCAGAATACAAACACCCTTCTGCTTTCCTAATGATAATGATCCCCAGTGCGCCTCCATATAATAACCCTCAGTGCCTCTTCATTGTAATAAAGCCGTGAGCAGGGGAGTACATAGAAATTGTTACGCTCACGCCCGGACTGTTTGGCGTGAGCGTGGTTAGTAGCCCCACTGGGCCACGAACCGAGGAGTGCCTGGAGGGGCGTGACTAGAGATCTCACCAGATCCGACCACGGACGCACGGCGGCTTAATAGACTCCGTGGTCGAGGAGGGACATGGGAGGTGGCCCAGGTGCTACTCCAGGTCAGACCCAGGTCACAGCTGTTGACCCACACTGGGGAATGCAGGAATGGGCAGGTTTGCCTGGTATGCAGACAGGCGGGTACAGGCAGGCACGGTTGGTATGCAGACAGGCGGCTACAGGCAGGTAGGTAAACAGGCTGGACAGGGGCCAGTACAGACTGGGATACGGGAACAGAGCCGCAGGTGCGGAGGGGAAGCGGAGCAGGGCAGAGCAGAGCAGAGCTGCAGGTACGGAGGGCAAGTGGAGCAGGGCAGAGCAGAGTGGCAAGTGCGGAGGGCAAGCAGAGCAGGGTAGAGCAGAGCCGCAGGTGCGAAGCGGAAGTGGAGGAGGGCAGAGCAGAGCCGCAGATGCGGAGGGGAAGCGGAGCAGGGAACAGCAGAGCAGCAGGAGCGGAGGGGAAGCAGAGCAGGGCAGAGCAGAGCAGCAGGAGCGGAGGGGAAGCAGAGCAGGGCAGAGCAGAGCAGATTCGCAGGTGCGGAGGGCAAGCGGAGCAGGGCAGAGCAGAGCAGATTCGCAGGTGCGGAGGGCAAGCGGAGCAGGGCAGAGCAGAGCCGCAGGTGCGGAGCGCAAGGGGAGCAGGGCAATGCGGAGGGCAAGCGGAGCAGGGCAGAGCAGAACAGTACCTGCAGGAGCAGACAGTCGGGACAGGGCTCTGTTCACATGGAACAGACAGGGACAGGGAAACACGGGAAGATAACTAGAACACAGGAGGTAGATATGGAGGCAGGGAAACAGGACAAGCAGAACCAGATCCAGATACACACAAGGTACTTGCTATGAAGTAGCGAGTGGACACAAAACTCACAAACAGAAGTACAGAGACAACGAGAAGGAGTTAGGTACTGATTCAGACACTGCAGGAAAAGGGAAGGATCAGACATAGAAACAAACAGGTAACGGGCTAGGACACAGTTCAGACAGGAACTGACACAGGAACGAGATACAGGAACGAGCCTGGGCATTCAGCCCCCAGGGTGGCGGAAATAGACTACAAGTCACAGATACAGGTAACAGGCCTGGGTACTCAGTCCCCAGGGTGGCGGAAATAGACTAGAAGTCACAGATACAGGTAACGGGCCTGGGTACTCAGCCCCCAGGGTGGCGGAAACAGACTAGATTCAGGACAGGACCTGGCAACTCACAGTTGCTCAGAACACACTGTAAGAAAGTGTTGCTCAGGCACCTCCCATTGGGTGGAGGAGGTTTAAGTATCCAGTGACTCACAGCAATAGGCTGGGGACGCATTAGGACTGCGCACACTGTAACTGTAAGGATCAGGAAGTACCAGTGCCGCTGCCCTAAGCCAGCAGACAAGAGACATGCGCACAGCAAGTAGAGAAGTATAGTGCACAGCCTGGACTGGTAGGTAAGTTGGCGGTCTTGCATGGTGCGAGATGGTAAGCAATGCCAGCACGCCGCCAGGGATGTTACAGAAATCATGGGAGCCCAAAGCAAAAGTCCTATCACGGCATATACAGTCCTGCTCATCATTATTGGCACCCATGAAGTTTAAGTACATAATGTGGAATATCTCCTGAAAAAAATGAATCAAGTGAAACTGTTTTTTTTGTATAGAGCACTCGTGTTAAATACAAAAGAGCAAATGATAAACAATAATTTAAAACCAAAAACAATGGGAGGGAAAAATAGAAAAAAATAAAGCTTGCTGTGTCACTGGTATTGGCACCCTTTACATTAATTTAGTATGTAAACTTATTTTGATTCTCCTGTGGTAAATCACAAAAGAGATTCTCTTGTGATTGTTTGTGCCCATGTGACATGAATTAGCCAATGAATGTGTAATGCACACGCCCGGGCTGAGCGGCGTGTGCGTGTGATTGTAGTGATTCCACTGGACCGTGCCGGAGAGTGAATGCCTGGAGGGGCGTAACTAGGTATTCACCCGATCCGACCAGGGTCGCACGACGGCATACGACGCCAGTGCACCAAGGAGGAACCGAGCAGAGGGACCAGGTGCTACTCCAGGACAGACCCCGGACACGGCTGTTGACCCACACAGGGGAATACAGGAACAGACTGGTAGGCTGGCACACAGACTGGTGGGTATAGGCAGGCACGACTGGTATGCAGGCAGGCGGGTATGCAGGCAGGGGGGTACAGGCAAGCACAGCTAGAGTGCAGACAGGGAGGCACTAGCAGGTAGGAACACAGGCGGGATAGGACCCAGTACACACTGGGACTCAGGAACAATACAGGCAGAGGGGTACAGGCAAGCACAGCTAGAGTGCAGACAGGGAGGCACTAGCAGGTAGGGACACTGGCGGGATAGGACCCAGTACACACTGGGACTCAGGAACAATACAGGCAGAGTGAGGCCGCCCAGAGAGGTGAGCGAGAACAGGGCAGGACAAGGCCGCCTGGAGCGGTGAGCAAGAGTAGAGCAGGACAAGGCCGCCAGGAGCGGTGAACAAAGGGTCAGAGCTGAGCGAGACTGCCGGAGCAGTGAGCAAGAGTAAAGCAGGACGAGGCCACCTGGAGCGGTGAGCAAGAGTGGAGCAAGACTGCCGGAGCAGTGAGCAAAAGGATAAGAGCGGAGCGAGACTGCCGGAGCAGCGAGCAAAAGGGTCCGAGCGGAGCAAGGCTGCCGGAGCAGCGAGCAAAGGAGTCAGAGCAGGCTAGAACCGCAGGAGCGGTGAGCAAAGGAGTCAGAGCAGGCTAGAACCGCCGGAGCGGTGAGCAAAGGAGTCAGAGCAGGCTAGAACCGCCGGAGCGGTGAACAAAGGAGTAGGAGCAGGCTAGAACCGCCGGAGCGGTAAGCAAGGCAGAGCAGGGGGGACAGGGCTCTGTTCACACGGAACAGACAGGAAGAGAAAGGCAGAGCCAGATACCCACAGGATACTTGCAGTGAAGTAGCGAGTGGACCACAAACTCACAAACGGGAGTACAGAGACAACAAGCAGGAGTTAGGTACGAGTTCAGACTCTGCAGAAAAAGGAAGGGAACGGACATAGAGGCAAAACAGGTAAAGGATAGGAAAGAGTTCAGACTGGAACTGAGTGTACGGAGGAGACCGACACTGCAGCGGGATACAGGAGCGGGTCTGGGAATACGGCCCCCAGAGAGGCGGGACGAACAGGCAAGGAGCGTGTTCAGACAGGACAGACAAGATACAGGAACAGGTCTAGGTAATCGGCCCCTAGAAGGCGGGAGGAACAGGCTAGGAGCGTGTTCAGACAAGATACAGGAACGGGTCTAGGTAATCGGCCCCTAGAAGGCAGGAGGAACAGGCTAGGAGCGTGTTCAGACAGGCCTGGAAATACAGCCTCCAGGATAGGCAGACAAGAGAACACAGACAGGACTCAGTTCAGACACGGGAACTGATACCGCAAGGCAGGAGACATAGACAGGACTCAGTTCAGACACGGGAACTGATACCGCAAGGCAGGAGACATAGACAGGACTCAGTTCAGACACGGGAACTGATACCGCAAGGCAGGAGACAAAGAACGGGACCTGGCACCTTCAGAGTGCAAGCACACACTGAATGAAACACTATGCTCAGGCAGGGATAGATGGGAGCAGCTGAGCTATATACCAGGTGACAGACAGCAATAGGCTGAGGACGCACAAGGGGTGTGACCCACAGCAGGTACAAAAAGCAGGAAGTGATCGGGCGCCGCCCATAAGCAGCAGAAACAGACACAAACAGACAGCATGGAGGGAAGCCAGAGAGACATTCTGGACTGGAGCTCAAGTGCGCGCTCTTGCACAGTGGGAGATGGACCACCATGCAAGGACGCCGCCAGGTATGTTACAGTACCCCCCCCTTACGCCCCCTCTTCTTCAGGCCTGCCAGGATCTTCCGCAGGGAATTCGAGGGCCAATTCTTCACTTCGAAGAGATCACTTCCACTGTCCACCGGAAAAACTGGTCTCCTCTGGGTAGCTAGGATGCTGCCTCCCATCCAGCCATCCTCAGCAACAGACGAAACGGGTGGAGTACCAGGAACAGCACACAAGGAAGTCTCTTTCCACATATTTTCAGGTGGCACCCCAGAGGGTACAGGAGACAACTGGAAGTCCTCCACCGGGTTGGAGGGGGACAGAGACTTGGGGGTAATCTCTGCTTCGAGGTACATCTTGTCAAGCTCACAGGAAGAAATAGACAGGTTATCAGGTACATAATGAGGAAAAGTCACTGTCTCTTTGTTATCTGGTGGTACCCCGGAGGATTCAGGAAACAACTGGAGGTCCTCCGCCGGGTCAGAAGAGTGCAGAGGCTCAGAGAAAACATCTGCTTCAGAGTACACTAGGTCGGACTCACTGGACGAAGCAGGCGAGGTATCGGGTACTGAGTATAGGAAAGTCTCTGTCCATTCACCACCAGGTGGCACCCCGAAGGGTTCTGGAGACAACTGGCAGTCCTCCGCCTGGTCAGAGGGGTGTAGAGACTCACGGGTAACCTCTGCTTCAGAGTACACTAGGTCAGACTCACTGGACGAAGCAAGCGAGGTATCAGATCCAGGATATAGGAAAGTCTCTGTCCATTCACCACCAGGTGGCACCCCGAAGGGTTCTGGAGACAACTGGAGGTCCTCCGCCTGGTCAGAGGGGTGTAGAGACTCAGGAGTAACCTCTGCTTCGGAGTACACTAGGTTGGACTCACTGGACGAAGCGAGCGAGGTATCAGGTACAGAGTATAGGAGAGTCTCTGTCCTTTCGCTACCAGGTAGCACCCCGAAGGGTTCAGGAGACAACTGGAGGTCCTCCGTCTGGTCGGAGGGGTGTAGAGACTCGGGGGTAACTACCACTTTGGGGTACCCATTGTCAGGCTCACAGGACGAAGCGGACAAAGTATAGAGTACCGGGTGTAGAGAAGTCTCTCTCCATTTGTCATCGAGTGGTATCCCGGAGGATTCAGGAGGCAACAGGGGGTCCTCCGCCAGGTAGTAGAGGTGCACAGACTCTGAGGTAACCACAGCTTTGGAGCATCCTTGGACATGCACACCGGTTAAAGTGGGTGAAGCATCTGATGCCGGGTGCAGGAAGTTCCCCTGTGTGGAGTCTGGATGGGCAGAAGTCTCTTCGGGCAGGAGAACTGGAGCACTACCCACGCACATTACCCGTTGGGGCTTCTCCGGGATACAGGGAGATGAAGCTTCAGTAGGGACTTCAAGGTTGGGGTCAGGAGGTCTCAGGGAGGACAGACCCTGGCGTGACGGCTTGCCTCTACGTCTAGCACGTCTGGACTGCCTCTTGAGGTTGGGAGAAGTATTCTGGAAAGCGTAGTCACCCTGTGAGGATTCTGGGTTGGCAGTAGTCTCATTGGCCTGGAGGACTATTGCGCTACCCACACACATTACCCATTGGGGCTGCTCCAGGACATTGGGAAGTGAAGCTTCAGCAGGAGCCTCCGGGTTAGGATCATCGAAGACCATTAGAAAGGCCACCAGGAAGGCCATTAGATCCAGGAGGATCGGATCCTGTGTTTCATATAGGGGGTTGATCCATTCCAAGGCATCACCCGCCAGGTAAGACATAATGAATGCCACCTTAACCCGATCGGTGGGAAAACATAGAGGGTAGAACTTGAAGTGTAGCATGCATTGCTCCACAAATGCACGACTTTGTCTTGGATCCCCATAATAACGTAGCGGATCCGCAGGAACGAGAGCAGATAGATCCATCTGGATGGGTGCGTAATTCGCCTGGAACTCAGCTAAAGGGAAAAAAAAAATTATTTATTTATTTTAATGCATGTATTCGCTGGAAAACTTCTCGGAGAGCGAAGGCCGTGGGGCTCAACGGGAACCATGGCCTGAGCATGCTGTAATGCACACGCCCGGGCTGAGCGGCGTGTGCGTGTGATTGTAGTGATTCCACTGGACCGTGCCGGAGAGTGAATGCCTGGAGGGGCGTAACTAGGTATTCCCCCGATCTGACCAGGGTCGCACGACGGCATACGACGCCAGTGCACCAAGGAGGAACCGAGCAGAGGGACCAGGTGCTACTCCAGGACAGACCCCGGACACGGCTGTTGACCCATACAGGAACAGACTGGTAGGCTGGCACACAGACTGGTGGGTATAGGCAGGCACGACTGGTATGCAGGCAGGCGGGTATGCAGGCAGGGGGGTACAGGCAAGCACAGCTAGAGTGCAGACAGGGAGGCACTAGCAGGTAGGAACACAGGCGGGATAGGACCCAGTACACACTGGGACTCAGGAACAATACAGGCAGAGGGGTACAGGCAAGCACAGCTAGAGTGCAGACAGGGAGGCACTAGCAGGTAGGGACACTGGCGGGATAGGACCCAGTACACACTGGGACTCAGGAACAATACAGGCAGAGTGAGGCCGCCCAGAGAGGTGAGTGAGAACAGGGCAGGACAAGGCCGCCTGGAGCGGTGAGCAAGAGTAGAGCAGGACAAGGCCGCCAGGAGCGGTGAACAAAGGGTCAGAGCTGAGCGAGACTGCCGGAGCAGTGAGCAAGAGTAAAGCAGGACGAGGCCGCCTGGAGCGGTGAGCAAGAGTGGAGCAAGACTGCCGGAGCAGTGAGCAAAAGGATAAGAGCGGAGCGAGACTGCCGGAGCAGCGAGCAAAAGGGTCCGAGCGGAGCAAGGCTGCCGGAGCAGCGAGCAAAGGAGTCAGAGCAGGCTAGAACCGCAGGAGCGGTGAGCAAAGGAGTCAGAGCAGGCTAGAACCGCCGGAGCGGTGAGCAAAGGAGTCAGAGCAGGCTAGAACCGCCGGAGCGGTGAACAAAGGAGTAGGAGCAGGCTAGAACCGCCGGAGCGGTGAACAAAGGAGTAGGAGCAGGCTAGAACCGCCGGAGCGGTAAGCAAGGCAGAGCAGGGGGGACAGGGCTCTGTTCACACGGAACAGACAGGAAGAGAAAGGCAGAGCCAGATACCCACAGGATACTTGCAGTGAAGTAGCGAGTGGACCACAAACTCACAAACGGGAGTACAGAGACAACAAGCAGGAGTTAGGTACGAGTTCAGACTCTGCAGAAAAAGGAAGGGAACGGACATAGAGGCAAAACAGGTAAAGGATAGGAAAGAGTTCAGACTGGAACTGAGTGTACGGAGGAGACCGACACTGCAGCGGGATACAGGAGCGGGTCTGGGAATACGGCCCCCAGAGAGGCAGGACGAACAGGCAAGGAGCGTGTTCAGACAGGACAGACAAGATACAGGAACAGGTCTAGGTAATCGGCCCCTAGAAGGCGGGAGGAACAGGCTAGGAGCGTGTTCAGACAAGATACAGGAACGGGTCTAGGTAATCGGCCCCTAGAAGGCGGGAGGAACAGGCTAGGAGCGTGTTCAGACAGGCCTGGAAATACAGCCTCCAGGATAGGCAGACAAGAGAACACAGACAGGACTCAGTTCAGACACGGGAACTGATACCGCAAGGCAGGAGACATAGACAGGACTCAGTTCAGACACGGGAACTGATACCGCAAGGCAGGAGACATAGACAGGACTCAGTTCAGACACGGGAACTGATACCGCAAGGAAGGAGACAAAGAACGGGACCTGGCACCTTCAGAGTGCAAGCACACACTGAATGAAACACTATGCTCAGGCAGGGATAGATGGGAGCAGCTGAGCTATATACCAGGTGACAGACAGCAATAGGCTGAGGACGTACAAGGGGTGTGACCCACAGCAGGTACAAAAAGCAGGAAGTGATCGGGCGCCGCCCTTAAGCAGCAGAAACAGACACAAACAGACAGCATGGAGGGAAGCCAGAGAGACATTCTGGACTGGAGCTCAAGTGCGCGCTCTTGCACAGTGGGAGATGGACCACCATGCAAGGACGCCGCCAGGTATGTTACAGAATGATGACTTCAATGTGTTAAAAAGTCACATTGTCATAATGGTGAAGAAAAGGAGCTGTCTGAGGACATCAGAACTGCTAATATTAGCAAACACAAGACTTCTAAAGGGTATTCGGCCATCTCCAAAGACCATGGTATCCCAGTTTCAACAGTGCACAATGTTATTATGAAGTTTGCCAAGCATAGAACCATCAAGCCCCTCCCTGGACGTGGGGGAAAGAGGAAAATTGACAAGAGAGGTCTTCAAAATTTGGTGTGAATGATGGAAAAAACACCACATCAAGCATCCAATGACCTGAAGGCCATCCTGGAACATTCTGCAGACTAAACCAAGCAGAGCTTTATGGGCGAAGGCCAAGGAAGAAACCATTACTGAAGAAAACACATAAAAAGGAACAACTGATCTTTGCCAAAGAATACCTTGACAAACCACAACAGATGAAACAAAAATAGAGCTTTTTGGCAATGCAAAGCAACAGTTTATTTACAGACGGCGCAATGAAGCTTATAAGAAAAAGAACACCTTACCAACAGTTAAGCATGGTGGAGGATCCATAATGCTGTGAAGACGCTTTGCTGCGTCTGGTACTGGAGGCCTTGACCGTATCACAGAAATCATGAAATCAGAGCATTATCAACAGATTTTGGAGCAAACTGTCCTACCCAGTGTAAGAAAACTTGGTTTCAGTCAGTGACCCAAAGCACATATCCAAAAGTACACAGGAATAGTTGAAAAAGAAAAAAATGGACTGTTTTAAAATGGCCAGCAATAAGTCCTGACTAGTGATGAGCGAGCATGCTCGTTGCTCGAGATTTACGAGCATGCTCGGGCGAGCACCTATTATCTTCAGCATGCTCGGGCTTTAAGTTTTCATCGCTCCGTGAACATGATTTGTGACTGTTTGACAGCTTTAATACATGTGAGGAATGCCTGTTTTTCCAGCAGAAATGTTCACGGAGAAACGAAAACTTAAAGCCCGAGCTTTACAAACCATAATTTTTTCCCTCTGCTTGGTCTGAAAAAAATTACCCTTACTGAGTACCACATTTTTAATCTTGATTTCATTTAGTGTTTCTTAAAGCCCTAAAGTTGCCATTTGAAATGACTTTAGCTTTGTGCCGTGTCTGTGATCTTATTTTTTTCAACAACATTAAACAACTCAATGAACATCCTCCGAGCCCGGTGATTCCATAATTTTTACCAGTATATGAAGTGATGGAATCACTGAGCGGTCTAAGGATAAAAGAAAGAGAGTGTGGAAATGACTATTGCCCATAGGAGAAGGGATCCCAGTGGTACATCAAGCAGTGGATATAGAGGATATTGGTTTTTTTTTTGCCATTGACTGCTTGGATCCTGCAGTGGCACATGGTGAAACCCATGCTCATGTCAAAGCCGTGGTCAACCATTACATGGATTTTCCACCATAAATATATATCGCCTATTCACAGGATTGTTCAGAAATGTTTAGTTTTTGTGGGACCTCCATTAATGACATAAGGGTCCCAGGTTCTGTTCCTACAGTGAACGCTGTATAAAGTGGCGGAGCACTCAATTGTTCCTACATCTTTATATAGTTTGAATACAGCTGAAAACTGCATTCTTGACTGCCACTACATACTCCTATTCATTAAGAGTGAGGATGAACAAAGAGCATAGGACCCTGTCCTATTGTTTGGTGGGGTTCCAGTGATCCAACAATGCCTTTGCTAATAAAGCGCCATTAAGACACGCGATGTATCTTTCACTGAGGCAGAATCACTAAACATTTCTGCGCAAAGATGCTTCAGGTTAATGCTGGCGGTCTTTTTCCTGAAACGGTTTTGCCGTTCTTTTTGTGATGGCTGTGCTGATGGCATGTTTATTTTGTACTTAAGGCTATGTGCCCACGTTGCATTTATGAAGCAGAAAATTTCTGCTTCATTTCTGCAAGTCCTCTCCCGGAAAAACGCATGCGGAATTCCGCACGCGTTTATCGCGCATTTTTCGCACGTTTATCACGCGTTTTCCACATGCGGAATTGCCTTGCGTTTTTTATGCATTGGACAAAGGCAATTCTGCATGCGGAAACGCAAAATTAAATGACATGCTGCGGATTTTTGAACGCAGCATAAACGCTGTGGAAAAATCCGCAGCATGGGCATTGACATTGCGGAATGCCATTGGGGACCATGGGGTGCGGATATACATTCGTTTTTCAAGCGTTTACGCTGCGGAAATTCCGCAGCATATACGCATGAAAAATGCTACGTGGGCACACAGCCTTAAACTATGGCTAGCAATCAACTTCTGAAGAATGTCTATGCTACTTCTTTTACCTGCTTCACGGTTTCCGAACCCTGAAAAGATTAAAAGTAACAAGACGGAACATGTGTACTGCATTGTTGTTTTGAGATTGCGGTGCACTATGTTCATTTTGTGCAGCAGTCTTCCAGCATTTTTCTGGAGTAATCTGTCTGAAAAATAATTTAAAATATCTTCAGGATGGTTTCCCATGCATGTTTTCTTGTGTAAAGTGACTTTTTTTCTGGCAAAACATCGATGTGAAGACTAAGGCTGTGTGCCCACTATGCGTTGTTCAAGCGTTTTTGCCGTGGAATTTCTGCAGCGAAAACGCTTCAACGCTTGGTAATACGTGCCCCATGGTCCCCAATGATAATCCGCATGTGCTGTTGCCATGGTGCGGAAATTTCCGCTGTGGATTATCATTGCGGAAAAATACGCAGCATGTCCATTAATTTTGCAGACACGCAGCGTAATTGCCTCCATTGACTTGCATTGAAACGCTTCATATCCGCATCACTACATGTGCACACGCGGATATGAAGCGATTCAATGTGCAGATGGTACCCAGGTCTGGAGAAGAGGAGACTCTCATCCAGACCTGGATACCATAGAAACTATAAAAAAAAGAATTTAAAATAAAGATATACTTACCTTCCGATCTCCTCAGCAATGCGTGCGGTGTTGTTGGGCGGCTCGCGGTGGTGTGAGGACCTGACATGATGTCATTGAGTCATGTGACAGGTCACGCGACCGCTGACCTGTCACATGACTCAATGACGTCATCGCAGGTCCTTCACACCACCGGGAGACACCAGGGAGACCGGACGGAGAAGGAGACCGGGGGCCATCGGAAGGTAAGTATAATCTTTATTTTTTATTTTTCACCATTCTTATACTTTTTTTTATTAACTATTACTTGGTCACACTATATAAATCCATGCCGTGTGCATGGATTTATATTCTGTGACCAAGTTGTCAAGCACTTTCCAAGTGATGCTAAAATCGCTTGGAAAAGCGCTTGATAACCCGCATGCAGAAATGCATGTGAAGAACGCTTGACAAACGCTTCTACCTGGCACAAAAACACATGTAAAATCCGCATGCGTTTTTCCTGCCAGGGAAAAGCAGAAAAAATATGCAGCATTTCTGCATTGTGGGCACATAGCCTAAGGCTATGTGCCCACGATACAGAAATGCTCAGGATTTTTTCCTGACCATTTCTGCATCTCCCTGGCAGAAAAAAACAAATGCGGATTGTCCATGCGGATTGTACATGCGTTTTTCCTGCCAGGGACATGCGGATGTGAAGCGTTCTTCACATGCATTTCTGCATGCGGGTTTACAAGCGCTTTCCAAGCGATTTTAGCATCACTTGAAAAAGTGCTTGACAACTTGGTCACAGAATATAAATCCATGCACATGGCATGGATTTATATACTGTGACCTTAAATAATAAAAAAATAAATCTATACTTACCTTCTGATGGCCCCCGGAGTCTTGATTCGATGCGTCTCGGCTTGCCGGCAGCTCGCGGTACACTACACTGAAGGACCTGACGTCACATGACTATGACGTCAGCGCAGGTCCTTCAGTCCACCGCGATCTGCCGGCAAGCGAAGACAAGGAGACCGGGGGCCATCAGAAGGTAAATATAATATTTATTTTTTCTTTTATTCTTTTTTTACAGGTACTATGGTACCCAGGTCCGGAGGAGAGTCTCCTGTCCTCCAGACCCGGGTACCATCCACACATTGAAACGTTTTGGATTCTGCATGTACAGATCCAGTGATGCGGAATCCAAGTGTTCCAATGAAAGTCAATGATGGCGAAAACGCAGCGCTTCCGCAAAATAATTGGTAGTGCTGCGTTTTTCTCCGCAATGATAGCAGAAATTTCCGCAGTATGTGCACAGCACATGCGGATTATCATTGGGGAACATGGCAGGCCTTCTACCATGCGTTTTTTAAGCGTTTCTGTAGCGTTTTTGCCGCTGCGGAAACGCTTAAAAAACGCATTTCTACAAACAGCCTAAGTTGGTAGAAAAATATTAAAGACAATAAAAACAGTGCATTTTTTGCACACTTTTGTTGTAAAAATAAACACCATGGAGCCCAAAAATTACCAAAACAGGCTCTAGGTATGCTGTTTTTTTATGGGTTTTCCATCAGGATTCTATATAGGAAAAAATGCATAAAAAACCCTATATATGCATGAAATTCATGATGTTTTTTAGATGCAAAAAAAGCTCCAAACTCTGTGTGAATGAATCCTAAATTTGCTTAGCACTCACTGCTACACATCAATCCATTCTAAATTATGAACCATTTCATTATGTCAAATTCCTCCAGCTTCAGCCAAAATTAAGAATCAAAAGTACAGAGAAAGAAAAATGCCACAAACTACAAGCAAAAATATAATCAGATTTCATTTTTATTGTGCTGCCAAACAAATAATTAGCATTTTCTTACTTATGTACATTGTAATCCATAAATATTTTAAAATAAACTGACACTCTGGACAAATACGGTATGTTATATTTCATGGCAAATAATCGCCAGGTAAAATCAGAAACAAATGCATGTTCTACTGTGCGTTTCTCACTCATACAGATGATGACATTACAGGCTTATTACAATGAATTCAAATTTTGTTTTAACATAGGGCTAAAGTTTTCAGAAATTATTTTTGGTGTTTTTTTTGTTTATGGAGTGTGTTCTGAAACAGTAGCTGCATATAGCATTAGTGCTATGTGAATTTACATGATGTCAGTAGTTTCCAAGTCATCCATTAGCAGACTACGGACTGCAATTACAGCAGTTTGTAGTTTGTTAATAGCAACTTGTGCGCTATCTGCCAGAAATACAGTAAAGTGTAGCATATAAACCCACATAAAATTTATATGAAAGGGATAAAAGGGTGGTAAAAATGGAGAGCAGCCAAAAGTATAAAAAGAATGACTATAACATAAAAAGGCACCAAAATATTAATGTTAGTGTGTATATGAATTCACTCCCAAATTTAAGAGCGTGATAGTCCAACAATTCAGAACACCTTGAAAGATCAGAAACAGACTAAAAAGAGAAAAGCAATTCTGACCAAAAAAACAGTGTAATGTGTCAGCATGTTTTAGGTTATTTTAGATCTGACTTACAGGGGATTTTCCCTTTTACTAAATTTAGGAAAATTTTACTGCACATGGTCACATGTATTTCAAAGAGTTTTCCACTAACGCACCTTACACTCATCAGAGCCCTTTTGCCAATCAAAATCATTATATGACCTCGGGCAGCCAGGCTGCGATTCATGCCGACTATGGTTTGGCAATGACAACTTCCCTTTACATTTCTACTTATTCTGCGTTTTTCAAGTACAAGGATATCCCACTTTGGTATTTAGTCTTTGTATAAGTGTGCATACAAAGATAGCCATCAGTCACTGAAAGCACCACTCCAGCAGTTTTTTTTTATTACTGAGCTGGAGTGATGCTACTAATCTAAGTTCCCTGACCCTAGTCTTAAACTTACCAGCCGTAGTCTTCATCTTTCACCAGCGCCACACCGGTCGGTCTCCAGCAGTCTGTGACCTGCTGGATCGCTTCAGTGTTTGCTGGGCGAGCCGAAAGTCACAACTCAATGTAAGTCTATGAGAGCCAGAACAAGGAACTCGTAGACTTACATTGAGAGCTTGTGACCGTTACCTCTGAGTTCCGGAGCTGAATATGGCAGCTGGTAAGTATAATACTAGGGGCAGGGTACTTACATTAGTAGCACCACTCCAGCACTGAAATAAAAAAAATGCTGCAGCGGTGCTTGATTAGGACCTCCAGTGGACTGAAAAATCTCAGAATGATCAAAGATATAAATAAATAAACACAGGTTAAGCTGAATTCCCCCCCACAAAATTCTATATCAATCTGCTCAGCTCCCCCTGCTCTATATCATGCTGCCTGAAGATTGGACTGCATTTTCAATGAGACAGGTTCTTTCAATTTTAGGAACAATAAAAAAAAAAAGATTTATTGTTTTTAAATCATATGTTCCTCCATCTTTTCAACATTTGGATAAGGGTAAAATCATTTGTATTTCATAAAAATCTCAGTCATTTTAAATTCAAGTATCATTTTTATAACCATGTGGCTCTATATACGCCCGAATATTCTTGTGATCACTGTACATTCAAGTAAAAGGTTTGTCATTTTGGCAATTTTATTCTCAAGTTATTATGTATGTTACTGATAAGTAAAGGAGAAAATAACTAACATCTGATAAAATTAGGGTATAAAATAGCAAAATAGAACTCCATAAAGACTATTTACATAATGCCACAGTGCAGCAGCCCATAGTGTACAATGCTCCTGTTAAGGCGCCCATACACTATTAATCGCTGCTGGCCTAATGGTCGCTTAGCTGACAGTGGAAACTAGTGAGCATGTATGTGGGATAATCAGGAGGAATTGCCGAGTTTGCTTTTGTGTTCTCAACATAAAGGGGAACAAGTCACTGCCGGACACCACTTGTGTCATGGGAAGAATAAAATACAGAATTCTGCAGTAAGGTTTGTTAATTGTTCTAATACATTCTGAAAACATATCGTAAAATTAGACTATTAACCTACAATAACACATGAGTCACTATGTCTGTCTTCTGACACTAACCAGGCTGCACATCCCTTTCAGTTACCTGTGCTTATTTTGGCAGTTAACACTATCCTGGCTGCTATGGAACAGTCAGCATTGTGGCTTAATACTAATAAATCACTTACTAAGATATACATAATAAATATATTGCTAAGAGTATCCATAAACCTGGCTTTAAACACTGCAGCATTAATTCACTTTAAAAAGGAGTCCTTGGTTATAGCACTCAATGGAGCTCTTATATACTCCATTTATATTTCTATAATTTATTAGATATTTTGTAAGTGAAAGTATATATGGCATTTCCAGCTGTATACTCACACACAATAACACTGGCCAATGGTACCCTTGGTGAAACCAGAATAAAATGCATACATATAAATATTAGAGTAATGACAGGTAGGCATGGGCATTATATTGCAGTATAGAACAGCAGGGATAAGAGAATGGTCCTGAGAATAGTGCAGCCCTGGTGAGGACAGACACTTCAGAAGAAATGTCATCTCTCAAAGTGATTTCGTGTGCATTATATTCATCTCATTTGGCACTAAATCTGGCTTCTGTCTCCATCTCTCCAGTACTGATCTGTCTGCATTTCAGTAAGCCGGGATAAGGTGCGCTGAAATGCAAAAACTTCCTCTTCGCCTGTAAACATGGACAGTCCTCCTGATGAATCCTAAGGAAAGATGGAAACATTTGTTAGCTTTCTGTACAGTATATAGAAGACGATCAGTCACTCAAGTCTTATCAGTCCTACAGACCTAACGGGTAAGATGATCAACTGTTCTGCCAACATCTGTCACCCCTAGTATTTCCCAATAATATGCTATCTATTCAGAAAAATGCAAGTCTATCTCTACAGTACATTCTCTGCACTTGGGGAACCTGTGCGCTTCCTGTCCACTCATCTTTTCATTGTAGTTTTTAACCACTTACAGACATTGACGTACTGAGTCCTTGTGTATTGTGCATGCTCAGCTGAGCCTGCATTATTCTCGGCAGATGATTGCAGTGTTACACAGATGGCATCTGTCTCTAACAGCAGAGAGAAAAGCGGAGTTCTGCTTGTTGATTTTAACCCCTTAAATGCTTCTTATAATCTCTGACAAGTTCATTCAAAGCATGTTGTCCTGGGGAATGTGCCATTTTATGCACCCACTAGCTCCCCACGCGCAATTGCGGGGCTGCGATGGGTTTCCATAGAAGCTGTGGGCGTGCTGAAGACTCCCTTGGCTTCCATGACAGTGCTTGTTGATTTTAACCCCTTAAATGCTTCTGTCAATCTCTGACATGGTCATTCAAAGCATGTTGTCCAGGAGGATGTGCCATTTTATGCACCCATTGAGCCCCCCCCACACATTTGCAGGGTGCCAATGGGTTTCCATGGAAGCTGAGGGCCTGCTAAAGTCCCCCTTGGATTCCATGACAGTGCTCCTGTGAAAACCACAGACTTCATACGGGACTGGGATTTTTACTATACACTGTGTTCCAAATTATTATGCAAATAATATTTTCTCAGATTTTCCCAAATTACCTATATGAATTGCAGTCATTGTAATTTTCCAGTCAAATAACTATTAGAGTACAACTGAAAGGTTTTTGTACAAACTGCCTATGATAACAGTATATTTTAAAAAAAATAAAAAACTCAAACTGCACTCAAAATGCATGTTCCAAATTATTATGCACAGCAGAGTTTTCAACCTTTTCATTTTAATAAAGAACAAAAAAAATGGTCATTTTTGAAATTATAAGCATTAGCAGGTTATTACAAACTGAAATCAAACAGTTTTCAACTCAAAACTTTATTCTAGGTGATGTTACATTTGCACATAGGACCGCTTGTTCGAAAGGAGCTTCTGAACTCTCTCGTCCATTGAATTTGTCAGGTTTTGGATGGTTTCTGCTTTAATTGTTTTGCATGAGGACAGAATACCCTCCCAGAGCTGTTGCTTAGATGTGAACTGCCTCCCGCCATCATAGAGACTCCTTTTGATGATGCTCCAGAGGTTCTCAATGGGGTTGAGGTCAGGGGAGCATGGGTGCCACACTATAAGTTTGTCCCCTTTTATGCCCATAGCAGCCAGAGATGCAGATGTGTTATGTGCAGCATGAGACAGGGCATTATCATGCATGAAAATGATCTTGCTGCGGAATGCACGGTTCTTCTTCTTGAACCATGGAAGGAAGTGCTGTTTAAGAAACTCAACATACATTATGGAGTTCATCTGCATTTTGAGTGCAGTTTGAGTTTTTTATTTTTTTAAAAATATACTGTTATCATAGGCAGTTTCAATTGTACTCTAATAGTTATTTGACTGGAAAATTACAATGACTGCAATTCATATAGGTAATTTGGGAAAATCTGAGAAAATATTATTTGCATAATAATTTGGAACACAGTGTATACTGCAATACTATGGCATAAGTGTATAGTAAACACAAAAAAATAAAGTATTTAAAAAAAATACAATGAGCAATGAGATTTTTCAGAACCCATGACAGCACCATGGAGAGAGGGGATACCCCCTTCAATGACAAGAAACTTAGAGGATAAAAAGGCGGTACCTCTCCCACACATCAGTTGGATTACAGAGCACGAGAAGACCTCCAATGGTTATTTACAACAGCTTTAAATATCAACACTACATATTCTCTAAAAGCACTAAATGACCTTATACCAGAAATGAAAAAAGTGCTCACCCATACAAGTGACATGTTGGGAGGGAATATAAAGGTGCTGTCATGGGTTCTGAAAAATACCATTACCGGTAAGTAACTACGACTTTTTCTCTCACCCATGACAGCACCACGGAGAGAATTACAGAGAATAAGTGTTCAGGTTGGGACCACAGCCTGCAGAACCTTTCTCCCAAAGGTGAGATTAGTAAAGGAAGTCAGATCCAGACTATAGTGTCTATAGAAAGTAGATGGAGAGGACCATGTCACTGCCTGTCACGGGTGTGTCGCCACGAAGATCGTCACGATTACACAGCCTGACTTCTCGCAGCTGACTTTTTGGTGCTGATTAGGATGAAGGAGGGGGATGAGTGGAAGACGGCGTTTAACACTCCGGAGGGGCATTATGAGAACCTTGTCATGCCATTCGGTCTGACTAATGCCCCGGCGGTGTTCCAACACTTTGTTAATGACATTTTTCGCCGCCTGGTGGGACAGTTTGTTGTCATATATCTGGATGATATCTTAATTTACTCGCCGGATCTGGTGTCTCATCAGGAGCACGTTAGGCAGGTGTTACAGATCTTGCGGGATAATAAACTGTATGCCAAATGGGAAAAGTGTGTGTTCGCCGTACAGGAACTCCAGTTTTTAGGCTTCCTGGTTTCAGCGTCCGGTTTTCGTATGGACCCTGGGAAAGTGCGGGCAGTTCTTGAGTGGGATCGGCCAGAGAATCTTAAGGCACTACAACGTTTCCTGGGGTTTGCTAATTATTACCGGAAGTTCATTCGTAATTTCTCGTCCATGGTTAAGCCTCTCACAGACATGACTAAAAAGGGGACGGATTTTTCTAGGTGGTCTGTCAAGGCTTGTCAAGCATTCTCCTCCTTGAAAAAATGTTTTGCCTCGGCACCCATACTCATTCAACCTGATGCATCACAGCCATTCATTGTAGAGGTAGACGCTTCCGAGGTAGGGGTGGGAGCAGTATTGTCACAAGGTTCGTCCCCTGGTAAGTGGCATCCGTGCGCCTTTTTCTCTAAAAAATTGTCGTCTGCTGAGAGGAATTACGATGTCGGCAATAGGGAACTCTTGGCCATTAAGTTAGCTTTTGAGGAGTGGCGACATTTTTTGGAGGGGGCAGTCCATCCGGTCACCGTCATCACCGATCACAAGAACCTGCTATATCTGGAGTCCGCGAAACGTCTGAATCCCAGACAAGCTAGGTGGTCATTGTTTTTTACCAGGTTTAATTTTGTCGTTACATATCGTCCTGGGTCAAAAAATGTAAAGGCGGATGCCTTATCTCGTAGTTTCCCTGGGGCCGGGAATACGGACGACCCGATTCCTATCCTTCAGGAGGGGGTGGTGGTTTCGGCAGTATGCTCTGAGCTGGAGGAGGAGGTATTGGAGGCTCAGGGGGACGCCCCTGTTGGACCTCCGGGGAGACTGTTTGTTCCAGATCAGTTGCGACAAAAGGTGATCGAGGCACACCATAACTCAGTTTTTGCAGGACACCCGGGGAGTAGAGCAACTGTGGATCTCCTCTCGCGTCGGTTTTGGTGGCCTAACTTACATAAGGAGGTGGTAACTTTTGTCGCGTCCTGTGGGGTTTGTGCGCGCTCTAAGACCTCACATACCCGTCCGTCTGGGGCCCTCTTACCTTTGAAGATCCCGGAGCGTCCTTGGACTCATCTGTCTATGGACTTTATTACGGACCTCCCTCCATCTTCGGGTAAAACGGTCATACTCGTTGTAGTGGACAGGTTCAGCAAGATGGCACATTTTATCGCTCTTCCGGCTCTCCCTAATGCTAAAACTCTTGCGCAGGTGTTCATTGGGGAGATTGTGAGGCTTCACGGGGTACCCTCCGAGGTGGTGTCTGATCGGGGGTCTCAGTTTGTGTCCAAGTTCTGGAAGGCGTTTTGTGCACGGCGGGGGATGCATTTGTCGTTCTCATCGGCTTTTCATCCTCAGACCAATGGTCAGACGGAACGTATGAACCAGAGCTTGGAGACATATCTCCGGTGTTTTGTGTCAGAGAACCAGGAGGACTGGGCTTCTTTCTTACCTCTGGCAGAGTTTTCTCTTAATAATAGGCGGAGCGAGTCCACTGGTAAGTCCCCGTTTTTTGGGGCATATGGTTTTCACCCCCAGTTTTGTACTTTCAGTAGGGGGGGCTCTTCGGGGGTTCCTGAGGAGGAACGATTTTCCTCATCACTCGCTTCAGTATGGAGAGGGGTGCTGAAGAATCTGAATACTATGGGGAACCGATACAAACGTATGGCTGATAGGAGGAGAGTGTCTGGTCCGGACCTAAGTGTGAACGATCGGGTATGGTTGTCTACCAGGAATATAAAACTTAAGGTTCCCTCCTGGAAACTTGGTCCCAGGTTCATCGGGCCGTACAGAATCAGTTCTATTATTAATCCGGTGGCATTCCGTCTTGACCTCCCCCCTACGTTTAAAATTCACAACGTGTTCCACAGATCGTTGCTTAAGAGGTATGTGGCGCCGGTGGTACCGTCACCTTTACCTCCCCCTCCAGTGGTGGTCAAGGGTAACTTGGAGTTCCAGGTATCGAGGGTCATCGATTCACGCTTTAATCGCCGGTCCCTTCAGTACCTGGTTCATTGGAAAGGGTATGGTCCTGAGGAGAGGATGTGGGTTCCTGCGTCGGATATTAACGCAGACCGATTAGTTCGGGCCTTCCACACGACTCACCCGGATAAACCTGGCCCTGAGGGTCCGGAGGCCCCTCGTAGAAGGGGGGGTACTGTCACGGGTGTGTCGCCACGAAGATCGTCACGATTACACAGCCTGACTTCTCGCAGCTGACTTTTTGGTGCTTTGTGTTTTTCGGCAGTGAGGGAGTTAATTCTCTCTCTCTCTGTGCTAGACGAGGTCCAGCCTCGCCCAGCTGCAATCAATGCTGCTGTAGTGAGACTCCTTCAAATGCCTGCTGGTCTGTTAGGGAAGTGTCGGTGAAAGCATTTCATGCAGACTAACAGAGCGGATCGTGGTATTTGGAGTTTCAGAGATAAGTGTATTTGGAGTGTTTTTTCCCTTCCTCGCTTTATCATTTATCTCCTTTCCCGTTGGTGTTCCCTCTGTTGTAGTTGTGTAGTTTTTGTATGCAAGGTGGTTTTGGTTTTTCCCTTGTACTGTCTCGTTCGTCTAAGTACTGTGTGTGGGCATATTATTACTTGTCCCCTTTTGTTGTGATCGGGGTCCTTCTCAGGACTAGATTACTTAGGTGCAGGGATCCTCAGGAGGTAGGGGTTACGCTGGCGGCCTGGACCTCTGTACCTTTAACAGTACCTCCAGGTTGAGGGATTAGTCAGGGCCCCAGCTTAGGGTCAGCTTAGGCCCCCTACCTCCAGTATACAGAGACAGCGTGACACTGCCTTACAAATTTGCTCAATGGTCACATCAGACCTCTTCGTCCAGGAGGTTGCCACGGCTCTTGTGGGGTTAGCCTTTAACCCTTTTAGAACAACACTACCACTCCCAGAAAAAAATAAAATGATGGCCTCCCTAATCCATCTAGCCAACGTACACTTCGATGCTTTAAGCCCTTTCCTAGGCTCCTGAAACAAAAAATGATCCCACCTACTGTATCCTCACCCATTCCTTTTAGACTGTGAGCCCTCGCGGGCAAGGTCCTCGCTCCTCCTGTACCAGTCGCCATCACGTTTTGTTCAAGATTATTGTAATTGTTTTTGTATGTATACCCTTTTTCACATGTAATGCGCCATGGAATAAAAGGCGCTATAACAATAAATAATAATAATCTATCCTTTCTCCAAACCTTTGTAACTGACAAGTATCTAAATCAGACATCTCCTGATGTCTAGTCTATGAAGTTTTTTTCTTTGAGATTATTGGGACTGGCGCAAAAAGATAGAAGAACTACTTCTTGAGACTTATGGAACCTAGAAGCCACCTTAGGAAGATAGTCGTTTTAAAGCCTGGCCTATCTTCAAGGATTAAATAGCACAATACCCACTGACGTAGAGTCTTGCATACAAAAGGAGTATAGACAAAAAGATAAAACAGTAAATATTATATTTCAAATTATTAAAAACCAAAAAAAGTGTATATAGAATAAAATAAGGAGGATAGTTCAGGCCGCAGGAATAGTAGACACCAAGCCTGTGTTGTGTATCTTTAAAGTGATGAACACTGCATTAAAGACATGCCAAAAAACATGCCTACAGCGCCGTGATTAATAAGACATTCTAAAGAAATAAAAATCCTTGAACAAAGTACTAATAATCATTAAATAATATAAAGATCCTTCAAAAATACTACTGATCATATGAATATGTATCCAGAGAATGTATCAACAACATAATTCCAACAATGCATGAATCTATCACAAATCCATTGGTAGTCACATAGGCATATGTAGAGGCAAGTGCAAAGAGAGTAAAAAGGGAGGACCGTGACTGCCACCAGTGTTCTTATTCTTAATGAAAATAGGGAAAGGTTCTTCACCTAGACTGAGCTTATACAGAGGAATATGCCAACATAATTACATGATTGATAAATGTCATATGATATGTTCTAAACAAGTAAAGTGCAAATGCAGACAGTTGTCACCGGCTAAATATAAAGTGCAAATGCAAAGAGGTAGATTGACAAAATTAACAGTATACGTAGCCAAGAATGATTTGAAGGATAAAGCGCCAAGTGCAGTAGAATATTACTGACATGGATGGAATGAAATGCAGGTATAATGAAAATGCAGAGAAGTAAAAGAAGGATTTCAAAGTGCAAGCAGCTGGGTCTAAACACATGTAAACCTAAATAGGGAGAGCAGCAACACTTACACATGTACAGGGAAGGAGGCGTATCCTTGGAAGAAGCGTGGCGAAACGGCGTCACACTTTACTTTTTTATTACATATCATATGACATTTATCAATCATCTAATTATGTTGGCATATTCCTCTGTATAAGCTCAGTCTATGTGAAGAACCTTTCCCTATTTTCATTAAGAATAAGAACACTGGTGGCAGTCACGGTCCTCCCTTTTTTCTCTCTTTGCACTTGCCTCTACATATGCCTATGTGACTACCAATGGATTTGTGATAGATTCATACATTGTTGGAATTATGTTGTTGATACATTCTCTGAATACATATTCATATGATCAGTAGTATTTTTGAAGGATCTTTATATTATTTAATGATTATTAGTACTTTGTTCAAGGATTTTTATTTCTTTAGAATGTCTTATTAATCACGGCGCGGGAAGCATGTTTTTTAGCATGTCTTTAACCCCTTTACCCCCCAAGGTGGTTTCACGTTAATGACCAGGCCAATTTTTACAATTCTGACCACCGTCACTTTATGAGGTAATTACTCTGGAACGCTTCAACGGATCCCCCTGATTCTGAGACTGTTTTTTTCGTGACATATTGTACTTCATGATAGTGGTAAAATTTCTTTTATATCACTTGCGTTTATTTTTTTTTTAAAAATGGAAATTTGACAAAAAATTAGAAAATTTAGCAATTTTCAAAATTTGACTTTTTATGCCCTTAAATCAGAGAGATATGTCACACAAAATAGTTAATGAATAACATTTCCCACATGTCTACTTTACATCAGCACAATTTTTGAACCAATTTTTTTTTATTAGGGAGCTATAAGGGTTAAAAGTTGACCAGCGATTTCTCATTTTTCCAACTAAATTTACAAACCCATTTTTTTTAGGGACCGCATCACATTTGAAGTGACTTTGAGGGGCCTTTATGACCTTTATGACAGAAAATACCCAAAAGTGACACCATTCTAAAAACTGCAACCCTCAAGGTGCTCAAAACCACATTCAAGAACTTTATTAACCCTTCAGGTGCTTCACAGGAGTTTTTGGAATGTGGAAGAAAAAAATGAACATTTAACTTTTTTCACAACAATGTTACTTTAGACCCAATTTCGCAGGGGTAACAGGAGAAATTGCACCATGCAATTTGTTGTGCAATTCCTCCGGGGCACGCCGATACCGCATATGTGGGGGAAAACCACTGTTTGGGTGCACGGCAGGGCTCAGAAGGGAAGGAGCGCCATTTGACTTTTTGAATGTAAAATTTGCTTGAATAATTAGCGGATGCCATGTTGAGTTTGGAGAGCCCCTGATGTGGGGGGGTTTCCACTATTTAAGCACAAGTGACACCATTTTGAAAACTAGACCCCTCAGGGAACTTATCTAGATGTGTGGTGAGCACCTTGAACCCCCAAGTGCTTTACAGAAGGTTATAACATGGAGCTGTGAAAATAAAAAAATCAAACTTTTTTTGCTTCGTTTTTTTTTTTACCGTGTTCACTAAAGGGGTTAACTAGTGGGACAGTTTTATAGGACAGGTCGTTCCGGATGCGGCGATACCAAATATGTGTACTTTTATTTTTTTTTTTTTTTTTTTTTTTTTTAATAATATTTATTGGTGGGGGTACATTATATTTTAAACTTTTGGTGGATTTTTTTTTTTTAATTTTTAAATATTTTTTCAATATTTTAATTTTATTTTAATTTTTTAACACTTTTTATACTGTTATTCTTTGTCCCACTATGGGACTTTCACTTTTTTTATTCTGATCGCCTGCATAGCATAGGGATGGAGCACCATCCCTGTGCTATACAGGCTGTCAGCGCTGCAGAGACAGAGCACTGATCATGACCAAAGTATCTTCCTGCTGTCTGGTGACCCGGATATTGTCATGACGACATCGATCGTCATGGCAACATCCGGGAAGATGCGACAGACAGCGCTGGAGGCCGGCAGGAGAGGTGAGTATCGCGATCACCTCCCCTTGCCACCGCAATGTTGCGATCGGCTTAAATTTAGATTTTTAGGAACAAAACAGTAACAATGCAGTGACATGACAAGAATCTGCATAACTAATCGTATGCTAAATAGTTCCAAGTCAAATTTATGTATGAAATTGCCAAGAAGTTTGTCTATAAAATGGTGGTAGTCTCATGTTTAAAGCTGTAGTGGATGGTGAGATATAAAACCTGAAAGTCAAAAGTTGAAAACATTGTTACGCTTTTGCTTGTCAGTGTAAAACAGTCCGGAAAAAGTACCTTTATGGTTGACCTTATGGACTCCATCTTGAATGTTTGAGCTTTAAGGAATCTGTTCAGGTCTCTAAAGTTGATTATTGTTCTGAAAGTTCCATCTGGTTTTCTTATCAGAAAGAGAGGAGAATAAAACCCTTCCATCTCTTCCTGTATAGTGACCTCTAAAAGGACGGATTTTTTTTTACCAGATCCAGGATCTCCGATTCCAAGGTTAGCTGTTCCTTCGGGGAAGCCTGTGGGGAAGTCAGAATAAACTTCTGGGGAGGAACTATCTGAAACTCTGGCCTTAGGACAAATCTGACCAGGTTAGGAATCCAGCTGCTTGAGATTTTTTCCCAAGGGAAAAAAAGAGGAAGACCCTTCCCCCAACCTGGGGACGGGAGTCACTGGGAGAATTTCTTTCCGTCATGGGAGGGACCTGGAAACATTAAACTTCTTTCTTCCTCCAGTCATCCCATCTCTCCTGCTCTCTGGGAAATCTTCTCGGTTTAAACCTTCTTTTCTGAAAATATCTTCTATAAACTGGGATGGATAAATTAGGGAATCCTTTTTTGCCGTCTCCTGCTTTTTCCAAAATGTCGTCAAAGACTGGGCCAAATAGATATTCTCCTTCACATGGGATAGACCATAGCTTTGACTTAGCTTGAATATCCCCTGGCCAGCATTTGAACCAGAGAGCCCTACGGCCGCATTAGAAACAGCTGCTGATCTAGCTGCCAGCCTTGCTAAATCCGCTCAAGAATATGAAGGAAACACCGCTGCACCCCCCATTAACAGAATTGTGGCTAAAATATTGCCCCTAGCCACCTTATGCTTCATCTGTCCCTCCAATGGATCTAACCAAACCATTAAAGACGTAGCAGTACATATCGCTGAGATGCTGCAACCGAGGATTCCCAAGTACCTTTAAGAACGCTATCTGCCTTTCTATTCAGGGGATCCTTTAGCATCCCCATATCCTCAAAAGGTAGAGCAAATCTTTAGGATGCCTTTAAGACAGCTAAATACAATTTTGGGGATTTATTCCAGGATGATGATGAGGCCTCATCAAAGGGATACTTTCTCTTAAATGATGAAGGAAAGGACCCCTCTTCTTGTTTTTTTCCATTCCCTCCCAGGGCCTGGATCCTTTCGTTAAAAGGAAAAGTTCAACGCTTCCTTTGTTCTATGCCACCAAACATGATATCCTTGACTGACTTTTGTTTCAACAATACACATCATGGACCTAACCGCTTTCACCAGTTTATCTGCATTCTCAAGAAATGCTGCCCCCCAGTACCGTTAGGAGGATGAAAAAGATGAAGAAGAAGAGGAGGATCCCAAAGACCTTCTGATTTATCAGATTTGTCAGACTCGGGTGATGATCTCCTAGGCTTTCCGTCTTTCCTACCCTTCCCCCACCATGAGATAGGGATTTCAGGGAATTCTTGATTTCCGACCTAATGATGGATCTTAATTCAGAGGTGCAGTTAGGGGATTCTTCACAAACAGTCTATTCAATAGTGGATTGACAAAGACTTTTCTGCCAAGAACTTACCAACCCTTCTTTAGACAGTGCACATTCCTTGTGTTTAGACTTCATTATACACTTCCTAGGTTTTCCCTGACATTAAAATGACAAGAGAAGCCCCATTACAAAGTGAACTTTCACGAAGATCACTTACCACTCCGAATCTATCAAGGGTACCGGATACAGTGGAGGATTCATATCGCCAGACAGATCTCCTCTGGAGGCTGTGGCTTCATCCATTATATTAAGATCCACGTTACTGGAGCTGTGCCTCTGCTGACTGGTCCTGCTGTTACTTCAGGCGCCACTTTTTCCATTGGAGCGACTGCCACTGTCACGACGCTCCACATGCTCCTGCTGGGGCTCCCATTGCTGCTGTTGTGTCTGCTCCATTACCACTGGAAGGACAGCCGGAGCAAATAACCCACTCTGCTGGCGGTCTAACCGCATTTTAAATGTGGGACCTGAAAGAAACAGCCCTGTCTCTCCGCTGGTGCTACTTCTGGGCCCCACCTCAGAAGTGAAAAAAACACCTCTGGGTCAAATGTCACAGTCGCGCTAGCCATCAGGGAACGCGCCCTGCGCACCTTGAGAAGCGCAGGAGCCGGCTGACCACACAGCATGGCGTTGCTGCTCGAGCCTACATGCAAGTCAAGTCCCCCTGGACCCACTATGGCGCTTCCAGGACCCCTGTACTGGACACAGCAGGGACGGGGCCGCTGCCTGAATAGACCAGCCAGGCCTGGGTAAATCTTCTTTTCTTCATAGAGTACTGCTGAATCCAGACGAAGGTTCCCCCATCAAGGATAGGAAACCAACTGTGTGGGTGAGGTTCCGCAATTTTATCCTGTAGATCTCCTGTCCTTTTAAGGGTGGATCCCCGCTCTCTGTGGTGCTGTCATGAGTGAGAGAAAAAAATATAAAAATTTGAATCACACTCAAATCAGAAGTCGGAAGAGGTGCTGGATATTCCAGCCTACAGGAGGCAGTTCGCAGAACTCCCTTCAGCAGTCATGGTCTCCAGAATTGGCCACTGGACAAGGGTCCTGCAAACTGATAAGTTCATCTCTAACTACAATATAGTATAGCTTGAACTAATTTATCCTCAGTTTATTTGAGGCATGAGTACAAAAAGAGGAGAGTCTGTTTAGTATAGGGTGCCATCTAAAAGATGTCACATTGTCATTGGTATATGGGCTCACATACTTTGATCAAATGTGTGCAAAGTACCTCACATTTTGCATATTTAGCAATAGTGGAATTCATGTTTGAAGAGTGCTGTTGCATGATGTGTTCTATATAAACACATTTGTGTTGCAGCCACAGTGTACTTGCACCTGTATATTCACTTAATATTTTAAATAGTGCTGACATAAGGAGGTATGGCAGTTTCCATTCTGGTTGTGCACCCTATTCACCCATTTGTCCAAGACCGTTTTAAATCAGAACAAATTATAGCTGGATCTTATTAATCCCCAGATCATTTGACGTAAAAAGAGAGGAAAGTCTGTTTAGTGGACAGATCTAATCGAGGTTGTTTTGTTCCTGGCAAATGGGTTTACACACTTTGATCAAAGTGTTGCATAGACATAAGCTTGTCTGTACATCCTATCCAAATCAGCAGGAAAGTGTTGCAACGTTTGCAGTAGGAGAAATCATCACAATACACATTATGTTATATTATAAATTAACAACTATAACAGCCCAGCATAAATGAAGCAACATTAGTAGTGGATATTGCTTAGTGACCAAATACCTGAGTAATTTCCAGGTCATCCAGGAGTATTCTAGACTCTACATCCACAGAATCTTTTAGCTTTTGCATAAACAAGCTTTGCAAAGGTGTTTCTGCAGAGCAAACAACACGCACCTTAAAAAAAATATATTCCATTAGTAATTTTGGATCCATTTTTACTAATTTTATTGAAAATTTTCCAAGTGAACTACATCTTTTTAATATCACAATTAAACCCAGGACATGATAAATGGAAAGAATTGGATTGCTGGACTGCTGAAGGGGTATGTTAAAAAGGGCTCATAGCCGTGAAAGCATTAGAAGCATTACTTCTAGGACAGAACATGATGGAACATGTTTTTAGCTTCCTAACAGTCTGTTCACAATGTGCTGAAAGTGTCCATAGGCTTTAACAGGACTAACATTTGCACAGGTACTGTCCCTTTGGCAAAAATTGGGGTGTGTAATGCAGCGGCTTGCTTGGCATTACTGTAATGGTCCAGGATGTGTTTTGGGCTGACCATGTACCTCCCCCTCAGGTGACTGGTCACATGACTGTGACATAGCACAGGTCCTGTGCACACAGAATGTCTGATCACATGACTATGACATCAGCACAGGTCCTGTGGGTGTGTACTACAGGATATATAAACCCTGGTAGTCTTGAGACAGGGTGTGTAAGGCGTGAGGCCTGTTCCTGTGTGGGACACCGCTATAGTGTGAAGCCTGGTGAAGCCTGAAAGGCGGAGGCTGGATCCTTAGCTGTGTAAGCCATCCCAGTAGCCTTGGAGGGCCAGAGGCTTGGAAGGCAAGAGCCTGAAAGGCAGAGGCTGGATGTTGGCTGTGTAAGCATACCAGTAGCCTTGGATGGTACGAGGGCTGGAGACTCCCATCTGGGAAGCCGTAAAGCCACAGTGGTGGCAGAATAAACCTGAAGCAGCTAAAACCCGCCAAAGGTAAAAACACTGTGTTATATGGACATTTATGTTGTTGACTAGCTGAGGGCTGTAACTGGAGCCAAGTGGACGTGACTGTCGCTGGAAAGGCTCCCGAATGTTATGTGTGTAATATGCCGGTGAGCCACTAAGATGGACTGTGTGATAAGCAGTTATGAAGTGCAATAAACTGCTGAAGTGTGAAAACTGAAAGACGTGGCTGGCGTGCTTTAATTGACCCGATGCAGCGAGTATCCCCCAGTATGATGACTAGCGCTGCCTTACAGGTGGTATTGTTTGGCTATTTTTTCACTTTAATGAAAACACAACTACAGAAATGGCTAAACATTAGACAGTCTATAATGGCATAAAAACAAGGCTGTGTAGGGAACAAAGGCAGAAATTGTTAAATTGATACAGTAAAAGGCAAAGCATGACCAATTCTCATACTGCATTACAAATGGTACTTTTTCCATGGTGCATGTGACGCGTGTTGGCATTTTATGCACTTGGTTATGTAAGCATATCCAATCACTATGACAATCAATGTATGTATTATTCAGTGCTTTATAAATAGATGCTGCTTTAAAATTCCATTTTGTTATGTTTTCTTTGTCAGGAGCAAGGTTAAATGACATTTCAACATCAGTACTATTTCAGGAAAAGCAACATCTCATAGGAATCAGAGTGCAATTACGATAATGAAAATAAAGGACACCGAGGCAGGCGGTAAAAGTTTCTAACTTCACACAGTGGCAGCCATGTGTTGCCATAAGTTACACGGAACATTACTACCGAAATAAGAAAACTGCTCATAACATGTACAGATACGTTCATAGGATATTATATGCTTGTGTTAGGGTACAAGCTATGTGAGTGACACCCATGATACAACGATTAGAATTATCCTAGAAAGAGGAGAAAAGGGGAACATGCTTCATAGGGCAAGTGCTAAGGCAATTGGATATTAACTCTCGCCTTTGTGTAGAACGCAACACCTGTGTAAGCCTGATAGCAGTATGCCTTAGCTGGATCCAGCCTGGCCCATCAGTGGAAGTATGATTTGTGGAGCAGAAAAGGTAGCGTATAGCATGCCGCCCCATTATATTAGATGAATATTCAGTACTACAACTTTTTAGAATAGTAGTACTTTATTAAATTGATAACAGGTCTACTTGTTTCTATCTAATCATTTGATGATAAATGGTCCTGATGAAGGGATCAGCACAATCCTGTAGTTCTGAATATTCATCTAATAGATAGCGGGGCATGCAGAACCCTACATTTTTATCTCCACAAATCACATGATACAAGCAATAATATTCAGGCAATTCCTGGTCAATAATAAACTATACAAAGACACACAAATATAATTATACATATACACATATGTGCTGAAATGTGTGTGTATATTAACCTATCCCCCAGTAGTAAGTCACCAGCATCCTTACAATGAGGTTCCGGGGAATCTTTGTTGCGAAACATCAGTACAACAAGCAAACTCTATATGATCTTCTATATGAACCATTTGTACATGGGTGCCTACACACCAACATGGGGTGGCCAATTTATCTTTAAATAATGGGAATATCAGGAGAAGGAGAACCTGTAAACCTTTACATTAGTAAGTGCCACATAATCATGTCCCCACACATTTGTTAAAGATAAAGTGGTCACCCCCTTTAATTTTCTAACACCAGAAAACATCAGTAATCAATCTTTACCTTATGATCATAGAAGGCATCTATAAGAGTAATGAATCTGCGAGCCTGAGAACGCTTCGTCATATTGAACTGCGGGATTTGCCGAATAAAAACCGTGTCAAATTTCTTGCACATCTCCAGGTAATCACTGGCGCCCAGAGGCTACGGTGTAAAAAGAAGCAAGTCACCAATTGGCTTAGGACTATTTTCACATACAGTGTTCATTTAAAACAGTGTTTCCCAAACCCTGTCTTCACGGCCCCCAACACATGTTTTCAGGATTTCTTTAGTATTGCACAGGTGAGGGAACATGTTGCAGCTTCTGATGACCTAATAATAATTCCATCACCTGGGCAATACTAAGGAAATCCTGAAAACATGACGTGTGGGGGCCGTGAGGACTGGAGATTAGGACACACTGATTTAAAATCTCCAGTTTCTAATAAGAAATAATTCCAAGAATACCTTGTCACATCGATAACACAGCTTAAAAAAATCAGATGTGCCATTGGAAGTTCCCGGGCCAAGGGCAAGACGCTCTATACTTTACTGCAGAGGAGTACACATTTTACTGTATGTGATAACATCATACTAAATATTTTCTACATACAGTACAGCACAATGTACAATTATGCCTTCATAACTCCATGAATATGGGCTTTGTATCAAAGTATACTTTAACGTAATTCTGTAATCATGTTACAGAGAAAAAAAAACAGTTCTATCCAACTACTGTAGTCTAATCATGGTCATTAATTTAGTGTAGTACATTCTGTAAACTCCCTCGTCCTTTACGTTGGGTGATGAAAGGAGTGGACAGGGAAAAGAAGATGGGCGAAGGATTCTTTAGCTTTCATCCAGTAGATCCATGGACAGAATGGGGAAATGTGTACTTGTTCTTTGCTTTGTAACTAATGCCCCTGACGTTGATGAATCCAACTCTTTCCAGCGATCACCGCTGGAGTACATACATTCTTATGATGTTTGTTTTTCATCTTGTGGCAATTATCACATTCCACAATCTCCATGTTAGCAATTAAAAAGAAGTAGCATAATCCTTAATGCATCTGCTTACATTAATTATGTCTCAATACATAAACAATTAAGACTTTCTGTATTCTATTACACTGCAGCACACTCCAACCGTCTGAACCATCTAGGGTGGAAGAGAACACAGAAAATACCTATCATCACAAACTGGGATTGGAATGATAAGTGTCTTTACACATTTACCTATAGGGTTATGTAATATCATTGTAATGCCTTGGTATTATCACTATCTGCAATAATGAGCAGCCACAGAAGCATCATTTACAAGCTTCTTCATCAATGATATTCAAATTCATGACTATATAGCAAGCATACATGAGAAGACCAGCTAATGCCTGTTTTCTTTATTCAATCATAGAACACATTTTTGTAAATTACTCATATAAATATTCTTGATCTTATTTTCAGAGTATAATGTATTGTATGCATCACTGATGTATTGTACCATGGGTTCAATTACAACTCTATTTTACAATTTAGTCATACTGCATGTACATATTTTATCAAAACCTTAGTTATAGGAATAAATATATCAGCTAGTAAAGGGCCCCATAGATATTCGATTAAAGGGAACCTGTCCTGTAGCAGAGGCAGTCCAATCTGTGGACAGAGTGGTATAGAGAAGGTGAATGTATAGGTTTGTTGGAAAAGATTCGGTATAACGTGTATTTTATTAATTTAAATCCCTGGTGTTTGTATATGTATGAGTCCAGTAGGTGGTCCTACTCAGTGACTGACAGATATCACTGCATGCAGTCATACAGGAAAGGCTGCCAATCACTGAATAGGACTGCCCACTGGACTCCGATACATACAAACTACAGGGATTTCAATAATAAAAAAATGCAAGTTTTACTGCAACTTTAACCATACAAATGCAACATCTGATCAGCTCCTCCTGCTGTACATTATCCTGCCTGCAGATCAGATACCATTTTCAACATGTCAGGTTCCCTTTAAAGTTGGCTGAACAAGCCAATTTCAGCAGAATGCAGCCAACCACTTGATGTGAATGCGGACTTCCCAGCTCTTCTGTGATGTCAGGGAAGAGAAGGATCCAACAATTTAAATGTAACCGTCCAGTCCCTTTATTGTCAGGGAAGATGAGCTGCTGCCAGGTGTCTAACAGCGGCTTCCTTCACTGTCCTTATTGAAAACACATGACAAGCGTTTGAGTATGCTGTGGTCAGGATTAAGCTTTCGGATGATAGCTATCTTGTGTGTATGAGAGGGCATCTGTAATTCTATAAATGTATAGTCAACACTTTGTTGATGAAAATTAGCAACCACTTAGCAAATAAATGGCCATTTCACCCCTGAGGAAGCTACACGGTCAGTGGCGATACTCGTTGGGTGTCTCCCCCCTCATTTATTGTTACACAGATTCCGGTCTCCATGTCATATTACGCTTCTCGACTCATTTTTTTGGTGATGTGCACTGATGGTTGGGCTGTGCTTGTATTATTCCATTTTTTCATTTCTATTTGTGTTAGTTATTTTTTCTACACGCTGTGACTTTTATGTCCATGTGTAGCTTACCTGCATAGCCACCTTTTGATGTTTACACTAAACATCTTTTGACCGGTATCCAGGGTACTATTATTTCATAGGCATTTAAGGCCTAGACATTTGTTCTATTATGGGAATATCTAGGTTTGCGCAGACAGCTTATTGGCTAGTTTAATTGTTTTTATATTATGTGTTATTTGTCCTTTCATTAACAAATAAACATTAATTATTTGTGGGTGATCCCTTTGCATTGGCATACTTATTTTTCTTCCTTTTATAACACATAGCATAACCTACATTTAGAATTCTAAAGCCTTGTTAGCTTTGACATCCGGTTAGTTCAGAGAGTGTGTGTGCAGTGTGTGTGTGTGTGCAGTGTGTGTGTGCAGTGTGTGTGTGTAGTGTGTGTGTGTGTGTGTGCGCAGTGTGTGTGTGTGCAGTGTGTGTGTGTGCAGTGTGTGTGTGTGTGAATGTGTTTGGAAGCTGTTTACAGTATTAACATTAATAATAATAGTACAGATAACTTTATACTATAACAACGCAAGTAATCTGTTAGGGGCATTTCTGTCTGCACAATGTTGACCGATTTCAAGTGTAAACCAGCAAAATTCTAAATGCATCTCTGGACTACTATACTAACTGTAACTTAGGATCAGTATTGTGTAAAGTGAAAAATACCCAAGCACATGGCCATATTACGACTTTGCGTTTTTCTCGTAATAGGGAACCTATATAGGTACGTGGGTCCTGTATATGCCCATGATTTCAAACAAAGGCATAGTGTTCTTTTTCTGTATAAATGCTCCATGTTGAAATATATCCAACATACAGCACCCACTGAAGGACCATATGGCAGCACAAGGGACTACAGGGGACCTCATGTTCTGCCGTACTACCCCATGCGCATAACTCAGCATCATTGCTCTTCTTTTACTTATTAGTGGTCATCATGAGTTTAAAATAATGTGTGCATTGGTCAACTGGATTTATGTATTTACTTCAATAAAATACGTGTTGTCCCAAGATAATTATACAGAAGAGTGAATAATCTGGGTGTTATTACATGAAAACATGTTTTTGTTCAATGTTTATGAGACAAGTGGATTGCGGATCACAAAAAAAATGTTTATAAGTGTATTAACTAGTTTCTAGTTGGCGGGGCACTTACACGGTCACAGAGTTCCTCAAATGTGCAGTCAGCAATGGATCCACAGGCTTTGCTCAGCTTCAGCTCCCTGCCCTGCACTTTCAGAATCCTTGGTCTTGTTACTATGGAAACAGGAACAAAAGCTCAGTCTTGTCTGGATAATTACCCTAAAATTCATCCCTTACAGCTAGGAAATGCATAGCTTGATGAATAATAGCACATGATTCAACACATAAATTAGACAAAATGCTGATACAATGACTGCCACTTGAGTGTGGCATCAACCCATAGACAGCAATGGAACTTATTAATTGGTCAGTAGAGATTGGGCATTGTGTTTTAAATGTGTTCTCTTTCAAGAGAAATTAACTTACGTACCATCATTTTGTTTCTGAGCCAGCTCATCAAACAACTTATCCATGACAGTCTCCACATCAGCTTCACTTGTGCTGGAAAGGAAAAAAAATAGAAGAATGGCATGTGAGATTAATAACGCGCAAAGCCGGCTACTAACAGCTGCCTGTGATGGCTTAGCTTCTCGCCCATACACCTATGCATCTAGGTTCAGGAGGATATTGTGCTCTAAACACAAACATTACTCTTACAATACAAGACAAGATTGGGAATATTAACTTGGATGGAGGTGATTTAGGCTTATTTGCATATATCGAGTGGCTCCACGGACGTCTAGTAATGAGGCCATGCCGGCACAACAAAGCTGGTAATGCAAGGTGTACACAGAAAGGAGATAGTCTAACACAGGGGTCTTAAACTCGGCTGCGTATATGGGACGCACATGGAAAAAATTTGCATTTCGGGGGCCGCATGCTTTGCAGGTCAAAGTGACAATTTTAGTGATACCATTTTTTTTGTATACACCGTCTGAACATTTTTGCTGTGTTTATTTTATTTATAGATTGGGTCGTTACGGATGTGGCGATAATAAACGTGCACTTTTTGTGCTTAGTTTATATATAAAACAGCATTTTCAGTGGCAAAATATTTTTTCATGCTTTATTTTACATTTTTTTTTTTTTTTTTTTTACAATTTTGTTTCCTCCAATTGGCCACATACAGTAATATTGTTTTACAATTAGCACCATATGGTAATTCTGGCAAACATCTAGTAATGAGCCCCATCCTGGTGGTCCCTATATTGTAGCAATGTGCCCCATCCTGGTGGTCCCAATCTTATAATAATGTGCCCCATCCTGGTGGTCCCCATCTTTTAGTAATGTGCCCCATCCTGGTGGTCCCAATCTTGTAATAATGTGCCCCACCCTGGCTGTCCCCATCTTGCAGTAATGTGCCCCATCTTGGTGGTCCTCATCTTGTAGTAATGTGCCCATCCTGGTCCCCGTCTTGCAGTAATGTGCCCCATCCTGGTCCCCGTCTTGCAGTAATGTGCCCCATCCTGGTGGTCCCGTCTTGCAGTAATGTGCCCCATCCTGGTGGTCCCGTCTTGCAGTAATGTGCCCCATCCTGGTGGTCCCGTCTTGCAGTAATGTGCCCCATCCTGGTGGTCCCCATCTTGCAGTAATGTGCCCCATCCTGGTGGTCCCCATCTTGCAGTAATGTGCCCCATCCTGGTGGTCCCCATCTTGCAGTAATATGCCCCATGCTGGTGGTCCTCATCTTGTAGTAATATGCCCCATCCTGGTGGTCCCCATCTTGTAGTAATGTGCCCCATCCTGGTGGTCCCAATCTTGTAATAATGTGCCCCATCCTGGTGGTCCCCATCTTGCAGTAATGTGCCCCATTCTGGTGGTCCCCATCTTGCAGTAATGTGCCCCATCCTGGTGGTCCTCATCTTGTAGTAATGTGCCCATCCTGGTCCCCGTCTTGCAGTAATGTGCCCCATCCTGGTCCCCGTCTTGCAGTAATGTGCCCCATCCTGGTGGTCCCCATCTTGCAGTAATGTGTCCCATCCTGGTGGTCCCCATCTTGCAGTAATGTGCCCCATGCTGGTGGTCCCCATCTTGCAGTAATATGCCCCATGCTGGTGGTCCTCATCTTGTAGTAATATGCCCCATCCTGGTGGTCCTCATCTTGTAGTAATATGCCCCATCCTGGTGGTCCCAATCTTGTAATAATGTGCCCCATCATGGTGGTCCCCATCTTGCAGTAATGTGCCCCATCCTGGTGGTCCTCATCTTATAGTAATGGGCCCATCCTGGTCCCCGTCTTGCAGTAATGTGCCCCATCCTGGTCCCCGTCTTGCAGTAATGTGCCCCATCCTGGTGGTCCCCATCTTGCAGTAATGTGCCCCATCCTGGTAGTCCCCATCTTGCAGTAATGTGCCCCATCCTGGTAGTCCCCATCTTGCAGTAATATGCCCCATGCTGGTGGTCCTCATCTTGTAGTAATATGCCTCATCCTGGTGGTCCCCGTCTTGCAGTAATGTGCCCCATCCTGGTGGTCCCCATCTTGCAGTAATATGCCCCATCCTGGTGGTCCCCATCTTGCAGTAATGTGCCCCATCCTGGTCCTCGTCTTGGAGTAATGTCCCCCATTAAGTAGTAATGCCCCATCCAGGTCTCCATCTTGTAGAATTGTCGCCTGTGCTGTTCTTCACACATAAAAAAAAAAAAAAAAAAAAAAAAAAGATTCCTCTCACCTGTCCTCCGTTCGCATGGCAGTGACGTCATATGCCGCTGCGCTGGGACGCAGATATCAGCTGCTGGCCTCTGATTGGCCGGCGGCTGGCATTGGTAATGCTGTGCTGGGAGACAGTCTCTACGCGCAGTGTGCGTCAATGCAGCGCTTCTGTCGGCGGCTCCTACTGGACCAGGTCGGGATCGTCAAGGGGTCGGTGCCTGCGGGCCGCATAAAGCAGCCTCAGGGGCCACGTGTTTGAGACCTCTGGTCTAACATATAAAGCCAAGGCAGACACTAAGGAATGACATGTGTCTTTACTCTGCACATACTGCAAGTATGGATATCTGTGGTATACTACATAAACAGGAAATCTATGCTAGTATATCCAGAGAAGAGAGAGTTTCCCACCCCCCTCCAGGTGCAAGTTCAGGTCATCCCAGGACAAGTGTGCTCTGCGTATTTTTTTCTATCCTGAGATGGAGAGAAGAACTTCACAACTCTGTGCCTTCTGTGTCTACAAATACTGTGGTATGCAGAGAGGTTGATCTCTGCCCAAGGAGAGGATGGAGGCACCTTTCAGCACAGGCTAAATTAGTACTGCATCCCCTTCATTGTTATGAGTGGTCAAGTTATTTGAGATTGGACCCCCACTGATCCTAAAATAATTTCATCTGTAGTCATAGGCAAAAAAACCCCAAAACAAATAATGGTGCGCACAAAGGGCGAGTAGGTATCGTAACAAAGGAGTGCCACATAAATTAAGAGTGCTCACCTTGAGAGATTGTGCCAAGGTGAGTACAACTCCACTAATCATTAAGACATGAAACAGCTTTGGTCTTACATTGGACAAAGCCAAGTGGTAACAATAATGCATCCAAGCGTTTGTTGGGTAATTCCCAACAAAACTCCAAAACAGACCTGGTGCAAGGTGATTAAAAACTTCTTTACCAAATCTCAGTATACAACGCGTTTCTGGGCTCAATTGCCCCTTTCTCAAGTGGCAGAGATCTCTGATTTCTTAAACACCTTGTCGCAAGTCTGCTTTGGAGTTTAGTTGGGAATTACCCAACAATCACTTGAATACATTAAAATGATTTTGTATCCTAGTAACATATCAAGACTTTGAGCTAGCCTGAAAATATAAGAAATAAAAAGATTGTATTAGATTATAAATGCCTAGATGAAACATGGGGATCCTATATAGACAACATAATGCTAAAGCGAAAAAAGAGTGGTCAAAAGTAAGTGAAATAATTCATTATTGTACTCAACTAATAAAAAAGCAGAAACTATCATAATATATTCAGGTATTCAATATCTATTCAGCTACTCCCCTATTTATACTGCTATCCTTTTCATGTGAGATAGGGGACAAGTCAAATTTTCATTGACAATTCAAGGATGTGTGGTATTCTTTTAGCTTCGTAGCTGTCTGTACTACCTAGTGTCTTCAAACTAGGAGTTTCCAAGAGACTATGTGGACCCAAACAACTCCAATGGGATACTGATTAAATGTAGGAGAATATTAAGGGTTGTCTACCTTGGGGACTTTATTTTATTTTTTAGACTTATAGTGCATATACTTGGGGCGTAAAAATAATTTTTAACCCCAAAGACATGCCTTCAAGATTAAAAAACAAATAAAAAAATGCCCCCAATGGTGGACAACCCCTTTAATAAATTTTGGTGATTTAACACTGTGCTCTAGTCAATTACATTTGACTGGAGCACCTCTTTAAAAGGGATTAGGACAATATGCATGATTGGTAGCGGCAGTGACGGACAGCTTCATTGTGGAATATCCTTCTAGTTTAACCAATTCACTGTAAATGGCAAAGTAGCTGACATACAGGCTGACACTGGTTTTATTCAAAATCCATTTACTATGATCGACACCTACTGAATAATCAATTACAAAAATTATTATGACCTTTCATTCCCACTTACATTATGTCAAATATCCATTATGAGAAAATATGACATCTTGAAGGGGTTCTATACTTATTATTCTTACTAATAATCTTCTAATACAGAAAGCGTAGAGCTCAGACTTTGTACTATGCTCGCTGACTCTGAAGTTAGAAAGTAGGCTGATGCTTACAATCTACATCCTATAGTACTAAAGCACCAATAGAACTGTAGTAACATGGTGAATAATGCAAACATAAATGAAGAAAGAAATTAGACAATTACAACTCACAGGAAATATATTTTACCAGCAGCAGCAAGAACGCGCTTCCTGTAGTCTATGCCAGAGTCCAGCTGAATTGAATTGCAGTATTCCTTAAAGAAGAAATAATATACTGTTAAGCCTGTGTGCACATCTGTATGTCCACAGAAAGTTTCAGATGCAAAGTAACATAATGAGGTTGAAAAGAAAAAAAGACAAATCCATGTAGTTTTAACTTTTTTCTGCTAATGTTGATCCAGAATATATCACAAAATTACAATGAGGCAGACACAAATTTAGCTCATGTTTAAAAATTACAATTAAGTCAATCACATACCAGTAAATATTTGTATCAATAACCCAACCCAAGTCATGTAGTACACATAACTTATACCATTACATTCAAGAAGACATCTTGGTCTCTTTCAAATTCCTTCAATGAAATTCAAACAATGAATCAACCAACCAACCATCACAACATTCTGTGGTGAAGAGTTTCATAGTCTGACTGTTCTTACAGTAAAGAATTCAGTCATGGGGATACTACGATAGAGAGGGGCCAGAAGACCGCGGTGTCTGGTTTCACGAACTCCTGCACTGGTTAGAAGTACAGTACAGACCAAAAGTTTGGACACACCATCTCATTTAAAGATTTTTCTGTATTTTCATGGCTATGAAAATTGTACATTCACACTGAAGGCATTAAAACTATGAATTAACACATGTGGAATTATATACTTAACAAAAAAGTGTGAAACAACTGAAAATATGTCTTATATTCTAGGTTCTTCAAAGTAGCCACCTTTTGCTTTGATGACTGCTTTGCACACTCTTGGCATTCTCTTGATGAGCTTCAAGCGGTAGTCACCGGAAATGTTCTTCCAACAATCTTGAAGGAGTTCACAGAGATGCTTAGCACTTGTTGGCCCTTTTGCCTTCACTCTGCGGTCCAGCTCACCCCAAACCATCTCGATTGGGTTCAGGTCTGGTGACTGTGGAGGCCAGGTCATCTGGCGTAGCACCCCTCATTCTCCTACTTGGTCAGATAGCCGTTACACAGCCTGGAGGTGTGTTTGGGGTCATTGTCCTGTTGAAAAATAAATGATGGTCCAACTAAACGCAAACCGGATGGAATAGCATGCCGCTGCAAGATGCTGTGGTAGCCATGCTGGTTCAGTATGCCTTCAATTTTGAATAAATCCACAATAATGTCACCAGCAAAGTACCCCCACACCATCACACCTCCTCCTCCATGCTTCACAGTGGAAACCAGGTATGCAGAGTCCATCCGTTCACCTTTTCTGCGTCGCACAAAGACATGGTGGTTGGAACCAAAGATCTCATATTTGGACTCATCAGACCAAAGCACAGATTGCCACTGGTCTAATGTCCATTCCTTGTGTTCTTTAGACCAAACAAGTCTCTTCTGCTTGTTGCCTGTCCTTAGCAGTGGTTTCCTAGCAGCTATTTTACCATAAAGGCCTGCTGCACAAAGTCTCCTCTTAACAGTTGTTGAAGAGATGTGTCTGCTGCTAGAACTCTGTGTGGCATTGACCTGGTCTCTAATCTGAGCTGCTGTTAACCTGCGATTTCTGAGGCTGGTGACTCGGATAAACTTATCCTCAGAAGCAGAGGTGACTCTTGGTCTTCCTTTGCTGGGGCGGTCCTCATGTCAGCCAGTTTCTTTGTAGCGCTTGATGGTTTTTGCAACTGCACTTGGGACACTTTCAAAGTTTTCCCAATTTATCACACTGATTGACCTTCATTTCTTAAAGTAATGATGGCCACTCGTTTTCCTTTACTTAGCTGCTTTTTTCTTGCCATAATACAAATTCTAACAGTCTATTCAGTAGGACTATCAGCTATGTATCCACCAGACTTCTGCACAACATGACTGATGGTCCCAACCCCATTTATAAGGTGTAACGGGTCTGGGAGGCGGAACCTCTGAGCTACTATACAAGGGGGCGGTCCTTGTAAGGGAGCGGGTGGCAATCAGGGATGACGGGCAGGCAGTCACAGCAGGTGACCGGGACAGTCTCTGGAAGAACGGGCAGGAGGTCACGGCAAGTGACCGGGGCAGTCTCTGGAAGAACGGGCAGGGAGTTACGGCAAGTGACCGGGGCAGTCTCTGGATGAACGGGCAGGGAGTTACGGCAAGTGACCGGGGCAGTCTCTGGGTAAAGGGTAGGTACGACCTGTGATGGCAGAGCCTCCGGGTAGACTAGCAGGCAGATGGTAGATGTGTGCTCCCAGGTGAGCAAGCGAGAGTCTCTGTAATGGTAGGTGGTCACAGCACGTGACGGCGAAGCCTCCAGGTAGGCTAGCAGGCAGGTAACAGGTGGGCGCTCCCAGGTGAGCGGGCAGGAGTCTCTGGAAAGGCAGACGGTCACAGCACGTGACGGCGGAGCCTCCAGGTAGGCTAGCAGGCAGGTAACAGGTGTGCGCTCCCAGGTGAGCGGGCAGGAGTCTCTGAAAAGGCAGATGGTCACAGCACGTGACGGCGGAGCCTCCAGGTAGGCTAGCAGGCAGGTAACAGGTGTGCGCTCCCAGGTGAGCGGGCAAGCTGGTCCATAGACAGACTGACAGGAGTTGGAAGGCAGACCGTCGGACCTCAGGCTAGCAGGCAGGTGACTGGATATCAGGCAGGACAAAGGCAGCAAGCTGGCAGGAATCTGGCAGGTAACTGGCAACGGGACCTGAGGGCTGAAGCACAGGTGAGACACAGGTGCAAACAACATTGCTCGGGCACCTCCATTTTGGAGGAGGTGCCCTTTATATGGGAGGTCCTCCGGCAATTGGCCGGGGACTCCTTAGGACGGCACGCGCGGTCCCTTTAAGAGAGGGGGAGCGCGCGCGCCCTAAGCACACTGCCGGGGAAGGAGCGCGCGCCGGAAGCAGCGGGGAGAGCAGCGCTGGAGGACGCCGCGCCAGGAGCGGGGAGGTGAGAGGGACGGCGTCTCTGCCTAGAACGGGGCAGAGACGCCGATGCTACATAAGGCAAGAAATCCCACTTATTAAACCTGACAGGGTACACCTGTGAAGTTAAAACCATTTCCGGTGACTACCTCTTGAAGCTCATCAAGAGAATGCCAAGAGTGTGCAAAGCAGTCATCAAAGCAAAAGGTGGCTACTTTGAAGAACCTAGAATATAAGACATATTTTCAGTTGTTTCACACTTTTTTGTTAAGTATATAATTCCACATGTGTTAATTCATAGTTTTGATGCCTTCAGTGTGAATGTACAATTTTTATAGTCATGAAAATACTGAAAAATCTTTAAATGAGAAGGTGTGTCCAAACTTTTGGTCTGTACTGTACTTCGCCATCTTATTAAATAGTGCAGGTTTTTTCCTTGCTAGCAGTGCAAGGGTTATTCTGTTGAAGCTCCTGGAGCTTTCCGATCTGGATTGTCTCAGCAGTTCAGTGTTGGCCACGCCCCTCTGCTATATATGCTCGGCTCTGGCACTTAGGGATTGCCAGTGTTTGTTCTTACTGCCTAGCTCCAGAGTTGGACGTGTAGTTCATGGTTGGAGCTGGTATCTGGAGATTTGTTCAGGAGATTGTTGATTGGAGTTTGTGTGCACTTCCCATCCTCTCCTATTCGGTTTCTCATTCTTTAACTCCCCTGTGTCCCACTCTGTTGCTTGGTGAGTGTATTTTTTATGGTTGGTATTTTCATTTATCCCTGTCTGTCTTGTTTGTCTGGTTAGTGTGTTCCTATACACTTCAGCTTTCCACTACCCTGGGTGGGTGAGGGGACAGATAAGGGTTGATATAGGAACATAGCATTGAACCCGGCATCTCCACCTCCAGGAGTAATTCAGGGGACATGGATAGACTAGGGCGCCTGTAGTTCTAGGGACCTGGTTAGCACCCAAAGTCCCAACACAATCGTGACAGAATGTTTGTCTATGACGCATTTTAGAAACAATAACAGCCATTTCTTTGGGGTTGGAAACGTGTAAGTAATGTTATGAATTTTGGTTTCATATTTCGTTTAACTATTTGTTTTATTGCAATTTTGATGTCATGGGGTGATGATATTGTTTAAAGACACAACATGCTACACTTTAAAATCTAACATAATCCTGAAGAAAACATAAATACATACTGATATCCAATAAAGCAATTACGCACGTTGGTTAATGGACAATTACAGACACCCCCTTGGGAAGCCAAGACCCCGGAGGATACTGCGAGATGTACATTTCCCTTACAGGTGAATGTATCAAGTTGACCAGATCAAGAAGAGTGGATGAATCAAGCAGTGGATGGCCTTTATTACGTCCATATATCCTAGCAGGGCATTTAAACCAGTGTAGTTCTAATGGGCCAAACCTCTTTACAAAAGCGACTAGCAACACGTTCGATCATAGTCTTCAATTGTGGCTCATTAGTTCATGATACTAAAACTATCACACAAGCAGATAAACAATGTAAGAATTTGGCCAAAAAAGCACAAACATTTCTCTAAAGCAAGGAAGATGATTGATGACCAGGCAAAGACATTAGATTGGTGATAGTATGGCTGTAGTATAATAAAAACTTTGGGCATTGATTTTCACTTATCATTGGTATATGAAATATACTAAATAAATTAGCTTGTTTCCCTTAATTAGCTTTGATACCATAGTCAGCATGCATGGTAAATATATGGTGTCCTCTTCAACAAGTGATTTGGAAGAAATTAGCTTCTGGGAACATAATCCAATTTAGAGTAAATTCATTCCATGTACACAAAATATGTCAAGACAGTTGTAGTAACAGTCTATCTTAACAATCTACAACTGTCTAGTTGTAGTAACAGCACACAAAGTAAATGTTTAGTAAAGCGCTCCACGTTTTAAACCTTACATCTGCTTAGCAGGTACAGTACATGTATCAGACATACTGATATATGCACACTAATCTCAAAGTGGTCCAAAAGATACATAAATGGTTGACATTTATCACTTATGCTACCCTGCCAATTTAAAACTCCATTTTCAATAAATAATGTCAATGAATCAATGCAAGAATTGCTCATGACCTCAAGGGTAATTAACAATCATTCAAAAGCAACAAGACTCAAAATGGTATGTACGGTACTTTATTTGTCAGCTCTTGTCTTGATCAGCAAATTAATAAACCACCGCTCTTCTCAGAGACAGTTTTATGAATCAATGGTAATTACATTCTGACATGAAGAGAATAGTAAGGCACAACTTGGTATCACTTCATCAACCTTTCTAACCTTCATGCAAGTATTAGCTGTAAATAGCTTTCAGAGAATTCCCAATAGAAGCGCAAGGTTTTCTTATGCTGATCTAGGTTGTACTACAAGGGTGTCTGTATGTGACCCATATCTAAAGCACAATCATCCATAATTATCCCATTTATTGTAATATTCTAACGCTGTCAAACATTTCTCATGCCCAATTTGAGAACAAACGCTACTTAATTTCACTAGAAATGTATCAACAGAAGGGTCAGCCAGTAATATAAGTTCTTTACTTTATTGTGATATTTATATCTTTGGTTCATAACATGTAACAATTCATACACCTACCAATATAATATAATGCAATCACCACAAGGTTATACTAGGACATTAGTGAGATATCTCCGGGTCATCAGTTAATTCTGCTGTAAATAACAAGGGCTCTTTAGTGACTAATAATCTGGATTATTCTAAAGTAAAATGTATTATACCCTCTATGTATTATCAACAAGTTCCAAGCATCTACGGATATCAATTATTAACACATTTATCACTTTGTCTTAGTTATTTGTAATAACATGAGAGCCACAATAAAAGCTCTGGGAAAAAAAAAGACCTAAAAAAACATCAATCTGTAAAAATTGGTACTAAAGGAGTTCCACAATAAAGTAAAAGTACAAATAACATCAGAATATAAAATCATGCCATTCTATTTGTATACAAAAGTCCAATCACTAAAAGAAAACTCCCCTGAGAAAGGAATTCACATGAAATGCAGGATGAAAGGGATCCTGCTGTGTGGCCAGATCTCCTCCTTCATTATGGTTAAGGTATTATGCTGATACTCTTATACAGTGGTGGCCAAAAGTATTGGCACCCCTGCAATTCTGTCAGATAATACTCAGTTTCTTCCTGAAAATGATTGCAATCACAAATTCTTTGGAATTATTATCTTCATTTAATTTGCTTGCAAGGAAAAAACACAAAAGAGAATGAAGCAAAAATCAAATCATTGATCATTTCACACAAAACTCCAAAAAAGGGCCGGACAAAAGTATTGGCACCCTCAGCCTAATACTTGGTTGCACAACCTTTAGCCAAAATAACTGCGAACAACCACTTCCGGTAACCATTAGTGTTGAGCGATACCTTCCGATATCAGGAAATATCGGATCGGATTGGATCGGGCCGATACTCAAAAAGTATCGGATATCGCCGATTCCGATACCGGAATCCAATGCAAGTCAATGGGACACAAATATAGGAATGAAAATAAACCCTTTCTTTCCTTGTAGGCTAATTCTACATGAAGGAAAACAACTAACAATAATGTAGAATGTATTGGGGGAGGTGGTTGCCCAAATCGATGGGAACATGAAAAGCCTTCAATTCAGCAGCGGCGTACACCGGTACCCGACAATTTAGAACAGAAAGAATAGAGCTTCACACATAGATTAGATAGATAGAGACATGTCAGTCACATATATATGAAGTACAGTGACAGTGTTGGTTACTGTACTTGTCATTTAGTGTAAAGGATTTATTTAAAAAAATAATAGTGTTTTCATGCACCGTCTCTTTAAAAAAGCCGACCGGCAATTCAGCAGCAGTACCCGACAATTTAGAACAGAAAGATAGAGCATCACACATAGATTAGATAGATAGAAACATGTCAGTCACATATATAAGAAGTACAGTGACAGTGTTGGTTACTGTACTTGTCATTTAGTGTTAAAATAAAGGATTTATTTAAAAAAAAAATTGGCGTGGGGTTCCCCGTAATTTTAGTCTCTAGCGGAGGTTAAGCAGACGGCTGGGGCAGATGTTTGAAGTCTGGGAAGGGGGTAATACCCATGGAGCTTCCCAGGCTACTGATATCAGCCCCCAGCTGAATACCTAGCATTTACTAGCTATTAAAATGGGGGGCCCCAAAAAAAAATGACGTGGGATCCCCCCTATTTTAATAGCTAGCAAAGGCTAGGCAGACAGCTGGGGGCTGATATTAATAGCCCAGGAAGGGTGCCATAAATATTGGCCCCCTCCCAGGCTAGAAACACCAGCCGTCAGCCGCCCCAGAAAATGGCGCATCCATAGGATGCGCCAATTCTGGCACTTAGCCTCGCTCTTCCCACTGCCCTGTAGCGGTGGCAGGGGGGTAATAGGGCTGGGGTTGATGTCAGCTTATAATGCCAGCTGACATCAAGCCCAGGTTAGTAATGGAGAGGCGTCTATAAGACACCCCCATTACTAACCCCATAGTCAAAGTTACAAAAAAACACAAACACCCAGAATAAAGTCCTTTAATTGAAATAAACACGCAATTCTTTATTGTTCTAAATTAAACCATACTTACCATCACGCCCATTCCAGCTGAAGCCAACGATCTCCTGCAATAAAAGAAAAATAATAAACCAACATCATCCTTACCTTTCCATGGTTCCCAGGACAGCTCCAGCTCTGCTACATCGAGATGACAGGCTGGATCGCTGCAGAAAGCTGCCATGAGGTGAGCTGAGTTCATTGGACATGAACTCACCTCATGCACATCACTGACAGCGTGGGAAAATTCTCACGCTGAAGCGCTGAGTGCAGGAGAATTTTCCCACGCTGTCAGTGACGTGCATGAGGTGAGCTCATGTCCAATGAACTCAGCTCACCTCATGCACGTCACTGACAGCGTGGGAAAATTATCCTGCACTCAGCGCTTCAGCAGGAGAATTTTCCCACGCTGTCAGTGACGTGCATGAGGTGAGCTGAGTTCATTGGACATGAACTCGGCTCATCTGGATGCCGTCACAGCCAGACACTGAGGAGCGCAAGCATGCCTGTGCTTCTCAGTGTCTGCAGCATGGCAAGCTGGATGGCAGCTTTCTGCTGCGATCCAGCCTGTCATGTGAATGTAGCAGAGCTGAAGCTGTCGTGGGAACCATGGAAAGGTAAGGATGATGTTGCTTTATTATTTAACTTTTATTGCAGGAGATCGTTGGCTTCAGCTGGAATGGGCGTGATGGTAAGTATAGTTTAATTTAGAACAATAAAGAATTGTGTCTTTATTTCAATTAAAGTACTTTATTCTGGGTGTTTGTGTTTTTTTTAACTTTGACTATGTGGTTAGTAATGGGGATGTCTTATAGACGCCTCTCCATTACTAACCTGGGCTTGATGTCAGCTGGCATTATAAGCGGACATCAACCTCAGCCCTATTACCCCACTGCCACCGCTACAGGGCAGTGGGAAGAGCGAGGCTAAGTGCCAGAATTGGCGCATCCTATGGATGCGCCATTTCTGGGGCGGCTGACGGCTGGTGTTTCTAGCCTGGGAGGGGGCCAATATTCATGGCACCCTTCCTGGGCTATTAATATCAGCCCCCAGCTGTCTGCCTAGCCTTTGCTAGCTATTAAAATAGGGGGGACCCCACGTCATTTTTTTGGGGGGGTCCCCCATTTTAATAGCTAGTAAAGGCTAGGTATTCTGCTGGGGGCTGATATCAGTAGCCTGGGAAGCTCCGTGGGTATTACCCCCTTCCCAGGCTTCAAACATCTGCCCCAGCTGTCTGCTTAACCTCCGCTAGAGACTAAAATTACGGGGAACCCCACGCCAATTTTTTTTTAAATAAATCCTTTATTTTAACACTAAATGACAAGTACAGTAAGCAACACTGTCACTGTACTTCTTATATATGTGACTGACATGTTTCTATCTATCTAATCTATGTGTGATACTCTATTCTTTCTGTTCTAAATTGTCGGGTACCAATGCTGAATTGCCGGCCGGCTTTTTTAAAGAGACGGTGCATGAAAACACTATTATTTTTTTAAATAAATCGTTTACACTAAATGACAAGTACAGCAACCAACACTGTCACTGTACTTCATATATATGTGACTGACATGTTTTTATCTATCTAATCTATGTGTGATACTCTATTCTTTCTATTCTAAATTGTCGGGTACCGCTGCTGAATTGCCGGCCGGCTTTTTTTAAGAGACGGTGCATGAAAACACTATTATTTTTTTTTAATAAATCTTTTACACTAAATGACAAGTACAGTAAGCTGAGCGCTGCCATCCAGCTTGTCATCCTTCAGAGACACTGCAGAGCACAGGCATTATGGGAACTTCCGATTCCGGTATTCGATATTCTAAAAGTATCGGAACTCAGTATTGGAACTCCCGATACCGCGAATATCGGTCGATACCCGATATTTCAGTATCGGAATGCTCAACACTAGTAACCATCAATGAGTTTCTTACAATGCTCTGCTGGAATTGTAGACCATTCTTCTTTGGCAAACTGCTCCAGGTCCCTGATATTTGAAGGGTGCCTTCTCCAAACTGCCATTTTGAGATCTCTCCACAGGTGTTCTATAGGATTCAGGTCTGGACTCATTGCTGGCCACCTTAGAAGTCTCCAGTGCTTTCTCTCAAACGATTTTATAGTGCTTTTGAAAGTGTGTTTTGGGTCATTGTCCTGCTGGAAGACCCATGACCTCTGAGGGAGACCCAGCTTTCTCACACTGGGCCCTACATTATGCTGCAAAATTTGTTGGTAGTCTTCAGACTTCATAATGCCATGCACACGGTCAAGCAGTCCAGTGCCAGAGGCAGCAAAGTAACCCCAAAACATCAGGGAACCTCCGCCATGTTTGACTGTAGGGACCGTGTTCTTTTCTTTGAATGCCTCTTTTTTTGTCCTGTACACTCTATGTTGATGCTTTTTCCAAAAAAGCTCTACTTTTGTCTCATCTGATCAGAGAACATTCTTCCAAAACATTTTAGGCTTTCTCAGGTAAGTTTTGGCAAACTCCAGCCTGGCTTTTTTATGTCTCAGGGTAAAAAGTGGGGTCTTCCTGGGTATCCTACCATACAGTCCCTTTTCATTCAGACGCATGACGGATAGTACAGGTTGACACTGTTGTACCCTCGGACTGCAGGGCAGCTTGAACTTGTTTGGATGTTAGTCGAGGTTCTTTATCCACCATCCGCACAATCTTGCGTTGAAATCTCTCATCAATTTTTCTTTTCCATCCACATCTAGGGAGGTTAGCCACAGTGCCATGGGCTTTAAACTTCTTGATGACACTGCGCACGGAAGACACAGGAACATTCAGGTCTTTGGAGATGGACTTGTAGCCTTCAGATTGCTCATGCTTCCTCACAATTTGGTTTCTCAAGTCCTCAGACAGTTCTTTGGTCTTCTTTCTTTTCTCCATGCTCAATGTGGTACACACAAGGACACAGGACAGAGGTTGAGTCAACTTTAATCCATGTTAACTGGCTGCAAGTGTGATTTAGTTATTGCCAACACATGTTAGGTGCCACAGGTAAGTTACAGGTGCTGTTAATTACACGAATTAGAGAAGCATCACATGATTTTTCAGACAGTGCCAATACTTTTGTCCACCCCCTTTTTTAGGTTTGGTGTGGAATTATATCCAATTAGGCTTTAGGACAATTCTTTTTGTGTTTTTTCATTGAAGACAAATTAAATGAAGATAATAATAGCAAAGAATTTGTGATTGCAATCATTTTCAGGAAGAAACGGAGTATTATCTGACAGAATTGCAGGGGTGCCAATACTTTTGGCCACCACTGTAATTGATCTAGTGATCGTTCCTAGACTAGATTACTAAATGTGATCAGGCAATCTTTGTGCCTGCAGTAGAATAGTGTTTAACTTTGGTATTCTCATGTAGTTTTGCAAAGCCTATAATACACAAAAAGTTAGGGATATTTGGCTTTCGTGCAAAATTTCAGGGTGAACCTAAAACGCACTCTAACCTTTTCAGCTGAACTTAAGGTGACCTTCTCTAAACTGTTGACTACACATGACCAACTGTTCAATATTTCAGTACTTTTTGCAAAACTAGCGTTCTCTAACAAGGAGCTTAATGGCCAAACTCACAACAGGTATTTGATCCATGAATCGGCCAATACATTTCGGGGTTCAATTAGAATTGGTATTTAAACAGTTCTCCTCATCATGTTGTTCACATTTTGACATCATGATAAGATCAAGACGACACAAGTGATCAACAGTTCCTCGTCATTGCGAGGCTTCAAGCAGGATGTTCTGAAACAAAAGTAGCCACTGAGCTTAGAGTGTCACAGTCATCAGAGGGTTGCAACAGAGATACAGAGAGACTGGAAGAGCCACAGAAAAGCAGAGAAGTGGACGTCACTTGGCCACATCCCACGCTGATGACCACTTCATTGTGAAGAATGCCCTTCGGAAGAGGATGATGAATGCCACACAACTCCAGGTACATTTAAGGGAGGTGAGAGGCACCCAAGTGTCACGTTAGACCATTCAAAACCATTTACATCAGTGTGGACTGTTTGCTAGACAACCTGCAAGGGTATCTGATCACACCACCAGGCACAAGTGTCATCATCAGGGAGCATCTACGCTGGACAAGGGACCAGTGGGCCTCAGTGTTGTTCACTGATGAAAGTCGGTTCACGCTGAACAGAAATGATGGCTAGATGTTAGAGACATCAAGAAGAGTGCTATGCATCAGCCACTGTTGTCACCAGATGAGCCTTTTGTGGTGTAGGAGTTACAGAGTGGGTAGGTCTCTAGTCGATACAGAACTGCCCTACACTTTGTGAATGGTACATTGACAAGTCCCTACTACTTGAATAACATCAATAATCCAATCATTGTGCCTCTCCATGAACAACACAGGCCTAATTTCATCTTCATGGACAACAATGCTCCAGCTCATCGAGGTCGCATCATTAGGGAACGGCAGCTGGAGACTAGGGTACCTATGGAATCAGTTGAGTCGTCGTGTAGAGGCTCGTAACTCCTAACCCCAGAACCTCAACGACCTGTGGGCCACCCTTCAAGAAAAGTGGGATGCCATGCCACTGCAGACAATAACTCTATTTGTTAACCGCATGGGATGTCGTTGTCAAGCTGTAATTGATGCTCAAGGCCACATGACATGTTATTGAGACATTGACATTTTTTGTTGGGGTATACCCACCACAGTTGTCAGCTTTTGTTTCAAGAAATTGTTTGAGATGAGGAAATCACCATTGCATGCTTCAACTTAAATGCCCTACTTTCATGATAAAATATCACTGTAGCGTGAACTTTTTACGTTTTCCATAGAGTTTGCCTGAAAGCCAAATATCCCTAACTTTTTGTGAATAGTGTATGTGTTCACTATGGGAATTTAAGTCTGTCAGCACAAAATGATTGTTCAAACCAAGCACAGGTGCTCCGTGCACACTTGTCTTGGCCATGCAGTTCAGTACACCACACCACCTACTTGTTTTAAATCTAAGTCCTTCTCTGGCTCTGGTAGAGTCAGAGCTGTCAATCTAGGAAGAGAAGGAAGGTATAGATGAATAGCAAGTAGGTGGGAAGGAGCACTGAACTGCTCGGCCATGCCAAAGGTTCACAAAGTGTCTGTGCTGGGTTTGAACAGTCATTTTGTGTTAACAAACTCTTTCAGCAATAAAGGGTTATTCTCAAGTTGTCTCTTCAGCAGCACACAGTTTTCCAGTCTCTTTTACTTCCTGGTTTCCTGAAAAGGCAAGCTCATTCCTTGAGTGATAGTTCAGGTGGGCAGCAGAGCTGTGGGATTAGTAAAACTATAAAGCTCACCAAAAGTTCTGCTGTAACACATTCAGCTATCAACAGCTTGTTTCGGAGTCTGCAATGTTATATTTACACGTAGAGATAAAAGGGCATTTGAAGAAGCACATGGCTTGGGAAACTGAGAGCCGTGCTGAAGAGAACTGCTCCGTTAACAGCTGATGGTGGGAGCGAGTGACTTTGTAATACTGGTAACAGCAGCTTGTCAGGAGCTGAAAGGGAAAAGGAAGAAGGTGAGCAGCTAACTGCTGCATAGAAATGAACTGACTGGAGATAACTGGTTGAGATGTTAGGAGTTCACATTCTCGGCCACGGTCTGGCAGGCACTAGTGGCTGAACTCCAAGGAAACCAGCTGTATACTATGAAAGAGTGAGCATGCCGAATACAGAAAACAGATAGATAAAAGTAACTCAATTTCAATCTTACTTATTTTCATGGTATCTCACTGAAGCAATTTAATAACTTGAGAACACCCCTTCAGGTAATTGTTTAGAAAATATCTTGTATGTGCTGAATTCTAATGGATATGTATACACATATTCATTTTTATACTTTGATAGTTTGTAACTCTATTTTTCTTTGTATGAAGTGGTTATTGAAGTTGCTACCAGTGTATGAATGTAAAATGGGAGGACAGTGAAAAAATGTGGACTATGTTCCCAACTGTATTACTACAAGTGTCCTGTTTTAAACCTATTCAAAGTATTAAATAAATAACTTACATACCACTCAAAACATATTAAACCGAAGATTACAGATCTCAATGACCCAAGATGAGTTTTGTTTATAACACCCTCAAGATGTACTGGGAAGAAGGACCAGTTGCCTGTTTAAAAGGAACCTGTCACCTAATTCATGCTGCCCAAACTGTGGGCAGTATGAATCAGAGAAAGGCTGCATGATTGCAGGCAGGTATCATTTTCTCTCAAACGCTCCAACTTTTCAAAGGAAATATGACTAGTAAATCCAACCAGCGACCATAGCTAGATATGATACTATATAACATATATGATGCCTAAACAGGATTCATTAAAGTAACAGGAAAAATACTCTATAAAATAATAACAATGCAACAAAAGGAACTAAGTGCCACCTTAGTTCAAACAGAGTGACACGATTTTCATAATAAAACAAACCTTTTCATTGAATACATTAAAAACATAAACACATGTAAATAATAATCTATAAGCAAGGAATATCATAGAAAACGAAAGATGGGTCCTAAATAAATAACACGAGCCATATTCCTTATTAACAATGATAATACAGGTGGTGTATAGTACCAGTTCATTAAATGATTTTTTTTTTTAAGTTAAATATATCACTTCAGGTTTCCATAATTTAAGTCAAATGCTCAGTGCAAACAAGTACAGTTTTGCTCCAAAGTTTACATACCCCGGCAGAGTTTTTCCTTTCTTGGCCTTGTTTCAGAGAATATGAATGATAACAAAAAAACTTTTTCTCCACTCATGGTTATTGGTTGGGTGAAGCCATTTATTGTCTAACTACTGTGTTTTCTCTTTTTAAATCTTAATGACAACCAAAAACATCCAAATGACCCTGATCAAAAGTTCACATACCCTGGTGATTTTGGCCTGATAACATGCACAGAATTTGACACAAATAGGATTGAATGGCTACTAAAGGTAACATCCTCAACTGTATATAGACAAAAAGAATGTGCAACGATATGCTTGAAGTATACTAAATGTCAGGAAAAACTAACAGCCTATAAGGACTGAAAGACCCAGCAAACGGCATAATAGAAATAAATTAGCATACTTAGCTCAATGTGGACCCATCAGACGAGCGCCCCAACGTACGTTTCGCCTATCTTCATCAGGAGCCGTTGTGATCGCAATGTTTGCTGGGTCTTCCAGTCTTTATAGGCAGTTAGTTTTTACTTACATTTAGTATATTTCAAGCATATCATTGCAGGTTCTTTTTGTCCATATACTTGTTTGCACTGAGCATTTGACTTAAATTATGGAAAACTGAAGGAATATATTTAATTTACTTTTACAAAATTCATTTAATGGACTGGTACTATACACCACCTGTATTATCATTGTCGATAAGGGATATGGCTGATGTATTATTTATTTAGGACCCATCTGTCGTTTTCTATGATATTCCTTGCTTATAGGTTATTATTTACATGTGTTTATGTGTTTAATGTATTCAATAAAAAAAATTATTTTATTATGGAAATCTTGTCACTATTTGAACTAAGGTGGCAATTACCGTAGTTCCTTTTGTTGCATAGATATGATAGTAGTCTGCTGCTGAGGGTGACTGATGGGTCTCTCGCTACAGGAGAGACCTGTCAATCACCTAGAAACCTAGAATGAAGCCGGGAAAAGCTAGCACAGGAAGCAAAGCCCGACAAGCCAGGTCTCTGACTATGGTACCAGGCTGAACCTTCTAACTATATTCTTCTTGAAATGAAAGAGAATTTAAGAGAAAATGAAGCAGCCAGGGTCTGATTCATGGTGCCTGTAGTTCCTTTTAAATGGTGAATACCAATATATTTGTCCAGTCGCCAGTAACAGGTAAAAATTTACTGGTAAAAGTATATATTTGTACTCTAAGTATTGTGACTAAAAGTAACAGAAGCAATTAAAGTCACTCACAGGCATTAAGTATTTTTTATGGACACTTCCAATCCATGGAAATATTCCACTGGCCCTGTTTAGTTCTCCTTTTGTTGCGTTACAATGACCATCAAGCCCACGCTACATGTTGACCGCATTCTTCTATTTCTACAGCAGCACAACATGGGTCAAAGGACTCAAATTCTTCTGAGCGGGTAGGGCTTCTAAATTTCACAAACAAGATCCTTGAACAACTTTTTGATTTGCACATCCTTCATTTGGCAATGAGATGAAACGTCAGTCTATTCTTTCCACATATAAAATGATTATAAATCTTTGTGTGAAGACATTTCTACATCTAAGTTAGTTCTACACATTGTTTTAGCTAGACTTTACAGGGAAATTGTAGTTATGTTTAAATAGTGGACATAAAACATGCAGAAATAGTAAAAAAAAAAAAAAAAAAATCACATCTGAGTTTACATTCATTACCTCATTACCTACAAGAAAAAAAACTTTTTCCACAGTCTGTTTCAAGAAAACCCAGAGGTCCTTGCCATTGAGCAGATTTGGGGGTTGCAATGCCCATTCACTCTTTATGTACTGCTGCCATTATGCAAAAAGAATAAAACACTGCCTTTATACTGCCGAGCCACAATGACTCTTCATACATCAAAGCATTTACACCATGAGCAGTTTTTACTTCCAAAATTATTCAAGCTGAGGGCAAAGAGACAACAATTCATACACCCTAATTACATCTAATTATCTGTTCCCTTGTAAGAGCAGCTTTGGACAAAGCTATTAGCTATGTGAATTTCTCACAGCCTCTGCATGCCCTGTCCATCCAGCTTGACACTGGATTATTTCAATAGCAGTGGCTTCTTGTCTATGGCCGATATGAAGTTTGTCCAGGTAAACTAATTATGCTCCCATAGACATTGCTAGAAACGAAAAGGAATTTCTTGGTACATTTGTCAAATCCCAGGGAGCTTCACCTGGTTAAAATGACCCTTGACGCACTCTTGTTGTAGCTTCTCCCTTGGCTTTCTATTCAACGGCTCAATGAAATGTTTATTGGATTAAAGACTCTCTCTCCAGACCTCCATGATGGCTTGTGATAAAGAACTTAAAAAATCCTTTTAACCAGCTCACAGTTCTCTCTGGGTTGTGATTAAAGTTAAGAAGAAGGCAGGAAAGAATAAGTGTTTCACATTACCTCAGTACTCCTTTTACTGAGAGCAATTTACTGTACATTACAAAAGTTGGCACAGCCAAATGAAAACTAGAAATGGGAGTATGTTTTATAAAAAAAGTAGATATGTCAATTCCCATCTGATTGTAGGTTTTTCATAGGATGTGTTACAGTTAGGACCATCCCAAATAGGGTCACCATGACGTGGTGGGATGGCTTTTGCATTATTTTGATCAAAATTATGTTAACTAAGTATCCTATATAATTTTCATGCACAATTGCTGTTTATTTATTTATTTAGGGTATTTGCATATTATGTTTCTGTTTTTTTTCCATTTAATGGCCATGTGTGAACATGCTCTTACATGCTGCATGCACACCAATTTATATCCCAGTTTATTTCTTTAGGGTTTTTTTCAGTTTAGTGTGCATATAAAAGGTGTGGCCTACCTTTTCCTGGAGCTGGAAAGTCTTGTTCCCCATGGCTGTGTGTCTACTAGCTGGGCTCAGCCTCTCAGCCCTTATCCACATGCATGTCACTTGATAAATGGTAAGGTTTTAAATATTAGAGTTAGGACTGTCCCAAATAGGGTCACCATCACGTGGTGGGATGGCTTTTGCATTGTTTTGATCAAAATTATTTAACTAAGAACCCTATATTATTTTCATGCACTATTGAAGTTTATTTATTGCAGGGTATTTCCTGGTATTTGGCTTTTTTTAACTTTACTGATGCAGTCATGTGAGGATTACATGTATTTTTAATCCACACATGACTATCACTAAAAATGCATAAGCAGTTTTTACTTGAGAATTTTCCACATCTAATGCAATTCTATTGGGAAAATCTGCACACAAAACTCAGCGTACCTGCAAGAGAAATTGTCAAGTTGCGGATTTCAAAAATGCACCACAAATCAGCACAAAAAAAAGCACAGTAGTCATGAGAATTGTATAAATCCCATCGACTTATGCAGTAAATGAGTGTGAAGACTCTGGGTCTTCCGTGGGCATAATACTACTCAGACAACACAGCGTGAGAGTAAAACAGTGTGGCAATACTTTATTGAACCACCAAACAGACAATAAACATATAGAACAGTCCCAGCAAATACCCAAGAAGGTGAAAATTACACAGTCTCACCCTTCTGCTAGCCCACCGGAAATAGACCAGCTGTGACTTTGGGACTTCCAGGACCAACTACCTCAACTAATGACACCCCACTTTGGGCGGACACCCACAGAGAGGAGGTAACGGCAAGCTTAGGAAGCTGACAGTCCATTGAGGTAAGTGGCCAGGAGAACCGAGGGTCCCACCCTGGTTTCTCCGAACATGTCTATGGAACCAGGTGACCGGATAGTCCCAACCTGGCTTTCTCCGAGCATATCCATGGGTTCCAGCTGACCGGAGGGTCCCAACTGGCTAACCCAAACATCTCCATGGGACCAGGTGACCAGAGGATCCCAACTTCGTTTCCCCAAATGTATCAATGGGTTCTGAGATAGTGAATAGAGCAGAACTGTATCCCTTCAGCTGGGGCTGGGGTCCCACTAGCTGACACCCTGTAGAGTCACATCTGTATCCCTCTTGATGGAGCCATGTGTCCTGGTTGCTGTCCTGAACAGTCTCTCTGATTCTCTTGCAGCACAATAGAAATCCCTTTTTATATTTACATCTGTAGCTCAGGTTATCATTCACAGGTCAGGGGGAAAGGTGTCAGGGGCTCATGTCTCATTGTTTGAGCATTTAATCAATTTGCATAGTTGGTATCACACTGCTCAGCAGATCAACAAACTAGCTGGAGTAGTACAATATGTAATTAGCATATTAGCAAACATCATTGTTCCAAGACTCCGAGTCGCCGCCTGGCAAAACCAGCAGACAATACGTTGTAGGAGCTGATATAAGATGTACACTGCTCAAAAAAATAAAGGGAACACTTAAACAACAGAATATAACTCCAAGTAATTCAAACTTCTGTGAAATCAAACTGTCCACTTAGGAAGCAACACTGATTGACAATCAATTTCACATGCTGTTGTGCACATGGAATAGACAATAGATGGAAATTATTGGCAATTATCAAGACACACTCAATAAAGGAGTGGTTCCGCAGGTGGGGACCACAGACCACATCTCAGTACCAATGCTTTCTGGCTGATATTTTGGTCACTTTTGAATGTTGGTTGTGCTTTCACACTCGTTGTAGCATGAGACGGACTCTACAACCCACAGAAGTTGCTCAGGTAATGTAGCTCACCCAGGATGGCACATCAATGCGAGCTGTGGCAAGAAGGTTTGCTGTGTCTGTCAGCGTAGTGTCCAGAGGTTGGAGGCGCTACCAGGAAACAGGCCAGTACACCAGGAGACGTGGAGGGGGCCGTAGGAGGGCAACAGCCCAGCAGCAGGACTGCTACCTCCGCCTTTGTGCAAGGAAGAACAGGAGGAGCACTGCCAGAGCCCTGCAAAATGACCTCCAGCAGGCCACAAATGTGCATAGGTCTGCACAAACAGTTAGAAACCAACTCCATGAGGGTGGTATGAGGGCCTGACGTCCACAGATGGGGGTTGTGCTCACAGCCCAACACAGTGCAGGATGCTTGGCATTTGCCACAGAACACCAGGATTGGCAAAGTCATCACTGGCGCCCTGTGCTCTTCACAGATGAAAGCAGGTTCACACTGAGCACATGTGACAGACGTGACAGAGTCTGGAGATGCCGTGGAGAGCGATCTGCTGCTTGCAACATCCTTCAGCATGACGGGTTTGGCAGTGGGTCAGTAAAGGTGTGGGATCAGCCTGTAGTGTGTTTTTATACTTTAATTTTGGGGGTGACTCAAAATCCAGGCCTCCATTGGTTAATACATTTGATTTCCATTGATGATTTTTGTGTGATTTTGTTGTCATTCAGTCAGATCTAGGATGTGTTATTTGAGTGTTCCCTTTAATTTTTTGAGCAGTGTAAATAACAACCATTCATTAAATACCAAATATCACTCAAGTGATCAACATCCAGGCTTTTTCAAACAATAGTCTGTGTTGATCAACCAAAGAAGAACACAAATTAAAAGTCAACATAAAGATAAAGGTGTATGATTCCAGGCCTACTGAATTTGCACGTCTGGATAATTAAGATTAAAAGCTGTGTCATCACATTGCAAGAGAAATTGACAAGTTGCGGATTTCAAAAATGCACCACAAATCAGTACAAAAAAAGCGCAGTAGGCATGAGAATTCTATAAATCCCATCGACGTATGTAATGGATGGGATTTATAGCAGCATCAAAAACTCACTAAAAACTCATCATGGGAACTCAACGATAAAGTCAAATAATTGTTAGGGAAAAAACAAACAAACAATAAAAATTAATTTTCAAATAAAACTTCAAACTATTTAAAATTAATTTTACTAATAAGTCACAACAGAAGTTTTACACATATTTGATTTCACCAACAAGCCCTAGTGAACATTAGCAATCATTCCTCTATGTTTTAGGAGTCCTTTTTCTTCTCCTGTATTTTTAGAAAGACTTAGGACCTCTGAACAAATTCTTGCATCCATCCATTTGTGAATTTCCAAGTCACTTTGTCATGGAACTTAATCCCTTCACACAACATCATGTACACAAAATGTTTAATTTCCACAAGGATATCAGTAGAGAATGGATCATATAATTTGTTGGCCAATTACACTGATACCCCATGTGATGATACAGTTTTTAATCTTAATCAGCCAGACGTCTAGATTTGTTAAGCAAGAGAAATACACTATTGTGTTTGTGTTGACTTGTAAATATGTGTGTATCTCTGTGGCTGAACAAGAAGGACATACGATTATTTATATAACCCTGATTGTTGTCTCCTCTTGGGTCTGTGAAACAATGATGTTTGTTACTATGCTAATTGCATATTATACTAAGCTAGCTAGATCTTTATTTACAAGAGCCCCTTGCTATACCAACTATGTAAATTGATTAGCTCAAACATGAATGAGCCCTGCACCTTTACATCCTCTGACCTGTGACTGATGACCTTAGCCACATATGTAAATATAAAAAAGGATTTTTCTATCCAGCTGCAAAGAGATTTGAAACAGAGATTGGAAAGAGACTTTACAAGGAGAATCAAAGATCAGACTCTCTCAGACCATCAGTTTCGTAGCATGGCTTAAACCAAACAGACACAGATTTGGATTCTACATGATTCCAGCCTAAGGGTATATGGCTCTGACTGGAAAGGTAAGGATCTGCTCCACTGACCATCAGAGACCCCATGGATACATTTGGGGAGACCAGGTTGGGACGATGAAGTCACCTGGCCCCATGGATATGCTGTTTGGGGTTGCCAGGTGGGACCCTCCGGTCGCCTGGAACACATGGAGACATCCAGATAGCCAGATTGGGACCAGCCGGTCATCTGGCCCCATGGAAACTCTCGGAGAGGCCAGGGTGGGACCCTCGGGTCTCCTGGCCTTGTACCTCGATGGACTACTAGCTTCCTAAGCTTGCTGCAACCTTTTCTCTGTGGGGGCCCGCCAGAAGTGGGGGACCACTGGTTGAGGTAGTTGGCCTGGAAGTCCTAAAGTCGCAGCTGTTCTATCCCAGGTGGGCCTGCGGAAGGGTGAGGAGTTTGTAATGTTGTACCATCTTGGGGATAAGCTGGAACTATCCTATGTGTTTATTGTCTGCTTAGTGATTCAATAAAGTATTGCAACACTGTTTTACCCTCACCCTGTGTTGTAGGAGTATTATTACGCCCACGGAAGACCCCGTGTCTTCACACCCCATATATGGTGAAAAACTACTGTTTGGGTGCACGGCAGGATTCGGAAGGGAAGGAGCGCTATTTAAATTCTGGAGTGCAATTTTAACTGGAATAGATTGCGGATGCCATGTCACATTTGAAAAGCCCCTGACATGCCAAAACAGCAGGAACCCCCACAAGTGACCCCATTTTGGAAGCTACACCTCTCCAGGAATTCATATAGGGGTGTAGTGAACATTTTTAACCCTAGGGCGATTCACAGAATTGTATAGGATTGGGCTGAGTAAATGGAAAGTTACCATTTTTTCCGCTAAAATGTTGCTTTGGCCCCATTTTTTAAATTTTCAAAAGGGAGAACATGAACAGTACAATTTTTAATACAATTTCTCCTGCGTTTGCCAATATCCCAAATGAGGTCAAAAATTCACAGTGCAAAGCTCAGAAGGGAAGAAGCAATGAACTGGAATTTAAATTGGTGTGCATGCAGCATCTAGGCGCATGTTCACACTGGCCACTAAACAGACAAAACCCAAGACAAAAACAAAATGAGCAAATACCCTGCTGTAAATAAATAAATAGCAACAGTGCATGTAAATAATTAAGGGTACTTGGTTAACATATTTTTGATAAAAAAAAACGTAAAAAACATCCCATCATATCATGATAACCCTATTTGGGACGATCCTAACCTCTAGTATTAAAACCTTACCATGTGTCTAATGACATATGAGTGAATAAGAGCGGAGAAGGACTGAGACCCCGACTAATGGACAAACAGCAGTGGGAGCTTTTAAAACATAATGTCCAGCTCAAAGAAAATGGAGGCCATGCCCCTATCTGAACAGGGTGCAAAAACTGAAACAGAAAGCAGAAGCAATGAACTGGAATGTAAGTTGGTGTACATGCAGCATCTCGGCACATGTTCGCACTGGCTACTAAACAGACAAAATCCAAGACAAAAACAAAATGAGCAAATACCCTGTGATGATTTTGACTACCTGGGTGTTTTTCCAGAAACACGCAGCAGTGGATGTTGCTGCTCAGTGAAAATTGCAAATCTGCCATTGTAGTGCCCAGTACATTGTAATGTTCAATACATTGTAGTGCTCAGTTCATTATGACATTGTAGTGCCCAGTACATTATGACATTGTAGTGCCCAGTATATTGTAATGCCCAGTACACTGTGCCCAACTCGTGCTTCTGGAGACACACTTCCCTGTAAATTAAGTGGGCTGTCATCGCTATTACACTGACAAACATGTGGATGCTAGCTGCGGTTTAGGCACACTGTTGGGCTCAGAAGGGAGAGGGAGATTTCGATTTGGGAGCACAGAATTCACTGGATTTCTTTTGGAAGATGAGGAGCGATAGCACATTTCCAGAGTTTTTATGCTACCAGTAATGTGGAAAACCCCTATATTTCCATTCACAGATGACGGACCTGACTAGGGTCTACTTAAGAGATTTACACGGAAACCCTGCTGTAAGTGCTCAGCACAGAACACAGGATAAATGTGAACCGAGCCATACTGCGATCTTTGGGAGACAGAATAAACAAGTCAACAGCCGGTCAAGAATTGGTTTGATTTATTTTTTTATGGCTTTCATTGCGCTGTATTTTATTTTTTTTTTAGAGCAAAAAGTTTTTGAATTGCAACATTTTGAGAGCTATAATTTTTCTATATTTCTGCAGACAAAAATGTTTACTTTTATTACTCTGATCACTGAGATAATGCATTGCAAGGCCCACCTGTCAGTGTTACACTGGCAAAACACCTTTTAGACCATGCTCTTGGCATTGTCTAACAAACCACCATAGCTGGCAGACTCGGAGGTCGTTATTTGACCTCGACTGCCATGACTACAATCGGCAGCCCATGCACGATTATGTTGCTGGGGTGCCGATCACTTTGTTGCGCTATGTTGCGATCGCTATTGACAGCGGCATTTAGGGTGTTAAATAGCCGGGGGGGTGGCGTGGGCACCACCCATGGCTGTGACAGCCAGTATCAATAAAACTGTCAGCTTGTCATGCAAAAAACACATCCTCACAAGTCCTCCCTAAATACATGGAAAAATATAAATAATACGAGCCTCGGGAAAAAATTTTTATAAATAGTTTTTTTTTTCATTTAAGTGGAGAAAAGGATTTAGCTATATATTCAAGTTTGATATCACTATAATAGTACTGACGTGGAGAATCTGTGCAATTATTAGCGCAGATTGTATGCAGTAAAAACAAAACCCATAAAACCATGGCGTATTTGCATTTTATTCACAATTTCACTGCACTTGGAATATTTTCCTCGCTTTCCAGTACAGTGAATGTTAAAAGGAATGGAGTCATTAAGAACTACAACTCATCCTTCAAAAAACAAGCTCTCATACGGCTATGTGGATGGAAAAATAAAAAATGTTATGATTCTTGGAAGTAGAGGAAAACACAAAAGTGCAAAAAGCAAAATTGGCTGGGGGGGAGGGGTTAAAATGATTTTTTTAATGAAGACAACCCTATTTAAAAAATAAATAAAAAAAAAGCTACTGTAGTATTGTGGCGATCTGATCGCAGTGGGAAAAGAGATCCGCTACCATCACTGGGAAAAGCAAGCCATCAACATATTGTGCATGAGTCTTCATAGGGCATACACCAGGGTTGTCGAGGAGAGGCAATTTCTTTAAGACCATGTTCAAACAGAACTAACATTTCCAGTGTGGAAAAGGATTGCAAACCCAAAATGAAGACTGAAATGCAAATTTTGCTCATGGCATTTGCAATGCTAAGGGTGAAGTCTGCAGTGACATCTGGGAAATATCTGCAGAAAACTAGGAGCTTGCTGACGATTTGAAAATCCAGAGCATGCCCCCAAATCTGTAAATCGTTCTTTCTGCAGCATGTTACTGAGGTTTTGTGAAGTCCTGTTCACTTGCATTGTATTGGGTCGTTCAGCAGATTTTTAATGTGGAATCTAAATTTCTCAGTACATGGGTTACATTTTATCAATGACAATTGGCTAAAAAAAATGGAAGAATTTCACCAAGCCTGATGTCCATGTAAGAACTATAAAAATAGTTTAGAAAGTTGTAAAACTGCATATTACTGCAACAAAACAAATATATTGGTGATTTAAAGGGGTTGTCCAGGACTATTATATTTTTTTTTTACTATGGGTCTAAAAACTAAGAGGCAGGTAGTTGCTAACAGGGGCTAGGCACTTCATCTATATAGCTTCCCATGGACAGGTGTTTGAACAGTCAGGCCCCTTTCCTGCTCTGCCCTTATCTACATTGAGGTCGGCTTTTTTGATCAAAACAGTGTTAACTAAGTACCTTTTATTTACATGTACTATTACTATTTACTTACTACAGGGTATATGTTCATTTTGTTTTTTTCCCCTTGGGTTTTGTCTGTGAAAAGGCCACAGTGTGAACGTGCTCTTATATATTGCACGTATGCCAACTTATGCTCTAGATCATTTCTTTGGTTTTACCTGGCTGTTCTACGGTGCCGGCTTAGAGCGGTCATCAACTGCTCCGGCCAGCAATTCAGCTGCTCCATGTCAACAGAGCAGCTTTTCTTCTTCCGGGCTGGTCTGTGCTCAGGGTGTGACTACCAACATCATACTGATTGACAGCCGGCTCCCTGCAGTTAGGCATCCAGCAGTCAATCAGCAAGACGTTGGCAGTCACGCCCTGTCAACAGAGCAGATCAGATGAGAAGTCGCTGCTCTGCTGATGTGACACCAACGCAAGTCGCAGAATTGCCGGCAGGAGCGGAATCGGAGCCGGGCACAACATGCAGACAGTAACTGCCTGCGTGTTAGTTGTTAGTAAAAAGAATATATAATCCTGGATAACCCATTAAATGGTCAAATTTACAGAGACAAAAACTAGTTATGTGGTTTGGCTTACCTTTAAAACAGCAATGAAGGGCACAAAGTTAACTCTCTGAAGTCCATTCTTATAAAGATCTGGAAAGAACAAAAATGTTATTACATTTCTATTAAAAATACTAGCCAATCTATATCAGGAGATGCATATGTTTGTCTAAGGATCATATTGACAAACAGCGCTTCAGATGCGCACTGGACAATCTGTGAAAGCGCTCTCAGCAACAAATATTCTTTTTTCACAGGTGGACAAGCTACCAAAAACGATGATCTTTTGGGTAAACCAAAAGATCACTTCACCCGACTGACTGCACTCCAAGCATAAGATACAAGTGCTTCTCACTAAATTAGAAAATCCTCAAAAAGTTAATTTATTTCAGTTCCTCAATACAAATAGTGAAACTCATATTATATAGAGTCATTACAAACAGAGTGATCTATTTTAAGGCTATGTGCCCACGATGCAGAAATGCTCCGGATTTTTCCTGAGTGTTTCTGCATCTCCCTGGCAGAAAAAACGCATGCGGATTGTACATGCGGATTGTACATGTGGATTGTACATGCGGATTGTACATGCGTTTTTCCTGCCAGGGACATGCGGAAGTGAAGCGTTCTTCACATGCATTTCCGCATGCGGGTTGACAAGCGTTTTCCAAGCGATTTTAGCATCACTTGGAAAGTGCTTGTCAACTTGGTCACACTATATAAATCCATGCAAACGGCATGGATTTATATAGTGTGACCCAAAGAATGGTAAAAAATGAAAAAAATAAATGTATACTTACCTTCCGATGGCCCCCGCAGTCTTGCTTCACCGTCTCGGCTGCCGGCAGCGGTAGACTGAAGGACCTGCCGACGTCAGCGTCGCGTGACCCGTCACATGACTATGACGTCAGCGCAGGTCCTTCAGTCCATTGCGAACTGCCGACAAGCAAGGAGGAGCGCACCGCGGGCCGCCGGAAGGTAAGTATATATTTATTTTTTATTTTATTCTTTTTTTTTTTACAGTTTTCTATGGTACCCGGGTCCGGAGGAGAGTCTCCTCTCCTCCAGACCCGGGTACCATCCGCACATTAGAACGCATGGAATGCGCATCTACATATACAGTGATGAGTAATCCATGCGTTCTAATGCACGTCAATGGCGGCGAAAACGCAGCACTTCCGCAAAATAATTGGTAGTGCTGCGTTTTTTTCCGCAATGATAATCCGCAGCGGAAATTTCCACAGCATGTGCACAGTACATGCGGATTATCATTGGGGAACATGGCAGGCTTTCTACCATGCGTTTTTTAAGCGTTTCTGCAGCGTTTCTGCACACAGCCTGAGGCTGTGTGCCCACGTAGCGTTTTTCAAGCGTTTATGCTGCGGATTTTCCGCAGCATAAACGCTTGTAAAACGCTAGGTAATCCGCACCCCATGGTCCCCAAGGGGATTCCGCATGTTCTATGCACATGCTGCGGATTTTTCCGCAGCGTTTATGCTGCGTACAAAAATCCGCAGCATGTCATTTAATTTTGCGGAAGTGGAGCGGAACTCCCGCCATTGACTTGCATTGAGACGCACAGAAACCGCGACTGTACATTTTTACAAGCGGCTTCTATGCGTCTCTATGTGCGGATGGTACCCAGTTCTGGAGGAGAGGAGACTCTCATCCAGACCTGGGTACCAATGTACCTGTAAAAAAAGAATAAAATAACAAATAAAGTTTATACTCACCTGTCCGGAGGCTTCTCTCTGAATGCCAGCAGCGCTGAAGGACCTGCGGTGACGTCACAGTCATGTGACCGCAGGCCCTTCACCGCTGTGTCTCGCGATATGCCGGCAGCCGGGAACCAGACAGGAACGAGCGCTGCAGCACACACCGGGGCCTCGGGGGTGAGTATAGCTTTATTTGTTTTAATTTTTACGGTTCACACTGTATAAATCCATGCTGTTTGCATGGATTTATACAGTGTGACCTAGTTGTCAAGCACTTTCCAAGTGATGCTATCGCCTGGAAAGTGCTAGTCAATCTGCATGCGGATACGCATGTGAACCCGCATGTGGATCCGCATGTATTCTGCAGGAAAAACGCATGCACAATCTGCATGCGTTTTTTTCTGCCAGGGAGATGCAGAAATGCTGCAGAAATTTTCTGCTTCATTTCTGCATCGTGGGCACATAGCCTAAGTGTTTATTTCTGTTAATGTTGATGATTATGGCTTACAGCCAATGAAAACACAAAAGTCATTATCTCAGTAAATTAGAATACTTTATAACAACAGCTTGAAAAATGTTTTTAAAATCCGAAATGTTGGCCTACTGAAATGTATGTTCAGTAAATGCACTCAGTACTTGGTCGGGTTCCTTTTGCATCAATTACTGCATCAATGTGGCGTGGCATGGAGGCAATCAGCCTGTGGCACTGCTGAGGTGTTATGGAAGCCCAGGTTGCTTTGATAGCAGCCTTCAGTTCTTCTGCATTGTTGGGTCTGGTGTCTCATCTTCCTCTTGACAATACCCCATAGATTCTCTATGGGGTTAAGGTCAGGCGAGTTTTCTGGCCAATCAAGCACACTGATACTGTTGTTTTTAAACCAGGTATTGGTACTTTTGGCAGTGTGGACAGGTGTGAAGTCCAGCTGGAGAATGAAATTTCCATCTCCAAAAAGCTTGTCGGCAGAGGGAAGCATGAAGTGCTCTAAAATTTCCTGCTAGACGGCTGCGCTGACTTTAGTCTTCATAAAACACAGTTGACCGACACCAGCAGATGACATGGCTCCCCAAACCATCACTGATTGTGGAAACTTCACACTAGACCTCAAGCAGCTTGGATTGTGGCCTCTCCACTCTTCCTCCAGACTCTGAGACCTTGATTTCCAAATGAAATGCAAAATTTACTTTTATTTGAAAACACCTTGGACTACTGAGCATCAGTCCAGGTCTTTTTCTCCTTGGCCCAGGTAAGACGCTTCTGGCGTTGTCTATTGGTCATGAGTGGCTTGACACAAGGAATGCGACACTTGTAGCCCATGTCCTGGATACGTCTGTGTGTGGTGGCTCTTGAAGCAATGACTCCAGCAGCAGTCCACTCCTTGTGAATCTCCCCCAAATTTTTGAATGGCCTTTTCTTAACAATCCTTTCAAAGCTGCAGTTATCCCGGTTGCTTGTGCACCTTTTCTACCACAATTTTTCCTTCCACTCAACTTTCCATTAATATGCTTGGATACAGCACTCTGTGAACAGCCAGCTTATTTAGCAATGACCTTTTGTGGCTTACCCTCCTTGTGGAGTGTGTCAATGACTGCCTTCTGGACATCTGTCAAGTCAGCAGTCTTCCCCATGATTGTGGAGCCTACTGAAACAGACTAAGGGACCTTTTTAAATGCTTCGGAAGCCTTTGCAGGTGGTTTTTGTTAATTATTTGAATTTACTGAGATAATGGCTTTTGTGTTTTCATTGGCTGTAAGCCATAATCATCAACATCAACAGAAATAAACACTTTAAATAGATCACTCTATTTGTAATGAGTCTATATAATATATGAGTTTCACTTTTTGTATTGAAGAACTGAAAAAATTTTACTTTTTGATGATATTCTAATTTAGTGAGAAGCACTTGTACTAGCCACTGATAGGAGTCGCGGTCTCTTTGTGAGAATGGAGAGGATTTATAATCTAAAGTAAAATTGCAAAGTTGTTTGTTTTTACAACTTCTTTGCAATTGTAACCCCTTATGATGAGAATAACTCTTTAAGCCAGGGATGTCAAACTCAAATACACAGAGGGCCAAAGTTAAAAGCTTGGACAAAGTCATGGGCCAACTTGATATTTATTAAAAAAAATGTCTACAATTGAGGAAGTTTTTCCTTATCAAATTAAACGATTAACTTTTGGAATTATATTGGAATAATATTATATGTTATGTAAGAGCAGTAAAAAGCATATGGCCCAATGGCCTCATTTAAATATGTAATAACAAAGGATAAAAAATCTTGAATAGTACAGATAATAAAGTATGATGCAAACAAAAGTGCCCCCAAACACAGTATGATACCCCCACAGTGAATTCCTTCACACGCACAGTATGATGACCCTACTGTACTCTTCTCGCTCAATCCCCCTGACAAATAATGGTGACCCGATCACAGTATGATTCTCCAACTGTAATCCCCACACAGCCCTCCTTACAGTATAATAGGCCCCACATAATGCTCCATACAGTATTATGGCCCCACATAGTGCTCCATACAGTATAATGGCCCCACATAGTGCTCCATACTGTACAATGGCCCCACATAGTGCTCCATACTGTATAATGGTCCCACATGGTGCTAAATACGGTGTAATGGCCCCACATGGTGCTCCTTACGGTATAATGGCCCCTCATAGTGCTTCATATGGTATAATGGCCCCTCATAGTGCTCCATACGGTATAATGGCCCCACATAATGCTCCATACGGTATAATGGTCCCACATAATGCTCCATACGGTATAATGTCCCCACATAGTGCTCCATACAGTACAATGTCCCCACATAGTGCTCCATACTGTATAATGGCCCCACATAGTGCTCCATACAGTATAATGGCCCCACATAGTGCTCCATACTGTATAATGGCCCCACATAGTGCTCCATACTGTATAATGGCCCCATATAGTGCTCCATACTGTATAATGACCCCACATAGTGCTCCATACAGTATAATGGCCCCACACAGTGCTCCATACTGTATAATGGCCCCACATAGTGCTCCATACTGTATAATGGCCCCACATAGTGCTCCATACTGTATAATGACCCCTCATAGCGCTCCATACTGTATAATGGCCCCACATAGTGCTCCATACTGTATAATGGCCCCACATAGTGCTCCATACTGTATAATGGCCCCACATAGTGCTCCATACAGTATAATGGCCCCACATAGTGCTCAATACTGTATAATGGCCCCACATAGTGCTCCATACTGTATAATGGCCCCATATAGTGCTCCATACTGTATAATGGCCCCACATGGTGCTAAATACGGTGTAATGGCCCCACATAGTGCTCCTTACGGTATAATGGCCCCACATAGTGCTCCATACAGTATAATGGCCCCACATAGTGCTCCATACTGTACAATGGCCCCACATAGTGCTCCATACTGTATAATGGTCCCACATGGTGCTAAATACGGTGTAATGGCCCCACATGGTGCTCCTTACGGTATAATGGCCCCTCATAGTGCTTCATATGGTATAATGGCCCCTCATAGTGCTCCATACGGTATAATGGCCCCACATAATGCTCCATACGGTATAATGGTCCCACATAATGCTCCATACGGTATAATGTCCCCACATAGTGCTCCATACAGTACAATGTCCCCACATAGTGCTCCATACTGTATAATGGCCCCACATAGTGCTCCATACAGTATAATGGCCCCACATAGTGCTCCATACTGTATAATGGCCCCACATAGTGCTCCATACTGTATAATGGCCCCATATAGTGCTCCATACTGTATAATGACCCCACATAGTGCTCCATACAGTATAATGGCCCCACACAGTGCTCCATACTGTATAATGGCCCCACATAGTGCTCCATACTGTATAATGGCCCCACATAGTGCTCCATACTGTATAATGACCCCTCATAGCGCTCCATACTGTATAATGGCCCCACATAGTGCTCCATACTGTATAATGGCCCCACATAGTGCTCCATACTGTATAATGGCCCCACATAGTGCTCCATACAGTATAATGGCCCCACATAGTGCTCAATACTGTATAATGGCCCCACATAGTGCTCCATACTGTATAATGGCCCCATATAGTGCTCCATACTGTATAATGGCCCCACATGGTGCTAAATACGGTGTAATGGCCCCACATAGTGCTCCTTACGGTATAATGGCCCCTCATAGTGCTCCATATGGTATAACGGCCCCTCATAGTGCTCCATACGGTATAATGGCCCCACATAATGCTCCATACGGTATAATAGTCCCACATAATGCTCCATACAGTATAATGGCCCCACATCGTGCTCCATACTGTATAATGGCCCCACATAGTGCTCCATACAGTATAATGGCCCCACATAGTGCTCCATACAGTATAGTGGCCCCACATAATGATACACACCGTATAGTGGCCCCACATAGTGCTCCACACCGTATAGTGGCCCCACATAGTGCTCCACACCGTATAGTGGCCCCACATAGTGCTCCACACCGTATAGTGGCCCCACATAGTGCTCCACACCGTATAGTGGCCCCACATAGTGCTCCACACCGTATAGTGGCCCCACATAACAAAAAAAAAAATACTCACCTCTGCTCTTTACCCCACTGCTCCAGTCTATTCATGGTGTCTTGAGATACTCTGCACATCTCGGTACAGCGAGCGCATTGTAATGATGTCATAGCGCCTGCTACGCTGATATTTCAGAGGCAGAGGTGAATGATGGGAGAGGGAACATCAGCTGACGCTCCCTCCTCCATTATTCCTTTCAACTGTATCGGAATCTAGGGTAGCGATATAGTTGAAAGTGCGATGCCGAGTGGGTGACCCGCCAGGCATTGTAGGCCAGATATACTCGGATGACCCACCAGGCGTCACGGTCTAAATATACTCACCCTGGGAGCCAGATTTCGCCTGCGGGCCTGAGTTTAACATATGTGCTTTAAAGAGAACCTGTCACCATAAATAACGCTGTTAACCTGCAGAAATGGAGTTAATCTGCAGCTTAAGAGCATTATTATGCTGCCCGGTACCTGCAAACAGCCGAATACAGCGGAGAGAAAATGAACTTTATTCCACCGCAGCAGCATTCCGGTTTCAATTAAGGTGGCTGCGCTGGTTCAGTCACCACTCTGAGAATACATAGCGGCCACTGTAAGCGCGCCCCCGGGCCTGACTGACACTCCCTCTGCAATGCAGCCAGCTGTCAGTCAGGGCCGGGGTCGCGGTTACAGCGGCTGCTCTGGTGACTGAAGCAGCGTCGCCCCCACCTCTATGACTGAAACCGAATGCTGGCAGGGAGAATAAAGTTCATTTGCTCCCCGCTGCATTCGGCTCTGTACAGACACTGGGCAGCATAATAACCCAATTAACCTGCAGATTAACAGCATATCTACAGGTTAACAGCGTTATTTCTGGTGACAGGTTCCCTTTAAGCTAAATACTGCATCAAAACGTCAATTCATGAGCCTGTCCAGAACATTCACCTAAAATTTTTTATCAGGAAACCTAAAGTAGATAAGTAGTTAGATATTGCCCTCTGAAGTCCATAGGTATTTTATCACAGTCCTACCTGTGGGCATGTGCACCTTCTCCTCAGCACTAGCGCCACCGCCGCCACTCTCCTCTGCACGCGCACCATCTCCTCAGCACTAGAGCCACCAGCACCCTCCTCAGTGGAGTGTCGACGGCGCTAGTGCTGAGGAGATGGTGCGTATGCAGAGGAGAGTGGCAGCGGCACTAGTGCTGAGGAGATGGTGCGCATGCAGAGGAGAGTGGCAGCGGCACCAGTGCTGAGGAGATGGTGCGCATGCAGAGGAGAGTGGCAGCGGCACTAGTGCTGAGGAGATGGTGCGCATGCAGAGGAGAGTGGCAGCGGCACTAGTGCTGAGGAGATGGTGCGCATGCAGAGGAGAGTGGCAGCGGCACTAGTGCGGAGGAGATGGTGTGCATGCAGAGGAGAGTGGCAGTGGCACTAGTGCTGAGGAGATGGTGCGCATGCAGAGGAGAGTGGCAGCGGCACTAGTGCTGAGGAGATGGTGCGCATGCAGAGGAGAGTGGCAGCTGCACTAGTGCGGAGGAGATGGTGCGCATGCAGAGGAGAGTGGCAGCGGCACTAGTGCTGAGGAGATGGTGCGCATGCAGAGGAGAGTGGCAGCGGCACTAGTGCTGAGGAGATGGTGCGCATGCAGAGGAGAGTGGCAGCGGCACTAGTGCTGAGGAGATGGTGCGCATGCAGAGGAGAGTGGCAGAGGCACTAGAGCTGAGGAGATGGTGCGCATGCAGAGGAGAGTGGCAGCGGCACTAGTGCTGAGGAGATGGTGCGCATGCAGAGTGGCAGTGGCACTAGTGCTGAGGAGATGGTGCGCATGCAGAGGAGAGTGGCAGAGGCACTAGTGCTGAGGAGATGGTGCGCATGCAGAGGAGAGTGGCAGCGGCACTAGAGCTGAGGAGATGGTGCGCATGCAGAGGAGAGTGGCAGCGGCACTAGTGCTGAGGAGATGGTGCGCATGCAGAGGAGAGTGGCAGTGGCACTAGAGCTGAGGAGATGGTGTGCATGCAGAGGAGAGTGGCAGCGGCACTAGTGCTGAGGAGATGGTGCGTGTGCCCACAGGGAGGGCTCTGCATTCCACCTCTGGCACGCGTGCCATAAGTTCGCCACCACTGCCCTATAATATACAAATTCTGGAGCATCTTTTCTTTTGTGCCATTCCTCTGTTATTCCTTCAATAAATTTATCAACTAATTGACAACTAGATGTTAACAGTTGGAGGTTACACGCTCGTATAGTATCCAAGCAGTGCTGATAGTGCCAGACTGTGTAAGAAGACATCCGTTTGACAAGGAGAATGGTAACACCCAATTGTGAATGTACTTTTATGTTCAATTGAAATAACAGAGGGACAGCATTAAGATGCCCAGAATTGTCATTTCATGAGGAATACAAGTGTTTAAAGGGAATCTGTCAGCAAGTTTTTGCTATGTAATCTGAGAGCACCATAATGTAGGAGAAGAGACCCTAATTACACTGATGTGTCACTTACTGGGCTGTTCTTTGCTGTTTCAATACAATCTGTGTTTTATCAGCAGGGGATTTTCACTACAGGAAAAGCTGCCTCTGCCTTGCAGTCCAGCCACACTCCCAGCACTGATTAGAGACTTTCTGTCAATGTAGATTATACAGAGAAAGCGGCCAATCAGTGGTGTGGGTGGGGTTATATAGAGCTCAGCATTCAAGTTCTGTTAGATCTGCAGCAGAAAAAAACTATAACTATCACTGGAATCAGGGTCCCTGTCCCTACATGCTGACAGATTTCCTTTAATAAATAGCTATAATTTGCGTAGTAACAGTTACTCATTAAAGAAAACCTAGTATGAGATAGGTAACCTTATTACAGCAATTACCTACCATGTTCCCGTATGCAAAAACGCTGGGTTGCTCCTGCAAGTGTTTGCACCAAAGTACACAATAGCAATCTGCTCAAATTAGTGTTTTTTTTGTAATGTAATTGTGTTTTTTTACATGCATTTTTCAGGCTTGACATAGAATCCTGTGGGATACAAATGTGCCAAAAATCATGGGCGTGTGCATTTAAAAAATGCATTTTTTTTTCCCCATATATGTTTTTCAGGCTCCAGATAGAATTCTATGGAAAAAAAAAATAACCCAAAAAATGCACAGTTCAACAGCGTCATTAGACGCACAGCTGGCATGAGTTTTTATTAAAACACATCACATAAACTTTGCTTGACCTCTTAAATGAGTTTTAATGCTATGTGTGAACCTGGCATTAAAGGGTTATCCGGTCTAAAACGTCAAGTCTGTAGTCACTCTAGGCGCGTGCGCTGTGAGGATTCTCCGGTGTCAGTGCTGGGAGCGGTGGTCACGTGACCATATGTATGCGATATGCATGCTCCTGGGCAGAATCCGACTAGGCTGTTTCCAGCCTGCTCAATGTTAGTGTGTTAGGCTGGAAAGAGGCTAGTCGGATTCTGGCATACATATGGTCACGTGACTGCTCCCTCCCAGCGCGGACACCGGCAAATTCTCACAGTGTACACCATGTCAGGATTCACAAGTCTGTAGTCACATAAAGTGGCTGCAGACTTGTCGTTTTATATTGGACTACCCCTTTAAAGTGCAAACTGCACTTGCCTAGTCAGAACAGCGAGATCTCATGATAACACGAGATCTCACTATCTGACAGCAAATACGGCCATTGAGAGCCGTGGGGTCCAGTTTTGCATGCTGGCATCCCACAGCTTGGAAGTTGGGACCAGACTTTTGCTAGAAAGTCCGAGTCCTTTTAGTGGCAGCTTAGGGGCAAATTTCTTTATTATTTTAATTAGGGTTATTTAGAACAGTTATTAAAGCACCACTCCAGCGTTTTTGTTTTTTATTGCACAGTTGGAGTGGTACTACTAATCTAAGTTCGCTGGCCCTAGTATACATACAAGTCCACGGCACCATCATGTGCCTGACCGGAAGTCAGAGGTAACGGTCACAAGCTCTCAATGCAAGTCTATGAGAGCCTCGTTCTGGCCTTGTTGTGCCGCTCATAGACTTACATAGAGCAGTGATTTCCAGCTCACCCAGCAAACAATGGAGGGATCCGGCAGGTCACAAACTGCTGGAGACCGACAAGTGCAGCAATGATAAAAGATGAAGATGGCGGCTAATAAGTATAAGAGTGGGGGCTGGGAACTTACATTAGTAGCATCACTCCAGCTCTGCAATAGAAAAATGCTGGAGTGGTGCTTAAATGTGTGTCTGCTTCCTTTTCAGAAATAAAATAGGCAGCCAGATGACAGACAGATCAAAAATATGCATGATTGGCTCTATAATGAAAGCCACAACTTAATGGACAAAACCAACACACAAACTACCTCAATGAATTACAATGGGGTCTAGTAAGGTGTTCACCTCTCCGGCAAAAAAATAAGGACTGTTTGCAGGGCCACCTTCCTTGCTCTTTGAGAAAGCCACCTGGCGAAACCTAGGTCAGAGTTCTGGGGTTTCCTATCCTGTGTTATTCCCTGCTTATATAACATGTCTGTTTGTTTGATATATGCAGAGGTTCTTTTATACTTATATCAATCCACTTTAAATTTTTCTCTATATATGTACGATATATTTATTCACCCTGCTGCTATATCTAAATACAGATTGATAATTTCATATAGGGAAAATAATATTGTTATTTTATTATACCCACTCTCTATACGTTTCACTGTGAAATTACCTTAGTGTATTGCCTTTTTCACTCTATACGTATTTCTTAAGTGATTTTTAACTTGATGCATTAATAAAATTATATTCTTTATTGAATAATATTTCTTAGTTTGTGTTTATTCAAGTTCATTAGTAGGATGTAGGGCCACCTTCCTAGTCAAGTATAATAGAAATTCTTAAAGAGCCTCTGAAGCAAATGTGTACTAACTCTACAATATATATCAAGAGTCAACTAAAGAGATATGCTTTAAAGGGAACCTTTCATGCCCCAAAATCAGGGCCGGCGTCAGCACCCGGCGCACCCGGGCAAATGCCGGGGCCCTGAGCAGGCAGAGGGGCCCACTGGCGGTCGCGCACCCCGCTGGGCTATGGGCGGAGGAGAGCGGTGTCAGCGCCCGCCCTTCTCCGCCGCTTGCTCAGGGCCCCGGCAGCTGGATACTTACCTCTCCCCGTGCCTCCGCAGATCCGCTGTCTTCCTGCTCTGCGCTCCCTGTGACGTCTCAGGTCAGAGGGCACGGTGACGCCTTTACACCGCGCCCTCCCCTGAGCCATCACAGGGAGCGCTGAGCAGGAAGACGCCGACAACGCTGGAGTTTGGACCCGAGCAGCAGGTAGCAGGTGAGCAGAAGGGAGGTGAGTATTTGATTTTTTTTTTTTTAATGTATGGAGGCATGGGGCAGTATAAAGAGAAGGGGGGGGGGCATCCTGCATGGGGCATTATAAAGAGAGGGGGGGACATCCTGCATAGGGCATTATAGAGAGAGGGGGGGACATCCTGCATGGGGCATTATAAAGAGGAGGGGTGACAGCATGCATGGGGCATTATAAGGTGGGGAACAGCCTGCATGGGGCATTATAAAGAGGGGGGGGACATCCTGCATGGGGCATTATAAGGTGGGGAACAGCCTGCATGGGGCATTATAAAGAGGAGGGGTGACAGCATGCATGGGGCATTATAAGGTGGGGAACAGCCTGCATGGGGCATTATAAGGTGGGGAACAGCCTGCATGGGGCATTATAAAGAGGGGGGGGACATCCTGCATGGGGCATTATAAGGTGGGGAACAGCCTGCATGGGGCATTATAAAGAGGAGGGGTGACAGCATGCATGGGGCATTATAAGGTGGGGAACAGCCTGCATGGGGCATTATAAGGTGGGGAACAGCTTGCATGGGGCATTATAAAGAGGGGGGGACATCCTGCATGGGGCATTATAAAGAGGAGGGGTGACAGCATGCATGGGGCATTATAAGGTGGGGAACAGCCTGCATGGGGCATTATAAAGAGGAGGGGTGACAGCCTGCATGAGGCATTATAAGGTGGGGAACAGCCTGCATGGGGCATTATAAAGAGGGGGGGGACATCCTGCATGGGGCATTATAAAGAGGAGGGGTGACATCCTGCATGGGGCATTATAAAGAGGAGGGGTGACAGCCTGCATGGGGCATTATAAGGTGGGGAACAGCCTGCATGGGGCATTATAAAGGGGGGGGGCAGCCTGTATGGGGCATTATGTGGGGGGTAACAGCCTGCATGGAGCATTATAAGGGGGGGACAGCCTGTATGGGGCATTATGTGGGGGGTAACTGCCTGCATGCAGCATTATATGGGGGCCAGTATCCTGTATGGAGCGTTATAAGGCGATCGGTATCCTGTATGGAGCGTTATATGGGGGCCAGTATCCTGTATGGAGTTTTATAAGGGGACCAGTATCCTGTATGGAGCCTTATATGGGGGCCAGTATTCCGTATGGAGCCTTATATGGGGGCCAGTATTCCGTATGGAGCCTTATATGGGGGCCAGTATTCCGTATGGAGCCTTATATGGGGGCCAGTATTCCGCATGGAGCCTTATATGGGGGTCAGTATTCCGCATGGAGCCTTATATGGGGGCCAGTATTCCGTATGGGGCCTTATATGGGGGCCAGTATTCCTTATGGAGCCTTATATGGGGGCCACTATTCTGTGTGGAGCGATTCACCGGTTTCTGAGCTATTGTGGAATTTACAATAGATATCACTCATGTAATGTAAGAAGTGAAATCTTTGCATTGTACTATATATATATATATATATATATATATATATATATATATATATATATATATATATATATATATATATATATATATATATATATATATTTCTCCGCCGTATCTCTGCATCATGAATCGTGGTATGTGTTAAAGGGGCCCACTGAGACTCTTTCGCCCGGGGCCCAGAAAAACCTGGAGCCGGCCCTGCCCAAAATGCTACTATTCTGCAGGTTAATAGCGTTTTAAAGCCGCGCGGCCGCTGCACTGACAGCTCAGCTTCCAGGAAGAAATTAACTTTGTTCCTCCTGGCAACCGCTGGCTTTCAGTCATAAGAAGCACGGACGGCTTTTACCAAGAGGGGATGAACTTTATTCTGATGCCTTTCAATCATAGAGGTGTGCCAACAAACCTTCAGTCCCCGCTCAGTACATAGTGAGCGGCATCTGTAACCACAACCCGGCACTGACTGACAGCAGGCTCAACACTGATGCATTGCAGAGCTGGCTGTCAGTCAGTGCTGGGGCATGATAACAGCTGCTGATCACTATGTACTGAGTGTGGACTGAAGGTTTGTTAGAACGCTTCTATGCTTGAAAGCCGAGTAATAAAGTTCATTTCCTCCCGGCAGCCAGGATTTCCGTGCGGCGGCTGCACAGCTATTAACCGGCAGATTGATCTCATAGGCTGATAGCGCTTTTTGACTTGTCAGGTTACCTGTAAATGTGTTGACCAGCACACAGTATCTCCAATGTCATTTATATACATTGATGTTGGTTACAAAAACCCAAAATAACTTTTTATCTATTAAAAAATTCAACGAACATAATATATTCAGTATTTCAGTGAGAGAGACCACAGTTGCTCTATGACACTTAAGAAAGAAGACTGTATTGATTAATCTTAAGAGGAGATTTTTTTTTTTTTACTATCATTTAAATATGATGCTAATTAGAAAGGTAATGAAGTACACCATTCTCCTCTGATCTTCAACTATCAAGAATATCTTATCTGCAAGATTTATAAAGCTATTATTTGAAAACTAGAATATAAAAGGGAATAAAATGTAAAACTTGTGCTGTTTTCATACAGCACCTATGAAAATCCTATTGTTTAATGAACACTATGAAAGATCAGGGTTCACTTTGTAACTTGCTATTTTTTAAGAATGTTTTCTAAACGATGGTAGCCAAATACTGTCACGGGAGACGGAGTGTTTATATCTAACATTAGTATCATCGCTAAGAAGAAAGAACCCTATAACAATGTCTTAGAGAGAATACGTTTAAGGAGAATGATATATTGAGTACAATGTAGGAAATTGTGCTCTTTCCATATTCACAAATCTGCTCATACTCCGACAATACACAGTGGAATATCCCCCAGACACCTTTGTAGAAGCATTACAAATTGTTCTATGTGTTAAGCCCACCACACACATTCAATGGATGACGGATTAATGATGCTTTGACCAATCATTTGGATGACAGCCATCTCATCTGACTCTCCCACACACAGGAGCGCTCATTTGGCCGAAATCAGACATGCCAGATTGACATCTCCACCGATGATCAGTTGGTCAGAGCACCCATACACATCAGTGTCAGCCAAACCCATCGATATCGAAGGACGCGGCCAATATTAGTCTAATGTTTATGGAGAGCTTTAGACTCTTTTCAGATTGCATTTTTCTCTCTGATAAATGCATACGCTGGGAAAAACTACCAGACGTACCGATATAGTTTCAACCCTTCTCGACATGTGATTCCATAAACAGTGGGTGCCAGCTGAATTATACAGCCAACACTTGACTGCAATTGTGGGTCTCGAAGAAAACTCCAGTTGCAATTTAATCAGTTAATTGCTGCAGTCAGTAGTGACCGTGGCATCTAAGTGGTTAGCCAGCCCACAACCATTGCACAATCGAGGGGTACTAATGCTCTGTCATGACAGGTGGTGTATGTCATGTAAATACCCGTTAATCCATTCTCTACTGCAAAAAAGAATGAAACCCTAACATATATTACTAGAAGACTATTAGTCTCAATCCGGTAAATGTGAATGTGGGAGTGCCGATAAACAAAGGTACTGAGCGGTGACTCAAGCTGCTATCTCCTGTGGTCCCATTCAAAATGAATGGAGTGGCAGTGCACAAAATCGACAACTGCTCCATTCACAAGGGTCTCATTAGAGCCCCGGTTCTCAAGACTGGTATGGGTTCAGTGGTCGGACAGCCATCAATCAGGAAGTTATCTCATATCCTAAAAATAGAGTATAATGTCCAAACTTGAGAATACCCCTTTAAGGTCATGGGCAGGAAAATCAATAGAGCCTATATACTTTTCTTTATCTGAGGCCTCTGCTGTTGGCATGTGTTTAGGTGTCAATAGTTAAATTAAACCATTATGTTTCACTGTAGGCACCATGGATTTTGAAAAATTATTTTAGAAAAATGCATTGTGCCTATAGTGAAACATGGTGGTGGCAGTGTCCTTGTGTGCGGCTGCATGAATGCTGCTAGTGTCAGGGAGCTACATTTCATTGATCGTATCATGATTTCACAGATGTATTTATCTACATTGAAAGAGAAGATGTTACCATGACTCTGTGCCCTTGGTAGATGTGCACTTTGCCAACATGACAATGATCCAAAACAGACATCTGTTGCATTTCTGAAGAACAAGGTGAAAGTGATTCAATATTTCTCCTGGTCTGAACCCAATCAAACACCTATGGATAAAGCTGAAGAGACGAGTTGAGCATCTCTCTCCATCCAGCATTCAGGCTCTAAAAGAGGTCGTTCTTGAGGAATGGAAACAGATAGATGTTGCAATATCTCGCCAACTGGTTCATTCGATGCCCATAAGACCTGGTGCTGTCCTTCAAAATCATGGAGGTCATACAAAATACTAGACGTATTCATTTTTGATGTGTGGTGTATTAATTTTTGCATCAACTAATTTTGATAAAACTGAAAAATATTTAGATTTGAGAGTCCTCAGTGGTTGATATCTTTTAATGGCTAACTGAAAAGATGGTAACAGGTTGCAAGCTTTCAAGACTACTCAGGCCTCTTCATCAGGCTAGTATAACCCAAAATCTGAAGAGTCACATATTTATACACAATAGGACACAGAAATAATGCAATAGATGAGACAGGTGATGAAAAGCAGAGCTATTACTAAGGGAGAGAGAAACATTTCTGGCTGTAAATATTTTAGCAGTTCATAGTGTTGTGATGAACCCACAAGTCTGATGGGCACATTCCTTAGTTGCACCATCTTTTCAGTTAGCCATTTTTAGGTATTAACCACTGAGGACTCTCAAATCTAAATATTTTTCTATCTACTGGCTAACAAGGTACAAGAATATATATATGAATATATATATATATATATATATATATATATATATATATATATATATATATATATATATATTTGTTTCCCTGTAATAAAACTGAAGATTTTGTAATGAAAGGTATATTATTAACCTAACTTCCATTTATGAGCTAAAAAAATAAAACAATTCAGTCTTTTTAAAATGTTGAAAGCTGTTCTTGTACTCCATGTGACCGTGATTAAAATCTTACTTTTCAACGGGGGTGTACTCATTTATGTTGAGCACTGATATATATATATATATATATATATATATATATACAGTACAGACCAAAAGTTTGGACACACCATCTCATTTAAAGATTTTTCTGTATTTTCATGACTATGAAAATTGTACATTCACACTGATGGCATCAAAACTATGAATTAACACGTGGAATTATAAACTTAACAAAAAAGTGTGAAACAACTGAAAATATGTCTTATATTCTAGGTTCTTCAAAGTAGCCACCTTTTGCTTTGATGACTGCTTTGTACACTCTTGGCATTCTCTTGATGAGCTTCAAGAGGTAGTCACCGTAAATAGTCTGCCAACAATCTTGAAGGGGTTCCCAGAGATGCTTAGCACTTGTTGGCCCTTTTGTCTTCATTCTGCGGTCCAGCTCACCCCAAACCATCTCGATTGGGTTCAGGTCTGGTGACTGTGGAGGCCAGGTCATCTGGCGTAGCACCCCATCACTCTCCTTCTTGGTCAAATAGCCCTTACACAGCCTGGAGGTGTGTTTGGGGTCATTGTCCTGTTGAAAAATAAATGAGGGTCCAACTAAACGCAAACCGGATGGAATAGCATGCCGCTGCAAGATGCTGTGGTAGCCATGCTGGTTCAGTATGCCTTCAATTTTGAATAAATCCCCAACAGTGTCACCAGCAAAGCACCCTCACACCACCACATCTCCTCCTCAATGCTTCACGGTGGGAACCAGGCATGTAGAGTCCATCCGTTCACCTTTTCTGCGTCGCACAAAGACATGGTTGTTGGCACCAAAGATCTTACATTTGGACACATCAGACCAAAGCACAGATTTCCACTGGTCTAATGTCCATTCCTTGTGTTATTTAGCCCTAACAAGTCTCTTCTGCTTATTGCCTGTCCTTAGCAGTGGTTTCCTAGCAGCTATTTTTCCAGGAAGGCCTGCTGCACAAAGTCTCCTCTTAACAGTTGTTGAAGAGATGTGTCTGCTGCTAGAATTCTGTGTGGCATTGACCTGGTCTCTAATCTGAGCTGCTGTTAACCTGCGATTTCTGAGGCTGGTGACTCGGATAAACTTATGCTCAGAAGCAGAGGTGACTCTTGGTCTTCCTTTCCTGGGGCGGTCCTCATGTGAGCCAGTTTCTTTGTAGCGCTTGATGGTTTTTGCAACTGCACTTGGGGAAACTTTCAAAGTTTTCCCAATTTTTCGCACTGACTGACCTTCATTTCTTAAAGTAATGATGGCCACTTGTTTTTCGTTACTTAGCTGCTTTTTTCTTGCCATAATACAAATTCTAACAGTCTATTCAGTAGGACTATCAGCTGTGTATCCACCTGACTTCTGCACAACACAACTGATGCTCCCCACCCCATTTATAAGGCAAGAAATCCCACTTATTAAACCTGACAGAGCACACCTGTGAAGTGAAAACCATTTCATAGTTTTGATGCCTTCAGTGTGAATGTACAATTTTCATAGTCATGAAAATACAGAAAAATCTTTAAATGAGAAGGTGTGTCCAAACTTTTGGTCTGTACTGTATATATATAGATAATATATTATCCATATATATGCATATATATACATACATATTTATATACACACACACATGCACATATGCAAAAGAAAAAAGTTGAGTTACGTTACAGAACGTTTCGGCTCAAGGTGTGAGCCTTTCTCATACCTTTAGCTGACACATTGTGTACCTTTGGCATGGAGTACATTTTTTCATGTTTTTTTGCTATGTTTGGAGTGTGACCTCTTTCACTCCTTTTTCTTTACAATTATAATCATTTCATAAGTTTTTATACTTTTATTGATAAATATATTGCGTTTATGCAAAGACTCAAAATTTACAGTGTTGATCCTTATTTTTCAAGACTTCTGCTGGTCACTCTGTCAGCTGGATATCAGCTTCTGGGCCAAATCCTGACTGGTATCAGCCCATTCTTGTCTAATCAGTGCTTGGAGGTTAGCACAATTTCTGTGTTTTTGTTTGTCTACCCGGCTTTTTGAGGATTGATCACAGGTTTTCAATGGGATTGAGAAATGAGGAGTTTCCTGGCCATGGACCCAGAATTTCAAAGTTTTATTCACTGAGCCACTGATTTGTCACTGTGCAGTACTGTACTAATATACATATCTTTACATTTCTACCTATATAAAAATGGTATCTTGTTTGCACGTAAAAGAAAATCTAATTTCATATCTTCTTAACTATATGTGCATATTGTTATACACCATAAAAATCAAATTGCAGAATTAGTTTATTATTTGCTTATAAGTACATTTACCCTCTGGCGGTCTGTTGGATGTTGCTACAACAACAACCCCATTTTGAAAGAGATTTTCAAAAAGTTGCTTTAGGATCATGGCATCAGCAATATCTGTCACCTGCAGAAACAGAGTAAATTAACGTTACACGTCATACAATTACATATGCTAAAGGTAACATTTCCAAAATTAAACCAACAGACGTACTATAAATGTATTATAAAGAAAAAAAAACCTCTACGCAAAGATTGAAGAAAAACTTATAACAAAATATATTAGAGGGAATCTGTCAGTAGGATCAACCCCCCTAAGCAGTCTATATGGGCATGTAGGTTATAGGAAGTGGAATAAAATAATGCCTTGATATCTGCGATCTGATGTCTTATTCCAGAGAAATCTATGTTTTTCTTATATGTAAATGAGCTGTTCAGGACTGTGGGCCGGACACTGATCTGCATGAGAATCTGCCTCCAGAGATTACTTTAAATAAAAGGGGGAGTTACCAGTGTGATATATGTAACTAACACAGAACAGCAGAACTGATCGTTGTCTCCTTACAAACACATTAGCAGCTACAGCTCTGCTGTATTGTAACAATATTGCAACCCTATCTTCCTATGAGATGGAAGCTGAAGCGGAGAGGAACCTGCAGATGTGTCAGGTATAATCACACACAGCTCTGAAGTGAGATCAGGAGAGCAGAGAGCGGCCATTACATGTAACACTGGTAACTCCCTAATGAGCGGACATGTCACCAGTTGAGCCAGGCACGGGACTACTGTGGCTTGTAATATGCTGCAGCAGTTAGATGACTAATTTAATTTACTTTTTTTCTGATGGTGAGCAGTTCAAGTCACCTAGCCGCTGCAGCGGTCCTATGGCTGGTTGAACTGCGCAGTCATCTTCTCCGATGCCAATGCAGACCACGGAAAGGCCTGCGCTAGACCTGGGAGGGGACAGCTGCTGTGACTAATTTTGTTATTTTTATAGAACCTACCTCTCAGGCTGTGTGCCCACGATGCGTTTTTTAAGCGTTTTTCGAAGCGGCAATTCCGCCGCAGAAACGCTTAAAAACCGCTTGGTATAAGGTCTGCTATGTTCCCCAATGATAATCCGCATGTGCTGTGCACATGCTGCGGAAATTTCCGCTCCGGATTATCATTGCGGAAAAAAATGCAGCGCTACCAATTATTTTGCGGAATTGCGGCGATTTTGCTGCCATTGACCTGCACTGAATCGCTTAATATCCGCATGACTACATGTGCACATGTGGATATTAAGCGATTCAATGTGTGGATGGTACCCGGATCTGGAGAAGAGGAGACTCTCCTCCAGACCTGGGTACCATAGTACCTGTAAAAAAAAGAATTTAAAATAAAAATATACATTACACTTACCATCCGATGGCCCCCGGTCTCCATAGCGATGCGTCCGGTCTCCCCGGTGTCTCGCAGTGGTGTAAAAGGACCTTCCATGACGTCATTTAGTCATGTGACGAGTCATGCACCCGCTGACGTCGGCGGTCGCGTGACCTGTCACATGACTAAATGACGTAATGGAAGGTCCTTTTACACCACTGCGAGACACCGGGGAGACCGGACGCCATCGGAAGGTGAGTATATATATATATAATTTTTTTTTACCATTTTTATTCTTTATTTTAACTAACTTGGTCACATTATATAAAATCCATGCCGGTTGGATGGATTTATATAGTGTGACCAAGTTGTCAAGCACTTTCCAAGTGATGCTAAAATCGCTTGGAAAGAGCTTGACAACCTGCATGCGAATCGCATGATCAAAACGCTTCACATCTGCATGTCCCTGGCAGGAAAAACGTATATAAAATCTGCATGTACTATCCGCATGTACAATCCGCATGTACAATCCGCATGTACAATCTGCATGTGTTTTTTCTGCCAGGGGAGATGCAGAAACGCTCAGGAAAAAATCCGGAGCATTTCTGCATCGTGGGCACATAGCCTCAAGTGATGAGAGCTTTTTCCTTTTACAACCCCTTTAAATTGTGATAACTTAAAGGGATATTCTCATCTCAGATATTTAAGACATAAATGTCTGATAGATGTTAGTCAAACCCCTTGGATCTCCACCTATTTTAGGAATGATAACCTAAACTGCATCAATGTGAACAAAGAGGTGGTAAAAGGAAATATGTCAACAGGTTTTTGCTACCCCATCTAAAAGCTGCATAATTTAGTGACAGAGACCCTGATTTTAGTGAGGTGGCATTTACTGAGTTGCTTGCTGTCATTTTGATAAATCACATTTTTTTCTGCTGCAGTTCTTTCAATACTGAATTCTGTATAACCCCGTCCACACAGCCGATTGGCAACTTTCAGCCCATGTACCCAGAAAGCTGTCAGTCAGTGTTGGGGGATGGGGTTATACAGAGCTCATGGATATGGAGGACTACATGGCAGCAGGGTTATTAGTCCTCTAGTGATAATCACCTGCTGATAAAACAGTGATTTTATCAAAACTGCATTAAACATCCCAGTAAGGGATACATCTCTGGAATCATGGTCTCTGTCTCAATATTATGCTGCTCTCAGATTCAGTGGCAAAAACCTGTTGACATATTTCCTTTAAGCATGAGAAGCTCTCTTCATTCACTTTTATAGGAATCCCAAATAAGTTCTGCATGCTTTCTCAGATACGTGTCAACCTTGCCATTGACATCACCATGAGACAGGTTCCGTTTGTAGGATAATTGCTGGTTCCAGTGGTGTATAAACAATAAATGAATGCAATGGGAATACCCCTTTAAGGACAATACTTAATAAAGGGTTATTAAGATGTGTCAAGAAAATGTCTAAACTTTTTCCACTGTGATTATACTTCACTAAATAAAACTGTAAAACCTTTTAGGGATTGGAGGGGTTGTCCACTACTAGTACAACTCCTTCTCGAACCTCACTTTGGCCCCGATAAAATAAAAAAGCTTATACTCACCTCCTGTGCCGGCACTCGCGGTCCTGGGACTCCCGTGTGGCTGTTGTGACACATGAACCAGTCGTCGAATCAGCGCTGGCGTCACTGTCTTCGCCTTCTTGTCGAATTAAACAGGAAGAGGAAGTCCGGGCTGCAGCTGATCTTTGACATCTTCTTCATCATCAATTTGTCCAAAGGCCGAGACAGTGACACCAGCGCTGATTGGGCGCCGGGCTCATGTGTCACAACAACCACATAGGAGCCCCAGGACCGCGAGTGCCGATACCGCTGGAACAGCGTCGGGCCGGGAGGGAAGTATAGGCTTTTTTATTTTTTGAGGGCCAAGCGAGGGGTACGACAAGGAGTTGTTCAAGTAGTGGACAACTTCTTTAACCCCATTTTAGTAATTAATTCCATGTAGAGTCACAAGCAACTTTCGGCCGAAACCTTGATTACAAATCTCCACAAGTGTGAAGGTCGGCTGTGTACTTTTAGTACCCTTAGTATACATGAGTTTTGAATAGGGAGGGGGGTAGGGAGTAATGGTCCTTTACAATGCGAAAGAATCGTTCCTCATTTCACAACTATCTTGTAGCCTAAACAGGTTGCCGATCACCAGAGGAATGAGCAAAACGCTCATTCGTTTGATGAAATGATCTTTTGAGCTCCACAAAGCAGGACTTGCGTTGCCGAGAACAAGGGCATGTGTAGTGAACGATCTAGTACAGATCACTCAGTGTGCATCTAAACCATGGTTTGCCTATGCAAACAGTCTGTTAAATGGCCGCTGATCAGTAACATGCGCTATGGTGGCCTATGTAAATGGACCCTAAGCCACTGCCAGACAACTCTGGCAGTAGCTTATCTCCCTTGAAGCAAATAGGATGCTACAGCCCCATACTTCGTTCCCCAACATTTGTCATCAGGGGAAAGTTGAGACAACCAACATAAACACAGATGGCCGGCTAGTCCAATCAAAGTCAAGTTGGTGAATCATACAAATTAAAATTACTATGGGTAATTGCACCGAGCCTTCAGTAAAGGAACATATAAGTAATAGTGGACTAAACAATGGCGCTCATTCCTAAATATCTGGCTCTAGGCAGTTATTTAAGTCAAGATTTGAGCTGAAAATGTGCAATTTTCCGGTTGAAAACATGCAATTTTTAAAGTAGATAGCGGTTTTGCTTTTACCATCATATCATCCAGGCTCTGCGAATACCATTATGTTTAATTGAAAGAATACAAGTGCTTCCTTCACAAAGTCGCTATAAACATTAGGGTGATCCATTTAATTAGAGCCGACATAATGAACACCACAAAACAAGAATGTTATTTTACATTCCTATTATTCTCTCGCTATAAATGGTGAAAGATGAGAAGATACTAGGTTACAGCAATTTAGTCAGCTACTTGTCCTCTGCGATTGAGTGGAATCAAATGATACAGATACTATTATAGAATAAGTGAACAACACAATTCAGCAGATGGCCTATCTGAAATCCATGTAGCTTCATAGCGAGCCAGAGATTTATTATTATTAATAGCATTATTGTCTGGAACGATTGTTCATAGTCACTTCCTCAATAGACCTTAACCTGTAACCTCCCAACAACCCAATAAGCTGCACAAAGGAAGCGCACTTCATGCAAACACCAAGCTAAATGAAGACATACGCATTAGGGCATTTACACTGATTAATTGCATCAGCGCTTCTGTGACATTCAGAATGTGGACAGCTATACCATTATGTGTGTACACCTGGTAACACTGGTTCTCTTCTTCTTGATGTTTGTATACTCATTGTTCACATATTGGCAGTGGTGGATGAGGGTCGGAAGGTTACCGACAAGTATGTAGACAGAGTGTGAAACTGCTAGAACACTCTGCTCCTCCCCCAACCACTAGAACATCTCACCATCTTTAAAAAGTTGCCAACTGATAAAATACTTATGGATTTGCCCTTTGAAGTGCAAATTCTTTTTTTCTTAATTTTTTTATAAAAAGTAAATGATATTGTTTTACAAGGTAACTTAAAGTCCTTCAAACTAACATGAGGAATTTGACTAACCAGCATCACTGGAATTTTCCTGAGATTAAAGAAGTTGTCCACTACTTTATATGAACCCCCCAATGTATTCCCCTGGGGCCCAGAAGTGTTTTTGTAAATACCTTGCGGTGCCTTTTCTGCCTCTGAGCGGCGCTATCGCTGGCTGCTCAGAGGCATCACGTGACCCGTCACTGATGTCACATCAAGTGAGGCGTGACATCAGTGACACGCTCTCCGCGGTGGACACTGGGTTGTGGGCGGGGTTACCCCGTGCGTCACACCCAGCATCCACCGCGCGTTTTCCCAGTGAATGAGGAGAGGGAGAGTGCGCGGTGGATGCCGGGTGTGACACGCGGGGTAACCTCGCCCACAGCCCAGCAGCCACCGGCGGAACGCGAAAGAGGGACCCTCGGCTGCAGCCTGGACTTGTCATGATGTCAGCGGAGGTCAGAGCCGGCTGCAGCTGGGGGTCACATGATGCCTGTGAGCGGCCAATGATAGTGCCGCTCACTGGCAGAAAAGGCACCACAAGGTATTTAGATAAACACTTATGGGCCCTGGGGGAATACATTGGGGGATCATATAAAGTAGTGGACAACCCCTTTAAAGAAGTTGTCCACTACTTGGAGACAACCCCTTCTCATACCCTACTCTTAGCCTTGATAAAATAAAAAAGCTTATACTCACCTCCGGTGCCGGAGCCATTCCAGCGGTGTCAGCAGTCATGGTCCCGGGAGTCTCGTGTGGTTGTTATGACACATGATGCCCTGCACCCAATCAGCGCTGGCGTCACTGTCCTCGTCTTCAGACAAATCGAACATTAAGAAGAAGTCAAGGCTACGGCTGCTCTCTCACTTCCTCTTGATGTTCGATTTGACCGAAGGCAGAGACAGTGGCGCCAGCGCTGATTGGGCACTAGGCTCACGTACCATAACTGCATGACAGCCCCCAGGACGCGAGTGTTGACACCGCTGGAACGGCGCCAGCACGGGAGAAGAGTATAAGCTTTCTTTTATCAGTGCCAAACATTTAGATCAAGAATGCAACACCTTTTACACTGGAATCAGTTTTTTAAAAAGCTCCTGTGTTTAGATATATTTGCTATATAGTTGTTATGGAGTCCCCTGGTGTTCTTCTGATTCCCTCTCAGCACACCCACATAATGTGTACATTGCCAGTAGTAACTAGTGCCCACTAGCTCAGTTCCAGTGCCTCGATCTTTTTGTGCACAGGTGGCGTAGTTGTTCATAGTAGTAGCATTTTGGTGTTTACAGTTTCATACCATCAAGTCTCTGTAGGCATCTAGTCATTATTAAAAGGAATTTGTCACCCGCTTTTTTCTATCCCATCCCAGAGCAGCATGATGTAAGGCAGAGACAGGGATTCCAGTGATGTGTCACTTACTGTGCTGCTTGCTGCTGTTCTGATAAAATCACTGCTTTATTTGCTGCAGATCTACCAGCTCTCTGAATGCTGAGCTCTGTATAACTTTGCCACATCACTGATTGGCAGCTTTCTGTGTGCATTGTGCATAGGCAGAAAGCTGTCAAACAGTTGAACGGTTGGGGTTATACAAAGGTAATGAATATGGAGGACTACATGGCAGCAGATTTACTAGTTCTCTAGTAATCTCTTGCTTATAAAACAGTGATTTTATCAAGCTACAGCAAGTAGCCCAGTAAGTGACATCTCTGGAACAATTTACTTATCTCTATCTTATGCTACTCTCACATTAGGTAGTGAAAACCTGGTGACACATTCCCTTTAATGTGCCTTCAGTAGACTGTCATTTCTAAAACAAGTTGAACAAAATTTCACCTGACATACTGTATATTAGAACAAAGCTTGATGCGTTCTTGATTGAAAAACACATCTTATCACTAATAGAAAATGCAGTTTTGTTTTACGATCATAGAAGAAAAGGATTATCGGACTGTTAGGAAGACTTGACAGAAAAAGGTGTAGGGAGGTGTACCCTCTGGTACATGATTAATTAGAAGATATTGTAAATCCAAAGAACTAGGCACTCAGATATAAGATAGTAGGAAATTTATTTGCAATCCAAAAATGAGTGTACGTTTCGGTCATTCACTGACCTTCATCAGGGACACAAATGGTTTTTGCAGAGAGACATGGATCAAGCTGTGATAAAGCGCTATATGAGAAATACAGGATGCCTGCCAAGGTGAGAGCGCTCTGTGTTTCTCATCTAGCGCTTTATCACCGCTTGATCCATGTCTCTCTGCAAAAACCATTTGTGTCCCTGATGAAGATCAGAATCAATGACCAAAACGTTGTACACTCACTTTTGGATTTCAAATACATTTTCTACTATCTCAAATCTAAATGAGTGCCTAGTCCTTCGGATTTACAGTATGCAATGGCTGGGCCTCTACTAGCAAACCATGCCGACTGGAGTTTAACCCCTTAAGAACATCTCCAATACATGTACGGTGCAAGTTGGTATCGGGTTTATGGAGCAGGCTCAAGGGGTGAGCTCGCCCCATACACTGCAGGTAATGGCTGTGTGTTACAGCCAAGACCTGCCTTTAACAACTGCGGGTGGCATGACGTGATCGCAGAGCACCAATAGGTTGCTATGACAGCAAGAGGTCTGTTGAAGACCACCGTGCTTGTCATTATGGAGTTCTCTTGAAACCTTGCCTGTGGCTGGGCTTCAATAGAGACCATGATTTTTACTATATGCAGCAATACTGCAGTATACAGTGAAAAGTAAAAAAAGATGAAAAAAATAAATAAATATAAAATCCCTCACTTTTCCCCTATTAAAAATAAGGATAATAAAAAAAATACACATGTGGTATGGAAAAGTCCGATCTATCAAAATATAGAGATAATTAACTTTATTTGTAAACAAAAAAACACGCCAAAATGATGTAATTTTGGTCGCTGCAAAAAATGCGTCAACAAGAGATCAAAATGTCATATCTTCCCCAAAATGCTATCAATAAAAACATCATCTCGCCCTGCAACCGTAAGCCCCCATACAGCTCCACTGACTGAAAACGTTACAGCTCCAGGAAAATGGCGACACAATCAATACCATTTTTTCTCAAAGTTCTGATTTTTTTCATCACTAAATCAAAAAAAAAAAGGACAAGTTTGGCACTGCCATAATTGTACTGAATTATATTGCAAGGTAATTTTTACCATACAACGTACACCGTAAAAACAATTCCCAAAAAACAAACCCAATGTCAGAATTGCATTTTTTTCCACAACTTCACCGCACTTGCAATTTTTTTTCCCGTTTTCAAGTACACTATGTGGTAAATTGAGTGGCGTTATTCAAAAGTACAACTCGTTTCGCAAAAAACAAGCCCTCATAGGTCTATGAGATATGTGTTGGAAGGAGAAGAGAGAAAAAATGAAACCGAAAAAACAGAAATTGGCCGCGTCGGAAAGGTGTTAAACAGAAATAATGAAAAGATACGGCAGTTGATTTTAGGTGCAAACTATTACTAAGCGTAGAAGAAGGGACTGAACATAACATGTCAGGGGTACTGCTCAATTTTCTCTTTTAAAACTAGATATGATTTAAGAGAGTTAAGTCATAAGATCTCAAAGATCAAAGATCTCATCATATAGGGAATTACCAAGGTAAGGTCTACTATTTAAGAGACAATACTCTCCTATTTAAGAGAAAATACTAATCATACCCAACTGTCCATCTACTAAATGAAGGGCCTCCATGTAATACCACATTCATCTACACACCGCTCCAAATTATTATGCAAATTGGATTTAAATGTTATAAAGATGTAATTTTTAGTTTTTCAAATAAGCTCAAAGATGGTATTTTGTTTATGCATTGTGTAAAAACCTACTATTCGGCCTCCCCTAACCAATGTTCACAAGCAGAAATGGTTGCAGTGGGCCCAGACATACATGAAGACTAATTTTAAAACACTCTTCTTTACTGATGAGTGCCGTACAACCATGGATGGTCCAGATCAGACATGGGCAAAGTGCGGCCCGAAGGCCACATCCGGCTCTCTGGTTGTTTCAGTCCGGCCCGCTAAGAGAGCCAGCGAAAAGGCCGCACCATGCCCTTCCCCTGCCCGCATCTAGGTATCAGAGCTATCTGGATCCTCAGGTGAATACATTGGTGCTGGATGGAGCGGCTGGCTCCTTCTTCCACCAATCAGCGTGTGTGACTGACACTATGACATCACTACATCGCATCTGCTGTGCGGAGCCTTAGTGCACCGGAGACCGAAGCAGAGCGCTAGGGGAATGGAAGTGAGGCGACAATATGTTTTTTTCTTATAATTATTATTATTTCATATATGTATAAAATGTGTGCCTATATATAGGGGGCTATGTGAGGGCTCATACTGAATATAGGGGACTGTGCTGGGGCTCATGCTGTATATAGGGGATTATGTGGGGGCTCACACTGTATTTTGTAGGCTATATGGGTGGGAGCTCACTGTAAGTAGGGCATATATGGAGGATCATTATATAGGGGGCTATGTGAGGGTTCATACTGTATATAGAGCAGCTGTGTGGGGGCTCATACTGTAAATAGGGTGCTATGTGGGGGTTCATACTGTATGTAGGGGGCTGTGTGTAGGCTCATATTCCATATAGGGGGGTTGTCAGTATACTTAATTCTGCTCAAGAATAAGTAATACAATGAATATTAATATAAAAATTATTAGGAATATGTTAATATTAATATTGAACAGAATTAATTTCAGCCTATTGTTTCAGCCCTCTCCATCAGTCATAGTCTGTCATGTGGCCCCCTTGGGAAAATTAATTGCCGACCCCTGGTCCAGATGGATGGAGTAGTGGATGGCCATCATGTCCCAACAAGACTGCGACGTCAGCAACAAGGTGGAAGAGTCATGTTTTGGTCCTGAATTATGGGGAGAGAGTTCGTAGGTCCCTTTAGGGTCTCTGAAAGTGTGAAAATGACCTCGGCAAAGTATATAAAGCAGAGTTTCTGACTGACCACTTTCTTTCATGGTAGAAAAAAAAACAAAATGTGCCATCCATAGCAAAATCATCTTCATGCATGACAATGGACCATCTCTTGCTGCAAAGAATCCCTCTGAGTCATTGGCTGCTATGGGCATAAAAGGAGAGACACTCTTGGTATGGCCACCATCCTGCCCTGACATCAACCCTATTGAGAACCTTTGAAGTATCCTCAAGCAAAGGATCTATAAGGGTGGGAGACAGTTCACATCAAAACAGCAGCTCTAGGAGGCTATACGCACATCCTGCAAAGAAATTCAAGCAGAAACCATCCAAAAACTCACAAGTTCAATGGATGTAAGAATTCTGAAGATGATAACAAGGAAGGGGTCTTATATTAACATGTAACTTGGCCTGTTGAGGTGTTTTTAATTGAAAAACTTTTTGATTTCAGTAAATGTGACCTCGTAATTCTGCCAATTTAACAAATGACCATTTTCAGTTCTTTACAACCTATAAAATGTGCATAATAATTTGAAACAGTGCATTTTGTGTTGTTCTAGCTTTGAAAAAAATACTAAATAAAATTTGATTTATACTCTTAACGGTTGACGATTTGAACATTATACTGACTCAATTGCATCGACCATTTAGGAAAATCAAGGAAAAATAGCATGTGAATAATAATTTGGAAAGCAGTATACATTACTATGAACGTCTGAGAATGGTTCACGGTACATTACAGAAGCTGATCCTCCTTCAATAAAAAAAAAAAAAAAAAAAATAGAATATGTAACGGTAAGTTTATATTTATGTCTATTTTCCAATTTTGGACCACATAGATGGACTCAATATAGCAAATCTCACAATCCAGCCAGACCATGCCTGGTAGGGCATCAATAAGAACTTTTATAAATATCAATAGAAAACAAGTTAAAAAGTTAGGGGTGGAAAAAAATGTCCAGATGCATCAGCAATCTGACTCTTGGGTAAGGCAGATAAACGGGTACACTGGTGTCATTATAAACTGCTCTACTTGAGTTACACAATCCATGTTTGTATGCAGCGTCAGATAATTGGCATGCAATTTACGTGCATTTAACGCTCCTCTTTATGTCTTATTACAGTTGTAATGATTCCCCTTTTACAGAGGCAAACATTACTTCCCAACTAGTGTTTGGAAAGGCTCTGTAATAACATTTGGATTATATAACCGGCAGAAATATACCAAACCCTCTGATACAAGAAGAAAAACCACTGAATAGATCAGCCTGGGGCTATAATGTAGTGTTTTGATGCTGCACGCTACGAATGCCTTTTGCCTTAGGAGAATAAATTGATTTGTAAAAGCTATCTAATTAATAAAGCAAGAGTCACTTGATGTGCTAGCTTGCCAATTTACTCTCTTTTGATCTTGTCCCTTTACTTATACAGTAAAATTACAGCTCTGTTTCAGAGCAGGAGAAGTAAGCAGAAAAACAATGGGAAACGTACTCTTGTAATAGTCTTTTTTTTATTTTCTATTTTTTTTTCTAGTATCTCGCATTCATTATACTGTAGAACAAAAGAGAAGGCTACAAATTACCACTAATGGCAGTCTACTAATGAAGAGAATGGAGAAATTTCATTAGCATTTAAGAGAAAAGATTTATTATGACCTAGAGTTGCTTTCTATTATGACTCACTTAACTAAGGAAAAAAAAAAAGGAAAAGAAAAATCTAATAGTTAATTTACATGTGTAAGTGCCTGGGACTCTGTCATCGGCTGATTGGTACAGAGCCACATAATGAATAGCAAATATAAGCATATGTAACCAGTAATTAGTGTTGGCACAAAGCATGCGCATCCTGTTTGAAATTTCAGTTTTTATTTTGTTTTTAGAATTTTTAGTTTGAAGGTATATTCCATACATGAAGGTATATTCCATACATGAAGGCATATTCCATACATGAAGGCATATTCCATACATGAAGGTATAATCCATACATGAAGGTATATTCCATACATGAAGGCATATTCCATACATGAAGGCATATTCCATACATGAAGGTATATTCCATACATGAAGGCATATTCCATACATGAAGACATATTCCATGCATGAAGGCATATTCCATACATGAAGGCATATTCCATACATGAAGGCATATTCCATACATGAAGGTTTCCTCCATACATGAAGGTATATTCCATACATGAAGGCATATTCCATACATGAAGGTATATTCCATACATGAAGACATATTCCATACATGAAGGCATATTCCATACATGAAGGCATATTCCATACATGAAGGTATATTCCATACATTGAGGTATATTCCATACATGAAGGTTTCCTCCATACATGAAGGTTTCCTCCATACATGAAGATATATTCCATACATGAAGGCATATTCCATACATGAAGGTATATTCCATATTTAAATGATACAAAGTCACTTGATTGATAAGGAAATGGTGTATGGCATCTAGCAACAAATAACATTCAATATAGAGTTTTCCTTTGTTCAGGTGCTTAAAGGGAATCAGTCACCAAATTTTTTGCCACCTAATTCAAAGACAGAGTCCATGATTCCAGCGATGTGCCACTTACTTGGGTTCTGGTTTTGATAGAATCACTATATCAGCAGGAGATTATCACTAAAGGACTAGTAAAGCTTGCAGCCATGTAGTCGTCTATGTTCATGAGCTCTGTATAACTTCACCCCCACCACTGATTGGCAGCTTTCTGCCTATGCACAGTGTACATAGAAAACTGCCAATCAGTGGTGTGGGTGGGGTTATACAGAGCTCAGCATTCAGAGGACTGCTAGATCTGCAGCAGAGAAAACAGTAATTTTATCAAAAATATATCACAGAGCCCAGTAAGTGATATATTGGTGGAATCAGGGTATCTGTCTCTACTTACAGAATGCTGCTCTCAGATGGTGTAGCAGAAACCTGGTGACACTTCTCCTTAATATGTACCATATTATATTATATAATATTATATGCTGTATTTTATAAATACTATATACTGTATTTTATAAATGGTTAAAGGTTCTTCTGTAGAGCTCAGAGCTGTATATGAGATCCCACAAACATATTAGGCAGACCATTACTACATTATCAAAAGTTTATCACAACTTACCTGAAATTCATCAAAACACAGTAGACAAGCTTCCTCGCTTATTTCTTCAGCTATTGGGGCAATGGGGTCATACGTTTTAGCCATGAATCCCACCTTTCTTTTTGGTAACGTTTTTTTAAGTCTGTGTATTCCTAAACAAACAGAAACAATATTTGTATTGCACATGTAATAGTGAGGAAGGGTGTAACCTTCCCCTGGCATTGAAGCAGTTAAAATAACATGTTCCCATAGTTAGATCTCTCTGAACTGCTGTTAGGTCAAGTTAAGGGGTTAGCTTCAGTGGTACAGTCAGTAGAGTAGAGGGGGAAACGCAGTGTCTCGGTCAGACGTGGAGTATATCTAGGGTTTAGTTTGACATATTTCCTAGTGGGGCTGTAGTACTTTTAATCAGCCACAAGATGCCACTGTCAGGCGCAGCTGTTAGTGAGAGCCTGCTACCAGAATGACAGTGAGGAATTAACTGACGCAGGGGCGGGGCATCCTAGGTAATGTCTGGAGAATTTTCCAGAAAGTGTTAGTTGGAGTCCTGTCAGAGTTGTGACAGGAAGCCTTACGGGCAGACAGCCAGGGAAATTGGCTGATAGGGTAGACTGGGGCTCCCTACCCTCAGACAGTGGATAAGCAGTGTAAATATCTCCTCACGCAGGAGTCCCAAAAGCCGGCTGGAGAAACTCAACGGAGGTATTGAGGACCCGGGGCACGTCTAGTCTGCAGGCAGCAGAGGAAGATAGGACTCCAGGCTAAGCCTTGAGGGAGATATAGGATCCGGATACACTGTCGCTGATGAGGAAACTTCTCTTCAGCTAGAAGATGTTTCACATCAAGCTTGTTCATTGTTTTCGGACCTGTTTTTTCTGAGAATCCATTCTCAATAGTGAGACTGCACATAATATTTTATGCCGTCATAAACGCCTGCATGATACTATGCAAGCATGCCTGCATGACAATAGAGTGAACCGATACAGTGCGCCGTGACTGTCAGGTAGGGTGCACTCCAATCTGTCCCTGTATACCGCACACAGCTTATATCCTTGGTCAGGACTTCGTCCTAACGCGCGTTTCGCTACCTAATCGTGCTTCTTCTAGAGGCCACTCTATTATCAGGCAGTCATGCTTGCATAGTATCATGTAGGCGTTTATGGTAGCAGAGTTTTAATGAGAGCCACAGCGTGCCTAATATCAACCAGAATAGTTATAGCACTTATAGGTGCTGTAACACTCCACACAGGACATTATATGATCAAACCGAAAGGCACCTGCTACTTGTAGCTACTGAATATGCAGGCAAATTATACTGAATTGTAACAGGCTGCCTTACCGCCGCGTGCCTGCTCGTAGTAGCCATTAGTGGCCACATAAGCTATATTAATTTACATTAATGTTCAATATCATTCACCTGTTCCACCACATAATATGTGTATGTTTGAAATCCAATTTGTGGCATCATGACAGTGATATCATAACTTAAATGGACCACCCTCTTTGTATATATACACATAGGCATTATAACAAATACATTAATATTTAATTAAAACAGTATAATCTATTTGCCAAACATTTATATATACACTCTTGTCATGATGATACTATAATTACATTATATTAAAACAAGATAGAATAATTTCCTAATTCACTTCTAGATATATATGTATGCGCAATTATTCGCTATTTACATGCTTGAAGTGGCAATATCTTAACTCTATACGGATCATTCCTATAGCAAACGGTTTTTATTCACAGCTGGTGAAGAACAATGGATATGATATGGATGGCATATGGATGACAATAGAGATGAAAAATTGCTTGTTTTTATCTGACTGAAAATCGATGATTTTTTGTACATTCATGTGAACTTAGCCTAAGTGACAAAAATATGATAGGTGATGATCAAATGCAAATATCTGTAGATAAACCCTTGACTAAACTACAGATTACAGCAGAAATTGATTTGCAGTTTATCACTTTAACTTATGACAATCACTGCATATTTATTATTTATTAAATTACTCATTATGCTTACTTATATAGCGCCATCATATTCTACAGCCATTTACAAGTATTGTTATCTCTGCCCCCATTGGGGCTCACAATCTGGATTCTGGATCAGTATGTCTTTGGAGTGTGGGAGGAAACCGGAGAACCCGGAGGAAACCCACGCAAACACAGTGAGAACGTACAAACTCAACTTTTCTACTGATACCTGCGTTTGTTGTCTAACACAGCAACCTTTAGGGCTTGTGCACATGCTGCTTTTTTTCTGCATTTTTTTTTTCCTGCTGAAAAAATCCAGTGTTTTTCAGTACCATCAAAGTGGATTAGATTTCTGAAATCTCATGCACAGGCTGCTATTTTATTTACTTGCGGATATGAATCTCCAAAGCGTTTCGAATCTGCAGCATATCAATTCTTTCAAGGTTTTTTTAACAATAAATGGGAGAAAAATGCAAGCAAAAACACGTAATAAATGCACAGATTTGCTGCAGACAAACATCAAGTCACTTGAATCCGTTATCCAAAATCTCATCTTTTCTTTCTCTTATTATTATAACCTTCCCTTCTAGGATATTTTCTAATCGTATCGTACAAGATTTCGATTGTAATTTAAAAGCCAATATTTAATATCCAATATATACACACATTTATTGACAAACCTATTATGATCATGGATATATTTGCAGGACACCATCTTTGCACGACAAGAAAAAGCCAAATTAGGACTTACTTTCATGTACATCAAGCATAAATCCATGGAAGTGCACTCGCTTTTTCTGCTCAACTTCAACATGTGCAAAAAACATGTCCATTACCATAGTCTTACCAGTACCTTAAGTAAAAAGACACATACAATTTATTAGTATTTCCACTGAATTGGTGAGATGGGATTGACCATATTCCTACCATGTCATCTAATCCAAATTCTTACTGTTGAATCTAAAGTAGAACATTTTGTTCTAATGCTGTATAAAATTAATAACTTGTTGCAAACGTTTTAAAAACACTGGTTCAAGAAACTTTAGGATCTAGGTTATCAAAAGAGGAGTTTGAAAACGTTTCTTGAGTAAAGATATACCGTAATTAAAAACTAAATTCAGTATATATTAAACACAATATGTAAATTTAGAAATTAATTTCGGTGGAACTTTTGGGTGGAACTATATTATTTTCATGAAATTGTTATATTACATGCAAGGGGATTATTGTGTTAGTTATATTGATGTAGGCTGTTTACTATATGGGCAATATACAAAATAAAAATCCTAAAGTCTGATTTTAGCTTGACTTGTCGGTGATTGTTTGATGGGTTTAATATCAAACTTAAAGTAACTACTGTTGAATCTAGAAGTTTCCATACACTATATAAAAAGACACATATGCATGTTTTTCTCAATATCTCTCATGAAATCAGAATAAACCTTTCCCGTTTTAGGTCAATTAGGATTACCATAACTTTTAATATTTGCCAAATGCCAGAATAATGAGAGAAAGAGAATGTTTAAGGCATTTTTATTACTTACTGCAAAGTCAAAAGTTTACATACATTTCATTAGTATTTGGTACCATTGCCCTTAAACTGAATGACTTGGGTCAAACGTTTAGGATATCCTTCCACAAACTTCTCACAATAGTTGGTGGGAATTTTGGCCCATTCCTCCTGACAAAATTGGTGTAACTGATCCAGGTTTGTAGGTCGCCTTGCTCGCACCTGTCTTTTCAGCTTTGCCCATAAAGTTTCAATAGGATTAAGATCAGGGCTTTAGGATGGCCACTTCAAAACATTGACTTTGCTATCCTTAAGCCACTTTGTTACTATTTTGGCAGTATGCTTCGTGTCATTGTCCATTTGTAAGACCCATTTGCGCCCAAGCTTTAACTTCCTGGATGATGTCTTGAGATGTTGCTTCAGTATTGCCACATAAGCTTCTTTTCTCATGATGCCATCTATTTTGTGAAGTGCACCAGTCCCTCCTGCAGCAAAACAACCCCACAACATGATGCTGCCACCCCCGTGTTTCACAGTTGGGATGGTGCTTCCAATTTTCTCCCTTTTTCCTCCAAACGTAACGATGGTCATTATGCCCAAAAAGCTCAATTTTAGTTTCCTCAAACCACAGGACATGTCTCCAAAAATTAAGGTCTTTGGTCCTGTGTGCATTTGCAAACATTAATCTGGCTTTTTTATATTTCTGTTGGAATAATGGCTTCTTCCTGGCAGATTGGCCTTTCAGCCCATGTTGATACAGTACTCGTTTCACTGTGGATACTGACACAATCTTACCAGCTTCCATCTTCATCTTCACAAGGTCTTTTGCTTTTGTCCTTGGATTGATATGCACATGTCGGACCAAAGCACAGTCCTCTCTGGGACACAGAACCTGTCTCCTTCCTGAGCGGTATGATGGATGGACATTCCCATCTTGTTTGTACTTGCGTATAATTGTTTGTACAGATGAACGAGGCACCTTCCGGTATCTTGAAATTGTACCCAAGGATGAGCCAGACTTGTGCAAGTCTACAATTCTCTTCCTGATATCTTGGCTGATATCCTTATACTTTTCCATTATGCTACACAAAGAAGCAGTGTGTTTCAGGTGTGCATTACAATACATACACAGGTATGTCTCTAACTCAGATGTTGCCAAAAAAATCTATCAGAAGCTTCCAAACACATGACATCATCATATGGGCAGTCCAGAATTGTTTAACGGAATAGTAATCTTAGTTTATGTAAACTTTTGACTTTGCAGTAAGTAATAAAAATGCCTTAAAACATTGTCTCTCTCATTATTCTGGCATTTGACAAATATTAAAAATGATGGTAATCCTAATTGACCTAAAACGGAAAAGGTTTATTCTGATTTCATGTCAGATATTGAGAAAAACATGCATATGTGTCTTTTTATATAGTGTATGTAAACTTCTGGTTGCAACTGTATATCATAGTTCCAATTCCTTTCTAGTCCATCTCTGTCCCCGACAAACATGTTCACACATTAGGATAGCGCATTAGGAGAGTTTATGTAGCATACTGCCGCCATGAAATCACAGTGAACCTTAAGCACATATAAGGCTTTATTGGAGTAGTCTTTCATTGTGAGCTATTAAAAAGCAGTTTTAGCATTATTTTTATTAGCACTTTATTAGGTTATTTTAGAGTATTATACTGCAACTTTTTCACATTCTTTAGCTCTGAACTTTATCAGGACATTCCTTTCCTCCATTATTTGTAGGGGTTTCAGCATTATTCTGGAATAAGTGAGTAAGAGAAACAGTTATTTGCTTATTTATGAGATAATAAGAATTTATGGGAAAAGTGAATATATAAAAGCATCACTTACCAACATCTCCAAAGACATACAACCCTTTTTGGGGTTTCTGTGGAGTGAAAAGCTACAAGAAAAAAAGAATAAAGGTTAAACAGGATCTATCACCTACTGGGATACTTCATGAGGTAAAAGATAGAGATAAGTATATACAGATATTTCCATGTTTCCAGTCTCCCGCCACAAGTAGCATCTCAGAGCTCAGAGGCATGAATATAATTCCTTTCTGTTGTCTAAAAGCTTGAAGTCAGGGCTCTCCACCATCTCACTATCATGACAGCTTTATGAGATTTCCTGCCTCTGAGCTAAGAAATAGCACTGTGTGGAAAGAAACGGAGTGCGACATGGAATCACAGGGGAGTCCTGTGCTGTTGTCTGACTTAATGTTGGATATAATGATAAGAAGTAGTGTAACATGAATTCCTTTATATTATGAAGTAACAGGAAAAAGGAGAGTATAGGCACTGCAACAGAGGTAAAACATGTCATAGCATATCCTCCGAGTGGCTGCTGTGGACTTTGCATGTATGTCAGATGAAGAAGAAGCAGCTATGTCCCTCCAGATTACTATGACTGTTTACAAGCAGCTATTTCTTCTAGTAGATTAACCTCTTACAAGCAGCAACAGCCTCCTCCTGCAGATGTCATGCAAGGTGTGGGAAAGACTTAGTGCAAAACAGAGGGAAGAGGGGAAAGGGAGCCCAGACACTAGGGAAAGGGGGGAGTGGAGACCTCCTAGTCTGGTCTAGTGTCACCCTGTCTCAACTACCATCCCTATATTGGCTCTTCACAAATCGCCGCACGCGTGCCTCACCCTGACTTTCCCTGGCATATGGCTAAGGCTAGGGATGGGAGGAGATGAACACTAGTCGATCTCCACTAAATTCTATAGACAACAAGGGTAGACAAACAGAGGGGAATTGCTTAGTTTTAGACTACTCCAATCAATTCCTTGATGGGTTTAATTTTCAAAAGAGGGTCACTTAGTGGTGTTTTTTATGCTGCTTTGTCACTTCAGGAGCTCTGCAAGTGGCACCCACAAAGTATTATTGCCAAATTTGAGCTCCAAAAGCAAAACAGTGATTCTTTCCTTTTGAGCTCAACTATTTGCACTAACAGTATTTTTTGACCACATATTGTTGCACTTGGGATAAATTGCTTTATAAATTGTGGGGTGTATCTTCTTCTATTATCCTTTGTGACAATAAAAAGTTTGGGCCTAAAAACATTTTATCAGACAAAAAGCATAATTTTTAATTTCCAAGTGTCAGCACTATAAAATTATGTGAAGCACTTGAGGGTTCAAAATACTCACCACACCCCTCGATGAGTTCACTGAGGAATGTACTTTCAGAGATGGGATCACTTTGGGGTTTTCTAAGGTAGTGGCACCTTTAGGGTTCTGCAAGTGCCACCTGCAAACTATTACAGACAAATCTGTGCTCCAAAAGCCAAATAGCGTTTCTATCCTTCTGAGCACTGCTTTGTCTCGAAACAGTATTTTTCATTCGTAAATAAGGTATTGCCATGTTTGGGAGAAACTGCACAAAAATTTTGGGATCCATTTTCTCCTATTACTTGTGAAAAATGTTGTGCTAAAGCATACTGTATATACAATTTTAGTGAAAAAAAACAACAAAATTTATCATTTTGCGTCCTGAAAACCCCTTACTCGTGAGCATTATAAAACAGTTAAGTAGAATACAAAAAAAAAAGATCGTTTACTACTCCCTGTACTCTGAATCACCAATTGACTGTCAAGTTACATTCTTTCGTAATTGATATTCTTCAGTGGCAATTCTTTCTTTAAGTAGTTTCCTCTCCTAAGGTTGAGTCACTTCTGTTTGCTATAGCATACAGAAATCATGTCTTAATGATATTAACTGAAAAACAAAAGGCTGATCAAGATGTAAAACAATAGAGTGACAACCACTACAATGCACCATAAGGGTCCTTGCTCGGATATTAATAAATCCTTCAACCTTACAGCTTCATGGAAGATGCGCAGCAACATAAGATGATTCAAATTTAAAAGATTCCTCAGTGGGAGCTGCACAATTGCCAAGTAAGATTACCTTAGTTTAGATGCATGAGTAAAAAAACTCACAAACTTCATTAATACATACCCATCTGAGATCTAGTCATCTGGAAAAACAGAATATGGGAATGTATTTTTTGTAACATGAGGAAGTGAAGATGGATGACCCCTTGGTATATTTTATACACACCACCCCATAATATTTGCATTGTCTTCTGAGATGTCCATTTTTTGTCTTTTCTACAAGTTTTTAAAAGGATTTGCCAATAAAGATTGTTGAATTTTAATTAATTGCCCGCTGTGCTGAGCTGGATCCATCTTCACTTCCTCATTGACCCAGGCGCTGTGCAGCAGCGAGGACTCCGTGCTCCATGCCAGACTGGGATTACATCTCAGGGGTGAGCTGAAATTTTATCTTTATTCATTTTTTGTAACATACATAATTCTAGAATTTGAGAGCAATAGCAACTTTAAGAAGCACTCCAACAAACATTTTACATTTAATCCTTTCTAAACATGAATGCAATGCAGTGTAGTTGTATGAAAATACTTACCGACTGCCGGCTTCGCTAGTTTCCAGCGCAGTTCCACTCCTCTTCTTCTCCTCTTTTTCCAGCTTACACAGGGACCTATGTGCAGGTTAGTGCTACTTATTTCAATGTAAGCTTATGGAGATTCAGGTCGGGGGTCCATAGGCTCACATTGCAAAAGCGACCTCCAGCACATATAAAAGCTTCTTTAATGTAATGCAAAAATACATTTATACCATCAAGAATTTGGGCAACACTATAAAATACATTTATATCGTTGTTGCTTAAAGAAGTTGACCACTGCTGGACATCCCCAACTTAATCAATTCAGGACTTAAATAAAAAATAAAAAAAATCCAGCAATGTCAGTGATACTGTTCTTAGAGACTGATGTGGCTTATTGTGTCATGTGCCAGCTGCAGCCTTTACTATTTCATCAGGTCGGTTGTCCGCACTGAGGGAGTAGTGATGAGCGGCAGCTGACGGGCAACCACTCATTGGCTGCCGCTGGTATGCGACACAAAGTCATATCACTCTCTGGGAATAGCGGAATAGACATTTCCGGAAAGGCACAACAAGGAGGCGAGTAAAACCGTTTTATTTAATTAGGCTTCTGAATTGATTAAGGTTAAGTTCCCATGATGAGTTTTTGAGGCTGAGTATTTTCGCTGAGCAAAAAACCACAGCATATTACAGTTCCAGCAAAGTGGATGGGATTTATAAAAATCTCCTGCCCACTGTGCTTTCTTTTTTATTTAACGCAGCGTAAACTGATATGCGGTGTGTATTTAAATTTCATAACATGTAAATTTCACTTGCGGGTATACTAAGTTTTATGTGCAGCTTTTCCCCATATAGGCCACAATGAGGGCTTGATGAGTTTTTGATGTTGCAAATTTCAGCACCCATTAAATAAATTAGGTTACTTGCATTTTTCAAGAATATGCAGCGTAAAAAACTCATCAAAAACTCATTGAGGCAATAAAGTCTAAAATTGCATTAGATGTGGAAAATTCGCAAGTAAAAAACACGTGTTTTCTGTGCATTTTTAGGTGTCTATTACTAATTATTCAGTGGTAGATAGCTTTGTGTTAACGGCTTTTTCTTCAGCAAGGTAGTGTATCTAATGTTTAGCTGCATTTGTCCGGAAACACGGGTTACGCAATATTTTGATTAACCACTCGCTCCAATGCTCCCATGAGTACTGAAGAACTGCCCGGTACACATTCACGCCAATGTCCCAGACACGCCCAATCAACCAATCACACAAAGTCACGTCACCATTGAATTTTTGCATTTCCACTCCTCCACTCTGAATTCTGATGATTCAACTAGCGTACAATCTTCATTTACATTACACAATGCATGAAAGATTAACAATTATTTTTTCGCTCTCAAACAATATCATGCACAATAAATTAGCGTTTTTGGACACATTGTTTATTCGCTCACAATTATCGAGAATGATGGGTTGATAACTTTATAACCTAAACAAATATTGGCCAGTCTAAATGCACCAAAAGTATATTAGAGAGGAAATCAGGGCTGGAGTCGGAGTCGTGGTGCATTATTGTGGAGTCGGAGTCGGTATCAAATGGACCGACTCCTAAAATATATAATAAATTGGGTACAGTAGTACAATGCAGGATGTGCTGTAAATGTTTCCATAAGAATTTGGGAATGTTATGAAATGTCCTATAAATGTCTGTTCTGTTCCTGATCTAAGGATCTCGGCTTTTAGTTGAGATGAATCTGTGCTGCACTTTATGTACATGCTCAGCAGTGAGATGAATCTGCTGCACTTTATGTACATGCTCAGTAGTGAGGCAGTGAGATGAATCTGTGCTGCACTTTATGTACATGCTCAGTAGTGAGGCAATCACATGAATCTGTGCTGCACTTCATGTACATGCTCAGCAGTGAGATGAATCTGTGCTGCACTTTATGTACATGCTCAGTAGAGAGGCAGTCAGATGAATCTGTGCTGCACTTTATGTACATGCTCAGTAGTGAGGCAGTGAGATGAATCTGTGCTGCACTTTATGTACATGCTCAGTAGTGAGGCAGTCAGATGAATCTGTGCTGCACTTTATGTACATGCTCAGTAGTGAGGCAGTGAGATGAATCTGTGCTGCACTTTATGTACACGCTCAGGAGTGAGATGAATCTGTGCTGCACTTTATGTACACGCTCAGTAGTGAGATGAATCTGTGCTGCACTTTATGTACATGCTCAGTAGTGAGGCAGTCAGATGAATCTGTGCTGCACTTCATGTACATGCTCAGCAGTGAGATCAATCTGTGCTGCACTTTATGTACACGCTCAGTAGTGAGATGAATCTGTGCTGCACTTTATGTATACGCTCAGCAGTGAGATGAATCTGTGCTGCACTTTATGTATACGCTCAGTAGTGAGGCAGTGAAATGAATCTGTGCTGCACTTTATGTACATGCTCAGTAGTGAGGCAGTGCTGCACTTTATGTACATGCTCAGTAGTGAGATGAATCTGTGCTGCACTTTATGTACATGCTCAGTAATGAGGCAGTGAGATGAATCTGTGCTGCACTTTATGTACATGCTCAGTAGTGAGGCAGTGAGATGAATCTGTGCTGCACTTTATGTACATGCTCAGTAGTGAGGCAGTGAGATGAATCTGTGCTGCACTTTATGTACATGCTCAGTAGTGAGGCAGTGAGATGAATCTGTGCTGCACTTTATGTACACGCTCAGTAGTGAGGCAGTGAGATGAATCTGTGCTGCACTTTATGTACATGCTCAGTAGTGAGGCAGTGAGATGAATCTGTGCTGCACTTTATGTACATGCTCAGTAGTGAGGCAGTGAGATGAATCTGTGCTGCACTTTATGTACATGCTCAGTAGTGAGGCAGTCAGATGAATCTGTGCTGCACTTTATGTACATGCTCAGTAGTGAGGCAGTGAGATGAATCTGTGCTGCACTTTATGTACACGCTCAGGAGTGAGATGAATCTGTGCTGCACTTTATGTACACGCTCAGTAGTGAGATGAATCTGTGCTGCACTTTATGTACATGCTCAGTAGTGAGGCAGTCAGATGAATCTGTGCTGCACTTCATGTACATGCTCAGCAGTGAGATCAATCTGTGCTGCACTTTATGTACACGCTCAGTAGTGAGGCAGTGAGATGAATCTGTGCTGCACTTTATGTATACGCTCAGCAGTGAGATGAATCTGTGCTGCACTTTATGTATACGCTCAGTAGTGAGGCAGTGAAATGAATCTGTGCTGCACTTTATGTACATGCTCAGTAGTGAGGCAGTGCTGCACTTTATGTACATGCTCAGTAGTGAGATGAATCTGTGCTGCACTTTATGTACATGCTCAGTAATGAGGCAGTGAGATGAATCTGTGCTGCACTTTATGTACATGCTCAGTAGTGAGGCAGTGAGATGAATCTGTGCTGCACTTTATGCACATGCTCAGTAGTGAGGCAGTGAGATGAATCTGTGCTGCACTTTATGTACACGCTCAGTAGTGAGGCAGTGAGATGAATCTGTGCTGCACTTTATGCACATGCTCAGTAGTGAGGCAGTGAGATGAATCTGTGCTGCACTTTATGTACATGCTCAGTAGTGAGGCAGTGAGATGAATCTGTGCTGCACTTTATGTACATGCTCAGTAGTGAGGCAGTCAGATGAATCTGTGCTGCACCTTATGTACATGCTCAGTAGTGAGGCAGTGAGATGAATCTGTGCTGCACTTTATGTACATGCTCAGTAGTGAGGCAGTGAGATGAATCTGTGCTGCACTTTATGTACATGCTCAGTAGTGAGGCAGTGAGATGAATCTGTGCTGCACTTTATGTACATGCTCAGTAGTGAGGCAGTGAGATGAATCTGTGCTGCACTTTATGTACATGCTCAGTAGTGAGGCAGTGAGATGAATCTGTGCTGCACTTTATGTACACGCTCAGTAGTGAGGCAGTGAGATGAATCTGTGCTGCACTTTATATACACGCTCAGCAGTTACATAGTTACATAGTTTATAAGGCCGAAAAAAGACAAGCGTCCATCCAGTTCAGCCTATTTCTTGTGCACTGCAGCTATTCCGCAGCGTTGATCCAGGGGAAAGCAAAAAAAAACAAAACAAAACAAAAAAAACATGCGGTATAGGCCAATTGACATCATTGAGGAAAAAATTCACTTCCCGACACCAATCTGGATTAATTAACTATCACTAAGCATAAGATGTAATTTTATTGCTCTCAAGAAAGGCGTCCAGGCCTCTCTTGAACTCATTAAGTGAGTTGGACATCACCACTTCCTCTCCCAGAGAGTTCCAGATTCTCACGGCTCTGACCGTAAAGAATCCCCTTCTATGCTGGTGCAGGAACCTCCTTTCCTCCAGACGCATAGTGTGCCCCCTCGTCTTTGTCACCATCCTTGGTATAAACAGGTCATGGGAGAGATCTCTGTACTGATGTATTTATACATGTTTATGAGGCAGTGAGATGAATCTGTGCTGCACTTTATATACATGCTCAGTAGTGAGGCAGTCAGATGAATCTGTGCTGCACTTTATGTACATGCTCAGTAGTGAGGCTGTGAGATGAATCTGCTGCACTTTATGTACATGCTCAGTAGTGAGGCAGTGAGATGAATCTGTGCTGCACTTTATGTACACGCTCAGCAGTGAGGCAGTGAGATGAATCTGTGCTGCACTTTATGTACATGCTCAGTAGTGAGGCAGTGAGATGAATCTGTGCTGCACTTTATGTACATGCTCAGTAGTGAGGCAGTGAGATGAATCTGTGCTGCACTTTATGTACATGCTCAGCAGTGAGATGAATCTGTGCTGCACTTTATGTACATGCTCAGTAGTGAGGCAGTGAGATGAATCTGTGCTGCACTTTATGTACATGCTCAGTAGTGAGGCAGTGAGATGAATCTGTGCTGCACTTTATGTACACGCTCAGTAGTGAGGCAGTGAGATGAATCTGTGCTGCACTTTATGTACACGCTCAGTAGTGAGGCAGTGAGATGAATCTGTGCTGCACTTTATGTACATGCTCAGTAGTGAGGCAGTGAGATGAATCTGTGCTGCACTTTATGTACACGCTCAGTAGTGAGGTAGTGAGATGAATCTGTGCTGCACTTTATATACACGCTCAGTAGTGAGGCAGGGCTGTGGAGTCTGAGTCGGGAGTCAGGGAAATTGAGGCATTGGAGTTGGAGGTTTGGCTTACCGACTCCACAGGCCTGGCTGAAATCTCTACCTTTACCCACCTAGCTAGATGGATGAGATCTTTTCATTGTTCTCCTGTCCTGCTCCTGAATTTTGGCAGACAATCAGTTAAAGCTGCAGTCCATATATCATGACAGCAATAAAGAACCTGTCTCTCAACAGCACTTTCAGCGTATAATAAGCTTATAAACCATCTGCTGCTAGAATAGTGTTCACAAAGAGTACCTCCACATATTTGTACATTATATCTATGGTAGAACATGGGAAATTTGCCTAGACTACAGAAGATCTTGGCTGTCAACCACAGTACTGGGGCGGGAAGTTTAGATAAAAATAACTTGGAGAACAAGCCAGTTAAACCAACTTAGCCCTAGGTGTTATCCTTGGCGCTACCAAAGGTGAAATGTGTATCTAAGCCCTGATTCAGCGGTTTTCAACTTACGTGTTAACACATACCCATTATGATCTATGGAGCTCTTCGCACATCAGTGGATTTTTTGCGGACCGTTGTCTCCATGATTTTTTGCGCAACATGTTCATTTTTGATCGGATTCACAGATCAAAATTACCAATACAAGTCTACGGGTCCGTAACAATCACTGACATCATATAACATCATTCATGTGCAATCCGCGTGCTATCAGTTTTTAGCATAGTAACGGGCAGAAACTTTGCAATTTTTTTTTTATTTTTTCGTAGGAAAAAATCACTGATCAAATACTGATGTTAAAAACTGACTCCCTGAGCAAAATCAGATCCAAAACATTGAAGAAAATCTGACTTATTTTTTTTACGTACAAGAAAGATTACTCGAAGTGCTTTGTTACATATGCTGATTGTATCTAGAATCTGCTCAGCTGAATCTGTCTCCATCATTTCAATATGATTGTTATGTTTGTAAAAACCCTATTGGAGGGAGGGACGGCATTTGAACAACAGTCTTATTTTATATAACTTTTTATATAAACTATGAGAAAATTAAAAATAACAATTTGCAATGGAGAAAAAAGTGGACAAAGTATATATAGATGCTCCATCCACTTAAAAAAACTATCTTGCTACAATATGCCAGATGTGAAATTATCAGTGTCTAGCAGACATCATTCGATGTAAATGTGCAATATCTGCTTTACGCTGCAGCTGTAGACATTGTGTTGCTAATTCTGTGCCTTTTTTTAGGTGGTAGTTCCAAAAATGCTATGATTTTCACACTATTCTTGTTTCTCTGATTATAAGATATACTGCACTGGGTTACAATTCATTAGACCAAGCGCGGGGACAATTTTCTCATGGACACCATTTTTAAGATCTTTTCCAAGCCGTAAAAAACTTATTTAAATACATACTCAAGTTGTTACAGACAACTCTTTCTACTAGTTAAACACATGCAATGAAAAGTTTCAGCTTTCACTCAAAGTTTTGTTTAAAGGAATATTCAGCATATGCGCAGCTGAATGTTCCCTAAAATTTGGTGTTGTCCTACGCACATTAGTTAACATTAGAAAATAAAATACAGAATCGGTCAGATCTTTGGACGTGATTACAAAACTTACCAGGTGACAGGTTTCCCCTGATAAAACTAGAAGTGATACAAAAATAGGATATAAAAACATATATTTTATTATAAAAAAAATGAGTAAAACAAAAATTAAAACAGGAATAAGGTGCTAATAGAAAAAGGAGTATTGTAGTGATAGTAAATGTTATCGTCAGCAGGAAGATATTTCTAAATTTATACCGCACAATAATCAAACAGTATATGTCCACCATAACACAATGTTTGGTTAAACTCACTGAGAACTGTACATTTTTGAACAGTATATATAGCATCAAATGCAACAAGGTGTCCTATAAGATCATGTAGGAAATAAAATTCATATCCTTACTGCATTTAACATTTTTCCCATGAGATCATCTGGAATATACAACTTGTATCTTTGCTATAGATAATATAAATGAGTTCAAAGTGTTAGTGTGTGTCAAATCCTCAGTAAGGATATGAATTTTATTTCCTACATGATCTTATAGGACACCTTGTTGCATTTGATGCTATATATACTGTTCATAAATGTACAGTTCTCAGTGAGTTTAACCAAACATTGTGTTATAGTGGACATATCCTGTTTCATTATTGTGGGGTATAAATTTAGAAATATCTTCTTGTTGACGATAACATTTACTACCACTACAATATTCGTTTTCTACTGTGATATTTATCATTAGGGACAATTTCTAGACAATAAGAGAGTAATATCAATCATGTGATACTTACCTGTCACGCTACTGTTGTAAGTCATGAGCTCCAATGTTTCTTTTTCTATTAGCACCTTTATGCGAAGGACATAAAAGGATGAACTCTTGATGTAGATCTTTGGATACACCTAAGGAAATTCTTCAATAAGGTTTATGCTTTGAAGGGGTTAACACGTTGCGACTGTTAGAGGGGTTCTCCGCTGTGACTCATCAAATAGACATTCAGGTCTCGATTCATCAAATAAATGTCAGAATTCTGTCATGAAAAGCTTTGAAAAATCGCTAAATTTTGGAGCAACGTGAGGCCACACTAAAATTTTGCAAACTTTTGGTGGTCTCACGCTATTTTCGTTAAGCTCCAACAAAGTGGGCAAAGTTGGGGAGGGACGTGGATGTGGCAACCACCACTCGTCAAATCCATGATGATTGGCGGCGGCGAGGCATACACCACTTGTCAGAGGCATTCGATTCATTAAGAGGCATCATCTTAAGGGGGTTGTCCAGGCTTAAGGTGACTGGAGAGTTGCGAATTCTCACATTGCGAGCTGTGGGGATTCTCCAGTCCCGGGAGCGGGCGGTTATCTGACCGAAAGTATTAGATTTGCAGACTTCCGACCACATTAAAACTAAACATGTCTGCCCTTGCACAATATACTTGTATTCAGTGAGACTGTGCACATCTAATCGGCACGTGACTGCATGTATGCAAATCGCACACTTGCAGTCAGATACTCGCCCCCAGTTCCTGGTGTCAGAGAATCCTCACAGGGTGCAGTGCACACGATGTGAGGATTCACAAGTCGGCAGTCACATGTCTATGTGACTGCAGCCTTGTACCCCGAGGTTGGACAACCCCTTTATTGATTCAGGCGTGTCTGACACCAACACGCACCCTCTTATCAAGGCTGACCTGAAAAACTCCCGTCTTGATGAATTGAAGCTCCAGTCTCTTTATGATGTCCTTTAACCCATTAAGGACACAGGAATTTCCACGCTTTCTACCAAGAACTATAACTTTTTTTTATTTTTCTGTTGACATAGCTGTTTGAAAGATTGTTTTTTGCAGGACTAGTTGTATTTTTGATAGTCGCAATTAATTTTAACATACAACATAGTGGAAAACGAGAAACAATCCAGGTGCAATGAAATTGAAAAAAACATGCAATTCCGCCATTATTTTTGGAGTTCATAAAAATGACGTGGCAACATAATTCTCCAGGTCTGTACAATAATGGAGATACCAAACCTGTCATTTTTTTATTAATATTTTAGTTTGTTATCATATTCTGAGTCCCATAACTTTTTTTACTTTTACGCACACGGAGCTGGGTGAGGACTTGTTTTTTTGTACCCTGAGCTGTTTTTACTGAAATCATTTTGGGGTACATATGACATTTTCACTGCTTTTTATTTCATTTTGTGGTTAGTGTGGAGAACGAAAAATGGCAATTCGGCCATTCCAATTTTCATTTTCTCTTTGGTGTTTAACTTGTGGTTTGAACAATTTTAGATTTCAAAACATCAGACTTTTAAAGACATGACAATACCAAATACATTACTTAGAAAAATTATTTATTTTTAAATGGGGTGATTTAAACTATTATTTTTTTTAAAAATATATATAATCGTCTTATCCCGTCTGTCTGTCTGTCCAGGAAATCCCGCGTCGCTGATTGGTCCGGCCGCGGTCAATCAGCAACGTGGGATTTCAGAAAAAAGATGGCGGCCGCTAGCAGCTCATCTGCCGCACGTAGGTCAGCGGCGATGCAGCCGGGAGATGACCGGCACTAGCCGGTCATCTCCTGGCTGATCGCAGCAGAACTACCCCGACCGGCGGCGCCGCTGACCTCCGGCGGCCGCGACCAATCAGCACAGCGGTGTTTAGATTTGGCGCCAATGTCCCTGATTTGGCACCAATATCGCCGGCCGCGACCAATTAGCGATATTGGCGCCAAATTTAAACACCACTCTGCTGATTGCTCCCGGTGTACCGCATACATATTCTAGAATACCCGATGCGTTTGAATCGGGCCACCATCTAGTACATATATATATATATCATTTTTATTTTTACCAATCGTTTGATCACTTATACTGTATACTGTAATGCCAAAGTATTGTAGTATATAGTAAAATCCCCTAATATCCTATGAGTAAGCGGCATTACGGAGCATTAGACAAGGAAACCTGCAATTCTTGTGAATGTTCTCAAGTGGCATTTTTTTCGTACATTTATTTGAGCTGAAATTCCTGACTGAATATGAGCACTGCAGCGTTTTTGAAAATTTTCAGCATTTCAATTCTGTCAGCGATTTTTGCACCATTTTTTACTCATTGACAATAATGAAAAACTGCAAAAACGCTGAAACTAAACCCAGCAGAATATTATTTGTGCTGCGTTTTTGATGAATAAACATAACTTTATTAACATGTGCTGTAGACAAATCATACATGTAATCCATGTTTTTACTGCCAAAAGTGAAGATTTTGGCTGCAGTAAAACAAACGCTGTAAAAATGCCAAGTGTGAACCGAGAGCCAAGAGCTGGTTTTTATGCCAGCCAGTCCGATTATAGCTTTTCTAAAGCAGGTTAAAACGTAAGAAAACATTTGATTGGCTGCCGTGGGCAATCGGTCCATATTTTTTGTGAACTCTGATTTTTATGTATTGCAGGGAAAGATGTCAGGTCTAGGTAAGATCGTAGACCGCAGGGAGTGGAGATCTTTGTCTTTGGTCAGGAACAGAACACATACGCAATCATAAAATAACACTTTACTTATTCATAGAAGATTGGCAGCATTTATAGATAGGCATCATGCAAATATCCAGTCAAGATCCGAATCACATGAAGAAAAATGCATGTGCATAATTTTGCTTAATCAAGAAAAAAAAAAAAGACCTCACATCTAAGGTCACTTTATAAAAAAATATTAGAATAATGTTCTTTGCAAGGTATTCAGTCAGTGAGGAAAGTACAGTCTTCAGAGGATAATAAAACTTTTACATAGTTAGTAAAGCCGAATAAAGACTTGCGTCCATCAAGTTCGACCTGTTAGTTCTGTAATTGCTAAAGTTGATCCAGAGGAGGGCAAAAACCCCAAATGATTTAGCCAATCTTCACCTGAGGAAAAATTCCCTCCTGACTCTGAAACCAGCAGTCAGAATAAATCCCTGTATCAACCTACTATTTTATTCTATTTTTAAGTATATGCAGAAATCTGCCTGGTATCTAGAAAAGCATCCAGTCCCCGCTTGAACTGGTTTAGTGAATCCGACATTACCGTCTCCTCACTCAGTGAATTCCATATTCTCACTGCTCTTACCGTAAAGAACCCCTTCCTATGCTGGTGCTGAAACCTTTTCTCTTCCAGTCTTAGTGAATGCCCTCTTGTTACCGTAATATCCCTCCTTTTGAACAAATCCCGGGCAAGGTCTCTATACTGTCCCCTAACATATTTGTACACATTTATTATGTCCCCCCTCAACCTTCTCTTTTCCAGGCTGAATAGTCCTAGTTTTGCCAACCTCTCTGGGTATTGCAGTCCCTCCATTCCCCTTATTAATTTTGTTGCCCTCCTTTGTACCTTTTCAAGCTCATTTATATCCTTTCTATATATTGGGGCCCATAACTGAGCACAGTATTCCAAGTGTGGTCTGACCAGTGCTTTGTACAGTGGAAGAACAATGTTCTCATCCTTTGCAGCTATACCTCTTCTGATACATCCCATTACCCTGTTTGCCCTTACAGCAGCGGCCTGACTTTGGGCACTCCAATTTAGTTTGCTATCAATCAAGATGCCCAAGTCCTTCTCCATCTCTGAATTCCCCAATGATTTCCCATTCAATGAGTACTGGTGACTTCCATTTTTCCTTCCCATATGTATGACCTTACATTTCTCCTTGTTAAACCTCATTTGCCATTTAATGCTCCACCTACCCAGCTTATCCAAATCCCTCTGTAGGTCTGCACTATCCTCTTTTGTATTAATTGTTTTACATAACTTTGTGTCATCTGCAAATATTGATATTTTACTATTTATCCCGTTGACTATATCGTTAATAAAGATATTAAATAACATTGGGCCTAGTACAGACCCCTGTGGTACCCCACTAGTGACGCTTACCCAATCTTAGTAAATTCCATTTATAACCACCCTCTGCCTTCTATCCTTTAGCCAGTTAGCTACCCACTTGCAGACATTTTCCCCCAGCCCCATCATTCTCATTTTGTATACCAACCTATTATGTGGCACGCTATCGAACGCTTTTGAGAAGTCGAGATACACGACATCCACTGGTTCCCCCTGATCTACTCGAGAGCTAACCTCCTCGTAGAAGTCAATCAGGTTTGTTTGGCAGGAGCGATTCCTCATGAATCCGTGTTGGTTCGGGGTTAATAGATTATTAGCGTCAAGATGCTCCATGATTGCCTCATTAATAAAGCCTTCAAAAATTTTGCCCACAACGGACGTCAGACTCACCGGCCGATAGTTTCCGGCGTCACTTTTCGCTCCCTTTTTGAATATTGGCACTACATTCGCCTGTCGCCAATCAAGTGGTACAGACCCAGTCTCAACAGAGTCCTTAAATATAAGATATAACGGTCTATCACATTACTTAGTTCCCTTAGTACCCGTGGGTGTATGCCATCAGGTCCTGGTGATTTGTTTATTTTAATGTTACTGAGGCGTTTCTGTACCCCAGCTTGGGTTAGATTTGTCATACTTAGTGGAGGATTAAGCTTGTCACTTCTCATTTCGCCTGTTAGTTCTTTTTCCTTTGTGAAAGTTGGCGAAAAAAATGTATTTAATAGATTAGCTTTATCCTCATCTTTCTCTATGATTTTGCCTTCATCACTTTTAATCGGTCCAATATTATTCGATTTAATCCTTTTACTATTTATATACGTAAAGAACAGTTTGGGATTTGATCTACTTTCCCTAGCAATACGTCTCTCTGTTTCCTCCTTTGCTATTTTTATTTGTTTTTTGCAGGTTCTCGTTTTTTCCTTGTAACACATTAGTGCCTCCTTGCTGTTTTCCTGTTTTAATCTCTTGAATGCCTCTTTTTTGCTATTTAACGCCCCTTTTACGTTCTTATTCAACCATATTGGTTTCCTCTTATTTCTGGCCCTTTTATTCCCATACGGTATATACCTCTCGCACTGAGTATTCAGAATTCTTTTGAAGGTTTCCCATTTACTATTCGTATTTCCTTGATTAAGAACTTTGTCCCAGTCTATAAGTTGAAGGTTTTCTTTCAGCTGATCAAACTTCGCCCTCCTAAAGTTTAATGTTTTAGTTGTTCCCTTATTGATAACCCTACTGAAGGGCATTTTGAAATTGATAATATTATGATCGCTATTATCTAGGTGCCCCCCTATCTGTACCTCAGTTATTCTATCAGGCCTATTAGTCAATATTAAGTCCAACACTGCCTTCCCTCTCGTTGGTTCCTGCACTAGTTGGGAGAGATAATTATCCTTGATATTTGTCAAGAACCTTTTTCCTTTCTGCGATCTACAGGTTTCTGTTTCCCAGTCAATATCCGGGTAGTTGAAGTCCCCCATTACAATCACCTCATTATGTTTTGCTACTTTGTCTATTTGTCCTAATAGCAGTTTCTCATTCTCCTCTGTTATATTGGGTGGCTTATAGCAGACCCCCAGTAATATTTTATTATTATTTTTTGCCCCCTCTATCTCTACCCACATGGACTCGACCCCCACTTCTCCCTCTCCTATATCTTCCCTTAGTCTGGGCTTTAGACGTGACTTTACATATAAGCAGACTCCTCCGCCCTTCCCCTGTTTCCGGTCCCTTCTAAATAAACTATAATCTGTTAAATTTACCGCCCAGTCGTAGCTATCGTCTAGCCAAGTCTCTGTTATACCTACGATGTCATACCTCTCCTCCGATATAAGCGCCCGCAGCTCATCCGCCTTATTGGTCAGGCTTTTTGCGTTGGTCAGTATGCAAGATAAAACTTTGGGGTTATTTAGCATCCTATTCTTCTCTAACGATCTAACTGTACTATCCCCACCCCCCTCTCCACCCTCATTATATTCACTTCTCCCCTTCCCCCTTGCTTGCCTCACATCCCACCTATTTCCTTGGTTCCCCCCCCCCCGTCTCTAGTTTAAAAACTCCTCCAACCTATTAGCCATCTTCTTCCCCAGCACTGCTGCACCCTCCCCATTGAGGTGCAGCCCGTCCCTACGGTAGAGCCTGTAGCCGACAGCGAAGTCGGCCCAGTTCTCCATGAACCCAAACCCTTCTGCCTTGCACCAACTCTTTAGCCACTTATTCACCTCCCTAACCTCCCGTTGGCGCTCCTGTGTGGCTCGCGGGATTGGTAGTATTTCTGAGAAAACTACCTTGGAGGTCCTTGCCCTAAGCTTCCTACCTAGATCCCTGAAATCATTTTTAAGGACCCTCCATCTACCACTCACTTTGTGATTGGTGCCAATGTGGACCATGACCGCTGGGTCTTCGCCAGCCCCACCCAGTAACCTGTCAACCCGATCTGACTGCTACATTCACAGCTGTAAATCTATTTCCTGAAGAGGTTAAGTTATTGCTGAGGAAAACACAATTTTAGACACAGCACTGAAGGGCAGGCAGCCCACTGATGACCCGGCCCCTCTATAACAATTCATAAAACAACCTTTATTGAAATCAGTGAATGGGCCACACTGCAATGTATGATGTGCCCAGTATCAAGGCTTACTCACACATCAGGATTTCCAAGCCAAAACTAGGAGAGACTCCTAAACCGAGAAGAGCTTCTACTCCTGGATTTAGGCTATGTGAGCACGGTTAGGAATTGAAGCAGAAATTTCCTGAGCGATTCTGCATCTCCTTGACAGGAAAAATGCTGCGGAAAAAACGTGCGGTTTTGACGCGGTTTTTTATGTGGTTTTTGAAGCATTTTTGTACATAAATGAATGTTTTTTTGGAGCTAAATAAAGTTATTTGGTGGGACATTGCTTAAACCCTTGGATTACCTTCAGAACTGGGGTGAGTATATTGGTTCATTTAAATGATTAAAGAATGTGTCTGTTGTATTTCAAATAAAGTGTTTGCTCTGTGTGTGTTTATTTAACTCTTTACATTAATTAGGTTTGGTGATGAATAGGTCTGAATGACACCTTGTCATCACCAAACAAAAGAGGTAGGTGTCAGCTGATCCCATTCGCCCAATCTCATTAGCATTTCCATTCATGTAATTTATGCGGCAACTGTGAGCTACTATTTTTAGCATAGGAAGGTGACATTTGCAAACATGGTCCCTAGCCATTATTAACAGCTCACAGCTGTTTGGTTAGCCGCTATGTCCCCCCGATCAGCACTCAGCAGCACTTTGAACGCAGCGTATTTTTCCAGCGTTCAAGATGCAGTGTTCTAGTGCTGCACTTTTGTTGTCGGTACATGTGAATCCACCGCATATAATGACACTTCAATCGGTCAAAATTTGCAGCGGAGACTAGCGTGTCCGCTACAGAAATTGACACGCTGCGTGGGAGTTTGGGTACGTCACCATGATCAGGAGCTGTTGCAGGTTTGACGCTGCGTGTTTATACAGCGTCAAACCCGCACCATCCAGATGTTACTGCATAGTGGATGGAATCTCTAGAAATTCCATGTCCACCATGCGTGCATCAAAAGCTGCGGATCCCCCTCGGACACTGACATGCGGTGCATCTTTCAAGACCGCAGCATGTAAAATTCTCTTGCGGGGTCGCTAGTTTCCGCAACATAAATTTGACCACTGGAATGTACTTAATGTGGTAAATTCGCATGGTTCAGTGAACACATGTGGATTTACCTGCGTTCAATAGAATGCAACGTTTTGGATGCAGCAAAAAATATGCGTCCAAAGCGCTTCTACATCCGGATCGTGGGCACAGAGCCTAAAATGAAAAAAAAAATTGCGTGAGCTCACGCATCATTTTTATAACCAGTAGAGGGAAAGCCGACCGCTGGGGGCTGATATTAGTAGCCGGGGAAGGAGCCATTAGCCAACAATGTTTCCTGGCTATTAATATCAGCCCACAGCTATTTGTTTAGCCTTTACTGGCTAGATTACAGGGGCACCCCAGAAAAAAAACAACAACCGCCGCGGAAATGCAGTAAAAACCGCTTCATGTGCACATAGCCTTAGACCAATACCGACCATAAACTGCGTTTGACAAAGGCGTTAAAAAGGGAGGTAATCACAATAGTACATTGAAGGGGTTATTTTACATTAAAAGAAAAACAAAAAAAACTGCAGTTTACTCACTGCTCCTGGTCCAGTGCCGAGTCTCTGGCGCTGCTCCCGATATCCGGTAATGATTGCGGAACTAATGTCACATCAACAGCCAATCACTGTGCTCAGGGGCTCCTCCCATGTAGCAGAACGCCCCCCTCAGTGCCGCTGGGCTCACTGGTTGGCTGCCATGATATTGACGTGACATCAGAACCAGGGTTGCCAACTTAATTTTTTTTTTCTGGACCGCTTATCAAATGGCCACAGACAGATGATATTTTTTATGGACACATTGTAAAACCATAACAAATCATTATGATTATAAGTGATACATGTCTACGCCCCATAATTCTGAAATGAAGATAACAGCTGCATTCACTGTGAACTGTAAAATGATGATAATTACAATCAAAATTATGTGTATAAGTTTCTCCAGTTTAAAAAAAAAATCACAGATGCCTTAAAAATAAAGTAAGGTACGGTAAAAAAGAGCCATGTCTTTACATAATGTCCTGGAATTTCTGCACGGCTCGCAACCCTGATCAGCACCACAGCCAATACCGGACACTGGAGCAGTGCCAGAAAATCTGCGCTGTTTGTGTGCTTTGGTTTTTTTTTAGAATCGACTGCAGCCAGTAATGAAGATTTTCAGTAAGATAATAACCCCTTTAAAATGGCTGTCATTTTGTTACCCTTACAGAAACCTGTCCAAAAGTGTTAGTAGGTAATGTGCATCTGAGCATGTGCAGTAGAAAGCTCTGCTCCTGTGACTCGCAGACAGTCTGACAGTACGGCACATGCTCACAGGCACCTCTCTCAACATTCTAGCACAGGGTTCTGTCAGTTAAGATGTCGGCCATTTTGATGCCCTAGTAACTACCTCCCTAGGCAAAACAAGTGTGATTTGCTAAAATAAAGTATTTAGTAGTTTACTCATAAGGGCTCATTCAGACATCCAATTTTCCTGTACGAGTGCTATCCGTGTTTTCATGAATAGCACTCATACCTTCAAGTCTATAGGGCCATTCACTTCACCGATTTTGATCCGAGGATCGGATTAAAATCAGCAATGCAAGTCAATAGTCCGTAAAAAAATTGGACTGCACTCGGATGAAATCCAATTTTCACCGACTGTCAGAATGGAGAAGGTGGAGAATTTTTTTTTTAAATTTCTCCACGCATGAGAAAACTGGATGACACTCTGAAAGACTACACTTGGATAAAACAATGATAAGAATAATCAGCCTGATTTTCTTGTACACAAACCCCCCCCAAAAAACAGACGTCAGAATGAGCATTAATAAATATTTATTTTTATTCTTTCTATTCCCAGAGAACCCCTTAAAAGTCATTAGAATCCCATTGTAATAGCTCTGTATGGTGCTCACTTGATTGTACTGCACCTAAGACCTCACATTTAAGCATTTAGCATCGGTATTAATAAAACAGAAGTGGAAAAGAAGAAAAGTTTACTGGAAAGGCTAATCTCTTCTGTGTTTAAAGGGGACTTCCATTCTAAATGTTAATACCCCAAGACGACCTCTCTTTAAAGGGTTATTCTCGTGTTATGAAATTGGTATAGTTAGACAGCATGAAAATAAGCAAATTTATAAGTGACTTACTTTTCCTATCTGCTGTCACTCTCCTGCTATTTGAGCTTTTATCTTACATAGTGTACAGCTTAATACCTAGGAGACTGACCACTAGAGCATGGCCAAGTATTTGCAGTAAGCTTAATTCCAGGCTGAGGAGTTAACTTATTGGATTCCTAGCCAACTCTCTCCACCCCATTAATTTATATGCAGCAGTTAGCTTCTCACCTAACCCCCTCAGCTCCTAACAAGAAGCTGTTATCAGTATTGCAAAACTACAAGCCCGGCCCCCCACACCTGTCACTACTTCCAGAGCATTTCTACAAATCATTGCTCTCAAACCATGTGCTTGTTCAAATTTCCTGTGATCTCTATATACAAATATAAAGAAGAAGAGAAAAGGCGCTGCAGATATGTTACCCTCAATATAAGACACAGCAAGCAAGGGATTGCATATGCTCATCTGCCTGGGTTGTGACCCGGCAAAACTCTGAACTTGTAACAATGAAAGGCTGCTGCTCCAACCACTGACCGCGCTGGTGGGAAGAAACGTTTTCAAGCCAAACAGGAAAAAAAGCAGTAATTCTCGAGCGCTGCCACAGAGTGAAGACAAAGGTGTATGTTCTCTGGATCTTTATTCATTCAATAGGTATGAATGAATAAAGATCCAGACAACATACACTCTTGTGTTCACACTGTGGCAGCGCCTGAGAATTACCGCTTTTTTACCTGTTTGGTTGGAATATATACAAATATAGGGATGACAGTGTAGAATTCAAAGCAAGCACACTGTGAAAACCTATATGTGTCACAGTAACACATTCACGTCTGTACAATGCTGCTCAACCAGAACTGTCAATCAAGGCTGAGTGCCCACCCACCAACAAAAAGGAAGATTTGAAAGCTGTGTGCTCCCAAAGACACATGTTAAGAATAACACTTTAAAAAAAAAATCAAAATAGTCATTACATACTCCATACTGCTTAATCACCATCTCTCAGCTGCTCACTTTAATAACATGGCTGCAGCAGAATAGTTATGTCAACAATAATTGACCCAGCACTGCAATCAATCATGCCATCTACTACAGCATCAATTTACATATCTATTTTTTAGCATTGCACATGTCCAGAACACTAGAAGAGTTTACAAACACAAATTGATGCCAATCAGATTTTACTAGTAATGTCTATGCAGACATCTATCTAGTGTTCTGGGCATGCTCAGTACTAAAAAAACAAATCCATTATCAAATGACATAATGGATCCATTACGATCCATTATAATCCATAGACTTCAAAGATAAAAAATATGGATCCATTCGCAGTCCATTTTTGTTTTTGGGGGGGAGGAGGGGGGTGTAGTTAAAATATAGTGGTATATAAACAAGAATCACACATGTAGAATGATCATGGATTTAGATGCAGGTATTGCAAATTGTGAAATCAGTGATGAAAAACTGCAGCAAAAATGGCTGGCGATTAAAAACTGCATTGCAAGTCAATTTTTGCTGATGATTTTTTTTCTTTAAATGTGGTAGGTAATATTATTCAATAAAATATCACACGCTTTGCTACTACTATAATTAGTCTTCCACATTTTTATTAAAAACATAAAAACAAAAACAGCAATAAACTACAAATTAGTTTCAACATATTATTTTATATACACTAAATCTATATAAATAAAGGGGACAATCCCTCTAAGTCAGAGCTGGGCAAAGTGCGGTCTGCGGACCCCATCTGGCCCCCTGGCTGTTCCAGTCCGGCTTGTGGACCGAGATAGCCGAAGGGCTGAAAATAGTGGCCCATGAGCCCAACCACGCCCTCCCCCGCCTGCCGCCAGCTTCCCAATGTCACAACTATCCGCATCCTCCACCGGCAGCTCCTACTTTCACCAAGCAATGTGTGCGACCTGAGACAGCAGACGCGATGACGTCATTACATCGCATCTGCTGTGAGGAGAGTCAGTGCACGGGAGACCGGAGCAAAGCACCAGGGGAACAGGAGTGAGGAGAGTATATGTTGTTTTTTTTCATACCTGTATGGGATGTTTGCAAGGATATAGGAAGATAAGTGGGGGCTCATGCTGAATTTGGGGGGCTATGTGAGGGCTCATATTGTATATATAGAGGCTATAAGGGTGCTCATGCTGTATATAGGGGGCTATGTGGGGGTTCACACTGTATATACGGGGTTATGAAAGGGCTCATACAGCATATAGGGGGGTTGTGTGCTGGCCCGTACGGTATATATGGGGATGTCAGTACTATGCTCAATATTAAGTGATATAATTATTTTCTATTAATATTAATTATAATTAATATGTTAATTTAATGTGGCCTCTCGGGAAAATTGCCAACCCATGCTCTAAGCTATTGTTAGACAAGAAGATGGTTCGGCAACTATTTCTCCCCACACATGCACAAAAACCCTGCATGTTTAATGTGAATTTTTTTAAGCAGCTCTTGTAGGGTTTTTTCCCATTTTTAAAATGTATGATTTCCTTTTCTTGGATCCATCATTATCTTCTTAAAGAATCAGGGACAAATGATTCTAGCCAGAATTTGCTGTATAATTATTTCTTTAAAAAGCCTTAGCATTATATCACTTTCCACAAGGAACACTTCTGTGTTAAAGTAGACCACTTCATCGCCTGAGAACATTTTCTTAAGAATTAAGAACTGAACTGCCCAAGCAATGTAAATTGCCATGATTCTATCAAACTTCACTTTTTCAAAATGAATTCAGAATAAGAACATTCACTTAAACTCCCACAATGGTTTTGGATGAAAAGTTTGAGTACTGTAAGCGATTTAAAGCATCCTATTTTACTGATATATACCATGAAGGCTTAATAAGTTATATCTAGAGTCATATAGTACGGTCTGAGGGTCAAGCAGCAAATATCACAAATACAGAGAGAGTCTTGCTAATCATCCAGAATAAACGAGAACCAATGTGAATTAGAGGCCACACATAATTGTCTACATTTAGGCAAGTGTGCAACAGATGTATGCTAAGGAAAGCATCATTGAGACTGTGAATTGTACATACATTTACATGCCCATCCATTTATTGCTTACCCAGCAGCAGGAACTAATGAGTATCTGCTATTGCCTGGAGAGGAGCACATGCCCTTTTCTATGCCCCAAACAAGTACACAATAATGGTTTAATATGGTTCAGTCACCTTGGAAAAAAATGGCATGCTTACTGGCTCTACATGCCAGCCTATTCCTTTTTAATGTGCACAGGGAAGACAGCTGTCAGTCAATGGGGATCATGATAAAGCAATAATTTTGTGGTCATTGAGTTTGGCCTATTCATGCACTGTGAGCTTACCCCTTACCGCACTGATTGGCAACTTTCTTCCTTGTATTGTATATATTAAGGCAGTTCACACATTATATATACAATATATAATATATACATACACACACAGTCATGGACAAAAGTGTTGTCACCCTTGAAATTGTTTCAGAAAATCAAGCATTTCTCCCAGAAAATGATTGCAATTACATTCGCTTTGTCACACACACGTTTATTTCCTTTGTGTGTATTGTAACCAGTGCCACACAAGAATTTTATTTTTTTTTTTAAAAAGGCAAATTGGACATAATTTCACACACAATCCCAAAAATGGGCCGGACAAAATTTGTTGGCACCCTCAACTTAACATTTGGTTGCACAACCTTTGGAATAAATAATTGCGATCAATCGCTTCCTATAACCATCCACAAGCTTTTTACAGCTCACACCTGGAATTTTGGACCTCTCTTCTTTTGCAAATTGCTCCAGGTCTCCCATATTTGAAGGGTGCCTTCTCCCAACAGCAATTTTAAGATCTCTCCACAGGTGTTCAATGTGATATAGATCCAGACTCATTGCTGGCCACTTCAGAACTCTCCAGTGCTTTGTTTCCATCCATTTCTGGCTGCTTCTTGAAGTATGTGTCACGGGTGTGTCAGGTGTAATAGACAGTCGCTCTGGATCTAGCTGTAGAAGGTCACTGAGCTTGGCATTGCAGACACCTTTTTACCTCTCTCCTGCTGCTGATTGACACACCCTTTTATGGGAGTTAAAAACCCTGTTTGATCCAGGCAGTCGCCGGTGATATTTCTATGTACAGGCTTGGAGCACTAGCAGTCGGCTAGCGTTTTCTCTGGTGCCCTTGGAGGACTGTTGGCGTTACTCCTCTGGTGTCTGCTCAAACTAAGTTAATCTCCTTTGTTTGTCTACCTTGTTGTCTTTAGTTTGTAGTGGGGCCTGACCAGTGCTCACCCCTCCCCCTCCCTCACCCCTTTCCCTTCTTATCTAGGGCCAAGCTCTAGGGTCATCTGGGTTTAGGGTCCTGCTCGGCGATAGGTGTTGAACCTATATAGGGACAGTAGGGCATGCATGGTGAAATTAGATCTGCCTAAGGCTCTCCACTCCCCCTTCCCCTAGTGTTTGGGCTTCCTCCCCCTCTTCCCTTCATGTTGCATTTAGTCTTTCCCACACCTTGCGTGATAATATGTTTGGAGTCATTGTCCTGCTAGGAGACCCATGAGCTAGGAAGCAAACCCATCTTTCTGACACTGGGCACTACATTGCAACCCAAAATCCTTTGGTAATCTTCAAATTTAACATTGCATCCCAAATCCTTTGGTAATCTTCAAATTTAATGATGCCTTGCACACAGTCAAGGCACCCCGTGCCAGAGGTAAAAAAGCAACCCCAAAATATCTTTGAACCTCCACCATATTTGACTGTAGGTATTGTGTTCTTCTCTTTGTAGGCTTCATTCCATTTTAGGTAAACAGTAGAATGATGTGCTTTACCAAATAGCTCTATCTTGGTCTCATATGTCCACAATATGCTTTCCCATAAGGATTTTGGCTTACTCATGTACATTTTGGTAAACTGCAGCCTAGTTTTTGTTTTAGGTCTCTATCAGCAGTCCTCCTGGGTCTCCTGCCATAGTGATTAATTTCATTCAAATGTCGACGGATAATTTGCGCTGACACTGATGTATTCTGAGCTTGCAGGGCAGCTTGAATTTCTTTGGAACTTGATTGGGGCAGCTTATTCACCATACAAACTATCCTGCGAGGCAACTTTTCATAAATTTTTCTCTGCCGCCCATATCCAGGGAGATTAACTACAGTGCCATGGGTTGTAAACGTCTTGATAATGTTGTGCACCGTGGACAAAGGATCTCTGGATATGGACTTGTAATCTTTAGATTGTTGATATTGTTCAACAATATTGGTTCTCAAGTCTTCAGACAGTTCTCTTCTCCTTTTTCTGTTCTCTATGCTTAGTGTGGCACACACAGACACAATGCGAAGATTGACTCAACTTCTCCCCTTTTTATCTAGTTTCAGGTGTGATTTTCATATTGCACACACCTGTTACTTGCCACAGGCAAGTTCGAACGAGCATCACATGCTTGAAACAAAGTTGTTTACACACAATTTTGGAAAGTTGCCAACAATTCTGTCATGCCCATTTTTGTTTTGTTTTTTTCTGGGTTTTTTTGTGGTGCTGTACGAATACACACAAAAGGAAATAAACATGTGTATAACAAAATGTGCAATTGCAATACTTTTCTAGGAGAAATACTTCTTTTTCTGAAACAATTTCAAGGGTGCCAACACTTTCAGCCCCGACTGTATGTACACACCATACATACATAGAATCATAGAATGTTAGAGATGGAAGGGACCTCCAGGGTCATCGTGTCCAACCGCCTTGCTACGCTCACGCCCGGACTGTTTGGCATGAGCGTGGTTAGTGGTCCCACTGGGCCACGAACCGAGGAGTGCCTGGAGGGGCATGACTAGGGACCTCGCCAGATCCGACCACGGATGCACGGCGGCTTAATCGACTCCGTGGTCCGAGGAGGGACGTGAGCGGTGGCCCAGGTGCTACTCCAGGTCAGACCTCGGTCACACAGCTGTTGATCCACACCGGGGAATGCAGGAACAGGCAGGTTTTGCTGGTATGCAGACAGGCGGGTACTGGCAGGCACGGCTGGTATGCAGACAAGAGTGTACTGGCAGGCACGGCTGGTATACAGACAGGCGGGTACTGGCAAGCATGGCTGGTATACAGACAGGCGGGTACTGGCAAGCACGGCTGGTATACAGACAGGCGGGTACTGGCAGGTAGGTAAACAGGCTGGATAGGGACCAGTACAGAGTGGGATACAGGAACTGAGCCGCAGGTGCGGAGGGGAAGTGGAGCAGGGCAGAGCCGCAGGTGCAGAGGGGAAGCGGAGCAGGGCAGAGCAGAGCAGAGCTGCAGGTGCGGAGGGGAAGCGGAGCAGGGCAGAGCAGGGCCGCAGGTGCGGAGGGGAAGTGGAGCAGAGGAGAGCCGCAGGTGCGGAGGGGAGGCGGAGCAGGGCAGAGCAGAGCCGCAGGTGCGGAAGCGGAGCAGGGCAGAGCCGCAGGTGCAGAGGGGAAGCGGAGCGGGGTAGAGCAGAGCAGAGACGCAGGTGTGGAGGGGAAGCGGAGAAGGGCAGAGCCGCAGGTGTGGAGGGGAAACGGAGCAGAGCAGAGCCGCAGGTGTGGAGGGGAAGTGGAGCAGGGCAGAGCAGAGCAGAGCCGCAGGTGCGGACAGACAGGACAGGGCTCTGTTCACATGGAACAGACAGGGAAACACAGGAAGATAGCTAGAACACAGGAGGTAGATATGGAAGCAGGGAAACGGGACAAGCAGAACCAGACACACACAAGGTACTTGCTATGAAGTAGCGAGTGGACACAAAACTCACAAACAGAAGTACAGAGACAACGAGTAGGAGTTAGGTACTGGTTCAGACACGGCAGGAAAAGGGAAGGATCGGACATACAGACAAACAGGTAACAGGCTAGGACACAGTTCAGACAGGAATTGACACAGGAAAGAGATACAGGAACGAGCCTGGGCATTCAGCCCCCAGGGTGGCGGACAAAGACTAGAAGTCACAGATACAGGTAACGGGGCTGGGTACTCAGCCCCCAGGGTGGCAGAAACAGACAAGGTTCAGGACAGGACCTGGCAACTCACAGTTGCACCGAACACATTGTAAGAAATTGTTGCTCAGGCACCTCCCACTGGGTGGAGGAGGTTTAAGTATCCAGTGACTCACAGCAATAGGCTGGGGACGCATTAGGACTGCGCTCACTGTAACTTTAAGAATCAGGAAGTTCCAGTGCCGCCGCCCTAAGCCAGCAGACATGCACACAGCAAGTAGAGGAGCATAGTGCACAGCCTGGACTGGTAGGTAAGTTGGCGGTCTTGCATGGTGGGAGATGGTAAGCCATGCCAGCACGCTGCCAGGGATGTTACACCCCAGCTCAATGCAGCATTCACTAAACCATCTCAGACAGATTTCTGTTCAGCCTTTGTTTGAAAACTTTCATTGAAGGAGAACTCTCCACCTCTCGTGGCAGCCTGTTCCACTCATTGATCACCCTCACTGTCAAAAAGTGTTTTCTAATATCTAATCTGTATCTTCTCCCATTCAGTTTCACACCATTGCTTCTAGTCTTTCTTTGTGCAAATGAGAATAAAGATGATCCCTCTACAGTGTGACATCCCTTCAGATATTTGTAGATAGCTATTCAGTCTTTTTTAAAATGTGGTGCCCAGAACTGGACACAGTATTCCAGATGGGGCCTGACCAAAGAGGAGTAGAGGGGGACTTCACGTGACGCTATGCTTCTGTTAATGCAACCCAGAATTGTGTTTGCCTTTTTTTCTGCGGCATCACACTGTTGACTCATGTTCAGCCTGTGATCTATTAGTATACCCAAGTCTTTTCACATGTGCTGTTGCTTAGCCATATTCCTCCCATTCTGTATGTTTTTTTTCATTTTTTTTGCCCAGATGCAGGACTTTGCATTTCTCCCTGTTAGAAACCATTCTGTTAGTCGCTACCCACAGTTCCAGTTAGTTTAAATCTTTTTCAATCCTCCCACTCTTCTCTATAGTATTAGCTATCCCTCCAAGATTTGTGCCATCAGCAAATTTAATCAGTTTACCCTCAATTCCTTCATCTAAATCATTGCTAAAGATGTTGAACAACACAAGGCCCAGCACAGAGCCCTGTGGTACCCCACTTGAGACATTCTTCCAACTGGATGTGCAACCATTTATGACCACTCTTTGGGTCTGATCAATAAGCCAGTTATGAATCCTACCTACCAACCTAACAGTTGCCTTGTCCATTCTATAGTTGGTCATTTTTTCAATAAGGATGGTATGAGATACTTTGTCAAATGCTTTGCTGAAGTCAAGCTATACTATTTCTACTGCGTTTCCCTGATCCACCCAGTCAGTGATTCTGTCATAGAAGGAAATTAAGTTAGTCTGACATGACTTATTATTTACAAACCCATGCTAGCTGTAGTTAATCACTTCATTCTCATAAAAGTACTTGCATACATGTTGTTTAATAATTTGTTCAAAGATCTCTCCTGGTATAGAAGTAAAGCTCACAGGCTTATAGTTTCCTGCGTCCAGGGACAACATTCGCTCTTCTCCAGTCTTCAGGGACTTCTCCTGTTCCCCAAGAATTTTCAAAGATTATGGAGAGTGGTTCAATAATTTCCTCTGCTATCTCCTTCAGTACCCTAGGATGTAATTCATCTGAACCTAGAAACTTGAATTAATTTATGTTAGCCAAGTATTCCTTCACTATCTCTCTGTTTAGAGATAGTGTGGATTCTTTTTTTCCTTCAATAGTACAGTGAAAATCAGTTGATGTTACATTTTCTTTCTGAGAGAAAACAGATGCAAAATAGGAATTTAAAAGTTCGGTCTTCTCAGCATCATTTTACAGTTATATGAAAAAGTTTGGGCACCCCTATTAATCTTAAGCTTATTGTTTTATAAAAATTGGTGTTTTTGCAACAGCTATTTCAGTTTGATATATGTAATAACTGTTGGACACAGTAATGTTTCTGCCTTGAAATGAGGTTTATTGTACTAACAGAAAATGTGCAATCTGCATTCAAACAAAATTTGACAGGTGCATAAGTATGGGCACCTCACCAGAAAAGTGACATTAATATTTAGTAGATCCTCCTTTTGCAAAAATAACAGCCTCTAGTCGCTTCCTGTAGCTTTTAATGAGTTCCTGGATCCTGGATGAAGGTATTTTTGACCATTCCTCTTTACAAAACAATTCCAGTTCAGTTAAGTTTGATGGTCGCCGAGCATGGACAGCCCTCTTCAAATGATCCCACAGATGTTCAATGATATTCAGGTCGGGGGACTGGGATGGCCATTCCAGAACATTGTAATTGTTCCTCTGCATGAATGCCTGAGTAGATTTGGAGCGGTGTTTTGGATCATTGTCTTGCTGAAAGATGCATCCCCAGCGTAACTTCAACTTTATCACTGATTCTTGAACATTATTGTCAAGAATCTGCTGATACTGAGTGGAATCCATGCGTCCCTCAACTTTAACAAGATTCCCGGTGCCGGCATTGGCCACACAGCCCCAAAGCATGATGGAACCTCCACCAAATTTTACTGTGGGTAGCAAGTGTTTTTCTTGGAATGCTGTGTTTTTTTGCCGCCATGCATAACGCCTTTTTGTATGACCAAACAACTCAATCTTGGTTTCATCAGTCCACAGGACCTTCTTCGAAAAAGAAATTGGCTTCTCCAAATGTGCTTTTGCATACCTCAGCTGACTCTGTTTGTGGCGTGCTTGCAGAAAAGGCTTCTTTCGCATCACTCTCCCATACAGCTTCTCCTTGAGCAAAGTGCGTTGTATAGTTGACCGATGCACAGTGACACCATCTGCAGCAAGTTGATGCTGCAGCTCTCTGGAGGTGGTCTGAGGATTGTCCTTGACTGATCTCACCATTCTTCTTCTCTGCCTCTCTGATGTTTTTCTTGGCCTGCCACTTCTGGCCTTAACAAGAACTGTCCCTGTGTTCTTCCATTTCCTTACTATGTTCCTCACAGTGGAAACTGACAGGTTAAATCTCTGAGACAGCTTTTTGTATTCTTCCCCTGAACAACTATGTTGAATAATCTTTGTTTTCAGATCATTTGACAGTTGTTTTGAGGAGCCCATGATGCCACTCTTCAGAGGATATTCAAACAGGAGAACAACTTGCAAGTGGCCACTTTAAGTAGCTTTTCTCATGATTGCATACACCTGGCTCCGAAGTTCAAAGCTCAATGAGGTTACAAAACCAAAAAAAGTGCTTTAATAAGTCAGTAAAAAGTAGGTAGGAGTATTTAAAACAAGAAAATGATAAGGGTGCCCATACTTATGCACCTGTCAAATTTTGTTTCAATGCAGATTGCACATTTTCTGTTAGTACAATAAACCTTATTTCAAGGCAGAAACATTACTGTGTCCAACAGTTATTACATATATCAAACTGAAATAGCTGTTGCAAAAACACCAAGTTTTATAAAACATTAAGCTTAAGATTAATAGGGGTGCCCAAACTTTTTCATATAACTGTATCTTAGAATTTTCTTTTACTTTTGACATAACCCCCAAAATCCTTTCTTATTGCTTTTGACATATCTTGCAAGCCTTAATTCATTATCAGCTTTAGCTAATCTGATACGTGCCCTGCAGGTTCTGCGGACAGTATTATATTCTTCTTTAGATATGCCTCCCTCTTTCCATTTCATATACATTTCTTTCTTCCTTTTTAGTATGTGTTTAAGTTCTGTGTTCATCCATTCTGGTTTCCTTAAATGCTTCCTATTCTTCCCTCTTTTAGAGATTGTTAACGATTGTGCTTTGAGAATCTTATTTTTCAAAATTTCCCATCCTTCCTTGACATTTCTGTCCTTAAAGGACATCCAGTCATTGGATCCCTCCTATCCTCTGAGTCCCTTAAAATCTGCCTTCCTGAAATCCAACCTTGAAGTCTGACTCTTCACAGGTCTTCCTCCTCTAGTTATCCAAAATTCTATGATAGCATGATTGCTGTTTCCTAAATTCCCAGACACTTTTACTTCCTCAACCATTTCCTCTCTGTTGGCAAGAATTAGATCCAAGGTAGCAGATCCCATTGTTCTCTCTTCTACCTTTTGCAATATAAAATTGTCAGCAAGAGAAGATAAGAATTTGCTGGACCTGTTACTTTTGCCTGAGAGAGATTCCCAACATATGTCTGGACAGTTGAGATCTCCCATGATCACTAAGTCATATTTTTATGATAACTTGGCCATCAGATGTATAAAGAGTGTTACGGGTCCGGGTGGTGGAACCTCTGTGCTGTGATACAAGGAGGGACCAGAGAGGAGTAACTAAGTGTCAACCCGGACCGACCCTGGCTACGCGGCAGCTTAATCGACTCCGTGAACCAAGGAGGGATCGGGAAGGTGGACCAGGTGCCACTCTGGGACCGACCTCGTGTGAGAGCAGGTGACTCCCACGGGACTGATGGCCGAAACAGACAGGCACAGCAGATGAACCTGGCAGGTAAGCAGACAGGCTTGGCTGGCAGACGGACAAGTGGACACGGCTGGTAGACAGACCGGCGGGAAGCACTGGAACTTGAGGGCTGGAAAAGTGTTAGAACACAAAACTACAACTTTGCACAGGCACCTCCATTTTGGAGGCAGTGCCTTATATAGGGGCAGTCCTCCGGCTATCGGCCGGGGACTTTTTAGGATGGCGGCACGGCCCCTTTAAGAGGGAGGGGGCGCGCGCTCCATAAGTTCAGTGCCGGGGATCTGCGAGCGGTGCGCGCACCCCGGGCTAATGCAGCAAGGAAGCCGGAGGACGCCGGACCAGGACCGCGGCGGAGAGGGGAGAGACGCTGACGCTACAAAGAGTTCATCCATATCTTCAGCTTGCCAAGGTGGCCTATATTAAACACCTACAATGGTGTCCTTTCTGTTGTCCTTTCCTTGTATTCTTACCCAAACAGTTTCCACAGAACTCCCAGTCTCTGAAGCTTCAATCTCTGTGGAGATATATGCTTTTCTAACATACAATGAAACACCACCTCCCAGTTTATGAAGTCTGTTTCTTGCAAATAAGTTGTATCCGTCTAGCCTTGTATTCCAATCATGTGTATCGTCCCACCAAATTTCAGTGATTCAGTGATTTCAGCCAATGACATCATATTTCTTTTCCTGCGTTAGTAGCTTCAATTCTCCTTGTTTGTTGCCCATGCTCTGTGCATTTGTATAGAAACATCTTACTTTGTGATCGGTTTCTCCTTCTCCAATATTTTTATTATTCTTTTTTTTTTTTATCATTGTACTTCTAATAGACGAGCTCTCAATAGTATTTGTCAGCTGTATGGCTTTCCCTTGCCTTTTGCTTCCCTTCCCACAATGTTCTAGTTTAAAGCTCTCCTTTAAACTGTGCAGGCACAAGGAGTGAAATGTAATAGTTATTTAACATAGACCTGATATATAGTTCATATCAGAGTGTGTATAGAGTGTATCGCAATACCTACTGGTCGCTTGCTTCTACTATTGCCAACGCCGCTCTGCTATCAAGTGACCAGCCATTCAGTTTTACTATATAAGATGAGTAAATGAATTGGCCAATTTATGCGCTAAGTGTCTTCGTTTTTTCCTATTTTCTAGAGCAGTAATGCAATTTCAATTTCACATATTTCATGTTTGCATGCTATAGCGTTACAGAGTGCTACTTTATTAGTTATATAGCTCCCTATTGCTGGGTGTCCATTAGTCGGGGCCTTGGTCCTGCTCGGCTTTTATTCACATTTATGTCATTTGATATATGGTAAGGTTTTAATACTAGAGGTTAGGACAGTCCCGAATAGGATCACTTTGACGTGGTGGGATAACTTTTACGTTTTTTTTAATCAAAATTATGCTAACTAAGTACCCTATGTTATTTTCATGCACTATTGCTATTTATTTATTTAGTGCAGGGTATTTGCTCACTTTGTTTTTATCTTAGGTTTCGTCTGTTTAGTGGCCATGTGTGAACATGCGCCTACATGTTGCAAGCATACCAGCTTATATTCCAGCTAATTTCTTTGAATCACAGTTGTTGCAATATTGTTTTCTTATGACACATTGTACTTTATGCTAATAGTAATTTAGATTTTAATTTATTAAAAAAAGTTTAAAAAAAAGTGGACCTTTAAAACAAAAAGTCATTCAACTCAAAATAGTTAATCATTAACATTTCCCATATGTGCACTTTATGTTGGATTAATTACTTTATATGTCCATTAATTTTTTGGGAGACATTAGACTTTTATTAATTTAGCAGCGATTTTTCAAATTTTAAAGGAACATTCCAAAATCTATTATATTAGGAGTCGATTCAGTTCTCAAGTGCCTTTGAATAGCCAATATATTAGAAACCCTACACAAGTACATCTAGTTTAAAAAGTGCACATCTGATAGTATTAAAATAGTATTTGTAAGTTTGTTAACCCTTCAGGTGGTTCAGATGAGCTAATGCAGAGTGGGAAAAAAAATAAAATTAAATTTTTCCATTTAAATTTAATTTTAGACCCAAATTTTTCATTTTTACAAGGAGTCATATGAGAAATATTTTTTTACCCAAATTATGCTGATTACTGAATACAAGGTATTAGACCAGTAAAAGTTCAAGTCTCCTAGAGGGAATAAAAATAAAAAGTAAGAAAAAGTCCAAAAAAAATAGTAAAAATAGCTAAAATATATCTCAAAGAAAAAAATGCTGTTTTTGTGTAAAAAACAAAACCATGCAAAAAAATGCACATAATTGGTATCAAAACATTCAGATTGACCCAAGGTATACAAATAAAAAAAAATTACACCAAAAATATAATTTTTCATCAATCTGACACAAAAAATTGAATAAAATGTGATCAAAATATCTCATATAAAAAGAATGGTATCACTGAAAAAGTGATCTCATCCCAGAAAAAACAAGCCCTCAAACGGCTGTCAATGAAGACATAAAAAAAAAAACCTAAAAACTATGCTGCTGGAAAAACATCTTTTTTGTAAAAAAAAAAAAAGGTTTTAGGGTGTAAAAGCAGCAAAATATTAAAAACCTATATAAATCTTGCATCGTTGTAATCATACTGACACAAAGAACAGTCGTCCCATCACTTTTAGCACATGAGGTAAAATGTAGAAATAAATGAAAACAAATCTCTGGTGTTTGTCTAAACTGTACCCAAAAATTGGTAAAAAAAAGCAATAGAAAATCTTCTGTAGTCCAAATTGGTACCAATCAATAGGGAGAGGCCTGTGAATCAACTGGAGAGCACCAGAAGAAGCCAGTAGCGGGCCGTGCCAGTGAGGTCTGGATTGGGCCAGACTCATTTAGACCAGCATTGTATACGTCAGTCTTTATGAAGAGGCTTTGTGTTTTAGGCCACGGCCCCACTATCAGTATTTGGTCAGTATTCGATCAGTATTTTTTCTCAGGAGTGGGAGCCAAAACCAGGTGAGGAACAATCAGAGAAAAGGTATAATAGAAACAAGTCACCAATTCTGCATTTATCACCCCCTCCTGGTTTTGACTCCCACTCCTGAGAAAAAATACTGACCGAATACTGACCAAATACTGATAGTGGGGCCGTGGCCTAATCAGCATAATCGGACAGTTTTTCTCGGATGGAGAGAAAACGGTCGTGTTCACCTTCCATAGAACATACCTGGCTCCAATTGCCAGGATTTGATTCATGCTGCCCGTGAGTCCAGTCATATGGAACACACTATGCGTTCAACCCTTTTTTTTCTCCCACACAGCCATTTTCCGGTTGTGCATTTCACCATAATTTATTTATATAAGTCCACTTCTGAACAAATGGAATTGGTGTGCCTTGTTTGTACCACCCGGATTATTCAATGGAAAGTCCAGTCTAGTGGTTCTTTTTTATTTCTCTCACGACTCACCCCTATTAGGTCTCGCTCACACGAGCGAATAAATCGGAAGAGTGTAATCCGATAAAAATTCAGACTGCACTCAGACCAATGTTATTCAATGAGGCAGTGCAGATCTCCAATTTTTTTCTCAGCTGAATATGGCGTGAATAATAATCGCAGCATGCTGGAAGTGCATCCGATGTTCAGATCGCACTCACCCATTCAAGTCTATGTCATCTGAGTGCAATCCAATTACCGTGGACCCAGGAAATGGAGAAGATGGAAAAATTAATTTATCCCTCTTCCCTGCACCTGTGCTGTGATTATCTCAGATCACAGTAAGGTGACACACTATGCACCATGGACCTAGTAGACCCATGATAATGTCATAATATTTATTATGCATAGATGGGACTAAGATTTTTCTTGTTTTTGGTATCTATGTGATCTTACAATCATTATAGATGTCTGTTTTTAATCTATAGCACTATGCATATTCTATTTATATTGGGACATTTTTACCTCCATCCATGCATACTTTTGTGATCTGATTGTATTACATATATTTTTTATGGTGATTCCCTTGGTCACTTCCTGCAGCTATTGATTTCATAATGCTAATTTTTCGGTTACATTGCTGTACTCCTTTTTTGATTGTCTTATGTGTATCATAAGTGTTAGATTTTACTTTCCTTGCAAAATTCTGTGATGTTATCACCACTTTTAACCTTCGATGTGTTTTAAATTGATATAATAAAAGTTATTTTTTAATACACGAGTGGTCATATTTGTAGGACTTTTATTCTCTTTATGTAATCATTTCATAACTCTGTTGGCGCATGAATAGTACACTGATCGCATACTACAAATGATTTATTATATTCAGTTACTCCCACTTTCAAGCATGCTCCTAAGGTAATAAGGGAAAGATAAGAGGCATATAAAAACATGAATAAATGCACAAATGTGTCTTTTCATGTCTGACCTTGGAAAAAACTCCTTTGGATTCCTTCCTGTACCCTCGGAGAGTCTCATGGAGCCTCTGCAAGTGCTGCATGACTCTTCTTTGATGCTCATCTTTTCTAAGTACACAGTCCTTCACTAGAAGGTCATAATGTTGAAGAGGCCCAGTGCATTCTTGAAGCAATTTGGAATTAGTGTTTATGTCACAGTTGGAAATAGAAGACTCCGCTAATTGACTAATCGGTGCTGCAAGAAAAATGACAATTATTAGTAGAGATTTTAAACAAATCACGCCCTATCAAGATATCTAATGAGCCACGGAACAAAGACTGGGTCCCAAGCACCAGGAACCGTCACCCCCTATGACATTTCGATATCCTAGGGTGTGTACAACTTATTTTGTTACCATCTATGAATCTGTAAATGGGTGCTATATTAGGAAATATACCCTTACAGATAGAATAAGTATTGGATCAATTAGCACATTTACTGACAAATGTGTCAGTAAAAAAGGCAAAGTTTTGCAATCACAGTAAGTGAAACATATTCATACAAATTGTATGTTATATTATAGATTAACAAAAAGGAACAAGGCCAATGCCGACCTGGCATTGTCCACTATTATGCTCTATATTGCTATATCAAGTAAACACCAAACTGGGAAATATAACACGCCATAGCCTTTAGAGCACCGTAACCCGAACCTGCTAATCTGCTAAATTCTGCTGTCTAATGTGGATGTGGGCACCCAAGACATGAATGTAGGGGAGTTAACCCCTTTACCCCCCCAAGCCTGTTTTTAACTTCATGACCAGGCTAAATTTTACAATTCTGACCAGTGTCACTTTATGTGGTAAAAACTCAAACGCTTCAACGGATCCCAGATTCTGAGATTGTTTTTTCATGGCATATCGTACTTAATGATAGTGGTAAAATTTGTTTGATATGACTTGCGTTTATTTGTGAAAATATCAGAAATTTGGTAAAAATTTTGAAAATGTCGCAATTTCCAAACTTAATTTTTATGCCCTTAAACCAGAGAGTCATGTTACACAAAATACCAAAAAGTGACAGCTTTCTAAAAACTGCAACCCTCAGAGTGCTCAAACCCACATTCAAGAAGTTAATTAACTCTTCAGGTGCTTCACACGAATGAAAGGAATGTGGAAGTAAAAAATAAACATTTAACTTTTTTCGTAAAAAATTTAATTTAGACCCACATTTTTTTATTTTCACAAAGTTAAGAGGAGAAAATGGACCCCAAAATTTGTTGTGCAATTTCTCCTAAGCAAGCCGATACCCCATATGTGGAGGAAAACTACTGTTTTAGCGCACGGCAGGGCTCGGAAGGGAAGGAGCCATGTCGTGTTTGGAGAGCCCCTGATGTGCCTAAACAGTGGAAACCCCCAGCAAGTGACAGCATTTTGGAAACTTAACCCCTCAAAGAATGTATCTAGATGTGTGGTGAGCACTTTGAACCCCAAGGTGCTTCACAGAATTTTATAACGTAAAATTGTGAAAACTAAAAGAAAAAAAAATCACATTTTTCCAACAAAAATGTTCTTTTAACCCCAAATTTTATATTTTCACAAGGGTAACAGGAGAAAATGGAACCCAAAATTTGTTGTGCAATTTCTCCTGAGTACGCAGATACCCCATATATGGGGGACAACTAGTGTTTGGGCGCATGGCAGGGCTCAGAAAGGAAGGAGTGAGGTTTTGGAACGCAGATTTTTATGGAATGGTCTGCTGGTGTCATGTCGTGTTTGGAGAGCTGTTGATGTGCCTAAACAGTGGAAAAGCCCCACAAAAGACACTATCTTGGAGACTTAACCCCTTAAGGAATTTATCTTCAGGTTGGGCCATTTATATGGATACACCTAAATTAAATGGGAATGGTTGGTGATATCAACTTCCTGTTTGTGGCACATTAGTATATGGGAGGGGGAAAACTTTTTCAGATGGGTGGTGACCATGGCGGCCATTTTGAAGTTGGCCATTTTGGATCCAACTTTATTTTTTTCAATGGGAAGAGGGTCATGTGACACATCAAACTTATTGAGAATTTCATAAGATCATAAGAAAAACAATGCTGTGCTTGGTTTTAACGTAAGCTTATTCTATCATGAGTTTTTTACAAGTTTATGACCACTTATAAAATGTGTTCAAAGTGCTGCCCATTGTGTTGGATTGTCAATGCAACCCTCTTTTTCCACTCTTGACACACTGATAGCAACACCGCAGAAGAAATGCTAGCACAGCCTTCCAGTATCCATTGTTTCAGATGCTGCAAATCTCATATGTTAACAGCATAGACAATTGCCTTCAGATGACCCCAAAGATAAAAATCTAACGTGGTCAGATCGGCAGACCCTGGTGGCCATTCAACTGGCCCACGATGACCAATCCACTTTCCAGGAAACTGTTCATATAGGAATGCTCGGACCTGACACCTATAATGTGGTGGTGTACCATCTTGTTGGAAAAACTCAGGGAACGTATCATCTTCAGTGCATAAAAAGGGCAACACATCATCATGTAGCAATTTCAGATATCCAGTGGCATTGAGGTTTCCATTGATGCAGAATGGCCACAGATGTGCAGCATTTGAAACAACGGATACTTGAAGCCTGTGCTAGCATTTCTTCTGCGGTGTTGCTATCAGTGTGTCGAGAGTGGGAGAAGAGGGTTGCATTGACAATCCAACACAATGGGCAGCACTTTGAACACATTTCATAAGTGGTCATAAACTTGTAAAAAACTCATGAAAGAATAAAGTTACGTTAAAACCAAGAACACCAATGTTTTTCTTATGAAATTCTCAATAAGTTTGATGTGTCACATGACCCTCTTCCCATTGAAAAAAATAAAGTTGGATCCAAAATGGCCAACTTCAAAATGGCTGCCATGGTCACCACCCATCTGGAAAAGTTTTCCCCCTCCCATATACTACTGTGCCACAAACAGGAAGTTGATATCACGAACCATTCCCATTTAATTTAGGTGTATCCATATAAATGGCCCACCCTGTAGATGTGTGGCGAGCACCTTGAACTCACAGGTGCTTCACAGAATTTTACGTTGATCTGTGAAAAATGTTGTTTTAGCTCCAATTTTTTTTAATTTTCACAAGGATAGCAGGAAAAAATGGACCCCAAAATTTGTTGTGCAATTTCTCTCGAGTACACTGATACCCCAAATTTGATCGCAAACTACTTTTGAGGCACAGTGCAAAGCTCAGAGGGGAAGAGGCGCCATATTGGAGTTCAGATTTTGCTAGACTGGTTTGAGGGTGTCATGTCACTTTGGCAGAGCCCCTGATGTGCAAGAACAGCAGAACCCCCATAAGTGACCCCATTTTACAAACTACACCTCTCAATGAAGTCATCTAGGGGTGCAGTGATCATATTCACACTACAGGTGTGTTTCATAGAATTTTATACCATTGGGCAGTGCAGAAAAAATAATTACATTTTTATCACCAAAATGTTTTAGCCCCAGATTTTACATTTTCACACTGGGAAATAGAGCACCAAAATTTGTCCCACAATTTCTGCTGAATTTAGAAATATCCCATATGTGGCTTTACAGTACTGCTTAGCCATACGGCAAGACACGGGAGGGACGGAGAGCAGATTTTCCTAGAATAGTTTGCGGACTCCATATACAGAGAACCTAAGTTTGCAGACTCCATATACAGAGCCCTTGAGTACTAGAAGAGCAGAATAACCCTCAAGTGACCCCATTTTGGAAATTATACCCCTTTGGAGATTTATCTACAAGTGTAGTGAAGATTTTGACTCCATGAGTGTTTTCCAGAAACAAGCAGCAGTGGATGTTGCTGAGTGAAAATTGCAAACTGCCATTGTAGAGCCCGTACATTGTAGTACCCAGCTCATGCTTCTGGAGACACGCACCGGTAGGCGGGTTCTCATTGCTACAGAAATGCCAAACATGTGGACACCTAAATGTGATTTAGGCATACTGGGGCTCAGAAGGGAGAGGGGCATTTGGATTTGGGAGCGCAAGTTTGTAGAATTTCTTTTGGGGGGCGAGGAGCCATTTTCCAGAGCCTTTGTACTACCAGTAACATGGCAGCCCCCTATATTTCCATTAACAGATGATGGACCCAAGTGGGGACCTGCTTTTTTGTGGATTAAGTTGAAGCTTTTATTGGGAACATTTTACATAACGTTTGGGATCACATTTATCCTGCGCTCTACACTGAGCACTTACTTTGGAGCTTCCATCTAAATCTACGAGTGCCGTGATTTAGATGAATCCCCCGAGGGATCCATTCACTACAATTAGGCAGCAGAGTTACTCTGGACTCCTCTGGCCTCTGTTCAGCGGTGTCCTTCTTTTCAGAAGTGCACAAAACTGTGGCGGACTGCATTTTTATGCTCGTCTAAAAAGACGGACACCGCCGGATCATAGGCCAGACAGCATCCATAGTGCCTCCATCTGCCTCATGATAGGTAATCTTCCTCCAGGGGTTTAGTCTGAATCACGTATTTCATAGATTTACACGGAAACCCCAGTGTAAGCGCTCAGTGCAGAGCGCAGGATAAATGTGAGCCGAGTCTTACTGCGATCTTTGGGAGGCAGAATGAACAAATCAACAGCAGGTGAAGAATTGTTTTTATTTATTTTTTACGCAGTTCCTCGTGCGGTATAAGTGATTAGACGCCTTTATTCTTCGGGTCTGTGCGATTACAGCAATATCAGATTTATATTGCTTTTTTTTTTGCTTGGTTGCAGTCACACACTCAAAGACTCTTTTTATTGCAAAAACAAGGTTTTGCATCCTCATATTTTGAGAGCTATAATTTTTTCATATTTCGGCCGATAGTCATGTAAGGGCTTGATTTTTGCAGGACGAGTTTTATTGATACCATTTTCGGTCACATGACTTTTTTGATCGCTTTCTATTCCAATTTTTGGGAGGTAGAATAAACAAACTAACAATTTAGGATTTTATTTTATTTTTTTTAATGTCGTTCCGCGTGTGGTAAAATTGATAAGGTAGCTTTATTCTTCGGGTCAGTATGATTACAGAGATATCACATTTAAAGCTTTTTTTATGTTTTGGTGCTTTTACACAATAAAATCTATTTTATAGAAAAAATAATTATTGCATCGCTTTATTCTGAGAGCGATAACTTTTCTATTTTTCCGCTGATGTTTTTGAGTGACAAGATGATGTTTTCATAGATACCATATTTATTTACATTTGTCTTTTTGAATGCGTTTTATTCCCCCTTTTGTTCGGTGGTATGATGATAAAGCATCATTTTTTGCCCCGTTTTTCTTTTTTTTACAGTGTTCACTGAATGTGGTGCCTAATGGGACAGTTTTATAAGTCGGGTCATTCCAGATGCGGCGATACCAAATGTGTACTTTTTCTTTTTTTTAACATAAAAACACTTTTTTAAAAAAAAAATATATATATATTATTACAATTTTCTTTAGAAACTGTCACTTCTGCTCTCACACAAGCTTTTTACATCATGCTCTGAGCATAGTTTAACAAGCTTTCGAGGACAGGTGACCCGGATGTCGTCATGACGCAATCGATATTGATAGCAGCATTTAGTGGGTGTGTGGTGGGTGTCAGCTGTCATATCAGTTGAACACCTGGCAGCGATCGTGCGTGCACAGCCTCTGTGCACGCAAAAGCGCCAGGACGTATCCATACGTCCAAGGTCGGTAAGTAATTACTAACCTGGACGCATGGATACGTCCAAGGTTGTGAAGAGGTTAAAGGGGTATTCCCATCTCCAAGATCCCATCCTAATAAGTAGTAGGTGTAATAATATTAATAATATTAGCAAATACCTCCAAATAGAAATGTAGTACAGTTGTTCTGATTCACTATGTTGCTTATTCCATGTACAGGGCATTACAGGAGCTTAGGTATCTATGATTACGACCACTAACATCTAACTAACTGTCACCATGTCTTCCGAGTACGGCCCGATTTTTTTTCCATGAACCTATAGACGTGAATGGCCGAGGGCATGCTGTGATTTTCACGGATTGACAGAATGGAGTATTTTTTTTTTTATTCTCCACATGTGAAAATCAGATCACATTCTGATCACACTATGATCAGAGTTTCATCAGAGTGCCCGATTTCTCCAATGAGAGAAAATCGGTCATGTGATCCTAGCCTAAGGGTAAGTGCACACGACTATTTCCTCTCCATCTTAGAAAAATGGTCAGATTATTCCGATCAGAGTTTGATCAGTGGCATCATTATTTCAGAGGTGAACAAAAGCTTTTCCACTAGCTCCATTCTGTCAGTCTGTGAAAAAAATTGGACTACACTTGGATGTTATCGGAGTGTGGTGCAATTTTTTCACAGACCCATAGACTTGCATTGCCAAATTAGATCTGATACTCGGATCAAAATCGGACAAGTCTTTTTCCTCACACCGAAGAAAAAGAATCGGACATGTGCACAGCCCCATAAAATATCATGGGTACCGGTGCTATCTGTGAAAACCACGGATGACACTCGTCCCATATAATCGGTCGTGAGCACGAGCCCTATTAGTAACTGTATGTGGCATCATGCACATAGTATTGGTTAGCCATATGTTTTAGCCTAATGCATTATTTGTGGCTTCTCCAATACCTTACTGAAGTACAAAACCTGGGTCATTTTTTTTTATTTTTTTTTAAGCACTGCGGAGGTCTAATGTGTAGCATCTTATGGACAGGATTGCGTGACTTAGTACTCTGAAAAGGAGCAAAAAAACAGCATCCTTGAATTTTGCAGATTTATTAAACATTGTGCACCCATTTTGATAAATGAGGCACATAATCTGCTAGCTTAAAAAAGAAAAGACAAAAAAGACAACCGCCAATGATGAGTGATGAATGATGAATGATGAGTGATGAATGATGAGTGATGAATGATGAGTGATGAATGATGAGTGATGAATGATAAGCAATGAGTGGTGAATGATGAGTGATGAGTGATGAATGATGAGTGATGAATGATAAGCAATGAGTGGTGAATGATGAGTGATGAATGATGAGTGATAAGCGATGAGTGGTGAATGATGAGTGATGAATGATGAGTGATAAGCAATGAGTGGTGAATGATGAGTGCTAAGCAATGAGTGATGAATGATGAGTGGTGAATGATGAGTGCTAAGCAATGAGTGATGAATGATGAGTGGTGAATGATGAGTGATAAGTGATAAGTGATGAGTGGTGAATGATGAGTGGTGAATGATGAGTGATAAGCAATGAGTGGTGAATGATGAGTGGTGAATGATGAGTGATGAATGATGAGTGATAAGCAATGAGTGATGAATGATGAGTGGTGAATGATGAGTGATAAGCAATGAGTGATGAAAGATGAGTGGTGAATGATGAGTGATAAGCGATGAGTGGTGAATGATGAGCGGTGAATGATGTGTGATAAGTGATGAGTGATAAGTGGTGAATGATGAGTGATAAGCGATGAGTGGTGAATGATGAGTGATAAGCGATGAGTGGTGAATGATGAGTGGTGAATGATGAGTGGTGAATGATGAGTGGTGAGTGAGTGGTGAATGATGAGTGGTGAATGATGAGTGATAATCGATGAGTGGTGAATGATGAGTGATAAGCGATGAGTGGTGAATGATGAGTGGTGAATGATGAGTGGTGAATGATGAGTGGTGAATGATGAGCGGTGAATGATGTGTGATAAGTGATGAGTGATGAGTGGTGAATGATGAGTGATAAGCGATGAGTGGTGAATGATGAGTGATAAGCGATGAGTGGTGAATGATGAGTGGTGAATGATGAGTGGTGAATGATGAGTGGTGAGTGAGTGGTGAGTGGTGAATGATGAGTGGTGAATGATGAGTGGTGAATGATGAGTGATAATCGATGAGTGGTGAATGATGAGTGATAAGCGATGAGTGGTGAATGATGAGTGGTGAGTGATGAGTGGTGAGTGATGAGCGGTGAATCATGAGCGGTGAATGATGAATGGGAGCCTGTGTGTTTTGGTTCCTGGCCACGTTGGAGATCTCGGCACACCGTCAGTGATTATGAGCGAGTAGTTACACACAGAGGACACCGGAGTTTATTCTGCCCTACTGCTTACAAGGCCGTGTCATCTTCAGACAAATGCGCTGCAGAAAAAGAAAATGAATATGGCAACAAATTTGAAAAGTAAAAACCTGGTCTCTGGCAAAACGTCCACTTATCATACAGGTTTTCATTAGGTTCATCCCCTTTATTCTCTCTGCTCTGGAGCTGTCACTGACACCTAATCCAATCATAAAGGTCATATTCACTCTGAGAAAATGAAAGTTGTAATCGGTTGCTATGGGCAACACTAACACAATCTGTGTGTTTCAACAAGCTTTATTTACAAACAAGAGCAGCGCAGTAACCAGAGCTCACATAGTGCGGTGGCAGTAGAGCTGTGTTCCCAGCCTCTGCCGGCGGCGGCGCTGCGGAGCTTGAGTCATTAACTATCACGTGGTACAGAGTACAGAGACTTTCTGGTTTCCGCGTTCTCGGTCGCTCATTCATGGTCTCCAGGCTGCTGAGCCCTCTCTCCTATGCCAGCACGGCTGCATGACGCCGAAAGCACTCACCCGTCACAGTCCTCCATAGACAGGGCACCGGGCGACGTGTCAGCTGAGCACTCAGAACATTGCACTGGAATCTTTGCCAACTCCGGTAAAAACAGCGCAAAGAAACCAAGGGCGCAATGGGAGCCGCCATGTTGGAAGAGGCAGCTTTTCAATAACTTTATTTAGAAAGCCAAACAGACGGAGCGAGACACAATGTTGACACAGGAGTTTGGAATGAGGCGAGGCCAGTTACTAAGCAACCAGAGCAACAGCCTGAGAACAGCCCTCAGTGCAGTGTATGGCCGGGACGAGGAAGAGGACACTGCCCGTCATCAGCAGGGATGGAGTGAAGATAGCTATGGGATAGATAGAGAAGATAGCTATGGGATGGATAGAGAGAGAGAAGATAGCTATAGGATAGAGAGAGAGAAGATAGCTATGGGATAGATAGATAGATAGATAGATAGATAGAGAGAGAGAGAGAGAAGATAGCTATGGGATAGAGAGAGAGAGAAAATAGCTATGGGATAGAAAGAGAGAGAGAAGATAGCTATGGGATAGATAGAGAGAGGGAAGATAGCTATGGGATAGAGAGAGAGAAAATAGTTATGGGATAGATAGAGAAGATAGCTATGGGATAAAAAGAGAGAGAGAAGATAGCTATGGGATAGAGAGAGAGAAGATAGCTATGGGATAGAGAGAGAGAGAAGATAGCTATGGGATAGAGAGAGAGAGGAGATAGCTATGGGATAGATAGAGAGAGAAGATAGCTATGGAATAGATAGAGAGAAGATAGCTATGGGATAGATAGAGAGAGAGAAGATAGCTATGGGATAGATAGAGAAAAGATAGCTATGGGATGGATAGAGAGAGGGAAGATAGCTATGAGATAGATAGATAGAGATAGGGAAGATAGCTATGGGATAGATAGAGAGAGAGAAGATAGCTATGGAATAGATAGAGAGAAGATAGCTATGGGATAGAGAGAGAGAGAAGCTAGCTATGGGATAAAGAGAGAGAGAAGATAGCTATGGGATAGATAGAGAAGATAGCTATGGGATAGACAGAGAGAGAGAAGATAGCTATGGAATAGATAGAGAGAAGATAGCTATGGGATAGATAGAGAGAAGATAGCTATGGGATAGAGAGAGAGAGAAGATAGCTATGGAATAGATAGAGAGAAGATAGCTATGGGATAGATAGAGAGAGAGAAGATAGCTATGGGATAGATAGAGAGAAGATAGCTATGGGATAGAAAGAGAGAAGATAGCTATGGGACAGAGAGAGAGGATAGCTATGGGATAGATAGAGAGAGAGAGAAGATAGCTATGGGATAGATAGAGAGAAGATAGCTATGGGATAGATAGAGAGAGAAGATAGCTATGGGATAGATAGAGAGAGAAGATAGCTATGGGATAGATAGAGAGAGAAGATAGCTATGGGATAGATAGAGAGAAGATAGCTATGGGATAGAGAGAGAAGATAGCTATGGAATAGATGGAGAGAGAGAAGATAGCTATGGGATAGAAAGAGAGAGAGAAAAGATAGCTATGGAATAGATATAGAGAGAGAAGATAGCTAGCTATGGAATAGAGAGAGAAGATAGCTATGGGATAGAGAGAGAGAGAAGATAGCTATGGGATAGATAGAGAAAGCTATGGAATAGATAGAGAGAAGATAGCTATGGGATAGATAGAGAGAGAGAAGATAGCTATGGGATAGATAGAGAGAAGATAGCTATGGGATGGATAGAGAGAGGGAAGATAGCTATGAGATAGATAGATAGAGATAGGGAAGATAGCTATGGGATACATAGAGAGAGAGACGATAGCTATGGAATAGATAGAGAGAAGATAGCTATGGGATAGAGAGAGAGAGAAGATAGCTATGGGATAGAGAGAGAGAAGATAGCTATGGGATAGATAGAGAGAGAAGATAACTATGGGATAGACAGAGAGAGAGAAGATAGCTATGGAATAGATAGAGAGAAGATAGCTATGGGATAGATAGAGAGAGAGAAGATAGCTATGGGATAGATAGAGAGAGAGAAGATAGCTATGGGATGGATAAAGAGAGGGAAGATAACTATGAGATAGATAGATAGATAGAGATAGGGAAGATAGCTATGGGATACATAGAGAGAGAGAAGATAGCTGTGGAATAGATAGAGAGAGAGAAGATAGCTATGGGATAGAGAGAGAGAGAAGATAGCTATGGGATAGAGAGAGAGAGAAGATAGCTATGGGATAGATAGAGAGAGAAGATAGCTAAGGGATAGAGAGAGAGAGAAGATAGCTATGGAATAGATAGAGAGAGGGAAGATAGCTATGGGATAGATAGATAGATAGAGAGAGAGAGAGAGAAGATAGCTATGGGATAGAGAGAGAGAAAATAGCTATGGGATAGAAAGAGAGAGAGAAGATAGCTATGGGATAGATAGAGAGAGGGAAGATAGCTATGGGATAGAGAGAGAGAAAATAGTTATGGGATAGATAGAGAAGATAGCTATGGGATAAAAAGAGAGAGAGAAGATAGCTATGGGATAGAGAGAGAGAAGATAGCTAGCTATGGAATAGAGAGAGAGAAGATAGCTATGGGATAGAGAGAGAGAGAAGATAGCTATGGGATAGAGAGAGAGAGGAGATAGCTATGGGATAGATAGAGAGAGAAGATAGCTATGGAATAGATAGAGAGAAGATAGCTATGGGATAGATAGAGAGAGAGAAGATAGCTATGGGATAGATAGAGAAAAGATAGCTATGGGATGGATAGAGAGAGGGAAGATAGCTATGAGATAGATAGATAGAGATAGGGAAGATAGCTATGGGATAGATAGAGAGAGAGAAGATAGTTATGGAATAGATAGAGAGAAGATAGCTATGGGATAGAGAGAGAGAGAGAAGCTAGCTATGGGATAAAGAGAGAGAGAAGATAGCTATGGGATAGATAGAGAAGATAGCTATGGGATAGACAGAGAGAGAGAAGATAGCTATGGAATAGATAGAGAGAAGATAGCTATGGGATAGATAGAGAGAAGATAGCTATGGGATAGAGAGAGAGAGAAGATAGCTATGGAATAGATAGAGAGAAGATAGCTATGGGATAGATAGAGAGAGAGAAGATAGCTATGGGATAGATAGAGAGAAGATAGCTATGGGATAGAAAGAGAGAAGATAGCTATGGGACAGAGAGAGAGGATAGCTATGGGATAGATAGAGAGAGAGAGAAGATAGCTATGGGATAGATAGAGAGAAGATAGCTATGGGATAGATAGAGAGAGAAGATAGCTATGGGATAGATAGAGAGAGAAGATAGCTATGGGATAGATAGAGAGAGAAGATAGCTATGGGATAGATAGAGAGAAGATAGCTATGGGATAGATAGAGAGAGAAGATAGCTATGGGATAGATAGAGAGAAGATAGCTATGGGATAGAGAGAGAAGATAGCTATGGAATAGATGGAGAGAGAGAAGATAGCTATGGGATAGAAAGAGAGAGAGAAAAGATAGCTATGGAATAGATATAGAGAGAGAAGATAGCTAGCTATGGAATAGAGAGAGAAGATAGCTATGGGATAGAGAGAGAGAGAAGATAGCTATGGGATAGATAGAGAAAGCTATGGAATAGATAGAGAGAAGATAGCTATGGGATAGATAGAGAGAGAGAAGATAGCTATGGGATAGATAGAGAGAAGATAGCTATGGGATGGATAGAGAGAGGGAAGATAGCTATGAGATAGATAGATAGAGATAGGGAAGATAGCTATGGGATACATAGAGAGAGAGACGATAGCTATGGAATAGATAGAGAGAAGATAGCTATGGGATAGAGAGAGAGAGAAGATAGCTATGGGATAGAGAGAGAGAAGATAGCTATGGGATAGATAGAGAGAGAAGATAACTATGGGATAGACAGAGAGAGAGAAGATAGCTATGGAATAGATAGAGAGAAGATAGCTATGGGATAGATAGAGAGAGAGAAGATAGCTATGGGATAGATAGAGAGAGAGAAGATAGCTATGGGATGGATAAAGAGAGGGAAGATAACTATGAGATAGATAGATAGAGATAGGGAAGATAGCTATGGGATACATAGAGAGAGAGAAGATAGCTGTGGAATAGATAGAGAGAGAGAAGATAGCTATGGGATAGAGAGAGAGAGAAGATAGCTATGGGATAGAGAGAGAGAGAAGATAGCTATGGGATAGATAGAGAAGATAGCTAAGGGATAGAGAGAGAGAGAAGATAGCTATGGAATAGATAGAGAGAAGATAGCTATGGGATAGATAGAAGATAGCTATGGGATAGATAGAGAGAGAAGATAGCTATGGGATAGATAGAGAGAAGATAGCTATGGGATAGAGAGAGAAGATAGCTATGGAATAGATGGAGAGAGAGAAGATAGCTATGGGATAGATGGATAGATAGAGAGAAGATAGCTATTGGATAGATAGATAGACAAGATAGCTATGGGATAGATAGAGAGAAGATAGCTATGGGATGGATAGAGAGAGGGAAGATAGCTATGGGATAGATAGATAGAGAAAGGGAAGATAGCTATGGGATAGAGAAGATAGCTATGGGAAAGATAGAGAGAAATGATAGCTATGGGATAGATAGAGAAGATAGCTATGGGAAAGATAGAGAGAAATGATAGCTATGGGATGGATAGAGAGAGGGAAGATAGCTATGGGATAGATGGATAGAGAGAGGGAAGATAGCTATGGGATAGATAGAGAGAGAGAAGATAGCTATGTGATAGAGAGAAGATAGCTATGGAATAGAGAAAGAAGATAGCTATGGAATAGAGAAAGAAGATAGCTATGGAATAGATAGAAGATAGCTATGGGATAGATAGAGAGAAGATAGCTATGGGATAGAAAGAGAGAAGATAGCTATGGGATAGATAGAGAGAAGATAGCTATTGGATAGATAGATAGATAGAGAAGATAGCTATGGGATAGATAGAGAGAGAAGATAGCTATGGGATAGATAGAGAAGATAGCTATGGGATGGATAGAGAGAGGGAAGATAGCTATGGGATAGATAGAGAGAGGGAAGATAGCTATGGGATAGAGAAAGAAGATAGCTATGGAATAGATAGAAGATAGCTATGGGATAGATAGAGAGAAGATAGCTATGGGATAGATAGAGAGAAGATAGCTATGGGATAGAAAGAGAGAAGATAGATATGGGATAGATAGAGAGAAGATAGATATGGGATAGATAGAGAGAAGATATCTATTGGATAGATAGATAGAGAAGATAGCTATGGGATAGATAGAGAGAGGGAAGATAGCTATGGGATAGATAGAGGGAAGATAGGTATGGGATAGATAGAGAGAGAAGATAGCTATGGGATAGATAGAGAGAGAAGATAGCTATGGGATACACAGAGAGACGGAAGATAGCTATGGGATAGACAGAGAGAGGGAAGATAGGTATGGGAAAGATAGAGAAGTTAGCTATAGGATGGATAGAGAGAGGGAAGATAGCTATCAGATAGATAGAGAGAGGGAAGATAGCTATGGGATACATAGAGAGAAGATAGCTATGGGATACATAGAGAGAGAGAAGATAGCTAAGGAATAGATAGAGAGAAGATAGCTATGGGATAGAGAGAGAGAGAAGATAGCTATGGGATAGAGAGAGAGAGAGAAGATAGCTATGGGATATATAGAGAAGATAGCTAAGGGATAGAGAGAGAGAAGATAGCTATGGAATAGATAGAGATAAGACAGCTATGGGATAGATAGAGAGAGAGAAGATAGCTATGGGATAGAAAGAGAGAAGATAGCTATGGGATAGAAAGAGAGAAGATACCTATGGGACAGAGAGAGAAGATAGCTATGAGATAGAGAGAGAGAGAAGATAGCTATGGGATAGAGAGAGAAGATAGCTATGGAATAGATGGAGAGAGAGAAGATAGCTATGGGATAGAAAGAGAGAGAGAGAAGATAGCTATGGAATAGATAGAGAGAGAGAAGATAGCTATGGAATAGATAGAGAGAGAGAAGATAGCTAGCTATGGAATAGAGAGAGAGAAGATAGCTATGGGATAGAGAGAGAGAGAAGATAGCTATGGGATAGAGAGAGAGAAGATAGCTATGGGATAGATAGAGAGAGAAGATAGCTATGGAATAGATAGAGAGAAGATAGCTATGGGATAGATAGAGAGAGAGAAGATAGCTATGGGATAGATAGAGAGAAGATAGCTATGGGATGGATAGAGAGAGGGAAGATAGCTATGGGATAGATAGATAGATAGATAGAGAAAGGGAAGATAGCTATGGGATAGAGAAGATAGCTATGGGAAAGATAGAGAGAAATGATAGCTATGGGATAGATAGAGAAGATAGCTATGGGAAAGATAGAGAGAAATGATAGCTATGGGATGGATAGAGAGAGGGAAGATAGCTATGGGATAGATGGATAGAGAGAGGGAAGATAGCTATGGGATAGATAGAGAGAGAGAAGATAGCTATGTGATAGAAGATAGCTATGGAATAGAGAAAGAAGATAGCTATGGAATAGATAGAAGATAGCTATGGGATAGATAGAGAGAAGATAGCTATGGGATAGAAAGAGAGAAGATAGCTATGGGATAGAAAGAGAGAAGATAGCTATGGGATAGATAGAGAGAAGATAGCTATTGGATAGATAGATAGAGAAGATAGCTATGGGATAGATAGAGAGAGAAGATAGCTATGGGATAGATAGAGAAGATAGCTATGGGATGGATAGAGAGAGGGAAGATAGCTATGGGATAGATAGAGAGAGAAGGTAGCTATGGGATGGATAGAGAGGGAAGATAGCTATGGGATGGATAGAGAGAGGGAAGATAGCTATGGGATAGATAGAGAGAGGGAAGATAGCTATGGGATAGAGAAAGAAGATAGCTATGGAATAGATAGAAGATAGCTATGGGATAGATAGAGAGAAGATAGCTATGGGATAGATAGAGAGAAGATAGCTATGGGATAGAAAGAGAGAAGATAGATATGGGATAGATAGAGAGAAGATATCTATTGGATAGATAGATAGAGAAGATAGTTATGGGATAGATAGAGAGAGAAGATAGCTATGGGATAGATAGAGAGAGAAGATAGCTATGGGATAGATAGAGAAGATAGCTATGGGATGGATAGAGAGAGGGAAGATAGCTATGGGATAGATAGAGAGAGAAGATAGCTATGGGATGGATAGAGAGGGAAGATAGCTATGGGATAGATAGAGAGAGGGAAGATAGCTATGGGATAGATAGAGGGAAGATAGGTATGGGATAGATAGAGAGAGAAGATAGCTATGGGATAGATAGAGAGAGAAGATAGCTATGGGATACACAGAGAGACGGAAGATAGCTATGGGATAGACAGAGAGAGGGAAGATAGGTATGGGAAAGATAGAGAAGTTAGCTATAGGATGGATAGAGAGAGGGAAGATAGCTATCAGATAGATAGAGAGAGGGAAGATAGCTATGGGATACATAGAGAGAAGATAGCTATGGGATACATAGAGAGAGAGAAGATAGCTAAGGAATAGATAGAGAGAGAGAAGATAGCTATGGGATAGAGAGAGAGAGAGAAGATAGCTATGGGATAGAGAGAGAGAGAGAAGATAGCTATGGGATATATAGAGAAGATAGCTAAGGGATAGAGAGAGAGAGAAGATAGCTATGGAATAGATAGAGATAAGATAGCTATGGGATAGATAGAGAGAGAGAAGATAGCTATGGGATAGAAAGAGAGAAGATAGCTATGGGACAGAGAGAGAAGATAGCTATGAGATAGAGAGAAGATAGCTATGGGATAGAGAGAGAAGATAGCTATGGAATAGATGGAGAGAGAGAAGATAGCTATGGGATAGAAAGAGAGAGAGAGAAGATAGCTATGGAATAGATAGAGAGAGAGAAGATAGCTATGGAATAGATAGAGAGAGAGAAGATAGCTAGCTATGGAATAGAGAGCGAGAAGATAGCTATGGGATAGAGAGAGAGAAGATAGCTATGGGATAGAGAGAGAGAAGATAGCTATGGGATAGATAGAGAGAGAAGATAGCTATGGAATAGATAGAGAGAAGATAGCTATGGGATAGATAGAGAGAGAGAAGATAGCTATGGGATGGATAGAGAGAGGGAAGATAGCTATGAGATAGATAGATAGAGATAGGGAAGATAGCTATGGGATACATAGAGAGAGAGAAGATAGCTATGGAATAGATAGATAGAGAGAAGATAGCTATGGGATAGAGAGAGAGAGAAGATAGCTATGGGATAGAGAGAGAGAAGATAGCTATGGGATAGAGAGAGAGAGAGAAGATAGCTATGGGATAGATAGAGAGAGAAGATAGCTATGGGATAGACAGAGAGAGAGAAGATAGCTATGGAATAGATAGAGAGAAGATAGCTATGGGATAGATAGAGAGAGAGAGAAGATAGCTATGGGATAGATAGAGAGAAGATAGCTATGGGATGGATAGAGAGAGTGAAGATAGCGATGAGATAGATAGATAGAGATAGGGAAGATAGCTATGGGATACATAGAGAGAGAAGATAGCTGTGGAATAGATAGAGAGAGAGAAGATAGCTATGGGATAGAGAGAGAGAGAAGATAGCTATGGGATAGAGAGAGAGAAGATAGCTATGGGATAGATAGAGAGAGAAGATAGCTAAGGGATAGAGAGAGAGAGAGAAGATAGCTATGGAATAGATAGAGAGAAGATAGCTATGGGATAGATAGAGAGAGAGAAGATAGCTATGGGATAGATAGAGAGAATATAGCTATGGGATAGAAAGAGAGAAGATAGCTATGGGACAGAGAGAGAAGATAGCTATGGGATAGATAGAGAGAGAAGGTAGCTATGGGATAGATAGAGAGAGAAGATAGCTATGGGATAGATAGAGAGAAGATAGCTATGGGATAGATAGAGAGAGAAGATAGCTATGGGATAGATAGAGAGAAGATAGCTAAGGGATAGAGAGAGAAGATAGCTATCTAATAGATGGAGAGAGAGAAGATAGCTATGGGATAGATGGATAGATAGAGAGAGAGAAGATAGCTATTGGATAGATAGATAGAGAAGATAGCTATGGGATAGATAGAGAAGATAGCTATGGGATGGATAGAGAGAGGGAAGATAGCTATAGGATAGATAGATAGATAGATAGATAGATAGAGAAAGGGAAGATAGCTATGGGATAGATAGAGTGAGGGAAGATAGCTATGGGATAGAGAAGATAGCTATGGGAAAGATAGAGAGAAATGATAGCTATGGGATAGATAGAGAAGATAGCTATGGGAAAGATAGAGAGAAATGATAGCTATGGGATGGATAGAGAGAGGGAAGATAGCTATGGGATAGATGGATAGAGAGAGGGAAGATAGCTATGGGATAGATAGAGAGAGAGAGAAGATAGCTATGTGATAGAGAGAGAGAAGATAGCTATGGAATAGAGAGAGAAGATAGCTATGGAATAGATAGAAGATAGCTATGGGATAGATAGAGAGAAGATAGCTATGGGATAGAAAGAGAGAAGATAGCTATGGGATAGATAGAGTGAAGATAGCTATTGGATAGATAGATAGAGAAGATAGCTATGGGATAGATAGAGAGAGAAGATAGCTATGGGATAGATAGAGAAGATAGCTATGGGATGGATAGAGAGAGGGAAGATAGCTATGGGATAGATAGAGAGAGAAGATAGCTATGGGATGGATAGAGAGGGAAGATAGCTATGGGATGGATAGAGAGGGAAGATAGCTATGGGATAGATAGAGAGAGGGAAGATAGCTATGGGATAGATAGAGAGAGGGAAGATAGGTATGGGATAGAGAGAGAGAAGATAGCTATGGGATACATAGAGAGACGGAAGATAGCTATGGGATAGACAGAGAGAGGGAAGATAGGTATGGGAAAGATAGAGAGAGAAGTTAGCTATAGGATGGATAGAGAGAGGGAAGATAGCTATCAGATAGATAGAGAGAGGGAAGATAGCTATGGGATAGATGGATAGAGAGATGGAAGATAGGCATGGGATAGATAGAGAGAGAAGATAGCTACGGGATACATAGAGAGAGGGAATATAGCTATGGAATAGATAGAGAGAGAAGATAGCTATGGGATAGATAGAGAGAGAAGATAGCTATGGGATAGATAGAGAGAAGATAGCTATGGGATGGATAGAGAGAGGGAAGATAGCTATGAGATAGATAGATAGAGATAGGGAAGATAGCTATGGGATACATAGAGAGAGAGAAGATAGCTATGAAATAGATAGAGAGAGAAGATAGCTATGGGATAGATAGAGAGAGAAGATAGCTATGGGATAGAGAGAGAAGATAGCTATGGAATAGATAGAGAGAAGATAGCTATGGGATAGATAGAGAGAGAGAAGATAGCTATGGGATAGATAGAGAGAAGATAACTATGGGATAGAAAGAGAGAGAAGATAGCTATGGGACAGAGAGAGAAGATAGCTATGGGATAGATAGAGAGAGAAGATAGCTATGGAATAGATAGAGAGAGAAGATAGCTATGGGATAGATAGAGAGAGAAGATAGCTATGGGATAGATAGAGAGAGAAGATAGCTATGGGATAGATAGAGAGAGAAGATAGCTATGGGATAGATAGAGAGAGAGAGAAGATAGCTATGGGATAGATAGAGAGAAGATAGCTATGGGATAGATAGAGAGAGAAGATAGCTATGGGATAGATAGAGAGAAGATAGCTATGGGATAGAAAGAGAAGATAGCTATGGAATAGATGGAGAGAGAGAAAATAGCTATGGGATAGATGGATAGAGAGAGAGAAGATAGCTATTGGATAGATAGATAGACAAGATAGCTATGGGATAGATAGAGAATATAGCTATGGGATAGATAGAGAAGATAGCTATGGGATGGATAGAGAGAGGGAAGATAGCTATGGGATAGATAGATAGAGAAAGGGAAGATAGCTATGGGATAGATAGAGTGAGGGAAGATAGCTATGGGATAGATAGATAGAGGGAAGATAGCTATGGGATAGATGGATAGAGAGATGGAAGATAGGTATGGGATAGATAGAGAGAGAAGATAGCTACGGGATACATAGAGAGAGGGAAAATAGCTATAGGATAGATAGAGAGAGTGAATATAGGTATGGGATAGATAGAGAGAAGATAGCTATGGGATGGATAGAGAGAGGGAAGCTAGCTATGAGATAGATAGAGATAGGGAAGATAGCTATGGGATACATAGAGAGAGAGAAGATAGCTATGGAATTGATAAAGAGAGAAGATAGCTATGGGATAGAGAGAGAGAGAAGATAGCTATGGGATAGAGAGAGAGAGAGAAGATAGCTATGGGATAGATAGAGAGAGAAGATAGCTATGGGATAGAGAGAGAGAGAAGATAGCTATGGAATAAATAGAGAGAAGATAGCTATGGGATAGATAGAGAGAGAGAAGATAGCTATGGGATAGATAGAAGATAACTATGGGATAGAAAGAGAGAGAAGATAGCTATGGGACAGAGAGAGAAGATAGCTATGGGATAGATAGAGAGAGAAGATAGCTATGGGATAGATAGAGAGAGAAGATAGCTATGGGATAGATAGAGAGAAGATACCTATGGGATAGATAGAGAGAGAAGATAGCTATGGGATAGATAGAGAGAAGATAGCTATGGGATAGATAGAGAGAAGATAGCTATGGGATAGAGAGAGAAGATAGCTATGGAATAGATGGAGAGAGAGAAGATAGTTATGGGATAGATGGATAGATAGAGAGAGAGAAGATAGCTATTGGATAGATAGATAGACAAGATAGCTATGGGATAGATAGAGAAGATAGCTATGGGATAGATAGAGAAGATAGCTATGGGATGGATAGAGAGAGGGAAGATAGCTATGGGATAGATAGATAGATATATAGATAGAGAAAGGGAAGATAGCTATGGGATAGATAGAGTGAGGGAAGATAGCTATGGGATAGATAGAGAAGATAGCTATGGCAAAGATAGAGAGAAATAATAGCTATGGGATGGATAGAGAGAGGGAAGATAGCTATGGGATAGATGGATAGAGAGAGGGAAGATAGCTATGGGATAGATAGAGAGAGAGAAGATAGCTATGTGATAGAGAGAGAGAAGATAGCTATGGAATAGAGAGAGAAGATAGCTATGGAATAGATAGAGAGAAGATAGCTATGGGATAGATAGAGAGAAGATAGCTATGGGATAGATAGAGAGAAGATAGCTATGGGATAGAAAGAGAGAAGATAGCTATGGGATAGATAGAGAGAAGATAGCTATGGGATAGATAGAGAGAAGATAGCTATGGGATAGATAGAGAGAAGATAGCTATGGGATAGAGAGGGAAGATAGCTATGGGATAGATGGATAGAGAGAGGGAAGATAGCTATGGGATAGATGAATAGATAGAGAGATGATAGCTATGGGATAGATTGAGAGAGAGAAGATAGCTATTGGATAGATAGATAGAGAAGATAGCTATGGGATAGAGAGAGAAGATAGCTATGGGATAGAGAGAGAAGATAGCTATGGGATAGATAGAGAAGATAGCTATGGGATGGATAGAGAGAGGGAAGATAGCTATGGGATAGATAGAGAGAGAAGATAGCTATGGGATGGATAGAGAGAGGGAAGATAGCTATGGGATGGATAGAGAGAGGGAAGATAGCTATGGGATAGATAGAGAGAGGGAAGATAGCTATGGGATAGATAGAGAGAGGGAAGATAGGTATGGGATAGATAGAGAATATAGCTATGGGATGGATAGAGAGAGGGAAGATAGCTATGAGATAGATAGATAGAGGGAAGATAGCTATCGGATAGATGGATAGAGAGAGGGAAGATAGCTATGAGATAGATAGATAGAGATAGGGAAGGTAGCTATGGGATAGATGGATAGAGAGAGGGAAGATAGCTATGGGATAGAGAGAGGGAATATAGGTATGGGATAGATAGAGAGCGAAAATAGCTATGGGATAGATAGAGAGAGAAGATAGCTATGGGATGGATAGAGAGAGGGAAGATAGCTATGAGATAGATAGAGATAGGGAAGATAGCTATGGGTTAGATGGATAGAGAGAGGGAAGATAGATATGGGATAGATAGAGAGAGGGAAGATAGGTATGGGATAGATAGAGAGAGAAGATAGCTATGGGATAGATAGAGAGAGAAGATAGCTATGGGATGGATAGAGAGAGGGAAGATAGCTATGAGATAGATAGAGAGAGAGATGGAAGATAGCTATGGGATAGATAGAGAGAGGGAAGATAGGTATGGGATAGAGAGAGAAGATAGCTATGGGATAGATAGAGAGAAGATAGCTATGGGATAGAGAGGGAAGATAGCTATGGGATAGATGGATAGAGAGAGGGAAGATAGCTATGGGATAGATGAATAGATAGAGAGAAGATAGCTATGGGATAGATAGAGAGAGAGAAGATAGCTATTGGATAGATAGATAGATAGATAGATAGAGAAGATAGCTATGGGATAGAGAGAGAAGATAGCTATTGGATAGAGAGATAGAGAAGATAGCTATGGGATAGAGAGAGAAGATAGCTATGGGATAGATAGAGAAGATAGCTATGGGATGGATAGAGAGAGGGAAGATAGCTATGGGATAGATAGAGAGAGAAGATAGCTATGGGATGGATAGAGAGAGGGAAGATAGCTATGGGATACATAGAGAGAGGGAAGATAGCTATGGGATAGATAGAGAGAGGGAAGATAGGTATGGGATAGATAGAGAAGATAGCTATGGGATGGATAGAGAGAGGGAAGATAGCTATGAGAGAGATAGATAGAGGGAAGATAGCTATCGGATAGATGGATAGAGAGAGGGAAGATAGCTATGAGATAGATAGATAGAGATAGGGAAGATAGCTATGGGATAGATGGATAGAGAGAGGGAAGATAGCTATGGGATACATAGAGAGAGGGAATATAGGTATGGGATAGATAGAGAGAGAAAATAGCTATGGGATAGATAGAGAGAGAAGATAGCTATGGGATGGATAGAGAGAGGGAAGATAGCTATGAGATAGATAGATAGAGATAGGGAAGATAGCTATGGGATAGATGGATAGAGAGGGAAGATAGATATGGGATAGATAGAGAGAGGGAAGATAGGTATGGGATAGATAGAGAGAGAAGATAGCTATGGGATAGATAGAGAGAGAAGATAGCTATGGGATGGACAGAGAGAGGGAAGATAGCTATGAGATAGATAGAGAGAGAGATGGAAGATAGCTATGGGATAGAGAGAGGGAAGATAGGTATGGGATAGATAGAGAGAGAAGATAGCTATGGGATAGATAGAGAGAGGGAATATAGGTATGGGATAGATAGAGAGAGAAGATAGCTATGGGATAGATAGAGAGAGAAGATAGCTATGGGATAGATAGAGAGAGGGAAGATAGCTATGGGATAGATAGAGAGAGGGAAGATAGCTATGAGATAGATAGATAGGGAGAGGGAAGATAGCTATGGGATAGATGGATAGAGAGAGGGAAGATAGCTATGGGATAGATAGAGAGAGGGTTGATAGCTATGGGATAGATAGAGGCAAGATAGCTATGGGATAGATAGAGAGAGGGAAGATAGCTATGGGATAGATAAAGAGAAGATAGCTGTGGGATAGATAGAGAGAAGATAGCTGTGAGATAGAGAGAGAGAAGATAGCTATTGGATAGATAGATAGATAGAGAAGATAGCTATGGGATAGAGAGAGAAGATAGCTATGGGATAGATAGAGAAGATAGCTATGGGATGGATAGAGAGAGGGAAGATAGCTATGGGATAGATAGAGAGAGAGAAGATAGCTATTGGATAGATAGAGAGATAGATAAGATAGCTATGGGATAGAGAGAGAAGATAGCTATGGGATAGATAGAGAAGATAGCTATGGGATGGATAGAGAGAGGGAAGATAGCTATGGGATAGATAGAGAGAGAAGATAGCTATGGGATGGATAGAGAGAGGGAAGATAGCTATAGGATGGATAGAGAGAGGGAAGATAGCTATGGGATAGATAGAGAGAGGGAAGATAGGTATGGGATAGATAGAGAGAGAAGATAGCTATGGGATAGATAGAGGGAAGATAGCTATGGGATAGATAGAGAGAGGGAATATAGGTATGGGATAGATAGAGAAGATAGCTATGGGATAGATAGAGAGAGAAGATAGCTATGGGATGGATAGAGAGAGGGAAGATAGCTATGAGATAGATAGGGAGAGGGAAGATAGCTATGGGATAGATGGATAGAGAGAGGGAAGATAGCTATGGATAGATAGAGAGAGGGTTGATAGCTATGGGAGAGATAGAGGCAAGATAGCTATGGGATAGATAGAGAGAGGGAAGATAGCTATGGGATAGATAGAAGATAGCTGTGGTATAGATAGAAGATAGCTGTGGGATAGATAGAAGATAGCTATGGGATAGATAGAGAAGATAGCTATGGGATAGATAGAGAGAGAAGATAGCTATGGGATAGATAGAGAGAGAAGATAGCTATGGGATAGATAGAGAGACGATAGCTATGGGATAGATAGAGAGAAGATAGCTATGGGATAGATAGAGAAAGAAGATATCTATGAGATAGATGGATAGATAGAGAGAGAGAAGATAGCTATGGGATAGATAGAGAAGATAGCTATGTGATAGATAGAGAGAGAAGATAGCTATGGGATGGATAGAGAGAGGGAAGATAGCTATGGGATAGATAGAGAGAGGGAAGATAGCTATGGGATAGATAGAAAGAGGGAAGATAGCTATGGGATAGATAGAGAGAGAAGATAGCTATGGGATGGATAGAGAGAGGGAAGATAGCTATTGGATAGATAGAGAACAGCTATGGGATAGATAGAGAGAGATGATAGCTATGGGATAGATAGAGAGAAATGATAGCTATGGGATGGATAGAGAGGGAAGATAGCTATGGAATAGATAGATAGAGAGAGGGAAGATAGCTATGGAATAGATAGAAAGAGAGAAGATAGCTATGGGATAGATAGAGAGAGAAGATAGCTATGGAATAGATAGAAGATAGCTATGGGATAGATAGAGAGAAGATAGCTATGGGATAGAAAGAGAAGATAGCTATGGGATAGATAGAGAGAGAGAAGATAGCTATGGGATAGAGAGGGAAGATAGCTATGGGATAGATGGATAGAGAGAGGGAAGATAGCTATGGGATAGATGAATAGATAGAGAGAAGATAGCTATGGGATAGATAGAGAGAGAGAAGATAGCTATTGGATAGATAGATAGAGAAGATAGCTATGGGATAGAGAGAGAAGATAGCTATTAGATAGAGAAGATAGCTATGGGATGGATATAGAGAGGGAAGATGGCTATGGGATAGATAGAGAGAGAAGATAGCTATGGGATGGATAGAGAGAGGGAAGATAGCTATGGGATGGATAGAGAGAGGGAAGATAGCTATGGGATAGATAGAGAGAGGGAAGATAGCTATGGGATAGATAGAGAGAGGGAAGATAGGTATGGGATAGATAGAGAAGATAGCTATGGGATGGATAGAGAGAGGGAAGATAGCTATGAGATAGATAGAGGGAAGATAGCTATCGGATAGATGGATAGAGAGAGGGAAGATAGCTATGAGATAGATAGATAGATAGATAGATAGAGATAGGGAAGATAGCTATGGGATAGATGGATAGAGAGAGGGAAGATAGCTATGGGATAGATAGAGAGAGAAGATAGCTATGGGATAGATAGATAGAGAGAGAAGATAGCTATGGGATGGATAGAGAGAGGGAAGATAGCTATGAGATAGATAGATAGAGATAGGGAAGATAGCTATGGGATAGATGGATAGAGAGAGGGAAGATAGCTATGGGATAGATAGAGAGAGGGAAGATGGGTATGGGATAGATAGAGAGAGAAGATAGCTATGGGATAGATAGAGAGAGAAGATAGCTATGGGATGGATAGAGAGAGGGAAGATAGCTATGAGATAGATAGATAGGGAGAGGGAAGATAGCTATGGGATAGATGGATAGAGAGAGGGAAGATAGCTATGGGATAGATGGATAGAGAGAGGGAAGATAGCTATGGGATAGATAGAGAGAGGGTTGATAGCTATGGGATAGATAGAGGCAAGATAGCTATGGGATAGATAGAGAGAAGATAGCTGTGGTATAGATAGAGAGAAGATAGCTGTGGGATAGATAGAAGATAGCTATGGGATAGATAGAGAAGATAGCTATGGGATAGATAGAGAGAGAAGATAGCTATGGGATAGATAGAGAGACGATAGCTATGGGATAGATAGAGAGAAGATAGCTATGGGATAGATAGAGAGAGAAGATATCTATGGGATACATAGAGAGAAGATAGCTATGAGATAGATGGATAGATAGAGAGAAGATAGCTATGGGATAGATAGAGAAGATAGCTATGTGATAGATAGAGAGAGAAGATAGCTATGGGATGGATAGAGAGAGGGAAGATAGCTATGGGATAGATAGAGAGAGGGAAGATAGCTATGGGATAGATAGAAAGAGGGAAGATAGCTATGGGATAGATAGAGAGAGAAGATAGCTATGGGATGGATAGAGAGAGGGAAGATAGCTATTGGATAGATAGAGAACAGCTATGGGATAGATAGAGATGATAGCTATGGGATAGATAGAGAGAAATGATAGCTATGGGATGGATAGAGAGGGAAGATAGCTATGGAATAGATAGAGAGAGGGAAGATAGCTATGGAATAGATAGAAAGAGAGAAGATAGCTATGGGATAGATAGAGAGAGAAGATAGCTATGGAATAGATAGAAGATAGCTATGGGATAGATAGAGAGAAGATAGCTATGGGATAGAAAGAGAAGATAGCTATGGGATAGATAGAGAGAGAGAAGATAGCTATGGGATAGAGAGGGAAGATAGCTATGGGATAGATGGATAGAGAGAGGGAAGATAGCTATGGGATAGATGAATAGATAGAGAGAAGATAGCTATGGGATAGATAGAGAGAGAGAAGATAGCTATTGGATAGATAGAGAAGATAGCTATGGGATAGAGAGAGAAGATAGCTATTAGATAGAGAAGATAGCTATGGGATGGATATAGAGAGGGAAGATAGCTATGGGATAGATAGAGAGAGAAGATAGCTATGGGATGGATAGAGAGAGGGAAGATAGCTATGGGATGGATAGAGAGAGGGAAGATAGCTATGGGATAGATAGAGAGAGGGAAGATAGCTATGGGATAGATAGAGAGAGGGAAGATAGGTATGGGATAGATAGAGAAGATAGCTATGGGATGGATAGAGAGAGGGAAGATAGCTATGAGATAGATAGAGGGAAGATAGCTATCGGATAGATGGATAGAGAGAGGGAAGATAGCTATGAGATAGATAGATAGATAGATAGAGATAGGGAAGATAGCTATGGGATAGATGGATAGAGAGAGGGAAGATAGCTATGGGATAGATAGAGAGAGGAAATATAGGTATGGGATAGATAGAGAGAGAAGATAGCTATGGGATAGATAGAGAGAGAAGATAGCTATGGGATGGATAGAGAGAGGGAAGATAGCTATGAGATAGATAGAGATAGGGAAGATAGCTATGGGATAGATGGATAGAGAGAGGGAAGATAGCTATGGGATAGATAGAGAGAGGGAAGATGGGTATGGGATAGATAGAGAGAGAAGATAGCTATGGGATAGATAGAGAGAGAAGATAGCTATGGGATGGATAGAGAGAGGGAAGATAGCTATGAGATAGATAGAGAGAGAGATGGAAGATAGCTATGGGATAGATAGAGAGAGGGAAGATAGGTATGGGATAGATAGAGAGAGAAGATAGCTATGGGATAGATAGAGGGAAGATAGCTATGGGATAGATAGAGAGAGGGAAGATAGCTATGGGATAGATAGAGAGAGGGAATATAGGTATGGGATAGATAGAGAGAGGGAATATAGGTATGGGATAGATAGAGAAGATAGCTATGGGATAGATAGAGAGAGAAGATAGCTATGGGATGGATAGAGAGAGGGAAGATAGCTATGAGATAGATAGGGAGAGGGAAGATAGCTATGGGATAGATGGATAGAGGGAAGATAGCTATGGGATAGATAGAGAGAGGGTTGATAGCTATGGGATAGATAGAGAGAGGGAAGATGGGTATGGGATAGATAGAGAGAGAAGATAACTATGGGATAGATAGAGAGAGAAGATAGCAATGGGATGGATAGAGAGAGGGAAGATAGCTATGAGATAGGTAGATAGGGAGAGGGAAGATAGCTATGGGATAGATGGATAGAGAGAGGGAAGATAGCTATGGGATAGATAGAGAGAGGGTTGATAGCTATGGGATAGATAGAGGCAAGATAGCTATGGGATAGATAGAGAGAGGGAAGATAGCTATGGGATAGATAGAGAGAAGATAGCTGTGGTATAGATAGAGAGAAGATAGCTGTGGGATAGATAGAAGATAGCTATGGGATAGATAGAGAAGATAGCTATGGGATAGATAGAGAGAGAAGATAGCTATGGGATAGATAGAGAGACGATAGCTATGGGATAGATAGAGAGAAGATAGCTATGGGATAGATAGAGAGAGAAGATATCTATGGGATACATAGAGAGAAGATAGCTATGAGATAGATGGATAGATAGAGAGAGAGAAGATAGCTATGTGATAGATAGAGAGAGAAGATAGCTATGGGATGGATAGAGAGAGGGAAGATAGCTATGGGATAGATAGAGAGAGGGAAGATAGCTATGGGATAGATAGAAAGAGGGAAGATAGCTATGGGATAGATAGAGAGAGAAGATAGCTATGGGATGGATAGAGAGAGGGAAGATAGCTATTGGATAGATAGAGAACAGCTATGGGATAGATAGAGATGATAGCTATGGGATAGATAGAGAGAAATGATAGCTATGGGATGGATAGAGAGGGAAGATAGCTATGGAATAGATAGATAGAGAGAGGGAAGATAGCTATGGAATAGATAGAAAGAGAGAAGATAGCTATGGGATAGATAGAGAGAGAAGATAGCTATGGAATAGATAGAAGATAGCTATGGGATAGATAGAGAGAAGATAGCTATGGGATAGAAAGAGAAGATAGCTATGGGATAGATAGAGAGAGAGAAGATAGCTATGGGATAGAGAGGGAAGATAGCTATGGGATAGATGGATAGAGAGAGGGAAGATAGCTATGGGATAGATGAATAGATAGAGAGAAGATAGCTATGGGATAGATAGAGAGAGAGAAGATAGCTATTGGATAGATAGAGAAGATAGCTATGGGATAGAGAGAGAAGATAGCTATTAGATAGAGAAGATAGCTATGGGATGGATATAGAGAGGGAAGATAGCTATGGGATAGATAGAGAGAGAAGATAGCTATGGGATGGATAGAGAGAGGGAAGATAGCTATGGGATGGATAGAGAGAGGGAAGATAGCTATGGGATAGATAGAGAGAGGGAAGATAGCTATGGGATAGATAGAGGGAAGATAGGTATGGGATAGATAGAGAAGATAGCTATGGGATGGATAGAGAGAGGGAAGATAGCTATGAGATAGATAGAGGGAAGATAGCTATCGGATAGATGGATAGAGAGAGGGAAGATAGCTATGAGATAGATAGATAGAGATAGGGAAGATAGCTATGGGATAGATGGATAGAGAGAGGGAAGATAGCTATGGGATAGATAGAGAGAGGGAATATAGGTATGGGATAGATAGAGAGAGAAGATAGCTATGGGATAGATAGAGAGAGAAGATAGCTATGGGATGGATAGAGAGAGGGAAGATAGCTATGAGATAGATAGAGATAGGGAAGATAGCTATGGGATAGATGGATAGAGAGAGGGAAGATAGCTATGGGATAGATAGAGAGAGGGAAGATGGGTATGGGATAGATAGAGAGAGAAGATAGCTATGGGATAGATAGAGAGAAGATAGCTATGGGATGGATAGAGAGAGGGAAGATAGCTATGAGATAGATAGAGAGAGAGATGGAAGATAGCTATGGGATAGATAGAGAGAGGGAAGATAGGTATGGGATAGATAGAGAGAGAAGATAGCTATGGGATAGATAGAGGGAAGATAGCTATGGGATAGATAGAGAGAGGGAAGATAGCTATGGGATAGATAGAGAGAGGGAATATAGGTATGGGATAGATAGAGAGAGGGAATATAGGTATGGGATAGATAGAGAAGATAGCTATGGGATAGATAGAGAGAGAAGATAGCTATGGGATGGATAGAGAGAGGGAAGATAGCTATGAGATAGATAGGGAGAGGGAAGATAGCTATGGGATAGATGGATAGAGAGAGGGAAGATAGCTATGGGATAGATAGAGAGAGGGTTGATAGCTATGGGATAGATAGAGGCAAGATAGCTATGGGATAGATAGAGGCAAGATAGCTATGGGATAGATAGAGAGAGGGAAGATAGCTATGGGATAGATAGAGAGAAGATAGCTGTGGGATAGATAGAGAGAAGATAGCTGTGGGATAGATAGAGAGAAGATAGCTTTGGGATAGATAGAGAAGATAGCTATGGGATAGATAGAGAGAGAAGATAGCTATGGGATAGATAGAGAGACGATAGCTATGGGATAGATAGAGAGAAGATAGCTATGGGATAGATAGAGAGAGAAGATAGCTATGGGATACATAGAGAGAAGATAGCTATGAGATAGATGGATAGATAGAGAGAGAGAAGATAGCTATTGGATAGATAGATAGACAAGATAGCTATGGGATAGATAGAGAAGATAGCTATGTGATAGATAGAGAGAGAAGATAGCTATGGGATGGATAGAGAGAGGGAAGATAGCTATGGGATAGATAGAGAGAGGGAAGATAGCTATGGGATAGATAGAGAGAGAAGATAGCTATGGGATGGATAGAGAGAGGGAAGATAGCTATTGGATAGAGAACAGCTATGGGATAGATAGAGAGAGATGATAGCTATGGGATAGATAGAGAGAAATGATAGCTATGGGATGGATAGAGAGGGAAGACAGCTATGGGATAGATGGATAGAGAGAGGGAAGATAGCTATGGGATAGATAGAAAGAGAGAAGATAGCTATGGGATAGATAGAGAGAGAAGATAGCTATGGAATAGATAGAAGATAGCTATGGGATAGATAGAGAGAAGATAGCTATGGGATAGAAAAAGAGAAGATAGCTATGGGATAGATAGAAGATAGTTATGGGATAGATAGAGAGAAGATAGCTATGGGATAGAGAGAGAAGATAGCTATGTGATAGATAGAGAGAAGATAGCTATGGGATAGATAGAGAAGATAGCTATGGGATAGAGAGAGAGGGAAGATAGCTATGGGATAGATGGATAGAGAGAGGGAAGATAGCTATGGGATAGATGGATAGATAGAGAAAAGATAGCTATGGGATAGATAGAGAGAAGATAGCTATTGGATAGATAGATAGATAGAGAAGATAGCTATGGGATAGATTGAGAAGATAGCTATGGGATGGATAGAGAGAGGGAAGATAGCTATGGGATGGATAGAGTGACGATAGCTATGGGATAGATAGAGAGAAGGAAGATAGCTATGGGATAGATAGAGAGAGAAGATAGCTATGGGGTGGATAGAGAGAGGGAAGATAGCTATGAAATAGATAGAGAGAGGGAAGATAGCTATGGGATAGATAGAGGGAAGATAGCTATGGGATAGATAGAGAAGATAGCTATGGGATAGATAGAGAGAGGAAAGATAGGTATGGGATAGATAGAGAAGATAGCTATGGGATAGATAGAGAAGATAGCTATGGGATGGATAGAGAGGGAAGATAGCTATGAGATAGATAGAGAGAGGGAAGATAGCTATGGTATAGATGGATAGAGAGAGGGAAGATAGGTATGTGATAGATAGAGAGAGAAGATAGCTATGGGATAGATAGAGAGAAGATAGCTATGGGATAGATAGATAGAGAAGATAGCTAGGGGATAGATAGAGAGAGAAGTTAGCTATGGGATAGATAGAGAAGATAGCTATGGGATGGATAGAGAAAGGGAAGATAGCTATGGGATAGATAGAGAGAGAAGATAGCTATGGGATGGATAGAGAGAGGGAAGATAGCTATGGGATGGATAGAGAGAAGGAAGATAGCTATGGGATAGATAGAGAGAGAGAAGATAGCTATTGGATAGATAGATAGATAGATAGAGAAGATAGCTATGGGATAGATAGAGAGAGAAGATAGCTATGGGATAGATAGCGAAGATAGCTATGGGATGGACAGAGAGAGGGAAGATAGCTATGGGATAGATAGAGAGAGAAGATAGCTATGGGATGGATAGAGAGAGGGAAGATAGCTATGGGATGGATAGAGAGGGAAGATAGCCATGGGATAGATAGAGAGAGGGAAGATAGGTATGGGATAGATAGAGAGAGAAGATAGCTATGGGATAGATAGAGAGAGGGAAGATAGGTATGGGATAGATAGAGAGAGGGAAGATAGGTATGGGATAGATAGAGAGAGAAGTTAGCTATGGGATGGATAGAGAGAGGGAAGATAGCTATGGGATAGATGGATATAGAGAGGGAAGATAGGTATGGGATAGATAGAGAGAGAAGATAGCTATGGGATACATAGAGAGAGGGAAAATAGCTATGGGATAGATGGATATAGAGAGGGAATATAGGTATGGGATAGATAGAGAGAGAAGATAGCTATGGGATAGATAGAGAGAGAAGATAGCTATGGGATGGATAGAGAGAGGGAAGATAGCTATGAGATAGATAGATAGAGATAGGGAAGATAGCTATGGGATAGATGGATAGAGAGAGGGAAGATAGCTATGGGATAGATAGAGAGAGAAGATAGCTATGGGATAGATAGAGAGAGAAGATAGCTATGGGATGGATAGAGAGACGGAAGATAGCTATGAGAGAGAGAGAGGGAAGATAGCTATGGGATAGAGAGAGGGAAGATAGGTATGGGATAGATAGAGAGAGACGATAGCTATGGGATAGATAGATAGAGGGAAGATAGCTATGGGATAGATAGAGGGAATATAGCTATGGGATAGATAGAGAGAGAAGATAGCTATGGGATAGATAGAGAGAGAAGATAGCTATGGGATGGATAGAGAGAGGGAAGATAGGTATGAGATACATAGATAGCGAGAGGGAAGATAGCTATGGGATAGATGGATAGAGAGAGGGAAGATAGCTATGGGATAAATAGAGAGAGGGAAGATAGCTATGGGATAGATAGAGGCAAGATAGCTGTGGGATAGATAGAGGCAAGATAGCTGTGGGATAGATAGAGAGAGGGAAGGTAGCTATGGGATAGATAGATAGAGAGGGAAGATAGCTATGGGATAGATAGAGAGAGAGAAGATAGCTATGGGATAGATAGAGAGAGAAGATAGCTATGGGATAGATAGAGAGACGATAGCTATGGGATAGATAGACAGAAGATAGCTATGGGATAGATAGAGAGAGAAGATAGCTATGGGATACATAGAGAGAGAAGATAGCTATGGGATAGAGAGAGAAGATAGCTATGGAATAGATAGAGAGAGAGAAGATAGCTATGGGATAGATGGATAGATAGAGAGAGAAGATAGCTATGGGATAGAGAGAGAAGATAGCTATGGAATAGATAGAGAGAAGATAGCTATGGGATAGATGGATAGATAGAGAGAGAGAAGATAGCTATGGGATAGATAGAGAGAGGGAAGATAGCTATGGGATGGATAGAGAGAGTGAAGATAGCTATGGGATGGATAGAGAGAGGGAAGATAGCTATGGGATAGATAGAGAGAGAAGATAGCTATGGGATGGATAGAGAGAGGGAAGATAGCTATTGGATAGAGAAGATAGCTATGGGATAGATAGAGAGAGATGATAGCTATGGGATATATAGAGAGAAATGATAGCTATGGGATGGATAGAGAGAGGGAAGATAGCTATGGAATAGATAGATAGAGAGAGGGAAGATAGCTATGGGATAGATGGATAGAGAGAGGGAAGATAGCTATGGGATAGATAGAGAGAGAGAAGATAACTATGGCATAGATATAGAGAGAGAAGATAGCTATGGAATAGATAGAAGATAGCTATGGGATAGATAGAAGGAAGATAGCTATGGGATAGATAGAGAGAAGATAGTTATGGGATAGATAGAGAGAAGATAGCTATGGGATAGAGAGAGAGAGAAGATAGCTATGTGATAGAGAGAAGATAGCTATGATAGCTATGGAATAGATAGAAGATAGCTATGGGATAGATAGAGGGAAGATAGCTATGGGATAGAGAGAAGATAGTTATGGGATAGATAGAGAGAAGATAGCTATGGGATAGAGAGAGAGAGAAGATAGCTATGTGATAGAGAGAAGATAGCTATGGGATAGATAGAGAGAGAGAAGATAGCTATGGGATAGATGGATAGATAGAGAGAAGATAGCTATGGGATAGATAGAGAGAAGATAGCTATTGGGTAGATAGATAGAGAAGATAGCTATGGGATAGATAGAGAAGATAGCTATGGGATGGATAGAGAGAGGGAAGATAGCTATGGTATGGATAGAGAGGGAAGATAGCTATGGGATAGATAGAGAGAGAAGATAGCTATGGGATGAATAGAGAGAGGGAAGATAGCTATGGGATGGATAGAGAGAGGGAAGATAGCTATGGGATAGATAGAGAGAGGGAAGATAGCCATGGGATAGATAGAGAGAGAGAAGATAGGTATGGGATAGATAGAGAGAGAAGATAGCTATGGGATAGATAGAGAGGGAAGATAGCTATGGGATAGATAGAGAGAGAAGATAGCTGTGGGATAGATAGAGAGAGAAGATAGCTATGGGATAGATAGAGAGAGAAGATAGCTATGGGATGGATAGAGAGAGGGAAGATAGCTATGAGATAGATAGAGAGAGGGAAGATAGCTATGGGATAGATAGAGGGAAGATAGGTATGGGATAGATAGAGAAGATAGCTATGGGATAGATAGAGAGAGGGAAAATAGGTATGGGATAGAGAGAGAAGATAGCTATGGGATGGATAGAGAGAGGGAAGATAGCTATGAGATAGATAGAGAGAGGGAAGATAGCTATGGGATAGATGGATAGAGAGAGGGAAGATAGGTATGGGATAGATAGAGAAGATAGCTATGGGATAGATAGAGAGAAGATAGCTATGGGATAGATAGAGAGAGGTAAGATAGCTATGGGATAGATAGAGAGAGGGAATATAGGTATGGGATAGACAGAAAGAGAAGATAGCTATGGGATAGTTAGAGAGAGAAGATAGCTATGGGATGGATAGAGAGAGGGAAGATAGCTATGAGATAGATAGATAGATAGATAGATAGAGGGAAGATAGTTATGGGATAGATGGATAGAGAGAGGGAAGATAGATATGGGATAGATAGAGAGAGGGAAGATAGCTATCGGATAGAGATAGGGAAGATAGGTATGGGATAGATAGAGAGAGAAAATAGCTATGGGATAGATAGAGAGGGAAGATAGATATGGGATAGATAGAGAGAGGGAAGATAGCTATGGGATAGATAGAGAGAGGGAAGATAGCTATGGGATAGATAGAGAGAGGGAAGATAGCTATGGGATAGATAGAGAGGGAAGATAGCTATGGGATAGATAGAGAGAGGGAAGATAGCTATGGGATAAATAGAGAGAGGGAAGATAGCTATGGGATAGATAGAGAGAAGATAGCTGTGGGATAGATAGAGAGAAGATAGCTATGGGATAGAGAGAGAGAGAAATGATAGCTATGGGATGGATAGAGAAAGGGAAGATAGCTATGGGATAGATGGATAGAGAATAGATGATAGATACTGTAGGATAAATAGATATGAGCAGGGTCGGACTGAGGTGTGTAGGACCCATCAGCAGAATTGACTCTAAGGGGGGTCCACATTACAGCTACCAGAAACGCTTTTATTACTTGTTTATTTTTCGGCCTCACTCACTAAAACATGTGCCTTTTAGCAAACTACAGTATACAGTGTACAAAAGAGACCAGTATTGTGCACTGCTCTATATCAAAGTGTTTCTTGATAAGCAACTTATCTATAGTAGTTGATAATGGAATCTGTGATTTCCAATCAGTAGCAGTTTTTCTCATATATGGACATTGTCCTCAGTAAACCACCCAGTCCCTCAGCGAGCTTAAAGGGAACCTGTCAGGTCCCCCGTGCCCCCGGAACCACCAGCAGTTGTGTCAACCTATCAAAATTCTCTGCCTAACATTCCCTGTATTACATTACACATAAACAGATCTTTAGAAAAAGTATTTCTAATGTCCGTTTATGATATTTAATAAGGGCTGTGACAAGTCAATGTGGCGTTAGTTTCCCCAGACTAGTCGGCCCACTTAGCATGTTATCACGCTCCTGTGGGCATGATAACATGGCTTACAAGCGCCAGCGTCATCGCCAGCACTATACTTACCTCGCACATGCACGGCTTCTTTTCCTCACATTGGTCCTCTGGAGCCGGATGTATGCGTGAAGAAAACTTCCAATCATGCGCAGTGCACTTCTCTGAAGCTGGCACTGTTACACCCGACTTCAGACGATCAGTGCAGTGAGGGAAAGAAGCCGCGCATGCGCGAGATAAGTATAGCGCTGGCGGTGACAGGCAGGAAATCCTGAAAACATGATATCTTGAGGGCCTTGTATAGTGGGGTTTGGGAAACACTGCTCTAGACGTAGAGGATGCCCCTTTGTCCCCGTAGCAAGCCTAGGTGAAAAGATCATTAGAAAGATCTCCCACAATTCCATCACAGCACTCCTACACTGAGGCAGAATCCATCCACATGCAGGTCCTGCAATGTGAGATTAATGTTAGCAATTCTGAATATGCTTAGTGTACAAAGAAGTCAGGAATAGAAACAGAGCAAAGCCCCCCGTGCAAGAATAGTGTGTGGTCCCCAACTTTAAGTAACACATGATACCATAAAAATAAGTTGTATACACATAAGTGCCATGCATATGACACACATCACACAAGCATCATGCACACACGTCGCACAAGCTCCACGCACACACACATCATCCCACTAGCACCATGCACACACATCGGCAAACAAGCTCCATGCACACACATCGTCGCACAAGCACCATGCACGAACAAGCACATGCACACACATTGTCGCACAAGCACCATGCACACATTGTCACACAAGCACCATACACATTGTCACGCAAGCACCATGCACACACAAGCACCATGCACACATGTCGCACAAGCACCATGCACACACATCGTCACACAAGCACCATACACACACAAGCACTATGCACACATGTCGCACAAGCACCATAAACACACATTGTCACACAAGCACCATACACATAAGCACTATGCACACATGTCGCACAAGCCCCATGCACACACATCATCACACAAGCACCATGCACACACATCGTCGCACCATTCACACACATTGTCGCACAAGCACCATGCACATATTGTCACACAAGTACCATGCACACATGTTGCACAAGCACCATGCACACACAAGCCCCATGCACATGTGGCACCCCAGGGGTCTGGTCTCCACAGTAATAGCAATGTTATGTCTGAGAGCAGGTGGGAGGTCTCTTGGTCAGGAATCCTATGCATGCCACACCTCCTGCCCAGTCCTGGGAGGGGAAGAACTTCCCCTATATAAAGCTGGGGCTGAGGCAGGGTTAGTGAGTAGAGAAGAGTAGAGAGAAGAAGAGGAGCAGCTTAGGAAAGAAAGATCAGGAGCTCAGTGGGAGCAGTGCAAAAAGGAATCAGGGGCTGGCAGCTGAAGAGCTCGCCCTGATTGAAGAGTTACCACTGGAGTCCGAGGCTGTGGGGATTAACCCAGACCCAGCAGCAGAAACCGCCCGGCAGGGGATTTCAGGTCCTCTGGCCAAGAAACCCGAAGGCACGGTCACACGCGTGGGACCAGCACTGCCGTCGTGGAGCGGAAGCCACTAGAAGGCCCCGAGTCACCGGCCATACGGGTGAGCACCACACGGTACACTCAGGGACGTGGGCTACCTTTACCCGCCTCTAGCAAGGAAGCCAGAAGAGTACAATTAGTTGGGGAGGCCTACAACTCCGCCTGGCCAAGGGGAATCCCATCTGCTCAAGGACTGACCAGGCCCCGACCGCTAGCCAGTACTCCGGGAGGGTCTATCTTTGTCACCAGTAAAGACCCTGAACTACACCGCATCGTCTCTGAGTGGTTCCTGCTACCCCCATCATCCACGTCGGTAGTAGTCTCGTGGCGGTGACCCGGTCCGTGCCCAGGGAGTCAAGCTGAGTGGCAGTATATTAGCAGTAGATGTAGGACGACTACGCCACCCGTTGAATGCAGCTATGGAGCTGCCGCTGCAGGGCAGACCGCTGAGGCCGGTGGAAGGATGGTGCAGCGTGGATGGTATAACCCCCAACGGGAGGGGTATGGCCTCAGGGCAGCCGACGTGGATGATGGGGGTAGCAGGAACCACTCAGAGACGATGCGGTGTAGTTCAGGGTCTTTACTGGTGACAAAGATAGACCCTCCCGGAGTACTGGCTAGCGGTCGGGGCCTGGTCAGTCCTTGAGCAGATGGGATTCCCCTTGGCCAGGCGGAGTTGTAGGCCTCCCCAACTAATTGTACTCTTCTGGCTTCCTTGCTAGAGGCGGGTAAAGGTAGCCCACGTCCCTGAGTGTACCGTGTGGTGCTCACCCGTATGGCCGGTGACTCGGGGCCTTCTAGTGGCTTCCGCTCCACGACGGCGGTGCTGGTCCCACGCGTGTGACCGTGCCTTCGGGTTTCTTGGCCAGAGGACCTGAAATCCCCTGCCGGGCGGTTTCTGCTGCTGGGTCTGGGTTAATCCCCACAGCCTCGGACTCCGGGTCCGGTGGTAACTCTTCAATCAGGGCGAGCTCTTCAGCTGCCAGCCCCTGATTCCTTTTTGCACTGCTCCCACTGAGCTCCTGATCTTTCTTTCCTAAGCTGCTCCTCTTCTTCTCTCTACTCTTCTCTACTCACTAACCCTGCCTCAGCCCCAGCTTTATATAGGGGAAGTTCTTCCCCTCCTAGGACTGGGCAGGAGGTGTGGCATGCATAGGATTCCTGACCAAGAGACCTCCCACCTGCTCTCAGACATAACATTGCTATTACTGTGGAGACCAGACCCCTGGGGTGCCACATTCCCCCCTAGTGAAAGTTAGTACTCCGGGACTAAACATACTTTTATAAACATAACAAGGTGCAAACAATAACATTCTAATAGAGACAACACATAAGGTGGTCACGGCGTGTCCGCAACCGGGTGTAACTTTTGAGAAAAACAAGGGTGTCCATTTCACCAACACAGGGAGACGTAACCAGGTAGGGGTCTGTCCTGCCCCGAGTCCTTAACAGTCTTTCAGTCCGTCCTGGGTTACGCTCCAACTATATACACAAAGGATTCCCGGTAAATCCACCAAAGACTCCTATAAATAACTAGAAACACATAATTATACACAAGCAACAATAAACAGGTAAACATTAATAAAATAGCTTGAACATTTAGATCCTCCACCGTATGGGCAGCTGGCCTCTAGTGACCCTAGTGGACCTACGGAGCTGGTTGATTGGTCCTGAGCGACAGGGTATAGGGGCTGTCAAGGGTAAACTGGGCAGCCGTCTACGGACTCTTTGGCTCACTAGGGGTATGGCAGGCTCACTATAAGCAGAGGGTTGATTTTCCTGGTCTGCTTGTGTGGGGCCTTCTGCCTCCTGGACCGGCTGTTCTTCCAGTTCTACCTGCGTCTCCGTAGGCACTTGGGATGCTGGTTGGAGGAACGTGAGGACGGGTACCACAACAGCACCATTGACTTGAGTCCAAGACCGAGGGAAGTCTCCGAGCACAGTACTAACCATATCTTCCCTTTCCTCTACGGGTCGAGGGTCCTCTTGTTCCTCTTCAGGGTTCCGTAGCTGTTCGGGACACTTCTTTAGGTGATCCCGGGATACAATGGCTGTGGTTTCCCCTCCGTCTTTACTGATTGTACAGATCTTCGGGTTGTCGTGGCTTGAGGGCAGTACGGTGTACGGGTCCTTCTCCCATTGGTCGTCCAACTTGTGGAGCCGTCTTTTCCTCTTCAAGACCTGCTCTCCGGGCACCAGGGGAACAGCGGGAGCATACTGGTTGTAAGTTTTCTCTTGTCTTTCCCTAGCTTGACAGAGACTTCGCTCCACGCTCTCCTGTACTTTTCGGTATTGCTGCTGCCTCTCTGTGTCCCAGTTGGCTTCTGGTGAAGTGTCCTCGGGTGTCAGGACTCCCATTTCCAGATCAACAGGAAGCTTACCAGGTCTTGCCCTCATTAGGTAAGCCGGGGTACAGTTGGTGGAACCTACAGGGATGTGGTTGTATAGGTCCACCAGGTCGGGCAGTTTCTCAGGCCACAGACTGCGTTCCTCCAGGGGCAATGTTTTCAGGAGATCTATCACCATCTGGTTCATTTTCTCACAAAGTCCATTAGTTTGCGGGTGATAGGGTGTTGTTCTTATCTTCCGGCATCCATACAGGGTGCAGAACTCCTGGAAGACCTCCGCTTCAAAGGCAGGCCCCTGGTCCGTCAGCACCTGCTCCGGGTATTCATGCGGACGGCAGAAGTGCTGCTGGAAGGCTCTAGCTGCTGTGTGAGCCGTTAAGTCCTTGACGGGGACGACAACCAAGAACCGGGAGTAGTGATCCACGATGGTTAACGCGTAGACGTAGCCACTTCTGCTTGGGGTCAGTTTTACATGATCCAAGGCTACCAGTTCCAACGGCTGTCTGGTGATGATGGACCGCAGGGGAGTCTTCTGGCTGGCACGGTCCCTCCTTCTTAAGTTGCATGGGCCACAGTCTCTGCACCACCTCTCGATGGTTCCTCTCATGCCTACCCAATGGAACCGCCCGCGCAGCAGGAACTCCAGCTTCTTCCATCCGAAATGCCCAGCTCCGTCGTGGTATGCCTCCATCACCATAGCTGCGTCTCTTCTTGGCACCACTACTTGCCAGATTAGTTCATGCGTCCGGGAGTTAACCATTCTGCGGCACAACTTTCCCTTGTAAAGGAACAGTCGACTCTTCTCAGCCCACAGTTGCTTGGCTTCCTCCGGAGCGTCTGGGTCAAGGCGTGCATCTGGCCGAGTCAGCATCTCCTTTACCAGACGGACGGCAGGGTCACTGTCTTGCGTCTCCACCCAGTTGTAATGAGGCAAGGGGTTGAACGTAGCGGTTTGCTTACTTCTTACACGGTGGGAATACTGGATAGTCCCATGACGGTGGAACGCGGGGAGCTCAACTTCTTCCAGTTCCTCTGAATCTTCCCCTACGTCCGGTAGGTTTGGCATCCTGGACAGGGCGTCTGCGTTGGTATTGGAGCGTCCTGCCCGGTATTTGATTGTAAACTCATAGTTGGACAAGCGGGCCATCCATCTCTGCTCTAGGGCACCGAGTCTTGCAGTGTCCAGGTGTGTCAACGGGTTGTTATCCGTGCACACGGTGAACCGGGAAGAAGCGAGGTAGTGCTTAAAGCGTTCGGTGACTGCCCACACCACTGCCAGGAACTCTAGCTTAAATGAGCTGTAATTCTCAGGGTTTCTTTCGGTGGGTCGCAGTTTTCGGCTGGCGTAAGCAATTACCCGTTCTTTCCCCTGCTGGATCTGGGATAGTACGGCTCCTAGCCCGATATTACTGGCGTCGGTGTAGAGGATAAAGGGCTGGCTATAATCAGGGTACACCAGGATTTCATCCCCCGTGAGGGCCATCTTCAGCTGGCGGAAGGACTCTTCTTCCAACTTCTCCCATCTGAAGGGCGGCTTCTGGTTCTTGGCCTTCCTGGACTGGCCTATCAGGAGGTCCTGCATAGGAGCTGCCTTTTTGGTGAAACCGGGTATGAACCTTCGGTAGTAGCCTACCAACCCGAGGAACTGCCTCACTTCCTTTACGCTGGAGGGGCTTGGCCATTCCTTAATTGCGGTGATCTTATCACGGTCGGGAGCCACTCCGTCAGCACTCACCACGTGTCCCAGGTACTGCACCTTTGGCTTCAGGAGGTGACACTTGGAAGGTTTCACCTTTAGGCCATAACTTGCCAGAGCTTCAAACACTTCCGCCAGGTGCTTCAGGTGGTCCTCGTAGGTCTTGGAGTAGACGATGACATCGTCCAGGTATAACAGGACCGTCTCAAAGTTCCGGTGTCCCAGACAGCACTCCATCAATCGCTGGAAGGTTCCTGGTGCGTTGCAGAGTCCAAACGGCATGCAGGTAAACTCGCTAAGTCCCATTGGGGTGGTCAATGCGGTCTTCTCCCGATCCGCCTCTGCTACAGGAACCTGCCAGTACCCGCTAGTGAGATCCAAGGTGGAGAAGAAGTTAGCAGATTTTAAAGCAGCCAAAGACTCCTCTATTCTTGGTAAGGGGTACGCATCTTTGTGTGTGATACGGTTAATTTTCCGGTAATCTACACACATTCTCATGGTGTTGTCTTTCTTTTTGACCAAGACTAGTGGAGCTGCCCAGGGGCTACAGCTATCCCTGATTACCCCAGCCTCCTTCATGTCTCTAAGCATCCCCTTGGCGTGTTGGTAGTGTGCAGGGGGTACGGGCCGATACCTCTCTTTTATGGGAGGATGGTCTCCCGTGGGGATGTGGTGTTCTACCCCCTTGACTCGCCCGAAGTCTAACGGGTGTTTACTAAACACTCTCTCGTACTCTTGAACCACCCGGTAGACTCCCTGTTTCTGGTGGGAGGGAGTGGAGTCAGTACCCAAATGTAGTTGCTGACACCAATCCTCCATTATTTTCTCAGAGCCGTTACCTTCCTCCGGATGAGATGGAGGCAAGGGTTCCACAGACTGTATAGAATTTTGGTTGATAGTATATAATTTGGCTAGCGTAGCATACCGGGGCAGGTATACTTCCCTTTTCCCAATATTTATTATGCGAACGGGTACCCTCCCATGGCGTACATCAACTACCCCCCGGGCTGTCAAAATGGTGGGCCTACTGTCTGAGTAGACTGGCTCTACCATGGCCTGGTAATCTCTACCTCTCAGACCAATAGCTGCCCGGCACCAAATCATCATTTCACTTTTCGGGGGTATGGCAATAGGGAAAGGGTCACACATTCTTACGCTACCAATCTCACCGCCGGAGAGTTCCACTTGTTGCCGTCGCATCAGTGCCCGGATCTCTTTTTGGAGCACTCGCTGCTGGCCGGAGCTGGCGTTCTTGGCAACCTGCTGTAAAATGAAAATCACCTCTGCAAGACAATTTTCAATCACATTAGTTCCTAGAGTTATCTTTGGGTGACTGTCGCGCTTGTCAATGTCCACAATGATCAGTCCCTGTGCTGCCAGTTCGACTCTACCGATTTTAATGGTCACCTCTTTGAATCCGATCTGTGGCACGGGTTGACCATTGCTGGCGATGATACTCAAGTCGTCGTCAGGGTAGCGGGTTATATCCGAGTCATTCCAGTACTGCTTGAAGAGCACGTACGGGATGGTGGTGACCTGTGACCCGGTGTCCAGTAGGGCACTCATAGGAATGCCATCCAGTACCACAGGCAAGACTGGACGTCCTCCCACATATTTGTCGCGCCAGCTCGATGGGCCTGGTGATCTTTTTCCTGGGGGTTGGCCCTCTACCCCAGGTTGTGCCAGTTTAAAGGACAGTACCTTGCCATATGTCCGGGTTGATTGCAGCGGCGGCAGATGGGTTGTCCGTCCTCGTTGTATCGGTCGCTGGGTCTTCCTCTGGCCGGTGGGGTCCTCCTTGGTCGACGCCACGGGATGTCCTCCGGTCCGGATGCCAGCTGGATCTTCCCTGGAGTGGAAACCTGTAAAGACTGCACAGTTCGGGTTAGCGCAGCATCGCTTTTAGCTAGCTCTTGGACCTGATGGTGCAGGTCTGGAGCCGGGTCATTGTTCAAAGCCTGCGCATCAGCCCCCACAGGCCCTGCCGACAAGGGCGCCGCCTCCTGGTGATAAGTGATAGCTGGGCGCCTGTGGGTCACAACGCCACCCGGTGCCGGTTCTCGGAGCACCCGGATGGCTCTGTCCTTGAACTGTGCAAAGTCCAGATGAGGATCCTGTAAGGCTATGGCCCGCAACTGGGTTCGGTGGACATTGCAATATAGTCCCTCTATAAATTGTTCGGTCAACAGCCTGTCCTCGTTTCCCACGCTGTCGGGGTCGGTCTGCTTAATGGCTCTCAGGGCCTCTTGTAGGTTTAGTGCATAGTCCCTTATACTCTCATGTGCTCGCTGCTTGCACCCATAGAATTTAAGCTTAATCTCGGCTGAGGTGCGGGTATCAAAGGTGTCCCTCAGCCGGGTTAGTATCCCCGCGACAGTCCTCCTCCCAGGTGGCCAGGACTTTACATCCCTTTGGGCTGCCCCGGTTAGTTGGGCCACCAGGATGCTCACTTTTTGCTCTTCTGTGAGGGGGTACACCTGGAAGAGGCTATCCAGCTTTTCTCTAAAGTCATTCAGGGTATGTGACTCCCCTGAGTATTGGGGTAGCCAGGCTGCTACCGGGATATAGGGCATGGTAAAAGGCATGACTGCAGCAGCGCTGGCGCTGGCGGGGGTTGAGGCAGTGAAGCTCTCCTCCGTATCCGACATCTTCCTCCCCCCTAGTGGACCGTGGCCTACCTTGCGATGATCCTCTTCCGTAGGCCGCGGCTCCGCAGTGGATCGTCAGGGCTGAGGACCTTCTGTCGCGCTCCTGTGACGTCAGCGTCTGCTGGGCTCCTTCCAGGACCTTACGCGACGTCTGGACGTGAGGCGGGGCTTCAGTTCTCGCGCGCTTTTGGAGTCCACGCCCCTCTTCTTCCCGCGCGGCGTCTTCAAGATGGCGTCCAACGGCGGGAAAACTCCACGGAAGGCGGGAAAAAGGCTGAAAATGGCGCCGGATGGCGGGAATCTTCACCGATGGCGGGAAGAAGGCTGAAGATGGCGCCGGATGGCGGGAATCTTCGCCACAGGTAAGTTTAAAAGTCTCTTTTTTCAGGCACGCAGTACCCGGTGGTTGCGGGCACGGGATCCTGCCGACTACGCCAAAAGCTGACGTGCCCCTGGGCCTGTGCTGAGTAGCGTTGCGCACGCGGGAGCCTACCCGGAGCCGGATCTGATAGGGGTAGTAGTCTCGTGGCGGTGACCCGGTCCGTGCCCAGGGAGTCAAGCTGAGTGGCAGTATATTAGCAGTAGATGTAGGACGACTACGCCACCCGTTGAATGCAGCTATGGAGCTGCCGCTGCAGGGCAGACCGCTGAGGCCGGTGGAAGGATGGTGCAGCGTGGATGGTATAACCCCCAACGGGAGGGGTATGGCCTCAGGGCAGCCGATGTGGATGATGGGGGTAGCAGGAACCACTCAGAGACAATGCGGTGTAGTTCAGGGTCTTTACTGGTGACAAAGATAGACCCTCCCGGAGTACTGGCTAGCGGTCGGGGCCTGGTCAGTCCTTGAGCAGATGGGATTCCCCTTGGCCAGGCGGAGTTGTAGGCCTCCCCAACTAATTGTACTCTTCTGGCTTCCTTGCTAGAGGCGGGTAAAGGTAGCCCACGTCCCTGAGTGTACCGTGTGGTGCTCACCCGTATGGCCGGTGACTCGGGGCCTTCTAGTGGCTTCCGCTCCACGACGGCGGTGCTGGTCCCACGCGTGTGACCGTGCCTTCGGGTTTCTTGGCCAGAGGACCTGAAATCCCCTGCCGGGCGGTTTCTGCTGCTGGGTCTGGGTTAATCCCCACAGCCTCGGACTCCGGGTCCGGTGGTAACTCTTCAATCAGGGCGAGCTCTTCAGCTGCCAGCCCCTGATTCCTTTTTGCACTGCTCCCACTGAGCTCCTGATCTTTCTTTCCTAAGCTGCTCCTCTTCTTCTCTCTACTCTTCTCTACTCACTAACCCTGCCTCAGCCCCAGCTTTATATAGGGGAAGTTCTTCCCCTCCCAGGACTGGGCAGGAGGTGTGGCATGCATAGGATTCCTGACCAAGAGACCTCCCACCTGCTCTCAGACATAACATTGCTATTACTGTGGAGACCAGACCCCTGGGGTGCCACACACACATGCCGCACAAGCACCATGCACACACATTGTCACACAAGCACCATACACACACATTGCCCCACAAGCACCATACACACACAAGCACTATGCACACATGTCGCACAAGCCCCATGCACACACATCGTCACACAAACACCATGCATATACATCGTCACACAAGCACCATGCACACACATTGTCACACAAGCACCATGCACACACATCATCACACAAGCATAGCACAGATGAAAAAAGTGCAGTGTACACAAGTACTGGATAAACACAGCACAAACACATTCTAAACATGACACAAAAGTCATACTATTACTTACCTTATCCAGTCCAGTCTCCATGCCACCAAGATGTATCCAGAATTGGAGTAGTGGGTCCCAAATGTTAAGCCTCCGCCCCCTAAATGCCACTGAGCTCTGCCCCCAACACCGCTAAGCTCAGTCCCCAGGCCAACAAATTGCAAGCAGTTAAAACACCTTTCTTAACCTTTATGCCACACATGGGTCACCGTGCAGCTGCTCTGAGCCTGGAGACTCCTTACCGCTCACAGACAGAGAGTAGTCTGCAGAGTCTTCAGTATTAAACAGGTTGCACACAGCATGAGAAGAGGAGCCTGAGACTGAAGCAGCCGTAGCTCCGTCCTCACAGGATGTCCTGCTGCTAGCACCACACACCGGAGAAGGATGCTCTGCTGACAGCAGGAGCAGTCAGTGACTGAAGAGATCTCTCTCTCTGCAGGGGCCCACCGGTAACCCGCCAGGCCAGTCCGAGCCTGGATATGAGATAGATAGATAGATAAATATATGATGAAAAATACAGGAACAGCACCATACAAGCAAAAGTGGGAGCAAGGCATCCCAAACAACTATCCCGTTGTCATATAAAGATTATCACATCACACATAGAAAAGCTCGCAAAATCAATAGGCAACTCTGGCACACCAGCCTGACCAAAGAACTGAGGCAGGCTTCCATATTTGCGGAGATGGAAAAGATCCCACCCCAAAGAGCACTTCATCGCACTCAAACAGTCCCTCACTACATTCAAGTCCACACTCACTGCAGCAAAGCAAACATACTTCTCATATCCTCCCTGTCTCACAACCTTAAACAGCTATTCAATACTTTCAATTCTCTCCTATGTCCCCCAGTGCCTCCTCCCTCTCATCTCAGCTGAATACTTTGCCTCACTCTTCAAGCAGATAACACCAAAGAAAGCTTTGGCCTACAACTCCCACAGCCCCTCCTCATAACTACTCAGCCCTCCTCCTCCAAAACCAGCTTCTCCGCCATCAAGGAAGATCAACTCTCTGCTCTACTCTCAAGATCACATCTCACCACCTGTGCACTCGACCCGATCCCGTCCCGCCACACCCCAAACCTCACCACAGTCTTTTCCCCAACCCTAACCCATCTCTTTAACCTATCACTAACAACTGGTGTGTTACCATCATGCTTTAAACATGCCTCAATCATACCCATCCTCAAAAAGCCCTCCTTGACCCATCCTCTGTGTCTAGCTATCGCCCCATATCACTTCTCCCCTATGCCTCAAAACTAGTGGAACAACACATCCATCTTGAACTGTCCTCCCACCTCTCCTGCTCCCTCTTTGACCGCTTACAATCTGGCTTCCGACCGCATCACTCCACTACTGCCATGACTAAAGTCACCTATGACCTACTAACCACCAAATCCAAGCAACACTACTATGTCCTCCTCCTCCTGGACCTGTCCTCTACTTTTGACACAGTGGACCATTCCCTATTACTACAGATTCTCTCATATCTTGGCATCACAGACTTGGTCCTAGCTTGGATCTCGTCATACCTAACAGACCGGACATTCAGCGTCTCCTACTCACACACCACCTCCTTACCTTGCCCCCTATCTGTTGGTGTCCCGCAAGGTTCAGTCGTAGATTGTACAGATGAACGAGGCACCTTCAGGTATCTTGAAATTGTACCCAAGGATGAGCCAGACTTGTGCAAGTCTACAATTCTCTTCCTGATATCTTGGCTGATTTTTTTTATACTTTCCCATTATGCTACACAAAGAAGCAGTGTGTTTCAGGTGTGCATTAAAATACATACACAGGTATGTCTCTAACTCAGATGTTGCCAAAAAAATCTATCAGAAGCTTCCAAACACATGACATCACCATATGGGCAGTCCAGAATTGTTTAAAGGCATAGTAATCTTGGTGTATACAAACTTTTGACTTTGCAGTAAATAATAAAAATGCCTCAAAACATTTTCTCTCTCTCTCTCTCTCTCATTATTCTGGCATTTGGCAAATATTAAAAATTATGGTAATCCTAATTGACCTTAACCTGGGAAAGGTATATTCTGATTTCATGTCAGATATTGAGAAAACATGCATATGTGTCTTTTTATATAGTGTATATAAACTTCTGGTTTCAACTCTACCTCTTCTGACAAGCCTACCACCTACAGTAACCACCGGTCCACCATACCACTACGTGACCAGCTCTGCCCCCATCTACTGTATCCTCACCCATCTCTCCTCCTGTACCAGTCAGTGACTTCTATTGTCTAAGATTATTGTACTTGTTTTTATTATGGATACCCCTTTTCACATGTAAAGCGCAATGGAATAAATGGCGCTATAATAATAAAACATAATAATAAGTAAGAAAAGCAGGCAGCACTTCAAAAACTGTAAGTGAAAAAAGTGGACTTTATTAGCCCATCTGGTATGGCAGTAATCAGGCCTGTGTGTGGCTAGGGAAATTGAACCCAGCTTCCCAAAGATGTGATAAACCACAGTTACTTTATGTTTTAAGGAGGAAGGGGCAGGGTCAGCGTCAGCACCTGGTGTACCCGGGCAAGTGCCGGGGCCCTGGACCATCACAGGGGCCCACTCGCTGTCAGGACCCGGGCCACTTACCCGGCATCTATGCAGCCAGGACCGCTGGCGCTACAGCTTGATTGCCGGCAGTGTCTGGTAGTAATGACACAGCAAGCACGGGACTGCACCTTTAATTTTGCTTGTGTGTCGCCCCTGCCATGTCATTACTACGAGATACTGACGTACAGTGCAATGCGCGCCGCCATGTCTGAAGTACCGGCAACCAAACACTGCCGGAGGTCCTGCGCAGATGTAGGGGAGTGGCCTGGGCCCTGATGGCGAGTGGGCCCCCCTGATGGTCCAGGGCCATGTCTGTGACACATGCCGGCGGCTCTGCACAGTCACATGGCAGAGGAGCTGGACTGGAGACAGGACCGGGGGAAGGTGACCGAGCTTCCCCAATCATAGTAACATAGTTTTTAAGGTTGAAGGAAGACTAAGTCCATCTAGTTCAACCCATAGCCTAACATGTTGATCCAGAGGAAGGCAAAAAAAAAAACATGTGGCAAACACTAAGCTCCACATTGGGGAAAAAAATTCCTTCCCGACTCCATACGACAGACTAGTTCCCTGGATCAACGCCCTATCAAGGAATCTAGTATATATATCCTGTAATATTATACTTTTCAAGAAAGGCATCCATGCCCTTCTTAAATTTTAATAGTGAATCATTCATTACAACATCATGTGGCAGAGAGTTCCATAGTCTCACTGCTCTTACAGTAAAGAATCCCCATCTGTCATTATGATTAAACCTTCTTTCCTCCAGACGTAGAAGATGCCCCTTTGTCCCTGTCTCTGGCCTCAGAGTAAAAAGATCAGTAGACAGGTCTTTGTACTGTCCCCTCATATACTTGTACATAGTAATAAGATCACCCCTAAGCCTTCTTTTTTCCAAAGTAAATAACCCCAAGTGTAATAACCTGTCTTGGTATTGCAGACCCCCCAGTCCTCTAATAACCTTAGTCGCTCTTCTCTGCACACTCTCTAGTTCAGCTATGTCTTTCTTATACACCGGAGACCAGAACTGTACACAGTATTCTAAGTGCGGTCGCACTAATGACTTGTATAGAAGTAAAATTATGTTCTCCTCATGAGCATCTATGCCTCTTTTAATGCATCCCATTATTTTATTTGCCTTTGCAGCAGCTGCCTGACACTGGTCACTAAACGTGAGCTTGTCGTCCACCAATACACCCAGGTCTTTTTCAGTTACAGTTTTGCCCAGTGTTTTACAATTAAGCATATAATTATACATTTTATTTCCTCTGCCCAAGTGCATTACCTTACATTTATCCCCATTAAAGCTCATTTGCCATTTATCAGCCCAAGCTACTAGTTTACATAGATCCTCCTGTAATATAAAATTGTCCTCCTCTGTATTGATTACCCTGCAAAGTTTAGTGTCATCTGCAAATATTGAAATATTACTCTGTATGCCCCCTACAAGGTCATTAATAAATATGTTAAAAAGAAGGGGGCCCAATACTGACCCCTGGGGTACCCCACTGTTAACTGAGACCCAGTCTGAGTGTTTTCCATTAATAACCACCCTTTGTTTCCTATCACTGAGCCAATTATTAACCCATATACATATATTTCCCCCTATCCCCATTGTTCTCATTTTATGTATCAACCTTATGTGTGGAACCGTATCAAAAGCTTTTGAAAAGTCCATATACACGACATCCACTGCATTTCCTTGGTCCAGTCCAGAACTTGCCTCCTCATAAAAACTGATCAGATTAGTTTGACAGGAACAGTCCCTCGTAAACCCATGTTGATATTGGGTCATGAGGTTATTCTTCTTCAGATACTCTATCATAGCATCTCTTAGGAAACCCTCCAGGATTTTACCCACAGTAGAGGTTAAGCTTACTGGCCTATAATTTCCAAGTTCAGTTTTTGTCCCCTTTTTGAATATTGGCACCACATTTGCTATACGCCAGTCGTGTGGTACAGACCCTGTTATTATGGAATCTTTAAAGATTAAAAATAATGGTCTATCTATGACGTTACTTAATTCCTGCAGTACTCGCGGGTGTATCCCATCCGGGCCCGGGGAGTTGTCAACTTTAGTGATTTTTAGACGCTGCCGTACTTCCTGCTGGAAGTGACATCGAATGGAGAATTTTTGTTATCACTAATCATGTTTTCTGTCATGCGATTTTCTTGTGTAAATACAGTTGAAAAAAAATCATTTAGCATATTGGCTTTTTCCTCATCCTCATCCACCATTTCACCCAGACTATTTTTAAGGGGGCCAACACTATAATTTTTTAGTTTTTTACTATTTATGTAGTTAACCCCTTAATAACATCTGACGTACTAATACGCGTCTGTGCCCTGGGACTTAAGAGCCAGACCCTTATTAGTACGTCATCGCGATCGCTCGCGCACACAGGCTGTGCGGGCGCGATCGCCGCCGGGTGTCAGCTGATTGTCACAGCTGACACCCGGTACTATGTGCAGGGAGCGGTCCTGGTGTTGCCATGACGACCCGATGTCGTCATGTCAACATCCGGGTCACCAGACAGCAGGAAGATTGTTTGGACATGCGCAGTGCATCTCCAAACAATCTTCTCACTGTGCAGCGCTGATAGCCTGTATGACACAGGGATGGTGCTGCATTCCTGTGCCATGCAGGCGATCAGAGAAAAAAAAGTGAAAGTCCCATAGTGGGACAAAGTAATAAAGTATAAAAACTGTCAGTAAGTAAAAAAAAAAAATAATAAAAATAAAAAATAAAATAAAATAATCCACCAAAAATAAAAATATAATGTACCCATCAATAAATATTATTATAAAAAAAAACAATAAAAGTACACATATTTGGTATCGCCGCGTCCGGAACAACCTGACGTATAAAACTGTCCCACTAGTTAACCCCTTCAGTGAACACGGTAAAAAAAACGAAGCAAAAAACAATGCTTTATCACCATACCGCCAAATAAAAAATGGAATAACACGCGATCAAAAAGACGAATATAAATAAAAATGATACCGCTGAAAACGTCACCTCGTCCCGCAAAAAACAAGCTGACATACAGCTCCATCAGCCAAAAAATAAAAAAGTTATAGCTCTCAGAATAAAGCTATGCTGAAAAATTTATTTTTCTATAAAATTGCTTTTATTATGTAAAAGTGCAAAACATAGAAAAACGATATAAATGTGGTACCGCTGTAAACGTACTGACCCGAAGAATAAAGCTGCCTTATCACTTTTACCACACGCGGAACAGAATAAAAAAAAAAAAAAAAACAATTCCTGAATTGTTGGTTTTTGTTTATTCTGCCTCCCAAAAATCGGAATAGAAAGCGATCAAAAAATGTCACGTGCCTGAAAATGGCACCAATAACAACGTCAACTCATCCCGCAAAAAACGAGCCATCACATGACTGTCTGCCAAAATCTGGAAAAATTATAGCTCTCAAAATATGGCGATGCAAAAACTAGATTTTACAAAAAATGCGTCTTTTTGTGTGTGACAGCTGTCAGTCATAAAAACCCCATATGATTCTGGTATTGCTGTAATCACACCGACCCGAAGAATAAAGTCGTCTAATCACTTATACCGCACGAGGAACGGCATCAAAAATAAACTCTTGGGTTAGGATTGGGCTAGGGTTAGGGCTGGGTTTGGGGTTAGGGTTGTGCTAGGGTTAGGGTTGTGCTAGGGTTAGGGATGTGATAGGGTTAGGGTTGTGCTAGGGTTAGGGTTGTGCTACGGTTAGGGTTGTGCTACGGTTAGGGTTGTGCTACGGTTAGGGCTGGGGTTGGGGTTAGGGTTGGGGTTAGGGTTGTGATGGGGTTGGGATTTTTTTCAAAAGTAAGAAAAAAGATGACGATATGGCGACTAGTGTTGAGCGCAAGTGCTTGCTACTTGAGTTTGCATCGGGTGCTCTGGTATGCATTGAGTATCGTGGGTATTTGAGTGACATGCTCGAGTCTCTGCCCCATATGCTTCGCGGCCAAAAAAACTTTACGGGGATTGCCTGCCATGCACGAGCGATCCCCGCATGGTTTTTTTTGGGTGTCTAATAACCGTGAAACATGCGGAGCAGGGACTCGAGCATGTCACTCGAGCACACGCTGTATATGGTGCATACCTGAGTACCCGATGCAAACTCAAGTAGCGAGCACTTGCGCTCAAGACTAATGACAACTTATTCAATATGATGACCTAATGTAAACAAATTCTGTGTCGTACCTCTGGGTTCAAAATGTTCACTATACTCCTTAATAAAATCCTTGAGGGGTATAGTTTCCAAAATGGGGTCACCTGTGGGGGAGCTCCACTGTTTAGGCACATCACGGGCTCTCCAAACGCGACAAGGTGTCCGCTAACAAATTGAATGGAAAATCGGCTCAAATTGTTAGCGGACGCCATGTTGCGTTTGGAGAGCGACTGCGTGCACAAACATTGGAGCTCCCCCACAAGTGACCCCATTTTGGAAACTAGACCCCCAAAGGCACCTATCTAGATGCATAGTGAGCACTTGGAACCCCCAGGTGTTTCACAAATTGATTCACAAATATGAAAAAGTTTTTTTTTTTCACTTTTTCATTTTTACGAATCAATTTGTGAAGCACCTGGGGGTTCCAAGTGCTCACTATGCATCTAGATAGGTGCCTTGGGGTCAGGGCCGGCGTCAGCACCCGGCGCACCCGGGCAAATGCCGGGGCCCTGAGCAGGCAGAGGGGCCCACTGGCGGTCACGCACCCCGCTGGGCTATGGGCGCAGGAGAGCGGTGTCAGCGCCCGCCCTTCTCCGCCGCTTGCTCAGGGCCCCGGCAGCCGGATACTTACCTCTCCCCGTGCCTCCGCAGATCAGCTGTCTTCCTGCTCTGCGCTCCCTGTGACGTCTCAGGTCAGAGGGCGCGGTGACGTCTTTACACCGCGCCCTCCCCTGAGCCGTCACAGGGAGCGCTGAGCGGGAAGACGCCGACAACGCTGGAGTTCGGACCCGAGCAGCGGGCAGCAGGTAGCAGGTGAGGAGAAGGGCAGTGAGTATTTGATTTTTTTTTTTAATGTATGGAGGCATGGGCCAGTATAAAGAGAAGGGGGGGTGGCATCCTCCATGGAGCATTATAAAGAGAGGGGGGGACATCCTGCATGGGGCATTATAAGGTGGGGAACAGCCTGCATGGGGAATTATAAGGGGGGGGGGCAGCCTGCATAGTGCATTATGTGGGGGGGAACAGCCTGCATGGAGCATTATAAGGGGGGGCAGCCTGTATGGGGCATTATGTAGGGGGTAATAGCCTGCATGGAGCATTAAAAGGGGGGGGCTGTATGGGGCATTATGTGGGGGTTAACAGCCTGCATGGAGCATTATAAGGGGGGGACAGCCTGTATGGGGCATTATGTGGGGGGTAACAGCCTGCATGCAGCATTATATGGGGGCCAGTATCCTGTATGGAGCGTTATAAGGGGACCGGTATCCTGTATGGAGCGTTATATGGGGGCCAGTATCCTGTATGGAGTTTTATAAGGGGACCGGTATCCTGTATGTAGTGTTATATGGGGGCCAGTATCCTGTATGGAGCTTTATAAGGGGACCAGTATCCTGTATGGAGCGTTATATGGGGGCCAGTATTCTGTATGGAGCCTTATATGGGGGCCAGTATTCCGTATGGAGCCTTATATGGGGGCCAGTATTCCGTATGGGGCCTTATATGGGGGCCAGTATTCCGTATGGGGCCTTATATGGGGGTCAGTATTCCGCATGGAGCCTTATATGGGGGCCAGTATTCCATATGGGGCCTTATATGGGGGCCAGTATTCCGTATGGAGCCTTATATGGGGGTCAGTATTCCGCATGGAGCCTTATATGGGGGCCAGTATTCCGTATGGAGCCTTATATGGGGGCCAGTATTCCGTATGGAGCCTTATATGGGGGTCAGTATTCCGCATGGAGCCTTATATGGGGGCCAGTATTCCGTATGGGGCCTTATATGGGGGCCAGAATTCCTTATGGGGGCCAGTATTCCGTATGGGGGCCAGTATTCCATATGAAGCGTTATATGGGGGCCAGTATTCCGTATGGAGCCTTATATGGGGGCCAGTATTCTGTGTGGAGCGATTCGCCGGATTCTGAGCTATTGTGGAATTTACAGTAGATATCACTCATGTAATGTAAGAAGTGAAATCTTTGCATTGTACTATATATATATATATATATATATATATATATAATTTCTCTGCGGTATCTGCGCATCATGAATCGTGGTATGTGTTAAAGGGGCCACTGAGACTCTTTCGCCCGGGGCCCAGAAAAACCTGGAGCCGGCCCTGCTTGGGGTGTCTAGTTTCCAAAATGGGGTCACTTGTGGGGGAGCTCCAATGTTTGGGCACACAGGGGCTCTCCAAACGCAACATGATGTCCGCTAACAATTTGGGCCGACAATTTGCTAGCGGATACCATGTTGCATTTGGAGAGTCCCTGTGTGCCCAAACATTGGAGCTCCCCCACAAGTGACCCCATTTTGGAAACTAGACCCCCCAAGGCACCTATCTAGATGCATAGTGAGCACTTGGAACCCCCAGGTGTTTCACAAATTGATTCATAAATATGAAAAAGTGTTTTTTTTTTCACTTTTTCATTTTTACGAATCAATTTGTGAAGCACCTGGGGGTTCCAAGTGCTCACTATGCATCTAGATAGGTGCCTTGGGGTGTCTAGTTTCCAAAATGGGGTCACTTGTGGGGGAGCTCCAAAGTTTGGGCACACAGGGGCTCTCCAAACGCGACATGGTGTCCGCTAGCAAATTGAATGGAAAATCGGCTCAAATTGTTAGCGGACGCCATGTTGCGTTTGGAGAGCTACTGCGTGCACAAACATTGGAGCTCCCCCACAAATGACCCCATTTTGGAAACTAGACCCCCCAAGGCACCTATCTAGATGCATAGTGAGCACTTGGAACCCCCAGGTGCTTCACAAATTGATTCGTAAAAATGAAAAAGTGAAAAAAAAACACTTTTTCATATTTATGAATCAATTTGTGAAACACCTGGGGGTTCCAAGTGCTCACTATGCATCTAGATAGGAGCCTTGGGGGGTCTAGTTTCCAAAATGGGGTCACTTGTGGGGGAGCTCCAAAGTTTGGGCACACAGGGACTCTCCAAATGCAACATGGTGTCCGCTAACAACTTGAGCCGATTTTCCATTCAATTTGTTAGCGGATACCATGTTGCATTTGGAGAGTCCCTGTGTGCCCAAACATTGGAGCTCTCCCACAAGTGACCCCATTTTGGAAACTAGACCCCCCAAGGCACCTATCTAGAATCATAGTGAGCACTTGGAACCCCCAGGTGCTTCACAAATTGATTCATAAAAATGAAAAAGTGTTTTTTTTTTCACTTTTTCATTTTTACGAATCAATTTGTGAAGCACCTTGGGGTTCCAAGTGCTTACTATGCATCTAGATAGGTGCCTTGGGGGGTCTAGTTTCCAAAATGGGGTCACTTGTGGGGGAGCTCCAATGTTTCGGCACACAGGGGCTCTCCAAACACAACATGGCGTCCGCTAATTATTCAAGCAAATTTTACAATCAAAAAGTCAAATGGCGCTCCTTCCCTTCCGAGCCCTGCCGTGCGCCCAAACAGTGTTTTTTCCCCACATATTGGGTATCTGCGTGCCCAGGGGAAATTGCACAACAAATTTTGGGGTCCATTTTTTCTTGTTACCTCTGTAAAAATAAAAAAAATTGGGTCTAAAGTAACATTTTTGTGAAAAAAGTTAAATGTTCATTTTTTTCTACCACATTCAAAAAATTCCTGTGAAGCACCTGAAGGGTTAATAAAGTTCTTGAATGTGGTTTTGAGCACCTTGAGGGGTGCAGTTTTTAGAATGGTGTCACTTTTGGGTAATTTCTCTCATAAAGACCTCTCAAAGTGACTTCAAATGTGATGTGGTCCCTAAAAAATGGTTTTGTAAATTTTGTTGGAAAAATGAGAAATCGCTGGTCAACTTTTAACCCTTATAGCTCCCTAACAAAAAAAAATTTTGATTACAAAATTGTGCTGATGTAAAGTGGACATGTGGGAAATGTTATTTATTAACTCTTTTGTGTGACATATCTCTCTGATTTAAGGGCATAAAAATTCAAATTTTGAAAATTGCAAAATTTTCAAAATTTTCGCCAAATTTCCATTTTTTTCACAAATAAACACAAGTGACATCGAAGAAATTTTACCACAATCATGAAGTACAATATGTCACGAAAAAAACAGTCTCAGAATCAGGGGGATCCGTTGAAGCGTTCCAGAGTAATTACCTCATAAAGTGACAGTGGTCAGAATTGTAAAAATTGGCCTGGTCATTAACGTGCAAACCACCCTCGGGGCTTAAGGGGTTAAAGAATATTTTGGGGTTATTTTTTCTTTCTCTGGCAATGATTCTCTCTGCCTCAATCTTTGCTGCCATGATTTGTTTTTTACAGAATTTATTTAATTTTCTATATTTATTTAATGCCTCATCACTACCTACTTGCTTTAGTTCTCTAAATGCTTTCTTTTTGTCACTTATTGCGCCCCTTACAGCTCTGTTTAGCTATAGTGGTTTCCTCCTATTTCTAGCATGTTTATTCCCATAGGGTATATATTGTGCACAGGTCCTATTCAGGATGCTAATAAATGTCTCCCATTTGCTTTGTGTAGCTTTATGTCTCAGGATATCGTCCCAGTTTATTGCACTAAGATCATCTCTCAACCGTTGGAAATTTGCCTCTACTACACATCTTATTAAAGGTTACATGAAAACGTATTATTTTGTGATCACTATTACCCAAGTGACCCTCAACTCGTATATTTGATATGCGGTCTGGCCTATTGGTTAATATTAGGTCTAGCAGTGCCCCCCTTCTTGTTGGGTCCTGAACCAGTTGTGAAAGGTAATTGTCTCTCATAGTTGTCAAAAACCTATTACTTTTGCTTGAACTACAGGTTTCTGTCCCCCAATGTATTTCAGGGTAGTTGAAGTCCCCCATAATAATGACTTCTCCTTGAGTCGCTGCTTCATCTATTTGCTTTACGAGGATATTCTCCGCTGCTTCCATTATTTTTGGAGACTTATAACAAACTCCTTGCAGTAATTTATTATTTTTTCCCCCTCCCCTTATCCCCACCCACAGGGACTCTACATTTCCATTAGATTCACATATATCCTCCTGCAAGATGAGTATTAAGGATGATTTTACATATAATCACCCCCCCCCTCGCTTGTTTGTTCGGTCATTTCTGAACAGACTATAGCCCTGTAAATTAACTGCCCAGTCATGGCTCTCGTCCAGCCACGTCTCAGATATCTCTACCATGTCATAATTATTTTCCAACAAAATTAATTCTAATTCTTCCATTTTGTTGGTGAGGCTTCTGGCATTAGTGTACATGCATTTTATGTATCTCTCTGTACCTCTATTCCTTCTTACTTTATTGACTGTTCTAACCCCACCCCCAATTTCTTTATTTTTGCCCAGGTCACTATCTGCACTATCTTCCCCACCTATAAAATGAATACCCTCCCCACCCCAATCCCTAGTTTAAACACTCCTCCAACCTTCTAGCCATTTTCTCCCCCAGCAGAGCTGCACCCTCCCCATTGAGATGCAGCCGGTCCCTAGCGTAGAGTCTGTAGCCAACTGAGAAGTCGGCCCAGTTCTCCAGGAACCCAAATCCCTCCTTCCTACTCCAGTTCTTGAGCCACTTATTTATCTCCCTAATCTCCCGTTGCCTCTCTGGCGTGGCACGTGGTACAGGTAGTATTTAAGAGAATACCACCTTGTAGGTCCTTGCTTTCAGCTTGCAGCCTAATTCCCTGAAATCATCTTTAAGGACCTTCCACCTACCTCTAACTTTGTAATTTGTGCCAATGTGCATCATGACCGCTGGGTCCTCACCAGCCCCTCCCAGTAATCTGTCAACCCGATCAGCGATGTGCCGGACTCGAGCGCCAGGTAGGCAGCACACTGTTCGACGATCCCTGTCTTTGTGACAGATTGCCCTCTCTGTTCCCCTAATAATTGAGTCCCCCACTACCGGCACCTGCCTGGCCTGCCCTGCTCTCCTATTTCCCTCCTTACTGGAGCTGACACTCCTCCGGCTTTCAGGGGACATGCCTTGCTACAGCAGTGCTACCCCTGTACCGTCACCCCACTCATCTGACAACTTTGCAAACTTATTGGGGTGTGCCAGATCAGGACTAGCCTCCCTGGCACTCTTCCCTCTACCCCCCCTTCTGTCACCCAGCTAGCGGCCTCACTGTCCTGCAGCTCCCTACTACCACCCTCCCCCACATCTACCCCAGTGAGCAGCTGCTCAGTGAGCAGCAGACTCCTTTCCATATTGTCAATGGATCTCAGTGTTGCTAGCTACTCATTTAGATCCAGTATCTGGGCTTCCAAATGCACAACGTGCACACATCTCGCGCAGCAGTATGCAACCCCGACCAGCTGTTCAAGGATTGCATACATGTGGCAAGATGTACACTGGATAGCATTGCCAATAACGGAGCTCATTTCCTAATGGGGATTGTACTAGACAGAACGTTAAGTAAAAAGAAATTTAAAGAATTAATAAAATACAGACAGCAATTCAGTCCAAATTCCTCCCTTCCAAACTCCCTGAATCCAAAGTCACTGAATCACAAGTCACACACTTACTTTCGTTTGCACTTACGCTCCGGTCACACTCAGCTCGTTCACACTTGCTAAGGAAGAAGATTTAAAGAGGTTTTTTTTTTCCCCTTTTGCAGCAATGCACCCTACAGCTCAAGGAACTTCCAAAGGACTGGATGACCCAACCAGCTGCCCCTTATAAACCCTTAATTATGATCCCTCCCCCTTAATTAACCCCTTGTGAGTATAGCTACACCTCAGTATTTTAGTGCAATGTAGTTAACCCTTAAATACACAGGTAGTAAACTAAAACTGTAAAACTGTAGTGAGAAAATAGGTTTTAAAAAGCCTAATAAAAATCCCCATATTAAAAATATTTCTAATGTGTGTGTGTGTGTGTGCGCATGTATGATGTAAATGTGTGTGTATAACTGTGTATATATATATGTCTGTTTTATATGTGTTTTTAAGAATTTGTGTTCAAATATGTATGTATGTGTACGTATTTGTGTATGCGTGTTGTATGTGCGCATATCTGTGTACCATGCGCGTGTGTGTATGTCTGCGTACCATGTGCATGTCTGCGTACTGTGTGTGCGTGCGTGTCTGCATACTGTGCGTGCATGTCTGCGTACTGTGTGTGTGCATGTCTGCGTACTGTGTGTGCCTGCATGTCTCCATACTGTGTGCATGTGTGCGTACTCTGTGTTTATGTCTGCCTACTGTGTGTGCATGTCTGCCTACTGTGTGTGCGTGCATGTTTGCATATGTGAAGGATGAGGGGACAGCCTGGGCCCTGTGTTGTATACCTATATTTCACCGTCGTATCTGTGCATCATGAATCCTGTATGTGTTAAAGGGGCTGTAGTGCGGCAGTGTTCACACTGTGCGATAATGAGGCAGTGACCCAAGTAGAGTTCAACTTAAACGTCTTTATTTTTCCAAAACTCACAAATTAAAGGCAAACGGTACCCTCCGATTCACAGCCAGATCGTCAAAGAACAGTCTGTTTCCAAACTGCGTGTCGCTCGGAGGTGCGTCAGAAGCTTTGCCTTCTTGGGCTCTGTGTTCAGGTCACACAGGCGAGTATTGCAAGGCCTCCTGCTCTGCAGCTTGTAAGCACTAAACTGACACACTCAAACCTTTGCTGCAGGTTTTTAAATCAAAACTGTGGACATGAGCCACATGCAAGACCCGGGCTGGAGGGAGTGGACCGCTCCACTGCCATCCTGTAGTCCACTCAAAGAATAAAAGCCCATGCCTGGTTTTACTAAATCTGCCTTGGTCAAATAGCTTGGCCAAGTGCAAACTTACTTTTATTCTGCACTGCAACCACAGCTATGTCTGTGATTGTAATGCACTCCAGCGGGTTCAATATGCTTCTATGTGCATTCTGGGGGATACATACCGTCCCTTGCATATAATTTGTAGCATCCAGCTGGGCAGAGACGCCGTTCCCCTCACCGCCGCGGTCCAGGTCTGGCGTCCTCCCGCTCCCCTGCTGCTGTGGCACGCTCTGCGCGCAGCTTCCCAGGCTCTGTGCTTAGGGCGCGCGCGTGCTCCCTCCCTCTTAAAGGGGCCGCGCGTGCCGTCCTATAGAGTCCCCGACCAATGGCCGGAGGACTTCCCCTATATTAGGCACCTCCTCCAATATGGAGGTGCCTGTGTAAGGTTGCTGTTCCATGTGCTAAACACTTGCTCCAGTCCTCAGGTCCCGCTGCCTGTCAGTACTGCCTGCCAGTCCTCTGTCAGTCTAGCCCGCCAGCCTGTCTAACAGTTCTGTTCTCCAGTCTGTTTACAGTTGTGCCCGCCAGTCTGCTTACCTGGAGCACCTGCCTGTTACCTTCCGTGCCCGCCTGCTCGCCGACCTGGAGCACCTGCCTGTTACCTGTCGTGCCCGCCAGCCAGTCTACCCGAAGCGCCTGCCAGTTACCTGCCATGCCCGCCTGCTTGCCTAACCGGAGCATCCGTCTGGCTATCTGCCGAACCAGCCTGCTTATCTACCCGGTCCACCCGTCAGCCTTTCTGCCGTTCTCATCCGCTGTACCGGTCAGTTCCTGCCATCTGACCCGTGGGAGTCACCTGCTCTCACACAAGGTCGGTCCCAGAGTGGCACCTGGTCCACCAGCCCTGGTCCACTAAGCCGCCGTGTGACCTTGGTCGGGCCGTGTAGGCACTTAGTTACGCCCCTCTGGTCCCTCCTTGCACCGAAGCACAGAGGTTCCACCACCTGGACCCTTCACTGCCTCACAGGGCCCACTGAGACTCTTTCACTCGGGGCCCACGAAAACCTGGAGCCGGCCCTGGGAAGGGGCAATCACTTTTCACACAAAGCAATTTAGATTTCTTTTTCCCTTAATAATAAAGACCTTCATTTAAAAACTGCATTTTGTATTTACTTGTGTTATATTTGTCTAATATTTATATTAGCTTTGTGATCTGAAACATTTAAATGTGACAAACATGCAAAAGAATAAGAAATCAGGAAGGAGGCAAACACTTTTTCACACCACTGTAGATGTGTGATAGGATAGATATAGATAGATATGTGATAGGATAGATATAGATAGATAGATAGAATGATACATAGATAGATACAGTGGTGTGAAAAAGTGTTTGACACTGCTCTCTGCGGTACCTGAGCCTGAAGCCGTTCCGGCGGCACCTGAACCCTGACACCACTCCCTGCGGTACCTTAGCCTGAAGCCACACCGGTGACTCCTGAACCCTGACACCACTTCCTGTGGTCCCTGAGCCTGACACTGCTTCCTGCTGTCCCTGAGCCTGACAATGTTCCCTGTAGTACCTAAACCTGACACCGCTCCCTGCGGTACCTGAACCTTGAAGCCGCACTGGCGGTACCTGAACCCTGAATCCACACCAGCAGTACCTGAATCCTGAATCTGAACTCACGGTACCTGAATCCTGAAGTCACACCCATGGTACCTAAACCCTGAAGCTGCACCCACGGTACCGGAATTCTGAAGCCGCACCCGCGGTACCTGAACCATGTAACCGTTCTGACGGTACTTGAACCAGCACCAGGGTCTCTTCACGTTAGCGTTCCAGAGTCCGTACTGTTGGAGCCTGTTCCAGTATCCGAATCCAGCCCTGCCTGTGTATGTGTGTCAGTATCCATTCTGCCTGATGACCTAGAACCTGAGTTGTCTGAACAGAGTCCAAATTCAGCCCTGCCTGTGACTCCATGTCAGTAACCGTTCTGCCTGATTACCCATAACCTGTGTTGTCTGAACACAGTCTGAATCCAGTCCTGCCTGTGGCTCCGTGTCAGTATCTGTTCTGCCTGCTGATCCAGAACCCGTGTTTTCTGAACAGTGTCCGAGTCCTGTCCTGCTATTTTCTCTGAGCCCATGTATGTGTGAGCGAACAGCAGCTGCGGTACTGGGGACAGCCTAGGAGTGGTACCTGGCAGCTACCTGCAGCTCAGGTCTAACTCCACCATCAGGAGCTCTACCGAAAACCAGGTAGCTGCTTAGCTACGCCCCTCCTAGGTAAGCCCAGATAGTGACACAGTGGGTCCACGATCAACGCGTGCGTTACAAAATGTATTAAGCAATTTCTCATGAACATGGTAGTATCCCATATGTGGTCAAAAACTGCTGTTTGGGTGCATGACAGGGAAGTGAAGAAGCGCTGTTTAGTGGGAACAGATTGAAGACACAATGTCTAATTTGTAGACCCCCTGAAATACCAAAACATCAGAAACCCCCCACAAATTACCCCATTTTGGAAACTAAACCCCTTGATGAATTCATTTAGGGGTGTGTTGAGAATTTTGAACCCACAGGTGCTTCACAGAACTTTATAACATTTGGGTGTGCTAAAAAATTAAAGAGGTTGTCCGAGACTATTGATTTGAATAGTTGGTGAGATGAGTAGTATCCGGCTATGGCCACTATTCCGTCAATGGAGCTGTGCTGTGCAGCTCCATAACTGAGCAGTTCCAGCCGCCGCTGACACCAAGAACAGCTGATCCGAGGGGGTGCATTTGAAGAGCCCCTGAGATGCCTAAAAAGCAAAATCACTGTCAAGTGACCCCATTTGGCTAATTAAACTCCATAAGGAATTCATCTATGTGTGTGGTGACCCAAAAAATACAACACAAAATTTTATAATATTGGGCTGTGAAAATGAAAAACGTAGGGGTTTTTATGCTAAAATTTTACTTTGGCCTCAAAGTTTTAATTCACACAAGGGGTAATAAGAGAAAAAGGACAGGACAATTTGTTTTACTATTTTTACTGAACGAGGCAGTACCCCATATGTGGCTGCTAACTGCTGTTTGCGTACACTACAGAAATCGACTGGGAAGGAGCGCTTAGTGGGTCCATTTTTATAGATTGTGGGCTCCTTAGAATTCATCTAAGGGTATAGTGAGTATTTTGAACCCACAGATGTCTTTCAAAAATGTATAACATTGGAATGTGGAAATATAACATTTTAGAAGTAAAACTTTAATTTTTTTATTAGTTGCAAATTTATCAGTTACACAAGGGTTAATGGATAAAAATGGACGTCACAATTTATTTAGCAATTTCTCATGAATGTGGTGATGTCCCATATGTCCTCAGACATACTGCTTGGCCACACGACAGGGTTGAGCAGGAAGGAGCGCTATTAGTTTATTGAAGCACAGATTTTGCTGGAATAATTGAGGGGCGACATTTGCGGAGCTCCAAAGGTGCCAGAACATAAAAAAAAGAGACCCCATTCTAGAAATGCACCTCTCAATGAATTCATCTATGTCTGAATGGCTATTTTGACCCAAGAGGTGTTGTAACATCCATGCCATGCTTTTTCTGGAGAACTGCAAATATGCCAGCTTATTGACTCTACATTGTACCCAGCTTGTGCTTCTGGAGCCACGTATAAAGGTGGAAAAGATGGTGTAACATCCCTCTGAAGACCCCTGTTGTTTTAAATGTACTGTATTGTATGTGTTATCCTCCTAGAGGCTGCAGTTCCTTCTAGTCAGGGGTGTCGGGTTAACTGTAGGGCTGGCCCATAGTTGCTGAGGAGTAATAGGGATCTATATGTTAGTTCCTGGGAGTTCTTGGGAGTTAGTGAGTTGTTAGTGAGCAAGAGAGAACAACTTCAGAGGAAGGCTATCATCATTGAGTGTGTTTGTGAGAAGAGACAAGAAAAGGGAAGCACGTTTCAGCAAAAGATCTTCAGTGGCGGCAGTTCCCCATAGCAGGTAAGTTTGGGGCACTTAAGTACTGGAAAAGCTAAAGATACCAGTGGTGTTAGCAGACCTGGAGACCAGCCATGAAGGAAGGTAGGGTCAGCCAGGCTGGGGCACAGCAGTAAGGTGGTAGCTAGTGAGAGCTCCCTTACACTGTTTCACAAGAGTGCAGGGACCCTTAAGTGCAGGTTGGGCACAGTGGTCACAGCGAAACACATTGACCAGTGTGGCCCTGTACCACGAAGATGGAGTTACTTAGTTTGTCCTGTTGTTCATCTGCAACGTTCACCACAAGTATTGTTCCGCTGTCCAGAATCAATAAGAATGTGCCTCTGTATTGTGCATACCCTCTGTCATACAGTTTATTGTCAATAAAAAGGACTTTAATTTTTACAGATTTGTCTGCTTTTCTCATCGTGGGTTTAAAGAGGTCCGGCGCCGCACAAATTGTGGCAGAACTGAAACTAAAATTGTCCACAACAGTAATACAATCACACACACCTAGTCAGGACCTCCGTTTTATGTAGCGTGCTGGGGCATGGAAGATGAGTACCTCGCCCACGACTACCGCCTTGTGCCATGTTTCCATGTTTCACACGCACCCCGTAAATTGTTAATTGGGCTCTCCCCACTACAGTAATGCAAAACATGTGGCCCCTTACTGTGGTTTAGGCACAATGAAGCTCAGAAGTAGGGGGGCTTTTGGATTTGTGAGCACAGATTTTACTGGATTTTATTTAAGGGGGCGGGAGCCATGTCACTTTTCCAATGCTTTGTTCTACCAGTAACATGGGAACTCCTGTATTTCCAGTGACTCGTGATGGAGTGGGGGCTGGTTTTGTGTTGGATAAGTTAGGGTTTTATTGTTAACATTTTGGGGTACTTAACACTTTTTGATTGCTTTCAGTATAAGGATGGGATCACATTCTTGTGTTCTACGCTAAGCACTTACATTGGCGTTTCCGTGTAAATCCCACAAAAATGTGATTCAGATGAAACCACTCACTATAATGAGGGAGATTGAGTTAGTTTGGACTCCGTTTGGCATCTGTTCTGGTGGTATCCATCTTTTTAAGCGTGCACAGAACTGTAGTCGACCACACGTGTTCTAAACAGGCGCCTAAAATGATGGGACACGGCCGGAACAGAGACCAGATGGAGTCCAAAGTGACTCCATTTGCTTCATTATAGTGAGTGGTTCCATCGGGATTTTGTCTGATTCGTGGTTTCTGGGAATTTACTCGGAAACCCAGACATAAGCAGTCATCTGGGAGCACAGAATGTGAACCAAGCCTTATTCTGATTTTTGAGCTGTAGAATGAACAAATAAACAGTACAAGAATAGTTTTTATTTTTACGGCATTCATCTGGCGTGGTAAGATGGCTTTATTCTTCGGGTCGGTACAATTACAGAGATATCACATTTGTATCTTTTTTTATGCTTTGCTACGATCACGCACTAAAAATGCTTTTTTTTATAAAAAAAATAGACTTTTCATCGCCATATTCTGAGAGCTGTAACTTTTTTATTTTTTGGCGAACAGAGCTGTATGAGGGCTTAGATTTTGCAAAATGTGAAGTTTTTTTGGTACCATTTTCAGGTATGTAGTATTTTTTGATCGCTTTTTATTCAGATTTTTCAGACTCAGAATAAACAAAAAACAGTAATTCAGTTATTGTTTTTATTTTCTTGTGCGCAGTTCACCATGTGGTAAAAGTGATAAGACTAATTTATCCTTTGGGTCAGTACGATTATAGCGATAGCAGATTTATATTGTTATTTTTATTCTTTGCTACTTTTACGCACTAAGAACAATATTTTACAAAAATAGTCAGTAAATGGGGAGAACAGCAGGGAGATCACGCAGATCCCACCGCTGCCACCAGTTTGTCAGGAGAACACAGCCGGAGAATCATGCAGATCTCCTAGCTGGTACCAATTTGTCACGAACCAATACTCCACCGCCTCCAATCATCAGGACAATTATGCAATTGACTGAAGAGTGATGGAAGAGGCCACGGCTGTTTTCACTATTAGGCCAGTTATTGGGGAACTCACAGTGAACGTATAGTATATATACACATCCGATTTCAACACACATATGTATATATCTATAGTCGGTACTGTCACTGCTAAACTCCACAATAACAAAAGGAACTAGCTGCCACCACCAATCGTTTATATAGGCCAATTGGACACCTGTTAACGATAGCGTATGGCTTCAGGGTGGAGGATTATAGAGCAAGAGGAACGAAGCTCTCTAATCCTCCAAACATACAGTCAATATCATTAAGAACTATCTCCAGCATAAAGAAGAACAAGGAGTCCTGGAAATAATGATATGATCCCCACAGTGTCCTGATCTCAACATCTTCGAGTATCTTTGAGATCACATGAATAGACAAAAGGATTTTGGCAAGTCAACATCCACAGAAAATCTGTGGTCAGTTCTCCGAGACGTTTGGAACAACCTCTCTGTCGAGTTCCTTCAAAAACTGTGTGCAAGTGTACATAGGAAAATTATTGTAGTTTTGAAGGCAAAGAGTGGTCACACAAACTATTAATTTGATCTAGATTTCTCTTTTGTCCATTCACTTTGCATTTCTTTAATTGATAAAAATAGACACTTAACACTTCCATTCTTGAATGCATTCTTACTTTGCGGCATTTTTTTCCACACCTGCCTTAAACTTTTGCATAGTAGTGTGTGTACATATACATACAGACGTTATTCTTACATGCTGTACTATGACAATCAAAATGTAAAAACCAATAAAACATTAAGCCACATTGCCAACAAATGTAACAAAGCTACAGATTCTGTCTGTAAGCACTGTAAAGCTTGGTGCCCGCTATTAGGACTTATATCAACACCTGTGCCTATTTAGCAATGAATTTTAATACAGATTGCAGTGATTTGAAAGAAAAAAAAACTTCTCTTAAATGCCTTACAATTGTGCGAGTATTTTTAGAACAGACAAATAGGGAAATAAACAACTTCAGTAAAATGATTTAAATAACAAATAACTTTTCTCTATAAAGAGCTTGTCTCCTTGAGAACAATGAGCAAGCAAGGAGACAGTTTATTCCTACTTCTACTATTAAAGCAGTTTACAATATGGAAGGGTGAGATGTCATGAATAATTAAAGCAAATCACAGAGTAATCTTCCATGAAAACATCTGATTTCTGAAACCGTCTCAGTTTCCTTCTGCCTAACAATGCAAACTATGATGTGACATACAAGATTGTAGCCAAATATGTGCACTTTCTCTTCCTTCTCAGTCTCTATATAAATCATTTTGTATATTATCAAATGGTTATTCATGATATCGATGTGAAAAGGAGAGACAATGACAGAGTTTCTGTCATTCATCAGTATTTTATGATGATGTTGTCAGTAAAATGTGTAATAGCCCAGAGGCTGCTCAAAAATATCCTGCGGGAAAATATTTGACGGCAACATCTTAGCACATATTCTTCAGCAAGCGTAACAAGAAAATCAATGTATGTTTTCAAATGATGGTGTATGTGATCTATACTAATTACTATGCAATTTCTTACTCAACAATATAATGTAGCTTTGCACACATCATTTGGTGCTTTTTGGATCATTTCACAAGGTGGCTTTTCTTGCACTTTTACAAGCTTTTTTGTGTCTTTTTATAGACACATACTTTTTCTACCTATAGAGAAGACTAACTGCAACTAGACCATGCTGACAGCGACTCCGGAAACGTACCAAAAATATTAAAAAAGTGGATTTTGATGACTTACCTTAACCCCTTTACAACCCAAGGTGGTTTGCACGTTAATGACCAGGCCAATTTTTACAATTCTGACCACTATCACTTTATGAGGTAGTTACTCTGCAAGGCTTCAACGGATCCCCCTGATTCTGAGATTGTTTTTTCGTGACACATTGTACTTCATGATTGTGGTAAAATTTCTTCGACATCACTTGCGTTTATTTGTGAAAAAAAAATGAAATTTGGTGAAAAATTTGAAAATTTTGCAATTTTCAAAATTTGAATTTTTATGCCCTTAAATCAGAGAGATATGTCACACAAAATAGTTAATAAATAACATTTCCCACATGTCTACTTTACATCAGCACAATTTTGGAACCAACATTTTTTTTTTTTAGGGAGCTATAAGGGTTAAAAGTTGACCAGCGATTTCTCATTTTTCCAACAAAATTTACAAAACCATTTTTTTAGGGACCACATCACATTTGAAGTCACTTTGAGGCATCTTTATAACAGAAAATACCCAAAAGTGACACCATTCTAAAAACTGCACCCCTCAAGGTGCTTAAAACCACATTCAAGAACTTTATTAACCCTTCAGGTGCTTCACAGGAAATTTTGGAATTTCACAAAAATGTTACTTTAGACCCATTTTTTTTTTTTGCAGGGGTAACAGGAAAAAATGGACCCCAAAATTTGTTGTGCAATTTCCCCTGAGCGCGCAGATACCACATATGTTGGGAAAAAACACTGTTTGGGCGCACGGCAGGGTTCGGAAGGGAAGGAGAGCTATTTGACTTTTTGAATGTAAAATTTGCTTGAATAATTAGCAGACGCCATGTTGCGTTTGGGGAGCCCCTGATGTGCCTAAACAGTGGAAACCCCCCACAAGTGACACCATCTTGGAGACTAGACCCCTCAGGGAACTTATCTAGATGTGTGGTGAGCACCTTGAACCCCCAGGTGCTTCACAGAAGTTTATAACATTGAGCCGTATAAATAAAATTTTCACATTTTTCCCACAAAAATGTTTTTGAGCCCTCAATTTTGCATTTTCATAAGGGTAACAGGAGACATTGCACCATGCAGTTTGTTCTGCAATTTCTCCTGAGTAAGCAGATACCCCATATGTGGGGGAAAATCACTGTTTGGGCACACTGCAGGGTTCAAAAGGGAAGGAGCGCCATTTGACTTTTTGATTGTAAAATTTGCTTGAATAATTAGCAGACGCCATGTTGCGTTTGGAGAGCCCCTGATGTGCCTAAACAGTAGAAACCCCCCAAAAGTAACACCATTTTGGAAACTAGACCCCTCAGGGAACTTATCTAGATGTGTAGTGAGCACCTTGAACCCCCAGGTGCTGCATAGAAGTTTATAACATTGAGCCATAAAAATAAAATTTTCACATTTTTCCCACAAAAATGTTTTTCAGCCCCCAATTTTGCATTTTCATAAGGGTAACAGGATAAATTGCACCATGCAGTTTGTTGTGCAACCCAAGCCCAACCCAAACCCTAGCCCAACCCTAACCCTAGCCCTAACCCTAGCCCAACCCTAACCCCAACCCTAACCCTAGCCCAACCCTAACCCTAGCCCAACCCTAACCCTAGCCCAACCCTAATCCCAACCCTAACCCTAGCCCAACCCTAACCGTAGCCCAACCCTAACCCCAACCCTAACCCTAGCACAACCCTAACCCTAACCCTAGAGTTTATTTTTTACGCCGTTCCTCGTGCGACATAAGTGATTAGACGACTTTATTCTTTGGATTGGTGTGATTACAGCGATACCAGAATCATATCAGGTTTTTATGATTGACAGCTGTCACACACTAAAACACGCATTTTTTTGTAAAATCTAGTTTTTGCATCGTCATATTTTGAGAGCTATAATTTTTACATATTTTGGCCGACAGAGTCATGTGATGGCTTGTTTTTTGTGGGATGAGTTGACGTTTTTATTGGTGCCATTTTCAGGCACGTGACATTTTTTGACCGCTTTCTATTCCGATTTTTGGGGGGCAGAATAAACAAAAACCAACAATTCAGGAATTGTTTTTTTTTAAAAATTTTTATGCTGTTCCGCGTGTGGTAAAATTGATAAGGTAGCTTTATTCTTCGGGTCAGTATGTTTACAACGGTACCACATTTATATCGTTTTTCAATGTTTTGGCGCTTTTACACAATAAAAGCTATTTTATAAAAAAAAAATATTTTTGCATTGCTTTATTCTGAGAGCTGTAACTTTTTGATTTTTTGGCTGATGGAGCTGTATGCGGCTTGTTTTTGCGGGACAAAATGACTTTTCAGCGGTACCATTTTTACTTATATTCGTCTTTTTGATCGCGTGTTATTCCATTTTTTGTTTGGCGGTATCATGATAAAGCATTGTTTTTTGCTTCGTTTTTTATTTATTTATTTTACCATGTTCACTAAAGGGGTTAAGTAGTGGGACAGTTTTATAGGACAGGTCGTTCCGGACGCGGCGATATCAAATATGTGTACTTTTATTGTTTTGTTTTTTTTCATAATAATATTTATTGATGGGTACATTATATTTTTATTTTTGGTGGATTATATATATATATATATATATATTTTTACAATTTTTTTTTCATTTTTAAACACTTTTTTTTACTTTTATTCTGTGTCCCACTATGGGACTTTCACTTTTTTTATTCTGATCGCTTGTATAATATAGGGATGGAGTATCCCGATCACCTCTCCTTGCCACCGCAATGCTGCGATCGACTTCGATCGCAGCATTGCGGGGGTTAATGTGCCAGGAGCGGTGCGGGACCACTCCCTGCACATAGCATCAGGTGTCAGCTGTGACAATCAGCTGACACCCAGCGGCGATCGCGCCCGCACAGCCTGTGTGCGGGCGCGATCGCCAAAACGTACTAATGCGTATCAGGCTTTTAAGTCCCAGGGCGCAGATACGTATTAGTACATCTTGGGTTTTAAAGGGGTTGTCCTGTAAAAAGTGATATGTCTGCAGTCACTCTGTGTGATTACAGACTTATGAATCCCCCCAGTGCAGACACCATGCGCTCCTGGGATTCGCCGGTATGAGACCCGGGACCAGAAGCTATGTATATGTTATACATACTCCCGGCCATTCACTCTCCATTCACTTGTATGGCGTGAGGCCACGCCCCATCTAGTGACGTGGACGGCCAGTGGGATCGTCCGACTAGAAGGCGCATCCGACTAGAAGGCAAGTCTTCGCTCAATACAACTGTATGGAGAGCGAGGTCACGCCCACTGGCTGAGGTATGTACAACACATACATACCCTCCGTTACCGGGTCTCATACCGGTGAATCCCCGCAGCGCACAGTGCCTGCGCTGGGAGGATTCATAAGTCTGCAGTCACACAGAGTGACTGCAGACTTAGCACTTTTGACCGGACAACCCCTTTAAGAAATAAAAACTACTGTTACCGTACATAACTATCCAATCCATTCCAACTAGCACCACTATTCGATATAACAACTTGTCTGTTGAGGTAACTTTATACCAGCTTAGCAAACCCAAACTAATTTTGACCAATTCTGACAGATTTGTTCATAGTTATTCTGATTGGTTTGCAGCCACTTATGGATTGCAAATTGTAGAATATTCATATTTTTGTTGTTCAACTATTATTATGCTGTTTTGACAAGTGTTCTTGGAATTCAATTTTTTGGCAAAAAATATGAATTTGACTACAAAATATTATCTTGCACTTTAGATAGGTCTTTCTTGCAAACTTCATCAATTTACGGTATAGTCATCCTCATATACAGTGGTGGCCAAAAGTATTGGCACCCCTGCAATTCTGTCAGATAATACTCAGTTTCTTCCTGAAAATGATTGCAATCACAAATTATTTGGTATTATTATCTTCATTTAATTTGTCTTCAATGAAAAAAACACAAAAAGAATTGTCCTAAAGCCAAATTGGATATAATTCCACACCAAACCTAGAAAAGGGGGTGGACAAAAGTATTGGCACTGTTTGAAAAATCATGTGATGCTTCTCTAATTCGTGCAATTAACAGCACCTGTAACTTACCTGTGGCACCTAACAGGTGTTGGCAATAACTAAATCACACTTGCAGCCAGTTAACATGGATTAAAGTTGACTCAACCTCTGTCCTGTGTCCTTGTGTGTACCACATTGAGCATGGAGAAAAGAAAGAAGACCAAAGAACTGTCTGAGGACTTGAGAAACCAAATTGTGAGGAAGTATGAGCAATCTCAAGGCTACAAGTCCATCTCCAAAGACCTGAATGTTCTTGTGTCTTCCGTGCGCAGTGTCATCAAGAATTTTAAAGCCCATGGCACTGTGGCTAACCTCCCTAGATGTGGACGGAAAAGAAAAATTGACGAGAGATTTCAACGCAAGATTGTGCGGATGGTGGATAAAGAACCTCGACTAACATCCAAACAAGTTCAAGCTGCCCTGCAGTCCGAGGGTACAACAATGTCAGCCCATACTATCCGTCGGCGTCTGAATGAAAAGGGACTGTATGGTAGGATACCCAGGAAGACCCCACTTCTTACCCCGAGACATAAAAAAGCCAGGCTGGAGTTTGCCAAAACTTACCTGAGAAAGCCTAAAACGTTTTGGAAGAATGTTCTCTGGTCAGATGAGACAAAAGTAGAGCTTTTTGGGAAAAAGCATCAACATAGAGTGTACAGGAAAAAAAAAAGAGGCATTCAAAGAAAAGAACACGGTCCCTACAGTCAAACATGGAGGAGGTTCCCTGATGTTTTGGGGTTGCTTTGCTGCCTCTGGCACTGGACTGCTTGACCGTGTGCATGGCATTATGAAGTCTGAAGACTACCAACAAATTTTGCAGCATAATGTAGGGCCCAGTGTGAGAAAGCTGGGTCTCCCTCAGAGGTCATGGGTCTTCCAGCAGGACAATGACCCAAAACACACTTCCAAAAGCACTATAAAATGGTTTTAGAGAAAGCACTGGAGACTTCTAAGGTGGCCAGCAATGAGTCCAGACCTGAATCCCATAGAACACCTGTGGAGAGATCTCAAAATGGCAGTTTGGAGAAGGCACCCTTCAAATATCAGGGACCTGGAGCAGTTTGCCAAAGAAGAATGGTCTACAATTCCAGCAGAGCATTGTAAGAAACTCATTGATGGTTACCTGAAGCGATTGTTCGCAGTTATTTTGGCTAAAGGTTGTGCAACCAAGTATTAGGCTGAGGGCGCCAATACTTTTGTCTGGCCCATTTTTGGAGTTTTGTGTGAAATGATCAATGATTTGATTTTTGCTTCATTCTCTTTTGTGTTTTTTCCTTGCAAGCAAATTAAATGAAGATAATAATACCAAAGAATTTGTGATTGCAATCATTTTCAGGAAGAAACTGAGTATTATCTGACAGAATTGCAGGGGTGCCAATACTTTAGGCCACCACTGTAGGTCAGAAGTATACAAGTATAGAACATGGTCTCAGCCACAAACTGTTGTTCCTTCAAAGTTATCGTTGGCCTTTTGTTGCTTTCCTCTCAAGACTACTGCTTGCTAATTTTTGAGGGATGTTTAGGCAATGTCTGGGTGGTGTGATACAACTTCCTCACAATTTAGCAAAACATTACTGATTATGATAACCAAACACTTTGATATTATCTTGTAGGTATTCTTATCTTTTGCATGCTTAGAACTTAGAAAACGGCTGTACACTGTGTGCAGAATTATTAGGCAAGTTGTATTTTAGAGTATTAGTTTTAGTATTGATCAACAACTATGTTCTCAATCAAACTAAAAGACTCATAAATATCCAAGCTTAATATTTTTGGAAGTTGGAGTATTTTTTTTTAAGATTTGGTTATCTTAGGAGGATATCAGTTTGTGCAGGTAACTATTACTGTGCAGAATTATTAGGCAACTTAATAAACACCAAATATAATCACATCTCACTTGTTTATTTTCACCAGGTAAACCAATATCAGTGCACAAAATGTAGAAATAAACATTTCTGACATGCAAAAACCAAAACCAAAAAAAATAGTGATCAATATAGCCACCTTTCTTTATGATGACACTCAACAGCCTTCCATCCATAGATTCTGTCAGTTGCTTGATCTGTTTTCGATCAACATTGCGTGCAGCAGCCACCACAGCCTCCCAGGCACTGTTCCGAGAAGTGTACTGTTTTCCCTCCCTGTAGATCTCACATTTTATGATGGACGACAGGTTCTCTATGGGGTTCAGATCAGGTGAACAAGGGGGCCATGTCATTATTTTTTCTTCTTTTAGACCTTTACTGGCCAGCCACGCTGTGGAGTAGTTGGATGCATGTGATGGAGCATTGACCTGCATGAAAATCATGTTTTTCTTGAAAGATACAGACTTCTTCCTGTATCACTGCTTGAAGAAGTTGTCTTCCAGAAACTGGCAGTAGGTCAGGGAGTTGAGCTTCACTCCATCCTCAACCCGAAAAGGTCCCACAAGTTCATCTTTGATGATACCAGCCCATACCAGTACCCCACCTCCACCTTGCTGGCGTCTGAGTCGGAGTGGAGCTCTCTGCTCTTTACTGATCCAGCCTCTGGCCCATCCATCTGGACCATCAAGAGTCGCTCTCATTTCATCAGTCCATAAAACCTTTGAAAAATCAGTCTTAAGATATTTCTTGGCCCATTCTTGACGTTTTATCTCATGTTTCTTGTTCAAAGGTGGTCGTTTTTCAGCCTTCCTTACCTTGGCCATGTCCCTGAGTATTGCACACCTTGTGCTTTTTGATACTCCAGTAACGTTGCAGCTCTGAAATATGGCAAAACTGGTGGCGAATGGCATCTTGGCAGCTTCACGCTTGATTTTCTTCAATTCATGGGCCGTTATTTTGCGCCTTTTTTGGCCAACACGCTTCTTGTGACCCTGTTGGCTATTTGCCATGAAACGCTTGATTGTTCGGTAATCACGCTTCAAAAGTTGGGAAATTTCAAGACTGCTGCATCCCTCTGCAAGACATCTCACAATTTTGGACTTTTCAGAGCCCGTCAAATCTCTCTTCTGACCCATTTTGCCAAAGGAAAGGAAGTTGCCTAATAATTAAGCACACCATATATGGGGTGTTGATGTCATTAGTCAACACCCCTCCTCATTACAGAGATGCACATCACCAGATTTACTTAATTGGTAGTTGGCTCTCAAGCCTATGCAGCTTGGAGTAGGACAACATGTATAAAAAGTATCGAAGTGATCAAAATACTCATTTGCCTAATAATTCTGCACACAGTGTAATGTAATATGCAATAGAATATCACTTTGGTTTTCTGGTAGATTCATATAGAATTTTGGAGTAAAATATCTATTAGGTCACTGTATGAAATTAGAGTTACAGCAGGGCTCGATACAATTCAATATATACCTTATTATATTAGGTTAAGTAGGTCTATGCAATTCTATAGGTGCTCTTTTACATGTATGTACAACACTAATGTTACATACTTCTCCTTCGCTGTTCTGACTTATCAAGCAGCAGTGACAACGGAAAGGAGAGGTACTGATGCCCAGCTCACTTATTTTAATGAATGTACATTGAGACTAGTCAGTGGTGGAACAGATAGGGCAGGTTTGGTTATGGCTCCCTATCTATAACCCTAGAACACAGTAAATACCTGGCCTTAACAAGTGTTTATTCAGCTCCTGGTGCTATATTGCAGATCATTTATTTTGCTACCTACAGTTGCCATTTTTGCAGCAACGTGCATTGTCATTTATTACAGAGGTCCCGGTATTCTCATTTGTATTGTGTCACATTGACTTGGGGACTGTCACAGTGGTCGTTGTTCTGATGGAAGAATAGTGCTGCATGCTGAATTATTATTTCTTAAAAATGAAGAAATCTGTGATGGAGGCTCCAAACTGTCTGATCCTCAGACACAGATATGAGCATAGCCTAAGAGTATCATCTCATTTATGATATTCTGCTGCTGAGGGTACATTTACATCAGTCGATTATCGGGAAGAAGAGTTCATAGTAATGCTCGTTTTCCAATAATCAGTGAGGATAAATAGTCTGCCAATCTCCTGACAAGCGATAACAAAGCTCAATTGTCGGGTGAATTGATTTTTCAGCTTGCATAAAAATCATCATTCTCAGCAGCACATCATCCTCTGTAAACAGGACTTTGTGCTACCAAGAAGAATGATCTGTAAATCAATGGGTTTGGAAACAGATCTAAATATATGACCAAAGTATGCCAGCAAATATATTAAAAACAACAACATTTTATTACAAAAAAATATACAACACATGAATAGAAATAAAAAAGCATCTCAGACTGTGAGGGACAGCAGGTTACAGTGTAAAGCTGCCATAGTTAACAATAAACAGGCTTCACAATCAAATACCCATAAGGGTTAAATATTGAGAAAATGAATTGCAGCTAATGAGTAAATTCCACAGACCAGAAGTGCATCAGTAAGTAGTATAAGTACTAGAGATAGAACCCAAAACAAATCAACAGTCCCTAGCTAACAAAAAATGCAAAGCATATAGACTACGTATTCAGTAGGTTAGAAAGGGTACAGAGCATGCAGGTTCAGTTATGAATATAATACCTAGATGCAACTGCTGCGATGTGGATGCCAATGGAGTCCCAGGTCCCTCCACCCCAACGCACGTTGGTGTCCGACTTCCTCACACCCCCTGAGGAAGTCTGACATGAAACTTGCATTGGGGTTTTTTTGTAATATCATTTTGTTATCTTTAATATATTTGCTGGCATAGTTTGGTCAGTGATCATATATTTAGATCTGTTTCCAAACCCATTGATTTACATGTATTGACAAGCACAGCAACACTGTATAAGGTTCATAAGGACAAAAAATTCTTTCCATTGATTACAAGAAGAATGATACACTATTCGGACAGAAACATCCTATTAACAATGGTTCTGTGCACGTGAAAGAATTTGTAGTATTTTATTTCTTAGAAATTATCTCTTTGTAATAGGAATAAAGCATTTATTTTATACATAGCAGTGATTGATATAAAGGTCTACTCCATGCCACAATCGTTTTCAGTGTCAGCAGTGTAGTAATACCATGTCTCTATATTTAGTCAATATTAATTAAAATTGAACATGAAATTCAAATATGACAATATTAACACACACCCTTCCATATGTGCCCTGCATGAATGCACACCCTTCTCTGAAACCCCTCATTAAATCATAGTTTGGCAACCAGAACAGACTCACTTGGGGAGTTTCAGTATGGCCCTGCTCTACTGTCTGTGCAGATGCTATAGAAGATTAGAGTGTGAATGTATTTGCTTGCATACTATAGAAATGTAGTCACAGCCGTATGTACCTACACATGTATTTTATTCTGCTAAGAGGTGCTTGTAAATTTAGTTTTGTGTCCTTTTGACAGGAAAGGAACAAAGTGCTAGTTTTATCTATCTGACCAATCAAGTTTACATGACGTTGATAAATATAAATTTTGGTGCATGAACAAGTAGAGATGAGTGGATCAGGCAAAATTCGAATTTGCCTGTTCTCGCGATTTTTCCCCAGAAATTAATTTTGCGGCGAAGTTATTCTCAGCGAATGAAATGTCCAGAACCATGCGTTGAACCCTCCCGGGCATAGCAAATCAAGAAGCCTTGGGGGGTTTCAATGCTGCCAATTCGAAGATGCGATGAGAAAAGTACAGGTGATAGAGAATAGCGGAAAGATCAATATAAAAAACCAAGCAATGTGAACTGAGGTCTAAGATGGTACACATGCAAGCTGGTGGGACGGCTTGTATACTTTTTTTGATCAAAAATAGTTCACTAAGTACCCTATATTTCATATGCAACTTTGCTTTACATTTATTATTAATGATGGTAGGGTATGTGATATATTTTTTGTATTTTGTAGGTTTTAGAGATCAATATAAGTTGTTTTTTTTGCAGCAATCTGATGGTCTTACACGGTTTAGAAAAATGACGGTCAGTGCCCGCCATTTTCCTGAATCTTCACAGAAGTGAATTACATAAAGTCCGCATATTGGCGAATGCGGAGTTTTGTAAAATTTGAGTAGAATTCAATTAGACTCAAATTTATTTGCCTATCTCTAGACGAAAGTATGTCGCTAACATTGATTTTTTAAAAGAGAACCGTGGAAAAGATGAGCAAGTTGTGATTGTTATTCTAAAAATCCAAGGAAAAGTATGGGTGTAGCACATGAGAAGGTGGTAGTGTGACACTAAGAAGATGATGGTCAAAGGTCTTTGGCAGAAGCAGAGCTTGTAGACCGTTTGGTAAATGTGTAACACAGTTTAGTATTTTAACCTATAACAAGCTGAAAACCAGAGCATCATTACACAGGAGGATCAGTCTGCTACTGAGTTTATGACAGTGTTAAAACACAGGAATTAGTTATCATAACCTAGGTGAAAAAAGTGCTTTGAAGCAGACCAGACCCAGTATGAAAATCGGAAAAATAATAAGCCCAATTCATCACAGCTTTTACACCTGGCTAAAAAACTTTGAAAAGTAGCAAAATTTTGCGAGTTATAGTGTTCCCAGGTCAATTTCACCCAGCTCAGACAAAGTGGGTAGGGCTGGGGAGGAACGGAGGCTAATGGAGTAAACCTGCTAATTGCCACTGGAAATCTGTGACAGTGGCAATTAATGCACACCGGCGGGAAGGGGAGGGTGCGTCATTCTATGCGGGGTGAGAGGCGTGATTGCGGGTCACCTATGGGTTGCCATGATGACCGGAGATCTGCTGAAGACCTCCGTGCCTGTTAAGACGGTACTCCTTTGAAATTCAACCTGTAGCTGGAGTTCATAGGAGACCATGATTTTTGCTATACATAGCAATACTGCAGTATTGCTATGTATAGTAGAAGCGATCAGACAAACGCAGGTTTAGGGGAATAAAAAATACAGATGAAAGAGAAAAAAATGTTTTTAAAAATATGAAAATAATAAAAAATGTGAAAGTTCAAATAAACCGTCCTTTCACCCATTAAAATAAAGAAATAAAAAAAAGTATATAAAAAATACACATATTTGGTATCGCTGCGTTGGTAAAAGTCCGATCTATCAAACTATAAAATAACCCGATTGGTAAATGGCGTAATGAAAAAAGAAATCAGAATGCCAGAATTGCAGCTTTTTGGCTGCTGCAACACTGCAATAAAAGGGGATCAAAACATTGTATCTACCTCAAAATTATATCAATAAAAATGTCAGCTCAGGCCACAAAAAATAAGCCCTCGCACAGCCAAAAATGTAAAATGTTACAGATCTCGAAAAAATGGCGACACAAGTGAATTTTTTTTTTACAAACTTTGAATTTTTTTTCACTACTTAAATAAAAAAACAAAACAATATATGTTTAATCATACTAACCTGGAGAATCATATTGCCAGGTCAGTTTTACTGTATAGTGAACATGGTAAATAAAAGACTCAAAAATCAATTGCAGAATTGCGCTTTTTTCACTATTTCACCCCACTTGAAATTTTTTTTCCACTTTCCAGTACATCATATGATAAAATGAATGATATCATTCAAAAGTACAATTCGTTCCGCAAAAATACAAGCCCTCATACAGTAATGTGGACGGAAAAATAAAAAAAGTTATGGCTCTTGAAAAAGGAGAAAAAAAAACAAAAGCGCAAAAATGGAAAATTACCCCATCAGTAAGGGGTTAAATGCTGTTTTAGTATCTGCCTTTATTACCTCTTGCAGTAGAGCATTTCACAATTTGACTTCTCTAACTGTAAAGAATGCTTTCCTATTTAGCTGCCGGAGTTGCCTTTCTTCCACATTTAATGAATGTCCCTAGGTCCTTTTTAAGATTCTTGGAAGGAATAAATCATGCGCCAATCCTTTCTATTGACATTATATGTATTTATACATATACATGAGATCGCCTCTTTTCTAAGCTGAATAAGCCCAACTTTTCCATCCTCTCGTAATAGGAGAGGCCTTTCATCCCACATATTAATCAATTTTTTCGCCTTTGAACTGACTGTAAATTACCAATATTCTTTTTAAAACATGGAGCGCAAAACTGGATCCCATATTCTAGATGAGGCTTTTATAGAGAGGTAGTGATTTATAGAGGTAATAATATATTGGGTTTAAGTTATCTCTCTTTTTATACATCTTGAAATTTTGCTTGCATTTTCAGCTGCTGCCTGACATTAAAGGGGTGGTCCATTACCTAAAATGTATTTTCTATCTATCCTTATACCTTAAGCACTTTTGTAATGAGATTTGTTTTCTTTTACTCTACTTCCTGTGACTTTTCATTTGAGAGGAGTCTGAAACATGACGTCACAGAAGGCTGGGGCTGCACTCACTTCCCTGCAGTTTCCATTGCCCCTCCAGGAACAGGACGTCATCAGGGGGCAGCTCTCCAGTTACTTACTAGTTTCTTGCATCGCTGCCCCCTTTGCAGACGTCTTGGATCCTGGTTGATGGATGATGTGGGAGATGTGAATGCAGAGCCAGCTCCCTGCTTCTATCTCTGCCAGTGAAGCTCCTGTGAAAGAAGATGTTATCAGGGGGCAGAGACAGAGGCAGTGAGTGACACCAGCGCCGCCCCACAGCTTATAGCAACGCCCTCAAATGAGTTGTGTTATGGTAAATATTTATACTTTGATTATTATTTAGACAATTAAATATACATATATGTCTTTGATCATTTTGTATTTTAATATTAGCTTGATAAGTGTTATTCGTAAAAGCAAATAACACAGGGCGTTGTATCTTATATAGAGCTGTCTTTGTATTAAAGCTTTCCTTTGTTTCTGAAAGTAAAGTACACTAGACCTAGCCAGTTTCTAAGGAATTCAGCAGAATACATAATTTATGACTTTGCAGGTGAAAAGATAAATCTTCAATCTGCTAAATGTCTCAACCCTAGGCAAGCTAGATGGTCCCTGTTTTTTAGGTTCAAATTTGTTATCACTTTCCGTCCAGGGGTCAAAAATATCAAGGCTGATGCTTTGTTCCGGAGATTCCCTGGTGGTGGTGACCATGAGAACCCTGCCCCGATTTTACAGAAGTGGGTAGTCATTTCGGCATTGTACCATGAACTGGAGGGTGAGGTGTTGGAGGAACAGGGGGACGCCCCTGCCTCCTAGGAAGGTTATTTGTACCATCTAATCTGTGCCGCAAAGTAATTAAGGAACATCACAACTCTGTGCTTGCTGGTCACCCAGGTAGTAAGGCAACTGCGGACCTCCTTTATCGTCGGTTTTGGCGGTCAGGGTTGCATAGTGATGTGGTTGAACACATATCTAGTATTTGCAGCCGTTCTAAAGTATTGCATACCTATCCGTCTGGTTCTCTTCTTCTGCTACCTATTCCTAGCAGGCCATGAAAACACTTGTCCATGGATTTTATTACTGACCTACCGTTATCTTCAGGCAAAACTGTGGTTTTGGTAGTTGTAGATAGGTCCAGTAAAATGGTTCATTTCGTCGCATTAGCGGCACTTCCGAATGCCAAGACTCTTGCTCAGGTGTTTATAAATGAGATTGTGAAGCTTCACGGGGTTGCCTCCGGTGTGGTGTCAGATTGGGGGTCCCGCTTTGTTTCCACGTTCTGTAAAGCGTTCTGTTCTCGACTGGGGGTGCAGCTATCCTTTGCTTCTGCCTTCCATCCTCAGTCGAATGTACAGAATGAGCGCGTTAATCAGAATTTGGAGACTTACCTCAGGTGTTTTGACTCCGAAAATCAGGAGGATTGGGCATCCTACTTACCGCTGGCAGAGCTTGCTATTAATAATAATCGTCAAGAATCTACCGGCAATTCATTGTTCTTTGGTGCATACGGTTACTGACGCGCCCCTGGGCCTGCTGTGTCGCGCAGCGTCTCGCGCACGGGGGCTTACCCGGAACCGGATCAGATGAGGGTTGTAGTCTCCGAGTGGCGGGGACCCGGTCCGTGCCCAGGGGGTCAGACTCAGTGTGTGGCAGTCTTGATAGATGTTATTTGAGTGTCGACTACGCCACCCGTTGATTTGCAGCTATGGAGCTGCCGCTGCAGGGCAGACCGCTGAGGCCGGTGTAGAATTGTGCAGCGTGATAGTATAACCCCCAACGGGAGGGGTATGGCCTCAGGGCAGCCGACGTGGAAGATGGGGGTAGCAGGAACCACTCAGAGACGGTGCGGTGTAATTCAGGGTCTTTACTGGTAACAACGATAGACCCCCCCGGAGTACTTGCTAGCGAACGGGGCCGGGTCAGTCCTTGAGCAGATGGGATCTCCCCTGGCCAGGCGGAGTTGTAGGCCTCCCAAACTGACTGTACTCTTCTGGCTACCTTGCTAGAAGCGGATATAAGTAGCCCACGTCCCTGAGTGTACCGTGTGGTGCTCACCCGTATGGCCGGTGACTCGGGGCCTTCTATTGGCTTCCGCTCCACGATGGCGGTGCTGGTCCCACACGTGTGACCGTGCCTTCGGGTTTCTGGGCCTGAGGACCTGAAATCCCCTGCCGGTCGGCTTCTGCTGCTGGGTAAGAGTTAGTCCCCACAGCCTCGGACGCCGGGTCCGGTAAGAAAGCTTCTCAGTCAGGGCGAGCTCTGCAGCTGCCAGCCCCTGACTCGTAGTAGTATTGCTCCCACTGAGCTCCAGCTGTTTCTTCCTATGACTGTCTCTTGTCTCTACTCTCCTTGACTCCTAACCCTGCTTCAGCCCCGGGTTTATATAGGGGAAGTTCTTCCCCTCCCAAGACTGGGCAGGAGGTGTGGCATGCACAGGATCCCTGACCAAAGGACCTCCCACCTGCTCTCAGACATAACATCTCTATCACTGTGGCAACCAGACCCCTGGGGTGTCACATTCCCCCCTAGTGAAATTTAGTACTCCGGGACTAAACATATTTTAGAAAAACATAACAAGATAAAAACAATAATAATACAATAAGAAAAACATATAAAGATGGTTACGGCATGTCCGTAACCGGGTGCAGTCTTTGAAGAAAAGCAAGGTGTCCATTTCACCAAAACAGGGAGACGTAACCAGGTAGGGGTTTGTCCTACCCCGAGTCCTTAACAGTCTTTAGTCCGTCCTGGGTTACGCTCCAACTATGTACAAGGATTCCCGGTAAATCCACCAAGGACTCCTACAAATAACTAGAAACACAAAATTATACACAAGCAACAATACACAGGTAAACATAAATAAAACAATTTATACACTTCAAATCCTCCACCGTGCGGGTAACTGGCCTCTAGTGGCCCTAGTGGACCTACGGAGCTGACTGCCTAGCCCTGAACTACAGGGTGTAGGAGCTGTCAAGGGTAAACTGGGCAGCTGTCTACCGGCTCTTTGGCTCACTAGGGATATGGCAGGCTCACTGCAAGCAGAGGGTTGATCCTCCTGGTCTGCGGGTGTGGGGTCTTCTGCCTCCTGGACCGGCTGTTCTTCCAGCTCTACCTGTTGCTCCGTAGGTGCTTGGGATGCTGGTTGGAGGAAGGTGAGTACAGGTACCACAACTGCACCATTGACTTGAGTCCAAGACCGAGGGAAGTCCCCGAGCACAGTACTAACCATATCTTCCCTTTCCTCTACGGGTCGATGGTCTTCTTGTTCCTCTTCAGGGATCCTCAGTTGTTCGGGACACTTCTTCAGGTGGTCCTGGGATACAATAGCTGTGGTTTCCCCTCCGTCTTTACTGATGGTACAAACCTTCGGGTTCTCGTGGCTTGAGGGCAGTACGGTGTACGGGTCCTTTTCCCACTGGTCGTCCAACTTGTGGAGCCGTCTCTTCCTCTTCAAGACCTGCTCTCTGGGTACCAGGGGAACAGCGGGAGCATACTGGTTGTAAGTTTTCTCTTGTCTTTCCCTAGCCTGACAGAGACTTCGCTCCACGCTCTCCTGTACTCTCCGGTACTGCTGCTGCCTCTCCGTGTCCCAGTCTGTTTCTGGTGAAGTGTCCTCGGGTGTCAGGACTCCCATTTCCAGGTCAACAGGTAACTTACCAGGTCTTGCCCTCATTAGGTAAGCCGGGGTACAGTTGGTGGAACCTACCGGGATGTGGTTGTATAGGTCCACCAGATCGGGCAACTTCTCAGGCCACAGACTGCGTTCTTCCAGGGGCAACGTTTTTAAAAGATCCATTACCACCTGGTTCATTTTCTCACAAAGTCCATTAGTTTGCGGATGGTAAGGTGTCGTCCTTATCTTCCGGCAGCCATACAGATTGCAGAATTCCTGGAAGACCTCCGCTTCAAAGGCAGGTCCCTGGTCCGTCAGCACTTGGTCCGGGTACCCGTGTGGACGGCAAAAGTGCTGCTGGAAGGCTCTAGCTGCTGTTTGAGCCGTTAAGTCCTTGACGGGGACGACAACCAAGAACCGGGAGTAATGATCCACGATGGTTAACGCGTAGACATAGCCACTTCTGCTTGGGGTCAGTTTTACATGATCCAAGGCTACCAGTTCCAACGGTTGCCGGGTGACGATGGACTGCAGGGGAGTCTTCTGGCTGGCACGGTCCTTCCTTCTCAGGTTGCACGGGCCACAGTCTCTGCACCACTTCTCAATGGTTCCCCTCATGCCTACCCAGTGGAATCGCTCGCGCAGCAGGAACTCCAGCTTCTTCCACCCGAAGTGTCCAGCTCCGTCGTGGTATGCCTCCATCACCATGGCTGCGTCTCTTCGTGGCACCACTACTTGCCAGAGTAGTTCATGCGTCCGGGAGTTAACCATTCTGCGGCACAACTTCCCCTTGTAAAGGAACAGTCGACTCTTCTCTGCCCATAGTTGTTTGGCTTCCTCCGGAGCGTCTGGTTCAAGGCAAGCCTCCGGGCGAGTCAGCATCTCCTTCACCAGTCGGACGGCAGGGTCGCTGTCTTGCGTTTCCGCCCAGTTGTAGTGAGGTAAGGGGTTCAACGTAGCAGCCTGCTTACTCCTTACCCGGTGGGAATACTAGATAGTCCCATGACGGTGGAACGCAGGGAGTTCAACTTCTTCCAGTCCCTCCGGATCTTCTCCTTCGTCCGGCAGGTTGGGCATCCTGGACAGGGCATCCGCGTTGGTATTGGAGCGTCCGGCCCGGTATTTGATTGTGAACTCGTAGTTGGACAGACGGGCCATCCACCTCTGCTCCAGGGCACCGAGTCTTGCCGTGTCCAGGTGTGTCAACTGGTTGTTATCCGTGTACACGGTGAACCGGGAAGAAGCGAGGTAATGCTTAAAGCGCTCGGTGACTGCCCATACTACGGCCAGGAACTCTAGCTTAAATGAGCTGTAATTCTCGGGGTTCCTTTCGGTGGGTCGCAGTTTTCGGCTGGCGTAGGCGATTACTCGTTCCTTCCCCTGCTGGATCTGGGACAGTACGGCTCCTAGCCCGATGTTACTGGCGTCGGTGTAGAGGATAAAGGGCTGGCTATAATCCGGGTACGCCAGGATTTCGTCCCCCGTGAGGGCCATCTTCAGCTGGCGGAAGGACTCTTCTTCCAACTCCTCCCATTTGAAGGGCGGCTTCTGGTTCTTGGCCTTCCGGGACTGGCCTATCAGGAGGTCCTGCATAGGTGCTGCCTTTTTGGTGAAACCGGGAATAAACCTTCGGTAGTAGCCTACCAACCCGAGGAACTGCCGCACTTCTTTTACGCTGGAGGGGCTTGGCCATTCCTTAATTGCGGTGATCTTATCAGGGTCGGGAGCCACTCCGTCAGCGCTCACCACGTGTCCCAGGTACTGCACCTTTGGTTTCAGGAGGTGACACTTGGAGGGTTTCACCTTTAGGCCGTAACTCGCCAGAGCTTCGAACACTTCCGCCAGGTGTTTCAGGTGGTCCTCATACGTCTTGGAATATACGATGACATCGTCCAGGTACAACAAGACCGTCTCGAAGTTTCTGTGGCCCAGACAACACTCCATTAGTCGTTGGAAGGTTCCTGGTGCGTTGCAGAGTCCGAACGGCATGCAGGTGAACTCGCTAAGTCCCATCGGGGTGGTGAATGCGGTCTTCTCCCGGTCCGCCTCTGCTACAGGAACCTGCCAGTACCCGCTAGTGAGATCCAAGGTAGAGAAGAAGTTAGCAGATCTTAAAGCAGCCAATGACTCCTCTATCCTTGGTAAGGGGTACGCATCCTTGTGTGTGATACGGTTGATTTTCCGGTAATCTACACACATCCTCATGGTGTTGTCTTTTTTTCTGACTAAGACTAGTGGAGCTGCCCAGGGGCTACAGCTATCCCTGATCACCCCAGCCTCCTTCATGTCTCTAAGCATCCCCTTGGCGTGTTGGTAGTGGGCAGGGGGTACGGGTCGATACCTCTCTTTTATAGGAGGATGGTCTCCCGTGGGGATGTGGTGTTCTACCCCCTTGACTCGCCCGAAGTCTAACGGGTGTTTACTGAACACTCTCTCGTACTCCTGAACCACACGATAGACTCCTTGTTTCTGGTGTGAGGGAGTGGAGTCAGTACCCAGATGTAGTTGCTGACACCAGTCCTCCATGTTTTTCTTAGAGCCGTTACCTTCCTCCGGGTGAGATGGAGGCAAGGGTTCCACAGATTGTATAGAATTTTGGTTAATGGTATATAATTTGGCTAGCGTGGCATACCGGGGCAGGTACACTTCCCTCTCCCCGATATTTATTATGCGAACGGGCACCCTCCCATGGCGTACATCAACCACCCCCCGTGCTGTCAAAATGGTGGGCCTACTGTCTGAGTAAACTGGTTCTACCATTGCCTGGTAATCCCTACCTCTCAGACCAATAGCTGCCCGGCACCAAATCATCATTTCACTTTTTGGGGGCATGGCAATAGGAAAAGGGTCACACATTCTTACGCTACCAATCTCACCGCCAGAGAGTTCCACCTGTTGCCGTCGCATCAGTGCCCGGATCTCTTTCTGGAGCACCCGCTGCTCGCCGGAGCTGGCGTTCTTGGCAACCTGCTGTAAAAGGAAAATCACCTCTGCAAGACAATTTTCAATTACATTAGTTCCTAGAGTTATTTTTGGGTGACTCTCATGTTTGTCAATATCTACAATGATCAGTCCCTGTGCTGCCAGTTCGACTCTACCGATTTTGATGGTCACCTCTTTAAATCCGATCTGGGGCACGGGCTGGCCATTGCTGGCGATGATACTCAAGTCGTCGTCAGGGTAGCGGGTAATATCCGAGTCATTCCAGTACTGCTTAAAGAGCACGTACGGGATGGTGGTGACCTGCGACCCGGTGTCCAGTAGGGCACTCATGGGAATGCCATCCAGTACCACCGGCAAGACTGGACGTCCTCCCACATATCTGTCGCGCCAGTTCGATGGGCCTGGTGATCTTTTTCCTGGGGGTTGGCCCTCTACCCCAGGTTGTGCCCGTTTAAAGAACAGTACCTTGCCATATGTCCGGGTTGATTGCAGCGGCGGCAGATGGGTCGTCCGTCCTCGCTGTATCGGTCACTGGGTCTTCCTCTGGCCGGTGGGGTCCTCCTTGGTCGACGCCATGGGATGTCCTCCGGTCCGGATGCCAGCTGGATGTTCCCTGGGGTGGAAACCTGTAAAGACTGCACAGTTCGGGTTAGCGCAGCAACGCTCTTAGCTAGCTCTTGGACCTGATGGTGTAGGTCTGGAGCCGGGTCATTGTCCAAAGCCTGCGCATCAGCTCCCACAGGCCCTGCCGACAAGGGCGCCGCCTCCTGGTGGTAAGTAATAGCTGGGCGCCTGTGGGTCATAACGCCACCCGGTGCCGGTTCTCGGAGCACCCGGATGGCTCTGTCCTTGAACTGTGCAAAGCCCAGATGGGGATCCTGTAAGGCCATCGCCCGCAACTGGGTTCGGTGGGCATTACAATACAGTCCCTCTATAAATTGTTCAGTCAACAGCCTGTCCTCGTTTCCCACTCCATCAGGGTCGGTCTGCTTAATGGCCCTCAGGGCCTCTTGTAGGTTTAGTGCATAGTCCCTTATACTCTCATGCGCTCGCTGCTTGCACCCGTAGAATCTAAGCTTAATCTCGGCTGAGGTGCGGGTATCAAAGGTATCCTTCAGCCGGGTTAGTATCCCTGCGACAGTCTTCCTCCCAGGTGGCCAGGATTTTACTTCCCTTTTAGCTGCCCCGGTTAGTTGGGCCACCAGGATGCTCACTTTTTGCTCTTCTGTGAGGGGGTACACCTGGAAGAGGCTATCCAGCTTTTCTCTAAAGTCAGGCAGGGTATGTGACTCCCCTGAGTACTGGGGTAGCCAAGCTGCTCCCGGGATATAGGGCATGGTGAATGGCATAACTGCAGCAGCGGTGGCGCTGGCGGGGGTTGAGGCAGTGAAGCTCTCCTCCGTATCCGACATCTTCCTCCCCCCTAGTGGACCGTGGCCTACCTTGCGATGATCCTGTTCCGTAGGCCGCGGCTCCGCAGTAGATCGTCAGGGTTGAGGACCTTCCGTCGCGCTCCGGTGACGTCGGCGTCTGCTGGGCTCCTTCCAGGACCTTACGCAACGTCCGGACGTGAGGCGGGGCTTCAGTTCTCGCGCGCTTTCGAAGTCCACGCCCCTCTTCTTCCCGCGCGGCGTCCTCAAGATGGCGTCCAACGGCGGGAAAACTCCACGGATGGCGGGAAGAAGGCCGAAGATGGCGCCGGATGGCGGGAAAACTTCGCGGATGGCGGGAAGAAGGCAGAAGATGGCGCCGGATGGCGGGAAACCTCACCACTGGTAAGTTTGAACAGTCTTTGCTTTTCAGGCACGCAGTACCCGGTGGTTGCGGGCACGAAATCCTGCCGACTACGCCAAAGTTGACGCGCCCCTGGGCCTGCTGTGTCGCGCAGCGTCTCGCGCACGGGGGCTTACCCGGAACCGGATCAGATGAGGGTTGTAGTCTCCGAGTGGCGGGGACCCGGTCCGTGCCCAGGGGGTCAGACTCAGTGTGTGGCAGTCTTGATAGATGTTATTTGAGTGTCGACTACGCCACCCGTTGATTTGCAGCTATGGAGCTGCCGCTGCAGGGCAGACCGCTGAGGCCGGTGTAGAATTGTGCAGCGTGATAGTATAACCCCCAACGGGAGGGGTATGGCCTCAGGGCAGCCGACGTGGAAGATGGGGGTAGCAGGAACCACTCAGAGACGGTGCGGTGTAATTCAGGGTCTTTACTGGTAACAACGATAGACCCCCCCGGAGTACTTGCTAGCGAACGGGGCCGGGTCAGTCCTTGAGCAGATGGGATCTCCCCTGGCCAGGCGGAGTTGTAGGCCTCCCAAACTGACTGTACTCTTCTGGCTACCTTGCTAGAAGCGGATATAAGTAGCCCACGTCCCTGAGTGTACCGTGTGGTGCTCACCCGTATGGCCGGTGACTCGGGGCCTTCTATTGGCTTCCGCTCCACGATGGCGGTGCTGGTCCCACACGTGTGACCGTGCCTTCGGGTTTCTGGGCCTGAGGACCTGAAATCCCCTGCCGGTCGGCTTCTGCTGCTGGGTAAGAGTTAGTCCCCACAGCCTCGGACGCCGGGTCCGGTAAGAAAGCTTCTCAGTCAGGGCGAGCTCTGCAGCTGCCAGCCCCTGACTCGTAGTAGTATTGCTCCCACTGAGCTCCAGCTGTTTCTTCCTATGACTGTCTCTTGTCTCTACTCTCCTTGACTCCTAACCCTGCTTCAGCCCCGGGTTTATATAGGGGAAGTTCTTCCCCTCCCAAGACTGGGCAGGAGGTGTGGCATGCACAGGATCCCTGACCAAAGGACCTCCCACCTGCTCTCAGACATAACATCTCTATCACTGTGGCAACCAGACCCCTGGGGTGTCACAGTTACCATCCACAGTTTGGTACTTTTAGTGGGGGAGTGGCTTCGGGAGTTCTGAAGGTGGAATGTTTTGCTTCGTCGCTCTCCTCGGTGTGGCGGGGAGTTCTGAGTCATTTGAAGATCATGGGAGACAGGTACAAACGTATGGCTGACAGAAAACGCTTGCCAGGTCCGGACCTGAATGTGAATGACTTTGTGTGGTTGTCTACCAGGAATAACGAGTTGAAGGTTCCTTCCTGGAAGCTGGGACCTAGAGTTATCGGTCCCCATAAAATAACCGCCATTATAAACCCAGCAGTGTTTCGTCTTGAGCTACCTCAGGCCCTTAAGATCCACAATGTCTTTCACAGGTCTCTGCTCAAGAAATATGTGGCACCTCTTGAGTCCTCGACCCTACCGCCAACCCTAATAATCGTTGATGGTAATCTGGAGTTTCAGATTTCAAGGATTGTAGATTCTCGTCTCCAACGTCGTTCCCTACAATACTTGATGCACTGGAAGGGTTATGGTCTAGAGGAAAAGATGCAGGTTTCAGCATCAGAGGTGAATGCACCAGGCTAGTTCATTCATTCCACACCTCTTATCCTGAGAAACCTGGAATTGAGTGTCAGGAGGCCACTCGTACAAGGGGAGGGGGGGGGTACTGTCACAAGTGTGTCAGTTGTAACAGAGTTGCTCTGCAGCTGGCTGCAGAAGGTCACTTCGTTTGGCACTGCAGATGCCTTCTTAATCCTTCTGACTTTTGGACCCAGCGGCAACCTCCCTCCTGCTCTGATTGACACACCCTGTTCTGGGGGTTTATTAACTCTCAGTCTGCTTCTGGGAGTCGCCAGTGATATTCTCATTTTCCCTTGTGAAGGCTTGGAGCTATAGCAGTCGGCTGGCTTCCTCTCTGGTGCCCTTGGAGGACGTTTGGTGTTATCTCTCTGGTGTCTGCTCAAGCTAAGTTTTCCCCCCTTTGTTTGTCTCCCTTGTTGTCTTTAGTTTATAGTGGGGACTGACCAGTGCTCACCCCCTCCCTATCCAGGGCCTTGCTCTAGGTATATTTATGATTTAGGTTTCCTGTTCAGCAATTGGTGTGGAACCAATATAGGGACGGAAGGTTAGGCAGGGTGTTATTAGATCTGCCTAGGGGTCTCCACTCCCCCTTTCCCTAGTGTCTGGGCTTCTTTCCCTTCATGTTGCACTTAGTGTTCCCCACACTGAGCATGACACCTGGGCCTTGGGACCAGTGACGACCCTCCTTGGCTGGTGGTCGACTGAGCCCTGGCCAGCAGACAGCTGTGATGCTGCGCCTGCTGCAATCCTTTTTTCTCTTCACCGTCCCAGGGTCCTCAGTCCACGCACTGGAGATGGGGAATACAGGATTCTTATTTTTAGGCCACGCTCCACTGCGCATGCCCGCACCCTCTGATGACATTTTCGCAACCTCCGGCTCTGATCAAGTGACATTGACTTGCAGGTCATCCTTCATCCTCACCCCTGCATCCACACTGCTGACAGTCTCTGCAGGGGAGCTAAGGAGTCACTGAAGACATCTGATGGCTCTGTCTTCCCAAATCGAATCTTCATTTCTTCAAGGAGACCCTCCATCTTCTTCTGGACACTGTGGCAGCTTCAGATAAGAAGCGCTGATGGTCTGACATGGACCCTCAGTGCTGCCACCTTTTTACCCCTGCACCTTTCATTGTTTACCAATACTTAAACCAATCACAATTCGTCACTAGTGGAGAGAAAAAACTTCTCCCCAGCAATGATTCCTGACTGGTTCACCATCCTACCAATCACCATGTCTTGGGCAAGTTAGACCAGCACATGGAGACAGAAAAAAATGGTGAGAAAACTCCTTTCCTGCCAATTAACTCATTCAGGAGGTAGAACATATGGTGTATAGCAATGCTATGTGCTCCCCTAAAGGGTCCGGGGATCATCATTACTGCAAAAGTTGACAGAAGTTGCCCCTTAAGGTGAAGAATAAAGATTAAAAATTGTGGGTGGCTTAAAAATGGGTCAATCACTCCCCTAAACTAATTAAAGAGGTTATCCAGGTGTTTGATAATTGGTGGAATATCTTTAGAATAGGTCATTAATATCAGATCAGTGAGGGTCCGCCACGGTGCACCTCCGCTGATCAGCTGTTTCCACGTTTGTGATGATAATGGAGAGATACCCCTAATGAATGCCTTGGAAAAAGTTGTGAGGTTTGAGTGAGGTGCCACTCATTAGGAAGGATAGTTGGGCTGTGCCCTTTAAAGAATTAATGCTTAATGCACTATGTTGCTAGTCACATAACTGGATCAGAGAACAGCATAGGGTCAGCATTAGAAATCGCGATCATGCCTGTGGACACGTGACCAAGAGCATTGAAGTCATTATCTCATCCTCTATCGGTAGCACATGTCATAAATGTTTGATAGATACAGGTCACATTGCTGAGATCAGGGACCCACATGTAACTCAAGAACGGCCCCCGTTGTACACTGTCAGAAATGGAAAGGTGGCTGCGCATGTGCTGCTATCACCATTCATTTCTATGGGAACTCTGAAACTTGATGAGTTTGCTTGGTTTGGTGTGTGTGAGTCGTTGTGGGTGAATATGCAGTATATTACCAGTGTAAACCTGTCCTGCTTGTCCATGTGAGTGTTAGCACCCGCATGCCTGTCCCTGGTCATCGGTATCACCTCAAGACATCCCGCTATAGGACATAACTTTTTTTGTAAATGGTCTGTGTATGAAACGAGTGACACAAGGCAACATTACAATAATAAGTTTGGTTAAAACATTTGTATTTAACGATGAATTTGTTTCCCCTCGATATTGTAGCGCTGTCCAGGGACAACTGTCATTCATGTTAGGGACAATTTAGAAGAAGCCAATTAACCTATCAGTATATTTTTAGAGTGTGGGAGGAAACCGGAGAACCCGGAGGAAACCCACGCAGACACGGGGAGAACATACAAACTCCATGCAGATGTCCGTGGTTGGATTTGTTTCCACCACCTGAGTACTGCAGACACCAGTGCTAACCACTGAGCCACCGTGCCGCCCGAGAGATGGTGGAAGACTGAGATGTGACTTTCCACCAGTCTTCTGGATGACTTCATCTGTGTGCTGCTATCTTGGCCGGGCCAATGGTCGGACTAATGATGGAGCTGGATGGTCACTGATGGATCTTATCAGGTTGGGGTTACCAGAACCAACTTGTTCTTACAGTAGCCGCACCCAAACTTCTCAGTGTCGAGAGATTCCGTCCAACGTCCGACTCTGGAGTGGGAGATAAAGCTTATTAAAGACTGATCCTACAGGTACAAACACATCCAACATCAATGACACATGCCCCTTCATATCTGACTGCAGAAGTCGTGCAGCAAGCAGTGGTAGTAGCACATACACCCACAACCAGTATAAGACTCCCGTCTGTCCATAGTTTATTTGCGCCGTATCTTACCTGTACTGGCACTCTGAGCATTGGTACATTACCGGGTAGTGGTACTCCCAACTGTGGAGTACAGTAATGGGTGGAAGGTCAGGGTGGATCTGTGCGACCATCTCACAAGGGGAAGATTTCACCAGAGCTAATCTATAAATTGTGCCCGATGTGACGCCTACCTGCAGAATCGCAGACTTTATCCGATAACTGGATGATGGCGTAGCGGTCCCCGTTTTTCTCCCGGAATCCAGTGCGGCCAGCTGTTTTACACAACCTTTTATTCCAGCTGATGTCCATATATGCAGGAAGCTACAGAGGAAGTAGAAATACAGAATATAGAAGTATATACTATATATACTGGATGCACTAACCCTAGCTCTAACCATCCATTCATTATCCCTCATATCACCTTATACCTATAGAATATAGAGGTATATACTATATACACTGGATACACTATCCCTAGCTCTAACCCTTCATCCTCGTATCACCATATATGTACAGAATATAGAGGTATATACTATATACACTGGATACACTATCCCAAGCTCTAACCCTTCATCCTCGTATCACCATATACATACAGAATATAGAGGTATATACTATATACACTGGATACACTATCCCTAGCTGTAACCCTTCATCCTCGTATTACCATATACATACAGAATCTAGAGGTATATACTATATACACTGGATACACTATCCCTAGCTGTAACCCTTCATCCTTGTATCACCATATACATAGAGGATATAGAGGTATATACTATATACACAGGATACACTAATCCTAGCTCTAACCCTTCATCCTCGTATCACCCTATACGTACAGAATCTAGAGGTATATACTATATACACTGGTTACACTATCCCTAGCTCTAACCCTTTGCCTCGTATCACCCTATACATACAGAATATAGAGGTATATACTATATACACTGGATACACTATCCCTAGCTCTAACCCTTCATCCTCCTATCACCATATACGTACATAATATAGAGCTATATACTATATACACTGGATACACTAACCCTAGCTGCAACCCTTCATCCTCGTATCACCATATACATACAGAATATAGAGGTATATATTATATCCACTGGATACACTAACCCTAGCTCTAACCCTTCATCCTCGTATCACCATATACATACAGAATATAGAGGTATATACTATATACACTGGATACACTAACCCTAGCTGCAACCCTTCATCCTCGTATCACCATATACATACAGAATATAGAGGTATATATTATATACACTGGATACACTAACCCTAGCTGCAACCCTTCATCCTCGTATCACCATATACATACAGAATATAGAGGTATATACTATATACACTGGATACACTATCCCTAGCTCTAACCCTTCATCCTCGTATCACCATATACATACAGAATATAGAGGTATATATTATATACACTGGATACACTATCCCTAGCTCTAACTCTTCATCCTCGTATCACCCTATACATACAGAATATAGAGGTATATACTATATACACTGGATACACTATCCCTAGCTCTAACCCTTCATCCTCGTATCACCATATACATACAGAATATAGAGGTATATATTATATACACTGGATACACTATCCCTAGCTCTAACCCTTCATCCTTGTATCACCATATACATACAGAATATAGAGGTATATATTATATCCACTGGATACACTAACCCTAGCTCTAACCCTTCATCCTCGTATCACCATATACATACAGAATATAGAGGTATATATTATATCCACTGGATACACTAACCCTAGCTCTAACTCTTCATCCTCGTATCACCCTATACATACAGAATATAGAGGTATATATTATATACACTGGATACACTAACCCTAGCTGCAACCCTTCATCCTCGTATCACCATATACATACAGAATATAGAGGTATATACTATATACACTGGATACACTATCCCTAGCTCTAACCCTTCATCCTCGTATCACCATATACATACAGAATATAGAGGTATATACTATATACACTGGATACACAATCCCTAGCTGCAACCCTTCATCCTCGTATCACCATATACATACAGAATATAGAGGTATATATTATATCCACTGGATACACTAACCCTAGCTCTAACCCTTCATCCTCGTATCACCATATACATACAGAATATAGAGGTATATATTATATCCACTGGATACACTATCCCTAGCTGTAACCCTTCATCCTCGTATTACCATATACATACAGAATATAGAGGTATATACTATATACACTGGATACACTATCCCTAGCTCTAACCCTTCATCCCCGTCTCACCATATACATACAGAATATAGAGGTATATATTATATACACTGGATACACTATCCCTAGCTCTAACTCTTCATCCTCGTATCACCCTATACATACAGAATATAGAGGTATATATTATATACACTGGATACACTAACCCTAGCTGCAACCCTTCATCCTCGTATCACCATATACATACAGAATATAGAGGTATATACTATACACACTGGATACACTATCCCTAGCTCTAACCCTTCATCCTCGTATCACCCTATACGTACAGAATATAGAGGTATATACTATATACACTGGATACACTATCCCTATCTCTAACCCTTCATCCTCGTATCACCATATACATACAGAATATAGAGGTATATATTATATACACTGGATACACTAACCCTAGCTGCAACCCTTCATCCTCGTATCACCATATACATACAGAATATAGAGGTATATACTATATACACTGGATACACTATCCCTAGCTCTAACCCTTCATCCTCGTATCACCATATACATACAGAATATAGAGGTATATACTATATCCACTGGATACACTAACCCTAGCTCTAACCCTTCATCCTCGTATCACCATATACATACAGAATATAGAGGTATATATTATATACACTGGATACACTAACCCTAGCTCTAACCCTTCATCCCCGTCTCACCATATACATACAGAATATAGAGGTATATATTATATCCACTGGATACACTAACCCTAGCTCTAACCCTTCATCCTCGTATCACCATATACATACAGAATATAGAGGTATATATTATATCCACTGGATTCACTAACCCTAGCTCTAACCCTTCATCCCCGTCTCACCATATACATACAGAATATAGAGGTATATATTATATACACTGGATACACTATCCCTAGCTGTAACCCTTCGCCTCCTATCACCATATACATACAGAATATAGAGGTATATACTATATACACTGGATACACTATCCCAAGCTCTAACCCTTCATCCTCGTATCACCATATACATACAGAATATAGAGGTATATACTATATACACTGCATACACTATCCCAAGCTCTAAACCTTCATCCTCGTATCACCATATACATACAGAATATAGAGGTATATATTATATACACTGGATACACTAACCCTAGCTCTCACCCTTCATCCCCTATCATCCTATACATACAGAATATAGAGGTATATACTATATACACTGGATACACTAACCCTAGCTCTAACCCTTCATCCTTGTATCACTATATACATACAGAATATAGAGGTATATACTATATACACTGGATACACTATCCCTAGCTCTAACCCTTCATCCTCGTATCACCATATACATACAGAATATAGAGGTATATACTATATACACTGGATACACTATCCCTAGCTCTAAACCTTCATCCTTGTATCACTATATACATACAGAATATAGAGGTATATACTATATCCACTGGATACACTAACCCTAGCTCTAACCCTTCATCCTCGTATCACCATATACATAGAGGATATAGAGGTATATATTATATACACTGGATACACTAACCCTAGCTCTAACCCTTCATCCTCGTATTACCATATACATACAGAATATAGAGGTATATACTATATACACTGGATACACTATCCCTAGCTCTAAACCTTCATCCTCTATCACCCTATTCCAAGCTGTGTGTTATAACTGAATACCTGGTTCTCAAAGACGGTCCTGTTATAAAACTTGTACAGACGTCGTATCAACTCCTGTTTGTTCTTATGGGAGTTGGTGACATATTTGGACGTGGGTGAAGACAGATTTCTCAGGAAACAGTAATTGATGGGACGCTCCTGTCTCCTGGTAACAAAACATCAAAGAGGATCACACATCACTACTGGATATATACTAAGACCGCACACGACCTGCAGACACACAGCTGACACCTTATCTGAAAATATGCTAATAACAGCGCCACCTAGCGACAAGATAACATGAACATGACCCAGATAAAACGGATATATAGGAATGCATTACCTCACTGACTCCTCCTGACAAAGCTGAATCGGGGAGAATTGGGCTCTGGAGAAAAGAAGAAACATCGTCATTTACTTCTGTGTCATTCAGTTTTCCTAATCAATAAAAAATCAAATTTTCTTATTTTACAGGAAGGAATTCATGATCCCTTCAGATGCTTTATTACATGCCTGACTCTATGTATAGCAGGTGGGGACCAGAGCCACCATCTTCATCTTCAAGGCTCCTTGGAGACCTTGGAATAAGTGGATGAGACTGAAATAAAGAAATATAAAGACCTTGAGAATGAAGGAGTAGCAGCGATACAGTGGCATAATCACAGAATGGGGCGTCCCCTGATCTCCAGTAGACCCCCAGAGCCGCAGACAGTGCTGGAGAGAAGTGAGCGCTTACCTGATGGAGATTCTCATCACCGCTGCTGTCCTCTGTGTCGGACGCAAAAACTCTGCGGCATTTTTTATTGACCAGTAACTGGGAAAAGAAAATAGTACAAAGTTTAAAAAAAAGTCTTCAGATTTCCATAATTTCAAATAGACAACATACTACAGAATCCACCACTCACCTGGTCATCAACACCGCTGCTTTCTGTAATAGACTCAATAATAAAGCGACATTTGCGCTTATACTCAGACATTTTGCTCAATCAGAATTGAAAAAATATCCTCACTCCACAAATTCTATAACCCTCAGAGGAGGAGGCCGTGAGCAGAAGTTTTATCAGTTCTTCATATTGTGACTTCATGACTTGTGGGACATCAACATTCTAGAACTCTGATATTGTGACATTGCTAAGAGCAGTTGTTCTGATGGATGTACATGTAAATAGAAATATTTATACACTGCTCAAAAAAATAAAGGGAACACTCAAATAACACATCCTAGATCTGAATGAATGAAATATTCTCATTGAATACTTTGTTCTGTACAAAGTTGAATGTGCTGACAACAAAATCACACAAAAATCATCAATGGAAATCAAATTTTATTAACCAATGGAGGCCTGGATTTGAAGTCACCCCCAAAATTAAAGTGGAAAAACACACTACAGGCTGATCCAACTTTGATGTAGTGTCCTTAAAACAAGTCAAAATGAGGCTCAGTATTGTGTGTGGCCTCCACGTGCCTGTATGACCTCCCTACAACGCCTGGGCATGCTCCTGATGAGGTTGCGGATGGTTTCCTGTGGGATCTCCTCTCAGACCTGGACTAAATCCTCCGCCAACTCCTGGACAGTCTGTGGTGCAACGTGACGTTGGTAGATGGAGCGAGACATGATGTCCCAGATGTGCTCAATCGGATTCAGGTCTGGGGAATGGGCGGGCCCCTCCATAGCTTCAATGCCTTCATCTTGCAGGAACTGCTGACACACTCCAGCCACATGAGGTCTGGCATTGTCCTGCATTAGGAGGAACCCAGGGCCAACCGCACCAGCATATGGTCTCACAAGGGGTCTGAGGATCTCATCTCGGTACCTAATGGCAGTCAGGCTTCCTCTGGCGAGCACATGGAGGGCTGTGCAGCCCTCCAAAGAAATGCCACCCCACACCATTACTGACTCACTGCCAAACCGGTCATGCTGAAGGATATTGCAGGCAGCAGATCGCTCTCCACGGCGTCTCCAGACTCTGTCACGTCTGTCACATGTGCTCAGTGTAAACCTGCTTTCATCTGTGAAGAGCACAGGGCGCCAGTGGCAACTTTTCCAATCTTGTTCTGTGGCAAATGCCAAGCGTCCTGCACGGGGTTGGGCTGTGAGCACAACCCCCATCTGTGGACGTCGGGCCCTCATACCTCCCTCATGGAGTCGGTTTCTAACCATTTGTGCAGACACATGTGCAAATTGCGTCTTCAGAGAAAAAGAGGACTTGTACTCTATAGCGCCACCTATTGGAGTGTAGACACAAGCGCATTTGTGGTCAGTTGGAGGTCATTTTGCAGGGCTCTGGCAGTGCTCCTCCTGTTCCTCCTTGCACAAAGGCGGAGGCAGCGGTCCTGCTGCTGGGTTGTTGCCCTCCTATGGCCCCCTCCACGTCTCCTGGTGTACTGGCCTGTCTCCTGGTAGCGTCTCTAGCCTCTGGACACTACGTAGACAGACACAGCAAACCTTCTTGCCACAGCTCGCATTGATATGCCATCCTGGATGAGCTGTACTACCTGAGCAACTTCTGTGGTTTGTAAAGTCCGTCTCATTCTACCACGAGTGTGAAAGCACAACCAACATTCAAAGGTGACCAAAACATCAGCCAAAAAGCTTTGGTACTGAGATGTGATCTGTGGTCCCCACCTGCAGCACCACTCCTTTATTGAGGGTGTCTTGATAATTGCCAATAATTTCCATCTATTTTCTATTCTACTTGCACAACAGCAGGTGAAATTGATTATCAATCAGTGTTGCTTCCTAAGTGGACAGTTTGATTTCACAGAAGTTTGATTTACTTGGAGTTATATTCTGTTGTTTAAGTGTTCCCTTTATTTTTTTGAGCAGTGTATATCGGATTTAAGTTATCTATCTTTTTATACAGCTTGAAATTTTGCTTGCATTTTCAGCTGCTGCCTGACATTAAAGGGGTGGTCCATTACCTAAAATGTATTTTCGAACTATCCTTATACCTTAAGCACTTTTGTAATGAGCTTTCTTTTCTTTTACTGAAGATCCTGTGACTTTTCTTTTGAGAGGAGTCTGAAACATGACGTCACAGAAGGCTGGGGCTGCACTCACTTCCCTGCAGTTTCCATTGCCCCTCCAGGAACAGGACGTCATCAGGGGGCAGCTCTCCAGTTACTTACTAGTTTCTTGCATCGCTGCCCCCTTTGCAGACGTCTTGGATCCTGGTTGATGGATGATGTGGGAGATGTGAATGCAGAGCCAGCTCCCTGCTTCTATCTCTGCCAGTGAAGCTCCTGTGAAAGAAGATGTTATCAGGGGGCAGAGACAGAGGCAGTGAGTGACACCAGCGCCGCCCCACAGCTTATAGCAACGCCCTCAAATGAGTTGTGTTATGGTAAATATTTATACTTTGATTATTATTTAGACAATTAAATATACATATATGTCTTTGATCACTTTGTATTTTAATATTAGCTTTATAAGTGTTATTCGTAAAAGCAAATAACACAGGGCGTTGTATCTTATATAGAGCTGTCTTTGTATTAAAGCTTTCCTTTGTTTCTGAAAGTATAGTAAACTAGACCTAGCCAGTTTCTAAGGAATTCAGCAGAATACATAATTTACGACTTTGCAGGTGAAAAGATAAATCTTCAATCTGCTAAATGTCTCAACCCTAGGCAAGCTAGATGGTCCCTGTTTTTTTAGGTTCAAATTTGTTATCACTTTCCGTCCAGGGGTCAAAAATATCAAGGCTGATGCTTTGTTCTGGAGCTTCCCTAGTGGTGGTGACCATGAGAATCCTGCCCCCATTTTACAGAAGTGGGTAGTCATTTTGGCATTGTACCATGAACTGGAGGGTGAGGTGTTGGAGGAACAGGGGGACGCCCCTGCCTCCTAGGAAGGTTATTTGTACCATTTAATCTGCGCCGCAAAGTAATTAAGGAACATCACAACTCTGTGCTTGCTGGTCATCCAGGTGGTAAGGCAACCGCGGACCTCCTTTATCGTCGTTTTTGGCAGTCAGGGTTGCATAGTGATGTGGTTGAACACATATCTGCTTATAGTATTTGCAGCCGTTCTAAAGTATTGCATACCTATCCGTCTGGTTCTCTTCTTCAGCTACCTATTCCTAGCAGGCCATGGACACACTTGTCCATGGATTTTATTACTGATCTACCGTTGTCTTCAGGCAAAACTGTGGTTTTGGTAGTTGTAGATAGGTCCAGTAAAATGGTTCACTTCGTCGCATTACCGGCACTTCCGAATGCCAAGACTCTTGCTCAGGTGTTTATAAATGAGATTCTGAAGCTTTACGGGGTTCCCTCCGATTTGGTGTCAGATTGGGGGACCCGCTTTGTTTCCAAGTTCTGTAAAGAGTTCTTTTCTCGACTGGGGGTGCAGCTATCCTTTGCCTCTGCCTTCCATCCTCAGTCGAATGTACAGAATGAGCGCGTTAATCAGAATTTGGAGACTTACCTCAGGTGTTTTGACTCCGAAAATCAGGAGGATTGGGCATCCTACTTACCGCTGGCAGAGCTTGCTATTAATAATAATCGTCAAGAATCTACCGGCAATTCATTGTTCTTTGGTGCATACGGTTACCATCCACAGTTTGGTACTTTTAGTGGGGGAGTGGCTTCGGGAGTTCTGAAGGTGGAATGTTTTGCTTCGTCGCTCTCCTCGGTGTGGCGGGGAGTTCTAAGTAATTTGAAGATCATGGGAGACACGTACATCAGGTGAAGACGGCCTGCGTGCTGTCGAAACGCGTTGTGGATTATACAAGGTTTTTTAATAAAATGTCTCAATTGACCATCTACCACTGTCTTATTCAGCATTTTTTTATCCCCATCCATCACCCTAGCGCTTAATATCACTGGCATACTTGCATTACTTTCTACTGTTTGTCCCTTTGGGACCGCTGGTGAAGCCGCTTTGGGTTTTGTTTAATATCACTTGCTACTTTGGAGGAGCTAAGTGATATTTCCATTCACCGCTGTTGCAAAGACCTGCCTGCACATCGTCCAGGACCTGCATCACATGACAACTCACGTGACAAACCAGGAAGTGTTTGGGAAGCGGCACAACAATCGGTTGGGCTCCTTTGCATCTCCAGCCAGACAACACGGCATTGAGGCTTTTACCGCAGTTGTGCAAGGGTGCGCAACCTTCGGGGTGAGTGGCCTTTTGGCCCCCAATTACTTTTCATTTAATCTCAGGTGTCCTCACATTGCGCTCCTGTCTTTTTTTGTCTTTCTAGGTACAAACGTATGGCTGACAGAAAACGCTTGCCCGGTCCGGACCTGAATGTGAATGACTTTGTGTGGTTGTCTACCAGGAATAACGAGTTGAAGGTTCCTTCCTGGAAGCTGGGACCTAGAGTTATCGGTCCCCATAAAATAACCGCCGTTATAAACCCAGCAGTGTTTCGTCTTGAGCTACCTCAGGCCCTTAAGATCCACAATGTCTTTCACAGGTCTCTGCTCAAGAAATATGTGGCACCTCTTGAGTCCTCGCCCCTACTGCCAACCCTAATAATCGTTGATGGTAATCTGGAGTTTCAGATTTCAAGGACTGTAGATTCTCGTCTCCAACGTCGTTCCCTACAATACTTGATGCACTGGAAGGGTTATGGTCCAGAGGAAAAGATGTAGGTTTCAGCATCAGAGGTGAATGCCCCAGGCTAGTTCATTCATTCCACACCTCTTATCCTGAGAAACCAGGAATTGAGTGTCAGGAGGCCACTCGTACAAGGGGGGGGGGGGGTACTGTCACGAGTGTGTCAGTTGTAATAGAGTTGCTCTGCAGCTGGCTGCAGAAGGTCACTTCGTTTGGCACTGCAGATGCCTTCTTAATCCTTCTGACTTTTGGACCCAGCGGCAACCTCCCTCCTGCTCTGATTGACACACCCTGTTCTGGGGTTTATTAACTCTCAGACTGCTTCAGGGAGTCGCCAGTGATATTCTCATTTTCCCTTGTGAAGGCTTGGAGCTATAGCAGTCGGCTGGCTTCCTCTCTTGTGCCCTTGGAGGACATTTGGTGTTATCTCTCTGGTGTCTGCTCAAGCTAAGTTTTCCCCCCTTTGTTTGTCTCCCTTGTTGTCTTTAGTTTATAGTGGGGACTGACCAGTGCTCACCCCCTCCCTATCCAGGGCCTTGCTTTAGGTATATTTAAGATTTAGCTTTCCTGTTCGGCAATTGGTGTGGAACCAATATAGGGATTGTAGGTTAGGCAGGGTGTTATTAGATCTGCCTAGGGGTCTCCACTCCCCCTTTCCCTAGTGTCTGGGCTTCCTTCCCTTCATGTTGCACTCAGTCTTTCCCACACTGTGCATCACAGCTGGGCCTTGGGACCAGTGACGACCCTCCTTGGCTGGTGGTCGACTGAGCCCTGGCCAGCTGACAGCTGTGATGCTGCACCTGCTGCAATCCTTTTTTCTCTTCACCGTCCCAGGGTCCTCAGTCCACGCACTGGAGATGGGGAATACAGGATTCTTATTTTTTAGGCCACGCTCCACTGCGCATGCCCGCACCCTCCAATGACATTTTCCCAACCTCCAGCTCTGATCCAGTGACATTGACTTCCAGGTCATCCTTCATCCTCACCGCTGCATCCACACCGCTGATGGTCTCTGCAGGGGAGCTAAGGAGTCACTGAAGACATCTGATGGCTCTGTCTTCCCAAATCAAATCTTCATTTCTTCAAGGAGACCCTCCATCTTCTTCTGGACACTGTGGCAGCTTCAGATAAGAAGCGCTGATGGTCTGACATGGACCCTCAGTGCTGCCACCTTTTAACCCCTGCACCATTCTTTGCTTACCAATACTTAAACCAATCACAATTCGTCACTAGTGGAGAGAAAAAACTTCTCCCCAGCAATGATTCCTGACTGGTTCACCTTCCTACCAATCACCATGTCTTGGGCAAGTTAGACCAGCACATGGAGACAGAAAAAAATGGTGAGAAAACTCCTTTCCTGCCAATTAACTCCTTCAGGAGGTAGAACATATGGTGTATAGCAATGCTATGTGCTCCCCTAAAGGGTCCGGGGATCATTATTACTGCAAAAGTTGACAGAAGTTGCCCCATAATCAGCTGTTTTTTAGCACATTGTACGTACCTTAAGGTGAAGAATAAAGGTTAAAGATTGTGGGTGGCTTAAAAATGGGTCAATCACTCCCCTAAACTAATTAAAGAGGTTATCCAGGTGTTTAATAATTGGTGGAATATCTTTAGAATAGGTCATTAATATCAGATCAGTGAGGGTCCGTCACGGTGCACCTCCGCTGATCAGCTGTTTCCACGTTTGTGATGATAATGGAGAGATACCCCTAATGAATGCCTTGGAAAAAGTTGTGAGGTTTGAGTGAGGTGCCACTCATTAGGAAGGATAGTTGGGCTGTGCCCTTTAAAGAATTAATGCTTAATGCACTATGTTGCTAGTCACATAACTGGATCAGAGAACAGCATAGGGTCAGCATTAGAAATCGCGATCATGCCTGTGGACACGTGACCAAGAGCATTGAAGTCATTATCTCATCCTCTATCGGTAGCACATGTCATAAATGTTTGATAGACGCAAGTCACATTGCTGAGATCAGGGACCCACATGTAACTCAAGAACGGCCCCCGTTGTACACTGTCAGAAATGGAAAGGTGGCTGCACATGTGCGGCTATCACCATTCATTTCTATGGGAGCTCTGAAACTTGATGAGTTTGCTTGGTTTGGTGTGTGTGAGTCGTTGTGGGTGAATATGCTGTATATTACCAGTGTAAAGCTGTCCTGCTTGTCCATGTGAGTGTTAGCGCCCGCATGTCTGTCCCTGGTCATCGGTATCACCTCAAGATATCCCGCTATAGGACATAACTTTTTTTGTAAATGATCTGTGTATGAAATGAGTGACACAAGGCAACATTACAATAATAAGTTTGGTTAAAACATTTGTATTTAACGATGAATTTGTTTCCCCTCGATATTATAGCGCTGACATAGTCTGTAGCGCTGTCCATGGACATCTGTCATTCATGTTAGGGACAATTTAGAAGAAGCCAATTAACCTATCAGTATATTTTTAGAGTGTGGGAGGAAACCGGAGAACCCGGAGGAAACCCACGCAGACACGGGGAGAACATACAAACTCCATGCAGATGTCCGTGGTTGGATTTGTTTCCACCACCTGAGTACTGCAGACACCAGTGCTAACCACTGAGCCACCGTGCCGCCCGAGAGATGGTGGAAGACTGAGATGTGACTTTCCACCAGTCTTCTGGATGACTTCATCTGTGTGCTGCTATCTTGGCTGCGCCAATGATCGGACTAATGATGGAGCTCGATGGTCACTGATGGATCTTATCAGGTTGGGGTTACCAGAACCAACTTGTTCTTACAGTAGCCGCACCCAAACTTCTCAGTGTCGAGAGATTCCGTCCAACGTCCGACTCTGGAGTGGGAGATAAAGCTTATTAAAGACTGATCCTACAGGTACAAACACATCCAACATCAATGACACATGCCCCTTCATATCTGACTGCAGAAGTCGTGCAGCAAGCAGTGGTAGTAGCACATACACCCACAACCAGTATAAGACTCCCGTCTGTCCGTAGTTTATTTGCGCCGTATCTTACCTGTACTGGCACTCTGAGCATTGGTACATTACCGGGTAGTGGTACTCCCAACTGTGGAGTACAGTAATGGGTGGAAGGTCAGGGTGGATCTGTGCGACCTTCTCACAATACTGCTCCCATAGTTGGTGATGGGCAAGTTCTCCATTGCCATCGATGACCCAGCAGGCAGCATGACACATCTCATGGATCAATGTGTCTCGAAGTCGATCTAAGGACAAAGCAGCATATAATAACAATCAGGAGTAAAGACACGGGGAAGATTTCACCACAGCTAATCTATAAATTGTGCCCGATGTGACGCCTACCTGCAGAATCGCAGACTTTATCCGATAACTGGATGATGGCGTAGCGGTTCTCGTTGTTCTCTCAGAATCCAGTGCGACCAGCTGTTTTACACAACCTTTTATTCCAGCTGATGTCCATATAAGCAGGAAGCTACAGAGGAAGTAGAAAATACAGAATATAGAAGTATATACTATATATACTGGATACACTAACCCTAGCTCTAACCATCCATTCATTATCCCTCATATCACCCTATACATACAGAATATAGAGGTATATATTATATACACTGGATACACTATCCCTAGCTCTAATCCTTCATCCTTGTATCACCATATATGTACAGAATATAGAGGTATATACTATATACACTGGATACACTATCCCTAGCTGTAACCCTTCATCCTCGTATTACCATATACATACAGAATATAGAGGTATATACTATATACACTGGATACACTATCCCTATCTCTAACCCTTCATCCTCGTATTACCATATACATACAGAATATAGAGGTATATACTATATACACTGGATACACTATCCCTAGCTGTAACCCTTCATCCTCGTATTACCATATACATACAGAATATAGAGGTATATGCTATATACACTGGATACACTATCCCAAGCTGTAACCCTTCATCCTCGTATTACCATATACATACAGAATATAGAGGTATATGCTATATACACTGGATACACTATCCCTAGCTGTAACCCTTTATCCTCATATCACCCTATACATACAGAATATAGAGGTATATGCTATATACACTGGAAACACTATCCCAAGCTCTAACCCTTTATCCTCATATCACTATATACATACAGAATATAGAGGTATATACTGTACAATGTACACTGGATACACTATCCCTAGCTGTAACCCTTCATCCTCGTATTACCATATACATACAGAATATAGAGGTATATACTATATACACTGGATACACTATCCCTAGCTCTAACCCTTCATCCCCGTCTCACCATATACATACAGAATATAGAGGTATATACTATATACACTGGATACACTATCCCTAGCTCTAACCCTTCATCCCCGTCTCACCATATACATACAGAATATAGAGGTATATACTATGTGCACTGGATACACTAACCCTAGCTGTAACCCTTCATCCTCCTATCACCATATACATACAGAATATAGAGGTATATGCTATATACACTGGATTCACTATCCCAAGCTCTAACCCTTTATCCTCGTATCACTATATACATACAGAATATAGAGGTATATACTGTACAATGTACACTGGATACACTATCCCTAGCTGTAACCCTTCATCCTTGTATTACTATATACATACAGAATAGAGAGGTATATACAATGTACACTGGATACACTATCCCTATCTCTAACCCTTCATCCTCGTATCACCATATACATACAGAATATAGAGGTATATGCTATATACACTGGATTCACTATCCCAAGCTCTAACCCTTTATCCTCGTATCACTATATACATACAGAATATAGAGGTATATACTGTACAATGTACACTGGATACACTATCCCTAGCTGTAACCCTTCATCCTCGTATTACCATATACATACAGAATAGAGAGGTATATACAATGTACACTGGATACACTATCCCTATCTCTAACCCTTCATCCTCGTATCACCATATACATACAGAATATAGAGGTATATGCTATATACACTGGATTCACTATCCCAAGCTCTAACCCTTTATCCTCGTATCACTATATACATACAGAATATAGAGGTATATACTGTACAATGTACACTGGATACACTATCCCTAGCTGTAACCCTTCATCCTCGTATCACCATATACATACAGAATATAGAGGTATATACAATGTACACTGGATACACTATCCCTAGCTCTAACCCTTCATCCCTGTGTCACCATATACATACAGAGTATAGATGTATATACTATATACACTGGATACACTATCCCTAGCTCTAACCCTTCATCCTTGTATCACCATATACATCCATAATCTAGAGGTATATACTATATACACTGGATACACTATCCCTAGCTCTAACCCTTCATCTTCCTATCACCATATACATACAGAATATAGAGGTATATACTATATACACTGGATACACTATCCCTAGCTCTAACCCTTCATCTTCCTATCACCATATACATACAGAATATAGAGGTATATACTATATACACTGGATACAATATCCCTAGCTCTAACCCTTCATCCTCGTATCACTATATACATACAGAATATAGAGGTATATACTGTACAATGTACACTGGATACACTATCCCTAGCTGTAACCCTTCATCCTCGTATCACCATATACATACAGAATATAGAGGTATATACAATGTACACTGGATACACTATCCCTAGCTCTAACCCTTCATCCCTGTGTCACCATATACATACAGAGTATAGATGTATATACTATATACACTGGATACACTATCCCTAGCTCTAACCCTTCATCCTTGTATCACCATATACATCCATAATCTAGAGGTATATACTATATACACTGGATACACTATCCCTAGCTCTAACCCTTCATCTTCCTATCACCATATACATACAGAATATAGAGGTATATACTATATACACTGGATACACTATCCCTAGCTCTAACCCTTCATCTTCCTATCACCATATACATACAGAATATAGAGGTATATACTATATACACTGGATACAATATCCCTAGCTCTAACCCTTCATCCTCGTATCATACTATACTTACAGAATATAGAGGTATATATTATATCCACTGGATACACTATCCCTAGCTCTAACCCTTCATCCTCGTATCACCATATACATACAGAATATAGAGGTATATATTATATACACTGGATACACTGTCCCTAGCAGTAATCCTTCATCCTTGTATCACCATATACATAGAGGATATAGAGGTATATATTATATACACTGGATACAATATCCCTAGCTCTAATCCTTCGTCCTCGTATCACCATATACATACAGGATATAGAGGTATATATTATATACACTGGATACACTATCCCTAGCTGTAACCCTTCATCCTCGTATCACCATATACATACAGAATATAGAGGTATATATTATATACACTGGATACACTAACCCTAGCTCTCACCCTTCATCCCCTATCACCCGATACGTACAGAATATAGAGGTATATATTATATACACTGGATACACTATCCCTAGCTCTAACTCTTCATCCTCGTATCACCCTATACATACAGAATATAGAGGTATATACTATATACACTGGATACACTATCCCTAGCTCTAACCCTTCATCCTCGTATCACCCTATACATACAGAATATAGAGGTATATACTATATACACTGGATGCACTATCCCTAGCTCTAAACCTTCATCCCCTATAACCCTATTCCAGGCTGTGTGTTATAACTGAATACCTGGTTCTCAAAGACGGTCCTGTTATAAAACTTGTACAGACGTCGTATCAGCTCCTGTTTGTTCTTATGGAAATCGGTGACATACTTGGACGTGGGTGAAGACAGATTTCTCAGGAAACAGTAATTGATGGGACGCTCCTGTCTCCTGGTAACAAAACATCAAAGAGGATCACACATCACTACTGGATATATACTAAGACCGCACACGACCTGCAGACACACAGCTGACACCTTATCTGAAAATATGCTAATAACAGCGCCACCTAGCGACAAGATAACATGAACATGACCCAGATAAAACGGATATATAGGAATGCATTACCTCACTGACTCCTCCTGACAAAGCTGAATCGGGGAGAATTGGGCTCTGGAGAAAAGAAGAAACATCGTCATTTACTTCTGTGTCATTCAGTTTTCCTAATCAATAAAAAATCAAATTTTCTTATTTTACAGGAAGGAATTCATGATCCCTTCAGATGCTTTATTACATGCCTGACTCTATGTATAGCAGGTGGGGACCAGAGCCACCATCTTCATCTTCAAGGCTCCTTGGAGACCTTGGAATAAGTGGATGAGACTGAAATAAAGAAATATAAAGACCTTGAGAATGAAGGAGTAGCAGCGATACAGTGGCATAATCACAGAATGGGGCGTCCCCTGATCTCCAGTAGACCCCCAGAGCCGCAGACAGTGCTGGAGAGAAGTGAGCGCTCACCTGATGGAGATTCTCATCACCGCTGCTGTCCTCTGTGTCGGACGCAAAAACTCTGCGGCATTTTTTATTGACCAGTAACTGGGAAAAGAAAATAATAATAAAAAAAAAAATGTCTTCAAATTTCCAGAATTTCAAACAGACAACATACTCCAGAATCCGCCACTCACCTGGTCATCAACACCGCTGCTCTCTGTAATAGACTCAATAATAAAGCGACATTTGCGCTTATACTCAGACATTTTGCTCAATCAGAATTGAAAAAATATCCTCACTCCACAAATTCTATAACCCTCAGAGGAGGAGGCCGTGAGCAGAAGTTTTATCAGTTCTTCATATTGTGACTTCATGACTTGTGGGACATCAACATTCTAGAACTCTGATATTGTGACATTGCTAAGAGCAGTTGTTCTGATGGATGTACATGTAAATAGAAATATTTATACACTGCTCAAAAAAATAAAGGGAACGCTCAAATAACACATCCTAGATCTGAATGAATGAAATATTCTCATTGAATACTTTGTTCTGTACAAAGTTGAATGTGCTGACAACAAAATCACACAAAAATCATCAATGGAAATCAAATTTATTAAGCAATAGAGGCCTGGATTTGGAGTCACCCCCAAAATTAAAGTGGAAAAACACACTACAGGCTGATCCAACTTTGATGTAATGTCCTTAAAACAAGTCAAAATGAGGCTCAGTATTGTGTGTGGCCTCCACGTGCCTGTATGACCTCCCTACAATGCCTGGGCATGCTCCTGATGAGGTTGCGGATGGTCTCCTGTGGGATCTCCTCCCAGACCTGGCCTAAAACATCCGCCAACTACTGGACAGTCTGTGGTGCAACGTAACGTTGATGGATAGAGCGAGACATGATGTCCCAGATGTGCTCAATCGGATTCAGGTCTGGGGAACGGGCGGGCATGTCCATAGCTTCAATGCATTCATCTTGCAGGAACTGCTGACACACTCCAGCCACATGAGGTCTGGCATTGTCCTGCATTAGGAGGAACCCAGGGCCAACCGCACCAGCATATGGTCTCACAAGGGGTCTGAGGATCTCATCTCGGTACCTAATGGCAGTCAGGCTACCTCTGGCGAGCACATGGAGGGCTGTGCAGCCCTCCAAAGTAATGCCACCCTACACCATTACTGACCCACTGCCAAACCGGTCATGCTGAAGGATGTTGCAGGCAGCAGATCGCTTTCCACGGCGTCTCCAGACTCTGTCACTTCTGTCACATGTGCTCAGTGTAAACCTGCTTTCATCTGTGAAGAGCACAGGGCGCCAGTGGCAACTTTTCCAATCTTGTTCTGTGGCAAATGCCAAGCGTCCTGCACGGGGTTGGGCTGTGAGCACAACCCCCATCTTTGGACGTCGGGCCCTCATGCCACACTCATGGAGTCGGTTTCTAACCGTTTGTGCAGACACATGTGCAAATTGCGTCTTCAGAGAAAAAGAGGACTTGTACTCTATAGCACCACCTATTGGAGTGCAGACACATGCACATTTGTGGCCAGTTGGAGGTCATTTTGCAGGGCTCTAGCAGTGCTCCTCCTGTTCCTCCTTGCACAAAGGCGGAGGTAGCTGTCCTGCTGCTGGGTTGTTGCCCTCCTACGGCCCCCTCCACGTCTCCTGGTGTACTGGCCTGTCTCCTGGTAGCCCCTCTAGTCTTTGGACACTACGTAGTCAGACACAGCAAACCTTCTTGCCACAGCTCGCATTGATATGCCATCCTGGATGAGCTGTACTACCTGAGCAACTTCTGTGGTTTGTAAAGTCCGTCTCATTCTACCACGAGTGTGAAAGCACAACCAACATTCAAAAGTGACCAAAACATCAGCCAGAAAGCATTGGTACTGAGATGTGGTCTGTGGTCCCCACCTGCAGCACCACTCCTTTATTGAGGGTGTCTTGATAATTGCCAATAATTTCCATCTATTGTCTATTCCATTTGCACAACAGCATGTGAAATTGATTGTCAATCAGTGTTGCTTCCTAAATAGTGTTGAGCGATACCTTCCGATATCAGGAAATATCGTATCGGATTGGATCGGACCGATACCCAAAAAGTATCGGATATCTCCGATTCCGATACCGGAAACCAATGCAAGTCAATGGGACACAAATATCGGAATGAAAATAAACCCTTTCTTTCCTTGTAGGTTAATTCTGCATGAAGTAAAACACCTAAGAATAATGTAGAATGTATTACGCGAAAAGCCGGCAATTCATCAGCGGCATACACCGATACTCGTCAATTTAAAACAGAAAGAATAGAGCTTCACACATAGATTAGATAGATAGAAACATGTCAGTCACATATATATGAAGTACAGTGACAGTGTTGATTACTGTACTTGTCATTTAGTGTAAAGGATTTATTTAAAAAAATAATTGTGTTTTCATGCACTGTCTCTTTAAAAAAGCCGGCCGGCAATTCAGCAGCGGTACCCGACAATTTATAACAGACAGAATAGAGCTTCACACATAGATTAGATAGATAGAAACATGTCAGTCACATATATATGAAGTACAGTGATAGTGTTGATTACTGTACTTGTCATGTAGTGTTAAAATAAAGGATTTATTTAAAAAAAAATTGGCGTGGGGTTCCCCTTAATTTTAGTCTCTAGCGGAGGTTAAGCAGACGGCTGAGGCAGATGTTTGAAGCCTGGGAAGGGGGTAATACCCACGGAGCTTCCCAGGCTACTAATATCAGCCCCCAGCTGAATACCTAGCCTTTACTAGCTATTAAAATGGGGGACCCCCTCAAAAAAATGACGTGGGGTCCCCCCTAATTTAATAGCTAGTAAAGGCTAGGCAGACAGCTGGGGGCTGATATTAATAGCCCAGGAAGGGTGCCATGAATATTGGCCCCCTCCCAGGCTAGAAACACCAGCCGTCAGCCGCCCCAGAAATGGCGCATCCATAGGATGCGCCAATTCTGGCACTTAGCCTCGCTCTTCCCACTGCCCTGTAGCGGTGGCAGTGGGGTAATAGGGCTGGGGTTGATGTCAGCTTATAATGCCAGCTGACATCAAGCCCAGGTTAGTAATGGAGAGGCGTCTATAAGACACCCCCATTACTAACCCCATAGTCAAAGTTAAAAAATAAAACACAAACACCCAGAATAAAGTCCTTTAATTGAAATAAACACACAATTCTTTATTGTTCTAAATTAAACTCTACTTACCATCACGCCCATTCCAGCTGAAGCCAACGATCTCCTGCAATAAAAGAAAAATAATAAAGCAACCTCATCCTTACCTTTCCATGGTTCCCAGGACAGCTTCAGCTCTGCTACATCGAGATGACAGGCTGGACCGCAGCAGAATGCTGCCATCCAGCCTGTCATCCCGCAGACACTGAGAAGCGCAGGCATGCTTGCGCTCCTCAGTGTCTCTCTGTGACGGCATCCAGATGAGCCGAGTTCATGTCCAATGAACTCAGCTCACCTCATGCACGTCACTGACAGCGTGGGAGAATTCTCCTGCACTCAGCGCTTCAGCGTGAGCATTTTCCCACGCTGTCAGTGACGTGCATGAGGTGAGCTGAGTTCATTGGACATGACCTCACCTCATTCACGTCACTGACAGCGTGGGAAAATTCTCACGCTGAAGCGCTGAGTGCAGGAGAATTTTCCCACGCTGTCAGTGACGTGCATGAGGTGAGCCGAGTTCATTGGACATGACCTCGGCTCATCTTTATGCCGTCACAGAGAGACACTGAGAAGCGCAAGCAAGCCTGCGCTTCTCAGTGTCTGCGGGATGACAGGCTGGATGGCAGCGTTCTGCTGCGGTCCAGCCTGTCATCTCGATCTAGCAGAGCTGAAGCTGTCGTGGGAACCATGGGAAGGTAAGGATGATGTTGCGTTATTATTTTTCTTTTATTGCAGGAGATCGTTGGCTTCAGCTGGAATGGGCGTGATGGTAAGTATAGTTTAATTTAGAACAATAAAGAATTGTGTGTTTATTTCAATTAAAGGACTTTTTTCTGGGTGTTGTGTTTTTTTAAAATACTTTACTAGAAATTCATGGTGGTCATGGCTAATATTGGCGTGACCCCATGAATTTCGGGCTTAGGGCCAGCTGATAATGCCAAGCTGGCCTTAACCCCTTTATTACCCAGTGAGCCACCGCACCAGGGCCCTGGATGAGTTGGGTACAGCGCCAGAAGATGGCGCTTCTATGAACGCGCCATTTTCCGGGGTGGCTGCGGACTGCAATTTGCAGCGGGTGGGGCCCAGAAAGCTTGGGCCTCCCTGCGCTGCGGATTCCAGCCCCCAGCTGCCTAGTTGTACCTGGCTGGACACAAAAATAGGGCGAAGCCTCACGTATTTTTTTTTTAAATTATTTCATGAAATTCATGAAATAATTTTTTAAAAAAAGGCCTTCCCTATATTGTTGTGTCCGGCCAGGTACAAATAGGCAGCTGGTGGTTGGGCGCAGCCCGTTCCTGCCTGCTGTACCTGGCTGGACACAAATATAGGGCGAAGCCCCACATCAATTTTTTTTTAATTATTTCATGAATTTCCTGAAATAATTAAAAAAAAATTGACGTGGGGCTTCGCACTATATTTGTGTCCAGCCAGGTACAGTAGGCAGGAACGGGCTGCGCCCAACCACCAGCTGCCTATTTGTACCTGGCCGGACACAACAATATAGGGAAGCCCTTTTTTTCTTTATTATTTCATGAATTTCATGAAATAATTAAAAAAAAAATACGTGGGGCTTCTCCCTATTTGTGTGTCCAGCCAGGTACAACTAGGCAGCTGGGGGATGGAATCTGCAGTGCAGGGAGGCCCAAGCTTTCTGCCCCCCCCCCCCGGTGCAAATTGCAGTCCGCAGCCACCCCGGACAATGGCGTGTTCATAGAAGCTGGATGCTGTACCTGGCTGGCATACAAAAATATGGCAAAGCCCACGTCAAAATTTTTGGGAAAAATTTATTAAAAAATAAATAATAATTTAGGGACTGCATCTTTATTAACTCCTCAAATGTCATTTAGTGTTAAAATAAAGGATTTATTTAAAAAAAATTGGCGTGGGATCCCCCATAATTTTAGGCTCTAGCGGAGGTTAAGCAGACGGCTGGGGCAGATGTTTGAAGCCTGGGAAGTGGGTAATACCCACGGAGCTTCCCAGACTACTAATATCAGCCCCCAGCTGAATACCTAGCCTTTACTAGCTATTAAAATGGGGGACCCCCCCCCGAAAAATGACGTGGGGTACCCCCTATTTAATAGCTAGCAAAGGCTAGGCAGACAGCTGGGGCTGATATTAATAGCCCAGGAAGGGTGCCATGAATATTGGCCCCCTCCCAGGCTAGAAACACCAGCCGTCAGCCGCCCCAGAAATGGCGCATCCATAGGATGCGCCAACTCTGGCACTTAGCCTCGCTCTTCCACGCTGCCCTGGTGCGGTGGCAGGGGGTAATAGGGTTGGGGTTCATGTCAGCACCAGCTGCCATGAAGCCCAGGTTAGTAATGATGGGCGTCTATAAAACACCCCCATTACTAACCTACAAAGTGTTAAAAAGAAAAAACACACTACACCCAGAAAAAAATAATTTATTTGAAATAAAACACACAATTTTATTTAATTCTTAGTTTACTAAAAAAAAATAGTTACCTGTCCACTGTCCTGCGCTGATCTCCCATGCACAGCTGTCACATCTGGAGATGGTGATAGCTGTCATGGCTGCTGTAAGCTCACACTGCCGGGAACACGTCCGCTCCCGGCAGCGGGAGCCACTGACTGAGGTCACCGGAGTGCATTCAGGTAGCGCAGCTCCGGAGACCTCCTTTACGGCACTGCTGTACCGTGGGAATATATCACGATACAGCAGGGCCGTAAAGGAGCTAACCGGAGCAGCGCTGCCTGAACTCCGGCGAACCCGCTTATGCAATGACGGGGCTGCTTTACGGCCCCATCATTCTAGCGGTGGCAGCGGTTCAGAGCGGTCACATTCTATGTGGCTGCTCTAAACTGGAGATCTTCGTGGGACACTCGTGGACTACTACGGAGGGGTAAGGATAAGGTTGTGGTTTATTATTTTATATTTTATTACAGGAGATCGATGGCTTCGGGGAATTAGGTGTCTAGGTGAGTATAGGTGTAGTTTTTTATTTTTTACTTTATTTTAGGTGGCGATCGGCGGGGACAGGTAATGTATGCACTAATTTATTGTAGGCAACCACTGGCCACCAATGACATGTATTTAAAATTTATTTGGGACACAGTAGGGCAATTTAAATAGCAGGATCAGGCTGATGGGAACTACTGCTCCCATCGAGCTGATCCTGCTGGCACGAGTGGACGGGGGACAGACATAGGCCGATGGGAGTAGTAGTGTCACATCGGCCTATGTCTGCCTGCACGCACACACCCGCAGACATCGCACAGACACCGCACACACTCGCAGACATCGCACAGACACCGCACACACCCGCAGACATCGCACAGACACCGCACACACTCGCAGACATCGCACAGACACTGCACACACTCGCAGACATCGCACAGACACCGCAGACATCGCACAGACACCGCGCACACCCGCACACATCGCACAGACACCGCAGACATCGCACAGACACCGCGCACACCCGCACACATCGCACAGACACCGCAGACATCGCACAGACACCGCGCACACCCGCACACACCCGCACACATCGCACCACCTCGGAGGGTACCCCGTGAAGCCTCACAATCTCCCCAATGAACACCTGCGCAAGAGTTTTAGCATTAGGGAGAGCCGGAAGAGCGATAAAATGTGCCATCTTGCTGAACCTGTCCACTACAACGAGTATGACTGTTTTACCCGAAGACGGAGGGAGGTCCGTAATAAAGTCCATAGACAGATGAGTCCAAGGACGCTCCGGGATCTTCAAAGGTAAGAGGGCCCCAGACGGACGGGTATGTGAGGTCTTAGAGCGCGCACAAACCCCACAGGACGCGACAAAAGTTACCACCTCCTTATGTAAGTTAGGCCACCAAAACCGACGCGAGAGGAGATCCACAGTTGCTTTACTCCCCGGGTGTCCTGCAAAAACTGAGTTATGGTGTGCCTCGATCACCTTTTGTCGCAACTGATCTGGAACAAACAGTCTCCCCGGAGGTCCAACAGGGGCGTCCCCCTGAGCCTCCAATACCTCCTCCTCCAGCTCAGAGCATACTGCCGAAACCACCACCCCCTCCTGAAGGATAGGAATCGGGTCGTCCGTATTCCCGGCCCCAGGGAAACTACGAGATAAGGCATCCGCCTTTACATTTTTTGACCCAGGACGATATGTAACGACAAAATTAAACCTGGTAAAAAACAATGACCACCTAGCTTGTCTGGGATTCAGACGTTTCGCGGACTCCAGATATAGCAGGTTCTTGTGATCGGTGATGACGGTGACCGGATGGACTGCCCCCTCCAAAAAATGGCGCCACTCCTCAAAAGCTAACTTAATGGCCAAGAGTTCCCTATTGCCGACATTGTAATTCCTCTCAGCGGACGACAATTTTTTAGAGAAAAAGGCGCACGGATGCCACTTACCAGGGGACGAACCCTGTGACAATACTGCTCCCACCCCTACCTCGGAAGCGTCTACCTCTACAATGAATGGCTGTGACGCATCAGGTTGAATGAGTATGGGTGCCAAGGCAAAACATTTTTTCAAGGAGGAGAATGCTTGACAAGCCTTGTCAGACCACCTAGAAAAATCCGTCCCCTTTTTAGTCATGTCTGTGAGAGGCTTAACCATGGACGAGAAATTACGAATGAACTTCCGGTAATAATTAGCAAACCCCAGGAAACGTTGTAGTGCCTTAAGATTCTCTGGCCGATCCCACTCAAGAACTGCCCGCACTTTCCCAGGGTCCATACGAAAACCGGACGCTGAAACCAGGAAGCCTAAAAACTGGAGTTCCTGTACGGCGAACACACACTTTTCCCATTTGGCATACAGTTTATTATCCCGCAAGATCTGTAACACCTGCCTAACGTGCTCCTGATGAGACACCAGATCCGGCGAGTAAATTAAGATATCATCCAGATATATGACAACAAACTGTCCCACCAGGCGGCGAAAAATGTCATTAACAAAGTGTTGGAACACCGCCGGGGCATTAGTCAGACCGAATGGCATGACAAGGTTCTCATAATGCCCCTCCGGAGTGTTAAACGCCGTCTTCCACTCATCCCCCTCCTTCATCCTAATCAGATTGTACGCCCCCCTGAGATCCAACTTAGAGAACCATTTGGCGCCCACGATCTGATTAAAGAGATCGGGAATAAGTGGGAGCGGATACGGATCTCGGACCGTAATCCGATTAAGTTCACGGAAATCCAGGCAAGGGCGTAGGCCTCCATCTTTCTTCTTAACAAAGAAGAACCCCGCAGCCACCGGTGAAGATGAAGGTCTAATATGCCCCTTAGCCAGACTTTCTGAAATATAATCCTTCATGGCCTGCCTCTCAGGACCAGAAAGGTTATACAACCTAGCTTTAGGTAACTTGGCCTCAGGGAGCAGTTTTACAGAACAGTCATACTCGCGATGAGGAGGTAGTTCCTGACACCCTTTCTCCGAGAATACATCCTCAAAGTCCGCCAGAAATGGAGGTAAGACCCAAGGAGTAACCGCACCGATGACCGTGTTCATGCAGTTTTTATTACAGAATTTACTCCATTGGCTTATCTCTCTGGTTTGCCAATTAATAACCGGGTTATGCTTAGCTAACCAAGGAAGGCCCAACACTATAGGAGTGGGAAGACCCTCCAACACGTAGCAAGACAACAGTTCTTTATGTATCGCCCCCACTTGAAGTTTTACGTCATGCACAGCTTGCAAAAAACTTCCCTGACCGAGAGGCCTGGCATCGATCGAGAATATGGGGATGGGTTTAGCCAACTCACTCAATCGCATACCTTGAACCCGGGCAAACCGAGCATCAACCAGATTAGCCCCGGCCCCACTATCCAGAAGAACAGATATCCTCTCAGTTCTCGTACCCACCACCACCTCCGCCAGTACGAGAAACTGAGACGAACCTAGGGACGAAATACCTACTCCCAGATTGCCGTCCACCACACAACCTGGGATCAACAGTTTTCCGACGACTCTTCACTCTGCAAGGGACGGGATGGACACCCCCCAATAAAATGTCCCTTTCTCCCGCAGAAGAAACACCTTCCTGTCTTATGGCGCACCACCGGTCCCCTCCCCCGAAATGATGTCCCTCCTAATTGCATAGGCTCCTCTGGACTGACCAGGGGAACCACCATATGAGGGGACCTTGTAGGAGGTGGAGTCATCACAGGGGGTAGAGTTATCCCGCACCTCTCCCGAAGCCGTCTGTCAACGCGAATAGCAAGGGCCATAGCGGCTTCCAGTGACGCGGGAGAGTCATACTGTGCCAACACATCCTGTAATTTGTCGGATAAACCATGACAAAACTGGCTCCTAAGAGCCGGGTCATTCCACTGGGTGTCCGTGGCCCACCTACGGAACTCCGAACAGAATTCCTCCGCCGGACGATCTCCCTGCTGGATCCTACGTAACTTAGACTCAGCAAGGGAGATCCGATCTGGGTCATCATATACGAGTCCCAGAGCAGCGAAAAACCTATCCACTGACTGGAGAGCCGGGGAGCCCGGGGGAAGAGAGAAGCCCAAGATTGTGGGTCCCCTTGTAGGAGCGAGATGACAATTCCCACCCTTTGTTCTTCACTCCCCGATGACCGAGGCCGCAGCCGAAAGTACAACTTGCATGCCTCCCGGAAAACAAAAAACTTGTCCCGCCCCCCAGTGAACCTGTCAGGGAGAGCTACTTTAGGTTCTGGTCCGGCTTGCTCCTGAAGATGCAAAACCTTGGACCTAACGTCCGCCAGCTCCATGGACAAACTCTGCAACTGCCGAGCTAGACCGGCTACTGGATCCATGGTAGCTGGAGAAAAACTAAGTGGGTCGGTGAAAATGTCACGCTGTCTCTGTATACTGGAGGTAGGGGGCCTAAGCTGACCCTAAGCTGGGGCCCTGACTAGTCCCTCAACCTGGAGGTACTGTTAAAGGTACAGAGGTCCAGGCCGCCAGCGTAACCCCTACCTCCTGAGGATCCCTGCACCTTAGTAATCTAGTCCTGAGAAGGACCCCGATCACAACAAAAGGGGACAAGTAATAATATGCCCACACACAGTACTTAGACGAACGAGACAGTACAAGGGAAAAACCAAAACCACCTTGCATACAACAACTACACAACTACAACAGAGGGAACACCAACGGGAAAGGAGATAAATGATAAAGCGAGGAAGGGAAAAAACACTCCAAATACACTTATCTCAGAAACTCCAAACACCACGATCCGCTCTGTTAGTCTGAATGAAATGCTTTCACCGACACTTCCCAAACAGACCAGCAGGCATTTGAAGGAGTCTCACTACAGCAGTATTGATTGCAGCTGGGCGAGGCTGGACCTCGTCTAGCACAGAGAGAGAGAGAATTAACTCCCTCACTGCCGAAAAACACAAAGCACCAACAAGTCAGCTGCGAGAAGTCAGGCTGTGTACTCGTGACGATCTTCGTGGCGACACACCCGTGACAGCACCGCGGCTACTTCAAATGAACAGCTGATCAGCATCACCTGATACCTCAGCTGTTCATTTGAAATAACTGGCGGGAAAGCGCAGTACAGAACGGGAAAGTCGGCGGTGAAGTCTTTTCACTGCCAGCTTCCCCGCCCGGGTCCTTCGCTCCCCGCTCCTTGGTGCTGCGCTCCCCGCCCGGTCCTAACTTACGATCGGGATGGGAGGTGGCGAGGGGAGCGGAGGATCGGGCTGGGAGGCTGCGGGGAAGCAGTATGGGGCTGTGTGATTGTTTAAAAGCCGGCGGCTTTTTACCGCCCGCCGGCTTTTAAACGATCAGGAGAATTCTCCCACGCTGGGATGGCATTCTGATGACAGGCTGGATCTCAGCTGAGCGCTGCCATCCAGCTTGTCATACTTCAGAGACACGGCAGAGCGCAGGCATTATGGGAACTTCCGATTCCGGTATTCGATATTCTAAAAGTATCGGAATTAAGTATCGGAATTCCGATACCGCGAATATCGGCCGATACCCGATATTTCAGTATCGGAATGCTCAACACTATTCCTAAGTGAACAGTTTGATTTCACAGAAGTTTGATTTACTTGGAGTTATATTCTGTTGTTTAAGTGTTCCCTTTATTTTTTTTGAGCAGTGTATATATATTTACAACCCCAATACCAAAAAACTTGTGACGCTGTGTAAATGTAAAGAGAACAGGAATGTAATGATTGGAAATCTCTTTTAGCCATATTATATTCACTGCAGAACATAGGAATCAGATCAGAAAATATTAACTGTTCTGAGGTTGGATGAATAAAATCTGCAAAAAGAGGAATCACCTAAAAATAGTCAATGTATATTAACATATAAGCCAAACAAGACGTATTAAAAATATCTAAAAAGTACAAATGATAAATTTTCCAGACCGCAACACTAGGATCTACCCTGTCTCTCAACAAGGTCATTTAGGAAACCAAAAGTTAATACCACATTAATAAAGGTATATTACAATATACCCCAAATCACAGCTATGCCAATAATATTAAAATTGTTATATCAATGACCCAGGTGGCACAAACATCACGCTTACCTTCACTCTGTGTGGCTATTTGCTATTGTGTCGGCAGTAGGATTTTTCTGTAACCTTTTTGACTCTATCATACAAGTGTTGTATACATTCCTATTCATCATCTTTTACTTTGTGCTTTTTGTACATTCTATATTGGGCGTATATATCTTTAACCCACTATGCACTTTATGTGACTACTTGCCCTTACTTTAGGGCCTGGGTTATTGGTGTAACAATTTCCATATTATTGGTATATTATACAGTAATATATCTGTATTAAGGTGGTATTAACTTTTGGTTTCCTAAATTACCTTATTGACAGACAGCTTAGATACTAGCACTATATTGCTGTGGTCTGGAAAATTTATGTTACAGCCATTTGTGCTTTTTAAGCATTTTTAATATGTCTTGTATGTTAATAAGCATTGACTATTTTTCGATTTTTAGGTGATCCCTCTTTTTGCATACATTTTTTCTGTGTATTAGCATCCATCACAGCAGCATGGCTTCGATGAGGAAGAGTTCAGGTGATGAACCGGCCGCCTGCAGTCCAGACCTTTCACCAAGAGAAAACATTTGATGCATTATAAAATGAAAAATCCAGCAAAATTCCCAGACTGTGGAGTAGCGAGAATCTGATATAAGACAAGAATGGGACATTTCTCTTTTCATCCAGAAAAATGGATGATTTTCATCAGTTTGGTGGTCAGTTGCGGTCTGGACACCATCCTTCTTTTCCATCAACAGTTATTAACATTCACAAGACCAAATACAGTTTTCTAGGTTAATAATGGAAATGTATCCATAAACAAATGGACGTTATATGGCTGATCTGTATGGGATCTGTTTTGTTTTGTGCACCCATTGACTTGAATGTTTTACTCTCATCCATTTTAAGGAAGAAACTAGTGCGTTATGATTTTCTTCACTTGCTTTATTTTCAAACACTTATCTAAACAGCCCAATGGACCTAGATCTGTCCGTGTCTAGTTCTGTCAGTTTTTTCACGGACAACACTCGGACCGACAATACAGTCATATGAACGTACCCTACAGATGATATCGGAGAAGAGAAGGAGCCTGCATGTTGGATTTCCAATGGCAGCTCATTCTGTTTTCCAGCAGATAAGCCGCTGCCAGTAGAAGCTATCAGTCGCTCTCTCATAGAGAACACAGGAGCCGAGCTGAGCGTTCTTGTACATAAGGGGCTCAGAAGAGAAGGCTGTCGGTTGAACAATTTTTTGGCTGACAGCTACCTAATGTGTTTTGGGTGGGGGGCTTTATCAGTGAAGATCTCATCTGGTTATTATACAGTGGCATGTAAACGTTGAAGCAAGTTGAAGATGAAATGAACTCTAAAAGGCCTAAAGTTAAAGATGACACATTTCCTTTGTATTTTATGCAAAAAAAAATCATTTTTTACATTTTAAAAATTACAAAAAGGAAAATGGGCCGATGCAAAAGTTCGGGCATCCTGCATGGTTAGTACCAAGTAGCACCCCCTATTGAAAGCACCACAGCATGTAAAGACTTTTTGTAGCCAGACAAGAGTCTTTCAATTCTTGTTTGAGGGATTTTCATCCATTCTTCCTTGGACAATGTTTCCAATTCTGCGAGATTCCTGGGTCGTTTTGCATGTACAGCTATTTTGAGGTATAACCACAGATTTTCAATGATGTTAAGATCAGGGGAATCTGAGGGCCATTGTAAAACCGTTAGCTTGCGCATTTTGAGGTAGCCTGTTGTGGATTTTGACTTGTTTAGGATCATTATCCATTTATAGAAGCTATCCTCTTTTCAACTTCAGCTGTTTTACAGATGGCGTTATTTTTACATCAAGAATTTGTTGAAATTTCATTGAATCCATTCTTCTCTCAACCTGTGAAATGTTCCCAGTGCCATTGGCTGCAACAAAACCCCAAAGCATTGATTAATCCACTCTCATGCTTAATGGTTGACGAGATATTATTTTCCTAAAATTCTGTGCCCTTTTTCTGGACACATACCTTTGATCATTGTGGCCAAAGAGTTCTATTTTAACCTCATCGGTCCACGGTACTTGTTTCTAAAATGTATCCGACTTGTTTAGATGTTCTTTTGCATAATTCTGACTCTGATTTTTACGGTGAGGATGCAGGTGAGTTTTTCTTCTGATGACTGTTCCATAAAGGCCATATTTGTGCAGGTATCTCTGAATAGTAGAACAATGTACCACAAATCCAGAGTCTGATAAATCTTTCTGAAGGTCTTTTGCAGTCAAGCGAGGGTTCTGATTTGCCTCTCTAACAATCCTCAGGAAGTCCGTGTTTCTCGTGATGTCATCTGTGTGACAGCGTGAGAAACACCGGCGGCTCTGATCGACCACCGGTTAGAGCACTTAAGGATCATGCTGTCAGAAGAAAGTGAATCGGCCACCAAATTGCTCTTACCTGGAATGTGCTTAGTTTTAAGCCATATATTTGTTTTTAAACACAATAACACCAAATGCCTTAAACATAATAAACACCCTTATTATCTGACCTCAATAGAATATGTTTATTTTCGAAAAAACTACCCCATAGCACCAAATACATCACCACTGGAAACAATTCTAGAAAGACAAGATTTTTATAACACTGTTTTTAATTCACGTGTTGTACCATCTACTTACACAAAATTTACCGTTCCAAAAAGCAACCAAACCATACGACCCTGATGCATCTGTAAACAACTTAAAATCTTCAGCTACTACAAATGGGTCCTGCCACAATACCTGATCATTAAAACATTTCATGAACTCTAACCATACCCCTAAATCCTTCTTAATGTTTTTGGAAATATGTACGTGAAATGCCGTTTTTTTTTTGCTGGCAATGTGTAACGTTAATATCCTACAAAATTCTCTTCCCACAGGCGTAGCCCTAGAGGCAAAGACTAATACCTAACAAAGATTGAACTTCTTTAACCGACGCCTTTTATTTTGCATAACTTAACTAAAGCATCCTTGCATTTGGTGATTTCAGCAGCCGGCAGGCGATATTCCCCTCTATAACAATACTGAGGTATTCAATACAGCTATGCGGCAACACTGTCTTATCCCCTGCTAGGGGAATACCAAATTCTTTACAAACTTCCATATATATATATTTAACAACTGTCCACATACCGCCAAATCCCTGGGACCAATAAATAGAAAATCGCCTAGGTAGAGCACCAGACCGCCTTTCATTGACCGCACTGCCACAACCCATTCAATAAAGGACGAAAATGCCTCAAAATAGAAACAAGACAGGGAACACTTGAGTAAACACTTGACAGTATAAAACACCCTTCAAATTGAAAACCCTATTAATTAAAGCTCTCTGGGTAAATAGGTATTAACCTAAACGCAGACTTGATGTCTGCCTTAGACATTAAAACCCCAGGCCCAAAGCTTTTAACAATTTCTGCTCCATGATTAAAAGAGATATAACTGACCGAAGCCGAACTATGGTCAATAGAATCATTTAGTGAGGAACCACACAGGTAAGACAGGTGATGAATTAGCAGAAACGATTTAGGCTCTTTCTTTGGAACCACACGTCAGAACTGGACCTCTTTTGGACCTGACAGCAAGGATCTCTCTTGGAACCACTGAATGAGCCGCGGTGAGTAACCCATTGTGTTACTAATAATTCAGTGTTAACAGGTGTATAATGGGAGGGCACCATCCAGTTTTAGGGATCTACATGCAGTATGCCAAACATAAACATTGTAAATCCAAACAGAAACAGAGGTATACTATAGAAGCCGTGATCACCAATAAATAATTAGATGTAGAAAAATATATATAAATTTTATTTAACATGAATACATACGTCAAAAGACACAAAAATATATTAAAACACAAGTAAAAACTCAATGCTGACAATTACTGAGTGAAGGCCCATCCACAAAATGTACTAACCCCTTGAATGCACATACATGCAGAGGGTAACTACTACTCAATGTTTATCTCTGATGGCTAATACCACATAATGGCCAAGTTATGGTCACATGAAAAATATGTTTCAGAATAAGTGAGCCAAGATTACACAGTCATAAACATTACTAATATACTAGTCCCTTAAGTTTACACATGCAGAGGGTAACCACTATCCAATATTAACTCTGTGGGTTGATACCCCATAATGGTTCAGATGTGGGCTATTATGGGGTATCAACCCACAGAGTTAATATTGGATAGTGGTTACACTCTGCATGTGTATACCTTATAAGGGACTACTATATTAGTAGAATTGTCCAGGGATTACACACATGGTGCCTCTTTTACCCATGAGGACCACAAGTCATGTACAGTTTATACCCTCGGGGGTGGATGGAAATAACCAGCCACTACATCATCACCCTCAGATATGACTAATAGACACATAAAAACCCTGGTCCCCAAGTGAGCTCATTGCCCTCACCACCCAACTCCCGGATCCCCGAAAAAAAAACGTAACATTCAGAACGCGCCTCCAGGAGGTATATCTGGCCACATGGGATGACCTAGACTCGGTCATTTTACAGAAAGGTAATGATCACTTACTCATGGAAGTTACTCAAATGATACCAGGGTAGGAACCAGCCATTAAGAACACGACAGCTTCAGGGCAAGAATTTTTACACTGGGCTCGGGCAGAACAGGATAGGAAACAAGATCGGTTGCAGACTGTAGTACAGGACAAAACTCAGTCAGTCTCAGAATATGCCTCTATGTTAGAACAAACATGGTTAGATTTTGGATATAAGCATAATGATGATACAGATGGCAGATTATTTCTGCAATGTTTCATGAATGGCCTTAAGTCTGCAGTACAGACTGCAGGACGCACTAGTTGCCCGGAGTGGCGCACTCTGCAATGGGTTGATCTGAAGGAAATAGCCCGGGGAGCTGAACTACAAACCATGTCAAAGAAAAAAGTTAATTTGGCCCCCATGCAGCCCAGAAGAGGGAGGGGGAGAGGGGGAAACAGCCATAAAGGAGGAGGTAGAGACTACAGCAATGTAGAATGTTGGTCTTGTGGGCAGAAAGGGCATTTCTCAGCCAAATGTCCCACAAAGTCAACGGCTACTTCCCTGACCCATCCATAGGAATCTGGCAATCCAGATGTCTCCCTCTGCCTCATTGTCACCCCTCAGGGACCCACACTCATTATTCCCATTTCCCTGGGGAAGGGAGAAACTGTTAACATTCATGGTAGACACTGGAGCAGTAATAAAGCAAGAACATGCTCTGGAGGACATACTGTCACCCGAATATGTAACTTGCGAAGGGGTAGAGGGATGACTTACTAAATTACACATGACTCAGCCCCTCTGATTAAATTTGCATGATGGAATTTCAATTGTGACCCAGGTTTTAGTCTCTCCCGATGTACCCTTCAAGTTATTAGGGATAGACGTGTTGCAGAAAATTGGAGCCTGCATAAAATTCACTCCAAATGGCCCCAAGATGACCACCTCCCTTGACGAAGGCACCATGTATAGTCTCTTTTCTCTGACAATTTCTACAATTCTGGACACCAAGCACTCTGAGCCCCATTCCTTGCCTACCTGGTTCGAGAACATACTCACCCACCCATATGTGGGCACATAGCAAATTTGACGTGAGAAAATTGCCCATTTCACCGGTGACAGTAAAACTTAAAACAGGTGCCCAACCCCCTTGTATAAAGCAGTACCCATTAAGCGTTGCCCAGCAATATATGAAAACTTCAAAGAACTCCTGACAAAAGGCCTTATTGTCCCTATAACCTCCCCATTCAAAACCCCCCTGTACCCAGTCAAAAATAAAACCCCACCTGGACAGCCAATTGCCTATCATATGGTCCAGGATCTTCGGGCGGTCAATGCAGTAACTATAGTGGATACTCCCCTTGTGCCCAACCCTCATACTCTCCTGAATCAGGTCCCCACCACAGGTACCTGTTTCACAGTGATTGATCTGGCCAATGCATTTTTCTCTTTCCCTCTGTCCACAGAGTGTACCTCTTATTTTGCCTTCACCCACAGAGGTGCCCAGTATGCATGGGCAGTCCTTCCTCAGGGAGCTGCTAACTCACCTACTTAGTTTTCCACTTCCTTAAAGACCATAATAGACAACTGGCAGCCCCCTTGATTCATCCACCATACTCTTACAATACGTGGATGACCTTCTCCTTTGTTGTACCACAGATCAGTTGTGCCACACTGAGTCTCAATCTAGGCTGATATTTTTAGCAGAGCACGGCGGCAAATCTTCAAAAGACAAACTCCAATTCTGTAAGTCCACAGTCATCTTCCTTGGGCATTGCCTGTCTCAGGTATCCAGCATCCCAGCCCAGTGAGGATCGAGGCTATACTAAAAGTATCTCTCCCCAGATCTACTACATTCCTTCCGGCATGCTTGGGCCTGGTCCAGTATTGCAGTCTCTGAATTCAGGAATGCCTCTAGTGTCATGGCCCCATTGTTCCAATGCCTCAAAACCAAGCCTTTCCCCATCAGTCCCGAGGCAGTTGATGCGTTCCATACCCTCAAGCTCACTCTATCCGCCTCACCAGCTCTCGGTATCCCAAACTATAACAAGTCCTTTACCCTGTACTGTCACAAACAAGCTGGACATGCATCTGGCATCCTCATCCAAGAACATGGTGGTAGGCAGCGTCCTCTAGGGTATTACTCTGTAAACCTAGATCCATTCATCATGGGGTCCCCTGCTTGTGTTAGAGCTGTGGCAGCTGCTTTAGAACTTGTTAAAAAGACAGAGGACATAGTGTTAGGAAACCCCCTCACACTCCAAGTTCCTCATTCAGTATCTGAAATACTCTAACAAGCCCAGACCCGCCATTTCTCAGCATCCAGGCTCACCAAATATGAAGTTTCCCTCCTCACGCCCCCCTCCATATAGCTATCAAACGCTGTAATGTTCTAAACCCCACTACGTTATTATCAGTGGATTTAGAAAAAAGAGGAGAATATCAGGGTGGGGAAGAGGGAGGGATAAAGAGTCTAGATCCGCCCCTGTTTTTCAAACTAGCAGATGAGGAAGCTCAGTTTGGCATGACACATGAACATGACTGTCAGGCATTGATGGAAGCAGAAACATAGGGCTTGGCAAATATCACTCATGTGCCACTCACTAACCCCTCTGCTGAGTATTTTGTAGATGGTTCCAGAGCTTGGGACAGTGAACAAGGACAGTTCATCACCGGGTATGCAGTAGTCCACAATAGGTAAGGCAGTCAGACAAGAACCACTCCCATCCAGCTGCTCTGCGCAAGAGGCTGAGCTGAAGGCACTTGCTGCAGTGTGCAATCTGGGAAAAGGTAAAGAGATGAATGTATTTTCTGACTCAAGATACGCTTTTGGGGTGGCACATGACTTTGGCTCTCTTTGGCGTAGCTGTAATTTCCTGACCTCTGCTGGCAAACCTATAAAGAATGTGCAGGCAGTTGAGAAGCTCCTCACAGCACTTACCGTTCCCCAAAGGGCAGCTATAGTCAAAGTATCAGTGCACACAGGAACAATCTCCCCTTGCAGTAGGGAATGCCTTGGCCAACCAGGTGGCTAAGGAAGCAGCACGACTACTTCTGACTGGAATACTGGTCATAGCAGACATGGCCCCGCTAGGAGACTCAGTAACCGAAAGTGTGGGAAGCTCCCTTTTGACAAAGGAGACTTTCACCGCACCGGCCCCAGTGGCTGTTGATTGTGAACTACTGCAGATCTTTCAGACCCAGGCTCCCCCCACACGAACAGAATGGTGCTGTACAGTCAGAGTCAGAGGTATGGCAGGTAAACACCAGGATTTGCCTCCCACGCTGCCTGTTCTCCATAATGGCTGCCCTGGCACATTCCCCGGTGCATAATTCAAAGGTTGCGATGTGTGCAGTAGTGCTACAATATTGGTGCGCCCCAGGGTTCTCGAATGTGGATGCAAAACATGTATGTTCAGGGATGTCTTGTTTGTGCAAAACATAACCCCGGTAAGCCTATTCGAGTTCCACAGAAATGCACACCAAAAACAGATTACCCGTTTCAGCGAGTGGACTACATACAGCTACCTAAGGTGGGTACTTATGAATACGTCCTGGTATGCATTGACCTTTTCTTTGGGTGGCCTGAAGCTTGGGCCGTGACCAAAGCAAACACAAAAACCACCGCCAAGAAATTAAGTGAGGTGGTCTGCAGATATGGGGTACCAGAAACCATAGAGAGTGACAGAGGCAGTGTCTTCACTGGAGAACTGATGAAACAGATCATGGCCAAACAATCCTACTTCACCACTCTCATCACTTCACTGTCCAACAATCCAAAACGACTTTTTGAAACCTTAAACTCCCTCCTGAGCCATAAAGCACAGACCCCCACCACCAACCTCAGCGGGGAGCATCTGGCCACTTATTTCCTAGAAAAAATCAACCACATCCATCAGGACATCTCAGCCCAATCTCCTCAGTGCCTGGATCCCCGTCCCTGCCGCATTTCAAGCTCACTAGCCACCTTTGAGCCTGTTACAGAAGAAGAAGTTACCCAGCTTCTCATTTCTTCTCGACATACAACCTACAACAGTGACCCCATTCCGTCACATCTCCTGCAGTCTCTCTCACCGGTGGTCACCACTCACCTGACTAAAATATTTAACCTCTCTCTTTCTTCAGGTATCTTTCCCTCCTCATTTAAACATGCCATTATAACCCCTTTACTTAAAAAGCCATCCCTGGACCAGAACTGCTCTGCTAACTACAGACCTGTCTCTAACCTTCCTTTCATCTCTAAACTCCTGGAACGCTTGGTCCACTCCCGTCTAATCCACTATCTCTCAGATAACTCTCTCCTCGACCCTCTACAATCTGGTTTCCGCTCCTTACATTCCACTGAAACTGCCCTCACTAAAGTCTCTAATGATCTACTAATAGCCAAATCCAAAGGTCACTACTCCCTGCTGATTCTCCTGGATCTCTCCACCGCATTTGACACTGTGGATCACCAGCTCCTCCTCACTATGCTCCACTCTATAGGCCTCAAGGAAACCGTTCTCTCCTGGCTCTCCTCCTACTTCTCTGACCGCTCCTTCACTGTATCTTTTACCGGCTCCTCTTCCTCTCCTCTCCTCGTCCCCTTACTGTCGGAGTTCCGCAGGGCTCAGTCCTAGGCCCCCTCCTCTTCTCTCTATACACTGCCCCTATTGGACAAACAATCAGCAGATTTGGGTTCCAGTATCATCTCTATGCTGACAACACCCAACTATACACCTCTTCACCAGACATCACCCCTACCCTAATACAAAATACCAAGGATTGTCTGTCTGCTGTCTCTAACATCATGTCCTCCCTATATCTTAAACTGAATCTCTCTAAAACTGAACTTCTTGTGTTTTTCCCCTCCGCTAACCCAACTCTACCTAACATCGAAATTACCTTGGAGGGTTCAACCATAACTCCCAAGCAGCACGCCCGCTGCCTGGGGGTCATATTCGACACTAACCTTTCCTTTACCCCCCATATCCGATCACTCACTCGCTCCTGTCACCTGCATCTTAAAAACATCTACAGAATCCGACCTTTTCTCACCTTTGAAACTGCTAAAACTCTTACTGTTACTCTTATTCACTCTCGTCTAGACTACTGCAACTCTCTTCTGATCGGTCTCCCTCTTACCAAACTTTCTCCTCTCCAATCCGTCCTGAATGCGGCACCCAGGGTCGTATTTCTGTCCAACTGCTTCACCGATGCCTCCATCTTGTGCCAGTCTTTACACTGGTTGCCGGTCCGCCTCAGGGTCCAATATAAACTCATGACTCTCACCCTCAAAGCTCTCCACAGTTCTGCACCGCCTTATATCTCCTCTCCCATCTCTGTCTTTCGCCCTACACGTGCCCTCCATTCTACAAATGACCTAAGACTAACATCCCCCATAATCCGAACCTCGCACCTCCGTCTCCAAGACTTCTCTAGTGCTGCGCCAGTTCTCTGGAATGCACTACCCCAGGCAATCCGACTGATGCCTAGCCCCCATATCTTCAAGCGCGCTTTAAAAACCCATCTCTTTAAACAAGCCTACCACTTTAACTACTCAGTAAATTAACTTTCCCCTGTTCCCTCCTTCTAAATATCATTCTGAATCTGCTCCCTACTATTCATCTTTCTCTGCACCCTCCATGCACAAGATAACTGCACTCGGTACTCTAGTATTGCACCTAAACATACAGGCTGAAGACCGGATCATACAGCTTTATATGAAAATCCCTATTTATTATAATTGCCAGACCTGAAATAACAAGCACTTTTCACCTATTGTGTCCCCCCATTTCCTTGTAGAATGTAAGTGACTCGCCCCCTGGGCCATGGGGTACCCGGAACCAGGCCTTCTGGTGTACGGTGCTGATGGGGGGTAGTAGTGGCAACCCGATCCCGTGGCTCAGGGGGGTCAGACCAAATGCCGTGGCAGTCTATTTGTAGGGTTTTGAATGTCCGACTACGCCACCCGTCTATTGCGGTCAGGGATGACCGCCGCTGCAAGGCAGACCGCTGAGGCTGATGTAGATATGCAGCACAGAGATAGAATAACTCCCCACGGGAAGAGTGTAGCCTCAGGGCAGTGTAATAGGTTGCTTGGGGTGATGGTGCAGGCGCAGCATAAATAACACAGAGTCCAATGATGCAGTCCAGGGTTTTTACTCACAGTTGTTAGCCATGTCACTTCTGTCAGCAATGACTGCCCAAGCCGTGCTGCGTCCACCAGGTGAGGGGCTCGGTCAACCCCCAGGCAATTCAAGAGTATGGCACAGGACCCCCTTCTGTCCTTTCTCTGGCCTCTCGTGCCCCACCAGTGACCAAACTTCTGTCCAGCTGCCGCGGATCTATGCGGGCAAACGTTGGCCCCCGTTTCCCGCTATCCTATATGGTGCCTTCCTAGCAGGTTTGGTGGGGGGTCACACCAATAGATGATCACGACCTCCGGTTTTTGGCTGAGGGATAATTTACCTCCACCAACTTGGGAATCCTGTACCCTTCCACGACCTGACCCTTCACCCGATATCACGCGGGTTTGCAACGGTTACTGTCCGTTCTGCTCTCTCTTAGGGTCCCTTCTGCCTTCTTGTCTCTGGAGCCTTTCTACTCCTCTGTCTTTCCTCTTTCCTTCCTTCTCTTTCTTCTCTCTGGCTCCGGCCTTCACCCCAGGCCTGCCTCGTGGAGCTGAGCTCAGGCCGAGCCTGTCAGCTCTCTCTCCCTCTTCTTCACTGAACTCTGCTGGACTGAACACTCTCCTAAGATGGCCCCCACCTTTTATCTGCTTCTCTGTGCTGAGCTCAGGTGACCAGCACCCAATGAGCTCCTTCCTATGCTCCAGAAACCGTCCCCTTCTGCTCCTACATCACTGGGTACTCTCCCCCCTCCCCACTCCAGCCAGGGACATGGTCAGTTGTGCCTGCAATAAATGGGAGCACTGTCGAGCTGTCCCCCGGAAATGGGGTGTGTGTGTAAGTGTATGTATGCAGCTAACTGAGCCCTGGTCCATACTCCATCCTTACCTGGGAGTGGAATATCACACCTCTGGTTGAGGTGCAATACCCCTGTAGCAACCGAACCCTCGGGGCGCTACATAAGCTTGCGAGCAGGGACCTCACTCCTAATGTAACTATTTAAACTGTCCTTAAATTGTATTGAATTTATTGTCTGTACATGTCCCCGCTTAATTGTAAAGTGCTGCGGAATTTGTTGACGCTATATGAATAAAAAATTATTATTATTATTATTATTATATGGCCACTCTGGGGATTGAACAGGCTTTTCATTTTCCTTATCACCCACAGAGTAGTGGGAAGGTGGAACGCCTTAATGGTACTCTGAAATTAAAAATCCAGAAGTGCATGGAGGAAACACACTTGCTCTGGGTAGATTGCTTGCCCATTGCATTGTATTCAGTGAGAACCGCCCCAAGAGGTATAGAGAAACTGTCCCAGTATGAAATACTGTTTGGTGCTGTTCCTAAGACAGGGTTGTATTTCCCGCAAGAGCTGCAGACCTCCTACAGTTCCCTCACTCAATATGTCTTGGAGTTGCACAAATATTTGACTGTTACTCATAACCATGTTCTTTCCTCCATCCCAGACCCCAACTGTATAAGTGGCACATACACATTGGTACCAGGAGACTGTGTCGTGGTCAAGAGACATATGAGGAGACCACTGGAACTCAGATACAGTGAGCCATTTCAAGTTCTACTGACCACTGCCACTTCTGTCAAGTTCCAAGGCAAAGACACTTGGATCCACACAAGCCACTGCAAAAATGTCCTGAACCCCGACAGCAGCAAAGATGGTAATCCTGCCCCTCTGGACTATGTTGGTGGCAATTGTATCCCTTGCCCTAGCTCTCAATGACGTACTAAAGGAGGTCTGGGACAACAAACTGATAAAGCATCACCAAGTCCTGCTGTGAGACATGGACTCTAAAGACAGTCCTAAGAATTGCTGGATACGCACCCATAGCCCAAAATCCTCTAATACTATGCCATATTTTAACTATAGCTGTTTCCATGAAGAGACTTTTGATACTGCCCGTTACAATGGAGGAAACATCACCAGCAGCCATGTGGTTCCGGTCCAGATTGTAGGATGGGTGGAGAGTCCATGGTTGCAAATAAATCTCACGGATAGCTTGAAACGTTGGTATGAGTTAGACCTAGTACAAGGTAAATTCGTAGCACACATGGCTAAGATGTTTCCAGTAGGTGAAATTCCAGTAGAAGAACTTAAGTTAAGCTTACGATGCCCTCTCTCAGAGGACTGGAAAAGGTGTGAGAGCAATTTTATGATTCGTGATGATAGATGTTTTCAGAAAAAAAACATGGATTTTTGGACAATAGTGAATTGTGGTTTACAGATTCAGCCCAGACCTGTGAACAACTTGACCCATTTGATTACCCTTTTGAATCTAAGGCATGCCGAAGGAATGAGGTCGGTTTCTAAAATAACCGAACTTGGTGTGTCAAACCTCCGATGCAAGAACTTTTTTATGAAACTGCAACTCCACAGTAGGGCAGAAGAGGGAAAAGCTGTCCCTGCACTTGGTTTAGACTAAAGCCCTACGGTGGAGTGGGCAACCTATTCCTAGCGAATAGACCCACCAACGTTTCCTAGACTAAACTCAAAAGAAGACCTAAAGGAAGAGGGGAAGGAGACACTGAAAGAACTAAGGACTGGGAAAAAAACAAACAGGTGACCTCCTAGCAGGAAACTAGAGGATGCTGCAGAAACGAAAAAGGGAATAAAGGAGTCTTCAGCAGGCAGAACTAGAGGATCCAAGAACTGCACAAAACTAAACACAGAAAGTACTACTACCAAACCTCCTAGCCAGAACTCTAGCGGATTAACACTGTTGTCCGGCAAGAACTAGGAGGCAGGTGCTGGGTAATAAAGGGTGATACAATCACCTGACCTTAGTCAAAACCAACATCAGGGAAAAAAGACCAACAGCCAGAAAACCACAACAAAATGGCGGATGGTCCCAAAGAAACAGATTCTAACAAACTTTTGACTTATATGTGTTGTCTTGGGAGACCCACTGACATCATGCCCTGCATATTGCCTAAGGATTTATATCTAGTATGTGGTTGCCAGACCTATAAATGGCTTCCCCCGGGTGCAGAAGGAACCTGCACCTTAGCCCGCCTGACGCCTGCTACCTTCATACTTCCTCATGGTGACCTAGATTTAAATGCTGTCCCCAAACATTACCCGTATAAACGAGCTGCAGACAATCGCCCCAGACCAAATGGTAGACCTCATATAGTGGAAATGAGGATAGTGAACAAGATAATTAGTAGTATATTCATTTACCCTTTTATTACACAAATGTGGGATAAACTGGTGAATCAACTGACTATCTAGATGACCAGATATGGGAAATATTGGGAATAGTAAATGAGACCAATACAATGCAGACCCAGATCATTGTAGTGGTTAACCAGCATACAATAGTGCTTGACTACTTGACTGCTAAGAAAGGTGGCATGTGTCAGATAATAGGCCCTACCTGTTGTCATTACATAGACCCCACAGGGAATTTCCAAGTAAAAGCTAAGTTAGAGGTAATTAAATAAATGAGGGACAAATGGTTACAGGAACACCATGAAAACAAGGATTCTTAGTGGAGCAACACCTTCTCATTCCTTAATCCCGCCAATTGGTTTAAGGGTATAGATGGGTGGTTGATGGGCATTCTGCATTGTACAGATAGGAATGTTGGTATTACCAGTGTAAGTAGCCGTTAGAAGTGGTATATTTTAATGACGACACTATGTAAAGAGACGCATAAGATCAGACATCATAGACCATCAGTTAACACATCTGCAAAGTATCACAGTGCTCCTCCAGTAAACATATATGATGAGATTTACAAATAAGGTATCCTTTGGTGAACGGGATTCGTCCCCTCCAGGCTCCCATAGCATGGAGAAGTAGCTGATGGATAAATTGTCTGTAAATAATAAAAAAGGGAGGAATTGTTATGGTAAAAATCTATACTTTGATTTGATTATTATTTAGACAATTAAATATACATATATATTTGATTATTTTGTATTTTAATATTAGCTTTATAAGTGTTATTCGTAAAAGCAAAATAACACAGGGTGTTGTATCTTATATAGAGCTGTCTTTGTATTAAAACTTCCTTTGTTTCTGAAAGTATAGTAAACTAGATTTAGCCAGTTTCTAATGAATTCAGCAGAATACATAATTTACGACTTTGTTATTCCCAACTTAAATATCTTTCTTTTTAGGTAATGTAAGCCATTCCCACTTTCCTTATCTTTGTAGTTGTAATAAAAACTTCTGACTGGGCATATGAGAGCAGACAAGCTCGTACACAGACAGAATTGGTTGTGTTCTCTTGTCTCCGATCGATCGACTCCCTGATTTGATCAAAACTGTCAAACGTGTGAAACCTCTTGAGTTTCTCATAAAAACTTTCCGTTCAGGTTTCCACATCAGTTGTCATCAGGGGGAGGTCATAGAAGCAGTGAGTAACACCAGCATCACCCTCTGACGACAGTTCATTTGAGGGTAGTACTAGAAGCTCTGGGGCGGCGCTGGTGTCACTGACTGCTTCCATCTCCACCTCCTGAAGACGTCTTCTTTTACAGAAGCTCCAGTGGCAGCAGAGACAGAAGCAGGGAGTCGGTGCTGCACTGACATCAGGCACATTGTCCATCACCCAGGATCCAGGATGTCTCCAGGGGGGGCCGGCGATGCAAGAAACTAGTGAGCAACTGCAGAACTGCCCCATGTGACGTCCTGTTCCAAGAGGCGCAATGGATGCTACGGAGAGTGATTATAGCCCCATCCTCCTGTGACGTCACATTTGAGACTCCTCTCAAATGAAACAGGAAGTACAGTACAGTACAAACCATCAGCAGATTTGGCTTTCAGTACCATCTCTATGCTGATGACACCCAATTATACACATCTTCTCCTGACATCACCCCAGCTTTACTACAAAATACCAGTGATTGTCTGATGTATCTAACATCACGTCCTCTCTGTATCTAAAACTGAACTCCTTGGCACCAATTCATCATTGCCTTGGTGCCTATATTTTGGTTTTGTGTGTCTTGCGCCTTTTTTGTTTGCACCCTATCCATTATTATTTTATTGAAGCCTATTTTATATATGCTTGTCTGTGTTTTTTACTTTGTGGGTGGAATTTTGGGGATTCCAGATGTTTCTGCCTGATTGAGCAATTGAATAACCAAGAACCCATTAATAACATAATTATGGATCTGCATTATCACACATGGATACCATGACCCATAAAGGAGTACCACTCCAAAAAATATTGGAACAAAAAGGAGGAGAAGCAGGAGTATGGTATAAATAATCAACTTTTTTTTATTAAATACAACACTGAGATCACATATAGTAAAACCATTTAAGAGCAGGACAGATAGAAATAAATAGCAGCCACAGAAGGCTTGCAACTTCCTCAGTCACTTAAATAACAATGCTAAGTAATTTGTAACAGAGTTTCAGATACCATAAATCAGCCTGTTATTGGCAAAGTCATTAATAAAGTATGTTGGTAAGTATACAAACAGACAATCCACGTGGGAATTAATGCTCATTTCAAATTATGTAAGTTACTATTTTGTAATATGCCCAGTGGCAATATAGAGAGATATGAAAACATTCTTACCCAAGTGGAGGCTGGACAAAGGAAAAAAACGGGTGGGGATGAACCCCCACTCCCCCCGATGCGCGTTTCACGTAGGTACATAGTCGCTTTCTCAAGGGGAGGTATTTTGTGTTTGGTCATAGAAGGACCTTTTTGTATCCCTATCACTTTACCTTTCTGTGTTTTCTTAGTTGCTGTTTTTAGGGTCAAATCCATCAAAATATTGCATGTAATTCATGAGTTTGGTGTAAAATCAAAGTTAAGAAATTTACATTTTTCCTGTCTTGTGCTGTTTTTGTTGCAAACCAAAACTACACCAAAACTGTACTGGCGTACTCAAAAAGTACACCAGGGGGACTGGAGTGAAGTTGCGCAAACTTTAGCAACTTTTAAAAAGTGGCAATTGCTCAATCAGGTAGAAACATCTAGAATCCCTAAATTCCACCCACAAAGTAAAAACAAACAATACTGACAAACATATATAAAATAGACTTCAATAAAGGCGCATATAAAATAATGGATGGGGTGCAAACAAAAAAGCAAGACACACAAAGCCAGAAAAGAGGCACAAAGGCAATGATAAATCATATTGAACACTGGATCTCGTGTGGCAGCACTAATGTCATCTACTACGCCACATGTAGCTGTAAGCTCATATGTGTGGGCCTCACATCTATGGAACTTAGATGTGAGGGTCCGTGAGCATGTCCGGGACATTGGGCAGCCAAAACAGTGGTCGACCTCTCCCAATTAAAAACTAGTCCCCGACTTTTCAGAACTCACCATTATTGTGATCCCAAGACACTCATGGTGAGAGGTATCGACATGATACATATGGGCATTAGGGAGGCATTGCTAGGAAACTCCTGGCTAAACGAGGGGCTAAATGGATTGTCATGCTGAACACAATGGCTCCCAGTGGACTAAATGAGTCTCTCAGTTTTTCTTCTCCTCCTTTCTGTAATCAGTGAGTTCCTTCTCCTAATAATATTATTCTCTGATGCTGAGATTTTGTTCCCTGATCTTTCCATACTGTCTTCCTTGTTTTTAATTGGGTTTTTATGTTTGTTTTTGTGTTTCACTCATTTTATCTATCCTTTCCCTTAGCATGTATCCAGTTCTTTCTTCATTGATACCATCTCTTGAATGACGACTTATTTGGTGCAGTGTGACCTAAGAAGAATCAGCTCCTCTGATATCCAGAGAAAATGTCTACAGCTAACTCCACCATACTAATGCATGTCATGCAATTATTCTCTGTATTGCATATTCTTGGTGATTTTGCCTTACAAATGTTGTTGGTTTTTGTTTCTATGTAATTTATACTCTTTGACTGTATGGCCCTTGTAGTTTGATATTGTATAAAATATACATCTGGGCCAATTTTCCCGTTACTCAACCTATGCTGTGGTGCGCACGCGTGCCTCGTTTCACATGAATGCCCGACGCTGACCGGCATCCATGTGTCCGATGCACATGTTCAGGAGCCCCGGAAAACCTTTCCGCACTCGCGCACATGCTCCTTGGACCTGATGGCCGAGGCGGATGAGTGACGCGGCCAACGAGATGTGCGTGCACCGAGGACACAGTTTCATTGGTCAGTTGCCAGTCACGTCACCTCACTAAACTTAATGTTGTCTCTCCTCTCTTCCTAAGTTTTCCTCAGAATCTGGTCCTTTCTATCATCTGTCTCCACACCTGCCATGCTCTTAGTAGCATTTTGTAGCTGGATATATACAGAAATGGCTGATGACTGGTTCAAGCTGCTTTACTTTAACCCCTTTACCACCTTGGGCTTTTCCGGTTTTGTTTTTTGCTCCCTTTCTTCCCAGAGCTATAACTTTTTTATTTTTCCGTCAATATGGCTATGTGAAGGCTTGTTTTTTGTGGGACAAGTTGTACTTTTGAACGCCATCATTGGTTCTATTTAAATGGTGAAAAAAAATCTAAAGTTTGTCCAAAAAAATTCCGTAGCGTCTCCATTTTTCTGGATCTGGGGCTGGGTGAGGGCTTATTTTTTGAGAACCGAGTTGACATTTTTATTGATACTAATTTGGGATAGATACAATGTTTTAATGGACCGTTATTGCATTTTATTGCAATGTTGCGGCGACAAAAAAACGTAATTCTGGGATTTTGATTTTTTTTCCTTGTTACACCGGTTACCGATTGGATTAATTATTTTTATATATTGATAGATCGGGCGATTTTGAACGCGGCAATACCAAATATGTGTATTTTTTAATTTTTTAAAATTGTTTTATTTTGAATGGGGCAAAAAGGGGTGATTTGAACTTTTTCATATTTTTAAATATTTTTAACCCCTTTACCCCCGAGGGTGGTTTGCACGTTAATGACCGGGCCAATTTTTACAATTCTGACCACTGTCATTTTATGAGGTAATTACTCTGGAACACTTCAACGGATCCCCCTGATTCTGAGATTGTTTTTTCGTGACATATTGTACTTCATCATAGTGGTAAAATATCTTCGATATGACTTGCGTTTATTTGTGAAAAAAACGGAAATTTGGCGAAAATTTAGAAAATTTTGCAATTTTCAAACTTTGAATTTTCATGCCCTTAAATCATAGAGATATGTCACACAAAATATTTAATAAATAACATTTCCCACATCTCTACTTTACATCAGCACAATTTTAGAACCAACATTTTTTTTGTTAGGAAGTTATAAGGGTTAAAAGTTGGCCAGCGATTTCTCATTTTTCCAACAAAATTTACAAAACCATTTTTTAGGGACCACATCACATTTGAAGTGACACCATTCTAAAAACTGCACCCTCAAGGTGCTTTACAAAAATGTTAGTTCAGACCCCATTTTTTTTATTTTTGCAAAGGTAACAGGAAAAAATGGACCCCAAAATTTTTTGTGCAATTTCTCCTGACCACATCGATACCCCATATGTGGGGGAAAACCACTGTTTAGGAGCACAGCAGGGTTTGGAAGGGAAAGAGCACCAATTGACTTTTTGAATGTAAAATTTGCTGAGTAATTAACGAACGCCATGTAGCATTTGGAAAGCCCCTGATGTGCCTAAACAGTGGAAATCCCCCACAGGTGACACAATTTTGGAAACTACGCACCTCAGGAAACTTATCTTGATGTGTGGTGAGCACCCTGAACCCCCAGGTGCTTCACAGAAGTTTATAACATGGAGCTGTAAAAATAAAAAAATCAATTTTTCCATAAAAATTATGTTTTAGCCCCAATTTTTTTATTTTCACAATGTAAGAGGAGAAAATGGACTCCAACACCTTTTGTGCAATTTCTTCTGAGAACGCCGATAACCCCTATGTAGGGAAAATACACTGTTTGGGCGCACGGCAGGGTTCAGAAGAGAAGGAGCACTGTGTGACTTTTTGAATGCAAAATTGGCTGGAATTGACAGAGGACGCCATGTCGCATTTGGAAAGCCCCCTGATGTGCCTAAATAGTGGAAACCCCCCACAAATGACCCCATTTTGGAAACTAGACCCATCAAGGATTTTATCAAGGGGTATAGTGAACATTTTGAACCCAGAGGTACGACACAGAAATTAATAACATTAGGTCATCATACTGAATAAATTGTCATTAGTCTTGAGTGCAAGTGCTCGCTACTTGAGTTTGCATCCGGTACACGGGTATGCATCATGTATCGCGGGTGCTCGAGTGACATACTCGAGTCCCCGCCCCGCATGTTTCATGGTTGTTAGACACCCAAAACAAAACATGCGTGGATCGCTCGTGCATGGCAGGCAAGCCCCGCGAGGTTTTTCTGGCCGCGAAGCATATGGAGCGGAGACTCGAGCATGTTACTCGAGCACCCGCGATACTCGGTGCAAACCCAAACACCCAATGCAAACTCAAGTAGCGAGCACTTGCGCTCAACACTATTCGCCATATCATCACCATTTTTTTTTACTTTTGAAAAAATCACAACCCCAACACAACCCTAGCACAACCCTAACCCTAGCATAACCCTAACCCTAGCACAACCCTAACCCTAGCACAAGCCTAAATCTAACCCTAGCACAACCCTAACCCTAGCACAACCCTAACCTTAGCACATCCCTAACCCTAGCACAACTCTAACCCTAGAGTTTATTTTTTACGCCTTTCCTCGTGCAGTATAAGTGATTAGACGACTTTATTCTTCAGGTCGGTGTGATTACAACGATGCCAGATTTATATTGGGTTTTTATGATTGACAGACGTCACACACTAAAAGACGCTTTTTTTTGCAAAGACTAGTTTTTGCATTGCCATATTTTGAGAGCTATAATTTTTCCATATTTAGGCTGACAGTCATGTGACAGCCTGTTTTTTGAAGGACGAGTTGATGTTTTTATTGGTACCATTTTCAGGCACGTGACATTTTTTGATCGCTTTTTATTCTGATTTTTGGGAGGCAGAATAAACAAAAAAACAACAATTCAGGAATTGTTTTTTTGTTTGTTTTTTTCTGCCGTTCCGCGTGTGGTAAAATTGATAAGGTAGCTTTATTCTTCGGGTCAGTATGTTTACTGTACCACATTTATATATTTCTTTTATGTTTTAGAGCTTTTACACAATAAAAACTATTTTATAGAAAAAAATGTTTTTGCATCGCTTTATTCTGAGAGCTATAACTTTTTTATTTTTCGGCTGATGGAGCTGTATGGTGGCTTGTTTTTTGCGGGACAAGATGACGTTTTCAGCAGTACCATTTATATTTACATTCGTCTTTTTGATCGCGTTTTATTCTATTTTTTGTTTGGTGGTATGATGATAAAGCATTGTTTTTTGCTTCGTTGTTTATTTTTTTTACCGTGTTCACTAAAGAGGTTAACTAGTGGGACAGTTTTATAGGTCAGGTCGTTCAATATTTATTGATGGGTACATTATATTTTTATTTTTGGGGATTATTTTTTTCACTTTTTTTTATATTTTTACTATTTTTTTTCACTTTCTGACACTTTTCTTACTTTTACACTTTGTCCCACTATGGGACTTTCACTTTTTACATTCTGATCTCCTGTATAGCACAGGAATTCAGCACCATCTCTGTGCTATACAGCCTGTCAGCGCTGCACAGACAGAAGATACTTTGATCGCGCACTGCGCATGATCAAAGTATCTTCCTGCTGTCTAGTGACCCGGATGTCGTCATGACGACATCCGGGTCACATGAGAACCAAGGAAACTGGCCACAGACAGCTCGGGACACCAGAGAGGAGGTGAGTACCAGCGTTCAACCCCTCTTGCCACCGGAATGCTGCGATTGTCTTCGGTCGCAGCATTTCGGGGGTTAATGTGCTGGGAGTGGTGCAGGACCGGGTGTAAGCTGTGACAATCAGCTGACACCCATTTGCGATCGCACCCGCACAGCCTGTATATATGTCCAAGCTCATAAAGGGGTTAATACCCATATTTACTGTTATGGCTGGACAATACATAACAAGCACTTTTTACATGTTATGTAACCCCTATTCTTTTCATGGGCCATAAGATTGCAAGCAGAGCCCTGACTCTATTGTTTAAATTATTGAATATGTTACTCTGTAATGCCTGATATTGTTTGTACTTGTAACCTCAGAATTTTAAATTGCTGCGGAATATGTTGGCGCTATATAAATAAAATTATAATTAGTAGTAGGAGTGACTGTGGCTCATGATTTTTCCAACATTCATTAATATTTACACACTCCACATTTCATTGGTGGATCATGGCAGGGCCAATTCTTTCCAGAGGCGAAAAATGAAATAGTGCTCGTCCCCGCAGTGCAATATAAACCTTCAGGGAATAAACTTTTCTTTCTGGCGTAGGGGGTGGTTTTTACAGTATTCTTTGTATTGTGAAAATGACCTTCAGGCTAGGGTCATACGAGCGTATTAAAAATCAGTCCGATTTTCATCCAGAGAAGTGTGATGATTTCTTTTTCACTTGTCATCCATGTGCTGTCTGTATGAAACCTGTTTTTTACTCAGCAGCTGTGGAGGGTAACCCAGGGTGAGGGTAAAACAGTATGGCAATACTTTATTGAACCACCCAACAGACAATAACATATAGAACAGTCCCAGAAAATACACAAGATGGTGTAAGATTACAAAGTCTCACCCTTCCGATGGCCCACCGGGATTAGAGCAGCTGTGACTTCGGGGCTTCCAGGGCCGACTACCCCCACCAGTGGCACCCTGCTTTTGGCGGGCCCCCACAGAGAGAAGGTAACGACAAGCTTAGGAAGCTGACAGTCCATTGAGGTACTTAACCAGGTGACCGGAGGTTCTCATCCTGGCTTCTCCAAGCAAATCCATAGGTTCCAGTGATGGTCAATGGAGCCGATCTGTGTTCTTCCAGCTGGGGCTGTGTTTCCCTATACTAACATCCTGTGGAGTCAAATCTGTGTTGCTCTTGCCCCAACCTCGCTATCCCAAACATCTACATGGGACCAGGTGACTGGAGGGTACCAACTTGGCTACCCCAAACATCTACATGGGACCAGGTGACCGAAGAGTCTCAACCTGGCTTCTCCAAGCATATCCATAGGTTCCAGTGATGGTCAATGGAGCAGATCTATGTTCTTCCAGCTGGGGCTGTGATCCCCTAAACTGACATCCTGTGGAGTCAAATCTGTGTCCCTCTTGATGGAGCCATGTGTCCTGGTTGCTGTACTGAAGAGTCTCTCTTGGCTGTCATTTTGTAAAATCTCTCTCATCATCCACAGATCAGTGGGTAAGGTGGTTGGCTTATCTCTCATTATTTGAGCATTTAATTAATTTGTATAGTTTGTCCTCCACTGCTCTGCAGGTCAATAAGCCACAAGGACTTATACAATGGTAATCATGATAATCAACATATTAGCAAACATCATTGTTCAATGACCATGCGTCCCTGTCTTGCAAAGTTAGCAGGCAATAAGTTGCAGTAAATACTAACTCAAGTGTCAACATCCAGGCTTATACAAATAAGTCTGTTTCTTGACCAACCAAAGAAAAACACATACATTCAAAAGTCAACATAAAGATAATAGCGTATGTCTCCTGGCCTACTGAATTTATGTCTGGATAATGAAGATTAAATGCTGTGTCATCACATTGCTCCCCCTTCTTAATTAGCCAGACATGATAGGCTTCCAATCATCCTTCGCCACTTATTGGGGACAGTCCATCAGCATGTCTTGAAGCACAAACACGAATGTAAAATGTTTAATCTTCATGAGAACAAAATGTTGTGTCATCCAGGTTCCTCAGAGTATATTCCATGTCTTCCTTGCGAATAAACACACGTAATTGACGAGAACAGACTCGTATCCATTGCATCCACACATGCCGTCCTCCGCATCCTGTGGTTCCTGGATTAAATCTCATTGACTGTTGATGGCCTGGTATTAAATCTGTCGAAGCTGGCACAGCTCCTGTAGTTACCATTTCTTGCTGTTATACATCCACTCTGGTCCTCTTCCCAAGGCAGAGCTGGTAGAGGTGTACATAGTGGCATCTGAAACCTGCTGTGTATGCCTCCCCTATGGTCTGCTGGGTCTGTCTATATGCCTCCCTGGATGTGGAGCCCCTGGACAGTGTCTACGAACAGCAGTCCCCTGCAGCTCCCACTGCTGCCACCAAATGTGGAAGCATGGGGTCTCCCGTGGGCAGAATACTACTCAGACAACACAGGGTGAGGGTAAAACAGTGTGGCAACACTTTATTGAACCACCCAACAGAAAATAAAATATAGAACAGTCCCAGTAAATACACAAGAAGGTGAAAAATTACAGAGTTTCACCCTTCCGCTGACTTGCCGGGATTAGAGCAGCTGCGACTCTGGGGCTTCCAAGATCGACTACCCCCACCAGTGTCACCCCACTTTTGGCAAGCCCCCACAGAGAGGAGGTAACAACAAGCTTAGGAAGCTGACAATTCATTAAGGTATGTAACCAGGTGACCGGAGGGTCCTATCCTGGGTTCTCCGAGCGTATCCATGGGGCCAGGTGACTGGAGGGTCCCAACCTGGCTTCCCAAACATACCTATGAATTCCAGGTGACCGGAGGGTCCCAACCTGGCTTCTCCGAGCATACCCATGGGTTCCAGTGATGGTCAATGGAGCACATATGTGTTGTTCCAGCTGGGGCCATGACTGACATCCTGTGGAGTCAAATCTGTGTCCCTCTTGATAAAGCCATGTGTCCTGGTTGCTGTTCTGAAGAGTCTCTCTTGGCTGTCATTTTAAAAGTCTCTCTCATCATCCAAAGGTCAGGGGGGTAGGTGGTAGGGGCTCATCTATCGTTTGAGCATTTAATTAATTTGCATACTTTGTCCTCCACTGCTCTGCAGGTCAACAAGCCACAAGGAGTTATACAATGGTAATCATCATATTAGCAAACATCATTGTTCAATGACCCTGCGTCACTGTCTTGCAAAGTTAGCAGACAATAAGTTGCAGTAAATATCAACTCAAGGGTCAACTCTAGGCTTATACAAATAAGTCTGTTTCTTGACCAACCAAAGAAAAACACATGAATTCAAAAGTCAACATAAAGATAATAGCATGTGAATTTACGTCTGGATAATTAAAATTAAATGCTGTGTTTTTTCTTTCACATCTAGCATGATGAAGCCAGCGCTGCACTCACATTAGCCTCAGCATCCATCATTCAGGATGTCTTCAGAGGGGGCAGCGATGCAAGAAACTAGTCAGCAGGATGCACCCTCCTAAGCCATCTCTATGGGCATGTAGGTCATAGGAAGCTGATTAAAATTATACCTTGATATCAGCGTCTTATTCCAGATGAATGCACGTTTTTCTTACATGTAAATGAGCTGCTCAGGACTATGGGCCGAAGATCTGCATGAGTGTAATGCTGGTGGGTGTGGACCCACGGCACACTGGCCAGACTTACCCTGGAGGGGAATGACTAAGTGGCCACTCGGTCTTCACTAGTGCCTCTGATGGTGAGGATAGACTTCGGCCGCAGGATACCCACTATGTGCCACTCCAGGGTCAGAGTAGGTATATGAGGTACAGGAGGGGCGAGACAGCATAGTCAGATGGTCTGGGGTCAGGGCAGGCAGTATGTGTTCAGTGTACTAAGCCAAGGTCAGGAGCGGAGAGGTCAGACAGAACAGGTAAATGAGCTTGGTCGGTAAAAGGTGAGATACGACAAAATAACACAGGACTGATTGCTGAGACTGACAGGAATCAAGAACCTAAGCTCAGGCAAAGGCATTGAGGGTGGGGCTGTCTAATATTGCACCTGCTGGATGGTGATTGGCTGCGGAGTCCAAACCCGGGAGGACACAGCAGGGTTAAATTTCTGCAGGATCTGACCTTATAGCCATGTGGAGACATTAGGGATAAGCAGCAGAGTTGGAAGTGCTGCATGGACTCAGCATGGCAGCCAGGCAGAGCGGCGAACACAGTAAGTAGCACGGCGGCAGGAACACATGCGAGTTACCGCCGGGACAGTACCCCCCCTTACGCTCAAATTTTTCAGCCAGAGACTCTTCTCCAGAATGGCAGAGATGAAGGAAACACCCGGCCACGGGGTGGAGAGGAAAGACCCAAGGGTACATGTGAAGACCCGGGGTCTCCCGTGATCATAGTACTACTCAGACAACACAGGGTGAGGGTAAAACAGCGTGGCAATACTTTATTGAAGCACCAAACAGACAATAACATGTAGAACAGTCACAGCAAATACACAAGATGGTGAAAGTTACAGAGTCTCACCCTTCTGAGGGCCCACTCGGAATAGAGCAGTGAGGTATGTGGACAGGTGATATGATTGTCCCAACTTGGATTTCTTCATAACGGCTCTGAGAGTTCAGTGATAGTCGATGGAGCAGATCTGTATTCCTCTTGATGGAGCCATGTGTTCTGATTGCTGTGCTGAAGAGTCTCTCTTGGCTTTCTTTTTGTAAAGTCTCCTTGATACAGAGACATATGCCCCTTAAATAGTTCACAATTGTCCTTTCAAGCACACATCCACAGGCCAAGGATAAGGGATGACTACACTATTCCTCAGGGCTTGAGTATCCACAGCTTATCCCCCAATGTTGGCAAACACCCTGCAATGGTATTTAACATACAGTACAGACCAAAAGTTTGGACACACCTTCTCATTTAAAGATTTTTCTTTATTTTCATGACTTTGAAAATTGTACATTCACACTGAAGGCATCAAAACTATGAATTTACACATGTAGAATTATATAATTAACAAAAAAGTGTGAAACAGCAGAAAATATGTCTTATATTCTAGGTTCTTCAAAGTAGCCACCTTTTGCTTTGATGACTGCTTTGCACACTCTTGGCATTCTCTTGATGAGCTTCAAGAGGTAGTCACCGGAAATGGTTTTCACTTCACAGGTGTGCCCTGTCAGGTTTAATAAGTGGGATTTTTTGGCTTATAAATGGGGTTGGGACCCTCAGTTGTGTTGTGCAGAAGTCAGGTGGATACACAGCTGATAGTCCTACTGAATAGACTGTTAGAATTTGTATTATGGCTAGAAAAAATCAGCTAAGTAAAGAAAAACGAGTGGCCATCATTACTTTAAGAAATGAAGGTCAGTCAGTGCGAAAAATTGGGAAAACTTTGAAAGTGTCCCCAAGTGCAGTTGCAAAAACCATCAAGCGCTACAAAGAAACTGGCTCACATGAGGATCGCCTCAGGAAAGGAAGACCAAGAGTCACCTCTGCTTCTGAGGATAAGTTTATCTGAGTCACCAGCCTCAGAAATCGCAGGTTAACAGCAGCTCAGATTAGAGACCAGGTCAATTCCACACAGAGTTCTAGCAGCAGACACATCTCTTCAACAACTGTTAAGAGGAGACTTTGTGCGGCAGGCCTTCATGGTTAAATAGCTGCTAGGAAACCACTGCTAAGGACAGGCAACAAGCAGAAGAGACTTGTTTGGGCTAAAGAACACATGAAATGGACATTAGACTAGTGGAAATCTGTGCTTTGGTCTGATGAGTCCAAATTTGAGATCTTTGGTTCCAACCACCGTGTGCGACACAGAAAAGGTGGACGGATGGACTCTACTTGCCTGGTTCCCACCGTGAAGCATGGAGGAGGTGTGATGGTATGGGGGTGCTTTGCTGGTGACACTGTTGGGGATTTATTCAAAATTGAAGGCATACTGAACCAGCATGGCTACCACAGCATCTTGCAGCGGCATGCTATTCCATCCGGTTTGCATTTAGTTGGACCATCATTTATTTTTCAACAGGACAACAGGACAATGACCCCAAACACACCTCCAGGCTGTTTGACCAAGAAGGAGAGTGATGGGGTGCTACGCCAGATGACCTGGCCTCCACAGTAACCAGACCTGAACCCAATCGAGATGGTTTGGGGTGAGCTGGACCACAGAGTGAAGGCAAAAGGGCCAACAAGTGCTAAGCATCTCTTCAAGATTTTTGGAAGACCATTTCCGGTGACTACCTCTTGAAGCTCATCTAGAGAATGCCAAGAGTGTGCAAAGCAGTCATCAAAGCAAAAGGTAGCTACTTTGAAGAACCTAGAATTTAAGACATATTTTCAGTTGTTTCACACTTTTTTGTTAAGTATATAATTCCACATGTGTTAATTCATAGTTTTGATGCCTTCAGTGTGAATGTACAATTTTCATAGTGGTGAAAATACAGAAAAATCTTTAAATGAGAAGGTGTGTCCAAACTTTTGGTCTGTACTGTATCTAGCAAACATCAATTGTTCAAAGATCCTGAGTCGCTGTATTGAAAAACTAGCAGACGATATGTTGTAGGATGTAAACAACAGCCATTCATCAGTTACCAAATATCAACTCAAGTGATCAACATTCAGGTTTATACAAACAATAGTCTGTGTTGATCAACCAAAGAAAAACACAAATTCAAAAGTCAACATAAAAATAAAGGTGTATGGCTCCTGGCCTACTGATTTATACATCTGAATAATTAAGAAGAAATGCTGTGTTGTCACAATACGGAAGGCCGGTAGACCAGTCAACAATCGGCAAATGTCAACCCAACCATGGGAAAGCTAGAAGAACTGAGTTTACAGACTTTGGTAGCATGTAGAAAGAAATTCTTTGGGAATGCTTTGCTTCGATCTGCAGTGTGACTGGCAGTGAGATATAACAAATAGCTTCTGCCAGGAGTTGCCCTTCAATAGAGGCAATAGACAGAGGATGATCCAGCTGCTGTGTAGGGAGCTGAAGTCAACGGACCAGATCCAGATGGATGAAGTTGCCCGCAGAGATGGAATCCAAATGGGCAGCCGCAGAGACTTCTCCTGCCAGGACTGGGTAACTTCGGTCACCAGTTTTGGAAAGCAATCTCTCTTACCTAGGGTCAACTCACCACCCAACCCTAGAAGTAGAGATTCTCCGGGCTTCACTGGGAACAGACAAACATAATGGCCTTTGCCACCACAGTACATGCATATGTTGTCACAACACCTTCACTGACGTTCTTGTACAGAGAGTTTGGCTCAATCTACCTACATCGTCTCTATAGCACGAGGTGGAACAAACAAGGGGTACTGAAAGGTTGGAATCAACCTGGGAGGTTCCCCGACACTGTTCCAGAGCTTGCTCATTTAAAGGGAGTTCAATCCTAGTAGCGAGAAGGGCATCTAGAGAGGATGGTAGATCTCTGCCTGCCAACTCATCCATAATTCGACTAGATAGACCCTGCCAGAAGGTCGCCACAAGGGCCTCTTCATTCCAGGCAGGTGCAAGCAAGGCAATCTACAAACCTGGATCAGTTACACCAGTTTTGTCAGGAAGAATGGGCCCAAATGCTGACCAACTATTGTGAGAAACTTGTGGAAGGATATCCCAAACGTTTGACCCAAGTCATTCAGTTTAAGGGCAATGGTACCAAATACTAATGATGTGTATGTAAACTTTTGACTTTGCAGTAAGTAATAAAAATGCCTTAAATATATAAATGCCTCTCATTATTCAGGCATTTGGCAAATTTTAAAAATGATGGTAATACTAATTGACCTAAAATGGGAAAGGTTTATTCTGATATATCAGATATTGAGAAAAACATGCATATGTGTCTTTTTATATAGTGTATGTAAACTTCTGGTTTCAACTGTAGCTGCAGTGTGCGACCTATGTGCCATACTGTATATAGAGCTGTAATGTGTGCCCAATGTGCAATATACACAGCTGCAGTGTGTGCCCAATGTGCCATATGTACAGCTGCAGTGTCTGCCCTATATACAGCCACATTGTGTGCCCAATGTGCAATATATATAGCTGGTGTGTGCCCTATGTGCCATATATACAGCCATCGTGTATGCCCTATGTGCAATATACAGTCATGGCCAAAACTGTAGGCACCCTTGAAATTCTTCCAGAAAATAAAGTATTTCTACCAGAAAATTATTGCAATTACATGTTTTGTTATACACATTGTGGTAGATCGGCTCACTCAGCTGCACACGGAGGTAGACACAGGAACAATGTCTCTTTAAGTCCTTCACTGGTTTATTCACTGGCCTGTTGGGCAAAAACAGGAAAACAAAAGAAAATGGTATAGCAGAGATCATAGGCCTGCAGGGATCCGCCTGCTCAGGATTAGCAAAACACAAGGTTCAGTTTAGCACAAACACGAGCAGCTCTCTGAAGCTAGCCTTTCCAGGCACACTGAACACCTAATGATTCACAAAAACCCAGTCTTTAAAATGGCCGATTAACCCCTCTCAGCACATAGTGGAGCAAACTTCTAGGTTTCAAATCACTGAAGCTAATAGCCTCAGTGAAACATATCTCCCCTCCAGTACTTTGCCAGTGACTTTGTCACATATCCCTTCCCCTCTGCCCAATGCTGGGGCGTTTGGCACCTTCAGTCATCAAACAGGGAAGTCTAGACAGGGCATCGCATTACCGTGCAGCTTCCCGGGCCTTTACTCTGCATGAAAACTAAAGTCCTGGAGCGCTAGAAACCATCTAGTCACCTGGGCATTCTTCCTCTTCCTTCCCCTCATCCATCTCAGGAGCGCATGATCTGACACTAGCCTGAATTTCCGGCCTAATAGGTAGTACCTCGGGTGTCAATTACCCATTTGATGGCCAAGCACTCTTTTTCCACGATGGCGTAGATTTTCTCACAGGTAGAGTTTTCTGCTTAAGTACAGGATAGGATGTTCCTCCCCGTTTACTTCTTGGAACATCACAGCTCCCTACCCGACATCTGATGCGTTCGACTGGACTACAAATTCCTTACTGAAGTTGGATGCAATCAAGACCGGCTGCTTACACAGGGCGAGCTTCAATTCTTGGAACGCCATCTCTGCTTCAGAAGACCATTTGGCTATCGACGTCTTCGTGCCCTTAATAAGGTCGGTCAGGGGTGCGGCTATCATTGGTGGAGAATGCGGATAAATTTTGGATTGCCACCACCTTATTCATATGCGACTTTATTTCGCCCCTTCCGACGATGTAGTCCAAGTATTTTGCCTCTTCTTTCCCCATGGCGCACTTCTTTGGGTTTATGGTAAATACTGCCTTCCTTAGCACATCCAATACCACCTTGAACTTCTGCAGGTGACTTCCCCAATCCAGGCTGAAGATCAAAATGTCGTCCAGGTAAGCTGTGGCATACTTTTTGTGAAAGGCTTGGATCTGATCCATGGCCCTCTGGAAGGTAGCTGGGGCTCCCTGCAGACCAAACGGCATCCTGGTGTACTGAAAGCACCCATCAGGTGTAAAGAAGGCCGTCTTCTCCTTGACACTTGGGGAGAGGAGAATTTGCTAGTACTATTTTGTTAGGTCCAGGAATTTGGACACCTCATTTACAGTGCTGTTCACCATTATTGGCACTCCTTCTTTTTTTCATAGACTGTACAATATCTTGAGAAATAAATGGAAATGTACCAAAGTTATATCCTCAGGATTTTTTAATTAGTGGCCCAAACTAATACAACAATAAAACATTGTTTTTCAACTTCCATATTGCAATTTCAAAGAAGAAACAGAATAAACAGCATGTGCAGCAATAAAGGCACCCCTAATACTTGGTTGCACACACTTTGGCATTGCTGACAGCCTCCAAACATTTCTTGTAGCCATCTATAAGCTTCTTGCATCTGCAATTTTCTCCTACTCTTCCTTTGAAGATAGTTCAAGCTATAGAATGTTTGCAGGGTTCTTTTTCCAAATGGTAGATTTCAGCTCACCCCAAAAATTTTCAATGGGATTGAAGTCAGGACTCATTGCTGGCCATTTTAAAACAGTGCATTTTTTTCTTTTTCAACCATTCCTGTGTACTTTTGGATGCGTGCTCTGGGTCATTGTCTTGCTGGAGAAACCATGATCTTCGGCTCAAACCAAGTTTTCTTACACTGGGTAGGACATTTTGATCTAAAATCTCTTGATAATTCTCTGATTTCATGATTACTGTGATACGGTCAAAGGCCTCCAGTACCAGAAGCAGCAAATCAACCCCACAGCATTATGGATCCTCCACCATGCTGCACTGTTGGTAAGGTGTTCTTTTCCTTAAAGCTTCATTGTGCCATCTGTAAACAAACCGTTACTTTGCATTGTCAAAAAGCTCTATTTTTGGTTCATCTGTCCACAGAATATTTTCCCAGAAGGATAGTGGTTTGTCAGGGTACTAATTGGCAAAGATCAGTCGTTCCTTTTCTTCATCAATAGTTTCTTCCTTGGCCTTCACCCATAAAGCTCTGCTTAGTTTAGTGTGCGGCGTATGATACTTGTTGAAATAATGACCCCAGACTGTTCCAGGTTGACCTACAGGTCTTTGGATGTTTGACGTGGTGTTTTTTCCACCGTTCGCACCAACGTTCGAAGACATCTCTTATCAATTTTCCTCTTTCCCCCATGTCTAGGGAGGTTCTTGACGGTTCCATGCTTGGCAAGCTTCTTAATAACATTGTGCACTGTTGAAACTGGGATACCAAGGTGTTTGGAGATGGCCTTATACCTCTTATACTCTTTGGAATTCTTGTGTTTGCTAATAATAACAGTACTGATATCCTCAGACAGCTACTTTGGAATCACCATTGTGACAAAGGAACAGAGCCTACCAAGTGGCTTTTTAAAACACTGAAGTCATTCATTGGCTAATTCATGTCACATGGGCACTGAAATTAATCACAGGTGAATCTCTTTTGTGATTTACCACAGGCAAGTCAAAATGTGTTTCTGTACTAAATTAATGTAAAGGGTGCCAATACCAGTGTCACAGCAAGATTTAAGTTTTTCTATTTTTCCCTCCCATTGTTTTTTGTTTTAAATTATTGTTTATCATTTGCTCTTTTGTATTTAACATAAGTGCTCTATACAAAAAAAACTGTTTCACTTGGTTCATTTTTTTCAGAAGATATTCCGCATTATGTACTTAACCTTATGGGTGCTAATAATGATAAACAGGACTGTAGTTTCCTGTAGTCGTTACAGGAACGCCACTCTCCATCCAGCTTCGGCACAAGGACAATGGGGCTGGACAAGCCGCTCTTTGACTCCTTGATGACACCCAGGCTCAAGATTCTCCTTACCTCCTTCAAAATCACCTCGCGACGGGCTTCGGGAATTCGATATGGCTTTTGATTTACCAACACATGTGGTTCCGTCAAGATCGCATGCTCAACAACCTGTGTACGTTCTGGCAACTCCGAAAACATGTCTCAGTTCTGCTGAAGCAGTTCTTGGCACTGTTGTTTATGGGCTGGTGACAGTGTCTCTGCCACTGTGACATCCTCGACCTTGGCTTCAGGATTGGCCCCCAGGCACGTATCTTCCACCGGTTCCCTATCTCGCCACGGTTTAAGCAGGTCGATATGGTATGCCTGGTATGGCTTTCTTCTCCCTGGCTGATGCAACTTGTAGTTGACGTCACTCAACTTTTCGACCACTTCATATGGCCCTTGCCACTTGGCCAGGAACTTACTTTCCACCATGGGGATCAAAATCAACACCCGGTCTCCAGGGCTAAACTGTCTCAGTCTAGCTGACCGATTGTAGACCCTTGCCTGGGTCTCTTGTGCTTGAGGGAGGCTTTCCCTCACAATCGACATCAGCCTCATGATCCTGTCTTGCATCTGGGCCACATGTTTGATGATGCTCCGACGGGGTGTTACCTCAGCTTCCCAGGTCTCCTTCGCAATGTCCAGAAGTCCCCGAGGGTGCCGACCGTATAGCAGCTCGAATGGAGATGACCCCGTAGAGGCCTGTGGAACTTTCCTAATAAGGAATAACAGGTATGGAAGTACGCAATCCCAGTCTCAGCCATGATTTTCCACGACCTTCTTAAGAATGGACTTTAGGGTCTTGTTGAACCTCTCCACCAGGCCATCCATCTGCAGATGGTACACTGAAGTCCTGAGTTGTGTAATCTGGAGAGCCTCACATAACTCCCTCATCACTTTGGACATAAAAGGAGTTCCTTGGTCTGTCAGGATCTCCTTTGGCAGGCTCGTCCGGCGTTCGGGAGAAAATACGGACTAGCTCTCGGGCTATACTCCTGGCAAAGGAGTTTCTCAGTGGTACCGCCTCCGGGTACCATGTTGCATAGTCCATCACCACTAACATGTATTGGTGCCCCTGGCAGACTTAACTAGGGGCCCGACAAGGTCCATGGCAATCCAGTCAAATGGGACCTCTATAATAGGCAATGGCACTAAGGGACTGTGGAAGTGGGATATGGGAGCAGTTAGCTGACAGGTAGGGCAGGATCAGCAGAAATTAACAATGTCTCTGTGACATCCAGGCCAGTAGAACCTCCGAAGGACCCGCTCTTGAGTTATGTCTACTCCCAGATACCCACCTAAGACATGAGAATGGGCCAGATCTAATACCCTACACCTATAGGGACCCGGCACCAACAACTGCTCTATCACTTCCCCTCTCTGTTTAGTGACCCAATAAAGCAGCTCCTCATTTAAAGTGAAAGCAACCCCATTTATCACAGTCACTTTATCAAATGCACCTTTTAACATAAGATCCTGTATTTGGGCAGTCCCAAAATTCCTCCCAGAAATCCCCAACTCAGGAATCTCGGCCTCATTGGTCACCGTCTCGTCCTCGTCACAAGCAAGGACACACAGGGGGAACTCATCCACCTCCAAAGGTGATTCATCATGGTTGAACCGGCTCCTTTCTGAGGGGCTGCTGGCCTCCCACAAACGACCTCCGCGAGGAGTTCCATCTGCCGCGTAAGCACCTCCTGTTGCTGTCGCTGCTGCATCAACAGTGTATATTTTTCCTGTTGTGTCAGCTGCTGCTATTGATTTACTTGCAGTTGATGATGCTGTTGTTGGACCTGGATCAGGTGCTTGATTAGCTCCTACATGCTGTCTGTCAACATTTCCTGGCTTATGGCCGCCTTTACCCAGGATATGCGGTCTGTCCACAGCCATTACACGTGTTCTGGAAACGTTGCCCGGATTCTAAACACAACCTGTGGTAGATTGGCTCACTCAGCTGCACACAAAGGTAGACACAGGAACACTGTCTCTTTAAGTCCTTCACTGGTTTATTATATACATGCGGCATAAACTATTGTGAAGTAAAAATAAACACGGCCCTTTGGGCAAAAACAGTAAAACAAAACAAAATGGTAGGCCTGCGGTGATCCACCCACTCAGGGTTAGCCAAACACATGGTTCAGTTTAGCACAATCCCGAGCACCTCTCTGGAGCTAGCCTCTCCACACATACTGAACACCTAATGATTCAAAAGTTTGGTTATATATACACCAGTCCACACCCTGGGGTGGAGATATGGTGAACAACCTCCCACCTGCTCTATGGTTGTTCACAAAAACCCAGCCCTTAAAATGGCAGATTACCCCTTCTCAGCACATAGTGTGCTGGAGCAAACTTCAAGGTTTCAAATCACTGAAGTTAATAGCCTCAGTGAAACATATCTCCCCTCCAGTACTTTGCAAGTGACTTTGTCACAACATGTGTCACGGTGTTAACGTGACAGTTTGGAGCCAGAAGACCTCAGCGTTGTATGGCTCCTACTCCAGCTCCGAGAAGAAGAACTTCTCCGTCATTTTAAATGTGTGTTTATTTCTTCCGGTAGAACAGGGGTTAAGCGGCCATGTTGGAATTCCCTGTGCTCACAGCTGAGCTCGGTTAGCCACACCTTTTCCCTTTATAATCTGGGCTCTGATACTAATCCTTGTCAGAGCTAGCTTTTGCTGCATGGCTAACGGAGGGAGAGGAGTTCTTATGAGAAGGAGAGTTGGAGGAATTATTTGTGACTGTTGTCTGGTTTGTACGCGTGGAAATTCCTTATCCTTCTCCATTTTTGGTTTATTCCCCTACCTTCACACCCCGGAGCTTTCCTCTGTTATATGTGAGCGAATATTTTGTGTGCCTGGAGTTTTCTGTTTACCCCTGTCTGTGTAACCCTGTTTGTCGGGTTGGTGTACTATGGTGCACAGTTGCACCCCCTTCTCTGGGTTGGGGGAGATAGCAGACGGAGGTCTTACTCAGGAGTTAAGGCGAGGGTGGAGGCCCCGGCATCCTCACCTTCAGAGGAATTCGGGGAACAGGGCAAGCTAGGGCGCTCCCTAGTGTTAGGGACAGGGTAGGAGCCCCTGGTCACCCGACAGCTGTGTCGTGACAACATGTTTATTTCCTTTGTGTGTATCGGAACACAAAAAATTGGTCCTAATTTCACACGAAACCCCAAAAATGGGCCGGCCAAAATTATTGGCACCGTCAACTTAATATTTGGTTGCACACCCTTTGGAATAAATAACAGCAATCAATCGCTTCCTATAACCATCGACAAGCTTCTTACACCTCTCAACTGGAATTTTGGACTACTCTTCTTTTGCAAACTGCTCCAGGTCTTTCATATTTGAAGGGTGCCTTGTCCCAACAGCAGTTTTAAGATCTCTCCACAGGTGTTCAATGGGATTTAGATCCGGACTTATTGCTGGTCACTTCAGAACTCTCCAGAGCTTACTTTCCATCCATTTCTGGGTTCTTCTTTAAGTATGTTTGGGGTCATTGTCTTGCTGGAAGACCCATGACCTAGGACGCAATTCCAGTTTTCTGACACTGGGTACTACATTGCAACCCAAAATCCTTTGGTAATCTTCAGATGTCATGATGCCTTGCACACAGTCAAGGCACCCAGTGCCAGATCCAGCAAAACAATCCCAAAACATCTTTGAATCTCCACCATATTTGACTGTAGGTACTATGTTCTTTTCTTTGTAAGTCTCATTTTGTTTTTGGTAAACAGTAGAATGATGTGCTTTACCAAAAAACTCTATCTTGGTCTCATCTGTCCACAAGACGCTTTCCCAGAAAAATTCTGGCTTACTCATGTACATTTTGGCCAACTGCAGTCCAGCATTTTTATGTCTCTGTGTCAGCAGTGAGGTCTTTGTGGGTCTTCTGCCATAGTGTTTCATTTCATTCAAATGTCGACGGATAGTTCGCTCTGACACTGATGCACCCTGAGCCTGCAGGACAGCTTGAATTTTTTTGGAACTTGATAAAGGCTGCTTATCCACCAGCCGGACTATCCTGCGTTGCAACCTTTCATCTATTTTTCTCTGCCATCCACGTCCAGGGAAATTAGCTACAGTGCCATGGGTTGTAAACTTCTTGATTATGTTGTGCATCGTGGACAAAGGAACATCAAGATCTCTGGAGATGGACTTGTAACCTTGAGATTGTTGATGTTTTTCAACAATTTTGGTTATCAAGTCCTCAGACAGGTCTCTTCTTCTCATTCTGTTCTCCATGCTTAGTGTGGCACACACAAACACAGAATGCAAAGATTGAGTCAACTTCTCCCCTTTTTATCTGGTTCCAGGAGTGATTTTCATATTACCCACACCTGTTACTTGCCACAGGTAAGTCTGAATGATTATCACATGCTTAAAACAAAGTTGTGTACCCACAATTTTGGAAAGGTGCCAACAATTTTGTCTGGCCCATTTTGGGGGTTTTGTGTGAGATGATGTCTAATTTGCCTTTTTTTTCTGTTTTTTTTTGTGCTGTTCCAATACACACAACGGAAATAAACATGTGTATAACAAAACGTGTAAGTTCAATAATTTTCTGGGAGAAATACTTAATTTTCTGGAACAATTTCAAGGGTGCCAACACTTTTGGCCATGACTGTGTTTATAGAATTATAGAATGTTAGAGTTGGAAGAGACCTCCGGGGTCATCGTGTCCAACTCCCTGCTCAATGCAGAATTCACTAAACCATCTCAGAAAGATGTCTGTCCAACCACTGTTTGAAGATTTCCATTGAAGGAGAACTCGCCACCTCTCATGGCAGCCTGTTCCACTCATTGATCACCCTCCTCAAAAAAAAATTTCTAATTTCTAATCTGCATCTTCTCGCTCTCAGTTTCATTCCATTGCTTCTTGTGTTTACATGTGCAAATGAGAATAAGGATGGTCCCTCTACACTGTGACATCCCTTCAGATATTTGTAGACAGCTATTAAGTCTCCTCTTAGCCTTCTTTTTTGCAAGAATCATGAACTTCACACTATGCATTTTAATCACTGGCACACCTCCACACTACATACTTTCTCCTCAAAATTGAAATTGCAACACCAAGATGGAAAAGTCATGGAGCTATGGAAATCCCAGGATGGACAGACATGTTAATAACATCTAAATAATGTAAATAAAGTAACAAAGTTTTCTAAAACCTCTCTATTTATTCAGTCTGGATTATGAGCCACGTGCAGAAATCTCTTCGTCTGAGAAAGGTTCTGCCGCTGAATGCACCTGAGAAAATGATGAAGATCCGCCGCTGGCAGCTCCTGTCCTCCCAGATGTTATCGATGTGAGACAAGTTTGTAGACTCTGCAGGCCATGGTAGCAGGTAAAGCCATTAAAGGGGTTGTCCAGGCTTGGGGTGCAAGTTTACTGTCACTCTATGTGAGTGCAGACTGGTGAATCCCCACAGTGTGTGTGCTGTCAGGATTCTCTGGTATGTGCCGGGAGTGGGTGACAGAAAGTATGCGATTTGCAAACATGTGGACACGTGCCGACCTAGATGTGCGCCGCCTCACTGAGCAAGGTCAGCTAAATCTAGTTGGAATGTGTCGGAAGTATGCAAATCGCATACTTGCAGCCACTGGACCACCTGCTCCCATCATCGGAGAATCCTTACAGCGCGTACTGTGGGAATTCACAAGTCTGCAGCCACATAGAGTGACAGCACACTTACACCGCAAGCCTGGACAACCCCTTTGTGGCTGCTCAGAGTAGAACAAGCAACATGTGGCCTTGCATTGTCGTGTTGAGAAATGGATCCTGGAACACTTTGGAGAAATGATCGCACCACTGGTACAACCATTGATCCATTCCATACTACAAGTAAAATTGTTTGTCGCCTTAGGCGTGGTATGCAACATCCAGTCTCTACACTGGGCCAGTCAAGAATGGTCACAGAGTTGTTATGAAGCGACTCCTTTATTTTAGCTGTGTGCTTAGGGTCATAGTCTAGTTGGAAGGTGAACCTTCGGCCAAGTCTGAGGTCCAGAGCACTCTGGAAGAGGTTTTCATCCAGGATATCTCTGTACTTGGCCGCATTCATGTTTCCTTCAATTGCAACCAGTCATCCTTTCCCTGCAGCTGGGATTGTATTGGTCAGGTGATGCTGTGGCGCCCCTGAGGGTTCAGTCGCCACAGGGGTACTGCACCTCAGACCGAGGTGTGGTATCTCCTCTCCGAGGTAAGGAGGGAGTACCTTTCAGGACTCAGCCATCCATCCAACACTACACCTCTCCCACCTGAGGGGGGCTTAAAGGCACCATAGTGCTGCCCCAGCCGGGATAGAGGAGATGGGAGGAACCAAAGATAGAGGGAACCATGTAGTGGGTGAGGGTGGAGGACGCACTTTAGGTTACACCACAAAATTCATATTTAACTAACGGCCATCTTAGGTTCAAGGTCTTTGATTGTGATCTTCATCACTGAACGTGGCTTTCTGTGTGAACCTGCAGCTGATGGGGACACGGTCCTCGTACTCTGGCCTTGAGTCGAGGAGCGGGCAAGAGTTAATGGTTGTCTCTACCCGGTCAAGGTCCCTATCTAAGAAGGCCTGGAGGGGAGCAGAGGAGGCAAGCTCCACAGGCAAAAGGATCCCAGGGGGATGCAGACGGAGCGGCATACGCCACCTGTCCTCACTATTCTGGCCTAGTCAGAGGGATTTCTGCTGCAAAAGGGGTACCAGCCCCCGATATCTGACTCTGTCACTTTAAGTCTTAGTCAGAGAAGCCCGGAGGCTCAGAGGATCTCACCGGGTAACAGATGGAGCGGAGTCGCCACCCGTACCCTTGTACTGTGCATAGTCCAGAGGGAGACCCAGCCTTTTAACACGCACCACATACGGACAGGAGAGGACCTAGTGGGAAAGTCTAGGAACACTCTGGTGCAGGGGGTCCTGATTGTTGCACCCGAACTACCCGGAGTGTGCTGAACCCCTTCCTGGTGGCCGCAGCGCGCCATGAGGAGCAAGGAGAAGCCTTGCAGCTGACACCTAACAACGTGAGTAAAGCTTGGAAGACTGCATCCACTGCCTCGGGTCCCTTATTTCAGCGCGATACCACACCGCACCACCCACTACTACTCCCTCCATCCGTGTCTCTGCCCTGAGGCCCTGCTCCGCCTGTGGGGAGTAGCACCATCCAAAGCTGCCACTACATCCCGCCTCAGAGGACTGCCGCAGCGCTGGTGGCCATCACCAGACACCACAGGTGGCGTAGTCATTTAATCCACTCAATTACCGCCGTCCCTCCTAGCCCTTATTTTGATGTGACGACCCTGGGCACAGAACGGGTCCAGGCCACGACTGCTACCCCCAACATCTGACCCGGCTCCGAGTACCCCATCTCTCAGGGTGGGCTAGCGAGTAGCGAAGTAGGCGTCACATACTTGGCGCAGTCGGCAGGATTGCGTGCCCGCAGCAACGGAAGAAGATTGCCCATTGCTACCGGGTACTGCGCACCCTTTTACCACAGACTGTCGTTTTCCACTTAAAATGGCGCCCGCCCAAGAAGAACGGACGCCATAATGTGCAGAAAAGACAGCGACTCTGCACCTCCTATCGTGGGCCTGGCTCCCCCATGGTGCCAAAAGAGCAGACCGCCCCCTTCAGTGGAGACAGTCCGCAAGGTAATGTCCGTCAAAGCGGATGGGATGTCCCTGGGAGTGCCAGTCAGCCAGCCGCCCTAGAGCCGCCCCGAAAAGAGGAGGAGACGAAGAAAACAACAAGGTGCGGCCATAACAGTCCGAGACTCACCATTCCCAGGAGCAGTCATGGACGCTGCTGAGGAAAGTCCACCGGAGCCCTCCGAGGTCGGCCCAAGTCCTGCTACCGTTGGAGAAGAGGGAGGCATGTTCCTGACCCCGGGGGATACTGAATTCCTCCACAGGGAAACACAGGATCTTGCCCGAAAGGTTGCTAAGGCCCAGCATGCAGCGTCCGCCGCGTGGCAGGAAGAGATGCTGCAGAAGATCCGGGCCCGCCGCCAAGGAGCAGCAACCCAGGAGGAGGAAACATCGGAGGTCGCGTGCAGCCCAGGATCGGGTAAGAGTGATACCCCCATCCCGGTCGCTGAGCCCACCGTGCCCCTCCTGTATCTGATGTCAGAATACCTGATACCTGGCGCTGTAACTTGGGAGCAAGTTTTTGCCCCGGAGCTGGAAGCCTCCGCCATCGCCGGAGGCCTGCATTGCCTCCCGCCTCCCGTCTCAGAGGAACTTGTGCCTGTGGGGGAGTTCACCGACCCCAACCCGGATTGGTCCGCACTGACCGAGGACCTGCAGCAACCCCTACTGTCGCCACTGCCAGCGCCTCCGGTCGCTTGCCCAGCAGCGGAGGAGATGGCCTGGGACAACCAGGGGGGGGACCTGATAGGCTTCCCCCAGGAGACCCAGGCTGAAGCGCGGAGGAGGGAGATGTGCAAAAAGCAGCTCCTCCAATTCGACAAAGAGCGACAGGAGAAGCGGATTCGCTGCAAGCGCCTGGAGGTGCGCGCCAAGGCCGCAAAATCCAAAGCCCGCCAGGAGGAGGTAGCCCGTCCAAGCCCCCGGGAGGAAGGGCAAGTTGTCCGCTTTCACCAGAAGGCGGGATGGGGCTTCATCTGGAGTCCCCAGTTCGAGCACGACGTCTTTGTCAGCCGGCGGGACGTCGAGCCGCAACTAAAGAAGGGACACCCTGGCAGGAACCTCTTCCCGGGTGACCTTGTTTCGTACACCCACCACCACGGGGTTCGGGGGTGGTACGCCCTGGATGTGCATAAAGTGTCCAGGAGTGACGCCCCCTTGCGCTTGACAGTGGAGGATCAGCCAGCCTCCGTTGGGAGGAATGAACCTTTTCCCCAGTGGGGATACTTGGAGTGAGCGGCCCCGGCGGCTGTAACTTTTGCAGTTAAATTGTTATGGTTTAATATGTTCTTTTCCTTTTTCCTCCCGTTAGAGAGACATTAGTCTCTGCGGACATTTGCAGAAGACAGACTTTCTTTGTATATAGTTCTGCACCTCTTTAGGTGCTCCCTATTGGTTTTATACAAAACCGCATCTACTACTACCTCAGAAGAAAAACCTGTCGGGAGTGGCTCTAATGGAGGTCCAACTCAGGATCTTCATGCCCTGCAGCCACCCCAGGGCCTACGTTGAGGGTTTGGGACAGGTCCCTCTTGCTTCTGAACTAACTCTTTCCTACTGCACTTTAACTAGTCTGCCATCATGCTGAATGTCTCTGTGATGTTTTTATACCTTTGTACTATTTGAAGTTTGCAACGTTTAAGAAAAAGTGCCTCCCATAATGGGAAGATTGTTATATTGTTATGCAAAAATATGAAAAGTCTGTACCATGTTTTGCTCTATTCCAACCCGCGGACGTGCTGTGTTTCACCAGGGGGGAATGTAGCGCCAATGAGGGTTCACTCGCCATGGGTGTACTGCACCTCAGACCGAGGTGTGGTATCTCCTCTCCGAGGTAAGGAGGGAGTACCTTTCAGGACTCAGCCATCCATCCAACACTACACCTCTCCCATCTGAGGGGGGCTTAAAGGCACCATAGTGCTGCCCCAGCCGGGATAGAGGAGATGGGGGGAACCAAAGATAGGGGGAACCATGTAGTGGGTGAGGGTGGAGGACGCACTTTAGGTTACACCACAAAATTCATATTTAACTAACGGCCATCTTAGGTTCAAGGTCTTTGATTGTGATCTTCATCACTGAACGTGGCTTTCTGTGTGAACCTGCAGCTGATGGGGACACGGTCCTCGTATTCTGGCTTTGAGTCGAGGAGTGAGCAAGAGTTAAAGGTTGTCTCTACCCGGTCAAGGTCCCTATCTAAGAAGGCCTGAAGGGGAGCAGAGGAGGCAAGCTCCACAGGCAAAAGGATCCCAGGGGGTTTGCAGACGGAGCGGCATACGCTACCTGTCCTCACTATTCTGGCCTAGTCAGAGGGATTCCTGCTGCAAAAGGGGTACCGGCCCCCGATATCTGACTCTGTCACTTTAAGTCTTAGTCAGAGAAGCCCGGAGGCTCAGAGGATCCCACCGGGTAACGGACGGAGCGGAGTCGCCACCCGTACCCTTGTTCTGTGCATAGTCCAGAGGGAGACCCAGCCTTTTAACACGCACCACATACGGACAGGAGAGGACCTAGTGGGAAAGTCTAGGAACACTCTGGTGCAGGGGGTCCTGATTGTTGCACTCGAACTACCTGGAGTGTGCTGAACCCCTTCCTGGTGGCCGCAGCGCGCCGTGAGGAGCAAGGAAAAGCCTTGCAGCTGACACCTAACAACGTGAAGACTTGGAAGACTGCATCCACTGCCTCCGATCTCTTATTTCAGCGCGACACCACACTGCACCACCCACTACTACTCCCTCCATCCGCGTCTCTGCCCTGAGGCTCTGCTCCGCCTGTGGGGAGTAGCATCATCCAAAGCTGCCACTACATCCCGCCTCAGAGGACTGCCGCAGCGCTGGTGGCCATCACCAGACACCACAGGTGGCGTAGTCATTTAATCCACTCGATTACCACTGTCCCTCCTAGCCCTTATTTTGATGTGACGACCCTGGGCACGGAACGGGTCTAGGCCACGACTGCTACCCCCAACATCTGACCCAGCTCCGAGTACCCCCATCTCTCAGGGTGGGCTAGCGAGTAGTGAAGTAGGTGTCACAATGCACCCTGAGCCTGCAAGATTGGTCAGTATTGGTCAGGTGATGAGCAGTGCCTGGTTTTCTCCACACATACCACTTAGAATTATCAGCAAAAAGTTCTATCTTTGTCTCATCAGATCAGAGAATCTTATTTCTCATAGTCTGGGAGTCCATGTGTTTTTGAGCAAACTCTATGCGGGCTTTCATATGTCTTGCACTGAGCAGATGCTTCTGTCAGGCCACTCTGCCATAAAGGCCCGACTGGTGGAGGGCTGCAGTGATAGTTGACTTTGTGGAACTTTCTCCCATCTCCCTACTGCATCTCTGGAGCTCAGCCACAGTGATCTTGGGGTTCTTCTTTACCTCTCTCACCAAGGCTCTTCTCCCACGATTGCTCAGTTTGGCTGGACACCCAGGTCTTGGTAGTTTGGAAGTCCCAAACTTCTTTCATTTAAGGATTATGTAGGCCACTGTGCTCTTAGGAACCTTGAGTAATGCAGAAATTCTTTTGTAACCTTGGCCAGATCTGTGCCTTGCCACAATTCTGTCTCTGAGCTCCTTCGGCAGTTCTTTTGAGCTCATGATTCTCATTTGGTCTGACATGCACTGTGAGCTGTGAGGTCTTATATAGACAGGTGTGTGTCTTTCCAAATCAAGTCCTATCAGTTTAATTAAACACAGCTGGACTCCAATGAAGGAGTAGAACCATCTCAAGTAGGATCACAAGGAAATGGACAGCATGTGACTTAAATATGAGTGTCTGAACAAAGGGTCTGAATACGCATGACCATGTGATATTTCAGTTTTTCTTTTTTAATAAATTTGCAAAAATTTCTACATTTCTGTCTTTTTTCAGTCAAGATGGGGTGCAGAGTATACTTTAATGAGAAAAAAATGAACTTTTTAGAATTTACCTAATGGCTGCAATGATACAAAGAGTGAAAAATTTAAAGGGGTCTGAATACTTTCCATACTCACTGTATATACACTGCACATTGTCACTTCTCCTATACTTTATGCCAGGCATAATTCTTAGTATGTGCTTTTACTCTGTATTCTTTTGGACATCTCGGGGGGTGTGGTTTTATTAAGGGGTGTTGTTTTAAATGGTGTGGTTTTATTAAGGGGCATGATACATGTCTGTAAAAAATGTGGACCGTCCGTGAATTTTGGTCCAGTTGTCCGTTGAATAGTAGGTTGGCAACCCTGATCTGCAGTGCTTCAGCTTCCATCTCACAGACAGCCAGTGTTGTAATATTGTTGAAATACAGCAGAGCTATAAGAGCTGAAGCTGCTATTGTTTTAGTTGTGAGACAAAATTCTGTTTTACTGTTCTGTGTTAGCTACATGTCTCACATTGGTAATTGCTTCCTTTATTTATAAGCAGCTCTGGAGGCAGATTCTCATGCAGATCAGTGACCTGTCCATAGCCTAGAACAGTTCAGTTACATATAAGAAAAACATGGATTTCTCTGGAATAGGATATCAGATCGCAGATATCAAGGTGTCATTTTATTCAGATGCCCATATAGATGGCTTAGGAGGGTTGACCCTACTGACAAATTCTCTTTAAAATGCCCCTTTCTGCACTCGGTACAGGGATCTTTGTGATGTTCAAAGTTGTGACATGCCTTGGTCTCAGGGCAGCGAGGAGATTATCTGTTGTCAGAAAGAGACACTGAGGACACAGCCTGATGGCAGAGAGGCAGGGGCGTAACAATCGTGATCGCAGAGGGTGCAACTGCGACCAGGCTCATGCGGAAGGGGCCAAGTCCTTGGATGAAATAGCCCAGACTATTTCATCCAAGGACACACATTCAGCTAACATGCATTGGGTGCAGTGACTCGCTGGGTTCCTCCACTGCAATACACGTCGCTGGCCAATCAGAGGCTGGCACATGACGTCGATAGGCTGTGCATGGCAGTAACATCATACGTCGCCTATAGCAGGCACGCTGATGTGAGCTGCCAGCCTCTGTGCTGGCTACAGAAGAAGCCGCGCAATGTGAGAGCAGAGGAAGGTGAGTAGAATTTTTTTTTTATTATATGTTAGGGGACATATACACCTGGATGGGGGAACATTAATACACGATAGGGGACATTACTACATAATAGGGTGGGGCAACACGTATGTTCTTATAGGATTTAGAGTGCTACAAGGGCAACTGACCAACATGCAGGCGAAGGGGGGGTCCAAATTTCGCTCCGGGGCCCATCATATTCTAGTCTAGTAATGTCACTGCAGAGAGGAACACTGAGGAGACAGCCTGAGATTAGAATGAGATGCTGAGATGACCTGCGCATAGGTGAATTATGAGGGCCCAAGTGTCTAGGGAGACCCATGGCCAGATTGCCCTCATTATAATATTTTGTGTGCCACCCGGGCAGGGAACTTTCCTGAAGGCAAACTCTGCATTGACTGAGTCACAGCGTTAGGACGTCGACGTGAAGGTTTGACAAGATGAAGAAAGATGAAGAAAAAGGCATTGCATCCGCTTTTATATATAGCGCTGTCCCTTATTACATAGCAATCCTTTTTGTTATGTATAGCGCCATCCCATATTATATTGCATCCTCTTGTTATACATTATCGACCAAAAGTTTTGCATTTTTTTTTAAAGTGTGATCACTTCTGTTTGGTTGTTGTGATGCCATTTTCCTGGTGATTTTGTAAACCGGAAGCAAATGGTTGTCAGCTATAAGGAAGAAAATTGTTATGACATAGTTTTATCCCTTTATGTGTTAGTTTTCAACATTTGCTGGGCCAAATATTTTGACTATTTTGTCATAGGTAGTCGAATTTTGCCTAAAAAAAAAATTTTGTGTGTGTTTTTAGGTTAAAACATGGCATAGACAAAGTCATATATATCACGAGATATCAGGAAGCTTATTATTCTGAGAGGAAGTCAGGCAAAAGCCAAAAAGAGGTAGACAAGGAATTCAACTGTTCTCAGAGTCAAGTGTCACGTATATTAAAGAAAGAAAAAGAAGATTATGGAACAGCTGAAAAACCTAAAAGTGGACGACCACGGAAAACTTCCTCCAAAGTTGATCACATTATTAAGAAAAAGTCAGCATCTGATATCCATAAAAGTGCTGTACAGATTGCACATGAAATGAATGAAGAATATGGGGTCAAAGTGAGTCCCAAACTGTGTAGCGACAGCTAAGAGCAGTAGGGCTGAATGCACAAGTTCCAGTCAAGAAGCCTTTCATCTTTGCAAAGAACCGGAAGGTCCAACTTGAGTTTGGCAAAGAACACAGCCAATGGAAAGAGACAGATTGGTCTAAGGTGTTGTGGTCGGATGAACCCAAGTTCAATCTGTTTGGTAGTGATGGCAAGCACTATATATACCGCCCTGTTGGAAAACGTAAAGATGTAAGGTACCAAACACCTACAGTGAAACATGGTGGTGGCAATGTCATGGTTTGGGGCTATTTTTCTGCATCTGCCATTGGCCCTCTGCATAGAATTGATGGAAATATGAATGCTACCATGTATAAGGATATACTGGAGAATGTAATGCTGCCACATGGTAAAACCAAAGTAGGCAGGGGATGGCGATTCCAGCAAGTCACTGATCCTAAGCACACATCCAATTTAGTCAAAAATTGGTTAGCAAAGAAAATGTTCGCCTGCAATGGCCAATCCAATCACCTGATTTACACCCTAAAGAGCACCTTTGGGATGAGTTAGGGCAACGAGTTGGGCTCGTACTCATAGCAATAAAGATGAATTGTTCGCAGATTTGCAAATGGAAAAAAGCAAGATCCCTCAAGATGTCTTGGATACCCTAGTGGATTCAATGCCCCGTCGGTGTGGTGCAGTAATTAAAGTAAAAGTACTAAGTTATGGCATTGTAAGCAATGAATTACTCTGTGTTGTGATCAATAAATAGTGTTTTGGAAGTCAGTTTTCTTTAATTAAATGACCATACCTATATTCAAAAGCATTTTGGTTAAAATTAAGGTCTTGCAAAATGACAACTTCATGCACTTTCAATTCATCACCAGGAAAATGGCATCATAACAACCAGACAGACTCACATTTTTTTTTTAAAAAAAGCAAAACTTTTGTTCGCTACTGTATATACAGTAGCTCTGTTTCTTATTACATAGTATCCTCTATTATGTATAGTGGTATGTTATGTATAGTGCTGTACATAAGAGTGTGAGAGCAGGATTTATATTTTATCTATCTTGACTTTATTGCAGATATTTCCAAGATGGAGTTTGAGCCAGTATGTGTGTGTGAGATAAGGAGTCTTAAAAATGTCTTTGACTAACAGACTTGGAGAAAACATAGGAAAGTGGAAGAAACTAAACCTAATGAGCAGAGTTACACCTAGACTTCAGCTGGGTGTAGACAGAATTAACTTTAGCCAATTAGATGTATGTATGCTAATACCAGCAAATATTTAGAGATAAGCTGAGCCATATTGTTACCATGTATGACTATTAAATACTTATATAAGATATCAGGCTGAAATAAAGAGCGATCTGCCCTGATGCTCAATGTATCAGCGTGGCTCTTCCGTGCACGTATTTGGATTTTACTGTTTAATTTGGAACAGGCACAACGTCCCACATTATGTGGCGACGACAAAACCTGGAGCAACGAACAGTGACCTGCTAGTTTAAAGGACAGCTTGATCCAAACGTTTTGCTGGTGCCTAGACAGACTGACAAATCAGGACAGCTGCAGCAAGGTAAGAAGTTTTATTCTTACAATACCTGAATTTGCTTTCTCTCTTGGCATGGTGTGTTCGGGTGTGTCCGGAGATCATTCAATCTGTTCATGGTAAATGGGTCCATTATTGTTAGACAAAGAACCCTGATGAGACCTTGTGTACTGTGTTGAATTCTTGTGTTGTATGTTGTGGTGGATTTGTGGAAATGATGACTTTTATCCGGTACTGCCAGCAAGATGGGAGGGTACACGTGCTATTGTTAAATTCCTGATACCACTCCAGATTGTGACTCCAAATATAGACAAGTGTGACACCAGCATTCTTACTTCTTTCGACCCTCGCGTGTACATTGACGCTATTGGGGTCCCAAGAGGAGTACCAGATGAGTTCAAAGCCAGAAATCAAGGAGCAGCGGGACTTGAGTCGTTATTCCCCATCGTTACAGTGAATAAAAATGTGGACTGGATATATTAGATCTACTATGACCAGCTGTTGGATGCCAACTCTGACCAGCACATGAATATGGCACCCGTATAGTTTCCATGCTTGTTGTGGCTTGTGTGTGTTCATGATGTGACAGGCAGATTGATCCGGAGAATCTGGTGAAGCGATGTAGGAAGACCGGCTTCTTCTATTAGGGGAGGCGAACATATCTGGGGGAGACTGTAGACGAGCCACCCACTGCCACAAGAGGAGGGAATTGTGAGAGCAGGATTTATATTTTATCTATGTTGACTTTATTTTGGGACATTCTCTCCTGCTTTCCAATATGGAGTTTGAGCTAGAATGTTGTATACGAGTTCTCAATGCGCTATCCATAAAACAAAACAAAACTTTTATTATATGTTAAACAGAGGGGAATAGGGAAATCAGGACCATGATTATGGCTTCTAGCTGAAACGCGTTGGTTTTGTGTTTCTTGAATTCCCATGATGACCAGTGCATCTAACTTTTAATTTTTTCTACAATAAAGACAAATTTTTATTAACCATTTGCCATCGCTGGAGGATTTCTCTATTTTCTATAAACTTTTATTATACTTACCTATGGTGCGGTCCAGTGGGCGTCTCTGGTCTTGGTCCAGGCCTCCTCTCTTCTTGTGATCGCCCCCCCTTTGCGCTGCCCTCAGCAGGGGAGAGAGCGATAAGCCTGCAGAGGAGCGCGATGGAGGATGGCGATCACAAGAGAGGAAGCAGCGGACCAAGACCAGAGACGTCCAGCAGACCTGACCGCCCCATGCGTCAGTATAATAAACGCTATTTTTTTTTTGATTATTGAGAGCGCATTGGGGACATATATAGCATTCTAAAATACTGTATATAAGGGCTTACAGGCGCTGGGCCGAGTTTATATGAGGAAAAGCTGGTGACAGGTTCCCTTTACAGGAAGTTGTATGACACAACCCATACATAGGACTGGGTAATCCTCTCCCATCCCTGCGCGGTGCTGGTAGTCGTTCTTGCCTACACACAGTGACAATAAGCGCCCTATACCCGCGGTACTTCTCCGGACATCACCGCCTGCTGTCACTGACCACACGCCTCCCGCTCAGGCTCCGCAGCACGCTACCCACGTGACCGCGAGCTCGCATTTCAGTGATCACGTGTTCGCGACAGTTTTCCGCCTCCTGCGCCGCCGCCCCCATCTCTGTCACCTGATTGATTTCGGCCGCCACTTCCGGCAGTCACTGGACAGCTCCTGATTCGTTCCGCCTGGGTCACCGTTCGTTTGGTTGTCAATGGCAGAAACCGTGGCAGATACCCGCCGCCTACACAGCAAACCCCAGAATCTGAACGACGCGTACGGGCCGCCAAGCAATTTCCTCGAGATAGATGTGAGCAACCCGCAGACGGTCGGGGTGGGCCGGAACCGCTACACGACATACGAAGTCCGGCTGAAGGTGAGCAGAGCTATGTGGTGCTACCGGGGCGAGTACCTGTGTGTGGAGCCATGTGACCCGGCCCCATTACTGCAACCGAGCTGTGCAGACCTGTGTGCTGTGCCACCTACCACCCCGGGGTCACCAAGGTACCAGCCTGTACCCCAAGAGCTGGGCACAGTACATTCCTGTGCAGACCTGTGTGCTGTGCCACCTACCACCCCGGGGTCACCAAGGTACCAGCCTGTACCCCAAGAGCTGGACACAGTACATTCCTGTGCAGACCTGTGTGCTGTGCCACCTACCACCCCGGGGTCACCAAGGTACCAGCCTGTACCCCAAGAGCTGGACACAGTACATTCCTGTGCAGACCTGTGTGCTGTGCCACCTACCACCCCGGGGTCACTAAGGTACCAGCCTGTACCCCAAGAGCTGGACACAGTACATTCCTGTGCAGACCTGTGTGCTGTGCCACCTACCACCCCTGGGTCACCAAGGTACCAGCCTGTACCCCAAGAGCTGGACACAGTACATTCCTGTGCAGACCTGTGTGCTGTGCCACCTACCACCCCGGGGTCACTAAGGTACCAGCCTGTACCCCAAGAGCTGGACACAGTACATTCCTGTGCAGACCTGTGTGCTGTGCCACCTACCACCCCGGGGTCAGTAAGGTACCAGCCTGTACCCCAAGAGCTGGACACAGTACATTCCTGTGCAGACCTGTGTGCTGTGCCACCTACCACCCCGGGGTCACCAAGGTACCAGCCTGTACCCCAAGAGCTGGACACAGTACATTCCTGTGCAGACCTGTGTGCTGTGCCACCTACCACCCCGGGGTCACTAAGGTACCAGCCTGTACCCCAAGAGCTGGACACAGTACATTCCTGTGCAGACCTGTGTGCTGTGCCACCTACCACCCCGGGGTCACCAAGGTACCAGCCTGTACCCCAAGAGCTGGACACAGTACATTCCTGTGCAGACCTGTGTGCTGTGCCACCTACCACCCCGGGGTCACTAAGGTACCAGCCTGTACCCCAAGAGCTGGACACAGTACATTCCTGTGCAGACCTGTGTGCTGTGCCACCTACCACCCTGGGGTCACTAAGGTACCAGCCTGTACCCCAAGAGCTGGACACAGTACATTCCTGTGCAGACCTGTGTGCTGTGCCACCTACCACCCCGGGGTCACGAAGGTACCAGCCTGTACCCCAAGAGCTGGATACAGTACATTCCTGTGCAGACCTGTGTGCTGTGCCACCTACCACCCCGGGGTCACCAAGGTACCAGCCTGTACCCCAAGAGCTGGACACAGTACATTCCTGTGCAGACCTGTGTGCTGTGCCACCTACCACCCCGGGGTCACTAAGGTACCAGCCTGTACCCCAAGAGCTGGACACAGTACATTCCTGTGCAGACCTGTGTGTTGTGCCACCTACCACCCCAGGTCACTAAGGTACCAGCCTGTACCCCAAGAGCTGGGCACAGTACATTCCTGTGCAGACCTGTGTGCTGTGCCACCTACCACCCCAGGTCACTAAGGTACCAGCCTGTACCCCAAGAGCTGGACACAGTACACTCCTGTACAGACCTGTTTGCTGTGCCACCTACCACCCCGGGGTCACTAAGGTACCAGCCTGTACCCCAAGAGCTGGACACAGTACATTCCTGTGCAGACCTTTGTGCTGTGCCACCTACCATCCTGAAGTCAGTAAGGTACCAGCCTGTACACCATGAGATAGGCACAGTACATTTCTGTACAGACCTGTGTGCTGTGTTGTGCCACTTGGAACCCCTCCTTAGCGCACTTAATACAGTTCCAGACCTGACTTTTCTCCTAAGGAGTTCCCTTTGCTTTTCAATACATCTTGCATTACAGCAGTATTCTATGGCAATGTATGCAGCTGTATAGACCACAGTTGCATTTGTCGTACCATATATGAAATCTGAATTAGTCTCCATTTGTGGTGACGTAATTGTTTGGGACAGTGTATAATAACTGCAGGGAGACCCCTCTGTCTGGTCGAATTACTAAGGGGGAGAGCTTTTGTGTGTGTGTGTGTGTGTGTACTTGGTCTGATGTGTATGGCTGCCTTAAAGGGGTCATCCACTACCTGGACAACCCCTTTTTAAATGAAGTAGACCCCATTGTACAATAAAAATAGCATATACTTCCAGCACCTGTGCTATTCCAGTGATGTCAATGCCTTGTGTCCCGGGGCTTGCTTGACATTGACTGCAGGGCTAGCATGGCTCAGTCAGTGGCCGATATTGGGCTAGTGTACTCTCACTTCCTTCTTTTGGATATTGGACAAGCTGAGGAAGTGAGATCGAGGCCCCATGTCGGCCACAATGTCATTCGAGCCCCAGGAAATCTGGTGCAGATATCACTGGAACAGCGCTGGTTTGGGAGGTGACTATATGCTGTTTGTATTTTACAAGGGTGTCTGCTTCATTTGAAAAGGTGTTTCAGTGTAGTGGAGAATGCTTACCTTGTGGATGTGTGTTCAGAAATCCCACACTGTAATAGCTGTGTAAATATAAGATTTTACACATCTCATGTCCACCTTGTGGACATTTTCTGCCTGTAAATGACCTGTGGTGCATATTTTGAGGTTCCTCCTTGTCATTTGTTTCATTGTGAATTTTACCCTTTTGCAATACATTATTTTTTTGGTGTAGATATACCGTACTAAATATTTTATGTGTGCATATACCCATAGACTATGCAGATGATTAAATATATTGATTTGTGAAGGGGAAAAAAAAATTCTTGGAAGCTGTAATTTAGTTTTCCTCAACATGATTTTGGCACAAAACTCAATCCTGATGATTTCTCAAGCCCCCCTCCCTCCCTCCCTCTAGATCAGTGGGGTTTTAAAAACCCAACAGTCATGTTACATAGTTACATATGTTGAATAAAGACCTAGGTCCATCAAGTTCAACCTTTTCCCCCCTATTGTACATTTTGTCTAATTTAATTGTAACCCACAATGTTCTGTATACTGAGGAAATCATCCAGCCCTTTTTTGAAAGCTGTTAGTGTCGGCCATTACTACCTCTTGTGGTCGGCATTCCATAGTCCGACTGTAAAGGACCTTTCCTGTTAAGGTGCCGGAATCGCCTTTCTTCCACCTGTAATGAGTGTCCCCTGGTCCTTAGTATGGTCTTAGTATGGTCTTTGGAAGGAATAAGTCATGTGCTACTCCTTTTGTACTGACCACACATATATTTATACATGTAAATGAGATCTCCTCTGAGACGTCTTTTTTTCTAAGCTAAACAAGCCCAACTTTTATCTCATCATATGAGAAGCCTTCCATCCCTTGTAATAATCTAGTAGCCCGCCTTTGAACTGACTCTAACTTTTGAATATCCTTTTTAAAGCCCAAAACTGGATCCCATATTCCCGATGTGGCCTCACCAGTAGTGTTGAGCATTCCGATACTGAAATATCGGGTATCGACCGATATTCACGGTATCGGAGTTCCGATACTTTTAGAATATCGAATACCGGAATCGGAAGTTCCCATAATGCCTGCGTTCTGCAGTGTCTCTGAAGGATGACAAGGTGGATGGCAGCGCTCAGCTTACTGTACTTGTCATTTAGTGTAAAGGATTTATTAAAAAAAAATAATAGTGTTTTCATGTACCGTCTCTTTAAAAAAGCCGGCCGGCAATTCAGCATCGGTACCCGACAATTTAGAATAGAAAGAATAGAGCATCACACATAGATTAGATACATAGAAACATGTCAGTCACATATATAAGAAGTACAGTGATAGTGTTGATTACTGTACTTGTCATTTAGTGTTAAAATAAAGGATTTATTAAAAAAAAAATTGGCGTGGGGTTCCCCGTAATTTTAGTCTCTAGCGGAGGTTAAGCAGATGGCTGGGGCAGATGTTTGAAGCCTGGGAAGGGGGTAATACCCATGGAGCTTCCCAGGCTACTAATATCAGCCCCAAGCTGAATACCTAGCCTATACTAGCTATTAAAATGGGGGACCCCCAAAAAAATAACGTGGGGTCCCCCCTATTTTAATAGCTAGCAAAGGCTAGGCAGACAGCTGGGGGCTGATATTAATAGCCCAGGAAGGGTGCCATGAATATTGGCCCCCTCCCAGGCTAGAAACACCAGCCGTCAGCCGCCCCAGAAATGGCGCATCCATAGGATGCGCCAATTCTGACACTTAGCCTCGCTCTTCCCACTGCCCTGTAGCGGTGGCAGTGGGGTAATAGGGCTGGGGTTGATGTCAGCTTATAATGCCAGCTGACATCAAGCCCAGGTTAGTAATGGAGAGGCGTCTATAAGACACTCCCATTACTAACTCCATAGTCAAAGTTAAAAAAAAAACCACAAACACCCAGAATAAAGTCCTTTAATTGAAATAAACACACAATTCTTTATTGTTCTAAATTAAACTATACTTACCATCACGCTCATTCCAGCTGAAGCCAATGTCTTCTGCAATAAAAGTAAAATAATAAACCAACATCATCCTTACCTTTCCATGGTTCCCACGACGGCTCCAGCTCTGCTACATTGACATGACAGGCTGGATCGCAGCCGAAAACTGCCATTCAGCTTGTCATTCCGCAGACACTGAGAAGCGCAGGCATGCTTGCACTCCTCAGTGTCTGGCTGTGACGGCATCCAGATGAGCCGAGGTCATGTCCAATGAACTCAGCTCACCTCATGCACATCACTGACAGCATGGGATAATTCTCCTGCACTCAGCGCTTGAGCAGGAGAATTCTCCAACGCTGGGATGGCATTGAGATGACAGGTTGGATCGCAGCTGAACGTTGCCATCCAGCTTGTCATCCTTCAGAGACACTGCAGAGCGCTGTCAGTCACGTGCATGAGGTGAGCTGAGTTCATTGACATTGAGTACTGCTTACTTGTAACCAGAATACCCAAGTCCTTCTGTTCTGTAGTCCCGAGTATACTCCCATTTAATGTATATGCAGCAAGAGGATTACTTTGTCCCAGGTGCATTACTCTACATTTATCTACATTAAACCTCATTTGCCAAGTGTTTGCCCATTCAGATATCTTATCCAGATCGTTCTGCAATATCGTAATGTCAAGATCAGATTTTAATATCCTACATAGTTTGGTGTCGTCAGCAAAGACTGAAACTTTACTCTCAATCCCATCCACAAGGTCATTAATAAAGAGGTTAGAAAGAATCGGTCCTAGCACAGATCCCTGCGGTCCCCACTGCTGAATATATCCCATTTAGAGAATGTACCACTTATGACAACTCTTTATTTTCTGTCAATTAGCCAATTCCTTATGTGTTGAACTGTAAATTGTTAACATTTTTTGCTGCCCAATCTCTTAAATTCTAAGCAAATACCTTTATACCACAGCAAGTACCGTATTTTTCGGACTATAAGATGCACCGGACCATAAGACGCACCTAGGTTTTAGAGGAGGAAATTTTTTTTTAAAAAAAATGTAAGCAAAAAATGTGTTCATGATGCACTTTTAAGGGGGAGGGGGTCTTCTGCTGACACTGGTATAGGGGTAATGTCCCCCAATTCTGACAATATCCCCCATCCTGGTATATATGCCCCCTCTTCCTTTTATACGTGGTCCCCATCCTGGTATGCAGGGAACCCCTCCATCCTGGTATGCGTGGCACCCCTCATCCCTATCCTGGTATGCGTGGCGCCCCTCGTCCCTGTCCTGGTATGCGTGGCGCCCCTCGTCCCTGTCCTGGTGTGCGTGGCGCCCCTCGTCCCTGTCCTGGTGTGCGTGGCGCCCCTCGTCCCTGTCCTGGTGTGCGTGGCGCCCCTCGTCCCTGTCCTGGTGTGCGTGGCGCCCCTCGTCCCTGTCCTGGTGTGCGTGGCGCCCCTCGTCCCTGTCCTGGTGTGCGTGGCGCCCCTCGTCCCTGTCCTGGTGTGCGTGGCGCCCCTCGTCCCTGTCCTGGTGTGCGTGGCGCCCCTCGTCCCTGTCCTGGTGTGCGTGGCGCCCCTCGTCCCTGTCCTGGTGTGCGTGGCGCCCCTCGTCCCTGTCCTGGTGTGCGTGGCGCCCCTCGTCCCTGTCCTGGTGTGCGTGGCGCCCCTCGTCCCTGTCCTGGTGTGCGTGGCGCCCCTCGTCCCTGTCCTGGTGTGCGTGGCGCCCCTCGTCCCTGTCCTGGTGTGCGTGGCGCCCCTCGTCCCTGTCCTGGTGTGCGTGGCGCCCCTCGTCCCTGTCCTGGTGTGCGTGGCGCCCCTCGTCCCTGTCCTGGTGTGCGTGGCGCCCCTCGTCCCTGTCCTGGTGTGCGTGGCGCCCCTCGTCCCTGTCCTGGTGTGCGTGGCGCCCCTCGTCCCTGTCCTGGTGTGCGTGGCGCCCCTCGTCCCTGTCCTGGTGTGCGTGGCGCCCCTCGTCCCTGTCCTGGTGTGCGTGGCGCCCCTCGTCCCTGTCCTGGTGTGCGTGGCGCCCCTCGTCCCTGTCCTGGTGTGCGTGGCGCCCCTCGTCCCTGTCCTGGTGTGCGTGGCGCCCCTCGTCCCTGTCCTGGTGTGCGTGGCGCCCCTCGTCCCTGTCCTGGTGTGCGTGGCGCCCCTCGTCCCTGTCCTGGTGTGCGTGGCGCCCCTCGTCCCTGTCCTGGTGTGCGTGGCGCCCCTCGTCCCTGTCCTGGTGTGCGTGGCGCCCCTCGTCCCTGTCCTGGTGTGCGTGGCGCCCCTCGTCCCTGTCCTGGTGTGCGTGGCGCCCCTCGTCCCTGTCCTGGTGTGCGTGGCGCCCCTCGTCCCTGTCCTGGTGTGCGTGGCGCCCCTCGTCCCTGTCCTGGTGTGCGTGGCGCCCCTCGTCCCTGTCCTGGTGTGCGTGGCGCCCCTCGTCCCTGTCCTGGTGTGCGTGGCGCCCCTCGTCCCTGTCCTGGTGTGCGTGGCGCCCCTCGTCCCTGTCCTGGTGTGCGTGGCGCCCCTCGTCCCTGTCCTGGTGTGCGTGGCGCCCCTCGTCCCTGTCCTGGTGTGCGTGGCGCCCCTCGTCCCTGTCCTGGTGTGCGTGGCGCCCCTCGTCCCTGTCCTGGTGTGCGTGGCGCCCCTCGTCCCTGTCCTGGTGTGCGTGGCGCCCCTCGTCCCTGTCCTGGTGTGCGTGGCGCCCCTCGTCCCTGTCCTGGTGTGCGTGGCGCCCCTCGTCCCTGTCCTGGTGTGCGTGGCGCCCCTCGTCCCTGTCCTGGTGTGCGTGGCGCCCCTCGTCCCTGTCCTGGTGTGCGTGGCGCCCCTCGTCCCTGTCCTGGTGTGCGTGGCGCCCCTCGTCCCTGTCCTGGTGTGCGTGGCGCCCCTCGTCCCTGTCCTGGTGTGCGTGGCGCCCCTCGTCCCTGTCCTGGTGTGCGTGGCGCCCCTCGTCCCTGTCCTGGTGTGCGTGGCGCCCCTCGTCCCTGTCCTGGTGTGCGTGGCGCCCCTCGTCCCTGTCCTGGTGTGCGTGGCGCCCCTCGTCCCTGTCCTGGTGTGCGTGGCGCCCCTCGTCCCTGTCCTGGTGTGCGTGGCGCCCCTCGTCCCTGTCCTGGTGTGCGTGGCGCCCCTCGTCCCTGTCCTGGTGTGCGTGGCGCCCCTCGTCCCTGTCCTGGTGTGCGTGGCGCCCCTCGTCCCTGTCCTGGTGTGCGTGGCGCCCCTCGTCCCTGTCCTGGTGTGCGTGGCGCCCCTCGTCCCTGTCCCGGTGTGCGTGGCGCCCCTCGTCCCTGTCCCGGTGTGCGTGGCGCCCCTCGTCCCTGTCCCGGTGTGCGTGGCGCCCCTCGTCCCTGTCCCGGTGTGCGTGGCGCCCCTCGTCCCTGTCCCGGTGTGCGTGGCGCCCCTCGTCCCCGTCCCGGTGTGCGTGGCGCCCCTCGTCCCCGTCCCGGTGTGCGTGGCGCCCCTCGTCCCCGTCCCGGTGTGCGTGGCGCCCCTCGTCCCCGTCCCGGTGTGCGTGGCGCCCCTCGTCCCCGTCCCGGTGTGCGTGGCGCCCCTCGTCCCCGTCCCGGTGTGCGTGGCGCCCCTCGTCCCCGTCCCGGTGTGCGTGGCGCCCCTCGTCCCCGTCCCGGTGTGCGTGGCGCCCCTCGTCCCCGTCAGGCTGCTTTCTTCTCTCCTTCAGCGCTGTGTCCTGTCTGCCCGCACTGATCTCTCCATATGAGCCGCTCATGGCAGTGACGCCATGCGTTGCTCACATGGAGAGATCAGCTGCCGGAAGTCACTGCTCCCCACGCCGGGACTGTGTGCGCGGGGAGCAGTGACTTCACTCTCCTTCATAACCGGCACACAGCGTAGCCGCGCTGCGGCTCCTGCTGCTTGGGCTATCGCGTGTGCCTGCTTATTAAAGGGCATGAATATTCACCCCCTCCCCACGCCCATTGGCATGGAGAGAGGTTGAATATTCATGCCCTTTAACAGTGGGCACAGTCCATTCCGGCATCAGCAGGAGCCGTGCTGCGGCTACACTGTGTGCTGCTATTAAGGAGCATGAATATTCAGTTCTCCCCACGCCCCATGGGGAGCAGTGAATATTCATTTTCTTTAGCAGCGGGGACAGTGTAGGCTGCAGCGGGCGGCTGCTGCCTCCTGTGCCCCGCTCCTCCACCGCTACCGCTCCCCCCACATATATATACACCCTCCCCCCCCAACATTCAAATTATAAGACGCACCCCCCATTTTCCTCCAAAATTTTGGAGGAAAAAAGTGCATCTTGTAGTCCGAAAAATACAGTATCTTTCTCTAGCAGCTCTTCTCTAAATCAGCCAAGTCTTTCGCCATCATTTATTGATCGTATGTGTGGCCATTGTTAGATTTAGGCTTTAATAAAAAAAGCAATAAGTGGCAGTGATACTGTGCGACGTTCATTTATACAGTGTAGAATGTGTCAGACACATGTTGTATATTCCTAACAGCTGCCAGTAATACGCTTCATATATCACTGTCAATTGTTCTGATATGGGTGGCATATTTTAAGTTATATGTTTGCCAGCGATCACAACAGCTTGGTAGTCACCAGGGCTTTGGAGTCGGAGTCGGAGCCCATTTTTGTGGAGTCGGTGTAAAGTGGACTAACTCAGACTCCTAAAATATATAATAAATTGGGTACAGTAATTCAATGCAGTTTGTGGGGAATATTTTTTCATAAGAATTTGGGAAAGTTATGAAATGTCCTATAAATGTCTGTCCTATTCCTGATCTAAGGGTCTAGACTTTTAGCTGAGATGAATCTGTGCTACAGTACATTTATCACTTAAACATGAGCCATGTATGTCGGAGTCGTGGAGTCGGAGTTGGAGTCGGAGGTTTGGCTTACCAACTCCACAGCCCTGGTTGTTGCATGCATAATGCTAAGAGTTTGTGCACACTTTAAATATTTGCTGCTTTTCTGTCATTTTTCTGCACTTTTTTGTCACAAAAACTGAAGGATTTTCTAAACTCAGCAAAGTGAATGAGATTCCTGAAGTCTCATGCGCACATTGCTTATTTTTTTCTTTGCTCATTTGAGGCAATTTCAATTCATGAACATGCCACATCTCCTGGTCAGGAGAGGACGCAAAAACAAGTATACAGACAGGACAGCGTGGGATCAAAGCTCATTCTTTCTGTGAGGTAAAGCTTGTACTGCTTCTGGTTTTCAACAAGTTCTACCTCACAGAAAGTTGTAGCTGTGATCCCATACTGTAATGTCCGTCCTCCCTCTGCCCAGGAGCTGTGTTATGATCAGACCATGTCCATGCACGGTCAGACACAGCCATTACACAGTACACAGCAGGGGCACATTTATAAGATTATCTCAGCACAGGAACATTTTATTTAAACACATCCAATTGTAGAAATTATTATTATTCCAAGATTTATTGATTAAAATCAACTTTGTTCAAGAGATAACCCCTTTTAACGTGCGCTCATACCCTAAGAGCCACAAGTGACTTGCAAGCCTCTGGTTGACAACACGGTTCTGTAAAACAGTAAAGTTGCACATGAATGAGCAGATAAACCTGCCTATATTGAATTTTCTGTATAATTTTGGAGAAAACATCTTTGTAGGGCTGGCGGATACCTTAGAGGGGCCATCTGCATACGTATGCCCCAATTTATCAAACGTGTTTCTCCAGAATTCTGAAGTAAAATTGTTTGAAACTTGGCAAAATTGTTGCGCAAATATTTATTGACTTCAGGCGTTCTTACACCAAATTCTGCCACCTCCTGCAACATTTAGAAAAGTGTGGAGCTTGGTGAGAATTGGTGTGACTAAGTGCAGCGCACAAATTCATCATAATTTTTGCCACTTTTGTAGCATAAGTTATAACAGCAATGCACTCCAGTTTTTGATTCGAGTCCACTACTTGTAGTGGTGCAGGTGAAAAAATGTGCCAAATTTAGTAGATCCTGTCCAGTTTTGATGAATTGGGACCTTTAAAGAGGTTGTCCACTACTATACATAATGCCTCCATTGATTTAAAGAGTGAAAAGAGGTGTTTTTGTAATTACCTTGTGTTGTCATTCTTGCCTGTGAGCGGCGCTATCGCTGACTGCTCACCAGGCATTATGTGACCTCCGGCTGCAGCCTCGGCTGACATCTGCTGATGGCTAAGCAAACAACTGTTGGCTGATATTAATAGCCAGGGAACATTGTTGACTAATGGCCCCTTCCCCGGCTACTAATATCAGCCCCCAGCGGTCGACTTTCCCTCTGCTGGTTATAAACATGACGCAGGAGCCCATGCCCTGTTTTATTTTAGGCTCTGTGCCAACGATCTGGACGTAGCAGCGCTTTGGATGCATATTTTTTGCTGCGTCCAAAACGTTGCATTCTATTGAACGTAGGTAAATCTGCATGTTTTCACTGAACCATGCGGATTTACCGCATTCAATACATTCTAGTGGTCAGATTTCCGTTGTGGATTCTAGCGACTCCGCAAGAGAATTTGACATGCTGCGGTCCTGAAAGACGCACCGCATGTCAGTGTCCACGGGTGATTCGTAGCCTCTGATTCACGAATTATGGACATAGGATGTCTAGAGATCCCATCCGCTATGCTATAGCATCTGGATGCTGCGGGTTTGACACTGTATAAATACGCAGCGTCAAACCTGCAGTGGCTCCTGACCGTGGCCATGTACCCAAACTCACCCGCAGCATGGCAATTTCTGTAGCGGACACTCTAGTCTCCGCTGCAGATTTTGACCGATTTAAAGTGTCATTGTATGCGGTGGATTCACATGTACCGACAACAAAAGTGCGGCATTAGAACACCGCGTTTTGGAGGCAGCAAAAATACGCTGTGTCCAAAGCGCTGCTGAGTGCTGATCGACGGACGTAGAGGCTAACGAAACAGCTGCCCCAGAAATTACATGAGTGGAAATGCTAATGAAGATTGGGTATATGGGTTTAGCTGACACCTAGCTCTTTTGTTTGGTGATGACAAGGTGTCAATCAGACCCTTTCATCACCAAATTAAAGTAAAGAGTTAAACACACAGACACAGAGTAAACACTTTATTTGCAATACAACACACATTCTTTAATCATTTAAATTAACCAATATACTCACCCCAGTTCTGACGGTAATCCAAAAAGCTATGTCCCACCAAATTTTATTTAGCTCCAAAAAGCATTCATTGATGTACAAAAATGCTTCAAAAACGTGGCAAAACCGCACGTTTTTTCCTGCCAAGGAGATGCATAAACGCTGCAGAAATTTCTGCTTCAAATCCTGAACGTGTGCACGTAGCCTAAGAAGGTTGTGAGTGGAAATAGGTGATATTCTGGAAAACATATAAGTATTTTTGTGATTGTAAAGTGGGAGATAAATGCAGGTTTTCCTAATCTGTAGAGGGGAGTAAGCCGCTGCCAGATCTGATGCCAGTTTATCTCCTGTGAGAACACCAAATGAAAGTTTTGAAATCCATAATCCTTCCCTCATACACATTAAATGGTTGGTTGGTCAGTTCCACAGAAATCGGCCCATTTAGCTGACGTTTATCTCATCTGATTTCACCTTCTTAACTCTCTGTGAATCATTGCATTAACCGTAAAGCTATTAAGATACTAGTAGTTTGGCATTGTTTCAATCCACACTATTCTTCCAGGGAATGGATAACTGCAACCCCTGATGGTAGTCACTAAGCCTGGCTGTGTGACAAGCACAATTCACACAACTCAAGCGATCTCATGCTTATAGTGAGTGAGCAGTGGGAGTTTTGTAATAGGCTAAGGCTATACAATGACATTTGTTGCGCGAAAGGAAACATCTTTGTAACTTGTCTGTGACTATTTTAAAGATGCGATTTTTCTGGTAAAGACAATTTGCAGTCACGTGCGACTTGTGTTTAAAGTCAGATCGCACTGCAACACCAAAGGAATGCGTCACAACAATCTTAATGTTGCTGTTTAGCCCTAGCTTTATGCTTCTTCCACCATAAGCCTCCAAATCCAGCAGCAGCCACAAGTTGCCATAGGGTAAGGTTGGGGCTACACAGCGACTTGTCATGTGACAAAAAACATTAGTGCAACTCGTCTGCGACTTACTGTTGCACCACTGATTAATTGCTGTATATAAAACAGCCATGTTGCAGACAAGTCACACATTGAATTCTATGGCAAGTGTGAGTTGACAGACAACAAAATGTCCAAGTCATTTTGAAACATTTTGGATTGTCACAATGTGACATCATAGGAAATCGCAATGTGACACTGCGATTTTAGTGTAGCATGACACGTGCTGCTGTGTAGCCCTCGCTTAAGGCCACGGCCCCACTATCAGTATTTGGTCAGTATTCGGTCAGTATTTTTTCTCAGGAGTGGGAGCCAAAACCAGGAGAGGAACAATCATAGAAAAGGTATAATAGAAACAAGTCACCAATTCTGCATTTATCACCCACTCCTGGCTTTGTCTTCTACTCCTGAGAAAAAATACTGATAGTGGGGCCGTGGCCCAAGAGAAATAGACTGCTGACAGGAGAGTTGAGCGTTCATATATTCTATGTAAACGCCTCTTCATAAAGGGAGCAAGTGTGATGTCAGCATGGCTGTCAGGGCCGAAGTTACTCTTCTGAGGGATCTTCCCTTTAATCACCAGCTAATCAAAGTTGTTTCAGGCCACACATGCAGCGGAGATTGTCTTCCCATCTCACCATCACCAGTTTGTACTGAGATTTCACAAGTCATAGCCAAGGTTCAACTGCAATTACTCACCAGGAGAATGAATGCCTCACTCTCTCATAAGTGAAGTTAGCTTAATATAATGGGTGGTAGAAAATTCTCTGGAAATGTTTAATCATTTATTTCTCTTCTGCTTTTCAGAGGAGACTGCAATACATGTAGCTGAGGTAGCTCTTCAAGCCTCGACTGGTATCCGTGGCTGGGGGCTTTCACTGACGGAAAACTCCATTTTACCCAGTAGAAACAGCCAGACTGCTAATGCCAAGCAGGAGAAAGGGGAACACAATGGCTGTCCACAGGGTCGGACTGGACCACTGGAGGACCGGAGAATCCTCTGGTGGGCCCAGGCACTTACATCTGGTGGCACAGTGAACGTGCGTCACATATGCCAGCGATGTGCATACTGACCACTCTCCCATGTTGTCTAACTGGTAGGAGAGGTGACATAAAAAGCTATTGTGGTGCCCCTGAGGGTTCAGTCGCCACAGGGGTACTGGACCTCAGAATGAGGTGTGGTATCTCCTCTCCAAGGTAAGGATGGAGTGCCACACAGGACCCCAACCACACACTCAACACTACACCACTCCAGTTCTGAAGGGGGCCTAATGCACCATAGTGCTGCCCCGGCCCTTAATGGAGGAGTTGGGGGGGGGAACCAAAGTTAGGGGGAACCAAGTAGTGAGTGAGGGTGGAGGAAGCACTTTACTTTAGCACTTAATAGAATCATATATAACAGGAGGCCATTTTAATAACCGGGTCTTTAGTCGTGGGTCTTTGGGACGGCAGGTCAGCACAAGGCTGCAGCCGCCTCAGGGTCCACGGTTCCCGGTCTCAGGCCTCGAGACGGGGGATTGGGGCAGAGTTATAACCAGCTCTGTCCCCGGTCAGAGTCCAACCCAGGAGGGGAGCAGAGGAGATAGGCTCCACAGGCAAAAGGATCTCAGGGGATGCGGACGGAGCGGAGTCGCCACCTGCATACCTTATTCTGGCTCAGCCAGAGAGACCCTGCTGCAAGAGGGGGTACCGGTCCCCGATTATCTGACTTTGTACTTCACGTCTCTGTCGGAAAAGTCCGGAGGCTTATGTGGATCCCAGGGGGATACGGACGGAGCGGAATCGCCACCTGTATTCCCTAATCTGAGTTTATCCAGAGGGACCCGGCCTTGCGCCAAGTTCTCACCACTAGTAACCAAGAATGGCACCCAGTTGGTCCGGGAGCTATAAGCTACCCATCAAGGACATTGCAGTACCCGTACGGGACACAGTGGGGGACACTAGGCGGGAGAAGTACAGTAGGAGAGGAACACTTTAGAGCGGGGGTCCTGTCAAGCGCGCCTGAACTACCTGGAGTGTGCTGAACCCCACCCTGGCGGCCGCAGCTCGCCGTGTGACAGCAGAGAGAGAAGCTCTGAGCTGAGAAAACACTACCGTGAGTAAAAGACTTGGATGACTTCAACTACTGCCTCTGTCTGTTCTTTCCTCCACGGCTCTGCACCCGCCAACGCTCTATTCTTCACTCTCCCACTACACTGCCCTGAGGCCCCGCTCCACCTGTGGGGGAGCAGCACCAACTAAGCTGTCAGAACACTGGCCTCAGGGGACTGCAGCAGTGCTGGTGATTCTCACCAGATACCACGGGTGGCGTCACGAACATTTCCCTATCCCATGTAACCTTCCCCCATTCCTTGCTTTTAAGGGGGAGCCGGCCACCGCGACATCCCCCCAACACCATCAACAAGGCCCGGGCGCCGAGTCGCCTTCCCCCATCATTCCCCTGGGCGCGTCACTATCAGGACGCACCAGCGCGCTCTTACTTACAAGTAGTGCGCCGCAGTCTGCAGCAGGGGAGCGTGTCCTCAGTGTTCAGTGATGCTCGCTGTGCTCTCTTGGGTTACCCTGGGAGGAGCCGTGAGCAGTTTGTCCCTACTCCTCGCAGCTCCTTCCAGAGTTACACAACCCGGGCGGGAGAGCACAGCGCGCATCATAGAACACTGAAGACATGCTAGCCTGCTGCAGACTGTGGCGCACTACTTGTAAGTAACAGAGAGCTGTTGCACCCTGATAGCTTCTTATGTCACCACTCTTCCCTGCTTTGAACAAGCAGGGAGAGTGGTGCAGCTCTTGATAAGGCTAACACTGATTGGCTGCGCTGCAGATAATCATTGTTAGTTTTGTTTGTGTCCTCCCTGGCTGGACACAGCATAGCTCTGTACAGTGATTCACAAAGCGCCTGCTCCCCTCCCCCACAGTATCAGTAGCAGAGGGAGATAGACGACTTCCTGATACCGCTGTAGTGATTGAAGGAGGACCCACTGCCTGCCTAATAGTAAGTGCTGTGGGAGGCCGTTAGTCAGGAGTGATAGAGGGGGAGGAGGCTAAGTTACTTAGGGATGAATGAGGGCCCTATTCCCTCATCACTCCTTTCACCCCTGACTGACTGCACAGTACCACCCATCCCTCTTATCACTCCTGACGGCACCCCCTCCCTGCATCACCCCTAACTGCACCCCCTCCCTGCATCACCCTTAACTGCACACCCTCACCCTATATCACCCCTGACTGATTCTTATCCCCCTGTATCACCTCTGACTGCACCCTCTTCCCCCTGTATCATCCCCCTACTGACTATCTTCCCCCTGTTTCACCCCTCACTGTGCCCCCTCCCCCTGTATCATCCCCTACTGACTGAGCATCTTCCCTGTCACCCCTCACTGCGCCCCCTGTCCCTGTCACCCCTCACTCACACTCTAGCTAAATTAGAATATCATCAAAAAGTTAATTTATTTCAGTTCTTCAATGCTAAAAGTGAAACTCATATTATATACAGTCATTACAAACAGTCATCTATTTCAGATGTTTATTTCTGTTAATGTTGATGATTATGGCTTACAGCCAATGAAAACACAAAAGTAATTAGCTCAGTAAATTTGAATAATTAACAGAAAACACCTGCAAAGGCTTCCTAAGCATTTAAAAAGGTCCCTTAGTCTGTTTCAGTAGGCTCCACAATCATGGGGAAGACTGCTGACTTGACAGATGTCCAGAAGGCAGTCATTGGCACACTCCACAAGGTACCAGAGTTCCAATTTTTCTTTTGGAAACCAAGGTCCCAGAGTCTGGAGGAAGAGTGGAGAGGCCACAATCCAAGCTGCTTGAGGTCCAGTGTGAAATTTCCACCATCGGTGATGGTTTGGGGAGCCATGTCATCTGCTGGTGTAGGTCCACTGTGTTTTATCAAGACCAAAGTCAGCACAGTCGTCTACCAGGAATATTAGGGCACTTCATGCTTCCCTCTGCCGGCAAGCTTTTTGGAGATGGAAATTTCATTCTCCAGCAGGACTTGGCACCTGTCCACACTGCCAAAAGTACCAATAGCTGTTTTAAAAACAACAGTATCACTGTGCTTGATTGGCCAGAAAACTCGCCTGACCTTAACCCCATAGAGGATCTATGGGGTATTGTCAAGAGGAAGATGAGAGACACCAGACCCAACAATGCAGACGAGCTGATGGCTGCTATCAAAGCAACCTGGGCTTCCATAACACCTCAGCAGTGCCACAGGCTAATCGCCTCCATGCCACGCCGCATTGATGCAGTAATTGATGCAAAAGGAGCCCCGACCAAGTATTGAGTGCATTTACTGAACATACATTTCAGTAGGCCAACATTTTGGATTTTAAAATCATTTTTCAAGCTGTTGTTATAAAGTATTCTAATTTACTGAGATAATGACTTGTGTTTTCATTGGCTGTAAGCCATAATCATTAACAGAAATAAACACTTGAAATAGATCACTCTGTAATGACTCTATTATATGAGTTTCACTTTTTGTATTGAAGAACTGAAATAAATTAACTTTTTGATGATATTCTAATTTAGTGAGATGCACCTGTAGCTGTGTAGTAGGTGAATATGTGTTACAAATTTTGCTGTGATTGCTTGAAAAAAGAAGTTTTGTTCTGGTCTCTATAGGCTAAGTATTAGTGGCAAATTACTTTTGACTACTAGAGCTGTATGTGCTTAGAAGCTGCTAAGATGGCTCTGGAAGTGATCTTGTGACTGTACCTACTGGAGTAGTTTGTGGATGGAGCTGTCAAAATATAATGTGTGATATATATTTAGTAAAAAACATTTTGAGAAGACTACCTTTTCTACACCAGATTTTCAGTTTTATGGAAGTGTGTGTATGTGTATGTGTGTGTGTACAGGTCATCTTCTTTTGAGAGCATCTCCAATATCATGGGTGGGTCAGCTCACCAATCTGGGCAAACAGCCTCAATCAATCCAGAGAACCGCACACGGATCAGCCAGAGCAACTCCAATAGCAGCACACAGCCTATAGAATAGGCCACCGTGGAAAGGTACGTCCTGAGCCTATAAAACTTCATCTTTATTAGAAATGAAGTAAAAACTCCATCTTGTGAGCAGTAAAGTAGCGAAGCTTCGCGTCACTGCGGGGAGCCTTAATGGTGAAGATTGTGCCTAATAAAGGTGATGTTTTATAGAATCTGGATATATTTTTCCACACTGGACTTTTCTAGGTTTCCAGTTTTAATGCAATTTTAGGTTACGTCTGAAAGAGGTTTCACTGTATATAGCTATACAGTCTTATTTTATACATGGTGTATTGTGACCTCAATAATCACAATTTCCTGACTGCCTGATGTAAAACATGACACAACAACTTTCCTATTTCCGGAAACTGAATCGCTGTCCTCAGCCATAAATCTGCAGAGTTGATTACATTCTTTAGCCCACTGGACAGTAAGACAGTGGAAGACCCACTTATGTTTAGAGTTATTTAAATGCAGCGCAGTAAATCCGGTTAAAAATGCTGAAATACTTAAAAATAATTACTGTGACCCCCATCGAACCCAAGAACAAGGTCTGCATAGTCCCATCTAAATAGAACATTAGTTGAGCATGCAAACCTGTGCTCTGTGGATAACTAAACCTTATATTCATTCTTTGGCAGTCCAATAGACAATGAATGGAGTAATGGCATGTATACTTGACCGCCACTTCATTTAGATCAGGGGTCTCAAACTCGGCTGGGTATATGGGCCGCACATGGAAAAAATTTGAATTTGGGGGGCCGCATTCTTTGTTCAATGTGACATTTTTAGTGATACCATTTTTTTTGTATACACCCTTTGAACATTTTTGCCGTGTTTATTTTTTTATGGCTTGGGTCGTTATGGATGTGGCGATAATAAACGTGCACTTTTTTGTGTTTACTTTAGTTTACATATAAAACAGCATTTTTAGTGCCCAATATTTTTTCATGCTTTATTTTATTTTTTATTTTTTTTACAATTTTATTTCCCCCAATTGGCCACATACAGTAATATTGTCTTACAATTAGCATCATATAGTAATAATGGAAAACATCTTGTAGTAATGTTCCCCATCCAAGTCCCCATCTTGTACTAATGTGCCCCATCCAGGTCCCCATCCTGTGGCTATGTGCCCCATCCAGGTCCCCATCCTGTGGCAACGTTCCCCATCCTGGCGCCCATCTTGTACTAATGTGCCTCATCCAGGTCCCCATCTTGGGGCTATGTGCCCCATCCAGGTCCCCATCCTGTGGCAATGTGCCCCATCCAGGTCCCCATCTTGTGGCTATGTGCCCCATCCAGGTCCCCATCTTGTGGCTATGTGCCCCATCCAGGTCCCCATCTTGTGGCTATGTGCCCCATCCAGGTCCCCATGTTGTGGCTCTGGTCCCCATCTTGTGGCTCTTTGCCCCATCCAGGTCCCCATCTTGTGGCTCTGTGCCCCATCCAGGTCCCCATCTTGTGGCTATGTGCCCCATCCAGGTCCCCATCTTGTGGCTATGTGCCCCATCCAGGTCCCCATCTTGTGGCTATGTGCCCCATCCAGGTCCCCATCTTGTGGCTATGTGCCCCATCCAGGTCCCCATCTTGTGGCTATGTGCCCCATCCAGGTCCCCATCTTGTGGCTCTGTGCCCCATCCAGGTCCCCATCTTGTGGCTCTGTGCCCCATCCAGGTCCACATCTTGAGGCTCTGTGCCCCATCCAGGTCCCCATCCTGTGGCTCTGTGCCCCATCCAGGTCCCCTCTTGTGGCTCTGTGCCCCATCCAGGTCCCCTCTTGTGGCTATGTGCCCCATCCAGGTCCCCTCTTGTGGCTATGTGCCCCCTGTGCTGTTCTTCACACACATAAAATAGAAAAAAAAAAAAGATGATTCTCACCTGTCCTCCGTTCCCTCGGCGGCCTTCCTGCAGATGTGGCCCGCAGGCACCACAGAGTCCGACCCCTTGACGATCCCGACCTGGTCCAGGAGGAGCCGCCGACAGCAGCGCTGCATTGCCGCACAGAGACTGTCTCCCAGCACTGCATTTTCAATGTCAGCCGCCGGCCAATCAGAGGCCAGCAGCTGACATCTGCATATGGCAATGACGTCATACTCGCTGCGCCGACACGCAGATATTAGCTGCTGGCCTCTGATTGGCCAGCGGCTGGCATTGGAAATGCTGTGCTGGGAGACGGTCTCTGTGTGGCAATTCAGCGCTGCTGTCGGCGGCTCCTCCTGGACCAGGTCGGGATCGTCAAGGGGTCTGTGCCTGCGGGCCGCATAAAGCAGCCTCAGGGGCCGCATGCGGCCCGCGGGCCGCGTGTTTGAGACCCCTGATTTAGATGGAGCTTCATTTGACGTGTGAAATCCTGCAACTGCAGCCTCCCGATAGTTAAAGAGGGAGCCCTTTTCCTCATGTTGGTAATCTACTTGTATCTGTTGTAGATGACAGTGGGGTTAAACGTCCGTGATCAATGCAAAAAAACAATGTGGCAGGATATCGGCTGTCATATACAGCGAACACCCATTGTTTTCTCCTGTCAGAGGGAACGAATTACTTAAAGGGAATCTGAATAGAAAAAACCTGCAGTCAATCTGAGAGCAGCTTGATATAGGGGAAGACACCCTTATTTCAGTGATGTTACTTTCTAGGTTGCATGTTGTAGGTTCAATAAAATCAGTGTTTTATTTTCAGCCTATTTTCCCTAGGGGACTAGTTGTCATGTGCCATGTAGATTTCCTTCTCTGCAACCCCCACCCCACTACTGATTAGCAGCTTACTGCCTATGCACAGTGGACACAAAAAGCTTCCAATCACTGGAGTGGGTGGGGTTATCCAGAGCTGGGCATTCAGAGATTCTTTTTAATCCTTAGCGCCACAAACAAGTTCTGAGGATTAAGGCCCCTTAATAAACAAGCTTTGCAATGACTTGGGGGGGGGGGGGGGATTGTGTGAAGGAAAACTTCAAAAGAACCTGTCAGGTGATTAATGTTGCCAACCCATGGGCAAGATGAAATGGGCACAGCTTCCCTCATCACAAGGATATGTTTTACTCAAGTGCTGCTATACTTCAGAGAAAAGTCATCAATTTTACTGTGAATTACTGGTAAAATTATTATTATTGACCTTATGACTTTGAGGTGTTTGGTTCAGACAAGTTAGATAGGAGATGTAACTCGGATGGATGCTGGACAGCTCCAAGATGGCTTCTATCAAGGATATTGGAGGAAATATAATGGTGCGACCACCGGGACTGGAGAATCCTGACAGCATGCAATGTGCGCCAGGTGAGGATTCACAAGTCTGCAGTCACATGGAGTTACTGCAGACTGGTAGCTTTAGACTGGACAATCTGCTCACACAACATTCAAAGTGGGCAAAAATGAGTTTTTCATTTGGAAATTACTTCAGGATTCTTTTTTTTTAACCCGAACGTGTTTTATCAACTCTTGGCGTTTTGTAGATTTTCTTTGTTGTTTTCTGTAAGGTTTTTTTTTTTTTTTTTTTTGTGGTGGGGGGTGGGGTTTTGGGAGCGTGGGCGTTCTTAGAATATTTTTTGAAATACATTAGGCAGTGAATAAAACACTAGTGTTTTTTGAGGCAAAAATGCTTTCCAAGCACTTAAGATGTCTGTCTTCTCGCATTCTACTTACTTTCCCATTGAGTTTTATTGTAAAGTATGGAGCAGCAGAAAGAGACTGAAGATAGGTCGGCTCTAGTGATGAGCGAGCATGCTTGATACTCGAGATTTATGAGCATGCTCGGGTGTTTTCCGAGTATCTTCAGCGTGCTCGAATGTTATGTTTAAGTTATTCTGTGTGCATGATTTGCGACTGTTTGACAGCGTGAATACATGTGAGGAATGCTTGTTTGTTAGGCATTCCTCACATGTATTAACGCTCTCAAACAGTCGCAAATCATGTACATGGAATGACTTGTACATAACATTCGAGCACGGAGCAAATACTTGGCGAGCACCTGAGCATGCTCGCCAAAAGGGTTCACAGAACACGCTCCCTCATCACTAGTCGGCTCACTTTTTTTTTAACCGTTTGACATTTTGGAAACCTGAAGATGCTCAAAAACCTAAATGTATGAACAGCAATGTGATTTTTCCAGTAGAAACAATTAGGAAGAGTCAGGCACGCATTTTCTGAGTGGTATTATTTCCAGGCATCTTTTGGAGCTTCAAAAAAAATCTTGAAAAAAGGACTGTGTAAAGATAGCCTATTGGTTGAAATGGCGTGGCTAGAATTGTGGGTATTAGAATTGTGACCGTTCTTGGTCTCCAGCCATGTGGATCTTGGATCTGTCTATTTGGCCTCGTACATTAAATGCACAGTCAGTTTTGTGCGCTGGTACTATTTGTTTTGCTTGGCCCCCGGTTTTCAGTGCCGAGCCTTCTCCATGAATGGCGCTCGGAGGTTGTGCAGCTGTAACCGTGTGCTTCTTGCTTCACATATTCCACCTCTTTTGTTTGTTTTCCCAAGCTCACTTCTGATGCTCACATCATTGAGATGCCCTTTTGAAAGTTAATTGGATATTAACATAAGCAATAAACAGTAAGCCGAAGTGAATAGCTTCTTTTTAAACTTTCAAACAACTATTTTAATGGAAATGTAAACCCAGCTGTATCAAGGCTACCTTGGCCTACTTGAAATGGCAGTATAAAAGTAGGCTCCATGGCAACCAGGCAGCTTTATGTTTATGTCTATGACTAGTAAAGCAGGATGAAAGAAGCCCCGCAGTATTATTCATTATGTTCATTGGCTTCTAAAAAGCATCCAGCAACAACATAAAGTGGCACTTGACTCTCTTCTAATTTCCAGTGTCTTTACTCTGTTTTCCTTTATGTGGAGAGGCTGGGAGGGAAGGATTTTAGCGACATGCAATTTACGGTGACTTCCTGCAAATTATAAATATTATTTAAAAGCTATATTGAGCCATTTATTCCTGTGCTATAGCCTGCAGTAGTTTACCATATTACAACAGGTAAGTTTTACAAGAAGTAAATTAATGGTGAGTTGGTTGTGTACCACAACAAAGCAAAGAATGTCCTAAACAAGACGTTTGGTGAAGAGGGCTTCAGAAAAGAGCTCCGATACCAAGTAGCTGTGTAATCCTCCCTGCATTGTTTCTGGGCAGCTTTTTCCCACACAGGCTCCTATACTCTGTAACAAGCATTCGAGTGGGTTATTGTGTTTCGAAGACCATATATATTGAAATGTATGTAATATTATGTACATAATACTCTATTTCCACCATTTCCTGCTTAAATGCAAATTTGTCTGTACATTTTTTTTTTTTTTTAATTCTACGGCTATGGTTATTAGCACCTACCTGTTTTTGAAGGGAACCTGACAGCAGGGTCTACCCCTATTAACTAATTACAGCGCTGCCTTCATCATTCAACTCTGATTTTTAACAACCCCAATGTTATGGAAAAGTTGCCAGCATAATTGTAAAATCCAGATTTTAACCTCCTAGTGCCACATATTCTAATTAGACTAGTCGGAAAGGCGAGCACTTAACACTGAGCAGTCTATACCAGCCCAGCCAGCTAAATATCACTGCCACAGAGCCATGGTTGTAGTCTGTTGTGCCTCTCCGTCTTTTGCCTGTTTCCTAAATCGCCCAGTGGCAGCAGCCGCTGTTTCTTTGGGCATGCACAGTGATGTACTGCCCTTGCATCACACCCCAAGTCTGACCAACTGAGCGCTTCCCTATAGGATCTTGCAGCAGACAATAGTGCTGCTGTGTTATAGTGTTGAACTGGCATGTAGTGCCACGGACTTCAGGGATGTAGAGAGAACTTATGCCTATGTTCCACTATGTGCTGTTTCTGCATTATACAAAGCAGCAATGCATCTGCTGTGAGATCGCAGAAGGAAGCACTCAACCAGTCAGACTTCGGATCTTCACAATGTGACGCACAGGTAGTGGCACATAGGCGGAAGATCAGTGTGCATGCCCGGAGTCCCAGCGGCCGCCACACATTTGTGTGAATTAGGAAGCAGAGAGGCACTACAGAGAGTACAACCATGGCTCTGTGGGTGCGATATTGGCAGGCTGGGCTGTACCTTTCAGCAATAAGTGATTGACTTTCCATCTAAGTAAGTAGATGGAGTATGCAGCACTGCAAGGTTAAAACACTGATTTTATAATTATACTGGCAACTTTTCCTTAACATTGGGGTTGCTAGAAATCCACGGTAAATGAACAATGTAGAGCTTTAATTAGTTAATAGGGGTAAAACCTGTTGTCAGGTTCCCTTTGAGGATTAAAGGGGTTTTCCCATGAACAAAAGTTGATTTTAATCAGTAGATCGTAGATCTTGGAATAATAATAAGTTCCACAATTGGATGTGTTTATATAAAATGTCCCTGTTCTGAGATAATCTTATAAATGTTCCCCTGCTGTGTACTGTGTAATGGCTGTGTCTGACTATATAGGGACATGGTCTGATCATACCACAGCTCCTGGGCAGGGGGGAAATATCCAGACATTACAGCAGGGGATTGCAAATAATTCTCTTTGAAGTAAAACATTGTTTTTTTTTTTTAAAAAAAAAAAACAGGCAGGGAAATATTTTACCTCCCAAAAATAATCAGCTGTGATCCCCTGCTGTAATGTCTGTACACTTTTACTCTCTCCCTCCCCCTTGCCCAGGAGATGTAGTATAATCAGACCATGTTCCTGCACGGTCAGACACATCCATTACACAGTACACAGCAGGGGCACATTTATAAGATTATCTCAGCACAGGAACATTTTATTTAAACACATCCAATTGTGGAACTTATTATTCCAAGATCTATCGATTCAAATTAACTTTTATACGAATCCTAAAGGGGTCTGCGGCACCATCCGTCCATTGGTGTGGAGAGATTGCCCTTTTAGCAAAGCCACTGCTGGCAATCCAGGTTTTCGGTGGTGCTTGGCTTCATTGACTTTCAGGACCTGTGGAAGAGTTCTGCTGAGCGCAAAACAGCTGTCATTCCTCTTCTCTTCCCCGCGCCCCTGCCAGCCACCATTTTGTCCCACATCATGGAATAAAGGACTGATTTTTAAAGGGGTGGTGAGTGCTGCTTTTTTCTTTTTCTATACTTTTGCATCAAATGAACTTTTGTTCGTGGGACAACCCCTTTAGCATCCTTATCCTATCAGTGAATGCATTAATAATTATTCTAGGGGTGATTTAAATCAAAAAGAAAAACCATACCATAGATATACAGTTGGAATCAGTGTTTTGCAATTTAGGCCAAAATTACAATTTACCAAATTACAAATTGTCTGGTATTTGCAATAAACAAGAACAATGTAAATAGTTCAAGTGTTTTTCTCCAAATTCAGCATAAAATGGCACTTTTAATGTTTACTGCAGTCTTAGGCTTATTTAAAGTTCTCAATAGAATACCTCATGAGCGCACACTTGTCTCAAGCACACTTGATGCTATAATCAAAATAAAAGCCAATACAATTTTAGATAAAACGTATAAAATACCTGGACTAACTAGGGATTTATTGACATTTATGTGCATGTTAACTTTTTGGACCAAGATTTAGCCATAATTCAAAGAGAAAAGAATATTGCTTTGCAGAAAGAAGGAAAAGGATGCAAGAAGATAGCAAATGCGTTGAATGTCCCTAGAGATGCAAATGAAAGCATAGTTCACAAGATTAAAATTAATGCCAACCTGTCACCAGGTTTGGCCAATATGAGATACAGCGACCACCTTTGAGCCCTCATATACAGCATTATATAATGCTGTATACAGTGCATTGTGAAAGTATTTGGCCCCCTTGAACTTTTCTACCTTTTGCCACATTTCTGGCTTCAAACATAAAGATATAAAATTCATTTTTTTGGGGGAAGAATCAACAAGTGGGACACTATCGTGAAGTGGAACGAAATTTATTGGATATTTTAAACTTTTTTAACAAATTAAAAACTGAAAAGTGGGGCGTGTAATATTATTCGGCCCCCTTGAGTTAGTACTTTATAGCGCCACCTTTTTGCTGCGATTACAGGTGCAAGCCGCTTGGGCTATGTCTCTATCAGTTTTGCACATCGAGAGGCTGAAATTCTTGCCCATTCTTCCTTGCAAAACAACTCGAGCTCATTGAGGTTGGATGGAGAGCGTTTGTGAACAGCAGTTTTCAGCTCTTTCCACAGATTCTCGATTAGATTCAGGTCTGGACTTTGACTTGGCCATTCCAACACCTGGATATGTTTATTTTTGAACTATTTCATTGTAGATTTTGCTTTATGTTTGGGATCATTGTCTTGTTGGAAGATAAATCTCCGTCCCAGTCTCAGGTCTTTTACATTCTCCAACAGGTTTTCTTCCAGAATGGTCCAGTATTTGGCTCCGTCCATTTTCCCATCAATTTTAACCCTTTTCCCTGATCCTGCTGAAGAAAAGCAAGCCCAAACCATGATGATGCCACCACCATGTTTGACAGTGGGGAGGGTGATGAGCTGTGTTGCTTTTACGCCAAACATATTGTTTTGCATTGTGGCCAAAAAGTTAGATTTTGGTTTCATCTGACCAGAGCACCTTATTCCACATGTTTGGTGTGCCTCCCAGGTGGCTTGTGGCAAACTTCAAACGAGACTTTTTATGGATATCTTTGAGAAATGTCTTTCTTCTTGCCAGTCTTCCATAAAGGCCAGATTTGTGCAGTGTACGACTGATTGTTGTCCTGTGGACAGACTCTCCCACCTCAGCTGTAGATCTCTGCAGTTAATCCAAAGTGATCATGTGCCTTTTGGCTGCATCTCTGATCAGTCTTCTTGTTCGAGATGAAAGTTGAGAGGGACGGCCAGGTCTTGGTAGATTTGCAGTGGTCTGATACTCCTTCCATTTCAATATGATCACTTGCACAGTGCTCCTTTTAGATGTTTAAAACTTGGGAAATCTTTTTGTATCCAAATCTGGCTTTAAACTTCGCCACAAGAGTATCTCGGACCTGCCTGGTGTGTTCCTTGGTCTTCATGATGCTATCTGCACTTGAAACAGAACCCTGAGACTATCACAGAGCAGGTGCATTTATACGGAGACTTGATTACTCACACGTGGATTCTATTTATCATTACCAGTCATTTAGGACAACACTGGATCAATCGGAGATCCTCACTGAACTTCTGGAGTGAGTTTGCTGCACTGAAAGTAAAGGGGCCGAATAATATTGCACGCCCCACTTTTCAGTTTTTAATTTGTTAAAAAAGTTTAAAATATCCAATAAATTTCGTTCCACTTCACGATTGTTTCCCACTTGTTGTTGATTCTTCCCCAAAAAAAAATAGAATTTTATATCTTTATTTGAAGCCAGAAATGTGGCAAAAGGTAGAAAAGTTCAAGGGGGCCAAATCATAGAATCATAGAATGGTAGAGTTGGAGGGGACCTCCTGGGTCATCTGGTCCAACCCCCTGCTCAAAGCAGGAGTCACTAAATCATCTCAGACAGATGTCTGTCCAGCCTCTGTTTGAAGACGTCCATTGAAGGGGAACTCACCACCTCTCGTGGCAGCCTGTTCCACTCATTGATCACCCTAACTGTCAAAAAGTTTTTTCTAATATCTAATCTGTGTCTCCTCCCATTCAGTTTCATCCCATTGCTTTTAGTCTTTCCTTGTGCAAATGAGAATAAAGATGATCCTTCTACAATGTGACAGCCATTGAGATATTTGTAGACAGCTATTAAGTCTCCTCTCAGTCTTCTTTTTTGCAAGCTAAACATTCCCAAATCCTGTAACCGTTCCTCATAGGACATGGTTTGCAGACTGGTCACCATTCTGGTCGCTCTTCTCTGAACCTGCTCCAGTTTGTCAATGTCTTTTTTAAAATGTGGTGCCCAAAACTGGACGCAGTATTCCAGGTGAGGTCTGACCAAAGAGGAGTAAAGTCCGATAATGACTTCACGTGATCTAGACTGTATGTAATACATCCCAGAATTGTATTTGCCTTTTTTGCTGCTGCATCACACTGTTGACTCATGTTCAGTCTAAGATCTATTAGTATACCTAAGTCTTTTTCACATGTACTGTTGCTTTGCTCTATTCCTCCCATTTTGTATATGCTTTTTTCATTTTTATTGCCCAGATGTAGTACTTTGGTTTTTAATAGCGAAAAATGCATTCTGTTAGTTACTGCCCACTGCTCCAGTTTATTTAGATCTTTTTGAATCCTCTCTCTCTCTCTTCTCTAGTATTAGCTATCCTTCCTAGCTTTGTGTCATCAGCAAATTTAATCCTTTTACCCTCAATTCCTTTATCTAAATCATTGATAAAGACGGTGAACAATACAGCTTCCAGGACAGAGCCCTGTGGTACCCCACTTGAGACATTCATCCAACTAGATGTGAAGCCATTTACGACCACTCTTTGAGTCTGATCACTAAGCCAGTTATGAATCCACCTAACAGTTGCCTTGTCCATTCCATACTTTGTAATTTTTTCAAGAAGGATGGTGTGAGATGCTTTGTTGAAGTCAAGATATACTATATCTACAGCATTTCCCTGATCCACCCAGTCAGTGATTCTGTCATAGAAGGAAATTAAGTTAGTCTGACATGACTTGTTAGTTACAAATCCATGCTGACTCTGGTTAATCACTTCATTCTTATCCAGGTGCTTACATACATGTTGTTTAATAATTTGTTCAAAGATCTTTCCTGGTATAGAAGTCAGACTCCCCAGCCTATAGTTCCCTGGGTCCACCTTCTTCCCCCTTTTGAAAATAGGAACAACATTTGCTCTTCTCCAGTCTTCTGGGACTTCTCCTGTTCTCCAAGAATTTTCAAAGATTATGGAGAGTGGTTCTAAAATTTCTTCTACGATCTCCTTCGGTACTCTGGGGTGTAATTCATCTGGACCTGCAGACTTGAACTCATTTATGTTAGCTAAATATTCCCTCACAATCTCTCTGTTTACAGATAACTTGGATTCTTCTATTCCTTTAATAGGACAGTGAAGATCAGTTGATGTTACATTTTCTTTCTGAGAGAAAACTGATGCAAAATAGGAATTAAAAAGTTCAGCCTTCTCAACATCCTTTCTTTCACCATTTTCATCCTGTAAAAAATCCTATAGCATCTTTGACTTTTCTTTTACTTTTGACATACTCCCAAAATCCTTTTTTATTGCTTTTGACATCTCTCGCAAGCCTTAATTCATTGTCAGCTTTAGCTAACCTGCTACGTGCCCTGCAGGATCTGCAGACTGCATTATAATCTTCTTTAGATATGCCTCCCTCTTTCCATTTAATAAACATTTCTTTCTTTCTTTTTAGCATGTGTTTAAGTTCTGTGTTCATCCATCCTGGTTTCCTTAAATGCTTCCCATTCTTCCTACTTTTCGGGATTGTTAACGATTGTGCTTTGAGAATCTTATTTTTAAAAATTTCCCATCCTTCCTGGACATTTTTGTCCTTAAGGACATCCAGCTATTGGATCCCTCCTATTCTCTTTCTGAGCCGCTTAAAATCTGCCTTTCAGAAATCTAACCTTGAAGTTTGAGTCTTCACATGTCTTCCTCCTCTAGTTATCCAAAATTCTATAATAGCATTATTGCTGCCTCCTAGGGTTCCAGCCACTTTTACCTCCTCAACCATTTCCTCCCTGTTTATAAGGATTAGATCCAAAGTAGCAGATCCCCTTGTTTTCTCCCCTACCTTTTCGAAGATAAAGTTGTCAGCAAGAGAGGATAAGAATTTGCTTGACCTGTTAGCTTTACTTGAGAGAGATTCCCAACAAATGTCTGGATAGTTGAAATCTCCCATGACCACTACGTCATATTTTTTGGAGAACTTGGTCATTTGATACATAAAGAGCTCATCCATATCTTCATACTTTCACAATGCACTGTATAAGCCCCCGATCCGACCTGCAAGAGAAGAAAAAGAGCTTTTACTATACTCACCTTGAGGGCGGTCTGGTCCAATGCTGTCACTTGTCCTAGTCCCGCGCCTCCCTTTTTTCGATGCCATCCTCCTTCTTGCTTCATGTGGATGATGTGTCCCCTACGTCATCCACACAGGGTCCCTGGCATTGCGCTCCTGCGCAGGCGTACTTCTCTGCCCTGATGAGGGCAGAGCAAAGTGATGCAGTGCGCATGCGCCGGGGCTTTTAGTGCGATGCCGGGGAACCTGTGTGGATGACATAGGAACGCATCATCCACATGAAGCAAGAAGAAGGGAGGCACCGGACTAAGACGCGCGACACCACTCTGACCAGACCGCCCCCCAGATGAGTGTAATAAAAGCTCTTTTTCATGTTTTGCAGGTCAGGTCGGATCGGGGGCTTATAATACAGCATTACAGAATGCTGTATATGAGTGCTGAAAGGTGGTCTCTGTATCTCATATCAGCCAAACCTGGTGACAGGTTCCCTTTTTAAAAGAAGTCTGACCATAATGCCTTGCATGATAGTTAAAGGAAGCTATTACCAGCTGCCACCAGATTCCAGGTGGTCAAAAAAACACAAAAGACCTGCAGCAAAATTTGGTGGCAGCAGACGCTATGGTTTCAGTTTGCACCGTAAGATACATGCCAAATGCTGCAGATCTCCTTGTCAGACATGCACCTCTGCTAACCCAAAAAACACGAAAGGTGGGCTTCAGTATGCTCTAAACCGGACAAGTAAGCCACTGAACTTTGGGGATTCTGTTCTGTGGCGAAAATGAAACTGCAACTTCTTGGGCCTATGGATCAGCAGTATGTCTTGTGGAAGGAGAATAAAGCAAATGCAGGAAATTATACCCTGTTTACATTGAAGTACGGTAGTGGCTCGGTGATGCTCTAGGACTGCTTTGCTTCCACTGGCACTTGAAACCTGCAACATATGGCGACCCAGATGGATTTCATCAAGTATCAGGAAATCCTAGGAGTATGTCATGCCTAATGTGAGGAAGCTGAAGCTTGTTCGTCATTCGACCTAATGGAACAATGATCCCAAGCTTGAAAGATTCTGGAGTGGTAGTCACAGTTGACTTGAACACCATAGAAAAACTTTGAGATTTGAAGAAGGTGGTTATAGCATGCAAATCCAAGAATATTAGTGAATTGTAGGCCATGGCCTATGAGGAATGGGCTAAGATTCCTCAGGAAAGATGCCATTAAGCTTCATGTCTGTCATGAAGTGGTTGAATAATTCTAATACAATAGCGGTCAAAAAAAGTGGACTATTAGTGCTTAAAGCGCACCTGTCAGCAGGATTGTGCTTAGTAAACCACATACACTGTCAGGTGGGCGCCGTTGCAGAGTAAAATGATACCTTTGTTGATGAAATCCGTCCTGTGGTTCTTTTATAATCTTTATTTTCATTTCTGCCGTAATGAGATGCTCGTGCTTCAGGGCGGCCTTTGGGGAGGGGCTGTAACTGGTGCTCTCATTATGTATTCCTATCTCTGCCTTCTGACAGGTCACTGTGCCTTCAGTGAAAGATTAGAAAAGAACAACATTTTAGTGGTAAAAATTTAATTATTCTTTCTTCACCGCCCAATGGTATAAAATTCTGTGAGGCACATGTGTCAGTATGCTTACTGTACCCCTAGATGAATTCATTGGGGGTGTAGTTTGTAAAATGGGGGCACTTATGGAGAGGTTCTGGTCTTCTGGCACCTCAGGGGCTCTGCCAGTATGACATGTCACCCTCAATTCTTACCTTCTGAGCTTTGCACTTTTCCTCAAAAGTAGTTTTTGACCACATATAGGTTATTGGCACACTTAGGAGAAATTGTGTAACAAACTGTATCATTTTTCTCCTATTATCCCTTTTGAAAATTAAAAACTTGAGGCGAAAGCAACATTTTATTGGAAAAAATTGTAATTTTCCATTGACTCAGCCCAATGTCATACAATTCTGTGATTCGCCTGAAGTTTAAAAATGCTCACTAAACCCCTAGATGAATTCCTCGAGAGGTTTAGTTTCCAAAATGGCATCACTTGTGGGGGTTTCTGCTGTTTTGACATATCATCAGGGGCTCTTCAAATATGACATGGTATCCTAAGTCTATTCTAGTCAAAATTGAGCTCCAGAATTCAGTTGGCGCTCCTTCCCTTCCGAGCCCTGTACGGTAGTTTTCCACAACATATGGGATATCGGAGTACACGAGAAATTGCACAGCAAATTTTACTGTCCGTTTTCTCCTGTTAACCTTATGAAAATAAAAAATTTGGGGCTATACCAACATTTTTGCTGGAAAAATATATTTTTTCATTTTCACGGCTCAATGTTATAAAATTCTGTTAAGCACCTGTGGGTTTAAGGTGCTCATCAAACCTCCTAGATAAGTTCCTTGAGGGGTGTAATTTCCGAAATGAGGGCACTTGTGTGTGGTTTCCCCTGTTTAGGCACATCAGGGGCTCTGCAAACGCAGCCTAGTGTAAGCCATCTATTCTATCCAATTTTGTGCTAAAAGAGTCAAGTGGTACTCCTTGCAAGCCCTGCCATGCTTCCAAACAGTAGTTTTCCTCCACGTAGGGGGTATCAGCCTACTCAGGATAAATTGCATAACAATTATCCCCTGTTACCCTTTATGAAAATGCTACATTTCGGGCTAAAGCAACATTTTAGTGAGAGAGTAAAATTTTCATTTTTTCCTTCCACATTTGCTTAATTCCTGTGACGCACCTGAAGGGTTAATAAACTTCTTGAATATGGTTTTGAGCAGTTTGAGGGGTGCAGTTTTTAAAATGGTGTCACTTTTGCGTATTTTCTGACATATAGGACCCTCAAAGTCACTTCAAATGGGATGTCTAAAAAAATGGTTTTGTTGGGAAATTGCTGAAACTTTTAACCCTTTTAACTTCATAACCAAAAAATTGTTTCAAAAATGATGCTGATGTAAAGTAGACATGTGGTAAATGTTAGTTACATCGCGCAAAATAGTTAATAAATATCTACCTGGTTTAAATGCATACAAATTTAAAATTTTAAGAACTGCAAAATTTCCTCAAATTCCGATATTTTCACAAACGCAAAAAATATCTGCTGAAATTTACCACTAACATGAAGTACAATGTGTAAAAACAGTCTCTGAATCACTTGAATACATTGAAGCGTTCCGGTGTTATTGTCACAAAAAGTGACATTTGTCAGAATTGTAAAATTTGGTGTGGTCAGGAAGGTGAAAACAGGCTCGAGGGTAAAGGAGCTTGTAGCGTTCTAAAGCTATGCAGCTGCTTGCACTGGAAGTTTGGCTACCTGGAGGAAATGAACTTTATAGCCTCTAGCTTTCATTATTAGGGCTCGCTCCCACTTGCGGTGTAATCGGACGAGTGCAATCCGATAAAAAATCGTATTGCACTCGGCCCAATATTAAAGTATAGGGCAGCTCACATCGGCAATTTTCTTCACGCCGCAGCATGTTGTGATTGCATCCGAGAATCAGACCGGAGATGCATCCCTCTGTCTGAAGCCTTTATAGACTGCGCAAGCGCGACACGCCTGCACAGTCTGGCTCCAGACAGAAGAACGCATGGAGCCGTTATACAGGTAAGAGGAGTGTATGGCGCCGGAGATCGCGGTAGCGTAGACAGTGAACGCATACCGCGATCTCTGGCGCCATACTTACCTGACCGAGAGGAGCATTGCCGCAGCGCCTCTCTTCTGGCCGGAGACCGGGGGTGGAGTGAAGGTGTTGGAATCGGTGCATGCGCATAGCGCTATCCTGCGCCATTTTAATGAAGACATATTTGCAGTGTGTCTTCAGAAAAATGGCGCCGGACAGCGTGGTATGGGCACGCGTGTACTCCGGCGCCACTCTCCTCCCCCGGCAGAACAGGACGCAGCGCTAGAGCGCATGGAAGAAAGGTGAGTACAAGTGTTTATTTTTTTGTATGTGTGCAGCATCATAGGGGTGAGGGGTACCATACGTACCAGGATTGGGAGGGTGAGGGGGGCCATGCGTACCAGGATAGGATGGGGGCAGCACAAAACAGGATGGGGGACCAGGATTGGGGAGCACAAATACCAGCATGGGAGACCATATACCAATAAAAATGCTCTCCACCCGGGTGTAGAACGGGTTCAATAGGTAGTAAGTCTATGGGTGCGTGTGAAACATCACAGTGCACTTGTATATCACCCTGCAGCCACACAGCTTTAGACCACTATTGGCCTACAGAATAACCCCATATCTGTGGGCTAATAGCGTTTTGTTTTTTTTTACATGACAGGTTCACTTTCATTTGAAAGAATTACTGTACTTGGTATATTAGTTGTTTTGAGCTATCTAAATTGCTCCTGTTTGATTTAATAGTAGCAGCAGAAAGTTAGTAAATTTTGCTAATAAACGTAAATTGCAATGATGGTTGAATAATTTTGATTGCAACTGTAGCTATTTATTATCCTGAAATTCAAGACCTTGCTTCACTTGAATAGTCGATAAGGTGCAATACCTGTCAGGAGTCATTAAAGCTAATAGTGGAATGTTATGTTTCGCCACGTATGTTGCTTATATCCAGTACCCGCTGGGGCAGATTGGTTGGGATGCCAGGTATCAGCCACCCCCCTCACTGATCTTATATTGATGACCAAAGTCCTGGACTTCCGTTTCAAAGAGGACCTTTGAGGAGGTCAAGAGAGTCTAGTTTTGGTCTTATTTTTTTCCTACTGTTCCCCTGATCAACTTTTTACTTCTGTCAAATCAGTCATATGGCTGCAAGGATGTGGGTCTTTATAGCGAGTTCAAATTTTTTGAGGCCTTTATCAGGGTGTGTGTGGCTCGCAGGATTCTCTCTTTAGATTTCTCTACGTTATCCCCTGATAAAGACCATAAAAACGAGCACTAAATATAAAGACCCATTTATCAGGAACTGTATGGCGGATTTGAAAATAAGTAAAACGTTGTACAGTGGGAGTGAAATAAGAGCAAAAACTGGACTCTTTTTAACGATGTAGAGGGTAAACTGGTTAGAATTTGATGGAACTGTAGTACATATGTGGTCTTCATATATTCCTAGGTTTCGTAACTCCTAATTATTCTGCATTAGTAACAGGACAATTTATGGAGAAGACAGGAATTTCCAAGACTTTCAAAGTTTGATAGAAAAAGCATTGAGAATTTAATTTTCCAATCCAAAAAATGAAGAAAAAAAAACATCCTATAATTATTAATATGTCAAAAGTTCAGAATAAGAGAGATGCATGGTAAAATGAGATCAATTGGCACTTCTACTTTCTTGTATTGTACCCTTAAACTTGATCTGTTATTTCAGAGATTAACTTTATAGACTTCCGTACTCCGTGTATGAAAATTCTTCTAAACGGTTTTCACTAGCTTGATCTTTCCCGGGTCACTAGAAGAGAGCAGCTAATCCCCTTTTGTAAAGTAATTTGAGAGGAGCAAATTTGAAATGCAAAGTATCACCTGCAGAAAAGCCTGAGCTGCGAAGCTCTCCATCCTCTGCACCCTTCCCCAGCACTGGATGTATAGAGTTGAAGTCGGGTAAAAAGCCAATAGAGATGTAATAAGAGAGACCCGATACCATTCTTAATACCGGATTTGCTATCCTGCGGTCTGGGTGACCTCTCTTCTAGAGAGAAATCGGTTATACCAACACTGCGTATGTCCAGATTTGACTTCACCTTAATGAGATGTTTGCTGCTTGAAATTAATCCTGACTCATGTTTTCACAGTTAGAGGCTTTAATCCATAAAGAATGTGTACTTGGATTTAGTTTGGTTTTATTTCCTAATTCTTCCTTGGGATAATATTGCAGGTTTTATGTAATTTTAGTGTACAAACTAGAACAGAGTTTCATGGAGAACATTTTTCAATTAATATTTGTACTGTATCCAACTCCACTGCTGTAACTGCAGACACACTGTCCCTTTCTGGCCCCATAGTAAATTGCAAGGTTTCTAAACGGATAAAGCACAATATAATATAATATATTGTTGAAATTCCATAAATAAAAAAGGGGTTTGTCTAAAGATTGCTGTTATGTTTTTTTTTCAGAGCATCCACATAATGTGGTCAGTGTTTGTGGTCACACATGCTCAGTAGCACATTCCTACCACCTGGATCCATTTGTTGCAGATAGTCGCTACAGTGCTGGTTATATAGTAAGAATCCTTGCACTAACACAAACTGGACTTTAATTGGTTGTCCCTTACTGTACAACTATCCAAGCTTCTCTATCTGACTGCAGACTTGTGAATCCTCACATTGTGTGCACTGCGCGTTGTGAGGATTCTCGAGTGACCGTGGTGGTCATGTAACCGCAAGTATGCTCTATGTACATTCCGACTGGACTGTTTCTAGTCGAATGTGGCCTGGAGTATGCATATCGCATATTTGTGGTCACATGACAGCTGCTCCCGATACCGGAGAATCCTCACAGCATGCAGTGTACGCAATGTGAGGATCACAAATTTGCAGTCACATAGAGTGACTGCAGACTTGTAGCTCTAGACCGGACAACCTTTTTAAAGGGAATCTGTCACAAGGTATTTGCCACCTAATCTGAGAGCAGCATAATGTAGTGACGGAGACCCTGATTCCAGTGATGTCGCTGAGCGGCTTGCAGTAGTTTTGATAACTTCTGTTTTATAGGCAGGATATTATCACTGTAGAACTAGTTAACATGTTGCCTTGTAGTCCTGCATAATCATGAGCTCTGTATAATCCAATTTCAAGCACTGATTGGCATCTTTCTGCCTATACACAGTATACAAAGAAAGCTGCCAATCTGTGGTGTGGTGGGTTATGCAGAGCTCAGCATTCAGAGAACTGCTAGATCTGCAGCAGATAAAACAGGGATTTTATCAAAGCTGCAGCAAGCAGCCCAGAAGTGGTACATTGCTTGAATCAGGGTCTCGGCCCTACATCATGCTGTTCTGACCATGGGGTGGGAAAATCCTGGTGACAGATTCCCTTTGAATAAATAAAGACCGAAATTAAAAACAGCGGTGCCGTTCCAGTGATGTCGGCGCTGCTTTTCCAGAAGTGTTATGACATTGGTGTGTCACGTCCGGCTTCAGCCAGTGAGTGGCCACTTGTTTGTTGCAGTCTTTACTGTTTCGTCTAAGTGGAATATTGATAAGTAGCAGCTGGCACATGATTCAACAGTATCTTGTCACCATCGGGAATGGCGAGCAGCACCAACATTTGTGGAACGGTGCCAATCCTGGAGTTGAGTATTCACTGTTATTTATTTTAATTCGGGTCCTGAATTGATGAACCCAGGGTAGTCCAGTAGTGGACAACTCCTTTAAGACATCCCAGATGCTAAAGGAAGAGTTTGATTTGCCAATCTCGATGCTATTCCGATGTTTACAATGTAAATGTTTAGTTATAACAATACTACAAATATTCGCCAACCATGTGATGTTTAGAGAATTAGTTGATACCTTTACGAATATTGCACATATTGAACACTGTGTGAGCTCATAATTGCTATTCATACTAAGCATGGCACCTTGGAGTGGACTTTGTCCTAAAATAAATTGTATATTTACTGTTAAAATCTGTTGGTTTGTTTACAAGAAATCATCCTTTATTCCAATATTCTAATTAGGTGCTTGGTGCACCCTAGGCATGACCATGTGCTTTGGTGCACATTCCAACCGACATGTTATCAAACTGTGTTTGCCCTCCTCTTCAGTGATAGCCAGCATTGGCTTCACTGAAATCGTGAGCTAGCCATTTGGATTAAGTACTCAGCCATGTGCCAGACTGACTCCTGAGGAAAGGTTGTTCTAAACATGTGCTGATGTTTGATTGTTAACATGCACACAACTTCAGTGGCAACAGTACTGTCTCCGCGAAGCCAGCACGGTCAATCAGTGAAGAGAGGGGCAGAGGTAGCTTGAAAACATGTAGATGAGAAGGTGCACCAAAGCACGTGGGAACGCCATGGGTGCACTGAGCACCTAATTGGGATATTGGAAGAAAGGATGATGTCATGACAATGAGCCAAAAGATATTAACAGTAAAGTCCCATGCAAGGTGCTGTTCTTAGTTTGAGCTGTGATTCTGAGCTGACACTCCCTTGAGTATTCATACTCGTAAAAGTGCTAATACAGTGACATAAGAAGAAATGGTAGAATAACCATTTACAACTTGCTTTGCCTTCTACTCAAGCACCAGATGCTGGTTCTCATACATGGCCAGCATCCGTGTCTAACAGCTGCAGCCAGAGCTGAGATCAGATCTCTACTGTTATCTGTCAATCTCTGACCGCAGCATCTAAATGGAGTGGTTGCTGGTGCTTGCTCCCATCAGGGTTAATTTGATTTTATTATTCACATATTTGTTTCCTGCTGTCACTGTGAATGGGTTCATCACCTTACTCTCATGGTTGTTTTTAAAGGCTTGCTTTATGCTGACTGTTGCTTTAAAGTAAGGGACGTTTAATATTTTGTGTTACAGACTAATCTGCCAATTTTTAAACTGAAGGAATCTAGTGTCCGCAGACGATACAGTGATTTTGAGTGGTTAAGGAGTGAACTTGAAAGAGAAAGCAAGGTAAGTGATCAGATTAGCTAATTCACATTTCATTACATGTATATTTTTAACAGATCTATAACTATATTTCATAATCCAAACTGAAGACGTTCCTAAATAGACCGTAGACTTTGAGGCTTTGGAGCACTTTGCAAAATATTGGCTGACCACATTCTTTGGATATTTTTATTGCATGGTTAGCTCCTGAGTAGTCTAATTTGGCTAGTGTAGTGTACAGTAAATGTTATATTCCAGTTAGCTAGACAGTTGAGTTTAATTTCTTCCCTAAATATCATCTAAAATTAATTTTGATCTGAATTTAAAATGTGGCAGCCAGCTTTGTCATGTGAGTGAAGGATAGGTATAAAAAGACCAAACATCAGGGGCTCGATAAAGGTGGGAACCGCTAAAATCATTAGCAGAGGTTAAGCAAGTGTAATATTACTACACCCACTTCTGAAAAATAAGCGTCTTTCACCTGCATAAAGGGGTTGTCCTGGTGAAATAAAACTTTGTCCAGGAGACTTGATATGTAAACAATACCTTACTCAGTCATACTCTCCTTCTGGCACCTGCCTGGATCCAGTGTAGGCCGCTCCGTGGACTGCACAGAGAGAAAGCGGTGACGAAACCATTCCACCATCCGTATGGCCGCTGCAGCAGACTAGTGTCTTTGAGCAGCACAGATGTATTATGATGACTCCGTTACTCAGTCACCAGACCGCTGCTGCCAATCACAGGCTACAGTGGTCCTGTGACTGATGGAACAGTGATAGATCAGCTTCTTGTCTCTGCACATTCAAGAGAGTAGCCTGCATTGGATCCATGTGAGTGTGACTGAGTTTGTAAATTTTTTTGCTTATCCAGTCTGCTGGACAAAGTTATATTTTGCCCTAGCAATCCATTTAAAGGAAGTCTCTCAGCACAAAATGCAAGATAAGTACATCAAGTGTGCTTGGTTTGATCAATCATTTTATTCTGACAGACTCCCTTTAATACTCCTCTATCTTTTATTGTGATGTTGTTTGCTTCAAAGTTTGCTGCCTAGTTCTGTAGGGGTTCGGGTAGGATGCTCTATAAGAGCTTTGCTCCATCTTTACCAAAGTTGACTGCAGACTATAAAACACACTTATTTCTGGTAAAAAGTATGGTGTGCACAGTAAGAAAAGGGTTCTGCTAATTTCATTTATATGGCTTGAATCACTTAAAGTCATAGTCCTAGCTATAGCTTCTCTGAAAGTGACGCCTTATTTTGCGCAGACATATTAGCCAAGACTGACATCATCCATATGCCTGATTTTTCTTTTTTTCCCTCCGCATTTTCTTAGGTTGTGGTACCCCCTCTACCTGGCAAGGCTCTTTTTCGACAGCTTCCATTCAGAGGAGATGAAGGAATCTTTGATGATTCTTTCATTGAGGATAGAAAGCTAGGGCTTGAGCAATTTATAAACAAGTAAGTGTGATCCACTGCGTCTCAAGTGCTAGGAAATACTTCTGCAGTGTATAAAAGACTGTATTACAGGGGGGCACAGTTTAATCCCTGCACTGAATGAGTTAAAACAAATCCTCCTTATTGCTGACCTTCTGTTTGTTGTGTATAGTTAATGTATGCAGATTGCCTGTGAAATTGATGGCGCTGAAACAAATAGTTCCATGCTATACCATAGCTCTCCCTGGTTTCAATATATGCCCTATTGCTGGAACAATGCCGCTTACAAAGCCGGGGTAATCATTTGCATTGATTGCAGATTGTGGTATTATCTCTAGTTGTGAAATGTGCCCAGTGTATTTAATCACCTTCTTTACAACACTGCTGATTTTATGCGATACGTTAATATTTTCATGTAATTCATAAGATTTAGGTGTAAATGGGTTTGCAGAGCAGAATTGCCCTTGAAATATGTCATAGAAATGATTATGGCGTTGAGAGACCCTGCCTCACATTTGCTGCTGTATGAGTTGACTTGTTTTATGACTTTTTTGTGTTTTCTTCTTGCAGAGTCGCCGGTCACCCGTTGGCACAGAACGAACGTTGCCTTCATATGTTTCTACAAGATGAAATTATCGACAGGAACTACACACCATCCAAAATAAGACATGCTTGACCACTGGAAACAAGTGAAATCCTCTGACTGTAAAACATTATTTTATTATATTGTTGGCATGTTACCATCTGCTGTAATAAATGTAACACACTAACCTCTATATTACTCTACAATGTTACTTTTTATTTCAGCTCCGGAAGCGGATTCAATTGCCACTAAAGTATATGATCACACACACTGAACCTCAAGGTGCTTGGACAGGATTCGCTGATTATTTCTTTTTTTTTTTTTTTCTTTTTTTCTTACTTATTCTAAGCCAAATTGAAACATGACAACATGTATTTCCAGCACTACAGTAAAGATTCAGACTGTGACAAGAGGCTTGTGTTCAAAAAGGGTTACCTAAATCAGCATGTGTGTTGTAAAAGAAATCATTCAAGATGGAAAGACAAAAGTGTTAACTGAGTTGTATTCAGTTGTGTTCAGGTCTTCCAGGAAAAGTCCATTTCTGCGCAGCTTGCCTGACATGAGCCTCTCTCACTAAGAAATATGAAAGTCCTTGTTCTAGTCAGTCGCCTTGCGTCAGGAATCTTGCCGCATCTTTGGCAGTCATTTCTCCTTTCCTTTGTGGGTAATGCCTTATTGTTTTGCCATTTGTTCTCTTTTAGTGTTTATTGTTCATGTTTAGCGTAATCTGTTTTTTTCATTTGGAAAGTCATCGTTCAATTTCTGCCTTTTCCAGCTGAGGACTTGGATGAAATAATGTTTGTTGAGGACCAAGATCACTTTTCAGTAATCACTGATTTGATTGTAATGGATGCTCACTATAGTTGCCTTTTTTCTTTTTATCATAAAAGCTGCTTTCACCTTGGCAGTGATGCTACTTGTGGGATTACTGGCATTTTGTTCTTAATTGGAAAACAATAGTCTAGCAACCACTCTCTCTTCACACATCATTTATATATATATATATATATATATATATATATCTAGGAATAATTAGATTGGCAGCTAACTAGCACTAACAAAGACTCTCACTAGAATGTTTCTGTTCTATATTATCTTGTGCCACTATCGTACTCTGTATATCTTCACATGTAATCTTTGCATATTGAAATTCCTCAAAGCTTGCAAAAGACTTTATAATAAATGTTACAAAGAAATTTATACAAGTATAAAACATCTTTATATGACTTGTTTGAATTTTTGAAATACAAATATGGAAATAAAAATCTTTTATTTACAATGTTTTTGGTAAATTTTTCCGTGTATCCTGACAAGAAGTTGGCTTACTTATTTATTTTTTTCATCGTTTGTGCGCTGAATTACTAATCATCTGAAGATCGCTAGTTAATGTCTGGCTTCACTGTTTCTCTTGAGTTTTGCATGGGTTGTTGCTTAGACAGATTGGCCGAAGAGTTTTATTCCATACTAAAAAATGTATTAGCAGGGTTATTTGCAGTTGAAACCAGAAGTTTCCATACACTATATAAAAAGACACATATGCATGTTTTTCTCAATTTCTGACATGAAATCAGAATAAACCTTTCCCGTTTTAGGTCAGTTAGGATTACCATAATTTTTAATATTTGCCAAATGCCAGAATAATGAGAGAGAATGTTTTAAGGCATTTTTATTACTTACTGCAAAGTCAAAAGTTTATATACATTTCATTAGTATTTGGTACCATTGCCCTTGAACTGAATGACTTGGGATATCCTTACACAAGCTTCTCACAATAGTTGGTCAGAATTTGGGCCCACTCCTCCTGACAAAACTGGTGTAACTGATCCAGGTTTGTAGGTCGCCTTGCTCGTACCTGCTTTTTCAGCTTTGCCTATAAATTTTCAATAGGATTGAGATCAGGGCTTTGTGATGGCCACTCCAAACATTGACTTTGTTATCCTTAAGCCACTTTGTTACCATTTTGGCAGTATGCTTCGGGTAATTGTCCATTTGGAAGACACATTTCCGCCCAAACTTTAACTTCCTGGCTGATGTCTTGAAATGTTGCTTCAGTATTGCCACATAATCTTCTTTTCTCATGAAGCCATCTATTTTGTGAAGTGAACCAGCCCCTCCTGCAGCAAAACAACTCCACAACATGATGCTGCTACCCCAATGTTTCACAGTTGGTATGGTTTTCTTAGGCTTCCAAGCTTCTCCCTTTTTCCTCCAAACTTAATGATGGTCATGCCCAAAAAGTTCAATTTTAGTTTCATCAGACCACAGGACATGTCTCCAAAAGTTAAGGTCTGTGTTCCTGTGTGCATTTGCAAACATTAATCTGGCTTTTTTATGTTTCTTTTGGAGTAATGGCTTCTTCCTGGCAGAGTGGCCTTTCAGCCCATGTTGATACTGTACTCATTTCACTGTGGGTATTGACACAATCTTACTAGCTTCCGCCATAGTCTTCACAAGGTCTTTTGCTTTTGTCCATGGGTTGATATGCACATGTCGGGACCAAAGCACGTTCATCTCTGGGACACAGAACCAGTCTCCTTCCTGAGCGGTATGATGGCTGGACATTCCCATCTTGTTTGTACTTGCGCATAATTGTTTGTACAGATGAACGAGGCACCTTCAGGTATCTTGAAATTGTACCCAAGGATGAGCCAGACTTGTGCCAGCCCACAATTCTCTTCCTGATATCTTGGCTGATTTCTTTAGACTTTACCATGTTGCTACACAAAGAAGCAGTGTTTCAGGTGTGCATTAACATACATCCACAGGTGTGTCTCTAATTAATTCAGATGTTGCCAAAAAAACTATCAGAAGCTTCCAAACACATGACCACCTCATATGGGCAGTCCAGAATTGTTTAAAGGCATAGTAATCTTAATGTATGTAAACTTTTGACTTTGTAGTAAGTAATAAAAATGCCTTAAAACGTTTTCTCTCTCTCTCTCATTATTCTGGCATTTGGCAAATTTTAAAAATGATGGTAATCCTAATTGACCTAAAACGGGAAAGGTTTATTCTGATTTCATGTCAGATATTGAGAAAAACATGCATACGTGACTTTTCATATAGGGTATGGAAACTTCTGGTTTCAACTGTATATACACTCCTTAACAATGAAATTGCAACCCAAGATGGAAAAGTTGTCAAATTATGGAAATCACAGGATCTATAGACATGTTAATGATATGCAAATGAAAAAATGGAAACAAAATTTAAAACATTTAGATTTATTCAGCTTTGAGTATGGATGCCACGTGCAGAAAAACACACACTTGCATGCCTTGGCATGCTACCAGTGAGTTAATTAATGGTTGTCTGAGGGATGTTCTGCCACACTGATGCTCTCATTGCCACATGTTGGTTGTGCTAATGTGAGGAGCCTGCCGGCCTAAACATGCTACCATGGCCTTCAGCATCTCCAGACTTGTCTCCCGTCAAGCACATCTAAGACTTCATTGGTCCATAATTGCACAGGGAGCTGTCTGCAGTAGATCTTTATTTGCATGTCCAAGTCCATTCAGTGTGGCAGAACATTCCTCAGACTACCATTTCAGAACCTCACTTATGGCATGCCAAGGTGTAAGTGCACTTATCTTTGGACTTAATTCAGTATCGAGTATGAGAGCTAAAAGAAGAGTTTTCAAAATAATTTTTTTCATCATTTGCATAAATTTAACATGTTTATCGATCCTGTGATTTCCATAAGTCCACAAGTTTTCCTTCTTAGTGTTGCAATTTCAATGTTTATTGTCAAGAACACCACACACGTGACTTGGAGTGCCTTCTCAGTCTCGTTTGCCCACTAACCTTATCACAATAGGCTGACAATGAGCTAAGGGACCCCACACCCAGCACACACATTCAGACCATACTTCTTGGTGTCACCACTCGCCATTCTGATAGGCCAACAAGACGCCTGCCTGGGGTGACACACTATCATGTGCGCACCCAACTTTCCCAAGCATATGATGCATACTCTTGCATTCTGGCATACACAAGGTAATACAAGCAAGATTTAATATATATAAAGAAAAAGCTAATGTGTGTTGAAATTGATGAGGTTGACAAATTTGTTTGACTTGTGCTTTGCTTGATCATGAAGCAAGTATCTTAGTCACTACTATTCACATTCACCAGTTGCCATGAGTCAATGTGTGATTTGAGATGCTACCCTTTCTTACCTAAGTGCAGCTTTCTGTTGGCGTTCAGCATTAAAGGACTATCCATAAATTCAGCACAACTCCATTGACACTTAGCACATACATTAACAGTTGAGTGGTGTGCCCATTTTCTAAAGGCCTCCTTTTCATATAATCCAAAGGGACCTGATGCATTTAATGGTGTACTTTGTGTCCTCTTTCTATCTGACCCATCCACAGGGACATTCAGTGTTGTTAACCTTATAAATCTTAACCTTTTAATATCAGAATTATGAATTTCATGTATATGGTTTATCAAGAGTACAACCTTTTTTTTCAGTAAACCTTGAGTCAAAAATTATGGAAACAGAAATGGTTGTCTAATTGTTTTTCCTGTGTAGAAATAGTGACATGGACATAGTATTTCATTAGTGGAAGGGCAACTGATAAAAGTTTTCACCTGTATATTGATACATTGACTACATTTCTGGTTTCCTTCCGGTATCGTATGGTTTCACAGAGTGGCATTCACCTTCTTGTCTTCCACAAAATGTTCCCTTGCTACATCATCCTGTGTGTTTTTGTACCTTTTGGAACAAAATTATTGGAACTACTTTAGTACGATCTGCTAATTTTAGATCTTCTGTTGAAAATGCCCAATTGCTCAAATAAGCTATATGTGACTGCCAGTAACAATGACCACTCGTAACAATGTCCTATACTTTTAACCCCCTCTATGAATACACTCCCCTGATGAGGCCTCGCTTTTGAGACTGAAGTGCATTGGGAAGAACAGAGGGGCTTTATTTGTTGTAGGTTCACACTTGGGTACGCTCCTTGTCAGGGTGGGAGTTACCACTTGGGGCACGACGGGACAATAGCTCATCGACAATATATCCCCTAGAATTTACTTTCCTTCAGCAAAACCAGTACAATGTAGAAAAAAAAATCTGAATTTAAAAGATTCACTACATTGTATGAATGCGTATTGTATAGAGGTGAGTGAATCTTTTGAAATTAAAATTCATCAGATTCACTGAATGTTTCCCAAGAATTTGATTTGTGTTCAATCGCAACTAATACAAAGCCTCCAATTGCCTTGAAAATGTGTGTAATGCTCTGAAATATTCTAGAAGTATATTCAATCCTTTCTCAATCTTTAACTTAATGCAACACAGCCTTAGTAATGTCAAAATGACCACTATATAAATGGATGGCAACCAATAGTAAACAGCCTGTTTATTAATATAGCATTGCCAGATTTTTAATGCTTTTTAACCCCTTTACCACCTTGGGTTTTTGCTTTTTTATTTTTTTTGCCCCCCTTCTTCCCCAAGCCATAATTTTTTTATTTTTCCGTCAATATGGTCATGTGAGGGCTTGTTTTTTGCATTGTACTTTGAACGACACCATTGGTTTTACCATATCATGTACTGGAAAACGAGAAAAAAAAATTTCAAGTGCAGTGAAATTTCAAAAAAGTGCAATTCCACAATAGTTTTATGTTTTGTTTTTTTTTAACCATATTCACTAAATTCTAAAACTGTTCTCCAGGTCATTACGAGTTCGTAGACACCAAACATGTATAGGTTGTTTTTATTTAAGTGGTGAAAAAAGAATCCAAATCTTTTTTTAATTGTTTTATTTTGAATGGGGCGAAAGGGGGGTGATTTGAACTTTAAGATTTTTTTAATAACTTTTAAACTTTTTTTCACATTTCACTTGCTTCAGTAGTCGCCATGGGAGACTAGAAGCTGCCATCATCTGATCGCCTGTCTTACACATAGCAGGGCTTTAGCAGATGGGCGGTGCTCATAGCAGATCGGCTATGACAATCACAGGGGTCTCCTGCAGACCACAGGTTGTCATGCCAACCCATCGCTGACCCGAGTTCATGTGACGAGCACACTGATGGCCGGGTCTTCTGACGCGCTTCTGGTGCGGCCATGTTAAATGCCGCTGTCAGTTTGACAGCAGCTTTTAACATGTTAACAGCCGCTGGTGGATCGCGATTCCACCCGCGGCTGTTGGGGGCACATGACATGGCATATGTCCCAGAAAAGATGCAGGCTCATCGTCGGAGCATGCATCAAACAAGGGGAGGCGACCTTGGACGTACTCGTGCATCCAAGGTCGTAAAGGAGTTAAAATGTAAAAAAAATCCAATAATTATCCCTCTTAAGGTGCATTACACTGATTGTCAACAAGCATTCCTTAGAACACTTGTTTTTTAGCGCCACAAAATTGGTAAATGTAGACATGGCATCAGGCCCTGATTCATCAAGGGCAGTTTTGATGAGGTGGCTTGCAATCACATGAAGAGGTGTGCTATGCCAAGAATCTTACTGCGGTCCCCGACTGACTGGACTAAGACTTCTGGCATAGGGAACACAACAGCTCATCATGAGTTAGATGAGCTGTGTCGTCACACATGAAAATGCCAAAAGTCTCAATTTTGCAAATTTTCAAAGCGGCTCAATTTTTCAAATTTTAGCAGAAAAAAAATTAGGATGATGGTAATCACTGAAACCTATGAATTTTTGTTTCACAAAAATTTTTGTCTCTTGTGCCAAGTCCTAGATTCTGTGGGAAAAATTTACAACCGTAAATAAAAACCTTTTTTTGCAAAAAAAAAACCATTTTGATAAAGAAAATTTGAGTCAAGCAAGTCAATAAAATTTGATCGGGAAAAATGTTTTGCCATTGTTCACAGCTCCGTTCAGTGGTCCAATACTAAATACTGAACAGTGTTCTACGAGGGGAATTAACAATACCAGACAAAAAATATATATATATATATATATATAATGGTAAAGAAAATTGTGGATGTGAAAGCCCATAAATTTTTGTTTGAAAAAAGTTCCCTTTTGTGCCCTTTACCAATGCTCAACATGTTTTTTTTATGGGGGAAATTAACCCTTATTGATGGATATAAAATATACATTTTTACATCTGTCATGGATGCCTATGAATTTTTGTTTCACCTTTTTATTTTTTCATGTTTTCAGCACAATCAAATAAAAGAACATGCACCATGCAGCGAGCATGTGTTACATTGTCCAAGTGCATGGCAGCCATGAGGTTTCTGGCATTTACTAAGTTGCACAGTTATGTTTGGTGAGGAGCCATCCAGTGTAACATTTGAAGCAACATTCTGCCATCTTGCAGTTGTGGACTTGGAGATGTCACCAGTACACACCGGGCATGAATGTGTATTTTTGCCGTTCAAAACATTGGCTCACGAAAAACGTGAAGGCACTGGCTGTAATTGCTGCTATCGATGGCGGAATGCACAATGTGAATTCCAAGGAGAGGCTGCTTTCTTCAAGAAACAATAGCAGCTAGGTATTTTCCATTGAGGCTGAGGGTATGCTATAATTTCGCAAAAGGCAGAAAAATTCAGGTGATACGGCATGGATTGTGGTGAACTTGGATTTGTGGTAGTTGAGTTTCCTCACAAACGGGTGAGCTTGTTTCCTGGGCACGTAGTGTACAGTGCAACAGTTAGAGCCAGGTGTCTTAACATGCTGCAAAGTAAGAATGCTTTTAAAAAAAATAAATGTTAATAGCTTATTTTTAGCAATCAACAAAAATGCAAAGTGAATGAACAAAAAGAAATTTAAATAATATCAATATTTGGTGACGACCTCTTACCTTCAAAACGGCATCAATTCTTCTATTACACTTGCACAAAGTTTAAGGAACTCTGCAGGTAGGTTGTTCTAAATATCTTGGAGAACTTACCACAGATCTTATGTGGATGAAGGCTTGCACAAGTCCTATCTCTTCAAGAACAAAGAAAGTTAAAGCCGGCACCAAAAACCTGTGTTTCCTTATACAATTGTATTTAGACAGCGCAATCATGCCTAGAGGTACCGGGTGCTCACGTGATAAAGTCCATGAAAATTTCAAAAAAAGAAAAACATAGTGACACTCACCAATCCTATTAAAATCCAACGTTTTTATTCAAGACGTCCTATTAAAACTGGCTGCAGGGGGAAAGTGAAGCACATGGGACGACCATTTTGCGCCTGTCTGCTCTCCAATGGGTCCTGTCTGTGTTTTCATGTAGCAGAGCTGTGTATGTCTTTATGGGCATTCAGCAGAGCGGTGTGTGTATGTACATTTGCAAATGTAGCGGAGCTGTGTTGTGTATAACACTGCAGAGAGACACTAACAATAGATTTATTACCTCCCTATTCTTCCTTATTACATTAAAGTTAGTGATAATGACCTCTCCACTTTATACCACCAGGGAAGTTTTCCTATTTTCTGCTGTATAAACCTGGGGTGCATGTTATGGTAAGGTGCATCTTATTGTCCGAAAAATACGGCTATCTATCACATTTGCGCTGCTGCTACCTGTCTTTTATCCCCTCCATTAAATGAATCTTTGTATTATTCACAGATTACTACACCGATCTTCAGTGCTACAATTGTACAACATACACTGTCGGAAGTGTTTGTGTAATTGGGGCTTTCTGTCCCTATATATTTGAAGCTTTATTTACACATCAATATTTTTGATCAGTATTTATATGCCAAAACCAGGAGTATCTCCAAAACAGAACAGGTGTCAATCTTTCAATTATAGTTTTTCTCTGTTAATTCCACTCCTGGTTTTGGTATACAAACACTGATGCAAAATACATATGAATGAAGTTTTACTGAGCTGTGAGCTTAGACATCCTTTCACTATACTAAATCATCCTAAAATGGGATTAAAATGCAGGAGAGAGTTTGTTGCTGTCTGTTTTCTGTAACCATTTGTATGCAGCATATTATTCACAATTACATTACATATTATTTACATCTAGGCAGTTAACCCGTGTACCATCAATTCTGCAGTAAATTGAATATTTTATGAATTCTGATTCAGATACACAAATTGATTAAACACTATCCCACTACTTAACCACAGCATTAATAAGTCATCTATGTACCTATGCCATTGTTTTATATACTGGACAAATGGGTTATGAGAAGTATAAATATAATCATGTTTCCATGTTGCCAGGAAAAGGTTTGTAAAAGTTGGGGTCAACGGGGTTCCCATAGCCAGTCCAGTCTTCGTAACAAACCAAGAAAGGCATTATGATTCAAAACATAATTTAAAGCCTAACAGGTTAAGTCAATACATATTCTGTCCTTAACAAGCCGCTCAAGAAATTTTCCATTAAGCAGAGATCTAAGATACCAGTCTAAAAATTGAGATGTTTCAGTCATGACCCACGCTTCGCTACTATTGGCCGGAGATGGAGAATCTATCACAGACATGTATTTCTTGCCAAAAATGCCAATTAGGTTTTATGAGAATTTCAGGTATCAACTTTTCAGCCGTACAACAGCATATTTACCATGTTTTACACTTCTTTCTGCAGCAGTAATCTCTGGTTAATTGTTGTAGCTATTGTCCTTTCTGGAACATAATATCACATATATATGTATGTGTGTATATATATATATATATATATATATACAGTACAGACCAAAAGTTTGGACACACCTCATTTAAAGATTTTTCTGTATTTTCTTGACTATGAAAATTGTACATTCACACTGAAGGCATCAAAACTATGAATTAACACATGTGGAATTATATACTTAACAAAAAAAGTGTGAAACAACTGAAAATATGTCTTATATTCTAGGTTCTTCAAAGTAGCCACCTTTTGCTTTGATGACTGCTTTGCACACTCTTGGCATTCTCTTGATGAGCTTCAAGAGGTAGTCACCAGAAATGGTCTTCCAACAATCGTGGAGTTCCCAGAGATGCTCAGCACTTGTTGGCCCTTTTGCCTTCACTCTGCGGTCCAGCTCTCCCCAAACCATCTCGATTGGGTTCAGGTCTGGTGACTGTGGAGGCCAGATCATCTGGCATAGCACCCCATCTCTCTCCTTCTTGGTCAAATACCCCTTACACAGCCTGGAGGTGTGTTTGGGGTCATTGTCCTGTTGAAAAATAAATGATGGTCCAACTAAACGCAAACCGCATGGAATAGCATGCCGCTGCAAGATGCTGTGGTAGCCATGCTGGTTCAGTATGCCTTCAATTTTGAATAAATCCCCAACAGTGTCATCAGCAAAGCGCCTCCACACCATCACACCTCCTCCTCCATGCTTCACGGTGGGAACCAGGCATGTAGAGTCCATCCGTTCACCTTTTCTGCATCGCACAAAGACACGGTGGTTGGAACCAAAGATCTCAAATTTGGACTCATCAGACCAAAGCACAGATTTCCACTGGTCTAATGTCCCTTCCTTGTGTTCTTTAGCCCAAACAAGTCTCTTATGCTTGTTGCCTTTCCTTAGCAGTGGTTTCCTAGCATCTATTTTACCATGAAGGCCTGCTGCACAAAGTCTCCTCTTAACAGTTGTTGAAGGGATGTGTCTGCTGCTAGAACTCTGTGTGGCATTGACCTGGTCTCTAATCTGAGCTGCTGTTAACCTGCGATTTCTGAGGCTGGTGACTCGGATAAACTTATCCTCAGAAGCAGAGGTGACTCTTGGTCTTCCTTTCCTGGGGCGGTCCTCATGTGAGCCAGTTTCTTTGTAGCTCTTGATGGTTTTTGCAACTGCACTTGGGGACACTTTCAAAGTTTTCCCAATTTTTCGGACTGACTGACCTTCATTTCTTAAAGTAATGATGGCCACTCGTTTTTCTTTACTTAGAATTTGTATTATGGCAAGAAAAAAGCAGCTAACAGTCTATTCAGTAGGACTATCAGCTGTGTATCCACCAGACTTCTGCACAACACAACTGATGGTCCCAACCCCATTTATAAGGCAAGAAATCCCACTTATTAAACCTGACAGGGTACACCTGTGAAGTGAAAACCATTTCCAGTGACTACCTCTTGAAGCTCATCAAGAGAATGCCAAGAGTGTGCAAAGCAGTCATCAAAGCAAAAGGTGGCTACTTTGAAGAACCTAGAATATAAGACATATTTTCAGTTGTTTCACACTTTTTTGTTAAGTATATAATTTCACATGTGTTAATTCATAGTTTTGATGCCTTCAGTGTGAATGTACAATTTTCAAAGTCATGAAAATACAGAAAAATCTTTAAATGAGAAGGTGTGTCCAAACTTTTGGTCTGTACTGTATATATATATATATATATATATATATATATATATATATATATATATATATATATATATACACATACATACACATACAGTTGTGCTCAAAAGTTTACATACCCCAGCAGTATTTTTCCTTTCTTGGCCTAGTTTCAGAGAATAATAACAAAAAACTTTTTCTCCCCTCTTGGTTATTGGTTTATTGGTTGGGTGAAGCCATTTATTGTCACAATACTGTGTTTTCTCTTTTTAAATCTTAATGACCCTGATAAAAAGTTCACATACCCTGGTGATTTCGGCCTGATAACATGCATAGAATTTGACACAAATGGGCTTGAATGGCTGCTAAAGGTAACATCCTCACCTGTGACCTGTTTGCTTGTAATCAGTGTGTGTACATAAAAGCTGAGTGAGTTTCTGGGATCCAGAAAGAATCTTGCATCTTTCATCCAGCCACTGACGTTTCTGGATTGTGAGTCATGGGGAAAGCAAAAGAATTGTCAACGAATCTATGGGAAAAGGTAGTTGAACTGTATAACACAGGAAAGGAATACAAAAAATATCCAAGGAATTGATAATGCCAGTCAGCAGCATTCAAACTGTGATTAACAAGTGGAAAATAAGGGGCTCTGTAAAAATCAAACCATGGTCAGGTAGACCAACAAAAATTTCAGCCACAACTGCCAGGAAAATTGTTCGGGATGCAAAGAAAAACCCACAAATAACATCAGCTGAAATTCAGGACTCTGAAAGCTAGTGGTGTGGCTGTTTCAAGATGCAAAATAAGGAGGCACTTGAAGAAAAATGGGTTGCATAGTCGAGTCGCCAGAAGAAAACCATTACTGCGCAAATGCCACAAAGTATCTCGCCTACAATACGCCAAACAGCACAGAGACAAACCTCAAAAGTGGAAAAAGGTAATTTAGAGTGATGAGATCAAAATTGAACGTTTTGGCCACAACCATAAACGTTACATTTGGAGAGAGGTCAACAAGGCCTATGATGAAAAGAACGCCTTTCCTACAGTAAAGCATGGAGGTGGATCACTGATGTTTTGGGGATGTGTGAGCTATAAAGGCACAGGAAACTTGGTAAAAGTTGATGGAAAGATGAATGCAGCACGTTATCTGCAAATACTGGAGGCAAATTTGCACTCATCAACCCGGAAGCTGCGCATGGGACGTACTTGGACGTTCCAACATGACACTCATTTTTCTTTACTTAGCTGCTTTTTCTTGCCATAATACAAATTCTAACAGTCTATTCAGTAGGACTATCAGCTGTGTATCCACCAGACTTCTGCACAACACAACTGATGGTCCCAACCCCACGTATAAGGCAAGAAATCCCACTTATTAAACCTGACAGGGCACACCTGTGAAGTGAAAACCATTTCCAGTGACTACCTCTTGAAGCTCATCAAGAGAATGCCAAGAGTGTGCAAAGCAGTCATCAAAGCAAAAGGTGTACTTTGAAGAACCTAGAATATAAGACATATTTTCAGTTGTTTCACACTTTTTTGTTAAGTATATAATTCCACATGTGTTAATTCATAGTTTTGATGCCTTCAGTGTGAATGTACAATTTTCATAGTCATGAAAATACAGAGAAATCTTTAAATGAGGTGTGTCCAAACTTTTGGTCTGTACTGTATATATATAATATAGCATCAATAAGCTGGTGCATAGCTTCTTTTTTATATGTTTGCACATTTTCCTTTATAATACACTTATCATAAATACAATGTAACAGCCTTTGTCAGCTGGCTTAGTTATTAAATGTGTGATTTATTTTTTATTTAGCTAATGTATCGCTTTTTTCCTCTCTCTTTTTCTGTTATATTAGACTCCAATGTTGGGATTTCAAATATTTTATATTACTGCAATTAAAAAATTAGGCAAAATAGTACCTGATGTAACAGGTGCAAACATTTTGGGTTTAACTATGTCCATAAATCTGGTCTCTGTATTAATTTTGACCTCTGATGCTTTTTCTTCCTCACTCATTATATCACATAAATTAATCAATGCCATCCTCTTATCCTGATTAAACTTCTCACTTATTGTAAAACCAAGTGGACCTGTTTTTGCTGGAACATCGCAAGTGCTTTTCTTTGTCAAACCCTGGGAAGTTTATCTTTATACATGTCTAATAAATTCATTTTCCTAATAGCTTTAAGTAGGTCAATTTTTGAATTTAGTCTCAAACTGATTTGTCAAGCAAAAATATATACCATGTGACCACGAGACGTCCGATAAATTTATAGTATTTGCCTTGATCACGTTTGTACACACGTGGTCAAAATTGTTGGCACCCCTTTTTTAATGAAAGAAAAACCCACAATGGTCACAGAAATAACTTGAATCTGACAAAAGTAATAATAAATTAAAAATCTATGAAAATGAACAAATGAAAGTCAGTCATTGCTTTTCAACCCTGCTTCCACAGAATTAAAAAAAAAAATTAAACTCATGAAATAGGCCTGGACAGAAATGATGGTACCCCTGAAAATAATGTGACAAAAGGGACATGTTAAATCAAGTTGTGTCCACTAATTAGCATCACAGGTGTCTACAATCTTGTAATAAGTAAGTGGGCCTGTATATAGGGCTACAGATACTCATTGTGCTGTTTGGTGATATGGTGTGTACCACACTCAACATGGACCAGAGGAAGCAAAGGAAAGAGTTGTCTCAGGAGATTAGAAAGAAAATTATAGACAAGCATGTTAAAGGTAAAGATTATTAGACCATCTCCAAACAGCTTGATGTTCCTGTGACTACAGTTGCACATATTATTCAGAAATTTAAGATCCATGGGACTGTAGCCAACCTCCATGGACGTGGTCGCAGTAGGAAATTTGATGACAAATCAAAGAGACAGATAATACGAATGGTAACAAAAGAGCCCAGAAAAACTTCTAAAGAGATTAAAGGTGAACTTCAAGCTCAAGGAACATCAGTGTCAGATCGCACCATCCGTCGTTGTTTGATCCAAAGTGGACTTCATGGGAGACAACCAAGGAGAACACCATTGTTGAAAAAAAATCATAAAAAAGCCAGACTGGAATTTGCCAAACTACATGTTGACAAGCTACAAAGCTTCTCGGAGAATGTCCTATGGACAGATGAGACAAAAATGGAAGTTTTTGGCAAGGCACATCAGCTCTGTGTTCACAGATGGAAAAATGAAGCATATCAAAAAAAGAACACTGTCCCTACTGTGAAACATGGAGGAGGCTCTGTTATGTTCTGGGGCTGCTTTGCTGCGTCTAGCACAGGGTGCCTTGAATCTGTGCAGGTTACAATGAAATCTCAAGACTATCAAGGGATTCTAGAGAGAAATGTGCTGCCAAGTGTCAGAAAGCTTGGTCTCAGTCGCAGGTCACGGGTCTTGCAACAGGATAATGACCCAAAACACACAGCTAAAAACACCCAAGAATGGTTAGGAGGAAAACATTGGACTATTCTGAAGTGGCCTTCTATGAGCCCTGACCTAAATCCCATTGAGCATCTTCGGAAAGAGCTGAAACATGCCGTCTGGAAAAGGCAACCTTCAAACACGAGACAACTGGAGCAGTTTGCTCATGAGGAGTGGGCCAAAATACCTGTCGAGAGGTGCAGAAGTCTCATTGACAGTTACAGGAATCGTTTGATTGCAGTGATTGCCTCAAAAGGTTGTTCAACAAAATATTAAGTTAAGAGTAGCATCATTTCTGTCCAAGCCTATTTCATGAGTTTAATTTTTTTTTAAATTCTGTGGAAGCAGGGTTGAAAAGCAATGACTGACTTTCATTTGTTCAATTTCATAGATTTTTAATTTATTATTACTTTTGTCAGATTCAAGTTATTTCTGTGATCATTGTGGGTTTTTCTTTCATTAAACGAGGGGTACCAACAATTTTGACCATGTGTGTATCTGTTGAAAACACTATCAAATCACTAGAACTATGCAAGGCAACACCAATGGGGTAAAGGTGGCTGCCTTCACAAAGACAATCCCTGCATAAAGTTGAGCAATAAAAGATTAGCAGGATCATGGTCCAGCAGTCATGTTGATCGTCCATGACCACCAGGCCACTAACCTTGCGAACATTCTAGTAGTCACTATTTCTGCTTAGTAGGCTCAGTCCTATATCATTGCAGGGTTATACACACTTGACAATACACCAGGGATGCTGGAAGGTAGGAGGAGGATTGCAGAGCTCTGGTCTGATGTCTCCATTGGACCAGGGTTCTAAAAATTTTTTTGCTCAGCTCTACCTTTACTTCTCCCTAGATGCCACCAAGGATAAACCCAGATAGCAGATAAGTAGTGTTGCAGTGTGGCACCCCAGGGGTCTGGTTGCCACGGTGGTAGAAATACCATGTCTGAGAGCGAGCATGGGTTTTCCTGGTCAGGAGCACTTTTGCATGCAACGCCTCCTGCCCCAGTCCAGGGAGGAGAGGAACCTGCCCTTTATAAACTGGATCTGGGGCGGAGTTAGAGAGTCGAGTTCTAGTCCAGAGGAAGGGACAGAGGAGCAGCAAGGAGCTCTGTAGGAGACAGGAGCTGAAGGCCAGGGGCTGGAGCTAGCAGAGCTCGTCCTGGCCGAAGACGCAGAGAACCGGACACCGGAGTCCGAGGCTGTGAGGATATCCACATCCAGCAGCAGAAACCACCTGGCAGGGTATTTCAGGTCCCCTGGCCATAGGAAGCCCGGAGGCTCAGTCACACGCAAGGGACCGGCACCGCCATCGAGGAGCGGAAGCTACCAAAGGCCCCAAGTCACCAACCATACGGCTGAGCACCACACGGTACACTCAGGGAGGTGGGCTACTACACGACCACAGCAAGGTAGCCAGGAAGAGTGTAGTCAGACGGGAAGGTCTACAACTCCACCTGGCCTGGGGGACTCTTGTTCGCTCACAGACTGACCAGGCCTCTAATGTTAGCCAGTACTCCCGGCAGGGCCGTCTTCATTACCAACAGTAAAGACCCTTAACTGCACTGCACGGACTCTGAGTCATTTCTGATGCGCCCATGCACCACAACCCTCACCATCTGCACACGCTGCCCTGAGGCTACACTCCTCCCATGGGGAGTTATACTACCCTCTGCTGCGCACACAACATCAGCCTCAGCGGTCTGCCCCACAGCGGCGGTTCTCAGTGACTGCAATTCACGGGTGACGTAGTCGGACATTTAAACATTAAAAACCAAGTAAACAGATCCGCCACTGGTTTGACCACCCTGAGCCACGGGACCGGGTCGCCGCCACGGAGACTACAACCCCTAGCATTACACAGAGACCCAGCTCCGGGTATTCCTCCCCACACGGCCCAGGGGGCGTGTCAGCAGCAAGCTCACTATAATTGTAATGTTACAGATGGAATTAGGGATCTGATGTATATTTTGGGAACATGTCCCTATTAGCAGTAATGATAAAGTTGTGGTGCTGCAGTAAAATGTCAGCATGAATCTTTCAATGACAGTGTGTATGCAGTACACATCATTGTAAAAGAAAAGTGATCTACTTTTCTATTTTTTGGTATATACAGTGGTGGCCAAAAGTATTGGCACCCCTGCAATTCTGTCAGATAATACTCAGTTTCTTCCTGAAAATGATTGCAATCACAAATTCTTTGGTATTATTATCTTCATTTGTCTTCAATTAAAAAACACAAAAAGAATTGTCCTAAAGCCAAATTGGATACAATTCCACACCAAACCTAAAAAAGGGGGTGGACAAAAGTATTGGCACTGTTTGAAAAATCATGTGATGCTTCTCTAATTCGTGTAAGTAACAGCACCTGTAACTTACCTGTGTCACCTAACAGGTGTTGGCAATAACTAAATCACACTTGCAGCCAGTTAACATGGATTAAAGTTGACTCAACCTCTGTCCTGTGTCCTTGTGTGTACCACATTGAGCATGGAGAAAAGAAAGAAGACCAAAGAACTGTCTGAGGACTTGAGAAACCAAATTGTGAGGAAGCATGAGCAATCTCAAGGCTACAAGTCCATCTCCAAAGACCTGAATGTTCATGTGTCTTCCGTGCGCAGTGTCATCAAGAAGTTTAAAGCCCATGGCACTGTGGCTAACCTCCCTAGATGTGGACGGAAAAGAAAAATTGACGAGAAATTTCAACGCAAGATTGTGCGGATGGTGGATAAAGTACCTCGACTAACATCCATACAAGTTCAAGCTGCCCTGCAGTCCGAGGGTGCAACAGTGTCAACCCGTACTATCCGTCGGCGTCTGAATGAAAAGGGACTGTATGGTAGGATACCCAGGAAGACTCCACTTCTTACCCCGAGACATAAAAAAGCCAGGCTGGAGTTTGCCAAAACTTACCTGAGAAAGCCTAAAACATTTTGGAAGAATGTTCTCTGGTCAGATGAGACAAAAGTAGAGCTTTTTGGGAAAAAGCATCAACATAGAGTGTACAGGAAAAAAAAGAGGCATTCAAAGAAAAGAACACGGTCCCTACAGTCAAACATGGCGGAGGTTCCCTGATGTTTTGGGGTTGCTTTGCTGCCTCTGGCACTGGATTGCTTGACCGTGTGCATGGCATTATGAAGTCTGAAGACTACCAACAAATTTTGCAGCATAATGTAGGGCCCAGTGTGAGAAAGCTGGGTCTCGCTCAGAGGTCATGGGTCTTCCAGCAGGACAATGACCCAAAACACACTTCCAAAAGCACTATAAAATGGTTTGAGAGAAAGCACTGGAGACTTCTAAGGTGGCCAGCAATAAGTCCAGACCTGAATCCCATAGAACACCTGTGGAGAGATCTCAAAATGGCAGTTTGGAGAAGGCACCCTTCAAATATCAGGGACCTGGAGCAGTTTGCCAAAGAAGAATGGTCTACAATTCCAGCAGAGCATTGTAAGAAACTCATTGATGGTTACCGGAAGCGGTTGTTCGCAGTTATTTTGGCCAAAGGTTGTGCAACCAAGTATTAGGCTGAGGGTGCCAATACTTTTGTCTGGCCCATTTTTGGAGCTTTGTGTGAAATGAACAATGATTTGATTTTTGCTTCATTCTCTTTTGTGTTTTTTCCTTGCAAGCAAATTAAATGAAGATAATAATACCAAAGAATTTGTGATTGCAATCATTTTCAGGAAGAAACTGAGTATTATCTGACAGAATTGCAGGGGTGCCAATACTTTTGGCCACCACTGTATAAATGTATACTGGCCTGGCAGAGGCAAAAAAAAAAAATATTTATTTGCTTCTACCTTGATATAGTGCCCTTCAGACATGTTTAGAGTGTATGTAAGTAAATGTAAGTCAAAAACATGGTGTGAACATAGCCTTAGATTAACCTCAATAATACATTAAACATTATTATAAGATTTAGCATTATTTATTTGAGTAAACAGAGCTTCTAGGTGTTAAGAGCCCATCTGCTGAGACAGATTCTCTAAAACATAGGTCAGGGTGAGTAGCACAGACCTGAGGTGATAATATGGTGAAAATAGACTGCATGTGGATCAGCTAGGAGCAGGGCATGCAGGATGTCAAATAGGCAAGTAAATCTAGAAAGTACATACAGGTGGAGTGCAGTTTTATACAGGCACAGCTGAGAAGATTATGTGATGAGGTATTTTGCAGCATGAACTCTGTTAACTACAGGAATAGTAGAGACTTATATGCAGACAGGAACTTCCAGCAGAGATATGGTAAACTGCAGGATTAGCAGAGATGTCTATGTAATCAGGAACTTGCATAAGTATATAGTTAACCAAAGGATTAGCTGACATGTATATGCAATCAGATTACTTGCACCAAGGATTTGGTTAACAACATAATTAGCAGAGATGTATATGCGATCAGGAACTTGCAGTAGGAGTATGGTTAACCACAGGACTTATATGCAATCTGGTACCTTGAAGGCTGAATGTTAAGATCCGGTCAGGATTGGACTTTTTAATTATTGCAACCACTAGGGGGAGCAGAAGCTGGTAACATAGGCAAAGGAAGCCAGAGGTCAGTATACAAGAGGCAGCAGTATTGTATTGGAGGATTAGCAGGTCACGTAGTCAGTAGAGAAGCCAGAGGCCGGTACAGAGGAGACAGCAGAATGGCATGGGAGCAGGAGCAGGTGAGAGAGCAAGGCCATGTTTATATAGGATGTTAGATCAGGAAATCACAGGATGAAGCCAATCAGGAAAAACACAGGGTGGGGCCATTCAGGAACAAGATAGGTACTGGTATCTGATTTAGCAAGGAGCTGTGAATAGCTCACAGGGAAGAGCTGCTGCCTGGTGCAAGGAGTTACCGGGTTTGATCCCTGACACTGAAAGAAGTTTACAGCTTCTATAAAGATTAAAAAGGTTTCAAATGGCAACATAATTCAGTTGAGTCAAATAATTATAGAAGTAGAATGCTGAAAATCAGACAGGAGTTATAGAGAGGATAATTAATCAGCTGACTGGAGCAAAGTCTGGAGGGAGATGTGGCTAACTCCTACAAAAGCATGTAGTAGAAAGTTGATATGCTTTCCTGAATACTCATGGCTGGCTAAACAGGCCTTAAAAAGCCATGAGTGATGTCATCAGGTATACTTGCTGAGTTACCAAATTTACCTGATACGGACTAGTACAGGGGGAAGTTGACCTTAGTAGAGAGCAATGCCCAGCACTAGAGCCTGGACAGGTGAGTAGCATTACTCCTCCTCCCCTTCAGTACACCTCCAGAATAGTCCTCAAAAGAGGAAAAACCGCTTGGCATGAAATGTCCTGAGAAAACATGGAGCATAAATGTTAATTTTTGGTATCCATTATCTTTCTTCACAACAAAATCCCTTCCGCACTATCAAGTAGGAAAGATTTCCATGAAACTTCTTATAGTCCAGAATTTGGTTCATGTTATAGTCCATGTTAAGATCAGTGGTGGAAGTAGGAATTGTCTTAACAGTAGAAGACCAATTTGATCCACAGACAACATAGTAAAGAGTTATGAAAAGCATTGGGAATTTTTAACATGAAAGGTAATTTCAGATGGAAGTTGACTAGATTGTTTTCCACAATAGTCTGAAATGTACCAATGAACTTAGGAACCAGCTTCTTGCTATGAGTCTTTAAACAGTTTTTTGGAGTGGAAAAATTCAGTTTTTTGTGGAACAGGAAGAGGCTAAAGAGGGCTGAGAGAAGCTTGACACTAGGATAAAAATTGCGCGTTCTGAGAACAAAATTCCACAAATTTTTGGACATCTTGTTTCCATAATGATACAGCCCAGGACAAGGCATAGAAATGGACTGCACATGCATCGGTGGGGACCAGGACAACAGGGCATGCGAGATGGCAGATGGGAAAGCAAAGCTGAAAAGCAATAGATGCAGCTGGGGGGCAGTTATATACAGGAACAGCTGAGAAGTATATACAGTGGGTACGGAAAGTATTCAGTCCTCCTTTAAATTTTTTACTCTTTGTTTCATTGTAGCCATTTGGTGAATTCTAAAAAGTTAATTTTTTTTTCTCATTAATGTACAACTCTGCACCCCATCTTGACTCAAAAAAAAAAACAGAAATGTACACATTTTTGCAAATTTATTAAAAAAGAAAAACTGAAATATCACATGGTCATAAGTATTCAGACTCTTTGCTCAGACACTCATATTTAAGTCACATGCTGTCAATTTCCTTGTGATCCTCCTTGAGATGGTTGTACTCCTTCATTGGAGTCCAGCTGTGTTTAATTAAGCTGATAGGACTTGATTTGGAAAGACACACACCTGTCTATATAAGACGTCACAGCTCGCAGTGCATTTCAGACCAAATGAGAATCATGAGCTCAAAGGAACTGCCCAAGGAGCTCAGAAACAGAATTGTGGCAAGGCACAGACCTGGCCAAGGTTACAAAAGAATTTCTGCAGTACTCAAAGTTCCTAAGAGCACAGTGGCCTCCATAATCCTTAAATGGAAGAAGTTTGGGACCACCAGAAGTTTTCCTAGATCTGGCCGTCCAACCAAACTGAGCAATCGTGGGAGAAGAGCTTTGGTGAGAGAGGTAAAGAAGAACCCCAGGATCACTGTTGCTGAGCTCCAGAGATGCAGTAGGGAGATGGGAGAAAGTTCCACAAAGTCAACTATCACTGCAGCCCTCCACCAGTTGGGCCTTTTTGGCAGAGTGGCCCGACGGAAGCCTCTCCTCAGTGCAAGACATATGAAAGCCCACATAGAGTTTGCTCAAAAACACATGAAGGACTCCCAGACTATGAGAAATAAGATTCTCTGGTCTGATGAGACGAAGATATAACTTTTTGGTGATAATTCTAAGTGGTTTGTGTGGAGAAAACCAGGCACTGCTCATGACCTGCCCAATACAATCCCAACAGTGAAACATGGTGGTGGCAGCATCATGCTATGGGGGTGTTTTACAGCTGCAGGGACAGGACGACTGGTTGCAATTGAAGGAAACATGAATGTGGCCAAGTACAGAGATATCCTGGATGAAAACCTCTTCCAGAGTGCTCTGGACCTCAGACTTGGCCAAAGGTTCACCTTCCAAAAAGACAATAACCCTAAGCACACAGCTAAAATAACAAAGGAGTGGCTTCAGAACAACTCTGTGACCATTCTTCACTGGCCCAGCCAGAGCCCTGACCTAAACCCAATTGAGCATCTCTGGAGAGACCTGAAAATGGCTGTCCACCAACATTCACCATCCAACCTGACGGAACTGGAAAGGATCTGAAAGGAAGAATGGCAGAGAATCCTCATGAAAGGTGTGAAAAACTTGTTGCATCATTCCCAAGAAGACTCATGGCTGTACTAGCTCAAAAGGGTGCTTATATTCAATGCTGAGCAAAGGGTCTGAATATTTATGACCATGTGATATTTCAGTTTTTCTTTTTTAACAAATTTGGAAAAATTTCTACATTTCTGGTTTTTTTTCAGTCAAGATGGGGTGCAGAGTGTACATTAATGAGAAAAAAATGAACTTTTTAGAATTGACTAAATGGCTGCAACTGAAACAAAGAGTGAAAAATTTAAAGGGGTCTGAATACTTTCCGTACCCACTGTAGAATCAGGAACTTGCAGCAGCAATATGGTTAACTAAATGATTAGTAGAGACATATGTTTCATCAGTAACTTTCAGCTGGGATATGGTTAACCACAGGATTTGAAAAGAGCTACAATATATGTAATCAGGTGCCTTGATAACAGAAAGAAGTTTGCAGCTTGAACCCAGATTGAGAAAATTTGAGAGCAATAGCAACAGCATTGACCAGACTGAGCTAGTTGTAGAATTGAAGTTGAATGCCAGAAAGCAGACAGGAGTAGTCAGGAGAATAATTAGCCAGCTGCCTGGAGCAAAGTCTGGAGACAGATGAGGCTATCTCCTTCAAAAGCAAATGGTAAAAAGAGCTATACTTTCCTGAATACTCAGACAGCTCATGACTGCCTGACCTGACGTAAAAAGCATTGGGTGAAGACATCAGAAATACTTGAAGGATTATCAGAGTAATGTGGTGTGGCCTAGTACAGAAGGAGCTGGCCATAAGAGAAGGGAACAAGGATCGGCGCAGGAGCCGAGCTGTGACAGGTGAGTAACATTAAGTTGACATTTTCCTGTGTACGTGTACTACAGATTGAAATCACTGCAAATTACATACCGTATTTTTCGGACTATAAGACGCATCCAACTATAAGACGCACCCGGGTTTAGACAAAAGAAAACAGGAAAAAAAATATTTCATAGTATTTAACCCCTTTACCCCCGAGGGTGGTTTGCACGTTAATGACCAGGCCAATTTTTACAATTCTGACCGCTGTCACTTTATGAGGTAATTACTCTGAAACACTTCAACGGATCCCACTGATTCTGAGATTGTTTTTTCGTTCTTCGATATCACTTGCGCTTCTTTGTGAAAAAATTGGAAATTTGCCGAAAATTTCTCAATTTTCAAAATTTGAATTTTTATTCCGTTAAATCAGAGAGATATGTTACACAAAATAGTTAATAAATAACATTTCCCACATGTCTACTTTACATCAGCACAATTTTGGAACCAAAAATTTTTTTTATTAGTGCGATATAAGGGTTAGAAGTTGATCAGCGATTTCTCATTTTTCCAACAAAATTTACAAAACCATTTTTTTAGGGACCATATCACATTTGAAGTGACTTTGAGGGGCCTTTATGACAGAAAATACCCAAAAGTGACACCATTTTAAAAACTGTACCCCTCAAGGTGCTCAAAACCACATTCAAGAAGTTTATTAACCCTTCACGTGCTTCACAGGAATTTAACTTTTTTCACAAAAATGTTACTTTAGACTCCAATTTTTTTATTTTTGCAGGGGTAACAGGAAAAAATGGACCCCAAAATTTGTTGTGCAATTTCCCCTGAGCACGCAGATACCCCATACGTGGGAAAAAAACACTGTTTGGGCGCACAGCAGGGCTTGAATAATTAGCGGATGCCATGTTGCGTTTGGAGAGCCACTGATGTGCCTAAACAGTGGAAACCCCCCACAAGTGACACCATTTTGGAAACTAGAACCCTCAGGAAACTTATCTAGAAGTATGGTGAGCACCTTGAACCCTCAGGTGCTTTACAGAAGTTTATAACATGGAGCCGTGAAAATAACATTTTCACATTTTTCCCACAAAAATGTTTTTCAGCCCCCAGCTTTGCATTTTTATAAGGGAACAGGAGAAATTGCACCATGCAACTTGTTGTGCAATCTCTCCTGAGTAAGCCAATACCCCATATGTGGGGGGAAACCACTGCTTGGGCATACGGCAGGGTTCGGAAGGGAAGGAGCGCCATTTGACTTTTTGAATGTAAAATTTGCTTGAATAATTAGCGGATGTGCCTAAACTTTGGAAAACCCCCACAAATGACACCATTTTGGAGACTAGACCCCTGAGGGAACTTATCTAGAGGTATGGTGAGCACCTTGAACCCCCAGGTACTTCACAGAAGTTTAGAACATGAAGTCGTGAAAAGAAAAAAATCTAATTTTTTCCACAAAAATGATCTTTTTGCCCCAAATTTTTTAGTTTCACAAGGGTAAGATGAGAAAATGGAACCTAAAAACTGTTGTGCAATTTCTCCTGAGTACGCCAATACCCCATATGTGGGGAAAATACACTGTTTGGGCGCACGTCAGGGTTCAGAAGGGAAGGAGCACTGTGTGACTTTTTTAACACAAAATTGGCTGGAATCAAGAGCGGACGCCATGTCGCATTTCGAGAGCCCCTGATGTGCCGAAATAGTGGAAACCCCCCCACAATTGACTCCATTTTGGAAACTAGACCCTTCAAGGATTTTATCAAGGGGTATAGTGTACATTTTGAACCCAAAGGTAAGACAGAATTTGATAACATTAGGTCATCATACTGAATAAGTTGTCATTAGTCTTGAGTGCAAGTACTCGCTACTTGAGTTTGCATAGGGTACTCAGGTATGCACCAAGTATCGCGGGTGCTCGAGTGACATGTTCGAGTCCCTGCCCCGCATGTTTCACGGTTGTTAGACACCACAAAAAAAACATACGGGGATCGCTCGTGCATGGCAGGCGATCCCAGCAACGATTTTTTTGGCTGCGAAGCATATGGGGCAGAGACTTGAGCATGTCACTCGAACACCCACGATACTCAGTGCATACCCAAGCACCCGATGCAAACTCAAGTAGCGAGCACTTGCGCTCAACACTGGTCGCCATATTGTCGTCATATTTTTTTTCTTTACTTTTGAAAAATCCCAACCCCAACTCTACTACAACCCTAACCCCAGCCCAACCCTAACCCCAACACTAACCCTAGCCCAACCCTAACCCCAACCCTAACCCTAACCCCAACCCTAACCCTACCCTAGCCCAACCCTAACCCTAGCCCAACCCTAACCCTAGCCCAACCCTAACCCTAGCCCAACCCTAACCCTAGAGTTTATTTTTTTACACCGTTCCTCGTGTGGTATAAGTGATTAGACGACTTTATTCTTCGGGTCGGTGCGACTACAGCGATACCAAATTCATATCGGGTTTTTGTGATTGACAGCTGTCACACACTAAAAGACGCTTTTTTTGCAAAGACTAGTTTTTGCATCACCATATTTTGAGAGCTATAATTTTTCCATATTTTGACCGACAGAGTCATGTGACGGCTTGTTTTTTGCGTTGACGTTTTTATTGGTACCATTTTCGGGCATGTGACTTTTTTGATCGCTTTCTATTCTGATTTTTGGGAGGCAGAATAAACAAAAACCAACAATTCAGGAATTGTTTTTTTTTTTTTTTTTTATGCCGTTCTGCGTGTGGAAAAATTGATAATGCAGCGTTATTCTTCGGGTCAGTACGTTTACAGCGGTACCACATTTATATAGTTTTTTTATGTTTTGGCGCTTTTACACAATAAAAATGATTTTCTAGAAAGAAAAAATTTTTTGTATCGCTCTATTCTGAGAGCTATAACTTTTTTATTTTTCGGATGATGGAGCTGTGTGGCATCTTGTTTTTTGTGGGACAAGATGACGTTTTCAGCGGTACCATTTTTATTTACATTTGTCTTTTTGATCGCGTGTTATTCCATTTTTTGTTTGGCGGTATGATGATAAAGCATTGTTTTTTGCTTCGTTTTTTATTTTTATTTTTTACCGTGTTCACTAAAGGGGTTAACTAGTGGGACAGTTTTATAGGTCAGGTCGTTCCGGACGCGGCAATACCACATATGTGTACTTTTATTGGTTTATTTTTTTTCATAATAAATAAATATTATGGGTTCAGTATATTTTTATTTTTTGGGGATTATTTTTTTCTTTCTTTTTTTATATTTTTACAATTTGTAAAAAATTTTTTTTTCACTTTTCTACTTTTTTTTTACTTTTACACATTGTCCCACCATGAGACTTACACTTTTTGCAGCCTCATCGCCTGCATGGCATAGAGAGCAGCAGCTCCCTGTGTCATGCAGCCTGTCAGCGCTGCACAGAGGGGAGACATTACTTTGGTCGCGCACTGCGCATGACCAAAGTAACGTCCTGCCTCCTGGTGACCCGGATGTTGTCATGACGACATCGGGTCGTCATGACAACATCCAGAAGCCGCCGCAGACATCATCCGGATGCCGGCATAATGATCACCTCCCGCCTTGCCACCGCAATGCTGCGATCGACTTCGATCGCAGCATTGCGGGGGTTAATGTGCCGGGAGCGGTGCGGGACCGCTCCTTGCACATAGCACCGGGTGTCAGCTGTGACAATCAGCTGACACCCGGCAGCGATCGCCCCGCACCGCTTGTGTGCGGGCGCGATCGCAGCACGCTTAATAATACGTAGCTGGTCCATAAGTCCCAGGGCACAGCAACGTACTATTACTGACAATGTTGGAAAGGGGTTAAACTTTAAAGTAACTTTAAACTAACTTTATAAAACAGTTTAATACTGTTTTGCATTTCAAACTGTAATGCATAAATGGAAGGTGTTATGGGATGTGCAAACATTTTTGCACCAAACATGTATCTTGGCAGAAAAAACGCAGTTTTTTTCATGTGTTTTTACTTGTGTTTTTTCCCATTCATTACAATGGGTGAAAAACTGCTAAAATACTGAATGTAATGACATGCCGCAGGTATGAAACTGCTTCAAATATGTAAGGAAAAAATAAGCAACGTGTGCATGAGATTTCAGAAATCTCATTTACTTTGCCTGTGCTGTCAAACGCTGCGTTTTTTCATGGAAAAAATGTGGCAAATACTTAACGTGTGCACATTGCCTAAGGGTTAATGTAAACTGCACAAACATTACTTCAGTTCTATGTCTAATTGATTATGCGACATCTTTGTGTGAGGGTTTGGATATGTCTTTGGGCTCTTTTGGGCTCATTCAGATTTTTCACGGATTACACTTGTACCTGTGACAGTCTGTGGGGTAGTTCACATGTCCGATTTTGTCCTCGGACCAAGTGGTCCACACAAAAAAACGGAGACTTGTCCAATATTAATCCAAGTGTCAGATCAAACTTGCCAAAGTAAATCTATGGATCTGTGGAAAAAAACAGACAGCACTCAGATGCCATCCATGTGCTGTCCGTTTTTTACGGACTGTTCAATAAGAGAGGCTTGGGAAATCTCTATCAGCTTTTTTTGGCACCTGAGAAAGATTAATGTAACTTTAATGAAACTGTGATGGTAAAAAATGACGTACTGACCAAACTCTGATCAAAAACACTGATGACAGTTGGACCGATTTTTGTGTACCAGAAAAATCACTAACGCCTGAATGAGCTCTTTCACTGATGCAAAATGACTGATGTGACTTGAGAAATAATGCACAGGATGGATTAGCAATGATGTATGCAGGGGTGGATTAAGAGTAGCCAGGGCTCTGGGCAGTTTAGAAGGCATGGACCCTCACCCCCTGGTACCTGATGTATCACGAGACATGTCACATGATCCCCCTTTGATAAATCATGTGATAGTTCATGTGAGTAACGTACAGGTGCTCTGGTGCAGATCTGTAGATGGAAAAAGACAGATAGCGCCGCACAAATTTTTCCCTTGTGTACAGCGCTATACAAAATAGAGCAGGGGTGGGACATTAATTTTCCCAAGGGGCCACATGACAGACCATGACTGTTGCGGAGGCCAAACTAACAGGCTGAAATTAATTCTGCTCAATATTAATATATTAATTATAGTTATTTTTTACATTAATTGTATGACTTAATATTGAGCACAATTAAGTATGAGATCCTACATACAATATGAGCTTCCACATACAGCATAAGCCCCCACATAGCCCTCTACAAACAGTATGAGCTTCCACATAATCCCCCTATCTACAGTATAAACCCTACATAGCTCCCTATATACAGTATGAGCCCCCACATACAGTTATATGAAAAAGTTTGGGCACCCCTATTAATCTTAAGCTTAATGTTTTCTTAAAATTGGTGTTTTTGCAACAGCTATTTCAGTTTGATATATGTAATAACTGTTGGACGCAGTAATGTTTCTGCCTTGAAATGAGGTTTATTGTACTAACAGAAAATGTGCAATCTGCATTCAAACAAAATTTGACAGGTGCATAAGTATGGGCACCTCACCAGAAAAGTGACATTAATATTTAGTAGATCCTCCTTTTGCAAAAATAACAGCCTCTAGTCGCTTCCTGTAGCTTTTAATGATTTCCTGGATCCTGGATGAAGGTATGTTTGACCATTCCTCTTTACAAAACAATTCCAGTTCAGTTAAGTTTGATGGTCGCCGAGCATGGACAGCCCTCTTCAAATGATCCCACAGATGTTCAATGATATTCAGGTCTGGGGACTGGGATGGCCATTCCAAAACATTGTAATTGTTCCTCTGCATGAATGCCTGAGTAGATTTGGAGCGGTGTTTTGGATCATGGTCTTGCTGAAAGATCCATCCCCTGCATAACTTCAACTTTATCACTGATTCTTGAACATTATTGTCAAGAATCTGCTGATACTGAGTGGAATCCATGTGTCCCTCAACTTTAACAAGATTCCCGGTGCCGGCATTGGCCATACAGCCCCAAAGCATGATGGAACCTCCACCAAATTTTACTGTGGGTAGCAAGTGTTTTTCTTGGAATGCTGTGTTTTTTTGCCGCCATGCATAACACCTTTTTGTATGACCAAACAACTCAATCTTGGTTTCATCAGTCCACAGAACCTTCTTCCAAAAAGAAATTGGCTTCTCCAAATGTGCTTTTGCATACCTCAGCCGACTCTGTTTGTGGCGTGCTTGCAGAAATGGCTTCTTTCGCATCACTCTCCCATACAGCTTCTCCTTGTGCAAAGTGCGTTGTATAGTTGACCGATGCACAGTGACACCATCTGCAGCAAGTTGATGCTGCAGCTCTCTGGAGGTGGTCTGAGGATTGTCCTTGACTGTTCTCACCATTCTTCTTCTCTGCCTTTCTGATGTTTTTCTTGGCCTGCCACTTCTGGCCTTAACAAGAACTGTCCCTGTGTTCTTCCATTTCCTTACTATGTTCCTCACAGTGGAAACTGACAGGTTAAATCTCTGAGACAGCTTTTTGTATCCTTCCCCTGAACAACTATGTTGAATAATCTTTGTTTTCAGATCATTTGACAGTTGTTTTGAGGAGCCCATGATGCCACTCTTCAGAGGAGATTCAAACAGGAGAACAACTTGCAAGTGGCCACTTTAAGTAGCTTTTCTCATGATTGCATACACCTGGCTATGAAGTTCAAAGCTCAATGTGATTACAAAACCAAAAAAAGTGCTTTAGTAAGTCAGTAAAAAGTAGGTAGGAGTATTTAAAACAAGAAAATGATAAGGGTGCCCATACTTATGCACCTGTCAAATTTTGTTTGAATGCAGATTGCACATTTTCTGTTAGTACAATAAACATCATTTCAAGGCAGAAACATTACTGTGTCCAACAGTTATTACATATATCAAACTGAAATAGCTGTTGCAAAAACACCAATTTTAAGAAAACATTAAGCTTAAGATTAATAGGGGTGCCCAAACTTTTTCATATAACTGTAACTCCCTATGTGCAGTATCAGCCCCATATAGCCGCCTTGATGCAGTATATGAGCACCACGTTGCCTCCCATATACAGTATGAGCCCTACATAGCCATCTATATACAGTATGAGCCCCACGTAGCCATCTATATACAGTATGAGGCTGCACGTAGTCATCTATATACAGTATGAGCCCCATGTAGCCATCTATATACATTATGAGTCCCACGTAGTGATCTATATACAGTATGAGCCCCACGTGACTGACACTGTGGGGAGTGGGCGGGGAGAGCTGCCTCCAGACTATAAGACTCAAGCACTTTTTAGCAGGGTTTTCTCCTAAAAAGTGCGTCTTATAGTCCAAAAAATATGGTACTCCTTCATGGTCAAAAATACTCCTCAAAAATGCTAAGACCACTATTTTCATGCTGCTGTAAAATATGTAGTGCGACCTTTGTGTGCATGTGTTTTCAATCGATAAATGTGAGTAAGCAAGTACCAGGCTTCTTTAGTGGTGACCTATTTCCTCAAGTACAAGAATTTATGCTCTATGGGAATTACAAAACTTATTCTCATAGTGCTTTAAATAGGTCACATTTGAAAATCACAACCTTTCCCACTCACCATGTTTTAAAGAGTGTGGTTTCCCCATTTAGGCTATCAGAAGTCCATCTCCAGAAGAAACAGCATCAGGCATGATGAAATCCCTCTTTTCCCCTTAACATCTGCTATCGGTTGACCATCATACATGTTTGTCAACCCTTCAATTTTGTTTAAAGCTTTGATCAAACAGCCCTTTGAACATTTATTGCCTGTCACGCCTCTGTTGTCGGGTATCCTGGGGCCAGGGGCTCCTTCCCTGTCCCTATCGCTAGGGGAGCCCTAGCTATCCCTGTTCCTCAGATTACTCCTAATGGTGACGATGATGGGGCCACGTACCTTGCTGAGCTCCTGAATCCACCCTCAGTCTGTTCCCTCCCCCCAACTAGGGGAGTAGTAGTGTATGGTAATGCACCCACCAGACTAACAAGGTAATACGTACAGGGATATAGGAAAATATCAATCATGCAAATATGCTCTCACAAACAACAGAGGGAAACACCGGGAGTGAAGGAAGGGGAAAACCAAAGTAGGAAAAGGAGAGGATTTACACACAACCAAAACAAAGCAACATTCTTTAGTTAAATCCACCAAATGCCTTCTCAAACAACAAAACTCCACCAACTCTTGATCCATGCAGCAATGAAGCTAACTCTGGCAATGCCTGCTTGCTAGCGTCCAGTATATATAGGAGAGGGGAATGGTTAACACTAAACAGCTGAGAGCATCACCCAGGAAAGCTTCCAGGAGCTCTCAACTGAACAGATTAACCCCTGCTCTGCTAAAAGAAACCTGCACTGTTTATTATGAAGGTGAAGTGCTTCTAATCAGTGCAAGAGTAGGAGAAATCAGACGGCATGGTCTTCTGGCTCCTCTCAGTCACAGTAAACCAGTGACATTGCCTTTTTTCTTAAAGTCACTTACAGTATATTGTAGACATTATAGCATCGGCCACAAATATAGGGGATATTCATGTAGATGAGTAATATTGTTAGATACAGCTCACCCCAGCTTGATGTGAATACGTTGATCCAACCTATAAATGCCAGTGCATGGACAAAGCTGGTGAGGTTACAGACGTACTTGATAAAGTCCTATGATAGTTTGAAATCCGAAACATGGTGGTTTAAAATCCAATATTCTTTATTGTAAATTCATTAAATTATAGAAGGTACTAAAGCGTTTTCTGATGTGTTTCGAGTCTATCTATAATTGAAAGGAATCCGTCAGCAGGTTTTTACTATTTAATCTGAGAGCAGCATTATGTAGGAGCTGAAAGTCTCATTCCAGGGATGTGCCACTTACTAGACTATGTGCTGTAGTTTCAATACAATCAATGATTTATCTTTATCAATCAAGTGATTGATAAAGTGATTTATCAATCAAATTATCACTACAGAGCTACTTTTCATGTGCAGGGCAGCGAGGCTAGTCTGTAAACCCTCATGAAGCAGGAGTGAAACGACGTTGGAGTGGTGTGAAGGGGTTGTGGTATGTCCCTAATTTGCTATATGGCCTCTTATACATGCACTGCACTTTTGTATGCCAATGCCTAATATGCAATTCAATGCACTGCACTCCTGATGCTTGGAGTAACATTTGAATCTTGCCACTGTATCATTGATAATAACACATCTTATTGATTCACTTTATGATTATATTGAATAGTGCTTCAATGCATGGTGCGGGATTCAGTGCATTGGACACTTAGATTTTGCATTATATCAAATATATTGTATTCCTCATACTTTGGATGAATTGTTACAAATTAATATTTACTATATGGCCGATTTGGTAACATCTTTTATATTTGTCTAGTGCATCAATTTATATTCGGGTTTTTGCAATATAATAATAAATTATCTGTAAATTGATCTGGGACATACCCATCCCCCTCTCATTTTTATACATATATTTTAAATGCCCTAGTGTTTGTTTGTGTGTATATTTTTATTTTCTCTAATAAAGATTATACTGTATAATAAATACCCATTTGTGAGTGCTTTTGAAAGTTTTCTGTTCATAAAGGTATTCTAGGGCATGTACCCTTTAACATTTGGTATTTCCTTCTGTAATAGGATTCTCTAGTCTGTAAACCCGTCCCCATCAGTGATTAGCAGCTTGCTGACAATTCAGTGTACACAGGAAGCTGCCAGTCAGGAGTGTGGGCTGGCAATACACAGCCCAGAAAACAGGGATTCTATCAAAACTGCACAAGCACTCCAGTAAGCGATAGATTGCTGGATACAGGCTCTCTGTCTCTACATTATGCTGCTATAAGATTCCATAGCAAAAACCTGCTGACAGATTCCATTTAAGAGTCAAATCGACTCAGAATGCGTCAGAAAACTCCTTTGTACTTTCTATATTTCAATGGATTTACAATAAAGATTATTGGATTTTAAACCGCCATGTGCTGGACTTCAAACTTCACTAGGAAACAATTTTGAACATAACTTTTGTTGACTTCGAATTTTCTGTTGATTTAGACTAAAATAGGCATGCTGATTTCAAAAGTGCAGTTAGTTTTCTTCTATCACATCAAGTTTTTTTCTCTACAGCTTATCTTAATGCGATTACTCTAGGCTGGATCAAGGGTAGCACTACTACTCTCCTATTGGCCGAGAGCGAACCGCCTTCGAGTGGGGAGGGATGGAGAAGGACGTTGGCGACCGGAAACTGGTTATTTGTTTAGGCTATTTAGTTACACGTGAGACAGTGTGGCGAGAGGTGGTATGCTGCTCTATATAGTGAAACAAATTCCGAAAGTCTGTATGCAAGGGGTTAGCAGAATTTATACACTTATTTCCTTTCTTTCAGATCATGTCTGTCTGTGCTATTTCTCATCAGGTGCCTAAACGGCCCTTATTCCTTTTGTTATAGCTGTGGCAGTTTCACGATTTCCAGTCAAAGGACAAATATCAATGCATTTGTCAAGCCTATTTTGCATATTTCAAAGGTAAACTTAGTGTTCAAGATAAGTCTTGGGCCCCTCACAAGGTGTGCAAGCCGTGTGTCGAGAGCTTACGGATGTGGATGAAGGGAACACATGATAAGATGCCATCTGATGTATCTATAGTTTGGCGACAACCAAGAGATTATTCCAAGGACTGTTACTATTGTAAAGTGAAAACTTCAGGATACAACAAGAAAAATAAATATAAAATAGAGTATCCTAGTCTGCCATCAGCTATACGTCCAGTGCCTCATTCAGTTGAAATCTCAGTGTCCGTTTTCCTTGAACTATCCTCTTTTCAAGAAAAGCATTATGGTGAAGAACAAAGTGACAGCAATGATGAAGATTTTGATATTAAAGATGTCTCTGTTTGATCAGTATGAGTTGAATGATTTGGCACGAGAGTTGGCACTATTAAAAAAGGCTTCAAAATTCCTAGCATCAAGACTGCATGAAAAAAACTTGCTTGAAAAAGGAGCAAAGGTATACTACTTTCGATCCAGAGGAAGAGCATTTCTGCAATACTTTAGAAGTGACAGTGGATTTGTGTATTGCCATAACATACATGGTTTAATTGAGGATTTGGATTTTCCAATCTATAACTCAAATGAATGGTGACTGTTCATTGATAGCTCAAACGGAGCTTAAAGTGTGTCCTCCACAATGGCAATTTAATTGGTGCAGTCCCAATTGACTTTTTAGTTTCTCTGTGTGAAGAATACTGAGACATAAAGAGAGTAATTGAGTTATTGCAATATCACAAACTCAATTGGATCTTCTTTGTTGACCTTAAAATGGTATGCTTACTTCTTGGTCAGCAAAGCTGATACACCAAGTATTCTTATTTTCTATGCATGTGGGACAGCAGAGCTCATGAAAAGCATTGGGTGGAGGGGAATTGGAATCTGACCTCAAACCAAACATTCTACATGAGCCACTTGTTGATAGAACATTATATTCCCATCTCTGCACATGAAACGGGGTCTCTTTGTTAACTGAAGGAGACTGTTTCAAGTACCTCATTTTGGCATTTCTTAGCCTGTCATTTAAAAACAAAGGTTGGTGTGTTTGATGGTCCACAGGTTCAGCAGATCATCAAAGGCGAACATTTCATCGGGACTTTATCAGAACTCCAAGAGAATGCTTAATTACCATTCAAAGACCTTGTCAAGGACTTTCTTGGAAACAAACAATTGCACGAAATTGTCCATAAACTCTTGGAGAGCTACAAAATGCTTGGTTGCAACATAAGCATCAAGCTGCATTTTCTGCATAACCGCCTTGCTAACTTCACTGAAAACCTTGGTGCAGTCAGTGATGAGCAATGTGAATGATTCCACCAAGATTTGAAGGTCGTGGAGGGATGGTATCAGGGTAGATGGGATTTACATATGATGGTTGACTATTGTTGGAGCATCAGATGAGATTGTTCACAGATTGAACACTCCAGGAAAAGCTATAAGCATACATTTTTACCTTATCTAATACCTAACTTTACTACTTGCACACAATTTGACTTACAGTAACAATATATCCATTGTATGAACAAAATAGTTTTAAATAAACATTACATTCGGGTTATTATTTGCATTATTTTCCATTGTGCAGTCATGGCCGAAAGTGTTGGCACCCTTGAAATTATTCCAGAAAATTAAGTATTTCTCCCAGAAAATTATAGCAGTTACACGTTTTGTTATACACATATTTATTCCCTTTTGTGTGTATTGGAACAGCACGAAAAAACAGAGAAAAAGGGCAAATTTGACATACCATATTTTGCGGATTATAAGATGCACCAGATTATAAGATGCACCGCAAATTTTGGGGTGGAAAATAGGAAAAAAATAATTTTAAATAAAATGGTGCACCTTATAATTCGTTTTAATGGTAGCTTACCTGGGGGTTGGCAGTGGTGGAGCGGGGTCACAGTAGCCATGGTCACGGCTTCAGGAGGTTGTCGGTGGCAGCAGGAGTGGGGCGATGCTGGGAGCCCCATCCTCTCAGAAGGGTCGCTGATTTAGGAGAACTGCGGCGGCAGCAGGAGGATACTGCAGGCCCCATCCTCTCAAAAGATGTCGGCGGTGAGCGGAGGTCACCCCTCCCGTACATATTCCTGCAGTGGGCTTCGGAAAAATGTCTGCCGGAGGCACATGCACAGATCAAGATCTTGAGAGACATGTCATTTGAGGGGAGTCTCAAACAAGACATCACAGGAGACTGGGGCTGCAATCACTTCTCTGCGGCATCTATCGCCTCCTCCTAGAACAGGACGTCATCAGGGGGCACCACTGCAGTTACTTATTACAGTTTCTTATTGCGCCACCCTCTGAAAATGTCTTGGATCCATGGTCATGGTGATAGAATCTGTGGGAGATTTCAGAATAGCGCCTGCACTCTGCTTCTATCTCAGCCGCTGCACCTTTCAACTGTGAAAGAAGATGTCATGAGGCGGAGATAGAAGTAGTGAGTGACACTAGGGCCGCCCCACTGTTTCGAGCAATGCCCTCAAATGAATCATTATCAGGGGGCGGTGATAGAAGCAGTGTGAGTGACACCAGCTCTGCCCACCATTTTCTAGCACCGCCTTCAAACGAATCGTCATTGGAAGCTGTGCTGTTGTCACTCTCTGATTCTATCACCACCTCCTGATGATGATTAGTTTGAGGATGGTGCTAGAAGTTGTGAGGCTATGCTGGTGTCACTCACTACTTCTATCTCTGCAGCTGGGGCAGCTGGAGACTAACTGAAGGCCCCAATCACCTCTATCTAGATCCTTCTATAAAGCCCAGCCAATGGTTTGGATTAATAGGAAATCATTATTTTTACTATATCATTCTAAAGCATTGCAGTAGTATAAGTGATCGAGTTCCCTAGGGAGACTGTGAAAAATATGTAAAAAGTAGTTAAACAATTCTTTAATAAAATGATTTAAATTTTTGAAAAAATATGAAAACATAATCACCCCCTTTTCCAAAGTTCCACATTTTTAAAGGGAGTAAAATAAATAAAAACCTATAAGAATTTTGTATTATGATAATCATACTGCTCATAATCATCTGCGAGAAAAACGGACAAGTGTAATCCGATAAAAAAATCGGATTGCACTCGGACCACTGTTAATCAATGAGTGACATCTCATCTGCGATTTTTTTCTCAGCTGATCTGGCTGAGAAAAAAATCGCAGCATGATGCGTATTGCCGCATATTTCAGACAAGACTCGCCAATGCAAGTCAATGGGTGAACGAAAAAAATTGCACGGCACTCGGACCATGCGAGTGCCATCCTATTTTCATGCACCCGTCTCTTTTAAAACCGGCAATTCATCAGCCCCATACAGTTATAATACATCGGTACCCAACAATTTAGAATAGAGAGAATCGAACAAAACACATAGAAAGATGTCAGTCACATACATAATTAGTACAGTGACAGTGTTGGTTACTGTACTTGTCATTTATTGTTAAAATAAAGAATTTATTTAAAAAAAAATTGGCGTGGGGTTCCCCGTAATTTTATAGTCTAGCAGAGGTTAAGCAGACAGCTGGGGCAGATGTTTGAAGCCTGGGAAGGGGGTAATACCCACGGAGCTTCCCAGGCTACTAATATCAGCGCCCAGCTGAACACTTAGCCTTTACTAGCTATTAAAATGGTGGACCCCAAAAAACAAACATCAAACATCTGCCCCAGCTGTCTGCTTAACCTCTGCTAGACTATAAAATTACGGGGGACCCCACGCCAATTTTTTTTTAATAAATTCTTTATTTTAACAATAAATGACAAATACAGTAAGCATGGGGACATCACCTCCCCATGCTTCTCCACTCCTGAGCTGTTATCAGTCCAGTAAAATTACCAGCCTCTGGCCCCCACCATCAGATGCTTCAAGAGCGGTTCTCCTAATCATGACTCTCACTTTCCAGAGCTATGTGCTTGTTCAAATGAACTGTTAGCTCTATATGAAAATATAATAATACCAGTGTAGACTCAAAACCAACACTGAGAGACCGTTAATGTGTTGTAGCAGGACGAAGCTTGTCAAACAGAACTATCATTCAAGGAAGAGTGCCCACCTTTCAAAGCAGCCAGGCAGTGAGTAGAATGCATAGCCCTGAGCTGCTCAAGAGACACTTGAGCAAAAGTTTAACACTTTTAGGCTAAGTGCCCACGATGCAGAAGTGCTCCTGATTTTTACTGAGCGTTTCTGCATCTCCCTGGCAGAAAAAACGCATGTGGATTTTACATGCGTTTTTCCTGCCTGGGACAAGCGTAATTGAAGCGTTTTGCACATGCGATTTCTCATGCGGGTTGTCAAGCGCTTTCCGCTTTAACATCACTTGGAAAAGTGCTTGACAACTTGGTCACACTATATAAATCCATGCAACCGGCATGGATTTATATAGTGTGACCGTAAAAGAATGGTAAAAAATAAAAAATAAATATTATACTTACCTTCTGATGGCCCCCGGTGTCCTTATCCGATACATCCTGGCTCCCCAGTGGCTCGCCGTGGTGTAAAAGGACCTGCCATGACGTCATTTAGTCATGTGACGGGTCACGCGACCGCCGACGTCAGCGGTTGCGTGACCCGTCACATGACTAAATGACGTCATGGCAGGTCCTTTTAGACCAGGGGTCTCAAACACGCGGCCCGCAGGCCGCATGCGGCCCCTGAGGCTGCTTTATGCGGCCCGCAGGCACAGACCCCTTGACGATCCCGACCTGGTCCAGGAGGAGCCGCCGACAGCAGCGCTGAATTGCCACACAGAGACTGTTTCCCAGCACTGCATTTCCAATGCCAGCCGCTGGCCAATCAGAGGCCAGCAGCTGATATCTGCGTGTCGGCGCAGCGAGTATGACGTCATTGCCATATGCAGATGTCAGCTGCTGGCCTCTGATTGGCCGGCGGCTGGCATTGGAAATGCAGTGCTGGGAGACGGTCTCTGTGCGGCAATGCAGCGCTGCTGTCGGCGGCTCCTCCTGGACCAGGTCGGGATCGTCAAGGGGTCGGACTCTGTGGTGCCTGCGGGCCACATCTGCAGGAAGGACGCCGAGGGAACGGAGGACAGGTGAGAATCATCTTTTTTTTTTTCTATTTTTATGTGTGTGAAGAACAGCACAGGGGGCACAGAGCCACAACATGGGGACCGGGATGGGGCACAGAGCCACAAGAGGGGACCTGGATGGGGCACATAGCCACAGGATGGGGACCTGGATGGGGCACAGAGCCTCAAGATGTGGACCTGGATGGGGCACATAGCCTCAAGATGTGGACCTGGATGGGGCACATAGCCACAAGATGGGGACCAGAGCCACAACATGGGGACCTGGATGGGGCACATAGCCACAAGATGGGGACCTGGATGGGGCACATAGCCACAAGATGGGGACCTGGATGGGGCACATAGCCACAAGATGTGGACCTGGATGGGGCACATAGCCACAAGATGGGGACCTGGATGGGGCACATAGCCACAAGATGGGGACCAGAGCCACAACATGGGGACCTGGATGGGGCACATAGCCACAAGATGGGGACCAGAGCCACAAGATGGGGACCTGGATGGGGCACATAGCCACAAGATGGGGACCTGGATGGGGCACATAGCCACAAGATGGGGACCTGGATGGGGCACATAGCCACAAGATGGGGACCTGGATGGGGAACATTGCCACAGGATGGGGACCTGGATGGGGCACATAGCCCCAAGATGGGGACCTGGATGAGGCACATTAGTGCAAGATGGGCGCCAGGATGGGGAACGTTGCCACAGGATGGGGACCTGGATGGGGCACATAGCCACAAGATGGGGACCTGGATGGGGCACAGAGCCACAAGATGGGGACCTGGATGGGGCACAGAGCCACAAGATGGGGACCTGGATGGGGCACAGAGCCACAAGATGGGGACCTGGATGGGGCACAGAGCCACAAGATGGGGACCAGAGCCACAAGATGGGGACCTGGATGGGGAACATTGCCACAGGATGGGGACCTGGATGGGGCACATAGCCCCAAGATGGGGACCTGGATGAGGCACATTAGTACAAGATGGGCGCCAGGATGTGGAACGTTGCCACAGGATGGGGACCTGGATGGGGCACATAGCCACAGGATGGGGACCTGGATGGGGCACATTAGTACAAGATGGGGACTTGGATGGGGAACATTACTACAAGATGTTTTCCATTATTACTATATGATGCTAATTGTAAGACAATATTACTGTATGTGGCCAATTGGGGGAAATAAAATTGTAAAAAAAATAAAATAAAGCATGAAAAAATATTGGGCACTAAAAATGCTGTTTTATATGTAAACTAAAGTAAACACAAAAAAGTGCACGTTTATTATCGCCACATCCATAACGACCCAAGCCATAAAAAAATAAACACGGCAAAAATGTTCAAAAGGTGTATACAAAAAAAATGGTATCACTAAAAATGTCACATTGAACAAAGAATGCGGCCCCCCAAATTCAAATTTTTTCCATGTGCGGCCCATATACCCAGCCGAGTTTGAGACCCCTGTTTTAGACCATCGCGAGCTGCCAGGAAGCCAAGACGGATCGCTGAGCAGACTGGGGGCCATCAGAAGGTAAGTATAATGTATTTTTTGTATTCTAATTTTTTTTTTTTTACAGGTACTATGGTACCTGGGTCTGAAGGAGAGTCTCCTCTTCTCCAGACCCGGGTACCATCCGCACATTGAATCGCTTAATATCCGCTTGTGCACATGCAGTGATGCGGATATTAAGCGATTCAATGCAAGTCAATGGCGGTGAAAACGCCGCAATTCCGCGAAATAATTGGTAGTGCTGCGGATTTTTCCGCAATGATAATCCGCAGCGGAAACTTCCGCAGCATGTGCACAGCACATGCAGATTATCATTGGAGAACATGGCAGGCCTTCTACCATGCGTTTTTTAAGCATTTCTGCAGCGGAATTGCCACTGCAGAAACGCTTAAAAAAGCATCGTGGGCACACAGCCTTAAAGTTTAACACGTGAGTTAAACTTTATGTCCAATGGAAATAAAATCTTCACAATGATCGTAGATCCTGATGTGCCATGTGTATCATGCAGCCCTTTCCTTCAAAACAGGTTATCTTGTACCTGTCTTACACAGCACAAAAACACTTGAATCAGAGCCAACTAAGTTCTTTTCCTCTTTAGACACCAAGGTAGCTTACACTACCCTCTTTTGCTATACTATTTGATTTATTCTATCTACTTTCTGTCTATCTGTTCCTGGCGCTGAAATCAGCAGGGAGGAAGTAAAGAGCTACTGTAAGTCAAATAGTTTCCTACTTTACCTCATATTAAAATTGATGCAGTTTTAGCCTGCAAATAAATTAAGCCAATACACTTATTTTCATTTTAGATTCAAAACTTATAAACTGAGGTGCATATTTTAAAAAAGTTTTAAGTAGATTGCTGGAGGTTTGTTTTTATGTAGAAAAAAATACTCTAAATGTATTAAATAATGGTCTTCTATTTTTCCACAAAATGTATCCCTCTTTGGTCATAGTATCTTAATATTTCTTGGTTAAGCTTTCAATTATACAAATGTGCCCACTGTTTTTCATAATGTTGTTTTAAAGACTAATTTTTTTTTTAAACATTGATTTTCCTAATTTTGCTAGCAGTTTTATGTCATACACAAAGTAAAATGCTGCTGTAAAAAAAAACACACTTTAAATATGATCATCCTTTAAAACATCGTAAATTACTCAAATTCAATATATTTTATTCTCTGTAAAGAAATGAGTACAACTTTAAGCTCACAATTAGAGGACACTGTACAAGAACCATATTACTTGTCTATGATAGTTGAAGTGCTGATTAATTTTAGTGCTATACCCTAATCACACACCATAAACTAAACATAATGCACCTATTACACTGTATCTAAAGGTAGCGTCATCTTACATGTATGGATAAGTTTACCAAGTTTATTGGACAATTTTGTTTTAAATAATTCTTTTCCAAGTTTATATTTTCTTTAGTTTAATAATAGCATGGCTTGATGTCCATAGAAACATGACATGCTAGCAAATAGTTACAGCGCCTTTTGCACTTTAGCTCTTTGACTTGCTCCATACTTATTTGCTAGCATTAAAGTATATATAATGTATAATTACATTTTACGTTTGACACAGCCATTATGACGTTCAACCAACACAGCCATTTCTCCACAGTGATTGGAAGTGAAAAATAACACACAGCTATGAAACAAATTGTCCTTCCGAGATCTGCTGGCAATTCTGATGGAGCAACACAGCTCCGTCATAACCAGTACCACCAATTTACTTCCCACCACACTAAGGGTTCTACTCAAATAGCTCACCATTTTATAACTGAGATAAAACAAATCTACATAAGTTGAGTAAGTTTCTAAATATTGTAGGTAGTATTACTTATTAGATACAGATCTTGTGTTGCAGCCTGTATTAGAGTGCAGAGCTGCATTCATTATTCTGAATTCTATTATTCTCAAAGCTCTTAGCTTTCCCTGCTGGCTCATTGTCTACAGAAATCTTCAACTAGAAATTTATATATTGAGAAGTGTATAGTAATAAACCATTCCTCTGCATTATAGGAGCTCAGCTAAGCAGTAAAGATTAGTCAAACATCAAAATTGCTGATTGTTTCCATTGAGGCCACGTTCACACGTTCGGTATTTGGTCAGTATTTTATATCAGTACTTATCCAAAACTAGGAGTGGGTGAAAAATGCAGAAGTGGTGACGTGTTTCTATTATACTTTTCCTTTCACTGTTCTAATTCTGATTTCCAAATACTGATGTAAAATACTGACTAAATACTGAACGTGTAAATGTGGCCTTACGGAAAGTGGCTCTTGGACATATTACAGGTGTAACTTGGGATTAGAGATGAGCGAACCCGAACTTAAAAGTTCGGGGTTCGTACCGGTGCTAATTGCCGAACACAGATTTCTCCTGGAAGTCCATTGCAATGTTCACAGTTCCGGGAAAGTCCGAGAGGAGAGAGAGAATTTTTCAGATCAAAAGTTTGGGTCCCCATTGTTTTCAATGAGGTTCGGGTTCTAGTTCAAATTCGGGTACAGTTCTGGTACCCGAACCAAACTTTGCAATAAAGTTTGGGTCAGATACCAGAACCCGAACTTCCACGGGTCCACTCATCCCTACTAGGGACCTGTAAAATGTAAGTAATACGGTGTATTAATAATGCTGCTATATTTTATAGATATTTTATTTATTTATAAGATGTGACTGGTGCTCGCATGTGAACATACACTTTAAATGGACAGTTTTAACGCCTGTGGCTTGTTTAATGTGCAGGTAAGAGATTGCTGTAGGTGAGATTATAGGGAGTCTGGAATAGATGTCTCTGGTGATTATAGTGACTTGGTCCAACATTATCTCTGTCACATTAGATGCATTGTAACGCATCCATCAATCCTATTATACATGTCCTTTGCTTATAATTCTTTTAGGGCTGTTTTCTCGTCGGGATTCTGCGTTTTACTATAGAAGGTCAACAATGTTCATGACAAAACACTATTTTTATGTACATCTCCAGATAACTGGGCTTTTAAAGGTACTTGACAGTCATCCCCTGGATTTGTAGGGCCAAACAGCACAGGCTACATCATGTGGCAAATTACAGTCTAATAGCATGCACATCAATATGATGGCTATTTTTGACAAAAGTTCTCCACAATAATTGTGTCCTTCAGTCTTATTCCTTAGTAATAAATCTGCCAGTAGTCAGTCTTCTGTATCAGTGTATGTTCTTTAGGTTGGTCTTCCAGGTTAGATATCACTAGATTTATACATATCTGATAGAAGCCGTGTGATAGGAACATTGCCAATAGTTTTCTTAAAAAAAACTTCCTCTATCGTGGATGGGCTTATGGACCGTAAAGCTGGTAGGAGCAGGAGAAGTTTCCCGAACCGGCAGGGCTGTGTAGGATACCTGGGAAACACAATGCAAAGAGTACAAAAGCTGTTTAACTAGGGGATAAATATATATAATAGATTAACTTTACATGATTTTTTTTAAATAAAAAATATGTATGTACATTATTACTGAACATATTATTTTATCTTGAAGAGGATCTTTTCGCATAAGTCAAAATACAATGATTTCAGATATATACATTTAGTCTGGAGTCACACTAGCGTATAAAAAATCTGTCCGATGTTGATCCAGAAAAGTAGGGTGAGTGTCATGCTAGTACAATGCGATTTTTCTCAACTAGCATCCGTATCACATCCTGTAATTCTCTATGTAATTTAAAGCTAGTTTACAAACTAATAAAGCAATCTTATATACAGATATAGATAGATAGATAGATAGATAGATAGATAGATGACATGGGGTCCCCCCTATTTTAAATAACCATCAAAGGCTAAGCAGACAGTTGTGGGCTGATCTTAATAGGCTGGGAAGGGGCTATGGATATTGGCCCCCTCCCAGACTAATAACACCCGCCCTCAGCCTCCCCAGAAATGGCGCATCCATTAGATGTGCCAATTCTGGCGCTTAGCCTCGCCTCTTCCCGATTTCCCTGTGGTGCGTTGGCAATCGGGGTAATGGTTTTGGGGTTGATGTCAGCTGTGTAATGTCCACTGACCGCAAGCCCAGTGGTTAGTAAGAGAGGTTGTCTATCAGACATCCCCATTACTAACCCCATAGTCAAAAGAAAAAAACACACACAGAAAAGTTCTTTAAGGCTATGTGCCCACGATGCAGAAATGCTGCATATTTTTAACGCTTCTCACTGGCAGGAAAAACGCATGCGTTTTTTACATGCGTTTTTCCTGCCAGGTAGAAGCGTTTGTCAAGCGTCTTTGCATTCATTTCTGCATGCGGGTTATCAAGCGCTTTTCCAAGCGATTTTAGCATCACTTGGAAAAGTGCTTGACAACTTGTTCACACTATATAAATCCATGCAATGGATTTATAGTAGTGTGACCAAGTTAGTTAAAAAAAAAGAATAAGAATGGTAAAAAATAAAAAAAAAAAGATTATACTCTCCTTCCAATGTCCTCACGGTGTTTTATCCGCTCCATCCGGTCTCTTGCAATGCTCGCGCTGTTGTGAAGGACCTGCGGTGACGTCATTGAGTTATGTGATGGGTCACATGACTCAATGACGTCATGGCAGGTCCTTCACAAAACCGCGACCCATACAGCAGACCAGACGGAGGGGAGAAAACACCGGGAGGACATCAGAAGGTAAGTATAATCTTTATTTTTTATTTTAAATTCTTTTTTTTACAGTTTCTATGGTACCCGGGTCTGGAGGAGAGTCTCCTCTCCTCCAGACCTGGGTACCATCCGCACATAGAAACGCATATCATCCGTGTGTACAAATGTACTGAGACGGATAATATGCGTTTCAATGCAAGTCAATGGCGGCGATTACGCTGCGTGTCCACAAAATTAATGTACATGCTGCGGATTTTTGAGTGCAGCATAAACGCTGCGGAAAAATCCGCAGCATGAGCACTGATATTGCGGCTTGTCATTGGGGACCATGGGGGGCGGATTACCAAGCGTTTCCCAACGTCAACAGCTGTGACGTCCCTCCTCAGACCACGGAGTCGATTAAGCCGCCGTGTGTTCGTGGTCAAAACTGGCGAGGCCCCTAGTCACACCCCTCCATGCACTCCTCTGTTCGTGGCCCAGTGGGACCACTAACCACGCTCACGCCAGTCAGTCCAGGCGTGAGCATAACACATACCCGGATTGGGGGATGAGGTGGGCCACACATACCAGGATTGGGGATGAGGTGGCTATGCATACCAGGATTGGGGGATGAGGGGTGCCATACATACCAGGATTGGGGGGATGAGGGGTGCCATATGTACCAGAATTGGGGAAATATACCAGTAGCTGTTGCATTTCCCTAGGCTTATACTCGAGTCAATACATTTTCCCAGTATTTTGTGGTAAAATTAGGGGCCTCAGTTTATACTCGGGTCGGCTTATTTAAAATATACGGTATTTTAAAATCAGTGAGTACAAGGTGCCCATAATACTGCAGGACTGTAGGGTGCATTATACTATATGGGGGCTGCATTTTACCCTATGGGGTGTGTAATATACTGTATGGAGAACTATGGGGATTGCATTATATTCTATGGAGGACAATGGGAAGTTCATTATACTGTATGGAGGATTATGGGGGGCGCAATATACTATATGGAGGATTATGGGGGGTGCATTTTACTATATGGAGGATTATGGGGGGCGCATTATACTATATGGAGGATTAGGGATGGCGTATTATATTATATGGAAGGCTATGTGGGGCCATTATAATATTTTGAGGGCTACGTGGGGGGCCATTATACTGTATGAAAGCAATCATACGGTGTGAAGGTTTGTGTGGGGTCCATCATACTGTTTGGAAGGCTGTGCAGGGGCCATTATACTGTTTGGAGGGCTAGTGAAGGCCATTATACTGTATGTAGGTCCATTATACCGTATGGAGAGCTATGTGGGAGTCACAGTTGGGGGATGATACTGTATTGTGGTCACCATACTTTGCCTTGGGAGTTGAGGTGGGGTAGAGTAGGGTCATTATTCAGCGCATGTGGAGGAATGCACTATGAGGGTATCACACTTTTGTTTGCATAATACTTTATGGGGGCAATGAAAGAGGAATCTAGGACTTCAGCCGGAGGAAAATTACTAAGTAAAGGCAGGAAAGTTGTGAGATCTGCTCTTCTGTGACACAGAAAAATATTTATTTATTTTTTGTGGTGGGGGGGGGCAATTAGAGCTTCTGCTATGGGGCCCCATGATTTCTATGTACGCCCCTGCTTGTACTATATACTTCCGTATTCTATTGCAATATATAGTGATATTAACAATCTTGTATGAAGCTCAAGTAGTGGCTGGGCTTTATAGAAGTACAAAGAGCCAGCGATGAGGGCTTTCAGCAGGCCCACAACTGCCATGGTAACCCATCAGCCATCAAAGTGATGAACCCCTTCAGGGTTGCATCACTTAAAAAAAGCATTCCCATCAAAGTTTTTATCCTGTTAATATATTGCAATCATCTTATTATATAGCACTGTGTACTTACAATTGCTCATTTTGTCTTTCTACCCAGCTAATTCTTCTCTTTTCCAGCACGTAATTAAAATCTGACTAGTTGAATCCTTCTCTGCTCTATGTAGAAAAAGGAAGTCTCTTTCCCCTGCATGAGTCATCCCCCTGTTCAACTTTTGACCCAGCTGCTCTGCTCCTCCCCTCTGCCAGGGACCGTTGCAGTAACTTATCACTCATGCAGGAAAAAGAGATTTCCTGTCTCTACATAGAGCTTAAAAGAATTCAGCTAGTCAATTTTTCAATCATGTGATGTCATAGACCTAATGAAAAAGTGGAGAATTAACTGGGTAGAAGGGCAGAATAAGCAATTGTAAGTACACAGTGCTATATAATATGATGAGTGCAATATATTAAAAGGCTAAAAATGTTGATGGGAGGAGTGCTTCTTTAAATGCCATGTCAGAGACTGACAGCAGCATTTAAGCAGTTAAACAACACTAATTGGACCTAAGTCCAATCACTGCTGTTAGAGTGACAGCTGGCACCGGCTGTATACAGTGTGACTCAGCGTCTGTACATATATATGATGAATGGTGGGAAGGGGTTAAAGAACGGTAATTAAGAATAAACCTTAAATGTCTAATAAAAAAAATGTACTAAATCAAGTTTTTTCTTAAATGTATTTTTTAAAATATTTTCTTTTTTTTAATAATACTATTATCATAAAAAATAAATAAATCTTGCAATTTTCACACCGGCCACTGAGCCTAATTTTAGATTTATATTGTGTTTCCTGTTCTTTACAAGAGACTACTATCATGATAGACAGGATTGCAATGAAAGGTAACACCTCTATGTACATTACATAACATAGGATCCACTCTGCACAATAGGTGATGACACAGCTCACCTCCTCCCCCTCCCTTCACAATGACCTTTGCTCTGATCAGAATATGACTAGGAAACTCTTCTGTAGAAGTCATTGAATCAGTCAGTCAGTCTATTGTTGACATGCTGATGTCCATGTGGCCAATGATAAAAAGAAGTATGAGTCCAATATTAAGTCTAGTGACAAGTGTGAAAATTGCAATATTTCTGTTTGCTTACTTTTTTTAAGTGATGTGAAAAAAATGTAAAAAATATCAAAATTAAAAACCAAAATAGATTTAACAAAAAAACTGTTTTTTTATGTCATTTTTGGATGACCCATTTCCTTCAAGGTAATAATAATGTTTTGCAATTTTTCACATACTTTCTTTTGTAATTGATCAAAGTTTTTTTAAGATCTTATTGTTGTCCGACCTCTTTTTGAAACTGGCCTCATTACAAGGAAGCCTTGATACACTTAACAAGCAAAATAAAACATTTTATAGGAAAGTGTTATTGTCATAAAATCTTACATGCGTTTCGATAGCAGCTAAATGTTTAACATTATGAAGAAACATGAATTAGAAATGAATAAGCGCAGAATGTTGAGCGTATTTACAGTACATATGTGATAAAATGGTGTCGCATAGTAAGCATTTATTTTAAAGGGATTGTCTACTACTGGACATGCTGTAATTGAACGTGTCCGCTCTGATGGAATAGTGAAGGCTGCAGCCAATTAATGGCCACTGATTGACTGCAGCTGTCTTGAGATACATCAATGTCATGTGACTGCTTGGAAGCACAGTGCCAACATTGCTGGAATGCCATCGGTCGGGGAGGAAGGCAAGTCTTTTTTTTTTATATTTTACTATGGACAATTTTGCATTTCAGCAGGGGTTGTCCAGTAGTGCACAACCTCTTTTTAAGCTTGAAGGTTACTTAGTCACCTGGTATGTATGTAACTGTTGAGAGTGAGCTGAGCTTCGTCTTGCAAGGCTGCAATGGCTGCTGCATTCCTGAAACTTCTCAGTTCAGAGCCGCTGTGTGTAGGTACTGAAAGAATAACAGCTTATAAATATACAGTAACACAACAGGCAAACCAATAGGCAGAAATTATAGCAAAATGGCAATTAGTATTCTCCATACTATTTTGTTAATATACCAATTTATTTACGATCAAGGTCATGACACCACTGTATTAAATGAACTACTGTGCATCTTATCAAAGTGTTTTCTCATTCATCGGGTGATTGGCATCATGTTTATACAGGCTGATAATCAAAAACGAACGCTCATTTGCTGAATATAATAAGCTTGTGAAAAAAGACCCCTAAAGGGATTGTCCACCCCTGGTTAAATCTTTGGCAAGCACTGTATCGCGCTGCAGCTTGCTGAATCATAGTGGCATGCATTGCACACACTGTTAGGATTTGCCAGTTTCAGAGGTGATCACGTAACTGGATGTATGCGATTTGTAGACTTGGGGTCACTTGCCAACAAGTGTGTCAGCCACATCGCTCAATGTTCTATTGAGAGACGTGTCTGAAACTCTAGTTAGCTTGTGACTGTAAGTCTGCAAATTGCATACTTACGGTCAAGTGGTGACCTCTGCATTCGGCAAGTGGAGCCGAATCCTAACGTTGTGTGCATAATACACCATTAGGATTTGGCAAAGCAATGCAGGATTTCACCAGGTGTTGACAAACCCTTTAAGGCTGATATTTGGCAAATGAGCATTCATAAGAAGGGTCATTTCAGATTATAAGCCTCTATAAACATGCTGCCGGTCATCTGGTGGACGAGAAGATACTCTTTGATAACGTCCATAGGCGCTCATTTCATACAATATGTCGTCATGACTTTGATAGTAAATCATGATGTTAAAGTTGTTGTCCACTATTCGAGCTACTCCTTCTCAATCCCTATGTCTCCCTCTTGTAAAATAATAACACTTAGGCCACGGCCCCACTATCAGTATTTGGTCAGTATTCGGTCAGTATTTTTTCTCAGGAGTTGGAGCCAAAACCAGGTGAGGAACAATCAGAGAAAAGGTATAATAGAAACAAGTCACCAATTCTGCATTTATCACCCACTCCTGGTTTTGGCTCCCACTCCTGAGAAAAAATACTGACCGAATACTGATAGTGGGGCCGTGGTCTTATAGAAACAAGTCACCAATTCTGCATTTATCACCCACTCCTGGGTTTGGCTCCTACTCCTGATAAAAAATACTGACCGAACACTGATAGTGGAGCCGTGGCCTTATACTCACCTGGTGCCGGTGCCATTCCAGCTGTGTCGCCACTGACTCTCCTATTGAAATGTCATGCGATCCCTGCAGCCAATCAGAGCTGGCTTCATACTCCCCACCTTCAGACGAATCACATATATCCAGAAGAAGAGAGAGAGCAGCAGCTTTCTGCTATCACGCGATCCCCAGGAGAGCCAGTGCCGACACTGCTGGAACGGTAACGGCACTTGAGGTGGGTATAGGTGTTATTATTTTTCTAGAGGAAAACAGAGATTGAGAAGGGGTTGTCTGAGTAGTGGGCAACCTCTTTAAGATATCATCTGGGGTGGAAACCCCTTTAGGTTATGCATGGGCAAAGGTGTAACTTGAAACTCCTGGACCCTGATGCAAAATCTATATTTCGGTATCTCAACAATCACATGCCTTATGTATGCATGTGTCTTCTTTCACATAGAAAAGTGGCCTTTGGTTCTCCAGGGTCTAGATGTGAATGCAACCTTTACATCACCTATTGTTATGGCATTGAGGTAGATATTAAGATATATAGTTTTATACTTAAAATTGCTTTATAACAAAATCTAAGAAACAATTACATTTATAGCTTAGAAATTGCACACTATAAGTAAGAGATATTTGCACACAGCTTAGTTTGGATTAAAATCACCAGTAAAGTTACACAATATATTAAATATATTTATTTTTTGCTAATACTAAAATGGTTGGGTATAGAAAAATTCATTTTGATTCATTTACTTTTAATTAGACGTAATGTTAAAAATGTACAATTGTATTAAAAAATGCACATTTTCCATTTATTTAGATATGTGATCTAGTCATAAGCCATTAGTAACGTACCAGCCTTAAAAGTGACAATGCATTTGAGACAGGCAAACTCGGTTGCGTCTAGTCGAAGCTGCCGAAATCTCGCCACGACTTCCTGCAACGCCTGGATTTCAGCTATGATTTTATTCAGCTTCTGAGAATCAGTGTTATCGTTGTTCATTCCTGAAATCAAAACAGATCTAAATGTATAGTTTTCATACCTTTCATTTCTAATCCCCTGCAAATCTCTTCCACTTAGCATGTATCTGACAGCCTGGTATAAACTATTTCCACGTCGATTTTTATGAAAATGATAATAAAGTACTCCTTTGGATGATGATAACAAACACAGTGATTAGCATTTCAATGATGAAACAAGCAGTTATGAATACAACAAGACAACATTATTTGCATTTAAATATAGATTTATAAATGACAGGTAGGGTCTATTGTTCACATGGGATTTGTTATTCTTCACATGTTGTTCATATTCCCAGCAATGTATTTTAATGTTAATTTCTACAACAAAGTCATTAAATTGAGCCGTCCTTACCAGATACAGCCAGTAGCGTGGTAGCATCCACCGGGATGGCCCATTGTGCAATTCCCAGAACAAATAGCTCTCTCCACGCATCTTCCAGGAGCATCAGCTGCCAACAATATATGAATGATAGGTTTACAAGTACATCAGCCATGTATACTGCTCTTATTTCAGGTGCCCTTTGCTTGCTCTTTAGAACTCTTTATTACTGAATATTTTGCCTCAATTATGCTTCGTTAATGATTTTGAAGATCAGACAAGACTGTATCTATAATACTCCTCATCCATGCAAACTGAATTGTCTCTAAAGTACAAAATGTCTCATTTAAGGGAACAAATATTTAAGGAGAAAGAACAGCATAATCTATAGAAAGCTGATATAGGCTAAATAATATGTCGACTAATGAAATGTTAAAAGGGGGGATTTGGGAAGCTTCATATTAGAATATTTAGGCAATGTTCACATGCAGCATTTTTTTCTGCAGCCAAAAATGCTTTATTTGCAGTAAAAACACTGCATTCAAAACGGCTGTTTTTCAGTATTTTTACTGCGTTTTTGATACCTTTTTTTGCAACTTTTTTGGGGGTGTGGATTACATGTGTGCTCTGTCTACAGTACTTGTTTAATAAAATTATTTTTATTCACTAAAAACTGCACAAAATGTTTGTTTAGTTTTTTTTCCCACTTTCTATGGGTGAAAAAAAAGCTGCAAAAACTCTGGAAGAATTGACCTGCTGCAGGTTTAAAAAAATGCTGCAGTTCTCACAAAAAAAAAAGCGTGTGCATGAGATTTCTGAGTGATGGCACTGGGAAAAGCAGCTTTTAATTTGCATAAAAATGCAGCAAAAAACGCTGCATGTGAACATAGCCTTAGGATATACAAAGTCAAAATCAACAATGTTCAATTGTGGCTGAACATTAAAGGGAACCTGTCATGGAAAAACGCTATTAACCTGTAGATATGGGGTTAATCTGCAGGTTAATAGCGTTCCGAACCTGCCCAGCGCTGGCACCTAGACCTTCACAATAGAGAGAGAAAATTAACTTTATTCCCCCAGCAACATTCAGATTTCAGTCATGGGGGCGGATTCAGTCACCACTCTATGTATAGAGAATGGCGGCTGTAACCGAGCCCCCGGCACTGACTGACAGCTAGCTCAGTGTTATGGTCAGCTGTCAGTCAGTGGTCGGGGCGTGGTTACTGCCACTGCTCACTATACACAGAGTGGTGACTGAAACTGTGCCGATGCCAACCCCTTGAGTGAAACCCAAATGCTGCAGGGGGGAATAAACTTAATTTCTTCCCAGCAGCGGGGATCTACATGCGAGTATAGGGCAGGTTCAGAACACTATTAAACTGCAGATTAACCCCATGACTGCAGGTTGTTCATGTGATAGGTTCCCTTTAATGAAAAAAAAAGTCAATAAAAGTAAAATGTTGACCGTAGATATATAAAAGTGAATTTGATAATGTGCTAATGGATGATGATTTAGTTCCCAAAACTGTCACTAGGTGTTCTGCTGCCTATTAAAATCCAATCCACATTTCTTGATTGCACCATGAATTAAATTTTTTTTTCATTGAAACCAGCAACAAAACATAGAGAGATGGACGGCCTTAGAGCAAAGACACATTAACTAACCCCGACGTTTTTTGCATGATTTTTATTTACATTTGAAAATGTCATACTTTTTTTCACTACTGTAGATTTAGTGTTTTATTTTCCTTCAGTCAAAATCCATGGTATAGAAATAAATATAAAAAAGCGCATAAGAAGTGCGGCTCAGACATGGCGATGAGAATCATAATTTCTGTGTCATGTTACAATATATGATAAATTACTGTATATGCCGGGTTAATTAGATTGTTTACAGTACACTATCTTTATATTAGGTTTCAGCATACAAACAAGCTTCCTTTATCTAATTCTAGTTTAAAATGTAGCGTAATCTGAGTAAATTATAATTTAAAAGAAGTATATTAAAAATAAAGTAAAAAACAATAAAGAAAAAATGCAAACAAAAGAGAAGTATGTTTTACTTAGCACTTACCTGATCTTGTAAGGACAAAGTGGAGAATGCGGGTACGCTCTTCGCCCATTTAATGCTCATAAAAAGAAGCCGTGCTGCAGATTCACATACTGATTCCGTCGCCACCTCATAGAGGTAGAGGGGAGCGCCGTTCACTTCATGGGGATACTAGAAAAAGTTACTTCATTAGTTTAGTTTTAGGTAATTTATTGTGCTTGATTTCATTGAACATAAGTATTACTATATTAGTAATGTATATAATGCATAACAAACTGAATGAGATGTGATTTATTATTAGATTCAAATATTGCTTACTTTGTATTTTTATTATTATCATCTCTTTCAGTGAAACATTTTTTTTCTCTTGGTGCCATCATCCTCTATTAAAAGTGATCGTGCTGAATCTACAATAATCCATGCAGATTCATTGCGGTTTTTGTCTTTGGTTGCTAGGCCACCCCAACTGATTTATACTCATTAGTAGGTTTGAAGGACTCATTTATGAATACTTACAATGGGGAATTTGAGTTTCCATCAGAGTTTCCCTTTAAGTTTACATTATATCAATTAGTACTCTCAAAGGGCTTGTAGACTCCCCATGAGTTCAATAAAAGTGCGGGATCTCATCATTTTCAGGATCACTGTGACTGGATATCTATTGACAATTCTTTTATGTTTTCATATCTTAAAGGGGCTGTCCACTACTAGACAACTACTGCTTAATCACATAAGATAAAAACAATCAATACTGATTTACTGTAGTGGCGCCATTCCTGCATTGCCAGCGCTGCTATTCTCGGCTGGTCACGGGACATTGTAATGTCACATGACTGCTGCAGCCAATTAGCAGCATCACTGATCAACCAAAGCCCTTCAGGATTCTGTCAAAGCAACATCTACTCTAACAGAACAGTGGCCAATCAGTTTTTACTGCATTCCTTGTGCGGTAAAAATGACCTAGCGGTAAGATTCTTCAGGTCAGTATGATGCGGCAATACCGAAATGTTTTTTTTTTTTATTATTTCTTAATTGTTAGCTAAGGAAAAGGAGTGATTACATTTTCTCTAATTTTTTTTAAGGATTTTTTTTATTTGACATTGAATTTTTTACTCCAGGAAAGGGACTGCCTTGAACTTGCGATCCATACTGTAGATCGTACTATACTCTATATTCCCATATACACTTCAGTACTCCACAGGAGTACCAATGGGTCCTTCAACAGGGCCCTGGCTGCTATGGCAACACATTGGTACCCTGCGATTATGTCTTGAGGGGGTGCCTGAACAGACACCCAGGTGAAATTGCACCACTTAAATGACAATTTCAGAGATTTACATTGGCATTCAAAGTGTTAAACAGCTGTGAAAGGATCTAGCTCTGGTCGCTGTTAGAGGCAGATACCGGCTGTATTCCACAGTCAGCACCTGCCTCTGTGTGAAGTGGATTGAGGTCTTGAGTCCGTTCCAAGCATTGATACCTGCTGCATGACATAATGGTATATCATGTAGCGGGAAGGGTTAATGAAGACTATTTGCATATTTCCTTTATTTCATATTTTAGATGCAATAGAATAAATGGTTGACAGGAGTACTTCACCTTTAAGAGTTGCCAATTTAAAACCTAAATTGCTTTAGATTTTTTTTTGTATATTTTATATCATTTATGCTCATTCACACATTGCAGTTTTGATCATTTAGTGCCAAAGGCAAGAGTGGAGCCTGAAGGGTGGAAAAGTTTCAGTCGAAGCCAATAACTTTTTCAAAGATTCTGGCAAAAATAAAACTGCATGCAAAAAGTGAATAAAAAAGCAAAGTGTAAACTGGGTCAAAACTAAACTGTTTTCATGACTTTAAAGTCAATGCCCACAGAATGGATGTACAAGCCAAGTACAGGCGCTTCGTGCATCATGGTGTGACCAAATAGTTCAGTGCACTTTCCCACATACTTGTTTTCCGTCTATCTTCATACTTCTCTGGCTCTATAAAGCCAGGGCTTTCAATCCAAGAAAAAGAAGGGTGGAGATAGAGGGAAAACAAGTAGATGGGAAGGTGCACCTAAATGTTTGGCCACACCAATGGTACACTGAGCACCTGTACTTTAAAGGGAATGTCAGCACAGTGTTAAATGCACGCCACCTAAATTCACATAGGGGCGAGACCAATTACATGAATTTGTTGGTTTCCTGGGGGAACCGTTACTCAGGGCGACCATAGGCTGCAGCTTCTCTCAGGCACACGATAGATTCAGTTGCTGACCAGACACATCTGACAAGATTCTTCATAAACGGTAGAACAGTAACATTTAATGAGTGCAATGCAAATGTCTCTTTGAGCAACAGGCTCCAGTAATAACAGTACAGTCTTCTTTGCAGCACAGCAGTACACAGTCTATTATCCGGCAGCAAAGTGCAGCACAGTTTTAATGCATACACAACCACAAGCTTTTCCTTCACAAGGACTCAATAGTACACAGCATTCTTTATCCTGCATGTAGATGGGGGGGGGGGTGTGATGAGGGAGATGATCTCTATTACAGGCTTCCTTCCAGTCCTTATCTTCCTGGCCGATAATACTCCACACTGTTAGCTCAGAGAGTCTAACTGACCTTTGTTTAGCTTCTTTCATGACCTGAATTCTGTTCCCTTGCCTTCTGTGAGATACAGATCATAAGCCACATTTCTCTTCGGCTCCGGCCAGACTGTAAACAACTTCCCCACAATTCCCCTGGAGCTCTGTTAAAACACTCCCCTTCTCCTGTGTTTGTGTTACTTCTAATAGTTGCTGAATGCTTTTAAAGCAACAGCACTACTTCTGCATGTCACACTCTGCAACAGCACTACTTCTGCATGTCACAACAGAATGACTGTTCCAACCTAGTACAGGTGCTCGGTTCTTCATGACGGGGTCAATCAATTAAATACACCTTGCCACCTGCTTGGTTTCCATCTATATCTGCCCTTTTTTTTAGCTCTATGAAACCAGAGCTGTCAATCAAAGAAGAGAAGGTGGAGATTGAGGGAAAACAGGAAAGTGCATTTAAATGATTGGCACCCTCCGAGAAGCGCTGAGTGGAGGCACTTAGTTTGAACAGTCGTCCTGTGCTGACAGTCCCTTTAAGGTGGCTGTTGCCACTGATACAAAAGATGGATGCTGTCAGTTGATCTGAATAAGCAGAGAAAAAGCCATTACTAAAGTCACAGTTTAGCAGTTACATACTGCACAATGATAAGTCTTGATAAATGAAAATACACGCAATTAAAAGGTATGGGGAATTCACCACAAAAGGATTTTTTAAGTTAGTTTGGCTTAAGGCTGTGCTTTTGATATTTTCGCCAAATTTTTTTTAAGCAACAGTTGTGTGCAACAAAATTAACGACTTAGTAAAAACCTTGATAAATTCCTTACATAAAGTAATAAAATAAAGCCTGAAAGCAGTATGATCATCATATGGCAACAGTACAATAAAATGGCAGCTGTTTAGGATATTCGCGAACAGAAATTTCTCATTAAAGTGGTTATCCAGGACTTTGCTTATTTCTCCCTATGGGGTAAAGGAATTAAAGGCAGGTAGTTGCTAAGTACCTTCCTGTTCAGCCCTGCGCAGATCTCTGCCAGCTTAGAGGTAATGGACTGCTCCTGCCGACGACTCTATGACTTCCGGAGACGTCATGTCGACCGAGCAGCTGCTTCTCTTCCTCTCTGCTCTGTTGTCAGAGTGTTGCTGCTGATGTCATACTGATTGACTGCTGACACCATTCTGCCTAACTGTGTGGAGCCAGCTGTCAATCAGCATTATGTCCGCAGTGAAGTCTTGTCAACAGAGTAACCCGAAAAAGGAAGAGCTACTTTGTTGACGTGAGTTCAAATGAAGCAGCAAAATCATTGGCAGGAGCGGTCCGTGACTGCTCTGAGCTGGCAAAGATAGGTGCTGGGCAGACAGGCAGTTAGCAACTACCTGCCTGTAAGTTCTTAGTCCCATAGGGAAAAATAAGCAAAGTCCTGGATAACTCCTTTAATCAGGGGCATAATGACCGCGGTTGCAGAGATTGTGACCGCGACCGGGCCCGTGAAAGTGAGGGGCCCGCCGACGCCCGCACAAACTTCAACAGGATGTGCGTCTTTAGACGTACATTCAGCTGAAGTGAATGGCGGTGCACAGACCCATCTGTCCGTGTGCGGCGATACACGCTGACGGCTAATCAGAGGCCAGCAGCTGACGTCGGATTGCACGTGACTGGGGCCGCATGGCAGTGACGTCATGCACTCCCGTCGCTTGCACACTGAAATCAGCTGCTGGCTTCAGAAGTGCGGTGCCGGCGCCATTCCAGTGGTGTCGGCGCTCGCATTCCCGGGGCTCATGTGAGGTTCTTACATCACGTGAGCTCTGCACCCAATCAGCATTGGTGTCACTGTCCCCACCTTTGGACTTTTAAGTAATCAAGAGAAAGTGAGCGGCCAGCCGCAGTTCTCACTTCTTGTTGATTACTTATATTTCCGAAGGCGGGGACAGTGACGCCAATGCTGATTTGGCGCAGAGCTCACATGACGTAACAACCTCACATGAGCCCCAGGAACACGAGTGCTGACACCGTGCCAGCACTGGAGTTGAGTATAGGTGTTTTTATTTTAACGGGGGCAAACATTCAAAGTGAGAAGGGGTTGTCCTAGTAGTGAACAACCCATTTAAACATTGGACAAAACGTTTTTAAAGTGCAGAATAAAAATATATAGTGATATAAAAAAAAAATTCCAGAAAGAATATCCAACAATTTACACTATAGGGAAACATAAAAGCTTGGAACCTCTCACTAAATACAATCTGGCAATGATCCATGATAGAAAGCTTCTAAAGCTTACCTTTGGGGTTGGTTGTGCTAATCCAATTAAGGTCTGTCTCTCAGGGGTGGTCGACACAGCCGCTAACTCTAGGTTGTGAGGCTCGAGTTGACTAACAGTGGTGAAAAAGGTAGGTGTCGGCAAAGCTGCTGATGAAAAGTGAGGAGTGGTTCCATTGACATCCTTATGTCCTCTGAAATACAGAGCCACTTGCTTTCGTATGGTGGATGTTCTTGGTCCTCTTTCATGTTGAACAGCTGAAATCAATCCAGTAATCATCTTAGTACTAATCAAACTCATTTGGTAAATTGATGCAAGAGCAGGCTCTTAGATACTTCAGTTCATTAAAAGGTTAAAATCATGAAAATCTTCCCTCATACTGTGTCCTTGAGAGAACATTTCTTCCTTATGATTTCCTTTTTTCTAAATAACGGTATTAATCTATATTTTACCAGAGCTATGTCAATCATTTTAATGTAGGCTTCTGTTCTTAAGCATAATGCTTTTGATTTTGCTTATGTAAAAAGATACCAGTGACTGTTTCGCTGATTGCTACGAAAATCTTATAATTGGATTTTTTTTTTCTTTTTGTAATATGAGCGACAATAGATGATTGTATATTTAGGGCAGAAATGATCACGTTTCCTATTAATGGGAAGCAGACATTTAGTGAGTATTTTAATTACCATCTTTATTCATGTTGACTTCCAAACACTTCTTGAGGCGGCATGCTCGACATTGATTTCTATGTGTCTTGTCCACTGGACACCCACCCTGTAGAGGAAAAAAAAAGCATTATGTTGTGTACTGTGAAAGTCTATAACTTTCTACCAAGGTAAGTTATTTTTTTTTAACAAATGAAGATGTTAAGTTTTTTTTTCTCTAGCAAAACATGGGGAGACATCTGGCAAAGAATAGAACTATTGGAAAATAAGTTATCCTGTTGTTCAGGAAATAGTCCCGTTATTTTTGTTAACAGGTTGTAACATGCTTAACCACTTCACACTGCAGTCAATTTCCCTTTTTTCATTTTTTCCTCCCCTTCTTCAAAGACTCATAACTTTTTTATTTTTTGTCCATATAGCCATATGATGGCTTGTTTTTTGCAGGACAAGTTGGACTTTTGAATGACACCATTCATTTTATCATGTAATGTATTAGAAAGTGGGGAAAAAAATCCCAAGTGCATTAAAAATGGAAAAAAATGCAATTTCACAATTGTTTTTTTGGGGTTTTTATTTACCATGTCTACTATATACCTGGCAATATGATTTTCCAGATCAGTACGATTACTCAGATACCAAACATGTATAGTTTTCTTTTTATTTAAGTAGTGAAAAAAAATCGGAAATGTAAAAAAAAAACTAAAATTTTACTTGTGTCGCCATTTTCCGAGACCTGTAACATTCTCAATTTTCGAGATATGGGCCTGTGTGAGGGCTTATTTTTTGCGCCCTGAACTGACGTCTTTATTGATACTATATGTACATATGAAGTTTTGATTGCCTCTTACTGCACTTAATTGCACTGTAGCAACTGCCAAAAAACACAATTCTGGCGTTTTGATTTTTATTCTTGCTATGTCATTTATCCATTGGATTAATTTATTTTATATTTCAATAGGTCAGACATTTTTACGAATGCAGCGATACCAAACATGTGCATTTTTTTTTTTTTGTAATGGGGCGAAAGGGGGGAGATTTGAACTTTAGAGGCAGATGATGGCTGATTAAATCAGCCATCATCAGCTGGGAAAGATGCGGGTTCTTTGTGCGAGCCTGCATCAAAATCAGGGACATGACATATGACGTAAATGCACGTCATATGTCTTGAAGAGGTTAAAACTCATTGGGAGTCCCTACTCAATAATTGTGTTGCAAATTTACATTTTTTTTTATTTCTTTTGTATTCTTGGCAGTTAAGCAAGAAAAAGTGTCTACTACTGTAAAAGCAATAATCCCTTTTTCTCTGAAATTTTCCAAATCTAAAAGGGTAAAGATCTACTGACATATTTATTTTAAAGATGATTAAATTGATTCTATGTGAATCAAATTTGTGTTGAAATTGTGGAAATTCGTTACACCCAGCAAATTCAAACAAATTGCAGTTTGCTTCACACAAAATGACAATAAATGCCCTCTGCCATTTTACACATTGCAGAAGATAGTATCAGCAAAGGAAGGCCGGCATGACCTTGAGCGGGGCTAGTAAGTCTTCCCCATATTGCTTTGCAGCTATCACATCAGATGTTATAGTACAGCCAATTAGGAAAGGCTATCATAGCATGTATAAAAGCAAAGGCATGGAATGCAGCAGCCATTTTAGTATGAATCTGGATTGTGCTAGGATATTACAGCTCAGCATTATGGTAGGGAGAGAAAGCCATAAAATAAGACACATTCTACGGATAGTGTGTGACAGCACATCAGTGAAAAACAGTTTTCATTAGTTTTCCCATAGCCATATATTTTGAGATCACTGTGGCATTATTAAGGCTGTATTTAGATTAAAAGGGGGTTTGATACAGTCCTAGGAGACCTCAGAGTGTCATACACATCTCTTAATGTCAATTGTATTACTTGTAATTCACAGCCAATCAATTTTTCATTAATTAAATATTTTGGGAAAAATGTGGCAAAGAATTTAAAAAGATTCATTAAACTTGCATGAAAAAAACACTTAAAAAATGATAAAAAGATTAAGCGTATGCACTGCAATGCTAGTATTTAGACCTTATTTTAATAGTAATTTGTTGCAGAAACCATTTCAAAATAATAAAAAAAAAATAGGGAGCCAATTGTATTTGTTTTTATTTCTGCACCTTTAATTTTTCTAATTAGACATAGTTTAATATTCTGCAAATATTTCTATAAATATATATTTCAGGTAAAAGAACCCTCTATTAATTCTCTCACAAGATTTTTGTTATAATATATCTTCTCTTTCAAATATTAAATTATATTTTACTAATATAACCAAGTAGAAAATTCAGTATACAACTTCAGTAATTTATACAAGTCATGTTACAGCGAATATAAAGAAGACAATGGCATTTAATGTCAACATAGTAGTATTAAAACAACAAGAGGAAAAAAAAGTAAATAAAAAAAATAAGGTGGGGAAGACGTAAGTGGGGGAAGGGAATGAAGGGGCACATGGAAAATTAAAAAGAAAACAAAAAAAGAATATCAAAGTTGATACAGATATGCTGTATTAAGTTATGTACTGTAACTAGCCAAAGAACAGACTAGCACTTCACAGTTGAGAACGAGCGTATGTTATCCACGAGTCCCAGATTTTGAAAAATTTAGCTTGAGTGTCATTGATGACAATTGTAAGTTGCTCATTAAGTTATCTATACAGGTTATAAATTCCAGGAATTGGATGTGTGTTTGTTGAGAAGTCTACATTGAGACCAAGTGAACTTGGATGATTTGTGATTCAAAAAAGCTTCGACAGATTGGGCCACATTGTATACTCAGGATGAGAAGCGAGACACCCATGGGCAGGTCCACGATGGGAAACAATTGGCTAGATAACCATGGACCATGTGTGCTACTAGGACATGAGAACTTTGTATGCAGATTCCATCGCATCGAAGCTTATTGAGAAGGCAGAAATAGCGTAGCATGCATTATTCCCGGAAGCTCCGCCATAGGTATTCACAAAGTCAGCCTCACTTATCCATACATGTGTATGGTATGATGAGAAACGCTATTCAACAGTGAGTAGACAAATGGAAATTAGACCTCTTGAGTGTGGAAATGTATGGCAAATACGTTCAAGTGATGTAAAAGTACATAGAGGGTTGAAACCAGACAGATAGCTCAGCAACCAATGTTTTATTTGTCAATATATAAGATATTGTGAAGAGAGAATTGAGTATTTCTCTCTCAGAACATCAAAAGAGACAAGGAGAACTGATACATTTTCTCAAAACCTCTCAACTGTCACCACTAGAAGGAAGAATATTCTTCTTCACAGAGTGTGAAGGCCCTATTATGCCATAAAGATTGAAGGGAAAGGTGAGGAGATACAAGTTTAGCCAATACTTTAACTGCATCCCAAATATTAAGGGAGTGGAGTATCACAGTGCTCAATGCAGAAGGTCTGAACATGGGGAATTCATAATAGGGAATTAATAGGCAGAGGGGAAATGTTAGGAATCTCCAGAAAGACCCACAGGGGCATTTAAGCTGCAGGATGTAGTGTAGAAAGTTGGGCTATGGCAGTTGCCTGATAGGTGATCATTTAAGGGAAGTCAGGGTGTGGAGGGTGATATGGAGGCATCGAAACTTTCACATGTTGTGGTGGGATGCTTTTGCAGCAGAAACAAAAAGTATATGGTGACAGAAATGGGCAAGATACATAAAAGGTAGTTATGGTTTGGGAGAGCTGTCATTTTAACATCACTGATTTTGCCTAGCCAAGAAGTGGTTAATGGGGACCAACTGAACACAAGGTTGGAAATGGAGTGAACTCACAGTGGGTAGTTAGCTGTACAAAGGTTCTTATACAAGGGGGTGATACAAACCCCTAAGTAGTCAAGATGGGTGGTAGACCACTTAAAGAGATAGAAGACATGTCATGCTCGGGTATGTAAACATTGAAGGTATATGATTTTGAATTATTAATAGTCAAGCCACAGACATTGACAAAAGCTGTTAAAATAGAAAGCAGGTTGGGGACAGTGGTAAGGGGCTGTATAAGGGTTAGCAAAATGTCGTCAGCGAATCAACGTTATTTATAGGACACACCAGCTACCTCAATTCCCCTGACGTGCAAACAGGCTTTTATGGGTGCTAGGAGTGGTTCAATGGAGAGCACAAATAGAAGGGGAGAATAGGGGCAGCCCTGCCACATTAATCTCTCTTATGGGGAATGGTACACATTTATATCCTGCGTACTGCACTGGGGTTAATATAGAGAGCAGAGACCCAATTCAGAAAAGTACATGCAATCCCACGATAATGAATCAAAAGCTTTAGAAGTATAGAGAGAGAAAGCCATGTGGACAACTGTACGGATATTAACTCTTTCGCGACTGATGACATATATATGTCATCAGTCGTGTCCCTGCCTTTGATGTGGGCTCCAGCGCTGAGCCCGCATCTTTCTCTGCACTTGATAGCTGATTTGATGCCTCTAACATCCGTGGCTGTTAACAAGTTCAATCACTGACAGCAGCATTTAACACGTGCTGACCTGAAGCGCGTCACAAGTCCCGTCCATCGGCACTCCTTTCACATGATCGCGGGGTGCCAATGGGTTATCATGACAGCTGGGAATCTACAGAAGACCTCCGTGCCTGTCACTGTGAATCTTCTGTGAACGCCGACTCGTGGTTGGCGTTCATAGGAGATCATGATTTTTGCTATATATAGAGGGCTGAAGCCCTGCTATGTATGGCACAGGAGATTGGATGATCCCTGCTTCAAGTCTCCTAAGGGGTCTAATAAATAAAGTAAAAAAAAAGTTTTTTAAAAATATAAAAAAAACACAAAAGTTCAAATCACCCATTTATCCCATTAAAAATAAAACTATTTAAAAAAAATACACATATTTGGTATCACTGCGTTCAGAAATGTCCGATCTATTAAAATATACAGTAAATTAATTCCATCAGTAAACGGAATAACGAAAAGAGAAATCAAAACACCAGAATTAATTTTTTTTGGTCGCAGCAACATTGCAATAAAATGCAATTACAGACGATCAAAACATTGTATCTACCCCAAAGTGGTATCAATAAAAAAACATTAACTCAAGCCGCAAAAAATAAGCCCTCACCTAGCACCAGATCATGAAAAATGAGAACGTTATGGGTCTCGGAAAATGGCAACAAACGCAAAAAAACAAATTTCAGAATTTTTTTTCACCACTTAAATAAAAAATAAACTATACATATTTGGCATCTGCGTACTCATACTGACCTGGGAAATTATATTGCTAGGTCAGTTTTACCATATAGTGAATATGATAAATAAAAAAACAAAAAAACAATTGTGGAATTGCACTTTTTTGCGCAAGTTCACCGTACTTGGAATTTATTTCCCATTTTCCAGTACACAATATGGTAAATCAATGGTGTCATTCAAAAGTACAACTGGTCCCTCAAAAATACAGCCCTCATACTGCCAAATTAAAGGAAAAGTAAAAAAGTTATGATTCTTGGAAGAAGGAGAGGAAAAAACTAAAAATGGAAAATCGCCCGGGGGTGAAGGGGTGAATGCTAGCCTAGCATTGCAGGATGAATCCCATTTGATCTCTTTGTATTAGATAGTTAAGAATGAATTCAGTCTAATGGCTAGAAGCTTAAAATTAATATTCACTAGTGAAATAAGTTGGAATTTGTTATATCTAGATTGCATTGTTTAGGCTTTGGCACCATGACTATTTTAGCTAGTGTAGAGGTTGAGTGCAGAGTGAAATCAGACTTAAGGATATTAAAAAGAGAGACAAGATATGGACCAGAAAGTTTAGCAATTTTATTTTATTTTTTACAAAAGAGCGCTGAGAAATCATCAGGGCCTGGGGATGTGTAAGGTTATAGGGATTTAATAGCTACTTGGAATACCAATAAAGTTATGTCTGCCTCCATAAGATTTCCATAAGCAGCTGTCCTCTCACAGTGCTTCAGATTCCATCTCACAGGCAGACACTGTGGGAGGGAGGGGCAGTACAACAGAGCTGACAGCACTATGACAGTACAACTGCTACTATAAATGTGTTTGTAATGAGACAAAGTTGAGCTCTGCTGTACTGTGCTATCTCTAGGGCAGAGGTCCCCAACCGCCGGTCCGCGGACCAGGACCGGGCCGTTGGGGTTTTTCAGCCGGTCCGCGGCGCCGCTGACAGTTGTAGAGGATCAGCAGGGAGAAAGCCAGCATGTGATCAGTAGCCTATAAGAAAAGAGGAGGAGGGACTGGCAGTGAATAGATAATTAGCCATGCGGCCCTACTGGCAGAATGTGCTCAGGCAGGAGCAGGGACAAGCAGGTCATGTGTGTCCAGCGCTCCTTCCCCTCCTGCTAGCTGCGAGTTGGAGGGGGAGGGGCTCTGGATGCTAATGGGCAGCTAGATATGACGCCAGGTGTCCCACCCTTATGACTCCTGTAGCTGTGTTCTGGTGTCGTGCGGCCCAGCAGCAGATTTTCTGGTTAAAGTGAAAAAAGCAAATAACAGTGAAAATTCATAGCAGCAGTGGCTGTGTCCAGTAGCAGCAGTAGTGGTCATCATCATCAGATGGGACCTAGATGGGATCGTCTTGTTGCAGGAAAACAAGCCCAGTGCTCCCACTGATCCAGGAAAACAAGCCTGGTGCTCCCACTCATTCTGAACCTATGGTAAGTTGAATCACATTCTCATTATAAATGTCATAATTATATGATAAGTATGCACTAAGCTCCACCCCTCCACAACCCCACCCACATATGACCAAAGCCCCGCCCCCACCGGGCCATTGAAAACTGGTCTTGCTTAAAGCCGGTCCCTGGTGCAAAAAAGTTTGCTGACCACTGCTCTAGGGGACTGTGTTAGTTCTGATGTAACTGCAGAGCTGTGCATGATTATGAAAGTAAAGTGTCAGTCGTTACTTGGTTCACACGTATAAGTCCCTTTTTATTTAAAATCAGCTCTGGAGGCAGATTCTTATGGAGATTTGTATCCGGCCCATAGATCTTAACAGCTCATTTTCAAATTAAGAAAAATGTGAATTTCTGTGTAAGACATCAGATAGTAGATAGCAAGGTATCATTTGTTTTAAACTTTCTAGGACCTGCATTCCCATATAGATGGCTTTGAGGGTTGATCCTACTTACCGATTTTCTAAGGTGCCATGTGAAAGATTGAGTAGCTGGGATTATGGCTGCTATGTGGCTATGGTCTGACCAAGGGATAGTTAGGATGTTAGCTGACTTCATTTGTAGAAAAAGATGAACTGAGGTGAATGCGTGATCTATCCGACTGAAAGAGGAATCGGGATTGGAATAAACAGTGAAGTCTTTTTTTGATATGATGCAGTTCTCTCCAACAGTTGGAAAGGTTGAATGACTTTATTGAGGAGAAAATAAGTGAGAGATGAATGACTGAATGAGAGCAAGTGTGTGCACATAGCATGTTTTAGATGCCGGTGTATTGGCATTGTTTTTGAAGCCAAAGGTGCTTCAGAAAAATGCTGGCAGTGCTTTCCCTAAAACGTCTTCTTTTTTGCATATTGCTTTTGCTGCTTTTTTTAAAATATTATTTCACATTTAAGATAGTGGCGGCTTCCAAGGGGTAGCTGGCAGAAGAATGGACTAGTCACTTCTTTTAGCTGCTTCACAACTTTCGAAGCCTGAAGCAATTAAAAGAAGTTACAAAAGACGGAACATATGCACAGCAAGTCTTTCTGACATTGCTGTGGATATGTTCATTCTTTTTGCCTTTTTTAAATGCTTTTCCAGGTGGGTACCAGGTGTAATGTATCTGAAAAATACATCATGTGCACATACCTAAAGGGTGATGAAGTAGTTCTATCTATAGTAGGGCCTAAACTAAGTATGAGTATGCAGCTAATAGTAGGAATCCTCTTTGCTGCAAGCAATTGACTTTGAGAAGATAAGAGAAAAAATAAGTTTGGTATTAGTTGGGAGCATAGTATGAGGCTATTATCAATTCAACATCAAACAACGTTCCCTGTAGGAGGAGATAACTGACCATCGGGTGCACTATTTCCAGTGTCCAAGTAAAGGTTAGATACTTCTTAAAGGCTATGTAGACTGCTTTTCTCAGTTAAGTTTGCCCAGTAGATTAAAGGGAACTTAAAAATCTGGGACTCCTGCGGTTTTGCAGTAAGCTAAATCACTGAATATTATGACAAATCAAATGAAAAGTTGAGGACAGGGATTTGGAAGGCATTTAGGGAGATAACGAAACAAATACTAAGAAGAGCCTATGTCTGAGTGAGGTAAGATTTGCAACGAAGCACACAGAAGCATACACAACTTTTCAGATGCGCTGAATTCATTAAGAGGTCTGCACCTTTTAATGAATCCGGCATGTCTGACTCCAGCACACCCCCTCATCAAGACCGGCATAGACAACGACAGTCATCATGAATTGTGGCTATGGTGTCCCTCAATCTTTTTGAAAATAGCAGAGGGCTCTGATTATAGAACATCTTCTCTAGCTTCGTTATTAAGCGTTCATGGGTTTAATATCTCATATAGTCCATTAACAAGAGTAGCACTGTTTATGTAAAAAAATAAATAAATAAATAACCAGTTCTGGACCAGGCCATTTTTTCCCATTCCTGACCAGACACATTTTAAGGTTATTTGTTCATACAGTTTTAAGAGCTCTAAAAAAAATTCTTGTTGACATGTCGACATGGGCAGGGAAAAAAACTCCCTTTTGTTAAACTATTTGTTATTATTATTATTTATTATTATAGCGCTTTATTATTTCATGGCGCTTTACATGTGAAAAAGGAGGTATACATAGCAAAAACACTTACAATAATCTTGAACAAAACAAGTGAGCGACTGGTACAGGAGGAGAGAGGACCCTGCCCGCGAGGGCTCACAATTTGCAAGGGATGTTCATGTTGTTCATTTGTTTCACACATTACGCCCCCATAAGGTCATTAAAGACCTTTTGGGGGGCATTTCAACATTTAGATGATATTTTAATATTGCGATTTCTCCTGTAACTGGGGCTGGTATATTAGACCCAGTTACAGAGCAAATTCAGCCTCCTGCTTGAACTGCAGAACCAATTTGGGTATGGTATCAGTGCTTCCTATACTGTATACATAGCACTTGTTCAATGCTTTATTTATAGCGATCAGGAAAACAAAGATGGTAATAATTAGGGATGAGCGAATGTACTTGGTGATACATGGATATCACTTGGGTATCTGGGTGCTTGGATATGCTCGGCACTTGGTGAGCTTTGGCTGGTGCTCGGATTTGAAGCTCGAATCCCTGCACTGCATGTTTGATGCCTGTTACACAGCCAATAAACATGTGGGGATTGCGTGCCAGTGACTGTAATGTCGTAGCCTTCTTGGTAGTGGCATTACTATGTTTGGCTGGCCGCATAGCGTCATCAGAGGTTATGAAAGAACAGGCGCCGCCACGCTCGGCACACTGACGCTATTACACAGCTCAGGGACAGTTCTTATTTCTTATTGAAAGGAGAGAGTGGTTGTCCAGGCCTGTGTGCACAGTTTAATGAATCAGAGTCCTCTATTGTTGATACTGGTGCTGATGCTGAACCATCATATTAACAGTACTTGTAAGGGCTAAACCTGTGCTTTGCTGTTTGTATCAGATACATTCTGCATTTAGCCTAGGGAGGGACAGTTGCTGGAGTAGGGAGAATGGCTGAATACAGTAACTAGGCAGGGCTTAGGGCTTTGCAGTCTGTTGCTAAATATATAGCTGCAGCAGTTGACCGCATTCTTTTTTTTGAAGGGGTGAAAAAATTGACTATATTGTCATCCATACAGTTTAACATGCTTAGTGTTACATTATGGTGGTATATAACACTCGAAAAAAAGTTCAACATTTTTTCTGTATTCAATTAGTCATCCATAGAATATTACGTTTTTTGTGTTACATTTCAGTGGTATATAACACTCCAAAAAAAGTTTTAAAAAAATTCTGGGTGCAATTTGTCATCCATAGAGTATTATGTGCTTTGTGTTACATTTCAGTGGTATATAACTTTCCAAAAAAGTGTTAACATTTTTTTTATGGATTGAATTTGTCATCCATAGAGTATTACGTGACTTGTGTAATATTACGCTGGTATATAACACTCCAAAAAAGCGTTCAAAAGTTTTTCTGAATTCAATTATTCGTACATACAGTATAACGTGCTTTGTTTTACATTGCGGTGGTACATAACACTCCCAAAAAGCATTAAAGAAAAAAATTCTGGATTAAATTAGTCATCCATAGAGTATTACGTGCTTTGTGTTACATTTTGGTGGTATATAAAACTCCCCAAAAAAAGTTCACATTTTTTTCTGGATTGAATTTGTCATCCATGCAGTTTTACGTGCTTTGTGTTACATTACGGTAGTATTATACTCCAAAAAAACGCTTTGCCTGCTGCAGGTGACCAATTTTTTATTAAAAATAAACTTGGTTTCAACAGACCTAGCAATTGGAAAATGCATCAGGTGTGTGGTATGGGATGGGGAAGTGGAAGTGCTGATGATGGTGCACGTAGATGCTGAGGACATGAGGCAGGTGCGACTACACCTGTTGCTGGAGAACAAGAAACACGCCCATCCACGACAACATAGGTTCCTGTTCCACTTTTCACAAACCTGGGTAGATAAAACTGGGATAGAAAAAAGAGAGAGAGCGCTACCTAAGGGTAGTAAATAAGATAAAAATTAGATATTTAAGTCTTGTATGTGCTCACCTGAGCCGGTTGTGCAGGTTAGGCGCAACTCTAGTTTAAATTTTATGAAAGTGGGGGTCTCCATTGACATACACTTGACAAAGGCTCTTGTAGCAGAAAAATGTTGTGCGAATATCTAAAATTTTAATGTCATACAGCAATGATTTCTGTGACTGCAAATTTTAATAAATTAATTATTTTAAACTCTGCAGTTAATCTATTGGCACGGACAACGATAAACCCAACAAACTTTCTTACCATGATGGGAACTTCATCTTCCAATGGGAGCACCTCCGGGTAAATTTCTTGCATATGTCCCACTTTGCAGGGAGACACGGTACACCACTTCTGAAGCCACACTAGTGTGAACAGGTGATTGGTTGGAAAGCAGATAATGCTTCCAGCATGCTTGGCAGCACCAACCAGTCTTCCACACGGTCCAGTCTTACCAGCCAACAGTCTGGATCACTTAATCCTGACCCTGATCCTCCTTCCTCCCACCATGTTGAGTCCCAGGAGACTAGTGATCCCACACTAGGACAATCCGAGGAGCTCTTTACAACATCATGTCTTGATTGTGGCCTCTCACCCTGCATGGTCCAAGAGGGACAGGAAGAGATGCTCTTTATTGATGTACAAAAATTCGAGCAGCCAGTCACAAGAAGGTGATGGTGAGGAACGGCAAATTTTGTCTAACGAGGAAGATGAGGATGAGACACAGTTGCCGATAAGTCAGGTTGTTGTTTAGTCACCAAGTCAGTAGGACCAGGGTGCAGCGGTGGAACACGAGGTTGTGGATGACAAAGTCACCGACCCAACCTGGGAAACTGGCATGCAGAGCAAGGCCAGCAGCACTGAGGGTGAGGGATTGGAAGCACCGAAAAAGGTGGGAAGAGGCAGTGGGTTGACTAAAGGGAGAAGGCGGGCAACTGACAAAAAATGGTTATTTGCAACCTCTGCCATGCCAAGATCAGCAGGGGCCTGACCACTAAGAGCCTATCCACCACCAGCAGGAACATGTCATCTAAGCACCCGACTCAGTGGGCCGAACACCTGGGTCCACGATTGGCGCCAGCGGGTGACACCACTACCTCTTCCCCTGTGCTAGGTGCTTCCCAATCCCCTGTCCATGACACTGGCACAGATGCCTCCCACTCTGCACCTGCCCTTACACATTCTTAGGCACAATCATCAGGCACTGACAAAAACTTGTTCCAGCACAGCGTTCAGCTGTCCCTACTTCAGGCTTCGGAACAAAAAAGAAAGTTCCTATCCACCCACCCACTGGCCTAAATGCTGAACGGGCACATTTCCAGGCTGCTTGCCATGGAAATGTTGCAGTTTAGGCTTCTGGATATGGAGGATTTCTGCTGATTCATGGCGGAGCCGTCCCTCCGTACTTGGTCCCCAGCCGCCACTTTTTCTCCTAGTGTGTTGTTCCCGCTTTGTACCAGCACTTGTCCAGGAACATCACCCATGCACTTACCAATGCCGTTACTGGGATTGTACACTTAACGACCGACACATGGACAAGAACTGGTGGCCAGGGATGCTACATTTCTCTGACGGCACACTAGGTGAACATTGTGGAGGCTGGGGCCGAGTCCCACCCTGGTATGGCGCATGTCCTACCGACGCTGAGGATTGCTGGTCCTACTTTTATCAGGGTTTCTTCCACCTCCTACACCAGTTCATGCACCCCTCCATCTCTGATTTGTTATCTCAGAGCACGTCATCCACATCAGCTGGAAGCTGGAATTTCTGCAGCACTGCCTCATTAAAGCAGCAACAGGCTCTACTGAAACAAATTTGTCTAGGAGACAAACCACACACTGCGGCAGAGTTATTCAAAGGAATAACAGACCAGACAGATCTGTGGCTCTCGCCATTGAACCTCCAACCAAGCATGGTCGTGTGTGATAATGGCCATAACCTGGTGGTGGGTGTGAAGCTTGGCAAGCCATGCTTGGCTCACATGTTCAACTTTGTGGTTCAGCAGTACCTGAAAACCTACCCAGATTTGCCAGTGCTTCTGGTCAAGGTACGCCACGTCAGTGCCCATTTCCGCAAGTCGTTTGCAGCTGCCGCCGCTCTGGCGGTGCTGCAGCAACGGATGCAAGTGCCAGCTCACCAACTGGTGTGTGACATCACCACACGCTGGAACTCCACACTGCACATGCTGGCAAGGCTTTGTGAGCAGCAGAGGCAAATTGTCGAATACCAGCTCCAACAAGCCCATCGGTATTCTGGGCTGCCTCCACACATAAGGCTTATGAAGAGAAATACCCATTAAAATATAACCTTTAATAGATCATTTCATTAAAAATAGTCCAGGAAACAGAAATTAGAAAAAAGACAATCAACCCACATAGGGAAGATGCAAACAATGTGGCTATTAGTGGATAAATGATTTTATGCCACATGAATAGATGATAAATATAGTTATTATCTCACTCACCCTATTAATATCCTAAAATGTGCCCCCTCCTTGCAGCGGAGGTTGGCACCCTAGCTTCAACGCAAAAAGGCGCACCTGTTCACCGATGGCTAACCCTGATAAATACTATTATTTCCTGGCCTATAACCACTTTTCTATAAGCAAACAATTAATGTTAAAGTAAGCTAATTCCAAATTAGGGATAATACCCCGCCGGAGAGGTAATAAACCATGGAGCCAGATGAAACTAGGGATTAGATAGACTTTAACACACTGATAGATACACTCATAGATACATTCCACGGGTGAGATAGTCATAGATAATGCCTATTCATGTTCCATAAACAAGACATAAAATCAAACTAACACTCGTGACGGGGCTTAGAAAAACATTGTCAATTAGCTTAAGCCTCAGTAAAGTGAAATAGCCTCTAAATACAATGGCACAACAATTGGTAGACAACAATAGATAATAAGTTTTATGCCCAAAAGACAAATAATAATAACAGTAATAGATAAACTTGTTTTCTTTCTCACCCTGTAAAGTCCCTAATAGGTGTCCCAGCCTTGCCGCGGAGGTTGACACCCTTACTTGAACGCAATATGGCACCCCAGCTCAACGACAGCTCCCCCTGATACATCCTATTATTTACTATACTTTTAATTAAAATAGTAATGGAAGCTACGGATCTTAGATACCCATCACAGATGGATATCACTCAAAATAGATTATGAGAAACGCTGCTGTAGATGCTGCAGCTCGATAATATTACAGCTCACACAGGATACATCAAGTGTAACACCCCTCAAAAATAAATGTCAATCAAAGCAGATTATGATAAGCACTGCTGTGGATGCTGCAGCTAAATAAGATACAGTTCACACAGGATACATCAAGTGTAACACCCCTGAAAGGTAGATATCAATCAAAACAGACTGTGATAAGCACCACTGTAGATACTGCAGCTAGATAGGATGCAGCTCACACAAAGTACATCAAGTGTAACACCCTCAGGGCAAGCAAGACATTGATAAGATAACATAGGACACAGAGATCAAGTAGGACATAGGGTGATTTCATGATGGAAGTAATGATAAACTATCCATTTAAATGCAATATAAAAACATAAACTCGAAAATACATTCAACACATAGCAGGGCATCAGATTAAGATTCACTTATCTGTAGCCTCTGTCATGCAATCAGCCTCGACGATTTTCCCCTCCGTCATATAGTTCCTCAGGAAGCTTCTGGAACAAGCAGTGTCAGGATTTTGACGTCTGTGATATGCTGTGGCCTGGTTGCAGGCCTAGGAGTATGGTGTTACTGACCATTTAAATATCCCACGCAGAGATATTTGGGGGAATGAATAAAGAAATGGAGAGAATAGTCTACCGTTCTAAATACAGCGCATGTCTGATTCTGATACTGCGCATGCGTCATGTTCCCTTCCTAGTCGCGTCACCCTGTGACGCAGGCGGTGCAAGCTCTCACCGTCTGTGAAGAGACTGAGCAAGCGCGAATGGTATTATGATGGATCGCGCCCATTGCGTCACCCATGCCACGAGCAGCACACACACCTACTACTTTTAGAATGGTGAGCCTATGCCTGCATTAGCGATATCAGCAAGCATATGCAATGGGGGCAATACAGCAATCAGTCTGTCCATCCTATATGAGTACAATCCCCCAAATGCAAAATACAGATAACCATGCCATTTAAAGATATACAGTGGGTACGGAAAGTATTCAGAACAACTCTGTGACCATTCTTGACTGGCCCAGCCAGAGCCCTGACCTAAACCCAATTGAGCATCTCTGGAGAGACCTGAAAATGTCTGTCCACCAACGTTTACCATCCAACCTCACGGAACTGGAGAGGATCTACAAGGAAGATGGGCAGAGGGTCCCCAAATCCAGGTATGAGAAACTTGTATCATTCCCAAGAAGACTCATGGCTGTACTAGCTCAAAAGGGTGCTTCTGCTCAATACTGAGCAAAGGGTCTGAATACTTATGACCATGTGATATTTCAGTTTTTCTTTTTAATAAATTTGCAAAAATTTCTACATTTGTTTTTTTTCAGTGAAGATGGGGTGCAGAGTGTACTTTAATGAGAAAAAAAAGTGAACTTTTTAGAATTTACCAAATGGCTGCAATGAAACAAAGAATGAAAAATTTAAAGGGGTCTGAATACTTTCCATACCCACTGTGTATGTATATATATATATATATATATATATATATATATATATATACCAGTATACCATATCATGTCTCAATTGATCAATAATATAATCATGTTAAATATATGAGATTAACACCCTGAGGTATATATATTTTTTCTATTTTTCTTTTAATTTCATAAATGGGGAATTGATCCAAAGGTAATAAGGACACAGTGGAAGAGAGGGTAAGAAATAGAGAAATGGATATGACTATAATAGAAGACAGTTATTCTGTCAGCCAATTATGAAGAATCTCATTCTCCCCCCCCCCTCAAATTATGGGTTCCAATTTTACTTCTGATATTTTATAACACATTCAGACCATAAACCATAAATTCCATTTAAATGGATAAATCAAAATCTTATGAAGACCACACCGATAACTGTAAATGGGGTATCTGAATATTTGCATAGTCTGTCTCAAAACTGCAGTATTTATCACAGTCTGTTTTGATTGATATCTACCTTTCAGGGGTGTTACACTTGATGTATCCTGTGTGAACTGTATCTTATTTAGCTGCAGCATCCACAGCAGTGCTTATCATAATCTGCTTTTATTGACATCTATTTTTGAGGGGTGTTACACTTGATGTATCCTGTGTGAGCTGTAATATTATCGAGCTGCAGCATCTTCAGTAGCGTTTATTATAATCTGTTTTGAGTGACATCTATCTTTGATGGGTATCTAAGATCCGTAGCTTCCACTAGTATTTTAATTAAAAAGTATAGTAAATAATAGGATCTATCAGGGGGAGCCAACATTGAGCGGGGGCGCCATATTGCGTTCAAGTAAGGGTGCCAACCTTCATGGCAAGGCAGGGACACCTATTAGGAACTTTATAGGGTGAGAAAGAAAACAGATTTATCTATTACTGTTATTATTATTTGTCTTTTGGACATAAAACTTTATCCATTGTTGTTTTGGCATTGTATTTAGAGGCTATTTCATTAGACTGAGGCTTAAGCTAATTGACAATGTTTTCCTAAGCCCCATCGCGAGTATTAGTTTAATTTTATGTCGTGTTTATGGAACATGAATAGGCATTATCCATGACTATCTCACCCGTGGAATGTATCTATGAGTGTATCTAGGATTGTGTTAAAGTCTATCTAATCCCTAGTTTCATCTGGCTCCATGGTTTATTACCTCCCTGGTGGGGTATTATCCACAATTTGGCTTTAGCTTACTTTAAAGTCAGTTGTTTGTCTGCTTATAGAAAAGTGGTTATAGACCAGGAAATAATAGTATTTATTAGGGTTAGCCGTTGGTGAGCGAGGGCGCCATTTTGAATTCAAGCTAGGGTGCCAAACTCCGCAGAGAGGAAGGGGCACATTTTAGGTTATTAATAGGATGAGTGAAATAAATAACTATATTTATCATCTATTCATATGGCATAAAATCATTTATCCACTAATAGCCATATTGTTTGCATCTTCCCTGTGGGTTGATTGTCTTTTTTCTAATTTATGTTTCTTGGACTATTTTTAATGAAATGATCTATTAAAGATTATATTTTAACAGGTATTTCTCTTGATAAGCCTTATTTATTAACCTGACACATCCGTCTGTCTCCACACATAACAACTGAAGAGTGGGCATTGATGTCTGACATTTGTGTGGTTCTCCAAGACTTTGAGAACTCCACAAAGATGGTGAGCAGCGATAATGTCATAATCAGCTCAACGATCCCGCTTCTGTGCCTACTTAAACAGTCGCTGCTCACAAATAAAACTGAAGCTTTTCGTGCTGACCAGGTGAAGATGGAGGAAGACATGAGACAGGGAGATACTATTCAGCCTAGCCTCATCTCATCTACTCACCGCGGAGTTTGAGGAGGAACAGGAGGCTAGTACCAACACAAGCTTTGTCCCGTCTCTCCTACATGGATGGGCTAAGGAGGGGATGGAGGAGGGAATGGAGAGTAGTCATCATGGTGGAGACAGGGAAGTGTTGGCTGTAGAGAGCTTGGCACATACGGCTGACTTTATGTACCGGTTCCTTTCCTGTGACCCTCGCTTTACAATAATCTTGGCCAAAAAAGAGTACTGGTTGTTCACCCTGCTAGACCCATGCTACAAGAATTTTGTATCTCTCCTTCCTGAGGTGTAGAGGTCTGCTAAAATTGTGCTATACCAGAAGGCTATTGTGGAAAATATGTTGAAAAAATTCCCATCAGGTAACTCTAGTGGCAGGGAGCCAGCTTCCTTGCCCAACCAAGAGGCGAGGGAGACACACACCAGAAACAGCAGAGGCAGGGGTACACTGTCAAAGGCCTGGGCCAATTTCATGACACCCTCCCAGCAGCCAGGCCCTCATGACCAGGTATTTTTGACAAGAAGGGAAAAGTTTTTAAAGATGGTCAAGCAATACCTGGCCGATAAAACCAGCGTACTCCCTAATTCCTCTGCGACCTTCAACTATTTTGTCTCAAAGCTGGACACCTGGCAAGAGCTGACCCTTTATGCCTTGGAAGTGTTGTGCTGCCCTGCCGCTAGCATCTTGTCTGAGCGAGTTTTTAGTGCTGCTGGTGAGATCATAACAGACAGGAGCTTTCGCCTGTCAACAGAATATGCTGTCAGGCTCACTCTGATAAAAATGAGCAAAGCCTGGTTTAGCCCCAACTTTTCCAGACCACCAGATGACAGCAGCACATTGTCACGGGTGTGTCGCCACGAAGATCGTCACGATTACACAGCCTGACTTCTCGCAGCTGACTTTTTGGTGCTTTGTGTTTTTCGGCAGTGAGGGAGTTAATTCTCTCTCTCTCTGTGCTAGACGAGGTCCAGCCTCGCCCAGCTGCAATCAATGCTGCTGTAGTGAGACTCCTTCAAATGCCTGCTGGTCTGTTAGGGAAGTGTCGGTGAAAGCATTTCATGCAGACTAACAGAGCGGATCGTGGTATTTGGAGTTTCAGAGATAAGTGTATTTGGAGCGTTTTTTCCCTTCCTCGCTTTATCATTTATCTCCTTTCCCGTTGGTGTTCCCTCTGTTGTAGTTGTGTAGTTTTTGTATGCAAGGTGGTTTTGGTTTTTCCCTTGTACTGTCTCGTTCGTCTAAGTACTGTGTGTGGGCATATTATTACTTGTCCCCTTTTGTTGTGATCGGGGTCCTTCTCAGGACTAGATTACTTAGGTGCAGGGATCCTCAGGAGGTAGGGGTTACGCTGGCGGCCTGGACCTCTGTACCTTTAACAGTACCTCCAGGTTGAGGGATTAGTCAGGGCCCCAGCTTAGGGTCAGCTTAGGCCCCCTACCTTCAGTATACAGAGACAGCGTGACACACATAAAGTGTTTTTAAACTTCAATATTTGAATGAGGCCTGCCAGTTGTTCCCTTCAAGGGTCTATGGATGACCCCCCTTATAAGTTTTTCCTGGCTTTGCACTTTGTGCAAAGCCTTTATGAGTGTAGGAGTACATCAGCTACACTTTCAAAATATTTGAATGAGACACTCCACTTGGTGCCTTCAAGGGTGTATGGATGACCCTCTTTATAATTTTTTTCTGGCTTTGCACACAGTGCAAAGCCTTTATGAGTGTAGAAGTACCACAACTACAATTTCTTAATTTTTTTATGAGGCACTCCATTTGGTGCCTTCATAGGTGTATGGATGACCCTCCTGATAATTTTATTCTGGCTTTGTAAATCAAACTGGGAGAACTGGAAAGAAAAAAAATCACAAATAGGGTCTTATCTGATAACATATGACTGCAAAGGTTCGTTGCTGCGTGCCTTTTTTAAAAATATATTCCCGCACTTTTTAAGTCATATGTTATTGAGGTTCTGTCCTGATGAAGAAGTTTGAAAACCTTGAAACGCGTTGACAAAATAAACCACATTCATGATTCACCTTCGTGTGCGATCGTATATTTGAACCATTGGGCAGCGTGGACTCTAAACCACTGTATTCCTCATTTATTGCAATGTATTCTGGCTTTGCGCACACTGCACAAAGCCTTTATGAGTGTAGAAGTACCATAACTACACTTAATTTTTTTATGAAGCACTCCATTTGGTGCCTTCAAGGGTGTATGGATGACCCTGCTTGTAATTTTTGGCAGGTTTTGCACTGTGTGCAACGCTTTTTTCAGTGTAGGAGTACCACAACTACTCTTTGTTCACAATATTTGAATGAGGAACTCTGCTTGGTGCCTTCAAGGGTGTATGGATGACCCTGCTTGTAATTTTTGGCAGGCTTTGCACTATGTGCAGAGCTTTTATGAGTGTAGGAGTATCACAACTACACTTTGTTCACAATATATGAATGAGGCATTCAACTTGGTGCCTTCAAGGGTGTATGGATGACCCTACTTGTAATTTTTGGCAGGCTTTGCACTGTGTACAGAGCTTTTATGAGTGTAGGAGTACCACAACTACACTTTGTTCACAATATTTGAATGAGGAACTCCACTTGGTGCCTTCAAGGGTGTATGGATGACCCTGCTTGTAATTTTTGTCAGACTTTGCACTGTGTACAGAGCTTTTATGAGTGTAGGAATACTGTATCACAACTACACTTTGTTCACAATATTTGAATGAGGCATTCAACTTGGTGCCTTCAAGGGTGTATGGATGACCCCGTTTGTAATTTTTGGCAGGCTTTTCACTGTGTGCAGAGCTTTTATGAGTGTAGGAGTACCACAACTACAGTTTGATCACAATATTTGAATGAGGCTCTACAGTTTGTGCCTTCAAGGGTGTATGGATGACCCTGCTTGTAATTTGTGGCAGGTTTTGCACTTAGTGCATAGCCTTTATGAGTCTAGGAGTACCACTACATGACAATTTGAACAAAATGTGTATGAGGCCCTCCTTTATGTCTAATACAGGGTGCATCTGAGTCCCTCTTCCATCCAATTTTTGGCAGTTCTTGCTTCCTTCATGTATTACACTGAAATTTTTAATTTTCGTTAATAAAAATTTCAATTTTGGTTATTTTTTTTAAATCTTTTTTTAAATGTTGCCTTATATAAAAGTAATTATACATGAAAGAATGTTTCTTAACATTTTTTCCAGAAACTACAATTTCTTGTCAATTTTAAATGTTTATCGTCAGCCCTTAAAGTGGAGTAAAAGTGTGACACTATTGTTCTCAGCGGTGATCTGGGAGTCTGGGGTCTTACCCATGCTGTTCTCCTTCCATTCAGCACTTTTTCCACCCATTTCAACATTTTCACTGCACCCCAGACCTCCTTGTAGGGTCCGACGGAAAAATGCATGGATTTCCCATTGACTCCCATTATACTCATTACTCGAAAAGAGCATCCGAGCATTAGGAATTGCTTGGTTTGAGTAAGAGCATCCGAGCATTTTAGTGCTTGCTCATCCCTAGCAATAACCCATATTTGCCTTCTCTAATGGAAGTCCGGTTCTCCACTCCTGTTTCTTCTGCTATGACATGTTGCAATGTCATTACAGAGTTAAATGCGGACTTCCCGGATGTTTAAAGTCTATGGGAAGTTTGGAGGTATTAAAGAGGTTTTCGTATCTTTCCTTCAGGAACACACCGCTCTGCTATCACCAGAATTTATGCTTGTCAGATAGCGGTATGCTTCTAATTGACAGTTTGGATGAGCGGCATTATCGCACCACTGATCCAAACTGTGCTCTCTCTGATGCTGCACGCAGAAGAAGATTTGCCGAAGCAGGAACCAGCTTCGGAGGTGCATAGTAGCACTGAAGCAATGCTTACAATCCAGAACTCTTTGCCGATGTACAGATATACAGTCATGGCTGAAAGTGTTGGCACCCTTGAAATTGTTCCAGAAAATGAAGTATTTGTCCCAGAAAATTATTGCAAATGCACATGTTTTGTAATACACATGTTTATTTCCTTTGTGTGTATTGAAACAACACAAAAAAAACAAAGGAATAAAAGGCAAATTGGATATAATTTCACACAAAACCCCAAAAATGGGCACATTTCCAAAATTGTGCGTAAACAAATTTGTTTCAAGCATGTGATGCTCATTTCAACGCACCTGTGGCAAGTAACACATGTGGGCAATATGAAAATCACACCTGAAATCAGATAAAAAGGGGAGAAGTTGATTCAATCTTTGCATTGTGTGTCTGTGTGTGCCTCACTAATCATCACAGAAAGAGGAGAAAAGAACTGTCTGAGGACTGGAGAACCAATATTGTTGAAAAATATCAACAATCTCAAGGTTAGAAGTCCATCTTCAGAGATCTTGATGTTCCTTTGTCCACAGAGTGCACGATAATCAAGACATTTACAACCCATAGCATTGTAGCTAATCTCCCTGGACGTGGACGGAAGAGAAAATTTGATGAAAGGTTGCAACACAGGATAGTCCGGATGGTAGATAAGCAGCAACATTCAAGTTCCAAAGAAATTCAAGCTGTCCTGCAGGCTCAGTGTGTATCAGTGTCAGCGCGAACTATCCTTTGACATTTGAATGAAGTGAAATGCTATGGCAGGAGGACTCCACTGCTAATAAAGAGACATAAAAAGCTAGAATGTAAGTTTGCCAAAGTGTACATGAGTAAGCCAAAATCCTTCGGGATAGTGTTTTGTGTACAGATGAGACCAAGATAGAGCTTTTTGGTAAAGCACATCATTCTACTGTTCACCGAAAATGGAATGAGGCCTACAAAGAAAAGAACACAGTCACATATAGTAAAAGGAAAGCCAGCTCACCCAGTACTTCTAATCCAGCTTGCACGGAACCAGGTGGATCCACACCAGAATATGCTAAAAAAAAAGGGATCGTTGTTCCAGCGTCTGGTAAAATAATTCTTTTATTTTTCGTCCATTAAAAACTTGCAAAAATTACAAAGGTTGCATAGACAGGGTAGGGGAGCAAGACGCGTTTCGAATGCTCACTTGCGTTCTTTATCACTGCATAGCTACACAATGAAAAGGATTTTCTAAAATACTAAAAATGTGCCAATGAAAACAGTTGGAACAAATCACATGACATAATTACCACATTAAGCAACAGGTGCATAAAAACAGTCCATAGCGATACATGGTTTCTCTCTTCAGATTACAACCCTTTGGGCTTCTTGAATCCAGATTAAATATCTAATACGCTTCTTTTGTCAATAATTTTCGCTTTATATCTCCACCTCTTGCATGTGGAAAAAGTTTTTCAATACCTAAAACTTTCAAAGAAGACATGTCACGATTGTGCTCAATAATAAAATGCTTTGCAATAGCAGAGACATTTCTACTGGTGTTATTTGAATTAAGTATGTCATTATAATGTTCATTAAACCTAGTTTTTAATTTACGTGTAGTACAACCTATATAAAATTTATCGCATATAGTACAATTCATTTTGTATACCACGTTCTCTGAATCACAATTAATATACTGTTTGATTTTATATTCATTTGAATGATCAGAATTATGAAAAACAGGACAGTAATCCTTATATACCTAATTTGTCCTGGTATGGTTGATTTATTGATGATATGATATTCATCTGGCAAGGAGATGAATCTGCCATTCCAGGATTTGTTACATTTTTGAATGACAATTCATTTAATTTGCAGTTTACTGTTTCTTATAGTTCAAAAGTTTTGGTGTTCTTAGATTTGATTCTTACGGGCATTCCAGGTGAAATTGTATCCACTGCTATTCATCGCAAACCATCTGCAGGTAATTCCATCATGCATTTTTCTAGTAGTCCAATTAGTAGTAGTAGTACAATTCATTTTGTATACCACGTTCTCTGAATCACAATTAATATACTGTTTGATTTTATATTCATTTGAATGATCAGAATCATGAAAAACAGAACTGCACAGTGTGTATGAACACATGCGACATTTCAGTGAACCACATTTAAACTGCCCTTTTTGCTGCAACCAAGTGCTTTTTTTTATGTGCGGATCAGAAAAAAATGTTGGAGAAAGTGAGTCACCTAATGAAGGTGCCTTTTTTGCCACAACATTACAGCCTTTTTTCAAAATGCATGCTAATGTTTCATCTTCAAAAAGTATTGGTAGATGTTTAGTAAACAATTTTTTTATTTCTGAAAATTGTGCACTATATTGCAGCGAGATGACAGGTTTACTTTTCAAAAAATCATTTTTTACTTTTGTTTTAGGACGCAATAGATCAGTCCGTTTTTTGTCACAAATTATTTTTTTACCCCTGTCCAATACCCATTGGGGATAATCCCGTTGTTTTAATATTTTTGAGGTTAATATTACTTCATTTTCAGCAACTATGGGATGAGAGCAATTTCTGACAATTCTTGTGAACTCACCTACTGGTATGGCTATAGCTACATGCTGTGGTTGACTACTAGAAAAATGCATGATGGAATTACCTGCAGATGGTTTGCGATGAATAGCAGTGGATACAATTTCACCTGGAATGCCCGTAAGAATCAAATCTAAGAACACCAAAACTTTTGAACTATAAGAAACAGTAAACTGCAAATTAAATGAATTGTCATTCAAAAATGTAACAAATCCTGGAATGGCAGATTCATCTCCTTGCCAGATGAATATCATATCATCAATAAATCTACCATACCAGGACAAATTAGGTATATAAGGATTACTGTGCTGTTTTTCATGATTCTGATCATTCAAATGAATATAAAATCAAACAGTATATTAATTGTGATTCAGAGAACGTGGTATGCAAAATGAATTGTACTATATGCGATAAATTTTATATAGGTTGTACTACACGTAAATTAAAAACTAGGTTTAATGAACATTATAATGACATACTTAATTCAAATAACACCAGTAGAAATGTCTCTGCTATTGCAAAGCATTTTATTATTGAGCACAATCGTGACATGTCTTATTTGAAAGTTTTAGGTATTGAAAAACTTTTTCCACATGCAAGAGGTGGAGATATAAAGCGAAAATTATTGACAAAAGAAGCGTATTGGATATTTAATCTGGATTCAAGAAGCCCAAAGGGTTTTAATCTGAAGAGAGAAACCATGTATCGCTATGGACTGTTTTCATGCACCTGATGCTTAATGTGGTAATTATGTCATGTGATTTGTTCCATCTGTTTTCATTGGCACATTTTTAGTATTTTAGAAAATCCTTTTCATTGTGTAGCTATGCATTGATAAAGAACGCAAGTGAACGTTCGAAACGCGTCTGCTCCCCTACCCTGTCTATGCAACCTTTGTAATTTTTGCAAGTTTTTAATGGATGAAAAATAAAATAATTATTTTACCAGACGCTGGAACAACTATCCCTTTTTTTTAAAAGAACACAGTACCTACAGTCATATATGGTGGAGATTCAAAGATGTTTTGGGGTTGTTTTGTTGCCTCTGGCACTGGGTGCCTTGATTGTGTGCAAGGCATTATGAAATCTGAAGATTACCAACGGATCTTTGGTCGCAATGTAGTGCCCAGTGTCAGAAAGCTGGCTTAGCATCCTAGATCATGGGTCTTCCAGAAGAACAATGACCCCAAATATGCTTCAAGAAGCACCCAGAAATGGATGGAAACAAAGCGCTGGAGAGTTCTGAAGTGGCAAGCAATGAGTCCGGATTTAAATCCCATTGAACACTTGTTCAATATTCAGGACACTACTGGTGAGGTGAAATCTTAATACTTCAGCATTTTGGACAATTGTATGCTTCCAACTATATGGGTATACTGTAAGGCAGACTCCTTTCTGTTCCAGCCTGACTGTGCCTAAATGCACAATGTAAGGTCTATAAATACATGGTTGAGTGAGTTTTGTGTGGGATAATTTAACTGACCCCAATAGAGCCCTCACATCAACACCATCGAACACCTTTGGAATGAGGTTGTAAGGAAATTGTCATCCAGGTCCTCTAATCCACCATAAATTTCTAAACTTAAAAATGCTCTTCTGGATGAATGAGTGAAAATTCTCACAGACACACTACAAAATCTTGTATGAAGTCTTCCTTGAAGAGTGGAAGAGGGGGCCAACTCTATATTAATGTATGTGGATTAAAAATAGGATATCACAAAATGCCCTGTATGTGTAACGTGAAGGTGTCATAATAATTTGACCATAAGTGTATATATGGACTTTTTTTTATATTTTCTACTTTATATGTGCTAGTTTTAACGGATGTACTTTGGTATGTTTTTGTAAGTGTGTATAAGCCTATAATTTATTAAACAAAATGCCTAAATAAGTTATTATAGTCCTTGTAGTGTCAATCTACTAGTCTATTATATAGCCACTTGTGGAAATGAATGGTTGACAATCATATCATGCTGCTTTTCTTTCAGTATTTCTTACAATCAGTGAGGCTGAAATATGAGAAGCACATATCAGATTTACAGCGAAGCAAAAAGCACAGCTCTCAGTATATGTATCATGTAGCTTATAGCATACAGCAGAGAACCAGTACAGTGAGGTCATTTTTCAATGTTTCTCGAGATATTCAAAAGGCAAGAACACTTCGCTTTATGTCTTCTATATTTTACATTTTTGACTGGTGAAATTACAATCCGCTTGCATGGCCTCTTTGAATGCTGCTATAAGCTGTAATTTTTTGTATATGCCATGGGAAAGTCTAATAGTGGCTTTAGTAAAACAAATAGGTGATATCAAAATAATCTTTTAAAAAGCAGTGTTAGGCCACGGCCCCACTATCAGTATTTGATCAGTATTTGGTCAGTATTTTTTCTCAGGAGTGGGAGCCAATACCAGTAATGGGTGATAAATGCAGAATTGGTGACTTGTTTCTATTCTACCTTTTCTCTGATTGTTCCTCACCTGGTTTTGGCTCCCAACTCCTGAGAAAAAATACTGACCGAATACTGATAGTGGGCTGTGGCCTTATACAAAGTTAAAAGAAGGAACGCTTTCCTTTCTAACACTTCACGATGAAGTTTGCAAATGGATGAATGATAAAAAATTTGTTTTTTTTGGTTACTTTCCCACGATAAGCTTTTGGTGCGTTTTTGACGCTACATCTTACAGTTCCAGCAAAGTGGATGGGATTTGTAGAAATCTCATTCCCGCTGTGCTTTTTTTTTTTTAACTCCGCGTAAACTAACCTTCAGGGCGGGTTTCAAGTCTGCAGCATGTCAACTTTGTCTTGAGTTTTATGTGTGGATTTTCCCCATAGACTTGCATAAGATGCGGAAAATCCTCTGGTAAAAAACACACAAGTGTTTTAAGTGCGTTTCTGTGGCAGAAACACATCAAAAATGCATGGAAACCATACCTAAGTATGTCAATAAAGTTTTGTCAAAGCCAAATAACAAGAAGTATCAAAAATAAAGCAGCTTTATTTAAAGTATGACACACCAACAAGAGACAAAAAAACACAGCATGAAAAACCCTCTAAAAACATGTAAAAAAATGCACTCAAAAACCGCTATGAAAAAATCACAGGTAACATAATTTAAATAATAGGTGCAGAAATTCTGCACCATCAAAAACTCACTAAAAGCTTATTGTAACCTTGGAGTTTTCCAAAACAATGAATGTTTGCATGTAGTCCTTAATTTATGCTTAATATTGTACCATTTTCATCACCCAACTTCCTCCTCAGGCCTTTTTTGGCTTTATTTATTCCTCTTTTTTCCCTTACTAATCTTTAGTATGAGCTATTCACAGTATGGACACTTGGTATCCACAGCTTTTAAAGAGCTTTAGTGCAGGTGTTCTGCCTATCTCCACATTTCATCATGAAACTTTAAAGAGTTTGTCTATGAATAGGAAAACAGGGTTGCTTTCTTCTATCCATGAGTTCCATTGGGTTTCTACAACCTTGCACCTCTTAAGTGATTAGAACTGAGCTGCTATACCAGACACGACCAGTACACATAAGTGGCGCTGTTTCTGGAACAAAAGCAGTAATATATTTCCAATCTTGGACAACCCCTTAATTCTCTCCATCACTTATGACAAGAATTCAGTTTACTGAACTAAGTCTCAATCTTAGTCCCTTGTCCAAGGCTGAGTGATTTATTAGAACTCAGCATCTAGGGCACAGATCCCCGATCCCTCGCTTAGCTACGTGACTCATTTTTAAATGTAAGGTACAGGTTTCTGCATACACCATATTGTTCAACATTCTCAATGTGTTTTTGAGGTATTGGGACTATCAATTGCTTCTTAGTGGCTTAAGTAGTTCCTCTCACCATTATTTAATGGTATGTTTTCAAAGTGTTTTTTTGGGGAACTCAAAAACGATGCGTTGTTCCAGCAGAAACAGCCTCAGTAAGTGATCGTCGTATGATAATTTTTTTTAGCATTTTTTTTCATCCTGAAGCATTTTTTGTTTGCTAGCGTTTTGTTACTGTTTTCTGAAGTATTTTGTTCATTTCTTAATAATGAATAAAACATACATGTTTTATAAGGGGAAAAGTTTAAAAAATGCTCACAAAATGTTAAAAAAAGAGTATTTTTGGCGTTTTTGAAGCCTTTGCATTGACTTCTATTCTAAACTAGCGGCTCATAGCAAAAAAAAATCTAAATGATGGTCAGGTCACTTCTTTTAAACGCTTGGTGTTTTTTGAAACCTGAAGAACATAAAAAAATTATCCAAAGACCTGAGAATATGAACTGTGCAAAGTCATTTTTCAATAGAAATAAAAAGGAAGAGTCTTTTAAGCATTTTTGAGCACTTGTTCAGGTGTTTTTCAGAGCAGACTTCCTCCAAAATACTCTAAGATACAGTGGTCAACCACAAATTGATGGTTCTTTTAAATAACACTTATTATCAAAAATGCTAAGTATCCCTAATGCCCCCCTAAAGAACCCAATTTTCTACAAAAGTCGGGTCCGAACTTCTGGGTTGCAGGATCCCGGCATGTAGTCCCCCACATTTTAAAAAAGGCATATAAAAACTGGGGCAAGTTCAGAGAAGAGCTACCAGGATGGTGAGCGTACTGCAAAAATGTCCTACGAGGGACTCTTAAAGGATCTGGGAATGTTTAGCTTGCAAAAGAGAAGACTGAGAAGAGACTTAATAGCTGTCTACAAATATCTGAAGGGATGTCACAGTGTAGAGGGATCATCCTTATTCTCATTTTCACATGGAAACACGGGAAACAATGGAATGAAATTGAATGAGAGAAGATCCAGATTACTGTAGATATTAGAAAAAACTTTTTGACATTGAGGGTGATCAACAAGTGGAACAGGCTGTCACAATGGAAGTCTTCAAACAGCGGCTGGACAGACATCTGTCTGAGATGGTTTAATGAATCCTGCATTGAGCAGGGGGTTGGACACGATGACTCTGGAGATCCCTTCCAACTCTAATATTCTATAATTCTATGATTCTATTGTGACAGCTCAAGATTTCACATGTAATCCCAAGATCTTGCGCTTTAAGCTAAACCAGCGTTACAACATATAAAGGTGGGAGGGGCACAGAGGGATCTGCATGCCAGGATCCCAATACCGGAAGTTCGGATCTAACTTTTGCTAGAAAGTTGGGCCCTTTCGGGTAGTAATAGGGACACTTATCATCATATTTTATAGTGTTACAACCGGCCATATGGAGTCAATTCTCCAACAACAATGTCATTTTATTTATAAAGGAATGTGGTGCTTCACTATATCTGGTAGAAGGTTTTAGTCCACACCATCCTATCAAAATTGGTAATCTTCTAATCACATTATAAAAAGCTGAAGCTGGTTATAGATTTCATCTTGTTTATCGCATTGTTTCCCACTTATGCGTATCAAGTATGTCTTAAATCATTCCACCTCAGTGCTATTACCGCAAAGAATATCCACACCTGTATTCAGTCACTAATGAAAGAACAAGCACTTACTTAAGCATTTCTCTTAAAAACGCTCAAGGACTCCATTACAACACATTTCTCTTGGACTGTAGTTTGAAATAATGTGAAGCAGTTTAATATAGGCTTTCCATTATTTATATAACACAGCATATCTTCACATACATAAAGACGGCACAATACTAACCTGATTTCCAGATTTACACACATAAGTCCTGTTCCTCCGAATGCTTCTCTTGAAGAATCCAGAGCACCCGTCACAAGCATAAACTCCGTAATGTTTCCCCGAACTGCGATCACCACATACTTTACAAGGAATATCCAAGATCCGGCCTATAACAAAAGTAATCATTTATTTAATTGATTGCTATGGTCATCATTATTGTCTGCTCTTTTTACAAGATATATATTACCGTCTCGTCTCAATCTTCGTACTATTATGAGCAACCATGAGCCATTTCTGTGTATACATTAAACTATTATTTTGACTTTAATCTAGCAGGATAAAATGTTTACTCATCTCCCCGGTAGTCATTCAGTAGGCTAAGGTAGAATTATGGCCAACACATGCCTTAGATAAAAGTTGTCCGGACTCAGCAGGATTGACCGACCATCTAATGTGTATGGAGCCTCCACACTCTCCCCAGACAGATGATCCATATGCTGCTAGATGGCAGCAGCTTTCTCATAGAGAACGCAGGAATGCTTGTGTAGCGCCCCGAGGGTTCGGCCGCTACAGGGGTATTGCACCTCAACCAGAGGTGTGGTATTCCACTCCCGGGTAAGGATGGAGTATGGACCAGGGCTCAGTTAGCTGCACATATACACACTCCTCATTTCCGGGGGACAGCTCTACGGTGCTCCCATTAGTATGCAGGCACGCCTGACTATGTCCCTGGCTGGAGTGGGGAGGGGGGGATCCCTAGTGATGTGGGAGCAGATAGGGGCTGGTTTCTGGGCATAGGAAGGAGCTCATTGATTGCAGGTCACCTGGGCTCAGACACGGAGGAGAAGGTATAAAAGGTGGGCACCATCTTAGAGAGGAGTCCAGTCTGTGAGGAGAGAGTGAGAGTGGAGGAGAAGGGGAGCAGAGGCTCCGCTGGAGTTCTGCTCCAGAGCCAGGCCCAGGGACACGGGCAGGGCGAGAGAGGGAGAGGAAAAAGGAACAGAACGAGAATGGAACAGAACAGAAAGAGAAGGAACCAAAGAATAGAAAGGCTCAGGAACACGAAGGTAGAAGGGACCCTAAGGACCCAGGAGATTACGGGTGACGGGTCAGGCAAGAAAAGGGTACCGGATCCCAAGTTGGTGGAGGTAAATAATCCTCAGCCAAGAACCGGAGGTCGTGATCATCTATTGGTGCAACCCCTCGCTAAACCTACTAGGAAGGCACCACATAGGGCCAGGGAAGCTGGCGCCAAGTTCTCCCAGAGAAGGCCCGAGGCAGCTGGACAGAAGTTTGGTCACTGGTGGGGCACGGCCTGAGGAAGGATAGAAGGGAGTTCTGTGCCATGCTCCTGAATTGCCTGGGAGTTGACCGAGCCCCTCACCTGGTGGACGCAGCACGGCTTGGGCAGTCACTACCTGTACAGAAGTGGCTTGGAGTATACGAACTGTGAGCAAAAGACCCTGGACTGCAACATGTTGTCTTTGTGTTTCTTACCACGCCAGCACTAACGGTACTGGGACGCCCTGCACCACAACCCTCACCATCTACGCTCACTGCCCTGAGGCTACACTCCTCCCGTGGGGAGTTATACTATTCTCTGCTGCACCCACAACACCAGGCTCAGCGGTCTGCCCTGCAGCGGCGGTTCACTCTGACCGCAATACACGGGTGGCGTAGTCGGACATTGCAAAACATATAGAAGACTGCCACTGTTCTGACCACCCTGAGCCACGGACCGGGTTGCCACTACTACCCCCATTATTGCCCTGTTGCCCGGCTCCGAGTGCCCCACGGCCCAGGGGGCGAGTCAGCTTTGGCGTAGTCGGCAGGATAGTGACCAACCCGCCACAAACGGGTATTGCGTGCCTGAAAAGAGACTGTTTCACTGTATTAAAAATGGCGCCCGCCCCAGAAGAACGGACGCCATAATGTGCGCGCCAAAAGACAACAGGAAGCCACCTCCCATCGTGGGCCAGGTACAAGAATGGCGCTAAAGAAGGAGCCCACCCCCAACAGCCATGAGTGCGGCTGTAGAGATGTCCATCAAGGTGGGGGGGCTGCCCCTGAAAGAGATTATCAGCAGATTGCCCCAAGACCACCCCCAATGGGGGCGGAAAGAGAAGAAAACTGTGGGGCCGGGTGTGGTTTGGATCAGTCTCACCGGACCACACCCGGAGATGGAGAGAGGAGCCAGCTCCAGCACTCTGGCGAGGGGCCTGCTGCTGGCCGAACCACCATGCAGCTTCACGGAGCTGCTAGCACAACTCCCCCAGGAAGACCCCGATTATGTGCGGGCTGCGTTGGAGGAGCGGGACCGGAGGATGGTCCGGGCGCAGCGGGACGTGATTGCCGGGTGGAAGGAAGAGATGGCCCGGCGGGCCGTGACCCAGCAGCAGGAGGCGCTCCCACCACCCAGCAGCACGCCTGCCTCCGAGGGCGGTGAGAGTGGAACGGAGGCAGAGGACGATGCCGCGGAGGAGGCCACAGCCGCGGAGGCAGGTAACGGGGAAGTCCTTACCCCGAGTCCAGGGGCCGCAACCCTGTCCTTACCTCCTGTCACGCAGCCCGAAGCCCCGGGAGCCGTAGCTGCCACCACGCCTCCCCCGCTACCAACTGGGCCCCAGGCCGTAGGCTCCGCCGTTGAGCCCCGCCCCGCGCCGTGCCCTTTAACCACGGGCGTGACCGGAAGACGACCACCGCAGGCCTGGTCGCAAGGCCTAGTGCCCCTGGGCGCCGCTGCCCGACCAGCGCCCCCTGCCTCTGCTGTACCACCCCTGGGCGTGGATCTGTTCGCCCAGCATACCGGTCCGGATGGGCTCCCTTTCATCTGGCCCCCCGGATATGTTAACCCCCGCCTCCAGAGAAGCCTGTCCGCGGAGGCCGGAGCCCCACCTGAACCCCTGATACCTGCTCCGGAGCCCATGGAAGTCTCCCAGCCCCCGCTCGAGGACGCCCAGTTTGAGTGGGACCCGACGGGAGAAAATCTGATGGGGTTTACTCAGGAAACGCGGGCGGGCGCAGCCCGCCGACGGGAGTCCTGCCGCCAGCAGTTGGCGATGTTTGAAAGAGAACAGCGGGAGCGGCGCATCAGGCAAGAACAACATCAAGTTCAGAGTGCGGAACAGAAAATGAGAACCCGGCGAGACCTACGAGCTGCCGACGGTCCCCGAGCCACCGGGACTGTCGTCAAGTTTCAAATGGAGCACGGCTGGGGTTTCATCAGAGACCCGAACACCATCAGTGATGTGTTCGTGACCCCGAGGGATGTCGAGAGCCACCTGCCGGAGGGTCACCGAGGGCGAGACCTGTATCCTGGGGACGTGGTGACCTACACTAGACATCAAGGCGTAAAGGGGTGGTACACCCTCCACGTCCACAGAGTGGTAGAAGAGGAGGAACAGCGCCACTCTGCCCAAGGATATCAAGAGGGCCCGGACGGGCCTGAAGACTACCAGGAGCAAGGCGCGTATGGAGGTCAGCATTCACAGTAAAGTGAAGAAGCGCCAGTGTACATAGTTACCCGTCAGGGTACAGAGACTGTTTTGGGACTGTTTCCGCTTAGAGCGTGGTCCCCGTTGGGACTGATATGAAACTATTAAAAGTTACCCCCCCCTTCTCCTTACCTGGCTGAGGACTGAGAGCAGCCACTCCCCTCTCCTAATCTGGCTGGGGACTGAGAACAGCCATCCCTTCCCTACCTGGCTGAGGACTGAGAGCGACCGTCCCTGTAAATGGTTGCGCTTCCTAAAGCGCCCCCTATTGGTTTTATAAAAGAACTGCAACGTCTACCTCAAGACAAGTTTGCTAGAGTGTTGCACCTTTAAGAAGAATGAACACCTGGTCGCAAGTTGCAACGCGGCCAGTGCACAAGAAAATGTTTTATTTAAAAATGTTTTATATGAAAAGTTTTATATGCTGCTACATGATAATGAGAGTGTTTTATATGACAAAAGAGCTCCGGTAGTAAGAATAATGTCGGTCGTTTTCTAAATGTAAAGTTATTGAAAAAGTTTTGCATGTCTTGTAAATCAATTGTTTTTGCTCTTTTCCAGCCCAAGGACGTGCTGTGGTTTACCAGGGGGGAATGTAGCGCCCCGAGGGTTCGGCCGCTACAGGGGTATTGCACCTCAACCAGAGGTGTGGTATTCCACTCCCGGGTAAGGATGGAGTATGGACCAGGGCTCAGTTAGCTGCACATATACACACTCCTCATTTCCGGGGGACAGCTCTACGGTGCTCCCATTAGTATGCAGGCACGCCTGACTATGTCCCTGGCTGGAGTGGGGGAACCCTAGTGATGTGGGAGCAGATAGGGGCTGGTTTCTGGGCATAGGAAGGAGCTCATTGGTTGCAGGTCACCTGGGCTCAGACACGGAGGAGAAGGTATAAAAGGTGGGCACCATCTTAGAGATGAGTCCAGTCTGTGGGGAGAGAGTGAGAGTGGAGGAGAAGGGGAGCAGAGGCTCCGCTGGAGTTCTGCTCCAGAGCCAGGCCCAGGGTCACGGGCAGGGTGAGAGAGAGAGAGAGGAAAAAGGAACATAACAGAAAGAGAATGGAACAGAACAGAAAGAGAAGGAACCAAAGAATAGAAAGGCTCAGGAACACGAAGGTAGAAGGGACCCTAAGGACCCAGGAGATTACGGGTGACGGGTCAGGCAAGAAAAGGGTACCGGATCCCAAGTTGGTGGAGGCAAATAATCCTCAGCCAAGAACCGGAGGTCGTGATCATCTATTGGTGCAACCCATCGCTAAACCTACTAGGAAGGCACCACATAGGGCCAGGGAAGCTGGCACCAAGTTCTCCCAGAGAAGGCCCGAGGCAGCTGGACAGAAGTTTGGTCACTGGTGGGGCACGGCCAGAGGAAGGATAGAAGGGAGTTCTGTGCCATGCTCCTGAATTGCCTGGGGGTTGACCGAGCCCCTCACCTGGTGGACGCAGCACGGCTTGGGCAGTCACTACCTGTACAGAAGTGGCTTGGAGTATACGAACTGTGAGTAAAAGACCCTGGACTGCAACACTTTGTCTTTGTGTTTCTTACTGCGCCAGCACTAACGGTACTGGGACGTCCTGCACCACAACCCCCACCATCTACTCTCACTGCCCTGAGGCTACACTGCTCCCGTGGGGAGTTATACTATTCTCTGCTGCACCCACAACACCAGGCTCAGCGGTCTGCCCTGCAGCGGCGGTTCACTCTGACCGCAATCCACGGGTGGCGTAGTCGGACATTGCAAAACATATAGAAGACTGCCACTGTTCTGACCACCCTGAGCCACGGACCGGGTTGCCACTACTACCCCCATTATTGCCCTGTTGCCCGGCTCCGAGTGCCCCACGGCCCAGGGGGCGAGTCACTTGTGTATGGTGAACTTGGTTTGAATGATCATTCAGCTGACAACTATCTAATGTGTATGGCTAGCTTTATGCTGCTTTCAGTTGGCCATAAAATTGCTCCGTGTGTGAGCTTGAAGAACCATCCCATCAGAACAAATCAGGAAAACTTTACTCAACAAAACCTTGGTTCCACCTCTTTTTGTCCCTAAATATACAGCCACCATATGAAGCCATAAGTGAGGCAATGTTCACATAAGCGTACATCCTTATTTTGTCTGACAATATTCATTAATTAATTGACAACTGGGTGTGTTAATATTCTACTTGTCAAAGGAGTAAAAGTCTGGCAGTTACTTATTGGGCAATTTTATAGTGTACAAGGACACACCCCCATCAGGTAACACCCAGTTGTTAATTTCACACTTTTCTAAAAGGAAGAACAGTGGAACAACAAAGCTCAATGTTAAAAGTAAAGATTTTCAAGGAATTTCATATAAAATTCAAATAGTTACACCTCTAAATGAGCCACCAGATTTTTTCTAAATAATATTACTTGCATGTTTACGGGTATTAAAGTAGTAACTTGATCAAAATAATATCAAAAAGTAATAAAAGACTGTATTAATAAGTATTTGCATTAATTGTCAATAGTAACAATAGTCTTGATTTATATGGGGCCAACATATTCTGCAGCCCTCCACAATTCAGAGCATATATAGTGGTGCTTGAAAGTTTCTGAACTCTTAAATTCTGCATAAAATGCACCTAAAACTACATCAGATTAACACACAAATCTTAAAAATAGATATATAAAAATACATCAAATAAATGAGCCAAAAATAAGACTTAGTCATTTTTTTTTTATTAAGGAAAATTATCCAATATCACATGTCTGATAGTGGCAAAGGTATGTGAACATTTAGGAGTAGCAGATAATTTGAAGGTCTTGTGTTTTGAATTAATGGGATGACAATCGGTTGTGAGTGGGTGACCTGTTTTACTTGAAAGAATAGTGATATATCAAAGTCTGATTTTTACAACATGTTTGTGGAACTGTATCATGGCACAAACAAATGAGATTGCTGAGGACCTCAGAAGAAGAATTGTAGATCAGGCTGGAAAAGACCACAAAACCATCTTTAACCACTTCGCACCAGAGCCTGTTTTTGCTTTCGTGACCGGGCCAATCTTTTCAATTCTGACTACTGTCACTTTATGAGGTAATTACTCTGGAACGCTTCAACGTATTCCCCTGATTCTGAGACTGTTTTTTCGTGACATATTGTACTTCATGATAGTGGTAAAATTTCTTCGATATCACTTGCATTTATTTGTGAAAAAAATCGGAAATTTGGCAAAAATTTTGAAAATTTTGCAATTTTCAAACTTTGAATTTTCATGCCCTTAAATCAGAGAGATATGTCACACAAAATAGTTAATAAATAACATTTCCCACATGTCTACTTCACATCAGCACAATTTTGGAACCAAAATTTTTTTTTGTTAGGAAGCTATAAGGGTTAAAAGTTGACCAGCGATTTCTCATTTTTACAACAAAATTTACAAAAACATTTTTTTAGGGACCACATCTTATTTGAAGTGACTTTGAGGGGCCTTTATGACAGAAAATACCTAAAAGTGATACCATTCTAAAAACTTCACCCCTCAAGGTGCTCAAAACCACATTCAACAAGTTTATTAACCCTTCAGGTGCTTCACAGGAATTTTTGGAATGTGGAATAAAACAATGAACATTTAACTTTTTTTCACAAAACTGCTACTTTAACCTCAAATTTTTAATTTTCACAAGGGCAGCCAGAAAAAATGGACCCCAAAATGTGTTGTGCAATTTCTCCTGAGCACGCTGATACCCCATATGTGGTGCAAATCCACTGTTTGGGCGCACGGCATGGCTTGGAAGGTAAGGAGCGCCATTTGACTTTTGGAATGGAAATTTGACTGGAATCGATAGCGGACGCCATGTTGCATTTGGAGAGCCCCTGAGGTGCCTAAACAGTGGAAACCCCCAACAAGTGACCCCATTTTGGAAACTAGACCCCTCAAGGAACTTATCTAGATGTGTGGTGAGCACCTTGAATCCCCAGGGGCTTCACAGAATTTTATAATGTTGAAGTGTGAAAATAAAAAAACACATTTTTAACACAAAACTGCTATTTTAGCCTAAAATTTTTAATTTTCACAAGGGCAGCCAGAAAAAATGGACCCCAAAATGTGTTGTGCAATTTCTCCTGAGCACGCTGATACCCCATATGTGGTGCAAAACCACTGTTTGGGCGCACGGCATGGCTCGGAAGGTAAGGAGCGCCATTTGACTTTTGGAATGGAAATTTGGCTGGAATCGATAGCGGACGCCATGTTGCATTTGGAGAGCCCCTGAGGTGCCTAAACAGAGGAAACCCCCAACAAGTGACCCCATTTTGGAAATGACACCCCTCTGGGAATTCATCTATGGGTTTAGTGACCATTTTAACTCAATGGATGATTTCCAGAAACAAGCACGCAATGGAAGGTTTAGATTCTGGAGAACCCCCCCTGGAAATTAAGTGAGCTCTACTCGAATGTGTCATTCACTAAATGAACCAAATGTTTGAATGACAAATTGGGATACATTTTTACAGTTTAAAAACGTGGTTCTGTGTGGAAGATTTTAAAGCAGTCAGTGACGCATAAGGCTGGAAATGATGGGCATTGTGGGCAATAGTAGCGGGTATCACGCCTCATTCCTCTCTTAGTACATACACATACGTTGCTGGAATAAGTGCAATAAAATGTCGCTCAGTGAGTCTTTTCACATCCTCAGATTCTAATGGATGAGCGGGGCTAACACTTTGAAAGACAAGATTTTCAATTACCTTTTCTTGATAATCAAGAAAAGAATCTGAATTTCCTGCTTTTTTGTACAACACAAAAGAATTGTATATGGCCACCTGAAACAAATAAATAACCAACTTTTTATTCCAGGTATAGGACTTTCTTGATACCTGGTATGGCTGTAGAACCTGGTCTGCAAGGTCCACACCCCCCATGTGTTTGTTGTAGTCAATGACTGACACAGGTTTTTGCTTCGGAGTGGTGGATCCTAGTTCTACAATGGCCCTTGTGGCATCTGTGTGGATCGAGCTGAGGACAAAAATATCCCTCTTATCCCTATATTTCAGGGCAAGCAGCTCTCCGTTGCGTACAGCCCCTGACTGCCCCTTTTGGAACTTTTGGTTGACCAATGGCTGTGGAAACCCCTGACGGTTTTTACGAATGGTCCCACAAGCCCCGATGTTGTGTTCAACCAGACTTTTAAATAGGGGTATGCTGGTGTAATAATTGTCCACATATAGATTGTAGCCTTTTTGAAAAAATGGACTTATCAGCTCCCAAACAATTTTTCCAGATGTCCCCAGATAAGTAGGGCATCCTGGTGGGTTTAGTTGGCTATCTTTCCCCTCGTATATGCAAAAAGCGGATGTGTATCCGGTTGAACTTTCGCACATTTTATAGATCTTTATTCCAAACCTTGCCCTTTTAGATGGAATAAATTGCTTGAGGTGCAGTCTTCCTTTGAATTTTACAAGGGACTCATCTATAGAAATATTTTGTGTTGGGGTGTAGAGCCTTAAGAATTTTTCTGACAAATTTTCAATGATGGGTCTAATTTTATATAACCTGTCATGTTCTGGGGCATTTCTGGGCAGGCATTGACTATTGTCGTTAAAATGCCAAAACCGCATGAGCATTTCATAACGGGTCCTAGGCAGAACGACTGAAAACATAGGGGTGGCTTGAACAGGGTGGTTGGACCAGTAGGATCGAATGCTCGGTTTTTTAACAAGCCCCATGGCAAATGTAAGTCCTAAATTTTTTTTTATTTCTGGGACATTAGTTGGTGTCCATAAATTTGCCCTAGCATAGTAACATCGGGGATTCTGGCTTATGAATTGGGATGCATATAAATTTGTTTGCACGACAATATGCTCTAGCAAGCTGTCTGTAAAAAACAAATTAAAAAAATGAATTGGTCCAAAATCTTCCACCTCCACATTTATACCAGGAATGGCGTTGAAATCAGGGCTGAATGGAGCAGCCGAATCCGAAGCCTCCCATCTGGGAAATGCTATATCACGTGGCAAATCCCCTTGTATACTGGCGTGCGCCAATTCACTAGTAGCAGGGACAGCGCTTGTACTGGCCAGTGTTCCCTGATTTGGAGACGTTTCTCCAGTAGCGCTATTTGCCCCTATTGCTGTACTGGTCCTTGGGCTTGAGGATGGACCAGAATCACTGCTCATTTCTGAGCTCTCAGTGTCACCGCTACTAAAGCCCTCAAAATCAATATCTCCATCTGAGATTGCACTGTCATCACTATCAGAACACAGCAGGGCATACACCTCTTCTGAAGTATAAGTCTGACGGGCCATTTTATTTTTATATTTTTTGACTGGACTGAACGGACCGGACTGAACTGACCGGACTGACTGACTGACCGGACTGACTGATCTGACAGGACTGACTGACTGGACAGACTGATCTGACAGGACTGACTGACAGGACTGACTGACAGGACTGACTGATCTGACAGGACTGACTGATCTGACAGGACTAACTGACAGGACTGACTGATCTGACAGGACTGACTGATCTGACAGGACCGACTGATCTGACAGGACCGACTGATCTGACAGGACCGACTGATCTGACAGGACTGACTGACTGACAGGACTGACTGATCTGACAGGACTGACTGATCTGACAGGACTTACTGACTGATCTGACAGGACTGACTGACTGACATATCTGACAGGACTGACTGATCTGACAGGACTGACTGACTGACAGATCTGACAGGACTGACTAACCCTAACTCTTACTTTCTTTTTTATTTTATTTTTTTCACTTTTACTGTGGCAAGGCTGACAGCTCTTGTCACACTGTTTCTCCTCTGCTCTCTCACTGAGATCGGAGGAGAAACAGTGTATTTATCAGCCAGATCGCCCGTGAAAGTTTGTTGCTAAAACAAACTTCCCTGGTGATCTCTCTGATTGGCTGGTGTGACGCTGACATCATCGAGACCTGAGCCAATCCGGTCTCGATGATGTCAGAGGTCACAGCACCGGGATCCCCGCCGCTGCTGAGGTATGTGGGGGGTCCCGATCGTCGACCACCGGCTGTCACTATCTTTTAAATGCCGCGATCGCTATGGATCGCGGCATCTAGAAGATAGGAACAGGTTAACATCATGGGGACCTGATCCAATCAGGTCCCCATGATGCCACATCTCAGAGCTATCGCTCTGAACCGATACTGCAGCGCTAGCAGTACCCTGGGGGTCCTGAGCGCTGCGGGACCACCCACCATTTTTAAACGTCGGCGCTGCACAGAGCCCAGCAAGAGCCGACGTTTATGTACAGTGGGCGGTCGGGAACCGGTTAAAGAGTTTGGATTCAACCCATCCAAAGTCAGGTAGCCTGTGTACAAACTTGAATTTGTTGAAATTCAAGACCATTATTAGGCTGCGTGCACACGATGCGTTTTTCATGCGTTTATGCTGCGGAATTTCCGCAGCGGAAACGCATCAAAAACGCATGGTAATCCGCACCCCATGGTCCCCAATGGCATTCCGCAATGTCAATGCACATGCTGCGGATTTTTCCGCAGCGTTTCTGCAGCGCAAATAAATCCGCAGCATGTTCATTAATTTTGCGGAAGCGCAGCGGAAGCGCCACCATTGACTTGCATTGAGACGCATAGAATCCGTGTCTGTACATTTGTACAAGCGGATTTTATGCGTCTATATGTGCGGATGGTACCCAGTTCTGGAGGAGAGGAGACTCTCATCCAGACCTGGGTACCATTGTACCTGTAAAAAAAGAATAAAATAAAAAATAAAGTTTATATTCACCTGTCCGGCGGCTTCTCTCTGCTTGCCGGCAGCGCTTCTCCTTCCAGGACCTGAGATGACGTCGCGGTCATGTGACCGCAGGCTGTCTCGCGATGTGCCGGCAACCTGGAAGAAGCCAGGACGAGCGCGACAGCACACGCCGGGGCATCGGGGGGGAGTATAGCTTTATTTTTTTTATTTTTACGGTCACACTGTATAAATCCATGCTGTTTGCATGGATTTATACAGTGTGACCTTGTTGTCAAGCACTTTCCAAGTCATGCTATCGCTTGGAAAGTGCTTGTCAGTCCGCATGCGGAAACACATGCGTTAACGCATGTGGATACGCATGTGAATCCGCATGTATTCCGCATGTATTCTGCAGGAAAAACGCATGCACAATTTGCATGCGTTTTTTCTGCCAGGGAGATGCAGAAATGCTGCAGAAATTTTCTGCTTCATTTCTGCATCGTGGGCACATAGCCTTACCCTCCTCAGGACTGGTCAACCAAGAAAGATCACTTCAAGAGCGAGGTATATAATAGTGTGCGATGTCACAAAGAAACCCAAGGTAACTTCTAAGCAACTAAAGGCCTCTCGAACATTAGCTAATATTAATGTTCATGAATACCCCTCAGGAGGACACTGAACAACAATGGTATACATAGAAAGATTGCAATGAGATAGCCACTGCTCTTCAAACAGAATATTGCTGCCTGTCTGCAGTTTGCAAAAGATCAGTTGGACAAGTCAGAAGGCTATTTGAACAATGTGTTGAGATGAAAAGAACATAGAGTTTTTTAGTTTAAATTAGAAGCATTCTGTTTGGAGAAAGAAAAACGCTGTATTACAACATCAATACATCACACAATCTATGAAATACGACGGTGGTAGTATAATGGTTTAGGTCAGCATTGCTGCATCTGGCCAGGACAGCTTGCCATCCTTGATGGAACACTGAATTCCGAATTTTATCCAAAAATTCTAAAGCAATGTCAGGACATGTGTCTGGGAGTAAGCCTGAGTGTCTGGGGAATTCTAAGTAGCTAATGCAGTACGAGGAAAGTCTTGGAGAATGTAGTGGGAGTATAAAATTATGGAGGTTGTTAGTCTTAGATCATTAGCCAAACAGAAAGCAGAGGTAGGATGGGTGTCAATAACACTGTTCTATAGCCAAATTGGTTCAGAGATGAAAACAGCTGAACTTAACTAATTTTTTGGTGCTGAAAATGAATATGATGCTTAAATTTGCTTATTGGATCTAATTTTCAAGATCCAGAGGAGGCTGGAATTACTTATGACACCTTTCATGCAGGTTTATAGAAAAATTGTGTCTTCATTATTTCATCATCTTATTGCATTGTTAGTAGCTAGTCTATTACATCATTTATTTAGTCTATTGAGCCTTCTATCATCTTAGGGTGACCAATCAAAAAACGCCAAGTCAGCTCCGATGAGGTAATTCTAATTACAGTTGCATCATCTACTTTTATAAATGCTCTCTGTGTAAGGTATACGGTTTTAGGATTTAGAAGTTTAGTTTCTTAGCATACTGACATGATTCTATATGGTTTTTTTTAGATATGCCTTGTTCATGCATTAACAAAGCGGATAGTTTTTGCTACATATGCGGAGTAGTGACTTGCATCACAAAGGCTAAACTTGACTACCATGATAAGGTAAGCCTATAACAAGATAGCGAGACAAGAGTTGGGCTCCGCAATAGATGTGCATCACATCTGAACCAGTGGTTGCATGGGAAGAGGCAAGCTATGCCTTTTGCAGTCCCAATGATCTGGAGAGCCAACTCATCACACTACCAATTGTGATTTATGCATGGTTCCCCCATTAGGAAAGGAGTTTCAAGGAAGAAGTGGACTTTACAGTATCCAAACATTCCATCTTCAATACGCCCAGTACCACATACAGAAGAACTGCTGGTTCCAAAAGCACCAGAAACATTTTCAGTCGAGTCAAGTGAGGAAGAAGAGGGCGCTTAGTGTCATGAAGCATCTTCCTCTCACGACCCAGACTTTATGTCAGCAATCTCAATTAAACCACACCTTATAACATATAGTGAACTGACTAATCTTGTTAGCGATTTGGATCTGCCCGAGGCTGAGCTCTTAGATTCCAGACTACAGCAGTGAAATCTCCTAACGGGCAATGTTTGGATTTCTTTGTTCCGCAATCATGATAAAGATCTTGTCTAATACGTCTTCATGGAGGGAAATCTTGTGGCATGCAACAACATCAACAGTTTAATGGAGGCTCTGAAGATAAGTCATCATCCAGATGTATGGAGGCTCTTCATTGATTCGTCCAAAACAAGCCTAAAAGCCGTCTTGCTGCATAATAGCAATGAGTTATCTTCAATTCCTGTTGATTATGGAGTCCATATGAATGAAACTTTTGACAACATGAAACAGCCTTTGAGATGCCTGAACTAAGACCAACATTTGTGGCCCCTGTGTGGTGACTTCAAGGTGGTTGCCTTCTTACTTGGTCTAAAGGGTAGATATACAAAGTACTGCTGCTTTCTGTGTCAGTGAGATAGTTGTGCAAGAGAATATCGGTACAATAAAAGACACTGACCTCTCCAACATTTACTTCAGCCAGGGAGTAAAAATTTCCTGCATCCAGCACTTGTTGACCCAGATAAGATTTTGTTACCACCATTCCATATCAAGTTGGCCTAATGAAGAACTTCGTAAAGGCAACGGATAAAAATGCAAAAGCATTCAAGTATCTCATTGATACATTTGCAAGATTGAGTGAAGCAAAGATAAAGGAAGGAGCCTTTATTGGACCTCAGATTCGTAAGCTTCTTCAAGATGAGGCGTTTCATGGGCAGTATCGCATTTTTTTGCGAAATTCAAGAGCAGAAAATCTCCTCAAAACATGCAGTATAATGATCTAGGCTGCGGCATGTCATTAAAGATTAATTTCTTATATTCACATCTAGACCTTTTTCCACAAAGCTGCGGAGCAGTGAGCGAGGAGCATGGTGAGAGATTTGACCAAGATATTGCAGCTATGGCGAAAAGATATCAAGGAAAATGGAATCCATCTATGCTTGCAGATTACTGCTGGACAATTGTAAAAGATGATCCGATGCAGGAGTACAAGAGACAAGCAAAAAAGAATTGTCACTGAAAGAGGATCAAATTTTGTAGTGTAATTTCTGTAACTGTTTATAATTTGCAATAGTATTTAGACATGTTTTAGTTATTTGAATTATTTCTAAGTTTCCTCTAAATGAATATCAGAAAATTGACATAAAATATTGTGCATCTTTATATTTGTAAAAATAATAATGTTTCAAAGTACTGAAACTTTTATGACTTAATTATATGTAGCAGTAAAAGAAAAACGCTTTGATATCATAGAAGCAAAAGCCAACTAAAAATTTTCATTGTCAAATTTGAATTCAGGAGGTGAAAATCATTGAGAAATGGCTCATTTCATAACTGAACCTGACAACTTTTGAAAATATGTAGAACAGTGTAATTAAGACTAACATTCTGCCTATTATATTATAGATTTACCATACGCAGTTTTGTGAATATTGAACTTGATGCTTCACGGATATGATATTTTGGTTTTGATGGAATCATTCAGATAATATCCACTGGCTCAAAAGTCTTCCCAACATTGATTGTAAGTCATACAATACTTCTCATCTTATATAGTGTTATCGTACAACTGTACATTTAACAGAGAAATGGTAATGTGTATATTAAATTACATAGTATGGATACAGGTTGATGTCATAAACAGCTCTACCTCGACTGTGAGCCCCAGAAATTATAGAGTTAAAATTACAAATCCTGTTGACAAGTTCAATTACTGTTGAGCTTGATGATCTCATTACAATATTGTCTTAACGCTTTCTTTTCCAGAGAGGATAGAGGCGCCATTACTAGTAACATGGACCACCCATGCAGAAATAGTCCCAGTGTGGTCTTTGTGAGTTGTGAGCATTGACTGGTCTTCTATGCTCATGTACAGTGTAAGTGATAACCCTTTATCGGTATGAGAAAGCACAGCTGGGTCGTATAAGATAAAATTACTGTGTGGCTCATCAAAAAGAAGTAACTTTGAAATATGTGGTTCTAGCTTCTAACTGAATCATTAGGTTGGACTTGTAATTTTGAACATGGTTCACTTCACTCAACAAACCAATTATAAGATTGCGCTGCAACAAAGATATCACGGAAAATCTTACAAAAGTTCACAATAATGTTGTAATAATATCATGTTTTGGTGCTAAAATCCAAAATTTGATAAATGTATTGTATTTTAAACTGGAGAAAGTGTGGTCATTTTAGTTTATATCTATGGCTTCGATTTTACCCTTTTTCAAAAGGTTGTTGAAAAGTGGACGTTCATAAACCTGTTTACAGTCAAGGTCGGCCGATATCGTGCCCCAGTTATGAGTCACTACTGTATATAGTACATTAGTTTTGCAATTTTTGATCATGGAGGTGCTGTTTAGTATTATTTAGGCAGTGGCACAGAAGTTTTATTTTTTAACCGTATGAAACAGATATGTAGGCACACTGTATGGCGCTTGTAATCAGGCTGCTTGTACATTATATAGAACACAAAATAAGGGGTAACGAAGAGAAACACCTGCACAGCGCACTGTACACCCTGTTAAACACGTCAGACACCTGATTATGGGGGTCCCTAGTTTATTGTAATAAACAGACACCTACGTATTACACAATGAGCGGTTTGAGTGCAACTCTAAAAATATTGTAACAAATATACCCAAATATTAGAATTTGCAATTTAAAAAATATCCCTTTAATTTAGAGTTCATCTGATACAGTACCAAATGGGGGGCAAAAAGATGGGGTCAAGGGAACATAAAAAGAAGGTAATGACTAAGGTATGCTACTTTTTGCCCCCCAGCATCTGACAGCTGTCCTGTCTCATGGTGTTCTTAATGTTTAGTTCTTTCCTTTTTATAGGAACATGCATACAACATATAAAGTATTAACCAGGAATGATTTAGAAGCATATCTGACCTAAACAATGGTCCTATCAGGGGTAGACACTTGCAGGATTTGTGCCTGTGCCCCCCTATCTGTCATGCCCCACCTGTGTAATAAGCATACATTTACATGCATATTCGCAATCGGCACAGTATAATAAAACAATATACACATTTACACATTACACACACTTATACATAGTACAAACTTGCACACGAGCATATATAACATTTGCACATACACAGAAACATTTTTGTGATGCACTTGTTCACATGATCAGACGATTTCTTTTTGTTCATTCATTTGTAGTTGTGACAGCCATACTTTTTATTTTTTTTATTTCACTATATCAGGTCTTGTTTTTTAACGTGATGAGCTGAATTTTTTTTAAATGCCATTTTGCCAAACACGTAAGAGTTACACGTACACAAAATAATCTGTATCATAGTAATAAATTCACCAATGTGAACTAAAAGTAAAGGTTTACTACATAATGTATGTTTTACCGCAGTTATTTTTCTTTTTTTTTATTGAGATACAAAGTTTGTACTCTTTTTCTTTCCCTAGAATACCTAGTGTAGGCATTTTCATACCCAGCAGTTATTAAATTGGCACGAGTTTACCCTGTTGCTTGGTACAAACGCTATGTGTGATCGCACATCTAAAATGGTCATAGTCATCTGCTAGCTTCTATAAGGTTTAATACACGTTTGGATTTTATGTGGATTTTCTTCAGTGTATCTTTAGTGATTCTGCACAAAAAAAAAAAAAAAAATCAAAGTTATTTGCCGATTTTTTAGAATTTCAGTGGCAAAATGTTCCAATCAAGGGAAATACTGGTGGACAAATTAAAAAAGAATTCCCAAGAGGCAATTTTAAGTATTTATTATTATTAATTATTATTATTATTATATGTAGTTAATGTCTTTTTCTCTCAAAATCTCTTCTTAACCCCTTCACGACAAGTCGAAAGCAAGTGTATGGAGCGGGCTCATGCAGCCCATACCTGGTAGTTGATGGCTACAACCAGGACCTACTGCTAACTATCACGGGTGGAGTGGTGCTCCACCCGCAATTTTTTACCAGCTAAATGTTGCTGTCAATCACTGATCATACATGAGCATCATTCTCTCTGCCCATCGGTGCGCCTGTGGCGTGATCGCGGGCTGCCAATGGGCTGTGAAGACAGACAGGAGTCAGCTGATGATGGAGCTCCTCTGGACACCGCCTATGGTTGGGTTTCAAAGGAGACTGTGATTTCTGCCAAATGCAGCGATGCTTTGACATCGCTGTATATAGCACAAGTGATCGGACATCTTCAAGTCTCCTAAGGGGGCTAACAAGAACAGTGAAAATTAAATAAAATGTTTTAAAAACAAACATATATTCAAAAACGCTTTTTGGTTGCGGCAATGCCACAAAAAATGCTGTAATAAGCAATGAAAAAGTCACAAGTATCCCAAAATAGTATTAATAAAAATATCGTCTCACCCCGCAACAAATAAGCCATCACACAGCTCCATTGGCTGAAAAATGAAAATGGTGACACAAAACGCATACCAGAAAATGCACGCCGTGAAAATAATTCCCAAAAAACAATGTCAGAATTGCGTTTTTTTTTCAGAATTTCTCCCCACTTGGAATTTTTTTTCCCCATTTTCCAGTACACTATGTGGTAAAATGAATGGTGTCATTCAAAAGTACAACTTGTAAAAAACAATATATATGGACAGTAAGATAAAAGAGTTATGGCTCTGGGAAAGAGGGAAGGAAAAAACGAAAAAAGCAAAAACGAAAATTAGCCGTGGTGTGAAGGGATTAAAATACCACACTTCTTTTAGCGTAACAAAGTGTGTCACACAACCACTTACAAGACCATTGCTACGTCTTTGCAGAGCGTTTCTTGTCCTCCCATTTTGTACACATGTACACATTTATTTAGCAAGTCCTGCCTGTGAAAACCACGTACACAATAATTGCCACAACTTTTTATGGCAAAGGCCAAGTGGTTATGTTGCTCAGTGATTGGCCTAAGATAAACTTTCTTGTGTTTACTAATTAGTATGGTTATAAAACGTCTTTCTACTGTAGGCAATCAATATCAGATCATTGGGGTCTTCTGACACAAGGCACCTCCACCGATTAGTTGTTTTAGCTCCGGTGGCAGCCAGACGTAAACATTGAACAGAGCTTGAGCAACACCACTTTCTTTCACTTTGTAGTAGCCACTGTCTGGTGCTACAGCTCATCCCCTGTTAAAGTGAATAGGAGCTGAATCGCAGTACCTGGTCCGGCCACTAAACAGTGAATGGAGCTGTGCTATTCTGGCTCCAATCAATTCTTGCATCTGGTCACCACCGGAGTTAGTAGCACCTGTTAGGAGGCGGGTGTAGGACCTTCACCGACCGGATATTGGTCACCTCTCCCGATGATGGGTCATCAATATCTTAAGCCTGAAAAAACTTGAATAGCTTCTTTCATTATGAAGTATAGACATAAAATCAGAGCAATTATTTCTTGGTTTTTTTTGGTTGTCCTGTTAATAATGTGGAAAGGACCCTAATGCCACGGCCCCACTATCAGTATTTGGTCAGTATTTTTTCTCAGGAGTGGGAGCCAAAACCAGGAGAGGAACAATCAGAGAAAAGGTATGATAGAAACAAGTCACCAATTCTGCATTCATCACCCACTCCTGGTTTCGGCTCCCACTCATGAGAAAACATACTGACCGAATACTGATAGTGGGGCCGTGGCCTAAAATTAATGCACACAATGTGTTAGTTGGTGAAGATTTTCCCTGCAGATTTGTTTGCAGAAAATAGGCAGCGTAATATAACACCAGCTAAGTTTTTTACACTTTGCGAAAAATTTCTGTACATAAATTGACCTACAGAATGTCAATTCTTTGTGCAGAATTAATTGCATTCTTCTCCCTTTTGTAATGCATAAGGTGAAATTCTACTGAAGATACGCTGTGGAAAATCCACATAAAATCCACAAAATGTGCATTAAACCTTATAGAAGCCAGTGGATGATTTTGACAATTTTAGGCGTAATCACACTATTAAAAAATTGCGGATGTATTGTTGGATGAGGGAAAAATAGTAATCGGCTCACCTTCCAGGGAAGACTATTCAGTGTGAAAAACACTTGGATTCACATAGGAACCCTGGTAGACCTCGTTTGTTCATGGTGTGGTGCAAGGAGTGTAGGAACACACCAGGCTGGTATCCAGGTCAGAAATGGAAGAAGGGTTTATGAGGACTCGGCTCCAGCACAAATGGGAAAATGTTAAAACATAAATTTTAATGTGCGATTAAAAACATGATGACAATTCTGTGACATGTGTGCTTTACCTAAGGCCACGGCCCCACTATCAGTATTTGGTCAGTATTCGGTCAGAATTTTTTCTCAGGAGTTGGGAGCCAAAACCAGGAGAGGAACAATCAGAGAAAAGGTATAATAGAAACAAGTCACCAATTCTGCATTTATCACCCACTCCTGGTTTTGGCTCCCACTTCTGGGAAAAAATACTGACCAAATACTGATCAAACACTGATAGCGGGGCCGTGGCCTAAGTGTTGTAATCAGCCTCAATAAATATTTTAGCTATTGGTAAATATGAGTCAGATATGGTGAATAGTATTCAGAACCATTTATGGCTTTTTTCACCATTTTATCCCCAAGATGCCTGACAATTTAATTAGGGCAAGTTGATGTCTGCATCTCTCTTCCCCTGCAGTGGCCTCTACAGGTAAAATGGTGAATTACACTTCCCTCATAATACATGCTTCTTGTTAGTGCCTCTCTGATCTATTTTAGACCAACTGCTCCTTTTATAATTAGAAAATTTGTGGTAAGTGCCCAAAACAATAACAGCTGAATACCAGGTAATATGTGTTTTATGTAGAATCAGTTATATTCGTTATAGAACGGTATATGTCAATTTGCTTTGATGTCTGACTTGAACTACAGTTTAGAAGTATATGCTACATGCAGTTATATAGATATGTACTGTACATGAGGACCAACACTTTTATTGAAGTTTCTTTTCTGCATGAATTGTCTTGTCTACTGATATTTTGTATATTATAATATAGGAATATTATTTCAATTAGTCTTATGCTATTATTTTGGTAATAATTAGCTGATGTACCCACTTGCTTACTTGAAATTTACTGATTTATTTATACTATAATATAGTAATCTGTACATAGTTCATGATGCCATTTCATCTAAAAGTAACATTACTGACATGATTGCTACTTTTTGTGCATGCATTTAAAAGTAACTAAACACCCAGAAATAAAGCATGTATTCTAAATACGTTTAACCAATAAAGCTGTAAAATATTTTGCATAATTAGTAATTAACATAAAAATATGGTATTCATTTGAGTAAAATTGCACTTTAGAAAATACTTGGAATGAAGTCATATGAATTAAGAAAACCTAATGCCACAAGTGCTTAATTTAACTTTTACATAGAAGTTTTAAAATCTTTAAATGTCTTCCAAATCGAACAATTAGTTTATTTTGCATCAACCTTTCTGCAGTGGACAAATATCAGTCATTTATGCATCCTAGATCATTAGATAGATAGATAGATATGTGATAGGATAGATAGATAGATAGATAGATAGATAGATAGATAGATAGATATGTGATAAGATAGATAGATAGATATGTGATAGGATAGATAGATAGATAGATAGATAGATAGATAGATAGATAGATAGATATGTGATAAGATAGATAGATATGTGATTAGATGGATAGATATAGATAGATGGTTAGATATGTGATAGGATAGATATGTGATAGGATAGATAGATAGATAGATAGATAGATATGTGATAAGATAGATAGATATGTGATTAGATAGATAGATATGTGATAGGATAGATAGATATGTGATAGGATAGATAGATAGATAGATAGATATGTGATAGATAGATAGGAGATAGATAGATAGATAGATAGATAGATAGATAGATAGATAGGAGATAGATAGATAGATATGTGATAGGATAGATAGATTGATAGATAGATAGATAGATAGATAGATATGTGATAGATAGATAGATAGATAGATAGATAGATATGTGATAAGATAGATAGATATGTGATTAGATGGATAGATATAGATAGATGGTTAGATATGTGATAGGATAGATATGTGATAGGATAGATAGATAGATAGATAGATAGATATGTGATAAGATAGATAGATATGTGATTAGATAGATAGATAGATAGATATGTGATAGGATAGATAGATATGTGATAGGATAGATAGATAGATAGATAGATAGATAGATAGATATGTGATAGATAGATAGGAGATAGATAGATAGATAGATAGATAGATAGATAGATAGATAGGAGATAGATAGATAGATATGTGATAGGATAGATAGATTGATAGATAGATAGATAGATAGATATGTGATAGATAGATAGATAGATAGATAGATAGATAGATAGATAGATAGATAGATAGATAGATAGATATTATGGAGTAGCAGCATCACTGTTTCTCATCCAGAAAACTGATGAGAACTTTGTTTCTGAATTTTTTCTAATATCTGAAAACATTTCTGTTTTTATTCTAATATTCATTGCAAATAGCATTTGATAAATTCATCAGGATAGACTATTAAAAAAGAAAAAGTCTGAATGGAATATAAAAATGATATACACTTTTAGACTGATTGTCAGGGAAATGTCAGATCTGATGTGAATGTTGTGCAAGAAGATATTTATTATTTCAACTTGAAATATTAGTTCCAAAGGTGTAGATATAATATTTCTTCCAACATCCATGTATATATGCTGAGTTGTGGAGGAGTTAGGTACCTGTAGAAAAAACTAGCAACTTTTAGCTAATTAATAAAACGTAACTGTGGCACTTTTTTCATTTAATAGAATTGCTAAGAGTACAAAACGAATACTGCCTTCATGTAACTGATACCATGTAGGGAGTGATGGCAAAATCTAGATCGATATTTATAAAGTACCTTGATGAATCGTTCTAGTAATAATAACACTTGTTCTATGTCTCAAACCTGTGGATGAAGATATTATGTGAGCAATTAGAGCAGTGCAATTGATGGGATTAATGAAGTTTTAATAGACGGAACAACTGCATAGGAATAAGAACATTGGTGGCAATCCAAATAATGTTCACGCTACATTAACACCTAATTTCCTGGACTAATTGTTTATAGAGACAACCCAGTCAGTCAGCCAAACGTTTCGCACAAAGTGTGTGTATTTTTATGTATATATCAGTATACATATATACATCGGTATACATTCACATATTAATATATACATATATATTTATTTATTGCACTGTAATAACTTATTGGCTCAAACTAACCACTAACGTATAAATTTCAGTATATACCATTGCTAAAAAGCGAAAAATGTATTGATAGTATGTGGCAGTAATGCTTATCCTCCTGCAATAGTGGCTGCTTTTTATGCCGCAATTTTTGGTTTTCATGTTAGTCTTCCATAGTTATTTTTAGGTACAGTGATAAGAGGGAAAAAAAAGTAAAAAATGATATTAGAAAAGCAACCTCCACACCTCAATCTAGTGTCAGTGCATTGAATTGTGGTCCAACATAATACTCCAGCACAATGTAACCGATCTATCTGTCTGTCTATCTATCTATATTTATACACATGTGTGTGTGTGTATATATATATATATATATATATATATATATATATATATATATATATATATATATATATATATATTATAGCTATATTATATACAGGTATATATATAGATCAGATAGAGATAGACACACACATCTATATGTCTATCTATATATATTTATATATATATATAGTTATAGATATATAGATATTACACACAGATAGATAGATAGATAGACAGACAGATAGATAGATAGATAGATAGATAGATAGATAGATAGATAGATAGATAGATAGACAGATAGACTGCACCTGTTGCCAATACCTGAAGCCTGTGTGGAGGGGACATACAGTGACAACATAGAATGACAACTGCTCATCTTCCCATAGGGGGCAGCATGGAGTGCAGTGCAGATCCAGCAGTGGCCAAACAATGCACAGGGGACAGCTAGAGAGACATTAGATAAAGTGTTAACTTAATGATTTCCCCCTTGAATGTGGGTTGCCTGCCTCCAGCCAGCACAAGCTGCCACATCTCCTACTAAATGAAACCCGACAGCTGCTATATACAACAGGGCCAGGAAAAAGAGGGATTAAGCTTGGGTGGGAGTGAGGGGGGCTGTAAAGTTACTTCCCTATAATTAATAGCAGTCATAATTCAGTTTGCTATCACAGGGGCAGGTATAGGGGTAGGTGCTATGTGCTGGCCTCCAGGTAAGCTGTGTCCCCAGCACTGGCAGCAGAAACTGAATTGTCTTGTTTATATTCATGTGTAATTACAAGATCTTTTTGCTACCTACCTATTGATTCACCAGTGACCCGTCAAAAAGAGTAGCATGGGAATTCTGGTATCACACAATGCCAACAGGGAGAGCAATGCCCCCCTCCTGCAGGCTTAGCCTCCACTGATACAGACTCCACCTCTGAACCCCACACTCACAGTACAACATGACTGCTGCTTGTACTGTATGTGACACTCCATCACATCACACAGCTACAGAAACACATCACTATACAGGGACTATCCACACTGAATAAAGGACGATTGTAAGGAATTCCACAATAGTTCCTTCCATACTGCATCATTTTGGAATAATGGAAGCCACTAATATTAATAGTAATAATACTGGAAGCTCTGCCAGCCATGTGACTGTGACCCAGGGTCATTCATTAGGCTCAGGGGAGGCCTGTGTTTGGGCAGCATCTCTTCCTCCAGGCAGCATGGTCTTGACAGTACAACGAGAGAAAACAGATTTTTATTGAACTGGGAAACCGTTTTGAACATCCCGCAGCAGGGGGGCCCTGGGACTTTTTGTGTGTTATAATTGCTTAAAGATATATGGCAGCTTAGATTACTGTAATTACCATCAGAGGTTGTTGAAAGAAGTTAGTCTGGGACTAAGGGACTGCAGCTTGGCTTCTTATTACCACCCAGGCAGAGATCACGTCGCATAGCTATACACCAAGCCAGCCAGCCTGGACTACAGGTCACAGCAATTACACAGTGCACCTGTGCCCCTGTCATCAGTCCTAACGAGAAGGAATAGTCATTGTGGGGGATCTATCTATCTATCTATCTATCTATATATCTATCTATCCTATCATATATCTATCTATCTATCTATCCTACTCTATCTATCTCTATATCTATCTATCTATCTATCTATCCTAATCTATCTATCTATCTATCTATCTATCTATCTATCTATCTATTTCCTATCTATCTATCCTACTCTATCTATCTATCTATCTATCTATCTATCTATCTATCTATCTATCTATCTCCTATCTATCTATCCTACTCTATCTATCTATCTATCTATCTATCTCCTATCTATCTATCCTACTCTATCTATCTATCTATCTATCTATCTATCCTATCATATATCTATCTCCTATCTATCTATCCTACTCTATCTATCTATCTATCACATATCTATCTATCTATCACATATCTATCTATCTATCTATCTATCTCCTATCTATCTATCCTACTCTATCTATCTATCTATCTATCTATCTATCTATCTATCTCCTATCTATCTATCCTACTCTATCTATCTATATATCTATCTATCTATATATCTTGCCACATATCTCTATCTATCATCTATCTAGCTATCATCTATATTTTATCCACATAATTTTATACAATCAGTATTCTGCTTTTCTATGTTCTTCATGCATACAAGCTGTCATTTTAGTTCCGTAGACAGTATCTCTCACCTTTTATTTACTTATATTAAATAGAAATGTGATAATTTAGTTCTATTAATTAGAAGAGCTGTAACAACATAACATACCTCTAACATCCAGAGAGTTTTACCTGTCAGTTATATAAATCAGGGGTGCGTGGTGTTAGTCTTTTCTGTACAAGCGTATCTATCTATCTATCTATCTATCTATCTATCTATCTATCTATCTATCTATCTATCTATCTATCTATCTATCATCTATCCTACTCTATCTATCTATCACATATCTATCTATCTAGGAAATCAATTTGACTAGCCACTTTTCGTGTGTTGTGTAGATTATTTTGAATTTGGCCATAATCTTGAGTTTGTCCCATGGTAAATACATTATAAAACTGAACAGTTCTGTTCAAAAACTGATTATTCTATTATGAAAGATAAAAGTGTGTTCATGGCTAGATAGATTAGACACTTATGTTGTGCAGTGTAACTGTTGCTTTTTACATAGCAGAATAGGGACAATATGTAAAGTTGTAATATTATTTAATATACCTTATTTCATATATATATATATATATATATATATATATATATGTGTGTGTATGTAAAACCATATATATATATATATATATATATATATATATATATATATATATATATATATATAAAAGATAGATAACCTACTTTTGCCATTTGCGCTTAACTGTTTCTAGATCTCAGAAACTGATGACAATATGTAGAATTAATCATGTAAATGTATTTGAAATATCGTATTTCATTATTAGTTTATTGTCTATATGCAACTATATATGTATCACCCTTAGAAGAATTGCATTACTTCTGTGGTACAATGACTTTTCGCACACTTGTCCAGAAGAATGTCTCTTTCTCCCCAGTAACCTGTGCTGAGGATTAGCAGCAGCGACTTTCCCTATACACAATCAGGCGCAGTGTATGGAGCCTGCATTCAGGATTAGGGGCAATGTGACTTTAAAGTTGTTTTCTTCTCTGCGATCCCTGGTTTCTAGGATTGTTTAATTAGCAATTCTGGGTGCAATAGACTGAGCTCAAATCCGCTTTCCCTTCATTATGTGATCGCTTGTAAAGTCTCTCCTTGTGCTGAACACTATAACAACTTATCACAAAAGTCTTAAAGGAAACTGGTTATCAAAGAACTGCAAAACTGCAAGGCAAAGCTATATATATATATATATATGTATACACACACACACACACACACACACACACACACAAAAAGCATCGTGTAAAACAAGGCAGACTGTGTTACCCACTTGTTGATCCCGCAGGTTTGCTCATAGTGGCAGAAGGTCCAGCAGCCTGAGCAGAGGTCCAGTGACAGGTGCCCTCCAGAGCTCAGTGCTCTTCCCTCCAGGACAGTCCTGGCATCCTCTTCACATAAGAGTCTGTACTTGTGATATTGTAATGAAAAGTCTCAGAGAAGGGAACAATCACAGCCTTATCTTCTGTCCTGGTCTTGACTCTCAGATATTCCCAATGTCAGGAAGACGTGTATGGGACTGCGAGGAACAAGTGTACCAATCAGTGGTCTCAGCATGTACTCCTTCCCAGGGGGCAGCCTTGTGTGAGTAAGATCACAGCTGAGAGGTGGCTGCAGGAGCCCAGGGACTGTGACACAAGGCTGTGCCTGACCCTGTGCAGGGATTGGGAAGTTGAATGCACTGAGTGACTTTGTGCTGCAGCCCTTAGAATAAAATAGAGACAGGAGCAAGTGACAGGACACTTGGGAGGAGGGAAATGCGCCCTGTGCCCACTTAGCGCTGCCCTGCTCTTCCCCAGGGCTGGAGGAGCGTGACGTCAGCACAACTCTCAGGAGGGGGTAAGATAATATTAATGATTTGTACCTCCCAGAGGAAACCCTACATGCTCCTGCTATATGCTGAATGAGAGGCATCCAGTGCAGTGCAGGTATAGTATGTGCCCTCCTGCTGTGCCAGCTCACTGCTGCAGCTGTACAGCACTTCAGGTACTATGTGTGTCTGCTTGTCTTGTCTTGTCACCTTGGCTTCGGGACACAAATTTAGATTTGTCAGTGTTTTGTACTTGTGCATGTACAGTTTTGCTTCATTCAGTGACTGATGACCTGAGCTGAGAGGCTTCTATACAGAGGACAGTGACAGTGGTGACAGTAATGTGCAACGCCCACCTGTTGTGTCCCAGACCCCATTCACTGCTACAGCCTCATTCACCTCACTGTAGCTGGAAACTTTCTGTGTGATGTCTTGTGCCCAGTCTATCTATCTATCTATCTATCTATCTATCTATCTATCTATCTATCTATCTATCTATCTATCTATCTATCTACCTGTCTATCTATCTATCTATCTATCTATCTATCTATCTATCTATCTATCTATCTATCTATCTATCTATCTATCTACCTGTCTATCTATCTATGTCTAGCTCTACAAAAATGCAAAAATAAGGCAGCACTCCAGACAAGATGCAATTTGTGGACTCTTTCTAATATCCCACATGATATGTCAGTGTCTCTCCCTCTCTCTTTCTCTAGTCCTGCTCTCTCAAGTCTCACTCTCTCTATTTATTTGCGTTACAGAAGAGGTGATGTTTTCACATATTTAGTTTAGCAGCATTGATGCAGTAGTAGTAGTAGTAGTAGTAGTAGTAGTAGTAGTAGTAGTAATAGTAATAAATAGTAGTAATAAGAATAGTGATAACATAGAGGCCTGCTGACATCGGATTCTTAAGAATACACTTTGGTTTATAACATTCATTTAGGTTTAATAAGTAGGTAACTGATGCAGTAATGGTAATAATAACCAGTCAAAAGGTGAATATTTATTTATTTTCAGCTATTTTATAGGTATCATTTATTGTACAGCACTAATTACTATGCAGCATGTAGTACACTTCATTATGAGACTATTAAAAGGGATCATTAATTGTAAAACAATTATCCTGCTATAGTGTTCGAAATGTAAATGTTTCATTTACCAGTAGCAATGTGAAGATCAGCATTATTACCAACAAAGTCAAAACGTTATATATATATATAGCAACTTCAGTACATCATATATATATATATATATATATATATATATATATATACGCACACAGATATAAGTATGACTATACATACATACATACATACACGAATAATATACAATATACATATATCTGTGTGCACTCTGTTTTTAATGCACAGACTATCTGAAAGTGAATGATAAGACTCCACACATAATATAACAGTAATACAAGTAATGTAACTTGTGCGGTCATCATCAGTCTACAAGACAGTGTGGTTTTAATATCAATAAATGTTTATTCCTTGATGATTGGGAAATTGCAAGAATAAAACAATTGCTATTTCTTAAGATATTTTAAGGCGATAGATAGAGGATAGTTATATGATTTCATTAACCATCTATCGCCTTCCATACATTAAAAGTAACACTCCCTTGCTGCATACACACTCCCCTGTATGTAATGGCATTTGACGTCTGCTCTAAAGTTAGGAGACTAAAGCTGCAAAGTGCCAATTGTTGCTGCCTATATTTATCCATTTCTAGGGAATAAACATTTTATTATTGTGATATTTTCCTTAATATAATTAATAGACGACTTCATATAAATTGTACTTCGCATATGCAAATGGAACTTCTCAATCTTACCATGCCAATTAGGAGCTGTCATTGATATGCACACACGATTATTAGCGCTGGGAATATTTTACCCTCATTAAGTTGGAAGAGTCAAAGACTAGCGGGTACAAATGGCGCAGACTCCAGATCTCTGAACGGGACGTCAGTGTCTTAAGAAACCAACCAATTAAGTACGTCAGGCTCCCTAGCCCAGAGTTACCGGTAGTGCATCTCCCTATGTATATCAAGCTAAGGAATGCGCCTAGATTCGTGAAAATGTCGCGAAAAGACCCTGATATATACTGCACTGTTATAGCCTTTATAGTTAATAGACTGCTCTGTAAGTTATTACATAACGATCATACTGTACAGCAGCATGTATGGAAAATGGTTAATAAATACTCCTTCTTATATATAGTGTATATTATGGTATACTGCACTGGCGAATATTATATACTTCATATAGTATAGGTGTATATAGTGTATATCGAATATTAGCTTGTAATTATACTGACATTCATTTGATATAGAATGCATATAAACTATGCAACATTTCTCATATATATATATATATATATATATATGTAAAAAAAAATATATATATATATATATATATATATATATATATATATATATATATACGTGCTTGTGTGTGTTACCACTTCTGATATATGATGTAAATTGAATACACATCACCGTTCTAATTTGTAATGTATATTAAAGATACAATGCTGCTCTTTTATATAACATACCATTAGTAAACTATACCGATGAACTAACACTGTACTGATTTCTTGTATAAAAGATCATAAAAATCATTCATTATATGTTTAAGTGTGCAAAATATTTTATATATATGTATGTGTATGTATATCTATATCTATATATATATATCTATATCTATATATATATATATGGAAATTCAATATAAATGATATGTCAGGACCGTTTTCTATTCATATACACATACTGAATACGCTGCCTGTTCTCATATATAAGGTACCTTCAATATAAAATACAGTTTAGATATCTATGTGGAAAGTAGATGATTTCTGTAGGGTACATACATCATAAGACTGCAGCACAGGTGCCCATCGCAGAGCCCCAGCCGCCTCCCTCCCTGCAGTGTAATGTCAGTGGATGCTCCTGCTGCTCGGGATCTCATTATCTCCAGCATGGAGTACCACCCTATGCTATCGCTGCCATGTGCTTATTTGGACAAGTTAATTGCCTATGTGTTGGATGCTAATAGGATTAATTTACTGTTCTGCTATAGGAAGCAGCTCAGAAACTTTTTCAGTAATTATTATACTGAGACATAAACATTCTGTCCATGCCATACATATTATGCTACATACACACAATATTCTATTAGCCTCTCCTCTACATTACAGCACACAGATCCCAGTGGGGACTAAATACTGCTGCAGTAAATGAATGCCAGGATTTTGTAAAGTTACTCAGTTCTGTGAAGTCATTCATTCCTGGTTTAACTGGACATTGTGTATGGACAGACAAGTGTAAACTATCAGACACAATCCAGCTCAATCCACAGAAGATGAGAGTTTTATTCTGGAAGAAGAACTGTTCATTCCACTACTTATTATATTACTGGTTGTGAATGGCCATGTGCACATGCTACAGTGCAAGTAGTATAATTAATTGTTTATAATTACATAACAGACAGAGAGATAAAGAGAAAGATGGATAGATATTTGGATAGATAGATAAATAAATAAATAGATATATAGATAGAGAAATAGATATGTGATACATAGGATAGATAGATATGTGATACATAGAATAGATAGATGGATATGTGATACATAGAAATGTGATAGGATAGATAGATATATAGATATGTGATAGAGAGAAAGATATGGGATATATATATATATATATGATAGATAGATATATGGGATAGATATAGATAGATGCATATATAGATATATGGATTGGATATGTATATATGTGATAGATAGATAAATAGATAGATATGGGATAGATATTTGATAGGATAGATAGATAGATATATGGATAGGATAGATATATATGGGATAGATAGACAGATAGATAGATAGATAGATATGTGATAGGATAGATAGATAGATATATGGATAGGATAGATATATATGGGATAGATAGATAGATAGATAGATATATGGATAGGATAGATATATATGGGATAGATAGACAGATAGATAGATAGACAGATAGATAGATAGATATGTGATAGGATAGATAGATAGATATATGGATAGGATAGATATATATGGGATAGATAGATAGATAGATAGATAGATAGATAGATATATGGATAGGATAGATATATATGGGATAGATAGATAGATAGATAGATATATGGATAGATAGATATATATGTGATAGATAGATAGATATGTGATAGGATAGATAGATAGATAGATAGATATGTGATAGGATAGATAGATATATATGTGATAGATAGATATGGGATAGATAGACAGATAGATACGCTTGTATAGAAAAGACTAACACCACACACCTCTGATTTATATAACTGACAGGCAAAACTCTCTGGATGTTAGAGGTATGTTATGTTGTTACAGCTCTTCTAATTAATAGAACTAAATTATCACATTTTTATTTAATATTAGTCAATAAAAGGTGAGAGTTTTTGTCTATGGAACTGAAATGACAGCTTATGTTAATTACTGCCATAGGCTCTAAGCTTGTTAAAATTTATTTTAATTACTTCTGTCATGTTAAATATTGCTACTTTGGTTGTTTGACATTAAATATTAAAATACCTACACATATTGTTTTATTTTGTTGCATTATCCTTATTTATTCATATGTATTTATATTTTTATTAATAATATATTAATAATAATCTAGATACTACTGCTACAAGTACTAATGATGAAAATACTACTAATAATAGTACAATATAATGCAATTAATGAGGTCTTTTCTGAAATGCACTATAGAAATTAATGATCAGTCTTGATATGAATGGCAAAACAAATTATGATAAAGTGATAACTTGCTAGGGTCAATGTTGCAAATAAAATGATAACATCTGACTAATTTTCAGTTGGTGAAAATCTTTGTACTAATTTTATCCATGAGCTGACAGCCCTATGTAACAAAAACAAACAATACAAATGTATATGTGCAGGGAAGCAATGTAAAAGGAAGAGAAGAGGGTGGGGTAAGAAGACTGTTTCATGTCCTGCTTTGCAATGGAGTGGTGATCATACATGGACACAACATATTTATGGGGCCGAAGGAGATAGGCAAATACAGCGGTCTGTCTGCGAAGTCTTTTTCCTTGAAGTAACAGATATTTAAATATAAGCAAGTAGAGATGCAATGAATATCAGTAATGAAATGAGTTTCAAGTTCTCTATAAACATTGACGTGACAGTCCATGGCATGGACTGTGCATGATAATTATAGATCAAACCTATTGAAGTGAATGGGATTGAGCTGCAATATCACTTACAAGGACAGATATGGTTCTATTTCTGGGATAAAAACAGATCCTTTCCCTTTTCTTTTTATCCTGAAACAATCCTGAATAAAATATTTTATGCTTCAGAAAGACTGAACTAAGAAGCTTTACACTAACCGTGGTTGGTGTTATTTTCCACATGCTCAGGAAATAGCATGGGTAGAAGAAAGATTCACTTGGTAATTTCTAAATCAATTGCTACTATTTCATATAAGATAAAGTGGCATGTAAAAGTTTGGACACCCCTGGTCAAAATTACTATTATTGTGAACAGTTAAGCAAGTTGAAGATGAAATGATCTCTAAGGCTAAGTGCCCACAATGCAGAAATGCTGCAGATTTTTTCCGCTTCCCCCTGGCAGTAAAAACGCATGCGGATTTTACTTGCGTTTTTCCTGCCAGGTAGAAGCGTTTGTCAAGCGTTTTTGCCTGCATTTCCGCATGCGGGTTATCAAGCGCTTTTCCAAGCGATTTTAGCATCACTTGGAAAAGTGCTTGACAACTTGGTCACACTATATAAATCCATGCAGCCGGCATGGATTTATATAGTGTGACCAAGTAATAGTTAAAAAAAGAATAAAAATGTTAAAAATAAAAAAAAACATTATACTCACCTCCTAATGGCCCCCGGTCTTCTCTCTGGTGCGTCCGGTCTCTTGTACGGCTCGCTGTGGTGTAAAAGGACCTTCCATGACGTCATTTAGTCATGTGACAGGTCACGCGACCGCCGACGTCAGCGGTTACGTGACCTGTCATATGACTAAATGACGTCATGGAAGGTCCTGTTACACCATCGCGAGCCACCGGAGAGCCATGACGCACCATAGAGGAGAGCGGGGGCCATCGGAAGGTGAGTATAATGTATATTTTTTATTTTAAATTATTTTTTCTAACAGGTACTATGATACCCAGGTCTGGAGGAGAGTCTCCTCTTCTCCAGACCCGGGTACCATCCGCACATTGAATCGCTTAATATACGCATGTGCACATGCAGTCATACGGATATTTAAAAGCGATTCAATGCAAGTCAATGGCGGCAATTACGCTTTGTGTCCGCAAAATTAATGGACATGCTGCGGATTTTCCCGCAATGATAATCCACAGCAGAAATTTCCGCAGCATGTGCACAGCACATGCGGATTATCATTGGGGACCATGGGGCACGTATTACCAAGCGTTTTTTAAGCGTTTTCGCTGCGGAAATTCTGTGGCAAAAACGCTTGAAAAACGCATGGTGGGCACGCAGCCTAAAAGTCCTAAAGTTAAAGATGACACATTTCCTTTGTATATTAGGCAAAAAAACATTTTTTTTCATCTTTCATTTTAAAAATTATAAAAAGGAAAATGGGCAAATGCAAAAGTTTGCGCACCCTGCATGGTTCGTACCTAGTAGCACCCCCTTTTGCAAGTATCACAGCTTGTAAACTTTTCTTCTAGCCAGACAAGAGTCTTTCAATTCTTATTTGAGGGATTTTCATCCATTCTTCCTTGGAAAATTCTTCCAGTTCTGTCAGATTTTTGGGTCGTCTTGCATGCACTGCTATTTTGAGGTCTTTCCACAGATTTTCAATAATGTTCAGATCAGGGGGCTGTGAGGGCCATTGTAAAACCTTCAGCTTGCAGCTTTTGAGGAAGTCTATTGTGGATTTTGACGTGTGTTTAGGATCATTATCAATTTGTAGAAGACATCATCTTTTAAACTTCAGCTTTTTTACAGATGTTATTGTGTTTGCATCAAGAATTTGTTGAAATTCAATTGAATCCATTCTTCCCTCTATTCGTGACATGTTCCCTGTGCCATTGACTGCAACACAACCCCAAAGCATGATTGATCCACCCCTTTGCTTAATGGTTGGCGAGATGTTATTTTCCTGAAATTCTGTGCCCTTTTTTCTCCACACATACCTTTGTTCATTGTGGACAAAGAGTTCTACAGTATTTTAACCTCATCGGTCCATGGGACTTGATTCCAAAATGCATCAGGCTTGTTTAGATGTTCTTTTACATACTTCTAATGCTTAATTTTATGGTGAGGATGCAGGACTCGTTTTCTTCTGTTGACTCTTTGAAGAAGGCCATATTTGTGCAGGTGTCTCTGAACAGTAGAACAATGTACCAAAACTGCAGAGTCTGCTAAATCTTTCTGAAGGTCTTTTGCAGTCAAGCCGTGGTTCTGATTTGTATCTCTAGCAATCCCAAGAGCAGCTCTCACTGAAATTTTGCTTGGTCTTCCAGACCTTATGTTGACCTCCACTGTTCATTTTAACTGCCATTTCTTAATTACATTTCAAACTGTGGAAAGGGCGAATTGAAAACGCTTTGCTTCTTCTGGCCTCCACCATTTTCATTTTCAGAGTGCTAGACAGCTGTTTAGAAGAACCCATGACTGCTGTTTTTGGCACAAGGTTAGAGGGGGCTGGGCTTTTATAAAGCTGGGAAATTTGCATCACCTGGCCTTTCCTAACGATGATAGTTAACAAGACATAACCTTAAAAGGATAATTAAGGTCTGAAACCTTGGTCAAAGTTATCTGACCACACAAATCTCCAAGGGTGGCCAAACTTTTGCATTGGCCTATTTTCCTTTTTATAATTTTTAAAATGAAAAAAAAAAAAATACAATATATTTTTTGTTGTTGACTAAAATACAAAGGAAATGTGTCATCCTTAACATTAGGCCTTTTAGAGATCATTCCATCTTCAACTTGCTTAACTGTTCACAATAACAGTAATTTTGACCAGGGGTGCCCAAACTTTTACATGTCACTGTAAACAGCCTTGGTTGCATCACTTAAAATGATTTGCTGGATTAAGTTCCATGGAGCCAATGTGTATTCTGTGATAATAATCTGTGTTCTTGAAGATCGTAGCAATGGAAGATTCAAGCTTTTTTGCAAATGGAAATGTAACAGGACTTTGTTTTACTTTGAGAATTTATGTGTAATATTCATGACGTAAATCCCTCATACCTGAGAAAATGAAATATGTAGGGCGTCAGGACGTCAGTATGAGAAATCATCATATTTGTGTGACATTGTAGTGCAGATGTTGACCCTGTCAGTCACAGTACCTTGGTCTGGACTGAAAAAAGGCAAAGGTATTTACCAGCCAAGGTCACAGAAACTAATACACAAGCAGGAAGCAGTAGACCCCCTTAATAAAGTTGGATACATAAGACAGTGACAGATAATAAGCCAATGAGGGCCCTAGATGTGGGTTGCGAGCTTGTGTATTTTGGACAAAATAACGACCAATACCTCAAATTTTTTATAATATTTTTCTGCACATTTTATTATTTTTTTTACAGGATGCATCTGGGCCCATCAATGGTGACCCTCTGTGATGCACTGGTAGAGTGCCAGCAGCCCGCCTAATCGAATAGTAGGGGCGTGTAATAGGCTGTTAGCTGGGCACTGTGCATTACATGTGTGTGACCTGCGCCCTATTGCAAGCTTCATCTGTGTGCAATTCTAATACTAGGCAATCACCCCCTCCATGACCTGGAAGGTTGTGAGTGGTTGTTTCATCAGCATTTTGCACCTGTTTTGCTTCCGCCGTTATAAAGGGTGTCTGCTGCCCAGATTAGTTTCTGTGACCATTGCTTGTAAATACCATTGCTTTTTTTCTGCTATGTTTATAAGGATGAACAAATTCACTATACATGATCTTAAAAGTTTTTTCCAATAAACTCAAAATAATTTCACTGACTATTAAAATTGGAGTAATTTTATATAAAATATAACCTTTATTAATGCTTTTAAGTCCTAAAATTCTGAGTGAACATGCTAGAAATGTGCTAGAAATTAATTAAACTTATTTCTCTCAGCAACTGCATGGGCTTTTATCACCGGGTTATTATTAGTTTTAAATGATAATTCCTTCATTGGTATTGGATAAATATACAGTATAAAGATTGTTTATAAGGTTGAAGTAGCAATCACGCTTGGGTTCTTCTGCTTAAGACGCCCAAAAGCTCCTCTACATCATGAAAAAACACCAGTATAAATATGGCAAATGTCATGTGGGGTGGCCTGTTACAGACTGTGCTCTGTAGGCAACGAACTTCAACATTTTCCTCTAATAGTAAATGGTGGCCAATCTGCTTTCCAGCTTGACATCAGACATGAGTTTAACTTCCTAGATTGGATAAAGTATTTCAAAGCAAAAGCTCTCGCACTTTGTGTCTTTGAGAGTCAAACAAGAATGTTCCATTTGTCTTGCAGTTAGGCTGTTATTATTATGTTGGATACGTTACACTTATGATTTTGTGCTTTGCATTGTATGTTCCTGTATGCCATTGTAGTCTACTGACAGGTAACATCACAGCTGAAAGAAGATGAATACCTGTGAGATTTGTTTTGTTTTGAGCCCTCACATGGACTTATGTTAAGTGCACTTATCTATGTTTTATGTATCTGTTCGTTTTCCAGCTATGCATTCTGTATGTGTGTTGTGTGCCTATAAGAAATGCTAATGCTGCAGCAGCTTAGGAGCTAAAGTCTGCCTGTCCTCCAGGAGACCAAAGAGGCTGGGCTGATGGAGTGAGTGGCAGACAGAGGTTACCTAGTGGCCTATTTTCCCTCCTATACATTGTTAGATTCAGGAGGCACTTTTAGTTAGCAAAGGGCCATGTTACTGAAAATGAGACGACTAGGAAACACCTTGAGCAGGGTGCTACACCTGGCTACAGAGGAGACATTACCACTGTGACCGTCCCGACTAAAAAGAAAAGGTAGAAGAGACCGAATTGACAAAGAGAGTCCCCTGAGAGGCGATAATAGCTGAGGAACCAGGGCTTATTCACATATCAGTATTGGGTCAGTATTTTGCATCAGTGTTTGTATGTCAAAACCAGGAGTGGAACTGTATGTGTGTTGTGTGCCTATAAGAAATGCTAATGCTGCAGCAGCTTAGGAGCTAAAGTCTGCCTGTCCTCCAGGAGACCAAAGAGGCTGGGCTGATGGAGTGAGTGGCAGACAGAGGTTACCTAGTGGCCTATTTTCCCTCCTATACATTGTTAGATTCAGGAGGCACTTTTAGTTAGCAAAGGGCCATGTTACTGAAAATGAGACGACTAGGAAACACCTTGAGCAGGGTGCTACACCTGGCTACAGAGGAGACATTACCACTGTGACCGTCCCGACTAAAAAGAAAAGGTAGAAGAGACCGAATTGACAAAGAGAGTCCCCTGAGAGGCGATAATAGCTGAGGAACCAGGGCTTATTCACATATCAGTATTGGGTCAGTATTTTGCATCAGTGTTTGTATGTCAAAACCAGGAGTGGAACTATCATTGAAAGATTAACACCTGTCCTGTGTTTTGGAGACACTATTGGTTTTGGCATACAAATACTGACGAAATACTGTGCAAAAATACTGATGTGTGAATAAAGCCTAATAGAAAAACTCCGGGTGAGCAGAGCCAAGAGAGAGAGAGAGAGAGAGAGAGAGCAAGTGTAAAGTGAACGAGGGCGGTAGCTGTGGTTGAAAAGCCGCACACACATCAGGGGGCACCTAGTTCGTTTCAACATTCAAAAGTTTTTTGGATAGTTCAAGTACATCAGATTGTAACATGCAGTATCGGGCACAGCACCCTGCGGTTCTTGTTTCACTAATAAAGTACATTTTCCGATTCACTTTTAGTTTTGCCTGGACCATCCCTACGCTTACTGATTCCTTCAGCCCCAGGGATTTCCCATCCGGCCCTTCAGTATTGTCGATATCCACTACCTTTCACACATGCGGTTCCACGTCCATCTTCCTCTGTATGGAAAGGGTTAAGGTATTCTGCATAGCACCTGTTTTGAACTGTAGCCTCCGGACGTTGCAGGAATGTCCGCAAGGAGGCTCGCAAGGTCTCATACTCCCAACTCCGATAGCACCCCTCTAGCTGTCAGCCCACTGCTCCTCGAACTTGACTCTGTCACTGTCACCAATGTACTCTCTCTCTAACTACCTAAAACAGGAAGTTGTTCCCTATTCACTTGCTCTAGTTCCCTGCCAATCTGGGCTAGTCACAAACATTAACGATATCTTGCCCTAATATACCTACAGTCACTATCTATCTCTAACCTAAGCAGAAAACTGTGTGTTATCCTATGCTTACCCTATGCTGGAGCTGAAGTGTACCTTACTCACACTAGGCATTACCTTTACAGTACCTACACAGCAGCACCATACCTAAAACACTATGCATTATTATACATTACAGTCTTAAAACCGTATTACATTGTTCACACTTCACATATCACAATACACGTACAAAAACGCATGACACTATTCACTTTACGCGATTGCTGTCTTCAGGAGCAGGAACGCGACATTACAGTCCACACCCTTACACAAACACGTGTTATTTAAGGTAGCTGTGTAAGTTCAAAGCCAGGTGAGTGCAGACAGCAAGTAACAAATAGCTGCACGTGAAGTAGCTAGTGGGCCAAAAACAGATGGAAAAGCCTAGTGATCCAGAATGGTACTGTGTGATTGTGAAAATGCCACTGAGTGGATGAGGGCCTTGAGAGCACATTCAGGAGAGACTGTCCAGTTCTGTATGTGGACACCATGGAGGTGCGGGGCTGGACTGCAGTTGCAAATACTGGTGTGAGAGTGAGCCTCAGTGGAACTGAAGACAAGTGATTGCCTATGATAGAGTGGGTGTCATAGTGGTGACACAAGCTCAAATGCACCTGAAAATGGAGCGACCAGAGACTGTACATAATTGTAGAAAAGTTATTTTGTTGTAAAATGTTTAAACTGAAAATGACTCCATATTGAATGTCTATAAATAAAGCCACATTGAGTTGTTTCTATTGTTTTTTTGTGAGCCAGTGTACTCTTGGTACAAACTACAGAGGGCGCTGTAATATTGGTTTAGCCTGCCCCTCTTTACAAATTGGCGTACTTTTGTGCCCAAAAAACAAGTGAGATGTCATGCTTTTTGGACACAAAAAGAGGACTGCTAATGGTTCTGAGAGGTCTTAAGTAAAGGAGGCTGGAAGGCCCAAACCAAACCTGAGGAGAATAGAAGTACAGAAAGCCATATATCAGGAGCAGCATATGGAGGGAGGTCTGAGGAGTGCGGTCTTAAGCCAAGGTGGAGTGGCCGTGATTCCAGAGACTGCTTGCTGGCATAGCCCACAGTCTATTGGTTTTGTGCATGTCTGAAACAGATGAATACTGCCAAGATGAAGGCCAGACAGTGCCCACAGTGATTCCGTTAACGTCATTCAAGGGTATGGCTCTTTCGGGGCTATGTTGAGGTCTTCGTTGGAATACTGTTTTTTTTGAGGATTCAGTCAGAAACTCTGATAAAGTGCTTGATGGAGAGGATTGTATTAATGTGAACCTAGCCTTATAAAGGTGAAACTAACTCTGACTGTCCACAGTGAAGGAGGCAAGCAGCCCTTGAAGGAAACAAGAAAAAGGTGGCCCTGACAAAAAGTGTCCCCTAGAGAGGAGATGGGAGCAGAGGAAGGAGGGCAAATTCATGTTGTCTGAAGTAGCTGTAACAGCTAAAGTCCGTGTGAGCAAAGCTGAGAGAAAGAGCATTAACTGAAGTACTGTAGCTGTCAACAAAAGAATACAGAAAAAAACAGTATGAGAATAAATAATTATGAATATGAGGACCCTTGTCATTCACAAAAGCGTGTGCCTCCATCAACAGTAAAAATAACCAAAACAAAAAAGGGAGGAAAACGGATCAACGGATCCAATAGGCACACCTAAATCACTGGTCAACAAGTGAAATTTCATATAAAAATCATATCAATTTTATTAATACATAATTAAAAAAGCCCTCAAACCATTCTCCATTGCACACATAAATATGTGGTCAACAAGGAAATTTCATATAAAAATTATATCAATTTAATTAATACATGATTAAAAAAAACCCCTAAGCTGTGTGCCCACTATACGTTTATTAAGTGGCAATTCCGCTGCAGAAACGCTTAAAAAACGCATGGTAGAAGGTCTGCCATGTTCCCCAATGATAATCCGCATGTGCTGTGCACATGCTGCGGAAATTTCCGCTGCGGATTATCATTGCGGAAAAATCTGCAGCACTACCAATTATTTTGCGGAATCGCGGCGTTTTCGCCGCCATTGACTTACATTGGACCGCATGTCATCCGCATCACTGTACATGTGGATTCCATGCATTTCAATGTGCAGATGGTGCCCGGGTTTGGAGAAGAGGAGATTCTCCTCCAGACCGGGGTACCATAGTACCTGTAAAAAAAAGAATAAAATAAAAAATAAATATTATACTTACCTTCTGATGGCCCCCGGTGTCCTTGTCTCGGCTTGCCGGCAGCTCGCAGTAGATTAAAAGGACCTGCGCTGACGTCATTTAGTCATGTGACGGGTCACCGACCGCTGATGTTGGCAGGTCCTTTAGTCTACCGCGAGCTGCTGGCAAGCCGAGACAAGGACACAGGGGGCCATCAGAAGGTAAGTATAATATTTATTTTTTATTTTTTACCATTCTTTCGGTCACACTATATAAATCCATGCCAGTTGCATGGATTTATATAGTGTGACCAAGTTGTCAAGCACTTTTCCAAGTGATGCTAAAATCGCTTATAAAGCGCTTGTCAACCGCATGTCGAAATGCATGTGAAGAACGCTTCACATCCGCATGTCCCTGGCAGGAAAAACGCATGTACAATCCGCATGTACAATCCGCATGTACAATCTGCATGTACAATCTGCATGTGTTTTTTCTGCCAGGGAGATGCAGAAACGCTCAGGAAAAATCCGAAGCATTTCTGCATCGTGGGCACATAGCCTAAAACATTTTACCATGAAGTGCCTTTACTGAACCAATATCCTATATGGACACAGGAGAAATATCACTGACTTTCAACAGAATAGAAATGCAGTTTACACAAGATGACCACTGATAATGTGAACCCTCCACATATATCTGCATGTATGACACTTCATTCAAATCCTCAGTTACATCCTATTTAGTTGCTATTATTACATGCAACAGATTTTCTTAGGCCTATATACAGGTGCTTCTCACAAAATTAGAATATCATCAAAAAGTTAATTTATTTCAGTTCTTATGCCAGTTTCATATGCCTCTTAATGAATCAGATGCCTGTGTCTCCACCATGCCTGCTCAACGAAACCAGCATGAACAACACTTGTCTTATTGAATCAGGGCTTATATTGACAAAAATATTGGAACACTTGCACATTATACCTATAGGAGATTTTATACTGCAAAAAAATCAAAAAGGTCCCACACACATTTAGTATTAAATTAATGTACAGAAGCACATATATGTGGCCCACATCAAACATATACACACACTATGCATCAGCACACTGCTATAAATGAAAACATGAATTTCACTAATACCTACACATGCAATAAATGTAAGACACTTAGCTAAAAAAAAATTCAAAATTTTTTTTAGTGAGGGATTTTTTACAATATAAGGGGGGGAGGATAATGGGAATACTAATAAAATGTACATATATGTATCCATTTCCAAATCTGAATGTAAATTTCACAAGGGGAGGGAAGATTATAAAGTAGAAAATCAAGTGTAATGGAGGGAGGGTAAGAAAGGAAGGGATAAGAGAGAAATTAGTTAAGGGAAAAGGGGAGTAAGGGTATAAAGTAAAAGTAAGAAATAGGGAAGAAATAAGATCAGGTTATTAACCACTTCGCGCCAGAGCCTGTTTTTGCCTTCGTGACCGGGCCAATTTTTTCAATTCTGACCACTGTCACTTTATGAGGTAATTACTCTGGAACGCTTCAACGTATTCCCCTGATTCTGAGACTGTTTTTTCATGACATATTGTACTTCATGATAGTGGTAAAATTTCTTCCATATAACTTGCGTTTATTTGTGAAAAAATCTGAAATTTGGCGAAAATTTAGAAAATTTTGCAATTTTCAAACTTTGAATTTTAATGCCCTTAAATCAGAGAGATATGTCACACAAAATAGTTAATAAATAACATTTCACACATGTCTACTTTACATCAGCACAATTTTGGAACCAAAATTTTTTTTTGTTAGGGAGCTATAAGGGTTAAAAGTTGACCAGCGATTTCTCATTTTTCCAACAAAATTTACAAAAACATTTTTTTAGGGACCACATCATATTTGAAGTCACTTTGAGGGGTCTTTATGACAGAAAATACCCAAAAGTGACACCATTCTAAAAACTGCACCCCTCAAGGTGCTCAAAACCACATTCAAGAACTTTATTAACCCTTCAGGTGCTTCACAGGAATTTTTGGAATGTGGAAAAAAAAATTTAACATTTAACTTTTTTCACAAAAATGTTACTTTAGACCCAATTTTTTTTATTTTCACAGGGGTAACAGGAAAAAATGGACCCCAAATTTTTTTGTGCTATTTCTCTTGAGCGTGCTGATACCCCATATGTGGTAGAAAACCACTGTTTGGGCGCACTGCAGGGTTCGGAAGGGAAGGAGCGCCATTAGACTTTTTGAATGTAAAATTTGTCTGAATAATTAGCAGACGCCATGTTGCGTTTGGAGAGCTCCTGATGTGCCTAAACAGTGGAAACCCCCCACAAGTGACACCATTTTGGAAACTAGACCCCTTAGGGAACTTATCTAGATGTGTGGTGAGCACCTTGAACCCCATGGTGCTTCACAGAAGTTTATAATATTGAGCTGTAAAAATAAAATTTTCACATTTTTCCCACAAAACCGTTTTTCATCCCTTAATTTTGCATTATCATAAGGGTAATAGGATAAATTGCACCATGAAATTTGTTGTGCAATTTCTCCTGAACACGCTGATACCCCATATGTGGAGGCAAATTACTGTTTGGGCGCATGGCAGGGTTTGAAAGGGAAGGAGCGCCATTTGACTTTTTGAATGTAAAATTTGTTTGAATAATTAGCAGACGCCATGTCGCATTTGGGGAGCCCCTAATGTGACTAAACAGTGGAAACCCCCCGCAAGTGCCACCATTTTGGAAACTAGACCCCTTAGGGAACTTATCTAGATGTGTGGTGAGCACCTCGCACCCCCAGCTGCTTCACAGAAGTTTATAATATTGAGCCGTGAAAATAAAATTTTCACATTTTTCCCACAAAAAATCTTTTTCATTCTCTAATTTTGTATTATCATAAGGGTAACAGGATAAATTGCACCATGAAGTTTGTTGTGCAATTTCTCCTGAACACGCCGATACCCCATATGTGAGGGAAAACCACTGTTTGGGCGCACGGCAGGGTTTGAAAGGGAAGGAGCGCCACTTGACTTTTTGAATGTAAAATTTGTTTGAATAATTAGCGGACGCCATGTCACATTTGTGGAGCCCCTAATGTGTCTAAACAGCGGAAACCCCCCACAAGTGCCACCATTTTGGAAACTAGACCCCTTAGGGAACTTATCTAGATGTGTGGTGAGCACCTTGCACCCCCAGCTGCTTCACAGAAGTTTATAATATTGAGCCGTGAAAATAAAATTTTCACATTTTTGCCATAAAAAATGTTTTTCATCCCCTAATTTTGCATTATCATAAGGATAACCGGAGAAATTGCACCATGAAATTTGTTGTACAATTTCTCCTGAGTACGCCGATACCCCATATGTGGAGGAAAACCACTGCTTTGGTGTACGGCAGGGTTCGGAAGAGAAAGGAGCGCTATGTTGGCTGGGATAGGCAGCAGACACCATGTCACATTTGAAGAGTCGCTGACATGCCAAAACAGCAGAAATCTCCACAAATGACCCCATTTTGTAAACTACACCTCTCAAGGAATTCATCTAGGGAAGTAGTGAGCATTTTTTAATTTTTAAATTTATACCATTGGGCAGTGAAAAAATCATAATTATATTTTTACCACAAAAATATGTTTTACCCTCAGATTTTACATTTTCACACAGGGCAATGGGTAAAAATGGTGCCGAAATGTGTCACACAATTTCTTCTAAAAGTGTCAATACCCCATATGTGGCTGTATCGTACCGCTTAGCCATACGGTGAGATCTGGGGGGGACGGAGTGCTATTTGACAATTGGAGAACAAATTATTGTAGAATAGGCATTTGGATTTGGGAGCACAAAATTTTCTGAATTTCTTTTGGGGGGCAAGGGTCATTTTGCTTTTCCAGAGCCTTTCTGCTACCAGTAACTTGGAAGTCCCTTATATTTTTAACAGATGACGGACCTGAGTGGGGACTAGCTTTTTTTGAGGACTGAGTTGAAGCTTTTATTGGGAACATTTTACGTAACATTTATCCGGCGCTCTAGGCTGAGCACTTACATCGGGGTTTCCATCTAAATTTCCAAGTGATGTAATTCAGATGAAACCCCTGCAGGATCCATTCACTGTAATGAGGCAGCAGAGTTACTCTGGACACCGTCTGGCCTCTGTGTAGCGGTGTCCTTTTTTTCAGAAGTGCACAAAACTGTGGCCAACCGCACTTTTATGCACGCCTAAAACAAATGACACCGTGGGATCCCAGGCTAGACGGCGTCCACAGTGGCCTATATCTGTCTCATTACAGGGAATCTTCCGTCATGGGTTCCGGCTGAATCATGTATTTCAGAGATTTACACGGAAACTCTGGTGTAAGTGCTCAGCGCAGAGCACAGGATAAATGTGGGCAGAGCCTTACTGGGATCTTTGGGGACATAATAAACAAATCAGTAGCAGGTGAAGAATTGGTTTTATTTATTTTTTACGCCATTCCTAGTGTGATATAACTGATTAGATTACTTTATTCTTCGGGTCGGTGTGATTACAGAGATACCAGATTGATATCGGGTTTTTATGACTGACAGCTGTCACACACTAAGAGACGCTTTTTTTGCAAAATCTAGTTTTTGCATCACCATATTTTGAGAGCTATAATTTTTCCATATTTCGGCCGACAGAGTCATGTGACGGCTTGTTTTTTGCGGGACGAGTTGACATTTTTATTGGTACCATTTTTGGGGACGTGACATTTTTTGATCGCTTTCTATTCCGTTTTTTGGGAGGTAAAATTAACAAAAACAAACAATTCAGGAATTGTTTTTTGAGTTTTTTTTTTATGCCGTTCTGCGTGTGGTAAAAGTGATCAGGCAGCGTTATTCTTCGGGTCAGTACGTTTACAGCGATACTACACTTACTGTATTTTTTTTATGTTTTGGCGCTTTTACACAATAAAACTATTTTATAGAAAAAAATATTTTTTTTGCATTGCTTTATTCTGAGCGCTATAACTTTTTTATTTTTCGGCTGATGGAGCTGTATGGCGGCTTTTTTTTTGCGTAACAAGATGACGTTTTCAGTGGTACCATTTTTATTTCTATTTTGTTTTTTGATCGCATTTTTTTCCACTTTTTGTTTGGCAATATGATGAAAAAGCATATTTTTTTGCTCCGTTTTTTATTTATTTTTATTACGGTGTGCACAGAAGGAGTTAATTAGTGTGACAGTTTTATAGCTCGGGTTGTTTCGGACGCGGCGATACCAAATATGTGTACTTTTTTTGGTTTTGTAAAAATATACGGATTTATTGGTTTAATATTTTATTTATTTATTTTTATTTATTTTGTGATTTTTTTATTAATAGTTTAAAAACTTTTTTTTTACTTTTTTTCACATTTTTTCTTAGTCCCTGTATGGGACATTAATTTTTATTTTTCTGATCTCTGATCTCATGTAATGTAATAGACATATATTACATTACATGAGATCTTCCCTGACTGTTTCAGTCAGAGTCTCCTGTCTGGCTACAGCTGCAGCTGAGCCAGACAGGACACCATATATGGCAGAGCTGGAGGCGGTCATGTGACCTCCAGCTGCCATAGCAACCCCAGGTCCTGGAAGGACTCGGAGGTCTTCGGAGAGGTAAGTTGACGACCCCCTCTCCTCCTGCTGTCTCCTATATGCCGCGATCACTATAGATCACAGCATATAGAAGACAGCTAAGGGTTAACATCACTGGGACCTGATCTAATCAGGTCCCGATGATGTTCCCTGTCAGAGCTAACGCTCTGCACCGGAATCGCAGCGCTTGCAGGACCCTGGGGGTCCTGAGCGCTGCGAGACCACCCACCGTTTTTAAACGTCGGCGCTGCACAGAGCCCGGCAAGCGCCGACGTTTATCTACAGTGGGCGGTCGGGAACCGGTTAAGGGAATGGAAAGAAGAAGGAAGATTAGGGGAGGGGAAGAATAAGGAAAATTTTAATAAAAATAAGAGAAAAGACATAGTAACAGGTCATCTAAGCATTGATGAACAGTAGAGTTAACTTTTCTTTTATCAAAAAGTGCAAAAGCCATCCAACCCCATCAAGATGTACCTAAATATGGATGGTCCCCACCACTTGTGTATCACCGATCTATGTGCCATTCTGGGCCTCATCTGGATCGGGACGTGAAAAGATGCCAGATATAGCTTATGATTAAACCTGGTTTGGGAAAGATGGATGTATAAGGGTGCTCGGCCTTGGGGGTGGGTTCCCCCAATGTGTACTACAAAAAAAGCAAGCAAAAAAGGGCCTGCACACCTTTAGTATTAAAGGGATTCTGTCATCAGGATTTTATACCCCAAACTAATGGCATGTAGGTAAGAGCACTGTAATGCTGATGAATTCCTTAACTTTCTTGTTGAAATTAATAGTTGAAATGTAACACTAATGAGTTGCAAGTGCATTGGGCAGGCCCTGCAATTACAGCTTTCCTGCATTTCTGTCTATTCTCCACCCACTGCCTGCGTCCTGTCTCTGACTGACAGATCACTGAAACATGAGTGTGTGGCGCCCCTGAGGGTTCGACCGCCACTGGGATGCTGCACTTCTTTAATGGAGTGGAGTGTTCCTCCTCTGAGGTAAGAACAGTGTGATGGTCAGGACCCTTCCTTCACATCCAACATCACACTTCTCCACCAGAGGGGGCTAGAATGCACTAGGTGCTGCCCTCCTGGTTACAGGGAGACTGGGGAACCAAGAGTTAGGGGAACCATTTAGTGGATGAGGGTGGAGGAATCACAATGTAGTTACACTTTAAATTTCATATTTAATAAAAAGCCATTTTTGGTTCTGGGTCTTTGACTGTCTTTTGAACTGTGAACAACTGTGATCTCCCACCCTGAGTGTGGATCCTGTGTGGACTTGCAGCGGATGGAGGCACAGCCCTCGTACCCCGGCCTTGGGTCGAGGGGCAGGTTGTAGACAATGAATGTCTCAACCCGGTCAAGGACCACGGCCAAGAAGGCCCGGAGCTTAAGAGTGTAACTCCACAGCAAATGGATCCCAGGGAGGATGCAGACGGAGCGGTGCACGCCACCTGTCCTCGCTATGCTGATCTATTCAGAGGGATTCCGGCTGCAAGAGGGGTACCGGCCCCCGACACCCAACCTTGCTACTTCATGTCCTGGTCGGGGAAGCCCGGTAGGCCCTGAGGATCCCACCGGGTAACGGAAAGAGCAGAGCTGCCCCTCGTGCCCTTTTTCTGAGAGGAGTTCAGAGGGAGACCCGGCCTATTTACACACACAGACAGGACAGCACTCGGTCTGTAGTTTTAGGAACACTCTGGTGCGGGGTCCTGATTGAACACTGGATTTACTCAGAGGTTGTCGGACCCCCTTCGTCTCTGGTGACCGCAGAACTCCGCGAGGAGCAGGGAGTCGCCTTCCTTCTGCCATCTCTTATGTGAGTAAAGCCTTGGAAAATCACCCCTATGGCCTCCGGACTCTTTATTCTGCGCTACACCGCACTATGCAGACTTTCTAGACTACTACCCCCGTCATCCTGTCCCTCTACCCTGAGGCCCTGCTCCGCCTGTGGGGAGTAGTAACAACGTCGGCTGCTATAACACCAGGCCTCAGCGGACTGCAGCAGTACTGGTGGCCTTCACCAGGTGCCACAGGAGGCGTAGTCGAGATCAGCCACTCAACCCGGATAAGCCCGTACCATCCTTTTAATTGTGACCGCCCTGGGCATGGAGCGGGTCCGGGCCACGGCTGCACCCCATCTCTCCATCACAGGACCCGACTCTGAGTCCCCCATCTCCCAGGGTAAAAAGGGGCTTTCAAGTAGAGGCGTCACAAGTGACCTGTCAGTCAACGATAGTAGGCAGCAGTGGGTGGGTAATAGGGAGGAAGTCAGGAGAGTTGGAAGCGCTGCGTCCACCCCACTACACTTGTAACACATTAGCATACAATTTCAACTCTGGATTTCTCTAAACAGGCAAAATGGATTTCTACAAGAAAGGTAAAGAATTATTCATCAATAAAACACCTCTACAGACATGCCATTAGTTTGGGGTATAAAATCCTGATGACAGGTTCTCTTTAAATCAATGTACAGTTGCATAAATACGCTATGTGGCCACTTTACAAACATATACATACACTATGTGTCAGCACACTGCAATTCATGAATTCATGAATTTCTAATCTCTAAGAGACACAAGTGATAGGAAGCATCCACATAAAAGGTACACTTTGTCATGGTTGCATGGCTTTTGTACTTTTTGATTGAAAATGTTAACTTACGTTTTAACATGTATAGCAATAGTGGAATTCAAGTATTCATTTATTGCAGTGTGATAATGACGCGCCCCCTGGGCCTGTGTTGTGCAGGGGAACCCGGAACCGGACCTGTTGTAGAATGCTGGGGGTTGTAGTCTCCGTGTGGCGGTGACCCGGTCCGTGCCCAGGGTGGTCAAACCAGTGGCAGTCTTGATGTATAGCAAATGTCCGACTACGCCACCCATGGATTGCGGTCAGTGGGGACCGCCGCCGCGCTGCAGACCGCTGAAGCTGATGTTGTTTGCGCAGCTGAGTATGGGATAACTCCCCACGGGAGAAGTATTGCCTCAGGGCAGCTAATGTGAGAGATGATGGGAGTGATGGTGTGAGCTTCCCAGTGCTAATGGTGCTGGTGCGGCGAGGAACCACAGAGACGTGCGGTTGCAGTTTTCAATGCTTTACTCACAGTTGTTGTTCATGTCAATGCTGCAGGCGATGACTGCCCGAGCCGTGCTGCGTCCACCAGGCAAGGGACTCGGTCAACTCCCAGGTAATTCCAGAGTGTGGTTCAGAGCTCCCTTCTCTACCTTTCTCTGGCCGTCTCCACCAATGACCCACCTTTGTCCAGCTTCCTCGGGCCTTCTGTTGGCGAAACCTCTCCCGGTTTCCCTGACCCTATACGGTATGCCTTTCTGGTGGATGTAGTGAGGGGTCGCACCAAGATGTGGTAACAACCTCCGGTCTTTGGCTGAGGAATCTGTTGCCTCCACCAATTTGGGTTCCGGTACCCTGTTCTGCCAACCCTTCACCCTGTATCTCCTCTGGGCATATGGGGTTCCTTCGGTCCTCGTGTCTCTGGGCCTTTCTCTGTGTTCCTTGCTTCCTTTCTCCTCTGTTCCAGTTCCTTTCTTACTTTCCTTTCCGTTCCTTCTCCTCTCTCTCTTTCTGCTGTTTCTGGCCTCCACTCCAGGCCTGCCTCTGGAGCTGGGCCCAGACTGAGCCACAGCTCCCTGTCAGCCCTCTCTGGCTGAGCTCCTGTCTTCTTCTCCTCCTCTCTGAACTGACTGGACTGAACTGGACCCTGTTCTAAGATGGTGCCCACCTTTTATACCTCCCTCTCTGTGTATGAGCCCAGGTGACTTGCAACCAATGGGCTCCTACCTATGGCCAAAGACCCACCCCTATCTGCTCCTACACCACTGGGTGTTCCACCCCCCCGCCCCACTCCAGCCAGGGACAGATGCTGTCGTGCCTGCACTTCTGTCTAGTGGGAGCACCGTTGAGCTGTCCCTCGGAAATGTGGTGTGTGTGGTGCATGCAGCCTACCGAGTCCTGGTCCACAATCCATCCTTACCCGGGAGTGGAATATCACACCTCTGGTCTGAGGTGCAATACCCCTGTAGCAGCCGAGCCCTCGGGGTGCTACAATAACATTATTATTGTTCATTTATATAGCGCCATTGATTCCATGGTGCTGTAGATAAGAAGGAGTTACATACCAAATACAGTAACAAACTAACAATGATAGACTGATACAGAGAGAAGAGGATCCTGCCCTTGCAGACTTACATTCTACAGTAATGGGGAAGGAGACAGTAGGTGGGGGGTTGCAGCAGCTCTGGTGGTGGGGAGGCGCAGGACTGGTGCTGGTGAGACAGCAGCTCCGGTGTTGGTAAGGCAGCAGCTCCAGTGCATATAATGTAAATATACAGATTTTATGACATCCCATTTTAAATCAATAGGCTTTAATATGAAGTTGGTCTACTCTGTGCAGCTATAACAGTTTCTACTTTTCTGATAAGGCGTTCTACAAGATTTTGGAGTGTCTGTAGGAATTTTTGCCCATATATACAGAAGAGCACAATTTCCATTTTAGTTCATCCGAAAGTTGTTTGATAGGGTAGAGGTCAGGGATCTCTATGGGCTAGTCAAGTTCTTCCATACCAAACTCACGCAACCATGACTTTATGGACATTGTTGTGTTCACTAGTAGTGTTGAGCGAATTTGTTCGGCATTTCAAATTCGGGTTCGTGTTTGGGGTTCCGGCTTGTTTGTGCCAAAAAATCGGCTCCGCCCATGTACATCCCTGATTTGCCACAATGTTATCTGTGTGACAGCATGGCAAATCAGGGATGTTCCTGGGCGGAGCTGATTTTTTGGCGCGAACAAGCCAGAACCCCAAACACAAACCCAAATTTGAAATGCCGAACAAATTCGCTCAACACTATTCACTAGGGCACCTAAGCAAATAGTCTCTTTAGAAGATCATAGTTAGAGCTTGTGTACACAACGTATTTTCGGTTCAAGTGCTTTCCATTAAAAAACGGATTGCACTTGGACCAATTATTCACTGAGGCAATGCAGAGGAATGATTTATTTTTCACTGACCGAATCGGGGTGTAAAAAAAAAATCGCAGCATACATGATTTTCTTCTGTAAATTGGATGAGACCCACCCATTTAAGTCTATGAGTGTGCAAAAAAAAATTGTATGCCACAGTATAGTATTCAATTTTTAAGGATACACTGCAATTCTGCAACATAGGAAACTGTAAATAGTCTTTTATATGATAAAAAGGCTGCTGTAAAAAATGGACTGCACACGGATGACAAGTGAGAGAAAAATCGTCCCACTTTTCTGGATGAAACTCTCAATGATTTTTTTATATTGTCAAGTACATACCATAACTCTAGCGCCACCTATTGTAAGTAGCAATCCTAAAAGTTAAAATTGACCCTTTAAAGAGGCTTGCCACATGACATTAACTTTTAGGATTGCTACTTCCAATAGGTGGCACTAGAGACCCACTGGGGCACAATCATGCTGGTACAGAAAAGGACCTTCCCTAATCTGTTTCTACAAAGTTTAGCACAGACAATTGTCAAAAATGTCATGGTATGGAATTGGTATGCCTTTGAAACTAAGGCGGATAGGGATTGGCCAATCTCTGAAAAAACAACCCCATTTCATTATGCCTCCTCCACCAAACTTGCATTCACCAAACCCAGACTTGTCCATCAGACTGCCACTTAGAGAAGTGTGATTTGTCATTCTAGTGTACATGTTTCCACCTCTCCAGAATCCAATGCTTTACATCACTCCATCCGTTTGGCATTGTGCTTGGTGATGTAAGGCTTTCATTCAGCTGCTGAGCCATTGAAATCTATACAGTGAAGTTCATAGCACTCAACTTTTTTTGCTGATATTGATGCCAGAAGTTTGGAGCGCTAAAGGTAATGAGTCAGCAAAGAGTTGGTGACTTTTATGCTCTATGCCCCTCAGTAGTCATTGACCTCACTCTGTAGCTTTATGTGGTCTTCTACTTAATAGCTGAGTTCATGCTGTTCCTGAATGCTTCCACTTTTAAACATTACCACTCACAGTTGATCGTGGAATATTTAGGAAGGAAAAAATTGGACAGAACTGACATGTTGCAAAAGTAACATCCTATTAGAGTGCCACACTCAAAATTCAGTGAGATCTTTAGAACCATTTTTTCACAAATGTTGGTAAAGACAGACTACATTGCTAGTTGCTGGATTTTATTCACCAGCGGCAATGGGAGTGAAAGAAAACCATGAATTCAATGATTAGGAGGTGTGTCCCAATACTTTTGTCTATATAGTGAAGTTGGATTACACATAAAAATCTTTACAGCTGTTGCACCAGCAAAACCATGCAGCAGAATGTAAAAGCTGTTAAAGCACAAAATTCAGTGATTGTTTTATAAGCAAAAAAACCCCAAAACATGCAGTGCCCTGTCTCTCCACTTGACCTTACCCTTAGTACCTTAGCGTTGCAAGCTGCATTTCCATCCATCCATCCATCCATCTGACGCGCCCAGGGGATGGGAACGACTCGGCACCCGGGGGAAAGGTTATTGGGATAGGGAAATGTTTGTGACGCCACCCGTGGTGTCTGGTGAGGATCACCAGCACTGCGATAGTCCTCTGAGGCCGGTGTTCAGGCAGCTTAGTTGGTGCAGCTCCCCACAGGTGGAGCGGGGCCTCATGGCAGCGTAGCAAATGGGATGCAGGACAGAGGGGACCCAGCCGGGTCAGAGGAAGGGTAGAAGAATAGGCACACACGTGACAGATCACTTCAGTACCTTTACTGGTGGTGTTTCAGGCATGATCCAGGGCACTGTAGGGTGAAGGGTGCATATCAGGACTCTCCCCAGTGAGCGGGTGTGGGGCCTCCTGTTTATTGCCTTTTCCTGATAAGTTTATGACATGCCTGGAGCTAGGCCTAACTTGTTCTCTGTCTTGCACCGGCTGACCTGGTAGTAGGGCCTTCTGTTGGAGTTCACACTCCCTGGTCTCTTGGGCCTCCGTGACTCCTGCCCCTGGTACGTAATCGGCTCTTGGTGTTCCTGGGACATGTAGTTCGCCAGGGGTTCCGGTTGTTTCTGCTGGATGTAAGGAATCCCTGCAGACGCGGACCCAGTGTCCGGTATATGTTCTTGGGGTGAGCGGGTAAAGCTCCTCTGCCCCCTATGTTACTCTCTTTCCACTCGCCTTCGGCCACGCTCGGGGCCCTCACTAGGCTTCACACTGCAGCAGGCACACTGCGCTTCGCCGCTCTTTTGGCGTCGGCATGCCCTAGGCTCACTAATCTGAGCTCACTGAGTCTGAACTGACCTGACAACTTCTCTGGCTGCAGCAGACTTCACACAGACTTCACTCTCTGTGGACTCCAGACTGAGCTGCCTAGCTCCACCTTCCCTTTTTATATCCCTAATGGGCTCCCTCTGCTGGTCTGAGGTGGAAGGTGGAGGTGTGTGAATGCTATGAGGGCCTCTTGTGGAGGAATCCGTCCATGCACCCCTCTGGGATCTGTGGCATCAATGCACAGCAGGGCGCCACACATCCATCCATCCATCCATCCACATACACCAGTTATCCCTTATATCGCATTCCAACATCAGCTTTGCAATTCCTAATTTTGACATATGCCCATTTAGTAAAGGCTATAAAAGTATAAGGCAAATTCAAGATTCTTTATGCTAGAGCAGGAGTGGGCAATTCATTTTCCCAAAGGGCCATATGAGACATCAAGACTATTGTCGAGGACAGAACCAATAAGATAAACTTAATTCAGCTTAATATTAATGTTATTATATGATTAATAATAATATTATATTCATATTATTATTGTATTGTTGTTATTTGATAAGATTAATTATTATGATTAGTTGTATTGCTTAATATTAGGCAGAATTAAGTATGGTGACTAGCTACTGCTGCTAATATATACAGTGGGTGAAATAAGTATTGAACAGGTCATCAATTTTTAAAGTAAGTATATTTCTATATACTCACAGACTGACCAGGCCTCTAATGTTAGCCAGTACTCCCGGCAGGGCCTTCTTCATTAACAACAGTAAAGACCCTGAACTGCACTGCACGGACTCTGAGTCATTTCTGCTGCGCCCGTGCATCACAACCCTCACCATCTGCACTCACTGCCCTGAGGCTATACTCCTCCTCCCGCCATTGGGCGCCATCTTTGAGAAGAAGAGGGTCGTGGACGCCAAAAGTGCGCGAGAGCTGAAGCCCCGCCTTACGTACTGACGCTGCGCAAGGTCCTGGAAGGAGCCCAGCGGACGCCGACGTCACCAGCGCGCGACGCAAGATCCTCGACCCCGACGATCGCCTGCGGAGCCGCGGCCTACGGAGAAGAAGCAACGGAAGGTAGGCCACGGTTAACCAGGGGTGAGGAAGACACCAGGAATGGAGGGAGCTCCCACCGCCAGCGCGGCTGCCGCCGCAGTGATGCTGTTCACGATGCCGTATATCCCCCGAGAGGCATGGTTACCCCAGTACTCAGGGGAGTTGCATACCCTGAGCGACTTTAAAGAAAGACTGTATAGCCTATTCAAAGTATACCCCCTGTCCGAGGAACAAAAAGTGAGCATCCTGACAGGCCAGTTAATCGGAGCGGCCCAAAGAGAAGTGAAGTCCTGGTCAGCCAGGGAAAAGGGGACTGTAAAGGAAATACTGGCCCGTCTAAAGGACACTTTTGATACCCGCACCTCAGCAGAGATCAAACTAAAATTTTATGGATGCAAACAGCGGGCACAAGACAGTATACGGGACTATGCCTTGAATTTGCAGGAGGCCCTGAGAGCCATTAAGCAGGCAGACCCTGACAGCGTGCGGAATGAGGATAAGCTATTGACTGAACAGTTCATTGAGGGCCTACAGTCCAGCGCCCACCGAACCCAGTTGCGTGTAATGGCCTTGCAGAACCCTGATTTGGACTTTGCACAGTTTAAAGACAGGGCCATCCGGGTGCTCCGAGAACCGGCACCAGGCGGCGCTGTAACCCACAGGCGCCCTGCTATCACCTATCACCAGGAGGCGGCGCCCTTGTCTGCAGAGCCTGTGGGAGCTGATAAACAGGCTTTGGACAAAGCCCCGGCTGCAGACCTGCACCATCAGGTCCAAGAGCTGACCAAAAGCGTTGCCGCGCTAACCAGAACTGTGCAGTCTTTACAGGTGTCCCCCCCAGGAAAGATCCAGCTGGCTTCCAGTCCGGAGGACGTCCCTTGGAGCCGACGGAGGAGGATCCCATCGTCCAGAGGAAGGCCCAGCGACCGCTATGACCAGGACGGACAACCCATCTGCCGCCGCTGCAACCAACCAGGACATATGGCAAGGTACTGTCATTTAAACAGGCCCAACCTGGGGCAGAGGGCCGACCCCCAGGCATAAGATCATCAGGCCCATCGAGCTGGCATGATAAGTACGTAGGGGGGCGACCGGTTTTGCCCGTGGTGCTGGATGGCATTCCTATGAGTGCACTACTGGACACCGGGTCACAGGTAACCACCATCCCCTATGTGCTCTTTAAGCGGTACTGGAATGACTCAGATATTACCCGCTACCCAGATGACGATTTGAGCATCATCGCCAGCAATGGTCAGCCCGTACCGCAGGTGGGATTCAAGGACGTAACCATCAAAATTGGTAAAGTTGAACTGCCAGCGCAAGGACTGATTATTGTGGACATTGATCGTCGTGAAAGCCACCCTAAGATAACCTTGGGTACTAATGTTATTGAAAATTGTCTTGCAGAGATAATTGTCATATTACAGCAGGTTGCGGTGAACGCCAGCTCCAGCCAGCAGCGTGTCCTACAAAAAGAGATCAGAGCCCTGATGAGAAGGCAACAGGTACAACTGTCTGGTGGTGAGATTGGTAGTGTTAGGATGAGTGACCCGTTCCCTATCGCCATGCCCCCAAAAAGTGAGATGATGATCTGGTGCCGGACTGCAATCGGGTTAAGAGGAAGGGACTACCAAGCCATGGTAGAACCCGTCTACTCAGACAGTAGGCCCACCATTTTGACAGCATGGGGGGTGGTCGATGTACGCCATGGGAGGGTACCCTTCCGCATCCTCAACATTGGGGAAAGAGAAGTATACTTGCCCCGGTATGCCACTCTAGCCAAATTTTTCACCGTTAACCAAAACTCTGCAAAGGCCGTGGAACCCTTGCCTCCATCTCAACCCGAGGAGGGTAACGGCTCCAAGAAACAAATGGAGGATTGGTGTCAGAAACTGCATGTGGGCACCGACTCCACTCCCTCACACCAAAAACAGGGAGTCTACCGGTTGGTGCAGGAGTACGATGGAGTCTTTAGCAAACACCCGCTAGACTTTGGGCAAGTAAAAGGGGTAGAACACCACATCCCCACGGGAGACCATCCACCCATAAAGGAAAGATACCGACCTGTACCCCCTGCACACTATCAGAATGCCAAGGGAATGTTGCGAGAAATGAAGGAGGCTGGGGTAATCAGGGACAGCTGTAGCCCCTGGGCAGCTCCACTAGTTCTTGTGAAAAAGAAAGATGGCACCATGAGAATGTGTGTAGATTACAGAAAGGTCAACCGTATCACACACAAAGATGCGTACCCGTTACCTAGGATAGAGGAATCTTTAGCTGCATTAAAGTCTGCTAACTTCTTCTCCACTTTGGATCTTACTAGCGGGTACTGGCAGGTTCCTGTAGCAGAGGTAGACAAGGAGAAGACCGCGTTCACCACCCCGATGGGTCTCAGCGAATTCAACTGTATGCCGTTCGGGCTCTGCAACGCACCAGAAACCTTCCAGCGGTTGATGGAGTGCTGCCTGGGGCACAGGAATTTCGAGACGGTCCTACTATACCTGGACGATGTCATCGTGTATTCCAAAACATATGAGGACCATCTGAAATACCTGGCAGAGGTGTTTGACGCCCTGGCAGGCTACGGCCTAAAGGTGAAACCCTCCAAGTGTCATCTACTGAAACCAAGGGTACAGTACCTGGGACACGTGGTGAGTGCTGACGGAGTAGCTCTAGACCCTGATAAGATCACCGTGATTAAGGACTGGCCAAGACCCTCCAGCATAAAGGAAGTGCGGCAGTTCCTCGGGTTGGTAGGCTACTACCGAAGATTCATCCCCGGGTTCATAAAAATGGCAGCCCCTATGCAAAACCTCCTGTTGGGTCAGTCAAAGACCAAGAATCAGAAGCCGCCCTTCAGGTGGGACAAGCTGGAGGAATCCTTCCGCCAGCTGAAGATGGCCCTCATGGGGGATGAGATCTTGGCTTACCCTGATTATGGCCAGCCTTTCATCCTCCACACAGATGCCAGTAACGTGGGGTTAGGAGTGGTGCTGTCCCAGATCCAACAGGGCAGAGAACAGGTAATCGTTACGCCAGCCGAAAACTACGGCCCACAGAGAGAAACCCTGAGAATTATAGCTCCTTCAAGCTAGAGTTCCTGGCAGTGGTGTGGGCAGTGACGGAACGTTTCAAACATTACCTTGCCTCTACCAAGTTCACTGTGTACACGGACAACAACCCGTTGACACACCTGGACACTGCAAGACTCGGTGCCCTGGAGCAAAGATGGATGGCCCGGCTGTCCAACTATGAGTTCACCATCAAATACCGGGCGGGACGCACAAATGCCAACGCAGACGCCCTGTCCAGGATGCCGAACTTGCTGGACGGAGGGGAAGATCCAGAAGAACTGGAAGAGATTGAACTCCCTGCGTTCCACCATCGTGGGATTACCCAGTGTTCCCACCGTGTAAGGGACAGGCACTCTGCCACGTTCAATCCCTTACCCCACTACAGTTGGGCGGAGACGCAAGACAGTGACCCAGCCGTCCACCTGGTAAAAGAAATGCTGACACAGGCTGATGCCCGCCTTGACTCAGATGCTCCGGAAGAAACCAAACAGCTGTGGAAGGAGAAGAGTAAACTGCTTCTCTACAAGGGGAAGCTGTGCCGGAGAATTGTCAGCTCCCAGACACATGAGCTGACCTGGCAGGTAGTGGTCCCGAGACGAGACGCGGCTATGGTCTTGGAGGCATACCACGACGGAGCAGGGCACTTTGAATGGAAGAAGTAGGAGTTCCTGTTGCGTGAACGGTTCTTCTGGGTAGGCATGAGAGGGGCCATTGAGAGATAGTGCAGAGACTGCGGCCCGTGCCACCTGAGAAGAAAGGACCGTGCCAGCCAGAAGACTCCCCTGCAGCCCATCATCACCAAGCAGCCACTAGAACTGGTAGCCCTGGACCATGTGAAGCTGGCTCCAAATAGGTCCGGGTACGTCTACGCCCTCACCATCGTAGACCACTACTCCCGGTTCCTGGTGGTGGTCCCTGTCAAGGACTTAACAGCTCAGACAGCAGCTAGAGTCTTCCAGCAGCACTTCTGCCGTCCACACGGGTATCCGGAGCAAGTGTGGACCGACCAAGGTCCAGCCTTCCAAGCGGAGGTCTTCCAGGAGTTCTGCAACCTGTATGGCTGCAAGAAGATAAGGACAACGCCCTATCACCCCCAAACCAACGGATTGTGCGAGAAGATGAACCAGGTGGTGATAGACTTGCTGAAAACATTGCCCCTGGAAGAACACAGTCTGTGGCCTGAAAAACTACCTGATCTGATGGACTTGTATAACCACATCCCAGTAAATTCCACCAACTGCACCCTGGCTTACCTAATGAGAGCAAGACCTGGTAAGCTGCCTATTGACCTGGATATGGAAGTGCTGACACCCGAGGACACCTTGTCAGAGGCAGACTGGGGTACAGAACGGCAGCAGCAGTACCGGAAAGTGCAGGAGAGTGTTGAGAGGAGTCTGTCTCAAGCAAGAGAAAGGCAAGAGAGGACTTACAACCAGCATGCTCCCGCTGTTCCCCTGGCACCTGGAGAGCAGGTCTTGAAGAGGAAGAGGCGGCTCCATAAGTTGGATGACCAGTGGGAGAAAGACCCGTACACAGTACTGCCCTCAAGTCATGAAAATCCAAAAGTATGCATTATCAGTAAGCATGGAGGAGAGACCACAGCCACTGTCTCCAGAGACCACCCGAAGAAGTGTCCCGAGCAGCTGCAAAGCACTGATGAAGACCAAGGTGGCCCTCAACCCGCAGAGGAAAGGGAAGAAATGGTCAGTACAGTACTCGGAGAATTTCCCCGGTCCTGGACACAAATTAACAACGCTATTGTGGTACCCATCCTTACCTTTCTCCAGCCAGCCCCTCAAGGGCCTACAGAAGAGCAAGTAGTGTTGGAAGAGCAACCGGCCCCGGAGGCAGAACATTCCATACCAGCAGCCCAGGAGAATCAACCCTCTGCTAGTAGTGAACCTGCCGTGCCCGTGGTAAGCCAAAGAGTACGCAGAAAGCTGCCCAACCTACCCGTAACAGCTCCAAACACCTGTAGTGCCAATACTAGCGAGCCCACTACACAAGGGGTGGAAACAAGGGACCCAGAAAGAACACCACCAGATAGTGTGTTACGTAGGTCCACCAGGAGTACTAGGGGTCAAAAACCAGCCTGCTGGAGAATTTAAATGTAATATGTACCTGTATATTGCAAGTGTTAAAATGTTCTATGTTTGTTACCTGAATACTAATTATGTTTCTCAAGTTCCCCGACAGGGTTTATGGACTGACAGGTCATGGACAATGAATAACCGGAACAGTACCTTGTAAATAGTTGCACCTGTAAAGTGCCCCTTTTGTGCCAGACCACAGAACAAAAACCCGTGGAGGTGGCTGAAGACGTGGTCCAACGCCGGATCATCGATGCCCTGTAGCCACCCCAGGGCCTACGTGGAGGGTTTGGGACGGGTCCCTCAAAGTACATCTTGGGTGACATGGACACCTGGTTATACAAGTGCCGTGACCTATCAAAAACTGAACTCCTTGTACATATGTTGTTGTGTTATTACTTATACCCTGTTATGTATGTTTCATAAAATGTGTTTAGTCCCGGAGTGCTAAAATTTACCAGGGGGGGATGTGACACCCCAGGGGTCTGGTTGCCACAGTGGTAGAAATACCATGTCTGAGAGCGAGCATGGGTTTTCTTGGTCAGGAGCACTTTTGCATGAAACGCCTCCTGCCCCAGTCCAGGGAGGGGAGGAACCTGCCCTTTATAAACTGGATCTGGGGCGGGGTTAGTTAGTCGAGTTCCAGAGGAAGGACCAGAGCAGCAGCAAGGAACTCTGTAGGAGCCAGAAGCTGAAGACCAGGGACTGGAGCAGAGAGCTCGTCCTGGGAGAAGACGCAGAGAACCGGACATCGGAGTCCGAGGCTGTGAGGATATTCACATCCAGCAGCAGAAACCACCTGGCAGGGGATTTCAGGTCCTCTGGCCATAGAAAGCCCGGAGGCTCAGTCACACGCAAGGGACCGGCACCGCCATCAAGGAGCGGAAGGAACCAAAGGCCCCAAGTCACCAGCCATACGGGTGAGCACCACATGGTACACTCAGGGACGTGGGCTACTACACGACTACAGCAGGGTAGCCAGGAAGAGTGCAGTCAGACGGGAAGGCCTACACCTCCACCTGGCCAGGGGGACTCTTGTTCGCTCACAGACTGACCAGGCCTCTAATGTTAGCCAGTACTCCCGGCAGGGCCTTCTTCATTAACAACAGTAAAGACCCTGAACTGCACTGCACGGACTCTGAGTCATTTCTGCTGCGCCCGTGCATCACAACCCTCACCATCTGCACTCACTGCCCTGAGGCTATACTCCTCCCGTGGGGAGTTATACTACCCTCTGCTGCGCACACGACATCAGCCTCAGCCGTCTGCCCCGCAGCGGCGGTTCTCAGTGACCGCAATCCACGGGTGGCGTAGTCGGACATTTAAACATTAAAAACCAAGTAAACAGATCCGCCACTGGTTTGACCACCCTGAGCCACGGGACCAGGTCGCCGCCACGGAGACTACAACCCCCAGCATTACACAGAGACCCGGCTCCGGGTATTCCAACAACACACGGCCCAGGGGGCGCGTCAATGACACCAGCTGAAATCTATCAGTAATTAGAAAGCAATCCTGCCACTTAGTGAAAAATTATATCAACTGGTTTAACTAATGGCCTATAAAAAGGTGTCTCTTTACCAAGATGCCACACAAGAATCATCTTATGATGGGTAAAACCAGTGAGATATATCAAGACCTTCGCAACCTTATTGTTGCAAAACATATTGATGGCATTAGTTACAGAAGAATTTCTGAACTACTGAAGGTTCCAGTTAGCACTGTTGGGGCCATGATCCAGAAGTGGAAAGAACATAATTACACCATAAACCGGCAACGACCAGGTGCTTCCCACAAGATTTCAGACAGAGGAGTGAAAGGAATTATGAGAAGAGTTGTCCAAGAGTCAAGGACCACCTGTGGAGAGCTACAGAAAGACCTGTAATAAGCAGTTGCAACTGTTTCAAAGAAAACTATAAGGGTATATGCCCGTGATCAGGAATAGCAGCGTTTTGGAAGCTGCTCACCTGTGCTGCATCCAAAATGATGTGTTCTACATTAGAAGCACAGTGGATGGAATTTATAGAAATCTCATGCCCATTGTGCTTCTATTTGATGCTGCATAAACTCACCTGTGGCGTGGGTTTACAAGCCGCAGCATGTCAACTATCTGCAGCAGAGGCGATAGCCTAATTTCACCCGTAACCATTCATTAGATGCGGTAAATCCGCATGGTTCAATGAACATCTGCGGATTCAACAGCATGATTTGAACACAGTGTTTTGAACGCAGCGAAAATAGGCTGCTTTCAAAACGTTGCGTTTGGAAGCGGTAAATCCGCATGGTTCAATGAACATCTGCGGATTTAACTGCATGATTTGAACACAGTGTTTTGAACGCAGCAAAAATAGGCTGCTTTCAAAACGCTGCTATTTCCTGATCATGGGCACACAGCTTAAGTAAAGCACTCAGCCTCCATGGGCTGTATGCACGCTCACCATGCAAGACTCCATTGCTGAAGAAAAAGCATGTTCAAGTGCGTTTAAAGTTTGCTCAACAACATTTAGACAAGCCTGTGAAATACTGGGAGAATATAGTCTGATCAGATGAGACCAAAATTGAACTATTTGGATGCCATAATACACACCATGTTTGGTGGCCAAAGGCACTGCATAGCACCACCAAAACACCATACCAACAATGAAGTTTGGAGGTGGGAAAATCATGGTGTGGGACTTTTATTTAGCATATGGCACTGGGTTGAAATCACACCTGAGCAATGCATGTGACTAGTTTCTCCATACAGTAAGTGTCTTGTAGCTGTCATCACCAACAAAGGCTTTTGTAGAAAGTATTAATTGCATTTCAGTTAGCGTGTTAAATACTTTTTCCCTGTGTCATTTCTCATTATTAAACATAACTTAGTTTATAGACATCTATTGTTTGATTTCTTTACCTGTGTGGATTGGGTGGTGGTTACTGACATATGTTGAGAATTTCATATTAATAGCACCTTTAGAAATATATTTACATAGAAAATTCATGACGTGTTCAATACTTATTTCACCCGCTGAATTATGATAGAGTTTATCCTAACATGTATTCTCACCAATAGCAGTAAATCATACTGCTCTTATTATTCAGCATTAGACATAATTGGTCCGAGTGTGATCCGACAAAACATCGCATTGTACTTGGACCAATGTTATTCTACGGGGCAGTGCACATGTCTGATTTTTTTCCTTGGACAGAGCTGGTCTGGGGAAAATATCACTGCATGCCCACATTTGATCTGATATTCGGATCACACTCAGTCATGCAAGTCAATGAGTGCATGGAAAACATCGGACTGCATTCAGATGACTGCACTCGATTTCCATGGATTGACAAAACGGAAAAGATGGACAATTTTTTTTCTCCATCTTCACATCCGAGAGAATCTTATAAAAAAAACCCCGGGAAGTGCACAACTCAGGAGGCAGGAGTGCACTGCTCCTGCCTGAGTGCCCAGACATGGCGGCATATGGATGTATTAGAAAACATATACTTTCGATTAGATCCCGCTCTTGAATGTATGCATGCTCAGGCAGGAAATGTGAAATCCTGTCTCCTAAGCCGTGTACATCCTGTTTTTTTTTTTTTTATTGAGCAGTCGTGTCTTGTCACGATCTCTACCTCTATCTCTACAAAGAAACAAAAAACTGACCAGCACCTCCTAATAGAATGAAGCAAGTGTGAACAGATGCAAACTGCTGAGACAGAATTACATACAAAAACAAGAATCCAGCACACTGTATGTGTTAAGATATATGAAAACATTGAATATGTGAAATCTGAATTTGTTCAAATTTCACATATTCAAAGTTTGCATGCTGTATATCTTAGCTCATACACTGTACTGCTGTATTTTATTGTTTGTCTATCTCTGTCTTTGTTTCTGTCACAATCCTGTTCTCTTTCTTTCTCCTTTCCCGCTGTTTGTCTTGTTCCCATACTTGCTCTCTTCTCTCTCGCTCACATTCCTGGTGGGCTTCCCTTCGTCCTACAATGTTACATGCGCCCCTGACCTGCATCTAAGGGTCAGTTTACACATCTAGGTTAGGTGCAGACAAGTGATGAACTAGCATGCTCATTACTCGAGATTTACGAGCATGCTTGGGTGTTTCCCGAGTATCTTCAGCGTGCTCTGGTGTTATGTTTGAGTCGCGCTGTGTGCATGATTTGCGTCTGTTTGACAGCTTTAGTACATGTGAGGAATGCCTGTTTCTTAGGCATTCCTCACATGTATTAAAGCTGTCAAACAGTCGCAAATAATGCACACAGCATGACAAAAACATAACACCCGAGCATGCTGAAGATACTCGACGAGCACCCTAGCATGCTCGCCGACAGGGTTAACAGAACATACTAGCTCATCACTAGTGCAGACGACTGTTTTTTCTCCCTCCTAAAAAATTGGTTTGATTATGCCAGGAGTGTACCAAATATTTTGGTCAAAGGGCGGCAATGCCATACTGAACCAATCCGGAGGGCCGCAAAAAATTTAAAGGGGTACTTACATGAATACATCACCATAACAAAGTTTTGAGTATTTGAGAAGGATTTGGAAAGATCCTGCTCAGTTTCAGCTCCAAAAAATAAGTGTGAACATAACGTGAATTTACACTGAGTTCTTGGAGCAGAAGCTGAATAGAATCTCGCCAAATCCTCATCATAATCTCAAAACTCTAAGTTTTGAGGATTTTTAAGTTTTAACATAGCCATGAAGCACATTTTGAATTGCTACATGTGTACAAGATCAGAACCACTGTCAGTACATGAATGCAGCACCAGAACCACCACCAATACATGAATGCAGCTCCAGAACCACCATCAGTACATGAATAAATCACCAATCTTAGTACAGTGCTTAATTGCAATGTCAGGTCAGCCCCATATACACTTGCATCGCATGAGCCTACAACTCCCAGTATGTCTTTAACAATAGTAAGGAGATACTGGAAGTTGTTGTTAACAGTCATCAGACTGTGGATTATATAAGAACCACATCACTGATGAGAGGCAGGCAATATGACATCTTCTCTGATTGAAGTTGTTCCCATCCCTTTTGTCTCCATGTAGCACAGACTCCATGATGAGATTTTACGCTGACACCTCATCTCTGCAAACTTCCCTCTTCTCAGTCTTCAGCAGCACTTCCCGACATGGTGCCCTTAAAAATAAAAGTATCATTATACTTCTCCATGAATAAAAATATCTCCTATGCTGTGCCCCTGAATAAATAATTGCCTGTGCTTCCTGCACAAAATATCCCCCCCGCACATTGCCCCTCTGTATAATATCCTCCACACACTGCCCCTCTGCAAACTATCCCCCACACATTGCCCCTCTCCAAAATATCTCCCCTCTGCAAAATATCCCACACACACTGCCCCTCTGCAAAATATCAACCCCACACTGCCCCTATGCAAAATATCTCCGCCACACTTCCCCTCTGCAAAATAGCCCCCACACTGCCCCACTGCAAAAATTTTACCTCTCACTCTGCCCTTCTACAAAATATCCCCCTCATGCTGCCCCTCTACAAAATATCCCCCCACACTGCCCCTCTGCAAAATATCCCCCCCAAACTGCCCCTCTGTAAACTATCCCCTGCATACTGCCAATCTGCAAAAATTACCCTTAACACTGCCCCTCTGCAAAATATCTCCTCCAAAACTGCCCCTCTCCAAAAATTCCCCCCACACATACTGCCCCTCTGTAAAATATCCCTCACACTGCCCCTCAGAATAAATCACCCCACCATTTCCACTGCCTCTCGCAAAACTGTGCCTCCTTTTACAATTGTCATCCCCAATAGGTCCCTTCACTGTAATATTAACCCCCTCATCCACAATAATAAGACATTTGATCTTTAGCTCCTTCATGGAACGCTTACTATTGGCAGCGCCATCTCTTCTCCTCTGTGGCGCTTTGGGGCTGAGGTGCCAGCAGCAGTGTGATGATGTCAGCACTGTGCTAACCTCATCACGTTGCTGCATGTCGGGGCTGGGACTGATGAGAGCTCCTCTGCCCCAGTTCCGATGCCACAGTGTTCAAATGTATTCATGGCTGAAAGATGCGAATACATTTGAATATAAGAAAGAAGGAGCAGCGTCTCCAGGACAGTTCCGCAGGCCACATAACATCCTTCGCCAGGCTGTATGTTGTGCAGGCTTGCATTATGCTAATCATACTTTGATCAGAGTTTGATCAGAGTGGGATCCAATTTTCTCCTAGGTGGAGAAAAACCAAAAAAAAGTTTACCCACTTTCTCCATTATGTCAAGTCCGTGAAATTTGGACTGCATTCAGATGACATCCGTCCAATGTTTTCACATAGACATGAATGGGTGAGTACCATCCAATTCTCTGAGGCAAATCGTGCATACTGCAATTTTTGTTCCTGTGACCAAGCATTGTTCATTTCACCGGAGATTCCCCAAAAAAAGGCGTATGTTTTTTCTGTGGGAAAAAGGGACATTTTATTGGGGCCTACCCTTCGATTCCTACGCAAAAGGAAACTCGATTAACCCGCGGTAATCTGGAGTTGGATAAGAAATGGGTGCATTTATCATCAACCTGCAGTTTCTGGTTTGTCCTGACAGCAGAGGTGGTGCTAGAGAGCAAAACCGAGAACATTTCTGTGTTTGTTGACAGTGGAGCTGGAGTCAGCATGGTTGATGTGGAGCTTGTGAGAACTCATGGTCTTGCTTGCTGTACTTTAGCTAAGCCTTTTCCATTTTCGCCACTGACTCAGAGCCAGAAAGCTCTAACTCAGATTGTACATAATGTAAAACTGAGGGTGGGGTCGGTTCATTGTGAGATAATCCCATGCCATGTTCTGGACAGTCTTCCCACCCCAATTGTTTTGGGTCTACCTTGGTTTGAGAAACATAATCTGTTGGTGGACTGGCAAGCCAGGGAGATCATTGAATGGGGAGATTACTGCCATGAGAACTGTTTAGATATTTCCCTTTCTACAGTCTTTATGGAAATCTGACCTACTTTTCTGTCTGGTTTTGAGGATGTTTTTTCTGAGAGGGGGTGTCAGGATTTGCCTCCTCATAGTGCATATGACTGTCCTATTAACCTGACCCCCGGAGCTAAACTACCAAAGTCGAGACTGAATAATCTTTCTGGCCCTGAGAGACAAGTCATGAAGGATTTCATTGCGGAAAGTCTGGAGAAGGGACATATCAGACCCTCAGGAGGTACAGTTTTTGGGGTACCTGTTGTCATCTTTGGGTTTTCGGATGGATTCGGAAAAGACCCGTGGTGTCCTTGATTGGGACCATCCCGAGAACCTGAAGGCTCTACAACGTTTTCTGGGCTTTACTAATTTTTACCTGAAATTCATCCAAAATTATTCAGTAATTGTGAAATCCCTTACTGACATGACTAGAAAGGGGTCTGATTTTTCCAAATGGTCGGGTGCCTCCCTGCAGGCTTTTTCCTCCTTAAAGAACTGTTTTGCCACGGCACCTATACTCAGTTAACTGGATGTTTCCCAACCCTTTATTGTGGAATTTGATGCGTCGGAGGTGGGGGTTGGGGCTGTGTTGTCTCATAAACATAAACGCCTGATAAATGGCGTCCATGCGCTTTCTTTTCTAAAAAATTGTCTTCGGCTGAGAGAAATTATGACATGGGTAATAGGGAACTTTTGGCGATCAAATTGATGTTCGAAGAATGACGACATTGGTTGGTGGCGGCTGTCCATCCTATTACTGTTATTACTGACCATACGAACCTGTCATATCTTCAATCAGCTAAATGTCTCAACCCTAGGCAAGCTAGATGGTCTCTGTGTTTTTACTAGGTTCAATTTTATTGTCACTTTTCCTCCAGGGGTCAAAAACGTCAAGGCTGATGCTTTGTCGCAGAGTTTCCTGGGTTGGTGGTGGTGACCATGAGAACCCTGCCTCGATATTACAGAAGGGGGTAGTCATTTCGGCATTGTACCCTGAACTGGAGGGTGAGGTGTTGGAGGCCCAGGGGGACGCCCCTGCCTCCTGCCCTTCAAGAAGGTTATTTGTACCATCTAATCTGCGCTGCAAAATAATTAAGGAACATCACAACTCTGTGCTTGTTGGTCATCCAAGTGGTAAGGCAACCGCGGACCTCCTCTCTTGTCGTTTTTGGTGGCCGGGGTTGCATCGGGATGTGGTTGAACACGTATCTGCTTATAGTATTTGCACGCATTCTAAAGTATCGCATACCCATCGGTCTGGTACTCTTCTTCCGCTACCTATCCCTAGCAGGCCATGGACACACTTGTCCATGGATTTTATTACTGACCTACCGGTTTCTGCAGGCAAAATGGTGGTTTTGGTGGTTGTAGATAGGTTCAGTAAAATGGTTCACTTTGTCCCATTACCAGCACTTCCAAATACCAAGACTCTTGCTCAGTTGTTTATAAATGAGATTGTGAAGCTTCACGGGGTTCCCTCCGATGTGGTGTCTGATCGGGGGACCCGCTTTGTTTCCAAGTTCTGGAAAGCATTCTGTTCTCGACTTGGGGTGCAGCTGTCCTTTTCCTCTGCCTTCCATCCTCAGTCGAAAGTACAGACCGAGCGCATCAATTAGAATTTGGAGACCTACCTCAGGTGTTTTGTCTCCGAAAATCAGGACTGGACATCCTACTTACCGCTGGCAGAATTTGACATTAATAATCATAGTCAATCTGCTGGCAGGTCACCGTTCTTTGGTACATACAGTTACCATCCACAGTTTGGTACTTTTAGTGGGGGAGGAGCTTCAAGAGTTCCTGAGGAGGAACGTTTTGCTTCGTCGCTCTCCTCGGTGTGGTGAGGAGTTCTGAGTTATTTGAAGCTCATGGGAGACAGGTACAAATGTATGGCTGACAGAAAACGCTTGCCAGGTCCAGACCTGAATGTGAATGACTTTGTGAACTAATATCAAGTTCAAAGTTCCTTCTTAGAAGCTGGGACCTAAGTTTATTGGTTCCTATAAAATAACCACCATCATTAACCCAGCAGTGATTCATCTTGAGCTACCTCAGGCCCTTAAGGTCCACAATATCTTTCACAGGTCTATACTCAAGAAATATGTGGAACCTCTTGCGTCTTCACCTCTACCGCCGCCCCCAATAATGGTTGATGGTAATCTGGAGTTTCAGATTTCGAGGATTGTAGATTCTCATCTCCAACGTCGTTCCCTACAATACTTGGTGCACTGGAAGGGTTATGGTCCTGAGGAGAAGATGTGGGTTTCAGCATCAGAGGTGAATGCTCCCTGGCTGGTTCATTCATTCCACACCTCTTATCCTGAGTAACCTGGTTCTGAGTGTCTGGAGGCCACTTGTAGAAGGGAGGGTACTGTCATGGGTGTGTCAGATGTAGCAGACAGTTGTTCTGCAGCTGGTTCCAGAAGGTCACTTTGTTTGGTATTACAGATGCCTTCTTAAATCTGTCTTACTTTAGGACCCAGTGGCTACCTCCCTCCTGCTCTGATTGACATCCTGGCCTGGGTGTTTAAATACTTTCAGTTTGCTGCAGGTAGGTTCCGGTGATATTCACATGTTCCCTTGTGAAGGCTTGGGCTATTGCAGTCTGCTTACTTCCTCTCTGGTGCTTGAAGGACGTTTGGTGTAATCTCTCTGAAGTCGGCTCAAGCTAAGTTTCTTCCCCCTGTGTTTGTCTCCCTTGTTGTCTTTAGTTTATAGTGGGGACTGACCAGTGCTCCCCCCTCCTTCCCTATCCAGGGCCTAGCTTTAGGGATATACAGGGCTTATGTTCTCTCTTTTTCTGACGCTCTGGAACTCCCACCTGGGGCATTCTCTAAGTCCCGCATACTCTTTCCTGTCCTGGCCCGTTACCTTTATGAGTTGTAAACTCTGGGTCATACAGCTAGGTGTCCTCTCTCAGGACCCATCTCTGGTAGTTCACTCTGTCTCTCAGTCACTTTCCTCATTTCTGCTCCTCATCACTCTATCCCTTTTTGTCTGTCTCATATTACGACTAGTGGACACCCACGAACTGCGGCACTGCTCACACTGGACCCTAGGTCCTCTAACTACGCACTCTGGGCCCTTTCTGACTTCCTGACAGGAATTGTCTCTTGTCCTTTCAGCTTAGCCCCTCCCACTCTGGGCTAGTCCCAACCATTACTACTGACGAGCATCACACAATATCAACATTACTAACACATGTCACAGTTCACATTACACATTATAATAATTGACATATTCTTCAAGGAGGAATGTGTGCAATATCTCCATGCCCTTACATTTCCCCTACTTAAACAATTGCCATCCTGGATATGTTAAACAACAACACACTCCTGCACATAACTCATTTCATTAGAAGCTTTGAAAGATACTGAGCCAGTCTCCTGCACAAGTGTTTCAGAGAATACATAGCTGTTAAAGCCACGACTATATGTACAGGTCTCTCTATATATATACACATGGGAGAGACCTGTCAATCAACTAGGATGGTGCATGTAGATGTGTGCTTGCTGGGGGCAGTGGCGGACTAGTCAGATCTCTCCCTATAGTCAAAACTATGGGCCTAATTCATCAAGACCGGTGTTGTTCATGCTGGTCTTGATGAAGGGACGTGCTGGAGTCAGACGCTCCTGATTCATGAAGAGGTGAATGCCTTTCCATGAATCTAGAGCATCTGACGAGTGGCGTGTGCCTCCATGCGCTATGCCAGAAATCTCACCCTAGTCAGGGTCTAGAGTGAGATTTCTGGCATACAGAATGGCACAGCTCCTGGTGAATTTTAGCAAAGCTGGAAGAAACTGGAAAACTGTAAACTCCATGTTGCACCTAAATTTTGCAACTTTTCAAGGTTTGGCATACTAGCTTTGATGAACAGGGCCCTGTGACGCTAGTCACTACCCCCGGGCAAGCCGTAAGGGAGAGTAATCAAGAAGTCCGGGGTCAGATACAAAGAGAGCTCGTCATAAACAAAGGATTAAGACAAAGGCATAGACAGGTGACAGTCCGAGGTCAGGATTCCAGGAGGGTAGCAGATCAAGGCAGAGGGGTTAGGCAAACATATGGTCAGAAGCAAGGTCAAAGGTCGGGAAACAATAGATCTGAGACTGAGCACAGGAACACAAGACACGCAGACACCACCAAGCATAAGCTACAACTGGCAGTAATTTGAGGCAGAGAGACAGCTAAATAGCCAGGTAATCACTCCGAAAAGAAGACACATGGAGGAAACCCCACACACCCTTGCGCTGATTGGGCAGCTGGACTATCACTCAACACACTGACAGCTAAACTGTCCATCAGATGCACATCACCATACGGACAGCTAAGGTTGACCCTGCCCTAGACTGGACGGCTGAACTGTCACTCGCTGCATCCAGACACACAGATAGGAGGAATCGTGATAAGCTCCATGTTTTCTCTGAAACACACCTGCCTGCAATTGTGCTGCTAGTGGGTTGGTCAGCATGAGTCAACTAACAGGTTCTGTTTAAGAATTACTCAAAGATAATGCTTCAATAAGGTCAGGCAGTTGCAAGTAATACACCATGCTCACTAGCACACTATTGGTCAAGATCAAGATCTACAAATAATAAATCCAGTGATGCGATGTGAGTAAATATATCTTACTTTTCAGTGATTTTGTTATTACAATTAGGATACAGTTTTAAATTAGTAACTATGGCCCAATTCATCAAGACCAGGGATTTTCTCAACACTCTTGATGAGGGGGCCTGAAGAAGTCAGACTGACTCTACTGATTCATTAAGAGGTACATGCCTACCCCCATTCACCATTCATTAAGCAGTAGTAGGCACTTTCGAAGATTTCCAGTGCTTTGGTATAACCAAATGAACAGCTATTAAGAAGTGTTTCAAAAAACCCTTCTGGACTACCTTGAAAAGACCAGCAATCGCAAAAGTCACCCTCCAAATAGGTTCCAACCTTGAGCAATTCCACAAATATGATTTCCAAAATGCTACCTGAGGGGACCACAGAGGGAAATACCCTATACAAGGTTGTCTGAACTCTATACCACTGTAATGGGATTTTATCATTTTTCTCCTGGGCGGAGAATGTCATTGACATTTTTTTGGGGTCAGTTAAACATTTTGAATAATTGCTCACTTGAAAGGGTCATTTCAAGCTCTTTCTCCTATGTCTTAGTGTAGCAAGCAAGTTTTTTTTAAAGAAGCTCTAACAATATCATATAAATCAAGGAAAGAGATTTATTGGGAGTTGAGCTTTGCAGGAGGAGGAGGGTTCAAATATAGTGAAAACAAATGATTCCTAGTTTCCCATCTAGGAGTCCTGAAGAACTCCAACCTGAAATCAGCTGGCACAGATGTGGCTTTTCAACTACAATCTAGCAAAGGAATTGAGGGTCACCATGTATGGCTGGGAGAAAGGAAGAATTACCAAATAATGTCATTAGAGAGCCTACTCTTGTAGAGAGACTGTTGGAGAAAAATATTTTTTTCCAAACCACTCAAGTATGATAAATAAGAACAGGAGAATATAGTACACCAGATGAGAAAAGTATGCGTGTTTTATAATGGAAAGAGAGGAGAAAGCTGCTGCCAGATAACTCTGGTGGCAGATTATCTTCCCTTAGAACAAAAAGATTCTGTGTTGATTTAAAAATAATAATAAATCAATTTTTATTATATATTGACAAAAATACAATGCATCTGACTCGCCCCCTGGGCCGTGGGGCACGCGGTTCCGGGCGATAGGGGAACGACGGGGGTAGTAGTAGTGGCGGCCCGGTCCCGCGGCTCAGGGTGGTCAGGCCATTGGTAGTCTGCTACGTGCTTCAGATAATGTCCGACTACGCCACCCGTGGATTGCGGTTATTAGGAACCGCCGCTGCAAGGCAGTCCGCTGGGGCCGATGACGTGTGCAGCTGGGATGGTGTGACTCCCCACGGGAAGAGTGCGGCCCCAGGGCAGTGTAGTGGATGGTGGGAGTGATGGTGGTGAGAGTCCCAGTACCGATGGTGCTGGAGGCGCGAAGGAGCACACAGACAACAAGTTACAGTCCAGGGTCTTTACTCACAGTTCATTTGTTCCGGGTCACTTCTGTCAGCAGTGACCGCCCGAGCCGTGCTGCGTCCACCAGGTGTGGGGCTCGGTCAACTCCCAAGCAGTTCAGGAGCGTGGCACAGGACCCCCTTTAATCCTTTCTCTGGCCTGCCTCACCAGTGACCCACTTTTGTCCAGCTGCCGCGGACTTGTGCGGTTAAACATGGGCCCCGTCCTCCGCTGTCCTATATGGTGCCTTCCTAGCAGGTTTGATGAGGTGTCGCACCAATAGATGATCACGACGACCGGTCTTTGGCTGAGGATTGTTTCTCCTCCACCAACTTGGGATCCGGTACCCTTAATCTGCCTGACCCTGCACCCTGGATTCTCGTGGGTTCTTAGGGTCCCTTCCACCTTCTTGTTCCTGAGCCCTTCTGTTTCTCTGTCTCTCCTTCTCTTTCTTTCCTGTTCTGTTCCTTTCTGTTCCTTTCTCTTGGAGCTGAGATGAGCCAAAATCTCAGCTCCCCTTCACCTCCTCCTCGGCCTCTCACTAGGCCCTTCTGGAGTAGAGCTCCTACAGAGCCTCTACTCCCTGTCTTCTCCTCTGGCTGAACGAACCTAGATCTAAGATGGTGCCCACCTTTTATACCTCCCTCTGACCATGAGCCCAGGTGACCAGCAACCAATGGGCTCCTACCTACACTCAGAAACCGCCCCCTATCTGCCCCTACAGCACTGGGTGTTCCACCCCTCCCTCCCCACTCCAGCAGGGACATGGTCGGTCGTGCCTGCACTTATGTCTAGTGGGAGCACCGTTGAGCTGTCCCTCGGAAATGGGGTGTGTGTGCTGCATGCAGCTAACTGAGCCCTGGTCCATACTCCATCCTTACCTGGGAGTGGAATATCACACCTCTGGTCTGAGGTGCAATACCCCTGTAGCGGCCGAGCCCTCGGGGCGCTACACATCAATCATTTCAATGCATATACAATAAAATATATATATTTTTTTAGATTCCACTAAAAAAAACCTGTACAGGGGGGGAAAAGTAAAACGCAGAGAAACTAACCCAAACTATGGAAATTTTAATCCAAGCATTCCATTTTGCCAAAAATTAGACAATTGATTTTTCAAAATACGCTTTTCAAAAAGCATGATACATGTTTTATCCAAGCCTCAATTCAGTATAAGAAGGCACAAAACAACTAATTAGGCTATGAACTAGTATTGCAATAGTAATATCTTATTTTAATAATCTACAATCAATTCGCTGTCACCCAAGATTGTCAAAACAGGGTTCATTGATAACTCTCCACTGGCCATTCATTAGAGCATCTGAACTATTTCCTTCCAAATTCTAAACAGTGTTGGACATCTCCAAAACATGTGCATCATTTCTGCCACACAGGTATTACATTTTGAACATCTATAATTTTTCCTCTGCCCTATCCATTTAAGAAATCTTGTTGTATAATAAAGTCTATGATTTATCAATAAAGAGCTGAATAAAATGTCTTTTTTATTTTTGAATTTCTCATCTCCGTTGCAGAGATATTAGCTTGTAAAATATAGGTTATAATTTATGATGAATTAAACCGGGCAGTATCAGTATTGTTCTCTGGGTGCGTGTCCTTTTTTCTGCATTACAATGCCCAAATATAACAAGGCAGCAACATAAATGGAAGAACACACCAAAAGAACACACCACCTACAATAGTTTAGAACAGGCTTGTAAAGACAAACAGTCTGATCGCCTCATTGGTCACACTGGAGAGTGATTGACAGTGCTAGGAGTAGAGCAGAGATGAGTGTGATTACTAACACTTCTTCAGCTTTCATTTCATGGTAGTCATGTGGAAGGAGGGCCAGTACAGTAGTTTTTATTACAAACGTCTGCATCAACAGCTGTCCTCTAATACTGCTTCCCACACTGATTGTCGTGAGACGAAAGCTGAAAGGTGTTTGTAACAACACTAATCTCTGCTCTATCTAGGCACTTTGTCATCACACACTGCTCTGCAATGTGACCATTGAGTAGAGCAGACTGTCTGTCATTACATGTCTCACACAGGAGAAAGACTATTCTAAGCTATTGCGGAGATGTGTTGTTTATTTCCACTGTATGATGCTGCTTGCTAATGATTGGTCATTCTTATGCAAGGGAAGATCTACACACTACCAGAGAAAAATTGCTGGTGATGCCCCTTTTCGCTTAGCATAAATGATAACCTAAACTTTAGAAGTTAATATCTCCACAATAAAGGTAAGAAATTAAAAAACAAAAAAGATATTTATTCAGCTCTGTAGCCACTATGTGATGTGGTCAGTTTAACATGCTCAAACTGGTGAAAGGTCCTTTTTAACTGAACAACTTGGTGAGCTGTTAAGAAAACAAATGGTGAAGTGAATTCTCAAAGCCATAGGTCTGGATGAGCGGCACAGACTGGAGGCTATAGTACAGTAGAGCAAGTTTTATTAGATGACATGTCGATCAGCGAGGATCAGGACAGGAGGGTTTGCAGTCAAACAAATGGAGCAGGTAACACAAATAAAGCAAAGCCAGGTGTGCGAATATATGTGGGAACAGTAATTGTAAAGGAAACTGGTATCTCGCAGCAGGGATGCAGGTAATCACAAGAATGCAAGCTGGTATCTTCGAGCAGGGCAATGGTTAATAGCAGCAAACTAGGAGTTGTAGCAAGGAAATAGTTAACCCAAGTAAAGCAGTGAATTGTAGACAAACTGTAAACTGGAGATTTTCTTGAAGAGATTTTTTAACTTGATTGCAAAATCCAGGTGTGAACAGGACCAAGAACATTTGTGAGAAATAAGTAACTTGCAGTCAGAGAGGTAGGTGTGGATAACACCTAGCAAAATGGACTGAGCTTGGAAATTATGCTGGCTGTATTATGGAAGTCCGGAGTAATAGAGGTGGTTGATTAGACATCTGGCTATAGATGAGTCAAAAGAAGCAGAACCAAACTTCTAACAAACTTGAAGAACCCCCAAAATTCTACTTATTACCCAAGCACCTGAGCTTGTATTAAAAGACCTACAGTGATGATTTCAGAGGAGTTCTCCAGGTTACCTGAAAAACCTGGCATGGACTACTGCAAAGGAAGATGGCCATAGGAGAAAAGACAAAGGCCCGTCACTGGAGCCAGGACAGGTGAGTGACACTAACTTGGATTTTTTTATGTATACAGTTTTCCTTAATCAGCTGAAGTAGAATCTTGTAAACATTGCAAATTATACCATTTATGAAGACACAGGGTCTTTCGTGGGCATAATACCACTCAGACAACACAGGGTGAGGGTAAAACAGTGTGGCAATACTTTATTAAACTACAAAGTAGACAATAAACAGATAGAACAGTCTCAGCAAATACCCAAGATGGTACAACAATACACAGTCACCCTTCCGCTGGCCCGCCTGGGATAGAACAGCTGCGATTTCAGGGCTTCCCGGGCCGCCTACCCCCAGCAGTGGCACCCGACTTTTGGCGGGCCCCCAAAGAAAGAAGGTAATGACAAGCTTAGGAAACTAGCCGAGAGCAGTGGAATCTGGGGCCATGTGATCTGATTGTCTCAACCTGGATTCTTCAAGACGTCTCTGAGGGTTCAGCAATGGTCAATAGAGCCGATATGTATTCCTCCAGCTGGGGCTGAAGTCCCCTAAGCTGACATGCTGTAGAATGACACCAAATAGAGGCAGAGACCCCCTTTTTATAGATCACAATTGTCATCATTCACAGGTCAAGGGTCAGGGATGAAAGTAGAAAGAGCTCATGAGTCATTGTTTGAGTATTTAATCAACTTGCATAGTTTGTCCTCCATTGCTCAGCAAATCAACAACTCTCTGGGCTAGTATAATGCGTAATCAGCATATTATCAAACAGTATTGCTCCATGACCCTATCTTGAAAGATTTGCATACAATAAGTTGCAGTACATCTTAACTCAAGTGTCAACATTCAGGTTTATTCAAACAATAGTCTGTGTTAATCAACCAAAGAAGAACAAAGGTTAAAAAAGTCAACAAAAAAAATAAAGGTGTAGCGTCGGCGTCTCTGCCTCCTGCCCGACAGAGATGCCGATCTACTCACCACCGCGGCTCCGGTCCGGCGTTCCCCGCTCCTTCCCCCGGCCTCATCGCAGCATCTGTTCTGGGTGCGCGCACCATGCATAGATCCCCAGTCTCTGTACTTAGGGCACGTGTGCGCTCCCTTCCTCTTAAAGGGGACACACGCGCTTTCCTAAAAAGTGTCTGGCCAATGGCCGGAGGACTGCCCCTATTTAAGACACCTCCTCCATAATGAAGGTGCCTGTGCAAAGTTGTTGTTTGTGTGCTAACACTCTCTCCAGCTTTCAGGTTCCAGTGTCCGCCAACCTGTCTATCAGCCATGCCCGCCTGTCTGTCTATCAGCCGTGCACACCAGCCTGTCTATCAGCCGGGCCCGCCAGCCTGTCTATCAGCCGTGACCGCCAGCCTGTCTATCAGCCGTGCCCGTCTGCCTGTCTGTCTGCTGTGCCCGCCTGCTTGTCTACCCGCATCACCTGCCTGTCTACCAGCCATGCTCATCTGCTGTGCCTGTCGGCCTCAGCCATCAGTCCCATGGGAGTCGCCTGCTCTCACACAAGGTTGGTCCCAGAGTGGCACCTGGTTCACCTACCCGATCCCTCCTTGTTTCAAGGAGTCGACTAAGCCGCCGTGTGGCCAGGGTCAGTACAGGTAGGCACTTAGTTACACCCCTCTGGTCTCTCATTGTATCAAAGCACAGAGGTTCCACCACCCAGATCCGTAACAAAAGGTATATTGCCCTTGGCCATCAGAAAGTATGTCTGGCATAATTAAGAAGAAAAGCTGTGTTGTCACACCGTTCCTATATCTGCAACCCTTTAATAACGCCATAATCTTCAAATTATAGATTCTAAATTATTATTTTTCAGAAGTGCTCAAGTATGCATGCTTCAACTGTGAATATCTAAAGAGTATAGAATTAGGTAAATTTTTAGTCATCTACAACTAATGAAAAGTCAATAAAGGGTCACCTACAAAAAATCTGATTTTGTAACTATTTCAGAGTTATACCAAAATGTATTATCTATTATCTTATCAAAATCAATTAAGAGAACATTAGTCCACAAAGGAGTGCAATCCAAGGGTGTCAATCCCTTTTGAACCCTTTATCTTTTATCTTATCTTTCGACCCAATTCCTGTAGTTCTTAACACAAAAGGAACCTGACTCTAAACCAACGTAAATATATCCTCACTTATAAAATCCACTATCTTTAAGAAAATACTTGTGTGCCGGCAATTTCCCCCAACAATGCAATATACTCAAAGTCTCCTTACTTCCTTGTTTCTAGCAGGGCAGGGTCTCCTCCTTGAGTGACAGCTCTGGGGAATACAACAGTAGTATTAGTAGAACTATAAAGTCGAGCACAAGTTCTGCCATAACTGCTTTAGCAATCATTGATTTGTTCCTGAGTAAACATTGTTAGAGATTACAAGGCATTTGAACAAGCACACAGGTCCGGAAGAGCAAGAGCAGAGATCCAAAATTACAAGACCTGCTAGTGCTGCAGATTTATAACTGTATCTCTTCAGAAGATGACAGGAAGAAGAGGGAGAAGAGGGAGGAGGAGGGAGAGGGAGGTGAGCAGTTAACTGTGGTATAGAAATCAATGGACTTAAGAGAGGTGACTGGAATGTTAAGAGTTAACCCCTTTCCAGGAATGTAACTACTGTGCACTCTCATCCAGGAACTAGAGACCAGGCTCCATGGAAACGAGTTGTATGCTATAAAAGATGAAATCTCTCATTGCAAGAGAATGACAGCAGATAGAAAAAGCAAGTCAATTGCTTATTTTCATGGAAACTAATTCAAGCTATTTAAGAACTTGAGAATGGTCTTTTAAGTAGCCCCCCCAAAAAAAATATTGGGAACCCTTTTCTTCTAAAGGTCTTGTGAAAATACATAATTTAATTCTTACACTTCTTTTACTCCAAATCAAGTCATTAAGAATAATAATAATAGTCTTTAATATATATAGCACCAACATATTCCATATTAAGAATGAAATAAACATCCCCAAAATCTTTGGGAGCATAAACATTGGACAGTTTAAAAAAGTTCATTATCTTGGGAAGCAGTACCATCTCACTGTGATTCATTCTGTCAGATGTGGACAGTGGTAATTCACACCACATTCTACCACCCTCAGTAATGAAAAAATATTTTATTTTATATATGCTTTAAGGGTATTTTCACATCTGAAGTCCTATACTATAACAAAGCTGGGCGCTGAAATTCAATATCTTTCTTTATCTGACATCATATATTGGCAAAGAGTCAGGAGGTCTCAATATCACATCCGGTAAATGTGGTACACATATTTTTTAAACATTTCCATCACTGGACAAAGATTGCTTTTTATTTAAGATTTTGAATTTTTTAAAGAATGTCATTTTCATTTTCTTTTTGTTATCAATCCCCAAGTTTTCACCTTCATGACTAAGTCAAATTTTACAATTCTGATCAGTGTCACTTTATGTGGTAATAACTCTGAAACGCTTAAATGGATCCCACTGATTCTGGGACATATTGTACACATTGTACTTCATCATAGTGGTAAAATTTGTTCAATATGACTGGCGTTTATTTGTGAAAAAATGGTAAATTTAGCGAAAATTTAGCAATTTTCAAACTTTTCATTTTATACACTTAAACCAGAGCGTTGTGTCACACAAAATAATTAATAAATGAAATTTCCCACATGTCTACTTTACATCAGCACAATTTTTGAAACATAATTTTTTTTTTGTTAGGAAGTTAGAAGGGTTAAAAGTTGACCAGCGATTTCTAATTTTTCCAAGAAAATTTACAAAACCATTTTTTTAAGGTTCCACATCACATTTGAAGTGACTTTGAGCGATCTACTATATATGACAGAAATACCTAAAATTGACACTATTTTAAAAACTGCACCCACCAAGGTGCTCAAAATCACATTCAACAAGTTTATTAACTCTTCAGGTGCTTCACAGGAACTGAAGCAATGTGGAAGGAAAAAATGAACATTTAACTTTTTTTCACAAAATTTTTACTTTAGACCCAAAAGGAGAAAATGGATCCAAAATTTGTTGTGAAATTTCTCTTGAGCACGTCAATACTCCATATGTTGGGTAAAACTACTGTTTGGGCGCATGGCAGGGTTCACAAGGGAATGAGTACTGTTTGACTTTTTAAATGCAAAATTGACTGCATCGAGAGCGGACGCCATGTTGCATTCGGAGACCCCTGTTGTGCCTAAACAGTGGAATACCCCCACAAACGACATCATTTTGGAAACTAGACTCCTCAAGAAACTTATCTAGATATGTGGTGAGCACCTTGAACCCCCAGGTGCTTCACAATGAACCGTGAAAATAAAAATTTACATTTTTTCCACAAAAATGTTATTTTAGCCCCAATTTTATTTATTTTCACATGGGTAACAGGAGAAAATGGACCTCAAAAATTGTTGTGCAATTTCTCCATAGTACACAGGTACCCCATATGTGTGATAAAACTACTGTTTCGGCACACGGCAGGGCTCAGAAGGGAAGGAGCGCGGTGAGACTCAGGAGGGATAGAGCGCTATTTGCCTCCTGGAGCGCTATTTGCCTCCAGGAGTGCAGATTTTCCTAGTATAGTTTGCAGACACCATATAGTGGTAGAAGTGGTAGAAGAGCAAAATAGCCCCCTCAAGTGACCCCATTTTGGAAATTATACCTCTTTGGGAATTTATCTACAAGTGTAGTGATGATTTTGACTTCATGGGTGTTTTCCAGAAACAAGCAACAGTGGATGTTGCTGAGTTAAAATTGCAAATTGAAAATTGTAGTGCCCGTAAATTGTAGTGCCCAGTATGTTATGCCCAGCTCATGCTTCTTGAAACATGCATCCATAAATTAAGCAGGCTCTTTTCGCTTCCGAAATGCCAAACATGTGAACGATAAATGTGGTTTTAGACACACTGTGGGGCTCAGAAGGGAGGGGGCATTTGAATTTGGGAGTGCAGAATTTGCAGGATTTCTTTTGGGGGGCGAGGAGCCATAGGTATTTACCAGATCCTTTGTACTACCAGTAACGTGGGAGACCCCTATATTTCCATTAACAGATGATGGACGTAAGTGAGGACTTGCTTTTTTTGTGGATTGAGTTGAAGTTTTTATTGGGAACATTTTAAATAATGTTTTGGATCACATTTATCCGGCGCTCTACGCTGAGCACTTATATTGGGATTTCCATCTAAATATCTGAATGACGTGATTCAAATGAACCCCCCGTGTGATCCATTCACTATAATGAGGCAGCAGAGTTACTCTGGACTCCGTCTGGCCTCTGTTAAGCGGTGTCCTTCTTTTCAGAAGTGCACAAACCTGTGGCCGACGGCACTTTTATGCACGTCTAAAAAGACGGATATCGCCGGATCATAGGCCAGACTGCGTCTACAGTGCCTCCATCTGCCTCATTATTATTATTATTATTATCATTGATTACAGCGATACCAGATTTATATAGTTTTTTTATGTTTGGTTGCTGTCAGACACTAAAAGACGCTTTTTTGATATTTTGAGAGCTATAATTTTTCCATATTTTAGTCGACAGAGTCGTCTGAGAGTTTGTTTTTTGAAGGAAGAGTTGATGATTTTATTGACCCCATTTTCGGTCACATGACACTTTTTGATCGCTTTCTATTTCCAATTTTTGGGAGGCAGAATGAACAAAAACCAGCAATTCAGGAATTGTTTTTTTTTTTAAATTAATTTATTTGTTCATGCTGTTCCACATGTGGTAAACTTTATAAGGCAGCTTTATTCTTTGGGTCAGTACAATTACAGCGATACCACATTTACCGTATTTTTCGGACCACAAGACGCACTTTTTCCCCCCAAATTTGGGAGGAAAATGGGGGGTGCGTCTTATGGTCTGAACGCTGCGTACCTGCGGTGGTGGTGAAGCGGGATCTCCCTCCTTCAAGGTGGCGGTGGCGGCGGCAGCAACGGAGGAGGAAGTGAGATGGTGTGGGTGTCTGGCTGGAGGCTGTGGTCTCAGCCTGGGGGCCAGCGCGAGTTGGACTGGATGCGGGCAGTGTCTGGCTGCGGGCCGGTGAGCGGTGCAGGTTTCTGGTGTGCACGGCCACTTCCTGAAGCTGTGATCCACAGGAAAATGGCCGCCCGAGCCGCGCATGCGCTGACTTGTAGCTCGGGCGGCAATTTTCCTGTAGACCACAGCTTCAGGAAGATGGTGGCGCACACCGGAATCCTGAGCCGCTCACCGCCCCGGCCCACAGCCAGATACTGCCCGCATCCAGTCCAACCCCAGCCAGACACCCGCGGCCCCCAGCCAGACACCTGTAGCACCCAGCCAGACACCCGCAGCATCTCACCTCCTCCTCCTTTGCTGCTGCTGCCGCTGACACCACCACCGCCGGTCCCCAGGCATGCCTCGGCGGCACGCAGCCCGACTCCGGTCCCGGCCCTCAAGTAGGCAGGCCCCTATCACCAAACACTGGCCCCGGACCTCAGCCAGGCCTAGGGCCCGGACCCCAGCCATGCACCGGGCCTCAGCCAGGCTACCAGTCATGCACTGGGCCTCAGCCAGGCCCCAGCCAGGCACCGGCCTCCAGCCAGGCATCGGGCCCCAGCCATCTCTTCTGCTACAGCCACCAGGTTCCTGAGGGAGGAAACGGAGGGCGCTGCAATCCTGCTCCACTGTAACTCCCCACTGCTGGAGCACCGGATTCCTGAAGGACCCTGCCTCCTGTGACCCTCGCTCCACCGCCCCCCAGGTAAGATACTTTACCTATTAAGACTATAAGACGGACCCCCATCTTATAAAAATATATATTTTTTCTATATTCCACCCCAAAATTTTGGGTGCGTCTTATGATCCGGTGCGTCTTATAGTCCGAAAAATACGGTATATCCTTTTTTATGTTTTGGAGCCTTAACACAATAAAAACTATTTCATAGAAAAAATATTTTCCCGGGAGTACTGGTTAGCAGTAGGGGCCTGGTCAGTCTGTGAGCAAGCAGGATCTCCCCCTGGCCAGATGGAGTTGTAGGCCTCCCCATCTATCTGCACTCTTTCCTGGCTACCTTGCTCTATGCGGGTAGAAGTAGCCCACGTCCCTGAGTATACCGTGTGGTGCTCACCCGTATGGCCGGTGACTTGGGGCCTTCTGTTAGCCTCCGCTCCACGACGGCGGTGCTGGTCCCTTGCTTGTGACCGTGCCTCCGGGCTTCTAAGGCCAGAGGACCTGGAATCCCCTGCCGGTTGGATTCTGCTGCTGGACCTGGATGTCCCCACAGCCTCGGACTCCGTGTCCGGGTGTAGTGTCTTCAGCCAAGGCGAGCTATCTAGCTTCCAGCCTCTGGCACTCGCTCCTGCTCCTACAGAGCTCCTGCTGTCACTTTCCCTCTCCAGGCTCTGACTGACCTAATCCCGCCCCAGACCCAGTTTATAAGGGCAGATTCCTCCCCTCCCAGGTCTGGGCGGGCAGTGTTGCATGCTTAGGGCTCCTGACCAGAGAAACCTCCCACTTGCTCCCAGTCATAATATTTCTATTACTGTGGCAACCAGACCCCTGGGGTGCCACATTCCCCCCTAGTAAATTTTAGTACTTCGGGACTAAACACATTTTTAAAGAAACATAAATGCCGGGTATAACAATAATACAATAACATATATACAAGTAGCTTTAGTCTGTAGAGGTCACGGCGTGTCCGTAACCGGGTGTCCATATCACCCAAGGTGAAGCTTTAAGTGAGGTAGGGGACCTGTCCAAAGCCAACCCCTTGCGTTGGCCTTGGGTGTGGCTGCAAGGCTGAAGCTAGCTACTTTGGGCCGCAAGGAGGCCACGCCAGACAGGTTTTCTCTTCTGCGGCCGTCTTCGCAAGAGGCACAAAGGTGCAACTATCTACAAGAATTGTTCCGGTTATCCAGCGTCCATAACCTGTTAGTCCATAGAAATCTGCAGGGTAACTGAGAAACATAATTAATAACAGGCAACAACAAAAACCGTAAACATCTTTAAGAAACAGGTAAATTTACAGTGCATTACTTTATATTCTCCAGCGAGTGGGCATCTGACCTTTACTGACTCTAGTGGAGCTCACTAACTGGTCCTGCACTACAGGGTGTAGGAGGTGTTATGGGTAAGCTGGCACGGCAGGCTCACTACTAGCAGAGGGTTGATCCTCCTGCGCTGCTGGTGTGGACTCTTCTGCCTCCTGGGCCGGCTGCTCTTCCAGCTCTACCTGGTCTTCTGTAGGCACTTGAGGGGCTGGCTGGAGAAAGGTGAGGATGGGCACCACGATAGCGTTGTTTACTTGTGTCCAGGACTGGGGAAAGTCTCCGAGTACGGTGCTGATCATTTCCTCCTTTTCCTCTACGGGTTGAGGGTCTTCCTGATCTTCATCCGTGCTTTGCAACTTCTCGGGGCACTTTTTTAGATGGTCTCTGGAGACAGTGGCTGTGGTCTCTCCTCCATCCTTGCTGATGACGTACACCTTTGGATTATTGTGGCTTGAGGGCAGTACAGTGTACGGGTCCTTTTCCCACTGGTCGTCCAACTTATGGAGCCGCCTTTTTCTTTTCAAGACCTGCTCTCTAGGTACCAGGGGAACAGCGGGAGCATGTTGGTTATAAGTCCGCTCCTGCCTTTCTCTTGCTTGACAGAGACTTCGCTCGACGCTCTCCTGTACTTTCCGGTACTGCTGCTGCCGTTCTGTATCCCAGTCTGCCTCTGGCGAGGTGTCCTCGGGTGTCAGGACTCCCATATCCAGGTCAACAGGCAGCTTACCAGGTCTTGCTCGCATTAGGTAAGCCGGGGTACAGTTGGTGGAACCTACCGGGATGTGGTTATACAGGTCCACCAGATCGGGCAGTTTCTCAGGCCACAGACTGCGTTCTTCCAGGGGCAATGTTTTTAGCAGATCTATCACCACCTGGTTCATCTTCTCGCAGGGTCCATTGGTTTGGGGGTGATAGGGCGTTGTTCTTATCTTCTTGCAGCCATACAGGTTGCAGAACTCCTGGAAGACCTCCGCTTCGAAGGCTGGTCCTTGGTCCGTCAGCACTTGGTCCAGGTACCCGTGTGGGCGGCAGAAGTGCAGCTGGAAGGCTCTGGCTGCTGTCTGAGCTGTTAAGTCTTTGACAGGGACCACCACCAGGAACCGGGAGTAGTGATCCACGATGGTTAGGGCGTAGACATACCCGCTTCTGCTTGGAGCCAGTTTAACATGGTCCAGAGCGACCAGTTCCAGCGGCTGCCTGGTGAGGATGGGCTGCAGGGGAGTCCTCTGGCTGGCACGGTCCCTTCTTCTTAGATTGCACGGGCCACAGTCCCTACACCATCTCTCAATGGCTCCTCTCATGCCTATCCAGTAGAACTGTTCACGCAGCAGGAACTCCAGCTTCTTCCATCCGAAGTGACCTGCCCCATTGTGGTAGGCCTCCAGCACCATAGCTGCGTCCCGTCTCGGTACCACCACCTGCCAGATAAGCTCATGTGTCCGGGAATTGACAATTCTGCGGCACAACTTCTCCTTGTAGAGAAACAGTCTGCTCTTTTCCGTCCACAGTTGCTTGGTCTCTTCCGGAGCCTCTGGGTCCAGATGGGCGTCAGCCTGGGTCAGCATTTCCTTCACCAGACGGACTGCGGGGTCACTGTCTTGCATCTCCGCCCAGTTGTAGTGGGGTAAGGGGTTGAACATAGCGGATCGCTGGCCCCTCACACGGTGGGAATACTGGGTAATCCCATGAAGGTTGAACGCAGTGAGTTCGACCTCTTCCAGTTCTTCTGGATCTTCCCCTCCGTCCGGTAGGTTTGGCATCCTGGACAGGGCGTCCGCGTTGGTATTGGAGCGTCCTGCCCGGTATTTAATCGTGAATTCATAGTTGGACAGGCGGGCCATCCATCTCTGCTCCATGGCACCCAGTCTTGCAGTGCCCAGGTGTGTCAACGGGTTGTTGTCCGTGTACACAGTGAACCTGGAAGAGGCAAGGTAAAGCTTGAAACGTTCGGTTACTGCCCACACCACTGCCAGGAACTCGAGCTTAAATGAGCTGTAATTCTCAGGGTTTCTCTCCGTGGGTCGCAGTTTTCGGCTGGCGTAAGCAATTACCCGTTCTCTCCCCTGCTGGATCTGGGACAGTACGGCTCCTAGCCCGATGTTGCTTGCGTCCGTGTGGAGGATAAAGGGCTGGCTGTAATCAGGGTATGCCAGGATTTCATCCCCCGTGAGGGCCATCTTCAGCTGGCGGAATGACTCCTCTTCCAGCTTTTCCCACTTGAAGGGCGGCTTCTGGTTTTTGGCCTTCCTGGACTGGCCTATCAGGAGGTCCTACATAGGAGCTGCCTTCTTGGTAAAACCGGGAATGAATCTTCGGTAGTAGCCTACCAACCCGAGGAACTGCCGCACTTCCTTTATGCTGGATGGGCTTGGCCAGTCCTTAATCACGGTGATCTTGTCAGGGTCGGGAGCTACTCTGTCAGCACTCACCACGTGTCCCAGGTACTGTACCTTTGGCTTCAGTAGATGACACTTTGAGCGTTTTACCTTTAGGCCATAGTTTGCCAGGGCTTCAAACACTTCTGCCAGGTGTTCCAGATGGTCCTCATAGGTCTTGGAATAGACGATGACATCGTCCAGGTATAATAGGACCGTCTCGAAGTTCCGGTGTCCCAGACAGCATTCCATCAACCGTTGGAAGGTTCCTGGTGCGTTGCAGAGCCCGAACGGCATACAGTTAAATTCGCTGAGTCCCATCGGGGTGGTGAATGCGGTCTTCTCCCGGTCCGCCTCTGCTACAGGAACCTGCCAGTACCCGCTAGTGAGATCCAAAGTAGAGAAGAAGTTAGCAGATTTTAATGCAGCTAAGGACTCTTCTATCCTTGGTAACGGGTACGCATCTTTGTGTGTGATACGGTTGACCTTCCTGTAGTCTACACACATTCTCATGGTGTTGTCTTTCTTTTTCACTAGGACTAGTGGAGCTGCTCAGGGGCTACAGCTGTCCCTAATTACCCCAGCCTCCTTCATGTCTTTTAGCATCCCCTTGGCGTGTTGATAGTGTGCAGGGGGTACGGGTTGGTATCTCTCCTTTATGGGAGGATGGTCTCCCGTGGGGTTGTGATGTTCTACCCCCTTTACTCGCCCGAAGTCCAGCGGGTGTTTACTACACACTCTCTCGTACTCTTGAACCACCCGATAGACTCCCTGTTTTTGGTGTGAGGGAGTGGAGTCAGTACCCAAATGCAGTTGCTGACACCAGTCCTCCATTGGTTTCTTAGAGCCGTTACCTTCCTCTGGTTGAGATGGAGGCAAGGGTTCCACGGCCTGTACAGAGATCTGGTTGATGGTGAACAATTTGGCTAGCGTGGCATACCGGGGCAGGTATACTTCTCTATCCCCGATATTTATGATGCGGACGGGCACCCTCCCATGGCGTACATCGACCACCCCCCGTGCTGTCAAAATGGTGGGCCTACTGTCTGAGTAGACGGGTTCTATCATTGCTTGGTAGTCTCTACCTCTTAGACCAATAGCTGCCCGGCACCAAATCATCATCTCACTTTTCGGGGGCATGACAATAGGGAACGGGTCACATATTCTCACGCTACCAATCTCACCACCAGATAGTTCCACCTGTTGCCGTTTTATCAGTGCCCGGATCTCTTTTTGGAGGACACGCTGCTGGCTGGAACTGGCGTTCCTGGCAACCTGTTGCAAAATAAGAATAACCTCTGCAAGACAGTTTTCGATTACGTTAGTACCTAGGGTTATTTTTGGGTGACTCTCGCGACGGTCAATATCCACAATGATCAGTCCTTGTGCCGGCAGTTCAACCTTACCGACCTTGATGGTCACCTCTTTAAATCCGTGGCACGGGCTGACCATCGCTGGCGATGATGCTCAGGTCGTCATCTGGGTAGCGGGTTATGTCCGAGTCATTCCAGTACCGCTTGAAGAGCACGTACGGGATGGTAGTCACCTGTGACCCAGTGTCTAGTAGGACACTCATAGGAATGCCATCCAGTACCACAGGCAAATCCGGACGTCCCCCTACGTATTTATCACGCCAGTTCGATGGGCCTGATGATCTTATGCCTGGGAGTTGGCCCTCTACCCCAGGTTGTGCCCGTTTAAATGACAGTACCTTGCCATATGTCCGGGTTCATTGCAGCGGCGGCAGATGGGTTGTCCGTCCTCGTTGTATCGGTCGCTGGGTCTTCCTCTGGCCGGTGGGGTCCTCCTCAGTCGGCGCCACGGGACGTCCTCCGGTCCGGATGCCAGCTGGATCTTTCCTGGAGAAGAGACCTGTAAAGACTGCACAGTTCTGGTTAGCGCGGCAACGCTCTTAGTCAGCTCCTGGACCTGATGGTGCAGGTCCGTAGCCAGGTTATTGTTCAAGGCCTGCGCATCAGCTCCCTCAGGCCCTGCAGACAAGGGCGCTGCGTCCTGGTGATAAGTGATAGCAGGGCGCCTGTGGGTCACAGCGCCACCTTGTGCCAGTTCTCGGAGCACCCGGATGGCTCTGTCCTTGAACTGTGCAAAGTCCAGGTCAGGGTCCTGTAAGGCCATTGCCCGCAACTGGGTTCGGTGGGCATTGCACAGTAGACCCTCAATAAATTGTTCGGTCAACAGCTTGTCTTCATTTCCCACGCTGTCAGGGTCTGCCTGCTTAATGGCTCTCAGGGCCTCTTGTAGGTTTAGAGCATAGTCTCTTATACTCTCATGTGCCCGTTGTTTGCACCCGTAAAATCTGAGCTTTATTTCGGCTGAGGTGTGGGTATCAAATGTGTCTTTCAGCCGGGCTAGTATTTCTCTGACAGTCCTCTTCTTCCCAGGTGACCAGGACTTTACCTCCCTTTGGGCTGCCCCGATTAACTGGGCCACCAGGATGCTCAATTTTTGCTCTTCCGTGAGGGAGTATACCTGGAAGAGGCTATCCAGTCTTTCCCTAAAGTCACTTAGGGTATGTGACTCCCCTGAGTACTGGGGTAGCCAGGTTGCCCCCGGGATACAGGGCATGGTGAATGGCATGACCGCAGCAGCGGTTGCGCTGGCGGCCGGTGTGGCGGTGGAGCTCCCCTCGGTGTCCGACATCCTCCTTCCCCCCTAGTGGACCGTGGCCTACCTTGCGATGCTCTTCTTCTGTAGGCCGCGGCTCCGCAGTCGATCGTCGGGGTCGAGGACCTTGCGTCGCGCTCCTGTGACGTCAGCGTCGCTCTTCCTCCCTTCCAGGACCTTCCGCAGCGTCAGTGCGTGGGGCGGAGCTTCGGATCTCGCGCGCTTTCGGCGTCCACACCCCTCTTCTTCCCGTGCAGCGTCCTGAAGATAGCGTCCGATGGCGGGAAGCAGCTGCGGATGGCGGGAAGACGGCACAAGACGGCGGGAAACGACCCAAGATGGCGTCCGATGGCGGGAAACTACTCCGGACGGCGGGAAACTTCTCTCAGGTAAGTGCAAAAGTCTTTTTTCAGGCACGCAATACCCGTTGGGCGGGTTGGTTTGAATCCTGCCGACTACGCCAAAAGTTGACACGCCCCCTGGGCCTGTGTTGTGCAGGGAATACCCGGAGCCGGATCGCTGGGGGTTGTAGTCTCCATGGCGCTGACCCGGTCCGTGCCCAGGGTGGTCAATTCAGTGGCAGTTTTAGTATTGTGATAATTGTCCGACTACGCCACCCGTGGATTGCGGTCAGTGGGGACCGCCGCTGCAGGGCAGACCGCTGAGGCTGGTATTATGTGTGCAGCTTAGAATGGGATGACTCCCCACGGGAGGAGTATAGCCTCAGGGTAGTTAGTGTGGATGATGGGAGTGATGGTGCACGAGCGCAGCAGGAATAACTCAGAATCCGTGCAGTGCAGTTCAGGGTCTTTACTGATGTTATAAAGCAGACCCTCCCGGGAGTACTGGTTAGCAGTAGGGGCCTGGTCAGTCTGTGAGCAAGCAGGCCTCCCCGTCTATCTGCACTCTTTCCTGGCTACCTTGCTCTATGCGGGTAGAAGTAGCCCACGTCCCTGAGTATACCGTGTGGTGCTCACCCGTATGGCCGGTGACTTGGGGCCTTCTGTTAGCCTCCGCTCCACGACGGCGGTGCTGGTCCCTTGCTTGTGACCGTGCCTCCGGGCTTCTAAGGCCAGAGGACCTGGAATCCCCTGCCGGTTGGATTCTGCTGCTGGACCTGGATGTCCCCACAGCCTCGGACTCCGTGTCCGGGTTTAGTGTCTTCAGCCAAGGCGAGCTATCTAGCTTCCAGCCTCTGGCACTCGCCCCTGCTCCTACAGAGCTCCTGCTGTCACTTTCCCTCTCCAGGCTCTGACTGACCTAATCCCGCCCCAGACCCAGTTTATAAGGGCAGATTCCTCCCCTCCCAGGTCTGGACGGGCAGTGTTGCATGCTTAGGGCTCCTGACCAGAGAAACCTCCCACTTGTTCCCAGACATAATATTTCTATTACTGTGGCAACCAGACCCCTGGGGTGCCACACATCCTCAACCCAAAAAGGTCCCACAAGCTCATCTTTGATGATACCAGCCCATACCAGTACCCCACCTCCACCTTGCTGGCATCTGAGTCGGAGTGGAGCTCTCTGCCCTTTACTGATCCAGCCTCTGGCCCATCCATCTGGCCCATCAAGAGTCACTCTCATTTCATCAGTCCATAAAACCTTTGAAAAATCAGTCTTAAGATATTTCTTGGCCCATTCTTTTATCTTATGTTTCTTGTTCAAAGGTGGTCGTTTTTCAGCCTTCCTTACCTTGACCATGTCCCTGAGTATCGCACACCTTGTGCTTTTTGATATTCCAGTAACATTGCAGCTCTGAAATATGGCAAAACTGGTGGCGAATGGCATCTTGGCAGCTTCACGCTTGATTTTCCTCAATTCATGGGCAGTTATTTTGCGCCTTTTTTGGCCAACACGCTTCTTGCGACCCTGTTGGCTATTTGCCATGAAACGCTTGATGTTCGATGATCACGCTTCAAAAGTTTGGAAATTTCAAGACTGCTGCATCCCTCTGCAAGACATCTCACAATTTTGGACTTTTCAGATCCCGTCAATTCTCTCTTCTGACCCATTTTGCCAAAGGAAAGGAAGTTGCCTAATAATTAAGCACACATTATATAGGGTGTTGATGTCATTAGTCAACACCCCTCCTCATTATGCACATCACCAGATTTACTTAATTGGTAGTTGGCTCTCAAGCCTATGCAGCTTGGAGTAGGACAACATGTATAAAAAGTATCATGTGATCAAAATACTCATGTGCCTTATAATTCTGCACACAGTGTATTATTATGTGATTTTTTAAAAAAAAATGTACAATTTTTTTTAAACTTTTTCACTTAGTCCCTCTATGGGACTTTCATTTTCAACACTCTAATGGCAGTTATAAGGCATAGCAATGCAGGAGCATTGCTGCAGTGGGTACGGAAAGTATTCAGACCCCTTCACATTTTTCACTCTTTGCTTCATTTCAGCCATTTGGTAAATTCTAAAAAGTTCATTTTTTTCTCATTAAAGTACACTCTGCACCCCATCTTGACTGAAAAAAACAGAAATGTAGGTGTGGCGCCCTGCTGTGCACTACTGCCACAGAACCCAGAAGGGTGCATGGATGGACTTCTCCACAAGAGGCCCTCACACATTCACACACCTCCACCCTACCACCTCAGACCAGCAGAGGGAGCCCTGATAGGGATATATATAGGGAGGGTGGAGCCAGGCAGCTCAGTTTAGTTGGTGAGTTCAGTCAGAGAGAGAGCGTGCTGACGCTCAGAGAGCAGCGTAGAGGCAGCACGCTGGCTGCTGTGCTTAGGCGAGCCAAAGCCTACAGCACGAGTGAAGGCCTAGTGAGGGCCCTGAGTGTGGCCGAAGGCGAGAGGAGAAGGAAGAAGTAGCGAGGGGGCAGAGGAGCATACCAGGCTCACCCCGAGATATATACCGGACACCGGGTCCGTGCCTACGGGGTCCCTTTATACCCAGTAGGGACCACCGGAACCCCTGGAGGACTACAGGTCCCAGATTTACCAAATGCTGACTACAGTACCAGGGCTAGGAGTCACGGAGGCCCCAGCGACCAGGGAGAAGGCCCTGCCACCAGGTTAGCAGGTGCAAGAGAGAGACAGTAACCAAGCTAGGCCTAGCTCCAGGCAGGTCAGCAGGCCCTATACCCGCTCACTGGGGAGAGTCCAAAAGTGCGCCCTTCATCCGGAGAACCCTGGACCGTGCCTGCATCATCACCAGTAAAGGTACTGAAGCTTACCCCCCGTGTGAGTGTTCGTCTTTCCTCTGGGACCGTCCTGCTGTCTCTCCCCTGCACCACCATCCATTACATCCCACGCTACCCTGAGGCCTGCTACACCTGTGGGGAGCCGTTCCATCACAAGCTGCCCTACCATCTGCCTCAGAGGACTGCTCCGCAGCGGCTCCCTTTAGCCGCTTCCACAGGTGGCGTCACGAACTTTCCAAATTCCTATAAATAATTCCCCTTTTTCATTGACCGCCCTAGGTCACCGTGATATCCCCCATACCGGCATCCATAGGCCCGGCTGCCGAGTACCCCACGTACCAGGGGGCGAGTCAACCTTGGTGTCACGAACAGGATTCTGTGCCCGTTGCCACCGGGTACTGTGCACCTTAAAAGACTGTACTACTCACTGTGATGAAGGTTTCCCGCCATTCCCGAGATTTCCCGCCATTGTCCGCCATCTTCCTGTCGCCGCGCAGGAAGAAGAGGGGCGTAACCGTGGGAATTGGAGAGGCATAACCGCTGGAAGCGCGCAAAGCCTAGGACACGCCCCACACCTGACGCCGAACCAGGAAGCGTCAGGTCCTGGAAGAAGTCCAGAGGACGCTCTGACGTCAGACGCGAGCGACGCAAGGTCCTGGAAGAAGACCGTCGCCTGCGGAGCTGCGGCCTACCTGATAAGAAGTGAGGAAGGTAGGCTGCGGTTTACTAGGGGGGCGCAACCATGGCCGATGACCAGCAAGCCGCCGGAGCACCGGTTAACGCTCCTGATGCCCAACCTGCGCCCGGCGCTGCACAGGCCAGAGCGGGCGCTCCACCAGCAGGGGTCGTGACCCCGTTGATACCCATGGCCCTGCCGTATATCCCTGGAGTGAAATGGCTTCCCCAGTATAATTGCAAACCAGACACCCTGTCTGGATTCAAGAGAAAAATATGCGGTGTACTGGACATGTATTCTTTGACGGGCAAGCAAAGAGCCGCTGTTGTGTTAGGACAATTGACTGGTGCCGCAGAGCGGGAAGTTGAAACCTGGCCAGCCGCAGACCACGAATCGGTATCCATCATCTTTAAGAGACTGCAAACTGTGTTTGAAAACCGCACTGAGACGGATCTTCTGATGAGGCTCTAACTCTGTGTCCAGAAACCTGAGGACAGTATCCGGGACTACGCCTGGCACTTGCAGGAAGCCCTGCAGGCCCTGAAACAGGTTAGTCCAGCCAGCATACAAAATGAAAATAAAATGCTGACAGAACAGTTCATCCGGGGGTTGAGGTCCCAGGAGGAGAGCAGAACTGTACGGTGGTGGGCCTTAGATCATCCAGATGCCACCTTTGACACCCTTAAGGACATGGCTATAAAGGGTCTGCAGCCCCTGGAAACAACAGATACTGCTATCCAGTGTTACCAGGGTGGGGCCACCCCAGTGCCCACAGCACCCACTGCTCCTTCATTAACGGCTGAAACAAAAATGTAAACAGTGCCCCCTAGCGAGCTGGACAGCCTACGCTCTGAAGTGCGCCAGTTAAGTAAAACCCTGGCCACTGTCCTGAGCACCCTGCAGCTACAGACGGAGCCTGAGCTGGAAGGAAGGATCCTACTGGCCGACAGCCCTGAGGATGTCCCCTGGGTGAGGAGAAGAAGGAGGACAACGCCACCCCATAGGAGGACAACGCCACCCCGGAGGAGGACAACGCCACCCCGTGGGAGGACCAACGACCAACGTCACCCTCCAGGAGAATTGATCTGCTACCGCAAGCCACACAGAGAGAAACTGTCCTTTAAACGAGCAAACCCTGGGGCCGAGGGCCGACACCTAGGAGTAGACCAACCAGGCCCATCCAACTGGTACCGTTGGTTCGTGGGAGGAAGACCTTTGCTGTCCATTGTGCTGGATGGCATCGCGACACCTGCCTTGCTGGACACTGGCTCGCAGGTAACCATCATACCTGATGTCCTCTACAAAAGGTACTGGTCCGTAGATGAACTCCAGCCGCCAGCCCCGAACCTCTCTGTGTATGCCTCTAACGGCCTTCCTCTTAACCTAGTAGGGGTTAAGGACGTGACAGTGAAGGTGGGGAGAGTGGAACTAACTGTTTGGGAGAAGTGTGGTTTTTGCTCCAACAGATTGCTGACACCGCCAAACCAGGGCAGAGGAAGGTGCTCCAGAGAGAGATACGAGCCCTCCTGTACCAGCAACAGGTAAATAATAATAATAATAATAGTTTTTATTTTTATAGCGCCAACATATTCCGCAGCACTTTACAAATTTTAGGGGGGACATATACAGACAATACAGAATAAGCATATCTCATATCGAAAGGAGTGAGGGCCCTGCTCGCAAGCTTACAGTCTATGAGGAAATGGGGGAGACACAAAAGGTAAAAAGTACATATATTGTATAATGCAGCCTTGATATACTGAATAGGATAAATAATAATACATGAACTGGTGTCCTGCCAGTATGTGTACAGTCCTGACAGAGGCTATTAAGTGCATGGTTGGTATGAACCTGAAGTTGACGAAGATTTTAATATGGGGGAAAACTGGGACGGTCAGAGTGTGTTTTGGTAATACGCCAGTCTAAAGAAATGTGTTTTTAGGGTTCGCTTGAAACTGTGGGTATTGGGAATTAATCGAACTGTCCTGGGTAGTGCATTCCAAAGAATTGGCGCAGCACGCGAGAAATCTTGGAGACGGGAGTGGGAAGTTCGGATTATGGAGGATTTTAGTTTTAAGTCATTTGCAGAACGGAGGGCACGTGTAGGGTGGTAGACTGAGACAAGGGAGGAGATGTAGGGGGTACTGAAGCATGGAGCGCTTTGTGGGTAAGCGTGATAAGTTTAAAATGAATTCTATATTGGATGGGCAACCAATGCAATGACTGGCACAGGGAAGAGGCATCGGTGTAGTGGTTGGCGAGGAATATGATCCTGGCTGCTGCGTTAAGGACGGATTGGAGAGGGGAGAGTTTAGTAAGAGGGAGCCCGATAAGTAGAGAGTTGCAGTAGTCCAGATGAGAATGAATAAGAGCGACAGTAAGAGTTTTTGCTGAGTCAAAGGTGAGAAAAGTCCTGATTCTTGAGATGTTTTTGAGGTGTAGATGACATGAACGAGCGAGTGATTTGATGTGAGGAGTGAAAGAAAGATCTGAATCAAAAATGACCCCAAGACAGCGGGCTTGTTGCTGGGGAGTAATGGTTGAGCCACAAACGGAAATGGCAATATCGGGCACAGGTAGGTTAGTGGAGGGAGGAAAGACGAGTAGTTCAGTTTTTGACAGATTCAGTTTTAGGTAGAGGGAGGACATAATGTTAGACACAGCAGAAAGACAATCACTGGTCTTTTGTAGTAATGCAGGGGTGATGTCCGGAGCAGAGTTGTATAATTGGGTGTCATCAGCATAGAGATGGTACTAAAAACCGAATCTACTGATTGTTTGTCCAATAGGAGCGGTGTATAAGGAGAAAAGAAGGGGGCCTAGGACTGATCCTTGAGGAACCCCGACAGTAAGGGGAAGTAGGGAGGAGGAGGAGCCGGCAAAAGACACAGAGAAGGAGCGGTCAGAGAGATAAGAGGAGAACCAGGAGAGAACAGTGTCCTTGAGGCCAATAGTGCGGAGCATAGTGAGGAGGAGCTGGTGATCCACAGTGTCGAATGCTGCAGAGAGATCCAGGAGAATCAGCAGGGAGTTGTGACCATTAGATTTAGCTGTTAGTAAATCATTAGAGACTTTAGTGAGGGCAGTTTCAGTAGAATGTAAAGAGCGGAAACCAGATTGTAGAGGGTTGAGGAGAGAGTTATCTGAGAGATAGCGGATGAGACGGGAGTGGACCAGGCGTTCCAGGAGTTTAGAGATAAAGGGAAGATTGGAAACAGGTCTGTAGTTGGCCATGCAGTTCTGGTCAAGGGATGTTTTTTTAAGTAATGGTTGCATGCTGGCGTGTTTAAAAGAAGAGGGAAAGATACCAGATGGGAGGGAAAGGTTGAAAATTTTAGCTAGGTGAGTGGTGACAGCTGGAGCAAGGGACTGAAGGAGATGTGAAGGAATAGGGTCACTGGTGCAGGTGGTAGGGCGAGAAGATGCAAGGAGCCTAATCACTTCATCTTCCGTGACTGGTTCGAATTCAGAAAGTGAGCAAGATACAATGTGAAAAATATATAAGACCCAGCACCACCTTATGATAAGACATACACCTGTGCCAAAATCCCTGAGAAATAAATGAGAGAAAAGAAGCAAAGGGTAGAACAGGCACCAAGCATAGTAAATAATCAAATATAGAGGCAGTGTGTTGAAAACATTGTAGAAATTTTATTATAGAAAAGACATACAACACCACTTAGTTAAAAAGTACAGTTAAAAAACATATAAGACAAGAAAAAAAGCATGGACAAAAATAACCCTCTAGAAAGTTCTAACATGTGAATCCAATATAATTTGCATACAGATATATATGACGCACCCCCTGGGCCTGTGTTGTGCAGGGGAACCCGGAACCGGGCCTGTTGTAGAATGCTGGGGGTTGTAGTCTCCGTGTGGCGGTGACCCGGTCCGTGCCCAGGGTGGTCAAACCAGTGGCAGTCTTAATGTATAGCAAATGTCCGACTATGCCACCCGTGGATTGCGGTCAGTGGGGACCGCCGCTGCGCTGCCGACCACTGAGGCTGATGTTGTCTGCGCAGCCGAGTATGGGATAACTCCCCACGGGAGAAGTATTGCCTCAGGGCAGCTAATGTGAGAGATGATGGGAGTGATGGTGTGAGGGTCCCAGTGCTAATGGTGCTGGTGCGGCAAGGAATCACAGAGACGTGAGGTGCAGTTCAGGGTCTTTACTGATGGTACAAGGCAGACCCTCCCGGGAGTACTGGCTAGTATAAGGGGCCTGGTCAGTCTGCGAGCAAGCAGGAGTTCCCCTAGCCAGGAGGAGTTGTAGGCTTCCCCGTTTATCTGCACTCTTCCTGGCTACCTTGCTGTCAGCGGTTACAAGTAGCCCACGTCCCTGAGTATACCGTGTGGTGCTCACCCGTATGGCTGGTGACTTGGGGCCTTCTGTTAGCCTCCGCTCCTGGATGGCGGCGCTGGTCCCTTCTTTGTGACTGAGCCTCCGGGCTTCTATGGCCAGAGGACCTGGAATCCCCTGCCGGCTGGTTTCTGCTGCTGGGTATATATCAGTCCCCACAGCCTCGGACTCCTGTGTCCGGTTTTAGTAACTTCAGCCAGGGCGAGCTATATCTCTGCTCACAGCCCCTGGCCTTCTGCCTCTGCTCCTACAGAGCTCCTGATCTATCTTTTCCTGTGTCTGGAACTTTACTCCAGGCTCTGACTGACTTAATCCCGCCCCAGACCCAGTTTATAAGGGCAGATTCCTCCCCTCCCAGGTCTGGGCGGGCAGTGTTGCATGCTTAGGGCTCCTGACCAGAGAAACCTCCCACTTGCTCTCAGACATAATATCTCTATTACTGTGGCAACCAGACCCCTGGGGTGTCACATTCCCCCCTAGTAAATTTTAGTACTCCGGGACTAAACACATTTTTAAAGAAACATAAATACAGGGTATAAACAATAATACGATAACATATTTACAAGGAGCTTTAGTTCTTTAAAGGTCACGGCGTGTCCGCAACCGGGTGTCCATATCACCCAAGGTGAAGCTTTAAGTGAGGTAGGGGACCTGTCCAAAGCAAACCTCTTGCGTTGGCCTTGGGCGTGGCTGCAAGGCTGAAGCTAGCTACTTTGGGCCGCAAGGAGGCCACGCCAGACAGGTTTTCTCTTCCGCGGCCGTCTTCGCAAGAGGCACAAAGGTGCAACTATCTACAAGAATTGTTCCGGTTATCCAGCGTCCATAACCTGTTAGTCCATAGAAATCTGCAGGGTAGCTGAGAAACATAATTAATAACAGGCAACAAACATAAACCATAAACAGTTAACAGTTAAATTCACAGTGCATTAGTTGATTCTCCAGCGAGCGGGCATCTGACCTCTAGTGACTCTAGTGGACCTACGGAGCTCACTAACTGGTTCTGCACTACAGGGTGTAGGAGGTGTTATGGGTAAGCTGGGCAGCTGTCTGCGCACTCTTTGGCTCACTAGGGGCACGGCAGGCTCACTACTAGCAGAGGGTTGATCCTCCTGTACTGCTGGTGTGGACTCTTCTGCCTCTTGGGCCGGCTGCTCTTCCAGCTCTACCGGTTCCTCTGTAGGCACTTGCGGGGCTGGCTGGAGAAAGGTGAGGACGGGTACCACGACAGCGCCGTTTACTTGTGTCCAAGACCGGGGGAAGTCTCCGAGTACGGTACTGATCATTTCTTCCCTTTCCTCTGCGGGTTGAGGGTTTCCTCGATCTTCTTCAGGGCTTTGCAGCTGCTTCTTCAGGTGGTCTCTGGAGACAATGGCTGTGGTTTCTCCTCCATCCTTACTGATTACGCAGATTTTTGGGTTCTCATGGCTTGATGGCAGTACGGTGTACGGGTCCTTCTCCCACTGGTCATCCAACTTGTGGAGCCGCCTCTTCCTCTTCAAGACCTGCTCTCTAGGTACCAGGGGAACAGCGGGAGCATACTGGTTATAAGCCTTCTCTTGCCTTTCTCTAGCTTGAGACAGACTTCGCTCGACGCTCTCCTGTACTTTCCGATACTGCTGCTGCCGTTCTGTATCCCAGTCTGCCTCTGGCGAGGTGTCCTCAGGCGTCAGGACTCCCATATCCAGGTCAATAGGCAGCTTACCAGGTCTTGCTCTCATTAGGTAAGCCGGGGTACAGTTGGTGGAACCTACAGGGATGTGGTTATACAGGTCCACCAGATCGGGCAGCTTCTCAGGCCATAGACTACGTTCTTCCAGGGGCAACGTTTTTAGCAGATCTATCACCACCTGGTTCATCTTCTCGCAGAGTCCATTGGTTTGAGGGTGATAGGGCGTTGTTCTTATCTTCTTGCAGCCATACAGGTTGCAGAACTCCTGGAAGACCTCCGCTTCGAAGGCTGGTCCTTGGTCTGTCAACACTTGGTCCGGGTACCCGTGTGGACGGCAGAAATGCTGCTGGAAGGCTCTAGCTGCTGTTTGAGCCGTTAAGTCCTTGACCGGGACCACCACCAGGAACCGGGAGTAATGATCTACGATTGTGAGGGCGTAGACATACCCAGATCTGCTTGGAGCCAGTTTCACATGGTCCAGGGCTACCAGTTCCAGTGGCTGTCTGGTGATGATGGGCTGCAGGGGAGTCTTCTGGCTGGCTCGGTCTTTTCTTCTCAGGTGGCACGGGCCACAGTCTCTGCACCACCTCTCGATGGCTCCTCTCATGCCTACCCAGTAGAACCGTTCACGCAACAAGAACTCCAGCTTCTTCCATCCGAAATGCCCTGCTCCGTTGTGGTATGCCTCCAGAACCATAGCCGCGTCTCGTCTTGGGACCACTACCTGCCAGGTCAACTCATGTGTTCGAGAGTTAACCATTCTCCGGCACAGCTTCTCCCTGTAGAGGAACAGCTTACTTTTCTCCTTCCACAGTTGCTTGGTCTCCTCCGGAGCATCTGGGTCAAGACGGGCATCGGCCTGGGTCAGCATTTCCTTCACCAAATGGACTGCGGGATCACTGTCTTGCGTCTCCGCCCAGTTGTAGTGGGGCAAGGGATTGAACGTCACGGAGCGCCTGTCCTTCACACGGTAGGAATACAGGGTAATCCCATGACGGTGGAACGCAGGGAGCTCAACTTCTTCCAGATCTTCTGGATCTTCCCCTACGTCCGGTAAGTTCGGCATTCTAGACAGGGCATCCGCGTTGGCATTTGAGCGTCCTGCCCGGTATTTGATGGTGAATTCAAAGTTGGACAGGCGGGCCATCCATCTCTGTTCCAGGGCACCGAGCCTTGCAGTGTCCAGGTGTGTCAACGGGTTGTTATCCGTGTACACGGTGAATTTGGAGGAGGCAAGGTAATGCTTGAAACGTTCGGTCACTGCCCACACTACTGCCAGGAACTCCAGCTTGAATGAGCTATAATTCTCAGGGTTCCTCTCCGTGGGCCGTAGCTTTCGGCTGGCGTAAGCGATTACCCGTTCTTTCCCTTGCTGGATCTGGGACAGTACGGCTCCTAGCCCGATGTTGCTTGCGTCCGTGTGGAGGATAAAGGGCTGGCTGTAGTCTGGATATGCCAGGATTTCATCCCCCGTGAGGGCCATCTTCAGCTGGTAGAAGGACTCCTCTTCCAGCTTTTCCCATCTAAAGGGCGGCTTCTGGTTTTTGGCTTTCCGAGATTGACCTATCAGGAGGTCCTGCATAGGGGCTGCCATTTTGGTGAAACCGGGAATGAATCTTCGGTAGTAGCCTACCAACCTGAGGAACTGCCGCACTTCCTTTATGCTGGAGGGTCTTGGCCAGTCCTTAATCACGGTGATCTTATCAGGGTCAGGAGCCACTCCGTCAGCACTCACCACGTGTCCCAGGTATTGCACCTTTGGTTTCAGGAGGTGACACTTGGAGGGTTTCACCTTTAGGCCGTAGTTTGCCAGAGTTTCGAACACTTCTGCCAGGTGTTTCAGGTGGTCCTCGTAGGTCTTGGAATAGACGATGACATCGTCCAGATATAACAGGACCGTCTCGAAGTTCCGGTGTCCCAGACAGCATTCCATCAACCGTTGGAAGGTTCCTGGTGCGTTGCAGAGCCCGAACGGCATACAGTTAAATTCGCTGAGACCCATCGGGGTGGTGAATGCGGTCTTCTCCCGGTCCGCCTCTGCTACAGGAACCTGCCAGTACCCGCTAGTGAGATCCAAAGTAGAGAAGAAGTTAGCAGATTTTAATGCAGCTAAGGACTCTTCTATCCTTGGTAACGGGTACGCATCTTTGTGTGTGATACGGTTGACCTTCCTGTAGTCTACACACATTCTCATGGTGTTGTCTTTCTTTTTCACTAAGACTAGTGGAGCTGCCCAGGGGCTACAGCTGTCCCTGATTACCCCAGCCTCCTTCATGTCTCTAAGCATCCCCTTGGCGTGTTGGTAGTGTGCCGGGGGTACGGGTCAGTATCTCTCCTTTATGGGAGGATGGTCTCCCGTGGGGATGTGGTGTTCTACCCCCTTTACTCGCCCGAAGTCTAGCGGGTGTTTACTAAACACTCTCTCGTACTCTCGAACCACCCGATAGACTCCCTGTTTCTGGTGTGAGGGAGTGGAGTCAGTACCCAAATGCAGTTGCTGACACCAGTCCTCCATTGGTTTCTTAGAGCCGTTACCTTCCTCTGGTTGAGATGGAGGCAAGGGTACCACGGCCTGTACAGAATTCTGGTTTATGGTGAACAATTTGGCTAGCGTGGCATACCGGGGCAGGTATACTTCTCTCTCCCCGATATTTATGATGCGAACGGGCACCCTCCCATGGCGTACATCGACCACCCCCCGTGCCGTAAAAATGGTGGGCCTACTGTCTGAGTAGACGGGTTCTACCATTGCTTGGTAGTCTCTACCTCTTAGACCAATAGCTGCCCGGCACCAAATCATCATCTCACTTTTTGGGGGCATGGCAATAGGGAACGGGTCACACATTCTCACGCTACCTATCTCACCACCAGATAGTTCCACCTGTTGCCGCTTCATCAGTGCCCGGATCTCTTTTTGGAGCACACGCTGCTGGCCGGAACTGGCGTTCTTGGCAACCTGCGGTAAAATGAGAATCACCTCTGCAAGACAATTTTCAATCACATTAGTTCCCAAGGTTATTCTAGGGTGACTCTCATGACGGTCTATGTCCACTATAATCAGTCCTTGTGCCGCCAGTTCGACTTTACCGATCTTAATGGTCACCTCTTTGAATCCCACCTGCGGCACGGGCTGACCATTGCTGGCGATGATACTCAGGTCGTCATCTGGGTAGCGGGTTATGTCCGAGTCATTCCAGTACTGTTTAAAGAGCACGTACGGGATGGTGGTCACCTGTGACCCAGTGTCTAGTAGGGCACTCATAGGAATGCCATCCAGTACCACAGGCAAGATTGGACATCCCCCTACGTATTTATCACGCCAGTTTGATGGGCCTGATGGTCTTATGCCTGGGGGTTGGCCCTCTACCCCAGGTTGTGCCCGTTTAAATGACAGTACCTTGCCACATGTCCGGGTTGATTGCAGCGGCGGCAGATGGGTCGTCCGTCCTCGTTATATCTGTCGCTGGGTCTTCCTCTGGCCGGTGGGGTCCTCCTCAGTCGGTGCCACGGGACGTCCTCCGGTCCGGATGCCAGCTGGATCTTTCCTGGAGAAGAGACCTGTAAAGACTGCACAGTTCTGGTTAGCGCGGCAACGCTCTTAGTCAGCTCTTGGACCTGATGGTGCAGGTCTGTAGCCGGGTCACTGTTTAAAGCCTGCGCATCAGCTCCCACAGGCCCTGCAGACAAGGGCGCCGTCTCCTGGTGGTAAGTGATAGCAGGGCGCCTGTGGGTCACAGCGCCACCTGGTGCCGGTTCTCGGAGCACCCGGATGGCTCTGTCCTTGAACTGTGCAAAGTCCAGGTCAGGGTCCTGTAAGGCCATTGCCCGCAACTGTGTTCGGTGGGCATTGCACAGTAGACCCTCAATAAATTGTTCAGTCAACAGCTTATCTTCTTTTCCCACGCTGTCAGGGTCTGCCTGCTTAATGGCTCTCAGGGCCTCTTGTAGGTTTAGAGCATAGTCTCTTATACTCTCATGTGCCCGCTGTTTACACCCGTAAAATCTGAGCTTTATTTCGGCTGAGGTGCGGGTATCAAATGTGTCTTTCAGCCGGGCTAGTATTTCTCTGACAGTCCTCTTCCTCCCAGGTGGCCAGGACTTTACCTCCCTTTGGGCTGCCCCGATTAATTGGGCCACCAGGATGCTCACTTTTTGCTCTTCTGTGAGGGGGTACACCTGGAAGAGGCTATCCAGTCTTTCTCTAAAGTCATTTAGAGTATGTGACTCCCCTGAGTACTGGGGTAGCCAGGTTGCCCCCGGGATATAGGGCATGGTGAATGGCATGACTGCTGCAGCGGTTGCGCTGGCGGTGGCTGTGGCAGTGGAGCTCCCCTCGGTATCCGGCATCCTCCTCCCCCCTAGTGGACCGTGGCCTACCTTGCGATGCTCTTCTTCCGTAGGCCGCGGCTCCGCAGTCGATCGTCGAGGTTGAGGACCTGGCGTCGCGCTCCGATGACGTCAGCGTCGCTCTTCCTCCCTTCCAGGACCTTGCGCAGCATCAGAGCGTGGGGCGGAGCGTGTGGCGGAGCTTCGGATCTCGCGCGCTTTCGGCGTCCACGCCCCTCTTCTTCCCGTGCGGCGTCCCGAAGATGGCGTCCGAAGGCGGGAAGCAGCTGCGGATGGCGGGAAGAAGGCAGAAGACGGCGGGAAACGGTCCAAGATGGCGTCTGATGGCGGGAATCGGCTCCGGACGGCAGGAAACTTCACCACAGGTAAGTATAAAAGTCTCTTTTTCAGGCACGCAGTACCCGGTGGTTGCGGGCACGAAATCCTGCCGACTACGCCAAAGTTGACGCACCCCCTGGGCCTGTGTTGTGCAGGGGAACCCGGAACCGGGCCTGTTGTAGAATGCTGGGGGTTGTAGTCTCCGTGTGGCGGTGACCCGGTCCGTGCCCAGGGTGGTCAAACCAGTGGCAGTCTTAATGTATAGCAAATGTCCGACTACGCCACCCGTGGATTGCGGTCAGTGGGGACCGCCGCTGCGCTGCCGACCGCTGAGGCTGATGTTGTCTGCGCAGCCGAGTATGGGATAACTCCCCACGGGAGAAGTATTGCCTCAGGGCAGCTAATGTGAGAGATGATGGGAGTGATGGTGTGAGGGTCCCAGTGCTAATGGTGCTGGTGCGGCAAGGAATCACAGAGACGTGAGGTGCAGTTCAGGGTCTTTACTGATGGTACAAGGCAGACCCTCCCGGGAGTACTGGCTAGTATAAGGGGCCTGGTCAGTCTGCGAGCAAGCAGGAGTTCCCCTGGCCAGGTGGAGTTGTAGGCCTCCCCGTTTATCTGCACTCTTCCTGGCTACCTTGCTGTCAGCGGTTACAAGTAGCCCACGTCCCTGAGTATACCGTGTGGTGCTCACCCTTATGGCTGGTGACTTGGGGCCTTCTGTTAGCCTCCGCTCCTGGATGGCAGCGCTGGTCCCTTCTTTGTGACTGAGCCTCCGGGCTTCTATGGCCAGAGGACCTGGAATCCCCTGCCGGCTGGTTTCTGCTGCTGGGTATATATCAGTCCCCACAGCCTCGGACTCCTGTGTCCGGTTTTAGTAACTTCAGCCAGGGCGAGCTATATCTCTGCTCACAGCCCCTGGCCTTCTGCCTCTGCTCCTACAGAGCTCCTGATCTATCTTTTCCTGTGTCTGGAACTTTACTCCAGGCTCTGACTGACTTAATCCCGCCCCAGACCCAGTTTATAAGGGCAGATTCCTCCCCTCCCAGGTCTGGGCGGGCAGTGTTGCATGCTTAGGGCTCCTGACCAGAGAAACCTCCCACTTGCTCTCAGACATAATATCTCTATTACTGTGGCAACCAGACCCCTGGGGTGTCACATATACATCAGAGAATATATGGCACAAATATAATGTGAGATCCAATGATCCTGGTAGTATAAACAAACTGCTATAATAAGCCCTCTGGATGATCTGTATGATGTAGGTATAGTATAATATAAGATTCAATAATCCTAATAATGCGAGCAGATTACTATGATGAGCCCTCTAAATAATGAATAGAAATATCACTGTAATAGTGAATTCTAACCTCAGGGAAGAATATACCCTCCCAGAAATAAATGCATATCTATTAGATAAGAATCTAACAGAAAGGCTACATGAATCAATCAAAAAGTATGATACTAACCATGTGGGTTCACACTGGAATACAGGGGATGTCACCGATGTGTAACCCTAAGCGTTCCGCCATTGGGTCCTGGCTTCCTCAGGGGTAAGATACAATGTGGCGGGGGAGAGCATGCATAACATTTGGGGATTGGGAGAAAATTTCCTGTCAGATATGGTCAACTTTTTCTTTGAAATAATTGGCCAGATCGTCAGCGCTGAGGTCGGTGGTCGGGGCCTGTGTTGTTTGATTGAGGAGAGAATGAAACGTGTCAAAGAGTCGTTTAGGATTATTGGAAAGTGAGATTATGAGGTTGTTAAAGTAGGTTTGTTTGGAGAGGTGAAGGGCAGAGTTATATGTTTTCAGCATAAATTTATAATGGAGGAAATCTTCGGGCAGATTTGATTTTCTCCACAGCCATTCAGCGCACCTGGAGTACCTCTGGAGAAGACGTGTTTGAGGCGTGTGCCAGGGTTGTCGCCGTCTATGCCGAATTTTTCTTTGTGTAGGAGGTGCGGCTTTATCCAGGGCACATAGCATTATTTTGTTATAATGCTTCGATGCAGAGTCGGGACATGAGAGGGAGGAGATTGGGGCCAATGATGATTGCAACCTTTTTATAAATTTCTGGGTGTTAATGGCGCATAAGTTTCTATAAGTGTGGACAGTGGGAGTGTCTTGAGTAGAGTCACAGTTCTTGACAGAGAATGAAAGAAGAGTATGGTCAGAGAGTGGAAGGGGAGAGTTAGTAAAGCCATGTACTGAGCAAAGCCGGGAGAAGATCAGGTCCAATGTGTTCCCGTCCTCATGTGTAGGAGAATTAGCAAGCTGTGAAAGGCCGAAGGAGGAGGTTAGTGATAAAAGATGCGTGGCAGATGGGGAAAGAGGATCGCCAATTGGGATGTTAAAATCTCCCATGATTATCGTGGGGATGTCGCAGGATAGAAAATTTGGAAGCCAGGCAGCAAAGTGATCCAGGAATTGACGGGGGGGACCTGGAGGGCGATAGACAACCGCCACTCGCAGGGAGAGGGGCCGGTAGAGTCTGACTGTGTGGGCCTCAAAAGACGGGAAGATAAGGGAGGGTACAGGGGGGATAACCTGAAAAGTACATTTTGTTGAAAGAAGCAGACCAACACCTCCACCTGATCTGTTGTCAGGTCGCGGGGTATGAGAGAAATGTAGGCCACCATAGGAGAGAGCAGCAGCGGCGGTGGTGTCCGACTGATGGATCCAGGTTTCAGTGAGAGCCAGAAGGTTGAGGGAATTAGAGAGGAAAAAGTCATGAATGTAAGAGAGTTTATTACAAGCTGAGCGTGCATTCCAAAGGGCACAGTTGAATGAGACAGAAGATATGCAGGGAATATTAATGAGATTAGCAGGGTTTCTGATGTAACAGGGAAAGAGTTAGTGTTATTATTACTGGAGGGTCCTGGGTTGGGAGAAATATCACCTGCAACTAATAGAAGGAAGATACAGAGAGTGAGCAGATGATTGAGTGATTTGTGAGAGCGTTTCCTGTGTTGTATGGTGGGAATGAATGGATCTGTGTGGTATAACATTGTGAAGAGAGCATGACAACTGTACATAGGAGAAGAGAGGAGTGAGTGATTAATATGGATGAAGTGTGCCGAATTTGTGGGAGAATGGCGAATGTGGATGATTGTAGCAGCCAGAATATAAATGGCACAGATACAAATGGTGAATACTGTTTGCCAAAAACATGACCTGGAAGCAAGTTTGTTTGTTTGTCTTGCATGTCTTACCTGTCTCCTGCCCTGTCCAACTGCCATTTTCTAAAGCTAACCGGTGGTGAGATTGGTAATGTACGGGTGACAGACCCGATACCCATTGTGATTCCCCCGATTAATGAAATGCTGATTTGGTGTAGGGCAGCAATAGGTCTCAAAGGACAGAACTACCAGGCGGTAGTGGAGCCCATTAGCTCGAAGCGCAGACCTACACTCTTAACTGCCAGGGGAGTGGTTGATGTGCGCAATGAGAGGGTACCCGTACGTCTCCTAAATTGTGGGGAGGATGAAGTTAAATTACCAAGATATGCCACTCTTGCCCGGTTGTATACTGTGAATGATGATGCCATACACACAGTGGAATCCTTGACCCCACCAGATACAGTGGAGGACAATGACTCCGAAGCTCAGCTGGAGGATTGGTGTTAACAGTTCCATGTTGGGACTGACGCCACTCCTGTCCATCAAAAACAAGGTGTATACAGGGTGGTCCAGGAATACATACAGGTATTCAGCAAACACCCAATTGATTTTGGGAGAATTAAAGGGGTACAACACCATATACCCACAGGTGGCCATCCACCCATCAAAGAACGTTACAGGCCCATACCACCAGCACACTACCAGAAAGCAAAGGAAATGTTGCATGACATGAAGAAGGCAGGGGTAATAAGAGATAGCTGTAGCCCCTGGGCAGCTCCCCTGGTCCTGGTCAGGAAAAATGATGGAAGCATGAGGATGTGTGTAGATTACAGACAGGTAAATCACATAACACATAAGGATGTGTAGCGCCCCGAGGGTTCGGCCGCTACAGGGGTATTGCACCTCAGACCAGAGGTGTGATATTCCACTCCCAGGTAAGGATGGAGTATGGACCAGGGCTCAGTTAGCTGCATACAGCACACACACCCCATTTCGGAGGGACAGCTCAACGGTGCTCCCACTAGACAGAAGTGCAGGCACGAGCGACTATGTCCCTGTCTGGAGTGGGGAGGGGGGTGGAACACCCAGTGCTGTAGGGGCAGATAGGGGTTGGTTCCTGAGCGTAGGTAGGAGCCCATTGGTTGCTGGTCACCTGGGCTCATGGCTAGAGGGAGGTATAAAAGGTGGGCACCATCTTAGATCTAGGTTCGTTCGTTCAGTCAGTTCAGCCAGAGGAGAAGACAGGGAGTAGAGGCTCTGTAGGAGCTCTACTCCAGGAGGGCCTAGTAAGAGGCCGAGGAGGAGGAGAAGGGGAGCTGGGATTTTGGCTCATCTCAGCTCCAAGAGAACGGAACAGAAAGGAACAGAAAGGAACAGAGAAAGAGAAGCAGAGACAGAGAAACAGAAGGGCTCAGGAACAAGAAGGTGGAAGGGACCCTAAGAACCCACGAGAATCCAGGGTGCAGGGTCAGGCAGATTAAGGGTACCGGATCCCAAGTTGGTGGAGGAGAAACAACCCTCAGCCAAAGACCGGTCGTCGTGATCATCTATTGGTGCGACACCTCATCAAACCTGCTAGGAAGGCACCATATAGGACAGCGGAGGACGGGGCCCACGTTTAGCCGCACAAGTCCGCGGCAGCTGGACAAAAGTGGGTCACTGGTGAGGCAGGCCAGAGAAAGGATTAAAGGGGGTCCTGTGCCATGCTCTTGACTGCTTGGGAGTTGACCGAGCCCCACACCTGGTGGACGCAGCACGGCTCGGGCGGTCACTACCTGTACAGAAGTGACCCAGAACAAATGAACTGTGAGTAAAGACCCTGGACTGTGACTTGTTGTCTGTGTGCTCCTTCGCGCCTCCAGCACTACCGGTACTGGGACTCTCACCACCATTACTCCCACCATCCACTACACTGCCCTGGGGCCGCACTCTTCCCGTGGGGAGTCACACCATCCCAGCTGCATTCATCATCAGCCCCAGCGGACTGCCTTGCAGCGGCGGTTCCTAATAACCGCAATCCACGGGTGGCGTAGTCGGACATTATCTGAAGCACATAGCAGACTACCATTGGTCTGACCACCCTGAGCCGCGGGACCGGGCCGCCACTACTACTCCCAGCGTCTCCCTATCGCGCGGTTCCGCGTGCCCCACGGCCCAGGGGGCGAGTCAGCTTTGGCGTAGTCGGCAGGATTTCGTGCCCGCTAACCATGGGTACTGCGCGCCTGAAAAGAGACTGTTTCACTGTACTAAAGATGGCGCCCGCCCCAGAAGAACGAGCGCCATAATGTGCGCGCCAAAAGACCACAGGAGGCTCCCATCCTCCCATCGTGGGCCGGGTCCTAGAATGGCGCCAAAGAGGAAGCCCGCCCCCGACAACCATGAGCACTGCTGTGGAAATGTCCGTCAACGTGGGGGGGCTGCCCCTGAGAGTGATTGTCAGCAGAATGCCCCAGGACCACCCTCCATGGGGGCGGAAAGAGAAGAAAACTGCGGGGCAGGGGGTGGTCTGGATCAGTCCAGACAGACCGCACCCGGGGATGGACGCCCTCAGCAGCACCAGCCTCCTGGCCCGAAGCCTGCTGCAGGCCGAACCGCTCTGCAGCCTAGCAGAAGTCCTAGCGCAGCTCCCCAGAGACCCGGAACGTGCGCAAGCTGCACTGGAGGACCTGGAGCGGAGGATGGTCCTGGCGCAGCGAGGTGCACTCACCGAGTGGAGAGAGGAACTGGCCCGGCAGGCCGAGACCCACCAGCGACAGGCCTCAGCCGCACCCCGGGGTTTGCCTGCCTCTGAGGACGGCGCAAGAGGAGAGAGGACCGGAGGCGACGCCGCGGAGGGAGCCACGAGGACTGAGGCAAGTGAAGGGGACATCACCACCCCAAGCCCAGCACCCGCAGGCCTGCCCCAGCCTCCCGTCGCAGCACCAGAAGCCCCACTCACCGCACCTGTTGCCGCGCCGCCACTGCTCCCAGCTAGGCCTCAAGCGGCGAGCGCCGCGGCCACGCCCCGCCCGGCGCCACGCCCCTTGATCCTGGGCGCCGTAAAGCATGAAGCATCATCGGCCCGGTCGCAAGGCCTGGATGACCCGGGCGCCATCGCTAAGCCTGCGCCCCTGTCCCGGATGGGACTGCCACCTAGCGCAGCCACAAGACCCCCGGCCTGGTCGCAAGGCCGAGTGCCCCCGGGCGCCGCTCCCAGATCAGGTCCCCCCACTATACCATCGCTGGGTGTGGACCTATTGGCACATCACACCGGTCCGGATGGACTGCCGCTGGAGTGGCCGGCTGAAGTGACCGGCAATCAGCCATGGAAGGCCCAGCCCCCGCGCGATCCTCTGATACCGGCTCCTGAACCCGTCGAGGTCACCCTACCCCCACTGGAGGATGTCCAATTTGCGTGGGACCCCACCAGCGAGAACTTGATGGGGTTCTCTCAAGAGACCCGGGCAGACACGGTCTGTCGTCTGGAGGCCTGTCATCAGCAACTGGCGACCTTTGAGCGGGAGCGACGAGAGAGGCGCTTCAGAGAGGAACGGCTCCAAGCCCAGAGTGCTGAGCAAAAACGTAAGGCCCGCCAAGACCCCCGAACAGCCCGCGGTCCCCAAATCACTGGGACCATAGTCAAATTCCACATGGAGAACGGCTGGGGCTTCATCAGGGGCCCAGAAACCGCAGGCGACGTCTTTGTGACCCGCAGGGACGTTGAGAGTCATCTACCTGAGGGACATCGTGGCCGTGACCTATACCCTGGTGATGTGGTCGCCTTTACCCGCCACGTAGGTGCAAAAGGACCATACGCCCTACATGTTCATCGGCTCACCGAGGAGGAACTACAATACCGCGGCTATGAGGAGAGCCAAGAGGACCCGGACGGGTCTGAAGAACCATATGAGGAGGAAGAAGGAGCATATGGAGGACACCGCTACTAGTAAGTAGCAAAGTACCTGTGTACATAGTTACCCGTCAGGGTATCAGAACTGTTTTTGGGACTGTTCCCGTCTTGAAAGTGTGGTCCCCGTTGGGACAAGTATTGAACTGTTACCTGTGTGCCCCTCATCCCCTACCAGGCTGAGGACTGTGAGCAGCCATTCCCTTCCCAAAACTGGCCGAGGACTGAGAGCGGTCAATCCTTTGTATATAGTTGCGCTTCCTAATGCGCCCCCTACTGGTTTTATAAAAAGACTACCACGTCTACCTCAGGACAGCAAGTCCCTCGTGTTTACAAGTTTGCCAAAGTTCCTGCACTTACAAGAAGAGTGCACACCTGGTCGCAAGTTGCACCGCCGCCAGGATCCAAGAATGTGTTGTAAAAATGTTTTCCTGCAAATGTTTTATATGAAAAGTTTTTATATGCTGCTAGATAGTAATGTGAATGTTTTCTAATAGTGTTTATATGTCAAAAGAGTTCCAGAAGTATTAGTAAGCGTTTTATAATAGTGTGACAAGAAAAGAAAAGCGTTTCCCATAAAGGGAATTGAACCATGTTGCCTGTTTTCTGATGTGAAAAGTTTTAAAAAGTTTGCATGTCCTGTAATTAACTGTTTTTGCTCTTTTCCAGCCCGAGGACGTGCTGTGCTTTACCAGGGGGGAATGTAGCGCCCCGAGGGTTCGGCCGCTACAGGGGTATTGCACCTCAGACCAGAGGTGTGATATTCCACTCCCAGGTAAGGATGGAGTATGGACCAGGGCTCAGTTAGCTGCATACAGCACACACACCCCATTTCGGAGGGACAGCTCAACGGTGCTCCCACTAGACAGAAGTGCAGACACGACCGACTATGTCCCTGTCTGGAGTGGGGAGGGGGGTGGAACACCCAGTGCTGTAGGGGCAGATAGGGGTTGGTTCCTGAGCGTAGGTAGGAGCCCATTGGTTGCTGGTCACCTGGGCTCATGGCTAGAGGGAGGTATAAAAGGTGGGCACCATCTTAGATCTAGGTTCGTTCGTTCAGTCAGTTCAGCCAGAAGAGAAGACAGGGAGTAGAGGCTCTGTAGGAGCTCTACTCCAGGAGGGCCTAGTGAGAGGCCGAGGAGGAGGAGAAGGGGAGCTGGGATTTTGGCTCATCTCAGCTCCAAGAGAACGGAACAGAAAGGAACAGAAAGGAACAGAGAAAGAGAAGGAGAGACAGAGAAACAGAAGGGCTCAGGAACAAGAAGGTGGAAGGGACCCTAAGAACCCACGAGAATCCAGGGTGCAGGGTCAGGCAGATTAAGGGTACCGGATGCCAAGTTGGTGGAGGAGAAACAACCCTCAGCCAAAGACCGGTCGTCGTGATCATCTATTGGTGCGACACCTCATCAAACCTGCTAGGAAGGCACCATATAGGACAGCGGAGGACGGGGCCCACGTTTAACCGCACAAGTCCGCGGCAGCTGGACAAAAGTGGGTCACTGGTGAGGCAGGCCAGAGAAAGGATTAAAGAGGGTCCTGTGCCATGCTCTTGACTGCTTGGGAGTTGACCGAGCCCCACACCTGGTGGACGCAGCACGGCTCGGGCGGTCACTACCTGTACAGAAGTGACCCGGAACAAATGAACTGTGAGTAAAGACCCTGGACTGTGACTTGTTGTCTGTGTGCTCCTTCGCGCCTTCAGCACTACCGGTACTGGGACTCTCACCACCATCACTCCCACCATCCACTACACTGCCCTGGGGCCACACTCTTCCCGTGGGGAGTCACACCATCCCAGCTGCATTCATCATCAGCCCCAGCGGACTGCCTTGCAGCGGCGGTTCCTAATAACCGCAATCCACGGGTGGTGTAGTCGGACATTATCTGAAGCACGTAGCAGACTACCATTGGTCTGACCACCCTGAGCCGCGGGACCGGGCCGCCACTACTACTCCCAGCGTCTCCCTATCGCCCGGTTCCGCGTGCCCCACGGCCCAGGGGGCGAGTCAGATGCATACCCTTTGCCCCGTATAGAGGAATCCCTGGCTGCACTAAAGTCTGCAAATTACTTCTCTACCCTTGACCTCACTAGTGGGTACTGGCAAGTAGCAGTTGCTGATGAGGACCGGGAGAAGACGGCTTTCACTACCCCGATGGGACTCTGCGAGTTCAACAGTATGCTGTTCGGACTCTGCAATGCCCCTGTAACGTTCCAGAGATTGATGGAGTGCTGTTTGGGACACCGTAACTTCGAGACCGTGCTGCTATACCTGGATGACGTGATAGTGTACTCCAAGACGTATGAGGACCATTTGAAGCACCTGGCGGAGGTATTTGAGTCGTTGTCCCGGTATGGGATGAAATTGAAACCTTCCAAGTGCCACCTGCTCAAACAGAAGGTTCAGTACCTGGGGCACATCGTCAGTCCAGAAGGAGTAGCACCAGACCCGGAGAAGGTCACTGCCATCCAGAAATCGCCGGAGCCGAAGAGTCTCAAGGAGGTACGTCAGTTCCTGGGACTAGTCGGGTACTACCGGAGATTTGTAAAGGACTACACCAAGAAGGCAGCACCTTTGCAAGATCTCCTGGTAGGGCAGTCCAACAGAGGCAAGAACCCCCCCCTTCCAATGGGGTGAAGAGCAGGCTGAGTCCTTTGCAGTGATGAAAGAGATCCTGACTGGCGAAGAGATCCTGGCCTACCCTGACTACAGCCAACCTTTCCTGCTGTACACTGATTCCAGCAACGAGGGACTAGGAGCTGTGTTAAGCCAGAAGCAGTATGGCAAAGAGAAGGTGATCGCCTATGCCAGCAGGAAGCTTCGTCCTACCGAGAGGAATCCGGAAAACTATAGCTCCTTCAAGTTGGAGCTCCTGGCCTTGGTTTGGGCCATCACTGAACCATTCAAGCACTACCTAGCCTCCACTAAGTTCACGGCCTATACTGACAACAACCCCTTGACACATCTAGAGACAGCCAAGTTGGGAGCCATGGAACAGCGTTGGATGGCCCGGCTGTCAAACTATCAGTTCACCATCAAGTACCGGGCAGGCCACAAGAACGCCAACACCGATGCCCTATCCAGAATGCCTCACCAGTCAGACACTGAAGAAGAAGTGGATGACCTGGAGGAGATTGAGCTACCTGCCTTCCACAGAAATGGGATGGTCCACGAGCAGCGCACCTCCAGGAGGTATCGTGGTAAGACACTAAACCCTTTACGTCATCACAGTTGGAAGGAGACCCAGGACAGCGACCTGGTTGTCAGCCGTATCAAAGAACTGATAACCCAGGAAGGTTCCTCCCTGGAGAAGGATGCTTCTCTACAAGCCAAGCAACTGTGGAATGAGAGAAGCCGGCTGTTCATCTATAGAGAGAAGCTGTGCCGAAGGTATGTCAACCCCAGGACCCATGAGATGGTATGGCAGATCGTAGTGCCCAGGACAGACATCCAGATGGTGTTGGAGGCCTACCACGATCAAGCAGGGCACTTTGTCTGGAAGAAGCTGGAAACCCTCCTGAAGAATCGGTTCTATTGGGTTGGAATGCGGAGTTCCATAGAGAGGTGGTGCCGGGATTGTGGGCCCTGTAGCCTCAGAAGAAAAGACTACAGCAGCCAGAAAGCACCCTTGTAGTCCATCAAGACTACCCAGCCCCTGGAGATCGTTGCCCTGGATCACATCAAGCTGTCACCTAGCAGGTCAGGCTACTCGTATGCCCTGACCATGGTGGATCACTACTCCCGGTTCCTGGTGGTAGCCCCCGTCAAGGATCTGACGGCAGAAACTGCAGCAAGGACGTTTCAAGTTTACTTCTGCAGGCCCCATGGATACCCAGAAAAGGTGCTGACGGATCAAGGCCCTGCCTTTGAAGCCGAGCTGTTCAAAGAGTTTTGCCATCTGTACGGGTGTAAGAAGATCCGGACTACACCGTACCACCCCCAAACCAATGGGTTATGTGAAAAGATGAATAACATAGTCATCGACCTGTTGAAGACCTTACCTCTAGAAGAAAGAAACCAGTGGCCAGACAAACTACCTGACCTGGTAGATTTGTACAATCACATACCTGTGAGTTCCACCAATTGTACTCCAGCGTACCTCATGAGAGCAAGACCCGGAAAGTTGCCCATGGATCTGGAGCTTGGAGTGGTAGAGCCAGAAGCAGATATGTCCACTGAAGACTGGGATACGACCCGACAGGAGCAGTACAAGAGAGTACAAGCCTGAGTCGAAGACAGTCTAAATAGGGTGAGAGATAAGCAGGAAGCGCAGTACAACAAGAGTGCGCCAGCCGAACCCTTGACACCTGGAGAAGTTGTGCTGAAACGAAAGAGAAGAAGCCACAAGCTTGACGACCAGTGGGAAAGGGAACCTTACACTGTGTTGAACTCTAGATTCGACAATAGGAAAACCTGTCTAATTAGCAAAGATGGAGGAAGAACAACTGCAACGGTATCAAGAGACCATCTGAAGTTATGCCCAAGTCCGCTGAAGCCCCAGGAGGAAGTGCCTCTCATCATACCAGAGGAGCCTAAAGAAGAAACACTCCATACTGTCTTAGGAGATTTCCCAGCAGATTGACCAACAGCCAGAAGACTCTCCACTGCAAGTAAGACCTGTAAGCGCCCCGGAAGAGCCTGCTCAGGAAGAATCCCCGGAAGAAGGATCACCGGTGGAAGCAGAGCCAGTAGGCCCAGTAACCAGTGTACTTGCCAGTCCCGTAGAGAGGTTAAGGCAGTCTTGCAGTCCACAAACACATAGAGCTGATAAAGCGGAAAATAGCGCAAGCATCCGCACTACACACATCCCAGTACTACGTAGGTCATCGCGTAGCACAAAAGGCCAGACTCCTGTCAGGTATAAGGAGTAAGTTAAAAACACCTGCAGTGTAAATAGTTACCCAGTTGGGTATTGCATAATGTTTATTGTATAAACTGAAAAATATGTGTTTATTTAGTTACCTGTAAGGGTACAGGGACTCGTAGGCTGAGGACTGTGAGCAGCCCAAAAGCTGTTCATGTACATAGTTGCACTCCCTGGAGTGCCTTTTAAGTGACCACTGAACAAAAACCCGTTTGGAGAGGCTGAAGACGTGGTCCAGCACCTGGCACCTGGATGCCCTATGCCCTGTAGCCACGCCCAAGGCCTACGTTGAGGGTTTTCAGGCGGGTCCCTCATGTTCCTTCATCAGTGAAATGGAAACCAGGTTACGGGACTTACTGTAACTCTATTGTTATTATAGTTGTTATTATAATTGTTAACCTGTTTTGCAAAAATGCTTCAGTCCAGGAGTACTGAGTTTTACTAGGGGGGGGATGTGGCGCCCTGCTGTGCACTACTGTCACAGAACCCAGAAGGGTGCAGGATGGACTTCTCCACAAGAGGCCCTCACACATTCACATACCTCCACCCTACCACCTCAGACCAGCAGAGGGAGCCCTGATAGGGATATATATATAGGGAGGGTGGAGCCAGGCAGTTCAGTTTAGTTGGTGAGTTCAGTCAGAGAGCGAGTGTGCTGACGCTCAGAGAGCAACGAAGAGGCAGCACGCTGGCTGCTGTGCTTAGGCGAGCCAAGGCCTACAGCACGAGTGGAGGCCTAGTGAGGGCCCTGAGTGTGGCCGAAGGCGAGAGGAGAAGGAAGAAGTAGCGAGGGGGCAGAGGAGCATACCAGACTCACCCCGAGATATATACCGGACACCGGGTCCGCGCCTACGGGGTCCCTTTATACCCAGTAGGGACCACCGGAACCCCTGGAGTACTACAGGTCCCAGGTTTACCAAACACTGACTACAGTACCAGGGCTAGGGGTCACAGAGGCCCCAGCGACCAGGCAGAGTGATCTCCAGGAGAAGGCCCTACCACCAGGTCAGCAGGTGCAAAAGAGATACAATAACCAAGCTAGGCCTAGCTCCAGGCAGGTCAGAAGCTTAGCGAGTAAAGCCACGGATCAGGAGGCCCTATACCCACTCACTGGGGAGAGTCCAAAAGTGCGCCCTTCATCCGGAGTAGCCTGGACCGTGCCTGCATCATTACCAGTAAAGGTACTGAAACTTAACCCCCGTGTGAGTGTTCGTCTTTCCTCCGGGACCGTCCTGCCGTCTCTCCCCTGCACCATCATCCATTACATCCCACGCTGCCCTGAGGCCCGCTCCACCTGTGGGGAGCCGTTCCATCACAAGCTGCCCTACCATCTGCCTCAGAGGACTGCTCCACAGCGGCGGCTCCCTTTAGCCGCATTCCACAGGTGGCGTCACAAACTTTCCAAATTCCCTATAAATAATTCCCCTTTTTCATTGACTGCCCTGGGTCATGGACCGGGCCAGCCACCGTGATATCCCCCCATACCGGCATCCATAGGCCCGCCTGCCGAGTACCCCATGGCCCAGGGGGCGAGTCATAGGCATTTTTGCAAATTTATTAAAAACGAAAAACAGAAATATCACATGGTCATAAGTATTCAGACCCTTTGCTCAGTATTGAGTAGAAGCACCCTTTTGAGCTAGTACAGCCATGAGTCTTCTTGAGAATGATGCAACAAGTTTTTCACACCTGGATTTGGGGATCCTCTGCCATTCTTCCTTGCAGATCCTCTTCAATGCCGTCAGGTTGGATGGTGAACGTTGGTGGACAGCCATTTTCAGGTCTCTCCAGAGATGCTCAATTGGCTTTAGGTCAGGGCTCTGGCTGGGCCAGTCAAGAATGGTCACAGAGTTGTTCTGAAGCCACTCCTTTGTTATTTTAGCTGTGTGCTTAGGGTCATTGTCTTGTTGGGAGGTGAACCTTCGGCCAAGTCTGAGGTCCAGAGCACTCTGGAAGAGGTTTTCATCCAGGATATCTCTGTACTTGGCCGCATTCATGTTTCCTTCAATTGCAACCAGTCGTCCTGTCCCTGTAGCTGAAAAACACCCTCATAGCATGATGCTGCCACTACCATGTTTCACTGTTGGGATTTTATTGGGCAGGTGATGAGCAGTGCCTGATTTTCTCCACACATACCGCTTAGAATTATCATCAAAAAGTTCTATCTTCCTCTCATCAGACCAGAGAATCTTATTTCTCATAGTCTGGGAGTCCTTCATGTGTTTTTGAGAAAACTCTATGCGACCTTTCATATGTCTTGCACAGAGGATAGGCTTCCATCGGGCCACTCTGCCATAAAGGCCTGACTGGTGGAGGGCTGCAGTGATAGTTAACTTCGTGGAACTTTTTCCCATCTCCCTACTACATCTCTGAAGCTCAGCAACAGTGATCTTGGGGTTCTTCTGTACCTCTGTCACCAAGGCTCTTCTCCCATGATTGCTCAGTTTGTCTGAATGGCCAGGTCTAGGAAGACTTCTGGTGGTCCCAAACTTCTTCCAATTAAGGATTATGGCGGCCACTGTGCTCTTAGGAACCTTGAGTAATGCAGAAATTCTTTTATAACCTTGGCCAGATCTGTGCCTTGCCACAGTTCTATCTCTGAGCTCCTTGGGCAGTTCCTTTGAGCTCATGTTTCTCCTTTGGTTTGACATGCACTGTAAGCTGTGAGCTCTTATATAGACAAGTGTGTGCCTTTCCAAATCAAGTCCTATCAGTTTAGTTAAACACAGCTGGACTCCAATGAAGGAGTAGAACCATCTCAATGAGCATCAAAAGGAAATGGACAGCATTTGACTTAAATATGAGCGTCTGAGCAAAGGGTCTGAATACTTATGACCATGTGATATTTCAGTTTTTCTTTTTTAATAAATTTGCAAAAATTTCTACATTTCTGTTTTTTTTTCAGTCAAGATGGGAATGAGAAAAAAATGAACTTTTTAGAGTTTACCAAATGGCTGCAATGAAACAAAGAGTGAAAAAAATTAAAGGGGTCTGAATACTTTTCGTACCCACTGTATGCTTTATAATTGTCAGTGCTGCACTGACACAAGTTAGTTAGATCATGCACTGCGCAAGATCTAAGTAACTTGCTAGCCCTGGTGACCCGGATGTCGTCATAACAACATCGGGTCACCATGGCAATGATTGGCCCCTCGCGATGACGTTGCAGGGGCGCCGATCGGAGGGCAGAGGGAGCCCATTCCCCCTGACTGCCTTCTAAATGCTGTGATCGATATCAATTGCATCATTTAGAAGATTAAACTGCCAGAAACAGTCCGGGCACCACTCCTGCCACTGAGTACTGGGTGTCAGCTGTCATTTCAGCAGAACACACTGCGGCGATCGCAAAATCGCCTGGAAGTATCCATACGTCCAAGGTCGGTAAGTATCTACCAACCTGGATGTATGGATACGTCCAAGGTCGTGAAGGGGTTAAGTTGTAAAACGTTTTATTTGACATCCATGTCAGTACCTGCCTTCTCAGTTTTGGGGGACGTGCAGGATTGCCAAAGGTCTAAAAATTCCAGAACAGTCCATGAAAATAGGGCACTTCTTAGACTTGTCCATAAAAAAATTTAAGGCGTCTGTGATTTTTTTGAAGCTGAAGAAACGTATATAGATTATTTTGATTGTAATTATCATCATTTTACAGTTTACAGTAAATGCAGCTGATATCTTCACATCAGAATTATGGGCTGTAGACATGCATCATTTATAGTCATAATTAGTGACCCGTGGATGTTCGGGTCCGTTGGGTTTGGCCGAACTTTAAAAAAAAGTTTGGTCCTGGTACCAGAATGGTAACCGAACTCGAACCCAAACCCAGACCCCATTCAAATGAATAGGGGCCCAAACATGCTGCCATCTGTGACAGCGCAGGAAACACCTCTCTGATCGGCAGTAAAAAGGTTGCCGCTGGTCACAGGTGTCAGCTGATGAGTGTACTACTCTCATTATTGTACGCCTGGTCTTCCTGATAGCAGCGAGAGCAGGTGTATGCTGATGAGAGTGTTCACCAGCTGGCACCTGTGCAATAAATAAAAAAGAAAAAAATGGCAGGGGGTCCCCTCTATTCTTGATAACCAGCACAAGTAATGATGACAGCTGCAGGCTGCAGCCCTCAGCTGTGAGTTTTTCCTTGGCTGGTTATCAAAAATAGAGTGTTCCCCACGCCGTTTTTTTATTATTTAAATAAATATTTTTTAAAAATGGCGTGGGGAACCCCTTTTTTTGACAACCAGCCAAGCTAGAGCAGACAGCTGGGGGCTGGTATTCTCAGACTGGGAAGGGGCCATGGATATTGGCCCTCCCCAGTCTAAAAATAGTAGCCACCAGCCACCCCAGAAAAGGCGCATCTTTAGATGTGACAATTTTGGCTCTTTGCCTGGCTTTTCCCACTTGCCCTGGTGCAGTGGCAAGTGGGGTAATAGTTTTGGGGTGGATGTCAGATGTTTTAGGTCCGCTGACATTAAGCCCAGGGGTTAGTAATGGAGAGGTGTCTGTCAGACACCCCCATTACTAATTCCATAATCAAAAGTAATAAAGACAAACACAGGGAAAAAATCCTTTTTCCACCTGCAGTCTTCAGCTCTTCCTGGCACCACTCTGTTCTCGCAGCGCTTTCCTGTGACCGCAACTTTTGACCACCTGGAAGTCAGAGATTGAGGTCACAATCTCTCATTGCAAGTCTATGAGGGTCTTGTTCTGGTTCTCATAGACTGACACTGAAAAGTGACCTCCAGCTTGCTACAGCAAACACTGGAGTGATCCATCAGGTCACAAAGTGCTGGAGAGTGGAGACCGAATGGAGCATCGCGGATAAAAGATGAAGATAGGGGCTAGTAAGTATAAGACTTGGGGCAGGCACCTTACATTAGTAGCATCACTCGAGTGCTGCAATAAAGAAACAAACGCTGGAGTAGTGCTTTAAATTTCTATATCCCTGTTCCAGACTGCTAGTTTATAACTTCAATTTACCTCGACCACAACCCTGCTCTTTGCTCCTGTGGTGCTATTTGGATTATTCTGTTTCCTGACCTCGGCTTGTAATTGTGACCACCCACTTACTTTCTGATTCTGTTCCCACCATGACCTCCTGGTATCGACCCTGCGTGACAATACTTATTGACGACCCAGTTGATCCACTGGCCAGCAGCCTACTCCATTGCCCCATCCCAAGGGTCGCTGTGTAAGTTAAGATCTCAGTACAGCGGCAAAAGGGTGAAGGTCAGGGTTCCCCTTGGACCTGATAAACGTAGTGGCTACCACAAGGCCTGTCTGTGGAAACGTTATTTAGAGATGCCTGGTGACCACGAACAGACCTACTTAACACTTGGGCCATGAAGCCCCCAACTCACAGCTTTTGTGCTGATCTTAATAGAGAAGGATTGGAAATTTTCACTTATTAAGTCAGCAGTGTTGGTGACTTTTATGCACTATTCGCACTATAACCCGCACGGTATCTTTAGGTGGTCTGCAATTCATGGTTGAGTTGCTTTAGTATTTACAGAGGCTTGCGAAAGTATTCACCCCCTTGGCATTTTTTGGGTTTTGCTACCTCACAATCTGAAATTTTTTTGGAAGGTTTGCATCAGTTCATGTAAAGACCATGCCTACAACTGTGAACATTTGGTTTTATTTTTATTTTGAAGCAAACAACAAATAGAACAAAATAATGGAAAACTTCAGTGTGCATAACTATTCACCCCCCTAAAATCAGTACTTTGTAGAGCCTCTTTTTGCTGCAATTACAGCTGCAACTCGCTTTGGATAAGTCTCTATGAGCTTTCCACATCTTACCACTGGGATTTTTGACCATTCCTCAAAGCAAAACTGCTCCAGCTCATCAAGTTAGATGGTTTTCTCTGGTGAACAGTAATCTTCAAGTCTGACCAAAGATTCTCCATTGGATTAAAGTCTGGGCTTTGACTAGGCCACTCCAAAAATTTACATTTTTCCCCTGCCTTAATCCACTCGAGTGTTGCTTTCGCAGTATGCTTTGGGTCATTGTCTTGTTGGAAGGTGAACCTCCTTCCCAGTCTCAAATCACTGATAGACTGAAACAGATTTTGCTCAAGAATATCCCTGTATTCTGCACCATCAATCTTCCCCTCGACTCAACCCATTTCCTTGTCCCTGCTACTGAGAAACACCCCCACAGCATAATGCTGCCACCATGTCTTCATTGTGGGGATAGTGTTCTTGGGGTGATGAGCTGTGTTGGACATAGTGTTTACCTTGGTGGCCAAAAAGTTCAATTTTGCTCTCATCTCATACATTTGGGGAGTCTCTCACATGTCTTTTTGGCAAACTCAAAATGTGCTTTACAATTTTTGTGCTAAGTAAAGGCTTTTTTCTGCCCACTCTTCCATAAAGGCCATCTCTATGTAGTATATGGCTTATTGTTGTCATAAGGACAGATACTCTAGTCTCTGCTTGGGAACTCTGCAGCTCCTGCAGGGTTACCTTTGGTCTGTGTGCTGCCTCTATGATTAATCACATTGTATTATTTTTACATAATTAAATTGCATTTTATTGCATGAAAAAAGTATTTGATCACCTACCAACCAGCAAGAATTCTGTCTCTCACAGACCTGGTAGTTTTTCTTTAAGTTTTTCTCTTACTCTGCACTCATTACTTGTTTTAATTGCACCTGTTTGAACTCATTACCTGTATAAAAGACACCTGCCCACACACTCAATCAATCACACTCCAACCTCTCCACCATGGCCAAGACCAAAGAGCTGTCTAAGGAGACCAGGGAGAAAATTGGAGATCTGCTCAAGGCTGGGGTGGGCTACAGGACAATAGGCAAGCAGCCTGTTGAGGAGGCAACAACTGTTGGTGCAATTATTAGAAAATGAAAGAAACACAAGATGAATGTCAATATTCCTCAGTCTGGGGTAAGATCTCGCCTTGTGGGATAAGGATGATTCTGAGAAAGGTCAGGAATCAGCCCAGAACTACACGGGAGGACCTTTTCAATCACCTGAGTAAGAGCATAGAAGATGGGTCGTGGCTGCGTCTTCCAGCATGACAATGACCCGAAACACACAGACAGGGCAACTAAGGAGTGGCTCCGTAAGAAGCATTTCAAGGTCCTGGAGTGGCCCAGTCATTCTCCAGACTTTAACCCAATAGAAAATCTTTGGAGGGAGCTGAAACTCAATGCTGCCCAGTGACAGCCCCGAAACCTGAAAGATCTGGTGAAGATCTGTAAGAAGGAGTGGGCCAAAATCCCTGCTGCAGTGTGTGCAAGCTTGGTCAGGAACTACAGAAAACATCTGACCTCTATAATTGCAAACAAAGGTTTCTGTACCAAATATTAAGTTTTGTTTTTCTGCTGTATCAAATACTTATTTCATGCAATAACATGCAATTTAATTATGTAAAAATCATACAATGTGATTGTCTGAATTTATTTTTAGATTCTGTCTCTCACAGTTGATGTGTACCTACAATAAAAATTAAAGACCTCTCCATTCTTTGTAGGTGGGAGAACTTTCAAAATCGGCAGTGTATCAAATACTTATTTTCCCCCACTATATGTGGCTTTTCTAAATCTGGGGGAACCGACAAGTTATCGGGAATATGAAGGGTCTCCTAAGTTTTCCAAACTGCCAGCATTATGCTCCAGAGACCTATTCTTGTATTTCAATATTGTCCTTGATTTACCAAAATAATCTCCGTGTGTGTGCCAAAGTAATTTTATATTTGTTTTATTGCTCGTTATATGCTAATTAATTAGCTAGGATTAGTCCAGCAGGGTGTCACTTTCCAGGTTCCAGGTTCATATGCTGTAACTAGACCCCTTGGCATGATTTATGTCCTCCTGATGTCCACATCTTCTAAGGGCCTTTGTAAATCAAATTTTTCCTCCTGGAGCAAGCGCAGAGAAGCACTCCTGTTCTACCACTGTGCACAGTATACCCAGACTAGGTATCCAGTACTCAGTGTTACTATGCCTTCATGTGCAGTGCCCCAATGAAACCAAAGATAGATGATATGGAAACTAGGGATGACACCAATCACACTTATTTTTCATTTATTTTATTTATTTTACTCACTTATATAGCGCCCTTAATTCTACAGTGCTTCACAGACATTATCATCACTGTCCCCAATGGTGCTCACAATCTAAATTCCCTATCAGTATGTCTTTGGAGTGTGGGAGGAAATTGGCAAACCCAGAGGAAACCCACGCAAACATGGGGAGAACATAAACTCCTTGCAGATGTTGTCCTTGTTGGGATTTGAGCCCAGGACCCCAGCGCTGCAAGGCTACAGTGCCAACTTAGACGAAGTAATGACAGCATCTGAGGCCGGATTAGACTGGTGAAAGTGATGCTCCCTCGGATTACTCGGAACAGCATTATAAATGTTTTTTTGGCACACACATGAAAATTGTTTTCAGAAATCAAGAATAGGAATAGGTCACTGGAGAATAATGCTGGCTGATTTGGAGTGGTTTCCTTTAAAGAAGCACTCCTCCCATCAAAGTTTTTATCCTCTTAATATATGCAGTCATCATATTATATAGCGCTGTGTACTTACAATTGCTCATTTTGCCTTTCTACCCAGTTAATTCTCTTTTCATTAGGTCTATGACATCATGTGATTAAAAACTGACTAACTGAATCCTTCTAAGCTCTGTGTATAAACAGGAAGTCTATTTTCCCTGTACGAGTCATCATTCACTGCAAAAGTCTCTTGCGGAGGGGAGAAGCGGAGCAACGGGGTCAGGTGTTGAAGAGGGGAATGATAAATGCAGGGATAAGAGACTTCCTGTTTCTACATAGAGTAGAGAAAAGAGAAGAATTTCTGGGTAGAAAGACAAAATGAGCAATTGTAAGTACACAGTGCTATATAATATGATGATTGCAATATATTAAGAGGATAAAAACTTTGATGGGAGTGCTTCTTTAAAGGGAACCTGTCAGGTCCCCCATGCCCTCTAAACTAGCAGTATTCAGCCATGTATGATAAAATCCCCTCCCTAACCAGTCCTGCGTAACATAATTCGGTTAAATAAATGCTTCAAAAAAGCATTTATAACCTCCGCTTTCCCTATGCTAATAAGGGCTTTGACTCCTCGATGGGGTGTTAGTTGCCACAGACTAGTCAGCCCTCTTTCCATGTTATCACGCCCCTGTGGGCTTGACCAGCATCATCACCAGCTTATGCAAATGTGCGCAGGAGTGCAGCTCATTCTGGCTGCGTCACTGCACCTCAGTAGCAGGGTGTACGCTTCCCAGCTTCCTAGCTTAGTTATCCATGGTTACGACCACTCATAGTGACAGTTAGTTGCTAGTGGTCGTAGCCATGGATACCCAAACCACTGCAATGAGGGAAGAGACATAGCAAATCAGAACAACTATACTACATTACTAATTGGAGGTATTTGCTAATAGTATTATTATTATTATTATTATTATTATTATTATTATTACACCTAATACATATTTGGATAGGATCTTGGAGATGGTAATACCCCTTTAACTGTAAAAAATTGCAATTTACACTCTGTAACATGCACTGTGCACTTATATCTGTAAAACACCTATAAGTCAAAATTCTTGCTACATGCCTAGATGAATGCTTTAGGCGTATAGTCTATAAAAAGGTGTCACTTATCAGGGCCTTTTTACCATACTGGTACCTCGGGTGCTCTGGAGATGTGAAATGGCGCTCAACACTAATACCATCTAAATATTTACTTTGAAAATGGTGAGCCCTGGACAGACAGGAAATTTTTACTACATATGGGGTATTGCCAAGCTACAGAGAATTTGTCTTACAAATTGGGTGTTACTTTTCTCCTATTACCCCTTGTGAAAATAAAACAATTTAAGCTAAAACTGTATATTATTGAAATTTTTTTGTGTGTTTTTTACAGCTTATTTCTAATAAAATCTATGAAACACTTGTGGGGTCAAAATGCTCACTACACCTCTAAATAAATATTTTGAGAGATAAAGTTTCCAAAATGGAGTCACTTCTCAAAAGGGTTAAACTACACTAGGGGCTCTCTGTAATTGATACATGCTGCCAAAAGACCATTCAGCACTCCAAAAATCCAATGGTGCTTTATCCTTTATGAATTCTGCCGTGTGTCCATTCAGCACTTTATGACCATTTATGTGGTATTCCTATGTGCTTTACTCTGGAGAAATTATATAACAATTTGTGTTTGTTTTTTCTCTTATAACTTGGAAAAAAATGAGAAAAAAAGAGTCATGTTTTGGCACCTTGAAGCCTCTCCAAACCTTAAATGGGGCATTAAAAACATCCTTAAACAAAAGTAGGCCCCTGAATTTAAAAGTTCATTTCTGAGATCTGTGTTTGAATCAGGTGGTACCCAAGGGCAGTGGCATAACAACTGTGGTCGCAGCTGCGACCGGGCCCAAAGGGTCAGGGGCTCGGCGGATGAGAGCCAGGGCCTGCCAACTCCAGCAAAAGCTTCAACTGTATGTGCATCCTCGGAAGCACATACAGTTGAAGTGTATTGCGGTGCACAGGTCCGAGCACAACAATACATGCTGCCGGCCAATCAGAGGCCAGCAGCGTGCACGTGAAGGGTCACACGCTCCCACTGCACCCCAGAGTCAGCTGCTGACTTCACAAGAGGAAGCACGTGGAGTGGTAGCAATGGAATGATGAGTATATATATATAAATTTACAACTATGGGTGACTATAGTGGTGCATTATACTACTATGGATGACTATGGAGGTGCATTATACTTTATGGATGACAATGGGGGTGCATTATACTTTATAGGATGACTATGGGATGCATTATACTACTATAGATGACTATGGGGGTGCATTAAACTTTATGGATGACTATGGGGGTGCATTATACTACTATGGATGACTATGGGGGTGTATTATGCTTTAAAGGATGACTGGGGTGCATTATACTACTATATATGACTATGGGGTGTATTATACTTTATGGATGACTATGGGTTGTGCATTATACTTTATGGAGGATTATGAGCTGTGCATTATACTACATGGATGACTGAGCTGTGCAGTATATTATATGGAGAACTATGGGATGCATTATATTATATGGAGGACAATGGGGGTGCATTATACTTCTTCTATGGAGCCCCATGACTCTATGTATGCCACTGGTAAGTATAATAGTTTATTTTCTTCTATACATTAAAGAACAATGGCATAACGGGGGACTGTCAGTAGGCTCAACCCCCCCAAGCCATCTATATGGGCATGCAGGTCAAAAGAAGTTAAATAAAATGATACCCTGATATCTGCGATCTGATGTTTAGTCCAGAGAAATCTACTTTTTTCTTATATTTAAATGAGCTATTCGGAGCTATCAACCGGACACTGATCTGCATGAGTTTCTGCTTCCAGTGCTTATTGTAAACGAAGGAAGGTGTTACCAGTGTGAAGCATGTAACTAACACAGATCAGTAGAACTGAACTTTGTCTCCTTACAAATACACTAGCTATTGAACCTGTTCAACGCTCGGGTAGCGAGCATTTTTATTGGTACATTTTTAATTATACCCCATTTTTCAAGACACTGTGTCTGCGAATTCGCATATACAGTGTCTTCAATAAAATGGCACCGGAGATCGCGGTATGCACACGTGCTGACTCCGGTGCCATTTTATTCAAGTAATGTACTACAACAGTGATGGCGAACCTTTTAGAGACCGAGTGCCCAAACTGCAACCCAAAACTCACTCATTTATCACATAGTGCCAACACGGCAATTTAACCTGAATAGTGAGGTTTTAGTTTAGAAAAGACAACTCATACAGAGAGCAGGCAGGGGCAGCAGAGAGTAGGCAGGAGTAGCAGAGAGAAGGCGGGGCAGCAGAGAGCAGGAGGGGTAGCATAGAGGAGACGGGGCAGCAGAGAAGGCGGGGCAGCAGAGGAGGCGGGGCAACAGAGAGCAAGCAGGGGCAACAAAGTCCAGCCACAGACAGGAGCAGGGGTACCAGACTGCAGATATAAAGGAATATGCTCCCCCATCCTGGTATAAGCTCCCCAATCCTGGTATATGCTCCACCATCCTGGTATATGTCCCTCCATCCTGGTATATGGTCCCTTATCTTTGTATATGAACCCTCATCTTTGTATATGTCCCCATCCTTGTATATGCTCCCCCATCCTTGTATATGTCCCTATCCTGGTATATGCTCTCCCATACTGGTATATTCTCCCCCATCCTGGTAAATGGTCCCCCATCCTGGTATATGGTCCCCCATCCTGGTAAATGATACCCCAACCTGGTATATGCTCCTGCGGTGCCCCTGCGGGTCCAGTTTCACAGAGGTACTGCATCTCAGCCAGAGGTGTGGTACCCCACTCTCAGGTAAGGAGGGAGCACTACCCGGGACCCAACTACTCACATCCAACACTACACCACTCCATTAGGGAAGGTCCAGATTGCTCCTAAGGGAGAGCACAGACCCAGTCCCTGTCTGGAAGGTGGAACTAGGTAGAGGAGGTGGGTGGAGGAAGTAGTTTAGGAGAGCACTGAAGGAAGGATTGAAGGTAGAGGGGACCACATAGAGCGACGTGGGTCACATGTCAAAGAGTATAAAAGGAAGAGTAGAAACATCTAGAAGGGTCCTAAGAGCAAGAGCGCAGTGAGAGAGGACCGTGGAGGAGTTAGAGAGTTAGTCAGTCAGAGGAGTTGGTGACAGGAGTCTGTCACAGGGAGTGAAGAGAGAAGACCGGAGCAGTGAGAAGGGCTCCAGAGAGACAGAGGATCCTAGGGGCACGGGAAGTGCGGAGTCCACCCGAGTTCACGCTGACCGTGAAGGGATCGGGTCGCAGTAGGGGACCGGCCCCAAGACTAGTGGAGGACTACAAGACTCAGCTAGCAAACCGAAGGTTGCAGTATCTCTATGTGCCTTAGCCAACAACCACACACATTCGCTGAAAAGGTGGCCATATAGGACAAAGGGGACAGAAAGAACGTCGCCCAACAAGGCCGGCTGCCACTGGCTCGGGACACTGTGTGTGAGGCGCAGGGCAGGAGGGCGAGAGCCAGCGCAGAGAGACGACCCGGGAAGGTACACAGGAAGGGGGTCCCGATCAAGTGCACCCAAGTTATCTGAGAGTTGGCTGGATCACTTCCCCAGAGGACACAGGACTCGGTGGGCTGTTATAACCTGCTGGCAGTTGTAACCTGGAACACCATAAGAACTGTGAGTAAAAACTTGAAGACTGCACCCTGCTGTGTCCTTTACTTAATTGCTGCATCACCTGCCTTGCACTACAACACCAACATCCTATCCCCTATTTAACTGCCCTGGGGCCTAGCTCTACCCGTGGAGAGCTGAACCATCTCTGCTATGTCACCAACTGCCCCAGTGGATCTGAACAACAGCGGCGGCCACCTATAGCCGCATACCACAGGTGGAGTCCGCAAAATTTTATTCCCCTTTATTCTTTATTTATTGACCACCCTGGGCTGCCACCGTGACTACCCCAAATAGAACCGACCGGCCCGGCTATCGAGTACCCCACGGCCCCAGGGGGCGCGTCACTCCCCCATCCTGGTATTTGGTTACCCATCTTGGTAAATGGTCCCACATCTTAGTATGTGCTCCCCCATCCTGGTTTATGGTCCTCATCCTGGTATATGTCCCCCATCCTGCCTGCACTGCTCTTGTTAAATACATAGAAAAAAAACCCCAAAACAATAAACACTCCTACTCACCTTTCTCCCTGTCCCCTGCAGCACGTCATCGTTTTCTAAAACCAGCAACTGGCTTCTGCATCCAAGCGATGAGGGTGCATGACGTCACTTGCATGCACCCAGTCACATGCACGCCGACGTCAGCTGCTGGGTTCTGATCGGCTGGCATTGTGTATTGCAGTAAACGGACCCAGCAAGTTCGTGAGCTGCAATACACTTCATCTGGATGTGCATCTGAGGACGCACATCCAGCTGAAGTAGGGGCCAACATCGGTGGCGTCTGGACTACAGCGCCATTTTATTGAAGACATTCTTCAATAAAATGGTGCCATAGTGCGGTATGCGCATGCTCTGACTCTGGCGCCACATTGCGCAGGTGCCACATTGCGCAGGTACCGGAGGCTTCTTACAGAGGACAGAAGGACACATCTCCGGTTATATTATAGATTTGCTGCAACTCCCATAACTCTACTGTATTACAACACTGGTTGCTGTGATATGGAAGCTGAAGCACTAATAAGACACCTGCAGATGTGTCAGTTATAATCACACACAGCTTAGCAGTGAGATCAGGAGAGCAGAATTTTAATACAAAAAAACTGATGGGAGGTTTCTCAAACTTCTCCTATCAAGCATTCCATGAAAAATGGACATCACATGGATGACAACTGAGTGCTGTTTGATTTTTTCACTGATGAATAGACTTGCATTGGCGAGTTTGATCTGACACTTGAATCAATATCGAACAAGTCTCTGGAATATTTTGTATACCACTCAGTCCGAGGAAAAAAATCAGACCCATAGACTATCATACAATACGTACAAATGCTATCCGGATAGCACTCGCAGGAGAAAAACAGATGTCTAAATGAGCCCCAGTAAGTTTTGATTATATTCATGCCTCATTGTCAACCTTCCTTTTAGAAATTGCTCCAATAGGGTCTATTCACACTGCCTCAGAGGTATAACTAAAATATGCCTATAGCGGAAGCCACCAAGTATGGTCAACCAGTAGCATAAGATGTCCATAGGAATGTGCTGTATTTTGAACAAAAATGTATACCACGCAGTATACTGTGGGGGTCAACATACAGTATTGGGGCTGCGAGATGGACCATTGACGCACCCCCTGGGCTGTGGGGTACTCGGTAGCTGGGCCGGTCGGTGCTGGGGGTGTCAACAGTGGCAGTGACCCGGTCCGTGACCCAGGGCGGTCAATAAAAGGGGATGTTGAGAAAAGGGGAATTAAAGTTTTATATAAATGTTCGTGACGCCACCTGTGGTATGCGGCTATATGGAGCAGCCACTGCGGTGCAGATCCTCTGGAGCTGATGATGACGCAGCAGAGTTGGTTCAGCTCTCCACAGGCAGAGCTTAGCTCCAGGGCAGGAAATGGTGATATTATAGATGTTGCTGTGCAGTGTAGTGCAGGGGATGGTGCAGTTAATAATCATTCCACAACTTAATGGCGGTTTCCTCTTATCTTTACTTGCGGTGGTTAGGCAGACCGGGACACAGGTACTAGCTTGTAGTAGAGGTCCGGGCGGCCTGGAAGCAAGTTGGGAATCCACCTCGCCAGGTGAAGTTGGAGGCCTTCCCTTTGCGCTAATCTCTTTGGCCCTGCTGCTTATAACTGTGCCGTGGCCCTCGTCCCTGAGTGCTTTGTGCTCACCCATATGGCAGGCAGCTCGGGCCTTCCTGGAGTGTCGCTCCCACATGGCAGTGCTGGGCCCCATGGTGCTGCTGCGCCTCCGGGAGTCTGATGGGGCCAGGAGACCTGCAGTCTTCTGCCCTCTGGTTTCTGCTGCTGGGCCCTCAGTGCCCCACAACCTCGGACTCCGGTGTCCGGTTCTTCTACGCTTCTCTCTGGGGTGAGCTGCCGTGCAGCTCCACTCCCCAGGTCTTTCCTCGTCGCTGTCCGGTATTCAACTCCTCACACTAACTCTAACTAACCCCGCCTCCAGATTCCAGTTGCTAAGGGGAGGAGCTCCCCTTGCTGGTCTGGAGCCAGGAAAGTGTTGCATGCTAGTATACCTGACTAGCGGACCCTTCCTTGCTTCCAGGCATGGCATCACCCCCTGTAAGAGAGGCAATGCCACTGTGGCAACCAGACCCCTGGGGTGCCACACCATCATACAGTATTGGGGCTGCAAGGAGGACCATCATATTGTATGGGGGCTGTAAAGGGGTTAATCACACTATATGGGGTCTGTAGGGGACCCTCATACTTTATTGGAGCTGTAATTGGGACCATCATGCTGTATTGGGGCTGTAAGTAGGACCATCATACTATATGGGGGCTGTGAGGGACCATTATACTGTATTAGGGATTTGAGGGGGACCCTAATACTATATGGGGGCTGTGGGGTAGTGAAGGGGACCCTCATACTATATGGGGGCTCTGGGGGACCATCATACTGCATTGGGGCTGTGAGGGGGACCCTCATACTATATGGGGCTGTGGGGGACCTTCATACTGTATTAGGGTTGTGAAGGAAATCCTCATACTATATGGGGACAGTGGAGGACTATCATACTGTATTGGGATTTGAGAGGGACCATCATACTATATGGGGGCTGTTTGGGACCATCATGCTATATGAAAGGCCATAGGGAGACAATCATACTGTATTGGGGCTGTGGAGGACCATGATATTATATGTGGGACTGTGGGTTGACCATCACACTGTATTGTAGCTGTGAGGGGACATCATACTATATTGAGGCTGTTGGGGACCATCATACTATGTTTGGGGACCATGACACTGTGTGGGGCAATGTGGGGAAACTGTAATACTGTGTGGGGGGCTGTGGAGACCATCATACGGTGTAGGGGATTGTGGTGGAACCATTATACTTTGTGGAGCACTGTGGAGACCATCATACTTTGTTGGAACCATAATACTGTGTGGGGGAACTATCATACTGTGTGGGGACTATAGTGGGACCATCATCCTGTGTGGGGGGACCATCATACTGTGTGTGGGGGGGTGTAGAGACCATCTTACTGTGTGGGAGACTGTGGTGGGATCATCATTCTGTCTTGGGGAACCATTATACTTTGTAGAGGGCTGTGGAGACCATCATGCTTTGGGGGGGACAATCATACTGTGTGGGGGTAGTGGTGACTATAAATGTGTGGTGGGCCCATTATACTGTATTGGGGCTGTGGGGACCATCATACTATTTGGCAGGCTGTGGCGGAACCATCATACTATATGGGGGCTGTGAAGGGGGACCATCATACTGTGTGGGGGGCTGTGGGTTAACCATTATACTATGTGGGGGACTGAGTGAGAACTATCATACTGTGTGGGGGCTGTGGATACCATCATGCTGTGGAGGGATCATCATACTGTGTGGGGAGCTATGGTGAACATTATATTTTGTGGGGGTCAGTGGTGGCAATCATAATGTGTGGGAGGCAAGAGTGACCACCGTTTTGTGTGAGGTTTGTGGGGTCATCATGGTGTGTAGGTGGAAGAATATAGGAACATCATTCTGTATGGGGGATTTTTTGGGGGCATCATACTCTATGGGGGCCATGGAAGGGGTATCATAGTGGGCAAGAACACTAAGGGGCTTCAGTGAGCGAAATAACTGTGTAAGTCCAGCAACACATATCCCTCACTATGTCTTAAAAGTCTGGAGGTATGACCTGTGACTGTGCCTATGTGTCATGATAGGACTTTTGCAAAGGGGTCCTGTATGTAAACCCTGGCTGAGGGGCATTATTATAAGCGGGCACAGTAGGGGAGGGGATTTTTATTAAGAGGCACAATGGGAAATCATTATTGTGGTGGACTCCGGGAAAATGGCCCCCAGAGGGGCGCATGATCAGATTGAGATCTCGGCACTCAGATCTCGGGAGACAAGATCTTGGCACCGAGATCTCAATCTGAGCATGCACCGCCTTTGGTGGCCATTTTCCCAGACTCCACTGTGTGTCACCCTGGCCTGGATGCCACAAGTGTAATTAAAGCTGTGTCTGAGAGCAAGGGGGAGGTTCTCTAGTCAGGGGAACATTAGCATGCAATGCCTCCTGTCTCAGGCCAGTAGGGGGAGCTGGCTGCCCCTATAAAAGCTGGTACTGAGGGCAGGGTTAGAGAGAACTGGATGGCCTGTCTCAGCATTGAGACTTGTCCCAGAGCAGAACAGGGACAGACAGTTGCACTGCACCTAAGAGGAAGTGTGGCAGGAGGAGAGCCACAAGCCAGAGACAAGAGGCGAAGCAAGCCTGTCTTGGCAGATAAGAGACTGACCTTACCAGACTTTGGTGTCTGAGGCTGGAAGGATTCCACATCCCCCAGCAGATAACCAGTCCGCAAGGGACTGTATATTCCTTGGCCTAAGAAGCCTGGAGGCCCTGCCACAACCGAAGAGACCAGTAAAGCCGTACAAGGCTGGGAGCAGAAAGGAACCCACGTTGCAGGCCATACAGGCGAGAATACACGGAAAGCTCGGAAACGTGGGCTGTTACCCTATAACGAGGAGATAGCCAGAAGGAGCGCAGAAAGCACGGTAGGCCCACACCTTCACCCTGACCAGGGCCAATTTCCCCGTTGCTCTCAGACATCCAGGTCCCCTCCTAGCCGGGACTGTTTGTGGGTCAATTTACCTGTTTTAGTAAAGACCCTGAACTGCAACCTGTTGTCTGTGTGCTCCTTGCTCCTCCAGCACTACCAGCACTGGGACTCTCACTACCATCACTCCCAACATCCATTATACTGCCCTGGGGCCGCACTCTTCCCGTGGGGAGTCACACTACCCTAGCTGCACACCTCATCAGCCCCAGCGGTCTGCATGCAGCGGCGGTTCCTAATAACCGCAATCCAAGGGTGGCGTAGTCGGACATAATCAATATCACATAACGGACTACCACTGGCCTGACCACCCTGAGCCACGGAACCGGTTTGCCACTACTACTCCCATCGTTTCCCTAATTGCCCGGATCCGAGTGCCCCACGGCCCAGGGGGCGAGTCAGCTTTGGCGTAGTCGGCAGGATTTCGTGCCCGCAACCACCGGGTACTGCGTGCCTGAAAAAGACTTTTGTAAACTTACCTGTGGCGAAGTTTCCCGCCATCCGGAGCCGATTCCCGCCATCAGTCGCCATCTTGGACCGTTTCCCGCCGTCCGGAGTCGTTTCCCGCCATCCGGAGGCGATTCCCGCCATCGGACGCCATCTTGGACCGTTTCCCGCCGTCTTCTGCCGTCTTCCCGCCATCCGCGGCTGCTTCCCGCCATCGAACGCCATCTTCAGGACGCCACGCGGGAAGAAGAGGGGCGTGGACGTCAAAACCGCGCGAGATCCGAAGCTCCGCCCCACGCACCGACGCTGCGCAAGGTCCTGGAAGGGAGAGAGGGCGACGCTGACGTCATCAGGACGCGACGCCAGGTCCTCGTCCATAGCAGCAGCAGCGGAGCCGCGGCCTACAGAAGAGGATCGTCGGAAGGTAGGCCACACTTAACTAGGGGGGAGGAAGATGTCGGACACAGAGGCCCCCACTACCACCAACGCAGCTGCAGCAGCGGTGATGCCCTTTTCCCTGCCCTACATCCCTGGAGCGGCCTGGCTGCCCAAATACTCAGGGGAGCCCCATGCCCTAACTGACTTCAAGGAAAGGCTATACAGTTTGTTCCACGTTTACCCCCTGACAGAGGAACAGAAGGTCAGCATATTAACAGGGCAGTTAACTGGCGCAGCCCAGAGGGAGGTAAAATCATGGCCCACTGAGGAGAAAAGGACTGTGAAGGGTATTCTGGCCCGGCTGCGGGGTACCTTTGACACACGTACCTCCGCTGAAATTAAAATGAGGTTCTATGGGTGTAAGCAGCGGGCACAGGACAGCATCAGAGACTATGCCCTAAATCTGCAGGAAGCCTTGAGGGCTATTCAACAAACTGACCCTGGCAGTGTGCAGGAAACGGATAAGCTGCTAAGAGAACAATTCATAGAAGGTCTGCTGTCTAGCGCCCACAGGGCCCAACTGCGCCTCATGTTCTTTCAGAACCCCGACCTGACCTTTGCCCAATTTAAGGACAGGGCCATAAGGGTGCTTCGTGAATCTGCAACCAGTGGCGCTATAAACCCCCGGCGCCCTGCTCTCACCTACCACCTGGAGGCGGCGCCCTCCTCTATGGACCCCGTGGGGGCTGATGCACAGGCCCTGAACCAAGCCCCGTCGAAAGACCTGCACCACCAAGTCCAGGAGCTGACCAGGAGCGTCGCGGCGTTGACCAGGACCGTCCAGGCGTTGCAAGTGGACCCGTCAAGACCCATCGAGCTGGCTTCAAGTCCGGAGGATGTCCCGTGGCGTCGACAGAGGAGGATCCCGTCGTTCCGAGGGAGGCCCACAGACCGCTACGCAGAGGATGGACAGCCCATTTGCCGTCGATGCAACCAGCCCGGACACATTTCCAGGTACTGTAATTTAAACGGGTCCAACCTGGGGCAGAGGGCCAACCCCCAGGCATAAAATCACCAGGCCCTTATAATTGGCGTGATAAGTACGTTGGGGGGCGCCCGGTTTTACCCGTGGTGCTGGACGGTATCCCCATGAGCGCCTTGCTGGATACTGGGTCACAAGTAACTGACGCACCCCTGGGCCTGTGTCGCACAGCGTTGCGCATGCAGGAGCTTACCCGGAGCCGGATCTGTTGAGGGTTGTAGTCTCGTGGCGGTGACCCGGTCCGTGCCCAGGGAGTCAGACTAAGTGGCGTTGTATTAGCGGTAGATGTTGGACGACTACGCCACCCGTTGAATGCAGCGAAGGAGCTGCCGCTGCAGGGCAGACCGCTGAGGCCGGTGGTAGGATTGTGCAGCGTGATAGTATCACCCCCAATGGGAGGGGTATGGCCTCAGGGCAGCCGACGTGGATGATGGGGGTAGCAGGAATCACTCAGAGACGATGCGGTGTAGTTCAGGGTCTTTACTGGTGATAAAGATAGACCCTCCCGGGGCCTGGTCAGTCCTTGAGCAGATGGGATCTCCCCTGGCCAGGCGGAGTTGTAGGCCTCCCAAACTGACTGTACTCTTCTGGCTACCTTGCTAGAGGCGGGTATAAGTAGCCCACGTCCCTGAGTGTACCGTGTGGTGCTCACCCGTATGGCCGGTGACTCGGGGCCTTCTAGTAGCTTCCGCTCCACGACGGCGGTGCTGGTCCCACGCGTGTGACCGTGCCTTCGGGTTTCTTGGCCGGAGGACCTGAAATCCCCTGCCGGTCGGTTTCTGCTGCTGGGTAGGAGTTAGTCCCCTCAGCCTCGGACTCCGGGTCCGGTGATAGCTTCCCAGTCAGGGCGAGCTCTGCAGCTGCCAGCCCCTGACTCCTTATAGCATTGCTCCCACAGAGCTCCTGATGTTCTTTTCCTATATCTGCTTCTCTTCTCTGTCTCTACTTCTTCTCTACACACTAACCCTGCCTCAGCCCTAGGTTTATATAGGGGAAGTTCTTCCCCTCCCCGGACTGGGCAGGAGGTGTGGCATGCATAGGATCCCTGACCAAGAGACCTCCCACCTGCTCTCAGACATAACATTGCTGTTACTGTGGAAACCAGACCCCTGGGGTGCCACATTCCCCCCTAGTGAAATTTAGTACTCCGGGACTAAACATATTTTTAGAAAAACATAACAAGGTATAACCAATAATAATACAACAAGAAAAACACATAAAGATGGTTACGGCGTGTCCGCAACCGGGTGCAGTTTTGAAGAAAAGCAAGGTGTCCATTTCACCAAAACAGGGAGACGTAACCAGGTAGGGGTCTGTCCTGCCCCGAGTCCTTAACAGTCTTTAGTCCATTCCTAGGTTACGCTCCAACCAATTGTACAAGGATTCCCGGTAAATCCACCAAGGACTCCTAAAAATAACTAGAAACACAAAATTATTTACAAGTAACAGACAGGTGACCACAAATAAAACAATTTAAACACTTCAAATCCTCCAACGTGCGGGTAACTGGCCTCTAGTGGCCCTAGTGGACCTACGGAGCTGACTGTCTGGCCCTGAACTACAGGGTGTAGGAGCTGTCAAGGGTAAACTGGGCAGCTGTCTACGGGCTCTTGGGCTCACTAGGGGTACGGCAGGCTCACTATGAGCAGAGGGTTGATCCTCCTGTTCTGCTTGTGTGGAGTCTGCTGCCTCCTGGACCGGCTGCTCTTCCAGCTCTACCTGTTGCTCCGTAGGCACTTGGGATGCTGGTTGGAGGAACGTGAGGACGGGTACCACAACTGCACCATTGACTTGAGTCCAGGACCGAGGGAAGTCTCCGAGCACAGTACTAACCATATCTTCCCTTTCCTCTACGGGTCGAGGGTCTTCTTGCTCTCCTTCTGGGTTCCGTAGCTGTTCGGGACACTTCTTCAGGTGATCCCGGGATACAATGACTGTGGTTTCCCCTCCGTCTTTACTGATGGTACAGACCTTTGGGTTGTCGTGGCTTGAGGGCAGTACGGTGTACGGGTCCTTCTCCCACTGGTCGTCCAACTTGTGGAGCCGTCTCTTCCTCTTCAAGACCTGCTCTCCGGGTACCAGGGGAACAGCGGGAGCATACTGGTTGTAAGTTTTCTCTTGTCTTTCCCTAGCCAGACAGAGACTTCGCTCCACGCTCTCCTGTACTTTCCGGTACTGCTGCTGCCTCTCTGTGTCCCAGTCTGCTTCCGGTGAAGTGTCCTCGGGTGTCAGGACTCCCATCTCCAGGTCAACAGGTAGCTTACCAGGCCTTGCCCTCATTAGGTAAGCCGGGGTACAGTTGGTGGAACCTACAGGGATGTAGTTGTATAGGTCCACCAGGTCGGGCAGCTTCTCAGGCCACAGACTGCGTTCTTCCAGGGGCAACGTTTTCAGAAGATCCATTACCACCTGGTTCATTTTCTCACAAAGTCCATTAGTTTGCGGATGATAGGGTGTCGTCCTTATCTTCCGGCAGCCATACAGATTGCAGAATTCCTGGAAGACCTCCGCTTCAAAGGCAGGTCCCTGGTCCGTCAGCACTTGGTCCGGGTACCCGTGTGGACGGCAGAAGTGCTGCTGGAAGGCTCTAGCTGCTGTTTGAGCTGTTAAGTCCTTAACGGGGACGACAACCAAGAACCGGGAGTAATGATCCACAATGGTTAACGCGTAGACGTAGCCACTTCTGCTTGGGGTCAGTTTTACATGATCCAAGGCTACCAGTTCCAACGGCTGCTTGGTGACGATGGACTGAAGGGGGGTCTTCTGGCTGGCACGGTCCTTCCTTCTTAGGTTGCACGGGCCACAGTCTCTGCACCACCTCTCGATGGTTCCCCTCATGCCTACCCAGTGGAACCGCCCGCGCAGCAGGAACTCCAGCTTCTTCCATCCGAAGTGTCCAGCCCCGTCGTGGTATGCCTCCATCACCATGGCTGCGTCTCTTCGTGGCACCACTACTTGCCAGATTAGTTCATGCGTCCGGGAGTTAACCATTCTGCGGCACAACTTCCCCTTGTAAAGGAACAGTCGACTCTTCTCAGCCCACAGTTGTTTGGCTTCCTCCGGAGCGTCTGGGTCAAGGCGAGCCTCTGGCCGAGTCAGCATCTCCTTCACCAGTCGGACGGCAGGGTCACTGTCTTGCGTTTCCTCCCAGTTGTAGTGAGGCAAGGGGTTAAACGTAGCGGCTTGCTTACTCCTTACCCGATGGGAATACTGGATAGTCCCATGACGGTGGAACGCTGGGAGTTCGACTTCTTCCAGTCCCTCTGGATCTTCTCCTACGTCCGGTAGGTTTGGCATCCTGGACAGGGCGTCCGCGTTGGTATTGGAGCGTCCTGCCCGGTATTTGATTGTGAACTCGTAGTTGGACAGACGGGCCATCCATCTCTGCTCTAGGGCACCGAGTCTTGCCGTGTCCAGGTGTGTCAACGGGTTGTTATCCGTGTACACGGTGAACCGGGAAGAAGCGAGGTAGTGCTTAAAGCGTTCGGTGACTGCCCACACCACTGCCAGGAACTCTAGCTTAAATGAGCTGTAATTCTCAGGGTTTCTTTCGGTGGGTCGCAGTTTTCGACTGGCGTAAGCGATTACTCGTTCTTTCCCCTGCTGGATCTGGGACAGTACGGCTCCTAGCCCGATGTTACTTGCGTCGGTGTAGAGGATAAAGGGCTGGCTGTAATCAGGGTACGCCAGGATTTCATCCCCCGTGAGGGCCATCTTCAGCTGGCGGAAGGACTCTTCTTCTAACTTCTCCCATTTGAAGGGCGGCTTCTGGTTCTTGGCCTTCCGGGACTGGCCTATCAGGAGGTCCTGCATAGGAGCTGCCTTTTTGGTGAAACCGGGGATGAATCTGCGGTAATAGCCTACCAACCCGAGGAACTGCCGCACTTCCTTTACACTGGAGGGACTTGGCCATTCCTTAATTGCGGTGATCTTATCAGGGTCGGGAGCCACTCCGTCAGCGCTCACCACGTGTCCCAGGTACTGCACCTTTGGTTTTAGGAGGTGACACTTGGAGGGTTTTACCTTTAGGCCGTAGTTTGCCAGAGCTTTGAACACTTCCGCCAGGTGTTTCAGGTGGTCCTCATAAGTCTTGGAATATACGATGACATCGTCCAGGTACAACAGGACCGTCTCGAAGTTTTTGTGGCCCAGACAGCACTCCATTAATCGTTGAAAGGTTCCTGGTGCGTTACAGAGTCCGAACGGCATGCAGGTAAACTCGCTAAGTCCCATCGGGGTGGTGAATGCGGTCTTCTCCCGGTCCGCCTCTGCTACAGGAACCTGCCAGTACCCGCTAGTGAGATCCAAGGTAGAGAAGAAGTTAGCAGATCTTAAAGCAGCCAAAGACTCCTCTATCCTTGGTAAGGGGTACGCATCCTTGTGTGTGATACGGTTGATTTTCCGGTAATCTACACACATCCTCATGGTGTTGTCTTTCTTTTTGACTAAGACTAGTGGAGCTGCCCAGGGGCTACAGCTATCCCTGATCACCCCAGCCTCCTTCATGTCCTTAAGCATCCCCTTGGCGTGTTGGTAGTGTGCAGGGGGTACGGGTCGATACCTCTCTTTTATGGGAAGATGGTCTCCCGTGGGGATGTGGTGTTCTACCCCCTTGACCCGCCCGAAGTCTAACGGGTGTTTACTAAACACTCTCTCGTACTCTTGAACCACCCGATAGACTCCCTGTCTCTGGTGTGAGGGAGTGGAGTCAGTACCCAAATGTAGTTGCTGACACCAGTCCTCCATTGTTTCCTTAGAGCCGTTACCTTCCTCCGGGGAAGATGGAGGCAAGGGTTCTACGGACTGTATGGAATTTTGATTGATGGTATACAATTTGGCTAGCGTGGCATACCGGGGCAGGTACACTTCCCTCTTCCCGATATTTATTATGCGAACGGGCACCCTCCCATGGCGTACATTGACCACCCCCCGTGCTGTCAAAATGGTGGGCCTACTGTCTGAGTAAACTGGTTCTACCATTGCCTGGTAATCTCTACCTCTCAGACCAATAGCTGCCCGGCACCAAATCATCATTTCACTTTTTGGGGGCATGGCAATAGGAAAAGGGTCACACATTCTTACGCTACCAATCTCACCACCGGAGAGTTCTATCTGTTGCCGTCGCATCAGTGCCCGGATCTCTTTCTGGAGCACTCGCTGCTGGCCGGAGCTGGCGTTCTTGGCAACCTGCTGTAAAAGGAAAATCACCTCTGCAAGACAATTTTCAATTACATTAGTTCCTAGAGTTATCTTTGGGTGACTCTCGTGCTTGTCAATGTCTACAATGATCAGTCCCTGTGCCGCCAATTCGACTCTACCGATTTTAATGGTCACCTCTTTAAATCCAATCTGTGGCACGGGCTGACCATTGCTGGCGATGATACTCAAGTCATCGTCAGGGTAGCGGGTGATATCCGAGTCATTCCAGTACTGCTTGAAGAGCACGTACGGGATAGTGGTAACCTGTGACCCGGTGTCCAGTAGGGCACTCATGGGGATGCCATCCAGTACCACAGGCAAGACTGGACGTCCTCCCACATACTTGTCGCGCCAGTTCGATGGGCCTGATGATCTTTTTCCTGGGGTTTGGCCCTCTACCCCAGGTTGTGCCAGTTTAAAGGACAGTACCTTGCCATATGTCCGGGTTGATTGCAGCGGCGGCAGATGGGCTGTCCGTCCTCGTTGTATCGGTCGCTGGGTCTTCCTCTGGCCGGTGGGGTCCTCCTTGGTCGACGCCACGGGATGTCCTCCGGTCCGGATGCCAGCTGGATCTTCCCTGGAGTGGAAACCTGTAAAGACTGCACAGTTCGGGTTAGCGCGGCAACGCTTTTAGCTAGCTCTTGGACCTGATGGTGCAGGTCTGGAGCCGGGTCATTGTTCAAAGCCTGCGCATCAGCTCCCACAGGCCCTGCCGACAAGGGTGCCGCCTCCTGGTGGTAAGTGGTAGTGGGGCGTCTGTGGGTCACAACGCCACCTGGTGCCGGTTCTCGGAGCACCCGGATGGCTCTGTCCTTGAACTGTGCAAATCCCAGATGAGGGTCCTGTAAGGCCATTGCCCGCAACTGGGTTCGGTGGGCATTGCAATATAAACCCTCTATAAATTGTTCAGTCAACAGCCTGTCCTCGTCTCCCACGCCGTCAGGGTCAGTCTGCTTAATGGCTCTCAGGGCCTCTTGTAGGTTCAGGGCATAGTCCCTTATACTCTCGTGTGCTCGCTGCTTGCACCCGTAGAATCTAAGCTTGATCTCGGCTGAGGTGCGGGTATCAAAGGTGTCCCTCAGCCGGGTTAGTATCCCTGCAACAGTCCTCCCCCCAGGTGGCCAGGACTTTACCTCCCTTTGGGCTGCCCCGGTTAATTGGGCCACCAGGATGCTCACTTTTTGCTCTTCTGTGAGGGGATACACCTGGAAGAGGCTATCCAGCTTTTCTCTAAAGTCATGCAGGGTATGTGACTCCCCTGAGTACTGGGGTAGCCAGGCCGCTCCCGGGATATAGGGCATGGTGAAAGACATGACTGCAGCAGCGGTGGCGCTGGCGGGGGTTGAGGCAGTGAAGCTCTCCTCCGTATCCGACATCTTCCTCCCCCCTAGTGGACCGTGGCCTACCTTGCGATGATCCTCTTCCGTAGGCCGCGGCTCCGCAGTGGATCGTCAGGGTTGAGGACCTTCTGTCGCGCTCCTGTGACGTCGGCGTCTGCTGGGCTCCTTCCAGGACCTTACGCAACGTCCGGACGTGAGGCGGGGCTTCAGTTCTCGCGCGCTTTCGGAGTCCACGCCCCTCTTCTTCCCGCGCGGCGTCTTCAAGATGGCGTCCAACGGCGGGAAAACTCCACGGATGGCGGGAAGAAGGCAGAAGATGGCGCCGGATGGCGGGAAAACTTTGCGGATGGCGGGAAGAAGGTAGAAGATGGCGCCGGATGGCGGGAAACCTCCAGGGATGGCGGGAATCTTCACCACTGGTAAGTTTGAACAGTCTTTTTCAGGCACGCAGTACCCGGTGGTTGCGGGCACGAGATCCTGCCGACTACGCCAAAAGTTGACGCACCCCTGGGCCTGTGTCGCACAGCGTTGCGCATGCAGGAGCTTACCTGGAGCCGGATCTGTTGAGGGTTGTAGTCTCGTGGCGGTGACCCGGTCCGTGCCCAGGGAGTCAGACTAAGTGGCGTTGTATTAGCGGTAGATGTTGGACGACTACGCCACCCATTGAATGCAGCGAAGGAGCTGCCGCTGCAGGGCAGACCGCTGAGGCCGGTGGTAGGATTGTGCAGCGTGATAGTATCACCCCCAACGGGAGGGGTATGGCCTCAGGGCAGCCGACGTGGATGATGGGGGTAGCAGGAATCACTCAGAGACGATGCGGTGTAGTTCAGGGTCTTTACTGGTGATAAAGATAGACCCTCCCGGAGTACTGGCTAGCGATCGGGGCCTGGTCAGTCCTTGAGCAGATGGGATCTCCCCTGGCCAGGCGGAGTTGTAGGCCTCCCAAACTGACTGTACTCTTCTGGCTACCTTGCTAGAGGCGGGTATAAGTAGCCCACGTCCCTGAGTGTACCGTGTGGTGCTCACCCGTATGGCCGGTGACTCGGGGCCTTCTAGTAGCTTCCGCTCCATGACGGCGGTGCTGGTCCCACGCGTGTGACCGTGCCTTCGGGTTTCTTGGCCGGAGGACCTGAAATCCCCTGCCGGTCGGTTTCTGCTGCTGGGTAGGAGTTAGTCCCCACAGCCTCGGACTCCGGGTCCGGTGATAGCTTCCCAGTCAGGGCGAGCTCTGCAGCTGCCAGCCCCTGACTCCTTATAGCACTGCTCCCACAGAGCTCCTGATGTTCTTTTCCTATATCTGCTTCTCTTCTCTGTCTCTACTTCTTCTCTACACACTAACCCTGCCTCAGCCCTAGGTTTATATAGGGGAAGTTCTTCCCCTCCCCGGACTGGGCAGGAGGTGTGGCATGCATAGGATCCCTGACCAAGAGACCTCCCACCTGCTCTCAGACATAACATTGCAGTTACTGTGGAAACCAGACCCCTGGGGTGCCACATAACCACTATCCCTTATGTACTTTTTAAGCAGTATTGGACTGATGCTGATATCACACGGTATCCAGACAGTAACTTGAGCATCATCGCCAGTAATGGCTTACCCGTGCCGCAGATGGGGTTCAAGGAGATGACCATTAAAATTGGTAAAGTTGAACTGCCGGCACAGGGAGTGATTATTGTGGACATTGACCGTCGTGAAAGTCACCCTAAAATAACTGTGGGTACTAACGTAATTGAAAATTGTCTTTCAGAGGTAATCGTAATCTTACAACAGGTGGCGGTGAATGCTAGTTCCAGCCAACAGAGAGTCCTCAACAAGGAGATAAAAGCCCTGATGAGACGGCAGCAGGTAGAACTGTCTGGTGGTGAGATCGGTAGCGTAAGACTGAGTGACCCATTCCCCATTTCCATGCCTCCCAAAAGTGAAATGATGATCTGGTGTCGGACTGCAATCGGGTTGAGAGGTAGAGACTACCAAGCCATGGTAGAACCCGTGTACTCAGACAGCAGGCCCACCATTTTGACAGCCCGGGGGGTGGTTGATGTCCGTCATGGGAGGGTGCCCGTCCGCATCCTCAACATTGGGGAGAGGGAAGTACACTTACCCAGGTACGCTACACTCGCCAAACTGTTTGTCGTCGAACACAAAGCTATCAGGGCCGTGGAACCCTTGCCTCCATCTCCTCAGGCGGAGGGTAATGGCTCCCAGAAACAAAAGGAGGACTGGTGCCAGAAACTCCACGTGGGTGCTGACTCCACTCCCCTGCACCAAAAACAAGGAGTCTACCGGGTGGTACAGGAGTACGAGAGAGTCTTTAGTAAGCACCCGCTAGACTTCGGCAGAGTAAAAGGGATAGAACACCACATCCCCACAGGGAGCCACCCACCAATAAAAGAGAGGCACAGACCTGTACCCCCTGCACATTATCAGAACGCAAAGGGCATGCTAAGAGAGATGAAAGAAGCTGGGGTTATTAGAGACAGCTGTAGCCCCTGGGCAGCCCCCTTGGTTCTGGTCAAAAAGAAAGACGGCACCATGAGAATGTGCGTGGACTATAGACAAATCAACCGTATCACCCACAAAGACGCATATCCGCTGCCTAGAATAGAGGAGTCTTTAGCCGCACTAAAATCTGCTAACTTCTTTTCTACTTTGGACCTTACTAGTGGGTACTGGCAGGTTCCTGTGGCAGAGGCTGACAAGGAGAAGACCGCCTTCACCACCCCGATGGGACTGAGTGAGTTCAACTGTATGCCTTTCGGGCTCTGCAACGCACCAGGGACCTTCCAGCGGCTGATGGAATGCTGTCTAGGGCACCGAAACTTCGAGACGGTACTCCTTTACCTGGACGACGTGATCGTCTATTCGAAGACCTACGAGGACCATCTCAAGCACCTGGCCGAGGTGTTCGAAGCCCTGGCAGGCTATGGCCTGAAGGTGAAACCATCTAAGTGTCACCTGCTGAAACCAAAGGTCAAGTACCTAGGGCACGTGGTAAGTGAGGAAGGAGTAGCCCCCGACCCTGACAAGGTCACGGCAATCAAGAGCTGGCCAAGCCCCTCGAACATCAAAGAGGTGAGACAGTTTCTCGGGTTGGTAGGCTACTACCGAAGGTTCATCCCCGGGTTCACTAAGATGGCAGCTCCTATGCAGGATCTCCTGATCGGACAGTCCAAGTCCCGAAGTCAAAAGCCACCTTTCAAGTGGGATAAACCGGAAGAGGAGTCCTTCCGCCAGCTAAAGATGGCCCTCACAGGGGACGAGATCCTGGCCTACCCTGATTATGGCCAGCCTTTCATTCTCCACACAGATGTCAGTAATGTGGGACTGGGAGCCGTACTGTCCCAAAACCAACAGGGCAGAGAACGGGCGATCGCATACGCCAGCCGGAAGCTGAGGCCCACCGAGAGGAACCCGGAGAATTACAGCTCCTTCAAGCTTGAATTCTTGGCGGTGGTATGGGCTGTGACGGAACGCTTCAAGCATTACCTGGCCTCCGCGAAGTTCACCGTGTACACGGACAACAACCCGTTGACACACCTGGACAATGCAAGACTGGGTGCCCTAGAACAGCGGTGGATGGCCCGTCTCTCCAACTATGACTTCGTGATCAAGTACCGGGCCGGCAAAACCAATGCCAACGCTGACGCCCTATCAAGAATGCCTCACTTACCTGAGGGTGACGAAGACCCAGAAGAGCTGGAGGAGGTAGAACTCCCCGCGTTTCACCGGTATGGAGCCGCTCAACACTCTCACCGCGTGAAGGAGGAGGATCTAACAACTGTGATGATCAATCCCCTACCTCACCACAGCTGGGCCGAGACCCAAGATAGTGACCCTGCAGTCCGCCTGGTGAAAGATCTGCTGACCCGGGAAGACGCCCGCCTAGATCCAGATGCCCCAGAGGAAGCCAAGCAGCTATGGAAGGAGAAGAGCAAGCTGTTCCTCTATGAAGGCAAGTTGTGCAGAAGGATTGTCAACACCGGACGCACGAGCTGACCTGGCAAGTCGTGGTTCCAAGACGGGATGCAGCCATGGTCCTGGGGGCTTACCATGACAGAGCGGGACACTTCAGTTGGAAGAAACTGGAGTTCCTACTAAGAGGAAGATTCTTTTGGGTCGGCATGAGAGGAGCTGTAGAAAAATGGTGCAGAGACTGTGGCCCTTGTCACCTAAGGAGGAAGGACCGTACCAGCCAGAAGACACCCTTGAGGCCCATCGTCACCACACAGCCTCTTGAGCTGGTAGCTCTGGACCACGTCAAATTGGCTCCAAGCCGGTCTGGATACATCTATGCCCTGACAATCGTGGACCACTATTCCCGTTTTCTAGTGGTGGTCCCGGTAAAGGACTTGACAGCCCAAACGGCGGCCAGAGCCTTCCAACAATATTTCTGCCGTCCACACGGGTATCCGGAACAGGTCCTGACAGACCAGGGTCCAGCGTTCGAGGCTGAAATCTTCCAGGAGTTCTGCAACCTCTATGGCTGTAAGAAAATACGGACAACGCCTTACCACCCCCAAACCAACGGGATGTGTGAGAAGATGAACAATATAGTCATTGATCTCCTGAAGACGTTGCCCCTGGAGGAACGCAGCCTGTGGCCAGAAAAATTGCCGGACCTGGTAGACATGTACAACAACATCCCGGTGAACGCTACAAATTGCACCCCGGCTTACCTGATGCGAGCTAGACCAGGTAAGCTGCCCGTAGACCTGGAGATGGGAGTCGTAATACCTGGGGACACCTCCCCGGATGCGGACTGGGATACGGAAAGGCAACTGCAGTACAAGAAGGTACAGGAAAGTGTGGAGAAGAGCCTGGCCCAGGCGAGAGAGAGGCAAGAAAAACTCTTCAATCAACACGCCCCTGCTGGTCCCCTAGAACCTGGTGAGCAAGTCCTAAAGCGAAAAAGAAGGCTACATAAGTTGGACGACCAGTGGGAAAGGGAACCCTACACCGTACTGCAGTCTGACCACGACAACCCAAAGGTGTGCGTAATCACCAAGGACGGAGGAGAAACCAGTAGTGTCGTCTCCAGAGACCACCTCAAAAGGTGCCCCGAGCAACTCCGTAGTGCAGAAGAGGATCAGAGTGACCTTGAACCCGCAGAGGACAAGGAAGAAATGATCAGCACCGTTCTCGGAGAGTTCCCTCAGTCCTGGACTCGCATAAATGATGCCATAGTGGTACCCGTCCTGCATTTCCTGCAACCGGCACAGCAACAACCAACACCAGAGCCGGAAGGTGAAGAGGAGCAAGCAGTTCCAGAGGCAGAAGAGCCTGTACCAGCAGCCCAGGAGAGTCAACCCTCTGCTGACAGTGAACCTGCCATGCCTGCGGTAAGCCAAAGGACCCGCAGACAGCTGCCTGCCCTACCTGTACACCCAGCTGGTAGCTGTACCCCTAATGCTAGTGGGGAAAACCAGGTTGGTCCACCACCAGACAGTGGGCTACGTAGGTCAGCCAGGAGCACAAAGGGACAGATACCCGCTCGCTGGAGAATATAGGATGCACTAAATTGTAAATAACCTTGTTGCCAAATGTTGAATTGTTTGCCAAGTTACCTGCGTGATTATTAATGGCGTGTTTCAGTTTCTTGCAGTTACCGTAAGGACTCAAAGGTTATGGACTTTTTATAACCAGGACCTTGTATGGACTGCGTTCGGAGCCTAACCCAGGAATGAACTAAGACTGTGAAGGACTTGGGGTAGGACAGACCCCCACCTGGTTAAGGCTCCCGTTGTGCTGGTGATATGGACACCCGGTCACAGACCACACTGTGACCTTAAGAACTCAACCTGTGCGTCGTTTGTCTATTAAGGTTTTATAGTCATGTATATTATCTTTGTTTACTGTTTAGTCCCAGAGTACTAAATTTTACTAGGGGGGAATGTGTCACCCTGGCCTGGATGCCACAAGTGTAATTAAAGCTGTGTCTGAGAGCGAGGGGGAGGTTCTCTAGTCAGGGGAACATTAGCATGCAATGCCTCCTGTCTCAGGCCAGTAGGGGGAGCTGGCTGCCCCTATAAAAGATGGTACTGAGGGCAGGGTTAGAGAGAACTGGATGGCCTGTCTCAGCATTGAGACTTGTCCCAGAGCAGAACAGGGACAGACAGTTGCACTGCACCTAAGAGGAAGTGTGGCAGGAGGAGAGCCACAAGCCAGAGACAAGAGGCGAAGCAAGCCTGTCTTGGCAGATAAGAGACTGACCTTACCAGACTTTGGTGTCTGAGGCTGGAAGGATTCCACATCCCCCAGCAGATAACCAGTCCGCAAGGGACTGTATATTCCTTGGCCTAAGAAGCCTGGAGGCCCTGCCACAACCGAAGGGACCAGTAAAGCCGTACAAGGCTGGGAGCAGAAAGGAACCCACGTCGCAGGCCATACAGGCGAGAATACACGGAAAGCTCGGAAACGTGGGCTGTTACCCTATAACGAGGAGATAGCCAGAAGGAGCGCAGAAAGCACGGTAGGCCCACACCTTCACCCTGACCAGGGCCAATTTCCCCGTTGCTCTCAGACATCCAGGTCCCCTCCTAGCCGGGACTGTTTGTGGGTCAATTTACCTGTTTTAGTAAAGACCCTGAACTGCAACCTGTTGTCTGTGTGCTCCTTGCTCCTCCAGCACTACCAGCACTGGGACTCTCACTACCATCACTCCCAACATCCATTATACTGCCCTGGGGCCGCACTCTTCCCGTGGGGAGTCACACTACCCTAGCTGCACACCTCATCAGCCCCAGCGGTCTGCATGCAGCGGCGGTTCCTAATAACCGCAATCCACGGGTGGCGTAGTCGGACATAATCAATATCACATAACGGACTACCACTGGCCTGACCACCCTGAGCCACGGAACCGGGTTGCCACTACTACTCCCATCGTTTCCCTAATTGCCCGGATCCGAGTGCCCCACGGCCCAGGGGGCGAGTCAACTGCATAAGACAGTATGGAAGGTGCGGAGCTCCGGCTGCCACAAAATGTCGGCGGAGCCCCCGCACCACCGAACACCTCCAGCAGAACTTGGCAGACAGCATGGGGCCCGCAGCCACCTCCCAACATCCCGTCCTGCCTCGGCAGCATCTCCGGGACCCCGCAGAATCTCCTGCCTCCGCAGCATCTCCTGCCTCAGCCAGAGGCAACCCTGGGACCCCGTTCTACCAACGCCGCCCCCCAGGTAAGCTAATTATAATACGTACCGGTTTATTAAAAAACATTTTTTTTCCTATTTTCCTCTCCCAAATTTGGGGAGCTTCTTGTAAACCGGTGCATCTTATAATCCGCAAAATACGGTAGTTTGTGCAGAGGTGGTGGAATGTGAGGAGGGTCCTAGAAAGCAATAAGCCACAGATTTTTCTGTGTTACATTTTTGGGGCACAAGTTATAGATGGAAGATGAGGTCATGGCAGTCTGGGCCGAATGAAAAAGAAAAGGGAAAATGAATGACAACAATCAGCGAGGAACGTCACTGGTGAGAAACAGCAAAGTTCATACGTTATATGGTCACTGTATGGTGATAATAACAGTCCTAGTGCAGAGGTTTTAGTTCAAGAAGCACTCTCAGCTATATATATTTGTTTAATTAGATATGTGTATGGTGTGTAGTATGAGTGTATTAATATACTCGCCTACCGCCACTCTCTTTGAGATTCAGCGCCGTTCTGCTCCGCTTCTCAGTAACGTTACCACAATTCTGACTAGCGAGCTAATTCTATTCGTGACCTGGAAGTTACTTTTACAATGTAAGCCAATGGAAGTGCACCAATTCTGCATTTATCACCCACTCCTGGTTTTGGCTCCCACTGCTGAGAAAAAATACTGACCGAATGCTGACCAAATACTGATAGTGGGGCCGTGGCCTGACATTGTAAAAGCTACTTCTGGGTCATGCATAGAGTGAGTCGGCTAGTCGTAATTGCAGTAACGTCACTGAAAAGAGGAGCAGAGTGGCGCTGGATTCTGGAGAAGGCGTCGGTAGGTGAGTATATTAATACATGTACACTACACTGCATGCATATATACAGACATTTAATAAAAATATAGATTATCACTACTGTATATGCTGGTGTTATTTGTCTATTATATTGCAATATTATTATTATTATATCTTAAAAAGTGGTATTATTGGAAATACTGTATATGCAGTAGTAAATTTTGATTTCCTGCAGGTAGGGTAATTTAAAGGGAATCTGTCACCCCCTTGGGCGATATCAGACAGTCGCCCTGCAATGGTTTTCGGGAAATCTCCGGGGTTTGGCAATGCAGACAGCTGCCTAGATAGGAGGCTGTGTTTAGGACCCAGCGACTACCTCCCTTTAGTCTGGGTGTATATATATATACCTGGTGTGTCTAGGTGGGCGTCGCCGGTTATACTCATTTCTACTTGGAACTTGGCTGAAGCAGCATCACGTCCTCTCTGGAGTCTTGAGGCCGTGTGCTCTGTTGGAGTTCTTCTAAAGCTGAGTTGTTGTTCCACTGTGTTGTCTTCCCTTCTGTCTTTAGAGTGCTAGCGGAGGTTGACTAGTGCTCATCGCCTTCCACTCCCAGCTATAGCCGTACGCCAGGGATTGTAGGGCGAGGCACCTGATCGGCGACAGCTGCGGAGGCTGTATAGGGACGTTAGGGGGAAACAGGGTGACGCTAGTCCAGATTAGGAGGTCACCTCTTCCCCCTTTCCCTAGCATCTGGGCTCCCTTTCCCTTTCCTCTCTATGTTGCACTCACAACTGGCGTGACTCTCTGTGCTGCACTCACACCTGGCATGACATATATACAGGTGATAGAAAAGTAGATCTATACTTAGCTGTATGGCCCATAGCAGAGGTCTGATTGCAGAGAAATCTGGTTTTATAAAGTCTGTTTTCCAGAGGCTTGACGTCCTGGGGACGCCAGGCAAACCCCTTCTTTCTGCTTACTATTCCCCTAAATCGCCGCCTCTGTGCTAAATTACCATATTCCCCCCTTCCCCTGCACGTCACAGGGCCCTGTGACAGGCCCTGTGACGTGCCCTGCTCTGCCTCCCCTCCCGCGCATGCGCAAGTCGCCCCTCCAATGGAGCGCGCTTTGTTTCCCTCTGGCCCCGTTTGGCTGCGTACTGCCAGCAGAGCGAAAGTCTCAGTGACTCACCGTCGCTTGCGCAATACAAGACTGCGGCGCAATATGCAGCCAAACGGGGCCAGAGGGAAACAAAGCGCGCTCCATGGGAGCAGCGCTTTGCACATGCGCAGGAGGGGAGGCTGAGCAAGGCACGTCACAGGGTCTGTCACAGGGCCCTGTGACGTGCAGGGGAGGGGGGGAATATGGTAATTTAGCACAGAGGCGACGATTTAGGGGAATAGTAAGCAGATAGGAGGGGTTTCCTTGGCGTTCCCCCGACGCCAAGCGTCTGGAAAACAGACTTTATAAAACCAGATTTCTCTACAATCAGACCTCTGCTATGGGCCATACAGGTAAGTATAGATTTTCTTTTCTATCACCTGTATGGCCATAGTAGAGGTCTGATATTGCCCAGGGGGGTGACACAGTAAGTAATAGAGACCCCAATCTGAGGAATGGGATGAACCCCAATCTGCGAAAGGGATTGAGCTGGCATAGGCCTGTGTGCTTTAAAATGCCAGGACTGAATTTTAGTCCCAGTCCATCCCTTGTTATATATATGTATTTGTATACAAATATAGAAATAGACAGGAATGCACTGTAATACACGCAGTTATGAAATCAGGAAAATGATTCTGTCATTGCCACAACTTATAGAGGAATTACTTGGCTAATTGTTATAATTCAGTCATGCTAATGTAGGGTTCATTAAACCATGTGTTAAATGCAAACAATGTGCACAGAACACATCAAAATAATTGCAGGATCCTTAAATGCATTAGGAGAATTAAAACATTAAATATTCATATTCTCTACATGTATACATGATGCAGCGAACTGAAGATTATGCAAATTGCAATCAACATTATGTGCAATGCAAACACACAGTATAGATGAAGGGGAACACAGATTTGCAGCTGTTATAACCTGTGTATACTATTATGCTATGCTAGTCAATTACAGTGACAGTAAAGTTAGTTTCTCACAATTTACTGTTCAGTTTTTTTTTAAAAAACCTCCATGTTTTGCAACAAAGAGAGTCCATGACAACTTCATGATAAAAAGCATCTGCTGCCAATGTACCTCCTCTCAACATTTGAGATGGTCAATAGGGATACTCTTAGTTCAGATTCTCATAAACAGCTGCAGGATGGCATGTTTTTTTCCTATTTTCCAACACTTGGACCAGATCTAAAAAAGATGAAATGTCAAGGTTTTGTCCATAAGATTCTTTTTAATTTTTTAGCCTTAAAGGGAATGTGGCAAAAATAGAAATTGACCTTTTGTTTAAATCAAAATTTTATGGCAATTTTTTTTTTTATCATTATCACAATTTTTATTAAGAATAAAAAGTAGAAACTTGTATTTTTTACACTGTTCACTGAGATTCTTTTAGACTCCAACTCCCTGTTTCAGGAAATCTACATGTATATTAATCGCCCTGAACAGACTCTGACCCTATCTTTTGTATTGACTAGGGATGAATGGATGTGTGGAAGTTCGGGTTCTGGTACATGACCCAAACTTTAGTACAGAGTATCAAAACTGTACCTGAACTTGAACCAGAACTAGAACCCTATTGAAGACAATGGAGACCTTAACTTTGGATCTGGAAAAAGATCTCTCTTCCCCTGGAATTCCAAACATAGCAACGGACGTCCGGGAGAAGTTCGTGTTCGGCATTTAACACTGGACACTAACTGTCCGGTACAAACCCGGAACTTTTAAGTTCGGCTTCACTCATCTCTAGTATTGACGCATCTAATGAGCGTGTGCTCATTGTTAGATCTTGTGTCATCAGCAGTGTATAGAGGTTTTACCTGTCATTGTATTCCTGCCATTGATGATAAGGAGCCTGTAGAACATTCTTCCTGAAAGGACAAGAATTGTGTCTAAAATGGCTCCAGTGGTCATTGTGAAAATTGCAAGATTACTAAGTTTGGTTTCTAATAAAGACTGTGACAACAAAATCACAACAATGTCCCAAATATTAAAAAAATACATGTAAAATAAAAACCTGATTGAAAATATTGGTCCCATCAGCACATTACTAAAAAATGAAATAGATTATATAAACATGTACAATAATAATAATATACAGTGTGTTCCATTAAAGTCAAAAACCATAGGGACACATTCTGAAGCAAAAACACTTGGGAGTTGTGGACCTTCTACAAAATGGGACACATGTCATATAAAAATCTATTAAGATGGAATGTAAAGCATAAGTAAAATACCAAAAGTACAGTTCCTATAGCTCCGTTTTGTCTCTGCTCACAATGATCACATCATTTGCTACCTGTTAGGGGTTTGAATATTCATGGCAAAAATAGAGTAGTCAGTAATAACATTGTTGCTGTCTATAGATACAACTGCAATAAAAACGCAACAGAAGTCAATGGGATGTGAGAAGATTTGTTTCTTTTAAAAAGAGACTCATCATTATTGGCATGTCTCTTTTCTTACAGAAGTATTGATCGCAGCTTAGGATAGTATACACTGTTGCTATTAAGCATGCATCCATTAAGCATGCATCCATGCATTTTTTCTGCAAAGGGTTTGTTAGTTTCAGCCAATAAAGGTTATCAGTTGTATAATTTCTTGTATACGTTTTGTATTATGGTGCTTGTCCGTGTTCTGTCTACAGGAGCGCACTGTTCCCCAGCCTCCTGGCTTCCTGCTTGTTGGGGGACAGTACACTCCTGAATGAATGGCAGTTTGGGCCAGATACAGCGTTGTAATGTCTCAGCTATTGCAAGCAGAGGCTGCTTTGCCTGCGCAGTATGATAGGAGCACAGCTGCACTGAAGATGGCTGGATCCAGGTATCTAGTCAGGTTCAGTGCAGCTATTAGAAGCTCTACAGTAAAGAGCTTGTAAGCACTGTGCTGCTTTCCAAATTCGCCGGCCCCAACTGATGGATTGCAGAGATGGTCGGTAACCTAGGCAACGAACAGTAAACAATACAATTCAAATGATAAATTATTAATACAATTAAATTCTTCATTTTTATTCAGAAGTAAATTGCTAAATTGTTTAGTTTTACAAGCATTTTACCCATTTAAGAAGTTGAGACAAGCCCTTTAAATCACAGTTGCAGTTACAGCTGTGCCTTGTGACCGTGCAAGCACCTTTGCGTCCATCACATGACCTGAACAGATGTTCATCCCCTGGAAATGAATAATAAGAGATAGAGATTTTTACAATTTTGAAGAATAAATGTGTATTGGAAAAATATAGAACTTTTCATTCTGCAATGAATAAATTGTATTGCTGAACCAAATACCTTTAACATGTATGCAGTTGAAATACCCTGTCCATTAATAAACCATTGAGGGGTATTTAATTTTAATTTGCAGTGTGGAGTTCTGTTAGCAGTTGCCATTGGATGCTTGAGTTGGGAGTACATTAGGGGCTATAGGCAGGGAACTGTTTGTGAAGAGGGCACTTCACCACATGAAGTGAAACACTATAAGCAGCTTGCAGGCTTTTTAACTCTCACTCCTTTGTGTCAAACAAGCAGCTGTGAAGATTGAGCTATCTTCTGCTCTATTCTGCCACTGGATGTTACAAAATAATTGACTAAAAGGGTAATCAGGATTATGTTTTAAATAGGAGTCACGTCTTCAAACCGAAATAATGTCCTTTTGTAAAGACAGTGCTTCAGCCCCTGTTCACATGGCTCCTCTTAAAGCCGTAATTGGGTGGGTCTGGAATAAGGAGCAATGTTTCTGTGCTGTAGACGGTTGTACAAATACAATAAAGAGAAAATAACTTTTGATCTCAGAACCATATTTTCTGTGAGAGTCTTTTCAAGAAACTAAAGACGTGATTTCTAGGCCGCCCACCCTGCCCTCAACATCTTAGCCCTCCAAATGATTATTTATCTTATGATGACATTGCTATTCACTAACAGAGAAAATCCGTTCTGGCCAGTGATTTTCCATTGTAGAATGCGATCAATAGAGAAAATAAAGTGCTATTGGTAAGAGAGTGTGTTCAAACATACTGTTACGCTAGAGTAAGAATTTCTTTTCAATGACGATTCTTCTTTATGCCGAAAGAAACCTTTATTTTTACATCAATATGGACAATTGGAATATGGACTAATATGCAATATCTTATACTGACATAATATAGGAAATAGATATTCTGTAAGATAGACAATTGTGTTAAACTACTACAGGACAGTTTTCACAAAGGAATTATTGTTAAAGATTATTTGCCTTCAAAATGGTCTTTTTCTTTTTGCATAGACCAGTTATTTTAGAATGCTTCTAAATATTTTACTTTATGTGATAGTTGTGTTTCTTTCCTAAACGGAACCTGTCTTATTGCACATGTAGTCCGATTGTTGTCAGCATGGTATATAGAAGGAGAACCCTAACAGAATTATATAATGGTTTGTTGGAAAAGTTGTATTTTATTCATTGAAATTCCTGGTGTTTGTATGTATGTAGATGTGAAAATGTCTTAGCTGTACAATGCCTAAGTATTTCCTATTAGGCCTCATTCAGACATCAGTTTTTTGAACAAGCGCTATCCATGTTTTTCACACATAGCACTTATACGTGTGATAGTCATTGGGGTAGTTCACACATCCAATTTTTCCTTTGTACCAAGTTCTATCCAGAAAAGCACTGAGAGTTGTCCAATACTGATCAGAGTGTCAGATCAAAGTCACCAGTGTAAATGTATGTATCCATGAAAAAAAATCAGACAGCACTCGGATGCCATCTGTGTGCTGTCCATTTTTCACAGACTGCTTGATGAAGGTTGAGAAACCGCCATCAGTTTTTTTTTCATTAAAGAAAAAATTCTGAAACTATTATTATTATTATTATTATTAATCATGTGAAAAAGGCATCACATACAAAATTCAAATATAAGTTACAATGAACAAACCCACAATGACAGACTGAAACAGAGGGGGAGGAGGCTATATATATATATATATATATATATATATATATATATACACACACACACACAAATATGTGTGTGTGTGCGCGGATGAGGGGGAGCTATGGGAGACCACCATACTATATGGGGGCTGTGGAAGATCATCATACTATCTGGGGACTCTAAGGGGGATTACATACAAAATCTAAATATAAATTACAATGAACAAACCAACAAGTATGAAAATTGTACATTCACACTGAAGGCATCAAAACTATGAATTAACACATGTGGAATTATATACTTAACAAAAAAGTGTGAAACAATTGAAAATATGTCTTATATTCTAGGTTCTTCAAAGTAGCCACCTTTTGCTTTGATGACTGCTTTGCACACTCTTGGCATTCTCTTGATGAGCTTCAAGAGGTAGTCACCGGAAATGGTCTTCCAACAATCTTGAAGGAGTTCCCAGAGATACTTAGCACTTGTTGGCCCTTTTGCCTTCACTCTGCGGTCCAGCTCACCCCAACCATCTCGATTGGGTTCAGGTCTGGTGACTGTGGAGGCCAGGTCATCTGGCGTAGCACCCCATCACTCTCACTCTTGGTCAAATAGCCCTTACACAGCCTGGAGGTGTGTTTGGGGTCATTGTCCTGTTTAAAAATAGATGATGGTCCAACTAAACGCAAACCGGATGGAATAGCATGCCGCTGCAAGATGCTGTGGTAGCAATGCTGGTTCAGTATGCCTTCAATTTTGAATAAATCCCCAACAGTGTCACCAGCAAAACACCCCCACACCATCACACCTCCTCCTCCATGCTTCACGGTGGGAACCAGGCATGTAGAGTCCATCCGTTCACCTTTTCTGTGTCGCACAAAGACACGGTGGTTGGAACCAAAGATCTCAAATTTGGACTCATCAGACCAAAGCACAGATTTCCACTGGTCTAATGTCCATTCCTTGTGTTCTTTAGCCCAAACAAGTCTCTTCTGATTGTTGCCTGTCCTTAGCAGTGGTTTCCTAGCAGCTATTTTACCATGAAGGCCTGCTGCACAAAGTCTCCTCTTAACAGTTTGTAGCATCGGCGTCTCTGCCCCTTGCTAGGCAGAGACGCCGTCCCGCTCCTGGCGCGGCGTCCTCCAGCGCTTCTCTCCCTGCTGCTGCCGGCGCGCGCTCCTTCCCCGGCACTGTGCTTAGGGCGCGCGCGCGCTCTCCCCCTCTCTTAAAGGGACCGCGTGCACCGTCCTAAGGAGTCCCTGGCCAATTGCCGGAGGACCTCCCATATATAAGGCACCTCCTCCAAAATGGAGGTGCCCGAGCAAAGTTGTTGCACAGTTTCTTATCTCTGCTTCAGCCATCAGGTCCCGCTGCTAGCCTGACTCCTCGTCCTGCCTGCCAGCCTATTTTCTGCCCGTTACCTGCCGAGCCTGCCAGCCTGCTCACCTGGAGTGCTCACCTGTTACCTGCCCGTTACCTACCTTGGCTGTCAGTCCGCTCACCTGGGAGCACCCGCCTGTTACTTGCTGTGCCCGTCAGCCCGCTCACCTGGGAGCGCCCACCTGTTACCTGCCTGTTACCTGCCTTGGCTGTCAGTCCGCTCACCTGGGAGCACCCGCCTGTCACTTGCTGTGTCCGTCAGCCCACTCACCTGGGAGCGCCCACCTGTTACCCGCCTGTTACCTGTCTTGGCTGTCAGTCCGCTCACCTGGGAGCACCCGCCTGTTACTTGCTGTGTCCGTCAGCCCGCTCACCTAGGAGCGCCCACCTGTTACCTGCCTGTTACCTGCCTTGGCTGTCAGTCCGCTCACCTGGGAGCACCCGCCTGTTTCCTGCCAGCCTACCTGGAGACTCTGCCGTCACTTGCTGTGACCACCTGCCTGGTAAACCAGAGACTTCTGCCTGCTTGCCGTGTCCATCCGTTATACCGGTCAGTCCCAGCTATCTGACCCGTGGGAGCCACCAGCTCTCTTACAAGGTCGTCCCCAGAGTAGCACCTGGTCCCTCTGCCCGGATCCTCCCTGGTCACGGAGTCGTTAGCCGCCGTCCGACCAGGGTCGGTTCGGGTTGATACTTAGTCACGCCCCTCTGGGTCCCTCCTTGCACCTCGGCACAGAGGTTCCACCACCCGAACCCGTAACAGTTTGCTCGGGCCATGGAACCCGGTGGCACCCAAACTCCCTCGCTCTCTGACCTATTCCACGAAGTCTCCCGTCAGAGATCCCAACAGGAATCCATCCTGAACCACCTGCGTAATGTCAACTCCCGTCTGGACACACTGACTGCTCCACCAGGACCTGCCTCCAGTCGCACGACTCACGCCTCGGCAGCGCCGCTGCCCATCAATACCATGGTACCCGGTCCTGGTCTCCGGCTCTCTGCACCGCCTCGTTTTGGTGGAGACCCCGCCTTGGCTCGAGGTTTCATTAACCATTGCACCCTGCACTTTGAACTCTTGGCACATCATTTTACCTCCGACCGGGCCAAAGTGGCCTTCATCATGTCCCTTCTCACTGGGGAAGCACTGGCTTGGCTTAATCCCCTGTGGGAAAGAGGGGATCCCCTGGTATCCAACTTGTCAGCTTTCCTCACTGCTTTCCGGAAAGTCTTAGATGAACCAGGACGAAAGACCTCATCAGCCTCCTCTCTGCTACGTCTCCGCCAAGGGAGTCTCACCGTGGGCCAGTATGCCATACGGTTCCGTACCCTTGCTTCTGAGCTTGCCTGGGATAACGAGGCTCTGGTGTCCGTCTTCTGGGAGGGCATTTCCGGTCGGATTAAAGACGAACTTGCCGGTCGGGACATTCCAATCACCTTGGATGACTTGGTGACACTAGCTACCCGGATTGACATCCGGTTCCAGGAACGTACCAAAGAGACCACCCGTGAGAGGAGGTTTCCCCGCCTTGCTCCTACTTTCCAGAGACCTGTCTCTTCATCTGTCACTCCCCGGGCGCACTCACCTGAGCCCATGCAGATCGACCAGACCAAGATGGTCAAATCTCACCAAGAGTCACGCCGAGCCGAGGGGAGCTGTTTCTATTGTGGCAGTAAGGAGCACCTGATTCGTTGCTGTCCAGACAGACCGGGAAACTCCGGTGTCTAGGACCGCTCGGAGAGGTCGTCCTAGACAAAAGTAAGCCCTCTCCATCTCTGACTCTGTCTGTGTCTATCTCCTGGGGAGAGAACCGTCACTTTGTACTCGCTCAGCTAGATTCTGGAGCTGCTGGAAATCTCATTTCCCAGTCCTTAGTAGAGAAATACTGCATTCCCACCAAACCTCTGGCTGAACCTTTGTCTGTCGCCTCCGTGGATGGAAGACTCCTACCGGTGACCATCCTGCTAGTCACGGAACCCATAACCCTGCAGGTGGGAATGCTGCACTCTGAAAGGATCTTCTTCCATGTGCTACCCGGACTCTCTCACTCCCTATTGCTAGGCCTACCTTGGCTCCAGACGCATGAACCCGTGTTGAACTGGCAATCCGGTGAAGTACTCTGGTGGAGCCCGGAATGTCATAGGACCTGCCTGGTTCCGGTTCACCCGGTTCGTCCACTACCCACTCCAGCTAATTTACTCGGTCTTCCGGCTCCTTACTGGCCCTATGCAGATGTCTTCGGTAAAAAGGAGGCAGAGACATTACCACCTCATAGGCCATATGATTGCCCGATCGACTTGGTACCTGGTGCCACTCCACCCCGTGGGCGTATTTATCCGTTGTCTGCAGCCGAGACCCAGGCCATGTCAGAGTACATAGAGGAGAATCTGGCTAGAGGGTTCATCCGGAAGTCTACCTCCCCGGCGGGAGCCGGATTCTTCTTTGTCAAAAAAAAGGATGGCTCGCTACGCCCCTGTATTGAATATAGAGGACTCAATCAGATCACCGTAAAAAATAAATACCCCCTGCCACTCATCTCCGAGTTGTTTGATCGCCTTAAAGGCGCCAGGATCTTTTCCAAGCTGGATCTACGTGGAGCGTATAACCTGGTCCGTATCTGTCAAGGAGACGAGTGGAAAACGGCATTTAATACCCGGGACGGACACTAATACGTACCTGCACCCTGGGCTTTAAGAGCCAGGTACGTATTAGTACGCCCTGTTGATTTCGCCCGCACACATGCTGTGCGGATGCGATCGCCGCCGGGTGTCAGCTGACTGTCACAGCTGACACCCGGTGCTATGTGCTGGGAGCAGACGAAGTCGAACGCAGCATTGCGGGGGCACGGGGATTTGATCGCCGATACTCACCTCTCCTGCCGCCGTCCAACGCTGTCTGCCGCGGCTTCCCGGATGTTGCCATGACGACCTGATGTCGTCATGACAACACCTGGGTCACCAGACAGCTGGAAGATACTTTGGTCATGCGCAGTGCATGACCAAAGTACCTTCTGCATCTGCAGCGCTGACAGCCTGTATAGCACAGGGATTTGTAAAAATATTAAAAAATAAATAAAAAAAAATAATGTACCCATCAATAAATATTATTATGAAAAAAAAACCAACAAAACAATAAAAGTACACATATTTGGTATCGCCGCGCCCGGAACGACCTGGCCTATAAAACTGTCCTACTACTTAACCCCTTTAGTGAACACGGTAAAAAAAAAAAAAAAAAACGAAGCAAAAAACAATGCTTTATCATCATACCGCCAAACAAGAAATGGAATAACACGCGATCAAAAAGACAAATATAAATAAAAATGGTACCGCTGAAAACGTTGTCTTGTCCCGCAAAAAACAAGCCACCATACGGCTCCATCAGCCAAAAAATAAAAAAGTTATAGCTCTCAGAATAAAGCGATGCAAAAAAATAATTATTTCTATAAAATAGCTTTTATTGTGGAAAAGCGCCAAAACATAGAAAAAATATATAAATGTGATACCGCTGTAAACATACTGACCCGAAGAATAAAGCTATTGCATAAATTTTACCACATGCGGAACAGCATAAAAAAATAAATAAAAAAAAACAATTCCTGAATTGTTGGTTTTTGTTTATTCTGCCTCCCAAAAATCAGAATAGAAAGCGATCAAAAAAGTCATGTTACTGAAAATGGCGCCAATAAAAACACCAACTCATCCCGCAAAAAACAAGCCGTCACATGACTCTGTTGTCTAAAATATGGAAAAATTATAGCTCTCAAAATATGGTGATGCAAAAGCTAGATTTTGCAAAAAAATGCGTCTTTTAGACTGTGTGCCCATGATGCGTTTTTTAAGTGTTTCCCCAGCGGCAAAAACGCTGCAGAAACGCTAAAAAAACGCATGGTAGAAGGCCTGCCATGGTCCCCAATGATAATCCGCATGTGCTGTGCACATGCTGCGGAAATTTCCGCTGCGGATTATCATTGCGGAAAAAAACGCAGCTCTAACAATTATTTTGCGGAAGTGCTGCGTTTTCGCCGCCATTGACTTGCATTGAAACGCATGTGTAGCGCCCCGAGGGTTCGGCCGCTACAGGGGTATTGCACCTCAGACCAGAGGTGTGATATTCCACTCCCAGGTAAGGATGGAGTATGGACCAGGGCTCAGTTAGCTGCATACAGCACACACACCCCATTTCCGAGGGACAGCTCAACGGTGCTCCCACTAGACAGAAGTGCAGGCACGACCGACTATGTCCCTGCCTGGAGTGGGGAGGGGGGTGGAACACCCAGTGCTGTAGGGGCAGATAGGGGTTGGTTCCTGAGCGTAGGAAGGAGCCCATTGGTTGCTGGTCACCTGGGCTCATGGTCAGAGGGAGGTATAAAAGGTGGGCACCATCTTAGATCTAGGTTCTGTCCAGAGAGGAGAAGACAGTGAGTAGAGGCTCTGTAGGAGCTCTACTCCAGGAGGGCCTAGTGAGAGGCCGAGGAGGAGGTGAAGGGGAGCTGTGGTGCCACCTGAGCCCCGCTCCAAGAGAAAGGAACAGGAAGGAACGGAAAGGGAGAAGAAGAGACAGAGAAACAGAAGGGCTCAGGAACAAGAAGGTGGAAGGGACCCTAAGAACCCACGAGAATCCAGGGTGCAGGGTCAGGCAGATTAAGGGTACCGGATCCCAAGTTGGTGGAGGAGAAACTACCCTCAGCCAAAGACCGGTCGTCGTGATCATCTATTGGTGCGACACCTCATCAAACCTGCTAGGAAGGCACCATATAGGACAGCGGAGGACGGGGCCCACGTTTAACCGCACAAGTCCGCGGCAGCTGGACAAAAGTGGGTCACTGGTGAGGCAGGCCAGAGAAAGGATTAAAGGGGGTCCTGTGCCATGCTCCTGAACTGCCTGGGAGTTGACCGAGCCCCACACCTGGTGGACGCAGCACGGCTCAGGCGGTCACTACCTGTACAGAAGTGACCTGGAGTACCTGAACTGTGAGTAAACGACATTGGACTGCAGTACGTTGTCGGTGTGCTCTTTCGCTCCTCCAGCACTATCAGCACCGGGACTCTCACTACCATCACTCCCAACATCCACTACACTGCCCTGGGGCCGCACTCTTCCCGTGGGGAGTCACACCATCCCAGCTGCACACGTCATCAGCCCCAGCGGACTGCCTTGCAGCGGCGGTTCCTAACAACCGCAATCCACGGGTGGCGTAGTCGGACTTTATCGTCGGTACGTAGCAGGCTACTATTGGTCTGACCACTCTGAGCCGCGGGACCGGGCCGCCACTACTACCCCCATCGTTCCCCTATCGCCCGGATCCGCGTGCCCCACGGCCCAGGGGGCGAGTCACATGGATTACGCATCACTGCATATGTAGATGCGCATTCCACGCGTTTCAATGTGCGGATGGTACCCGGGTGTGGAGGACAGGAGACTCTCCTCTGGACCCGGGTACCATAGAACCTGTGAAAAAAAGAATAAAATAAAAAATAAATATTATATTTATCTTCTGATGGCCCCTGCTGCGCTCGTCCTCTCATGCCGGCAGATAGCAGTAGACTAAAGGACCTGCGCTGACGTCATAGTCATGTGACGGCAGGTCCTTCAGTGTACCGCGATCTGCCGGCAGCCAGGACGGAGCAAAGCAAGACACGGGGGGCCATCGGAAGGTAAGTATAGATTTATTTTTAACCATTCTTTAAGGTCACACTATATAAATCCATGCCATTTGCATGGATTTTTATAGTGTGACCAAGTTGACAAGCACTTTCCAAATGATGCTAAAATCGCTTGGAAAGCGCTTGTCAACCCGCATGCGGAAATGCATGTGAAGAACGCTTCACATCCGCATGTCCCTGGCAGGAAAAACGCATGTACAATCCGCATGCGTTTTTTCTGCCAGGGAGATGCAGAAACGCTCAGGAAAAATCCGGAGCATTTCTGCATCGTGGGCACATAGCCTTAGTGTGTGACAGCTGTCAATCATAAAAACCCGATATGATTCTGGTATCGCTATAATCGCACCGACCCGAAGAATATAGTCGTCTAATCACTTATACCGCACGAGGAATGGCGTAAAAAATAAACTCTAGGGTTAGGGTTGTGCTAGGGTTAGAGTTAGGGTTGGAGTTAGGGTTAGGGTTGGGCTAGGGTTAGGGTTGGGCTAGGGTTAGGGTTGGGATTTTTTTCAAAAGTAAAAAAAAAAAAGATGACGATATGGCGACTACTGTTGAGCGCAAGTGCTCGCTACTTGAGTTTGCATCAGGTGCTCGGGTATTCACTGAGTATCGCGGGTGCTCGAGTGACATGCTCGAGTCTCCGCCCCATATGCTTCGCAGCCAAAAATACCTCACGGGGATTGCCTGTCACGCACGAGCGATCCCCGCATGTTTTTTTTTGGGTGTCTAATAACCATGAAACATTTGGGCGGGGACTCTAGCATGTCACTCGAGCACATGCGATACATGGTGCATACCTGAGTACCCGATGCTAACTCAAGTAGCGAGCACTTGCTCTCAAGACTAATGACAATTTATTCAATATGATGACCCAATGTTATCAAATTCTGTGTCGTTCCTCTGGGTTCAAAATGTTCACTATACCCCTTGATAAAATCCTTGAGGGGTGTAGTTTCCAAAATGGGGTCACTTGTGGGGGGTTTCCACTATTTAGGCACATCAGGGGCTCTCCAAACGTGACATGGCATCTGCTCTCAATTCCAGCCAATTTTGCGTTCAAAAAGTCACACAGTGGTCCTTCCCTTCTGAACTCTGCCGTGCGTCCAAACACTGTATTTTCCCCACATATGGGATATTGGCATACTCAGGAGAAATTGCAAAACAGTTTTTTTGGTCCATTTTCCCTCTTACCCTTGTGAAAATAAAAAAATTGGGGCTAAAACATCAATTTTGTGGAAAAAGTTAGATTTTTTATTTTCACGGCTCCATGTTATAAACTTCTGTAAAGCACTTGGGGGTTCAGAGTGCTCACCACACATCTAGATAAGTTCCCTGAGGGGTCTAGTTTCCAAAATGGTGTCACTTGTAGGGGTTTTCCACTGTTTAGGCACATCAGGGGCACATGCTCTAATTATTCAAGCAAATTTTACATTCAAAAAGTCAAATGGTGCTCCTTCCCTTCCGAGCCCTGCCGTGCACCCAAACAGTGGTTTCCCCCCACATATGGGGTATAGGCTTACTCAGGAGAGATTGCACAACAAACTGCATGGTGCAATTTCTCCTGTTACCTTTAAGAAAATGCAAAACTGGGGGCTGAAAAATATTTTTGTGGGAAAAATGTGAATATTTTATTTTTACGGCTCAATGTTATAAACTTCTGTGAAGCACCTGGGGGTTCAAGATGCTCACCACACATCTAGATAATTTCCTTGAGGGGTCTAGTTTCCAAAATGATATCTCTTGTGGGGGGTTTCCACTGTTTAGGCACATCAGGGGCTCCCCAAACGCAACATGGCGTCGGCTGATTATTCAAGCAAATTTTACATTCAAAAAGTCAAATGACGCTCCTTCCCTTCCAAACTGTGGTTTTTCCCCACATATGGGGTATATGCGTGCTCAGGATAAATTGCACAACAAATTTTGGGGTCCATTTTTTCCTGTTACCCCTGCGAAAATAAAACAAATTTGGTCTAAAGTAACATTTTTGTGAAAAAAGTTAAATGTTAATTTTTTTCTTCCACATTTCAAAAATTCCTGTGAAGCACCTGAAGGGTTAATAAAGTTCTTGAATGTAGTTTTGAGCACCTTGAGGGGTGTAGTTTTTAGAATGGTGTCACTTTTGGGTATTTTCTGTCATAAAGATCCCTCAAAGTGACTTCAAATGTGATGTGGTCCCTAAATAAATGGTTTTATAAATTTTGATGGAAAAATGAGAAATCGCTGGTCAACTTTTAACCCTTATAGCTCCCTGATGAAAAAAAAATTTGGTTTCAAAATTGTTCTGATGTAAAGTAGACATGTGGGAAATGTTATTTATTAACTACTTTATGTGACATATTTCTGATTTAAAAGCATAAAAATTCAAATTTTTAAAATTGCAAAATTTTCTAAATTTTCTCCAAATTTCTGTTTTTTTCACAAATAAACGCAAGTGATATCGAAGAAATTTTACCACAATCATGAAGTACAATATGTCACGAAAAAACATTCTCAGAATTAGGGGGATCCATTGAAGCGTTCAAGAGTAATTACCTCATAAAGTGACAGTGGTCAGAATTGTAAAAATTGGCCTGGGTTGTAAAGGGGTTAAATATGAGTGTCTGAGCAAAGGGTCTGAATACTTATGACCATGTGATATTTCAGTTTTTCTTTTTTAATAAATTTGCAAAAATTTCTACATTTCTGTTTTTTTTAGTGAAGATGGGGTGCAGAGTGTACTTTAATGAGAAAAAAAATGAACTTTTTAGAATTTACCAAATGGCTGCAATGAAACACAGAGTTAAAAATTAAAGGGGCCTGAATACTTTCCATACCCACTGTATGAAAGCCCGCATAGAGTTTGCTCAAAAACACATGAAGGACTCCCAGACTATGAGAAATAAGATTCTCTGGTCTGATGAGACGAAGATAGAACTTTTTGGTGATAATTCTAAGTGGTATGTGTGGAGAAAACCAGGCACTGCTCATCACCTGCCCAATAGAATCCCAATAGTGAAACATGGTGGTGGCAGCATCATGCTATGGGGGTGTTTTTCAGCTGCAGGGACAGGAGGACTAGTTGCAATTGAAGGAAACATGAATGCGGTCAAGTACAGAGATATCCTGGATGAAAACCTCTTCCAGAGTGCTCTGGACCTCAGACTTGGCCGAAGTTTCACCTTCCAACAAGACAATGACCCTAAGCACACAGCTAAAATAACAAAGGAGTGGCTTCAGAACAACTCTGTGACCATTCTTGACTGGCCCAGCCAGATCTCTGACCTAAACCCAATTGATCATCTCTGGAGAGACCTGAAAAGGGCTGTCCACCAACGTTCACCATCCAATCTGACGAAACTGGAGAGGATCTGCAAGGAAGAATGGCAGAGGATCCCCAAATCCAGGTGTGAAAAACCTGTTGCATCATTCCCAAGAAGACTCATGGCTGTACTAGCTCAAAAGGGTGCTTCTACTCAATACTGAGCAAAGGGTCTGAATACTTATGACCATGTGATATTTCAGTTTTTCTTTTTAAATAAATTTGCAAAAATTTCTACATTTCTGTTTTTTTTGCAGTCAAAATGGGGTGCAGAGTGTACTTTAATGAGAAAAAAATGAACTTTTTAGAATTTACCAAATGGCTGCAATGAAGCAAAGAGTGAAAAATTTAAAGGGGTCTGAATACTTTCCGTACCCACTGTATATACACTACCGTTCAAAAGTTTGGGGTCACCCAGACAATTTTGTGTTTTCCATGAAAACTCATACTTTTATTGATCAAATGAGTTGCAAAATTATTAGAAAATATAGTCCAGACATTGACAAGGTTAGAAATAATAATTTTTATTAGAAAGAATAATTTTCTCCTTCAAACTTTGCTTTCGTCAAAGAATGCTCCATGCTCCATTACTGCATTGCAGACCTTTGGCATTCTAGCTGTTAATTTGCTGAGGTAACCTTGAGAAATTTCACCCCATGCTTCCTGAAGCCCCTCCTACAAGTTGGATTGGCTTGATGGGCACTTTTTGCGTACCATACGTTCAAGCTGCTCCCACAACAGCTCAATGGGGTTGAGATTTGGCGACTGCGCTGGCCACTCCATTTCAAATAGAATACCAGCTGCCTGCTTCTTCCCTAAATAGTTCATGCATAATTAGGAGGTGTGCTTTGGGTCATTGTCCTATTGTAGGAGGAAATTGGCTCCAATCAAGCGCTGTCCACAGGGTATGGCATGGCATTGTAAAATGGAGTGATAGCCTTCCTTATTCAAAATCCCATTTACCTTGTACAAATCTCCCACTTTACCAGCACAAAAGCAACCCCAGACCATCACATTACCTCCACCATGCTTGACAGATGGCGTCAGGCACTCTTCCAGCAGCTTTTCAGTTGTTCTGCGTCTCACAAATGTTCTTCTGTGTGATCCAAACACCTCAAACTTTGATTCGTCTCTCCATAAAACTTTTTTCCAATCTTCCACTGTCCAATGTCTGTGTTCTTTTGCCCATATTAATCTTTTCCTTTTATTACCCAGTCTCAGATATGGCTTTTTCTTTGCCACTTTGCCCTGAAGGTCAGCATCCCGGAGTCGCCTCTTTACTGTAGACGTTGACACTGGCGTTTTGCGTGTACTATTTAATGAAGCTGCCAGTTGAGGAGCTGTGAGGCGTCGATTTCTCAAACTAGAGACTCTAATGTACTTGTCTTGTTGCTCAGTTGTGCAGCGCGGCCTCCCACTTCTCTTTCTACTCTGGTTAGAGCCTGTTTGTGCTGTACTCTGAAGGGCGTAGTACACACCGTTGTAGGAAATCTTCAGTTTCTTGGCAACTTCTCGCATGGAATAGCCTTCATTTATAATAACAAGAATAGACTCTCGATTTTCACATGAAAGTTCTCTTTTTCTGGCCATTTTGAGAATTTCATAGAGCAAACAAATGTAATGCTCCAGATTCTCAACTAGCTCAAAGGAAGGTCAATTTTATAGCTTCTCAAATCAGCCAAACCGTTTTCAGCTGGGCCAACATACTTGTGCAAGGGTTTTCTAGGGTTTTCTAAACATCCATTAGTCTTCTTACACAATTAGCAAATGTGATGTACCATTAAAACACTGGAGTGGTGGTTGTTGGAAATGGGCCTCTATACAACTATGTAGATATTGCAATAAAAAGATGTTTGCAGCTAGAATAGTTATTTACCACATTAACAATGTATAGAGTGTATTTCTGATTAATTTAATGTTAGCTTCCTTGAAAAAATGAAAAACTGTGCTTTTCTTTCAAAAATAATGAAATTTCTAAATAACCCCAAACTTTTGAACGGTAGTGTACATATATGTATATGTATATATATATATATATATATATATATATATATATATATATATATACATACTGTATATATATACACACGTATATATGTGTGTGTGCGGGGGGAACTCTGGGGACATCATGCTATATGAGGGCTGTGAGGGAACATCATACTATATGGGAGCAAAGAGGAAACATCATACTATTTGGGGGCTGTAGGGGAATATCATACTATATGGTGGTTGTGGAGGATCATCATACCATATGGGACAATATCATATTATATGGGTGTTTTGGGGGAACATCAAACTATATGGGAGCCATGGGGGGGGGCATCATACTATATTTGGGCTGTGGAGGACCATCATACTATGTAGGGTCTGTGGAAGAACATCATATTATATGGAGACTATGAAGGAACATCATACTATATGGGAGAACATCATACTTTATGGGGTTTGTGGGGGATCATCATACTATATGGGGTCTGTGGGGGACCATCATGCTGTATTGGGGCTGTGGGAGACCATCATACTATATAGAGGAGTGCTTTGGTGAAACTATCATAGTTTATGTAGGGACCATCTTACTATATGGAGGGCTGTGATAGGACCATTATGCTTTTGTGGGGGACCATCTTACTATATGGAGGGCTGTGGTGGGACCATTATACTGTGTGGGGGCACCTTCATACTGTTTTGATGCTGTAGGTGACCATCATACTGTGCAGGGGACCATCATACTGTGTGGTGGTCTGTGGGAGAACCATAATACTGTATTGGGTGTGTGGGGGACCATCATAATATATGGAGGAGGGCTGTGGTGGGGCCATCATACAGTGTGGGGGGACAATCATACTATATGGGGGTTCGTGGGGGACCATCATACTGTATTGGGGGAACACAGTTATTGTGTGGCACCCAATAGGAGGGTACTACTACTACTAGTATATATGGCACAGAAGGGGCACTGGCTATAACACTATATGGTTTGTCTAGGGTTATGTGAGGAATTTCCTGGAAAAGTGGTATGTCGAAGTGGTCTCTGTGTTACATTTTGCAGGGATGAGTTTTGGATGGAAAAAGTGGTCACGGCGGTCTGGGCTGGATGGAAAATAAAAGAGAAAATGAATGTCTACGATCATCAAGAACATCACTGGTAAGAACCTGTACAGTACACACATATATGGTCTTTAGATCACTGGTGTAGAACAGATATTACCATTATATGGTCACTGCATGGTGGTAATATCAGTCCTAGTACAGTGGTTTTAGTTAATGATCTGTATGGTGGTATTATCACTACTGCTGCTGCTATTTGGTTATGGTCTGGTGGTATTTGTTAAATTGCAATATTATTATTTCAGCATTATTATTAAATCTTCATCGGTATTATTGGAAATCTAGCTCTTGTAGTAAATTTTAATTTCCTCCAGTCATATTAATATTTGTAAAAGAAACCCCAATCTGCGAAAGGGACAGAGCTGGCATAGGCCTGTGTGCTTTCAAATCCCAGGGCTTAATTTTAGTCCCAGTCCCTCCCTGTACTGTAATACCCTATTAATGCAGTACATACCAAAAAATCATGGCCTCCTATGAAGATTAGCAATAGGATGTGTTTCAATGGAGCACCGTCTTTAGAGGCACGGCTCTCTTTAGCCAACCCACAATTGTCATTGCAACCAATCAGCTCCCTGAAATTGCACTGCAGGGGGGCAATGGGTGTGTGGTACAGATATACATGTTGCTTACAAAAAGATTGATAACGGTTCCACCCACTGCTGTTAAAAGCAGGTCCTGTCTGTACGACACAGCCATTATCTTCCGGCAATATTGCAAGCTCAGTTTTTGAGCTTGTATCAAAATAGAGGACCTGATATTTGACTTATATGTATGTCACATGTCGTAAAGGGGTTAAAAGATTTTCCCCTTTACATGGTTGTTTTTTCTGTAATGACCTAATGGCTCAAATTTACTAAAACCAGTGTTTTTAGACCATTCTAAGTAAAGGATTTATCTGCACCAAAATTTTTAAAAAGACACATCTCTTAGGTACATTTTATCTGTTTGACAGTGAGGGAAAGATAGGCATACATTTGTGCCAATATTTGAACCATTTCCTCTTTTTCTGAATAATGTGATATCAATTACATCTTCTTTAGAGTTAGTCTATGGTCAATTTTTTTTGTTACTTGCCAAATTTGCTGAGCCGTGAGATAAAATGTTGTACACTGTTGCCTAAGACATTTTATTAATGTATCTTACTGAAAAACTTGCTTTAAAAATGTGGTCCTCTGACATAATCAAGAAGTTTAGTAATATTTGTGGCAGACAGTGCTGAAATATACATTGTGACATAGATAAAATAGGTATAATCATTGCCTGTCAGATTATGATAGAAGCATTTATATAAATAGTGGATCAGATATTACCAGCTCTGTAGTTGTCCATCTGATTCCAGCCATTATCCTGGAAATGAAGAGTATACATTTCTCTTTTTATAAGTTCTTTTCAATATACATTCCGACCATGTTTTATATATATTTACTGATGATGGTAGATGGTAAAACAGTTATCAATGTGTTACAAGCACTCATTTCTGAGAGAAAATAAAAGTATCAAATATATTTAAAATAATTACTCTCAAGAAGGATATCACCAATCTTTGGCTGGACAAACACTTGTATTTTCTATTCATTTGATATTAAGGAAAAGCCTTTGCTATCAGTTTTATTACAATCTGCAGAATTTTTAGCTCCTTCTGGTCATCAGACCTTCTAAAATTCCATTTACTATTGTATAAAATAAGATTTTTTTACTTATTGAAGACACTCTTGATTGACTAGTTTTCTGCCATGAAAGCTGATAAATTATCTGAACTGAAATCAGGAAAGTAAAAAAAAACCAAATGCATTAAAAACTGTATCGGACTAGCCAACCGGAGGACTGGAGGTTCCTCTGGAGGGCCCAGAGACTGGCATTGGCTCTGTAGTCTGTAGCTCACTTGCCAAATGCGAGGCAGCACCCTTCTCTCACATTATCATCCAATTGGGAAGTGCAAAGCGGTGAGCAATTAGCTGACTGAAGCAGCATTCCAGTAAGGGCAGAGACAGACTGCCATATAACTCGTGCGATGATCGCATCGCACTGAACGGACTGGCCGGCACCTCTCCTGACCTGAGCATGACAGCATGATTGATTTCTATGCTGTTGTCAAGCTCAGGTCAGGAGAGGTGCCGGCCAGTACGAGGTTTACGATGCAATCCTCACACGAGAAATATGGCAGTCTGTCTCTGCCCTAAGCAGTATACTCCAACAGATGACAGCTCACCTCTCTGTGCCTTCCTGCGTTAGTTAATCTTGAATAATGGGGTTCAAGTTATCAAAACTGCTCGATGCAGCCTGCTTCTGCTCCAGTCAGCTGATTACTTTCATTACTCCTTTTCCCCAAGTTAACCAACTGGAGTGTGCAGTGCAGCTAGTGCAATACAGTGCAACTGATCGGTGTCATTTTGGTTTTGATCGGCCCTTCACCCTCTGCCTCCCCTCAGTTTAACTGAACATATTAAGGCCCCGTCACACATAGCGACACTACAGCGATCCCGACAACGATACGACCTGTCAGGGATCGTTGCTGCGTCGCTATGTGATCGCTGGTGAGCTGTCAAACAGGCAGGCTCACTAGCGATCAGGGGAGCAGTGACATCGTGGAAAGAATCTTTCCACGATGTCCTGCTCCTGGTTACCAGCCTGCTGAAGCAGGAGCAGGCTGGTAACCATGATAAACAGCGCGTTACTAGGGGCACACGCGCACCTAGTAACCCGCTGTTTATCATGGTTACCACTCTGCTACGGTGACCGGGAGGTTACCTCTCACTTTAGCAGGCTCGTAACCATGATAAACAACGGGTTACTAGGTGCGCGTGTGCCCCTAGTAACGCGCTGTTTATCATGGTTACCAGCCTGATCGCTGCTCCCGCTGGTCACACACAGCGATGTGTGCTGACCAGCGGGAGAGCAACAACCAAAAAATGGTCCAGGACATTTTGCAGCGATCAGCGACCTCACAGCAGGGGCCTGATCGCTGCAAAGTGTCACACATAGCGACATCGCTGGTGAGGTCGCTGTTGCGTCACCAAAACCGTGACACAGCAGCGATCTTGCTAGCGATCTCGCTATGTGAGACGGGGGGCTTTAGGTTATGAGATTTACTTGTTAGACTGCCACATAATGCAAGCTCTCCTCACCGTTTACAGAGGAGCAGGGGGAGATTGATAACATCCCTGCTGCGTCACTGGGCCCAAGTGAGTAAAATCCAGTAAGAGAAAAGCCAGTGCTCCTTCCTTCTTGTAAAACTCTGTGTTTATTGTAACTTTATTCCATACAAGTTAAACCACTGAACACAGGTCAGCAAACATCTGAGGCGTTTTGGAAGGATACTTCCTTATTCATAGCTATTTTAAAATAGATACCATCACCCTTAAAAACAGTAAGTGTGACTCTACCTATCATGGGTCCTCCAATAAGGAAACAAATACATTCTAGATATATAACACACACTATTGACAAATACAATTAAAAATAAATATAATAATAGCTATTATAACAGAATTACAAACACGGAAATATAAAAGAATACTAATAATACTGTAGTAACGTACTAATAATAGTAGGTTAAACCCTGCCGTGAATTAGTACTAAAAATTGTCTTATCTGCAATATAAAAATTCAATGGACTTCCCTGCTAAGCATTAATCTCTTACGATCCCCACCTCTCACACTTGCATTAACCTTTTCTATGCCAATAGCTTTCAGATTGTCAGTATTGCTTGTTTAAACTTGGGCAAAAATATCTGGATACCACAAAAATATCCTTCCCTTCTTTTTTCTCACAGTTGGAAAATGCCTCCATGTCCTAATCCTCAAGTGACAATCATTTGATGTAACCTATATATTGTTATTTATACAGAAAAAAACCCTCACTACATAGATCCCAAAATTACTGTTGCAATAGATATAAATTGTTGTTTATTTGTTTTTTTTGCTTTTTCTTTTTGGCATATGTGACTCCTGTCACTATCAACATGAATTATATTGAACCAATCGAAAATTCCAATATTTGCAGATATTGTGGCCACACTTTGCCTTCAGCCAGGAAAGGTTTTTAATAAATAATGAGATGTTAGTAATATTAGGTTAAATTCTGCCGTGATTTAAGACCAAAAGGTTGTCTTCTCTGAAGCACAAAAATCCAATGCGCTTCCCTGCTAAGCAGCTGTACCAACTGCATTGGGAAGATTTTAGATCACTCAGAAGAGCCAGGATGTGCTTTGTGTATTTTTTTTTTAAATCAGATAAATTTTCATTAAACATAACAAAACTTGGAACAGATATTACATGACAATACTCGTTTTACAATATTACAGTAAGTTTTCCCCCTTCCCTTACCCCCACCCCCCATGGAGACCTTTCTTTCTCTTTTTTTTATTTTATTCCCCCCTTCTTTCCTTTCCTTTTCTTCCCTACTTTACTCCTTTTCTTTCCTTCCCCTACTCCCTTTCCTTCTCTTCCCCTTTTCTTCTTTCCTTCTTCCCTCTCCACTCCGCCATACAGTTTACTAAGAGTTTTACTCTACAGTAGTATATATAGGAAACCAGGCAATGTGAACTGAGGTCTAAGATGGTAGACATGCAAGAAATAGGAGCATGTTCACACTAGCAAAAAAGAAACAAAACCTGCAAAAGACAAAAGACAAAAATATATCTCATACCCTACCATCATTATATATAAATGTAAAGCAAAGTTGCATAATAAATATAGGGTACTTAGTGAACTATTTTTGATCAAAAAAAGTATACAAGCCGTCCCACCAGCGGCAAGGTGACCCTAAATTGGGACGGTACCTATACTGCCTATATTAAAAACCTTACTGTATATCAAAGTTGAAGTAATGCATATAAAAGGGTAGACAAATAAGACCGGGTCCCAACTCCAGACCACCCAGGCCCGTGGTAAGCTACATATATACCAATCAGCTCAACAAAGGGGATGCCACACCCTTAAATTGCACAGAATGCAAACAAGACAAAAAACCAGGCAATGTGAACTGAGGTCTAAGATGGTAGACATGCAAGAAATAGGAGCATGTTCACACTAGCAAAAAAGAAACAAAACCTGCAAAAGACAAAAGACAAAAATATATCTCATACCTTACCATCATTATATATAAATGTAAAGCAAAGTTGCATAATAAATATAGGGTACTTAGTGAACTATTTTTGATCAAAAAAAGTATACAAGCCGTCCCACCAGCGGCAAGGTGACCCTAAATTGGGACGGTACCTATACTGCCTATATTAAAAACCTTACTGTATATCAAAGTTGAAGTAATGCATATAAAAGGGTAGACAAATAGGACCGGGTCCCAACTCCAGACCACCCAGGCCCGTGGTAAGCTACATATATACCAGTCAGCTCAACAAAGGGGATGCCACACCCTTAAATTGCACAGAATGCAAACAAGACAAAAAACCAGGCAATGTGAACTGAGGTCTAAGATGGTAGACATGCAAGAAATAGGAGCATGTTCACACTAGCAAAAAAGAAACAAAACCTGCAAAAGACAAAAGACAAAAATATATCTCATACCCTACCATCATTATATATAAATGTAAAGCAAAGTTGCATAATAAATATAGGGTATTTAGTGAACTATTTTTGATCAAAAAAAGTATACAAGCCGTCCCACCAGCGGCAAGGTGACCCTAAATTGGGACGGTACCTATACTGCCTATATTAAAAACCTTACTGTATATCAAAGTTGAAGTAATGCATATAAAAGGGTAGACAAATAGGACCGGGTCCCAACTCCAGACCACCCAGGCCCGTGGTAAGCTACATATATACCAGTCAGCTCAACAAAGGGGATGCCACACCCTTAAATTGCACAGAATGCAAACAAGACAAAAAACCAGGCAATGTGGAGTTGGGACCCGGTCCTATTTGTCTACCCTTTTATATGCATTACTTCAACTTTGATATACAGTAAGGTTTTTAATATAGGCACCGTCCCAATTTAGGGTCACCTTGCCGCTGGTGGGACGGCTTGTATACTTTTTTTGATCAAAAATAGTTCACTAAGTACCCTATATTTATTATGCAACTTTGCTTTACATTTATATATAATGATGGTAGGGTATGAGATATATTTTTGTCTTTTGTCTTTTGCAGGTTTTGTTTCTTTTTTGCTAGTGTGAACATGCTCCTATTTCTTGCATGTCTACCATCTTAGACCTCAGTTCACATTGCCTGTTTTTTTGTCTTGTTTGCATTCTGTGCAATTTAAGGGTGTGGCATCCCCTTTGTTGAGCTGACTGGTATATATGTAGCTTACCACGGGCCTGGGTGGTCTGGAGTTGGGACCCGGTCCTATTTGTCTACCCTTTTATATGCATTACTTCAACTTTGATATACAGTAAGGTTTTTAATATAGGCAGTATAGGTACCGTCCCAATTTAGGGTCACCTTGCCGCTGGTGGGACGGCTTGTATACTTTTTTTGATCAAAAATAGTTCACTAAGTACCCTATATTTATTATGCAACTTTGCTTTACATTTATATATAATGATGGTAGGGTATGAGATATATTTTTGTCTTTTGTCTTTTGCAAGTAGTATATATAGGTGTTACTCTAATTAATCCTATCCAACCATGGCTGCCATAATTTATGGAAGTATTGCTGCTTATTCCTCTTGGTGCAAATACCTTTTTCAAGTTAAATTATATAGTTCGTTTGGGCAATGAATTCATGTCTGGATGGGGGCTCCTCTCTAATCCAATATTTTGCAATCAATTTTCTGACAATAAACAATAATCTCGCAATTGCTATTTTGGTCATGTTGTCTGTTTTTATTTCCTCAACGTACCCTAACATACATGTGAGTGGGTCTCTAGGGACAATACACCTATACACCATTCCGAAACAGTTCAACGTTATGAACCAAAAGGAGGACACTCTAGGACAAAGCCAAAGCATATGCAGTATGTCTGCCTGCGAGCACCTTGGGCAGTCGGAGTTAGACTTCAACCCTGCTTTAAATAACATATCAGGGGTTCTATACGCCCTGTGGATCACATACAGCTGTGACATTCTCCCAGGCTCACTCATGGATAACTTGGGTATATATTCTAGAATAGACTCCCACCTATCGTCGTTTATCTCTCCCAAGTCTGTCTCCCACTTCCTACTAGCTTTGATAGGGTGTCCTCCCAGAAAGGCATGCAGCAGGTCTCTATACACTTCAGATATTGCCCCTTTCGTTCCTCTGTTTTTAAGTATAAAATCTAACATCAGATCTATTTGTATTCCAATAGGCCCTCTTCTGCTTTGGGTCTGAAATGCATGCTGAACCTGTCTATATTGAAAGAGGTTTAGCCTTGGGAATTGAAATTCTTCCTGCAACATTTCATATGATTTAAGCTTCCCTCTGTAAATCAGAGATAGATCAGGTTAATACCCATTTCTTTCCACTCACCAAACCCCTTCATATTACTGAACTCCTGAAAATAGATGTTATCCCAGATAGGTGAAAACTTAGTGAAGTGAGTTACCCCCCTAATCTGCTTGATTTTCTGTGACATTTTATGTATGAGATTTATGCGTATGGTAATGTGATCCCCATTTCTTGAAGATTCCTGCATCCAGTCCCATACTTAATGGCGAAATCTTAATTAAGTGCTCCAAACTGACAGGTACCTGTCCCTTTCCCATAGTCTCCCCCCAGCCCTTGAGGTGTTGGCTTTGTGCAGAAAGAAAGTATAACCAGGGATTAGGGAGTGCTAGGCCTCCCTCCTCTTTCGGTCTCTGCAGTGTTTGCAGTTGCGGCATCACAATCATTTTGAGGAGGTTCACTCTGCCCACCACCAATAAATGTAACTTATTCCACGCTGTGATTTTAGTGCGCAGTTGTGGCACCCTAGGGGTCTGGTTGCCACAGTGGCATTGCCTCCCTCACAAGAGGTGATGCCATGCCTGGGAGCAAGCAGGGGTCCCCTAATCAGGTTTTACTAAGCATGCAACACTTTCCTGGCTCCAGACCAGCAAGGGGAGTTCCTCCCCTTGGCAACTGGGATCTGGAGGCGGGGTTAGTTAGACTTAGTGTGAGGAGGTGAGGAGTTGAAGTCAGGACGTCGAGGAGAGAGGAGCTGGGGACTGGAGCTGCGCGGCAGCTCACCCCAGAAGAACCAGCACAGAAGAACTGGACACGGGAGTCCGAGGCTGTGGGGCACCGAAGGCCCAGCAGTAGAAACCGGAGGGCAGGAGACTGCAGGTCTCCTGGCCCCATCAGACGCCCGGAGGCTCAGCAGCACCACAGGGTCCAGCACAGCCACGTGGGAGCGACGCACCAGCAAGGCCCGAGCTGCCTGTCATACGGGTGAGCACAGAAACGTTGCACTCAGGGACGAGGGCCACCGCACAGCTACAAGCAGCAGGGCCAAAGAGTTTAGTGGAAAGGGAAGGCCTCCAACTTCACCTGGCAAGGAGGATTCTTTACTTGCTTCCAGGCTGCCAGGACTTCCACTTCTAGCCAGTACCCTAGTCCCGGCTCGTCTAATCACCACCAGTAAAGATAAGAGGAAACCGCCATTAAGTTGTGGACTGATTATTGCTGCGCCATCAACCCCTGCACTACAACACCCAGCATAACCCATAACATCTACACTGCCCTGGAGCTAAGCTCTACCTGTGGAGAGCCACACCATCCCTGCTGCAGTAACATCAGCTCCAGAGGACCTGCTCCGCAGCAGCGGCTCCCTTAGCCGCATACCACAGGTGGCGTTACAAACTTTATACAATCACTATAAATCCCCTATCAATAACCCCTTTTTATTGACCGCCCTGGGTCACGGACCGGGTCACCGCCACTGTGACATCCCCCAGCATCTACTGGCCCGGCATCGGGTACCCCACGGCCCAGGGGGCGCGTCATAGTCTTTGTAATAAAGAGCATATATTAAGCTCCTCAAATGTCGTCAATGGAAGAGCTATATGAATCCCTAAGTACTTAAATTGTTGAAATACCTTTAATTTGGTGAATAGTCCCACCTCCCCGGTACAGTCACCCTTTCCATCTATCGGCAGAACACATGACTTATCCCAGTTAATGAGTAGTCCCGATATCTGTCCAAATCCCTCAATTAGTGTCACTACATTTCTCAAGGCTTCCCCAGGATTTTCCAAAAATAGTAGAATATCGTCAGCATATAAAGCTATTTTCTGCTCTGTTTTCCCATATACAAACCCCTTCACCTCCTGTGATCTTCTTATTTTGGCAGCTAATGGCTCCAAGCTAGGGCAAATAGCAGCGGGGACAACGGACACCCCTGTCTCGTACCTCTAAACAGAGGGAAGCTTTCCGACAGTTTGTTATTCACTTTAATTCTGGCTGTTAGAGAGGAGTACAGCAATTTTACCCATGAGGTAAACACTGGCCTGAACCCAAAGCGACTCAGCACCGACAATACACAGGTAGCTCCATTCCACACTGTCAAAGGCTTTATGTGTATCCAGAGATACCACCACTCTCTTACCCGCATTTTCAGCTGGAATTTGCATGTTTAAGTACAGCCTCCTTAAATTGACAGCAGTGAATTTATTTGGCATGAAGCCAGATAGGTCCGAGTGGACTACCTTGTCCATTACCTGTATTAGTCTGTTCGCTAGAGCCTTGGCCATTTTTTGATATCTGCTGTCAAAAGTTATATTGGTCTATATAACTCTGGCAGCTGTGGATCTTTTTCAGCTTTGGGAATGACCACAACAATGGCCTCCCTCATAGATGTGGGTAACACTCCCCTCTCCAACGCTTCATCAAATACCCCTAACAATTTAGTTATTATTTCCTCATTGAGGTTTTTGTATACTTCAGCTGGGATGCCATCTGCCCCCATTGCCCTGTCCCCCGCCATGGATGCCAAAGCCTCTCCCAATTCCTCTGCTGAAAGCCGTTCATCTAGCTGTTCACTGTCTTCGTAGCTTAAATTAGGTAGGTGAGCCTCCCCTAGGAACGCATCAATCTCCCCTTCCACCTGCTGCGACTGCGAGGAGTATAACTTTCTGTAAAATCCCCTAAAGACTTCCAAACTTTGCTCCCCATGTGTCACTACACTGCCATTCTCTTGTTTTAATGTATATACATGTGCCGAGTCCCGCTACGCAGAAGCCACCACTGAGAGCAGATGTCCTACTTTTTTACTCTCCGCATAGAAAGCTTCTGAATGAAATGCCCTAAACCTTTCTGCCTTGTGTAAATGTAGTTTATTTACCTCTTCCTGAGCAGCCTTCATGCGGTTTTGCGTGTCCTGTGAATTCTGGTTACTCAGCGCTCCCTCTGCTGCCCTCAGTTCTTCCATTACCACTATATCCTTGTTTCTGGTTGTAGTCTTATGCCTTGATATGTCTCTGAACAAAATCCCCCTTAAATATGCCTTCATAGTGTCCCAAACAATGTGTTACTCTGCACTACCCAAGTTAAGCCTAAAAAATTCAGCACCCTCATCACCAATCTTCCCCATGTCTAGGAGTTGCAGCCAAAAAGGATGGATCTTCTATCCCAACCCCGATTTACTCCCCTGGTCCTCAATTTGTAGTAGCACCACTAGCGGACTGTGGTCCGACACCACTCTTGGTAAATTCTCCACCTCCTGTACCAAATTATCCATCCATTAATTTCCCAGGGCTACGTCTATACGGGACAAAGAGCCATATGTGGCCGAATAGCAGGAGTAGCAGTACTTATCCACATTTCGTACCCGCCATAGATCTGTCAAGGCTACTTCCTTTAAATAGTTACCAAACGCTGTCTCATTCCCCTCACTCCTTCCCTTATATCTTCCCTTATCCCAGTGGTCATTGACAATATTGTTTACATCACCCACTATAAGCATAGGAACCCCTACCCATCTACCCAATATTTCTAGAATTTCCTGCATCTTTTTCCAAGAGTATGGTGGAGGGATATATACAGACACAATGCATAATAGTCTATTGAAAATCTTACACACTACAAATACATATAGAATCATAGAATCATAGAATCATAGAATGGTAGAGTTGGAAGGGACCTCCTGGGTCATCTGGTCCAACCCCCTGCTCAAAGCAGGATTCACTAGATCATCTCAGACAGATGTCTGTCCAGCCTCTGTTTGAAGACGTCCATTGAAGGGGAACTCACCACCTCTCGTGGCAGCCTGTTCCACTCATTAATCACCCTAACTGTCAAAAAGTTTTTTCTAATATCTAATCTGTGTCTCCTCCCATTTAGTTTCATCCCATTGCTTCTAGTCTTTCCTTGTGCAAATGAGAATAAAGATGATCCTTCTACAATGTGACAGCCCTTGACATATTTGTAGACAGCTATTAAGTCTCCTCTCAGTCTTCTTTTTTGCAAGCTAAACATTCCCAAATCCTGCAACCGTTCCTCATAGGACATGGTTTGCAGACCAGTCACCATTCTGGTCGCTCTTCTCTGAACTTGCTCCAGTTTGTCGATGTCTTTTTTAAAATGTGGTGCCCAAAACTGTACACAGTATTCCAGATGAGGTCTGACCAAAGAGGAGTAAAGACCGATAATGACTTCACGTGATCTAGACTGTATGCTTCTGTTAATACATCCCAGAATTGTATTTGCCTTTTTTGCTGCTGCATCACACTGTTGACTCATGTTCAGTCTATGATCTATTAGTATACCTAAGTCTTTTTCACATGTACTGTTGCTTAGCTCTATTCCTCCCATTCTGTATATGCTTTTTTCATTTTTATTGCCCAGATGTAGTACTTTGCATTTTTCCCGGTTAAAAAACATTCTGTTGGTTGCTGCCCACTGCTCCAGTTTATTTAGGTCTTTTTGAATCCTCTCTCTCTCTTCTCTAGTATTAGCTATCCCTCCTAGCTTTGTGTCATCAGCAAATTTAATCAGTTTACCCTCAATTCCTTCATCTAAATCATTGATAAAGATGTTGAACAATACAGGTCCCAGGACGGAGCCCTGTGGTACCCCACTTGAGACATTCATCCAGCTGGATGTGAAGCCATTTACAACCACCCTTTGAGTCCGATCACTAAGCCAGTTATGAATCCACCTAACAGTTGCCTGGTCCATTGCATACTTGGTCATTTTTTCAATAAGGATGATGTGAGATACTTTGTCAAATGCTTTGCTGAAGTCAAGATATACTATATCTACAGCATTTCCCTGATCCACCCAGTCAGTGATTCTGTCATAGAAGGAAATTAAGTTAGTCTGACATGACTTGTTAGTTACAAACCCATGCTGACTCTGGTTAATCACTTCATTCTTATCCATGTGCTTACATACATGTTGTTTAATAATTTGTTCAAAGATCTTTCCTGGTATAGAAGTCAGACTCACCGGCCTATAGTTCCCTGGGTCCACCTTCTTCCCCTTTTTGAAGATAGGAACAACATTTGCTCTTCTCCAGTCTTCTGGGACTTCTCCTGTTCTCCAAGAATTTTCAAAGATTATGGAGAGTGGTTCTAAAATTTCTTCTACAATCTCCTTCAGTACTCTGGGGTGTAATTCATCTGGACCTGGAGACTTGAACTCATTTATGTTAGCTAAATATTCCCTCACAATCTTTCTGTTTACTGATAACTTGGATTCCTCTATTCCTTTAAAAGGACAGTGAAGATCAGTTGATGTTACATTTTCTTTCTGAGAGAAAACAGATGCAAAATAGTAATTAAAAAGTTCGGCCTTCTCAACATCCTCTCTTACCATTTCTCCATTTTCATCCTGTAAAAATCCTATAGCATCTTTGACTTTTCTTTTACTTTTGACATACCCCCAAAATCCTTTTTTATTGCTTTTGACATCTCTTGTAAGCCTTAATTCATTGTCAGCTTTAGCTAACCTGATACGTGCCCTACAGGATCTGCAGACTGCATTATAATCTTCTTTAGATATGCCTCCCTCTTTCCATTTAATAAACATTTCTTTCTTTGACCATCTTTGTCTATCGACACCTCTACCTCTACAAACGGCGTGCTTGAGTGTACCAGTATTGACACCCCTCTAGTGTAGGCTGAGAATGTCGAGTGATACGCCTTCCTCACCCATCTCTTCTGTAGCACAGCTATATTTTCACTAACCAGGTGTGTTTACTGATGGCATATCACCAAGAGCCTCTGTTGCATAATATATTGCAGTATTGCTGTTCGTCTCGTGTTGAGATAGATAGGCCTCTAACATTCCAGCTCAAAATTTTAACCCTTCCTCCCATCATAGTCAGTGATATCAGTATTTCTTCTTTCCCCCACATTGGTCTCCATCCCCCCCAGTACCCTCCCTTCTCTAACACCTACCACCCCCCGATTCCCCATTTTAAAACTCAACTTAAACTACCCCTCGAACTTCCCCAACCCTTTCCCCACAGGTACTTTATCAACCTTTTTTTTAATACCTATACTGCACTCTCTATACGAGAAAGGAGAACACCTTTCCACAACCTAGCAATTATTAGGGTCTGAGATTTCGGACACTTTACTACTCTTCAAGTTAACTCTCTACCTCTTCGTCTCTTCCGCCCACCGATGACAGAATAAAATGCCTGTTGCGCCGCCGAACACAACCATTATAAACATTTTCATCCCGCAGTACCAAAGAACAATTATCCTATAACCATTCAAATTTTACAATCTTAATAACAATTAACCCTTGAACAACCAGAGCCTTCTTCAGCGGGCCCCATCTGCTTTGATAAGTTTGCCATTCTGATCCAGCCAAATTGTCGCCTTCTCAGGGGTGTGGCTGGATATAGCATTGAGTAAGCCAAACCCAGTCCCAGTAGTCTCCTTTTGACCTCTCCGAATTTCATTCTGAGCTTTTGAACTGCCGCGGAATATTCCGGGTATATAGATATCCGGTTGTCATCAATAGTTAAGTCTACCATGTCTCTGGTTCTCCTAAGTAGGAGATCGCGGTCCCGGTAGTTTAGGATTTTTGCCAGGATAGATCTCGGGCCGACGCTTGGGGTAAGGGTCTTGATGGTACTCGATGAGCCCTCTCCACTGCGAACAATTTTGTAAGGCTGTCTCCTCCCACTATGGTTTTCAGCCATGATTCGATATAATCTATGGGGTTGTTCCCTTCTACCTTTTCAGGCACTCCAATTATTCTTAGATTGTTCCTACGGGAATGGTTTTCAAGATCGTCTGTTTTCAATTCCAGCTTCGAAATACCCTGGACATATTTTTTCTCCCTTTTTAACAGTTCAGCAATCTGATCTTCAGCACTGCCTACACGCTCCTCCACCACCTCCATCCTCTCCTCAGCTTTCTGCCTGACAGTACGGAAATTAGCCATTTCACCCTTTAAGCCATCAACCTGCAGAGTCAGGGCTGTGAGTGCAGATTTGCAAAATGTCACTACTGAGAATACATCCTTCAGTGTTGGTTCATTCACAGCTGCTACACATGAGTCTACAGGCTGTTCACTGTGTGCAGGGGCTTGTGAGGTTGCTGCAGGGGGGGTGAGTCACACTTATCCTGTGAATTATCAGCATGCATGGGGATCTGCTGAGTAATGGGGCTGTACTGTGCCTGGGACTGCTTTCTGTTCAACTTCCCTGTGTCCTCTACACCTCCAGCCTCCTCACCTCCAGCTCCCTGCTGCTGCCTCTCTGCTCTCTCCACTCTGGCAAACTTCTCCAGCCTGGAGATCACCTCCATCTTCCTCCTGTATGCAGCACTTGCCTTGGCTGCATCCTCCTCTGCTGATCCAGCTCCATCTTGGGTCCGGTTACTCCCCTCTGTCGCCAGCTCTTTCTGCCTCCTGCGAGTCATCTGGATCTCGGATGTAGCCTCCGGTGGGTTCCTCACGCTCACCGCAATCTCGGGCACCATCTCAGGCGTTCGGCGGCGCCTCCATTCAGCCCTGTATTCGGTATATGCAGCGGGAGAGCTCCAACACACGTCCTCTTACATGCCCTGCTAGGCCACGCCCCCTGTGCTTTGTGTTTTTAATATAGCCAGGGATGTTTTTAATTAACGGCTGCAATGTGCTATCAAGCCATGCACTTAAATTCTCATTTAAGACTCCTATACCTGCTACAATCGCATGGTGGATGCAAAGACTTTTTGATGTAATTTGGGCAGTGAATGAAATATTGCAATTTTTGGAAAATGCGGAATCATAAGTTCTTTTTCATATTAAAAATGCCTTTACTAAAACCAAGATTCATCAATTCAATCCAACACCATTTGTATATATTTATAGGATTATAATCTATTTTAGAATATATAACAGTACCATTCAATAATTGTTCAATAATTGATTCTAATCCAATTTTAGCCCTCGTTTCTGCTGTGGGTCATATTTCCCCCCAGGAACCTCCAGGAGAAACAATATGGCTGTCATGTTACCAAACATTCTTCAAGCATTCTGTGCATATCACACATGAATATGATATAATTTAGGGAAATTTTGCATTTCTGTGGGTTGTCAGCTATCAAAACTTGTGCAATTTTATCCACAGATTTTAATATGTTTCCAATCATGGATTTATCTATGGATTTTGTAAAACTAGAATTATAACATAAAATAATTAAAATCTTGTTTTACTTTGTCCTATTTATGCAGTACAGACATAGCAGCTGCACAAGATGAAAGCATTGATGACAATGCATTCCACACTTATGTGTCTTTGGAAGCATATAGGGACCAAATGGTTATCCAATATTGACAGCTACCTGATAATTACTCTGTATACGCATTCCATGCCTGCTCTTCATCAGATAACGTGCTTCAATTACCTGCTCATAACGGAGTGTGTAGACAGTGACCCAATGCGCCCAGCCTTTGATCTGTATAATTTATAACCCCACTTATGACATTAATATCTTGTTTTTGTAGTGTTTTTTTTTGTAGGTTTTACTATTTGGACTACATCGGCTTGTAATCCATTTCCCTTCCCTACTGTCAGAAGAGGATCATCCAATATGATAGATCATCCCTGGTGCAACTGGAGGCTGATATTTTTAAAATGGGAAATGACCAATGTCCATGGACCGTCCCAATCTGCTGCTGTTAGTTTTATCTTAGCTGATTATGTAAAATAGGGGTGACACCCATCTCATTTTTTTTTAAATTACGTATTTAAAATTTAAAATTAAGGATTCTACCACATTGGTGTCTTTATTTTTATTTTTTTAATACAGGTACTTCATTTAATTTATCCATTTTAGAAAACTAAATAAAAAGAAAGATTTGGGCTTCTCCTTTCAGTCAAGGTAAAACTGACAGCAGCAGATTGATACTACCAGGATGGGAAGGTCCATGGATACTGGTCCTTTTTCACAACAAAAATAACACCATATGTCTATCCCAGATACGGACAAACACATTGGATGGTCCTCTTCTGATGGTAACCTGCTTCTTTCCAGTCTCAATGATGTATTGAATAGTTAGGTAAAAATAGAAGGGGATGTTATCAGCCTTGGAGTAACAAAAACAACTCTGATTGATATCAAGCCCCAGAAACAGTAAAGGAGTGGTGCCTGTTACACACCTCCATTGCTAACTGCCATTAACATACACTCCCCAACACCATCCCTATTTGATCCTATTTTTAAAGCAGTTGTCTACCTCTGGGGATCATTTTTTTTCTCAAATGCATGTGTAGCACCCTGAGGATTCGGCTGCTACAGGGGTATTGCACCTCAATCCAGAGGTGTGATATTCCACTCCCGGGTAAGGATGGAGTGTGGAACTGAGCTCGGTAGGCTGCATGCACTACACACATCCCATTTCCGAGGAGCAGACCGACGGTACTCCCACTTAGAAATGTGCAGGTACGACCGGGTCTGTTCCTGGCTGGAGTGGGAGGGGGGTGGTACATCCCAAGTAGTGTAGGGGCAGATAGGGGGAGCAGCCTGGGTAAAGTTAGGAGCTCATTGGGTGCTGGTCACCTGAGCTCACACATAGAGGGTGTATATAAGGTGGGCACCAACTAAGAACAGGGTCAGATGCAGAGAACAAGTCAGGAGCAGAGGAGAAGGAAAGACCCAGAGTGAGAGAGGAGAGAGAGAGACCCAGAGGCACAGAAGAACAGGACTCTAAGATCCCAAATTAAAACCCCGGGTGAAGAGTCGGCATCAGGGTACCGGAACCCAAGCTGGTGGGGGTAAAAAAATTCCCCAGCCAGAGACCGGAGACCGTGGGCAGCGTTTGCCACGGTCACCCACTACATCCACCCCGAAGGCACACCACATGAAGGGTCAGGGAACCCAAGGCCAAGGGTGTCCCAACAGAAGGCCCGAGGGAGCTGGACCTAGGTGGATCACTGGTGGGGACGGCCAGAGAACGGGACAGAAGGAGAGCTCAGGGCCACGCTCCGGACTTGTTTGGGGGTTGGCTGGATCCAGGACCTGGTGGACGCAGCACGGCTCGGGTGGTCACTCGGAGCTGGAGTGACCAGTACAACATCTGCAGTAAGTAAACACCCTTAACTGCATAACCCGACTCTGTCTTCACTGCCGTCTGCACTGCACCACCACAACCCCCATCCTCTGCACCTGTCCCCCCCTGAGGCTATACCCCTCCCGTTGGGGGTTATCATCACAAGCTGCACCTGCATCATCAGCCTCAGCGGACCCTGCTGCAGCGGCGGCCACAGTGACCGCATCACAACGGGTGGCGTAGTCGACACAAAAGAACTCTTAATAACATCTGTAGGACTGCCACATAACACTGAGCTTGACGCCCTGGGCACGGGGCCGGGTCACAGCCGCTCGGAGACTACAACCCCCCATCTGATCCGGTGCCGGGTATTCCCCTCAAAAAGGAATATGTCCCAGGGGGCGCGTCAACTTTGGCGTAGTCGGCAGGATTACGTGCCCGCAACACCCGGGTACTGCGTGCCTGAAGAAAAGTGCAAGTTTACCTCAGAAAGAAGTCTCCCGCCGGTTCCGGAGGGTCCACACCATCGGACCCCATCACAGGTCGTGTCCCGCCGATTGTCCGCCATTTCCAGCTTGTTCCCGCCATCTGCAGAGTTTCCCGCCACTGGGCGACGCTTCCCGCCAAATCCGAAGATTTCCCGCCTTGGAAGAGCAGCGGACGCCATTATGGGCGTGCCAAAGGAGGGCAAGAGGCCGCCTCCCATCGTGGGCCGGGACAGAAAATGGCGCCAAAAGTGGAAACCGCCCCCACCAACAGAGACTGTGATGCTGGAGGTGTCTGTCAGCGTGAAAGAACTACCCCTGGAACTGACAGTCACCGAGTTGCCCCGGGACCGCCCTCGAAGTGGGAGGAGACGAAAGGAGAGAGAAAAGATGGGTGTCGCTTGGAGCAGTCTGGAGAGAGCGCACCCGGAGGCAAGAAGCCTGGAGAAGAGTATCGGAGGAGCTTACCCGGAGATGGCGAGAAAGCAGAGCAGCACCGGCCCGTTGGCCAGGAGCCTGCTAGAAACAGAGGAGGGAGAGCAGAGCAGCACCGGCCCGCTGGCCAGGAGCCTGCTGGAGACAACTGTAGGAGAGCAGAGCAGCACCGACCCGTTGGTCAGGAGCCTGCTGGAAACAACGACCCCACTAGGCCTAGTGGAGGTCCTAGCACAGCTCCCCCGAGACCGGGAGTGTGCGCAGACTGCTCTGGAGGGCCTCGCACGGAGGATGGCCCGGGTGCAGCGAGAGACGTTGGCGCAGTGGAGCCGAGAGATGGCCCAGCAGACCGAGACCCGTCAGCGGAGCACGCCACCCGAGACGAGGAGACAGACCGCCTCTGAGGATGGCGCAGGAGGACTGAAGGCCGGAGACGGCGCCGAGAAGGGAGCCGAACGAGTGGAGGCAGGTAAAGGGGACGTCTATACCCCAAACCGGGAAACCGTGTACCTGCCCCAGCTCCCCGTCGCAGAGCCCGAAGTCTATCCTGCCGTGCCCGTCGCTGCAACGTCACCGCCGCAGACTAGGCCTCAAACGGGAGCCGCGACCCCTGTGACGTCACACGCCTCGACCCCGAGCGTGACCAAGCAGGAAGTACCACCAGCCTGGTCGCAAGGCCTAGTACCCCCGGGCGCCGCAATACCAACAGCGCCCCCTACCTCCGCGGAGCCCCCGGCCTGGTCGCAGGGCCAAGTAGCCCAGGGTGCCGCCGTCCTTACGGTGCCCTTCACCTTCCAGATACCCCAGGCCTGGCCGCAAGGCCCGGGCAACCCGGGCGCCACCACCACCGCGCCCATAAAACCAAGAGTGCCGCATCTGGGAGAAAATCTATTTGCCCAGCATACGTGCCCGAACGGGTCTGAAGCTAAAGTGAATCACAAAGAAAGAGCAGGAGGACGTCGTCGTTAAGTACAGCAGAGTACAAGCTGTATATAGTTGCCCGTCGGGGCACAGTGAACTGTTGCTAATATAGTCCCCGTTGGGACCAGCAAGTGTGAACTGTTTACCCGTTTATCCCTTAAATCCCACTGACCGAGGACTGAGAGCGGTCATTCCTCCCTAATACTTGGCCGAGGACTGAGAGCGGCCATATCCCTTGTATATAGTTGCGCGTCCTAAAGCGCTCCCTACTGGTTTTACGGGAAAACCATTTTTCAAGAAAAGACTGTCGCACTTTACCCGGTCACAAGTTGCACAGTGACCGGAGGAGGAGCCTGAGACGACGAGAAAGTTTTATCTGCTAAGATATGTTATTTATATAATGTTTTATATGTTTTATATGTTTATAAAAATTTGTATGTTTTGGTGTTGTTTTTGTCTTACAGCCCGAGGACGTGCTGTGATTTACCAGGGGGGAATGTAGCACCCTGAGGATTCGGCTGCTACAGGGGTATTGCACCTCAATCCAGAGGTGTGATATTCCACTCCCGGGTAAGGATGGAGTGTGGAACTGAGCTCGGTAGGCTGCATGCACTACACACATCCCATTTCCGAGGAGCAGACCGACGGTACTCCCACTTAGAAATGTGCAGGTACGACCGAGTCTGTTCCTGGCTGGAGTGGGAGGGGGTGGTACATCCCAAGTAGTGTAGGGGCAGATAGGGGGAGCAGCCTGGGTAAAGTTAGGAGCTCATTGGGTGCTGGTCACCTGAGCTCACACATAGAGGGTGTATATAAGGTGGGCACCAACTAAGAACAGGGTCAGATGCAGAGAACAAGTCAGGAGCAGAGGAGAAGGAAAGACCCAGAGTGAGAGAGGAGAGAGAGAGACCCAGAGGCACAGAAGAACAGGACTCTAAGATCCCAAATTAAAACCCTGGGTGAAGAGTCGGCATCAGGGTACCGGAACCCAAGCTGGTGGGGGTAAAAACATTCCCCAGCCAGAGACCGGAGACCGTGGGCAGCGTTTGCCACGGTCACCCACTACATCCACCCCGAAGGCACACCACATGAAGGGTCAGGGAACCCAAGGCCAAGGGTGTCCCAACAGAAGGCCCGAGGGAGCTGGACCTAGGTGGATCACTGGTGGGGACGGCCAGAGAACGGGACAGAAGGAGAGCTCAGGGCCACGCTCCGGACTTGTTTGGGGGTTGGCTGGATCCAGGACCTGGTGGACGCAGCACGGCTCGGGTGGTCACTCGGAGCTGGAGTGACCAGTACAACATCTGCAGTAAGTAAACACCCTTAACTGCATAACCCGACTCTGTCTTCACTGCCGTCTGCACTGCACCACCACAACCCCCATCCTCTGCACCTGTCCCCCCCTGAGGCTATACCCCTCCCGTTGGGGGTTATCATCACAAGCTGCACCTGCATCATCAGCCTCAGCGGACCCTGCTGCAGCGGCGGCCACAGTGACCGCATCACAACGGGTGGCGTAGTCGACACAAAAGAACTCTTAATAACATCTGTAGGACTGCCACATAACACTGAGCTTGACGCCCTGGGCACGGGGCCGGGTCACAGCCGCTCGGAGACTACAACCCCCCATCTGATCCGGTGCCGGGTATTCCCCTCAAAAAGGAATATGTCCCAGGGGGCGCGTCACATGTATTTAGGTGTAAAAAAAAATTTTGCAATTGTTTTTCATTAAAAAAAATTGCACTGTTTGCCTTCGGTAGCTTCTGTGTTGTATTGACTATTGCTGGTTGCAAAATGAGTTGACTGATAATCTGATGGAGAATTGGTAACTTTTTTTCTGAGCTAATTTATGATCACAAACCACATTAAAGTTAAATGTGCAGGGAAACAAATAGCCTGTAAATGCCAACCATTCCAAATTATTTCTTAAAACCCAATAGCAAAACACACATTCATCTAAATAAAAAAATAAAATAAAAAAAATCCCAAAAGTGGATGACCTCTTTAAGGAAATGAATCCTGTGTAGGTACAATTTAGTCCATGGAATCTTATTTAGTCCTTAGGGAAATTTGGCAAAATGCAAAAACAACACCAAGAACATGACAGTAAGAAGAATGAAATAAACCTTTTAAAGTACGGCACCTTCATAAAGCTTTATTCTAAAGTACAAGATGCTGTCTTCCTCATTTCTGTTACAGAGTTTGTCTTGTCTTGTATTCTTTCTATATAATTGCATGGAGACCCCAAAATAATTTTCTCTGGTGGGCCCAAGGTACCTCAGTCCAATGCTGTTTGAAACTATGCAAAAATTGAAAGGCTACTAATGAGGACTCTTCATTTTCATCATAATACAAAGATATAATTTTTTCCTTTTAAAGATATACAAATAGATAGAAAGAAGCATGTTACATGCTATGGTTATTTATGTGACAAGTTGAGGTCATTTTAGATTCAGTATATATATGTAATGTTTGGGAAGGACTTCACAACCAATGCAGTATATATACGTTATGGCGATTGCCTGCACACAAGGGACTGTGCACGGGCAATCGTCGCTGGGTGTCAGCTGATTCTGACAGCTGACACCCGGCACTCAGTGCCAGGAGCGGTGCCTGACGACATTCAGGTTACCACAGCTATCAAACTTACTAGATCATGCTTAGAGCATGATGTAGCAAGTTTGTCTGTCAGTGCAGCACTGACAATTTATAAGGCATAGGAATGCTCCTGCATTCCTATGCTTTATAGGCAATCAGGTTGAAAAAAGTGAAAGTCCCATAAAGGGACAAAGTAAAAAAGTAAACAAAAAAAGTACACATATTTAGTATTACCGCATCCAGAACGACCCGACCTATAAAACTGTCCCACTAGTTAACCCCTTCAGTAAACACCGTAAAAAAAAAAAAAGCAAGGCAAAAAATTATGCTTTATCATCATACTGCCAAACAAAAAGTGGAATAAAACGCGATCAAAAAGATGAATGTAAATAAATATGGTATGTCTGAAAATGTCATCTTGTCCTGCAAAAAACAAGCCACCATACAGCTCCATCAGCGAAAAAATAAAAAAGTTATAGCTCTCAGAATAAAGCGATGCAAAAATAATTATTTTTTTCTATAAAGTAGTTCTTATTGCGTAAAAGCCCCAAAACATAAAAAACTATATAAATGTGGTATCACTGTAATCGCACTGACTCGAAGAATAAAGCTGCCTTATCAATTTTACCACATGTGGAACGGCATAAAAAAAAAAAAAAACATTTAGTAAATTGCTGGTTTTTGTTCATTTTGCCTCCCAAAAATCGGAATTGAAAGGGATCAAAAAATCTCATGTGCCCAAAACTGATACCAATAAAAATGTCAACCCATCCCATAAAAAGCAAGCCCTAATATGAATTTGTCGGTCAATATATGGAAAAATTAAAGCTCTCAAAATATGGCCATGCAAAAACTAGTTTTGCAATAAAAAGTGTCTTTTAATGTGTGACAGCAGCCAAACATAAAAATCCGATATGAATCTGTAATCGTACGGTCGCGAAGAATAAAGTCGCCTAATCACTTATACCGTAAGAGGAACAGCGTAAAAAATAAATAAAACCAATTCTTCACCTGCTGTTCATTTTTAATTTTGCCTCCCAAAGATTGCAGTAAGGCTCGTCCCACATTTATCCCATTTATCCTGCGTTCTGCTCTGAGCGCTTACACCGGGGTTTCCGTGTGAATCTCTGAAATATGTGATTCAGACAGAACCTCTACTGGAAGCTTCCCTGTTTTGAGACAGATGGAGGCACTGTGGACGTTGCCTGACCTGTGATCCGGCGGTGTCCGTCTTTTTAGGCGTGCATAAAATCAATGTCAGCTACAGTTTTGTGCACTTCTAAAAAGAAGAACATCACTGAACAGTGGCCAGATAGAGTCCAGAGTAACTCTGCTGCTTCATTATTTTGAATGGATCCCTCGAGGGTTTCATCTGAATCACATCACTTGGAGATTTAGATGGAAACCGCAATATAAGTGCTCAGCATAGAGCGCAGGATAAATGTGATCCAGATTGATATGTAAAACGTTCTTAACAAAAGCTTCAAATCAATCCATAGAAAAAGCAAGTCTCCACTCAGGTCCGTCATCTGTTAACGGAAATATGGGGGGCTTCCACGTTATGCGTAGCACAAAGGCTATGGAAAAGCTAAATGGCTCCTTGCCCTCCAACACTAATTCAGCAAAGTCTCTGTTCCCAAATTCAAATGCCCCCTGTTAGGAGGGCGGCTGCAGACAACTTTATTTAAAAGGAACGCAACCGACCCCGGGGTCCGCGATGCAGCCAGGTGGGCTGCTGCCGAACACTTTCCGGGTGAAAAGGTACGCAACCAACTTAAACGATAAGCCCTTCCGTGTTACTGCACACAGGAATGAGTATAGCGGTTCGCACTGTCTCCGTTAGCAGCACGGGAGATGAGCGACCTGAAAACTATCTGTAGCCCTGTTACTGCACAGGGACTACTCTGGCGGCGCTAGGATGCGTGTGTGACTACGTGACGGGTACACGTGCCTCCGGCCGGCGTGCCACCGGACTGAAGGGTACTACTCCACGTGGCTGACAGGCGATAGCCATGGACAGGGCGTCTGCAGGCTGCTCGAGGTGTTAGGCGACCCCTTTGGCTGAGCCAGGCTGCAAGACGTAGCTACCTGCCTAAGCAAATCTAAGCCTGCCTGAGTGACCTGTGCTAATCAGCCGAGCGAACTCTGGCATCGGCAGGTCACGGAGAGAGCAGCTAGGGAGCACGTGGAATATACTCGTCCACACAACAGCAACACTTGCTAAAATGATCTGAGCGTGCGGCCATGTTTGTGGGCGGGCCTTTTAAAGATTAAGCCCTGCCCCACTGTCGCACCATTGGTGACATCACCTGTGACCAATCAGGCGGTGCCAGATCACCGGATCAGCTGGTTCCCGAACCACCAATCACGGTCCGCCATGTCACGGGCATGCTCAGTGTGATGCATCTTGGACTTAGGCTGCCGGAGCCCTGACTCCCTCCGCAACCTATACTTCATAGTGCTAGGAACAAACACCCATGATACAACTTGCACATCTCGTGCATTGGCTAGGTGTTGGGACCGATGGCGATGCTGTGCAGCATCAGCGCTGGCTGAACCAGAATGGGAGACAGCAGAATCCGCTGATGACTCAGAACCCATTCCTGATCCTGCTAGCGCCCGGCGCCTAACACCCCCTCCCTTTTGAGCTCCAATGTGCTTAAACAGCAGTTAGTGTCCATATGTTTGGCATTGCAGTAGCAATGAGAGCCCCCCTAATTTATTGGTTTCAAGAAGCACGAGATGGGCACAACGTACTGGTCAGCACAACAGCAGTTTGCAATTTTCACTCAGCAACATCCACTGCTGCTTGTTTCTGGAAAAGACCCATGGTGTCAAAATTGTCACTACACCTGTAGATAAATTCCCAAAGGGGTATAATTTCCAAAGTGGGGTCACTTGAGGGGGGGATTCTGCTCTCCTTAGGGGCACTGTATATGGAATCTGCATACTATTCAAGGAAAATCTGCTTTCCAGGAGACAAATAGCGCTCCGTCCCTCCCGAGTCTTGCTATGTGGCTAAGCAGTGCTATACAGCCACATATGGGGTATTTCTACATTCAGCAGAAATTGTGGGACAAATTATAGTGCCATTTTTACCCATTTCCCAGTGTAAAAATGTAAAATCTGGGGCTAAAACAAAACTTTGGTGGTAAAAATGTAATTTTTTTTCTTCACTGCCCAATGGTATAACATTTTATAACATTTTATGACCCACCTGTGGTGTCAATATGATCACTGCACCACTAGATGATGAATTCATTGAGAGGTGTAATTTGTAAAATGGGGTCTCTTATAGGGAGGTTCTGCTCTTATGGCACCTCAAGGGTTCTGCCAATGTGACATGGCACCCTCAAACCATTCCAGCAAAATCTGAACTCCAATATGGTGCTTCTTCCCTTCTGAGCTTTGCACTGGGCCTCGAAAGTAGTTTTTGACAACATATGGAGTATTAGTGTACACAGGAAAAATTGCAAAACAAATTTTGGGGTCCATGTTCTCCTGCTATTCTTATGAAAATGAAAAAGTTTGAGGCTAAACAACATTTTTGTGGGAAAAATATATTTTTTCCATTTTTACAGATTCACGTTATAAAGTTCTATGAAGCACCTGTGGGTTCAAGATGCTCACCACACATCTAAATAAATTCCTTGAGGAGTCTAGTTTCCAAAATGGGGTCACTTTTAGAGGTTTTCCTCTGTTTAGGCACATCAGGGGCTCTCTAAACGTGACATGACACCCAAAGGCCATTCCATCAATATCTGCATTCAAAACAGCACTCCTTCCTTTCTGATCCCTGCCGTGCGCCCAAACAATAGCTTTTCCCCACATATGGATTATCTGCATGCTCAGGAGAAATTGCACAACAGTTTTTTGGGCCTATTTTCTCCTACCTTTACCAATGTGAAAATAAAAAATTTGGGGCTAAAAGAACATTTTTGTGAGGAAAAATGTGATTTTTTTTATTTTAATGGCTCTACGTTATAAATTTCTGTGGAACACCTGGGGATTCAAGGTGTTCACCACACATCTAGATATGTTCCCTGAGGGGTCTAGTTTCCAAAATGGTATCACTTGTGGGGGGTTTTCACTGTTTAGGCACATCAGGGGCTCTCCAAACGTGACATGGCGTCCACTAATTATTCCAGCAAAGTTTGCATTCAAAAAGTGAAATGGCGCTCCTTCCTTTCCAAGCCCTGCTGTGCTACCAAACAGTAGTTTTGCTTCACATATTGGGTATCGGCGTGCTCAGGAGAAATTGCTCATGAAATTCTGGTATCTATTTTCTCCTGTTACCCTTGTGAAAATTGAAAAATTTGGGTCTAAAGTAAAGTTTTTGTGAAGAAAAGTTAAATGTTAATTTTTTCCTTCCACATTCCATTAATTTCTGTGAAGCACCTGAAGGGTTAATAAACTTCTTGAATTTGATTTTAAACACCTTAAGGGGTGTAGTTTTTAGAATGGTGTCACTTTTGGGTGTTTTCTTTCATCAATTGTGATGTGGTCCCTAAGAAATGCTTTTGTAAATTTGGTTGAAAAAATGAGAAATCGCTGGTCAACTTCTAACCCATATAACTTCCTAACAAAAAAAATGATGTTTCAAAAATTGTACTGATGTAAATATGTGATAAATGTTATTTATTAACTATTTTCTGCAACATAACTTTCTGATTTAAGGGCATAAAAATTAAAAGTTTGAAAATAGCCCAATTTTCAAAATTTTAGCCGCTGTGTGGCGGAGCCTCCAGGCTTCTTAGGCCAAGGGACCTGAAATCCCTCGCGGGTTGGTTCTCTGCTGCTGGGCTTGCAACCCTGACAGCCTCGGACCCCAATGTCCGGTTGTGTACTTCTCTCAGCCAGGACCGGCTCTCGTCGCCTCTGTCCCTGGCTCGCAGTCTCTCCTCTGCCTCACGGACTCCTCAGCTGCTGCTGACCTGTCCCTCTTCTCTGAGAACCCTTCTGGACACTTCAGAAGTGGGTTCTGGTCTCTCTAACCCTGCCCCATTTCCAGCTTTTATAGGGGCAGCCTGCTCCCCCTACTGGCCTGGGACAGGAGGTGCTGCATGCTAATGGTCCCTGACCAGGGAACCTCCCTCCTGCTCTCAGACACAGCCTTTAATATTTGTGGTATCCAGGCCTGGGGTGACACACTCCCCCCTAGTAAAATTTAGTACTCCGGGACTAAGCCTTTTTGGCCAACAACAAACAGGGTATAAACAATAACATATTTACAAGTACATTTTGTCCTTAAGGTCACAGCGCTTCCGTGACCGGGTGTCCATATCACCCAACAAGGTGAAGTTTTCCACGGTGTGGGGACCTGTCCCTATAAACCCCAAGTGCCTGGCCTTGGGCGTGGCGGCAAGGTAAAAGCTAACTACTTTGGACCAGAAGGAGGCCACGCCGGACAGGTATTTCTTCTGTGGCCATCTTCACAAGAGAGCACCAGGTGCAACTATCTACATGGTAGTTCCGGTTATTCACTGTCCATAACCTGTCAGTCCATTGAACTAGGAAAAACTGGAAAAACATTATTAATTATCAGGTAACAAGTATAAAACATTAAATATTTACAGGTAAATGTAGACTTTGTACTTAGGTCTTCCAGCGAGCTGGTACTTGACCCCTAGTGCTCCGGGTCGACCTGCGTAACCCACTGTCTGTTGGTGGTCTAACCTGGCTTTCCCCACTAGCATTTAGGGTACAGCTACTAGCTGGGTTTACAGGCAGGGCAGGCAGCTGTCCTTTGGCTTACCGCAGGAATGGCAGGCTCACTGTCAGCAGAGGGTTGACTCTCCTGGGCTGCTGGCATGGGTTCTTCTGCCTCCGGGGCTGCTTGTTCCTCTTGTTCTTCCTGCTCTCCTGTAGGCTCCTGCTGGGTAGGTTGAAGGAAGTGTAGGACGGGTACCACTATGGCATCGTTTATCTGAGTCCAGGACCGGGGGAACTCTCCGAGAACGGTGCTGACCATTTCTTCCTTATCCACTGCGGGCTCAAGGTCATCTTGATCTTCACTTGGACTCTGCAGTTGCTCGGGGCACCGTTTTAGGTGGTCTCTGGAGACAGTGCTAGTGGTTTCTCCTCCATCCCTGGTAATTACACATGCCTTCGGGTTGTCGTGCTTGGACGGCAGTACTGTGTACGGGTCGCTCTCCCACTGGTCATCTAGCTTGTGAAGCCTTCTCTTCCACTTCAGGACCTGCTCACCAGGTTCCAGGGGACAAGCAGGGGCGTGTTGGTTGAAGAGCCTCTCTTGTTTTTCTCTCGCTTGAGCCTGACTCCTCTCCACACTCTCCTGTACCTTCTTGTACTGTAGCCGCCGTTCCGTATCCCAGTCCGCATCGGGGGAGGTGTCCTCGGGTGTCAGGACTCCCATCTCCAGGTCCATAGGCAGCTTACCTGGTCTTGCTTGCATCAGGTAAGCCGGGGTGCAGTTGGTAGCATTCACCGGGATATGGTTGTACAAGTCTATCAGGTCTGGCAGCTTCTCCGGCCACAGGCTGCGTTCTTCCAGGGGCAACGTCTTGAGGAGATCAATGACAATATTATTCATTTTCTCACACAGCCCGTTGGTTTGCGGGTGGTAAGGTGTTGTCCGAATCTTCCTACAGCCGTAGAGGTTGCAGAACTCCTGGAAGACTTCCGCCTCAAACGCTGGACCTTGATCTGTCAAGACCTGTTCCGGATACCCGTGTGGACGGCAGAAGTGTTGTTGGAAGGCTCTGGCCGCCGTTTGGGCCATAAAGTCTTTAACCGGGACCACCACCAAGAATCGGGAGTAATGGTCCACAATCATGAGGGCATAGATGTAGCCGGACCGGCTTGGAGCCAACTTCACATGGTCCAGAGCTACCAGCTCAAGAGGCTGCCTGGTGACGATGGGCCTCAAGGGTGTCTTCTGGCTGGTACGGTCCTTCCTTCTGAGGTGACATGGGCCGCAGTCCCTGCACCACTTCTCGATGGACCCTCTCATACCGATCCAGTAGAACCGCTCTCTCAGTAGGAACTCCAGTTTCTTCCACCCAAAGTGTCCCGCTCTGTCATGGTAGGCCTTCAGGACCATTGCTGCATCCAGTCTCGGGACCACTACCTGCCAGGTCAGCTCGTGCGTCCGGTGGTTGACAAGCCTTCTGCACAGCTTACCTTCGTAGAGGAATAGCCTGCTTTTCTCCTTCCATAACTGCTTGGCTTCCTCTGGAGCGTCCGGGCCAGGGCTAGCGTCTGCCTGGGTTAACAGGTCTTTCACCAGGCGAACTGCAGGGTCACTATCTTGTGTTTCAGCCCAGCCGTGGTGGGGTAAGGGGTTGAACATGACGGTGGTTAGGTCTTTGTCTCTTACCCGGTGAGAATACTGAGTGGCCCCATACCGGTGGAACGCAGGGAGCTCTACATCCTCCAGCTCTTCCGAGTCTTCTTCTCCTTCGGGTAGGTGGGGCATTCTTGATAGGGTGTCTGCGTTGGCGTTGGTTCTGCCTGCCCGGTGTTTGATTGTGAAGTCATAATTTGATAGCCGGGCCATCCACCGCTGTTCTAGGGCACCTAGTCTTGCGTTGTCCAGGTGTGTCAACGGGTTGTTGTCCGTGTACACAGTGAACTTTGCGGAGGCCAAGTAATGTTTAAACCGTTCTGTGACGGCTACACCACTGCCAAGAATTCTAGCTTGAAGGAGTTGTAATTCTCCGGGTTCCTTTCAGTGGGCCTCAGCTTCCGGCTGGCGTACGCGATCAACCTTTCTCTGCCCTGTTGGTTTTGGGACAGTAGGGCTCCTAGCCGCACATTACTGGCGTCTGTGTGGAGGATAAAAGGCTGGCCATAATCGGGGTAGGCCAGGATCTCATTCCCCGTGAGGGCCATCTTCAGCTGGCGGAAGGACTCCTCTTCCGGCTTGTCCCACTTGAAGGGTGGCTTGTGACTTCTGGATTTAGACTGACCTATCAGGAGGTCCTGCATTGGAGCTGCCATCTTAGTGAACCCGGGGATGAACCTTCGGTAGTAGCCTACCAACCCGAGGAATTGCTTCACTTCTTTGATGTTAGAGGGGCTTGGCCAGCTCTTGATGGCTGTAACCTTGTCGGGGTCGGGGGCTACTCCCTCAGCACTCACCACGTGCCCCAGGTACTGTACCTTCAGCTTTAACAGATGGCACTTGGAGGGTTTCACTTTCATGCCAAAGCCTGCCAGGGCCTCGAACACCTCGGCCAGGTGCTTTAGATGGTCCTCGTAAGTCTTTGAATAGACAATCATGTCGTCCAGGTAAAGTAGGACCGTCTCAAAGTTTCGGTGCCCTGGACAGCATTCCATCTGCCTCTGGAAGGTCCCGAGTGCATTGCAGAGCCCGAATGGCATACAGTTGAATTCACTCAATCCCATCGGGGTGGTGAAGGCAGTCTTCTCCTTGTCAGCCTCTGCCACAGGAACCTGCCAGTACTCGCTAGTAAGGTCCAAAGTAGAGAAGAAATTAGCTGATTTTAGTGCGGCTAAAGACTCCTCTATCCTTGGTAACGGGTACGCGTCTTTATGGGTGATACGATTGATTTGTCTATAGTCCACGCACATTCTCATGGTACAGTCTTTCTTTTTTACCAGAACCAAGGGGGCTGCCCAGGGGCTACAGCTGTCTCTAATGACCCCGGCTTCTTTCATTTCTCTCAGCATGCCCTTTGCGTTCTGATAGTGTGCGGGGGGTACAGGTCTGTATCTTTCTTTTATTGGTGGGTGACTCCCCGTGGGGATGTGGTGTTCTACCCCTTTCACTCTGCCGAAGTCTAGCAGGTGCTTACTAAAGATTCTCTCGTACTCCTGAACCACCCGGTAGACTCCTTGTTTTTGGTGCAAGGGAGTGGAGTCAGCACCCACGTGGAGTTTCTGGCACCAGTCCTCCTTGAGTTTCTGGGAGACATTACCCTCCGCCTGGGGAGTTGGAGGCAAGGGTTCCACGGGCCTGACAGCATTGTCTTCAACAGTATACAATTTGGCTAGTGTAGCGTACCGGGGCAAGTGTACTTCCCTTTCCCCAATGTTTAAGATCCGGACGGGCACCCTTCCATGGCGGACATCAACCACCCCCCGGGCTGTCAAAATGGTGGGCCTGCTGTCTGAGTACACGGGTTCTACCATGGCTTGGTAGTCTCTCCCTCTTAACCCGATTGCAGTCCGACACCAGATCATCATTTCACTTTTGGGAGGCATGGCAATGGGGAACGGGTCGCTCATCCTCACGCTACCAATCTCACCACCAGACAGTTCTACCTGTTGCCGTCTCATCAGGGCTCTTATCTCCTTCTGGAGGCCCCTCTGTTGGCTGGAGCTCGCATTCATCGCCACCTGCATACAATATTACAATCACTTCTGAAAGACAATTTTCAATCACGTTAGTACCCAAGGTTATTTTAGGGTGACTTTCTCGACGGTCAATGTCCACAATGATCACACCCTGTGCCGGCAGTTCAACTTTACCAATCTTAATGGTCATCTCACTGAACCCCACCTGCGGCACGGGCTGGCCATTGCTGGCGATGATGCTCAAGTCACTGTCTGGATAGCGGGTTATGTCAGTGTCACTCCAGTACTGCTTGTACATAGGGGATGGTAGTCACTTGGGACCCGGTGTCCAGCAGTGCACTCATGGGGATACCGTCCAGCACTACGGGTAAAACCGGGCGTCCCCCTACGTACTTATCACGCCAATTAGACGGGCCTGGTGACCTTATGCCTGGGGGTTGGCCCTCTGACCCAGGTCGGACCCATTTAAAGTACAGTACCTGGCTACGTGTCCCGGCTGGCTGCAACGGCGGCAAATCGGCTGTCCATCCTCAGTGTAAAGATCGGCGGGCCTCCTCCTGAACGACGGGATCCTGCTCCGTCGACGCCACGGGACATCCTCCGGACTGGAAGCCAGCTTGATTGGTCCTGACGGGTCCATCTGTAATGACTGTACGGTCCTGGTCAATGCAGCAACACTCTTTGTTAGTTCTTGGACCTGATGGTGCAGGTTTGCAGGCGGGGATGGGTTTAGGGCCTGCGCATCAGCCCCCACAAGGTCTGCAGGGTAGGGCGCTGCCTCCTGGTGGTAAGTGATGGCAGGGCGCCGGGAAACTACAGCACCACCTGGTGTGGGTTCTCGGAGCACCCGGATGACCCTATCTTTGAACTGTGCAAAAGTCAAATCGGGGTTCTGTAGGGCCATGGGGCGCAGTGGGGTTCTGTGGGCGCTGGACAGCAGACCTTCTATGAACTGATCAGTCAACAGTTTATCGGTATCCTGCACGCTGCCAGGGTCAGCTTGCTTAATTGCCTCCAAGGCTTCCTGTAAATTTAGGGCATAGTCTCTGATGCTATCTTGAGCTCGCTGCTTACATCCATAGAACCGCATTTTGATTTCTGCTGAGGTACGGGTATCAAAGGTGTCCCGTAGACGGGTCAGAACCCCCCTTACAGTCCTTTTTTCCTCAGCTGTCCAAGACTTTACCTCCCGCTGGGCCGCACCAGTTAACTGCCCTATCAGTATGCTTACTTTCTGTTCTTCTGTCAGGGGGTAAACTTTGAACAGGCTATACAGCCTTTCTTTTAAGTCACCCAAGGTATGCGACTCGCCGGCATACTGTGGCAGCCAAGCCGCTCCGGCGATATAGGGCATGGAAAACGGCATCACAGCTGCAGCGGCTACGCTGGTGGTAGAGGGTCCCTCTGCTTCCAACATCTTCCTCCTACCTAGTTAACCATGGCCTACCTTCCGGCGATCCTCTTCTGTAGGCCGCGGCTCCGCTCGCGATGCTCTGGGTGAGGACCGTGCGTCGCGGGGTGATGACGTCGGCGTCCGCTGGATCTCCTTCCAGGACCTTGCGCAGCGTCTCAGCGTAGGGCGGGGCTTCAGGTCTCGCGCGGTTTTGACGTCCACGCCCCTCTTCTTCCCGCGCGGCATCCCGAAGATGGCGCCCGATGGCGGGAAACAGCTCCGATTGGCGGGAAATGGCCCCGAATGGCGGGAAACTTCACTCAGGTAAGTATAAAGTCTTTTTCAGGCACGCAATACCCGTTTGTGGCGGGTTGGTAACAATCTTGCCGACTACGCCAAAGCTGACTCGCCCCCTGGGCTGTGGGGCACCCGGAACCGGGGGTAGTAGTGGCAACCCGATCCCGTGACTCAGGGTGGTCAGACCAAATTGTGGCAGTCTATGTATCAGTGTTTTGAATGTCCAACTACGCCACCCGTGGATTGCGGTCAGGGATAACCGCCGCTGCAAGGCAGACCGCTGTGGCTGGTGTTGGTGTGCAGCACAGGGATAGAATAACTCCCCACGGGAAGAGTGTAGCCTCAGGGCAGTGTAGGTGAATGCTGGGGGTGATAGTGCAGGCCACAATAGTAAGAGTTCAGAGTCCGCTTCAAACAGTCCAGGGTCTTTATTGCAGATGTTATTACTGACCCAACAGAAGTACCGGTTAGGAATGGGCCTGGGTATCTGAGAGCATTCGGGCGAGCCCCACTGGTCAGGGTGAGTGTGTAGGCCTACCGTTCTCTCTATGCTCTTGCTGACTATCCCCCTTTCCGTGGTGTAATAGCCCACGTCCCTGAGCTGGCCGTGTACTTTGCCTGTATGGCTTGCGACTCGGGCCTTGGGTACCTTTTGCTTCTCCTTGCTGTACTGGTCCCTCTGTGTGGCGGAGCCTCCAGGCTTCTTAGGCCAAGGAACCTGACATCCCTCGCGGGTTGGTTCTCTGCTGCTGGGCTTGCATCCCTGACAGCCTCGGACCCCAATGTCCGGTTGTGTACTTCTCTCAGCCAGGACCGGCTCTCGTCGCCTCTGTCCCTGGCTCGCAGTCTCTCCTCTGCCTCACGGACTCCTCAGCTGCTGCTGACCTGTCCCTCTTCTCTGAGAACCCTTCTAGAAACTTCAGAAGTTGGTTCTGGTCTCTAACCCTGTCCCAGTTCCAGCTTTTATAGGGGCAGCCTGCTCGCCCTACTGACCTGGGACAGGAGGTGCTGCATGCTAATGGTCCCTGACCAGGGAACCTCCCTCCTGCTCTCAGACACAGCCTTTAATATTTGTGGCATTAAGGCCTGGGGTGACACACACACTTTTGACATGGAATCATTACTGCAGCCAAAACACTACTCTTTTTGTTATTTAGATATTGTTAGAGCAGCCTAACACTGGGGTTTCTGGAACACCAGCTTTGGCTGATAATAAAAGAAGAAATGCATAGGCTTGCGATTCCCAACAATTTCAATGGTTTACATGAGTGTACGTTTATTTTATACCCCTAAAGAAATATAAGTGCTTTTTTACAAAATTTTAGGAGGTTCATAGATGATAGCAAATAGCAGAATTCCTAGCTGCATGAGAAGTAAATAATACTCTTCGTGTCCATGCAGCTTAGTTACAACCTTCAAAAGTTTTTTGTTTTGGTGAGAGCTACAACACCCTGTGATATTTGGCAGGCTTGAAGACATTAACACCTTCCTTAATCTAATATTTTCCCCTCTTTTTCTTTATGTCTGTCAAAAAAACATTGTCCCTTTCTAACAGATGAAATTGGCTTGCTCATACTTACTTCACGCAGTAAAGGGATATGCTTTTATTTACCTTTAGGGTGGGAATCACCATATTGTACATCCCTTTTATTGTCCTAAATACAGATTCCACAATAGATGCAGTTCATGACATTCTGGGGACTGGTTTGACCACAACTGTAACATCTATTTGTAAATCGTGGTTGAGATCCTGCTTCAGTGTTGGTCAGCTGGCCATCGTGCATGAGAAGGATAGTGGTATTTTCATTCTTTGCTTTAACAGAAAATACAACAGCTGGAAACAGCCTTTTTTCATAAGCTAGTATACAGATCATTATTATGCATATCATTACATACAGTGAGTATGGAAAGTATTCAGACCCCTTTAAATGTTTCACTCTTTGTTTAATTGCAGCCATTTGGTAAATTCTAAAAAGTTAATTTTTTTCCTCATTAAAGTACACTCTGCACCCCATCTTGACTGAAAAAAAACAGAAATGTAGACATTTTTGCAAATTTATTAAAAAACAGGGGCCATGCTTACAATGGAGGGGCATACAGTAACTAAGTGACTATCTGGTATTTACTAGATTCTCTGATAGTGAGGATAGACTTTGCCGCAGGTAGTCACCAGGTACCACTCCAGAGCAGGCCCCGAGTCAGCAGCAACTGACCAGAGGGACAGAGTCACTGGTACGAGGTAAGGAGGACGAAGGCAAAGGTGTGGTCAGATAATCCAAGGTCAGGGCAAACAGCACAGGATCAGAGTATAAAGCCGAGGTCAGGAGCGGAGAGGTCAGACAGGACTGGTATACAAGCCGGGTCGATAACGGGAGAGACAGAACAAATATGCACCCACAGGATCCAGAGACAAGCAACTGGGAATCAACAATTGGGCAAGAAGTGGTGGGAGGAGCTGCCTAATAAACCCGCTGCTATATAGGGATAAGCTGGGGAAGGCAAACCTGAAGGACACAGCAGGGTTAAATTCCTGTAAGATCTGGCCGTGCCTCCATATAGCCAGTTGGAGATTTTGTAGGAGCAGAACTGGCAGTGAGCACAAGCACTGGGTAAGCAGAATGGTGAATGCTGTGAGTAGAGTGGTGCTGAGAAGGCATGTGAGATGCCAGTGTGACAACTCTATTGTCCTTTGATCTCCTTACAGTCAGACCAATTCACCACTTTCCTTGTAAGGTTACACTACCAAACCACCACTAGGCGTGCTTCTACAGTGTTTGAAATTACTTCTTAAATTCAGTTCATTCATGTTGCAAGAATCAGCTACAAACAACTCTTCTTAAATCAAATGGACATCTAGATAAGACATTGAGTTGACCAATATAGGAGAGTGAGTAGAAAGCCAACAGTCAGTAAAATTATTCAGTTTAACTATAGCCTGATGGTGTTTTATGAATTTATCTGACTTATCTAGGAGATACTTGTAAATAACGTCAATTGTGATCAGAACTAATACAAAAATACTAATCTGACTTAATTGAAACCTTTTGACAGTAAGGAGAGTCTATTCAATGGTTCTTTATTTTCAATTTAACAAAATTTTGAGTTGTTAACTGGACTTGAAATGGCCCCTCAAACCTAGAATCACAAGGTTTATTCATAACCACACAGTCTCCAGGCTCTAGTCAATGACACCTCGCCAATCCTTCTAAATCACTTCTTGGCCACTGCTTTTCTGGTTGCCTTTACGTAGGGCGAGGCTTTAGGCCATTCTGAAAAGAGATTCAAAAAGTCAAGGACACATGTATATGTGCCTACCTTGGGTAATAGTATAAAATTAATCTACAATCGCTAGAATGGGTACAATGGCCTTGGGCTTCATCCTTGTGGGAGTTTAACAATTTTACCCAATTTATGGAGGTTACAGGCAAGTGCAGACAGAAGCATCTGTAGCAGCAGCTTAATTGAACCCTGGTGATAGCCAATGTTGATTCATTAATTCACCATATTCACTATGGCTTCTTTAGCATAATGAGCCAGACCATATACCAAATGGGTCATCATTGGGAAGAATGATCTGTGAAGGCAACTTCTCTTACCCAATCTCCACACACCACACACATGTTGCTTCCTTATTCATCAATTCTTGTTTTTCTTTGTCTGATGACTGCTGCTGTAGTTTACCAGTTTACCTAAGAGTTCAAATGCCACAGACATATCCTGTTGCACATTACATGCAAAGTTCTAAAGTTCTCTAGTAGTGGCATAATGCGGCTGCTATTTTAGCAGTACTAGCCAGGGCATTACCTTGGACTTCCCATATCTTTTCCTTCATGTGAGCCTGGATTTTGATAACGACTACATATTTGGGCAGCTTCAGAACCTTAAACAGCTGCCTGATACTTTCAGCATTGCATATGGGTTTAAATCCCTATTTTTCTATGTGGGTCCATACTTATGTGGCTCTCCAAAAGCATACCTGAAATTGGTGCAGATGTTTGCCGTCTTATTTTATACCATTGTACATACTGCAGCAAATACATTAAACTCTGGCTCCAGAGCAGAACAAGAGGGCAGAAGAGGTTCCTAAATTTATATGTATTCCAAGGTAATCAAGGACTCTCCTAATGGCAGCTCTGGGAGTCATCTGCAGAAAACACAAAATCTACATTACCAGTTGGAGATTCAACAACATTCTTAAGTTCTTTCATTCTTTCATTATTTCTAAACAATCATGATAGTAATCAGGCTCAAAAACAGTAAAAAAAAATTGTGGAATAGAATGGACCTAGCCTCCATTCCTATCCATTTTTTCATGACCTCTTGTGCTATTGTGTCTCTTGCTATCTATTCTGCTTTCTCATATTGCCATTCCTTTTCATATTCCTGCTCTGCCCATTCCACTGTCACCTTTTTCAGCAACAATGTAGCCGGGTTCAACATTGTACATCTATTTGTCACATTTGTGGGGATAAGTAAAGCTACCTCATATTTTGAATATATGTCGAACAGCAGCCACCAGTGCTTTGACACAAGAGCACATGCTTCCTATGATGGAATCTTTCATATAAATTCCTAACAACAGATATATCGTTGAAAACTAAACCTAACCAACTTCATGTTACTTGCATAATTAAATAGAAAAACTTTTTTTTCTCTTCATGAAGGTGACATATGATTGTTTGTATTAGAGGAGGGCATAAGGGACTTTGTGTAATATATGTGTCCTTCTTTGCGTGTGACCACAAACCTTGGTCTGGGTACCTGTTAGTTCCTTTTACATCTCAAATGCTCTCACCTATCGCTAAAGAACAGATACTTCACACAGTAAAACAGAAACAGAGGTGCTAACCTCAATTAATAGTACTACATAGACAATTATGGGCTTGTTCATCCATCATTCACACTAAGGAGTTTCTGTGAACTTGAGAACTACAGAAGATGTCTGGACCAAACATACATAAATGTATACTTCAAATCAAAACACTGTAATTTGTTTTGGGTCCTTATGGGATCATTGTGACTAATTCCAGGTTACTTGGAATGATACTAGTCTCAGAATCCAGACACCTTCTATGAAACTAATTTCAGGAATCTTACAATGATTCTAGTTTATGTGACTAATTTCAAACACCTCAATTAGGTCTAAGGGGTAGCATCTCTCCTTATGTAAGTCTCCTTACACTGGCATGTCAAGTATGCCACTCTCCACAAGGGGAGATGTTACCCCTTAGACCCCAGTCAGATGCCTCTCATACAGCAAATCAAATTTCTTGCTGTGCACTGAAGAGGGGACACACCTTGAAACACGTGTCTGCAAATTTAAAGCTGTCGATATTGACTTTTAGGATTGCTACTTCCAATAGATGGTGTTAGATTTCCAGTCCTCTTGCTCTCTGGAAAAGCAATTCACATATTAAATACCTCAATTTAATCCTAGTCTCAAAATATAACCCCAAACTCCGCAGTGAGGGTACATTCTATGTTATCTGTCTCAGTCTCTGAACTCCTGTTATATCATTGAGACTGAGGTAGAACATAAAGAGAAAAACTCTACCAATTCAGCTACATACCAAGTTCTTACCAATCTTAAATGCCTAATATTTATTGTCTGCTGTGGGGAAAAAGTGTCTCAAAATGTATCAAAGAAAAGATGCAGACTGTGAGTTTATACTATTCATGTCAGTCACCAGTCTGCCTCATATGTACAGTGTCGTAATTCAATGTTTTTTGTATCTTTGTATTTCTGCAAATATGTCATTTATTGTGCTTGACCATTGGTTGGCAGAACAATAACAGAACACACTGGAAACAAGACATAGGACTGTCTAAACATATAATGTTCTTCTGATCAAGGGTGCCTCATCAGAATTGCCATTTGCAACTGCATGGGTCCCTATCGTCATTCAATGAACAGCTTTCAACACTGCCACTTTACACTGTTGACTCAGGCAGCCATCGTCGACTTAATCCTCTGAGAGTTAGGACCACCGAAGGAATGCCAGCAAGTCAGGTCTGTTGCTTTCCCCCGGGTTGGTCTTTAATCTCAGCTTTAAATGGATGAGATCATTGTTCTGAACTTAACTTATGGTATCTCAATTAGGCTGTGTGCCCACGTAGCGTTTTTCAAGCGTTTTTGATGCGGAATTTCCGCAGCGGAAACGCTTGTAAAACTCTTGGTAACCCACACCCCATGGTCCCCAATGGGATTCCGCAAGTTCTATGCACATGCTGCGGATTTTTCCGCAGCGTTTATGCTGCATTCAAAAATCCGCAGCATGTCATTTAATTTTGCGTTTCCGCAAGCAGAATTGCCTTTGTCCAATGCATAAAAAACGCAAGGCAATTCCGCATGTGGAAAACGCGTGATAAACGCGCGAAAAATGCGCGATAAACGCGTGCGGAATTCCGCATGCGTTTTTCCGGGAGAGGACTTGCAGAAATGAAGCAGAAATTTTCTGCTTCATAAATGCAACGTGGGCACATAGCCTTACTCACACAATCACATAAGAAATACTCATAGGATTAAATTGCATGTCTATAATGTATGTGTGTAGAAAATTTATATTAGTACATGTGTAGCACCCCGAGGACTCGGCTGCTACAGGAGTATTGCACCTCGAACCAGAGGTGTGGTATTCCACTCCCGGGTAAGGATGGAGTGTGGAACGGGGCTCAGTTAGCTGCATACACCACACACACCCCATTTCCGGGGGACAGATCAACGGTACTCCCACCAGATAGATGTGCAGGTACGACAGCGTCTGTCCCTGGCTGGAGTGGGGAGGGGGGGAGGAACATCCCAGTGGTGTAGGAGCAGATAGGGGAGGGACTCTGGGCATTGGTAGGAGCCCATTGGGTGCTGGTCACCTGGGCTCGGGTGTCAGAAGGGAGTATATAAGGTGGGCACCATCTTAGATCAGTGTGCAGTGTGCAGTCCGGTTAGTTCAGTTCAGAGAGGAGCTCAGCCAGAGAGGGCTGACAGGGAGCTGTGGCTCAGTCCGGGCCCAGTTCCAGAGTCAGGCCTGAAGTGGAGGCCTGAGGCAGAGAGAGAGAGAAGGAAGAAGAAGAAGGAACAGAAACACAGGGAAAGGCCCAGAGACGCAAGTAAAGAGGGAACCCTAAGATCCCACGAGATAACGGGTGAAGGGTTGGCAGAGCAGGGTACCGGATCCCAAACTGGTGGAGGCCAATTATCCTTAGCCAGGAACCGGAGGTCGTGGTCAAGTCTTGGCGCGACCCCTCACCATATCCACCAGGAAGGCACGCCATATAGGGTCAGGGAAACCGGAGAGAGGTTTGACCAACAGAAGGCCCGAGGAAGCTGGACAAAGGTGGGTCCCTGGTGGGGACGGCCAGTAGAGAGGAAGAGAAGGGAGCCCTGGACCACGCTCTGAAGTTGCCTGGGAGTTGGCCGAGTCCCGCACCTGGTGGGCGCAGCACGGCTCGGGTGGTCACTCTCGGCCGGGGGTGATCTGAACCAAAAATCGTGAGTAAAGATTTGGAAACTGCAACACACGTCTCCGGGGTTCCTTGCCGCACCAGCACCATCAGTACTGGGACACTCGCATCATCACTCCCATCATCATCTACACTAGCTGCCCTGAGGCAATACTCCTCCCGTGGGGAGTCATCCCATACTAAGCTGCACCAACAACATCAGCCTCAGCGGTCTGCAGTGCAGCGGCGGTCCCCACTGACCGCAATCCACGGGTGGCGTAGTCGAACAATATAACATCTGCCACTAAAAACATCGCCACTTAGTTTGACACCCTGGGCACGGACCGGGTCACCGCCACGAGGACTACTATCCCCAACAGATCCGGCTCCGGGTATTCCCCGCGTGCGCAACGCTACACAACATGGCCCAGGGGGCGCGTCAACTTTGGCGTAGTCAGCAGGATCTCGTGCCCGCAACCACCGGGTACTGCGTGCCTGAAGGAAAGTTCACAGGTACCTTAAAAAGAAGTCTCCCGCCGCTTCCAGAGGACTCCCGCCATCGGACGCCATCTCGGGTCGTTTCCCGCCGTTTGCCCGCCATCTGCAGCCTTTGCCCGCCATCCGCGGAGTTTCCCATCTTCAAGGGACGATTCCCGCCATCTTGGATGGTTCCCCGCCTTGGAAGAGCGGACGCCATTGTGGGCGTGCCAGAGGGTGGCGAGAGGCCACCTCCCATCGTGGGCATGGTCCCAGAGTGGCGCCAAAAGAGGAGACCGCCCCCACCAGCCGAGACCACAACAATGGAGATGTCCATCAGAGTGGGGGGGCTGCCCCTGAAGCTGACTGTCACCAAGTTGCCCCGGGGCCACTCCCAATGAGGGCGGATGGAGAACAAAACTGAGGGGCTGGGAGCGGCCTGGATCAATCTGGAGAGACCGCACCCGGAGATGGAGGAAGCATCAAGCAGTGCCGACACCGTGGTCCGGAGCCTGCTGCAGGCCGCCACCCCAGACAGCCTGGTGGAGATCCTGGCACAGCTTCCCAGAGATCGGGAGCGTGCACAGGCTGCGCTGGAGGACTTGGCCCGGAAGATGGCCCGTGCGCAGCAAGAAGCGCTGGCCGAATGGAGAAGGGAGATGGCCCGGCAGGCTGGAGCCTGCCAGCAGGAGGCGCCACCCGCAACGTGGAGAATGTCTGCCCCTGAGGATGGTGCAGGAGGGACGAAGGCCGGAGATGACGCCGCGGAGGGAGCCGCAAGGATGGAAGCAGGTAATGGGGACGTCATTACCCCGAGCCCAGTAGCCGTAAGTCTGCCCCAGCTCCCCGTCGCAGAGCCCGAAGTCCTACTCACCACACCCGTTGTCGCACCGCCACTGCTCCCAACTAGGCCTCAAGCGGCAGGAGCCGCGGTCACGCCCCCTTTCGCACCACGCCCCTTGACCCTGAGCGCGGCAAAACAGGAAGTGCCACCGGCCTGGTCGCAAGGCCTGGTGAACCCGGGCGCCGCTGCCCCTCCAGCGCCCTCTTCCTCAACGGTGCCATCCCTGGACCCAAATAGAATTCCCCCGGCCTGGTCGCAAGGCCGAGTACCCCCGGGCGCCGCTGCCCCTACAGCGCCCTCTACCTCCACAGTGCCACCCCTGGGCGCGGATCTCTTCGCGCAACATACCAGCCCGGATGGACTGCCCTTCGTGTGGCCACCGGAGTACGTCAACCCCCGACTCCGGAGGGAACGGCCCCTGTGTGAGCCTCTGATCCCGGCTCCGGCGCCCGCCAAAATTACTCCGCTCCCGTTAGAGGACGCCCAATTTGAATGGGATCCGACCGGTGAGAACCTCATGGGGTTCACCCAGGAGACCCGGGCGGACGCAGCCCGGCGTGAGGAGTGCTGCCGTCAACAGCTGGAGGTCTTTGGAAGAGAACGGCGAGAGAGGCGGATCCGCGAGGAACAGCTGCAGGCCCGAAGCGCGGAACAGAAGCGCAGGGCCCGACAAAACCCCCGTACGGCCCACGGTCCCCGCGCCAGCGGGACCGTAATAAAGTTCCAGCTAGAGCATGGCTGGGGCTTTATCCAGGACCACCGAGCTCCCGGCGACGTCTTTGTTACCCGCAGGGATGTCGAGAGCCACCTACCTGAGGGACACCGTGGACGCGATCTCTACCCGGGTGATGTGGTCACCTTCACCCGGCACAAGGGTGCCAAGGGACCGTACGCCCTTCACGTACACCGGCTAACTGAGGAGGAGCTGCAGTACGAGGAAAGCCAAGAGGACCCGGACGGGTCTGAATACTACCCTCAGGAGGGAGTACAGAGAGGACATAGCTACTGAAGGGAAGTAGCATGAACGAAGGACTGTATATAGTTACCCGTTAAGGTACCCGAGTTGCTGCTAATTGAAGTGTGGTCCCCGTTGGGACTAGTATAGAACTGTTAAAGAACTGTTACCTGTGTGCCCCTAATCCCTAACCAGGCTGAGGACTGTGAGCAGCCATTCCCCTATTCCCACTGGCCGAGGACTAAGAGCGGCCATACCCTTGTACATAGTTGCGCTTCTTAAGGCGCCCCCTACTGGTTTTATGCAAGAACCGCAACGTCTACCTCAAGGCGGATTAAAATGGACTGTTGCACTTCTACCTGGTCACAAGTTGCACCGTGGCCAGAAGATCAAGAATGTGTTTGTGAAGAACGTTTTATATAAGAATGTTTTACTTAAAAAGGTTTTATATTGAAAAGTTGATATATCTTGTGTGTAAGTGTACACTTTAAAATTTTTGTATGTTGTCTTTGCTCTTTTCCAGCCCGAGGACGTGCTGTGATTTACCAGGGGGGAATGTAGCACCCCGAGGACTCGGCTGCTACAGGAGTATTGCACCTCGAACCAGAGGTGTGGTATTCCACTCCCGGGTAAGGATGGAGTGTGGAACGGGGCTCAGTTAGCTGCATACACCACACACACCCCATTTCCGGGGGACAGATCAACGGTACTCCCACCAGATAGATGTGCAGGTACGACAGCGTCTGTCCCTGGCTGGAGTGGGGAGGGGGGGGAGGAACATCCCAGTGGTGTAGGAGCAGATAGGGGAGGGACTCTGGGCATAGGTAGGAGCCCATTGGGTGCTGGTCACCTGGGCTCGGGTGTCAGAAGGGAGTATATAAGGTGGGCACCATCTTAGATCAGTGTGCAGTGTGCAGTCCGGTTAGTTCAGTTCAGAGAGGAGCTCAGCCAGAGAGGGCTGACAGGGAGCTGTGGCTCAGTCCGGGCCCAGTTCCAGAGTCAGGCCTGAAGTGGAGGCCTGAGGCAGAGAGAGAGAGAAGGAAGAAGAAGAAGGAACAGAAACACAGGGAAAGGCCCAGAGACGCAAGTAAAGAGGGAACCCTAAGATCCCACGAGATAACGGGTGAAGGGTTGGCAGAGCAGGGTACCGGATCCCAAATTGGTGGAGGCCAATTATCCTTAGCCAGGAACCGGAGGTCGTGGTCAAGTCTTGGTGCGTCCCCTCACCATATCCACCAGGAAGGCATGCCATATAGGGTCAGGGAAACCGGAGAGAGGTTTGACCAACAGAAGGCCCGAGGAAGCTGGACAAAGGTGGGTCCCTGGTGGGGACGGCCAGTAGAGAGGAAGAGAAGGGAGCCCTGGACCACGCTCTGAAATTGCCTGGGAGTTGGCCGAGTCCCGCACCTGGTGGGCGCAGCACGGCTCGGGTGGTCACTCTCGGCCGGGGGTGATCTGAACCAAAAATCGTGAGTAAAGATTTGGAAACTGCAACACACGTCTCCGGGGTTCCTTGCTGCACCAGCACCATCAGTACTGGGACACTCGCACCATCACTCCCATCATCATCTACACTAGCTGCCCTGAGGCAATACTCCTCCCGTGGGGAGTCATCCCATACTAAGCTGCACCAACAACATCAGCCTCAGCGGTCTGCAGTGCAGCGGCGGTCCCCACTGACCGCAATCCACGGGTGGCGTAGTCGAACAATATAACATCTGCCACTAAAAACATCGCCACTTAGTTTGACACCCTGGGCACGGACCGGGTCACCGCCACGAGGACTACTATCCCCAACAGATCCGGCTCCGGGTATTCCCCGCGTGCGCAACGCTACACAACATGGCCCAGGGGGCGCGTCACATGCATCATGCAACCTTATATATGGACCACTGTGAAGTAATTGGGACAAATTTCATATGTTGTAATAAGAAAAAAATAAATAAATGATCAAACTTCCACAATGAATTATCAAAGCATAAATACTTTATTAAAGGACCAGAAATTGGGGGAGCAGTATATACACTTACTAAAAGGGGCGCACATTCCATAATAACACAATAATAACACCAAAATAACAATGTATATATAATAGGGAGTAGTATAAACAATGAATGAAAAATTGCAGAACCATATTCTAGAGTCAATCTGTCCTAGTTATATTGTGCTGCACTCTATATATAATTTTGACCCACTAGCTAAAGAAATCACTGATTTGCCACAATGTAACGCAGATAACATCTGCGATACAGTGTGGTAAATCATGGATGTTCATGGGCGGAGCTGATTTTTTTGGCGCGAACAAGCCAGAACCCCGAACATGAACCAGAATTTGAAATGCCGAACAAATTCGCTCAATACTACTTGTGATTTCCAACAATCTCCAAGGCTTACACGAATGTCCATTTATTTTAGACCCTTAATGGTCATAGATGTTCTGTATGTAAATTTAGGTGCTTCATATACAATAGCAAATTTCATATCCTCATTATAAGTATAAGATGCTGCCTATATCATCCCACTCAACAGTTCTTTGTTCTGAACAGTTCTCATGAGAGCTACCACACCCTGTGAAATTTGGCAGGCCTGAAGACAGTAACCCCTTCTTTACTTTAAGTCCACAGCCCCACTATCAGTATTTGGTCAGTATTCGGTCAGTATTTTTTCTCAGGCATGGTAGCCAAAACCAGGTGAGGAACAATCAGAGAAAAGGTATAATAGAAACAAGTGCACCAATTCTGCATTTATCACCCCCTCCTGGTTTTGTCTCCCACCGAATACAGACCAAATACTGATAGTAGGGCTGGGGCCTAACAGTACATCCCTTGAAAATCCATTTTTTTCTGCTGTGATTTTCACAAACCATAGCAAAAAGTTAATCTAAATTTGAAAAAAAAAAGATTATCAAATCTCATTATAAGCTGGTAAAAAAATATAAAATATCTGTGTGCAAAGTGACTAGCGCAGCAAATTTTAAATTCACTTTTTCTATGCTGGTTTATGCAGACTATGCTGTTTATTACCACAGGTTTGTTGTAGATTTTTCCAAATGAATTCAAAAGGTAAGTAAAATTCTTCATGGTGGTTCAGTAGTTAGCACTGTTGCTTTGCAGTGTTGAGGTCCTGTGTTCAAATCCCATCAAGGACAACATCTGCAAGGAGTTTGTATGTGTGGCACCCCAGGGGTCTGGTCTCCACAATAATAGCAATATTATGTCTGAGAGCAGGTGGGAGGTCTCTTGGTCAGGGATCTTATGCATGCCACACCTCCTGCCCAGTCCTGGGAGGGGAAGAACTTCCCCTATAAAAACCTGGGGCTGAGGCAGGGTTGGGAGAGAGAGAACAAGAGTAGAGAAGAGAAGCAGCATAGGAAGAAACAACAGGAGCTCTGTGGGAGCAGTGCTACAAGGAGTCAGGGGCTGGCAGCTGCAGAGCTCGCCCTGACTGAGAAGTTATCACCGGACCCGGAGTCCGAGGCTGTGGGGACTAATCCTTACCCAGCAGCAGAAACCGACCGGCAGGGGATTGCAGGTCCTCTGGCCCAGAAACCCGAAGGCACGGTCACACGCGTGGGACCAGCACCGCCATCGTGGAGCGGAAGCCATTAGAAGGCCCCGAGTCACCGGCCATACGGGTGAGCACCACACGGTACACTCAGGGACGTGGGCTACTTTTACCCGCCTCTAGCAAGGTAGCCAGAAGAGTACAGTTAGCTGGGAAGGCCTACAACTCCGCCTGGCCAGGGGAGATCCCATCTGCTCAAGGACTGACCAGGCCCCGATCGCTAGCAAGTACTCCGGGAGGGTCTATCTTTGTCACCAGTAAAGACCCTGAACTACACGCATCGTCTCTGAGTGGTTCCTGCTACCCCCATCATCCACTTCGGCTGCCCTTAGGCCATACCCCTCCCGTTGGGGGTTATACCATCCCTGCTGCACCATCCTTCCACCGGCCTCAGCGGTCTGCCCTGCAGCGGCAGCTCCAAAGCTGCATTCAACGGGTGGCGTAGTCATCCAAAATCTATTGCTAATAGACTCGCCACTTAGTTTGACTCCCTGGGCACGGACCGGGTCACCGCCACGAGACTACTACCCCCATCTGATCCGGCTCCGGGTAAGCCCCCGTGCACGCGATGCCGCACGACACAGAAGGCCCAGGGGCGCGTCAACTTTTGGCGTAGTCGGCAGGATTTCGTGCCCGCAACCACCGGGTACTGCGTGCCTGAAAAAGACTGTTCAAACTTACCAGTGGTGAAGTTTCCCGCCATCCGGCGCCATCTTTTGCCTTCTTCCCGCCATCCGCAAAGTTTTCCCGCCATCTGGCGCCATCTTCTGCCTTCTTCCCGCCATCCGTGGAGTTTTCCCGCCGTTGGACGCCATCTTGAAGACGCCGCGCGGGAAGAAGAGGGGCGTGGACTCCGAAGGCGCGCGAGAACTGAAGCCCCGCCTCACGTCCGGACGTTGCGTAAGGTCCTGGAAGGAGCCCAGCAGACGCCGACGTCACAGGAGCGCGACGGAAGGTCCTCGACCCTGACGATCCACTGCGGAGCCGCGGCCTACGGAAGAGGATCATCGCAAGGTAGGCCACGGTCCACTGGGGGGGAGGAAGATGTCGGATACGGAGGAGAGCTTCACTGCCTCAACCCCCGCCAGCGCCAGCGCTGCTGCAGTCATGCCTTTCACCATGCCCTATATCCCGGGAGCAGCCTGGCTACCCCAATACTCAGGGGAGTCACATACCCTGAATGACTTTAGAGAAAAGCTGGATAGCCTCTTCCAGGTGTACCCCCTCACAGAGGAGCAAAAAGTGAGCATCCTGGTGGCCCAACTAACCGGGGCAGCCCAAAGGGAGGTAAAGTCCTGGCCACCTGGGAGGAAGAGGATTGTCGCAGGGATACTAACCCGGCTGAGGGACACCTTTGATACCCGCACCTCAGCCGAGATTAAGCTTAAATTCTATGGGTGCAAGCAGCGAGCACGTGAGAGTATAAGGGACTATGCACTAAACCTACAAGAGGCCCTGAGAGCCATTAAGCAGACCGACCCCGACAGCGTGGGAAACGAGGACAGGCTGTTGACCGAACAATTTATAGAGGGACTATATTGCAATGTCCACCGAACCCAGTTGCGGGCCATAGCCTTACAGGATCCTCATCTGGACTTTGCACAGTTCAAGGACAGAGCCATCCGGGTGCTCCGAGAACCGGCACCGGGTGGCGTTGTGACCCACAGGCGCCCAGCTATCACTTACCACCAGGAGGCGGCGCCCTTGTCGGCAGGGCCTGTGGGGGCTGATGCGCAGGCTTTGAACAATGACCCGGCTCCAGACCTGCACCATCAGGTCCAAGAGCTAGCTAAAAGCGTTGCTGCGCTAACCCGAACTGTGCAGTCTTTACAGGTTTCCACTCCAGGGAAGATCCAGCTGGCATCCGGACCGGAGGACATCCCGTGGCGCCGACCAAGGAGGACCCCATCGGCCAGAGGAAGACCCAGCGACCGATACAACGAGGACGGACAACCCATCTGCCGCCGCTGCAATCAACCCGGACATATGGCAAGGTACTGTCCTTTAAACTGGCACAACCTGGGGTAGAGGGCCAACCCCCAGGAAAAAGATCACCAGGCCCATCGAGCTGGCGCGACAAATATGTGGGAGGACGTCCAGTCTTGCCTGTGGTACTGGATGGCATTCCTATGAGTGCCCTACTGGACACCGGGTCACAGGTCACCACCATCCCGTACGTGCTCTTCAAGCCGTACTGGAATGACTCGGATATAACCCGCTACCCTGACGACGACTTGAGTATCATTGCCAGCAATGGTCAACCCGTGCCACAGATCGGATTCAAAGAGGTGACCATTAAAATCGGTAGAGTCGAACTGGCAGCACAGGGACTGATCATTGTGGACATTGACAAGCGCGAGAGTCACCCAAAGATAACTCTAGGAACTAATGTGATTGAAAATTGTCTTGCAGAGGTGATTTTCATTTTACAGCAGGTTGCCAAGAACGCCAGCTCTGGCCAGCAGCGAGTGCTCCAGAAAGAGATCCGGGCACTGATGCGACGGCAACAAGTGGAACTCTCCGGCGGTGAGATTGGTAGCGTAAGAATGTGTGACCCTTTCCCTATTGCCATGCCCCCGAAAAGTGAAATGATGATTTGGTGTCGGGCAGCTATTGGTCTGAGAGGTAGAGATTACCAAGCAATGGTAGAACCAGCCTATTCAGACAGTAGGCCCACCATTTTGACAGCCCGGGGGGTGGTTGATGTACGCCATGGGAGGGTGCCCGTTCGCATAATAAATATCGGGAAGAGGGAAGTGTACCTACCCCGGTATGCCACGCTAGCCAAATTATACACCATCAACCAAAATTCTATACAGTCTGTGGAACCCTTGCCTCCATCTCACCCGGAGGAAGGTAACGGCTGTAAGAAAATAATGGAGGATTGGTGTCAGCAACTACATTTGGGTACTGACTCCACTCCCTCCCATCAGAAACAGGGAGTCTATCGGGTGGTTCAAGAGTACGAGAGAGTGTTTAGTAAACACCCGTTAGACTTCGGGCGAGTCAAGGGGGTGGAACACCACATCCCCACGGGAGACCATCCTCCCATAAAAGAGAGGTATCGACCCGTACCCCCTGCACACTACCAACACGCCAAGGGGATGCTTAGAGACATGAAGGAGGCTGGGGTAATCAAGGATAGCTGTAGCCCCTGGGCAGCCCCACTAGTCTTAGTCAAAAAGAAAGACAACACCATGAGAATGTGTGTAGATTACCGGAAAATCAACCGAATCACACACAAGGATGCGTACCCCTTACCAAGGATAGAGGAGTCTTTGGCTGCTTTAAAATCTGCTAACTTCTTCTCTACCTTGGATCTCACTAGCGGGTACTGGCAGGTTCCTGTAGCAGAGGCGGACCGGGAGAAGACCGCATTCACCACCCCGATGGGACTTAGCGAGTTTACTTGTATGCCGTTCGGACTCTGCAATGCACCAGGAACCTTCCAACGATTAATGGAGTGCTGTCTGGGACCCAGAAACTTCAAGACGGTCCTGCTGTACCTGGACGATGTCATCGTATATTCCAAGACTTATGAGGACCACCTGAAACACCTGGCGGAAGTGTTCGAAGCCCTGGCAAGTTATGGCCTGAAGGTGAAACCCTCTAAGTGTCACCTCCTGAAGCCAAAGGTGCAGTACCTGGGACACGTGGTGAGTGCTGACGGAGTGGCTTCCGACCCTGATAAGATCACCGCAATTAAGGAATGGCCAAGCCCCTCCAGCGTAAAGGAAGTGAGGCAGTTCCTCGGGTTGGTAGGCTACTACCGAAGGTTTATTCCCGGTTTCACCAGAAAGGCAGCTCCTATGCAGGACCTCCTGATAGGCCAGTCCAGGAAGGCCAAGAACCAGAAGCCACCCTTCAGATGGGAGAACCTGGAAGAAGAGTCCTTCCGCCAGCTAAAGATGGCCCTCACGGGGGATGAAATCCTGGCATACCCTGATTATAGCCAGCCCTTTATCCTCTACACCGACGCCAGTAACATCGGGCTAGGAGCCGTACTGTCCCAGATTCAGCAGGGGAAAGAACGGGTAATTGTTTACGCCAGCCGAAAACTGCGACCCACCGAAAGAAACCCTGAAAATTACAGCTCATTTAAGCTAGAGTTCCTGGCAGTGGTGTGGGCAGTCACCGAACGCTTTAAGCACTACCTCGCTTCTTCCTGGTTCACCGTGTACACGGATAACAACCCGTTGACACACCTGGACACAGCAAGACTCGGTGCCCTAGAGCAGAGATGGATGGCCCGTTTGTCCAACTATGAGTTTACAATCAAATACCGGGCAGGACGCTCCAATACCAACGCGGACGCCCTGTCCAGGATGCCAAATCTACCGGACGTAGGGGAAGACTCAGAGGGACTGGAAGAAGTTGAACTCCCCGCATTCCACCGTCATGGGACTATCCAGTATTCCCACCGTGTAAGGAGTAAATCCGCTACGTTCAACCCTTTACCTCATTACAACTGGGCGGAGACGCAAGACAGTGACCCTGCCGTCCGACTGGTAAAGGAGATGCTGACTCGGCCAGATGCACGCCTTGACCCAGACGCTCCGGAGGATGCCAAGCAACTGTGGGCTGAGAAGAGTTGACTGTTCCTTTACAAGGGGAAGTTGTGCCGCAGAATGGTTAACTCCCGGACGCATGAATTAATCTGGCAAGTAGTGGTGCCAAGAAGAGACGCAGCTATGGTGATGGAGGCATACCACGACGGAGCTGGGCACTTCGGATGGAAGAAGCTGGAGTTCTTGCTGCGCGGGCGGTTCCATTGGGTGGGCATGAGAGGAACCATCGAGAGGTGGTGCAGAGACTGTGGCCCGTGCAACCTAAGAAGGAAGGACCGTGCCAGCCAGAAGACTCCCCTGCAGTCCATCGTCACCCGGCAGCCGTTGGAACTAGTAGCCTTGGATCATGTAAAACTGACCCCAAGCAGAAGTGGCTACATCTACGCACTAACCATCGTGGATCACTACTTCCGGTTCTTGGTTGTCGTCCCCGTCAAGGACTTAACAGCTCGAACAGCAGCTAGAGCCTTCCAGCAGCATTTCTGCCGTCCACACGGGTACCCGGACCAAGTGTTGACGGATCAGGGACCTGCCTTTGAAGCGGAGGTCTTCCAAGAATTCTGCACTCTGTATGGCTGCCGGAAGATAAGGACGACACCCTATCATCCGCAAACTAATGGACTTTGTGAGAAAATGAACCAGGTGGTGATAGATCTTCTAAAAACATTGCCCCTGGAAGAACGCAGTCTGTGGCCCGAGAGGTTGCCCGACCTAGTGGACCTATACAACCACATCCCGTAGGTTCCACTAACTGTACCCCGGCTTACCTGATGAGGGCAAGACCTGGTAAGCTACCTGTTGACCTGGAGATGGGAGTCCTGACACCCGAGGACACTTCACCAGAAGCAGACTGGGACACAGAGAGGCAGCAGCAGTACCGGAAAGTACAGGAGAGCGTGGAGCGTAGTCTCTGTCAAGCTAGGGAAAGACAAGAGAAAACTTACAACCAGTATGCTCCCGCTGTTCCCCTGGTGCCCGGAGAGCAGGTCTTGAAGAGGAAAAGACGGCTCCATAAGTTGGACGACCAGTGGGAAAAGGACCCGTACACCGTACTGCCCTCAAGCCACGACAACCCGAAGGTCTGTACCATCAGCAAAGACGGAGGGGAAACCACAACCATTGTATCCCGGGATCACCTGAAGAAGTGTCCCGAACAGCTACGGAACCCTGAAGAGGAACAAGAAGACCCTCGACCCGTAGAGGAAGGGAAAGATATGGTTAGTACTGTGCTCGGAGACTTCCCTCGGTCCTGGACTCAAGTCAATGGTGCAGTTGTGGTACCCGTCCTCACGTTCCTCCAACCAGAATCCCAAGTACTTACAGAGCAACCGGTAGAGCTGGAAGAACAGCCGGTCCAGGAGGCAGAAGACTCCACACAAGCAGACCAGGAGGATCAACCCTCTGCTTATAGTGAGCCTGCCATACCCCTAGTGAGCCAAAGGGTCCGTAGACGGCTGCCCAGTTTACCCTTGACAGCTCCTATACCCTGTAGCTCAGGACCAGTCAACCAGCTTCGTAGGTCCACTAGGGTCACTAGAGACCAGCTGCCCGTACGGTGGAGGATCTAAGTGTTTAAGTTATTTTATTAATGTTTATCTGTTATTGTTGCTTGTGTATAATTTTGTGTTTCTAGTTATTTACAGGAGTCTTTGGTGGATTTACCGGGAATCCTTTGTGTATAGTTGGAGCGTAACCCAGGACGGACTAAAGACTGTTAAGGACTCGGGGCAGGACAGACCCCTACCTGGTTACGTCTCCCTGTTTTGGTGAAATGGACACCTTTGTTTTCTTCAAAGACTGCACCCGGTTGCGGACACACCGTGACCATCTTTATGTGTTTCCTTATTGTATTTTATTGTTGTTGTTATACCCTGTTATGTTTTTGTAAAATATGTTTAGTCCCGGAGTACTAAATTTCACTAGGGGGGAATGTGGCACCCCAGGGGTCTGGTCTCCACAATAATAGCAATATTATGTCTGAGAGCAGGTGGGAGGTCTCTTGGTCAGGGATCTTATGCATGCCACACCTCCTGCCCAGTCCTGGGAGGGGAAGAACTTCCCCTATAAAAACCTGGGGCTGAGGCAGGGTTGGGAGAGAGAGAACAAGAGTAGAGAAGAGAAGCAGCATAGGAAGAAACAACAGGAGCTCTGTGGGAGCAGTGCTACAAGGAGTCAGGGGCTGGCAGCTGCAGAGCTCGCCCTGACTGAGAAGTTATCACCGGACCCGGAGTCCGAGGCTGTGGGGACTAATCCTTACCCAGCAGCAGAAACCGACCAGCAGGGGATTGCAGGTCCTCTGGCCCAGAAACCCGAAGGCACGGTCACACGCGTGGGACCAGCACCGCCATCGTGGAGCGGAAGCCATTAGAAGGCCCCGAGTCACCGGCCATACGGGTGAGCACCACACGGTACACTCAGGGACGTGGGCTACTTTTACCCGCCTCTAGCAAGGTAGCCAGAAGAGTACAGTTAGCTGGGAAGGCCTACAACTCCGCCTGGCCAGGGGAGATCCCATCTGCTCAAGGACTGACCAGGCCCCGATCGCTAGCAAGTACTCCGGGAGGGTCTATCTTTGTCACCAGTAAAGACCCTGAACTACACGCATCGTCTCTGAGTGGTTCCTGCTACCCCCATCATCCACTTCGGCAGCCCTGAGGCCATACCCCTCCCGTTGGGGGTTATACCATCCCCGCTGCACCATCCTTCCACCGGCCTCAGCGGTCTGCCCTGCAGCGGCAGCTCCAAAGCTGCATTCAACGGGTGGCGTAGTCATCCAACATCTATTGCTAATAGACTCGCCACTTAGTTTGACTCCCTGGGCACGGACCGGGTCACCGCCACGAGACTACTACCCCCATCTGATCCGGCTCCGGGTAAGCCCCCGTGCACGCGATGCCGCACGACACAGAAGGCCCAGGGGCGCGTCATATGCTCTCCCCGTGTTTGTGTGGGTTTCTGACAGCTTCCTCCCACACTCCAAAAATATACTGATAAGGAATTTAGATTGTAAGCCCTAATAGGGAAAGTGATCATGATGTCTGTGAAGTGCTTTGGAATTAATGGTGCTATGTAAGTTAAAAATTCTGCAGAAAACCTTAATTTTGCAGTGTGCTCTGGTGGATCCATAAGTAATCTGCAGAAAAATCTGCAAGTCCTGTAAAAAAAAAAAAAAAAAAAAAGTTTTAACAGCATTTTTAGGTTCTGTAGCCTGGACTGTACAACCTGGCCTACTATGATGATGCGACACCCCAGGGGTCTGGTTGCCGCAGTAAGGGTATGTGCACACGATGCAGAAATGAAGCAGAAAATTTCTGCATCATTTCTCCATCTCCCTGGCAGAAAAAACGCATGCAGATTGTGCATGCGTTTTTCCTGCAGAATACATGCGGATCCACATGCAGATTCACATGCGTTTCCGCATGCAGATTGACAAGCGCTTTCCAGGCGATGTTAGTGACGCGCCCCTGGGCCTGTGTCGCGCTGCGGTGCGCACGCGGGAGCTTACCCGGAGCCGGATCCGTGGAGGGTTGCAATCTCGTGGCGGTGACCCGGTCCGTGCCCAGGGAGTCAAACTAGACGGCAGTCTATTAGTAGTAAATAGTTGATGACTACGCCACCCGTTGAGTGCAGCCAGGAAGCTGCTGCTGCAGGGCAGACCGCTGAGGCCGGTGGTAGGATTGTGCAGCGTGATAGTATAACCCCCAACGGGAGGGGTATGGCCTCAGGGCAGCCGACGTGGATGATGGGGGTAGCAGGAACCACTCAGAGACGGTACGGTGTAGTTCAGGGTCTTTACTGGTAACAACGACAGACCCTCCCGGAGTACTTGCTAGCAAACGGGGCCTGGTCAGTCTTTGAGCAGATGGGATCTCCCCTGGCCAGGCGTAGTTGTAGGCCTCCCAAACTGACTGTACTCTTCTGGCTACCTTGCTAGAAGCTGATGTAAGTAGCCCACGTCCCTGAGTGTACCGTGTGGTGCTCACCCGTATGGCCGGTGACTCGGGGCCTTCTAATGGCTTCCGCTCCACGATGGCGGTGCTGGTCCCACGCGTGTGACCGTGCCTTCGGGCTTCTGGGCCAGAGGACCTGAAATCCCCTGCCCGACGGATTCTGCTGCTGGGTAGGAGTTAGTCCCCACAGCCTCGGACTCCGGGTCCGGTAAAGAATCTTCTTAGTCAGGGCGAGCTCTGTAGCTGCCAGCCCCTGACTCCTTGTAACTCTGCTGTTTCCTATGCTGCTTCTCTTCTCCACTCTCCTTGTCTGACTCACCCTGCCTCAGCCCCGGGTTTATACAGGGGAAGTTCTTCCCCTCCCAAGACTGGGCAGGAGGTGTGGCATGCACAGGATCCCTGACCAAAGGACCTCCCACCTGCTCTCAGACATAATATCTCTATCACTGTGGCAACCAGACCCCTGGGGTGTCACATTCCCCCCTAGTGAAATTTAGTACTCCGGGACTAAACACATTTAGAAAAACATAACAAAGTATAACGATAACAATACTATAAGAAAAACACATAAGATGGTTACGGCGTGTCCGCAACCGGATGCAGTCATTGAAGAAAAGCAAAGGTGTCCATTTCACCAACACAGGGAGACGTAACCAGGTAGGGGTCTGTCCTACCCCGAGTCCTTAACAGTCTCTAGTCCATCCTGGGTTACGCTCCAACTATATACAAGGATTCCCGGTAAATCCACCAAGGTTTCCTAAAAATAACTAGAAACACAAAATTATACACAAGCAACAAGACACAGAAAAACATAAATAAAACAATTTATACACTTTAAATTCTCCAGCGTGCGGGTAACTGGCCTCTAGTGGCCCGAGTGGACCTACGGAGCTGACTGTCTGGCCCTGAACTACAGGGTGTAGGAGCTGTCAAGGGTAAACTGGGCAGCTGTCTACCGGCTCTTTGTCTCACTAGGGGTACGGCAGGCTCACTATAAGCAGAGGGTTGATTCTCCTGTTCTGCTTGTGTGGAGTCTTCGGCCTCCTGGACCGGCTGTTCTTCCAGCTCTACCCGTTGCTCCGTAGGTTCTTGGGATGATGGTTGGAGGAAGGTGAGTACGGGTACCACAACTGCACCATTGACTTGAGTCCAAGACTGAGGGAAGTCCCCGAGCACGGTACTAACCATATCTTCCCTTTCTTCCACGGGTCGATGGTCTTCTTGTTCCTCTTCCGGGTTCCTCAGTTGTTCAGGACACTTCTTCAGGTGGTCCCGGGATACAATGGCTGTGGTTTCCCCTCCGTCTTTACTGATGGTACAGACCTTCGGGTTCTCGTGGCTTGAGGGCAGTACGGTGTACGGGTCCTCCTCCCACTGGTCATCCAACTTGTGGAGCCGTCTTTTCCTCTTCAAGACCTGCTCTCCGGGTACCAGGGGAACAGCGGGAGCATACTGGTTGTAAGTCTTCTCTTGTCTTTACCTAGCCTGACAGAGACTTCGCTCCACGCTCTCTTGTACTCTCCGGTACTGCTGCTGCCTCTCTGTGTCCCAGTCTGTTTCTGGTGAAGTGTCCTCAGGTGTCAGGACTCCCATTTCCAGGTCAACAGGTAACTTACCAGGTCTCGCCCTCATTAGGTAAGCCGGGGTACAGTTGGTGGAACCTACCGGGATGTGGTTGTATAGGTCCACCAGATCGGGCAACTTCTCAGGCCACAGACTGCGTTCTTCCAGGGGCAATGTTTTTAGCAGATCCATTACCACCTGGTTCATTTTTTCACAAAGTCCATTAGTTTGCGGATGGTAGGGTGTCGTCCTTATCTTCCGGCAGCCATACAGATTGCAGAATTCCTGGAAGACCTCCGCTTCAAAGGCAGGTCCCTGGTCCGTCAGCACTTGGTCCGGGTACCCGTGTGGACGGCAGAAGTGCTGCTGGAAGGCTCTAGCTGCTGTTTGAGCCGTTAAGTCCTTGACGGGGACGACAACCAAGAACCGGGAGTAATGATCCACGATGGTTAACGCGTAGACGTAGCCACTTCTGCTTGGGGTCAGTTTTACATGATCCAAGGCTACCAGTTCCAACGGTTGCCGGGTGACGATGGATTGCAGGGGAGTCTTCTGGCTGGCCCGGTCCTTCCTTCTCAGATTGCACGGGCCACAGTCTCTGCACCACTTCTCGATGGTTCCCCTCATGCCTACCCAGTGGAACCGCTCGCGCAGCAGGAACTCCAGCTTTTTCCACCCGAAGTGTCCAGCTCCGTCGTGGTATGCCTCCATCACCATGGCTGCGTCTCTTCGTGGCACCACTACTTGCCAGAGTAGTTCATGCGTCCGGGAGTTGACCATTCTGCGGCACAACTTCCCCTTGTAAAGGAATAGTCGACTCTTCTCCGCCCATAGTTGTTTGGCTTCCTCCGGAGCGTCTGGTTCAAGTCGAGCCTCCGGCCGAGTCAGCATCTCCTTCACCAGTCGGACGGCAGGGTCGCTGTCTTGCGTTTCCGCCCAGTTGTAGTGGGGTAAGGGGTTCAACGTAGCAGCCTGTTTACCCCTTACCCGGTGGGAATACTGGATAGTCCCATGACGGTGGAACGCAGGGAGTTCAACTTCTTCCAGTCCCTCCGGATCTTCTCCTTCGTCCGGCAGGTTGGGCATCCTGGACAGGGCATCCGCGTTAGTATTGGAGCGTCCTGCCCGGTATTTGATTGTGAACTCGTAGTTGGACAGACGGGCCATCCACCTCTGCTCCAGGGCACCGAGTCTTGCCGTGTCCAGGTGTATCAACGGGTTGTTATCCGTGTATACGGTGAACCGGGAAGAAGCGAGGTAATGCCTAAAGCGCTCGGTGACTGCCCATACCACGGCCAGGAACTCTAGCTTAAATGAGCTGTAATTCTCGGGGTTCCTTTCGGTGGGTCGCAGTTTTCGGCTGGCATAGGAGATCACTCGTTCTCTCCCCTGCTGAATCTGGGATAGTACGGCTCCTAGCCCGATGTTACTGGAGTCGGTGTAGAGGATGAAGGGCTGGCTATAGTCTGGGTACGCCAAGATTTCATCCCCCGTGAGGGCCATCTTCAGCTGGCGGAAGGACTCTTCTTCTGGCTCTTCCCATTTGAAGGGCGGCTTCTGGTTCTTGGCCTTCCGGGACTGGCCTATCAGGAGGTCCTGCATAGGCGCTGCCTTTTTGGTGAAACCGGGAATAAACCTTCGGTAGTAGCCTACCAACCCTAGGAACTGCCGCACTTCTTTTACGCTGGAGGGGCTTGGCCATCCCTTAATTGCGGTGATCTTATCGGGGTCGGGAGCCACTCCGTCAGCGCTCACCACGTGTCCCAGGTATTGCACCTTTGGTTTCAGGAGGTGACACTTGGAGGGTTTCACCTTTAGGCCGTAACTCGCCAGAGCTTCGAACACCTCCGCCAGGTGTTTCAGGTGGTCCTCATAAGTTTTGGAGTATACGATGACATCGTCCAGGTACAACAGGACCGTCTCGAAGTTTCTGTGGCCCAGACAGCACTCCATTAATCGTTGGAAGGTTCCTGGGGCGTTGCAGAGTCCGAACGGCATGCAGGTGAACTCGCTAAGTCCCATCGGGGTGGTGAATGCGGTCTTCTCCCGGTCCGCCTCTGCTACAGGAACCTGCCAGTACCCGCTAGTGAGATCCAAGGTAGAGAAGAAGTTAGCAGATCTTAAAGCAGCCAATGACTCCTCTATCCTTGGTAAGGGGTACGCATCCTTGTGTGTGATACGGTTGATTTTCCGGTAATCTACACACATCCTCATGGTGTTGTCTTTCTTTTTGACTAAAACTAGTGGGGCTGCCCAGGGGCTACAGCTATCCCGGATTACCCCAGCCTCCTTCATGTCTCTAAGCATCCCCTTGGCGTGTTGGTAATGTGCAGGGGGTACGGGTCGATACCTCTCTTTTATGGGAGGATGATCTCCCGTGGGGATGCGGTGTTCTACCCCCTTGACTCGCCCGAAGTCTAACGGGTGTTTACTAAACACTCTCTCATACTCTTGAACCACCCGATAGACTCCTTGTTTCTGATGTGAGGGAGTGGAATCAGTACCCAAATGTAGTTGCTGACACCAGTCCTCCATGTCTTTCTTAGAGCCGTTACCTTCCTCCGGGTGAGATGGAGGTAAGGGTTCCACAGATTGTATAGAATTTTGATTAGTGGTATATAATTTGGCTAGCGTGGCATACCGGGGCAGGTACACTTCCCTCTCCCCGATATTTATTATGCGAATGGGCACCCTCCCATGGCGTACATTGACCACCCCCCGTGCTGTCAAAATGGTGGGCCTACTGTCTGAGTAAACTGGTTCTACCATTGCCTGGTAATCTCTTCCTCTCAGACCAATAACTGCCCGGCACCAAATCATCATTTCACTTTTTGGGGGCATGGCAATAGGAAAAGGGTCACACATTCTTACGCTACCAATCTCACCGCCGGAGAGTTCCACTTGTTGCCGTTGCATCAGTGCCCGGATCTCTTTCTGGAGCACCCGCTGCTCGCCGGAGCTGGCGTTCTTGGCAACCTGCTGTAAAAGGAAAATCACCTCTGCAAGACAATTTTCAATTACGTTAGTTCCTAGAGTTATTTTTGGGTGACTCTCATGTTTATCAATATCTACAATGATCAGTCCCTGTGCGGCCAGTTCGACTCTACCGATTTTGAGGGCCACCTCCTTAAATCCGATCTGTGGCACGGGCTGGCCATTGCTGGCGATGATACTCAAGTCGTCGTCAGGGTAGTGGGTAATATCCGAGTCATTCCAGTACTGCTTGAAGAGCACGTACGGGATGGTGGTGACCTGTGACCCGGTATCCAGTAGGGCACTCATGGGAATGCCATCCAGTACCACAGGCAAGACTGGACGTCCTCCCACATATCTGTCGCGCCAGTTCGATGGGCCTGGTGATCTTTTTCCTGGGGGTTGGCCCTCTACCCCAGGTTGTGCCCGTTTAAAGAACAGTACCTTTCCATATGTCCGGGTTGATTGCAGCGGCGGCAGATGGGTCGTCCGTCCTCGCTGTATCGGTCACTGGGTCTTCCTCTGGCCGGTGGGGTCCTCCTTGGTCGACGCCACGGGATGTCCTCCGGTCCGGATGCCAGCTGGATCTTCCCTGGGGTGGAAACCTGTAAAGACTGCACAGTTCGGGTTAGCGCAGCAACGCTCTTAACTAGCTCTTGGACCTGATGGTGTAGGTCTGGAGCCGGGTCATTGTCCAAAGCCTGCGCATCAGCTCCCACAGGCCCTGCTGACAAGGGCGCCGCTTCCTGGTAGTAAGTGGTAGTGGGGCGTCTGTGGGTCACAACGCCACCTGGTGCCGGTTCTCGGAGCACCCGGATGGCTCTGTCCTTGAACTGTGCAAAGTCCAGATGGGGATCCTGTAAGGCCATTGCCCGCAACTGGGTTCGGTGGGCATTGCAATATAAACCCTCTATAAATTGTTCAGTCAACAGCCTGTCCTCGTTTCCCACCCCATCAGGGTCGGTCTGCTTTATGGCCCTCAGGGCCTCTTGTAGGTTTAGTGCATAGTCCCTTATACTCTCATGCGCTCGCTGCTTGCACCCGTAGAATCTAAGCTTAATCTCGGCTGAGGTGCGGGTATCAAAGGTGTCCTTCAGCCGGGTTAGTATCCCTGCGACAGTCTTCCTCCCAGGTGGCCAGGATTTTACTTCCCTTTTGGCTGCCCCGGTTAGTTGGGCCACCAGGATGCTCACTTTTTGCTCTTCTGTGAGGGGGTACACCTGGAAGAGGCTATCCAGCTTTTCTCTAAAGTCATGCAGGGTATGTGACTCCCCTGAATACTGGGGTAGCCAAGCTGCTCCCGGGATATAGGGCATGGTGAAGGGCATAACTGCAGCAGCGGTAGCGCTGGCGGGGGTTGGGGCAGTGAAGCTCTCCTCCGTATCCGACATCTTCCTCCCCCCTAGTGGACCGTGGCCTACCTTGCGATGATCCTCTTCCGTAGGCCGCGGCTCCGCAGTGGATCGTCAGGGTTGAGGACCTTCCGTCGCGCTCCTGTGACGTCGGCGTCTGCTGGGCTCCTTCCAGGACCTTACGCAACGTCCGGACGTGAGGCGGGGTTTCAGTTCTCGCGCGCTTTCGGAGTCCACGCCCCTCTTCTTCCCGCGCGGCGTCCTCAAGATGGCGTCCAATGGCGGGAAAACTCCACGGATGGCGGGAAGAAGGTCGAAGATGGCGCCGGATGGCGGGAAAACTTCGCGGATGGCGGGAAGAAGGTAGAAGATGGCGCCGGATGGCGGGAAACCTTCACCACTGGTAAGTTTGAACAGTCTTTGCTTTTCAGGCACGCAGTACCCGGTGGTTGCGGGCACGAGATCCTGCCGACTACGCCAAAGTTGACGCGCCCCTGGGCCTGTGTCGCGCTGCGGTGCGCACGCGGGAGCTTACCCGGAGCCGGATCCGTGGAGGGTTGCAATCTCGTGGCGGTGACCCGGTCCGTGCCCAGGGAGTCAAACTAGACGGCAGTCTATTAGTAGTAAATAGTTGATGACTACGCCACCCGTTGAGTGCAGCCAGGAAGCTGCTGCTGCAGGGCAGACCGCTGAGGCCGGTGGTAGGATTGTGCAGCGTGATAGTATAACCCCCAACGGGAGGGGTATGGCCTCAGGGCAGCCGACGTGGATGATGGGGGTAGCAGGAACCACTCAGAGACGGTACGGTGTAGTTCAGGGTCTTTACTGGTAACAACGACAGACCCTCCCGGAGTACTTGCTAGCAAACGGGGCCTGGTCAGTCTTTGAGCAGATGGGATCTCCCCTGGCCAGGCGTAGTTGTAGGCCTCCCAAACTGACTGTACTCTTCTGGCTACCTTGCTAGAAGCTGATGTAAGTAGCCCACGTCCCTGAGTGTACCGTGTGGTGCTCACCCGTATGGCCGGTGACTCGGGGCCTTCTAATGGCTTCCGCTCCACGATGGCGGTGCTGGTCCCACGCATGTGACCGTACCTTCGGGCTTCTGGGCCAGAGGACCTGAAATCCCCTGCCCGACGGATTCTGCTGCTGGGTAGGAGTTAGTCCCCACAGCCTCGGACTCCGGGTCCGGTAAAGAATCTTCTTAGTCAGGGCGAGCTCTGTAGCTGCCAGCCCCTGACTCCTTGTAACTCTGCTGTTTCCTATGCTGCTTCTCTTCTCCACTCTCCTTGTCTGACTCACCCTGCCTCAGCCCCGGGTTTATACAGGGGAAGTTCTTCCCCTCCCAAGACTGGGCAGGAGGTGTGGCATGCACAGGATCCCTGACCAAAGGACCTCCCACCTGCTCTCAGACATAATATCTCTATCACTGTGGCAACCAGACCCCTGGGGTGTCACATTAGCATCACCTGGAAAGTGCTTGATAACTAGGTCACACTATATAAATCCATGCAAACAGCATGGATTTATACAGTGTGAACCGAGAGAGTGTATATACTTACCTCCGATGGCCCGCGCTGTCCTGCTCAATCTGTTCTCCCTCGCCGGCAACTTTGAATTGAAAGACCTGCCGACGTCAGCGTCACGTGACCCGTCACATGACTCTGACGTCACCGCAGGTCCTACAACTCACTGCAAGTGCCGGGAACCAAGCGGGAGCGCTGTGCGGGCCAACAGATGGTAAGAATACATTTATTTTTATTTTATTCTTCTTTTACAGCTTTTTTAATGGTACCTGGGTGTGGATGAGACTCTCCTCTCCTCCACACCCGGGTACCATCCGCACATTAGAACGCGCCAATAGCGCAAGTACAAATGCTGTCTTGCGGAATTGGCGCGTTCTAATGCAAGTCAATGGCGGCGAAATCGCCGCGTTTCCGCAAAATTGACATGCTGCGGATTTTTGACCGCAGCGTTAACGCTGCGGAAAAATCCGCATCATGGGCACAGCACATGCGGATTTCCATTGGGGAACATTGCTTCCCTTCTACCATGCGTTTTTCATGCGTTTCCGCGGCGTTTACGCAACTGCAAAAACGCCGCGGAAACGCATGAAATACGCATCGTGTGAACACAGCCTAATAGAGATATTATGTCTGAGAGCAAGTGGGAGGTTTCTCTGGTCAGGATCCCTAAACATGCAACACGGTCCGCCCAGACCTGGGAGGGGAGGAATCTGCCCTTTTAAACTGGGTCTGGGCGGGATTTGAGCAGTCAGAGCCAGAGTGAAGCTGCAGACAGAGTCAGAGCCTGGAGAGGGAAAGGAAGAACTAGGAGCTCTGTAGGAGCAGTAGCAGAAGTCCAGGGGCTGGAGCTGAGCAGAGTTCGCCCTGGACGAAGATACTAAAACCGGACACAGGAGTCCGAGGCTGTGGGGACATCCAGGTCCAGCAGCAGAAACCAGCCGGCAGGGGATTCCAGGTCCTCTGGCCATAGAAGCCCGGAGGCTCAGTCACAGAGAAGGGACCAGCGCCGCCATCCAGGAGCGGAGGCTAACAGAAGGCCCCAAGTCACCAGCCATACGGGTGAGCACCACACGGTATACTCAGGGACGTGGGCTACTTGTAACCGCTGACAGCAAGGTAGCCAGGAAGAGTGCAGATTAACGGGGAGGCCTACAACTCCACCTGGCCAGGGGAACTCCTGCTTGCTCGCAGACTGACCAGGCCCCTTATACTAGCCAGTACTCCCGGGAGGGTCTGTCTTGTACCATCAGTAAAGACCCTGAACTGCACCTCACGTCTCTGTGATTCCTTGCCACTCCAGCACCATTAGCACTGGGACCCTCACACCATCACTCCCATCATCATCCACATTAGCTGCCCTGAGGCAATACTCCTCCCGTGGGGAGTTATCCCATACTCGGCTGCGCAACCAACATCAGCCTCAGCGGTCAGCAGCGCAGCGGCGGATCCCACTGACCGCAATCCACGGGTGGCGTAGTCGGACACTTATTTCAACAATTAGACTGCCACTGGTTTGACCGCCCTGGGCACGGACCGGGTCACCGCCACGGAGAACTACAACCCCCAGCGATCCGGTTCCGGGTATTCCCCCTGCACAGCAGCAGCGCACAGGCCCAGGGGGCGCGTCAATTTGGCGTAGTCGGCAGGATTTCGTGCCCGCAACCACCGGGTACTGCGTGCCTGAAAAAGACTTTTGAACTTACCTGTGGTGAAGTTTCCTGCCGTCCGGAGTCGTTTCCCGCCGTCCGGAGCCGATTCCCGCCATCAGACGCCATCTTGGACCGTTTCCCGCCGTCTTCTGCCTTCTTCCCGCCATCCGCAGCTGCTTCCCGCCTTCGGACGCCATCTTCGGGACGCCGCACAGGAAGAAGAGGGGCGTGGACGCCGAAAGCGCGCGAGATCCGAAGCTCCGCCCCACGCTGACGCCGCGCAAGGTCCTGGAAGGAAGGAAGAGCGACGCTGACGTCATCGGAGCGCGACGCCAGGTCCTCAACCCCGACGATCGACTGCGGAGCCGCGGCCTACGGAAGAAGAGCATCGCAAGGTAGGCCACGGTCCACTAGGGGGGAGGAGGATGCCGGACACCGAGGGGAGCTCCACTGCCACAGTCACCGCCAGCGCAACCGCTGCAGCAGTCATGCCATTCACCATGCCCTATATCCCGGGGGCAACCTGGCTACCCCAGTACTCAGGGAAGTCACATACCCTAAATGACTTTAGAGAAAGACTGGATAGCCTCTTCCAGGTGTACCCCCTCACAGAAGAGCAAAAAGTGAGCATCCTGGTGGCCCAATTAATCGGGGCAGCCCAAAGGGAGGTAAAGTCCTGGCCACCTGGGAGGAAGAGGACTGTCAGAGAGATACTAGCCCAGCTGAAAGACACATTTGACACCCGCACCTCAGCCGAAATAAAGCTCCGATTTTACGGGTGCAAACAGCAGGCACATGAGAGTATAAGAGACTATGCTTTAAACCTACAAGAGGCCCTGAGAGCCATTAAGCAGGCAGACCCTGACAGCGTGGGAAATGAAGATAAACTGTTGACTGAACAATTTATTGAGGGTCTACTGTGCAATGCCCACTGAACCCAGTTGCGGGCAATGGCCTTACAGGACCCTGACCTGGACTTTGCACAGTTCAAGGACAGAGCCATCCGGGTGCTCCGAGAACCAGCACCAGGTGGCGCTGTGACCCACAGGCGCCCTGCTATCACTTACCACCAGGGGACGGCGCCCTTGTCTGCAGAGCCTGTGGGAGCTGATGCGCAGGCTTTAAACAGTGACCCGGCTACAGACCTGCACCATCAGGTCCAAGAGCTGACTAAGAGCGTTGCCGCGCTAACCAGAACTGTGCAGTCTTTACAGGTCTCTTCTCCGGGAAAGATCCAGCTGGCCTCCGGACCGGAGGACGTCCCGTGGCGCCGACTGAGGAGGACCCCACCGGCCAGAGGAAGACCCAGCGACAGATACAACGAGGACGGACGACCCATCTGCCGCCGCTGCAATCAACCCGGACATGTGGCAAGGTACTGTCATTTAAACGGGCACAACCTGGGGTAGAGGGCCAACCCCCAGGCATAAGACCATCAGGCCCATCAAACTGGCGTGATAAATACGTAGGGGGACGTCCAATCTTGCCTGTGGTACTGGATAGCATTCCTATGAGTGCCCTACTAGACACCGGGTCACAGGTCACCACCATCCCGTACGTGCTCTTCAAGCAGTACTGGAATGACTCGGATATAACCCGCTACCCAGATGACGACCTGAGTATCATCGCCAACAATGGTCAGCCCGTGCTGCAGGTGGGATTCACAGAAGTGACCATTAAGATCGGTAAAGTCGAACTGGCGGCACAAGGACTGATAATAGTGGACATAGACCGTCATGAGAGTCACCCTAGAATAACCTTGGGAACTAATGTGATTGAAAATTGTCTTGCAGAGGTGATTTTCATTTTATAGCAGGTTGCCAAGAACGCCAGTTCCGGCCAGCAGCGTGTGCTCCAAAAAGAGATCCGGGCACTGATGAAGCGGCAACAGGTGGAACTATCTGGTGGTGAGATAGGTAGCGTGAAAATGTGTGACCCGTTCCCTATTGCCATGCCCCCAAAAAGTGAGATGATGATTTGGTGTCGGGCAGCTATTGGTCTAAGAGGTAGAGACTACCACGCAATGGTAGAACCCGTCTACTCAGACAGTAGGCCCACCATTTTGACAGCACGGGGGGTGGTCGATGTACGCCATGGGAGGGTGCCCGTTCGCATCATAAATATCGGGGAGAGAGAAGTACACCTGCCCCGGTATGCCACGCTAGCCAAATTGTTCACCATAAACCAGAATTCTGTACAGGCCGTGGAACCCTTGCCTCCATCTCAACCAGAGGAAGGTAACGGCTCTAAGAAACCAATGGAGGACTGGTGTCAGCAACTACATTTGGGTACTGACTCCACTCCCTCACACCAGAAACAGGGAGTCTATCGGGTGGTTCAAGAGTACGAGAGAGTGTTTAGTAAACACCCGTTAGACTTCGGGCGAGTAAAGGGGGTAGAACACCACATCCCCACGGGAGACCATCCTCCCATAAAGGAGAGATACCGACCCGTACCCCCTGCACACTACCAACACGCCAAGGGGATGCTTAGAGACATGAAGGAGGCCGGGGTAATCAGGGACAGCTGTAGCCCCTCGGCAGCTCCACTAGTCTTAGTGAAAAAGAAAGACAACACTATGAGAATGTGTGTAGACTACAGGAAGGTCAACCGTATCACACACAAAGATGCGTACCCGTTACCAAGGATAGAAGAGTCCTTAGCTGCATTAAAATCTGCTAACTTCTTCTCTACTTTGGATCTCACTAGCGGGTACTGGCACGTTCCTGTAGCAGAGGCGGACCGGGAGAAGACCGCATTCACCACCCCGATGGGTCTCAGCGAATTTAACTGTATGCCGTTCGGGCTCTGCAACGCACCAGGAACCTTCCAACGGTTGATGGAATGCTGTCTGGGACACCGGAACTTCGAGACGGTCCTGTTATACCTGGACGATGTCATCGTCTATTCCAAGACCTACGAGGATCACCTGAAACACCTGGCGGAAGTGTTTGAAGCTCTGGCAAACTACGGCCTAAAGGTGAAACCCTCCAAGTGTCACCTCCTGAAACCAAAGGTGCAATACCTGGGACACGTGGTGAGTGCTGACGGAGTGGCTCCCGACCCTGATAAGATCACCGTAATTAAGGACTGGCCAAGACCCTCCAGCATAAAGGAAGTGCGGCAGTTCCTCGGGTTGGTAGGCTACTACCGAAGATTCATTCCCGGTTTCACCAAAATGGCAGCCCCTATGCAGGACCTCCTGATAGGTCAATCTCGGAAAGCCAAAAACCAGAAGCCGCCCTTCAGGTGGGAAAAGCTGGAAGAGGAGTCCTTCTGCCAGCTGAAGATGGCCCTCACGGGGGATGAAATCCTGGCATATCCAGACTACAGCCAGCCCTTTATCCTCCACACGGACACAAGCAACATCGGGCTAGGAGCCGTACTGTCCCAGATCCAGCAGGGGAAAGAACGGGTAATCGCTTACGCCAGCCGAAAGCTACGGCCCACGGAGAGGAACCCTGAGAATTATAGCTCATTCAAGCTGGAGTTCCTGGCAGTAGTGTGGGCAGTGACCGAACGTTTCAAGCATTACCTTGCCTCCTCCAAATTCACCGTGTACACGGATAACAACCCGTTGACACACCTGGACACTGCAAGGCTCGGTGCCCTGGAACAGAGATGGATGGCCCGCCTGTCCAACTTTGAATTCACCATCAAATACCGGGCAGGACGCTCAAATGCCAACGCGGATGCCCTGTCTAGAATGCCGAACTTACCGGATGTAGGGGAAGATCCAGAAGATCTGGAAGAAGTTGAGCTCCCTGCGTTCCACCGTCATGGGATTACCCTGTATTCCCACCGTGTGAAGGACAGGCGCTCCGTGACGTTCAATCCCTTGCCCCACTACAACTGGGCGGAGACGCAAGACAGTGATCCCGCAGTCCGTTTGGTGAAGGAAATGCTGACCCAGGCCGATGCCAGTCTTGACCCAGACGCTCCAGAGGAGACCAAGCAACTGTGGAAGGAGAAAAGTAAGCTGTTCCTCTACAGGGAGAAGCTGTGCCGGAGAATGGTTAACTCTCGAACACATGAGTTGACCTGGCAGGTAGTGGTCCCAAGACGAGACGCGGCTATGATTCTGGAGGCATACCACAACGGAGCGGGGCATTTCGGATGGAAGAAGCTGGAGTTCTTGTTGCGTGAACGGTTCTACTGGGTAGGCATGAGAGGAGCCATCGAGAGGTGGTGCAGAGACTGTGGCCCGTGCCACCTGAGAAGAAAGGACCGTGCCAGCCAGAAGACTCCCTTGCAGCCCATCATCACCAGACAGCCACTGGAACTGGTAGCCCTGGACCATGTGAAACTGGCTCCAAGCAGATCTGGGTATGTCTACGCCCTCACAATCGTGGATCATTACTCCCGGTTCCTGGTGGTGGACTTAACGGCTCAAACAGCGGCTAGAGCCTTCCAGCAGCACTTCTGCCGTCCACACGGGTACCCGGACCAAGTGCTGACAGACCAAGGACCAGCCTTCGAAGCGGAGGTCTTCCAGGAGTTCTGCAACCTGTATGGCTGCAAGAAGATAAGAACAACGCCCTATCACCCTCAAACCAATGGACTCTGCGAGAAGATGAACCAGGTGGTGATAGATCTGCTAAAAACACTGCCCCTGGAAGAACGCAGTCTGTGGCCTGAGAAACTGCCCGATCTGGTGGACCTGTATAACCACATCCCTGTAGGTTCCACCAACTGTACCCCGGCTTACCTAATGAGAGCAAGACCTGGTAAGCTGCCTATCGACCTGGATATGGGAGTCCTGACGCCTGAGGACACCTCGCCAGAGGCAGACTGGGATACAGAACGGCAGCAGCAGTATCGGAAAGTGCAGGAGAGCGTCGAGCGAAGTCTGTCTCAAGCTAGAGAAAGGCAAGAGAAGGCTTATAACCAGTATGCTCCCGCTGTTCCCCTGGTACCTGGAGAGCAGGTCTTGAAGAGGAAGAGGCGGCTCCACAAGTTGGACGACCAGTGGGAGAAGGACCCGTACACCGTACTGCCATCAAGCCATGAGAACCCAAAAATCTGCGTAATCAGTAAGGATGGAGGAGAAACCACAGCCATTGTCTCCAGAGACCACCTGAAGAAGTGTCCCGAGCAGCTGCAAAGCCCTGAAGAAGATCAAGAAAACCCTCAACCCGCAGAGGAAAGGGAAGAAATGATCAGTACCGTACTCGGAGACTTCCCCCGGTCTTGGACACAAGTAAACGGCGCTGTCGTGGTACCCGTCCTCACCTTTCTCCAGCCAGCCCCGCAAGTGCCTACAGAGGAACCGGTAGAGCTGGAAGAGCAGCCGGCCCAAGAGGCAGAAGAGTCCACACCAGCAGTACAGGAGGATCAACCCTCTGCTAGTAGTGAGCCTGCTGTGCCCCTAGTGAGCCAAAGAGTGCGCAGAAAGCTGCCCAGCTTGCCCATAACACCTCCTACACCCTGTAGTGCAGGACCAGTTAGTGAGCTCCATAGGTCCACTAGAGTCACTAGAGGTCAGATGCCCGCTCGCTGGAGAATCTAACCTGTAATGTGAATTTACCTGTAAACTGCAAATGTTGAAAATGGTTTATGTTTGTTGCCTGTTTATTAATTATGTTTCTCTAGTTACCCTTCAGGTTTATTTGGACTGACAGGTTATGGACGCTGAATAACCGGAACTACATTGTAGATAGTTGCACCTTGGTGCCTCTTGCGAAGACGGCCGCAGAAGAGAAAACCTGTCTGGCGTGGCCTACTTGCGGCCCAAAGTAGCTAGCTCCAGCCTTGCAGCCACGCCCAAGGACAACGCAAGGGGTTTGCTTTGGACAGGTCCCCTACTTCCCTTAAAACTTCACCTTGGGTGATATGGACACCCGGTCACGGAAACGCCGTGACCTCTACAGACTAAAGCTTCTTGTAAATATGTTGTCTTGTTATTGTTATACCTTGTATTTATGTTTCTTCAAAAATGTGTTTAGTCCCGGAGTACTAAAATTTACTAGGGGGGAATGCGACACCCCAGGGGTCTGGTTGCCGCAGTAATAGAGATATTATGTCTGAGAGCAAGTGGGAGGTTTCTCTGGTCAGGATCCCTAAACATGCAACACGGTCCGCCCAGACCTGGGAGGGGAGGAATCTGCCCTTTTAAACTGGGTCTGGGCGGGATTTGAGCAGTCAGAGCCAGAGTGAAGCTGCAGACAGAGTCAGAGCCTGGAGAGGGAAAGGAAGAACTAGGAGCTCTGTAGGAGCAGTAGCAGAAGTCCAGGGGCTGGAGCTGAGCAGAGTTCGCCCTGGACGAAGATACTAAAACCGGACACAGGAGTCCGAGGCTGTGGGGACATCCAGGTCCAGCAGCAGAAACCAGCCGGCAGGGGATTCCAGGTCCTCTGGCCATAGAAGCCCGGAGGCTCAGTCACAGAGAAGGGACCAGCGCCGCCATCCAGGAGCGGAGGCTAACAGAAGGCCCCAAGTCACCAGCCATACGGGTGAGCACCACACGGTATACTCAGGGACGTGGGCTACTTGTAACCGCTGACAGCAAGGTAGCCAGGAAGAGTGCAGATTAACGGGGAGGCCTACAACTCCACCTGGCCAGGGGAACTCCTGCTTGCTCGCAGACTGACCAGGCCCCTTATACTAGCCAGTACTCCCGGGAGGGTCTGTCTTGTACCATCAGTAAAGACCCTGAACTGCACCTCACGTCTCTGTCGCTCCAGCACCATTAGCACTGGGACCCTCACACCATCACTCCCATCATCATCCACATTAGCTGCCCTGAGGCAATACTCCTCCCATGGGGAGTTATCCCATACTCAGCTGCGCAACCAACATCAGCCTCAGCGGTCAGCAGCGCAGCGGCGGTTCCCACTGACCGCAATCCACGGGTGGCGTAGTCGGACACTTATTTCAACAATTAGACTGCCACTGGTTTGACCGCCCTGGGCACGGACCGGGTCACCGCCACGGAGAACTACAACCCCCAGCGATCCGGCTCCGGGTATTCCCCCTGCACAGCAGCAGCGCACAGGCCCAGGGGGCGCGTCAATGACATCTTGCCCCACAGTACATAGGAGGAGACCATGGAAAAATCTATAAAAGGAGGACACATAATAAGAGAAGGAGGAATCGTAAAGAGTACTGCATCCGTCTAGGCTAAGAAGCCACAAAGCGCGGGAGGGGGACGGGGAGAGGGGGTTAGCATCAAGTTGTTTTTTTTTTTAATTTTTACATGATGCAATTTTCACAGAAAATATAGGTGATAATGCCTGCACATAGAAGCAATGGCCCAGGGCCTCTGTTCCTAAAAGGTGCTTCACATCGCCTGGTGTAAACAAGAGATGTGCTGCTGATGACATTGCAATATATAGGTACTACAGAACAATTGTATTAGCAATCACTTTGTTCCCATATTTTGAGTTGAATATAGTTAATCTGTGCCCATTTAACATTTTGAAATAGCCTTGTGTAAATGCATCAAAATTCACTTTTAGTTTTTGCCCAGGACTACTACACTTTGTCTAAAACTGGCCCTGTAGCCAAATCCTTCTTTCCTCACATAAAACATACAGTTGTGCTCAAAAGTTTACATACCCCGGCAGAATTTTTCCTTTCTTGGCCTTGTTTCAGAGAATATGAATGATAACAAAAAACTTTTTTCTCCACTCATGTTTATTGGTTGGGTGAAGCCATTTATTGTCAAACTACTGTGTTTTCACTTTTTAAATCTTCATGACAACCAAAAACATCCAAATGACCCTGATCAAAAGTTCACATACCCCAGTTCTTAATACCGTGTATTGCCCCCTCTAACATCAATGACAGCTTTAAATCTTTTGTGGTAGTTGTGGATGAGGTTCTTTATTTTCTCAGATGGTAAAGCTGCCCATTCTTCTTGGCAAAAAAGCCTCCAGTTCCTGTAAATTCCTGTGTTGTTTAGCATGAACTGCGCGCTTGAGATCTCCCCAGAGTGGCTCAATTATATTGAGGTCAGGAGAATGAGATGGCCACTCCAGAACCTTCATTTTCTTCTGCTGTAGCCAATGACAGGTCGACTTGGTCTTGTGTATTGGATGGTTGTCATGTTGGAACGTCCAAGTACGTCCCTTGTGCAGCTTCCGGGCTGATGAGTGCAAATTTGCCTCCAGTATTTGCTGATAACATGCTGCATTCATCTTTCCTTCAACTTTTACCAAGTTTCCTGTGCTTTTGTAGCTCACACATCCCCAAAACATCAGCGATCCACCTCTGCGCTTTACTGTAGGAATGGTGTTCCTTTCATCATAGGCATTGTTGACCTCTCTCCAACGGTAACTTTTAAAATTACCTTGTTCCAGAAGTTTTGAGGCTTGTCTCTGTGCTGTTTGGCGTATTGTAGGCAAGATACTTTGTGGCATTTGTACAGTAATGGCTTTTTTCTGGCGACTCGACCATGCAGCCCATTTTTCTTCAAGTGCCTCCTTATTGTGCATCTTGAAACAATCATACCGCTAGTTTTCAGAGAGTGCTGAATTTCAGCTGATGTTATTTGTGGGGTTTTCTTTGCATCTCGAACAATTTTCCTGGCAGTTGTGGCCAAATTCTTTGTTGGTCTACCTGACCGTGGTTTGGTTTTTACAGAGCCCCTGATTTTCCATTTGTTAATCACAGTTTGAGCACTGCTGACTGGCATTATCAATTCCTTGGATATTTTTTTGTACCCCTTTTCGTGTGTTATACAGTTCATCTACCTTTTCCCGTAGATCCATTGACAATTCTTTTGCTTTCCCCATGGCCCACAATCCAGAAATGTCAGTGGCTGGATGAAAAATGCAAGAGTCTGTCTGGATCCCAGAAACTCATTCAGCTTTTATGCACACACACTGATTACAAGCAATAAGGTCACAGGTGAGGATGTTACATTTAGTAGCCATTCAAACTCATTTGTGTGAAATTCTGTGCATGTTATCAGGCCAAAATCACCAGGGTATGTGAACTTTTGATCATGGTCATTTGGATGTTTTTGGTTGTCATTGTCATAAAGAGAAAACACAGTAGTTTGACAATAAATGGCTTCACCCAACCAATAACCATGAGTGGAGAAAAAGTTTTTTTGTTATCATTCATATTCTCTTAAACAAGGCCAAGAAAGGAAAAATTCTGCCGGGGTATGTAAACTTTTGAACACAACTGTATATAATCAAGAGTAGACCCATCTCCCTCAAACATAGTATTTTCATGATTTATAAAGAAGCCCCTATCTATTTACACATATTATTCACAATACCCCAGACTGCACATCTATCACTAAAACTAATGTTCCTACCAGACTCCTGAACAGGGCTGTGGAGTCTGTAAGCCAAACAACCGTCTCCGAAATTTCCATGACTTCCGACTCCAACTCCGACTCCACGAATTTGACTCCACAGCCTCACTACTGAGCATGTACATAAAGTGCAGCACAGATTTATCTCACCTAAAAGCCGAGATCTTATGAAAACATTTACAGTGCGTCCTGCATTGAACTTCCTGTACCCAATTTATTATATATTTTAGGAGTTATAGTTGGTCCATTTTATACCGACTTCAACTCCGACTCCACCAAAATGGACATTGACTCCGACTCCACAACTCTGACTCCACAGTCCTGTTCCTGAACTCCTTGAGGTATCTTCATGATGGCAGCTGAGGAAGGAGGAGGTTCGCTGCTTGCTATGGACTGACACTGCACTAATTGCAGCCCAGGCTCATTAGGCTCCTACTCTGAGGTGCCAGAGGGGAGGAGTGATGATTTGCCGCATGCCACAGCACACTGTCAGACAGCCATAAATTTTGATTTGTTTGTGTCACCTACTTTGCAGAGGAGAGAGTGGGGCTGGACGCCCTCAGGGCTTTGTTCTACAGGCAAGGAAAGCCATGGGCATACATATTGTAATCCACCAGTAGTAGTAACTGAAGCAGTGTTGGGCCCATTTGATGCATGTTTTTGGTCCCTCTCAGAAGTTAGAGCTATACTGCCCTGATGGCAGACCGGATTATGGATGAAGCTTGCAAGAACTAACATATGCAATTCATGGTCAAAAATAGCTTATTCGACAGCATACAGACATTTTTTCTATTAGCAAACATCATAAGAGAAAGCAGATGGCCTACATTATGGTCAATAGGGTCCTTTTGATTAAACTTTCTTCCATTATGTAAGAGATCCATATTCCACATTAATTCCATTTCTCTATTTCTAAAACGGAAAAAAGAAAATGATTTCAAAACACTACTGGGAACAGAGCCTAAAGGCACTCATACACATTAGACTAACACGTCGACATTCGCTGGCTCGGCCGACAGTCCAATATGTATACTGGTCTCCCGACTTTCCCTCTACAGATGATGTTGGGGGCGATAAAGATCCAGCATGTCCAATTTCAGAGTGCCGATTCTTTTGTTCTCAATGAGATAAGCCAATGCGAGAGTAGGCTGATAGCAGCTCTCTCATAGAGAACAAAGGAGTGCTCCTTTGTATGGAGGAGTCGGGAGAGATAGCTGTCAGCTGAACGGTTCAGCCAACAGCTATCTAAGGTGTACAAAGGTTTAACTTTGGGAACCAAACAAAAGTCCATCAATGTGCATAATTTTTTATCAGTTCTCTTGCATTTTTTAGCATTTTGGTCAATTGATCATGGATTAACATGTTGGTGCAAACAGCATTGGAGATTCTGTCAACACAAAAGTTTGCATAGCCTAGACCTTCTATTTTTTGCTAATTTGTCATATTTAATTGTTTCAGATCATCAAACAAATTTTAATATAAAGACAACATGAGTACCCCATAAATGCTGCATATACAGGATAATTTTATTTATTGATGATTTATTAAAAACCTCTATCACCCACATGAAAAAGTAATTACAACTCTGCACTAGTGATGGGCGAGCACTAAAATACTCGGATACTCGTTGTTCGGGTTGAGCAAATTGGAATGCTCAAGTGCTCGGACCGAGTAACGAGCCCAATGTAAGTCTATGGGAAACTCGAGCATTTTTCCGGCGGCTCCCCCCAGCGGTCTGCAGAGGGCCTAAAAATTACCCAAATCGATGGGAACAATGCTCAAATGACATGGGATCAGCATGGGGAAGACCCCTGGAAGCATTTCGGACGCCCAGGTCACTGCTGTCAACAATGTTGTCAGAGCTATTGCGCCACTTTTACGGACTCACAATAAAACCTGCAAATACAAAACCAAAATGGATTTTCCTGGGAAAAATGTTAAGGAACATCTTTTCCAGGTTAATAACTTGTATATAAGGCAAAATAAATAAACAAAAATGCTCCTCCACACCTTGGGCTATGATCACACGTAGCATTCTTGATGTGTTTTTGCACTTTTGCATTGCTTTCAACCAAGACAAATGCATTCACCAGCAAATGTCATTTTAACATTTTACAACTTTATCTGGCCATGTGGTGTGTGACACATCAACAGACACATCCTGTTTCATTTATGATGGAGGGACTCTGAAAGTCACAAAGTCTATTTTTATAGGGCCATCAGGCAGCCCTTACTATTCTTAAAAGGACAGCAGTCGGCCCTCGCTATTGATAGAGAGCCATCAGCCAGCTATACTTTGTTGTTCCCATTATTAACGAGTTGGTCTCCTATACTGTTATTGGATATGCAGTGACTGCAACGGCTGTCAAAAATTTGGAGGAACTCCAATGCCCCTTGCAAAAGACGTAGAGGTTGGAGGGCCTTCTGCAAAAAATGCTCCCATTATTAGGAAGTCGGTCTCCCATAGTGTTTGCCTATGCAGTGAAGCAACGGCTGCCAAAAATTTGGAGGAACTCCAATGCCCCTTGCAAGAGACGTAGAGGTCAGAGAGCCTCCTAAAAACAATGTTCCCATTATTAGGAAGTGGGTCTCCCATAGTGTTTGCCTATGCAGTGAAGCAACGGCTGCCAAAAATTTGGAGGAACTGCAATGCCGCTTGCAAGAGACATACCGCAGTGATATGTGATACGTGTGACGGAAAACCACAGTTTTAAATAGGTGGCCTGTAGGTTACTATTTTTCACAGCAGCCTGGTGTCAATAACCTCACTAACACACTGCAACAAAATTGAAATAGAGGCCTGAAATGCCTGAATTTGGAGCACATTTATATGTGATACGTGTGACGGAAAATCACAGTTTTAAATAGCTGGCTTGTAGGTTACTATTTTTCAAAGTGACCTCGTGTCAAAAACTTCACTGGCACACTGCAATAAAATTTAAATGGAGGCCAATATTTTCCACGTTCACTACAAATTTCTGGATTTTTATCACTGTAATATGGAAAGGATCTGGCTTTATTCTGCTGTGGCAACAAGCAAATGGAGCAGAAAAACGGTGTTCTCTGGATTGCTTTTTAAGCAAATAATCAGGATTAAGATAAAAATAATAATTATCCCTGGCCCCTGATACCTGGGGCTATTTCTATATGTTGTGGAATACCTAGACTAACAGGACGTTCAATAGACCCTCTTACTATATGCACTGCAGTCTGCCACATACACTGCCTGTCTGCCTAACTCCTGCTATCACCTTCACCACTTAAAATATGCAGCTGGATTAGTCCTCAGAATGACTGTTACTTCAGATGGATATATATAGATGTTGTGGTATACCTACACTAACTAATAAACAACCAAATCTCTCCCTAGCTCAGCTGTATCTCTCCCTACACTTTCTGATTCCGGAGTGACTGTGATGAGCATGGCGGCACCATGTCTTATATAGACCTGATGATGTTGTGCGGCCAGCCAATCACTGTAATGCCACAACCAACATGGCTATGGGATTACAGTGTGTGGCAGGCAATCCCTGCATGTTCATTGGCTCTATAAAGAGCGCCAAACATGCAGGGAGGGGACCCGAACTCCCGCAACCAAGAAATACTCACAGACCGCCGAGCATCTCAAGCAGTGAGATGCTCGGGCGAGTACCGAGCAGTGGCGAGCACGCTCGCTCATCACTATTCTGCACCTAACAACTGGTTGTGTGTCACCCATGGAAGTAACAATTACAATCAAATATCTGAAATACCTTGGAATGAGTCTTTTACATTGCTGTGGAGGAATTTTGATCCACGCTACTTTGCAGAATTGTTTTAGCTTGGCAACATATGAGGTTTTTAAAGCAGGAACTGCAAATTTAGGGTCTAGCCACTGAATCTCAGTTGGATTACAGTCAGGACTTTAACTGGGTCACTCCAAAACATTATTTTTGTTACTTTTGGGTTACGTTCCCATGATTAGCTTTTGGTGCGTTTTTTACGCAGCAGAATTACTGCACCATTTATGCACCTAATATTTATATTAGGTTACTTGTGGTTTTTCATTGTGTTTTTTTAACATGTGTTTTTATCGCGTTTTTGGAGCTGTCATTTAGTCTCATTTTGGTGTGTCATGACTTAAATAAAGCTGCTTTGTTTTTGATAATTCCTGGTATTTGGCTTTGACAAAACTTTATTGATATACTTAGGTGCGAATTACATGTGTTTTTGATGCAAGTCTATGGGGAAACTACACACAGAAAATGAAGCAGACCTCCAAGAAAAAATCGACCTGCTGTGGATTTGAAACGCACCGCAGATGAGTTTACGCTGCGTTAAAAAGAAGCACAATGGGCATGAGAGTTCTATAAATAGCAATCCATTTTGCAGGAACTGTAAGATGCTGCGTTTTTGACGCAGAAAAAATACGCAGTCAAAAACGCACCTAAAGATCATTGTGAGAACGCAGCTCTGATTCATTTAGAGATGGACATGCTTGTGTGCTTCAGACCATTCTACTGCTGCATATCCAAAGTGTGATTAACTTCTTCCTGACTTATTACGTATTGGTACATGCAGGGGCGGACACTGAGAGCATGGGGCCCCTGTGCAAGAAATGTGTCTGGGCCCCCCTCCTTTTATTGTGACAAAGCTACAGATATATATATATATATATATATATATATATATATATATATATATGCAGTACAGACCAAAAGTTTGGACACACCTTCTCATTTAAAGATTTTTCTGTATTTTCATGACTTTGAAAATTGTACATTCACACTGAAGGCATCAAAACTATGAATTAACACACGTGGAATTATATACTTAACAAAAAAGTGTGAAACAACTGAAAATATGTCTTATATTCTAAGTTCTTCAAAGTAGCCACCTTTTGCTTTGATGACTGCTTTGCACACTCTTGGCATTCTCTTGATGAGCTTCAAGAGGTAGTCACCGGAAATGGTTTTCACTTCACAGGTGTGCCGTGTCAGGTTTAATAAGTCGGATTTCTTACCTTATAAATGGGGTTGGGACCATCAGTTGTGTTGTGCAGAAGTCTGGTGGATACACAGCTGATAGTCCTACTGAATAGACTGTTAGAATTTGTATTATGGCAAGAAAAAAGCAGCTGAGTAAAGAAAAACGAGTGGCCATCATACTTTAAGAAATGAAGGTCAGTCAGTCCGAAAAATTGGGCAAACTTTGAATGTGTCCCCAAGTGCAGTTGCAAAAACCATCAAGCGCTACAAAGAAACTGGCTCACATGAGGACCGCCCCAGGAAAGGAAGACCAAGAATCACCTCTGCTTCTGAGGATAAGTTTATCCGAGTCACCAGCCTCAGAAATCGCAGGTTAACAGCAGCTCAGATTAGAGACCAAGTCAATGCCACACAGAGTTCTAGCAGCAGACACATCTCTACAACAACTGTTAAGAGAAGACTTTGTGCAGCAGGCCTTTATGGTAAAATAGCTGCTAGGAAACCACTGCTAAGGACAGGCAACAAGCAGAAGAGACTTGTTTGGGCTAAAGAACACAAGGAATGGACATTAGACCAGTGGAAATCTGTGCTTTGGTCTGATGAGTCCAAATTTGAGATCTTTGGTTCCAACTACCGTGTCTTCGTGCGACGCAGAAAAGGTGAATGGATGGACTCTACATGCCTGGTTCCCACCATGAAGCATGGAGGAGGAGGTGTGATGGTGTGGGGGTGCTTTGCTGGTGACACTGTTGGGGATTTATTAAAAATTGAAGGCATACTGAACCAGCATGGCTACCACAGCATCTTGCAGCGGCATGCTATTCCATCCGGTTTGCGTTTTGTTGGACCATCATGTATTTTTCAACAGGACAACGACCCCAAACACACCTCCAGGCTGTGTAAGGGCTATTTGACCAAGACGGAGAGTGATGGGGTGCTGCGCCATGTGACCTGGCCTCCACAGTCACCAGACCTGAACCCAATCGAGATGGTTTGGGGTGAGCTGAACCGCAGAGTGAAGGCAAAAGGGCCATCAAGTGCTAAGCATCTCTGGGAACTCCTTCAAGATTGTTGGAAGACCATTTACGGTGACTACCTCTTGAAGCTTATCAAGAGAATGCCAAGAGTGTGCAAAGCAGTCATCAAAGCAAAAGGTGGCTACTTTGAAGAACCTAGAATATAAGACATATTTTCAGTTGTTTCACACTTTTTTGTTAAGTATATAATTCCACATGTGTTAATTCATAGTTTTGATGCCTTCAGTGTGAATGTACAATTTTCATAGTCATGAAAATACAGAAAAATCTTTAAATGACAAGGTGTGTCCAAACTTTTGGTCTGTACTGTATATATGTAGCCACATATATATCTTACACAGTCTCCTTTATTATGTATATTGCTGCCCTTTATTACACAGTGCCCTCTCTTGTTATGTACAGCATCATTCTTTACATATCAGATAATATAGCGCCTTTTTTTATTACATACCATCCTCTCTTGTTAGATACAGTATACAATGCAATGAATGTTGATGGTGCATGGGAAAGCTTCTCTTCTGATGGAGGAGACTGATGGACTGGTCTTCTGGTCACCGGCTGCTCCATTAGCAGTTATTTTATATCTAACAAGAGAGGACTATGTGATAGATAGTATGCACTGTGAGTAACAAAAATAACGAGAATACTCTATGTAAGGGACGTGCATAACAGCAGAGGAAGCTATATAATAAGAGACGGCACCATGTATTACTAGAGAGGATGGTACTTAATAAGGGAGGGTGTTATACATAATAAAAGAGGAAACTATGTAACTAAGGACAGCGCTACACATAATAAGTGAGTACACTATATACTAAGGGACTGTGTAATACATAATAAGGCTACATTCATGTATCTGTGGCACCCCAGGGGTCTGGTTACCACAGTAATAGAAATATTATGTCTGGGAGCAAGTGGGAGGCCTCCTGGTCAGGAGCCCTCAAGCATGCCACACCTCCTGCCCCAGTCCTGGAAGGGGAGGAATCTGCCCTATATAAACTGGGTCTGGGGCAGGGTTAGAGAGACAGAGTGAAGTCCCAGACAGAGAAGCAGTCCAGTCTGGAGGGCAGCAGACACAGGGAAAGCAAGAACTAGGAGCTCTGTAGGAGCAGGAGCGAGTGCCAGGGGCTGGAAGCCAGATAGCTCGCCCTGGCTGAAGACACTAAGACTGGACACGGAGTCCGAGGCTGTGGGGGCATCCAGGCCCAGCAGCAGAATCCAACCGGCAGGGGATTCCAGGTCCTCTGGCCATAGAAGCCCGGAGGCACGGTCACAAGCAAGGGACCAGCACCGCCATCGTGGAGCGGAGGCTAACAGAAGGCCCCAAGTCACCGGCCATACGGGTGAGCACCACACGGTACACTCAGGGACGTGGGCTACTTCTACCCGCATGCAGCAAGGTAGCCAGGAAGAGTGCAGATAGACGGGGAGGCCTACAACTCCACCTGGCCAGGGGAGATCCTGCTTGCTCACAGACTGACCAGGCCTCTACTGCTAACCAGTACTCCCGGGAGGGTCTGCTTTATAACACCAGTAAAGACTGCACTGCACAGACTCTGAGTTGTTCCTTCTGCGCTCGTGCACCATCACTCCCATCATCCACACCAACTGCCCTGAGGCTATACTTCTCCCGTGGGGAGTCATCCCATTCTTAGCTGCACACACAACACCGGCCTCAGCGGTCTGCCTTGCAGCGGCGGTCCCCACTGACTGCAATCCAGGGGTGGCGTAGTCGGACCATTATCATACTAATAAGAATGTCACTGATTTGACCACCCTGGGCACGGACCGGGTCATCGCCATGGAGACTACAACCCCCAGCGATCCGGCTCCGGGTATTCCCCGCACACACGTGCACGCACAACACAGGCCCAGGGGGCGAGTCATCATTGCTCTCTCCCACCTCCATAATTATCATCTTCCCCATCCCCATCACTGCCATCTCCCCCACCTCCATCATTGTCACCTCTCCCACCTCCATCATTGCTCTCCCCATCCCCATCATTGTCCTCTCCCTCACTCCCATCATTGTTATCTCCCCCACCTCCTTCATTGTCATCTCCCCACCTCCATCATTGCTCTCCCCATCATTGTCATCTCCCCCACCTCCATCATTGTCCTCTCCCCTTCCTCATAATTGGTCTCCTCCACTTCCATAATTGTCCTCTCCCCCACCTCCATCATTGCTCTTCCCCACCTACATCATTGTCATCTCACCCACCTCCATCATTGCTCTCCCCCATCCCCATCATTGTCCTCTCCCCCACCTCCATCATTTTCATCTTCCATCTTCATCATTGTTCTGCCCCATCCCCATCACTGCCATCTCCCCCACCTCCATCATTGTCATCTCCCCCACCTCCATCATTGCTTTCCCTCATCCTCATCACTGCCATCTCCCCCACCTCCATCATTGTCATCTCACCCACCTCCATCATTTCTCTCCTTCATCCCATCATTGTCATCTCCCCCCGCCTCCATCATTGCTCTCCCCCACCCCCATCACTGCCATCTCCCCCACCTCCATCATTGTCATCTCCCCCACGTCCATCATTTCTCTCCCTCATCCCCATCATTGTCATCTCCCTCACCTCCATCATTGCTCTCCTCCACCTCCATCATTGTCATCTCCCCACCTCCATCATTGCCATCTCCCCCACCTCCATCATTGCTCTCCCCATCATTGTCATCTCCCCCACCTCCATCATTGTCTTCTCCCCATCATTGTTCTCCCCCCCATCCATCATTGTTCTCTCCCCATCCCCATCACTGCCATCTCCCCCACCTCTATCTTTGCTCTCCCCCACCTCCATCATTGTCATCTCTCACCTCCATCATTGCTCTCCTTCATCCTCATCACTGCCATCTCCCCCACCTCCATCATTGTCATCTCCCCCACCTACATCATTGCTCTCCCCACCTCCATCATTTTCATCTCCCCTACCTCCATCATTGCTCTCCCCATCCACATCATTGTTATCTCCCCTGCCTCCATCATTTCTCTCCCCCATCCCCATCATTGTAATCTCCCCCACCTCCGTAATTTCTCTTCTCCACCTCCATCATTGCTCTCCCCACCTCCATTATTGTCCTCTCCCCCACCTCCATCATTGTCATCTCTCCATATTCATAATTGCTCTTTCCCATCCCCATCACTGCCATCTCCCCCACCTCTATATTTGCTCTCCACCACCTCCATCATTGTCATTTCCCCCACCTCCATCATTGCTCTCCCTCATCCTCATCACTGCCATATCCCCCACCTCCATCATTGTCATCTCCCCCACCTACATCATTGCTCTCCCCCACCTCCATCATTGTCATCTTCCCCACCTCCATCATTTCTCTTCCTCATCCCCATCATTGCCATCTCACCCATCTCCATCTTTGCTCTCCCCACCTCCATCATTGCCATCTCTCCCATCTCCATCATTGTCATCTCCCCCACCTCCATCATTGTCCTCTCCCCACCTCCATCATTGTCATCTCCCCCACCTCCATCAATGTCATCTCCCCCACCTCCATCATTGTCCTTTCTTCCACATCCATAATTGTTATCTCCCCCACCTCAATCATTGTCATCTCCCCCACCTCAATCATTGCCTCCCCCACCTCCATCATTATCATCTTCCCCATCCCCATCACTGCCATTTCCCCCACCTCCATCCTTGTCATCTCCCCCACCTCCGTCATTGCTCTCCCCACCTTCATCATTGTCACCTCCCCCACCTCCATCATTACTCTCCCCATCCCCATCATTGTCCTCTCCCCTCTCTTCCTCATCCCCATCATTGTCATCTCACCCATCTCCATCATTGCTCTCCCCACCTCTATCATTGCCATCTCTCCCACCTCCATCATTGTCATCTCCCCCACCTCCATCATTGTCCTCTCCCCATGCCCATCATTGTTCTCCCCCACTTCTATCATTGTCCTCTCCCCCACCTCCATCATTGTCATCTCTCCATATTCATAATTGCTCTTCCCCATCCCCACCACTGCTATCTCCCCCACCTCTATATTTGCTCTCTACCACCTCCATCATTGTCATCTCCCCCACTTCCATCATTTCTCTCTCTCATCCTCATCACTTCCATCTCCCCCACCTCCATCATTGTCATCTCCCACACCTCCATCATTGCTCTCTCCCACCTCCATCATTGTCATCTTCCCCACCTCCATCATTTCTCTCCCTCATCCCCATCATTGTCATCTATCTCACCTTCATCATTGCTCTCCCCCACCTCCACCATTGTTCTCCCCATTCCAATTATTGCTTTCCCCACCTCCATCATTGTTCTCCCTCATCCCCATCATTGTCATCTCCCCCACCTCCATCATTGTCATCTCCCTCATCTTAATCATTACTCTCCCTCACCTCCATCATTGCTCTCTACACCTCCATCATTATCATCTCCCACACCTCCATCATTGTCATCTCCCCACCTCCATCATTGCCATCTCACCCACCTCCATCATTGCTCTCCCCAACCTCCATCATTGCTCTCCCCCATCATTGTTCTCCCCATCCCAATTGTTGCTCTCCCCCACCTCCATCATTGCTCTCCCCCACCTCCATCATTGTTCTCCCTCATCCCCATCATTGTCATCTCCCCCACCTCCATCATTGTTATCTCCCCCACCTCCATCATTGCTCTCCCCAACCTCCATCATTGATCTCCCCCACCCCATCATTGTTCTCCCCTCTCTGGTGTTGAGGATGTGCGCGCAGTTGTCTGGAGTCGTATAAAGCTAAGTAATTCCCCTTTGTTTGTCCCCCCTTTTGTCTTTAGTGTCAGTGGGGATCGACTAATGCTCATCTCCTCCCTTCCCTAGCCTTAGCCAAATGCCAGGGAAAGACAGGGTGAGGAACGCATGCGGCAATTGGTGAAGAGCCAATATAGGGACGTTAGGGGAGACAGGGTGATATTCTATCAGCCAGGAAGTCTCCACTCCCCCCTTTCCCTAGAGTCTGGGCTTCCTTTCCATCTTCCCTTTGTGTTGCACTAAGTCTTTCCAACACCTTGCGTGACACATTGTTCTCCCTTGTCTCCATCATTGTCTCCCCAACCCCATCATTGTCTCCCCATCTCCATCATTATTCTCCCCCACCTCCATCATTGTTCTCCCCCACCTCCACCATTGTTCTCCCCAACCTCCATCATTGTTCTCCCCCACCTCCATCATTGTTCTCCCTCATCCTCATCATTGTCTCCCCCACCACCATCACTGTTCTCCCCCATCCCCTTCATTGTTCATTACTGTTCTCCACCACCACCACTCAGTGTCCTGGACCTCTGTAGTAGTAAAAAAACAACAAAAAAACAACACTCACCGACACTGCCCATTTCCACGCAGCATCCTCGTTGCTGGCAACTTTCTCCCTGACGCAGGCCCACACTGCATGTTGATGTCATCAAGTCACGCGTGCCAGTGTCAGAGAGAAAATGCTGGGCAGGAAGCAGAGGACGGACTCCCTCCGCTCCGCTGCCATTTCCCTCCTGTTGGCAGCGGAGCTGAAGGGGTCGCTCCCTTTCCACCACGTATGACGAGAGCAATCTGGCCATGGAAGCCTCGGGCTCAGAGAAGCAGGCCTCAGTATTAGCCGCCCTGCAAGGGCCCCCCTCCACCTCCGGCCTCCCAGTGCAGCTGCACCGGCTGTACTGGCGGTATGTCCGCCCTGCACAATTGTCGCTGGAAGCTCGGCTTAAGTGATAGTTGAGATCTGGCTGTAACAGCCAGGGACAGTGTCCGTACCTCCCCTGGCTGTTTAACCCTCTGTATGCCGTGATTGATAATGATTGCAGCATTTAGAAGGTGTTTTGAACGTAACACACACTAAGTAATGGGTAAACCTAAAGAGGTGAAAGGAAGAGGAACTGGGAAGAAAAAAAAGCAGACTAACTGCAGGAATTCAACATACAAGGTAAACCCCTTAGCTGAAGGGTTGAAACTCCAAAACCCAAGTCTACCTAGAGGTATAGCCAGCAAGGAAATGTAGTGAAGGGTGAAAATATAAACCCCAACCCAGAATATGATAGAGCAGACCAAAATGGGAAAATGGAAAACACCTGGTGAGGAGTAAACCAAGTTGGGTGAACAAAGACAATTGGAACCATTAACATTTGGATAGGGAAGAAAAGGCAGCAGCTCAGCAGACATGGGAACCAACCACACAGCAACAGGTCAGTCGATCGAATCCCCCAACCGAGCCATGAAAGTACCCCCCCCCCCTTCTACGAGGGACCACCGGACCCTCAGGAGCTCCTACCGTCTGATGTCACTGATGGAACTCCCTCACAGGTGATCCGCATAAAGATCTCCAAAATCAACCCAGGAGTTATCTTCAGGACCATAACCTTTCCACTTAACGAGATACTGCAGACGGTGCCTAACCAAACTGGAATCAAGATCTCGCTCTACCTCATACTCTCGATCCCCTTCCAAATCCACCTCGATTATGTCTTCAGGACCAGGTGTCCCCTCAAATATTTTTAAATGGAAAGAATGGAAAAAATTATTGATCCTTCAGGCAATAGGAAGTTGCTACTTATCAGTCTGTTATGACTGCCAAAGTACATTCACACGGGTAACGTACATACCAGGAAGACATATACCTGAACTTGACAGGTTTCTATTCAGACTAGGAAAAGCCCTTCTCTGACCCTGGTCTATCACTGCCTGACCACTGAGGTTGGCAGCCTAAGGTAACGCAATTGCGCCCCTACTCGACAGTGGCTTACCCTGAATGTTCTTAGCAGGTCCTAGGATTGCTAGAGTAGCAGTTCCCTAAGGAGAGAAGGAATCATACATAAAACAACTGCAACCAACGCAAACTACAGCACAGTGAATGAATCCAACAAAGTCTATCACCAGCAGGAAACACCATTAGGGGAAGGTATTTAAAGCTGCACTTGAAAGGTGATAAGACAGACAGTAAGAGTAAATGAAAAACACCTGGTACCCAAACAAAGATAACAGAACTAAAGCACTCAAAGAAAAGGTGTTTAAGTTGTGAAAGAGACGCCGACCAAAAAACACAGAATCAAGGGTTCGAATCCAGAAGCATGACACCGTTACAGGATTTAAAATATTAATAATATTTTATTATAATAATAATAAATAATTGATAAAAGCCTACAAATTTAGGTGAAAACTGCCTAGACGTTCACACAAAATCCCCCACCCTAAAGACAGGAGTCTTCTTACATCTGGATAACTAGCCAGAAATTGAGTTCCTCTATCAGAAATAATGTTTTCAAAGTTGCTAAACTCTTAGCAGGTGGCAACTTTTGAAGTGGGATCAAATTAACTGTTTTGCTAAAATGGTCCACCACCAACCACAAGACTGTATGATCGCCAGAGTTAGGCAAATCAGTGACAAAGTCCATGGGCAAGTGGGTCCAGGGATGTGATGGAACATCGTTGGGTAAGAGATAACCCGCTGGAGTTTGACGTGAGGCTTTAGCTCTGACATAGACTATGCATCTAAGGATATACTCTTCAATATCCTTATGAGCATTCTGCCACCAAAAGGACCTAGAAAGAGATTTCCAAGTGGCAGAAGAAGCCGAATACAAAGCTAAAACAGAATCATGCACTTCATTAAGAAGATCTACGCGAAAAGACGGCGGTACATAAAGTTTGTTTATAGGTAAACCTTCCTGCACACTGTCCTAAGCATCCTGAATGCGCTGCCTGAAATCTACCCCCAGAGCACCAACAACCACCCCCTCACTAAGAATCTTGACTGGAGTTTCATCCTTCAACTCTGGGACAGAGCTACGGGAAAAAAAATCAGACTTGACATTCTTAGCACCGTGGAGATTAGTAACGACAAATTTAAACCGGGTAAAAAATGTGCCCACGTAGCCTGTTTGGTGTTTAAGCACTTAGCAGCATCAATATATAACAGGTTCTTATGATTGGTAAAGACAGTCAACTTATGTCTTACCCCCTCCAGCCAATTTCTCCATTCCTCAAAGACTCTTTTAACCACTAGAAGTTCTTGGTTACCTATATCATGATTAGATTTCACTTGAGTGAAGTTTTGAGAATAAAAAGCACAAGGATATTGTCACAGATGTGTCAGATGTAACAGACAGTCGCTCTGCATCAGGCTGCAGAAGGTCACTGCATTTGGCATTTCAGACACCTTCTTAATCCTTCTCACTTTTGGACCCAGCAGCAACCTCCCTCCTGCTCTGATTGACACACCCTGGTCTGGGTGTTTATAAAATCTCAGTCTGCTTCAGGGAGTCACCGGTGATATTCAAATTTTCCCTTGTGAAGGATTATAGCTTTTGCGGTCAGCTAGCTTTCTCTCTGGTGCCCTTGTTATCTCTCTGGTGTCTGCTCAAGTTAAGTTTTCCATCTTTGTTTGTCTCCCTTGTTGTAGTGGAGACTGACCAGTGTTCACCCCCCTCCCTATCAAAGGCCTAGCTCTAGGGATATACAGGGCTTAGGTTTCCTGCTCGGCGATTGATGTGGAACCAATATAGGGACGGTAGGGTAGGCAGGGTGTTATTAGATAAGCCTAGCCCCGTCTCATGCTGCACATAACACATCTGCATCTCTGGCTGCTATGGGCATAAAAGGGGACAAACTTATGGTGTGGCACCCATGCTCCCCTGACCTCAACCCCATTGAGAACCTCTGGAGCATCATCAAAAGGAGTGTCTATGATGGCGGGAGGCAGTTCACATCTAAGCAACAGCTCTGGGAGGGTATTCTGTCCTCATGCAAAACAATTGGAAGCAGAAACCATCCAAAACCTGACAAATTCAATGGACGAGAGAGTTCAGAAGCTCCTTTCGAACAAGGGGTCCTATGTGCAAATGTAACATCACCTAGAATAAAGTTTTGAGTTGAAAACTGTTTGATTTCAGTTTGTAATAACCTGCTAATGCTTATAATTTCAAAAATGACAATTTTTTTTGTTCTTTATTAAAATGAAAAGGTTGAAAACTCTGCTGTGCATAATAATTAGGAACATGCATTTTGAGTGCAGTTTGAGTGTTTTATTTTTTAAAAAATATACTGTTATCATAGGCAGTTTGTACAAAAACCTTTCAATTGTACTCTAATAGTTATTTGACTGGAAAATTACAATGACTGCAATTCATATAGGTAATTTGGGAAAATCTGAGAAAATATTATTTGCATAATAATTTGGAACACAGTGTAAATCCATGCCGTCTGCATGGATTTATATAGTGTGACCAAGTTGTCAAGCACTTTCCAAGTGATGCTAAAATCGTTTGGAAAGCGCTTGACAGCCCACATGCGGAAATGTCTGTGAAGAACGCTTCACTTCCGCTTGTCCCTGGCAGGAAAAACGCATGTACAATCAGCATGCGTTTTTTTCTGCCAGGGAGGTGCAGAAACGCCAGGAAAAAATCCGGAGCATTTCTGCATCGTGGGCACATAGCCTTAGTGTCATGACATGACCCAAACGACCACACTGTAAACAAAAATGATCTGGTGCTCCGAGTTCTGTACCCCCTCTGGGATCTCTGCAAGCACCGATTTGTATAGGTTCACAAGTTTTAACTACTAGTGAATAAAATGCCACTGAAATGCCTTTACATGTGTCTCCAACTCTCAGGCGTCTACCTAAACGAACAAGTATCATACTTTCTCCAGGGACTGCACACAAGGACTGAAGACCAGCATGTCCTTAATCTGATCTGAAAGTCCCAGTGGCAGAACTGACTCTGAAGAGCGAGGTCATTCCAGGAGGTTTCTACTCTACTTTCTACTTACAGATTTAAGATTCAGCCACAGCAACATTGTCAGGGTCATCATAAATGAGGCCAAGAGCTGAGAAAAATGCCTCAACAGAGGACAACACTGGAGAATCCTCAGGCAAAGAAAATGCCCAAGCGTGTGGATCGCCACGGAGCAAAGACAAAACAATGCCCAATTGTTGACTCTCGGACAAGACGTAGGCGAAGTATAATTTACACGAGGCAAAAAAAATTGAGAACTTACTTCTGTCCCCGTTGAAGCACTCCGGCAACTTTAACCGTTCAAACGCGATGCTCTGTTGGCCTGATTCATTTGCAACAGATGAACATGCAAGCTGTTGTTGACACTTGATATCCGAAACCTCCAAGGATAAAATTTGTAATTGTGCGGCCAAGACGTTCACAGGATCCATGCTGATGACCCAAAACACACTAAGGGCTGGCTATAATATTTTGAATGTAACACATTCACTCACGGTTAACTGAAAAAGGGAAGATCTACTACAGGGAGATGCCGCACCCACATGCAACTGGTCCCTGTAGTACAGACTAGAAAGACTCTAGTTGCATAACTGAAAAGCACCACCTTGGACTTGGCTCTTTAAAAGGCCACCGAGAGGTTTCTCATACCTCCTGAGGAACCAGAGGGGAAACCGCAATGTACTGCCAACAAGAGGAGAGGAAAGTGCAGGAAGATACAAAACTCAGGGTGAGGAAATTAAAACACATTCATATAGGGTAGAGAGGGAAAGATAAGGAGAGTCAAAAGTAAACGGAACAAGTATAACCTCCCAGAAACCTAAAGAGGTGAAAGAAAGAGGAACTGGGAAGGCAAACAAACAGACCCACTGTGGGAATTCAATTGGTGCTTGCAATGCAAGATAAGCCCCTTAGCTGAAGGTCTGGAACTCCTAAACCCTAAAGGTATAGCCAGCAAGGATACATGTGTATTGCAATGCATTACACCAGGGAACAGACTAATAAAAGTTAAAGTCTAGTGTTGAGCGAGCATTAAAATGCTCGGGTGCTCGAAGCTCGGGCCGAGCTCGCCGTGATACTCGGGTGCTCGACCCGAGCAACGAGCCCAATGTTAGTCTATGGGAGACTCGAGCATTTTTGCGGTGGCACCCCCGCCAGTCTTTTAAAAGCCTAACAAGTGCCCAAAACGATAGTCACAGTGCTCAAATGACATGGGGACAGCATGGGGATCGCCCCAGGAAGCATTTCTGACCCCCAGGTCACTGCTGTCAACAACGTGGTCAGAGGTATTAAGCCACTTTTACGGGCTCACAATAAAACGTTCAAAAACGAAAGTGAAACTTTTTTCCTGTGAAATATGTTAAGGAACATCCTTTCCAGGGAAAAGACTTGTGTATAAGATAAAATAAATGACCAAAAACAAAAATACTCCTCCACACCTTGGGCTATGTTCACAAGTAGCATTTTTTATGCGTTTTTGCACTTTTGTATTGCTTTCAACTATGACAAATGCATTCACCGTGAAATGTCATTTTAACATTTTACAACCTTATCTGGCCATGTGCTGTGTGACACATGCATAAAGTGCTGAAAAGACAAGGGAACAGCATGGGGAAGACCCCTGGAAGCATCTCTGACTCCCAGGTCACTGTCTAAAAGTGTGCCCATCATAAGTGATCCTTACCGCATCAGAAGATGCAGACTTGCAACTATCCCCATGCAAGTTCTAGTCCCAGGGCAGTGTTCAATTGTACCTCCCCCATTCCTTGCAATACAAGCTCAAGTATGCAGCCTGCCACCCACCCACCCCCAGGCTGCAATACCATACTGCTTGCTTGCTTGCACTTTAAATTGGGCCTTTTAGGCATGTGGAGGCGGAATCTGGCCACCACGCCATGGCTGTGTCGGCGGCCTGGTATCCATACTCAGTCCCCAGCCGCCTGGTGGCCGGGTGTCCCCGCTTGCTCCCCAGCCTCCAGGGGGTGGCCGGGTGGCCATACTCGGTCCCCAGCCACCCCTATTTGTCCCGGTAACCTTTCCCACACTTTTCTTAGCCTGACCTGCTTTAGCGCAGCATTGGCCGAGCCCATAGGACTATCAGACTCCTCCGGTGGGCCCTGGCTTCTCCATCAGGGGAGTTGAGAGTGCCAAGGTGAGGAGCATGATGAGGATGATAGAAGTTAGCATCTGCTTTGTTTTGTTGTAATGCAAGCACATGTATGTAGTAGCGGCTAGGCCTGAGGTGGTCAGCGCATATCCTACCTCCTCCGAGGATTGCTGGATGTTTTCCTGCTACTATCCAAGTTCTATGACTCCCATTAAAACAAAGCTTCAGGTGATAAATGATGGATGAGGTAGTGGCAAAGGAGAAAGAGCAGGAGGAACAGGGACCATTCACATCAATATCAGCCCAGTCAACCAGATATGTCTTGTAGGATATGTTTCTGTAACAAAAGGAGCGGTTCGGCTACACAGTTATAGGGCATACAGTGAGTGCAATGCCTACCAAAAATTTCGAGCCACTCCAATGCCCCTTGGAAATGACATGGAGGTCAGAGGGCGTTAACTAAACCTTTTTTTCCATTTATAGCAACTGGGTCTCCCGTGCACTGTTGGCCTAAGCAGTGAATGGAAGGCTTTCCAAAAATTATGAGGAACTGCAATGCCCCTTACAAGAGCCATGTGTGGCACCCCAGGGGTCTGGTCACCACAGTAATAGAGATATTACGTCGGAGAGCAAGTGGGAGGTTTCCTGGTCAGGATCCCTTAAACATGCAACATCCTCCTGCCCCAATCCTGGGAGGGGAGAATTCTGCCCTTATAAACTGGATCTGGGGCGGGGTTGAGTGAGTCAGAGAACAGTCAGAGTCAGAGTGAGAGCAAGGGAAAGTAACAGCAAGGAGCTCTGTAGGAGCTAGGAGCTAAAGACCAGGGGCTGGAAGCTGAGCAGAGCTCGCCCTGGCAGAAGACAATAGGAACCGGACACAGGAGTCCGAAGCTGTGAGGACTTATATATCCAGCAGCAGAAACCAGCCGGCAGGGGATTTCAGGTCCTCTGGCCATAGAAGCCCGGAGGCTCAGTCACAAGCAAGGGACCAGCTCCGCCGTCGTGGAGCGGAGGCTAACAGAAGGCCCCAAGTCACCAGCCATACGGGTGAGCACTACACGGTACACTCAGGGACGTGGGCTACTTCTACCCGCTTACAGCAAGGTAGCCAGCAAGAGTGCAGACTGACGGGGAGGCCTACTACTCCACCTGGTCAGGGGAACTCCTGTTTGCTCACAGACTGACCAGGCCTCTTATGCTAGCCAGTACTCCCGGGAGGGTCTACCTTATAATCATCAGTAAAGACCCTGAACTGCACTGCAAAGACTCTGAGTCATTCTTGCTGCGCTAGTGCACCATCACCCCCATCATCCACACTCACTGCCCTGAGGCTATACTCCTCCCGAGGGGAGTTATCCCATTCTATGCTGCGCACACAACACCAGCCTCAGCGGTCTGCCTCGCAGCGGTGGTACTCCCTGACCGCAATCCACGGGTGGCGCAGTCGGACAATTAACCTCAAAACCTAAGAAAGACTGCCACTGGTTTGACCAGCCTGAGCCACGGGACCGGATCACCGCCACGGAGACTACAGACCCCAGAGACCCAGCACCGGGTATCCCACACACGTGTACACACGGCCCAGGGGGCGCGTCACATGCAGTACACCATATTGCAAACATAAGTCCCATTATTGGGGAGTGGGTGTCCCATGGTATTTGCTTATGCTTTCCAAGCAAAAGCTGCCAAAAATTAGGACGGAGCAACTTGCAATGCCCCTTACAAGAGCCATGCAGTACAGCATATTACAAACATAAGTCCCATTATTGGGGAGTGGGTGTCCCATAGTATTTGCTTATGCCTTGCAAGCAAAAGCTGCCAAAAATAAGGACGGAGGAACTTGCAATGCTGGCACACTGGTGGTATAGTGGTGGTGGAGGCTGAGGATAAGGAGAAGAAGATTAAACAGCCGAAACGAGGAAGCGTATACCCATGTGTGGGTGTGAAGCGATGCATGTGAATAATCTCCCGAAATAACACAGTGGATTTGACTTTATGTTACTCTGCTGTCATTTGGTGGTGATGAGAAGTCTGGCCCAATCCAGCCCTTGTTCATTTTGATAAGGGTCAGCTTGTCAGCATTGTCAGTTGACAGGCGAGTGCGCTTATCAGTTATAATTCCCCCAGCGGCACTAAAAACACGCTCCGATAACACGCTAGCGGCAGGGCAGGCCAGGACCTCCAAGGCGTACAGTTCATTCCAAGTGTCCAGCTTGGATACCCAATAATTAAAAGGCACAGAGGAATCACGGAGGACGCTGGTACGATCGGCAAGGTACTCCCTCACCATCTTTTGAAACTTTCCACTCCTTGTGAGAGTACCCCGCGCCTCAGGGCCTGTAAGCTGGCCGGGTGTCAGAAAACTGTCCCAGAACGTTGACAGTGTTCCCCTGCCTCTGCTGGATTGGAGTTGCATCTCTCTCGCCTGTACGCCTTGGTTGGGCAACGAACTGTGACCTCTGCCGCTAGCGTGTTCAGATGGGAATTTTTTTAAGAGTTCTGCAGCAAGGGCCTTCTGGTATTGCCCCATTTTTGCAGACCTCTCCACCTCAGGAATAAGAGAGTGAAAGTTCTCCTTGTAGCGGGGGTCTACAAGTGTCACCAACCAGTAATGACTGTCACCCAACATTTTGACAACGCGAGGGTCACGGTTAAGGCAGCGTAACATAAAGCCAGCCATGCGTGCCAGACTGGTAACGGGCAAGATTTCCGTGTCCTCACCAAGATGACGACTGACCATGCTCTCCTCCTCCTCCTCTTCCTCCTCCCCCCTGTCCTCAGGCCACCCACGCTGAACCGACGGTATGACACTTGTACAGGTACTACCGTCTACAACGCATGATAGCAGCTCCTGTTCTTCCTCCTCCTCCTCCTCCTCTCCCTCATTGTCCCCCAATGCACGTTGGGATGAGATGAGGCTGGGCTGTGTGTAATCACCCGCTACGGCTTCTTGATCCATCTCATCATACTCTGGCTGCAATGCCTCCTCTTTAATTCTCTGCAGAGAGCGTTGCAAAAGACAGACAAGTGGGATGCTGACACTAATGATGGCATCATCGCCACGCACCATCTTGGTGGCCTCCTCAAAGTTTGTCAGGATGGTACATATGTCAGACATCCAGGTCCACTCCTGAGGTCTTATGTGTGGAGTCTGACCTGAATATCGACGGCCTTGTTGCAGCTGGTACTCCACAACTGCTCTCTTCTGCTCACAAATCCTTTGCAACATGTGGAGGGTAGAGTTCCAACGTGTGGGGACATCACACACCAGTCGGTGTGCCGGAAGCTGCAAACGCTGCTGCAACACAGCAAGGGCGGCGGAAGCTGTAGCCGATTTGCGAAAATGAGCTGACAGGCGGCGTACTTTCACGAGCAGATCTGGCAACTCGGGGTACGATTCAAGAAACCGCTGAACCACGAGGTTAAGCACATGAGCCAGGCATGGTACGTGTGTGATCTCACCTCGCCTCAGAGCCACCACCAGGTTATGGCCATTGTCACACACGACCATGCCAGGATGTAGGTTCAGCGGTCTCAGCCACAGATCTGCCTGCTCTTTCACAGCTGTCCACAACTCACAAGCAGTGTGAGGTTTATCACCTAAGCTTATGAGTTTCAGCACAGCCTGTTGCCGCTTGGCGGAGGCAGTACTGCAATGCTTCCAGCTTGTAACTGATGTGGTGATATCTGAGATGGAGGCTGAACATGAGTAGGAGGAGGAGGAGGAGGATGCGCAGGAGCTATACACTGTGGGGGCAACTATGACTGACATAGGGCCCGCAATCCTCGGTGTGGGGAGGATGTGTTCCGTCCCAAGGTCCGACTGGGTCCCGGCTTCCACTATGTTTACCCAGTGTGCCGTCAGAGAGATGTACCGTCCCTGGCCACAAGCACTTGTCCACGTGTCCGTTGTCTGGTGGACTCTCCCAGTAACTGCGTTGTTGAGGGCACGGCAGATGCTTTGGGACACGTGCTTGTGTAGTGCGGGGATGGCACACCGGGCAAAATAGTGTCGGCTGGGGACCGAGTACCGAGGGTCGGCCACCGCCATAAGATTGCGGAAGGATTCCGTCTCCACCAGCCTAAAAGGCAGCATTTCCAATGCAAGCAGTCTTGAAATGTGCGAATTTAGGACTGTGGCCTGTGGGGCGTTAGCTGAGAATTTCCACTTTCGTTCAAAGGTCTGGGATATGGACAATTGAACGCTGCGGTGGGACGTGGACGTGGACGTTGATGCTGTTTCTTGAGAAACTGCCATAACAAGTAAAGACTGAGAGGAGGGGGCATCTTTACATGCAGTATGGACAGGGGATTGCCTTGCACACACAACAGGGGGTTCTATTGCACGCACAACAGTGGAAGAAGCAGTGGTGACACCCGCTGACACTGGTCGTGGACCCTGGGTTTCGCCCCACAAAGTCGGGTGCTTTGCTGCCATGTGCCTGATCATGCTGGTGGTGGTCAGGCTGGTAGTTTTGTCACCCCTGCTGATGCTGGCATGGCAGGTGGAACATATGGCCTTTTTGGGGTTATCAGCAGAGTCTTTAAAAAAATTCCAGACTCTGGAAGACCTACCGCTTGTACTGGCAACGTCCCTCGTGTTGGTGTTACGGGGAACGGTTGCCTGCCTTCTGTCTGCGGCCACCACACTGCTTCTTCCTGCCTGTTGGGGCACTCTGCCTCCCTCCCCCTGTGTGCTGCTGGCCTCACTCTGCATGTCCTCCTTCCATGTTGGGTCAGTTACTAGATCACCCACCACCTCCTCCTCTTCCACTTGCGCACCACGATCCTCCTCCTCACTTCCTGGCAATTGTGTCTCATCATCGTCCACCTCTTGTGACAGATTGCCAACGTCGACTTCCTGTGGCCGTGGCTGTTCAAATATTTGGGCATCGCAACATGGGATCTCCTCTTCCACCACTTCAAGCGTATCAGGCGAGGGGCCCAAATATGGAAATGGACCAGTGAACAGCTCTTCAGAGTGTCCAAGTGTGGGATCACTTGCTGTCTGACGACACTCGGCATGGTGGGAGGAAGGAGCATCAGGGTGAGGAGGAGTATGCGGTCGAGACTCACGGCTACTAAGAGTTGACCGTGTGGAAGACAGACCGGAGGTGGTGGTGCCCAGGTAACTGGAAGTATTGTCTGCTATCCAATTAATAACCTGTTCACACTGATCAGTTCTCAATACTGGTGTTGTTCTGTGCTTCCCTAGTAATTCGGTCAAGAAGTGGGAGCGAGAAGATGTGGCTGTTGGTTGTGGCACATTTTCACCTTGGCCACGGCCCCATCCTCTGCACGAACCATTACCAGAATGTCCACTTCCACGTACCTTGCCACGCGCCTTGCCCATTGTAAATGAAGTAAAATAGCTTACACTTGCACTATCAATGGAAAAAGGGTAATAAAGAGTAGATTAGAACTGTGGAAGAGGAAAACCACAGTTATTGTTTACTGGGGTATACCACACTTTTTTAAATAGAGATATTTGCGGCTGAACAGTGAGCGACACACTCAAACTGCTTTTTTTTTAGATACCAAAGGCCCAAAACTGGATAGTACAGCGATTTGACCCGTGGAACTGCGAAACCACACTGGGATGTCGGGCCTACACAAGACTATTTTCAACAGATATATTTTTGTGTCACAACAGTCAGGAGACACTACTGTTTTTCTTTACGGAAAAAACTACCAAAAGCTGAACAATAGAGATTTTTTACCGTGGGATGGCAAAACCACAGTTATTGTTTACTGGGGTATACCACACTTGTTTAAATAGAGATATTTGCGGCTGAACAGTGAGCGACACACTCAAACTGTTTTTTTTTTTAGATACAAATGGCCCAAAATGGATAATACAGAGGTTTGAACCGTGGAAGTGCAAAACAACACTTCTGTTTCTCTAGCCTACACCAGACTATTTTCAACAGTTATATTTGTGTCTGAAAAATCAGAGACACGCTTTTTTTGGGGGGAGGGGGAGGGGGGACACACAAAAAGGTTAATAAGACGGGTATTTGTACAGTGTGAAGGAGGAAAAAAAAGGAGGATTTAGATGGAAAAAAAAGGATTTTTCCTGGCCCCCGACACCTGGTGCTAAGTCCAGCAATTTCAGCAACAGGAGCACACAGGACTGTAATGCAGCGTTTGCTGGTATAACCACTGTGTCTCCTATACAGCCTGCCTGCCTGGTATCTGGGATGGATATTAGTCCTGAAAAGGACTGTTTGTTTGTTCTGGCAGCCTTTACAGACCCTACACTAACTATTTCGCAGTTTATATCTCTCCCTAAATCAGCAGCGCTGTCCCTACACTGTCTAATCCGGAGCGACTGTGTCCAAGATGGCGGCGCCCCGTTTTAAATACTCGAAGTGACGCTGTGCGGCCAGCCAATCACTGTAATGCCCACAACCAACATGGCTGCAGCATTACAGTGACTGGCTGGCAATCCCTGCATGTTCATTGGCTCTGTAAAGAGCGCCAAACATGCAGGGCGGAGACCCGAGCTCCCGCCCGAGGAACCCGGAAATGCTCGGTGCTCGCCGAACATCGGTGCTCGCCGAGTAGCGTGATGCTCGGGCGAGTACCGAGCAGTGTCGAGCATGTTCGCTCAACACTATTAAAGTCCCATAGAAGAACTAAGTGAAAAAGTAAAAAAAGCCTGTAAAATTCTAAAAAAATAAAGGACAATTTTTTTTTTAAAAAATATTATGCCAATAAGCATGCATATTTATGTAACAATAAAAATAAACATAAAAATACACATATTTGTTATCACCGCATCCGGAACGACTTGACCTATAAAACTGTCATGTTACTTAACCCTTACAGTGAGCACCTTAAAAAAATAAATAAAAAACATAGCAAGAACTATGTTTTTTCATCATACAGTCAGCAAAAAAAAAAAGGAATAAAATGCGATCAAAAACTCATTTGTGAATAGGAATGGTATTGCTAAAAACATCATATTATCCCACAAAAAAAAGTCCCTATACAGCAGAAAAATTAAAAAGTTATAGTTATCGAACAAGGCCATGAAAAAATTTTTTTTTCTATAAAATTGTTTTTATTGTGTAAAAACAGCAAAACATAAAAAAAAATCAATATAAATATGGTATCGCTGTAATCGTACTGACCTAGAGAATAAAGCTGTTTTATCACTTTTACAATATGATGAATAACATTAAAAAAAAAATCCTGAATTGCTTTTTTCTGTTAGTTCTACCTGCCAAAAAGCGGAATAGAAAGAGATCGAAAAATATTATGTGGCCAAACATGGTACCAATAAAAACACCAACTCATTCCGCAAACCACAAGCCCTCACATGACCACGTCAGCAGAAAAAAAAAAAACTATAGCCTTCAAACTATACTGTTGCAAAAAACTTTATCTTGTTAAAAAGCATTTTTAGTGTGTGATAGTAGTAAAACCTAAAAAAACTATATAAATCTAGTATCGCTGTAATCGCACTGACCTGAAGAAGAAAGCGATTTTATCACTTATACCGAATGGTGAGTTGCATGAAAAATAAAAAAATAAAACTAATTCTTGAACTGCTGTTGATTTGTTCATTTTGCCTCTCAAAGATCACAGTAAGGCTCAGCTAACATTTATCCTTGGGTCTACACTGAGCACTTACATCGGGGTTTATGTGTAAATCTCTGAAATACGTGATTCAGGAAAAACCCTCAATGGAAAATTCCCTATAATGAGGCAGATGCAATCACTTTGAACTCTTGTCAGCCCTCTGATATAGCAATGTCAGTCTTTTTACACCTCTGTGATGAACCTGTAGCCGCCATCTTGGTAATGATAAATCATATCCAGGGATGGCCACACTTCAGCAGCCCCCACCCTTGGGACCTTCTGTTAAAACGTCAACTAGATAGTTTCCCCCCATCCAGGCTCCTGTAAGATAAGAAGCCTACTTAACACTTGAATGCTAGGAGCTTCAAAGACTTCGCAGAGGAAACACAGCCAGCAGGGGGGGGTGCTTCGTCTATCTGTACCTGACCATTTGTCCCATAGGACTAGTTTCTTTGTCTGTCACAAGCATGGAGGCATAAGATATAGAAACATGAATAGTACACGCATGTTGCGTGGGATGGGCCAATAAAAAAATATCACGGCGTCCCGGAGCCATTGCGCACACAAGCCTCCGCGGTAGACGTTTGTACGTGCTCTGGAAGCCAAGATATAGCGCGGAGCCATTCCTGAGGACCGTATGGTATCATAATTGATATCAAAAGGTCGGTTACGGCGGCCCGAATCCATGGGAACCCCTGGGGGTATCATGAGACCATCCCAGAAGAAGTTATTGGGTTCCATAGAATTTGGGCTTCTGATCGAAGTTAGACCTGAGGGTGGAGACTGAGCCAGCTGACCTCACCAGCAGTGGGCGGGACGGGGCAGGTAAGATAGCAGGACAGACAAGAGACAAGTCAGTTTTTGACCCAAGAGTGGTGTGCTGAACATCTGAGCACCAGCTGAGGCCACCAAGGGGAGGAGCAGTTTGACCATGCGGTGGTAGGCCTCAGCCTGTAACAAAGAACCGTGCCTGCGACCGCAGAATCCTCTCCCTGCGTCACAAGAAAATCAAGAAACCGGTAACTGATATGCTGTGGTGATTCTGTGTGTTGTATTCCATTGTTGTATAGTTTAGCCTGACCTTATACCTGTGTATATTTAGTTGTATATCGTGTATCTAGTGTATTATTATAATCAATTACCTCAAGTAATTGTGGGCCTGCCTTTTATTCTGCATAACGAACGCACGTCCGTGTGAGCTCGGCTCAAGCCAAAAACGCTACCCAGGGTTGGTTCCTGACCCGATATAGGCCCATTCACGGACTGGGCGTATATCCAAAATAGGGACTGGTGGCAGCATACCAACTGGGGATTGGGGAAGGCTGGTAGTGACGGTCGGAGGTTCAGATATATATATTCCTGGCGCGGCCAAGGAAGATATATATACCGCCCTCACTACAGAGGGCCCCGATACCCAGTAGGTTACAGGACAGTCTCCCTGGCGACCGCTTATCCTAGGTGCAGTTCCTTGACTGACCTGAGGCTAAGAGGGCGCTAGCGAGTTGTGCTGTGTAGTGACGTTACGGTTTAGTGACGTTGAAGGGATAACACACTACCGTGTTCCCTGCGCTGGTTGCAGCTTCCTGGCACTACTTTCTCTAGGTGCAGTACCTTGACTGACCTGAGAGGTAAGGGGGCGCCAGAGAGCTGCACCCACCGGCCGGCTTTCATCACATTGGTGGCAGAGCGGTGGGATTGCAGAATAATAGTGTTGTGGGACCCCTACTCCCAGGCACTAAAGACTGCCAGTGGTAACTTCCACTGCTGGAGTCTTAAGGTCAGCCCAACGTTAGACGGTCAGGCTAAAAGTATAACAAGGTGTGTGCAAACTCAGGGTTGCAGCGGTGTCGGTTACCAAGATGGCAGACGGCACCAGGAGCAAGACCCTGCAGGAGGCTAATGCTACGGTCCGTGTGGCAGGAGGGGAGGACATTGTTACTCATGGCGAGGAGGAGTCCAGCCCGGGCACCTCAGGGAGCCAGTCCCCAGTATACGGTCCCGCAGTGGGCTGCCCACCACCTACCCAGCCCAGCCTGTCCAGATCACAAGCCCTTTTACAAGCGGCTATGGCAAGTCTCCAGTCTCATGGCGATGCCGTCTACAAAACCCTCCTGGCAGCATCAGAGAAGGCAGCGGAGGAGGAGCGCGAAGCTGCGGAGCGCCGGGAGGCTGCGGAGCGTGCAGAGCGGGCTGCAGAGCGCCGGGAGGCTGCGGAGCGTGCAGAGCGAGCTGCGGAGCGCCAGCACCAACTGGACCTGGCCCAGCGGGGGCTTCCGCTAGAGCAACCAACCCATCAGGAGACCAAGTCGTCCAAAGTCCGAGCTGAGGACTTCCCTCTACTGGAGAAGGATGGGGACCTGGACTCCTTTCTGGTGGCATTTGAACGGACCTGTCTTCAGCACCATCTGGCCCGGGATCAGTGGGCCAGATACCTGACCCCCCGTTTGAGGGGTAAGTCCCTGGATGCCTTGGGGGACTTACCTGCCGGGGAGGTACAGAACTACGACTGCATCAAGCGGGCCCTGATCCGGCAGTACAACCTCACTCCCGAGTCGTACCGCCAGAAGTTCCGGAGCCTGCTGCGTGGCCCCAAGGACACCTGGACCGATCATATGCGGGCGCTGTTGAGAGCCGCAGAGCACTGGACCTCGGGTCTAGCGCTTACTACCCGCCAGGAGGTCCAGGAACTGTTCGTCACGGAGCAGTTCTTGTGGAACTGCCCAGAGGACCTCCGACAGTTCCTCCGTGACCGAAAACCAACAGGGGCTTCTGCTACAGCCGCCCTGGCAGACGAGTATGCCAATAACAGGGCGCCTGAGCTGAAGAAGTCTGCCAGCAGCACCTGGAGAGGGGGTAAGCCCAGTCATGCCCCTGTTTCCCCGGCCCCTAGAACACAAGGGGTGTATCCCCCTGTTGCCCTCTCCAGGCAAGGACCAGACGTAAGACGTTGTCATCTATGCAACAAACCAGGACACTTTAGGGCTGAGTGTCCCCAGCGCCAAAAGACCCCATCCCAGTCCCAGAGAGCGCCCAATGTTTTGTGTGTGGGAGGGGGTGGTGGTAGGTCCCTGGACAACATCCAACCCGTCACCATAGGCCGTTCTGCGGTCATGGGACTGCGGGACACGGGCGCTGAACGAACACTGGTACGGCCTGAGGTGGTGTCCCCCCAGGACTTGGTACCAGGAAAGACTCTTTCCGTCTCCGGGGTTGGAGGCGTGGAGCCGGCACTTCCCGTTGCCATGGTGTATTTGGACTGGGGTGCCGGAAGGGGGATGCGGGAGGTGGGAGTAACGCCAAATATTCCCGCAAATGTTTTATTAGGGACCGACTTGGGGCGTCTAGTATCGCAGTATGTACCCTCTGAACCCCCAAGTTCGGCCCCCCAAGAGTGTATTGATTTGTCTGCTGCTAATGCCAACCATGTTGTATGTAGTGTGTGTCCTGCTGAGGAGGAGGGAGTGAAACCTGAGGGTAACACCTGCACAGACACAACACAAACAGGGTTAGTGAAAGCAGGTGGGGAGTGTGGGGATGCCCGCAGAGGTGCTCAGCCGGCGTGCCGTGACCTCTTGTCCTCCGGTGAGGGAGGGGGCGGGCAGGATTCTGTAGAGGGAAGCTCAGGGATGGAGAGGGGGGCAGCTACCGGCAGTGTAGGGCTCCCAGGGGTATCCAGGCTGCTGAGTATAGGCCCACTGCAGGGGGAGGAACAGGCCATGGGAGGTGGGGGTGTCCCAAGAGAGGAGCCGCCAGGTAAGACCCCAGGGCAGGAGTTCCCCACATCCGAGATGTCCAAAGGCCTAGGAAGCCTGCCTGATCGGGCGGCTTGGTCAGAAACAGAGGGGAAGCAGGCACTACCCACGGTCACAGCGGTCATAGCCGCTGTCACCAGGAGTGGGAGCGCCGGAGCCCAAGGAGCCTTGCAGAGGTCCGACGGCTTCCCCACTTCTGACCAAGTGTCTGCCGGGTCAGACAGCGGCCAGGTGACATGCCCGGAGGGGCTGACAGAGGATGTGGCAGTTTCGTCGATTCTGGCCACATCAAGTCAGGAATTTCAGGCTGCGTTGGAAGCAGACGACAGCCTGAAAGCTCTCAAGGAACAGGCGGCACAGCCTCCCATGGAGTCAGACTGCGAGCGGGTGGTCTGGGACCAGGGACGGCTGTACCGGGTAACGGTCCAGCAGGGTTCACCGGAGGCGTGGCCCAGGGACCGACAGTTAGTGGTACCCTATCCGTTCAGGGCGGAATTGTTGCGGATCGCACACGAGATTCTGATGGCCGGACACCTAGGGATCGCTAAAACCAAGGCCAGGATAGCTCAGCATTTCTACTGGCCTGGGATGGGAGCCGCGGTGGGTGCCTACTGCCGTTCGTGTGACACCTGTCAGAGGGTGGGGAAGGCGGGGCCGCGCCCCAAAGCCCCACTGGTAACTCTGCCAATCATCGAAGAGCCTTTCTCGAGGGTTGCTGTGGATCTTATTGGACCTCTGTCCACTCCCAGCCACTCCGGGAAATGCTTCATACTCACGGTAGTGGACTATGCCACCCGGTACCCGGAAGCGGTAGCTTTGTCGTCCATTCGGGCCGACAAGGTGGCTACCGCCCTACTGGAGATCTTCTCCAGAGTGGGTTTCCCCCAAGAAATGCTCACCGACCGAGGGACCCAGTTCATGTCGCGGCTGATGGAGTCCCTCTGTAAGCAAATGCAGGTGCAACATCTGGTGGCCAGCCCGTATCACCCACCGGCTAATGGCCTGTGTGAGCGGTTCAATGGCACCTTAAAGCAGATGCTTAAGATGTTGGTCGACTCCCACGGGAGAGACTGGGAGCGTTACCTCCCACACCTCCTATTTGCTTACCGGGAGGTTCCGCAGGCCTCAACGGGGTTCTCCCCCTTTGAGCTCCTGTACGGGCGACGGGTACGGGGCCCCCTGGCTCTGGTGAAGGAAGCATGGGAAGGGGATTTGGCCACCCCCGAGGTGTCGGTCATCGAGTATGTCGTGCGCCACCGGGACAGGATGATGGCCTTGGCAAAGCTGGTGCAGGACAATATGGCCCAGGCCCAGGCCGACCAGAAGCGGTGGTACGACCAGAATGCTTGTGAGAGGACCTACCAGGTGGGTCAAAAGGTGTGGGTACTGGTCCCCGTACCACAGAACAAGCTTCAGGCAGCCTGGGAAGGTCCCTACTTCGTGCACCAGAAACTCAATGCCGTCACCTATCTGGTCACCCTGGATCACGCCCGTGGAAGGAGGAAGGCCTTCCACGTGAACATGATGAAGGCTCATCATGAGCGGGAAGCGACTGCCCACCCAGTGTGCAACCTTCCCGAGGAAGGAGAGGTAGAAACCCTCCTGGATCTGCTCACCCAAGCCAAGGCGGGTGGGTCCATCGAGGATGTGGGGGTTGGCCACCAGCTCACGGAGGACCAACGGTCCCAGCTGGGGACCACCCTGCACCCCTTCCGGGGGCTGTTCAGCAGCCTGCCCGGAAGGACTGAGATGGCTGTCCACGACGTGGACACTGGCGATCACCCGCCGATCCGGCGTTCAGCATATCGGGTCTCTTTCGAGGTGCAGGGAAACATGCGCCAAGAGATAGACGAGATGCTGAAGCTGGGGGTGATCCAGGCATCCAGCAGCGCGTGGGCCTCGCCTGTAGTCCTCGTACCAAAGAAGGACCGAACTACACGGTTCTGCGTGGACTACCGGGGGCTCAACGCTGTAACGGCCACCGATGCGTTCCCCATACCACGCATCGATGACCTGCTCGATCGGATGGCCGGGGCTAAGTACCTGACCATCATGGATCTGAGCCGGGGGTACTGGCAGATTCCTCTGACCCCCGCGGCAAGGGAACGCTCTGCCTTTATCACCCCTTTTGGACTGTACGAGTCCACAGTGATGCCATTCGGCATGAAGAATGCCCCTGCCACTTTTCAGCGGATGGTCAATACGCTGCTTGAGGGACTTGAAGGGTACGCGGCTGCGTACTTGGACGATATTGCAGTCTTCAGTCCCACTTGGGAGGATCACCTAGAGCACCTGCGGCAGGTGCTCGGTCGGATCCACCGGGCAGGCTTGACCATCAAGCCGGAAAAGTGCCAGCTGGGCATGAGTGAGGTCCTCTACCTGGGTCACCGGGTAGGCGGGGGGGTTCTGAAGCCAGAACCGGGGAAAGTGGATGCCATCGCATCCTGGCCCACTCCTAGGACCAAAAAGCAGGTGATGTCCTTCTTGGGGACCGCCGGGTACTATAGGAGGTTCGTCCCACACTATAGCACCCTGGCCAAGCCCCTGACGGACCTCACCAAGAAGAAGCTGCCCGTCGCAGTCGACTGGACAGTCGCCTGCGAGACAGCTTTCGGGGCACTCAAGGCCGCCCTAAGTAGCTCCCCTGTACTGCAAGCTGCCGACTTCGACCGGCCGTTTGTGGTACAGACCGACGCCAGTGACTTTGGCCTCGGTGCTGTGCTAAGTCAGGTCAACACGACAGGCCAGGAACATCCTGTCTTGTACCTGAGCAGGAAGCTACTGCCCCGGGAGGTGGCTTACTCCACGGTGGAAAAAGAATGCCTGGCAATTGTATGGGCCCTGCAGCGTCTGCAGCCCTACTTGTACGGGAGCCATTTCACCGTGGAGACGGACCACAACCCCCTCAGCTGGTTACACACGGTCTCTGGGTCGAATGGCAGGTTGCTACGCTGGAGCCTCGCTCTCCAGCAGTACCACTTCTCCATTCGCCACAGAAGAGGCCGTGACCACGGTAACGCTGACGGGTTATCCCGGCAAGGGGAGGGTGCAGAAGGACGCACGGGGGAACACAGGAATGTGCTACCCCCTCGCGCCCTCGTATAGGGGGAGGTGTGATGAACCTGTAGCCGCCATCTTGGTAATGATAAATCATATCCAGGGATGGCCACACTTCAGCAGCCCCCACCCTTGGGACCTTCTGTTAAAACGTCAACTAGATAGTTTCCCCCCATCCAGGCTCCTGTAAGATAAGAAGCCTACTTAACACTTGAATGCTAGGAGCTTCAAAGACTTCGAGAGGAAACACAGCCAGCAGGGGGGGGTGCTTCGTCTATCTGTACCTGACCATTTGTCCCATAGGACTAGTTTCTTTGTCTGTCACAAGCATGGAGGCATAAGATATAGAAACATGAATAGTACACGCATGTTGCGTGGGATGGGCCAATAAAAAAATATCACGGCGTCCCGGAGCCATTGCGCACACAAGCCTCCGCGGTAGACGTTTGTACGTGCTCTGGAAGCCAAGATATAGCGCGGAGCCATTCCTGAGGACCGTATGGTATCATAATTGATATCAAAAGGTCGGTTACGGCGGCCCGAATCCATGGGAACCCCTGGGGGTATCATGAGACCATCCCAGAAGAAGTTATTGGGTTCCATAGAATTTGGGCTTCTGATCGAAGTTAGACCTGAGGGTGGAGACTGAGCCAGCTGACCTCACCAGCAGTGGGCGGGACGGGGCAGGTAAGATAGCAGGACAGACAAGAGACAAGTCAGTTTTTGACCCAAGAGTGGTGTGCTGAACATCTGAGCACCAGCTGAGGCCACCAAGGGGAGGAGCAGTTTGACCATGCGGTGGTAGGCCTCAGCCTGTAACAAAGAACCGTGCCTGCGACCGCAGAATCCTCTCCCTGCGTCACAAGAAAATCAAGAAACCGGTAACTGATATGCTGTGGTGATTCTGTGTGTTGTATTCCATTGTTGTATAGTTTAGCCTGACCTTATACCTGTGTATATTTAGTTGTATATCGTGTATCTAGTGTATTATTATAATCAATTACCTCAAGTAATTGTGGGCCTGCCTTTTATTCTGCATAACGAACGCACGTCCGTGTGAGCTCGGCTCAAGCCAAAAACGCTACCCAGGGTTGGTTCCTGACCCGATATAGGCCCATTCACGGACTGGGCGTATATCCAAAATAGGGACTGGTGGCAGCATACCAACTGGGGATTGGGGAAGGCTGGTAGTGACGGTCGGAGGTTCAGATATATATATTCCTGGCGCGGCCAAGGAAGATATATATACCGCCCTCACTACAGAGGGCCCCGATACCCAGTAGGTTACAGGACAGTCTCCCTGGCGACCGCTTATCCTAGGTGCAGTTCCTTGACTGACCTGAGGCTAAGAGGGCGCTAGCGAGTTGTGCTGTGTAGTGACGTTACGGTTTAGTGACGTTGAAGGGATAACACACTACCGTGTTCCCTGCGCTGGTTGCAGCTTCCTGGCACTACTTTCTCTAGGTGCAGTACCTTGACTGACCTGAGAGGTAAGGGGGCGCCAGAGAGCTGCACCCACCGGCCGGCTTTCATCACAACCTCTTTTTAGGCTACGCACAAACATGCTGTCAACTACAGATTTGTGCACCTTTACAAAGACAGACACTGCTGAACAGAAACCAGACGGAGTCCAGAGTAATTTTGCTGCCTTATTATAGTGAATGGATCTGTTGGGAGTTTCATCTGAATCACATATTTCAGTGATTTAAAGGGAAACCCCAATGTAAGTGCTCAGCGTAAAGCACAGGATAAAAGTGAACTGATTCAAAATATTCTGTACCTAAAAATGCTACTAATTAAAACTTCAACTCAACCCACTCAAGTCTGTCACCTGTTAATGGAAATATAAGGAGCTTCTATGTTACTGGTAGCACAAAGGCTTTGGAAAAGCACCATGTTTGCCCCCAAAAGAAATCCAGCAAAATCTGCACTCCCAAATCCAAATGCTCCCTGCTCTGAACCTCACAGTGTGCCTAAGCCACAGCTAGCATTCACATTTTTGGCATTATTGTAGCAAGGTGAGCCCGCTTAATTTATAAGGTCTATGTCTCTGGAAGCACAAGCTGGTCACACTGTATGTGCACTATAATGTATTGGGCACTACAATGGCATATTTGCAATTTTCACTATTTGTTTAAATTTTTGCAACATTCACCATGTTTGACTCCATGAGTGTTTTCTAGAAACAAAAATGTCACTATACCCATAGATAAATTCCCAGTGGAGTGTAATTTCCAAAATGGGGTCACTTGAGAGGTTTTTCTGCTGTTCTGGTACTTAGGGACTCTGCAAACGGAGTCCGCAATCTATTCTAGGAAAATCTGTGCTCCAAAAGTCAAATAGGGCTCCTTATCTCCTGAGCCCCGCCATGTGGCCAAACAGTATTGTACAGCCACATATGTGGTATTACCACTTTCAGAAGAAATTGAGAACAAAGTATGGGGCCATTTTTACCTATTTTCCCTTGTGAAAATTGGAAATCTGGGGCTAAAACAACACCGCCAAATAGTATAACATTTTGTGACACACCTGTGGTGTCAATATGCTCAATGCACCCCTAGATAAATTCACTGAGGGGTGCAGTATGCAAAATGAGGTCACTTATCCCCATAATTTCCCAGGGTTCTGTTGCTCTGGCACCTGATAGGCTCTGCCAATGTGACATGGCCCCGCAAACCATTCCAGCAAAATCGTCATTCCAATATGGCACTCCTTCACTTCTGAGCTTTGCACTATGTCTAAAAAATAGTTTTTACAACATATGAGATATTGATGCATTCAGGAGAAATTATGTACAGTCCATTTTCTCCTATTACCCCTTTTGAAATTTAAACACTTGGGGCTAAAGCAACGTTTTAGTGGAAAAATGGTAATCTTTCATTTGCATAGCCCAATGTTATACAATTCTGTGAATCACCTGAGGATTAAAAGTGCTCACTACACCCCTAGACGAATTCCTCAAGAGGTGCAGTTTCCAAAAGGGGTTCACTTGTGGTGGGTTTCTACTATTTTGGAATGTCAGGGGCTCTTCAAATGTGACATTACGTCTGCAATCTATTCCAGCCAAATTGGAGCGCCAAAATTCAAATTGCACTACTTCCCTTTCATGCCCTGCCTTATAAACAGGAGTTTCTGACCACACATAGGGTATCATTGTACTCAGGAGAAATTCCACAACAAATTCTGTTGTTTGTGTTGTGCAGGGAATACCCGGAGCCGGATCACTGGGGGTTGTAGTCTCCGTGGCGATGACCCGGTCCGTGCCCAGGGTGGTCAAATCGGTGACATTCTTATTAGTATGATAATGGTCCGACTACGCCACCCGTGGATAGCGGTCAGTGGGTACCGCCGCTGCAAGGCAGACCGCTGAGGCCAGTGTTGTGTGTGCAGCTAAGAATGGGATGACTCCCCACGGGAGGAGTATAGCCTCAGGGCAGTTATTGTGGATGATGGGAGTGATTGTTAGAACTCTCCTGTTAGGCTTTTTCTATCTTGCTGGTCACATGACCTTTTTTGCCTATTTAATCCTGCTCCGCCCTCCTGGCCTTGCTGGACTTCATTGTAATTTCTACTCTTAAGTTAGCCTGGTGCTTAGTTACCTTTCTCAGTCAGTTTAGCTAGGTCTTCGGACCTTTATGTTCTATGTTGTGTGTTTGTCTTTTTCTGCTACAATTTCTGCTAGGAGGTGTCCAACTTTATCCCAGTCCCTAGTTCTTGTAGGGATCCCTCCCTTGCATCTATAGGTCTTCGCACAGACTAGCCGAGGACTTTAGCGGGTCTGATCGCAGGATCAGGTTCCCCGTTACATCGTAGGGATCTAACTTAGTTCTATTGTAGGGACAGATCTCCTTTCTTTCCTTTGTGCTTGTAGCAGATCATAACAGTGATGGTGCACGAGCGCAGCAGGAATAACTCAGAGTCCGTGCAGTGCAGTTCAGGGTCTTTACTGATGTTATAAAGCAGACCCTTCCGGGAGTACTGGCTAGCAGTAGAGGCGTGGTCAGTCTGAGAGCTAGCAGGATCTCCCCTGGCCAGGGGGAGGTGTAGGCCTCCCCGTCTATCTGTACTCTTTCCTGGCTACCTTGTTGTGTGCGGGTAGAAGTAGCCCACGTCCCTGAGTATACCGTGTGGTGCTCACCCGTACGGCCGGTGACTTGGGGCCTTCTGTTAGCCTCCGCTTCACGATGGCGGTGCTGGTCCCTTGTTTGTGACCATGCCTCCGGGCTTCTCTGGCCAGAGGACATGGAATCCCCTGCCGGTTGGATTCTGCTGCTGGACCTGGATGTCCCCACAGCCTCGGACTCCGCGTCCGGTCTTAATGTCTTCAGCCAGGGCGAGCTATCTAGCTTCCAGCCCCTGGCACTCGCTCCTGCTCCTATAGAGCTCGTTGCTAACACTTTCCCTGTGTTTGGAACTGTCTCCAGGCTCTGACTGACCTAATCCCGCCCCAGACCCAGTTTATAAGGGCAGATTCCTCCCCTCCCAGGTCTGGGCGGGCGGTGTTGCATGCTTAGGGCACCTGACCAGAGAAACCTCCCACTTGCTCTCAGACGTAATATTTCTATTACTGTGGTAACCAGACCCCTGGGGTGCCACATTCCCCCCTAGTAAAATTTAGTACTCCGGGACTAAACATATTTTTAAAGAAACATAAATACAGGGTATAACAATAACAAGACAACATGAAAAAGTACATTTTGTGGTCACGGCGTTTCCGCAACCGGGTGTCCATATCACCCAAAGTGAAGTTTTAAGCGAGGTAGGGGACCTGTCCAAAGAAAATCCCTTGCGTTGGCCTTGGGCGTGGCTGCAAGGCTGAAGCTAGCTACTTTGGGCCGCAAGTAGGCCACGCCAGACAGGTTTTCTCTTCCACGGCCGTCTTCGCAAGAGGCACAATGTGCAACTATCTACAAAATTGTTCCGGTTATCCAGCGTCCATAACCTGTTAGTCCATAGAAATCTGCAGGGTAACTGAGAAACATAATTAATAACAGGCAACAACAAAAAGCGTAAACATCTTCAAGAAACAGGTAAATTTACAGTGCATTACTTTATATTCTCCAGCGAGCGGGCATCTGACCTCTAGTGACTCTAGTGCACCTACGGAGCTCACTAACTGGTCCTGCACTACAGGGTGTAGGAGGTGTTATGGGTAAGCTGGGCAGCTGTCTGCGTACTCTTTGGCTCACTAGGGGCACGGCAGGCTCACTACTAGCAGAGGGTTGATCCTCCTGCGCTGCTGGTGTGGACTCTTCTGCCTCCTGGGCCGGCTGCTCTTCCAGCTCTACCTGGTCTTCTGTAGGCACTTGAGGGGCTGGCTGGAGAAATGTGAGGACGGGCACCACGATAGCGTTGTTTACTTGTGTCCAGGACCGGGGAAAGTCTCCGAGTACGGTGCTGATCATTTCCTCCTTTTCCTCTACCGGTTGAGGGTCTTCCTGATCTTCATCCGTGCTTTGCAACTTCTCGGGGCACTTTTTCAGGTAGTCACTGGAGACAGTGGCTGTGGTCTCTCCTCCATCCTTGCTGATGACATACACCTTTGGATTATTGTGGCTTGAGGGCAGTACGGTGTACGGGTCCTTTTCCCACTGGTCGTCCAACTTATGGAGCCGCCTTTTTATTTTCAAGACCAGCTCTCCAGGTACCAGGGGAACAGCGGGAGCATGTTGGTTATAAGTCCTCTCCTGCCTTTCTCTTGATTGACAGAGACTTCGCTCGACGCTCTCCTGTACTTTCCGGTACTGCTGCTGCCGTTCTGTATCCCAGTCTGCCTCTGGCGAGGTGTCCTCGGGTGTCAGGACTCCCATATCCAGGTCAACAGGCAGCTTACCAGGTCTTGCTCGCATTAGGTAAGCCGGGGTACAGTTGGTGGAACCTACCGGGATGTGGTTATACAGGTCCACCAGATCGGGCAGTTTCTCAGGCCACAGACTGCGTTCTTCCAGGGGCTATGTTTTTAGCAGATCTATCACCACCTGGTTCATCTTCTCGCAGAGTCCATTGGTTTGGGGGTGATAGGGCGTTGTTCTTATCTTCTTGCAGCCATACAGGCTGCAGAACTCCTGGAAGACCTCCGCTTCGAAGGCTGGCCCTTGGTCCGTCAGCACTTGGTCCGGGTACCCGTGTGGGCGGCAGAAGTGCAGCTGGAAGGCTCTGGCTGCTGTCTGAGCCATCAAGTCTTTGACAGGGACCACCACCAGGAATCGGGAGTAGTGATCCACGATGGTTAGGGCGTAGACATACCCGCTTCTGCTTGGAGCCAGTTTAACATGGTCCAGAGCGACCAGTTCCAGCGGCTGCCTGGTCAGGATGGGCTGCAGGGGAGTCCTCTGGCTGGCACGGTCCCTCCTTCTTAGATTGCACGGGCCACAGTCTCTACACCATCTCTCAATGGCTCCTCTCATGCCTATCCAGTAGAACCGTTCACGCAGCAGGAACTCCAGCTTCTTCCATCCGAAGTGCCCTGCCCCATTGTGGTAGGCCTCCAGCACCATAGCTGCGTCCCGTCTCGGTGCCACAACCAGACAGATCAGTTCATGTGTCCGGGAATTGACCATTCTGCAGCACAACTTCTCCTTGTAGAGAAACAGTCTGCTTTTTTCCGTCCACAGTTGCTTGGTCTCTTCCGGAGCGTCTGGGTCCAGACGGGCATCAGCCTGGGTCAGCATCTCCTTCACCAGACGGACTGCGGGGTCACTGTCTTGCGTCTCCGCCCAGTTGTAGTGGGGTAAGGGGTTGAACGTAGCGGATCGCTGGCCCCTCACACAGTGGGAATACTGGGTAATCCCATGATGGTGGAACGCAGGAAGTTCGACCTCTTCCAGTTCTTCTGGATCTTCCCCTCCGTCCGGTAGGTTTGGCATCCTGGACAGGGCGTCCGCATTGGTATTGGAGCGTCCTGCCCGGTATTTGATCGTGAACTCATAATTGGACAGGCGGGCCATCCATCTCTGCTCCAGGGCACCCTGTCTTGCAGTGTCCAGGTGTGTCAACGGGTTGTTGTCCGTGTACACAGTGAACCTGGAAGAGGCAAGGTAATGCTTAAAACGTTCGGTTACCGCCCACACCACTGCCAGGAACTCTAGCTTGAACGAGCTGTAATTCACAGGGTTTCTTTCCGTGGGTCACAGTTTTCGGCTGGCGTAAGCAATTACCCGTTCTCTCCCCTGCTGGATCTGGGACAGTATGGCTTCTAGCCCGATGTTGCTTGCGTCCGTGTGGAGGATAAAGGGCTGGCTGTGACGCGCCCCCTGGGCCAGTGCTGTAGGGGATACCCGGAGCCGGATCTCGATGGGGGTAGTAGTCCTTGTGGCGGTGACCCGGTCCGTGCCCAGGGTGTCAAACTAAGTGGCAGTCTATGGCAGTAGATGTTAACTTGATTGTCGACTACGCCACCCGTTGAGTGCGGCTTTGAAGCCGCCGCTGCAGAGCAGTCCACTGAGGCCGGTGGTATATGTGCAGCAGTGATGGTATAACCCCCAACGGGAGGGGTATGGCCTCAGGGCAGCAGGTGTAGATGATGGGGGTTGTGATGATGCAGAAAGAAGATTCAGAGTCAGGAGATGCAGTTCAGGGTTTTTACTTACTGGTGTTCTCTTGGTCACTCTGGCCTTGAGTGACCACCCGAGCCGTGCTGCGTCCACCAGGTCCTGGACTCGGCCAACCCCCAGGAAATCCCGGAGCGTGGTCCTGAGCTCCTTTCTGACTCTCCCTTCCTCTGGCCGTTCCCACCAGGGATCCACTTTTGGCCGGCTCCCTCGGGTCTCTTGGTGGTCAAGCCTCCTTTGGGCTCCCTGACCCTATACTCGGTGTGCCTTTCTAGTGGATTTGGTGAGGGTCGTGGCAGATCCTGACCACGACCTCCGGTTCCTGGCTAAGGTTGGTTTTGGCCTGTGCCAGCTTGGGATCCGGTACCCTTGTCCGCCAACCCTTCACCCTTTTGTCTTTATTCTGGGATCTTGGGGTTCCCTTCTTGTCTCCTCTCTGGGTCCTTCTTTTCTCCTCTCTCCCTCTGCAGGCTCTGCTCTGGAGCTGGGCCCAGCCGGAGCCACAGCTCCCTGTCAGCCCTCCTGGCTGAGCTCCTCTGCTCTGCTCCTCAGGCTAAACTCTGACCCTGTTCTAAGATGGTGCCCACCTTATATACTCCCTCTATGTGTGAGCTCAGGTGACCAGCACCCAATGAGCTCCTATCTTTACCCAGACTACTCCCCCTATCTGCCCCTACACTACTGGGATGTTCCACCCCCCTCCCACTCCAGCCAGGGACAGACGCTGTCGTACCTGCACATATACTGGTGGGAGTACCGTTGTTCTGTCCCCCGGAAATGGGATGTATGTAGTGCATGCAGCCTACTAAGCTCAGTTCCACACTCCATCCTTACCCGGGAGTGGAATACCACACCTCTGGCTTGAGGTGTAATACCCCTGTAGCAGCCGAATCCTCAGGGTGCTACAGCTGTAATCAGGGTACGCCAGGATTTCATCCCCCGTGAGGGCCATCTTCAGCTGGCGGAATGACTCCTCTTCCAGCTTTTCCCATCTGAAGGGTGGCTTCTGGTTTTTGGCTTTCCTGGACTGGCCTATCAGGAGGTCCTGCATAGGAGCTGCCTTCTTGGTAAAACCGGGAATGAATCTTCAGTAGTAGCCTACCAACCCGAGGAACTGCCGCACTTCCTTTATGCTGGATGGTCTTGGCCAGTCCTTAATCACGGTGATCTTTTCAGGGTCGGGGGCTACTCCGTCAGCACTCACCACGTGTCCCAGGTACTGTACCTTTGGCTTCAGTAGATGACACTTTGAGGGTTTTACCATTAGGCCATAGTTTGACAGGGCTTCAAACACTTCTGCCAGGTGTTCCAGATGGTCCTCATAGGTCTTGGAATAGACGATGACATCGTCCAGGTATAATAGGACCGTCTCGAAGTTCCGGTGTCCCAGACAGCATTCCATCAACCGTTGGAAGGTTCCTGGTGCATTGCAGAGCCCGAACGGCATACAGTTAAATTCGCTGAGTCCCATCGGGGTGGTGAATGCGGTCTTCTCCCGGTCCGCCTCTGCTACAGGAATCTGCCAGTACCCGCTAGTGAGATCCAAAGTAGAGAAGAAGTTAGCAGATTTTAATGCAGCTAAGGACTCTTCTATCCTTGGTAACGGGTACGCATCTTTGTGTGTGATACGGTTGACCTTCCTGTAGTCTACACACATTCTCATGGTGTTGTCTTTCTTTTTCACTAGGACTAGTGGAGCTGCCCAGGGGCTACAGCTGTCCCTAATTACCCCAGCCTCCTTCATGTCTTTTAGCATCCCCTTGGCGTGTTGATAGTGTGCAGGAGGTACGGGTCAGTATCTCTCCTTTATGGGAGGATGGTCTCCCGTGGGGATGTGATGTTCTACCCCCTTTACTCGCCCGAAGTCCAGCGGGTGTTTACTAAACACTCTCTCGTACTCCTGAACCACCCGATAGACTTCCTGTTTTTGGTGTGAGGGAGTGGAGTCAGTACTCAAATGCAGTTGCTGACACCAGTCCTCCATTGGTTTCTTAGAGCCGTTACCTTCCTCTGGTTGAGATGGAGGCAAGGGTTCCACGGCCTGTACAGAGTTCTGGTTGATGGTGAACAATTTGGCTAGCGTGGCATACCGGGGCAGGTATACTTCTCTCTCCCCGATATTTATGATGCAGACGGGCACCCTCCCATGGCGTACATCGACCACCCCCCGTGCTGTCAAAATGGTGGGCCTACTGTCTGTGTAGACGGGTTCTACCATTGCTTGGTAGTCTCTACCTCTTAGACCAATAGCTGTCCGGCACCATATCATCATCTCACTTTTCGGGGGCATGGCAATAGGGAACGGGTCACACATTCTCACGCTACCAATCTCACCACCAGATAGTTCCACCTGTTGCAGTTTCATCAGTGCCCGGATCTCTTTTTGGAGGACACGCTGCTGGCTGGAACTGGCGTTCTTGGCAACCTGTTGCAAAATAAGAATCACCTCTGCAAGACAGTTTTCGATTATGTTAGTACCTAGGGTTATTTTTGGGTGACTCTCGCGACGATCAATGTCCACAATGATCAGTCCTTGTGCCGGCAGTTCAACCTTACCGACCTTGATGGTCACCTCTTTAAATCCTATCTGTGGCACGGGCTGGCTATTTCTGGCGATAATGCTGAGGTCGTCATCTGGGTAGCGGGTTATGTCCGAGTCATTCCAGTACCGCTTGAAGAGCACGTACGGGATGGTAGTCACCTGTGACCCAGTGTCTAGTAGGGCACTCATAGGAATGCCATCCAGTAACACAGGCAAGACCGGACGTCCCCCTACGTATTTGTCACGCCAGCTCGATGGGCCTGATGATCTTATGCCTGGGGGTTGGCCCTCTACCCCAGGTTGTGCCCGTTTAAATGACAGTACCTTGCCATATGTCCGGGTTGATTGCAGCGGCGGCAGATGGGTTGTCCATCCTCGTTGTATCGGTCGCTGGGTCTTCCTCTGGCCGGTGGGGTCCTCCTCAGTCAGCGCCACGGGACGTCCTCCGATCCGGATGCCAGCTGGATCTTTTCTGGAGAAGAGACCTGTAAAGACTGCACAGTTCTGGTTAGTGCGGCAACGCTCTTAGTCAGCTCTTGGACCTGGTGGTGCAGGTCTGTAGCCGGGTTATTGTTCAAAGCCTGCGCATCAGCTCCCACAGGCCCTGCAGACAAGGGCGCCGCATCCTGGTGATAAGTGATAGCAGGGCGCCTGTGGGTCACAGCGCCACCTGGTGCCAGTTCTCGGAGCACCCGGATGGCTCTGTCCTTGAACTGTGCAAAGTCCAGGTCAGGGTCCTGTTAGGCGATTGCCCGCAACTGGGTTCGGTGGGCATTGCACAGTAGACCCTCAATAAATTGTTCGGTCAACAGCTTGTCTTCATTCCCCACGCTGTCAGGGTCTGCCTGCTTAATGGGTCTCAGGGCCTCTTGTAGGTTTAGAGCATAGTCTCTTATACTTTCATGTGCCCGTTGTTTACACCCGTAAAATCTGAGCTTTTTTTCGGCTGAGGTTCGGGTATCAAATATGTCTTTCAGCCGGGCTAGTATTTCTCTGACAGTCCTCTTCTTCCTAGGTGGCCAGGACTTTACCTCCCTTTGGGCTCCACCGATTAATTGGGCCACCAGGATGCTCACTTTTTGCTCTTCCGTGAGGGGGTATACCTGGAAGAGGCTATCCAGTCTTTCCCTAAAGTCACTTAGGGTATGTGACTCCCCTGAGTACTGGGGTAGCCAGATTGCCCCCGGGATATAGGGCATGGTGAATGGGATGACCGCAGCAGCGGTTGCGCTGGCGGCAGCTGTGGCGGTGGAGCTTCCCTCTGTATCCGACATCCTCCTTCCCCCCTAGTGGACCGTGGCCTACCTTGCGATGATCCTCTTCCGTAGGCCCCCGCTCCGCAGTCGATCGTCGGGGTTGAGGACCTTGCGTCGCGCTCCTGTGACGTCAGCGTCGCTCCCTCTCCCTTCCAGGACCTTGCGCAGCGTCAGCAATTGGGGCGGAGCTTCGGATCTCGCGCGCTTTCGGCGTCCACGCCCCTCTTCTTCCCGTGCGGCGTCCGATGGCGGGAAGCGGCTGCGGATGGCGGGAAGGTGGTAGAACATGGCGGGAAACGACCCAAGATGGCGTCCGATGGCGGGAAACGACTCCGGACGGAGGGAAACTTCTCTCAGGTAAGTGCAAAAGTCTTTTTTTTTTTTCCAGGCACACAATACCCATTGGGGCGGGTTGGTTTGAATCCTGCCGACTACGCCAAAGTTGACGCGCCCCCTGGGCCTGTGTTGCGCAGGGAATACCCGGAGCCGGATCGCTGGGGGTTGTAGTCTCCGTGGCGCTGACCCGGTCCGTTCCCAGGGTGGTCAATTCAGTGGCAGTCTTATTAGTGAGATAATAGTCCGACTACGCCACCCGTGGATTGTGGTCAGTGGGGACCGCCGCTGCAAGGCAGACCGCTGAGGCCGGTGTTGTGTGTGCAGCTAAGAATGGGATGACTCCCCATGGGAGGAGTATAGCCTCAGGGCAGTTAGTGTGGATGATGGGAGTGATGGTGCACGAGCGCAGCAGGAATAACTCAGAGTCCGTGCAGTGCAGTTCAGGGTCTTTACTGATGTTATAAAGCAGACCCTCCCGGGAGTACTGGCTAGCAGTAGAGGCCTGGTCAGTCTGAGAGCTAGCGGGATCTCCCCTGGCCAGGTGGAGTTGTAGGCCTCCCCGTCTATCTGTACTCTTTCCTGGCTACCTTGCTGTGTGCGGGTAGAAGTAGCCCACGTCCCTGAGTATACCGTGTGGTGCTCACCCGTACGGCCGGTGACTTGGGGCCTTCTGTTAGCCTCCGCTTCACGATGGCGGTGCTGGTCCCTTGCTTGTGACCGTGCCTCCAGGCTTCTCTGGCCAGAGGACATGGAATCCCCTGCCGGTTGGATTCTGCTGCTGGACCTGGATGTCCCCACAGCCTCGGACTCCGTGTCCGGTCTTAATGTCTTCAGCCAGGGCGAGCTATCTAGCTTCCAGCCCCTGGCACTCGCTCCTGCTCCTACAGAGCTCCTTGCTGACACTTTCCCTATGTCTGGAACTGTCTCCAGGCTCTGACTGACCTAATTCCGCCCCAGACCCAGTTTATAAGGGCAGATTCCTCCCCTCCCAGGTCTGGGCGGGCGGTGTTGCATGCTTAGGGCTCCTGACCAGAGAAACCTCCCACTTGCTCTCAGACGTAATATTTCTATTACTGTGGTAACCACACCCCTGGGGTGCCTCATTTGCTCCTGTTACTCTTGTGAGAATGAAAAATTAGGGGCTAAAGCAACATTTTTTTGAAAAAAAATAACAATTTTCATTTTCATGTCCCAATGTTATAAAATTCTGTGAAGTACCTGTGGGTTCAAGAGGGTCGCCACACACCTTGCTGATTTCTTTGAGGGGTTTAGCTTCCAAAATTGTGTCAGTTGTGGGGCATTCCTACTGTTTTGTTACCTCTGGCACTTAGCAAATGTGGCATGGCGTCCGTAATCTATTCCAGACAAAATTGCACTCCAAACTTCAAATAGCGCTCCTTCCCTTCCGTGCCCTATTGTGCACCCAAACAGTAGTTTTCCCCCACATAAGGGGCATTGTTATTCTCAGGAGAAATTTCACAACAAATAGTATGGTCCATTTTCTCCTGATACCCTTGCGAAAATGAAAAATTTGGGACTAAAGCAACATTTTTGTGGAAAATAATATGTTTTTCATTTTTTGTTTCCCCTTTGTTTGACTTCCTGTGAAACACCAGAAGAGTTAACAAACTTTCTAAATATGGTTTTGAATACTTTGAAGGGTGGCGTTTTTAAAATGGAGTCACTTTTGACCGTTTTTTGACATGTAGGCCACCAAAAATCACTTCAAATTTTAAAGAGGTTGTCCACTACAATAAATAATGCCCCCATCGATTTAAACAATAGAAAGAAGTGTTTTTGCAAATATTTTTTATTGCCATTTTTAACAACCTTTTTAAGTGGTCCTTAATAAAATAGGTTGCTGCTGAACTGTTTCAAGAATGATGCCGATGTAAAGTAGATATGTGGCAAATGTTATTAATTAATTATTTTTATTGGAATGAATATCTGTTTTAAAAATGAAAAGTTCAAAAATTGTGAATTTTTAAAAATCAAACTTCCAATTTTTTTTCATAATTAAATGCAAATCATTTCGACCTAAATTTATCACTAATATGAAGTACAATGTGTCACAAAAAACAGTCTCAGAATCACTGGGATTTGTTGAGGTATTCCAAAGTTATTGCCACATAAAGTGACACTGGTCAGAATTGAAACATTTGGCCTGGTCAAAAAGTTGAAAACAGGCTTTGGCGGTAAGGGGTTAAGTTTTAAGCTCTCCTTCACAGTTCCTGATAAAGAGCAGAAGTCATGATTCCACTAACTATGATAAGTTCTCCAGGTCCCTGTCACGCTTCACCAAATAACAGACGGCGTACGGCGAGACGGATGTGAAGGGGAACACTGCCACTAGGGAAAGATTAGGGGGACAACCCCTGAAACTTTCCCTGGGCAACCCTGAGCTCCCTGACATCCATAGACAGGTTCTTTAACCCCGTGCGGCGATCGCGTTCCTATCCCTGTCTTGCCCTAAGCACGGCTCTGGCTAGTGCGTGGGGCAGCAGGAGCATTAATCCTGCTTTAAAATACAGACAGAAAGGGAAACAGACAGAAAGGGAAACAATAATCATTCTAAGGGCACCCAGACTATGGAATGGTATATATAGGGAAAGGAAGGGAAAGGCAAACCAAAAAGGAGATAAGGAAAAGCAAACAGCAATCTCCGGAGATGACTCCTAAACTACTTCACTTTTCACGGCTCACAGCTTCAAACCAATTCCAAGATATAGCAAGCTGTCACTAGCAACTACTCAAGCTAAGAGGTGAGTACTTATACTAGAGGGGAGTGGAGAAAATCAGAACAGCTGAGATAACTCAGGATGGAAAGCTTTAGGAGACAAGCAGGAGTGTTCAACCCTTGCAACCAATGAACAAGGGAAATCTGCATAGCTAACTGGAAAGCAAAGCAGATCCCACCAGTGCAGGCGTGCTAGCAGCCAAACGCTGCGATCTTCTGATCCCTGAAATAGAGGAGACCACTCTCTGTCGTGGTATCCACGTGAAAGACCCACAGAAGCAAAGTAACCTCATACCATCACATTATCAATCACGATGTTTGACTGTTTAAAAGATGATGCAATGTGGTGTTATCGTTACTAATTTTTAACAGGAACCATATCTTCCAAAACGTACACCTATGACTCATCACTCCACAGGAAATTATTTACAGAGTCTTGGAAGTCATTCTAGATTTTCTTGGCCATTTTACGTGGCCATACGCAGCATGCTGAGATTTTTTCCTCACCCCAATTCCAGCTTAGGAAGAACTTGCAGATGAACACTGTTGCGAGTGCAGTTGTTGCAAGTGCAATGCGATTTTTTCTAATATTGCACTCGTCGATTTTATACGCAAGTGTGAGCGAACCCTTATTAGGACTCTGCTATGTGAGAAATCTGCTGAATGAAGAAAAAAAATCTGTCAGAAATCTCAGGATGACCCTTGGATTTTTGCTGTTGATTTGCAGTTTTTCCTGTTGCGGAACCATGGATTGATTCATATCATAAGCAATGAGTGGCAGAATTTACACTAATTTTTCATACTTATTTTTTGTACGAAAAATCAGGAGTGTGAACATACTCTACACCTTTAAGTAACAGATGAATCATGCAAACTAAGGAAAAGCCAAAGAGACTGTCAAAAAAAGATGTACAAATACATTATTTCAACATTTCTGTATATACAGTATAATAATTAGGTATATAGGAAGTTGTTTGCTTGCTGTATTTATCAGATGCAAACTATGCTTTTTGAAGCAAAAAGTGATTTACTATATACCATAGTATATTTTAAGTCTGTTTTTAAATGTTTGTGTTTTTCATATGCATGACATTGTGTATGTAAATATAATTCAGGACAGGATTATGATGCAGCTCAGAGTCTGGAGGAGTCCTGAAGAATTAGCATCGTTCACTGCAAGACATTCATTGCCGTTTTCACCATGAAATCCTACTAGACCATGTAATAGAAGTATAACCTGAGTCCCCCCCACCTGTTACTTGCTAGACAGCTAACTTTCCTTGCCTTTTGCTAAAGGTCGATGCTGACAAATCTATCTATTTGGGGCAAATTGTCAGTGAGAAACTTCCGCTCGAACTATTTTGGACAAAACTGGCTGTTTGAAAAGGTAAATCCCATTGCATGAAGGTCTGAACAATGGCCAAATGTGTTGATGTGCTGCTGGTGGTTTGGACGGGACAAAGAGCGGATTAATTGGGGCCTTGGCTGGCTGATTCGAGATGGCTCCACTCAGCCCGCACTGCAGGGTGCCCCATTGACTGGTACCACAGTCCCACTTTTCACAAACTCTAAACAAAAGTCAATTTCTCTCTCTCGCTTTTTTTTTTTCAGAGTGAGCGAAAGGGAGAAAAAGGAAGAGATGAGAGCCCATGTTTGAGCTGTGCAAGGTGACTTGATGGATTATAAGACTCTATTGTTTGCTTCTTTATGTCTGCTATAAAGTTAGTTACTTTCTCGGCATAGAAGAAGGCAAAGCTAAAACAATGTCTGTTCTCACAATTCAAACAGGCAAATTGATGTCAGAAAGCCATGATTGTTGGCTTCTCCACCAAATATACAGTTAGCAATGTTCTCAGCGAAAGTGAAAACTAACATTTTGAACATTAAGACATTCTGGTTTATTTTCCTTGAATGTATTCTCGCTTACCCATCCTGATACACATAAGTATACTGACATCCCCCTAGATGTGAGGGCACGTAGGAGGTTGGGTGAGATTTAACAGGACTGATCTGAATCCCGCACTTGTATAGAGCACAGTGTCTCTCAATAGAATTCAAAAGTCACAGGGAATCGTGTTAAAAACGGGTCATTTGTAGTTAATAATTAGGCAGGGATCCCCTGGGAAAGCAAACAAAGCAAAGTAGTATAATGTGTTGCTCCCTGGGATAATTAATATAATACAGGCACATTCAAATGACTTTGACAAGAGTAGACTTATAGCAAGGAAAGTCTTTATCTGCTTAACTTTGTATGCATTATGTATAAATTTGTATATATTTGTAGTTATTAATTTATCTCTGTCTATATCAATCATATCGTGCAGGTGACAGCTATTGGATAGTGACACAAGTCCATAAGAAAAAAAATATGAAAAATTATTATTTTTTTCCTGAAGCAAAAACTATTGATAGGCTGTGTACAAAAGGCTTCTTTTAGACAGTTTTTCAAGGCGAAGCCGCATTAGGAAAATGGTGGTGGTCATTTTCCTGAATCGGATTAACCGGCAGTATTGCTGTTGTTCTTGCGGCAGCTCTGCCACTGCCCTTCTTTACTTTATACTGTGAAGTGCAGAGAGCGGGGCGGCTTCAGAGCAGAATCCGTCCAAAGAATGACCATATCACTTCTTTAATAGCCTCAGAGTTTCCGAACCCTGAAGCGATTAAAAGAAGTGACAGAAGACTAAACATTTACACTGAAAAAGACGCTGTGTGCATATAGCCCAAGAATCAAGATCTTTATCCAAAATGCAGACTAATCTTACAGCAAATCATATTTTTCTCCAATCACAGTTTCATAGTTTTAAGGTTGAACGAAGACACAGGTCCATCGAGTTCATAAATTTGAGTTCATTAGGCGATAAAAAGTGGCAAAAAGTTACACACAATCATTATGTCTCAAAGTGAATTTTTAAGGCGCCCCAAAGACAATATAATAATCACTTATATCGCATAATATTCAGGAATTGCCACATATTGTTCTTAATGTAACTTCAAGGCAGCAGTGTTTGACTGGAGGTTGGATGTTGAGGTTTCGTGTTGGAGGTTGAGTGCTGCCCAATTAATCCACCTCTCTCCACCCTACTCCTCTGCTTCTCCCCTCTGCAAATCCCTTCATTGGCTCCCAATTCCCCAGCGTATTCAATTGAAACTACTAACGCTGACCTACAAAGCCGTCCATAATCTGTCTCCTTCGTATATCTCCGAACTAATCTCCCGATAACTTCCAACACGCAACCTGCTGTCCTCCCAAAACCTCCTTCTTTCCTCCACACTCATACGTTCCTCACCCAATCGCCTCCAAGACTACTCCTGACTATTCCCCATCCTCTGGAATTCTGTGCCTCAACATATCCGATTATCTGTCACACTTGGACCTTTCAGATGGAATTTGAAGACCCACCTCTTCAAGAAAGCTTACAGCCTGCAATGACTCCGCTGCCACCTCACCACCACCGAAGCTGCCACAACCCCATAAGCTACTGTCGCCTTTCCCATTATCTTGTAGAATGTAGGGGCCCTCTCTTTTCTTTACTAGTCTGTCATTGTTAGTTTGTTCACCCTATTTTTTATTTATATCTTGTAAGTAACTCCTTCTCATGTACAGCACCATGGAATCAATGGTGCTCTAAAAATAAGTAATAATAATAATGGTTGAATTGTGTTTCATTCTTTATCATTTTTCATTACATAGTAGGAAGCCATTATTCATCTACGGGACTACTCACACTGGAAGATGCAATACATATTTTTGAACAGTTTTGTATACTGGAAGGCTACCACGGAAGTATATGGAAAGTGTTCAGTATATGGAACAATTTGTCTGTTAGCTATATCTCGTGTATGTCACATTAGTATGTAATCACTACGGCATTTCTATTTCAAGTGGTATTTTTGATACATGAGTTCATTCCCTACCTATAAAACAGCCAATCAGTATTATAGATAAAAAGAAATATCCGTGCAATACTAACCATATAATGCAATAAGCCTAAAAGGCAAGATAACACTGAATTGTGTTTTAATAATGGAATATGATGGAATAAGGAAGAACATTACATATGGGATACAACCTAATCTTCATGGTGGTTTGTATTAATGTATAGCTCCAAAATCTCACGATAGAATCAAACCATTAGCAATTTGTCCTAGTCTCCATGAGCAAGATGAAATCGGATTATTTTTATCCCTCAAATTGTCTCAAGTTTTGACCAACTATCTAAAACTATCCAAAAATATCACTATTTTTGTTCATATTAGATTCAGCAATTATATTACTGGATAGTCGCAAACTCTACAATCTACCATATTCTACAATAACAGGAATATTGAAGGCTGGGTTGCCATCCAAAGGCTTTTGCGTTGGGCCACAGCCAAACTTGCATGCAGTGGCTAATGAATGCATGATTTTTACAGTAATACCTCCATGTTACCACCAAATTCCTTCATCAGCTACAGCATGGAAGCAGAGTAAAAGTATTTTATAATCTAATTCCATCAACACAACTTAATATAGACCTCAGACATCTCAAAGGCAATGAACAGTGGTTTATAAACCTTGTTGTAGTTGATAGGGAGCAGTTATTTTTCCATATAGATGATTTAAGAATTGGTTTACTTATCTAATAAAACCATAATATTTGCATCTACACACTGTAGACAAGAAAGGCTAACTTCAATCCATTCTGCTCACTCACTATCTGAAGTAAAGGAGGTCAATGGCTTAAAGGAGGTAAAATATTCCACTTTTAGTCAATAGCTCTCACTTGCATAGGTATGCTTTGCATTATTATGTTGATGCGAATCACAATGATGTCCTCCAATTCTCAATTTGTTTTTGTTTTTTAATAAAACCTTTTTTATTGACAAACCACAAAGTCACAATTTTCCATTTTCAAAAAAACTAAACATAAAATGTCAATAAATGGAACGATTTTCCTTTTCTAGATGGGAGAAATTACAAAATAATGATGTATAAAATCCCATCCCTGTAAAATCCAATGGCCTTGTAGGCTTTGTAGAGCTAGACATTCCTAAAAAAAAACTGGTAAAAAAAAAGTACAACGGAACTTAGATGCATTTGTTAGCTTGTATTATTATGTGTAGAAATATTGGTATAAAAGGTGTTTCAATTATTTTCTAAGACAAGGACCTATGCTTTCTGCGCAGTCACAAAGACTAAATAGAGTTATTTTTCCCGGTCTATAATCATCCCTTCTTTTACCCAGGCAGAAAAGTAAGTTTACTGCTGCACACAATAGCCCTCTCCAGTCTTAGGTTTGGGAGACCTGAGTGACCTAGGAAAGTTAATTAGTGGGCTAACAAAGAATAAGGCAGAGTAGAATACATCGCCTCTCCTCCAGCCAAAGATGTCATCCATTAATTAGGGAAATCGTTAAGGTGGCTTTTATTGAGTTCATAGAAAATCTGCAGTTGGCGGTCAACAGTTTTGATCAGATTTGCCCCAGCTAAATAATGCTACCCTTAATGGTAAGAAGGATTTCAGGGGGTGGGATGTGGAGGGATGTGTTTCAGCAACATTACAGTTAAATAGCCGCCAATTGTGACAGCTTTGATTCTCAGGGCATACTTTGTCCATGATGTAATCTTTATTGAACCTGGTAGAGAAGGGGAGGGAGAAAAGAATAAGAGTTGGAGATAGAGAAGGAGGGAGAGTTAGAATGGTGGAAAGAAAAAGCTAAGAGACACACTGGTGAGGAAAAGGATTAATGAACTCTAGAGAGAAGAGAGACAATGTCACTGAGAAACATGGAGGGATGAGTGGACATTGAGAGATAAAGGTTTAAACAGGGGCACGCTATACAAAAGCAATGAAACAACAAAAAAGATCCATGGACCTGGGGTAACCATGCCAATAAATGCCAGCAGAGTAGAGATATCACTCAAATGTCAAAACAGAACCCATCTTATCAGCTCTTAGAATGGAATGAAACATTAAAAAAGGCAAAGAAGATACATCCACAAAAATCCTGGCACATCCAAAAATGAATCTTTTATTTTACAATCAAAGAAATATGAGCAACAAGAAGAAAACTCATTAAAAACATTTAAAATAGCAGCAAAGCCAAGAAATTTCCATTTTGACATGTGGTAAAACTAAACTCTGGAAATGAACACCCCATTTAATGTCCACTGGCTATTAAGTAAGTGAATTTCCACACTAATATAAAACATTCAATATATATATAAAATGAGAAAATCACAGAATGTATATAAATACCTATACGATGTGTGGAGTACAGATCATATAAAAGGGGGGAAAACAAAGGTCCCCACATGTATCACTGGTATTGACCAGCTTTACCCCTGAGTAAGCTGGTTAATACTAGCAATACGGGTGGGAACCTTTGTTCCCCCCCCTTTTTATGATCTTTACCTGTACTCCACACATCGTATAGGTATTTATATACATTCTGTGATTTTCATTGCAAGTGCAAATACGCAGCCAACGCCCCACAGGCCACTCTACTAAATTCCCACATTTCACAACTGCTTGCGCTCAAAATGTTGCCTATTAGGCTCATGGAGACGGAAGCATTCCACAACCTGATGGCGGCAGCCGTCCCTCGGTACTCGGTCCCCAGCTGCCACTATTTCTCCCGGTGTGCCATCCCCGCAATACACAAGCACGTGTCCCAAAACATTAGCCATGCCCTCAACAAAGCAGTTGCTGGGAAAGTCCACCTAACCACGGACACGTGAACAAGTGCCTGTGGGCAGGGATGGTACATCTCGCTGATGGCACACTGGGTTAACATAGTGGAAGCCAAGACCTAATCGGACCTTGGGACGGAACACGTCCTCACGACGCCAAGGATTGCAGGCCCTAGGTCAATCAGGGTTGCCCCCACAGCTCCTGCACCTCATCCTCCTCAGCCTCCTCCTCCTCTTCAGCATCCTTCTCCGAAATGACCAGATCAGTCACAAGCTGGAAGTGCTGCAGCACTGCCTCGGCCAAGCGGCAACAGGCTGTGTTGAAGCTAATATGCTTAGGTGACAAACCGCACAATGCTGAAGAGTTGTGCACAGCTCTGAAAGAGCAGGCAGATCTGTGGCTCACACAACTGAACCTACAGCCAAGCATGGTCGTGTGTGACAATGGCCGTAACCTGGTGGCTTCTCTGAGGCGAGGTGAGCTCACACACGTACCATGCCTGGCCCATGTGCTTAACCTCGTGGTTCAGCGGTTTCTCAAATCCTACCCAGAGCTGCCAGATCTGCTTCTTAGCCTGTGTGCCCATTTTAGAAAGTCACCTACAGCTTCCGCCGCCCTTGCCGTGTTTCAGCAGCGTTTGCAGCTTCCGGCTCACAGACTGGTATGTGATGTCCCCACGTGCTGGAACTTTACACTGCAGATGTTGGGAAGGATTTGTGAGCAGAAGAGGGCAGTTGTTGAGTACCACCATCAACAAGGCCGTCGGTATTCAGTGCAGACTCCACACATAAGACCTCATGTGTGGACATGAATGTCAGACATATGTACCATCCTCCAAAACTTGACAATGAGGAAGAGGAGGAGGAGGAGGAAGAACAGGAGCTAGTTTCATGCGCTATAGATGGTACTACCTGCACAACTGTCATACCGTCTGTTCAGCGTGGATGGCCAGAGGACAGAGAGGAGGAGGAGAGCATGGGCAGTCATCCTCTTGGTGAGGACACGGAAGTCTTGCCTGTTAGCAGTCTGGCACGCATGGCTGAGTTTATGTTACTGTATGCTGCCTTTCCCATGACCCTCGCGTTCTCAAAATTTTGGGTGACAGTCATTACTGGTTGGTGACACTTCTAGACCCACGCTACAAGGAGAACTTTATATCTCTTATTCCTGAGGCGGACAGGTCTACAAAAATGATGTGCTGCATACCTTATATAAAGTGCCTTTGTGATCATGTCTGCTCTTCAGCCACTGTGATGAATACCTTCTGCCTGGACTGTGACAATTTCTAATGTTGCCAAAAATGTAAAATTGTGCCTTTTTTATAGTGTGAGCGATGATGTGTGGCTTTTTTATATAGAGTTCCATTGTGATCATGTTAGTCACTATTATGTATACCATCTGCCTGGAATGTGACAATATTTATTGCTGCACTTAAAATGTGGAATTGTGTGCTCTTTCTATAATATGAGGCATGTGAATTATTGTTGTAATGTCCCTTATGATGGGCTAAAAAATACTGGATGCCCACAATATTAATTAATATGGCTGTTCTACGTTTCTGTTGTTCACCTTATTAGTATTTATAATGTTACACATATGCATTATTGTTGTGGTGTTCCTTACGATGTACAAGAATACTGGATGCCTACAATAATAGTTAATATGGTCGTTCCACGTTTTTTCTATCACCTTATTACTTTCTGGCTGATGCTGTGCGCGTGCGGTCCGTTTGGTTTCCCTCGAGTGCGCGCTCCCCGCTGTCTGTGTTCTCCTGCTAAGTGCGGTTCGCGCACGCGCAGGGGGCGTGATGGCTTGGTCGCGCGCGCCTGACAGGATACCCCCGGCGCACGCGCCGCTGTGCAGAAGTCCAGGTACTTTGTCCGGTCATGTGATGTGTCACTGTTATGATCTGCTACAAGAACTAAGGAAAGAAAGGGAAGCTGTCCCTACAATAAGACTAAGCTGATTCCCTACGTTGCAGCGGGCGACCTGTTCCTTGTGAACAGACCCACCTTCGTCCTCAGCTAGTCTGAACGCAGACCTATAGAATAAAGGGAGGGGTCCCTAAAAGAACTAAGGACTGGGACAAAATTGGACACCTCCTAGCAGATGTTGAAGTGGAGCAAAAAGACAAACAGACAAAAAGTACTTAGAGGTTCAAAGAACCAAACGAACTAGAGAGATAGGTACAAAAGCACCTGGCTAGATAGAGAGTCAAATAACACTGAAGTCCAGCAAAGCCAGAAGGGCGGAGCTGGAATAAATAGGCAGCAGGTCACGTGACCAAAATAGAAAAAAACTAATAGGAGAGTTCTAACAGTCACATGACCATCAAAATTTGCATATTTAAGGTCTTTGCACACAGCGTTGCTTCTGCCTCTTGAGAAAGCCACATTGCCTGAGGCGAAACGAGCGTTGAGGTGGTCCTTTTCTTGGGTTCTTGCACGTAGCACTTTAAACTTTGGGTCTTATCCTCTGGTAAGGTCCTTTTGTAATTAACTGACTGGGGGTATAATGTGGACGGATTTCAGTCCTAGCTACAATGCAATAATGAAAGTTGTTTTACTTTTTTTTTTGCTAGTTACCTTACCTTGGGAGCCCTCACTCCACAATTGATATATATGGTATGGATATGTGGGGGAGGTCACCAGCTGTTTAGTGCTGCTATTTCCTGATCCTATGGCTCTCTAGCTTTAAAGTGCTGTGATTTTCATTACCCTTTTTGATATTTATGTATTAATAAAGATTATCTTTCTAAATAAGTCACTCCATGTTTTCTCCTTGCTTTAAAATACCCTATAACTGTATAGCAGACTCTCTCCTTTCTAATGGGAATTTCTTGTTACTGTGGCCCTGCTCAATGTGTCTTTAAATTCTTAGTGGGGTTTTTCCTAAAATTGGTCAGGCTTTGGACTCACTGCATACCCTATAACTGTATAGCAGACCCTCTCCTTTCTAATGGGAACATGTCGTACTTGTTACTGTGGCCCTGCTCTATGTTTCTTTAAATTCTTAGTGGGGTTTTTCCTAAAATTGGTCAGCAGTTGGACTCACTGCATACCCTATAACTGTATAGCAGACTCTCTCCTTTCTAATGGGAATTTGTCGTTATTGTGGCCCTGCTCTATGTGTCTTTAAATTCTTAGTGGGGTTTTTCCTAAATTTGGTCAGCCGTTGGACTCACTGCATACCCTATAACTGTATAGCAGACTCTCTCCTTTCTAATAGGAACATGTCGTACTCGTTACTGTGGCCTTGCTCTATGTGTCTTTAAATTGTTAGTGGGGTATTTCCCAAATTTAGGCAGCCCTTGCAGTCACAGCATGGGAATTACCACTATGGAGACCCACTCCTTTATAATGTGAACATTTTTTTACTGAGAACCTCCTCTATGTCTCTTCAAATGGGTATTGGGTTGCGTCCGAATTTTGGGATGGCTTTGCTACTAGTACTGGAGGCAGTGCTAATACCATGGCGTCGTACCATAGTTTACTGGAAATAATCCAGGCTGGTAGGAGGCAAGCAAATTCCCACAGAAAAGTACCAGCAGTAAAGTTCAGGGATGCACGCTTGTAGAAGGCGGAGACAACACTGGAAGAAATAGTGACGGCTGGGGACCGAGTATGGACACGAGGCATGAGGCATGAGGTTGCGAAAAGCTTCCACCTCCACTAGCCTAAAAGGCCACATTTCAAGTGAAAGCAGCTTTAGAGGGCTTCCTGGGAGAAATGACAGCTGGGTAGATATGGTTTCCCAAGTCCTTTCACCAACCTAAAAAATATGGCTGTGGAGAAATACAACTCAGCAAGAAAAGCTGTGGACTGGCTCCGTACTGTTCCTGGCCACATTCACCTTTACACATGTTTGTGGTTAGGCGGTCCTTCCCAGTAAGTGCACTAGGGAGGGCACGGGTAATGTTATGGGACCCGTGCTTGTGGAAGGCGGAGTCATTACCCTTTCCAGGGTAATGACTTGTATATAAGGCAAGATAAATAACTAAAGACAAAAATACTCCTCCACACCTTGGGCTATGCTCACACGTAGCGTTTTTGATGCGTTTTTGCATTTTTGCATTGCTTTCAACCAAGACAAATGCATTCACTGGGAAATGTCATTTTAACATTTTACAACCTTATCTGGCCATGTGGTGTGTGACACATCATCAGACACATGCATACATCTTTTCCAGGGTAATGACATATATAAGGCAAAATAAATAAACGAAAACAAAAATGCTCCTCCACACCTTGGGCTATGTTCACACAAAGCATTTTTGATGCGTTTTTGCACTTTTGCAATGCATTTAACATTTTACTACCTTATCTTCCCATGTGGTGTGCAAGACATGATCAGACACATCCATACAGTGCTGAAAAGACATGGGAACAGCATGGGGAAGACCTCTGGAAGCATCTCTGACTCCCAGGTCAATGCCTAAAACTGTGGTCATCAGATGTGATCCTATATTACTGCGGTAATAATACAGACATTTTTGGCAACGTGACAAATATTAAACTCCATTTAAAATGGGCAAGGCTCGTGGCAAGTGATGGGGAAGTGGACGTAATGGTGATGGTGCCCGCAGAGGCCGAGGCCATGGGCAAGATGAAACTGTGCCTGCTGAGGGAGCACAGCAAACACCCACATCATGTCGAACTACCTTCCTGTCCCAATTTCTAGGGGGCCACGGAACACCACTATGGAAGCCAGAGCAGTGTGAACAGGTTGTTGGTTGGATAGCAGAGAGATAATGCTTCAGTCAGTTTGCCACCACCACCTCCCTGTCTTCCACACTGTTCAGTCTCATTAGCCGTGAGTCTGGACCATATTATTATCATTACTTTAGAGCCATTTATTCCATGGCGCTTTACATGTGAAAATGGGGTATACAAATACATTGCAAAAACAATTACAATAATCTTGAACACAAATGTGACAGCGACTGGTACAGGAGAGGAGAGCTCCCTGCCCGTGAGCGCTCGCAGTATACAAGTGATGGGTGAGGATACAGTAGGTAAGGATAGAGATGGTCGTGCAACAGTATAGTGGAGTGAGGGTTTACTGCAGGTTGTACGCTTGTCGGAAGAGGTAGATCTTCAGCTTCCTTTTAAAGGTTTCAACAGTAGGCGAGAATCTGATATGTTGGGGTACAGAGTTAAAGAGTAGGGGGGATGCACGGGAGAAATATTGTATGCGAATATGGGAAGAGGAGATAAGACGGGAGTAGAGAAGGAGATCTTATGAGGATCGGAGGTTGCGAGCAGGTATGTACCGGGATACTAAGTCACAGATATATGGATGAGACAGGTTGTGGATGGCTTTGCATGTCATGGTTAGGGTTTTGAACTGGAGTCTCTGGGCAATGGGGAGCCAGTGAAGGGATCTTATGGATTGCAATCTTATAGATTACTGGAGCCAGTCCACAGTAAAAAAACAGCCATAGAGTGTCCGAGAACCTTCCCACAGGCTTTTCTTAGCCAGGGCTGCTTCTCGGCAGGGTTGGACGGGCCCACCAGAGAACCGGAGACTCCTCCGGTGGGAGGCTTCTCCTTCAGGACAGTTCATATTGCAAACCTTTCAGGTCGTGATGATGATAGAGGCCACCATCTCCTTAGCTTGCTGCTAGTACTTTTCTGTGGGAATCAGCTTGGCTCCAACCAGCCTGGAATATTTCCAGCGAACTATGGCACGACGCCATGGTATTAGCAGTGCCCTCAGTACCAGTAGCGAAGAAATCCACAATTTCCTTCTCAGGAATTTTATTTGGTAGACTGAGTGGCTGCCCAAATACATTCGTTTCTCACAAAGGAGCTGAAAATACTGAGTGGCAGTAGGTGCAAGTTTCTCCACCATGTTAGATATCAGAGGGAGGACAGAGAGGGAAGCACAGTGGCTCAGTGGTTAACACTGAAGCCTTGCAGAGCTGGGGTCCTGGGTACAAATCCCACCAAGGACAACATCTGCAAGAATTTTGTATGTTCTCCCTGTGTTTGCGTGGGTTTCCCCCTCAGTAAAAAAGCAGCCATAGAGTGTCCGGGAACCTTTACACAGACTTTTCTTAGCCAACACTGCTTTTCGGCAGGGTTGGACGGGCCCATCAGAGAATCCACGGGTGGGCCTTTGCTTCTCCATCAGGAGAGTTAATCATAGCGCAAATTTTGCAGCTGCTATGGGGCTCTTGAGCGGGGGAGAAAGGTGGGCCCTCAGAATCAAATCGTCTGGTAGGCCCAATATTCTTCAGTCTGACACTGCTCCTCTGTGAAAGTTGTATTTCACCACAGCCATATTCTTTAGCTCGGTGAAAGGACTGGCATAGAGGGAAACCATATCTACTCCGACTGTCATTTCTATGCCACCAGGTTCCGCCCATTGTCACACACGACCATGCCTGGCTGTATGTTCAGCGGTGAGAGCCACAGATCTGCCTGCTGTGTTACAGCCTTCAACAACTCTGCAGCAGTGTGCGGTTTGTCACCTAAGCATTAAGCATATTATCTTCATCACAGCCTGTTGCCGCTAGACGAAAGCAGTGCTGCAGTGCTTCCAGCTTGTGACTGATGTGGCCATTTCGGAAATGGAGGCCGAACAGGAGGAGGAGAAAGTGTAGAAGCTGAACAATGTGATTACATTGAGGTTACATTGGCGAGTCTGGTTTTTATACTAAAGAAAGATCCTACTGTGCTTTTATTTATTTATTTATTTATTTACGTCTCTTAATGTGTATTGGAGTGCGTCCTAATTTTTGGCAGCCATTAAAATTGCTGCATATGCAATGACAGTATAGGAGACCCACTCCTTAATAATGGGAAGGACAATTCAAATAGATTCTACGGTATGTTCTAGAATATTAACTGTCTTATCTGAAATTTGTTTACAGGTGAGGTATCACAGTATGGATAGAGTATTACACCAATCCAGCCAGGTATTATTGCCTTATACTGCGTGCTGCTGGTGTTGCCCAAAAAAGTTTTAAATCTATTCTATTCCCTATCGATAACGCTGTTAAATGCATGTACAGTAGGGACATGTGCTGCTAGGAGGTATAATGAGCTCCAGATGAGTGTTAATTTTGGTCGCATAAAAGTCTTCCACAGTCCATAACTTTTTTTTGTACTTGTTTGGCCTTATAAAAGTGATTACCCTGGAAAGGATGCTTCTTAACATTTTTTTCCATTTTAGGTTGTTTTTTGTATGGGTTTTTTTGTCAGTAAAAGTGGCGTAATTCTCTGACAACATTGTTCACAGATATGCTATTTGTCAGTGACCAACTGTGAATAGGTTTGAACCCACAACTGCAATACTTAAAATGGAGTGTAATATTTGACACGCTCACAAAAATTGCTGGATTATTAGCGCAGTCATATGTAATAACGTCTGATGGCCACGGTTTCAGGCAGTTGCCTAATAGTATGGTATTTGTCAGCGACCAAGTGTCATTTTGTTCAACAAAACACAGCTGGCTGCCTTTAAATGGAGTGGAATATTTGGCACGCTCCACAAAATTTCTGTATTATTACGGCAGTCATATGAATCACGTCTGATTATTGAGAAAAGTTTCTTTGCTTCCACAATACAGTAATATGAATAAAATTAAAAAAATCTGGCTGTATTCTGTGAACAAGCAAATGGAGCAGTAAAATGGTGAACACTGACACACTGCTACAAATTGTAAATGGAGGACAATATTTTCCACATTCAATATTTTCTACATTCACTACATATGGCTGGATTTGTACCGCAGTTAAATTTGATACGTCTGACAGACACCCACGGCTTTAAATAGCGGCCCTGTAGTTTCCTATTTGTCACAGCGACCACATGTGAATAGCTTCACTGACACACTACTACAAACTCTAAATGGAGGACAGAAATGTCTGGATTTGTACCGCAGTTATATGTGATACGTCTGACGGACACCCGCGGCTTTAAATTGCAGCCCTGTAGTTTCCTATTTGTCACAACGACCACGTGTGAATAACTTCACTGACACACTGCTGCAAACTCTAAATGGAGGACAATATTTTCCACGTTCACTACAAATTTGTGGATTTTTATTGCTGTAATATGGGATCACGTCTGATGATGGAAAAGATCTGGCTGTATTCTGCAGTGCTAACAAGCAAATGGAGCAGTAAAATGTTGTGCTCTGGATTGTTTTTTAAGCAAATAATCAGTATTAAGATTAAAAAAATTAGCCTTGGCCCCTGATTTCTGGGGCTATTTCTACGGATATCTGTAACAGCAGGATCAGACAGAATGTGCAGTGGACCCTCTTGTGCTGTAGACACTGCCACAAACCCTGCCTGCTTAACTCCTGTTGTCACCTTCACCACTGAATATATGCAGCTGGATTAGTCCTCAGAAAGACTGTTAGTTCAGATGGATATATATAACTTGCTGTACAATACCTATATCTAATTATTACACCGCCAATTCTATCCCTAGCTCAGCAGCATCTCTCCCTACTCTGCCTGTTTCCGGGTTAGACTGTGACGAGCCTAGAGCCACCAGGTCTTATATAGACCCGATGATGCTATACGGCGAGCCAATCACTGTAATGCCACAACCAACATGGCTATGGCATTTCAGTGCATGGCAAGCAATCCCTGCATGTTCATTGGCTCTCCAAAAAGCGCCAAACATGCAGGGAGGGGACCCCAGCTCCCGCCCAAGCAACTCGGAAATACTCGCTGAGTGCCGAGCGCAGTGATGCTCTGGCGAGTACAGAGCAGTGGCGAACAGGCTCGCTCATCACTAGTTGAGAATCTATTAAAGGGGGTTACACAGGGCTATTTTTTTTACTATGGGAATAAAAGCTAACAGTCAGGTAGTTGCTAACAGAGGTAACTACCTGCTTGTTCTAGCCGGTGCTGGCTCAGAGCAGTTATTGACAGCTCCTGCCAGCGATTCAGCTGCGCCACGTCAACAATGCAGCTCTTCTCCTTCCGGGCTGCTCTGTCAATGGTACGTGACTTCTGCCATCAAGCTGAATGACAGCCGGCTCCCTGCAGTTAGGTAGCAGGGAGTTGACTGTCAATCAGCATGATGTTGGCAGTTACGCTCCATCAACAGAGCAGAGTGGAAGAGAAGCCGCTGCTCTTTCGAGGTGTTGTCAGGGGTGGCCACTGAATTGCCGGCAGAAGTATGCCAACAGAGATCGGCAACTACCTGCCTGTTAGTTCTTAGGCATATTGTAAAAAAAATAGCTCCAAATAACCCCTTTAAATTGAAGAAGGTCATATTTTTAAACATGGGGGCCACTTGTATGTACATACATAAATACAGGTACAAACACACAGAACTCAAGTACAGGCTGTCATGACTTATTTATTATTATTCGATGCATAGTAGAACATTAGCCTTTTAATATTTGTCTTTTTATATTATTTGTACCATTTTGTCTTGAGTATTCAACCTGCTAAAAGCAGTGTTGGATTGGGATCCCTAAAGACACATTTAAATGTACTAACTGCGACTGTTAAACAACCGCTGAACGCTACATGCAAGCTGGACAGCAGTCATTTAATGGCCTGTTTAATATGCAAATTGCCTCTTCAGAGAGCAAGAGGACTAGAACTCTACTGCCATCTATTGGAAGCAGAGATCCTAAAAGTCAATATCGACTCTTTATTGAGCCTTGCAATATGTCTTAGGATAAAAGCCAAACCAGAATCTTAATTTTCAGACACAGTGTTTTGGGGTGTTGCCCCTCATCAGTGCAAAATATGAGATCTGATTTGGCTAGGTGAGAGGCTTAAAGGGGTTGTCAAGTCGAAATCGATAAGACTTATGAATCCCCCCAGCTCACACACCGTGTTTGAAGAGCGCCGCACCCCAAATAAAGACGCGACCGTCCAGTGGCTGTGGCCGACTAGAGGGCGCGACCTCGCACTATACAAGTGTATGGAGCGAGGCCACGCCCACTAGACGGACTCTGGCTGGGAGCATGTATAACGCATACATACCCTCCGGTCCCGGCTCAGAAACCGGCGAATCCCTGCAGCATATGGTAGGATTCACTGGGGGAATTCATAAGTCTGCAGTCACACAGAGTGACTGCAGACTTATCGATTTGGACCGGACAACCCCTTCAAGACTGGGATATAAGGGGTAACGTTTCTCCTTGTGGAAAGTTACAAGTCAGGCTTGCATTGTCACTAACCACAAGTAGAAACATTACCCCCTAGACCACAGTGGCCTGTTTGCAGAGGCTGATGAACATCCTATGCACACAGAATGTTAATTAATACGATCACTCTGTACGTATAAAATAATACGATCACTCTGTACGTATAAACCATCATGTTATTGGCAGCACATTACCTGTTTACAGTGAACAACGTGCTGCTGATAACAATGATTTTTAAACCTGATTGAAAATCATTGCACCCGATGAAAAAGTGTTTTGCCCATTCCTCGGCTGACTGCTGGCTTCTTTAGACTGTCCGAAGTCGGAAAGCGTTTCTACTAATATTCTAAATGGGCCTATAGACACACCAGATCAAATAATTCAGAAAGCCTACAATTAAGCTATGTAAAAAATGTCATGTCCACTTCATGAATTCAAAAAGGTTATTTGTGAATCATAAAAATTGTCTCGAGCAACAAGGGAATGAGTCCAAATCATCTTCATATGGAGTTTAAAAAGATATCACCTATATAATAATAATAATAATTTTTATTTATATAGCGCCACCATGTTCCGCAGCACTTTACAATTCAGTGGGGACATGTACAGACAATAAATTCAATACAATTTAAGACAGTTTAAACAGTTAAATTAGGAGTGAGGTCCCTGAACGCAAGCTTACAATCTACAAGGAAATGGGGGGACACAATAGGTGGACACAATAGGTTAGAAGTGCTTGTTATTTCAGGTCTGGCAATTATAATAAATAGGGATTTTCATATAAAGTTGCATGATCCGGTCATCAGCCAGTATGTTTAAGTGCAATAATCAAGTATCGAGTGCAGTTATCGTGTGCATGGAGGGTTTGGAGACAGATGAATAGAAGGATGCAGATTCTGAATAATATTTAGAAGGAGGGGACAGGGGAAAGTTAGTTTACTGAGTAGTTGAGGTGGTAGGCTTGTTTAAAGAGATGTGTTTTTAAAGCGCGCTTGAAGACATGGGGGCTAGGCATTAGTCGGATCGTCTGGGGTACAGCATTCCAGAGAACTGGCGTAGCACGAGAGAATTCTTGGAGACGGAGGTGCGAGGTTCGTATTATAGGGGATGTTAGTCTTAGGTCATTTGTAGAACGGAGGACATGTGTAGAGCGATAGAGATGAGAGAGGAGATATAAGGCGGTGCAGAGCTGTGGAGAGCTTTGTGGGTGAGAGCAATGAGTTTATATCTTGACCCTGTAGCGAATGGGCAACCAGTGTAATGACTGGCACAAGATGGAGACATCGGTGAAGCGGCTGGACAGAAATACGACCCTGGCTGCCGCATTCAGGATGGATTGGAGAGGAGAAAGTTTGGTAAGAGGAAGACCAATCAGAAGAGAGTTACACTAGTCCAGACGAGAGTGAATAAGAGCGACAGTAAGAGTTTTAGCAGTTTCAAAGGTGAGAAAAGGTCGGATTCTGGAGATGTTTTTAAGATGCAGGTGACAAGAGCGAGTGAGTGATCGGATATAGGGAGTAGAGGAAAGATTAGTGTCGAATATGACCCCAAGGCAGCGGGTGTGCTGCTTGGGAGTTATGGTTGCACCCTCCAAGGTAATTTCGACGTTAGGTACAGTTAGGTTAGTAGAGGGGAGAAACACAAGAAGTTCAGTTTTGGAGAGATTCAGTTTAAGATAGAGGGAGGACATGATGTTAGAGACAGCAGACAGACAATCCTTTATATTTTGTATTAGGGTAGGGATGATGTCAGGGGAAGAAGTGTATAATTGGGTGTCATCAGCATAGAGATGATACTGGAACCCAAATCTGCTGATTGTTTGTCCAATAGGAGCAGTGTATAGAGAGAAGAGGAGGGAGCCTAGGACTGAGCCCTGCGCAACTCCGATAGTAAGAGGACAAGGAGAGGAAGAGGAGCCGGCAAAAGATACAGAGCGGTCAGAGAGGTAGGAGGAGAACCAGGAGAGAACGGTTTCCTTGAGGCCTATAGAGCGGAGCATAGTGAGGAGGAGCTGCTGATCCACAGTGTCAAATGCGGCAGAGAGATCCAGGAGAATCAGCAGAGAGCAGTGACCTTTGGATTTGGCTGTTAGTAGATCATTAGAGACTTTAGTGAGGGCAGTTTCAGTGGAGTGTAAAGAGAGGAAACCAGATTGTAGAGGGCCGAGAAGAGAGTGATCTGAGAGATAGCGGATTAGATGGGAGTGGACCAAGCGTTCCAGGAGTTTAGAGATGAAAGGAGAGTTAGAGACAGGTCTGTAGTTAGCAGTGCAGTTCTGGTGCAGGGATGGCTTTTTAAGTAAAGGGGTTATGATGGCATGTTTAAATGAGGAGGGAAAGATACCTGAAGAAAGAGAGAGGTTAAATATTTTAGTCAGTTGAGTAGTGACCACCGGTGAGAGAGACTGAAGGAGATGTGAAGGAATGGGGTCACTCTTGAAGGTTGTAGGTTGAGAAGAAATGAGGAGCTGAGTAACTTCTTCTTCTGTAACAGGCTCAAAGATGGCTAGTGAGCTTGAAGTGCGGCAGGGAAGGGGATCCAGGCACTGAGGAGATTGGGCTGAGATATCCTGATGGATATGGTTGATTTTTTCTAGGAAATAAGTGGCGAGATCCTCACCGCTGAGGTTGGTGATTGAGGCCTGTGCTTTAGGGCTCAGGAGGGATTTTAAGGTTTCAAAAAGTCATTTTGGATTGTTGGATAGTGAAGTGATGAGGGTGGTGAAGTAGGATTGTTTGGTCAGATGAAGGGCAGAGTTATAGGTTTTGAGCATGAATTTATAGTGGATGAAATCCTCTGTTAATAGAGATTTTCTCTACTGACGCTCAGCACACCTTGAGCAATGCTAAAGAAAACGTGTTTGCATTGTGTGCCAGGGCTGTCATCTGTGTCGGGTCTTTCTGCGTGTTGAAGGTGCTGCTTCATCTAGGGCACTCTTCAGTGTATTATTGTCGTGTGACAATGCCAAGTCTGGACAGGAGAGGGAGGAGATGGGGGCTAAAGATGTGTGGAGATTGTCCATAAGCTGCTGGGTATTAATGGTACGTGTATTCCTATTAAGTGTGGTAAGTGGGGTGTCTGGGGTGAGGAGACATAGAAGGAAAGAAGGTTGTGGCCCGAGAGCTGGACAGGGGAGTTAGTAAAGTCATGCAGCAAGCAGAGACGGGAGAAAACCAGGTCCAGAGTATTCCCGTCTTCATGCGTAGGAGAATTAGTATGTTTAAATTTGCTCAGTTTTTGATGTCTATTTTTCAACCAAAAAATGAGGTAAATTAAGTAATGTACTGTCCCTCATTTTCCTTCTATTCAGATACACAGAAAATTCACAAAAACTACACCAAATTGGCCAGTGTGAACATGGCTGTTGGTGAAGGAGAAAGCTAAAAGAAATGTTGATGCTAGTAATCCCATGAGTCTTCATCCTAGATCCTCACTTTCCACCTCAATTATACTATTAGAACAAATGTGTAAAATGATACAAAATATGACACATGCAGATATAAATAATTAATTATATATGATTGATTATATGCTTAGTTAATTCATTGTGTGTTCTATATCTGAATGTGCTTACGGACAAAAGAGGAAACCACTCGGATTAGACTAAGTAAACCTAAGAAAAAATACGGAGATAAGGTCAAATGATTGTTTGAATAGAGGGACAATTAATTGAATAAAAATGCGTTTATTGCCAAACATAGGGCATATGGTGGCACAGAAGGCGCACACAAAAAATATATAATAATTATACACAATATGTAATATGATGATTAAAAGGCAACAGCATATATCCACAAAATATAAATAAGACCCAATGAGATAATCATGTTAACCTGTATAAGAAAATAAATCCAAAGATAGTAACACATATTGTATACAGTATACATAGGAGATACAGTTAAAAATGCTATAATAATAATAATTTCATCAAAACAGGTCAATCATAGAAATGGATTAAGATTCCGTAAATACTTAAGGTAGTGCAGATTATCTATCCAGGTAAAACATGATGCTTCCATAAAGTAAACCCTGCATTAATCAAAGAAATGTATAGCAGGAATCTCAATGATGCATATTGAACCTTAATATATATAAGTATCAGTTATATGTAATGTTGAGGTAACATACTAAAGTAGGTGGTGAGATGTTGAATGTGGCGCCAGACCCCGACGCACGTTTCGGACCAGAACTTGTAATTTAATTTGCAGATAAACTGTTTTACTTACAGTCACCGCCAAAAGTGTTGGCACCATTGAAATTGTTCCAGAAAATGAAGTATTTCTCATAGAAAATTTTTGCAATTACACATGTTTTGTCACACACATGTTTATTTCCTTTGTGTGTATTGAAATGTAAGGGGTGTAAGGGTAGTAGTAGTGTCGAGGAATTGCTGTGGTATTATATTCTCACCCTGACCGTCCACAAATACAAGATAATGTCCGTGTTGTATTGTGCTTTGCATGTTGTGTAAAACACAGTTTTCGGTTGCTCCTCCTACTTCTTTAGGAATCTAGCCGTTGGAGGCAAGCAATCATTGTCACACACAGTCTCTCTTTTATATAACATAACTTTACTAAACTCCTTTTGTTGCTCTATTCTGGTCACAGATACCATTCCTTTGAACATCACAATTACATTTGTCATCCTCTCTTCTGTCCCTTCCTGTTCTATCTTCAGAGTTAGTTTCTCCGGTACCGCAGCTTTCCAGAACACGGTCCTACTCTCCTCAGGTATGTCCCCGTCCGCTCTCCTCTCTTTGGGAGTTGTGAAGACTGGCTCCATCAGTCCTTCTACAGGTCTCGGACGTTTAGGGAATTTTCCTCAGAGTTTACTGCTTCAACGTTCCCCAAGCTGCCTAACTCTTTCTATCATCGACCGTCGGTATCCTTATTGACCTTCTGCCCCAAGGGCCCCGAGCTTCTCCTCAGTCTTCCTCCAGCACATATTTTAACCTTGCCAACAGCAACAACTGCTCTGGCCGAACTGATCCCTGACAGGAATAACTGCTGCTCTTCTCTGGCCCAAACTCCTCCCCCTTTTTCAACTGAACCAATCATCAACCGTCTCCGTCGTTGCTGGGAAAACTACTCCGTTACTACCCCGGCTCCTTCTACACTGGAGCTATTACTAAATATATTAACTATTTCTATCCTAAACTATAGTGCCCACCACTGCACTGTACCCAATTCCTAATATAATATACCATCCACTCCTAACATATACTGTCCCAGTAACTAACATTAGACAATAGACATTTACATATTCATATATAAACACAGAGTAGAACAATACATTCATAAAAGGGAAAGAGGCGCATGACCATCCCGGTCACCCTCTTACAGAAACAACACAAAAAACGGAGAAAAAAAGGCAAATTGGACATAATATCACACTAAACCCCAAAAATAGCTGGACAAAATTGTTAGCACCTTTCTAAAAATGTGGGTAAACAACTTTGTTTGACGTATGTAATGCTCATTCAAACTCACATGTGGCAAGTAACAGGTATGAAAATAACACCTGAAACCAGATAAAAATGGGAGAAGTTGACTCAATCTTTGCATTGTGTCTGTGTGTGCCACACTAAGCATGGAGAACAGAAAGGGGAGAAGAGAAATGTCTGATGACTTGAGAACCCAAATTGTTGAAAAATATCAACAATCTCTAGGTTACAAGTCCATCTCCAGAGATCTTAATGTTCCATTGTCCACCGTGCGCAACATAATCAAGAAGTTTACAACCCATGGCACTGTAGCTAATCCCCATGGACGTAGATGGCAAAGAAAAATTGATGAAAGGTTGCAATGTAGGATGGTCCGGATGGTGGATAAGCAGCCCCATGAAGTTCCAAATAAATTTAAGCTGTCCTGCAGGCTAAGGGTGCATCAGTGTCAGCCCGAATGTGACATGCAGAAGTAGCGCTGTTGCTTTAAAAGCATCCAGCAACTAGATGGGTTAGCACAGTCACAGGAGACAGGGAGGGTTTTAGCAGAGCCCCAGGGGGATTGTGGGGAAGTTGTTTACTGTCTGGCTGGAGCCGAAGAAAAAGGTGGTGTGTGTGTTCTGTATCTCACAGAAGCACCCCTGCAAGTGAAAAGGATTCAAGTCAGGAGTGAAGCTAAGCACAGGTCAGGTAGAGTTCCTGAACTAGCAGTGCAGAGTATTGTCAGGCAGAAAGATAAGGACTGGAAGAAATGGTATCACAGGGATCATCTCCCTCAGCAAACCCTACCCCCCTCCTCCATCTCACTGTGCTGTAAAGAATGCTGTGTTCGTTAATGTGCCTTTGCATTAGAATTGTACTGTCCCGTACTACTAGGAAGACTGCGAACTGCTGTGCTGCTAAGGAATCTGTACTGTTTGTCACTGGTGCCTGTTGCTCATAAGACTTAACTTTCACTGGCTGTGCGGCTTCTTATTAAATGCTACTGTTCTACCTTTCATGAGGACTCTTGTCAAGTGTGTCTGGTCAGCAAGTGAAACAACCTACGTGTCTGTGCCTAAGGGTCAATACCCCTGTGTGCCTGAGAGAAGCTGCAGCACATGGTCTATGGTCGCGCCGAGTAACAATTTCCCCAGGATTCCAAAGAATTCATGTAACCTGTCTCACCCCTATCTGAACCTAGCAGCGTGCGTGTAACACGAACTATCCATCAACAATTGAATGAAATGAAATGCTATAGTAGGAGACCCAGGAGGACCCCACTGCTGATACAGAGACATAAAAAATCTAGACTGCAGTTTGCCAAAATGTACGTGAGTAAGCCAAAATCCTTCTGGGAAAGCATCCTGTGGACAGATGAGACATAGATAGAGCTTTCTGGTAAAGCACATCATTCTTCTGTTTGCTGAAAATGGAATGAAACCTACAAAGAAAAGAACCCACTACCTACAGTCAAATATGGTAGAGGTTCAAAGATGTTTCAAAGATGTTGTATTGCTACCTCTGGCACTGGGTGTCTTGACTGTGTGCAAGGCATCATGAAATCTGAAGATTACCAAAAGATTTTGGGTCCCAATTTGGGCCCAGTGTCAAAAAGCTGGTTGTGCATCATAGGTCATGTGTCTTTCAGAAGGTCAATGATCCGAAATATAGTTAAAGAAGCAACCAGAAATGGATGGAAACAAAGCACTGGAGAGTTCTGAAGTGGCCAGAAATGAGTCCGGATCTAAATCCCATTGAACACCTGTGGAGAGATATTAAAATTTATGTTTAGTGGGAAATTACATCCAATTTGCCTTTTTTCTGTTTGTTTTTTGTGTTTTTCCAATACACACAAAAATAAAATAATCAACCTGTGTATACCAAAATATTTATAATTGCAATTTCTGGGAGAAATACTTCATTTTCTGGAATAATTTCAAGGGTGCCAGCATTGCACCGCAGCATTGCGGTGGCAAGGGGAGGTGATTGCAATACTCACCTCCTCTTCCAGCCTCCAGTGCTGTCTGCCGCGGCTTCCCGGTGACCCGTCATGACAACAACCGGGTCACCAGACAGCAGGAAGATATTTTGGTCATGCACAGTGCATGACCAAACTATCTTCTGCATCTGCAGCGCTGACAGCCTGCATAGCAGGGGGATGGTGCTTCATCCCTATGCTATGCAGGCGATCAGAATAAAAAAGTGAAAGTCCCATAGTGGGACAAAGTATGAAAGTAAAAAAAAGTGTCAGAAAGTGAAAAAAAAATAATTTGTAAAAATAAAAATAAAAAATAAAAAAAATAATCCACCAAAAATAAAAATATAATGTACCCATCAATAAATATTATTCTGAAAAAAAAAAACTAAAAGCAATAAAAGTACATGTATTTGGTATCGCCACGTCCGTAATGACCTGACCTATAAAATTGTCCCACTAGTTAACCCCTTAAGTGAACACGGTAAAAAAAAAAAAAATGAAGCAAAAACCAATGCTTTATCATCATACCGCCAAACAAAAAATGGAATAACACGCGATCAAAAAGTCGAATATAAATAAAAATGGTAAAACTGAAAACGTCATCTCATCCCGCAAAAAATAAGCCACCATACAGCTCCATCAGCCGAAAAATAAAAAAGTTATAGCTCTCGGAATAAAGCGATGCAAAAATTTTTTTCTAGAAAATTGCTTTCATTGTGTAAAAGCGCCAAAATACAGAAAAAACGATATAAATGTGATACCGCTGTAAACATACTGACCCGAAGAATAAAGCTACCTTTTCAATTTTACCACACACGGAACAGAATAAAAATTTTTTAAAAAAAAAACAATTCCTGAATTGTTGGTTTTTGTTTATTCTGCCTCCCAAAAATCAGAATAGAAAGTGATCAAAAAATGTCACGTGCCTGAAAATTGCACCAATACTCATCCTGCAAAAAACAAGCCATCACATGACTCTGTCGGCCAAAATATGGAAAAATTATAGCTCTCAAAATATGGCGATGCAAAAACTAGATTTTGCAAAAAAAATGCGTCATTTAGTGTGTGACAGCTGTCAATCATAAAAACCCAATATGATTCTGGTATCACTGTAATTGCACCGCCCCGAAGAATAAAGGCGTCTAATCACTTATACCGCACAAGGAACGGCATAAAAAATAAACTCTCGGGTTAGGGTTGTTCTAGGGTTAGGGTTGGGGTTTGGGTTAGGGTTGTGCTAGGGTTGGGGTTGGTGCTAGGGTTGTGCTAGGGTTGGGCTAGGGTTAGGGTTGGGCTAGGGTTAGGGTTGGGCTAGGATTAGGGTTGGGCTAGGGCTAGGGTTGGGCTAGGGTTGTGCTTGGGGTTAGGGTTGGGGTTAGGGTTGGGCTAGGGTTGTGCTAGGGTTAGGGTTGGGCTAGGGTTAGGGTTGGGTTAAGGTTAGGGTTGGGCTAGGGTTGGGCTAGGGTTAGGGTTGGGCTAGGGCTAGGGTTGGGTTAGGGTTGTGCTTGGGGTTAGGTTTGGGCTAGGGTTAGGGATGGGCTAGGGTTAGGGATGGGCTAGGGTTGTGCTAGGGTTAGGGTTGGGGTTAGAGTTAGGGTTGGGCTAGGGTTGGGGTTAGGGTTGGGGTTGGGCTAGGGTTGGGGTTGGGCTAGGGTTAGGGTTGGGCTAGGTTTGGACTAGGGTTGGGATTTTTTAAAAAAAAAAAAAAGATGACGATATGGCAACTAGTGTTGAATGCAAGTGCTCGCTACTTGAGTATGCATCAGGTGCTCGGGTATGCACGGAGTATCGTGGGTGTTCGCGTGACATGCTCGAGTCTCCGCCCCATATGCTTCGCGGCCAAAAAAACATTGCAGGGATTGCCTGCCATGCACGAGCGATCCCTGCATGCTTTTTTTGGGGTGTCTAATAACTGTGAAACATGCGGGCGAGGACTCGAGCATGTCACTCGAGCACCCTTGATACATGGTGCATACCTGAGTACCCGATGCAAACTCAAGTAGCGAGCACTTGCGTTCAAGACTAATGACAACTTATTCAATATGATGACCTAATGTTATCAAATTCTGTGTCGCACCTCTGGGTTCAAAATGTTCACTATACCCCTTGATAAAATCCTTGAGGGGTTTAGTTTCCAAAATTAGGTCACTTGTGGGTTTCCACTATTTAGGCACATTAGGGGGTCTCCAAACGCGACATGGCGTCCGCTCTCGATTCCAGCCAATTTTGTGTTCAAAAAGTCACACAGTGCTCCTTCCCTTCTGAACTCTGCCGTGCGCCCAAACACTGTATTTTCCATACATATGGGGTATTGGTGTACTCAGGAGAGATTGCACAAATGTTTTTGGGGTCCATTTTCTCCTCTTACCCTTGTGAAAATAAAAAAAAAATTGGGGCTAAAACATCATTTTTGTGGAAAAGTTTGATTTTTTTTATTTTCACGGCTCCATGTTATAAACTTCTGTAAAGGATTTGAGGGTTCAGGGTGCTCAACACACATCTAGATAAGTTCTCTGAGGGGTCTAGTTTCCAAAATGGTGTCACTTGTGGGGGATTTCCACTGTTTAGGCACATCAGGGGCTCTCCAAACGCTACATGGCATCCGCTAATTATTCAAGCAAATTTTACAATCAAAAAGTCAAATGGCGCTCCTTCCCTTCCGAACCCTGCTGTGCGCCCAAGCAGTAGTTTTCCCCCACATATGGGGTATCTGCGTGCCCAGGGGAAATTGCACAACAAATTTTGGGGTCCATTTTTTCCTGTTACCTCTGCAAAAATAAAAAAAATTGTGTCTAAAGTAACATTTTTGTGAAAAAAGTTAAATGTTCATTTTTTTCTTCCACATTCCAAAAATTCCTGTGAAGCACCTGAAGGGTTAATAAAGTTCTTGAATGTGGTTTTGAGCACCTTGAGGGGTGTAGTTTTTAGAATGGTGTCACTTTTGGGTATTTTCTGTCATAAAGACCCCTAAAAGTGACTTCAAATGTGATGTGGTCCCTAAAAAATGGTTTTGTAAACTTTGTTGGAAAAATTAGAAATCGCTGGTCAACTTTTAACCCTTATATCTCCCTAATAAAAAAAAAATTTGGTTCCAAAATTGTGCTGATGTAAAGTAGACATGTGGGAAATGTTATTTATTAACTATTTTGTGTGACATACAGTACAGACCAAAAGTTTGGACACACCTTCTCATTTAAAGATTTTTCTGTATTTTCATGACTATAAAAATTGTACATTCACACTGAAGGCATCAAAACTATGAATTAACAGATGTGGAATTATATACTTAACAAAAAAGTGTGAAACAACTGAAAATATGTCTTATATTCTAGGTTCTTCAAAGTAGCCACCTTTTGCTTTGATGACTGCTTTGCACACTCTTGGCATTCTCTTGATGAGCTTCAAGAGGTAGTCACCGGAAATGGTTTTCACTTCACAGGCGTGCCCTGTCAGCTCTAATAAGTTGGATTTTTTGCCTTATAAATGGGGTTGGGACCATCAGTTGTGTTGTGCAGAAGTCTGGTGGATACACAGCTGATAGTCCTACTGAATAGACTGTTAGAATTTGTATTATGGCAAGAAAAAAGCAGCTAAGTAAAGAAAAATGAGTGGCTATCATCACTTTAAGAAATGAAGGTCAGTCAGTCTGAAAAATTGGGAAAACTTTGAAAGTGTCCCCAAGTGCAGTTGCAAAAACCATGAAGCGCTACAAAGAAACTGGCTCACATGAGGACCGCCCCAGGAAAGGAAGACCAAGAGTCACCACTGCTTCTGAGGATAAGTTTATCCAAGTCACCAGCCTCAGAAATCGCAGGTTAACAGCAGCACAGATTAGAGACCAGGTAAATGCCACATAGAGTTCTAGCAGCAGACACATCTCTTCAACAACTGTTAAGAGGAGACTTTGTACAGCAGGCCTTCATGGTAAAATAGCTGCTAGGAAACCACTGCTAAGGACAGGCAAGAAGCAGAAGAGAACTTGTTTGGGCTAAAGAACACAAGGAATGGAAATTAGACCAGTGGAAATCTGTGCTTTGGTCTAATGAGTCCAAATTTGAGATCTTTGGTTCCAACCACCGTGTCTTTGTGCGACGCAGAAAAGGTGAACGGATGGACTCTACATGCCTGGTTCCCACCGTGAAGCATGGAGGAAGAGGTGTGATGGTGTGGGGGTGCTTTGCTGGTGACACTGTTGGGGATTTATTCAAAATTGAAGGCATACTTAACCAGCATGGCTACCACAGCATCTTGCAGCGGCATGCTATTCCATCCGGTTTGCGTTTAGTTGGACCAGAATTTATTTTTCAACAGGACAATGACCCCAAACACATCTCCAGGCTGTGTAAGGGCTATTTGACCAAGAAGGAGAGTGATGGGATGCTACGCCAGATGACCTGGCCTCCACAGTCACCAAACCTGAACCCAATCGAGATGGTTTGGGGTGAGCTGGACCGCAGAGCGAAGGCAAAAGGGCCAACAAGTGCTAAGCATCTGTGGGAACTCCTTCAAGATTGTTGGAAGACCATTTCTGGTGACTACCTCTTGAAGCTCATCAAGAGAATGCCAAGAGTGTGCAAAGCAGTCATCAAAGCAAAAGGTGGCTACTTTGAAGAACCTAGAATATAAGACATATTTTCAGTTGTTTCACACTTTTTTGTTAAGTATATAATTCCACATGTGTTAATTCATAGTTTTGATGCCTTCAGTGTGTATGTACAATTTTCATAGTCATAAAAATGCAGAAAAATCTTTAAATGAGAAGGTGTGTCCAAACTTTTGGTCTGTACTGTATCTCTCTGATTTAAGGGCATAAAAATTCAAATTTTGAAAATTGCAAAATTTTCTAAATTTTCGCCAAATTTCCGTTTCTTTTACAAATAAATGCAAGTGATATCGAAGAAATTTTACCACTATCATGAAGTACAATATGTCACGAAAAAACAATCTCAGAATCAGGGGGATCCGTTGAAGCGTTCCAGAGAAATTACCTCATAAAGTGACAGTGGTCAGCATCGTAAAATTGCCCTGGTCATTAACGTGCAAACCACCTTGGGTTGTAAAGGGGTTAACATTGTAATGGGTAGAAGATTTGCAAATATTTTTTTTGCATACAAGAACACCACTGATGGAACACTGATGATAAAAACGAACACATTGACCAAATACGGATGATAATCTATTCAAAACGCATACCATTTTTTTCATGAAAAAAGCAAACATCTGAATGAGTCTTGAAACCTACTAAAAAACTTCCATGAGTGAAAGCTAGGGGATGCCTCAGATAAGGCTACGGTCTTACGTTCACTATTTGTTCAGAATTTCACATCAGTATTTGTGAGCCAAAACCAAGAGTGGGTGCAAAATGCAGAATTGGTGCACGTGTTTCTATTATACTTTTCCTCTGATTGTTCCACTCCTGATTTTAACTGAAAAATACTGACCAAATACTGACAGTGGGGCCGTAGCCTAATTTTGTAGAATGGAGAAACTACTCACAAACGCTACTTCTTTCAATCTATTTCACACTTGCATTTGATGTTGTTTTTCTGTTCCTATAATTGCAAAAATCAGATGTCTTTTGACACAAATACTGACCCAGTTGACTTTAATAGGGCCTGTTTGGTTTACATTTGGATGTTTGCTATTTTAGAGGAAAAAGTGGTGTGAGAAGCTGCTCTTTTCCTACTTGTAACAATGACGGAACTAGCAACAGAGCCCAGTAACAGAGGCCAAGACTTCAAGCAGTTGTCTGGTCTAAAATTACAAGTCTGCATTCACTGTACACTGTGTGCAGAATTATTAGGCAAATGAGTATTTTGATCACATGATACTTTTTATACATGTTGTCCTACTCCAAGCTGCATAGGCTTGAGAGCCAACTACCAATTACGTAAATCTGGTGATGTGCATCTCTGTAATGAGGAGGGGTGTTGACTAATGACATCAACACCCTATATAAGGTGTGCTTATGTGGCACCCCAAGGGTCTGGTTACCACAGTAATAGAAATATTATGTCTGAGAGCAAGTGGGAGGTTTCTCTGGTCAGGAGCCCTAAGCATGCAACTCTGCCCGCCCAGACCTGGGAGGGGAGGAATCTGCCCTTATAGACTGGGTCTGGGGCGGGATTAGGTGAGTCAGAGCCTGGAGACAGTTCCAGACACAGGAAAAGTGTCAGCAAGGAGCTCTGTAGGAGGAGGAATGAGTGCCAGAGGCTGGAAGCTAGATAGCTCGAATTGGCTGAAGACACTAAACCCGGACACGGAGTCCGAGGCTGTGGGGACATCCAGGTCCAGCAGCAGAATCCAACCGGCAGGAGATTCCAGGTCCTCTGGCCTTAGAAGCCCGGAGGCACGGACACAAGCAAGGGACCAGCACCGCCGTCGTGGAGCGGAGGCTAACAGAAGGCCCCAAGTCACCGGCCATACGGGTGAGCACCACACGGTATACTCAGGGACGTGGGCTACTTCTACCCGCATAGAGCAAGGTAGCCAGGAAAGAGTGCAGATAGACGGGGAGGCCTACAACTCCACCTGGCCAGGGGGAGATCCTGCTTGCTCACAGACTGACCAGGCCCCTACTGCTAACCAGTACTCCCGGGAGGGTCTGCTTTATAACATCAGTAAAGACCCTGAACTGCACTGCACGGACTCTGAGTTATTCCTGCTGCGCTCGTGCACCATCACTCCCATCATCCACACTAACTGCCCTGAGGCTATACTCCTCCTGTGGGGAGTCATCCCATTCTAAGCTGCACACATAATACCAGCCTCAGCGATCTGCCCTGCAGCGGAGGTCCCCACTGACCGCAATCCATGGGTGGCGTAGTCGGACAATTATCACAATACTAAAACTGCCACAGAATTGACCACCCTGGGCACGGACCGGGTCAGCGCCACGGAGACTACAACCCCCAGCGATCCGGCTCCGGGTATCCCCTGCACAACACAGGCCCAGGGGGCGCGTCAACTTTGGCATAGTCGGCAGGATTCAAACCAACCCGCCCCAACGGGTATTGCGTGCCTGAAAAAAGACTTTTGCACTTACCTGAGAGAAGTTTCCCGCCGTCTGGAGTCGTTTCCCGCCGTCGGACGCCATCTTGGGTCGTTTCCCCCCATCTTCTGCCGTCTTCCCGCCATCCGCAGCCGCTTGCCGCCATCGGACGCCATCTTCGGCACGCCGCACGGGAAGAAGAGGGGCGTGGACGCCGAAAGCGCGCGAGATCCGAAGCTCCGCCCCACGCTCCGACGCTGCGTAAGGTCCTGGAAAGGAGGAAGAGCCACGCTGACGTCACAGGAGCGCGACGCCAGGTCCTCGACCCCGACGATCGACTGCGGAGCTGCGGCCTACGGAAGAAGAGCATCGCAAGGTAGGCCAAGGTCCACTAGGGTGGAAGGAGGTTGTCGGATACCGAGGGGAGCTCCACCGCCACAGCTACCGCCAGCGCAACCGCTGCTGCGGTCATGCCATTCACCTATATCCCGGGGGCAACCTGGCTACCCCAGTACTCAGGGGAGTCACATACTCTAAGTGACTTTAGGGAAAGACTGGATAGCCTCTTCCAGGTATACCCCTCACGGAAGAGCAAAAAGTGAGCATCCTGGTGGCCCAGTTAATCGGGGCAGCCCAAAGGGAGGTAAAGTCCTGGTCACCTAGGAAGAAGAGGACTGTCAGAGAAATACTAGCCCAGCTGAAAGACACATTTGATACCCGAACCTCAGCCGAGATAAAACTAAGATTTTACGGGTGCAAACAGCGGGCACACGAAAGTATAAGAGACTATGCTCTAAACCTACAAGAGGCCCTGAGAGTCATTAAGCAGGCGGACCCTGACATTGTGGGGAATGAAGACAAGCTGTTGACCGAACAATTTATTGAGGGTCTACTGTGCAATGCCCACCGAACCCAGTTGCGAGCAATGGCATTACAGGACCCTGACCTGGACTTTCCACAGTTCAAGGACAGAGCCATCCGGGTGCTCCGAGAACCGGCACAAGGTGGCGCTGTGACCCACAGGCGCCCTGCTATCACTTATCACCAGGACGCGGCGCCCTTGTCTGCAGGGCCTGTGGGAGCTGATGCGCAGGCTTTGAACAATAACCCGGCTACAGACCTGCACCATCAGGTCCAAGAGCTGACTAAGAGCGTTGCCGCGCTAACCAGAACTGTGCAGTCTTTACAGGTCTCTTCTCCAGGAAAGATCCAGCTGGCATCCGGACCGGAGGACGTCCCGTGGCGCCGACTGAGGAGGACCCCACTGGCCAGAGGAAGACCCAGCGACCGATACAACGAGGACGGACAACCCATCTGCTGTCGCTGCAATCAACCCGGACATATGGCAAGGTACTCTCATTTAAACAGGCACAACCTGGGGTAGAGGGCCAACCCCCAGGTATAAGATCATCAGGCCCATCGAACTGGCGTGATAAATACGTAGGTGGACGTCCGGTCTTGCCTGTGGTACTGGATGGCATTTCTATTAGACACTGGGTCACAGGTGACTACCATCCCGTACGTGCTCTTCAAGCGGTACTGGAATGACTCGGACATAACCCGCTACCCAGATGACGACCTGAGCATTATCGCCAGCAATGGTCAGCCTGTGCCACAGATAGGATTTAAAGAGGTAACCATCAAGGTCGGTAAGGTTGAACTGCCGGCACAAGGACTGATCATTGTGGACATTGACCGTCGCGAGAGTCACCCAAAAATAACCCTAGGTACTAACGTAATCGAAAACTGTCTTGCAGAGGTGATTCTTATTTTTCAACAGGTTGCCAAGAACGCCAGTTCCAGCCAGCAGCGAGTCTTCCAAAAAGAGATCCGGGCACTGATGAAACGGCAACAGGTGGAACTATCTGGTGGTGAGATTGGTAGCGTGAGAATGTGTGACCCGTTCCCTATTGGCATGCCCCAGAAAAATGAGATGATGATTTGGTGCCGGGCAGCTATTGGTCTAAGAGGTAGAGACTACCAAGCAATGGTAGAACCCGTCTTCTCAGACAGTAGGCCCACCATTTTGACAGCACGGGGGGTGGTCGATGTACGCCATGGGAGGGTGCCCATCCACATCATAAATATCGGGGAGAGAGAAGTATACCTGCCCCGGTATGCCACGCTAGCCAAATTGTTCACCATCAACCAGAACTCTGTACAGGCCGTGGAACCCTTGCCTCCATCTCAACCAGAGGAAGGTAACGGCTCTAAGAAACCAATGGAGGACTGGTGTCAGCAACTGCATTTGGGTACTGACTCCACTCCTTCACACCAAAAACAAGGAGTCTATCGGGTGGTTCAAGAGTACGAGAGAGTGTTTAGTAAACACCCGCTGAACTTCGGGCGAGTAAAGGGGGTAGAACATCACATCCCCACGGGAGACCATCCTCCCATAAAGGAGAGATACAGACCCGTACCTCCACCACACTATCAACACGCCAAGGGGATTCTAAAAGACATGAAGGAGGCTGGGGTAATTAGGGACAGCTGTAGCCCCTGGGCAGCTCCACTAGTCCTAGTGAAAAAGAAAGACAACACCATGAGAATGTGTGTAGACTACAGGAAGGTCAACCGCATCACACACAAAGATGCGTACCCGTTACCAAGGATAGAAGAGTCCTTAGCTGCATTAAAATCTGCTAACTTCTTCTCTACTTTGGATCTCACTAGCGGGTACTGGCAGGTTCCTGTAGCAGAGGCGGACCGGGAGAAGACCGCATTCACCACCCCGATGGGACTCAGCGAATTTAACTGTATGCCGTTCGGGCTCTGCAACGCACCAGGAACCTTCCAACGGTTGATGGAATGCTGTCTGGGACACCGGAACTTCGAGACGGTCTTATTATACCTGGACGATGTCATCGTCTATTCCAAGACCTATGAGGACCATCTGGAACACCTAGCAGAAGTGTTTGAAGCCCTGGCAAACTATGGCCTAAAGGTAAATCCCTCAAAGTGTCATCTACTGAAGCCAAAGGTACAGTACCTAGGACACGTGGTGAGTGCTGACGGAGTGGCCCCCGACCCTGACAAGATCACCGTGATTAAGGACTGGCCAAGACCATCCAGCATAAAGGAAGTGTGGCAGTTCCTCGGGTTGGTAGGCTACTACCGAAGATTCATTCCCGGTTTTACCAAGAAGGCAGCTCCTATGCAGGACCTCCTGATAGGTAAGTCCAGGAAGGCCAAAAACCAGAAGCCACCCTTCAGATGGGAAAAGCTGGAAGAGGAGTCATTCCGCCAGCTGAAGATGGCCCTCACGGGGGATGAACTCCTGGCGTACCCTGATTACAGCCAGCCCTTTATCCTCCACACGGATGCAAGCAACATCGGGCTAGGAGCCGTGCTGTCCCAGATCCAGCAGGGGAGAGAACGGGTAATTGCTTACGCCAGCCGAAAACTGCGACCCACGGAAAGAAACCCTGAGAATTACAGCTCATTTAAGCTCGAGTTCTTGGCAGTGGTGTGGGCAGTAACCGAACGTTTCAAGCATTACCTTGCCTCTTCCAGGTTCACCGTGTACACGGACAACAACCCGTTGACACACCTGGACACTGCAAGACTGGGTGCCCTGGAGCAGAGATGGATGGCCCGCCTGTTCAACTATGAATTCATGATCAAATACCGTGCAGGACGCTCCAATACCAACGCGGATGCCCTGTCCAGGATGCCAAACCTACCGGACGGAGGGGAAGATCCAGAAGAACTAGAAGAGGTCGAACTCCCTGCGTTCCACCATCATGGGATTACCCAGTATTCCCACCGTGTGAGGGGCCAGCGATTCGCTACGTTCAACCCCTTACCCCAATACAACTGGGCGGAGACGCAAGACAGTGACCCCGCAGTCCGTCTGGTGAAGGAGATGCTGACCCAGGCTGACGCCCGCCTGGACCCAGACGCTCCGGAAGAGACCAAGCAACTGTGGACGGAAAAGAGCAGACTGTTTCTCTACAAGGAGAAGTTGTGCCGCAGAATGGTCAATTCCCGAACACATGAGCTGATCTGGCAGGTGGTGGTACCGAGACGGGACGCAGCTATGGTGCTGGAGGCCTACCACAATGGGGCAGGGCACTTCGGATGGAAGAAGCTGGAGTTCCTGCTGCGTGAACGGTTCTACTGGATAGGCATGAGAGGAGCCATTGAGAGGTGGTGTAGAGACTGTGGCCCGTGCAATCTAAGAAGAAGGGACCGTGCCAGCCAGAGGACTCCCCTGCAGCCCATCATCACCAGGCAGCCGCTGGAACTGGTCGCTCTGGACCATGTTAAACTGGCTCCAAGCAGAAGCGGGTATGTCTACGCCCTAACCATCGTGAATCACTACTCCCGGTTCCTGGTGGTGGTCCCTGTCAAAGACTTAACGGCTCAGACAGCGGCCAGAGCCTTCCAGCTGCACTTCTGCCGCCCACACGGGTACCCGGACCAAATGCTGACGGACCAAGGACCAGCCTTCGAAGCGGAGGTCTTCCAGGAGTTCTGCAACCTGTATGGCTGCAAGAAGATAAGAACAATGCCCTATCACCCCCAAACCAATGGACTCTGCGAGAAGATGAATCAGGTGGTGATAGATCTGCTAAAAACATTGCCCCTGGAAGAACGCAGTCTGTGGCCTGAGAAACTGCCCGATCTGGTGGACCTGTATAACCACATCCCGGTAGGTTCCACCAACTGTACCCCGGCTTACCTAATGTGAGCTAGACCTGGTAAGCTGCCTGTTGACCTGGATATGGGAGTCCTGACACCCGAGGACACCTCGCCAGAGGCAGACTGGGATACAGAACGGCAGCAGCAGTACCAGAAGGTACAGGAGAGCGTCGAGCGAAGTCTCTGTCATTCAAGAGAAAGGCAGGAGAGGACTTATAACCAACATGCTCCCGCTGTTCCCCTGGTACCTGGAGAGCAGGTCTTGAAAAGAAAAAGGCGGCTCCATTAGTTGGATGACCAGTGGGAAAAGGACCCGTACACCGTACTGCCCTCAAGCCACAATAATCCAAAGGTGTACGTCATCAGCAAGGATGGAGGAGAGACCACAGCCACTGTCTCCAGAGACCACCTGAAAAAGTGCCCCGAGAAGTTGCAAAGCACGAATGAAGATCAGGAAGACCCTCAACCTGTAGAGGAAAAGGAGGAAATGATCAGCACCGTACTGGGAGACTTTCCCCGGTCCTGGACACAAGTACACAACGCTATCGTGGTGCCCATCCTCACCTTTCTCCAGCCAGCCCCTTAAGTGCCTACAGAAGACCAGGTAGAGCTGGAAGAGCAGCCGGCCCAGGAGGCAGAAGAGTCCACACCAGCGGCGCAGGAGGATCAACCCTCTGCTAATAGTGAGCCTGCCGTGCCCCTAGTGAGCCAAAGAGTACGCAGACAGCTGCCCAGCTTACCCATAACACCTCCTACACCCTGTAGTGCAGGACCAGTTAGTGAGCTCCGTAGGTCCACTAGAGTCACTAAAGGTCAGATGCCCGCTCGATGGAGAATATAAAGTAATGCACTGTAAATTTACCTGTTTCTTGAAAATGTTTACGGTTTTTGTTGTTGCCTGTTATTCATTATGTTTCTCAGTTACCCTGCAGATTTCTATGGACTAACAGGTTATGGACGCTGGATAACCGGAACAATCTTGTAGATAGTTGCACATTGTGCCTCTTGCGAAGACGGCAGCGGAAGAGAAAACCTGTCTGGCGTGGCCCTCTTGCGGCCCAAAGTAGCTAGCTTCAGCCTTGCAGCCACGCCCAAGGCCAACGCAAGGGGTTTTCTTTGGACAGGTCCCCTACCTCGCTTAAAACTTCACCTTGGGTGATATGGACACCTGGTTACGGAAACGCCGTGACCACAAAATGTACTTTTTCATGTTGTCTTGTTATTGTTATACCCTGCATTTATGTTTCTTTAAAAATACATTTAGTCCCGGAGTACTAAATTTTACTAGGGGGGAATGTGGCACCCCAGGGGTCTGGTTACCACAGTAATAGAAATATTATGTCTGAGAGCAAGTGGGAGGTTTCTCTGGTCAGGAGCCCTAAGCATGCAACTCTGCCCGCCCAGACCTGGGAGGGGAGGAATCTGCCCTTATAAACTGGGTCTGGGGCGGGATTAGGTGAGTCAGAGCCTGGAGACAGTTCCAGACACAGGGAAAGTGTGAGCAAGGAGCTCTGTAGGAGCAGGAGTGAGTGCCAGTGGCTGGAAGCTAGATAGCTCGCCTTGGCTGACGACACTAAATCCGGACACGGAGTCCAAGGCTGTGGGGACATCCAGGTCCAGCAGCAGAATCCAACCGGCAGGGGATTCCAGGTCCTCTGGCCTTAGAAGCCCGGAGGCACGGTCACAAGCAAGGGACCAGCACCGCCGTCGTGGAGCGGAGGCTAACAGAAGGCTCCAAGTCACCGGCCATACGGGTGAGCACCACACGGTATACTCAGGGACGTGGGCTACTTCTACCCGCATAGAGCAAGGTAGCCAGGAAAGAGTGCAGATAGACGGGGAGGCCTACAACTCCACCTGGCCAGGGGGAGATCCTGCTTGCTCACAGACTGACCAGGCCACTACTGCTAACCAGTACTCCCGGGGGGGTCTGCTTTATAACATCAGTAAAGACCATGAACTGCATTGCACGGACTCTGAGTTATTCCTGCTGCGCTCGTGCACCATCACTCCCATCATCCACACTAACTGCCCTGAGGCTATACTCCTCCCGTGGGGAGTCATCCCATTCTAAGCTGCACACATAATACCAGCCTCAGCGGTCTGCCCTGCAGCGGCGGTCCCCACTGACCGCAATCCATGGGTGGCGTAGTCGGACAATTATCACAATACTAAAACTGCCACTGAATTGACCACCCTGGGCATGGACCGGGTCAGCGCCACGGAGACTACAACCCCCAGCGATCCGGCTCCGGGTATCCCCTGCACAACACAGGCCCAGGGGGCGCGTCACTTAATTATTAGGCAACTTTCTTTCCTTTGGCAAAATGGGTCAGAAGAGAGATTTGACGAGCTCTGAAAAGTCCAAAATTGTGAGATGTCTTGCAGAGGGATGCAGCAGTCTTGAAAATTCCAAACTTTTGAAGCGTGATCACCGAACAATCAAGTGTTTCATAGCAAATTGCCAACAGAGTCGCAAGAAGTGTGTTGGCCAAAAAAGGCACAAAATAACTGCCCATGAATTGAGGAAAATCAAGCGTGAAACTGCCAAGATGCCATTCGCCACCAGTTTTGCCATATTTCAGAGCTGCAACATTACTGGAGTATCAAAAAGCACAAGGTGTGCGATACTCAGGGACATGGCCAAGGTAAGGAAGGCTGAAAAATGACCACCTTTGAACAAGAAACATAAGATAAAACGTCAAGAATGGGCCAACAAATATCTTAAGACTAATTTTTCAAAGGTTTTATGGACTGATGAAATGAGAGTGACTCTTGATGGACCAGATGGATGGGCCTGAGGCTGGATCAGTAAAGGGCAGAGAGCTCCACTCCGACTCAGACGCCAGTAAGGTGGAGGTGGGGTACTGGTATGGGCTGGTATCATCAAAGATGAACTTGTGGGACCTTTTTGGGTTGAGGATGGAGTGAAGCTCAACTCCCAGACCTACTGCCAGTTTCTGGAAGACAGCTTCTTCAAGCAGTGGTACAGGAAGAAGTTGGTATCGTTCAAGAAAAACATGATTTTCATGCAGGACAATGCTCCATCACATGCATCCAACTACTCCACAGCGTGGCTGGCCAGTAAAGGTCTAAAAAAAGAAAAAATAATGGCATGGCCCCCTTGTTCACCTGATCTGAACCCCATAGAGAACCTGTGGTCCATCATAAAATGTGAGATCTAGAGGGAGGGAAAACACTACACCTCTCGGAACAGTGTCTGGGAGGCTGTGGTGGCTGCTGCACGCAATGTTGATCGAAAACTGATCAAGCAACTGACAGAATATATGGATGGAAGGCTGTTGAGTGTCATCATAAAGAAAGGTGGCTATATTGATCACTAATTTTTTTGGTTTTTGGTTTTGCATGTCAGAAATGTTTATTTCTAAATTTTGTGCACTGATATTGGTTTACCTGGTGACAATAAACAAGTGAGATGGGATTATATTTGGTTTTTATTAAGTTGTCTAATAATTCGGCACAGTAATAGTTACCTGCACAAACAGATATCCTCCTAAGATAGCCAAATCTAAAAAAAAAACCACTCCAACTTCCAAAAATATTAAGCTTGAATATTTATGAGTCTTTTGGATTGATTGAGAACATAGTTGTTGATCAATAATAGAAATAATCCTCTAAAATACAACTTGCCTAATAATTCTGCACACAGTGTATGTGACTGCAGACTTGTGAATCCTTACATTGTACAAAACTGCACGCTGTGAGGATTCTCTTGTGCCGGTGCCAGAAATGGTGGTCATGTGCCCACATAATGCGATATGCATACTCCTGGCCACTAATAGAAATGGTGCACTATGACCCGAATAGACTTTAATAGGACCTGACATAAGGCTACCATTTTACCAGACAAAATGAATGAAAAAAGAATGTTCTGCTTGGTAAGACTATAAATAAATACAAACTTTTGAAGTTTTTGTAATGTTTCATTGTACCCTAAATGCCAGTCACACTGAGTCTGACCATGAGCAGTGCTTCCAACTAGCAACAGTAAACCTACAGTACCTGCTGCATACTACTGCTACACCTTCATTTCAAGCTTATGCCATCTAACTACTGGTGTAATGTCACAGGTGTGTCAGAAGTGACAGACAGTCGCCCTGCAGTTGGTTGCAGGAGATCTAAACGTTTGACATTGCAGACACCTATTTAGCGGCTGTCTCTCTCGGACCTAGCAGCTACCTTCCTCTGGCCTGGGTGTATAAATACCTGCTGTCTGCTAGAGGGAGGTGTCGGCGATATTCACATTACCCTTTATGAAGGCTGGGAGCAAGTGTATTACTTCATCCTCTCTGGAGCTATGAGGACGGGTGTTCATCTCTCTGAAGTCGACTAAAAGCTAAGCTATCTTCCCTTGTTCATTTCCCCTTGTTGTCTTTAGTTGTCAGTGGGGATCGACTAGCGCTCATCCCCCTCCCTTCCCTAGCCAGGGCCAATGCCAGGGAAAGACAGGGTGAGGTTCGCGTGTGGCAATTGGTGAAGAGCCAATATAGGGACGTTAGTGGAGACAGTGTGATAGTAGAACAGCCTAGGAGGTCTCCACTCCCCCTTTCCCTAGAGTCTGGGCTTCCTTTCCCTATCACTTTGTGTTGCACTAAGTCTTTCCCACACCTTGCGTGACATGCAACTTGTAGTTCCTATGTTAATCTGAACAGATGGAGTGTTCCTGTCTGAAACCATTTATGATTGATTTTCCAAAGACACAAGTCTGTGTTTCAATGGATATACTTAATTGTTGGGCAACACTTGAAATGAGCAGAAGAACAAAACGTTTCCAGTGCTGAGATATGGCAATGTAAAATCACTCAAGCTTGTAATAAAGGAGTGGTCCAAAAATAATATTGATTTTAATTCTAAATGTCTATCTTTGTGTTGTAATTATCTAATCATTTTCCTAGTAATACTTAATTAAAAAGTCCATACTAGTGATCAGCAAGCACTAAAATGCTCGGGTGCTCATTGCTCGGATCGAGCAAATCGTAATGCTTGGGTGCTCAACCCGAGTAAAGAGCCTAATGTAAATCAATGGGAAACCCGAGTATTTTTACGGCAGCCCCTCCCAGAGGTCACCAGGGGGCCTAGAAATTCCCCAAATTGATGGGACAGTGCTCAAATCATATGGGAACAGAATAGGGGAGACCCCTGTAAGCATCTGAGACTCCCAGGTCACTGCTGTGAACAATGTTGTCAGAGTATTACGCCACTTTTACGGACTCACAATAAAACATACAAAAAGGAAACCAAAATGGATTTTCCGGAAAAAAAAACCTCAAGGGACATTCTTTCCAGGGTAATAACTTGTATATAAGGCCAAAAAAACACAAACAAAAATGCTCCTCTCCACCTCTAGCTGTGTTCACACATAGCATTTTTGATGCATTTTTACACTTTTGCATTGCTTTCAACGGTGAAAAATACATTCACCAGTAAATGTCATTTTAACATTTTACTACATTATCTGCCCATGTGGTGTGTGAAACATGATCAGACACATCCTGCTTCATTTATGAAGGAGGGACTCTGAAAGTCACAAAGCCTATTTTTACAGGGCCATCAGGCGGCCTTTACTATTGTTGAAGGGCCAGCAGTCGGCCCTCACTATTGTTAGAGGTCCATCACCTGGCAATGCTTTGTGTCCCCATTATTAAAAAGTGGGTCTTCTATACTGTTATTGCCTGTGCAGCGAATGCAAGGGCTGCCAAAAATTTGGATGCATCCCAATATCCCTTTGAAGAGACATAGAGGAGGGCCTCAGTAAAAAAAATGTTCCCATTATAAAGGAGTGGGTCTCCTATAGTGGTAATGCTCATGCAGTGACTGCAAGGGCTGCCAAAAAATTGGACGCACTCCAATACCCCTTTGAAGAAATGTTGCCCTCATTCAAAAATTGCTACCATTGTTAAAAAGTTGCTCTCCCATATTGGTAAAAACATTTACCCCTGGGGGGTATACATGAACATACTGTATATCATACAGAATGTTAGAGGTTGGCCTCTAAAAATTTCCTACGGGCATCATAAACACCCTTAAAAAAATTATGTGGGTGTTGCATCATGGTCACCCTGGTGATATGGGGGTGGAGGATGAAGAGAAGGAGGAAGACAACAGAAAATAGACAAAATCAGGAAGCGTATACCCATATCTGGGTATGAAGAGGGGCATAGGAATAGACCACCCAAAAAAGTCACTGGATTTGAGTCTATGTTCCGCTGCTATCATCCAGTGGTGTTAAAAAGTCTGGCCCAATCCAGCCCTTGTTCATTTTTATAAGAGTCAGCCTGTCAGTATTTTCAATTGACAGGCAGATGCGCCTATCAGTTATAGTGCCCTGAGCGACACTAAAAACCAGCTCTGACAAAACGCTAGCAGCAGGGCAGGCCAGGACCTCCAAGGCGTAGAGAGACAGTACATGCCACGTGTCTAGCTTGAATAACCAATAATTATCAGGCACAGAGGAATCACAGAGGACGTTGGTACGGTCAGCAAGGTACTCCTCCAGCATATTCGAAAACTTTTCCCTCCTTGTGCGAGTACCCCCCGCATATATGCCTGTGCGATGGGAGGGTCTGAGAAATGTATCCCACACCTTTGACAGTGTTCCCCTGCCTCTGCTGGATCATATTTGTGTCTCCCTCACCTGTACTCCTTGGTTGTCCAATGAACTGTGACCTCTGCTGTGAGTGTTTTCAGATGGGAATTTTTTTAATAGTTCCGCAACAAAGGCCTTCTGGTACTGCAACATATTAGTACACCTCTCTGCCACAGAAAGGAGAGATAGAAAGTTCTCCTTGTAGTGTGGGTCTCGAAGTGTCCCCAACCAGTAATGACTGTCACCCAAAATTTGGACAATGCGAGGATCATGGGAAAGGCAGCAAAACATAAACTCAGCCATGTGTGCCAGACTGCTAACAGGCAAGACTTCCGTGTCCTCACAAAGAGGATGACTGACCATGCTCTCCTCCTCATCCTCCTCCTCCTCGTTCTCCCTCTCCTCAGGCCATCCATGCTGAACAGACAGTATGACAGTTGTGTGCGTAGTACCATCTATAGCGCAGAAAACTAGCTCCTTTTCTTCCTCCTCTTCCTCCTCCTCTGCCTCATTGTCACCCACTCTGCGTTGGGATGAGATGAGGCTGGGCTGTGTGAAATCACCCTGTATGATTCCTTGCTCCATCTCATCGTGCTCCGCCTGCAATGCCTCCTCTTTAATTGTGAGCAGCGAGCATTTCAGTACACAGAGAAGCGGGATGGTGACGCTAATTATGACGGTGGTGTCCTCAAAGTTTTGGAGGATGGCACAGATGTCTGACGTCCATGCTCTTATGTGCGGAGGCTGACCTAAATACCAAAGGGCGTTTTGAAGCTGGTACTCAACAACTGCCCTGTGCTACTCACAAATCCTTCCCAACATGTGCAACGTTGAGTTCCAATGCGTGGGAACATCACACAGTAGTTGGTGAGCTGGAAGATACAAACGCCGCTGAAGCACAGCAAGGGCGGCGGAAGCTGTAGCTGACTTAATAGAATGGGCACATTCGCGGCGTACTTTGACAAGCAGCTCAGGCAGAGCCAGATAAGTTTTGAGAAACGGCTGAACCACTATGTTGAGCACATGGGCCAGGCATGGTATGTGTGTGAGCTCGCATCGCTTCAGAGCCGCCACCAGGTTCCGGCCATTGTCACACATGGCCATGCCTGGCTGTAGGGTCAGCGGTGACAGCCACAGATCTGCCTTTTCTTTTAGAGCTGTCAACAACTCTTCAGTGGTGTGCGGTTTGTCACCTAAGCACATTAGCTTCAGCACAGCTTGTTTCCGCTTGGCCGAGGCAGTACTGCAGTGCTTCCAGATTCCGACTGATATGGTGATTTCGGAGTTGGAGGCTTCAGAGGAGGAGGTGCAGGAGCTGTAGATTATGGGGGCAACCCTGATTGACCCAGGGCCCGCAATCCTCAGCATTGGGAGGACGTGTTCTGTCCCAGTGTTTGCCTGGGTCCCGGCTTCCACTATATTAACCCAGTGTTCCATCAGCACGATGTACTGTCCCTGCCCACAAGCAGTTGTCCACATGTCCGTGGTTAGGTGGACCTTCCTAATAACTGCATTGTTGAGGGTACGGCTACTGTTCTGGGACACTGTGCTTGTGTAATGCGGGGACGGCACACTGGGAGAAATAGGGGCGGCTAGGGACTGAGTACTGAAGGACAGCCTCCACCATCAGGTTGCGGAAAGATTCCGTCTCCACGAGTCTAAAAGACAACATTTCAAGTGCAAGCATTCTTGAAATGTGAGAGTTTAGTAGTGTGGCCTGTGGGTGGATGGCTGCGTATTTGCGCTTGCATTCAAAGGATTTGGGTAGGGACAACTGAATGCTGTGCTGGGACAAGGACGTGGATGTGGTTGATGATGATGGTTGCTGCAAGTGTGCAATGACAGGTGCAGGGTGGGAGCCATCTTCGCCTGCATAATGGACAGGGGGTTGGCGTGCATTCACAACAGTGGAACAGGTAGTGGTGGCACCCACAGACACTGTTTCTGGACCCTGGCATTCGGCCCACCTAGTCGGGTGCTTTGCTGTGCCTGAGCATGCTGGTGGTGGTCAGGCTGGTAGTTTTACAGCCCCTACTGATTCTGACAAGGCAGATGTTGCAAATGGTCTTTTGAGACTTATCTGGACAGTCTTTAAAAAAAACTGCCAGACTCTAGAAGACCTAACAGTTCCAATTTCCCTCATGTTGGTGTTTCGGGAAACAGTTGCCCTTCTTGTGTCTGTGGCCACCCCACTGCTTGTTCCTGCCTGTTGTGGTTCTACACCTCCCTCCCCCTCTGTGCTGCTGTCCTAGCTATGCATGTCACCTTGTCAGGTTGGGTCAGTGACTTCATCTTCCACCACTTTGTCTTCCACGTACGCACCCTGGTCTTCCTCCTGGCTTTCTGGCAAATTGTGTCTCATCATCATCATCCACCTCTTGCGACAGTAATTGCACTTTCTCACCATTGCCTTCATGTGACCGTGGCTGCTCAAATATTTGGGCATCACTACATGCGATCTCCTCTTGCCCCGCTTGAAGCTGACTGGGCGAGAGTCCCGAATCTATAAATGGAAAAGTGAACAGCTCTTCGGAGTGTCCAAGTGTGGGATCATTTGTCTCCGGGCACTAGGCATGGTGGGAGGAAAGTGGATCAGGGTGAGAAATATGTGGCCAGACTCACGGCTACTTAGTCTTGACTGTGTGGAAGACAGGGTGGTGGCGATGGCAAAGTGACTGGAAGCATTATCTGCTATCCAACCAACAACCTTTTGACACTGCTCTGGGTTTCAATAGTGGTGTGCTACGGTCCCCTAGTAATTGGGACAGGAAGGTAGGGCGACATGATGTGGGTGCTTGTTGTGGCACAATTTCAGCTTGCCCACAGCCTCGACCTCTGTATGCACCATCACCATCACATCCACTTCCCCGTCCGTTGCCTCGTGCCTTGCCCATTTTAAATGGAGTATAATATCTTGCACGTCCTCTACAAATTGCTGGATTTGTATCGCAGTAATATCTGATACGTCTGATGGACGCCCACGGTTTTAAGCACCGGCCTTGTAGTTTATTATTATTGCTCAATGACCACGTGTGAATAGGTTCACCAACACACTTTTGCTAAACTGTAAATGGAGTATAATATCTTGCACGTCCCCTACAAATTTCTGGATTTGTATTGCAGTAATATCTGATACGTCTGACGGACGCCCACGGTTTTAAGCACCGGCCTTGTAGTTTATTATTATTGCTCAGCGACCACGTGTGAATAGGTTCACCAACACACTTTTGCTAAACTTAAAATGGAGTAGAATATTTTACACGTCTCATACAAATTTCTGGATTTGTACTACAGTAATATCTGATACGTCTTACGGACGCCCACAGTTTTATCACCAGCCTTGTAGTTTATTATCATTGCTCAGCGACCACGTGTGAATAGGTTCACCAACACACTTTTGCTAAACTGTAAATGGAGTATAATATTTTGCACGTCCCCTACAAATTTCTGGATTTGTATTGCAGTAATATCTGATATGTCTGACGGACGCCCACAGTTTTAAGCACTGACATTGTAGTTTAATATTATTGCTCAGCGACCACGTGTGAATTGCTTCACTACCACACTTTTGCTAAACTTTAAATGGAGTAGAATATTTTACAAGTCTACTACAAATTTCTGGATTTGTACCGCAGTAATATCTGATATGTCTGACGGATGTCCACGGTTTTAGGCACTGGCCTTGTAGTTTATTATTATTGCTCAGCCACCACGTGTGAATAGGTTCACCAGCACACTTTTGCTAAACTGTAAATGGAGTATAATATCTTGCACATTCCCTACAGATTGCTTGATTTGCAAAGCAGTAATATTTGATACGTCTGACGGACGCCCACGGTTTTAAGCTCCGGCCTTGCAGTTTATTATTATTGTTCAGTGACCACGTGTGAATAGGTTCACCAACACACTTTTGCTAAACTTTAAATGGAGTAGAATATTTTACACGTCTCCTACAAATTTCTGGATTTGTACCGTAGTAATATGGGATCACGTCTGATGGTGGAAAAGATCTGCCTGTATTCTGCAGTGCTAACAAGCAAATGGAGAAGTAAAATGTTGGACTGTATTGCTTTTTAAGGAAATAATCAGGATTAAGAGCAAAAAAAACAAATTAGCCCTGATATCTAGTCCAATGGATATCTGTAACAGGCAGCAGCCAGCAGGAGACAAAACGTGCAATGGACCCTATTGTGCTGTATACACTGTCCACAAACCCTGAATAACTATTGCTATCACCAGTAATATATGCAGCTGGATTAGTCCTCAGAAGGACTGTTAGTTGAGATGGATATATACATATCTATATATATATACTCGCGGAATACCTATACCTAACTATAAAATCACCAATCCTGTCCCTCACTCAGCAGCAGCTCTCCCTACTCTGCCTGTTTCCGGCGTACACTGTGATGCACATAGGATCACCAGGTCTGATATAGACCAGATGATGCTATGCGGCCAGCCAATCACTGTAATGCCACAACCAAGATGGCTATGACATTACAGTGAGTGTCAGGCAATCCCTGCATGTTAATTGGCTCTCTAAAGAGCGGAAAACATGCAGGGAGGCGACCCGAGCTCCTGCCCGAGCATCCCGGAAATACTCGCGGAGCGCCGAGCATCTCGAGCAGTGAGATGCTCGGGCGAGTACCGAGCAGTGCCGAGCATACTCACTCATCACTAGTCCTTACCATTCCCTCGCTACTCCATATAACTGCTTTATTTTTTTTTACCTTCTTTAGTTTTGATGTTTTGTTTGCGAATCCCCAGTGCATGCTGGGATGCTCAAACAAAATATCATCAGGAGGTCCCTGCCACAGCCTCTGTCACTACACTAAAAAGAAGTGTATTCAATGATGTACGTTTCAGGGGCTAGGCTAGTCCCTACTCTACTGAGCATGTGTTGGTTGTCAATTCTGACGTATACTCAGTAGAAGCTCCATTGTCACTGTGCAATATTCTTTTCAAAGTACAGTGACAGCTCCACGGAATAAAATCTTCTTTATTAATAAATTAATTTCAATCAATTGGTGAGGGTTAAAAACATGTCAAAGCAAGGCTATGATTAAGGGTGGATACACCAGAAACGCGTTGATCGCCGGATCGGTCTCTGACCACCTAGTCATGGACTATGCATATGTTTCAAAGCCTTGCTTTGACATGTTTTTAACCTTCACCATTTGATTATAATTCATTCACTAATAAAGAAGATTTCATTCTGTGGAGCTGGATCCCTCTCTATGCTGTAAATTAATATAATACATATATAGCCTTCTAGGATTAAAATAAATATAAGTTTCGGACCACCCATTCAAGGTTTTTCATGAATCACAACTGGACAGAGCTTAAACACAAGCAGCGAAGGTTATGTGGTCACTGCCTAAAATGCATGAGCAGCGATTATCCTGTTTTAATAGAAGCCTTTTAACAACGGAAGTGATTTTATGTTTTTCTTTCTTGAAGTTGGAATCATTTTGTTCATACACTACATATGATAGATTTATTGAAATGTCTTGCTGCCTTGGATCCTGCTGGTATTTCTGATTTGCGACACCATCTTCAAGAGCAGAAAGCCAATAAACAATTTATATAATATAAGGGTCTCCTCACAAGTCTTAAAGAGTAACTTCAAATTCTGTTTGTAGTTTCGTCAGTATAATATCCTATTCTGACACAGTTAACACAACTTCAGATTTTCATTGTTCCCAGATATGATGGAGACCTGAAAGATTGTTGAGAAATCCTCAATTAATGCTGCATTTGCTTCAATGCTGTTATTAGGAATTTTACAACAGAAAAATCTACCAGGTTCTTACCTGTCTCTCCTTGTTAAGCCATAATCTCTTCTGGCTAGTAGTCTCACTATAGGAGAGTACATTCTTGAATAACGTTGAATCTTTTTAGCAAGCGCTTCTTGACCAGATTAACCGCATTGTGTCATTCTTCAGCTACTTTGGACAGGTTAAGTAGTAATTTGCATTGAGAAGGATTTCAGATATTATGAATAAATCTCAGAAAAAAATATTATATTCAGAATCACTGTTGGTTTTACAGCTTCCTTTCAGAATCTTCCTATCTCATCTAAAGAACCCATGTAACCTGACAATGCTTGCTTGTTTGTAGAGCAGAGACCAGAAACAGGTGGTTCCTCCTGGATGATGTTGGAGAGGCCATGCTGGAATCATTCTTCCACTTTCCAATTAAAATTCCCACATGATAATTGAACCTAAGCTTGGTAAAATGTCCCATTAAGTTAAATCTCTATATTATGAATTCTGTATTCTCAAACAATAGCTAAGAACAGTCTTTTTAATTTTGCATAAATACTCCTATGGGGATGCTGGCTTTTCTTAATGGAAAATAAAAAAACTAGAGAAACAAACAAAAAAAAACCAAAAAACACCTGCATCACTTACTTATTTATTTTGTCCTGATCGCCCCCTAATTTTAAGATTTATTATAGGAGTAATACAGGAAATATTTTTTATTTTATTACTACATTTTATTCATTTTAGCTGAGGAATGATACCCTGTGGAGTTTTTAAAGAAAGATGATCCAAGATTGTCACACAAAGGCTACAGCCACACTATCAGTATTTAGTCAGTATTCAGTCAGTATTTTTTCTCAGGAGTGGGAGCCAAAACCAATCAAAGAAAAGGTATAATAGAAACAAGTCACCAATTCTGCATTTATCACTCACTCCTGGTTTTGGCTCCCACTCCTGAGAAAAAATACTGACCGAATACTGACCAAATACTGATAGTGGGGCTGTGGATGTTAGAAGTTAGTGAATGGGTCATAGGATACCCATAAGCATTTCAGATGTAACTATTGCAGATTCTGTTTGGATTTATTGACCTATTTATTAAAAGTATCATATAGTTGAAACCAGAAGTTTCCATACACTATGTAAAAAGACACATATGCATGTTTTTCTCAATATCTCACATGAAATCAGAATAAACCTTTCCCGTTTTAGGTCAGTTAGGATTACCATAGTTTTTAAAATTTGTCAAATGCCAGAATAATATGAGAGAGAGAGAATGTTTTAAGGTATTTTTGTTACTTACTACAAAGTCAAAAGTTTACATACATTTCATTAGTATTTGGTACCATTGCCCTTAAACTGAATGACTTGGGTCAAACATTTGGAATATCCTTCCACAAGCTTCTCACAATAGCTGGTGGGAATTTTGGCCCATTCCTCCTGACAAAATTGGTGTAACTGATCCAGGTTTGTAGGTCACCTTGCTCGCACCTGCCTTTTCAGCTTTGCCCATAAATTTTCAATAGGATTGAGATCAGGGCTTTGTGATGGCCACTCCAAAACATTGACTTTGTTATCCTTAAGCCACTTTGTTACCATTTTGGCAGTATGCTTCTGGTCATTGTCCATATGGAAGACCTATTTCCGCCCAAGCTTTAACTTCCTTGCTGATGTCTTGATGTTGCTTCAGTATTGCCACATAATCTTCTTTTCTCATGATGCCATCTATTTTGTGAAGTGCACCAGTCCCCCTGCAGCAAAACAACCCCACAACATGATGCTGCCACCTCTGTGTTTCACAATTGGGATGGTGTTCTTAGGCTTCCAAGCTTCTCCCTTTTTCTTCCAAATGTAACGATGGTCATTATGCCCAAAAAGTTCACTTTTAGTTTTATCAGACCACAGGACATGTCTCCAAAAATTAATGTATTTATTCCTGTGTGCATTTGCAAACATTAATGTTTTTTTCATGTTTCTTTTGGAGTAATGGCTTCTTCCTGGCAGAGTGGCTCTTCAGCCCATGTTGATACAGTACTCGTTTCACTGTGGATATCGACACAATCTTACTAGCTTCCGCCATCATTTTCACAAGGTCTTTTGCTTTTGTCCTTGGGTTGATATGCACATGTCGGACCAAAGCACGTTCATCTCTGGGACACAGAACCTGTCTCCTTCCTGAGCAGTATGATGGCTGGACATTCCCATCTTGTTTGTACTTGCGTATAATTGTTTGTACAGATGAACGAGTCACCTTCAGGTATCTTGAAATTGTACCGAAGAATGAGCCAGACTTGTGCAAGTCCACAATTCTCTTCCTGATATCTTGGCTGATTTCTTTAGACTTTCCCATGATACTACACAAAGAAGCAGTGTGCTTCAGGTGTGCATTAAAATACATCAACAAGAGTGTTTATAATTAACTCAGATGTTGCCAAAAAAACATGACATCATCATATGGGCAGTCCAGAATTGTTTAAAGTCATAGTAATCTTAGTGAATGTAAACTTTTGACTTTGCAGTAAGTAATGAAAATGTCTTAAAACCTTGTCTCTCTCTCTCATTATTCTGGCATTTGGCAAATATTAAAAATGATGGTAATCCTAATTGACCTAAAAAGGGAAAGGTTTATTCTGATTTCAAGTCAGATATTGAGAAAAACATGTATATGTATCTGTTTATAAAGTGTATGGAAACTTCTGGTTTCAACTGTATGTCACATAATATATTGTTGACATCTCTCCCTGCTGACATCAAAACATCAAAACATTGAGTCTTAGCACTCTTGTACTGAACAATAGTCCACTCAAAATGCTTATGTTCACTAAATGAGTGGATGGCAATAGAAAAGTAGTGAAGAGACGCTGGACATGACATTGTTATATTTCCCCAGGCATGAACAAGCTGCACCTGTGCTAAACGCTCTAGACTTCATCTTGACTGGGAATATTTATGGGCATCAGAACAAGAAAGAAGTAGTATATGTGAGAGTAAACACATCATGAAGAAATTTGCACATTTGGTAGCATCAGAGAGTGTGACAGTAAGGCTATGAGCCCACGATGCAGAAATGCTCAGGATTTTTTCCTGAACGTTTCTGCATCTCCCTGGCAGAAAAAAACGCATGCGGATTGTACATGCGGATTGTACATGCGGATTGTACATGCGTTTTCCTGCCAGGGACATGCGGAAATGGAGCGTTCTTCACTGACATTTCCGCATGCGGATTGACAAGCGCTTTCCAAGCGATTAGCATCACTTGGAAAGTGCTTGTGACAACTAGGTTACACTATATAAATCCATGTAAACTGCATGGATTTATATAGTGTGACCAAGAGAGTGGTTAAAAATAAAAAAATAAATATATACTTACCCTCCGATGGCCCGCGCTGGCTTGCTTCGCTCGGTGCCGGCAGCGGTGGATTGAAAGACCTGCCGACGTCAGCGTCGCGTGACCCGTCACATGACTCTGACGTCAGCGCAGGTCCTTCAATCCATCGCGAAGTGACGGGAAGCAAGCAGGAGCACAGCGCGGGCCGCCGGAAGGTAAATATATATTTATTTTTTAATTTATTCTTTTTTTACAGATTTTTTAATGGTACCTGGGTGTGGATGAGACTCTCCTCTCCTCCACACCCGGGTACCATCCGCACATTAGAACGTGCCAATTACGCAAGTACAGATGCAGTCTTGCGGAATTGGCACGTTCTAATGCAAGTCAATGGCGGCGAAAACGCAGCATTTCCACAAAATAATTGGTAGTGCTGCGTTTTTTTCCGGAATGATAATCCGCAGCGGAAATTTCCGCAGCATGTGGACAGCACATGCGGTTTATCATTGGGGAACATGGCAGACCTTCTACCAAGCGTTTCCGCAGTGTTTCCGCAGCTGCAAAAACGCTGCAGAAACGCAATAAAAACGCATCGTGGGCACACAGCCTAAGGATGGCTATTTCAACAGGTTGTGATTATATAATGACATACAAGCCAATATTATGAAGAACATGAGATAGAAGAAATTTATTAAAATGACAGTAAGGATATCTTCACAGAGGGTTTTTTTTTAAGTTGAAAATCTAATGTCGTTTTCAAGAGAAATCCATGCCAGAAATCAATGGACTTTTTTACGAAGTTTTCAGTTCTGACACAGTTTTTAAAGCCTTTTTTCACAAATTTTGTGTTTTTCTTTTTGTCAAGTTTGATGCAGATTCATCATAGAATTTGCACCAAAAGAGTGTCTTGTCCTTTCTTTTTTTGCACAGTGCAGTTTTCAAAGCCTCATCGGAAAGAAATGTGTTTTTTCCATTGAACTTATTACGAAGCTTATTCAAAGAATGAAACATTGTTTGATGTGGACTTTGACGTAGAATTCACTTCAAAATCCTCGTAATTAACCTCTGTGTCAGTTCACACTTTATTTTTTGCAGCTGCATAATTAATAAATGGAACAATGGCTGACTGGCGCCTTGTAGCCATTATCCCACAGATTTGATTCATGGCTAACCAGGAGCTCAATATAAGGGACCCTGCATATTTCACCAATAACTCTTGCAAAGAGTTAAGGACTTTCCCACAAGGAATCCCCAGGTTGCTATCCTAGGATTAGTTTCCATTAGGAATGGCTGACATGTAAACATATAGGCTTATCAATATGCAGCACAAAGGCAGCAGGCATGAAGCATAGTGTGAACAGCATGAACTGCACGAACACCAAAGCAGACTGGATTTGAAGAGAGACCTGTCAGTCAAAGAGATCCGGGCAGGGAGAAGCAATCACGCAGCCGGTGGCTGATTCATGGTGCCCGTGGTTCGGGCAGCTTGAATCTGATGACAAGTTCCATTTAAACTACTAGGTATAGAAAAACTACTTAATGTTTTATTTAAATATTTGGTTACAACATAATAATGGCAATTATTTAAATCTGGCAATAAGCATCAGCACAGGTTATAGGCACCGCCTTATGGCTGTGGAAAACATTAACCTCATGATTGTGCCAATGTCTAGAGCGGTCACAGCATGAAAATGCGGAATGAAGCAATTGTTGTGGATTGCAATAACAGTTGTCGTGGATTGCCATGATAATGCCAATGTACTTATAAAATCCTGCATGTAATATGTTGATATCAGATTATATAAGAACTTCTCCGAAATGCTTTTTTAAGTCACATGCTCAAGACTATATGGAAATTATATTGACACATGGTAAGGTTTTTAATATTAGGCAGAGTAGGACTATCCTGAATGGGTTCACCTTGCCGTGGTGGGATAGCATTCATACTATTTTTGATCAAAAACAGTGTTACTAAGAACCCTATTTTACTTAAATGCACTTTAGCTTTCTATTTATTTACAGCAGAGTTTATGTTCATTTTGCTTCTTGTAGTTTTTTTCTGATTAATGCCCATTGTGAAATTGCAAACATGCATTTATGTGCTGCATGTACAGTTGTGCTCAAAAGTTTACATACCCTGGCAGAATTTTTGTTTGGCCTTGATTCAGAGAATATGAATGATTACAAAAACTTTTTCACCACTCATGGTTATTGGTTGGGTGAAGCTAGACCGAATACTGACCAAATACTGATAGTGGGGCAGTGACCTAAGGAGTTTCCTATTAAGTTTGAACATCATGGTGGCTCAGTGATTAGCTGTTACATTGCAGAACTAGGATCCTGGGCCTAAATCAGAATAACATCTCATTCAGAAGTCCATGACTTACGTACGTGTTCTATCTGTGATTTTCATGGATAGAACACTTACCTATAATAGTTTATGGAACTGTTTACATGTTCTTGTTTTTTGGCGAACTGTGACTCTGAAAAAAAATCACAGAGACTTGTCCTATTTTTATTCAAAATCGCATTCAAGTCTATGGGGTCATGAAAATCACAGATAGCACTCGGATTCCCTCTGTGCAATCCATTTGCTCTCTGTTTTTATCATCACAGTAGGAAGGAGAAGCTTTGCAAATTGAATGATTTTTTTGCATTTGAGAAAATCAATGATTAAACACATGATAAAAACTGACATATCTGAACGAGGCCTTAGTAAAAAATTTGAATTGCATTGTGTGGGTTTCTACTGTGTACTTTGGTTTACTCCCACACTGCAAAACATGCTGATTAGTGATGAGCGAGCATGCTCGCCACTGCTCGGTACTCGCCCGAGCATCTTAGTACTCGCTGAGTACTTGCGCGATGCTCGGGAGGGAGCTCGGGTCCCCGTCCTCTCTGTCTGGCGCTATTTAGAGCACCAATCATGCATAGATTGTCTGCAACTCACTGTAATGCCACAGCCATGGTGGTTGTGGCATTACAGTGATTGCCCAAATCGATTGGAACAGTGCTCACAGTGAAACATGAAAAGCCGGCAATTCAGCAGCGGCATACACCGGTACCTGACAATTTAGAACAGAAAGAATAGAGCATCACACATAGATTAGATAGATAGAAACATGTCAGTGACATATATAATAAGTAGAGTGACAGTGTTGGTTACTGTACTTGTCATTTAGTGTTAAAATAAAGGATTTATTTTAAAAAAAATTGGCGTCAGGTTCCCCGTAATTTTAGTCTCTAGCGAAGGTTAAGCAGATGGCTGGGACAGATGTTTGAAGCCTGGTAAGGGGGTAATACCCACAGAGCTTCCCAGGCTACTAATATCAGCCCCCAGCTGAATACCTAGTCTTTACTAGCTATTAAAATGGGCATGAGAATTCTCCCACGCTGTCAGTGACGTGCATGAGGTGAGCTGAGTTCATTGGACAAGAACTCGGCTCATCTGGATGCCTTCACAGCGAGACACTGAGGAGCTTCACTGAGAAGCATCTCAGTGTCTGCGGCATGGCAAGCTGGATGGCAGCGTTCTGCTGCGGTCCAGCCTGTCATCTCGATGTAGCAGAACTGAAGCTTCCTGGGAACCATGGAAAGGTAAGGATGAGGTTGGTTTATTATTTTATTTTTATTGCAGGAGATCGTTGGCTTCAGCTGGAATGGGCGTGATGGTAAGTATGGTTTAATTTAGAACATTAATGAATTGTGTGTTTATTTCAATTAAAGGACTTTATTCTGGATGTTTGTGTTTTTTTTTAGCTTTGACTATGGGGTTAGTAATGGGGGTGTCTTATAGACGCCTCTCCATTACTAACCTGGGCTTGATGTCAGCTGGCATTATAAGCTGACATCAACCCCAACCCTATTACCCCACTGCCAAAGCTACAGGACAGTGGGAAGAGCGAGGCTAAGTGCCAGAAATGGCACATCCAATGGATGTGCCATTTCTGGGGCGGCTGACGGCTGGTGTTTCTAGCCTGGGAGGGGGCCAATATTCATGGCACCCTTCCTGGGCTATCAATATCAGCCCCCAGCTGTCTGCCTAGCCTTTGCTAGCTATTAAAATAGGGGGAACCCCACGTCATTTTTTTGGGGGGTCCCCCATTTTAATAGCTAGTAAAGGCTAGGTATTTAGCTGGGGGCTGATATTAGTAGCCTGGGAAGCTCCGTGGGTATTACCCCCTTACCAGGCTTCAAACATCTGCCCCAGCCATCTGCTTAACCTCCGCTAGAGACTAAAATTACGGGGAACCCCATGCCAATTTTTTTTTAAATAAATTCTTTATTTTAACACTAAATGACAAGTACAGTAACCAACACTATCACTGTACTTATTATATATGTGACTGACATGTTTCTATCTATCTAATCTATGTGTAATGCTCTATTCTTTCTGTTCTAAATTGTCGGGTACCGATGATGAATTGCCGGCCGGCTTTTTTAAAGCGACAGGTGCATGAAAACACTATTATTTTTTTTTAATAAATCCTTTAACACTAAATGACAAGTACAGTAACCAACACTGTCACTGTACTTCTTATATATGTGACTGACATGTTTCTATCTATCTAATCTTTGTGTGATGCTCTATTCTTTCTGTTCTAAATTGTCGGGTACCGGTGAGGGTTTATCTTCAACAAACTTACAAAACCTGTTTCTTTAGGGACCTTTTCAGATTTCAATGGACTTTGAGGGGTCTATATATTGGAAACTCCCCAAAAGTGACACAATTTTAAAAACCGCAACCTCAAATACTTCAAAACTCTCGTCAGGATTTTTTAACCCTTCAGGTGCTACACAGGAATTAATACAAAGTGGAATGAAAAAAAAATAAAATTTTACCTCTAAAATCTTGCTTTACCTCAATTTTTTCACTTTTGCAAGAGGTAACACCAAAAAGTGGACCGCACAGTTTGTTACCCACTTTCTTAAGGGTGCAACGATACCCCACATCCACATGTAGTCAAAAATTTCTGTTTGGACAAACGGCAGGGCTCGGAACGGAAGGAGCAATATTTGAATTTTGGAACACAAATTTGGCTGAAAGAGATTGCAGACGCCATGTCGCATTTGCAGGGCCCTTAAGGTGCCTAAACAGCAGAAACCCCCCACAAGTGACCCCATTTTGGAAACTACACCCCTCAAGAATTTTATCCAGGGGAATAGTGAGCATTTGGAATTCACAGGTGCTACACAGAATTTAACAACATTAGGTCGTCATATTGAATATGTTATCATAGCGTCATCATTCTTTTTTGTAACTTTTCAAAAAACCCTACCCCTACGCCTAACTCTAACCTTACACCTAACCCGAAATCTAACCCTAAACCTAACCCTAAGCCTAACTGAAAGAATAACCCTAACCTAAAGCCTAACCCTAATGGCAAAGAAATACATTTAGAGAAAGAAAGAATGAAAGAAAATTATAAAATAAAAAAAATAAAAAAATGTAATCTGACTAAGGGGTATGACACGGGGGTAATGATCAAATGGGTGCACAATGAGTCACAGCCCAAGTGACATCGTATTTACTAATTATTGGGCTTTTGATCACTGTGATAGGGTCTATCACAGTGATCAAAATTCGGGAACCAATATTAAAAATTCCTGTGGCTTCCAGCAGATCTCGTCGGGCGCACTGCACATGTGACCGCCGTTTTGTTTCATGAAGAGGAAGAGGAGGGACGGGAGATGGCAGATCCAGTACTAAGGTACAGTGGGGGGCTTGGAAACACAATTTCTCTCTCCTCTGACATGTTAGATTATGTCAGAGGATAGATGTAAATGTTTTTTTACACCGGATCTCCATTTTTTTTAATGTGATTGCTGTTATTTGTTAAATAACAGTGATCACCTGATCGGGGGCTAGAAAAACCGGCCCTGATCATGTTCTCCAGGGTCTCAGCTGCCCCCGACAGTTGAAACCTCTGAGATTTTCCAAGTCTGGGGTGCGCCATTTTTATGCATATCTGCGGTCATTAAGGGGTTAAAGTAGTCCCTTCTCCACATACATAACAGTACAATAACAACTGCTAATGTAAATTTACTGCAACAATATTTATCATTCAAAACCACTAGTAAACTATAGTAAGTCAAATATGTAAAAAATATATATTATTTGGCTATGTTTAGCACAGTTAGAATTTTTTTCTGCACATTTTATAAAGAAGTGATTTCCAATTTTTAATGCTGTATAGTAAGATGGCATCTATCTGCTCCGTAAGTGACAAGTTAATCGATCAGTGCCCTCCGTCCTGATGGATGGTGCTTGTTTCTCCTTTTCAGGAAGAGAGAGTAAAAAGGAGAGACAGAAAAGAGACATTTTCTTTCACACGAGCCCCTCAGAATTACAGTTCATGAACTATTCAGTAAACTGACCGGCCTGAGCCTCCCCTTCAACGGCCTAATCAAAGGGGAGGATCTATGTGTTTTGTTGCTTGTCAAAAACAATCAGTGCTCGGCCCATTACATTTGCAGCACGTCGTTCTTTAATTGGTGTAACACACTGGGAGTTGAAAAGAAGAAAGTCCCACAAAAGAGCCCAAGTGAATGAACCCTGACTCACACAAAAATACTCTTCAGAAGTTCAGAGCTGGACACTAACAAGGATGTATAGAGGTAGAAAGAAAAGGGGTTAAGTTCAGCAATGTGCTACCTTGAAGACCCTCTGTGCAAAGCAATGATAGCATTGACAGCTTCCAAAATAGTCATCTGCATGGAAGGTAAACCCTAACATGTTCCCGCACAACAATCAATGTACCCTTTCCTTGCTGAAACAGAAAAATTAATTTCTCCAAAAGTTTACCCTTCAGTATGTATTATTGACTTTTTGTCACTATTTATCATATAGTAATCAATTAGCCTATAATTTATAAGAATTGGGAAAACACATGGAATTTTATACCAGGACAAAAAGTATAAAAACATATTTATGTTGAACAGCAAATGATCTTTTTCCCATGTCGTAGCATATTCCAGTGACCATCTGGCAGGAGAGCTGTTCAGAGCCCCTCAGACACTGTGAACGGAGGGTTTAATGGTTGAAAAGGTAAAGTAATGTGATTTGAAGCTCCAGACTCGGTAGGAGGAGCAGTGGAGCCTTTGCCCTGACAGGATTGATTAGTGTGATCTGCATGGAATAATTAAAAAGAAATCTAGTGTCACAAAGTTCCAGGGAGTGACCTGCTTTTTTTCTGTGAACCACACACTTAGCCGGTCAGTTTGGGTTAGCCTCTGTCACATGGGCTTTTATTCAGCCTTTAATTCACTAGAGCTGAAAAAGTCAGATTCCAGCGTTCTGCACTGCTATTTCTCATTGAGAGCCCCATTCTCTCCTAATTCTATAAATGAAATGGATAAAAAGTAATCAAGTACACATTGAAAATCTGCAATGTTTATTTTTTACATGTTACCATTGGCATTCATTGTAATAGATTATACTTTTATAATTTAATTAAAATTATCGAGGTAATGAAAACATGTCCACAGTTAAAACACAATTCCCATCATTACAGAACTTTACATAATTAACGATACCATTGTAGACAACCCCAGCACTCCAATGTAAAGATATTGTTCAAGACATACTTACTTATGACTTTTTGGCAACCCCCTGGCACCCACCTAGCTGAGTCTGTCACATTAGAAAACTTGGCTCTCTGTACAAGCTCATAGAAAAGGATTTCGAACAGAATGTCTAGATTCCTCCATAGGACATATGAACATGTAGACAGGGAGTCGTTTTGAAAAAAAAACTGCCAGAAACTTAACCCCCCCTCCCCAATCCATTAATATGAATGTATAGCCATTTAAAAGGTTAGCCAATCGCTTTGTGCCCTCACCCTAAAAGTGCACTTCCCTGGCTGATTGACAGGTCCATTGCTCTGGTACACAACCAATGACCTGTTAATCAGCCAGGGTAGGATACTTCTAGGTAGGAAAAATGTAGCGCCCCGAGGGTTTGGCCGCTACAGAGGTATTGCATCTCAACCAGATGTGCGATATCTCACTTCCAGGTAAGGATGAAGTGTGGATCAGGAGCCTGACACCTGCATGCATTGCACCACATTTCCGGGGGGCAGGGCGACCGATATGCTCCAAGTGGAGCATGACAGTCCCTGTCCCTGGCTGGAGTGGGGGGAGGGAACACCGAGGAAGGGGAACCCTGTAGTGCATAGGAGGGAGAGGGCAGTTCCTGGGTGCACCGAGTAGGAGGTATAAAAGGTGGGCACCATCTTAGTTCAGTGGTGGAGTTCAGACGGAGAAGAAGAGAGAGCAGGAGGTGGGGAGCAGAGGCTCAGACCGAGCTCTGCTCTGCAGGCAGGCCTGAGAGAGCGGCCAGAGCCTGGAAGAAGGAGAAGGAAGGAAGAAGAGCGGAGGAGGCTCCAGGAACAAGCAACGAAGGGACCCCAGGGGTGCGGACCGGCGAGTCACCACCGCACGCCCGAATCTACCTGCGTAGGGGGGTCAGGCCAAAGGGGGAGACCGGTCCCCGAAACTAGTGGAGGCGAGGAACTACCCTCAGCTAGAAACCGGAGGCTGTGACATTTTATGTGGCGCAGCCCCTTGCTACACCCGCTAGGAAGGCACCACATAGGGTCAGGGAAACGGCACCAACGTTTACCGGAGAAGGCCCGAGGCAGCCGGACAGAAGCGAGGTCACTGGCGGGGTATGACAGGCCAGAGAAAGGACACACAAAGGGGGTCCTGTGAAACGCTCCAAAGTTATCTGGGAGTAGGCCGAGCCCCTCACCTGGTGAGCACAGTGCGACGTGGGACGTTATGACCAGCTGGAGTAACGTGGATAAAGAACTGTGAGTAAATACCCTGGACTGCATTACAGGACTCTGTGTCGTTACTGCTGCTCCCGCGCACCATCACCCCCAACATCTCCTCTCGCTGCCCTGAGGCTATACTCCTCCCGTGGGGAGTTGTATTACCCTCTGCTGCACCCACAACACCAGCCTCAGCGGTCTGCCCTGCAGCGGTGGTTCACTGTGACCGCAATCCACGGGTGGCGTAGTCAGACATTTAATCACAAAACCCTATAAATAGACTGCCATTTGGGTTGACGACCCTGAGCCACGGGACCGGGTCCCCGCCACCCAAGGACTACAACCCCCAGCATCCACAACGGGTCCGGTTCCGGGTATCCCCACACACACGCGGCCCAGGGGGCGCGTCAAATACAGCATAAGGCTGAGACGCTAGAAGAGCATCGTCCCTCACCAATGCACTTCTAGACACAATTTCTTGGAGCAGTGCTTAGGAGTCATAAAGGGATTGACTGGTTTATAATTATCATATTAATCAATCATATTAACAGTTTAGGAGGTTGAAAGTTTCTGACAAGTTCCCTATAAGATTCCTATAGAATGAGAACATACATGAAAGCTCACTGTAACCATAGAACACCAAAAACTCAAATGTGTTGGAGTTGAACCTCCTATTCAGCATCCGGTGCCACGAGTTTGAAACTTTGGATAGAAAACCAATCGTGTTAGATGTAAATCATGTAAAGCAGTTTTAAGAAGTACAAGTTTCTGGCTGATTATTATTATTATTATTATTATTATTAATAATAATAATATAAGATTGGATTTCTATTGTCTTCCGTGCTTGTTATGACTTACAAACAGAGAATGCTCCTTGTAAAGTGTCACTGATATATCACAAATTGTATATGTACTACAAATTACTCTACAGTGTTCATAAGTCAGTTAGTAAGAAGCAGAGGAAAAATACATGACTCCAGGATTAGACTACAGGTTTTGTATGTAATTGGCAACCATGGAGCACTAGCAGCAATAACCTAGTATTAGGTTATTATTGACCATACACCTCTCTTGGCTGCGCAGTACTCTGCACACCTCTCTCAGTGTACCCTGTCATTATAGAACCCTGCTCTTCAAACCCCCCACCACCGCAGCTACACTTCCTTGAAGAGTCCTTAGGACCGAGAATGAAACATGTTGGGTGGGACACAGGGGTGTCTTGGGTGTGTCAGATGTGACAAACAGTCGCCCTGCAGTTGGTTGCAGAAGATCTCTTTGTTTGGCATTACAGACACCTTCTTAGATTTGTCTCACTCTAGGACCCAGCGGCTACCTCCCGCCTGCTAATTGACACCCAGGCCTGGGTGTTTAAATACTCTCTGTTTGCTACAGGGAGGTGCCGGTGATATTCACATGTTTGATTTGTGGTGAATAAATTTGCATGAATCTCAATACTGGAAAGCTTTTATCTGCTCAGAAAATACATGTGAGGGAGAGAAGAATGAGAGTGAATCCCGCTGACCATAAGAGCTTACACTTTACATGCGAGAGAGAACCCTGCTGACCATAAGAGCCTATACTTTACAGAAGAGAGACACTTACCTAATGACTCTGGAGATGGAAAACCATTCTGACGTACAAACTGTGCCTCACTGGGAACTGCTGATCTGTAATGGCCCAGGTACTGACCCCCACTTTATAAGGCATGATAATCCAAAAGGTGTCATAGCTGCAGGGCATTATTGGGAAACCCGCGTGGCAACGCAAAATGACATTTTGCTTGCTCTCTGATGCTTCAAGAGTGTGGGAAATGGTGCAATTCAAGTTTTGTTTGTCGACTGTAAATCAAATTTCAAAATGTTTGAATTCACGGGAAAATGTTAATTTCAGGAAATCCTACTCAAACTCGATCTTCCATGGATCAATCCATTTATCTCTACCTAGTGTACATAGATATAATGCATGCACAGACCACTAGAACTCTATTCATCCATACGCTGTAAGAATTATTTCTGCAGGCTTTGTAGAGTACTATGTTTTGAGGTTGTGTACAATATTTATCTGGTTCTGCACAGCACTATTTACCTGGATGTTGTCTGTCACAATGTATCTGATGTGGTAAACCGGCTTGCTCGGCTGTACACGGAGGTAGACACGGACACTGTCTCTTTAGGTTTTCGGGTTGGTTTATTAAAACACCATAAGCAAACCTAAAGTTCATAAAGTAAAAACAGCCCATTCGGCATAACGGCAAAACAAAATACAAAGATGCAGCACAGTCCGTATATCGGCCGGGGTCCGGTCACTCATGGTTAACCACACACGGTTCAGCACAATACATTCCAGCCCCTCTCTGGAGCAAGTCTCTCCAGATACTGAACCCCACCTGAGTCCCAAGACTGGCTATTTATTATTATTATTATTTATTTATTTATTTATATAGCGCCATTGATTCCATGGTGCTGTACATAAGAAGGAGTTACATACCAAGTAAAAATATCACTTACAGTAAACAAACTAACAAACATAGACTGTTGCGGAGGGAAGAGGACCCTGCCCTTGCGGGCTTACATTCTACAGGAGTGGGGAGGAGACAGTAGGTTGGGGGTTGCAGCAGCTCCGGTGTTGTTGAGGAGGCAGCAGGGTCATTGCAGGCTGTAGGCTTTCTTGAAGAGATGGGTTTTCAGGTTCCGTCTGAAGGATCCGGATGTGGTGGATAATCGGACGTGTTGAGGCACAGAATTCCAGAGGATGGGGGATATTCGGGAGAAATCATGGAGGCGATTGGGTGAGGAACGGATAACTGTGGAGGAGAGAAGGAGGTCTTGGGAGGACTGGAGGTTACGTGAGGGAATATATCGGGAGATTAGTTCAGAGATGTATGGAGGAGAGAAGTTATGGATGGCTTTGTAGGTCAGTGTTAGTAGTTTGAACTGGATACGCTGGGGGAATGGGAGCCAGTGAAGGGATTTGCAAAGGGGCTTAGCAGAGGAGTAGCGAGGTGAGAGATGAACGAGTCGTGCAGCAGAGTTGAGGATGGACTGGAGGGGTGCGAGAGTGTTAGCAGGTAGGCCACAGAGGAGGATGTTGCAATAGTCGAGGCGGGAGATGATGAGGGCATGCACAAGCAGTTTAGTAGAGTTAGGGTTGAGGAAAGGACGGATTCTGGAGATATTTTTGAGCTGGAGGCGACAGGAGGTGGCAAGAGCTTGGATGTGGGGTTTGAAAGACAGGGCAGAGTCAAGGGTTACTCCGAGGCAGCGGATTGTCGGTACAGCGGAAAGAGTGATGTCATTTATTGTGATAGAATGATCAGGTGTGAAGGATATGCGAGATGGTGGAAAGATAATGAGTTCAGTTTTGTCCACATTGAGCTTGAGGTAGCGGGAGGAGAAGAAGGAGGATATGGCTGATAGACATGCTGGGATTCTGGACAGCAGAGAGGTGACGTCTGGGCCAGAGAGGTAGATCTGGGTGTCATCAGCGTACAGATGGTACTGGAAGCCATAGGATTTTATGAGCTGTCCCAGGCCAAGGGTATAGATTGAGAAGAGTAGGGGTCCTAGGACAGAGCCTTGAGGGACTCCAATAGAGAGGGGGCGGGGTGTGGAGGTAGCGTGGGAGTGGGAGACGCTAAATGTGCGGTTAGAAAGGTATGAGGAGATCCAGGATAGGGCAAGGTCTTTGACGCCAAAGGAAGAGAGGATCTGTAGTAGGAGACAGTGGTCAACTGTATCGAAAGCAGAGGACAGGTCAAGAAGAAGGAGTACAGAGAATTGTCTGTTAGCTTTGGCTGTGAGCGGGTCATTGGTGATTTTGGTAAGGGCAGTTTCGGTGGAATGGTGGGGGCGGAAGCCAGATTGTCGGTTGTCGAAGAGAGAGTTAGATGAAAAGTGGGAGGAAAGTTCAGCGTGAACGTGTTGCTCAAGGAGTTTGGAGGCAAATGGGAGCAGCGATATGGGGCGATAGCTGGACAGGGCGGATGGATCGAGGGATGGCTTTTTGAGGATCGGCGTGATTGTGGCATGTTTGAAGGCAGCAGGGAAGGTACCAGAGGATAGTGATAGGTTGAAGAGATGGGTTAGGGATGGGACCAGTGTGGGGGTGAGGTTGGGGAGGAGGTGGGATGGGATGGGGTCGAGTGCACATGTGGTGAGGTGCGATTTGGAGAGGAGACGAGTAAGGTTTCTTTCCGTGATGCTGGGAAGGGAGGTTATGAGGTTAAGGAAATGGTGTGGAAAACAAAGGGGTTGTGGTGGTCGGACAGTAAAGACTTGCCGTGTTTGGTCAATCTTGTTTTTGAAGTGTGTGGCAAACTCCTCGGCAGAGATGAGGGAGGTCGGAGGGGGCAGTGGAGGGCGGAGGAGAAATTTAAAAGTGTTGAATAGCTGTTTGGGGTTGTAGGATAGGGAGGATATGAGAGTTGTGAAGTAGGCCTGTTTAGCAGAGGTGAGTGCTGATTTGAATGCGAGCGTTGCTTGTTTGAATGCAGTGAAGTCTTCTTGAGTATGAGTTTTCTTCCAACGCCGCTCCGCAACCCTGGACGCTTGTCGAAGCTGTTTAGTGAGGTTGTTGTGCCAGGGTTGCCTGTTGGCTCGTCGCGCTCTGCCATGCATAAGAGGGGCGACCGAGTCAATAGCTGATGCGAGAGTGGCATTGTAGAAAGCAGTGGCGCTGTCTGTGTCATGGAGTGAGGATATGGATGTCAGTGGTAGAACAGAGTCAGAGAGTGTGTGAGTGTCTAGATGTGCAAGGTTTCTGCGGGGGTGTGCTAGCTGCAGGACATGGGTGACAGGTGAGGAGGACAGGGATGAGAAGGTGAGTAGATGGTGGTCAGATAGGGGTAGGGGGGAGGTTTTGAGGTTAGATAGGGAGCAGAGTCGGGTGAAGATGAGGTCTAGTGTGTGTCCGTCTGTTTGGGTGGCTGAGGAGGACCACTGAGTAAGTCCAAAGGATGAAGTAAGCGACAGGAGTTTTGATGCTGCTGACTGGCGAGTGTCAGTGGGGATGTTGAAATCGCCCATGATGATTGTGGGAATGTCAGCAGAGAGAAAGTAAAGAAGCCAGGTGGAGAATTGGTCGATAAAGGCAGTGATCGGGCCCGGGGGTCGGTATATGACAGCCACTTGGAGGTTGGAGGGAGAGTAAATGTGGACAGAGTGGACTTCAAAAGAAGGGAGAATAAGGGAGGGAAGAGGAGGCGTAGGGCTAATGGTGCAATTGTTAGAGAGGAGAAGACCCACTCCTCCACCATGTCTGTTTCCAGGGCGAGGAGTGTGGGTGAAGTGGAGGCCACCGTAACATAGTGCAGCAGGGGAGGCAGCGTCAGAGGGTGATAGCCATGTCTCAGTGATGGCCAGGAAGGAGAGATGAAGAGAGGTAAAGAGGTCGTGGACAAAATGGAGCTTGTTGCAGACAGAGCGTGCATTCCACAGTGCTCCAGAGAGAGGGAGCAGCGGGGTGGGCGTCAGGGGGACCGGTTTTGCATAGGAGGGGTTGTGGTAGTTTGCAGTTGGTTTGGTGCGACAGGTGGGGGAGTTGGTGGAGGGTGCAAGCTGTGGGGGTCCAGGATTAGGAGATATGTCGCCAGCAGTGAGGAGAAGCAGAGAGAGGGAGAGCAGGTGGGAGAAAGAGAGTGTTCGGCTTGTTTTATGTTTTGGGAGGATTGATCTGAGGTTGAGGAGCAGGTCTGTAGATGAAGTTAGGTGGGGAGGAAGGAGGGAAGGAGAGATGATGATTTGGTTAGAGGGTGCTGGGGTGTGGGGATAGCAAAGGAGAGTGAGGATTAGGGGGGCAAAAACAGTAAAAGCATATGTAAGCATGATGAAAGTGTATGGGAGAATGAGAAAGAGAATCTAAGTACAAGTAGTAAATAGTTCTTTGTACCTTCTGGTCAATTCTGGCCCATTTCTGGCATATTTCATTTCTAGCCCCTTAAAAAGCAACCCTTTGAAAGCCAGACCGTCTGTACCATACCGTCCGTATTTAAAGCCCAGACCACACCTTGGGGAGGAGATATGGTGAATGGCCTCCAGCCCGCACTATGGCCATTCATCTATAAAACATGCCCTTTTAAAGATGGCTGATTAACCCTCTCTGCACCTACTATGCAGGAGAAAACTTCCACATCACTGAAGGTAATAGCCTCAGTGAAACATATCTCCCCTCCAGCACTTTGCCAGTGACTTTGTCACACTGGGCACCAATAATTAAAGGGAATGCATCATCATAATATGATATACAGTTTACACATGATATTTATGTGAAATGTGCATTATTTTATAATGTGTATCTTAATTTTCCACCTCTCTTTCTGTATTAACAAAAACTGAGGAATCTTTCAATTTTCACACTTGCCAAGCCACTCATCTGTCCTGATCTTTCTTTTCAGCAGCCTCATAGACACAAGCAGCAATAGAAAGACTGACCCTATTGATTTGTATACAAGTATTTTTGTGATCTGAGCAAAAGTCATTTTACAGGAGGTGAGCTGTGACCATCACCTACTGTGAATAGTGCATTGTGGGTTATCTATACTTTATAGAAAACCTACCTTTCCTTATAACCCTGTTTGCAATGACAATGAGACTACTGAAAAGTCTCATTGTCAGGATGTAGGAAGTATAAGTCTAGTATTAGGCTAGCTTGAAAGCTGCAAGATTTCTGCACTTTTTTTGAATTTAGATAGTGATATATGTATATATATATATATATATATATATATATATATATATATATATATATATATTGTAATGCAGCAGCTTGCTAGCATTACTGTAAATGGTCCAGGATGTGTTTTACCTGACCATGTACCTTCCCCTTTAACTGACTGGTCACATGACTGTGACATCACACAGGTCCTGTATGCACAGTAAAGGTCTGTACACATGACTGGGACAGCACACAGGACCTATACACACAGCTGACTGATCACATGACTGTGACATCAGCAAGGTCCTGTCAGTATGTGGGTGTCTGTGCACAGGATATATAAACCCTGGTGATTTGAGACTGGTGTGTTCGGTGTGAGGCGTGAGGCCTGTGCTCCGTGTGTGTGGGACACCGTTTGTGAGAGGCCTAGTGAGGCCGAGTGAAGCCTGGCAGCCTGGCAGCCTGAAAGGCAAAGACTGGATCCTGTGCGGATGCTAGTGGCCTTGGAAGGCAGCGGCTTTGGAGTGAAGCCTGGTACCTGAAAGGTCGAGCCTGGATCCTGTGTGGATGCTAGTGGCCTTGGAAGGCAGAGGCTTGAGGAAGAGTCCTGAAAGGCAGAGCCTGGATCCTGTGTGGATGTCAGTGGCCTTTGAGGGAACGACGGCTGAAGACCCCCACCTGGGAAGCCACAAAGCCACAGTGGTGGCGGATTAAATGGACTGCAGCAACTAAACCCGGCAAAGGTAATACACTTTGTTACATGGACTGTGTTATGGTCATTGATAATTTATTACCTTGCCGTAGGCTGTAACCTGGAGCAAGTGGGCCTGTGTGCCACTTGGCTCATGAATATTGTAGATATGTGTGTCGGCGTGCCACGGAGTTGGACCCGGTGAACTGTGGCTTATGAAGTAATAAACTACAGCTTTGTGAGAAAAAACGTAAAGACATTGCACGTGTGCATTGATTGACGCAGCGAAGCGAGTAACCCCCATTATGATGACTAGCGCTGCCTTACAATATATATATATATATATATATATATATATATATATATATATATGTGGCACCCCAGGGGTCTGGTTTCCACAGTAACGGCAATGTTATGTCTGAGAGCAGGTGGGAGGTCTCTTGGTCAGGGATCCTGTGCATGCCACACCTCCTGCCCAGTCCTGGGAGGGGAAGAACTTCCCCTATATAAACCTAGGGCTGAGGCAGGGTTAGTGAGTAGAGAAGAAGTAGAGACAGAGAAGAGAAGCAGCATAGGAAGAAACAACAGGAGCTCAGTGGGAGCAGTACTACAAGGAGTCAGGGGCTGGCAGCTGCAGAGCTCGCCCTGACTGAGAAGTTATCACCGGACCCGGAGTCCGAGGCTGTGGGGACTAATCCTTACCCAGCAGCAGAAACCGACCGGCAGGGGATTTCAGGTCCTCTGGCCAAGAAACCCGAAGGCACGGTCACACGCGTGGGACCAGCACCGCCGTCGTGGAGCGGAAGCTACTAGAAGGCCCCGAGTCACCGGCCATACGGGTGAGCACCACACGGTACACTCAGGGACGTGGGCTACTTATACCCGCCTCTAGCAAGGTAGCCAGAAGAGTACAGTTAGTTTGGGAGGCCTACAACTCCGCCTGGCCAGGGGAGATCCCATCTGCTCAAGGACTGACCAGGCCCCAATCGCTAGCCAGTACTCCGGGAGGGTCCATCTTTGTCACCAGTAAAGACCCTGAACTACACCGTACCGTCTCCGAGTGGTTCCTGCTACCCCCATCATCCACGTCGGCTGCCCTGAGGCCATACCCCTCCCGTTGGGGGTGATACTATCACGCTGCACAATCCTACCACCGGCCTCAGCGGTCTGCCCTGCAGTGGCAGCTCCTTCGCTGCATTCAACGGGTGGCGTAGTCGTACAACATCTACCACTAATACAGCGCCACTTAGTCTGACTCCCTGGGCACGGACCGGGTCACCGCCACGAGACTACAACCCTCAACAGATCCGGCTCCGGGTAAGCTCCCGCGTGCGCAACGCTGCGCGACACCGGCCCAGGGGTGCGTCATATATATATATATATATATATATATATATATATATACATATATATTGTGACAAAGTCACTGGGAAAGTACTGGAGGGGAGATATGTATATCACTGAGGTTGTTAGCTTCAGTGATATGAACCTAGGAAAACACTCCAGTACACTAGTGCTGGGAGGAGTTAATCGGCCTTGTTTAGGGCTAGGTTTAGGGCTAGGTTGAGTGAACATCTGTAGAGTGGGTGGGAGGCTGTTCACCATATCTACACCCCAGAGTGGAGTCCAGAGGATAAATACATAGCCTTCCGGCTGCACAGTTGTGTTTAAGGATAAGGAAAGTTGAAAAAAATTTTATGTTTGTTTCCTGAAAGTGCGGATCCCCACAGCAACACAGACTGTGTCATTTGGTTTTGTTTTGTTTTCCCGTTGGGCCAGAAAATCCGTGTTGATGTTGGTAACCTGCCCTGGTTTATGCTGTACCTCAATAAACCAGTGGAAAATTTAAAGAGACAGTGTTCCTGTGTCTACCTCTATGAGCAGCCGAGTGAGCTGATCTACCACAATGTGTGTGTATATACAGTACAGACCAAAAGTTTGGACACACCTTCTCATTTAAAGATTTTTCTGTATTTTCATGACTATGAAAATTGTACATTCACACTGAAGGCATCAAAACTATGAATTAACACATGTGGAATTATATACTTAACAAAAAAGTGTGAAACCACTGAAAATATGTCTTATATTCTAGGTTCTTCAAAGTAGCCACCTTTTGCTTTGATGACTGCTTTGCACACTCTTGGCATTCTCTTGATGAACTTCAAGAGGTAGTCACCGGAAATGGTTTTCACTTCACAGGTGTGCCCTGTCAGGTTTAATAAGTGGGATTTCTTGCCTTATAAATGGGGTTGGGACCATCAGTTGTGTTGTGCAGATGTCTGGTGGATACACAGCTGATAGTCCTACTTAATAGACTGTTAGAATTTGTATTATGGCAAGAAAAAAGCAGCTAAGTAAAGAAAAACGAGTGGCCATCATTACTTTAAGAAATGAAGGTCAGTCAGTCCGAAAAATTGGGCAAACCATTTCCGGTGACTACCTCTTGAAGCTCATCAAGAGAATGCCAAGAGTGTGCGAAGCAGTCATCAAAGCAAAAGGTGGCTACTTTGAAGAACCTAGAATATAAGACATATTTTCAGTTGTTTCACACTTTATTTGTTAAGTATATAATTCCACATGTGCTAATTCATAGCTTTGATGCCTTCAGTGTGAATGTACAATAAATATATATATATATATATATATATATATATATATATATATACAGAGGAGACCAAAAGTTTTGCATTTTTTTTAAAGCGTGATTACTTCTGTCTGGTTGTTGTGATGCCATTTTCCTGGTAATGAATTGAAAGTGCATGAAGTTGTCGTCATGCAAGACCTTTTAACCAAAATACTTTTGAATATAGGTATGGTCATTTAATTAAAGAAAACTGACTGCCAAAAGTTTTGCATATACTATTTATTGATCACAACATAGAGAGTAATTCATTGTTTACAATGCCATAACTTAGTATTTTGTAGCATAACCTCTTGCTTTAATTACTGCACCACACCGACGGGGCATTGAAGCAACTAGGGTATTCAAGACATCTTGAGGGATCTTGCTCCACTCCATTTGAAAATCTGCAAATAATTCACCTTTATTGCTATGGGTACGGGCCCAACTCGTTGCCCTTACTCATCCCAAAGTTGCTTTATAGGGTGTAAATCAGGTGATTCGCTTGGCCATTGCAACAGGCGAACACTTTTCTTTGCTAACCAATTTTTGACTAAATTGGATGTGTGCTTAGGATCATTGTCTTGCTGGAATTTCTATCCCCTGCCTATTTTGGTATTACCATGTGGCAGCAATTCATTCTCCAGTATATCCTTGTACATGGTAGAATTCATGTTTCCATCAATTCTATGCAGAGGGCCAATGGCAGATGAAGAAAAGCAGCCCCAAAACATGACATTGCCACCACCATGTTTCACTGTAGGTTTTTGGTACCTTACATCATTACGTTTTCCAATTGGGCGGTATATATAGTGCGTGCCATCACTACCAAATAGATTGAACTTAGATTCATCCGACCACAACACCTTACACCAATCTGTCTCTTTCCATTGGCTGTGTTCTTTGGCAAACTCAAGTTGGACCTTCCGGTTCTTTGCAGAGATGAATGGCTTCTTGACTAGAAATCGTGCATTCAACCCTACTGCTCTTAGCCATAGCACCACAGTTTGGCGACTCACTATAACCCCATATGGCCATAGTGAGCCATGTCCAGGATGGCAGGCTGAATGGTCACGTCAAGCTACTATGAAGCCTGCCATCTAGATGTAGCAGAGCACGACCCGTCGAGGGACACGTGGATTATAATCTTCACATCGGAAAGGTAAGAATGAGGTTGGTTTATTATTTTATTTTTTTTACAGGTGACATTGAATTCAGAGGAATAGGCGTAATGGTAAGTATGGTTTAAGTTAGAATATTAAAAGAGTCTGTGTGTTTATTTCAGATAAAATATTTTATTCTGGGTGTGGGTGTTTTTATTTCACATTTCACTTTCATTATGAGGTTAGTAATGGGGGCGTCTTATAGACTTCTCTCCATTACTAACCTGGGCTTGATGTCAGCTGGCATTATAAGCTGACATCAACCCCACCCCTATAACCCCAGTTGTCCCCACCACAGGGTAGTGGGCAGAACAAAGCAAAGTGCCAGAATTAGTGCATCCTAAGGATGCACCATTTCTGGGATGGCTGAGGGCTGGTGTTTCTAGCCTGGGAGGGGGGCAATATTCATGGCCCCTTCCTAGGCTAACAATATCAGCACCCAAAAAAAAATAGGGGGATCCCACATAAATTTTTTGGGGGGTCCGCCATTTTAATAGCCAGTAAAGTTTAAGTATTCAGCTGGGGGCTGATATCAGTAGCTTGGGAAGCTCCATGGGTATTACCTCCTTCCCAGTCTACAAACATCTGCCCCAGCTGTCTGCTTAACCTCTGCTAGAGAATAAAATTATGGGGGACCGCACGCCATTTTTTTTGTTAAATTCTTTCATTTAACAGTAAGTGACAAGTACAGTAACCAAGTCAGTCACTATACTAATCATATATGTCACTAACATCTTTATTAGTGTTGAGCGAATTCGTTCGGTATTTCAAATTCGGGTTCGTGTTCGGAGTTCCAGCTTGTTCGCGCAAAGAAATCGGCTCCGCCCAAGAACATCCCTGATTTGTGACGCTGTCACGCAGATAACATCTGCTCTTATGGATTAAATATTTACCTATACGATGTTAACAATGGGTGACATAAAAGAGCGAGTTTTCTCTCTTAGGGGGTGTGCCCACTATGCGTTTTTTAAGCGTTTCCGCAGCGGCAATTCCGCTGCAGAAATGCTTAAAAAACGCTTGGTAGAAGGCCTGCCATGTTCCCCAATGATAATCCGCATGTGCTGTGCATATGTTGCGGAAATTTCCGCTGCGGGTTATCATTGTGGAAAAATCCGCAGCACTACCAATTATTTTGCGGAAGCGCTGCGTTTTCGCCGCCATTGACTTGCATTTGAATGCTTGGATTCCGCATCACTGCATCTGTACATGCGGAATCCAAATGTTTCAATGTGTGGATGGTACCCGGGTGTGGAGGAGAGGAGACTCTCCTCCAGACCCGGGTACCACAGAACCTGTAAAAAAAAGAATAAAATAAAAAATAAATATTATACTTACCTTCTGATGGCCCCCAGTCTCCTTGTCTTCGCTTGCCGGCAGATCGCGGTGGACTGAAGGACCTGCACTGACGTCATTTAGTCATATGACGGCAGGTCCTTCAGTGTAGTGTACCGCGAGCTGCCGGCAAGCCGAGACACATCGGATAAAGACTCCGGGGGCCATCGGAAGGTAAGTATAGATTTATTTTTTTATTTTTTAACATTCTTTACGGTCACACTGTATAAATCCATGCCGTTTGCATGGATTTATATATTGTGACCAAGTTGTCAAGCACTTTCCAAGTGATGCTAAAATCGCTTGGAAAGCGCTTGTCAACCCGCATGCGGAAATGCATGTGAAGAAGCTTCACATCCGCATGTCCCTGGCAGGAAAAACTCATGTACAATCCGCATGTACAATCCGCATGAACAATCCGCATGCGTTTTTTTCTGCCAGGGAGATGCAGAAACGCTCAGGAAAAAATCAGGATCATTTCTGCATCGTGGGCACATAGCCTTATAGAGGAGAGCTAATCTGCTGGTCTGGATATCATAGCCAGACATCGGCTGGTGGTAAAAACTACTTCTCCTCAAGACTGCATATGATCTGTAAAGGATTCCTCTTGCACAATTAATTTTCAAATCAAGAGCGTAATTTTAATAAATATAGTACTACCCTGTAGTCACTATTGAGAGATAAATATCTACTGAACTTTAGTCACCTACTTCTGCTCCTTTCTACATTTTAGCTGTATTTATATTATACTTGTATAACTTATATCTGATATTTTTTTTTAAGCCAAATTGCATTACATGACATGGGTATGTGGCACCCCAGGGGTCTGGTTTTCCACAGTAATGTAATGTTATGTCTGAGAGCAGGTGGGAGGTCCTTTGGTCAGGGATCCTGTGCATGCCACACCTCCTGCCCAGTCTTGGGAGGGGAAGAACTTCCCCTGTATAAACCCGGGGCTGAGGCAGGGTGAGTCAGACAAGGAGAGTGGAGACAAGAAGCAGCATAGGAAACAGCAGAGTTCCAAGGAGTCAGGGGCTGGCAGCTGCAGCGCTCGCCCTGACTAAGAAGATTCTTTACCGGACCCGGAGTCCGAGGCTGTGGGGACTAACTTCTACCCAGCAGCAGAATCCGTCAGGCAGGGGATTTCAGGTCCTCTGGCCCAGAAGCCCGAAGGCACGGTCACACGCGTGGGACCAGCACCGCCATCGTGGAGCGGAAGCCATTAGAAGGCCCCGAGTCACCGGCCATACGGGTGAGCACCACACGGTACACTCAGGGACGTGGGCTACTTACATCAGCTTCTAGCAAGGTAGCCAGAAGAGTACAGTCAGTTTGTGAGGCCTATAACTACGCCTGGCCAGGGGAGATCCCATCTGCTCAAAGACTGACCAGGCCCCGTTTGCTAGCAAGTACTCCGGGAGGGTCTATCGTTGTTACCAGTAAAGACCCTGAACTACACCGTACCGTCTCTGAGTGGTTCCTGCTACCCCCATCATCCACGTCGGCTGCCCTGAGGCCATACCCCTCCCGTTGGGGGTTATACTATCACGCTGCACAATCCTACCACCGGCCTCAGCGGTCTGCCCTGCAGCAGCAGCTCCCTGGCTGCACTCAACGGGTGGCGTAGTCATCAACTATTTACTACTAATAGACTGCCGTCTAGTTTGACTCCCTGGGCACGGACCGGGTCACCGCCACGAGACTACAACCCTCTACTGATCCGGCTCCGGGTAGGCTCCCGCATGCGCAACGCAGCGCGACACAGGCCCAGGGGCGCGTCAGGTAGAGTGTCTGACCCCATCATTTGGTAGTGTTACACACCTGTCTCCGATCCGTGCTTTGCTGCCCTCTCCCCAGTCTGCTAGACTTTCTTGTGCTGCACGTTGGGCTTGCAATGTGTTTATTTCATAGACCTATAAGGCCTCTCAAGACACAAACCTGTGTCTTGGTATACTTCCTAGTATTATTATTATTATTATTATTATTATTTATTATAATGCCATTTATTCCATTGCGCTTTACATGTGAAAAGGGGTATACATAGCAAAAACATTTACATAATCTTGAACACAATGTGACAGCGACTGGTACAGGAGGAGCGAGGACCCTGCCCGCGAGGGCTCACAATCTACAAGTATGACTTTTAGTTTGTCTGTCCACAGTTCCATGGATAGATTCTCCTGGATGTCTCCTATATGCCTGTGGCTGCCATGGTGTTTAGGCTTTCTAGTTATGCTAGAGTCCTGTCTGCTCCCTGTACTCGGTTTTCTAGGACTTCTGCTGCGTGTCTGGCAGTTTCTATGACATCTAGCTGCCTTTGGCTTCCAAGGTATTTGGACTTTCTTGTTACTCCAGAGTTTTGTCTGGTATGTGTCTGCGGTCTCCATGATGCCTCCTGTCTGATTTGGCTTCAAGTCCTTGAGTCTAAAGTCTGCCTCCGGTCTTCAGTAAAGCCTTGCTCACATCAGCGTTAAATTGGAGGAGTGCAATCTGACAAAAAAAATCGGATTGCACTTGTATCAATGTAATTCAATAGATCATTGCTGATCTGCGATTTTTTTCTCAGGTGGAATCTGTATGAGAAAAAAATTGCAGGATGCTGCGAGTTTCCACATATATCGGAAAAAAACAGACGGCACACAGATTATGCGTATGCCGTCCATTTTTTTTCTCGCACACATCTCAAAGGAACCAAGAAATTTCATCAGCCAAGTACAGCAAATTCACAGCCAGAACCCTGAAATAGATAGACAGACAGACAGATAGATAGATAGATAGATAGATAGATAGATAGATAGATAGATAGATAGATAGATGTAGATATTTAATGTCACAAGCCCCCTACATATTATTAAGCTTGCACCCTTTAGTCCCTTTCGTGTGCCACTAAAGGGTGTTTAGCCTTATTTAATATAATAAATAAATAATATTATGACCAATATAGTTTGTAACTTATTAAGTTATCAGCATGTTTTGTAGTGTGGGAGGAAACCAAAGTACACAGAAGAAACCCACAATGCAATTCAGATGTTTTATTAAGGCCTAATTCAGACATATGCTGTCCAATTTTTACACAGAAATAATATAAAGCTATAGATAGATGGCAGAAAGATATCAGATAGAATAGATATTTAATGTCACAATCCCCTACATATTATAAACTTGCATCCTTTAGCGCCTTTCATGTGGCACTAAAGGGTGTTTAGCATTATATAACCTAATAAATAAATAATTTTTAAAAAAAATTGACGGTCCCCCCTATTTTTGATAACCAGCAAAGGTAAAGCAGACAGCTGTGGGCTTATATTATCAGGCTGGCAAGGTCCCTGGTTATTTGGCCCTTCCCAGCCTAAAAATACAAGCCCGCAGCTGCCTCAGAATTGGCGCTCATCAGTGCCCTCTATGGGACTCAGTGGCTGTGATGAATGGTGTAGTTACTGATGTCACTGCTGTCCAGTGCCACCGGGTCTCGTGCAGCGGCGCGGGAGCCAGGAAAACCTGATTAGCGATGACGTCAGTATTCGGCGCCTGTGAATAGCAGTAACTTAACTTACTATTATTCACCATCACTGGGGCCAGATTAGAGGATTCCACTACTAACCACAGGGGTTGAAGCAGCTGTGGTTTTTGACAAATTACAGCTGTCATCAACTCCAACTACCATTACCCTGATTGCCAAAGCTCCAGGGCAATCGGGAAAAGCCAGGTAATGTGCCAGACTTGACGCATCTCATGTGATGTGCCAATTCTGGCACGGCTGAGAGCTTGCATTTTTAGGCTTGGAAGGGCCCAATAACCATGGACCTTTCTAGCCCGATAATATAAACCCACAGCTTTCTGCTTTACATTTGCTGGTTATCAAACATGGGGGGACCCCACATAGTTTTTTTTTTTTATTATTTATTTAATAGGTTAAATAATGCTAAACACTCTTTAATGCCAAATGAAAGGTACTAAAAGTTGCAAGCTTAAAAATATGTAGGGGCTTGTGTCATTAAATATCTACATTACATCTATCTATCTAACTATAGTTTATTATATGAAGGAATCTTGTGAAATTATCTACATATATCTATCTACCTATCTATTTATCTATCTATCTATATCTGTATATAAGATTGCCTTATTAGTTAGAAAACTAGTTTTAATTTACATAAAGAATTATAGTATGTAAAAGATTATGGTAAAATTGCATACTGTGGTAGATCAGCTCATTCGGCTGCACAAAGACGTAGACACAGGAACACTGTTACTTTAAATTCTCCACTGGTTTAATAAAGGTACTGCATAAACCAGTGCAGAGTTAGCAAAATCAACACAACACAAAAAAAAACCCATAACATATGGCACCGACCGTGTTGCTGAAGGGATCCGCCCGCTCAGGAAGAAACATATGAAGGTTCAGCTTTCCTTTCCAACTCTGGAGCTCTCATCTACAAGCACACCCAACCCTGAATGAGCCAGAAGGTTGTGTATTTACCTTCTGGACTCCACCCTGGGGTGGAGATATGGTGAACAGCCTCCCACCCACTCTTCTGCTGTTCACTAAACCTAGTCCTTAACATGGCCAATTAACCACTCTCAGCACTTAGTGTGCTGGAGCATTTTCCTAGGTTCATATCACTGAAGCTAATAACCACAGGTACACATATCTCCCCTCCAGTACTTTACCAGTGACTTTGTCACAATAAGGATTGCATACGCATTTCCCACGGATGACATACAGAAGATAGGTGAGAAAAATAGCATTGTACTAGCATGACACTCACATGACACTCATCCTACTTTTCTGGATCAACATCGGAGAGATTTTTTTTACGCAGATGTGAGCTAGGCCTAACTCTGAAATCTGCATGCGGTCTTCAGTAACTCTGAAATCTGCGTGTAAAGTCTTGACGGTTCAGAGTGTTGTTTTTGGACCTTATATTAAAAATATAGGTTAAGAGTAGTGTTGAGCATTCCGATACTGTAATATCGGGTATCGGCCGATATTCGCGGTATCGGAATTCCGATACTTAATTCCGATACTTTTACAATATCGGATACCGGAATCGGAAGTTCCCATAATGCCTGCGCTCTGCAGTGTCTGTGAAGGATGACAAGTTGGATGGCAGCGCGATCCAGCCTGTCATCAGAATGCCATCCCAGCGGGGGAGAATTCTCCTGATTGTTTAAAAGCCGGCGGGCGGTATAAAGCCGCCGGCTTTTAAACAATCACACAGCCCCATACTGCTTCCCCGCAGCCTCCCACCCCGATCCTCCGCTCCCCTCGCCACCTCCCATCCCGATCGTAAGTTAGGACCGGGCGGGGAGCGCAGCTCCAAGGAGCGGGGAGTGAAGGACCCGGGCGGGGAAGCCGGCAGTGAAAAGACTTCACCGCCGGCTTTCCCGTTCTGTGCTGCGCTTTCCCGCCGGTTATTTCAAATGAACAGCTGAGGTATCAGGTGATGCCGATCAGCTGTTCATTTGAAGTCGCCGCGTTGCCCTCAGAGGGTTCATGTGAGTTCATGCTTGACTGCATGAACTCACATGAACTTTCCCACGGCCGCACAGGTCAGCCTCACCTCCCAGACCCGTCATGATTAGTGTGTGTGCGGGGTGTGTGTGCGGGGTGTGTGCGTGATGTTTGTGCGCGGTGTCTGTGCGATGTGTGCGGGGTGTGTGTGCGGGGTGTGTGTGCGGGGTGTGTGTGCGCGGTGTGTGTGCGGGGTGTCTGTGCGGGGTGTCTGTGCGATGTATGCGGGTGTGTGCGTGCAGGCAGACATAGGCCGATGTGACACTACTACTCCCATCGGCCTATGTCTGTCCCCCGTCCACTCCTGCCAGCAGGATCAGCTCGATGGGAGCAGTAGTTCCCATCAGACTGATCCTGCTATTTAAATTGCCCTACTGTGTCCCCAATAAATGTTAAATACATGTCATTGGTGGCCAGTGGTTACCTAAAAGAAATTAGTTCATACATTACCTGTCCCCGCCGATCGCCACCTAAAATAAAGTAAAAAATAAAAAACTACACCTATACTCACCAAGACACCTAATTCCCCGAAGCCATCGATCTCCTGTAATAAAATATAAAATAATAAACCACAACCTTATCCTTACCCCTCCGTAGTAGTCCACGAGTGTCCCACGAAGATCTCCAGTTCAGAGCAGCCACATAGAATGTGACCGCTCTGAACCGCTGCCGCCGCTAGAATGACAGCATAAGCGGGTTCACCGGAGTTCAGGCAGCGCTGCTCCGGTTAGCTGCTTTACGGCCCTGCTGTATAGTGAGAAATTCCCACGGTACAGCAGTGCCGTAAAGGAGGTCTCCGGAGCTGCGCTGACTGAATGCACTCCGGTGACCTCAGTCAGTGGCTCCCGCTGCCGGGAGCGGACGTGTTCCCGGCAGTGTGAGCTTACAGCAGCCATGCACAGCTGTCACCATCTCCAGATGTGACAGCTGTGCATGGGAGATCAGCGCAGGAACGTGGACAGGTAACTATTATTTTTAGTAAACTAAGAATTAAATAAAATTGTGTGTTTTATTTCAAATAAATTATTTTTTTCTGGGTGTAGTGTGTGTTTTTTCTTTTTAACACTTTGTAGGTTAGTAATGGGGGTGTCTTATAGACGCCCATCATTACTAACCTGGGCTTCATGGCAGCTGGCGCTGACATGAACCCCACCACTATTACCCCCTGCCACCGCACCAGGGCAGCGTGGAAGAGCGAGGCTAAGTGCCAGAGTTGGCGCATCCTATGGATGCGCCATTTCTGGGGCGGCTGACGGCTGGTGTTTCTAGCCTGGGAGGGGGCCAATATTCATGGCACCCTTCCTGGGCTATTAATATCAGCCCCCAGCTGTCTGCCTAGCCTTTGCTAGCTATTAAAATAGGGGGGACCCCACGTCATTTTTTTTGGGGGGGTCCCCCATTTTAATAGCTAGCAAAGGCTAGGTATTCAGCTGGGGGCTGATATTAGTAGCCTGGGAAGCTCCGTGGGTTTTACCCCCTTCCCAGGCTTCAAACATCTGCCCCAGCCGTCTGCTTAACCTCCGCTAGAGACTAAAATTATGGGGGATCCCACGCCATTTTTTTTTTAAATAAATCCATTATTTTAACACTAAATGACATTTGAGGAGTTAATAAAGATGCAGTCCCTAAATTATTATTTATTTTTTAATTAATTTTTCCCAAAACTTTTGACGTGGGCTTCGCCATATTTTTGTATGCCAGCCAGGTACAGCATCCAGCTTCTATGAACGCGCCATTTTCCGGGGCGGCTGCGGACTGCAATTTTCAGCGGGGGGCAGAAAGCTTGGGCCTCCCTGCGCTGCAGATTCCATCCCCCAGCTGCCTAGTTGTACCTGGCTGGACACAAAAATAGGGAGAAGCTCCACGTTTTTTTTTTTTTCATTATTTCATGAAATTCATGGAATAATTAAGAAAAAAAGGGCTTCCCTATATTGTTGTGTCCAACCAGGTACAAATAGGCAGCTGGTGGTTGGGGGCAGCCCGTTCCTGCCTGCTGTACCTGGCTGGACCCAAATATAGTGCAAAGCCCCACGTCAATTTTTTTTTAATTATTTCAGGAAATTCATGAAATAATTAAAAAAAAATTATGTGGGGCTTCGCCCTATATTTGTGTCCAGTCAGGTACAGCAGGCAGGAACGGGCTGCCCCCAACCACAGCCAGACACTGAGGAGTGGAAGTATGCCTGCGCTTCTCAGTGTCTGCGGGATGACAGGCTGGATGGCAGCATTCTGCTGCGGTCCAGCCTGTCATCTCGATGTAGCAGAGCTGGAGCCGTCGTGGGAGCCATGGAAAGGTAAGGATGAGGTTGGTTTATTATTTTTCTTTTATTGCAGGAGATCGTTGGCTTCAGCTGGAATGGGCGTGATGGTAAGTATGGTTTAATTTAGAACAATAAAGAATTGTGTGTTTATTTCAATTAAAGGACTTTTTTCTGGGTGTTTGTGTTTTTTTTAAATACTTTACTAGAAATTCATGGTGGTCATGTCTAATATTGGCGTGACCCCATGAATTTCGGGCTTAGGGCCAGCTGATAATGCCAAGCTGGCCTTAACCCCTTTATTACCCAGTGAGCCACCGCACCAGGGCCCTGGATGAGTTGGGTACAGCGCCAGAAGATGGCGCTTCTATGAACGCGCCATTTTCCGGGGCGGCTGCGGACTGCAATTTGCAGCGGGTGGGGCCCAGAAAGCTTGGGCCTCCCTGCGCTGCAGATTCCAGCCCCCAGCTGCCTAGTTGTACCTGGCTGGACACAAAAATAGGGCGAAGCTCCACGTTTTTTTTTTTAAATTCATGAAATTCATGGAATAATTAAGAAAAAAAGGGCTTCCCTATATTGTTGTGTCCGGCTAGGTACAAATAGGCAGCTGGTGGTTGGGGGCAGCCCGTTCCTGCCTGCTGTACCTGACTGGACACAAATATAGGGCGAAGCCCCACATCAATTTTTTTTAATTATTTCATGAATTTCCTGAAATGATTTAAAAAAAATTGACGTGGGGCTTCGCCCTATTTTTGTGTCCAGCCAGGTACAACTAGGCAGCTGGGGGATGGAATCTGCAGCGCAGGGAGGCCCAAGCTTTCTGCCCCCCCTCCCCCGCTGAAAATTGCAGTCCGCAGCCACCCCGGAAAATGGCGCGTTCATAGAAGCTGGATGCTGTACCTGGCTGGCATACAAAAATATGGCGAAGCCCACGTCAAAAGTTTTGGGAAAAATTAATTAAAAAATAAATAATAATTTAGGGACTGCATCTTTATTAACTCCTCAAATGTCATTTAGTGTTAAAATAAAGGATTTATTTTAAAAAAAATTGAAGTGGGGCTTCGCCCTATATTTGTGTCCAGCCAGGTACAGCAGGCAGGAACAGGCTGCCCCCAACCACCAGCTGCCTATTTGTACCTGGCCGGACACAACAATATAGGGAAGCCCTTTTTTAAAAAAATTATTTCATGAAATAATTAAAAAAAAATTGACGTGGGGCTTCGCACTATATTTGTGTCCAGCCAGGTACAGCAGGCAGGAATGGGCTGCCCCCAACCACCAGCTGCCTATTTGTACCTGGTTGGACACAACAATATAGGGAAGCCCTTTTTTTCTTAATTATTCCATGAATTTCATGAAATAATTTAAAAAAAAAATGCGTGGGGCTTCGCCCTATTTTTGTGCCCAGCCAGATACAACTAGGCAGCTGGGGGCTGGAATCCGCAGCGCAGGGAGGCCCAAGCTTTCTGGGCCACCCCCGCTGCAAATTGCAGTCCGCAGCCGCCCCAGAAAATGGCGCGTTCATAGAAGCGCGATCTTCTGGCGCTGTACCCAACTCATCCAGGGCCCTGGTGCGGTGGCTCACTGGGTAATAAAGGGGTTAAGGCCAGCTTGGCATTATCAGCTGGCCCTAAGCCCGAAATTCATGGGGTCACGCCAATATTAGACATGACCACCATGAATTTCTAGTAAAGTATTTAAAAAAACACAACACCCAGAAAAAAGTCCTTTAATTGAAATAAACACACAATTCTTTATTGTTCTAAATTAAACCATACTTACCATCACGCCCATTCCAGCTGAAGCCAACGATCTCCTGCAATAAAAGTAAAATAATAAAGCAACATCATCCTTACCTTTCCATGGCTCCCACGACAGCTTCAGCTCTGCTACATCGAGATGACAGGCTGGACCGCAGCAGAACGCTGCCATCCATCCTGTCATCCCGCAGACACTGAGAAGCGCAGGCATACTTCCACTCCTCAGTGTCTGGCTGTGACGGCATCCAGATGAGCCGAGGTCATGTCCAATGAACTCAGCTCACCTCATGTACGTCACTGACAGCGTGGGAAAATTCTCCTGCACTCAGCACTTCAGCGTGAGAATTTTCCCACGCTGTCAGTGACGTGCATGAGGTGAGCTGAGTTCATTGGACATGAACTCGGCTCATCTGGATGACGTCACAGAGAGACACTGAGGAGCGCAAGTATGCCTGCGCTTCTCAGTGTCTGCGGGATGACAGGCTGAATGGCAGCGTTCTGCTGCGGTCCAGCCTGTCATCTCGATGTAGCAGAGCTGAAGCTGTCGTGGGAACCATGGAAAGGTAAGGATGAGGTTGCTTTATTATTTTACTTTTATTGCAGGAGATCGTTGGCTTCAGCTGGAATGGGCGTGATGGTAAGTATGGTTTAATTTAGAACAATAAAGGATTGTGTCTTTATTTCAATTAAAGGACTTTATTCTGGGTGTTTGTGTTTTTCTTTAACTTTGACTATGGGGTTAGTAATGGGGTGTCTTATAGACGCCTCTCCATTACTAACCTGGGCTTGATGTCAGCTGGCATTATAAGCTGACATCAACCCCAACCCTATTACCCCCTGCCACCGCACCAGGGCAGCGTGGAAGAGCGAGGCTAAGTGCCAGAATTGGCGCATCCTATGGATGCGCCATTTCTGGGGCGGCTGACGGCTGGTGTTTCTAGCCTGGGAGGGGGCCAATATTCATGGCACCCTTCCTGGGCTATTAATATCAGCCCCCAGCTGTCTGCCTAGCCTGTGCTAGCTATTAAATTAGGGGGGACCCCACGTTATTTTTTTGGGGGGGTTCCCCCATTTTAATAGCTAGTAAAGGCTAGGTATTCAGCTGGGGGCTGATATTAGTAGCCTGGGAAGCTCCGTGGGTATTACCCCCTTCCCAGGCTTCAAACATTTGCCCCAGCTGTCTGCTTAACCTCCGCTAGAGCCTAAAATTAAGGGGAACCCCACGCCAATTTTTTTTTAAATAAATCCTTTATTTTAACACTAAATGACAAGTACAGTAATCAACACTATCACTGTACTTCATATATATGTGACTGACATGTTTCTATCTATCTAATCTATGTGTGATTCTCTATTCTTTCTATTCTAAATTGTCGGGTACAGATGCTGAATTGCCGGCCGGCTTTCTTAAAGAGACGGTGCACGAAAACACTAATATTTTTTTTAATAAATCCTTTACACTAAATGACAAGTACAGTAAGCAGCACTGTGACTGTACTTCATATATATGTGACTGACATGTTTCTATCTATCTAATCTATGTGTGATGCTCTATTCTGTCTGTTATAAATTGTCGGGTACAGATGCTGAATTGCCGGCCGGCTTTTTTAAAGAGACGGTGCATGAAAACACTATTATTTGTTTTAATAAATCCTTTACACTAAATGACAAGTACAGTAAGCAACACTGTCACTGTACTTCATATATATGTGACTGACATGTTTCTATCTATCTAATCTATGTGTGAAGCTCTATTCTTTCTGTTGTAAATTGTCGGGTACCGGTGTATGCGCTGATGAATTGCCGGCTTTTCGCATAATACATTCTACATTATTCTTAGTTGTTTTACTTCATGTAGAATTAACCTACAAGGAAAGAAAGGGTTTATTTTCATTCCGATATTTGTGTCCCATTGACTTGCATTGGTTTCCGGTATCGGAATCGGCGATATCCGATACTTTTTGGGTATCGGCCCGATCCAATCCGATACGATATTTCCTGATATCGGAAGGTATCGCTCAACACTAGTTAAGAGTAAAAGTATGAGTGGAAAGATCCATCTCATTATAGCATAGGAACGCTAAGCTGGTGTTCTATGTCAGTCTAGTATTTTGCCTCCTTAAAGAGGTCTTCACTTTTAGAAAAGTGCACCCCAAATGATTCCTGTGATTTAAAATAACAAATACCGAGTGTATTTCATCTCCCCAGCTCCAGTGCCAGCTCCCCCCTGCTTCTCTGGACTGTTTTGGCTGCAGCAGTGATGTCACATTGACAGCGCACATCTTCACTGCAGCAAATCATTGAGCTCAGTGGCTTGTGCTGTCTACATCGTCTGCTGAGCCACTGAGCGTATTGATTGCCTGCAGTGGTGATGTGATGTGCTGTCAATATGATGTCACCTCTGCAACCAAAATACAAAGACTGGAGCATCGGCGAGAGCCAGCACTGGAGCAGGCAAGGATGAGTACTATCTTTCTTTGTTAATTTAAATGATAGGAATCGTTTGCGGTCCATTTTTGTAAAAGTGGGAAATCACTTTAACCAAACAACTATATCAATAAAACTATTGGGGCACATCTATTTATCATTTAATTCAGGTTTTTCATTCAGTCCCATTCTTCTAGGCAGGGTCGGGCTGGCCTGGCAGGGTATCCGGGAAATCCGCGGTGGGCCCTTGCTGCAGAGGAGAAGGGGAAGAAAAATAATTTATGTAAAAAAAAAAGCCTGTGGCTTTTAGGGGCATGGGCCCTTTAAAAGAGCAGGCAGAGTATGTGCAGGGACGTGCACATGCAGCGTTCATTACCTGCACCACCGCATTGCTTGTCCCGATGAACACTGACGATTGTGCGTCTGACGTCGCCGGCGTATGACGTCACTATCATGCAAAGACAATGACAGGCGCACTCACATCAGCCGCCGACCTCTGCTAGGTTGGTGCCAATTTTAACATGAGAGAAATCTTTCCTTCTGTGGATGCGGCATGATGGGGGGCCAGGACAAGGGACCAGAATGGATATGTTGGGGGGGGGCCAGGGCAAGGGACATATGGGGGCCAGTATGGATATATGGGGGGCAGGACAATGGACATATGGGGCCAGGATGGCTAAATGGGGGCAGAACAAGGGATATGGGGGCCAGCATGGATATATGGGGGGCAGGACAAGGGATATGGGGGCCAGCATGGATATATGGGGGGCAGGACAAGGGATATGGGGGCCTGCATGGACATATGGGGGAGCCAGGACAATGGACATATGGGGTCCAGGATGGCTATATCGGAGTGGCAGGACAAGGGATATGGGGGCCAGGATGGATATTTGGAGGGCCAGGACAAGAAAGGGACATATGGGGGCCTGGCTGGCTATATGTGTAGGTAGCAAGACAAGGGATATGGGGGCCAGGATGGATATATGGGGGGTCAGGACAATGGACATATGGGGACCAGGATGGCTATATGACGGGGGCAGGACAAGGGATATGGGGGCCAGGATGGATATATGGGGGAGCCAAGACAAGGGACATATGGAGTCAGGATGGATATATGGGGAGTAGGACAAGGGACATATAGGGTCCAGGATGGATATATGGGGGGCTAGGACAAGGGACATATGGGGGCCAGGATGGCTATATGTGGGGTCAGTATAAGGGATATAGGGGTCAGGATGGATATATGGGGGCCAGGACAAATGACATATTGGGACCAGGACAAGAGACATATGGGGGCCAGGGTGGATATATGGGGGGCCAGGATGAGGGACATATGGGGGCCAGGATGGATATATGGAGGCCAGCACAAGGGACATATGGGGGCCAGACTGGACATATGGTGGCCAGGCTGGACAAGGGACATATGGGGGCCAGGCTGGACATATGGGGGGCCAGGCTGGACCAGAGACAAATGGGGGCCAGGCTGGACAATAGACATATGGGGCCAGGATAGATATCTGGGAGCCAGGACAAGGGACATATGGGGGCCAGGATGCGCATATGGGGGCCATGATGGATATCTGGGGGCCAGGATGCAGATATGGGGGCCAGGCAGGACAAGAGGCATAGGGGGCAAGGCTGGGGCACATTATTAAATAAAGGGGGCCAGGATGAGGGACTTCATTACTGTTTGGGGGCCAGAATGAGAAACATGCTGTAACATCCCTGGCGGCTTGCTGGCATGGCTTACCATCTCCCACTATGCAAGATGGCCAACTTACCTATCAGTCCAGGCTGTGCACTATACTCCTTTACTTGCTGTGTGCATGTCTCTTGTCTGCTGGCTTAGGCCGGCACTTCCTGATTCTTAAAGTTACAGCATGCGCAGTCCTAATGCATCCTCAGCCTATTGCTGTGAGTCACTGGATACTTAAACCTCCTCCACCCAGTGGGAGGTGCCTGAGCAACACTTTCTTTCAGTGTGTTCTGTGCAACTGAGTTGCCAGGTCCTGTATCTTGTCTGTTTCCGTCACCCTGGGGGCTGAGCATCCAGGCCCGTTACCTGTATCTGTGACTTCTAGTCTATTCCTGCCACCCTGGGGGCTGAGTACCCGGGCTCGTTCCTGCATCTCATTCCAGTGTCAGGCCCTGTCTGAACTGTGTCCTAGCCCGTTACCTGTTTGTCTCTATGTCCTATCCTTCCCTTTTCCTGCTGTCTCTTAACCAGTACCTAACTCCAACTCGTTGTCTCTGTACTTCTGTTTGTAAGTTTTGTGTCCACTCGCTACTTCATTGTAAGTAGCTTGTGTGTATCTGGTTCTGCTTGTCCCGTTTCCCTGCCTCCGTTTCTACCTCCTGTGTTCTAGCTATCTTCCTGTGTTTCCCAGTCTGTTCCATGTGAACAGAGCCCTGTCCTGTCTGCCTGCACCTGCGGCTCTGCTCCGCTTGCCCTCTGCACCTGCAGCTTTGTTCTGCTCTGCCCTGCTCTGCTTGTCCTCCACACCTGTGGTTCCGCTTTACTCTGCTCTGCTCCGCTTGTCCTCTGCACCTGCGGTTCTGCTCTGCTCTGCTTGTCCTCTGTACCTGCGGTTCTGCTCTGCTCTGCTCCGTTTGTCCTCCACACCTGTGGCTCTGTCCCTGTATCCCAGTCTGTACTGGTCCCTATCCAGCCTATTTTCCAAACTGCCAGTACCGGCCCGTCTGCATACCAGCCGTGCCTGCCTGTATCCTCCTGTCTGCATACCAGCCGTGCCTGCCAGTACCCACCTGTCAGCATACCAGCCGTGCCTGCCAGTACCCATCTGTCTGCATACCAGCCAAACCTGCCCGTTCCTGCATTCCCCGGTGTGGGTCAACAGCTGTGACCGGGGTCTGATCTGGAGTAGCACCTGGGCCACCTCCCACGCCCCTCCTCGGACCACGGAGTCGATTAAGCCGCCGTGTGTTCGTGGTCAGATCTGGCGAGGCCCCTAGTCATGCCCCTCCAGGCACTCCTCGGTTCGTGGCCCAGTGGGACCACTAACCACGCTCATGCCAGTCAGTCTGGGCGCGAGCGTAACACATACATTATTAGTTTATGGTGGCAAGTGGGGAACATAATTACTTTTAAGGGTCCAATTAGGGACATTATTACTACTGTAATATACAAGTGCTTCTCACTAAATTAGAATATCATCAAAAAGTTAATTTATTTCAGTTCTTCAATGCAAAAAGTGAAACTAATATATTATATAGTCATTACAAACAGAGTGATCTATTTCAAATGTTTATTTCTGTTAATGTTGATGATTATGACTTACAGCCAATGAAAACACAAAAGTCATTATCTTAGTAAATTAGAATAATTCACAAAAAACACCTGCAAAGGCTTCCTAAGCGTTTAAAAAGGTCCCTTAGTCTATTTCAGTAGGCTCCACAATCATGGGGAAGACTGTTGACTTTACAGATGTCCAGAAGGCAGTCATTGACACACTCCACAAAGAGGGTAAGCCACAAAAGGTCATTGCTAAAGAAGCTGGCTGTTCACAGAGTGCTGTATCCAAGCATATTAATGAAAAGTTGAGTGGAAAGAAAAAATGTGGTAGAAAAAGGTGCACAAGCAACCGGGATACCCGCAGCCTTGAAAGGATTGTTAAGAAAAGGCCATTAAAAATTTGGGGGAGATTCACAAGGAGTGGACTGCTGCTGGAGTCATTGCTTCAAGAGCCACCACACACAGACGTATCCAGGACATGGGCTACAAGTGTCGCATTCCTTGTAGCGTCTTACCTGGGCCAAGGAGAAAAAGACCTGGACTGTTGCTCAGTGGTCCAAGGTGTTGTTTTCAGATGAAAGTAAATTTTGCATTTCATTTGGAAATCAAGAGGTCCAAGAGTCTGGAGGAAGAGTGGAGAGGCACACAATCCAAGCTGCTTGAGGTCTAGTGTGAAGTTTCCACAATCAGTGACGGTTTGGGGAGCCATGTCATCTGCTGGTGAAGGTCCACTGTGTTTTATCAAGACCAAAGTCAGCGCAGTCGTCTACCAGGAAATTTTAGAGCACTTCATGCTTCCCTCTGCCGACAAGCTTTTTGGAGATGGAAATTTCATTCTCCAGCAGGACTTGGCACATGTCCACACTGTCAAAAGTACCAATACCTGGTTTACAAACAACAGTATCACTGTGCTTGATTGGCCAGCAAACTCACCTGACTTTAACCACATAGAGAATCTGAGGTATTGTCAAGAGGAAGATGAGAGACACCAGACCCAACAATGCAGACGAGCTGAAGGCTGCTATCAAAGCAACCTGGGCTTCCATAACATCTCAGCAGTGCCACAGGCTGATCGCCTCCATGCCACGCCGCATTGATGCAGTAATTGATGCAAAAGGAGCCCCGACCAAGTACTGAGTGCATTTACTGAACATGCATGTCAGTAGGCCAACATTTCGGATTTTAAAAGCTGTTGTTATAAAGTATTCTAATTTACTGAGATAATGACTTTTGTGTTTTCATTGGCTATAAGTCATAATCATCAACATTAACAGAAATAAACACTTTAAATAGATCACTCTGTTTGTAAAGACTCTATATAACATACGAGTTTCACTTTTTATATTGAAGAACTGAAATAAATTAACTTTTTGATATTCTAATCTAGTGAGAAGCATTTGTAATTTACTTTTTAGGAAACTGTTTTCCATGGGGGGTAGCAAAAGGGAGGTCCTGTTACTGTGCAGGGTGGCACTATGTCGCTTTTTTTCTTCATCTGGCATAGTGTAGAAGTTGGGGGAAAAGTGGGGAACGTGCTCTAGAAGCGATCAGCTATTGATGACTGTGTGTTATTTTCTGCAGAGACGAACCCTGCCTGGAAGAAGTGATGGCGGTCTGTGCCAGATGAAGAAGAAAAGTGAAAGACTTCACCTAGAGACGTCACTGGTGAGTTAGTGTGTTACATGTACACGCATATTATGCACTATATACAGAGCTCCTGTGTATAATGTCACTGGTGATCCCTGTATTACCTGTACACTATATACAGAGCTCCTGTGTATAATATCACTGGTGATCACGGTCTTACCTGTACACTATACACTATATACTGAGCTCCTGTGTATAAAGTCACTGGTGATCACTGTATATACAGAGTTCCTGTGTATAATGTCACTGGTGATCCCTATATTACCTGTACATTGACACTATATACAGCGCTCATGTGTATAATGTCACTGGTGGTAATAACAGTGTTGTTAGTATTGTGGTTTGTATTCATGATCAGTATTGTAGTAGTCAGTCACTATGGGTTGGTAACGGTGTGGCGGTATTTGTCCCTTGTTTGTGGTATTGTTCGGTCACTATGTGGTGGTAATATGTTGTTTTCTCTGATAATAATTAAGAGAAGATTCTTTATTTCCTTTAGAGATTAAATACTTGGAGCACAGCGGCAGAGATGCACTTACAAGGGTTCTCCAGTGAAAAAACGAATCACCTCTCCACAGTATAAGTGATAACATATTGGTTGGAGAAGGTCCGACTGCTGGGACCCAATCGGCAGAATGTGGAGACTTAACCACTGATCCATTCATTCCCTCAGTGGCTGCGAGCACTGTGCTTGTATTTTTCTGGAAGTCCCAAAGAGAATGAATGTTGCTGCAGTCAGACGTACCACCTGCCGCTCCACTATAACAGGGATATTTGCATATAGGTGTAGGGTGGCCCCTAGAGTCAATTCCCCCTGTGGGCCCCAGACACCCCAATCCGACCCTGCTGCTAGGCGTATAAAATCCAGCCCTTGGCCAAGCAGTCTGCCTTTTCTAACCTATATCAAGAATGAGTGGTGCTAAAGAACTCACTGAATTCAAGTGTGCCAGGATGCCAGTTATTTAAATATTCCATGTTCAATCATGAGTGGTATTATTGAGAAGTAGAACCACATCAATCAATTCAGGCACTAAGTGACCAATTAAAGTTACAGAGTGGGGTCACCAAGTGCTGAGATGCATAATGCATAAAAGTCACCTACGTGCTGCTGACTCAATAACAGCAAAGTCCAAACCTCCTCTGGCATTAACATCAGCACAAAATTGTACTGGGAGCTTCATGGCTGAGCAGATGCATGTAAGCTTTACATCACCAAGCACAATCGCCAAACACAGATGGAGTAGTGTACAGCACATTACCACTGGACTCTGGAGCCCCAGAATTATGGCATTTTGATGGGATTGTAACCTGCCTGACTACATTGTTCTATTAAGTTTAGTGGAGGAGGGATAATACTATGGGGATGTTTTTTAAGGATTGGTCTACACCCTTTCTAGTGAAGAGAACTGTTAACACTTCAACATGCTAGGACATTTTGGACAATTTTATGCTTCCAAGTTTGTTTTAACAGTTTGGGGAAGATCCTTTTCGGCTGCAGCATGACTGTATCCCAATGAACAAATCAAGGTCCATAAGGACATGGTTGAGTGAGTTTGGTGTGGAAGAACTTAACTGTCTGCACAGAGTCCTGACCTCCACTCCATTAAACACCTTTGGGATGAACTAGAATAGATATTGTTAGTCAGGCCCTTTCATCCTACACCCGAGTCTGACCTTACAAATGTTCTTCTGGATGAATGGGCAAAAATTCCCACAGCAGTCCCAGAAAAGTGAAAGTAGTTTTAGCTGCAAAGGTGGGGTACTCCATGTTATTGCCTATGGATTTACAACATAAAATAGGATGTCATAAAAGCTTGTGTAGGTGTAACGTGTAAAATACTTTGGTCCATATACAGTGGCATGTCAAATTTTGGACACCCCTGGTCAAAATTACTGTTATTGTGAACAGTTAAGCAAGTTGAAGATGAAATGATCTCTAAAGGCCTAAAGTTAAAGATGACACATTTCCTTTGTATTTTAGGCAAAAAAAATATATGTATATTGTAATTTTTTACATTTAAAAGATTACAAAAAGGAAAATGGGCCCATGCAAAAGTTTGGGCACCCTGCATGGTTAGTACCTAGTAGCACCCCCCTTTGAAAGTATCACAGCTTGTAAATGCTTTTTGTAGCCAATCAAGAGTCTTTCAATTCTTATTTGAAGGATTTTTTTCATCCATTCTTCCTTGGAGAATTCTTCCAGTTCTGTGAGATTCCTGGGTCGTCTTGCATGCACTGCTATTTTGAGATCTAGCCACAGATTGCGCCTTTTGAGGTAGTCTATTGTGGATTTTGACATGTGTTTATCATCATTAGAGAAAATGATCTCCAGTAAAGAACCAAAAAAGGATGCTAAAACTTCATTGTTTATTATACAACATAAAATGTTTGTACAAAATAAAATTTATCTCTAGACGAACATCAAGAGTAAACTGGGTCTTGATTACTTGGACTTTACCAACTTATCCACCGCATGTTTACATAAAGCTTTGCCGTGAGGAAGATCCCATGGCGTGGGAGCAGGAGATGTGGGGATGCTCTCTGGTTATACCAGTGGTATAAAAACCAACATGTTTCAGCTATGTTGCACAATAAACAATGAAGTTGTAACCTACCTTTTAGGTTCTTCGCTGGAGATCATTTTCTCTACTGGCTGCATGCTGTGCCTGGTTCTAGGCGGCTACGTGCGAAGACTACTACAGCTTCCCTGCCGCAACAGATCTGGTGAGCTGACTCTCATCTCCCCCTATCCCTTTGTCTTGTATAGGATCATTATCCATTTGTAGAAGCCATTCTTTTTTCAACTTCAGCTTTTTTACAGATATTGCTATGTTTGCATCAATAATGTGTTGAAATTTAATTGAATCCATTCTTCTTCTACCCGTGAAATGTTCCCCGTGCCACTGGCTGCATCACAACACCAAAGCATGATTGATCCACCCCCATGCTTAATGGTTGGCAAGATGTTCTTTTCCTGAAATTCTGTGCCCTTTTTTTTTCCATTTATACCTTTGATCATTGTGGCCAAAGAGTTCTATTTTAACCTCATCGGTTCACAGGACTTGTTTCCAAAACGCATCATGCTTGTTTAAATGTTTTTTGCTAACCTCTGATGCTGAATTTTATGGGAAGTATGCAGGAGAGGTTTTCTTCTGATGACTCTTTCATGAAGGCCATATTTGTGCAGGTGTCTCTCAACAGTAGAACAATGTACCACAACTCCAGAATCTGCTAAATCTTTCTGAAGGTCTTTTGCAGTCAAGCAGGGATTCTGATTTGCCTCTCTAGCAATCCTATGTGCAGCTCTCACTGAAATTTTGCTTGGTCTTCCAGGCCTTACCTTGACCTCCACTGTCCCTGTTAACTGCCATTTTTTAATTACATTTTGAACTGAGGAAAGGGCAACTTGAAAACGCTTTGATATCTTATAGCCTTCTCTTGCTTTGTGGGCTTCCACCATTTTCATTTTCAGAGTGCTAGACAGTTGCTTAGAAGAACCAGTGGTTGCTGTTTTTTAGCACAAGGTTAGAAGAGGCTGGGTTTTTATAAACCTGGGAAATTTGCATCACCTGGCCTTTCCTAACGATGATAGTGAACAAGCCATAACCTTAACAGGCTAATTAAGGTCTGAAACCTTGGTCAAAGTTATCTGAGCACACAAGTTTCCAAGGGTGCCCAAACTTTTGCATCAGCCCATTTTCCTTTTTTAATTTTTAAAATGGAAAAGATGGAAAAAAATGTTTTTTTCCACAAAATGCAAAGAAAATGTGTCATTTTTAACTTTAGCCCTTTTAGAGATCATTTCATCTTCAACTTGCTTAACTGTCCACAATAACATTGATTTTGACCAGGGGTGCCCAAACTTTAACATGCCACTATAGTGTATTGTTTATTCCTTTTTTTCTTATTTGTTTTTATGAAAACTAAGAAAGAAAACATCTGCAAGCAGTTTGTATGATCACCCCATGTTTGTGTGGGTTTCCTCCAGGTTCTCAGGTTTCCTCCTATACTCCAATGACATACTGATAGGGAATCTGGATTGTGAGCCCTACATGGCCTGGTATGTAATAAAGTGTTCACTTGGAATAATAGTGAAGACTAAACCTCCATTATTTATTTCTACACCTTTAATTGTCCCACTATCAGTTTCATTTAAAAATAATTATTTGCTTTGTATAATCCCTGCTTTTTAGACGGGTCCCTTGAAAATAGGTTGATGACCTGGGGTGTAACTAATAGGTGGCAGGGGTTGCAATCGAACCTGGGCCCTTGAGCCTTGAGGTACCCAAAAGGTCCCTTTGCCCCATATGAAGAGACTATTACTTTGAAAGACCTGAGATAGTTGGGGGCGCTGTTGAAGATTTTGCATTGGGGCCCACGAACTTCACGTTATACCACTGTTGATGATAAAGTGTTTTCCTGCAGGGATCCCTAGGAATTAGTCTACATATGGGAGGAAATCAATCAGTAGGTGTGCAGTCCACTTGCATTGCCACTTCAAAAGAAATTAGGCATTGAAGTGTGGTCTCCTCACTTAATATCTGAGATTTCTTAGAGGTATATGAGCTAAGCTAGACAACCCCCTTAACTTACACATTTACTGTGTAGTCAAAGACACTTCAATACAGGCTGTTGCATTACTTCTTTAATACTGACTACTGAAACTTAATTCTATATTTGCTTAATATCAAACACTTGTCATATTGCTAATCTCATGCTGTAAAAAAAAATGTCCATAGACCCATGAAAATATTTACTGCACACTATATTCCTTTCCAAAAGCATTACTTGCTGCAAGGGTTACTTTTCATTAAACGAAAACTTAGAATCAATTTGGGAGAATCGTCCGCAGTGAATACATTTGGTCCCAGATGCTTTTTATTCTTTACTTGGTCTTCATGGGTTTCTCTGGCACAAATCAGTCCTTCTAGGCACAGAATGGGCAATCCCTTGATCCTCATCAATTGTCACCCGGAGCTTGGGCCACTTTGACCGCAAATAGTGGGGAAGTCAGAGCTAATCCTTTGGAGGAACCACGGGAAAAGAAAGGCAACAATAACCAAGTCAAGCGTAAAAAATGAAAGAGAAGTCTCTATTATCACTCACTACATTTCCCAGCGATGTACTGAGAAAATCAGCTAGTTGATGATTCGAGTCAGACTCCCAGAGAGGAATCTGAGGTCGTGCTGGGTTGGTAGACTCACACGATGTAAGGAGCAATATCATAGAGCAAAAGGCCTCTTCATTTACCAAATCCTCCCTTGCCATAACCATTAAATACAGACTGACTTTATTCTGTATGGAGTGATGATGGGGAGAAAGAGATCACTCACTGAGCTTTAAAGAGATGTGCCAAGGAATTAGAGGGACACTGCTGAGCTAAAGAACTGGGCCTTCTACAAAGTGTATTTCATATACATATATATCTGGATACCTTTCATGTAATGTTCTCTGCTTAGGACAAATAACAGGGCAAGAAAAATTAATAATCCTATATATGGGTCCATAAGAGCAAACCTGCCTCTACGTGCAATATACAGTATGATACAAGGAGTCACAGAGGTCAATATACTTACTAACATCACTACATATATTATATATATACAGTATATATTACACATAAACACACACACATATATATATATATATATATACAGTAAATATACGCATACACATGTCAATCTATATATATATCTATCTATATATATAAGTATAGATATATATGTCTCTATGTGTATATAATTATATATATTTATATATATTTAATCATATAATGGACACCGCACTTCCATTCATCTGGTATCAACCAGAATGCCATTTGCACATAGTTATTACTACATTACCAACTCCTTGAAAGTCATAAAAGACATATGAAAAAAACAATAGCACCAGGGTCTTTGAAAAACTTGGTAAGTCTCATTGCTGAGCTGAAACTTCGCATACTATGTGGTTGTAATAAATCCATACTTTTTCAATTTTTCAAAGACCCTTGTGCTACTGTCTTTTCTATACATATATGTATGTATATATATTAATACATGTTTATATACAGTATATATATACATATATATATATACGTATATACATATATGTGTATATATATATATATATTTGATACATTGGACCTATTGGTAACCATGGATAACACATGGTATATGTTGTGGCTTGCCCTTAAGGACCCGTACATGTGGATTATTATTCTTATGGACCAATGCACGTGGATTATTATTTTTATGGACTCATACATACGGATTATTATTTTTATGGACTCATACATACGGATTATTATTTTTATGGAACCATACATATGGATTATTATTTTTATGGAACCATACATATGGATTATTATTCTTATGGACTCATGAATGTGGATTATTATTTTTATGGACTCATACATATGGATTATTATTTTTCTTGCTCTATTACTCGTGCTAAACTGAAAATGGCACATGAAAGATATACATATATGTGCATGTAGCTACACATACTTTCTTCTGTATTCATACAAACAAGAATAGAATTACTTTTATGCTTAATACAAGCAACAGTATCACATTTATTTTTTGTAGTCGTTTGCTATAATGATATAAAATGTTCATATAGATAAAATATTTCACGTCACAGAAGGTTCAGCTCTTTTCTCTGTTGGCAGTGAGCTCAGGTCCTGAAAATAAACTTCTTATTCCGCCCCATTACATTACTTAATTTTACACATGCACATTATCCAAGAGCAAGGATTTCCCAGAAAACCTTCCTGTTTATATGTGCAAGGATCAGCCGATTTAATAGCTGCAGGATATAAAAAGAAGAAACAGCAAGACTTTTTAAGAGTCTGCAAGCATTTACACGCTGACACCTACAATTATCCAAAATAAGACTCTGATCCCTGCACTTGTGAGCCAAGGCAGCGCAATGTGAGGAAGGATTCCCAGCAGACAATGGGCATGTCAAGTGGTTTTTGGACTGATTGGTTTAAGGAACCGAAACAACTTCATTCATAGCAAAATGCGTTTTTATTTTATTTTCTAGCCAAGGCTAAAAACATAAATCATCCTTTCACAGGTCATGTATAAAGTTTTGTAAAGAGGGAAATTATATCAAACGCATAGAATGAAATTAACAAGTGCGCGGATAGAAATGACACCTTTTTCAAAGTAAGAAACCTGAGCTGCCTCCTCTGGGCCTGTCATCTGTATAGCATTTTATATAAACCCTTACTTGGTTTTTGTCATTGATATTTTCAAAGAAAAGACTGAAAGGGATTCTGCCAGGTCAAATGCATATAATATAAAAGCCTTCAGGATGTGAATGGATCATTCAAGTCTTATTTATTGTGCAGTTAGGCTTATTACACAATGACTCCTTGGATGTGCTAGTATAAACACTATTACTGCCCATCTCGGCTTTCTTATGTCTCATTACTTAGGAATATTTGCTGGAGATGTACTCTGCTTGTAAGTTATTGTATTGCATTTTTATTTATTTATCCCTGTATTGAAATGATGACACAGCTAGTGGCCATTAGCCACTGTTGGTCCTGTCTGTGGTTTTCCATAAATTCATGCTTTGTGACCCGTATAAAGGGCAAGGGCAGCTTACCCTCATCCTGGCATAGTTTGAAAGATAGAGGGATGCCAGATGTGAGGTTAAAGCAGAACACCGGTTTACACTGCACATCACAGAGAGGGATTCTACTTAACCTCGTCACCCTCCATACATGTTATCTAATCTGCACCTTACATCTATATTCCTCGGCCTCTGGTTTGTGAAAGCTGATTAAACAGTTCTGAATATTCTTTTTTTTAAAAATTTTTTTCATATTTTAAGAAAAACTAAGTATTAATATATACATATACACACACATACATGCACACAGACACACACACACACATGCACACAGACACACACACCCACACACATACTACGAAGGAAAATTACACAATGTAAACAAAGAATTTATCTAAGACTGTATAAATATGGTAACATTTTTCTCATACATTAAGAAACACAATAAAGTATTAATATATACATACACACAGACACATACATATACACATACAGACACATACACACACGCATACACACATCCACCCCCACACACATACTACAAAGGAAAATTACACAATGTAAACAATTAATTTATCTAAGATTCTATAAATAGGGTAACATTTTTCTCCTACATTAGGAAACACAATAGTATTAATATATACATACACACACATACAGACACATACTCATACACACCCACCCAACACACACACACCCACAAACATACTATGAAGAAAAATTGCACAATGTAAGCAATTTATCTAAGAATCTATAAACAGGGTAAAATTTTTCTCATACATTAAGAAACACAATAGTATTAATATAAACATACGCTCACATACACACAGACACATGCACACACACATACAGACATAGAAGGAAAATTACACAATGTAAACAATTTATCTAGGAATGTATAAATAGGGTAACATTTTTCTATTTGGATTCAATATAGATTCATGGATCCTATGAACATTCAATATTTTCATAATATTATGATTATAAGAGCTACTTAAGTAATTTTACAACTGGTCATTCGATCATATGTTCCAGGAATAGTTTCATCGTCATTGACCAAAAAGGAAAGGATCACTGAAGGCAATGGAAACACCACCTAGTAAAATCATAATACGCCATGATAGAAAATTATTTCTATGCACACCGCTACTGACATAAGTGTTATTTGCTTCCACAAACATGGATGTTGTACCAAAAAGCCGTTCCTATGTGTTCTTAAAGTGTGAACACGTTTGGAGAGATTTGTTACGACAGGCATTTCCTACCATAGTTTGAGGTCTAAGGGGTAAGTCATATTGCCCCACTCATTAAAGGGTTGATTGTGACTAGTAGGATTGCTGCTTCCAATAGGTGGCACTATATAGTTCAAGTCCTCTTTTTCTCTGAAGAGGCAATTTGCCTACCATAGTCTTAAACAGAGTGTCACTGGAGTAAGATGTGAATACTAATATATTTGACACATATTGGGCAGTTCTTACACTAGAAATGAATATTTGTACACTTTTTTTAGCCAATTTCTGTCGTAAGCTTTAATAAGTTGGACCAATGATGGCTCCTAATATTATTTTCTCTGTTAATAATTTAATATCAGTATTATACTTTAGGAGTAATACAATATATTCTGGTTTAACGTTTTTCTTAAAACTACTAATGTGATTTACATTTATCAGAAACCCAAACAACACAAAATGGGAACAATACCATATTTTACAGCTTATCTCTTGTATAAGGGCTCAGGGGTATTTATTTTTGCATAAATAAAACCATTTAGTATAACAATTTGAAACAATCTAAATACACAATACAACATCAAATTCCGAAATTGTACAGACAAAAGCAGTCAGCAGTCAATTATGTGAAATTAGAATTTTATTGTATTTTTCTACTGTCCTGATAAAGGGACTTTCATGCTCCAAAAGCTTGTAAATATCACTGCTATAATACTTTTAGTGTTACGCAAAAGTATTTAAGGTCACAAAGATTGTTTCTATGCTGCATTATTTTTTATCTACTTCTATTGTCCTATAAATAGATCAATTGGGGATAAAGATTTATTATCTGCTCTTAGCTTAAAATATGTCTGATTTCTGATTGCTTCCCACTTGGCCATATATGCCCAGAATGAGCTATACTCCTGCTATCCCATGACTTATCAATAAACGATATCTTCTGAATGTCACTTTTTGACCCACAAGTGCAACTGTACGAGGGATATGTCACACTTGACTACAGCGTCAATTTCCTATTATTGTCCATAATTTCTACATTGTCTCAGCTTTTCTGAATATGACCTAATTTTAGGACAGGATTACACCACAAGGTTTATACACACAAGTTCCCTAGAACTTTACAATCACTACAAACTTTACGATATTTCTTGTTTCTATTAATTGTTTTTATTTTTATCAATACAGGATTAGTTTATGCCATCCATATTTGATAATAGTAATAATGAATACAATTTTATACACCCTTGATACTTTTTTGAGCAATTACCATCAGCTTTTTTAATGCACCTCACAGGGAATTATCAGTGGCCACAAATTGGTAAACGCTCAACGTTTGGAAACATGTTTCTTTTCTATTGCTTCATGGGTTGGCCATCTTGTTTTTGGTATTATTAATAAATGAATATTGGCCCAATGTTTTTTTATTATTATTAATTGTGGAGTACTAAACAATGGGGATCAATATATAAGGGTCGTCTCATAGGGTTTTCACTTGCAGGCTATAGATATCCGGGAAGGAACGCAGCATAATACAGTACCAATGTATTGCCCTGCACCAGATTTACATGTGGGAGGTTTTTTTTTTTATTACTATTACTTGATCTTGTTCTTGAAAGCCGCTAGAAGAGATGGAGGGAGACACTCTGCGTCCTAATTAGTGATTTTTGTCCTCTTGTTACAAGGCTCAACATTTCATGCAAATGAACTCTTGAGGGTAGCCACCAATCCTCCAGCTCCAGAATTAACTGACTCTTATGTTTAATCATATGCTGAGCTTCTCTCAGCCCGGCTAGCTTTTTATCTTGATTACTCTAATCAATAAGAAATGATAGAGTAGAATTATAAACTCTATTGGCTTTTAAATGCTGGCGACAACCCTACAAAATGCCTGCTCCCTGTCACTGTTATTTATTGAGATGATCTTCAGAGGCTGGTGCATGCAAATAGGAGATGCAATATTTTATTCCCTTGTACAGATAAGAGCTTTACCTGAATGCCTCCTTAACCCCTCGCCTGCTGCAATAAGCTTTACCTCCTAATTCCTAAACCTTAGTTCCTATGTGTCGTAAATTTGACTTATAACAATGTGCAATAAAACAACTAACATTAATAGCAGCATAGTTCAGCACTTGCTTGTAAGCTACATTCACATTTATGTGTCTAAAGAGGTTTTTTTACGCAACACTTTGTATTTTCATCTTTTTTGGACAAACATTTGGTTAGATTAACGCCATTCGTTTTGTTCAGAATTACAGTCATTGGAATGACGGTGGGAAAAATGAATATTTAATAGATAAGAATAGATGAGATCCCTTGATCTTTTGACTATATTGGCAAATATATTAAAAAGATGGAAAAATAATGGGTACGAACCGATAATATTTGCTGTTTTATTTATGTTGTTCGTATTACAAAAAATAGCTTTTCACCGTTTCTACTTTTCCAAATAACACTGTAAATGGGTGACAGTCTCTTTTAGGGTATGTTCATGCACGGCAGATTAGTTGCAGAAATTATTAAAAATTATATTTTTTATGTATCTGCATGTGTGTACCTTTTTATAAAACCCATTCAGATGCATGGAAAAGTCTCAAAAATGTCAACATCCCGTGTTTACATAACATGTAAACGAACCCTCAAAGTTCCCATTGAAACCCTAATCAGAACCGCAAATCCATACTAATGTCATATTAAGAAATGATTGGGATTATATGTAATTGGGACTAAAATGTTTGCATTACATTCCTGCCATGAAATATTTCCTTTCAGGTTAGTCAGGGAACTGAGCGAATGAAAACAAGATGTCTCAGTAAAGGAGTTTAGTGAAGTGACACCACCTCTTACTAGGAAATCAGTTCACTTGCATTGTGGACGAGTGTCAAAAGAGGATTACAGAGGTTGCACCTTCTTTCGTTTACACCATAGCAAGTCAAAAAAAAAAGAAAGACAATCCAGCTCATTTCACAATGGGATTTCATTTCGTCTCTTGCACCTGCGAACCATTTTATGGGCCAAGAAAAGAACCCTTACACAATAAATTAAAGCCACCTTTCATTTGCCTTTGTGGTTAGGTTTCCTCATAGGGGGCATAATGAGGGATGCGATAAGCATAAAGAGCTAAAAGATATATTTTATATTCTGATAAATACAAATAAACCTTTTAAACTGCGACAATGAGGAAAGGAATGGGCTCGAGGTCCACAGAAGAGCTCTCGTCGTTCCATATAAATCTAGATCAGCTACAAGTATTTGTACTGAACGAGTTCTCAGTAGAATCACATCCAATTTGGCCTCTCTATGACACTTGTTATTAGGATTGATGGCTACAGCAAGGAGAATTATTCTGGTCTGTAAGCTATCAAGAGCCCACTAATTTCGCATTAAAACCCATTGACTGCAACTGCGTGATTGAAGGGTTTTTAACAATTAACATAATCAGAAAATGAGTCGAGATAATTTTTTATTCAACTCATTACTTTTAAATCATGTATGTCTTTTAATTAATATATTTTACAGTGAAAATAACACATAGACTAAGAACACGATGTTGGTCCAGGCGTCCAAAGGTATAGAATATTCTGATTTCACATACTCATTTATTTTATAAAGCGTTGTCTATACAAAGAGTCAGACTATTTATACACTCATATATAAAAAAGCCCAATCAAACACTGACTCAAGGAAATTAGTAGTTACATGTAGTTGTTCTCTGCCCCTGACTGATTGCAGACTGATATAAGCAAGGTCCATAAAAAAGGAAATATGCAAATAAGTCAGGTATTTGGCATATACTTTATTAAAATATATTCATTTACATTGTATTAGTTTGTGAAATAATATAGAAAATGTATTATTTATAAACAATTCACCAGGGTTAATAAATTACTTAGATGTATCTTTTATCAAAATAATGAATCATAATAATGTTTCCAACAATTATTGTTATTAATGCCAATGTTAATATTGTAAAATATTAAAAACATTATATTGTATAAGTATTTAAAATCTGAAATGTTCCCCTTAGAATATAAATAAACAAATGCTATTTTCTAAAGGGACTTGGTAGATCCTTTATAAATTAAAAACTGGGATGGAAAAAGCATGTATATGGAATTTATATTTCTTTTTTTTCTTTCTGACCAAAAGAAGAGCGTACGGTAATTCATTTGTTCTGCACAATATACAATGAAAGGAATTAATCACATCAAGTAAATGCGCTCACTGACATGATTTTAGTTGTCTGTGGTTCAGAATATATTATTATGTGCTTGGTTTCTTGTATTCCGGAGGTATTTTCTATTTTACACATTACCTTCCACCTGTTAATACAATGCAGTCAGGTCACAGAGAGATTGACTAAAGCTTTGTAAAGGGTGCAGTAAAATGAGCTAAGGAGACAAAGAGACATTCCATGAGACAATATGCATGGAAAGAACAGGTGAGCGGCATGTGTATATGATGCCTATCTAGGGCCTAACTGGAAACTGAGAATTCTACTCACATGTCAATTGAAAAGAGAGTGCTGCCCTCTAGCGAGAGAAAGAGGTTATGTTTCACTTTAAACCATCATACTCATTTGAAGCATTTTACTTTTTTTTCTCTTTTTGGGGGCCAAAAGCAGGTGTGGTGCCTTTAATTGGAACCCATAGAAATTGTTCTTTTAATCATTGTTATTACTTTGATACTGCATGTAACAAGCTGTAGTGCCTACTATAAATCTGGGCACATTTTACGAAGACCATGTAAGGCTATGTGCCCACGATGCAGAAATGCTCCGGATTTTTCCTGAGCGTTTCTGCATCTCCCCTGGCAGAAAAAACTCATGCAGATTGTACATGCGGATTGTACATGCGGATTGTACATGCATTTTTCCTGCCAAGGACAAGCGGATGTGAAGCGTTCTTCACATGCATTTCCGCATGCGGGTTGACAAGCGCTTTCCAAGCGATTTTAGCATCACTTGGAAAGTGCTTGACAACTTGGTCACACTATATAAATCCATGCAACCGGCATGGATTTATATACTGTGACCCCAAAGAATGGTTAAAAATAAAAAAATAAATATATACTTACCTTCCGGTGGCCCACGGAGTCTTCCTTCACCGTCCCGGCTGCCGACACATCGCGGTACATTGAAGGACTTCAGCGTCGCGTGACCCATCACATGACTATGACGTCGGCATGCGAGGAGGAGCGCACCGCGGGCCGCCAGAAGGTAAGTATATATTTATTTTTTATTTTATTCTTTTTTTTTACAGTTTTCTATGGTACCCGGGTCCGGAGGAGAGTCTCCTCTCCTCCAGACCCGGGTACCATCCGCACATTGAAACGATTGGATTCCGCATCTACATATACAGTGATGCGGAATCCAAGCGATTCAATGCAAGTCAATGGCGGCGAAAACGCAGCGCTTCCGCAAAATAATTGGTAGTGCTGCGTTTTTTTCCGCAATGATAATCCGCAGCGGAAATTTCAGCAGCATGTGCTTCATTGGGGAACATGGCAGGCCTTCTACCATGCGTTTTTTAAGCGTTTCTGCAGCGTTTTTGCCGCTGTGGAAACGCTTAAAAAACGCATCGTGGGCACACAGCCTTATGCTAAAAAAAATCTAAGCTAAATGAAATTAATGTATTTTCGCAGCAAAAATATTTAGTCATACCTACACTAGTTTTCCAATGATGTCATATGCTGCTATATACACTGTGTGCAGAATTATTAGGCAAGTTGTATTTTAGAGGATTATTTTTATTATTGATCAACAACTATGTTCTCAATCAACCCAAAAGACTCATAAATATCCAAGCTTAATATTTTTGGAAGTTGGAGTGGGTTTTTTTTAGATTTGGCTATCTTAGGAGGATATCTGTTTGTGCAGGTAACTATTACTGTGCGGAATTATTAGGCAACTTAATAAAAACCAAATATAATCCCATCTCACTTGTTTATTTTCACCAGGTAAACCAATATCAGTGCACAAAATTTAGAAATAAACATTTCTGACATGCAAAAACAAAAACCAAAAAAATGAGTGATCAGTATAGCCACCTTTCTTTATGATGACACTCAACAGCCTTATATCCATAGATACTGTCAGTTGCTTGATCAGTTTTCGATCAACATTGCGTGCAGCAGCCACCACAGCCTCCCAGACACTATTCCGAGAGGTGTACTGTTTTCCCTCCCTGTAGATCTCACATTTTATGATGGACCACAGGTTCTCTATGGGGTTCAGATCAGGTGAACAAGGGGGCCATGTCATTATTTTTTCTTCTTTTAGACCTTTACTGGCCAGCCACACTGTGGAGTAGTTGGATGCATGTGATGGAGCATTGTCCTGCATGAAAATCATGTTTTTCTTGAACAATACCGACTTCTTCCTGTACCACTGCTTGAAGAAGTTGTCTTCCAGAAACTGGCAGTAGGTCTGGGAGTTGAGCTTCACTCCATACTTAACCCGAAAAGGTCCCACAAGTTCATTTTTGATGATACCAGCCCATACCAGTACCCCACCTCCACCTTGCTGGCGTCTGAGTCGGAGTGGAGCTCTGCCCTTTACTGATCCAGCCTCTGGTCCATCCATCTGGCCCATCAAGAGTCACTCTCATTTCATCAGTCCATAAAACCTTTGAAAAATCAGTCTTAAGATATTTCTTGGCCCATTCTTGACGTTTTATCTTACGTTTCTTGTTCAAAGGTGGTCGTTTTTCAGCCTTCCTTACCTTGGCCATGTCCCTGAGTATTACACACCTTGTGCTTTTTGATACTCCAGTAACGTTGCAGCTCTGAAATATGGCAAACTTGGTGGCGAATGGCATCTTGGCAGCTTCATGCTTGATTTTCCTCAATTCATGGGCAGTTATTTTGCGCCTTTTTTGGCCAACACGCTTCTTGCGACCCTGTTGGCTATTTGCCATGAAACGCTTGATTGTTCGGTGATCACGCTTCAAAAGTTTGGAAATTTCAAGACTGCTGCACCCCTCTGCAAGACATCTCACAATTTTGGACTTTTCAGAGCCCGTCAAATCTCTCTTCTGACCCATTTTGCCAAAGGAAAGGAAGTTGTCTAATAATTAAGCACACCTTATATGGGGTGTTGATGTCATTAGTCAACACCCCTCCTCATTACAGAGATGCACATCACCAGGTTTAATTAATTGGTAGTTGGCTCTCAAGCCTATGCAGCTTGGAGTAGGACAACATGTATAAAAAGTATCGAAGTGATCAAAATACTAATTTGCCTAATAATTCTGCACACAGTGTATATATAAATATATATATATATGTCATATGCTGCTATATATATATATATATATATATATATATATATATATATACAGTACAGACCAAAAGTTTGGACACACCTTCTCATTTAATGATTTTTCTGTATTTTCATGACTATGAAAATTGTACATTCACACTGAAGGCATCAAAACTATGAATTAACACATGTGGAATTATATATTTAACAAAAAAGTGTGAAACAACCGAAAATATGTCTTATATTCTAGGTTTTTCAAAGTAGCCACCTTTTGCTTTGATGACTGCTTTGCACACTCTTAGCATTTTCTTGATGAGCTTCAAGAGGTAGTCACCGGAAATGGTCTTCCAACAATCTTGAAGGAGTTCCCAGAGATGCTTAGCACTTGTTGGCCCTTTTGCCTTTGAGGCGCCCCCTGGGCCTGTGCTGTGCAGGGGATACCCGGAGCCGGATCGCTGGGGGTTGTAGTCTCCGTGGCGGTGACCCGGTCCGTGCCCAGGGCGGTCAAACCAGTGGCAGTCTTAGTAATGTGACAAATGTCCGACTACGCCACCCGTGGATTGCGGTCAGTTGGGACCGCCGCTGCGCTGCAGACCGCTGAGGCTGATGTTGTTTGCGCAGCTGAGTATGGGATAACTCCCCACGGGAGAAGTATTGCCTCAAGGCAGCTAGTGTGGATGATGGGAGTGATGGTGCGCGAGTGTCCCAGCACCAGTAGTGCTGGTGCGGTGAAGAAGCACAGAGACGTGGGGTTGCAGTTTCCAATGCTTTACTCACAGTTGTTATTCATGTCAATCCTGCAGGCGATGACTGCCCAAGCCGTGCTGCGTCCACCAGGCAAAGGGCTCGACCAACTCCCAGGCAATTCCAGAGCGTGGCACAGGGCTCCCTTCTCTTCCCTTCTCTGGCCGTCCTCACCAGTGACCCACCTTTGTCCAGCTTCCTCAGGCCTTCTATTGGCGAAACCTATCTCCGGTTTCCCTGACCCTACGTGGTATGCTTTCCTGGTGGATGTAGTGAGGGGTCGCACCAAGATGTGGTTACAACCTCCGGTCTTTGGCTGAGGAATTTGTTGCCTCCACCAATATGGGTTCTGGTACCCTGTTCTGCCAACCCGTCACCCGCAATCTCCTTGGTCCTTATGGTTCCCTCTGTCCTCGTGTCTCTGGGCCTTTCTTGATGTTCTTGTTCCTTTCTTACTTTCCTTTCTGTTCCTTCTTCTCTCTCTCTCTCTCAGGCCCCGGCCTCCTGACAAGGCCTGCCTAGGGAGCAGAGCCCATGCAGCAGCTCTGCTCCTTGTCACTCCTCCTCAGACTGAACACTGTTCTAAGATGGTGCCCACCTTTTATACCTCCCTCTAGCACCCGAGCCCAGGTGACTAGCAACCAATGGGCTCCTACCTATGCCCAGAGACCCACCCCTATCTGCTCCTACACCACTGGGTTTTCCTCCCCCTCCCCACTCCAGCCAGGGACAGAAGCTGTCGTGCCTGCACTTCTGTGGGAGCACCGTTGAGCTGTCCCTCGGAAATGGGGTGTGTGTGGTGCATGCAGCTAAACAAGTCCTGGTCCACACTCCATCCTTACCCGGGAGTGGAATATCACACCTCTGGGTCGAGGTGCAATACCCCTGTAGCAGCCGAGCCCTCGGGGTGCTACATTCCCCCCTGGTAAATCACAGCACGTCCTCGGGCTGGAAAAGAGCAAAAACAATTTAAACATACAAATTTTTAAAGTGCACTCGCATATAAGACATTAACCAAAAACTCATCCCTTTATGGGAGGTACTCTTCTCTGTTTAACGTTACTGGTATAATCATTATAAAACATTTTGCTAATGCCACCGGAACTCTTTTATAAAACACTATATAAACTTTGGCATTTCTATTTTAGCAGCATATCAAACTTTTTCAGTAGAAAACATTGTCAAGTAAAACATTCTTTCACAAACACATTCTTGAGTTCTGGCCGCTGTGCAACTTGCGACCAGGTGTCCATTTTTCTATTAGGGGAATGGCTGCTCTCAGTCCTCAGCCAGGTAGGGAAGAGGGATGGCTGCTCTCAGTCCTCAGCCAGATAGCTTAGGGAATAGGGCAACTTTTCAAACCAGTAACAGTCCCAACGGGGACCACACTCCACTCAGCAACAGTTTCTATACCCTTACGGGTAACTATATACAGTTACACTTCACCGTTCATTAGTAACGGTGTCCTCCTTGCGCACCTTCCTCATAATCTTCAAACCCGTCCAGGTCCTCTTGACTTTCCTCGTACTGGTGGTACTGCAGCTCTTCCTCGGTTAGCCGGTTGACGTGGAGGGCGTACAGTCCTTTTGGGCCTGGGGAGTTCAGGCCTTGCGGCGGGGTCTGGAGAAGGCCGCTGTTGCTGACGCCCGGGGTCAGAGGGTGCGACTTTGGGCCTGGGCACGGGCTGGTGGTGGCGGTGCCCAGGGCTGGAGGGCTCGGCTGCAGGGCTTGTTGCAGGGTCTGGAACAGGTCGGTGTCTGCAGCGTCCGGGATCGGCGGCTCCACCAGGGGGCCCGGGAGCAGGCTGACGCTGGCAGCGTCCGGGACAGGGAGACTCCTCTTACCTGCTCCCACGACCGCTCCTGCGTCACGCGTCTTCTCCTGGCGCTGGTCGGGGCCTGCGACGACTGGGGCACTGCCGATGCTGGGCAGCTTAATCTGCTGCCGGTCCTCCATCTTGCTCTCCGTTCCCGATGTCTTCCTCCCCCCCGGTGGACCGTGGCCTACCTTGCGATGATCTTCCTCCGTAGGCCGCGGCTCCGCAGTCAATCATCGGGGTAGAGGACCTGGCGTCGCGCTCCGATGACGTCAGCGTCGCTTTTCCTCCCTTCCAGGACCTTGCGCAGCGTCAATGCGTGGGGCGGAGCTTCGGCTCTCGCGCGCTTTCGGCATCCACGCCCCTCTTCTTCCCGTGCGGCGTCCCGAAGATGGCGTCCGATGGCGGGAAGCTGCCGCAGATGGCGGGAAGACAGCAGAAGATGGCGGGAAACGACCCAAGATGGCGTCCGATGGCTGGAAACGACTCCGGACGGCGGGAAACTTCGCCACAGGTAAGTACAAAAGTCTTTTTCAGGCACGCAGTACCCGGTGGTTGCGGGCACGAAATCCTGCCGACTACGCCAAAGTTGACGCGCCCCCTGGGTCTGTGCTGTGCAGGGGATACCCGGAGCCGGATCGCAGGGGGTTGTAGTCTCCGTGGCGGTGACCCGGTCCGTGCCCAGGGCGGTCAAACCAGTGGCAGTCTTAGTAATGTGACAAATGTCCGACTACGCCACCCGTGGATTGCGGTCAGTTGGGACCGCCGCTGCGCTGCAGACCGCTGAGGCTGATGTTGTTTGCGCAGCCGAGTATGGGATAACTCCCCACGGGAGAAGTATTGCCTCAGGGCAGCTAGTGTGGATGATGGGAGTGATGGTGCGCGAGTGTCCCAGCACCAGTAGTGCTGGTGCGGTGAAGAAACACAGAGACGTGGGGTTGCAGTTTCCAATGCTTTACTCACAGTTGTTATTCATGTCAATCCTGCAGGCGATGACTGCCCAAGCCGTGCTGTGTCCACCAGGCAAAGGGCTCGACCAACTCCCAGGCAATTCCACAGCGTGGCACAGGGCTCCCTTCTCTTCCCTTCTCTGGCCGTCCTCACCAGTGACCCACCTTTGTCCAGCTTCCTCGGGCCTTCTTTTGGCGAAACCTATCTCCGGTTTCCCTGACCCTACGTGGTATGCTTTCCTGGTGGATGTAGTGAGGGGTCGCACCAAGATGTGGTCACAACCTCCGGTCTTTGGCTGAGGAATTTGTTGCCTCCACCAATATGGGTTCCGGTACCCTGTTCTGCCAACCCGTCACCCGCAATCTCCTGGGTCCTTAGGGTTCCCTCTGTCCTCGTGTCTCTGGGCCTTTCTTGATGTTCTTGTTCCTTTCTTACTTTCCTTTCTGTTCCTTCTTCTCTCTCTCTCTCTCAGGCCCCGGCCTCCTGACAAGGAATGCCTGGGGAGCAGAGCCCATGCAGCAGCTCTGCTCCTTGTCACTCCTCCTCAGACTGAACACTGTTCTAAGATGGTGCCCACCTTTTATACCTCCCTCTAGCACCCGAGCCCAGGTGACTAGCAACCAATGGGCTCCTACCTATGCCCAGAGACCCACCCCTATCTGCTCCTACACCACTGGGTTTTCCTCCCCCTCCCCACTCCAGCCAAGGACAGAAGCTGTCGTGCCTGCACTTCTGTGGGAGCACCGTTGAGCTGTCCCTCAGAAATGGGGTGTGTGTGGTGCATGCAGCTAAACGAGTCCTGGTCCACACTCCATCCTTACCCGGGAGTGGAATATCACACCTCTGGGTCGAGGTGCAATACCCCTGTAGCAGCCGAGCCCTCGGGGTGCTACATTCCCCCCTGGTAAATCACAGCACGTCCTCGGGCTGGAAAAGAGCAAAAACAATTTAAACATACAAATTTTTAAAGTGCACTCGCATATAAGACATTAACCAAAAACTCATCCCTTTATGGGAGGTACTCTTCTCTGTTTAACGTTACTGGTATAATCATTATAAAACATTTTGCTAATGCCACCGGAACTCTTTTATAAAACACTATATAAACTTTGGCATTTCTATTTTAGCAGCATATCAAACTTTTTCAGTAGAAAACATTGTCAAGTAAAACGTTCTTCCACAAACACATTCTTGAGTTCTGGCCGCTGTGCAACTTGGGATCAGGTGTCCATTTTTCTATTAGGGGAATGGCTGCTCTCAGTCCTCAGCCAGGTAGGGAAGAGGGATGGCTGCTCTCAGTCCTCAGCCAGATAACTTAGGGAATAGGGCAACTTTTCAAACCGGTAACAGTCCCAACGGGGACCACACTCCACTCAGCAACAGTTTCTATACCCTTACGGGTAACTATATACAGTTACACTTTACCGTTCATTAGTAACGGTGTCCTCCTTGCGCACCTTCCTCATAATCTTCAGACCCGTCCAGGTCCTCTTGGCTTTCCTCGTACTGGTGGTACTGCAGCTCTTCCTCGGTTAGCCGGTTGACGTGGAGGGCGTACAGTCCTTTTATGCCTGGGGAGTTCAGGCCTTGCGGCGGGGTCTGGAGAAGGCCGCTGTTGATGACGCCCGGGGTCAGAGGGTGCGACTTTGGGCCTGGGCACGGGCTGGTGGTGGCGGTGCCCAGGGCTGGAGGGCTCGGCTGCAGGGCTTGTTGCAGGATCTGGAGCAGGTCAGTGTCTGCAGCGCCCGGGATCGGCGGCTCCACCAGGGGGCCCGGGAGCAGGCTGACGCTGGCAGCGTCCGGGACAGGGAGACTCCTCTTACCTGCTCCCACGACCGCTCCTGCGTCACGCGTCTTCTCCTGGCGCTGGTCGGGGCCTGCGACGACTGGGGCACTGCCGATGCTGGGCAGCTTAATCTGCTGCCGGTCCTCCATCTTGCTCTCCGTTCCCGATGTCTTCCTCCCCCCCGGTGGACCGTGGCCTACCTTGCGATGATCTTCCTCCGTAGGCCGCGGCTCCGCAGTCAATCGTCGGGGTAGAGGACCTGGCGTCACGCTCCGATGACGTCAGCGTCGCTTTTCCTCCCTTCCAGGACCTTGCGCAGCGTCAATGCGTGGGGCGGAGCTTCGGCTCTCGCGCGCTTTCGGTGTCCACGCCCCTCTTCTTCCCGTGCGGCGTCCCGAAGATGGCGTCCGATGGCGGGAAGCGGCCGCGGATGGCGGGAAGACGGCAGAAGATGGCGGGAAACGACCCAAGATGGCGTCCGATGGCTGGAAACGACTCCTGACGGCGGGAAACTTCGCCACAGGTAAGTACAAAAGTCTTTTTCAGGCACGCAGTACCCGGTGGTTGCGGGCACGAAATCCTGCCGACTACGGCAAAGTTGACGCGCCCCCTGGGCCTGTGCTGTGCAGGGGATAGCCGGAGCCGGATCGCAGGGGGTTGTAGTCTCCGTGGCGGTGACCCGGTCCGTGCCCAGGGCGGTCAAACCAGTGGCAGTCTTAGTAATGTGACAAATGTCCGACTACGCCACCCGTGGATTGCGGTCAGTTGGGACCGCCGCTGCGCTGCAGACCGCTGAGGCTGATGTTGTTTGCGCAGCCGAGTATGGGATAACTCCCCACGGGAGAAGTATTGCCTCAGGGCAGCTAGTGTGGATGATGGGAGTGATGGTGCGCGAGTGTCCCAGCACCAGTAGTGCTGGTGCGGTGAAGAAGCACAGAGACGTGGGGTTGCAGTTTCCAATGCTTTACTCACAGTTGTTATTCATGTCAATCCTGCAGGAGATGACTGCCCAAGCCGTGCTGCGTCCACCAGGCAAAGGGCTCGACCAACTCCCAGGCAATTCCAGAGCGTGGCACAGGGCTCCCTTCTCTTCCCTTCTCTGGCCGTCCTCACCAGTGACCCACCTTTGTCCAGCTTCCTCGGGCCTTCTATTGGCGAAACCTATCTCCGGTTTCCCTGACCCTACGTGGTATGCTTTCCTGGTGGATGTAGTGAGGGGTCGCACCAAGATGTGGTCACAACCTCCGGTCTTTGGCTGAGGAATTTGTTGCCTCCACCAATATGGGTTCCGGTACCCTGTTCTGCCGACCCGTCACCCGCAATCTCCTGGGTCCTTAGGGTTCCCTCTGTCCTCGTGTCTCTGGGCCTTTCTTGATGTTCTTGTTCCTTTCTTACTTTCCTTTCTGTTCCTTCTTCTCTCTCTCTCTCTCAGGCCCCGGCCTCCTGACAAGGCCTGCCTGGGGAGCAGAGCCCATGCAGCAGCTCTGCTCCTTGTCACTCCTCCTCAGACTGAACACTGTTCTAAGATGGTGCCCACCTTTTATACCTCCCTCTAGCACCCGAGCCCAGGTGACTAGCAACCAATGGGCTCCTACCTATGCCCAGAGACCCACCCCTATCTGCTCCTACACCACTGGGTTTTCCTCCCCCTCCCCACTGCAGCCAGGGACAGAAGCTGACGTGCCTGCACTTCTGTGGGAGCACCATTGAGCTGTCCCTCGGAAATGGGGTGTGTGTGGTGCATGCAGCTAAACGAGTCCTGGTCCACACTCCATCCTTACCCGGGAGTGGAATATCACACCTCTGGGTCGAGGTGCAATACCCCTGTAGCAGCCGAGCCCTCGGGGTGCTACACCTTCACTCTGCGGTCCAGCTCACCCCAAACCATCTCGATTGGGTTCAGGTCTGGTGACTGTGGAGGCCAGGTCATCAGGCGTAGCACTCCATCACTCTCCTTCTTGGTCAAATAGCCCTTACACAGCCTGGAGGTGTGTTTGGGGTCATTGTCCTGTTGAAAAATAAATGATGGTCCAACTAAACGCAAACCGGATGGAATAGCATGCCGCTGCAAAATGCTGTGGTAGCCATGCTGGTTCAGTATGCCTTCAATTTTGAATAAATCCCCAACAGTGTCACCAGCAAAGTACCCCCACACCATCACACCTCCTCCTCCATGCTTCACGGTGGGAACCAGGCATGTAGAGTCCATCCGTTCACCTTTTCTGCGTCGCACAAAGACACGGTGGTTGGAACCAAAGATCTCAAATTTGGACTCATCAGACCAAAGCACAGATTTCCACTGGTCTAATGTCCATTCCTTGTGTTCTTTAGCCCAAACAAGTCTCTTCTGCTTGTTGCCTGTCCTTAGCAGTGGTTTCCTAGCAGCTATTTTACCATGAAGGCCTGCTGCACAAAGTCTCCTCTTAACAGTTGTTGTAGAGATGTGTCTGCTGCTAGAACTCTGTGTGGCATTGACCTGGTCTCTTATCTGAGCTGCTGTTAACCTGCGATTTCTGAGGCTGGTGACTCAGATAAACTTATCCTCAGAAGCGGAGGTGACTCTTGGTCTTCCTTTCCTGGGGCGGTCCTCATGTGAGCCAGTTTCTTTGTAGCGCTTGATGGTTTTTGCAACTGCAATTGGGGACACTTTCAAAGTTTGTCCAATTTTTCGGACTGACTGACCTTCATTTCTTAAAGTAATGATGTCCACTCATTTTTCTTTACTTAGCTGCTTTTTTCTTGCCATAATACAAATTCTAACAGTCTATTCAGTAGGACTATCAGCTGTGTATCCACCAGACTTCTGCACAACACAACTGATGGTCCCAACCCCATTTATAAGGCAAGAAATCCCACTTATTAAACCTGACAGGGCACACCTGTGAAGTGAAAACCATTTCCGGTGACTACCTCTTGAAGCTCATCAAGAGAATGCCAAGAGTGTGCAAAGCTGTCATCAAAGCAAAAGGTGACTACTTTGAAGATGTTATGCACACGCCCGGGCTAAGCGGCGTGTGCGTGTGATTGGTAGTGATTCCACTGGACCGTGCCGGAGAGTGAATGCCTGGAGGGGCGTAACTAGGTATTCACCCGATCCGACCAGGGTCGCACGACGGCATACGACGCCAGTGCACCAAGGAGGAACCGAGCAGAGGGACCAGGTGCTACTCCAGGACAGACCCCGGACACGGCTGTTGACCCACACAGGGGAATACAGGAACAGACTGGTAGGCTGGCACACTGACTAGTGGGTATAGGCAGGCACGACTGGTATGCAGGGAGGCGGGTAAGCAGGCAGGGGGGTATAGGCAAGCACAGCAAGAGTGCAGACAGGGAGGCACTAGCAGGTAGGAACACAGGCGGGATAGGACCCAGTACACACCGGGACTCAGGAACAATACAGGCAGAAGGGTACAGGCAGGGCAGGACAGGACTGCCGGAGCAGCGGGCAGAAGCAGGGCAGGACAGGACTGCCGGAGCAGCGGGCAGAAGCAGGGCAGGACAGGACTGCCGGAGCAGCGGGCAGAAGCAGGGCAGGACAGGACTGCCGGAGCAGCGGGCAGAAGCAGGGCAGGACAGGACTGCCGGAGCAGCGGGCAGAAGCAGGGCAGGACAGGACTGCCGGAGCAGCGGGCAGAAGCTGGGCAGGACAGGACTGCCGGAGCAGCGGGCAGAAGCAGGGCAGGACAGGACTGCCGGAGCAGCGGGCAGAAGCAGGGCAGGACAGGACTGCCGGAGCAGCGGGCAGAAGCAGGGCAGGACAGGACTCTGTTCACACGGAACAGACAGGAAGGGAAAGACAGAGCCAGACACCCACAGGGTACTTGCAGTGAAGTAGCGAGTGGACCACAAACTCACAAACGGGAGTACAGAGACAACAGGCAGGAGTTAGGTACGAGTTCAGACTCTGCAGAAAAAGGAAGGGAACGGACATAGAGGAAAAACAGGTAAAGGATAGGAGAGAGTTCAGACTGGAACTGAGTGTACGGAGGAGACCGACACTGCAGCGGGATACAGGAGCGGGTCTGGGAATACTGCCCCCAGAGAGGCGGGAAGAACAGGCAAGGAGCGTGTTCAGACAGGACAGACAAGATACAGGAGCGGGTCTAGGTAATCGGCCCCTAGAAGGCGGGAGGAACAGGCTAGGAGCGTGTTCAGACAGGACAGACAAGATACACAGAAAGGACTCAGTTCAGACACGGGAACTAATACCGCAAAGCAGGAGACATACAGGACTCAGTTCAGACACGGGAACTAATACCGCAAAGCAGGAGACATACAGGACACAGTTCAGACACGGGAGCTGATACCGCAAAGCAGGAGACATACAGGACTAAGTTCAGACAGGCCTGGAAATACAGCCTCCAGGAAAGGCAGACAAGGAAACAAAGACGGGACCTGGCACCTTCAGAGTGCAAACACACACTGAAGGAAAACACTATGCTCAGGCAGGGATAGAAGGGAGCTGCTGAGCTATATACCAAGTGTCAGACAGCAATAGGCTGAGGACGCACAAGGGGTGTGACCCACAGCAGGTACAAAAAGCAGGAAGTGATCGGGCGCCGCCCATAAGCAGCAGAGACAGACACAAACAGACAGCATGGAGGGAAGCCAGAGAGACATTCTGGACAGGAGATCAAGTGCGCGCTCCTGCACAGTGGGAGATGGACCACTATGCAAGGACGCCGCCAGGTATGTTACAGTACCTCCCCCCTTACGCCCCCTCTTCTTCAGGCCTGCCAGAATCTTCCGCAGGGAATTCGAGGACCAGTCGTTCACTGGGTTGGAGGGGGACAGAGACTTGAGGGTAATCTCTGCTTCGAGGTACATCTTGTCAAGCTCACAGGAAAAAATAGACGGGTTATCAGGTACATAATGAGGAAAAGTCACTGTCTCTTTGTTATCTGGTGGTACCCCGGAGGATTCAGGAAACAACTGGAGGTCCTCCGCCGGGTCAGAAGAGTGCAGAGGCTCAGAGAAAACAACTGCTTCAGAGTACACTAGGTCGGACTCACTGGAGGAAGCAGGCGAGGTATCGGGTACCGAGTATAGGAAAGTCTCTGTCCATTCACCGCCAGGTGGCACCCCGAAGGGTTCTGGAGACAGCTGGCGGTCCTCCGCCTGGTCAGAGGGGTGTAGAGACTCAGGAGTAACCTCTGCTTCGGAGTATACTAAGTTGGACTCACTGGACGAAGCGAGCGAGGTATCAGGTACAGAGTATAGGAGAGTCTCTGTCCTTTCGCTACCAGGTAGCACCCCGAAGGGTTCAGGAGACAACTGGAGATCCTCCGCCTGGTCGGAGGGGTGTAGAGACTCGGAGGTAACTACCACTTTGGGGTACCCATTGTCAGGCTCACAGGACGAAGCGGACAAAGTATTGAGTACCGGGTGTAGAGAAGTCTCTCTCCATTTGTCATCGAGTGGTATCCCGGAGGATTCAGGAGGCAACAGGGGATCCTCCGCCAGGTAGTAGAGGTGCACAGACTCAGAGGTAACCACAGCTTTGGAGCATCCTTGGACATGCACACCGGTTAAAGAGAGAGAAGCATCTGATGCCAGGTGCAGGAAGTTCTCCTGTGTGGAGTCTGGATGGGCAGAAGTCTCTTCGGGCAGGAGAACTGGTGCACTACCCACGCACATTACCCATTGGGGTTTCTCCGGGATACAGGGAGGTGAAGCTTCAGTAGGGACTTCAAGGTTGGGGTCAGGAGGTCTCAGGGAGGACAGACCCTGGCGTGACGGCTTGCCTCTAAGTCTAGCACGTCTGGACTGCCTCTTGAGGTTGAGAGAAGTATTCCGGAAAGCGTAGTCACCCTGTGAGGATTCTGGGTGGGCAGTAGTCTCATGGGGCTGGAGGACTATTGCGCTACCCACACACATTACCCATCGGGGCTGCTCCGGGATATTGGGAGGTGAAGCTTCAGCAGGAGCCTCCGGGTTAGGATCATCGAAGACCATTAGAAAGGCCACCAGGAAGGCCATTAGGTCCCGGAGGATCGGATCCTGTGTTTCATATAGGGGGTTGATCCATTCCAAGGCATCACCCGCCAGGTAAGACATAATAAAGGCCACTTTAGCCCAATCGGAAGGAAAATAGAGAGGGTAGGCCTTAAAGTGTAGCATGCATTGCTCCACAAATGCACGACACTGTCTTGGATCCCCATAGTAACGTGGCGGATCCGCAGGAACGAGAGCTGATAGATCCATCTGGACGGTGCGTAATTTCGCCTGGAACTCAGCTAAGAGAAAAAAAATTTATTTATTTATTTTAATGCATATATTCGCTGGAAAACTTCTCAGAGGGCGAAGGCCGTGGGGCTCAACGGGAACCATGGCCTGAGCATGCTGTTATGCACACGCCCGGGCTAAGCGGCGTGTGCGTGTGATTGGTAGTGATTCCACTGGACCGTGCCGGAGAGTGAATGCCTGGAGGGGCGTAACTAGGTATTCACCCGATCCGACCAGGGTCGCACGACGGCATACGACGCCAGTGCACCAAGGAGGAACCGAGCAGAGGGACCAGGTGCTACTCCAGGACAGACCCCGGACACGGCTGTTGACCCACACAGGGGAATACAGGAACAGACTGGTAGGCTGGCACACTGACTGGTGGGTATAGGCAGGCACGACTGGTATGCAGGCAGGCGGGTAAGCAGGCAGGGGGGTATAGGCAAGCACAGCAAGAGTGCAGACAGGGAGGCACTAGCAGGTAGGAACACAGGCGGGATAGGACCCAGTACACACCGGGACTCAGGAACAATACAGGCAGAAGGGTACAGGCAGGGCAGGACAGGACTGCCGGAGCAGCGGGCAGAAGCAGGGCAGGACAGGACTGCCGGAGCAGCGGGCAGAAGCAGGGCAGGACAGGACTGCCGGAGCAGCGGGCAGAAGCAGGGCAGGACAGGACTGCCGGAGCAGCGGGCAGAAGCAGGGCAGGACAGGACTGCCGGAGCAGCGGGCAGAAGCAGGGCAGGACAGGACTGCCGGAGCAGCGGGCAGAAGCTGGGCAGGACAGGACTGCCGGAGCAGCGGGCAGAAGCAGGGCAGGACAGGACTGCCGGAGCAGCGGGCAGAAGCAGGGCAGGACAGGACTGCCGGAGCAGCGGGCAGAAGCAGGGCAGGACAGGACTCTGTTCACACGGAACAGACAGGAAGGGAAAGACAGAGCCAGACACCCACAGGGTACTTGCAGTGAAGTAGCGAGTGGACCACAAACTCACAAACGGGAGTACAGAGACAACAGGCAGGAGTTAGGTACGAGTTCAGACTCTGCAGAAAAAGGAAGGGAACGGACATAGAGGAAAAACAGGTAAAGGATAGGAGAGAGTTCAGACTGGAACTGAGTGTACGGAGGAGACCGACACTGCAGCGGGATACAGGAGCGGGTCTGGGAATACTGCCCCCAGAGAGGCGGGAAGAACAGGCAAGGAGCGTGTTCAGACAGGACAGACAAGATACAGGAGCGGGTCTAGGTAATCGGCCCCTAGAAGGCGGGAGGAACAGGCTAGGAGCGTGTTCAGACAGGACAGACAAGATACACAGAAAGGACTCAGTTCAGACACGGGAACTAATACCGCAAAGCAGGAGACATACAGGACTCAGTTCAGACACGGGAACTAATACCGCAAAGCAGGAGACATACAGGACACAGTTCAGACACGGGAGCTGATACCGCAAAGCAGGAGACATACAGGACTAAGTTCAGACAGGCCTGGAAATACAGCCTCCAGGAAAGGCAGACAAGGAAACAAAGACGGGACCTGGCACCTTCAGAGTGCAAACACACACTGAAGGAAAACACTATGCTCAGGCAGGGATAGAAGGGAGCTGCTGAGCTATATACCAAGTGTCAGACAGCAATAGGCTGAGGACGCACAAGGGGTGTGACCCACAGCAGGTACAAAAAGCAGGAAGTGATCGGGCGCCGCCCATAAGCAGCAGAGACAGACACAAACAGACAGCATGGAGGGAAGCCAGAGAGACATTCTGGACAGGAGATCAAGTGCGCGCTCCTGCACAGTGGGAGATGGACCACTATGCAAGGACGCCGCCAGGTATGTTACAGAAGAAACTAGAATATGACATATTTTCAGTTGTTTCCCACTTTTTTGTTAAGTATATAATTCCACATGTGTTAATTCATAGTTTTGATGCCTTCATTGTGAATGTACAATTTTCAAAGTAATGAAAATACAGAAAAATCTTTAAATGAGAAGGTGTGTCCAAACTTTTGGTCTGTACTGTATATATATATATATATATATATATATATATAGGCTCACTGTAGGATCAATTCATTTCAGGATCTTTATATATTTCTTAGGGTTATTTCTATCTCTGCATTTATGGCATATCCATTGGATATGCTATGAATGTCTAACTGTACACATGCGGTCACTTGCCAACTAGACCTGAATGGCCGCTCTCAATACAAGTGATTTGAGCTAGGCCAGACACATCCAGTGGGAATGTGGCTGGAAGTACGCAATTCACATACTTACGGTTACATGACCATTCGCTCTTGGTGTGGGCACCTGAGAATCTTGACATTACGCACGCCGTGAGAGGTGAGGTCAGTATTTAGCTGAGGTCAAAACCAAAAGGTTGGAGTCAGAGTCAGAATCGTTAGGCAAATGGAAGGTTATGCTGGTCCAAAGTCAGCAATGGGTATCAAAATCAGGCAGCAGAATATAAACAGACTACTGACCAACTCCTAGCAAATTGCCAGGAGTAAAAGTTTATATAGGGTGTGGTCCCATCCCCAACAGAGAGCTTATTACAATTACTAATTAGCTCCTCTGCAAAAGCTCAGTGACTCCTTTGCTCTGCAGCACAAAAAATTCCAGCCATACAAATGCGATTGCCTGGACAATGCTTTAGTTGCTAAGCGCCGCCCACACTGTAAGGATAGCGCCATCTAGCAACAGAAGCAGAGGTTGTTGAAGTGGCTTCAGACACATTGTCAAGCCAGTAATTTGCACGGTTTGTAAGTGCTGACCTACTCACTGTGTGCACCGCTCTGCTCCTCCCAGTGTCAGACCACCTCATTGAGCTGCCTCGCGCAAACAATTCCAGCAGTGCTACATCCTCCTGTTTCTGGAGAGTCTCAGCTATTGAGAGGCATGGCCAGACTTTGCAGGACTTTAACCCCTTTATGACCTTGCGATTTTCCATTTTTGCGCTTTCGTTTTTTGCTCCCCTACTTCCCAGAGCCATAACTTTTCTATTTTTCCATCAATGTAGCCGTTTCTGGCTTGTTTTGGGCTGGACAAGTTGTACTTTTGTATTACACTATTGATTTTGCCATATGGCATACTAGAAAACGGTAAAAAAAAATCCAAGTGCGGAGTAATTGCATAAAAAGGAAAATTCCTCAATTGCTTTTTGAGTTTTTTATTTACCATGTTCACTAAATCCTAAAACTGATCTGTCAATATGATTCCCCAGGTCAGTACAAGTATGCAGATTCCAAACATGTATAAGTTCTTTTTTATTTAAGTTGTAAAAAAAAATTCTGAAATTTGTTAGAAAAAGAAAAATTGCTTATGTCACCATTTTCCGAGACTCATTGTGTCTCCATTTTTCGTCATCTGAGGCTGAGTGATGACTTGTTTTTTGCGCCCCGAGCTGTCATTTTTACTGATACCATTTTGGGATAGATATGATGTTTTGATTGCCCGTTATTGTATTTTATTGCATTGTTGTGGAAGGTCGAAAAACGTGATTCTGGTGTTTCGATTTTTTCTCTCGTTACGTCATTTACCGATCTGACTAATTTACTTTATATTTTAATAGATCGAACATTTCTGAATGGAATTTCTGAGTGGACGTCGTGTCACGTTTGGAGAGCCCCTGATGTGCCTAAAAAGTGGAAATCCCCCACAAGTGACAACATTTTGTAATCTAGACCCCTCAAAGAACTTATTTAGATGTGTGGTGAGCACCTTGAACTCTGAGGTGCTTCACAGAAAATTATAATGTTGAGCCATGAAAATAAAAAATCAAATTTTTCCCATAAAAATGGTTTTTAGCCCCAAATTTTGCATTTGTACAAGTTAAGAGGAGAAATTGCATCGTAAAATTTGTCATGCAATTTCTACTGAGTACGCCGATACCTAATATGTGAAGGAAAATTACTGTTTGGGTGCACAGCAGGGCATGGAAAGGAAGGAGCGCCATTTGACTTTTTGAATGCAAAATTTGCTGGAATAATTAGCTGACGCCATGTCGCATTTGGAGAGCCACTGATGAGCCTAAACAGTGGAAACCGCCCACAAGTGCCACCATTTTGGAATCTAGACTCCTCAGGGAACTTATCTAGATGTGTGCTGAGCACCTTGAACCCACAAGTGCTTCATAGAAGTTTAAAACGTAGAGCAGTGAAAATAAAAAAATCAACTTTTTCCGAGCAGTGTCTTTGACTCCATGCGGTTGCTGAGCTCCCAGGTAAAACACTTTCCTGCTCATTATATAAAGACTGAACGGACTCACAGTTTAGCACAGACTCTAGAAGTCTCTATGCTCTAGGGACTGGACCCTGCCTTGTGCAGCTTGTACATGCAGAGAGTACACTTCTCTCCCTTGCACAGAGAACTCCATAATGCTGCTTTCTTCCTCACACTACAACTACTCAAGCACCTCCTCCCCTCTCTGAGGGATCGTGCACAACTTCCTGGTTTGGACAAAAAACATTACACATGGAGGCATTTTGTGGCGCTACAGACATGGGCACCACACACGTTCATGGGAGCTACCACATTAGTTCTTCCGGAAATCCTGGCCCTAGAAGAGGTCATTGGGTTTTCCCGCTAAGTCGCAAGTCCATCTGATAAAGTCTATCAAGGAGCGTTGAGTCTCCCGTGCACCAACCGGCCCCTTCCACATCTGTCCTAACCCAGGCCAACCCCGGTACCGTACTTTATAGCTGTAAGTGATGGCCCTGCTCACTCGTGCTATCCCACTGTAACCACAGGCATGCTCCTCTGGTCGTCGTCTCCTCGGGGACCTTCGGTGCTTGACTGTTGGTGGATGTCTACTAGGCCTGGGGCGGAAAGTACTGGGTCCCGACACTCGACGGGTGTCGTCTGGCCTCCGGGACTTGACCAGCTTAGGGCAAAGGTTCTGGACTTGACCGGCGCAGTCTGAATTCTGGGTCTTGACTGGCGTAGTTCAGGACTCCGAGTTTTGACCAATGTAGTCGGGTCTCAACAGTCGTCGTCTGGCCCTTGTCTGGTGATGACTGGCACCTTGTTGGCATATATGCTTTTCACTGCAGCCTGTCACACTGGGCTCTGCGCTGTCTCTGGTCCGCGTCTGCTCGACTCTTCTCCTTGGCACCAAATCTCCCTGCCATTTGGCGTGCAGGGCTTTTATATCCAGGAACTCTGTCATGCAAGGCGCCTGGCCAGGTTCCGCACAAGAACTGACTCCCCCTGCAATTCTTCTGGTGCCAATTGGTTCCGCTTGATTTCATCCAGCCAGCAGATGGCAGTTTTTCCTCACTAATGTCATACCTCGCAGGGGCTCTTCAGGGGTACCATTGCTTTCTCTTACAACTGCATAGCTTTTGCCAGTTTCAGAGTCAGAATATTTTTAAAATAGTGCCAGAATTTAATCAAACATGTCTTGCTGGCTGTATTACAATGCCTCCTTGTAATTTTAGCTAGGCCTTGCAGTGACTATCAGCCCTTACTGGACATTGAACGACACTGTGGCTTTAAGAGACCATGCTCCCCTCTGGGTTTTGCTTTTGGACTAGTCGCCTTCCCCCCTGTTGTTTTTGGAGTGTGCTGTTGGAGGGAGAAAGAACTAGGAAGTGAGAGACCTCGTGTGTGTCTGAGATAACTGAGAGACTTCTGCCTGTGTCCTGATAAGGAGAGACTATAAGAGGAACTGATATTCACTGGAAAGATAAAGTTCGGACTACTGCAAGATTTGTTGACAGGACTGTGTCCAAAAGTAGAGAACTTCATCCCTTCTGTAGAACAGCTTCCCTGAAGATTGGTGACCATAGGTAACAGATAACACAGAGTGCCATCCATCCTTCATCATTGAAAGTGAAACAAGACCTGCCTGACCTGCAGAGGGAAAGAGATCCAATATACAGTAGAAAGAAATCAAGTGCAACTCACCCGGCTCAGCTACATCAGAACTAAGGGACAGCTATCATCTGTTCCTGTCCTGCACAAGTGTGAGTGACTCATTGGTGGTGAACTGTGTTAGGGTTTAGCACAGTTTTCTTTAGTTAAGACGCTGTAGCAGCGTAGCCCAATTTGCGGAAAGCCAGATAGAGACATGCTTCTGACGCGCCCCCTGGGACATATTCCTTTTTGAGGGGAATACCCGGCACCGGATCAGATGGGGGGTTGTAGTCTCCGAGCGGCTGTGACCCGGTCCCGTGCCCAGGGCGTCAAGCTCAGTGTTATGTGGCAGTCCTTACTGATGTTATTAAAGTTCGTTGTGTCGACTACGCCACCCGTTGTGATGCGGTCACTGTGGCCGCCGCTGCTGCAGGGTCCGCTGAGGCTGATGGTGGGTGCGCAGCTTGGTGGGATAACCCCCAACGGGAGGGGTATAGCCTCAGAGGGGACAGGCGCAGAGGATGGGGGTTGTGGTGGTGCGGTGCAGCCGGTAATGATGACAGACTCGGGTTGTGCAGTTAAGGGTCTTTACTTACTGCAGATGTTCCTGGTCACTCTAGCTCCAAGTGACCTCCCGAGCCGTGCTGCGTCCACCAGGTCCTGGATCCGGCCAACCCCCAAACAAGTCCGGAGCGTGGCCCTGAGCTCTCCCTCTGTCCTTCCTTCAGCCGTCCCCACCAGTGATTCACCTAAATCCAGCTCCCTCGGGCCTTCTGTTGGGCAACCTTTGGCCTCAGGTTCCCTGACCCTCCATGTGGTGTGCCTTCAGGGTGAATGTAGTGGGTGACCGTGACAGACTCTGCCCACGGTCTCCGGTCTCTGGCTGGGGAATGTCTTTACCCCCACCAGCTTGGGTTCCGGTACCCTTCTGCTGACTCCTCACCCGGCGTTCTTATTTGGGTTCTTGGGTCCCTTCTTTGTCCCCCTCTGGGTCTCCTTCTTTACTCCACTCTCTCACTCTTCAGGCTCAGGTCTGCTCTGCTCCCTTGCTGCAGGCTGACTTCCTCTGCAGAAGACTTGTTCTCCCCTTCTGACTCTCTGCATCTGACAGGCTCCTCTGCGTCTGACCCTGATCTTTGATGGTGCCCACCTTATATACACCCTCTATGTGTGAGCTCAGGTGACCAGCACCCAATGAGCTCCTAACACTACCCAGACTGCTCCCCCTATCTGCCCCTACACTACATGGGATGTTCCTCCCCCCTCCCACTCCAGCCAGGAACAGGCTCGGTCGCACCTGCACATTTCTAAGTGGGAGTGCCGTCGGCCTGCTCCTCTGGAATGGGATGTATGTAGTGCATGCAGTCTATCTGAGCTCAGTTCCACACTCCTTCCTTACCCGGGAGTGGAATATCACACCTCTGGGTTGAGGTGCAATACTCCTGTAGCAGCCGAATCCTCAGGGTGCTACATTCCCCCCTGGTAAATCACAGCACGTCCTCGGGCTGCAAAGACAAAAAACACCAAAACATACAACATTTTTATAAACATGTAAAACATATTAAATATTATACGAAATACTATATAAATATATATATAAACTTTTTCAGGTAAACAACATTCTCGTCGTCTCTTTCTCTCTTCTGTTCCTCTGGTCACCGTGCAACTCGTGACCAGGTAGAGTGCGACAGTCTTTTGTAAAACAGTTTCCCAAATAAAACCGGTAGGGGGCGCTTTAGCAAGCGCAACTATGTACAGGGGAATTTTGCCATTCTCAGTCCCCGGCCAGGTAAAGGGAAAGGGATGGCTGCTCACAGTCCTCAGCCTGGTATGGAAAGGGTTACAGGTAACAGTTCGCTGGTCCCAACGGGGACTATTTTAGCAGCAACAACAGTTCCAGTTTCAGTTTCAGTTCCGATTCACTGTGCCCCGACAGGCAACTATATACAGTCTCCTGCTCTGCCGCACTCAACGGCGTCTGCCTCCTGCTCTTATCTTACGGCTGGTGGTTTCTTCAGACCCGTCCGGGTCCTCTTGCTCCTCCTCCTCGCACCGCAACTCCTCCTCCGTCAAGCGATGCACGTGGAGGGCGTAAGGTCCCTTGGCACACTTGTGCCGGGTGAACGTTACCTCGTCACCGACGTAGAGGTCACGGCCTTTGTGACCCTCTGGCAGGTGGGACTCGACGTCCCGTCGTGTAACGAAGACGTCACCCATGGTGTTCCGGTCCCTTATGAAGCCCCACCCATGCTGCGCATTAAACTTTATTACCGTCCCGATGGTACGGGGACGATCTGCTGCACGGGGGTTCCTTCTGGTCCGACTCTTTTGCTCCGCGCTGCGGGTCTGGGCCCATTGCTCTCTGGCCCGCCTCTCCTCCCGCTCTCTCTTGAACTCTGCCAGCTGTTGACGGCAACACTCGGTACGCTCTGCTGCAGCTGCCCGAGTCTCTCCGGTGAACCCCATCAAATCTTCTCCCGTGGGGTCCCACACGAACTGGGCTTCCTCGAGTGGAGGCGAGACCCGAGTCACGGGCTTCGGAGCCGGGATTAGGGGCTCACACAGGGGACCTAGTTGCTTCTGCCGCTCCAGCTCCAAGAATCCTTCGGGCCAGATGAAAGGCCGACCGTCCGGCCACGTTAGCTGGCTGAAGGGGTCCTCTCCCAGATGTGGCACCCTAGGTATTACGGGCGCGGGCGCGGTGGTGGTGGCGCCCGGGTTGCCCAGGCCTTGCGGCCAGGCCTGGGGCACCTGGAAGGTGAAGGGCACCGTTAGGACGGCGGCGCCCTGGGTTACCTGGCCTTGCGACCAGGCCGGAGACTCCGCGGAGGTAGATGGCTCTGCTTTGGATGCGGCGCCCGGAAATGCTAGGCCCTGTGACCAGGCCGGAGGCTCCTCTTCCGGCGCCACGCTCCGGGTCACGATGCGTGACGTCATCGGGGTCGCGACGGCGGCTTCCGGTCGGGGCCTAGTCGGTGGCGGTGTCATGGCGGTCTCGGGTACGGCCGGGGGACCTTCGGGCTCTGCGACGGGGAGCTGGGGCAGGTAAGCGGTCTTCCGGTATGGGGTATAGGCATCCCCCTTACCTGCTGCCATGCGTCTCGCTCCCTCTTCTGCGCCGTCTCCGGCCTTGGGTCCTCCCGCGTCATCCGCAGAGGCAGTCGATGTCTTCTTCCAAGGGAGCGGGTTAGGTGGACAGGTTCCAGCTTGCTGGGCCATCTCCCGGCCCCACTCCGCCAGGATCTCCCTCTGCACTCGGGCCATCCTTCCCGCGAGGCCCTCCAGGGCACTCCGCGCGCACTCCCGATCTCGGGGAAGCTGCGCCAGGATCTCCGCTAAGCCTAGCGGGGTTGTTGACTCCAGCAGGCTCCTGACCATCGGGTCGGTGCTGCTCTGCTCTGCTTCCGGCAGGCTCCTGGCCAGCGGGCCGGTGCTGCTCTGCTCTCCTCCTTCTTCCTCCAGCAGGCTCCTGGCCAGCGGGCCGGTGCTGCTCTGCTGCCGCTCCATTCCCGGGTCCACTCTTTCTCTCCTCGACTCCGGGTGAGCTTCTCCGCTACTCCTCATTAGACCTCTTGCCTCCGGGTGCGCTCGTTCTACACTGCTCCAGGCGACACCCATCTTCTCTCCTTTCTTTCGTCTCCTCCCACTTCGAGGGCGGTCCCGGGGCAACTCGGTGACTGTCAGCTCCAGGGGGAGTTCTTTCACGCTGACAGACACCTCCAGCATCACAGTCTCTGTTGGTGGGGGCGGTTTCCACTTTTGGCGCCATTTTCTGTCCTGGCCCACGATGGGAGGTGGCCTCTTGCTCTCCTTTGGCACGCCCATAATGGCGTCCGCTGCTCTTCCAAGGCGGGAAATCTGCGGTTTTGGCGGGAATCGCTTCCCAGTGGCGGGAAACTCGGCAGATGGCGGGAACAAGCTGGAAATGGCGGACAATCGGCGGGAAACGACTGGTGATGGAGTCCGATGGCGTGGACCCTCCGGAACCGGCGGGAGACTTCTTTCTGAGGCAAACTTGCACTTTTCTTCAGGCACGCAGTACCCGGGTGTTGCGGGCACGTTCATCCTGCCGACTACGCCAAAGTTGACGCGCCCCCTGGGACATATTCCTTTTTGAGGGGAATACCCGGCACCGGATCAGATGGGGGGTTGTAGTCTCCGAGCGGCTGTGACCCGGTCCCGTGCCCAGGGCGTCAAGCTCAGTGTTATGTGGCAGTCCTTACTGATGTTATTAAAGTTCGTTGTGTCGACTACGCCACCCGTTGTGATGCGGTCACTGTGGCCGCCGCTGCTGCAGGGTCCGCTGAGGCTGATGGTGGGTGCGCAGCTTGGTGGGATAACCCCCAACGGGAGGGGTATAGCCTCAGAGGGGACAGGCGCAGAGGATGGGGGTTGTGGTGGTGCGGTGCAGCCGGTAATGATGACAGACTCGGGTTGTGCAGTTAAGGGTCTTTACTTACTGCAGATGTTCCTGGTCACTCTAGCTCCAAGTGACCTCCCGAGCCGTGCTGCGTCCACCAGGTCCTGGATCCGGCCAACCCCCAAACAAGTCCGGAGCGTGGCCCTGAGCTCTCCCTCTGTCCTTCCTTCAGCCGTCCCCACCAGTGATTCACCTAAATCCAGCTCCCTCGGGCCTTCTGTTGGGCAACCTTTGGCCTCAGGTTCCCTGACCCTCCATGTGGTGTGCCTTCAGGGTGAATGTAGTGGGTGACCGTGACAGACTCTGCCCACGGTCTCCGGTCTCTGGCTGGGGAATGTCTTTACCCCCACCAGCTTGGGTTCCGGTACCCTTCTGCTGACTCCTCACCCGGCGTTCTTATTTGGGTTCTTGGGTCCCTTCTTTGTCCCCCTCTGGGTCTCCTTCTTTACTCCACTCTCTCACTCTTCAGGCTCAGGTCTGCTCTGCTCCCTTGCTGCAGGCTGACTTCCTCTGCAGAAGACTTGTTCTCCCCTTCTGACTCTCTGCATCTGACAGGCTCCTCTGCGTCTGACCCTGATCTTTGATGGTGCCCACCTTATATACACCCTCTATGTGTGAGCTCAGGTGACCAGCACCCAATGAGCTCCTAACACTACCCAGACTGCTCCCCCTATCTGCCCCTACACTACATGGGATGTTCCTCCCCCCTCCCACTCCAGCCAGGAACAGGCTCGGTCGCACCTGCACATTTCTAAGTGGGAGTGCCGTCGGCCTGCTCCTCTGGAATGGGATGTATGTAGTGCATGCAGTCTATCTGAGCTCAGTTCCACACTCCTTCCTTACCCGGGAGTGGAATATCACACCTCTGGGTTGAGGTGCAATACTCCTGTAGCAGCCGAATCCTCAGGGTGCTACACTTCAGCTATTTCTTTTTATATTCATGTTATTAATGTTATCATTGTAAATACTGTTATTCTTATCTCCTGGCATATAATCCCTTCTTACACAATAAAGCGGGAGTTTTGTTTCTGCCTCCTCATCTGCTGTGCCGTACTTGAATCCTGCCTTGCGGTGTTCTTTGGACACCCCTACATAGCCTTTGTGAGTTTCTGAGTCAAAATCTTTTTCAAATAGTACCAGAATTGAATCAGAGTCTATGCGTCTGAGGCCCTCACCTGGATGTCTTCCAGGGTGTATCGGAGAGCCTCCTTCTAAGTTTTGTCAGCCCTTGCATATAGTGCATTGACTTTATGAGTGTAGGAGTCACAGTACCTAAGAATTTTAACAGAATGTGTCACACACACCACATGCCCATAAAAGGTAGTAAAATGTTAAAATTACATTTACCAATAAATATTTTTTTTTCACCATTGAAAGCAATAACATAAGTGCAAAAATACTGTGTGAGCATAACCTAAAGGGATGGAGGTGAGAGAGCCGATCTCCTGGCGGCGAAACGCTATCCTGCACTTTAAACATCTACTTTTTCCTCCCTAACTTGGCTGTACCTGATCTTTAATTGGCAGTAAGAAAGCCTTATTTATACAATATCTATATATTACTGTTATACTTGACACTGTACTAGATGACTATTTGTTTAGGGCTTGCCTGCCAAACCACTTGTATTTATACACGTGTGGGTACTTCACTATGTGTACATTATTAGGGAGGTTTGCAATACGGTATTGCCACTCATTATTTGTCTGTCTATTCACGTTCAACTTATGATATATACCTGTTAGGCGTCAGGTGTTTGCTGGATTCAAAATGGGTTCAGAACCATCTGTGGATTCTGTGTTCTCCCATTCTGGTTCAGCCAGGGCTGATGCTGCTCAGCATCATCATCAGTCCCAATGCCTAGCTGGTGCACAAGATGTACAAGCTGTCTCTTGAGTCTTTGTTCCTAGCAACATGAAGCATAGGTTGCGGAGGGAAACAGGGCTGCTACAGCCTAAGTCCAGGATTCACTGCACTGAGCATGCCCGTGACATGGCGGACCGTGATTGGTGGTTTGGGAGTCAGTTGATCTGGTGACCTGGCACCTCCTGATTGGTCGCGGATGACGTCACCAATAGTGTGACGGTGGGCAGGGCTTAATCTTTAAATAGCCCGCCTACAAACATGGCGGCGCGCTCTGATCATTCAGCTGTGTTGTTGTTGTTGTTGTTGTTGTTGTTGTTGTTGTTGTTGTTGTTGTTGTTGTTGTTGTTGTTGTTGTTGTTGTTGTTGTTGTTGTTGTTGTTGTTGTTGTTGTTGTTGTTGTTGTTTGGACGCTTGGTCGTTTGGGCTCCACGTGTGCTTTAGCTTCGGTCAGGCAGGTTTAGCAGGGGATAGGCAGCCTTAGATGGAGGGAGGCAGGTAGCTTCGTCTGACAGTCTGGCTCCGACAAAGGGGTCGCCATACACCTCGAGCAGTCTGCAGACGCTGTATTCCCGGCACCGCCTGTAAGCCACGTGGAGAGATACTCCTCAGGATGCAGGATGTCCCTTTCCCCCCATATAATGCCCCATGCAGGATGTCACCCCCTCTCTTTAAAATGCCCCATGCAGGATGTCACCCCCTCTTTATAATGCCCCATGCAGGATGTCACCCCCTCTCTTTATAATGCCCCATGCAGGATATCACCCCCCTCTCTTTATAATGCCCCATGCAGGATGTCACCCCTCTCTCTCTATAATGCCCCATGCAGGATGTCACCCCCCCTCTTTATAATGCCCCATGCAGGATGTCACCCTCCCTCTTTATAATGCCCCATGTAAGATGTCACCCCCTCTCTTTATAATGCCCCATGCAGGATATCACCCCCTCTCTTTATAATGCCCCATGCAGGATGTCACCCCCTCTCTTTATAATGCCCCATGCAGGATGTCACCCCCTCTCTTTATAATGCCCCATGCATTATGTCACCCCCCTCTTTATAATGCCCCATGCAGGATGTCACCCGCCCCCCATATTATTCCCCATGCAGGATGTCACCCCCCCCATATTAAGCCCCATGCAGGATGTCACCCCCCATTATTATGCCCCATGCAGGATGTCACCCCCCCATATTATGCCCCATGCAGGATGTCACCCCCCCCATATTAAGCCCCATGCAGGATGTCACCCCCCCATATTATGCCCCATGCAGGATGTCACCCCCCCATATTATGCCCCATGAAGGATGTCACCCCCCCATATTATGCTCCATGCAGGATGTCACTTCCCCCCATATAATGCCCCGTGCCTCCATACATTAAAAAAATAAATAAATACTCACCTCACTGCTCCTCACCTGCAGCCGCTGCTCTGGACTCCAGCGTCGCCGGTGTCTTCCCACTTTGCGCTGCCTGTGATGGCTCAGGGGAGGGCGCGGGTGCTGACGCCGGCCCTGGTTATAGGGTATGCAGTGAGTCCAACACCTGCTAAAATTTAGGAAAAACCCAATAACAATTTAAAGACACATAGAGCTGGGCCACAGTGACGACATGTTCCCATTAGAAAGGAGAGGGTCTGCTATATGCTGTAGTTATAGGGCATGCAGTAAGTCCAACGGCTGCCAAAAATTTGGAGGCACTCCAATGTCCCTTGCAAAACACGTAGAGGTCGGAGGGCCTCCTGAAAACAATGTTCCCATTATTAGGAAGTGGGTCTCCCATACTGTTTTCCTATGCAATGAATGCAATGGCTGCCAAAAATTTGGAGGAACTCCAATGTCCCTTGCAAGAAATGTAGAGGTCGGAGGGCCTCCTGAAAACAAAGTTCCCATTATTAGGAAATGGGTCTCCCATACTGTTTGCCTATGCAGTGAAAGCAACGGCTGCCAAAAATTTGGAGGAACTCCAATATCCCTTGCAAGAGACGTAGAGGTTGGAGGGCCTCCTGAAAACAATGTTCCCACTATAAGGAAGTGGGTCTCCCACACTGTTTGCCTATGCGTTTGAATGCAACGGCTGCCAAAAATTTGGAGGAACTCCAATGTCCGTTGCAAGAGACGTAGATATGGTGATATGGTGGAGGAGGATGAGGAGAAGAAGAAGGACAAGAGCAAATAGACAACATCAGGAAGCGTATACCCATGTCTGGGTGTGAAGACGGAGGTGCATGGGAATAGAGTTAGACCTCCCAAAATAAAGACACTGTATTTGAGTTTATGTTACTCTGCTATCATTCAGTGGTGTTGAGAAGTCTGACTCAATCCAGCCCTTGTTCATTTTTATGAGTCAGCCTGTCAGCATTTTCAGTTGACAGGCGGATGCACCTATCGGTTATAATTCCACCAGCAGCACTAAAAACACGCTCTGACAAAACGCTAGCGGCAGGGCAGGCCAGGACCTCCAAGGCATAGAGAGCCAGTTCATGCCACGTGCCCAGCTTGGATACCCAATATATAAGGCATAGAGGATGTTGGTACACTCGGCAAGGTACTACTCCCTCACCATCTTCAGAACGTTTCCCTCCTTGTGAGAGAACCCGGCGCCTCAGGGCCTGTGCAATGGGAGGGTCTGAGAAAACTGTCCCAGAACTTTGACAGTGTTCCCCTGCCTCTGCTGAATTGCATTTGTGTCTCTCTCGCCTGTACTCCTTGGTTGTCCAATGAACTGTGACCTCTGTCGCCAGCGTTTTCAGATGTGAACTTTTTAAATAATTCCGCAACAAGGACCTTCTCGTACTGCCCCATTTTATTAGGCCTGTCCTGCGCGGGAATAAGAGACAGAAAGTTCTCTGTGGGTCCAGAAGTGTCACCAAACAGTAATGACTGTCACCCAAAATTTGGACAACTCAAGGGTCACAGGAAAGGCAGTGTAACATAAACTCAGCCATGTGTGCCAGACTGCTAACAGGCAAGACTTCCGTGTCCTCACCAAGAGGACGATTGACCATGCTCTCCTCCTCATCCTCCTCCCTGTCCAAAAGCCATCCACGCTGAACAGACGGTATGACAGTTGTGCGGGTAGAACTATGTTCAATAGAAGGGTCAGCACTCCATACAGATCTGTGGTGCACGTGGAAGGCTGCAGTCCATAGAAATAATGAAGTCCCAGCACTCACATGAGTTTCAATGCTTCTTTAATGAATATCCACATGGAAAGACGTTTCAGCCCATCCCGAGCTTTTGTCAAAGTACAGGTAGTACTGTCTGTACTGGAAACTAGCTCCCGTTCTTCCTCCTCCTCCTCTTCCTCATTGTCACCCAATCCACGTTAGGCTGTGTGGAATCACCCTGTTTGGTTCCTTGCTCCATCTCATCGTGCTCCGCCTGCAATGCATCCTTTTTAATTGTGAGCAGAGAGCATTTCAGAAGACAGAGAAGCGGGATGGTGACGCTAATTATGGCGCCATCACCGCTCACCATCTTGGTGGAGTCCTCAAAATTTTGGAGGATGGTACAGATGTCTGACATACATGTCCACTCCTGAGGTCTTATGTGTGGAGTCTGACCTGAATACCGACGGCCTTGTTGATGCTGGCAGTCAACAACTGCCCTCTTCTGCTCACAAATTTTTCCCAACATTTGCAATGTAGAGTTCCAATGCGTGGGGACATCGCACACCAGTCGGTGAGCTGGAAGCTGCAAATGCTGCTGAAGCACAGCAAGGGTGGTGGAAACTGAAGCTGACTTTCTAAAATGGGCACATATGTGGCGTACTTTGACAAGCAGATCCGGCAGATCAGGGTAGGTTTTGAGAAACCGCTGAACCATGAGGTTAAGCACATGGGCCAGGCGTGGTACGTGTGTGAGCTCAACTCGCTTCAGAGCCGCCACCAGGTTTTGGCTATTGTCACACACAACTATGCCTGGATGTAGGGTCAGCAGTGTCAGCCACAGATCTGCCTGCTCTTTCAGAGCTGTCCACAACTCTTCAGCATTGTGCGGTTTGTCACCTAAGCATATTAGCTTCAGCACAGCCTGTTGCCGCTTGGCCGAGGCAGTGCTGCAGTGCTTCCAGCTTGTGACTGATGTGGTCATTTCGGAGATGGAGGCTGAAGAGGAGGAGGAGGTGCAGGAGCTGTAGAATGTGGGGGCAACCCTGATTGACTCAGGGCCCGCAATCCTCGGTGTCGGGAGGACGTGTTCCATCCCAAGGTCCGACTGGGTCCCGGCTTCCACTATATTAATCCAGTGTGCCATCAGTGAGATGTACCCATCCTTGCCCACAAGCACTTGTCCACGTGTGCGTGGTTAGGTGGACTTTCCCAGTAACTGCATTATTGATGGCATGGCTAATGTTGTGAGACACGTGCTCGTGTAATGCGGAAACAGCATACCGGGAGAAATAGTGGCGACTGGGAACCGAGTACCGAGGGACAGCCTCCGCCATCAGGTTGCGGAAAGATTCCGTCTCCACGAGTCTAAAAGGCAACATTTCGAGCGCAAGCATTCATGAAATGTGTGAATTTAGTAGTGTGGCCTGTGGGGCGTTGGCTGCGTATGTGCACTTGCGTTCCAAGGTGTGGGGTAAGGATAACTGAACGTTGCGCTGGGACAAGGACGTGAACATCCTTGCTGATGGTGCTAGTTGAGAGTGTGCAACAACACGTGCAGGACGTGAGGCATCTTCACATGCGCCATGGACAGGGGATTGGCGTGCATGCACAACAGCGGAAGAAGCAGTGGTGTCACCCGCAGGCACTGTTTCTGGACCCTGGGGTTCAGCCCACTTAGTCGGGTGCTTTGCTGCCATGTGCCTGATCATGCTGGTGGTGGTCAGGCTGCTTATGCTGGCCTGGCAGGTGGTACGAATTGCCTTTTTGGGGTTATCTGCAGAGTCTTTAAAAAAACAATCAAACTCTGGAAGACCTAACAGTTGTACTGTCAACTTCCATCATGTTGGCATTATGGGGAACCCTTACCCACCTTGTATCTGCTGCCACCACACTGCTTCTTCCTGCCTGTTGTGGTGCTACTATTCCCTCCCCCTGTGTGCTGCTGTCCTCGCTCTGCATGTCCCCCTGCCAGGTTGGGACAGTTACTATATCATCCACCACCTCATCTTCCACTTCCGCACCATGGTCCTCCTCCTGACTTTCTGGCAATAGTGTCTCATCATCATCAACCACCTCTTGCGACAGTAATTGCACTTTCCCACCGGCCTCTGCATCCACTTCCCCGTCCCTTGCCACGCACCTTGCCCATTTTAAATGAAGGACAATATTTTCCACGTTCACGAGAAATGGCTGATTTTGCAATACAGTTATAACTCATACGTCTGACAGAGAACCACAGTTTTAAATAGCAGGCCTTTAGTTTATTAATACTATTCTTCACAGAGATCTAGTGTGAATAGCTTGACTGACACACTGCAACGAAATGGAAGGCAGAAATGGCTGATTTTGGAACGCTGTTATATGTGATACGTCTGAGAGAGAACCACAGTTTAAAATAGCAGGCCTGTAGTTTACTAATACAATTCTCCCCAGAGACCTAATGTGAATAGCTTGACCGTCACACTGCAACAAAATGGAATAGGAGGCCAATATTTTCCACCTTCATTTCAAATTTCTCGATTTTTATCGCTGTAATATGGAAAAGATCTGGCTGTATTCTGCAGTGCTAACAAGCAAATGGAGCAGAAAAATGGTGTACTCTGGATTGCTTTTTAAGCAAATTATCAGGATTAAGATTAAAAAAATTAGCCCTGGCCCCTGGTACCTGGGGCTATGTCTACAAATATCTGTAAGAATAGCAACAGCAGACAGAATGTTCAATGGACCCTCTTGTGCTGTATCATGCACTGCAGTCTGCCACATTCACTGCCTGCCTGCCTAACTCCTGCTATCACCACTGAATATATGCAGCTGGATTAGTCCTCAGAAGGACTGTTAGTTCAGATGGATATATATATATGTTGTGGAATACCTATACTAAAATTATAAACAAACAAATCTCCCCCTGACTTAGCAGCAGCTCTCCCTACTCTGCCTAGTTCCGGGGTAGACTGTGACGAGCATAGCGGCACCGGGTCTTATATAGACCTGATGACGCTGTGCGGCCAGCCAATCACTGTAATGCCCACAACCAACATGTCTACGGCATTATAGTGAGTGGCAAGCAATCCCTGAATGTTCATTGGCTCTCTAAAGAGCGCCAAACATGCAGGGCGGGGACCCGAGTTCCTGCCCGGGCAACCCGGAAATACTCGCTGAGCGCCGAGCTTGTCGAGCACCGTGATGCTCGGGCCAGTACCGAGCAGTGGCGAGTACGTTCGCTCATCACTAGTGCTAGACTATTCCTATACTCAGACATCGATTCTGCCATATATTTAATCTGGGAAATTTGAATATATATTTTTTATATGTTGTGGTAGGTCAACTCGCTCGGCTGCTTCCGGAAGTAGACTCAAGAACCAGGTTTTCTCTGCAGGCTGTATTGTATGGAATAAAGCCCTGCAACTCCAGCAAAAACAACTGGCAAAGCAACAAAATAAAAGATAAACGATAGCACTGTCCATATGTGTGTGTGCGGTTCGCCCACACAGGTTATGTCCAGCCTCCAGCTCCTTCTTGAGCTATGGCTGTCCAATCTGGAGACCTTGCCTCTCCAAACACAACACAGAGTAAAAAAACAGGACTGAACATTTAAAGCTTGCTCAGCCACACCCTGAGGTGGAGATATGGGGAATGACTTACTTCCCATCTCTAAGTCATTCCCATAAAACCACACCCTTTAAAAAAGTTAACCCCCAGCATATAACATGCTGGCAGATATTCAGTAGGTCTCAGTTCACACAGGAGAGCATCCTGAGTGACACATACCTCCCCTCGCATATAATACCAGTGGCACATATTCCCCACCTCTGCCCAAAGCCGGGGGTTTGGTCACCTTCAGACACCAAGCAGGGAATTCTGGAGAGGGCATCAGCATTAGCGTGTAACTTCCTGGGTCTATGCTCCACGTGAAAATTAAGGTCTTGGAGACCTAAGAACCATCTAGTTACTCAGGCATTCTTACCCTTCTTTTCCCTCAACCATCTGAAAGGGGCATGGTCTGACACCAATTTAAACTTTCAGCCAAGTAGGTAATATCTTAGCGTGTCTATGGCCCATTTTATGGCTAAGCATTCTTTCTCTACAATGGTATAATTTTTCTCACAGGACGAGAGCTTCCGGCTCATATACAGGATGGGATGCTCTTCCCCATTTATCTCCTGTGACAGCACGGCTCCTAGGCCAACTTCTGAGGCATCTGTCTGGAGCACAAACTCTTTAGTAAAGTCTGGTGCGACCAGGACCAGCTGCTTACAGAGTGCCAGCTTCAGCTGTAGGAATGCTATCTTGGTTTCAACCGTCCATTTTGCCATCGTTGATTTTGTGCCTTTCAGAAGGTCCGTTAGTGGTGCGGCAATCATAGCAAAATTTGGGATAAACCTCCGGTAATATCCCACAATTCCAAGAAACGCTCTCACCTACTTCTTGGAGAGCTGTTGCGGCCAGTTCTGAATTGCCTCGATCTTATTGACCTGTGGCTTAATTTCGCCTCTCCCGACGATGTAGTCTAAGTACTTGGCCTCCTCCTTCCCAATGGCACATTTTCTCGAATTTATCCTTAATCCTGCCTTCCTTGGAGCATCCAGAATCGCCTGTACCTTTGGCAGATGACTAGCCCAGTCTGGGCTAAAGACAACAATGTCATCAAGGTAGGCTGTGGCATACTTCTTATGTGGGCCGAGGATCCGATCCATGGCCCTCTGGAAGGTGGCTGGTGCTCCCTGCAGTCTGAAAGGCATTCAGGTGTACTGGAAGCACCCATCAGGTGTTGAGAAAGCTGTTTTCTCCTTGGCCCTCTGTGACATGGGGTATTGCCAGTAGACCTTTGTCAAGTTGAGGGTGGTAATATATCTCGCAGGTCCAAGCCTCTCGATGAGTTCATGGACGCGGGGCATCGGGTATGTGTCACACTTGGAAATCTCATTCAGCCTGCGGTAGTCGTTACAAAATCTCCACTCCCCGTCGGGCTTTGACACGAGAACAATGGGACTCGACCATCCGCCCTTCAATTCCTCTATCACGCCGAGGTCCAGCATCCACTTCACCTCAGCTGAGATTACCTCACGGCAGGCTTCAGGAATCCTATAGGGTTTGAGGTTTACCCTAACATGCACTTCAGTCAGCACGTCATGCTCGACCACCTCCGTACACCCTGGCAACTCCGAGAACAGGTCACGGTTCCGTTGCAGCAGCTCTCTACATTGCTGTTTCTGTGCCAGCGATATAGTCTCTGCTATCGTGACGTCCTTGACTTTGGCTTTCGGACTGGCTCCCAAACAATAAGCCCCCAGCGTTTCCTGATCTCGCCACAGCTTGAGCAAGTTCACATGGTACACTTGGTGCGGCTTTCTTCGGCAAGGCTGGTGAACTTTGTTGTTCACTTCACTGAGTTTCTCCACCACCTCATACAGGCCTTGCCACTTGGTCAGGAACTTGCTCTCGATGGTAGGAATAAGCACCAGTACGTGATCACCAGGCTGGAACTGTCTCAGCCTTGCTGACCGGTTATAGATCTTTGCCTGGACCTCTTGTGCTTGGAGGAGATGAGCCTTCGTGGTAGGCATTACTTTCGCCATCCTCTCCTGCATCTGGGCGACATGTTCTATGATGCTCCGGTGGGGCATAATCTCGGCTTCCCAGGTCTCCTTGGCAATATCCAGGAGGTGCTCTCGCAGATGTTGTCCGTACAATAGCTCAAACGGGGAGAAACCTGAAGAGGCTTGTGGGACCTCTCTTACCGAGAAGAGCAGGAATGGTAGCAGGTAGTCTCAGTCACGACCGTCCTTCTCTACGACCTTTTTGAGCATTGCTTTTAAGGTTTTATTAAAGCGCTCCACCAGGCCGTCTGTCTGTGGATGGTAAACAGAGGTTCACAGTTGGGTAATCTGAAGGATTTTACACAGCTCCTTCATTACCATGCTCATGAACAAGGTTCCTTGGTCCGTTAGGTGCTCCTTCGGCAGTCCGGTCCTGGCAAATATATGGACAAGTTCCCAGGTGATGCTCCTACTCGAAGAGTTCCTCAGTGGTACTGCTTCCAGTTACCGGGTCGCATAGTCCATGACCACCAGGATGTATTGGTGGCCCCGGGCCAATTTGACTAAGGGCCCCACTAGGACCATGGCAATCCTCTCAAAGGGGATTTCTATCACAGGTAGGGGAATTAAAGGACTATGTAAGTGGGAGGAGGGCGCGGTTATCTGGCAGGTGGGGCAGGATCTACAATAGTTCAGGATCTCCCGGTAACACCCAGGCCAGTAAAACTTCCTCAATATCCTCTCCTGAGTTTTATCGCCCCCAGGTGTCCCCCCAGAACATGTGAATGGGCCATATCTAATACCCTCTGTTGGTATGGCCCTGTAACTAATAGGTGCTCCACTATTTCATCACCCCTTGGTTTGGTCACCCGATGCAATAACTCCCCCTGAACAGCGAAGTGTGGGTACCTCGTGTCTGCCCCCGGCTCTTGAGTAACCCCATTACAGACAGTAACATTGTCCCATGCCCCCTTCAAGGTCAATGTATGTAGAGAAACCTCGGCACACCAATAATGAAATTTATATTTTTATTTTTGCAGTCCACAGCATAAACGTTTCGGTCTATAAGACCTTCATCAGTGTACTGCAGGTGAAAATAAACAAACAAAACATATAATATGTGATAACAGGAAAACAAAAATTAAATGCAAAAGAACAGGTCACAGTGTCTCATAATCAGATATCATACATTACAATGCAGAAGCAGATGACCTACCCACTTGCTGGGAAATAGGGCAGGGAATAGGAGGGCGCAGTGTCCCAGTGTTGGGATTCCTATGGGGGAGAGGCACATAAGGTTCAGTGGAGAGTGGTTAAAGGTTGCTGGATGGAAGTGTCTAGCTGGACAAGACATACCTTGGGCGCAGTTGTGAATGGGTGAGGAGGCTGGCGTGACCGCGGCGTCCACCGCTGGTTGTAGGCATGGTTGTGGCCACTGTGCCTGGCAGTATATGAACCGAAGGGGGGGTGGGACAACTAGTGGCTATTGGCCAATGCGAGGAGCTCTAAGCGTCAAGGTGAGCACCCATATCCGGTGACGTCACAGAAAGTGACGCGGAGTAGCCGGGATGAGCAAGTGCCCGTTTCCAATCGGTCAGTGTGCGCGCATGCGCACTAGCGTGCGTGTCACCGGCGTCATAGTGCGTTCCAAGAAACAGGAAGTAGTGTCCAAGGGCAGTAAAGTGTGTTCCACTGTGGGAGTGCGTTACACTGTGCAGGAGGGATATGAGGAGGGCACAGATGGGGATGGGAGCAATCCTTATAAACGTCATCTGGAACATAATGAAATATAAATTAGTAAGAGGTGAGGTCTACAATGGCATACACAATATACCCAGCAGAACCATGCCTGAATAAAAAAAACACACATATATCTCAATCAGCAGACACAACTTTTCACAGAGTGATAATACAAGTCTGTGTTTACTCTGAATCTTGTTAGGAGTAGTATGATGGATTGACACTATATGGTGATGATAGAGGGCCTCAGAGGCTCACATGAATGAGTGCCAATCATAGTCTCTATTGGGTCCCCTTGGGGACAAGGATTGCAACTCATGAATACAGTATGCTTCTCTCTGTTTTAGGATATGGATGAGATCTCCACCGCGTCGTGGTGGCTGGATCTGTTCAATCACTTGAAACCATAATTGAGCAATGTTGTGTCCTGCTGCAATGAAGTGTTGGGGGATGGGTTGAAGTAGGTTCTTGCACCTAATTGTGGATTTATGTTTGGAAATCCTATCTTTGATGGGCTGTGATGTCTCCCCTAGGTAGATTAGGCCGCAAGGGCACTTAATGAGGTACACAACAAAATTCGTGTCACATGTGAACAAGTCTTTTATAGCATATTTTCTGCCTGTTTGAGGATGGTGGATGGTGTCACCTTTGAGGATATTGTGGCATTGATGGCATTGGAGGCATGGAAAGGTACCTTTTTTAGGGGTTTGTAAAAATCTCTGACGGGGCCCTGATTTAGTCGACCCTACGTCTGCACGGACTAATGAGTCCTTGAGGTTTGGTGCTCTTTTGAAGCATGGTAAGAAAAGTTGATGAAAAGCAGATATGGTTGGATATCCTGTCTGGAGAATACTCCAGTGTTTTCGTATTGTGCGGTGTAGAATGTAGGCCAAAGGGTGAAATGTATTGACGAAAGGGATACGGTCAGATGTGTCTGGACGGGGTTGCCTATGTTGCTCACATATGTCATACAGAAGCTCCCGGGGGTATCCTCGTTCCTCAAATTTGCGCGTCATCTCTTGTAACCGTTGGTTACAAAGTGGTGTATCACTATGTATTTGACTCTCTGAAACTGAGACTTGGGGATGGCACGTTTCATAGGGGCTGGGTGGTTACTGGAGAAATGCAATAGGGTATTACGGTCTGTGGGTTTCCTGTAGAGGTCGGTGGTTAAAATACCCACGTCATCCTTGATGACGAGAGTGTCAAGGAAGCTGACCTGCTTAGGATGATGATTCATAGTAAAACTCAAACCGGGCCATGCCGAGTTAAGGAAGCTGGAGAACTCATCCAGGGTTTCCTGTGGGCCCCCCCAGATACAAAAAATATTGTCAATGTAGCATTTCCATAAGATGGAGTGCTTTTGGAAAAGTGGGCTGGAGTAAGAAATTTGTGCTTCAAAGGCGGCCATGTAACAATTTGCGTATGGGGGGGCCACATTCGATCCCATGGAGGTCCCTTTGACTTGCAGGAAAAAAGTATCCTGAAATCCCTTCGGTTCATATACTGCCAGGCACAGTGGCCACAACCATGCCTACAACCAGCGGTGGACGCCGCGGTCACGCCAGCCTCCTCATCCATTCACAACTGCAAGGTATGTCTTGTACAGCTAGACACTTCCATCCAGCTACCTTTAACCACTCTCCACTGAACCTTATGTGCCTCTCCCCCATAGGAATCCCAGCACTGGGACACTGCACCCTCCTATTCCCTGCCCTATTTCCCAGCAAGTGGGTAGGTCATCTGCTTCTGCATTGTAATGTATGATATCTGATTATGAGACACTGAGACCTGTTCTTTTGCATTTAATTTTTGTTTGCCTGTTATCACATATTATATGTTTTGTTTGTTTATTTTCACCTGCAGTACACTGATGAAGGTCTTATAGACCGAAACGTTTATGCTGTGGACTGCAAAAATAAAAATATCAATTTCATTATTGGTGTGTGTGGTTTCTCTACATATCTTCACGGTTTTGGACCCTATTCGTGCACCCGGGTCCAGTAGTGCTGCCTCTTCTATTATTACTCCCTTCAAGGTCAAGTCCCGAACTTGAGCAGACCCAAAGTTCTCTCCTGTCACCTCTAACTCAGGGAGGTCAGCCTCCTCGGTCACAGTCTCGTCCTCATTGCGGGCAAGGACACACAATGGGAACTAATCCCCTTCAGATGTTGACGGGGGTATTTCCTTAGGGACCTGGAATTTGTCCACGCGATTCAGTCCGGTTCCTTTCCCCCACAAGTCCTAGAACAACGGGAAATTGCGCCCCAATATGACAGGATGTATCAGGTCCTTAACCACCCCGACCTCGTGGGATTGGGCACCACAGACTGTTCCCACTGTCACTGTGGCCACAGGGTAGTCCTTAGCATCCCCATGTATGTAGCGAACGCTCACAGTCTTGGCAGACATCAGCTGGTGGGGAAGGTTGGCACTGATTAGGGTCACTAGACTCCCGGAATCCAACAGTCCAAGCACCATCACCCCATTAACAGACACGGCACATGCCTGTGGCCCCTCACCAGGTCGACAGTCCACACTGCAGGCAGGATAAGCATAATAGGAGACCCGTCTGCCTAGGCTGCAGTCCATGGACTCGGGGGACATATGACACCTAGCGGCTATGTGTCCAGGGTTGTGACATCGCCAACAGACTAGATCTTTAGCAACAGCCCTTGAGGCACCTTCAGTGGGAGTGGGACACCCCCCAGTGGTGGCTCTAGACCCCTTCGGTGGTAAACCCTCCCCCTTTTGGGTATCTCAGTACGTAGGAGTGACTATCTCTGGTTTCCCGAGGGATTTCTCAACCACTTGGTACCTCTCTACCAGGCTGATGAAGTCACCTGCGTTCTGGGGATCGCCCTGGGCAACCCAAGTCTGTAATGGCTTGGGAATGGAGTGCACAAATCTATCAATCACCACTCGCTCAACCATCTGGGCCAGAGTGGTGGACGAGATGCAGTAGGTCAAACATCTGCGAGCGAGGGGGTTTGTCTCTGGCATACGCCCAATGGTGGACTCGTTGGGCTCTCACCACCATATTCACTCCCAGGCATGCTATGATCTCTGTCTTTAGCTTGGCATATTCCTTGACATCCTGCAGTGGCAAGTTGTAATATGCCTTTTGGGGTTACCCCGACAAATATGGTGCCAGAACCTCTGCCCACTGTTCTGTTGGAAGTCTCTTTCGATCAGCCACCCTCTCAAAGACAGTCAGAAATGCTTCTACATCATCCCCGGGGGTCATCTTCTGCATGGCTCGTCTTACCGCCTTGGTGACGTGGGAGTCATCAGTCAACCCTGGGGGTGGGGCGGTTGCCCTGCCCTGGATGGCGTGCGCCAGAAGCTGAATCTGCTGCTGCTGTTCCTGCTGGTGCTGCTGCTGCGCCTTTTGTTGCAACTGAATCTTGCCCACATTCTCCACCAACTGTGGTAGGTCGACTCTGTTATGATCTGCTACAAGCACTAAGGAAAGAAAGGAGATCTGTCCCTACAATAGAATTAAACTAGATCCCTACGATGTAACGAGGAACTTGATCCTGCGATCAGACCCGCTAAAGTCCTCGGCTAGTCTGTACGAAGACCTATAGATGCAAGGGAGGGATCCCTACAAGAACTAGGGACTGGGATAAAGTTGGGCACCTCCTAGCAGAAATTGTAGCAGTAAAAGACAAACACACAACATAGAACATAAAGGTCCGAAGACCTAGCTAAACAGACTGAGAAAGGTAACTAAGCACCAGGCTAACTAAAGAGTAGAAATTACAATGAAGTCTAGCAAGGCCAGGAGGGCGGAGCAGGATTAAATAGGCAAACAAGGTCATGTGACCAGCAAGATAGAAAAAACCTAACAGGAGAGTTCTAACAGTACCCCCTCTTCTATGAGGATCCTCCGGATCCCCTAGGCCCAGGCTTATCAGGAAACCTCTTCTGAAACGCTCTGACAAGTCTGGAAGCAGAAACATCATCCGCCCTCACCCATGAGTTATCCTTGGGTCCGAAACCTTTCCAAGCGACGAGATACTGCAAACTCCCTCTATACCGTCTAGAATTTAGGATGCGGGAAATTTCGTATTGCCCGTCCTCCACCACCGGAGGAACAGTGGCAGAGACGTCTCCATCCGACACATAAGCTCTTTTCAACAGAGAAGCATGAAACACCGGATTAATCTTCCAGGAGGTAGGTACCTCCAACCTAACAGCAGATTGGTTAACTACCTGAAGCACCTTAAAGGGCCCTACAAACTTGGGACCCAATTTTTTAGAAGGAATCCTCAACCGCAGATTCTTAGAGGACAACCAAACCATGTCACCAATAGCAAACAAAACCTCTTGCCGTTTCCTATCAAAGTACCTCTTAGATTTTTTGTTAGCCTCCTGAAGATTACCACGCACATCCGTCCAAACTCTCTCCAAGTCACCGGAAAAACTCTCCTCCTCAGGCACAGCCGATACCAATTTGGAGAATGACCCAAAAGACGGATGTCTCCCAGAACAACAAAAAAAAGGCGAACAACCAGCAGAAGAGGATGTATGGTTGTTAAGAGCAAACTCAGCAAGTGGCAGAAACTCAGACCACCCCTCCTGATTGTCTGCCACAAAACAACGCAAGAACTGCTCAACATCCTGATTCTTCCTTTCAGTCTGGCCATTAGACTCAGGATTATATCCGGATGAAAACGACAAATGAACTCCCAACCTGTCACAAAAAGCACGCCAAAAACGAGCCACGAACTGAGGTCACCTATCCGAAACAATGTCAGTAGGAACGCCATGTAGTCTGACAATTTCCTTGACAAAGGCCTTAGCAAGTGTCTTAGTGCAGGGCAGTTTGATGAAAGGAACCAAGTGACACATCTTGCTAAAACGGTCCACGACCACCCAGATGACAGTGAAACCCTCAGAGGGGGGAAGGTCAGTAATAAAGTCCATAGCCAGATGTGTCCAAGGTGCACTAGGAACCTCCAGAGGGCAAAGCAACCCCGCTGCAGGAGTATGTGAAGACTTAGATCTACACCGTACATTGACGCACCCACTTAATGACTTCCTTCTGCCATCCAGGCCACCAAAAACTGCGACCCACAAGTCTCTTGGTCTCAGACATTCCTGGGTGACCTGCCAACCGAGACTCATGACACTCAACAAACAAATCTCTCCTAAAGGTCCTAGGCACAAACAACCTCCCATGGGGAGTGTTAGATGGGGCATTCTCCTGTGCTTTAAGAATCTCATCTTCCAAAACGGAGTCCAATGCAGCAATCACAACACCTTCTTGTAAAATGCTCCCCTCCTCCTCAGCACCGACCATGGGAGAAAAGCTGCGAGACAAAGCATCAGCTTTAACATTCTTGGTACCCGGGATGTAAGTAACGGAAAAATTAAACCGCGAGAAAAATAGTGCCCACCTAGCCTGACGGGCATTCAAGCGCTTGGCAGCATCCAGATAGATCAGATTTTTATGATCAGTGAAAACCTGAATGGGAAATTCAGCACCTTCCAAGAAATGATGCCAGTGTTCAAATGCGAGTTTAATAGCCAGCAATTCCCGATTACCAATATCGTAATTAAGTTCAGTCTCAGAAAATTTTTTTGAAAAAAAAGCACAGGGATGTACTCCATCCTTGTTTTTCTGAGACAACACCGCACCGACCCCCACCGAAGAAGCATCAACCTCAACCAAAAACGGCTTAGTCACATCAGGCTGCATAAGGATGGGAGCAGAGCTGAACCTCTCCTTTAGAAACACAAAAGCTTCAATGGCCTCAGTAGTCCACTGAACCGCATTAGCACCTTTCCTGGTGAGATCGGTCAGTGGTTTGACAATAATAGAAAATTTTTTAATGAATTTTCTGTAATAATTGGCGAAACCCAAAATCCTCTGTATCGATTTCAAACCAATAGGCCTAGGCCATTCCTGAACCGCCTGAACCTTCACAGGGTCCATCTCAAAGCCCTCGCTGGAGATAATGTAGCCCAAAAAACTAATTCTCTGTACAGCAAACTCACATTTCTCCAGCTTAGCAAAAAGCGAATTGTCAATTAATAACTGTAATACCTCACGTACGCTCCGCCAATGAGACTCCAGATCAGGCGAATAAATCAAAATGTCATCCAACTACACAACCACATTTTTGCCGATCAAAGGTCTAAGGATGTCATTAATAAGATTCTGAAAAAATGCTGGAGCATTGGTAAGACCAAAAGGCATAACCAGGTTCTCAAAATTACCCACAGGAGTGTTAAAAGCAGTCTTCCATTCATCACCCTCCTTCATGCGCAACAAATTGTATGCCCCCCGGAGATCAATTTTAGAGAACCACTTGGCCCCCACTAACTGGTTAAACAAATCAGGAATCAATGGCAGTGGGTAAGGATTGCGTACAGTAATTTTATTAATCTCACGAAAATCCAGACAAGGACGTAAACGGTCGTCCTTTTTTTTAACAAAAAAAAATCCAACAGCCACAGGAGACTTGGAAGGCCTAATGTGACCGGCGGCCAAGCTTGTCTGTATGTATTCCTCCAAAGCCTTTCTCTCAGGAATAGTAAGATTAAATTAACGACTTTAGGAAGAGTCGCTCCAGGGACAAATTCAATGGTACAATCATAGTCTCTATGGGGAGGCAATATTTGTGACTCCTCCTCAGAAAAAAACTCTCCAAAAATCCTGAATAGGTACAGGTAATTCCCCTTTTTTCACCGCAGCAATACGTCCGTTACAACACTTGTCATAACACTTAGGACTCCAGGACTTGATTTCATTGGTAGACCAATCCAGTACAGGATTGTGCAATTTTAACCAGGGTAACCCCAAAATTACTGGAGAAGGCAAATTATTTAATACCACCAAATCCAAATTTTCTTGGTGAATACCATTAATAGTGAGGGGAAATTCACAGACCTTGTGAGTAACACTCTTCAAGGGGGAGCCATCGACAGAAACCACAGCAATAGGGGATGACAAAGGTTTGGGTTTTAATTTAAGTTTTTCCAAGAATCCCCCATCAATCACATTTAGAGTAGAACCACAAGCCACAAATATCCGAAATTCAATTAATTCTTCCTGAGCAGCAGTAGTAGCAGAAAGAAATACCCCCTTAGAATTTAAACAGGCAATACGGGCGTAACTGACCTTTTTTTTTTCTTTGTTCATACGAAGCACACAGTTCTTAATAAAATGGTCAGATTTCCCGCAATAAAAGCACAAACCTTCAGAAGATCTGCGGTCTTTTTCCTGAGAGCGGGGTGCCATCGCCCCAATCTCCATCGGCTCTCCAATGTCAGTACAGACCCTCTCAAGACTCGGAGCTGACATGGCAGAGGATTTACTTTCATTAACCCTTACACGCAGTCTCCTGTCCACCCGTATAGCTAATTGCATAGCCTCCTGCAAGTTTCCAGGTGTGGGATAAGCAATCAGCAAATCCTTAACCCTTTCACCTAGCCCCGCAAGAAACAAACTTTTCAAAGCTGAATCGTTCCACCCCACCTGGGCAGACCACCGACGGAAGTGAGAACAATATTTTTCCACATTACCTGATCCCTGCCTCAAATGTCTTAATTCAGTCTCAGCTGATGAGACACGATCAGGATCATCATACAACAAACCCAAAGCAGAAAAAAAACTATCCACTGATCTAAAGCATGGATCACTAGATTGGAGAGAAAAGGCCCATCCCTGAGGTTCTTTGCGCAAAAGTGACATTATGAACCCTATGCGCTGTGATTCATCACCAGAGGATCTGGGTCTCAAACGAAAATACAATAAACAAGCATTTTTAAAGGAAAAAAATTCCTGTTGATCACCAAAGAATAAATCAGGCAAACGTACCTTAGGCTCCACAAAATGTGCTCCAGAACAGCTACTCACGTGTTGTTGGAGCTCGGCCACCTCCAGAGAGAGTCCCTGCAGGCGTTGAGCCAAATCCTGAACCGACACCATGATGGAAACTGGAAGTCTTTCCTTAGAGATATTTTTGGACTGGACTTACTGTTATGATCTGCTACAAGCACTAAGGAAAGAAAGGAGATCTGTCCCTACAATAGAACTAAGCTAGATCCCTACGATGTAACGGGGAACCTGATCTTGCGATCAGACCCGCTAAAGTCCTCGGCTAGTCTGTACGAAGACCTATAGATGCAAGGGAGGGATCCCTACAAGAACTAGGGACTGGGATAAAGTTGGGCACCTCCTAGCAGAAATTGTAGCAGTAAAAGACAAACACACAACATAGAACATAAAGGTCCGAAGACCTAGCTAAACAGACTGAGAAAGCACCAGGCTAACTAAAGAGTAGAAATTACAATGAAGTCCAGCAAGGCCAGGAGGGCGGAGCAGGATTAAATAGGCAAACAAAGTCATGTGACCAGCAAGATAGAAAAAACCTAACAGGAGAGTTCTAACAGACTCTCTCCGCTGCTTCCGGAAGTAGACTCAGGAACTGGGTTTTCTCTGCAGGCTTTATTGTATGGAATAAAGCCCTGCAACTCCAGCAAAAATAAACACGACCTTACTGGCAAAACAACAAAATAAAAGATAAACAATAGCACAGTCCATATGTGTGTGTGCAGTTCGCCCACACAGGTTATGTCCAGCCTCCAGCTCCTTCTTGAGCTATGGCTGTCCAGTCTGGAGACCTTGCCTCTCCAAACACAACACAGAGTTAGAAAACAGGACTGAACATTTAAAGCTTGCTTAGCCACACCCTGAGATGGAGATATGGGGAATGACTTACCTCCCATCTCTAAGTCATTCCCATAAAACCACACCCTTTAAAAGAGTTAACCCCCAGCAAATAACATGCTGGCAGAAATTCAGTAGGTGTCAGTTCACACAGGAGAGCATTCGGAGTGACACATACCTCCCCTCGCATATAATACCAGTGACGCTGTCACAATGTATACATATTGTAAGCTGGCTAATGGCCGTGTAGTCGATGGGAGGTATGTATCCCAGAGATGGCTGGCGTCTGTGATGTAACCTGGTGTGTTTTCTCTAATGCGCGCATGCACTAAGAGAATTAATTTGTTGCAGCTGGGAGCCGGGTTACGTGTTGCTAGGAGAGATTGGCAGGTCCAGCAACCCACATACCTCACCTCTGGGTGTGGTTAACAGCCTATACAATGGAGGCTGTTGTTTGCCACATGGTCTCTGTGTTTGGAGGGAAAAGGCCTCTTGTGTGTGGTTGGCTCCAGACCAAGCCAGGATACTGGACATTACGAAGCCTGTGCCCACAGTGCTGATCGAGCAGAGACCCGCTGAGGACATTTTACTTTGTTTGCCTGAACTAAAGGCTGTTTGTTTTTCTTTTCTTGCTTGTTGGTTTATGAAGCAACAAACCGACATTAACTCTTAAAGGAACATGCTCCTTGTTTTCCTCCCATCGCACCCAAGTGAGAAAAACCCCTACAATATATTGTCTGAACACACATATGTTCATAAGCCTATTTACGTATGCTTATCAAGGCATAGAGAATCTTTGATTTAGCTTTTTTAATTATGCACAAACTGTTATACTATTATCTGTATATAAATATCCAGGTATACCCACCATTTATCTCTTCTGTAGTTTCTCACTTTTTATATGTACCTATCTTTGGTTTTATATTTTCTTGTTTAATAAAACTATTGATTTTACACATAGCCTATGTTTAACACTCCTCCTCTTTCTTGGTGTATTTAATATCATGTCTTGTTATATATAGCATCATCCCTTAAATAGCATATTTTCATTATTTTTATTAGTTAGAGCGCGTCTCTCTATCACATAGTCCTGTCTTGCTAGATATAAAATGACTGCTGATGAGATAGCATCTGACCAGAAGACCGGTCTCCTCCATTAGAAAAGAAGCTTTCCCATGCTCTATCATCAGTCATTTCAGTTTATATCTAACAAGAGAGGATGCTATGAAATAAAGAGAGGGCGCTATAAGGCTGAGTTCACACGATGCGTATTTCATGCGTTTCCGCGGCGTTTTTGCAGTTGCGGAAACGCATGAAAAACGCATGGTAGAAGGGAAGCAATGTTCCCCAATGGAAATCCGCATGTGCTGTGCCCATGATGCGGATTTTTCCGCAGCGTGAACGCTGCGGTCAAAAATCCGCAGCATGTCAATTAATTTTGCGGAAACGCGGCGATTTCGCCGCCATTGACTTGCATTAGAACGCGCCAATTCCTCAAGACAGCATCTGTACTTGCGCTATTGGCGCGTTCTAATATGCGGATGGTACCCGAGTGTGGAGGAGAGGAGAGTCTCATCCACACCCAGGTACCATTAAAAAAGCTGTAAAAAAAGAATAAAATAAAAAATAAATGTATTCTTACCTTCTGTCGGCCCGCGCAGCGCTCCCGCTTGGTTCCTGGCACTTGCAGTGCGTTGTAGGACCTGCGCTGACGTCAGAGTCATGTGACGGGTCACGTGACGCTGACGTCGGCAGGTCTTTCAATTCAAAGTTGCCGGCAGCCGGGAACTTTGTAAAGCAGGACAGCGCGGGCCATCGGAGGTAAGTATATACACTCTCTCGGGTCACACTATATAAATCCATGCTGTTTGCATGGATTTATATAGTGTGACCTAGTTGTCAAGCACTTTCCAGGTGATGCTAAAATCGCCTGGAAAGCGCTTGTCAATCTGCATGCGGAAACGCATGTGAATCTGCATGTGGATCCGCATGTATTCTGCAGGAAAAACGCATGCACAATCTGCATGCGTTTTTTCTGCCAGGGAGATGCAGAAATGATGCAGAAATTTTCTGCTTCATTTCTGCATCGTGTGCACATACCCTAAATAACAAGAGAATCCGATACATAAGGAACGGTGCTGTACATAACAAGAGAGGGCACTATTAAGGGGCAGCCATATACATAATCACAGGAGACTATATAATGACTGTTTGTGTGTATATATATATATATATATATATATATATATATATATATATATATATATATATATATATATATATTTTAATGTAGCGCTATTCATCACTCTGGGGCACTCGCTTCACCAGGTCAATTAAAGCTCACATGCAACGTTTTTCCTGTAATTCACAGTCCAGCAGTTTATTACATCTCATAAACCGCTCATAACATAGTCCATCTCAGTGGCTTGCTGCCATGTTACACATAATATCCCAGAGCCTTTCTAGTGACAGATATGCCCACTTGGCTCCAGACACAGCCTTCAGCAAGGTAACAATATCAATGTCCACATCAAGCAGTATTTTTACCTTTGCCGGGTCGTAGCTGCTTCAGTCAGCTCGGTTCTGCCACAGCTGTGGCTTTAAGGCTTCCCAGATGGGACCTCCGGGCCACATACCTTCAAAGGCTACTGGTATCTCAAATACAGGGGAGATCCAGCCTCTGCCTTCCAGGCTAGTGGAGTCCCACACAGGGACCAGGCCTCTCTCTAGGCCTCACCAGGCCATTCTTTCTCCACCTGTTTCAAAACTACCAGGGTTTATATATCCTTTGTGCACACAGGACCTGTTATGATGTCACAGTCACATGATCAGTCACCTGAGGGGGAGGTAAATGGTCAGCTAGAGCACACCCCCTGGACATTCTAGCAATGCAGCAAGCCGCTGCATTACATATCCCCCCCCTCTGTTCAAACTTGTGGGGCTGAACACATAGCATATACAATCACATTATAACCCACCATTCACACAGAGACCATGTACTTGACAATTGCGCTGCTCATCCCCTGGAACATTAGTCATCAACATTAGCCCATTCTTTAGGGACCTACCATCTGTCATTGTCAAGTCATATTTCTGAGTCGTAACCTTGTCAGACCTCCCCCGCTCCCAGTGGTCCATACAGCAGTGTGACTCACATACCCTTGTATCTAAGGTCCGGTCCGACTCTGTACTGTCCCGTACTTTATTGGGTCGTTTGTATGGGCCTCTCAGACCTGAGTTACTGGAGGTCTCACTACCTCTAAACCCACGCCCACTATCCCCAGGACATCTTGAAAGGTCTCTAACTTCTACTGTAGCCGTTCTATTATTTTAAGGGCCCTTTCTCTGTCTGGTCTCACAATTTATAGATGGTTGCCATCTTCTGCTGCTCAGGCGATTCTTTCCACTCGCAGTCTAGCGAGATTCAACTGTTCTACCTCTCGCAGGTAGGTCACTCGGTACTTCATCAGCATGCGTATATATGTGAGATTTTCTTCCGTTTCTACAGCGGAGAATGACACCATGCCGTCTTCATCTGGTATCCAGTCCTGACGATCACGTGGACTGCTTACTTTCATCACACCAGACTTCTTTACCATCCCAATAAGCTTTCTTACCAGAGCATGAGGCACCCAGATGACCTCTTCCCGCCGACTTTGAGCTTTTCTCATAAGTTCCAGTTGTCTAATGGCTTGTTCCGTCTTCAACCGGACAAACCGCTTCGTGCAAACACATCGCCAGTGCATGTCATTTAGGATAGCCACCCTCTTCACTGCGACTTCGGTTGTGGACAGGACCACCAGCTGTTTAGCTTCTGAGGTCGAGTACACCTTACAGGCTCCCACGGCCTTCTTAAACTCTTCATGCACTGACTCTCTGGTGCATTCTTCCACTTGTACAGAGACATTTCTGTCTCACAAGTGGTTTCCAAACAATCATCTGGCTCAGGTTTCAGGGACAACTGACTTTCAGCTTCTTCACCCTGTATGCTTCCCCTGAGCTGACTCACAGCTATGAACTCAAGAATTCTCGTCTTGACCACCCCCATTTCATACTTATTTTCTTTCAACACTTTCTCAGTTCTCCTCAGGTCCATCATCTCAAGGCCCAAAGGATTGAGCGCAACTTGTTTGCCCTTTTCCTTCTGCAAGGAAGCCTCATTCACTGATTGTTACTTTGCCAGGTGACCTTTGAGCTCGACAACTTCGCCTCTCAGCAGCCCATCTCTGAAGCTCTTCTGGCTTCAACTGCTTCTTTAATAGCAGAATTTTCTGAGAGCTCTCTGTCTCCAGTGCACCCACTCGGCTCTCGAAAGCCAGTCTCTCAAGCTTCTCTTGCTTCCAATGGGCTTGTAGCGACTCCTTGAGTTCCTTGATCTCGGCTCTCACATCCACCGAATCACCCAAGCTCGCATTATCCGAAGAGGCATTTGCTTCATACCGCCCTTCTTCGATGGACTCCTCCATCCTGCATATTCTATCCTTAAGGCATGTCTCTGCCCTCTGGAGATCACCACAGAACGTCTGCAGCTCCTTCACCTGAGCTTCCAGACCTGGGATCTTTCTGCGGAGATCATCATTCTCAGCACGGGTGTCCGGTAGAATAGTCTCAATCACTTGACTCATGTGCTCTGCATCAGTTGTATCATCCTCTAGTTTTTCCTTAACCTTGAGGAGATCCTCATAGTCTCTCTTGATTTGTTGCAGTTCCCTATTGAACTTTTCATACCTCTTTTCTGCCTCACGGTCGTGACCAGACACTTCATCTTTTATTGCCTCTTTCAGGGCGGATAGCTCCCGGTCTCGCTGGTACAGAGAGTCCACCAGCCGCTCCTTTTCCTGCATTAGAGGCTTTACTTGTCCTGGAATTGCTGCAGCTCCCTCATGAGTTCACCATACTCCTTCTTGGAGTCACACAGCTCCCGGCTGAACTGTTCGCGCAGTCGTTCTAGGTTTTGGTCACGTCCAGAAACTTCATCCTGCAGCGCCTCTTTTAAGGCAGACAGCTCCCTATCCCTCTGGTGTAGACCCTCATCCAGCTTTTGCTTCACCTGCATCAGCTCTAAGTGTGCCAGGGAGAACCGATCTTTCAACTCGCACAGTTCATCTTCAAACTCCGCTTTGTCAAGCTCCAACTGAAAAACCTCCTCTTTACCTTTCTGGAACTTTTCCTTCCAATTGTTGCTTTCCTCCAGTTCTTGTTGTAAGTTCCTCACAACCTGGTTTATTTTCTGCCGTTCAGACTCCAGGCCCAGCTGGTTTGAGGACACATTCTCCAGGTTTTTCCTTAGTTGTTGCACGTCACTCTTATACTGCTGCCTGATAGGCTCCAGCTCTTGGTCATTACTTAACATGGACAAAACTTAACATGGACAAAACAGAATTCATCATCTTTCCGCCATCTCATTCAACCCCCCCAACTGACCTATCTATCAACGTCAATGGCTGCCCACTCTCCCCAGTCCCTCAAGCTCGCTGCCTTGGGGTAACCCTGGACTCTGAACTCTCCTTCAAACCACATATCCAAGCCCATTCCACTTCCTGCCAACTCCAAATGAAAAATATCTCCCGGATCCGCACATTCCTCAATCATGAATCTGCAAAAACACTAGTGCACGCCCTCATCATCTCCTGCCTTGACTACTGCAACCTCCTGCTCTAACACTCTCGCACCCCTCCAATATATCCTAAACTCTGCTGCTCGACTAATCAACCTGTCCCCCCGCTATTCCCCGACCTTTCCTCTCTGTCAATCTATTCACTGGCTACCCATTGCTCAGAGACTCCAGTTCAAAACCCTAACCATGATATACAAAGTCATTCACAAGCTGTCTCCTCCATATATCGCTGACCTAGTCTCCCGTTACATACCCGTATGCAACCTCCGATCCTCACAAGATCTCCTTCTCTACTCCCCTCTTATCTCCTCCCCCCACAATCTCATACAAGATTTCTCCCGTGCTTCCCCCCTACTCTGGAACTCTCTACCCCAACGTATCAGACTCTCGCCTACCGTGGAAACCTTCAAAAGGAACCTGAAGACCCACCTCTTCCGACAAGCCTACAACCTGCAGTAACCACCGCTCCACCATACCGCTGCACGACCAGCTCTACCCTCACCTACTGTATCCTCACCCATCCCTTGTAGATTGTGAGCCCTCGCTACCAGGGTCCTCGCTCCTCCTATACCAGTCGCTGTCACATTGTGTTCAAGATTATTGTAATTGTTCTTGTATTATACCCCTTTTTCACATGTAAAGCGCCATGGAATAAATGTCGCTATAATAATAAATAATAATAATAATTACTGACCGCCTCCTCTTTCAGGGCTGTCGGATCCTGATCCTTCTGTCTCATTACTGTACTGGAGGTTGCTACTGGCAACGTCACCTCCTCTTCTGCTTCTAAAGGAGGATCCACACTCAGAATAAAGGCACACAGCATTGCATTTTCTTTATTTGCGCTTTCAGCAAAGGCTACAGGAGCAGCTTTTTTGTGGCCCTTGCGCCGTCGACGACGAGAGGGGGGCTTTCTCACCTCGTCCAGCTCCTCCTGACTGAACTCTCTTTCTACTTTCGTAGTGTCACCGTTAGCTATGGGGTCTGTGTCACTCCCCATGGTGTTGTGGACCAACAAGTCACCTCCCACTTTGACGTCAACCCCTTCTACTGGAGCTACCCCATTATCAACGGTCCAATTGTCATTTTTAGGCGGCACCAACCCACAACCAGTAACCAATTTGGGTTTTCTATACTCCACGCTCTTTTGAAACGCTGCTCCCTTTTGAGACTCCGCCCCCTTTTGGACACCCACACCTGCAGGGGGATTTTTTTTAAAAACCCACTCGATAGTCTTAGGACCCAGTTCACAACATTTCTTACCACCTCCCCGGGCAATCTGGGACAATACCGGCGCCCCAGGAAAACTCACAGTATGGTCCGCTGCCGCCATTCTATACAGTGTCAACAGCTCCTGCCGTTCCTGCATCATGTCCTGTTGCTGTAATTTTAACAAGTACCTTAACCGCTCAGCAGCTTTAGTCTCGTCTGCTGCTCCCTTCACAGTCATTTTCATCTGCTCCTGCACTCCTTCAGAAAACTCCATTTTGCTGAAGAGCGTTTGCAGCCGATCATCTAACCACTTCTCTATTCTGTCTGGGGATACTGCTCCATTCATAGCCATCGCAGTACACTGTTCACACTAGACACTTCACATCGCTCTGCCCGGAAAATTTTCGTGGCCCCCACCGAGCCACAGCAAACCAGGTTTGAGTGCGACAACAATTTTCGTAACCCCGCCGAGTTACAGCAAGATGCTTTAATCTTCGTGACCCCGCCGAGCCACAGCAAACCAGGTTTGAGTGCGACGACAATTTTCGTAACCCCGCCGAGTTACAGCCAGATGCTTTAATCTTTGTGACCCCGCCGTGCCACAGCAAGATGCTTGCATCCACAATCGTCGTCCTGTGCCGTTACCCCTAGCAACCAGGCTGCAGTTGCCCACATTCTCCAACCACATGTAAGGTAGCGCTATTCATCACTCTGAGGCACTCGCTTCACAGGGTCAATTAAAGCTCACATGCAACGTTTTTCCGGTAATTCACAGTCCAGCAGTTTATTACATCTCATAAACCGCTCATAACATAGTCCATCTCAGTGGCTCGCCGACATGTTACACATAATATCCCAGAGCCTTTCTAGTGACAGACATGCCCACTTGGCTCCAGATACAGCCTTCAGCAAGGTAACAATATCAATGTCCACATCAAGCAGTGTTTTTACCTTTGCCGGGTCGTAGCTGCTTCAGTCAGCTCAGTTCTGCCACAGCTATGGCTTTAAGGCTTCGCAGATGGGGCCTCCGGGCCACATACAGTGCCTACAAGTAGTATTCAACCCCCTGCAGATTTAGCTGGTTGACACATGCGGAATTAACTTGGCATTGTGACATTTGTACTGTAGATCAGCCTGGAAGTGGGAAATGCACTGCTGCAAATTTTGTTTTTGTTTTTTTTTTTTGTTTTTTTTTTAAATGTTAAAAGTTAATTCAGAGTGTCAATTATTATTCAACCCCTCAAACCACAAGAATTCTGTTTGGTCCCCCTAAAGTATTAAGAAGTAGTTCAGGCACCAAGAATAATGAGCTTCACATGTGTGGATTAAAGATCTCTTTTGCCAGCCTTTTCTGACTATTTAAGACCCTCCCCAAACTTGTGAACAGCACTCAGACATGGTCAACATGGGAAAGACAAAGGAGCATTCCAAGGCCATCAGAGACAAGATCGTGGAGGGTCACAAGGCTGGCAAGGGGTACAAAACCCTTTCCAAGGAGTTGGGCCAACCTGTCTCCACTGTTGGGAGCATCATCCGTAAGTGGAAGGCTTATGGAACTACTGTTAGCCTTCCACGGCCAGGACAGCCTTTGAAAGTGTCCTCCCGTGCCGAGGCCAGGCTTGTCCGAAGAGTCAAGGCTAACCCAAGGACAACAAGGAAGGAGCTCCGGGAAGATCTCATGGCAGTGGGGACATTGGTTTCAGTCAATACCATAAGTAACGTACTCCACCGCAATGGTCTCCGTTCCAGACGAGCCCGTAAGGTACCTTTACTTTCAAAGCGTCATGTCAAGGCTCGTCTACAGTTTGCTCATGATCACTTGGAGGACTCTGAGACAGACTGGTTCAAGGTTCTATGGTCTGATGAGACCAAGATCGAGATCTTTGGTGCCAACCACACACGTGACGTTTGGAGACTGGATGGCACTGCATACGACCCCAAGAATACCATCCCTACAGTCAAGCATGGTGGTGGCAGCATCATGCTGTGGGGCTGTTTCTCTGCCAAGGGGCCTGGCCATCTGGTCCGCATCCATGGGAAGATGGATAGCACAGCCTACCTGGAGATTTTGGCCAAGAACCTCCGCTCCTCCATCAAGGATCTTAAGATGGGTCATAATTTCATCTTCCAACAAGACAACGACCCAAAGCACACAGCCAAGAAAACCAAGGCCTGGTTCAAGAGGGAAAAAGTCAAGGTGTTGGAGAGGCCTAGTCAGTCTCCTGACCTTAACCCAATTGAAAACTTGTGGAAGGAGCTCAAGAATAAAGTCCACATGAGACACCCAAAGAACCTAGATAACTTGGAGAAGATCTGCATGGAGGAGTGGGCCAAGATAACTCCACAGACCTGTGCCGGCCTGATCAGGTCTTATAAAAGACGATTATTAGCTGTAATTGCAAACAAGGGTTATTCCACAAAATATTAAACATAGGGGTTGAATAATAATTGACCCACACTTTTATGTTTAAAATTTAATAAAATTCAACTGAGCAACATAACTTTTTGGTTTGTAAGATTTATGCTTCTGTTCATAAAACCTACTCTCGTTTGCAGTTTGAAGGCTCTAACTTATTTGCATCTTATCAAACCAGCTAAATCTGCAGGGGGTTGAATACTACTTGTAGGCACTGTACCTTCAAAGGCTACTGGTATCCCAATATCTCAAACACAGGGGAGATCCAGGCTAGTGGAGTCCCACACAGGGACCAGGCCTCTCTCTAGGCCTCACCAGGCCACTCTTTCTCCACCTGTTTCAAAACTACCAGGGTTTATATATCCTTTGTGCACACAGGACCTGTGATGATGTCACAGTCACATGATCAGTCACCTGAGGGGGAGGTAAATGGTCAGCTAGAACACACCCCCTGGACATTCTAGCAATGCAGCAAGCCGCTGCATTACAATATATATATCTGGTTGCAATAAAAGGAGAGGGGCTCAAACACATTTCTTGCACAGGGGCCCTAAGCTCAAGCTGTCAGTGTCCGCCCCTGACCTAAACAGACAGCCAGAGCTACAATGGAATGGTTTAGATCGATCAAAGCATATTCATGTGTGTGAATGGCCCAGTCATAGTCCAGACCTAAATCCCATTGGGAATCTGTGGCAAGACTTGAAAATTGCTGTTCACAGATGCTCTCCATCCAATCTCACTGAGCTAGAGCGAGTTTGCAAAAAAGAATGGCTAAAAATGTTAGCATCTAGATGTGCAAAGATGGTAGATGTGTAAGCTGCCCAAGCAAGATAGTCATGGGTGAGCTGTAGCCCCCACTCGTTCTGGCACTCTACAGACAAAGTGTGTCCCCGTCCTGGTGTGCTGCTATGTATGTGGTGTCTCCCACTTACTTCTGGCCTGAAGGCCTCTTCTGACTCCAGGAATCTTTCTTCTGGAACCAGGGCAGCAATCAATCCAGAGGACACAGGGTTTATAAAAACAACCAGAACTTTACTTGGTGACTGACAGTATATACAGTATTTACAGGCAGGTGTAAAGGATAAGGCCCAACGGGTTGTCATTTTTCCCACAGGTACCGGATACAACTTCAGCCCTGGTTTCCGATCTAGGCCGCCATCAGGGCATTACTGCTCCTACTGGTGTATGGCGATTGGGTTCCCCCCTCTTTTTGCTCCTGCTCACCCGGCCCCAGGGTCAGGATTCAGATAATTCAGTAACTGACACACGTTCAGTTAAAATCTATTGCTGTGCAGGAAGCCAATGGTTTCCTGCACCGCAATAGTTAACAGCTGCCAGCCAATCAGAGGTCATGCGCCGGCACGCCTGCCCCTCAACTGGATGATGCAACATATGATGGCAGGATAGGAAACACATGGAGCAACATATGATGGCAGGATGGGAAACACAAGGAGCAACATATGATGGCAGGATAGGAGACACATGGGGCAACATATTGGGGCAGAATGGGAGACACATGGGGCAACATATGATGGCAGGATGGGAGACACATGGGGCAACATATGATGGCAGGATGGGAAACACATGAAGCAACATATGATAGCAGGACAGGAGACACATGGGGCAACATATGGGGGCAGGATGGGAGACACATGGGGCAACATATGATGGCAGGATTGGAGACACATGGGGTAACATACAGTTAGGTTCATATATATTTGGACAGAGACAACATTTTTCTAATTTTGGTTCTAGACATTACCACGAGGAATTTTAAACAAAACAATTCAGATGCAGTTGAAGTTCAGACTTTCAGCTTTCATTTGAGGGTATCCACATTAAAATTGGATGAAGGATTTAGGAGTTTCAGCTCCTTAATATGTGCCACCCTGTTTCTAAAGGGACCAAAAGTAATTGGACAATTGACTCCAAGGCTATTTCATGGACAGGTGTGGGCAATCCCTTCGTTATGTCATTCTCAATTAAGCAGATAAAAGGCCTGTAGTTGATTTGAGGTGTGGTGCTTGCATTTGGAAGGTTTTGCTGTGAAGTAAACATGTGGTCAAAGGAGCTCTCCATGCAGGTGAAACAAGCCATCCTTAAGCTGCAAAAACAGAAAAAAACCATCCGAGAAATTGCTACAATATTAGGAGTGGCAAAATCTACAGTTTGGTTCACCCTGAGAAAGAAAGAAATCACTGGTGTACTCATCAATGCAAAAAGACCTGGGCGCCCACGGAAGACAACAGTGGTGGATGATCGCAGAATAATCTCCATTGTGAAGAGAAACCCCTTCACAACAGCCAACCAAGTGAACAACACTCTCCAGGAGGTAGGCGTATCAATATCCAAATCTACCATGAAGAGAAGACTGCATGAAAGTAAATACAGAGGGTTCACTGCAAGGTGCAAGCCACTCATAAGCATCAAGAATAAAAATGCTAGACTGGACTTTGCTAAAAAATATCGAAAAAAGCCAGCACAGTTCTGGAAGAACATTCTTTGGACAGATGAAACCAAGATCAACCTCTACCAGAATGATGGAAAGAGAAAAGTATGGCGAAGGCGTGGTACAGCTCATGATCCAAAGCATACCACATCATCTGTAAAACACGGCGGAGGCAGTGTAATGGCTTGGGCATGCATGGCTGCCAGTGGCACTGGGTCACTAGTGTTTATTGATGATGTGACACAGGACAGAAGCAGCCGAATGAATTCTGATGTATTCAGAGCCATACTGTGTGCTCAGATCCAGCCAAATGATGCCAAACTGATTGGTCGTCGTTTCATACTACAGATGGACAATGACCCAAAACATAAAGCCATGGCAACCCAGGAGTTTATTAAAGCAAAGAAGTGGAATATTCTTGAATGGCCAAGTCAGTCACCTGATCTCAACCCAATTGAGCATGCATTTCACTTTTTAAAGACTAAACTTCAGACAGAAAGGCCCACAAACAAACAGCAACTGAAAATCACCGCAGTGAAGGCCTGGCAGAGCATCAAAAAGGAGGAAACACAGCGTCTGGTGATGTCCATGAGTTCAAGACTTCAGGCAGTCATTGCCAACAAAGGGTTTTCAACCAAGTACTAGAAATTAACATTTTATTTACAATTATTTAATCTGTCCAATTACTTTTGGTCCCTTTAAAAACAGGGTAGCACATGTTAAAGAGCTGAAACTCCTAAACCCTTCATCCAATTTTAATATGGATACCCTCAAATGAAAGCTGAAAGTCTGAACTTCAACTGCATCTGAATTGTTTTGTTTAAAATTCATTGTGGTAATGTCTAGAACCAAAATTAGAAAAATGTTGTCTCTGTCCAAATATATATGGACCTAACTGTATGGGGGCAGGATGGGAGACATATGGGGAAAAATGTGGGGCAGGATGGGAAACATACGGGGCAAAATATGATGGCAGGATAAGAGACACATGGGGTAACAATGGATGGCAGTATGGGAGACACATGGGGTTTCATATGACGGCAGGATGGGAAACATATGGGGACAAATATGGGGCAGGATGGGAAACATACGGGGCAAAATGTGATGGCAGGATGGGAGACACATGGGGCAACATATGACAGCAGGATGGAAGGCAAATGGGGCAACATATGATGGCAGGAAGGGAAATACATTGGGCAACATATGGGGCAGGATTGGAAACATACGGGGCAACATATGATGGCAGGATGGGAGACACATGGGGCAACATATGATAGCAGGATGGAAGACACATGGGGCATGATATGACGGCAGGATGGGAAACATACAGGGCAAAATATGATGGCAGGATGGGAGATATACGGGGCAACATATGATGGCAGGATGGGAGACGCATGGGGCAACATATTTTGGCAGGATGGGAGACACATGGGGCAACATATGATGGCAGGATGGGAGACACTTGGAGCAACATATGATAGCAGGATGGGAGACACATGGGGCAACATATGATGGCAGGATGGGAGACACTTGGAGCAACATATGAGGCAGGAAGGAAGACACATGGGAAAACATATGATGGCAGGATGGGAGACAAATGGGGCAATATTTGACGGTAGGATGGGAAACACATGGGGCAACATATGGGTTCAGGATGGAAGACACATGCGGCAACATATGGGGGCAGGATGGGAGGATACATGGGGCAAAATATGGGGCAAGATGGGAGGACACATGGGGCAACATATGGCGACAGGATGGAGATCATATGGGGCCAGGATGAGAGATCATATGAGGCCAGGAATGAGACATGTGGGGTCCAGAATGGAGTACATATGGTATCAGGATGGGGGATGTTATTACAGAAAGGGGCCAGGATGTAGGACATTATTACTATAGGGGCTAATTAAGGGATATTATTTTGTGATGTATTTTATTTTTGAGGATTCTGTTTTCAGTGTGGGGGGGTCCTGTTACTGTGCAGGACGACACTATGTCTCTTTTTTCTTCATCTGGCATAGTGCAGAAGTTGGGGAAAAATTGGGGAATGTGCTCTGGAAGCGGTGCTCTAAATAACTGTGTGTTATTTTCTGCAGAGACAAGTCCTGGCTGGAAAAGTGATGGCGGTCTGAGCTGGATGAAGAAGAAAAGCGAAGATGAAGGACTTCATCTAAAGACATCACTGGTGAGTCAGTATGTTACCTTTACACTTACACTATACATTATATATAGTACGTATATACAGAACCCCTGTGTATAATGTCACCGGTGAGCCCTGTATTACCTGTACTCTGACACTATATGCAGAGCTCCTGTGTATAATGACACTGATGATCCCTGTATTACCTGTACACTGACACAGAAGCTTGGGCTGATAAATGGCAAATGAGCTTTAATGGGGATAAATGTAAGGTAATGCACTTGGGCAGAGGAAATAAAATGTATAATTATATGCTTAATTGTAAAAACACTGGGCAAAACTGTAACTGAAAAAGACCTGGGTGTATTGGTGGACGACAAGCTCACATTTAGTGGCCAGTGTCAGGCAGCTGCTGCAAAGGCAAATAAAATAATGGGATGCATTAAAAGAGGCATAGATGCTCATGAGGAGAACATAATTTTACCTCTATACAAGTCACTAGTGTGACCACACTTAGAATACTGTGTACAGTTCTGGTCTCCGGTGTATAAGAAAGACATAGCTGAACTAGAGCGGGTGCAGAGAAGAGCGACCAAGGTTATTAGAGGACTGGGGGGTCTGCAATACCAAGACAGGTTATTACACTTGGGGTTATTTACTGTGGAAAAAAGAAGGCTTAGGGGTGATCTTATTACTATGTACAAGTATATGAGGGGACAGTACAAAGACCTGTCTACTGATCTTTTTACTCTGAGGCCTGAGACGGGGACAAGGGGGCATCTTCTACGTCTGGAGGAAAGAAGGTTTAATCATAATCACAAACGGGGATTCTTTACTGTAAGAGCAGTGAGACTATGGAACTCTCTGCCGCATGATGTTGTAATGAGTGATTCACTGTTAAAATTTAAGAAGGGCATGGATGCCTTTCTTGAAAAGTATAATATTACAGGTTATAAATACTAGATTCCTTGATAGAGCGTTGATCCAGGGAACTAGTCTGATTGTCGTATGGAGTCGGGAAGGAATTTTTTTCCCCAATGTGGAGCTTAGTGTTTGCCACATGGTTTTTTTTTGCCTTCCTCTGGATCAACAAGTTAGGCTATGGGTTGAACTAGATGGACTTAGTCTTCCTTCAACCTTAAAAACTATGTTACTATGTTACTATATACAGAGCTCCTGTGTATAATGTCACTAGTGATCCTTGTATTACCTGTACACTGACACTAAATACAGAACTCCTAAGTTTAATGTCACTGGTGATCCCTGTATTACCTGTGCACAATATGCAGAGCTCCTGTGTATAATGACACCAGTGATCCCTGTATTACCTGTACACTGACACTATATACAGAGCCCCTGTGTATAATATCACCAGTGATCACTGTATTACCTGTACACTATACACTATATACAGAGCTCCTGTATATAATGTCACTGGTGATCACTGTACAGTATGCAATATATACAGAGCTGCTGCGTATAGTGTCACCAGTGACCACTGTATTACCTGTACACTGACACTATATGCAGAGCTCCTGTGTATAATGTCACTGGTTAGTCACTGTATTACCTGTACACTGACACTATATACTGTGTACTATATGCAGAGCTCCTGTGTATAATGTCACTGGTGAGTCACTGTATTACCTGTACACTGACACTATATACTGTGTACTATATACAGAGCTCCTGTGTATAATGACACTTATGGCAATATTAGTTTTGTGTTTTTATTTTATTAATGATCAGTATTGTAGTATTTGGTCACTGTGTGGTGGAAATATGTGGTCTGGTGACAGTGTGGTGGTATTTGTCCCTTGTATGTGGTATTATTCGGTCACCTTGTGGTGGTAATATGTGGTCTGGTCATGGTGTGGCGGTATTTTTCTCTCGTATATGGTATTATTGGTCATTTTAAAAAATGTATATGACACATTCCCTTTAAGAAAAATAAATAAAAATATACCTAAACAGAGTATTGGATATTTTAAGAAATGTTTAATAGGTTAGAGTAGAGTAGGGCACGGCCAAAAGTGCCTACCTTGCTGTTGTGATAGGTTTAAAAAATCTTTTGGCCAAAACAAAAGCTGATGGTTATGTATGTGATATGGTGTTTGATGGGAACTTTTAATGTGGGAGGACGTGGGGCAGAAGTGTAGCTTTTCCAAGAGTGGCAAGTGGGACTGTGGAAGTTTTGAGGGACAGAGGTGGAGCTGGGGTGGAGCCTGGGCGGAGTCTCAAGGGGGCTTGAAAATTTTTCCAGTATGGGGAATTGAAATTCCTGGTGGCAGACCTGAGGGACCCATTCACTATAATGAGGCAGCAGACTCTGGACTACCTCTGGCCTCTGCTCAGCAGTGTTCTTTTCAGAAGTGCACAAAACAAAACTGTGCGGGCCATGCTTTTCTGCACGCCTAAAAAGACGGACACCGTGGGATCACAGGTCAGACAGCGTCCGCAGTGCTTCCATCTGCCTCATTATAGGGAATCTTCCACCGGGGCTTCTGTTTGAATCATGTATCTCAGAGATTTACACGGAAATCCCGGTGTAATTTCTCAGCACAGAGTGCAAAATAAATGTGAGCCGAGCCTTACTGCGATCCTTGGGAGGCAGAATGAGCAAATCAACAGCAGGTGAAGAATTGAGCAGGTGAAGAATAAGAATTTATTTTTACGCTGCTCCTCGTGCGGTATAAGTGATTAGACAACTTTATTCTTCGAGTCGGTGCGATTACAGCGATACCAGATTTATATTGGGTTTTTAAGTTTGGATGCTGTCACACAGTAAAAGACGCTTTTTTTTTGCAAAAAAAATATTTTGCATCACTATATTTTGAGAGTTATAATTTTTCTGTATTTTGGTCAACAGAGTCATGTGAGGACTTGTTTTTTGCAGGACGAGTTTACATTTTTTTTTATACCATTTTCAGGCACGTGACATTTTTTGATTGCTTTCTATTCTAATTTTTGGGAGGCAGAATAAACAAAAAACAGCAATTCGCGAATTGTTTTTTGGGGTCGTCTTTTATGCTTTTCACCGTATGGTAAAATTGATAAGGTAGCTTTATTCTTCGGGTCAGTACGTTTACAGCGATACCACATTTATACTGTTTTTTTTTATGTTTTGCAGCTTTTACACAATAAAAACTATTTTATACAAAAAAGAATTATTTTTGCAGCACTTTATTCTGAGAGCTATAACTTTTATATTTCTTCGCTGATTGAGCTGTATGGTGGCTTGTTTTTTGCAGGACTAGATAACACTTTTAACGATACCCCAGTGCATGCTGGGATACACAAACCGGGGGCAGAGGCTGCGGTCACTGCTGCAGCCTCAGTCCCCACCCTGAAAAGAAGCGTCATCAGTGACTTCCGTTTCAGGGACTGGGCTATTCCCATTCTGCTGAGCATACGTCAGTTATCAATTCTGGCGTATGCTTAGTACAAGTGCCCATCTTACTGTGCACAATTCTTCACAGTGCACAGTGATGGCCCGCTTCCTTGCCGCCTCTAATTAGAAGTGATGAGCCAACAAAACAGTGCACTGCCAGTGTGCAATATAAGGAAAGAACATGGCAAGCAGGGACCAGCCCACCCTTGAGAGTGGTGTCCATTTTGGGTGCAGCGCTGGTCTTTACTCGGTGTTCTTTCCTTAGAATGTGCAGTGACAGTGTGCTCCATTGCCTGCTGGTCACTTCTCATCAGATCCAGCGAGGAAGCGCACTGTCACTGGCAAGAATATTGCACAGTAACAAGGGCGCATGTACTGAACATAGGTCGGAATGGACAACCAATGTTCGCTCAGCAGAGCAGGGACTAGCCCAGTCCCTGAACCGTACATCACTGATGACGCTTCCTTTCAGGGTGAGGGCAGAGGCTGTGACAGTGACCTCGGCCTCCTGATTATGCTTTGAGTATCCCAGCATGCACTGGGGATTCGCAAACAGAATGTCATCAAAACGGAACGAGGTAAAAATAAAAATAAAACACAAAGGGAACGAGAGGAACTTTTTAATTAAAGCATATTAGGAAATCTATTAATTACAATAAATAGAAGATAATTTTTGCGGAAAATAAGTGTTAGTTTCAAACCGCCACTTTAATAAAAAATCACAATTATAATAAATAAAAAACGGAAGAAATAGGAAACCAAGTTCAGCATCCTGTTATCTAGTGACAGAACTGGGCACAGCCCTGATATACACTGTGGAGCTGCAGCGCTGGACATGGTGTTATCTCCATAGGAAAACGAGGGCAGAGTGGAAAGACGGAGCCATAGCCGCCTGGTAGGGAAAGGGTTAGCAGGCCCGAAGCCCCGCCCCCTCGCCTGTGTACACGGAAGTGCTCAGCTCGGCGGTCAGTGGTGCTGTGTCCTGTGTGTATACCGGAGCTTGTGCTATATTGTGCAGTGTGTACCGGGTATGTACCGGAGCTGGTGAGAGTGTAAGTACCGGAGGCTGTGCAGTGTGTGAGCTGGGACCTTGCGTAGTGTGTCCTCGTTATGCACACGCTGGAGGGCACAAGCCTGAGTGTGGTGTGACTGCAGGCTGCCCTCTGCCCCAGCCTCCCCTCTGCCCCAGCCTCCCCTCTGCCCCCTGCACAGGGCACTGTGGCAGCCTGCACCATGCAGTATGTTACCCTGTGCCTGGTGATGACTGGAGTGTGTTTGGGCACAGAATGGACATTTGATGCGGAGTCTGAATGGCTACCCAGGGCCCAATGGGCAGAGCAGCTTTCCTTGTCGCTGCTGCCCGCTTACTCCCTGGCGCCTGAACCCACACCAGACCTTTCCCAGTGTGTGCAGCTTTTAGAGGAATTTGCTAACAACAGCGCCACTCTCAGCAACTGCTTGGTGAGCATGGCAAGGCCCGTCCGGCTGTGCCAACACTGCTACAAGGAATATGTCCAACTCAAAGCCACTATGAGCAAGATTGGAAATCCCATCATCCAGGTGTGTTGGAAAAGCTGCAGTTGTATGTACATGATATATAACACCCTGCATGTGGAACATCACTTAGAGTCATGTGATAAAGTAAATGACCCCCTCCTAGGCCATGTATTGGATTAGATGGCTTTTTGGTGTGACTCCACTAAGTACAGTACAGTGCCAGTGAGTGGACGCACTTTCACACAGGGACATCGGGCTTTGTTCCTTATTTCTGGTGCTTGTGACTTTAGGAGATTTTGTAAATTTCAACATTATTACATATGTTGGACTTTCTTGGTCCTTCTTAATGTTGGCAATTTCTCACTGTCCTTTATGCCCTTCATAAACCCAGCCTTGTTTTTACTTTTTGCGTAAAGCTTCAGGTCGAAAGGTTAACTGGAGCCATAATGGGATTAGGAACACAAATATGTATAGTGTGAAGGATGGTGCAGCCTGGCTCCCCTCTTATCTGGCCCTTTTCTCACAGGATGACTGTTCTAACCAAGTGCAGGCACTCTGTGCACCACGGCATTGCCAATCATTTAAGTGCAGCCCCTGTCCATATACCTTACTAAAGGATTTGCCCACTACTGGACAACACCTTCTTAAATGCTACAGTGTCCCAAATAATATAAAAGCAACACATACTTTCCTCCGGGACAGGCACCATTCCAGGGATTTCGGCACTGTGTGTCTCCAGGCAGTCACATGACATTGTCACATGAGTGCTGTAGCCTATCCACGGTCACTGATGGTGATGACTCACCCCCTGGGCCAGTGCTGTAGTGCGGCGCGCGCGCGTGCGCGCGGGGGATACCCGGAGCCGGATCCGATGGGGGTAGTAGTCTTCGTGTGGCGGTGACCCGGTCCGCGCCCAGGGTGGTCAAACTAAATGGCAGTTATTGGTATGATGGTATTAGTGTCCGACTACGCCACCCGTTGAATGCGGTTATGAAACCGCCGCTGCAGGGCAGACCGCTGAGGCCGGTGGTATAGGTGTGCAGCAATGTTGATATAACCCCCAACGGGAGAGGTATGGCCTCAGGGCAGCGGATGTGGGTGATGTTGGGAGTGATGGTGTGGATGTCCCAGCACTAACGGTGCGACAAGGAAGCACGGAGACGCGAGGGTACAGTTCAGGGCCTTTACTGATGGTACAATGCAAATTCCCCCGGGAGTACTGGCTAGCAGTTGGGGCCTGGTTAGTCTGCGAGTAAGCCGGAGTTCCCCTGGCCAGGTGGAGTTGTAGGCCTTCCCGTTAGTCTGTACCCTTCCTGGCTACCCTGCTTTCGGCGGTTACAAGTAGCCCACGTCCCTGGGTATACCGTGTGGTGCTCACCCGTATGGCTGGTGACCTGGGGCCTCCTGTTAGCCTCTGCTCCGGGATGGCGGTGCTGGTCCCTTCGTTGTGACTGAGCCTCCGGGCTTTTATGGCCAGAGGACCTGGAATCCCCTGCCGGATGGATTCTGCTGCTGGGTATATCTTAGTCCCCACAGCCTCGGACTCCTGTGTCCGGTTTTAGTACCTTCTCCCAGGGCGAGCTCTGCACAGCTCCAGCCCCTGGCGCTTCTCCTTGGCTCCTACAGAGCTCCTGATGTCTATCTGTCCCTGTTTCTGCGTGTCCAGACCAGACTCCGTCTCTGTCTGGAACTCCTCCCTCTAACCCTGCCTCAGCCCCAGTTTATGTAGGGGAAGTTCTTCCCCTCCCAGGACTGAGCAGGAGGTGTGGCATGCTTAGGATTCCTGCCCAGGAGACCTCCCACCTGCTCACAGACGTAATACTGCTATTACTGTGGAAACCAGACCCCTGGGGTGCCACATTGACATTGTCACATGAGTGCTGTAGCCTATCCACGGTCACTAATGGGCAGCCTTCACAGTTCCATCTACTGAAGGCTGCAGCCCATCAGTGGCTGATAGTAGGCTCTTCCTGGAGACACAGCATAGACATCAATGGAACAGTAGCGGTCCAGGAGGTGAGCATGTTTGCTTTTTTTTTATTTGGTGCACTGTAGCATTTAAGAAAGGGTTGTCCAGTTATGGACAACCCCTTTAATGCAAATAGATTTTCGTACAGCGTGTCCCATGCTCTGATCCCCTTCTATGAGCCAATAAAACGAGAAAAGCAAGTGTTCCTTGTGTGGATCAATGGATCTGGGTGTTCAGTTATTAACCATGCATTGCTCACCTGGTTAGGTTGTGCAGAACAGGCACAACACTGAGGAGAAGGTATGTGAACGGCTGCAGGTCTGACCACTGCTCCCTGGACTCGTAAGTGCTGGAACTGAAGAAAGACTGTGGCGTGAGGAAAAAAACGTGCGGGATAGTCCGTGCGCAGCTAGTGGATATGAGATGTCCAGAGAGAGGTTTGAAGAGTGGATTTTATTTAACAACGCAGAGTAGATTCAACTGCTTCATCAAGAAACGCATTGTCCTCTCTCCAAACCTGTCTCAGGATATCTTATATCCACTGACAGCACACCAACTATCCCACAAGTTTTTTACCTCACTCCGTGGTCTTCTATGAGTCCGAGTAGAGATCTCAGATTTGATGGACTCGAGTTGTCCATGCATTATTTGGATTGCCATTCATCTGAACGTCCGCAGCAGCCACTCTACGGGAAACATTCTAATGATGGCAACTTTCCCTGGCAAATGAGCCGTTTATAAGGGGGACTTAGGATCTGCACCAATCAGCTTATCTCTCTGGTGGCTGCCATATTTCATGAAGACATGAAATATGACAGGCTTCCACTTGAGAGTTCTTTCCTTGAGCCAAAATAAAGACCTGCCCTGAAAAGTCCATATATTGTATGAATACCTGTCATGTAATGCTACGTTTCTTCCTCAGTGGCCACTGTACAGGAACTACTGATAAAGGCTTGCCCTGGCAAATTCAGCTGTTTGCTCTTGTGGCTCATTTCTTCTAAGGATTGTCCTACAATTTTGCATCAGTTGTCCTGTTTAGTGGCCAATTTTATGTAGAGTTGCAATAATATATTAAATTGATTATCCACTACTTTTATACTCATGACCCATCCTTAGCGTAGGACAGATCATCCATATGCGATTGATGGGGGTCTAACACCCAGCACCCTCTAGATCATCAGCTGTTTCCCCTCAGTTTGTGGAGCAGACACCGCAGCTCTGTACACTGTTCAGTGGCCGCTGCAGATCAGCTTTTATTGACAGTACATGGTAGCCAATTACTGGGGTTCTGCTCCATGCACTGTTTACATCCTTGTTACCACCGGAGGTAAGAACAGTTGACTCAGTGGAGGTCTCAGACCCACACTAGTCTTGCATTATGACTTATCCCAAGAATAATTATCAATTTAAATTGAGTGGAAAATCCCTTTAATAACCATGTATCATAAATGTGTGCACTGATAGAATCAATGTAACCATTAATTGTGGCTTCCCAGTCGCACAATTTCAGTTGATAGTTTGTTTTTTTCTTGGAACAAAGTTTTTCTGTGAATAAACCTTAGTGAGGAAGATGAGTAATACAAGGAGCTATTTCAGTCCTGCCAGAACATCACATGCACAGCGCTCTCTTCCTCTATAGCATGTGACATGGGGGCTCTGTACATTCCTTCTATTATAAAGGCAGGTTATACTGGGGAGAGACTTTTACATTGCTTTCTGAGTAAATAGTTACTAGCAAACACGATTTGCCTATTATTACCCTCTGAATAACGCCTAAACTGAACTTTTCTTACATAAGATGTTCTTGTTTCCAAAGCTCACTGCTTTGTCATGTTCTCAAATTTGCAGAATAGCACAGTCACCTGTTCTACAATACTACTGCGATCTGACCGGGTCCAGGTCATTGTGGAGCTTAATGATTTCTTTGATGGACTGTGGAGTGATTCTAAGTGTGACAGTAAGTATGGTCTGAATTGGGTTACATTCATACCAATCAGCTGTAAGCATAAAGGGTTATTCCTAATTTCATAAGGGAGAGCAACAGGATAATTTGTAACCTGCTGATCGGTTGGGGTCCCACTGCTGGGATCCCCAACAATCCCGAGGATGGGGCTCAATCTATGAAATTCTGGAAGTCTCATAGACAGTGTAAAGAGCATTTCAGATTTCTGTTCGAGTCCCTTGGGAGTCTCTTGTCACCTATCCTGTGGCTAGATGATAACTTGAAAGTTGGTAATAACCCTTTAATGTTCCTCTTAAGGAGCAAAGGTTAGCCAGAACAGTCCGAACCCTTAGAAGAACTGCTGTAGCACAAAGTATGTACGGTAATTATGCTACTCGCTGTAGAAAACAGGCTTTACCTACCCTGATGGAACTTTGTCATAGTTAGAGTGCACGTGTATGGAGTGGGCTCGGAGCTGCTCATTAACCTTGTAAATGTCCCTGTTAATCACTGAATGCAGTATCTTTGCATTTACTGGGACTCCGTTCATTTGAAGTAAAGGTGCTACCTTGGCGCAGCCAAACATTTAAGGGCACCTTTCCACCCACTTGTTTTCCCTCTACCTCCCACCACCCCTTCTTTGACAGCTCTGGCTATCTAGAGCCAGAAAACAGAGGAAATAGATGGAAAACAAGTATGTGGGGACAAGTGCATTTAAAATATACATATATATTGTAAACACAGCCCATTCGGCATAATGGCAAAAAAAAAAAAAGATGCAGCACAGTCCGTACATTGGCTGGGGTCCGGCCACTCAGGGTTAGCCACACACTGTTCTGATTTAGCCCAACACATGCAGCTCCTCTCTGGAGCAAGCCTTTCTGGATACTGAATCACACATCAGTCAATAGGCTTTGTATTTACAGCCCGGACCACACCCTGAGGTGGAGATATGGAGAACAACCTCCTGCCTGTTCTATGGTGGTTCTCATAAAACACTCCCTTTTAAACATGGCTGATTAACCCTCTCTGCACCTGCTATGCAGGAGAAAACTTCCATGTTTTACATTACAGTGGCTAATAGCCTCAGTAAAACATATCTCCCCTCCAGTATTCTGCCAGTGGTATATATACAGTACAGACCAAAAGTTTGGACACACCTTCTCATTTAAAGATTTTTCTGTATTTTCATGACTATGAAAATTGTACATTCACACTGAAGGCATCAAAACTATGAATTAACACATGTGGAATAATATACTTAACAAAAGTGTGAAACAACTGAAAATATGTCTTATATTCTAGGTTCTTCAAAGTAGCCACCTTTTGCTTTGGTGACTGTGACGCGCCCCTGGGCCTGTGTCACGCTGCGTTTCGCACGCGGGAGCTTACCCGGAGCCGGATCTGTTGAGGGTTGTAGTCTCGTGGCGGTGACCCGGTCCGTGCCCAGGGAGTCAAACTGAGCGGCGATGTATCAGCGGTAGATGTTGGACGACTACGCCACCCGTTGAGTACAGCTAAGGAGCTGCTGCTGCAGGGCAGACCGCTGAGGCCGGTGGTAGGATTGTGCAGCGTGATAGTATAACCCCCAACGGGAGGGGTATGGCCTCAGGGCAGCCGACGTGGATGATGGGGGTAGCAGGAACCACTCGGAGACGGTACGGTGTAGTTCAGGGTCTTTACTGGTGACAAAGATAGACACTCCCGGAGTACTGGCTAGCGATTGGGGCCTGGTCAGTCCTTGAGCAGATGGGATCTCCCCTGGCCAGGCGGAGTTGTAGGCCTCCCAAACTAACTGTACTCTTCTGGCTACCTTGCTAGAGGCGGGTATAAGTAGCCCACGTCCCTCAGTGTACCGTGTGGTGCTCACCCGTATGGCCGGTGACTCGGGGCCTTCTAGTAGCTTCCGCTCCACGACGGCGGTGCTGGTCCCATGCGTGTGACCGTGCCTTCGGGTTTCTTGGCCAGAGGACCTGGAATCCCCTGCCTGACGGATTCTGCTGCTGGGTAGGAGTTAGTCCCCACAGCCTCGGACTCCGGGTCCGGTAAGAAATCTTCTCAGTCAGGGCGAGCTCTGCAGCTGCCAGCCCCTGACTCCTTGTAACACTGCTCCCACAGAGCTCCTGATGTTCTGTTCCTATATTTGCTTCTTTTCTCTGTCTCTACTTCTTCTCTACTCACTAACCCTGCCTCAGCCCTAGGTTTATATAGGGGAAGTTCTTCCCCTCCCAGGACTGGGCAGGAGGTGTGGCATGCATAGGATCCCTGACCAAGAGACCTCCCACCTGCTCTCAGACGTAATATCTCTATCACTGTGGCAACCAGACCCCTGGGGTGTCACAACTGCTTTGCACACTCTTTGCATTCCCTTGATGAGCTTCAAGAGGTAGTCACCGGAAATGGTCTTCCAACAATCTTGAAGGAGTTCCCAGAGATGCTTAGCACTTGTTGGCCCTTTTGCCTTCACTCTGCGGTCCAGCTCACCCCAAACCATCTCGATTGGGTTCAGGTCTGGTGACTGTGGAGGCCAGGTCATCTGGCATAGCACCCCATCACTCTCTCTCTTGGTCAAATAGCCCTTACACAGCCTGGAGGTGTGTTTGGGGTCATTGTCCTGTTGAAAAATAAATGATGGTCCAAATAAACGCAAACCGGATGGAATAGCATGCCATAGCAAGATGCTGTGGTAGCTATGCTGGTTCAGTATGCCTTCAATTTTGAATAAATCCCCAACAGTGTCACCAGCAAAGCACCCCACACCATCACACCTACTCCTCCATGCTTCACGGTGGGAACCAGGCATGTAGAGTCCATCCGTTCACCTTTTCTGCGGCACACAAAGACACGGTGGTTGGAACCAGAGATCTCATATTTGGACTCATCAGACCAAAGCACAGATTTCCACTGGTCTAATGTCCATTCATTGTGTTCTTTAGCCCAAACAAGTCTCCTCTGCTTGTTGCCTGTCCTTAGCAGTGGTTTCCTAGCAGCTATTTTACCATGAAGGCGTGCTGTACAAAGTCTCCTCTTAACAGTTGTTGTAGAGATGTGTCTGCTGCTAGAACTCTGTGTGGCATTGACCTGGTCTCTAATGTGAGCTGCTGTTAACCTGCGGTTTCTGAGGCTGGTGACTCGGATAAACTTATCCTCAGAAGCAGAGGTGACTCTTGGTCTTCCTTTCCTGGGGTGGTCCACATGTGAGCCAGTTTCTTTGTAGTGCTTGATGGTTTTTGCAACTGCACTTGGGGACACTTTCAAAGTTTGTCCAATTTTTTGGACTGACTGACCTTCATTTCTTAAAGTAATGATGTCCACTCGTTTTTCTTTACTTAGCTGCTTTTTTCTTGCCATAATACAAATTCTAACAGTCTATTCAGTAGGACTGTCAGCTGTGTATCCACCAGACTTCTGCACAACACAACCGATGGTCCCAACCCGATTTTATAAGGCAAGAAATCCCACTTATTAAACCTGACAGGGCACACCTGTGAAGTGAAAACCATTTCCGGTGACTACCTCTTGAAGCTCATCAAGAGAATGCCAAGAGTGTACAAAGCAGTCATCAAAGCAAAAGGTGGCTACTTTGAAGAACCTAGACTATAAGACATATTTTCAGTTGTTTCACACTTTTTTTTAAGTATATAATTCCACATGTGTTAATTCATAGTTTTGATGCCTTCAGTGGGAATGTACAATTTTCATAGTCATGAAAATACAGAAAAATCTTTAAATGAGGTGTGTCCAAACTTTTGGTCTGTACTGTATATATGGAATATACACACTATTTTTTTATATAATATATATATATATGAGAAGATGGAGAAATTAAGTTCTTAGTCTTCTCCACACCTGTGCTGAGATTCTCTCATTCGAAAGAGTCAGATCACAGTAAACTGACATTCGGCTCAAACTCTGATTAAAAAAATAAATAAAAAATGGTGCCATTTTCTGAGAATCGTAGCATCTCCATTTTTCGGGATCAGGGGCCGGGTAAGGGCTTATTTTTTTGTGCACCGAGCTGATGTTTTTATTGATACCATTTTGTGGTAGATATGATGTTTTGATTGCCTGTTATTGCAATTTATTTCAATGTTGTGGCGACCAAAAAAATGTAATTCTGGCGTTTTGATTTTGGTTTACTGTACTTGGTTTGTACTATCATTCTGTGCTGACAGGTTCCCTTTTAAAGGGTGCCTGTCAGCACTGAATGACTGTTCAAACAAAGTACAGGCGCTCGGTGCTTCATGGTGGGGCCAACCAATTGAATACACCTTCCCACCTGTTTTCCATCTATCTCCACCCTTCTCTGGCTATGTGAAGCCAGAGCTGTCTATCAAAGAAGAGAGGGCTGGAGACCTGAGGGAAAACAAGCAGGTGGGACGGTGTATTTAAAGGGACTGTCCGCACAGAATGACCTTTGAACATTCTAAGTCCTGCTGCTCAGTGCTTCACTGCAGGGCCAATTATTTAAATCCACCTTCCCTCTATCTCCACCCTCAATCTTCTTTGACAGCTCTGACTTTACAGAGACAAAGAAGAGTGGAGAGAGATGGAAAACAAACAGGTGGGAAAGTGGATTTAATTGATTGGTCCCGTTATGAAGCACAGTGCCTGTACTTGGTTTGATCAGTCATTCTGTTCGGACAGTCCCTGTAAATGGAGCAATTGTCAGTGCATGCAGTTCCCCTCTCCCATCCTTTGCAATACGATCACTAGGTTACCTGCTGAATTGAAACATCAGATTTATTTGTTTTTTCAGTTGCCGAACTTCACCCCAAAAAAATGCAATTAAAAATGATCAAATCTTCATATATGCCACAAAATGGAAATATAAAAGTGACCTGTCTAAGAAAATGACACAAACCAAGTTTTTTTTAATTTATTTATTTTTTTAATTACGGGGTACAAAGTTATGAATTTTTGTAAACCTTAATATCCTTACAATTACAGCAATACCAAATTTTTATCGGCCTGAAGAATCTTATTGGCAAGACATTGACAAATCATGAAAACAGTGGAATTACATTTTCTATGTTTTTTTTCCAGTGTCGCCTCGCTTTGAAATTTTTTTTTTCCATAACATAGTAAAATGAATGGTGTTATTTAAAGGGAATTGTCAGTAGAATCAACCCTCCTAAGCCATCTATATGGGCATGTAGGTCATAGGAAGCTGAATAAAATGCCTTGATTTCTGTGTCTGAAGTCTTATTCTAGAGAAATTCACATTTTTCTTATATGTAAATGAGCTGTTCAGGACTAGGGACCTCAAACTGATCTGCATGAGAACCTGCCTCCAGAGCTTATTTTACATGAAGAGGGAGTTACCAGTGTGATGTGTAATGGTCGCTCTCTGCTCTAATGATCTCACTGCCGAGCTGTGTGTGGTTATAACTAACACATCTGCATGTTCCTCTCAGCTTCCAGCTCACGGGCAGACAGGGCTGCAACATTGTTACAATACTGCAGAAATGAGAGAGAAGCTAAAAATGTGTTTGTTGCGACTCAGACTCCTGGATTTTATCAAGTTCCGGCTCCGACTCCTTCATAAATGGCCAATTCGTAACAATAAATTTACTGTTGTAAAATATTAACATCGTGCTTATTCAGTTTCTCACCATCATATAAGTAATCAGACCACTTAGAGCAAAAACTATATTTATTAGAATACAATTAGAATATAGCAAATAACTTTTCTAAACTCTTGTAAGCAAATATGCAATATACACTGTTATGCAGTTAATAAGAAGAAATCTATAAATTTGTCCTCAGAAAAAGTATTGCTTCTGTCAGATCCTCCTTCATGGATGCCCTCAAATCTGATCTAATTATTTTGAGAGCAGAGAACAACCTCTCTACAGTAACTTGGGTTGGTGGCAAAGCAGTAACCGCTCGGGCAACATCTCTGACAATGTCAGGATACAGAGGAATCGCTTGTTGCACTGTTATTTTTGTTGAACGATCAAATTTCTCAATTTCTTTTAGTGCACATGAAAAATTCTGCTGAAATGTACTGGCTGTGTTCTTTGATGGGGATGACTCTTCTTCTATGCGGGAACGCTTTGCACGGTCCTTGTGATCCAAATATTTTTCGAAATTAAATTCTTCATCAGTTGATGATGAGGGTGAAGATGTGGCAGGACGACCAAATTCTTCTTGTTCCTCCAGACTGTTCTGCAACCCTTTCATCCTTACTGCTATTTCAAACAGAGCTTCTTTTCCTTTAGTTAGCTGTTGATCATCTAGAAGAATCCGATGCATTGGGTCTACATAAACAGCTGCCAAAAGAATGTTATTTTGTAATAGTAGCTCCTCTCTCCGTTTCATTGATGTAGCAATGCCACTTGCAATTAACCCTCCTCTTTGGGACAGGCGAAACATCAGGTTCTTCCACTTCCTTAAGAAAATACCTGGAGTTAAGTCCTCTGCTTGTAATTTTTTAGTCACTGTAAATGGGTGCTCTAGCAATTTTTCCAGCTCAGTCACCTGATTCCACTGACTTTCATTTAGCGTCAGGTGAGGGTTAGCCATGTCTACAAGAAAGGTTTTCGGTTCAACCAAGCGCTGAATCATTAAGTAAGTACTGCCCCATCGTGTGGCTTGATCAATAATTGCCCCTTTTCCAGCACGTCTCTTCAAAATTGAGTCAACTTTAGGGGTTCTGGCAACAGTAGCCAATTTTCTCACCTTGCCAATCAGTGCAGCAGCATGTCCTTCTTGCAGACTGTCTCTTATAGCCAGCTGTAGCGTATGCACAACACAGCGCATGTGATGAATGAAAGAACGTATTGACACAGTTTCAACAAGATCATCTAAACTAGAGGTCCCCAACCGCCGGTCCGCGGACCAGGACCGGGCCGTTGGGGTTTTTCAGCCGGTCCGCGGCGCCGCTGACAGCTAGCTCCGCGGCCCTGCGCCTGGTCAGAGCTCGCTCTGTGTGGATTTATAATGTTTTCTGCCATAGCCGTGACAGCTCGCAGCTCCCGGCAGAGAACATTATGCAGGACGGGGTGGGGCGTCGGGCGGGTCTTAGTAACGCAGCCCTCCACAGCACAGCATGGTACCTGTTGTACGTCACGGGGCGGGTCTTAGTGACGCGGCCCTCCTGCACAGCATGGTGTGTTCCTGACGGGGTGGGGCGGCAGGCTCTCCTCACTGACACGCCCCCGGCAGAACATGTTATGTGGGGCGTGCTGGGGCAGCAGACTGGCTTCAGTGACGCGGCTCCCGGTACCGGTGTTCAGTGTGTAGCGCTGCTAAGCAGCAGCGCTGTATACACTGACGCTCAATGTACAATGCTGCTACTTAGCAGCGCTGTACACCGAGGTCCCGCCAGCATCCTCCCCATACAGCTCCACCCCTCCATAACCCCACCCCCATATGACCAAAGCCGCGCCCCCACCCCCACCGGGCCATGGAAAACTGGTCTTGCTTAAAGCCGGTCCCTGGTGCAAAAAAGGTTGGGGACCTCTGATCTAAACTATCATGTTGCTGATCATCTGAAGCAACTTCAGTTTGCTCCTCTGTTACAATACTGTGTTCCTCTATTTCAAACATTTCTGTGTCTGTGGACCCAGAATGTTCTTCTAGCTGCTGGTCACCATCATTACTCTCATTCATTAGCTTAATAGTACTTATCATATTTGAAGCATTGTCAGTTACGACAGAAAGAACTTGCTCTTTTTTAAGTTCATAGTCTTGCAGAACCTTTTCCACCAAGACCTGGAGAAACTCACTGGTGTGATGAGCTTTGGTGTCTTTTACTGCCAATGTCTTGGTAACTATTTCATTTTTGTCACAAACAAATCGGACATTGATGGCAAAATAGTTCTCTCTGTGACGTGTGCAGGCATCCATTTTAAGAAACAGAAAGCGTCCCTTGAGAGTTTTTTTAAGTTCTTCCTTTTGTTTAAAAGCTTCTTCGATTACTAATTTTCTAATACTCTCTCTCTCTCTCCAGAGAAACACCAAGCTTGCAGGCCATTTCCCCATTCAGACACATAAAAGCTGGTCGTGAAAATAATGAAATAGGCACACTATCCTTTACAACAAGCTCTATGATCTGTTTTTTAAATGTATCTACTGTCATTGTCACAGTAACTTTGTCACTGACAAAATATCTTGCAACTGATGGCTGCAAAGTTCTCTGCTCCTTTGTTTGGCTGGAAGAGCTGGGCACTGGTTCATTGGTTTGGATGCAGTCTTTCTCATCCACTGCTTTCAGTACTTCTGGATGAAAGCGCTGTAAATGTCTCTTTAGATTAGAAGCTCTGGTAGGAGCATTTTTATCTTTGCCTGAATATGCACTGATCTTGGCTTCACAGCATTTTTTTTCGTCTGAATAATTTGTCATACACTGACAGACATAATGTTTTCTAGCTTGAGTGATGGTGAAATGTTCAAATACAGCTGATTTAATGTGACGATTCTTTGACATTCTCAGGTTTTTAATTCTGCATTCACAATCCAAATGACAATTGTTTTTCCTAAAAACAATTGTACAAAATTATTGCCAGGTCGTACAACTGATATAGTGGTCAGTAATACTGTTATTCCTCATGTACTCACAGTTAACTGATGCAAAGTTTGTTGAAAGGATAATACTTCTTACAGTCTTCCTCTTCTGAGTAGCAGCTGTGAGATTCTTGGAAGATGCACACCTAGTAAACATCTAGTCTAGAGGAGGAGCTTTACTACTAAGAATTTGCAACACATTTTCACTTTCAGTTTCATACATTGTAAGTAGGGGGGTTGGGGCAGCATGAGGTTAACCAAGTATAAGATTAGATAAGGGCAGTGGAGAACAGTGACACACAAGAAGTAAGAAATGTCTCTATCTCCAGCAGAACTGCTTATCACTGTTGTTCATAGTTTGATAGAACATATATATTTGAGTAACATTTATAATATTCATATGAAAGTTCAATTATGAAATATTAATACATTTTTTTTAAAGCTGGAGTCGGTACATTTCTACCGACTCCAACTCCAACCAAAACTAACTCCGACTCCCCGACTCCACAGCCCTGGTTACATGTCTCACATTGGTAACTCCCCTTTTATTTAAAGTAAGCTCTGGAGGGAGATTCTCATACAGATCTGTGTTCAACCCATACCCTGGAACAGATCATTTATGTATAAGAAAACGTGGATTTCTCTGGAATAAGACATCAGATCTCAAATATCCATGTGTCATTTTATTCCGCTTCCTATGACCCTACATGCTCATATATACGGCTTAGGGCTGATCCTATTGACAGATTCCCTTTAAAACTACTACTCCATGCAAAAAAACAAACCTTCATATGGTTGTGTTGACAGAAAAATAAAAATGTAATGTCTCTTGGAAGAAGGGGAGGAAAAAATGAATTTGTAAAGACCAAGTCAGCCATGTCACAAAGGTGTTAAGCAATTTGGCAGCTAGAAGCTGAGTTGGAATAGAAAAGCAGTTAACATTTATCAGGGGGTTAGTGCTGTATATTCGTTGGATAATAATCTAATAAAATCTATAATTCTGTGGCCCTTATTTTAGCTATACTATGTCAGTGAGTGGGCATTCATAACTGTAGGGGAGAATTTTATTTTTTTTCTAACCAGTGTTGTCCTATCAAGCTACTGATTATATTTTGCAAATTGCCTCTGAAAAATAGGAATTTAACTAGCTTCTTGGCAACTGTTATACTTTTATCTTTGCACCACTTTAAATGAGTGTACTTTTAGGACTCATTCACACATCAGTTTTTCACGGACAGCACTCATACCTATGGCAGTCTATGGGGCTGTTCACGTGTCAGATTTTTTCCTCCGACCGAGCAGACTATGCAAAATTGCGGAGATGGGTCCAATAGTGATCCGATTGTTGGATCAAAATCTGTACTTCATCTTTATGGCTAAGTGAAAAAATCACTGACAAAGGAAAAGGTGCAGAAGCTTTTTTTTTTTTCTCAGCAGTGTAAAAAACTGATGGAACTCTGATGAAACCGTGATGAAAATCACTCATGAAACTCGTCAGTTTTTCTCGGACATCAAAAAAACTGACGTCCTAATGAGGGCTTACTATCGGCCCCTCATTATCAATCCTGTTTAGCTCTAGATTTGCACCTACATCTAACAATCTTTCATAAAGGGTACCTGTGTTCAAGCATGAACACTCCTCAGGATTCTTGACCACTGATGTACAGTAACTGTTAAAAGCTCTTTACTGTATACACTGTTTATACTGTCTGATTAAGGAGTAAAGTGTGTTTGTTATACTTGGATTAAGGTACAATTTTTGCCCCTGGACATGAACTTTTCTGCCAGTCACAGGTTGCCTCTCATTATTTTGGTCCCAATACACAATAGATAGCTGCCAGCCAATCTGTTGTTAGGTGAATGGTTCAGCTGGCAACTATCGCTACGGACTCCTCCATACCCAAGAGTGCTCGCCCTGCCAAGCGCTTCTGTATTTTCTACGAGAACTGCTGTTTATTTGCAGCATATCTTGCCTGCGAATAAAATGATCGGCAGTTCAAAACCAGACATGCCTGATCCTTATTTACCCAGGTTATCATTGCTATCATCTGTGAGGAGCCACCATACATATTAGACTGTCTGCCTAGCCAGACGTTACTCTAATGCAGCGGTCCCAACCTGTAGCTCGGGAGCCACATGTGGCTCACTGTCCCATAAATTGTGGCTCGCGGCTGTCTGCCAGCTTGGTGTATTAGCTCCAGGTCTAGCACACAGCTATAAAGAGCAGGTCTACAGATGGTGAATTTTGTGAGTAGCCCTGCACAGAAGAGCAGATCTGGATGCACATATACTGGTCTTAGGTTTAGAGATCATTTAGGTATTGTACGCTGGAGACGGGATGATACTACCTGTCAGTGGAGGTGCTTGAAGCTGGATGTGACTGTATGGTAGGAGTGCTTGATGGGAGAATAGTGAATGGGGGTATTGTGGGGACCCCTGGATCTTGGTATACTGCTTCGAGGGGATATCTGTGGAAAAGTTTGGCTATTATTATACTCGTAATGGGGGCATTGGTTGCCAGTACTGTGAGGGGGGAGGAGCTGGATGTGGCTCACGACCCTCTCACCCCTGAATATGGCTAATGACCCTCTCTGAGCTGAATGTGGCTCTCCAGGTCAGAATGGTTGGGGACCTCTGCTCTATTGCATATAGGGGGCCTATACACCCCACAGCCAAAGAAGTGATAAATTCCTCTGTGGTCTTGGAAGGCCTGAGGTGAATCATCTCCTATTACAACTGTAAAGTAAATGATTCTATTATGCAGGGTATTTCTAAAAAAGACACTTTTATTATATAACCTGGTAAATGAAGGTATTGTACTACAATCATACCTTATTATATAGCACATAGGTCGCCAATAATACTTCCAAAATTAAATACATAGCACACAGAGACTAGAGCTAAATGAACTCAAGCTCAAGGAAGATGCATATTAAAAAATATATTTTTATTAAGGCAATTTAAAAAAATATCATAGTATAAAAACAATATTAAAAAACAGAAACCTTCCACTTCCAATTGCTGAGACCTTAGGTATAAATAACCCACATATGTAACAATAGAAAGTACCCTAAAGAGAGCGGCCTGTATAATGAATATATTTGATAATGGGCTTCAGACCAATTTGGTAAATACAGTACAGACCAAAAGTTTGGACACACCTTCTCATTTAAAGATTTTTCTGTATTTTCATGACTATGAAAATTGTACATTCACACTGAAGGCATCAAAACTATGAATTAACACATGTGGAATTATATACGCAACAAAAAACTGTGAAACAACTGAAAATATGTCTTATATTCTAGGTTCTTCAAAGTAGCCACCTTTTGCTTTGATGACTGCTTTGCCCACTCTTGGCATTCTCTTCATGAGCTTCAAGAGGTAGTCACCGGAAATGGTCTTCCAACAATCTTGAAGTAGTTCCCAGAGATGCTTGGCACTTGTTGGCCCTTTTGCCTTCACTCTGTGGTCCAGCTCACCCCAAACCATCTGGATTGGGTTCAGGTCTGGTGACTGTGGAGGCCAGGTCATCTGGCATAGCACCCCATCACTCTCTTTCTTGGTCAAATAGCCCTTACACAGCCTGGAGGTGTGTTTGGGGTCATTGTCCTGTTGAAATATAAATGATGGTCCAACTAAACGCAAACCGGATGGAATAGCATGCCGCTGCAAGATGCTGTGGTAGCCATGCTGGTTCAGTATGCCTTCAATTTTGAATAAATCCCCAACAGTGTCACCAGCAAAGCACCCCCACACCATCACACCTCCTCCTCCATGCTTCACGGTGGGAACCAGGCTTGTAGAGTCCATCCGTTCACCTTTTCTGCGTCACACAAAGATCTCAAATTTGGACTCATCAGACCAAAGCACAGATTTCCACTGGTCTAATGTCCATTCCTTGTGTTCTTTAGCCCAAACAAGTCTCTTCTGCTTGTTGCCTGTCATCAGCAGTGGTTTCCAAGCAGCTATTTTACCATGAAGGCCTGCTGCACAAATTCTCCTCTTAGCAGTTGTTGTAGAGATGTGTCTGCTGCTAGAACTCTGTGTGGCATTGACCTGGTCTCTAATCTGATCTGCTGTTAACCTGCGGTTTCTGAGGCTGCTGACTCGGATAAACTTATCCTCAGAAGCAGAGGTGACTCTTGGTCTTCCTTTCCTGGGGCGGTCCTCATGTGAGCCAGTTTCTTTGTAGCGCTTGATGGTTTTTGCAACTGCACTTGGGGACACTTTCAAAGTTTTCCCAATTTTTCGGACTGACTGACCTTCATTTCTTAAAGTAATGATGGCCACTTGTTTTTCTTTACTTAGCTGCTTTTTTCTTACCATAATACAAATTCTAACAGTCTGTTCAGTAGGACTATCTGCTGTGTATCCACCTGACTTCTGCACAACACAACTGATGGTCCCAACCCCATTTATAAGGCAAGAAATCCCACTTATTAAACCTGACACGGCACACATGTGAAGTGAAAACCATTTCCGGTGACTACCTCTTGAAGCTCATCAAGAGAATGCCAAGAGTGTGCAAAGCAGTCATCAAAGCAAAAGGTGGCTACTTTGAAGAACCTAGAATATAAGACATATTTTCAGTTGTTTCACACTTTTTTGTTAAGTATATAATTCCACATGTGTTAGTTAATAGTTTTGATGCCTTCAGTGTGAATGTACAATTTTCATAGTCATGAAAATACAGAAAAATCTTTAAATGAGAAGGTGTGTCCAAACTTTTGGTCTGTACTGTATAAGAATAATTCTTATCAAAATATTATGAAGGGTAGCTACAATTATAAAAAGCCATAAATAACAAGTAATATAAATGTCAATACAGACCCATTTGATAGAACTATATCCAAGTTGTACTATACAGTCAGATAATTAGCCACAATAGTATATCAAAAAACAATATATCAGAGCATAGTGCAGGGCCCGCTAAAGGGATAATACTTACAAGTAAACAGGTATTCAGCATAGGAGTCACCCCTAAATCATACCTTATTATCTATCCACAGGGTATATGATGTGTCTGATCACTAGGACCTCCACCAATGAGGATCAGCGGTCTTGTGTGGCCTATTTAAATGTACTGGCTGGTGTACTTATACTCAGTCTATGGAACTGATAAAGATAGTCATAATCTCTCTTTTTGTGATCAACATAGTATATCATATTAGTATATTTTCTTTATTAAAAGTGATGGCCTACTGTAGAAAAGTTAGAGTAATTGTTGTGAATGTTACAATGATTTGGCCCATGGGTATTAAAAGTCATAATGAAGCAGTAGATGGCAGAACAACATAAAGGGGACGTGTCACCAGGAAATTAATTAATTGTTTAAATCAGGTTTTTATGTTAAAGGGGTTTTCCCACGAACAAATGTTCATTTTAATCAATAGATCTTGGAATAATAATAAGTTCCACAATTGGATGTGTTTAAATAAAATGTTCCTGTGCTGAGATAATCTTATAAATGTGCCCCTGCTGTGTACTGTGTAATGGCTGTGTCTGGGGAGGGGGGGGGAGTATTCAGACATTACAGCATGGGAACGCAGCTGATTCTTTTTGTGGGGTAAAACATCTCCCTGCCTGTTTTTAAACAATCAGCTGCGATCTGATGCTGTCCTGTCTGTATACTCTCTTGTGTCCCCCTCCAATCCCCCACCCCATCCTGCCCAGTAGCTGTAGTATGATCAGACCATAACCATCTCCCAATACGGTCAGACACATCCATTACACAGTACACAGCAGGGACACATTTATAATATTATCTCAGCACAGGAACATTTTATTTAACACGTCCAATTGTGGAATTTATTATTCCAAGATCTATTGATTGAAAAACTTTTGTTCATGGGGAAAACCCCTTTAAATGATTATTGATGATATTTTCTTTTTCAATATCACTAGATTTATTTTAATTTTATTTATTTATTTTTATATGAAATCTTGCAATTTTCCCACTAGCCACCCGGACTCTCACTTCCTGTTCTGTAGAGATGACTTTTCTGCACACAGGATTACAATGAAAGATAACACCTCTTATATATACAGTTGATAACACAAGATTCACCATTTACAATAGGTGATGGTCAAAGCTTACCTCCTCCCATTCCCTCATCATATCATGCATATAAAGCTTTCCTGTAGAAAGTCCGAGCCAGGCTATTTCAGCCTATGTTCATTTGACTTCCTGAACAGGATGGGAAGCACGAGTTTAGTATTTGGCTTAGTGGCCAGTGTGAAAATTGCAAGATTTTTTTTATTTAGTTTAAATAAAAATAAATGAGCATTCTGTACTTTCTGTAAGTTTCAATTTATTAAGATAATTGTTTTGTTTACCTCATACAGTAATTATATAAATATCTGAGTTAATTTTTGCAGACTGCTTACAGACAAACAGCACTGGCATATTAAACAGCACGTCTGAATTCATGGATTCCTTTGACTCCTTAATCCAGTGCTTCAACAATACAATGAAGGTCAGTCTGGGCTTACATTGTTCTAGTTCAGGCTAATTGTTTTTCTGTGTTATCAGTGTTGCATATTGTGATATTATATTAGTTCTTTTATTACCAATGCTTCCTAAGAGCGTTTTTTTTTTTCTGTTTTATTTTCAGGAGCTGCCAATCTCATCACAAGGCAATGTTTCAAGAGTCTGCCTAAATTGTAATGAGACTTACCGACATCTAAACAATTTATACAATGATTTGGAGCATAAAAATGGCTTGTGTATTGACTTAGAAGATGCTGTAAGTTCATATATGAATATAGGTGTAATTCTGAGAGAGGAAAATATACCATCAGTCTGTATATTTACTGTGAAAATGAATAATTACCTATTAGTACTGGGGAGAGCCAGTCTAGTTTTTCCAAGGAATCCATGACGGGAAGACCAGAAAAAATAATGGCACCATAATTAGCTTTAGGCTATGTGCCCATGATGCAGAAATGAAGCAGAAAATTTCTGCTTCATTTCTGCAAGTCCTCTCCCGGGAAAACGCATGCGGAATTCCACAAGCGTTTATCGTGCGTTTTATCGCGTGTTTTCGACATGCGGAATTACCTTGTGTTTTTTCATGCATTGAATAAGGCAATTCCGCTTGCGGAAACGCAAAATTAATGAACATGCTGCGGATTTTTGAACGCAGCATAAACGCTGCGGAAAAATCCGCAGCATGGGCATAGAACTTGCGGATTCTCTTTGGGGACCATGGGGTGCGGATTACCAAGCGTTTTACAAGCGTTTCCGCTGCGGAAATTCCGCATCAAAAACGCTTGTAATCCGCAACGTGGGCACGCAGCCTTTGGATTTTCTGGACTTAGGCTACAAGTTTGCTATCACTCCATGTGACTGCAGACTTGTGAATCCCCACAATGTCTGCACCGGGAGCATATGACCGCAAGTATGTGATTTGTGTACTTCCGGCCACATTCTGATTAGACTGTATCCGGCCTCGTTCAATACACTTGAATTGAGCAAGGTCGCACCCATCTAGTCGCCACGTGACCGCATGTATGCAAATCACATACTTGCCGTCATGCTTTCAGCATCGGAGAATCCTCATAACGCACAGTGTGTGCAATGTGAGGATTCACAGGTCTGCAGTCACATAGATGAATTACATACTTGTAGCTTAAGGTCAGACAACCCCTTTTAAGTCCCTGATTCATCAAGGCCAGTGTTCGAGGGGTGTGCTGGAGTCAGAGGTCCAAGCTTTCAATGAATGAATCGGGAAGGTCTGAAAAGTGTTGTGCGTCTCTCCATAAACCTTACTCTAGTAGTGGACTGCAGTAAAATTTCTGGCGAAATGTACACCACAGCTCATCATGAGTTAGACGATCATCAAGCTCTGTCCATTTTGGTGGAGCTGAGCTCCCGGTGTTTAGAAATGTATCGCCCATCTACTGTGTAGGTGATGGATGTTATTCACGTGAAAACCCCTTTAATCTTCTCATTACTGCATCAGTTAGAATATCTGGAGGAACATGTATATTCAAATATGAAGATATTTTTTTTTTTTTGTGCAGTTTCTCATCTGGTGCATATGATTATATGTTAATTTGTAACTGCCTATACACTAGTAATTTAGTTTCCCAGTTCTAACAGCTTGGCATCACAATGATTGCATCACTAGGCACAATGGGAAATACTGTATGTCAGTATTTACTGACTACTGCAATTTAAAGACCTGACACTAAGATATAATATATTAATAAAGGTAGTTTTACTACACTGCTGAGAAGAACATCCACTTTTCTATTTCAGATGAACAGTACTCGCAAGCTTTGGAGCAAAACTTTCAACTGCACATTACCTTGTACCGATACTGTGCCGGTGATTGCGGTGTCAGCATTCATCTTATTTCTACCAGTAGTCTTTTATCTTAGCAGCTTCCTTCACTCAGAACAAAAGAAGCGCAAACTTATATTGCGTAAGTATTTCCTACAGATGGTATGGAAGTGGCAGAAATTCAAAAGATTCAGTCTGTTTCATGAAATTCTAGCTTCATTGCCGTCTTGCCTGATGTTTTCTTCTAAAGAAATCTTCTATAAACAGATGTCAATGGTATGACAGTACAAGAGTAGTAATACTCACCTTTCTAGCAGCTCCTATGGCATTTCTAGTTCCCATCGGTCTTTGTTCACTTGACTTCTGCGACGACCTTTCTACACATACAGCTGCAACAGTGACGCCATTATACAGCCAGTGACTGGCTGTAACAATCGCAATTTGAAACGTCACGTCATGGCTGTCGACCGATAAATAGAGACCAGTGGCCCAGCCACAGGAGAATCTTTGGCTTGGTAAAATGAGTATTACTCCTTTATTTTATATCATAGCCAGCTGTTTAAAAGAAAAAAGAAAAATTCATGGGGGTTGGAAAACCCTTTTAAAGAATTTGCCCTATGCAAAAAAAAGAATCCTTAAACGTTCTTAAATTAGTAAGTTATTTAAAGTGAACCTGTCATAATGATATAGCAACCCAAATTAATGGCATGTGGGTTAACCACATTTAATCCTTATTTTAAATTCATACATTGCTTGTAGAATTTTATTTTGAAATCTTAGACAAATCAAGCGTTGAAGGTTTAGTCACAAGTGTAGGGGCATGGGCACTGCACTTCCAGCTCACCTGCCTCTCACTTTTCCCTGCCTTCTGTCTTTGATGGACAGGTCTTGATTCTGTCTGTGGCCATCCTCCACCGCCAAAGATTTTGCACAGGCGTTATTGCCTTGAGGTCATCTCCCTAGAAGGGGCAGCACATGGACAGATCAATAGTTAATCTCTTGGATATCATCAAGAGCTCATTGCACATGTGCTGTCCCCTGGGAGAAGACGAACCACGGGCAATGAATGACGCCTGTGCAAAATCTTGGATGGTGAAGGCAGGTCACTGAGAGAAGATAGACTTGGCTGACGGAGAGAAAGGAGCAGGGCAGGAGAACTGGAAGTGCAATAGCCACCCTGCTACAATTGTGACAAATGTTAATGTAATATTTCTCTAAGATGTCAAAATAAAAATTCCACAAGCAAAGTGAGGGTTTAAATGGGATTAAAGGCTCTTAATTCACATGCCATTAGTTAGGGTTGTAATTTCCCGATGATAGGGTTGCTTTTACTTGCTAATATACTTTGTGCCCCACTATGTACATATAAGCTCAAGTACTGAGTCCAGGTTACTATAACTTGACATAAAGATAACATTAATTCCTGTGCGGAGAGCTGATAAAAAAAAAAACAAAAAAAAAAACCCTCTTATTCATGAGTACATTCACCACAGTTTAACTAGTTTGTTCACAAATTTGAGCCAGTCAAATTAATTTTGGTACAATGGCTTTAAAGGGCTCCATACACATTATACCAAAATTTGCCAAATCTACCACCATTGGCAGGATCAGCCAACAGTCTGGTTTCCTCCCAATTGTCCCGCAAACAAATGATGTTATTATTTATTATATCACCATTTTATTCCTATAGTAATCAAAGAACACACACACACACACACACACACACACACACACACACACACACACACACACACACACACACACACACACACACACACACACACACACACACACTTTTACCTTGAGTTTACACAAAGGGCTACACTTCATATACCTTTAGCAATCCATGTGGTTTGTTATTGTACTCCCTTGGACCACCCAAACTACATTTACCCCCCAATGCCTGCGCACTGCATCTAGTTGGCTACTAATCTCCGGCCAGCCCACCACACTCAGACTTTTCTTGAAAATACAGCCTCAATATGGAAAAAAACAGAGCGTGGACTGCTGTGACATGCTTGCTCCCCGTCCACCTCCTCCGCAGCCTCCCTACACCCTCTCCTTTCCTCAGTACTGTTCCCTGCTGCCCTCCTCTTCCGCAGACGTCTGACATAATCTTCACAGCAATTTGCACATTTGTTCTGTGGCCAGAGGATTTGGAGAGGGGACAGTTATGGTGGGAGGCGGTGAAGGAGGAGAGCAGCTGGGAACAGGTAGATCTGTTGCAGAGTCTGATGATATCTGAGCTGCTCCTTCTCTGCCCCTGCACAGTGAGATTCACAGGCCATGCCCCCTGCCCTGAGGGCGCCTGCTGAGCTCCGCCCCTGACATGCAAGGCTTGGCTTGAGTGACAGGCTGTGTTCTGTTGAAAGCAGAGGCAGGAAATCTCTGTATTCTGAGCTTTGAAGGGACTGTAGCAGGCGGTGTAAGCTGGTGGTCACATGACCACGTGACAGCTTGGGAACAAGCAAGAATCTTCACAAGAAGTAAATTTACTTTGTCTCATGGGCTTTATAATAGTTTAATAATTAGTGTGTCCAGACAACCGCTTTAAGTCGCCATTACTGCAGCAGTCATAAGTGGAAAAATTAGCCTGTCTTAACCTCTTCATAATAAGATGTTTGATTGGTCACACCTCTGCCTACACAGCTCCGGCTCCAGTTTAAGCAGGGGAACGGGCCAGGCATTTGTTCGTCAGGTAGCGGCTCAATTTCAGATACCAGCCAGTTCGCTCCTGGTCATGTACTTGACATATGATGGCATTTCCTGTGTCGATGTGTAACCAGAGCCGGGTGTCAGGGGGCCAGGTGATTGCAAACAAAGCTGCTAACTGATTATGGGTGCAGCTGGCCTAATTATACTGTATTCATTAGGCATATAACCAATTAAAGCTATGGAAAACCTATTTAATGGACACATCATGTCTTAATTCCTTTACTCCTTATGCTCCACCATACAGAAGATCTACTGTATACAGTCATGGCGAAAAGTATTGAGAATGAGACAAATAGTAATTTTTCCAAAGTTTACTGCTTCATTTTTTGTAATGGCAATTTGCATATACTCCTGAATGTCAAAGAGTGATCAGCTTAACAGCAATTACTGTACTTGCAAAGTTAATATTTGCCCAGAAAATGAACTTTAACCCCCAAAACACATTTCAACATCATTGCAGTCCTGCCTTAAAAGGAGCAGCTAACATCGTTTTAGTGATTGATCCATTAACACAGGTGTGGGTGTTGATGAGGACAGGGCTGGCGATCAATCAGTCATGATTAAGTAAGAATGACATCACTGGACACTTTAAAAGGAGGCTGGTTCTTGGTATCATTGTTTCTCTTCAGTTAACCATGGTTATCTCTAAAGAAACACGTGCAGCCATCATTGCACTGCACAAAAATGGCCTAACAGGGAAGAGTATCGCAGCTACAAAGATTGCACCTCAGTCAACAATCTATCGCATCATCAAGAACTTCAAGGAGAGCGCTTCCATTGTTGTCAAAAAGGCTCCAGGGCGCCCAAGATAGACCAGCAAGCGCCAGCACTGTATCTTAAAACTGTTTCAGCTGCGGGATCGGACTACCAGCAGTGCCAAGCTTGCTCAGGAATGGCAGCAGGCTGGTGTGAGTGCTTCTGCACGCACTGTGAGGCGGAGACTCTTTGAGCAAGGGCTGGTTTCAAGGAGGGCAGCAAAGAAGCCACTTCTCTCCAGAAAAAACATCAGGGACCGACTGATATTCTGCAAAATGTACAGGGAGTGGACTGCTGAGGACTGGGGCAAAGTCATTTTCTCTGATGAATCCCCTTTTCGATTGTTTGGGACATCTGGAAAACAGCTTATTCGGAGAAGAAGAGGTGAGCGCTACCACCAGTCTTGTCTCATGCCAACTGTAAAGCATCCTGAAACCATTCATGTGTGGGGTTGCTTCTCAGCCAAGGGAATCGGCTCACTCACAGTCTTGCCTAAAAACACAGCCATGAATAAAGAATGGTACCAGAATGTCCTCCAAGAGCAACTTCTCCCAACCGTCCAAGAGCAGTTTGGCGCCCAACAATGCCTTTTCCAGCATGATGGCGCACCTTGCCATAAAGCAAAGGTGATAACTAAATGGCTCATGGAACAAAACATAGAGATTTTGGGTCCATGGCCTGGAAACTCCCCAGATCTTAATCCCATTGAGAACTTGTGGTCAATCATCAAGAGACGGGTGGACAAACAAAAACCAACAAATCCTGGCAAAATGCAAGCATTGATTATGCAAGAATGGACTGCTATCAGTCAGGATTTGGTCCAAAAGTTGATTGAGAGCATGCCAGGGAGAATTACAGAGGTCTTGAAGAAGAAGGGGCAACACTGCAAATATTGACTTGCTGCATTAACTCATTATAACTGTCAATATAACCTATTGGTACTCATAATATGATTGCAATTATATTTCTGTATGTGATCTAAACATCAGACAAACACTAATAAAAACCAGAGGCCAGCAGATCATGTGAAAATAGAATTTTGGTGTCATTCTCAATACTTTTGGCCATGACTGTACATGGCTGAAGAGATTTAATGACTCCACAGACAAAGTTAGTGGTTAGCAGGAGCAAACTAGACTATTCCGGGAGTGACACAATAAGATCTTCTGTAGACCTCAGTGGAGAATAACCCAAAGGCTCGAGGAGCAAATCAAAACAAATCTCTTATGTAGAAATCAATTTTACAGATGTAAGCTATCGGGACACCACACAGTATACCTGTAGGAGCTTTTATAACATCCCATTTTACATCAATAGGCATTCATATGGAGTTGGTTCCCCCTTTGAAGCTATAACATCTTCCACTCTTTTGGGAAGGTTTTTTACAACATTTTGGATCTGGCTCATCATCTCCAATCGAGTTTATCCCAAAGGTGTTTGATGGGGTTGAGGTTAGGGCTTTGTGCAAGTCAGTCAAATTTTTTTTACACCAAACTCGCCCAACCATATCTTCATGCTCGGACAGCAAATGCCCTTCCCTACAGTTGGAAGCATTCAATTGTCCTTAAGAAAAACCTATAGCATTATCCCTGCTCCACCAAACTTTACAGTTGTCACATTTCATTCAGGAAAATAATGTTCTCCTGATGTTCGCCAAACCCAAGCTCATCCGTCAGACTACGAGATGGTGTGATTCATTACCCCCCAGAACATGCTTCTAGTGTACAGTGATAGTGCACTTTACACCACTCCATCCAACACTTGGCATTGTGCTTGGTGATGTACTGTAATTCCCGAAACACAGTTTCTGTTTGGTTAATGTCCGGGAGGAGGTTTGTATCTCTGAAGTTATTGAGCCCGTAGAGTGTATGCAAAATATTTAGGAGAGCAGAAATTAACTGAATGAACTTGTTACATCGGTGACCTCCTATTATAGGACCACATTCAAATTCAATGAGATTTTTAGAGTGATCTATTCTTTCACTAATGTTAGAAAAAGCAGAATGTATGGCTAGGGGCTGGATTTTATACACCTGTGGCAACAGGACAGAATGGAAAAACCCAAATGTAGTAATTAAAAGGTATGTCCCAATACTTTTGTCCAAATATTGTGTATAATATATTTTACACATACGAATACCTTGGTGAAGTCTCACAGATGTAATCTTTGACACCCTGAAAACTGAATATACTTTTAATTATACATCAATTTGTGTCTGTTTGATAGGATTTGTGGTTTGTTTCTTGACAAGTTTTCAGATATACTAAAGTATGTATTCTTATATTTCAGCCAAAAGATTTAAGTCTGCTGCCAGCGTAGCAAACATACAGGACAAGCGTAACTGAAGTAAACTCGGCAAAGGAAGGAACATTCGCACAGGATTATAAATTATACACTGATGCATTCTATGCAAAGCCACAAGACATGGGTATCTCAAACACAATGGGTCCTTTACTACTGAAGAAAGATAGTGACTTCATCCGTGTTTTGGCATTTTCCTGCTTTTTTTTTTTATATATAATTCAAGCTCCCTATTCACTTACAGGAATTATGAATTAGTTAGATATCCATGTCTTAGATTTTCCATTTTTTCTTGTTTGATTTACAGTGAAACATAAGTTGGAAATGGCTGTTACATTTTCATTTTGAAAAAAAATCCATAGAAGCCGATGTGTTCTATGCACCCAGGTACATGGCATAGGCCTATGGCTAGTTATACACATTTCTGGTAGGTCCAGTCGATTTTATTGGGACATGCCAACTAAGGTGTGTTGGGTCAACCTGTTTCCTCTGATGTGTGCTGTTTGGCTATTATCAATTATGCAAGAATTTAACCCATTAAATTCTTAGTTTTGAGAAGAAGATAAGTTAACACTAGGGTTGAGTGAGTATGTTCTGTCCGAGTATGCTCGGGCCGAGCTCCGAGTATTTATAGCTGCTCGGTGATATGGTTGAATTCGCTCCCGTGTGCATGATTTGCAACTGTTTCCTCACATGTAATAAAGCTGTCAATGTGTAAGAAATAGACATTACTCACATGTAGTAAAACTGTCAAATAGTCGCAAATCATGCACACGGGAGCGATTCAACCATATCACCGAGCAGCTGTAAATACTCGGAGCTCGGCCCGAGCATACTCACCGAAAGGGTTAACAAAACATACTCGCTCAACACTAGTTAACACCTAAAGTGTTGTGTTTTTTTTTTTTTGTCTTCAACCCCTAATAGGAATACTAAAATCAAACATGCACATTTGAGTGGGTTGGGTTCAAAGCTGGCAGCTAGGATTATGTTCTGAGATCTCCCAGCATTTAGTGAGGGAGGTGTGCTTTGTGCAATGTTACGGTTTGCTGCTTTGGCCTTCATGCAATGCTCATTCATTATATCATTCCAGCGTTACATTCCTGGACTGATGTCATTATAGCAGTAGATGTTGTCATTACATTTTATTTCTACTTCGTTGACGAGACTTCAGAATGCGGCAGTGAGATCATCGCAAGGGACGGAGTTATTGTGTTGATATCCACAGTGCTCCAATTTTGGCTTCCCTGGATTAGCCAGGCTGCTGCCCATGCAGACTCTGAAAGTATTACCTTGATTTGGTGAATCATATGATTGAGGGCTGTTCAAAGCAATCTTTCATTTATGCTAATAAAAGCTGGTTTACATCTGCCAAGTTACAGAATGACAGCTTTGATTCCGTAATCAGTGGCTTTTTGAGCACATTCATGCTAAGTAGGGCTGAAAGTCATTACTACAGGATAGGGCAGTTAAGAGCTTTAGTGGTGAAACGGCTTTAATTTACTTTCCTGGCTCTGTAGCCAATTAAAATCATTCAAAAACGGCTTAGATTTTTGAGATTTTTACAGAGAGAAATTTCTCATTTTCCAGTATTTTGAAGAAATAGTTATTTAAACTATTGTTATCTGGCTTTTTGTTGGGTTAGGATATGCTATTCTTTATCTTTGTGTGATTTTATTTTCATCGTTCTTTTGTTATATGGAAAAATATATAATTGTGACCAGTAATAAAACTCTCCGGTCATTCTCGACTAGAGTTGATGTGATCACATACAGGATATTTCTTACACAGTAACAATGGAGGATTCTGTGGTTCCGAAGACTGCTGGATCCATGGTTAATAGAGTGGGCTAAATATCTGGCAATGGCTGAGGTTGACTCTGCTTGCTACTTCATTTCCACTCTGCACTGATGATATATAGATCTTGTTTTGTATTGAGCCTGGGAAATGCAAATTAATGGGCCAAGCAGCACTCTTCACTTGGTTTTGGTACTTGAATTCTGAGCCCATATTTATAATTAAAGGGGTTTTCCCAGTACTATTATGTTGATGAGGGTCTGACAGCCCCAACAATTAGCTCTTATTACTGCCGCCAGCAGATCTGATGTATAGTCTACAGCACGAAACACTGCCATTCCGTACAGTGTAGTGTCCGCTGTCGGGTGCTGCAGATCAGATGCTACTCCTTTCAATTTAAGCGCAACTCCAATACCTGGCAGTGGCCACTAAAACTGTATGAAGCAGTTGCCTGGTGTTGGACCCTCACCCATCTAATATATATGACCGATCTGTGGGATAGATCATCAATATAATGGTACTAGACGACCCCTTTTAAAGACTTTATATACTGTTTCATTTGTATAGTCTATATCAGTATATTTGTAACATATATTGTTTGCAAAAGACTATGAATTTTAATAAACATTTTAAACCAATGAATTCATTTATTTCTTTTCTGATCTATGCAGCACCAAGTTTTACATGGGGGGGAAATGCCAAGTTACTGTCTTGTATTAACATGTCTCATCCGCACCCACGCATGTATGGATGTGCTATCCAGGTATATGCACTTTTAGACTTGCAGAAGGAAAAAACTCAAGGTGTAATGACAAAGTTTGGCTATTTACACAATTTGGCACTGGAGTTAAAGGGGTTTTCTCATATTTGTAAAATGGATACAATTGCAAAGTGCTTGGAAAAACAAACAACTTGGCCATTTATTTCTTAAAAATGAAGGTATTTTGTTGCTTAGAGTACCAGCAGGGCTGTGGAGTCGGTAAGCCTAACCTCCGACTCCTCATTTTCCATGACACCGACTCAAACTCCGACTCCCTCATACATGGCTCATGTTATAGTGATAAATTTACTGTAGCACAGATTCGTCTCAGCTAAAAGTCTAGACCCTTAGATCAGCAATAGGACAGACATTTATAGGACATTTCATAACTTTCCCAAATTCTTCTGAAAAAATATTCCCCACAAACTGCATTGAATTACTGTACCCAATTTATTATATATTGTCGGAGTCGGTCCATTTTATACAGACTCCGATTCCGACTCCACCAAAATGGGCTCCGACTCAGACTCCACAGCCCTGGGTACCTGTCACCTCTACAGCCTACAATGGGCATGTTTCAAGAAGTATTTGGACAGTGACAGAAATGTCATGATTTAGCCTCTGTAGACCAGTATAATGGTTTTGCAGCAATGGCCATAAAGATGTTATTGGCGTATAGACTTTCAGCTACATTATAAATTATATACAACCATTTTACATGGTCCATATATTTTCATAGGCTCAAAAGTAAATGCATATAGGGATAATTTTTAATACTTGGGTGCAAATATTTTGGAGTCAATGCAAAATTTCATTGAGATGTCAGGCACTCAATTAAAACTGAATCTTTTCAGTTTTTAAAACCGTGCATGTCCTTATGTGTTTTGAGCTTTATTACTTTTAATCATAGACTTATGACATCTATGATAAAGAGCGGTAACGCTTGAAACGCGTAAGGTGGACATGCACTGTTTTTAAAGTGGATCAGTAAAAGATTCAATTTCAACGTAGTGACTGACTCCTCAAAGAAATTTTACATTTACTTATAAATAAATACTTTGAGTCCAGCAAGAGATTCTGCGCTCCCGCCTAGAGATGAAGGAAACTCCACAATCTTCCTGAACTAACTATGCGGTGAGCGGTAAACTTGTATGTTTATTTTGGAATCAATGGCTGCTGGAAGGACATGATGCCCATAGACATCACTAAATGCAGAGATTTTCCCCTGAGATTCCTTTAATTCAGCCATCTTTATTAGCTGCTTGTTTTCTGTTCATTCCTTGTTTGTGGTTCTGTCTTCTGTAAGTGACAGGAATGTTCATATTTCATTAACAAAGCCCTCCCATGAAGATAATTTTTTTTTTTATAAATCTGTGTGTATATGTTAACATACTGACCTACTGCCGCCTTCTCCGGGATCCACCATCGTTCTGCTCCTCTTTTCAGTGACATCACTGTTTTTCAGACTAGCCAGCTCACTCTATGCATGAACCAGAAGTCTCTTTTACAATGTAAGTCTATAGAGCCTTGTTCTGACGCACCATAGACTTACACTGTAAAAGCCACTTCTGGGTCACACACAGCGCAGTATGACCTGGAGAGTCTGCAAAGTGGGGACATCGCTGAGAAGAGTGAGTAGAACGACGCTGGGTACCGCAGAAAGTGGTGGTAATTGAGTATATAATTACATTACATACACAGATTTATAAAAAAAATAAGCTTCATGGGAGGGCTTCTTTAATTTTATGTAATAGGGTTCCTATCAGATTAATAGACTTCATGCCAGAAGTTTTGAGCGCTGGGGTCCAGGTGATGAGACCCTGACTGCTTGCTATATCACCAAGGAGCAGAAGTGCTTACCTGAGCACAATGCCCCTGTATTTCCATTTGTCTCTCCTTGGGGAGTAGAGAGAGCAGCTTTAGTATTTCATAGAAATCTGAAAACTGTAAAATTCATACAACACTCTCTTAGGGCAGCCAAACAGACATGAGTGCTGTTTTGACATGTAGACCTCCATCTATGACATGCTGAATTGTCAGGAGTTTATTTCCTAAAGATCCGTTTTAGGAAGCCATTAGGTTAATTGTGCAGTATGTGATGATTGAATATGAGCAGAACATATTGCTCGATACACTTCAGAACTCTTCCGACTCTAACTGCAGTCACATCATCAGTAAATATCAATGACCCAGTTCCATTGGTAGCCGTACATGCTCATTCCATATCCTTGCCTCCGGACTGATTTGCTATGCTTCTAATCACGAGCCTTGCTTTCCTTTATGTTCTTCTCTTCCCATCATTAAGGTACAAATTAGTCTTGGTTTCATGTGACCATAGAATCTAGTTCCAGAACTAGGTATCTTTTTTTTTTTTTTAGATATTTTCTACTAAATTTTAATTTGGCTTTTCTATATTAGAGTGGTATTAATTTGCATCTTGAGATAATCCCAGGTCACAAATTACATTTATGAAGACTTCTCATGATTGTATACTTCACAATGTGTCCACCTTCTTGAGCATGTTCTTGAATTGACTTGATGTTGAGGTTTTTTTTCATTACTAGGGGATCCTGCAATCAGCCACTTTAGTTGTCTTCTGTGCCCTTCCAGGCGTTTTGGTGTCGCTGAGCTTTTTATCTTTGAGGTATTAGTCTGTTCACACATGTTGGTTTGAACTCCATTCAAGTATTTGTGGTGCTCAATTTAGAAGTTTTACCAGTGCCTATTGCCATTGGGTGACTTATTGCTGTGATTATCTTATACCCATCAAAATGCCATAATTTTGCATTTCCCATAATGAACAGATCTGATCACATCAATGGATGCAGAAAGTACAAACTCCAAGTTGGCACGCTGTGTAAAATAATATAAAGAAAACAAGAATGCAATGATGTGAAAATCTTACAGCTATATTTTATTCAAAACATAATGTGGAACACAGACCAGAAGTTGTAAGTTAGACATTTTTTCACTTCATTTGAAAAGGTGAACTTAGTCATAGTTACCATGTTCAGTAATCATCAGAACGGATCCAGCGTCAATCCGTTGACACAACTTTTTTGTCCACCTGAAAAAAACTGATTTCAACTGGATCCTTTTTTTTAACATTGTAGTCTGTGGAAAATGGATCCATTAAATAGAAATCTGTTTTTCTCCCATTTAGAAAGGATCAGTTTTTTGCTTACTGGAGGTAGAAAAATAAATATTTAACATATACTACTGGACATGTGAAATTTCAAGTAATCATCTATTTGAAACAGTAAGCGAAAAACGGATCTTTTTCAAATAGGAGAAAAACAGATGGCCAATTAACAGATCTGTTTTCCATAGACTTCAATGTTAAAAAATAGATCCAGTTGAAATCCGTTTTTTTCAGGCATACAACGGATTCCTGCTGGATCCATTCTGATGATTACTGGACATGTGAACATAGTCTTATTTATAAATTGTCAGCAACAAATCTAAAGATAAGATGGGACAGGACCATGTCTACCACTGTGGAGCATCCCCTCTTCTTTTTAAAACAGTCTGTAAACGTCTGGGAAGTGAGATGGCTAATTCCTGGAGTTTTGGGAGAGGAATGTTATTCCATTCTTGTCTGATGTAGAATTCTTGCTGCTCAACAGTTCTGGGTCGTCTTTGCCGGATTTTTCATTTCCTAATGCACCAAATGTTTTCTATTCGTGGCGGCCAGTTCATCACAAACTCTTCTTCTGAGAAGTTATGTTGTTGTGATGGATGCAGTATGTGCAGCTGAAATATGCAAGGTACTTCCCTGAAATAGACATTGTCTGGATGGGAGCATATGTTCCAAAACCTCTATATAATGCTCAGCATTGATGGTGCCTTTCCAGATATGAAAGCTGCCCATGCCCTTGGCACTAATGCACCCCCATACCATCAGAGGTGCAGGCTTTCGCACTGATAATGAGGCTGGATGGTCCCTCTCAAGTCCACAGGACGTGGCGTTTTGTGGTTTTCATAAAAAATGTTAGACTTTTGTTTCGTCTGACCATAGAACAGTTTTTCATTTTGCCTTTACTCATTTTAAATGAGCTTTGGCCCAGAGAAGACTGCAAGGTTTCTAAATTGTGTTGATCTATGGTTTCTTCTGTGCATGATAGAGCTTTCACTTAATTTGCTGTGTAATCCACAAATGCATGTTCACAGACCATGATATCTGAAAGTATTTGAGCCCATTTAGTGATCTGCACGACTGAATCATGCCTGTTTTTAAGCAGTGCCACCTGAGGGCCCGTAAATCACAAGCATCCAATACTGATCGTCGGCCTTGTCCCTTGTGCACATGGATTTCTCCAAAATCTCTGAATCTTTTCATATTATGTGCTGTAAGTGGTAGAATAGTCAGTCTTGGCAATTTTATGTTGTGGAACATTTTTCTGAAATTGTTTCACAACTTTTAGATTCAGTCGTTCAGATTGGTACATTTCTGACCATCTTTGCTCCTGAGAGACTCTGCCTTTCTAAGATGCTCTTTTTATGCACAGTCATGTAACTAACTTGAGTATTGACCCTCCAAGCTGCCGTTAATTTTGTCAACATTCACCTTCTGATGTGTTCTATTTTCTGTTGTAAATAAAATATGGCTATAAAAGATTTCCAAATCATTGTATTCTTGTTTTTTTTTACATTTTATACAGCACCCTACTAACTATAGGGTTTCTGGTTTTCACTTTTTTTTCATGTTCAGTTATAAGATAATACATTTATTCTTCATGCATTTTTATCTTCATCTCATAGTTTAGAAAAGTCAAAAATTCTTCAAAGGTTACTTGTTTGAGAAACCTTTTTATTAAAAATTTAGTTTGAAAAGTAAAAAAAAAATCATACCATTCATCCGTTGGCAAGAGCCTTCTCCTCCAGCTATTGCTGTTTGGCCAGCCCGTCTCTCTATCAGAAGGATATTATGAAAAGTGGGTTTCATAGAGGTTAGATGGAGCATAAGTGCCTTGCTTGTTACTTTGATTAGTACAAGTGATGGCTACCCATGGATTCCAAATTTGATTCATTTTGTACTGTGAGCTCTTTGCCTAGTTAAGCTTGGGCTGATTGACACTGAAGAGCTTTGGCTGGAACAAAGACATAAGTCATGTAGCAAAGGTTTTGACATGTGATCTTAAAGAGTTGATGTCACTAACAGCTGACCTATCATAAGACCAACGAAAGATGCCAGAGAGAGTCTTATTTCTGAGTTTCTAGTAGGCAGCTCGCTGCTATTTTCTGCTTGGAAACAGACTAACTCACATAATGGATTGATTTTGTAATCTCTTATAATACCATAAGCTTCTGATCCAGAGACTTTGACCCCTAACAGGTATAATAACCCTTTTATTTAGTCGTATAGGGTCTTTTGCTATAGTGTAAAGATGGGACTTTTTTCACTTTTGTGATAGTCCCAAGGGTCGCCTTAGAGAACGCCTGCCATGAAAACAGATTTTTGTACCTAGCATTTGAATATGTTATGCCAAATACCTTGTGCATTAGGTGTGCTTTATTACTTAAATAACTATTTTAAGATGGGTGCTCATGGTGAATGTTTACTAGAGGTTACACACTATAATCCCCCCCAAAGTGTATTTTCATACACGGTGCCGCCTCAGTTCTTAAAGTGTGCCTGTCAGCAGAATTGTGCTCAGTAACCCACATACACTGTCAGGGCACCACTACACTGATTAACATGATACCTTGGTTGATGAAATCCATCCTGTGGTTCTTGTGTAATCTTTACTTTCAGTTTGGAGATAGTGATATGCTCGTGCTCCGGGGTGGCCTGTAGGGGGCGCACTATCTGGTGCTCTGATTACATATTCATCTGTATGCTCTAATGCTCACTGATCATTCACTGACACAAAGGAAAGTGCACTGGACTGCGGAGTATCGCCCACAGTGCAGTGAGAATCATATTTGTAGATTTTATCAGTCATTTTTCTAGACAATTGGGGTATGATTATTCTTAGGGCAAGCTGCCCCACATAGCGATGTTCTTAGTTTGGCATGTTATTTTTATCTGACAGACTCCCTTTAAATGCCAAAGTTGCCAACTTATTGGAGAATGCAAGTTGGATTTTTTTTTTAGTGGGTTACTCAGATGACGCCTAGATACATAGAATATTTAGCCAAGGTATAGTTATATGAGAATACACTATTAAAGGATTTTCTTCAATGGAGTAAGAAATGGCATCCATTTGTTCTACATATTGGTTGGATTTTGAGGTTGGACGTCTCTCATGGATCAAAAAATTGTTGTATCCTAGCAGTATACTTCAACAGAATATTATCTGAATACACCTTTTAAGATGTAAAATAAATAGAAAAACAAACTTGGGTAGATATATAAAATACACACACTTGGAATAATTGACATTTATCAACTTAATTATGGGGCTTGGAGAACACTGAAAAAAATTACTTTCCTTCAGTTAAGGCACAATTTCATTTCATAGTCCTTTTACGGGTCGTGATTTCCAGAACAACTGCTGTCTCCTCACCTGAACTCAACAGCCTTGTAGGTATATATGAAGCTGTTGAGTTTGGGCTCCAGTGTATAAGAACGATATAGCTGAACTAGAGCGGGTGCATGAAAGAGCGACCAAGGTTATTAAGGGAATGGATCGACTGCAATAACAAGATAGGTTATCAAACTTGGGGTTATTCAGTTTGGAAAAATTAAGGCTCAGGGGTGATCTTATTACAATGTACAAACATATGAATGGACAGTACAGAGATCTCTCTAATGATCTTTCTTCACTTAGGCCTGCAACGGTGACCAGGAGGCATCCTCTACGGCCAGAGGAAAGAACATTCAATCATAATCACAGATGATTCCTTACTGTAAGAGCAGTGAGACTATAGGACATGATAAAGGGTTTAAATGAAGGCTAAGTCTAAAATACACCTGGTTCTTAATAGTGTAATAACATTTACATGGAATCCTGTAAGCAGATCTTGTTGACAAAATAAGGATAATGGGATCCAATATTCAGGTGACATGGTTAATTAATCCTATTCTCAATGACCCTGAATGGTAATGAAACCCCATAGAAGAACAACCAGAGGCTGGCATGTGTCAAGTACTAGGCTCTTTCATGGAGCAGGTCAACAATTCGGTCTTGCAGGTGTCCCTTTTGCACTACCGAAAAGAATAAAGTGCGTAAACCCAGAACATTATTAACATGCTACAGTACTAGTAACAATAGTATTAACCATGTCACTTAATCGGCTTGGTCACCTAAATACTTCTGGTGCCATTTTTTTTCACAAATTTAAGTGTCTTCTAACTAGTTTTGTACCTTTTTTTTTTATTCCGGTCCATGCTGGACCATAAAGATATTCTGATAACATTTTTTATATGGTGTCTAAAATGGTAAAAAGTGTTAAAAAAATATTCTACATGATGTAAAATTGTGAATGTGTCTGTTGTTATCTATCTGCAACCTATATCATATCAAGTATGACCACAGCCTTTCACGACAACGGACACACTATTCTTAGGACTGGTAATAGTCCCCAATTTATGGCCCTCTATGATCAGTCATTTATGGCACATCCTTTTGGTATGCTACACATGCAAAACCCAAAAAAGGTTTGTTAAGATGTTTTTTTTTTGCTCTGTAACTGATCTAAGCAAATTCAAGAATTGATGGCGACAATTTTCCTAACTTGTTTCAAACTGGTAAACTTCATTCAAATAATAATGAATGAAGAATAATGCAGGCTTATGCACTTTGCCATCTATCCCATAGAAATCAGCCATCGTAATTAAAAAAAAATACAAATTGCAAAATTACAAGTGTAAAGCTAAACCAGAAAGAGATCTATAGGCTCCGAGAAAGGGAAAATAATATAGGCTTGACACAGAAACTGGAAATGTCAATTAAATCAATTGTTTAGTTAGTCCACATTTTCAGTCTACTAGTCAGACTTTCATATAATCTTCTAGTGCCCCCTGCTGTCTACAATGACAAATTGGTTGAAAACACATTAATTTGCAAATAGCTGACATTACTGTGTTTCTTTCTCCCTGCAGTGGCAATTTTCTATGAGGGCACTTTATTATGGGTTGTTTATGTCTATAAGAAACTAGTGTCATTTTTTTGGGAGGGAACGTTATATCTAGCATGTGAATCTGGTTGTTCACCTTTGAGAGCAATTTGTTTTTTTCTTAAATGCATCCAATTGGGGTTAAAAATCATTTCTGCTATTGTGTTTTTGTTGAAAATTTTGTGTAGTTTGCCTCCTTTAGCCGCTGTATTACACTGTCTATTGCTGGCTGCAGAATGAGGTATCCACTTTATCTTTATTTTAACAGATGTTTTTGAGGTCAATTACAATTATACACTGCTCAAAAAAATAAAGGGAACACTCAAATAACACATCCTAGATCTGAATGAATGAAATATTCTCATTGAATACTTTGTTCTGTACAAAGTTGAATGTGCTGACAACAAAATCACACAAAAATCATCAATGGAAATCAAATTTATTAACCAATGGAGGCCTGGATTTGGAGTCACCCCCAAAATTAAAGTGGAAAAACACACTACAGGCTGATCCAACCATGATGTAATGTCCTTAAAACAAGTCAAAATGAGGCTCAGTATTGTGTGTGGCCTCCACGTGCCTGTATGACCTCCCTACAATGCCTGGGCATGCTCCTGATGAGGTTGCGGATTGTCTCCTGTGGGATCATCTCCCAGACCTGGACTAAAGCATCCGCCAACTCCTGGACAGTCTGTGGTGCAACGTTAGGTATTTGGATGGAGCGAGACATGATGTCCCAGATGTGCTCAATCGGAGTCAGGTCTGGGGAACGGGCGGGCCAGTCCATAGCTTCAATCCCTTCATCTTGCAGGAACTGCTGACACACTCCAGCCACATGAGGTCTGGCATTGTCCTGCATTAGGAGGAACCCAGGGCCAACCACACCAGCATATGGTCTCACAAGGGCTCTGAGGATCTCATCTCGGTACCTAATGGCAGTCAGGCTACCTTTGGCGAGCACATGGAGGGCTGTGCGGCCCTCCAAAGAAATGCCACTCCACACCATTACTGACCCACTGCCAAAAACCAGTCATGGTGAAGGATGTTGCAGGCAGCAGATCACTCTCCACGGCGTCTCCAGACTCTGTCACGTCTGTCACATGTGCTCAGTGTGAACTTGTTTTCATCTGGGAAGAGCACAGGGCGCCAGTGACGACTTTGGCAATCCTGGTGTTCTGTGGCAAATGCCAAGCGTCCTGCACGATGTTGGGCTGTGAGCACAACCCCCCATCTGTGGACGTCGGGCCCTCATACCACCCTCATGGAGTCTGTTTCTAACCATTTGTGCAGACACATGCACATTTGTGGCCTGCTGGAGGTCATTTTGCAGGGCTCTGGCAGTGCTCCTCCTTGCACAAAGGCAGAGGTAGCGGTCCTGCTGCTGGGTTGTTGCCCTCCTACGGCCCCCTCCACGTCTCCTGGTGTACTGGCCTGTCTCCTGGTAGCGCCTCCAGCCTCTGGACACTACACTGACAGACACAGCAAACCTTCTTGCCACAGCTCGCATTGATGTGCCATCCTGGATGAGCTGCACTACCTGAGCAACTTATGTGGGTTGTAGAGTCCGTCTCATGCTACCACGAGTGTGAAAGCACAACCAACATTCAAAAGTGACCAAAATATCAGCCAGAAAGCATTGGTACTGAGATGTGGTCTGTGGTCCCCACCAGCAGCACCACTCCTTTATTGAGGGTGTCCTGATAATTGCCAATAATTTCCATCTATTGTCTATTCCATTTGCACAACAGCATGTGAAATTGATTGTCAATCAGTGTTGCTTCCTAAGTGGACAGTTTGATTTCACAGAAGTTTGATTTACTTGGAGTTATATTCTGTTGTTTAAGTGTTCCCTTTATTTTTTTGAGCAGTGTATACTGTAGGTATGACAGGTTCTCCTCCTGCTCTAGTAAGCAGTTTTCCTCGCAGACCTCCAGTCCGTGCAGTGGATGCTAGTGATGGAGGAGCATGTGACTAGACCTGTGCATCAGTCTCCTCCAATAGAAAAGCCTTTTTCTCATGTGAAGTTTTCAATTGGACTAGACTGATGGACAGGTCGGGTCACATGCTCCTCCACCACTAGCAGCCATTGTATGGACTGGAGATCTGTGCTGTGAGGAAAGCTGTGCTAACAAGAGCAGGAGGAGAACCTGTCATACCTATATAATAAGCGCCACAATCATGTCCTCACACACTTACAGACCAAGGTATGTTATCATCCTCAGTGACATCACGCCACTGCTTTCAAAGCCTACCATGATCTAGAACAAGACAATAATGGAAGCTGGAATGGAGTTCTGTTCTCTTCAGCGATGAGTCCTGCTTTTGTCTTGGAAGAAGTGATAACTGGAGATTGGTCTGGAGAATGGATGAGCAACACCATCAAGGGGCCTTCAGTCCTGGGATTATGGTATAAGGTGGTAAAATGTACAGTAGTCAGACCACTCTAGTCTTCATTCCAGGTACACTAACAGCTCAACATTTCACTGATTTGGTCATGAAACCAGTGGTATAGTCATTTATCCAAAGTGTCCCAAGAGTCATTTTTCAACATGACAACACCAGTCTGCAAGTTGCTCTCGCTACTGTAAGCAGTCTGCAGTATCTTCATGTCTCCCATTGAGCACATCGTTACTGGACGGCAATTACTAACGGAGCTGCCAGCAGCGGAGCTTGATGATTTGCCCAAGTGCATTCAATGTGGTAGAACATTCCTCAGACAACCATTAATAATCTTATTTATAGCAGCCAATATGTGCAAGTGCAGGGATTTATGGCAAATTGCGCTCATAATCGATACTGAATAGATCGAGATGTTTTGAAAATTTTGTTTCCATAGTTTGATCAATTGCATATCATTAACATCTCTATCGATCCTGTGATTTTCGGAATTCCAAAACTTCTCCTTATTGGTGGTGCAATTTCAATGTTGAGGAGTGTATACTTATACGTATGAACACATGGACAAAATTGTTGGTACCCTTCGGTTAAGGCTCATTCATAAGACCGTATTTTCTTTTCAAGTTCTGTCCGTAAGAAGAACGGACCGCATATGGACTACACTAAAACCAATGTTATGCAGATAAACAATTTTTTTATTCACTGATCAAATCTGCATGTGAAAAAATTTGCAGCGTGCACTAGTTTCCCCCGTGTGTCGGATGAGACTCACCCATTCAAGCCTATGGGTGTGCAAAAAATTAATTAATTAATGATTAATAGCTACTGCTGTACAAAACGGATTGTGCACGGATGACAAGTGAGAAAAAAATTTTCCGAGTTTTCTGGATGAAACTGATGTTTTTTTACATGGTCATGTCAACCTTATCATGAGAGCCATATAGCTTCCAGGAGTCCTTGTTCTTCTGTATGCTGAAGATAGTTTTTAATGACATTGGTACGTTTGGAATTGTTGTCCTGTTGCAGAATACATTTTGTGTCATAAGCCTCCCTGATGGTATTGTGTAATGGATACCGTAAGTATCTGCCTGTATTTCTTAGCATTTTGGTCACCATTAATAATCAGATATTTGACAATTAGGACATGTAGCCACTATGTACAAAAAATATGCCAACGGCACCACATTTTAATAAAAATAACAATAAGAAACTGTTGATGCTTTTGTGAAATACACTAAAATACACAAAGTATAATCTAGATAATATGTCCAGCCGGTATTGCAAAACAGTTTTGGATGTTCGTAGTAAAAGAAATTGCTAAATGCATGAAATACATTTCTAGTGCAAAACAAATATAATAGAGCAGCTACATACATACCCAAGTACAAAGCCCCCTACCCATCCAGGTGTTACCAATTAAACAGTTTATGAAAGTAAGTTAGGTGGAATGTGGCCTATGGGACCACCATTGCTTCCGGGAATGGTCCTAAATGGTTTCCAGAAACAGCTAGACAAGGGCATCTAATTCCCAAGGTCATCTATAGCACGGACATTCCCAGGTTTTCGATCTGAGTGAGTTACATTCAAATATGACAGGAATTATCAAGTTATTTAATGGGCTGTCTAATCTGGATGAATGAAGCTGCCATAGGCCTACTTCACATGTCAGTGTCTCCAGTATGTGTGGTGACAGTTTTCACACGTATTAGAGATACTTACACACATAGGCCCATTTAAATCCATGAGGCTGCGCACATGTCCGTGTGACCCACACGGTAGCATGGACGTCAATATGTCCCGCACACATGCACACGGATGACATAAAATATGTCATTCGTGTGCAATCCGTGTGACACGTACCATAATAGAATGCAGAATAGAAATGACAGATGTTTAGGTGCTAGATATGCAAAGATAGAGAATAGATAGATATCCGTGAGATATATAATTAGTGAAGTGCGTATGTAGTTTACTGTACTTGTATTTAGCTAAAAAATAAATAAATAATAAATGAAAAAATGGCGTGGGGTCCCCCTTAGTTTTAATAACCATCTAAGGGAAAGCAGAAAGCTGTAAACTGGTCTTATTAGTCTGGGAAGGGCCCAATAACCATGGAGCTTCTCAGCCTATTAACCCCTTAAGGACCAGAGCTTTTTCCGTTTTTGCTTTTTCATTTTTGCTCCCCTTGTTCCCAGAGCCATAGCGTTTTTATTTTTTGGTCAATATGGCCATGTGAGGGCTTATTTTTTGCGGGACGAGTTGTACTTTTCAACGCCATTACTAGTTTTACCATATTGTGTACGGGAAAACGGGAAAAAAATTCCAAGTGAGGTAAAATTGCAAAAAAAGTGCAATACCACAGTTGTTTTTTTTTTTTTTACCACGTTCACTGAATGCTAAAACTGACCTGCCATTCTTATTCTACAGGTCATTACGAGTTCATAGACACCAAACATGTATAGGTTCTTTTATATTTAAGTGGTGAAAAAAAAATCCAAAATTTGGTTAAAAAAAAAAAAAAAAATAGTGCCATTTTCCGAGACCAGTAGCGTCTCCATTTTTCGTGATCTGGGGCTGGGTGAAAGCTTATTTTTTTGCGCGCCGGGCTGACGTTTTTATTGATAACATTTTGGGGTAGATCCGATGTTTTGATCGCCCGTTATTGCATTTTATTGCGGCGACCAAAAAACGTAATTCTGGCGTTTAGAATTTTTTTCTCGTTACGCCGTTTACCAATCGGATTAATTCTTTTTTTATATTGATAGATCGGGCGATTCTGAATGCGGCGATACCAAATATGTCTATGTAGGGTTTTTTTTTTTTATATTTTATTTTGAAAGGGGGGTGATTTAAACTTTTATATTTTTTAAATTTTTTTTATATTTTTAAAAACTTTTTTTTTTCACTTACTGCATGCTTCAATAGTCTGCATAGGAGACTAGAAGCAGCAGTTGTCTGATCGGCTCTGCTACATACAGGGGACCAGCAGATCCCCTGCATGCAGCAGAAATGGTCCTGTGCTATGAGCGCCGACCACTAGGTGGTGCTCATAGCGACCAGATCATGACAACCACAGGCGTCTGCTGCAGACCCTGGGTTGTTATGCCCACCCATTGGTGACCCGCGATCACGTGACGGGGTCGCCGATGGGCGGGGCTTATGACGCGCTACCCGGAAGCGCGTGTTAAATGCCGCTGTCGGAGATTGACAGCGGCATTTAACTGGTTAACAGCTGCGGGTGGATCGCGATTCCACCCGGGGCTGTTGCAGGCACATGTCAGCTGTAAGAATCAGCTGACATGTGCTCGGTTCAGTGCGGGCTCAGCGCAGCAGCCCTCACTGAACGGGGGGAACGCAAATGTGCATACTAATACGGCATGGGTTGTAAAGGGGTTAATATCAGCTCACAGCTGTTTATTAGACTGGTAAGGGGCCAATATCCATAGACCTTCCCAGCCTATTAATATCAACCTCCAGCTGTCTGCTTAGCCTTTGCTGGTTATTAAAAAAAGGGGGGACCCCACGTAATTTTTTTTAGGGTTCCCACCTTTATTGTAATTTTTTTAAATTTCTCTCCTCTTAGAGTCATATTCATAAACTAACAAGAAATCTGGAAAATAAATATGTTTTTGCTCTTTTTTTTTTTTTTTTTTTTACAGATTCCAGATGGCCCAGTACCTTCCATATAAAAGACCACTCTTCAACGCTGATGGTCTTTATTAAGTGACAATAGCCCATCCCATTCTAAAACCATCTATATAAATTACATATATTCACCCAAGGAAACCTGTTTGTTTTGGGTGTACAATAGAAGATATGACCTGGCTAACCCCATTTTGCCAGAAAATAAAATTAACCCCTTCAACCCCGAGCCAGTTTTCACCTCCTTGACACGGCCAAATTTTCCAATTCTAACAATCGTCACTTTATGAGGTCTTGTGTGAATCTGGACAGCAAGTGCACTGCACACTGTTAGGATTCAGCATTCTGCAGTAACATAGAGCGGCAGCAGACTTATCAGAAGACTAGATAACCTCTTTAATATAGTCCTAAAGGCAGCAGAGAGGAGAGAGTGATGGGTGAGCTATCTCCTGCACTGGGACAGTGTGCACATAATGAAGCTATGTCTTCAGACATCGCTAGCTCTGGGCAAGCTAGTGCTGTCAATCAGCAAAGAATGAGGTGATGGCATGCTAGTGGGTGGAACATTGCACTAAGGCAGGGGTGGAGAAACTTTTTTCTGCCAAGGGCCATTTGGATATTTATATCATCCTTCGGAGGCCATACAAATTGTATGCTAACTCCACCTACAAAGTAAGTCCTGGTGCTGGCACTGGTGTCAGGACATAATCTTTCATTGCACGCACCTCAGTGCTCAGTAGTGACCACTGCATGCGAGTGCTCACAGAGCAAGAAGAAATTAATGGGCTGGTGGCCAGCAAAATACAGCTGCCGGCCCAAGCACTACGGTCCCCAGGAATCTGACTGAGGTTCTGCACCCCTACAATAAGGCATTTAGCCATACCAAGAGGGCAGAGAACCCTAATTTACTTATTGGGGGGGAAATGTAAGAATGTACAGTATTTGAAAACTATATAAAAAAATGTTTTTGTTCCTTCATTCCCTATAAAGCTATGTGGTTAGTATGAAGTATAAATTTTAGTTGACACTTTATTTAACCCCTTACTTATTGTCAGTAATAGTACTTCCCTGGGCCCTGGACCTATTGGACCAGGTACGTACTACTACGCACAATGTGATCAAGCCTGCACAGAAGCTGTGCGGGGCGATCGCCGCCGGGTGTCAGCTGATTCTCACAGCTGACACCCGGTACTACTATATGGGCCAGGAGCGGTCCCGCACCGCTCCCGGCACATTAACCCCAGAAATGCTGTGATCGAAGTCGATCGCAGCATTCCGGGAGCAAGAGGAGGTAAGCGCGCCCCTCTTACCTTATTTCCGGGGTCTGGCGCTGTGTCTTTTGGGTCCCGGTCGTTGCTATAGTGACCCGATGTCGTCATGACGACATCCGGGTTAACTGGCATCAGGAAGTTACTTTGATCGAAGTAATTTATGCCTGTGCAGAGCTGACAGGCTGCATAGCATAGAGATACTGCTGCATCTCTATGCTGAGCAAGCGATCAGCCTGCCAAAAATGAAAGTCCCATAGTGGGACAAAGTGTAAAAGTAAAAAAAAGTGTTAGAAAGTGAAAAAAAAAAATAAAAAAAAATAGTAAAAATATAAAAAAACAACAACAAAATAACCCAAAACAAATACAAATATACTGTACCCAGAAATATTATTATTAAAAAAACAAAACAATAAAAGTACACGTACAGTTATATGAAAAAGTTTGGCCACCCCTATTAATCTTAAGCTTAATGTTTTATAAAAATTGGTGTTTTTGCAACAGCTATTTCAGTTTGATATATGTAATAACTGTTGGACACAGTAATGTTTCTGCCTTGAAATGAGGTTTATTGTACTAACAGAAAATGTGCAATCTGCATTCAAACAAAATTTGACAGGTGCATAAGTATGGGCACCCTTATCATTTTCTTGTTTTAAATACTCCTACCTACTTTTTACTGTCTTACTAAAGCACTTTTTTTGGTTTTGTAACCTCATTGAGCTTTGAACTTCATAGCCAGGTGTATGCAATCATGAGAAAAGCTACTTAAAGTGGCCACTTGCAAGTTGTTCTCCTGTTTGAATCTCCTCTGAAGAGTGGCATCATGGGCTCCTCAAAACAACTGTCAAATGATCTGAAAACAAAGATTATTTAACATAGTTGTTCAGGGGAAGGATACAAAAAGCTGTCTCAGAGATTTAACCTGTCAGTTTCCACTGTGAGGAACATAGTAAGGAAATGGAAGAACACAGGGACAGTTCTTGTTAAGGCCAGAAGTGGCAGGCCAAGAAAAACATCAGAAAGGCAGAGAAGAAGAATGGTGAGATCAGTCAAGGACAATCCTCAGACCACCTCCAGAGAGCTGCAGCATCAACTTGTTGCAGATGGTGTCACTGTGCATCGGTCAGCTATACAACGCACTTTGCACAAGGAGAATCTGTATGGGAGAGTGATGTGAAAGAAGCCGTTTCTGCAAGCACGCCACAAACAGAGTCGGCTGAAGTATGCAAAAGCACATTTGGAGAAGCCAATTTCTTTTTGGAAGAAGGTCCTGTGGACTGATGAAACCAAGATTGAGTTGTTTGGTCATACAAAAAGGCGTTATGCATGGCGGCAAAAAAACACAGCATTCCCAGAAAAACACTTGCTACCCACAGTAAAATTTGGTGGAGGTTCCATCATGCTTTGGGGCTGTGTGGCCAATACCGGCACCAGGGATCTTGTTAAAGTTGAGGGACGCATGGATTCCACTCAGTATCAGCAGATTCTTGACAATAATGTTCAAGAATCAGTGACAAAGTTGAAGTTACGCAGGGGATGGATCTTTCAGCAAAACAATGATCCAAAACACCGCTCCAAATCTACTCAGGCATTCATGCAGAGGAACAATTACAATGTTCTGGAATGGCCATCCCAGTCCCCAGACCTGAATATCATTGAACATCTGTGGGATCATTTGAAGAGGGCTGTCCATGCTCAGCGACCATCAAACTTAACTGAACTGGAATTGTTTTGTAAAGAGGAATGGTCAAAAATACCTTCATCCAGGATCCAGAAACTCATTAAAAGCTACAGGAAGCGACTAGAGGCTGTTATTTTTGCAAAAGGAGGATCTACTAAATATTAATGTCACTTTTCTGGTGAGGTGCCCATACTTATGCACCTGTCAAATTTTGTTTGAATGCAGATTGCACATTTTCTGTTAGTACAATAAACCTCATTTCAAGGCAGAAACATTACTGTGTCCAACAGTTATTACATATATCAAACTGAAATAGCTGTTGCAAAAACACCAATTTTTATAAAACATTAAGCTTAAGATTAATAGGGGTGCCCAAACTTTTTCATATAACTGTATTTGGTATCGCCGCGTCCAGAACGACCTGACCTATAAGACTGTACCACTAGTTAAGCCCTTTAGTGAACACGGTAAAAAATAAAAAACAAAGCAAAGAACGATGCTTTATCATCATACCGCCAAATAAAAAATAGAATAAAATGCGATCAAAATGACGAATGTAAATAAAAATGATACCACTGAAAACGTCATCCTGTTCCGCAAAAAAACAAGCCGCCATACAGCTCCATCAGCCGAAAAATAAAAAAGTTATAGCTCTCAGAAAAAAGCGATACAAATTTTTTTTTTTCCTATAAAATAGTTTTTATTGTGTAAAAGTGCCATAAAACAATATAAATGTAGTATCGCTATAATCGTACTGACCCGAAAAATAATTCAATTTTACCACACATGGAACGGCATGAAAAAAAAACAAAAAAAACAATTCCTGAATTGTTGGTTTTTGTTTATTCTGCCACCCAAAAATCAGAATAGAAAGCGATCAAAAAATGTCACGTGCCTGAAAATGTTACCAATAAAAACGTCAACTCGTCCCTCAAAAAACAAGCCTTACATTTTAGTGTGTGACAGCTGCCAAACATAAAAACCCGATATGAATCTGGTATCGCTGTAATTGCACCAACCCGAAGAATAAAGTCGACTAATCACTTATACCGCACAAGGAATGGCGTAAAAAATAAACCCTATGGTTAGGGTTGTGTTAGGGTTAGAGTTGTGCTAGGGTTAGGATTGTGCTAGGGTTAGAGTTGTGCTAGGGTTAGGATTGTGCTAGGGTTAGGGTTGTGCTAGGGTTTGGGTTGTATTAGGGTTTGGGTTGTATTAGGGTAGGGGTTAGGGTTGTGTTGGGGTTGGGATTTTTTCAAAAGTAAAGAAAAAAAAATGATGACGATATGGCGACTAGTGTTGAGCGCAAGTGTTCGCTACTTGAGTTTTTATCGGGTGCTCGGGTATGCACCGAGTATCGCGGGTGCTCGAGTCTTCGCCCCATATGTTTCACGGCTGTTATACAGCCAAAAAAAACTTGCGGGATTGCTTACCATGCATGAGCAATCCCTGCATGTTTTTCTGGGTGTTTAACAACTGTGAAACATGCGGGGCGGGAACATGAGCATGTCACTCGAGCACCTGCAATACATGGTGCATACCCGAGTACCCGATGCAAACTCAAGTAGCGAGGACTTGCGCTCAAGACTAATGATAACATTAGGTCATCATATTGAATAAGTTATCAAATTCTGTGTCCTACCTCTGGGTTCAAAATGTTCACTATACCCCTTGATAAAATCCTTGAGGGGTCTAGTTTCCAAAATGGGGTCACTTGTGGGGGGTTTCCACTGTTTAGGCGCATCAGGGGCTCTCCAAACGCGACATGGCGTCCGCTCTCGTTCCAGCCAGTTATGCGTTCAAAAAGTCACACAGTGCCCCTTCCCTTCTGAACCCTGCCAAACAGTGTATTTCCCCCACATATGGGGTATCGGCGTACTCAGGAGAAATTGCACAACAGTTTTTGGGGTCCATTATTTCTCTCTTACCCTTGTGAAAATAAAAAATTTGTGGCTAAAAGGTAATTTTTGTGGAAAAAGTTTGATTTTTTTATTCTCATGGCTCTATGTTATAAACTTCTGTAAAGCACCTGGGGGTTCATGGTGCTCACCACACATCTAGAGAAGTTCCTTCAGGGGTCTAGTTTCCAAAATGGGGTCATATGTGGGCAGTTTCCACTGTTTAGGCACATCAGGGGCTCCCCAAACGCGACATGGCGTCTGCTAATTATTCAAGAATATTTTACATTCAAAAAGTCAAATGGCACTCCTTCCCTTCCGAACCCTGCCGTGCGCCCAAACAGTGGTTTTCCCCCACATATCAGGTATCGGCCTACTCAGGAGAAATTGCATGATGCACTTTCTCCTGTTACCCTTAGGAAAATGCAAAATTGGGGGCTGAAAAACATTTTTGTGGGAAAAATGTTAAAATTTTATTTTTACGTCTCAATGTTATAAACTTCTGTGAAGCACCTGGCGGTTCAAGGTGCTCACCACACATCTAGATAAGTTCCTTGAGGGTTTAGTTTCCAAAATGGTGTCATTTGTGAGGGGTTTCCACTGTTTAGGAACATCAGGGGCTCCCCAAACGCGGCATGGCGTCCGCAAATTATTTAAGCAAATTTTATATTCAAAAAGTGAAATGGTGCTCTTTCCCTTTCGAACCCTGCCGTGTGCCCAAACAGTGGTTTCCCACCCCCCATATGGGGTATTGGAGTGCTCAGGAGAAATTTCACAACAAATTTTGGGGTCCATTTTTTCCTGTTACCATTGCGAAAAAAAAAAAAAAGGGTCTAAAGTAACATTTTTGTGAAAAAAGTTAAATGTTCATTTTTTTCTTCCATATTTCAAAAATTCCTATGAAGAACCTGACAGGGTTCATAAACTTCTTGAATGTGGTTTTGAGCACCTTAAGGGTACAGTTTTTAGAATGGTGTCACTTTTGGGTATTTTCTGTCATAAAGGCCCCTCAAAGTCACTTCAAATGTGATGTAGTCCCTAAAAAATGGTTTTGTAAATTTAGGTGGAAAAATGAGAAATCGCTGGTCAACTTTTAACCCTTATAGCTCCCTAACAAAAAAAATTTTGGTTCCAAAATTGTTCTGATGTAAAGTACACATGTGGGAAATGTTATTTATTAACTATTTTGTGTGACATATCTCTCTGATTTAAGGGCATGAAAATTCAAATTTTGAAAATTGCAAAATTTTTGCCAAATTTCCAATTTTTTCACAAATAAACGCAAGTCACATCGAAGAAATGTTACCACTATCATGAAGTACAATATGTCACGAAAAAACAATCTCAGAATCAGTGATCCATTGAAGCGCTCCAGAGGTATTACCTCATAAAGTGACAATGGTCAGAATTGAAAAAATTGGCCTGGTAATTAACGTGCAAACCACCTTTGGGGATAAAGGGGTTAAAGGGTTTTCCCACGAACACAAGTTAATTTTATTCACTAGATCTTGGAATAAAAATAAGTTTCACAATTAGATGTAAGTAAAAATAATGTGCCTGTGCTGAGATAATCTTATAAATGTGCCCCTGCTGTGTACTGTGTAATAACTGTGTCTGACTGTGCAGAAACATGGTCTGATCATACCACATCTCCTGGGCAGATGAGAACCCAAAAGAGAATAGACAGACAGTGAGACAGCAGGGGATCACAGCTGATTCTGTGAGGTAAAACATGTTTAAAAACAGGCAGAGAGATGTTTTCCCTCACAAAAAGAATCAGCTGTGATCCCATGCTGTAATGTCTGTATACTCTTTTGCCTCCTATACGGGACCTATACAGAGGTCTAACTGGACCAAAAGTCCAACGTGTTTCAGAAACTATATCGGTTTCCTTCATCAGGGCTCCCTGTGGGAGAGGGATCCCTGATGAAGGAAACTGCAATAGTTTCTGAAACGCGTTGGAATTTTGGTCCAGTTACCCCTCCATATAGGTCCCGTCCATGTGATCATCACGTGTCTCTCAAGCGGACCTGCTTAAAAGCGCGCCAATCATCTGGAGAGCCGCAGGATGTATCAAGTCTCCGGCCGGGACTCCACTCCCGCCCTCTCTCACAGAGCTACACAGCTTACCCTGAGACCCATAAGGTCTTTTTCATCCAGACCGCCTTTTCTAAGCGACCTGCAGCAAAGCACTTTCGCCGAGGATATCGCAAGGCATCACCGCCGAGGATATTGCCAACAGGCAACACCACTGCTGCACGCCCCTCCATAAAGACCTACAGGGGCATATCTACAGAACCGTGAGTGAACACCCACCACCATCATCGAACAACTATATCCACCGCTCTGCTAACCAGTGGCAAAGGGCCTCCTAATACTAGGAAGCTGAGGTGGCTTCTTGTCAGAACAGTCCACTCTAACCCAATATCCCATAGCAACGGGCATCACTCTGCTACAACAGCCCTAATACAGGCAACTAAGTGGGCCTACAAAGCCACCTCACTTAAGAAGCGAAACCAACCTTTCATCTTCCACAAAGGCAGCTATTACCCCAACCTAAGGGTCGTGTCCACTGCCCATCATCCACAACACACTAGGGACACCTACCCCATGTACACAACGGCATAAAACAGCTTTCTAGTACTACTTCTGTCGACTCCTCTATGCTCACATCTATCATCTATTTCTCCTCATTTCAGTACCTGAGGGACAACGGATGAAACCTGCACCCTCACAATTAGGAATACTGGAACACAGGAGATCCCTAAACCTAAGAGCCAATGAATTACAATTAACTCAGCAGGCATGATCTAGTCCCACCACAACTAATACATCAGTTATAACTCTATATCTATATACTTTTTTTTATTTTCACACTCATTTCAACCAGATGCCCTTCTAACTTTTAATATATGCTTCCTCCTTAGTGTGTTGTCTTACTACTCACTTACCTACCTCGCAGGTCCAGACTTCTCATCCCAGGTCTTCCGGACCAGGTAATTGTACCAACCAATAATACACTCTAAGAACTCATTAGTCTAACCTCCCCCTCCTTTTTACTAAATGCTTATCCGTTCCAAAACATGACAATTATCTCCTCAACAGAGAAGAAAGCATATCACCCATCCAACCATACCTCAGATGACGCATCTCCCACCCCCTTTTTTAAATTATTTTACCACTTTTACTGAAAAGACCTACCTTTTACTAATTTGCCTTAATAAATTGTCTTATATTTAATTTACTTGATTGTCATTAACCTTTTTACATGCCTCCGTCCAGCGCAAGTTTTTAAGTATATTACTCTCACATTTCTTGACCATTTGTGGTAAGTCATCTTACTTGCAGCAGGTCCAAACAGGCATACCTACTAGCACCATTGAATACCTAGTACCAAATGTTAGGAAATGTAGGGTATTTGTCTTCAGAAAATGACCTGTTATTTAAATCAGGTTTTAATGTTAAATGTATTTTTTTTACATTATTTTTATTTGTAGTTTTTCATATTACTATCACTTAAAAAAATATATAGCGATTTTCACAGTGACCACTACTTTCTGTTCTTCAAATGGACATTAGCAGCAATAAACTAACTAAGACCCTATTTGTATAGAAGCATTATCTGAGCATGTTCTGATCTGGGCAAAGGTCATTGTTACGGGAGGGGAGGAGGGGAGGTTGTAACATCAACTATTGTCACGCAAGCCCCGGTAGACTGGTGTTGACATTGCTGAAACATTATCGCTGCGGGACTGAAGTATCTGTTCTTATTTTACATTGGGTAATGTGGTATTTATGAAGGAGTTATTCAAGTAGTGGACTACTTAACATGAAAAAAACAGATTTAAACAATAGGTCACTTTCTGGTGATAAACATAGACCAAACAAAGTCAACCATAAAAAAAGTCAAATATACAGTACAGACCAAAAGTTTGGACACACCTTCTCATTTAAAGATTTTTCTGTATTTTCATGACTTTGAAAATTGGACATTCACACTGAAGGCATCAAAACTATGAATTAACACATGTGGAATTATATACTTAACAAAAAAGTGTGAAACAACTGAAAATATGTCTTATATTCTAGGTTCTTCAAAGTAGCCACCTTTTGCTTTGATGACTGCTTTGCACACTCTTAGCATTCTCTTGATGAACTTCAAGAGGTAGTCACCGGAAATGGTTTTCACTGCACAGGTGTGCCCTGTCAGGTTTAATAAGTGGGATTTCTTGCCTTATAAATGGGGTTGGGACCATCAGTTGTGTTGTGCAGAAGTCAGGGGGATACACAGCTGATAGTCCTACTGAATAGACTGTTAGAATTTGTATTATGGCAAGAAAAAAGCAGCTAAGTAAAGAAAAACGAGTGGCCATCATTACTTTAAGAAATGAAGGTCAGTCAGCCCGAAAAATTGGGAAAACTTTGAAAGTGTCCCCAAGTTAAGTTGCAAAAACCATCAAGCGCTACAAAGAAACTGGCTCACATGAGGACCGCCCCAGAAAAAGGAAGACCAAGAGTCACCTCTGCTTCTGAGGATAAGTTTATCCGAGTCACCAGCCTCAGAAATCACAGGTTAACAGCAGCTCAGATTAGAGACTAGGTCAATTCCACACAGAGTTCTAGCAGCAGACACATCTCTACAACAACTGTTAAGAGGATACTTTGAGCAGCAGGCCTTCATGGTAAAATAGCTGCTAGGAAACCACTGCTAAGGACAGGCAACAAGCAGAAGAGACTTGTTTGGGCTAAAGAACGCAAGGAATGGACAACAGACCAGTGGAAATCTGTGCTTTGGTCTGATGAGTCCAAATTTGAGATCTCAGGTTCCAACCACCGTGTCTTTGTGCGACGCAGAAAAGGTGAACGGATGGACTCTACATGCCTGGTTCCCACCGTGAAGCATGGAGGAGGAGGTGTGATGGTGTGGGGGTGCTTTGCTGGTGACACTGTTGGGGATTTATTCAAAATTGAAGGCATACTGAACCAGCATGGCTACCACAGCATCTTGCAGCGGCATGCTATTCCATCCGGTTTGCGTTTAGTTGGACCATCATTTATTTTTCAACAGGACAATGACCCCAAACACACCTCCAGGCTGTGTAAGGGCTATTTGACCATGGAGGAGAGTGATGGGGTGCTACGCCAGATGACCTGGCCTCCACAGTCACCAGACCTGAAACCAATCGAGATGGTTTGGGGTGAGGTGGACCGCAGAGTGAAGGCAAAAGGGCCAACAAGTGCTAAGCATCTCTGGGAACTCCTTCAAGATTGTTGGAAGACCATTTCCGGTGACTGCCTCTTGAAGCTCATAAAGAGAATGCCAAGAGCGTGCAAAGCAGTCATCAAAGCAAAAAGTGGCTACTTTGAAGAACCTAGAATATAAAACATATTTTCAATTGTTTCACACTTTTTAGTTAAGTATATCATTCCACATGTGTTAATTCATAGTTTTGATACCTTCAGTGTGAATGTACAATTTTCATAGTCATGAAAATACAGAAAAATCTTTAAGTGAGAAGGTGTGTCCAAACTTATATATATACACAGGGGCATACCTAAAAATCATGGGGCCCCATAGTAGAGGTTCTAATTGCCCCCTCCAAAAAATGTAATAATTGTCAGGGTCACAATAGAGCATATCCCACAATTTTCCAGCCTTTACTTAGTAATTTTCCTCCTGCTGAAGTCCTAGATTCCTCTTTCCTTAATAGAATATATTGCACCCCCCATGGTTCTCCATACAATATAATGCAATCCCCATGGTCCTCAATCCAATATAATGCTCCCCCATGGTCCTCCATACAATATAATACACTCCTCATGGTCATCCATACAATATAATACACCCCCATGGTCCTCCACACAGTATAATTCACCTCCAATGGCACTCATACAATATAATGCACCTTCGATGGTCCTCCATACAGTATAATGCATCATCCATGGTCCTCCATACAGTATAATGCACCCCATGGTCCTCCACACAATATAATGCACCCCATGGTCCTCCATACAATATAATGCACTCACCATGGTCCTCTATACAATATAATGCACCCCCTATGGTCCTCCATACAATATAATGCACTCCCCATGGGCCTCCATAAAATAAAATGCACCCCCATGGTTCTTAATAGAATATAATGCACCCCCCAGGTCCTCCATACAATATAATGTGTTACGGGTCCTGGTGGTGGAACTTCTGTGCTATGATACAAGGAGGGACCAGAGGGGCGTAACTAAGTGCCTACCCGGACCGACCCTGGCCACATGGCGGCTTAGTCGACTCCGTGAACCAAGGAGGGACATGGAAGGTGAACCAGGTGCCACTCTGGGACTGACCTTGTGTGAGAGCAGGCAACTCCCACGGGACTGATGGCCAAAGCCGACAGGCACAGCAGATGAGCACGGCTGGTAGACAGGCAGGTGATGCGAGTAGACAGACTGGCGAGCAAGGCTGATAGACAGGCTGGCGGGCACGGCTGATAGACAGGCAGGCGGGCACGGCTGACAGACAGGCAGGTGGGCACTGGAACCTGAGGACTGAGGAGAGTGTTAGAACACAAACAACAATCTTGCACAGGCACCTCCATTGGCCGGGGACTCTTTAGGACGGCGTGTGCGGCCCCTTTAAGAGGGAGGGAGCACACGCGCGCACCCTAAGTACAGTGCCTGGGAAACTGCGCGCGGTGCGCGCACCCCGGGCAGACGCAGGTGGGGAGCCGGAGGACGCCGGACCGGGACCGCGGCGGTGAGGGGATTGGCGTCTCTGCCTGGCAGGAGGCAGAGACGCCGACGCTACATAATGCAATCCCCATGGTCCTCAATACAATATAATGCACCCCCCATTGTCCTCTATACAGTATAATGCACCCCCCATGGTCCTCCATACAGTATAATGCACCTCCCATGGACCTCCATACAATATAATGCACCTCCCATGGACCTCCATACAATATAATGCACCCTTGATTGTCCTCCACACAGTATAATGCATCCCCCATGGTCTTCCATAGAGTATAATGCACCCCCATGGTCCGCCATACAGTATAATGCACTCCCAAGGTCCTCCATACAGTATAATGGACCCCCATGGTCCTCCATACAGTATATTGCACCCTCCATGGTCCTCCATACAATATAATACACTCCCCATGGTCCTTCATACAGTATAACGCACCCCCATGGTCCTCCATACAGTATTATACACCCCCATGGTCCTCCATACAGTATACTGCACCCTACATGGCCCTCCATACAGTATATTGCACCCCCCATGGTCCTCCATACAGTATAATGCACCCCATAGTCCTCTATACAATATAATGCACCCCCATGGTCTTCCATACAGTATAATGCACCCCCATGGTCCTCTATACAATATAAGACACTCCCCATGGTCCTTCATACAGTATAATACACCCCCATGGTCCTCCATACAGTATAATGCACCCCACATGGTCCTCCATACAGTATAATGCACCCCCATGGTCCTCCATACAGTATAATGCACCCCCATGATCATCCATACAATACAGTTCATGATCCTCCATACAGTATAATGCACCCCCCATGGTCCTCTATATAGTATAATGCACCCCCCATGGTCCTCCATACAATATAATGAATTCTCATGGTCCTCCATACAGTATATAAGCACCCCCCATGGTCCTCCATGCAATATAATCCACCCCCATGGTCCTCCATACAGTATAATACACCCTCATGGTCCTCCATACAGTATAATCCACTCCCCATGGTCCTTTATACAATATAATGCACAACCCATGGTTGTCCATACAATATAATGCACTTCCCATGGTCCTCCATATAATATAATGCATCCCCCATGGTCCTCCATACAGTATAATGCACCCTCGTGGTCCTCCATACAGTATAATGCACCCCCAATGGTCCTCCTTCCAGCTTAATACACCCCCCATGGTCCTCCATTCAGTATAATGCAACTTCCCATGGTACTCTATATTACTAATGCAGCGCCACCCAGGTCGATGTGTTTCGCCGTGGAACTGCACTCAGACCAATCTTTCATCGGGAACAGAAGTAAGGGAGCTTCTCCCACTATCTACTTCCTATTCGTGCCCAGACCTCTGACTGTAGCACCCGGGCCTATCCAGCACTGGAGCCGTTCCCGCCACCTCTCTTAGAAAGGTTCCTCAAACATCTCTTCCTCACTGTAGGTCCCCCAACTTGCCTGTGTCCGGACAACACTGTCACACTGTAGTTTTGCTGAGAACACTTGTTTCTTTTTTCACTGAACCACACACACACACCCTTCTGTTGTACTTGTACCTGTGTCCTCCTGACACGTCTCCACTCTTCACTGTCCCTGAACAACTACTGAACTAAGATGGCCGAAACTAACCTCCCAGAGATCCCTCGGTTCACCCTTGTCACTGAGCCCGGCCCATCCTAAGTTAACCCTATATGTGCCCCCAACTACCATAAGGGTAAGATAATACAAGTATAAACTCTACTGCCATATAACGGCCATGTCTGAACATAGCACATTTTCAGATAAATAAAACATACATAGAATTACTAAAACAGTACAGTTCTACAGGGGAGTGGAGCAGACATTCTCCACACACCACTCACATGTGTGCTCCTGCTCACCCGCAGAGATGGACATGCGGCGCGTCTTCACAGACCGCAGCATGTTAATTCCTCTTGTGGAGTCGCTAGTCTCCGCAGGAGAAATTATATCACAGTAATGTATAGGCTGCGGTCAATCCGCATGTGTTCATTGGACGCAGCATCAAGACACAGCACCCCCTTCCTCCTGAGCCCCAGTGTATCTAAACCATAATTAGCATCCACATGTTTGGCAGGGTATAATTTCCAAAATGGGGTCACTTGAGGGCGGATTCTGCTCTTCTAGCACTTGGGGGCACTGTATATGGAGTCCGCAAACTATTCTAGGAAAATCTGTACTTCAGGATGCAAAAAGCGCTCCGTCCCTCCCGAGTCTCGCCGTATGGCTAAGTAGCACTGTACAGCCTAATGTGGGGTATTGCCAAGTTAAGATGAAATTTTGTGACAAATTTTGGTGCAATTTTTACCCATTTTCCAGTGTGAAAATGTAAAATCTGGGGCCAAAACAAACTTTTTGTGGTAAAAATGTAATTATTTTTTCTTCACTGCCCAATGGTATAAATAGGGTCACTTATGGGGGGATTCTGCTGTTCTGGCACCACAGGGGCTCTTCCAGTGGCTCATGGCACCCGCAAACCATCTTCTCCTGTTATCATGTGTAAATAAAAAATTTGAAGCTAAAAGAACATTTTTTGTGGGGAATATGTCATTTTTTATTTTCACGGCTCTACATTATAAACTTCTGTGAAGCACCTGGAGGTTCAAGGTGCTCACCACACATCTAGATACATTTCTTGAGAAAGCTAATGACTTGAAATAGCAAAATGTGCGTTGGGGACTGTATTCTTTCTCTGGTAGCAGACTTGGTTGACTTCAGCAATGGGTAAGGTGTCTGGTTCCCTAAACTTTACTATAATTATGTGATGTATACTTTGCGGACCATTGTGTCATTTTACCCTGGAACCTCACCTATGCTCAGCAGCACGTGATCTTATACTTGGATATATTGAACTCACCAGTGTTTGTTATCTGTCAATCTTTTTTGCACAAACTCCTTTCTATTTATTAATAAAAAAAAATTATACTGAATAAAATGTATATCTTAACCTTAAAATTCCAAATAGTTCTCCTTTCTAGATAAGATGTTGTTTTGGAGTGGTTTATACCATTCATGTGGATTTATCTTTTGACCACAATTTGTGACAGTATACACATTCATCATGCATTTTGGTATATAAAGTTTATATCTAATATTCCTTGAAGGGTCTAGTTTCCAAAATGGGGTCACTTGTGGGGAGTTTCCACTGTTTAGGCACATTCAAATGTGATGTGGTCCCCAAAAATATGGTTTTGTAAATTTTTTTGGAAAAATGAGAAATTGCTGATAAATTTTAACCCTTATAACTTCCTACAAAAAAAAAAATATGTTTCAAAAATTGTGCTGATGTAAAGTAGACATGTGTGAAATGTTATTTATTATCTATTTTGTGTGATATATCTCTCTGATTTAAGGGCATAAGAATTAAAAACTGTGAAATTTTTGATAACTTCCGATATTTTTACAAATAAACACAAGTGATATAGAAGAAATTTTAACACTAACATGAAGCACAATATGTCACGAAAAAACAGTCTCAGAATCAGTGAGATCCGTTGAAGCGTTCCAGAGTAATTACCTCATAAAGTGACAGTGATGAGATTTAAAAAATGAGGCTCGGTCATTAACCTTCAAAGTGGCTCGGTCCTTAACCCCTTAAGCCCCGCGGGTGGTTTGCACGTTAATGCAGGGCCAATTTTTACAATTCTGACCACTGTCACTTTATGAGGTAATTACTCTGGAACGCTTCAACGGATCCCCCTGATTCTGAGATTGTTTTTTCGTGACATATTGTACTTCATGATTGTGGAAAAATTTCTTCGATATCACCTGCGTTTATTTGTGAAAAAAACGGAAATTTGGCGAAAATTTTGAAAATTTTGCAATTTTCAAAATTTGAATTTTTAAGCCCTGAAATCAGAGCGATATGTCACACAAAAGAGTTAATAAATAACATTTCCCACATGTCTACTTTACATCAGCACAATTTTGGAACCAAAATTTTTTTTTGTTAGGGAGCTATAAGGGTTAAAAGTTGACCAGCGATTTCTCATTTTTCCAACAAAATTTACAAAACCATTTTTTTAGGGACCACATCACATTTGAAGTCACTTTGAGAGGTCTTTATGACAGAAAATACCCAAAAGTGACACCATTCTAAAAACTGCACCCCTCAAGGTGCTCAAAACCACATTCAAGAACTTTATTAACCCTTCAGGTGCTTCATAGGAATTTTTTGAATGTGGAAGAAAAAAATGAACATTTAACTTTTTTCACAAAAATGTTACTTTAGACCCAATTTTTTTTATTTTCACAGGGGTAACAAGAAAAAATGGACCGCAAAATTTGTTGTGCAATTTCCCCTGGGCACGCAGATACCCAATATTTGGGGAAAAAACACTGTTTGGGCGCACTGTAGGGCTCGGAAGGGAAGGAGCGCCATTTGACTTTTTGATTGTAAAATTTCCTTGAATAATTAGCGGACACCATGTTGCGTTTAGAGAGCCCCTGTGTGCCCAAACATTGGAGCTCCCCCACAAGTGACCCCATTTTGGAAACTAGACCCCACAAGGCACCTATCTAGATGCATAGTGAGCAGTTGCAACCCCCAGGTGCTTCACAAATTGATTCGTAAAAATGAAAAAGTGAAAAAAAAAACACTTTTTCATTTTTACGAATCAATTTGTGAAGCACCTGGGGGTTCCAACTGCTCACTATGCATCTAGATAGGTGCCTTCGGGGGTCTAGTTTCCAAAATGGGGTCACTTGTGGGGGAGCTCCAATGTTTGGGCACACAGGGACTCTCTAAATGCAACATGGTATCCGCTAACAAATTGAATGGAAAATCGGCTCAAATTGTTAGCGGACACCACATTGCGGTTGGAGAGCCCCTCTGTGCCCAAACTTTGGAGCTCCCCCACAAGTGACCCCATTTTGGAAACTAGACCCCCCAAGGCACCTTTCTAGATGCATAGTGAGCACTTGGAACCCCCAGGTGCTTCACAAATTGATTCGTAATAATGAAAAAGTGAAAAAAAAACCACTTTTTCATTTTTACGAATCAATTTGTGAAGCACCTAGGGGTTCCAACTGCTCACTATGCATCTAGATAGGTGCCTTGGGGGGTCTAGTTTCCAAAATGGGGTCACTTGTGGGGGAGCTCCAATGTTTGGGCACACAGGGACTCTCTAAATGCAACATGGTATCCGCTAACAAATTGAATGGAAAATCGGCTCAAATTGTTAGCGGACACCACATTGCGTTTGGAGAGCCCCTCTGTACCCAAACTTTGGAGCTCCACACAAGTGACCCCATTTTGGAAACTAGACCCCCCAAGGCACCTTTCTAGATGCATAGTGAGCACTTGGAACCCCCAGGTGCTTCACAAATTGATTCGTAATAATGAAAAAGTGAAAAAAAAAACACTTTTTCATTATTACGAATCAATTTGTGAAGCACCTAGGGGTTCCAAGTGCTCACTATGCATCTAGATAGGTGCCTTGGGGGGTCTAGTTTCCAAAATGGGGTCACTTGTGGGGGAGCTCCAATGTTTGGGCACACAGGGACTCTCTAAATGCAACATGGTATCCGCTAACAAATTGAATGGAAAATCGGCTCAAATTGTTAGCGGACACCACATTGCGTTTGGAGAGCCCCTCTGTGCCCAAACTTTGGAGCTCCCCCACAAGTGACCCCATTTTGGAAACTAGACCCCCCAAGGCACCTTTCTAGATGCATAGTGAGCACTTGGAACCCCCAGGTGCTTCACAAATTGATTCGTAATAATGAAAAAGTGAAAAAAAAACCACTTTTTCATTTTTACGAATCAATTTGTGAAGCACCTAGGGGTTCCAACTGCTCACTATGCATCTAGATAGGTGCCTTGGGGGGTCTAGTTTCCAAAATGGGGTCACTTGTGGGGGAGCTCCAATGTTTGGGCACACAGGGACTCTCTAAATGCAACATGGTATCCGCTAACAAATTGAATGGAAAATCGGCTCAAATTGTTAGCGGACACCACATTGCGTTTGGAGAGCCCCTCTGTGCCCAAACTTTGGAGCTCCCCCACAAGTGACCCCATTTTGGAAACTAGACCCCCCAAGGCACCTTTTTAGATGCATAGTGAGCACTTGGAACCCCCAGGTGCTTCACAAATTGATTCGTAATAATGAAAAAGTGAAAAAAAAAACACTTTTTCATTTTTACGAATCAATTTGTGAAGCACCTAGGGGTTCCAAGTGCTCACTATGCATCTAGATAGGTGCCTTGGGGGGTCTAGTTTCCAAAATGGGGTCACTTGTGGGGGAGCTCCAATGTTTGGGCACACAGGGACTCTCTAAATGCAACATGATATCCGCTAACAATTTGAGCCGACAATTTGTTAGCGGATATCATGTTGCATTTGGAGAGTCCCTGTGTGCCCAAACATTGGAGCTCCCCCACAAGTGACCCCATTTTGGAAACTAGACCCCCCAAGGCACCTATCTAGATTCATAGTGAGCACTTGGAACCCCAGGTGCTTCACAAATTGATTCATAAAAATGAAAAAGTGTTTTTTTTTTTCACTTTTTCATTATTACGAATCAATTTGTGAAGCACCTGGGGGTTCCAAGTGCTCACTATGCATCTAGAAAGGTGCCTTGGGGGGTCTAGTTTCCAAAATGGGGTCACTTGTGGGGGAGCTCCAAAGTTTGGGCACAGAGGGGCTCTCCAAACGCAATGTGGTGTCCGCTAACAATTTGAGCCGATTTTCCATTTAATTTGTTAGCGGATATCATGTTGCATTTAGAGAGTCCCTGCGTGCCCAAACATTGGAGCTCCCCCACAAGTGACCCCATTTTGGAAACTAGACCCCCCAAGGCACCTATCTAGATTCATAGTGAGCACTTGGAACCCCAGGTGCTTCACAAATTGATTCATAAAAATGAAAAAGTGTTTTTTTTTTCACTTTTTCATTTTTACGAATCAATTTGTGAAGCACCTGGGGATTCCAAGTGCTCACTATGCATCTAGATAGGTGCCTTGGGGGGTCTAGTTTCCAAAATGGGGTCACTTGTGGGGGAGCTCCAATGTTTGGGCACACAGGGGCTCTCCAAACGCAACATGGCGTCCGCTAACAATTTGAGCCGATTTTCCATTCAATTTGTTAGCGGACACCATGTCGCGTTTGGAGAGCCCGTGATGTGCCTAAACAGTGGAGCTCCCCCACAAGTGTCCCCATTTTGGAAACTATACCCCTCAAGGATTTTATTAAGGTGTATAGTGAACATTTTGAACCCAGAGGTACGGCACAGAATTTGTTTACATTAGGTCATCATATTGAATAAGTTGTCATTATTCTTGAGCGCAAGTGCTCGCTACTTGAGTTTGCATCGGGTACTCAGGTATGCACCATGTACAGCGTGTGCTCGAGTGACATGCTCGAGTCCCTGCTCCGCATGTTTCACGGTTATTAGACACCCAAAAAAAAAACATGCGGGGATCGCTCGTGCATGGCAGGCAATCCCCGTAAAGTTTTTTGGCCGCGAAGCATATGGGGCAGAGACTCGAGCATGTCACTCAAATACCCACGATATTCAATGCATACCAGAGCACCCGATGCAAACTCAAGTAGCGAGCACTTGCTCTCAACACTAGTCGCCATATCGTCATCTTTTTTTCTTACTTTTGAAAAAAATCCCAACCCCAGCCCTAACCCTAGCACAACCCTAGCCCCAGCACAACCCTAGCCCCAGCACAACCCTAGCCCCAAACCCAGCCCTAACTCTAGCCCAATCCTAACCCAAGAGTTTATTTTTGACGCCGTTCCTTGTGCGGTATAAGTGATTAGACGACTTTATTCTTCGGGTCGGTGTGATTACAGCAATGCCAGAATCATATGGGGTTTTTATGACTGACAGCTGTCACACACTAAAAGACGCATTTTTTGTAAAATCTAGTTTTTGCATCGCCATATTTTGAGAGCTATAATTTTTCCAGATTTTGGCAGACAGTCATGTGACGGCTCGTTTTTTGCGGGATGACTTGACGTTGTTATTGGTGCCATTTTCAGGCACGTGACATTTTTTGATCGCTTTCTATTCCGATTTTTGGGAGGCAGAATAAACAAAAACCAACAATTCAGGAATTGTTTTTTTTTTTTTTTTTTTTTTATTCTGTTCCGCGTGTGGTAAAATTGATGAGGTAGCTTTATTCTTCGGGTCAGTACGTTTACAGCGGTACCACATTTGTATCATTTTTCTATGTTTTGGCGCTTATACACAATAAAAGCTATTTTATAGAAAAAAATATTTTTTAGTATCGCTTTATTTTGAGAGCTATAACTTTTTTATTTTTCGACTGATGGAGCTGTATGGCGGCTTGTTTTTTGCGGGACGAGATGACGTTTTCAGCGGTATCATTTTTATTTATATGCGTCTTTTTGATCGCGTGTTATTCCACTTTTTATTTGGCGGTATGGTGATAAAGCATTGTTTTTTGCTTCGTTTTTTTTTTTTACCGTGTTCACTGAAGGGGTTAACTAGTGGGACAGTTTTATAGGTCAGGTTTTTCCGGACGCGGCGATACCAAATATGTGTACTTTTATTGTTTTTTTTTTATTTTTTTTATAATAATATTTATTGATGGGTACATTATATTTTTATTTTTGGTGTATTATATTTTTTATTTTTTTATAATATTTTTGCACATTTTTTTTTTTTTTTTCCACTTTCACACAGTTTATACACTTTATTACTTTGTCCCACTCTGGGACTTTCACTTTTTTTTTTCTGATCGCCTGCATGGCACAGGAATGGAGCACCATCCCTATGCCATGAAGGCTGTCAGAAGTGCACAGTGTGAAGATTGCTTGGAGATGCACTGCGCATGTCCAAGCAATCTTCCTGCTCTCTGGTGACCCGGATGTTGTCATGACGACATCGGGTCGTCATGGCAACACCCGGGAAGCCTTTGCAGACTGCGCTGGAAGCCGGAAGAGGAGGTGAGTATCGCCGATCACCTCCCCTTGCCCCCGCAATGCTGCGATCGACTTCGATCGCAGCATCGCGGGGGTTAATGTGCTGGGAGCGGTGCAGGACCGCTCCCTGCACATAGTACCGGGTGTCAGCTGTGACAATCAGCTGACACCTGGCGGCGATCGCGCCCGCACAGCCTGTGTGCGCGCGCGATCGCGATGACGTACTAATACGGGTCTGGCTCTTAAGTCCCAGGGCACAGACGAGTATTAGTACGTCAGATGTTATTAAGGGGTTAAGGGGTTAAAGTTGTCCACTACTTAGGATAGGGCATCAATATTTGATCGACCGGGGTCCGACACCTGGCACCCCTGCCGATCAGCTGTTATTGGTGCCGGCGGCCGCCGGCCGGAAAGGCTTACCGTACTTGCGGTGCTTGGCCGTCTAGTTGTAGTGGCCACCGTGGGGTACTGCACATCCGCCTCCTATTCAATTCAATGGGAGGCGGATGCGTAGTACCCAGACCCGACCACTACAAGACGGCCAAGCTCTGCAAGTAAGTACTTCCGGCCAGCGGCCGCCGGCACCAGTAACAGCTGATCTGCGCCGGGGCTGTGGACTCTGACTCCCTCATACATGGCTCATGTTTAAGTGATAAATTTACTGTAGCACAGAGTAATCTCAGCTAAGAGTCTAGACCCTTAGATCAGGAATAGGACAGACATTTATAGGACATTTCATAACTTTCCCAAATTCTTCTGAAAAAATATTCCCCACAAACTGCATTGAATTACTGTACCCAATTTATTATATATTTTAGGAGTTGGAGTCGGTCCATTTTATACCGACTCCACAAAAATGGGCTCCGACTCCGAAGCCCTGAATTCTGTGGGGGTGCCGGGTGCCGGACGATCCTACGGATAGGGCTTCAATGGAACAACTTCTTATGATCTGCGGACTATATATTGTTTATAGGGAACATTTTGCTTCCACTATTGTTTATGGGAGACACTGACTTGTTATTATTAAGGGGCTCTTTATGGATGTTCTATCATTGTATACATACATACAAAGCAGCTAAGCCTCAGTCTTAATCATATGGGATATATTAATAATTGGCACAATGTGTACATATTAAAAAAAAACCTAATGCTTATGCATTTCGCCTAGAAAAACCCTAAATCATAGCTATGCTTAAGGGCTTCTTTACCTGAAACGCGTGAGCATTATGATTTTTTTAATATGTGCACATTTAATCAGAAATATTAAAGGCTGGGGCTTAGCTGCTTTCCTGGGTGCTGGAGAACACCCCCTATAGTGCTATCACTGTTAGTGGATACATCCAGGCTAGGTTCACTGCTGTACCCGGTGTCCGCACTGTAGCGCTCCAAAGCGGGGATTTGTGCAGATGATGATCAGTCCTGGCCATAACTCCCCATACTTTGTGTTTACTTGTCAGCTCCCAATAAAGCTGATTGAAATACCCTGACGTGTCCACAATGTCATTTGCTAATAAAGTTTGTTGGAGGAAATAACACGTAGTCCATACGCGTGCTCGCGAGACTTGATCAGCGGGTTTCGATGAGTAGGCGTGTCAAGCAGGAGGTGGGCGGGCCCTTCGCCGGGTAACGGCCGTCGGTCGGTCGGTTTTTCTACTCTCGTGAGCAGTAAGGGACCCGTTGACGGGTAGTTTGCCCGGCAAGAGGAGGGGAGGGCAGCCATGGCTGGGCAGCAGTTCCAGTATGACGACAGTGGTAACACGTTCCTGTACTTCCTGACCTCGTTCGTAGGGCTGATTGTCATCCCGTCCACATACTACCTGTGGCCCCGTGGCCAGAACTCAGGTGAGTGCTATGAGAAGTAATACCGGGGATGTCCTCACATCACTCTGCTGCTGGGACACGTCATTGGTGTGGATAGTGATGTCATCTGCTGGGCATAAAGCACCTCCATACTGTGATCGGTGTATGTACGCTCCTCTCCTCATACTGTGATCGGTGGATGTACGCTCCTCTCCTCATACTGTGATCGGTGTATGTACGCTCCTCTCCTCATACTGTGATCGGTGTATGTACGCTCCTCTCCTCATACTGTGATCGGTGTATGTACGCTCCTCTCCTCATACTGTGATCGGTGGATGTACGCTCCTCTCCTCATACTGTGATCGGTGTATGTACGCTCCTCTCCTCATACTGTGATCGGTGTATGTACGCTCCTCTCCTCATACTGTGATCGGTGGATGTACGCTCCTCTCCTCATACTGTGATCGGTGGATGTACGCTCCTCTCCTCATACTGTGATCGGTGGATGTACGCTCCTCTCCTCATACTGTGATCGGTGGATGTACGCTCCTCTCCTCATACTGTGATCGGTGGATGTACGCTCCTCTCCTCATACTGTGATCGGTGGATGTACGCTCCTCTCCTCATACTGTGATCGGTGGATGTACGCTCCTCTCCTCATACTGTGATCGGTGGATGTACGCTCCTCTCCTCATACTGTGATCGGTGGATGTACGCTCCTCTCCTCATACTGTGATCGGTGGATGTACGCTCCTCTCCTCATACTGTGAATGGTGGATGTACGCTCCTCTCCTCATACTGTGATCGGTGTATGTACGCTCCTCTCCTCATACTGTGATCGGTGTATGTACGCTCCTCTCCTCATACTGTGATCGGTGTATGTACGCTCCTCTCCTCATACTGTGATCGGTGTATGTACGCTCCTCTCCTCATACTGTGATCGGTGTATGTACGCTCCTCTCCTCCATACTGTGATCGGTGTATGTACGCTCCTCTCCTCCATACTGTGATCGGTGTATGTACGCTCCTCTCCTCCATACTGTGATCGGTGTATGTACGCTCCTCTCCTCCATACTGTGATCGGTGTATGTACGCTCCTCTCCTCCATACTGTGATCGGTGTATGTACGCTCCTCTCCTCCATACTGTGATCGGTGTATGTACGCTCCTCTCCTCCATACTGTGATCGGTGTATGTACGCTCCTCTCCCCCGGACTGTGATCGGTGTATGTACGCTCCTCTCCTCCATACTGTGATCGGTGTATGTACGCTCCTCTCCTCATACTGTGATCGGTGTATGTACGCTCCTCTCCTCATACTGTGATCGGTGTATGCACGCTCCTCTCCTCATACTGTGATCGGTGTATGTACGCTCCTCTCCTCATACTGTGATCGGTGTATGCACGCTCCTCTCCCCCGGACTGTGATCGGTGTATGCACGCTCCTCTCCCCCGAACTGTGATCGGTGTATGTACGCCCCTCTACCCCGGACTGTGATCGGTGTATGCACGCCCCTCTACCCCGGACTGTGATCGGTGTATGCACGCCCCTCTACCCCGGACTGTGATCGGTGTATGCACGCCCCTCTACCCCGGACTGTGATCGGTGTATGCACGCCCCTCTACCCCGGACTGTGATCGGTGTATGCACGCCCCTCTACCCCGGACTGTGATCGGTGTATGCACGCCCCTCTACCCCGGACTGTGACCGGTGTATGCACGCCCCTCTACCCCGGACTGTGACCGGTGTATGCACTCTCCTCTCCGCCGGACTGTGACCGGTGTATGCACGCTCCTCTCCGCCGGACTGTGACCGGTGTATGTACGCCCCTCTCCCCCGGACTGTGATCGGTGGATGCACGCCCCTCTCCCCCGGACTGTGACCGGTGGATGCACGCCCCTCTCCCCCGGACTGTGACCGGTGGATGCACGCCCCTCTCCCCCGGACTGTGACCGGTGGATGCACGCCCCTCTCCCCCGGACTGTGACCGGTGGATGCACGCCCCTCTCCCCCGGACTGTGACCGGTGGATGCACGCCCCTCTCCCCCGGACTGTGACCGGTGGATGCACGCCCCTCTCCCCCGGACTGTGACCGGTGGATGCACGCCCCTCTCCCCCGGACTGTGACCGGTGGATGCACGCCCCTCTCCCCCGGACTGTGACCGGTGGATGCACGCCCCTCTCCCCCGGACTGTGACCGGTGGATGCACGCCCCTCTCCCCCGGACTGTGACCGGTGGATGCACGCCCCTCTCCCCCGGACTGTGACCGGTGGATGCACGCCCCTCTCCCCCGGACTGTGACCGGTGGATGCACGCCCCTCTCCCCCGGACTGTGACCGGTGGATGCACGCCCCTCTCCCCCGGACTGTGACCGGTGGATGCACGCCCCTCTCCCCCGGACTGTGACCGGTGGATGCACGCCCCTCTCCCCCGGACTGCGATCATTGAAGGAAATAATTATTTGATCCCTTGCTGTTTTTGTTATTTTACCCACTGACAAAAACATGAACAGTTTATAATTTTAAGGGTAGGTTAATTTTAACATTTAGGCTGAGTTCACACGATGCGTTTTTCATGCGTTTCCGCGGCGTTTTTGCAGTTGCGTAAACGCCGCGGAAACGCATGAAAAACGCATGGTAGAAGGGCAGCAATGTTCCCCAATGGAAATCCGCATGTGCTGTGCCCATGATGCGGATTTTTCCGCAGCGTAAACGCTGCGGTCAAAAATCCGCAGCATGTCAATTAATTTTGCGGAAACGCTCTTTTGCCGCCATTGACTTGCATTAGACCGCATGGAATCCGCATCACTGTATATGTTGATGCGCTTTTCATGCGGTCTAATGTGCGGATGGTACCCGGGTGTGGAGGAGAGGACTCTCATCCAGACCCAGGTACCATTAAAAAAAAAATAAAATAAAAAATATATATATTCTCACCTTCTGACGGCCCGCGCTGCGTCCTGCCGGCTTCCCGCGCACTTCGCAGTTGAATGAAGGACCTTCGCTGACGTCAGAGTCATGTGACGGGTCACGTGACGCTGACGTCGGAAGGTCCTACAGTCTTCACTGCCGGCAGCCGGGACCGATGAAGCAGGACACCGGGGGCCATCAGATGGTAACGTATAGATTTATTTTTTATTTTTTGACATCACACACTATATAAATCCATGCCGGTTGCATGGATTTATATAGTGTGAAGTTGACAAGCACTTTCCAAGTGATGCTAAAATCGCTTGGGAAGCGCTTGTCAACCCGCATGCGTAAATGAAAGTGAAGACCGCTTCATTTCCGCATGTCCCTGGCAGGAAACCGCATGTACAATCCGCATGCGTTTTTTCCTGCCAGAGAGATGTAGAAACGCTCAGGAAAAAATCCTGAGCATTTCTGCATCGTGTGCACATACCCTGAGAGATAGAATATCCCCCAAAAAATCAAGAAAATCACATTGGATAAAATTTTTTGCACTTTGCAGTGAGAAATAAGTATTTGATCCCCTACAAACCATTATAAGTTCTGGCTCCTACAGACCAGTTAGACGCTCCTAATCAACTCGTTACCTGCATTAAAGACAGCTGTCTTACATAGTCACCTGTATAAAAGACTCCTGTCCACAGACTCAATTAATCAGCCAGACTCTAACCTCTACAACATGGGCAAGACCAAAGAGCTTTCTAAGGATGTCAGGGACAAGATCATAGACCTGCATAAAGCTGGAATGGGCTACAAAGCCATAAGTAAGGCGCTGGGTGAGAAGGAGACAACTGTTGGTGCAATACTAAGAAAATGGAAGAAATACAAAATGACTTTCAATCGACATCGATCTGGGGCACCATGCAATATCTCACTTCGTGGGGTATCCTTGATCATGAGGAAGGTGAGAGATCTGCCTAAAACTACACGGGGTGAACCTGTTAATGATCTCAAGGCAGCTGGGACCACAGTCCCCAAGAAAACTATTGGCAACACATTGCGCCTTAAAGGTTTAAAATCGTGCAGTGTCAGTGTGCGTCTGCTCCTCTCCCCCGGGCTGTGTGTCAGTGTGCGTCTGCTCCTCTCCCCCGGACTGTGTGTCAGTGTGCGTCTGCTCCTCTCCCCCGGACTGTGTGTCACTGTGCGTCTGCTCCTCTCCTCCGGACTGTGGGTCACTGTGCGTCTGCTCCTCTCCTCCGGACTGTGGGTCACTGTGCGTCTGCTCCTCTCCTCTGGACTGTGTGTCAGTGTGCGTCTGCTCCTCTCCCCCGGACTGTGTGTCAGTGTGCGTCTGCTCCTCTCCTCCGGACTGTGTGTCAGTGTGCGTCTGCTCCTCTCCTCCGGACTGTGGGTCACTGTGCGTCTGCTCCTCTCCTCTCCTCCGGACTGTGGGTCACTGTGCGTCTGCTCCTCTCCTCTCCTCTGGACTGTGGGTCACTGTGCGTCTGCTCCTCTCCTCCGGACTGTGGGTCACTGTGCGTCTGCTCCTCTCCTCTCCTCCGGACTGTGGGTCACTGTGCGTCTGCTCCTCTCCTCTCCTCCGGACTGTGGGTCACTGTGCGTCTGCTCCTCTCCTCTCCTCCGGACTGTGGGTCACTGTGCGTCTGCTCCTCTCCTCTCCTCCGGACTGTGGGTCACTGTGCGTCTGCTCCTCTCCTCTCCTCCGGACTGTGGGTCACTGTGCGTCTGCTCCTCTCCTCTCCTCCGGACTGTGGGTCACTGTGCGTCTGCTCCTCTCCTCCGGACTGTGGGTCACTGTGCGTCTGCTCCTCTCCTCTCCTCCGGACTGTGGGTCACTGTGCGTCTGCTCCTCTCCTCTCCTCCGGACTGTGGGTCACTGTGCGTCTGCTCCTCTCCTCTCCTCCGGACTGTGGGTCACTGTGCGTCTGCTCCTCTCCTCTCCTCCGGACTGTGGGTCACTGTGCGTCTGCTCCTCTCCTCTGGACTGTGGGTCACTGTGCGTCTGCTCCTCTCCTCTCCTCCGGACTGTGGGTCACTGTGCGTCTGCTCCTCTCCTCTCCTCCGGACTGTGGGTCACTGCGCGTCTGCTCCTCTCCTCTCCTCCGGACTGTGGGTCACTGTGCGTCTGCTCCTCTCCTCTCCTCCGGACTGTGGGTCACTGCGCGTCTGCTCCTCTCCTCTCCTCCGGACTGTGGGTCACTGCGCGTCTGCTCCTCTCCTCTCCTCCGGACTGTGGGTCACTGTGCGTCTGCTCCTCTCCTCTCCTCCGGACTGTGGGTCACTGTGCGTCTGCTCCTCTCCTCTCCTCCGGACTGTGGGTCACTGTGCGTCTGCTCCTCTCCTCTCCTCCGGACTGTGGGTCACTGTGCGTCTGCTCCTCTCCTCTCCTCCGGACTGTGGGTCACTGTGCGTCTGCTCCTCTCCTCTCCTCCGGACTGTGGGTCAATCACTATATGACTATATGCTCCTCAATCCGCATTGTCTGTGTACACAGATGTGTTGGGTTAGCCTCTTCATTCAGTAATGTCCAGAGTAGCCATACCCCACCGATCAGCTTTTACCTTCTCTGGCCGCAGCCTCATGTAGGTGCTGTATACGGAGTGAAACAGCCCAGCTCCATACACTGCTTAGTGGTTATTCTTTTCATTAGGAGCAGATCTGCAGTATCTGGCAGTGGCCACATTCCAGTGTATGGCGCTGTTCCTCTCTGAACACTGTTTACATCCAGCCGTTGTAGCCTGTGGATGAGGGATGGCTGTGTCTGGTACCATTAAAGCCGCCATGTAATCTCTGCCACAGGAGCTTTCTCCAGTGCTTATGGTAAATGGAGGCAAACACCGTGAATAGGACATTACCCACTTACTTGTTCTCTGCTTATCATGTCGGTTACCCTATGCAGCCCAGTCGTGACAACAGCATTTGGTGGTCTTGCTTGAATGCTTGTCCATTCATCTTTCCACCTGACCCCTAATGCTCTTTGGTGCACAAACACTGCTGTCATGTTCTCTCTCCTGCTGATATCTAGGCCCATGCATGCTCCATTGGGCAGTCACACCGCGATCAGCAGGACCAGGAGTTCTTACTCCGTATTTTGCACCACATCATGTTATATGGTACACAGGTGTAATGTGTGTGTGCGTTGGTGGAGCCCTTATACAGCAAACTGCATAGTCCTGTAAAACGTCCAGCAGGGGAAACCACAGAGGCTGTGACCGCTCCTGATACAAGTTACATAGTTTATAAGGCTGAAAAAAGACAAGCGTCCATCCAGTTCAGCCTATTTCTTGTGCACTGCAGCTATTCCGCAGCGTTGATCCAGGGGAAGGCAAAAAAAAACCATGCGGTATAGGCCAATTTACATCATTGAGGAAAAATTCACTTCCCGACTCCAATCTGGCAGTCAGATTAAATCCCTGGATTAATTAACTAAGCATAAGATGTAATTTTATTGTTCTCAAGAAAGGCGTCCAGGCCTCTCTTGAACTCATTAAGTGAGTTGGACATCACCACTTCCTCTCCCAGAGAGTTCCAGAGTCTCACGGCTCTGACCGTAAAGAATCCCCTTCTATGCTGGTGCAGGAACCTCCTTTCCTCCAGACCCATAGTGTGCCCCCTCGTCTTTGTCACCATCCTTGGTATAAACAGGTCATGGGAGAGATCTCTGTACTGCCCCCTGATGTATTTATACATGTTTAAGAGGTCTCCCCTAAGCCTTCTCTTTTCCAATGTAAATAGGCCTAATTTTGACAACCTCTCTGGGTATTCTAGTCCCCCCCATTCCCTTTATTACCTTAGTCGCCCTCCTTTGTACCCTCTCTAGCTCCAATATGTCTTTCCTGAGCACCGGAACCCAGAACTGTGCACAATATTCTAAGTGCGGCCTTACCAGCGCTTTATACAGAGGAAGAACAATGTTCTCATCATATGCCCCTATTCCTCTTCTGATGCATGCCATGACTCTATTTGCCTTCGCAGCTGCTGCCTGACACTGGGCACTCCAATTTAATTTGCTATTAACCAAGACGCCCAGGTCCTTCTCCATGTCAGATTTCCCCAACGGTTTCCCATTTAATATGTATGGGTCACTGCTGTTTTTCTTTCCCATGTGCATGACCTTACATTTATCGGCATTGAACCCCATTTGCCATTTTTTGGCCCAACTCCCCAATTTATCTAAATCGTCCTGTAGCTGTGCCCTATCCTCATCTGTATTAACTACTTTACAAAGTTTAGTATCATCTGCAAATATTGCTATTTTACTATGCAACCCTTCCACTAGATCATTAATAAATATACTAAATAATATAGGGCCCAAGACAGACCCTTGAGGCCCCCTGCTAGTAACCCTGACACCCCCTGAGCTTACTCCATTGATAACCACCCTCTGCTTTCTATCACTCAGCCAGCTATTTACCCACTTGCACACATTATCCCCCAGACCAAGCATTCTCATTTTATATACCAACCTTTGGAGAAGTCAAGGTATACAACATCCACTGACTCTTCCCGGTCCAGCTGTGAGCTCACCTCCTCGTAGAAGGCAATCAGGTTTGTTTGGCAGGAGCGATCCCTCATGAATCCATGTTGATATGGAGTTAGACAGTTATTATCATTAAGATATTCTACAATAGCATCTCTGAGAAATCCTTCAAACAATTTACCCACAACAGACGTTAAGCTGACTGGTCTATAGTTCCCAGGGTCACTTTTAGACCCCTTTTTGAATATTGGTACCACATTTGCTTGGCGCCAGTCTAGTGGGACAGTCCCTGTCCATAAAGAGTGCTTGAATATAAGATACAGCGGCCTGTCTATCACATTACTTAATTCTTTTAGTACCCGGGGGTGTATGCCATCTGGGCCTGGTGACTTGTCTATTTTGATATTATTTAGGCGTTTCTGAACTTCCTCCTGGGTTAGGTGGGTGATATTTAGCGGATGGTTTACTTTATCACTCTGCATTTCCTCCGATAAATGATTTCTTTTGTGAAAACAGTGGAGAAGAAGCTATTGAGTAGGTTTGCTTTACCCTCATCGCCCTCTATGATTTTACCCAGGTTATTTTTCAATGGGCCAACTCCATCAGTTTTAATCCTTTTACTGTTTATATAGTTAAAGAACAGTTTGGGATTCGTTTTACTTTCCTTGGCAATTAGTCTCTCTGTCTCCTCTTTTGCTATTCTTATTTGTTTCTTAGTTCAGGCCTATTCTGTAGCAGGGGCTGTGTCACATTGGAGCAAGAACAGTCTGCCCACCATTCTGACAAAGGAATATTATTGGCTACAAAACTGGTTCATTAGGATCAGTCTCAATAAATTGGGTAGTGCACAGATTGTGGCCAAGGGCAGGGTACTAATGGCTGCCAAATCCCCCTACAGGTCATGCCATATGCTGGAATAGATGAACTCATGATGTCTTTCATGCAATCTTGTGCACTCATATTTATTTATTTTACTCGCTTATATAGATCCATTAATTCCACAGTGCTTTACAGACATCCGGTTCCTCCGGATTCTCCGGTTTCCTCCCACACTCCAAAGACATACTGATAGGGAATGTAGATTGTGACTCCAATGGGGACAGTGATGATGATGTCTGTAAATTGTCTGAATTGTAAAGTGCTGCAGAACATGTTGGCACTATATAAATAAAACTATTATTATTATATTACTAGCAGCCCGAGTTCCGAAACAAATAAGTTTCGGAAGCTAGAAAAGTGTGCTTCCCATAATAAAAACTAACTCAAATTACCCATGTCTATTTACTTTCAGTCTTTTTACACAATAAACAACAAAGTTGTCATCTTTACTACATAAAGAGCTTAATGTTGAGGTGAGTCCGAGAAAAACATCAGCTGACGTACAGAAAAAAACATTAACAAAACAACGTCCGCTGATGTTTTCCTCGGACTCGCCTCAACATTAAGCTCATTATGTAGTAAGATTTAAGAGTATATGGTACCGATGTATGTGCGTGTACACATTGTGTATATACCAACCGCCCTGTGTAATATATCTATATCTATCTACAGTACAGACCAAAAGTTTGGACACCTTCTCATTTAAAGATTTTTCTGAATTTTCATGACTTTGAAAATTGTACATTCACACTGAAGGCATCAAAGGTGGCTACTTTGAAGAACCTAGAATATAAGACATATTTTCAGTTATTTCACACTTTTTTGTTAAGTATATAATTCCACATGTGTTAATTCATAGTTTTGATGCCTTCAGTGTGAATGTACAATTTTCATAGTCATGAAAATACAGAAAAAATCTTTAAATGAGAAGGTGTCCAAACTTTTGCTGCTCACAGTGATACGTGCTACTTGCTACACCTGTTGGCTCTTGTGGGTAATATCTCGGACTCACCTCAACATTAAGCTCTTTATGTAGTAAGATATGCTGCAGATTTGAAAAATGCCATTCACTTTGCTGATACTGTAAAACACTACGTTTTTTTTCTGCCTGAAAAACACCCCTTGTGAACACACCCTTATCATTCTAACTTGCGTATGATCCAAGTAAGCTGACTTTTTTGGTGCTGATTCTTATGTTGCCAAGACGTAAATAAGTTTGCCAACTTCTTGGAGACCTATTCTATTGTCTTTGCAAGTAACTTTCCGATACAAATGTCGGGTGAGGTGCGGGTGTATTTCGGATTCGCTTAGCCCACTGTTCTTGCTCCAGCGTGAAGTTTTGTTCTATGTACTCATTAGGTATAATTGTAGCAGCTACTAAAATTCCAGCTATGAAAGTGAACTTCTCATGGTCCTGTGATGACATTAATTCTGGTGTAAAGCTCATGGCCTGTGACTCCAGAGCCTTTGCTTCTGTTGCACATTCGGGTGTGAAGCAGAAAGCGGTCAATCTTTTGGCGTGCTCTCCATTGTAAAGAGTAGGAGCCGCTCTATACACATACATTACGTTCATACAGTTATGGGAACTATACTCTGCTTCTGCCCTGGGACTGTAATGGATTGCTGCGCTATGTCATCTAAAACTATAGTCAGCGGGAAGTAACCTACAACATGGCTTGTAAAGCTTTGCATCCTATTGCTTCAATTCAACTAATGTGAAGCAAATTTGCTATTCTAGTTAAATATGTGTGTCAGAATTCCAAAATATTAGTTAGGAGTCCGACCCTTGACATAAGGGCATGGAAATCCAGATCTGCAGAGCCTCGTCTTAAGGCCCCGTCACACTAAGCGATGCAGCAGCGATCCCGACAACGATACGACCTGTCAGGGATCGTTGCTGCATCGCTAATACATCGCTGGTGAGCTGTCAAACAGGCAGGCTCACCAGCGATCAGGGGAGCAGCGATATCGTGGAAAGAATCGTTCCACGATGTCCTGCTCCCGTTACCAGCCTGCTGCTTAAGCAGGAGCAGGCTGGTAACTATGGTAAACATCGGGTTACTAAGTGCGCGTGTGCCCCTAGTAACCCGCTGTTTACCATGGATACCACTCTGCTACGGTGCGCGGGAGCCTCCGCGCACCGTAGCAGAGTGGTATCCATGGTAAACAGCGGGTTACTAAGTGCGCGCGTGCCCCTAGTAACCCGATGTTTCCCTTGGTTACCAGCCAGATCGTTGGTCCCGCTGGTCACACACAGCGATGTGTGCTGGCCAGCGGGAGGCCAACGACCAAAAAATGGTCCAGGACACTTTGCAGCGATCAGCGACCTCACAGCAGGGGCCTGATCGTTGCAAAGTGTCACACATAGCGACATCGCTGGTGAGTCACCAAAACCGTGACTCAGCAGCGATCTCGCTAGCGATATCGCTATGTGAGACGGGGGCTTTAAATGTAGTAGAGGGGCTCATTCATTGTTTAGGGGACTACTGAAGATTGACAGGGAACTACTTAATAATCTTACTACATAAAGAGCTTAATGTTGAGGTGAGTCCGCGAAAACAGGATTTTAACAGGATCAGCTGAAGGTGAGAAAGTAAATAGACATGGGTAATTTGAGTTAATTTTTATTATGTAGAGCACACTTTTCTAGCTTCTGAAACTTATTTGTTTTGGAACTCGAGCTGCTAGTCTTACTACATAAAGAGCTTAATGTTGAGGTGAGTCCAAGAAAAACATCAGCTGACGTTGGAGCGATGACTATGTTGTTGTAGATGACGATGAAAGGGAACATTTTCCTATTGAATTTTTAAATAGCTTAACCCCATCAGGCCAAGTCATTGCCTTAGACTTAAGGTGGGCAGCATTATTATGTTGAGAAATTTGAATACAAAACGAGGACTCTGCAATTGTACATGATTAGTTGTAACATCATTGAATAGAAATGTTCTTGAGACAGAGATTTTAACAGGATCAGCTGAAGGTGATAAGGCATACAGAGAAATTTCCACGCAATCTGCCCTCAGTAATTCACCTTTTGAATTGGCGAACGTCTCTGTAATCTTCTAAAATGTATTTTTGTTTTCCGTAATGCCATTTGCTAATTTATGAACGATGACCACTTTGTTTTTCGTGTAAAAAGGCTGAAAGTAAATAGACAATTTGAGTTAGTTTTTATTATGTAGAGCACACTTTTCTAGCTTCCGAAACTTATTTGTATCTGAATTCGGGCTGCTAGTTTGTGAATAAACCTTTAAAGGAAACCTGCCCACTGCTGTCAGGGACTTGCCTGCCCCACTAGCCTCCCATGTGGGTCGGTCCTTGGCATCTTTTAAAGTACATCTTTCTCTGAAACATTACAGTGTCTCAGAGTCAAACATACATGGCTATAATCATGCAGGATCTGTGGATCAGGCACCATGTATCAGCAGTCAGGTTCTCTTTAAAGCACCAGTCCAGCAGTTTTTGTTTCTTTTGCAACGCTGGAGTGATGCATCTAATAAAAGGCCCCTGTATTTAGTCTTGTACGTACCCATCACCGTCTTCACCTCTCCTATCGGTCTCCAGCAGGTTATAACCTGCCCTATTGCTCCAGTGTTTGCTGGGCGAGCCGGAGGTCACTTTTCAATGCAAGTGTAATGAGAGCCATGTTCTGGCTCTCGTCAACTTCATTGGGAGCTTGTGACCGCTCCATTCTGACTTCGGGTAGTCAGAAGTATCAGTCACAATGGCACCGCGGGACCGGAGCGGCGCAGATAGAAAGTAAAAGACGGTAGCGGATCAGTATAACACCCGGGGGAGGGACCTTAAAAGCACCAGTCTAGCGCTAAACAAAATGCTGGAGTGCTGCTTTAAGACTCCTGGGCTGTTTTAAACCCTTTCAGCAAGAACTGAGACAAATGTAAGAAAGTACACCAACAGGATCCGACTACATAGGTTTGTTTTTTCAATAAAGAAATTGTCTCAAAAAAGTTGACATTATATTTTAGATTCATTTGAGCTATACAAAAGTTTAAAACCTGTTTCAAATAAGCCATCACTGTGTAATAATGGGGTCCATCCCACAGTGTTCCTGCAATAACTAGAAAGTGTTATCCTGATGAACCATCTGTGGGTTGGAAATATTTCCACTAGGCAGTTTATAATGAGTAGACTTTTTGTTTAAAATGTTTGTCCTTTTTTTTCCCTTTTAGAACACTCTCGACTAAAAAACATCCGTCATGTATATAGAAGCTGTCTGTGGTATCAGCTAAAGGCTATAAGGCCACAGCAGAATGTAATTCCGACTGCCAAGTAAGTAAAAGTGCTTATGTGTTTTCATCAAGTAACTGACTACTATGTACTTGTATACCTTTGTGACAATGAATGGGTTTCATATATACAGTGGTGTGCAAGTGTTTGCCCCCTTCCTGATTTCTTATTCTTTTGCATGTTTGTCACACTTAAATGTTTCAAATCCCAAAACAAATTTACAAAATATTAGACAAAGATAACACAAGTAAATACAAAATGCGGTTTTTAAATGAAGGTCTTTATTATTAAGGGAAAAAGAAATCCAAACCTACAGGGCCCTGTGTGAAAAAGTGATTGTTCCCTAAACCTAGTAGCTGGTTGAGCCATCCTTAGCAGCAACAACTGCAATCAAGCGTTTGCAATAACTGGCAATGAGTCTTTTACAACGCTGTGGAGAAATTTTGGCCCACTCATCTTTGCAAAATTGTTGTAATTCAGTCACATTGAAGAGTTTCCAAGCATGAGCCGCCTTTTTTTAAGGTCATGCCACAGCATCGCAATCTGATGATTAAGGTCAGGACTTTGACTAGGCCATTCTAAAGTCTTAATTTTGTTTTTCTTAAGCCATTCATAGGTGGACTTGCTGGTTTGTTTTGGATCATTGTCCTGCTGCATAACCCAAGTTAGCTTCAGCTTGAGGTCATGAACAGCTGGCCTTACATTCTCCTTCAGGATTTTTTGGTAGATAGCAGAATTCATGGTTCCATTTACCACAACAAGTCTTCCAGGTCTTGAATCAGCAAAACAGCCACAGACCATCACACTACCACCACCATCTTTTACTGTTGGTATGATTTTCCTTTTCTGAAATGCTGCGTAACTTCTACGCCAGATGTAATGGAACATACACCTTCCAAAAAGTTGAACTTTTGTCTCGTCAGTCCAGAGTGTTCTCCCAAAAGTCTTGGCGATCATCAAGATGTTTTCTGGTAAAACTGACACAAATCTTTTATGTTCTTTTTGTTCAGCAGTGGTTTTCGTCTTGGAATTCTGCCATTCATGCCATTTTTGCCCAGTCTCTTCCTTAGGCCACTGCCCCACTATCAGTATTTGGTCAGGAGTGGGAGCCAAAACCAGGACTGGGTGATAAATGCAGAATTGGTGACTTGTTTCTGTTATACCTTTTCTCTGATTGTTCCTCACCTGGTTTTGGCTTCCACTCCTGAGAAAAAATACTGACCAAATACTGATAGTGGGGCCGTGGCCTTATGGTGGAGTCATGAATACTGACCTTAACTGAGGCAAGTGAGGCCTGCGGTTCTTTGGATATTGTTTTGGGGTCTTTTGTGACCTCTTGGATGAGTCATCGCTGTGCTCTTGGGGTAGTTTTGGTTGGTCGGTCGGCCACTCCTGGGAAGATTCAATACTGTTCCATGTTTTCGCCATTTGTGAATAATGGATCTCGTTGTTTGCTGGAGTCCCAAAACTTTAGAAATAGCTTTATAACCTTTTCCATATAGATCTCAATTGCTTTGTTTCTCATTTGTTCCTGAATTTCTTTGGATCACAGCATGATGTCAGGCAGGTCCTATTTAAGTGATTTCTTGATTGAGAACAGGTGTGGCAGTAATCAGGCCTCTGTGTGGCCAGGAGAATTGAACTCCTCTTCCCAAAGTTGTGATAAACCACAGTTAATTTATGTTTTTAAGGGGGAGGAGGGAGTCACTTTTTCACACAGGGCCCTGTAGGTTTGGATTTCTTTTTCCCTTAATAATAAAGACCTTCATTTAAAATCTGCATTTTGTGTTTACTTGTGTTTATTTTGTGTCTAATATTTAAATTTGTTTTGTGATCTGAAACATTTAAATGTGACAAACATGCAAAAGAATAAGAAATCAGGAAGGGGGAAACACTTTTTCACACTACTGTAAAGGAATACTGAGGCCTCATCTTTATCAAGATTAAAGAGGTATTCCCAAAATATTAAGTTATCGCTTACTATAGGAAGCTTACTGATCGATGGGGATCTGACTACTTGGACACCCACGTGATTCCAAGAATCAAGACCAGGAACCCGGTTCTACAAAACCCCTGTCTTGAATGGAGTGGGGGTGTGCAGACTGGAGCTGTGCTCCATCCATTGTCTGTGTGACAGCCTGGTAAAGCTGGGCGTACAGTACAGACCAAAAGTTTGGACGCACCTTCTCATTTAAAGATTTTTGTGTATTTTCATGACTATGAAAATTGTACATTCACACTGAAGGCATCAAAACTATGAATTAACACATGTGGAATTATATACTTAACAAAAAAGTGTGAAACAACTGAAAATATGTCTTATATTCTAGGTTCTTCAAAGTAGCCACCTTTTGCTTTGATGACTGCTTTGCACACTCTTGGCATTCTCTTGATGAGCTTCAAGTAGTAGTCACCGGAAATGGTTTTCACTTCACAAATAATGGGGTTGGGACCATCAGTTGTGTTGTGCAGAAGTCTGGTGGATACACAGCTGATAGTCCTACTGAATAGACTGTTAGCTGCTTTTTTCTTGCCATAATACAAATTCTAAGTAAAGAAAAACGAGTGGCCATCATTACTTTAAGAAATGAAGGTCAGTCAGTCTGAAAAATTGGGAAAACTTTGAAAGTGTCCCCAAGTGCAGTTGCAAAAACCATCAAGCTCTACAAAGAAACTGGCTCACATGAGGACCGCCCCAGGAAAAGAAGACCAAGAGTCACCTCTGCTTCTGAGGATAAGTTTATCCGAGTCACCAGCCTCAGAAATCGCAGGTTAACAGCAGCTCAGATTAGAGACCAGGTCAATGCCACACAGAGTTCTAGCAGCAGACACATCTCTACAACAACTGCTAAGAGGAGACTTTGTGCAGCAGGCCTTCATGGTAAAATAGCTGCTAGGAAACCACTGCTAAGGACAGGCAACAAGCAGAAGAGACAAGTTTGGGCTAAAGAACACAAGGAATGGACATTAGACCAGTGGGAATCTGTGCTTTGGTCTGATGAGTCCAAATATGAGATCTTGGGTTCCAACCACCGTGTCTTTGTGCGACGCAGAAAAGGTGAACGGATGGACTCTACATGCCTGGTTCCCACCGTGGAGCATGGAGGAGGAGGTGTGATGGTGTGGGGGTGCTTTGCTGGTGACACTGTTGGGATTTATTCAAAATTGAAGGCATACTGAACCAGCATGGCTACCACAGCATCTTGCAGCGGCATGCTATTCCATCCGGTTTGCGTTTAGTTGGACCATCATTTATTTTTCAACAGGACAATGACCCCAAACACACCTCCAGGCTGTGTAAGGGCTATTTGACCAAGAAGGAGAGTGATGGGGTGCTACGCCAGATGACCTGGCCTCCACAGTCACCAGACCTGAACCCAATCGAGATGGTTTGGGGTGAGCTGGACCGCAGAGTGAAGGCAAAAGAGCTAACAAGTGCTAAGCGTCTCTGGGAACTCCTTCAAGATTGTTGGAAGACCATTTCCGGTGACTGCCTCTTGAAGCTCATCAAGAGAATGCCAAGAGTGTGCAAAGCAGTCATCAAAGCAAAAGGTGGCTACTTTGAAGAACCTAGAATAGAAGACATATTTTCAGTTGTTTCACACTTTTTTTGTTAAGTATATAATTCCACATTTGTTAATTCATAGTTTTGATGCCTTCAGTGTGAATGTACAATTTTCATAGTCATGAAAATACAGAAAAAATCTTTAAATGAGAAGGTGTGTCCAAACTTTTTGGTCTGTACTGTATACCTCCCCTCTATTCAAGATAGGACTCTGCAGAGTCAGGTTCCAGAGCCCCGATCTCAAGGTCACGTGAGGTCCTAGCGGTTAGACCCTCAGTGATCAGTAAGTCATCCCCTATCCTTGGGAATTAATATTGTGGGAATAAGCCTTTTAATAGTGATCTCAACGTCTTGACATGCCTGAATCCACTTTTAATGTACAAACATTCAAGCTTCAAGTAGCTTGTTCCTCTTCTTGTCAAAAAACTCTAAATAGATTTCACGAAGTCATTGTTGTGGTCTTAAAAGCCTCCGAAGACGAGAGTAAGCTTTAGTTATGTACAGTATATTGCGGAGTTGGGCGAACCAGTAGCCATAAATGAATGCCCTTGATTAACAGTGATTCAGTACTTACTAAGTGCTAGCTGAGTAATTGGTATCAGGGGACCGGATGTCTGCAAGCGTTTTACATAAGGACAGCACAAACATGCCCCTGACTTTTCACACCATAAAGCATGGGGTCATAGGTTCATATTTTTCTGTATTTTCCTTTTTCATTGTTTCTTATGAATGTAGTTGACAGACATTTTTATGCTTCTCAAAGGAGTTTTAGGAAGTGAAACCTTACTGGTATATTCTGAGGATAGGCCTTGAATGTCTGGTGTGTTAGGTTCTGAGAAATCAGCATAATAAAGGGGCCACAAAGCTCTTCTTTTGCTTAAACTATCTGATCAGCAGCATCCTGGGGGTGGATAATCACTGGTTAACTCATTCCCATCCACTTGTAAATTACCAATTGCCTGAAGCACGAGCCTGCTAGTTTTAAAGGGAATCTGTGAGCCGGTTTATAATATTTCATCTGAGAGCAGCATGAGGCAGGCAAAGAGAAGCTGAGTCTAACGATGTATCACTTAGATTACTGGGTGCAGCCGTTCTGACACAATCAGAGCTTTTAGATTTAGAATGAAGCAGAGCTGAGAAGGCTAACCCCACCCACACCAGGCTCTGTATGTACATAGTCCATAGACTGTGAGCTGCTGATCACAGGAGGGGGCATGGGCGGACCAGTCCCTGAGTGATAAATCCTTCAGTTAGTAAACTACAGCACACACTTTGACAAGTGACACATCCCTGAACTCCTGCCGTCTTCAGATTACATAGCAAAAACCTGCTGACAGATTCCCTTTAAGGCTAAGTGCCCACGATGGTGAAATGCTGCATATTTTTTACGCTTCTCCCTGGCAGGAAAAACGCATGCGGATTTTACGTGCGTTTTTCCAGCCAGGTAGAAGCGTTTGTCAAGCGTTTTTCACATGCATTTCTGCCTGCGGGTTATCAAGCTCTTTTCCATCACTTGGAAAAGTGCTTGACAACTTGTTCACACTATATAAATCCATGCAACCGGCATGGATTTATATAGTGTGACCAAGTAATAGTTAAAAAAAAGAATAAGAATGGTAAAAAATAAAAATAAAAAAGTTTATACTTACCTTCCGATGTCCTCCCGGTGTTCTCTCCGCTGCGTCTGGTGTCTTGCAATGCTCGCGCTGTTGTGAAGGACCTGCGGTGACGTCATGGAGTCATGTGACAGGTCACATGACTCAATGACGTCATGGCAGGTCCTTCACAACAGCGCGAGCATTGCAAGACACCGGACGGCGTGGACAAAACACCAGAGGACAACAGAAGGTAAGTATAATCTTTATTTTTTATTTTAAATTCTTTTTTTTTACAGTTTCTATGGTACTCAGGTCTGGATGAGTCTCCTCTTCTCCAGACCTGGGTACCATCCGCACATTGGACCGTGTGATATCCGCTTGTGCAGATGTAGTGATGCGGATGTCACGCGGTCCAATGCAAGTCAATGGCGGCGATTACGCTGCGTGTCCGCAAAATTAATGGACATGCTGCGGATTTTTGAGCGCAGCATAAATGCTGCGGAAAAATCCGCAGCATGGGCACTGACATTGCGGCTTGTCATTAGGGACCATGGGGGGCGGATTACCAAGCGTTTCCCAAGCGTTTATGCTGTGGAAATTCCGCAGCATAAACGCTTGGAAAACGCATAGTGGGCACACAGCCTTAATGCTTCCCATCTGCAGTACAGGGCTTAACCCTGTCAATCAATCAGTTTCCTGCCCCAAAAGTAGAGCCAGTACACATCCCTGATTGGTGTGTTCCTGATTACAGAAGAGCTGGCTGGACGCTCAGCAGATTGCTAGGGAACCATGTGACGTCAGTAATGATGTTGCGGGCTTTCCCATTGCTAAAGAGTCTATATCCATATTGTTCAGCTTTAAGAATTAAAAAATAAAGAAAACTAAAATGAGGAGAAAAAAAAAAACTTGAAAAGTCCCTCTCTTCAAGAATGTGTACTTCTCTCCAGACGTAAACTCACCAATTTTAGACAATTTGAGTGGCATAAATGTATTTGCATGCCAAACTTAAAGGGGCAGATAGATCAAAGTGTTTATGCCGGAAAATTAGCGTAAAACACTTTGAAAAGTCACAACATTTTTTGCACAATGAGAACTTACACAAGGATTATGTGGTGTTTTTCAGTTTCAAGCAGCTCTGCCGAAATGGGCAGAGCTGAGGAGGAGCAGTGACAGGGCATGGCTATGGCCACTCATTACTTTTATGGAAACTGGTGGTGTTTCTTATGCCAGAAATGTTACTCCTTTCCATGACTGGAGTAACAGTTCTGGCACGGTACATGAAGGCACACAGTACTGATGAGATGTGCCAAATTTAATAAGTGGCTTATGATTTCTACTGAATTTAGCGCATCTTATTCCTGCATGCTGCTCATTAAAACTTGTGTAAGAAACACACAGAATCGGGGCCATACGGTTTGTCTACTACCATAAAAGTTAATCTTATGGATCCTAGGGTTGTGGAAGAAACACAAACATCTTCTGATCCCGGATCATCACTCCCCTCTGCAGACCATACAACCGATTTGGAATGGGAAAGGGGTCATCACATGATGGCTGCATAAAACATTGGCCACTGATGGGCTGTAGCCTTCACAGTTTGCTTCTTCTGCTAGGACGGAATGTAAAGGCTGCAGACAACCAGTGGCTGCTGATTGGCTGCAGCAAGTCACGTGATGCTCCTTTCTGAATGTTGATACTAGGGGACATTATTGACATTATTGTGCATGGGAGAATTAGGCTATGTTCCCATGATACTGCTAATTGACATCTAACAAAGAAAGAAAGTTACCTTATTGTTTGTGTGTTTCCACAGGAAAGTAGTGTTGATGTTTGGATGGGCATTGTTTATATTCCTCGCCTACAAAGTTTCCAAAACTGATAAAGAATACCAAGAATACAACCCATATGAAGTTCTGGGTTTAGATCCGGTAAATATAACTGTCATTAGTAATGCAAAAAAGTCTAAATGAAACCCTTAGGCTTTGTTCTCACACGTTGGGTTTTTCAACGTTTTTTGCTGCAGATTTTTGTGCATATTTTCAGCTACGTTTTGCAGCACCAGCAAATTCTTTGAGAAACCAGAATTCTCTGTTCACATATTATGGTTTTTTGTTGTTGCGTATTTTGTGCCTTGGTTGGGTTTTTGGAAAATGAAGCATGTCACTTCTTTCAGCGCTTTTTCACCCATAGGAAGTAATGGGTGGTGGAAAAAAAAATGCTCAAAAAACGCAGGTAAACTTTTTCAGCGTTTTTGATGGCAAAATAGAATGGGGTTCTTTTTTTTTTCACAGAACTTTATGTACATGCATAAATAGAGACAGAAGGACAGTGAAAAAAACACTGCAGAAATGCATCAAAAAGGCATAAAAAAACCGCAGCAAAACCTGTTTTTGATGCAGCTGATTTCCTGCCAGAGATTAGTTTTGCTGCAGATTTCTGACGTAAAAAAACACGTGGGAATATAGCCTTAAGATGTGAGGTACAGTTGTACTAGGAGTTCTTTTAACATTAATATTCAGTGTGCAGATCTATTGTGGTATAATCCCCTTCCCATCACACCACCCATCAGAAGTTTGATTCCTTAAAGGAGTTTTGCATTCTATAAGTATGGTAAGAATCTGTTTTGCATACAGTTTGCATTCTTACCATCTAGAATCATGCTGCTGTGTTTAGCTCCCAGAGGGTTGTCCACCCTGATGTACTGAAACAAGCCTATCTACTGTGCACATAGCAAAGTCCGGAAGATTTCTGGCTCAATTAAACAGCCCTGAACTGATGATTGGAGTAATCGATGAGGCTGGGTCCAGACGTTCAACATAAAACAGGCTATGATGTGAACCAGTCCAAACAACAGTCTAGACTAAACCTACTGCTGATGTTTTAGTCTGTCTGTGACTGAAGCTTGCTAGGACTTACTTTGCACTGTACCTTATTGCTGAATTTCTGGGTGCATCCTAGCCTTTACAGTGAGTTTTCTGCATAAAATCTTGTATGCTGGGCATAAATGGTCCAAGAATGGGTAGGTCCACCGTTAGACATCTACCCATTACTGTGACACTTCCATATGACATGTTCTCTTGTTTTCGTAAGCTGTGTCCTGCCAGAGATTTTTACATAAGGATGTCCTCTCAATCCCAGTAGATCCTGACATTTTGCAAAACTTTTTTTTTTTTTTTTTTTTTAAGGGTGCCACTGTCTTAGAAATTAAGAAACAGTACCGTCTGCTTTCTTTGAAATTCCACCCTGATAAAGGAGGAGATGAAGCTATATTTATGAAAATAGCCAAGGCATATGAAGCGTAAGTTTATCCATGGCTTCTTAATTGACTCATATCAGGTTCCTGCTCTGCAAGAATAAGGCTGGCCTATGGGTTTGTTCTGCCATGAAACCTGGCAAGTTAGTTTATAGCCTCTACCTATAGATTAAAGGGGTTGTCAGGTCTAAAACTATAAATCTGCAGTCACTCTATATGAACCCTCACATCATGTGCACTACGCGCTATGAGGATTCTCCAGTGCCAGGAGCAACTGTCATGTGACAGCAAGTATGGTGATATACATACTGTCAGACACATTCTGACTAGACTTTATCCAGCCATGCCCATCTAGTTGGAATGTGGCCGGGACTATGTGTATCGCATACTTGCGATCACATGATCGCCGCCACCGGAGAATCATCACAAAACACAGTTTGTGCGATGTGAGGATTAACAAGTCTGCAGTCACATAGAGTGACTGCAGATTTGTAGTTTTAGACCAGACAATCCCTTTAACTATTAGATGAATGTTAGCTAAATTTCTGTTTGGAAAAAAAAAAAAAAAAAACTTTTTAATTTTAATAGTGTGATGCTTTAGTATGTTTATAGTGATTTTCTGTCTGGCCTTAATCTATGCAAGTCGTGCTCCTGATTAACAATCTATATACGTATCAACAGCCCTCACCTGTTACCAGAGCTCAACATTTGGTCAAAATCGACAAAACATGGTCATTTTTTTTTAATTTTTTTAAAATTTTTATGTATTCATCTGTTCTTTGTTTTTTCTTTTTCTTCTTAGCTTGCCAGTAGTAAAGTTTCGAGTTTTCCAATGTTTTCACTTGATTTAATCATTTGCGGCTTTTCAAAAAGTCTCAAAATTTGTTGCAAATGTATTACAGTCCCGTTCTGGAGTGATTTTATGTATGGCTGAAATTTTGGCTCAATTATTGCAATATTTTACTGGAACATGCTATTTTTTTCTGCTAAAAAGTTGTGAAAGAAGCAAAAAAATAAAGAGAATTTTTTATTTTGCACAAAAATCATGTATTACTTGACCCATTTTTATGAACTTTTACGCCAAAAAAACAGCAGATACTACAAGACAGAAAAAAACTGATGAATTGAACCCACTGTGTTTCTTTCCCATAGCAAACAGTCACAGGCAGTTTTTAGTATTTAAACTGCTCTGGTTATGAAAGCTCTGCTGTGATTGACTACCAACAACAAAGACTATTCCTTTTAGACTGTTTTGATGAAGGTGCCCAAAAGTCAGAGTTAACATATCCTATTAAATTTTTTTTTTTCATATAGTTTAAAAGATCTGCAGATTCAGTGAGATCTCTGGGTCCTGAACGCACTGATTGCTCAAAAGATGGTTGAGAAGCGCGCAGACCTGGAATACTACAGCGCTGTGAACTGGCGCCATAGAAAGTCATTGGGTGTTCTTAGCAGGCACTCAGGCTGGAGCTGTGCTCTTCTGGGAGACTTTTGAGCAATTGATTGGGTCCTTGGGACACAGCCCCCACCAAATCTGGAGGTAGAGAATAATATATATTAACCTAATAACTACCAAGCACTGTAATTTAACAGAATCTGGGCTTTAACCCCATTCCATTAAAAATGCAGGCTTCCAGATTCTGCTCCTGTAAACTAGCAGGGATAGGTCCGTTCCCTGACCTTCAGACAGGGCCAGCCTGGGAGAAGACAGAAGCGGTTTATATTGCTTCTGTCTTCTCTTTTGCCGATCACATAGCACTCAATAATCTAACAGAAGGAACGGCAGTGCTGACTTCCATAGGACCATCTGATCACATGATTGTTGAATGGCATAGCAAAGCTGCAGGGTCCTAGCGGACAGAGATCAGATACTTATGGATGTTTTATAACCCTTGTTTGTATGTATAAAATAAATTAAAACTAAAATATCTGCATTAAATTAAAAAAGTAATCCCCATCACATAGAATGCCGATAAATATTTATTTTGTTATATAAAATACATTTTATTATATACATATAACAATAAACAAATGACCTATATATATTCGGTATACACATGATTGTAATAACCTGTTAAAGGAACTCTCCAAATTATTTTGTGTGAAAGGTGAACAGAAAAAATATACACAATAAAAGAAATCGAAACCAGAAAATTATTTTTAGTATTTGCTTCTCAATCATTTTGTGGTTCGCAAGGGGGGGATTTATCAATACTGCTGCAGTAAAAGACGGGTAGCCATTTCTCATGACAAAAAAACCATGGGCCCTTTAAACAAAAGCTGCAAATGTACTGGCGCCTGCCCAGCTTTTCTTCTCATACTAGTGTTAGTGAAGCTAATCCTCTGTTACACATTTCTGTTTTGTTTTTTTATTATCTAACCTATTTTCATGTGTAGTTTAACAGATGATGAGTCCAGGAGAAATTGGGAAGAATATGGCAATCCCGATGGACCACAGGGTAAGCAACTATTTACTGTTAGTCGGCTACAGTGTTTTCTGATTGAGTTTACTACATTGCAAAACAATATTTAATTCAATATCCATCAATGCGCCTCTCTTGTTCTGTCCATTTATCAAATTACTTTTGTGCATTACGGTACCAGTACTTTATTAGTATTGCTCTGACTTTTCTCATTCTTCTTTTTAAAGCTACACATTTTGGCATTGCATTGCCAGCATGGATTGTGGACCAGAAAAATTCTATGCTGGTGAGTTAGTCATAAAAGAAGTATTCTAAACAGAGAGACTGCTTACCTGCAAATATAGGGTTAATCTGCAGATAAATGGCATTTAAATCTTACGTAGCCGGCTTACTGGAGCAGCAGCTACAGGGAGAAAAATGAAGTTTTATTCTCTCTGCAGCCTCTCTTCCAGTTATCTGAGCAGTGCAGGGAACAATTAAAATCGCTGCTCACTATACCGTGAGAGTGGCTGTAATCACTTCCCCTGTGCAATGATTGGCAGCCTGCTCTGCATTGTGGGTGTGCAGCACTGGCTGTCAATGAAAGTGAAGGGTTTACAGCCGTACTCGCTGTGTAGTGAGCAGTGACTATCTGCTCCATGTACTGCTCTGATGACTGGAAGGATGCTGCTGTAGGAAGGATAAAACCTAATTTTCTCAATGTAGCCGCTGCTCCTGTAAGCCAGCTACACAGGGTATAACCATTATTTACCTGCAGAATAACCCTAGAACTGCTGGTAAATAGTGTTTCTGGACATGTTAGTTCCCTTTAAGGAACACGCCTGGCACAACTGAGGCAGGTTATGCCCAATGCTTGGTGTGAGAGGCCTAGCAAAGAGAGAATCTCTGTCTCGTGCACCTCTCCCAAAGGCCTTCTGCAACACTTCTTCCTATGGCGTATCAGCTGTACTTGAAGTGTTCCTATATCATTTTCTCTGTAATTTTGTAGCATGTGTCTTGGCTGTAAGGGTGTAAAGATATTACTGTATGTGACTTACCGCTATAATTCTTTTTTTCAGGTGTTGCTGGTTTATGGTTTAGCTTTTATGGTCATTCTTCCAGTTGTTGTGGTACGTACCCCCATAGTTCCTTAAAAGGGTATTCGCTTTATCCATTTGTTTTATAGAATGGGAAATCGTCCACTTTTGTAATAATAACAAATATACTGTACGTATATGTATGTGTGTGTGTGTGTGTGTGTGTGTGTGTGTGTGTGTGTGTGTGTGTGTATATATATATAGATAGAGATATATACAGTTATATGAAAAAGTTTGGGCACCCCTATTAATCTTAAGCTAAATGTTTTATAAAAATTGGTGTTTTTGCAACAGCTATTTCAGTTTGATATATGTAGTAACTGTTGGACACAGTAATGTTTCTGCCTTGAAATGAGGTTTATTGTACGAACAGAAAATGTGCAATCTTCATTCAAACAAAATTTGACAGGTGCATAAGTATGGGCACCCTTATCATTTTCTTGATTTAAATACTCCTACCTACTTTTTACTGACTTACTAAAGCACTTTTTTTGGCTTTGTAACCTCATTGAGCTTTGAACTTCATAGCCAGGTGTATGCAATCATGAGAAAAGCTACTTAAAGTGGCCACTTGCAAGTTGTTCTCCTGTTTGAATCTCCTCTGAAGAGTGGCATCATGGGCTCCTCAAAACAACTGTCAAATGATCTGAAAACAAAGATTATTCAACATAGTTGTTCAGGGGAAGGATACAAAAAGCTGTCTCAGAGATTTCACCTGTCAGTTTCCACTGTGAGGAACATAGTAAGGAAATGGAAGAACACAGGGACAGTTCTTGTTAAGGCCAGAAGTGGCAGGCCAAGAAAAACATCAGAAAGGCAGAGAAGAAGAATGGTGAGATCAGTCAAGGGCAATCCTCAGACCACCTCTAGAGAGCTGCAGCATCAACTTGCTGCAGATGTTGTCACTGTGAATCAGTCAACTATACAACGCACTTTGCACAAGGAGAAGCTGTATGGGAGAGTGATGCGAAAGAAGCCGTTTCTGCAAGCACGCCACAGAGTCGGCTGAGGTATGTAAAAGCACATTTGGAGAAGCCAATATCTTTTTGGAAGAAGATACTGTGGACTGATGAAACCAAGAATGAGTTGTTTGGTCATACAAAAAGGCGTTATGCATGGCGGCAAAAAAAACACAGCATTCCAAGAAAAACACTTGCTACCCACAGTAAAATTTGGTGGAGGTTCCATCATGCTTTGGGGCTGTGTGGCCAATGCCGGCACCGGGAATCATGTTAAAGTTGAGGGACGCATGGATTCCACTCAGTATCAGCAGATTCTTGACAATAATGTTCAAGGATCAGTGACAAAGTTGAAGTTACGCAGGGGATGGATCTTTCAGCAAGACAATGATCCAAAACACCGCTCCAAATCTACTCAGGCATTCATGCAGAGGAACAATTACAATATTCTGGAATGGCCATCCCAGTCCCCAGACCTGAATATCATTGAACATCTGTGGGATCATTTGAAGAGGGCTGTCCATGCTCGGCGACCATCAAACTTAACTGAACTGGAATTGTTTTGTAAAGAGCAATGGTCAAAAATACCTTCATCCAGGAACTCATTAAAAGCTACAGGAAGCGACTAGAGGCTGTTATTTTTGCAAAAGGAGGATCTACTAAATATTAATATCACTTTTCTGGTGAGGTGCCCATACTTATGCATCTGTTAAATTTTGCTTGAATGCAGATTGCACATTTTCTGTTAGTACAATAAACCTCATTTTAAGGCAGAAACATTACTATGTCCAACAGTTATTACATATATCAAACTGAAATAGCTGTTGCAAGAACACCAATTTTTATAAAACATTAAGCTTAAGATTAATAGGGGTGCCCAAACTTTTTCATATAACTGTATATATGTATATATATATATAATATATATATATATATATATATATATTATATAATATATATATATATATTATATTATATAATATAATATAATATATATATATATATATATATATGATATACAGAAGTGTTGAAGAGCTGTGGATAGAAATACTGTAATAAACACAAGACACAAGGAGGAATGCCAGGACTAACGTGTGTAAGCTAAAGATTCGGCACTACCTATGCAGTGTTCCGGCAGCTAAGGTTAATAATGTTGGTGCGGCATACAATAAGTCCACAGTAATATAGATAAGCTTCAGGCAGCAAGAGAAAAAGATAAGAATGTGTAAGGGTCACACAACTGATGCACGAAAACAGACCATTCCACAGACTACATTGCTGTAAAAGAAGTATGTAATCATAACTTTTTTTTTTTTTAGAAAGGTGTAGATCATGCTCTGCACTCAAATAAATGAGAATCCTAAAAACTGGAATACCATGTTAATTGTAAATCTTTAAGGATGGAATGACTGAAAGTGAAATTGTTGCATGTGATGTATCACTTTCCCAGTAGAAAGAGTATGTATTCTTTTTTAATAAGACTTGTGATCTACTAGAAACAGCAGATATAGGGCTGTGGATGTATCCGGACAGATGGCAGACATTCCAGTAGGCAGTTCCATCTGCTTGTTACCGCACCTTGTTGCTCCAGTGCATGTATAAGCCAGTGTGTAAGCGATTGACAACTTCTGCGACTATTCCAGTAATTTGTCCATGCCTGAACAGGGAACATTGAGAGGAACGATCACTTAATCCTCAGTCAGCTTTGCACAGGGAGTGGACAAAATACTGGATGATTCACTTTGCTGTAACTTCTAAAAAGAGACGATCTATCGTACTTCAATTTGGACTGTATATACTTTTAGTTCATGAGAAACTGATGTTTTAAATCAGGTGTTGAAAATATCCACAGTTCGTATCCAAGCACGCCTGCACGCGCCATTCCATATGGTTGAATGTATTCTGTAGGACGTCTGGGGTCATAGTCTGAATTTCTCGCTGTACGTTCTCTCGGAGTGCCTGTAATGTTCGTCGCTTGTTACTGTACACCTGACCCTTCAAATGGCCCCAAAAGAAAAAACCCCGCAATAAAAAATTATTTTCTCTTGAACCGGGCCCTTTCAATTCCTGAGCGACAGGGACTCTGTACAGGTGAACACGACCTTTCCTGGCCGCTCGTTGTCATGTGGAGTACGACATGCCAGTTTCCTGGGAAAGCCTGTCCAACGATTTACGTGGAGATGCCAAAAGTCGCTTGAATTGATGTCCTCCATCATGCCTATCCACTAATGTTCTTGTACATTCCAGCTTATTCACCAATGACAGAATACACGGTTTGGGTGGTGGATTTCGACCTCCAAACTTCTTATAGAAACTCACTTTAGCACTTCTTTAACAACTCAGTTTTCCAATAAGTTTTCACAATGAAAACCTGCCCCTCCACACTGTACATTGTTAACAAATGAAGAAGGAATTTGGCAGGAGTGAAATACAAGCACCACACATGAACTACCGACGGGCGGAAAGGCATACAACAAGTCTATCTCAGTGGAGATAACTGGCGGGGTGACAAGTCGGCAAGACCACTCGGCACAAGGATGTTCCTCATTGCTGAGGTTCATTGCACTCTCACTTCTCATGAACCAAAGTACGTATAGTCCAAGTTTCAGTGTGGTTGACCGTCTCTTTTAGAAGTTACAGGCTACAGCAATTTTTCTGGGTAAAGTAGCAAGTGAATCAGCTTGTATAATGGCCACTTTAGAGTGTGTAGTAGCATGGTAATTATATTTCTTTTAAAGCACCACTCCAGCATTTCTATTTTCACACTGGAGTGGTGCCATTAATTTTAGTTCCCTGCCCCTAGCCTTATACTTACCAGCCGCACTCTTCATCTGTTACCAGTGCCACTCTGGGCCGTTGTGACCTCCTGGATCTCAAAGTCACAACTCAATGTAAGTCTAGGAGAGCAGAACGAGGCTCTCATAGACTTGCATTGATAGGTTTTGACCGTTTCCTCTTACTTTAAGGAGTTGTTCAGGCTTGGGACAAAAGTCTGCAGTCACTGTATGTGAGAGAGGCTGAAAAAACACCATACATTTCTGGCTACTGAGCTCATTGTACTGCCCTGGTGTGATTTACTAAGGTGAGCTCAAAGGTCCTCATACCAGACATTGAGGAGTAATGTTATACAAATCAGTAGCATGCAAAAGCCCAAACCAGTGGTATGTTCATATATCCTCCCTCCTGTGAGATCAGTAGAAACAGCCTGCACATCCAGCAGATATAGAGACTCTACGTGGTGGGGCAGAGGACGCAGCATACATCAAGGGGCACCATTATATATTTTTTGCACAGTAACCTAAATGTCCCTCTAAATTATGTGATATGTTATAGAATACAGCACGGAGTATCCTGTACCTTGATAACCATATACCTTTGCATTGAACTGTTTTAGGGTTCTTGGTGGTATAAATCAATCCGATATAGTGGAGACCAGATCCTTATACGCACTACACAGATCTACACATATTTTGTATATAAGACACGGAACATGGACATGAAGCGTGAGTATATCTATTTTTTTTGTTTTTTGAACTGTCTGTAAAGATGAAAAATGTCTTTGTGCAACTTTTAGACAGCTGCCGTCTTATGTTGCTCAGAAAATTTTCCTTACACTGTGCCCAAGAACTGTACTATAATTGCCTGAAAAAGGTGCATCCTCCATCTGGGATGCTCCCTTTAAAGGAGAATGAGGGTCCTAAACCCCCTCATCCCCTGATCACTAATTCAACATGACTGTTGGTGGCAGCTTTTTCAATTGTGATCAGTGGAGATTTCACCATTGCATTGAATGGAGGGCCGGCCATACTTTCCATGCAAGTCTATGTGAATTACTACAAAGAGACAGCTTCACTTTGAATCGTGATCATGGGTCACCTATGAGGCATTTATGGCATATACTTTAAATATCCATAAATACTTTATTGTACGAATAAAACCATAAGGATTTCCATTAATTAGCAGCTTAATTTGGTTTTCATTTGGTTGGGTCTGCACGATGGCTCAGTGGTTAGCTTTGCAGCTCTGGGGTCTTGGGTTCAAGTCCCACCAAGGACAACATCTGCAAGGAGTTTGTATGTTCTCCCTGTGTTTGCGTGGGTTTCCTCTGGGTTCTCCGGTTTCCTCCTACACTACAAAGACCTACTGATGGGGCTCACAATGTAGATTCCCGAATGGGGACAGTGATGATCATGTCAGTTTTATTTTCAATTCGCATGTCCACATACAAATACTATGACTGGCCAGCACTATTTTTCTTGTCCTCCTCCTCTCTTTCCACTCCATTCTTAAGAAGTTGCTGTATGATGGAGCATTCATGTATGGATAATGTATCCAGGATCTATGGTTGGTTATTCCTTTTGAATCTATTCTTTTAGGTCTCATCATGGTCTTAGCCGGTGCCTCTGAGTTTGACCCACAGTATAATAAAGATGCCTCTAGCAGACCTGCAGATAATGTATTGATTCCTCAGGTAATCTATATTTATAATTCTGGCATTATGAATCTAGTATATGGAAAGTTCTCATTTGTGATAAGGGTGTATTCAGTTTTGTCTTTTCTGCCCTTAGCTGATTAGAGAAATTGGTGGCATCAATCTTAAGAAGAACGAACCTCCGCTGACCTGTCCATACAGTTTAAAATCCAGGGTCCTTCTACTAGCTCACTTGTCACGTATGCAGGTTCCTGAGAATCTAAAAGAAGGTAAAAAAAATAAGATTCCCTAAGATTTTTTTTTCTTTTTGTAATTCCATAGGATTACTCATTTCTGTTGGTTTTCATTTCTTAGATCAGCAGTTTATTCTAAAGAAATGCCCTGCTTTGCTTCAAGAAATGGTTAATGTCATATGCCAGCTGATAATCATGGCCCGTAGTCGAGAAGGTAATACACATGGATCGTTTTTAACAGCTTTCTATTGATGAGGCTGTTCGCGTAAGAGAAAAAAACATTTTCTTTCACATTTTTATTTAAAAAAAAAAAATCTTTGATTCATCAGAAAAAAATGACTTTTCCATTACTGAAACAGGAGATGGCAGTTTCTATGAATACAATTCTATGTAGGAGGGAGGAGCTAGAGGCAGAGCTCCTCCCTACATAGAATCTTATCAGTAGCAGCTGCCATCTCCTGTCTCAGTAATAAGTAATAGTAAGGCATAATAATACGTCCCTGTGCCTTAATTATCAGGTACGTATTATTAAGCCTCGGCGATCGTGCCCGCACAGAGTCTGTGTGGGTGCGATCACCGCCGGGTGTCAGCTGATTTTGACAGCTGACACCCGGTACTCGGTGCCAGGAGTGGTCCTGGCACCGTCACCTCCCATCACATTAACTCCTGAAATGCTACGATCGAAGTCGATCACAGCATTTCGGGAGCAGGCAGAGGTAAGACCACCTCTTTTATCTTAGATCAGAGACCCCGCTCTGTCAGTGCAGGGTCCCGATCTTTGCCATGGTGACCCGATGTCGTCATGACATCATTCGGTTTACCAGGCACCAGAAAGTTAGTTAGATCATGCGCTGACAGCTCACATAGCATAGGGATAAGTCCCATAGTGGGAAAAAGTAAAAAAAAGAAAGTGAAAAAAAAATTGTAAAAATATTTAAAAAGGAAAAGTATATATTTTACCCATAAAAAAATTATGAAAAAAAACCCCAAAAAACAATTAAAGTGCACATATTTGATATCGCCACTTCCAGAATGACCTGACCTATAAAACTGTCACACAAGTTAACCCCTTTAGTGATGACGGTAAAAAAAATAAACAACGAAGCAACAAACGGTGCTTTATCATACCTCCGAACAAAAAGTGGAATAAAACACGATCAAAAAGACGAATGTAAATATAAATGGTATCACTGAAAACATCATCTTGTCCCGAAAAAAACAAGCCGCCATACAGCTCTATCAGCCGAAAAATAAAAAAGTTATAGCTCTCAGAATAAAGCAATGCAAAAAAACATATTTTTTTCTATAAAAGTTTTTGTGTAAAAGCGCCAAAACATAAAAAAAACTATACCAGTGTAGAATCACTGTAAACGTACTGACCCGAAGAATAAAGCTGTAAAGCTGCCTTATCAATTTTACCACACACGGAACGGCATAAAAAACCCTCAAAAAATAATTCCTGAATTGTTGATTACATCGGGGTAAATTTCTGAAATACGTGATTCGGATGGAACCCCCGGCGGAAGATTCCCTGTAATGAGGCAGATGGAGGCATCGTGGACGCCGTCTGACCTGTGATCCCATGGTGTCCGTCTTTTTATTAGGCATGCATAAAGGTTCCGTCGGCCACAGTTTTATGAACCTTGGGGGGAAAAAAAAAACACCGCTAAACGGAGACCAGACGGAGTCCAGAGTAACTCTGCTGCCTCATTATAGTGAATGGATCCCTCGGGATAGGATTAGGGTTAAGGTTGTGGTGGGGTGACGATATGGCTTGAGGTGCTCAAGTGACATGCTTGAGTCTCTGCCCCATATGTTTCACGGCTGTTATACAGCCAAAAGAGCCACATGGGGATTGCCTGCCATACACAAGCAATTCCCACATTAACCCCTTCACCCCCGAGCCTGTTTTCACCTTCATGACCAGGCCAAATTTTACAATTCTGACCACTGTCACTTTGAGGTAATAACTCTGGAACGCTTCAACGGATCCCACTGAATCTAAGACTGATTTTTCGTGACATATTGTACTTCATGATAGTGGTAAAAAATTTTCGATATGACTTGCTTTTATTTGTGAGAAAATCGGAAATTTGGCGAATATTTTGCAATTTTCAATCTTTGAATTTTTATGGTCTTAAATCAGAGAGATATGTCACACAAAATAGTTAATAAATAACATTTCCCACATGTCTACTTTACATCAGCACAATTTTGGAAACCATTTTTTTTTGTTTGTTAGGGAGCTATAAGGGTTAAAAGTTGCCCAGTGATTTCTCATTTTTCCAACAAAATTTACAAAACCAATTTTTTTTAGGGACCACATCACATTTGAAGTCACTTTGAGGGTCCTTTATGACAGAAAATACCCAAAAGTGACACTATTCTAAAAACTGCACCCCTCAAGGTGCTCAAAACCACTTCAAGAAGTTTATTAACCCTTCAGGTGCTTCACAGGAAATTTTGGAATGTGGAAGAAAACAATGAGCATTTAACTTTTTTTCACAAAAATTTAACTTTAGATCCAATTTTTTTTATTTTTGCAAGGGTAACGGAGGAAAATGGACCCCAAAATTTGTTGTGCAATTTCTCCTGAGCATTCAGATACCCCATATGTGAAGGAAAACTATTGTTTGGGCGCACAGCTGGGCTTGGAAGGGAAGGAGCGCCATTTGACTTTTTGAATGTAAAATTTGCTGGAATAATTAATGGACGCCATGTTGCGTTTGTGGAGCCCCTGATGTGCCTAAACAGTGGAAACCCCTCACAAGTGACGCCATTTTCGAAACTAGACCCCTCATGGATCTTATGTAGATGTGTGGTGATCACCTTGAACCCCCAAGTACTTCACAGAAGTTTATAATGTTGAGCCGTGAAAATATTTTCCCACAAAAAAAAGTTTTTAGCTCAAATTTTTTTTATTTTCAAAGGGGTAACAGGAGACAATGGACCCCAAAATTTGTTATGCAATTTCTTCTGAGCACGCAAATACCTCATATGTGAGGGAAAACTATTGTTTGGGCGCACTGCTGGGCTCAGAAAGGAAGGAGTGACGTTTTCGAACACAGACTTTAATGTCTGCGGGTGTCATATCACGTTGGGAGAGCCCCTGATGTGCCTAAACCGTGGAAAAACCCCGAAAGTGACCCCATTTTGTAAACTAGACCCCTCAAGGAATTTATTTAGATGTGTGATGAGCACCTTAAATTCACAGGTGCTTCACAGAAATTTACAACGTGGATCTGTAAACATGAAAAAAATATATTTTTCCCACAAAAATGTTGTTAGCCCCAAATTTTCTCATTTTCACAAGGATAGCAGGAGAAAATTGACCCCAAAACCTATGTACGCCGATACCCCATATGTAGTCGAAAACCACTTTGATGTACAGTGCAAATCTCCGAAGGGAAGAAGCACCATGTTGGAGTTCAGATTTTGCTGGACTGATTTGAGGGTGCCATGTCACATTGGCAGAGCGCCTGAGGTGCCAGAACAGGAGACTCCATTTTACACACTTCACCTCTCAATGAATTCATCTAGGGCTGCAGTGATCATATTGACACCACAGGTGGATCACAGAATTTTATTCTATTGAGCAGTGAAAAAAACAATAATTACATTCTTACTACCAAAATTAGTTTTGGCCCCAGATCTTACATTTTTACACTGGTAAAATGCCACCAAAATTTGTCCCACAATTTCTGCTGAATGTAGAAATACAACATATGTGGCTGTACAGTACTGCTTGGCCACACGGCAAAACGCTGGAGTGACTGAGCACTATTTGCCTCATGGAGCGCAGATTTTTCTAGAATAGTTTATGGACTCCATACACAGAGCCCCTAAGTGCTACAGTAGCAGAATCCCTCCTGAAGTGACCCCATTTTGGAAATTATACCCCTTTGGGAATTTATCTACAGGTGTAGTGACGATTATGACTCCATGAGTCTTTTCCAGAAACAAGCAGCGGCTGTTGCTGAGTGAAAATTGCAAACTGCTGTTGTAGTGTCCAGTACATTGTAGTGCCCGGTACATGATTCTGGAGACATGCTCTCGTAAATTAGGCAGGCTCTTATCGCTACAGAAATGCCAAACACGTGGACGCTAACTGTGGTTTAGGCACACATGAGCTCAGAAGGGAGGGGGCATTTGGATTTGGGAGTGCAGAAGTTGCTGAATTTCTGTTGAGGGGCGAGGAGCCTTGTGCTACCAGTAACTTATATTTATGATAACATGACGGACCTGAGTGGGGATTTGTTTTTGTTTTGTGGATTAAATTGAAGCTTTTATGGGAATATTTTACATAACATTTTGGATCACATTTATCCTGCATTCTACGCTGAGCACTTACATCAGGGTTTCCATCTAAATCTCCGAATGATGTGATTCAAATGAAAACGCGAAGGATCCATTCATTATAATGAGGCAGCAGAGTTACTCTGGACTCGGTCTGGCCTCTGTTCGGCCTCTGTTCAGCAGTGTCCTTTTCATAAGTGCACAAAACTGTGGCCGACTGCGCTTTTATGCACGCCAAATAAGACGGACGGCGCCCGCAGTGCCTCTATTTGCCTTATTGTAGGGAATTTTCCATCGGGGGTTCTCTCTGAATCACGTATTTCAGAGATTTTCACGGAAACCCTGTGTCAGCGCAGAGCCGGTAAATTTGAACCGAGTCTTACTGCGATCTTTGATAGGCAAAATGAATAAATTAACAGCGGGTCAAGAATGGGTTTTATTTATTTTTTACGCCGTTCCTCGTGCGATATAAGTGATTAGACGACTTTATCCTTCGGGTCAGTACGATTACAGCGATGCCAGATTTATATAGTGTTTGGGGTTTTTTTTTGTTTTTTTTTATGTTTGGCAGCTGTCACACACTAAAAGACTTTTTATTGCAAAAGCATCGCCATATTTTGAGAGCTATAATTTTTCCATATTTCGGAGAGTCATGTGATGGCTTGTTTCTTGCAGGACGAGTTGACTTTTTTTATTGGTACTATTTTCGGGCACGTGATATTTTTTAATCGCTTTCTATTCTGATTTCTGGGAGACAGAATGCAAAAAAAACAGCAACTCAGGAATTGTTTTATTTGTTGTTTCGCATGTGGTAAAATTGATAAGGCAACTTTATTCTTCGGGTCAGTACGATTTACAGCGATACCAAATAATTATCACTTTATTCTGAGAGCTATAACTTTATTTTTCGGCTGATGGAGCTGACTGGTGTCTTGTTTTTTGCGGGACAAGATGATGTTTTCAGCGGTACCATTTTTATTTACATTCATCTTTTTGATCGCGTTTTATTCCACTTTTTGTTTGGCAGTATCATGATAAAGCATTATTTTTTTGCCTCATTTTTTATCTTTTTTTTTTTTTACAGTGTTCACTAAAAGGGTTAACTAGTGGGACAGTTTTATAGGGCAGGTCATTCCGCACGCGGCGATACCAAATGTGTACTTTTTTTTTTTTTTTTTTTTTTTTTTACTTTTTATGAAAATATTTATTTATGGGTACAATATATTTTATTTCCTTTATTATTCTGTGAATTTTTTTTTTTTAATATTTTTACAAAAATGTTTTCACTTTTTTATTTTGTCCCACTATGGAACTTTCACTTTTTTCAGCCTGATCGCTTATAAAGCATAGGGATGCAGGAGCATTCCTATGCCTTATAAACTCTTAGTGCTGCACTAATACACAAAGTTGCTAGATCATGCACTGCGCATGATCTAGCAACTTTGCTAGCTCTGTTGACCCAGATGACGACATTGGATCACCATGGCAATGATCGGTCTCCGATCAAAAGGAAAAGGGGCTTTCTTCCCTCTGCCTGCATGCTGAATGCTGCGATTGTAACCCCTGGGGTCCCTAATCAGGAAATTATCCTCTATTCCAGGAAATAGGGGATCATTTTCAAACTTTAGAATACCCCTTTAATGAATGTGCGGTTCCGAAGGCGGAGTGGACTTAATTAATTTTAAATGTGTTTTTTCTGTATTTGTGCATGTCTTTTATTTGTTTTCGTAGAACGCACCCAAAAAGGGCATATATAGATTTTTCTTCCCTTTCGGAGATCGGTTCCTACAAAACAATTTTCATGTAATCATGAAATATTAAATGTTCTCACCACCGACAAAAGTACAATCATTGGTATATTTTTCTTTGTTTTTCTCGCTTTTTCTGAAGAGAGGGAACTCCGGCCACCATCACTTTCTTCTCTGGAGAACTGCATGAAGCTCTGTCAGATGATCGTCCAGGGCCTCCAACAGTTCAAATCGCCCTTTTTGCAGCTGCCATTTATTGAAGAGGATCACTTAAGACGAGTTTTCAACCACAAAAAGGTACATTGGGCTTGCTTCTATCTCATGTTAGTATTTTCTCCTTGAACCATGTCAAACTCTGTATAAGGGCGTCTTTCACACGTCAGGGTGTCCGGTACATGTGGTGACAGTTTCCACACGTACCAGAGACACTGATACACGTAGAACCATTCAAATGAATGGCTCTGTGCACTAGTCAGCGTGTTTCCACGGACCGTGTGTACATGAGCAAAACACGTTGACATGTCCGTTTTTTACCCGCTGCCCGGGCTGCAAAACGTCTCACACTGATGACAGACGGATGACATCAGTGTGACACGTACGGCGTCTGGGAATCTGTGTACCAGTAGCGCTGTTCCCAAGTGCCAGGTGCTGAACGCTGCTCTCATAATTGTCCCCTGCCGGCGCTGCAATAAGCACCAGCAGGGGATAATGATGAGAGTAGTAGTCTGATCCCACTGTCTCCACCTGTAAAAATAAGAATAAAATTTTAAAAAATCCATATACTCACCTGTCCGAAGATGTCCCCCACTGTAATCCATGCGTCTGCTCACGCCGGGGAGAATGACTTCAGCGAGTGGGCCCGGAGCTGCACTGAGCTCCGTGAGTGACAGGACACCACTCGCTGAGCGCAGCTTCGGGGCCCGCTCGCTGGAGCGAGTCATTCTCCCCGGCTCCTTGGCGTGAACGGTCAGATGGTTTACAGTGGGGGACATCTTTGGACAGGTAAGTATGGGGAATTTTTCTATTTTATTCTTATTTTTACAGTTGGAGACAGCATGAGCAGACTACTGCTCTCAACATTGTCCCCTGCTGGTGCTGATCGCAGCGCCGGCAGGGGACAATGATGAGGGCAGCGTTCAGCACCCGGTGCTTGGGAACAGCGCTAACTATACCTCTGATTCACCGGCGCCGATGCATGTGATCCTGATGTGGCACACATGTGCCATACGTATGCCACACAGGTGCACACGGACACTTATATCTCCGGTACTGTTTTTCCAATACTGTAAATATCCAGATGTGAGAAACCGGCCTAAGAAATAATTTTAAATATTATATGAAACCTTTTAGAGTGATATGATGTTGGCATTAAATATAATGTGGATCTATAATGATATAAAAGTGAGGATAGTTGACTCTCCATCTAAAGCACCACTCTGCAGGGTTTCTTTTCAGGGCTGCAGTGTTGCTACTAATCTAAGGTCCGTAGTCTTCTAGTTACCCACCACCATCTTCACATTTTATTAGCGCCGCTCCGGTCCCACGGCTCCATCTTGTGACCGAAACTTCTGACGGACCAGAAGTCAGAGGTGACGGTGACAAACTCTAAATGTAAGTCTATTAGCCAGCGCAAGGCTCTCGTAGACTTTCATTGAAAAGTGACCTCTGGCTCATCCAGCAAGCACTGGAGCGATCCGGCAGGTCACAAACTGCTGGAAACCGTCAAGAGCGACGGCTGTAAAAGGATAAAGACGGCGCCGTATAAGTAGAAGACTGGGGGCAAGGAACTTGGATTAGTAGCAACACTTCAGCTCTGCAATAAAAAAAAAGCACACTGGACTGATTCTTTAACCCTTTAATGACCAGGGAATTTTCCATTTTTGCGCTTGAAATTTTTTCCTTTCCTTGTCTTCTTCCAAGAGCTATAGATTTTATATTTTTCTATAGACTTAGCCATATGAGGACTTATGGAGGGGCAGTTGTAGTTTTGCCATACAATGTACTGAAAAAAAAATTCCAACTGGAATGAAATGGTGAAAAAAAAATGCAAGTTTGCCATTATTTTAGGGGGTTTTGTTTTTACAATGATCATTGTGCTGTAAAAATGACCCAAGTCAGTGTGATTTAGTGATGCTTAACGTGCAGTAATTTTTCCCTTGATGGAGCTTAGTGAGAGCTTGGTTTTTGCTTGTTGAGACAATTTTTTTTTTTTTTTACCAGTATGAGGTACATACAACGTTTTGATCAGATTTTATTGCATTTCTTTAAGGTACGTAATATGACCAAATCAATGAAATTCTGGTGTTTCGACTTTTTTCTCTTTTCGGTATTTACCATACAAGTCGATTCATTTTATATTTTGATCGGATTTTTATGGATGCCTCGATTTTACATTTTTTTATTCTATATTTTATTTATTAGCTCCTTTAGGGCACTTGAACCTCCAATCTTTTGATCACTTGAAAGCGGAAAAATCGGGGTCTCCTATGGCTGAGCTTCACAGGATTACCAAGATAGCAGCCATGGGAGCCATCCATAACCTTCCAGTTGCCTTAGTAACCTATCGGTACCCAGCCGTCACGTCGGGCTAATGGGAGTTTGTGTATGCACACACTGGTGCACGCTCCATTTAAATGCTGCGGTCAGAGATTGACATCGGCATCTAAATGCTTAACAGCTGCAGCCAGAACTCCGGTCACAGCTAATAGAGACAGATGCCGGCTATGTAATATAGCCGGCATCTACTGCGTACGGAGGTAGCTCCTCTCCAGAGCGGAACCCTTTCTAGGACGTTTATTCTCACCCTAATGTGGATAGTGGTTAATGAGCAAGTTATGTGCTAGATTCACTGATCTTTGTACAGTCTATTCTGACTTCTTGATGATGAGCTCCTAAAAAGCTGCTTACATTTTACAGTTTTTATTGAACAAGTGATGACTAAACTGTGCACCAGCCTGAAAACCAGATGGCTCTCCCCTGTGTGAACAGGAATTTATAATGTCACACCCTTTAGTTTAACAACTTTGGTTTTGGGACTCTATTCTGTAGACACTTTGCACTATTACCATGTGTTGTCTATTTTTATATTCCCTCTTATAGTGGAAATCTGTATATAAGATCACACAGAGCTACACGCTCTCCCAGCTCACCCTTCCCAACATCCACAGTACATGTATGGTACCGAGGGAAGTGCATTCATACTGCCATACATATATAGCGCATAATCAGAGCAGAGTAAATCATAGCTGGCTCCCTTCTGTGACGGCCGTGATCTGTTCATGTGGCTGTTCAACTCCTCAGATGCTGCTGTCGATACTGACAGCGGCGTCTACATGTTTATTTGAGGAAGGGGTCACCCTCTATACCCCATCTGCATTCCGAGATTGCAGTGCCGCTGTGGCGATGGTAGCTATGATGATTCCAAGCCAAGTAAGGACCTCTGGGTCTCCAAGCTACGGTGGACTGCTAGGCCCTTGAATAAGCCGGGGTCTGTCATACCTCCTGTCAGTGTAAGTGCAGAATTGATGCATTGCAGAGTATGAGGCTGGTGATCAGACAACAGAGAACTGATGTCCCATACTGGGACCAAGCACTAAAAAAATATAGATATTTTAATATTTTTTTATGTTCTGCACACGTCTCTAAAGGGCCTTTATGTTAAACACTGTCATAAAGTGATCTTGTTGTGAATATGCAGAGAGGAGAAAATTCAAAAGCAGAATTGTCATAAAGATCTTTTCCTTTTCTGTGTCCTTATATAAAATGTTTTGCAAAGCATGAGGATTGACCTAATTTATTTATTGATTCAGTTTAAAATCAAGACCATCCGGGATCTGGTCAGCATGAAGGAGTCAGATCGTCGTCTGCTGTTCAGCTTTCTAGAGGATAGCAGTTATGAGGAGTTGGTGGCCGTCCTTGGTAGTTTTCCACATGTCACAATGGAGGTAAAACCACAAGGTATGTCCTATTTCTTGTATCCTTATATGTATTTGCCTCCAATTTCCTAATTATTTTATTATAATTACTCATTTGATGGGATGCATTCTTTTTCGGTGTATTCTACCAGTGAGTGAGTGCCACATTTCAATATATTTGCTTGTTTTTAATCAGATTTGTTCCATAATTACAACTGATCACCTATCCACAGGCCGTTCATCTCTCGCCTATATCTGTCAGTCCCATAAACTTTGCACATCTCTCCTAAAATGTTTCACAAGGCAAAATGATGATACAGTGACTAAAGGAGTTGTAGCGAGTATAGAAGTCCTTCCCTATCAGTAGGATAGGAGATAACTTATTGAATGCTAGAGATTAGGGATGAGCGAGCATACTCGGATAAGTAGTTATCCGAGCGTGTCTCGGTTTGGATAGAGGAGTCGGTGTGCTCGAGTCAAATGTTCAGGTACCCTGGCTAGTACAAAACCACTGTATCATGTTTAGTGGCTCTGTATCAGCCACAATACATGCAGCCACAGATACCCGAGCATTTGACTCGAGCACGCCAGCTCCTCTATCTGAACCTGAGCATGCTCACTCATCCCTCCTAGAGATCTAACCGTACGCCCACTGATCCTTAGGATTGTGTTCAGCAATCACATTGAGAGTGAATGGAGTGGGAGAGCACATGCTCCACCCCCACTCTATGTAATAGGGGCCCTTCACATCGATGTTACAAGCCCTTTAAGCTTCATTTACATGAGACTAGACAATTTGAACCTACAAGAAAGCCAACATATTATGTGAGTGTAACATCACTTTGTTTTATTACAGTGCTAGACGATGAAGACAGTAACAACATTACGGTGGGCTCCCTCGTCACTGTCCTTGTCACCCTGAAAAGACAAACCATGGCGGTAAGTATGAAAACGAATTGTAATAATTGCATTCGAAGCTACAGATGCACTTGTAGTGATGTAGAGTTTTGGATTATTAGACAGTCTATACCATTGAGTGTTTTTGGAAGAAAGACTTTAGACCAGTCTGTGTAGTTTGTTACTGGTTAATTCCTCTTCCTTTCACATCATAGGAAGTGTTTGAGAAGGAGCAGTCTACTTGTTCTGCCGAGGACCAGCCGGTTGAAGAAGCGGTATGTATAGTGTTTTATGTTGAGAAGTCCATGTGGCCATCTTCCATTACCTGAACCTAGTGACTACATTGTGATTGGCCTAGTATGTTATACCTGTGCCTTTTGGCTCTTTTGGATTTTTCAGCTGTCTCACCTGGTAAAACAGTGTAGCTATAAAAGCTTAGAGTGGTTGCTTTTGGGTCAAGATGGGCCCAACAATTTCAGCAAAGTTCTTTAAATCAAAAATAGGTTTTATTTGCAATCTAAGTACTTATTTTCTGCAAAGGTAAACGAGTTGTTCTCACTTGTGTATGGGTGTTGATAGACGATGCTACATACAGTGGGGGGACGGGGGGCAGTTACCGAGGCTACTGTCTGACTCGCTGCAGGGCATATGCCCTACTACTTAGGATAGAACATGTGCTTGATTACCTGCTGGACGTCCAACAGATTCGTCCTCGGTAACATTCCAGACCATCGGGCTCTATGTGGGAAAAACAGGCTCTACAGTTATTTTATTGGTGAAAAAACATGAAATCTATGCTTTCTGGAAACTGCTATGGGCAAGTTATGTTGGAAGTGTTGCTAGTGTTTGTTTTCTAATATATTTCTAACTCTATCAGTAAATGCCTGTAAGTAAGATACCTAGAACACTGTATACTTGAGCTTTCTAGGGAACCTGTTAGTTGATTCATGCTGCCCAAACCACATGCAGCATGAATCTAAGCCTGACTGCACTATTGGAATGTTTGTTTTTCTCTGAGTTTTCAGAGATAATTATGGTTTAAGGAGGCAAGAATAATCGGGCGCAGCCCAGGCCTACTTTTTCCCCGCTACTCCAAGTGATTGACAGGTCTTTTCCTTGTGTGTACATAAAGATCTGTCAATCAACTAGATTGATTCGGGGGAAAGCTTCCCGGGAGCAGCGCCAGACTAGTCTGGTCTTTGCTTATGGGAAACACGAATAAAATCACACAATTAAAATGCTCTTCAATCTGCAGGCACCATGTTATAGAGCAGGGGGAGCTTAGAAGATTGATATATAGTTTTATGGGAAAAGATTCAGTATAATCTGTGCAGTAATCATTTATACCTCTGCACTTTCTGGGCTTTGCGGTCCAAACAGTGACTGACAGCTACTTCTGTATGCATTCTTATACAAGGAAAGCTGTCAATCACTGGTGGGACCACCCACTGGACTGAAAGAGCAGAGGTATAAATGATTAAAACACAGGTTATATTGAGACTTTGCCCACAGATCTATATATCAATCTGCTCAGCTCCCCCTGCTCTGTAACATGGTGCCTGCAGGTTGGACTGCTTATCCATCATGACAGGTTCCTTTGTTTTATTGAAGTCTTGGTTTATGATCCATTATGGTTTTGTCTTCCCATTGACATACACTGCTCAAAAAAATAAAGGGAACACTCAAATAACACATCCTAGATCTGAATGAATGAAATATTCTCATTGAATACTTTGTTCTGTACAAAGTTGAATGTGCGGACAACAAAATCACACAAAAATAATCAGTGGAAATCAAATTTATTAACCAATGGAGGCCTGGATTTGGAGTCACCCCCAAAATTAAAGTGGAAAAACACACTACAGGCTGATCCAACTTTGATGTAATGTCCTTAAAACAAGTCAAAATGAGGCTCAGTATTGTGTGTGGCCTCCACGTGCCTGTATGACCTCCCTACAACGCCTGGGCTTGCTCCTGATGAGGTTGCGGATGGTCTCCTGTGGGATCTCCTCCCAGACCTGGACTAAAGCATCCGCCAACTCCTGGACAGTCTGTGGTGCAACGTGACGTTGGTGGATGGAGCGAGACATGATGTCCCAGAGGTGTTCAATCAGATTCAGGTCTGGGGAACGGGCGGGCCAGTCCATAGCTTCAATGCCTTCATCTTGCAGGAACTGCTGACACACTCCAGCCACATGAGGTCTGGCATTGTCCTGCATTAGGAGGAACCCAGGGCCAACCGCACCAGCATATGGTCTCACAAGGGGTCTGAGGATCTAATCTCTGTACCTAATGGCAGTCAGGCTACCTCTGGAGAGCACATGAAGGGCTGTGCGGCCCTCCAAAGAAATGCGACGGAACACCATGATTGGCAAAGTTGCCACTGGCGCCCTGTGCTCTTCACAGATGAAAGCAGGTTCACACTGAGCACATGTGACAGAGTCTGGAGACGCTGTGGAGAGCAATCTGCTGCCTGCAACATCCTTCACCATGACCGGTTTGGCAGTGGGTCAGTAATGGTGTGGGGTGGCATTTCTTTGGAGGGCCGCACAGGCGTTGTTGGAAGCCACACACAATACTGAGCCTCATTTTGAAATTTGATTTCCATTGATGATTTTTGTGTGATTTTGTTGTCAGCACATTCAACTTTGTACAGGACAAAGTATTCAATAAGTATTTCATTCATTCAGATCTAGGATGTGTTATTTGAGTGTTCCCTTTATTTTTTTGAGCAGTGTATAATGGGTCCATCAGGTTTCTGTTGCTTTATTGGGGTGAAAAGCACAGCATGCAGTGCCTTTCTGACATGCAGAAATAACCTGGTGAACATAGAGTAGCCCTATGAACAATCGTCTACTCTAGGTAGACTTCTCTGGACATGAGAAGTCTATTGCATTGGGACTATGTTTTGTTTTTGTTTTTTGTTACAGCAAGGAGAAAATGGCAAAATAAAGAACAAAGGCTGGCAGCAGAAAAATAAAACTGCAAAGAAGTCTTCCAAATCAAAGAAGAAGAAACCAGTGAAAAAGAAGGCAGCACCACCCATTTTACCACCGCAGAAGCAAGGAAAGCTGAAGCAAGCCAATGACACGACTGCAAACGTGAGCATTTTCTCCTCTGTAATGTATTGCTAGAACATAAGTAGCCAGCGATGTCTTTATAGCAATTTAATGCTTTCTAGCGTGTACTGAGCATATCCACCCACACAGTGTTCAAATATCGATGCTGCCATACTAGACAAATCAAAGGGGTTTTCTGGCTTTTTTTTTTTTATTTTTTACATGAAGAAAAAGACTTTGCATTATAGGAACCAAAAACTATCCTTCCTATATATTGCACAGATAATGAATGAGGGGAGCAATGTACAGACATGAGCACTTCTGCAGAGTTTCCATGTAGCAGCACTCTGGTTATTGGGGCCGTAGGGAGAGAATAAAACTCAAAGCAATTTGATCATTTCACCTACACAAATAAAGAAAACTTAAATGATTTAAAAAACAAACATATTATACCAATCTATTTACTCAAGCCACACATAATGTGAAAATGTCACCATTATACACTCATTGTGCATAATAGGTGTAAGAATGTGTAAAAAAAAAAAAAAAAAAAAAAAAAAAAAAATTGTAAATATTAAGTGTGACCAATGAGAGCTTAAAATGCACAACACCTCCAAAAAGTAATAGTACAAGCCATATATGCAACTTATAGTATCCGTAATGGTAGTTCCCTTTGCACCACTCCACAGGCTCCGTGCTTTCTTAGGGCAACTTCCCACCAAGTCACCAGCAAATTCAGAGACAAATCGTTTCCAAGGCACCAGAGAGATAGTTCTATTCCTTTTATTCTTCCTAAATGCATCATAAAAGCAATTTTTCGGCCAGCAAGTGGCCTTTTCCAAGGTTGAAACAGGCTGCTTGTTTGCCGGAACATTGCTTTTATGATGCATTTAGGAAGAATAAAAGGAATAGAACTATCGCTCTGGTGCCTTGGAAATGATTTGTCTCTATATATGCAACTTATGTCTATGTCAGCATGCACATATGTTTGTGAAAAAAAAAATGCCGACTATCCAACTTCAAATACGCATCTGATTCACAGTGAAAAAATAGTGTGATGAGAGGCAGGAGGTGATCGGGTGCGCAGCTGTTCATAGACCCCCTCTCCCTAAGGGTATGTGCACATGACTTCTTTTTCAGGTGTATTCGACCTGAAAAAGCGCTTAAAAATGCTAAAAGGAATTAATATATTCACTGCAATGTGGAAACGACTTGCTGGGCATATGTTCCGTCTTTTTGATCTTCATTTAACCTACTCGACTTCGAAAGCCTTGATGCGGCTAAAAGATGTGACCTGACCATTCTTCAGACTGCTTCTGCTTGGAAGCTGTTCACCTTTTTATAGATCAAAAAAAATGCTGCAAAAATGTCAAAGAAGATGCCAAGAAAGACACTTTAGGAAAAACACCACGTAAAAGATGTTGTGTTCACCTACCCGAAGTGTGGTGCCACTATTGGAAGGTCCCTGATTCTAGTAATATACTTACCAGCCGCTGTTTTCAGCTGCTCCAGGCCCCACTCCGGTCCCGCGCTGCCATCTTGTGATCGCAACTTCTAACTGACCAGAAGTCAAAGGTAATGGTCACAAGCCCTCAATGTAAGTGTATGAGAGCCTCTCTCTGCCTTGTCCTGCCTCTCATAGACTTACATAGAGTATTGACTTCAGGATCACCCAGCAAACACTGGAGCAATCTAGCAGGTCACAAACTGCTGGAGACCGGCAGGAGCGGCGCCAATAACAGATGAAGACGGCGGCTGGTAAGTATAAGACTAGGGCCAGGGTACTTAGATTAATGACACCACTCCAGCACTAAAATAAAAAAAGAAAACCGCTGGAGTGGTGCTTCAAATATGGCTGTTTTAGAGTAGGGCTACTCAAGGCAGCCATCAGGGCAGGAGTGTGGGCAAGAATCAAACCGAACAGCATGTTAGGGCATTTTTTTAAGCCAAAACTGCTGTATACTGGCAAAATATTGGGACCAAAAATGAATAGATCCTTAAAGGGGTTTTCCCACAAACGAAAGTTGATTTTAATCAATAAATCTTGGAATAATAATAATTTCCACAATTGGATGTGTTTAAATAAAATGTTCCTGTGCTGAGATAATCTTATAAATGTGCCCCTGTGTAATGGCTGTGTCTGACCATGTACAGGAACATGGTCTGTTCATACCACATCTCCTGGGCAGGGGCAGAAGCAAAAGAGTATACAGACATTACAGCAGGGGATCACAGCTGATTCTTTCTGTGAGGTAAAACATTTCCCTGCCTGTTTTTACCTCACAGAAAGAATCAGATGCGATCCCATACTGTCCTGTCTGTATACTCTTTTGCTTCCTCCCCTGCCCAGGAGCTGTGGTATGTTCTGTACACGGTCAGACGCAGCCATTGATTAAAATGAACTTTTGTTCGTGGGAAAACCCCTTTAACGGCAGCCTGACTTATGCAAGTGAACAGCGGCCTTACCTTTTAAGGAAGTTACACCGCTCCAATTTTTGCATCAGAGCTCTGACCCCGTAAAAGTATATATCATAAAATTGCTAGACTGGTAGTTTTTTCTGGATTCTCTGTTATTCAACCGAAAAACTAAGAATTTAATCAAGATGAACGTACAAATCTGTGATCTTTTTATTTCATTAGGATGTTGCATCAAAAGAGGAAGACGATGAAGTTTCCGATAAAGGTAGCGATTCTGAAGATGAAGATACTAATAGGGATTCCCAGAGTGATGGCAGTGACAAGGATTCTGACAGGGAGAACGATGAGAAGCACGGAAAAGATGATGAAGCGGTAAGATTGTACTGTATTGTCTGAATCACGTACCATTAGCTGAAGTCCAGGTCAGCTCTTGTCTTTGGAGGCCAGATAGGAAGCGGCTGCAGAATGGAGGACACCTGGTATGATGACTACACATGGGAAATGTATACTCACATTTAGGTTTAGAGATGGAAGGTCGTTTTAATGATGCTGGTTGACGCATGCACAATATGCTGTTAGTCAGTTAGCTACATGTCGCTTAGTAGTAAAATACATGTACATTGCATATACACCAAATCATATGACAAAGCCGAAATACCAGCTATACACTCATGGCCATTATGTCAGTGGATTAACCCCTTCACGTTTCAAGATGGATTTACATGTCATGGAGCGTGTCAGGGACTTTGGTGCGGGCTCAGAAGCAGAGCCCGCTCCACAGAGCAGATACCGGCTATATTATACAACTAGCATCTGCCTTTAACAGAAGCAGCGCACCCGCCAATTGCTGCTGCTAAGTTTATAAAAGCCACTGTCAAATACAGACAGCGACATATAAGTGCCGCAATATGGTCCAGACTTTAGTTCAGGGGGCCATTGGCCCCGTTAAACGATCGCAGAGAGCCAATAGGTTACAATGACTGTTATGTGATCTCTTCAGTGACGTCCAGTCTGGATGTCATAGGGGACTGTCAGTTTCACAATCTAATACTGTGAGATTGCTGTACATACAGTACCTTGAAAAAGTATTCATACCCCATGAATTTTTCCACATTTTTTCATGTTACACTCACAAACTTAAATGTATTTTATTGGGAGAGAATGTGATATACCAACACAAAAGTAGCAAGCATTTGTGAAGTGTAAAGGAAATGATACATGGTTTTCTAATAATTTTAAAAATATTAATCTGAAAATTGTGATGAGCATTTGTATTCAGCCTCCTGTCGGCTGATACCCCTAAATAAAATTCTGAGTAACCAATTTCCTCCAGAATTTACATAATTAGTAAATTGACTAAACTTCTGTGTAATTTATTCTCAGTATAACTACAGCTGTTCTGTGAAGGCCTCAGAGGTTTGTCTGAGAACATTAGGGATTAAACAGCATCATGAAAACCAATGAACATACCAGAAAGGTCAAGGATAAAGTTGTGAAGAGTAAACCAGCTTTAGGTTATATATAAAAAAAAATAATAAATGGCATGAACTCTGAACATCTCGCAGAACACTATTCAGTCCATCATCCAAAAACTGAAGGAGTATGGCACAACTGCAAACCTACCAAGACATGGTCATCTACCTAAACTGACATCCCAAGCAAGGAGAACACGAATTAGAGAAGCAGTCAAAAGGTCCATGGTCACTCTGGAGGAGCTGCAGAGATTCACATCTCAGGTGGGAGAATCTGTCCACAGGACAACTATTAGTCATATACTCCATAAATCTGGCCTTTATGAAAGAGTGGCAAGTAGAAAGTAATTTTTGAAAGGAAGCCATAAGAAGCCCCGTTAGCAGTTTGCAAAAAGCCATGTAGGGGACACAGCTAGCATGTGGACTAAGATTCTCTGATCAGATGAGGCCAAAGTAGAACTTTTTTGGGCTAAACACAATGTGCTATGTATGGTGGAAAACTAACAACGCACATCACCCTGAAAACACCATCCCCAACATCAAACATGGTGGTGGCAGCATCATGCTGTGGCAATGCTTTTCTTCAGCAGGAACAGGGAAGATGATCAGAGTTGATGGGAAGATGGCGCTAAATACAGGACAATCCTGGAGGTAAACCTGATGGGGGCTGCAAAAGACTTGAGACTTGGGCGTAGGTTCACTTTCCAGCAGGACACCGACCCTAAACATACTGCCAAAGCTACAGTGGAATGGTGTTAATCAAAGCATATTCATGTGTGTGTGAACGGCCCATTCACAGTCCAGACCTAAATCCCACTGAGAGTCTGTGAAAAGACTTGAAAATTGCTTTTCACAAACTCTCTCCATCCAATCTCACTGAGCTGGAGGTAGTTTACAAAGAAGAATGTGCAAAAATTTCAGCCTCTAGATGTGTAAAGCTGGAGGATACAGACCCCCAAAAGACTTGCTGCAGTAATTGTAGTGAAAGTTGGTCCTACAAAGTATTGACTAAATACAAATGCACGTCACAATTTTCAGATCTATAGTTTTAAAATATTTAAAAAAAACATGTATCATTTCCTTTACACTTCACAAATAATTGCTACTTTATGTTGGGATATCACATAAAATCCAAATGACATGCTTTTAAGTTTGTGGGTGTAATGTGAAAAAATGTGGAAAAGTTTATTGGATATGAATCCTTTATCAAGGAACTGTAGTATAAGCGATCATACAATTGCCGGTTCAAGATGTTTAAGGGGACTTACAAAGCAGAAAGTGGAAAAAAGAGTTGTATAAAACTTTGAATCGCCCCCTTTTCCCCAGTTATCAATGCAGAAATGTAAAGAGAGAAAAAATAATAAAAAAAAAAATAGAGAAAGATAGATAGGATCACAAGGAAATGGACAGCATGTGACTTAAATATGAGTGTCTGGGCAAAGGGTCTGAATACTTATGACCATGTGATATTTCAGTTTTTTTTTTAATAAATTTGCAAAAATATCTACATTTCTGTTTTTTTTTTAGTGAAGATGGGGTGCAGAGTGTACATTAATGAGAAAAAAAATGAACTTTTTAGAATTTACCCAATGGCTGCAATGAAACAGAGTGAACAATTTAAAGGGGTCTGAATACTTTCCGTACCCACTATATTATATTATATAGATATATACAGTATATACACACACACGTGTGTGTTTGTATAACGCATGCACATATTTGGCATCACTGCATCCAGAAAAGATTTATTTCGCCACACTTGGGATATTTTTTTACCATTTTCACTTCCACTATTTGGTAAAATGAATGGCAGCATTTAAAACTGCAACCTGTCATGCAAAACAGCCATCGTACAGCTTTGTCGATGCAAAAAAAATAATTTCAAGCTGTTTGAAATAAGGTGAGGAAAAAATTGAAAAGGCAAAAATGAAAATTGGCTGTGTCCTTAAAGGGGGGGAGGTGAAAGAGTACCGATCAACTGTCACGGTCATTTTTATTACAAAAATCGCTACCTAGTAGTGTTGAGCCACCCCCGTAGTGTTCGAGTTCGGTTCGGTTTGTCGAACACCCGTGTGTTCGCCGAACTGTTCGTCGAACACCTTCGAACACCGTTAAAACCAATGGCAGGCAAACAAAAACACATAGAAACACATAGAAAACACCTTCAAAGGTGTCCAAAAGCTGACAAACTGCTCTGAAGACACAACTAACACATGGAAAAGTGACAAGTACATATAGTCATGCGAAAAGAAAAGAGGTGGAGGAGTAAAAGGAGGGGGAGACACAGATATAGGCATGTCATGCCCTTCTAAAATCCAAAAAGTGAGAAGCCGACACGTTCAGTCCGCTCCTGCCCGTGCCACCTCCGTGTCGCCGGGTTTGTGCCAGAGCCGCGGTGAACCCTGACGGCCAGCCCCCCTCTCCCAATACTGGTGCCTGTCTGCTGGTGGGTCGAGCGAGCCCCCCTGTGGTGGAGGCAGCTCTAAGCTTTTTAATTTAAATTGTCTCTCTAATTTGAATGAATACACTTTAAATCCATTTACAAGGATCTATTGGAGGGCAAGTCTCATGCCAGCAGCCGCGTAATTCCAGCTCCAGTAGCGTCCACTAAAGCTGCTGCAGTTAAAAAGCTTTTATAAGGATCGAGCTCGGCTGTCCACCGCAAGGCATCCTACTGCCAGTCCCAGCCCCTATGCCTTGGGGTGCCTCCTGATGCTCTTCACTGAGTATCCCGTGGTCCCGAAGCATTTCCTTTGAAAAAATTAAGTGTCAAAACTACAGGTGGTGTAGCTTGCTTAACAGCCGGGATAATCCGCTGACTAGCAGACACTGCTACTAGGCACAAAGTATTTCCTGGACTAGATGCAGTTAAAAATTTGTAATTAGATACTCTCTTTGGATGCTGAGAAAGCATTCCATAGAGTCTCCTGGCACGCCATATATGATTCTCTTAAAAAGCTTGGGGTAGGGGTCTAGGGGACCCTTTTACAGCCAAAATCACGGCCCTGTATCGCAATACGTCACCTAGGCTGAAGATAAATGGAACTGTATTACCCTGAGGGCTCGGTTGCTACAGAGGTATTGCACCTCACCCAGAGGTGTGATATCTCACTCTCAGGTAAGGATGGAGTGTGGATCAGGACCCGACACCTGCATGCATTACACCACATTGCCGTGGGGCAGGGCGACCAATATGCCCCTGAGATGGGCACGACAGTCCCTGTCCCTGGCTGGAGTGGGGGGAGGGAACACTGAGGAAGGGGAACCCTGTAGTGCAGGAGCAGGGAGGAAGCAGTTCCTGGGTGCATTGAGAAGGGAGTATAAAAGGTGGGCACCATCTTAGTTCAGTGCAGAGAAGTCTGAGCAGAAGTGGCAGGGAGCAGGGGCTCTGCTCCGCAGGCGGGCCTAGTAACAGAGGCCCAGGCCTGGAAGAGGGAGAAGGAAGGAAGAGGAGCGGAGAAGGCTCCAGGAACAAGGAACGAAGGGATCCCAGGGGTGCGGACGGGCGAGTCGCCACCGCACGCCCGAATCCACCTGCGTGGAGGGGTCAGGCCAAAGGGGGAGACCGGTCCCCGAAACTAGTGGAGGCAGGAAACGACCCTCAGCTAGAAACAGGAGGCTGTGACATTTTATGTGGCGCAGCCCCTCGCTACACCCGCTAGGAAGGCACCACATGGGGTCAGGGAAACTGGCGCCAAGTTTACCAAGAGGAGGCCCGAGGCAGCCGGACAGAAGGGTTGGTAAGAAAGGCCAGACAAAGGACACACAAAGGGGGTCCTGTGAAGCGCTCCAAAGTTATCTGGGAGTTGTCTGAGCCCCTCACCTGGTGAGCACAGTACGACGTGGGCAGCCGTTACCTGCAGACGTGGTCTGGATAATAAGAACTGTGAGTAAAGGCCCTGGACTGCATCACTGACTCCGTGTCGTTACTGCTGCTGCCCTGCACCATCACCCCCATCCTCCGCATACACTGCCCTGAGGCTATACTCCTCCCGTGGGGAGTTATGCTACGCTCTGATGCACCCACAACACCAGCCTCAGCGGTCTGCCCTGGAGCGGCGGTTCACTCTGACCGCAATCCACGGGTGGCGTAGTCGGACATTTAAACATCAAAACCACATAAATAGTTCCGCCACTGGTTTGACCGCCCTGAGCCACGGAACCGGGTTGCCGCCACGGAGACTACAACCACCAGCATCCACCAAAAAGGGTCCGGCTCCGGGTGTCCCAAGACCCAGGGGGCGCGTCAGAACATTTTCATCACCTTTCACAATCACCAATGGGACAAGGCAGGGATGTTCTCTGTCCCCTCTCTTATACATCCTAGTGACGGAGCACCTGCTCTCATCAATTCGCCATAACCCCAATATTAGGTGGATTGAGGTGGGAGGCACCGAGTACAAGTGCTCTCTATTTGCTGATGATGTCCTAGTATATATCACTCAATCACATATATCCATCCATGCTGTTATGGCTGAAATAGATCACTTTGTTACATGGTCAAATTTTAAAATCAATGCAGCGAAGTCTGAGGCCCTCGATGTCTCCCTCCCCAAATCCATATAGGATTCCATCCAGTCCAACTTTCCCTTTGCCTGGCCCTCACAGGGTATCAAATACTTAGGAATTCCTATTCATAGAGACCTCTCCCATCTATGTTATCTTAATTTTGGGCCCTTTATTGAACAACTCCATACAGACCACGGTTGGCAAGTTAGAACTGTAAGATTCACTACGTGAACCACTGGTGTTTTGTGGAAAAGCACATGTACACTGTGTTCCAAATTATTATGCAAAAAGTGTTTAGGAGTGATAAGGGAAGAATTTGTTTGTTTGTCAGTTAAACTCATTGATGGTGATGTGTGTCAGGGCTCTTTATATCACTGTAAGCAATTGCAGACACCTGTGCTAATTAGTTTGGCAGGTGTGTCCAATGAAAGACAAGACTACTTAAGAAGGCTGTCTCACATTATTAAACAGCCTACATTTTCTGCCAAAATGGGAAATAAAAAGGATGTGTCGGCTGCTGAGAAGCAACAAATTGTGGAGTGTTTAGGTCAAGGCATGACTACAATCAACATTGTGCGATGATCAGGATGAAGTGTCTTGGCAATCAAGAAGTATGTAGCTGATTCACAGTACACACGTGTTGCTGCTGATAAGGGCAAATTGAGGACTCTTTCCTACAGGCAATTACGTCAGGTTAAAAGAGCAGCGGCAAAAAGCCTTGTCATAGCAGCAGACAAGTTTTTGAAGCTGCTGGTGCCTCCAACGTCCCCCGAACAACAAGATGCAGGGTCCTTCAGAGGTTTGCAGCTGTGCATACGCCATCCTGTCGACCTCCTCTATCCACTTCACACAAGCAGAAACGGCTCCAGTGGGCCAAACATTACATGACTGATTTCAAAACTGTTTTGTTCACGGATGAGTGCCGTGCAGCGCTCGATGGTCCAGATGGATGGAGTGGAGGATGGCTGGTTGATGGACACCCCACGCAAACACGGCTACAGCGCCAACAAGGAGGAGGTGGAGTAATGTTTTGGGCTGGAATCATGGGGAGAGAGATTGTCGGCCCCTTTAGGATCCCTGAAGGCGCTAAAGATGAACTCCATAATGTATGTGGATTTTCTCAAACAGCACTTCCTGCCATGGTTCAAGAAGAAGAACCGTGTATTTCACAGCAAGATCATTTTTTTGCATGATAATGCACCATCTCATGCTGCACATAAAACCTCTGCATCTCTGGCTGATATGGGCATAAAAGGGGACAAACTTATGGTGTGACCCCCAAGCTCCCCTGACCTCTACCCCATTCAGAACCTCTGGAGCATCATCAAAAGGAGTGTCTATGATGGCGGGAGGCAGTTCACATCTAAGCAACAGCTCTGGGAGGGTATTCTGTCCTCATGCAAAACAATTGAAGCAGAAACCATCCAAAACCTGACAAATTCAATGGACGAGAGAGTTCAGAAGCTCCTTTCGAACAAGGGGTCCTATGTGAAAATGTAACATCACCTAGAATAAAGTTTTGAGTTGAAAACTGTTTGATTTCAGTTTCTAATAACCTGCTAATGCTTATAATTTCAAAAATGACCATTTTTTTGGTCTTTATTAAAATGAAAAGGTTGATCGAAAAGTTTTGGGGGATCTAAGAGTGTGGCAACTCAGTAGTCATGATTACTTCGAATTCTGACAATATGAGGGTCATGTTGCAGGTAGTGCAGCAAGAAGGCACTTATGTGTCTTGCGCATCTCGGAGCCCCAAAATTATTTTCCGGGCTAGATGCAGCTAAAAATTATTATTAATTTTAAATCTGGTGGAGCTTAGTATAGATGGCCTAATAGGATCAGTGCTGCACACTGCTACAAAGCCCAAATTATTTTCCAGCCAAGATACAGATAAACATGATTAGTAATTTTAAATCTGGTGGAGCTTATTATAGATGGCCTAATAGAATCAGTGCTGCACACTGCTACAAAGCCCAAATTATTTTCCAGCCAAGATACAGTTAAACATGATTAGTAATTTGAAAGCTTAAAACGGTTGGTAGGGTGATTTTAACCAATCATCCATCTTTTACTCTCCCCAGGATGACACAGGGGTAGAAAAGTCGTTTCGGATCCATGATTTGTTCATCTTTATGAACGTGAGTCTGTCTACATTCTCAGTGGAGAGCCGCGTGCGCTTATCTGTCAGCACACCACCAGCAGCGCTGAACACACGTTCAGACAGAACGCTGGCTGCGGGGCATGACAAGATCTCCAAGGCGTAAGTGGCTAGCTCCGGCCATTTATCCAGATTGGAAGCCCAAAAAGAGCAAGGGTCCAGTGACACAGTCATGGCTTCAATGTTTACTTGGAGATACTCCTGTACCATCGTCTCTAGGCGTTGACTATGTGTCAGACTTCTTGTCTCCTGTGGCCTTGCAAAGGATGGGCTAAAAAAGTGGTGAAATGATTGCGCAAAATTGATGTTACCAGCAGATACTGTGGTTCTGTTATGGTTTGAGTGCTGAACACTTGACGGTCCCACGGTTGGCAAGTTGGAACTGTGAGATTCACTACGTGCACCACTGGTGTTTTGTGGAAAAGCACATGTAAGATTCTGCAACAGTCTCTGCTGATACTCCTGCATGCGTGCATCCCTTTCTATGGCAGGAATAATTTCTGCAAATTTACTTTTGTACCGGGGATCTAACAGTGTGGCAACCCAGTAGTCAGGATTATTTCTAATTCTCACAATTCGAGGGTCATGTTGCAGGTAGTGCAGCAAGAAGGCACTCATGTGTGTTGCGCATCCAGGAGCACCAAGTCCCTGTTGTGTTGGTGGCGAGGTAACAATCATGCTTCCTTCCTCTGTCCTCTCCCCCCAACCTCGCACAACAGAAATGTGATCAAGGTCTCCCTCATCTGATGAGTCTTCCATCAGTTCGTCCTCCACTTCTTCCTGGGCTCCTGCACCTTCCTCACTAGTTTGGCTGCTACCATGCGCCCTGGTAAAACCATCTCCCCCACCCTCACATGCCTGCCGCCTTGGTGCTGCCGACCGTCTGGACCTTGCAGATGTTAGCCCTTCCGCATACAACTCCTCCTCCTCTACTTCCTCCACCTCCTCTTGTGCCACCACCTGACTCCGAATTCTGTTTAACATGTGCTCCAGCATGTAAATCACCGGAATAGTCATGCTGATAATGGCATCGTCAGCACTAAACATCTTCGTCGCCATTTCAAAACTGTGCAGAAGGGTGCATAGGTCCCTGATCTGAGACCACTCCTCCAGCGTGATTTGCCCCACCTCTGAATCTCGTTGGCCCAGGCTATACGTCAGAACGTATTGCACCAGGGCTTGTCGGTGCTGCCACAGTCGCTGCAACATGTGCAGAGTTGAATTCCACCGGGTAGGCACATCGCATTTTAGCCGGTGAAGTGGCAGGCCCAACGACTTCTGTAGAGATGTAAGTCGCTGAGCTGCGGGATGCGAACGGCGGAAGTGAGCACACAGCGACCGTGCCCTCTGCAGAAGGCCATCTAGTCTGGGATAGTGGGCTAAAAATTGCTGGACAACCAGGTTCAACACGTGAGCCATACAAGGCACGTGTGTGACATTGCCCCGGCGAAGGGCCGCACCCAGGTTTGCAGCATTGTCGCACACGGCCTTCCCTGGTTTCAGGTCCAGTGGAGACAACCATTCATGAAATTGGTTCTCCAGAGCTGACCACAACTCCTCAGCTGTGTGACTTACATTTCCCAGACATTTCAAAGTAAAAACCGCCTGATGACGTTGAGCCCTACTGCCAGCATAGTAAGGAGGTGTGCAGGATCCCTTCTGCGCAGTTAGAAAGCTTGTGGCATGACCAGACAGGCTTTGGGTGCAGGTGGAAGACCGAGAGGAGGTTGAGGAGGCAGAAGCAGTGGAGGAACTTTGACATAAAGAGGATTGACGCACAACTGACGGGGACGGCAAGACTTGGACAGCAGCCCCTTGTCCTGCTGTCACCATAGTTACCCAGTGCCCAGTCAGCGACATGTAACGCCCCTGTCCATGCCTACTCGTCCAAGTGTCTGTGGTGAAATGCACCCTGTCACACACAGAGTTTCTCAAAGAAGCGGTGATATTGTGTGCGACATGCTGGTGGAGCGCAGGCACACCTTTCTTTGAGAAGTAGTGCCGACTGGGCATCTGGTACTGGGGCACTGCGACGGACATAAGGTCTCGAAAATCCTCTGTGTCCACCAGGCGGAAAGGCAGCATTTCTGTAGCCAAGAGCTTGCAGATGGTGAAATTCAACCTCTTAGCTTTCTCATGGCTAGGAGGAAATGGTCTTTTACTTGTCCACATCTGAGGGACCGAGGGCTGGCTATTGTGCTTAGACGGGGTTGATAAGGGTGTCCCCGGCAAACTGCCGGTCTGTGAGGAAGATGCAGGCGGACATGTTAGGTTGCCTTGATCCAAAGGTGGTGCTATCGATGTCGGACAGCGCTCAACACCAGCTGGTGTTACCACCTCCAAAGAAAATGATGACCTGCCAATCACGCTGGCTGTTGCGGGTAAAGAGGTGGCAGGTCTGCGCCCCAAAACAGGTGTGACTGCTATCCCCCCCCAGTCACAGAGGATGAAGAGGCCGCGGATGCACAAGATATGGCAGACGGTGGTTGGCCCGGCCGGCTAGGCCGCATTGTAGCACACTGAGCTTCCCACTGCAACTTATGCTTCATGTCCATGTGCCGGTTCATGCATGAAGTACTCAAACTATGTATTTTTTGGCCTCTACTTAGCTTTTGCTGACAAATGTTACAGATAACACGAGTTGGGTCATCTTTATCGATCTGAAAAAATACCCAGGCTATGCAAGGCTTAGCACCCATGCGACCTGAAGAGCCACCACGACTTGTGGTGAGAGGCAGAGTTGTGTTTGAGGATGCAGTTGTTGACGTGCTTCCAGTACTACGTCTCTGTCCAGGAAGGCGCAACCTGACCTCGTCGTCACTAGCATCTTCCTCCACCTCCTCTGCTGACCTCATCTCTTGGATGACTGTGGGTTGACAGTAAGTGGGATCTCCAACCTCATCATCATCACCCTGTGCGTTATCACACCCGTCGTCCTCAGAGCCAACCTGTTCCTGCCCTGACAAAAAACTAAAGTTGTCGCTCCAATCAGGTATTTGAGTCTCATCATCGTCTTCCTCATTGTCTCCACCAACAGGAGTTACAGTTTGGGAATGAGGGTCTACATTATGGTCAGAACCTTCTGCGTCTGGTCCTGGATCCGACTCATAAAGATTCTGGGCATCAGTGCAGATCATTTCCTCGTCTGGATTCACAGAAGCGCTGGAGTCGACCTCTGATTCCCAGGCTATAGTATGAGTAAACAGCTCTGCAGACTCAACCATCTGTTCTACCTCATACTCAGACGGGCAGCTGGAGATTTGGGAGCTGTGAGGAAGCAAGTGCGATTGGGGTGACACCTTTGAGGACTGGAGTATTTGTGATGTTGAAGTTGATGTGGAGGAGAGCCCACTTAAAGGAGCACTTGATATCCGCTGAAGCACCTGCTGTTTTTGTGCCTCATCTGGAATTTGTAGCGATTGGCGTGGCCGTAAGAAAGGGATCTTATCACATTGTCCGCTAAAAGAAGTAGACATTTTAGTTTGGCTGGAAGATGGTCTTTCTTCTGCAGATGTTACTGTTGCTTTAACACCTACCCCACGGACACAACCTTTTTTCCCCTTCCCAACACGCCTATTCCCCTTTCCACCAGCAGCAGGCCTTTTTCCACTCATTTTGGTGGTTAACTAATTCATAATTCTGGAGTTGTTTGCACAAAAAAACAATGGATGGGAACCGAGCAGAGCTGAGTGGCCAAACTGTGGTATTAGGCCAAAACTATTGGCTGGGTTAGATGCAGAAAAAAATTATATTCAATTTGCAACCTGATGGAGGTCTGTATAGATGGATTAATAGAACAAGTCCCACACACAGCTAGAAGCCCAATATTTTTTCAGAGCTAGATGCAGAAAAAAATTATATTCAGTTTGCAACCTGATGGAGGTCAGTATAGATGGACTAATAGAGAAAGTCCCACACACTGCTAGAAGGCCAAATATTTTTTCAGAGCTAGATGCAGACAAAAAATTATTTTGAATTTGCAACCTGATGGAGGTCTGTATAGATGGACTAATAGAGAAAGTCCCACACACAGCTAGAAGCCCAATATTTTTTCAGAGCTAGATGCAGAAAAAAATTATATTCAATTTGCAACCTGATGGAGGTCAGTATAGATGGACTAATAGAATGATGCTATGCCCAAAAGATTTTACTTCTCTAGGTGCAGTAAAAAAATTGGTATTCTATACACAGGTGGTATATCTTGCAACACAGATAGGCTACTCCACTGACTAACACACTCTGCAATAGGCCAAAAAGGATTAGCTTTGCTAGATTCAGCCAAATGCTGTGAAAAAAACTTGCACAGCACTGGCACAGACCTGCCTGGCAAAAACTGATAGGAACTGATGTAACCTAGTCCTGAAAAGGACTCCAATTATAATTAGTCTTTACTCCCACAATCTATCTGTTTAAGAGCACAGACCTGCCTGATAAAAGTCGTAGGAAATGCTGTAACCTAGTCCTTAAAAGGACTGCAATCACAACTATTCCCTACTCCCAAGCTATCTGTAGATTTGTGCGAAAATTGGCTTGAAATTAACAAGGTATAGCGCACACAGCAACAGCGGTGCCGTCTAACACGCAGCTGCAGCAGTGAGAAAATGGTGGCGACGGGGAAAATGGCTTGGTCTTATAGGGCAAGGACATGTGACATACACTGCCAATGACACATGCCCTTGCTTGTGTGAAAAAAAGCACTTCGCTCCGTGTGTGCGCTGCTGATAGGCTGACAGATTGCACCTCCCCACTGCAAATGCTGGAAAGAGAAAAAAAAAAAGGAGATCTTCATTATTCCTGCAGAGATCCATCCCCTGCCCCTCCCCCCACCCCGCTGTACACTCAAACTGCGTATTAACATTAATTTTCATCATTACTGAGAAAAAATCCAGTTATGATTTTGGTGCACGAACAGTTATCGAACATAACCTCGAACAGCCGAATTTTTCTCAAATCGTTCGTGTTCGCCGAACGGCTCGAACACCGCCCAAAACAGCTCGAATTTGAGATTGGCGAACAGTTCGAGTAGAACAACGCTCATCTCTACTACCTAGCCCTAGGTTAAATGTGTTTATATGTATTTTTGATTAAATAAAATGTAATGAAACTGTCAGTTTACAGGCTCTAAAGGATCTGACCATCCAGTAGGAGATGGATCCAAATTTCTTGGTTGTGGGATCCCAGCCGGCATCCCATTACCATCCATGGTAGTCAGTAGTCTGAGAACGCCAGATCTTGCGCGTTTGACTAAGGCCTCATTGCATTATGGATCTGCAGAGAGCGCGCTTTAAGTCAGAAGGACTAAATCTTGCGATAACATGAGACAAATGGATGAGACACAATAAAAACGGACTCGCGCATCATTGAAGGAGGAAAAATGAATTCACTCTTGTTTTTTTGCACACGAGGAGCATTATTGTCATGTGATTAAGGCTTTGCAAATTTAACATGTTTGTACATTATTTTTTTTAGGAGTGGCAAGAATTGCAGCAAAGCATTCAACGTAAAGATCGAGCTCTTCTAGAAACCAAATCTAAAGTAACACATCCTGTATATAGTTTATATTTCCCAGAGGTAATGTACATTCATTTCACAAATTCATTGTTAATTTTTCTTATCTTAAAGGATAATATAAAAAGTTTTTGTTGCAACTCGGGGATTTTAACACTTTTTAAGGGAACACTAATCTTAGAGAAAAAAAAAAAGAACAATCCTGGTCATTTCTTCTTTTGTTAGATCCTATTTTGTCTAATGTTAAAAGGAAAAAAGACAAGTTGGTTCTCCCATCACAAGATCCATCGTACGGAAGGCTTGTGGTGCCACAAGGATTAGTAGGGAGATGCGAATAATATCCAGCATTGGATTGTTCTGTTCAAAGCCATAACATAATTCATAACATTCTTCTGTTAAAAGCCATGAATGCAGAGAGTAAAGACCAACGTCTGAATTGTGTTTGCATCTATTGATTTTTTTTTTTTTGTATGTTTTTTGTTGTTTGAATAAAATATATGGCTTTTAACAGAACAATCCAATGCTGGATATTATTTGTATTTTCCTATTTTGTCTAATATTACAAGAAAGAGGTTGTCCACTACTTTTTCATTGATGAACGATCCTTAGGATAGGTTATCAATGTCTGATCGGCCGGGGTCCGACACCTGCTACCCCCGCCGATCAGCTGTTCTCGGTGTTGGAAGCGGATAGGTCATCAGTGAAAAAGTAGCTTACAACCTCTTTAATATTAAGGAATATACATTCTTGTATTGTGTATCTCAGGAGATCAGCTATTCCTCCCCTAGTTACAGGACTGTGTTTGGCAGTTCTACAACTGGCTGCAGAAGGAGCCTCCCCCCATTGCCCTGATCTGCCTGCAGAACGGTTTGCTTCAGGAACACACTGAAACTCGTGTAGATTGGTGGCGTGGGATACTTTTTTCTATTATACCAGATGAGTGAAGTCCTCTTTAAGTAGAGACTAGTGTTGAGCGAGTATGTTCTGTCCGAGTATGCTTGGGCCGAGCTCCGAGTATTTACAGCTGCTCGGTGATATGGTTGAATCGCTCCCGTGTGCATGATTTGTGACTGTTTGACAGCTGTATTACATGTGAGAAATGTGTAAGAAATAGACATTACTCACATGTAATAAAGCTGTCAAACAATCGCAAATCATGCACACGGGAGCGATTCAACCATATCACCGAGCAGCTGTAACTACTCAGTGCTCGGCCTGAGCATACTCGCCGAAACGGTTAACAGAACATACTCGCTCAACACTAGAAGACGATCCAGTCTGTGTTCTGATATCACCATTCTCATTATTAAATGCTTTTTTTTATATCAATTTATAACCGGCTCCTGTCATAGGGGACATCAACTAATTGGACATCTGTGGTTTCAGGCAAATTTAAAATTGAAAAGCTAGTAGTCTTCTACTCATATGGGAAATAAAAGCATTTGCCATATGATGAAAGAAACAGAGAGCCAGATTACAGCTTTTCCTGTTTTCTCCGTCCTAAATCTTTTCTGCCAAAACTGTTTGTTATTTTAGTGGAACTCGCTGGGGTTTAAATTCAGAACATGTGTTTCCATTACATAATTGTACACGTCCTATTTCTAAGGTATCTTGTGTAGAATACAATATCTAGCAGATCGTGGTATTCCACATGGTGCCCGGTTTGCACTTTTTTTTTTTTTTTGTTTAGTTCTTTAAAGTCATTGTGTTAGATTGTTTTCTCTCTTGTAATGTTTGTCATTGTGGGCGAGGTTTGTGGTTTCGAGTAATTCATTAATTGTGATTTATTTATTTTATTTATTTTTTTATAAAGTTGTTACATTGTTACACAAGTGTACTCCAGTCCTCTCTCGCTCCTCCCCCCAGGTTAAAGACAAAAAAAAAGCTTTTTTTTTTTTTTTTTTTGTGCAAAATTCATGAGTCACATGTGCCATTTAGAAGAATTTGTTGTATTTGTCTTTTTTACACCAAAGAAAAATGAGTTAAAAAAAACCCCGCAAATAATGATGAATCTGGCTGATGGTGCTTTAAAATGCTAACTAAATGCCCTCTGCAAAGTATACACATCTAGGCATTGCTGGCATGTTGTCTAGCCGCTGCATGGAATGGCAGCGGTGACCACACAGGGTTTGCACAACCTTATACAGCTTTTTACATCAGTGCTGGTACCCACATTTTCCCACACACTGATGTACATGGGAGTGGAGTCTGAATCATCTGCAGATATCATCAGCTATAACATACAACTGACCATGTGCTGACATGGACGGGATCACAGCTAGGTCAACTCCTGGCCTTTTAACCCCTAAGAGGCACAATCTATATAATTCTTCCTGCCCCCCACAGCACAATTTTGGAGTGCCAATTGGCTGCAATCACAGCCGCAGGCCTGGCAATGAAAAAAGTTGATTTTTATTGTGCAAAAGTAGTAAAACCTAAAAAAGCAAAGGCAATATTCAAATATAATTATCATATTTTTTTTTTTTTTTTTGTTCTCAGCAATTTTTGGCGCTTTTATAGATATTAATGGAGAGAGCCTCCTTTTCATTGCTGTCAGCACATAATGCAGCCCCATTCCATAGATAAATGTGGTTTTTAATGGTAAGACCTGCATGTATCAAACTTTTATGGCATATCCTGTCAGTATGCCATAAATGTCACAGATGGGTCAACCCCTTTAAGGGGTTAATATTAGCTACAAGGTACCAGACAACATCCTCACATCGTATGCACTGCGTACTGGCGCTGCGAGTGGAATCATATTGTGAGGGTTCTCCGGTGCTGGCGCTGCGAGTGGAATCATATTGTGAGGGTTCTCCGGTGCTGGCGCTGCGAGTGGAATCATATTGCGAGGGTTCTCCGGTGCTGGCGCTGCGAGTGGAATCATATTGCGAGGGTTCTCCGGTGCTGGCGCTGTGAGTGGAATCATATTGTGAGGGTTCTCCGGTGCTGGCGCTGCGAGTGGAATCATATTGTGAGGGTTCTCTGGTGCCGGCGCTGCGAGTGGAATCATATTGTGAGGGTTCTCCGGTGCCGGCGCTGCGAGTGGAATCATATTGTGAGGGTTCTCCGGTGCTGGCACTGGGAGTGGAATCATATTGTGAGGGTTCTCCGGTGCTGGCGCTGCGAGTGGAATCATATTGTGAGGGTTCTCCGGTGCCGGCGCTGCGAGTGGAATCATATTGTGAGGGTTCTCCGGTGCCGGCGCTGCGAGTGGAATCATATTGTGAGGGTTCTCCGGTGCTGGCGCTGCGAGTGGAATCATATTGTGAGGGTTCTCCGGTGCCGGCGCTGTGAGTGGAATCATATTGTGAGGGTTCTCCGCTGCTGGAGCTGGGAGTGGAATCATATTGTGAGGATTCTCCGGTGCCGGCGCTGGGAGTGGAATCATATTGTGAGGGTTCTCCGGTGCCGGCGCTGCAAGTGGAATCATATTGTGAGGTTTCTCCGGTGCTGGCGCTGCGAGTGGAATCATATTGTGAGGGTTCTCCGGTGCCGGCGCTGCGAGTGGAATCATATTGTGAGGTTTCTCCGGTGCTGGCGCTGCGAGTGGAATCATATTGTCAGGTTTCTCCGGTGCTGGCACTGCGAGTGGAATCATAGTGTGAGGATTCGCTGGTGCCGGTGCTGGGAGTGGCTTCATATTGTGAGGATTCTCCGGTGCAGGCGCATGACTGCAAGTATGTGATTTGCACATAAGCGGTCACATGTCGACTAGACGTGCACGGCCTCGCTCAATGCCATTGTATTGAGTGAGGCCAGACTAGTGTAGTTGGGATGTGGCCGGAAGTATACAGAGTGCCTAATTGCCGTCTGGTACCAGAGAATCCTTACAGCACCTTAGTGTGCGCAATGTGAGGATTCACAAGTCTGCAGTCACATTGGCTAATAGATTGTGGGGTAACTGCAGACTATTTCAATGGGTAACAATGTGAATTAATATCTTACATTTGATCGGTCTTTCTGCACCTCAAAAAGTGATGGCATATTACGGCATGGCTTTCTGTAATGAATTAATAGTATAACCTGTGGGACCTTCGCTGCTCCCAAGCACTGATTTCCCTGTATGGTGTCTTCCCTGAGCTGCCCCATTCTGTGCAGTCCGGAGCGCTGTTCTTTAGGTAAATATTAGTGGAGGATGTAGCAGTGCACAAGTACTGTCGTCTCTTCATTCTCAAGTCTGGTGGAAGTCCCTGAGGTCAGACCCCCCTCATCGATTATAAATGAAGGCATATCATAGCTTTCTGAGATAGCAAAACAATTTTAATGAAGAAAAATCAGATTTTGTTCTTTTGGGTTATTTACATGTGCATTTACTACTATAGGAAAAGCAAGAATGGTGGTGGATTTACATTGCAGACAGAAAGGATCAGACATTAATATCTATGCCCTATCATGTGTGTACACTACGGGATCAAGAAGAGGTAAGGTCAATGATGGTTATGTTTGCTGAATACTTGATAAAACCTAAGCTTTCAATATGTGGTACAAGTACCCCTGGGTGGTAGTCATCATGTCTCTAGGGGGCACTTGCAATGTTCCCATGTAGGACTTTTATCAGGTGCTGGTAGCCTGGGATTACTGTGATTTAACTTATTGGAGTAGGGTCTGCTTGGCTTTCACACTTTGAGAATGCAGGTTTTGAAGCATATGTTCATGGATCCAGATGGAATGTCTATGTTTAAAGGGGTATTCCCATCTCCAAGATCCTATCCCAATATGTAGTAGGTGTAGTAGTAATAATAATAATAGCAGATATCTCCAATTAGAAATGTAGTGTAGTTTTTCTGATTCGCTTTATCACCTTCCACATATGCAGGCATTGCAGGACCTAAGGTATCCATGGTTATGACCACTAGCAACTAGCTAACTGTCACTATATCAGTGGTCGTAACCATAGATGCCTAAGGTCCTGCAATGCCTGCACATTCCTGCCCCTTTAATGTACCTTGATGTGTACATTTAAATTTCTTATTAATGTGCAAGATTTTTTATTTATTAGCTTTATTCATGTGCAGATTGCACTTTCCACTCATTTCAATAAGCGACAGAGAAGAATTACTGCAGCCCTTTACTTTTTTTTTTTTTTTCTGGAATCTCTCTCGCTGTCTCAAGGCAGCTGTCTTTTAGTGATAGTCTCCTGCTGATAAAAAAACTGACTGTATTTAAACAGCAAAACACAGCCCAGTAAGTGACACATCAGTGGAATAGGATCTCTGGCCCTACATCATGGTGCGCTCAGATAGCAAAAACCTGGTGATAGATTACCTTTAAATTGAAAGCCTTCACAAATGAGGATATAATAGCACTGTGTGAAGTTTTATATTTTACCAGACTTGTGCTTTAGAGTAAGGAGCAGATAAGCTGCAAATGTATCATCCATGTTTTTCGGGCTTCAGCATGTTGTATGGCACCAGCAAACAGGATATGATTAGTGTTGAGCGATACCTTCCGATATCGGGAAATATCGGATTGGATCGGACCGATACCGAAAAAGTATCGGATATCGCCGATTCCGATACCGGAAACCAATGCAAGTCAATGGGACAGAAATATCGGAATGAAAATAAACCCTTTCTTTCCTTGTAGGTTAATTTTACATGAAGGAAAACAACTAAGAATAATGTAGAATGTATTGGGGGAGGTGGGGGAGACAATAAAGGCATAGAGGTTTAGCCCAATCAAATGGAATAGCAGGAATTAATATTATTTTAAGACGTTCTGAGTTACGGAAATATTGACTATGTTAAGTATTTTTATATTTTGTCAGATATTTGTTTCACTACTTCCATGCTCTTCACCTTCTTTTTTACTTCTCCCACACTTTCTCCTTCATCATCCTCAGCATCTTTTTCATCCACTTCTTCTTCACCTTCTTCATCTTCTTCTTCACCTTCTTCGTATTATTCTTTTTTTTTCATTCTTCATATTCTACTTCTTCATATTCTTCTTCTTCTTCATATTCTTATTTGTGACAGGCATTCCTGTAGTTGTTATCTATAAAAGGTTGGACATTACACCTTTCGTTCTGCCCGTCACAAAAGATTTACAACAGGATTTGTCCGCGTTCAGTTTGGCCTGCAGCAGCAGGTCTTTTCCAGGGGCACCACGAGGAGGAACGGACTCACCCCCATACACTGCTTAGTCATCTTCTTCTTATAATTTAGATATTATCTTTTGCTCTGATTTTTAGTCTCATGCTTAATGTTCTTCCGCTTTTTGTTCTGCAGCTTCTTGTATTTCTGCTTCTTGGTTTTCTGTCTCTTGTTCTTCTGTATCTTGGTGCTTGTCTTCTCTTCTTTGTCCTCTTGGTCAACTTCTTCAGGGTCATCTTCTTGGTCTTCTTCGGGGTGGTCTTCGGGGGTCCTCGTCTTCGGGGTCCTCGTCTTCTTCGGGTTGGTCTTCTGGGTCCTCGTCTTCGGGGTGGTCTTCGGGGTCTTCGTCTTCTTCGGGGTGGTCTTCGGGGTCCTCGTCTTCTTCGGGGTGGTCTTCGGGGTCCTCGTCTTCTTCGGGGTGGTCTTCGGGGTCCTCGTCTTCTTCGGGGTGGTCTTCGGGGTCCTCGTCAGGGAGATCCAGAGTGATTACCAAGAACCATTTCAAAAAGCTTGAACTTGGAAATGTAGCAGAAGGTACAAGAAAGCTGAGGAACTACCGAGGACCAGCTGACGGTACTGGAACCCGGATGGGTAGCAGAAGGTACAAGAGCCAATGGAACTGCCGAAGACCAGCTGACGGTACTGGAACTCGGTTACTAAGCAGGAGGTACCTGTGCCAGAAAGCACTACCAAGGACCAGCAGACGTTGGTGGAACTTGGATACCGAGAAGGAGGCACCTAATCCAAAGGCACTGCCGAGAACCAGCTGACGGTACTGGAACCCGGATGGGTAGCAGAAGGTACCCATGTAAAAAAAAGTTCAAGGCCGCGAGCCGGCCGCAGTTACCAAAACCCACAGTCCTACAGGGGGTGCTTGTCCTATTGGCACTATGGAACCAGCCTTCATTGCCAGATCCCGCAGCCCACATAGGAGTCACCTAAACTGCAGGCACCATAGAGTCGGCTAACCCGAACGCAACACGACAGGACAACGCATTGGAGGCAAAGTGACGTTGACACTACCCGGAAACAGCTGGCGTGCTGGAACCAGGCTGGGCAGGAGGGAGTACCCGTGCCAAAGACACTGCCGAGAACCAGCTGACTGTACTGGAACCCGGATGGGTAGTAGAAGGTACAAGAGCCAATGGAACTGCCGAGGACCAGCTGACGGTACTGGAACTCTGTTACTAAGCAGGAGGTACCTGTGCCAGAAAGCACTACCAAGGACCAGCAGACGTTGGTGGAACTTGGATACCGAGAAGGAGGCACCTAATCCAAAGGCACTGCCGAGAACCAGCTGACGGTACTGGAACCCGGATGGGTAGTAGAAGGTACAAGAGCAAATGGAACTACCGAGAACCAGCTGGTGGTGCTGGAACCCAGGGTAAATACTAAAAACAGAGTGGAGCCAGAGGTGTAATTGGAGCAAGTTTTAAATCAGTAGTACAGTGGATGTGGACAAAGCAGGAGAATTTGCCGGACACACAGAAGGGGAACAGCTGACGTTACTGAACCCCAATAACACTGAAGCAAGCGTTGACTGTGCAGACGGCACTTCTGAGCAGCAACTAGCGGTATTGGAGCCCAGGGTAAATACTAAAAACAGAGGAGCCAGGTGTGTAAGTGGAGCAACTTTAAAATCTGTAGTAGTGAGAATGTGGACAGAGCAGGAGAAATTGCCGTCCGCACAGCAGGGGAACAGCTGACGTTACTGAACCCCAATAACATGGCAGCAAGTGTTGACTGTGCAGACGGCACTTCCGAGCGCCAACTGGCAGTGTTGGAGCTCAGGGATAATACTGAAAACAGAGGAGCCAGAGGTGTATTTGGAGGAGGTTTTAAATCAGTAGTACAGTGGATGTGGACAGAGCAGGAGAAATTTCCGTCCGCACAGCAGGGGAACAGCTGACGTTACTGAACCCCAATAACATGGCAGCAAGTGTTGACTGTGCAGACGGCACTTCCGAGCGCCAACTGGCGGTGTTGGAGCTCAGGGATAATACTGAAAACAGAGGAACCAGAGGTGTAATTGGAGCAACTTTAAAATCTGTAGTAGTGAGAATGTGGACAGAGCAGGAGAAATTGCCGTCCGCACAGCAGGGGATCAGCTGACGTTACTCAACCCCAATAACATGGCAGCAAGTGTTGACTGTGCAGACGGCACTTCCGAGCGCCAACTGGCAGTGTTGGAGCTCAGGGATAATACTGAAAACAGAGGAGCCAGAGGTGTATTTGGAGGAGGTTTTAAATCAGTAGTACAGTGGATGTGGACAGAGCAGGAGAAATTGCCGTCCGCACAGCCGGGGAACAGCTGACGTTACTGAACCCCAATGACACGGCAGCAAGTGTTGACTGTGCAGACGGCACTTCCGAGCGCCAACTGGCGGTGTTGGAGCTCAGGGATTACAGTTCAGGTGGTAGAAACATGAACAGAACAGGAGACCTGGATACTGTTGCGAACCAATTATTTATTCTGGAAGAGGACTGGCAAATTCATGAGAGATCCAGGCCTTGTTCATTTTGAGAAAAGTAAGCCGGTCAACGTTATCGGAGGATAGTCGCATGCGACGGTCTGTTAGTACACCACCTGCAGCACTAAAGACGCGTTCCGATAATACACTAGCAGCAGGGCAAGCTAGCACCTCCAATGCATACTGACTAAGCTCTGGCCATGTATCCAGCTTACAGACCCAAAACTTGAAGGGAGAAGAGCCGTCTGGGAGTACACTAAGAGGGCAAGACATGTAGTCTGTCACCATCTGACGGAAACGTTGCCTCCTGCTGACTGGAGCCGTCTGTGATGGTGTAGACATTTGTGGCGGCGGGGACACAAAACTTTGCCACATTTCGGCCATACTGGTCTTGCCTTGTGCTGAGGCGCTGCTTCTGCTCCCTCCTTTGTGCAGAGCTTCCTCCACTGCCTCGACGCACTGAGCTGCTTTGTAAAGCACTAGCAGCACTGCTCTCGGTTGGAATGGAGAACATGATGGAATGCACCAGTGCGTCTTGGTACTCCCGCATTTTACGCTCCCGGTTCAACGGTGTTATGAGGCTTTGTAAGTTGTCCCGGTAGCGAGGATCTAGGAGGTTGGACACCCAATAATCAGCCGTGTTGAGAATGTGGGCGATGCGGCGGTCGTTTCTCAGGCACTGCAGCATGAAATCAACCATGTGCTGCAGACTGCCAACTGGCCAAGAAACACTGTCCCCTGCTTGAGGCGTGATCTCTGCCTGCTCTGCATCACCCCACCCTCGCTCTAGATACGGACTACTAGAGCATTGTGTACCTCCCTCCTCTGGACAGATGTCTTCCTCATCCATTGACTCCTCCTCATCCTCCTCACAAAGTGTCCCCTGCCTAGGCCTTTGTGAGGAACCACGTTGCGCAGACTGTAGAGAAGCAGATGGCATTTGTGACTCCTCATCCTCCACCTCTTCCAAAACCTCGTCCCTTAGTGCTTGCAGTGTTTTTTCAAGCATGCAGATAAGGGGGATAGTCATGCTGACTAGTGCATCATCTGCACTCGCCATCCGCGTGGAATAATCGAAGGCACGCAAAACGTGGCAAATGTCCTTCATAGAGGCCCACTCAGTGGTGGTGAAGTGTGAACGGCGCGCACTGCGACTTGTTTGCACCTGCTGCTGCTGGTACTCCATTACTGCTGTCTGCTGCTCACACAACCTCTCCAACATATGTAACGTTGAATTCCACCTGGTGGGTAGGTCACATATGATGCGATGTTCCGGAAGACGTAATCGGCGCTGCAGAGCTGCAATGCGTGATCTTGCATTGCTGGAACGCCGCAAGTGAGCAAACTCTATGCGGACCTTGTGAAGCAGTGCATCAAGATCCGGATAGTCCCTCAAAAAACTCTGCACGACCAAGTTGAGCACATGTGCCAGACATGGGATGTGAGTGAGGTTGCCTAGGCCCAGAGCTGCCACCAGATTTCGGCCATTGTCACACACTACCATGCCTGGCTGGAGATTCGCTGGCACAAACCATACGTCGCTCTGCTGCTTGATGGCATTCCAGAGCTCCTGCGCTGTGTGGCTTCGATTCCCCAAAGAAATTAATTTTAATACGGCCTGTTGACGTTTGGCCACGGCTGTGCTCATATTGGTCACCATAACAGGTAACCAACCGTTCACGGGTCGATGTGGAGGTAGACCGTGACGGCTCCTGCAGCGCTGATTCAGAGGAACTGGAGTATGAGGAGGAGTCAATGTGTACAGACTGGATTCCTGCAATCCTTGGAGTTGGCAGAACACGTACAGCGCCACTCTCAAGATCTGTACCCGGCTCCACAACATTTACCCAATGGGCAGTGAGGGAAAGGTATCGTCCCTGTCCATGCTTACTGGTCCACGCATCGGTGGTCAGGTGGACCTTGCTACTGACGGCGTTTTGTAGCGCATGTTTAATTTTTCCCTCCACATGATGTTGCAGGGCAGGGACTGCTTGCCTGCTGAAATAAAAGCGGCTGGGCACGTTGTATTGTGGGACTGCCAATGCCATAAAGTTACGGAATGTGTCAGTCTCCACCAGCCTGAATGATAGCATTTCAAGGGCCAATAGTTTAGCAATGCTAGCATTCAGAGCCTGTGCTCGGGGGTGGTTTGCCGAGTATGGGCGCCTTTTCTCCCATGCCTGTGCTAACGATGGCTGTAGACTGGCCTGGGAGTGTGAGGATGACTGGGAAAGTGGTGCTGTGGGTGGAATTACACTGTGTCTCTGTACAACAGTGCCAGAGATTCTTCCATGGCGATCCTGTGAGGAAGCCGAACCAGCTGTGTGTGAGCTGGAGGAAGAGGCTACAACACGAGCTGAAGAGGTGGTAGGTGGCTCTGTAGGTTGGCCTAGGTCTTCAGTGTGTTTTTGTAACTCCACCACGTGCTTGGTCCGCACATGTTTCCACATATTTGTGGTATTGAGGTTGCTGACACTTTTCCCTCTTTTCACCTTCTGATTACACAGCTTGCATTTGACAAAGCAAATGTCATCTGCAACTGTGTCAAAAAAGGACCAGGCACTGCAAGCCTTGGGAGCGCCCGCTTTGGATTTTGGAAGAGCCATGCTCCTAATGGGTGCCGAAGTGGAGGCTACAGGCAACCAAGTCTGCCCCCTCCCTCTCCCTCCTTTTTGGGCTGTTCGGGGAATCTCTTCCTCAGAGCTGCTCCCACCACCTTCCTGTCCCTCACGCCATGATGGGTCAAGGACCTCATCATCTACACCACCCTCTTCAAACAACTGCTTCTCCTGGGTAGTCTCGACAGCACAGTACGCACCAGAAAGTGGCACCTGAGTCTCATCATCAGATGCGTACTGAGGTGTGCTGCTGACCATAGGCACTGGCCCACCCGCCTCTTCAGATTCAGAGAGACAAAACGGTTGCGCATAACTGCATACTACCTCTTCTTCAAATTCTCGAATTCTGATTGGCTGGCCCCCTCTTTCCAAGCCAAGAGATTCAGAGAACAGAAGTAGAGATGGCTCCTGTCCAGGGCTCTCTGACTGCCTGGGCAATTTGGCAGGTGGTGAAGAGACAGATGGGTGCTCTTCAGTGCTCAGGACCTGAGAGGATCTGGAACTAATTGAAGTCGATGCGTTAGCTGCCATCCATCCGACAACGGCTTCAATTTGGTCCTCCTGCAGCAGTGGGGTACGGCTAGCTCCTACAAAGCTGCGCATAAAGGACTGTTCCCTGGTAAAACTGGGGGATGCTGAGTCACTGGTGCCCGCAGCAGGCACAGAATCCCCACGTCCTCTCCCTGCAGAAACTCCACGCCCACGACCACATGCCTTACTCCCTGCCTTCTTCATCTTGGTAGACTGATAAAGATAGGCAGAAAAGTACTAAGGGCTTAGTGTGCTTATTCCTGAACAGCTGCTAACATGTATAAAAAACACTAATTTTATAAAGTGTGGACTAGACTTTAATATGAGCTAATGTGGCCTACACAACTGTAAAGTGGAGTGTTTGGTGAACTTTATTTAGGTTTTTTTTGTCACAAAAAGACACTGGATGTGCCTAAAGATGTAATAACGATAGTATCACAAACTTTTTGTAGCTATTACAATGTAGGAAGGTAACCTACAATGCAATAGATGAGGCTACAAAAAATAGGCTAATACTAATCTGGCTGGGGCTGCAGGGCCCAATGCTGCAGAAAGGCTCCTCTATCTACTCCTATATAGTGTGTTTGGAACCAATTTAGCTGAATACGGATGGAACCACCACACTAATAGGAGATATCAGGAAAAATTATGAATTGGCAAAAAAGGACAATGTATGAGGCAGTGACACACACTGAGTGCACTACAACCAGACGTGGTTGAAGCACACACTACAGGGTGAGCTGCACTCACACACCAGACCTTGCAGACAGCGGTGAACAGTACAGATGCAGAGCACTGTGCACTAGCGCTGCAAGACCAAAAAAAATTTCTCTATCTACTCCTATATAGTGTTTGGAACCAATTTAGCTGAATACGGATGGAACCACCACACTAATAGGAGATATCAGGAAAAATTATGAATTGGCAAAAAAGGACAATGTATGAGGCAGTGACACACACTGAGCGCACTATAACCAGACGTGGCTGAAGCACACACTGCAGGGTGAGCTGCACTCACACACCAGACCTTGCAGACAGCGGTGAACAGCACAGAGAACTGTGCACTAGCGCTGCAAGACACAGCGATTTATAAAGTAGCTTGTGTAAAGCTGAATAGACCAAATAGGTAGCTAAAACTGTCCCTCAGAACAACAGCGTCCTATCCCTAACTGAATTCACAGCAGAGTGAGCTCAAAATGGCGGCGGCGGCTTTTATAGTGCATCATGACATCATTTCAGCAGCCAATCACAGCCATGCCATTAGTTAAGATGCCTACATGCCTAACAGGATGTGCCCACACTTCTTAGGATCCTCATTGGCTGAATAAAATGAAAATGGCTCATTGCATTATGGGAACTTCCGATTCCGGTATACGATATTGCAAAAGTATCGGAATTCCGATACCGCGAATATCGGCCGATACCCGATATTTCAGCATCGGAATGCTCAACACTAGATATGATTCTTCAAAATCTGCCAGACTTGATGTATTGTGGTGAAGATGATCCCTCAGGAGAACAGAGAAGCCCCTGGGTCCTGAGTTGTCTTGACAGATTTGGCTGTGAACCGCATTCTGCAGCTTGCTATGTACTATACTATATACAGTGGTGGCCAAAAGTATTGGCACCCCTGCAATTCTGTCAGATAATACTCAGTTTCTTCCTGAAAATGATTGCAATCACAAATTCTTTGGTATTATTATCTTCATTTAATTTGTCTTCAATGAAAAAACACAAAAAGAATTGTCCTAAAGCCAAATTGGATACAATTCCACACCAAACCTAAAAAAGGGGGTGAACAAAAGTATTGGCACTGTTTGAAAAATCATGCGATGCTTCTATAATTCGTGTAATTAACAGCACCTGTAACTTACCTGTGGCCCCTAACAGGTGTTGGCAATAACTAAATCACACTTGCAGCCAGTAAAGATGGATTAAAGTTGACTCAACCTCTGTCCTGTGTCCTTGTGTGTACCACATTGAGCATGGAGAAAAGAAAGAAGACCAAAGAACTGTCTGAGGACTTGAGAAACCAAAAACCAAATTGTGAGGAAGCATGAGCAATCTCAAGGCTACAAGTCCATCTCCAAAGACCTGAATGTTCCTGTGTCTTCCGTGCGCAGTGTCATCAAGAAGTTTAAAGCCCATGGCACTGTGGCTAACCTCCCTAGATGTGGACGGAAACGAAAAATTGACGAGAGATTTCAACGCAAGATTGTGCGGATGGTGGATAAAGAACCTCGACTAACATCCAAAGAAGTTCAAGCTGCCCTGCAGTCCGAGGGTACAACAGTGTCAACCCGTACCATCCGTCGGCGTCTGAATGAAAAGGGACTGTATGGTAGGATACCCAGGAAGACCCCACTTCTTACCCCGAGACATTAAAAAAGCCAGGCTGGAGTTTGCCAAAACTTACCTGAGAAAGCCTAAAACATTTTGGAAGAATGTTCTCTGGTCAGATGAGACAAAAGTAGAGCTTTTTGGGAAAAAGCATCAACATAGAGTGTACAGGAAAAAAAAGAGGCATTCAAAGAAAAGAACACGGTCCCCACAGTCAAACATGGTGGAGGTTCCCTGATGTTTTGGGGTTGCTTTGCTACTGGACTGCTTGACCGTGTGCATGGCATTATGAAGTCTGAAGACTACCAACAAATTTTGCATAATGTAGGGCCCAGTGTGAGAAAGCTGGGTCTCCCTCAGAGGTCATGGGTCTTCCAGCAGGACAATGACCCAAAACACACTTCCAAAAGCACTATAAAATGGTTTGAGAGAAAGCACTGGAGACTTCTAAGGTGGCCAGCAATGAGTCCAGACCTGAATCCCATAGAACACCTGTGGAGAGATCTCAAAATGGCAGTTTGGAGAAGGCACCCTTCAAATATCAGGGACCTGGAGCAGTTTGCCAAAGAAGAATTGTCTACAATTCCAGCAGAGCATTGTAAGAAACTCATTGATGGTTACCGGAAGCAGTTGTTCGCAGTTATTTTGGCTAAAGGTTGTGCAACCAAGTATTAGGCTGAGGGTGCCAATACTTTTGTCTGGCCCATTTTTGGAGTTTTGTGTGAAATGATCAATGATTTGATTTTTGCTTCATTCTCTTTTTGTGATTTTTCCTTGCAAGCAAATTAAATGAAGATAATAATACCAAAGAATTTGTGATTGCAATCATTTTCAGGAAGAAACTGAGTATTATCTGACAGAATTGCAGGGGTGCCAATACTTTTGGCCACCACTGTAGAAGCTGAGAAAGCGAAACCTTGCAAATTACAAATGGAGATTTTAGGTAACAAGCATGTATTTCATAATGAAGGAAGAAAATCCTCGATTGGTGTACATTGCCTTTAAAACAAGTCAAAGACTATTTACACACTTACATGAATATTCAATGTAGTTTTACATTATTTTTTCATTAATTTTCCATAATATTTTTTTCTTTTTAAGGTGGAGCTAAAATTTCCAGCACCAAGTAAACCTGGAAATTATCAATACACTGTGTTCTTAAGGTCCGATTCTTACATGGGTCTAGATCAGGTTAAACCTTTGAAGGTAAGATGACCGAAGCACAGAAAAAAAGTGATAAATCATTGTAAAATTATAGAATATGAATCGGTAGTTATTAAGCATGATAACTGTTAGCGGTTTTCAATTGTTGGCTGAGTGTTCTTTCTTTCACCTTTCCTATATACATGCGCACTCCAGCTTTCAGTAGGGAGAGGGGAATAAGACGCTACACGCCTATCTAGCAACAGGTTATCTATCCTCCAGATTCTCCAGTTTCCTTCCACACTCCTAAAACCTACTGATAGGGAGTCTAGATTGTGAGCCCCAATGGGGACAGCGATGACAATGTGACGTGCTCTGGAATATGATGTCGCTATATTAGTAAACATAATAAATGGACGTTCCTATTAGCACTTATTGGGAAGTACTATGTACTTGTTCCTACCAAGGACTTGTTATAGACACAATGCATGTATCAGACTTTTATTTATTTCTCTAAATTTACTAGTCCCCAAAATCCGCTTTCTATTTAACACAGAAGCCAAAGCATCACTTTTTCCATTACCTCTATAACACAACTAATGTAAGAACCTGTGATATTTCGTTGCAGTATGTCCACAATAAGAAATAGATAATAATGTGGGCAATTATAACTTACTTTCTAATCCGTAATATTCATACTACAATTTAATACGAACAAGGGATGGTATATCATAAAGCAACTGGCATATAAGAAGTTCAGTGCTCAAAACTTTCTGCACTCTTCCAGAAGTTTGCAACCCATGTGGAAGCAAGAGCTTAGATGCAATTACACCCCAGTTTTAAAGGGAATCTGTTTCCCTTTTTGAGTTATTAATCTGGGCATACAGGTTGTATACAGCTAAAATTAGTCATACCTGTATGCCTCCTGGATGATGCCTTGTTCAGTAAAAATCATCTTTTATAGCTTTGATCTTATAGACTATGGGGCGTACGGTGCCTGGAATATAAGACTGTCTCCGGTCTTCATTATACAAGATTTCTCCTCCGCTTCTCTTCAGTTTCCCTTTGACGTCATGTGCGCAGCCGTAAATTTCCCGCGCCTGCTCATTCTGCGTGCCGTCGCTCCTCTGCACTGTGGGGAATTCACCTTTACTGTGTGCCGGAGATCACTGGGACTGGAAGTTACAGCAACTCTCTGGCGCCTATGCACATCAAAATTGAAGACCGTGCCCATAGTAGGGCGGAACTGTGCAGAAGAAAGATGGAGGCAGAATGGGCAGGCACTGGATTTCCGTCCGTGCATATGATGTCAAATGGAAACTGAAGAGAAATGGAGGAGAAATCTTGTATAATGAAGACCGAAGGCAGTCTTATCTTCCGGGCAGCGTACGCCCCATAGCCTGGAAGACTGGAGGGATAAAAGATGATTTTTCTAGACAAGACATCATACAGGTATGACAGATTCCCTTTAACAATAACTATTCCTTATTTTCCGTTACAACTAATAGAAACCCCAGTTACTAATTTCAAACCTGTTTTCCTGTCCCCGGGTAACCTTGACGGGTCATCAAAGGATCATATAAGTTTAAAGGCGTATTTCCATTTCCAAGATCTCATTCCTGTATGTCGCAGGTGAAATAATATTAGCAAATAACTCCAATTAGAAATGTAGTATAGTTTTTACGATTCGCTAGGTCTCTTACCCCATGTGCAGGGCAAATAGTGACAGTTAGCTAGTTGCTAGTGGTCGTAACCATGGATACCTTCCTAAGCTACTGCAATGCCCTGCACATGGGGTAAGTGACATAGTGAATCAGAAGAACTATGCTACATCTCTAATTGGAGGTAATTGCTAATAATCATATTATTGCACCTACTACAAATTGGGATAGGATCTTGGAAATTGGAATATCCCTTAAAGGTAGCATGACCTAGATATTATTGCTGCATTAGTCAAATATTTATTTGTGGCACCAGGTTGAAATGGAATATTGGACATATGGTAGAAATATTATCTAAGTTACACTACCTGAACTAATTTACAGGGTCTCGTGATGAACTGTCAAAGATAGCTATAGTTGATGTAGCAGAACTGTGCATGTGCATTGATGTAGCAGAGCAGTATTTTATGTATCAGCAGTGTGTTGTGTAGCGGGGTGTGTGAGCACACGCATGGATGAGGCAGAGTGGTGTGTGCTCGCTCATTGATGCAGCAGAGGTGTGTGTGTGTGTGTGTGTGTGTGTGTGTGTGTGCGCTTGTCAATTGTAGCATATATATATAATTGTGTATATGTATATATATATATATATATATATAGTACAGACCAAAAGTTTGGACACACCTTCTCATTTAAAGATTTTTCTGTATTTTCATGACTATGAAAATTGTACATTCACACTGAAGGCATCAAAACTATGAATTAACGCATGTGGAATTATATACTTAACAAAAAAGTGTGAAACAACTGAAAATATGTCTTATATTCTGTAATGCACATGCCCGGGCTGAGCGGTGTGTGCGTGTGATTCCACTGGACCGTGCCGGAGAGTGAATGCCTGGAGGGGCGTAACTAGGTATTCACCCGATCCGACCAGGGTCGCACGACGGCATACGACGCCAGTGAACCAAGGAGGAACCGAGCAGAGGGACCAGGTGCTACTCCAGGACAGACCCCGGACACGGCTGTTGACCCACACAGGGGAATACAGGAACAGACTGGTTAGGCTGGCACACAGACTGGTGGGAATAGGCAGGCACGACTGGTATGCAGGCAGGTGGGTATGCAGGCAGGGGGGGTACAGGCAAGCACGGCTAGAGTGCAGACAGGAAGGCACTAGCAGGTAGGAACACAGGCGGGATAGGACCCAGTACACACTGGGACTCAGGAACAGAACCACAGATGTGGTGGACAAACACAGCAGAGTGAGGCCGCCCAGAGAGGTGAGCGAGAGCAGGGCAGGACGAGACCGCCTGGAACGGTGAGCGAGAGCAGAGCAGGACGAGGCTGCCTGGAGCGGTGAGCAAGGGCAGAGCAGGACGAGACCGCCTAGAGCGGTGAGCAAGAGCAGAGCAGGACGAGACCGCCTGGAGCGGTGAGCAAGAGCAGAGCAGGACGAGACCGCCTGGAGCGGTGAGCAAGAGCAGAGCAGGACGAGACCGCCTGGAGCGGTGAGCAAGAGCAGAGCAGGACGAGACCGCCTGGAGCGGTGAGCAAGAGCAGAGCAGGATGAGACCGCCTCGAGCGGTGAGCAAGAGCAGAGCAGGACGAGACCGCCTGGAGCGGTGAGCAAGAGCAGAGCAGGACGAGACAGGGCTCTGTTAACACGGAACAGACAGGAAGGGAAAGGCAGAGCCAGATACCCACAGGGTACTTGCAGTGAAGTAGCGAGTGGACCACAAACGGGAGTACAGAGACACCAAGCAGGAGTTAGGTACGAGTTCAGACTCTGCAGAAAAAGGAAAGGAACGGACATAGAGGCAAAACAGGTAAAGGATAGGAGAGAGTTCAGACTGGAACTGAGCGTACGGAAGAGACCGACACTGCAGCGGGATACAGGAGCGGGTCTGGGAATACGGCCCCCAGAGAGGCGGGACGAACAGGCAAGGAGCGTGTTCAGACAGGACAGACAAGATACAGGAGCGGGTCTAGGTAATCGGCTCCTAGAAGGCGGGAGGAACAGGCTAGGAGCGTGTTCAGACAGGGCAGACAAGATTTTGGAGCGGTTCTAGGTAATCGGCCCCTAGAAGGCGGGAGGAACAGGCTAGGAGCGTGTTCAGACAGGCCTGGAAATACAGCCTCCAGGATAGGCAGACAAGAGAAACACAGAACGGGACCTGGCACCTTCAGAGTGCAAGCACACACTGAATGAAACACAATGCTCAGGGATTGATTGGAGCAGCTGGGTTATATACCAGGTGACAGACAGCAATAGGCTGAGGACGCACAAGGGGTGTGACCCACAGCGGGTACAAAAAGCAGGAAGTGATCGGGCGCCGCCCTTAAGCAGCAGAAACAGACACAAACAGACAGCATGGAGGGAAGCCAGAGAGACATTCTGGACTGGAGATCAAGTGCGCGCTCTTGCACAGTGGGAGATGGACCACCATGCAAGGGCGCCGCCAGGTATGTTACAGTACCCCCCCCCCCCCCTTACGCCCCCTCTTCTTCAGGCCTGCCAGAATCTTCCGCAGGGAATTCGAGGGCCAATCCTTCACTTCAAGGAGATCACTCCCACTGTCCACAGGAAAAACTGGTCTCATCTGGTTAGCTAGGATGCTACCTCCTATCCAGCCATCCTCAGCAACAGACGAAACGGGTGGAGTACCAGGAACAGCACACAAGGAAGTCTCTCTCCACATATTTTCAGGTGGCACCCCAGAGGGTACAGGAGACAACTGGAAGTCCTCCACCGGGTTGGAGGGGAGCAGAGACTTGGGGGTAAACTCTGCTTCGAGGTACATCTTGTCAAGCTCACAGGAAGAAATAGACGGGTTATCAGGTACAGGATGAGGAAAAATCACTGTCTCTTTGTTATCTGGTGGTACCCCGGAGGATTCAGGAAACAACTGGAGGTCCTCCGCCGGGTCAGAAGAGTGCAGAGGCTCGGAGAAAACATCTGCTTCAGAGTACACTAGGTCGGACTCACTGGACGAAGCAGGCGAGGTATCGGGTACCGAGTATAGGAAAGTCTCTGTCCATTCACCACCAGGTAGCACCCCGAAGGGTTCTGGAGACAACTGGAGGTCCTCCGCCTGGTCGGAGGGGTGTAGAGACTCGGGGGTAACTACCACTTTGGGGTACCCATTGTCAGGCTCACAGGACGGAGCGGACAAAGTATCGAGTACCAGGTGTAGAGAAGTCTCTCTCCATTTGTCATCGAGTGGTATCCCGGAGGATTCAGGAGGCAACTGGGGGTCCTCCGCCAGGTAGTAGAGGTGCACAGACTCTGAGGTAATCACAGCTTCGGAGCATCCTTGGACATGCACACCGGTTAAAGTGGGTGAAGAATCTGATGCCGGGTGCAGGAAGTTCTCCTGTGTGGAGTCTGGATGGGCAGTAGTCTCTTCGGGCAGGAGAACTGGTGCACTACCCACGCACATTACCCGTTGGGGCTTCTCCGGGATACAGGGAGATGAAGCTTCAGTAGGGACTTCAAGGTTGGGGTCAGGAGGTCTCAGGGAGGACAGACCCTGGCGTGACGGCTTGCCTCTACGTCTAGCACGTCTGGACTGCCTCTTGAGGTTGGGAGAAGTATTCCGGAGAGCGTAGTCACCCTGTGAGGATTCTGGGTGGGCAGTAGTCTCATTGGGCTGGAGGACTATTGCGCTACCCACACACATTACCCATCGGGGCTGCTCCGGGATATTGGGAAGTGAAGCTTCAGCAGGAGCCTCCGGGTTAGGATCATCGAAGACCATTAGAAAGGCCACCAGGAAGGCCATTATGTCCAGGACGATAGGATCCTGTGTTTCCCATAGGGGGTTGATCCATTCCAAGGCATCACCCGCTAGGTTAGACATAATGAATGCCACCTTAACCCGATCGGTGGGAAAACATAGAGGGTAGAACTTGAAGTGTAGCATGCATTGCTCCACAAATGCACGACTTTGTCTTGGATCCCCATAGTAACGTGGCGGATCCGCAGGAACGAGAGCAGATAGATCCATCTGGACGGGTGCGTAATTAGCCAGGAACTCAGCTAGAGAAAAAAAAATTGTATTTATTTATTTTTAATGCATGTATTCGCTGGAAAACGTCTCAGAGAACGAAGGCCGTGGGGCTCAACGGGAACCATGGCCTGAGCATGCTGTAATGCACACGCCCGGGCTGAGCGGCGTGTGCGTGTGATTCCACTGGACCGTGCCGGAGAGTGAATGCCTGGAGGGGCGTAACTAGGTATTCACCTGATCCGACCAGGGTCGCACGACGGCATACGACGCCAGTGCACCAAGGAGGAACCGAGCAGAGGGACCAGGTGCTACTCCAGGACAGACCCCGGACACGGCTGTTGACCCACACAGGGGAATACAGGAACAGACTGGTTAGGCTGGCACACAGACTGGTGGGAATAGGCAGGCACGACTGGTATGCAGGCAGGTGGGTATGCAGGCAGGGGGGGGTACAGGCAAGCACGGCTAGAGTGCAGACAGGAAGGCACTAGCAGGTAGGAACACAGGCGAGATAGGACCCAGTACACACTGGGACTCAGGAACAGAACCACAGATGTGGCGGACAAACACAGCAGAGTGAGGCCGCCCAGAGAGGTGAGCGAGAGCAGGGCAGGACGAGGCCGCCTGGAGCGGTGAGCAAGAGCAGAGTAGGACGAGGCCGCCTGGAGCGGTGAGCAAGGGCAGAGCAGGACGAGACCGCCTGGAGCGGTGAGCAAGAGCAGAGCAGGACGAGACCGCCTGGAGCGGTGAGCAAGAGCAGAGCAGGACGAGACCGCCTGGAGCGGTGAGCAAGAGCAGAGCAGGACGAGACCGCCTGGAGCGGTGAGCAAGAGCAGAGCAGGACGAGACCGCCTGGAGCGGTGAGCAAGAGCAGAGCAGGACGAGACAGCGCTCTGTTAACACGGAACAGACAGGAAGGGAAAGGCAGAGCCAGATACCCACAGGGTACTTGCAGTGAAGTAGCGAGTGGACCACAAACTCACAAACGGGAGTACAGAGACACCAAGCAGGAGTTAGGTACGAGTTCAGACTCTGCAGAAAAAGGAAAGGAACGGACATAGAGGCAAAACAGGTAAAGGATAGGAGAGAGTTCAGACTGGAACTGAGCGTACGGAAGAGACCGACACTGCAGCGGGATACAGGAGCGGGTCTGGGAATACGGCCCCCAGAGAGGCGGGACGAACAGGCAAGGAGCGTGTTCAGACAGGACAGACAAGATACAGGAGCGGGTCTAGGTAATCGGCCCCTAGAAGGTGGGAGGAACAGGCTAGGAGCGTGTTCAGACAGGCCTGGAAATACAGCCTCCAGGATAGGCAGACAAGAGAAACACAGAACGGGACCTGGCACCTTCAGAGTGCAAGCACACACTGAATGAAACACAATGCTCAGGCAGGGATTGATTGGAGCAGCTGGGTTATATACCAGGTGACAGACAGCAATAGGCTGAGGACGCACAAGGGGTGTGACCCACAGCAGGTACAAAAAGCAGGAAGTGATCGGGCGCCGCCCTTAAGCAGCAGAAACAGACACAAACAGACAGCATGGAGGGAAGCCAGAGAGACATTCTGGACTGGAGATCAAATGCGCGCTCTTGCACAGTGGGAGATGGACCACCATGCAAGGGCGCCGCCAGGTATGTTACTTATTCTAGGTTCTTCAAAGTAGCCACCTTTTCCTTTAATGACTGCTTTGCACACTCTTGGCATTCTCTTGATGAGCTTCAAGAGGTAGTCACCAGAAATGGTCTTCCAACAATCTTGAAGGAGTTCCCAGAGATGCTTAGCACTTGTTGGCCCTTTTGCCTTCACTCTGCGGTCCAGCTCACCCCAAACCATCTCGATTGGGTTCAGGTCTGGTGACTGTGGAGGCCAGGTCATCTGGCGTAGCACCCCATCACTCTCTTTCTTGGTCAAATAGCCCTTACACAGCCTGGAGGTGTGTTTGGGGTCATTGTCCTGTTGAAAAATAAATGATGGTCCAACTAAACGCAAACTGGATGGAATAGCATGCCGCTGCAAGATGTTGTGGTAGCCATGCTGATTCAGTATGCCCTCAATTTTGAATAAATCCCCAACAGAGTCACCAGCAAAGCACCCCCACACCATCACACCTCCTCCTCCTCCATGCGTCACGGTGGGAACCAGGCATGTAGAGTCCATCCATTCACCTTTTCTGCATCGCACAAAGACACGGTGGATGGAACCAAAGATCTCAAATTTGGACTCATCAGACCAAAGCACCGGTAGCCACCGGAAATGGTTTTCACTTCACAGGTGTGCCCTATCAGGTTTAATAAGTGGGATTTCTTGCCTTATAAATGGGGTTGGGACCATCAGTTGTGTTGTGCAGAAGTCTGGTGGATACACAGCTGATAGTCCTACTGAATAGACTGTTAGAATTTGTATTATGGCAAGAAAAAAGCAGCCAAGTAAAGAAAAACGAGTGGCCATCATTACTTTAAGAAATGAAGGTCAGTCAGTCTGAAAAATTGGGAAAACTTTGAATTGTCCTCAAGTGCAGTTGCAAAAACCATCAAGCACTACAAAGAAACTGGCTCACATGAGGACCGCCCCAGGAAAGGAAGACCAAGAGTCACCTCTGCTTCTGAGGATAAGTTTATCTGAGTCGCCAGCCTCAGAAATCGCAGGTTAACAGCAGCTCAGATTAGAGACCAGGTCAATGACACACAGAGTTCTAGCAGAAGACACATCTCTACAACAACTGTTAAGAGGAGACTTTGTGCAGCAGGCCTTCATGGTAAAATAGCTGCTAGGAAACCACTGCTAAGGACAGGCAACAATCAGAATAGACTTGTTTGGGCTAAAGAACACAAGGAATGGACATGAGACCAGTGGAAATCTGTGCTTTGGTCTGATGAGTCCAAATTTGATATCTTTGGTTCCAACCACCGTGTCTTTGTGCGACGCAGTAAAGGTGAACGGATGGACTCTACATGCCTGGTTCCCACCGTGAAGCATGGAGGAGGAGGTGTGATGGTGTGGGGGTGCTTTGCTGGTGGCACTGTCGGGGATTTTTTCAAAATTGAGGGCATACTGAATCAGCATGGCTACCACAACATCTTGCAGCGGCATGCTATTCCTTCCGGTTTGCGTTTAGTTGGGCCTTCAGTTATTTTTCAACAGGACAATGACTCCAAACACACCTCCAGACTGTGCAAGGGCTATTTGACCAAGAAAGAGAGTGATGGGGTGCTACGCCAGATGACTTGGCCTCCACAGTCACCAGACCTGAACCCAATCGAGATGGTTTGGGGTGAGCTGGACCGCAGAGTGAAGACAAAAGGTCCAACAAGTGCTAAGCATCTCTGGGAACTCCTTCAAGATTGTTGGAAGACCATTTCCGGTGACTACCTCTTGAAGCTCATCAAGAGAATGCCAAGAGTGTGCAAAGCAGTCATCAAAGGAAAAGGTGGCTACTTTGAAGAACCTAGAATATAAGACATATTTTCAGTTGTTTCACACTTTTTTGTTAAGTATATAATTCTACATGTGTTAATTCATAGTTTTGATGCCTTCAGTGTGAATGTACAATTTTCATAGTCATGAAGATACAGAAAAATCTTTAAATGAGGTGTGTCCAAACTTTTGATCTGTACTGTGTGTATATATGTGTGTATATATATCTGTGTGTATATGTATATGTATGTATGTGTATATATATATATATATATTAATTAATTAATTAATTAATTTCCTACTATGTAAAGCATGACTTTTACTTCCACCTTCTCTACTTAAATATTTCTATTGAAATGTCACTTTTTCTTTTCTGTCCCTAGCTGGAAGTTCATGAAGCTAAACCAATACCTGATAACCATCCACAGTGGGATACTACCATGGAGGGTGATGATGACCAAGGAGACAGTGAGGGCTTTGAAGAAAGCTATGATGAGGAGGAGGAAGAAGAGGAAGATGATTAAGTTAAATTAATTAAATGGACTTAAAAGATTTGCACATGGTCATCTATCTGATATCGGAGCTATTCCAATCACCAGAGCCAGTGTAGAAGTTTGTTCTTTTTTGGGGGGAAATTAATAAAGTTGAAGTTACTCTTCCTAATCCTGACTTTTGTGACCATTGGCTTTCAAGGTCACATAATCCCTTGCCATGTGCAAAGACCTAGTGAGTTGGTAAGGCCAAACGGTTTAAAGTGAAGCATTTACTCCATCGAAAATAAAATAAAGGTTTTTATGGAAATAATTATGTCTTCAATTTAGAAAGTGCTTATCTTTGTACTACAGGAGATACGTCTGTCGCTAATAATTTCTACCACTCACCCAGGACTTTCAATACTATGGTTTTGGTTGGGTTTGTTTCCTCACACACGGCCACGTATAGCTTAAGTACACAACTTTCTTTCCATTTATTTAATGTAATTTCCACATATTATTCATTGTTGTACTTCAACTTTTTTTATTAGTTAAAACATTCCTCCAAAAGTTATTTTTACCGGGGTGTAACGTCCCCTATAGAATACAAATCCTACCAATTAATAATTGTCATGATTACCACTAGCCTACCAATGCAAACATGGGTTTGGTTAAGGAATGGCTCTGTGAATCATGGGACCACAAGTTGCAGAATGTTTGTGTGGTTTTTATGCAAAGATGCCTTTTTTTTGTAGAAGATGCATTTTAAGAGGCTGTGAAGTCACTTCTGAAAAGTCTTAAATGTCAGGATGAGTAGTGATGTTCTCTGTGACCGTACCAAGACGAGAACGTACCAGCCGTCTGTGGTCTTCAGAGCAGTGCCAAGCTTCACTCTGTGTCCTGACGCTGTGGTATCCCCATGGGGAATATGTGTGCGGTTCTTTCTGTGTCGGCTCACTTGGCTTTCCAACCTTGAGAATGAATTAAGGGTTACATGCACATAACTGTGTAACGCTCGGTATACTACTACACCATTGATGACTGTTTTGCATTTGTAATGTGTACTTCCACCCCCCACAGATAAATAATAGTGGAGAAAATTCGTAATTTTCTGAATATTTGCTATTATACTGTAAATAAATAGCATTTCACATAGTAAGTGGTTCTGTATAGTATATACCTGTTTCTCCCAGGTGGATCTTTCATACTACAGAAATGGATATTGCTCAGTTATTATTGCAGAATGTGAAAATAACAGGGTGAGGTAGTCATGTCAGGGATTTTTAATGGTTTGTGTAACACTAAGATATGAAACGTGGCAAATCACTTTTCTGCACTTTTTACCCATTCTGCAATTTCTGTGGCCAATTGGTTAACACAAAAAAAAATTGCCATTTTCTGAAAACGGGTTGTTCTTTAAATGCAAACTGATATTGAAAAAAAAAACTCTTTGTAATGCAATAGTTGCAAATAAAATTCAGAGGTTAAATGGTATTTGTATATGGTGTTGTGTCTTAATAGGCCAAAAAGAATATGCTATATTGGCAAGCTCTTAATTCAGTTGACTCTGAAACTAATAAATCAGGGCAATGAAGCTCATGGTATTTATGCAGTTCATTTGCACTTTCCAGGGCAATTACCTGTGACGTGCATGCAGTTTAAAGTACCGACTTTCCACTGCACCAAGTGAACCTAGCCTGAAGCCCCTCCATACAAATAAGATTAAAACTGATCAATGAATAACGCTCGTCGCTTGTTTGAAAGTTCATTAGTACAAGCTCACCATACGCACTGCAGAGTATATGTAATCGGAAAATACCTGGCTGACAGTCTGTACAAACTTTTGTAAGGTTTGCCTTTTCAATGGTGTTTTTTTTTTTTTTAAAGCAATCTTTCATTGTTCAAGCGATTAACACATACACCTTTTGCCATCGACAAAAATATCCAACATGCCCAATCAATAATTAGAACCAACATACAGGAGCTATTTAATGAAAATCATTATCCCCTGAGACACACCAATACAATTAATACCAACAACAGAAAGATGGTATACAAGGTCTCATAAAACGAAATTTTTATTAGAATAATTAAAAATAAAGAAAATATTTAAAAAGCAGAGTCACGCAATGGAGGACCACATGTGAATATTAAGTACATCAGTTGTTAGGAAAAATGTACACAGCAAACTGAATAACTGCTATACATATTTATTGGACATCTAATGCCTCTCAGTGCCTAAAACATAAATAGTATATGGGAACAAGTGTTCACAGGAAAAAGTATTGACCTAAGTAGGGTACTTACATATTTATATGAAAGAAAGCTTGTCTAACATGTGGTCCAGGCGCTACAACGCGAGTTTCAACCTTGCTTCATCAGGGAGCGGGTCAAAAAGAGGGCATGTAGGCGAGTATATATAGGTAGTTATGTAAATTACTAAACAAATGGCGACTGTACATATATTGTGCATAAATTCAGCCAAACAAAGGGACCGCTGGGGCTGTTCTCATACCACTGCCAATTAAATAACATGTATCACAGACCTAGACGGAGACCAGCCTATTCGAGGTGCCGTGAGGGAGAATATAACCACAGGGAAGACAACCATTCACATAGTATGTCTCATAAGAAAGTGGCGTTGAGTAGCCTATTACACTAACTCTAACTCATGTAAACACCGCCTTCATGTGCTGATTGGATGATGAGGCGGCATGTCATAGAGCACTGGCCAATGGAAGACCATATTTCCGGCGCATGTGCAGGCGGAATTCTCGCCCAAAGCAATCAACCTCCCTCCGGAACGGCGATCAGAGCGTGCGGCGTCTCCTGGGTTTGGTAATGAAGGAGACAGTCACACGCTGACAGAATCACCCAGCTGAGGAAGATATGGGTAAGTCAGAACGTGCATGCCCACATGGAAATCCACATGGGAAGGAAAATATCTATGGAAAGATTACCAGAATGTGAGTTGTGGGGGAAATGTGGTATGTCACTAACACTGAATGTTGAATACCGTGTGAGAGAATACCCAATGAACTTGTGAATATGTGAGTTTACATAGGGAAGGAGACCATATTAAAAGAACAAAAATAAAAGTGCAGTGTGCATGACGTCCCACTGGAAATATACAGGAACTAAAAGTGAAAGTTCCATACGGGCTAAGGGAAAGTGAAGACAAGCTACAAAATATAGCATGTGATATATAGTGTGTACATGTGTTAGGATGACTGGTGGGAGTCAGAGTTGGGTGACTGCTTTTTAATATTTTCTTTTTAATTCTAATAAAAATTTAGGTTTATGAGACCTTGTACACCATGTGTTGTCTGTTGATGCCCAATGAATACTCTGGACTATTTCTAATGTTCATTGTTCTAGGGTTGGGCATAGTGCACTGTCGTTCGTGAACAATTTTATGCGACAATCAGTTTTGATCAAAATCGTCCTTTTCATTCAACTTTAATCAAATGTCTAAGGGGCCTTAATGAGGACATGGCTGTAGTGGTGCTGTGTCATACTTCTGTAATCGCCATTTGAAATGTTATGCTTAATAAGTTTCAAGTGCAGTAGGGCTGGACTCGGGGTCTTCTCCTGCCTTTCTGTATATTCCCTGGCCCCTCCGCCTGCCTCCATTCTTTGAGTGACAGGTCAATGCTTTTTCAGTGACTTCCTCTGCTTGAAATCTTCCCAGCGCCATCATTGCTATGGGCAGTGCTTACAGTTATCTCTAAAACATCGAGCCAGGGACTCAATCTGTGCACGCACCACCCACGGAAATGACGAGTGTCAATGCGAGATTTCAAACAGAGGAGGTAGGTCACTGAAAAAGCAGTGACCTTTTATTCAAAGACTTGAGGCAGGAAGAGGGGCTGGGAAATCACAGACAGGGAGGAGAAGACCCAATGCAGAGTTCAACCCCAATGCACTTGAACAAAATTAGCATAACACTTCAGATGGTGAATAAAGAAGAATGACAAAGTGAATGTCTTCAGTACAGTGCGATGACAGCCAAGTCTTTACTTGAAAATACAAGTTTGTGCTGATAGGTTCTCTTTAAGGCCACTTTACACATTGTCCTTTTCATTCAACTTTAATCCAATTTAGATCAAACTGATTGTTCATCATGTAAAATTGTTCACGAACGACCGTGCACTACTCCCGAACATAGAACCGTGCCTTTACTTTAGATTCCAAATTCGTGTCGACAGGCCCTCTTGAAGACTGGTAATACTTCTGACACTTAGCTCTACAACTTTTAAAGATTACACTTAGTCATACTTCAACCCTGATTTACTAAAAAGGTTGTCTTGTAACAAGTATCAGCGCTTCTAATAAAAAAAAAAAGTATGCAACTTATTTTTCATAATACGTATGACTGATTTACTAAAGCTCACTAACTTAGTTCAAACTTGATCAAGACTTAAAATGCACCAAGTTTATTATAGTGGTTCATGCTAGTTGATGTATCTGGGCATCTTTAGATTGTCTGGTTTCGACCATTTGTTAGTTTGCTTACTTTGGTTCACAAAGTTCTGACCATTTTGGCACACAGGATTGTAATTTAGGCCACACATATTCTGCCACTTTGATAGACCATGCTCCCCTCGTCTAAACCACTTAATAAATGTGGCACATAGCATGAAGAACACTTTTATTGCCGCATCTAGCTTGTCAGCCCTTTTTGTGTTTCACTTCCTCAACATTTTCATGACTTTCTGTTTGTCAATCCTGGAAAGAAACTGCTTTAAGAGGCTGACAAGCTTCTGCCCTAGTGCTTGTCACAGAGCTGATCGTGGTACAAGTAGACTTATATACTGTACACAAGACTGAACAAGCCACTTGAATGTTGTGGTGCCTTTAAACTTTGCAGATTTTAGTTTAAAAAATGCCAGTACCTAAATAAAAATCTGTACATCTGAATGCCTTTTGTGAAAATCATATGCTCAAGCTGCAGTAAAAAAAAAATTCTATGTAACTAGATTTTTTTCCTTGAACATGCGCTAAGGGTTTAAGTCTAGAGGTGGATGTCTAGCCTCTCCATAATACTCAATGGATATCTTGTTTTAACTGATGCACTTTACAACACTTCCTGATTTGACCTTCATCTTTTGATTATGACTATTATGATTACAATTTTTTAGACCTGTTTTGAGCAGTTTTGCTTATATTTTGAGGCTCTTGATGATGACATGTCTGTCTTGCACAACCCCCTGACTAAGCAACATAAGGGATTGAGAGCAGTCTTTATACTACTGCTATGGGCGTACGTATGCATTCACTTTATTCACAACTTTTTTTTATGACCCTAGTGGAAGGCCCAAAACATGCTCCAACAAGCAGTTTTTGCAAAATCTTGAGGCCATTAACAATCTATAATCAGAAAACGCTCAATGATCTATTTGACAACTGCAGCAACCTTCAAGACTGAGTGACACAGCGGAGGCAGGGAAGTATTATTTTAGGTCCTAAACTAGTATAATTGTATTGCTTTATTGAAGCCTACGATATCAGTACAGTATTGGAGTTTCAGGTGAGGGTCAATATTTTGAGGAAATCCATCTCTACTATTTTAACTATTTTACTCCTATGGCCTCCCTGCGTGTAATTGACAGTTTGCCTCTGTAATTGTGCGCTGCAGGGTGGAGAAGTCACTGTGCATCTCACAAATACATCAGATGTCTTCACAGAGATATGCACTGGTGCCAGCAGAGGTGGAACTTGAAGCTCCTGTGCCAATGCAAAATATGCAAGGCCCTCCCAGCTAGTGCATGACATTTATAATACTGACGTATGTCAAACAGGCATTTGGGCTTAAGGTCCTGATTGGTACTTATGGCACTTCTGCTCTGTCTATACAGTAGCTATGCTTCTATTTGCCATAGTTTAGTGGCAATATTCTCGAAGGTGGGTATAAAATCCATACAAGCTTTATATGCAAGGCGGCCAAGAAGGGTTGCATTCACTAATTAGTATAACTCTTAGGCACTGTCATGAATTAGGAAGCTGGCAGCTTGTTTTGCCAAATTTTTAACACTAAGGTTCGGATACGGCTTTAAAGAAGGCAACCACTTACAATATAACGCAATTTTATTTATAATAGTTGATTTAAAAGATAAAATACACAATTAAAGAAATAGTATGATATGATATTGCGTACGCTTTTTTATATGTTAACATACAAAGGTTAAGTACATATACTCATGTTATCACAAAGGAGCTTTTAAACATCATCCGTCTGGAATATCAGAGAAGCAATCACCAAGACAGAGAAAGAGAACCCCTGGAAATATCACAACACTGCATGAGCAGGTATCACATACAACACTACTCAGTGCAGGTACAAGGCTTCTGTCTCAGTAATATTTCTCTGGCCTTATATAGTGAATTTACACTAGTAAGTCTAGTTGACCTTTCCCCTACAGTGGCCAGCCTTCAGGAAAAGATAAATCAGATGTACAAGGCTCTCACACAGACAATGAGGCAATAAACCCTCACCATTCAAAAGCTCTCTGGAGTTACATAAGAAAACTAAACACAAAGGTTAAGTAAATCTCCCTGTATTACAATAACATTAAACAGAAGACTATTTGAGAGTTGAATCTTTCAGACAATGTGAATAAACATTTCTCAAGATTTTGTTACTATTAACATTGTCTTGTGTCTAAATATCAAGTAAAGCTAAAACAGAATGTGCCTTATCTATCTGTGAATATTTATCAGACCAGACCAGTGCTGGTTTGAATACATTCTGTATATTTCAATATGGACTCAAAATATAAATTTTTATATTCACACTACACAGCTATAGAAGTTGCAAATTGGATATTTTACAGTCTAGATATACTACGTAGACAATAGTTTTTGTGAGCAGCAGTGCACATGCCCGACCACTGCTCCATTCATTCTCTATTGAGTACCAGAAAAGTTGAACGTACTACTTGGGAGCCCCATAGGGAATGAGTGCAGCAACAGTCAGGTATGCGTACTACCACTTCCAGGGGCGGACATACCATTGGTGCAACCTATACAGCTGCACAGCGGCCCAAAAGGTAAGGGTGCCCATTTCCACCTCGTGTATTATGATGAGCTACTGGATTTCAAAGAGCCCATCCTCTCTGTGTTCGCCTCTGACCGCTCCATTCTAATGGGGATAAAAAAATTTACCTTTCTGCCAATCGGTGCAGGTCCAGCGGTTGGATGCCCACCAATAAATAGGTTACCTTTCATCATAGAGTGTGCAAAGCAGTCATCAAAGCAAAAGATGGCTACTTTGAAGAACCTAGAATATAAGACATATTTTCAGTTGTTTCACACTTTTTTGTTAAGTATATAATTCCACAAGTGTTAATTCATAGTTTTGATGCCTTCAGTGTGAATGTACAATTTTCATAGCCATGAAAATACACAAAAATCTTTAAATGAGAAGGTGTGTCCAAACTTTTGGTCTGTACTGTATATATATATTTTTTTACTGTTCTGGTGTAGTTTTTTAAATAAAGCAGGTATTATGCCAGTTATTAACTATTTTATTTCGATTCATTTTGCAATTCTGTGGTCCAGCATGTACAGCATGTAGTTGATCATAACTGCTCTCTTCCTTTTTGCCTGCACCTCCTCTTGAATAAAAACATCTGCGGTGTACTATGACTGTGGTTGTATCGAGGGATTTACTATAACTGCAACCTTTGTGGCAAGAATAAACTGCTTCTGACAAGACGGAGACTAGATCTCACCAGGGGAAAAACCCCGACATTAGAGCAGTCTCTGTCGCTAAAAATACATCTATTTCACATAAATATTGCTAGAATGACACGAAAACCTGGCAAGAATTCATAGTGTGGGCCACCAATAGTATATTTGCTTCTCTTAGTTAAAAAATGAACCAAACCAATGCCACACACAAGCTAAATCATATATTTGATATTTTTTTTATAGATTGGATGATCATGAAACAAATATACAAGGGCAACTGATATTTTCATGACTGTTAAAACCTTTAGTCCCTCCATTTTTATACTACCTACTTTAAATGGGTTGTCCCACGAATAAAAGTACATTTTAACCCTAGAATGCGTAACCCAGGCCTAGTACGGTCAGACACAGCAGGGGCACATTTATAAGATTATCTCAGCACAAGAACATTTTATTTATACACATCCAATTGTGGAAGTTATTATTATTCCAAGATCTATTGATTACAATGAACTTTTGTTCGTAGGAAAACCTCTTTAAAGAATGCTGCGGTCAGATGGCCTGTCCTCTGAACTTTTTACACCAATGTTTTTATATTTCTATATAGTTTATTTTGATCAATTTACAAAATCAAAGTGAATGAACAAAAGAGAAATCTAAATAAAATCAATATATTGTGTGAACGATCTTAGCTTTTAAAAAAGGTTCAATTCTTCTAGATACAGTTGCACGCAGTTTTTGAAAAAACTAACATCTTGGAGAACTAACCACAGATTTTCCGTGGATGTAGGCTTGAGCAAATCCTTCTGTTTCTTCATGTACTCCCAGACAGACTTGATGATGTTGGGATAAGGACTCAGTGGGGGCCATATCATAATAATCTTTATTTATATAGCAATAACATATTCCGCAGCGCTTTACGATTCAGAGGTTCATATACAACAGTCATAAGTAACATAGTTAAAGATAATAAAATAATTAAATCAAAAATAATGACGACCCTGCTCGTAAGAGCTTACAATCTACAATGAGGTGGGGGTGACACAAAGTACAGGTGCTTATTTATGATGATGGTCCAGTCATCTTGAGGAAATGGGGGATAGATAAAGGCTGCATGATCTAGTTCCCAGCCAATATTTGTAGTACTTTTGGGTGCGGTGGAGTTTGATGGAGAGTTATATTTAAAAATACAGTGAATGGGCTATATATAAAAGGACTTCAATTAGGGAACGTGATAGGCTGCCCTAAACAGATGTGTTTTTAGGGAGCGCCTAAAACTATGTACCGTATTTTTTGGACTATAAGGTACACTTTTTTCCTCCAAAATTTTGGACGAAAGTGGGGGGTGCGTCTTATAGTCCAAATGCTATATTATTGTATGGCCCGTGCATGGTGGTGGGTGTGGGGGAGAGGCAGCGAGGCATCAGCGGGGCACAGGAGGCAGCAGCCGCCTGCTGCAGCCTACACTGTGCCTGCTACTAAAGAAAATGAATATTCCCTGCTCCCCACGCCCATGTGCGTGGGGAGCAAGGAATATTCATTTTTCTTAATAGCCGGCACACTGTAGCTGCAGAGCGGCTCCTGCTGCCTCTCTGCGGTCTGTGTGCCCGCTATTAAAGCTCATGAATATTCCTTACAACCCACTCCCATGGGTTGTAGTGAATATTCATGGTCTTTAATAGCGGGCACACTGACCGCAGAGCGGCAGCAGGAGCCGCGCTGCGGTTAGTGCGCCAGCTATTGAAGAGACTAAATGGTCACCGCTCCCCACGCACAGAGTCCCTCTGTGGGGAGCAGTGACAATTCCAGCACAGCATCTCACACTGTGTGAGGGCGCATGGCAGGGACGCCATGCGCGCCCTGCCATGCGCGGCTCACCCTGTGAGAGTGTTGGCAGCAGAGCAGGACAGCGCTGGAGGAGAGAGGAGGTAAGTATGATTCTTTATTTTTTTTCTGGGCAGCGTGATGGCGCATCAAGAGGTGCCATACATACCAGGATGGGTGAACAAGGAGTGCCATGTATGCCAGGATGGGGGCTCAAGGGGTGCCATACATAACAGGATGGGTGATCAAGGGGTGCCATACATACCAGGATAGGTGATCAAGGGGTGCCATGCATACCAGGATGGGTGATCAAGGGGTGCCATGCATCCCAGGATGGGGGAATCAAGGGGTGCCATGCATACCAGGATGGGGATGAGGGGGGCCATACATACCAGGATGGGTGATCAAGGGTTGCCATACATACCAGGATGGGTGATCAAGGGGTGCCATACATACCAGGATGGGGATCAGGGGGGTGCCATGCATACCAGGATTGGGGAATCAAGGGGTGCCATATATACCAGGATGGGTGATCAAGGGATGCCATACATACCAGGATGGGTGATCAAGGGGTGCCATACATACCAGGATGGGGATCAGGAGGGTGCCATGTATACCAGGATGGGGTATCAAGGGGTGCCATGCATACCAGGATGGGGGATCAAGGGGTGCCATGTATACCAGGATGGGTAATCAAGGGGTGCCATGCATACCAGAATGGGGGCTCAAGGAGTGCCATACATACCAAGATGGGTGATGAAGGGGTGCCATACATACCAGGATGGGGATCAGGGGGGTGCCATGCATACCATGATGGGGTATCAAGGGGTGCCATGCATACCAGGATGGGAGAATCAAGGGGTGCCATGCATACCAGAATGGGGATGAGGGGGGCCATACATACCAGGGTGGGGGCTCAAGGGGTGCCATACATACCAGGATGGATGATCAAGGGGTGCCATGCATACCAGGATGGGTGATCAAGGGGTGCCATACATACCAGGATGGGGGATAAAGGGGTGCCATGCATACCAGGATGGGGGATAAAGGGGTGCCATGCATACCAGGATGGGGGATCAAGGGGTGCCATGAATACTAGGATGGGGATAAGGGGGTGCCATGAATACCAGGATGGGGGATCAAGGGGTGCCATGAATACCAGGATGGGGAATCAAGGGGTGCCATGCATTCCAGGATGGGATGTGGGCCACGTAGCCACGTATACCAGGAAAGAGGGGCCCTACATACCAGGATGGAGAATATTAACAGAATTGGGGAACATTACCCCAATACCAGTGTTAGCAGCAGACCCCCTTCCCCATAACAGGGCATCATGACCACATTTTTTGCTTACATTTTTTTTCCTATTTTCCTGCTCTAAAACCTAGGTGCGTCTTATGGTCTGGTATGTCTTATAGTCGGAAAAATACGGTACGTTGTGGTTAGCCCTTATTTCTTGGGGTAGAGCATTCCAGAAAATTGGAGCAACTTGGGAGAAGTCTTGGAGCCGGGAGTGGGAGGTACGGATTAGTGCGAATGTTAGTCGAAAGTCGCTTGTGGAGCAGAGTGAACGAGTAGGCCGATCAACAGAAATGAGGGAGGACATGTAGGCAGTTGCTGCACTGTGGAGCGCTTTGTGGGTGAGAAGAAGCAATTTAAATTGGATCCTATAATGTAAGGGCAGCCAGTACAATGACTGGCACAGAGAAGAAGCAAATCAGATGCCTCCCTGATGCTATTGCATGATGCATAAGTTTCTGCATGTATTTCTCAGCATTGAGGACACCATTAATCCTGACCAAATTCTCAACACCATTTGCTGAAATGCAGTCACAAACTTGTAAGGAACCTCCAACATGCTTCATGTTGCCTGCAGACAATCAGTCTCCAGCCATTCAGCGAGCAAATATAACTGCCAAATATTTAAAATTTTGACTCCAGAGCACTTACTGTGCATAGTTAATTTGCATGACCTTGTTTCCAGGTTGAATATATGTCCCTTTGGCCACAATTCTTCCATGAAGACCACTTCTGGCCAGACTTTGTCCCAAGCAGCAGATGGGTATACCTATGTCCCACTGGCACTGCTGGACATCTTCCAGTTTCGAAGAGATGCAAGCATGATGTGTCTTTCATCATGTACTAAGTTTCTTTGGCCAACCGCTACATCTACAGTCCTCAATGTTTCCCATTTCTTGGTGCTTCTTCAAAACTCATCATAAAACGCCAGTCTGCTTTGAAACCTTTGCCGGCTGATGCAGTTTACCTTCTGTTTGGTTGCTGTGCTCAGTCTTGTCATGGTTTATGACATCTGACATGAAACGATCTTTCACAACCTCACCTTTGTATAAGAGTTTGGCTGTTCCTCACCCAGGTTTTAGCCTCCTACCCAGCGGTGTGTTTCAGTTAGTGACTGTATTTCAACCTGCATATGATGTAAATACTTTTATGCCAAAAATGACAAAAGTATTCTCAGAGTGATACCTTTATTGGCTAATAGTGTTGAGCGAGCACTAAAATGCTCGGGTGCTCGAAGCTCGGGCCGAGCTCGCCGTGATACTCGGGTGCTCGACCCGAGCAACGAGCCCAATGTTAGTCTATGGGAGACTCGAGCATTTTTTGCGGTGGCACCCCTGGCAGTCTTTTAAAAGCCTAACAAGTGCCCAAAACGATAGTGACAGTGCTCAAATGACATGGGGACAGCATGGGGATCGCCCCAGGAAGCATTTCTGCCCCCCAGGTCACTGCTGTCAACAACGTGGTCAGAGGTATTAAGCCACTTTTACAGGCTCACAATAAAACGTTCAAAAACGAAACTGAAACTTTTTTCCTGTGAAATATGTTAAGGATAGTGTTGAGCGATACCTTCCGATATCAGGAAATATCGTATCGGATTGGATCGGACCGATACCCAAAAAGTATCGGATATCGCCGATTCCGATACCGGAAACCAATGCAAGTCAATGGGACACAAATATCGGAATGAAAATAAACCCTTTCTTTCCTTGTAGGTTAATTCTACATGAAGTAAAACAACTAAGAATAATGTAGAATGTATTACGCGAAAAGCCGGCAATTCATCAGCGGCATACACCGGAATTCTCCTGCACTCAGCGCTTCAGCTTGAGAATTTTCCCACGCTGTCAGTGACGTGCATGAGGTGAGCTGAGTTCATTGGACATGACCTCACCTCATTCATGTCACTGACAGCGTGGGAAAATTCTCACGCTGAAGCGCTGAGTGCAGGAGAATTTTCCCACGCTGTCAGTGACGTGCATGAGGTGAGCCGAGTTCATTGGACATGACCTCGGCTCATCTTTATGCCGTCACAGAGAGACACTGAGGAGCGCAAGCATGCCTGCGCTTCTCAGTGTCTGCGGGATGACAGGCTGGAGGGCAGCGTTCTGCTGCGGTCCAGCCTGTCATCTCGATGTAGCAGAGCTGAAGCTGTCGTGGGAACCATGGAAAGGTAAGGATGAGGTTGCTTTATTATTTTTCTTTTATTGCAGGAGATCGTTGGCTTCAGCTGGAATGGGCGTGATGGTAAATATAGTTTAATTTAGAACAATAAAGAATTGTGTGTTTATTTCAATTAAAGGACTTTTTTCTGGGTGTTGTGTTTCTTTAAATTCTTTACTAGAAATTCATGGTGGTCATGTCTAATATTGGCGTGACCCCATGAATTTCCGGCTTAGGGCCAGCTGATAATGCCAAGCTGGCCTTAACCCCTTTATTACCCAGTGAGCCACCGCACCAGGGCCCTGGATGAGTTGGGTACAACGCCAGAAGATGGCGCTTCTATGAACGCGGCATTTTCCGGGGTGGCTGCGGACTGCAATTTGCAGCGGGTGGGGCCCAGAAAGCTTGGGCCTCCCTGCGCTGCGGATTCCAGCCCCCAGCTGCCTAGTTGTACCTGGCTGGACACAAAAATAGGGCGAAGCCCCACATATTTTTTTTTTTAATTATTTCATGAAATTCATGAAATAATTAAGAAAAAAAGGGCTTCCCTATATTGTTGTGTCCAACCAGGTACAAATAGGCAGCTGGTGGTTGGGGGCAGCCCGTTCCTGCCTGCTGTACCTGGCTGGACACAAATATAGTGCGAAGCCCCAGGTCAATTTTTTTTAAATTATTTTATGAAATAATTTTTTAAAAAAAGGGCTTCCCTATATTGTTGTGTCCGGCCAGGTACAAATAGGCAGCTGGTGGTTGGGCGCAGCCCGTTTCTGCCTGCTGTACCTGGCTGGACACAAATATAGGGCGAAGCCCCACATCAATTTTTTTTTAATTATTTCATGAATTTCCTAAAATAATTAAAAAAAAATTGACGTGGGGCTTCGCACTATATTTGTGTCCAGCCAGGTACAGCAGGCAGGAACGGGCTGCGCCCAACCACCAGCTGCCTATTTGTACCTGGCCGGACACAACAATATAGGGAAGCCCTTTTTTTCTTTATTATTTCATGAATTTCATGAAATTATTAAAAAAAAAATACGTGGGGCTTCTCCCTATTTGTGTGTCCAGCCAGGTACAACTAGGCAGCTGGGGGATGGAATCTGCAGCGCAGGGAGGCCCAAGCTTTCTGCCCCCCCCCCCCCCCCCGGTGCAAATTGCAGTCCGCAGCAGCCACCCCGGAAAATGGCGCGTTCGTAGAAGCTGGATGCTGTACCTGGCTGGCATACAAAAATATGGCAAAGCCCAAGTCAAAATTTTTGGGAAAAATTAATTAAAAAATAAATAATAATTTAGGGACTGCATCTTTATTAACTCCTCAAATGTCATTTAGTGTTAAAATAAAGGATTTATTTTTAAAAAAATTGGCGTGGGATCCCCCATAATTTTAGGCTCTAGCGGAGGTTAAGCAGACGGCTGGGGCAGATGTTTGAAGCCTGGGAAGTGGGTAATACCCACGGAGCTTCCCAGACTACTAATATCAGCCCCCAGCTGAATACCTAGCCTTTACTAGCTATTAAAATGGGGGACCCCCCCAAAAAAATGACGTGGGGTACCCCCTATTTAATAGCTAGCAAAGGCTAGGCAGACAGCTGGGGGCTGATATTAATAGCCCAGGAAGGGTGCCATGAATATTGACCCCCTTCCAGGCTAGAAACACCAGCCGTCAGCCCGCCCAGAAATGGCGCATCCATAGGATGCGCCAACTCTGGCACTTAGCCTCGCTCTTCCACGCTGCCCTGGTGCGGTGGCAGGGGGTAATAGGGTTGGGGTTCATGTCAGCGCCAGCAGCCATGAAGCCCAGGTTAGTAATGATGGGCGTCTATAAGACGCCCCCATTACTAACCTACAAAGTGTTAAAAAGAAAAAACACACTACACCCAGAAAAAAATAATTTATTTGAAATAAAACACACAATTTTATTTAATTCTTAGTTTACTAAAAAAAAATAGTTACCTTTCCACGTTCCTGCGCTGATCTCCCATGCACAGCTGTCACATCTGGAGATGGTGACAGCTGTGCATGGCTGCTGTAAGCTCACACTGCCGGGAACACGTCCGCTCCCGGCAGCGGGAGCCACTGACTGAGGTCACCGGAGTGCATTCAGGCAGCGCAGCTCCGGAGACCTCCTTTACGGCACTGCTGTAAAGTGGGAATTTCTCACGATACAGCAGGGCCGTAAAGGAGCTAACCGAAGCAGCGCTGCCTGAACTCCGGCGAACCCGCTTATGCAATGACGGGGCTGCTTTACGGCCCCATCATTCTAGCGGCGGCAGCGGTTCAGAGCGGTCACATTCTATGTGGCTGCTCTAAACTGGAGATCATCGTGGGACACTCGTGGACTACTACGGAGGGGTAAGGATAAGGTTGTGGTTTATTATTTTATATTTTATTACAGGAGATCGATGGCTTCGGGGAATTAGGTGTCTAGGTGAGTATAGGTGTAGTTTTTTATTTTTTACTTTATTTTAGGTGGCGATCGGCAGGGACAGGTAACGTATGAACTAATTTATTGTAGGCAACCACTGGCCACCAATGACATGTATTTAAAATTTATTGGGGACACAGTAGGGCAATTTAAATAGCAGGATCAGGCTGATGGGAACTACTGCTCCCATCGAGCTGATCCTGCTGGCACGAGTGGACGGGGGACAGACATAGGCCGATGGGAGTAGTAGTGTCACATCGGCCTATGTCTGCCTGCACGCACACACCCGCAGACATCGCACAGACACCGCACACACTCGCAGACATCGCACAGACACCGCACACACCCGCAGACATCGCACAGACACCGCACACACTCGCAGACATCGCACAGACACCGCACACACTCGCAGACATCGCACAGACACCGCAGACATCGCACAGACACCGCACACACCCGCACACATCGCACAGACACCGCACACACCCGCAGACATCACACACACCCGCAGACATCGCACACACCCGCAGACATCGCACAGACACCCCGCACACACTCGCAGACACACGCACAGACACCCCGCACACACTCGCAGACACACGCACAGACACCCACACACACCAATCATGACGGGCTGATCGTCTTGGAGGTGACGCTGTGCGGCCAGCCAATCACTGTAATGCCCACAAGCAACATGGCTGCGGCATTACAGTGACTGGCTGGCAATCCCTGCATGTTCATTGGCTCTGTAAAGAGCGACAAACATGCAGGGCGGAGACCCGAGCTCCCGCCCGAGTAACCCGGAAATGCTCGGTGCTCGCCGAACATCCCGAGTAGCGTGATGCTCGGGCGAGTACCGAGCAGTGTCGAGCATGTTCGCTCAACACTATTGGCTAACCAGAAAAAAATATATATATATGCAAGCTTTCAGAGCACAGAGGCTCCTTCGTCAGGCAAGATTACAAATGAATTTATAAGACAAAAAGCACAACATTTGAGAGATGTTACAACAAGCTATTTGTTCATGAGGTGTAAGTTGTGATGCCTCTGAGAATACTTTTGTCATTTTTGGCATAAAAGTATTTACATAGATTTTTCTGGCTAACACGGTACCACAATATAACTAGTGATGAGCGAGCATACTCGCAAGTACTCGGTACTCGAGATGTTCGGAGCTCGCCAAGTACTTGCGAGATGCTCGGGCGGATGCTCGGGTCCCCTCCCAGCATGTTTGGCGGTCTTTAGAGCGCCAATCAACATGCAGGGATTGCCTGCCACTCATTGTAATGCTGCAGCCATGGTGGTTGTGGCATTACAGTGATTGGATGGCCGCACAGCGTCATCAGGTCTATATCAGACCTGGCGCCGCCGTGCTCGTCACAGTCACTCCAGAATCAGTTTGAGTAGGGAGAGGTGCTGCTGCGTCAGGGAGAGATTTGCTTGTGTATTAGGTAGTGTAGGGAGAAAAACTGTACACTACACATATCCATCTTAACAAACAGTCCTTTTGAGGATTAACTAATCCATCTGCAGAGATATCAGGCAGGCAGGGTATATAGGCAGGCAGGGTATATAGCAGACTGCAGTACATATAGCACAAGAGGCTCCATTTCAATTCTGCCTTCTGCTGCTGTTAGATATTTCTATACAAAGGCCCAGGTCTCAGGGGCTAGGAATACTTTTTTGGATCTTAATCCTCATTATTTGCTTAAAAAGCAATCCAGAGGACACCGTTTTTCTGCGCCATTTGCTTGTTGGCACGGCAGAATACAGCCAGGTCCTTTCCATATTACAGCGCTAGAAATCCAGCTATCTAAAACTGTGTTTCTTCGTCACACAGATCACTTATACGTTTTCAGAAAATACTGCCATTTTTGGCCTCCATTCCAATTTTTTTTCACTGTGTCAGTGAAGTTTTTGACACCGGTTTGCTGTTCAAACTAGTTACCTACAGGCCAAGTATTTAAAACTGTTTTCTCCGTCACACGGATCACATATACGTTGTCAGAAAATACTGCCATTTCTAGCCTCCATTAAAAATTTCCTTTAGTGTGCCAGTGAAGCAATTCACAGCAGTTTGCTGTTCAAACTAGTTACCTACAGACCAGGTATTTAAAACTCTGTTTTCTCCGTCACACGGATCACATATAAGTTCGCTCCAAACTCAGTCAATTGTAGTGAGCGTGGAAGATACTGTCCTCCATTTAAAATGGGCAAGGGACGGGGAACTGGACGTGATGGTGATGGTGCATGCAGAGGCCGAGGACAAGGCCGTGGGCAAGCAGAAATTGTGCCACAACAAACACCCACATCTTCTCGCCCGACCTTCCTGTCCCAATTCCTAGGGGATCGCAGCACACCACTATTGAACCCAGAGCAGTGTCAAAAGGTTGTTGGTTGGATAGCGGATAATGCTTCCAGTCACTTAGCCACTACCCTGTAGGCCACACGGTCAAGTCTCAGTAGCCGTGAGTCTGGACCGCATATTCCTCACCCTGATCCTCCTTCCTCCCACCATGCCGAGTGCCGGGAGATAACTGATCCCACACTTGGACACTCTGAAGAGCTGTTCACTTTTCCATTTATAGATTCGGGCCTCTCGCCCGGTCCACTTGAAGCGGGGCAAGAGGTCATTGCATGTAGCGATGCCCAAATATTTGAGCAGCCACGGTCACACGAAGGCAACGGTAGGAAAGTGTCACAAGAGGTGGACGATGATGAGACACAATTGCCAGAAAGTTAGGAGGAGGACCAGGGTGCGGAAGTGGAAGACGAGGTGGTGGATGATATAGTAACTGACCCAACCTGGCAGGAGGACTTGCAGAGCGAGGACATCAGCACACAGGGGGAGGGAGGCAGAGCACCCCAACAGGAAGGGAAGAAGCAGTGTGGTGGCCGCAGACAGAAGGCAGGCAACCGTTCCCCATAACACCAACACGAAGGAAGTTGCCGATACAACTGTTAGGTCTTCCCGAGTCTGGTTGTTTTTTAAAGACTCTGCCGATAACCCCAAAAAGGCCATTTGCACCACCTGCCAGGCCAGCATCAGCAGGGGTGGCAAAACGACCAGCCTGACCACCACCAGCATGATCAGGCACATGGCAGCAAAACACCCGACTTTGTGGGAAGAACCCCAGGGTCCAGGAACAGTGTCTGCGGGTGGCACCATTGCTTCTTCCGCTGTTGTGCATGCAAGCCAATCCCCTGTCCATGGTGCATGTGAAGATGCCTCCTGCCCTGCACCTGTCATTGCACACTCTCAAATAGCAGCATCAGGAAGCACGTCCATGACCTTGTCCCAGCGCATCGTTCAGTTGTCCATACCCCAGTCCTTGGAACGCAAGCGCAAATATGCAGCCAACGCCCCACAGGCCACACTACTAAATTCTCACATTTCACGACCGCTTGAGCTCGAAATGTTGCCTTTTAGGCTCATGGAAACAAAAGCATTCCGCAACCAGATGGCGGCGGCCGTCCCTCGATACTCGGTCCCCAGGCGCCACTATTTCTCCCGGTGTGCCATCCCTGCATTACACAAGCACGTGTCCCAAAACATTAGCCGTGCCCTCAACAACGCAGTTACCGGGAAAGTCCACCTAACCAGGGGAGACGTGGACAAGAGCTTGTGGGCAGGGACGGTACATCTCGCTGGCAGCACACTGGGTTAACAGTGGAAGCCAGGATCCAGTAGGACCTTGGGACGGAACACGTCCTCCCGACGCCAAGGATTGCGGGTCCTAGGTCAATCAGGGTTGCCCCCACAGTCTACAGCTCCTGCACCTCATCCTCCTCAGCCTCCTCCTCCTCTTCAGCCTCCATCTCCGAAATGACCACATCAGTCACAAGCTGGAAGCACTGCAGCACTGCCTCGGCCAAGAGGCAACAGGCTGTGCTGAAGCTAATATGCTTAGGTGACAAACCGCACAATACTGAAGAGTTGTGGACAGCTCTGAAAGAGCAGGCAGATCTGTGGCTCACACCGCTGAATCTACAGCCAGGCATGGTCGTGTGTGTTAATGGCCGGAACCTGGTGGCGGCTCTGAGGCGAGGCGAGCTCACACACGTACCATGCCTGGCCCATGTGCTTAACCTCGTGGTTCAGCGGTTTCTCAAATCCTACCTGGAGCTGCCGGATCTGCTTGTTAAAATACGCCGCCTGTGTGCCCATTTTAGAAAGTTACCTACAGCTTCCGCCGCCCTTGCCGTGTTTCAGCAGCGTCTGCAGCTTCCGGCTCACAGACTGGTGTGTGATGTCCCCACGCATTGGAACTCTACACTGCAGATGTTGGGAAGGATTTGTGAGCAGAAGAGGGCAGTTGTTGAGTACCAGCATCAACAAGGCCGTCGGTATTCAGCACAGGCTCCACACATAAGACCTCAGGAATGGACATGGATGTCAGACATATGTACTGTACCATCCTCCAAAACTTTGAGGACTCCACCAATATGGTGAGCGGCAATGACGCCATAATTAGCGTCACCATCCCGCTTCTCTGTCTTCTGAAACGCTCTCTGCTCACAATCAAAGAGGATGCATTGCAGGCGGAGCATGAAGAGATGGAGCAAGGAACCATACAGGGTGATTACACACAGCCCAGCTTAATCTCATCCCAACGTGGATTGGGTGACAATGAGGAGGAGGAGGAGGAAGGACAGGAGCTAGTTTCATGCTCTATAGACGGTACTACCTGCACAGCTGTCATACCGTCTGTTCAGCGTGGATGGCCAGAGGACAGGGAGGAGGAGGAGGACAGCATGGTCAGTCATTGTTAGAACCCTCCTGTTAGTTCTTTTTCTATTTTGTTGGTCACATGACTTTCTGCCTATATAATCCAGCTCCGCCCTTCTGGCCTTGCTGGACTTCAGTGTTTCTTTTACTCTTAAGCTAGCCAGGTGCCTTGTACCTAACTCTGTAGTTTGCTTGGTCTTTGGACCACTAGTACTTTTTGTTTGTTTGTCTTTGCTCTGCTACAATTTCTGCTAGGAGGTGTCCATCTATATCCCAGTCCTTAGTTCTTGTAGGGACCCCTTCCTTATATCTATAGGTCTGCGTTCAGACTAGCCGAGGACTTAGGCGGGTCTGTTCACAAGGAAAAGGTACCCCGCTGCATCGTAGGGAATCAGCTTAGTCCTATTGTAGGGACAGTTTTCCTACCTTTCCTTAGTGCTTGTAGCAGTTCATAACAGTAAGTCCAGCCCAAAACAAAATAAAACACTCTAAGGAAAGAAATCCAGTTATCAGCATGGTGTCGGTTCAGGAGTTGGGTCTTCGCCTACAGGGACTGTCTTTGGAGGTGGCCGAGCTCCAGCAACACGTGAGTAGCTGTCCTGGAGCGCATTTTGTGGAACCGAAGGTAGGACTGCCAGATTTTTTTTATGGTAAACAGCAAGATTTTTTTTCCTTTAAAAACGCTTGTTTATTATATTTTCGTTTAAGACCCAGATCCTCTGGGAATGAATCACAGCGCATTGGGTTTATAATGTCACTTTTGCGCAAAGAACCACAGGGATGGACCTTTTCTCTAAAACCTAATGATCCGTGTTTTAGATCAGTGGAAGATTTTTTTTCTGCTATGGGGTTGTTGTATGACGATCCTGATCGAGTCTCATCTGCGGAAACTGAATTAAGACGTTTGAAGCAGGGATCAGGTGATGTGGAAAATTATTGTACATACTTCAGAAGATGGTCGGCCGAAGTGGAATGGAATGACTCGGCATTAAAATGTCTGTTTCTTGCTGGTCTAGGTGAAAGGGTTAAGGATCTGCTGATTGCCTTCCCAACACCTGGAACCTTGCAGGAGGCAATGTAATTAGCTATATGTGTGGACAGGAGACTGCGTGCTAGGATTAATGAAGAGAAATCTACTGCTATGACAGCTCCTAGCTTTCAGAGGGTCTGCTCGGAAGGTGGAGAACTGATGGAGATTGGGGCGATGTCACCCCATTCTCAGGAAAAAGACCGCAGGTTTGCTAAGGGATTATGTTTTTATTGCGGTAAATCTGACCACTTTATTAAGAACTGTGTGCTTCGTTTGAACAAAGAAAAAAAAAAGGTCAGTTACGCCCGTATAGCTTGTTTAAACTCAAAGGGAGTATTTCTTTCTGGGAGCACCTCATTTCAGGAGGAGTTGATTGAATTTCGGGTATTTGTGGATTGTGGTTCTACACTCAATGTGATTGATAAGAGATTTTTGGAAAAATTTAAATTAGAATCCAAACTTTTGTCATCTCCTATTTCTGTGGTTGCTGTTGATGGCTCTCCTTTGAAATGTATTACTCACAAGGTTTTTGAATTTCCCCTCACCATTAATGGTATTCACCAAGAGAATTTGGATTTGGCGGTATTAAATAACTTGCCTTCTCCAGTGGTTTTGGGGTTACCTTGGTTAAAATTGCACAATCCTGTACTGGACTGGTCTACCCATGAAATTAAGTCTTGGAGTCCTAAGTGTCATGATAAATGTTGTAACGGTCGCATTGCTGCTGTGGAAAGAGGGGAATTACCTGTACCTATTCAGGATTTTTGGAAGTTTTTTTCTGAGGAGGAGTCGCAAGTTTTGCCTCCTCATAGGGACTATGATTGCACCATTGAGTTTGTCCCTGGAGCTACTCTTCCCAAGAGTCGCTTATTTAATCTGACTATCCCTGAGAGAAAGGCCTTGGAGGAATACATACAGACAAGCTTGGCCGCCGGTCACATCAGACCTTCTAAGTCTCCTGTGGCTGTAGGATTTTTTTTTGTAAAAGAAAAGGACGGCGGTTTACGTCCATGTCTGGACTTTCGCGAAATTAATAAAATTACCATACGCAATTCCTACCCACTGCCATTAATTCCTGACTTGTTCAACCAGTTAGTGGGGGCCAAGTGGTTCTCTAAAATTGATCTCCGGGGGGCATACAATTTGTTGCGCATGAAGGAAGGTGATGAATGGAAAACTGCTTTTAACACTCCGGTGGGTCATTTTGAGAATCTGGTTAGGCCTTTTGGTCTTACCAATGCACCAGCATTTTTTCAGAACCTTATTAATGACATCCTAAGACCGTTGATCGGTAAGAATGTGGTGGTGTATTTGGATGACATTTTGATTTATTCGCCGGATCTGGAGTCTCATTGGCAGAGCATAAGTGAGGTATTGCAGTTGTTAAGTGACAATTCGTTTTTTGCTAAGCTGGAGAAATGTGAGTTCGCTGTGAAGAATTAGTTTTTTGGGCTACATTATCTCCAGCGAGGGCTTTGAGATGGACCCGGTGAAGGTTCAGGCGGTGCAGGAATGGCCTAGGCCTATTGGTTTGAAATCAATACAGAGATTTTTGGGTTTCGCCAATTATTACAGAAAATTCATTAAGAATTTTTCTAGAATTGTTAAGCCACTGACCGATCGCACCAGGAAAGGTGCGAATACGGTTCAGTGGACTACGGAGGCCATTGAGGCTTTTGTGTATCTCAAGGAGAGGTTCAGTTCTGCCCCCATCCTTATGCAGCCTAATGAGACCAAGCCTTTTTTGGTTGAGGTTGATGCTTCTTCGGTGGGGGTCGGGGCTGTTTTGTCTCAGGAAAACAAGGATGGAGTACATCCCTGTGGTTTTTTTTCAAAAAAATTTTCTGAGACCGAACTTAATTACGATGTTGGTAATCGGGAATTGCTGGCTATTAAACTCGCATTTGAACATTGGCGTCATCTCTTGGAAGGTGCTAAATTTCCCATTCAGGTTTTCACTGATCATAAGAATCTGATCTATCTTGATGCTGCCAAGCGCTTGAATGCCCGTCAGGCTAGGTGAGCACTTTTTTTTCGCGGTTTAATTTTTCTGTTACTTACATCCAGGGTACCAAGAATGTAAAAGCTGATGTTTCGGATAGGGACGCCACTGTCTCTGTTCCTCCGCTGGTGGAAGACAGTGAATATGAAATTTCTCGCATTCTTAATTCTAGATGGCATAGAGGGAGATTGCAGTATATCGTCGCTTGGAAAGGTTTCGGTCCCGATGATAACTCCTGGGTAAAGGCGGATGATGTCTCTGCTCCTAGACTTGTCGGAGCGTTTCACAGGAGGTTTCCTGATAGACCTGGGCCTGGAGGATCCGGAGGATCCTCATAGAAGAGGGGGTACTGTTAGAACCCTCCTGTTAGTTCTTTTTCTATTTTGTTGGTCACATGACTTTCTGCCTATATAATCCAGCTCCGCCCTTCTGGCCTTGCTGGACTTCAGTGTTTCTTTTACTCTTAAGCTAGCCAGGTGCCTTGTACCTAACTCTGTAGTTTGCTTGGTCTTTGGACCACTAGTACTTTTTGTTTGTTTGTCTTTGCTCTGCTACAATTTCTGCTAGGAGGTGTCCATCTATATCCCAGTCCTTAGTTCTTGTAGGGACCCCTTCCTTATATCTATAGGTCTGCATTCAGACTAGCCGAGGACTTAGGCGGGTCTGTTCACAAGGAAAAGGTCCCCCGCTGCATTGTAGGGAATCAGCTTAGTCCTATTGTAGGGACAGTTTTCCTACCTTTCCTTAGTGCTTGTAGCAGTTCATAACAGTCATCCTCTTGGTGAGGACACGAAAGTCTTGCCTGTTAGTAGTCTGGCACGCATGGCTGAGTTTATGTTACGCTGCCTTTCCCATGACCCTCGCTGTCTCAAAATTTTGGGTGACAGTCATTACTGGTTGGTGACATTCTAGACCCACGCTACAAGGAGAACTTTATATCTCTTATTCCTGAGACGGACAGGTCTACAAAAATGGGGCTGTACCAGAAGGCCCTTGTTGCGGAACTATTAAAAAAATTCCCATCTGAAAACGCTGGCGGCAGAGGGCACACTTCGTTTGACAACCAAGGAGTACAGGCGAGAGAGACACAACTTCAGTCCAGCAGAGGCAGGGGAACACTGTCAAAGTTCTGGGAGAGTTTTCTCAGCCCCTCCCATCGCACAGGCCCTGAGGCACGGGGTACTCTCACAAGGAATGCAAAGTTTGGGAAGATGCTGAGGGAGTACCTTGCCGACCGTACCAACGTCCTCCATGATTCCTCTGTGCCTTATAATTATTGGGTATCTATGCTGGATACATGGAATGAACTGGCTCTCTACGCCTTGGAGGTCCTGGCCTGCCCTGCCGCCAGCGTTTTATCAGAGCGGGTTTTTAGTGCTGCTGGTGGAATTATAACTGATAAGCGCATCCGCCTGTCAACTGAAAATGCTGACAGGCTGACTCTTATAAAAATGAACAAGGGCTGGATTGGGCCAGACTTCTCAACACCACCGAATGATAGCAGCGTAACATAAACTCAAATCCAGTGTCTTTTCTTGGGAAGTGTATTCCCATGCACCTTTTCACACCCAGACATGGGTATACACTTCCTGTTTTTGGCTATTTGCTCTTGTCCTCCTCCTTCTCCTCATCCTCCACCACCATATCACCAGGGTGATTGTGGTCCGCGATGCAACACCCACATAATTTTTTTAAAGGGTGTTTATGATGCCCGTAAAAAAAACTTTTATACAGTATGTTCATGTATACCCCCCAGGGGTAAATGTTTGTCAGCCCATACACTTAGTGCATGGGCATTACAAGTATAGGAGGCCCGCTCCTTTCTAATGGGAACATTTTTATGAGGCCCTCCTCCACATCTCTTCCAAGGGGCATTGGAGTGCCTCCAAATTTTTGGCAACCCTTGCATTCACTGCATTGGCCAGCACTATCGGAGACCCACTTCCTAATAATGGGAACATTGTTTGGAGGAGGCCCTCTGACCTCCATGTCTCTTCCAAGGGGCATTGAAGTGCCTCCAAATTTTTGGCAACCCTTGCATTCACTGCATAGGCCACCACTATGGGAGACCCACTTCCTAATAATGAGAACATTGTTTTGAGGCGGCCCTCTGACCTCCATGTCTCTTCCAAGGGGCACTGAAGTGCCTCCAAATTTTTGGCAACCCTTGCATTCACTGCATAGGCCAGCACTATGGGAGACCCACTTCCTAATAATGGGAACATTGTTTTGAGGAGGCCCTCTGACCTCCATGTCTTTTCCAAGGGGCATTGAAGTGCCTCCAAATTTTTGGCAACCCTTGCATTCACTGCATAGGCAAACACAATGGGAGACCTACTTCCTAATAATGGGAACATTGTTTTCAGGAGGCCCTCCTCTAAGTCTCTTCAAAGGGGTATTGGAGTGCATCCAAATTTTCAAAGTGGTATTGGGGTGCGTCCAAATTTTGGGCAGCCCTGGCACTCACTGCATACGCAATAACAGTATAGGAGACCCACTCTTTAGTAACGGGAACAATAAAACATAGCCGGCTGATGGCTCCCTAAGAATAGTGAGGGCAGACTGCTGGTCCTTTAAGAATAGTAAAGGCCGCCTGATGGCCCTATGAAAATAGGCTTTGTGACTTTCAGAGTCCCCCCTTCATAAATGAAACACGATGTGTCTGATGATATCTCAGACACCACATGGCCAGATATGGTTGTAAAATGTTAAAATGACATTTCCTGGTGAATGCATTTGTCACGGTTGAAAGCAATGCAAAAGTGAAAAATCACATCAAAAATGCTACGTGTGAACATAGCCCAGGGTGTGGAGGAGCATTTTTTTTGGGTTATTTATTTTGCTTTATTGTTTATAAACTCATTACCCTGGAAAGGATGTTCCTGAACATATTTCCCAGGAAAATCAATTTTGGTTTTGTTTTTGTATGTTTTATTGTGAGTCCGTAAAAGTGGCGTAATACCTCTGACAACGTTGTTGACAGAAGTGACCTTGGAGTCAGAAATGCTTCCAGGGGTCATCCCCATGCTGTCTTCATGTCATATGAGCACGGTTCCCATCGATTTGGGCAATTTTTAGGCCCTCTGCAGACCGCCAGGGGGTGCCGCCTGAAAAATGCTCGAGTTTCCCATAGACTTACATCGTCCCGAGCATCGAGCACCTGAGCATTTTAGTGCTCGCTCATCACTAAATATAACCTACATATGACAATTCTGATCATAATTGATCAAAATAAAACTATTAACATTTCTATTTTTGAATGCATTCTTACTTTGCAGCATTTTTTCCACACTTGATTAAAACTTTTCCACTGCTCTGTATATATTTATGGGTATGTTATTGGAATATTATAGAAGGATTCACTTGAACTCAATCATTGACATAATTTTTTTTTCTTAGACATGAATTAATTAAAAATAACAAACTGAGGGATGCTCATATGCTGTCAACACCAGGGATCCAACGCAGGTTGCGCTGTCTTCACATGTGCACCAGGAGTCCACCTTTCTATCTACTTGTTTTCCATCTATCTCCACCCTTCTCTGGCACTATAAAGCCAAAGCTGTTAATCAAAGAAGAGGAGGAGGGGTAAGATGGAGGAAAACAGGCAGATGGGAACATGCACTTAAATGTTGGCCACGCCATGATGTACCGAGCACATGTACTTGGCTTGAACAGTCATTCTGTGCTGACAGAGTCCCTTTAAGATGTATTGAAAAGTGGAATCACAAGCAACTTTTCAATATATCTTAAATTGCAAAGAAATGGGTATCTCACTTTATGTATGACTGGAACAACCAATGACGCACTGTTCAAGTTGCCTTACCGCTGCAGCCAATCACAGACTTCAGCGGTCCTGTGACACAGGTGGCACTGTCTTCACTTCTGGAGCCACCGCTGACCTTTGACATTTGTTTAACAATCCAAGCCTAAGAACTTTAAAAAAGTTATCCACTATCCTAACTTATTTCATTTTTTATTCATTATTCTTGCTATTATGTGCCAGTAAATGCATCCATACTCTTAGTATAGTAATATATACCTTCATCATGCAGATACCATCACGTTGTGTCTGCCAGCTGCAGATCCGATGTTTACATCGATCACTTCCTGTCCCCATGCTTACTTTGTTCTAATACTACAAGTTCCATCATGCATTGCAGTAGCCTGTGAGCCAGCACTTATCACACCCCTCCATTTTCCACCCAAACTCCTCCCTCCCTCAGACTTTAGGAAGCTTGCTCAGGCAAGCTGTCATTCAATCCAAAACGTCCACACCCACCACCAGGAGCACAGTGATGACTTCCTTTCATTTTGTAGGTTTCCTGTGCCCGGAAAAAAAAGTATCAGATAAAGCAGTGGAGGAAGAAGCATCTCCATAACAATCCTGTACCATGTGATCTCTGCGGAGATGGGCTCCTAGAAGCTGTACATCTAATACAAGTATATTACAAAAGGTTTTGTTTTGAAGAGCTATGACATATAATGGGGGGGTGAAAAAGTAGTGGAAAACCCCTTTAACCCCTTTCCGACGAGGTCAGTAATAGTACGTAGCTGCGCCTTAGGACTTATGGACCAGCTACATACTATTACGCGTGCGGCGATCACGCCCGCACACAAGCGGTGCGGGGCGATCACCGCTGGTTGTCAGCTGATTGTCACAGCATTGCGGGGGAAAAGGGGGAGGTGATCGCTATACTCACCTCTCCTGCCTCCAAAACATGGAATAACATGCGATCAAAAAGACGAATGTAAATAAAAATGGTACCGCTGAAAACATCAACTTGTTCCGCAAAAAAACAAGCCACCATACAGCTCCATCATCCGAAAAATAAAAAAGTTATAGCTCTCAGAATAAGGCGATACAAAAAAATTCTTTTTTCTAGAAAATAATTTTTATTGTGTAAATGCGCCAAAACATAGAAAAACTATATAAATGCAGTACCTCTGTAAACGTACTGACCCGAAGAATAAAGCTGCCTTATCAAGTTTACCACACACGGAACGGCATTAAAAAAAACTCATAAAAACAATTCTGGAATTGCTGGTTTTTGTTTATTCTGCCTCCCAAAAATCGGAATAGAAAGTGATCAAAAAATGTCACATGCCCGAAAATGGTACCAATAAAAAAGTCAACTTGTCCCGCAAAAAACAAGCAGTCACATGACTGTCGGACAATATATGGAAAAATTATAGCTCTCAAAATATGGCAATGCAAAAACTAGTCTTTGCAAAAAAAAGCGTCTTTTAGTGTGTGACTGCTGTCAATTATAAAAACCCGATATGAATCTAGTATCGCTGTAATCGCACCGACCCAAAGAATAAAGTCGTCTAACCACTTATACCACATGAGGAACGGTGTAAAAAAATAAACTCTAGGGTTAGGGTTGTGCTAGGGTTAGGGTTGTATTAGGGTTGGGGTTAGGGTTGTGCTAGGGTTAGGGTTATGCAAGTGTTAGGGTTGTCCTAGGCTTAAGGTTGGGCTAGGGTTAATGTTGGGCTAGGGTTAGGGTTGGGCTTGGGGTTAGGATTGGGGTTAGGGTTAAGGTTGGGCTAGGGTTAGGCTTGGGCTAGGGTTAGGGTTGGGCTAGGGTTAGGGTTGAGCTAGGGTTAGGGTTGGGCTAGGGTTAGGGTTGGGCTAGGGTTAGGGATGGGCTAGAGTTAGGGTTGGGGTTGTATTAGGGTTTGGTATTTTTTCAAAAGTAAAGAAAAAAAAATGATGACGATATGGCGACCAGTGTTGAGCACAAGTGTTCGCTACTTGAGTTTGCATCGGGTGCTCGGGTATGCCCTGAACATCGTGGGTGTTTGAGTGACATGCTCGAGTCTCTGCTCCATATGCTTCGCGGCCAAAAAAAACGTTGCTGGGTTCGCCTGCCTTGCACGAGCGATCCCCGCATGTTTTTTTGGGTGTCTAACAATCGTGAAACATGCGGGGCAGGGACTCGAGTATGTCATTCGAGCACCCGTGATACATGGTGCATACTCAAGTACCCGATGCAAACTCAAGTAGCGAGCACTTGCGCTCAAGACTAATAACAACTTGTTCAATATGATGACCTAATGTTATCAAATTCTGTCGTACCTCTGGGTTCAAAATGTACACAATACCCCTTTATAAAATCCTTGAGGGGTCTAGTTTCCAAAACGGAGTCAATTGTGGGGGGTTTCCACTATTTAGGCGCATCAGGGGCTCCCGAAATGAGACATGGCGTCTGCTCTTGATTCCAGCCAATTTTGCGTTCAAAAAGTCACACAGTGCTCCTTCCCTTCTGAACCCTGATGTGCGCCAAAACAGTGTATTTTCCCAACATATGGGATATTGGCGTACTCAGGAGAAATTGCTCAACAGTTTATAGGTTCCATTTTCTCCTCTTACCCTTGTGAAAATAAAAATTTGGGGCTAAAAGATAATTTTTGTGGAAAAAGTTAGATTTTTTTATTTTCACGGCTCCATGTTCTAAACTTCTGTGAAGCATCTGGGGGTTAAGGGAGCTCACCACACATCTAGATAAGTTCCCTGAGGTGTCTAGTTTCCAAAATGGTGTCACTTGTGGGGGTTTTCCACTGTTTAGGCACATCAGGGGCACATCCGCTAATTATTCAAGCAAATTTTACATTCAAAAAGTCAAATGGCACTCCTTCCCTTCCGAACCCTGCAGTGCGCCCAAGCAGTGGTTTTCCCCCACATATGGGGTATCGGCTTACTCAGGAGAGATTGCACAACAAGTTGCATGGTGCAATTTCTCCTGTTACTCTTATGAAAATGAAAAACTGGGGGCTGAAAAACATTTTCGTGGGAAAAATGTGAAAATTTTATTTTCACGGCTCCATGTTATAAACTTCTGTGAAGCACCTAGGGGTTCAAGGTGCTCACCACACATCTAGATAAGTTCCCTGAGGGGTTTAGTTTCCAAAATGGTGTCACTTGTGGGAAGTTTCCACTGTTTAGGCACATCAGGGGCTCTCCAAACGCTACATGGCGTCCGCTAATTATTCAAGCAAATTTTACATTCAAAAAGTCAAATGGCGCCCCTTCCCTTCCAAAGCCTGCCGTGCGCCGAAGCAGTGGTTTTCCCCCACATATGGGGTATCGGCTTACTCAGGAGAGATTGCACAACAAGTTGCATGGTGCAATTTCTCCTGTTACCCTTATGAAAATGCAAAATTGGGGGCTGAAAAACATTTTTGTGGGAAAAATGTGAAAATTTTATGTTCACGGCTCCATGTTATAAACTTCTGTGAAGCATCTGGGGGGTTCAAGGTGCTCACCACACATCTAGATAAGTTCCCTGAGGAGTCTAGTTTCCAAAATGGTGTCACTTGTGGGGGGTTTCCACTGTTTAGGCACATCAGGGGCTCTCCAAATGCTACATGGCGCCTGCTAATTATTCAAGCAAATTTTACATTCAAAAAGTTAAATGGCGCTCCTTCCCTTCCGAACCCTGCCGTGCGCCCAAACAGTGTTTTTTCCCCACGTATGGGGTATCTCCGTGCTCAGGGGAAATTGCACAACAATTTTTTCTGGTCCATTTTTTCCTGTTACCCCTGCAAAAATAAAAAAATTTGGGTCTAAAGTAACATTTTTGTGAAAAAAGTTAAATGTTCATTTTTTTCTTCCCCATTCCAAAAATTCCTGTGAAGCAACTGAAGGGTTAATAAAGTTCTTGAATGTGGTTTTGAACACCTTGAGGGGTGCAGTTTTTAGAATGGTGTCACTTTTGGGTATTTTCTGTCATAAATTTTCAAAATTTTTGCCAAATTTCTGATTTTTTTACAAATAAATGCAAATGATATTGAAGAAATTTTGCCACTGTCATGAAGTAAAATATGTCACGAAAAAACAATCTCAGAATCAGCGGGATCTGTTGAAGTGTTCCAGAGGTATTACCTCATAAAGTGACAGTGGTCAGATTTGTAAAAATTGGGCTGGTCATTAACGTGCAAACCACCCTCGGGGTTGAAGGGGTTAACCACTTTAAAAGCTGGTAGACATTGTTCGTTGCTACGGTGATGTTGTTTTCAAAGATTTTCATTTTAGATTCATCAGTAAATTCTTCACTAATCTCAGTTTCAATATGCAAATTATTTATTTATTTGAAAGCTATATGTTTTTCTCAGTTACAGCTTCTCTGTCTTGTAGTTTTACATCATTGAGTTGTCTTCTCTTTGTGACAGGACATAAACACCAATGGATTTTTGGGCGATCTAAACCAAGGATAAAGCCTTTCTCACGTACATAGTTATAATGGGATTGGAGGACATTATTTTCCTTGATGGTGGGTGCAGTGCAGGCAATAATAAGACATTCCATTTTCACCATATCATTTATTATGGATAAATTGAAATGTTGCAGAAATGTCTCAAATCGCCCCATTCATCTGATAATGGCATGCACAATAATGCTGGCGAGGAGAATAAAGTTCATTTTCTCCCCGCTGCATTTTGTTGCATGCAGGGCCCGGCCAGCATAATAACGTAATAACGCCATTAACCTGCAGATTAACCGCATATCTGCAGGTTAACAGCATTATGACTGGTGACAGGTTCCCTTTAAATATACTATGGTGCAGGCTGGACTGTCCATTTATAATCCCATTTCCAAAAATGTAAAATGTAAAGAAAACAAGAATGCAATGACATTTCTATTTTTTGAGCCCACTATTGACCTTCCCCACTGCACAACTTTCAATCTCCAATTTTTAACCCATTTCTTTTTTTTTCTAAAATAAAATACTCTTCAATACTACAAGTGCAGCCATGTTCTTCACCAGAAGTTTAAGCGGATCTTTCCTCTTGACCTTACTGATGTTCCAGAAATGGTGAGAATTTACCTCACATTTCACCATTTGCATTGCAAAAAATGAAATCCGCAGCGACACTCGAAGTCTAAATTTACATGCACCAGATGTTAGATCCACAGCGCTGGTAAATACATGCTTAGACTTGTCTCCACAGCGCGAATGCATGAAATCCCTTTCACACTGCTGTTACAGAAAAAAAGTGCTGCATAATCGCCCCATGGGTACATACCATTGAATTGAAAATGGAGGATCCAGACTGGCGAGCGAACAGTGCAGTTGCCTAGGTAACTGTACAAAGCTGAAGACCTTTCCAGCAATTTAATGTTATTTAGCTAATAATAGGGATTAACGTTTACCTTGAATTGCCAAGTGACTGTTCATTATATTGACATTTCTATTACTTGAACTACAATATTTCCGCTAGTTCTTTCCGTTCCAAAGTTACTGCTCCTGCTTGTACAGAATTCAATGACAAACTATTGTTAAAAAAGAAAAATAAATACAGTACAGACCAAAAGTTTGGACACACCTTCTCATTTAATCATTTTTCTGTATTTTCTTGACTATGAAAATTGTACATTCACACTGAAGGCATCAAAACTATGAATTAACACATGTGGAATTATATACGCAACAAAAAAGTGTGAAACAACTGAAAATATGTCTTATATTCTAGGTTCTTCAAAGTAGCCACCTTTTGCTTTGATGACTGCTTTGCACACTCTTGGCATTCTCTTGATGAGCTTCAAGAGGTAGTCACCGGAAATGGTCTTCCAACAATCTTGAAGGAGTTCCCAGAGATGCTTAGCACTTGTTGGCCCTTTTGCCTTCACTCTGCGGTCCAGCTCACCCCAAACCACCTCGATTGGGTTCAGGTCTGGTGATTGTGGAGGCCAGGTCATCTGGCGTAGCACCCCATCACTCTCCTTCTTGGTCAAATAGCCCTTACACAGCCTGGAGGTGTGTTTGGGGTCATTGTCCTGTTGAAAAATAAATGATGGTCCAACTAAACGCAAACCGGATGGAATAACATGCCGCTGCAAGATGCTGTGGTAGCCATGCTGGTTCAGTATGCCTTCAATTTTGAATGAATCCCCAACAGTGTCACCAGCAAAGCACCCCCACACCATCACACTTCCTCCTCCATGCTTCACGGTGGGAACCAGGCATGTAGAGTCCATCCGTTCATCTTTTCTGCGTCGCACAAAGACACGGTGGTTGGATCTCAAATTTGGACTCATCAGACCAAAGCACAGATTTCCACTGGTCTAATGTCCATTCCTTGTGTTCTTTAGCCCAAACAAGTCTCTTCTGCTTGTTGACTGTCCTTAGCAGTGGTTTCCTAGCAGCTATTTTACCATGAAGGCCGGCTGCACAAAATCTCCTCTTAACAGTTGTTGAAGAGATGTGTCTGCTGCTAGAACTCTGTGTGGCATTGACCTGGTCTCTAATCTGAGCTGCTGTTAACCTGCGATTTCTGAGGCTGGTGACTCGGATAAACTTATCCTCAGAAGAAGAGGTGACTCTTGGTCTTCCTTTCCTGGGGCGGTCCTCATGTGAGCCAGTTTCTTTGTTGCGCTTGACGGTTTTTCAACTTTACTTGGGGACACATTCAAAGTTTTCCCAATTTTTCAGACTGACTGACCTTCATTTCTTAAAGTAATGATGGCCACTCGTTTTTCTTTACTTAGCTGCTTTTTTCTTGCCATAATACAAATTCTAACAGTCTATTCAGTAGGACTATCAACTGTGTATCCACATGACTTCTGCACAACACAACTGATGGTCCCAACCCCATTTATAAGGCAAAAAATCCCACTTATTAAACCTAACAGGGCACACCTGTGAAGTGAAAACCATTTCCGGTGACTACCTCTTGAAGCTCAAGAGAATGCCAAGAGTGTGCAAAGCTGTCATCAAAGCAAAAGGTGGCTACTTTGAAGAACCTAGAATATAAGACATATTTTCAGTTGTTTCACACTTTTTTGTTAAGTATATAATTCCACATGTGTTAATTCATAGTTTTGATGCCTTCAGTGTGAATGTACAATTTTCATAGTCATGAAAATACAGAAAAATCTTTAAATGAGAAGGTGTGTCCAAACTTTTGGTCTGTACTGTATATACACCCCTCAACAATAAAATTGCAACACCTAGAAGGAAAAGTCATGCAAATATGGAAATGACAGGATTGATAGAAATGTTACTGATATGCAAATGTTGAAAAAAATTGAAACATTTTTAAAACATTTCAATTTATTCAATATCGAGTACGAGAAATATATACACTTACACACCTTGGCATGTTATCAGTCAAGTTATTAATGGTTGTCTGAGGAATATTTTGCCATGCTGATTTCACTTGGGAACACAAATCATCAAAATCCGCTGCTGGCAGCTTCCTTTGCAAGTGCTGACCAATGATGTCTCAAATGTGCTCAGTGGGAGACAAGTCCAAAGATGCTGCAGGCCATGGTAGCACGTTTAGGCCACACAAGTGTGATGCTGAGTCACTACTCAAGGACCAGATGTGAGACAAGGTTGTCAGGAGGTCTGAGGTCAGATACCAGGAGAGCACGTAGTACAGAGGGGCAAGAAAAAGGCATGGTCTGGTAACAGTCTGAGGTCAAATGCCAGGAGTGTACATCAAGACAAGGGAGTGAGACTAAGGGGTAGTCTGAGGTGAAGTCTGGGGTCAGGTACCGGAAGTCAGAAAGCGTCAAGAGCAGAAGCAATAATCCACATGAATAGTCACAACAAATCCCAGGCCCGACAACAAGATCAGAGAAACAGACACAATGCTAAGCACACACACCAAACAAAGCTAAACTACAGCTGACACTGGACTGCTCACAGCTAGCCAGCTAAATAGCCAGCAAATCACTAAGGATGGGAGGCACCTAGGGAAACGCCTACAGGCTAGACCAGATCGAACACCAGGGCAGTCCATCAAAGTGCTGACAGCCCAGCACACCCCAGCATCACATTGGATGACTGGACTGTCACTCACAATACTGACAATCCAGAACACTTCAGATCCCATAGGGCGGCTGAGCTGTCACTCACAGCGTCCTTAGGCAACAATTATGGAACCGTGACAACAGGCTGCTTACAGTAACACAAGTGAACATGCTGCCTATTGTTATGTTAAAAAAACTCCTGGGATACACATGGTACATATATATATATTTTTTTATGTTGTTTGGTTGTTAATCTGCTTTAAGAATAACTCCAGGTCTTTCCTTTTATGCTCACGAAAAGCAGATACTCTTTAACTCCTCCACCATGTTTTCTTGGTCCTTTACCTACTTCTGAAAAATGGCACGGAAAAACGTGAAAAAATAAACAGGGGGAAAAGTATAGCAGACTTTGCTTCCTAACAGCATGACAGCTAAAGATTTATAGCGGGAGATATAGCGGGTACATTGGATGGCAGCCATACATGGCGATGTGTAATACTGAAGCCACGGTGCTAAGAAATGAGAAACAATGAACAGTACTCCCTGTATATATTCCACTTCCAGATTTCTAAACAAATGTCTAGTCCTGCTTCCATTGCTGCCATCCTATATATTGACTGCAGGTTAGAATATATTGACTTGTGTTAGAAGTCTACAGTAGGATGACAAATGCCCATTAAAATGAAAGTGCAATAAATCTAAAATATTAATAGAGATTCATTCTGGATTTACCTAGACTGCAGTGTCCTAGATTCTAAGAATAGTAATACTGAGGAACAGTAAGTAATTACCCAGACAATCTAAAAAAAGCAGCTAATAAGCAACAAATACTTTGAAAGACTGTTAGCCTACACCCAGGTACTGCACACTTCAAGACTTGTCAACATTGGCTCCATTGTACGATATTGTTTCAAAGCTTTCAAGGACATTAGCTCAAGCAGTAGTGAACTTCTCAAAGCATGTGTGGGTGTGTAAATGAGAAATCTGTCATTTTTTTATTTAGTGATTGCAGGTTGGCTTTATAGAGGAACCCTGGGCAGCAAGCAGTGTCCTCGCTCTTCAAATAAAGTATGTATAAGGTAGGTTTCACACGGATGGTTTACAGATCGTAAGGCCCGGCCTGACCTCCATGCATCCTGACCTAAGCTACCTGCTTATAATTATAAAACATTTAGCTCAAATTGGGAGACCTGACATTTGGGCTGGATCTTTGTATGCGAGAATGGTCCACTTTTCACGGATGTGTGAAACCGGCTTTATTTTGTGACAATGACACCTGTTAAGGGGTAGTATATACACTGCTCAGAAAAATAAAGGGAACACTCAAATAACACATCCTAGATCTGAATGAATGAAATATTCTCATTGAATACTTTGTTCTGTACAAAGTTGAATGTGTTGACAACAAAATCACACAAAAATCAGCAATGGAAATCAAATTTATTAACCAATGGAGGCCTGGATTTGGAGTCACCCCCAAAATTAAAGTAGAAAAACACACTACAGGCTGATCCAACTTTGATGCAATGTCCTTCAAACAAGTCAAAATGAGGCTCAGTATTGTGTGTGGCCTCCACGTGCATGTATGACCTCCCTACAATGCCTGGGCATGCTCCTGATGAGGTTGCGGATGATCTCCTGTGGGATCTCCTCCCAGACCTGGACTAAAGCATCCGCCAACTATTGGACAGTCTGTGATGCAACGTGACATTGGTGGATGGAGCGAGACATGATGTCCTAGATGTGCTCAATCGGATTCAGGTCTGGGGAACGGGCGGGCCAGTCCGCAGCTTCAATGCCTTCATCTTGCAAGAACTGCTGACACACTCCAGCCACATGAGGTCTGGCATTGTCCTGCATTAGGAGGAACCCACGGCCCACCGCACCAGCATATGATCTCACAAGGGGTCTGAGGATCTCATCTCGGTACCTAATGGCAGTCAGGCTACCTCTGGCGAGCACATGGAGGGCTGTGCGGCCCTCCAAAGAAATGCCACCCCACATCATTACTGACCCACTGCCAAATCGGTCATGCTGAAGGATGTTGCAGGCAGCAGATCACTCTCCACGGCGTCTCCAGACTCTGTCACGTCTGTCACATGTGCTCAGGGTGAGCCTGCTTTCATCTGTGAAGAGCACAGGGCGCCAGCGGCGACTTTGGCAATCCTAGTGTTCTGTGGCAAATGAAAGCGTCCTGCACGGTGTTGGGCTGTGAGCACAACCCCCATCTGTGGACGTCGGGCCCTCATACCACCCTCATGGAGTCGGTTTCTAACCGTTTGTGCAGACACATGCACATTTGTGGCCTGCTGGAGGCCATTTTGCAGGGCTCTGGCAGTGCTCCTCCAGTTCCTCCTTGCACAAAGGCGGAGGTAGCGGTCCTGCTGCTGGGTTGTTGCCCTCCTACGGCCCCCTCCACATCTTCTGGTGTACTGGCCTGTCTCCTGGTAGCGCCTCCAGCCTCTGGACACTACACTGACAGACATAGCAAACCTTCTTGACACAGCTCGCATTGATGTGCCATCCTGGATGAGCAGCACTACCTGAGCAACTTATGTGGGTTGTCGAGTCCGTCTCATGCTACCACGAGTGTGAAAGCACAACCAACATTCAAAAGTGACTAAAACATCAGCCAGAAAGCATTGGTACTGAGATGTGGTCTGTGGTCCCCACCTGCAGAACCACTCCTTTATTGAGTGGGTCTTGATAATTGATAATAATTTCCATCTATTGTCTATTCCATTTGCACAACAGCATGTGAAACTGATTGTCAATCAGTGTTGCTTCCTAAGTGGACAGTTTGATTTCACAGAAGTTTGATTTACTTGGAGTTATATTCTGTTGTTTAAGTGTTCCCTTTATTTTTTTTGAGCAGTGTATTAAGCAAGCGAACAGTTAGTTCTTCAAGCTTATGAGCTGGGAGCAGAAAAAATGGGATAGTGAAAGTATATGAGAAAGGGTCTGCATGTAATGAGTTGATTTCTACCTGGGCCAAGGTGATGAACTCAGTGATTGACTGCAGCAGTGAAGTGAGCTGTTGACATGACCTGACCAATGCAGCCAAATCATTGGGACCTAAGCCGTAGTAGAGAGCTGGCATTGGACCCAAGGAAGGTGAGAAATATCTGATTTTTCAGCACTCTTGAACAATGAAGTTGCAACATCACGAAGGAAAAGTCATGAAATTCTAAAAATCACTGGATCGATAGACGTGTTAATGAATAAATGGATACAAAACTTTCAAAACATCTTAATTTATTCAGTATCGAGTATGAGCACCAGGCACAGAAATATCCACTTGCTATCATTCAGATTATTAATGGTAGTCTGAGGGATGTTTTGCTGGCGATTGCACTTGGGCACACATCAAGATCCGCTGTCGGCAGCTCCTTTTGCAATTGCCAACCAATAACATACCATAAGTGCTCGATGGGTGACAAGTCTAGAGACGCTGCAAGCCATGTAGCTAGTTTAGACCATACAGGCTGCTCACAGTAGCAAAGCTGTTAGTGTACCTGGAATGAAGAGTAGAGGGGTCTGACTGTCATACATTATATTACCCCACACCATTATCCCAGGAGTAGGACTGGTGTGATGGTGTGATGACTCATGAAGAACTTTTGATGGTGTTGCCAATGTGATTTTGTCAGATAGTGATCTATTTTGTAATGCAAGTGAAATTAGTTGTTACATACCAATCCTAGAGCGTCCAACAGTGTCTACATAAACCATCAGAAGGTGTTTGAATGACTTTGGGAAACTAGCCAAACATCCAGCTATAGGTGTTCCATTAACCTCACACCACCGCTTTCAAACGCTATAATTATGTAAAATAACATGGCAGTGGAGGCTGGAGTGTCTCTTCAGCAATGAGTGCCGCTTTTGTCTTTGATGCAATGATAGCCATAGGTTGGTTGGGAGACCACGTGGGGCAACTCTATGAAAAGACCTTCATAAGAGAACATGAAAGTGTCCCAGGAGCCATTATTCAACATAAAGGCATTGCAATTTTAATGTTAAGGAGTGTATTTTACATGACAGGCAATGTTTGGGGTCTACTTTTCTAAAAGTGGAAAAACCCTTTAATGCTGTCTATGAGAGAAAGGTGTCAGAATACACAGTGCATGGCAGCTTACTGCTTATAGGACTGAATGGCTATAGACGATTCAAAGTACCCATGACAAGCTTTGTCTGTCACGGGAAGCACCATGTCTTTTAAATGACATGGACCAGAGGCCTAGCTAGAGATTCAGCACAGGCAGGTGTGAAACACATTTGAGTGAGCCCCTAACATAGGCAATAGACAACCATGTTTCCAACTATGGTGGTGCACCCTATTCATAGTGGGTAAAGGGGAACCTCAGCAGGTGACCATCCTGTTACGTAGAAAAAATCACTATACAAAGACTAAACCTATATTATCACCATATGGTGATCATATAGTGGTAGATATACCAGTCCTGCAGAACATGTTAAAAGATTAATAGTACAGTTATAGATAGTGACTTACATCTGACGTTTTTCTAATGGAGTCTTTCACTTTTCCAGTCTTTTTTTTATCCGGCTCAGACCACCATGACAACTTCTTCTAACCATGACTTGGCTGTACAGTTTACAACAAAGACACGTTTAGCTTCTCACATTTCCAGTAAAACACATCTATTCTCAACCTGCACAAACTCCCCAGCCTACTGACACCCCAAGCCTGCTGTCGTATTTATCCCTATTATCGCACCTGCTGTGTGGTATGGTAACAGTGCCCCTCTTAGTCCCTCACATAGTTATTAGTGTTGAGCCACCCCCGTAGTGTTCGAGTTCGGTTCGGTTCGTCGAACACCCGTGTGTTCGCCGAACTGTTCGTCGAACTGTTCGTCGAACACCTTCGAACACCGTTAAAACCAATGGCAGGCAAACAAAAACACATAGAAACACATAGAAAACACCTTCAAAGGTGTCCAAAAGCTGACAAACTGCTCAGAAGACACAACTAACACATGGAAAAGTGACAAGTACATATAGTCATGCGAAAAGAAAAGAGGTGGAGGAGTAAAAGGAGGGGGAGACACAGATATAGGCATGTCATGCCCTTCTAAAATCCAAAAAGTGAGAAGCCGACACGTTCAGTCCGCTCCTGCCCGTGCCACCTCCGTGTCGCCGGGTTTGTGCCAGAGCCGCGGTGAACCCTGACGGCCAGCCCCCCTCTCCCAATACTGGTGCCTGTCCGCTGGTGGGTCGAGCGAGCCCCCCTGTGGTGGAGGCAGCTCTAAGCTTTTTAATTTAAATTGTCTCTCTAATTTGAATAAATACACTTTAAATCCATTTACAAGGATCTATTGGAGGGCAAGTCTCATGCCAGCAGCCGCGTAATTCCAGCTCCAGTAGCGTCCACTAAAGCTGCTGCAGTTAAAAAGCTTTTATAAGGATCGAGCTCGGCTGTCCACCGCAAGGCATCCTACTGCCAGTCCGAGCCCCTATGCCTTGGGGTGCCTTCTGATGCTCTTCACTGAGTATCCCGTGGTCCCGAAGCATTTCCTTTGAAAAAATGAAGTGTCCAAACTACAGGTGGTGTAGCTTGCTTAACAGCCGGGATAATCCGCTAACTAGCAGACCCTGCTACTAGGCACAAAGTATTTCCTGGGCTAGATGCAGTTAAAAATTTGTAATTAGATACTCTCGTTGGATGCTGAGAAAGCATTCCATAGAGTCTCCTGGCACGCCATATATGATTCTCTTAAAAAGCTTGGGGTAGGGGTCTAGGGGACCCTTTTATAGCCAAAATCACGGCCCTGTATCGCAATACGTCACCTAGGCTGAAGATAAATGGAACTGTAGCACCCTGAGGGCTCGGTTGCTACAGAGGTATTGCACCTCACCCAGAGGTGTGATATCTCACTCTCAGGTAAGGATGTAGTGTGGATCAGGACCCGACACCTGCATGCATTACACCACATTGCCGTGGGGCAGGGCGACCAATATGCCCCTGAGATGGGCACGACAGTCCCTGTCCCTGGCTGGAGTGGGGGGAGGGAACACTGAGGAAGGGGAACCCTGTAGTGCAGGAGCAGGGAGGAAGCAGTTCCTGGGTGCATTGAGAAGGGAGTATAAAAGGTGGGCACCATCTTAGTTCAGTGCAGAGAAGTCTGAGCAGAAGTGGCAGGGAGCAGGGGCTCTGCATGAGCTCTGCTCCGGAGGCGGGCCTAGTAACAGAGGCCCAGGCCTGGAAGAGGGAGAAGGAAGGAAGAGGAGCGGAGAAGGCTCCAGGAACGAGGAACGAAGGGATCTCAGGGGTGCGGACGGGCGAGTCGCCACCGCACGCCCGAATCCACCTGCGTGGAGGGGTCAGGCCAAAGGGGGAGACCGGTCCCCGAAACTAGTGGAGGCAGGAAACGACCCTCAGCTAGAAACAGGAGGCTGTGACATTTTATGTGGCGCAGCCCCTCGCTACACCCGCTAGGAAGGCACCACATAGGGTCAGGGAAACTGGCGCCAAGTTTACCAAGAGGAGGCCCGAGGCAGCCGGACAGAAGGGTTGGTAAGAAAGGCCAGACAAAGGACACACAAAGGGGGTCCTGTGAAGCACTCCAAAGTTATCTGGGAGTTGTCTGAGCCCCTCACCTGGTGAGCACAGTACGACGTGGGCAGCCGTTACCTGCAGACGTGGTCTGGATAATAAGAACTGTGAGTAAAGGCCCTGGAATGCATCACTGACTCCGTGTCATTACTGCTGCTGCCCTGCACCATCACCCCCATCCTCCGCATACACTGCCCTGAGGCTATACTCCTCCCGTGGGGAGTTATGCTACGCTCTGCTGCACCCACAACACCAGCCTCAGCGGTCTGCCCTGGAGCGGCGGTTCACTCTGACCGCAATCCACGGGTGGCGTAGTCGGACATTTAAACATCAAAACCACATAAATAGTTCCGCCACTGGTTTGACCGCCCTGAGCCACGGAACCGGGTTGCCGCCACGGAGACTACAACCACCAGCATCCACCAAAAAGGGTCCGGCTCCGGGTGTCCCAAGACCCAGGGGGCGCGTCAGAACATTTTCATCACCTTTCACAATCACCAATGGGACAAGGCAGGGATGTTCTCTGTCCCCTCTCTTATACATCCTAGTGACGGAGCACCTGCTCTCATCAATTCGCCATAACCCCAATATTAGGTGGATTGAGGTGGGAGGCACCGAGTACAAGTGCTCTCTATTTGCTGATGATGTCCTAGTATATATCACTCAATCACATATATCCATCCATGCTGTTATGGCTGAAATAGATCACTTTGTTACATGGTCAAATTTTAAAATCAATGCAGCGAAGTCTGAGGCCCTCGATGTCTCCCTCCCCAAATCCATATAGGATTCCATCCAGTCCAACTTTCCCTTTGCCTGGCCCTCACAGGGTATCAAATACTTAGGAATTCCTATTCATAGAGACCTCTCCCATCTATGTTATCTTAATTTTGGGCCCTTTATTGAACAACTCCATACAGACCACGGTTGGCAAGTTAGAACTGTAAGATTCACTACGTGAACCACTGGTGTTTTGTGGAAAAGCACATGTACACTGTGTTCCAAATTATTATGCAAAAAGTGTTTAGGAGTGATAAGGGAAGAATTTGTTTGTTTGTCAGTTAAACTCATTGATGGTGATGTGTGTCAGGGCTCTTTATATCACTGTAAGCAATTGCAGACACCTGTGCTAATTAGTTTGGCAGGTGTGTCCAATGAAAGGCAAGACTACTTAAGAAGGCTGTCTCACATTATTAAGCAGCCTACATTTTCTGCCAAAATAGGAAAGAAAAAGGATGTGTCGGCTGCTGAGAAGCAACAAATTGTGGAGTGTTTAGGTCAAGGCATGACTACAATCAACATTATGCGATGATCAGGATGAAGCGTCTTGGCAATCAAGAAGTATGTAGCTGATTCACAGTACACACGTGTGCGTGCTGATAAGGGCAAATTGAGGACTCTTTCCTACAGGCAATTACGTCAGGTTGAAAGAGCAGCGGCAAAAAAGCCTTGTCATAGCAGCAGACAAGTTTTTGAAGCTGCTTGTGCCTCCAACGTCCCCCGAACAACAAGATGCAGGGTCCTTCAGAGGTTTGCAGCTGTGCATACGCCATCCTGTCGACCTCCTCTATCCACTTCACACAAGCAGAAACGGCTCCAGTGGGCCAAACATTACATGAAGACTGATTTCAAAACTGTTTTGTTCACGGATGAGTGCCGTGCAGCGCTCGATGGTCCAGATGGATGGAGTGGAGGATGGCTGGTTGATGGACACCCCACGCAAACACGGCTACAGCGCCAACAAGGAGGAGGTGAAGTAATGTTTTGGGCTGGAATCATGGGGAGAGAGATTGTCGGCCCCTTTAGGATCCCTGAAGGCGCTAAAAATGAACTCCATAATGTATGTGGATTTTCTCAAACAGCACTTCCTGCCATGGTTAAAGAAGAAGAACCGTGTATTTCACAGCAAGATCATTTTTCTGCATGATAATGCACCATCTCATGCTGCACATAAAACATCTGCATCTCTGGCTGATATGGGCATAAAAGGGGACAAACGTATGGTGTGACCCCCATGCTCCCCTGACCTCTACCCCATTCAGAACCTTTGGAGCATCATTAAAAGGAGTGTCTATGATGGCGGGAGGCAGTTCACATCTAAGCAACAGCTCTGGGAGGGTATTCTGTCCTCATGCAAAACAATTGAAGCAGAAACCATCCAAAACCTGACAAATTCAATGGACGAGAGAGTTCAGAAGCTCCTTTCGAACAAGGGGTCCTATGTGAAAATGTAACATCACCTAGAATAAAGTTTTGAGTTGAAAACTGTTTGATTTCAGTTTCTAACAACCTGCTAATGCTTATAATTTCAAAAATGACCATTTTTTTGGTCTTTATTAAAATGAAAAGGTTGATCGAAAAGTTTGGGGGATCTAAGAGTGTGGCAACCCAGTAGTCATGATTACTTCGAATTCTGACAATATGAGGGTCATGCTGCAGGTAGTGCAGCAAGAAGGCACTTATGTGTCCTGCGCATCTCGGAGCCCCAAAATTATTTTCCGGGCTAGATGCAGCTAAAAATTATTATTAATTTTAAATCTGGTGAAGTTTTAGTATAGATGGCCTAATAGGATCAGTGCTGCACACTGCTACAAAGCCCAAATTATTTTCCAGTCAAGATACAGATAAACATGATTAGTAATTTTAAATCTGGTGGAGCTTATTATAGATGGCCTAATAGAATCAGTGCTGCACACTGCTACAAAGCCCAAATTATTTTCCAGCCAAGATACAGATAAACATGATTAGTAATTTGAAAGCTTAAAACGGTTGGTAGGGTGATTTTAACCAATCATCAAGCTTTTACTCTCCCCAGGATGACACAGGGGTAGAAAAGTCGTTTCGGATCCATGATTTGTTCATCTTTATGAACGTGAGTCTGTCTACATTATCAGTGGAGAGCCACGTGCGCTTATCTGTCAGCACACCACCAGCAGCGCTGAACACACGTTCAGACAGAACGCTGGCTGCGGGGCATGACAAGATCTCCAAGGCGTAAGTGGCTAGCTCCGGCCATTTATCCAGATTGGAAGCCCAAAAAGAGCAAGGGTCCAGTGACACAGTCGTGGCTTCAATGTTTACTTGGAGATACTCCTGTACCATCGTCTCTAGGAGTTGACTATGTGTCAGACTTCTTGTCTCCTGTGGCCTTGCAAAGGATGGGCTAAAAAAGTGGTGAAATGATTCCGCAAAATTGATGTTACCAGCAGATACTGTGGTTCTGTTACGGTTTGAGTGCTGAACACTTGACGGTCCCACGGTTGGCAAGTTGGAACTGTGAGATTCACTACGTGCACCACTGGTATTTTGTGGAAAAGCACATGTAAGATTCTGCAACAGTCTCTGCTGATACTCCTGCATGCGTGCATCCCTTTCTATGGCAGGAATAATTTCTGAAAATTTACTTTTGTACCGGGGATCTAACAGTGTGGCAACCCAGTAGTCAGGATTATTTCTAATTCTCACAATTCGAAGGTCATGTTGCAGGTAGTGCAGCAAGAAGGCACTCATGTGTGTTGCGCATCCAGGAGCACCAAGTCCCTGTTGTGTTGGTGGCGAGGTAACAATCATGCTTCCTTCCTCTGTCCTCTCCCCCCAACCTCGCACAACAGAAATGTGATCAAGGTCTCCCTCATCTGATGAGTCTTCCATCAGTTCGTCCTCCACTTCTTCCTGGGCTCCTGCACCTTCCTCACTAGTTTGGCTGCTACCATGCGCCCTGGTAAAACCATCTCCCCCACCCTCACATGCCTGCCGCCTTGGTGCTGCCGACCGTCTGGACCTTGCAGATGTTAGCCCTTCCGCATACAACTCCTCCTCCTCTACTTCCTCCACCTCCTCTTGTGCCACCACCTGACTCCGAATTCTGTTTAACATGTGCTCCAGCATGTAAATCACCGGAATAGTCATGCTGATAATGGCATCGTCAGCACTAAACATCTTCGTCGCCATTTCAAAACTGTGTAGAAGGGTGCATAGGTCCCTGATCTGAGACCACTCCTCCAGCGTGATTTGCCCCACCTCTGGATCTCGTTGGCCCAGGCTATACGTCAGAACGTATTGCACCAGGGCTTGTCGGTGCTGCCACAGTCGCTGCAACATGTGCAGAGTTGAATTCCACCGGGTAGGCACATCGCATTTTAGCCGGTGAAGTGGCAGGCCCAACGACTTCTGTAGAGATGTAAGTCGCTGAGCTGCGGGATGCGAACGGCGAAAGTGAGCACACAGCGACCGTGCCCTCTGCAGAAGGCCATCTAGTCTGGGATAGTGGGCTAAAAATTGCTGGACAACCAGGTTCAACACGTGAGCCATACAAGGCACGTGTGTGACATTGCCCCGGCGAAGGGCCGCACCCAGGTTTGCAGCATTGTCGCACACGGCCTTCCCTGGTTTCAGGTCCAGTGGAGACAACCATTCATGAAATTGGTTCTCCAGAGCTGACCACAACTCCTCAGCTGTGTGACTCACATTTCCCAGACATTTCAATGTAAAAACCGCCTGCTGACGTTGAGCCCTACTGCCAGCATAGTAAGGAGGTGTGCAGGATCCCTTCTGCGCAGTAAGAAAGCTTGTGGCATGACCAGACAGGCTTTGGGTGCAGGTGGAAGACCGAGAGGAGGTTGAGGAGGCAGAAGCAGTGGAGGAACTTTGACATAAAGAGGATTGACGCACAACTCGTGGGGACGGCAAGACTTGGACAGCAGCCCCTTGTCCTGCTGTCACCATAGTTACCCAGTGCCCAGTCAGCGACATGTAACGCCCCTGTCCATGCCTACTCGTCCAAGTGTCTGTGGTGAAATGCACCCTGTCACACACAGAGTTTCTCAAAGAAGCGGTGATGTTGTGTGCGACATGCTGGTGGAGCGCAGGCACACCTTTCTTTGAGAAGTAGTGCCGACTGGGCATCTGGTACTGGGGCACTGCGACGGACATAAGGTCTCGAAAATCCTCTGTGTCCACCAGGCGGAAAGGCAGCATTTCTGTAGCCAAGAACTTGCAGATGGTGAAATTCAACCTCTTAGCTTTCTCATGGCTAGGAGGAAATGGTCTTTTACTTGTCCACATCTGAGGGACCGAGGGCTGGCTATTGTGCTTAGACGGGGTTGATAAGGGTGTCCCCGGCAAACTGCCGGTCTGTGAGGAAGATGCAGGCGGACATGTTAGGTTGCCTTGATCCAAAGGTGGTGCTATCGATGTCGGACAGCGCTCAACACCAGCTGGTGTTACCACCTCCAAAGAAAATGATGACCTGCCAATCACGCTGGCTGTTGCGGGTAAAGAGGTGGCAGGTCTGCGCCCCAAAACAGGTGTGACTGCTGTCCCCCCAGTCACAGAGGATGAAGAGGCCGCGGATGCACAAGATATGGCAGACGGTGGTTGGCCCGGCCGGCTAGGCCGCATTGTAGCACACTGAGCTTCCCACTGCAACTTATGCTTCATGTCCATGTGCCGGTTCATGCATGAAGTACTCAAACTATGTATTTTTTGGCCTCTACTTAGCTTTTGCTGACAAATGTTACAGATAACACGAGTTGGGTCATCTTTATCGATCTGAAAAAATGCCCAGGCTATGCAAGGCTTAGCACCCATGCGACCTGAAGAGCCACCACGACTTGTGGTGAGAGGCAGAGTTGTGTTTGAGGATGCAGTTGTTGACGTGCTTCCAGTACTACGTCTCTGTCCAGGAAGGCGCAACCTGACCTCGTCGTCACTAGCATCTTCCTCCACCTCCTCTGCTGACCTCATCTCTTGGCTGACTGTGGGTTGACAGTAAGTGGGATCTCCAACCTCATCATCATCACCCTGTGCGTTATCACACCCGTCGTCCTCAGAGCCAACCTGTTCCTGCCCTGACAAAAAACTAAAGTTGTCGCTCCAATCAGGTATTTGAGTCTTATCATCGTCTTCCTCATTGTCTCCACCAACAGGAGTTACAGTTTGGGAATGAGGGTCTACATTATGGTCAGAACCTTCTGCGTCTGGTCCTGGATCCGACTCATAAAGATTCTGGGCATCAGTGCAGATCATTTCCTCGTCTGGATTCACAGAAGCGCTGGAGTCGACCTCTGATTCCCAGGCTATAGTATGAGTAAACAGCTCTGCAGACTCAACCATCTGTTCTACCTCATACTCAGACGGGCAGCTGGAGATTTGGGAGCTGTGAGGAAGCAAGTGCGATTGGGGTGACACCTTTGAGGACTGGAGTATTTGTGATGTTGAAGTTGATGTGGAGGAGAGCCCACTTAAAGGAGCACTTGATATCCGTTGAAGCACCTGCTGTTTTTGTGCCTCATCTGGAATTTGTAGCGATTGGCGTGGCCGTAAGAAAGTGATTTTATCACATTGTCCGCTAAAAGAAGTAGACATTTTAGTTTGGCTGGAAGATGGTCTTTCTTCTGCAGATGTTACTGTTGTTTTAACACCTACCCCACGGACACAACCTTTTTTCCCCTTCCCAACACGCCTATTCCCCTTTCCACCAGCAGCAGGCCTTTTTCCACTCATTTTGGTGGTTAACTAATTAACAACTCTGGAGTTGTTTGCACAAAAAAACAATGGATGGGAACCGAGCAGAGCTGAGTGGCCAAACTGTGGTATTAGGCCAAAACTATTGGCTGGGTTAGATGCAGAAAAAAATTATATTCAATTTGCAACCTGATGGAGGTCAGTATAGATGGACTAATAGAGAAAGTCCCACACACTGCTAGAAGGCCAAATATTTTTTGAGAGCTAGATGCAGATAAAAATTATTTTTAATTTGCAACCTGATGGAGGTCAGTATAGATGGACTAATAGAGAAAGTCCCACACACTGCTAGAAGGCCAAATATTTTTTCAGAGGTAGATGCAGAAAAAAATATATTCAGTTTGCAACCTGATGGAGGTCAGTATAGATGGACTAATACAACAAGTTCCACACACAGCTAGAAGCCCAATATTTTTTCAGAGGTAGATGCAGAAAAAAATATATTCAGTTTGCAACCTGATGGAGGTCTGTATAGATGGATTAATAGAACAAGTCCCACACACAGCTAGAAGCCCAATATTTTTTCAGAGGTAGATGCAGAAAAAAATATATTCAGTTTGCAACCTGATGGAGGTCAGTATAGATGGACTAATACAACAAGTCCCACACACAGCTAGAAGCCCAATATTTTTTCAGAGGTAGATGCAGAAAAAAATATATTCAGTTTGCAACCTGATGGAGGTCTGTATAGATGGATTAATAGAACAAGTCCCACACACAGCTAGAAGCCCAATATTTTTTCAGAGGTAGATGCAGAAAAAAATATATTCAGTTTGCAACCTGATGGAGGTCAGTATAGATGGACTAATACAACAAGTCCCACACACAGCTAGAAGCCCAATATTTTTTCAGAGGTAGATGCAGAAAAAAATATATTCAGTTTGCAACCTGATGGAGGTCTGTATAGATGGACTAATACAACAAGTCCCACACACAGCTAGAAGCCCAATATTTTTTCAGAGGTAGATGCAGAAAAAAATATATTCAGTTTGCAACCTGATGGAGGTCAGTATAGATGGACTAATACAACAAGTCCCACACACAGCTAGAAGCCTAATATTTTTTCAGAGGTAGATGCAGAAAAAAATATATTCAGTTTGCAACCTGATGGAGGTCTGTATAGATGGATTAATAGAACAAGTCCCACACACAGCTAGAAGCCCAATATTTTTTCAGAGGTAGATGAAGAAAAAAATATATGCAGTTTGCAACCTGATGGAGGTCAGTATAGATGGACTAATACAACAAGTCCCACACACAGCTAGAAGCCCAATATTTTTTCAGAGCTAGATGCAGAAAAAAATTATATTCAATTTGCAACCTGATGGAGGTCAGTATAGATGGACTAATAGAATGATGCTATGCCCAAAAGATTTTACTTCACTAGGTGCAGTAAAAAAATTGGTATTCTATACACAGGTGGTATATCTTGCAACACAGATAGGCTACTCCACTGACTAACACACTCTGCAATAGGCCAAAAAGGATTAGCTTTGCTAGATTCAGCCAAATGCTGTGAAAAAAACTTGCACAGCACTGGCACAGACCTGCCTGGCAAAAACTGATAGGAACTGATGTAACCTAGTCCTGAAAAGGACTCCAATTACAATTAGTCTTTACTCCCACAATCTATCTATTTAAGAGCACAGACCTGCCTGATAAAAGTCGTAGGAAATGCTGTAACCTAGTCCTTAAAAGGACTGCAATCACAACTATTCCCTACTCCCAAGCTATCTGTAGATTTGTGCGAAAATTGGCTTGAAATTAACAAGGTATAGCGCACACAGCAACAGCGGTGCCGTCTAACACGCAGCTGCAGCAGTGAGAAAATGGTGGCGACGGGGAAAATGGCTTGGTCTTATAGGGCAAGGACATGTGACATACACTGCCAATGACACATGCCCTTGCTTGTGTGAAAAAAAGCACTTCGCTCCGTGTGTGCGCTGCTGATAGGCTGACAGATTGCACCTCCCCACTGTAAATGCGGGAAAGAGAAAAAAAAAATGGAGATCTTCATTGTTCCTGCAGAGATCCATCCCCTGCCCCTCCCCCCACCCCGCTGTACACTCAAACTGCGTAGTAACATTAATTTTCATCATTACTGAGAAAAAATCCAGTTATGATTTTGGTGCACGAACAGTTATCGAACATAACCTCGAACAGCCGAATTTTTCTCAAATTGTTCGTGTTCGCCGAACGGCTCGAACACCGCCCAAAACAGCTCGAATTTGAGATTGGCGAACAGTTCGAGTCGAACAACGCTCATCTCTAATAGTTATACCATGGTGGCCATTACATAGTAAAATGTCCTCTTTGTGCCCTCTAGATAGTAAAACTGCTTCATAGAAAATATTAATGCCCTCTGTGGATATCCTAGAAAATAATAGTACTCACATTTTGCTCCATAAAAATTACAATGCCATTTGTGTGCCTTTTTTGGCAATTATAATATCAGGAGTTCCCCTATAATGTAATAATGCAGGTGTGGGAACCTTTTTTCTGCCAGGGGGCCATCTGGATATTTATACCATCATTCGCGGGCCGTAAAAAACTGAATTTGAAATTTATTCTGCTATATTTGGTCAAACAATTAATTAGCTCACACCTAATGAGGTGCTGGAGTTGTTTCTCTTTGGTGAGACGTGTGATGCTTGGTAATAGTGATGATGTTACTACTCACAATTACTTTTCCAGGCTTGTGTTGATCTGGAGTCAACTCTTTGTGATGAATTTTGAAAAGGACTAGCAGCAGTAGGTTCTGAACACAGGAGATGCTGGGGGCATATATACATCACAGGTGGCGCTGGGAGCCTATATACATCACAGGAGATGCTGGGGGCATATATACATCACAGGTGGTGCTGGGAGCCTATATACATCACAGGAGACGCTGGGGACATATATACATCACAGGAGATGCTGGGGGCATATACATCCCAATAGACTCTGGGGGCATACACATATCACAGGACGAGCTGGGGGCATATAGAAATCACAGGACGAGCTGGGGGCATATAGACATCACAGGAGGGGCATATATACATCATAGGATGGGCTGGGGGAATATAGACATCACAGGAGGGGCATATAGGATGGGCTTGGAGAATATATACTTCACAGGACAGGCAGAGGGCATATAGACATCACAGGATGGGCTGAAGATGCCGCTACTGTCGTTGTTGTTGGTGGAACTGGAGCAAGGAGCACAGAGAGCACTGACTCCAAGGTACGTCAGCATCTTCAGTGAACACGCGGCAGCATTCTGTACTGAAAACTGAGTGCACGTGCTCTCAGTATCAGGAGCAATTAAATGGCCCATGTCCGGCAAAACTTTGGTCCCTGGGAATTTGCCCAGGGGCAGTAGGAAAGGACACCGTGGTCCACACCCCTGTAATAATGTCTTTTAATTGTTCACTTAACATTTAATTGTGTCGCTGGAGTGTCCCTAAAATGTAATAATGCCCCCTAAAGCCCACACAGCCCCCAACACATTATGATGGCCCCATAGGATCCCACACACAGTATAATGGCTCCACAGCTCTCCACACAGTATAATGGACCCACAGGTCCAAAAGTAATAGGAAATATAAGAGAGGGACTTATACTACTTTTTTCCGGATCCGCATCTGGCTTGGATAAGAAAATTGCAGTAAAAACTGCATGTATGATTGTGGTCTTATAGCAACTATCTAGTCAGTAACTCCATCAAGATAAACATATCAAAATCTACAGAAGATGATTACCTGATAATTATTATTCTCAAATTTTGCAGATTTTTAGCACAACTACAAAGTTGTGACTACAGTTTAGCTACAATGCATACAAGAACTCTGAACAAGGAGTAACCATAACGTATATCGGGGCTGACACCATTCTGGAGGGAAGATCGATTGTAGGTGTGTATACTCTTACTTGACTGGACTTAGTTCTTATACTATTTACTATCCCCAAGTCATTTGTTAATGTTCATAGTTATTTGTTAATGTTCAAAGTTATTTGGTAATATTCATAGTTATTTGGTAATGTTCATAGTTATTTGGTAATGTTCTTAGTTATTTGATAATGTTCTTAGTTATTTGGTAATGTTCATAGTCATTTGGGAATGTTCATAGTGATGTGGTAATGTTCATAGTCATGTGGTAATGTTCTTAGTCATTTGGTAATGTTCATAGTCATTTGGTAATGTTCAGTTATTTGGTAATGTTCTTAGTTATTTGGTAATGTTCTTAGTCATTTGGTAACGTTCATAGTCATTTGGTAATGTTCAGTTATTTGGTAATGTTCTTAGTTATTTGGTAATGTTCTTAGCCATTTGGTAATGTTCATAGTCATTTGGTAATGTTCAGTTATTTGATAATGTTCATAGTCATTTGGTAATGTTCCTAGTTATTTGGTAATGTTCTTAGTTATTTGGTAATGTTCATAGTCATTTGGTAATGTTCACAGTCATGTGGTAATTTTCTTAGTCATTTTGTAATGTTCATAGTTATTTGGCAACGTTCATACTTATTTGGTAATGTTCATACTTATTTGGTAATGTTCCTAGTTATTTCGTGATGTTCTTAGTTATTTGGTAATGTTCATAGTCATGTGGTAATGTTCTTAGTCATTTGGTAATGTTTAGTGATGAGCGAGAACTAAAATGCTCGGGTACTCGTTGTTCAAGTCAAGCAAATTGGAATACTCAAGTGCTCGGTCAGAGTAACGAGCCCAATCTATGGGAAACTAGAGCATTTTTCCTGCGGCTTCCCCCGGTGGTCTGCAGAGGGCCTAAAAATTGCCCAAATCAATGGGAACAGTGCTCAAATGACATGGGAACAGCATGGAGAAGACCCCTGAAAGCATTTCTGACTCCCAGGTCACTGCTGTCAACAACGTTGTCAGAGGTATTACGCCACTTTTACAGACTCACAATAAAACATAAAAAACAAAACCAAATTGGATTTTCCTGGGAAATATGTTCAGGAACATACTTTCCAGGATAATGACTTGTATAAGGCAAAATAAATAAAAAAACGAAAATGCTCCTCCACACCTTGGGCTTTGTTCACACGTAGCGTTTTTGATGCTTTTTTGCACTTTTGCATTGCTTTCAACCAAGACAAATGCATTCACCGGGAAATGTAATTTTAACTTTTTACAACCTTATCTGGCCATGTGGTGTGTGAAACATCATCAGATACATCCTGTTTCATTTATGAAGGAGGGATTGTGAAAGTCACAAACACTATTTTTATAGCCTTACTATTCTTAAAGGGCCAGCAGTCGGCCCTCGCTATTGTTTGAGAGCCATCAGCTATGCTTTGTTGTTCCCATTATTAACGAGTGGGTCTCCTATACTGTTATTGCATATGCAATGACTTGACGGGCTGCCAAAAATTTTGACGCAACCCAATACCCCTTTGAAGAGACATAGAGGAGAGTCTCAGTAAAAAAAATGTTGCCATTATAAAGGAGCGGGTCTGCTATAGTGGTAATGCCCATGCTGTGACTGCAAGGGCTGCCAAAATTTGGGAAAAACCCCACTAACACTTTAAAGACACATAGAGCTGGGCCACAGTAACGAGTACAACATGTTCCCATTAGAAAGGAGAGGATCTGCTATTCAGTTATAGGGTATGCAGTGAGTCCAACGGCTGTCAAAATTTAGGAAAAACCCACCTAACAATTTAAAGACACATAGAGCTGGGCCACAGTAATGACATATTCCCATTATAAAGGAGATTGTCTCCAATAATGTTTGCCTATGCAGTGACTGCAATGGCTGTCAAAAATTTGGAAGCACTCCAATGCCCCTTGCAAGAGACGTAGAGGTCGGAGGGCCTCCTGAAAATAATGTTCCTATTATTAGGAAGTGTGTCTCCCATACTGTTTGCCTATGCAGTAAAGCAACGGCTGGCAAAAATTTGGACGAACTCCAAGGTCCCTTGCAAGAGACGTCAAGGTCAGAGGGCCTCCTGAAAAATGTTCCCATTATTAGGAAGTGGGTCTCCCATACTGTTTGCCTATGCAGTTAAGCAATGGCTGCCAAAAATTTGGAGGAACTCCAATACCCCTTGCAAGAGATGTAGAGGTCAGAGGGCTTCCTGAAAACAATGTTCGTATTATTAGGAAGTGTGTCTCCCATACTGTTTGCCTATGCAGTGAAGCAACGACTGCCAAAAATTTGGAGGAACTCCAATGTCCCTTGCAAGAGACGTAGAGGTCAGAGGGTCTCCGGAAAACAATTCCCATTATTAGGAAGAGTGTCTCCCATACTGTTTGCCTGTGCAGTGAAGCAACGGCTGCCAAAAATTTGGAGGAACTCCAATGCCCCTTGCAAGAGACGTAGAGGTCAGAGGGACTCCTGAAAACAATGTTCCCATTATTAGGAAGTGTGTCTCCCATACTGTTTGCCTATGCAGTGAAGCAACGGCTGCCAAAAATTTGGAGGAACTCCAATGTCCTTTGCAAGAGACTTAGATATGTTGATATGGTACATATGGTGGTGATATGGTGGTGGAGGATGAGGATGCGGAGAAGGAGGAGGACAAGAGCAAATAGACAAAATCAGGAAGCGTATACCCATGTCTGGGTGTGAAGACAGAGGTGCAAGGGAATAGAGTTAGATCTCCTAAAAAAAAAGACACTGTATTTGAGTTTATGTTACACTGCTATCTTTTGGTGGTGTTGAGAAGTCTGGCCCAATCCAGCCCTTGTTCATTTTTATAAGAGTTAGCCTGTCAGCATTTTCAGTTGACAGGCGGATGATTCCATCGGCTTCACTAAAAACCCGCTCTGATAAAACGCTAGCGGCAGGGCAGGCCAGGACCTCCAAGGCGTAGAGAGCCAGTTCATGCCACGTGTCCAGCTTGGATACCCAATAATTATAAGGCACAGAGGAATCATGGAGGACGTTGGTACGGTCGGCAAGGTACTCCCTCAGCATCTTCTGCAACTTTTCCCTCCTTGGGACAGTACTCCGCGCATCAGGGCTTGTGCAATGGGAGGGTCAAGAAAACTGTCCCAGAACTTTGACAGTGTTTCTCTGCCTTCTGGATTGCATTTGTGTCTCTCTCGCCTGTACTCCTTGGTTGTCCAATGAACTGTGACCTCTGCCGCCAGCATTTTCAGATGGGAATTTTTTAAATAATTCCGCAACAAGGGCCTTCTCGTACTGCCCCATTTTATTAGGCCTGTCCTGCACGGGAATAAGAGACAGAACGTTCTCCTTGTAGCGTGGGTCTAGAAGTGTCACCAACCAATAATGACTGTTACCCAAAATTTGGACAATGCGAGGGTCATGGGAAAGGCAGCGTAACATAAACTCAGCCATGCGTGCCAGACTGCAAAGAGGCAAGACTTCCATGTCCTCACCAAGAGGACGACTGAACGTTCTCTCCTCCTCATCCTCCTCCTCCCTGTCCTCAGGCCATCCATGCTGGACAGACGGTATGACAGTTGTGCAGGTAGTACCGTCTATAGCGCAGGAAACTAGCTCCTCTTCTTCCTCCTCCTCCTCTTCCTCATTGTCACCCAATCCACGTTGGGATGAGATGAGGCTGGGCTGTGTGGAATCACCCTGTATGGTTCCTTGCTCCATCTCATCGTGCTCTGCCTGCAATTCATCCTTTTTAATTGTGAGCAGAGAGCGTTTTAGAAGACAGAGAAGCGGGATGGTGATGCTAATTATGGCGTCATCGCCACTCACCATCTTTGTGGAGTCCTCCTGAGGTTTTATGTGTGGAGTCTGACCTGAATACCAACGGCCTTGTTGATGCTGGTAGTCAGCAACTGTCCTCTTCTGCTCACAAATCCTTCCCAACATCTGCAATGTAGAGTTCCAAATCGTGCGGACATCACGGATCAGCCGGTGAGCTGGAAGCTGCAAACGCTGCTGAAGCATGGCAAGGGCGGCGGAAGCTGTAGCAGACTTTCTAAAATGGGCACACAGGCGGCGTACTTTGACAAGCAGATCCAACAGATCCGGGTAGGATTTGAGAAACTGCTGAACCACGAGGTTAAGCACAAGGGCCAGGCATGGTACGTGTGTGAGCTCGCCTTGCCTCAGAGCCGCCACCAGGTTCTGGCCATTGTCACACATGATCATGCCTGGCTGTAGGGTCAACGGTGTCAGCCACAGATCTGCCTGCTCTTTCAGAGCTGTCCACAACTCTTCAGCGTTGTGCGGTTTGTCACCTAAGCATATTAGCTTCAGCACAGCCTGTTGCCGCTTGGCCGAGGCAGTGCTTCAGTGCTTCCAGCTTGCGATTGATGTGGTAATTTCAGAAATGGAGGCTGAAGAGGAGGAGGTGCAAGAACTGTAGAATATGGGGGCAACCCTGATTGACCCAGGGCCCGCAATCCTCGGCGTTGGGAGGACGTGTTCCGTCCCAAGGTCCGACTGGGTCCCGGCTTCCACTGTAGTAACCCAGTGTGCTGTCAGCGAGATGCACCGTCCCTGCCCACAAGCACTTGTCCACGTGTCAGTGGTTTGGTGGATTTTCTCAGTAACTGCGTTGTTGAGAGCATGTCTAATGTTGCGTGACTCGTGTAATGCTGGGATGGCACACCGGGAGAAATAGTGGTGGCTGGGGACCGAGTACCGAGGGATGGCCACCGCCATCAGGTTGCGGAAAGCTTCCGTCTCCACGAGCCTAAAAGGCATCATTTCGAGTGCAAGTATTTGGGAAATGTGTGAATTTAGTAGCGTGGCCTGTGGGGCATTGGCTGCGTATTTGCGCTTGCGTTCCAAGAACTGGGGTAGGGACAACTGATCGCTGCGCTGGGACAAGGACGTGCTTGCTGATGGTGCTAGTTGAGAGTGTTCAACGACAGGTGCAGGGCGTCTTGGCATGCGCCATGGACAGGAGATTGGCGTGCACGCACAACAGCACAACAAGCAATGGTGTCACCCGCAGACACTGTTGCTGAATCCTGGAGTTCAGCCCATTTAGTCAGGTGCTTTGCTGCCATGTGCCTGATCATGCTGGTGGTGGTCAGGCTGCTAGTTTTGCTACCCCTGCTGATGCTGGCCTGGCAGGTGGTGCAAATGGCCTTTTTGAGGTTATCTGCAGAGTCTTTAAAAATTAACCAGACTCGGGAAGACCTAACAGTTGTACTGGCAACTTCCGTCGTGTTGGCATTATGAGGAACGCTTTCCTGCCTTGTGTCTGCTGCCACCACACTGTTTCTTCCTGCCTGTTGTGGTGCTACGCCTCCCTCTCCCTGTGTGCTGCTCTCCTCGCTCTGTGTGTCCTCCTGCTAGGTTAGGTCAGTTACTATTTCATCCACCACCTCGTCTTCCACTTCCGCACCCTGGTCCTCCTCCTGACTTTCTGGCAATTGTGTCTCATCACATCATCATCCACCTCTTGCGACAGTAATTGCACTTTCCCACCATCGCCTTCGTGTGACCGTGGCTGCTCAAATATTTTGGCATTGCTCCACGTGTTCTCCTCTTGACTTGCTTGAAGCTGGCCAGGCGAGAAGCCCGAATCTACAAATGAAAAAGTGAACAGCTCTTCTGAGTGTCCAAGTGTGGGATCAGTTGTCTCCGGGCACTCGGCATGGTGGGAGGAAGGAGGATCAGGGTGAGGAATATGCGGTCCAGACTCACGGCTACTGAGACTTGACCGTGTGGAAGACAGGGTGGTGGTGGTGGTGGCAAAGTGACTGGAAGCATTATCTGCTATCCAACCAACAACCTTTTGACACTGCTCTGGGTTCAATAGTGGTGTACTGCGGTCCCCTAGTAATTGGGACAGGAAGGTCGAGTGACAAGATGTGGGTGTTTGTTGTGGCGCAATTTCAGCTTGCCCATGGCCACGTCCTCGGCCTCGACCTCTGCATGCACAATCACGTCCACTTTCCCGTCTCTTGCCACGCACATTGCCCATTTTTAATGGAGGACAATATTTTCCACGTTCACGAAAAATGGCTGATTTTGGAACGCAGTTATATGTGATACGTCTGACAGAGAACCACAATTTTAAATAGCAGGCCTGTAATTTACTAAAATTATTCCACACAGAGACCGATGATGAATAGCTTGACCGACACACTGCAACAGAATGGAAATGGAAGAAATGGCTGATTTTGGAACAGTCTTATAGGTGATATGTCTGACAGAGAACCACGGTTTTAAATAGCAGGCCTGTAATTTACTAATACTATTCTACACAGAGACCTAGTGTGAAAAGCTTGACCAACACACTGCAACGAAATGAAAATGGAAGAAATGGCTGATTTTGGAACACTCTTATAGGTGTTATGTCTGACAGAGAACCACAGTTTTAAATAGCAGGCCTGTAATTTACTAATACTATTCTTCACAGACACCTAGTGTGAATAGTTTGACCGACACACTGCAACAGAATGGAAAAGGAGGGCAATATTTTTCACGTTCAGTTTAAATTTCTGGATTTTTATCGCTGAAATATGGAACACATCTGGTTTTATTCTGCAGTGAGAACAAGCAAATGGAGCAGAAAAATGGTGTACTCTGGATTGCTTTTTAAGCAAATAACCAAGATTAAGATAAAAAAAAAATTTCCCTGGCCCCTGATATCTGGGGCTATGTCTACAAATATCTGTAAGTATTGCAGCAGCAGCAGACAGGACGTTCAATGTACCCTCTTGTGCTGTGTCATACACTGCAGTCTGCCACATACACTGCCTGCCTGCCTTGCACTGGTTATATGCAGTTGGATTAGTCGTCAGAAGGACTGTTTGTTCAGATGGATATATATATGTTGTGGAATACCTATACTAACAGGACGTTCATTGGACCCTCTTGCACTATATGCACTGAAGTCTGACACATACGCTGCCTGCCTGCCTAACTCTTGCTATCACCACTGAATATATGCAGCTGGATTAGTCCTCAGAAGGACTTTTAGTTCAGATTGATATATACTGTATATATGTTGTGGAATACCTATACTAACTATAAAGAAGCAAATCCCTCTCCCTACTCTGCCTGATTCCGGGGTACACTGTGACAAGCATAGCAGCGCCAGGTCTTATATAGACCTGATGATGTTGTAAGGCCAGCCAATCACTGTAAAGCCCACAACCAACATGGCTACGGCATTACAGTGCATAGCAGGCAATCCCTGCATGTTCATTGGCTCTCTAAAGAGCGCCAAACATGCAGGGAGGGGACTCGAGTTCCCAACTGAGCAACCCAAAAATACTCGCCGAGCGCCGAGCTCGTCGAGCACAATGATGCTCGGGCGAGTACCGAGCAGTGGTGAGCACGTTTGCTCATCACTAGTAATGTTGTTAGTCATTTGGTAATGTTCATAGTCATTTGGTAATGTTCATAGTTATTTGGTAGTGTTCTTAGTTATTTGGTAATGTTCATAGTTATTTGGTAATGTTCATAGTTATTTGGTAATGTTCATAGTTATTTGGTAATGTTTTAGTTATTTGGTAATGTTCTTAGTCATTTGGAAATGTTCATAGTTATTTTGTTATGTTCATAGTTATTTGGTAATGTTCTTAGTTATTTGGTAATGTTCATAGTTATTTGTTAATGTTTTTAGTCATTTGGTAATGTTCTTAGTTATTTGGTAATGTTCATAGTTATTTGGTAATGTTCTTAGTTATTTGGTAATGTTCTTAGCCATTTGGTAATGTTCATAGTTATTTGGTAATGTTTATAGTTATTTGGTAATGTTCTTAGTCATTTAGTAATGTTCTTAGTTATTTGGTAATGTTCATAGTTATTTGGTAATGTTCTTAGTCATTTGGTAATGTTCATAGTTATTTGGTAATGTTCATAGTTATTTGTTAATGTTCTTAGTCATTTGGTAATGTTCATAGTTATTTGGTGATGTTCTTAGTTATTTCGTAATGTTCTTAGTTATTTGGTAATGTCCATAGTTATTTCGTAATGTTCTTAGTTATTTCGTAATGTTCTTAGTTATTTGGTAATGTTCATAGTTATTTGGTAATGTTCTTAGTTATTTGGTAATGTTCATAGTTATTTGGTAATGTTCTTAGTTATTTGGTAATGTTCTTAGCCATTTGGTAATGTTCATAGTTATTTGGTAATGTTTATAGTTATTTGGTAATGTTCTTAGTTATTTGGTAATGTTCATAGTTATTTGGTAATGTTCTTAGTCATTTGGTAATGTTCATAGTTATTTGGTAATGTTCTTTCTTAGTTATTTGGTAACGTTGTTAGTCATTTGGAAATGTTTGTAAATATTTGGTAATGTTCTTTCTTAATCATTTGGTAACTTTGTTAGTCATTTGGTAATGTTCATAGTTATTTGATAATGTTCTTAGTTATTTGGTAATGTTCTTAGACATTTGGTAATGTTCATAGTTATTTGGTAATGTTCTTTCTTAGATATTTGGTAATGTTCTTTCCTAGTTATTTGGTAACGATGTTAGTCATTTGGTAATGTTCATAGTCATTTGTTAATGTTCTTAGTTATTTAGTAATGTTCTTAGTTATTTAGTAATGTTCATAGTTATTTAGTAAAGTTCATATCTCTGCTTATCTTTTGGCTGCTATATTTTGAACATCTTGTACATGGACTTTATTTCAATGGTTAATTATTCTCGGCAATCATTATGTATTTATTACACTGTCTAGTATCTTTTTATTCACGTTATCATGTATTCAAAATGTAATTCATGACATTGTTCTTCCCTTCGAAGATGTCACTTTTCATGTGACTCTTTTTCAATCTCCTGTCTTTTTATCTATTAATATTAATAAAATATGTATTGTTAATTGGAATTGATTTGCATCATTTACCCACTGGTTCTGTACGTTCTGAAGGAGTTTTGGGTACTCAAACATATGCTTCCTGCCTCATAATTTGTCCTGGCTGCACTTCTTTCCATCCATTTACTACTCCGCCTCTTCTGATTGTCTGTTGAGTAAAACACAGGTCTATTACAATTTCACCAGCAAGTCAGAGCATGGACCGCTGAGTTATATTACAGCATTGCCTCTCTGATGCTTCCTGATGGCTTTTATTGGTGCTGCAGCTGTGATGTCATGTCTGTCCAATCATTCGGTTCAGTGGTTTTGTGGCATCTAGCTGGGCATTACTGCTGAGCCAAGTGATTATGTTACGCTCGCGCCCGGACTGACTGGCGTGAGCATGATTAGTGATCACACTGTACCATGAACCGAGGAGTGCCTGGAGGGGCGTAACTAAGTATCAACCCAATCTGACCAAGGTCGCACGGCGGCTCAATCGACTCCATGAACCAGGGAGGAACCGAGCAGAGGGACCAGGTGCTACTCCAGGTCAGACCCGGTCACAGCTGTTGACCCACACCGGGGAATGCAAGAGCAGGCGGGTTAGACTGGCATATTGACAGGTGGGTACTGGCAGGCACGGCTGGTATGCAGACAGGTGGATATTGACAGGCACAGCTGGTATGCAGACAGGTGGGCACTGGCAGGCACGGCTGGCATGCAGACAGGTGGGCACAGGCAGGCACGGCTGACATGGAGACAGGAAGGTACTGGCAGGTAGGAATGTAGGCAGGATAGGGACCAGTACAGACTGGGATACAGGAACAGAGCCGCAGATGTGGTAGACAAGCAGAGCGGAGCAAAACCCGCAGGTACGGTAGACAAGCAGAGCAAAGCAAAACCCGCAAGTGCGGTAGACAAGCGGAGCAGAGCAAAACCAGCAGAGGCGGTGAACAAGCAGAGCAGAGCAAAACCGCAGGTGCAGTGAACAAGCAGAGCAAAGCAAAACCCTCAAATGCGGTGAACAAGCAGAGCAGAGCAAAACCCACAGATGCGGTGAACAAGCAAAGCAGAGCAAAACCTGCAGATGCGGTGAACAAGCAAAGCAGAGCAAAACCTCAGATGCGGTGAACAAGCAAAGCAGAGCAAAACCCGCAGATGTGGTGAACAAGCAAAGCAGAGCAAAACCGCAGATGCGGTGAACAAGCAAAGCAGAGCAAAACCCGCAGATGCAGTGAACAAGCAAAGTAGAGCAAAACCCGCAGATGCGGTGAACAAGCAAAGCAGAGCAAAACCATAGGTGCGGCGAACAAGCAGAGCAAATTAAAAACACGCAGATGCGGTAGACAGAACAGGGCTCTGTTCACATGGAACAGACTAGAAAACACAAGAAGATAGCTGGAACACAGAAGTTAGATACAGAGGCAGGGAAACAGAACAAGCAGAACCAGATACACACAAGGTACTTGCAATGAAGTAGCGAGTGGACACAAAACTCACAAACAGAAGTACAGAGACAGCAATTTGTAATTAGGTGCAGGTTCAGATACTGCAGGAAAAAGGGAAGATACAGACATAGAGACAAACAGGTAACGGACTAGGACACTGTTCAGACAGGATCTGAACCAGGAACAAGATACAGGAACGAGCCTGGGAACTCAGCCCCCAGGGTGGCTGAAACTGACTAGAAGTCACAGGTACAGGTAGCGGCCCTGGGTACTCAGCCCCCAGGGTGGCGGAAACAGACTAGAGTCAGGACAGGACCTGGCAACTCACGGTTGCACAGAACACACTGTAAGAAAGTGTTGCTCAGGCGCCTCCTACTGGGTGGAAGGGGTTTAAGTATCCAGTGACTCACAGCAATAGGCTGGGGACGCATTAGGACTGTGCACACTGTAGCTTTAAGAATCAGGAAGCAACAGCGCCGACGCCCTAAGCCAGCAGACAAGAGACATACAAACAGCAGGTACTGGAGCAAAGTGTGCAGCCTGGCCTGATAGGTAAGATTGCGGTCTAGCATGGTGGGAGATGGTAAGCCATGCAAGCACGCCGCCAGGGATGTTACAGATTACCTGCAGCGGTCACGAGTTATAGACAAGATATTGCTGCTGCTCCTGAGACTGGCTGGGAACAGTAGAGAGGCAGCGCTGGAGTGGCAAGGGCTTCTCTTTGTAAGTACTGCTTCGTCTTTTTTTTATAATTCATCAACAGCTTTGGCTTTTTTTATGAACTCAGACAACTCATTTAAGGGCTCAGCTGGTAATGTCTTGATATAAGTTGTCACAGGACACCTTTAAAGATCTTGTGGAATCCATAGACGAATTGGTCGGAGCTGTTTTAGTGGTGTGAGGGAGTCCTATTGAATATTAGAAAGGTTGTTGTCATGTTATAATTGGTTAATGTACATGTTATACATAGACATGTATGTACTTATTTACACAAATGTATACTGCCATAAAACGCTACCTATTAGTTCCAGGCAATGACACTCTGTGCCCAAATAATACCTCCATATAATCCCTGAACAATATCTCCATACAGTATCCAAACACGTCTACTATTAGCTTTCCACATAATACTGTCATGCGGCATTAGCTATACTATTATATAATCCAAATATTAATAATACTGTCTTAAAGGGAATCTGTCACCCCTTGGGACTTTTCAGACTGCTAATATGGGCATACAGGTTATAGAAATGTGAATCTATACTTACCTGTATGGCCCATATTAGCGGTCTGGTTTCTGTGTAATCGCATTTTTATTGAATTATTTCTGCTAAGCTTGGCGTCCCCCAGACGCCAAGAAATGCCCACCTACTAGCCCTATTATCATACTTACCCCACCTCCCCTGAACGTCACAGTGCCCTGTGACATGCAGTTCCCGGACGGATTCCGCACCTGCGCAGTTTCCCCTATACGGATGGAGCTCTTCTCCTTGCTCCACAAGGCTGTATGAATGACAGGGAGAAGAGCGCCGTCCGTAAAGGGGAAATAGCGCAGGCGCGGCATCCGGCAGAGAACTGCACATCACAGGGCCCTGTGACGTTCAGGGGAGGTGGGGTAAGTATGATAATAGGGCTAGTAGGGGGGATCCCCCAGACGCCAAGCTTAGCAGAAATAATTCAATAAAAATGTGATTACACAGAAACCAGACCACTAATATGGGCCATACAGGTATGTATAGATTCACATTTCTGTAACCTGTATGCCCATAGTAGCGGTCTGAAAAGTCCCAGTGGGTGACAGACTCCCTTTAAAGGTGTTTTCCAGGCTTCAGCTAATTATTCGACTTGCATTGTTGCAGTCACGTGCTGACTACAATCTTTTTCTACATATCGCAATGTTCTTTTCAGTTAAAGGGGTGATCGGAAGGTAAAGTTATTTTGCTCCTAACTCCCTATCTATTTAGTCCCATAATCTAAGTTATTTTCTAATGTACTTGTGTTGAAAATTCCCTACCGTTCCTAACTATTTTTTTCTCTACTTCCTGTGTGATGACGATTTGTCTGAATATCCCAGTGCATGCTGGATACTCAAAGTGTCATCAGAGCAGGGGGCGAAGGCTGCGGTCACTGTCACAGCCTCTGCCCCCTCCCATAAACAAAGCATCACCAGTGGTGCTCGTTTCAGGGGCTGATCTCTGCTCTGTCCCCGTTGTGCTGTCTCCCCTGAGCAATGTGTGCAGCGTGCTGTCTCTTCTGTGCGATGTGTGCAGCATGCTGTCTCTCCTGTGTGCGCTCTATTATCTGCTTAGATGAATAGTAATAAGCCGACAGCAGAGCCGTGTCACAATATCTGGCAGAGACCAGTGACGTTACTTGTGGGGGTGGCGATAGTCTCCTTCACCACCGGATATAGTGACACCGCTCTGTTCCTGGCTTATTTCTATTCATCTAAGCAGACAGCAGAGTGCACAAGGGGGAGACAGTGCTCTGAGCCCATCGCACGGGGGATGCAGTGCACAGGGGACACAGCATGGACAGATACCGCCTCCTTAACGAGCGTCACTGATGTCGCTTCGTTTCAGGGAGGGGGCAGGGGCTGTGACAGTGACTGCAGCCTCTGTCCCCTGATGACACTTTGTGTATCCTAGCATACACTGGGATACTCAAACGAATCGTCATCACACAAGAAGTAGAGAAAAGAAATACAATAGCTGTTAGATAATGTAGTTAGGGAATGGTAGGGAATTTTTAAAGCAAGTATATTATAAAATAGCTTAGAATATAGCATCAAATAGATAGTAAGTTAGGAGCAAAATTACTTTGCCTTTGAACCACCCCTTTAAGCAACTATACAAATTGCATGGTGGCAGCCAAATGATGACTGCTCAAGCAGCCAACAAAGTGGAAGCCTGACAGAGTGCATATTGTATACTGTCAAAATTCAGCAAGCCTAGAAAACACCTTTAGGGTTATGTTCCCACAATGAGTTTTTGCCGCTGTGTATTTTGTGCTGCATCAAAAATGCAGCATCTTACAGTTCCAGCAAAGTGGATGGGATTTCTTGAAATCTCATGCCCTCTGTGTTTTTTATAGTGCAGTGCAAACTGACCTGCGGTACGTGTTTGAAATCCACAACATGTCAATTTCTCTTTTGCGTATGCTGAGATTATCTATAGATGTTTTTAGTGCGTTTCCGCTGCAGAAACACATGAAAAACGCATGTAATCCGTAGAAGACAAAAACAAAGCAGGTTTGTTTAAACCATAGCATACTAAAAAGAAGCAAAAACTGCAGTGTCAGAAACGCAATAAAAATTATGTAAAAAAATATATTCAAAAACGTAATGAAAAAAAAGCAAGCAGCCTAATTTACCTAAATGCTGCAGGAAATCTGCAACATCAAAAACTCAGCAAACGCTCATTGTGGGAACATAGCTTTAAAGATCTCATGTCATACTGCCACACAATTACCAAATAATATCATACCATACATTGCTAAATAATAATGGGTGATTTCAGGGTTAATTCTAATCTAGGTTGCTAAAGGGGGTTTCCAATAATTGACATTTATTATGTATCTGTAAGCAAAAAGATAAATTTATTTATAATTATTATATTACGCTTGAAAATATAACACAAATATATTCTGCAATGCAAATACATATTAGAGCAAAAACTTCAGATGTACATAAAATCACTCCAGGAAGGGAGTACATTAGCTTAAAAATTTTGCAACTTTTTAAAAAGTCACAATTGAAAACATCTGTAAACCTCAAATGTCACCTATAATGGCAAACATAAAAAAAAAACAACCAAACACATATAAAATAGACTTTAAAAAAGGCGGAAGATAAAAGTAGAATGAGGTTCAAATGTAAGGCCACGGAAAACCAACAAAATCTAGACAAAAAAAGTGCAAATAATGAACATAGAAGCCACCTGGGGCTGAGAGGCAGCCCTAGGCAGCCTCTCCCAAGAGGCAACATCCTTGCTAAGGTTATGTGCACATGTTCAAGATTTGAATGCAGCAATTTCTGCAGTGTTTCCCCATCTCTTAGCAGGAAAAACGGTGTGGAAAAAACGTGCGTTTTGCCACATTTTTGACGCGTTTTTTAATGCATTTTTTGATGCGTTTTTGTACATCAATGAATTTTTAGAGCTAAATAAAGATATTTGAAAAAAGAAACGTGTGACATTGCTTTAACCCTTGGATTACCGTCAGACCTGGGGTGAGTATATTGGTTAATTTAAATGATTAAAGAATGTGTTTGTTGTATTTCAAATAAAGCGTTTTACGCTGTGTGTGTTTATTTAACTCTTTACTTTATTTTAATTAGCATTTAGTAATCACTAAAAAAAGGGCTACATGTCAGCTAATCCCATGCACCCAATCTCATTAGCATTCTGTGTTCTAATGCAGCACTTTTGTTTTCAATACTTGCGGATCCACCGCATATAATGACACTTCAATCGGTCAAAATCTGCAATTGACATGCTGCGGGTGAGTTTGGGTACGTGGCCACGATCAGGAGCCGCTGCAGGTTTGCTGCTGCATGTTTATACAGCGTCAAACCCGCAGCGTCCAGATGTTGCAGCATGGTGGATGAGATTTCTAGAAATCCCATGTCCACTATGCGTGCATCTGAGGCTGCAGATCACACGCAGACATTGACATGCGGTACGTCTTTCAGGACCGCAGCATGTCAAATTCTCTTGCGGAGTCGCTAGTCTCCGGAACATAAATTTGACCACTAGAATGTATTGAATGTAATAAATCCACATGGTTTAGTGAATACGTGTGGATTTACCTGCGTTAAATAGAACACAGCGTTTTGGACTCAGCAAAAATATGCTGCATCCAAAGCACTGCTGCGTCTGGATCGTGAGCACATAGCCTAAAAAATAAATAAAAAAATGGGGTGGGCTCCCGCATCATTTTCATAACCAGCAGAAGGAAAGCCGACTGCTGGGAGCTGATATTAGTAGCCGGGGAAGGGACCATTAGCCAAAAATGTTCCCTGGCTATTAATAACAGCCCACAGCTGTTTGCTTAGCCTTTACTGGCTAGATTATAGGGGGACCCCAGAAAAAAAATTGACGTAGGGTCCCCCTATAAAATGTAACCAGAAAAGGCTAAACAGACAGCTGTGGTCTGATATTAATAGCCAGGGAAGGGGCCATGGATACTAGCACCCTCCGCGGCTAATATTATCACCCCTTAAGCAGTTCCAAAATGGCGCATCCATAATATGCGCCAAATCTGGCGCTTAGCCTCCGCCGGGTAATAGGCTAGGGGTTCATGTCAGCCTTGTATTGGTGACTGACATGAAGCCCAGGTTAGTAATGGAGAGGCGTCTATAAGATGTAGTAAAGTTTTCAACGCTTTTTCAATAAAGACACCACCAGAATAAAGTATTTTATTGAAATAAAATTACACACGGTTTTAATAATTGTTTATTGTTCTCTCAATCCCCGATGCCCTCATCTCCTGAAAAAAAACAAAAATAAAAAACAACCATATCACTCACCTGTCTGCCGTCATGACGTAATCCAGATTGTCCCATGGCGATCCGGGTCAATTCTATAGCAGCCACATCAATCACTGATGTGACTGCTGTAGAAGACATCACTGTACACTGACAGGGGTGTAATCACTCCTGTCAGTGTACATCGATGCGCTGCTGGATGAGGTCAGGTGAGTTCATCAGCTGAAGATCAGCTGATCAGCTCTGGTGACCTCATACTGCATCAGTATTGCGTGGGAACATTTGTGAGAATATTCCCACACAGCATCGGTGCCGTCAACTGAGGTCCCGGAGCTCGTCAGCTGATCTCCAGCTGATGAACTCACCTGACCTCAGCCGGCAGCACAGCGATGTACACTGCTGGGAGCATGCTCCCGTCAGTGTACCGCCGGACGCCGGGATGGTCACATCGTCGGGGGACATCAGGAGGACGGCGGGACACTGGGAGGACAGGTGAGGATAAAAGGTGTTTTTATTTTAATATTGATTTTTGCTTTTTCTTTTACACAGCGCACAGCCCCGACTCGGCTGAGGAGACTTTTATCAGCGGGAGTGGTGGTTGGATGATGGGAAAAGTAGTCTTCTTTCCCGACCCTGGGTACCATTCTTTCTACATTTTTGCAGCGTATTTAACCCATTGACTTCAATTAAGTTAGTGAAATACGCAGCAAACAACCGCAGCAAATCCGCAAATATATTTATACCTGCGGGTTTGTTGAGGTTCATTTGAAGTCAACACTGCAGAAACGCTACAAAGAATGGACATGCTGCGGATTTAAACACAATGGCTATCCTGAGCAGAAAATTCCGCATCATGTGCACATCACATCAGGATTGTCGTTGCATTAGCTGGCACACAGATTACCTACCGCTTTTGGTGCATTTCCATGCGGAAAAAACGCCACAAAAATGCATCAAAAACGCACAGTGTGCACATAGCCTTAGGTATATACTTCATTCATCTATTGTCTTTATCCCTTTAAAGCTTGAACCCTCATTTAAATCTGTGCAGCATGTATTAATGGTATATACTTCATTCATTTATTGTATTCATCCCTTTAAAGCCTGAATCCGCATTTCAATCTGTGCAACATGTATTATTGGTACTGTATAGCTTTCATTCAGCTTACTGAGCTTGTACCCTGATGACGTCAGGTCATCTCACTTGTTCAAAGAGTTTATTATCCATGTTGGTTGGTCTGTGAGGTTATTTGTTTGTCTGTGAATTTTATTGTCTCCTGCTGTCTTAAGTTAGTTGATTGATTGTTAACGAGTTAAATTTGTGTTATATTGTTGAGGAGAGCCATAGGATCAAATACTTAATTAACCTCAAGACATAGGAGATTGAGAGAAAAGACCCATAAAGTGAATTATTTCACCTTACATAAGCTTGTTTAGATCAAAGATGGCTGCCATTTCCTGTTTCATCACACCATGCTCTGTTATGCAAGATAGCGACTGGACCTATGACTAAATCCTGTTGTACATGTGCAAAGGTGGAGACTTTATTTATGACTACATCCTGTCGTACAAGGAAGTTCCGGGAGGAAGCTGAATTCTATAGAAGGACTAACCAATCATAGTGCGACACGTCGCTTGGAGACACCCGATCAAGACCACGCCCCTGATGACCTTATGGACCAACCCACCCTGATGACATCATGGACCAAGCCTCCTTATGACCTCATGGACCAACCCACCCTGATGACCTCATGGATCCGCCCACGGACTTGCCCATTGCCCAATCCATTAACCAATGAATACATCTGGTTACTCACATTCTAGGGTTAACCGAGCCCCTTTACAGAGTTTATATAAGTCCATGTTCGTGTTGAATAAAGGATCTTGGAGCTGTGCCATAGCTGATCAAGGAGAGCTTACATCCGACTGTGTGTGTCTGATGTTATTCTTTCTTGCATGCACTTGATCATATCCATTAGGCCAGGAGCAGGCAACTGGTGAACATATAAAACTGTTCATCTTAACATTTTTGGCGTCCATCGTGGGGCCAGCAGAGGAAGAAGCCCTACACCCTGAGGACCGGTGAGTGGAATGGCAGGATGCACTGAATACCCCGAGCCAGGAGACTGATCACTTCCTTAACCAAACACGGTAAATCTGCTGATTTTTATAATCTGTAGTCTTTTCCTGTGTTCCTCGCGGTATCCTGTGCAGATTTCCTGACTGTGTCTGGTTTTCAAGGTATCTGTAAGACGGCAGAAGGGTCTCTCCACTGCTGGCCATTTAATTGTGGAAGAACCGTCACGTCCTCAGTTGCCTGCTGCCTGTTATGTGTCATGTTGAGGGGAGATTGACTTGTATTAAAGGGAGCAAGTGGGTTTTTGAGTGGTATCTGGAGAAGCAAAGAATATTGTCTGTGGTACAGTTCACGTTTGTCGCCTATGACACGATTTTCAGTTCTTGTGGAGAAAGTAAGGGTACTTACCCTGGAGTGAGTGACTCGGCATGGGCTAGAGTGAGTGACTCGGCCTGGTACCGGCACAGAGCCTGGAGTGAGTGACTCGGCCAGGAGCCTAGTAAACTGAGTTTCGGCACGTAGCCTAGAGTGAGTGACTCGGTACGGGGCCTGGTAATTGGATTAGTAAATTGAGCTTCGGCACGTAGCCTAGAGTGAGTGACTCGGTACGGGGCCTGGTAATTGGATTAATATGAGGTGTTTTATTTTTTATATACGGAAATCAGACAGGGACCACGTGGCAGAACGGAGACGGATAGAAAGTGTGTGCTGCAGACTCAGTTTTCCTTTAGAATCTCAGGTTTGAGTCATTCTCCCCCGTCTTATTGTTTGTTTTGTGTTTGTTATCTTGGTCTATATAGAGAAAGGTGGAGAAATGAATGCAATTTTGTCGTATTGGCACTAAGCCAAATTCAGATGGCAAGTTGGACCCGTGTACATTAGTCGTGACTCGTGAAGGGAAAAGTCATGTTAAACAATGCAAAAAGCTTATGATGTTGTGTGGAATGCCAGAAGGGGGGAGGTTACAGCCCCTGGAGTGGAAGACTGTCTTAAAAGAGAGAAAAGGTACTCTAGAAGATAATGCATTGTTGTCTACTGCTAGGGCATGGGAAAGAGCCTCTGAAAGTTTGATAGACAAAATTGGGTAGAAGAGGAAAGGAAAAAGAAGGACAGAGTTTTGAGTTATGTGTATTACAAAAATGTATCCTGTGAGCGGCCACCGCCGTATAATGGTGGTGATGGTGGCACATTGCCATGTGCTGCTTCTGGCGGCGCCCATTTTGTTGATGGCAAAAGTGCTCCTTCTGGCAGCGGCCATTTTGTCGATGGCACATGTGCTGCTTCTGGCGGCAGCCATTTTGTGGATGGCAAAAGTGTTCCTTCTGGCAGCGGCCATTTTGTTGATGGCACATGTGCTGCTTCTGGCGGCGGCCATTTTGTGGATGGCACATGTGCTGCTTCTGCCAGCGGCCATTTTGTGGATGGCAAAAGTGCTCCTTCTGGCGGCGGCCATTTTGTGGATGGCACATGTGCTGCCTCTGGTGGTGGCCATCTTGGAACGTTGCCCCAGGTCATACAAACTGAGTCATATCATCCTGTAACTGACATAGATCTGGCTAAATCGAGTGAGGCACAATCCAGGAATATACACACGACTTTCGGTGGTGAACATACTAGGCCAATGCTACACACCACAGGACCAGATCCTTTTTACCCAGTAATGACCACCAATGGCCAGTACTATACTCCTTCGGGAAGTGAACAGGCTTTACCCATGTTCCCTGTCCAGTGGGCCACTGACCCTTTCACCTAACACTCCCATCGTAAGCCCAGCTATTCTCCCACTTGGTTCATCCCCAGCACCGACCCTTTCCACTGTCACTTCCTCTGGCAACTCAGCTGCATGTCCACACGAGTCACTTCAAGCAGCGACCCCTCTTCCCAACACTTCCGCTACAATAGCACTCTCACGCAGTCTACTTAACTCTGTTCCTAGTGCCTCACAGCCTCTCTCGCAGCCAAGCACACACCTGTATGGAACGGTGGCCACTGAATCAAGGAGGGGCTCAATCTGGGGGGGACACCAACATCACAGGAAGCACAAAGGGAAGGGAATGTTGGCAACCCATTCTTGAAAAAGAACTTCCTGAGGGACCCTTGTTAGAGGTGGGTAAGGGTGACATAACGACAATGGAAATGGATGCTACTATTAATGCTGCCAACCCTTGGTTAGAGCACAACGGAGGTGTGGCTAGAGCTATAGTGGAAGCAGGAGGGGCGACTATTCAAACTGACAGTCGGATCATTGTTGAGTCGCGTGGTCCGATAGCTGTTAGGGACATAGCGGTGACTAAATCTGGCAATCTTCCTTGTAGAATTATCATACACGCTGTGATCCCTACTTTTGACCCTATTCATCCGGATGTCAGTGCTCGACAACTACGCGCTACAATAACTCGTATCTTAGAGTATGCGAATATTAGTGAGCAGATTGAGACCTTGACAATTCCTGCCATTGGTGTTGGCATCTTCGGGTTCCCTGTTCATGTGTGTGCAAGGGAGATTGTTGGAATTATAATGAACAAGTGTAGCCCCCCAAGCATTTGTTGCCTCTCCGAAATCAGGTTAATTAGTAATGAGGACAGGACTGTTAAAGCTTTTAAGACTGCCTGCGTCACCTGGACTCCACCCCATGATATTGGAGCTGCCGAAATAGAGCCCCTCATTCCAGGACTGTTACCTCCTCCAGCTCCTCATACACAAGTGATACACAAATGATGCCTCACTTGTCAGTGACACCACATGGGACCCTGGTGTTCAGTTCTGCCAACAACTTAAGACATGGGCCTTGGATAAGTTGGCTGATCAGTCAACATCTTTCAAGGACAACCAGGGGAATCGGTGGAGAGATATCATGCTCGTCTAACTCAAATGTTTAATGACCTTGGCTTCAGTAACCAAATAAAAGTTCAACGGACACTGCTCGTTTCCTATTTTGTTGAGGGCCTTCGGGAAGCTCTGAGGAAGCAATTTCAAGCGATTAGACCTGAATATGCTACATTGGATCCTAAGGATGTCTTAACGATAGCTAAGGGATTCGAAAAAAAAAACTCCCTGAGAAATCTATGACAACCTCGAACAAAAAGACCTATATTCTGTGGACTGATGTGCAACATCAAACCCAGAAACCTCCATTATCTTGTACCAAAGATGTCTGTTTCAATTGTGGTAATCCGGGTCACCAAAGACAGGATTGTAGGGCCCCTCTTCAAGGATGCAGATTCAGAAACCACAATGAGGATAATCGCTGATTCAACTATCCTAGATGCAATGACCAATACTACGAATTACCACCACAAGCTCGGATACATCCAGATACCAATCACACCGCTGCTCTGATGGATCTCAATATCCGATAGGACAAGGGCAAGCCCGTGTCCACTACTTTGGCTTCTATATCTGGTCCAATTGGCAAAGTAATTATCTACGTTCAAGGCAAACCCTTATCGTTCATTGGGGACACCGGTGCAGCCAGAAGTGTTATCAGATTACAGGAACTGCCTTTTTTCCGATCTGATATCCTCTGAAGCCGTGACGTGCGTGGGAGTAGATGGCAAGCCTACTTCTAACAAGCTCACCCGCAAAATACAGGTTGGACCATACAAAGATGTGTTTATGCATCTTGTGGTGTTCCTCACTTGTCCTACTAACCTTCTGGGAGCAGACCTTCTTCAAAAGTTAAGAGCGACCATCGCCTATTCATCAGATGGTCTCACCATCACCATCACTGACCCGCTCGATCCGAGTGAAGATTGTCAACTTCAAGCCGCACCTCTGCTCATGATGATGGACAAAGCTGCTAACACCACCTCAAGTGTTCCGCCAGAAGTGATGTCACAGGTCCCATCTACTCTATGGTCTACTGGCTCTGAAGATATTGAACGTCTTGCTGTACCTCCAGTACGGGACATTCTTAAACCAGGAGCTCAACTCCCTAGGGTGCCCCAATACCCACTCAAATCAGCCCAGGAAGAGTCTTTGGACACTCAAATCAAGCCTCTCCTGGAAAATGGGGCACTAGTCAAATGTAACTCTCTCTGTAACACGCCCTTGTTCCCAGTAAAGAAGAGGACATTAAAAGGAGAAGCCCCGAAGTACCGTATGGTCCAAGATCTCTGAGCTGTTAATGCAGCAAATGTACTAAAAAGTCTCATTGTGCCCAATCCACATACATTGTTGTCAGAAATACCATCAGATGCAAAATGTTTCACTGTCATCGATCTGACCAATGCTTTCTTTAGCGTACCACTACATCCAGAAGATTGGTACCTGTTTGCCTTCACTTACAGAGGATCACAATACACCTGGACGGTCTTACCATAAGGAGCACAGAACTCGCCAAGTCATTTCTCTTAGGCCCTTGCCTCTTGTTTACGGCCATGGAGAGAGACTAACCATCAAGTTGTCCTTCTTCTTCAGTATGTGGATGATCTCCTACTATGTTGTCCGGATCAGGTGACAGCTGAAGAGTTGAGTCTCAGTCTTCTCCTTCATCTTGCACAACAAAACTGCAAGGTGTCCCTCAACAAAATCCAGTGGAGTCAGCCCAAGGTTGTGTTTTTAGGCCACTGTCTGTCTCCAAACCTGAAACACCTAATGGGTGAAAGGAAACTTGCTATTGAGACCGTTCCTCTACCAAAAGGACCTAAGCAATTACAAGCTTTCTTAGGACTTATTACATATTGTCGCCAATGGATTCCAGATGCATCAAAGCTGATGCAATCGTTGTACGATGACCTCAAGACATCAGCTTTTCCACTACTTCCCAAATCCGTGGAAGCCTTCTACGCTCTTAAACAGGCCATACAGTCTGCACCAGCTCTTGGAATCCCAAATTATCAACTACCTTTTTACTTGTTTGTCAGTGAAGTAGCAGGACATGCTTCCGGAGTCTTAGCACAGAAACATGGGAGAAGAACAAGACCCATCGGCTATTACTCTGCCCGCCTGGAGTCGGTGTCTCACGCTTCCCCAACTTGCCTCAGAGCCGTACATGCTGCACATATGCTTCTGGACAAAACTTCTGATATCATCTTAGGACATCCGGTTCTCTTAATGGCTCCACACAACATAAAAGCTATTCTTGACCAAACTCAACCTAAACACCTGTCGCTGCAGCGTCATATGAGACTCCAATGTTCCCTCTTGATTCCGAATAATGTCACTCTTGTCCACTGCACCATCCTCAACCCATCCACGCTACTTCCTCTTTCCAGGGGGGGTGTGGATGATGATACTGATGCTCTTGGTGAAGACGCCTTTGCACACTCAGAGGATCATGATTGTCTCGAACAGATGCAGGAAGAAGCAGCCTCCAAGAGAAACGTGTCTGAAGACCCACTCCCGCATGCTGACCTGACGTTCTTCACCGATGGTTCCAGATTTGCAGATGAAACAGGAAGATTCCATACGGGATATGCCGTGGTTGCACATGACCAGGTCGTCTCAGCCGGATCCCTACCACCACACATGTCTGCACAAGAAGCGGTACTTAAGGCTTTGACACTGGCCTGTCAGGAAGCGGCGGAGAAGGTGGTCAACATCTACTCGGATTCAAGCTATGCTTTCGGAGTGGCTCTTGACTTCGGCACTATCTGGGCAGCCAGAGGATACCTAACGTCCAGTGGAACTCCTGTAAAGCATGCTGCTGCCATACAAGAACTTGTTGCCGCTCTAGATCTACCTTCGGAGGTTGCGGTGATCAAGATCAAAGCTCACAGGAGATTGGATTCTCTAGAAGCAAGAGGGAACTTCTTTGCTGACAAAACAGCAAAAACTTATGCTGTGGATTAATTTAGGAAAGAGAAAGCAGCGGTGTACGTGTCTCAAGACACTGAAGGAGGGCCTCAAAGCTCTCTTATGAAGTTTATCCATTTATATCAAGACAAGACACCGGATGATGAAAATAAGTCGTGGCAAGAAGCAGGAGCTAAAAAGGATGAAGATGGAGTCTGGAGGAAGAACAAAAAGATCTGTCTACCTCGTAATCTGTACCCCTCAGTGACAGAATGGGCACACGGTATCACCCATAGAGGCAAGAATCAGATGAATGACTTGATTTGGAAGTCTTATATGGCACCTGGGATTTCTACTGTCACCCAAAAATATTGCAAGTCCAGCTTTGTGTGTGCAACATGCAATCCAGCACCGCCTCAGAAAGTTACTCAAAAACATTTGGCTAAACCACTCTATCCCTTTCAAAGAATTCAAATCGATCATATTCATATGCCAAAAGTAGGGAAGTACGAGTATGTACTGGTAGTGACTGACATGTTCTCGGTATGGCCTCAAGCATGTCAAATCAACTCCAGGACTTTTATCTGCTTAATTGAGAATGACATAATGCAGGGATTGCCCACACCTGTCCATGAAATAGCCTTGGAGTCAATTGTCCAATTAATTTTGGTCCCTTTAAAAACAGGGTGGCACATGTTAAGGAGCTGAAACTCCTAAACTCTTCATCCAATTTTAATGTGGATACCCTCAAATGAAAGCTGAAAGTCTGAACTTCAACTGCATCTGAATTGTTTTGTTTAAAATTCATTGTGGTAATGTCTAGAACCAAAATTAGAAAAATGTTGTCTCTGTCCAAATATATATGGACCTAACTGTATATTCTATTGTATACAGGCCTCATCCACAGTAAAAAATCTAATTTGTTCTGTTACTACCGTGATACAGCAGGCCACATCTCAGCTTGAAATTGTTTGAAGCATATATTCTATTTTATACAGGTCTCATCCACAGTACAAAAATAAATAATTTTTTCTGTTACTAAGGTAATACAGCAGGGCAGATCTCAGCTTGAAATTTTTTAGAGCATATATTCTATTTTATACTGGCCTCATCCACATGAAAAAATCTAATTTCTTCTGTTACGAATGTGATACAGCAGGCCACATCTCATTTTGATTTTTTTTGTAGTATATATTCTATTGTATACAGGTCTCATCCACAGTAAAAAGAAATAATTTCTTCTGTTACTAAGGTGATACAGCAGGCCAGATCTCAGCTTGAAATTTGTTGGAGCATATATTCTATTGTATACAGGCCTCATCCACAGTAAAAAAAAAAAATAATTTCTTTTGTTACTAACATAATACAGCAGGCCACATCTCATTTTGAAAAATTTTGAAGCATATATTCTAATTTATACAGGCCTCATCCACAGTAAAAAATCTAATTTCTTCTGTTACTAACATGATACAGCAGGCCACATCTCAGTTTGAAATTTTTTGGAGCGTAAAAAAAATCTAACTTTTTGTTGCTAATAGAGTGCTCCAACCACACTATCTGAGCAACATGAGTGGGAAAAAGCAAGGTCGTGCTGGAAGGGGGAATAGGCTTGGTGTTCAAGGTGTACGTGGGGTAGGTGGTAATGTTACTGAAAGCTCTAGTGAACCAACACCATTATGTCCTATCCAAAGACAACTGACAACTTCTGTTACTGGACGAGCTACTCCACTCCTTTTCTTTAGCAGCCGCACAACGGTACGCCTTCTATATGAGGGCCAGAAAGAGCATGTTCTCCAGTGGATGGCAAGCGCTGCATCAAGTGGCCTCTCCTTCTCTTCCTCCACCTCAACATCACACACAGTACAGTCCTCAGAGTTGGCATCCCAATTACCCTTGTTTCCACCCGCATCACAACTCTCCAACCACCCAACTGACTTTAGGGAACCACAGATGGGTGAGTCTGCAGAGCTGTTCGCACATTCTATGCCATGGGTATCAGAGGTCTGCTCCAAAGATTCACAGACTCAATAGGAGGAAAGCACCTGCACCGATACCCAAAATTTTCTTTAGGTTGGATCCGGGGCAGGACGAAGTAGGGTCCGAGCAGAATCCTGACCCTCGTCACCAGATGTTAACCACCGTGGGGAGAGTTGATCCTGATGAGACTCAGATACATGAGGCGCACGTAGACTGTACTGTGCTGTCGAGGGCAGGAAGAGGAGGAGGGTGACTTTCAGGGTGAGGAATGGGAGAACAGACAGGATGATGATGAGGTTGTAGCTCCCACTTGGTGTGAACCCAGAGGCACGCAGCTGAGTAGCTCATCTGAGGAGGTGGAGGAGGAAGACGAGGAGGTTACGTTGCGGCCTACGGCACAGACACGGAGTGATGCAACCATGACGAGTACTGCATCCTTAGGCACAACTGTGGCTGTGGCTAGCAGCGGTCGCGGGTCTTCAGCTCGCAGGGGCAGCAAGGGTTGCCTAGACTGGGCCTTTTTTGACACTGCAAATGATGAGCCAACTCACGTTATCTGCTAACTTTGCAAAAAAGACTAAGTACAGGGAAAAAATGCAATAATTTGACTACTACATGCATGAACCGTCACTTGGGCGATCAACATGCGTTACTCTGGCAATCTCACTGCGATAAAATGCAGACCAGCGGGCCTCACCAACCATCGGCCACCCCATCAACTGCATCTGCTGTTTCTTCCTCCTCCGACACCGTATCAAGTGTTCTCACGCAGCATTCCAACCGCAAAATCTCCACTTGTTTACCCGCTCCAGTCAGGCTAAGTGAGAGCCCGTCAGCTGTAACAGAAGTGGAAATGCCTGCTGTTTTTGCTTCACCGAGCACACCACATCTTTCTCAATCCACCGTAACATCTGCGCCTGCACCTCACTCAAGGGCCATCAGTTTGTCATGTTCACCCTACTCCGCCCTCTCTCAGCACTACAGCCAGCCCTCGGTCCTGCAGTTGTGGTCACGTAAAAAATGTTTTCCTCCTACACATGACAAAGCGAAGAGGATGAACTCCACCATCTCCAAAATGTTGGCCATGTGAATGTTGCCTTTCCGCCTGGTGGATACAGACGGTTTCCGAAAGCTGATGGCCATCGCAGTCCCCCTGTACCAGTTTCCCAGTCGCCCTTACTTCTCTAAGAAAGCTGTGCCTGCGGTACACCAGCATGTCGCACACAACATCATTCCTTGACTAAATCTATGTCTGCCAGTGTGCATTTCACCACAGACACCTGGGCAAGTAAGCATGGCCAGAGGCATTACATCTCGCTTACTGGGCACTGGGTTATTCTGGTGGCTGAAGGGGCAGGCGGGGAAGAGGCTGCTCCACAAGTCTTGGAATCCCCAAGGCTTGCGGGACAAACTCTGTATATAACACTTCCTACACTGCTTCTGCCTCCTCCACCTTCTCTAGGGCCTCCACCTGCACCCTCAACCTCCGCCTTAATGAGACACGCGTTCCAACAGTGCAGAGCGAATCTCCACCACCTCCATACTGCACAGCCAGGGCTCACCGCAATCAGGCAGTGTTAAAATTAATATGCCTTGGAGATTGCAGTCATACAGCTGAAGAGTTGTGGACAGCTATCCAGGCCGAGTTTGAGAAATGGCTGTCTTCGCAGAAGGGAAGGCCGTGTGCAATAACGGTGCGAACCTGGTGGCGGCCCTATGCTGGGGCAAGCTCACTCACGTGCCTTGCATGGCTCACATCCTCAACCTGGTGTTACAGCAATTTCTCCGCCGCTATCCCGGCCTGTATGCGCAGCTGCAGAAAACAAGGAAGTTGTGTGCTCACTTCCGCAGTTCGCACCCCTCAGGTCTTCGACTTGCATAGATACAGAGCTATTTGTTTCTGCCTTTTAACTGGTTGATATGCAATGTGCCGACACGGTGGAATTCCACTCTGCACATGTTGCAACGACTGTAGCAGCAGCGATGAGCCCTGATGCAGTATCTCATGTCGTATGGCCAGCACAGTACGGACGTGGTGCAAATCACGTTTGCAGAGTGGGTGCAGATTAAGGACATCTGCATCCTTCTGCACAGTTTTGAAATGGCTACTAAGATGGTTAGCACTGATGATGTCGTCATCAGCATCACTATTCCGGTCATCTACATGCAGGAGCAGACTTTGAATAGCCTGCGGGAGGAGGTGGTGGTCCCAGAGGAAGAGGAGAATGCAGAAAGGATAACAATGTCTCTAAGTTCCAGACTGTCATTACACAGGCGGGTGCCAAGGGTGGGTGGATTACAGTGATTGAGGGGGGCTGGTGATACCAGACAAACTGTTAGTGAAGGTGCAGGAGCTGAGGAACAAATGGAGGAGGAAGAAGTGATGGGCGAGCAACAGTCAGGAGATGAAGAGGATAATCATCCCCTCTCTGTTGTCCATGGTTGATGGGAGGGGACGGAGGGAACAAGCATCAGTGTTACCTAGCCACCAACACACCATGGGCTTGGAATACATGGAACAGCCCAACACATGGGCGCCTTCTTGCTGCACTATTTGCAACATGATCCACGTATAGTTAAGATTCAAAATAATGCTGACTACTGGGTTAGCCACGTTATAAGAGTAAATTTTGCCAGATGCTTCCCGCCCTGGAAAAGGACCCCGCGCATGCTGGAGTATCGAAACACGCTTTTAGACAACCTTAAGAGAGGTTTTCCCCAAGACAGAAGTGAGGCACACAGTGTGCGTCACAGCTCTAGACTTCCAACCTTAGGAACGTCAATTCGTCAATGCAAAAATATTAGCAACAGCAGTGTAAGTGGCAGAAGCAATTTCTGTAAGTCCTTTCACACATTTTTTAGACCAGCTTGTGCACCAGCACAACAGAGTATAAGTCTGACACGTGGTGAACGAATGGAGAGGATGGTGCAGGAGTATCTCGGGCTTAATATCAATACCATCAGGGAGGGTTTGGACCCTTTTACATTTTGGTCTTCAAAAATGGAAGAGTGGCCTGAGCTCGCCTATCATGCCTTGGAGGTTTTATCATGCCTGGTAGCCAGCGTTCTCTCAGAACGTGTCATCAGCGCTGCTGGTGGTGTCCTGATGGGTAAGCACAGCTGGCTGTCCCCTGAAAGTGTAGACTGCCTAACTTTCATCAAGATGAACAAGTCATGGATCTCCAAGGACTTTTGCACCCCAATAGCAGACTGTGCAGACTAGGCAATGGTGTCGTTTTTAGTGTGTTGCATTGATCTCGCGTAATTGCAATCTGTGATATCTTTGTTGTGGCTTCTGTGCCTGCTGTTGCTGCTGCTGCTGCAGATGTTAACACTAATTTTTCTAAATGTGGAGACTCCTGGTTGGGTCTCCATCTGCTGGGTTGGATGTAGTGGAAGAGGTGTCGGTCCCCATTATACTATTTCTACTCTGGTGAAATTGATGCCACTTTGGTGGTATGTGCCCCTAATTTTTGGAAATTTTAAGACTCCTGAATAGGTCTCCATCTACTGGGTTAGCTGTAGTGGAAGAGGTGTTGATCCCCATTATACTATTTCTACTCTGGTGAAATTGATGCCACTTTGGTGGTGTGTGCCCCTAATTTTTGGAAATTTGAAGACTCCTGAATGGATCTCCATCTGCTGGGTTGGCTATTGTGGAAGAGGTGTCAATCCCCATTATACTATTTCTACTCTGGTGAAATTGATGCCACTTTGGTAGTGTCTGCCCCTAATTTTTGGAAATGTGAAGACTCGTAGTTGGGTCTCCTTCATGTGTGTTGCCTGTAGCATTAGGGCTCCCAGACCTGCAGGCATCCACTTACTTTCAGTCAACTATCTGTGTTACTATCCTTAAATTTTTGTAACAATAGTACTCTATGAAACTGATTTTTCTGCCATCTGAGTGTGGCTGAGCAGAAAAGCAGCTTGAGCTGTTGCATGTGGTATCAGGGCTCCCAGCACAGCAGGCCTACACCGATCCCTCACCCACCTCATTTTAATTTGAAGTTACATTCAAAGCTGTAAATGCTGGCCCAGACCCTGATACCTCATGCATGGCCCATGGCTGACTGCTGCTGTGCCATTATAAAATTTTTACTGTGGGTCAATTGATGCCACTTTTCCTGGTGTCTGCCCCTATTTTGAGCTGTTTTGTCAGCTTTTGGGCCCGTTTGAAAGTGTTGTGTATGCGTTTGATTTTGTCTCCCATTAAATCCAATGGGGTTTGGGATGTTTGATTAGCCGTTCAGCGAACTATCCGGCGAACATTGGGAAGTTCACCGAGCTGAAACGAACTGAACATTAAAAGGCTCGCTCATCACTAGGAGATATTTCTCCTAATTCCGACCCTTCTTGTAATAATAAAACTAACTCATTCCCTGATACACTCAGAAACCCTGCAAATCTCATTAATATTCCTTCTGTTTCTTTTAATTGTGCCCTCTGGAACGTATGGTCAGCATGTAACAAACTCTACTACATCCATGACTTTTTCCTTTCACCTTCCCTTAACCTTATGGCTCTTACTGAAACCTGGACCAGCAGTCAGACACCGTCGCCGCTGATGCGCTCTGATATAGTGGCCTACATTTTTCTCATACCCTGAGACATGACAACAGATCAGGTGGAGGTGTTGATCTGTTCCTTTCAACAAAATGTACTTTTTCAGGTCATTCCCCCAGTACTCTAATGTTCCCTTTTGAGGTCCACACTGTCAAATTCTACCAGCCCTTCTCCCTGTGAATTTTGGTTGTTTATCGCTCTCTGGGCTTCTACCTTCAGTTCCTGGATCACTTTGCCACCTGGTTTCCCCATATTCTGTTTTGTGACATCCCCACTCTCATCATGGGGGACTTTAACATCCCCATTGGCGATCCCCTCTCCCCATCTGACTCCTACCTTTTATCGCTAACTTCCTCCTTCGGCCTTTCACAGCTTACTAATTCTCCTACGTATGAAGACGGAAATATGCTGGACCTGGTCTTCTCCCGGCTCTGCTCAGTGTATGACTTTACTAACTCCATCCTTTCGCTCTCTGACGACAACCTTCTTTCATTCTCTAGCAAAATTGTCACCCTACTCAGGACACTCCCACTTTCCAAACTTATAGAAATATACATGCCATTAACACCCAGAAACTTATGAAGAATCAGTCATCATTGGCCCCAATCGCCTCCTTTTCGTGTCCTGACTCTGCATTGAAACATTATAATGAAACACTGCAATGTGTCTTGGATTAAGTTGCACCGCCTACATTTAGAATACCTCGACAGACGGCGACAACCCTGGCACATTTTGCAAACATGTTTTCTCCAGCGGTGCCCGAGGTGCGCCGAGCATCTGTAGAGAAAATCCAATCTGGCCGAAGATTTCATCTATTATAAGTTTATGCTTAAAACATACAACTCCGCCCTTCACCTCTCCAAACAAGCCTACTTCAACACCCTCATTATCCCACTATCCAATAATCCTAAACGACTCTTTGACACTTTTCACTCTCTCCTCATTCCAAGAGTGCAGGCCCCCACCACCGACCTCAGCGCTGATGACCTGGCTAATTATTTCAAAGAAAAAATTTACCATATCTGACGGGAAATTTTCTCCCAATCCCCTAATATCATGCATTGTCCTCCCTCCCCCATTGCATCTAGCTCACTCTCCGTCTTTGAACCAGTCACGCAAGAAGAAGTGATAAGGCTCCTTGCATCCTCTCATCCTACTACCTGCACCAGTGACCCTATTCCCTCACATCTCCTCCAGTCCCTTTCCCTGGCTGTCACCACTCATCTAACTAAAATATTTAATCTCCCTCCCTCATCTGGTATTTTGCCCTTCTCATTTAAACACACCATCATACATCCATTACTTAAAAACATCCCTCGACCAGAATTGCGCTGCTAACTACAGACCTGTCTCCAATCTTCCCTTAATCTCTAAACTCCTGGAACACTTGGTCCACTCCCGTCTAATCTGTTACTCTCAGATCATTCTCTTCTTGACCCTTTGCAATTTGGTTTCCGCTCTTTACACTTTACTGAAACTGCCCTCACTAAAGTCTCTAATGATCTACTAACAGCTAAATCTACCGGTCACAACTCCCTGATGATTCTCCTGGATGTCTCTGCAGCATTCAGCACTGTGGATCAGCAGCTCCTTCTCACTATGCTCCACGCTATCGGCCTCAAGGACACTGTTCTCTCCTGGTTCTTCTCCAACCTCTCTGACCTCCTACCTTCACTGTATCTTTTGCTGGCTCCTCTTCCTCTCCACTTCCCCTTACTGTCGGGGTTCCTCAAGGTTCCGTCTAAGACCCTCTCCTTTTCTCCTTAAACACTGCCCCCATTGTGCAAACAATCTGTAGTTTTCAGTACCATCTCTATGCTGATGACAACCAATTATACACATCGTCTCCTAATATCACCCCCACTCTAATATAAAATACCAGTGATTGTCTTTACGCTGTCTCTATACCATTATGTCCTACCTTTATCTAAAACTGAATCTGTCAAAAACTGAACTCTTTGTGTTTCCTCCCTCCACTAACCTACCTATGCCCGATATTGACATTTCCGTTTTCCGTATGTGGTTCCACCATTACTCCCCAGCAACATGCCCGCTGTCTTGATGTTATATTTGATTCAGATCTTTCCTTCACTCCCCACACCCGATCACTCGCCTGCTCCTGTCACCTACACCTCAAAACATCTCTCGAATTCGACCTTTTCTTACCTTCGACTCGGCAGAAACTCTTACTGCAGCTCTTATACATACTCGTCAGGACTATAGCAACTCACTACTAATCGGTCTCCCTCTTAATAAACTCTCCTCTCTCCAATCTGTCCTGAATGCAGCAGCCAGTATCATATTTCTTTTCAGCCGCTACACCGATGCCTCTACCCTGTGCCAGTCGCTGCACTGGTTGCCTATCCGATGCAGAGTTCAATATAAACTTATTAGTCTCATACGCAAAGCGCTTCATGGTTCAGCACCACCCTACATCTCCTCCCTCATCTCTGTCTACCATCCTACCTGTGCCCTCCATTCTGCTAATGACTCAAAACTAAAATCCTCAATAATCCGAACCTCCCACTACCGTCTCCCAGACTTCTCGGGTGCTGCTCCAATTCTTTGGAATACACTACCCAGGACAATTCGATTAATTCCCAACACCTACAGTTTTAAGCATTGCCTAAAAACAAATTTTTTTAGACTGGCCTCACCTCACTTATGTAACTATCCCCGTTTTGCCCATACAAAATTTTCTTCAAAATCATGACCCTTGTAGCATCAGTTGACACACCCCAATGCACTCTCTATGTCTGCACTGTACACATACTGGCTGGTGACCAGTTCATGCAGCGTTATGTACATACCCTATTTAGTATATTATGGCTGTATCATACAAGCACATTCTACCATTTACCTTTCGCGTCCCCCGTATTTCTTCATCGATTGTAAGCTTGCGAGCAGGGCCCTCACTCCTCTTGGCATCTGAGTTATGTGTTATTCTGTAATGTTTTTATTGTCTTTACAAGTCCTCTCTAAAATTGTAAAACTGAAAACTGCTGTGGAATATGTTGGCGCTACAAAAATAAAAATTATAACTAATATAACTGTGCCTGACTGCTTGGGGCACAACCACCAGGACCCTCATGATACCTAGAATCGGGGTCCCAGCATGTATCGTTATCACAAACTGTATATATCATAGTTGCTAAATAACAAAAATATTCTTACAGTATATATCATAGAGGCAGCCTTTGCAGCTGGAAAGGCGTGCAGTCCAAGTTCTCAGGAATACCTCATTCTTATTTCTCATATGAAGCCTTTATGTATGTAAGGCTCTTTCGAAGGCCAATTTTTTTATATTTTTCATTAATCAAAATAATGGCCAGAAAATTCATTAGTTTATTGTATTTTTCATTTAAGGGTTTTCTCAAGTTGGTAATATTGCAAAATGCTTATAAAAATAAGCAACTTTGCAATCTGCTTATTAAAAATCTTCTCCGTTTTCAAGAATGGAGGGATATTTAAATTAATAGTTTACTGCTCATTGCCTTGGTTACCGGCTACCGCTGCAACCTATTAATGATGGCTGGTCACCTAGCCAAGGAGCTCGGTGCTTACAAGATCTTTGCTACAGAGCTTGGAAGCACTGCTTTTAAGCTGAACTCCTCTGCTTGCAGTATTGGAGAGCATTCAGTTCGCACCAGCACTGCATCCATGCTGCTGGCCCAAGCTGACAATTAAATGTATCTTTCCCAGGAAGCAAAAATGCATGAGGCAGGGGAATGTGGTGTCATTAAAATGGATTATGAGACAGGGAAGAGTCAGACGGCCGTATAAATCAGACACAATGCTCAGACTGGCCACCGGATCTCCCGATCCGAGCGTTATAGCTACATAGAAATACAGGTGCATCTCACTAAATTAGAATATCATGGAAAAAGTTAATTTATTTCAGTTCTTCAATACAAAAAGTGAAACTCATATATTATATAGAGTCATTACAGAGTGATCTATTTTAAGTGTTTATTTCTGTTAATGTTGATGATTATGGCTTAGAGCCAATGAAAACACAAAAGTCATTATCTCATTAAATTAAAATAATTAACAAAAAACACCTGCAAAGGCTTCCTAAGCATTTAAAAATGTCCCCTAGTCTGTTTCAGTAGGCTCCACAATCATGGGGAAGACTGCTGACTTGACAGATGGCAGTCATTGACACACTCCACAAGGTCCCAGAGTTCCAATTTTCATTGGCAAATCAAGGTCCCAGAGTCTGGAGGAAGAGTGGAGAGGCACACAATCCAAGCTGCTGGAGGTCTAGTGTGAAGTTTCCACAATCATTGATGGTTTGGGGAGCCATGTCATCTGCTGGTGTATGTCCACTGTGTTCTATCAAGACCAAAGTCAGTGCAGCCATCTACCAGGAATATTAGGACACTTTATGCTTCCCTCTGCCGGCAAGCATTTTGGAGATAGAAATTTCATTCTCCAGCAGGACTTGGCACCTGTCCACACTGCCAAAAGTACCAATACCTGGTTTACAAACAACAGTATCACTGTGCTTGATTGGCCAGCAAACTCGCCTGACCTTAACCCCATAGAGAATCTATGGGGTATTGTCAAGAGGAAGATGAGAGACACCAGACCCAACAATGTAGATGAGCTGAAGGCTGCTATCAAAGCAACCTGGGCTTCCATAACACCTCAGCAGTGCCACAGGCTGATCGCCTCCATGCCACGCCGCATTGATGCAGTAATTGATGCAAAAGGAGCCCGACCAAGTATTGAGTGCATTTACTGAACATATATTTCAGTAGGCCAACATTTCGGATTTTAAAAACATTTTTCAAGCTGTTGTTATAAAGTATTCTAATTTACTGAGATAATTACTATTGTGTTTTCATTGGCTGTAAGCCATAATAATAACATTAACAGAAATAAACACTTGAAATAGATCACTCTGTGTGTAATGACTCTATATAATATATGAGTTTCACTTTTTGTATTGAAGAACTGAAATGAATTAACTTGTTGATATTCTAATTTAGTGAGATGCGCCTGTACAGTGGTGGCCAAAAGTATTGGCACCCCTGCAATTCTGTCAGATAATACTCAGTTTCTTCCTGAAAATGATTGCAATCACAAATTCTTTGGTCTTATTATCTTCATTTAATTTGTCTTCAATGAAAAAACACAAAAAGAATTGTCCTAAAGCCAAATTGGATATAATTCCACACCAAACCTAAAAAAGGGGGTGGACAAAAGTATTGGCACTGTTTGAAGAATCATGTGATGCTTCTGTAATTGGTGTAATTAACTGCACCTGTAACTTACCTGTGGCACCTAACAGGTGTTGGCAATAACTAAATCACACTTGCAGCCAGTTAACATGGATTAAAGTTGACTCAACCTCTGTCCTGTGTCCTTGTGTGTACCACATTGAGCATGGAGAAAAGAAAGAAGACCAAAGAACTGTCTGAGGACTTGAGAAACCAAATTGTGTGGAAGCATGAGCAATCTCAAGGCTACAAGTCCATCTCCAAAGACCTGAATGTTCCTGTGTCTTCCGTGCGCAGTGTCATCAAGAAGTTTAAAGCCCATGGCACTGTGGCTAACCTCCCTAGATGTGGACGGAAAAGAAAAATTGACGAGAGATTTCAATGCAAGATTGTGCGGATGGTGGATAAAGAACCTCGACTAATATCCAAACAAGTTCAAGCTGCCCTGCAGTCCGAGGGTACAACAGTGTCAACCCGTACTATCCATCGACGTCTGAATGAAAAGGGACTGTATGGTAGGATACCCAGGAAGACCCCACTTCTTACCCCGAGACATCAAAAAGCCAGGCTGGAGTTTGCCAAAACTTACCTGAGAAAGCCTAAAAAGTTTTGGAAGAATGTTCTCTGGTCAGATGAGACAAAAGTAGAGCTTTTTGGGAAAAAGCATCAACATAGAGTGTACAGGAAAAAAAAAGAGGCATTCAAAGAAAAGAACACGGTCCCTACAGTCAAACATGGCGGAGGTTCCCTGATGTTTTGGGGTTGCTTTGCTGCCTCTGGCACTGGACTACTTGATCGTGTGCATGGCATTATGAAGTCTGAAGACTACCAACAAATTTTGCAGCATAATGTAGGGCCCAGTGTGAGAAAGCTGGGTCTCCCTCAGAGGTCATGGGTCTTCCAGCAGGACAATGACCCAAAACACACTTCCAAAAGCACTATAAAATGGTTTGCGAGAAAGCACTGGAGACTTCTAAGGTGGCCAGCAATGAGTCCAGACCTGAATCCCATAGGACACCTGTGGAGAGATCTCAAAATGGAAGTTTGGAGAAGGCACCCTTCAAATATCAGGGACCTGGAGCAGTTTGCCAAAGAAGAATGGTCTACAATTCCAGCAGAGCATTGTAAGAAACTCATTGATGGTTACCTGAAGCGGTTGTTCGCAGTTATTTTGGCTAAAGGTTGTGCAACCAAGTATTAGGCTGAGGGTGCCAATACTTTTGTCTGGCCCATTTTTGGAGTTTTGTGTGAAATGATCAATGATTTGATTTTTGCTTCATTCTCTTTTGTGTTTTTTCCTTGCAAGCAAATTAAATGAAGATAATAAGACCAAAGAATTTGTGATTGCAATCATTTCCAGGAAGAAACTGAGTATTATCTGAAAGAATTGCAGGGGTGCCAATACTTTTGGCCACCACTGTATATGCTGTCACACTTGGGTCAGGAGAGCCGCCAGTTAGTCCAAGCATTGTGTTGCGATCCCCATCCGAGTTATATGGCTGCCTGACTCTTTTCCCTAATTCTATGTACTTATTTATTATTTATTTATTTATTTTATGCACTTATATAGCGCCATTAATTCCACAGCGTTTTACAGACATTATCGACACTGTCCCCATTGGAGTCACAATCTAGATTCCCTATCAGTATGTCTTTGGAGTGTGGGAGGAAACCAGAGAACCCGGAGGAAACCCACGGAAACACATATTTTTCCTTCATGTCATCCCAAGGCTGGTGTATCTGCACATCTATAAGCTCTACAAGAAAAGGGTGATTGTCTTTCATAAAATTTGTGCATTTTATGGCACAAAACTGTTGATGTGGGTGTCAAAGTCTGTAATAAGTTCCTGACTCCTTTTGCATAGTAAATCTCCCTTAGTTCAGTTGTATTCCCCCAACGTGCTTACACATCTTCTCTCTACATTTTCTGCAAACCCGTGTGTAGCAAATAAGCGGAAGTGATGAATACCTATACGAGCCTCATTCATTTCTGACACCACAACACAAACCACATGTGACACGGCGGAAGAGGCGAAGAAGTGGCTCCGAGCTCTTGTGATTGTAGAGATAACCAAGGCGTAGTTCTAATGCAAAACTTCATGTATGTAAAATGTGGGTCTTCTCCCAATATTTGCTCCACGTCCCCATATCGTGCTGTTAGAAAACTAACACACAGTTAAGGCTTATTGTATGTTTGTGTTGCCAGATAGGTCTTGTGGTGCAGGCGAAAGCTACAATTAGGTGGAGGAGGGGAGAGAATGTGGGGCAGCAGTGTCCCCCCTCTAATAATAGTAAATTCACAATCACTTAAGAGATTATTATCCCAATGATGAATTTTCTGTCTGCTGATTGAAAGGCAGTGCAATATCTATGTAGCATGACTACGTCGGCATAGATAATGCCCTCATAGGCTGTATGGGTATATGAAAACAATAACTGCAGGCTGCCACGGACACTAGCATGTCAAGCCTATTCTTTGTGTGTCTGTGTGAATTGCTCCCTATCTCAGGGTGCCAGTCTAGGGCTATAGATTTGGGTGTAGAGAGGACTTGGCTGCTGCATTATGAGGACAAAGAGATGTTACAGTCTGGTTTCTATGGCAACAGAAGGAGATGTAGTCAGAACCCAAATTCTTTCTAATATCCCAAATTTTGCAATGTGTGTGCACTATGCAGGCTCCAAAATGATGATGCAAAAATTGTCACCCCCTTCATGTCAGGGCAGAGCTGGGAGGGTGCGCGCTGTGTGAGGGGCTGCACACAGCCACTCCATTTCTACTTTTGGAGAGTGACATTTTTTGGCTGAGCAGCTTAGAGGAAGGGACACAACACACAGGCCCTGTTTTGTGCATGTGAAATGTGTGTGTTCTGTACAAGGCAGTGGTTGGCTGCTTTTCCGGACATGATGTGGTTGAATCTGTCATCGTAATGGAAATTCATTGCTGTAGCTATGGTAAATGGAGTTTTCTGCCTGTGCTGAATGCATTAGTCTAATGAGATGTTTGCAGCTGGAGATCTGAGCTGCTGGAGGAGACTTCCAGCTTGAGAGCAGACAGGGAGAAGATGGCTCTGTGTGTGCTTGCCCTGGCAATCAGCTGTCCTCGCAGTCACAACAGCCTGCTGTGAAGGCTCTGACAACTGCTCTGCAGGAAGGCGAAGGTAAGGGGAGAGCTGCAGCCTGGTGCCCCTCTGCCAGCCTCCAGCCCTGCATCTACCTATATGCTCTGCTGTGGACATATTTGAGGATAGACTGTCAGTCATAAGCAGTATATATATATGTCTGTCCTCACACAGATAATGGATCTGGCATAGATACTTGAGATTGAAATTGGGAAAGCAATACAGTATATGGTATTCTTAGGAGTTGCTAAACCTCTATACACACATTACATATAGATTTTTTATTTCCTATTTATAAGGTATAATATGGCTCTGCTTACTATATAGGGTATACTAGCACTGTAATAATAGGGATATAATGTATTATCTGCCATTATTGTGTTGTGGATGCTGTTCACCTTGTATATATTATGCCCAGTAATGTAAAGTAGAAATAGTCTATTTCCTAGTACTACAAGTGCCATCCATGTATTTGCTGCATAGTCTGTGAGTGGTAGTAGGAGCACTACACTGAATGCACTGTCATGGGAAGGCTACAGTTCTTCCAGGTGAATGAGCTTGGAGCTGACCTGCCAGGGATAATATAACAGTAGCACTTTGCACAGTCAGTTCTCCTGGCAAGTGTCAGATTCCTGTTAGAGCTGCATGATTAGTCCTGTAATAGAAAGAATAGCTCTCCGGCTGGACATGGCCTTTTAGGGGATTGTCTATCCTGCTGGTCATTTGATTGTTTCCTTGTGTGCTTCAGTTTGGGAGATACTGTAATCTCCACTAATACAGCTTTACTATCAGCACTGCTAATGTTTTCATAGAGCCATTCTGGGATATCTTGCAGATGGAAAGGCGGTTAACCCCTTCAGATGAAAAAATGGGAAGTGGTAGACACAGCATGTTACATAGCACTCCCTTAGATATTTAGCTGGTTTATCATGATAAAAGTAGCCCTATTGCTTAGAGGTTAGAATCTTCATTGTGTTTTTCTTAATGCAATTTTAGAAGGATAATTTTTTTCATGTAAACTTGTCCGCTCAAGAAATCTTTCACATGCCATTTCACACATAAAGGTATTTGTATAGAGGTAAAACCTGTATTAAGCTATGGTACAAAAGGTATACAGTGCAATGTGCCTGCTTTATGTATTTACACTATTTATTATACTTTACACTAATTATTAGCACTTTACAGATATCATTACTGTCCCCATTGGGGCTCACAATCCAAATTCCCTATCAGTATTTATTTATTTTACTCACTTATATAGCACCATTAATTCCACAGCGCTTTACAGACATTATCATCACTGTCCCCATTGGGGCTCACAATCTAGATTCCCTATCAGTATGTCTTTGGAGTGTGGCCAGAAACCTGAGCACCCAGAGGAAACCCATGGAAACACGGGAGAACATACAAACTCCTTGCAGATGTTGTCCTTGGTGGGATTTGAACCCAGGACCCCAGCGCTGCAAGGCTACAGTGCTATCTATGTCTTTGGAGTGTGGGAAGAAACCAGAGTATCTGGAGAAACCCACATAAATATGGTGAAAACATACAGACACCTTGCAGATATTGTCCTTGGTGGGATTTGAACTCATCAGTGTCTGACTAAGATGCTTAGGGACCACTAGTAGAATTGACTCTGGGGTTCCACCTTAAAATTCCGCGCTAATTTTAGGCTAGATTCACACTCGTGTTTTAGTATTTGTTAAGAGGCTCAGTGTTAAGTTCCATAATTAGCACCAGAAAAAAAAGTGCAGTGTGCTACAAATTTTTTTTTGTATTAAAAAGATGGACACCCTAACGGAAACCAAAAAGACCTGGTAATAGTCAGTGTAGTCTGTCCATCACCATATGTGTCCGATCCATTTCCTTCATCAGTTCAATTTTTCTGTTCCTAAAGCAATACAAAAAAATGGAACCCTTAACGCCAATGTGATCTTAGCAATACATTTTAATTTTTAGGCCTTCAGAATGCAGTATATTGTTTTTAGTTTCCCAGGGCCATATCTTTTTTTATTTATGAGTTGACACAAGGCTTGATTTTTATCAATGCCATCACTTGAGGGTGTATATAATTTAAAGGGGTTGTCTCATATCAAAGATTATTATTCCATAATCTCATGGACCAAAAAAGCCTCAAACTGTCACTGTTCTAGCATTTGTTGATTGGCTGCAGTGGTGACTTCACGTCTTCAGCACTGCTTAGTGGCTCGTGACATTTATATCAGATGCTGAGTTCAGTGATTGGCTGCAGCACTACAGAAATGACGTCACTGCTGCAGCTATTCAAAACAGGCCATGGAGTGAGTAAAAGCTCAGTAAGTTTTTTTGTGCAGTTTCTTTTTCCGTCTCTGAATCTATGGAGTAATAAACGGGACAACCCCATTAATGATTTACTTTTATTAACTTCTTTGGGAGTGGGAAGGTGGGAAATTTTTTTTTCTTTCTTTTATATATTTTTTCTTTTTGTGAAAAATATCATTAGATTGATTGATTTTTGCAAATAAAAATTCCAGTTAATTTTCTTATAGGTACATACATTTGGGCTTTTTTTTTGGGGGGTGGGGAGATGATTTTTGCATAAATTAGGAAGGACACCTTGTCCCCATTCCAGGATAGCAGTGGAGTAGGCATTGTTAAAGAAAATCTGTCAGCAGGATTTCACATCCCAAACTATTTAAATGCGCATATAGCTTTGAAAGACAAGTCCAGCAATATCTTTACTTGGCCAGTCCGTTCCTCCATTTCATGAAAAATCAGCATTTTAATTGCAATGCAAATTAGGCTGAAGGACTATGGTAGATCTGAATCTCCCCTGTCGCTCCAGCTCTACTCCTTGCTCAGCACCGCCTCCTCCTACTTGACTGATAGCTCCTTTGCTGAAGTCCCACTGCACAGAGGCTGTCAGTCAAACTGGAGGAAGAGGTGCTGGGTAGAGAATAGAGCTGGAGTGACAGAGGCTACAGATCTTTAGCCTTATCTGTGTATCAATTCAAATGCTGATAACAGAGGAATGGACTGGTCATGTAAAGATATTGCTGGACTGGTCTTTGGAGGAGCAACCTGCATATATAATAGTTTGAGTTGTGAAATCCTGCTGACAGATTTGTTTCAATCATTAACTAGAGCGCTGGGGTACAAGGGGGTAGGAAAGAGCAGCTGTGTAGGGGAACAGGAAAAAGCAGCTTTTGGTGAGGTGGATGATAGGAGAGGGAAGAGGGGCTAGAGGCATAATACAGATAGCTCTACTACTCACTTCATGCCCAGCGCTGTGTGACTCTGGAGCCTCCCCTCCCCATAGTGCTAGTGCTGGTCTGCCATAGCGGTGCAGGAGAGCAGGAATACAATCTCTCTAGTCATTTCTCATACATAGTTTTGAAATACTCATGTACAGAGTCCTGGCCTGAAACTCCACAACAGGCCCATGCAGGTGTGCAGGGCTTGCTCCTATAAGGCTCCAGGAGCAGTATAGTGAGTGCAGTGGGGATAGCTGCACTTGGCCTTTTAGGTGCTCTCCCTCCCTACATACTATCCAGAAACTGCAGCTCCCTAGCCGCCAACAAGCGGTGGTTCAGCTGCTAACACATACACCTTGGTTGGGGTCTTCTTTTTTTTATTCCAACTGACTTAGCTGGCCCTGACCCCGCCATCACGTTTTTCAGTGCAGGCTCAGTATGTGGGTATGATATGCTGCTTCATTGTGCAACACATCATGCACTGTTTAGAAGGCGGGCCTATGTAGAGAGATGACAGCCCCTGCCTTGCCAAACCAGGATGCCAGTTCCTTGATGTGGGAGGGACGTGGCACCTGTGGTAACGTCTACTAAAGGAAGCACTCTTTATGGAAGAGGCCCATCGAGAGTCCACAGATTCTTTGGTGCAGAAGTCTGAGCCTGCTTAGTATGTGTTCACCACCTCTCCAAGCTGCCTGTATAACAGTCACTGCAGGAGCCGCCATTCAGTGAGAAAGATAGGCATCTGCCAGCTTTATACCCTCTTCTAATGGACGGGCAGATTCAATTGGGCATTTAGAGTATGTGTAGTATGATGAAAAGGGACAGATAGTTGGAGTCAGGAACCCATTGGCGGGATGCATGGGTCCCTGGTGGGATGGTCCGAGACTGCAAACAAGTATATGACACACATACATCAGTATATAACACAACAGACACATCAGTATATAACACACATAGTATAAAACACACACATTAGTATGTAAAACACATTAGAATATCACACATACATCAGTATATAACACAACACACACACACATCAGAATACACACATATCAGTATATAACACACACATAGCATAAAACACATTAGTATATAAGACACACATCAGTACATAACATACACCAGTATATAAGACACACACTAGTATATAACACACATCAGCATATAACATACACCTCAGTATATAACACACACACATTAGTATGTAAAACAATAGAATTGAAGACACACACATAAGTACATAACATACATAACACATACATCCATACATAACAGACACATCAGTATATAACATCTATCAATCAGTATATAACCCACATACGCATACTACCCGCCCCACTCTACACCCACATACAGCCATTAGTTTGGATTCTGAGATGACTAAGCTGCCCCCAGATTGTTGCCCTTGCCCATGTCACTTGGCTGTATATCACAAATGCACATAATATAAACTGAATATGCAAACTCACATCTAGTAACCTAGCAACGTAAATAGCATAATGTCATCCTGGTAGTGATGTGCCTGAGACAAGCAAGGAAAGAGCAAGATGGATTTCCCTCATTCACTGTCAGCAATGAGCTTTCCTATTTTTACTACAATACATTTTAAATGACAGAACAGGAATGATTATTAGATTTGATAGTTGAATCTATGATCCACTATATGATGTGATTCATTAAAGGATTTTTATTTATTGGCGTTCGTACACATATAATTTATAATGATGCCGGGTATAGGAAGTGGTGCTATTCAAGGCTGTTCATATTTCCATATACACCCCCGTTCCTTTCCTTTTCCCTGTGTCCTCTCAAGTAGTTGAGTTGGTTTCTAATAAGCCATTTTGGTTTATATGTGTATTAGGATTTTGGATATTTCTACCATTACTTTAGGGGTTTTGGTGTTGTCTCATACACGTATGTAGGACAAACTATGTCGCAGCAGGGGGTTCTCTCTTTAACCACAACATTTAATATTTGGAAGGCTAAATTTTTCCAGTGCTTCCCTCCGGTGACAATATTACTCCTTCCCCCCCTTCCTTCTTGTCAAGAAGAGGAGCAGAGGAGCCTGACTGATATACAAAGGAAGACCTCATTTAGCCTCTCCTGTGCTCTCAAATCACCAGGCTCATTTGTAATGTCTAACATGTTAATATTTCTTTTTAATTGCTTTTTCGATGGGAACCAACTGCCTCGGATGTGTTGAGTCTGTGGAGCTTTAAATGCTGTCATTTTCTATGCATATTTTCTTCTACAAACACACAAAAAGCATTTATTATATCATTCAAGTGTTGGCTTCTAATCTTATTTACTGGCTAAATAGAAGAATGTGATTTTAATGGGTATTCCCATTTTATAATTTTATGGCATATTGCTAGGATATGACGATATGCTGGGTCCAACCTCTGAGACCCCTACCGATCCAGAGAATGAAAAGTATCAGGTCCCTTCGGCTTTTCTCCTAAACAGAGGTTCTCCGACCTACCTGATGTGAGTGTAACAGCAACACTAAAATGAATGGGTTGTGTTGTAGTTCTCTGAACATGGGGGTTCCTTCAATCAAAAAGGATTGGTGAGGATCCCGCTAAATGGACCTTTATCAACTAGGAAGTGATGCCAAATATTTTGTTTGCAGTTGTGGAATGAAACATTCCCTCACTATTATATAGTTGCACATACAGGCCGATTTGCAATTCATTATTTAGCAATTACACTTAGGCCATGTTCACACAATTTGAAAAATTTCTGCTGCAAATTTGGTCACGTACCCTTTAGGTACGTGTAAGAAATAGACATTCCTCACATGTAATAAAACTGTCAAACAGTTGCAAATCATGTACATGGGAGCGATTCAACCATATCACCGAGCAGCTATAAATACTCGGAGCTCGGCCTGAGCATACTCACCGAAAGGGTTAATAGAACATACTCGCTCAACACTACATATTAACATCGTTCTGTGCGCATAGAAGTCCAAACGTTCTGTCTAAAAAGTGCATTAAACGACTGAGGATCGATCATAGGCCATTACATTGACTTCCATGTAACTGATCATCTATTATTCAATGTAAATAGGCCTTAAGATGAGCTAACAAACAAAAAAAAAGCTTTTCTTTACTTTTAGAAGGGTGTTTTTGCATTATGTTCAATGACAATCCGATAATCCGGAATATATTATACCCTGGCAACTATTGTAATTCTCTTGGCATAACAAAATAACTAACTACAGAAATCATTCAGTCTCAAAGTACAATATTCCATGATAATCACCATGGCTAGATTCACGCATATTGCTATAGTTTAACAGACGATAATTCTAAATCATATAGATATTTACTATATTTTAATGATCATAACTGTCAGATTCTGTTATTATCCAGCCTGTATTAATAATTCTTTTTTTCATGTTAGTACTGTGATAGTAGCCTGACTTAATAATTTTTTAATGTTAGTACTGTGATAATAGCATGTACATAGTGATTGCAGGTAGAGAATAATAAAGCTTTATATTCCAAGGCAGGCATCACTTTTCCTGGTAATATCCCAGTGCAGACAAATGCAGACCGACATTTAGGTAATTAATTTTCTGGACGTTCCTCTGATTGGAGTCTTTTATCTCAAAGTAAACAACCTAAGATGAATTCCTTCAGCTTCATATTGTAAATATTGTTTAGGAATAGCTAGAAGACATGCATAATGCTAGCGGCTCAGCCAAGTAAAGGACTGAAGGATTTCCCCCTCCTTTCCTGCTGTTTGAATTACAGATGAAGCTTTGAACATTTGTGATTTTGCTCTCTTTGTGTATGCTTTCGTACATAATATATATATATATAGTGCACATTCGCAGCGCTTTGTATTCTGAATGAATGGAAATGTATCAAGTATGTGTTAGCTGTGCTTCCAACACTGCAGTGCAGCATAATGATCTATACTTCATAGGGAAAGCATTGTGGAGATGTGCAATACAGAGACCGTGTCAGTACAGGACTGTCCAGACCATAACTATAAAGAGATACGTGTTCATATGTCTGATTATCATTTCATCTATCAATGTACATCTATTCCAAACCAAGGACTTGCTCACACAGGCCTACGATCCATAGTGTGCCTTATTACAGATAGCATGGTTCTAATAGATAAAAAATAATCTAGGGCTTAGATTGGAAAATGTATCAAACATACAGGTGATCTTAAGCCCCCGTCTCACATAGCGAGATCGCTGCTGAGTCAAGGTTTTGGTGACGCAACAGCGACCTCACCAGCGATGTCGCTATGTGTGACACTTTGCAGCGATCAGGCCCCTGCTGTGAGGTCGCTGATCGCTGCAGAATGTCCTGGACCATTTTTTGGTCTTTGCCCTCCCGCTGGTCAGCACACATCGCTGTGTGTGACCAGCGGGACCAGCGATCAGGCTGGTAACCATGATAAACAGCGGGTTACTAGGGGCACACGCGCACTTAGTAACCCGCTGTTTATCATGGTTACCACTCAGCTACGGTGAGCGGTAACCTCCTGCTCATCGTAGCAGGCTCGTAACCATGATAAACAGCGGGTTACTAGGGGCACACGCGCACTTAGTAACCCGCTGTTTATCATGGTTACCACTCTGCTCCTGCTTCAGCAGGCTGGTAACCAGGAGCAGGACATCGTGGAAAGATTCTTTCCACGATGTCGCTGATCCCCTGATCGCTGGTGAGCCTGCCTGTTTGACAGCTCACCAGCGATCACATAGCGATGCAGCAACGATCCCTGACAGGTCGTATCGTTGTCGGGATCGCTGTAGCGTCGCTAAGTGTGACGGGGCCTTTAGTCATTTAATGGTTATTTCAAGGATGGCCATATCATTGGAGCAACCTGTGCAGCCGCAAAGGTGCCCAAAAGGTGAGGGGGGCCTGTTTTGACATCCAAAGCAGGTGGACTTGTGCATTATGATGAGCTGTTTGACTGCAAAGGCAGGCCCGACATCAGCATCCGGCGCACCCGGGCAAGTGCTGGGGCCCTGAGCAGGCAGGGGGGCGCACTCACCGTCGAACGCCCCGGCGTGCTATGGGATCCGTGAGCAATGCGGTGCTGGTGCTGGTGCCAGCGCCCGCGCCCCCACCCGCTTGCTCAGGGCCCCAGCACAATACTTACCTCTCCCCGTGCCTCCGCAGCAGTTCCGATCTCTTCCTCGGCTGCTGCACTCTGACGTCTCAGGTCAGAGGGCTCGGTGACGTCTTTACACCGCGCTCTCTCCTGAGCCATCACAGCGCAGAGCGGGAAGACGCCGGCAACGCTGAGGAGTCTGGAGCAGCGGCAGCAGGTGAGAAGTGAGATATTTGATTTTTTTTTATATGTATGGAGGCATGGGGCATTATATGGGGGGGGGGTAACAAGTGACATCCTGCATGGAGCATTATATGGGGGAAAAAGTGAAATCCTGCATTGGGCATTATATGAGGGGAGAGTGACATCCTGCATGGGGCATTATATGAGGGGGGAGTGACATCCTGCATGGGGCATTGTATGGGGGGGAGTGACATCCTGCATGGGGCATTATATGGGGGGGAGTGACATCCTGCATGGGGCATTATATGGGGGGGAATGACATTCTGCATGGGGCATTATATTGGGGGGAGTGACATCCGGCATGGGGCACTATATGGAGGGGGAGAGGTGACATCCTGCATGGGGCATTATATGGGGGGGAGAGGTGACATCCTGCATGGGGCATTATATTGGGGGGGAGGGGCATCCTGCATGGGGCATTATATGGGGGGGTGACATCCTGCATGGGGCATTATATGGGGGTAGAGGTGACATCCTGCATGGGGCATTATATGGAGGGAGTGACATCCTGCATGGAGCATTATATGGGGGGGAAATGACATCCTGCATGGGGCTTTATGTGGGGGTACAACCTGCATGGGGCATTATGTGGGGGCCAGTATTCTGTATGGAGCAATATATGGGGCCCATAATACTGTATGGAGGACTATGTTGTGCCCATAATACTGTACAGAGGAGTATGTGGGGTCATTATTCTGTATGGAGCAATATATAGGGCCCATAATACTGTATGGAGGACTATATTGTCCGGTCTGCACTGTGCGCTGCGAGGATTCATCAGTTTCTGAGCTATTGTGGAATTTACAATAGATATCACTCATGTAATATAAGGAGTGAAATCTTTGTCCTAGTACTATATATATATTTCTCTTGGATCTGTGTATCATGAATGTGTTAAAGGGGCCCACTGAGACTCTTTCGCCCGGGGCCCACAAAAACCTGGAGCCGGCCTTGTGCAAAGGGCCCATTTTATTGTTCTTGCACAGGAGCCCTCTTCTGACCTATTACTTAAATCACATTTTTGGGTTTTATGTATTTTCTAAACATTTTTATTCATTTTTTATACCACAATCTGTATTAATAAATAAGTGAGAAATCTTGCAATTTTCACACTAATAACTGGGACAATTTTTGACTCATTCTTTCTGTTATTTCAGAAAGCGTTTTCAGCAGTCTCATTATCTTCACAAGCAGGATCACGTCAAACACAGCTGATAACACAGGATCCACCATTCACAATAGGTGATGTCACAGCTTCCCCTGGTCACAATGACCTTTGCACACGCTCATTAGATGCTTCAGTACAAACATTGGGTCTGAGTCAGTCTATTGCTGATAATGGATTTCCTGAAAGAACTGGAAGTATGAGTATAGAATAGTACTTGTGGCCAATGTAAAAATTGCAAGATTTCCATTTTTATTAATACATATTGTGATATGAACATTAAAAATCAGTATAAAAAAAATAAAAGATGACCTTTTCATTTTAATGCATCACAAATAAAGCAACTTTAATCTGTTTTGATTAAGAAAATGGACTATTTTTTGTCTACAGCTACTATGTATATGTATGTATCTCTAAGGTAACAGACAAGAAAGAAACCCTTTGTAGTCCAATACTGTAGTCACAGTGACTGGCGGACACAGATAGAAGAGGGTTCCTGTGCAAGCACAGTATATGGGCCCTTTATAGTCCAAAAGCTCATCATAATGCAAAGTTCCCCCTACTTTGGAGGTGGAAAAGGGCCCCCTTACCTCCGGGGCTGTGGCTGCACAGGTTGCACCAATGATATGTCCTCCCCTGGTAATACTCCTTTTGTACGACTACCTTACTTTATACTAATCTACCAAATGTATGTTAGAAATAAGTAGCAAAATAAATGGAGATTCTAGATGCCATGTGACACAAGGAAGCCCATAGCACCTTTATGATGTCAGTTTTTCACAGCAGCAGCCTCAATGCAGCAGCAATTACTTCTTTTTCATGAGCACATAGATAGTGTACTGTGTGTAGTCATTTTAGTGACTGATCAATTAATTTCCGTCTTTTTGGTGGGACCAGAATGTCAAGGAGACAAAATGTTATCTGTAATGGCAGTGCTTCCATTTGTGCTATCTGTCATTGCTGATTAAATCTATGTGTCCCCACTGCGTGGAGTAGATGCTTCTAAAATGTAAATATAATATTTGTGGTTGTAAAGTTACAGATATATGTTTGCTGGTATAAATGCTTAAAATCAGAATGCTGTGTGTGCAGCTCGTCTGTAGGAAGCTGTGCAGACAGGATATATAGTCTGTGCTGCTGCTGTCTGCCTTGGTATCATCGATCCATGTAGACACTGTCATTTCTGCTCATCTTCTGAACTCTGCATGAGACCAAACAGTCCTCTCCACCATAATTATATACAGAATGTCTGTGTATTCCCTGTTAACTTTACTTTTTGTTCCATTAAAATTTGGTATGTGGTATGTTGAGTTAATATATTATTTTTCAATGACTTAAAGGGGTATTCCCATCTCCAAGATCTTATCCCAATATGTAGTAGGTGCAATAATAATAATAATAATATTAGCAAATACCTCCAATTAGAAATGTAGTATAGTTCTTCTGATTCGCTATGTCACTTACATGATGTAGGGCAGGGGCCCTCAAACTACGGCCCGCGGGCCGCATGAGGACTTTTATCCGGCCCGCTGGGCTATGGGCGGAGGAGAGGGGAGCGGTGTCAGCGCTTTCTCAGAGCCCCGGCAGCCCGATACTTACCTCTCCCCGTGCCTTCGCAGATCCGCTGTCTTCCTGCTCTGCGCTCCCTGTGACATCTCAGGTCAGAGGGTGCAGTGACGTCTTTCCACCGCGCCCTCCCCTGAGCCGTCACAGGCAGAGCAGAGTGGGACAACGCTGGAGACGCTGGAGTCCGGACCTGAGCAGCAGCAGCAGGCAAGGAGGGAGGTGAGTATTGGATTTTTTTTTTTTTGAATGTATGGAGGCATGGGACATAATATTAGGGGTGACATCCTGCATGTGGCATTATATGGGGGGGGGGGGTTGACATCCTGAATGGGGCATTATATGGGGAGGGGTGACATCCTGAATGGGGCATTATATGGGGGGATTACATGCTGCATGGGGCATTATATAGGGGGGTGACATCCTGCATGTGGCATTGTATGGGGGGGGGTGACATCCTGAATGGGGCATTATATGGGGGGGGTGACATCCTGAATGGGGCATTATATGGGGGGGGGTTGACATCCTGAATGGGGCATTATATGGGGGGGGGGTTGACATCCTGAATGGGGCATTATATGGGGGGGTGACATCCTGAATGGGGCATTATATGGGGGGGGTTGACATCCTGAATGGGGCATTATATGGGGGGGTTACATGCTGCATGGGGCATTATATAGGGGGGTGACATCCAGCATGGGGCATTATATGGGGGGGTGACATCCAGCATGGGGCATTATATGGGGGGGGTGACATCCTGAATGGGGCATTATATGGGGGGGTGACATGCTGCATGGGGCATTATATGGGGGGTGACATCCTGAATGGGGCATTATAAAGACAGGGGAGTGATATCCTGCATGGGTCATTATATGGGGGGGGGTGACATCCTGAATGGGGCATTATATGGGGGGGGTGACATGCTGCATTATATGGGGGGTGACATCCAGCATGGGGCATTATATGGGGGGGTGACATCCTGAATGGGGCATTATAAAGACAGGGGAGTGATATCCTGCATGTGTCATTATATGGGGGGGGGGGTGACATCCTGAATGGGGCATTATATGGGGGGAGGGGGGTGACATCCTGAATGGGGCATTATAAAGACAGGGGAGTGATATCCTGCATGTGTCATTATATGGGGGGGGTGACATCCTGAATGGGGCATTATATGGGGGGGCGAGATCCTGAATGGGGCATTATAAAGACAGGGGAGTGATATCTTGCACGGGGCATTATATGGTGGGAGAGAGGGAAATCCTGCATGGGGCATAATAAGGGGGGGAACAGCCTGCATAGGGCATTATAAGGGGGAAACAGCCTGCCTATTGGGGACATTTACCTGCCTATTGGGGACATTTACCTGCCTATTGGGGACCTATGCTGCCTATTTGAGACATTTACCTGCCTATTGGGGACCTATGCTGCCTATTGGGTACATTTACCTGCCTATTGGGGACCTATGCTGCCTATTGGGAACATTTACCTGCCTATTGGGGACCTATGCTGCCTATTGGGTACATTTACCTGCCTATTGGGGACCTATGCTGCCTATTGGGTACATTTACCAGCCTATTGGGGACATTTACCTGCCTATTGGGGATATTTACCTGCCTATTGGGGACATTTACCTGCCTATTGAGGACCTATGCTGCCTATTGGGGACATTTACCTGCCTATTGAGGACCTATGCTGCCTATTGGGTACCGTTACCTACCTATTGAAATACCGGTTGATTTAACTTTACTTGTTCTTCATTTTAAATATTTTATTTGTTCCTGTATTGTTTTTTTTTAACTACAAAATAAGATATGTGCAGTGTGCATGTAACGGGTCTGGGAGGTGGAACCTCTGGGCTACGATACAAAGGGGCAGTCCTTGTAAGGAAGCGGGTGGCTCCCAGGGTAGGCGGGCAGGTAGTCACGGCAAGTGACGGGGACAGTCTCTGGGAAGAAGGGCAGGAGGTCACGGCAAGTGACGGGGACAGTCTCTGGGTAGAAGGGCAAGAGGTCACGGCAAGTGACGGGAACTGTCTCTTGACAGGCGGGTGGTCACGGCAAGTGACGGCGAAGCCTCCAGATAGGCTAGCAGGCGGGTAGCAGGTGGACGCTCCCAGGTGAGCGGGCAAGAGTCTCTGGACAGGCAGGTGGTCACAGCAGGTGACGGCAGAGCCTCCAGGTAGGCTAGCAGGCAGGTAGCAGGCGGACGCTCCCAGGTGAGCGGGTAAGAGTCTCTGGACAGGCAGGTGGTCACAGCGCGTGACGGCAGAGCCTCCAGGTAGGCTAACAGGCAGGTAGCAGGCGGACACTCCCAGGTGAGCGGGTAAGAGTCTCTGGACAGGCAGGTGGTCACAGCACGTGACGGCAGAGCCTCCAGGTAGGCTAGCAGGCTGGTAGCAGGCGGACGCTCCCAGGTGAGCGGGTAAGAGTCTCTGGGCAGGCAGGTGGTCACAGCACGTGACGGCAGAGCCTCCAGGTAGGCTAGCAGACAGGTAGCAGATGAGCGCTCCCAGGTGAGCGGGCAATCAGATCCATAGACAGACTGGCAGGGCTGGTAGGCAGACTGTCGGACCGCAGGAATGCAAGTAGATAGACTAGAATCAGGCAGGTATCAAGCAGGAATCTGGCAGGTAATTGGTAACTGGTAACGGGACCTGAGGGCTGAAGCAGAGTGATAGACAATGCAACAACATTGCTCGGGCACCTCCATTTTAGAGGAGGTGCCTTATATGTGCCTTATATATGGTGAGGTCCTCCGGCCTTTAAGAGAGGGGGAGCGCGCACGCCCTAAGCACAGTGGCCGGGAAGCAGCGCGCGCTGCCAGCAGAGCGGGAGAAGGACGCCGGGCACGGAGCGGAGAGGTGAGGGGAACAGCGTCCCTGCCTAGCAGGGACGCCGACGCTACAGTACCCCCCCCTTTAGGCCCCCCCTTTTTTAGGCCAGACAGAAATTTATCAAGGATGAGAGGGGCATGGATGTTCTCCTGGGGCTCCCAAGTTCTCTCCTCAGGACCAAACCCCTTCCAATCCACTAGAAAAAAGGTCTTTCCTCTTACCCTTTTGGTGGCCAGAATGTTCTCTACCTCAAACTCGTTTTCAGCGGAAACCGGAGCAGGAGGTGTACCTGTAGACTTGGAAAAAGAGTTAAGTACCACGGGTTTGAGGAGAGATACATGGAAGGAGTTAGGGATCCGCAAGTTGGCCGGGAGTTTCAATTTATAGGCCACTGGGTTGATTTGTTTGATAACTTCCAGTGGGCCGATGAACCGAGGCCCTAACTTGTAGGAAGGAATCTTGAGCCGGACATACTTGGACGAGAGCCAGACTTTATCTCCAGGACGGAATTGTGGAGGATTCAGGCGTTTTTTGTCAGCGTGTTTTTTCATCCGCTCGGACGACTGAAGGAGTGCGGATCGGGTACTCTCCCAAATGGAGGAAAATTCGCTAACGAGAGATTCCGCAGCCGGATTGTCCACCGAGGTGGAGACGGGAAATGGGATCCAAGGATGCTGACCGAAGACTACAAAAAACGGGGATTTGGAGGAAGATTCGCTCTCGTGATTATTGTAAGAGAACTCGGCCCATGGTAGGAGATCCACCCAGTCCGAATGGTGGGCATTAACGAAGTGCCGGAGGTAACTGGTCAGGATCTGATTGATCCTCTCCACTTGACCATTGGACTGTGGGTGGTAAGCGGAGGAGAAGTCCAGGGTGACGTCCAGCAGCTTACATGTGGCTCTCCAGAATCGTGAGGTGAACTGAACCCCACGATCCAACACGATGTGGAGGGGCAGGCCATGGAGACGGAAGATGTGGCGGATAAAGTCTTTAGCCAGCTCGGGTGTAGACGGGAGGCCCGGCAGGGGAGTGAAGTGAGCCATCTTGGAAAAGCGGTCAGCGACCACCCAAATGGCCGTACAACCGGCAGAGACAGGGAGATCCGTTATAAAGTCCATAGCTATATGCTGCCACGGGGCAGCAGGTACTGGAAGAGGAAGGAGGCGACCGGCTGGCAGATGTCTCGGAACCTTGTTGCGGGCGCAGGACACACAGGCTGAAACAAAGTCTATTACGTCCTTGTGCAGGGTAGGCCGGGTAATAAGCTGGAGGGTCTTTTTCTGACCGGCGTGGCCAGCTAGCTTAGACGAGTGACCCCAGTGTAGGATCTTCTTCCGATCAGGTACTGTTACGAACGTCTTACCGGGAGGGAGACGATTTAGATTCACGGGGGCCACCTGCATTACTCTGGCGGGATCAATGATGTGCTTAGGCTCCTCCTCTAGATGAGACACCAGGAAGGATCGGGACAAGGCGTCAGCTTTGATGTTTTTGTCTGCCGGGCGAAAATGAAGAGCGAAATCAAAGCGGGCAAAAAACAAGGACCACCGGGCTTGGCGCGTGTTAAGTCTCTGGGCGCTCTGGAGGTAAGCCAAGTTCTTGTGGTCCGTGTAAATAATTACCGGGTGAAGAGCCCCCTCGAGCAGGTAACGCCACTCCTCCAGTGCCAGCTTAATGGCCAATAACTCTCGGTCTCCTATAGAATAATTGCGCTCAGAAGGGGAGAAGAGTTTGGAGAAGAAGCCGCAAGTTACCATTCTTCCGGAAGATGACTTTTGGGTAAGTACCGCTCCGGCTCCAGAGGAGGAGGCGTCCACTTCCAGGAAGAATTGTTTGTTGCCGTCCGGACGATGCAGCACCGGGGCGGAAGAGAAAGCCTGTTTTAAGGAAAGAAAGGCTTCCTCTGCTTCGGGCGGCCATTCTCTGGGATTAGTGCCCTTACGGGTGAGCGCAGAGATTGGGGCAGTCCGGGAAGAGAAGTGCGGTATGAAGAGACGGTAGTAGTTGGCGAAGCCCAGGAACCGCTGAATAGCCTTCAACCCCTCTGGTCGGGGCCACTTCTGGATGGCAGACAGTTTCTCAGGATCCATTCGTAGGCCGGTCTGAGAGATTATGTAGCCCAAGAACGGAAGCGAGGTCTGCTCAAAGAGGCACTTCTCATATTTAGCGTAGAGGTGGTTCTGCCTGAGCCTGAGCAGGACCTGACGAACATCCCTCCGGTGAGTGAGAAGATCCGGAGAGAAGACCAAGATGTCGTCCAGGTACACCACTACGCAGGAGTAGAGAAGGTCCCGGAAGATGTCATTGACCAACTCTTGAAAGACGACGGGAGCATTACAGAGACTGAAGGGCATTACCAGATATTCATAGTGGCCGTCCCGGGTGTTGAATGCCGTCTTCCATTCATCCCCCTGATGGATACGGACCAGGTTATACGCCCCACGGAGGTCCAGCTTGGTGAAGGTTCTAGCCCCACTCAGACGGTCAAATAATTCTGGAATGAGCGGAAGGGGGTATTTATTCTTCACCGTGATCTGGTTAAGGCCTCTATAGTCTATACAGGGACGGAGTGAGCCGTCCTTCTTTTTGACGAAGAAGAAGCCTGCTCTCGCCGGGGAGGTCGATTTCCGGATAAATCCCCGGGCCAGATTCTCCTCAATATATTAAGACATGGACCGGGTCTCAGCAGCGGACAAGGGTAAATACGCCCACGGGGAGGAGTAGCGCCGGGCATCAGGTCGATTGGGCAGTCGTATGGTCTATGAGGGGGTAATGTCTCTGCCTCCTTTTTATTAAAGACGTCCGCAAAAGACCAATAAGGAACCGGAAGACCAGGTAGATTGGCTGGGGTAGGAGAAGGACGGACAGGATGGACGGGAACTAAACAAGTCTTATGGCAGTCCTGTCCCCAGCGAAGGACTTCTCCGGTCTGCCAATCAAGCACGGGTGCATGTTTCTGAAGCCAAGGTAGGACTAGCAAGAGGGCGTGAGAGAGTCCAGGCAGAACATGAAAGAAGATACTCTCAGAGTGCAGCATTCCCACCTGCAGGGTTATGGATTCGGTGATGAGTTGGATGGGATGTGGTAAGAGGCCCCCATCTACGGCAGCGACAGACAAGGGTACAGCTAGAGGTTTGGTGGGAATGCGGTATTTCTCTACCAGGGACTGAGAAATGAGATTTCCGGCAGCTCCAGAGTCAAGTTGGGCTAGTTCAAAATAACGGTTCTCCCCGCAGATGATAGAGACCGACAGCAACAGAGATGGAGAGGGTTTACTCTTGTCTAGGACGACCTCTCTGAGCGATCCTAGACACAGGCGTTTCCCGACCTCTCCGGGCAGGAACGGATCCGGTGCTCCTTACTGCCACAGTAGAAGCAGCTCCCCTCGGCTCGGCGTAACTCTTGACGGGTCTTGACCATCTTGGTCTGGTCGACCTGCATAGGCTCGGGTGAGTGCGCCTGGGGAGTAGCGGGAGAAGTGACAGGTTTCTGAAAGGTAGGGGCTAGACGTGGAAACCTCCTCTCACGGGTGACCTCTTTGGTGCGTTCCTGGAACCAGATGTCAATCCGGGTGGCAAGAGTTATTAAGTCGTCGAGAGTGATAGGTATGTCCCAACCGGCGAGTTCATCTTTAATACGGCCGGACAGACCCTCCCAAAAGACAGACACCAGGGCGTCGTTATCCCAGGCCAGCTCCGAAGCAAAGGTACGGAACCGTATGGCATATTGGCCCACGGTGAGATTTCCTTGATGGAGGCGTAGCAGAGATGATGCGGATGAGGTCTTCCGTCCGGGTTCGTCAAAGACTTTCCGGAAAGCCGTGAGAAAGGCTGGCAGGTTGGACACCAGGGGTCTCCTCTCTCCCATAGAGGATTTAGCCAAGCCATTACCTCCCCCGTGAGATGGGACATGATGAAGGCTACTTTGGCCCAGTCGGAGATAAACTGGTGGGACAGGAGTTCAAAATGCAGGGTGCACTGGTTTATGAAGCCCCGAGCTTGAGCGGGGTCGCCTCCGAAGCGAGGAGGTGCAGAAAGCCGGGGTCCGGGGCAGGATGCCATAGTATTGGTAGGCAGCGGCGCTGCCGGGCTGCGGTGGTTGCTGGTGGAGCAGTCAGGGTGTCCAGGCGAGAGTTGACATTCCGCAGGATGGACTCCTGTTGGGACCTCTGATGGGACAGTTCATGACATAGGTCCGAGAGAGAGGGAGCTTGGGTGCCACCGGGTTCCATGGCCCGAGCAAACTGTAACGGGTCTGGGAGGTGGAACCTCTGGGCTACGATACAAAGGGGCAGTCCTTGTAAGGAAGCGGGTGGCTCCCAGGGTAGGCGGGCAGGTAGTCACGGCAAGTGACGGAGACAGTCTCTGGGAAGAAGGGCAGGAGGTCACGGCAAGTGACGGGGACAGTCTCTGGGTAGAAGGGCAGGAGGTCACGGCAAGTGACGGGAACAGTCTCTTGACAGGCGGGTGGTCACGGCAAGTGACAGCGAAGCCTCCAGATAGGCTAGCAGGCGGGTAGCAGGTGGACTCTCCCAGGTGAGCGGGCAAGAGTTTCTGGACAGACAGGTGGTCACAGCAGGTGACGGCAGAGCCTCCAGGTAGGCTAGCAGGCAGGAAGCAGTCGGACGCTCCCAGGTGAGCGGGTAAGAGTCTCTGGACAGGCAGGTGGTCACAGCGCGTGACGGCAGAGCCTCCAGGTAGGCTAACAGGCAGGTAGCAGGCGGACGCTCCCAGGTGAGCGGGTAAGAGTCTCTGGACAGGCAGGTGGTCACAGCACGTGACGGCAGAGCCTCCAGGTAGGCTAGCAGGCTGGTAGCAGGCGGACGCTCCCAGGTGAGCGGGTAAGAGTCTCTGGGCAGGCAGGTGGTCACAGCACGTGATGGCAGAGCCTCCAGGTAGGCTAGCAGGCAGGTAGCAGATGAGCGCTCCCAGGTGAGCGGGCAATCAGATCCATAGACAGACTGGCAGGGCTGGTAGGCAGACTGTCGGACCGCAGGAATGCAAGTAGATAGACTAGAATCAGGCAGGTATCAAGCAGGAATCTGACAGGTAACTGGTAATGGGACCTGAGGGCTGAAGCAGAGTGATAGACAATGCAACAACATTGCTCGGGCACCTCCATTTTGGAGGAGGTGCCTTATATATGGTGAGGTCCTCCGGCCGTTGGCCGGGGACTCCTTAGGACGGCGCGCGCTCCCCTTTAAGAGAGGGGGAGCGCGCGCGCGCACGCCCTAAGCACAGTGGCCGGGAAGCAGCACGAGCTGCCAGCAGAGCGGGAGGAGGATGCCGGGCACGGAGCGAAGAGGTGAGGGGAACAGCGTCCCTGCCTAGCAGGAGGCAGGGACGCCGATGCTACAGTGCATAGGAATTTGTTCATAGTTTTTTTAAAAACTATTCCGGCCCTCCAATGGTCTGAGGGACAGTGAACTGGCCCCCTGTTTAAAAAGTTTGAGGACCCCTGATGTAGGGCATTTCAGTAGCTTAGGTATCCATGGTTACAACCACTAAAAGCTGTCTAACTAAGTAACTGTCACTATGTGAGTGGTCATAACCATGGATACCTAAGCTACTGCAATGCCTGCACATGAGGAAAGAGACATAGTGAATCAGAAGAACTTTACTACATTTCTAATTGAAGATATTTGCTAATAATATTAATATTACACCTACTACATATTGGGATAGGATCTTAGAGATGGGAATACCCCTTTAAAGGAGTTTGTTAGCACAATATACTAGGGAAGTGGATCCTCTATACCACATTGGTTTGGCGCTGGCTAGAGTAGAGAGGGAATCTCTCTGTTCTTGAGTCTTCACCATTAACCCACGCAAGCCAGTTGCAGTCTCCAGAGAAGTATGCAGATGGGGCAGAAGTATATTTAAGTATATTTAATTGTAAGGAGTGTATATAAAGTCATCCAGGGTCATCATATGACAAGGCAGAGGAAGAAACAGAAACAGTCAGTAGATGGCTAGAGGTCATTCTCTGCATGCCATATACTCTATGTCTTCATTAAACATACTATTTACATGGAATTTAACATTTTAATTGACATTCTCTAGTCAGTCAATGTAAATCTAGCAGGTTTTAAGTATATTTTATATATATATGTCATTTTAAGTAGTGGAAATTATGAAAATCACATAATCAATAGACTGGTTAGTAATATGCAAATGATGAAAATATGTAAGCAAACTTTTCAAAACATCCCGGTTGATTCAGTATCGAGTATGAGCACTAGTATCGAGTATGAGCACTACGTGCAGAAATACAAACACTTGCGTCTTGCCTTGCTGTCATGGTTGTCTGAGGAATGTTCTGCCACACTGAATGCACTTGTACACACGAATCATCATGATCCGCTGCTGGCATCTTCCGTTGTAATTGCCAACCAATGACCTCCCAGGGCTGTGGAGTCGGTAAGCCAAGCCTCTGACTCCGACTCTTCAATTTCCCTGACTTCCGACTCCAACTCTGACTCCTACTCCACGACTCCGACTCCACAGCACTGCCTCACTGCTGAGCATGTAAATAATGTGCAGCACATATTTTTCTCAACTAAAAGCCTAGGTGTAGTGCAGAACAGACATTTATAGGACAATTCATAATTTTCCCAAATTCTAAATACATTTACAACACATACTGCATTGTACTACTGTACCCAATTTATTATATATTGTTGGAGTCGGTCCATTTTATACCGACTCCGACTCCACCAAAATGGACACTGACTCCACAGCCCTGCTTGCCAAGGTGTGTAAGTGTGTGTATTTCAGCATGTAGTGCTCATACTTGATATTGAATAAATCAAGATGTGGAAATTCTGTTTCCATTTTTTCATCATGTACTTTTCATTAATATATCTATTTATACTGTGATTCCTAGAATTCCATCACTTTTCCTTGTTGATTAGTGTGTATATGTATATTTACAGTACTGTGCAAAAGTTTTTGGCAGGTGTGGGCAAAATTCTCTAAAGTAAGAATGTTTTAAAAAATATAAGCGTTATTAGTTTATTTTTAGCAATTAACAAAATGCAAAGTGAATGAACAAAGGAGAAATCTAATCAATATTTGAAGTGATGACCTTTTGCCTTCAAAACAGAATCAATTCTTATATTTACACTTGCCAACAGCTTTTGAAGGAACTTGGTAGGGAGGTTGTTCATAACATTTTGGAGAACTAACCACAGATTGTCTGATAGATCTCTACATGTAATCCCAGACAGACTCAATGATAATGAGATCAGAGGTCTGTGGGGGCAATATCATCACTTCTAGGAATCCTTGCTTTTCTTTCCACTGAAGATAGTTCTTTATGACATTGGTTGTTTGTTTCATGTTATCCTGCTGCAGAATAAATTTGGAGCCAATCAGATGCAGTATTGCATGATGGATAAATATCTTCCTATATTTCTGAGCATTGAGGACACATTAATCCACAATTCGTGCATGAAGACCACTTCTGGTCAGACTTTTACGAACAGTACTAAATGTTGTTATGCACCTCTCTCATTCTCTTCTTCCGTCCCTTATGGCCGCTGCTCTCTGTTGTGCTCCATATCAGGTTTTGCAAGAATTTCCATGTGGCTCTTTGATGTTATCTCCCTATGCCTATTTAAGACCCACTAACACACACCTTTGTTTTAGGATTAAAACTTATGTACTCAGTTTGCTTGGTGTGCTCTATCATCAGCCAGCGACCATTGTGCATCTACCTCTGTGACCCTGTATACGCTCTGCCTTTCTGGTTAACTCTCTGCTAACCAGATCCTGGATTTCCCCATGGTTGCAAAAGCTATTATACTATTGTTGGACTCTGTTCATATTGAATATTCGTTCCTGCACTACACCTGTGGTTCCTCTGCCTCCCCTTGGTTCTGCTTCGGACTTGCCGTGTTTCTCTTCAACTGCTATCCTGTACCTGTGGTCTCCCCAGTGTGCCAAGTCCTCATGTACCTTCCTGCCTGCTGAACCAACGCCTGGGGTCCGTGTGCCCACCTGGACCTGACCCATCGTAAATCCCCCCACTAGGTGAGCCTAACACGTGTACCTGGTTCCCACTGGTGCTGCCAGTTCTGAACTTAGCAATCTGTTGCACCTAGTTTCCTTGGCCGACCACTGCGTCTATAGTCATCAATGTTGACCATTTCTTGTTGTCCTCAATGCTGAGAAAGACAGGCAGATAATTATTCATCATATAATACCATCAGGAAGGTGTCTTACTGGCTCCAAATTTATTCTGCAGCAGGACAACGACACCAAACATACAGACAATGTCATTAAGAACTATCTTCAGTGTAAAGAAGAACAAGAAGCCCTGGAAGTGATGAAGGTCAACAGAAAGTCCTGATCTCATTTTAATCGAGTCTGTCTGGATTACATGAAGAGACGGAAGGGTTTGTGTTGCCTACACCCACAAAAGATCTGTGGTTATTTCTACAAGATGTTTGGAACAACCTCCCTTACGAGTTTCTTCAAACGCTGTGTGCTAGTGTACATATAAGAATTTATGCTGTTTTGAAAGTAAAGTGTGCTCACCAAGCATTGATGTGATTTTCGATTTCTCTTTTGTTCATTCACTTTGCATTTTGTTAATTCATAAAAATACTTTATTAACACTTCTATTTTTTAAAAAATGTTCTTACTGTGCTTTAATTTTTCCACATCTTCCTAAAGCTTTTGCATGGTACTGTGCATTCTCTGGCCCCATTGCTACTGCGATCAGTACTTTTAATTATGTATTAAATAAAGTTTGGGTATTTTTACCTTACTCCTGGTGCTAGTTGAACAACCAATGGATTTTCATATATTTTTTTTACAATTTGCACGTATTTTTGTCTATTTTTTTTTAACTTTCTTCAATATAGAAAAACAACACCTGTTACTACCTGAAAACAATGAACCAACTTCTGTTGACAAATCTGCTATTTTTGGATATGTTGGATATGTTATTACATACAATTCGTAGCAATTAGGTGATAGGGCTGATTAATATTAAAATATGATTAACAGATTTTTTTTTTAATTAAAGGGTCTGTCTAGTTAAAACAAGTTATCATATATTTGCTGGATAGTTGATGACTGATTGGTGATTGTCTTAATCCGGGAATCCACACTGATCAGTAGATTAGGGAATTTTTATCCTCGGGGAAGAACTTTAATCTTGTTACAAAATGACGCAGCAAATCGGAACACCTGACCACCACTCCGTTCATTCCTTACAGGGCTGCCAGAAAAAGCAGTGCCAAGCACTCGGGAATAAAGATTTGCAATTCTGCCAATCATTATGGGTTCTAGTGGGAAGGATCCCCACCGATCAACAAGTTATGACCTATCTCCAAGATAGGTGATAACTTGTTTTCACAGGACAGCCTCTTTAAAGTGGTACTTCGAAACTAAAATTTATTTTAATCCCAAATGTCTATCTCTTTAATGTCATAATCTAATCTTTTTTTTAGTATACCTTAATTAAAAAGTCCCTACCTTTCCCTCACTACTCTATCTAACTGCCTTATTTATTTATTTTTTACTTCTTCCTCTTTGATGATGCTTTGTTTGATAATCAGAGACTACGGTTGTCAATTCCGATGGATGCCCAGTAGGATCTTGTCACTGTGCACTATTCTTCTCAGTGCACAGTGACAAACCCAGCTACCTCAACGTCAACAGAGCAGCTCTTCCTCTTCCGGGTTGCTCTGTTGACGAAGCGAGACTGCTGACGTCATGCTGATTGACAGACGGCTGCCCGCACTTAGGCATGACACCGGCAGTCACGCACTGTCAGCAGACCGGAGAGGAAGAGAAGCTGCTGCTCTGTCAACGTGACATCAGCGGAAGCCGCAGAATTGCCAGCAGGAGCTGTCTGTGACTACTCTGTGCCCGCAGAGATCGGCGCCGGGCACAACATGCAGGTAGGTAACAACTACCTGCCTGTTAGTTTTTTATGCCCATAGTAAAAAAAAAAATAGTTCCGGATAAACCTTTTAGGTAATACTCATGAGTGGCAACAACAATTTACAGTAATTGAAGCTGGCCTTATTTCTTTAATATAGTCTGCCTTGTCTGCTTACAGACCAATAAACCATGAGTTTTACGGGTTTTTTAGCAGCTTGTATTTTGTTGACTCAATAGAGAGTAGGAAACTGATAAATAAGCACATTAAACTTCTGCCACCTGCTGAAGTCCACATGCTGTTAATAAAATGAAAATATATTAATTACAGACTGTTTTCCCGGAATATAGATATTCTTTTAACATTCTGTCTTAATTTTTTGTCTCACTCCTGGAGTGTCAATCAAACTAGGCTATATTTATCTAGATTATTTTAATGTGCACGTTACAAACTTAGGGTATGTGCACATGGTCAGGAATGGCTGCAGATTGGACGCAGCACACTTGCACTGTGTGCAATCCGCAGCGGCCAGATGTTACAGCATAGTAGATGGGATTTCAAGAATCCCATGCCCACCATGCGTCTCCGTGCTCCTGTGGCTCACCCGCGGACACAGACTTGCGGCACGTCTTCACGACTAGCGTCTCCGCAAGAGAAATTATATCAGTTCGATGTATAGGATGCGGTGAATCTGCATGGTTCAATGAACACATGCGGATTCATCTGCGTGCAGCGCTTTGGACGCAGCATAAAGTATGCTGCGTTCAAAGCGCTGCCAGAAAAGATCGTGTGCACATACCCTTAGTGTAAAATGATAAATTGTTCATGTTTCCCATACCAGGCAATAAGAACTCAGCTTTCGCTTCTTAAAATGAAGGTTCAGCTTTTACTACCATGTCATTTAGAAGAAGTTTGCAGATTATAGTTTTACTATGGAGAATTCCCATATCCAATCCACAGAAAATTCACAACAAAAGTGCAGCATTAGAACACCCCGTTTTGGACGCAACAAAAACGCGCTGCATCCAAAGCGCTGCTGAGTGCTCATCGGGGGGACGTAGCGGTTAACAAACCAGCTGTGAGATGTTATTTAATGGCCAGGGACCATGTTTGCAAATGGCACCTTCCTAGGCTAAAAATACCAGCTCAAAGCAGCCGCATAAATTACATGAATAAAAATGTTAATGAATATTGGGTGAATGGGATTAGCTGACACCCAGCTCTTTTGTTTGGTTATGACAAGGTGTCAATCAGACTTTTTCATGACCAAAACTGATTAAAGTAAAGAGTTAAATAAACACACATACACAGAGCAAACACTTTATGTGAAATACAACAGACACATTCTTTAATCGTTTAAATTAACCAATATACTCACCCCGGTTCTGACGGTAATCCAAGGGTTTAAGCAATGTCCCACCAAATAACTTTATTTAGCTCTAAAAAGCATTCATTGATGTACAAAAACGTTTCAAAAATGCATAAAAAATGACCAAACGTTTTTCCTGCCAAGGAGATGCAGAAACGCTCAGAAAATTTCTGCTTCAAATCCTGATCGTGCGCACATAGCCTTAGGCTGATCTCTCACCTTCCTCATGATCAAGGATACCCCAAGAGGTGAGATTTTGCATGGTGCCCCACATCGATGTCGATTGACAGTCATTTTGTATTTCTTCCATTTTCTTACTAATGCACCAACAGTTGTCTCCTTCTCACCCAGCGTCTTACTTATGGTTTTGTAGCCTATTCCAGCTTTGTGCAGGTCTATGATCTTGTCCCTGACATCCTTAGAAAGCTCTTTGGTCTTGCCCATGTTGTAGAGGTTAGAGTCTGGCTGATTAATTGAGTCTGTGGACAGGAGTCTTATATACAGGTGACTTTGTAAGACAGCTGTCTTTAATGCAGGTAACGAGTTGATTAGAAGCGTCTTTCTGGTCTGTAGGAGCAGAACTCATAATGGTTTGTAGAGGGTCAAATAATTATTTCTCACTGCAAAATGCAAATAAATTAATTTAATTTATACAGTGTGATTTTCTTGATTTTTTTGGGGATATTCTATCTCTCAATGTTAAAATTAACCTACCCTTAAAATTATAGACTGTTCATGTCTTTGTCAATGGTCAAACTTACAAAAACAGCAAGGGATCAAATAATTATTTCCTTCACTGTATGTAATAGAAAATGCAATGAGAGTTTTCTGTAGTCTGCAGCATCACACCAGCTTTTAAAAATATTTCTTGTAATTTAGCAAATGTCCAGCAATGAACTATGTGTATAAACTTGCTTTGCTGATGTCTGGATTGTTTTGTTTTTTAACGGATCATTTTATTTCATTAATTTATACAATCATAGGAACAGTTAATCTCTCACTAAGTTATTCTCAGAGGAACGACTATGTGACAATGCAACTCAGCTGAGATTCTCCGCCTGGTCTTGGCTTGGTAAATAAAAACAGCTGTATTTAGCTTGTTGGTGAGTGCCATTATATAGACACCTTTCCATACCTCCCACAGAATGTTAGCAATCAGTGAACTGTTATATAAACAGCGTAATTGTGTCATTAATCAGTGAGGCCATTTGCTTCAGTTAGTATTGCTCTGGACTAACAGCGTCAGTACGTTGATATATGTAGCATAATTCATAGGTAATACGTTTGGTAGCAAATTGAATCTATATTGAACGGTTTCCCATGACTTCAGCTCAACCCAAGCTCAAGGCTTTTAGCAAGAGACAGTCTTGGACAGGCTTGCTATTATATCCTGTTTCTTTGTGACAAAATGTATTTCTTTTTTAAAATTTGAGCTAGAAAAATCTTTAAAGAGCATTTATCACCTTTAAATATAGGCCCTGATTCATCAAAGCAATTTCACCAGAATTCTAGCATGAATTGCTTTGAAAAGTCGCAAAGGTTTTGTGCACCATGAAGTTGAGCAAATGACGCGCCCCCTGGGCCAGTGTTGTTTGGGGGATACCCGGAGCCGGATCAGATGGGGGTTGTAGTCTCCGAGTGGCTGTGACCCGGTCCGTGCCCAGGGTGTCAAGCTCAGTGTGTGGCAGTCCTACAGATGTTATTAGTTCTTTGTGTCGACTACGCCACCCGTTGATTTGCGGTCAATACGGCCGCCGCTGCAGCAGGGTCCACTGAGGCTGATGATGTGAGTGCAGCTTAGGTAGTATAACCCCCAACGGGAGGGGTATAGCCTCAGGGGGTCAGCCGTGGAGGATGGTGGTTGTGAAGGTGCAGCAAGGAGACTCAGAGGCATAAAATGCAGTTCCAGGGTTTTACTTACTGGTGTTGCTCGGGTCACTGTGTACAGCAGTGACCACCCAAGCCGTGCTGCGTCCACCAGGTCCTGGACTCGGTCAACTCCCAGGCAACTCCGGAGTGTGGTCCTGAGCTCCTTTCTGTCTCTCCCTTCTTCTGGCCGTTCCCACCAGGGATCCACCTAAGTCCGGCTCCCTCGGGCCTCTTGTTGGTCAAGCCTCCTCTGGGCTCCCTGACCCTATTCTTGGTCTGCCTTCCGGGTGGATTTAGTGGGTGATCGTGGCAGATCCTGCCCACGACCTCCGGTTCCTGGCTAAGGTGTGCTGTAGCCTCTGCCAGCTTGGGATCCGGTACCCTGTTGCCGACCCTTCACCCTATTAGCTCTCTTATGGGCTCTTGGGGTCCCCTCTGCGCCTCTGGGTCTCTCTCTCTTCTCCTCTGCTCTGCTTCTCAGGCTCTCAGACAGACTGTCTGACTGACTCACAGGCTGACTGACTGACCCTGATCTAAGATGGTGCCCACCTTATATACTCCCTCTATGTGTGAGCTCAGGTGACCAGCACCCAATGAGCTCCTAGCTTTACCCAGGCTGCTCCCCCTATCTGCCCCTACACTACTGGGATGTTCCACCCCCCTCCCACTCCAGCCAGGAACAGACACTGTCGTACCTGCACATTTCTCTAGTGGGAGTACCATCGGTCTGTTCCCCGGAAATGGGATGTGTGTAGTGCATGCAGCCTACTAGCTCAGTTCCACACTCCATCCTTACCCGGGAGTGGAATATCACACCTCTGGGTTGAGGTGCAATACCCCTGTAGCAGCCGAATCCTCAGGGTGCTACACAAACATTATGCATCTTTTGGCATTCTCTTGCCAGTTTCTCAATATGCATTTGCTCCTGACAAAGCCACATTGGTAGTGGCGATACGCATTGGGGAACTCTCCTATGCCCGTGTTATTTCCTATAGGATCCCTATTTTTGATATCTCTCTCAAAACATCTTGGTCATACTGGTATTGTATATCTATTTGGGGAATATGTCTGAATGAATTGTACTGCTCTGCACTATATAATGACACTGCAAGTATTTTACATCTGCCTATTGCATCTTGAAATGGAGTGTCCACATAGCAATTATTGTTAAACAAGTTTGTTACAAACAGACTTGTTATAGATTGGCTCAATGCAAACCTTGCTTTGTATGTCTTATGCATATCAAATCTGAGATTATGACAAGTCACATTTCTTACGCCAGAAATTTTAGTCCAGTCAGGGGCTAGAGTCAGATTTCTGCTACTTCACACGGAGGTGCACGCCATTCTTTGGACTCTCTTAATGAATCAGGAGGGTCTAACTCCAAAACACCCCTCATCACCTATTAAATCCCTCATGGTAGCTCTCAGAAACTTCCCCTCTCAGCTCCACTCTCCTTGCTCCTCTGTATCTGCCTTATTCAACTGAAGATATAATTTCGACCTAGAGCATTAATATAGTATTAATATAGTAGGTGAGTCCACACAATGATTAGTTGCATTTATAAAGCTCCACTGTCTCTCTGCCTGTCTATACTACATGTCTTGGAATGTTGTGTGCAGAATTTCAGTGTATTGTATGAGGTGCTGCTTCAGCCTTTCTCCTTGCCTCCTGTTAAAGCTGACATGGAAAACCTATCACAAGCAGGAGGCAGGGTAAATAGCCTGACGTTGCCTCACATAGGATACATTGATTAGGGAACCTCAGTTCTTTGTCTCAGATCTTTTACTAATGCTGTTAGGACTCAGACTACATCCTCTCTACCTCTGAAGACTCAGATGCACTATGGGAAATGTAGACTGCTTTAGGCCTCCTTCCTGATATTTCCAGTATGGTAAAAACCAGTACCGGAGATATACGTGTCCGTGTGCCATGTGTCTGTGTGCAACATTATGTATGACATACGTGGCATCCGCCTGGGAAAAAACATACCTTTAGCGCTGTTCCCAGGTGCCGGGTGCTGAATACTGCTGGCATCATTGTCGGCTGGTCTCCCTGCGATCAGCGAGACCAGGCGACACTGATGATAGTTGTAGTTAGTAACTGCGGCAGCCGTCTGTGTCTAGTGAGTATTAAATAAATAATTTTAAAAAATAAACAGCGTGCAGTGCCCCGTAATTTTCATAACCAGCTGAGGGAAACCGACAGCTGGGGGCTGATGCTAATAATATGGAAAAGGGGCCAATTGCCCTAAAGGTTCCCAGGGTATTAATAACAGCTCACAGCTGTTTGGTTAGCATTTACTGGTTAGTTTACAGAGGGAAACCAGAAAAAAATTATGTAGGGTCCCCCTAACCAGCAAAGTCTAAACAGAGAGCTGTGGGCTGATATCAATAGCTTGGGAAGGGGCCAGGGATATTGGCCCCCCTCCCAGACTAAGAATATCAGCCTTCAGCCGCAGCAGAAATGGTGCATCCCTAAGATGCGCCAAATATGGCGCTTAGCCTCGCTCTTCCCACTTACTCTGGTGTGGTGGCAAGTGGGATTATAGGGTTGGGGTTGATGTCAGCTGTTTAATGGCAGAGGCATCCATAAGACGCCCCATTACTAATTTCATAGTCAAATGTAATAAAGGACTCTACTCTGTCTGTTTCTTTAATTAAAATAAAAAACACAAAGTCCTTTATTTGAAATAAACACTTCCCACCCTGTTTTACTGATTTATTACTGTAAAATTAAAAATACTAAAACCCCATATTCCTCACCTGTCTGCCGACAATCTATTTGTCCCGCGAAGAATGCCAACTCTGCTTCATCTGGATTTCATTGCTGAGCAGTGGCAAGATGCAACCGCTCAGCCGTGGATCCATGAGACACTGAGCTGAGCATGAGAACGCATCTTCAGTGATGAGCGATAACGTCATTGAGGTTACCGCTGGTCACAGCCAGCTGTTCCCATGGTCAGCTCAGTGTGAGCCGGCTGATGATCTGCGGACTGTACGGCTTTTCCCGGGCACCAGTATGCACATGTGCAGGACGTTTTACCACCCGTGATGCAGGCAAAAAATCTGACTTATCAGTGTGTTTTGCCCATGAACACACCGTCCGTGGAAACACACTGACATGTGCGCAGACCCATAGATGTGAATGGGGCTATGTGTGTCAGTGTCTCTAGTACGTGTGAAAACTGTCACCACTCCTACCAGAGACACTGAGGTGTGAAAGACGCCTTAGTAGAAATATATTAGAAGGGAAGAAGGGGCCAATGTGGCTGTCATCCCAGAAATGGCAGATACAAGGTATTCACAGGTGCCTCCTACCTTTAATATTAGTGTGTGCTGCTTTTATTTGGGAGCCACTACATTGAATAGGAGGTTTACTATTCAGGAATCTGAAATGGCTGACACTAACATATAACAAAATCCCTTAATTTTTGACAGAAGAGGACAATCCAAAGACTTTTATTTTTGGAGGTAATGGAAGTTAGCTCTATTATTCAGATTCATCTGAAAATCAAAATGCTGCTATCTCTCCCCTCAGACATGGACTTGATATAAATGAGACATTGTATTAGGTCTGATTTTTTAGCTCTGTAATGCATATTGATTTTCTGCTGGATTGAAGACTGTGCCAGACAGAGGGGCTCTCGTGTGTAAGCGATTTTTCTCAACCTGTGTTATTTATTGAAGAATATATAGAATTGTACCGGTATGTGTGCCTCATAGTAAATCAACTGTGGAAGGCTGGAGTTTCATGTTGGACAGCGCTTGCAGAGTAGATCCACAGCTTATTTCAGCAATGACCTAATATATTTTGTATCGACCGACTCTACCGTATGTCACAGTGTGAGAAAGGCTCGACTGTATGCCTGTATATAGACATGTATAGACTAGCAGTGGCATTTTAATATTGTGTTGCCTTTCCCCATATCTACTGTAATACTGTATATCTATGTGCAAACTTAACAATTTCCAAACTGTGCGCTTGTGTATATTTTAAGTAGAGTGGTTTGTGCCAGCACATAGCAAATGTGTTGTGGCTAAATGGTTATTTTTAACGTGGTAGCTCACTTTGTCTAATAAAAATGCTATATAGGACTTCTATGCTCAGCAGCAATTCATTGCGCCTCTTCGTTTTCACACTTCTCATACTGTATATTCATCCAGTTTGTAAAGTGTTATTCATTAGTATGCAGAAGAATTATAGATTATTGCACAATGCACATTACTATATCGTATTTCCATATAAACTGCTAACCCTTTAGCATTACATATTATATTTTTGTATAACTGAAGAAGGCTCATTCAGGATAAAATTTGCCACGTGCCTTTTAAAATTCTGTCTGCTCTACTTGCGTGCTTCTTAGCATCTGAAAGTTTTTTTAAATACATATGAAAATGCAGAAAAGTGGCAATTTGTTAGCTGTTGCTAAAGAGCAATACCTACCGTAGATACAAACCATGCAACTACATTAGAAGGCTTCAAGGTCTTCATAGATTTTAGATTAAAAAAAAAACAACTTGCGCTTTTGCACCACCCTGCAGTAATAACATGTAAAAAACTACCGCACTCCTGGGGGCTGTTGGTGCTCAAGTAGGGGCCAAACCCGGAATCATAGGTATATGAACTTGGCACTTGTATGACTCAAGAGTTATTTTTATATATTTTAATGAGAAAAAGGTACAAAAACAGACGTTTCAGTCACTGCGTACCTTCATCGGTGTACAGTATGCTGCGACCAGTAGATGTAAATAGGACAGATGTCCCGGAGGTGCGGTAGCTTGGTAGTGGAGGTAGATAGATAAGATGCCTGGCAGTCGGAACGCGGTGTTCACCGCTTGTTCCTGTGGATGCCTGTGTGGGTGTCCTGTAACTAGCTGATGGAGTTAGCCCTGGTCTGACATGCCCCCTCCTGTGATAGGCGTCTCACTGTCTATGGACTTTGGCCTGGTGTGGGCGGGGTTAGCTTTCTCAGCTCTGCTTCATTCTAAATATAAAAGCTCTGACTGTGTCAGAAAGGCTGCACCCAGTAATCTAAGTGATACATCGTTGAATTCAGATTTGCTCTACCTACATTATGCTGCTCTCAGATGAGGTAGCAAAAACTGCTGACAGATTCTTTTTAAGTCTGTAATTTAAGAGCTGAAAATGCAACCTGTAATACGCTTGTGTGAACAGTCATGATGGAGAAATTTATTGAACTGCCCAATTTTTTTAAATAATGTAAAATGATCACCCTGAAGTGGAGGATGCAAAAATCGGAAAGAGAAAGAGATTTATTGTTACCATTAGGCTCTTTTATACCATTTCTGTGCTTGGCAAAATGTTTAGATGGAATCAAAGAAACTGGATTTTGCCGGAATCTTAGACTAAGTTCAGACAGCACTTGTAATGCTATGTCCCCAACATGCAAAAATGTTGCTTTTTTCTGCTGCATTTTTTCTGCAGATAGCTGCTCCAAAATACAAATAATCTGCACTTAAAAAGAAAACTGCATTTTGTTTTTTTCATGTGTTTTTTTCAGGCTCCTGAAAGAAGCCTATAGGGAAAAACACATAAAAAAATGCATGACGCTTAGTGGGCTTACATTTTCATAAAATGACATTCACTTTGCTTGAACTATTAAACAAAGCAGGTTTTCTGCACTCAAAAATACGTATTATTTACGCTGCGTGGGAACATGGCCTTAAAGTTGGGCCAAAGTAGAAAACAATGGCACTCAGAGATCATGCAAGGTAAGAATTCTTTTATTGGGAGATCATTATGAGGTGGGAATCCACAGTGGATTCAGGTACATATGCTGACGCTATTTGACTCAGTCCTTGACAAAGGTCCAGGGATGGACTGAAACGTTGGTCGTTAATTCTCACCACGTTTTGATCTCCCAATAAAAGAATACTTGCCTTGCATTACCTCTGCGTGCCGTGGTTTTCTACTTTGTTACTTAGGATTCCTCCAGTTCTTTCCATTGAGCACCTACCTGTATACTTGAGTCCCAGCCATATATTCTTCTTAAAGTTGAGCCAGTGACATCTTAAAACTGCTCTGTGCGCAACTCCTTGTGCCCGTCTGCATAGCGGACAGGTGAAGGAACAATCTGCTATTCCTATGCTCTAGTCTGGTATGAAAATCAGTGGTCCGTGTGCAAAATAGTCCATGTACACTAGCACATAGGCTAACATTGGATCTGTTTGCTGTCCATTTTCCACACACACAGCACACATGTACTCTTAGCTATGTAAACCACAGTTAGTCCTCATTGAGACGTCCATGAATCACATATGTATTTTATTAGTAATTTTCAGATGGAACACATACTCATTTGTAGTCTATGGTGCTGTTCACAAGTTTGCGCTTTTTGTGGAACGTGTGTCCACATAGAAATAACGGAGACGTGTCACAGATCAAAATTGCCCATTCAAGTCTATGGGTCTGTGAAAATAACGAACAGCACACGGATGGCATCAGTGTACAGTCTGTGATCAACATTGTAATGGACAGGAGATGATTTGCAATTTTTGTTTTCATACATGAAAATCTTAAATGAAACGCAGATGGTCAAAAAAGACAAACCAACCTAATACCGCTGATACTCGTATCTAAAACTGCTGAAACTCAGACTGTTTTTGTGCATGTGAACAATCACAGATATCTGAATGAGGTCTTAGCAGTAGGCTTCCTCGGTACTTTGTTGTGTCTACCATTACAGTGTGTAAGTTTTATTTTGCACAGTTACCGCAGTAGCCATTTGTCTTGATTCCTGGATCACCTGCTTGACTTTTTATGCAAAAAAATAAATAATGATCACATTCTATTAATCCGTTCTGTAAAAGTGTAGCTACACATGATGTTTCAAAGAGAAACACGTGCAGGAATTAGTTAATTCTAAATTGCCTACTAATGCACAGGCATAGATTGACTGTGTCCTAATTACACACAAGGCGTTGATATGTAGTAGCCGACTCAGCAATGTGTCAGATGCGGTCGTTTTCTAGAAATAGTGGCAGCAATAGATCACTGGAAGACACACCATTATTAGAAGACTGCGTCATGTCTGACCTATTTGAATTGTAAAATAATAGCAGCAATTACATTTAAAATCCACTGGGAATCGGCATCCATTTCTTACATTTTCTCACTCACCTCCTATTTATTTCAATGTCCCCAAAGCATAATAAATAGAGTTACCAATAAAAGATCTGCCCATCACCAAGTCTCCTAATACCAGTGTGGAAATTCTGCATTAATAGTTTATTCAGATGTTTCTATAAGTGCTGAACGAGTCCTAGACTTAGTCCTCCTATACTCCTGCAAAAGAACATTTATTATCCCAAACATTCCTTTACTGGACCATCTTCCTGCCCAGCCTGCCAACATTCTAATTGGTGGGATGGACGGCTCTTCATTTAGGGCTCGCTCACACGTGTGATCATTCTCTCTTCTGAACAAATCGGATCAATTATAGCAATGACACTCGGCTGAAACTCTGATCAGAGTTTGATCCGAGTGTCAGATTACTGTGATCCGATAATCTCTCATGATCAGAGTTTGAGCCGAGTATCAGTTTAGTGTGATCTGATTCTCTTACATGAGAAAATCATATCACAGGTGTGGAGAAGATGGAGAACTTAATTTCTCCATCTTCTCTATTGTTTGTACCACCGTATAGCTGTATAAAAATACATGCTGTCACGCTCGGGTCGGGAGAGCTTCCTGCCAGTCCGAGCATTGCGTTGCAATCCTTGTCCGAGTTATACGGCTGTCTGACTATTCCCTTAGTCTGAGATAATGGTCTTTCACTTCATGTGATAACTACATACATTATCAATGTCCTGCTTGGTAGACTGGTTATTATTTACCAGTAAAAGGACTGGTGCTTTTTCTTTTTCACAAATGCAAAGACTAAACTGTGGTGTCTAGCAAAATGCAAAATGCACAAAGTTCTGATGTGAGGAAAGAGCGTATAATTTGTAATTCAAGCAACAGAACATCTAGTCAAACAATGGCGCACACAGTATAAAGTGAGGCATGACGAGACATATTTAACATGGTAATAGAAAAGAGATGGAGGCTCTGTTAGCTATTGTGCTCATATATTTATTAGAAGGAGCAAGCACTCTTGGCAGAGAAAGGAATTTCCTCGCTCATAGTTAATCAGTATACGTTAGATTCTGTCTGCATTCATTTTGAAGAAGTCATATTGATTGCCCGAGATTTAGAGAAACAAGTTATATAAAACTGTTCTAATTATCTTTCTTTCGTACCATTAGACCTCACTTCCTAACTTATTATTTAAATGTATGCAATTAAATGTACAATTTGTATAAATTAATACATGAATTCCACTATTGCTATACATGTTAAAATGTAAGGTAATAAGTTAATATTTTTTGATCTAAAAGTAGAAAAGCCATCCAACAACGTCAAGGTGAACCTAAATATGGATGGTCCCTAAAACTTGTGTCTCATCTCTCTATCTACAAAGCCAGGCCTCTTCTGAATGGGGAAGTGAAATGAAAACCAGGTGTAGCTTCTAATTAAAATATATAGCATTCATATAAATTATATACATATGTACAAATTGTACAGTGATAGTATGCTTATCATTGTTAAGTGTGTTTGTCACACTCAAAAATGCATGTCAAATAAGTTGTACAGTGATATAGGGGACTTAGTCCTTCTAAAAATCATACTAGTACTGTACCTGCTACTAGTATAGTACCTGGAATATAACTTAATTTGTATGCAAATGAGGGGGCTTCAATGCATGGGCAATACTTTGGTGCACCATTACGCCCCATCATTTGCATATTGGGGGGCTAATCCCACTTTTAATTGAGAGTGCTAACTTTCTAGAGCGAGCACTGTCTGAATGCTGCTGAAGTGTGTACGCATGCGCACTGACACTGCCTGTACCTGGCCGCGCATACAAACAGTGGCTGGGAGCGTTCTTCTCCCTGTCCCCTTTCTGCTGACGCCACTTGCTACACTAATGCACCCGGAATTGTAACGAGCAGCTTCAGAGAAGGGGGTGGAGAGCAAATACCTGTGGCTCCTAAGTTTACTTCATCACCGAATAGGATTATCCCCACTGCCACCAATGATAATAGTGTATGGTGTGTGATCATACCATAAAAGCTCAATCATTTTTTGTTTTCGGGTTTTCATTTTTTCCTCCCCTTTTTCAAAAGCCATAACTATTATATTTTTCAGTCAACATAGCCGTATGAGGGCTTGTTTTTTGTGGGATGAGTTGTAGTTTTGAATGATACCAATTATTTACCGTATAGTGTACTGAAAAGTAGTAAAAGAATTCCTATTGAGGTGAAATTTTAGAAAAACATACGCAATTCAGCCATGTTTTTTTGGGGTTTGTTTTCACAACATTCATTTTGTGGTAAAAATGATCTAGCAATATAACTCTCTAGGTCATTATGATTACCACAATACCAAATTTGTCAAGTTTTTTGTTATTTTAGGGGTTAAATATTCTTTTCAAATTAGTTGAAAATAATGTTTGTTTGTGTCACCATTTTCTGAGACCCAGAACTTTATTATTTTTCACTCCATGGAGCTGAGTGAGGCCTTGTTTTCTTTCACCCTGATATGATGTTTTTATCCATACTATTTTTGATGGACATATGACTTTTTGATCACATTTTATAGAATTTTTGTAGGAAGTACAGCAACCAAAAAGTGGAAATTCTGGCGTTTCAATTTTTTCATTCTTTTCACAGTGTAACAAAAGGTTTTAGGAATTTTATATCTTCATAAATCTGACTTTTTTGGACATAATAGCAAATGTGTTTATTTTTTCACATTTTTATGGGGGGAGTGATTCTAATTTTTACATTTTTTTATTATTTTTTTCCTTTATTTTGTAGTCCCCTTAGGGGACTTGAACCAGCGATTGTTTGATTGCTTATAGTATATAGTGCAGTACCACAGTTTTTGAAGTATATAGTAAAATCCTGGTTCTTCTATGGAGCTCAGCCTGTCTTTGAGCTTCACAGGAGAACCAAAATGGCAGTTACAGGGTCCTCCAGCAGTCCCCAGCTGCAATGGTAACCCATTGTTTCTCCATGATTGCTTCATGGGGGGGTCAATGGGTGCCAGTGTGCACTCACCAGCAATGTCAGAGTGCACTCACCGGCAATGCCAGAGATTCAGATCGGCATTAAAATGGTTTAACTGCGGCAATTGGCGCTAACTCTGGTTACTGCAGTTACAGGCAGATTCCAGCGGTGTAACATAGCCGGCATGTACTTGGAATGAAGTTGTCTCAGCTCCTGAGGAAGCTTACTACATTCCTTATCAACTAATGACGAAAATGTACATCCTAGATCATTGGCCACATTCAACATGCTATCCGATCTGTGTCTTGCATGCTATAAAGCAGGAGAAGCTTAGCAGATTGATATATAACTTAGTGGGAAGAGCCCCAATATAACATATTATTCCTGTTTATTCTGTGAGAAAGCAGGAGGTAAGGTCCTGGATGGCAGATATGTGCCAGCAAGCTGGTTGGTCTTGGTAATGTAAAGTCTGTACCAGTAATGCTAAGCTAATGAGAGGGTTAATTTTTGTCTGTATTTTTTTGGGATCCGGGATTTAGGAGCAACCAAAAGAGTCTGGGGGGAAATTGTTGCTGCCATAATCCAGCCCGTGGCTTACAGGCCTAATAACGTCAGCTGGGTTGGCCCAGCAGTGTGGAGTTGTGCTAAGGCTGAATAGAGGTGTGTTTGTTTGGTGAACACATTTAAACTGCTGGAGCTGCCACGGCCAGAAATATAGAGATTGGTGAGGCAGCTACATTTACCTTGTTTCATTGTGTCTGAAGAAAGGACTGTTTAATGATGTTTACTTGTACTGGAGAAAAGCTGTTTTTGTTTTGGAGCTGTAAAGTTTATGATGGACAATAAACTTTATGCTGTTTTGATATAAAAACTGTGACTGTGCGTATCCAAGCAGCTACCAGAGAGCTAAAACCCTACAATTCTTAAAAAAAAACAAAAAACTGAATGCAACTATAGAGGGGTCACAGTTGCTAGGAACTGGTGCAGAGAGTGTTCCTAAATCCAATACTTGAAACAACATGTAATAGTTTTGGGGTACAGCTATAGATTTTGCATTGGGGCCCTGAAAATTAGACTTACGCTTTTAAGGACATCTCATTGACATTTAATTGATGTTTGATTGTCTACCAGTTCTGTCTTTATGAATATACCTAATATTCAGCATATTTTTGCTTCAAGTGGAAAGTTTAGCTTTATTTAGTTAAAGAGTAACCGCATTTTAATTTTTATTTCATAAATAAATAGTACACACAAAGATAAATAACTTTGTAATATATCTTATTAGAGAAATCTGCTTCTTTTTCCTCCTGGACTCTTGTTTTATTCTGAATTCATGATTAAAATCTGACAAATTTGATGAGTAAAATCTGAAAAATCTGTCTGCAGTGAAGACAGATTTTCACATTACTGAGGTAAGAGATGGCAGTTGGTACTCATAACATTCTATTGAGCGAGGAGATGGGGGTAGAAGGGAGGAACCAGAGGCAGACACTGACATTTTGCTGCATGTTCTCCTGAAATGACAGTTATAGTTCTCCATAGAATTTTATGAGCACCAACTGTCATCTTCTATCTTCAGTGATGGGAAAATCTGCAAATATATTTTTACTTGTGAATTGAGAATGATCAGTCCAGGAAGAAGTAAAAGTGGATTTCTCTAATAAAATATGTTTCTTATTTTCATGTGTACTTTTTATTTATGAAAAAATAGTAATAAAACAACAGTTATTCTTTGAGACACAGACAAATTAGATTTAAGACACAGACAGATCTGTAGCTTTTCTATTCTTCTTCTTAGTTGTTCACCCTTCCATAAATAGCTACAGAAAATAACACAGTTGGCAAAAATTCACATATTTATTCAAGAATAATTCTAAGTATTTTCTAGGTCTTTGATCCCTGCTTTACCAATTCTTGGCTCCAAGATACTTTCATGTTAGTAATTATTTTCCACAATTACTCATCTTTCAAGCCCCATAACATTTGTTTTCTTCTTAATAAATTGTATTTTCATAAACATCATAACTGTGTTCGTGCAAATATTATTATCAAGTGCATTAATGCTAAAGAACGTTAGGAGATACATGTAGGTAACTTATTAAAACAGGGCTTCCGTGATGTAATTTCTTAGCAGTATAGATAAACATATGAGCTCTTTTTAAAGAATAACTGCACTGTTTGAACTTATACACACGTCACTATTTGGTCAGTATTTTGCATCAGTGTTTGTATATCAAAAAACCAGTATGGAATTTACAGAAAAAAAAACTATAACTGAAAGATTGACACCTGTTTGGTATTTTTGAGACACTAGTGGTTTTTGCATAGAAATACTGATCAAAATACTGATGTGTGATCAATAAAAAAGCTTTTGTCATAAAGGCAAGTTTTGATCAATAGGGGTCTTGGGCTTGACACTCCCACCAATTTCTGAATGGGGGGTAAAAGTGATCAGATGAGTTTTGGTCTATTCCGAGATTAAAAACATGCTCAATAGAAGTTACATGGTGTCCATTTTCAGTAATGGAGGGAGCAGTCATAGACTGAGCCTTCTGCCATTCTGTCTAAGGCCACGTTCAGTATTTGATCAATATTTTACCTCAGTATTTGTAAGCCAAAACCAGGAGTGGGTGATAAATCCAGAAGTGGTGACGTGTTTCTATTATACCTTTTCTCTGATTGTTCCACTCCTGGTTTTGGCTTATAAATACTGATGTAAAAAACTGACCAAATACTGAACGTGTGATTGTGGCCCTAGAATACCCAGAGCTCTACTGATCAAACGTCTGATATGTCTCTTTGAAGTGTCAAAAGCTTTGTGCGCATTATACAGGTGAAAACAATATTGAAATAAAAAAGACGGGTACCACTAATGCACCTAGTGGAGTCAGGGGTGGATTAAGGGTAGCCAAGACCCCGGGCAGTTTAGGGTGCATGGGCCCCCCCCCCCAGTACCCATCATATCACGTGACATGTCACATGATATTTTTGGGAGCTCATGTGACAAGTCACGTGATGAACTCACGGGTGCTCTTGTGCACATCTATAGATGTCAAATTTTTCCCTTACGTACAGCGCTAAACATAACAATAGAGGATACCATGTAATAAGGGACAGGGCTATATATATAACAATAGAGGATACCATGTTATAAGGGACATGGCTATACATAGCAAGAGAGGATGCTCTGTAATAAGGGACGAGGCTATACATAACAAGGGGGGATGCTTTGTAATAAGGGACGGTGCTTTACATAACAAGAGGGGATGTTATGTAATAAGGGATGGGGCTATACATAACAAGAGGGAATGCTTTGTAATAAGGGACGGGGCTTTACATAACAAGAGGGGATGTTATGTAATAAGGGACGGGGCTATACATAACAAGAGGGAATGCTTTGTAATAAGGGACGGGGCTTTACATAACAAGAGCGGATGCTATGTAATAAGGGACGGGGCTATTCATAACAAGAGGGGATGCTATTTAATAAGTGATGGGGCTATACATAACTAGAGGGGAGGCTATATTATAAGGGACGGGGCTATACATAACAAGATGGGATGGTGTGTAATAAGGGATGAGGCTATACATAATAAAAGGGGATGCTATGGAAGAAGGGACATACAGCACTGAACATAACTAGGGAAGACCCTATATACTAAGTGATGGTGCTTTACATAATAAGGTAGTTTCTTCAGGTGAAATGATTTTTTGTGCAGCACAAAAGATCATCGTCCTCTGTAAACAGGACTCGCACTGCCGAGAATAATGATCATGGTTTACCTATCAGTGGTCGTTTAGTGCCACTGATCACCGTGTAAACCTTTGTATGGTGCAGATACAGTTTAAATATTTGCAGCCAGTCACTTACCGCTGATGTCTCCTCTGATTACAGCCATTTTCTCTGTTTCTCCATCATGTCAAACCTTCTTGTCGACGTCCTAAAGCCATGATGTGGCCACTGCAGAGTTTGCCACACTGTTCACCACGCCCGTTACATATGTATGTCCCATATATATATACGCACACATTTGTTTCCTGAAAAAAGAATTCCCCACACTGCACCGCTGAATACAGACATGCATCCACCATTAATATGTAATTAGCCATTGTGCAACTCACCATTCAAAATATAAATGAAAACACCACCACTTTGACCCACACTAACTATAATTAGTCACTTTTCCCCGCCCAATAAAAATATAAATTAATTAGCCCCTGTGCTGTTTCCCCCAATTCATTACCAGTCACTCGCCTGCATCCTCAACACCCCCCCACCCCCCACTGTGCTCCTCCTACTCTCCCAATTCATTACAATTTCATGTCCTCTCCCCAATTCATTCTAATTGTATACCCTTAAAATTACATACCCCAAATTCATTATAGTCACATACCCCCAATTCATTACTGTCTAGAGTTTTTTATGGATTTGCAATAAAGAAGAATTTTTTTATGAGGACCCAGTGCTGGATGTACCTTCCTTTTCTCTCCCAATTCATTATAGTTACATACCCCAATTCATTATAGTTACATACCCCAATTCATTATAGTTACATACCCCAATTCAGTATAACATACTGTGCTCTCACGCATCCCGCACCTCAATTCATTATAACATATTGTGCAGTGCTCAAACCCATCCTCACAGCCCAATTTATTCTAACCTACTGTGCAGTGCTCTCACTCATCCTCCCACCCCAATATATTAAAACATATTGTACAGTGCTCTCACCCATCCTCCCATCCCAATTCATTATAACATATTGGGCAGTGCTCTCACCCATCCTAACCACCCCAATTCATTATAACATACTGTCCAGTGCTCTCACCCATCCTCCCACCCCAATTCATTATAAGGTACTGTGCAATGCTCTCACCCATCCTCCTACCCCAATTCATTACAACATATTGTGCAGTGCATCCTAGCGATCCCCTGCAGCTCTACTTCCTTCCTCCTCTTGCCGGGGCGTACATGGTAAACGACAGAGCAGCACGATGACATCATCACTCCGGCTGAATCATAGGGAAAGCGACAGGCTGCAGCTATGCTCCGTCTCTCTCCAGCAACGCAGCAATAGGAGCGCTTGCTGCCGATGTTGGCGCAAAAAATATTATAATGAGAGCAGTCTGGTCATGGGCCCCACTGGAACCTGAGTCTCCAGGCAGTAGCCCAGATTGCCCTCATTATAATCCGCCTATGAGTGGAGTGCACATCCACCTGCATATATGACGCGCCCCCTGGGCCTGTGCTGCTTCTGCTGCGCAGGGGGATACCCGGAGCCGGATCCGTTGGGGGTGGTAGTCCTCGTGGCGGTGACCCGGTCCGTGCCCAGGGTGTCAAACTAAGTGGCGATGTTTTTAGTGGCAGATGTGATATTGTTCGACTACGCCACCCGTTGAATGCGGTTACGAAACCGCCGCTGCAGGGCAGACCGCTGAGGCCGGTGGTACAGTTGTGCAGCGTGGGTAGTATAACCCCCAACGGGAGGGGTATGGCCTCAGGGCAGCGGACGTGGATGATGGGGATAGCGGATTTGCACACAAGCACCAGGAACCACTCAGAGACGGTGCGGTGTAGTTCAGGGTCTTTACTGGTGACAAAGATAGACCCTCCCGGGAGTACTGGCTAGCGGTCGGGGTCTGGTCAGTCCGTGAGCAGACAGGATCTCCCCTGGCCAGGCGGAGTTGTAGGCCTCCCCAACTAACTGTACTCTTCTTGGCTACCTTGCTAGAAGCGGGTAAAAGTAGCCCACGTCCCTGAGTGTACCGTGTGGTGCTCACCCGTATGGCCGGTGACTCGGGGCCTTCTGGTAGCCTCCGCTCCACGTCGGCGGTGCTGGTCCCTTGCGTGTGACCGTGCCTTCGGGTTTCTTGGCCAGAGGACCTGAAATCCCCTGCTGGTCGGTTTCTGCTGCTGGGTATGGAACAGTCCCCACAGCCTCGGACTCCGTGTCCGGTGAGATCTCTCCAGTCCGGACGAGCTCTACAGCTTCCAGTCCCGGACTCCTTTTATCACTGCTCCCACAGAGCTCCTGTTCTTATTTTCCCTGTAACTGATCCACACCAGACCAGACTGTGTCTCTGTCTCTGTCTGTGTTCTCCCCTAACCCCACCTCAGCCCCAGTTTATATAGGGGAAGTTCTTCCCCTCCCAGGACTGGGCAGGAGGTGTGGCATGCTTAGGATTCCTGACCAGGAGACCTCCCACCTGCTCACAGACGTAATATTGCTATTACTGTGGTAACCAGACCCCTGGGGTTCCACATTCCCCCCTTGTAAAATTTAGTATTCCGGGACTAAACATATTTTTTTTTAAAACATAACAGGGTATAAACAGGAACAATACAATAAGGAAAAACATGTTAAAGTGGTCACGGCGTGTCCGCAACCGGGTGCAATTTTTGAAACAAAAAGGGTGTCCATTTCAACAAAGAACAGGGAGCCGTAACCAGGTAGGGGTCTGTCCTGCCCCGAGTCTTTAACAGTCTTTAGTCTGTTCCTGGGTTACGCTCCAAACATATATACAATAGAGTTCTAGTAAATCCACAAAAGATACCTATAAAATAACTGGAAAAACATAATTATTTACAAGCAACAGTAAACAGGTAAATATTAATAAAACAGTCTAAACACTTTAGATCCTCCAACGTACGGGCAACTGGCCTCTAGTGGCTCTAGTGGACCTACGGAGCTCACTAACTGGTCCTGCACTACAGGGTGTAGGAGCTGTTAAAGGTAAGCTGGGCAGCTGTCTACGGACTCTTTGGCTCACTAGGGGCACGGCAGGCTCACTACAAGCAGAGGGTTGATTCTCCTGGTCTGCTTGTGTGGGGTCTTCTGCCTCCTGGACCAGCTGCTCTTCCAGCTCTACCTGTTTTTCCGAAGGCACTTGGGATGCTGGCTGGAGGAAGGTGAGGACGGGTACCACAACAGCGCCATTTACCTGTGTCCAAGACCGAGGGAAGTCTCCGAGTACAGTACTGACCATCTCTTCCCTTTCCTCTGCGGGTCGAGGGTTTTCTTGATCTTCTTCAGGGTTTCGTAGCTGCTCGGGACACTTCTTCAGGTGATCTCGGGAGACAATGGCTGTGGTTTCTCCTCCATCCTTACTGATTGTGCAGACTTTCGGGTTTTCATGGCTTGATGGCAGTATGGTGTACGGGTCCTTCTCCCACTGGTCGTCCAACTTGTGGAGCCGTCTTTTCCTCTTCAAGACCTGCTCTCCAGGTACCAGGGGAACAGCGGGAGCATGCTGGTTGTAAGTCTTCTCCTGTCTTTCTCTTGCTTGACAGAGACTTCGCTCAATGCTCTCCTGTACTTTCCGATACTGCTGCTGCCTCTCTGTGTCCCAGTCTGCTTCTGGTGAAGTGTCCTCGGGTGTCAGGACTCCCATATCCAGATCAACAGCTTACCAGGTCTTGCTCTCATTAGGTAAGCCGAGGTACAGTTGGTAGAACCTACAGGGATGTGGTTGTATAGGTCCACCAGATCAGGCAGTTTCTCAGGCCACAGACTGCGTTCTTCCAGGGGCAATGTTTTCAGAAGGTCTATCACCACCTGGTTCATCTTCTCGCAGAGTCCATTGGTTTGCGGATGATAGGGTGTTGTTCTTATTTTCCGGCAGCCATACAGAGTGCAGAACTCCTGGAAGACTTCCGCTTCAAAGGCAGGTCCTTGGTCCGTCAGCACCTGCTCTGGGTATCCGTGTGGACGGCAGAAGTGCTGCTGGAAGGCTCTAGCTGCTGTTTGAGCCGTTAAGTCCTTGACGGGGACTACAACCAAGAACCGGGAGTAGTGATCCACGATGGTTAACGCATAGACGTAGCCACTTCTGCTGGGGGTCAGTTTTACATGGTCCAAGGCTACCAGTTCCAACGGCTGCCTGGTGACGATGGACTGCAGGGGAGTCTTCTGGCTGGCACGGTCCTTCCTTCTTAGGTTGCATGGGCCACAGTCTCTGCACCACCTCTCGATGGTTCCTCTCATGCCTACCCAGTGGAACCGCCCGCGCAGCAGGAACTCCAGCTTCTTCCATCCGAAGTGCCCAGTTCCGTCGTGGTATGCCTCCAGTACCATTGCCGCGTCTCTTCTTGGCACCACTACTTGCCAGATCAGTTCATGCGTCCGGGAGTTAACCATTCTGCGGCACAACTTCCCCTTGTAAAGGAACAGTCGACTCTTCTCAGCCCACAGTTGCTTGGTCTCCTCCGAAGCGTCTGGGTCAAGGCGGGCATCTGGCTGAGTCAGCATCTCCTTCACCCGTCGGACGGCGGGGTCACTGTCTTGCGTTTCCGCCCAGTTGTAATGAGGTAAGGGGTTGAACGTAGTGGATTGCTTACCCCTTACACGGTGGGAATACTGGGCAGTCCCATGACGGTGGAACGCGGGGAGTTCAACCTCTTCCAGTTCCTCTGGATCTTCCCCTACGTCCGGTAGGTTTGGCATTCTGGACAAGGCATCCGCGTTGGTATTGGAGCGTCCTGCCCGGTATTTAATCGTGAACTCATAGTTGGACAGGCGGGCCATCCATCTCTGCTCCAGGGCACCGAGTCTTGCAGTGTCCAGGTGTGTCAACGGGTTGTTATCCGTGTACACGGTGAACCGGGAAGAGGCGAGGTAGTGCTTAAAGCGTTCGGTGACTGCCCACACCACTGCCAGGAACTCTAGCTTGAATGAGCTGTAATTCTCAGGGTTTCTTTCGGTGGGTCGCAGTTTTCGGCTGGCGTAAGCAATTACCCGTTCTCTCCCCTGCTGGATCTGGGACAGTACGGCTCCTAGCCCGATGTTACTTGCGTCGGTGTAGAGGATAAAGGGCTGGCTGTAATCCGGGTACGCCAGGATTTCATCCCCCGTGAGGGCCATCTTCAGCTGGCGGAAGGACTCTTCTTCCAGCTTCTCCCATCTGAAGGGCGGCTTCTGGTTCTTGGCCTTCCTGGACTGGCCTATCAGGAGGTCCTGCATAGGAGCTGCCTTTTTGGTGAAACCGGGAATGAATCTTCGGTAGTAGCCTACCAACCCGAGGAACTGCCGCACTTCCTTTACGCTGGAGGGTCTTGGCCATTCCTTAATCGCGGTGATCTTATCAGGGTCGGGAGCCACTCCGTCAGCACTCACCACGTGTCCCAGGTACTGCACTTTTGGTTTTAGCAGGTGACACTTCGACGGTTTCACCTTCAGACCGTAGTTTGCCAGGGCGTCAAACACCTCCGCCAGGTGTTTCAGGTGGTCCTCGTAGGTTTTGGAATAAACTATAACATCGTCCAGGTACAGCAGGACCGTCTCAAAGTTCCGGTGTCCCAGACAGCATTCCATCAATCGTTTGAAGGTTCCTGGTGCGTTGCAGAGTCCGAACGGCATGCACGTAAACTCGCTAAGTCCCATCGGGGTGGTGAATGCGGTCTTCTCCCGGTCCGCCTCTGCTACAGGAACCTGCCAGTACCCGCTAGTGAGATCCAAAGTGGAGAAGAAGTTAGCAGATTTTAAAGCAGCCAAAGACTCCTCTATCCTTGGTAAGGGGTACGCATCTTTGTGTGTGATACGGTTGATTTTCCGGTAATCTACACACATTCTCATGGTGTTGTCTTTCTTTTTAACCAAGACTAGTGGAGCTGCCCAGGGGCTACAGCTATCCCTGATTACCCCAGCCTCCTTCATGTGTCTAAGCATCCCCTTGGCGTGTTGGTAGTGTGCAGGGGGTACGGGACGATACCTCTCCTTTATGGGAGGATGGTCTCCCGTGGGGATGTGATGTTCCACTCCCTTCACTCGCCCGAAGTCTAGCGGGTGTTTACTGAACACTCTCTCGTATTCCTGGATCACCCGGTAGACTCCCTGCTTTTGGTGAGCGGGTGTGGAGTCAGTACCCAAATGCAGTTGCTGACACCAGTCCTCCATTTGTTGCTTAGAGCCGTTACCTTCCTCTGGATGAAATGGAGGCAAGGGTTCCACGGACTGTACAGAATTTTGGTTGATGGTATACAATTTGGCTAGCGTAGCATACCGGGGCAGGTACACTTCCCTCTTCCCGATATTTATTATGCGAACGGGCACCCTCCCATGGCGTACATCAACCACCCCCCGTGCCGTCAAAATGGTGGGCCTACTATCTGAGTAGACTGGTTCTACCATTGCCTGGTAATCTCTACCTCTCAGACCAATAGCTGCCCGGCACCAAATCATCATTTCACTTTTCGGGGGCATGGCAATAGGGAAAGGGTCACACATTCTCACGCTACCAATCTCACCACCGGAGAGTTCCACCTGTTGCCGTCGCATCAGTGCCCGGATCTCTTTTTGGAGCACTCGCTGCTGGCCGGAGCTGGCGTTCTTGGCAACCTGCTGTAAAATAAGAATCACCTCTGCAAGACAATTTTCAATCACATTAGTTCCTAGAGTTATCTTTGGGTGACTCTCGCGCTTGTCAATGTCCACAATGATCAGTCCCTGTGCTGCCAGTTCGACTTTACCGATTTTAATGGTCATCTCTTTAAATCCGATCTGTGGCACGGGCTGACCATTGCTGGCGACGATACTCAAGTCGTCGTCTAGGTAGCGGGTTATATCCGAGTCATTCCAGTACTGCTTGAAGAGCACGTACGGGATGGTGGTGACCTGTGACCCGGTGTCAAGTAGGGCACTCATAGGAATGCCATCCAGTACTACAGGCAAGACTGGACGTCCTCCCACGTATTTGTCACGCCAGTTCGATGGGCCTGGTGATCTTATTCCTAGGGGTTGGCCCTCTACCCCAGGTTGTGCCAGTTTAAAGGACAGTACCTTGCCATATGTCCGGGTTGATTGCAGCGGCGGCAGATGAGTTGTCCGTCCTCATTGTATCGGTCGCTGGGTCTTCCTCTGGCCGGTGGGGTCCTCCTTGGTCGGCGCCACGGGATATCCTCCGGTCCGGATGCCAGCTGGATCTTCCCTGGAGTAGAAACCTGTAAAGACTGCACAGTTCGGGTTAGCGCGGCAACGCTTTTAGTTAGCTCTTGGACCTGATGGTGCAGGTCTGTAGCCGGGTCATTGTTTAAAGCCTGCGCATCAGCTCCCACAGGCCCTGCCGACAAGGGCGCCGCCTCCTGGTGGTAAGTGGTAGCAGGGCGTTTGTGGGTCACAGCGCCACCTGGTGCCGGTTCTCGGAGTACCCGGATGGCTCTGTCCTTGAACTGTGCAAAGTCCAGATGAGGGTCCTGTAAGGCCATGGCTCGCAACTGGGTTCGGTGGGCATTACAATGTAGACCCTCTATAAATTGTTCAGTCAACAGCTTGTCTTCGTTTCCCACGCCGTGAGGGTCGGCCTGCTTAATGGCTCTCAGGGCCTCTTGTAGGTTTAGTACATAGTCCCTTATATTCTCATGTGCTCGCTGCTTGCACCCGTAGAATCTAAGCTTGATCTCGGCTGAGGTACGGGTATCAAAGGTGTCCTTCAGCCGGGCTAGTATCTCTGCGACAGTCCTCCTCCTCCCAAGTGGCCAGGTCTTTACCTCCCTTTGGGCTGCCCCTGTTAATTGAGTCACCAGGATGCTCACTTTTTGCTCTTCTGTGAGGGGGTACACCTGGAAGAGGCTATCCAGCCTTTCTCTGAAGTCATTTAGGGTATGTGACTCCCCTGAGTACTGGGGTAGCCAGGCTGCCCCCGGGATGTAGGGCATGGTGAAAGGCATGACCGCAGCAGCGGTGGCGCTGGCGGTGGCTGTGGCAGTGAAGCTCTCCTCCGTATCCGACATCCTCCTCCCCCCTAGTGGACCGTGGCCTACCTTGCGATGATCCTCTTCCGTAGGCCGCGGCTCCGCAGTGGATCGTCAGGGTTGAGGACCTTCCATCGCGCTCCTGTGACGTCGGCGTCTGCTGGGCTCCTTCCAGAACCTTACGCAACGTCCGGACGTGAGGCGGGGCTTCAGTTCTCGCGCGCTTTCGGAGTCCACGCCCCTCTTCTTCCCGCGCGGCGTCCTCAAGATGGCGTCCAATGGCGGGAAGACTCCACGGATGGCGGGAAGAAGGCAAAAGATGGCGTCGGATGGCGGGAAAACTCCACGGATGGCGGGAATCTTCACCACAGGTAAGTTTAACAGTCTTTTTCAGGCACGCAGTACCCGGTGGTTGCGGGCACGAGATCCTGCCGACTACGCCAAAAGTTGACGCGCCCCCTGGGCCTGTGCTGCTTCTGCTGCGCAGGGGGATACCCGGAGCCGGATCCGTTGGGGGTGGTAGTCCTTGTGGCGGTGACCCGGTCCGTGCCCAGGGTGTCAAACTAAGTGGCGATGTTTTTAGTGGCAGATGTGATATTGTTCGACTACGCCACCCGTTGAATGCGGGTACGAAACCGCCGCTGCAGGGCAGACCGCTGAGGCCGGTGGTACAGTTGTGCAGCGTGGGTAGTATAACCCCCAACGGGAGGGGTATGGCCTCAGGGCAGCGGACGTGGATGATGGGGATAGCGGATTTGCACGCAGGCAACAGGAACCACTCAGAGACGGTGCGGTGTAGTTCAGGGTCTTTACTGGTGACAAAGATAGACCCTCCCGGGAGTACTGGCTAGCGGTCGGGGTCTGGTCAGTCCGTGAGCAGACAGGATCTCCCCTGGCCAGGCGGAGTTGTAGGCCTCCCCAACTAACTGTACTCTTCTTGGCTACCTTGCTAGAAGCGGGTAAAAGTAGCCCACGTCCCTGAGTGTACCGTGTGGTGCCCACCCGTATGGCCGGTGACTCGGGGCCTTCTGGTAGCCTCCGCTCCACGACGGCGGTGCTGGTCCCTTGCGTGTGACCGTGCCTTCGGGTTTCTTGGCCAGAGGACCTGAAATCCCCTGCCGGTCGGTTTCTGCTGCTGGGTATGGAACAGTCCCCACAGCCTCGGACTCCGTGTCCGGTGAGATCTCTCCAGTCCGGACGAGCTCTACAGCTTCCAGTCCCGGACTCCTTTTATCACTGCTCCCACAGAGCTCCTGTTCTTATTTTCCCTGTAACTGATCCACACCAGACCAGACTGTGTCTCTGTCTCTGTCTGTGTTCTCCCCTAACCCCACCTCAGCCCCAGTTTATATAGGGGAAGTTCTTCCCCTCCCAGGACTGGGCAGGAGGTGTGGCATGCTTAGGATTCCTGACCAGGAGACCTCCCACCTGCTCACAGACGTAATATTGCTATTACTGTGGTAACCAGACCCCTGGGGTTCCACATATACACCACTTAGAGAGGTTGTCCGAGAGGTTGTCCAACTTTGGGGACAATTTTTTTTCTTGATCAATTGCATGTAAGTGGTGTTCATTAAAAAATGGAATTATTTTCCGAAACCGGAATGCAAAAAAAAAATTGTCCCCAGAGTTGGACAGCTCGTTTAAATAAACTGTAATCAGACAATATAAAAAATGGTTGGTGCTTCCAGATAAAACAAAAAAATAATTGGTTTTGCTTAGTAGCGCCAACGTATTATGCAGTATTTTACATTATCATCACTTTCTGTCCCCATTGAGGCTAACAAGCTAAATTTTTCTACCAGTCTTTGGAGTGTGTGTGGAAACCAGAGTACCCATAAATCAAGGACCCCAGCACTAGAAAGTAATGGTGCTAGCCAGTGGGGTGCCAAGGGCCCACCAGTAACCGGATCCATGCCCCACTTTTCAGCTACATGCAAATGTGACATTAACCTCAATCTCAAATGTATATAACAATGATCTGGGTAGATTGTTAAATGAATAAGATGCTGCCTTTATCTGTACATAGTGATTCATTATATAGTGCCAAGTACTGCTCGTATAAGAGGGTGGTGGCCCAGCCTTGCACAGAGGCCCGCCGGAGGACTCTCCTGTTCTCCTGTGGGCCAGTCCAAGCCTGGTGCTAGCCATTGAGCCACCATGCGTCCCAAGATTATAGCAACGTTTATTGGATCACTGCAAAATAGCTACAATATACAAAAACACATTACATATAAAACCATAGAAGCTTCAAATTACTCCTGTTGGCAAAAATCCTGAAGAAAATAAATATTTTTATTAATTTTGTAATATATTTTGCAACTTAATTCATCATCAATAGTAAACTGACTTTTGTGCTAATCTAATTTTGGCATTCCCTAGAAATTAGCATGGAATATGTTATTTTAATAACTATAAGATCTCAGCGAATTTCTGAAATTTTGTCATTTTGTCATCTCTGAATATTATTCACTTCATTAATGTAATCATTGTCATTCCCATGAATATGCCAGTGTCACCTACAGTATTTTAGTAATCCAATTACAGTGAGTGAGATTTTTGTTGTATATTTCATGAAATTACTATCTTCATTTTATATCTCTCCACTTTAAAAATACATTAAAGCTGCGTATAATTACAGGATCACAGAGTATGGTAATATACTCACCTGCCCCAGAAATGAATTATGTATTTTGTGACTATACTAAGATTTCATTCTTTTTTTTATTATTTTTGAGCTAAGAATTTTGACGTAGAGAAGAAAAATAAAGTGAAGCTGAGTGTATGTGGCAGACATTGCCATGAGCAAACAGAGACCTTTTTCAGCAGAGGTATCCCTTGCTCACAGTGTAATCAAGGCTGTTAAAAGGCTCTAGGGAGATCATTTGTCACAGAGTCCGAGCTGCAAACCTGTCCTAAACTAATACAGCTAAGTACATTCAGATACGCTGTTTGTAACCCCTCTATAATATGTTTCGAGATTTTTTTTCTGTTGTGTATTTGTCTCTATAGTTCATCCACACTACTGATAGATTTTGGATTAAAGCTTCTCCCAGTAGATGGCAAAACTGTTGGTAGAAGGTACATAGAATATTGTATTTGCCCCTGATGAAGCTGAAGTCCAGTGGCATTACGCGTGGGGAAATCATGATTGCCACAATTAAGAGCAGCATTGTTCGAAACGCGTTGGCCTTACACCACCACTGCCAATAGTATTTTTAAATATGTATTAAATCAAGTTTTGGGATTTTAACCTCACTTCTGGTGCTGGATATACAACCCTTGGATTAAGTTACCATTGCATCCGAATAAAGTTGATGATAATCGATTCGTACGTCCCATTACATCGGCCACGACAGTGGTCTGTGACTGCTTGAATGAGAGCGAAAGTACAGTCTTTTACCTGATAGCGTCTGTGGTTCTTCTTTCTATTAGCCGGCCTGGCGCAAGGTCACATGGGCATCGTGCCTCAACAATGACGTCGCACAAGGCCTGCTAATCAAAAGAAGAGCCATGTACACTGTCAGGTAAGAAATGATACTTCCTCTCCCATTCCAGCAGCCACAAACCACTGAAAGGACATGCAAATAAATTCGCACCAGCTCTACATCCTACTGATTCCACTATTGGAACCTTGCTGGGATCAGATGTTTGAGTGATATATTTTCATGAAGGATATTGTATAACTTGATTCTAATTATTTATTTATTATACAAGATATTGTATATACTGTGTGCACTCTGTTTATTTGCATGATCAGAATTATTGGTGAGACTATACTACTGTTATGGGTGGTTCTTTGGCAGTCCTTTGTTATTTTATGGTTGACCTTATTGTAGGGTTTTGCACCACGTTCCCAGGTCACATGATCTTAGTGTGCCTGGTTGAAAGTTCTTTTAAATGCTTTTAAATGTCTGTGTTGTGACCTTGTTGTGTAACTATTATTTTGTGTGCACACTTTTTATGCCTTTTTTAAGTTAAAAGTACACTGCTCAAAAAAATAAAGGGAACACTTAAACAACAGAATATAACTCCAAGTAAATCAAACTTCTGTGAAATCAAACTGTCCACTTAGGAAGCAACACTGACTGACAATCAATTTCACATGCTGTTGTGCAAATAGAATAGACAATAGATGGAAATTATTGGCAATTATCAAGACACCCTCAATAAAGGAGTGGTTCTGCAGGTGGGGACCACAGACCACATCTCAGTACCAATGCTTTCTGGCTGATGTTTTGGTCACTTTTGAATGTTGGTTGTGCTTTCACACTCGTGGTAGCATGAGACGGACTCTACAACCCACAGAAGTTGCTCTGGTAGTGCAGCTCATCCAGGATGGCACATCAATGCGAGCTGTGGCAAGAAGGTTTGCTATGTCTGTCAGCGTAGTGTCCAGAGGGTGGAGGCGCTACCAGGAGATAGGCCAGTACACCAGTAGACAAGGAGGGGGCTGTAGGAGGGCAATAACCCAGCAGCAGGACTGCTACCTCTGCCTTTGTGCAAGGAGGGACAGGAGGAGCACTGCCAGAGCCCTGCAAAATGACCACCAGCAGGCCACAAATGTGCATGTGTCTGCACAAACAGTTAGAAACCGACTCCATGAGGGTGGTATGAGGGCCCGACGTCCACAGATGGGGGTTGTGCTCACAGCCCAACACCGTGCAGGACGCTTGGCATTTGCCACAGAACACCAGGATTGGCAAAGTCGCCACTGGCGCCCTGTGCTCTTCACAGATGAAAGCAGGTTCACACTGAGCACATGTGACAGACGTGACAGAGTCTGGAGACACTGTGGAGAGCGATCTGCTGCCTGCAACATCCTTCAGCATGACCGGTTTGGCAGTGGGTCAGTAATGGTGTGGGGTGGCATTTCTTTGGAGGGTTGCACAGCCCTCCATGTGCTCGCCAGAGGTAGCCTGACTGCCATTAGATACCGAGATGAGATCCTCAGACCCCTTGTGAGACCATATACTGGTGCAGTTGGCCTTGGGTTCCTCCTAATGCAGGACAATGCCAGACCTCATGTGGCTGGAGTGTGTCAGCAGTTCCTGCAAGATGAAGGCATTGAATCTATGGACTGGCCCGCCCGTTCCCCAGACCTGAATCCAATTGAACACATCTGGGATATCATGTCTCGCTCCATCCACCAACGTCACGTTGCACCACAGACTGTCCAGGAGTTGGCGGATGCTTTAGTCAAGGTCTGGGAGGAGATCCCACAGGAGACCATCCGCAACCTGATCAGGAGCATGCCCAGGCGCTATAGGGAGATCATACAGGCACGTGGAGGCCACACACAATACTGAGACTCATTTTGACTTGTTTGAAGGACATTAAATCAAAGTTGGATCAGCCTGTAGTGTGTTTTTCCACTTTAATTTTGGGGTGACTCCAAATCCAGGCCTCCATTCATTAATAAATTTGATTTCCATTGATGATTTTTGTGTGATTTTGTTGTCAGCACATTCAACTTTGTACAGAACAAAATATTCAATGAGAATATTTCATTCATTCAGATCTAGGATGTGTTATTTGAGTGTTCCCTTTATTTTTTTGAGCAGTGTATATTGTATTTGTTCTCTCAAAGTATTGCTATTTACAAAGTCTGACTTTTTGGCAGCTCCTTTAATTTAGTGGAACCATTCTGGGTAATTTTTTTTGGTAGCTGTCCTATAATGATACTGATGCCTGTCTCCCATATACATTTTCTTACTTATCAATTCAAATACACTCTTCAAAATTAAAATTGCAATACCAAGAGGAAAAAGTCATGGAAATCACATGATCGATAGATATGTTAATGATATTCAAATGATGAAAAAATGAAAACAAAATTCTCAAAACATCTCGATGTTTTCAGTATGAGTGCCACAAGCAGAAGTACACGCACTTACACACCTGGGCATGTCATCAATGAGGTTATTAATGGTTGAAGAATGTTCCACCATGGTGAATGCACTTGGGCTTGAAAATCATCAAGTTCCACTGCTGGCAGCTCCCTTTGCAATATTGCCAACCAATGTTGTTCCAGATGTGCTCGATGGGAGACAAGTCTGGAGATGCTGCAGGCCATAGTAGCAGGTTTAGGTCATGCAGGCTGCTCACAGTAGCATGAGCAACATGCAGCCTGGCGTTGTTGAGTTGAAAAATAGCTCCTGGAGCAATTTAGAGAAATGGCCGTACCACCGGTTCCATGATTGATCTATTCTGTATTGTAAGTGAAATTAAACGTCACATACCAAACCTAATGGTGACTAACAGTGACTATACAAACTATCAGAAGGTGTTTGTATAACATGGCTTAGGAGGAAAACATCCTGCTACAGGTGTTCCACTGACCTCACACCACCACTCAAGAGCAAGATGCTTATGGAGACTGGAATGGAGGTCTATCCTTTCCAGTGATGAGTCAAGCTTTTGTATTGAATGCAAACCAGAGATTGGTCTGGAGATCATGTAGGCAACGCCATGAAGTGGCCTTCAATAGGAAACGATACATCAGTCCTACTGCCAGCATTATTGTGTGAGGAGGAAAATGTACAGTAGCTAGACCACTGTAGTCTTCATTTCAGATACACTAACAACTTAGCGTTACATGGATTTGGTTGTGGAACCAGTAATACCAGGATATGTAAGTGTGGGTATTTTTGCACGTAGCGCTCATACTCAACACTGAATCAGTCGAAATGTTTTGAAAGTTTTGTTTCCATTTTTTTCATCATTTGCATATCAGTAACATGTCTATCCATCCTGTGATTTCCATAATTCCTGTTCCTTCTTGGTGTTGCAATTTCAATGTTGAGGAGTGTATATTTTAGAGGCTTTCAATTAAATTCCATAGATGTTCTTTAATAAAAGAGCCAAGTGGCGGTATCCTCAAATATTCCTTTATAGCAAAGTCATTGAGGCACATGCTTTCTTAAAGGGATCCTGTGGCCTATAATAACACTATTCACTATTCAGACATAGTAATAATCTGCAGGTAAATAGTGTTTTAGTCATGTTAGGCTGGTTACTGGAAGAGTGACTACAGAAAATGAAGTTATAATCTCCTTCTAGTCGCTCACTTAGAGTCATCAGGGTGATGCTGGGGGCTGTAACAGTCACCACTCACTGCAGTAAGCGTGGCTGTAATCACTCCCCTTGCACCTCAACTGACTATCTGCTCTTTATGTTCTGAACTCACTACTGAAGGTCGTCATGATCCCCATTTTTTCTTGTGACACCTCTGGTTGTGATAAGTGGACATCCCTCTGCATTTTACTCTATTAGTAAAGTTTTTCGGCAAAGTATTTGTGATGCTCACAGCCCTCCCTGGGAGATGGGGAACTCAGAGCCGGGTCAGATGTTGGGGGAAGCAGTCATGGCCTGGACCCGTTCCGTGCCCAGGGCCGTCACATTAAAAAGGGTTGGTACGGGCTATCAGGGTTGAGTGGTTGCTATTGACTACGCCACCTGTGGTACCTGGTGAAGGCCACCAGCGCTGCTGCAGTCCTCTGAGGCGGGATGTTGTGGCAGCCGACGTTGATACTAGTCCCCACAGGCGGAGCAGGGCCTCAGGGCAGAGACGAGGATGGAGGGGGTTGTAGTGTAGGAGGTCTGGTGCTGCGTGTTGCAGTGCAGTGCAGAAATAAAGAGTCCGGAGGCCATAGGGGTTGACTTCCAGGGTATTTACTCACGTTGGAGAGTACAGCTGCAAGGCTTCTCCCTACTCCTCACGGAGTTCTGCGGTCACCAGGGACGGGGGTCCGACAACCTCCGAGGAATTCAAGTGCTTAATCAGGACCCCGCACCAGAGTGTTCCTAGACTTTAGACCGAGTCCTTTCCCGTCTGTGTGTGTGTAGATAGGCTGGGTCTCCCTCTGGACTTCGCTCAGAAACAGGGTACGGGTGGCAGCTCCGCTCCTTCCGTTACCCGGTGGGATCCTCTGGGCCTGCCGGGCTTCCCTGACTAGGACGTAGAGTAGCAAAGTCAGGTGTCAGGGGCCGGTAACCCCTCTTGCAGCCGGAATCCCTCTGACTAGGCCAGAATAGCGAGGACAGGTGGCGTATACCGCTCCGTCTGCATCCCCCTGGGATCCTTTTGCGGTGGAGCTACACTCCTAAGCTCCAGGCCTTCTTGGTCATGGTCCTTGACCGGGTTGAGACATACGTTAACTCCAACCTGCCCCTTGACCCAAGGCCAGGGTTCAAGGGCCGTGTCTCCATCCGCTGCAGGTTCACCCAGAAGCCACGTTCAGGGATGGAGATTACAATCAAAGAACCATGAGCCCAAGATGGCTGTTTATTAAATATGAAATATTAAGTGTAACTAAATGTGAGTCCTCCACCCTCACCCACTAATTGGTTCCCCCTATCTCTTGGTTCCCCAGTCTCCCTATTTCCAGTAGGGGCAGCACACTAGTGCCTACTAGCCCCCTCTGGTGGGAGAAGTGTGGTGTTGGATGTGGAGGTGGGGTCCTGACCATTGCACCGTTATAACATCGAAGGAGGAACACCACACCCCATTAAAGAGGTGCAGCATCCCTGTGGCGGTCGAACCCTCAGGGGCGCCACATATTCACTACAGTTCTTCTCTGTATAAAAGAAAGTGTTTGACTTACAGCGTGTAGAGTTCAATATTCATTGACACTTACTAGCGGAGGTCTGGTCAACAATCACAGAAAACGATTAAGGAGCCAAGATAAATTGTGATGACAGATGGGACATTCAAACACAGAAACAGGTGAATTGACAAAACCTGGACTAGTACTATTAATTCTTATAATTGTCACAGTGGCAGCCAGTGGTGTAATCTGAAACTTGTGGACCTCAATGCAAAATCTCCAACAGGGCCCCCAATTGTCACCTGCTTTAGTAGTAATGATCTTTTCATACAAGCCAAAAGGACCTCTTTGTCACTCTAGGCTCCAGGGCCTGGGTGTGATTGCAACCCCCATGCCCATCATAGTTATGCCCCCTGCTGGCAGCTGAAACTTGTAACAGACTCCCTTTTAGGTAAATTCATATTTAAAGCCCCTTTAATGAGTACAAAGATCTATGCGGATATATGGAAGAAGCAAGATAAATTTAGTAAATCTTCACTAGCTGCAAGAGTTTCAAAACAACTCATTGTATTGTTACAGCAGATGGTAGAACAACGTCACAGTGTTACTTGATAAATTTACTCTTTTTACTTGATAAATTTAATCTTTTTACTCCTAATTTGCCACAAAACAGAATACTACAAAATGTGCAAATACGGAGAACACAGAGTCTATGCTACTTTGTAAAAATTATAGTTTATTGAACAATTTATTAAAAACCGATAGCTAACAATATATAGGCAAAAAGTAAAGAAAAAAAACAGTATAAGGGTCAAGGCTACTGCCAATCTACAAACAAACAAATAGGACAATGAAAATTGAAATAAACACCACTCATGCAGCATATAAAGCTCTTAGTATGTTTCAACAATTTCTGCAGTATGCCCTGCTAATGACTGTGCTTAAAGGCCGAGCCTAATAATACTAAACACTGCTCATGTGGGGATATATGATCACAAAATAACAGTATCAATATCAATAGTTAAACCAAACCATGAGGTTGATCTTTCCCCTAGCACCTTACTATAATATGCAGCCAGAATGTGGTAGGCGCAACACCATAGGTAATAGAAATCAATTCAGTCGCCGATGCATAGCACCACATGAGCATGAGGCAATAGAGTGGAAATATGACAAAGTGTCAGCATGTTAAATAATAGGTACCCATTGTTTTTGTGATGGCAGCACATCAGTCCAGACTCCCCAACGCGCGTTTTGCGGTATTTGCTTCCTCAGGGGGATGATGGTAGAACAACGTCACAGTGTTACTTGATAAATTTACTTTTTTACTTGATAAATTTAGTCTTTTTACTCCTAATTTGCTTCAAAACAGAATACTACAAAATATGCTTAGCTGCCAATGAGTATTTCAATGTGGATCGCAATTTATCAAAATCAGCATGAGGCACACATACTTACCCTGGTCACTGCTAATACTTATTACCAATAAGAAGATCACTCCTTTATTAACCTTGCTTTTGAAGCATTGCCTGTACAGACCAATTTAATTTTAGAAGTTTTGTTTCCAGTAAAATTTCTAATTTCATCCAAGCATCTGAGATTTTTTTTTGCAGTGGGTTCCCATTTTCTAGCAAATAGTGTGACCCTAAAGCTAATGCAATGCAAATTCTTTCATCTCCCGTCTGTTTTGTACCAAGGCCTTCCAGCTCTTTAATTAACTATTGACTAATGGCACTGTCCTTTGGAAAACTGCCAAATTTCCCAAGTAGAAAACACTTAAAAACATATATCAGTCATAGTATTATGGCATTGTTACACTAATATGCCAGATGAGGGGTGGGTTGGTTCGTGGCAATTTCTAAAAGTAAAATTCAGTAAATTATAAGCAAGAGGAACCATAGAAGAACCAGTATGGCCAAATGAATGTCTAGATTGCTATATACTGTAGGTGCTTATATTGCCTATTGTATATGAGATAGTTTGAGATCCAGAGTATTATTGAACGCTATGGGTCACATTTAGACAAGGTTTACACGTTATCCGTTTTTCAATCAGAAACAAATGAATTTTTTCATCTGTACTGTGATTCATATGTCCGCCTTTCATGCTCATATTACATGTGAATGTCCATTTTTTACATCCGCGTGCCATCCACATGCCCCTTCTGTACATGGGTATGGCATACAGTTTTTACATTAACAATTTGATAAGTAATAAAGGACAAATACAGTTTCTTATCTTAATAATTGTATTGAATCTGTGAAAAAACAGATGACATACAGATGATAACCCATGGTTGATTCATTTTTTGTGCACCTATTGACTTATAATTGACAAGTCTGGTTTGGAATACGGATCAAAGTAGTGCATGGTGCGATTTTTTTTTTACATATGAATTATCTGTCTGTGTGTACAAACAAACGCCCATGTGAACTAACACTTTGACTTGCATTGGTCCTACATGTTTTGCATGCAGACAGCACACCGACATTTAATACGTTCATCTGAGTGAGCCTTTAATTTAGGTCTCGCGTAATAGTAAAATGTGAGAAATTTACAAGCAGACACAGCCCTCTAAATAAATTTCTTGCATCTCTGCCTGCTTGTGTACTGTGCAGTGCCTTGAAAAAGTATTCATACCCTGTGAACTTTCCCATATTTCATCACGTTGCACTCACAAACATAAATGTATTTTATCTGGATATTATGTGATATACCAACACAATGTAGCACGTATTTGTGAAGTGTACAGGAAATTACACATGGTTTTCTAAATATTTAAAAAATATAAATATGAAAATTGTGATGTGCATTTGTATTCAGTCCCCCTGAATCATTCCTTGGTAGGACCACCTTTCACTGCTATTATTGCTGCAAGTCTTTTGGGGTCTGTCTCTACCAGCTTTGCACATCTAAAGGCTAGTATGGAAAGAAGAATGAGAAAAAATTTCAGCCTCTAGATGTGTATATCAGGTAGAGATATACCCCAAAAGACTTGCAGCAGTAATTACAGTGAAAGGTGGTCCTACCAAGGATTGATTCAGGGGGGCTGAATACAAATGCACGTCACATCTTTAAGGTTTATATTTTTTAAATAATTAGAAAACGATGTATCATTTCCTTTACACTTCACAAATACTTGCTACTTTGTGCTGGGATATCCCATAAAATACCAATAACATACTAAAAAAAATAAAGGGAACACTCAAATAACACATCCTAGATCTGAATGAATGAAATATTTTCATTGAATACTTTGTTCTGTACAAAGTTGAATGTGCTGACAACAAAATCACACAAAAATCATCAATGGAAATCAAATTTATTAACCAATGGAGGCCTGGATTTGGAGTCACCCCAAAATTAAAGTGGAAAATCACACTACAGGCTGATCCAACTTTGATGTAATGTCCTTAAAACAAGTCAAAATGAGTCTCAGTATTGTGTGTGGCCTCCACGTGCCTGTATAACCTCCCTACAACGCCTGGGCATGCTCCTGATGAGGTTGTGGATTGTCTCCTGTGGGATCTCCTCCCTGACCTGGACTAAAGCATCCGCCAACTCCTGGACAGTCTGTGGTGTCACCATTACTGACCCACTGTCAAACCGGTCATGCTGAAGGATGTTGCAGGCAGCAGATATCTCTCCACAGCGTCTCCAGACTCTGTCACGTCTGTCACATGTGCTCAGTGTGAACCTGCTTTCATCTGTGAAGAGCACAGGGTGCCAGTGGCGACTTTGCCAATCCTGGTGTTCTGTGGCAAATGCCAAGCGTCCTGCAGGGTGTTGGACTGTGAGCACAACCCCCATCTGTGGAGGTCTGGCCCTCATACCACCCTCATGGAGTCGGTTTCTAACCATTTGTGCTGACACATGCACATTTGTGGCCTGCTGGAGGTCATTTTGCAGGGCTCTGGCAGTGCTCCTCCTGTTCCTCCTTGCACAAAGGCGGAGGTAGCGGTCCTGCTGCTGGGTTGTTGCCCTCCTACGGCCCCCTCCACGTCTCCTCGTGTACTGCCCTGTCTCCTGGTAGTGCCTCCAGCCTCTGGACACTACGCTGACAGACACAGCAAACCTTCTTGCCACAGCTCGCATTGATGTGACATCCTGGATGATCTGCACTACCTGAGCAACTTCTGTGGGTTGTAGAGTCCGTCTCATGCTACCATGAGTGTGAAAGCACAACCAACATTCAAAAGTGACCAAAACATCAGCCAGAAAGCATTGGTACTGAGATGTAGTCTATGGTCACCACCTGCAGAACCACTCCTTTATTGATTGTGTCTTGATAATTGGCAATCATTTCCATCTATTGTCTATTTCATTTGCACAGCAGAATGTGAAATTGATTGTCAATCAGTGTTGCTTCCTAAGTGGACAGTTTGATTTCACAGAAGTTTGATTTACTTGGAGTTATATTCTGTTGTTTAAGTGTTCCCTTTATTTTTTTGAGCAGTGTATTAAAGAGTGGCATAAAAAAAAGAAAAGTTAGCACATTTTTGTCAAAACAGATGTGCCAAAGTTTGTGGGTCCTTTTTCTACCAGAATTCTGGTCATGTCACCAATGGCTTCTTTGTATATCAGATGTGTAGAAACCCACGGCAGTAACAAACAGACATTATCACTATATATGCTTTATAACAGTTTTGGCCATTAAATACAGAAGCTGTCAATGTGAGAGTATAATGCACTCATACTGAGTGTTGCTAACATCTCCTGAGATACACAGAGGCCTAAATTGATGGGCATTGATCTGTTAAAAGAAGCTGTGGGTACTTCTCCAGGACCCCGCATCACAGCTGAGAAGCCACAGAGAGCGGTGTTTTTCATGATTGATTACCTGCTCCTCCTGGGTGCTGCATTTATCGGTTATGTTTTCCGATAACAAAAAAAAATGGATCTGCATTTAAGGTTCATTTCTGAATAAATATGGCGACACGCTGAACCTTTAATTAATGTAATGTAATTGAGTCTCCAGCTCACGCTCAGTAATGACTCTTATGTGGCTTCTGAGTGGATGAATCCGTTTTTCACTCTTCTATTTCAGTGAAAGATCAATAAGAACTGATAAGTGAAGATGTGTGTGTCCCTGGACGGACGACCTGAGAGGACGCGTTCTTTAAGATGGCTTGATGAGTGTGATTAGGACAATTAAACATGAAAAAAGAGGTGCACAGTGATCCCTAAAATCACGGTCAGCGGATAGTATGTGCTGACAGAATGCCGCTCACCTCTGTGCTATTACAGGAAATGTTTTGGTCGATGGTTGCTATGTGCTTTGGTACATTTACACTTTGCAGCTCATTAGGCAGGCGCCTTGGGTACATAAGCGAGAGAGGAAAAAGCTTTGCTTTAATCTCCCTCAGTTTAAATGCATTTTCCTAGTTTGGTAAATCATTAACTCATGGATGCAACATTGTTGTAATGAATAACCGGGCATACTGACGTGTAGACACCCATACCTGTACTAGGAGTATAGTAACTGTCAGACTCTGCAGTATTTGTCAGGGGACAGCAGTTCTAGGTCACTGGTCTATCATTGCTGCACTTAGGATGCAATGTGATAAGATTGCACCCTCTCTACAAAGCCAAAGGCATCATGGGACATATGGTATGCGGTAAGGAAGCCATATTAGTAAGGATGACGAATTCAGCACAGTGGACAGGCCAGATATAGCCCAAAACCCAGAAATGCATTAGAATAGCTATAGAGAAGGCATACTTGAGAGTTTCTACATTTGTCCCTGATAATATCCTATACTGCATTTTATCGGTAAAGAAATGATTATTAGCTGTTTAAGAGAAAGCACATAGATTAATGAAGACTATTAAAGAAGTATAAGTCCCCCGCCTTCCTACGAGGCTTTTAGGATCCAGCCGTTCTTCTCTTTCCTGAACTTCCTAAGACCACGTGCACATGTTGAGTATTTTAGTTTTTTACCTCAGTATCTGTAAGCCAAAACCTGGAGTGGGTGATAAATACAGAAGTGGTGACGTGTTTCTATTATACTTTTCCTCTGGTTGTTCCACTCCTAGTTTTGGCTTACAAATACTGAGGTAAAAAAACTTCACCAAATACTCAACATGTGCATGTGGCCTAATACACACGGAAGTATAGTGAGTTTAAGGAAGAGGCCGACAGCCTTATAACTCGGACAAGGATCACAACGCAATGCTCAGACTGGCCGTCAGTTCTACTGACCTGAGCATGATAGCTGCATAGAAATACATGCTAATATCAAAAATTTTGGAAGTGACGGTCAGTCTTTTGATATTTGTATACATAGGCTTTCTGACTGAGCACTCCACCCCTAAGCCTCAGGTGGTTTTAATTATAGCAGGATCTTACCTTCCCATATACTGTACATATAGGCTTTAGTGTAAGAGGATTCACACTAGGTAGGTTCCCAGCAATGAGAGTCGCCTTACCGTGGCTGCCGGGTACGCATGAATTGGCCAATTTTTCCGCTAAGTATTCTCAATTATTTCTAATTTCTAGAGCAGTAATACAATTCAATTCATATATTTCATGTTTGCATACTATAGCGCTACAGAGTGCTACTTTATTTGTTAGAAATACATGCTGTCACGCTCGGGTCGGGAGAGCCAACATCCAGTCCGAGCATTGCTTTGTGATCCTTTTCCGATTTTTACGACCTTCTGACTCTTCCCTTAGAGTCTACTGCTCTATATAAACACCAGAGGTCTCAAACTCTACCAGGTAAATAAGCTGCACATAAAAAAAACTTTGAAGTTGACGGGCCACATTCTTTGCAGGATGAGATGACATTTTAAGTGATAACATTTTTTTTTCTGAACGGCTTTTTGATCACTTTTTGTTCCATTTTTTGTGCATAATGAAAAAGCTACACTTTTGGCTTGTTTTTATTTATTTTTTATGGTGTTCATTGTATGAGTTGTGGAACAGTTTTTTAGTTTGGGTCCTTCTGGACTCTGATGTAAAACATGTACTTTTTTCTTTACTTTTGTCTTACATAAAGCAACATTTTTAGTGGAGAAATATTTTTCTGTTATTTTTTCACACTTTATTTTGACATTGTTTTATTCTTATATTTTTTTCTTTTTTACTTAGTCCCTATATGGTACTCTAACTTTTAGGCCACGGCCCCACTATCAGTATTCGGTCAGTATTTTTTCCCAGGAGTGGGAGACAAAACGGCCCCACTATCATTATTCGGTCAGTATTTTTTCTCAGGAGTGGGAGCCAAAACCAGGAGTGGGTGATAAATGCAGAATTGGTGACTTGTTTCTGTTATACTTTTTCTCTGATTCTTCCTCACCTGGTTTTGGCTCCCACTCCTGAGAAAATATACTGACCGAATACTGACCAAATACTGATAGTGGGGCCGTGGCCTTACACTAAAACTGCCTTTTAGACCCAGTTTATTGCAGGGCCTTAAGGCCATTACTTGTCATTGGGTTACATGGCAACTACCAGCACCCGTCAATCACAAGGTGCCGATTGGTTAAAGAGGGCGCCCCCTCCCTCAAATAACTCTCTAAGTACCTCTGTCACGATCAACGGCAGTATCTAAGGGATCAAAAGTCCACAATCAGTTCTAATACTGATCATGGCCATTCCTCCTGAGTATCAGGTATGATATACAGCTGACGCCCACTGATGATGGTGTCAGCTCTGCTTAAGAGCTGTCACCATCTTAACGCCGTATATGTATGATAGTTTGCAGGAAGTCAACTCCCTCTGCAGATGTCTGGAAGGTTTTTTTTTTTAAAAAAAAATACTCTTCTTCATATTTACCTACCACTGCTCTAGTGTGATGTCATGAGTGAGCACCGATGTGCACCTCCTTCAGCCTGTTCTCTGCTGTCCGGAGGATGTCAGCCGCAGAAGACAACCTCAGGGGCCGCATACAGATTTATGGCTGCATAATTGAGAGCTCTGATATACATACATATTGAGTATAGAACTAATTCACATAAAATACTACATAGGGTTTACTACGTGTCTACCAGATTTAACACTATATACTTCTTGGTTTCTCCTGTCTTCTTTAGAGCTTGCGGCTTTCTTAGAGCAAAGTATCATGCGTGGTGGTCTTGCCTAAAAGTTTTAGCATTCTGGCAACTAATTTCAGTTTTAATTGAAGTTATCACAGGCTACTCCTGCCCCAAATTGCCAGCTTATAAGGAGAGAAACCGTTGAAAATGCCTAACGTAATATTTAAATATTAAGACTATCTCATATTATATTACTCGCTGCTAGAATCCATATTGCTCCCAAATGGAAGTCCTCTTCCTTACAGCTATCAATGGTTATTTCACGTGTTAATGACATTGTGCTGTGTGAAAAATTAAGTACCCTTAGAGGGGATGAAATAAAATGCTTTGAGCAGATCTGGGTGCCGTGGCTGTCCTCCTAATTTGTTTCTGAGGTTTGATATTATTTGTCAATTAAATATATTTTCTGTCATCTATAAGTGCCTTTCCTACACTCGTCAACATTGAATTAAAATGTACATAAAAGGTCACCATCGGTCTGAAAAACACATACTGTATATCTCAAGTACCTGATTGACATAGAATGCACACCCTTCCAGAATCACAATAGACAAATACACACCTCAACATTGAAATTACAATACAAAAAAGGAAAATATGTTGAATTATGGAAATCACAGAATAGATAGACATGTTGATCATATGCAAATAGTGAAAAAAATGGAAACCTCATTTTCAAAATGTCTCGGTTTATTTAGTTTTGAGTATGAGCAACACGCACAAAAATACCCACACATACATGCCTTGCTATGTTATCAGTGAAGTTATAAATGGATGTCTGAGGAATGTTCCGCCACACTGAATGCACTTGGGCAAGTCATCAAGATCCACTGCTGGCAGCTCTCTTCACAATTGCTGACCAATGACGTCCCAGATGTGCTCGATGGGAGACAAATCCGAAGATGCTGAAGGCCATGGTACCACATTTAGGCCATGCAGGCTGCTCACAGTATCACAAGCAACTTTTGTACTGGTGTGTTGAAAAACAGCTATTGGGGCACTTTGGAGAAATTGCCGTACCACTATTTCCTGCACCAAATCAATGTAATACCAAGGTGGGGTCTGGCTACTGTACATTATTCCACACCAAAATCCATGGAGTTGGACTGGTCTGACATTCCCTCGTGAAAACCTTTTCATAGCATTGCCCAGTGGTCTCTAGATGGAGACTGAAGGCTGGAAAGAAGGTTTGTGATGTGATGATGAGTCTCGCTCTTGTCTTGGACACAATGATATTCAGAGATTGGTCTGAAGACCACATGGGCAATGCCATGAAGAGGCCTTTACAAGGGAACGTCACACCAGTCTTACACCAGGGATTATGGTGCGCATGTGCATTCACTGTGGTAGAACATTATTCAAAAAAATATTAATAACCTCCTTGATAGACTGCTGAGGCATGCAAGTGTGTGTATTTCTGAACATGGCACTCATACTCGATGCTGGATGAATCAAGATGTTTTGAAAAAAAAGTTTCCATTATTTAATTATTGTCTGTGTCCATCGATCCTGTGATTTCCATAATTCCACATCTTTTCCTTCTTGTTGCAATTAAAAATGTTGAGGATTGGATTCCACCTCTGTACACCATGTTTTTTGTCAGTGTCCACCATCAGGACTATAGCGGTTTTGAAATTGCGCTGTATACATTATTCACAACTCGTAGTATCTATTATTTATAGTGTTTGGGTGCTCGTTCTGTATGCCGCACTTTTTTGTTAGTGTCCACCATCAGGACTTTGGCATGTTTGGAATTGTGCTGTATACAGTATTCGCAACCTTTGGTGCTTATCAGTGGGGCATTGGAGTCCCAATACTATTGTTACACTTTATATAGGTGCCCTAATGCCATTTCTGGTATCTTGCTTCTAAAAGCCATTTTATTCACTACGCACTTTTTTGGAAAAATCTGTCATCATAGGTACTTAAGTGCTAATAATGTTGTGTTTTACATGTGTGTGTCAGTGCCAGTTTTGACCTATTCCATCTAATACATTACAGACACTTTATTTACTGTGTAATTTTTATCTGAGGCCATTATCAGAACTCCTGCTGTGAATTCTTTGCATTCATCTCTCATTGCCTTTGTACCACTGTCTATTTCTTACACTCAAGCTTAGTCTGTATGTCCATAATTTAGTTAGTATACAATTATGCCTAAACTAAGGGCTTGAGTGCCACTAGTGCACCCTTAGTCCTACAAGTGTATTTAGCGTCTACTAGCCTCCTGATGTGCCCACGGTATACTCTCTTGGAGAAACACATTGAGACAGTTTGAGCAACGTTAATATGTGTGTCATATAATAGTGACATAAACTAATACTTATAGACAATTATCTTGAAATTATTACATTACATGTGCCATATAGGCCTCCGTACAGTATATTGCACCCCCCACAGTCCTCCATATAATATAATGGCCCCCATACTTTATGATGGCCCCACAGTCACACCATACGTTTCAATTAAAAAACATCATATACTCCCCTATTCCAGGATCCTGACAAGTCTTCTTGCAAAGCGCTGGCGCAAGCACTGGACATCAGAGTCCTGACGCGGAGCGATGACATCACGACACCCGGACTCTGACTTCCTGCCCCAGAATCACCTGCTGTTCTGTTGACCGCAGGTTTAAAGCAACCTGTGGTCTACAGAACAGAGAACGGTGGTGCAAGGAGACCGTGTCTGCCTGCTCTACCGCAGAAATTAACGGCGCGCTGTGAATGCCGATGCAGTTAAGGGCAGCGTAGCTCTGGGTGGGCCCCTCAGAGGGCGGGGCTTGGGGCAACCGCACCTTTTGCCCCCCGGTAGCTACGCTACTGAGAGCGGAATATTATACGATAGACCAAGGGGCTCAAACACGCGGCCCGCGGGCCGCATGCGGCCCTTCAGGTTGCTTCAGCCACCATAGACCCCGATCGCGGCCCTATCCAGGAGCTGCCGTCAGCTGTGCTTCAGTTCAGTGTATTGCCGCTCAGAGACCGGCTCTCTGCACAGCAATACCAGTGCCAGCCGCCGGTCTATCAGAGGCCAGCATGGCACAAGGGACAGTCCTCCAAGATGGGGACCAGGCTGGGGACAGTCATCCAAGATGGGGACCAGGCTGGGGACAGTCCTCCAAGATGGGGACCAGGCTGGGGACAGTCCTCCAAGATGGGGACCAGGCTGGGGACAGTCCTAAAAGATGGGGACCAGGCTGGGGACAGTCCTAAAAGATGGGGACCAGGCTGGGGACAGTCCTAAAAGATGGGGACCGGTATGTGAAATTACGACAAGATGGGACAAAGATGGGGGACATTACAAGATGCAGACCAGGGTGGGGCACATTACTACAAGATTTTGGCAGAAAAACGTCAAAATAAAGCATGAAAAAATATTTTGCCACTAAAAATGCTGCTATATATCTAAACTAAAGTAAACAAAAAAGTGCATGTTTTATTATCGCCACGTCCATAACGACCCAAGCTATAAAAAATAAAACAGCAAAAATGTTCAAAAGGTGTATAGAAAAAAAATGGTATCACTAAAAATATCACTTTGTCCTGCAAAGAATGCGGCACCCCAAATTAACTTTTTTCCGTGTGCGGCCCATATACCCAGTCGAGTTTGAAACCCCTGCGATAGACTGTAAAACTTTCTACTACAGTGGAATGTAGCTTGAATATTTTAATTGGACTAAAACTAATAAAATTATCTGTGTATAAATAAATATATATATATATATATATATATATATATATACAGTGCCTACAAGTAGTATTCAACCCCCTGCAGATTTAGCTGGTTTGATAAGATGCAAATAAGTTAGAGCCTTCAAACTGCAAACGAGAGTAGGTTTTATGAACAGAAGCATAAATCTTACAAACCAAAAAGTTATGTTGCTCAGTTGAATTTTATTAAATTTTAAACATAAAAGTGTGGGTCAATTATTATACAACCCCTATGTTTAATATTTTGTGGAATAACCCTTGTTTGCAATTACAGCTAATAATCGTCTTTTATAAGACCTGATCAGGCCGGCACAGGTCTGTGGAGTTATCTTGGCCCACTCCTCCATGCAGATCTTCTCGAAGTTATCTAGGTTCTTTGGGTGTCTCATGTGGACTTTATTCTTGAGCTCCTTGCACAAGTTTTCAATTGGGTTAAGGTCAGGAGACTGACTAGGCCACTCCAACACCTTGACTTTTTCCCTCTTGAACCAGGCCTTGGTTTTCTTGGCTGTGTGCTTTGGGTCGTTGTCTTGTTGGAAGATGAAATTACGACCCATCTTAAGATCCTTGATGGAGGAGCGGAGGTTCTTGGCCAAAATCTCCAGGTAGGCCGTGCTATCCATCTTCCCATGGATGCGGACCAGATGGCCAGGCCCCTTGGCAGAGAAACAGCCCCACAGCATGATGCTGCCACCACCATGCTTGACTGTAGGGATGGTATTCTTGGGGTCGTATGCAGTGCCATCCAGTCTCCAAACGTCACGTGTGTGGTTGGCACCAAAGATCTCGATCTTGGTCTCATCAGACCATAGAACCTTGAACCAGTCTGTCTCAGAGTCCTCCAAGTGATCATGAGCAAACTGTAGACGAGCCTTGACATGACGCTTTGAAAGTAAAGGTACCTTACGGCCTCGTCTGGAACGGAGACCATTGCGGTGGAGTACGTTACTTATGGTATTGACTGAAACCAATGTCCCCACTGCCATGAGATCTTCCCGGAGTTCCTTCCTTGTTGTCCTTGGGTTAGCCTTGACTCTTCGGACAAGCCTGGCCTCGGCACGGGAGGACACTTTCAAAGGCTGTCCAGGCCGTGGAAGGCTAACAGTAGTTCCATAAGCCTTCCACTTACGGATGATGCTCCCAACAGTGGAGACAGGTAGGCCCAACTCCTTGGAAAGGGTTTTGTACCCCTTGCCAGCCTTGTGACCCTCCACGATCTTGTCTCTGATGGCCTTGGAATGCTCTTTTGTCTTTCCCATGTTGACCATGTCTGAGTGCTGTTCACAAGTTTGGGGAGGGTCTTAAATAGTCAGAAAAGGCTGGCAAAAGAGATCTTTAATCCACACATGTGAAGCTCATTATTCTTGGTGCCTGAACTACTTCTTAATACTTTAGGGGGACCAAACAGAATTCTTGTGGTTTGAGGGGTTGAATAATAAATGACACTCTGAATTAACTTTTAACGTTTTAAAAAAAAAACAAAAACAAAAAAAAAAACAATATTTGCTGCAGTGCATTTCCCACTTCCAGGCTGATCTACAGTACAAATGTCACAATGCCAAGTTAATTCCGCATGTGTCAACCAGCTAAATCTGCAGGGGGTTGAATACTACTTGTAGGCACTGTATATATATATATATATATATATATATATATATATATATATATATATATATATATATATATATATATATATATATATATATATAAAAAAATATATATATGTACACTACCGTTCAAAAGTTTGGGGTCATTTAGAAATTTCATTATTTTTGAAAAAAAGCACATTTTTTTTCAATAAAGCTAACATTAAATGAATGAGAAATACACTCTACACATTGTTAATGTGGTAAATGACTATTCTAGCTGCAAATGTCTTGTTTTTATTGCAATATCTACATAGGTGTATAGAGGCCCATTTCCAACAACCACCACTGCAGTGTTTTAATGGTACATTGTGTTTGCAAACTGTGTAAGAAGGCTAATGGATGTTTAGAAAACCCTAGAAAACCCTTGCACAAGTATGTTAGCTCAGCTGAAGACGGTTTAGCTGATTTGAGAAGCTATAAAATTGACCTTCCTTTGAGCTAGTTGAGAATCTGGAGCATTACATTTGTTTGTTCTATGAAACTCTCAAAATGGCCAGGAAAAGAGAACTTTCATGTGAAACTCGACAGTCTATTCTTGTTCTTAGAAATGAAGGCTATTCCATGCGAGAAATTGCCAAGAAACCGAAGATTTCCTACAACTACTCCCTTCAAAGGAGAGCACAAACCGGCTCTAACCAGAGTAGAAAGAGAAGTGGGAGGCCCTGCTGCACAACTTAGCAACAAGACAAGTACAATAGAGTCTCTAGTTTGAGAAATCGATGCCTCAAAGCTCCTCAACTGGCAGCTTCATTAAATAGTACACGCAAAACCCCAGTGTCAATGTCTACAGTGAAGCGGCGATTCCGGGATGCTGGCCTTCAGGGCAAAGTGGCAAAGAAAAAGCCATATCTGAGACTGGCTAATAAAAGGAAAATATTAATATGGGCAAAAGAACACAGACATTGGACAGAGGAAGATTGGAAAAAAGTTTTATGGACAGACGAATCAAAGTTTGAGGTGTTTGGATCACACAGAAGAACATTTGTGAGATGCAGAACGACTGAAAAGATACTGGAAGAGTGCCTGACGCCATCTGTCAAGCATGGTGGAGGTAAAGTGATGGTCTGGGTTTGCTTTAGTGCTGGTAAAGTGGGAGATTTGTACAAGGTAAATGGGATTTTGAATAAGGAAGGCTATCACTCCATTTTGCAACGCCATGCTGTACCCTGTGGACAGCGCTTGATTGGAGCCAATTTCATCCTACAATAGGACAATGACCCAAAGCACACCTCCAAATTATGCATGAACTATTTAGGGAAGAAGCAGGCAGCTGGTATTCGATCTGTAATGGAGTGACCAGCGCAGTCACTAGATCTCAACCCCATTGAGCTGTTGTGGGAGCAGCTTGACCGTATGGTGAGCAAAAAGTGCCTATCAAGCCAATCCAACTTGTGGGAGGGGCTTCAGAAAGCATGGGGTGAAATTTCTTAAGATTACCTCAGCAAATTAATAGCTAGAATGCCAAAGGTCTGCAATGCTGGAATTCCTGCAAAGGGAGCATTCTTTGACTAAAGCAAAGTTTGAAGGAGAAAATTATTCTTTCTAATAAAAATTATTATTTCTAACCTTGTCAATGTCTGGACTATATTTTCTAATCATTTTGCAACTCATTTGATAAATAATTTTGTGTTTTCCATGGAAACTCATACTTTTGTCTGGGTGACCCCAAACTTTTGAACAGTTGTGTATGTATACATACACACACACACACATTTATTTTATTTTTGTCCACTTTTATCAGTGATTGGAGAGTGTATTTGTCTATTCTGATTCTGGAAGGGTGTGCATTCTATGTCAATAAGTTCCTTGAGATATATGTGTTTCTCTGAGTGATGATGACCTTTTATGTACAGTACATTTTAATTCTGCCAGCCTGTAACTTTACATGTTGCATTAAGCTATGTTCATTGTTTTGGATTATACTATATTTATACCACTTAATAAAGTTTATATGTTTGAGGCTAAATAAATCTAAGTATTTACAAGCAATACAAACATAATGACATTTATTACTTGATGTAAAAACTCCTCAGTAGGTGTCAGGGGCGCACAGGGACAGGACCGGGGAGATCACACAGTATCTCGCCACTGCCGTCACTCTGTCAATTATTCACTGGATTGAGCAGGGATTCGCGAGCACACGATCCCAATTACTCACTACTTAGCTATCTGCAAGCGAGCAGAAAGCATATGGCACACACTTCCAGATTCCAACGCGTGGAATATGTGTACACGCCCTGTATGGTTACTGCCGGCTTCACGATAGCCCAATTAATATTATTCGCTGCCACCACCGACCACGTTTGAACTATAATACAGGCTTGGCCGGACTCCTGCTTTCTGTTATCGTATATGGCTTCGGGGGAGGGAACGATTACAGAGCAAAAGAAACAGAGCTATTAAATTTTACATTTAATCCAAAAGGGAGGCAATGTTTAGGATAAATATGCAAAGATTTTACAAATGGATATTTACAGTACAGAATAGACAGTTTCATAAAATAAACAAGATTCCAGAAGAAACTTACTATAGAGTTCGCAAAGACAAATTAGTATAGCTGGAGGAGGGGTTCTCCGATTTGATTTGAGCGTTATCGAACGCGATCCGTTGCTTATAGTATCTATACCCCCCTGGCAATGAATATGGATCAATCTTTAGTTGGATCTTTTATGTCGAAGAGGGAGACAAGCCCACACACCCCTGTGATGACATCATGTGGGCTCGGGCTCCACCCTTCATGTTTTTGTTAAAATATCTAACTTCCGCGATAACTTCTTGCTGGTTGCCCTCAGCAGCTTGCAAGCGACACCATATTTTCCGTTATGAATGGTGTATGGTGTAACTGCGATCAGTTATTCTTGAACTTTTGCATTACCGCTCCCTGGAGGTGCTTACAGCTATGGAAAAATAAGCATATTGCTCCTTGGCTGACCCTGCCACTAAAAATTTGGGTCCCGTTATTATCGGACTTATGAAACTTTAGTTATTCCATATTCCGTATCGGTGCTGGCATGACTATAATTTCCTTTTGAAGCTCGGAAGTCAAGCTTCCTCAGCTGGAGGTAAATTGTTGCAGGTCTGTGTTAGAGGAAAACACCCTCGCATTTTAAATGGGGTTGGCAGCACCTCTCTTGTGCCAGCATATGCTTGAGTCACTTCTGCTGTGTGTGTTAATTTCCATAGGAGATCGCCCTTTAGATTGTCAGCTCTTCTCTTGTGACAGATGGTGGATAAGGGAGGGGGGAGATGGAAAAGGGGTTTGGGAGAAATTGTTAATATTTTCTTAATATTTCCCTGACAGTAGGTATGTAGAGTAAATCAATGATTTTTTTTACATACACTGTGTGCAGAATTATTAGGCAAGTTGTATTTCAGAGGATTATTTTTATTATTGATCAACAACGATGTTCTCAATCAACCGAAAAGACTCATAAATATCCAAGCTTAATATTTTTGGAAGTTGAAGTGTTTTTTTTTTAGATTTGGCTATCTTAGGAGGATATCTGTTTGTGCAGGTAACTATTACTGTGCAGAATTATTAGGCAACTTAATAAAAACCAAATATAATCCCATCTCACTTGTTTATTTTCACCAGGTAAACCAATATCGGCTTTACAAACTATGTACTATGTACTATGTACTATGCACAAAATTTAGAAATAAACATTTCTGACATGCAAAAACAAAAAACAAAAGAATTAGTGATCAATATAGCCACCTTTCTTTATGATGACACTCAACAGCCTTCCATCCATAGATTCTGTCAGTTGCTTGATCTGTTTTCGATCAACATTGCGTCCAGCAGCCACCACAGCCTCCCAGACACTGTTCCGAGAGGTGTACTGTTTTCCCTCCCTGTAGATCTCACATTTTATGATGGACCACAGGTTCTCTATGGGGTTCAGATCAGGTGAACAAGGGCGCCATGTCATTATTTTTTCTTCTTTTAGACCTTTACTGGCCAGCCACGCTGTGGAGTAGTTGGATGTATGTGATGGAGCATTGTCCTGCATGAAAATCATGTTTTTCTTGAACAATACTGACTTCTTCCTGTACCACTGCTTGAAGAAGTTGTCTTCCAGAAACTGGCAGTAGGTCTGGGAGTTGAGCTTCACTCCATCCTCAACCTGGAAAGGTCCCACAAGTTCATCTTTGATGATACCAGCCCATACCAGTACCCCACCTCAACCTTGCTGGCGTCTGAGTCGGAGTGGAGCTCTCTGCCCTTTATTGATCCAGCCTCTGGCCCATCCATCTGGCCCATCAAAAGTCACTCTCATTTCATCAGTCCATAAAACCTTTGAAAAATCAGTCTTAAGATATTTCTTGACCCATTCTTGACGTTTTATCTTATGTTTCTTGTTCAAAGGTGGTCGTTTTTCTACCTTCCTTACCTTGGCCATGTCCCTGAGTATCACACACCTTGTGCTTTTTGATACTCCAGTAACGTTGCAGCTCTGAAATATGGCAAAACTGGTGGCGAATGGCATCTTGGCAGCTTCATGCTTGATTTTCCTCAATTCATGGGCAGTTATTTTGCGCCTTTTTTGGCCAACACTCTTCTTGCGACCCTGTTGGCTAGTTGCCATGAAACGCTTGATTGTTCGGTGATCACGCTTCAAAAGTTTGGAAATTTCAAGACTGCTGCATCCCTCTGCAAGACATCTCACAATTTTGGACTTTTCAGAGCCCGTCAAATCCCTCTTCTGACCCATTTTGCCAAAGGAAAGGAAGTTGCCTAATAATTAAGCACACCTTATATAGGGTGCGGATGTCATTAGTCAACACCCCTCCTCATTACAGAGATGCACATCACCAGATTTACTTAATTGGTAGTTGGTTCTCAAGCCTATGCAGCTTGGAGTAGGACAACATGTATAAAAAGTATCATGTGAGCAAAATACTCATTTGCCTAATAATTCTGCACGCGGTGTAGTTATAAGAAAATGAGCGATATTTCTCACTTACATAAAGAAAAGATCTGCTTAATGGGAGAGTAAATTAGTTATGCCTTAATTAGATTGCTTCACCTTGGCAACTGTAACAAATCCTCTTCATATTGACATGTGCTAATGAGGCATAGCAGACCCCAAGGGGAACATGCAGACATGCATTCACCATGACATCCACAGGTCATGTTTCACTGGTTTGGTGTGCGGACACAAGTTTAAGCTTTGCTTATACTCTTGTTGGAAATGGGGAGCCTTCCTTCCATTACATTGTCCGAATAATAGGCCACACAGTTTCTAAATGCCATTAACCCCTTCACGCCAGGGCCCTTTTTTGTTTTTGCGATTTCGTTTTTTGCTCCTTTTCTTCCCAGAGCCATAACTTTTTTAATTTTCAGTCAATATGATGCAAAAAAAGTGCAATTCCACAGTTGTTTTTTTTCTTCTTTATCATGTTCACTAAATGCTAAAACTGACCTGCCAATATGATTCTCCAGGTCGTTACGAGTTCGTAGATACCAAACATGTATAGGTTCTTTTTATTTAAGTGTTAAAAAAAATATCCAAAGTTTGGTAAAAAAAAAAAAAAGTCGCCATTTTCCGAGACCCGTAGCGTCAACATTTTTCGGGATCTGGGGCCAGGTAAAAGCTTATTTTTTGTCCGCCGAGCTGGCAATTTTATTGATACCATTTTAGGGTAGATGCAATGTTTTGATTGACCGTTATTGCATTTTATTGCAATTTTGTGGCGACCAAAAAAAATGTAATTCTGGCGTTTTCATTTTTTGTCGTTGCGCCGTTTAATGATTGGATTGGTTCTTTTTATATAGATAAATCGGACGATTCTGAATGCGGTGATACCAAGTATGTGTATATTTGATTTTTTTTTTTTTTATTGTTTAATTTTTAATGGGTCGAAAGGGGGGTGATTTAAACTTTTGCATTCTTTTATTTTTTTATATTTTTAAAAACATTTATTTTTTATTTTTTACATGCTTCAGTAGACTCCATGGGAGACTAAAATCTTCGATCATCTGATCGCCTGTGTGTAGCAGAAATGCTCACTTTCAGTGAACGATGACCGCTGGACGGCGCTCATAGCATCCCGGCAATGACAACTGCAGGAGACTCCGGGTTGTCATGCCAACCCATCAGCGACCCTTCGGTCATGTGACACGGGCGCCGATGGGCAGGACTAGTGACGTCCTTCTGCCGCAGCCATGTTAAATGCCGCTGTCAGAGATTGACGGCGGCATTTAACATGTTAACATCCACGGGTGGATCGCGATTCCATCCACGGCTGTTAGGTGCACATGTCAGCTGATCAGATCAGCTGTCATATCGATGGAAAGGTGCGGGCTCATCGCCGAATCCTGTGTCAAAGGGTGAGACACGCCATGCGCCATACATGTACGGCGCATGTCGTGATAGGTTTAAGCAGGAATACTGTACAGAGTCCACGTAATACTGAGCTACTTCACAGTGCTGTATATAGTGCCATACCCATATAATAATTCTATAGAGCTCTGATTCTCAAGCTGTAGGGCAGACCTCACTGGTTACATAGTTAATGGGAATATGTCAGCAGGCTTTGCTGACAGCATCATGAAGTAGGGACAGAGACCCCGATTCCAGCAATGTGTCAGTTTACTGGGTGCAGCAGTTATGATAGAGTCACATTTTTCTCTGCTGCAGATCTAACACAGCTGAGCTGTTGATCTCTGTATAACTCGCCCACACCACTGCTTTCTGTGTACATTGTATAGTGACAGAGAGATGCTAATGAGTGCTGAGGGCATGGTTGGACTGGGATGCACATGCCAAGCTGTGCTATATGGATAAACTCCTGCTGGTAAAACTTTAGTTGTATTGGAACAGCAAAACACAGCCTAGTATGTGAAACATCACTGGAATCAGGGTCTCTGCTCCTACATTATGGTGCTCTCCGATTATGATTCACAGCTCAAAATCTATCCTAAATGGATAATAATTGTATACTCTTATAAACTTAGTACATATATAGCTAGAGTATCTCTAAAACTTAACCTTTAATATAATATGATAAAAAATATACATCACATCATAAAGTGCTCATAGTGCCTGTGCTCATTAAAATAATCACGATCTGACCCAACTGTTGATGACTCAGATGAGTCCTAGGTACTGAGACACAAAGATAGGAACGCAGGAGTACAAAACTTTGTCCCCAGGTACCCTGTCGTGCACTGTAGATCTCCCGCTCTGACAAGAGCAGTACCCAAGTGTACTCTGTATAACGAAGTCCCAACGCTTTTCTGCCTCAATAGCGAGGCCTCATCAGGGGAGTGTGCCTATATCACTTAATCAGAGGTCCTCGACGGCTCCTGATGTGACCTGCCCATGAGGTAGACTATTCTACAGATTTCGTTTTTATGGTAAAGAAGCCTTGTTATACCTGTTTGGGAGGTTTTAACAGCAAAGTGCCTAATGACACAAACCCTTTAAATGATTCCCAATCTCTGGTTTATCAACTTGATAGATTCCTTTCATGGAAACTATGTTCAAGAAACACATTTAAAATATAGGTTTAGGTCAATTTAAATATTTTGGTGATCGCTATATATCATTAAGAGCATTCAAAAAATACAGCCATAAAATTAGTTGTATGATGAAACCTTGCATTGAACGTACAAGGAGGAAATTTACACATGGCTATGATAAGATATTGAAGGCAGTAAATGATGGTGGACATGGCGGCCAATGGGACAGTTCTATATAGAGTTTCTGACTGACCACTTTCTTCCATGGTACAAAAAGAAGAACCGTGCCATGAGTAGCAAAATCATCTTCATGCATGACAGTGCATCATCTCATGCTTCGAAGAATACCTCTAAGTCATTGGCTGCCATGGGGATAAAAGGAGAGACACTCATGGTGAAGCTACCATCCTGCCCTGACATCAACCATATTGAGAACCTTGGAGTATCATCAAGCAAAAGATCAAGAGGCAGTTCACATCAAAAGTATTCTGACTCCTGCAAAGGAATTCATGCAGAAACTATCCACAAACTTACGAGTTTAATGGATGCAAGAATTGTGAAGGAGATATTAAAGAAGGTGTCCTATGTTAACATATAACTTGGCCTGTTAAGACCTTTTGATCTGAAAAAGCTTTTGATTTCAATAAATGTGACCTCTTAATGACCATTTTCAGTTCTTTACAACCTATAAAATGTTTGAAAACTCTGTTCTGCATAATAATTTTGAACAGTGCATTTTGTGTTTTGGTTCTTTTAGTTTTGAAAAAATACTGTTATCATTGGGAGGTTTGTCCAATTAAATTTGATTTATACTCTTAACGGTTGTCGATTTGAACATTATACTGACTCGTTTGCATTGACCGTTTAAGAAAATCAGAGAAACATAGCATTTGCATAATAATATGGAACGCGGTATAGTAATGTTTCCTTTTGGAAAATCTGGTGATAAACCAACAATCATTGTTTCTTTTTAGAGAGCAATTTTTATGAGATTGCTACACCCATTTTTAATTAGTACTTTACAAAGAAAAGAAGACAAGCAATAAAATCATCTACACTAAGCAGAGACACCATTGACCATTGACATAGATGGACTGTAGTATTATTTAGCCCCCCCATACACTTTGATAGCTGTCGACTGGACAATGGTTCGGCCAATCATTCGACCAACATCTATCTCACCCATGACCCGACCCTCCCACGCTCAGGCGTGCTTACTCTACCAAGTGCTTGTGTGTTCTCTGTAACTGAGCCGCTGCCAGACTCCCATACACATTAGACTGTTGGCTGAACCCTTCGATTTTGGCGTATTCAGCTTACATTAGTCTAATGTATATGGGGGTCTCTAGTCTCTGAAGAAGCTGTGAAAGATTTTAACTTTGCTTAAGTACAGTTTTCTTCTTTTTGTTTCAACCAAAAGGGCTTGGAATCAAAAAGAGCAATGTAGTGTCCCAACTATTTTCTTTTTGAATTTTTGATTGTTTCAAGGCATTTCAAATACTAAATGACACATGTCTCTTACAGCTTACTATCTATATGTAGAATAGGTTAGCAAAAAGATAGACAGGAGGCAGTATGATCACATTGACATATTAGTGTTTGGATGTTCATTCTGATGCCTTCCAAATGACTTTATTTACCAAATTGTATTTATATAATGGAGAGTGTTATTTGTTTTATCTTTCAGGTCTATTTTTTGTGAATGAATCAGTCTATACATAACGTGAGAGAGTACATTGCAGAGATGCAGTCTCCTAGAATACCTGGCAGAAAACGGGGGCGACCCCCACTTCATTCCAACCCCCTGAAAATGACTGTCCACAACTTATATTCGGGGAATGCGGGATCCATCCCAACTGTAAAAATTCCAAAGAAGAGAGGCAGAAAGCCTGGCTTTAAGGTATTTCTATGAACATCTGTTGTACACAGTAATTTTGTGTATTTTCCATACTGTTCATTTTTAAATAAAACTAAGGGATGGTCTCTTCATGATTAAAAGTATAAACAAAATAAACAGAATCTTTACATCGTAGAAGCTCATGTTAGATTACAAATTTGGAAAAGTAGCCAGAGAAACTCAGTATTAAGCAGATTTAGGCTGAGTTCACACGATGCGTTTTTCATGCGTTTCCGCGGCGTTTTTGCAGTTGCGTAAACGCCGCGGAAACGCATGAAAAACGCATGGTAGAAGGGCAGCAATGTTCCCCAATGGAAATCCGCATGTGCTGTGCCCATGATGCGGATTTTTCCGCAGCGTAAACGCTGCGGTCAAAAATCCGCAGCATGTCAATTAATTTTGCGGAAACGCTGCTCTTTTGCCGCCATTGACTTGCATTAGACCGCATGGAATCCGCATCACTGTATATGTTGATGCGCTTTTCATGCGGTCTAATGTGCGGATGGTACCCGGGTGTGGATGAGAGGACTCTCATCCAGACCCAGGTACCATTAAAAAAAAAAGAATAAAATAAAAAATATATATATTCTCACCTTCTGACGGCCCGCGCTGCGTCCTGCCGGCTTCCCGGGCACTTCGCGGTTGAATGAAGGACCTTCGCTGACGTCAGAGTCATGTGACGGGTCACGTGACGCTGACGTCGGAAGGTCCTACAGTCTTCACTGCCGGCAGCCGGGACCGATGAAGCAGGACACCGGGGGCCATCAGAGGGTAAAGTATATATTTATTTTTTATTTTTTGACATTCACACACTATATAAATCCATGCCGGTTGCATGGATTTATATAGTGTGAAGTTGACAAGCACTTTCCAAGTGATGCTAAAATCGCTTGGAAAGCTCTTGTCAACCCGCATGCGGAAATGAAAGTGAAGACCGCTTCATTTCCGCATGTCCCTGGCAGGAAACCGCATGTACAATCCGCATGCGTTTTTTCCTGCCAGAGAGATGCAGAAACGCTCAGGAAAAAATGCTGAACATTTCTGCATCGTGTGCACATACCCTTAAACCTCTACAGGGAACCTGTCATCGGGATATTAGACCCCTAATTAAAGGCATGTGTTTAATGGGTCTATAATGCTCTTTAAATCCTTACCTCACTTGTAGCATTTTGTTTGGAAATTGTAGAGAAATCCAGCCTTAATGTTTTAATTGCTACTGAGGGGGGCCAATACTGCACTTCTTTCTTTCCTGCTTTTTTCCCTATTTCCCCGCCTGCTGCCGGCCTCTGGACTCTGATGGACAGGTCACTCTTCTCTCAATGATCTGTCTCCCCTGCCCTAGATTCTGCACAGGCGCGGTTATTGACGGGGGTCGTACATTGGGGGGTGTGCATGCACAGATCGATAGTTTGGCTGTAGCAAAGTCATCAGAAACTTACTGTGCACGCGCCACCCCCTCTGATGTGATGACAGTGCTTGCGCTGGATTTCTTTACAATTTCTAAATAAAATACTACAAGCAAGGTATAGATTTAATAAGCATTTAAGGGCCTTTACATACATGCCTTAGTTAGAGGTGAAATATCCTGACTTCAGAATCCCTTTAAATGATAGACCTATTTACAGTACTAGGGAATAAAAAAGCAATTTCTTAGGGTAAGTTCATATATATTCCAGCAATCTAATGTGATTTTCCTCCATCACACCATAAAAAACACTGGAGAGAAACTCATGCTAGAACTGATCCCATTGCTTTCTCGTGGTTTGTTTTTGGCATCTGATATTTTAGTTGTAGTGCCAGATTAGTCCATGAGCTAGATTAAAAAACTGACTGACTAAGGCTTTTCTTCATCTGGCGTGTTGACAGGTTTAGTACTTTGCCTTGTGTTTGTCTATGGAACGCTAAAATGAATGAAGGGTGTAAAGCTTCAAGCTTCTGGCATCTGATAGTCACTTCATTGGATCCTCATCAGATGTTATCCCATTTGTTGATAATGCGCATGGTGTCTGTTTTTTATAGAAAATAGAACATTGTTGCCTCTGTTCTCATTTGAGCTACCAATCATATGAAAGCTAGGACATAGAAAAGCTAGGGCTTGTAGGATTAAAACCAAAAACAGTAGTGTTCTGCAGTCAATAAACAGACATTCCAATCCAACAATTTTTAGAATGAAGATTCAAATTGTATCTTCAGAGAGGAAGAGGACTTGAACTCTAGCGCCACCTATAGGAAGTAGCAATTCTAAAAATCAATATCAACCCTTTAACGAGCCTTGCCATATGACTTAGGATAAAAGCCAAACCAGAATCTCTATTTTCAGACACATGTTTCAGGGTGTTGCCCCTCCTCAGTGCAAAGTGTGAGATCTGATTTAGCTGTATGAGAGACCTCTGACTGGGGTCTAAGGGGTATGTCTCCCATTGTGACATGCCTGATATGTTAGAGGGGAGAATAGAGTGTATAGTGGGCAATACACCCTGCTACTCTCTCCTGCTCACATGTGTTTGGATATAATGGACTATGTGTTTGGATATAATGGACTGAACAAGAGAAGATTTTTTTTGGAATCATTTGGTAACTGCAGTGTGGATTCATTCTAATAATTGTTGGCATGTCTGTTTTTTATCTAGAAGTAAAATAATGTGAGCACTAGGATCATTTTTTGCAACTTTGGATGTATAATTATACGTTCATCTAGTCCTAGAAAAATGAGTCTTCATATAATTTTAGGATCACAGTAAAAGGTATAACAAACTATACAACCAAGCTATGTTTTAAAGGGGCTGTCTCACAAAGACCGTCCTAGCTGATCATTGCTAGTCCAGCTGCTCTAACCCCCTGCTACAAAAGCTGCATCTAGCCATCTATGATTAAGAGCGTCTCTGTTTCTCACTCTCGAAACGTGTCAGACAAGTGTGATTATCTGAATCCTGTCTTGCTACACCATGATGTTTTTATGATGAAGCAATAAAACTAAATTTTATCAACACTGAAAAAGCTGGATTTTACTTTTGCCTAGCTGTTTCAGGCAGCTAATTCCTGGTGTTCCTGTTGTCCAAGTCTAATGTTGGGTGAGCTGTAATTTACATTGTTATCTACTTAGCCATGCTTAGTTGCTAACCTGCCAAATTTGTGTTACCAAGAAGCGTGGATGCGGTTTATTTTGTCAACGCGTTTCAAGGTTTTAAAATCTCTTCATCAGGACAGAACCACAATGATAGTAAATAAAAAGGCATAGCATAGAAACTTAGTTTCTTTTAATATGTCACATTTATATTCATGTTACAGTTTCTCCACCTTTTAAACAAACGGCTGAAGTGCATTAGTCAGCATGTGAGAGGCAGGCTAACATGCTCCTAAATCATGCACTGATAAAAATAAAATAGGGTTGCAATTCTAAGAAGCACATTAACCTCATGTTTATTGAGAAGAAACCTATGCAATTGTGAACCTATAATGCGTGCACAATAATCTCCGAAGAACATCACAAAGAATTTCACCCCCAACCTTAACCCTACATAGGCTGGGGTTACATTGATTTTTTTGGGGTCCTCACATCCGTAATTAGGATATTGCAAAGCATTATGTGATGGCACACAGCATTACAAGACAAGATTACAAGGCTGTAAAACAACATAATGTAATAAGACAAGTTATGTGAATGGAGAACAGCATAAATTATGACATTTTACTGAATGAGGCTGACCATCTAAAACAGATGGGGCGCAGTGGTGACAGCAACTATGGTAATTATACACTAGCACAGCAGTAAAATGAATCTGTTACATCAGCATGAAGAAATAAAGTCAGCAGACACAAGCAATAAAACTGTAACAATATTTCATTAAAGCCAAGGAGAAGACGGAGTTTGGACCAGATGGCCATTAGCATAGGAGGTCATACTTGCAGTACCATCTGCAACACTGCTTCATTACAATGAAAAACATCCTTGTTATTAATGAAAATGCCTAGGTTCCAGCTCCTCACATCACAGTATGTACAGCACATACATAATGCCCACATGTATAGGCATCTAAAATTCCAAACAGACGAGGGACAAGTTCTTGTGCCCAAGGTGACAGTTTTAGAAGGTGCTCCCAGTTCTTGAAGTTCACCATGTTAACTGTGCTTTGTGGCTTGTTTATACCGATTGGTAAAAATGTAACAGTAGCATGTTGTTTTTTTTCCTTTAACTACAAACATTTTATCCCCACTTTTAATGGTGCCCTAGACAACCTCCTAGTTTGCCAACAATTTGTCTCTGATTACAAAACATGCAGTTTACAGGTTTTCATATAATTTTTCCTAAGTCATTTTTAAAGCAGAAGTATTAAAGGGAATCTGTCAGCAGGATTTCATCCTCCAAACGATTTATATATTGTAGTAGATCGACTTACTCGGCTTCTTAAAGAGGCAGACAAAGGAACTGTTTTTAAAGTGCGGTTAATTTATTGCTGTCCTCATAAATCGCATCACCAGAAAATGTAAATACAGCCTTTGTCCGGCAGAAGGTAAAACATAAAATAACATTCCATACAATAGTGCTGTTTAGCCCAACTGACTTAGAGTCCAGCGTCCATGTCCTTTAACAAAAGAATTCACACCAGGAGACCTGCAATCTCCATACATCCAGCATGTGTGCCACAAACAACTCAGAACTCTCTCCTCCAGGCCACCACACACCAAATGCTCTGTAAGGCTGTGTTTTTCTATCCTCCAAGTTCCTCCCTTTCTACCGCTGCTTTAATTACCCTAGGACCAAGATGGCGGTTTAACCTACTCGTGTGCTGGAAACTTTTTCCTATAACAATTACTGCAGCTATCAATTCAAGTGCTACATATCTCCCCTCTAGTACTTTGCCAGTGACCTTGTCACATATTCCCCCCCTCTGCCCAAAGCCGTAGGTTTTGGCACCTTCAGTCACCAAACCTAGGAGTCTAAACTGGCATCTGCGTTACTATGCAGCATCACAGGCCTGTGTTCACATGAAAGATAAAGTCCTGTAGCCCTGAGTTTCAATTCTTGGAGTGCCATTTCATCTTCCTGTAGCTCAGGTATTTTCCCTTCTATTTCTCGATGGTACCCTTCTTTGGGTTTATGGTAAAGCAAGCTTACTTCAGCGTATCCAGCAGATGAATCTGGCTCAACGTAGCTTTGATATGAGTTCATCGTCGCGGGATATCGGATACGCATAATTTTTAGCCCCTTCCTTCTAAATCACCTTGCGACGGACTTCAGGGATTCTATACGACTTTTGGTTCACCTACACAAGTGGTTCTGTCAGGATTCCTTGTTCATCAACCTGCGTACGTCTAGGTAGCTCCGAAAACAGGTCCTTGTTCTGCTGAAGAAGTTCTCAGCACTGTTGTTTCTGGGCCGGGGACAGCGTATCTGCCACAGGGACACCCTTCGTGTCACCTTCTGGTCTGTTAACCCACATGGAGTTTCAACTTGGTTTCTCTGTTGCCCAGCCTTGATGGATAGTGGCATGAGAGGATTTTGGAATAGCGAGGTGGTAGCGGTTGACTGGCAGGTGGGACAGGACTTGCAATATTTTAGGATTTCACTCTGACATCTGAGCAAACAGAACCTCTGCATGACCCTTTGTTGAGTTTTGTCCACCCCCAGATGACCACCTAAAACATGTGAATGGGATCTGTCCAACACCCTTTGTCTATAGGGTGCTGGCACCAATAATTGCTTCACTATCTCCTCCCTCACCGTAGTGATCCAGTACAATAAGTCCCCACTCAACATGAAATAGGGAAACCTGGTGTCAGCCCCCGACTGTTGTGGTATGCCGTTTATGACGGTTACCTTATTGAACGCTTCTTTTACTGATATGTCTCTATGTTGGTTGAGCCCCAAATTCTCTCTGGTCACCCCGATTTCAGGAATGTCTGCCTCAGGGGATACTACTTTCTCCTCTTTTCCCATTACACATAAGGGAAACCCATCAGACTCTGGAGTTGGAGAGACTTTTTTTAGGGCCAACCCGTTTCTTACCCAAGTAATCCAGGCCTCCGCCCCTCCCCCATAAGTCCCAAAACAACACAAAGTCCCAGCCTATGATGATTGGGTGCAACAAATCTGGGACCACCCCGACCTCATGAGACTCAGTACCTCGGGCCGTCTCAATGACCACTCTGGCCACCGGATAGTTTTTAGCATCCCCGTGAATGCAGCGGAGTCCAACCTTCTTCCCAGAGATTAATTGAGAGATGGGGATGTGGCCCTCACAAGGGTCACCAAACTTCCTGAGTCTAGTAGTCCAGTCATTTTCAGGCCATTCACTGTTACAAGACAAACTTGAGGCCCCTTGCTGGGTGGAGAGTCCACACTGCAAGCTGGATATGCATAGAAGGAACATCGGCGTCTCATGCTTCAGTCCATTTGCTCAGTGGTAAGGGGACAATGGGCTGCTATATGACCTGGACCGTGACATCTCAAGCAAATTACATCCCCCGATGAGGGTCTTGGCATGACCTCTGTCTCCCCCTTGGATTTTGGACATGCCAGCCCTTTTTTAACCTCCACCCTCCAGTATGGAATAGGCTGCCTCCCCAGGGACCCTTTGACACCCTGATACCTTTTGACCAATCCGACCAAGTCATCGGCGTTCCGATGAGGAGAGGACAGAGAATTCATCAGCTGTCAATGGAGTCGGAGCCGCTGCAGTGCCACGAACCGCCGCTGTGAGTAAATCTTCTGCTGTTTTCGACTCTGCTGCTGGTACTTTTGGAGCTACTGCTGGTGCTGTTGCTGCTGCTGCAGCTGTTGCATGAGCAGCTTACTTGTCTCCTGTTGTGCCAGCTGTTGCTGCTGCAGCTGTTCCTGATGTTTCTGCAGTTGTTGCTGTTGGAGCTGCTGCTGCTCTCGATGCTGCTGTTGCTGTTGCAGGTGTTGCTGGTGCTACTGGCGCTGGCTTTGGACTAGTTGCTTGATCAGCTCCTCCATTTTGTTTGATCGCTGTTCAATGCTCATAGCCGCCTTCACCTAGGACATGCAGTCTGTCCACAGCCATCACACTTGTTTACTGGGGATCTTGCCCACACTTCTAACACCAACTGTAGTAGATTGACTCACTCGGCTTCTTAAAAAGGCAGACACATGAACTGTTTCTATTTAAAGTGCGACTGATTTATTTCAGTCCTCATAAATCACCTCACCAGAAAATGTAAATACAGCCTTTGTCCGGCAGAAGGTAAAACATAAAATAACACTCCATACAATAGTGCTGTTTAGCTCACCTGGCTTAGAGTCCAGCGTCCATGTCCTTTAACAAAGGAATCCAGGAGACCTGCAATCTCAAAGCATCCAGGATGTGTGCCACAAACAACTTAGAACCCAAGGACCAAGATGGCGGTTTAACCTACTTGTGTGCTGGAAACTTTTTTCTATAACAATAATTGCAGCTATCAATCCTAGTGCTACATATCTCCCCTCTAGTACTTTGCCAGTGACCTTGTCACAATATGCATGTAGTTATTTCAAGGGACAAGTCCAGCAACACCTTAAAATGGCCGGTCTGTTCCTCCATTACTAAGAAATCAGTATTTGAACTTATATGCAAATGAGGCTGAAGCCTCTGTCACTCATAATTACATAAATTGAAAGACCTAGGGTCATCAAATTCAACCTTTCTCCCAGCTCTATTCCTAATCCAGTGCCTCTTCTTCCTGCCTGACTGACAGCCTCTATGCTGTGTGACTTTAGGCAAAGGAGCCATCAGTCAAGCAGAAGGAGGCAGCATTGGGTGTGGAACAAAGCTGGAGTGACAGAGGCTTCAGATCTACAGTGGGTATGGAAAGTATTCAGACCACTTTACATTTTTCACTCTTTGTTTCATTTCATCCATTTGGTAAATTCTAAAAAGTTCATTTTTTTTCTCATTAAAGTACACTCTGCACCCCATCTTGACTGAAAAAAAACAGAAATGTAGACATTTTTGCAAATTTATTAAAAAAGAAAAACTGAAATATCACATTTTCATAAGTATTCAGACCTTTTGCTCAGTATTAAGTAGAAGCACCCTTTTGAGCTAGTACAGCCATGAGTTTTCTTGGGAATGATGCAACAAGTTTTTCACGCCTGGATTTGGGGATCCTCTGCCATTCTTCCTTGCAGATCCTTTCCAGTTCCGTCAGGTTGGATGGTGAGTGTTGGTGGACAGCCATTTCTGGTCTCTCCAGAGATGCTGAATTGGGTTTAGGTCAGGGCTCTGGCTGGGCCAGTCAAGAATGGTCACAGAGTTGTTCTGAAGCCACTCCTTTGTTATTTTAGCTGTGTGCTTAGGGTCATTGTCTTGTTGGAAGGTGAACCTTCGGCCAAGTCTGAGGTCCAGAGCACTCTGGAAGAGGTTTTCATCCAGGATATGTCTGTACTTGGCAGCATTCATGTTTCCTTCAATTGAAACCAGTCGTCCTTTCCCTGCAGCTGAAAAACACCCCAATAGCATGATGCTACCACCACCATGATTCACTGTTGGGATTGTTTTAGGGCAGGTGATGAGCAGTCCTTATTTTTCTCCACACATACCGCTTAGAATTATCACCAAAAGGTTCTATCTTCGTCTCATCAGACCAGAGTCTGAGAGTCCATAGTCTGGGAGTCCTTCATGTGTTTTTGAGCAAACTGAGGAAAGGCTTCCATTGGGCCATTCTGCCATAAAGGCCCGGTGGAGGGCTGCAGTGATAGTTGACTTTGTGGAACTTTCTCCCGTCTCCTTACTGCATCTCTGGAGCTCAGCCACAGTGATCTTGGGGTTCTTCTTTACCTCTCTCACCAAGGCTCTTCTCAGACGATTGCTCAGTTTGGCTGGATGGCCAGGTCTAGGAAGACTTCTGGTAGTCCCAAACTTCTTCCATTTAAGGATTATGGAGGCCACTGTGCTCTTAGGAACCTTGAGTAATGCAGAAATTCTTTTGTAACCTTGGCCAGATCTGTGCCTTGCCACAATTCTGTCTCTGAGCTCCTTGGGCAGTTCCTTTGAGCTCCTTATTCTCATTTGGTCTGACAGGCACTGTGAGCTGTGAGGTCTTATATAGACAGGTATGTGCCTTTCCAAATCAAGTCCTATCAGTTTAATTAAGCACAGCTGGACTCCAATGAAGGAGTAGAACCATCTAAAGGAGGATCACAAGGAAATGGACAGCATGTGACTTAAATATGAGTGTCTGAGCAAAAGGTCTGAATACTTATGACCATGTGATATTTCAGTTTTTCTTTTTTAATAAATTTGCAAAGTTTTCTACATTTCTGTTTTTTTTCAGTCAAGATGGGGTGCAGAGTGTACTTTAATGAGAAAAAAATTAACTTTTTAGAATTTACCAAATGAACCAAAGAATGAAAAATTTAAAGGGGTCTGAATGCTTTCTGTACCCACTGTACATCCTTATTTGCATATCAGTTCAAATGCTGATTTCTCAGTAATGGAGAAATGGACTGGCCATGTAAAGATATTGCTAGACTTGTCTTTGAAAGAGCTACATGTGCATATAAATAGTTTGGTGTGTGAAATCCTGCTGACAGATTCCCTTTAAGTAGTGCAGTCCAGGCATGCATCATTTTTCCACAGTATTATAATGAAAACATCTTATAGCAAAGTCCATTGTTCAGTTTATTAACAGTATACTTGTACTTACAGAAAACATTTGACATGTAATAGAGACATGTCAGAAATTTTAATTGATGGGGTGTGAGTTCTGAGACTTCCACCAATCGCTAAAGTAAAGGGGTGGAAACTCTGCTTTCCTCTAAGAGTGTATTTTCAGTTTTGGAGGAGAGTAGCTCTTGGCTGAGCACTTCTGCCCCTGTATGTAGTATCATAGATTAAATAAAGACCTAGGTCCATCAAGTTCAACCTTCCTCCCTGTGAAGACCCGGCGTCTTCCGTGGGCGTAATACCACTCAGACAACACAAGGTGAGGGTAAAACAGTGTGGCAATACTTTATTGAACTGAAAAGTGGACAATATACAGATAGAACAGTCCCAGCAAATACGCAAGATGGTACAACATTACACAGTCTCACCCTTCCACTCCGCCTGCCTGGGATAGAACAGCTGAGACTTTGGGACTTCCAGGGCCAACTACCTCAATGACCCCCTGATTCTGGCGGGCCCCCACAGAAAGAAGGTAGTGGCAAGCTTAGGAAGCTAACAGTCCATCGAGGTACAAGGCCAGGAGACCCAATGGTCCCAACCTGGCCTCTCAGAGAGTTTCCATGGGGTCAGATGACCGGCTGGTTCCAATCTGGCTTCTATGAATGTCTCCATGGGTTCCAGGCGACCGGATGGTCCCTCCTGGCAACCGCAAACAATAGATCCATGGGGCCAGATGACTTCCTCGTCCCAACCTGGTCTCCCGAAACGTATCCATGGGCTCTCTGATGGTCAATGGAGCAGATCCGTATCTTTCCAGTCAGGGCCGTACCCTTAGGCCGGAATCATGTACATTCCAAATCTGTGTCTCTTTGGTTAAATCCATGCTTCCAAGCTGATGGTCTCAGAGAGTCTGTGTCCTTGCTTCTCCTTGATTCTCTGTTTTAAGACTCTCCGCTACAGATGCACATGTCCTTTTTAAGTATACATCCACAGGTTGGGGGGAAAGAACAGCCTTATGTCTCATTGTTTGAGCATTTAATGAATTTGTTTAGTTTGTCCTCCTGTCTTGTGAGTCAATAAGCCACAGGGACCACAAAGGTTAATCAACATAATTAGCAAACATTCATTGTTCCAGAATCAAAGAGGAGACAACAATCAGGGTTATACAAATACTGGTCTGTTCTTCTTGATCAGGCACATAAATACACATACGTTTACAAGTCAATACAAAGATAATAGTGTATTTCTCTTGGATTAACAAATCAAAACGTCTGGCTTATTAAGATTATTGGCTGTATCGTCACACTCCCCAATTGTACATTTTGTCTAATTTAACTATAACCCACAATGTTATGTGTAGTGAGGAAATCATCCAGCCCTTTTTTGAAAGCTGTTCTAGTGTCTGCCATTACTACTTCTTGTGGTAGGGCATTCCACAGTCTGACAGTAAGTAATTAGTGGGGACATCAGAACTCGGTCTCCCACCAATCAAAACTTCTAACATGTCTCTATAACACAATAAGAAAAAAAGTAAAAAATGTCCGCTATACACGACAATTGTGTACCATATAGTGGGCAAATGTCATCGATTCAAGGAATATTGTTGAATTGCATCATTGAAAATCTACAGCATCCAACCAGTTGAAGAAATATCTGGATAAACTTTTATTGTTCCAAAATCAATCCGAAATGCTTTTACCTTTGCAGAGTATTTAAACAAGCATACTTGATTATCACTTTGTTGAAGGTTGAGCCATTTTATTTATTTTACTCACTTATATAGTGCCATTCCACAGCACTTTACAGATATTGCCATCACTGCCCCCATTGGCAAATAGAATCTACATTCCCTATTAGCATGTGTTTGGAGTGTGGGAGGAAACCAGTGAACCCGGAGGAAACCCACACAAACACGGGGAGAACATACAAACTCCTTGCAGATGTTGTCCTTGGTGGATTTTGAATTCAGGACCCCAGAGCTGCAAGGCTACAGTACTAACCACTGAGCCACCGTGCTGCCCAGTTGCAGGTTGATATTTGAGAAATACATTTTTTTTCATATATTTCATATTAACCCTCTTGGATGCTGCCAGTCCTTGTAGATGTCTCTTTGACATATCAAAAGGTTTCTAAACGTGCAGATATTCATTAAGGAATTTTACTAGAACTAATCTTTAAAGACAGTGAATTTAAGCAAGGGTTTCCTCATTCCTAAATACAAAGGTTTATCGGTAAAAATATGGCATGTTCACATCTTATGAGTCTCTATTTAAACCTTTAACTCCAAGCTTGTAGCCCATTGTTTCATTCTTTCCAGTGTTTGTTTTCTTCAGGAAGATCTGCCATCAGAAATTTCTGGGCTCCTTACCACAAAGGATACTGAGGCCCCACTAGTTCTCATTCCTCAATATCAGGAATTGAATGCAAGGTGGAAGACATATTGGCAGAGGCTCAGAAAGAGGAACAACATATGGTGGCAGGGCTTTGTTAGGTGTAGACATAAGGCTATGTTCACATGTCCAGTAGTGATCAGTTAGAACGGATCCAACAGCAATCCGTTGGCATAAAAGTTGTGCAGACACAACTTTTTAGTCCGTTTTTAAATAACTGATCTCAGCTGGATCCGTTTTTTTAGCATTGAAGTCTATGAAAAATGGGTCCGTTAATTAACCATCCGTTTTCCTTTCATTTGTAATGGATCCGTTTTTTGTTTACTGGATATCCAATAAGCAAAAAACGGATCAGTTACAAACGAAAGAAAAATGGATGGCTAACCGATTCGTTTTCCAAAGGCTTCAATGTTAAAGAAAACTGATCCAGCAGAGATCAGGATCTGACAAAGGAGCTTTGAAGGCGCATAGCAGAGAGCGTAGGGGGCCAAGGCCACAAAAACTGCATGGAGGAATAAAAAATTGCAGGGGCTGTGTGGGGTAGGGGAGCAGAGGAAGGGATACACATCAGCAGGGGCTGTGTGGTGGCAGATGGAATACAACATATGGAAATATCTCTGTTAAGGAGAAGGGAGCTGGAACAGTGAACAGTGAACGAATAGTTTGGTGTGAACATTCTAGGGAACGGAAGGGAAAAATAGTAGTTGCATAAAAGAGAAGCTTTTTAAAATAAATAAATAATGAAGATTCCTAGAGAGAAAAAGGCAGAATCATTCACTGTGTCACAACTACTGCTGCTGCTGGCTGCCTTCTAGTCTTGGCAGTCCAGTGAAAATGGCAGGCTTCGGGCTCTGCAGCTGTTTTCGAAAAGGGTTCTCCGGGAATAGAAAAAAATAAAGGAAATAAACTAAAAGAAATATCATTATAAATAAGTTTCTAATTACATTTAAAGATGATCTTTCACCAATTTGTGACGCCTCTACTCGAAAAGCCCTTTTCTTTACCCTGGGTGATGGGGGACTCAGAGTCGGGTCCTGTGATGGAGAGATGGGGTGCAGCCGTGGCCCGGACCCGACCCGTGCTCAGGGCCATCACATTAAAAGGATGGTGTGGGCTTATCCGGGTTGAGTGGCTGATTTACGACTACGCCACCTGTGGCACCTGGTGAAGGCCACCAGCGCCGCTGCAGTCCGCTGAGGCATGGTGGTATGGCGGCCATAGTTATTACTACTCCCCACAGGCGGAGCAAGGCCTCAGGGCAGAGGGACAGGATGGAGGGGGTAGTAGCAGAGGAGAACGGATGCCGCGTCCCGCGGTGTGGCGCAGAATAAACAGTCCAGAGGCCATAGGGGTGAACTTCCTAGGCTTTACTCACTTTAGAGTTGACAGAAGGAAGGCGACTCCCTGCTCCCCGCGGAGTCCTGCGGTCACCAGAGACGGGGGTCCGACAACCTCCGAGTAAGTGCAGCGTTCAATCGGGACCCTACACCAGAGTGTTCCTGAACTACAGACCGAATCCTTTCCTGTCCGTGTGTGTGCGAATAGGCCGGGTCTCCCTCTGAGCTCCTCTCAGAACAAGGGTACGGGTGGCAGCTCCGCTCCTTCCGAAACCCGGTGGGATCTTCAGGGCCTACCGGACATTCCCGACCAGGACATGGAGTAGCAAGGTCGGGTGTCAGGGGCAGGTACCCCTCTTGCAGCCGGACTCCCTCTGAATATATCAGCTGGTGAGGACAGGTGGCGTACACCGCTCCGTCTGCATCCTCCCAGGGATCCATTTGCTATGGAGCCACACTCTTAAGCTCCAGGCGTTCTTGGTCCTGGTCCTTGACCGGGTCGAGACATTCCTTGTCTACAACCTACCCCTCGTCCCAAGGCTGGGGCACGAGGGCTGTGTCTCCGTCCTCTGCAGGCCCACACAGGATCCACGCTCAGGGAGGGAGATCACAGTACAAAAGACAGTCAGAAGAACTAAACTACAAGAACCAAGATGGCTCTTTATTAAATATGAAATTTAAAGTGTAACTAAATTGCAAGTCCTCCACCCTCACCCACTAACTGGTTCCCCTAAGTCTTGGTTCCCCAGTATCCCTGTAACCAGGAGGGAAGCACCTAGTGCATTCTAGCCCCCTCTGGTGGAGAAATGTGGTGTTGGATGCAAGGTTGGGTCACGACCATCACACTGTTCTTACCTCAGAGGAGGAACTCTACACTCCATTAGAGAAGTGCAGCATCCCTGTGGCGGTCGAACCCCCAGGGGCGCCACAAATTATAGCATGTTAAACTGACCACATTGTGGAATAGTGGCTGCAGAGCTGAATAAAACTTATTTCTCTTATATAACTTAATTTCGTTGTAAAGATATTAGCTTGTAATGTGTAGGTTATAACTTATGTTGAGTCTAATGTGGTGTTACCAGAGATTTGTCTATGAGCACGTATGACATATTGTATGACACTGACAAATCATAAGCAGACAGGAATATATAGGGGAAAAAGAACACAGTCCCAGAAAAGCTTAGCACTGATCTCATTGCAGAGCGATTACATGTGCCAGGAATAGGTCAGAGATGAGTGTGATTACTAGCACATTATAGCTTTTATCTCAGGGCAGTCAGTGTGGGAGGGGTTAAGGGAGTACAGCGGAGCTGACAGTGCTGTGAAAGGAGAGCTGCAACTGCTGATATGTTTGTAATGAGACAAAGCTGTGCTGTACTGCCCCTCCCAGCAAGCTGTCTGCTGTGAGATGAAAGCTGAAAGGTGTTAGTAATGTCTGCTCAACTTCCAACACTTGTATTCACTTTGAAGGGAGACCAGTGAGGAGACCACACTGTCTATCACTACATGTCTCATACTGGGAAACCTGTTCTAAGCTATTGTGGGAGCTTGTTCCTTTTTTTCTTGTATGTTGCTGCCTGCTTATCAATATCATACAGGGGAAGAAGCACACACCCCCAGAAAAAGATCTTTGGTAGCACCCTCTTGGACTTAAATGATAGTCTAAATTTTACAAACTAATATCTCCACAAAGGAGAAGAGAAATTAAAAAAATAAAAACTACATTTTATTAAGCTTTGCAACCACTATTCCATGATGTGGCAAGCTTAACATGCTCAGACTTGTGAACGGTTTTCTTAAATTGCTATACTGATAGATACCTGCCCTAGAATGCGAATAGCACAGATGCCTGTGAGCATGTACAGTAGAAGCTCTGCCTCCTCTCCTTATGTATAGGATGGTGCGTTCTAAGTGGGTATTCAGATATAATACTAGAAATACCAGGAGTGCTGAGGTAAGAAGAGGCTGCTCACACTGCTGTCCACCCTGCCTTATACTATAGGAATCTCCAGGTCACAACAGAGGAGCTTCTACTCCACGTCCTTGTAGCCACCTGCTTTACATTCTAGGACAGGTATTTCTCATTGTAACAAGGAGGCAGTCATTTTAATTCTATAATGGTTACCTCCCTAGACAAAGCAATTGTGATTAGATAATTCAAAGTATTTAGGAAGTTATTTAAAATGACTATTCCGTTAGTTCTTTTTTTCTATTCCCGAGAGTCCCTTTAAATCGTCACTTCTTCCATCAACCCTAGCATAGTAATACAAGGAGATTACATCACAATGATCACAATGGAGTGAAAAACTAGGAAAGTAGAAGTAGATGATTTATGTTCACACCTAGGCTCGCTCTTGACACTATCCTTTTATTAATTAAATTACTGAAACTTTGGCATGGTCAATATACTAAGAAAAGCTATAAGAATCTTGCGGCAAATTTAAAGTCCATTTCCTTTACGATAAATTGGATGGATATCAATTCAAGAAACCTCCGGCACCAAAGGGCTCCCATCAGCTGGACACATATTAGGTTCACGACTCCTAGGCTTCTAGCAGCTGAAACTGGCTACTTCAATTTCATAAGTCTAATTTTCTTATAGGATCTCTTTTATGTGAAAAATTTCCAGATTTTATTCACCCATTCCTGAATCCCACAGCTTGGGGATGTTCTATATATTCACTTGATTAATTTTGTAAATTGTTTCTACTTTTACTACACCCACTTTGACAATTCTGGCAGTTATTAGCCATTTCTAAATGTCACAGATTATTCAAACAGCTTATTAGAACTCATCAGGGGTAGGCAATCCATGATGTTCTCAATGACTCCATCACCATGGCGACAAAATTAAATCTGAAAAATCTACACTGGCACTCTAAGGCCTGCGTTCTCTTAATATGTCTCTCGTCGTTTCTGTGATCTAATCTCTGTGATCTGTATGTATGAACCGCACAAATTACAAATAAACAGGAAACGGCACAGCGAGAGCGAGGAAAAAAAGACTGATATGTGTCCCTTGTGAGTAAAATCATAAGACACAATTTGGGCCTTTTATAAATGGTAAATTGACTTAATCTTGTCAGCTTTAAAGAGTATTTCTTAAGATAAGAAATCACTGAACATTTTCACACAAGTAGCAGCCTATAAAATAATTCATCGTATGACTGGACTACATTGATACTATATAGGCTGTTGGATTTCATGACTTCTGATTCACAATGTTGCTACATGAAATATTATCCCAAACATATATCAGAGCAGAAAGCTTATATCCACAAGCATTAACCCTTTGTAGTGTCATATGACAAATTGACATGCCATATAGTATACAGTTCCACCAGCACGTTACTTCACTGTACTGCTATATACAGTCGTAGCCAAAAGTTTTGAGACTAACACAAATTTTGTTTCTTACAAAATTTGCTGCTTCAGAGTTTTGTAGATCTTTTAGTCAGATGTTTCTATGGTTACTAAAGTACATTTATAAGCATTTCATAAATTTTTAAACATTTATTGACAAATCTAATAAGTTCATGCAGAGGCTCAATATTTACAGATTTGAGTCTTAGTTTTCAAGACTTCTGCAAATCGCTCTGTCATGCTGGATATCAGCTTCTGGGTCAAATCCTGACTGATGCCGACCCATTCTTGCTTCATCAGTGCTTGCATAAATTATGTCATTTTGCTGATGACATTTTGCTAACTCTTACACAGCCTCTTCCTCGGTCCCCCGCCTCCTTTCTATGTTAACATTTTTTGTCGAAGATTGTTGCTTGACTATTAATAATTCCAAATCATGTGCCCTCAGTGTCTTTATACTCAACTCTGACATTTCTGCCCTATTGACCACCTAAACCTTTCAAAGGTCTACCACTCATCTAGACTATTTAAGGATTGACAAAATTTCCTTATACAACATTTTTACAGCTAACTACCCACCTATGCTCTGCTCTATTTCCACCCTGATGTCCAGTTGGTCCCCACTGATCACTTCTTAGCTAGGCAAAATGAATACTGTCAAAATGACACTACTACCTAAGCTTCTTTACCTTTTCTGTAGGCTGCCTGTCTTTGTGTCCCCGCATATTTCTTATGTTTTCTGCAAAGAATACTCACTTCCTATGTCTAAGAGGTTGGATGTCCCCGTATCCTTCTTCATACTCTTGACATCACATAAATGTGATTGTGATCTCTGAGTCACCAATATCTTACACTACATTACATTCTTTCACTGAAATACCACTGTGGGTCTTTTCTCAAATTCCCAACATTTCCCCTCTGCCTATTAACTCTCTATTATAGACCCCTCATGTGTTCAGATCTACTACATAGAGGTCTTTGATGAGTCATTCTCTTAAGGTCTGGGATGCTGTCAAGTTCTGTGCTATATGGCATAACAGGGCCTTTCCACTTGGTTTAGATGACTATGCTTCCTTCTCATGCTGGTTGGCAAATGAGAAAGTTTCTCAATTGTTCTCCTTTTTATCCTCTTCTCCTTCAAGGTACTGAGAGTGAAATACTCAATTATTTCTTCAGAACATTTTTTATATTTGCAAATAAAACTTTGGTTGTCGAGCTATTTGCCTGGTTTTAATGTTCTTCATACTTTTACATCATTTGGGCATATTTGCCAATCATTTCCACACTCCAGAGGTCTGAGTTCCATTGTCTACTCACTATTAAACAGTGTTCCTCACCACACCATACACAGTTATGCATATACAGGTGCTTCTCACAAAATTAGAATATCATCAAAAACTTAATTTATTTCAGTTCTTCAATGCAAAAAGTGAAACTCATATATTTATATATATCACATATATATATAGAGTCATTACAAACAAAGTAATCTATTTCAAGTGTTTATTTCTGTTAATGTTGATGATTATGGCTTACAGCCAGTGAAAACACAAAAGTCATTATCTCAGTAAATTAGAATAATTAACAAAAAACACCTACCAAGGCTTCCTAAGCGTTTAAAAAGGTCCCTTAGTATGTTTCAGTAGGCTCCACAATCATCGGGAAGACTGCTGACTTGACAGATGTCTAGAAGGCAGTCATTGACACACTCCACAAGGAGGGTAAGCTACAAAAGGTTATTTCTAAAGAAGCTGACTGTTCACAGAGTGCTGTATCCAAGCATATTAATGGAAAGTTGAGTGGAAGGAAAAAGTGTGGTACAAAAAGGTGCACAAGCAACCGGGATAACTGCTGCCTTGAAAGGATTAAGAAAAGGCCATTCAAAAATTTGGGGAAGATTCACAAGGAGTGGACTGCTGCTGGAGTCATTGCTTCAAGAGCCACCATACACAGACGTATCCAGGACATGAGCTACAAGTGTCGCATTCCTTGTGTCATGCCACTCATGACCAATAGATATCGCCAGAAGCGTCTTACCTGGGCCAAGGAGAAAAAGACCTGGACTGTTGCTCAGTGGTCCAAGGTGTTGTTTTCAAATGAAAGTAAATTTTGCATTTCATTTGGAAATCTAGGTCCCAGAGTCTGGAGGAAGAGTATAGAGGCACACAATCCAAGCTGCTTGAGGTCTAGGGTGAAGTTTCCACAATCCGTGATGGTTTGGGGAGCCATGTCATCTGCTGGTGTAGGTCCACTGTATTTTATCAAGACCAAAGTCAGCGCAGCAGTCTACCAGGAAATTTTAGAGCACTTCATGCTTCCCTCTAACGACAAGTTTTTTGGAGATGTAAATTGAATTTTCCAGAAGGACTTGACACCTGTCCACACTGCCATAAGTACCAATACCTGGTTTAAAAACAACAGTATCACTGTGTTTGATTTGCCACCAAACTCGCCTGACCTTAACCCCATAGAGGATCTATGGGGTATTGTCAAGAGGAAGATGAGAGACACCAGACTCAACAATGCAGACGAGCTGAAGGCTGCTGTCAAAGCAACCTAGGCTTCAATAACACCTCAGCAGTGCCACAGGCTGATCGCCTCCATGCCACGCCACATTGATGCAGTAACTGATGCAAAAGGAGCCCAACCAAGTATTGAGTGCATTTACTGAACATACATTTCAGTAGGCCAACATTTCGGGTTTTAAAATCATTTTTCAAGCTGGTGTTATAAAGTATTCTAATTTACTGAGATAATGACTTTGTGTTTTCATTAGCTGTAAGCTATAATCATCAACATTAACAGAAATAAACACTTGTAATATATCACTCTGTTTGTAATGACTCAATATAATATATGCGTTTCACTTTTTGTATTGAAGAACTGAAATAAATTAACTTTTTGATGATATTCTAATTTTGTGAGAAGCACCTGTAAATGACACACTTGGTGGGCACACGTGAGCTTCCTTGAATAATGCATGTGTTGCTATTTCTTCCTGCTCCATAAATTCTGACACAGTCCTATCTGCATATAAAGTCCTCATGCGATGGTACATGGTCCCTTCGCGGATAGCATATATGGTTAAAGCTGATATTGCATGCGGGGTGGACGTGTCTGTGGGAATATCGCTGTTCTTTAGTATACAATTTGACCCAAGCTATCTTCCCTTGCTAAGGATGGTGCTGACGCCGGCCATGTCTGGGACCCAGGAACAACATATGTCCGGCCACATTTGTCAAGTACCAGTCTGTCCTTTGGTTAATTTTATACCCTAACACATCATACCTGAATCAACTCCTGGTCTCACCCTTCTTATTTTTTATGTGCCTCTTCCCTCCATTATCCATCATAAATACCCCACCTCTTGATTCTTTTATGTTTTGTTTATTCTTATTTTTATATTACTATACTGACGTTATATGCCATTGTTTTCTTTTGTGTTTGCTGTATACCAAATGTTACACCTGATTATAATTGATAAAATACAACAAAAAATTTGAAAGTAAAAAAACTTGTGAAATGCTTATAATTGTAGTTCAGTAACCATAGAAACATCTGACTAAAAGATCTAAGAACGCTGAAGCAGCAAACTAAAATTTTTGTCAGACTCAGAACTTTTTCTACAGAAGTGATATTTTACAAAACTATTACATTAAATATGCCCATATGAAAATATTATAGACATATAGACTTTAAAAAAAAAAAAATATAGTAGCTTTTTAGTAGCTAATTTTATGTCAAATAGTATAAATAAATACATTTGATGCAATTGAGCAAAACACTAATATATTAATATTAAATTAATATTCACAAATATGGCATATCCTATTGTTGAAAAAGTAAGTGTGTACTTGGCTCTGTCGTCCGGTTTTCTGAAATGTTTTAGCTATGCAATGTAAGGGGTATGATGAAAGCACATTGCTGCTCCTCAGTGCTCTAACGGCAATTCTATGGGTTATACAGCTCTCCTTTTGTTTGATCATTCAAAAACTTGTAATTTTTTTTTTTTGGTGAATTTACAGTTATTTGTAGGGTTGATATCTTAGGTCCATTTACAGGTGTCTTATAATCAGGCTGTGGAGTCGGAGTCTGAGCCTATTTTGGTGGAGTCGAAGTCTATATACAATGGACCAACTCTGACTCCTAAAATATATAATAAATTGGGTACAGTAGTTCAATGCAGTTTGTGGGGAATATTTTTTCATAAGAATTTGGGAAAGTTATGAAATGTGCTATAAATGTCTGTCCTATTCCTGATCTAAGGGTCTAGACTTTTAGCTAAGATGAATCTGTGCTACAGTAAATTTATCACTTAAACATGAGCCATGTATGAGGGAGTCGGAGTCGTGGAGTCGGAGTTGGAGTTGGTGTCAGGGAAATTGAGAAGTCGGAGTCAGAGGTTTGGCTTACCGACTCCACAGCCCTGGTTATAATCTTCAGACAGATGGTCTTAAATAATCCTCAAACATTCTCTGCTACCTTGAATAGCCATTTATTGATAGTGAGGTGCCCAGTTTCTGATACAGCAAAGCATTTCCAGTATTTACAACACCATGCTATGTAAAGTGTCTAAGAGCAGTAGTCACGACTGGGCTGCTGTTGGTTGCGCACTAGCACTTTGCAGACAAGGAGAGTCACAGTCCCTGTGTGCTGTAGGGTGTGGGGTGTATCACACTCGCTTGTAGGCTGCAGGCTTCCACGGTCTCCAGGCCTCCGTCCTCAGGAGACGCCGCAGACAATGAATGGGACACCAAGTTCTTTGTAACAGTCAAACTTTTACAAAACAGTCCAAGTTCACCAGGTGGGCACAAGTTGGATAGGGCACAGCAATTCACACTTCCTTCCTTCTTAGTACAACTCCTATTCTGTCTTGCCACCCGTTTGTTCTGGACTACCCCCAAGCCCGCTGACTCCATCTCTCTCAGGGATTTGTTGTCCACTGTGGCAGTGCAACTGAGACCGACCCCTTGCCTCCCACGGAATTCCACATCCACTGGCCTCGTGATGTCAGAAATTCAGACCCAGAAACCTGGCCCGAGTCCTAGGCTCCAAACACTGTTGGAATGTCCGTCAGAGTACTCCATTTGGCATCCCACTGCCTTGAACGTTTGTCCCATGCTGTCCCTAGCAACCACCCCACCTGAACTTGAACACCACTGTACACTTCACTAGCTGACACTGAACTCCCTCTAACTAGAAAGTGCCCCTCTCTTTATCAGCACTAGTGCCCACCCACTGGGCTAATCCTATTCTTAACCATTTCCTATTTTTCATGCTAAACCTACTTTTCCTTATTCTATTTCCTATGCTGTCCTGAGCTTATCCTATGCTATAGTCACATTATGCATTAACGCCGTATATACTGTACATCACCATAATACATTACATCACATTAGACACACGTTACTTTTAAATATAAAACCGCACAACAGTATTCACATAGTGCGTCTATTGTCTTCAAGGGCAGGAACAGGGTAAGACAGTCCACATCCCTACATTCATCCCTTATTTAAACATGGTCATCCTCGACCATTCTGGGACCTGGAAGACAACACACGGCATGCAATAATCACATAAAACATTTAAACTGTTATTCTCCTCTCTTCTGGGGTATAGAGTGTCCATTACCGGTGAGTGCACTGACCCCGAAATCAAAGAGCACAAGTTCCTGGACCTGTAGGCCAACATAACAACCGCCCAACAGTCCTTGGGCGCATACCATGTCCTTCTCCTGCACAAAACTTTAAAGGGAACCTGTCTCCAGAAATAACACTATTAACTTCAGATATGCGGTTAATCTGCAGGTTAACAGCGTTATTATGCTGCCCGGCGCCTGCACAGAGCCGAATGCAGCAGGGAAAAAATGAACTTTATTCTCTCCGCCGGCATTCGGTTTCAGTCATGGAGGCGGGGTCGGCACTGGTTCAGTCACCAATCTGAGTATAGAGAGCTGTGGTTGTAACCGTGCCCCCTGACTTTGACACTAGCTTTGCTTTGGGGTCGCTGTCAGTCAGGGTCCGAGGCACGCTTATAGTGGCTGCTCAGTATTATCAGAGCGATGACTGAAGCAGCGTTGCCCCAGCATGAGGTAGAGGCTGAGACACAGATATCAGAAATGTGTAATTTATTAGGCTGTGTTCTGTTGTTTTCATACAGTGAATGTTTTATCACCAGGAGATTATCACTGCCCAGACTAGCTCCCTCTTGCCAAGTGGTTTGACCACGCCCTCAGCTCTAATTTGCAGCTTACTCTCAGTAGACAATGTACATAGAAAGCTGTGGTGTGGGCGGCCTCAGCTTTCTGAGCTCTACTACATGCTACATCTAAAAACTCTGTGTCAGAACCGCTGCACCCAGTGAACTAAGTGATACATCATTGGAGTCCGGGTCTCTTTTTCTACATTATGCTGCTGTCAGATAAGGTAGTAAAAACCTGGTGACAAATTCCCATTAATTTGTGCTCCTAATGGATAGATTGATTCTCTCTGATATCAGTAGTGGCAGGAGCTACCTGTAGGTTGTTTGATTAATTTTGAGTTCTTAGAAACTTCATGGAACATCTTGGATTCTGCTTACAGCCTGAATGTGCAGAAAGGGCCCAGAAAGGACAAGTGGTTAGTTCTTAGAAAGCATCTCTTGTAAATGATCTTCAGGATAGTAGAAAGATTTATTCATGTATGGTTCTATGGCAATATTTTCAATCAGTTGAAGACTGGGCAATTTGAGAGGGGTGTAGGATTGCTAGTGGTGCCATTGTTTTTTAGTTATTTTTGTATTTATTTATTAATTTATTTATGTTTTATATCCATTGTACCACACCTACAATCACAACAGACCTTTACAAGCTATGTTTTACATTTTACACACTTTTTTTATTGCTCATTTTGTCGGTGATTGTGGTTGACATAATGGCTTGTGGAAATACAGCTTCCCGACTGCACTGTGATGCTTGCTCGTTTTACGGTATGTGATCAAAGTAGGACTGCCAGAGACAGTGGTGCTGAAATGGCAGGGGAGATAAAGGGTAATAGTTGCCCTACAACAGTGCAAACTAATATTTGGACGTAGTTCAGTAGGTCACTATGCATTTTTAGAAGCATAGTAATATTCTCCATCATCCTCACCATGGAGCTGCTCTCCTTTACTGACTTATCTGCGGTTCCAGTTTACTTCCCTGCATAAAAACTCAGGACCTTGAAGTTTGGGGTGCTGGTCCTTTGCTCATTTTATGGAAGTACTGTAAACAAAAATACAGAATAGCTATTCACTGTAACAACTTGTGTAGCCCACAGAGTTAGAGTTGTACAGAGGTATAGAGTTGTACATACATAACTCCCAATCGGCCTAATAGGAGTTGGCCAAGAGTAAAGTTGTATTTTTCGTAACTATACATCATATTTTAGAACCATGTGCATCTGTAAACTAACCACAAAAGACACTATGTAACATGTTTATTAACAGAAGTGTGATTCATTTCTATTTATCATTTGTAAAGACGAAAAGGGTGGTGTATCCAAAATGGGAACTGATAGTGCTGTTCTCCCTTATGTTTTAGTATATAAGGGCTCCTGCACCACTGTTCACCTTACCCGATGAAGGGTCCATAGCCAACTCGAAACGTTGTTACTCTCTGCATGCCCTCACAATAAATCTTCAAGCATTGCATCTTCAGAGTGTGAGTATTTGATTTTTTTTTATTCATTTTTTGAAATTCAGGATACACCACCAACCTTTTGTCTTTACATGCATACTTTTTTTTTTCTTGGGCACGAATATGCCTGAATTCATTTGTCTTTTATTTTTCATTCACAACAAGCAGAACAGTAATGTGATTTAGTTATATGTTGAGATATTCCATATTGTCAATCCTATCAAATTCCAAAATTGCATATAGGACGGTGACCTTTGATATGTAAAGTCAATTGAGCATAAATTGAGTATCCAGACAATGCAATAGAAAAGTATTGATTTCGATAGAAATGCACAAAGGAAATGTTACCTGATAAATGCCGTTCACACAAGATGCTGGCTTCTATTTAAACTAATATCACTTCAGAAAACCACAGCATAAAATACAAATTTTAATAAATCATCATCTTCATTTGAAGGCAAAACATATATTATATATAATTTATCAATGCTGTGAAAAAGTCTTTAAGCCCTTCCTAAATTCAGAATTTTTAACACTTATGTGCTTCAGATCTTCATCAGAACTCATTATTGGTAGGACACTTTTGGGAAGATTTACCACAGTTCTGAGTTATCTTCAATTGTAGAAAGAAAGGCCCCAATATAGATTAGATTAAAGTCAGCTGCACCCTCTTGGTATTTAGGCCTCTTGATCCCCCTGACTGATGATGTTGAGGTAGAGAAGGATTGGGCAAGCTGAGTTTAAATGCTCAATCCTTTTGTTCTCACTGTAGATAAGTTGCAGCCTTAGGTGTTTGGTAGAAGCATATTCCTATCTCCCCACTGAAAATGTATGAATGCTCAGCTGTACCAAGCACTCATATATTTGGGGGAGAATCAGGAGAGATAGCTTTGGGTCAAATGAGTGTCCATTCAACAGATATTGAAGGTGTATGGGCACCTTAACTCTAAAGATGATTAATGGAGTCATTTGCATAAGGTTGTTTTGGCATCAAACACATGGGCCCTGATTCATCAAAGCTTTTACATTAAAATTCTGGCTTAAAAAGCTTTGAAAAATAGCAAAATTTTGGCGGAATGTGAGGCTGCTCAAAAATGTAACAGCTTTTGTCATTTTCTTGCCATTTTCGCCCAGCCCCAACAGAGTGGTGGAGCTGGAGTGGGACGAGGACATGACAACCATCACTCGTCAAATTCATGACGAGCGGTGACATACCTTACAACCCAAATCTTACTCCAGTTTGCGATTTGGAGTCTGATTTGTGACGAGGCCCACAGAGGCATGTGACTTTTAATGAAACAGACGCCTTGCATTCCACATCACCCGCTCATCAAGACTTGTGAATATCGCCAGTATTGATGAATGAGGGCCATGGATTTCTGCAAACCCTATTTAGATTCATCGAACAGTCACAGACATTTCGCCAACAAATCTGCCATATGCAATTTCTCACTAACCCTTTCTAAACTTATATGTTCAATTATTGTTTTTGAAACCTTTTAAGGCTAGGTTCCCACGATGGGCTTTTGGTGAGTTTTTGATGTTGCAGATTTTGTATACTTGCATTTTTTCAAAAATACACAGCGCATAAAACTCACCAAGAACTCATCGCGGGAACGTAGCCTACAGAATTTCTTGTTGAGATTGTTCATCAAGGATAGGTGTGTCTCAGGGCGCTATTACATTAGGGTTTACCGGTTTACCTCTAATTACCATACTGCACCTGAACTTGCAGCTTGAAACAATGTTAAGTGCAGATGCAGCCCAGTAATTAGATGTAACCTGCGAGCACTACAACCTGCCACTAAAACACGTGTAATAGCATCATTATATTATACTTATTTGAAGATCTGAATCAATTAGTGTGAAAAATATGCAGCAACAATAAAGTAGAAATAAATAATTTTTCACAATACTGCATATGTTTTGTTTTATATAATAGATGGATTTGCTTCCTAGATAATTTTGTTTTATTTAAAACTTTAATCTTTAGAAAATGAACTGCTGCAATAGATTTCAAGCATAAATGACATTACTAGATTTATCTTCTTCTAGATAAATAAGTACACTTTTAGTCGTAGATGATAAAGTATACTTGCCATCCAAACACACTGGAGGCGACTGTTTTGTGATTTGCTCCAATATTTCTGAAAATACTGCTGATCAATGAACTGCCTGCATCAGTCAAGTGTATAGTTTCAAGCAGTAATGTTTCATGGACAAAGCAGTTGATGCCAGTGCTTTAGGCCACTCAGTTATTAAATCGCTCAATGAACATAAATACATTTTTAAATTTTAAAATAACTCACATTGACTTCTTTGATAACACTGGTGAGATTAATATAATCGTGTAACTTAATTAATATTGATTCAACTCAAATTTGCTATAAATCTCCCAACCTGTTTCATAGGGATCACTATTAGGATGGCCAAGGCATTGTAACATTCTGATGGAGAAAACATTTTAATATGTCACGTTTCCTATATCCTATTTGGGATCTCAGGTTATTTTATTCTAGTTATTATGAAGGAAAATGATAACAGTAGCAATAATTGGTCTTCATATAACAATTCAACATGTAATCTAAATACAAACAGGTTAAACAGAAACATTAAAGAGTAACCGTTATTTAATATTTATTTCATAAATGAATAGTACATACGATAACATACTTTACAAAGTTGCTTTTTATCAGAGAAATCTGCATCTTTCTTCTTCTGGACTGATCTTTTACTGAGAATTCAGGGATAAAATCTGTCTTCAGTGAATCCAGACTTTCACATTACAGAGATAGGATATGACAGTTAATGCTCATAAAGTTCTAAGGAGAGGACAGGAAGAGAGAGGAGCCATGGGTTACTCAGACATTCTGCTGCAAGTTCTCCTGAAATGACAGTTAACCTTAAAAAATTAGAGTTTAAAGTGTAACTGTTATTTCAGGAGAACTTGCAGCAGAAGAACTTACCCTGGAGGGGCATAACTAATTAACTACCTAGTCTTCACTAGAGCCTCTGATGGTGAGGATAGACTTGGGCTGTTATGGTACTCACCAGGTGCCCCTGCAGGGTAGTCCCCGGACCTGCAGCAGCTGACTAACATCATGAATACGAAGTACATAGGTGAAATACAGAGACGTGGTCAAAAGGTTCAAAATACAAAGCAGCGGTCTGGAGCGGTGAGATCAGATAGAACGAGTAAACAAGCCAGGTCGGTAAAAGGAGGGTCAAACAATAATGCACCTTGGCAGGAAACTAGAGACAGACTGCAAGTAGAACCTATGTTCAAGCAAAGTGTGGAGGGAGGAGCTGCCTAATATAACTACTGCTATCAGGGGATAGGCAATGGAAGCAAAACTCTGCTGCACACAGTGGTTTTAAATTTCTGCAGAGTCTGGCTGCGCCTCCCTATAGCCGGGTGGAGACTCTCCAGCAACAGGAGGATGTAGTAGTGCTGGAAGTGTAGCATGAGGCAGCTCAGCGAGAAGATCTGACACTGGGAGTAGCAGAGCGGTGCACACAGTGAGTAGGATGGCGCTTACCAACCGTGCAAGTCACCAGGATGACAATCTGTGTAACTTATAGCTCCTGAAATATTAGTTTTGGTGAACAAAAAGAAACAGTTTTCCCTGATACATTCCAAGTTTCTTATTTTTATGTGTACTATTGGTTTATGAAAAGAAAATTACAACAACGTTTACTCTTTAAATTTAAAAATATATTTAGAAAAATTTGAAACACAATTTACCATTAGAATCTATTTATAGGGGACCTTCACAACTCTTATCAGTAATTCATTAATATACTTTTTTATACTATTAACTGAATTATTCCCAAATTTTAAAAGGTGAATGTGTGCTATAAATCACAGATTGATTCCTGGGTTTGTTGCATTCTTAGAATTATTGTGGATATGTAGAGTACTGTGCAAAAGTTTTAGGCAGGTGTGGGAAAAATACTGCAAAGTAAAGATGCTTTCAAAAATAGAAGCAATTTTTTTATCAATTTAGAAAATGCAAAGTGAATGGACAAAAGAGAAATCTAAATCTATATTTGTTGTGACCATGCTTTGCCTTTAAAATGATTGATGATTTTGTACGATTATAGTCAAGTGTAAGAGTAACCAATTTTACCTAACAGGTGATAATGATCATCATTTTCAAATGTAGGTTGAAACATAGTCATTAACTGAAACAGAAACATTTATGTAGGAGGCTAAAATCTGGGTGAGGAACAGCCAGATTCTGCTACAAAAGTGAGGTTGTGGAAGACAGTTTCACGTCAGACAATATGTAGAAAGTTCAAAGAAGCCGAGGCACCAAAACTGCAAGTTCTTGATAAAAACTTTAACATTATTCCATATTAGTTAAAACAGGAAGACAAAGCAGGCAATGTTTCAGCCATAATTGGCCATTCTCAAACCTAAAAACTACTGCTGTACTGAGCACAGCAACAAGACAAAAGGTAGTTATACTGCATCAGCAAGGTCTCTCCCAGACAAAGATTTAAAATAAGACTGGGGTTCCAAGATGTGCTGATCAAGCTCTTTTCAAGACGCACCACGAAATGGGCAATGTTAAGGACACTGGATGCAGTGATTGGCCAAGATAACGTGCAGCAGCTGAAAGGCATATAAACCTTCCCTTCTAAATCGACAACCAGTGGGACCCAACTACACTCATCTACTGTTTGGAGAAGTCTGGCCAGAAGTGGTCTCCATGCAAGAATTGCGGGACAAAAACCCCATACCTTTGACATGGAAATAAGGCCAAGCGACTCTGCCAGAAAATGTCAGAAGGTGCTCATGACTCATGAGTCAAAATTTTAAATATTTTGCTGTAACAGAAGGCAGTTTGATCATCAAAGGAGTGGGGAGCAGTACAATAACGAGTATCTGCAAGTAATAGTGAAGCATGGAAGAGGCTCCTTGAAAGTTCGGGGCTGCTTTTCAGCAAAAGGAGTTTGCGATTTGGTAAGGATTGATGGTGTTCTCAATGCTGAGAAATACAGGTAGATTATACATTACCATCAAGGAGGTGGCTGATTGGTTCCAAATTTATTCTGCAGCAGGACAAAGATCCCAGACGTACAACCAATAACATTAAGAACTATCTTCAGCGTTACAAATAACAAGGAGTCATGTAAGAGCCCCGATTTCAACATTTTTGAGATTCATGTTAGATTGCACAGAAGGATTTGTTTAGGAAAACCTCCCACCCCAAAATCCTTCAAAAAATATAAGCAAGTGTACCTAGAAGAATTGATGCTGTTTTGAAGACAAAGGCATGTCACGACAAAGTTTGATTTTAATTACTCTTTTGGTCATTAATTTAGCATTTTGTTAAATCATGAAATCATAAAAATAAACTAGTAACACTTCTATATCTTAAAATATTTTTTCATTTCAGCAATTTTTGCCTCACCTGCCAAAAAGTTTTGCACAGTACAAGTTGCATCAAAATAGCAAAATATACAATGGAGAAATCTGTCACCAGGTTTTTGCTACCTAAACTGATATCTGCATGATGTAAGGCAGAAACCTTGATTCCAAAAATGCATTGCTTACTCAGCTGTTGCTGTAGTTTTGATAAAATCACTATTTTATCAGCAGAAGATTATCACTTGAGGATTACTAAACCCGCTGCCATATATTCCTCCATATTCTTGAGCTCTGTATAACCCCACCCCCACCACTGATTGGCAGCTATCTGCCTATGTGACTCGCCCCCTGGGCCGTGGGGCACTCGGATCCGGGCAATAGGGGAACGATGGGGGTAGTAGTGGCAACCCGGTCCGTGGCTCAGGGTGGTCAGACCAGTGGTAGTTCCTTTATAAGTTTTAAGTGATGTCCGACTACGCCACCAGTGGATTGCGGTTATTAGGAACCGCCGCTGCAAGGCAGACTGCTGGGGCTGATGATGTATGCAGCTGGGATAGTGTGACTCCCCACGGGAAGAGTGCGGCCCCAGGGCAGTATAATGGAAGATGGGGGTGATGGTGTAGGGCGTCCCAGTACCGTTAGTGCTGGAGGAGCAAGGAGTACGCAGACAACAGGTTGCAGTCCAGGGTCTTTACTAGAACAGGTGAACTGACCCACAAACAGTCCCGGCTAGGAGGGGACCTGGATGTCTGAGAGTAATTGGGAAATTGGCCCTGGTCAGGGTGAGGGTGTAGGCCTGCCGTGCTCTCTGCGCTCCTTCTGGCTATCTCCTCCTGATAGGGTAACAGCCCACGGTCCGAGCTCACCGTGTATTCTCGCCTGTATGGCCTGCAACGTGGGTCCCTTTCTGCTCCCGGCCTGGTACGGCCTTGCTGGTCCCTTCTGTTGTGGCAGAGCCTCCGGGCTTCTTAGGCCAAGGAACGTACAGTCCCCTGCGGACTGGTTATCTGCTGCAGGACGAGGAATCCTCACAGCCTCAGGCACCAAGGTCCTGTAAAATGGAGTTCTTTGTCTGCCAAGACAGGCTCACTTCGCCTCTTGTCTCTGGCTTGTGGCTCTTCTCCTGCCACACTTCCTCTTAGGGTGCAATACAACTGTCCCTCACTGCTCTGGGACAACTCTCAATCCTGAGACAGGTCGTCCAGTTCTCCCTAACCCTGCCCCCAGTTCCAGCTTTTATAGGGGCAGCCTGCTCCCCCTACTGGCCTGAGACAGGAGGTATTGCATGCTAATGTTCCCCTGACTAGAGAACCTCCCCCTTGCTCTCAGACACAGCTTAATTATATTTGTGGCATCCAGGCCAGGGTGACACATTCCCCCCTAGTAGAATTTAGTACTCCGGGACTAAACAGTAAACAAAGATAATATACATGACTATAAAACATTATCAGGAAAGTGACGCACAGATTGAGTTCTTAAGGTCACAGTGTGGTCTGTGACCGGGTGTCCATCTCACCAACACAACGGGGAGCCTTAACCAGGTGGAGGTCTGTCCTACCCCAAGTCCTTTACAGTCTTAGTTCATTCCTTGGTTAGGCTCCGAACGCAGTCCATACAAAGTCCCGGTTATTAAAAGTCCATAACCTTTGAGTCCGTACGGTAACTGCAAGAAACTGAAATACGCTATTAATAATCATGCAGGTAACTTGGCAAACATTTCAACATTTGGCAACATGGTTACTTACAATTTTAGCGCACGTTATACTCTCCAGCGAGCGGGTATCTGCCCCTTTGTGCTCCTGGTTGACCTCCTTAACCCACTGTTTGGTGGTGGACCGACCTGGCTTTCCCCACTAGCGTTAGGGGTACAACTACCAGCTGGGTGTACAGGTAGGGCAGGCAGCTGTCTGCGGGTCCTTTGGCTTACCGCAGGCATGGCAGGCTCACTGTCAGCAGAGGGTTGACTCTCCTGGGCTGCTGGTACAGGCTCTTCTGCCTCTGGAGCTGCTAGCTCTTCTTCACCTTCCGGCTCTGGTGTAGGTTGTTGCTGGGCCCGTTGCAGGAAATGCAGGACGGGTACCACTATGGCATCGTTTATTCGAGTCCAGGACTGAGGGAACTCTCCGAGAACGGTGCTGATCATTTCTTCCTTGTCCTCTGCGGGTTCAAGGTCACTTTGATCCTCTTCTGCACTACGGAGTTGCTCGGGGCATCTTTTGAGGTGGTCTCTGGAGACGATACTAGTGGTTTCTCCTCCGTCCTTGGTGATCACGCACACCTTCGGGTTGTCGTGACCAGACTGCAGTACGGTGTAGGGTTCCCTTTCCCACTGGTCGTCCAACTTATGTAACCTTCTTTTTCGCTTCAGGACCTGCTCACCAGGTTCTAGGGGACCAGCAGGGGCGTGTTGGTTGAAGAGTCTTTCTTGCCTTTCTCTCACCTGGGCCAGGCTCTTCTCCACATTCTCCTGTACCTTCTTGTACTGCAGTTGCCTTTCCGTATCCCAGTCCGCATCCGGGGAGGTGTCCTCAGGTGTTAGGACTCCCATCTCCAGGTCAACGGGCAGCTTACCTGGTCTAGCTCGCATCAGGTAAGCCGGGGTGCAGTTTGTAGCATTCACCGGGATATGATTGTATAAGTCTATCAGGTCCGGCAGTTTTTCTGGCCACAGGCTGCGTTCCTCCAGGGGCAACGTCTTCAGGAGATCAACGACTATATTGTTCATTTTCTCACACATCCCGTTGGTTTGTGGATGGTAAGGCGTTGTCCGAATCTTCTTACAGCCATAGAGGTTGCAGAACTCTTGGAAGATTTCAGCCTCGAACGCTGGACCCTGGTCTGTCAGGACCTGTTCCGGATACCCGTGTGGACGGCAGAAGTATTGCTGGAAGGCTCTGGCCGCTGTTTGGGCTGTCAAGTCCTTTACCGGGACCACCACTAGAAAACGGGAATAGTGGTCCACGATTGTCAGGGCATAGATGTATCCTGACCGGCTTGGAGCCAATTTGACATGGTCCAGAGCTACCAGCTCAAGAGGCTGCGTGGTGACGATGGGCCTCAAGGGTGTCTTCTGGCTGGCACGGTCCTTCCTCCTTAGGTGACAAGGGCCACAGTCTCTGCACCACTTCTCTACAGCCCCTCTCATGCCGACCCAAAAGAACCGTCCTCTTAGCAGGAACTCCAGTTTCTTCCAACCGAAGTGCCCCGCTCTGTCATGGTAAGCCCCCAGGACCATAGCTGCATCCCGCCTTGGGACCACGACTTGCCAGGTCAGCTCATGCGTCCGGTGGTTGACAATCCTTCTGCACAGCTTGCCTTCGTAGAGGAACAGCTTTCTCTTCTCTTTCCATAGCTGCTTGGCTTCCTCTGGAGCATCTGGACCTATGCGGGCATCTTCCTAGGTCAGCAGATCTTTCACCAGGCGGATGACAGGGTCACTATCTTGGGTTTCGGCCCAGCTGTGGTGAGGTAGGGGATTGATCATCACGGTTGTTAGATCCTCCTCCTTCAGGCGGTGGGAGTATTGAGCGGCTCCATATTGGTGAAACGCGGGGAGCTCTACCTCCTCCAGCCCTTCTGGGTCTTCGTCACCTTCAGGTAAGTGAGGCATTCTCGATAGGGCATCAGCGTTGGCATTGGTTTTGCCTGCCCGGTACTTGATCACGAAGTCATAATTGGAGAGACGGGCCATCCACCGCTGTTCCAGGGCACCAAGTCTTGCATTGTCTAGGTGTGTTAACGGGTTGTTGTCCGTGTACACCGTGAACTTTGCGGAGGCCAGGTAATGCTTGAAGCGTTCCGTCACGGCCCACACCACTGCCAAGAATTCTAGCTTGAAGGAGCTGTAATTCTCCGGGTTCCTCTCGGTGGGTCTCAGCTTCCGGCTGGTGTACGCGATCACCCTTTCTCTGCCCTGTTGGTTTTGGGATAGTACGGCTCCCAGTCCCACATTACTGGCGTCTGTGTGGAGAGTAAAAGGCTGGCCATAATCAGGGTAGGCCAGGATCTCATCCCCTGTGAGGCCTATCTTCAACTGGCGGAAGGACTCCTCTTCCAGTTTATCCCACTTGAAGGGTGGCTTTTGGCTTCTGGACTTAGACTGTCCTATCAGGAGGTCCTGCATAGGAGCTGCCATCTTAGTGAACCCGGGGATGAACCTTCGGTAGTAGCCTACCAACCCGAGGAACTGCCTTACTTCTTTGATGTTCGAGGGGCTGGGCCAGCTCTTGATTGCCGTGACCTTGTCAGGGTCGGGGGCCACTCCTTCCGCACTTACCACGTGCCCTAGGTACTGGACCTTCGGTTTCAACAGGTGACACTTCGATGGTTTCACCTTCAGGCCGTAGCCTGCCAGGGCTTCGAACACCTCAGCCAGGTGCTTCAGATGGTCCTTGTAGGTCTTCGAATAGACGATCACGTCGTCCAGGTAAAGGAGGACCGTCTCGAAGTTTCGGTGCCCTAGACAGCATTCCTTCAGCCTCTGGAAGGTCCCTGGTGCATTGCAGAGCCCGAAGGGCATACAGTTGAACTCACTCAGTCCCATCGGGGTGGTGAAGGCGGTCTTCTCCTTGTCAGCCTCTGCCACAGGAACCTGCCAGTACCCACTAGTAAGGTCCAAAGTAGAAAAGAAGTTAGCTGATTTTAGTGCGGCTAAAGACTCCTCTATTCTAGGCAGCGGATATGCGTCTTTGTGAGTGATACGGTTGATTTGTCTATAGTCCACGCACATTCTCATGGTGCCGTCTTTCTTTTTTACCAGAACCAGGGGGGCTGCCTAGGGGCTACAGCTATCTCTAATGACCCCAGCTTCTTTCATTTCCTGCAGCATACCCTTGGCGTTCTGATAATGTGCAGGGGGTACAGGCCTGTGTCTCTCTTTTATTGGTGGGTGGCTCCCTGTGGGGATATGGTATTCTATCCCTTTTACTCTGCCGAAGTCTAGCGGGTGCTTACTAAAGACTCTCTCATACTCCTGTACCACCCGGTAGACTCCTTGTTTTTGGTGCAGGGGAGTGGAGTCAGCACCCACGTGGAGTTTCTGGCACCAGTCCTCCTTTTGTTTCTGGGAGCCATTACCCTCCGCCTGAGGAGATGGAGGCAAAGGCTCCACGGCCCTGATAGCTTTGTGTTCGACAACAAACAGTTTGGCAAGTGTAGCGTACCTGGGTAAGTGTACCTCTCTCTCCCCAATGTTGAGAATGCTAACGGGCACCCTCCCATGACAGACATCAACCACCCTCCGAGCTGTCAAAATGGTGGGCCTGCTGTCCGAGTACACGGGTTCTACCATGGCTTGGTAGTTTCTACCTCTCAACCCGATTGCAGTCCGACACCTGATCATCATTTCACTTTTGGGAGGCATGGAAATGGGGAATGGGTCACTCAGTCTTACGCTACCGATCTCACCACCAGACAGTTCTACCTGCTGCCGTCTCATCAGGGCTTTTATCTCCTTGTTGAGGACTCTCTGTTTGCTGGAACTAGCATTCACCGCCACCTGTTGTAGAATTACAATTACCTCTGAAAGACAATTTTCAATCACGTTAGTACCCACAGTTATTTTAGGGTGACTCTCACGACGGTCAATGTCCACAATAATTACTCCCTGTGCTGGTAGTTCAACTTTACCAATTTTAATGGTCATCTCCTTGAACCCCATCTGCGGCACGGGCAAGCCATTACTGGCGATGATGCTCAAGTTACTGTCTGGATACCGTGTGATATCAGCATCTGTCCAATACTGCTTAAAAAGTACATAAGGGATAGTGATTACTTGCGACCCAGTATCCAGCAAGGCGCTCATGGGGATACCGTCCAGCACCACGGGTAAAACCGGGCGCCCCCCAACGTACTTATTACGCCAATTGTAAGGGCCTGGTGATCTTATGCCTGGGGGTTGGCCCTCTGCCCCAGGTTGGACCCGTTTAAATTACAGTACCTGGAAATGTGTCTGGGCTGGTTGCATCGACGGCAAATGGGCTGTCCATCCTCTGCATAGCGGTCTGTGGGCCTCCCTCGGAACGACGGGATCCTCCTCTGTCGACGCCACGGGACATCCTCTGGACTTGAAGCCAGCTCGATGGGTCTTGACGGGTCCACTTGTAACGCCTGGACGGTCCTGGTCAACGCCGCGACGCTCCTGGTCAGCTCCTGGACTTGGTGATGCAGATCTTTCGACGGGGCTTGGTTCAGGGCCTGTGCGTCAGCCCCCACGGAGTCCATAGAGGAGGGCGCCGCCTCCTGGTGGTAGGTCAGAGCAGGGCGCCGGGGGTTTATAGCGCCACTTGTTGCGGGTTCACGGAGCACCCTTATGACCCTGTCCTTGAATTGGGCAAAGGTCAGGTCAGGGTTCTGAAAGAACATGAGGCGCAGCTGGGTTCTGTGGGCGCTAGACAGCAGACCTTCTATAAACTGTTCTGTTAGTAGCTTATCCGTATCCTGCACGCTGCCAGGGTCAGCTTGTTTAATGGCTCTCAAGGCTTCCTGCAAATTTAGGGCATAGTCTCTGATGCTGTCCTGTGCCCGCTGCTTACATCCATAGAACCGCATTTTAATTTCAGCGGAGGTACGGGTATCAAAGGTACCTCGCAGCCGGGCCAGAATGTCCTTCACAGTCCCTTTCTCCTCAGCGGGTCACGACTTTACCTCCCGCTGGGCCGCGCCAGTTAACTGCCCCATCAGTATGCTGACCTTCTGTTCCTCTGTCAGGGGGTAAACTTGGAACAAACTGTACAGCCTTTCCTTAAAATCAGTCAGGGCATGGGGCTCCCCTGAGTACTTAGGCAGCCAGGCCGCTCCAGGGATGTAAGGCAGGGAAAATGGCATCACCGCTGCTGCAGCTGCGCTGGTGGTAGTGGGCGCCTCCGTGTCCGACATCTTCCTCCCCCCTAGTTAAGCGTGGCCTACCTTCCGACGATCCTCTTCTGTAGGCCGCAGCTCCGCTGGTGCTGCTCTGGACGAGGACCTTGCGTCGCGTCCTGGTGACGTCAGCGTCGCTCTCTCTCCCTTCCAGGACCTTGCACAGCGTCGGTGCGTGGGGCGGAGCTTCGGGTCTTGCGCGGTTTGGACGTCCACGCCCCTCTTCTTCCCGCGCGGCGTCCTGAAGATGGCGTCCGATGGCGGGAAAACGGCTGAAGATGGCGGGAACCGACAAGATGGCGGGAGACGGCTGAAAATGGCTGGAAACGGCTCCGGATGGTGGGAAACCTCTTCTTCGGGTACGTGTACAGTCTTTTTCAGGCACGCAATACCCGTTTGTGGCGGGTTGGTTACTATCCTGCCGACTACGCCAAAGCTGACTCGCTCCCTGGGCCGTGGGGCACTCAGATCCAGGCAACAGGGGAACGATGGGGGTAGTAGTGGCAACTCGGTCCGTGGCTCAGGGTGGTCAGACCAGTGGTAGTCCCTTTATAAGTTTTAAGTGATGTCCGACTACGCCACCAGTGGATTGCGGTTATTAGGAACCGCCGCTGCAAGGCAGACTGCTGGGGCTGATGATGTATGCAGCTGGGATAGTGTGACTCCCCACGGGAAGAGTGCGGCCCCAGGGCAGTATAATGGAAGATGGGGGTGATGGTGTAGGGCGTCCCAGTACCGTTAGTGCTGGAGTAGCAAGGAGTACGCAGACAACAGGTTGCAGTCCAGGGTCTTTACTAGAACAGGTGAACTGACCCACAAACAGTCCCGGCTAGGAGGGGACCTGGATGTCTGAGAGCAATTGGGAAATTGGCCCTGGTCAGGGTGAGGGTGTAGGCCTGCCGTGCTCTCTGCGCTCCTTCTGGCTATCTCCTCCTGATAGGGTAACAGCCCACGGTCCGAGCTCACCATGTATTCTCGCCTGTATGGCCTGCAACGTGGGTCCCTTTCTGCTCCCGGCCTGGTACGGCCTTGCTGGTCCCTTCTGTTGTGGCAGAGCCTCCGGGCTTCTTAGGCCAAGGAACGTACAGTCCCCTGCGGACTGGTTATCTGCTGCAGGACGAGGAATCCTCACAGCCTCAGGCACCAAAGTCTGGTAAAATGGAGTTCTTTGTCTGCCAAGACAGGCTCACTTCGCCTCTTGTCTCTGGCTTGTGGCTTTTCTACTGCCACACTTCCTCTTAGGCTGCAATACAACTGTCCCTCACTGCTCTGGGACAACTCTCAATCCTGAGACAGGTCGTCCAGTTCTCCCTAACCCTGCCCCCAGTTCCAGCTTTTATAGGGGCAGCCTGCTCCCCCTACTGGCCTGAGACAGGAGGTATTGCATGCTAATGTTCCCCTGACTAGAGAACCTCCCCCTTGCTCTCAGACACAGCTTTATTATATTTGTGGCATCCAGGCCAGGGTGACACATATGCACAGTGTACACAGATAGTTGCTAATTAGTGGTGTGAGTGGAGTTATACATAGCTCAGCATTCAGAGAACTGCTAGATCTGCAGCAGATAAAACAGTGATTTTATCAAAACTGCAGCAAGCATCAAAGTAATCACTGAAATCAGGGTGTCTGCCCCTACATTGTGCTGCCCCCAGATGGGGTAGCAAAAATCTGGTCATAGATTCCCTTTAAAAGACATTTTTTTTACTGAAAGTAGTTTCATACTATTTCGTATCGTGATGTAATAGGTTTGTCAGCTCTGTCGCTTTGATATACTGTTGAAACCAGAAGTTTACATACACTATGTAAAAAGACACATATGCATGTTTTTCTCAATATCTGATATGAAATCAGAATAAACCTTTCCCGTTCTAGCTCAATTAGGATTACCATAATTTTTAATATTTGCCAAATGCCAGAATAATGAGAGAGAGAGAATGTTTTAAGGTATTTTTATTACTTACTGCAAAGTCAAAAGTTTACATACATATCATTAGTATTTGGTACCATTGCAAGGTCGGACTGGGCTGTCTGGGGCCCACAGGAGGAAATGACCCTAGAGGCCCACCCTACAGCTATATGCAAATACCTGTTAGCCGTTATCCTTGTTATAGAGGAGAGTCGACTGTAAAACACAGGCGGCTCCTGCACATCTACTGTGCACATACTATAACTGGGATGTACAATTACTTTCGTTTGCATTAAAGGGTTATTTGATGAAAACAAGTGATCACCGATCCACAGGTTAGGTAGGTGATAACTTATTGATCGGTGGAATCCAACCATTGGAAACCACACTGATCGGAAGAATGGGGAACTTTTATCCTTGACAGGGCATTTTTATCCCCATTTTAACATGCAGCGGCAGGTGGGATGTCTGACCGCAGCTCCATTCATCCTCTTTGGGGGCTTCCAGAAAAAGCCAACTGCAGCCCCTTAGGGAATGAATGGATCAGTGGTCAAGTCGTACATGCAGTTCCATACTAATGGGGATAAAAGTTGCACATTCTGCAGATCGGCCAAGTCCCAGCAGTCGAACCCCTACCAATCAATAACTTATCAGTTATGCTTTGGCCACGTTCACACATTCAGTATTAGGTCAATATTTTACATCAGTATGTATAAGCTAAAACCAGGAGTGAAACAATCAGAGGAAAAGTAGAATAAAAACCCGACACCACTTCTGTATTTATCACCCACTCCTGGTTTTGGCTTACAGATACTGAGGTAAAATACTGACCATATACTGAATGTGTGAACATGGCCTTAGGATAGGTGATTGCTTGTTTTTACCATAGAACACCTGTAAGTGCATATTTACTACTGTGTAATAGTCACAGGACAGGGAGGGGTTAAACATCCAAGTATTTAATCTCTATTGGATATCAAGAATCTTCCCCTTATTGATATCAGAGAGAACAAATAGCCGCCATGTACAACACAATCCACTATAACAAGACCAATACCACCACATACAAGGGATAAATACCGCCACACCGTGACCAGACTACATATTACCACGATATAGTGAACGGATAATACCACATGCATGCGATTAATACAGTCACACCATGATCAGACCACATGTTACCTCCACATAGTGACCGAATAATAGCACATACAAGGAACAATTACCTCCACACCATGACCTGGCCAGGTATTACCACCTCATAATGACCGAACAATACAATACTGATCATTAATAAAAACCACAATACTAATAACACTAATATTACCACTGGTGACATTACACACAGGAGTTCTGTATATAGTTTTAAGTGTACAGGTAATACAGGGACTCTCCAGTGACATTACAGCATATGCAGAGTATCTGTATATACAGGTAATACAGTCCCCCATACAAAATCCTGGGCCCTACATGGTCCCCCATACAGGATCCTGGGCCCCACATGGTCCCCCATACAGGATCCTGGGCCCCACATGGTCCCCCATACAGGATCCTGGGCCTCACATGGGCCCCCATACAGGATCATGGGTCTCACATGGTCCCCCATACAGAATTCTGGGCCCCACATGGTCCTCCTTACACAATTCTTGGCCCCACATGGTCCCCCTTACAGAATTCTGGGCCCCATATAATGCTGCATACATCAAATGCTCACCTCTCCTGATCCCTGCAACAGGTACGGTATACTCAGCGCGTGTTCTGACTCTGCAGTGCTCAGAGCAGAGGGCGGTAGTGACGTCAACTCACCCTTTGCCCTGAGATGTCAGAATCAGAAGATGCTGACATCACTGGAGCTGCGAGGAGAGGTGAGTATTTGAGGAGGAGAGGGAGGGGAGGTACTCGTTCTCCCTCCCGGGGGGGTTCCCTCCCTCAACTCATGGGCTCAATGGCGTGCCGGTGTCTCTTCCCCCCGAGGCTCCAGCACTTAACTGGGTGCGCCGGGTGATGACGCTGGCCATGGTCATCGGGGCAGGTCAGGTCTGCGTACATGCGTGAGCGTGTCCCTGCCTCCTGTGCTTTTAAAGGGCCCATGTCCCTGAAAAAAATTTTTTTTACACTTCCTCTCCTTCCTCTGTCTCTGGGGCCCACCGGGCATTTTACTGGTACCCTGCCAGGCCAGTCCGACACTGTACCATAGCCCTTAAACTAAATTACTTGGGTCAAACATTTGGGATATCCTTCTACAAGCTTCTCACAATAGTTGGTCAGAATTTTGGCCCATTACTCCTGACAAAAATGGCTTTTTTATGTTTTCTTTGGAGTAATGGCTTCTTCCTGGCAGAATGGCCTTTCAGCCCATGTTGATACAGTACTCGTTTCACTGTGGATACTGACACAATCTTACCAGCTTCCGCCATCATGTTCACAAGGTCTTTTGCTTTTGTCTTTGGGTTGATATGCACATGTCGGACCAAAGCACATTCATCTCTGGGACACAGAACCTGTCTCCTTCCTGAGCGGTATGATGGCTGGACATTCCCATCTTGTTTGTACTTGCGTATAATTGTACAGATGAACGAGCCACCTTCAGGTATCTTGAAATTGTACCCAAGGATGAGCCAGACTTCTGCAAGTCCACAATTCTCTTCCTGATATCTTGACTGATTTCTTTAGACTTTCCCATGATGCTACACAAAGAAGCAGTGTGTTTCAGGTGTGCATTAAAATACATCCACAGGTGTGCCTGTAATTAACTCAGATGTTGCCAAAAAAACAGAAGCTTCCAAACACATGACATCATCATATGGGTAGTCCATAATTATTTAAAGGCATAGTAATCTTAGTGTATGTAAACTTTTGACTTTGCAGTAAGTAATAAAAATGCCTTAAAACATTCTCTCTCTCATTATTCTGGCATTTGGCAAATATTAAAAATTATGGTAATCCTAATAGACCTAAAACGGGAAAGGTTTATTCTGATTTGATGTCAGATATTGAAAAAAACATGCATATGTGTTTTTTTAAATAGTGTATGTAAACTTCTGGTTTCAACTGTAGTTGTTTCTGCGGAAGTTATGTTAAAATTTTTTGGGTATACAGCTACCACAAGGTGGAGCAAACTGGAGACTGATTTGTGCAGATTTATGGAGTTTAAAAAAAAAGAAGAAAAAACTGAAAATCCACATAATATTGGTCTCCCCTAGTGGAATCTTTGTGTTGCTGAATTGTATGAATTGTATATATTTAAAGGAGTATTTCACTTCTGTGATATTGAATTTTTAAGATTAGTCATCCATAAGAGATCGTCAGGGTTTCGACAACTGGCACCTGTTACCAGCCACAGCAACAGGCATATGTAAAAGTGTATGGAGTGGACCACCACAAGCATCTAAACTGTCCCCAGTACGTTGTTAGTGATGCAATTTGCATCACTAGCACGTTATTTTCATTAAAAATGGCGCTGTAATGATGTCCAAAAAGCACTTTATATAGTTATATCGTACCTGCTCATTTAATCATAGGGGTGTGCTTTATTTTCTGTTCAGTCACGGGCATTACCGCCCACTCAATTTGATCAATTTCCCTAATTCACTAGAATCCCGCGCTGGTGGCACTTGGAGCTGCGTTTGCGCAGTGTGTAGCGTGGAGCCGGACACGCTTGCGCAGTTTCGAGCGGGGAGCCGCGCTTGCGTAGTGTCGATCGGGAATGCGAACAGCCTTCCTCAGCATAAACTTGACAAAATCAGCATTATTTCTCAGGAAGCTATCAATATACACCATTGTGTTCAGATTGTCAAGCTACAACTTCATGCTGTAGAACGTAGAGTATACCTTCATAACCGCCTAATTTACTCCCTGTGACAATGTCCTCTTTTTTTGCCAATGAACATTTTCTATCTGTTTTGCAGCTGAAATCTCGTGTTGTAATGACCCCATTAGCAATTTCGCCTCCTCGCAGCACTCCAGAACCAGACATCAGTTCTATTCCTCAGGATGCAGCTACTGTGCCCAATTCTGCTATTCCACAGGCACTTAAAGGTATAAGATTTTTGCTGGTATAATAACACTGATCTATCCAGCTGGCCGTGTACATGGGTATTTAGGAGTGCACCACTCTTTGCTCATTTTAACATTTGAATATTTTGGGGGCCATTGTGCATGTTAATGACTTTATCTCCTAGTTGAATGTCAGTAGATCCCCTCCAAATTTCACTTTGATCAACCAGCATTCTAATGTCTGTAGGCTAAGTTCTATTGTCCCTCAATGTCTTAGGAATCAAATATGTTGGATTTTTACTTGTCCAATTTATTTTTTCAAAGAGATAAGTGCCCCATTGTGTGATTAGCTGCCACTTATCCCCATATGTCTATAGAAATAATATGTTGGATGAGATGAAAAACATCCATCTATAATAAAATAATGAATAATAATTATTATTATAAATAATATACTAAACAACATCATGTATAACATTCATCTAAATGTCAATGGAGTCGTTGGTGAAACCAGCTGATGGAGCAGATGTTGCCCCATGTGAAATCATTAGTTGTTATGTGGAATGTTAATATAAGCAATCAAAATGATATATTTGATGTTACACAAAATATATCAATCATATAATATCATAGGGTTTCAGCAGGAAACTAAACATTATTACTGCAGTTGTTGGTTGCAGGATGTCTTTTATTCAGCACTAACAGAATATTCTTCTTTTTTTTCTTTAAATTTCAGTTTGTATTTATGTGAACAAACAAGGTAACTCTGGACCCTATCTTGACAGAAAAAAGGTCCAGCAACTCCCTGACCACTTTGGACCTGAGCGTCCTTCCATGGTGCTACAGCAAGCTGTTCAAGCCTGCATTGACTGTGCTCATCAGCAGAAGAGTGTGTTCTCCCTAGTGAAGCAGGGCTATGGAGGAGAAATGGTTTCAGGTAATGGGAGATTAAGATGTTTAGGTTCCTTTGAGCTACGAGGGCGCTAACAGAGATTCTTCTCTATGGGCGTTTACTTTTTCTTCTGCATGATGCTGCCCAATCATAAAAAGGCAATGTCATAGAGGGGAACAAAGCAAAAGCCTGCATTTTCAGTGACATCTGCTGAGACTTGATGTGTTGTAACTTGACCATGCTGAGAACTCTTCACTCTCTTTGCTTCCTGTCATTACAATGAATCATGGGAGCAGTGTTTGTCATGTACAATGGTCTGGACCTACTACAATGGGGAATAAGGAGATTGATGGTGTGCCTCTGTACCTGTAGTAGGTCCAGAGCCGTTTATTTGATAAAAGCTGTTCCCACGATTATCTTCATTGCTCTGGCACCGACACTTCGGCACTCTTCCTCCACCATGACAGGAAGCGACAGGAGTGAGGGATTCTCAGTGTGGTCAAGTGAGATACATCAAGTCTCACCAGATCAATCTGAAAATGCCAGTTTTTGACTTTCTCTGTGGGCCTTTACTTTTTGGCCCCTTTTGGCCTTTATGATGCTTCTTTTTTATAATTGGAAGTGTCATAGAAAAAAAAGTAAACGCCCCCCAGAGAAGATCATTTGCTAATACACTATTGGTGTAATTTTGAGCAACCTAAACTTCAAAAGCTCATATTTTGGCAAAAGATACGTCAGCCCTTTGTTTTAGTGAGTTATACAGTGTAAAATAAAAAAAGCATATTGTGAAAGGTCCTCTTCAAGTGATGAACAACAAAGGAGCAACCCAACTTTGTTGTGTTCAGCCTTTTCTGTTGCTCCAGGGCAGGGCATGTTTTGCATCTTTTGACCTAAGCTGGTAGCATTCTGTCAATGTCTGAAAGTTTGATCTGGTAGGCAAAAAATCACTGTATCGCCGTTGAAATGTCAAGACTGGGCCAATAAGTATCTGAAGACAGATTTTTCAAAGGTTTTATAGACTGATAAGATGAGAGTGTCTCTTAAAGGACCAGATGGATGGGCCTGTGGCTAGATTAGTAACAGACACAGGCCTAACGGCCATAGACGCCAGCAAGGTGGTGGTGGGGCACTGCTATGGGCTGGTATTATTAAAGATGAGATAGATGGATCATATCAAGTTGAAGATGGACTCCAAATCAACTCCTAATCTTAATGTCACTTTTTAGAAGACACTTCCTTCAAGATGTGGTACAGGAAAATGGTCCATCACATGCATCAATGTACTCCACTGCTTGGCTGCCAGTAAATGCCTTAAAGTGAACCTGACAGGTCTCCCATTCCGTTCAACCCATCATTTGTGTATTTGTTGTTAAATACCTTGCCTAACCAGCTCTTTATAATGATTATCACGTAAATACATGTCTAAAAAAAGGTTTTTTTATAAAGTTTGCTTTTCCTATACTAATTAGGCTTTGACTAATCGATGGGGCGTTGTTTTCCTCAGACTAGTTGGCCCTCACAGCATGTTATCACGTTCCTGTGGGCGTGATAGCATGATTTACAAGAGCCGGCATACTCGCCATTTCTCTGCAGATCTCAATCATGCGCGCGGCTTTCCTTGTCCACGTCAATGTGCACTGCGCATGTCCGGAAGTTGATAAGAAGTCTTCTTCATTTCCGAACATGCGCAGTGCGTCTCTGAAACACTTCTGCATTTTCTACCCACTCCTGGTTTTGGCTTACAAATACTGAGGTAAAAAAAACCTCACCAAATACTGCACGTGGTCTAAAGGGTCAGAAAAAGCTGAATTTAATATTAAAAGGGATGCCTCAGCTTGTTAATTGGGTAAAATTGCAAAGTGCTTGTAAAAAAACAGCAACTTGGCAATTTATCTTTTTTTAAAATCTTCTCTGTTCTTATAACGAGGGATTTTTAATTCTATTGTTTACAACACATTGCCTAGGTTACCGGCCATCTCTGCCGTGTATCACTAGTGGCCGCTTTTAGGCAATGAGTTGTAAACTATAGAATTAAAAATCCCTGTCAATTTTCAGCAGCAGACTGCCCTCCGGAAAGCAGGGATCTGGGAGGCTGAAGATAGAAGATGAAAGAACACCATAATACTTTTCTCACAAGACACAGGACCTCTGTGAAATTGATATTGTCATCTTACAGATATTCTGTTTAGACTTGATCCCATAGTATCTACTTCTCAGCCAAGAGCAGACCAAATCTTTACACATTTTGGCCCTGATTCATTAAGATTGGTGTTTCATATGGGGCATGAAGAAATCTGATGGGTCATATTCATTAAGATGTGCATGCCACTTATTGAATTCAGTGTATCTTATCAGTGGGATGCGCCTCGCCAGAAATGTTACTCCAGTCAATGACTGGAATAACATTTGTGCTGTAAGAAATGTTGACACTATTGAGGAGTTTGACAAAAGGATGTGACCACTCCCTGTCAGACCCTGGCCCCTCCCCAGCTCTATCCATTATGATGGAGTGAAGCTGTAAATGGCAAAAGTAAAAAAAAAATGCGCAACTCAACAATTCTCAAAAGTGTTGTGCCTTTTCAAAGTGTTTTACAAATACGTGGCATAAACATTTCGATGAATTAGGGCCTTATCAGTCTTCATTCATACACTGTAAATAAATTTATTGAATACGATCAGGAATTGAATGTCAGAAAGTTGTATAACTTTTATAGTGATTAAGTACTAATAACCTAGTACCGGAGAACCGGTTCACTTTCACTCCGTGAAGTAGCAGCAGTTAATGTCCATGTACATGTAAAAGATTATTCCGAAAAAGGATAAAAGCGAACCAGCCTTAAATGAAGGGGAGAGATAACGCAGAATTGGACTAGTGCATATAAGCACTGGCACATCTGACGTGAAATAAGAAAAATACGCTTTGTGAAATCGCTCAGCCATTCACGGTTCGGGAGCTGCTGAGATAATTAGTAAGCTGTCGTTCCAACAAAGAGAATTAATTAGAGCAAGAAAAGATCTAGCGCACACTTTAAAGCAAACCGACAAACCTATGAATACTATAGTGGATGGCAGAGCGGCTGCTAATGTATCATCATGCTCCACAATTTACGACACTATCGGAGAGTGTCATAGACAAAAAATGGATTCCAATAGACAAATTGCCTGACATGGGGGGATAATTAGAATTAGTCAAGGCTGAAAATTCTTTTTTTTTCTAATACATATGGAGTATTTCCAAACTATTTGATCTAGTGTCTTTAGGACGTCTGAAAATATGAAAAGATTCCATTTTTTTAGGAACCCCCCTCATGAGGTGATTATGAATTTACCTATTTGAGTTTTATGTCTCACTGCTGGCTCCTTTATTCTTTTGACCTGGAAAAATGTGTTCAAAGACAACAGAGTAAATGATCAATAAGTATACCACTAAGTATAGGGTTAGGCCAGCTTAGCATCGCACTTTATTATATTTAGCACGACTCATAAGTTATTAAATAGATATTTTTAACCTGATGAGGTTGGTGCACTTACTTTCAAAATTCATATAAGAAAGTCTGTATACACCTTTTTGAAAGTTTTCCAGCCGGATATTAAAATGAGCATTTTATGTGTTTCAATTTAATATAAGGCAAGAAAGAGCGTACAGAGTAAAAGCAGGAAAATTTCAGATTTTTTTTAAACATAGTGACATGAAAAATTTATACCAGCAATGACCAATTATTCTTAAAAAATATGTTTATCTTTATTTCAACAATATATAATTTTCTGAAAGCACATTTACTTTAAAAATAATTTAAATTAAGACAATGCATAAAAAGTCTCTAACAACCACCACTATCAGTCATTATGGCATATCCTGTGAACAACAGGTTGAATTACAGTATAAGGCTAGGGTCATACCAGCGTTTTCTCTCTCATCCAGGACAATCGGGCCGATTGTACTTATTTATACTCTGATCACAGTTTGATCACAGTTTGATCATAGTGTGATCATAGTGTGATCCAATTTTCTCTGATGAGGAGAAAATCTAAAAAAAAAATTCTCCATCATCTTCATTGTGCCAGTCAGTGGATATCAGACTGCACTCGGATTTCATCCGACTGCAGTCCAATTTTTTCCATGGATTTATTGATTTGCATGGCCAAGTGCGTTCCAAATATCGGATGCAAATCATGCATACTGCTATTTTTTAATCAGACATGCACGACCCCATAGCGTAACATTGGTCAGAGTGCAATCCTATGTTTTGTCAGATCACACGCTTAAAAAAAATATGGTCGTCTGCATGAGCCTTAAGTGTATATAATAAAAGTATATCTTTTTTTCTCTTTTTCAGTTTCTGCTTCATTTGAAGGAAAGCAGCATCTTCTCAGCCTTCCTGTAGTGAACAGCATAGGATATGTTCTGCGATTCCTGAAGAAGCTGTGCCGCAGTCTTATCTGTGACAATCTGTTCAGCAATCAACCCTTTGTACAGTATAGTACGACTTCAGACAACCCCAAGGAATATGATACTGGAAGGATGGAGTCAGGTACAAGTTAGATTTCATCTTTTCTGTTAAGATAGGTAGGCAAAGTCTTAGATACAGCTTGATACACTAGTGTGGATAGTCCAGACAAGTAAAATATAGTAAATGCTAAAGGGATTGTAGAAGAAAATATCTATAGATGTGTTTAATATAAATGTGTTAAAAATCTACTATTACTATTTAATTCTAATTTTTCAAAAATCTATATACTCCAGAATGCGGATTTTTTGTAATTCGCTCAGTACGAATTCAGCAAAATAGCAGCCAAATGCCATTTTGCTAAATCAAAGAGGGACAACAAAAGGTTTAAAAAAAAAAAGCAAAAAACCTACTACTCACCTAATTGTTCACCTCTCCAGCAAACTCTGTTGTTCGCTCTCCCCCGTATTTTTTTTTTTTTATATATAGCGCTAACATATTCCGCAGCGCTTTACATACATTATCGTCACTGTCCCTATCGGGGACGTTGGGCCGCACAGCCCTCCATGTGGCCTGACTGCCATTAGGTACCGAGATGAGATCCTTAGACCCCTTGTGAGACCATATGCTGGTGCGGTTGGCCCTGGGTTCCTCCTAATGCAGGACAATGCCAGACCTCATGTTGCTGGAGTATGTCAGCAGTTCCTGCAAGATGAAGGCATTGAAGCTATGGACTGGCCCGCCCGTTCCCCAGACCTGAATCCAATTGAGCACATCTGGGACATCATGTCTCGCTCCATCCACCAACGTCACGTTCCACCACAGACTGTCCAGGAGTTGGCGGATGTTTTAGTCTATGTCTGGGAGGAGATCCCACAGGAGACCATCCGCAACCTCATCAGGAGCATGCCCAGGTGTTGTAGGGAGGTCATACAGGCACGTGGAGGCCACACACAATACTGAGCCTCATTTTGACTTGTTTTAAGGACATTACATCAAAGTTGGATCAGCCTGTAGTGTGTTTTTCCACTTTAATTTTGGGGGTGACTCCAAATCCAGGCCTCCATTGGTTAATAAATTTGATTTCCATTGATGATTTTTGTGTGATTTTGTTGTCAGCACATTCAACTTTGTACAGAAGAAAGTATTCAATGAGAATATTTCATTCATTCAGATCTAGGATGTGTTATTTGAGTGTTCCCTTTATTTTTTTGAGTAGTGTATATTAATAAAGATTTATACTCTTATAGAGGGGTATTTTCTGGCGTATAATCGATAGTCTATACCCTATTATTTCATTATATGTTAGCAGAAACAAAGACGAGAGTTGGCCAACTGCCCATCACTAGAGATGAGAGGATCTTAAGAGTTTAGAATTTGTCAAATTGTGAAGATTTTACCAGGAGATTTGATTTGCACCAAATTTATTCTCTGGGAATTGCATTTTCCTTATTATGTTCTGGAATCTGGAGAGACTCCAAAGCATAGTAAACTTCAGATGTAGAGGGAAAAAAAACAACTTATTTTCACCTCACCACTCACCTGACCTCTATACAGTCCTCAGCGCCTCTCCTTACCGATGCCGTGCACTGAAAATCCAGATAGCTTCACACTAGCCTGGGATGTTCCTGTGCATGTCCGGACCAAGTGTCAGCCTGGAGTGCATATCTTAAGGTCGTGGAACATGTGGTGATGTCACAACGTCGCCACCACCTTCCAACGAACGTGTGCAGAGACATCCCGGGCCCAGTCGTGCACTCTAGGCCAGGACTTCTGTCCATGACCAGGCCCAGGACTTCTCTATTCGTTCATATTGTAAGGTTACAGTGTCGCCATGATCTCTAGGCTGAGACTTCTGGGCGCGACTAGGCTCGGGACATTCCCGTGCTTGTGCAGGGACGTCTTCCCGGTGGCGCAGTGGTTAGCACTGCAGCCTTGCAGCGCTGTGGTCCTGGGTTCAAATCCCACCAAGGACAACATCTGCAAGGAGTTTGTATGTTCACCCCACACCATTACTGACCCACTGCCAAACCGGTCATGCTGAAGGATGTTGCTGGCAGCAGATCGCTCTCCACGGCGTCTCCAGACTCTGTCACGTCTGTCACATGTGCTCAATGTGAACCTGCTTTCATTTGTGAAGAGCACAGGGTGCCAGTGGCGACTTTGCCAATCCTGGTGTTCTGTGGCAAATGCCAAGCGTCCTGCACGGTGTTGGGCTGTGAGCACAACCCCCATCTGTGGTCGTCGGGCCCTCATACCAGCCTCTCATGGAGTCGGTTTCTAACCGTTTGTGCAGACACATGCACGTTTGTGGCCTGCTGGAGGTCATTTTGCAGGGCTCTGGCAGTGCTCCTCCAGTTCCTCCTTGCACAAAGGCGGAGGTAGCGGTCCTGTTGCTGGGTTGTTGCCCTCCTACGGCCCCCACCACAATCCTGGTGTACTAGTCTGTCTCCTGGTAGCGCCTCCAGCCTCTGGACACTACGCTGACAGACACAGCAAACCTTGTTGCCACAGCTCGCATTGATGTGCCATCCTGGATGAGCTGCACTACCTGAGCAACGTCTGTGGGTTGTAGAGTCTGTCTCATGCTACCACGAGTGTGAAAGCACAACCAACATTCAAAAGTGACCAAAACATCAGCCAGAAAGCATTGGTACTGAGATTTGGTCTATGGTTCCCACTTGCAGAACCACTCCTTTATTGAGGGTGTCTTGATAATTGCCAATAATTTCCATCTATTGTCTATTCCATTTGCACAACAGCATGTGAAATTGATTGTCAATCAGTGTTGCTTCCTAAGTGGACAGTTTGATTTCACAGAAGTTTGATTTACTTGGAGTTATATTCTGTTGTTTAAGTGTTCCCTTTATTTTTTTGAGCAGTGTACATTAAAAATACCCCATATGGAGATAAGTGAAAAATGAAAAACAATTATTAATAGATATGATCCCTTGTGGGATCATACACATCCCAATAAAGTGCATAATACGAATGCAGGAAAATTGGAACTCCCAACCATAACTTGTAGCGAGGACACCAATGAGAAACAATCAGGCAGAAAATATAGGACTATCCCTATTAAAACCCTGTTGGGAACCTTATACCTGCCTGACCGCAGAGGCTGGCACTCTAATGACATAATGGCGACCCCGCTCACCAGTGGCTCTCCCTCAAGACAGTCCCTATAATGACCCTTAAATATTCAAGAATGAGAATAAATCAATAAGAAGGGTCATGTCATTTAATGTTTCTAAAAGATGCAATTACTTAGCTTTATTTCCTGCTTCATAAAAGGCCCATGAGGTGATTTGGGGATCGATTATTCCCCCTCCAAGTGGTTCTGGTCCATCTGGATCCGGGGTAGTAGTCTCGACACGTTTCCCCCTTTTTATTGAGTGTAAGGGTTCCTCAGGGGACGAGATTCATGTGTTGGCACAATCGCCCATCATGCTGGCCAAAGGGTAGTGATGGCCATAAACAGTATTTCTACTTTAAACACATCTAAAGATATAGAGATTCACAGGACCCAATCCAGCGGCCACATCAGTGATCTTTTGCCATTGGTTGGGAGATCTGCGAATTGCCTCTTACCTGGCCTCTTTTCATTAGCCAGTCTGACGTGACATTATCACAAGTAGCCATGGAACGCACATGTTACATTGCACCAGGTCAGCTAATCAAAAGAAGAGCCGCGGATGTTGGCAGGTAGGATGTGGTTCACCGGGCTATCGTTTGACAGTCACAGATTACTATGGTCGCCACTGGATCAGGCCCTGCAAATCCTTAATTTTTTAGTCTAGCTGGTCAACCTCTTTAATGAACATAATAAACAGCCTTAATTATATTTACTGGTGGATTTTTGCACACTTTCTATTCCTTTTCAAGTTTTTTGTTTTCTTATAGCTTTTGTTTGCTTAGTCAACTCAGTTTTGTATTAGTGTGTTTTTTTTGTCATATATTCAATAATTACTGTAAACAGCAATATAAATGTATATCAAGGGGACTCAAAGTGTTAAAAAGCATTAAAACATGAAAAGAAACATGAAAAGATCCAGATTAAATGTAATGTCTGCATCTCTTCACTTATATTTGCTCAACTTTTTGGCGGGTACAGTAATTGTGAGTGAAGGGCACCGTGCTATAAGCAACTCTACGCTGAAGTTATTGTTGTGCTGATACAAATACTATGCTTATACTACTGTATAGTCAATATTACTGTATGCAATAGTCTTCACTGAGTATTACTCATTGGAACAAAGCAGGACTGCTACTGGTGCCATCAGGTCTGGCCATTCATATAACTTAGTAATGGCATAATACTAGGCTCATACATCGATTCAATCATACATATAGTCAACACCAAATGTTATTATAGTATGCATTTAAACTCATAAAAGAAAAAAGAATTGTTTACCTTTGATATTTGTCAAAAGTTGTTCTGTATTGATTTCCATTAATATGTGTTCCATTACTTTAATGATTATGTGCCCCCATTTTTTCAGCAGAAACTGTCATTCCAGAAGATTACTTGGTTGATCCGGTTAATACAAAACGGTACAGCGTTGACCCTTCTGATTCTGCCTACAACTACATGGGTTCTCTTTACCCTGTAAGACAGAGCAATGGAGAAGGACGGCTCGGAGGTGGAAGTGGTGGAAGTTCCTCTTCTTCATGTAACCATAGGTCCAATCAGATGTCTTCAGGAGGTCAGTCCTCGACAGGATTAAGGCGTCAAACATCAAGTCCCACTAGAAGTGGAAGTTACCTTGAAGGAAACAGAAGTGGTAATGAAGTTTAGTTCATGTCCTACTATGTCCTGATATGATGTGTTTACATTTTTATTGCATTCTGTTTTTTTTTAATTTTCACAAATTTTCAATAATGAGAGTCAATGTTCAGCAAAGCGTGTTAACAGTAGAGTTCAAACCAATGAGCAAGTACGCTAAAGTAGCATACCATATTAATAACAAGGAAAACCATTAAGGTACCATTCAAAATAGTTACCATGTTCTAACACAGAGAAAGTTATTACAAGTAGGCTGTAAAGCAGCTGAACAGGGAGACATGCTAACAGATGTTGAAGCAGAGAATATCGAAGCAGATCATTGGTTAGTGGAACAGATCAGGTTTATGGGTTTGCATTCATACAGATAGTGCTGCCAGTCCGTGAGAATAGGGTGGAGGGTTCCACATGGAGAGGCTGAACTGCTGTTATAAATGTTGAGACAATTGGCCATCGGTATTCTGGAGGCATCTGGGTGTGGATAGGTATCAATATACTGTTTATCGAGCTCCTAATAAGCAGCAGTGGTTCATGGGAAAGGCTGAAATGGAAGGCATCAATCTAACCTTGCTCTTGCTCAATTGTAGTTTTCCCTCCATTCACTTCTGTCGATATGGATTTAACATTTTTCTTACACATTTAATGAATATTTCAGTTTAAATGTGGTATCACCTATCAATGGTATAAGTTATAATAACTACTAGAACTACTAGATCTGTGGGTGTCCAGTTTCTAAGATCCCCCAGAATAAGGGCCTTATGTCCCCTGATTGAATAGAGCAGTCGTTGGTAATGGATTACAAAAAGTTCCGAAGTTACTGGATGTGAAATAAAGACAGCCCTTTTCTTAAGATTCATCTTGAATTTGTCATTTTGACATTTGTGCCATAGAATAATTGTCTTGTAAGGCTGCTGGTACTTGTAGCCAGTTAGCATGACAAGTCCATGAATGGTGCAGCAGTTCACATGTGAACTTTCAGGTAGTAGGGTACATCCTTATCGGTGGATCTCAATAGTAACCTTTCTGATGAGGAAGCAAGAAAATAAGAGGAAATAAATAATGAGACAAGGCGTGATTTATGGATAGAGATAGAATATGGATGAGAGAAGAGATTAACTAATCCTGTGACACATTAGCACTCAACTGGTAGGTCATAATTCTTGAATACCTAAAGGTCAACCAAGCAGTCTAGGTTACATGGAAAGGGTTGATCAGTTCTTCCATTTGAAAGATGTAGATTACTCGGTCATATGGATCTGAAAAGGAAGAGGGACCACCAACTTCCACTGTTGAGCAATAATTTACCTAATAGTATCAGAAAAAGTATTGTAATTAGCTCCTATTACCTAATTGACTCTAATTAACCCTGATATGAGAGGAAAGGAGGCCAGCTCCAAAGATCCTGCCACAAAGTATCGTTTTTCCGTACATTTGTAGAAAACATGAGCTCTAATATGTTTTACTTTATAGCCTCCAGCCCTTCTCCTGAAAACCAGGATTCAGTCAGACCAACTAGCAAGGATCCATCCAACTGGACTGTGGAAGATGTTGTCTGGTTTGTGAAGGATGCTGATCCACAGTCATTGGGCCCACATGTTGACCTTTTCAGAAAACATGTAAGTAGGATTTTGGTTGCAATACATTAAACATTTCTTACAGGTAATGCCACATCTGTCCAGTGACTATATCTTGTACTGCAGCTTAGCTCTATACAAGTCTACGATCCTCACTTAACTCCAGAGCAAGGACTTCAATTGTCTTCAATCTAACTCTATACTAATTAAAGAGGATCTATCACAATTTTTTTTATTAATGATTGTTAATTATATATATATACAGTTGTGCTCAAAAGTTTACATACCCCGGCAGAATTTTTGCTTTTTTGGCCTTGTTTTAGAGAATATGTGTTACGCTCGCGCCTGGACTGACTGGCGTGAGCGTGATTAGTGATCCCACTGTACCATGAACCGAGGAGTGCCTGGAGGGGCGTAACTAAGTATCATCCCGATCCGACCAAGGTCGAACGGCGGCTTAGTCGACTCCGTGGACCAAGGAGGAACCGAGCAGAGGGACCAGGTGCGACCCCAGGTCAGACCCCGGCCACAGTTGTTGACCCACACTGGGGAATGCAGGAACAGGCAGGTTAGACTGGCATACAGGCAGGTGGGTATTGGCAAGTACTGCTGGTATGCAGACATGTGGGTACTGGCAAGTTTGCTGGTATGCAGACAGGTGGGCACTGACAAGCACGGCTGGTATGCAGACAGGGAGATACTGGCAAGCACGGCTGGTATGCAGACAGGGAGATACTGGCAAGCACGGCTGGAGTGCAGACAGGGAGGTACTAGCAGGTTGGAGCGCAGGCTGGATAGGGTCCAGTACAGACTGGGAGACAGGTACAGAGCCGCAGATGCGGTAGACAAGCAGAATAAAGCGAAACCACCGGAGCGGAGGAAAAGGCAGAGCAGAGAGGAACTGCTGGTGCGGTGAGCAAGCAGAGCGGCGCGAAAACCGCAGGTGCGGTGGGCAAGGCAGAGCAAAGCGGAACCGCCGGAGCGGTGGACAAGGCAGAGCAGAGAGAAACCGCAAGTGCGGTGGACAAGGCAGAGCAGAGCGGAACCGCCGGAGCGGTGGGCAAGGACGAGCAGAGAGAAGCCGCCGGAGCGGTGGGCAAGGCAGAGCAGAGAGAAGCCGCTGGAGTGGTGGGCAAGTCAGAGCAGAGAGAAACCGCTGGTGCGGTTAGCAAGGCAGAGCAGAGAGAAACCGCCGGAGCGGTGGGTAAGGCAGAGCAGAGGGAAGCCGCCGGAGCAGTGGGCAAGTCAGAGCGGAGAGAAACCGCCGGAACGGTGGGCAGACAGAGCGGAGCGAAACCGCAGGTGCGGTGGACAAGGCAGAGAGGACAGGGCTCTGTTCACATGGAACAGACTGGAAAATTCAGGAAGATGGCTAGAACACAGGAGGAAGATACGGAGGAAGGGAAAAGGGACAAGCAGAACCAGATACACACAAGGTACTTCACATGAAGTAGCGAGTGGACACAAAACTCACAAACAGAAGTACAGAGACAACGAGTTGGAGTTAGGTGCAGGTTCAGATACTGCAGGAAAAGGGAAGGTACGGACATAGAGACAAACAGGTAACAGGCTAGGATACAGTTCAGACAGGAACTGCTACTGCAATGAGATACAAGAACGAGCCTGGGTCTACAGTCCCCAGAATGGCGGAAACAGACTAGAAACAGGACAGGACCTGGCAATTCAGTAGCAAAGACTAACTGAGTGAAGGTGTTGCTCAGGCACCTCCTACTGGGTGGAGTGGGTTTAACTATCCAGTGACTCACAGCAATAGGCTGGAGACGCATTAGGGGTGCACCCACAGCAGCTATAAGAATCAGGAAGTAACCGGGCCGCCGCCCTAAACAGTCAGTCAAGCGACATGCACATAGCATGAACTGGAGCAAGGTTTGTAGGCTGGACTGGCAGGTAAGATTGCGGTCTTGCATAGTGGGAGGTGGTGCACTATGCAAGCACGCCGCCAGGGATGTTACAATATGAATGATAACAAAAAAACTTTTTCTCCACTCATGGTTATTGGTTAGGTGAAGCCATTTATTGTCAAACTACTGTGTTTTCTATTTTTAAATCTTAATGACAACCAAAAACATCCAAATGACCCTGATCAAAAGTTCACATACCCCAGTTCTTAATACCGTGTATTGCCCCCTCTAACATCAATGACAGCTTGAGGTCTTTTGTGGTAGTTGTGGATGAGGTTCTTTATTTTCTCAGATGGTAAAGCTGCCCATTCTTCTTGGCAAAAAGCCTCCAGTTCCTGTATATTCCTGGGCTGTCTAGCATGAACTGCACACTTGAGATCTCCCCAGAGTGGCTCAATGATATTGAGGTCAGGAGACTGAGATGGCCACTCCAGAACCTTCACTTTGTTCTGCTGTAGCCAATGACAGGTCAACTTGGCCTTGTGTTTTGGATCTTTGTGATGTTGGAACGTCCAAGTACGTCCCATGTGCAGCTTCCGGGCTGATGAGTGCAAATTTGCCTCCAGTATTTGCTGATAATGTGCTGCATTCATCTTTCCTTCAACTTCTACCAAGTTTCCTGTCCCTTTGTAGCTCACACATCCCTAAAACATCAGCGATCAACCTCCATGCTTTTCAGTAGGAATGGTGTTCCTTTCATCATAGGCCTTGTTGACCTCTCTCTAAATGTAACGTTTATGGTTGTGGCCAAAAAGTTAAATTTTGGTCTCTCCACTCCAAATTACCTTGTTCCAGAAGTTTTGATGCTTGTCTGGCTGTTTGGCATATTGTAGGCGAGATACTTTGTGGCATTTGCGCAGTAATGGCTTTCTTCTGGCGACTCGACCATTCTGCCCACTTTTCTTCAAGTGCCTCCTTATTGTGCATCTTGAAACAGCCACACCGCTAATTTTCAGAGAGTCCTGAATTTCAGCTACAATTTTCCTGGCAGTTGTGGCCGAAATTTTTGTTGGTCTACCTGACCGTGGTTTTTTTTTGAACGCTGCTGACTGGCATTATCAATTCCTTGAATATCTTTTTGTATCCCTTTCCTGTGTTATACAGTTCAACTACTTTTTCTCGTAGATCTGTTGACAATTCTTTTGCTTTCCCCATGACTTACAATCCAGAAACGTGAGTGGCTGGATGAAGGATGCAAGAGTCTGTCTGGATCCCAGAAACTCACTCAGCTTTTATGCACACACACTGATTACAAGCAAACAGGTCACAGATGAGGATGTTACCTTTAGTAGCCATTCAAACCCATTTGTGTCAAATTCTGAGCATGTTATCAGGCCAAAATCACCAGGGTATGTGAACTTTTGATCAGGGTCATTTGGATGTTTTTGCTTGTCATTAAGATTGAAAAAGAGAAAACACAGTAGTTTGACAATAAATGGCTTCACCCAACCAATAACCATGGAGTGGAGAAAAATATCATTCATATTCTCTGAAACAAGGCCAAGAAAGCAAAAATTCTGCCAGGGTATGTAAACTTTTGAGCACAACTGTATATATATGTTTATTTATAACAGTATAAAATTAAATGGTTTAATATTTTTTTAAATTATTTTTTTTGTTCAGTCACTGGAGGCTGCCATTTGTATTTTCTTTTATGTAATGTGTCAGAGCACGACACGACACACAGCAAGTGCGGCAGACACAGGGCATAGGAAACTTTGTTTGGTCTCCGGCCTCATTTCCTACGCCGTTGGCCGCATACGTTCTGGACTATGTACACCCTCTGTCATGCGCAATTAATAGCTGTAGGTGAAGCTAGGCAGCATTTTACTTTATTTTCTGAACTAAAAAAAAATTAAGTTAAAAATATAATTAGAAAAAATAGTTAAATAAAAAAAAAAGGTAAATGTTAAATCATCCCCGCATCCCTACTCCTCCATTAAAAATAAAGGAATTAGAGATGTCCGCGAAACACGATCCACAAGCAAAATCGATATCATCCAAGGCGACTGTAGAAATTAAAGTAGAAATTTATTGTGCCATATAAATAATTCGATGTTGTGACCCAATGGAAGTCTTTCTCAAGCAAACATAATGTGGCATAGCTCCAATGTAAATAGTGTACATAAAACAATCCTTCCAATCGATGTTTCGGAAACACAACACGTACAAAGTATAAGAGAAAGGTCAATAAATCCAAACAGAATTAGGTCAGTACTTAACATCAATTAATACATATAAGAAATAACACATAAATACACATCATTACAGTTTAAAAATTCATAAAAACTTTTGAGGACCAAAGAGGGTTACATCTGTAAAACGCATGCAATGATGTCCAACAACCACCTTCAGACATGTGCATATGTCGGCCAGTCTCTATCACCAGGCAACTTCGGTCATTTGACCAGAGGTCCCGGTTCATCAGCATACAGCAAATATCCAGCAGGCACTTCTGCGCATATATTATGTGGCGGCCACTCAGAATCAGAACGTCTCGTCGACAGGCAATCCCAGTTGCCGGTCTGGAGAACCCAGTTGCGGCAATGCAGGACTGAATAGGGGAGATAACAATAATCCCATGCCCTTAATCATTCATACCAGCGGATGAAGGTAAAGAAGCCCCAAAAAAGAATATTATAAAAATGCAAAAATATTTAAGACAGAAAAAAACAAAGAGAAAAAGAAGAGATAGTTAAGGGCCATGTTGTATTAATAGCAAGCCTAGCAATACTGATCAATGAGTTCCCCCATAGTTAACAGTAAATGGCTGACCCAAGCATATCACAATCTAACAGCTGAAGATATCTAGCTCATGTTTTCAGCACAGGCAAGATTTGAACATAAAGAAGGAATACAGTCACTAAAAAATCATATCATCTAATAAAGTGCCATCAAGGGCACCATTCTAGCAGGGGCAATAGACTAAACAACCAAAAAAGAACTGCTCGAAAAAACAAATAAATTAATTATAATAGAATTTTATTCAAGACACCAAAAAGACAATATTAAAAAACAAAGACATATAATAGACAACATTAATTGTTAAAAAGAGGGGCAAAACAGTAAGCACAGCATGATAGTGTCAAAAATTAAATCAGGCACATTCATGATAAAAAAACATAATATTTAAAGTGCAGTGCACAAGAGAATGAAATCTAAAGTGATGAAGTGCAATACATGAAAAGGTAAATATTACCCATATATTACAAGATAAATAATATGGAGATCAAGAATTAGTAAAAGGTAATCCTAATAAATAAATAGAAATCCATTGTATTTAATGAAACTTCACACATAGGGCAAGATGAAATTACTGACCCAAATTCATGCTGTGTATGCTGTCCGCTAAGGCCTCAGACTCCAATGCGCGTTTCACATGTTGCTTCCTCAGGGTGATTTGAACATAGCCCAAATATCTTAAGTTTCCAAAAGCATTAATTAGAAAAAAAATAATAATAGTAATAATAAGTATCTTGAATTTAATATGTTACACATAATAAAGTACCCATAATTAATCGCATAAAAATAAGCTAATAATAAATTAAAAAATATTTATTACAGAATAATTAAAATAGTTACAGTATATTTAAATTGTGCACCATTGGCTGGTCACAATATGGTAATGGGGAAAAGAGAAATTACAGAGGATGAACCTTTATTATGAAAAAAGTCAACAAATTTAACACAGCAATTAAAAACAAATAAAAATACCAATGGTGTTTATGATAGCTTAAGATAATGAGCATGAAAATAAACCATGGCCTCAAACAAAAATAATGCATAGAGATTATTATTATTATTTATTATTATAGCGCCATTTTTCCATGGCGCTTTACATGTGAAAAGGGGTATAATACAAGAACAGTTACAATAATCTTGAACACAATGTGACAGCGACTGGTACAGGAGGAGCGAGGACCCTGCCCGTGAGGGCTCACTATCTACAAGGGATGGGTGAGGATACAGTAGGTGAGGGTAGAGCTGGTCGTGCAGCGGTATGGTGGAGCGGTGGCTACTGCAGGTTGTAGGCTTGTCGGAAGAGGTGGGTCTTCAGGTTCCTTTTGAAGGTTTCCACGGTAGGCGAGAGTCTGATACGTTGGGGTAGAGAGTTCCAGAGTAGGGGGGAAGCACGGGAGAAATCTTGTATGCGATTGTGGGAGGAGGAGATAAGAGGGGAGTAGAGAAGGAGATCTTGTGAGGATCGGAGGTTGCGTGCGGGTATGTAACGGGAGACTAGGTCAGAGATATATGGAGGAGACAGCTTGTGAATGGCTTTGTATGTCATGGTTAGGGTTTTGAACTGGAGTCTCTGAGCAATGGGGAGCCAGTGAAGAGATTGACAGAGAGGAGAGGCCGGGGAATAGCGGGGGGACAGGTTGATTAGTCGAGCAGCAGAGTTTAGGATAGATTGGAGGGGTGCGAGAGTGTTAGAGGGGAGGCCACAGAGCAGGAGGTTGCAGTAGTCAAGGCGGGAGATGATGAGGGCGTGCACTAGCGTTTTTGCAGATTCATGGTTGAGGAATGTGCGGATCCGGGAGATATTTTTGAGTTGGAGTCGACAGGAAGTGGAAAGGGCTTGGATATGTGGTTTGAAGGAGAGTTCCGAGTCCAGGGTTACCCCAAGGCAGCGAGCTTGAGGGACTGGGGAGAGTGGGCAGCCATTGACGTTGATAGATAGGTCAGTTGGGGGGGTTGAATGAGATGGCGGAAAGATGATGAATTCTGTTTTGTCCATGTTAAGTTTTAGAAATCTGGCAGAGAAGAAGAATGAAATAGCAGACAGACATTGTGGGATTTTGGTTAGTAAGGAGGTGATATCGGGTCCAGAGAGGTAGATCTGTGTGTCATCAGCATAGAGGTGATAATGAAAGCCATGAGACTCTATGAGCTGTCCCAGGCCGAAGGTGTAGATGGAGAAGAGCTGGGGGTCCTAGAACTGAACCTTGGGGGACACCGACAGATAGGGGGCGAGATGAGGAGGTGGTGTGTGAGTGGGAGACACTGAATGTCCGGTCTGTTAGGTATGAGGAGATCCAGGATAGGGCCAAGTCTGTGATGCCGATAGATGAGAGAGTCTGTAGTAAGAGGGAATGGTCCACTGTGTCAAAGGCAGATGACAGGTCTAGGAGGAGGAGGACAGAGTAGTGTCGCTTAGATTTGGCGGTTAGTAGGTTGTTGGTGACTTTAGTCAGTGCAGTTTCAGTAGAATGGTGCGGTCGGAAACCAGATTGCAGGCGGTCGAAGAGGGAGCAGGAGGAGAGGTGGGAGGACAGTTCAGAATGGACATGTTGTTCCAGTAGTTTTGAGGCGTAGGGGAGAAGTGATATGGGGCGATAGCTAGACACAGAGGATGGGTCAAGGGAGGGCTTTTTGAGGATGGGTGTGATTGAGGCATGTTTGAAGCATGAGGGGAAGACACCAGTTGTTAGTGACAGGTTGAAGAGGTGGGCTAGGGCTGGGATGAAGATAGTGGTAAGGTTTGGGATGAGGTGGGACGGGATTGGGTCAAGTTTACAGGTGGTGAGGTGTGATTTGGAGAGTAAGGAGGAAAGTTGATCTTCAGAAATGGTGGAGAAGGTGGTTTTGGAAGAAGAGGGTTGAGTAGGTGTGGGGAGGGGCTGTCGGGGCTTTAGGCAAAAGCTTTGTCTGATGGTGTCAATCTTCTGCTTGAAGAATGAGGCAAAGTCTTCGGCTGAAATAAGAGGAGAGGGAGGAGGCACTGGGGGACGGAGGAGAGAATTCAAGGTGTTGAATAGTTGTTTGGGGTTGTGAGACAGGGAGGATATGAGAGATGTTTTGCTGCAGTGAGTGTGGACTTGAAGGTAGTGAGGGACTGTTTGAATGCGATGAAGTGCTCATGGGAGTGGGACCTTTTCCATCTACGCTCAGCAACCCTGGAGGCCCGTCACAGTTCTTTAGTTAGGCTGGTGTGCCAGGGTTGTCTGTTGATTGTGCGAGCCTTGGTATGTGTGAGGGGGCGAGCGAATCGAGAGCTGCAGCGGTTGTGGTGCTGTATAAAGTGGCAGCAACATCTGCATCATGTAAGGAACTAATGTCTGTAAGAGGGAGGAGGGATTCAGAGAGTGAGTGTAGGTCAAGGTGTTTGAGATTTCTGCGAGGATATGCAAGTTTGTGAAGTGGGGATTGTTGCCCCAGGGAGGAGAGAGAAGAGAATGTGAGTAGGTTTTGGTCAGAAAGAGGGAGAGGTGAGTTAGAGAGGTTAGATAGGTTACAGAGGCGGGTGAAGATGAGGTCCAGCGTGTGGCCATCTTTGTGGGTGGGTGTGGAAGACCACTGAGTAAGACCAAAGGAGGAAGTGAGGGATAGTAGCTTAGAGGCAGCTGAGAGGGAAGTGTCGATGGGGATGTTAAAGTCGCCCATGAGGATAGTGGGGATGTCAATAGAGAGGAAATGAAGTAGCCAAGTGGTGAAGTGGTCAAAGAAAGTGGAGGTTGATCCTGGGGGGGGCGGTAAATGACAGCCAGTTGGAGGTTGGAGGGGGAGTAGATACGCATGCAGTGCACTTCAAAAGAGGGGAGAGTAATTGAGGGCGGCAGTGGGATATGGGTGAAGGACACTTGGTCAGACCTTGCAGCCCTCTGGCGCCCCCTTATCCTGCTGGTCAAACCCGGTATTGACCGAGGATAAGCACAGGCGCAGCTGCTCTAATTTATGTAGAATATTATGGCACGTGATGTGACAGGACGTATATATACCACCAGTTCCTTCCAGGAACATATATATACCTCCGACCAGCCACCCTCAAACCACAATATCACATAAATACTGGTATACTGCCACCACCGATCGCTTAACAGGTGGATTGGGTGCCAGTTAGGTAACGTGAATTAGCGGGTGAGGAACGGGTTTGCTCGACAAGAAGAACGAAGCTGGTAAATAATAATGATTTACTCCCGAAAGTGGGCAGTGTTTACAAAAGATATACAAGATATTATAAAAGAGACAATTTACATATATGCATAAACAGTTATTAAAATAAAAGGGATAAGTAATAGCAAAACCTGCGCCATGAGGTGATGGTCTCAGATTCTGTGGGGGGGACGGCTCCCCGGAAATTAGATGTGATTCTTCCACGCAACGAGGTGTGCATGCGTCTGACGTCCCTGGCAAGAATGACTTAAAATGGCTGCTCCGGTTTTTATTAAGGAGCCAAAACATTGGGAGACACCCATGTTATTTACCTCACACGGGGGCTCAGTTTTGTGAACCCACCCAGCTGCATAAGACATAGAAATCCTTCAGATTTCATATCTTGGTGTGGGGGGTCCCACATCCAAGATGGAGACATCATGTTTGCCGTCACCAATATTCATGAAGATGGATATCAAATATGATATCTCTATGTCGCTCAGAAGCTCAGCCAATTTGTCACGTACCCGCTCCTCAACACGTGACTTGGGGTTGCGCCTGCAAGGGTTAATCTCTCTCCTCTCACTCAATCCAGCACTCAACCTCTGTCCTATGCTGAAGGGAGCATCAATCACACCCCAACTCAAACTGCGCACCCCGCTTCACACATGCTGCCACCACCCACCGGATTTGGGGCCGATGGGTCCCCTAAACTAAAACTATCGGACAATCAACAAAATCACACCCTTCCTAGGGTTATGGGTTCTTTAGCGCATACAAGATTCAGGCTTATTAAAGTTTTAAGCTTTAATAGAAAAGGTACAGTGCTTATAATAAAAAGATATAAAAAATAGAAATAAAAAGTGACATACAGATAAAAACGTAATGGATACATGCAAAAAAAAATAAAAAATTACCCCCATTAATAACAAGGTAATATAATTCAAAAAATATTTGAATAATGGGTGTGAAATAAATATGATGTTTCAAAGCTAAAAAGGGATGATGAGAGAATAAGAAAATAAAAAAATGCTAGAGGTGTGTAGTGGCAACAGCGATATTGGTCAAAATATAAAAAACATTCATGGTGGAGTAAAAAACACTGTAAATAACAGTGACATCAGCCCACGGGATACTCACCTCCTCTTCCGGCCTCCAGCGCTGTCTTCCCGGATGTTGCCATGATAACCCGATGTCGTCATGACAACATCCGGGTCACCAGACAGCAGGAAGATTCTTTGGTGATGCGCAGTGCATGACCAAACTATCTTCTACCTGTGCAGCACTGACAGCCTGTATAGCACAGGGATGGTGCTGCATTCCTGTGCTATACAGGCGATCAGAATAAAAAAAGTGAAAGTCCCAGAGTGGGACACAGAATAAAAGTCCAAAAAGTGTTAAAAAATGAAACAACACGCAATCAAAAAGACGAATATAAATAAAAATGGTACCGCTGAAAAATTCATCTTGTCCCGCAAAAAACAAGTGGCCATACAGCTCCATCAGCCGAAAAATAAAAAAGTTATAGCTCTCAGAATAAAGCGATACAAAAAAATATTTTTGTCTATAAAATAGCTTTTATTGGTAAATGTGCCAAAGCATAGAAAAAGTATATAAATGTGGTACCGCTGTAAACGTACTGACCCGAAGAATAACGCTGCCTTATCAATTTTACCACACGCGGAACAGCATAAAAAAAAAACCATAAAAAAAATTCTGGAATTGCTGGTTTTTGTTTATTCTGCCTCCCAAAAATCGGAATAGAAAGTGATCAAAAAATTTCAAGTGCCTGAAAATGGCACCAATAAAAACGTCAAGTCATCCCGCAAAAAACAAGCCGTCATATGACTCTGTCGGCCAAAATATGGAAAAATTATAGCTCTCAAAATATGGTGATGCAAAAACTAGATTTTGCAAAAAAATGCGTATTTTAGTGTGTGACAGCTGTCAATCATAAAAACCCGATATGATTCTGGTATCGCTGTAATCGCACCGACCCGAAGAATAAAGTTGTCTAATCACTTATACCGCATGAGGTGCGGTGTAAAAAATAAACTCTAGGGTTAGGGTTAGGGTTGTGTTAGGGTTATGGTTGTGTCAGGGTTAGGGTTGGGCTAGGGTTAGGGTTAGGCTAGGGATTTTTTTTCAAAAGTAAAAAAAAAAAGATGACGATATGGCGACTAGTGTTGAGCACAAGTGCTCGCTACTTGAGTTTGCATCGGGTGCTCAGGAATGTGACGCGCCCCCTGGGCCGTGGGGTACTCAGTAGCCGGGCCGGTCGTTGCTAGGGGAGATGTCACAGTGGCGGTGACCCGGTCCGTGACCCAGGGCGGTCAATAAAAGGGGAATTTGGGAAAGGGGATTATAGTTTTTATGAAATGTTCGTGATGCCACCTGTGGTATGCGGCTATATGGAGCTGCCGCTGCGGAGCAGGTCCTCTGGAGCTGATGTTAATGCAGCAGAGTTGGCTCAGCTCTCCACAGGTAGAGCTAAGCTCCAGGGCGGTGCGGTGATGGTAGATGATGAAGTAACTGTGGTTGTGCAGTGTGGTGCAGGGGATGATGGCACAGCAATGATTCACAGAGACAGTGGGGTGCAGTCTTCAGGGTTTTTACTCACGATTCTCACGTTGCTCCTGGTTACAACTGCAGTTCATAACCACCCACGTCACCCGGTGTTTACTCAGGGAGGGGTTCAGCAAACCCTCAGGTAATTCAAGAGCACTTAGCGGGACCCCTTTCTGTGTGTCCCTCCTGGTCGTCTTCCTGAAGTTCCTTGGATCTTGTGTGGCTACCTTTTTGGCGATTAATTGCGGCTGTGGCAACTACACCCTGAAAATGTAGAAGCCTCCGGTTTCTAGTTGAATATTGCAATTCTCACTAGTTAGGGGCCTGATCCTTCCACACCTGGTAGATTCGGGCGTACGGGTGGCCTCCAGCACGGCCCGTACCCCTAGGATCCTCTCTTTCCTTCTGGAGCCTTCCTTCCTGCTCCTCGCCTCTTCAGTCTGACCTCCTGGGCCTCTCTTACTCAGGCCCGCTCTTCCCTGAGCAGAGCTCATGCAGAGCTCCTGCTCCCACTCCTTCTCCTCAGACTAAACCCTCACTTCCAAGATGGTTCCCCCTTTTATATCCTCTTTCTGCCTGTGCTCCCCTAAACTACGTCCTCCACCCGCACCCACTACATAGTTCCACCCTCCAGCTAGGGACCAGGGACTGTGCTCTCCCTTAGGAGCAATCTTGCCCTGCCCCTACTGAAGTGGAATGTGTTGGATGCAGTTGTTTGGGTACCAGGCAGTACTCCATCCTTACCTGAGAGTGAGATACCACACCTCTGGGTGAGATGCAGTAGCTCTGTGGCGACTGAACCCGCAGGGGCGCCACAAATGCACTGAGTATCGCGGGTGCTCAAGTGACATGCTCGAGTCTCTGCCCCATATGCTTCGTGGCCGAGAAAACCTCGCGGGGATTGCCTGCCATGCACGAGCGATCCCCGCTTGGTTTTTTGGGGTGTCTAATAACCATGAAACATGCGAGCGGGGACTCGAGCATGTCACTCGAGCACCCATGATACATAGTGCATACCCGTGTACCTGATGCAAACTCAAGTAGCGAGCACTTGCGCTCAAGACTAATGACAACTTATTCAATATGATGACCTAATGTTATCAAATTCTGTGTCGTACCTCTGGATTCAAAATGTTCACTATACCCCTTGATAAAATCCTTGAGGGGTATAGTTTCCAAAATGGGGTCACTTGTGGGGGGATTTCCACTGTTTAGACACATCAGGGGCTCTCCAAACGCGAAATGGCGTCCTCTTTCAATTCCAGCCAATTTTGCGTTCAGAGTCACACAATGCTCCTTCCCTTCTGAACTCTGCCGTGCGCCCAAACACTGTATTTTCCCCACATATGGGGTATTGGCGTACTCAGGAGAAATTGCACAACAGTTTTTGGGGTCCATTTTCTCCTCTTACCCTTGTGAAAATAAAAAAATTGGGGCTAAAACATTATTTTTGTGGAAAAAGTTAGATTTTTTTATTTTCATGGCTCCATGTTATAAACTTCTGCAAAGCACTTGGGGGTTCAGGGTGCTCACCACACATCTAGATAAGTTCCCTGAGGGGTCTAGTTTCCAAAATGGTGTCACTTGTGGGGTTTTTCCACTGTTTAGGCACATCAGGGGCACATCCGCTAAGTATTCAAGTAAATTTTACATTCAAAAAGTCAAATGGCGCTCCTTCCCTTTCGAGCCTGCCGTGCACCCAAACAGTGGTTTTCCCCCACATATGGGGTATCTGCTTACTCAGGAGAAATTGCACAACAAACTGCATGGTGCAATTTCTTCTGTTACCCTTATCAAAATGCAAAATTGGGGGCTGAAAAACATTTTTGTGGGAAAAATGTGAAAATTTTATTTTTACCGTTCAATGTTCTAAACTCCTGTGAAGCACCTGGGGGTTCAAGGTGCTCACCACACATCTAGATAAGTTCCCTGCGGGGTCTAGTTTCCAAAATGGTGTCACTTGTGGGGGATTCCACTGTTTGGGCACATCAGGGGCTCTCCAAACGCAACATGGCATCCGCTAATTATTCAAGCAAATTTTAAATTCAAAAAGTCAAATGGCGCTTCTTCCCTTCCGAACCCTGCCGTGTGCCCAAACAGTGGTTTTTCCCTACGTATGGGGTATATGTGTGCTCAGGGGAAATTGCACAACAAATTTTGGGGTCCATTTTTTCCTGTTACCCCTGCGAAAATAAAAAAAAATTCCTGTGAAGCACCTGAAGGGTTAATAAAGTTCTTGAATGTGGTTTTGAGCACCTTGAGGGGTGCAGTTTTTAGAATGGTGTCACTTTTGGGTATTTTCTGTCATAAAGACCCCTCAAAGTGACTTCAAATGTGATGTGGTCCCTAAAAAAAATGGTTTTGTAAATTTTGTTGGAAAAATGAGAAATCGCTGGTCAACTTTTAACCCTTATAGCTCCCTAATAAAAAAAAAAATTTTGGTTCCAAAATTGTGCTGATATAAAGTAGACATGTGGGAAATGTTATTTATTAACTATTTTGTGTGACATATCTCTCTGATTTAAGGGCATAAAAATTCAAATTTTGAAAATTGCTACATTTTCAAAATTTTCACCAAATTTTTCGAAGAAATTTTACCACTATCATGAAGTACAATATGTCACGAAAAAACAATCTCAGAATCAGCAGGATCCGTTGAAGCGTTCCAGAGTAATTACCTCATAAAGTGACAGTGGTCAGAATTGTAAAAATTGGCACGGTCATTAACGTGCAAACCACCCTCGGGGATAAAGGGGTTAAAGAAATTATTAAATATTTGAAAAAATATATATTTTAAATGTTGTAAATTGTTTAACTTTTTTTATGATAAATTTCCTTTAAGAAGAGTGACACTGGCCTCTAACCCAATTAATTCCACATTCTAATCTGTCTCTCAGAAAATTTTGCACATAAAGTTTTATAAACCGTATTTTTTGGACTATAAGACACACTTTATATAAAAAAAAAATCTTGTTAAAAAGTGTGTGTGCCTTATAGTCAAGAGGCAACTTCCTGTGGTGGAGTAGAACGTTGACACAGCAGTCTTCCTGATCACTGATTTAACTGCTCTTTCTCCTCCTGTCCCCCACAAATCAATGTGATCGGTGCAGTAGAGGAAGCTACCGGGACCTGCACAGAGGCTGCACGTTTTGTCCAGGTCTTGTGATCAGTCAGTTACAGTCTGAAAAATACAGTAAATAAAGCCATTTTACTTCAGTACTTTACAGTACTCTCCTCTCTTGCCGTTTTTAAACAGTTTTTCTCAAAAATGCTGATGCCAATCTAATACTGACCTAAATGTCCTACTTAGTACTGCAATACCATTCTCAAATAATATGCAGGATCCAATTGATACCATCTTGAAATACCCACATAATAGTGCCTAATAGAACCCAGATAATACTGTGAATCAATTCTCAAATAATACCACCAAACAGAGGTGCAAATAGGTTTTCCGGCACCCGGGGCAAAAATTCAATTTGGCGCCATCCCCAAGGACATATGCAATTTGTACAATTACAGTCATGTTCCAACTAGCTGCTCTCCTTAACTCTCTCACTGTTCAGTGAAAAACTGAGAGAAGCAGGAAGGGAAGCTCGTTGTCACGTGACTTTAAGTATGAAAATCGCATATGAGTGTAGTTGCCATGTGATGACTGCTGGAACCTGCAGAGCTGAATCCTGATCGTGAGTATATTACACACTGTTAGGATTGCCATGCTACAGGGCTTAATTTTATAATTAAAGGGCTTGTCCAGTGTCAGATGAAAGTGTGCAGTTACTCTATGTGACTGCAGGCTTCTGAATTCTCACAGTACATGCACTGCACACTTTTAGGATTCTCCCTTGCCGGTGGCAAGAGTGGACAGTCATGTGAGCATAAGTATGCAATTTGTATACTTTTGGCAACATTCCAACTAGACGTGTCTGGCCTCGCTCAATTCATTTTCATTGAGTGAGGCCACACATATCTAGTCGGCACGTGACCACATGTATGCAAATCGCTGGCACCAGAAAATCCTGACAGCGTGCAGTGCGCACTGTGAGAATTCAGAAGTCTGCAGTCACATAGAATGACTGCAGACTCATCACAAACTTAGATAACCCTTTTAATGCTCCTAAAATAAATAAAAATATAAGAATTAGCATCACAAAAAAACATTTACATCCAGGTGCCTTATAGATGAGGTTGTCTCTGACAGGAGTCGGTCTCTTTCTTTTCTTCATCTTGTCCAGACTCCATGATGACTTTTCACAGCCACAGCTCATCTCTGCAGACTGCCATTTTCTTTGGTCTTCTGCATCACATCCCCACATGATACTCTTAAAAGCAGTGTCATTATAATGCTCCTGAATAAAATATCTGCCCTACAGTGAGCCCTTGAATAAATAATTGCCCCTCATTATATTCCCTGCACAAAATATGACACCCACACTGTCCCTCTTATGGTACATGCCCTCCACACTGCCCGCTCCTTTCCATAGTGGGCCCCATCTTCACACTATGTCCCCTCTATAGAGCCCAGTCTCTATACTGTGCCCCCTCATTACATTCCCCCTCCTTAGTATGCTTTACCATCCTGGCTGTGCCCTTACACTGTCGCCCCATGCTACTCCCCCTCACACTGCTCAGACTTTATTCTGGGCCCATATCTCCCCCCATACTGTCTCCTCACACTATTCCTGTCAATAGTCTTCTCACACATTTCCCCCTCCCTCCTCATACTGTCTCACCTCACATTCCTCCCTGCTAACCATTCTGTCTCCTCACATATTTACCCCCTCGCTCTTTATGCTGCCTCATCACACATCCCTCCAACTCCCCATGCTTTGTCTGCACCCATCCTATCACCCTCGCTCCCCATACTGTGTCCACATACAATATTCCCTTCGCTCCAGATACTGTGTCCTCACCCATCCCCCCACTCACCATACTGTGTCTGCACCCATCCCTCCACTAACCATACTGTGTCTGCACCCATCCCCTCCCTCGCTCCCCATGCTGTGTCTGCATTGTTCACCTACAGCTCCTCATACTGTGTCCGCACACATCCCCCCACTCACCATACTGTGTCTGCATGCATGCCCCCCTCATACTGTTTCCTCATGCATGCCCCCATCTCAACCCTTTCTCCTCATACTGTGTCCTCAAATTTCTTCCACTTTCCCCTCCCCATATTGTATCTGCACCCATCCCTTCCTCGTTCCCAAAACTGTGTCCTCAAATGTTATTTCTTTCCCCCCTAAACTGTGTCCTTAAATTTTATTTATTCTCCCCCCCAAAACTGTGTCCTTAATTCCTATTTCTTCTCCATCCCCCACCCCCTACTCCCATTGCAATAAATCTTCGGTGTCTTAATTACCACTATTGCTGTATGCGGCTCTGCAGCGCCGGTGAGTGACGTCACATGACCTGATCACGCTACTGGCATCGCCCTGACCTGGAGGTCAGGACTTCAATTTTACTCGTTTCTGAAAGACGCCAGTACAGCTGATCACTGGAATCCGATGCACACCTTCCCTGAGTAGGCTGTCAGTTTGACAGCCAGCTCATATAACGGCCGACTCCCCCCTGCCAGCTGCACCCGGGACAGATGTCCCACCTGCCCCTACGACCCCCCCCAGATATGCCTCTGCCACCATACACTGATAAAGTACACTAGTTCATTGTAGTTTGGGGTTCCTGCCCTTGAAGTTCCCTAGAAAAGAGGGATCATTTGTGGTTGTCTGTTTTGCCACCTTCTCGAACCAGCTCTATATGGAATTACCTGAAGGGTCATGAAGGGGAGCTGTGTAGGCAAACAAGCACAATTCATCTCCAGGGATCCATAAGTACTACTGTTTGTAGGATATTGTAACATAACCAGCCCTTGAAGAATGTCTTTACAATTGAGATTGCAGAGCAGATGAGAAATTAATCTTTTACAACTAGTGCAGTATTTATTTGGTACTTAACTGTGATTATTGACTTTTCTTCATAAATTATTGATTTGTCCATTTAACAAGGAGAAAAATGAAAAAGATTCTTCATTAGAAGAAAGAATAAATGAGCATTACCACCACAAAGCTACTGCAGTTCTTATGAGGATGAGTCTTGTATAGGGATGAGTGGACCCGTGGAAGTTGGGGTTCTGGTACCTGACCCGAGCTTTATTCCAAACCAGAACAGTACCCAAACTTGAACCAGAACCCGAACCCCATTAAAAACCATGAGGACCCAAACTTTTGAGCTGAAAAATTCTCTCTGTCCTCCCGGACTTCCCCCCAGAACTCCGAACATTGCAACGGACTTCCGGGAGAAGTCCATGTTCGGAGATTAGCACCGGACACTAACTGTCCGGTACGAACTCCGAACTTTTAAGTTCGGGTTCACTCACCTCTAGTCTTGTGTAATAAATTTTTATACCAGGTCTGCAAATGAATAATTAAATTATATAATCTTGAAATGGAAAAATCAAAATACGTAAAAAAAACCTGGTGACAATGGCTTCACGGTACAAAGACATATATCTCTGTACTGCCACCCGCGTGCACATGACTCCAATTTATCAGTCAATAATCGATAGATACCAACAAACCATTGTATATGGATTTTCCTAATATGCTTATGGTTTTACTTTAAATTATATACCACTTTACCATTATATTTCACTAATACTGGCCAAATATTGTACCTTTTTTTATCCTATAGGAGATTGATGGCAACGCCTTGCTTCTTCTGAGGAGTGACATGGTTATGAAGTATTTGGGACTTAAACTGGGACCTGCTCTTAAACTTTGTTACCATATCGATAAGCTGAAACAAGCAAAATTCTGATCATTAAATAGCATTAATTCTGTACGATGGTAAAGATGTAACATGTTGCCTTATGAAAAGGCCATTCTGACACCTTATTATTTGTCATAGGCTTGTGCTATAGGAATGGTTGTGCCATTTTCACATTGGCCTATCTTACTTACTGAAATGCTGTGCAGCTCATTGCTCTGAATGTGGGTGACATACATGTAGGCGTCTGTTGTATCACATTGGCATAACTAGCATGGAATTGAAAACAAAACACCAAACTTTTGGTATGGTAGGTGCTAGGTGCTGGAAGATATATTGACACCATGAAACCGATATTTGCCATATGAGTGGAAAATTTGCCAAAACCTCTAGCCCTGACACAATACATTTTTATAAAGCTGACACACATTGTTGTAGCTGTTCCATGAACACAGTCATTTTTGTACTAGCAGTTATGAACCTTTAAAAGATTATCTACTGCGGAAAGTGAGATATAGATAGAAGCTTGCTCTATGCAATTATACCAAGGTCTTTATCTATGTGCTCACGGCTTGTCGATGGAACCAGTGCTCTAAAGTTATTTCACTAATAAGTTAAAAAGGATCATTTTTTCGTGCCAACAAATCAATTAGTCTGCTAAACAAAGTCAAAAACTGGAAGTTCAGCTACAGTGGTCTGGCACTGTATATCTCCAAAACTTTTACCTACTTGTTCAGAAATCCCAGTATAGAAGTATCTGTTAACCAATTAGAAGCTTACCAGTTATTAATTTAGCTACTACATATGAGTACAGGCATAGCCCTCCAACTTCTAAGGTTTTGAATATCATGCTGTAGCTCACTTAGCTAAAATATTTTTTTTCCAAGCAAAAAAGGTTAAAATCAACAGTTAATTCCTTTGCCAAATTATCAAATTATTATAACACTGCAGTCCTTATATGTGTTTGAAAAATGAGAAAACATTTTCAAACCTCATACGACTGCTGTAAGAAGTTGATATTCCACTCCTCATCTGCATTCTCTGGGAATAGAAAAAAATAATAGCTAAAGGAAATATCCATAAAAATAAATTCCTAACACCTTCATTTTGTCTAGTAAGGTAAACACTATGGGACTAAAGTGGTACTAGAGAATTAGAATGGTGATGCTGAAAGTATGTTAGTAGGACTGGTGAGAGTGGGCATAGTATTAGGAAGCTCCGCTTCTGTGACCTGGAGATAACAAATACCATGTACTGTCAAGCTAGCTCCAGCTACTCAGCATTCAGAAACACAAGGTGGACAGCAGTGTGAGCAGTCTCTTCCTACTGGGAATCTCCAGTATTAGATCAGAAAGACAGGGTGGACAGCATTGTGAGCTGTCTCTTCTTACTTTAGCACTCCTAGTATCTCCGATATTAGATAAGATAGACAGGGTGGACAACAGTGTGAGTGGCCTCTTCTTACCTCAGCAGTCCTGGTGTCTCCAGTATTAGATCAGAAAGACAGAGTGGACAATGGTGTGAGCAGTCGGTTTTTAAGTGCTATCTCTGATATTAGATCAGAAAGACAGAGTGGACAGAAGTGTGAGCAGCCTCATCTTAGCTCATCACTCCTAGTATCTCAAGTGTTGGATCAGATAGACAAGGTGAATAGCAGGGTGACAGGGTGGACAGGAGTGTGAGCAGCCTCATCTTAGCTCAGCACTCCTGGTATCTCCGATATTAGATCTGAAGGACAGGATGGACAGCAGTGTGAGCAGCCTCTTCTTACCTCAGCATTCCTGGTATCTCAAGTATTTGATCAGAACGACAGAATGGACAGCAGTGTGAGCAGCCTCTTCTTACCTCAGCACCTCTGATATCTCCAGTATTTGATCATAAAGACAGAATGGACAGCGTTGTGTGCAGTCTATTCTTAACTGGTATCTCTAATATTAGATCAGAAAGACAAAGTGGACAGCAGTGTGATCATCCTCTTTTTACATTAGTGCTCCTGGTATCTCCGATATTAAATCAAAAAGACAGAATGGACAGAGTTTTGTGTAGTGGACAGCAGTGTGAATAGCCTCTTCTTAACAAATATCTTCAGTATTAGATCCGAAAGTCAGGATGGACATCATTGTGAACAGCCTCTTCTTAACTTAGCGATCCTGGAATCTCAATATTAAATCATAAAGACAGGATGGACAGCCTCTATTATAAAGTCGTTTTTAATGTGAATAATTATTGTGCCGTTTGTGAGATAAAATATACCTATATCCGCTGGGGATAATTCAGGAAGTACGTTTTGTTTACTTGAATAAAAAGAAAAAAACATTTAGTTGACAATTACTACAATGTTATACTATTTATATTAGTTTTTACCAGTGAAGTAAGACACAAAAAATGTAACACACCATATTATGTATAAAACTGTACAAAGACCAAAATACCATATACATATCAGTAGTGTAATAACATACTATATATATATATCAGTAGTATAATAACTTACTATACATATATCAGTGCTGCATTACTTATTAGGTGCTATACCGTGTAATATACACAGCGCAATCTGTAATGTATAATTACACAAATGTTCAATATCTGTTCTGTGAGTGCTTTACTGACAAATGGCCATACTTTTGCACAAAAACTTAAACATTTACATCTTGGTGCTGTACCACTGACTTCTTCATGTTAATTGGCCATGGATCAATGCCAGATACATTGTTATACTACATTAAATCATAGTGTTTGTGCATTTACACTGTCCTGGAGAACATGCATTTGTTATCAATGCATCCTGTCTGAAAAAAGTAAAAGCAATTTCCCCACTAGTGAAATGTACACCCATGTCCTGTATGTTGGTCCAGAGAAGTTTGTGGCTGGGAACATGTAACTGTGCTTTTTGAACATAGTTTAATAGAACTCTTAGAGGTTCTTCAACTAAGGAATAAAGGGACTTTGAGGAAGTTTGTTAAGAAAAGTTGCAAATTTTGGTGAACTTCTAATTTGCACATATAAATGAAGGGCCAACGGGTTTACTTTAATTTACACCAGAAATTGGAGTTAGAACAGAAATGTACACCAAGTCAGATTTTTTGGTTTAGCATGGACATATAGCCTAAATTTATTACAAGGTGCATTTTACTTACAACTTGCAGAAAGTATTTCACTTCTTAAGAAACTGTTCATAACAATCCATTATAAGTGTAAGCTAGGCACAAAAGCGACAAATCTGTAAAGGCACATACACATCATTTGGATAGAAAATGAGCCCCGCAGAGATAAATAGGTTTTTTTTTTTTACAAATGTATATAATGAAAACATTTATTGTAAAAAAAATTTTTTATTTCTTTTTGCAGTTTGGTATTTGCTCCATTCTGATTATTGCAGCAACTATGTTCAGTAATTCTTATATGAAAGGATTTGAAACAACCTTTAATTCATAATGTATAGCTTTGCTCTTTTATGAGTAGGCACCCAAGGTGATCATAAAACCAAAAAATGAAGTATTTCGTATGAATTTGGAGTGAAACCATCCACAGTTGGACTCGTGTATGTAAAATGTTTAAAGAAACTGCAACCAATTATAATCCATCTGTCATGTTTCGTCATAGTTTGTAAAATGAATACAGTGTTCTGATTGGTTGCTAAACTCCACTTTTGTTTTAGTATTCAAGATATATTGTGCAATTTAATCTTTTACATAGATACAGTATATTCTCCACCAATTGGGCATGTTTTTCTAAGGGTATGTGCACACAATGTCTTTTAAGGAGAACCTGTCACCAGGTTTTCCCAATATAAAGTACGGACACTAATCCCCTCTGCATAGCACAAAAAATACATTTTTTAAAATACCCCCTTAAGGCGCTGTCTGGTCCAATGAGCGGCGCTGGTGTTCCTCCGGCAACTCCTCTCTTGTCGCAATCGCCATCCTCTTGCCTGCTTCATGTGAATGACGTGTCCTACGTCATCCACACAGTGTCCCCAAATCGCACTCCAGCACGGTAGAGCAAAGTTCGCCCGTGCAGGAGCTCGATTGGAGGACACTGTGCGGATGACGTAGGACATGTCATCCACATGAAGCAGGCAGGAGGACAGAGATTGCGACATGAGACGAGGTGCCTGATCAAGACCAGAGATGCCCTTCTTCCTGCATCCAACCATATGTGGGTATAATAGAAGTTCTTTTTTGTGCTATGCAGAGGGGATTGGGGAACTTGCATACAGCATACTAGAATACTGTAAAAGATGCCTTAAACGTGGTGGCCAGACTATATAGTGGGAAAACCTGATAACTGGTTCACTTTAAATTCGGGTAAACCACCCGAGTTTTCCAAGAGGAAAATGCTTCGGGACACGTTGGCATTTTTTTTCCTGAAGCATCTGTTTTTGCATCTTTTTGGTAGTTTCCTGAGCCCTCACATAGTCATTTTTTTCAAGCTTATTTCCATCACGTAAGTCGCTATCCTTTACTTGGTGCTGACTCGAAATAATAGAATATTGAATGTCCATTACTTAATTTTTGAAAATGAGAAAGATCAAAAACTGAATAAGAGAAAGTGTTGGCAAGTCAAAGCCATAACTTAGACGATTGCTGAACAACATGACTAGTTAACCCGTTTCTAAACAATTCCATAGGACACTTCTTCTGTATGTAGCTTTTTAAGGACAGTAGCACAGTTTTCTATATAATATAAGGCTAAATCACTTTCCATATCAATAATCAATACTGTGTACAATTTTACAGCATTAAAATAGTCATAGCTTGAATTTATCTTGGCAACATAGTCATTTCATCTGTATGTATAGACAGTTATCATCTACGACACTCTAATACTCAGACACCAACTGATGGTTTGAAATGATGAGAATAAGGCCTTGAGCCAAGTTCAGACGACTGTGAAGCATGGTTTGTGTATGGACTGTGATGTCTGAACTGGCCGCGGGTCTCCTGACCTGAACTGAACAGTCTCGTATGTGTCTCATTTACGTGTAGACATCAGGGTCCATAGTCGGTCTGTGTTATACAGACATCTGCATTCTGCGTAAGCTAGATTCACACATCCTTGTGAGTGTTACCATCTGAGAGAAATGAACCAATTTTTTTTCTTAGCTGTCATTTTTCTCTCTTTTTTTCACTGAAGAGGTGTACTTAATTAAAGGACAATAAAAAACTATTGGAAGGTCACGTTTTTATTTTAGGTTTATTGCTAAGCATCTGCTTTGCATCTGTGTCTAATGGATCTCCATAGACTTGAGCAGATCAGAATAGGACATACTCTGAGTCCCATGGATCTCACTCTCTGAAACGCTATTTTAACGGATGTGTGAATACATCCATTCTACTCTATAGGTCTGTGTGCTGTCTGAGAAAAAATCAGACAGCACTCGGACATGTCACATGAATGTATGAGTATTGGATGATGTATAGGTGAGAGCCTAAACCGAAACAAAAAAGGGGATTATCGCTTCTGAAGAAGTGAATATTTATTAAAGGGAATTTGTCACCAGATTTTTGCTGCTCCATCTGAGAGCAACATGACACCACTTACTGGCAGTTTTCTCTAAACACCGTGCATAGGCAGAAAGCTGCCAATCAGTGGTGGGGGCAGGTTATACAGAGCTTAAGGATATGGAGGACTACATGAGAGCAGGTTTACTAGTCCTCTAGTGATAATCTACTGCTGATAAAACAGTGATTTTATCAAAACTACAACAAGCAACCCAGTAAGTGACACATCACTGGAATCGATTTCTGTCTCTACATGATGCTACTCTCGGGATAGGTGGCAAAAACCTGATGACAAATCCTCTCTAAAGTGTCTAAAATAACACGTTTCAAGGAAAATGTCCCTCTTCAGATTAGAAGACCAATTATGGACCCGATAGAAGCGCTAGTTCCCATTTTTTTGTTTTGGTTTAGGCTTTTATTTATACTTTCTCCACTAGTTGTACATGGCTAAACCGCGCGGCATCTCTGGAGGGATCTACAGTGCATTGTGAAAGTATTTGGCCCCCTTGAACTTTTCTACCTTTTGCCAGGGAGACTTGATTACACACAGGTGGATTCTATTTATCATTACCAGTCATTTAGGACAACATTGGATCAGAGATCCTCACTGAACTTCTGGAGGGAGTTTGCTGCACTGAAAGTAAAGGGGGCCGAATAATATTGCACGCCCCACTTTTCAGTTTTTAATTTGTTAAAAAAGTTTAAAATATCCAATAAATTTTGTTCCACTTCACGATTGTGTCCCACTTGTTGTTGATTCTTCCCCAAAAAATTAGAATTTTATACCTTTATGTTTGAAGCCAGAAATGTGGCAAAAGGTAGAAAAGTTCAAGGGGGCCAAATACTTTCACAAGGCACTGTATATAGAAGACAGACTGAACTTCTTTCACTTGTGACCAACATGCTGTCATAGTTGTTGTGGACCCTCACAACCAGAGGTGAGCACCTAGAGTAGCGCAGTCTTAGCCACGTTTTCCTTTGCAGTATCACTCTATGTTCCACGCTCTGCTTTATTATTAAATGTCTCTACTTGGCGAATGTGTGAATGTAGCCTTATTCTCAGCTTTATCAGTTCTTTCCAAAGACAGCACATTGACACATATATATGCAGCTATTTATATGTCCATTATGTTTTTTTTTTCTAACCTGTGGTCCAAATAAAAAAGACATGTCCTACTTTACTTCGTTTTGTTGACAGGATTGACCGTTCCAGTAAATGGGCCAGTGAAAAAAATATATTACATGGATCCCAGTGCTGTTTGTTTCTTACAGACTGATTGCAAGGAGAAGCTTGAAAAACCTCTAAAAGTTTTTTGGGCGAACAAGAAGAATCAATGAAACTGATGATAAATACAGATAAATGAATGAAAAACAGAACATCACACTAACAAAAAACAATGTTTTGTTGTTTTTTTTGCGAATGTGAAGCAGACTTGAATGTGTGAATGAAGCTTAATATTCAAGTCGGTCCCTAGAATACAGACATTTTAAGAGTTAAAGGTTGCCTCTACTTCAACAAATTTTGCTTAGCTGGACTATACCTGTATATGCCATAGTTAATAGTGTTAAAAAGGTATTTTAAACATTTAAGCTATGTTCACTCATTGCGTTTTTGTTGCATTTTTTAATGCAAATTTTAAGCTGTGTTTTTCAGAAATCTCATGCACATGCTTTGTTTTTTTCCTGACTGATTTGGAAAACTGCTGCGTTTTTGCAAACTACAGCATGTCACTTCTTTCAGCATTTTTGCAGCATTTTTTCACCCATAGAAAGCAATGAGTAAGTGCAAAAACGCAGCAAAGATGCAGGTACCAGATTTTGCTGGGTTTTTAGTGCCAACACATTAAGGAAGTTGCATCATCTTTTTTGGGGGGGCACTAAAGTTTATCAGCATGCACAAGAGACAATAAAAAAGCATCAAAAAAACGAAGCAAAGCCTGCTTTTTTGAAGCTGCTTCTTTACTGCCAAGAGAGCAGATTTTGCCTGCGGAAAAAAAATTCAGCAAAAAATGCAAGTGTGAACATAGCCTTAAAGTGGTTTTCCAGTTTTAGAAAAACACTGCCTTCTGGCTGAAGTTTGTTAAAAAACAAAGAAGAGCATTACTCACCATCCCCAGGTCCGGCGCTAAGTCACCGCAGTCTGTTACTGTCTTCAGCACGGATATCACGTCTACAACTCTGCAGCCAATAAGTGAGCTCATTGCCTCCAAGCTCACTTATTGACTGTAGTGCTGTCAACGTGGAGTAAGAGGTGCAGACAATAGCAGACACAGGCAGGAGCAGTGGCAGAGAATAAGCGCTGGACCTGGGTAGGGTGAGTAATGCAGTGGCAGAGATTCAATGGACGAACCTGGGGAGGGTGAGTAAAGTAGTTTGTTTTTTTAAAAACAAACTGCAGCCAGGGAGCATTAGCTATGGAGAAACCGATATGAATTGGTAAGAAAGCTTCATGTGATCACAATACCTCCGAAATAAGACGGTCTCATAGGAAGGTATAGATATACCATAAATGTTTAAAATAACCTTTTAACTCCTGCACTCCAGCCATAGAAGAAATGTCATAGCTAAGCATGGTTACAGTAATTCTGCAAGAAAGTCATATTACCATTCAGCTCTCCTCTCACTTGCATACTCATTATGTGTAGTTTCTACATATGGATGTACATACAATACGCATTAAGTTTCGCAAACCTACCAGCATAATAATGGAGCTATATGTACAGCATATATGCACAATGTAAATTGCTCACAGCTGAGGGTTGCAGAACAGCATGTTTTCTATGGGTGGTGCCAATTCGTACATGTCTACAGTGTTTTAGGACAAATACTACCAAATGTACAATATAAAAAGTGTCAAATGTGCTTTCGGTTTTTTCACATATTTGATTTGTAATTTATTAAAGTGTATGATGTCACTATTTAGAGGCATGTTTTTGAATATTGTAATTGACTGTTAAGTGTATTGTATCTCTGATGTTTGCATATTAATTACAATGGGATATACCTGGCCTTAATGTTTTTAATTATAATTAAAAGTACCTTTTTAATTTTCTTTCATAAATGAGGCTTTATGTTTTCAATACTGTTAAATAAATAATTGTGATTAAAGACAAGAATATTACTGTTGTCATGGCGGTCTTTATTTCCTGCTATCTGAATCACTACCTTCACTGTAAAGATGCTTAAAGATGGGATGATAGTCGGTAAATGCGCATCCATAAGAATGCTCCTTCTCCATTATCAGTCCATGTAAACATGCCAGTGATCACCCGACGAACGAGCAAAACTCTGTGATTGTTTCTGCCAGAATGAAAATCATCATTATAGTCAGCACATTATCCTGCGCAAATGGGATTCTTCAAATAAAATTTATTATGAGTATTTCATATCCGATGATGACACGTTACTTATCCCCATACTAAAGTAGATACAGGGATAAGTATGGTTTCAGGTATAAAACCCTTCAACGTACATCAGACATGTAAACAATGGTCACTGCATATACAGTACAGACCAAAGTTTGGACACACCTTCTCATTTAAAGAGTTTTCTGTATTTTCTTGACTATGAAAATTGTACATTCACACTGAAGGCATCAAAACTATGAATTAACACATGTGGAATTATATACTTAACAAAAAAGTGTGAAACAACTGAAAATATGTCTTATATTCTAGGTTCTTCAAAGTAGCCACCTTTTGCTTTGATGACTGCTTTGCACACTCTTGGCATTCTCTTGATGAGCTTCAAGAGGTAGTCACCGGAAATGGTCTTCCAACAATCTTGAAGGAGTTCCCAGAGATGCTTAGCACTTGTTGGCCCTTTTGCCTTCACTCTGCGGTCCAGCTCACCCCAAACCATCTCGATTGGGTTCAGGTCTGGTGACTGTGGAGGCCAAGGATATAGGATATAGGATACAAGCTGGTTTTCTTAAGAGTATTGCACCCATCAGAGATGCTGCTGTTTTTCTTTGCTTTTATGTATGTATGTATACATGCACAGATTCATGTAATATTCTATTTTTAACAACATGATGATGCTGCTTGAGAGGATATCAAGGATGTGAAAAGCTGTCATCAAAGTAAAATGGAGGTACTATGAGGAACCTAAGGTTTCACACATTTTCTGGTTTGTTTCACACGTGTTACTTTACCTCTTATTTACATATGTTTCATTTGGTGCTCTTGTCTGCCTTTAATTTGAACTAGCAATGTGCTCTGCCATATTATTATTATTTATTATTATTAATTTATATAGCGCCATTGATTCCATGGTGCTGTACATAAGAAGGAGTTACATACCAAATACAGATATCACTTACAGTAAACAAACTAACAATGATAGACTGGTATGGAGGGAAGAGGACCCTGCCCTTGCGGGCTTACATTCTACAGGAATGGGGAAGGAGACAGTAGGTTGAGTGGTTGCAGTAGCTCCTGTGTTGTTGAGGTGACAGCAAGCAAGGTCATGGCAGGCTGTAAGCTTGTTTGAAGAGATGGGTTTTCAGGTTCCGTCTGAAGGATCCAAGTGTGTTGGGGCACAGAATTCCATAGGACGGGGGATATTCGGGAGCAATCTTGAAGGCGATTGCGTGAGGAACGAATAAGTGTGGAGGAGAGAAGGAGGTCTTGGGAGGACCGGAGATTACGTGAGGGAATATATCGGGAGATTAGTTCAGAGATGTACGGAGGAGAGAGGTTATGGATGGCTTTGTAGGTCAGTGTTAGTAGTTTGAACTGGATACGCTGGGGAAATGGGAGCCAGTGAAGGGATTTGCAAAGGGGGGTAGCAGAGGAGTAGCAAGGAGAGAGATGGACCAGTCGTGCAGCAGAGTTAAGGATGGACTGGAGGGATGCGAGACTGCTAGCAGGTAGGCCACAGAGGAGGATGTTGCAGTAGTCAAGGCGGGAGATGATGAGGGCATGCACAAGCAGTTTAGTAGATTGAGGGTTGAGGAAAGGACGGATTCTGGAAATATTTTTGAGCTAGAGGCGACAGGAGGTGGCGAGAGCTTGGATGTGGGGTTTGAAGGACAGGGCAGAGTCAAGGGTTACTCTGAGGCAGCGGAGTGTCGGTACAGGGGAAAGAGTGATGTCAGTTATTGTGATAGAAAGATCAGGTGGGAAAGATATGTGAGATGGGGGAAAGATAATGAGTTCAGTTCATAGAAAATATTAAGAATTTCTCTCTCTGAAATCCCTCTTCCCCCCTCCCCTATAACATTTGTCAAAGGAAGAACAGCTTGAAATCTACAGAGCTGCTTATATGTAAATTAGCAGTGTACAGAAGAGGTGGCAAACTCAATCCTCCAGGCTAATTACCATACAAATGGAGCTTGTAGTAGCATAGACCTGTGGTAAATAGACACCTCAGCATATGGGCCAGAGATTGAAAGAAAGAGGAAACTGCTCATTAAAGGGGATCTTCAAAGGGGATCTACCACACTCCGTACAATAGCAGGGTCATCCTCATTTGCAAATTGCTTTTGTTCACCAGTCTTGTAGGCACCGACATGAAATATGGAATATCGGAAGTTCTATAATTCAGATAATGATGGAACCCACATTTTTAGTAGAGGGGCTAGCTAAGGAACGATATGCACATTTTTCCAGATCTGTGAGCCCTTCTGGGGAGCTATGGTGCAAAAGTACCAAAATAACGGACAGCAGCCATGTCATGTCTGGTCTCTACAGAAAGGTAAATTCTCAACAAGAAATATGGTGTCACTTGCGAACTTCTGTGATCAAACAGCGAGAAGTTAACAAAGAAGTTAGAGGTTTTAATAAACACATGCAGGGTGGAGCCGAGCCCACGTGAGGTCATCACAAGGAAGTGTGTGGGGAGAGCCCCACTTCGACATAAAAGATCCAGCTGAAGATCGATCTATACTCATGCCGAAAGGTATATATTCTATAAGCAGGTGTCCCGTTCGATAACAGTCCATCGGAGCACCTCCCCTCCAGCTAAACTGAATCGTCTCTTCGATCTGTCTAGTAAGTTCTTCTATTAATCCCATTTATTTTGTGTAACTGTATATTCTGCATTTTATTGTCCCCCTTTGTAAAATCTTTGTATATTTTTCATAAACACTGCCTCCCATTTGGATTAAATATAACATTTAATAGTTCTGTTTCTTCTGTTTTCAAATCGTTTCCCCGAAGCCATATACGCTATGAGAAAGCAGGCCTCCGATCAGGCCTGTATTATATTGTAAAACTGATCGGTGGTGGCAGCGAATAATCTTAATTGGGCTATCGTAAAGCTGGCAGTGATCGTACGGGGGTGAATACACATATTCCATGCGTTGGAATTCGGAAGTGTGTACACCATACACTCACTGCTCGCTTGCTGATAGCTATGTAGTGAGCAATCGGGATCATGTGTGACACTCGCAGCCCTGCCCTGAGAGATGGGGATACTCGGAGCCGGGTCAGATGTTTGGTGGGTTGTAGCCGTGGCCTGGACCCGTTCCGTGCCCAGGGCCGTCACATTTAAAAGGGTGTAATGGGCTTTCAGGGTTGGTGTTTAATCGAGTGGTTGTATTGACTACGCCACCTGTGGTGTCTGGTGATTCCCCACCAGCGTTGCGTTCATTCCTCTGAGGCGGGATGTAGTGGCAGCCGGAGATGATACTACTCCCCACTGGTGGAGCAGGGCCTCAGGGCAGAGGGAACATGAGGATGGGAGTCGTAGTTGGAGATGTGGTGCGATGTGGTGCGGTGCCGCGTTGCGATAAGAAACCGGAGGCCATAGGGGTAGTCTTCCAAGCTTTACTCACGGTAGAATGCTCAGCTGCAAGGCTTCTCCCTGCTCATCACGGCGCGCTGTGGCCACCAGGAGTGGGGGTCCGACAACCTTCGGGTAGTTCAGGTGCTTTGGTCAGGACCCCGCACCAGAGTGTTCCCAGACTTTCCCACTAGGTCCTCTCCTGTCCGTATGTGGTGCGTGTACTAAGGCCGGGTCTCCCTCTGGACTATGCACAGAACAAGGGTACGGGTGGTGACTCCGCTCCTTCCGTTACCCGGTGGAATCCACTGAGCCTCTGGGCTTCTCCGACTAAGACGTGAAGTGACAGAGTCAGATATCGGGGGCCGGTACCCCTTTTGCCGCAGGACTCCCTCTGACTAGGTAAGAATAGTGAGGACAGGTGGCGTATACCGCTCCGTCTGCATCCCCCTGGGATCTTTTTGCCTGCGGAGCTTTACTCCTCTGCTCTCCTCCAGGCCTTCTTGGGCAGGGACCTTGATTGGGTAGAGACAGCCGTTAACTCTTGCCCGCTCCTCGACTCAAGGTCAGAGTACGAGGACCGTGTCCCCATAAACTGCAGGTTCACACAGAAAGCCACTTTCAGTGATGAAGATCACAATCAAAAGACCATAAGCCTAAGATGGCTGTTTATTAAATATGAATTTTTGTTGTGCAACCTCTAAGTGTGTCCTCCACCCTCACCCACTACTAGGTTCCCCCTATCTTTTGGTTCCCCCATCTCCACTTATCCCGGCTGGGGCAGCACCCTGGTGCATGTAAGCCCCCCTCAGGTGGGAGAGGTGTGGTGTTGGATGTAAAGGTGAGGTCCTGACAGTTGCACCATCCTTACCTCGAAGGAGGGATAACCACACCTCATTAAAGAGATGCAGTACCCCTGTGGCGACCGAACCCTCAGGGGCGGCACACATGCGTGTGCCGAATCCCTGATAAAGTGACAGCAGCGGTGGGATATTGCATGGTCCTGCCGGTGTCGTCCCTGACAAATTGACGGCAGCGGCGGGATATTGTACTGTCCCGCCAGTGTCCGTCCCTGACATGCACATTTCAATAGGAATACGGAAAAGTATTGCATGAACACGGGTTCAAACTTTTTGAACGGTACTGTAATTTGTGCAAAACATTAGTATACAGATACTGTAAATCCAGTGAATCCAGTGAAATTCTTGCTGGATTCACTTTCCTTTTCCTTTTCGACCCAGACCGCCACGACTACATCTTCCATCCATGTCTCATCTCTGCTTAATGTAACACATCGACATCTTGGGTTCATGTCTTTTCCAGCATCCATCTAACATTCCCCCATTCCTGCTTAAACTGCATAGTACCATTCATAGAGACATGGACAATATTAATTTCCCCTCTGTGCTCTCCTTTTGTGAAACAAACAGTAATAGCACTCAATGTGTTCTTTCATACAGTAAAACTTCCCCTTCTGCTCCTCCACACCGTCAGACCACGTTCACACGTTTAGTGTATTTTACATTAGTATTTGTTAGCCAAAACCAGGAGTGGATGCAAAATGCAGAAGTGGTGACGTGTTTCTATTATACTTTTTTGCGCTGTTGTTGTACTTTGTTGACTGTTCCACTTCTGATTTTTTACTTACAAATACTGATGTAAAATACTGACCAAAATACTGAACGTGTGAACGTGGACTAATAGTGACTACCTCTATACCTTGATATAGTAATAGTGCCCCCTCTGTGCCTCCATATAGTAATACTGCACCTTTCTGTACATTAATATAGTAATAGTGCTGTTCTTGTGCATACATAATAATGGTTGCCCCTCTGTGCCTCTATATAGTAATACTGCCCTCTGTGCCTCCTCATAGGCTAACAGCCTTCCAATAGTAATAAAGCCCCCATTTCCTTCTTTCAGTAATAATGACTCTGATGCCTCTTAATAGTAAGCTGTCATCAGAGTAACAGGGCTACTTTGAGTAATCTAAGGATTCTGGTTTGTTTCACAAGTGGTTCTTTACTAATTGTGTTAATAATATGCCTCCTAATAGTAATATAGCCCCTCAAGAGAAATAATGTTTCCACGAGTTTCCTTATACAGGTAGTATTAAAGCCCCCTGTATTAATATTGTCCCCCTGTGTATACTTACAATAATATAGTATGCTGTAGTAATAATGCCCCTTATGCCTGGAAATGAGAAAAACAAAGTTAATCTCAACTTGCTCCCACGATGAGTGGTGATGCGCTGCTTCTCCTCTATGATAACAGTCCCTTCCCTGCACAGGTGGGGCATTCCCTGTGTGGTGCCAGCCTCTGCAGGCTGGCAGCTGGAAACAGCCTTCGGCATGCAGGAATAAAATGTTAAAGGGCAATGGCTCACAATTTTTTACATTTCATACTGTTAATAGCGCTATAGATCGGCTCATCTGCCATTTTTCCAGAATTTCTGGTTGCCCAATGCAGCCTTGTGTATAGATGTCCTTTAGGGCTTTGAACATTACAGAGCTCAGTGCATGTGGTCTAATAGTGTTAAAACCTGCCCAGGGTTCTCCTCTTTCCCGTCACAGCAATGTTAGGTAACAAGTGTAGGGGAAACAAACAGAGGCTACGGCAAACTTTATCTTCAGGATGTAACAATGGTCCTTTTTTGACATGGTTGTGTCTGATGGTATGGCACAAGTCAGCAACTATAGGGTTTTCCCTTCACTACATATTGCCTGGCTGTATCAACACAAGAGTATAAAAAGAATATAAAAATATAGGGTAACCTGCTGCTCATATTGTGGCTAACCACTGGTTAGCAAAAAGTGCTGCTTGAAGGGGTTGTCCACTACTCAGACAACTCCTTTTCAATCACTGTATTCCCCCATGTAATATAATAGCAGTCCATATTCACCTCCAGCAATGTTAACGCCTGGTCTCCCAGGGTTTTCATGACATTGTTATGTCACATGAGCTCTGCAGCCAATCAGCAATAACTTCACTCTCACTTCCTCCGGATGAAACTGTTGTCCGGAATAAGTGAGAGTTGCTGCTGCTCTAACTTCCTCCGGATGTCAATTTTGTCCAAAGAAAATGAGAGTGAAGCGGCCACTGATTGGCCGCAGAGCTCGTGTGACATAACAATATTTTGTGAGTTCCAGCAGACCAGGCCCCGACATTGCAGGAACAGCGTCCACGCCGGAAGTAAGTATAGGCTGTTTTTATTTCACACGGGGGAATATAGTAATTGAGAAGGAGCTGTCCGAGTAATTAACAACCTTTTAATGAAAAAATCAGTCTGAAACTTTCCCAGATTCACAAAAAAAATTATGTTGTATACCATTGCAAGCTTAATTTGAAGAAATATAACTGAACAGATCAAGGACAGGTACTGTAACCTTTCATAAAATTGCTAATTGGAGCACATAAAATGCTTCTCTAGATTATATAAGCTAAGCATGGCTCTTGTCTACAGGAGTTGTGCACCCCGTAACTATTATTACTATTAAATTACTGTTATAACTCACTATTTATGGTGCCTTGATATGCATCTGACCTTCCTTTGCAATAATCAAGGGAACATCTACAAATTGTCTTTTCTCATCAATTTCATCATTAACTATTAACTTTCTCCTTGAGCAATTCTATGATAAAACGCTAAAACTATTAAATGCACATTTATTTTAATGAATAGTTGTCGAATGAAATAATTACAGTCATGATGTATGAGAGAATGGTTATAGTCTCCTCGTGTCAGAAGTGGAACAATGGACAATATCATAACAGTGACCTTCAACCTCAATCACGGGAAAGAATTAACTAAAATAGTTTTATATCCACTGTTCATTTAACTTGGTATCTAAAATATATTAAATGGCATTGGGGGAAAAATATAGGGAATAAAAAGGAGAGAAAAAAGGATGAGGGTGATTTAGTTTTACAGATGAAGAAGCTGCCCAACAGATACATCAGAAATTGGGCATATGAACTACCATGGCAAAAGCATTGGTGAGAGCCAACATGACCGTGACAATGAGAAATGTTTTGTAAACCATGAGATATGAGGTTGGTTGCCTGAGACTACAAATCACACAAATCCATCACTCATGCAAAATTGTCTCTGTATATAGAATATCATTAAAATAATTAGAGTGAAAGATACGTGATAATAGCGCTGAATCCTGAGTAGAGATGAGTGGATCGTTTCATGCAAACCAAGTAAAGAGCAGTGCTCTCTGGCCGAGGACTGGAGCTGTGCGAATTTCCTTACCCTCCAGGATCCCAGTCTCGGTTTTTGATTAGTCAGACTGGCGATACATGACTTGTGCACCGCACAGATGATGTCACAAAAGGCCGGAGGCTCAGTAACTTTGCACAGCCCCGGTCCACAGCCAGAAAGAACTGACCTGGACAGTGGACCAGGGTGTGCGAAGCGATCCGCTTAGCTCTACTTGTGTGTACTCATAATATATGAAAATGTGGATGTTTTGGAAATTGTGGATGTTTCAGCCAGGGTAACCTGGTGGGTTTCCTTTGAACAAGCACTCCAATAAATATTTTTTACATTAAATGTGTGCATACATGTATGGTGTGTAGTGTGAGTGTAACTCACCTGCTGCTGCTTTCTATGGTGTCCAGCACCATTCTGCTCCCCTTCTCAGTGACGTCACCGCTCTGCAGACTCTACAGGTCACACTGCAATGTGCGTGACCCGGAAGTGGCTTTACAATGTAAACCTATGGAGGGGCAGAATGAGGCTCTCTAGACTTACACTGTAAAAGAGACTTCCGGCTCACACAGAGTGAAATGGTTAGTCTGAATTGCGGTGATGTCACTGAGAAGGGGAGAAGAACAGCTCTGGATCTCAGAATAAGGTGGTAGGTGAGTATATTATGCAAATTGCCTCTTCAGAGAGGTAGAGGATTAGAACTCTATAGCATCACCTGTTAGAAGCATCGATCCTACGAGTCACTATTGACCCTTTAATGAACCTTGCAATATGACTTTGGATAAAAGCCAAATCTGAATCTCAATTTGCAGACACAGTGTTTAGGGGTATTGACCCTCATCAGTGCAAAGTACGAGTTCTGATTTGGCTAGATGAGATGCTCTGGACTGAGGTCTAACGGGCAATGTTTCTCCTTGTTTATGGGAGTATTTGAGTCTGTCTTCAACGCACAGTCCTCTATGGCAGTGAACCATGTGGTCTTTTATCGTCATTATATAGATGATCTATTCTTCCTGTGGAGGGGTACAAGCGAGAGTGCACTTAAATTTGTTGATGAGCTTAATTCCAACTCATGGGGCCTATCCTTTACAGCAACCATTTCTGAAACTGCCCTCCAATTTCTGGACCTAATGGTACAGTTTGACACCATGGGATGACTGTTCACGTCAACTTTTTTCAAACCGGTGGATAGTTGACATCTCCCAAAATGGATCACCAATGTCCCTTATGGACAATATTGGAGGGTCCGAAAAAATTGCACTAGAGATTCTGAATTTCTGGTAGAATCAAAAATATTGAGGAAACGGTTTATACAGAAAGGCTACCCTAAAAGACTGCTAAATGATGCTTTCTCCAGGAACAGAGTCCTGACTCAGGACATCTGCAGTGACAGGATAGAATCATCTACGGTTAAAAATAAAGCGGTCTCGGAACTGGCTAGGTGGAGTATGGTCACCACGTTTAGTCAATCCTGAGTTACCGTTCAAAATATTCTGAATAAATTTTGGTTCATTTTGAAGGGGGATCCTATCTTAGGGCCATGTATACCCAACAAACCAAGAATTATCTATAGAAAGAGTAAAAACTTACGAAGTTTAATTGCACCAAGTAATACATCTTTGAAGTCAAAAATACAGTTATCACAGGACAGTTCCCGTTTGGGTTGCCATTCCCGTAACACGCCAAAGTGTTTGTGTTGCAAAGCTATTCAATATGGTACCCAAAAGATGTTTTCATCACAAACTACAGGAAAAAAAATTTCTATTAAACATGATGTGAATTGTCAATCAACACATGGAATTTACTTATTAGAATGTACATGTGACCTCCAATATGTGGGCCGGACGATACAAACTATGCATGCATGCCTTAATAAACATAGACATAATATACAAATTGGTTATCAACTACATAGTGTATCCAAACATTTTAGTATTGTCCATCAAAAAGATCCAAAATTTATGAGGCTCACTATCATCGATCATGTACCAGATACTGTTCCGTATCGGTTGGCTAGTTTAATCAATAAGGAGAGTTTTTGGATTTTCAAATTAGCCACATTAGCCCCTGAAGTTCGGAATTTGACCCTTGAAAATATTTAGATTTGAGAGTCCTCAGTGGTTGATACCTTTTTATGGCTAACTGAAAAGATGGTAACAAATTGCAAGCTTTCGAGACTACGCAGGTCTCTTCATCAGGCTAATATACCACAAAATCTGAAGAGTCACATATTTATACACAATAAGACACATAAAAAATGCAATAGGTAAGACAGGTGATGGAAAGCAGAGTTATTATGGAAGAGATAAACAGTTCTGGCTATAAATATTTTAGCAGTTAATAGATAAGGAGTGTGAAGGTTTTATTGTCCTGTGACTAGGTCCAGTGTTATGATGGCCTCACAAGTCTGAGGGGCACATTCTGTTATGATCTGCAACAAGTACTAAGGAAACATAGGGGAAAGCTGTCCCTACAGTAAGAATAAGCTGAATCCCTCCGATGTAGCGGGCTGCCTGTTCCTAGCGAACAGACCCGCCTTAGTCCTCGGCTAGTCTGAACGAAGACCTATAGCATTAAGGGAGGGGTCCCTAAAAGAACTAAGGACTGGGACAAAAATGGGATACCTCCTAAACAGAAGTTGTTGCAGAACACAAAAAGACAAACTGACAAAAGGTACTAGAGGGTCCAGAAGGACCAAGCGAACTGACAGAGAAAGGCACCGAAGCACCTGGCTAGAGAAACAGTCAAACACTGAAGTCCAGTACAGCCAAAAGGGCGGAGCTGGAATATAAAGGCAGATGGTCACGTGACCGCAAAACACAAGATGGAAAAAACAAACAGGAGGGTTCTAACAGTACCCCCTCTTTTATGAGGATCCTCCGGATACTCCAGGCCCAGGCCTATCCGGAAACCTCTTGTGGAAAGCTTTAACAAGCCTAGGAGCAGAGACATCATCCGTCCTTACCCAGGAGTTGTCTTCGGGACCAAAACCCTTCCAGGAGACAAGATACTGTAATCTCCCTCTATGCCATCTAGAATTCAAGATGCGAGAAATTTCATATTCGACGTCTTCCAACACAGGAGGAACTGTGACAGTGGCGTCCCTATCTGATACATCAGCCTTTTTCAACAAGGAAACATGAAACACAGGATTAATCTTCCAGGAAGTAGGGACATCTAACCTAACAGCAGAAGGGTTAACAACCTGAAGCACTTTAAATGGACCCACAAACTTAAGACCCAGTTTTTTAGAGGGAATCCTCAACCGCAGGTTCTTTGAGGATAACCAAACCATGTCACCCACAGTAAACAAAACCTCCTTACGTTTCCTGTCAAAATACTTCTTGGACTTCTTGTTAGCCTCTTGAAGGTTGCAACGTACATTAGTCCAAACTCTCTCCAAATCACCGGAAAAATTTTCCTCCTCCGGCACCACCGACCCCAATTTGGAGAACGAACCAAAAGACGGATGTCTCCCAGTACAACAAAAAAAAGGAGAACACCCAGCAGAGGAGGATGTATGATTGTTAAGAGCAAATTCTGCAAGAGGCAGAAATTCAGACCACACCTCTTGATTGTCCGCCACAAAACAACGCAAAAACTGTTCAACATCCTGGTTCTTTCTTTCAGTCTGTCCATTAGACTCAGGATGATAACCAGACGAAAATGACAAATGGACTCCCAACCTGTCACAAAAAGCACGCCAAAAGCGAGCCACAAACTGAGGTCCTCTATCAGAAACAATATTCGTGGGAACGTCATGGAGCTTGATAATCTCCTTAACAAATGCCTTAGCGAGTGTCTTGGCGCAGGGCAACTTAATAAATGGAACCAAATGACACATCTTACTAAAACGGTCCACGACCACCCAGATGACAGTAAAACCCTCGGACACAGGAAGATCAGTAATAAAATCCATTGTTAGATGCGTCTAAGGCGCACTAGGAACCTCCAGAGGGCAAAGCAAGCCCGCAGCAGGCGTATGTGAAGCCTTTGAACTAGCACACACAGTACATTGACGCACCCACTTGATGACTTCCTTCTGCCATCCAGGCCACCAAAAACTGCGACTGATAAGTCTCTTAGTTTCCGAAATTCCTGGATGACCTGCCAACCGAGACTCATGACACTCCACAAACAAATCTCTCCTAAAGGCTCTAGGCACGAACAACCTCCCATGGGGAGTGTTAGATGGAGTGTAGCGCTGGCGTCCCTGCCCTCTGCTAGGCAGGGACGCTGCTCCCCTCACCGCTCTGCTCCGTGCCCGGCGTCCTCTCTCCGCTCTGCTGTCAGCGCGCGCTCCTGCCCGGCGTCCTCTCCCCGCTCTGCTGTCAGCGCGCGCTCCGTCCCGGCGTCCTCCTCCTGCTCTGCTCTCGGCGCGCGCTCCTTCCCGGCCCCTGTGCTTAGGGCGCGCGCGCGCGCGCTCCCCTCCTCTTAAAGGGGCCGCGCGCGCCGCCCTAAAGAGTCCCCGGCCAATGGCCGGAGGACTTCATCATATAAAAGGCACCTCCTCCAAAATGGAGGTGCCCGAGCAATGTTGTTTGCACCTGTGTCTCACCTGTGCTTCAGCCCTCAGGTCCCGTTGCCAGTTTCCTGCCAGTTTCCTGCCAGTTACCTGCCAGTTACCTGCCTGATTCCTGCCTGAATACTTGTTTCCTGTCTGCCAGTCTGAGGTCCGACGGTCTGCCTTACTACTCCTGTCAGTCTGTCTAAAGGACCAGCCTGCCCGCTCACCTGGGAGCGCATATCAGTTACCTGCCTGCTTGCCAGCCCGGAGGCTCCGTTGTCACGTGCTGTGACCACCAGCTATCTCAGAGACTCTTGCCCGCTCACCTGGGAGCGCATCTCCGTTACCTGCCTGCTTGCCAGCCCGGAGGCTCCGTTGTCACGTGCTGTGACCACCAGCTATCTCAGAGACTCTTGCCCGCTCACCTGGGAGCGCATCTCCGTTACCTGCCTGCTTGCCAGCCCGGAGGTCCCGTTGTCACGTGCGGTGACCACCAGCTATTCCAGAGACTCTTGCCCGCTCACCTGGGAGCGCTTCTCCGTTACCTACCTGCCTGCCAGCCCGGAGGTTCCGCCGTCACGTGCCGTGACCACCTGCTATTCCAGAGACTCTCGCTTGCTCACCTGGGAGCACACATCTACCATCTGCCTGCTAGCCTACCCGGAGGCTCTGCCATCACAGGTCGTACCTACCCCTTACCCAGAGACTGCCCTGATCACTTGCCGTAACTCCCTGTCCGTTCACCCAGAGACTGCCACCCGCTCCCTTACAAGGGCCGCCCCCTTGTATAGTAGCTCAGAGGTTCCGCCTCCCGGACCCGTTACAGTTTGCTCGGGCCATGGAACCCGGTGGCACCCAAGCTCCCTCGCTCTCGGACCTCTGTCTTGAACTGTCCCGTCAGAGGTCCCAACAGGAGACCATCCTGGGTCACCTGCGGAATGTTAATACTCGCCTGAACACTCTGTCTGATCCACCAACAACCTCCGCCAGTACCATGGTATCCTTTTCCGGACCCCGGCTCTCTGCACCTCCTCGCTTCGGAGGCGACTCCGTCCTGGCTCGGGGCTTCATAAATCAGTGCACCCTGCATTTTGAACTATTATCCCACCAGTTTAACTCCGACCGAGCCAAAATTGCCTTTATCATGTCCCATCTCACCGGGGAGGCCCTGGCCTGGCTAAATCCTCTATGGGAGAGAGGAGATCCCCTGGTGTCCGACTTGCCTGCCTTTCTCATGGCTTTCCGGAAAGCCTTCGACGAACCCGGACGGAGGACCTCATCCGCATCTTCTCTGCTTCGCCTCCGTCAGGGAAGCCTCACCGTGGGCCAATATGCCATACGGTTCCGTACCCTTGCCTCGGAGCTGGCCTGGGATAACGAAGCCCTGGTATCCGTCTTCTGGGAGGGTCTGTCCGGCCGTATTAAAGATGAACTTGCTGGTCGGGACATTCCTACCACTCTCGATGATCTAATAACCCTTGCCACCCGGATTGACCTACGGTTCCAGGAGCGTGCCAAAGAGGTCACCCGTGAGAGAAGGATTCCACGTCTAGCTCCTACTTTCCCGGAACCCGTCATTCCTTCCGTTTCTCCACAGGTACACTCTCCTGAGCCTATGCAGGTCGACCAGACCAAGATGGTCAAATCCCGTCAGGATTTCCGCCGTGCCGAGGGGAGCTGCTTCTACTGTGGCAGTAAGGAGCATCTGATCCGTGCCTGCCCGGAGAGGTCGGGAGAACGCCTGTATCTAGGTTCACTCAGAGGGGTCGATCTAGACAAAAATAAATACTCTCCATCCCTGCTGTTGTCAGTCTCAATCATCTGCGGGGAGAATCGTTATTCCGAACTAGCCCAACTTGACTCTGGAGCAGCCGGAAATCTTATTTCACAGTCCCTGGTGGAGAAATTCCGCATCCCCACCAAACCTCTGGCTGTACCCTTGTCTGTAGTTGCCGTGGATGGGGGCCTCTTACCTCGCCCCATCCAATTCATCACCGAATCCATTACTCTGCAGGTGGGAATGCTGCATTCAGAGAGTATCTCCTTTCACGTTCTGCCTGGTCTCCCTCACGCCCTCTTGCTAGGTCTGCCTTGGCTCCAGAGACATGCACCCGTGCTTGACTGGCAAACCGGAGAAGTCCTTCACTGGGGACAGGCCTGTCATAAAACCTGCCTGGTTCCCGTCCATTCCGTCCGTCCCTCTCCTATCCCAGCTAATCTACCTGGACTTCCGATTCCTTATTGGTCTAGTGCTGATGTCTTTGTTAAGGAGGAGGCAGAGACATCACCACCTCATAGACCATGTGACTGCCCCATCGATCCCGCCAGAGTAATGCAGGTGGCTCCCGTGAGTCTAAATTGTCTCCCTCCTGGTAAGACGTTCGTATCGGTACCTGATCGGGAGAGAATCCTACACTGGGGTCATTCGTCTAGACTAGCTGACCACGCCGGTCGGAAAAAGACCCTCCAGCTTATTACCCGACACTACTGGTGGCCTAACCTGCACAAGGATGTTATGGACTTTGTTTCTGCCTGTGTGTCCTGCGCCCGCAACAAAGTTCCGAGACACCTGTCGGCCGGCCGCCTTCTTCCTCTGCCAGTACCTGCTGCCCCCTGGCAGCATTTAGCGATGGACCCTCCTCAATTCCGTCCTGGGGATAAAGTCTGGCTCTCGTCCAAATATGTCCGACTCAAGATCCCTTCCTATAAGTTAGGGTCTCGGTTCATCGGCCCACTGGTGGTCATCGGTCAGATCAACCCGGTAGCCTATAAATTGAAACTCCCGGCCAACTTACGGATCCCTAACTCCTTCCATGTATCTCTCCTCAAACCTGTGGTACTTAACTCTTTTTCTAAGTCTACAGGTACGCCTCCTGCTCTGGTTTCTGCTGAGGACAAGTTTGAGGTAGAGAACATTCTTGCCAGCAAGAGGGTAAAAGGAAAGACCTTTTTTCTGGTAGATTGGAGGGGGTTTGGTCCTGAGGAGAGAACGTGGGAGCCCCGGGAGAACATCCATGCCCCTCTCATCCTAGCTAAATTTCTGTCTGGCCTAAAAAAGGGGGGGCCTAAAGGGGGGGGTACTGTAGCGCTGGCGTCCCTGCCCTCTGCTAGGCAGGGACGCTGCTCCCCTCACCGCTCTGCTCCGTGCCCGGCGTCCTCTCTCCGCTCTGCTGTCAGCGCGCGCTCCTGCCCGGCGTCCTCTCCCCGCTCTGCTGTCAGCGCGCGCTCCGTCCCGGCGTCCTCCTCCTGCTCTGCTCTCGGCGCGCGCTCCTTCCCGGCCCCTGTGCTTAGGGCGCGCGCGCGCGCGCTCCCCTCCTCTTAAAGGGGCCGCGCGCGCCGCCCTAAAGAGTCCCCGGCCAATGGCCGGAGGACTTCATCATATAAAAGGCACCTCCTCCAAAATGGAGGTGCCCGAGCAATGTTGTTTGCACCTGTGTCTCACCTGTGCTTCAGCCCTCAGGTCCCGTTGCCAGTTTCCTGCCAGTTTCCTGCCAGTTACCTGCCAGTTACCTGCCTGATTCCTGCCTGAATACTTGTTTCCTGTCTGCCAGTCTGAGGTCCGACGGTCTGCCTTACTACTCCTGTCAGTCTGTCTAAAGGACCAGCCTGCCCGCTCACCTGGGAGCGCATATCAGTTACCTGCCTGCTTGCCAGCCCGGAGGCTCCGTTGTCACGTGCTGTGACCACCAGCTATCTCAGAGACTCTTGCCCGCTCACCTGGGAGCGCATCTCCGTTACCTGCCTGCTTGCCAGCCCGGAGGCTCCGTTGTCACGTGCTGTGACCACCAGCTATCTCAGAGACTCTTGCCCGCTCACCTGGGAGCGCATCTCCGTTACCTGCCTGCTTGCCAGCCCGGAGGTCCCGTTGTCACGTGCGGTGACCACCAGCTATTCCAGAGACTCTTGCCCGCTCACCTGGGAGCGCTTCTCCGTTACCTACCTGCCTGCCAGCCCGGAGGTTCCGCCGTCACGTGCCGTGACCACCTGCTATTCCAGAGACTCTCGCTTGCTCACCTGGGAGCACACATCTACCATCTGCCTGCTAGCCTACCCGGAGGCTCTGCCATCACAGGTCGTACCTACCCCTTACCCAGAGACTGCCCTGATCACTTGCCGTAACTCCCTGTCCGTTCACCCAGAGACTGCCACCCGCTCCCTTACAAGGGCCGCCCCCTTGTATAGTAGCTCAGAGGTTCCGCCTCCCGGACCCGTTACATGGAGCATCATCTTGAGCTTTCAGAATCCCATTCTCCAAAATTCTCCAATGCTGCCACCACAACTCCTTTCTGTAAAATGCTCTCCTCCTCGGCACCGACCGTAGGAGAGAAGCTGCGAGATAAAGCATCGGCTTTAACATTCTTAGTACCAGGGATAGAGGTAACGGAAAAATGTAACCGAGAAAAAAAAAGTGCCCACCTAGCTTGACGGGCATTCAAGCGCTTGGTAGCATCCAGATAGATCAAATTCTTATGATCTGTGAAAACCTGAATAGGAAATCTAGCGCCTTCCAAAAAATGACGCCAATGTTCAAGCGCGAGTTTAATAGCCAGCAACTCCCAATTTCCAACATCATAATTCAATTCAGTTTCCAAAAATTTTTTCGAAAAGAAGGCACAAGAATGTACTCCATCCTTGTTCTCCTGAGACAAAACTGCTCCGACCCCCACCGATGAAGCATCGACCTCGACCAAAAAAGGCTTGGTCTCATCAGGCTGCATAAGGATAGGGGCAGAACTGAACCTCTCTTTGAGATACTTAAACGCTTCAATGGCCTCAGTAGTCCACTGGATCGTATTCGCACCTTTCCTGGTGAGATCGGTCACAGGCTTAACAATTATAGAAAAATTCTTAATGAATATCCTGTAATAATTGGCAAAACCCAAAAATCTCTGTATAGATTTCAAACCAATAGGCCTAGGCCATTCCTGCACAGCCTGAACCTTCACCGAGTCCATCTCAAAGCCCTCGCTGGAGACAATGTAGCCCAAAAAACTAATTTTCTGCACAGCCAACTAACATTTCTCCAGCTTAGCAAAGAGTGAATTATCACTCAATAACTGCAAAACTTCACGTACACTCTGCCAATGGGACTCTAAATCTGGTGAATAAATCAAAATGTCATCCAAATACACAACCACATTCTTACCAATCAAAGGTCTCAGGATGTCATTAATAAGGTTCTGAAAAAATGCAGGTGCATTGGTAAGACCAAAAGGCATCACCAGATTCTCAAAATGACCTATCGGAGTGTTAAAAGCAGTTTTCCATTCATCACTCTCCTTCACTCGTAACAAATTGTATGCCCCCCGGAGATCAATTTTAGAGAACCACTTGGCCTCCACCAACTGGTTAAACAAGTCAGGAATTAACGGCAATGGGTAGGAATTGCGTTCGGTAATCTTATTAATTTCACGAAAATCCAGACATGGAGGTAAACCCCCGTCCTTTTTTTAACAAAGAAAAATCCGACTGCCACAGGCGACTTAGAAGGTCTAATGTGACCAGCAGCCAGGCTAGTCTGTATGTACTCCTCCAAGGCCTTTCTTTCAGGGATAGTCAGATTAAACAAGCGACTCTTGGGAAGAGTAGCTCCAGGAACAAACTCATTGGCGCAATCATAATCCCTATGAGGAAGTAAAACTTGCGACTCCTCCTCTGAAAAAACCCTCCAAAAATCTTGAATAGGTACAGGTAATTCCCCTTTTTCCACAGCCGCAATGCGACCATTACAACATTTATCATAGCACTTCGGACTTAATCACATTAGTAGACCAGTCCAGCAAGGGATTGTGCAGTTTTAACCAAGGCAAACCTAAAACGACCGGAGAGGGTAAATTATCTAATGCAACCAAGTCCAAAATTTCTTGGTGAACTCCATTGATAGTGAGGGGAAATGCAGCAACCTTGTGAGTAATGCATTTCAAGGGAGTGTTATCAATTGCAATCACAGAAATAGGTGATGACAAAGGTTTGGATTTCAATTTAAGGTTTTCCAAAAACCCTTTATCAATCACATTAAGTGTTGAACCACAGTCCACAAATATCTGAAATTCAATCAAATTTTCCTGCAAAGTAGTACTCCCAGAAAGAAATACTCCTGCAGAGCGTAAACAAGCTATACGGGCATAACTGACTTTTTTTTTTCTTTACTTAAACAAAGCTCACAATACTTAATCAAATGGTCAGCTTTACCACAATAAAGACACGATCTCTCGGCGAACCTCCGATCTCTTTCCTGAGAGTGGAGTGACATCGCCTCAACCTCCATCGGTTCTCTGCCATCAGAGCAGATTTTCTGGGGACTAGGACCTGACATTACAGGAGTCTTTACCTCATTCACCCTGGACCTCAGTCTCCTGTCCACACAAACAGCTAATTGCATGGCATCCTGCAGAGTCTCAGCTGCGGGGAATGCAATTAGCAGATCCTTAACCCTTTCACTCAGACCAGCAAGAAATAAACATTTCAGTGCAGGATCATTCCATTTGACTTCTGAAGCCTATCTTCTGAAGTGTGTGCAATAATTTTCAACATCACCTGACCCCTGATTCAAACGCCTGAGTTCTGCCTCAGCAGATGAGATTCTATCAGGATCGTCATATAATAGCCCCATAGCAGAAAAAAATAATTCTACAGACCTTAAACACGGATCATTAGGTTGGAGAGAAAAGGTCCACCCCTGTGGTTCATTGCGCAAAAGTGACATAATAAAACCAATGCGCTGTGATTCATTCCCAGAGGACCTTGGTCTCAAATGAAAATATAACAAACAAGCATTTTTAAAGGAAAAAAAATCTTGCTGTTTACCATAAAAAACATCAGGCAGTCCTACCTTGGGTTCCACAAAATGCGCTCCAGAACAGCTACTGATGTGTTGCTGTAGCTCGGCCACCTCCAGAGACAATCCCTGCAAGCGTTGAGCCAAATCCTGGATGGAAACCATACTGATCCCTGAATTTCTTTCCTTTTAGTTTTTTTGGGCTGGACTTACTGCTATGATCCACAACAAGTACTAAGGAAAGATAGGGGAAAGCTGTCCCTACAGTAAGACTAAGCTGAATCCCTACGATGTAGCGGGCTGACTGTTCCTAGCGAACAGACCCGCCTTAGTCCTCGGCTAGTCTGAACGAAGACCTACAGCATAAGGGGAGGGGTCCCTAAAAGAACTAAGGACTGGGACAAAAATGGGACACCTCCTAAACAGAGAAGTTGTTGCAGAACACAAAAAGACAAACTGACAAAAAGGTACTAGTGGTCCCAGAAGGACCAAGCGAACTGACAGAGAAAGGCACCGAAGCACCTGGCTAGAGAAACAGTCAAACACTGAAGTCCAACACAGCCAAAAGGGCGGAGCTGGAATATAAAGGCAGATGGTCATGTGACCGCAAAACACAAGATGGAAAAAACAAACAGGAGGGTTCTAATACATTCCTTAGTTGATGTAGAATGACATAAATCCATGCGACACATTCATTCCTGCTCTGAAAGTGTTAAAGGTCGCCATCAGTTTATATTCTGAGATTCTTCTTTCTCTTTGAGATTTGAAGTTACCTTTTTATACTAGTAATTTCATGTCTTTTATGCTGTGATCAGGGGAACAAAAATGCTTGGCTACAGGTAGATCTATTCTATTTTCTTTTATTGTGTGGCGATGATGATTCATCCTTGTTCTAAGTTTTTGGCCTGTCTCCCCTGCATAAAGACCCCAGCTGGACATTTGGTACATTTAATTAAGTACACTACATTAGATGTGATACAGCTGAACGCACCTAGGATCTTATAGTCCTGATGTGAATTAGGGATCTTTATCTTGTCTTTGGTCGTTATAAACGAACAGGTTTTACATTTTTTCTGGTTGCAAGGAAAGGTACCTGTAGCTGGAGGAGATGACAGGGAGCTTCTGACAATGATGCTTCTTAGATTTGGGGGCTGCCTGAAACACAGAAGTGGGGGTCTGGAAATATGGATTGTAATCGGGCATGTTTTTGTAGTAAGGGTTGTAGTTTCCGTGCAGCTCTTCTTAGCGCCTCCAGATTTGGATTGTAGGTGACTACTAGAGGCACCCGGTTGTTTTCTTGTTTGGTTTTGTAATGTAGGAGATGATTCCTTGATATTTTGGTGGCTCTTGTAATCTGGTTCTCAATTGTTCTTGGATGGTAGCCCTGTTTCAAAAAGGTCTTTCTGAGGCCATCAAGGTGTTTGTCTCTATCCATAGGGTTGGAACATATCCGATTGTATCTGATGGCTTGGCTGTAAAAATAGAGTTTTTTATGTGTTTTGGATGGAAACTGTCCCATTTAAGGTATGTAGGACGGTCGATTGGTTTCCGGTACAAGGTTGTCTCTATTTGTGTACAAGGATGTCTACAAAATACTGGAGTCTGACCCTACACAGGACTATTACAAGGAACTAAACAAGTTGGTATCTTGTCTACCTGACGAATCCATAACAGCCGATGACCTGATACCAGAGAATCCAAGAATAGGGACATTCTATATGCTCCCCAAAATCCACAAATCTGGACATCCAGGAAGACCAATTATTTCATGTGTGGGCACCCTTACAGAGCAAGTTTCTGGATGGGTAGAGTGTGTCCTTAAACCACTGGTAAAGAGTACACCCAGCTAAATTCAGGACACGACAGGCCTACTGAATAAACTAGCAGCAATAGGTCCTCTACCAGAAGGAACCATCCTGGCCACCATGGATGTGGAATCTTTGCATTCTAATATCCCACACCAGGATGGATGAAAGGCCTGTAAAATCTTCATAGAAAATACAGGAATTGTTGCTGATTCTGTGGTCAAACTTACAGAATTAATCCTCACCCACAATTACTTTGAATTTGCTAACTACATATATCTACAGGAAACTGGTACAGCGATGGGAAGTAAAATGGCTCCACAGTACGCAAATCTTTTCATGGCCAAGCTTGAAAGTGACTTTTTGTCCTCAAGTCCCATCAGGCCTCTGGCCTACTATCGTTTCATTGACAATATTTTAATCATCTGGACGGGGTCTGAGCAACAGCTGAAGACGTTCCATTAACACTTTAATCGATTTTATCCCACCATCAACCTAACACTCAACTACTCCTGTACTGAAATTAACTTTTTGTACACCATCATCAAGCTACAGAACAATGAAATAGAGACATCCTTGTACTGGAAACCAATCGACCGTCCTACATACCTTAAATGGGACAGTTTCCATCCAAAACACATAAAAAACTCTATTGTTTACAGCCAAGCCATAAATCGGATATGTTCCAACCCTATGGATGGAGAGACAAACACCTTGATGGCCTCAGAAAGACCTTTTTGAAACAGGGCTACCATCCAAGAACAATTGAGAACCAGATTACAAGAGCCACCAGAATATCAAGGAATCATCTCCTACATTACAAAACCAAACAAGAAAACAACCGGGTGCCTCTAGTAGTCACCTACAATCCAAATCTGGTGGCGCTAAGAAGAGCTGCACGGAAACTACAACCCTTACTACAAAAACATGCCCAATTACAATCCATATTTCCAGACCCCCCACTTCTGTGTTTCAGGCAGCCCCCAAATCTAAAAAGCATCATTGTCAGAAGCTCCCTGTCATCTCCTCCAGCTACAGGTACCTTTCCTTGCAACCAGAACAAATGTAAAACCTGTCTGTTTATAACGACCACAGACAAGATAAAGATCCCCAATTCACATCAGGACTATAAGATCCCAGGTACGTTCAGCTGTATCAGATCTAATGTAGTGTACTTAATTATATGCACCAAATGTCCAGCTGGGGGTCTTTATGTAGGGGAGACAGGGCAAAAACTTAGAACAAGGATGAATCATCATTGCCACACAATAAAAGAAAAAAGAATAGATCTGCCTGTAGCCAAGCATTTTTGTTCCCCTAATCACAGCATAAAAGACATGAAATTACTGGTATTAAAAGGTAACTTCAAATCTCAAAGAGAAAGAAGAATCTCAGAATATAAACTGATGGTGACCTTTAACACTTTCAGAGCAGGAATGAATGTGTCGCATGGATTGATGTCATTCTACATCAACTAAGGAATGTGCCCCTCAGACTTGTGAGGCCATCATAACACTGGACCTAGTCACAGGGCAATAAAACCTTCACACTCCTTATCTATTAACTGCTAAAATATTTATAGCCAGAACTGTTTATCTCTTCCATAATAACTCTGCTTTCCATCACCTGTCTTACCTATTGCATTTTTTGTGTGTCTTATTGTGTATAAATATGTGACTTCAGATTTTGTGGTATATTAGCCTGATGAAGAGACCTGCGTAGTCTCGAAAGCTTGCAATTTGTTACCATCTTTTCAGTTAGCCATTTAAAGGTATCAACCACTGAGGACTCTCAAATCTAAATATTTTTCTATATACTGGCTATCACGGTACAAGAATATATATTTGCCCTTGAAAATGTGGTCAGTTCTTAGGGACCCCCCTTTTCTTCCCAGGTTCATGGGTGATTCCACCCTATCTGTTTTTCCTCCTCCTCATTATTATTTTTATACTCTGGATATGTTATATTTTATTATTGTATTTTTAATATCGCATCTTGTCATTTTCTATATTTTTAATATCCTTCAGTAATATGTATTGCTATATTCCATTGCTTATCTAACTTTTCCCTAATTCTGTGAATTCATGTGCTTGTTGTCCCTGTGCTGACATGAGAAGCACCTGCACACTGGCACATGAAGGGTTCTTAGAACCCATGATTAACTAATTAGTTTGTCAACCAATCATTGTGAATACTTCCCTATAAATGTTTTTCTTTTGCTTATATCCCTGTACCACCTGATGAAGATAGTTTGGCTATCGAAACGCGTTGTGGAGAGGGCGTATTAAATGTTTTTAGCCCTAAATACTGTCTCTCAGAGATCAATTCAGCGCTCCATAGACCGCTTTTTCTTTTTTTCATTTATCCTTGTGTAGAGTGACATACTGGCCCTGGCATGCCAATGTAAGGAGGCTTATTCTCCGTGTAATGCTCCCCTGGGAAATTAAATATGCAAATTGCCTATTCAGGGGGGAAGAGGACTAAAATGCTATAGCACCACCTTAATACACACAGTACAGATATACACAAATTTAATGAAAAAAAATTATGGAAGGACTTCTTCTGAACATATAGCAATGAAGACAAGGCAACATTGTGGAGACATCTGCAAATCTGTTTCCTAAAAGAGAAGTTTAAAGGGAATCTGTCAGCAGGTTTTTGCTATCTAATCCAAGAGTAGCATTATGTAAGACAAAGACCTTGATTCCAGTGATGTGTAGGCTGCTTCCTGTCATTTTGATAAAATCAGTTTTATCTGCAGCAGATCTAGAGATTATCTGAATGTTGTTCTGACGCGCCCCCTGGGCCGTGGGGTACTCGGTGCCGGGCCGGTCGTTGCTAGGGGAGATGTCACAGTGGCGGTGACCCGGTCCGTGACCCAAGGCGGTCATTCAAAAGGGGATTTTTATAGGGGATTTATGTACAAAGTTTGTGACGCCACCTGTGGTATGCGGCTAAAGGGAGCCGCCGCTGCGGAGCAGGTCCTCTGGAGCTGATGTTAGTGCAGCAAAGCTGGTGTGGCTCTCCACAGGTAGAGCTTAGCTCCAGGGCAGTGTAGATGTTATAGGTTGTGCTGGGCATTGTAGTGCAGGGGTGATGGCGCAGATAATAATCACAGAGACAGCGGGGTGCAGTCTTCCGAGTTTACTCACAGTTGATAAGTTCCTCAGGTTACAGGTTCCGTACTACAACCTCCCACGTCGTGCTGCGTTCACCAGGCATGGGTTCAGCAATCCCTCAGGTAGTTCAAGACTGCCAGACAGGAGCCCTTTCTATGTGCCTTCTATGTGCCTTCCTCAGTATTCTTCCTGCCCTGCGGCTCGCAATCAGTGTCCCAATCCGGTAGCCTCGGGTCTTGTCGGGCGACCTGCAGTCCCCTGGACCTTCTGTGGCCACCTTCTCGGCGATATAATTGCTGCTGCGGTCACTGCACCTTGCAAGTACAGCAGCCTCCGGTTCCTAGCTGAGCCTTGTAGTTCTCCACTAGTTTAGGGGCCGGTCCCCTCTGCGGCTCGATCCCTCCACCACCTCGCAGATTCGGGCGTATGGGTGGCCTCCAGCACTTCCCGTACCCCTGGGATCCCTTCTGTTCCTGGAGCCTTTCTCCTGCTCCCTCTACTCTCCTCAGTCCTGGGCCTCTCGGGCTAGGCCCGCCTCCCAAGCAGAGCTCCTGCAGAGCCTCTGCTCCTTTCACTTCTCCTCCTCTGACTGGCTTGTCTTTCTAAGATGGCTCCCTCTTTTATACACCTCCTTCACTAGTGCTCCCCTGAACTACGTCCTCCACACACACCCACTACATGGTTCCCCCTCACTAGGTTCCCCTCCACTCCAGCCAGGGACCAGGGACTGTGCTCTCCCGTAGGAGCAATCTCGCCCTGCCCTACTGAAGTGGATGTGTTGGATGCAGGTGTTAGGGTCCCGGGCAGCACTCTATCCTTACCTGAGAGTGGGATACCACACCTCTGGGTGAGATGCAGTACCTCTGTGGCGACTGAGCCCTCAGGGGCGCCACAGTTCCCTGTATAACCCCATCCAAACCACTGATTAGCAGGTGTGTATAACTATGCCCCCCACTGATTTGCAGCTTCTGTCCATGTACAGTGTACACTAGAGGTGCACATACTGAGGTCTGGGATGCCATTCTGTACGGCCCCCAAGCATATGGATAGAAAAATGTCTGTCTGACAGGTTAACTATATGTGGACAGCCATACACAGAAGAGGAGAGGCAGCAGATGAGGAGCAGGGACTGGCAAGTACTAATGGTGCCCTGTGTAGACATCTGTTCATGCCTCATACATCAGGAAAATGAGGTCTTTAACCCGTCTGGCAGTCCAGAAAGTGAACTATACAGGTGGCCTTCCGTGTCTGTGGCTCGACTGTAGATTATGGGAGTTCTGAAACATTAGGCAGTAAGAAAAAAACCATGATGTATTGCAGAGATCCATGTGCAGGCATGACCTCTTCCTCCTTAGGGCCTATTCACACCATTTTTTTTAAGGATTAAGAAGCGGATTTTACTGCAGACTGACATAAAAAATAATGAATAAGCTTCCTATTAGTTTTACTGCGAAGTGTTCAAAATAGCATTAAAAAAATGGTACTATGTGCAGTAAAGGAGCTTTTTCCATTAAAATCAGTCGGAAACGTATTAAAAGAGTATTTGACGCAGTTTTTTATGTGGATTTAGGAGCAGAATCTATTTCTAAACCCTTGTCAGAAAATTCTGTGTGAGCGTACAATTAGAGTGCTGATTTCTGGAGGTAAGAGTCCTGTAAATAGAATTTGTACCTATCAGACATTTATGGAAAAAATTGAAGAAGTCCGGCACGTGGATGGAAAATATAAAAACACCTTTTATTTTGGAGAAAAATTTAAATCATCCAGTACATGGAAAAGGAAACAATTCTGACGCGTTTCGAGCACGGTATGTGCAGTTAATCGTAGCATAATTCATGTTCCCCAGATAACACATAAATGACAGACCAATTAAAAACGACCATGTACATCCGTGAGAGAAATGAAGAAAGCAAGATCAAGTGATAATTGGGTAACCCCTGCAGGCACAAAGCAAGTTATAACGTATATTATTCACAATACAACAGATTCCTGTACACGAAGAATCTAATATAGAATAAAGTCATTAAAAGATCAAAGAACAATTTATATTTGGCCAAGCAGAGATATAGAAGCATGTGAATAAAAAAAAAATGGATAAATTGGAAAACCCCCTATCTAGTAGTGCAGATATAAATCTTATGATGGTCACCACCTCGGATATGAGGATTGACTCTCTCAAACCCTTGTATAGAAAAAACAGAGGGAACAGATTTATGAACAGATGTAAAGTGAAATAGCAGATACGTTACGTGCTTTGATGCCAATATCCGATAAATGGCATCTAGTAGTACACCCTATATACTGTAACCTGCAAATGTTGCATGATGTCAAATATTTATCAAAGGTAGTATTACAATTGATTTTGAATTCCGCATAACTGAAAAACAAATGCAAATCTTGTGCCTACATGTATAGGAACCCTTCTGTTTTATCCATGTCGAAGTTCTCAGAGGGTTTTCTAAAAATAAGCTATCTGATAAAAATTACCTATACTTCTAGCGGGGGACACATTTAATGCTTGATTTTAAAACTTTGGCAAATGTGGGATCCTGATACAAAACAAGCAGAAATTTGCATATTATATTGCATCTAGATGAAAACTCATTGCTATAAGATGTGGAAAACACCGCCTGATGTTGGTTGTTATTTTGTTTGTTGCGATAGTCTAAAAGTGAATTGCGGTTTTTTTGAGAGACAATGTTCTTAGCACAACTAATTGACCATTTTGAACAGCAATGTTATAATCATCGTTGGAGCAGTTTCGCTTGACCCATGTAAACTCCCCTACGGGTATATTTTTTATTACATGTTTTGTATGACTGACAAGATATTGCCAGTAAAATAGTATTTCCGGCAGTGGGCTAAAGTAAGGAGAAGGAGTTTTAGTAACTTTATCAATTAATAATAAACTTTTTAAATTGAGATCCAGACAGTCAATGCTGAACCTATGCCTTGTGTGAGTAAAAGACAAATTTAGACAATTAGAATTAAAATGACCTATGAGGTCCGTTATGGCCACCATATTACCGCTCAATATGATGAGCAGATCGTCATTATAGCAGCACATACCAGACAAAACAAGACATGAACTCCAACTCAACATTATGAAGGTATTGAAACTCCCACCAGGCCATGTAAATATTGGAGACAGACGGAGAGAATTTGGCCCCCAGGGACGCAAATGTGAAATTAGAAAAAATTATGTGTTAACAGGTAATATATTACTGATATACAGTAAGAAACTACTGTAGATCCTGAGTATAATCACTGTATATATTTAGGAACCATTTTAACGCTACCAGGGCCAAGTCATGGGGTATGAAGGAATACAGTGAAACTACATCTGCTGTGAGCCAACAATAATTTTTTCCCATTGTAATCCATTGAGGGCTAAAAGGACATGTGTAGTGTCCTTTATATGACCTGGAATGAGTCCAATTATAGGTTGCAAAAGATTATCTGCCCAATCCCTTAAGTTTTTATTTAAGGACCCAATTCTGTTAAAAATGGGTCGAAATGATGGGAGGAAACCTTCTTTGTGTGTTTTGAGAAAAGAATGAAACATCACCATTTTGGGGTGTTCATTAATAATATATTCAGTCTCCTTTACATTAAATATCCCCAAAGGAAAAAAAACCTCTTGAATTAATTTGGATAGATCGTTTATATGTAATGTAGAATCAGAATTTAATTTGACATAGGTGGGCTTATCCTCCAGCATTTTGATATTCTGATGTTTATAAATTTCTTTATCCAAAATGACAATTGAACCCCTTTATCCGCTTGTCGGATAATAATATCACTCATTTCCTTTAATTACTGCAAAGCATTAGTTTCACTTAAATTAAGATTTTGTTTACTTTTCTTTTATTGTGTTTGATCATCACGGTAAAGAGCTATCAAGTGTTCCTCTACTAGTTGTTAACATGGTGGACGGGAATTTACTGGATAGAAATTTGGATTTTGGTGGGCAAAACATAAAGAACGATTAGGTTCCTCCATGTCATGTGTGTTGGCATAATTATTCTGCAAAGATGACAAAAGGACCTGTTCAGAAAACATAAAGTTATGATTAGGCTGCAAATTGTTGGAAACACAAGTCATGGTATCATTCAAATTATTACAAGGTACATCATAAGTATGAAAATGTTTGTTAACAGTCAGAGTTCTAGCCAATTTGTTGGCATCTAAGATGGTACGATAAAAATTTACAAACAGGGGAGAATGCCAATCCCTTAGCCAAGACGTTTAATTGTGACTGAGATAGTATTTTTACCAATAAATTGCACACTTGGTGGTTATCTATTTCTATGTCCGTTTCAGATATCTGCTTTTTATGTTTCCATCCTGCTCGTCGTGTGACACAGGTTTTCGTTAATTTTTTATTGTTTTTGCTCCCCTGGATCGATAGCATTGTATCTTTTTAGTACATGATTTAAAAAAAAACAATACATAATTGATAAGTTCAAAATCAAGAATACATTTATCAGGATGATGTAAATGCTCAGATACCCATGTAATAGGTTTCCAGGTAGCCAACAATTGGTAAGTATACTATCAAAGTGTGTATATATGATAAAAGACGGGGAATCAGAGCATATAAAGTCCAAGATACCATCTATGGTGGTGGGGAACACATCATATCATATCTTATGATTAAAGTTTAACCTTCATATAATACAAATTTATAGCATAATTAAATGGCACTATACAGTAAGATAATGTGGCGCCCCTGCGGGTTCAGTCGCCACAGGGGTACTGCATCTCACCCAGAGGTGTGGTACCCCACTCTGAGGTAAGGAGAGAGTACTACCCGGGACCCACCCACCTGCATCCAACACTACACCATTCCAGACCAGCAGGAGGGGCAAGATGCATGAATCCACTGCTGAGCCCTGTCCCTGGTTGGAAGGGGGGGAATCAAGAGAGGGGGAACCATGTAGTGGGTGTGGGTGGAGGAAGCAGGTAAGGGGAGCACCGTCAGGAGGAGTATAAGAAGAAAGGGAACCATCTAGAAGGAGTTCAGTTCAGTCAGACAGTTGAAAGGGAGCTCAGAAGGAGCTCCGCTCAGGAGAGCAGAGGAGTGGGGCCTAGTCTGAGAGGCCCAGGAGGAGAAACTGAGAGAAGAGGACAGGACCAGAGGGAAGGCTCCAGAGACAGAGGGGATCCCAGGGGCACGGCAAGTGCGGATGCCACCCGTGCGCCCGAATCTACATGGGACGTGGAGGGATTAGGCCGCAGAGGGGACTGGCCCCTAAATTAGTGGAGAACAACCAGGCTCAGCTAGACAACCAGAGGCTACTGTACTTACAAGGTACAGCTGCCAACCACCACAATTACATTGCCGAAAAGGTGGCCGCATAGGGTCCAGGGGACTGCACGTCGCCCAACAAGACCTGAGGCTACTGGCTTGGGACACTGATTGTGAGGCGCAGGGCAGGAGGGGGAGAGCCAGCGCAAGAAGACGACCGAGGAAGGAACATAGAACAGGGTCCCGTTTAAGTACTCCTGAAATACCTGAGAGCTGCTGAACCCCTTTCTTGGTGAACGCAGGACGACATGGGAGGTTACACTGGTGCTGGTAACCTGGAGCAGCGTGACAACTGTGAGTAAACCTTGAAGACTGCACTCCACTGTGTCCTAGAATCATTATCTGCGCCATCACCTGCACTACACTACACAGCAATATCTACCTCATAGCATTATTATATCCTGCCCTGGAGCTAAGCTCTGCCTGTGGAGAGCTGAACCAACTCTGCTGTGTCACCATCAGCTCCAGAGGATCTGCACCGCAGCAGCTGCCCCATATAGCCGCCTACCACAAGTGGCATCACGAACATTATCTCTATAAAAACTTTATTCCCCTTTTACTTTTCCCCTTTTATTGACTGCCCTGGGTCACGGACCGGGTCACTGCCACTGTGACATCCCCCAGCATCGACCGGCCCAGCTACCGAGTACCCCACGGCCCAGGGGGCACGTCACTAATGCTAGTCTGCAGGAGGATGGGAAAAGAAATAAAGTACTGTAGTGCTGTGAAAAAACAGTTGAGAGCTGATCAATATTGGAAATGTTGCCAAATATACTAGTGATACAATTAGCCCTTCAATGAACCTAGTAAAGGCAAATGTTACCAGATCCTGATGTATATATGTGACACCCCAGGGGTCTGGTTGCCACAGTGATAGAGATATTATGTCTGAGAGCAGGTGGGAGGTCCTTTGGTCAGGGATCCTGTGCATGCCACACCTCCTGCCCAGTCTTGGGAGGGGAAGAACTTCCCCTGTATAAACCCGGGGCTGAGGCAGGGTGAGTCAGACAAGGAGAGTGGAGAAGAGAAGCAGCATAGGAAACAGCAGAATTACAAGGAGTCAGGGGCTGGCAGCTACAGAGCTCGCCCTGACTAAGAAGATTCTTTACCGGACCCGGAGTCCGAGGCTGTGGGGACTAACTCCTACCCAGCAGCAGAATCCGTCGGGCAGGGGATTTCAGGTCCTCTGGCCCAGAAGCCCGAAGGCACGGTCACACGCGTGGGACCAGCACCGCCATCGTGGAGCGGAAGCCATTAGAAGGCCCCGAGTCACCGGCCATACGGGTGAGCACCACACGGTACACTCAGGGACGTGGGCTACTTACATCAGCTTCTAGCAAGGTAGCCAGAAGAGTACAGTCAGTTTGGGAGGCCTACAACTACGCCTGGCCAGGGGAGATCCCATCTGCTCAAAGACTGACCAGGCCCCGTTTGCTAGCAAGTACTCCGGGAGGGTCTGTCGTTGTTACCAGTAAAGACCCTGAACTACACCGTACCGTCTCTGAGTGGTTCCTGCTACCCCCATCATCCACGTCGGCTGCCCTGAGGCCATACCCCTCCCGTTGGGGGTTATACTATCACGCTGCACAATCCTACCACCGGCCTCAGCGGTCTGCCCTGCAGCAGCAGCTTCCTGGCTGCACTCAACGGGTGGCGTAGTCATCAACTATTTACTACTAATAGACTGCCGTCTAGTTTGACTCCCTGGGCACGGACCGGGTCACCGCCACGAGATTACAACCCTCCACGGATCCGGCTCCGGGTAAGCTCCCGCGTGCGCACCGCAGCGCGACACAGGCCCAGGGGCGCGTCAACTTTGGCGTAGTCGGCAGGATTTCGTGCCCGCAACCACCGGGTACTGCGTGCCTGAAAAGCAAAGACTGTTCAAACTTACCAGTGGTGAAGGTTTCCCGCCATCCGGCGCCATCTTCTACCTTCTTCCCGCCATCCGCGAAGTTTTCCCGCCATCTTCGACCTTCTTCCCGCCATCCGTGGAGTTTTCCCGCCATTGGACGCCATCTTGAGGACGCCGCGCGGGAAGAAGAGGGGCGTGGACTCCGAAAGCGCGCGAGAACTGAAGCCCCGCCTCACGTCCGGACGTTGCGTAAGGTCCTGGAAGGAGCCCAGCAGACGCCGACGTCACAGGAGCGCGACGGAAGGTCCTCAACCCTGACGATCCACTGCGGAGCCGCGGCCTACGGAAGAGGATCATCGCAAGGTAGGCCACGGTCCACTAGGGGGGAGGAAGATGTCGGATACGGAGGAGAGCTTCACTGCCTCAACCCCCGCCAGCGCTACCGCTGCTGCAGTTATGCCCTTCACCATGCCCTATATCCCGGGAGCAGCTTGGCTACCCCAGTACTCAGGGGAGTCACATACCCTGCATGACTTTAGAGAAAAGCTGGATAGCCTCTTCCAGGTGTACCCCCTCACAGAAGAGCAAAAAGTGAGCATCCTGGTGGCCCAACTAACTGGGGCAGCCAAAAGGGAAGTAAAATCCTGGCCACCTGGGAGGAAGACTGTCGCAGGGATACTAACCCGGCTGAAGGACACCTTTGATACCCGCACCTCAGCCGAGATTAAGCTTAGATTCTACGGGTGCAAGCAGCGAGCGCATGAGAGTATAAGGGACTATGCACTAAACCTACAAGAGGCCCTGAGGGCCATAAAGCAGACCGACCCTGATGGGGTGGGAAACGAGGACAGGCTGTTGACTGAACAATTTATAGAGGGTTTATATTGCAATGCCCACCGAACCCAGTTGCGGGCAATGGCCTTACAGGATCCCCATCTGGACTTTGCACAGTTCAAGGACAGAGCCATCCGGGTGCTCCGAGAACCGGCACCAGGTGGCGTTGTGACCCACAGACGCCCCACTACCACTTACTACCAGGAGGCGGCGCCCTTGTCAGCAGGGCCTGTGGGAGCTGATGCGCAGGCTTTGGACAATGACCCGGCTCCAGACCTACACCATCAGGTCCAAGAGCTAGCTAAGAGCGTTGCTGCGCTAACCCGAACTGTGCAGTCTTTACAGGTTTCCACCCCAGGGAAGATCCAGCTGGCATCCGGACCGGAGGACATCCCGTGGCGTCGACCAAGGAGGACCCCACCGGCCAGAGGAAGACCCAGTGACCGATACAGTGAGGACGGACGACCCATCTGCCGCCGCTGCAATCAACCCGGACATATGGCAAGGTACTGTTCTTTAAACGGGCACAACCTGGGGTAGAGGGCCAACCCCCAGGAAAAAGATCACCAGGCCCATCGAACTGGCGCGACAGATATGTGGGAGGACGTCCAGTCTTGCCTGTGGTACTGGATGGCATTCCCATGAGTGCCCTACTGGACACCGGGTCACAGGTCACCACCATCCCGTACGTGCTCTTCAAGCAGTACTGGAATGACTCGGATATTACCCGCTACCCCGACGACGACTTGAGTATCATCGCCAGCAATGGTCAGCCCGTGCCACAGATCGGATTTAAAGAGGTGACCATCAAAATTGGTAGAGTCGAACTGGCCGCACAGGGACTGATCATTGTAGATATCGATAAACATGAGAGTCACCCAAAAATAACTCTAGGAACTAATGTAATTGAAAATTGTCTTGCAGAGGTGATTTTCCTTTTACAGCAGGTTGCCAAGAATGCCAGCTCCGGCGAGCAGCGGGTGCTCCAGAAAGAGATCCGGGCACTGATGCAACGGCAACAAGTGGAACTCTCCGGCGGTGAGATTGGTAGCGTAAGAATGTGTGACCCTTTTCCTATTGCCATGCCCCCAAAAAGTGAAATGATGATTTGGTGCCGGGCAGCTATTGGTCTGAGAGGTAGAGATTACCAGGCAATGGTAGAACCAGTTTACTCAGACAGTAGGCCCACCATTTTGACAGCACGGGGGGTGGTCAATGTACGCCATGGGAGGGTGCCCATTCGCATAATAAATATCGGGGAGAGGGAAGTGTACCTGCCCCGGTATGCCACGCTAGCCAAATTATATACCACTAATCAAAGTTCTATACAATCTGTGGAACCCTTGCCTCCATCTCACCCGGAGGAAGGTAACGGCTCTAAGAAAGACATGGAGGACTGGTGTCAGCAACTACATTTGGGTACTGACTCCACTCCCTCACATCAGAAACAAGGAGTCTATCGGGTGGTTCAAGAGTATGAGAGAGTGTTTAGTAAACACCCGTTAGACTTCGGGCGAGTCAAGGGGGTAGAACATCGCATCCCCACGGGAGATCATCCTCCCATAAAAGAGAGGTATCGACCCGTACCCCCTGCACATTACCAACACGCCAAGGGGATGCTTAGAGATATGAAGGAGGCTGGGGTAATCCGGGATAGTTGTAGCCCCTGGGCAGCCCCATTAGTTTTAGTGAAAAAGAAAGACAACACCATGAGGATGTGTGTAGATTACCGGAAAATCAACCGTATCACACACAAGGATGCGTACCCCTTACCAAGGATAGAGGAGTCATTGGCTGCTTTAAGATCTGCTAACTTCTTCTCTACCTTGGATCTCACTAGCGGGTACTGGCAGGTTCCTGTAGCAGAGGCGGACCGGGAGAAGACCGCATTCACCACCCCGATGGGACTTAGCGAGTTCACCTGCATGCCGTTCGGACTCTGCAACGCACCAGGAACCTTCCAACGCCTAATGGAGTGTTGTCTGGGCCACAGAAACTTCGAGACGGTCCTGTTGTACCTGGACGATGTCATCGTATATTCCAAGACGTATGAGGACCACCTGAAACACCTGGCGGAAGTGTTCGAGGCTCTGGCGAGTTACGGCCTAAAGGTGAAACCCTCCAAGTGTCACCTCCTGAAACCAAAGGTGCAGTACCTGGGACACGTGGTGAGCGCTGACGGAGTGGCTCCCGACCCCGATAAGATCACCGCAATTAAGGGATGGCCAAGCCCCTCCAGCGTAAAAGAAGTGCGGCAGTTCCTCGGGTTGGTAGGCTACTACCGAAGGTTTATTCCCGGTTTCACCAAAAAGGCAGCACCTATGCAGGACCTCCTGATAGGCCAGTCCCGGAAGGCCAAGAACCAGAAGCCGCCCTTCAAATGGGAAGAGCTGGAAGAAGAGTCCTTCCGCCAGCTGAAGATGGCCCTCACGGGGGACGAAATCCTGGCGTACCCGGATTATAGCCAGCCCTTTATCCTCTACACCGACGCCAGTAACATCGGGCTAGGAGCCGTACTGTCCCAGATCCAGCAGGGGAAGGAACGAGTAATCGCCTACGCCAGCCGAAAACTGCGACCCACCGAAAGGAACCCCGAGAATTACAGCTCATTTAAGTTAGAGTTCCTGGCCGTAGTATGGGCAATCACTGAGCGCTTTAAGCATTACCTCGCTTCTTCCCGGTTCACCGTGTACACGGATAACAACCCGCTGACACACCTGGACACGGCAAGACTCGGTGCCCTGGAGCAGAGGTGGATGGCCCGTCTGTCCAACTACGAGTTCACAATTAAATACCGGGCAGGACGCTCCAATACCAACGCGGACGCCCTGTCCAGGATGCCCAACCTGCCGGACGGAGGAGAAGATCCGGAGGGACTGGAAGAAGTTGAACTCCCTGCGTTCCACCGTCATGGGACTATTCAGTATTCCCACCGGGTAAGGAGTAAGCAGGCTGCTACGTTGAACCCCTTACCCCACTACAACTGGGCAGAAACGCAAGACAGCGACCCTGCCGTCCGACTGGTGAAGGAGATGCTGACTCGGCCGGAGGCTCGCCTTGAACCAGACGCTCCGGAGGAAGCCAAACAACTATGGGCAGAGAAGAGTCGACTGTTCCTTTACAAAGGGAAGTTGTGCCGCAGAATGGTTAACTCCCGGACGCATGAATTACTCTGGCAAGTAGTGGTGCCACGAAGAGACGCAGCCATGGTGATGGAGGCATACCACGACGGAGCTGGACACTTTGGGTGGAAAAAGCTGGAGTTCCTGCTGCGCGAGCGGTTCCACTGGGTAGGCATGAGGGGAACCATCGAGAAGTGGTGCAGAGATTGTGGCCCGTGCAACCTGAGAAGGAAGGACCGAGCCAGCCAGAAGACTCCCCTGCAGTCCATCGTCACCCGGCAACCGTTGGAACTGGTAGCCTTGGATCATGTAAAACTGACCCCAAGCAGAAGTGGCTACGTCTACGCGTTAACCATCGTGGATCATTACTCCCGGTTCTTGGTTGTCGTCCCCGTCAAGGACTTAACGGCTCAAACAGCAGCTAGAGCCTTCCAGCAGCACTTCTGCCGTCCACACGGGTACCTGGACCAAGTGCTGACGGACCAGGGACCTGCCTTTGAAGCGGAGGTCTTTCAGGAATTCTGCAATCTGTATGGCTGCCGGAAGATAAGGACGACACCCTACCATCCGCAGACTAATGGACTTTGTGAAAAAATGAACCAGGTGGTAATGGATCTTCTAAAAACGTTGCCCCTGGAAGAACGCAGTCTGTGGCCTGAAAAGTTGCCCGATCTGGTGGACCTATACAACCATATCCCGGTAGGTTCCACCAACTGTACCCCGGCTTACCTAATGAGGGCAAGACCTGGTAAGTTACCTGTTGACCTGGAAATGGGAGTCCTGACCCCCGAGGACACTTCACCAGAAACAGACTGGGACACAGAGAGGCAGCAGCAGTACCGGAGAGTACAGGAGAGCGTGGAGCGAAGTCTCTGTCAGGCTAGGGAAAGACAAGAGAAAACTTACAACCAGTATGCTCCCGCTGTTCCCCTGGTACCCGGAGAGCAGGTCTTGAAGAGGAAGAGACGGCTCCACAAGTTGGACGACCAGTGGGAGAAGGACCCGTACACCGTACTGCCCTCAAGCCACGAGAACCCGAAGGTCTGTACCATCAGTAAAGACGGAGGGGAAACCACAGCCATTGTATCCCGGGACCACCTGAAGAAGTGTCCCGAACAACTGAGGAACCCTGAAGAGGAACAAGAAGACCATCGACCCGTGGAAGAAAGGGAAGATATGGTTAGTACCGTGCTCGGGGACTTTCCTCAGTCTTGGACTCAAGTCAATGGTGCAGTTGTGGTACCCGTACTCACCTTCCTCCAACCATCATCCCAAGAACCTACGGAGCAACGGGTAGAGCTGGAAGAACAGCCGGTCCAGGAGGCAGAAGACTCCACACAAGCAGAACAGGAGAATCAACCCTCTGCTTATAGTGAGCCTGCCGTACCCCTAGTGAGACAAAGAGCCGGTAGACAGCTGCCCAGTTTACCCTTGACAGCTCCTACACCCTGTAGTTCAGGGCCAGACAGTCAGCTCCGTAGGTCCACTCGGGCCACTAGAGGCCAGTTACCCGCACGCTGGAGAATTTAAAGTGTATAAATTGTTTTATCTATGTTTTTCTGTGTCTTGTTGCTTGTGTATAATTTTGTGTTTCTAGTTATTTTTAGGAAAACCTTGGTGGATTTACCGGGAATCCTTGTATATAGTTGGAGCGTAACCCAGGATGGACTAGAGACTGTTAAGGACTCGGGGTAGAACAGACCCCTACCTGGTTACGTCTCCCTGTGTTGGTGAAATGGACACCTTTGCTTTTCTTCAAAGACTGCATCCGGTTGCGGACACGCCGTAACCATCTTATGTGTTTTTCTTATAGTATTGTTATTGTTATACTTTGTTATGTTTTTCTAAATGTGTTTAGTCCCGGAGTACTAAATTTCACTAGGGGGGAATGTGACACCCCAGGGGTCTGGTTGCCACAGTGATAGAGATATTATGTCTGAGAGCAGGTGGGAGGTCCTTTGGTCAGGGATCCTGTGCATGCCACACCTCCTGCCCAGTCTTGGGAGGGGAAGAACTTCCCCTGTATAAACCCGGGGCTGAGGCAGGGTGAGTCAGACAAGGAGAGTGGAGAAGAGAAGCAGCATAGGAAACAGCAGAATTACAAGGAGTCAGGGGCTGGCAGCTACAGAGCTCGCCCTGACTAAGAAGATTCTTTACCGGACCCGGAGTCCGAGGCTGTGGGGACTAACTCCTACCCAGCAGCAGAATCCGTCGGGCAGGGGATTTCAGGTCCTCTGGCCCAGAAGCCCGAAGGCACGGTCACACGCGTGGGACCAGCACCGCCATCGTGGAGCGGAAGCCATTAGAAGGCCCCGAGTCACCGGCCATACGGGTGAGCACCACACGGTACACTCAGGGACGTGGGCTACTTACATCAGCTTCTAGCAAGGTAGCCAGAAGAGTACAGTCAGTTTGGGAGGCCTACAACTACGCCTGGCCAGGGGAGATCCCATCTGCTCAAAGACTGACCAGGCCCCGTTTGCTAGCAAGTACTCCGGGAGGGTCTGTCGTTGTTACCAGTAAAGACCCTGAACTACACCGTACCGTCTCTGAGTGGTTCCTGCTACCCCCATCATCCACGTCGGCTGCCCTGAGGCCATACCCCTCCCGTTGGGGGTTATACTATCACGCTGCACAATCCTACCACCGGCCTCAGCGGTCTGCCCTGCAGCAGCAGCTTCCTGGCTGCACTCAACGGGTGGCGTAGTCATCAACTATTTACTACTAATAGACTGCCGTCTAGTTTGACTCCCTGGGCACGGACCGGGTCACCGCCACGAGATTACAACCCTCCACGGATCCGGCTCCGGGTAAGCTCCCGCGTGCGCACCGCAGCGCGACACAGGCCCAGGGGCGCGTCATATACAGCTTCAGTATTTCCATATAAAGATGCCTCACACTTACATTCAAATATTCCAGTCAGAAGCCATAGTAATGAGGATACCAAATAAATATACTAGCCACATTGACATAATATAGCATACATAATAAAAGCTGATTATAGCCTATATTAAAGGGCTTAGTGCTTCTCAAATCTAAACTGCCTTATGCTAGAATGGAGGCAATAATGGTTGAGATACGTTACCCACCAATACAATGTTTTATCCAGCACCCCTTGACGCGTGTTTGGCATCAAGCTTCATCAGAAGGGGTTAGTTAAAGCTGACTCAAGGTACACTGCGTTTATGTTGTTTGTGTGGTTCTTTCAGAATATATTTGGGTCTTTAATTGGTAGGTTTGGGCCAAGTGTACACCATTTACATCTTATAGTCCTACAAATCCCGCATGAATTTGGATTGTTTGACCTGTGTAATGGATGCTTCCATCTTGGTTAAATCATTCCGCATTTTGGCATCTAAATTCTTCAAAACAGTGCAGCTCTCCGATGCCAACATGGAGGTTTGAATGTCTTTGATTTTAGATTGCAATTCCACCAGTTTAAGCTCCTCATGTGTGATGCTTAACTCAAAAAGCTTGAGTGAGCAATCTGATAGATTTTTCTCCCATTTTTGTTTCAATCCGTCAGAATATATAATAGAGTGAAATTTACGAATTCTCAAACCCCTAGGGATCATATCAGACTGCTTATATATAATTTGTATTGTTAAGTCCCACAAAGTTCTGAGTTCTTGTACACTCAGTTTCTCTAATTCAGTCATAGTCATTTTGACTAGAGATGGGCGAACTCGAACAGTAAAGTTTGGGGACCGTACCGAAAACCTAGTGTTCGGGCGCAGACCCTGGACACGGACTTCCATTGGGACTTCCATCTGGTGTTTCCCGTGCTGTCACACAGATGACAGTGTGGGAAACAGGGTCTTTGATCAGCAGTAAGATTGTTACCACCGGTCAGAGAGCTGCGGGATCACACTGTCAGATATCAGCGTGATCTTGCAGCTGTGACTGTGACCAGCGGTAAAAAGCTCACCGCGGGTCACAGGCATTAGCTGATGAGAGTACTACTACTCTCATCAGCCCGCGCCTGCTGTCACTGATTACAGTGAGAGCAGACGCCGCTGATGGGAGTAGTCATATGCCGGCATCTGTGCTCAAAGAAAAAAAAAAAGTTAAAATAAATAAATATTGAAATGAAAACAAAAAACACAGTTATACTCACCTAACACCTAATCCCTGAAGCACTTGTCCCGTGTAAAAATTCAAAAATAAAAAAGCACCATAATACCTTAATGCCTAATCCCCGAAGCCTGTAAAAGAGAAAAAATAATAAACGACCATAATACTCACCTATCTGCCGTAATCCACATAATCCATACTGTCCTTCGACGATGGGACCGTTTATAAACTAGTCACATCATCAGATGTGACTGCACTAGCCGAGTACACACCGTCACTAGCGCAATCGCTCCCACAGTGTATATCACTGAGCTGCCATGAGAGAGTTCACACGAGTTCATCAGCTTAGGAGCTCCGGTGATCTCACTTACGGCACCGCCGCTGCATGATAAAGTTTGCACGCAGCAGGAGTGCCGTAAGTGAGGTCACCGGTCATGAGAACTCCATGAGAACTCCTGTGAACTCTCTTACGGCAGCTCAGCGCTACACACTGCCTATGTCAGTGTGTAGCCTGCTGTCATGTAGAGCAGTCACATCAGTGACTGCTGATGTGACTACAACTGATCCAGATCATCGTGGGTCACTATAGATTAATTCATATTGTTGGACAGGTGAGGGATATCGTTTTTTCTTTTTGTTTTTTTTACAGGTGACAATGGCTTCTGGGATTAGGCGTTAGGTGAGTATAACTTTGCTTATTTATTTTCCATTTTTTTACAGGGGATAATGGCTTCAGGGATTAGGTGTTAGGTGAGTATAACTGTGTTTTTTATTATTAAATAAATGAGTAAAACCGTGTGGACTTTTATTTCAAAGAAAGGAGTTTTTTACATGCTATGTCCTTATTTACAAATATTTACTATGGGGTTACTAATGGTGGTTTCTTGTAGATGCCTCTCCATTACTAACCCCTGGGATTCATGTCAGCTGTCAATTCAAGGCTGACTTGAACACCAACCCTATTACCCCACTTGCCACCACACCAGGGCAAGTGGGAAGAGCAGAGGGTAAACACCAGATTTGGCGTATCTTTTTGATGTGCCATTTCTGGGGCGACTGAGGGCTGATGTTATTAGCCTCGGTGGGGGCTAGTATCCATGGCCCCTTCCCTTGCTATTAACCTCTTCCTGATGCGAAACATATTCATATGTCCCTGCGGCCTGGGCCTTAATGACCAGGTACGTATAGATACATCTCGGCGATCATGCCGGCACAGAGGCTGTGTGTGCACGATCGCCTCCGGATGTCAGCTGATTCTGACAGCTGACACCTCGCACTCAGGGCCAGGAGCAGTGCCCGCACCGCTCCCGGCACTTTAACCCCTTAAATGCTGCAATTGCTGGGATCGCAGCATTTAGCAAGCAGAGGGACAAAAGCCCCTCTGCTCTTGGATCGGAGACCCCAAGACGTCATTGCAGGGTCCCGATCATTGCCATGGTGACCCAATGTCGTCATGACTACATCTGGGTCACCAGGCACTAGCAAGGTAGCTAGATAATGTGCAGTGCATGATCTAACTATCTTGTGTCTGCAGGGCTGACAGCTAAAAGGCATAGCAGTGATCCTGCGCTGCTAAGCCTTATAGCGGCGATCAGACTGCAGAAAGTGAAAGTCCCATAGTGGGACTAAGTAAAAAAGTGAAAAAAAAGGAAAAAAAGTTGTACAAATATTTTTTACAATATATATATATATATATATATATATATATATATATATATATACAGTATATATATATATATTTTTTTTATTTTAGCTAAAGGGGTTAACTAGTTGGACATTTTTTTATGTCAGGTCGTTCTGGACGTGGTAATGCCAAATATGTTTACTTTAATTTATTTTTTTTCATAATAATATTTATTTATGATACAATATACATACAATATACAATACAATACATATATATATAGTTAACCCCTTTAGTGAACGCGGTAAAATAAATAAATAAAAAGCTAAGTAAAAAACGGTGCTTTATCATCATACTGCCGAACAAAAAGTGGAGTAAAATGCGATCAAAAAGACGAATGTAAATAAAAAAGAGACCGCAGAAAACATCATCTTGTCCCGCAAAAAAATAAGCCACCATACAGCTCCATCAGCTGAAAAGTAAAAAAGTTATAGCTCTCAGAATAAAGTGATGCAAAAAAATTATTTTTTCTATAAAATAATTTTTATTGTGTAAAATCGTCAAAACTTAAATTTAGATATTAATGTAGCATCGCTGAAAACATACTGACCCGAAGAATAAAGCTGTCTTATCAATTTTACCACGTGCGGAACGGCATGAAAAAAAAACCCAAAAACAATTCCTGAATTGTTGGTTTTTGTTTATTCTGCCTCTCAAAAATCGGAATAAAAAGCGATCAAAAAAATGTCACGTGCCCAAAAATGGTACCAATAAAAACGTCAACTTGTCCCGCAAAAAAGCCCTTACATGATGTCAGCCGAAATATCAAAAAATTATAGCTCTCAAAATATGGCGATGCAAAAAAAAGTCTTTCCCCAAAAAAAGCGTTTTTTAGTGTGTGACCGCAGCCAAACATAAAAACCCGATATAAATCTGGTATCGCTGTAATCGCACCAACCCGAAGAATAATGTCGTCTAATCAATTATACCACACGAGGAACGGCGTAAAAAATAAATAAAACCAATTCTTCACCTGCTGCTGATTTGTTCATTGTGCCTCCCAAAGATTGCAGTATGGCTGAGCTCACATTTATCCTGTGCTCTGTGCTGAGCACTTACACCAGGGTTTCGATGTAAATCTCTGAAATATGTGATTCAGACAGAACCCCCGGCGGATGATTCCCTATAATGAGGCAGATGGAGGCACCGTGGACGCGGTCTGGCCTGTGAACCAACAGTGTCCGTCTCTTTAATAGGCGTGCATAAAAGTGCCATCAGCCACAGTTTTGTGAACCTCTGAAAAAAAGGACACCGCTAAACAGAGGCCAGACAGAGTCCAGAGTAACTCTGCTGCCTCATTATAGTGAATGGATCCCTTGGGGGTTTCATTTGAAACGTCACTTCGATATTTAAATGGAAACCCCGATATCAGTGCTCAGCGTAGAGCACAGGATAAATGGGAACATTTTACATAACATTTTGGATCACAATAAAAGCTTCAACTCAGTGCACAAAAAAAGCAAGTCCCCACTCAGGTCCGTCATCTGTTAACTGAAATATAGGAGGCTTCCACGTTACTGGTTGCACAAAGGCTGTGGAAAAGCGAAATGTCGGTTGCCCCCCAAAAGAAATTCAGCAAATTCTGTGCTCCCAACTACAAATGCCCACCTCCCTTTTGAGCCCCACAGTGTGCCTAAACCACAGTTAGCGTCCGCATGTTTGGCATTTCTGTAGCGATGAGAGCCCACCTAATTTATGGGTGCGTGTCTCCAGATGCACAAGCTGGGCATAACATACTAGTCACTACAAGAGCAGTTTGTAATTTTTACTCAGAAACATCCACTGCTGCTTGTTTTTGGAAAACACCCATGTAGATAAATTCCCAAAGGAGTATAATTTCCAAAATGGGGTCACTTGAGGGGGGATTCTGATCTTCTAGCACTTAGGCTCTATGTATACCGAGTCTGCTTACTATCCTAGGAAAATCTGTGCTCCAGGATGCAAATAGCGCTGCGTCCCTCCCGAGTCTTGACCGTATGGCTAAGCAGAACTGTACAGCCAGTTATTTCTATATTCAGCAAAAATTGTATAACAAATTTTGGTGCCATTTTTACCCATTTCCCAGTGTGAAAATATAAAATCTGGGGCTAAAACAAAACTTTGGTGATAAAAATGTAATTATTCTTTCTTCATGCCCCAATGGTGTAAAATTCTGTGATGCACACGTGGTGTCAAAATGCTCACTGCAACTCTAGATGAATTCATTGAGAGGTGTAGTTTGTAAAATGGGGTCTCTTATGGGGGTTCTGCTGTTCTGGTACCTTAGGGGCTCTGCCAATGTGACATGGCACCATCAAGCCAGCCCAGCAAAATACGAACTCCAATATGGCGCTTCTTCCCTTCTGAGCTTTGCACTGTGCTTCAAAAGTAGTTTTCGACCACATATGGGGTATCAGCGTACTCAGGAGAAATTGCAGAACAAATTTTGGGGTCCATTTTCTCCTAAAAAAAAATGAAAATATTGGGGGCTAAAAAAACATTTTTGTGGGAAAAATATATATTTTTCAGTTTTACAGATCCATGTTGTAAAATTCTGTGAATCACCTGTGGGTTCAAGGTGCTCACCACACATCTAAATAAATTCCTTGAGGGGTCTACTTTCCAAAATGTAGGGGGTTTCCATTGTTTAGGCACATCAGAGGCTCTCCAAACGCAATATGACACCCGCAGACCATTCCATAAAAGTCTGCGTTCCAAAATGTCACTCCTTCCTTTCTGAGTCCTGCTGTGCGCCCAAACAATAGGTTTCCCCTACATATTGGTTATCTGCGTGCTCAGGAGAAATTGCAAAACACATTTTGGGGTCCATTTTCTCCTGAAAATAAAAAATTGGGGCCGAAAAACAATTTTTTAGAATGGTGTCACTTTTGGGTATTTTATGTCATAAAGGCCCCTCAAAGTGACTTCAAATGTGATGTGGTCCCTAAAAAATGGTTTTGTAAATTTTGTTGGAAAAATTAGAAATCAACTTTTAACCCTTATAACTTCCTAACAAAAAAAAAATTGTTTCCAAAATTGTGCTGATGTAAAGTAGACATGTGGGAAATGTTATTTATTAACTATTTTGTGTGACATATCTCTCTGATTTAAGGGCATGAAATTTTAAAGTTTGAAAATTGCGAAATAAACGCCAGCCATATCAAATAAATTTTACCACTATCATGAAGTACAATAGCGTTCCAGAGTTATTACCTCATAAAGTGAAACTGGTCAGAATTGTAAAACTTAGCCTGGTCATTAACGTGCAAACAGCCTTTGAGGGTAAAGGGGTTAATATCAGCCCACAGCTGTCTGGTTAGCCTTTGCTGATTAGATTTTATAGGGGGACCCTACATCAATTTTTTTCTGGGGTCCCCCTGTAAACTAGCCAGTAAACGCTAATCAAACAGCTGCAAGCTGTTATTAATAGCCAGGGAACATTTGGGCCTAATTACCCCTTCCTAGGCTATTAATATCGGCCCACAGCTGTCTGTTTGGCCTTTGCTGGTTAATAAATATAAGGGGGCCTCACATCAATATTTTGGGGGGTCTCCCCTATAATAACCAGTAAAAGCTAAGGAAACAGCTGTTAGCTGATATTAATAGCATGGGAACTATTGGTCCGTTCCCAGAATATTAACATCAGACCCCAGACGTCGGCTTTACCTCTGCTGATTATGAAAATTACTGGGGAACCCACGCCTCTTTTTTCCTGTTTCTTTTTTATTAACGAGTACAGTAAAATACACATCCAAGGTAACCTTAGTTCATAGCCTCTAGGTGTTCCAGCAGCTGGAAACGGCAGTAACCTTAAAGGGGTTGGCCGGTCAAAACCGATAATTCTGTAGTCACTCTGTGTGACTGCAGTCTTATGAATCCCCCCCAGAGCACGATCCCCAGGTTGCGCCCTCTGCCCAGGGGAATGCATAACTCATACATACCCTCCAGTCCCAGGTCAGAAGTGCGTGCGTCATAAGACTGCAGTCACACAGAATGACTGCAAACTTTTCAATTTGGACTGGACAACCCCTTTAAGATTGATATGCACCCATCAGGATTGTCGATGCATGTTGCAACTGAAAATACCATAAGATATGAAATGTATCAAAGCTTATTAGAAAATTACATGACAGAAAAACTAAATGGTGTAAGGCATAGCACAATGCAACCCCACAAAATCATACATATCAAGATAACAAGGTACAATGCAGATAGGAAAATTCCACCAATACAAGCAGGTGGACCATTGCCTCTGTTCAGGGTAATGTGACAAAGTATATATAGCCCTAGTTGACCCAAACACAAGGCAAGAAAGGAGGATTTTTTCCTTTTTCAATCAAGGGTGGTGGATGCCACATATCTAGATAGCAAAGTGCAAGGCAGGTAAGTTAAATCCCACCAATTCAAACAGGTAAACCACTGCCTCTGTTAAGGGTAATATTAAAACATGTATAGCCCTAATGGATCCAAACAGGAGGCAAAAAAGGAGGATTTTTTCCCTTACCAATCAAGGGTGGCGGATGCCAGCTGACAGGTGGATTACAAGGACCCCAACGCGCATTTCGCGTATCAAGTTACCGCTTTCTCAAGGGGTGATAGTGATGTGGCACTGGAAGGACCTTTAAATATACAAGGAAACCGGTCACATGTGCCGTCACATGACCGCAATTGTCCCCGCCCAGCGGGGTACTTGACTTCCGGGAGCGCTCAATGGCGCATGCGCAGCATGGACACCTTGACGATACGTCAGCGAGCGGGCCCAAGCCACACTCCCAGAGTGGTGGGACAAGATTCCTTAAAACTGGGTAACAGACCGCATCACTTCACAGCAAGAAATCATAAACAATAAGTACATTGGTGGCATGTTAAGAGTATGCAGCATCAAGCAGGTACTCCATCGTGGTCTATTTCTCCATTTTTTGTTTGGGTCAGATGGAAAGCGAGTATAGGAATAGTACCCAAAGGTCATCCAGACTACCAAAGATCTATGTGGTGACAAATGTAAAACATAAAAACAATTAATAAAACCATCAACAATACAAAAAAACAAAAAAAACACCACAACGGTAGGGGAGATGATATACCATAAGTATAAGCTCAAATGGATTCATAGAAAAGAGGAAAAACTTAAGGCCTTGTTGAGATCATTAGGGGTAATAGTGTTTAATGTCACTATTCATTTTATTTCAATTTGAGCCAAAAGTTTCCTAACATTACCCCCCTGAGCTCCCATATGAACAACATCGATACCACAAACCATGAAGGATCTGGGGTCGCAGTTATGAACGGCCCGAAAATGTCGTGAGATGGTCTTAAGTTCCACAGGGTCGGCCACTGTATTGGCAGCACCAATGTCTCGCACATGTTTGTGTACACGTACTCTAAGTTCCCTAGAGGTTAAACCAATGTATACTAAAGAACAGCCACACGTGACTTAGTATATTACATTGGTGGTACTCATAGGCGGATTATAATGAGGGCAATCTGGGCTACCACCCGGGGCTCCAGGGAACCCGGGGCTCTGGGGGGTCCATGGCCAGATTGCCCTCATTATATTATGGGCGGCGCCGCGGCACATACCGGCAGACAGTGGCAGTGGGGCCCCCCCGACCGCTCCCCCGGCAGCGGCGCATAGCCGCTGCTTCTTCTTCGGCCGGGCCAGCACTGCACCTGTTAACTTCCCTGTGTGCTGGCCCGGCCACGTCACAGCTAGGAAACACGGCCCTGTGCACGAATGTGTGTGTGTGAGTGAGAGTGTGTGTGAGAGTGATTGAGTGAGTGAGTGTGTGTGAGTGATTGAGTGAGTCAGTGTGTGTATGTGCAGATATCATTGTGTGATGTCTGTTTATATGTATTTTTGTGTTTAAAATGTGTTTATGCCTGTATGTATATGTCTGCATATGTTTGTGTGTGTGTGCGTGACTGCGTGCGGCTTCCCGTTGTATATAGATGACGCCGTGTGGCCTCCTGCTGTGTACAGATGGTGCCGTGCGGCCTCCTGCTGTGTATAGATGGCTACGTGCGACCTCCTGCTGTGTATAGATGGCTATGTGCGGCCTCCTGCTGTGTATAGATGGCTACGTGCAGCCTCCCGCTGTGTATAGATGGCACCGTGCGGCCCCCTGCTGTGTATAGATGGCGCCGTGCGGCCTCCTGCTGTGTATAGATGGCTACGTGCGGCCTCCTACTGTATATAGATGGCTACGTGCGGCCTCCTGCTGTGTATAGATGGCTACGTGCGGCCTTCTGCTGTGTATAGATGGCTACGTGCGGCCTCCTGCTGTGTATAGATGGCACCGTGTGGCCTCCTGCTGTGTATAGATGGCTATGTGCGGCCTCCTGCTGTGTATAGATGGCTACGTGCGGCCTCCTGCTGTGTATAGATGGCACCGTGCGGCCCCCTGCTGTGTATAGAAGACTACGTGTGGCCTCCTGCTGTGTATAGATGGCTACGTGCGGCCTCCTGCTGTGTATAGAAGACTACATGTGTCCTCCTGCTGTGTATAGATGGCTACGTGTGGCCTCCTGCTATGTATAGATGGCTACGTGCGGCCTCCTGCTGTGTATAGAAGACTACATGTGTCCTCCTGCTGTGTATAGATGGCTACGTGTGGCCTCCTGCTGTGTATAGAAGACTACGTGTGGCCTCCTGCTGTGTATAGATGGCTACGTGTGGCCTCCTGCTGTGTATAGATAGCTACGTGCAGCCCCCTGCTGTGTATAGAAGACTACGTGTGGCCTCCTGCTGTGTATAGGTGGCTACGTGCGGCCTCCCGCTGTATATAGATGGCTACGTGCGGCCTCCTGCTGTGTATAGATGGCTATGTGTGGCCTCCTGCTGTGTATAGATGGCTATGTGCGGCCTCCTGCTGTGTATAGATGGCTACGTGCGGCCTGCTGTGTATAGATGGCACCGTGTGGCCTCCTGCTGTGTACAGATGGCTACGTGTGGCCTCCCGCTGTGTATAGATGGCACCGTGCGCCCCCCTGCTGTGTATATATGGCACCGTGCGGCCCCCTGCTGTGCATAGATGGCACCGTGCGGCCTCCTGCTGCGTATAGATGGCTACGTGCGGCCTCCTGCTGTGTATAGATGGCTGCGTGCGGCCTCCTACTGTGTATAGATGGCTATGTGCGGCCTCCTGCTGTGTATAGATGGCGCTGTGCGGCCTCCCGCTGTGTATAGATGGCTACGTGCAGCCACCTGCTGTGTATAGATGGCTACGTTCGGCCTCCTGCTGTGTATAGATGGCTACGTGTGCTCAATATTAAGCCATACAATTAATGTAAGGCTATGTGCCCACGATGCAGAAATGCTCCGGATTTTTTTTGATCGTTTCTGCATCTCCCTGCAGAAAAAACGCATGCGGATTGTACATGCGTTTTTCCTGCCAGGGACATGCGGATGTGAAGCGTTCTTCACATGCATTTCCGCATGCAGGTTGTCAAGCACTTTCCAAGCGATTTCAGCATCACTTGGAAAAGTACTTGACAACTTGGTCACACTAAATAAATCCATGCAACCGGCATGGATTTATATAGTGTGACCGTAAAAGAATGGTAAAAATTAAAAAATAAATATATTCTTACCTTCTGATGACCTGCCGACATCAGCGGTCGCGTGACCCGTCACATGACTAAATGACGTCACCACAGGTCCTTTAGTCTACCACGAGCTGCCGGCAAGCCAGGACGCATCGGATAAGGACACCGGGGGCCATCAGAAGGTAAGTATAATATTTATTTTTTATTTTATTCTTTTTTTACAGGTACTATGGTACCCGGGTCCGGAGGAGAGTCCTCTTCTCCAGACCCGAGTACCATCTGCACATTGAAACACATGGAATCCACATGTACAGATGCAGTGATGCGGATTACATGCGTTTAAATGCAAGTCAATGGCGGCGAAAACGCCGCGCTTCTGCAAAATAATTGGTTGTGCTGTGGATTTTTCCTCAATGATAATCCACAGCGGAAATTTCCTCAGCATGTTCACAGCACATGCGGATTATCATTGGGGAACATGGCAGACCTTCTACCAAGCATTTTTTAAGCGTTTCTGCAGCAGAATTGCCACTGCGGAAACGCTTAAAAAACGCATAGTGGGCACACAGCCTAAAAAAATTATTATAATTAATATATTAATATTGTGGCAAATTAATTTCACGTGAACTATCACATGATCTATCACAGGGGATCATCTGACATGTGATACATCAGGTGTGTGTGTGTGTGTGGGGGGGGGGGGGGGGGGGGCAGCGCCTTCTAAACTGCCCGGGTCCCTTGCTACTCTTAATCCACCCCTGGTGGTACTGCATGAAATGTGATGTCTAATTTGAAATTATTTTAGACCATTGGTAGATTCGAACATCGTACAGCGAAGGACATTGGCGCAGGCAAGACAGTGGCTGCATGTAAAGGATCCCAGAGTTCGTCCACGAGAGCCGAAGGGATTCGGCCTCATGGGGACATAATGGCTCCTCATCAAAAGATCATTCCGATTTTTTGACCTCCTAGAAGTCATTAAGGGGTAATCCCCAAGGAATGGTCCCAGAGGGAGCTCGGTTTTAAGGATGTCTCAGTGTTTCATCATAATGTTTTTCATATTCCTCCACTCATGATTGAAAGTGGAGATGTATCTAATTTTCTCCCTCTCACCCAAGTCTTTCTTTTTTTGCTGATATAGCAAACTGTTGTGAGGGGTGCGCCTGGACCTGTCATAGTTACGCCTCACGCATCTCTGGCTGTATCCTCTCTGATGACACCTGTTTTTCAGATCTGTAGCCTGTCTTTCAAATTTGTCATTAGAGAAGCATATCCGCCTCATTCTTAGGAACTGTCCAAGCGGGACGGCTCTAATGGTTGCTGGGTTATCGGCAGAATCCGCATGAATCCCCCCACAGCACGCTCCCCAGGCTGCGCCCACTGGCTGGGGGTATGTATAATCCATATGACTCACCCCCTGGGCCGTGGGGCACTCGGATCCGGGCAATTAGGGAAACGATGGGAGTAGTAGTGGCAACCCGGTTCCGTGGCTCAGGGTGGTCAGGCCAGTGGTAGTCCGTTATGTGTTAATGATTATGTCCGACTACGCCACCCGTGGATTTGCGGTCATTAGGAACCGCCGCTGCATGCAGACCGCTGGGGCTGATGAGGTGTGCAGCTATGGTAGTGTGACTCCCCACGGGAAGAGTGCGGCCCCAGGGCAGTATAGTGGATGGTGGGAGTGATGGTAGTGAGAGTCCCAGTGCTGATAGTGCTGGAGGAGCAAGGAGCACACAGACAACAGGTTGCAGTCCAGGGGTCTTTACTAAAATAGGTAAATTGACCCACAAACAGTCCCAGCTAGGAGGGGACCTGGACGTCTGAGAGCAACGGGGAAATTGGCCCTGGTCAGGGTGAGGGTGTAGGCCTACCGTGCTTTCTGCGCTCCTTCTGACTATCTCCTCCTGATAGGATAACAGCCCACGTTTCTGAGCTTTCCGTGCTTTCTCGCCTGTATGGCCTGCGACGTGGGTTCCTTTCTGCTCCCAGCCTTGTACGGCTTCACTGGTCCCTTCGGTTGTGGCAGGGCCTCCAGGCTTCTTAGGCCAAGGAATGTACAGTCCCTTGCGGGCTGGTTCTCTGCTGGGGGATGTGGAATCCTTCCAGCCTCAGACACCAAAGTCTGGTTAAGTAAGTCTTTTCTCTGCCAAGACAGGCTCACTGCGCCTCTTGTCTCTGGCTTGTGGCTCTTCTCCTGCCACACTTCCTCTTAGGTTACAATGCAACTGTCCCTCTCTGCTCTGGGACCTGAATCCTCATATAGGTCGCCCAGTTCTCTCTAACCCTGCCCCCAGTACCAGCTTTTATAGGGGCAGCCTGCTCCCCCTACTGGCCTGAGACAGGAGGCATTGCATGCTAATGTTCCCCTAACCAGAGAACCTCCCCCTTGCTCTCAGATACAGCTTTATTACACTTGTGGCATCCAGGTAGGGTGACACATTCCCCCCTAGTGAAATTTAGTACTCCGGGACTAAACAATAAACAAAGACAATATGCATAATCAATAAAACATTAATAGACAGATCACGCACAAATTGAGTTCTTTAGGTCACAGTGTGGCCTGTGACCGGGTGTCCATATCACCAAAACAACGGGGAGCCTTAACCAGGTGGGGGTCTGTCCTACCCCAAGTCCTTTACAGTCTTAGTTCATTCCTGGGTTAGGCTCCGAACGCAGTCCATACAAGGTCCCGGTTATAAAAGTCCATAACCTGTGAATCCTTACGGTAACTGCAAGAAACTGAAACACACTATCAATAAACATGCAGGTAACTTTGGCAAACATTTCAACATTTGGCAACAAGGTTATTTACAATTTAGTACACTCTATATTCTCCAGCGAGCGGGTATCTGTCCCTTTGTGCTCCTGCTTGACCTTCGTAGCCCAATGTCTGGTGGTGGACCAACCTGGCTTTCCCCACTAGCGTTAGGGGTACAGCTACCAGCTGTGTGGACAGGTAGGGCAGGCAGCTGTCTGCGGGTTCTTTGGCTTACCGCAGGCATGGCAGGCTCACTGTCAGCAGAGGGTTGACTCTCCTGGGCTGCTGGAACAGGCTCTTCTGCCTCTGGAACCGCTTGCTCCTCTTCACCTTCCGGCTCTGGTGTTGGCTGTTGCTGGGCCGGTTGCAGGAAATGCAGGACGGGTACCACTATAGCATCATTTATGCGAGTCCATGACTGAGGGAACTCTCCGAGAACGGTGCTGATCATTTCTTCCTTGTCCTCTGCGGGTTCAAGGTCACTCTGATCCTCTTCTGCACTGCGGAGTTGCTCGGGGCACCTTTTGAGGTGGTCTCTGGAGACGACACTAGTGGTTTCTCCTCCGTCCTTGGTGATCACGCACACCTTTGGGTTGTCGTGGTCAGACTGCAGTACGGTGTAGGGTTCCCTTTCCCACTGGTCGTCCAACTTATGTAGCCTTCTTTTTCGCTTTAGGACTTGCTCACCAGGTTCTAGGGGACCAGCAGGGGCGTGTTGATTGAAGAGTTTTTCTTGCTTCTCTCTCACCTGGGCCAGGCTCTTCTCCACACTCTCCTGTACCTTCTTGTACTGCAGTTGCCTTTCCGTATCCCAGTCCGCATCCGGGGAGGTGTCCTCAGGTATTAGGACTCCCATCTCCAGGTCTACGGGCAGCTTACCCGGTCTGGCTCGCATCAGGTAAGCCGGGGTGCAGTTTGTAGCGTTCACCGGGATATTGTTGTACATGTCTACCAGGTCCGGCAGTTTTTCTGGCCACAGGCTGCGTTCTTCCAGGGGCAACGTCTTCAGGAGATCAATGACTATATTGTTCATCTTCTCACACATCCCGTTGGTTTGGGGGTGGTAAGGCATTGTCCGAATCTTCTTACAGCCATAGAGGTTGCAGAACTCCTGGAAGATTTCAGCTTCGAACGCTGGACCCTGGTCTGTCAGGACCTGTTCCGGATACCCGTGTGGACGGCAGAAGTATTGCTGGAAGGCTCTGGCCGCTGTTTGGGCTGTCAAGTCCTTTACCGGGACCACCACTAGAAAACGGGAATAGTGGTCCACGATTGTCAGGGCATAGATGTATCCTGACCGGCTGGGAGCCAATTTGACATGGTCCAGACCTACCAGCTCAAGAGGCTGCGTGGTGACGATGGGCCTCAAGGGTGTCTTCTGGCTGGCGCGGTCCTTCCTCCTCAGGTGACAAGGGCCACAGTCTCTGCACCACTTTTCTACTGCTCCTCTCATGCCGACCCAAAAGAATCTTCCTCTTAGCAGGAACTCCAGTTTCTTCCAACCAAAGTGTCCCGCTCTGTCATGGTAAGCTCCCAGGACCATAGCTGCATCTCGCCTTGGGACCACGACTTGCCAGGTCAGCTCGTGCGTCCGGTGGTTGACAATCCTTCTGCACAACTTGCCTTCGTAGAGGAACAGCTTGCTCTTCTCCTTCCATAGCTGCTTGGCTTCCTCTGGGGCATCTGGATCTAGGCGGGCGTCTTCCTGGGTCAGCAGATCTTTCACCAGGCGGACTGCAGGGTCACTATCTTGGGTTTCGGCCCAGCTGTGGTGAGGTAGGGGATTCATCATCACAGTTGTTAGATCCTCCTCCTTCACGCGGTGAGAGTGTTGAGCGGCTCCATACCGGTGAAACGCGGGGAGTTCTACCTCCTCCAGCTCTTCTGGGTCTTCGTCACCTTCAGGTAAGTGAGGCATCCTCGATAGGGCGTCCGCGTTGGCATTGGTTTTGCCTGCCCGGTACTTGATCACGAAGTCATAGTTGGAGAGACGGGCCATCCACCGCTGTTCTAGGGCACCCAGTCTTACATTGTCCAGGTGTGTCAATGGGTTGTTGTCCGTGTACACTGTGAACTTTGCGGAGGCCAGGTAATGCTTGAAGCGTTCCGTCACGGCCCACACCACCGCCAAGAATTCGAGCTTGAAGGAGCTGTAATTCTCCGGGTTCCTCTCGGTGGGCCTCAGCTTCCGGCTGGCGTATGCGATCACCCGTTCTCTGCCCTGTTGGTTTTGGGACAGTACGGCTCCCAGTCCCACATTACTGGCATCTGTGTGGAGAATAAAAGGCTGGCCGTAATCAGGGTAGGCCAGAATCTCATCCCCTGTGAGGGCCAACTTTAGCTGGCGGAAGGACTCCTCTTCCGGTTTATCCCACTTGAAGGGTGGCTTTTGACTTCTGGACTTAGACTGTCCGATCAGAAGGTCCTGCATGGGAGCTGCCATCTTAGTGAACCCGGGGATGAACCTTCGGTAGTAGCCTACCAACCCGAGAAACTGTCTCACCTCTTTGATGTTCGAGGGGCTTGGCCAGCTCTTGATTGCCGTGACCTTGTCAGGGTCGGGGGCCACTCCTTCCGCGCTTACCACGTGCCCTAGGTACTGGACATTTGGTTTCAGCAGGTGACACTTCGATGGTTTCACCTTCAGGCCATAGCCTGCCAGGGCTTCGAACACCTCGGCCAGGTGCTTTAGGTGGTCCTCGTAGGTCTTCGAATAGACGATCACGTCGTCCAGGTAGAGGAGGACCGTCTCGAAGTTTCGGTGCCCTAGACAGCATTCCATCAGCCGCTGGAAGGTCCCTGGTGTGTTGCAGAGCCCGAAAGGCATACAGTTGAATTCGCTCAGTCCCATCGGGGTGGTGAAGGCGGTCTTCTCCTTGTCAGCCTCTGCCACAGGAACCTGCCAGTACCCGCTAGTAAGGTCCAAAGTAGAAAAGAAGTTAGCAGATTTTAGTGCGGCTAAAGACTCCTCTATTCTAGGCAGCAGATATGCGTCTTTGTGGGTGATAGGGTTGATTTGTCTATAGTCCACGCACATTCTCATGGTGCCGTCTTTCTTTTTTACCAGAACCAAAGGGGCTGCCCAGGGGCTACAGCTGTCTCTAATGACCCCAGCTTCTTTCATCTCCCTTAGCATACCCTTGGCGTTCTGATAATGTGCAGGGGGTACAGGTCTGTGCCTCTCTTTTATTGGTGGGTGGCTCCCGGTGGGGATGTGGTGTTCTATCCCCTTTACTCTGCCGAAGTCTAGCGGGTGCTTACTAAAGACTCTCTCGTACTCCTGTACCACCCGGTAGACTCCTTGTTTTTGGTGCAGGGGAGTGGAGTCAGCACCCACGTGGAGTTTCTGGCACCAGTCCTCCTTTTGTTTCTGGGAGCCATTACCCTCCGCCTGAGGAGATGGAGGCAAGGGTTCCACGGCCCTGATAGCTTGGTGTTCGACAACAAACAGTTTGGCGAGTGTAGCGTACCTGGGTAAGTGTACCTCCCTCTCCCCAATGTTGAGGATGCGGACGGGCACCCTCCCATGACGGACATCAACCACCCCCCGGGCTGTCAAAATGGTGGGCCTGCTGTCTGAGTACACGGGTTCTACCATGGCTTGGTAGTCTCTACCTCTCAACCCGATTGCAGTCCGACACCAGATCATCATTTCACTTTTGGGAGGCATGGAAATGGGGAATGGATCACTGAGTCTTACGCTACCGATCTCACCACCAGACAGTTCTACCTGCTGCCGTCTCATCAGGGCTTTTATCTCCTTGTTGAGGACTCTCTTTTGGCTGGAACTAGCATTCACCGCCACCTGTTGTAGAATTACAATTACTTCTGAAAGACAATTTTCAATTATGTTAGTACCCACAGTTATTTTAGGGTGACTTTCATGACGGTCAATGTCCACAATAATCACTCCCTGTGCCGGCAGTTCAACTTTACCAATTTTAATGGTCATCTCCTTGAACCCCATCTGCGGCACGGGTAAGCCATTACTGGCGATGATGCTCAAGTTACTGTCTGGATACCGTGTGATATCAGCATCAGTCCAATACTGCTTAAAAAGTACATAAGGGATTGTGGTTACTTGCGACCCAGTATCCAGCAAGGCGCTCATGGGGATACCGTCCAGCACCACGGGTAAAACCGGGCGCCCCCCAACGTACTTATCACGCCAATTATAAGGGCCTGGTGATCTTATGCCTGGGGGTCGGCCCTCTGCCCCAGGTTGGACCCGTTTAAATTACAGTACCTGGAAATGTGTCCGGGCTGGTTGCATCGACGGCAAATGGGCTGTCCATCCTCTGCGTAGCGGTCTGTGGGCCTCCCTCGGAACGACGGGATCCTCCTCTGTCGACGCCATGGGACATCCTCCGGACTTGAAGCCAGCTCGATGGGTCTTGACGGGTCCACTTGCAACGCCTGGACGGTCCTGGCCAACGCCGCGACGCTCCTGGTCAGCTCCTGGACTTGGTGGTGCAGGCCTTTCGACGGGGCTTGGTTCAGGGCCTGTGTATCAGCCTCCACGGAGTCCATAGAGGAGGGCGCCGCCTCCTGGTGGTAGGTGATAGCAGGGCGCCGGGGGTTTATAGCGCCACTGGTTGCAGATTCACGGAGCACCCTTATGGCCCTGTCCTTAAATTGGGCAAAGGTCAGGTCGGGGTTCTGGAAGAACATGAGGCGCAGCTGGGCCCTGTGGGCGCTGGACAGCAGACCCTCTATGAATTGTTCTGTTAGCAGCTTATCGGTTTCCTGCATACTGCCAGGGTCAGTTTGTTGAATAGCCCTCAAGGCTTCCTGCAGATTTAGGGCATAGTCTCTGATGCTGTCCTGTGCCCGCTGCTTACATCCATAGAACCTCATTTTAATTTCAGCGGAGGTACGTGTATCAAAGGTACCCCGCAGCCGGGCCAGAATACCCTTCACAGTCCCTTTCTCCTCAATGGGCCATGATTTTACCTCCCTTTGGGCTGCGCCAGTTAACTGCCCTGTCAATATGCTGACCTTCTGTTCCTCTGTCAGGGGGTAAACTTGGAACAAACTATACAGTCTTTCCTTGAAGTCAGTTAGGGCATGGGGCTCCCCTGAGTATTTGGGCAGCCAGGCCGCTCCAGGGATGTAGGGCAAGGAAAAGGGCATCACCGCTGCTGCAGCTGCGTTGGTGGTAGTGGGCGCCTCTGTGTCCGACATCTTCCTCCCCCCCTAGTGAAGCGTGGCCTACCTTCCGACGATCCTCTTCTGTAGGCCGCGGCTCCGCTGCTGCTGCTATGGACGAGGACCTGGCGTCGCGTCCTGATGACGTCAGCGTCGCTGTCTCTCCCTTCCAGGACCTTGCGCAGCGTCGGTGCGTAGGGCGGAGCTTCGGATCTCGCGCGGTTTTGACGTCCACGCCCCTCTTCTTCCACGCGTCTTCCTGAAGATGGCGTCCGATGGCGGGAAGACGGCAGAAGACGGCGGGAAACGGTCCAAGATGGCGTCTAATGGCGGGAATCGGCTCCGGATGGCGGGAAACGACTCCACAGGTAAGTTTACAACAGTCTTTTTCAGGCACGCAGTACCCGGTGGTTGCGGGCACGAAATCCTGCCGACTACGCCAAAGCTGACTCACCCCCTGGGCCGTGGGGCACTCGGATCCGGGCAATTAGGGAAGCGATGGGAGTAGTAGTGGCAACCCGGTTCCGTGGCTCAGGGTGGTCAGGCCAGTGGTAGTCCGTTATGTGTTAATGATTATGTCCGACTACGCCACCCGTGGATTTGCGGTCATTAGGAACCGCCGCTGCATGCAGACCGCTGGGGCTGATGAGGTGTGCAGCTATGGTAGTGTGACTCCCCACGGGAAGAGTGCGGCCCCAGGGCAGTATAGTGGTTGGTGGGAGTGATGGTAGTGAGAGTCCCAGTGCTGATAGTGCTGGAGGAGCAAGGAGCACACAGACAACAGGTTGCAGTCCAGGGGTCTTTACTAAAACAGGTAAATTGACCCACAAACAGTCCCAGCTAGGAGGGGACCTGGACGTCTGAGAGCAACGGGGAAATTGGCCCTGGTCAGGGTGAGGGTGTAGGCCTACCGTGCTTTCTGCGCTCCTTCTGACTATCTCCTCCTGATAGGATAACAGCCCACGTTTCCGAGCTTTCCGTGCTTTCTCGCCTGTATGGCCTGCGACGTGGGTTCCTTTCTGCTCCCAGCCTTGTACGGCTTCACTGGTCCCTTCGGTTGTGGCAGGGCCTCCAGGCTTCTTAGGCCAAGGAATGTACAGTCCCTTGCGGGCTGGTTCTCTGCTGGGGGATGTGGAATCCTTCCAGCCTCAGACACCAAAGTCTGGTTAAGTAAGTCTTTTCTCTGCCAAGACAGGCTCACTGCGCCTCTTGTCTCTGGCTTGTGGCTCTTCTCCTGCCACACTTCCTCTTAGGTTACAATGCAACTGTCCCTCTCTGCTCTGGGACCTGAATCCTCATATAGGTCGCCCAGTTCTCTCTAACCCTGCCCCCAGTACCAGCTTTTATAGGGGCAGCCTGCTCCCCCTACTGGCCTGAGACAGGAGGCATTGCATGCTAATGTTCCCCTAACCAGAGAACCTCCCCCTTGCTCTCAGACACAGCTTTATTACACTTGTGGCATCCAGGTAGGGTGACACACATACATACCCTCATATCCCGGGTCAGAAACCGGTGAATCCCTGCAGCGCTCAGTGCATGCGCTTGGGGATTTATAAGACTGCAGTCACACAGAGTGACTGCAGACTTATCGGTTTTCACCGAACAACCGCATTAAAATGACCCTCAAAGTTTCCCATGAGGTTTCTTGGCCTCGCTGCTGCCGGGAGACCCATTGTCTTTGAACTCAGGTTAAAGGTTACCTGAGTTCAAACCATCAGGTCTCACAGTAGCTCTAGTGCCAGACTGTTGAGTGCAGCTCATGTTATTGATGCCTGTTCTCCCTGAGATCAGCGCAACCAGAAGACTGTGATGGAAGTTGTAGTCCCCACCCGCAGTGTACATTATGTGTAAAATAAAGAATTAAATTAAAAAAACGGTGTGGGCTCCCACTGATTGTTCATAACCAACAGAGGGAAAGCCGCCCGCTGAGGGTTGATATTACTAGCCAGAGAAAAGGTCCATTAGCCCAAAATGTTCCCCGGCTATTAATAACAGCTCACATCTGTTTGATTAGCATTTACTGGCTAGTTTACAGGGAGACCCCCCCAAAAAAATTGACGTATGTACCCCCTATCAATTCTAACCAGCAAAGACTAAACACACAGTTTCGGGCTGATATTAATAGCCTAGGAAGGGGACATTAGGCCCAAATGTTCCCTGACTATTAATAACAGCTCACAGCTGTTTGATTAACGTTTACATTGCTAGTTTACATGGAGTATGGAGCGAGGTGACATCTACTGGCCGGGGGTATGTATAACGCATATCCGGTCCCAGGTCAGAAACCGGCGAATCTCTGCACTGCAAAGTCCGTTCCCCTGGGGGATTCATAAGTCTGCAGTCGCACAGAGTGACTGGAGACTTATCAATTTGGATTGGACAACCCCTTTAAGATTGATATGCACCCATGAGGATTGTCAATGACCTGCATGTTGCAACTGAAAATACTGTAAGATAAGTTTTAAAACCTTTGCTTCACTGGTGGAAGTAAAGTAAAGTGGAAGTAAAAGCTAAAAAGATATGTTTAAAACTGCATTTAACTATATTTTAAGAAACATTGTCAAACACAATTGAAAGGTTTCCTTCCCTCTTCTGAAAAAATATCTCAGCTTTGAAGAAAATCATATGTTGTCCTAATTCCAGTAAACTGAGCAAACACTATAATAATGCAGATTGATCTAGAGGAAATTCTTCAAAGATAAAAAAATCTTACACAAGACTTAAACGTAATCCATATATTAAAGAGGTTCTTCTTCTAATCCTCAACATTGTAATAGCCTTTGATCAGCTAGATAGGGTATTACATAGTACAAGCACTATGAATGTAATCTCCGAAGGCTTCTATTGAGTGTACTGTTTCTCTGTATTCTACAAGAGCCTGCTTAGGCAGCACAGATATTTTCCTGGGAAAATATTTGTTATTTAAAGGGAACCTGTGACATCCAGAAATGTTACTTACCTGAGGGTATAAGAGTAATCTGCATTTAAATAGTGTTTAAATCCTTTTATGGATGGCTTACTGGAGCAATAGCTACAGAGAGAAAATTAAGTTTTATTGTTGCTCAAGGTACCTGGTAGTAGGGAAATATACATTTATCTTTCCATTTCATCCATATCTTCTGTGAAGATCTGAAGTTGTGGGTTGCAATAATCACCTAGGCAGGTTAATGATGCAATTAGTTTAATTTCTTCTGTCCACGGTCTTACAGCAACTCCAGGTAGATGGCCACAATGAGATGACCCCAGTCCACAAGATCCCAACTGGGGACCGGTTGTTCCCCAGCCCCCGTACCAGGCGATACTCACTGTCTCCCAACTTTTGGTTGGCTCACAGCTTTTGTGTCTCCTACCAGTATAGTTTGCAATCAAAGCCTATGCTCCTCCAGATGATGAATACCTACCACGACTGTAGCACATGTATCCAGCTCCAGCCAGCAACAACCCCCCCATTACCTCGTCAGTGTCCTAAATACCTCAATTCGCCCCCTTGGAAATTAGCCTGGCCCTCAGGAAACAACCCCCCCCCAAAGCTAACTGTGCATTGGTGGAGGTATTTTCTTGAGGCTGGTCCCATCACCTGGGACTGCATGTGAGACCCCTTGTGGTGATGGCTCCATTGGGTCTACTATCCCCATCCACATAATAGAACTAGTAGTGGGGAGAAAAATGGCTTGAGGCCCCTGAGACACTAACAAGAGTAATGAAATGATTGCTTTACCTGATTACCAATCTTGTGTTTGGTCTTATATATACATAAGATCCAGTCTGCACGTCATCCTCTGCTTACTGTCACTAAAAGGAAACATTGATTCCTGAGGTTGAATACTTTCCAGGAGAGATTTGTGCACCTTAAACTAACGAGCAAGCAAATCTGGAATAAAACACAACAATAAGGTTGACATAACCAGTGCTGGAAAAAGTCTGCATTCTTTAGAGCTGTGGACATCCATTGGTCCAATAGTCTTTAGTCCAAGGCCAGCTCCTCACATCTTTTATATCTCATTCTTCTACCCTTTTCTTTATACAGGTGCGTCTCACAAAAATAGAATATCTTCAAAAATTTAATTTATTTCAGTTCTTCAACACAAAAAGTGAAACTCATATATAGAGTCATTACAAACAGAGTGATCTATTTCAAGTGTTTATTTCTGTTAATGTTGATGATTATGGATTACAGCCAATGAAAACACAAAAGTCATTATCTCAGTAAATTAGAATAATTAGCAAAAAACACCCACCTGCAAAGGCTTCCTAAGCATTTAAAAAGGTCCCTTAGTCTGTTTCAGTAGGCTTCACAATCATGGAGAAGACTGCTGACTTGACAGATGTCCAGAAGGCAGTCATTGACTCACTCCACAAGGAGGGTAAGCCACAAAAGGTCATTGCTAAAGAAGCTGGCTGTGCTGTTCACAGAGTGTTGTATCCAAGCATATTAGTGGAAAGTTTAGTGGAAGGAAAAATTGTGGTAAAAAAAGGTGCACAAGCAATCGGGATAACCGCAGCCTTGAAAGGATTGTTAAGAAAAGGCCTTAAGAAAAGGCCATTCAAAAATTTGGGGGTGATACACAAGGAGGCGACTGTTGCTGGAGTCATTGCTTCAAGACCCACCACACACAGACGTATCCAGGACATGGGCTACAAGTGTCGCATTCCTTGTGTAAAGCCACTCATGACCAATAGACAACGCCAGAAGCATTTTACCTGTGCCAAGGAGAAAAAGACCTGGATTGTTGCTTAGTGGTCCAAGGTGTTGTTTTCAGATGAAAGTAAATTTTGCATTTCTTTTGAAAATCAAGGTCCCAGAGTCTAGAGGAAGAGTGGAGAGGCACACAATCCAAGCTGCTTGAGGTCTAGTGTGAAGTTTCCACAATCAGTGATGGTTTGGGGAGCCATGTCATCTGCTGGTGTATGTCCACTGTATTTTATCAAGACCAAAGTCAGCGCAGCAGTCTACCAGGAAATTTTAGAGCACTTCATGCTTCCCTCTGCCGACAAGCTTTTTGGAGGTGGAAATTTCATTCTTCAGCAGGACTTGGCACCTATTCGCACTGCCAAAAGTACCAATACCTAGTTTAAAAACAATAGTATCACTGTGCTTGATTGGCCAGCAAACTCGCCTGACCTTAACCCCATAGGGGTTACCAATACATAGATTGGTATTGTCAAGAGGAAGATGAGAGACACCAGACCCAACAATGCAGATGAGCTGAAGGCTGCTATCAAAGCAACCTGGGCTTCCATAACACCTCAGCAGTGCCATAGGCTGATCGCCTCCATGTCACGGCGCATTGATGCAGTAATTGATGCAAAAGGAGCCCCAATCAAGTATTGAGTGCATTTACTGAACATACATTTCAGTAGGCTAACATTTTGGATTTTAAAAACATTTTTCAAGCTGGTGTTATAAAGAACTGCTATGGGCACCAAAATGGCACCCCAGTATGCCAACCTTTTCATGGCGAAACTGGAAAATTACTTTCTAGCATCATGCTCCATCAAACCCCTGGCCTATTTTCGTTACATTAATGACATCTTAACAATCTGGACTGAGTCTGAACAAGAACTTCTAAAATTCCATGACAAATTCAATAGATTTCATCCCACCATAAACTTAACATTGGAGCACTCAAAAACAGAAATCAACTTTCAGGATACCACCATAAATATTCAAAATGGTTCAATCCAGACATCAGTGTATCGGAACCCAATTGACCGTACCACATACCTCAGATGGGACAGCTTCCACCCGAAACACATTAAAAAGTCCATCGCTTACAGCCAGGCCCTTAGATATAATCGTATCTGTTCCAGTCCAACGGACAGGGATGAAAACCTAACCCATCTTAAAAAGACATTTTTAAACCAAGGCTACCATCCCACCTCGATTGATGACCAGATCATTAGAGCCACAAGCATCCATAGAAGTCCATTACTTCAGTACGGAGAAAAAGAGGAAAATAATCGTGTACCTCTGGTGGTGACCTAAAATCCACAGATTGAAGTACTGAGAAAAACTGCTAAAAAACTTCACCACATCCTACACCAAGATGACAGGCTAAAAACAATATTCAAAGACCCTCTCTTGCTGTGCTACAGGCAACCTCCAAATTTAAGAACCATCATGATCCGAAGTTCAAAGCCCTCAGATACACCAGGAAGAATGCAACGTTTTGGATGCAGCAAAAAATATGTGTCCAAAGCGCTGCTATGTCCAGATCGTGGGCACAGAACCTAAAATTAAAAAAAAAATAGTGTGGGCCTCTGCGTCATTTTTATAACCAGCAGAAGAAAGCCGACCGCTGGGTGCTGATATTAGTAGCCAGGGAAGGGGCCATTAGCCAACAATGTTCCCTGGCTATTAATATCAGCCCACAGCTGTTTGGTTAGCCTTTACTGGCTAGATTACAGGGGGACCCCAGGAAAAAATTGATGTGGGGTCCCCCTATAAAATCTAACCAGAAGAGGCTAAACAGACAGCTGCGGGCTGATAATAATAGCCAGGGAAGGGGCCCTGGATTCTAGCCCCCTCCGTGGCTACTAATATCACCCCTCAGCAGTCCCAGAAATGGAGCATCCATAAGATGCGCCAAATCTGGCACTTAGCCTCCGCTCTTCCCACTGCCCTGTAGCGGTGGCAAGCTGGGTAATGAGGTTGGGGTTCACGTCAGCCTTGTATTGGCAGCTGACGTGAATCCCAGGTTAGTAATGGAGTAGTAAACTGCGTAGCAAAATGGTCGCCGCTTTTTCAATAAAAACACGGCCAGAATAAAGTATTTTAATGAAAGAAAAAACACACGGTTCTACTATTTTTTTTATTACACTCTGTCCGCGAAGCCCTAGATTTCCTGAAAAAAAAGTAAAAAAACAAGCAACCATATCCCTCACCTGTCTGCCGTCAATGACGCAGTCCACATACCGCCAACGATTGTCCCACGACAATCCGTGTCACTTCTACAGCTGTGACATCAGCAAATCACTGATGTCACTGCTGTAGAAGACAGCAGTGTATAATGACAGGGGTGTAAGATCACCCCTGTCAGTATACATGCTGCTGCAGGAGGTCACTGGGGTTCATCAGCTGAAGATCAGCTGATCAGCCCCAGTGAGCTGCTCTCATTGCCATCACCGTTGGAACTTTCTTCTGAATGTTCCCTTGGTGGGGTCATGTGAGCGATCAGCTGATCGCCCACGTCATGGCAGGTCCTGGCAGCTCAGTACACTGTTGGGAGCTCCCTCGCTCCCGCAGTGTGCCGCCAGCCGCCGGGAGCAGTGCATCGCCGCCGGGCACCAGGAGGACGGGGGGCGCCGGACAGGTTAGTATAGAGTTTTTTTTTATTATTTTTACTTTTTATTTTCTTTTTTTCACAGCGGGCACGCGGGCTGGGCAGAGCAGACTATTGCTCATCTCAGCCACGCTGCTTTTGCTGTTATTAGCGGGAGCGGCAGTCGGATGAGAGGAGTACTAGTCCTCCTCCCCTGACCTAAGTACCACCCGTACCGCGTTTACGCCGTGAATTCTCGCCCATGGCTTTAATTGAAACCCAGCAAATCTGCAAGTATAATAGATATTATACCTGTGGGTGTGCTGCGGTTGAATGCAAGTCAATGGACGCAAATTTGTGGTGGAAACGCCTGAACAATGGTCATGCTGTGTTTTTTTCCGCAATGGTAATCCGGAACGGAAATTTCCGCCTTATGTGCACAGCACATCCGGATTACCATTATTATACCTGCCAGACCTATTAACAAGTGTTTTTGCAGCATTTCTGCGGTGGTTTTCCCGCATCAAATGCATCAAAAATGCTTTGTGTCACATAGCCTAATACGGTATATACAAGTACATAATATAAAAAAAAAATAACGAAAGAAAATTACTAAACCTGATGTCACAGAAATGGATCAGAGATTAGTGGAGGGAGATACTCCTCAGGAAAACGGACAGAACCCACAGCAAGCTGTACCTTCCAGGACTGACTAATGACCCAAACCCAAGTACTGCTTTTTATTAAATCAAGGTTATGCCCTCATATCTTCCCTTGATGAGCTCATGTGGGGGCTGATTGTGGGATGTGCTAAGTCTTTCAAAATTTTATGAGATTCCCAACTTATAAGAAATCTTCGCAACTGGAGGTCCCAGGTGGTAGATATTGTTGTCATGTTTGTTATCGTGATTTTATCTTTTTAGACTTTTTATACTTTTTTAGATGAAACATGACCTAGATAGCACCATCTATTGGGCCAATATTAAGTTGGAAGGGTTCTGCCAGCCTTACGGTGATGTGACTGAATGCGTTCTGTTCGTCCCTTCTACGACACCGAAAATACATCTCCCACAAATATAGGATCGATGCAAACCCCAATATTCATATCTGGACACTGGATACAAGAGTGTCTACCTGCAACTGTCCAGTTTTTTTTTTTGAAGAGAACAAGAGTTACCTCTGAAGGTGTTAGGTTTTCCACTTCTCTGCCTCTTGAATATATGGATCTCAGACTATGTGTCTTTTTCCCAGCAAACCTCCCTGCTATAATTACCTGGTGACTGCAGGGAGATCCTACTTCAATGGAGATGAAAGTGTCAGCTCTCTTCTCTGTTATAATTTGTTTCTCCCTTCCCCATATGTTCAATGTGAGGGGACATGTCCCCTCCCTGGAGATGTCTGAAGCACTGCTGTGTATAGCACAAGCAATAAGACTATCGCAGATTCAAGTCTCCTAAGGAGACTATTACATTCAGTAAAAAGTGGAAAAAAAGTTTTTAAGAACAGCAAAAATTTTAAAAAACATTCAAATCACCTCCCTTTTGACCCATTAAAAACAAAACAATAAAAAAATTACATATTTGGTATCACTGCATTCAGGAATGTCCAATCTATCAAAATATAAAATAAATTAATTTGATCGGTAAACAACGTAACGAGAAAAAAATTGAAACGCCAGAATTATGTATTTTTGGCCACCGCAACACTGCAATAAAATGCAATAAAAAGCAATCAAAACATCATATCTACCTCAAAATGTTATTAATAAAAACTTCAGCTCGGGGTGCAAAAAGTAAGCCCTCACCCTGCCCCAGATCCCGAAAAATGGAAATGCCACGGGTCTCGGAAAATAATGACAAATTTTGGAATTTTTTTTCATCACTTAACCCCTTTACAGCCTGTGCCGTATTAGTACAACCAGGCTGTAATCCCCCGGTTCAGTGAGGGCTCCGGCTCTGAGCAAGCACTGAACCGAGCACGTCAGCTGATTATTACAGCTGACATGTGCCCGCAACAGCCGCGGGTGGAATCGCGATCCACCCGCGGCTGTTAACATGTTAAATGCCGCTGTCAATCTCTGACAGCGGCATTTAGCAGCGCCGCGCCGGAAGCGCGTCACTTACCCCACCCATCGGTGACTCCGTCACGTGATCGCGGGTCACCGATGGGTGGGCATGACAACCCAGGGTCTGCAGCAGACGCCTGTGGTTGTCATGAGCTGGTGGCTATGATCGCCACCTAGTGGTCGGCGCTCATAGCGCAGGACCATTTCTGCTACATACAGATGATCTGCTGATCATCTGTATGTAGCAGAGGCGATCGGACAGTTGCTGCTTCTAGTCTCCTATGGAGACTATAGAAGTAAGCAAAAAGTGAAAAAAAAAAGTTTGTAAAAATATAAAAAAATAAAAAAAATATAAAAGTTTAAATCACCCCCCTTTCGCCCCATTCAAAATAAAATAATTAAAAAAAAAACCTACACACACATATTTGGTATTGCCGCGTTCAGAATCGCCCGATATATCAATATAAGAAAAAGAATTAATCCGATCGGTAAACTGCGTAACGAGAAAAAAATTCTAAACGCCAGAATTACGTTTTTTGGTAGCTGCAACTTTGCAATAAAATGCAATAACGGGCGATCAAAACATCGGATCTACCCCAAAATGTTATCAATAAAAACTTCAGCTCGGTGCGCAAAAAATAACCCTCACCCGGCCCAGTTCCCGAAAAATGGAGACGCTACAGGTCTTAGAAAATAGCGCTATTTTTTTTTTTTTTTTACCAAACTTTGGAATTTTTTTTCACCACTTAAATAAAAAGAACCTATACATGTTTGGTGTCTACGAACTCGTAATGATCTGGAGAATAATAATGGCAGGTCAGTTTTAGCATTCAGTGAATGTGGTAAAAAAAATATAAAAAAAACATCTGTGGTATTGCACTTTTTTTCAAATTTCACCACACTTGGAATTTTTTTCCCGTTTTCCCGTACACTATATGGTAAAACTAGTAATGGGGTTGAAAAGTACAACTCATCCTGTAAAAAATAAGCCCTCACATGGCCATATTGACCAAAAAATAAAAATGCTTTGGCTCTGGGAACAAGGGGAGCAAAAAACGAAAATGCAAAGACGGAAAATCCCAGGGTTGCGAAGGGGTTTCTTAAATAAAAAATTAACCATACATGTTTGGTATCTGCATACTTATAGTGACCTGGAGAATCCTACTGCCAGGTAAGTTTTACCATATAGTGAACATGGTACATAAAAAAAATGAAAAAACAATTGTGGAATTGCACTTTTTTTGCAATTTCAACGCACTTGGATTTTATTTCCCATTTTCTAGTAAACTATATGGTAAAATCAATGGTGTCATTCAAAAGTACAACTTGTCCCACAAAAAACAAGCCCTCGTATGGCTATATTGACGGAAGTATAAAAAAGTTATGGCTCTTGGAAAAGGGGAAGTAAAAATGAAAAAATGGAAAATGTATAAAAAATAAAAAATGTAATAAATGTATAAAAATATGGGAAGTGTTCATATAAAATATTAAGTATTGTTAATATATATTTTTTTACCCCAATAGATTTAATAGGTATGAAAGAAAGATCTATTTTGCACAAATCATGGATGATGTTTTATATGAATGCAATCCTTCAAAGACTAATTTGTTTGCGTGCTACAGCCTATCATTTAACCTCCAGAAAGATCACTACTGACATCTAGTGCTAGAAAAGCAATAAGGGAAATTGTGTTAGATTATTATAATCACATGGAGTTTTCTGGCTGAAAAATCCATGTAAAAAATGTTTAAATGCTATTTTGATGTGTTTTTTTCTGTTTCTGTAGATTCAGTGGTGCAATTTGGAGCTTATTTCTAAAACAGAGAATCCTCAAGAATTGATATGTTGCTTTTTTTCCATGCTGAAAAGAACAAATGAGAAAAAACAGCACCATGTGCACTGCAGACTTTTTTCCCCATTGAAATCAATAAGAAGCTTATTAAGGGCTGTGTTCCTATTATGGCTTTTCTGCATATTTTTGCTGAGTCAAAAAAACAATGTCTTATATTTCCATCAAATGTCAGCTTCTCTTGCGAGTACATTGAGTTTTGTGTGTGGATTTTTACCATAGGCTTGCATTAGATGCATAAAATCCGCAGGTCAAAAACGCGTGTAAGGCTACTTTCACACGATGAGCTTTGGATGTTGCAGATTTTCTGTACCATTGCTGCACCTAATAATTAAATTAGGTAATTTACATTTTTTCATTGTGTTTTTGAGTGCGTTTTTATCACATTTTTGAAGCTACACTTTTTGTCTCTTTTTGGTGTGTCATGTTTTAACTCCTTCATCGCCGGGCCATTTTGCGCTTTGGTTTTTTGCTCCCCTTCTTCCCAGAGCCGCAACTTTTTTATTTTTCCATCAATATGGCCGGTTGAGGGCTTATTTTTTGCAGGACAAGTTGTACTTTTGAACGACACCATTGGTTTTACCATATCGTGTACTGTACTGGAAAACAGGAAAAAAATTCCAAGTGTAGTGAAATTGCAAAAAAAGTGCAATTCCACAGTTGTTTTTGGGGTTGTTTTTTTACCATGTTCACTAAATGCTAAAATTGACCTGCCATTATAATTCTCTAGGTCATTACGAGTTCATAGATACCAAATATATATAGGTTCTTTTTTATTTAAGTGGTGAAAAAAAAATCCAAAGTTTGTTAATAAAAAAAGTGACCATTTTCCAAGACCAGTAAAGTCTCCATTTTTCAGGATCTGGGGCCGGGTAGGACTTATTTTTTGCGTGTCGAGCTGATGTTCTTATTGATACCATTTTGGGGTAGATACCATATTTTGATCTCCCGTTATTGAATTTTATTGCAACGTTGCGGCGACCAAAAAAACTTAATTCTGGCGTTTTGATTTTTTTCTCGCTACGCCGTTTATCGATCGGATTCATTCTTTTATATATTGACAGATCGGGCAATTCTGAATGCGGCAATACCAAATATGTGTATATTTGATTTTTTTATTGTTTTATTTTGAATGGGGCGAAAGGGGGGTGAATTAAATTTAGATTTTTTTAATTTGTTAAATATTTTTAGAAATAACAGTTCTAGGAGGGATTCTACAGTACATACCAAAAGGGGAGAACCCCCACTAAATATCCCTCTCTTTTATTTTAATGAGCGTGGAAATAAACCAATTAAAAGTTGCTTTGCCCCCAGTTTGCTAATTAGACTCTTTATATTGAGGAATTATTGATAAAATTCTTGAATAAACAGCATCCCGGGTGCCATAGTTTATATGCAAAACAGGGCAAACTATTAAATTATAGTCCCTTCTACAGGTTTCACCGTTTACACGGCTTCATCAGGGGACACAGACACTAATGGCGGCCGGCCAGAAAAACGCCTGCTATACATAGCCTATGTACATGAGAGGACCAATTACTGGTTCAAACCTCCGTTTGGTAAAATCACCAATACAAACACTGATACTTAGCGCCAATCACATAGTCCAAACAAACCGCTATCCATGTGACCACCCGCATCATCCAGACTCATCTGCGTTACGTTAAGATGCCTGATGACGAATACATCTAACATTGGCTGATGCACTATTGGAAGACAAGCTGATTGGTAAGGAGTTTCCTTTATTACCTTAGAAGGTGGCGCTTATAGTTTATTGGATGACAGCGGTTTGTTTGAACTATGTGATGGCACTTGCAACCTGAGCTTTGCTGTGCCTGTTAGGCCTGCTTCACACCTCCATGATTCAAGTATGTGAGGTATCCATTTTTTTTTACGGATAGCACACATACCCATTATAACCTATGGTGCTGTTCACATGTCCGCATTTTACACATTTTTTCCGGTAGATCAATACAAGTCTATGGGTCTGTGAAAAACACATACAGCACACGATGGCATCTGTGTAATTTAATTCTTCCTTTAACCATCCTGGAAAAACTCTGATGACATTGGTGGTAAACACGGACACACTGACAGAAAACACTGATGGCACCAGTATCGGTTTTTCATGTACATGTTTAAACACAGAGGTGTAAAGGAGGCCAAAGGGAATGACATTAGGGTCCTAGGAGGCAGCGACTATGCAGTCTGCACAGCATATCACAGCCCTGGGACTGTGTCTCTGGCTAAATGTCCACCTTGTGAGCTGGCTGCTTCTTAGTTTAGTGCAGCAGCTCCATACAAATCATGCCGCTCTCCTCGGGCAGGCTCCTGCTGAAATCTGAGCTCCTCTGCCCAATCAAGGAACCTAAAAGCCCTGATCACACTAATGGTAACACAGTGCTCTGTTGTGGGGGCAGAGCTAAATCCGATTTTGCAAATGGCAAATAATCAGACCTACGTATTTCTAGTAGCTGTAGAGCAGGCAAAATAACTCTGACTGGTGTCCCGATGGACGCTTCCTCAGCCAGGTTCTTCAACCCCTGGCAAAAATTATGGAATCACCGGGCTCGGAAGATGTTCATTCAGTTGTTTAATATGGTTGAAAAAAAGCAGATCACAGACAAAACTAAAGTAATTTCAAATGGCAACTTTAGGGCTTTAAGGAACACTAAAAGAAATCAAGATTAAAAATGTGGTACTCAGTAAGGGTAATTTTTTTCAGACCAAGCAGAGGGAAACAATTATGGAATCACTCAAGTCTGAGGAACAAATTATGGAATCATGAAAAACAAACACACAAAAGAACACTCCAATCCATCAGTAGTATTTTGTTGCACCACCTCAGGCTTTAATTACAGCTTGCAGTCTCTGAGGCATGGACTTAATAAGTGACAAACAGTACTCTTCATCAATCTGGCTCCAACTTTCTCTGATTGCTGTTGCCAGATCAGTTTTGCAGGTTGGAGCCTTGTCATGGACCATTTTCTTCAACTTCCACCAAAGATTTTCAATTGGATTGAGATCCGGACTATTTGCAGGCCATGACATTGACCTTATGTGTCTTCTTTCAAGGAATGTTTTCACAGTTTTTGCTCTATGGCAGGATGCATTATCGTCTTGAAAAATGATGTCATCATCCCCAAACAGCCTTTCAATTGATGGGATAGAAAACTGTCCAAAATATCAATGTAAACTTGGGCATTTATTGAAGATGTAATGGCAGCCATCTCCCCAGTGCCTTTACCTGACATGCAGCCCCATATCATCAATGACTGTGGAAATTTGCCTGTTCTCTTCATGCAGTCATCTTTATAAATCTCATTGAAACGGCACCAAAGAAAAGTTCCAGCATCATCACCTTGCCCAATGCAGATTCGTGATTCATCACTGAATATGACTTTCATCCAGTCATCCACAGTCCACGATTGCTTTTCCTTAGCCCATTGTAACCTTGTTTTTTTCTGTTTAGGTGTTAATGATGGCTTATGTTTAGCTTTTTTGTATGTAAATCCCATTTCCTTTAGGCGGTTTCTTACAGTTCGGTCACAGACATTGACTCCAGTTTCCTCCCATTCGTTCCTCATTTGTTTTGATTTGTATTTCCTGCTTTGGAGACATATTGCTTTAAGTTTTCGGTCTTGACGCTTTGATGTCTTTCTTGGTCTACCAGTATGTTTGCCTTTAACCACCTTCCCATGTTGTTTGTATTTGGTCCAGATTTTAGACACAGCTGACTGTGAACAACCAACATCTTTTCCAACATTGCGTGATGATTTACCTTCTTTTAAGAGTTTGATAATCCTCTCCTTTGTTTCAATTGACATCTCTCGTATTGGAGACATGATTCATGTCAGTCCACTTGGTGCAACTGCTCTCCAAGGTGTGATCACTCCTTTTTAGATGCAGACTAACGAGAATATCTAATCTGATGCAGGTGTTAGTTTTGGAAATGAAAATTTACAGGGTGATTCCATAATTTTTTCCTCTGAATTGAGTGATTCCATAATTGTTTCCCTCTGCTTGGTCTGAAAAAATTACCCTTACTGAGTACCACATTTTTAATCTTGATTTCTTTTAGTGTTTTTTAAAGCCCTAAAGTTGCCATTTGAAATGACTTTAGTTTTGTGCCATGTCTGTGATCTGCTTTTTTTCAACAAAATTAAACTACTGAATGAACATCCTCCGAGCATGGTGATTCCATAATTTTTGCCAGGAGTTGTAATAGGAGCAGTAAGTTGGCAGTCATAGTAGTCCTTATTAGGACCCCGGCTGCCATAGAAACTCATTGACACCATGATCTTCTTCTGTCTAAAACCTGGGTTTCCCAACTCCAATCCTCAAGGCCCACCAACAGGTCATGTTTTCCGGATTTCCTTAGTATTGCTCAGGTGATAATTCCATCACCTGCACAGGCAATAATCCCATCACCTGTGCAATACTAAGGAAATCCTGAAAACATGACCTGTTGGTGGGCCTTGAGGACTGGAGTTGGAGACCACTGGTCTAAAACACTTAGATGCTGTGGTAGCGACTGACAGACTTGTGATGTACAAGGGGTTAAACTGCCAGGATCAGGGCTAGCTCCATTGCCAACAGTTAAAGCAGAAGCGTGACTGTGTAATACAGCTACACGACTGCCACAGATCTTGTAGGTGCCCTGACAGCATGTGCCTGAGGAGAATGTATGCCATAAAGCGGATGTTGGAACCTGACTGTGATGTACATTTGCTGGGAATCAGTTACTTACAAGTTGTAGTTAAAATGTCCTTTTTGTTCCCGGTATCTGAAGTAATTATCAGCAGTTTTAGTCTTAACCCCTTAAGGACCGAGCCCAGGGGTGGATTAAGAGTAGCAAGGGCCCCGGGCAGTTTAGAAGGCGCGGGCCCCCCCCCCACCTGATTTATCACGTGACATGTCACATGATCCCCTGTGATAGATCATGTGATCGTTCACGGGAAATTAATTTGGCACAATATTAATTGTGCTGCCTCATCTGAGAGCAGCACAATATTGGGGCAGATACCCTGATTCCAGCGATGTGTCACTTTTTCAGCTGCTTGTTGTCATTTTGAGAAAATCACCGTTTTATCTGCTGCAGATCTAGCAGCTCTCTGAATGCTGCTCTCTGTATAGCCCCACCCACACCACTGATTGGCAGCTTTCTGCCCATGCTCAGTGTACACAGAAATCTACTGATCAGTGATGGGGGTGGGGTCCTACAGAACTTACTAGTCATCTAGTGATAATTACCTTCTGACAAATCAATGATTTTATCAAAACAACACTAAGCAGCCCAGTAAGTGACACATTACTGGAATCAGTGCCTCTAACCCTACATTATGCTGCTCTCAGATTAGGTGGCAAAAACCTGATGACAGATTCCCTTTAAAGGAGCTGTAAACACAAAAAAAGTTTGTATTAAAAAAATACAAGCCATTTGTGAAATTAACTTTTTTTCATTGTTAATTCACATTAGACTGTATCTTCAACACTTTTGTCAGCAGGTCTTATTACAGACTCTGAATAGGGCAGCTCTCTCCCTCTCCCTCAGCAGAAAGTCACAGCATGGTTAAAAAACGGGATCTTTTATGATTTTCTCATAATAAATAAAAAAGGACATGCAAGTCCTCCAAACTATTTTCCGTTTCTCTATAGGGGAGGTCCTAAATCTTTCTTGTTCTTTAGTTGATCACATGTCAAAAAGGCAAAGCATTTACTATGAACTCGCTTAAAAAAATATACACTTGGAGAGTAATATCATCATCTGCATGTAAATATTCCTTGACTCTAAGGGCTCGCTCACACTGTCGTATAACACGGCCGAATGCTATGTGATGTTTTATCGGATAGGACTCGGCCCTATGTTATACTATGGGACAGTGCAGATCTGCTATTATTGGCATGAGAAAATAATCTCATTCGATATTCGGACCATGTGCACCCATACAAGTCTATAGGTGCACGTAAAACATTGGACTGCACTCGGATGTCATCCAAGTGCAGTCCAATGAAGACTCACAGAGACTATGGAGAAGATGGAGAAATTAAGTTCTCCATCTTCTCCATATCTGTGCTGCGAGAGAATCGGATCACACTCAGTTGAAGCTCTGACAGAGTTTGAGCCGAGTGTCATTAGCATAATTGGCCCTATTCTCTTGCATGAGAGAATATATGGCTTAGTGAGTGGACCCTAAAACTGAATAGTAGTGACGGACAGGCACCTCACAAGCGGGATCCATGTAGCTCTCAGATGTCATGTAGGTAGGGCTTCATTCCATGGGGTAGGGCTTAATTTCAAGGTATATAAAAAATGGACTTCAAATAAAAATTAAATGAACACAAAAAGCACTAACTGAATTATTTTTTTCGTATTTATGTTTGCAGCCCCTTTAAAAACCCTTTGAGGACCAAGGCACATATATGTCCCATAGTTTTAAACTGGAAAAAACTTTGATTGAATAAAATTTAAGGTCCTCGAAGGTTTAAGTAGGTCATAAATTCATATGAATACATGCTCATACAATTGCACATGCCATAAGATGAAGAAGAACAGAATCAAAAATATGACATTAAGTGGAGCACTTACAGGTATTCAAGGTGAAAGAGACCAGCAAAGGCATCATCTCGAATGACAGTAAATGAGTTAGAATTCAGCAAGCTGAAAATGAAGACAGCAGGTTAGAAGCGAACCAGACTTTATGGTGCTCAGAATTAGTCAAGCAGAATTTATTGACTGCTGTTGCAAAGCACTGAGACTCCCGCTGTGTATAGATGGCGCCGTGCGGCCTCCCGCTGTGTATAGATGGCACCGTGCGGCCTCCGGCTGTGTATAGATGGCGCCGTATAGATGGCTACGTGCGGCCTCCTGCTGAGTATAGATGCCACACGGCGCTCCCCCCAGAGACAGCAGGAGGCCGCACGTAGCCATCTATACTCAGCGGGAGGCCGCACGTAGCCATCTATACACAGCAGGAGGCCGCACAGCGCCATCTATACTCAGCAGGAGGCCGCACGTAGCCATCTATACACAGCAGGAGGCCGCACGGCGACATCTATACTCAGCGGGGGGCCGTACGTAGCCATCTATACACAGCGGGGGGCAGCACGGCACCGTCTATACATAGCGGTGGGCCGCACGTAGCCATCTATACACAGCGGGGGGCCGCACGTAGCCATCTATACACAGCGGGGGGGCCGCACGGCGCCCCCCCCAGAGACATCAGGAGGCCGCACGGCGCCAACTATACACAGCAGGAGGCCGCATGCAGTCATGCACACACACAAACATATACAGACACGCATAAACACATTTGAAACACAAAAATACATACAAACAGACATCACACAATGGCATCTGCCCACACACACACACAAACACACACACACATACACAGACAGACATCACACACACCTGCCCACACACACCTGCCCACACACACATCTGTGTGTGTGTATGTATAGTGTGTGTGTGTGTGTGTATGTATGTGTGCATGTATAGTGTGTGTGTTTGTGTATAATGTGTGTGTGTGTATTTTTTTTTAAGTTAAAAACAAGTAAAATGCATGTGGCATCAATATCAAGACTCCAGATATAAGGGCCTATTCACACTGAATTTTGCAATGCATTCATCTCCTCTTTCCAGGCTTCTATCTAAATCCCTGAAAAATGGCATTCAGATCGGCCTTGACATAGCCATTGATTTGAACAAAGGCAAACCGAGGCTAAAGTCTGAATCTTTAGGCTCCATTTGCTCTGCTTTCAGATGTCTAATTTCAGACAGCACAATCCTGAATTTCAGGGATTCAGTTGTAAGCCTTGTGTAAAGACCTGAATGCAGCGCTGGATGTAGTGTGAATAGGTCCTTACATCCTACACCACCTCAGGGTATTGTTGTTATGGAGTATTGCCCCTGGGTGGCCGCAGTTATGACCACCACCAGGGCTCGCAGTCACCCACCATAGCTTTGGTATTCTGGGGAGCTGGTATAATGAATATCTGAGAAGAGCCCTAGAGAAGAAAGAACATTGGACAACCAAGAGGTGGTGGCCTCAAGTCAGGTGTAGTGTTCAACAGGGCGAGACTTTCTAACCTGCCCACACACACACACACACACCTGCCCACACACACACACACACACACACACACCTGCCCACACAGACACACCTGCCCACACACACACACCTGCCCCCACACACACCCACACACACCCCTGCCCACACACACACACACCCCTGCCCACACACACCCCTGCACATACACACCCCTGCCCACACACACACACCTGCCCACACACACCTGCCCACACACACACACACCTGCCCACACACACACACACACACACACACCTGCCCACACACACACCTGCCCACACACACACACACCTGCCCACACACACACACACACACCTGCCCACACACACACACACATCTGCCCACACACACCTGCCCACACACACACACACCTGCCCACACACACACACCTGCCCACACACACACACACACCTGCCCACACACACACACACCTGCCCACACACACACACACCTGTCCACACACACACCTGCCCACACACACACATCTGCACACACACACACACCTGCCCACACACACACACACATCTGCCCACACACACACACCTGCCCACACACACACACCTGCCCACACACACACCTGCCCACACACACACACACCTGCCCACACACACACACACACCTGCCCACACACACACACACACCTGCCCACACATACACACACCTGCCCACACCCACACACACCTGCCCACACACACACCTGCCCACACACACACACACACCTGCCCACACACACACACCTGCCCACACACACACACCTGCCCACACACACACACCTGCCCACACACACACCTGCCCACACACACCTGCCCATACACACACCTACCCACACACACACACACCTGCCTACACACACACATACACACACACCTGCCCCCACACACACACACCTGCCCACACACAAACACCTGCCCACACACACACACACACATCTGCCCACACACACACCTGCCCACACACACACACCTGCCCACACACACACACCTGCCCACACACACACACACACCTGCCCACACACACACACCTGCCCACACACACACACACACCTGCCCACACACACACCTGCCCACACACACACCTGCACACACACACACACCTGCCCACACACACATCTGCCCACACACACACACCTGCCCACACACACACACCTGCCCACACACACACCTGCCCACACACACACACACCTGCCCACACACACACACACACCTGCCCACACACACACACACCTGCCCACACACACACCTGCCCACACACACACACCTGCCCACACACACACACACACCTGCCCCCACACACACACACACACACCTGCCCACACACACACACACACCTGCCCACACACACACACCTGCCCACACACACACCTGCCCACACACACACACCTGCCCACACACACACACACCTGCCCATACACACACCTGCCCACACACACACACACACCTGCCCACACACACACCTGCCCACACACACACACCTGCCCACACAGACACCTCTGCCCGCACAGACACCTCTGCCCACACAGACACCTCTGCCCACACACACACACACCTGCCCACACAGACACCTCTGCCCACACACACACACACACACACCTGCCCACACAGACACACACCTGCCCACACACACACATCTGCCCACACACACACATCTGCCCACACACACATCTGCCCACACACACATCTGCCCACACACACACATCTGCCCACACACACATCTGCCCACACACACATCTGCCCACACACACACACTCACCATCCCCCGGCTCCATTCCTCCTGCCTGCTCTCTCTCCTCTCCGGTGGTAAGTAGCAGTACAGGCCGGGCGCGCACTGCGTGACGTCACAGGTAGGAGACACGGCCGCGCACAGGGCCGTGTCTCCTAGCAGTGACGCGGCCGGGCCAGCACAGGGAAGTTAACTGCTGCAGTGCTGGCCCGGCCGATGAAGAAGTAGCGGCGGCCGCTGCTGGGGGAGTGGTCCGGGCCCCCCTCCCGCCACTGCTACCGGTATGTGCCGCGGCGGCCCACACATATAATGAGGGCAATCCGGCATTAGACACCCCGCCCGGAGCCGCGGGCCTCCTGCAGGCTCGGGGCCCCGGGCGGTCGCCCGGATTGCCCTCATTATAATCCGCCTATGACCGAGCCACTTTGTAGGTTAATGACCAGGCCTTATTTTTTAAATTTGCCACTGTCACTTTATGAGGTAATAACTCTGCAATACTTCAACAGATGCCGCTGATTCTGAGACTGTTTGTGTGACATATTGTACTTTATGATAGTGATGAAAGTTTTTCAATAAGAGTTGCGTTTGTTTGCGAAAAAAATGGAAATTTGGCAAAAATTGTGAAAATTTCACAATTTTCAAAATTTGAATTTTTATGCCCTTAAATCAGAGATATATGTCACACAAAATAGTTAATAAATAACATTTCCCACATGTCTACTTTACATCAGCATAAATTTTGAAACATATTTTTTTTTTGTTAGGAAGTTATAAGGGTTAAAAGATGACCAGCGATTTCTCACTTTCCAACAAAATTTTCAAAGCCATTTTTTTTAGGGACCACATCACATTTGAAGTGACTTTAAGGGGTCTATATGACAGAAAATACCCAAAAGTGACACCATTCTAAAAACTGCACTATTCAAGGTGCTCAAAATCATATGAAAGAAGTTTATTAACCCTTCAGGTGCTTCACAGAAACTGAAGCAATGTGGAAGGGAAAAATGAACATTTAACTTTTTTCACAAAAATTTTACTCCAGACCCATTTTTTTTAATTTTCACAAGCGTATCAGGAGAAAATGGACCCCCAAATTTCTTGTGCAATTTCTCCTGAGTACGCCAATATGCCATATGTTGGGAATACCATTGTTTGGGTGCACGGCAGGGCTCGGAAGGGAAGGAGCACTGTTTGAATTTTTGAACACAAAATTGGCTGGAATCGAGAGCGGACGCTATGTTGCATTTGCAGAGCCCCTGATGTGCCTAAACAGTGGAAACATACCACAAGTGACCCCATTTTGGAAACTAGACCCCTCAAGGAACATATTTAGATGTGTGGTGAACACCTTGAACCCCCAGATGCTTCACAGAAGTTTATAATGTAGAGCTGTGAAAATAAAAAATATTTATTTTTTTACAAAAATGATCTTTTAGTGCTAATTTTTTTATTTTCAAAAGGGTAACAGGAGAAAAGGGACCTCAAAAGTTATTGTGCAATTTCTCCTGAGTTCAACAATACGCAATGTATGGTCGAAAAATACTTTTGTGGCACAGTGCAAAGCTCAGAAGTGAAGAAGTGCCATATTGGCGTTCAAATTTTGCTGGAATGGTTTGAGTGTGCCATATCACATTGACAGAGCCCCTGAGGTGCCAAAACAGCAGAATCCCCCATAAGTGACCCCATTTTACAAACTACTCCTCTCCATGAATTCATCTAAGGTTGCAGTGATCATATTGACACCACTAGTGTGTCACAGAATTTTATACCATTGGACAGTAAAGAAAAAATAATTACATTTTTACCACAAATATTTTGTTGTAGCCCCAGATTTTACATTTTCACATGGGGAAATTGGTAATAAAAATGGCACCAAAATGTATCATACAATTTCTGCTGAACGTGGCAATACCCCACATTAGGCTGTACAGTACTGTTAAGCCACACGGTGAGACTCGGGAGGGACGGAGCGCTATTTGCCTGATGGAGCGCAGATTTTCCTAGAATAGCTTGCAGACTCCATATACAGAGCCACTAAGTGCTAGAAGAGCAGAATACCCCCTCAAGTGACCCCATTTTGGAAATCATACCCCTGCCAAACATGTGGACGCTAAATATGGTTTAGACCAGGGGTCTCAAACACACGGCCCGCGGGCCGCATGCCGCTTACAGGCACCATAGACCCCTATCGTGGCCCTGTCCAGGAGCTGCCGACAGCTGCGCTTTAGTTCAGTGTATTGCCGTGCAGAGACCGGCTCTCTGTACAGCAATACCAAATCAAGAAAGGCTGGAGTAAAAATCTAAAATCAGCCTACCAACACCCTGACGTCGTGACAAGAAAATTAAAAAAAGAAATATCTTTAGGTAGAATGGCGGTTCCATTCAGAACACTTTCCTTACAAGACGTAGTGGTATCCCCGTTGTGAGTTGTGCCAAAAACGGAACCCAATACATTCGGACTAATCCACCATTTGTCATATCCAAGGGGCAGGTCAGTAAACGACAACATCGACGCGGAACCAAGTACAGTAGTATATACTGTACATCCTTTGACAAGGCAATCAGGCAGATCAAGAAGTTGGGAAGGGTCACCCTAATGGCCAAAACAGACATTGATGCGGCGTTCCGGTTACTTACTACCTGTGCCTCCGAATAGTGTCCACCTATTGGGCTGCTTCTGGGAAGGAGCATACTATATAGATCGCTGTTTGCCCATGGGGTGGTACAGATCCTGCTCACTATTTGAGGCGTTTAGTTGCTTCGTCGAATGGGTTGTAATGGACGTTTATAAGGGGGCACATATTATCCATTACCTCGACAACTTCTTATGCCTGGACCCAAAAGATTCGCCACAGTGTGAATACACGCGGTAGTCCACCTGTGAGAAGGAGAGAGCTGGAAGGAGAGCGGACACCACAGAGCCGAGGGGTTAGATGGAGAACGGAAGAAGGAAAGAGGGCGAGGGAGGTAAGGGAGTATAGTGGAAGGCCGATTTACATCTCTACAGAAGTCGTTGGGCCTGCCAGTTCACCGGCTGAAATGCGATGTGCCGACACGGTGGAATTCAACTCTGCACATGTTGCAGCGACTGTGGCAGCACCTACAAGCCCTGGTGCAATACCTTCTGACGTATAGCCTGGGCCAACGAGATCCAGAGGTGGGGCAAATCACGCTGCAGGCGTGGTCTCAGATCAGGGACCTATGCACCCTTCTGCACAGTTTTGAAATGGCGACGAAGATGTTTAGTGCTGACGATGCAATTATCAGCATGACTATTCCGGTGAGTTACATGCTGGAGCACACGTTAAACAGAATTCGGAGTCAGGTGGTGGGACAAGAGGAGGTGGAGGAAGTAGAGGAGGAGTCGTATGCGGAAGGGATAACATCTCCAAGGTCCAGACGGTCGGCAGCACCAAGGCGGCAGGCATGGGAGGGTGGGGGAGAGGGATTAACCAGGGCGCATGGTAGCAGCCAAACTGTTGAGGAAGGTGCAGGAGCCGAGGAAGAAGTGGAGGATGAACTGGCGATGGGCATGGAAGACTCATCAGATGAGGGAGACCTTGATCACATTTCTGTTGTGCGAGGTTGGGGGGAGAGGGCAGAGGAAGGAAGCATGATTCATACCTCGCTACCAACACAAGAAGGACTTGGTCCTCCTGGATGCGCAAGACACATGAGTGCCTTCTTGCTGCACTACCTGAAACATGACCCTTGGATTGTCAGAATTCGAAGTAATCCCGACTACTGGGTTGCCACACTCTTAGATCCCCGGTACAAAAGTAAATTTGCCAAAATAATTCCTGCCATAGAAAGGGATTCACGCATGCAGGAGTATCAGCAGAGGCTGTTGCAGAATCTTACATTGGTGCACGTAGTGAATCTCACAGTTCTAACTTGCCAACCGTGGGACTGTCGAGTCTTCATCACTCAAACCGTAACAGTAACACAGTATCTGCTGGTAACAGCAATTTTGTGGAATCGTTTCACCACTTTTTTAGACCATCCTTTGCAAGGCCACAGGAGACAAGAAGTCTGACACATAGTCAACGCCTAGAGAGGATGGTACAGGAGTATCTCCAAGTGAACATCGAAGCCATGACTGTGTCACTGGATCCTTGCTCATTTTGGGCTTCCAATCTGGAAAAATGGCCGGAGCTCGCCACTCACGCATTGGAGATCTTGTCATGCCCTGCAGCCAGCGTTCTCTCTGAACGTGTGTTCAGCGCTGCTGGTGGTGTGCTGACAGATAAGCGCACGCGGCTGTCCACTGAGAATGTAGACAGACTCACGTTCATAAAGATGAACAAATCATGGATCCGTAAGAACTTTTCTACCCCTGTGTCATCCTGGGGAGACTAAAAGCTTGAGGATTTGGTAAAATCACCTCACCAACCGTTTTAAACAACTCTGGGGCAATTGATGCCACTTAAGTGGTGTCTGTGCCACAATTTTTGGAAAAAATGGAGACTCTTTTGGAGTCCCCTTGCTGTGTTTTACGTGACGTTGGCATCGTCAATTCCAGGTGGGTTGGGTCGTTCCCCCCCCCCCTTTTAACCGTAAGAAACTACATCCACTATGGCTTGGGGTAACACAGATGGTTAAGTCTGAAGAGCTGTTTACTCAGAGGTCTGCTCCAAAGCTTCAGTGTCTGCTAGTCAGCGTAGTAGCCCAGCTCTGAAGCATGCTACACCGCCTGTGTATCTAATAAGAATTTTTAACTGCATCTAGCCTAGGCAATACTTTGGGCGTAGTAGCCCAGCTGTGAAGCAAGCTGCACCGCCTGTGTATCTAATAAGAATTTTTAACTGCATTTAGCCCAGGCAATACTTTGGGAGTAGTAGCCCAGCTGCGAAGCAAGCTGCACCGCCAGTGTATCTAATAAGAATTTTTAACTGCATCTAGCCTAAGCAGACTGTGGGGACCCCCAACCAAACTCAGACGCTCAGCCCCCCTACCACCCCCCTTTCCTTGACAATACAATAATGTAACTTTTACAACTGGATGGGTGAGGATCGGTCACAGCTTTATTAACTCTTTATTCTCATTCCATTAGAAAGGCATTTTATTTCTAAAATAATTCAGCTTGTTGCAGCATGCCCTGTGTCAACCGGCAAGTTGGCCAACAAGTGTAACTCTCCAACATGTCCTTTCTATTTCCAGGCCACGGAGGATCCTGCGTACTCGTATGCAGGACTCTGACCCCCATCCATCACTCTTAATGCTTGTTCCACTCCGTCCTGGAGTCCTGACAGGAATATGTCCAGTCCAATATCCATTAAGTGAACACCGTCGGGCCGTATGAGGCCTGCTTTATCTCCTTCCAGTTGTCGGTGTCGTATCACTACACCGCCTCTGTCTCTTCTAAATTTTGCCATCCGAATATTTATTACCCGCCTTGTCCGCTTGATGGCTGTGATGTCTCGCGCACCTTGCCATACCGCTATCGGCACAATCTCTGACCATACTATAGTTAGTTTTGTGAAAAATTCTCTGAAGCGCTCAGTGTCTAGTTTCATTATTGCCATTAGTTATGCGCTCTTGTGATGACCTAGGTCGTTTCCCGCGGCATGTATAACTAAGATGACCGGACCTCTTGCCTCTCTCCCTACCTTGATTACCTCCATTAGTACCTGTGGCCATTGCAGGCCTCTAATACCTCTCCAGTTGAAATATGTGTTATGAAACTCTAATTTCCTCCCACCTGGGCGGACTTTCGCCTTTTTTTCTGCCCAATATATATATACGAGTGGCCTATCACCCACACTGTTGGCTTAGCATCACCTGTAAAAGAAACAAACCACATTAGGATAACAAGTCCGGTCTTATGTATCTCGCCAAACACGTGGATCGCCATCTCCTTATCCTCTGAACTTCCATTTCTGACAGTCCTGCTCTTGCTGCTTCCGTGGCCGCGCCTATGCGGAATGAGTGTGTCCTGTAATCTTTGGCAATGGTTCCCTGCCGATGTTAGGCATTTATTAAATATAACTTGGAATTGGTATCTTGATAACGGCGTTCCATCAATGTGTGATAGGAAGAAATTACTTTGTGATCTGATGGTTATATATGTTTTTACTATTGTTACCAGACTCAGTGTACCGTTTGTGGGTTGTAGAAGTACCCAAGTGCCCCTGCCCGCTGGAACCGTTTTCGATTTGCGTATGCGTAGACGTATTGCATTATTGGCTATGACTACGTCCTGGTGTAATAAGCCTCCACTGGTGGTAATTTTGGATTGAGGGACTAATTCGCTTATGCATAGTGCCCCGAAGAAGGCCATCGCAAATGCAGTAGACAGTAGTGTTGCTTCAAATTGTGAGTGCCATGTTAATGGTGTTAGGGATATGTTGTGAGAAATCAGTTTTAGTGACACGGGACGGGACGTCTACACTCCTGACTTGGCTGACCCCTTTTCCACCCTTTTATGGATTGTCTGATGATGAATCTCTCCCCAATTCAGTAGTTGGAAGTGAAATGCTACTCCGGTCAGACACCGCTGCGCTGACGCCCCTGATATGCCCCTCATCATTAGCTGGTGGAGAAATTCTATGGTGACTTGTAATCTGGCTTGTTCACATTGGTCAACCCGTCTGCCTGCTACTAGTCGTGTCCACTCTTCCCATGCCTTACCGTATGCTTGCCACGTCGACGGGGCAACTGATGCTCTGATTAATGGCATCAACTATTTGCCACTAAATCCCATAGGGAGGGTGGGCAACTGTTGCCCGATGAGTGGGCGTTGGGGAGGAGCTCTGTGAAAATCTGCCAATTGAATTGTGATAAAGCGTTAGCAGCAGCGTTAGACCCCTCAGCATCGTGGCTAGCGCGGACCCATACATTGTGTTTTAGGCAGAGGAATGCTAGCCGGCGTAGTAGGCCTAGCACTGGGAGAGACGATGATGCCAGCACTTGTTCTGCCCAATATGGAGGCCATAAGCTTGTGCACCATTGGTTATTTAGTATCACTGCATATCCGTACAGATGGGCTACTCAAATGAGTAACAGACACTGCTACAGGCTCAAAAGGTTTTACTTGGCTAGATGCAGTAAAAAAATGTTATTAAATACAAAAGTGGTGTAGCTTGGTACAGATGGGCTACTCCAATGAGTAACAGACACTGCTACAGGCCCAAAAGTATTTACTTGGCTAGATGCAGTAAAAAATTGTTATTAAATACAAAGGTGGTGTAGCTTGGTACAGATGGGCTACTACAATGAGTAACAGACACTGCTACAGGCCCAAAAGTATTTACTGGGCTAGATGCAGTAAAAAATGGGTATTAAATACAAAGGTGGTGTAGCTTGGTACAGATGGGCTACTACAATTAGTAACAGACACTGCTACAGGCCCAAAAGTATTTACTGGGCTAGATGCAGTAAAAAATTGTTATTAAATACAAAGGTGGTGTAGCTTGGTACAGATGGGCTACTACACTGACTAACACACACTGCTAGAGGTCCAAAAGGATTGGCTTAGCTAGCTTTAGCCAAATGCTGTGATAAACACTTGCACAGCACTGGCACAGACCTGCCTGGCAAAAAGTGCTAGCAACTGTTGTAACCTAGCCCTCAAAAGGGCTGCAATTACAACTAGTTCCTACTTCCTAAACCTATCTGTCTTTTTAAGAGCAAATTCGCTTGCAATTCACACAGTTACAAAGTATAGCGCCCACAGCAGCAGCGGTGCCATCTAACACTCAGCTGCAGCAGTGAGAAAATGGTGGCGACGGGGAAAATGGCTGGGTCTTATAGGGCAAGGACATGTGACATACACAGTCAAAGACACATGCCCTTGCTTGTGTGGAAAAAAAGCACTTCGCTCTGTGTGTGCACTGCTGATAGGCTGACAGACTGCACCTCCCCACTGCAAATGCGGGAAAGAGAAAAAAAAATGGAGATCTTCATTATTTCTGCAGAGATCCATCCCATGCCCCTCCCCCCACCCACTCTACACTGAAACTGTCTATTAACATTGATTAACAGTATTACTGTGAAAAAATCCAGTTACGATTTTGGTGCACGAACAGTTATCGAACATAACCTCGAACAGCCGGATTTTTTGCAAATCGTTTGGGTTCGTCGAACGGCTCAAACACCGCCCAAAACAGCTCGAATTTGAGATTGGCGAACAGTTCGAGTCGAACACCGCTCATCTCTACTATCTACACTGTCCCCATTGCTTTGTTAGTGATGTAATGTGCATCACTAACAAGATTTTTTCATTAAAATCGATGGTAGTATAATGATTTTATAACATTTTATACACTTTGTCCTAACTGCTCGTATTCAGTCATAGGGGTGTGTTCCTCACATTCAGTCATGGGCAGCTCCGCATTCAGTCACTGCTGGCGCCGCCCATGTAATTGAATACTGCTCCCGGCTAGGTTGCATCTAAATCGGAGGTGATTTTTTGAGGCCCTCACTCCAGCAACTATGATCTAGTCTCCTCAGCAGTGAAGCGTCTATATTGGAGTGGCTAAAGTGAGGACCACAAAAAATCACCTTGGGTCCCTGCACCTCTTCTCGTACCAATCAGCTGTCTGTGACAGCGGTCGGCAGTGAATTGTTATTGCGTGTTTACACACAGTGACAGTTCAAAGTCATGATGGGGATAACCCGTCCTGGTGGCGAACTTGCATCCGGCCATGACGGGATATCCCCATCATTGAAGTAATGGGGTTAAAGGGAATCTGTTAGCAGGGTTTTGCTATGTAATTTTAGAGCAACATTATGTAGGGGAAGAGAGCCTGATTCCAGTGATGTGTCACTTACTAGGCTATGTTTTGCTGTTTCAATACAATCAGTATGAGCAGGAGATTATCACTACAGGACTAGGTGCCTCGAGTCTCCTATGCCAAGCAGGCCCCCAGCACTGATTAGCAGCTTTCTGTCAATATACATTGTACACAGAAAGCTGCCAATCAGCGGTGTGGGTGTGGTTATACACAGCTCGACATCTCAGTCTCCTGTATCTGCTGCAGAGAAAACTGTGATTCTATCGCAACTGCTGCACCCTGTAAACCAAGTGATACATCATGTCACTGTCAGATTACATTGCAAAAACTTGGTGACAGGTCCTCTTTAAAGCGCACCTGTCAGCAGGATTGTGCTCAGTAAACCACATACACTGTCAGGTGGGCACTGTTACACTGAGTAAAATGATACCTTGGTTGATGAAATCCGCAGTAGCATCTCTCGGCAACCGAAAGATGCTACTGTGCATGCTCGGGTGGCGGGAGCCATTTTGTTGTATGTAAATTTTATTTTTGCCACAGAAATTACGAAGGCAGTATTTAAAATAGTAGGCAGGTCACTGAAAGCACAGTGACCTGTCAAAAGCCAGAGATAGGAATACATAATGAGAGCACCAGTTACAGCCCCTCCCCAAAGGCCCGCCTGATGCCCATGCATATCATTATGGCAGAAATGAAAATAAAGATTATAAAAGAACCACTGGACTATTACTGATCCCTTACCACTAGGCACATGGCGTTCTCTCCAACTCCGTCACTTTGTTTGCTGCTCCCTTCCAAATTACGCTCAATATACACGAACCCCTTTTTTTTTTTTTGCATGGGTAAGGGGGTGATTCGTCATGCACTTTCCTCTGTACACTGAATGCTAACTAACCCAATAGATCAACCTTCTTCCAGATTTTTAACACAATGGGAAGAGGACTTGGGTATCACTCTGTCCATGGAACAAAGGGAAAAGATGCTGTCCTTAGCGCAGAAATCTTCCATAAGTTCTCGGCTTCAGGAAGCGAATTTCAAACTCCTTTCAAGGTGGTACAGGGTCCCTGTTAAGTGAAACAAAATGTTTCCCTCTATTGACCCTAAGTGTTGGAGATGTGGATCAGGCGAGGGAGATTTCCTTGATATCTTCTGGTCCTGGCCGGTTTTACAACAGTTCTGGACTAAAGTGAAAAGCATTATCAAGTCAATTACAGGCATTTCATCTGAAATGGGTCCTGAATAGTGTTGAGCATTCCGATACTGAAATATCGGGTATCGGCCGATATTCGCGGTATCGGAATTCCGATACTTAATTCCGATACTTTTACAATATCGAATCCCGGAATCGGAAGTTCCCATAATGCCTGCGCTCTGCAGTGTCTCTGAAGGATGACAAGCTGGGTGGCAGCGCTCAGCTGCGATCCAGCCTGTCATCAGAATGCCATCCCAGCGTGGGAGAATTCTCCTGATTGTTTAAAAGCTGGCGGGCGGTAAAAAGCCGCCGGCTTTTAAACAATCACACGGCCCCATACTGCTTCCCGGCAGCCTCCCACCTCGATCCTCCGCTCCTCTCGCCACCTCCCATCCCAATCGTAAGTTAGGACCGGGCGGGGAGCACAACACCAAGGAGCGGGGAGCGAAGGACCCGGGCGGGGAAGCCGGCAGAGAAAAGACTTCACCGCCGGCTTTCCCGTTCTGTGCTGCGCTTTCCCGCCGGTTATTTCAAATGAACAGCTGAGGTATCAGGTGATGCCGATCAGCTGTTCATTTGAAGTCGCCGCGGTGCCCTCAGAGGGTTCATGTGAGTTCATGCTTGACTGCATTGCATGAACTCACATGAACTTTCCCACGGCCGCACAGGTCAGCCTCACCTCCCAGACGATCAGCCCGTCATGATTGGTGTGTGTGGGTGTCTGCGAGTGTGTGCGGTGTCTGTGCGATGTCTGCGGGTGTGCGCGATGTCTGTGCGATGTGTGCGCGGTGTCTGTGCGATGTCTGCGGGTGTGTGCGATGTCTGCGAGTGTGTGCGGGTGTGCGCTGTGTCTGTGCGATGTGTGCGGGTGTGCGCGGTGTCTGTGCGATGTCTGCGAGTGTGTGCGGGTGTGCGCGGTGTCTGTGCGATGTCTGCGGGTGTGCGCGGTGTCTGTGCGATGTCTGCGGGTGTGTGCGTGCAGGCAGACATAGGCCGATGTGACACTACTACTCCCATCGGCCTATGTCTGTCCCCCGTCCACTCCTGCCAGCAGGATCAGCTCGATGGGAGCAGTAGTTCCCATCAGCCTGATCCTGCTATATAAATTGCCCTACTGTGTCCCCAATAAATGTTAAATACATGTCATTGGTGGCCAGTGGTTACCTACAATAAATTAGTTTATACATTACCTGTCCCCGCCGATCGCCACCTAAAATAAAGTAAAAAATAAAAAACTACACCTATACTCACCTAGACACCTAATTCCCCGAAGCCATCGATCTCCTGTAATAAAATATAAAATAATAAACCATAACCTTATCCTTACCCCTCCGTAGTAGTCCACGAGTGTCCCACGATGATCTCCAGTTCAGAGCAGCCACATAGAATGTGACCGCTCTGAACCGCCGCCGCCGCTAGAATGACGGGGCCGTAAAACAGCCCCGTCACTGCATAAGCGGGTTCACCGGAGTTCAGGCAGCGCAGCTCCAGTCAGCTCCTTTACGGCCCTGCTGTATCGTGATAAATTCCCATGGTACAGCAGTGCAGTAAAGGAGGTCTCCGGAGCAGCGCTGACTGAATGCACTCCGGTGACCTCAGTCAGTGGCTCCCGCTGCCGGGAGCGGACGTGTTCCCGGCAGCGTGAGCTTACAGCAGCCATGCACAGCTGTCACCATCTCCAGATGTGACAGCTGTGCATGGGAGATCAGCGCAGGAACGTGGACAGGTAACTACTTTTTTTTTTAGTAAACTAAGAATTAAATAAAATGGTGTGTTTTATTTCAAATAAATTATTTTTTTCTGGGTGTTTTTTCTTTTTAACACTTTGTAGGTTAGTAATGGGGGTGTCTTATAGACGCCCATCATTACTAACCTGGGCTTCATGGCAGCTGGCGCTGACATGAACCCCACCACTATTACCCCCTGCCACCGCACCAGGGCAGCGTGGAAGAGCGAGGCTAAGTGCCAGAGTTGGCGCATCCTATGGATGCGCCATTTCTGGGGCGGCTGACGGCTGGTGTTTCTAGCCTGGGAGGGGGCCAATATTCATGGATCCCTTCCTGGGCTATTAATATCAGCCCCCAGCTGTCTGCCTAGCCTTTGCTAGCTATTAAAATAGGGGGGACCCCACGTCATTTTTTTGGGGGGGTCCCTCATTTTAATAGCTAGTAAAGGCTAGGTATTCAGCTGGGGGCTGATATTAGTAGCCTGGGAAGCTCCGTGGGTATTACCTCCTTCCCAGGCTTCAAACATCTGCCCCAGCCGTCTGCTTAACCTCCGCTAGAGACTAAAATTATGGGGGATCCCACGCCAATTTTTTTTTAAAATAAATCCTTTATTTTAACACTAAATGACATTTGAGGAGTTAATAAAGATGCAGTCCCTAAATTATTATTTATTTTTTAATTAATTTTTCCCAAAAATTTTGACGTGGGCTTTGCTATATTTTTGTATGCCAGCCAGGTACAGCATCCAGCTTCTATGAACGCGCCATTTTTCGGGGTGGCTGCGGACTGCAATTTGCAGCGGGGGGGGGCCCAGAAAGCTTGGGCCTCCCTGCGCTGCAGATTCCATCCCCCAGCTGCCTAGTTGTACCTGGCTGGACACAAAAATAGGGCGAAGCCCCATGTATTTTTTTTTTAATTATTTCATGAAATTCATGAAATAATAAAGAAAAAAAGGGCTTCCCTATATTGTTGTGTACGGCCAGGTACAAATAGGCAGCTGGTGGTTTGGGGGCAGCCCGTTCCTGCCTGCTGTACCTGGCTGGACCCAAATATAGTGCGAAGCCCCACGTCAAATTTTTTTAAATTATTTCAGGAAATTCATGAAATAATTAAAAAAAAATTGATGTGGGGCTTCGCCCTATATTTGTGTCCAGCCAGGTACAGCAGGCAGGAACGGGCTGACCCCAAACCACCAGCTGCCTATTTGTACCTGGCCGGACACAACAATATAGGGAAGCCCTTTTTTTAAAAAATTATTTCATGAAATAATTAAAAAAAAAATGACGTGGAGCTTCGCACTATATTTGGGTCCAGCCAGGTACAGCAGGCAGGAACGGGCTGCCCCCAACCACCAGCTGCCTATTTGTACCTGGCCGGACACAACAATATAGGGAAGCCCTTTTTTTCTTAATTATTTCATGAATTTCATGAAATAATTTAAAAAAAAAATACGTGGAGCTTCGCCCTATTTTTGTGTCCAGCCAGGTACAACTAGGCAGCTGGGGGCTGGAATCCGCAGCGCAGGGAGGCCCAAGCTTTCTGGGCCCCACCCGCTGCAAATTGCAGTCCGCAGCCACCCCGGAAAATGGCGCGTTCATAGAAGCGCCATCTTCTGGCGCTGTACCCAACTCATCCAGGGCCCTGGTGCGGTGGCTCACTGGGTAATAAAGGGGTTAAGGCCATCTTGGCATTATCAGCTGGCCCTAAGCCCGAAATTCATGGGGTCACGCCAATATTAGACATGACCACCATGAATTTCTAGTAAAGTATTTAAAAAAAACACAACACCCAGAATAAAGTCCTTTAATTGAAATAAAGACACAATTCTTTATTGTTCTAAATTAAACTATACTTACCATAACGCCCATTCCAGCTGAAGCCAACGATCTCCTGCAATAAAAGAAAAATAATAAACCAACATCATCCTTACCTTTCCATGGTTCCCACGACAGCTTCAGCTCTGCTACATCGAGATGACAGGCTGGACCGCAGCAGAACGCTGCCATCCAGCCTGTCATCCCGCAGACACTGAGAAGCGCAGGCATGCTTGCGCTCCTCAGTGTCTCTCTGTGACGGCATCCAGATGAGCCGAGGTCATGTCCAATGAACTCGGCTCACCTCATGCACGTCACTGACAGCGTGGAAAAATTCTCACGCTGAAGCGCTGAGTGCAGGAGAATTTTCCCACGCTGTCAGTGACGTGCATGAGGTGAGGTCATGTCCAATGAACTCGGCTCACCTCATGCACGTCACTGACAGCGTGGGAGAATTCTCCTGCACTCAGCGCTTCAGCGTGAGAATTTTCCCACGCTGTCAGTGACGTGCATGAGGTGAGCCGAGTTCATTGGACATGACCTCGGCTCATCTGGATGCCGTCACAGAGAGACACTGAGGAGCGCAAGCATGCCTGCGCTTCTCAGTGTCTGCGGGATGACAGGCTGGATGGCAGCGTTCTGCTGCGGTCCAGCCTGTCATCTCGATGTAGCAGAGCTGGAGCCATCGTGGGAACCATGGAAAGGTAAGGATGAGGTTGCTTTATTATTTTTCTTTTATTGCAGGAGATCATTGGCTTCAGCTGGAATGGGCGTTATGGTAAGTATGGTTTAATTTAGAACAATAAAGAATTGTGTGTTTATTTCAATTAAAGGACTTTATTCTGGGTGTTTGTGTTTTTTTTTAACTTTGACTATGGGGTTAGTAATGGGGGTGTCTTATAGACGCCTCTCCATTACTAACCTGGGCTTGATGTCAGCTGGCATTATAAGCTGACATCAACCCCAGCCCTATTACCCCACTGCCACCGCTACAGGGCAGTGGGAAGAGCGAGGCTAAGTGCCAGAATTGGCGCATCCTATGGATGCGCCATTTCTGGGGCGGCTGACGGCTGGTGTTTCTAGCCTGGGAGGGGGCCAATATTCATGGATCCCTTCCTGGGCTATTAATATCAGCCCCCAGCTGTCTGCCTAGCCTTTGCTAGCTATTAAATTAGGTGGGACCCCACGTCATTTTTTGGGGGGGGTCCCCCATTTTAATAGCTAGTAAAGGCTATGCATTCAGCTGGGGGCTGATATTAGTAGCCTGGGAAGCTCCGTGGGTATTACCCCCTTCCCAGGCTTCAAACATCTGCCCCAGCCGTCTGCTTAACCTCCGCTAGAGACTAAAATTACGGGGAACCCCACGCCAATTTTTTTTTAAATAAATGCTTTATTTTAACATTAAATGACAAGTACAGTAATCAACACTGTCACTGTACTTCATATATATGTGACTGACATGTTTCTATCTATCTAATCTATGTATGATTCTCTATTCCTTCTATTCTAAATTGTCGGGTACAGATGCTGAATTGCCGGCCGGCTTTCTTAAAGAGACGGTGCATGAAAACACTATTATTTTTTTAAATAAATCCTTTACACTAAATGACAAGTACAGTAACCAACACTGTCACTGTACTTCATATATATGTGACTGACATGTTTCTATCTATCTAATCTATGTATGAAGCTCTATCTTTCTGTTCTAAATTGTCGGGTACCGCTGCTGAATTGCCGGCCGGCTTTTTTAAAGAGACGGTGCATGAAAACACTATTATTTTTTTTAATAAATCCTTTACACTAAATGACAAGTACAGTATCAACACTGTCACTGTACTTCTTATATATGTGACTGACATGTTTCTATCTATCTAATCTATGTGTGAAGCTCTATTCTTTCTGTTGTATATTGTCGGGTACCGGTGTATGCCGCTGATGAATTGCCGGCTTTTCGCATAATACATTCTACATTATTCTTAGTTGTTTTACTTCATGTAGAATTAACCTACAAGGAAAGAAAGGGTTTATTTTCATTCCGATATTTGTGTCCCATTGACTTGCATTGGTTTCCGGTATCGGAATCGGCGATATCCGATACTTTTTGAGTATCAGTCCGATCCAATCCGATACGATATTTCCTGATATCGGAAGGTATCGCTCAACACTAGTCCTGAACTATTCCTTCTACAGCTCTGTGAGATTTTTGTTTCCTCCTACAAACGGTCCCTATTAAGATTTTTGATGATGGCTGCCAGAGCTTGTATTCCGTTGTTATGGAAGAAAGTTAATCCACCTAGCCCGTCCCTCTGGATTTCTAAGTTCAATGATTTAATGTACATAGAGGACTTGACGGCTTCTCTCTACAGTAGATATGAGGTCTTCTATAAAACATGGTTCTCCTGGATGGAATTTAAGCAATCTAATGAATGTGGAACACTTATGCAGCTCGACTCTCAGACTTGATTGCCATTGGGGGATTTTTGTTCGAGCGGTTGTCTGAATTGGGGTGGGATTTTTTTTTCTTCCCTTCCCTTCCCCAACACCCCCCACCTCCCCGGCTACTTTTCCCCTTTAGGCTATGTGCGCACGTTCAGGATTTGAAGCAGAAATTTCTGCAGCGTTTCTGCATCTCTTTGGCAGGAAAAATGCTGCGGAAAAAAATGCGCTTTTTCCATTTTTTATGTGTTTTTTTAAGGGTTTTTGTACTGAAATGCATGCTATTGGGAGCTAAATAAAGTTATTTGAAAAAAGAAATGTGGGGCTTTGCTTTAACCCTTGGATTACTGGCAGAACTGGGGTGAGTATATTGGTTAATTTAAGAATGTGTCTGTTGTATGTCACATAAAGTGTTTACTCTGTGTCTGTGTGTTTATTTAACTCTTTACTTTAGTTTAATTAGGTTTGGTAATGAAAGGGTCTGATTGACACCTTGTCATCACCAAACAAAAGAGCTAGGTGTCAGCTAATCCCGTATACCCAATCTCATTAGCATTTCCATTCATGTAATTTCTGGGGCAGTTGAGAGCTGCTATTTTTAGCCTAAGAAGGCACCATTAGGCAAACATGGTCCCTGGCTATTATTAACAGCTCACAGCTGTTTTGTTAGCCACTACATCCCCACAAACAGCAATAAGCAGTTCTTTGGAAGCAGCGCATTTTTGCTGCGTCCAAAATGTGGTGTTCTAGTGCCACACTTTTGTTTTCAGTGCATGTGAATCCACCACATATAATGACACTTCAATCTGTCAAAATCTGCAGCGGAGACTAGCCTGTCCGCCACAGAAATTGACATGCTGTGGGTCAGTTTTGGTATGTGGCCACGATTAGGAGCCGCTGTGGGTTTGAAGCTGTGTGTTTATATAGCATCAAAGCCGCAGCGTCCAGATGTTATAGCATAGTGATGGTATTTCTAGAAATAACATGTCCACTATGCATGCATCTGAGGCTGCGAATTACACGTAGACAATGACATGTAGCGCATCTTTCAGGACCGCAGCATGTCAGATTCTCTTGCGGAGTCTCTAGTCTCTGCAACATAAATTTGACCACTAGAATGTATTGAATGCGGTAAATCCATGGACACATGTGGATTTACCTGCGTTCAATAGAATGCAACATTTTGGTCGCAGCAAAAATATGCTGCATCCAAAGCGCTGCTACGTCCGGATCGTGGGCACATAGCCTAAAAATTTTAAAAAAATGTCGTGGGCTCCCATGTCATTTTTATAACCAGCAGAAGGAAAGCCGACTCCTGGGAGCTGATATTAGTAGCCGGGGAGGGGGCCATTAGCTAAAATGTTCTCTGGCTATTAATAACAGCCCACAGCTGTTTGCTTAGCCTTTACTGGCTAGATTACAGGGGGACCCCAGAAAAATTGATGTAGGGTCCCCCTATAAAATCTAACCAGAAAAGGCTAAACAGACAGCTGCGGGCTGATATTAATAGCCAGGGAAGGGGCCATGGATCCAGACCCCTTCCATGGCTAACAATATCACCCCTCAGCAGTCCCGGAAATGACTCTTCCAAAAGATGTGCCAAATCTGGCGCTTAGCCTCCGCTCTTTCCATTGCCCTGTAGTGGTGGCGAGTGGGGTAATGGGGTTGGGGTTCATATCAGCCTTGTATTGGCAACTGACCTGAAGCCCAGGATATAAATGAAGAGGCATCTATAAGATGCCCCAATTACTAACTGTGTAGTAAAGTTTTTCAATAAAAGACACTGCCAGAATAAAGTATTTTATTGAAACAAAATGACACACGGTTTAAATAATATTTTTATTATACGCCCAGTCCCCGAATCCCTCGATCTTCTGTGAAAAAAACAAAAATAAAAAACAACCATGTCCCTCACCTGACTGCTGTCACAACGTAATCCAGATTGTCCCTTGGCGATCCGGGTCATTTCTACAGCAGTCACATCAATCACTGATGTGACTGCTGTAGAAGACAGCAATGTACACTGACAGTAGTGTAAAGTCACTCCTGTCAATGTACATAGCTGCTGCAGGAGTGAGTTCACCTGAGTTCATCAGCTGAAGATCAGCTGATCAGCTCTGGTGACCTCATATTGTATCAGTGATACGTGAGAACATTCTCATGAATGTTCCCACGCAGCATCTGTACTGTAAACTGAGGTCCCGGAGCTCATCAGCTGATCTTCAGCTGATGGCCTCACATGAACTCAGTCTCGGCTGCAGCAATGTACACTGCCGGGAGCGAGCATGCTCGTGGCAGTGTACCGCCGGCCGCCGGGTGATCAGGACGCTGGGGGACATCGCTAGGACACCTGGAGGACGGCGGGGGACGCCGGACAGGTGAGAATAGTGTTTTTTTATTTTTTTACTTCTTTTTTATTACACACAGCCCTGGCTCGGCTGAGGATTTTCAATAGATATAAATGTGAGGTTCTTAGCGCACGTTTTGAGCAAATTGTGCAAGCCCATCTGCCAACGACAAGGCAACCTCTTTAGATGGGTCCCTACACTAACTTACTAACTAACTGGGACTAGACCTCACAAATCTGTTATTATTACTACCATTTTTATTATTGCTGCTCTATTACAATGAAAAATGTACAGTTTATTATTTACTTTTTTTATTTATTAATTTTAGCATTTTTATTAGTCTTGAGACTAATGACCAGGGCTGAACGCTGGACCAGGGCAGCACAAATCATTTTGCTTATTTCCATTAATATTATCATTTTTAATTACTGCCAATATTTTATTATAATTACCATTGACTAATATTACTGTAATTGATATTATACCACTTCTTTTAGTGTTATGCCTCTACTATAACTAAGGTAATATGCCTAAAGCTGTTGATCCAAAAGAAGGCAAAAACCCCAGGACACATTCAGGCAATTTGTGTCACAAAGGAAAAATTCCTTCTAGAAGCGAAGAAAAGGCGATCAGTCCTAGAACCTTGGATCGAGCCTAATAATGTTATTACCAGTTATCTAATTAATATTCCAGTACTAATTGTACTACTACTATAGTTATTATTATTATCATTATTATTATTAGATACAGTTTTGTTATTTTTATAGATTTTATACTATTATTAATATCCTGCTATTTTATTATAGTACTATTTTAAATTTCAGATTAAGTTTTGTTCTTTTTATAGATGTTATTTATGTCCTGCCATCTTATTACAGTATTAGGTTATGTGCACACAGTGCGTTTTTGGAGCGTTTTTTGTGCGTTTTTTTCAGGGCGGAAATGGGCCAAAAATGCATTGCATACCTTATCCCATGACTTCCTATTATATTTTGCAAGTTCTGTGCACATGATCAGGAATTTTCCTGAGCGGATTTCATGTGTGGAAAAAAACGCAGCATGTCCATTATTTGTGCGTTTCTGCATGCGTTTTTGCCTATACAATGCATTGGAAAAAAACGCCTGGCAAATCCGCAAGCAAAAATTATCAAAAAACGCATCAAAAACTCATGTAAAACGCTGCAGACTTTCCGCAGCATTTTTGCTGCCAAGAGGTGCAGAAACGCTGCAGAAATTTCTGCAAGCAATTCCTGAACATGCGCACATAGCCTTATTCAAACTTTAACTATTTAACATTACAATACTGATTGAACTACTACTATAATTATTTTCATTTAGGTAATCGGATTTAGGATATCTTTTTGGGGCTTCTGGGTTGGTCAGCATCAGGCTCTAGGAAGAGAAGAGATGAAGTTAGAAGGATTACTAGGAATATCCGAATACACACCTACCTTTGACAAAAGAGACAGTAAAGTTGCCTTTAGTTTTCTCACTGACCTCCTTCTTGTAGAGAGGTGAAGGGAGAAGCTTCTTACAATACACCAGTCTTCTCAGTTGCTCCTCAGGTGTGATGTAAACTGAAGAAAACACAAACAGATATTAGGATCAATCCTAACCGTACCAGAGAATTTGACAGAGCAGCACTACTGTCACCATGCTACCCCCTGCTAGGTAAAAATAATGTGTTTTTCCTTCCATTTACACATAGTGCAGAATACATACTACTGTGAAACAGTCTGTATTCCTAATGAGACTGTGTTCTCGCTTGTGCTATGAACCTACATAGGGGAGATAGTTAAACTTTATAGGATTTCTTATGCTATAATTAGCCAGAAAATTACCAGAAACCTGCTAGATCCCATTAAACCTGTAATCATTTAAAGGGGTTGTCTACCCTCAGGAGACATTTTTTTTTTTTACCTAAACGCATGTACTAGTATTTAGGGCTAAAAATAATTTTTGCTATCCAGTTTCATTAAAGTACTTTACACTATTTGGTTATTATAAGCCATTTCTTTCCTTGCACATTCAACTTTCACGTGTTCTACAACTCCTGGCAAAAATGATGGAATCACCGGGCTCGGAGGATGTTCATTCAATGGTTTAATGTTGTTGAAAAAAAGCAGATCACAGACATGGCACAAAACTAAAGTCATTTCAAATGGCAACTTTAGGGCTTTGAGAAACACTAAAAGAAATCAAGAAAAAAATGTGGTACTCAGTAAGGGTAATTTTTTTCAGACCAAGCAGAGGGAAAAAATTATGGAATCACTCAATTCAGAGGAAAAAATTATGGAATCACCCTGTAAATTTTCATTTCCAAAACTAACACCTGCATCAAATTAGATCTGCTCGTTAGTCTGCATCTAAAAAGAAGTGATCACACCTTGGAGAGCTGTTGCACCAAGTGGACTGACGTGAATCATGGCTCCAACAGGAGAGATGTCAATTGAAACAAAGGAGAGGATTATCAAACTCTTAAAAGAAAGTAAATCATCACGCAATGTTGCAAAAGATGTTGGTTGCTCACAGTCAGCTGTGTCTAAAATCTGGACCAAATACAAACAACATGGGAAGGTTGTTAAAGGCAAACATACTGGTAGACCAAGGAAGACATCAAAGCGTCAAGACCGGAAACTTAAAGCAATATGTCTCCAAAACAGGAAATGCACAACAAAACAAATGAGGAACGAATGGGAGGAAACTGGAGTCAAAGTCTGTGACCAAACTGTAAGAAACCGCCTAAAGGAAATGGGATTTACATACAGAAAAGCTAAACATAAGCCATCATTAACACTTAAACAGAAAGCAATCGTGGACTGTGGATGACTGGATGAAAGTCATATTCAGTGATGAATCACGAATCTGCATTGGGCAAGGTGATGATGCTGGAATTTTTGTTTGGTGCCATTTATAATGATGACTGCATGAAGAGAACAGGCAAATTTCCACAGTCATTGATGATATGAGGCTGCATGTCAGGTAAAGGCACTGGGGAGATGGCTGTCATTACATCTTCAATAAATGCCCAAGTTTACATTGATATTTTGGACAGTTTTCTTACCCCATCAATTGAAAGGATGTTTGGGGATGATGACATCATTTTTCAAGATGATAATGCATCCTGCCATAGAGCAAAAACTGTGAAAACATTCCTTGAAAGAAGACACATAAGGTCAATGTCATGGCCTGCAAATAGTCCGGATCTCAATCCAATTGAAAATCTTTGGTGGAAGTTGAAGAAAATGGTCCATGACAAGGCTCCAACCTGCAAAGCTGATCTGGCAACAGCAATCAGAGAAAGTTGGAGCCAGATTGATGAAGAGTACTGTTTGTCACTCATTTGCCAGAGGTTGGTGCAACAAAATACTAGTGATGTATTGGAGTGTTCTTTTGTGTGTTTGTTTTTCATGATTCCATAATTTTTTCCTCAGAATTGAGTGATTCCATAATTTTTTCCCTCTGCTTGGTCTGAAAAAAATTACCCTTACTGAATACCATCAATACCACATTTTTTTCTTGATTTCTTTTAGCGTTTCTTAAAGCCATAAAGTTGCCATTTGAAATTACTTTAGTTTTATGCCATGCTTGTGATCTGCTTTTTTTCACCAACATTAAACAACTGAATGAATATCCTCCGAGCCCAGTGATTGCATAATTTTTTCCAGGGGTTGTATATTACATATTATCTGATCACCTATTGAGGATGCCTGGTCAGTTAGAGTAGTGGTAGGGCTACATAGGGGCAGTTGTCGAGGAACGGAGGCACCGTACCGTATCAAGTAAGTGTGCCAACCTCCGATGTTAGGAAGGGAATTGTGAAGGACGAAACTAGTCCCTATCTCCCTCATTTCTGCTCTTATTTTTTAAAATCACTGTTTTTCTGTGCAAGTATGTTTGCATTTATGTCTTTATTAGTGTTCAGCGAGTATGTTCTATTAACCCTTTCGCCGAGTATGCTCGGGCCGAGCTCCGAGTATTTACAGCTGCTCGGTGTTATGTTTGAATCACTCCCATGTACATGATTTGCGACTGTTTGACAGTTTTATTACATGTGAGGAATGTCTATTTCTTACACATTCCTCACATGTAATAAAGCTGTCAAACAGTTGCAAATCATGCACACGGGAGCGATTCAACCATATCACCGAGCAGCTGTAAATACTCGGAGCTCGGCCCGAGCATACTCGGAACAGAACATACTCGCTCAACACTAGTCTTTATGTATTGGGTTTTTAAACTAACTAGATAGGAGTTTTTTAAGGGTTTTTTGTTTGTTATTTGTTTACATGTATAAGGGCCCCATAGATTGATTGCTTTGGTTGTTAATTGTGAGGGCTATGTGGGGGCTCATGTTGTATGTAGGGGGCTATGTGGTGGGTCATACTGTAAACAGGGTGATAGCAGCATACTTGATTCTGCTTAATATTAAGTCATACAATTATTAATAATTATTTTTTATATTATGTACTGTATATATTGAGCAGAATTAATTTCAGCCTATTGGTTCGGCCTTCACAGCAGTCACAGTCTCTCATGTGGCCCCTTGGGAAAATTAATCTCCCACCCCTGCTTTATTATGTATAGCGCTGTTATATATGGTGCTGTACATATGGGAAAAATTAAGCTATCTCTGTTGTTTTCCATGTATGGATGTGCATCAAAGCATCTGTGTGTTACTCACATGAGTTATCATATGATCTATCAAATGGGATCATGTGACAGGTCACATGATACATCCGGTACCTGGGGGGCCCACACCTTCTAAACTTCCTGGGGCCCTGGCTACTCTTAATGTGCCCCTGCTTGCACACAGTTTTTGAAGGAACTCTGTAGGGAGAACTGACCATAGATGTTCTGTGGATATAGGCTTGTGCAACTTCTTTTGTCTCTTTGTGTAATCCCAGACAGACTAGATGATGTTGCGATCAGTGTGTGTGAGGGCCATATCATGTCTTACAGGACTTTTTTAAGCTTCAGATAGTTCTAAATGATGTTGGCTACATGATTGGGGTCGTTTCACAACTTCTGCCCTATAGCATGCTGCCTGCTAAGTTTTTGCAGTTTTATCATATTCGGTTCACTTTAAGTCCTGTAACTTGCCAGATGGGACCTCTATGGATTGAACTTGTTTTACCAGCACATCTCACAGATGCTAGACAAACTCCGCGACTCTACCATCCTGACTCTTTATGTGGGCGACACAGATTAAAGGAGAGAAACTATTTGAAAAATCTTTTCTTTTGAGAACTGCTTGATGTGAATTTTAGGAAGAAGACAAGTTTACACCCCATAAGTGTAAATGTTTAAATAAAAACGGTCTATAGACATAGCCAGAGGTATACTCCAGGCAAAAGTATACAAATTTATTATGTTATGTCCAAAATTAACAGAAAGTGGCTGTCTGGTGAAGATAGTTATCACCTATCTACAGGATAGGTGATAAATTATAGATTGATGGAGGGGACAATTTTTGGGACCTGAACCAATCAGCAGAATGAGGAACTTTTAGCTGCCATTAGAATGGACTTGTGACGCGCCCCCAGGGCCGTGGGGTACTCGGCAGCCGGGTCTCTGGATGCCGGTGGGGGATATCACGGTGGCTGGCCCGGTCCGTGGCCCAGGGCGGTCAACAAAAAGGGAAATATCTATAGGGGATTTGTAAAGTTCGTGACGCCACCTGCGGTGCCTGGTAAGGATTACCAGCGCTGCGACAGTCCTCTGAGGCAGATGTTAGGGCAGCTTATGATGGAACGGCTCCCCACAGGTGGAGCGGGCCTCAGGGCAGCGTGGGAGAATGGATGGTGGAACAGGTGAGAGACGGCCAGGACGGTTCAGGGAGAAATGACAGACACTCACACGGGGGTTCACTTTGGTACCTTTACTGGTGTAGATGCAGGTATGGTCCAGGGTACTCGGTACGCAGGGTGCACTTCTGGACTCTCCCCAGTGAGCGGGTATAGGTCCTCCTGATCCGTTGCTTTCACTTGCTAAGCTTCTGACTTGCCTGGAGCTAGGCCTGGCTTTATTACTGTCTCTCTCTCTCTTACACCTGCTGACCTGGTGGTAGGGCCTTCTCTTGGAGATCACTCTCCCTGGACGTTGGGGCCCCCGTGACTCCTAGCCCTGGTATGGTAGTCAGCGTTGGTCGACCTGAGACTTGTAGTCCTCCAGGTATCCCGTGGTCCCTACTGGGTATAAAGGGGCGCCGTAGGTGCGGACCCGGTGTCCGGTGTATAGTTTGGGGTGAGCCTGGTACGCTCCTCTGCCCCCTCGTTGCTTCCTTTCCTCTTTTCCGTCGGCCACACTCAGGGCCCTCACTACTCGGCTTCAACTCATGCTGCAGGCCTTGGCTCGCCTAAGCACAGCAGCCTGCGTGCTGCCTCTTCACTGATCTCCTAGCGTCAGCACACTCTGACTCCCTAACTCCACCCTCCACTATATATATCCCTAACAGGGCTCCCTCTGGTGGTCTGAGGTGGTAGGGTGGAGGTGTGTGAATGTGTGAGGGCCTCTTGTGGAGAAGTCCATCCATGCACCCTACTGGGTTCTGTGGCACCTGCTCGTAGCAGGGCGCCACACATGCTCAACCACTGCACCATTTATTCCTTATGTGGCTGCCAGAAAAAGCTGAGCACAACGCTCATCATCCCTGGAGTGGATCTACAGATTAGATACATATTAGAAAAAACTTTTTGACAGTAAGGGTGATCAATGAGTGGAACAGGCTTCCATGAGAGGTGGTGATTTCTCCTTCAATGGAAGTCTTCAAACAGCGGCTGGACAGACATCAGTCTGAGATGATTCCTGCATTGAGCAGGGGTTGGACATGATGACCCTTGAGGTCCCTTCCAACTCTAACATTGTATGATTCTATGAATGGAGCAGCTATCATGCATTCACACTTTTTCATTCTAAAGGAGATAAAAGTTCTTTTTCTTGGATAAAATTCCCCATTCTGCCAAGTGGTCAGAGGTCAGACCACTATTGATCTATAAGTCATATCCTATTCTATGGATAGGTGATAACTTACTGTATTATCCTAACTGGAGAATCCTTTTAAATTTCTCTTGACGTTCTGTAAAGCATTCAAGCTTATGCCAAATGGTCGCACTTCTCACATACATCCACATCACAAAAGTCTATATGTATGATGCATCACACAATCTGTATACTTTTTTGATGGGCCAAAATCATGGCGTGGACAGAGACTATCCCGAATTGTGTTGTAGAAAAGTGAAAGGCATCTTGAGACCAGCAAATGTCTCTTGTTTTTCTTTTCAGCTCAAGAAGCAATGTGATTTATGCCTATCTCTAGAACATGATTTCAACAGTGTATTTTTTTTTCCTGGTGTAATGTTTCAGAAACATTATATGGTATCTTCATTGCATCTCCATGTAGAACGCTTTTGTCATGAGATCACATACCAGGAGGATACATAGGACTTCATGCCAAATCTTCCATAACATCTTTGCAAGTAGGGGATTTAGCTATGTGTTTTGTGTTGCAAGAGATTGTCATTAGGCAGCTTTTCTCGGCCAAGAATGGATGAATATTATACTGTATTATATTCTTATTTTTCCTGCATTACATTATGTGGCAATAGTTTTCATCACTGCAATGCTGGGTAAAACATCAAGGTTTAGGCACAATCTGGTGAGATTTTATGGTATGTGTATACATTGCAGATTTTTCTGAATGAAAAATCTCCTGTGCATAATAATAGCATTGTGGATGAGATTTTACAAAGTTTCACCCACATGCTGCAGAGATACTCCACAGTGGAGATTGACTAGATCTGCAGATTAGAAATCTGAAACATGTCAATTTATTGCATGGATTTCACAGAGGAAATCCGCAACGAAATCTGCAGTGTTTTTGATAAGTCTGATGTGGAGATAGAATGGATATAAAAAGTCTACACACCCCTGTTAACTAGCTCTAGCTCAGTGAGTTTGGATGGAGATTGCCTGTGAAACCCCTTCCCTGCTCTACACCAGCAGATATGCAAGACACATTCACCCAAGCACTGCCTTAGACCACCAAGGATGCAATCATTAACCACTTCTTTGCCCTACACCATCAGGATTGCATCCATTCCCCTCTTCCCTAGAACAGTAGCGACATAGTCATTAAAGGAAACCTGTCACTCGATTCATGCTGGCCAAACACTGGCCAGCATGAATCAGAACATGGTGCTATGATTGCAGCCAGGTATATTTTCTTTGAAACACTGCAGTATTACAGAGAAAACATAGTTTGAAGAGCCGGCCATGGACTATAGGGAGAAATGTGACTATTTCAGCACATCCAGAGGCGTAGCTAGGGGTTCAGCTCAGGGGGGGTGAAATATCTGAGTGGGGCCCTAACCTCTGATTACAACTATGGTGGTACACTCCAATTGTGGTTATAGGAGAACCTCAGCAGATGACCGCGTTGTTACTAAAAAAAATCTCCACAAAGACCAACACTGATATAACCCCTATATAGTGACCATATAGTGGTAGATATCTGTGCTGCAGAACATGCAAAAGATTGCAGTAGTTACAGATAGTGACTTACATGTGACGTTCTTTCTGATAGTCGTTTACTTTTCCATCTGGCCCAGACCCACATGACAACTTCTTCCAGCCACGACTTGTCTGCAGAAATTACGACAAAGACTCATTAGACTTCTCACATTTCCAGCACCATCCCTATCTATTCCCAACCTGCACAAACCTCTTAACCTGCTGATACCTAATACTGAGCTGCTTCTGCTGCTGTATATGTCCCTATTACTGCCCCAGCTGTGTGGAACAAAAGCAGGGATCCTCTTACTGCCTCATATACTAATGCCACCACTGTGCCCCTTACATAGTAAAATGTCTCTTTTGTGCCCTCACAATAGCTCTCACACCGTATATAAGCCCCCACAGTTTATGGCAGTCCCCCACAGTAACTCACACACTGTATATAGGCCCCCACACTGTATGATGGCCTCCACAGTGTACTCCAAACTGTATAATGGTCCTTGCATTAGCTTAAACACTGTATAATGGCCCCCACATTAGCTCCCATGCTGTATAATGACCCCCATATTATCTCCCATGCTGTATAATGCCCCAAGCATTAGCTCTCATGCTGTATAATGACCGCCACATTAGCTCCCATGCTGTATAATGGCCCCCGCACTAGCTCCCACACCTTTTATTCCGGTCTCTGTCTGTCCCTTTCGGTGGGCTGCAACTTGCACTGCTCTGATATATATATGACTAAGAGCTAAATAGAAGAAAATAGAAACAACTAGTAGGTGCGTATAGAGTTCAGCATATGGGCATAGCTCCCTGAATGTATTCAGGTAACCCTAAAAGGAATACGGTTATCTGGGCAAGACCCCAAAGAGAGAAACGGAGAGAAAGAGGGAATCAGAAAAGGGGTAGGTAGAATATTACACATGTAAAAGAAGAAAGTGCTCCCCCTGGTACATCTTCTCCTCTCTTTTTCCATTCTCTTCCCTTGGGGGTCTTGTTGTCCAGACAGAATATACGTTCAGGGGCCTGCTGCTATATGTGATTCTCTATACGCACCTACTGGCTGTTTCTAGTTGGCTCATTATCATATAAATTCATCCTCAACTTTGTGGGGATTTTTTCTTTTAATAAAAGGTTTTATAATGAGGTTTTCATGTTTGTCACCCTGGATTTACAATATGAGATGATACAGACATTGGACTTATAGGACCCTGGCTACAGGACTACATCACATGGTGTGTGTATATATATATATATATATATATATATATGAAGGGGGAAAGAGACATATATCCTCATCTGTGGTGTCCTGCAGCCCGGGGTCACGTCTATCAGTGCAGTGTACTGCAGGATACTGGCACTCATGTCTGTCACTGTATCTAAGGCTCCATGAGATTTATGGCAGCTGCTTTGAAGTCTTGTACAGGTGGGGTGATTCTTGGGTGATTTACATTGACAGAAACACAGATCTGTTTAGTTCAAGCAGCCGCCATAAATCGAATGTGCCTCAGATAGCAAAACAGCAGATACAAGATAAGAATCTGGCCAGCACTAGTCAGGTGGGGAGTAGAGTCCTGCCTCCTCCTCACTGTACAGACACATTCTGCCCTGGGTGCAGGCCGCAGCCAGAGCTGTTACTTACTGCACCATCCTGTCTCCTGTCCTGCTCCTCTCCTGGACCTGGAGGGAACAAGCACCGTTGTGATGTCTCTTCATAAGACACGCCTGTAATAGTGGGGAAGGATGTAGCCTTCCCTAGGCACTGAAGTAGTTAAGGAAAATGTTCCCTTAGTTAATCCTCTCTGAACTGTGGTAGGCCAAGCTAAGGGGTTAGCTTCAGTGGTCCAGTCAGTAGAGTAGAGGGGGAACTTAGTCCCCGGATCAAGCCTTGAGTGATATAGAGCTTGTTCCTGGCATAATTCATTGTGGGCTGCAGTACCTGTAAACAGCCACAAGATGCCACTGTCCTGGGTGCAGATGTCAGGTTGAGTCTGCTAGCAGTGTTACAGACAGGGATGAGTTAATGCTGTGTGATGACAGCTCACTGAGGGTGGGCACATTAGGAAAATCTCTGTTTAGTTTCCAGAATCAGGAAGTGATTCTTGAGTACGAGTTGAGGCAGCAAGTTGTTCAGACAGCCTGACTATAGTGGCTGCTAGGGTAGACGGGAGCTCCGTACCCTCAGACAGTGAGATCCTAGTGCGCAATTCTCCCCACACAAGAGCGCGAGTCCTGTTCGCCCGCCGTAGAAACTCATCAAACGTAGTGAGGACACGGGGCACTTCTAGTCTGCAGGGAGCAGAGGAAGATAAATAGGACTCCAGGCTAAGACGTGGGGGAAAGATATCGGATCCAGGTCACTGTTAATACAGAAGAGTCTCTTGGTCCAGAGAATAGGGTCACGGAGATGCTTCGCTTACAGAGAGAGCCAGGGCTGAAGGAGTCACCAGCACCTGTGAGAGAGATGATAACCTGTCGGGCCTTATCCATTATATCTGCCTGTAAATATTGTACATATTCCTCTTCCCCAAGTAAAGTCCAAGTTCTGGTTAAGAACCTCGTGTCCTCTGAAATTATTGCTGCCCTGGTCCCAGAAGAAAAATGCCTGGAGACGGCCGCGATCGGATGGCTTGAAGTAAGTGAAGAGCACCACAAACACAGCCACACTTCAGAGGGAGGACATGTATTGTCTGTAGGGTGCCATAGCGAGAGGGGGCTACAGCTCGCCCACGACTACCTCGTTGGGGCACCTTACATTTGGCGTAGTCGGCAGGATGCGAGCTCCTCGCATGAAGAAAGCGGGGAAGAGCCGACGCAGAAGACTGGGAAGAAAGTGTTGGAAGGCATGCGGCCCAAAATGGCGGCCCGAAGCATGGATTCCAAGATGGTGACAATGGCGGTAAAGTCTGGGAGAAGAACCGCCTATCGTGGGAGTGGATGGCGCCGGAGAGCGCGAAAAAATGTCCAGCCCCTACGAGTTCTGGCCCAAAGAAGGATGGGTCCAGCAGTGAAGATGCGTCCCAGGATGGGACGTCCAGTGAGGAAGAGGGCGCGGCGTAAAGTGAAGTCTGGCCCCGTGAGTATCAGCTCGCACAGAGAAGGGGCGCGGCTGAAGGCGGAGCTGCCGAGAGTGACGAGTGACGCGGCGGTCGCGTCAGAAAGCCGGCCCAGGAAGAGGAGGAGTTGGACGCGCAGGACGCGCGTCACTGGTAAGCGACCAGCGCTATTTTCTGTCCAGCACACGAGAGGAAGGAGGTGCTGTGGTGGATGCTCTGCGAAGATGGCGACCGGAGGATCGAATGACCTGTCCGGAATGTGCGCTGAGGAAGAGATGCTAGAGCCAAGTACCCCAGGGGCTGCAAGCGAGAGTCGCTCGCTCGCGGATGCCGCCCATGAGTGGCTGTCCAGTGGTCTACTAGGCCCGATCCGGAGCTGGGCCTGCTTATCCATGAGTTCCGCATGTGGTGCTGGAGCCGGATGCCGGAAGACCCGTCTCCCTTGGCCGAGGGTGGAGAACATTCTGGTGGGGCCGAAGCAACAGCTGCAGCGGAGCCTGACGGAGGTGAGCAGCCTATACCCCAGCGGCCGATTTTGCCTGCGGCGCCTGCCGCAACAGCTTCCACGGCGACAGGGGCCCCTAGGCCTGAAGGGGGTGGTGCGGAGGCGGAGGCGAGGCCTCCCAGGAAGAAGGCCCCGCAAGAGAGTTTTTGGCAGCTGGTGGTGGAGGCCATCAACACCCCTTCGGCGAAGCGTTACGCCGAGCTCGGGAGTCTGAAGTGGACTACCCGCAACCCCCCGATGACGCCACGAGAGCAGCGGCGATGGACCGACACCTTCCTCAGAGGCTGGCTGGAAGGGTCCAACGCGGCACAGAGAGAGTCGGTGGAGGCCTCCCAGACTCGGGGACGAGTCCTTGAGTTCCACATCCGTGAGGGGTACGGAATCCTGGAGGAAGAGTGGACCGGGCACGAGGTGTTCGTTACTCGCGAGGTAATTAAGCGAGATTATCTGCCTGATCAGCTTCACAATCTGCGTGTGGGGGACATAGTGCACTTCGTTAAGTGCGAGTGTTCCGGAGGGTGGTACGCGGCTGCGCTCACCCGACCGTATGAATGGAAAGATGTCCTGGAAAAGGACGAAGAGGTCTTCAGAAGGAGGGCCAAGAGGGAGGCTAAGCAGCGCTGGGCTAAGGAAGCCCCTAAAGGCTTTCTGCCCCCACTTAAGGCCAGTGCTCTGCCAGCAGAGGAGCCTAGGAGGCGGCAGTGGGGGAAGATTGTGAGCGAGAAAGAGGAAGATCTCGCAAGTGGCAAGGTAGCTGATTTCCCTAGTGAGGTGCCAGAGGAGGAGTCGGCGCCACAATACCCAGGAGGGGCTGCGAGAGCTGTCGGGGAAATTCAAGCTGGCACCAGTAATGTCGTCCACAGCTTTACAGTGACCAGCTACGGCCCTACCCAGGTCGGCTGTGGCAGTGCTACATCCTTGGACGAGGACCCTGGGCTTACTAAGTACCCCGATCAGCCTTGGAGGTGGAAGAAGCCACCTTGCTCTGCAGCATGGGCCGCCTTCATGAAGGAACGGAAGGAGGTCCGGAAGAAGTGAGCTGGCTAAAAGGTCAGTTGACCTTTGACCCTTTCTTCTACTAGGACCCACCAGCTGTGGTCCTGATTCTGGGACTGTTTCCCAATGGGGGCGGAGTGCCCCATGTTGAATTACGTTGGAGAGAAAAATGGAGGACTGTTCCCCTACCTCCCAGGCCAGGAAGGCCTTAAGCAGCACCAAAGTTGTGTGCCCAGGAGAGCTGCTCTTTTTGTTTTTACTTTCTATTTTTCTTTTGTTGCGCTTGTTGCGCCTTTTTCTGCTGGAATTTAAAATGCTGAGGCACACCTTGAGGATGGATATCCTCCAAATGTAAGAGACTTGCGGCCTAGCGGGAAGAACCAGTGACCCCCGCTAGGGCCAAGAAGAAAGAGACTCATGGGTGTTACCTGTGACTGTGTGCCTCAGAATGCAGCCCTTGAAGGAGAATGGGGGCTATTGAGGTGTTGACCTGTCTTAAAAATATGGACATGGACACTGTGTTTCCAGGGTCCTTACCAAGATGGACTGGTACCTCTGAGAAGTTTTGAAAAGTTGATAATGGACTGTCCTGAATTGCTGTTCCGGGGCCCTTAACCGAGAAGGGCCGGTCTCCCATCTAAGAAGACGACTTCAGGACCAGTCGTATACTAAAGTGTTTTAGTAACTATAGTAATGTGATATGATGTCATAGCTGCTGATTTTTGTTGATTGTTTAGTGTGGTCGGGGACGACCAACATTAAAGTGTTGGGGAATGTAATAGTGGGGAAGGATGTAGCCTTCCCTAGGCACTGAAATAGTTAAGGAAAATGTTCCCTTAGTTAATCCTCTCTGAACTGTGGTAGGCCAAGCTAAGGGGTTAGCTTCAGTGGTCCAGTCAGTAGAGTAGAGGGGGAACTTAGTGCCCGGATCAAGCCTTGAGTGATATAGAGCTTGTTCCTGGCATAATTCATTGTGGGCTGCAGTACCTGTAAACAGCCACAACATGCCACTGTCCTGGGTGCAGATGTCAGGTTGAGTCTGCTAGCAGTGTTACAGACAGGGATGAGTTAATGCTGTGTGATGACAGCTCACTGAGGGTGGGCACATTAGGAAAATCTCTGTTTAGTTTCCAGAATCAGGAAGTGATTCTTGAGTACGAGTTGAGGCAGCAAGTTGTTCAGACAGCCTGACTATAGTGGCTGCTAGGGTAGACGGGAGCTCCGTACCCTCAGACAGTGAGATCCTAGTGCGCAATTCTCCCCACACAAGAGCGCGAGTCCTGTTCGCCTGCCGTAGAAACTCATCAAACGTAGTGAGGACACGGGGCACTTCTAGTCTGCAGGGAGCAGAGGAAGATAAATAGGACTCCAGGCTAAGACGTGGGGGAGAGATATCGGATCCAGGTCACTGTTAATACAGAAGAGTCTCTTGGTCCAGAGAATAGGGTCACGGAGATGCTTCGCTTGCAGAGAGAGCCAGGGCTGAAGGAGTCACCAGCACCTGTGAGAGAGATGATAACCTGTCGGGCCTTATCCATTATATCTGCCTGTAAATATTGTACATATTCCTCTTCCCCAAGTAAAGTCCAAGTTCTGGTTAAGAACCTCGTGTCCTCTGAAATTATTGCTGCCCTGGTCCCAGAAGAAAAATGCCTGGAGACGGCCGCGATCGGATGGCTTGAAGTAAGTGAAGAGCACCACATACACAGCCACACTTCAGAGGGAGGACATATATTGTCTGTAGGGTGCCATAGCGAGAGGGGGCTACAGCTCGCCCACGACTACCTCGTTGGGGCACCTTACACGCCCACAGAGCATGTGGGTGTGTCTGCAGTATGCCAGGCACCATAAAGGGTCAGAGCCTGTAATCAGTGTCCCAGGGGCATAAGGAGTAGACAGCAATAGTGCAGGGAGATCATGTCTCCCAGCACTACTGCGGAGCACATCTATATCGGTGTGCTGCGCACACCCATATAGTTAACAGTGGCAGTAGCTCCGGGTGGGCCCCTCAGAGCAAGGGGCCCGGGGCGACCGCCCCCTTTGCCCCCTTCAGTAGCTACGCTACTAAGCACATCCATGTATAGTTGGCAACTGTCCCGGATTTCCAGAGATGCTTTAGCAAAAGGGGACACAGTTTATGAAAACTCAACGTAAGAGTAGGCGCTCTGCAGTAGACTGTGGGCATTATCGGGAGGATTGCGGGCCAGGTTGTAGGAAACTTAAATATCCCCAGAAATTATTGTATGATGCTGAGTCACCTCTCACGGCCAAGCCAAGAGTTGGGATTGTCAAAGAGTCTGAGATCAAAAGCCAGGAGGGTACGTCATATACAGAAGGAAGAGACAAAGGTGTAGTCAGGTAACGGTCCAAGGTCAAATTACCAGGAATATAGTGGATCAGAACAAAGGGGTTAATCAGACAGATTGTCAGAACGAGGTGCAAGGTCAGGCAACAAAAGATCATCAAGCAAAACACTAAGCGCAGACAAAACCAACCACACTTAGCTGAAGCTACATCTGGCAGAGGTCTGGGACTAACAGCCCAGTTAAGTAGCCGAGCAATCACCTGGGACAATTAACACCTGGAGACAGCCAGCATCTCCCAGTCTCAGATTGGATAGCCGAGCAGTCAATCAAAACACCGACAGCTCAACACTCCCCTGTACCAGATTGGACAGCTGAGCCATCAGTAACTGCATCCCAGACACACTGAGGGGTGGAATCACGACAGATAGCAGCTGCAGCTTTATGCCTTTCATGGATAACCATTCATTTGCAAATGCATAGCCAGATGTGTTTTCCACTGCCAACAGGAGTTAATGGCTAATATGGGAGAAGTTGTACAGACAGATGATGCGCCCCCAGGGCCGTGGGGTACTCGGCAGCCAGGCCTCTATGGATGCCAGTGGGGGATATCACGGTGGCTGGCCCGGTCCATGGGCCAGGGCGGTCACCCAAAAGGGGGGATAGATTATAGAGAATTTGGAAAAGTTTGTGACGCCACCTGTGGATTGCGGCCAAAGGGTGCCGCCGCTGCGGAGCAGTCCTTTGGAGCTGGTGTTACAGCAGCAGGGATGGTGTGGCTCTCCACAGGCAGAGCTGGCTCCAGGGCAGTGTAGGACGTGTAGGTTACGCTGGGTGTTGTAGTGCCGTGAGGGAGAGATGGCGCAGATGAAAGAAGGGACGGAAGTAGTGCGGTGCAGTCATCCGAGTTTTTACTCACAGTTCTTATGACAGTTCCACTGGTGCACTGCACAGTTGTCGGCCTCCCACGTCGCGCTGCGTTCACCAGGCAGGGGTTCAGCACTTCCTCAGGCAGATTAGGAGTACCTGGCAGAACCCCACTTTCTCATGTTCCTAGCTAGACTGTCTTCATGCTGGGTCTTTCTCCCTCCTGCCCTGCGCTTCCCACTCTCAATCCCGCTCGGGTGCTCTGAAGTCCCTCCTGTCTCGTCGGAGTTCCCGGACCTGCTTGACCCTTGCGGGGATTAGAATGAGGCTTCAGCATCTGACTATAGAAGCCAGAAACCTCCGGTTTTCCCAGCCGAGACCTGGAGTAACACGGCTGGACCAGGGGCCGGTCCCCTTCTTGCGGCCTATGATCCCTCTGTCTTCTGACAGAAGCGGGTTGTACGGGTGCCGTCCTGCACTGGCCGTACCCCCTAGGATCCCTTCTTGGAACGGAGCCTACTCCTCTGCTCCCCACCTGGGCCTCTAGGACTGGGCCCTACTTGTGGAGCAGAGCTCCTAAAGAGACTCTGCTCCCGGACTGACTTCACTCCCTCCCCTTACTCAACTGACCTGAACTGCCACCCTAAGATGGCTACCCTTTTTATACCTCACTCTATAGTGCTCCCTCAAACTGCTTCCTCCACCCACACCCACTACTGGTTCCCCCCTACCTCTGGGTTCCCCCCACTCCAGTCAGGGTGAGGGCTCAGCAGCTGCACTCATGCATGTTGCCCCTCCAGCCGGCCTGGAGCAGTGTAGTGTTGGATGCAGGTGTTGGGGTTCCGGGCAGCACTCCCTCCTTACCTGAGAGAAGGAGACACCACACCTCTGGGTGAGGTGCAGTACCTCTGTGGCGACTGAACCCTCAGGGGCGCCACACAGAAATCAGCTGATTGCCCAGCCAGCAAAAAAAAATAGGGATGTCATCATGAGATTATATATTTGATGGGATTTTTTTCGTTAGTTTTTGGATTGTCCACAGGCAGTTGCCATTATTACTAAACAGTCTGTCTCTTTCCTTGATAGGCCAGATCGTGAAGCTCCCAGGTTAGAGCTCTTCAGCAGATTCTCTCTCACCTTTACATCTCTCACATGAATGTGGCTATGCAAGCTGTGATGATTGGTTGTGATTGTAAAGTGGGATATACATTATTGCATAATAATATATATTATAGGCCAGAGCACACCACTGCTGTGGGCAATGTCCCCTCACTGTAATGCTCCCATTACTTACCATGATACTAGCATAGCAGCTGCAGCCACCACTAAGGGGAGGAATTTGCATACAGATTTGTATTGACTTTACTCATACTTGTATAAATCTGAACCTATATTTACGTGAAATGCAAACAGAAATATCAGGAGACCTCTTTATGTTTGTCAAACTACAAAAGTGGCCACTACCATGATTTTTCATGTAATACTTGAGATTTCACTTTTCTGTTTAACGCTTTTACTGCCACAGATAGTGTTTTATTCACAGTTAATTCACTTAGCCATTACTCTACTGTCTTACCATTCAGAAAACCAGTGTTACAGTGCTACACGTACTGGACTAAGCCAGTTATACATCTGTAGTGTCTCCAGCCCATACCCAGGCAGTGCTCTGATAATGCTGCTACGTGACTGCGCCCACGCTGTACTCTGTCATTGTCATTTTACAGATGCAGAGGGTTAACGTAATCTAGATTGATGCCCAGATGCTTAGGTGGAATTTTATGAATGGCAGTGCGGCAGCGTCACCCTGCAACTTTGCCAGTGTTTCTCATTGTTGTTTGCAGTGGAAATCCAGCTGGGAAAGCCTGGTGTAAATATATAGAAAAAAATGATGCAATTGAACAAAGACAGCAATTTATCATTATGTCCCTATTTTTTAATGTGGGCTTGTGACCAAAACTGACAGGAAATATAGGCAACAAAATCTGTTGTATACCTCCGTCACATCTGTGCTGTTCAGTGAGCAGGAAACGTGCGCTTGTCACTATTCATCTGTTTCTACTCATATTCCCCCTTGAGGGACATGTCAGCAAGATGTTTTACCCTCATTGAATGTACATGTCCCTGACACTTCCATTCTGGGTATGACTGCACACTGTAGGCATTGTAGTACTATAATCCCTGTCAGCCCTTCTCAAATAGAGTCTATAGCCTATAACGACAGTATGCAGTGTTGACAGTTTATAATGAGCATAAGCAGGATCGGACATAACACTGGTGAAACTCTGCAGCCACCCAGTGGCCTAAAAGTTAAAGAGGTTGTCCAGGTTTGACACAAAAGCCTTCAGTCCCTCAGTGAATGCAAAATTGTGAATCCTCACATCATGCACATTGCGAGCTGTGAGGACTCTCCTGTGCCGGCAGCTATACCAGTCAGTCATCTGATCGTAAGTATGCAATTTTCATACTTCTGGCCATATTCCAACTAGATGTGTGTGGCTTTGCTCAATTTACTTATATTGAGGCCACGGACATCTAGTTGTAATGTGGCCGGCAGTATGCATATTGCATACATGCGGCCACATGACTGTGCGGTCTCGCCCACCAACACAGGAGAATCCTGAGGGTGTGCTCTATACGCGATGTGTGGATTCACAAGTGTACAGCCACAGAGTAATGCAGACTTTCATGCCAAACCTATACCACCCCTTTTAATGGGGCTCTCCTCCACTTCCAAAGCAGCAAGTAGCTTTTGTTGCAGACAAAAAGGAGTCCAAATGCTGTTCTTGCATAGGAGTCCTCTTCTGTCTGTGTCCGCCACTGGGCACAAGATAACAAAACTTCTGGTTTCCACTGCCCACTATGCCATCCATGTACCTAAAAAACAGGAATTGTCTTCTGGAGGGAGGGGTGCATATACCACTAGGTGAATGTTCACAGAATCCTTCTGAGTGAGTATGCCAGCCGACGTTCTTGAAGAAATGTTCCGTTTGGCTCCATTTATTTATTTTTTTAACTAGTTATTCAATCTTTCCCCAATTTTTGTGGTGACTGATTCACATAAACAATGTTTTGTTTCATTTTGGGGAAAAAAAGCATTTGAAACAGTTGTTGCAAGGGGTTACCCAAAAGATAACCAAAATTCATTTATAAAAAATAGTGTATTTATTTGTACATTTTGAAATGTCAGTTTCCTTCAAAGTGCTCTCCGTTCATAACGAAGTGATTGTCTCTCTTGTTCAGCGTTTGCAGGTGAGATACGAATTTTACTACAACTTGTTTCATGCCTAATTCATCCATTAAAATTTGCTGCCAGGAAAACCCATAAAATCTCATTCAACTGCTTGAGTTCACCAATGTAACCATAATCGCTTGTCAAATTTTTGTCCCATTTTCATTAATTCAGGCATGCATTGTAGTAAATGTAAGAAAAACATAAAATAAGCAACAGTTTAAACAACTCATGGAAAAAGAAATCACTGGAGCCGAAACTCAACCTTCCCCAACAACATTGACTGAAGGGTTCTGCGAACATTCACTTATCTGTAAGGGGGAAGACCAGGGTGTAAGTGCTTATAGGAGCAAGGGATCTGGAACTGCCGGGGCTGTACCTCTTGTTGCATGGGGAAGACAGACTGCAAGCAGAGGAAGGAGTCATGTGACAGGGAAGCAGGGGGTGTGTCGAGAGAGAGCGCTGGGAGGTCAGGTGACAGAAGGACTCGTGGTGTGACGAGAGAGAGGGAGAGATGAGGATGTTTGCGCAGGAGACCGGAGCTGAGTCCTGCGGAGCAGAGCAGTGTGAGAGGGTCCAGGCTCCTGGCTACAGGACTTGGAGCAAGGGATCCGAGTACAGTGGACCGGAGGAGTCAAGCTGACTGTAGGGAGAAGAGACGCAGGGTCCGTGGAGCTGAGCACGTGAGGTGCCGTGTTATGGACTAGGGGCTCAGCGGGTAAAACTGGAGACCGTCCGCTGCCGCCAGAAGACGGAGCATTGTTTGGGCGGGGAAGCCTGAAGACAGCGTCACCAGCACCAGCTGGCAACTGCCTTGTAGAGGATACAAGTCAGCTAAGTGAAAAAACTGTTGTTTGTTACCTGTTTGACTCTGCTACATCTAGTGAAACTGTAAACTGTCAGTTACAGACTAATACCTGCTACTTCCCCATATTTTCCCCTGTTACTCCCTGCGTGGAGCTTCATCTTGTTATCATAAACTTTCCCTGTTTATTAACCCTGTATTGGCTGCTCTGTGCTTCTGTTTCACTGCATCTAAAGTACCTATGTTACATATCAGCGGAAGCACATACTACAAGCACCACGCTCTCCAGAGGACGGTACCCTCTCCTATACCAGGTTGTTTCTATAATCAATAGAACAAATGGTGAATCCAATCCATCTGACTTGGCCCTAAACTGTTAGAATCTTTTCTGAGAAAGAAGAGAAATTAAAATATAGAGTACCTGTCCTCTGGTGGTACCTTGATTAACCTTACATCAGGTCTGCACAACATACAGCCCGCAGGCTTGCCGAAGGATGTAGTGCAGCCCGCGGAGCTGTCCAAGATGCGCCACTCCTTCTTATATTCAAATATATTTGTGTTTTTTAGAGAATATGAGGAGGATTTGGCCAGATTGTGCTCAGTTTTTGCTCTAAAAACGAAGTTAGAGTATGTTCACACTTATTTTTTGGAGCAAAAACTGAGCAGAATCTCTCCAAATCCTCCTCAAATACTCAAAACTTGGCTCTGGTGATGTATTGATGTAAGTAGCACTTCAAATTTTTTGCAGCCCTTGGGATTTGTTCAGTATGGCATTGTGGCCCCTTGACCAAAAAATGTTGTGCACTCCTGTATACATACTGCCAAAATCCAGGCAAATCCTTAGGTGCCTATAGTCCATACATCTTTTTCCCCAGATAGAGTCTACAGATATGCAGGTCTTAGGACAGATTTTGGTAGCAGAGGAAAGCATCTTTTTACCAAATTTGGATTTGTGTACCAGGCTCAGGATGACGACATTCACATCTTCTATATGGCTGATATGCCATGGGCATTAACACTGATTATGACATGACAGCTACATACACAAATTAATAATGGTAATAACTTATAGCGTTGCTTGCTTTGTCTTATGTATGCCGAGTAGTCTAGAAACCATGAAAAAACAACATCTTCAAAGTTTGCACAGAAATTTATAGGATAAAAAGAGATGTTCTTAAGAACAGTCCATAAAGATATCATTATCCTAATAATCCAACAAAACACAAACACTTCAGTTCACGTCCTTTCCACGCACACAAGTCGCCTTCATCACGGAGGGAATGTTAATAACAGTACAGAGTTTCTTCAAATTTACGTAAGAATGACGTGTAGCATTTTAATTTTGGAAATAAATGGATAGGTCGGCTGTTGCCAACAGGTTAAAAGTTACAATTCTGGAAACATGTAACATGACAGAAAGAGGATTTGACACTCCACAAATTCGGAATCGAGTCCATGTTAATAAATAAAGGGGTCATTTCCGAAACAGTAGTTTAAACTGCTAATTGAAATTGTTTTTGTCTTTTTTTTTTCTTTTTTACAAACAAAGCTATAGAAATACAGTATATACATAGTACTAACAGTACACATACACTAAAAAAGCTGCTATGCTCCAATCCATACTGCACAGAATGCCTTTATATTGAATCCACATAATTATACAAAAATGTATGTCTACTTCAAATAGCAGGCACTGTGCAGAAAAAGTGAATGAGCAAATGCTTTATTTGTATTAGTAAACATATACACTGAATCACAATGTGATTTAATGAGATCTCTCCAAACATGTATGAAAAAAATAATGGGGATACGTTACATCAGTTCCACTTTTTCTTAAAGATAAGTGCTGGGACACGAGCTCTGGGCTGTGTCGTTTGGACTCTTGGCTACATCTGTACAAGTGCACATAATTATAGAAATGTGTCTTCTACCCTGTTATATCCTCACTCCAGTGACTGAGGACTGAATTGCACATTTTTCTTCGTCAAGACAGGAGTAAGCAAACACGAAAACAGAATAGCAGGCAGGAAAAAAAGGGGGGTTGTGGTTCCAAGAAAAGGGGTGTCTGGGGGGGGGGGTCCACTTGGCCCCCATTCCATCATTGGCATGCCCATACTATTCTAATTATCATGAAAGGGCCGTGTATATGTGGAGAGATTGTCTCGCTGGCTTCCTGGATCAGTGAAATCTAGGGAGTTTGAAATTTCATCCTGTATCTCTTATGACGCTCAGCAAATATCTCCTCCCTCCCTCGTCAGATTATTTTACACCCTAGGGGAATTTTGGTCTTTTAGTTCAACACTTTTGCTCTGTTCCCAATTGGGGTGCTGTTTAGGGGGGAGTTTTCAAAGAAATGTGAGTAGAATAAACATTTACAGATCTCTTTTGCCATCTAGCCTGTACAAGAAACCACAATATCAACTATTCATGCTGCCTTCTACTGCACTCTGTGCGGATTAAAATCATAAAGCCTAACACTAATGTGTCTAATATGGTATTAGACATAAAGGTGGCCTTTGTTAAAATAAAAAGTACAATATTAGCCATTAAAACGTTTTCAATTCAAAGTGCATCATGGGCAATAGAGAGATGACGATGAAGTGTTGCTACTCCAATGCAAAACCTTTACCCTTCTAACAGTTCCACACCTTATATAACAAAGTACAATTCTCATTGTAGCAGCAAAACCATAAGTCATTTAAGCAAAAGAAGTCTATATAATTCCAGTCGTACGTTTTCCTTCCACTAAAGTCATTGAGGGGGTGAGTAATTCATTGGTCCACTCTCTTCTTTACGACAGCAACTGTAGGTGCAGGGGAAAGTGAAGTGGAAAGGAATGCTTAGCATCCTATGAGATATGGATTGCATGGCTTTTCTTGCAGGACAACACGATGAGTAGAGACAGCAGGAAGTTAGTTTGTATTCAGCAAAGGCAGTGGCAGGCGGACGAATAGGAGTAAGAAGTGGACCAGCTGGTGCAGTATGATGAAGTGTACGTAGACTGTGCTGCTCCCATTTCCCATGCAAGATACCCTGTTAGCCAACATCCTAAAAAAAAGTAAAAAAATAAATATACACATTAGTTCACTTACTGCATAATGGCAAAGTAAATATTTTATATGAATATATTTTATTTATTTACTATCTACATAATGCTAGCCTAGTCCAAAGTGCTGTACAGAAAACATATTTTCATACAGGGATTATATGACATTAGAAAAGAACAATTAGGGAGTAATGTGTGAGGAGACATTATGAGCATGGGGGAAAATGTGTAAGGAGACAGTATGGGTGGGGGGATGTGTATGGAAACAACATGGATAGTGGGGGGCAATGTATGAGAAGTATGGGCGGAGACGGAATGCTTGAGGATACAGTATGAGTAGGGGGTAATGTATAAGGAGACCGTATGTGCATGGGGGTGAATGTGTGAGGAGACATTATGGGCGGGGGGGAATGTGTATGGAGACAACATGTGTAGTGTGGAGGAATATATGAGAAGTATGGGCAGAGGAGGAATGTTTGAGGAGACAGTATGGATAGGGGGAATGTGTGAAGAGACAGTATCGGCAGTGGGAATGAGTGAGGAGACCTTATAGGCTAGGGGAATGTGTGAAGGGGCAGCATGGTGGCTCAGTGGTTAGCACTGTTACATTGTAGTGCTGGGTCCTGGGTTAAAATCCCCCAAAGACAAACATCTGCAAGGAGTTTGTATATTTTCCCCATGTTTGTGTGGGTTTCCTTCGAGTACTCCAGTTTCCTCCCACACTACAAAGACATACTTATAGGGACTTTAGATTGTGAGCCCTAATAGGGACAGTGATGATGATGTATGTAAACCGCTGTGAAATTAGTGGCATTATATAACTGAATAAAATAATAATAATATGATAAAGATAAATAATAAAGATGAGTTGGGGGAACTGAGAGAGGACGGTAATGGGGAAAAAAGTGTGAGGAGGCAGTATACAGTGGTGTGAAAAAGTTTTTGCGCCCTTCCTGATTTCTTATTCTTTTGCATGTTTGTCACACTTAAATGTTTCAGATAACAAAACGAATTAAAATATTAGACAAAGATAACACAAGCAAACACAAAATTCAGTTTTTAAACGAAGGTCTTTATTATTAAGGGAAAAAGAAATCCAAACCTACAGGGCACTGTGTGAAAAAGTGATTGACCCCTAAACCTAATAACTGATTGGGCCACCCTTAGCAGCAACAACTGCAATCAAGCGTTTGCAATAACTGGCAATGAGTCTTCTACAACGCTCTGGAGAAATTTTAGCTCACTCATCTTTGCAAAATTGTTGTTATTCAGCCTCATTGGAGGCTTTCCAAGAATGAACCACCTTTTTAAGGTCTTGCCACAGCATCTCAATCGGATTAAGGTCAGGACTTTGACTAGTCCATTCCCAACTCTTAATTTTGTTTTTCTTAAGCCATTCAGATGTGGACTTGCTGGTATGTTTTGGATCATTGTCCTGCTGCATAACCCAAGTGCACTTCAGCTTTAGGTCATGAACAGATGGCCGGACATTGTCCTTCAGGATTTTTTGGTAGACTTGGTAGACAGCAGAAGTCCTGGTTCCATTTACCACAGCAAGTCTTCCAGGTCCTGAAGCAGCAAAACAAACCATCACACTAGCACCACCATTTTTTACTGTTGGTATGATGTTCCTTTTCTGAAATGCTGTGTTACTTCTACGCCAGATGTAATGGGACATACAGCTTCCAAAAAGTTAAACGTTTGTATCGTCAGTCCGCAGAGTATTCTCCCAAAAGTCTTAGCGATCATTAAGATGTTTTCTGGCAAAACTGAGACAAGCCTTCATGTTCTTTTTGCTCAGTAGTGGTTTTCATCTTGGAACTCTGCCATGCATGCCATTTTTGCCCAGTCTCTTTCTTATGGTGGAGTCATGAACACTGACCTTAACTGAGGCAAGTGAGGCCTGCAGTTCTCGGGATGTTGTTGTAGGGTCCTTTGTGATTTCTTGGATGAGTTGTTGCTGCGCTCTTGGGGTAATTTTGGTCGGCCAGCCACTACTGGGAAGGTTCCCCACGGTTCCACGGTTTCGCCATTTGTGGATAATGGCTCTCACTGTGGTTTGCTGGAGTCCCAAAGCTTTAGAAATGGCTTTTTAACCTTTTCCAGACTGATAGATTTCAATTACTTTGTTTCTCATTTGTTCCTGAATTTCTTTGGATCGCAGCATGATGTCTAGCTTTTGAAAATCTTTTGGTTTACTTCACTTTCTCAGGCAGGTCCTATTTAAGTAATTTCTTGATTGAGAACAGGTGTGGCTGTAATCAGGCCTTTGTGTGGCTAGGGAAATTGAACTCAGCTTCCCAAAGATGTGATAAACCACAGTTAATATATGTTTTAATGAGGGAGGGGTCAATCACTTTTTCACACAGGGCCCTGTAGGTTTGGATTTCTTTTTCCCTTAATAATAAAGACCTTCATTTAAAAACTGAATTTTGTGTTATCTTTGTCTAATATTTAAATTTGTTTTCTGAAACATTTAAGTGCGATAAACATGCAAAAGAATAAGAAATCAGAAAGAGGGCAAACATTTTTTCACACCACTATAGAGACTAAGTAGTGTGGGGTACTGTGGGGAGGCAGTATAGAGAGAGGACAGCATGGGGACAGTGTGAGGGCACAGTATGGAGGGCACAGTATGGAGGGGACAGTACGTAGAGGGGGGAGTCTAAAGAGGGGGCACAGTATAGATACGGGCACTATAGGTGTACACAGTGTTAGAGAGAGAGAAGAGTATGGAGGTCATGTACCATAAGAGAGGTGTTATGGGGGTCATAGTCTGTGCAGGGAGAACAGTGAGAGGTAATTATTCTGGGGCACAGCACAGGGCAGATATTTTTAGGCAGGAGAATACCTGCAAAAGACCGGAGAAGAGGAAAATCTGCAGAGAAGAGCTGTGTATGTGAAAAGTCATCATAGTGTCTGGACAAGATAAGAAGATTCGCCTCTAGTTTTAATCTGCACTCAAAGTGGATCTGTCATCAGATTTCCCAGTGCAACTATATACATTAATAAATAGCTCTTTTAGACCTTGTGAGTCTAGTATATTTACTTTGAAAATCCACTTATATTAAGATGAGCATTTTATGTCTGAAGCTATAGAATCAAATAGCTCTTGATTCCAAGTGTTTTCAATCTTCACACACCCAACTTGAGTTCACTTCTTAACCGTTCTGATGAAAGGAAGACTACAATTATCCCAGTATAAAATATAGCCATATATTTACAGATATTTTGTATGAAGCAAAAACCGGATTTGCTATATTCTGTTTTAAATGTTTGAAAGGAAAATACTTTTGTTTTTTGTATAAAGAATTTGTGTGAAAATAGAATTGAACTGGGGATTCCGGTTTCCATAAAGGGTGCTATTGAGTGAGCCACAGAAAACGGATGTGATGAAAGAGGATTCAGGAGAGAACCACAATTGCAGAATAAATAGGTTAATAACAAAAATGTGGAAAAAAATGGATAATGATCTATAGCAGCCTATTACCCACAAAATTTAGCATTATACAACTCTATCAGGTTAGCATATCCTGTTTCAATAATTCATTTATTGTCAGATAAGACCCTATTTGAGCTTATTTGCTCCCAAGGTCTCCTACAATTCCAACAAAAAGAGCATACTGAATAGAAATAATGCAGTTTACATAAAAATCAATAATAAATCAATACACAGTGAACTCCCCCAGTGCAAGCAAAATATTTTTGGGAAGTGTACAGTAAGTAATGCTTTTGACAGTTGTACTGTTGGACATTATTATGTTCACATTATGTAATGCTAGCAATAATATACATTGTATGATAAATATGCTGTGGTCTGGAAACTTACTATTTATACCAGTCTTCTTTGGGATTCCACACATTGACACCTATCAGGAACTTTAACTAGTATGTGTTAATGCTGTAAAGGATGTAGAGGATGGTTAACATCCCCTGAAGATCAGTTGAAGATTTGTCAATGCTAATCTCATGCTACATTGTATGATCCAATGTGTCTGCTGTCACAATATGCAGCTACCATGTTTTTTTGCATGATGGTTAATGCTGTTGTGTGGGCTTCAGATAGTTACAGCTGGCTAGACATGTTGCTAGGGGGAGATTTGGAAACAAAAGCGGGATTGCTTGCTGGTTGATTAGTTAGTTGTGGTTTAGCTGAAGACAGATAAGTAAGAAGAAAGGTCACAAATTGTGTGTGTAGAAGGAAGGACAAGTAGGTAGCAAGCCTGGTAACTGGAATAAGAAGTGTCAGTTTTGTATCCTTGACATGGCCAGAACATCCTTGATGCCCTGGAAAATGGAGCAGAGCGAATGGAGGACTGAGCAGCAGTGGGTACGGCATCGGGAGCTCTGAAGGGTATAGCAGTGGATTTGTGAGGACCCTGAGACAGCAAAGGCAAAGTAGGACTGAGGCACCATTTTGGCCAGATCCGGGAGTGTTTGTGATGAAATACTGGGCTAGGTACTATGCAGCTGGGGCTGTGGATATAACAGAGATAGCTCAAATGGAGAGGCAAGGTGTATATGCCATATAACTGCAATGTTGCTTACAAGCCTGTGCCTCTGTTCAATACAGAAGATGTGATTAATGAATCATGTACTTGCTACTGAATGCACATAAGTTCTATCAAGTTCACCAGTAAAACTCTTTTTTTATTATAATCTGGACTGAATCCTCCCTTACCTACATTGTAAATCTAGGTTTCCTGTGTCATCAAGAAGTAAACAGTCATAAAGTGAAACATCTGCACCAGTTAATAATACACACACCCAGAGGAACCCACTTCACTGGTGCGAAAGGAACATCTCAGCCTGTGCAACCCTTACAATATCACCAGGGATTTGGATTTTATAGTGGTGGTGACATTATAGCTGTGACAACATAATTGTCCCTCAATGGCTGACAGCTGGAGGTGTGGTGGTGGGGTTTCACCACAAGAGGTGCCATTAATTGGGTACTAGGATTTACACTTATGAATAAATGTCCTTATGTGAGGAATTGAGCATGATCTCTACAGCTTCACAGCAGGTGATGACTCCACAGATGTTACTTCATGAGGGCTCAAATCAATTCTTATTAGGTCAATGTGCCATCATGGAGTCAGCGACAGAGACATAGGTGGGTAAGTTTCCTGGAGGGTACCAGTGCATGTGATTATGTCACAGATTTGCTAATGTCATAATAAGAAATATCAGTGACATTGCTTGAGGTGTCACCTCTGAGGTCACAGAATAGGTGATGAAATTACAAGTGATGACATCATAAGGGACGCTAGTCTTCTAAATCATGTGGTTGCCAGTCATAGTAGCTGCTCCATGAAATATGGGTGGCTTATACTAGGGTGTTGTGTCTTCCCTATAAGTCTTCAAAAATGCAGCTGGTTCAGGCACTATGGCTAGTGAGTTCCCTGTGAAGAAGTAGTGCATTGATTATGTTATAGAGGTACAAATGATATATGAATGATTAATTTTTAGGGGTAGAACGGTACTCCAAAGGGACACCAGTTATCCCGCATGTGATTTTTATTCACAAATATATTTCCAGATCCAAATTGGACAACTAGCACCTCATGATTCACAGGCCAGATGCTCCGATTATCAAGTACTAGGAGGCGCCAGCCCTCCACTCCTGAAAGCTTATTCCATAAATTTAATGTTATCTTCTAATATGCCTGAGAAGTGAATTGCATGTGGTGTCAAATTTGGATCTGGAAATATACTCATATGAATGAAAATCACCTATGGTAGAACCAGAGTCAATTTGAAGTGCTGGTTGACACTTGACTAATCTACGGGTATTTTGTGGAACCAGTGGTCAGTTCCTCTGGAATATGCACCCATATCATCTATCCTACTTAGAATTGTGTTGCCTGACTTGATATCATAAGGGTCACAAGATGATGGTGGATCCCTATAAAAGCATCAGTGTCGTGATGTAGTGGCAAGATCATAAGGGTAATGATGCCATAATTGGTAATGTCAATGATATTATCTGACATGTCCTCTTTAGGGCCCCAGAATTTGTAGTTATGTTACTAGTGGACATTACAGTTGGAAGCAAGCGTGAAGGAATGCAGATGTCACAATTGGTGACTTCAAATTGAGGACTGGGACCAGTAGGTGCCAGTGATGGTGAGTGGAAATGGAATCATCGGTGGCAAATTATAGAGGCATGTTGTGACACCTTTGAAGGGGTTGTTCCATCATGACAGCTCATGTCCATATATCACTCATAATGACATATTCCATGAGATTATGAAAAGCATTTTTATAAACATGCTTTTTAAGCATTGTATGGTGCTATATACAATACATTCGTTATTGGCAAAGAAACCCTAGTACAGATTCTGCTCTGGGTACTGGAGTTTGAAGTAAAACCCTCTAAAACTTACAACAACATGCATCTGTACAAGGGACATCCTTACTTACAGGTTGTGTCGTAACTGCTGCTTGGAAAGTTATTACTAAATTGAGTTTAATGTCCTTTTCCGCACTGATCAGAAGAAACGTTTTGTGAGCCATTCTGATCAAAATAAGACTTACATCTGCTATGATGAATGAATTTGTAAGATTTAAAAGAGATTATTATTCTGGAACAACAATACTGTTCTTACTGGCATGGCATAGCTTCTTTATATAGACATTAATTAGATTTAATTGCTTCATTATTTGTATAGTTGGGGAGTAGAATGAGATGATGCTGTGGTGTATAAAATGGAGCTATTTCTGAAACAAGCACCAGTGATGCTATGTACATGATTACAGAGAACTGTGTACTAAAACGTGCAAATTAGCTCTGACCATTCCTATTCATATGGTAAAAAAACGAAAATCCATCTTGTTGGATTCTAAATAACAAACTAAAACTAATCTAGAAGGTAATTATTGTAATTACAGTATTTACATATCAATATAGGCATGAAAAATCTGTCATATCTTGGTTGAGTGTAGGGCATTCGTTTTTGGAATATTGCACGCCATTTAGGTTATAATAATTATTTGCCTTCTGTCTCCTTCAGTTCATGGTCTTATTTTCTTTGAGTATGTGCACATGCAGGGCCGGCTCCAGATTTTTGGGGGCCCTGGGCGAAAGAGTCTCAGTGGGCCCCTTTATCACATACCACGATTCATGATGCACAGATACCACAGATAAATATATATATATATAGTACAATGCAAAGATTTCACTTCTTACATTACATGAGCGATATCTATTGTAAATTCTACAATAGCTTAGAAACCGGCGAATCGCTGCACACAGTATACTGGCCCCCATATAACGCTCCATACAGGATACTGGCCCCCATTTAACGCTCCATACAGGATACTGGCCTCCATATAATGCTCCATACAGGATACTGGCCCCCATATAACGCTCCATGCAGGATAATGGCCCCCATATAACGCTCCATGCAGGCTGTGCCCCCACATAATGCCTCATGCAGGATGTTTCCCCCACATAATGCCTCATGCACGCTGTTCCCCCCACATAATGCCCCACGCAGGCTGTTCCCCCCCACACAGGCTGTTCCCCCCACATAATGCGCCATGTAGGATATCACCCTCCTTATAAAGCCCCATGCAGGATGTCACCCCCCCTTATAATGCCCCATGCAGGATGTCACCCCCCCTCCCTTATAATGCCGCATGCAGGACGTCACCCCCTCCCTTATAATGTCCCATGCAGGATGTCACACCCCCCGTCCCTTATAATGCCCCATGCAGGATGTCACACACCCCCTCCCTTATAATGCCCCATGCAGGATGTCACCCCCCCCATTATAATGCCCCATGCAGGATGTCACCCCCCCTTATAATGCCCCATGCAGGATGTCACACCGCCCCTCCCTTCTAATGCCCCATACAGGATGTCACACCCCCCCTCCCTTATAATGCCCCATGCAGGATGCCACACCTCCCTCTCTTATAATGCCCCATGCAGGATGTCACCCCCCTCCCTTATAATGCCCCATGCAGGATGTCACACACCCCCTCCCTTATAATGCCCCATGCAGGATGTCACACCCCCTCCCTTATAATGCCCCATGCAGGATGTCAAACACCCCCTCGCTTATAGTGCCCCATGCAGGATGTCACACCCCCCCTCACTTATAATGCCCCATGCAGGATGTTTTTCCCCCTTGCTTATAATGCCCCATGCAGGATGTCACACCCCCCCTCGCTTATAATGCCCCATGCAGGATGTCACACACCCCCACCATATAATGCCCCATGCCTCCATACAATAAAAAAAAATCAAATACTCACCTCACTTCTCACCTGCTGCTGCTCCAAACTCCTCACGCGCTCTGGCATCTTCCCGCTCTCTGCGCTGTGACGGCTCAGGAGAAGGCGCAGTGGAAAGACGTCACCGCAACCCCTGACCTGAGACGTCACTGTGCAGCAGCTGCGGAAGAGACAGGACCTGCTCGGAATCCGCCTGAAAAAGAGCCGCAATAGCTCCCATAAAATAAATATAATGCACTGCAATGTCAAAACAACTTGTTGTGCACATGTTCCATCTTACGTCATGTCCCAAAGCAGTTAAAAGAAGTGACATGCTCATTCTTTAGATGGCTTCTGTCTGCTCTGTATACTTGGTATTAGGGACAAGTCACACGGCGGTATAACTCGAACGAGGATCGCAACGCAATGCTTGGACTGGGCGGTGGCACTCCCAACCTGAGATTAACAACATGCATTTCTATGCAGCTGTCAAATTCGGGTTGGGAGAGTGGATGGCCAGCCTGAGCATTGCGTTGCGATCTTTGTCCGAGTTATAAGGCCGTCTGACTCTTCCCTTATAAAATAAAAGACGCCGGTGGTGGCGCTTCCACAAGAAGGACAGCAAAACTGCTGGTGGAGCTGTTCAGGATAATAGCTGCTAGCGTTTTCCTGAAGCGGCTTTGCTTAGCAAAACTTGGAAAGTGAGCATGGCATCTAAAAGATGTGATATGCACATACCATTACATTATCAACTAGAGGTCTAAACAAGTGTTATAGAATATCTATGGCATTTTGGTCCAACCATAAAGGTTAGGCCTCCTTCCCGCGTCCTGGTGGTTCCTGTACAGAAAAAAACAGTACTGGTGAGATCCGTGGTCCGTGTCCATGTGCCATCTGTATGCACGTATGTGACATCCGTGTCAGCGGAGTTCACCGTGAGAAAATTCCGTGTCAACGGAGTTCACCATGAGAAAATTCTCACAGTGCTAGGGGTGATCTCACTAAGCTCAGGGCAAGCACCGTGAGAATTTTCTCACGGTGAACTGCGATGACCTCACTCAGCTCAGCGCAAATGCCGTGAGAATTTTTCTCAGGGTGCTAGCAGTGATCTCATTGAGGTAACAGCAGTTGATCGGCTCACTCGCAGCAGCTCATTCTCCCTTGGTTTTTTAGCATGAACGGTCGTATCATGGCACCGTTCATTTTGAAAACCAGATGTCGCACAGATGGATTACAGTGTGGGTCAGTATGGATTGTTTTCACGTAGGACAGGTGAGGGATATGGTTGTTTATTATTTTTGTGTGTTTTTTACAGGGGACATTGGCTTCAGTGGATTAGGCGTTAAGGTGAGTATAACTGTGATTTTTATTTTTTAATAAACGTGTAAAACAGGGTGTTGACTTTTCTTTCAAATAAAGGAGTTTTTTCTGCTGTGTGTTTATTTCAAAACTTACTATGGGGTTAGCAATGGGGTGTCTGATAGATGCCTCTCCATTGCTAACTCCTGGGATTGATGTCAGCTTGCAATACAAAGCTGACATCAACTCCAACCCTATTACCCCACTTGCCACCGCATCAGGGCAAGTGGGAAGAGTGAGGATAAGTGCCATATTTGGCACATTTTATTGATGCGCCATTTCTGGGGCTGCTGAGGGCTGATGTTATTAGCCTTGGAGGGGGTCAATATCCATGGGCCTTCCCTGGCTATTAATATCAGGTCACAGCTGTCTGTTTAGCCTTTGCTGGTTAGAATTTTTAGGGGGACCCTACGTCAATTTTTTTCTGGGGTCCCTCTATAATCTAGCCAGTAAACGCTAATCAAACAGCTGTAAGCTATTATTAATAGCCAGGGAACATTTTTTGCTAATGCCCCTTTCCCTGGTTAGTAATATCAGCCCCCAGCGGTCGGCTTTCCCTCAGCTGGTTATGAATAATTGGCATGAGCCCACTCCATTTTTTTTTATTTAATTCTTAATTTTACACAGGATGTACACTGTGGGTGGTGACTACAACTCCCATCATTGTCTCCTGATCGCGCTAATCTCAGTGCGACAAGGTGAGAATAATGAGAGCTGTCTTCAACAGCTGGTGCCTGGAATCAGTGCGAACTGTACCGATTTTTCCCAGGCCCCGGTACGTGTCACACTGATGACACAAGGATGTTATCTGTGTGTTTTCAGTGTGAGACACATTTTGTCCGTGCTGCACAAATAAAACTGACATGTTTTCGGGTTTTTCACACGGACACACGGTCCATGTGAAAAACCTGACATGTGTGCAAAACCACTGAATACAATGGGTGTGCGTATGTTCATATTTGCGGTCCTTAAAAAATGGACCATATACGGACATAAAAAACAGACGTGTGGAGGGGGCCTTATTCTGTATGGTACATGCCACTTTTGGTTAATTTTTGAAAGCATGGACCATATACGGACATAAAAAACGGACGTGTGAAGGGGGTCTTATTCTGTATGGTACATACCACTTTTGGTTAATTTTTGAAAGCAGAATTTGACCTATGGAATTATAATAGCAGCCTTTCTACATAACATATGACACAGCATACCAGATAAGAGGCCATTTGATTACGGTAAAACATTTGTAATGCAGCAGATCCAAACATATTTTCAGCAGTGAGAGCGAATACTGTGATCACACCATTGGTCACTGAGTTTTAATATGTAATATATTTCTAAATTTCCTGCAGAAACTGACCTGTGGTGCAGATTTTTGAACCTGCAGCATGTCAATTTCTGGTGTTTAAAGAACAAGATTTGGAGGAGGCTGCAGTGGTCACATGTATTAACGTAAAGGCCACAATTCATCAAGATCGGCGTGTTGGAGTGAGACGCGGCCGATTCATTAGGATGTGAATGCCTCTAAATTAACCAGGCATGTCTTAATATTGTAATGCGCCTAGCCACAAAACTTATCACTAGAATAAGATTTGTAGCGTAAGGTATGCCATAGCTTATCGTGAATTAGACAACATGTCCTGCTCCCTATCCACCCCATCTCCGTCTATTTTGGCTGGGGGTGGCAGAAACTGGCGTGAAAACACCAAAAAAAAAAATTCAGTATTGCTTTGGGGGTGAATATAAAAATATATATATTCCTTATCGTAAGTGACGATTTGGAAAAGAAATTGAAATGACAGAATTACTATTTTTTGATCACGTCACCTGCCATAAAAGATGGAATAAAACGAGATGAGAAAGTTATATGGAACCCAAAATGCAGCTCATTCCACACAAAAAAAAAAAAAAAAAAAACAAGCCCTAAAGCAACGCTATAGACCAAACACTAAAAAGTGTGGGCTCTCAGATTATGGCAAATAAACCTTTTTTTTTTTTTTTTTTTGCAGTTTAATATTTTTTTATAAATTTGGTAACAGCACAGCATAACCCTACTGACCAGTACACACATTTACCAGGTCATTTTTATTGCACAGTGAGCATTGTGGGGGAAAAAAAATCCACAATAACAATGTTTTATTTTTATTTGTTTCCAACCCATTTGGAATTTTTTCCCCAGTTTTCAGTACAATATACCGTACAGACCAAAAGTTTGGACACACCTTCTCATTTAAAGATTTTTCTGTATTTTCATGACTTTGAAAATTGTACATTCACACTGAAGGCATCAAAACTATGAATTAACACATGTGGAATTACAGTGCTGGCCAAAAGTATTGGCACCCCTGCAATTCTGTCAGATAATACTCAGTTTCTTCCTGAAAATGATTGCAATCACAAATTCTTTGGTATTATTATCTTCCTTTAATTTGTCTTCAATGAAAAAAACACAAAAAGAATTGTCCTAATGCCAAATTGGATATAATTCCACACCAAACCTAAAAAGGGGGTCGACAAAAGTATTGGCACCCTTTGAAAAATCATGTGATGCTTCTCTAATTTGTGTAATTAACAGCACCTGTAACTTACCTGTGGCACCTAACAGGTGTTGGCAATAACTAAATCACACTTGCAGCCAATTAACATGGATTATAGTTGACTCAACCTCTGTCCTGTGTCCTTGTGTGTACCACATTGAGCATGGAGAAAAGAAAGAAGACCAAAGAACTGTCTGAGGACTTGAGAAACCAAATTGTGAGGAAGCATGAGCAATCTCAAGGCTACAAGTCCATCTCCAAAGACCTGAATGTTCCTGTGTCTTCCATGCACAGTGTCATCAAGAAGTTTAAAGCCCATGGCACTGTGGCTAACCTCCCTAGATGTGGACGGAAAAGAAAAATTGACGAGAGATTTCAACGCAAGATTGTGCGGATGGTGGATAAAGGACCTCGACTAACATCCAAACAAGTTCAAGCTGCCCTGCAGTCCGAGGGTACAACAGTGTCAACCCGTACCATCCGTCGGCGTCTGAATGAAAAGGGACTGTATGGTAGGATACCCAGGAAGACCCCACTTCTTACCCCGAGACATAAAAAAGCCAGGCTGTAGTTTGCCAAAACTTACCTGAGAAAACCTAAAACGTTTTGGAAGAATGTTCTCTGGTCAGATGAGACAAAAGTAGAGCTTTTTGGGAAAAAGCATTAACATAGAGTGTACAGGAAAAAAAAGAGGCATTCAAAGAAAAGAACACGGTCCCTACAGTCAAACATGGCGAAGGTTCCCTGATGTTTTGGGGTTGCTTTGCTGCCTCTGGCACTGGACTGCTTGACCGTGTGCATGGCATTATGAAGTCTGAAGACTACCAACACATTTTGCAGCATAATGTAGGGCCCAGTGTGAGAAAGCTGGGTCTCCCTCAGTGGTCATAGGTCTTCCAGCAAGACAATGACCCAAAACACATTTCCAAAAGCACTATAAAATGGTTTGAGAGAAAGCACTGGAGACTTCTAAGGTGGCCAGCAATGAGTCCAGACCTGAATCCCATAGAACACCTGTGGAGAGATCTCAAAATGGCAGTTTGGAGAAGGCACCCTTCAAATATCAGGGACCTGGAGCAGTTTGCCAAAGAAGAATGGTCTACAATTCCAGCAGAGCATTGTAAGAAACTCATTGATGGTTACCGGAAGCGGTTGTTCGCAGTTATTTTGGCTAAAGGTTGTGCAACCAAGTATTAGGCTGAGGGTGCCAATACTTTTGTCCGGCCTTTTTTTGGAGTTTTGTGTGAAATGATCAATGATTTGATTTTTGCTTCATTCTCTTTTGTGTTTTTTCCTTGCAAGCAAATTAAATGAAGAGAATAATACCAAAGAATTTGTGATTGCAGTCATTTTCAGGAAGAAACTGAGTATTATCTGACAGAAATGCAGGGGTGCCAATACTTTTGGCCAGCACTGTATATACTTAACAAAAAAGTGTGAAACAACTGAAAATATGTCATATTCTAGGTTCTTCAAAGTAGCCACCTTTTGCTTTGATGACTGCTTTGCACACTCTTGGCATTCTCTTGATGAGCTTCAAGAGGCAGTCACCGGAAATGGTCTTCCAACAATCTTAAAGGAGTTCCCAGAGATGCTTAGCACTTGTTGGCCCTTTTGCCTTCACTCTGTGATCCAGCTCACCTCAAACTATCTTGATTGGGTTCAGGTCTGGTGACTGTGGAGGCTAGGTCATCTGGCGGAGCTCCCCATCACTCTCCTTCTTGGTCAAATAGCCCTTACACAACCTGGAGGTGTGTTTGGGGTCATTGTCCTGTTGAAAAATAAATGATGGTCCAACCAAACGCAAACCGGATGGAATAGCATGCTGCTGCAAGATGCTGTGGTAGCCATGCTGGTTCAGTATGCATTCAATTTTGAATAAATCCCCAACAGTGTCACCAGCAAAGCACCCTCACACCATCACGCCTCCTTCTCCATGCTTCACAGTAGGAACCAGGCATGTAGAGTCCATCCATTCACCTTTTCTGCGCTGCACAAAGACACAGTGGTTGGAACCAAAGATCTCAAATTTGGACTCATCCGAACAAAGCACAGATTTCCACTGGTCTAATGTCCATTCCTTGTGTTCTTTAGCCCAAATAAGTCTCTTCTGCTTGTTGCCTGTCCTTAGTAGTGGTTTCCTAGCAGCTATTTTACTATGAAGGCCTGCTGCACAAAGTCTCCTCTTAACAGTTGTTGTAGAGATGTGTCTGCTGCTAGAACTCTGTGTGGCATTGACCTGGTCTTTAATCTGAGCTGCTGTTAACCTGCAATTTCTGAGGCTGGTGACTCGGATAAACTTATCCTCAGAAGCAGAGGTGACTCTTGGTCTTCCTTTCCTGGGGCGGTCCTCATGTAAGCCAGTTTCTTTGTAGCACTTGATGGTTTTTGCAACTGCACTTGGGGACACTTTCAAAGTTTGTCCAATTTTTCGGACTGACTGACCTTCATTTCTTAAAGTAATGATGGGCACTCGTTTTTCTTTACTTAGCTGCTTTTTTCTTGCCATAATACAAATTCTAACAGTCTATTCAGTAGGACTATCAGCTGTGTATCCCCCTGACTTCTGCACAACACAACTTATGGTCCCAACCCAATTTATAAGGCAAGAAATCCCACTTATTAAACCTGACAGGGCACACCTGTGAAGTGAAAACCATTTCCGGTGACTACCTCTTGAAGCTCATCAAGAGAATGCCAAGAGTGTGCAAAGCAGTCATCAAAGCAAAAGGTGGCTACTTTGAAGAACCTAGAATATAAGACATATTTTCAGTTATTTCACACTTTTTTGTTAAGTATATAATTCCACATGTGTTAATTCATAGTTTTGATGCCTTCAGTGTGAATGTACAATTTTCAAAGTCATGAAAATACAGAAAAATCTTTAAATGAGAAGGTGTGTCCAAACTTTTGGTCTGTCATGTATGGTACAATGAATGATGTCAGTTCATGCTACAACTTGGCTTGTAAAAATAAGCCCTCCTATGGCTCTGTCGACATAAGAAAAAAAAAGTTATTTTGAAAAGCGAGGATAAAAAATGAAAGCGAAAAAAACCTATAAAAAATGGCCTACATCTCCAAGGTATTAACGTTGTAGACCTTGGCCCATGAGATGTAATTCTGATACTTTAGATTACCATCTATATACACTGCTCAAAAAAATAAAGGGAACAATCAAATAACACATCCTAGATCTGAATGAATGAAATATTCTCATTAAATACTTTATTCTGTACAAAGTTGAATGTGCTGACAACAAAATCACACAAAAATCATCAATGGAAATCAAATTTATTAACCAATAGAGGCCTGGATTTGGAGTCACCCCCAAAATTAAAGTGGAAAAACACACTACAGGCTGATCCAACTTTGATGTAATGTCCTTAAAACAAGTCAAAATGAGGCTCAGTATTGTGTGTGGCCTCCACGTGACTGTATGAACTCCCTACAATGCCTGGGCATGCTGCTGATGAGGTTGCGGATGGTCTCCTGTGGGATCTCCTCCCAGACCTGGACTAAAGCATCCACCAACTCCTGGACAGTCTGTAGTGCAACGTGACGTTGGTGGATGGAGTGAGACATGATGTCCCAGATGTGCTCAATCGAATTCAGGTCCGGGGAACGGGCGGGCCCCACACCATTACTGACCCACTGCCAAACCAGTCATGTTGAAGGATGTTGCAGACGGTGTCTCCAGATTCTGTCACGTCTGTCATATGTGCTCAGTGTGAACCTGCTTTCATCTGTGATGAGCACAGGGCGCCAGTGGCGACTTTGCCAATCCTGGTGTTCTGTGGGAAATGCCAAGCGTCCTGCACGGTGTTGGGCTGTGAGCACAACCCCCATCTGTGGATGTCGGGCCCTCATACCACCCTCATGGAGTCGGTTTCTAACCATTTGTGCAGACACATGCACATTTGTGGCCTGCTGGAGGTCACTTTGCAGGGCTCTGGCAGTGCTCCTCCTGTTCCTCCTTGCACAAAGGCGGAGGTAGCGGTCCTGCTGCTGGGTTGTTGCCCTCCTACGAACCCCTCCACGTCTCCTGATGTACTGGCCTGTCTCCTGGTAGCACCTCCAGCCTCTGGACACTACGCTGACAGACACAGCAAACCTTCTTGCCACAGCTCACATTGATGTGCCATTCTGGATGAGCTGCACTACCTGAGCAACTTCTGTGGGTTGTAGAGTCCGTCTCATGCTACCACGAGTGTGAAAGCACAACCAACATTCAAAAGTGACCAAAACATCAGCCAGAAAGCATTGGTACTGAGATGTGGTCTGTGGTCCCCACCTGCAGAACCACTCCTTTATTGAGTGTGTCTTGATAATTGCCAATAATTTCCATCTATTGTCTATTCCATTTGCACAACAGCATGTGAAATTGATTGTCAATCAGTGTTGCTTCCTAAGTGGACAGTTTGATTTCACAAAAGTTTGATTTACTTGGAGTTATATTCTGTTGTTTAAGTGTTCCCTTTATTTTTTTGAGCAGTGTATGTTGCCTTGTTGCTGGCAGAAGAGTTCACGCAATTTGATCAAATTCAACTTTAAAGTATAGTTTATACAGAAGTAATGCAGTTAAAAATTCATATATTTAATGTCCACAAATATATTTGCTCGCTCAGGGTGCAGTTGTACTTATTCTTATGCTAGTGCGGAGTACTAACACCAGCCTGGACCTGTATATTTATTTCATGTGACCAGGACGTGCTTATCAATTTAGTTTTTGCATTCTTTTTCCAGTACAACCTATTGAGTGCCATAGCCCGCTGAAAGTTAAGGAATACTATTGCTGTAGGGTTGAACATGGCCTGAAACAATGCTTAGGCAGGTAATATGTGTCAAAAAAACATCAACATGAATGCCAGGAACAGTATTTTCCAGTAGAACATTGCCCGGACTATCACACTGCCTCGGCTGGCTCGTCTTCTTCTGCCATCATGGTGGCACCAGGCAAGCCATCCACATGATGTAGATGAAGACATGATTCACCAGATCAGTTGATTTTCTGCCATTCGGTCATTGCTCTTTTCTAATGATTAAATGTCTATTGTACATGATTTGGGGCACTCAGACTGGTCCGTGACTACCCAGTACGGCACATCTTTTTGTCATACTGAACGTGAACTTTTTCCGCAATTTGTGCTATAGTAGTTCTGTAGGAACAGACTGGAATTGCTAGCCATAACTATAGATGCAAGAGACAATCAATGTCAAGCACTTCACCTGTCAGTGGTGTTAATATTATGGCTGATTTGTGCATTCATCTGGTTGAGGTGGTATGCATTGCTGAGTTTCTGTAACCATAGTTAATATAACATTATATCTACACTCCTCAACATTGTAAGTGCAACACAAAGAAGGAAACTTCATGGATTTATGGAACTCACAGGATGGATAGATCTGTTAATGATATGCAAATGATGGAAAAATTGAAACAAAATTTTCAAAAAAAATCTCGATTTATTTGGTATCAAGTATGAGCTCCATGAACAGAAATACATGCACTTACAGCCTTGGCATGTTATCAGTGAGGTTATAAGTGGTTGTCTGAGGAATGCACGTGGGCATGCAAATCATCAAGATTCGCTGCTGGCAGCTCCCTTTATACCAAACAATGACAACCCGAATGTGTTTGATGGGAGGCAAATTGATGCCGGCCATGGGAGCATGTTTAGGCCACACAGGCTGCTCACAGTAGCACCAGGAACATGTGACCTGACATTGTCATGTTGAAAAACTCTTGGGACACTTTCACGTTTTCTCATGAATAATTCTTCCTGGCATTGCCTACATGTCTCCATACCAATTTTCAAGTGATAAAATCAAAGCAGGATTCATCATTGAAGTGGAGAGACCTCCATTCCAGCCTCCATTGCTTTCCTACCTTGACCATAATAGGCTTTGAGAACGGTGCTATGAGGTCAATGAAACACCTGATGCTGGACTTCTGGCTTGTAGCCCAATGTCATGCAAAGGCTTTCTGATGGTTAATGTAGACACTGTTTACGCCTTAGGCATGGTATGTGATGTCCAATTTCACTTGCAGTACAGAATGTTTTACTACGCGCCATTCTCTGATTCTGATGAAACCACATAAGCAACACCATGAAGAGGTCTTTTCGAGGGAACGTCGCATCGTCCTACTCCTGGGATTATGGTGTGGGGTGGGATAATGTGCGGAATCGGTACCCTTCTAGTCTTTGAGTTCTATAATTCCGCTACTTTTCCTTCTTGGTGTTGCATTTTTACTGTTGAGGAGTGTATATTATAATTTATAATATATATTACTAGTAAAAATCAATCTAGTGGTGTAAGAACAGGGAATACAGTGGTTTAGACGTAAACTGGACTCATAATGTAAGTGAACCTTGATGCATAGTGACCAGTGATGAGCGAGTATGTTCGGTTAACCCTTTCGCCGAGTATACTCGGCCGAGCACCGAGTATTTATAGAATGCTCGGGCTTTAAGTTTTCGTCGCTCCGTGAACATGATTTGCAACTGTTTAACAGATTTAATACATGTGAGGAATGCAGGAAAAACAGGCATTCCTTACATGTATTAAATCTGTAAAACAGTCGAAAATCATGTTCACGGAGCGACGAAAACTTAAAGCCCGAGCATTCTATAAATACTCGGTGCTCGGCCGAGTATACTCGGCGAAAGGGTTAACCGAACATACTCGCTCATCACTAATAGTGACATACTGCACCCTGTATACAGTAGTTTAACCAAGCACTATACAAATACATTTTTATTTTTTACTTTTTTATCTAGTATATTGCACCTATACAGTAACTGATATTTGGCCTTGGTGAAGATTACATCAAGGCTCAGGAGCTTCATCATGCCTCAATTTTAGAAATATTGCAAGGTTTTTTTTCTGATAGCCAGTGTTTAGATTTTGAAGTTATTTGCTCAAGTCTTCTGTATATGGATCAGTGACTTGGAAATTTTTGGCTAACAGAACTGTAATAAGTATAAAAGACAGTGTTTAGCATAATATGAATGGAGTACACCGCATATTGCAATTATTCTATTACAGGCATAGTTAATGGTAGGGAATTAAGTAAAACTATCTAAATGGTCTTTAAAAACCACTTCATCTTTTTATGATAAAATTGAAATAAAGGCTGACAGGAAATAAAAATCTACTTAAATAGAATTAGTTATATTTGGATAATATGGGAATATTTCTTTTTTTTTTTTTAGATCATTAATGTATGCAGCAGGCAGACTAAGGGCAGCAGCTATAAAATGTCTAATCTAGCTTCTAATGTGTTTCTCTGAATTGTTCGCTTTAATTTTAGCAATGTCATCTGTGATTACAGGCCAGATGGTTTACAGCATACCATCGTCTTTATTTATAACTCATTAGAAACTAATTTATACAGAAATTATTACTGAATTCAATGAATTAGCTATGACGATATATAAGCTGCTACTGAGTTACAGTCAAGCTGCATTTTTATATTTACAGGAATAAGAAATCAACTTGATACTGTATCTCTTACATATGTTGCTTCAAACACTACAACATTGTCTAAACTTAGCATCAACATGATCATATAACCATAAATCTCCATTTAGTGCCCATCCCTCTTGTAGCTACAGCTAACATACTTTGATGTCTATAGAAAATGCACATTGATACACAGACAAATAATGAGAAATGCAGGGACTTACAACAAAACAAAAGGAAGCACAGGTGCACCAGTCCCAGCGTCAGTCTAAATAAGTGAGCGATGACCGGTGAGACAACCAATGCCTCCTTTTACAGGAAGATTTCCAAAAACCATAACTAAAGCTATTTATTTCTATATGCTGCCATTTTCTTGTAATGAGAGCTTTTATCTTGTATAGTGTACAGCTGGTTTTCATGGAGCTTGACCACTAGTGCCTGCCCAGACCCTGGCTGAGAGTGCACAGTAGTTACATTCCAGGAGACAAGTAATCTTGTGATATCCCATTCACCTCTCTTCAGCCCATTGATTTCTATACATCAGTTAGCTGCTCTTCTCCCTCTCCTTCTTTCTCCTGACAAGCATGCTGTTGTAAAACTTGCAAAATTACCAGTGCACAGCATCAGTAGTTTCCAGAGCAGTGCTCCTAATCAAGGATCTCACTTTCCTGAGCCGTGTAGTTATTCAGACGATATGAAAATATAGTGATAGCAGTGTGCCATCCAGAACAAACCACTGAAAACTGAATATCTAACAGCAGGACTTGTGCTGAGCTTTAAAGTTCTACTAATACTACTGTTCTGCTACTCACGAGAGCTATCACGCAAGGAGGAGAACCTGCCCTGCTAGAAATGGGGAAGTAAGGAGATTAGCATAGACAGCATAACTCTGAGCTGCTCAAGAGACAACTTAAGAATACCCCTTTAAATAGGACCTGTCACCAGGTCAAAGTTGTCCAATATTTGCTCCTATTTTTGCTGCTTCAATAACTATGCTGTTCTTTTTTTTAAATCTGTTATAGAGATAGGCATTTTTATTTAGCTTAATTTTTATGGTTTTTACTAAGGGGGTGGGCACTCGCAGAATTTTTTTGGGGTGTATCTTTAGGCTGCCCTGCATTAATACTTACTTTGTGAGCAACACCCCTTTAGAAAAGCCATAAAAGTTAGCACTAAATAAAAAGGCCCATATCTCTGGGACCATATGGCGGATAGTAAACAACCCTCCCCCAGCATACTCAGAGAAACAAAGGGAATTAAATAAGACCAAAAACTGCCCACTCTTGACCAGATGACATTTCCTCTTTAAAAAGTAAAATATTTTAAAAAAAGGGGGCATTTAATGAGTATTCTCAGGTCAGACATTTATAGCATATCCACAGGATAAACCATAAATGGCTAATAGATAGATGCAGGTTTCAAGTTTTCTCACCTATTTTCATATCTCACAAAGAATTCAATAGAGAAAGCTGAGCATGCAGAGACACTTCTTCACCAGCAGCAGCTATGGTACATAGCTCAAAAAAGTTGCAGGTCCCTGAGGTTGACTCCACATCTATGACACTTACAGTGGCATGTAAAAGTTTGTACACCCCTGGTCAAAATTATTGTTATTGTGAACAGTTAAGCAAGTTGAAAATGAAATGATCTCTAAAGGGCTAAAGTTAAAGATAACACATTTTTGTTGTATTTTGGGCAACAACAAAAAAGTATATATTCATTTTTTTACATTTTAAAAATTACAAAAAGGAAAAAGGGCAGATGCAAAAGTTTGGGCACCATTGGAGATTTGTGTGCTCAGATAACTTTGACCTAGGTTTCAGACCTTAATTAGCCTGTTAGGGTTATGGCTTGTTCACTACCATCGTTAGGAAAGGCCAGGTGATGCAAATTTCCCAACTTTATAAAAATCCAGCCTCCTCTAACTTGTGCTAAAAAACAGCACCCATGGGTTCTTCTAAGCAGCTGCCTAGCACTCCGAAAATGATGGAGGCCCACAAAGCAGATGAAGGTTATAAGAAGATAGCAAAGTGTTTTCAAGTTGCCCTTTCCTCAGTTCGAAATGTAATCAAGAAATGGCAGTTAACAGGGACAGTGGAGGTCAAGATAAGGTCGGGTAGACCAAGCAAAGTTTCAGAATGAACTGCTTATAAAATTGCTAGAGAGGCAAATCAGAACCCCCCCTTGACTGCAAAACTCCTTCAGAAAGATTTAGCAGACTCTGGAGTTGTGGTACAATGTTCTACTGTTCATAAACACCGGCACAAATTTGGCCTTCATGGAAGAGTCATGAGAAGAATACCTCTCCTGTGTCCTCACCACAGAGTTCTCAGCATCAGAAGTATGCAAAAGAACATCTAAGTCCTTTGAACCAATGAAGTAAATAGAACTCTTTGGCCACAATGATCAAAGGTATGTGTGGAGAAAAAAGGGCACATCATTTCAGGAAAAGAACATCTTGCCAACCATTAAGCATGGCGTTAGATAAATCATGCTTTGGGGCTATGTTACAGCTAATGGCACGGGGAACATTTCATGGATAGAGGGCAGAATGGATTCAACAAAATTTCAACAAATTCTTGATGCAAACATAACACCATCTGTAAAAAAGCTGAAGTTGAAAAGATGATGGCTTCTACAAAATAGATAATGATTCTAAACACACGTCAAAATCCACAATAGACTTCCTCAAAAGGTACAAGCTGAAGGTTTTACAATGGCCCTCACAGTCCCCTGATCTGAAATCTGTGGCTAGACCTCAAAATAGCAGTGCATGCAAGACGACCCAGGAATCTCACAGAACTTGAAGAATTTTCCAAGGAAGAATGGATGTAAATCCCTCAAGCAAGAATTCAAAGACTCTTGGCTTCAAAAAGAGTTTACAAGCTGTGATACTTTCAAAAGGGGGGTGCTACTAGGTACTAACCATGCAAGGTGCCCAAACTTTTTGTAATTTTTAAAATATACACGATGAACATATTTTTTTTTTTTGCCTAAAATACAAAGGAAATGTGTCATCTTTAACTTTAGCCCTCTTAGAGGTCATTTCATCTTCAACTTGCTTAACTCTTCACAATAATTTTGGCCAGCGGTGCCCAAACTTTTACATGCCACTGTATGGTATTACCTGTGGATATGCCATAAATGTCTGAGAAGCAGTGGCGTACCTCCAATGGCGGCAGACCACGCCACTGCTATGGGGGCCGTGACCGCGGGGGGCCCGTGAGCCGAGGGGCCCCGAGCAGCGGGGGGACCCAAGCAGCGTGGGGACAAGTTGTATAGGTGAGTATTGGTGGATAGTGGTGGGGGGAGGGAGGTTGCGGCGGAGCAGACACCGTAGCCGCTGAAGCAGCTATCACGTGTGCCCGCTGCTAAAGGGACATGAATATTCCCTCTTCTCCACTCCCATGGGCGTGGAGAAGAGGGAATATTCATTCTCTTTAGTAGTGGGCACGGAGGAGCGCTGAGTCGCAGCTCCTGCTGACAGTGCCTGCTACTAAAGAGAATGCATATTCACTCTTCTCCATGCCCATAGTCCTGGCGTGGAGAGGAGCGAATATGCCGGCAGCAGCAGCTCGCCTCGGGATCTGAGAATGCGCGTTGCTCAGATGCCGACATGAGCTGCGGCAGACAGGACGCTGCACTGGAGGAGAGGTGAGGAAGGAAGGTGAGTACTAGTGTTTATTTTTTTGTGTGTGCAGTGATTGGGGGATGAGGGGGCCATACATACCAGGATTGGGGGATTGAGGAGACCACACATACCAGGATTGAGGGATTGAGGAGGCCACACATACCAGGATTGGGGGATTGAGGAGGCCACACATACCAGGATTGGGGGATTGAGGAGGCTACACATACCAGGATTGGGGGATTGAGGAGGCCACACATACCAGGATTGGGGGATTGAGGAGGCCACACATACCAGGATTGGGGGATTGAGGAGGCCACACATACCAGGATTGGGGGATTGAGGAGGCCACACATACCAGGATTGGGGGATTGAGGAGGCCACACATACCAGGATTGGGGGATGAGGGGTGCCATACGTACCAGGATTGGGGGATGATGGGTGCCATACATACCAGGATTGGGAAATTTACTATTAGCTGCCGCATTTCCCACCCTTACACTCGAGTCAATACATTTTTCCAGTTTTTTTGTTGTAAAATTAGGGGCCTCGGCTTTATACTCGGGTCGGCTTATTTAAAATATACGGTATTTTAAAAATCAGTGAGTACGTGGTGCCCATAATACTGCAGGACTGTGGGGTGCATTATACTATATGGGGGCTGCATTTTACCCTATGGGGTGTGTAATATACTGTATGGAGGACTGTGGGGAGTGAATTATATTCTATGGAGGACCATGGGAAGTTCATTATACTATATGGAGGATTATGGGGGGCGCATTATACTATATGGAGGATTATGGGGGCGCATTATACTATATGGAGGATTATCAGTGGCGTATTATACTACATGGAAGGCTATGTGGGGCCATTATAATATTTTGAGGGCTATGTGGGGGGCCATTATACTGTTTGGAGGGCTAGTGCAGGCCATTATACTGTATGTAAGCACATTATAGTGTATGGAGGGCTCTGTGGGGGTCACAGTTGGGGGATCATACTGTGTTGGTGTCACCATACTTTGCCTTGGGCATTGAAGTGGGGTACTGTAGGGTCATTATACTGTGCATGTGGAGGTTAATGTGGATGAATGCACCATGGGGGTATCATACTGTGTTTGGGGGGCACTTTTGTTGGCATCATACTTTATGGGGAAATGAAAGAGGGATCTAGGACTTTAGCAGGAGGAAAATTACTATATAAAGGCTGGAAAGTTGTGAGATCTGCTCTTCTGTGACACAGACAAATATTTATTTATTTATTTGGGGGGGGGGGGGCAATTAGAGCTTCTGCTATGGGGCCCCATGATTTCTATGTATGCTCCTGCTAAGAAGAAAATATCCCTTTAACTAATATATTACAGAAACCATAAGATATTATATGAAATATTTAGTATCACATACAGTAAACCCTAAAGAACAACAAAAAGATCTACAGCACAAAGTAAAAGTCTATTATAGATGTTTTCCAGAGATGGCATCTACTTGATCTACTCCAAAAGTGGTCACAAGATGGCAGCACAGTACAATGGTCCTTATTCACAAGTCCATTTTTAAAATTACACCTTGTTCACATCATGTAACTTTGATGCCATTTTTGTCAGTTATTAGCTTGTATCCAATAAAGTGAAAAAATGTATGTCTATTCAAGGAGTAGCCAACACCACAAAAGGACTGTATTAACATAAATCAATGACGTATACTCAATTGCATCCGTAGATAATATTAAAAGATGAATGAACTTGGCATGTGTGTATAAACACATTAATGATAATTAAAAAATAAATAATCTTTATTTTTCACAGTTTAGAAATTCATGTTCAAACAGCAATTTCATTCAGAGAATATTCAATGTTGCAATGAACATCCTTACATTAATGCATTGAAGAATGATTAAAGGTATTAAAGAGGTTATTAAAGGCAACCTGTCAGCACGTTTTTATATAAGGAAAGGAAGTAGTTGTACAGCTATTTAGGTACTTGTACTACAATAAGAATGATATCTTTTTTTTTAGAGATCAGTTGTGCCAATTATGAGAAATCTAACGAGGAAGCCATATGCAAATCATCCTGTAAGTGCACTAGGGGCGTGTCCATGCACTTGGAATAACCAAAGTGCATTGAAATGCCCCAGTGCTGTTCCAGTCTGATTTGCATATAGTTTGCAAACTAGTTTTCCCATGACTGACAAATATGATCTATACAAAAAAATGATAATTTTTTTTTGGGGGGGAGGCAAGTGCCGATTCAGCCATACCACTACTTCCATATGTAAAAACAAGCTGACAAGTAGTCTTTAAACGTAGTAATCCCTAAAGGTTTTGGAAAGATCTCTAAATTCTGGATAATGAAGCTTTTTACAAAGTCAACCTAATAGTACATTTCACATCTAGGAAAAATTCATAGGACCCGATTCTTTAAGACTGGCATTTAATAAATGGGGTGTGTCACTACAGCGAGGGACTAGAGTACATTTCTGCTGTAAGTTACACCCAGGGTTGGACTGGCCCACCAGAGAACCAGAGAATCCTCTGGTGGGCCCTGGCTTCTCCTTCAGGAGAGTTCACAGTGCAAACCTTGCAGCTGCTATGGGGCTCTTGAGTGGGGGCAAAGGTGAGCCCTCAGAATCAAATCCTCTGTTGGACCCAATGTTCTTCAGCCTGACACTTGTTACACCAATAAAATGGCATAACTTTTGAAGAATTTGTCAGGCGGGCATTGCTTCACCCACAGTCAGTGGCAGGTTGTCGAAGCTGGCATGAAAACACCAAAAGGTACAAAATGTTGGCGCAAATACAAGGTGCGCAAAAGTTTTTAGACTTTTCAAAGTGCTTTACTCCAGAAATCTGGTAAAAACACTTTGATAAATTGGGGACATAGTTTATAGATGTTGTAAACATCAATTTCAAACAGCATGCATACTACCAAAGCACATCAACTGTCCCACTGTGTAGCAATGTTATTTTCCCACCAAACGGCATGCCACTTATAACTGGTCACAGTGCACAATACTTTGGTGGTGGCACCATCCAACATGGGAGAGCCATGAAATTTAGGCTAAGGAACAGCAGATGCGATTTAGGCTAAGGAATAGCAGACGTTTAGAATGTGTCCAATCTTGAATTGTAACATTCCATTTTCAATAGTGACATTATATTGACAAGCGCTTTACAGTACCAGCAAAAGCTTTGAAATTTCAGAACTCTCATGCACACGAGAACTACATATGCAGCGTTTTTTAAATCTGCAGCATGTCAATTCTTTCAGCTTTGTAGCTGTGTTTTTGCAGAGTTTTTTCACATAGAAAGCAATGAAAGTGCAATAAACGCAGCAAACAGTGTTTTTTATGCGTTTTTGGTGAATAATACTAACTTTATTATTAATTATTATTTATTTAACATGTACTGTAGACAAATCACACGTAATCTGCAGAAAAAAAAAATGCTGCCAAAATGCAGCAAAACGTGAGTTTTGAACACGGCGTTTTTACTACTAAGATAGCATGTTTGGGCTGCAGAAAAAAAGTGTTGCAAAAACGATGCATGTGAACATGGCCTTAGGGTTCATGCTATCCCCTTATGTAGAATCTGTTGAAATCTAAAGACAATTTGTTTTGCTGAATCCTGAGTTTAGTATAGAAATATTTTTATATGCTTCCTATTGGAAACCAGACAGCACGTACCTCTGAAATCTAATAAGCACTATATAGCAAACTTCCATAAGAAGACCAGAGAAAGAGGCAGCTATAGAGCTGCATGGACCTGTTTAGTTGCAATATATGTGAAAAAAAAACTACACTCATTTGATCAAAATGAAACTTTGGGCAAAAGCTGATGCACCTTTTGCTGAGAGTTCAGGTACTCTCATAATAGACGATTCTAAGCTTCATGTTTCCATATGGTCACTTAAAGATGCACTCCCATCAAAGTTTTTATCCTGTTAATATATTGCACTCATCATGTTATATGGCACTGTGTACTTACAATTGCTCATTTTGCCCTTCTAACCAGTTAATTCTTTTCTTTCCCATTAGGTCTATGACATCACATGATTAAAAACTGACTAGCTGAATCCTTCTAAGCTCTATGTAGAAACAGGAGGACAGTTTTCTCTGCATGAGTCATAAGTCACTGCAAAGGTCCCTGGGTGGGGAGGAGGGGACAGCTGGGTCAAGAGCTGAAGAGGAGGATGATAAATGCAGGGACAAGAGACTTCCTGTTTCTACGTACAGCAGAGAAAAGAGACAAATTAACTGAGTAGAAAGGCAAAATGAGCAATTGTAAGTACACAGCGCTATAAAATATGACGATGTATTAAGATAAAAACTTTGATGGGAGTGCTTTTTTAATTGAGCATTCTTCAAAGTTACCACTAGGAAATATATAGTAAGGGATCATATTTTCTATATTCATTGTATGGAGTTTGACCAATCTTATATCACTTCAGTTATACTGGGAATTTTATATTGATGGCCAATCCTTAGGATAGATTATCAATATCTGATCGTGCGGGTGTGACACCCGACACCCCAACCAATTAGCTGTTCTCTGTGAGGGTCGGCAGAGCTCCGTCAACTGCATAGTGACCACGTTCACGTACTGCACATCAGCCCCCCTTTCATTTAAATGGGAGGATGAGCAGTTCCCGGATGCGGCCACTATTCTGTACTGTCATTTGACACCAGGAACAGCTGATCAGTGAAGATGCTGGGTGTTATACCCCAACCGATCAGATGTTCGCAACCTATCCTAAAAATAGGACATCAATATAAACGTCCCAGACAACCCTTTTAATTTATTCAACTGTGCAGAAATGAAGAAATTTTGGCAATAATGTAATCTCAGAACACAAATGTATAAAAAAGACACATTAGGAGAAAAAGCTACACTAGAACAACGAAACATATTTAGAAACCAGGAGAGTTGATTTGAGGTAAAATGTTCATTTTCACTTTTTGGTTATTTTAGAAAAAAATAATAATAATTGTATAAATTTGTTCAACCAACTATTGGCCAAAAATGATATGATAAACTGACAAAGAAACATGACCACAGCAGATGTGGTAACTGTTTTTTCTTGCTGTTTTTCTGTCATAAAAATATTAAATAAAAATCCTAAAATCTCGAAGGAATTAAAACTTTACGGATGATATTTTCACAAACCTTTATTTATTTTGATTTCGAATACGGAGACACCTCCTTTTGAGTGGTGGCTCCAAATCTTCTGTCCCCGTGGTGAGAATTGGAGATGAGATTATACATGGTGATATTGCAGTCTTTTCTGCTGGTTTTGGCACAGGCTGGATAACGCAGCCTGTTTTAGGCAACATCCTCAAAGCATAAGCATGGTCCTCATCCGCGGGGTTGTTTAGATTAGGATCTTGCTTGTCCCCTGCTGTCAGAGACTCTTCTACAAGACTCTTTTTGCCGGCTTCGAGCTCAGAGTGGCAATTTGAAGCACAGTTATTTTCTTTAACAGATTCCATCTCGCTAACTACTGGCTCCTTGTCTATTGTCTTTTTCTGCTCATGTGACTTATCAGAGTTTTTAGTGCCCTCTGTGCTCTTTGTGCCATTTACAATTACATTGCAAACTGCTGCACTGCTTTCATGGCCTGGGTTACTTGGTGCCCGTGAGTTTAAACCACAAAAATTCGAATCATTAGATGGATACAACTTTGTTTCCACTGGGTTACTACCATCCATACAGTCATTACAGTTGGTTCTGTCTGAGTTACCAAAAGCCAGGCTTGCAACACTGATGGGTTCTGATTCAAGTTTTAACTGAGTATTAACAGCTTTATGAATTACATTATGGAGTCTAGACCTATGTGCCACAGTTAAATCTATGACCCCATCCTGTGGCACCTGAAGTGTATTGGGGATGCTAGGTTTACTGTTTTCTGGGCTTACTGTCCTCAACGTCAAATCCACTAATTCAGTTTTCAAATGTTCTTGAACATCTGGAGCCTGGTGAGAAGAGTGCCCTGAACCACCAGGTGAAGTGTCAGAAGGTTTTAAAGAGCTTTGATTGGACTCCCTCGGAGGCAAAGAATTTTCCTTTGGCTTTGCTCCTGGGCTGTCACTGGATGAACTTGGAATGATGCTTTCACCATTACTGGAGAAGTCCTTTGGAGGTTTTGAATCCACTGGATGAGGAATAGGTATAGGAATTGGAATTGGAACAGGTAAGGGAACAATAACTGGGTATGGCACTAAAAGGGTAGGTGGTGGCACTAAAGGAGCAAGTGATGGTAAACCAAAGTTCATCATCTGAGGCATGTGTATAGGACCATTTGGCATCATGCCCATAGGAGGGAAAGGCAGACTAGGTAAAGGACCTCCAGGTGGATGTGGTGGAATCAGTCCTGGTGGATTGCCTGGTATTGTAGGGGTAGTTGGTGGGTGAATGTGAGGCGATAACATTGGTCTATGCATAGGACTTGATGTAGGTCCCATAATTCTAGGACCACCTGGTGGTGGACCCATACCAGGAATTATTTGATTGGACAAAGGACTATTAGGATTTGAGTGATGAGGACCCCTTAGAAATGGTGGGCGTATATGTTGTATAAGTTGTTGTTCCATGAATATGGGCAAAGGAACTGGTCCTCTATTTGTCATAATCATCGGAGGACTCCTGGGTGGCATGCCCATTGGAGGCACAAGGCTGGCAGGCGGTGGAATAGGGACTGGGGCTATATTTGGGCTTTCATTTAGAGGAATGGATTTGGGAACCGGTGTGGGGATTTTAGTAACTGAGTTGTTGGCATTTTCAGAAGGGGAGGCAGTAGTTGAGGCTGATGATCCAGGACCTTGCATTTGGCCAGCTGCAGACACTGGGGAAGGAACCTTTCTTCGAGCATCTGTCAGCGGTATATTCCAGGAATCTGGAGTTAGCAGCTGTACCCCCGTGCCTTCTGGTTTATTGTCAACTGGAGGATGTAATGTGTTGCACAGTCCAGCTGGAAGGTTGGCTTGTGTTTCTTTGTAAAAAATGTCCATTTTGTACTGATTTAGACACTTTGCACTGCAGAATTGAAGCCTTCTTTCTCCATCTCCAAAGTCCAGGTATTCTTTAGTATGCCGTATGTGCTTACACCAATCACATACCTAAAATAAAGTAACAAAATGAGCAATATGAAAAAAAATTATTATCAATAGTATACAACAAAAACACATGATACACGTCAAAATATTCTAAATAACACCAGCTCTTGTGCTATATCAGATGCTGATATGATTGTTTGTTTATTAAAAGGGGTAGTTCAGGACTAACTAACAGATGAGTGTCCATCTTTTGAATAGAAGCTGATGTGCAGTACCTGGGAACAGCCACTATGCAGTGTATGGAGCTCTGCTTTTCTGACTATATACATTATTTACATCTGGCTGCCCCTAGAGTTAATAACAGCTCATCAGTGGAGTTCCTGGGTAATGGATTCCCATCAATCTGATATTGATGATCTACTTTATAGAAAGGTCATCGATATGTTAGTCCTGGACTACCGCTTTAGCAGTGCTGTACCCACCATAAAACACTATTTTAACCTCCTTCCTTCTTGTCTCATTCTGTACATTATTGACGCCTCATTTCTCTTCATTCTAGCCTCTCGAGTTTCAGCTTAGTTTTTTATTATTACAAAATGTATTTCTAAGGATATTTATCTAGCTGACAATTAAAAATGAAACATAAAATCATGGATGTATAGTTTCAGCAATAATTATTCCAATCTAGAAATCTGTAAATAAACATATATATATATATATATATATATATATATATATATATATATTTTTTTTTTTTATTATTTATTTATTTATTTTTTTACAAAAATTGTTGAGATTTAAGCTAAACTGTTCAATTTTGCTCTTGAAGCACTTCATGAAAGTGTAGCTATAATGTGATCAATAGGTTGAAAATAAGAAACCGTAAGTAAAAGTTGCATCCACTGATACTGATAAGTAAGGTGGATGAGTTATTCATGCCAAAAAATGTCAGCAGTATATAAAATCCAGGTGATTCCAGACAAATTCTAATGCCTGTCTTAAGTTTTAGGCGTTACTCCAGTATCTAGGGGTAATATTTCTCCTTGCGGAAAGCGACGTGTTAAGCACATCAGGTGAGGAGACTTTTAAAGCCACAATGCTCCTATGGGAAATATGCAAATTGTCTCTTCAGAGAGGAAGAGAACTAGAACTCTACTGCCATCTATTGGAAGTAGCAATCCAATCGCAGGAGTTACTCTAGAAAGACATAGTAGCTAGAATAGGAATATAATAGAAAGTAGTTACTCTAAGGACGCATGCACACAAGTGTATATTGGCTCTATACAGCCTCCCAGTTATGCAGAATAGTTATATGTTGAGTCCACTAGACCTCTGTATGTCTCAGATTTTGGCACAGTATGGCTTTGAGTAAGTTATTATGGACCTATTCTTCCCTGGAAGCAATACTTCTAGTAACGATAACTTCATAATGTGGCTCCACATCTAGCACCATATGCCAGTACATAAAAGAGCCTACGATTCTGCCATGTACATGGAGCATGATAATGAATTTGCATGGTATCCTTTGATAACCTTACACAGTAGGACCTCTCACTTGGTTTCTTGGGAACAACTTTCCAGCACCAAAGCACATTGCCTATTTTCGATACCATTACCTCCTAACTGTAAACCTAACGTCTTAAGATTCCCGTTCACTGCTTCTGTGAAATTACTGTGATTTCATTAACACATTAATTTCATAGCACCATCCGTTCTCACAGATGGCTAGGACATGATCTACAATGCAAATACAACTCTTGTTTGCACTAATGCCTTTCCTTTGTATGGCATTTTGAACAAGAATTAATATGGGTTCTCTTGCCATTGCTATAAACAGATAAACAGATGTCAGCGGTTCTCCTGATGCCTTCATTTTTGGAAAGGATAGAAGAAATGTATCATTTACCCATCCGTGATGTTTGTGCTCTTCCAATTATTCATAAATCAATACATTGCCAAATATAATTCAATTCTGAAAGAAATAAACCAACTTTCAGCAGTCAAAAATAGAACTATATGCTAAGATAATATTTAGCCTATTTGTATATCGCCACACTTCAACAAAATGCAGTAGTTTTTGATATTAATAGTTGCTATTAGCAAACCAACATCTGATCCCTCATTCCTGTCATATGTGACAGTCAAATTAACTCAATTTGCGAACAGCCAGGGACCTGATTTACTTTACTTATTGCAATATGGAAGAGCACAAGGGAGTGGGGAGAAAAGCATAGTGCAACGGCATAGATCATATTACATCTTATAAACTGGGAAACATCTATAAAAGTAATTTATGAAAGCCTCCAAAAATTATGAGAATGCTATTTTTGCATCCATACATTGACTTTTGTCCGTCATACCCAAAATGCATTTTAAAAGGGCTATACAGTGTTGTAGGAGACTTAGCCCTTATAACAACCATATTAGCATTGTGTATAAGCATTGTACCTGTTACTGGTACCAAGGGTGAGAAAATAACTTTTAATTCATATGCAAATGAGGAGGCTTAAGGCATTCTTGCAGTGGCCAAGAGTTTAATGCACCTTTGATGCTTCATCATTTGCATATGGGGGCACATGCCACGCTTCTAATTGACAGTGCTCACTTCCCAGAGTGAGCACTGTTTGAATACTGCTGTCGAGTGAGTGGCCTGTTCTCCTTCCTGTCTCCATTCTCCTGATGCCTCTCACTGCACTTCCAGGTGTATTAGTGTAGCAAGCGGTGTCAGAAGAAAATAGACAGACAGGGAGGAGAAGGCGTGTGGCAACATTCAGAATTGTCCATCAGAATAGGAGGAACGGCCCCAATGTGCAAATGATGAGGCATCAAAGGTGCATCAAACTCTTGGCCACGCCAAGGGTGCACCGAAGCCTCCTCATTTGCATATGAATTAAAAGTTATTTTCTCAGGCATTGTACTAGTAAGAGGTACAGTGCTAATATGATTGTTATTTGGGCTAAGTCCCCTACAACACTACAGTCATGGCCAAAAGTATTGAGAATGAGACAAATAGTAATTTTTCCAAAGTTTACTGCTTCATTTTTTGTAATGGCAATTTGCATATACTCCTGAATGTCAAAGAGTGATCAGCTTAACAGCAATTACTGTACTTGCAAAGTCAATATTTGCCCAGAAAATGAACTTTAACCCCCAAAACACATTTCAACATCATTGCAGTCCTGCCTTAAAAGGAGCAGCTAACATCGTTTTAGTGATTGATCCATTAACACAGGTGTGGGTGTTGATGAGGACAGGGCTGACAATCAGTCAGTCATGATTAAGTAAGAATGACATCACTGGACACTTTAAAAGGAGGCTGGTTCTTGGTATCATTGTTTCTCTTCAGTTAACCATGGTTATCGCTAAAGAAACACGTGCAGCCATCATTGCACTGCACAAAAATGGCCTAACAGGGAAGAGTATCGCAGCTACAAAGATTGCACCTCAGTCAACAATCTATCGCATCATCAAGAACTTCAAGGAGAGAGCTTCCATTGTTGTCAAAAAGGCTCCAGGGCGCCCAAGATAGACCAGCAAGCGCCAGGACCGTATCTTAAAACTGTTTCAGCTGCGGGATCGGACTACCAGCAGTGCCGAGCTTGCTCAGGAATGGCAGCAGGCTGGTGTGAGTGCTTCTGCACGCACTGTGAGGCGTAGACTCTTTGAGCAAGGGCTGGTTTCAAGGAAGGCAGCAAAGAAGCCACTTCTCTCCAGAAAAAACATCAGGGACCGACTGATATTCTGCAAAAGGTACAGGGAGTGGACTGCTGAGGACTGGGGCAAAGTCATTTTCTCTGATGAATCCCCTTTTCGATTGTTTGGGACATCTGGAAAACAGCTTATTCGGAGAAGAAGAGGTGAGCACTACCACCAGTCTTGTCTCATGCCAACTGTAAAGCATCCTGAAACCATTCATGTGTGGGGTTGCTTCTCAGCCAAGGGAATCGGCTCACTCACAGTCTTGCCTAAAAACACAGCCATGAATAAAGAATGGTACCAGAATGTCCTCCAAGAGCAACTTCTCCCAACCGTCCAAGAGCAGTTTGGCGCCCAACAATGCCTTTTCCAGCATGATGGAGCACCTTGCCATAAAGCAAAGGTGATAACTAAATGGCTCATGGAACAAAACATAGAGATTTTGGGTCCATGGCCTGGAAACTCCCCAGATCTTAATCCCATTGAGAACTTGTGGTCAATCATCAAGAGACGGGTGGACAAACAAAAACCAACAAATTCTGGCAAAATGCAAGCATTGATTATGCAAGAATGGACTGCTATCAGTCAGGATTTGGTCCAAAAGTTGATTGAGAGCATGCCAGGGAAATTACAGAGGTCTTGAAGAAGAAGGGGCAACACTGCAAATATTGACTTGCTGCATTAACTCATTCTAACTGTCAATATAACCTATTGGTACTCATAATATGATTGCAATTATATTTCTGTATGTGATATAAACATCAGACAAAAACTAATAAAAACCAGAGGCCAGCAGATCATGTGAAAATATAATTTTGGTGTCATTCTCAAAACTTTTGGCCATGACTGTATATAAACTGTTTAAAATGCATTTTGAACTATGGACAATTACTTTGTATCCACCTATCTATGTTATATTCTCCCCATAAGTGTCTCTTAAAAGGGTTTTTGAAAAATCACAAGTGATCCCCTGAGCATATTCTTCAGTAATCCCGAAAACAAAATGCCAAAACCCTGAGAATGGGGTTGCAGAGTCCAAAGTTAAATGATAAGAAAGTATGAATGCTTGGCCTCTGTTCATTGTCAAAGACATGGCCAAAGAAAGCAAGGTGAGCGCCCATCAAATTTTGGAAGTTCCACTGACAATCCATTCATGGGAGGGCTCTACAGAGTCCTGTTTTAGGATAGCTGGGGAGTCACGATTCCTTCCCTCAGCGTGTCATACACAGAGTGAGTGATAGCTCAGTCATCCAATCAGGTGCAGGTGCGTGCTGAGCTGTCAGTGTGTTGAATGACTGCTCAGTCATCCAATCTGGTGCAGGGGCGTGCTGAGCTGTCAGTGTGTTGTTTGACAGCTCAGTCATCCAATCAGAGACTGGGAGGTGCTGGGCTTATTGCAGGCGCTTCCTGTTTGTAATTAATTCCTTGCTACTTAGCTGAGCTCTCAGCCCAGATCTTTGCCAGTCGTAGCATTCCCTCTGTGGTGCCATCTGCCTGGTATTCTGTGCTCTGTTCATTGATTTATTGCTGCCTGACTTTTGACCTAGATCTGATTATCCGCTTGCTCAACCCATTTGCTCTGATCCGCTTTTCTCCTGGAATTCTGACTTCGGACCGTGACTTGACTTTGCCTTTGTCTTTTCCATTTTGCTTATGACATGCTCACTTGGTATCTGACCCTAGAACATTGGAGTATCCTGCCTCATGGCTTGTCCGTGAACGGTGACTAGTGTTATATGGGGTACATAGGAATACGGGATAGAATAGGGGATAATTTGCCATCTTGGGAAACCCATTTAACAGTGAGGGTTTTTTTTATAGCATATCTGAAAAACATGGCATTGATAGTTACATTTTCCTTTCTTCTGTCTTACATATCTGACATCTTACATGTCCTGTGTTACATTCCCTACCAGTGAAATGTCTGCGTAGACCGTTTTCTGGTGATTTCTAATTTCAGTGGTGAAATTTTTAAAGAACAAACTTTCCCAGAATGCAGTGCTGCATATAGAGCTGTGAGTTGAGCGAACCTTGGAGGAAAGTGACTGTAAACAAGCTAAGGACTGGGTTCAACAGTAACTAGCAGAACTGTGAATGCAGCTTTTGACTATAATACAGCCCTGTTCAACATCTAATATAGATTATATCTAAATATATCTCATATAATAGTGTTTAGGGGTGAACCCACACTTTCCTCCAATAAAAAGTTTATCCTACAAATATCTATGTTTTAATAAAAAATGTTCATGTACCATTACATGAATGTATGTATGAGTGTATGTACCATACACCTTATAATATACTTTTTTTTTACTAAAATCAGTGCCAAGGTGCTAATCTAGGGAACCATGGTTATCAGAGGTGCCCCTCATACATTGTCCATTTTAGGACATGATCAGATATCAAAGTCAAACATCAGAATAATGCCAGTTTGAGGCTAAGTACCCTGTCTGAGAACTGACTTTGATAAGTGACTTTGACAGCTGACATTTACAACTGATTATAAAAAGTCACTGTTCGCTACTGGGACTTGAACCTAAAACTCTATGTTTAGAAGCCAGTGCACTTACCATTGAGCTATACACTCAGTTGACAAAAGCGTTTTTTCTTGGCTTATGAGATCAACCATGAAAATACTCAGGGTGTCTAAAAGTCATTGTGATTCTGATTCTGATGTTTGAAGAAAGTCAGATATCAGACTCACATATTAAAGTCACACATCATTTGAATTTGGCTTGAAGGAGGTCTGTGTGAAAGTCCCAATGAGTTTCAGACAGGTATGCACTGAAAATCACATAACCAAATAGAACGCCTAGGTTTCTTCATCAGAGTGTTTAGCTCAATGGTAAGTGCACTGGCTTCTAGACATAGAGTTTTGGGTTCAAGTCCCAGCAGCGAACAGTGAATTTTTTTTATTATTATCATTTGTAAAAGTCACAAGTCAAAGTCACATGTTAATCTCACATATCTTTGACATCTGACTTTGATAAGTGACTTTCACATGTGACTTTGATATGTGACTTTTACAATTGATAATAATAATTTAAAAAGTCACTGTCCGCAGCTGGAACTTGAACCCAAACCTCTATGTCTAGAAGACAGTGCACTTACCATTGAGCTATACACTCAGCCCAAAGCTCCACTCTATGAGGCTGAAGCTTTACCATTCAGCCATAGGGTCAAGTGATAGTGACTGGTAGTTTTTCTTGTCTTATGAGATCAAGCATGAAAATACTCAGGGTGTCTAAAAGTCATTGTGATTCTGATGTTTGAAGAAAGTCAGATATCAGATTCACATATCAAAGTCAAACATCATTGAATTTGGCTTTGAGGAGGTCTGTGCGAAAGTCCCAATGAGTTTCAGACAGGTTTGCACTGAAAATCACATAACCAAATAGAATGTCTAAGTTTCTTCAACTGAGTGCATAGCTCAATGGTAAGTGTGCTGGACTGAACTTTTTTTTTATTATCAGTTGTAAAATTCAGATGTCAAAGTCACTTATCAAAGTCACATATCAAAGTCAGATGTCAAAGTCACATATCAAAGTCAGTTCTCAGGGTATTTAGCCTCAAACTGACATTATTCTGATGTTTGACTTTGATATCTGGTCATGTCCTAAAATGGACACTGTACGCTCATAATTTTCTAATAAATCGACTGCTATGTTACAGCAACCAGTATAGTCACACATTATAGAGCAATATATCAACCTAAATAAGTCCCATAACAGTGATGTAAACCTATAGAACATTTTTACAATTATTTACCATCTGTATACTATAACATTTATTTGATCTGGTGCCTATTATTCCAATAAAGTCAATAGTTTAACTATAACGAGGGTACTTTTTATTTTTAATGCATTGCTTAACCATTTGGAATCTCACAATACTTGAAGCTCAGTCACTTGTAACAAGGTTCTGACAGTATGAGAGTTTACGTAACAATCAGTTCTTAGTAGTTATACATCTGTTCAATTGGAAATGTAAATTTAATTAAACAAGTGAAGCCGATAAATCTAAAATAAAAAATATACCACTTTGTCATATATCTTTTGCTAATGATGTGCGGAATCCATTGATTAATTAGTGGATTCTGACTATAAACATTCTCTGCACTTAGATTCTATTGGTCTCTAAAATTCCCAGCATAAAGACTATTCCTTCTAGCAACTAATTCTACAGCCTTACCCTTTCAGATGTCACACAGCAGGCCGCAGTGACTGAGAAGAATCAGTAGGGAGAAATGGAGGACTGATCAGACATTAGAGCATGAGTAACACCAATATTAATCAGCAAAAAATGGCTGTGCAGACACAAAATAATAATCCCCTACAACTAGAATGCACAGCACACAGTAATGAAGATCAAATAAACTTTATTAAATAAAAAGGACAAGATAAAGAAAAATAAAAAATAAATAAAAATACAGAATCCAACAGGTGATATAATACGGGATACAGTGCCAAAACAAATAAATAGATAGGTAAATGTACAAAATCCTGGGAAATGGACTAAATAATATGAGTAACAAATAATACTCAAAATTAAATAAACCCAAGAGAAAAGATACCAATCTAATAAATGGTAGGTATAAGCGAATATAATCACAGTAGAAAAAATCTCTCAACAGCTCAAAAAGTAGATAGGTGGATAAAACACTTATCAAAATGTACATATATCACAAAATTGTAAAATTTGTATATAAATATATATTTGTGATTATTCCCATAATAATGGAATAAAGTGACAGTGCTAAAAATGGTGCAAATATGCAGAGATAAGTGCAAAAAAGATAGTTCAACATTTGAACGAGGGATCCCTCGTTAAAGCCAGCAAGGCGAAACGCGCGTCGGGATATGCGGGGCTCAGTGCCTATATACTGGTGGTAAGCATGTTCACTTTACTGCTCTCTATATCTGCTCCCCTCTATATTATATGAACGACTGTCTGCTTGATCTGTGGATATTACACTTCAAATGTTGAACTATCTTTTTTGCACTTATCTCTGCATATTTGCACCATTTTTAGCACTGTCACTTTATTCCATTATTATGGGAATAATCACAAATATATATTTATATACAAATTTTACAATTTTGTGATATATGTACATTTTGATAAGTGTTTTATCCACCTATCTACTTTTTGAGCTGTTGAGAGATTTTTTCTACTGTGATTATATTCGCTTATACCTACCATTTATTAGATTGGTATCTTTTTTCTTGGGTTTATTTAATTTTGAGTATTATTTGTTACTCATATTATCTAGTCCATTTCCCAGGATTTTGTACATTTACCTATCTATTTATTTGTTTTGGCACTGTATCCCGTATTATATCACCTGTTGGATTCTGTATTTTTATTTATTTTTCTTTATCTTGTCCTTTTTATTTAATAAAGTTTATTTGATCTTCATTACTGTGTGCTGTGCATTCTAGTTGTAGGGGATTATTAGAGCATGAGTAGTGAGAGGGTATAGGTTTAGGTAGCACCTATTTTTTAAATGGAAGGACTGGGCTTTAATTTTTCTTCTCTGAGTAGCTATCCTAAAAAGGTGGTTAGGAAACCATGAAAAAAAATTAAGAGGTGCAGCGCTACCCTGAAAATAAATATTTTTCTATTTCTTTTTATTCTTGGGAGAATGAAGATGGTATGTTTTGAAGTAATATATAAAAATGATCAACAGCGAATGAATTGAACAACTGGTATGAAAAATTAGTTGATAAAATGGTATAATTGTCAACCACAGCATTGTGCAAGAAAAAAACTAACCATGAATGCTAAATATTAAATATGAGACAAATTAAAGGAGTTGTCCAGCCTCGGAAGAGAAATCTGCAGTCACACTACTTGACTGTAGAGTACTGAATCGTGCAATGCATCCACTGTAAGGATTCCCATGTAATGTCCATGCGGGTAGAAGGTCATTGACAGCTTGTTTATAAATTACCTACTTGCATTCACATGCCAGCTAGGCTCACTCGGCTTCTCTGAATAAAAGAGAATAGAGAAAAGCAGGATGAAACTAGTTGGCACGTGGCCATAAGGATGGAAATTGCATAAATGCAACCAGGTGACCTCCCACCCGCACAGGCAATACAGGGGAATCATAACAGTGTGCGCATCGAACACTATCACAATTCCGCAGTCTGCAGTCAAATAAACAACCCCTTTAAGATATGTGCTGGTCATACCAAAATGATGCAATAATCACAACACCCCTGGACCTCCAAACCTCCCATATTATGAAAAGAATCACATAATGGAGTGAAGATTAGGTACTACCCATTTATTATTATAATTTGATGTAATTATGCACGTCTATTTATTTCCCGTAGCAGAGAAACATAGTGATAAAAAAAAGTTAAATTAGTCTCATTGTGGGGCCAGCTATTTATATTTCCATGGCATTTTGCCCGACTACTACTTAAAAGCTGAATGGATGTGAGCTCAATCAACTTCTTTCCTGTGAAACATTGTACTCCAGTAAACCACATAAAGGACATGGCATCAGCAGAAATATTAGTCTCTTTTGATAAAGTAAAATCTAAGCCTGGTCTCTGGGATCTGATAACTTGGTTAGTAAGTAGAGATGAGCGTTGTTCTACTCGAACTGTTCGCCAATCTCAAATTCGAGCTGTTTTGGGCGGTGTTCGAGCCGGTCGGCGAACACGAACAATTTGAGAAAAATTCGGCTGTTCGAGGTTATGTTCGATAACTGTTCGTGCACCAAAATCATAACTGGATTTTTTCTCAGTAATGATGAAAATTAATGTTAATACGCAGTTTGAGTGTACAGCGGGGCGGGGGGAGGGGCAGGGGATGGATCTCTGCAGGAACAATGAAGATCTCCATTTTTTTTTCTCTTTCCCGCATTTGCAGTGGGGAGGTGCAATCTGTCAGCCTATCAGCAGCGCACACACGGAGCGAAGTGCTTTTTTTCACACAAGCAAGGGCATGTGTGATTGGCAGTGTATGTCACATGTCCTTGCCCTATAAGACCAAGCCATTTTCCCCGTCGCCACCATTTTCTCACTGCTGCAGCTGCGTGTTAGACGGCACCGCTGTTGCTGTGTGCGCTATACCTTGTTAATTTCAAGCCAATTTTCGCACAAATATACAGATAGCTTGGGAGTAGGGAATAGTTGTGATTGCAGTCCTTTTAAGGACTAGGTTACAGCATTTCCTACGACTTTTATCAGGCAGGTCTGTGCTCTTAAATAGATAGATTGTGGGAGTAAAGACTAATTGTAATTGGAGTCCTTTTCAGGACTAGGTTACATCAGTTCCTATCAGTTTTTGCCAGGCAGGTCTGTGCCAGTGCTGTGCAAGTTTTTTTCACAGCATTTGGCTGAATCTAGCAAAGCTAATCGTTTTTGGCCTATTGCAGAGTGTGTTAGTCAGTGGAGTAGCCTATCTGTGTTGCAAGATATACCACCTGTGTATAGAATACCAATTTTTTTACTGCACCTAGTGAAGTAAAATCTTTTGGTCATAGCATCATTCTATTAGTCCATCTATACTGACCTCCATCAGGTTGCAAACTGAATATAATTTTTTTCTGCATCTAGCTCTGAAAAAATATTTGGGCTTCTAGCAGTGTGTGGGACTTGGTCTATTAGTCCATCTATACTGACCTCCATCAGGTTGCAAATTAAAAATAATTTTTTTCTGCATCTAGCTCTGAAAAAATATTTGGGCTTCTAGCAGTGTGTGGGACTTGGTCTATTAGTCCATCTATACTGACCTCCATCAGGTTGCAAATTGAATAAAAAAAATTTCTGCATCTAGCTCTGAAAAAATATTTGGGCTTCTAGCGGTGTGTGGGACTTGGTCTATTAGTCCATCTATACTGACCTCCATCAGGTTGCAAATTAAAAATAATTTTTTTCTGCATCTAGCTCTGAAAAAATATTTGGGCTTCTAGCAGTGTGTGGGACTTGGTCTATTAGTCCATCTATACTGACCTCCATCAGGTTGCAAATTAAAAATAATTTTTTTCTTCATTTAGCTCTGAAAAAATATTTGGGCTTCTAGCAGTGTGTGGGACTTGTTCTATTAGTCCTTCTATACTGACGTCCAGCAGGTTGCAAATTGAATATAATTTTTTTCTGCATCTAGCTCTGAAAAAATATTTGGGCTTCTAGCGGTGTGTGGGACTTGGTCTATTAGTCCATCTATACTGACCTCCATCAGGTTGCAAATTAAAAATAATTTTTTTCTGCATCTAGCTCTGAAAAAATATTTGGGCTTCTAGCAGTGTGTGGGACTTGGTCTATTAGTCCATCTATACTGACCTCCATCAGGTTGCAAATTAAAAATAATTTTTTTCTTCATTTAGCTCTGAAAAAATATTTGGGCTTCTAGCAGTGTGTGGGACTTGTTCTATTAGTCCTTCTATACTGACGTCCAGCAGGTTGCAAATTGAATATAATTTTTTTCTGCATCTAGCTCTGAAAAAATATTTGGGCTTCTAGCGGTGTGTGGGACTTGGTCTATTAGTCCATCTATACTGACCTCCATCAGGTTGCAAATTAAAAATAATTTTTTTCTGCATCTAGCTCTGAAAAAATATTTGGGCTTCTAGCAGTGTGTGGGACTTGGTCTATTAGTCCATCTATACTGACCTCCATCAGGTTGCAAATTAAAAATAATTTTTTTCTGCATCTAGCTCTGAAAAAATATTTGGGCTTCTAGCAGTGTGTGGGACTTGGTCTATTAGTCCATCTATACTGACCTCCATCAGGTTGCAAATTGAATAAAAAAATTTTCTGCATCTAGCTCTGAAAAAATATTTGGGCTTCTAGCGGTGTGTGGGACTTGGTCTATTAGTCCATCTATACTGACCTCCATCAGGTTGCAAATTAAAAATAATTTTTTTCTGCATCTAACCCAGCCAATAGTTTTGGCCTAATACCACAGTTTGGCCACTCAGCTCTGCTCGGTTACCATCCATTGTTTTTTTGTGCAAACAACTCCAGAGTTGTGAATTAGTTAACCACCAAAATGAGTGGAAAAAGGCCTGCTGCTGGTGGAAAGGGGAATAGGCGTGTTGGGAAGGGGAAAAAAGGTTGTGTCCGTGGGGTAGGTGCAGAAGAAAGACCATCTTCCAGCCAAACTAAAATGTCTACTTCTTTTAGCGGACAATGTGATAAGATCCCTTTCTTACGGCCACGCCAATCGCTACAAATTCCAGATGAGGCACAAAAACAGCAGGTGCTTCAACGGATATCAAGTGCTCCTTTAAGTGGGCTCTCCTCCACATCAACTTCAACATCACAAATACTCCAGTCCTCAAAGGTGTCACCCAAATCGCACTTGCTTCCTCACAGCTCCCAAATCTCCAGCTGCCCGTCTGAGTATGAGGTAGAACAGATGGTTGAGTCTGCAGAGCTGTTTACTCATACTATAGCCTGGGAATCAGAGGTCGACTCCAGCGCTTCTGTGAATCCAGACGAGGAAATGATCTGCACTGATGCCCAGAATCTTTATGAGTCGGATCCAGGACCAGACGCAGAAGGTTCTGACCATAATGTAGACCCTCATTCCCAAACTGTAACTCCTGTTGGTGGAGACAATGAGGAAGACGATGATAAGACTCAAATACCTGATTGGAGCGACAACTTTAGTTTTTTGTCAGGGCAGGAACAGGTTGGCTCTGAGGACGACGGGTGTGATAACGCACAGGGTGATGATGATGAGGTCGGAGATCCCACTTACTGTCAACCCACAGTCAGCCAAGAGATGAGGTCAGCAGAGGAGGTGGAGGAAGATGCTAGTGACGACGAGGTCAGGTTGCGCCTTCCTGGACAGAGACGTAGTACTGGAAGCACGTCAACAACTGCATCCTCAAACACAACTCTGCCTCTCACCACAAGTCGTGGTGGCTCTTCAGGTCGCATGGGTGCTAAGCCTTGCATAGCCTGGGCATTTTTTCAGATCGATAAAGATGACCCAACTCGTGTTATCTGTAACATTTGTCAGCAAAAGCTAAGTAGAGGCCAAAAAATACATAGTTTGAGTACTTCATGCATGAACCGGCACATGGACATGAAGCATAAGTTGCAGTGGGAAGCTCAGTGTGCTACAATGCGGCCTAGCCGGCCGGGCCAATCACCGTCTGCCATATCTTGTGCATCCGCGGCCTCTTCATCCTCTGTGACTGGGGGGACAGCAGTCACACCTGTTTTGGGGCGCAGACCTGCCACCTCTTTACCCGCAACAGCCAGCGTGATTGGCAGGTCATCATTTTCTTTGGAGGTGGTAACACCAGCTGGTGTTGAGCGCTGTCCGACATCGATAGCACCACCTTTGGATCAAGGCAACCTAACATGTCCGCCTGCATCTTCCTCACAGACCGGCAGTTTGCCGGGGACACCCTTATCAACCCCGTCTAAGCACAATAGCCAGCCCTCGGTCCCTCAGATGTGGACAAGTAAAAGACCATTTCCTCCTAGCCATGAGAAAGCTAAGAGGTTGAATTTCACCATCTGCAAGCTCTTGGCTACAGAAATGCTGCCTTTCCGCCTGGTGGACACAGAGGATTTTCGAGACCTTATGTCCGTCGCAGTGCCCCAGTACCAGATGCCCAGTCGGCACTACTTCTCAAAGAAAGGTGTGCCTGCGCTCCACCAGCATGTCGCACACAACATCACCGCTTCTTTGAGAAACTCTGTGTGTGACAGGGTGCATTTCACCACAGACACTTGGACGAGTAGGCATGGACAGGGGCGTTACATGTCGCTGACTGGGCACTGGGTAACTATGGTGACAGCAGGACAAGGGGCTGCTGTCCAAGTCTTGCCGTCCCCGTCAGTTGTGCGTCAATCCTCTTTATGTCAAAGTTCCTCCACTGCTTCTGCCTCCTCAACCTCCTCTCGGTCTTCCACCTGCACCCAAAGCCTGTCTGGTCATGCCACAAGCTTTCTAACTGCGCAGAAGGGATCCTGCACACCTCCTTACTATGCTGGCAGTAGGGCTCAACGTCATCAGGCGGTTTTTACATTGAAATGTCTGGGAAATGTGAGTCACACAGCTGAGGAGTTGTGGTCAGCTCTGGAGAACCAATTTCATGAATGGTTGTCTCCACTGGACCTGAAACCAGGGAAGGCCGTGTGCGACAATGCTGCAAACCTGGGTGCGGCCCTTCGCCGGGGCAATGTCACACACGTGCCTTGTATGGCTCACGTGTTGAACCTGGTTGTCCAGCAATTTTTAGCCCACTATCCCAGACTAGATGGCCTTCTGCAGAGGGCACGGTCGCTGTGTGCTCACTTCCGCCGTTCGCATCCCGCAGCTCAGCGACTTACATCTCTACAGAAGTCGTTGGGCCTGCCACTTCACCGGCTAAAATGCGATGTGCCTACCCGGTGGAATTCAACTCTGCACATATTGCAGCGACTGTGGCAGCACCGACAAGCCCTGGTGCAATACGTTCTGACGTATAGCCTGGGCCAACGAGATTCAGAGGTGGGGCAAATCACGCTGGAGGAGTGGTCTCAGATCAGGGACCTATGCACCCTTCTGCACAGTTTTGAAATGGCGACGAAGATGTTTAGTGCTGACGATGCCATTATCAGCATGACTATTCCGGTGATTTACATGCTGGAGCACATGTTAAACAGAATTCGGAGTCAGGTGGTGGCACAAGAGGAGGTGGAGGAAGTAGAGGAGGAGGAGTTGTATGAGGAAGGGCTAACATCTGCAAGGTCCAGACGGTCGGCAGCACCAAGGCGGCAGGCATGTGAGGGTGGGGGAGATGATTTTACCAGGGCGCATGGTAGCAGCCAAACTAGTGAGGAAGGTGCAGGAGCCCAGGAAGAAGTGGAGGACGAACTGATGGAAGACTCATCAGATGAGGGAGACCTTGATCACATTTCTGTTGTGCGAGGTTGGGGGGAGAGGACAGAGGAAGGAAGCATGATTGCTACCTCGCCACCAACACAACAGGGACTTGGTGCTCCTGGATGCGCAACACACATGAGTGCCTTCTTGCTGCACTACCTGCAACATGACCCTCGAATTGTGAGAATTAGAAATAATCCTGACTACTGGGTTGCCACACTGTTAGATCCCCGGTACAAAAGTAAATTTGCAGAAATTATTCCTGCCATAGAAAGGGATGCACGCATGCAGGAGTATCAGCAGAGACTGTTGCAGAATCTTACATGTGCTTTTCCACAAAATACCAGTGGTGCACGTAGTGAATCTCACAGTTCCAACTTGCCAACCGTGGGACCGTCAAGTGTTCAGCACTCAAACCGTAACAGAACCACAGTATCTGCTGGTAACATCAATTTTGCGGAATCATTTCACCACTTTTTTAGCCCATCCTTTGCAAGGCCACAGGAGACAAGAAGTCTGACACATAGTCAACGCCTAGAGACGATGGTACAGGAGTATCTCCAAGTAAACATTGAAGCCACGACTGTGTCACTGGACCCTTGCTCTTTTTGGGCTTCCAATCTGGATAAATGGCCGGAGCTAGCCACTTACGCCTTGGAGATCTTGTCATGCCCCGCAGCCAGCGTTCTGTCTGAACGTGTGTTCAGCGCTGCTGGTGGTGTGCTGACAGATAAGCGCACGCGGCTCTCCACTGATAATGTAGACAGACTCACGTTCATAAAGATGAACAAATCATGGATCCGAAACGACTTTTCTACCCCTGTGTCATCCTGGGGAGAGTAAAAGCTTGATGATTGGTTAAAATCACCCTACCAACCGTTTTAAGCTTTCAAATTACTAATCATGTTTATCTGTATCTTGACTGGAAAATAATTTGGGCTTTGTAGCAGTGTGCAGCACTGATCCTATTAGGCCATCTATAATAAGCTTCACCAGATTTAAAATTAAAAATAATTTTTAGCTGCATCTAGCCCGGAAAATAATTTTGGGGCTCCGAGATGCGCAAGACACATAAGTGCCTTCTTGCTGCACTACCTGCAGCATGACCCTCATATTGTCAGAATTCGAAGTAATCATGACTACTGGGTTGCCACACTCTTAGATCCCCCAAACTTTTCGATCAACCTTTTCATTTTAATAAAGACCAAAAAAATGGTCATTTTTGAAATTATAAGCATTAGCAGGTTGTTAGAAACTGAAATCAAACAGTTTTCAACTCAAAACTTTATTCTAGGTGATGTTACATTTTCACATAGGACCCCCTGTTCGAAAGGAGCTTCTGAACTCTCTCGTCCATTGAATTTGTCAGGTTTTGGATGGTTTCTGCTTCAATTGTTTTGCATGAGGACAGAATACCCTCCCAGAGCTGTTGCTTAGATGTGAACTGCCTCCCGCCATCATAGACACTCCTTTTAATGATGCTCCAAAGGTTCTGAATGGAATAGAGGTCAGGGGAGCATGGGGGTCACACCATAAGTTTGTCCCCTTTTATGCCCATATCAGCCAGAGATGCAGATGTTTTATGTGCAGCATGAGATGGTGCATTATCATGCAGAAAAATGATCTTGCTGTGAAATACACGGTTCTTCTTCTTGAACCATGGCAGGAAGTGCTGTTTGAGAAAATCCACATACATTATGGAGTTCATCTTTAGCGCCTTCAGGGATCCTAAAGGGGCCGACAATCTCTCTCCCCATGATTCCAGCCCAAAACATTACTCCACCTCCTCCTTGTTGGCGCTGTAGCCGTGTTTGCGTGGGGTGTCCATCAACCAGCCATCCTCCACTCCATTCATCTGGACCATCGAGCGCTGCACGGCACTCATCCGTGAACAAAACAGTTTTGAAATCAGTCTTCATGTAATGTTTGGCCCACTGGAGCCGTTTCTGCTTGTGTGAAGTGGATAGAGGAGGTCGACAGGATGGCATATGCACAGCTGCAAACCTCTGAAGGACCCTGCATCTTGTTGTTCGGGGGACGTTGGAGGCACAAGCAGCTTCAAAAACTTGTCTGCTGCTATGACAAGGCTTTTTTGCCGCTGCTGTTTCAACCTGACGTAATTGCCTGTAGGAAAGAGTCCTCAATTTGCCCTTATCAGCACGCACACGTGTGTACTGTGAATCAGCTACATACTTCTTGATTGCCAAGACACTTCATCCTGATCATCGCACAATGTTGATTGTAGTCATGCCTTGACCTAAACACTCCACAATTTGTTGCTTCTCAGCAGCCGACACATCCTTTTTCTTTCCCATTTTGGCAGAAAATGTAGGCTGCTTAATAATGTGAGAGAGCCTTCTTAAGTAGTCTTGCCTTTCATTGGACACACCTGCCAAACTAATTAGCACAGGTGTCTGCAATTGCTTACAGTGATATAAAGAGCCCTGACACACATCACCATCAATGAGTTTAACTGACAAACAAACAAATTCTTCCCTTATCACTCCTAAACACTTTTTGCATAATAATTTGGAACGCGGTGTACATGTGCTTTTCCACAAAACACCAGTGGTTCACGTAGTGAATCTTACAGTTCTAACTTGCCAACCGTGGTCTGTATGGAATTGTTCAATAAAGGGCCCAAAATTAAGATAACATAGATGGGAGAGGTCTCTATGAATAGGAATTCCTAAGTATTTGATACCCTGTGAGGGCCAGGCAAAGGGAAAGTTGGACTGGATGGAATCCTATATGGATTTAGGGAGGGAGACATCGAGGGCCTCAGACTTCGCTGCATTGATTTTAAAATTTTACCATGTAACAAAGTGATCTATTTCAGCCATAACAGCAGGGATGGATATATGTGATTGAGTGATATATACTAGGACATCATCAGCAAATAGAGAGCACTTGTACTCGGTGCCTCCCACCTCAATCCACCTAATATTGGGGTTATGGCGAATTGATGAGAGCAGGTGCTCCGTCACTAGGATGTATAAGAGAGGGGACAGAGGACATCCCTGCCTTGTCCCATTGGTGATTGTGAAAGGTGATGAAAATGTTCTGACGCACCCCCTGGGCCTTGGGACACCCGGAGCCGGACCCTTTTTGGTGGATGCTGGTGGTTGTAGTCTTCGTGGCGGCGATCCGGTTCCGTGGCTCAGGGCGGTCAAACCAGTGGCGGAACTATTTATGTGGTTTTGATGTTTAAATGTCCGACTACGCCACCCGTGGATTGCGGTCAGAGTGAACCGCCGCTACAGGGCAGACCGCTAAGGCTGGTGTTGTGGGTGCAGCAGAGCGTAGCATAACTCCCCACGGGAGGAGTATAGCCTCAGGGCAGTGTATGCGGAGGATGGGGGTGATGGTGCAGGGCAGCAGCAGTAACGACACGGAGTCAGTGATGCAGTTCAGGGCCTTTACTCACAGTTCTTATTATCCAGACCACGTCTGCAGGTAACGGCTGCCCACGTCGTACTGTGCTCACTAGGTGAGGGGCTCAGACAACTCCCAGATAACTTTGGAGCGCTTCACAGGACCCCCTTTGTGTGTCCTTTGTCTGGCCTTTCTTACCAACACTTCTGTCCGGCTGCCTCGGGCCTCCTCTTGGTAAACTTGGCGCCAGTTTCCCTGACCCTATGTATTGCCTTCCTAGCGGGTGGAGCAAGGGGCTGCGCCACATAAAATGTCAGAGCCTCCGGTTTCTAGCTGAGGGTCGTTTCCTGCCTCCACTAGTTCGGGGACCGGTCTCCCCCTTTGGCCTGACCCCTCCACGCAGGTGGATTCGGGCGTGCGGTGGCGACTCGCCCGTCCGCACCCCTGGGATCCCTTCATTCCTCGTTCCTGGAGCCTTCTCCACTCCTCTTCCTTCCTTCTCCCTCTTGCAGGCCTGGGCCTCTGTTACTAGGCCCGCCTCCGGAGCAGAGCTCATGCAGAGCCCCTGCTCCCTGCCACTTCTGCTCAGACTTCTCTGCACTGAACTAAGATGGTGCCCACCTTTTATACTCCCTTCTCAATGCACCCAGGAACTGCTTCCTCCCTGCTCCTGCACTGCAGGGTTCCCCTTCCTCAGTGTTCCCTCCCCCCACTCCAGCCAGGGACAGGGACTGTCGTGCCCATCTCAGGGGCATATTGGTCGCCCTGCCCCACGGCAATGTGGTGTAATGCATGCAGGTGTCGGGTCCTGATCCACACTCCATCCTTATCTGAGAGTGAGATATCACACCTCTGGGTGAGGTGCAATACGTCTGTAGCAACCGAGCCCTCGGTGCTACAGTTCCATTTATCTTCAGCCTAGGTGACGTATTGTGATACAGGGCCGTGATTTTGGCTATAAAAGGGTCCCCTAGACCCCTACCCCAAGCTTTTTAAGAGAATCATATATGGCGTGCCAGGAGACTCTATGGAATGCTTTCTCAGCATCCAACGAGAGTATCTACTTACAAATTTTTAACTGCATCTAGCCCAGGAAATACTTTGTGCCTAGTAGCAGTGTCTGCTAGTCAGCGGATTATCCCGGCTGTTAAGCAAGCTACACCACCTGTAGTTTGGACACTTAATTTTTTCAAAGGAAATGCTTCGGGACCACGGGATACTTAGTGAAGAGCATCAGGAGGCACCCCAAGGCATAGGGGCAGGGACTGGCACTAGGATGCCTTGCGGTGGGCAGCCGAGCTCGATCCTTATAAAAGCTTTTTAACTGCAGCAGCTTTAGTGGACGCTACTGGAGCTGGAATTACGCGGCTGCTGGCATGAGACTTGCCCTCCAATAGATCCTTGTAAATGGATTTAAAGTGTATTCATTCAAATTAGAGGGACAATTTAAATTAAAAAGCTTAGAGCTGCCTCCACCACAGGGGGGCTCTCTCGACCCACCAGCGGACAGGCACCAGTATTGGGAGAGGGGGGCTGGCCGTCAGGGTTCACCGCGGCTCTGGCACAAACCCGGCGACACGGAGGTGGCACGGGCAGGAGCGGACTGGCCGTCTCGGCTTCTCACTTTTTGGATTTTAGAAGGGCATGACATGCCTATATCTGTGTCTCCCCCTTCTTTTACTCCTCCACCTCTTTTCTTTTCGCATGACTATATGTACTTGTCACTTTTCCATGTGTTAGTTGTGTCTTCTGAGCAGTTTGTCAGCTTTTGGACACCTTTGAAGGTGTTTTCTATGTGTTTCTATGTGTTTTTGTTTGCCTGCCATTGGTTTTAACGGTGTTCGAAGGTGTTCGACGAACAGTTCGACGAATAGTTCGGCGAACACACGGGTGTTCGACGAACCGAACCGAACTCGAACACTACGGGGGTGGCTCAACACTATTAGTAAGTGTTTCATTTGGCATTCCTACACAAGAGAAAAATGGTTTACAGATACAGCACTTTGTACAATTGTACTTGTGTTGTGCAGATGCGTGAGAGTAGGATTTGTTCGTTCCAATATATCTTAAAAAAAAATTTAATTTCAGGTAGTGTTTCATAGGTATACATTGGCTTTTATTATTTCACCTTGATGTTACAAAATTATCTTAATAATATTAATGTGATCCTATTAATCTCATTAACATTAAAAATTTATATTTATATGGGTTTAATCTTCAAACACTGGCCAATAAAGTACATAAATAAAAAATATATATATATCTATATACCGTATTTTTCGGAGTATAAGACACACTTTTTTCCCCAAAAAATTGGAGTGGGGCGATGCTGCGGACTCCGGGCTGGGAGGCGGGGGTGTTCAGCAGTGCGAGGCTACTGTGGGCCCCGGACTTTCACAAAATGTTTAGAGTCCCCGCACATCCCATACTTTTCAATGGACTTCGGGAAAATGGCCGCCAGATGCAGAGCATGCGCAGATTGAGATCTTGGCTCCCGAGATCTCAGCTGCTGAGATCTCAATCTGCGCAGAACCAAACACCCCCTCCTCCCAGCCTGGGGTCCGCAGCATCGCCACACTCCTGCTGCTACTGCCAGCTTCCTGAAGCAGCGACCCTGCGTCCTGGGACCCTGCTCCCCCGCAGCCACCATCCCCGGTAAGCTACTGTAAAAATGGACTATAAGATGCAACACCAATTTAGTAAAAACATTTTTTCCTATTTTCCTCCTCAAAATTTGGGGTGTGTCTTATGGTCCGGTGCCTCTTATAATACGCAAAATATGGTATATATATATACATATATATGATATTGTTAAGCTTTAAATATGACAACCCATTATTTATTTGGATGGCAAGTGATTTTTAATGCTTGGTCACTAAACTATGTGATGGAGCAGTGGTCTAACGCTCTTTACACTATATAAATCGGTCCACGGCTGGAACTGGTAACAGCTGATCAGTGGGGCTTCCGGGTGTTGGACCTCCACTGATCTGACATTGATGACCTATGATATGACCTCTGATATTGAAAAACCCACTTAACATTTTTTGGCTTTTCTTTATGTACACTCATACATGTCACAGAAAGGTAAGCATAGACAGGAGATGAAGACTGATATTTAAATTATAAAACCTTGTGATGTCTCTGACATGAGGTTAGTTTGCTGTAGCAATCCGAGCTTCTCAATGCTAATTGATTTTGCTCTTTTGCATTAGGAAGTGGCAGAGAAAGTAATATTTCCAGTGGACAGGCTCGGACTGGCCCACAGGTGGACAGGTAAATCCCCCGATGGGCCTCTATGTAGGATAAAGACTCTTCCCACAAACATGGGCAGTAATTGGCCCAATACAATTGATTCACTATGTACAGACAAAAGCATAATCTCATCATTCATTCATTATTATATAGAAGCATAGGGACATTTGTGAAAGAGGGTAATGTAATATTTGCATGTAGCTGGATGATGGGCCCCTAGATTCAATGTTACTGATGGGCTCTTGCCACACCAGTCCGATACTGCTAGCATATATGGTAAGTGCTAAAGTTTAACATATAAAAATGTTGGCAACCCCAAGAAAAAAAAGAATGTAAAATAATCGTATTAGTATCTTATAATATACTTTTGTTAATGTAATATCTTATGTAATATCTTCTTATGCTAGATATGTGCTTATTTTCAATGGCTCCCATTTATAGTAGTTTAACATGGATACAGACAACTATATTTTCAACAGAATTATAAATGGGAGTAAAAAAATCAATGTTTTTTGTTCTGTTATACGGCTGACACAGATATAATTGTATTAATGACCAAAAATGTGTTGGGGGCAAGTTCTGGTTTTAGCCGATATTGACTTTTTGCCTTAGGCATAGCTCACAGTCACTACCACTAGAAGAGGGACAAGCAGCTGCTAAAACACCCAATGAGCTCTGGTCTCTGGAGTTTCAAAAAGAAATAAAAGCTGCAAAAATCCAAGCTATTTGCAGGCAATTTGACAACGGTTGTAATTATTAATAATATTTTTTTTATTAAAGAAAAATATAGTATTGTGCTGCTTTGCTACCCAAACTATATTTTAGTCTTTAGATTTGAAAGCACTCTTTTATGAAATTAGATTTTGTTGCCTTTGTCTCTATACTGCCTTTATATGTACAGTTGAAACCAGAAGTTTACATACACTATATAAAAAGACACATATGCATGTTTTTCTCAATATCTGACATAAAATCAGAATAAACCTTTCCCCTTTTAGGTCAATTAGGATTACCATCATTTTTAATATTTGCCAAATGCCAGAATAATGAGAGACAAAATGTTTTAAGGCATTTTTATTACTTACTGCAAAGTCAAAAGTGTACATACACTAAGATTACTATGCCTTTACCTTTAAACAATTCTGGATTGCCCATATGATGATGTCATGTGTTTGGAAGCTTCTAATAAATTTTTTGGCAACATTTGAGTTAATTAGAGACACGCCTGTGGATGTATTTTAATTCACACCTGAAACACACTGCTTCTTTGTGTAGCATCATGGGAAAGTCTAAAGAAATCAGCAAAAATATCAGGAAGAGAATTGTTGACTTGCACAAGTCTGGCTCATTCTTGGGTGCAATTTCAAGATACCTGAAGGTGCCTCGTTCATCTGTACAAACAATTATATGCAAGTACAAACAAGATGGGAATGTCCATCCATCATACCGCTCAGAAAGGAGATGGGTTCTGTGTCCCAGAGATGAACGTGCTTTGGTCCAACATGTGCATATCAACCCAAGGACAGAAGCAAAAGACCTTGTGAAGATGATGGCGGAAGCTGGTAAGATTGTGCCAATATCCACAGTGAAACGAGTACTGTATCAACATGGGCTGAAAGGCCACTCTGCCAGGAAGAAGCCATTACTTCAAAAGAAACATAAAAAAGCCAGATTAATGTTTGTAAATGCACACAGGAACAAATAGCTTACTTTTTGGAGACATGTCCTGTGGTCTGATGAAACTAAAATTTAACTTTTTGGGCATAATGACCATCGTTACGTTTGGAGGAAAAAGGAAGAAGCTTGGAAGCCTAAGAACACCATCATAACTGTGAAACACGGGGGTGTTAGCATCATGTTGTGGGGTTGTTTTGCTGCAGATGGGACAGGTGCACTTCACAAAATAGATGGCATCATGAGAAAAGAAGATTATGTGGCAATACTAAAGCAACATCTCAAGACATCAGCCAAGAAGTTAAAGCTTGGTTGGAAATGGGTCTTCCAAATGGACAATGGCCCGAAGCATACTGCCAAAATGGAAACAAGGTGGCTTAAGGATAACAAAGTCAATGTTTGGAGCGGTCATCACAAGGCCCTGACCTCAATCCTATTGAAAATTTATAGGCAAAGCTGAAAAAGCAGGTGCGAGCAAGGCAACCTACAAACCTGGATCAGTTACACCAGTTTTGTCAGGAGGAATGGGCCCAAATTCCGACCAACTATTGTGAGAAGCTTGTGTAAGGATATCTCAAACGTTTGACCCAAGTCATTCAGTTTAAGGGCAATGGTACCAAATACTAATGAAATGTATGTAAACCTTTGACTTTGTAGTAAGTAATAAAAAGGACTTAAAACATTCTCTCTCTCATTATACTGGCATTTGGCAAATATTAAAAATTATGGCAATCCTAATTGACCTAAAACGAGAAAGGTTTATTCTGATTTCATGTCAGATATTGAGAAAAACATGCATATGTGTCTTTTTATATACTGTATGGAAACTTCTGGTTTCAACTGTAGTTTGTGTTTTATTGCTATCTAGTATAATTTTATCTCAAAGTTCTTAAGTGTATGCCATTTAAATATTTTGTTCCTTACAAGTTACAATGGAGGGAAAACTCATCTGTATATGTTCTGGTTATCCTCTATAAACAGAAAATATACCAGCATTACCTAGTATGCTCATATAATAGTTGACTTGCATGACAGTTGGATAGTTGGTTAAACTATGTAGACTTCACTAGCACCAACAGTGGTACCCACTGGGGTACGTCAGCTCTCCAGACGTGGATGTTTTAATAAATGCTTGAATTCCACATAATATAACAATATAGGAACTTATTTGCATACTTTTTGGAACTCTATATTGTGTTGCTTTTATCTTACTACTGTTAGAAATGTATGAATTATTTAAAAACTGCAATTAAAAAATGAAAAATTTGCAAATACGGTAGATAGCAGGATAGAGGCCACAATCAGACAATAGAAATGTCTCGGGTTTTCCCTTGCTTTAAAAATAACTGGTAGCAACATAATAATGAAAACACCATGTAATAGCAGTATGTACTGGATGACTGATGTAATAAGTGCATAAAAAGTACCATGTTATCACATTGATATGAAAATGCCAGGAACATGAAGTGTTCAAATAAGTGCTACGCTTTGCTTTGGTTTTACTTTAAAGTCTTTGACTACACAATGATTTATTACTTCCACGCAGGAAAATGTGTTTGCAGCTATGACAGCTTTTAGTCGTAAAGCTTAGGTGTTAAATAAACATTGCATTTAAAGTAGCGCTTGAGCATTTTTTACACATACGAGTGCTAACGCACAGCAATATTTTAGTTGTATAATTTGTTTTATCTCAGTTCCGGTGCATTCATAAATTCTGAACCCTTTAATTAGGGGCAACTCTTTTTTCTGATCTCCAGTCCGACTACAAGTACAGTACATACTTTCCTATGTAGGTAGAGGTCAATGAATGTCTTCCTATGAATTACAGGATGATCTATCACCTATCCAGTCACTCCAAGTAACTCAGAGACAACTCATCTCCCTGCTGTACTCCATCTCTGCTTCTCTGTGATTACCCTGAAGATATCATTACTGCTTTACATAAGAGAAATAATATAGTAAATGAGTCTATACAAAAATTAGCTGCAGTTATAAAGCTCCATTGAATGACATTGTTTACATCTATAAAATATATGTGCAGTATCTCCTGTGTATTCTACGAGATGCTGCTTCTGTCTGTCTCCTCTACTTCCTGTAGTTAAGAGCTGACATGAAAGAACCTATTACAAGCAGAAGGCAGGCTGAAGCTGAATTATGTAGAATACACCGCGACTCAGAGAACATCAGTTGTGTGTCACTGATCTATCACTTACTGCCCTTCAATAAAACTCATAGTAATGTGGTGATAAAAAAGCACTTTCTGTATATTTGAGGGATCGAAGGAATCAACATTGCAGACAACTCATACATTTCACAATAACTAAAACAGGTAAGCACATGGCATACACTAGAGTGCTCTGCACCACCTCCTTCTGAAGAAAAGGTTGCTCTCTTTTTGGCAGTGAGGGAGGGAATCATTGTAGTTCACAGTTTACTTTATTGTAATACTTAGTAACATAAAACTCAAAGATAGGCCCAAGGTTGAGCAGAAAATCAACAGCTGCTAAAATAGTGAGCAAAGCAATGGCTATATGAGTTACACACAAAGGTTGAAGAAACTAGTGAGGACACCAGCACCCGAATACTAGACCTCTGATTGCCCTATGTAGGGGCACCAGCAAGGAAGTCTCCCTTTCTGTCCACGAATTGGAAACATGCTTCCACCTCAGCTTCTGTTGCAAGACTAGCCACTTCACAGACTATTTATACCACTTGGGTGAGACTCATAGCAGAGCAATGTTTGCTTGTTACTAGTCAGGCAGTAACTCCACCCTTTTAAATTATGTGTTGCCTAGGAAAAGAGGGGATGTTTGACACTTTGGGGGGTTCTTAATTACCGTGTCTAAACTAAAATTATTTCCTTTAATGACAACTTAACCAACACTATTTAATAATAAAAATATGTACATCACCTATTAAAATAGGAAATGCAACAACAGCGCCGCAATTTAGTACCATTAAAAATAGTGGGCACAGCAATTGATATTGTGTAAAGTAAGTAATGGAAAAAACAGAGAAAGTGCTACACAATAAAAGAGAAAGTGCATGTCTAAATATATAAAAATATATTGTTATATTTTATTATAAACAGGTTTACCTGTGTTTATAATAAAATCTAACAATATATCTTTATACATTTGGATGTTCACTTTCTCTTTTGTTGTGTAGCTCTTCTGTTTCTTCCACCAGTGCCGCAATTGTTCCATTGTTCGGGTGAAGCCTTCTAGTCTTTATAAGACCACAGAAGATATAGATTAGATATCTAAAAAAAAAACTTTTTGACAGTGAGGGTGATCAATGAGTGGAACAGGCTGCCACGAGAGGTGGTGAGTTCTCCTTCAATGGAAGTATTCAAACAAAGGCTGAACAGAAATCTGTCTGAGATGGTTTAGTGACTCTTGCATTGAGCAGGGGTAGGACACGATGACCCTGGAGGTCTATTCCAACTCTAACATTCTATGATTCTATGATTCTAATATGTGTGAAAAGACATAATTAAAGATGTTGATTTTTCACTTTTCTAACACATTGAAAATATTTATTTGACAGTATCTCATTTTTAGAATATTTATAATCTACAATTGATAACATAGCTAAGAATGGAGACAAAATGGACCACATGACAATCCACTGATTCATTTTATCCTCATCTAAATCCTTTTTTTTCCACTAAATCCAGGACTATCATGCAAAAAAAAACCATGATCTGATGAGGGAAAGTAATCAGAAAGGATCAAAGAATCAAAATAGAATCTATCAGTAAATTAGGCTGCTCTTCATACTGAACTGTGTCTGGTCAAGATTCTTGTAGTCTGTCACAGCTGGTGGCACCAGTGCAGTAGTATATTCTCGGATACTGTATATTGTCCCAAACATAGAAATAACCTGCTGTGCAGGTGACACCTGTGTGGTATAGAAAGCACTGGAGAGAACATATGTGCAATGACAATACCATTCATCATCTGAACATCCAGCAGGATTCCTTTCCTATTGTTCATGTAACTGAATGTTTAACGCTATGAGGAGTAGATGTTGGGCACAAAAAAGTAACTCTTTCAACGCTATAGTCACTATATCTATCATCTACCATGTCAGTATGGACTAATACTACTCACAGATACTCTCCGATGGGTGTCTTTATTCTTTAAGAACCCAACGACTGCACGGTGGATACATCTTATCATGTTTACTGTACTCCTTACAAGAGTAAATTATATTCTTAAATCACCTGGCCCATCCATTTACACAAGGTTTCACACTGATCTGATACTGCAGGAATTAAGTCTTACAACTGGCATTTGATATTCCCCTGACTTTCAATATTTTTGCATTATTAACATCCTGTTTCTCAGGAAGCATTAGATAAAAGTTCTGTAAATGTCAACTTGCATTGGCTTTAAAGAGTGGCAATAATGATTTTGACCAAATATGTGTCTCACAATATTCCTCTGCATAGATGTCACAATGTCAAAACACATCTCCTAACGGTAATTGCTTAGCAAAACAGTAGTATGTGCTTTCCAAGAAGGAGATCGCTGCCGGTGCGTTCTACAATGCAGGAGTCCTCCGAGACCGACAATCTGCATTTATTCAATACATACTGTTATGAGTAATTACACACCGATATAATTGATTCATTACAAAAAAGACAGATGTAGGCCCGTTACATTGCTGTTCATGAATGTAAATGATCTTTTCTTCTTTTAATATGTTAAGTGTTCTACAGTAGGGTAATTAGAGGTGTTCAGAAATTAATTAGAAAGAACAAGTGTATGGAGCCTAAGTAAAGATTTGTCTGAAGGAATCACCTACCTGAATATCTGACACACAGTCCGTAAGAATGAAGATGGTGGTTACTATACATTTATTAGTAGTTTAGAAAGCTAACTACAATAGGAATGTAATATCAATCAGAGGCATAATTTAACGCAGCAGGGCATGCAAAATCTACTTTATAGTAGGGCCACCAACTTTCATAGGTCATTTATAATACCTGTGTTTGGTTATGTGGCAGTGTGGCCTTTGAGCACCTCCCAGGTACCTCACTCGGGTGCCAACAACTACCTCTTCACCCCCTTAAGCTATTCCTCTGATATCAAATGATGTCTTGTGAATGATGTTGTGCTGTGAAAACAGGCCCATATGTTTCCAGGAGTATCATTGGTGCAAACTGTTCGACCGTATGAGGCCCAAGAGGTAAGAGGGCCCATTTCTACCTCCAAAGCAGGTGGAATTCTGCATTATGATGAGCCATTGGCCTGCAAAGGGCCCATATATTGTTCTCGCACAGCGGCTCTCTTCTCTATGTGTCTGCCAGTGTATGTATTAATGGTAGACATTTTGAAAATATGTTGCTTGCAGAATGCAACAAATTGCCTAAAAAACTATTACCATTTGAGCACAAGCTGGGGACTTGGTTGTAGACATGTCAGCCAATAGATTGTGTCCCAAAAAAACTTCTCGTAGGAGCAAGAACTGGTTTAATAGGATTATCAGAAGCACACAGAAGGATTCAGGCAGGAGAATAATCACACCGCAGCAATTCTGAAGTGTAAATATACATTACATGTATGAAATATGCTCAAATCCAAATCATCAATCATTTGTAATAATAAACTAATAGCTTTCTAGTTTCAGACGGTAATACCAGCTTAATGAAAAAGCACTTCAATCATCAATCCTAAGTGCTGACATGTGAATGAATAGTAAGGATCACATGAGACGATTAGGGTTCCTGCTTCTAGGTCAGCAAAACAGAGGAGCATAATAATTTAGCAGTAAGTTTTGGGGCCCTGAAAACTGATCGCTTTCTACTCCTGAGTAAGAATTTCCAGCAATTTTACAATGCCTCAAATACATGATACAAATCTATTTACTGCTTGAACCAACTCAGTATGGTTCAGAATCTATCATTTTAAGCTCCTTTTGTCCTCAGTCTTGAGCACCATCTATGGTAGACTTCTTTTTTGTAATTAGTGGCTCTTGGTGACAACCCATCACTACAATTAAAAGGGAAGCACTAAGGCACCATGTTGACAACAGAACAATGATGTCTTTATTACAATTTGTCAGAAAAGCTGAGCTAGAATACAGAAAGTGAAAGCACAGCTGGATGACGTAGCGAGATACTTACAATTACAAGCATTTTGTGAAGAGGTATTTACTTCAAACTATTTAATTTTGTAAGCCAGGAGAAAGGATATTGGCCAAATGACTTGTAACTAGGATGGGAGGCTATGATGTGTTTTTTTACTGCTTTATGAATGGGAAAGATGGCAACGAAGCTGTAACATGGGGGGGGGGGGTCGCATAAACTACTGCCCAAATTCTATAGAACACACTGAATTACACATATATCCTAATAATGTACTTTCCATAAACAGCAACATCAGATGAGATGATTTAAAGAGCATTGATTCACCCAATATAAAAGGACATAGTGCTAGGGGTGCAGACAACCCAAAATGACACATGGTACGCGGGGACCTGTTACACAGCTTGCATTAAGGCTCGGGGTTAAGATACTGTTACAGATCCGGGTGGTGGAACCTCTGTGCTTTGATGCAAGGAGGGACCAGAGGGGTGTAACTAAGTGCCTACTCGGACCGACCCAGGTCACACGGCGGATTAGTCGACTCCGTGAACCAAGGAGGGACCGGGCAGGTGAACCCGGTGCCACTCTGGGATCGACCTTGTGTGAGAGCAGGCAACTCCCACGGGTCAGATGACAGGAGCTGACCGGTACAGCGGATGAGCAAGGCAGGTAGGCTGGCGGATGATCCAGGTAGACAAGCAAGCGGATACGGCGGATAGCCAGACAGGTACTCCGGGTAAACGAGCAGACTGGTATGGCAGGTAACTTGGCAGGTGCTCCGGGTAGGCAGGCTGGCGGGCACGGCAGGTAACTGGCAAGTGCTCCGGGTAGGCAGGCTGGTGGGCATGGCTGATAGACAGACTGGCGGGCTGGACTGTTAGACAGACTGGCGGGCAAGGAACCTGAGGGCTGAGGAGAGTGTTAGCACACAAAAAACAACCTTGCACAGGCACCTCCATTTTGGAGAAGGTGCTTAATATAGGGGCAGTCCTCCAGCAATTGGCCGGGGACTCTTTAGGACGGCCCGCGCGGCCCCTTTAAGAGGGAGGGAGCGCGTGTGCTCTAAGCACAGTGCCCGGGAAGCTGCACGCAGTGCGCGCCTCAGCAGCAGGAGAACAGGAAGACACCGGCCCGGGACCACGGCGGTGAGGGGAACGGCGTCTCTGCCCGGCAGGAAGCAGAGACGCAGATGCTACAGATACGCCTTTCTGACATGTCATTCAGATCAATAAGTTGTTAAAGTTTCCGGACTTTTACATCCCATCTAGTTCTGCTGATTTCTTCCAAGTATGAGCAGATACCAGTGAATTCTCCAGACTCAGAAAAAACAAGTGAATGACAGGTGAATCCAATGTGCAGAAAAAGAAAAAAAGATCTGCTGAAAAGGTGAGTCAATATAGAATGCTGTGTGACTAAGATGTAGTAAATCGATCCATCTCACCACAAATAGTTGTGCCAAGGTTTATTTGGCGAAGATAGGAAATATGTAAAAACACTACGCGTTTCAGGGCCGTACGGGTTCCTTCATCAGATGTACGTACGTGTTAACGGAGACACCAAATAAACCTTGTTGCAACCAACACGAGGTTAGTAACCCATCTTCTCCTACATTCATCGGATGTGCCCTATATGCCCGGTTGTATCCTGTGTATAGGATTCAGTGGTCAGCACTGTAGCCTTGCAGCGCAGGGGTCCTGGGTTTAAATCCCACCATTAAATAAACAGTCTCTCAAGCTAGATTTCTAACCAAAGCTCCAATAAAACCATGACAGTATTAATGTTATTAGCATTGATCTTATGATTTCCAGTGTAATAAAAGAAAACAATACTGGAACCTTACCCCTATGAATTGCCAGCATTGCTTTCAAAAAGTTTAAGTACAAGAACCTGTACTACAGGGAATTTCTCACTCTCCTGTCGTGAATCCCCTCCATCCAGCCTGGCAGCTCCCTTACAGCATGTTCATTTTAGAGGTAAAGAGGCCATTCAGTCAGCAATAAACAAGCAGCAAAATAATCAGCCGAACCCTGAAGGTAAGAAAGCACTTTGGTTCCTCCTGACTCGAAATTTTGCCTGACAGGCCATTAGCACAGACTCTCTGAATTGTACCATGAAGAACCCTTGTGGATTTAACTGATCTGTACAAGGAAATATAAGTGATTTTACAGCTTTAGTTATATTTTAGAATCCTTTACTGTAAATGTAACCTATACATGTACTACATTCACTCATTTCTGTAAACCACTAAAGAGATGCGTCCAATGTATCTTGCAAGCATAATTAAAGGGGTTGTCCGGTCCAAATCGATAAGTCTGCAGTCACTCTGTGTGACTGCAGACTTTTAAATCCCTCCAGCGCTCGCACTGTGCACTGCCGAGATTCACCGGTTTCAGGCCCGGGACCAGAGGGTATGTATGAGTAATACATACTCCTGGCCTTGTATTGAGCGAGGCTGCACCTTGTCTAGTGACGCAGCCGGCCAATGGGCATGGCCAACTAGAGGGTACAGCCTCGCTCCATACAAGTGTATGGAAGCGAGGCCACCCCCACTGACCAGGAGAATGTATAACACATACATACCCTCCGGTCCCGGGTCTGAAACACACAGAGTGACTGCAGACTTGTCAGTTTGGACCGGACAAACCCTTTAACCATATTATGGTTGCCAACAGGTTAACTCTGAACCAGTAAAGTTAATTATTTGGATAAAAATAGTCAATTCATTAAAAAAGACAAGGTGTGTTAGCTCCTTACGAAAAAGAGCTAATTATTCTATTGTCTAATAACTATTACGCATTTTGGGTGATTTTCCTTCATCAGATAAATATAGATAGTGTGAACTTCCTATTTTTATCTGATAAAGGGAAATCCCTCAAAATGCTAAATCGTTTTTAGAATATAAAATAATTAATTCTTTTACATCAAGTGCTAATGCACCAGGTACTTTTACATTATTTCACCATTTTTATGCAAATAATATGTACTACTGGTTCTCAATACCTGACGCACATAACAATGTCTGAAGGTGTGCTTAAAGGGGTTATGTGTGACTATTTCATTTTTTTACTATGGGTCTAAGAACTAACAGGTAAGTAACTGCTCTGCCTGCTTCCGATCTCTGCTGGCTCAGAACGGTCACAAACCGCTCCTGCTGGCGGTTTTACGGCTTCCTCTGATGTCACGTCAATACACCAGCTGTTTCTCTCTCACTCTGCTCTGTTGAATGGGGCGTGACGCTAACTGCTGGAAGTCGGCTGTCAATTTTTTTTTCTGCTCCAACAAAACGGTCACGGTGCATGCGCAGTAGCATCTATCGCCATGCGATGGCTGCTACTATGCATGCGCGGGTGCCATGGACATTTTTGATGAAACAAAAAAAATTTTTTCACTACAACAAAATGGACGCGGCACGTGCGCAGTAGCATCTATCAGCAAGCGATAGCTGCTACTGCGCATGCGCGGGAGCGGCATCATTTTGCTTGATTTAAAATTTTTTTTACCTAACCCCACACTACTAGGTGCATTATGTAAAATAGTAGGTAGGTCAATGAACGATCAATGACCTGTCATAAGAGAATATACAGTAGCTGAATATGAAAGCAGAGCACCAGATAGAGCGCCACCCACAGGTCGCCCCGGAGCACGAGCATATCATTATCTCCAAACTGAAAGTAAAGATTACACAAGAACCACAGGACGGATTTCATCAACCAAGGTATCATATTAATCAGTGTAATATCGCCCACCTGAGAGTGTATGTAGTTTACTGATCACAATCCTGCTGAAAGGTGCGCTTTAAGTTGGCCTTACACTTTACACTCTTACTACACTTTGGACAACTATTCCTAAAAAATTCCCCATACACATTCAATTCATGGTTCTGCCGAGTCCTTTTTTTTTGGGGGGGGGAGTAAACTGCTGACAGCCACCTCTAATGGAAGCCAATTTCCCGTGAGAACAAGAAGGATCGGGCATCAGGCACTGAAACCCAACATGCGCCGGCTGGAAGCACATCATTCATCCCGCCCATGGGCGCCCCTGTCATTTGATAGCAGGGCGTCGATGGGTTGTCATGAAAGTAGAGGTTTGCTAAAGATCCCTATGCCTGCCATTACGATCCTCCTGTGAATGCCGGCCCATGGCTGGCATTCATAAGAGGATCATGATTTCTGCCATACAGTATGTAGCAGCGCTGAAGCTGCAGGTGTTAATCTCATAAGGGGACTGTTAAATAAAGTAAAAAGTAAAAAAAAAGTTTTTAAAAATATGAAAATATATATAAAAAAAGCTTAAAACCAACCCTCTTGCCCAATTGAAAATAAAACAATTAAAAAAAAAAAATACACATATTTGATATCGCTGAATTCAGAAATGTCTATCAAAATATAAAATAAATGAATCTTATCGGTAAACGGCATAACAAGAAAAAATATCGGAACGCCAGAAGTAAAAAAAAATTTCCACCACAACATTAAAATAAAATTCAATATGAGGCAATCAAAACATCATATCTACCCCAAAATGGTATCAGTAAAAACGTCAGCTCAGGGCACAAAAAATTAGACCTCATTCAGCCCCATATCCCGAAAAATGAAAATGTCATGGGTCTTAGAAAATGGCGACAAAAGCAAAAAAAAATTTTTCAGAACAATTTCCACATTTTTTGCACCAGTTGAATAAAAAAACTATACATGTTTTGTATCTGCATATTTGTACTAACCTGGAGAATCCTATTGCCAGGTCACTTTTGCCATATAGTGAACATGGTAAGTAAAAAATGCCCAAACTTTTGTGGAATTGCACTTTTTTTGCAATTTCACCACACTTGGAATTTTTTCCCATATTCCAGCACACTATATGGTAACATCAATGGTTCTCATGCAGCGAGTGGTGACGTCAGTGAGGAGGTGTAGCTGACACTACAAAAGTGATATCAACTTCAATACTATTACCCCACTTGCCACCACACCAGGGCAAGTGGGAAGAGCCGAGGCTAAGCACCAGATTTGGCACATCTAATGGATGCGCCATTTCGGGGGTGGCTGAGGGCTGATGTTCTTAGTCTGGGAGAGGGCCAATATCCATGGTCCCTTCTGAAGCTATTAATATCATCCAGCAGCTATCTGCCTAGTATTTGCTGGTTAATAAAAATAGGGGGTCCCCACACTATTTTTTGGGGGGTCACCCCCTTGTTAATAACCAGTAAAGGCTAAGTAGACAGGTGTGAGCTGATATTAATAGCCTGGGAAGCTCTATGTTTATTCCCAGACTATAAACATCAGCCCTCAGCTGTTGGCTTTTCTTCAGCTGGTTAAGAATAATATGGGGGACCCCACGCCATTTTGTTCTTTAATTTATTTCATTAATAGCTAAATACATGTATAGTAAGCTACACACGCACTGCACTGATGCTTAATCTCATTGACATATTTCTTTCGATCTATATATCATCTATCTATTATCTATCTATATCTACATAAAAGATTGTTTTAGTAGTTAGAAAACTAGCTTGAAATGACAACGAATTACTGTATGTAAAAGCTGATGTTAAAAACGCATTGCATACGGATTGCACACGCAGGTCATACGGATGCTAGGTGAGGAAAAAACACACACTTGCTAGCACTGGCCTGATTATGCTAGTGAGTATTAACATGAACATCTAAGGCCCTCATAAACATTAAACTAATGTTGGCCAAACCTGCCAATATTGACTGATTTCGCCGACAGTGTAATGTTCACAGGGGTCCCCGACTCTCCCCCAACAGATTATTCCAGAGGAGATAAGGATCCAGCATGTCTGATGTCAGACTGCCAATCCTTTTGTTCTCTAAGATGCCTGGCAGCAGCTCTTAGGAGTGTTGGCAGAGGGAGTGCCCCAGTGCATGGGATAGTCAGGCGAGGTAGCAGCCAGCCGAATTACCTAAACTATATGGGGGGGGCTTTACTGGCAGACCACTAAATAAAACAACTCTTAACAGCACAATCCTCCCAGTTGGGCAAATTGGTCTTATCTCACCTGAACTGCAATCAGACTGAATTATTAACAGTTAATCTAAGATATCTTCTTTTTTAAGTAACTAGCTTTTTCCACAAGCTAAAAAAAATATTCACAACAAATCCCTTGTTTTAATTAAAAAGCCTGCAAGGGTAATCTTAAAGATGAGATGTACTAATTCACACCGAGAAATCTCATCAATAATACAATCATTTCAGTTATCACTATGAGTCTTGGCAGATATTCAATGTTCCCACTTTACACAGTATGACATCAGTACAGATAAAAAACAACATCTTTATCAAACACCATGAAAAAGAAACATTTGCTAACAGCTAATAGGCAATTTCAGTTTATTCTGTGAAATAGATTGTATAATATACTGGACAACATAAATCAACATCTAGAACTTAGTATCTGCCATATGAAAGTAAATATCCATTTACTCCTAAAAAAAACATAATAGCCTCAAACTGGCGAAGCATCTCTGACCAGAGCAAAATAATCGAATGTGAATACATTAGCTGTTCAAGCGTGCTGTAAATCATGTCTTGGCAAACAGCTTGAAAATATTGCAGATAAACAGCCAATTAGACAATCCATTCAGAGAAGACATTGCAATGGCTGACAGTGTGCCAGACAGATACTACTATAGATTGGCCTCGGGCCAGGCTCTTGTTCTGGCATTATGAACACAAGAGGAAGGTATGCACAACGTCATGAGATATTATCCTTACAGATATATTTATCTTACATTTTTCAGATAAAATTGTTATTCTGTATAAATACAGAAGGTTTGATCCAGCATTTATTTAATGCAGCGCCAGTTTTAAAATAAATGGGACTGTGAAAATAAAAGGACAAATGCAGAATCAGAAGCTCAAATGACATTACTTACTGAAAAAAAACATATTATTACTTAAAGGGGATCTGTCAGTAGAATCAACTCTCCTAAGCCGTCTATATGGGCATATAGGTCATAGGAAGCTGAATAAAATGATATCTTGATATCTGCGATCCGACATCTTATTGCCAAAAAATCCATGTTTTTCTTAATAGATCTTTACAGCTCATTTTCCTATGGGCAGGCCAAAAATCCCCAGACACTTTGCCTCCAGAGCAAATTTTAAATGAAAGGGAGTGTTAACAATGTGAGACATACATGTAGATCAGAAGAGCAGACTGTCAGTCATTACATGTCTCACACTGGTAATGCCCACTTTCATTTAAAATAATCTCTGGAGGCAGATTTTCAGGGAGAACTATGTCTGGCCCATAGATCTTAAAAGCTCATTTACATATTAAGAAAAATGTGGATTTCTCTAGAATAAAACATTGAATCTCTGATATCAATGTATCATTTTATTCAGCTTCCTATGACATGCCCATATAGACGACTTAGGAGGGTTAATCCTACTGACAGATTCCCTTTAATTTAACAGACAAGCAGAGCTGAAATATCATTATATTGCTTCACAGTCCATGGGGGCTCGCTACATACATCCTAATGGTAGTCTATAGTCCTAAAAATATATTTTACATATATGTGTTTAGTACATCTGCCAATCAAGAGTAGTAGAACACAGTGAGATTCCAAGGACCCCATAGCAGCCATATGTTTTTTTGACATCTCATACTCTTATTATTGTGCTTAATATATTCTGCCTGTGATATATGATGCAGAAGAGCTACTTAAAGTTATAAACGTTAAATGCTTTGTACACTTTTGCTGTGAATTTGTTGTTTTTTTTCTCCAAAACATATAGAATAATAAAAAAACGGAGCTAATCCCACAGGCATTCTAAATTAAACATTTCTATTGTTTTGTGAATACAGCTCCTATGCGGTCCTGTGTGTGTCCATGTCTGCAGCCAAATATCCTGCATGTATTCTGATCATGCAGTTATGTGGGGGAAATAATTATTTGATCTCTTGCTGTTTTTGTAATTTTGCCCACTGAGAAAGACATGAACAGTTTATAATTTTAAGGATAGGTTAATTTTAACATTGAGAGAATATCCAAAAAAAATCACATTGTATAAATTAGATAATTTTTTTTTTTTTTTTTGCATTTTGCAGTGAGAAATAAGTATTTGATCCCTCTGGCAAACAACACTTAATACTTGGTGGCAAAACCCTTGTTAGCAAGCACAGCAGTCAGATGTTTTTTGTAGTTGATGATGAGGTTGGCGCACATGTCGGGAAGAATTTTGGTCCACTCCTCTTTGCAGATCATCTCTAAATCATTAAAATTTTGAGCTTCAACTCCCTCCATAAGTTTTCTAAGGGATTAAGGTCTGGAGACTTGCTAGGACACTCCATGACCTTACTGTACTTCTTTTTGAGCCACTCCTTTGTTGCCTTGGCTGTATGTTTTGGGTCATTGTCTTGCTGGAAGACCCAGCCACGACCCATCTTCAATGTTCTTAAAGAGGGAAGGAGGTTGTTGGCCAAAATCTCACAATACATGACCCCATCCATCTTCCCTTCAGTATGGTGCAGTCGTCATGTCCCCTTTGCAGAAAAGCACCCCCAAAGTATAATGCTTCCCCCACCATGCTTCACCGTTGGGACGATGTTCTTAGGGTTGTAGTCATCCTTCTTCTTCCTCCAAACACGGCGAATTGAGTTAATGCCAAAGAGCTCAATTTTTGTCTCATCTGACCACAGCACTTTCTCCCACTAACTCACAGAATCATCCAGGTGTTCACTGGCAAACTTCAGATGGGCCTGCACATGTGACTTCTTGAGCAGGGGGACCTTGCGGGCACTCCAGGATTTTAAACCTTTAAGGCATAATGTGTTACCAATGTTTTTCTTGGTGACTGTAGTCCCAGCTGCCTTGAGATCATTAACAAGTTCCCCCCATGTAGTTTTAGGCTGATCTCTCACCTTCCTAATGATCAAGGATACCCCACGAGGTGAGATTTTGCATGGTGCCACAGATCGATGTCGATTGACAGTCATTTTGTATTTCTTCCATTTTCTTACTATTGCACCTACAGTTGTCTCCTTCTCACCCAGCGTCATACTTATGGTTTTGTACCCCATTCCAGCTTTGTGCAGGTCTATGATCTTGTCCCTGACATCCTTAGAAAGCTCTTTGATCATGCCAATGTTGTAGAGGTTAGAGTCTGACTGATTAATTGAGTCTGTGGACAGGAGTCTTTTATACAGGTGACTATGCAAGAAAGCTGTCTTTATTGCAGGTAACGAGTTGATTAGGAGCGTCTAACTGGTCTGTAGGAGCCAGAACAAAAAAAAAATCTAATTTATACAATGTGATTTTCTTTTGGATATTCTATCTCTCAATGTTAAAATTAATCTACCCTTAAAATTATAGACTGTTCATGTCTATGTCAGTGGGCAAACTTACAAAACCAGCAAGGGATCAAATACTTATTTCCCCCACTGTATCTATAAATTAGCACCTTTGCTAAAACACAATTTTTGTTCTGGTCATCTCAGGATTGACTCAAAAAATATTTGATAGCCTATTCCATTCAAAGAATAATCAGTACAACACCATCTGAACATATTGGAGAATTTAGGTTAACTTTAGGAGTGTGCTTAAAATAGTTCTTAATTTTATTTTTCTGTTAAATAAACCCTAACCCCCTATTCATCTGTCCACATGGGGGTTCAGCTTGTTTCTTTTTATTATATATTGCATTTAGGCATAAAATTAAATAATATGCTGGTAGAATAATCCAAGCCTTTATTGTTCTGTACCTCCATATGCTTCAACAAAAACTATGAGAAATATAATTGGGGCATGCACTATTTCATTTTGTAATATAGAATACCCCCAGGGGAGGATGCAGTATTTGGGGACTGTCTGTGGCTCTATGATACAGACCTGTAAAAGTTCAATGTGCCGGAAGGTCAGTTCATATAGCATTGCCATGTGCATGGGGCCTTAAGGCAAATAACAGTTTTGTTTTTTTCATAGGCTAAATGTTGTTATATTTTGCTTTAGTATATAACACAAATTGAAAAATAGATGTAAACTATTGTTGTCTATTTGTCAACAATTGTTTAATCCATGCGCGTCACTTTCACAGTAAAACATGCTACAAAAAAAGAAGATGCCAAAGGGGCCGGCATTGAAATAAACACTAGTTTGATGTACTGTAGTCCAACTGTATGGTGTAGACCATCCACTAGTGTCTCGAAAGAGAACCTGTCAGTGTGAAAATGCAGTCCAATCTGCGGGCAGCATGTTATGGAGCAGGGGACCTGAGCAGACTGCTATGACTGATAGATAGCTCTGTGAGAAAAATTCTATATACTGTGAGTTTTATTCACTTAAACTCACTGTGGGATTTTCAATCAAATTGGCGGTCTTATTGACTGACAACATTCCTTGTATAAGTGTGTATACAAAGGTAGCTGTCAATCACTGATTAGGACCGCCCCCCTGATGGAAAAGCCCAGAAAAAGAAGTTGTTATAATAAATAAAACTCAGCTTTTACTGAATATATTACCACAAAACAGTATATTAATCTACTGAGCTTCTCCTGATCTAAAATATGGTGCCTGCAGATTGAATTACATTTTCTATGTGACAATTTCACTTTAAGAGGGTTGTCCGGCCTTAGGCTACAAGTCTGCAGTCACTCTATGTGACTGCAGACTTGTGAATCCTCACATCGCTCACACACTGTGAGGATCCTCCAGTGCCAGAAGCGGGCGATCATGTGACCGTAAGTATATGATTTGCATACTTTCGGCCACATTCCGACTAGACTTGCATTGACAGAGGCGCGCCCATCTAGTCAGCACGTGACCGCATGTATGCAAATCACATACTTGAGGTCAGATACCTGCTGCTCCTGGTGCCTGAGAATACTCACAGTGTGCATTGCGTGCAATGTGAGGATTTACAAGTCTTCATCACATAGAGCGACTGCAGACTTGTAGCCTAACGCCAGACAACCTCTTTAAAATGCACCTGTCAGCAGGATTGTGCTTAGTAAACCACATACACTGTCAGGAGGGTGACATTACACTGAGTAAAATGATACCTTTGTTGATGAAATCCGTGCTGTGGTTCTTTTATAATCTTTATTTTCATTTCTGACATAATGAGATACTCGTGCTCCGGGGCGGCTTTTGGGGAGGGGATTTATCTGGTGCTTTGCTTATGTATTCATATGTCTGCCTTTTGACAGGTCACAGTGCCTTCAGTGCCTACTATTTTAAATACTGCCTGGGTAATTTGTGTGCCAAACCTGAAATTTACATGCCCCAAAATGGCCCTCGCCGCCCGCGCATGCGCAATAGCATCTCTCGGTTGCCGAGAGATGCTACTGCGCAAGCGCGGCCGGCGGTGCCATTTTGCTGCAGGTAAATTTATTTTTCCTCCAGAAAAATGGCCCCTGCACAGTAGCATCTATCGCTTGCCGATAGATGTTACTGTGCTAGCGCCGCCATTTTTCTGGAGGAAAAAGTAATTTGCCTGCAGCAATATGGCCCCCTCCTCTCGCGCTTGCGCAGTAGCATTTCTCAGTTGCCGAGAGATGCTACTGCTCGTGCTCGGCACACGGCACCATATTGCTGCAGCCAAATTCTTTTTCCTCCAGGAAAAATGGTGCCCGCGCGTGCGCAATAGCGTCTATCACTTTCCGATAGATGCTACTGCGCAAGCACTGCTAGCAGCACCATTTTGCTAAAGGAAAAATAAATTAGCCTGCAGCAATATGGCACCGCATGCCGCATTTGCGCAGTAACATGCGTAGGCGGCGGGGGCCATTTTTGTGTATGTAAATTTCAGGTTTGGCATACAAATTACACAGGCAGTATTTAAAATAAAAGGCAGGTCACTGAAGGCACAGTGACCTGTCAGAAGACAGACATATGAATATGTAATCAGAGCACCAGAAATGAAAATAAAGATTATAAAAGAACCACAGGACGGATTTCATCAACCAAGGTATCATTTTACTCAGTGTAACGGTGCCCACCTAACAGTGTATGTGGTTTATTAAGCACAATCCTGCTGACAGGTGCACTTTAAGGATTGTTATATTAAGTAGTCTTATGTGCAGAAACTGGGTAAAACACTTTGAATAGTCATCCAATGCATAGTTGCTCAAAAATGTTGCTACTTTCTACTTTTGGTGTTTTTATGCCAGTTTCAAGCAGCTCCACCAAAAGCTGAGAGCAGCTTGGGTGGAATGGAGCATGGCTGTATCCACCAGTTCATTTCAGCAAAAAAAAGTGCCAGTGTTCCTTGATTGACTGGAGTACCATTTCTGGTTGAGGCACACAGAGGTACATTCCAGTCATAAGATGTGCCAAATTCATTAAGTGGTGTGCACTTCCTAGTGAATTTGGCTCCTCTTATTCCTGCATGCTCCTCATTAAGACTGGTGTATGAAATGCCAGTCTTAATGAACCTACATTTTTATTTAAATTTATTTGAAGCTCATACGCATGGTTATGCTCATAACCAGGGAATCCAGACTTCATTAATGTTAATCTACATCGAGTATTGATTTGCTAGTTAGGGAATATGCAATAGTTGTCATAATAATTTCTATTAGCAAACATAATACATGTTGTCAAAACTTGTACTCATAGGAGGATACTGTATATGTCTCTAAAAGGTCCCGTAAAGTAAAATCAGATGAACATTCCAATGTCTGTGAGTCTGACTGACCATCAACTGTGTATGGGGGCATCCCAACTCTTGCCCAACATCATCTGAGAAGTATTAAGTATTTAAAATGTAAACATCCGATCCTTGATGTCCTTAATGGAGATAATTTTTCAATGGCTGACTCCACCCTCCAGATCCAGAGCACATGAGCACTTGGCCACAAGCATCTTACATGTGTATGTAGGTGTTGAGACAGACATCTGCTGGCCAAAAGAGACATCAGACAACCATCTGATGTCTATTGTCAGCTTTGGACTGAACATTTAAAGAGGTCACCAGTCAGATGAACTGACTAAAGAACAAAGTAACCAAATGATAGTAGCAATGTACGGAATTTTAAACGGGTTTTCCCATTAACAAAGTTAATTTTAAAGTTGATTTCAATCAATAGTTCTTGGAATAATAAAAATTTACACAATTGGTAATGCTGTTGTCTTCAGTCAAAAACGACCGATTTTGAACTTTAATATTTTTTAAAATATGCAAGATGCGGTTGTGAAACTTGTGGTTGATTGACTATTCCTCATTTAAGGGGTTCTTACTATGCGTATTGTTATATATATATTTTTATGTTTACTTTTTGCTCCACAATTTTTTAAACACTTGTACTCTTCGGTCAAAAATGACCGATAGCCTTTTATAGTGATCTCCAGCCATTTTATGAGTAAAATAAAGGAGCTATAATCTCATTTTGGACTATATATTACATCTACTACTATTTATCAATTTATTTAGGTCCTTTTGGTCCATGCAGATTTACACATACATATATTTTCTCATTACAATACTGCTGATGGATTACCTTCCAGTATAGTTAGGTGCCAAATATTTTTACCCTGCTGTTCCTGTAAAATAGTTCAATTCAGTTCTCAACATTTCATATTGTAAATGAACATATTCTCTTTTTTTACTTGTGTTCTCTGATCTAATTTCTGTGAAATGCTGACATTAAAGAGTACTAATAAACTCTGTCTGAAAAGTGTGTTTGCTTTACTCTGAGCTCTTATCTTAAAGGGTGGGGGTGGGGTTTATTTTATCCAATCAGTAGACAATTGCCATAGTAGTCTATCCAGTTTCATTTTCAGTCCAGCTGGAGAGAAAGCAGAAAGGACATATACAGACAACAGAGTTCTAAAGGATCATCTTTACAGGTATGTAGCAGATAAACTATTTTTTATTGTCAAAGTATTCAATTCTTTTGATTAGATGGTATAGTGTAAAGCAGCAATTGATAGAATGAGTGCATGCTTATATGGATGGTCTTGTTTGCGATGCTCCAGCATCACAATCACAGGGGATTTCTCAATGTGTGATGGGGCCCTAATTGTGTTTATTGTTGTAAAACTGGTAATAGTTTGTTCTCTCATTGTATTATTATTTTTATGTATATTTTATGTTTTCATTCCAGAGTGTTGCCTCTTTGCCTAATGAGAAAACGTATAATGACTGAAAAAGGTTTGGAGGACTTTGTAAACGCCTCTAATTCTGATGATGATGATGATGCCCTGCCTGAGAATGTGTCAGAAGAGGAGGACCACATAAGTGATGGGGAATCCAATGCAGAGCAATCTGATTCTGAAGTGGAATCTGATGAGGAAACCCAGACAACTAGTGGGATCCAAGAAATCCTTTCAAAGAACAAAGATGTCATTTGGAACCTGCAGGCTTTTACTCAGTCTGGTAGAATGTCTTCTAAAGATGTCATAAAAGGTACACCTGGTCCTACCAGGTATGCTATATCAAGAATTGATGACATACAATCTGCATTCAAATTGTTTATAAATATTACCATACAAAACATCATAATCCAAATGTCCAACATTGAGGGACAACAAGTTTATGGCGAGAAATGGAATACTTTAGATTTGACAGCTCTAAATGCTTTCATAGGATTACTACTGTTAGCAGGAGTCTACAGGTCATACGGTGAGTCAACCAGTAGTTTATGGGATTCAGAAACTGGTAACCACATATTTAGGGCCACAATGTCTGTGAAAAGATTTCATCAAATTTCAAGAGTCCTTCGTTTTGATAATAAAAGCAATCAAATTGAAAGAAGAGCCACAGGCAAACTTGCCCCTATTAGAGATTTGTGGAACAAATGGGTAGAAAATCTACCAATATTTTATAATCCTGGTGACAATATGACTGTAGATGAGCAATTAGTCTCGTTCAGAGGTAGGTGTCCGTTCAGGCAGTATATTCCAAGTAAGCCTGCAAAGTACGGCATCAAAATATGGACTCTGTGCGACAGCAAAAGTGCGTACGCTCTAAATGCACAGGTATACATAGGAAAACAAGCTGGAGAAAGAGCCGAAAAAAATCAAGGCATGCGAGTAGTCTTGGATTTGACCCAGGGACTCAAAGGGCAAAATGTCACCTGCGACAATTTTTTTACATAATATCAATTAGGGCAGATGTTGATGAAAAGAAAAATGACCATGTTGGGTACTATTAGAAAAAATAAGCCAGAACTGCCGCAAGGTATTCTCAGCAAGAGAGACATTTATAGTTCTATGTTTTATTTTACTAAGGATACCACAGTAGTTTCTTACGTCCCAAAAAAACACAAGCAGGTAATTCTGATGAGCACAATGCATAATGATAGTGAAATCAGTAATAGAGATGACAGAAAACCGGACAACATTTTAGAATATAATGCTACAAAAGGGGCTGTTGATACTCTAGATTAACTGATAGGCACTTACACCTGTAAGCGCAAAACAAATCGGTGGCCAATGGTGATTTTTTACAATATGCTTGATGTGTCAGCATACAATGCATTTGTGCTACGGAAGGAAATAGACCCAAATTGGAACAAAAATAAACTATATAAGAGAAGACTTTTTATAGAGGAGTTGGGAAAATCACTGGTTAGCCCATATATTGAAGAACGAAAGGTAACACCCAGAGCTGATGGAGCGGCAGCCATTGTCCACAGGATCCAACAGCAAGATAAAGAAAGTGAACCAACAGCTTACACCAGCACTGCTACAATACCCACGGACGCCACCAGCAACGCAACCAGCCTAAAATGGAAACGATGCGACTTCTGTCCAACATCAAGCAATCACAAATCAAATGTGATATGTTACAGATGTGGAAAATATTTATGCAAAAGACATGTCAATTATACCTGTGACAATTGCAAACAGTAAATTTTGCACCGTGCGACTTATTTATCATTTTACATAAAAAAAACTGAACTGTTAATTTTTTTTTTTTTTTTGAAAATAATATAATTACATTTAGTTTATTGTTATTAGTTATAGTTTACAGTTGGATGAATAATTATTTTTTTATGTGCAAATATGCAATATGCATAAATATTCCAATAAAGCCATGTTAAATGTTTTGACACAACAAAAAAATAAAAAGTAAGTTTTTCTTTCCATTTTCATTTGTTTATAAACAACCAGGTTCACATACAATATAATACTGCAAAAATTATTCAATTAAAACACTTAAATTAGCTAAAAATCAAGACTTTATTAGGTCCGGTCAAAAATGACTGGAAGATAACAAGTGTATAGTGGTAACAAGGAGAATAGCAGGGTTAAAAAAATGTTCCTGTGCTGAGATAATCTTATAAATGTGTCGCTGCTATGTCCTGTGTAATGGCTGTGTCTGACCATACAGGGACATGGTCTGATCATACCACATCTTCTGGACAGGGGAGGAGAAAAAGAGTATACAGACATTACAGCAGGGGATCACATATGATTCTTTTTGTAAAATAAAGTATTTCCCTGCCTGTTCATAAAAAATGTTTTATCTCAAAGAAAGAATCAGCTGTGATCCCATACTGTCCTGTCTGTATACTCTTTTGCTTCCTCCCCTGCCCAGGAGCTGTGATATGATCAGATCATGTCCCTGTACGGTCAGACACAGCCATTACACAGTACACAGCAGGGGCACATTTATAAGATTATCTCAGCACAGGAACATTTTATTTAAATACATTCAATTGTGGAAGTTATTATTATTCCAAGATCTATTGATTAAAATGAACTTTGTTCATGGGAAAACCCTTTTAAATATGGTAGTCCATTTAGGGCTCTTTGCACTGCCATCACTGTTTTAAGTGCAAGGCATTAAAGTCATATTTGATACTTTAAGATGTCACCTAAAGCTATTGTTACCTCCAGGTGTAAGGCTGGCAGCTTGTCATGTACTTGTTGACAGAAAAAAGGAAATTATTTTTTTGTTCTTGTATCAATTAGTTTTACTCAGGCTTCAAAAAGTGTGATCACATTTCTGTGATCACATATACAATTCATCAGTCTGCAGAAACATTTACAGCTAGTTCCTTTCAAAGTATACATAATGTGAGATAAGCGCTAAAGGGAATTTTTTAAATTGAACATGCAGTCCGATCTACAGGCAGCATGATACAGAGCAGGAGGAGCTGATCAGACCGATAAATAGATGTGACATCAAGAGGGGAATTGACTCAGCACTATCATGTAATTAAAATGGGAAACTCCTGTGTGAACTCGTGTGTGAACTCGGTCTGACATCCAAAGCCCAAAGTATATGGAAGGGCTCAGCTAACCAGTCCCACATGGGGAAAAGGCAGTATGATGTATCCAGTGAAAAAGAAAGTTAGCGCACTCACCAATGTCCATAAAAAGTTTTACTTTATTCCAAACCTTCCTTAAAACCATCTCTATGGTAGAGGGAGCAGGGAGTGGGGGAGGTGCGGCAGAGCAGACGACCATTTTAAGATGGAGTGCGCTCCAGACCTGTTGAAGTGCACTCCAGCGCAAAATGGCCATCGTCGGCTCTGCTGCACCTGGGAGACATTGGTGAGTGCGCTAACGTTCTTTTTCACTGGATACATCATACTGATAAATAGATTTGTGGGAAAGGATTCCATATAACTTGTATATTTTAAATGTATATGCTTATCCTGGGCCTAGCAGTAAAGGGGTGGCCTTAATCAGTGATTGACAGCTATCTCTGATTTGGACCTCCCCCTTGACTGCTCAGTGCAGAATCAGCTGCAATTTCAATAAACAAAATAAGACTTATTATTGCCATGAACCTCAATATCAATTTGCTCAGCTTCTACTACTCAGTCAGCCTATGCAACATGACAAATTCCATAATAAAGTCTATGACTAATATTACACTGTGTGAACAATTTTTAGGCAAGTGAGTATTTTGACCACATCATCATTTGTATGCAGATTTTCCAACTGCGGCGCCCCATGAATGCTTATTGAATCAGGTGATGTGTATTTGTGTAATGAGGGAGGATGTGGCAGCAGGATATCAACACCCTTTATCAATGTGTACAGAATTATTAGGCAGCTGGCTAAATGGGCCAAAAATATATTTACGGTAAATGACTCCGAAAAGTAAAAACTTGTCAAGTCTTACAGAGGGATGCCGCACTCTTGAAATTGCTTAGATATTGGGGCATGATTACAGAACCATCCAAAGTTCTGATGCAAACAGTCAACAGGGTCGCAAAAAATGTGTTGAGAAAAACGTGAAGCGACCACGAACCCATTATTCTCCAGTGACATCATATTCTAGAAGTACAAGCTGTTCAGTGCCCAGAAGTACAAGGTATTCAGTGCCCAGAAGCAGTGGCGCACCGCCAATGGCGGCACACCACGCGACTGCTATAGGGCCCGTGAGCCGGGGAGGCCCCATAGCAGTCCAGGGGTGGACATACCGCCGCCGGTGCAGCTGCGCCGGGTCCCCACCATGCAGCTGCACCAAGGGGCCCGCAAGGTGCAGCTGCTCCCTGCACGTGTCGGTCAGGGAGCAATCCCTGCAGCTCCGCTGCTGTCAGGAGGAGAATAGCAGCGGAGCTGGAGGGTTCGTCCTCTGCTTCCTCCCTGACTCAGGCGTGCGCAGCTTGATGACGTCATCATGCAGCGCGCGCCTGGGTCAGGAAGAAAGCTGCCGGCAACCAGGAGGATGCTGCTGCAGGGGAGAGAGTGGAGGTAAGTTGCTTTTTGTTTTTTTTACTGAAATGCTGGGGAGGGGAGGTGGGGGGAGAGCAATGGTGGGATGGTGGGGCTGGGGAGAGGAATGATGGGGCTGGGAAGAGCAATAATGGGGCTGATGGGACTGGGGAGAGCTATGATGGGGCTGGGGAGAGAAATATTGGGGCTGGGGAGAGAGCTGATGGGGCTGGGGAGAGGAATAATGGGGTTGATGGGGCTGGGGAGAGCAATAATGGGGCTGATGGGGCTGGGGAGAGGAATGATGGGGCTTGGGATAGGAATAATGGGACTAATGGGGCTGGGAAGAGCAATAATGGGGCTGGGGAGAGGAATGATGGGACTGGGGAGAGGAATAATTAGTTTGATGGGGCTGGGGAGAGGAATAATGGGATGGTGGGGCTAGGGAGAGCAATGATGGGGCTTGCGAGAGAAATGATGGGGCTAGGGAGAGCAATGATGGGGATGGTGGGGCTGGGGAGAGCAATCATGGGATGGTGGGGCTGGGGTGAGCAATAATGGGGCTGATGGGGCTGGGGAGAGGAATAATGGAGTTGATTGGGCTGGGGAGAGGAATGATGGATGATGGGGCTGGGGAGAGCAATAATGGGGCTGATGGGGCTGGGGAGAGGAATGATGGGGCTGGGAAGAGCAATAATGGGGCTGATGGGGCTGGGAAGAGGAATGATGGGGCTGGGAAGAGCAGTAATGGGGCTGATAGGGCTGGGGAGGGCAATGATGGGGATGGTGGGGAAGGGGAGAGCAATGACGTGTTGCTGGGAGAGAGCAATGATGGGGGTGCTGGGACAGAGCAATGGTGGGGGGCTGGGAGAGAGCAATGATGTGGGACTGGGAGATATCAATGATGGAGGTCCTGGGACAGAGTAATGATGGGGGTGCTGAGAGGAAATGATGGGGGTGCTGGGAGAGCGCAATGATGGGGGTGATCGGAGAGAGCAATTATGGGGGTTTCACTTTGCTTGTACTGTGAAGCCTTGTATGTTTTCCATGTGCACATAGCCTTACAGTTAATTGGGGAGAGTCACAGAGACTGAATAATTTATATTATTGGCCGGTGCAGATTATAGTTAATGGGGGGCACAGTGCTGCTTATCACTTAATATTTTGATTACTAAGTGGCTAATAGTATATTAATGGGGGGGGGTTACATATCTGTATTCGAGGAGGCAGAGCAGGGGGGACACATGTATACATACAATATGTGACCTTGTTATTTTCTAGGCTGGAGATCATCGTGACAAGACGAGTCGTGGCTGGGAGATGTCGACATGAAGGTCTGACCAGATGGAGAAGAAGCAGCAGAAACCGGCTCTGATCAGATGAGACGTCAGCGGTAAGTGCCTGGATGTAAATATTATTCTGTATCTGCACTGTGTGACTTGGAGTGATAATGTTATCTGTAAAATCCCTTAGGCCACATTCTCACATTTGTGTGAAATGCCTGTGTGCTGCCAGATCTTTTTATCGGATGGTCCACGGACTCGTACAGTTTTATAGATCCATTCACACATCCATGAAAATCACGGATCTGAGAATGAGATCTAAGAGGGTCAGAGACTGTCCTGTTCTGATCCGATTTTGAGGATTAGAATAGGACATGCTCAATGCGTCAGTAAAACAGGGCAGCACACGGACACTGCACACAGATGCAGGAATGTAGCCTTATTATGTATAGCACAGTCCCTTAGTATATAGTGTACTCATTATGTATAGTGCCATCCTTAGTTATATAGTTTCCTCTTTTATTATGTATAACACCCTCCCTTATTATGTACCATGCTCTCTAGCGGCTCACAGTTGGGGGATCATACTGTGTTGGGGTCAGCATACTTTACCCTTTACAGTAGGGTCATTATACTGTACATGTGGAGGAATTCACCATGGGGGGTTTCATACTGTGTTTGGGGGGCCCTTTTATTGGCATCACACTTTATGGGGCAATGAAAGAGATCTAAGACGTCAGCAGGAGGAAAATTACTATGTAAAGGACGGGAAGTTGTGAGATCTGATCTTTGGTGACAATTATTTTTTTTTTTGGGGGGGGCCGGGGCCCAATTAAAGCTTCTGCTATGGGCGCCCCATGATTCTTATGTACGCCCCTGCCCAGAAGTACAAGCTGTTCAGTGCCCAGAAGTACAAGGTGTTCAGTGCTTAGAGACATGGCCAAGGTAAGGGACGGTGAAAGCCGACCACCACTGAACAAGACAAAGAAGTTGAAATGTCAAGACTGGGGCAAGAATTATCTGAAGACAGATTTTTCAAAGGTTTTATGGGCTGATTAGATGAGAGTGACTTTTGATGGACCAGATGGATGGGCCATGGCTGGATCAGTAAAGGGCACAGACCACCTCTTTGCCTCAGACACCAGCAAGGTGAAGGTGGGCTGGTGTCTGAGGCAAAGTGGAGGTCTATGCCCATTACTGATCCAGCTAGGGTCAACTAACCTAAACCCTATTGAGAATTTGTGGGCCCTTCTTAAACAGGAGATTTACAGTGATAGAAAATAGTACACCTTTTTGAACAGTGTCTGGGGGACTGTGGTTGGTGACAACCAAAAAGTTTTTCGCCAACAGATTAAGAAACTGGCAGACACTGTTGATGGACGGCTTATGTCTTAGGGAAAAGAGCGTGGCTATGTTGGTCAATTATATATTTTTTTAAATATCTGAAATGTATTTTGTAGATTTTAAGTTGTTTGGTTATTATTCTTACTTTAACAGATAAGAAAAACAATTGGGATGGACACATTTACTTTTTTTTATTTATTTACATGATAATTCTGCACACTAACAGTTGTCCAATAATTCTGCATACAAAGACATTCTCCTAAGTAAGACAAAATCTCACTTTTATTTTCTTATATATTCAGGTTTATCAACCTTTTCAATTGACTGACAGCACTGTAGCTGTTCAATAATAAAATTAATCATCAGAATTACAAATTGCCTAATAATTGGGCACACAGTGTATTTAGTGACATATGCTGAGGATATCTATAAGAGTATATCTCTTTCTCTAAATATACTCATATATTTCATTGCTTTTAAAATATACAGATGTAGCAGGCATTTATTTGCCATTTACTTTATTGATTCAAGATAATGTACTACTTTTTCACATACTTTCTACTAAACTTCTCTAAAATACATGATATCACAGGCAGCCTGCTCTTTTATATACTGGTAACTTGTAAATACTGAAGCATTTACACTTTGCTAAAGTAACATTCAAGACTTGTTTAAAAATTATTATTATAACATTTTTCTTACAAGTAGTTCGCAGTTATTCTTGAAGGCAAATCTCGGAGTTTCCTTAGCATAGTGTTGCTGGGGAAAATTTTCACCATGTCCATCTTCATCTCTAGCCTGAAGGAAAATATAATGGCCTATTTAGGGACTTGAAATAAAAATACCTACATTCATAACAAACAAATGGCAAACAGAAAAAGAAAACAATGCAAAATAATAAATCTGAATTGACAAATAAATATAAAACACGTGAATCATGCAAAAGTTGGGATAGTACTTACATACTATTAGAATAATTAAAGCAGCACAATCATGGTAGTATGGAAAATATCATACAGTATATTTAAGTAAAGATTTAAAGAAGTTGACCCAAAAACATCATTTGTCACCAATTCATAGGATAGTTTATTAATGTATGATCACTGTGAGTCCGGAGATTTAGACCTTCACCGATCCTGAGATTGGCTATAGTCTAAAGTCCTGCATGAATGGAGCTGTAGAGTTCATGTGTGAAAATAACTACTATAGTCAGTGAATTACACACTACAACTTCAATGACACAAGGAACTTTGAGACTCACATACCCTAGCTAAGAGGAGGAACGGAATTGGGACTCCGAATGAGCGGACCCGTGGAAGTTCGGGTTCTGTTATCTGACCCAAACTTTATTCCAAAGATCGGTTCGGGTATCAGAACTGTACTCGAACTTCAACCAGAACCGGAATCTGTCCCACTCTCTCCTACCGGACTTCCGCCGGAACCCCGAATATTGCAACGGACTTCCAGGAGAAGTCTGTGTTCGGCATTCACTCATCTCTACCAATGAGCATACACGCGTGGATAGATGGTATATGCTGTTTTTACGACACTCCCTTTAACGTTCTTCTTACCACTACCTAACACTTTTAATTCACATCTTGATAATTAATTACACTGCAACAACTAAAATGACTTGTAAACGTGAAGATGGGTTTGCCTCCAATCCCCTGAAAATTACTTACCCGTGGCCCTGAGATACCACAGCATTCTGCGGAGTTTAGATCATTTTTTCTTCAATGTGTTTTTAATGTATTTATTTGCATTGCACAGTAGTTTACTTGAAATTATAAGTGCAGAATCTACCAGGAAAATCTGCAGTAAATGTAGCTTTTGTGAATTTAACCTAAAGTCACTTTCTTCTGGAATTACTTTCAGCAGTTCTCTGCATCCATTATTTTGGAAGTCAAAACTGGTAGTAGGTCCAAAACAGAGATATACAATTTTTTCCATTATAGTATTTTTCTGTGTAGATTGCACTTCTGGTTTTAGTTTGTAAATATTGATGCAAAATACTAACCAAGAACTGACCAAAACACTGCTGTGTAAAATATGTCTAAAAGACGATTTGCATCAAAAATATAAAAAGATCAATAGCCAAAATCAGGTCATTATATTTCTGTACCGTGTAGAGATATTGCCATATTTCTGTTTAGCTGTGCTAGTCATTTTGGCAACAAAGTGCAGCAATAAGTCACATTGGAATAGCTTGAATAGGAGGTGAAAATAACAGTGTCTGCTGCTCTGTCATTTGGTTTACTATATGGCCGATGTTACATCTGGGTAAACATCTTTTTTAATGGAGGTGCATAAAGAGAACACCCCAGGGAAATTTTGCACTGCATGATAAAATGAGCAGTTTTCTTGGTAAGGCCGGATAAAGCAAAATCTCTCACCATTACGGTTGGAGACTGAAGATTTTTTGCATGGCGCATAATTTTTTATGCACCTGGTGTCGCAGATTATCATTTGTCATGTATTTTATGAGTATTTGCTATATTTACGTTGAGGTTTGCAGAAACCCATGCACATGCTACAGAATCAACCACATCAGATGTGTGGAATATATTTCATCCATACAAATTTCCGCTACGAATCTCCCAGTGGTGAACGTACTATATATGTTTGCTCACCCTATTTGCACCTGCAAGGTGAAGTATTTAGAAGAACTATTTTAGTTTCTCTGCTAAAAAAAATCCCACTACTCATAAGGCCAAGTTCACACAACCGGTATTAAACTGGGATGTTCAGATATGCATTTTTTTCACGGACCGAATCTGTGCATGAAAAGAATGGCAGCATGCACAGGTTGCTTCCATATGTTGGATGAGACTCGCCTATTCAAGTCTATGGCTGCACAAAAAAAAAAATCAGATCCCGTTTCAATAAACCGTATAGCATTGAATTATTACGGATACATTGCAATTGTTTCACGTAGGAAACTGCATTTGGTCCTGTAAATTTTAATAACTACTGATGTACAAAAATGGATGCCTTATGGATTGCAAATGGATAACAATTGAGAAAAAAATCAGCCATTTCTTTCTGGATGAAACTAGGACGATTTTTTCTATGTTCGTGTGAACTTAGTCTAAGGATATGCACACAATGCCTTTGTTCTACTAGCAGAGCCATCAAGTTTTTCAAGGCAAAACCTTGGTCTTTTTCATGAAAAAGCTTTATTGGCGGCTTTTCCATTGTTTCGCCATCTCTTTCTTTTGTGCTTTCCACTGTTGTAGTAGTTTCCTAGCGAAAGCTGCCCAAAGATTGAGCATGTTACTTCTTTTAGCCACTTAATAGTATCCGAACCCTGAACCCTTTAGCCACTTAACAGTATTAGGTACCCTTCTGTGCATTATGGCCAGTGGCCACTTTTTGGAGCAGTTTTGCAGCACTTTTTCAGGAGAATCTCAGGCAGAATCCACCTGAAAAAGACGTCATGTGCACTCACCCCAAGGCTGGTTTCAGCTGTACGCTATTCATGGTCAGGGTATAGACTGTAATTTGAGTATCGGACACAGGCTTCCAGACGCAAACTTAAGAGCCTCTATTGAATTCGGTAAGGAGACCCGAGGCTGGTCCTGACATTGCCGTCCATGTCCAAACTTTGAATGTTGCACATCTGAAACTGGCCTATGTGTTCTCTATCTAAGGTGATAAGTTGTGAGACAATTGTATAAACTGTCAGAGAGGCTCTTCAGTTTTCAGACAGTAATAATGAATGTAACATTGAACACCGCTTTTCTATAATGCTGGTAAATTCTTAGATTATGGAGAGTTGCAAAACTGTCAAGAATAATAGAGCTTCATTATAAATGCAGAGATAAAATATGTCTTGAGAATTACATATGACACAATGGAAGCGGCATTGATGGAAATTGTTAATTAAGAAAGCTGCAATTTAAATAGTAGCATTAAGTAGCACCATTAATGATAGCTGATGGGATTTTTGATTTTTGCCACTGCTTTGCTTTCTCTCTGCAGAATGTAGGAGAAGAATAAGGTGAGAGGAGTGCCAGAAACATGCTCATTAAAATGTTCATTTCTGTGACATTTGCACTCTGATCTGCTCTCATCTGATAGCAGCGCTCAGCCCCTCTCTCCCTTTCATTTTTTCCTGTCTCCTGAAACTCACAGCTGAGCTGTCTACAGCCCATATGGCTTGCATATAATTATGTATATTCCATTTTCCTCTGCATTAAATTCTGACTTTCTGGCATGTCGCCAACTCGTTTAAGACAAATACCCATGAATCAAAAGGAAAAGATGAATTGAAAGTAAGAAGTGTAAATGGGAGGAGGTGAGTGAGCCATTGGAAAAGCAGCAGGTAGTTATGTGCTCTGTTCTGAGATAAAATATCCCTTGTGTCCGTCTTTGCGGTGAGAATCCATTGTGCTGAAATAGGAAGCTCATTTCCTTGGGAACACGAAGACCCCTGTGTTATAATGAAGAATTGTATATAGTATCAACTCAAAGTCATTATAAGAAACATCATCAATGGTATCGGGGCACAGGTTACAATGTATCAAATGTAAATCTCTGTCATCCGGAACAGTTGTACAAAAAAGGATGTGGTAAGTGTAGTAATAAGCTTGTCACTGCACTTACTTATGTTGGAGTCTGACGGCTTCTCTAATAAATCGTTTTAAGACATTATCAAATATGTTTGGCGCTCTGTTTAGTTGTAAAGAATATGTCCCACAGTGAATAAAGCACGCAAGTCTGGAGTATAAGGAAGTCACATGGGACACCTTCACCAATATGATGACCTAGGGCGCCACCAATATATATCCTCCTCAATAGCTAATTCCTGAGCGTAGAGAGTCTGTCAGCACAAAATGACTGATCAAACCAAGAACAGGTGCTCGGAGAACTCTCGGCATAGCCGAGATATTGAATGCTCCTTCCCAGCTAATTGCTTACCATCTATCTCCACCCTCTTCTTTCTTGATTGACAGCTCTGAATTTAAAGGAGGGGCAGAGATAGATGGGAAACAATTAGGTGGGAAGGTACACTGTACTATTTGCTCACACCAAGGGTGCACTGCTCGGTCTAAACAATCATTTTGTGCTAACAGACTACATATAAGCATTAGTTCTAGTTCAATGTCAATGGGTGCGCAAGAACGGATCACATACGGGTTACCATCCATATGTCGTGTGTTTTTGATGGATCCATTACAGTTATTAAAATAGGAAACTGTATTTGTCCTTTATTATTCATTAAATTATTCTTGTAAAAACGGTATGCCATGTACAAAACAGATATATGGATGGAACATGGAATTAAAAAACGGCAATATAGATAGGAAAAATGGACACAATGGATAAGCAAATACGTCAAGTTTTTTTTCTGGACAATTTGCATATGCTCATGTGAGCCATGCTTTAGTCGTGCTGAGTGATGTGCTGTTGACCCCCAAATATTATAACAGTACAATATAATACACACTCAATAATGTATAAAAAATATTATTTCATCAAACAACATCAATAAATGCAAAGATTCGCTAAACATCCATAAAAAAATCCACTACTCCTCTAGATAGAAGTAAGCTCTGATAATCAGAGTGGAGGCTCACATTGCACCATATTTGATGTGTACGTTAGCTTGGACCTCATGGAATGTATAGACAGACAGTTGTATGCAACCGCATGACAATAATATAAAATATATATTGCATAGTATTTATTTTTTCATATATAGCTGTACTGAAAAGTACTACTGACCATTCCTTCTATTTCAGGCAAATGACAAAATTACACTTTTGGGACATACGTTTGCACATTAAAGTCCATGGAGCACGTCAGTGCTTTCCCCAATGTATGCAGTGTCAGCATGCTACAAATATGTGAAGTTTATTTAGTATTCTTGTTTTTTCTTCATCTACTCAGTGATTAGCATTGTGGTTTTGCAACTCTGGGGTCCTAGGTTCAAATCCAACCAAGGCCAACATCTGCAAGGAGTTTGTATGTTCTCCCTGTGTTTGCGTGGGTTTCCTCCGGGTTCTCCGGTTTCCTCCCACACTCCAAAGACATACTGATAGGGAATCTAGATTGTGAGCCTCAATGGGGACAGTGCCAATAATGTCTGTAAAGCGCTGTGGAATTAATGGCGCTATATAAGTGAGTAAAATAATAAATTCTATAATGTATTTATGATCTCGTGCTATTTCCTTTAATCTAAGTAAGCTATTTTTTAGAACTACTTTTCACAACTATCTTTTAGTTAAGCTACATATATCAGTTAGAAAAGACCTTTCACAAGAGGCCCATTTTTGGTCTTATTCTATTCCTGCTGCTCCCAAGTATTCTGTTTTTTATCTTTTTTTTTCAAATCCAGTATATGGTTCCGTGGGTCTTTTAATTAGTGCTACTTATTATTGTCTTTTCCAAGGGGGCGGTGCTCATAGGATAATTATGCAGAGCAGCTTAAAGACATGCCCCCGAAGAGCCTTGTAAGCCATGCCCGCTTGTAAAGACCATAACAAGTAGCACTATATAATAAGGCCTGGAACCGAATGGCGGATTTAAAAACAACTAAAATGGGAATATTCAAGGCAGAAGCAGGAATAAAATGAGAGCAAAAACTGGTGACAGACCATCTTTTAACTGTCCAATATTTTAATGTTTTAATAACTACTTTTGTATATGTTTGAGCAGGTTTTATAAAGTATAGATGTGATAGATTAATATGATACTAGTACTATATACCTAGTTGTATATCTGTATAATTTATTTCTTGCACACACACTAAATTATGTATTCATTTAATAAATATATTAAATTGTAATTTTACCTAAAGCTGTTTAGGAAATATTTCAACCAACTACAAGGTAATATAAAAGCACGGTAAATAATAACCTAAGGGCTTTGTATTCCCAATTCCTGGTCTGTTTTACTCAAGATGAATTCTTCATGGTCTGAATAAATAAATGCTTGAGAATAGATCAGATCTTCACTGTGTCTTTCATGATAACACATTTAGTATTGCTGTGTTCATCAGTTAAACAATGGATGCAGTTTTACTATAAAACCCAGAGTAGTTACAATATAGAGACAGCGCAAATTATTTACGGCTTGTTTACTAAATCCTTACTATAAAATTATTGATGAAGGAAGAAGCGCTCTGCATTCATACACAATGCAACATATTGTAGCCTACAAAGCAATCTTCACATTATTGCAGCTGAGATTTTATGCAATATGGTGATTAAAAGACATATTGTGCTTAAAATGAGCTTTTAGTACACATATAGTTATAGCCGTCTTGTTTTCACAGCTGCATAAATGAGTGTAAAGCAATAAATGTTTTATAGTGCAATGTAAACACATATTTAAATGTCTTTTTTACTGTTTCTATATGGATAGACAATAAAAACGAAGAAAGCGCGTGGCGTTATGGTGACATAAAAACTCAGAATGTATAATGCTAAGGACAATGAAAAAAATGTAGAATAAAAGATACTGTAAGTTAATTAAAATTAAAAAAAGAGAAAGAAACTCTAGTAGAAAAACAAAATTTCCTATTACAGATAAAGTGCATAAGCATGCACCCCCACTGATAATTGCTCCTAACATGTATGCCAAAAATGTCTGTGGCCTTCATAACTTTTTATAAGCAGGGCATCTTGCATAATAGTGGATACTGTGCGGTGTATGCATTTGCACAGATCTGCACAGAGCCTTAAGGATATGTTCAAATCCGGTTTATTTTATGGGCATTTTGTATTGAATCTGCTTTTTGATGTGGTGTTTAAAGCAGATTCACTTTAAAATCCATGTAAAAAAACCTCTGTGTTAATACTGTCTATGGGTCTAATTCATCAAAGCTTTTGTGGTAGAATTCTGGCTTAAAAGCTTTGAAAATTTGCAAAATTTAGGTGCTACTCAGAGTTCATAATGGGTCATGGCGTTCCATATGCCAGAAATCTCACTCCAGTCACTGACTAGAGTTAGATTTATGGTGTAGTGCACGGAGGTGTACGCCACTCGTCAGACGCTCCAGATTCAAGAAGAGGTGTGCACTCCTTCATGAATCAGAAGCGTCACACTCCAGCACACCCTTTCATCAAGAGTAGTGATGAGCGAGTATGTTTTGTTAACCCTTTCGCCGAGTATACTCGGGCGAGCACCGAGTATTTACAGCGTGCTCGGTGATATGTTTGAATCACTCCCGTGTGCATGATTTGTGACTGTTTGACGGCTTTATTACATGTGAGTAGTGATGAGCGAGTATGTTTTGTTAACCCTTTCGCCGAGTATACTCGGACGAGCACCGAGTATTTACAGCGTGCTCGGTAATATGTTTGAATCACTCCCGTGTGCATGATTTGCAACGGTTTGACAGCTTTGATACATGTGAGGAATGTCTGCTTCTTACACATTCCTCACATGTATCAAAGCTGTCAAACCGTCGCAAATCATGCACACGGGAGTGATTCAAATGTATCGCCGAGCAGCTATAAATACTCGGTGCTCGTCCGAGCATATTCGGCGAAAGGGTTAACAAAACATACTCACTCATCACTACATGTGAGGAATGTCTGCTTCTTACACATTCCTCACATGTATTAAAGCTGTCAAACAGTCGCAAATCATGCACATGGGAGTGATTCAAACATATCACCGAGCAGCTGTAAATACTCGGTGCTCGCCAGAGCATACTGTTATGATCTGCTACAAGCACTAAGGAAAGACAGGAGATCTGTCCCTACAATAGAACTAAACTGGATCCCTACGATGCAACGGGGAACCTGATCCTGCGATCAGACCCGCTAAAGTCCTCCGCTAGTCTGTACGAAGACCTATAGATGCAAGGGAGGGATCCCTACAAGAACTAGGGACTGGGATAAAGTTGGACACCTCCTAGCAGAAATTGTAGCAGTAAAAGACAAACACACAACATAGAACATAGAGGTCAGAAGACCTAGCAAAACTAACAGAGAAAGGTAACAGAGCACCAAGCTAGCTCAAGAGTAGTAATTACAATGAAGTCCAGCAAGGCCAGGAGGGCGGAGCCGGATTAAATAGGCAAAAAAGGTCATGTGACCAGCAAACAAGAAAAAAACCAACAGGAGAGTTCTAACAGTACCCCCTCTTCTAAGAGGATCCTCCGGATCCCCTAGGCCCGGGCTTATCAGGAAACCTCCTGTGAAACGCTCTGACAAGTCTGGAAGCAGAAACATCATCCGCCCTCACCCATGAGTTATCCTCGTGTCCGAAAACCTTCCATGCGACGAGATACTGCAAACTCCCTCTATACCGTCTAGAATTTAGGATGCGGGAAATTTCATATTCCACGTCCTCCACCACCGGAGGAACAGTGGCAGAGGCATCACCAACCGACACATCAGCTCTTTTCAACAGAGAAACATGAAACACCGGATTAATCTTCCAGGAGGTAGGAACCTCCAACCTAACAGCAGATTGGTTAACTATCTGAAGCACCTTAAAGGGCCCTACAAACTTGGGACCCAATTTTTTAGAAGGAATCCTCAATCGCAGATTCTTAGAGGACAACCAAACCATGTCACCAATAGCAAACGAAACCTCTTGCCGTTTCCTATCAAAGTACCTCTTAGATTTTTTGTTAGCCTCCTGAAGATTATCATGCACATCGGTCCAAACTCTCTCCAAATCACCGGAAAAACTCTCCTCCTCAGGCACAGCCGATACCAATTTGGAGAATGACCCAAAAGACGGATGTCTCCCAGAACAACAAAAAAAAGGCGAACACCCAGCAGAAGAGGATGTATGGTTGTTAAGAGCAAGTTCAGCAAGCGGCAGAAACTCAGACCACCTCTCTTGATTGTCTGCCACAAAGCAACGCAAGAATTGCTCAACATCCTGGTTCTTTCTTTCTGTCTGGCCATTAGACTCAGGATGATATCCGGATGAAAACGACAAATGAACTCCCAACCTGTCACAAAAGGCACGCCAAAAACGAGCCATGAACTGAGGTCCCCTATCAGAAACAATGTCAGTTGGAACGCCATGTAGTCTGACAATTTCCTTGACAAAGGCCTTAGCGAGTGTCTTAGCGCAAGGCAGTTTGATGAAGGGAACCAAGTGACACATCTTGCTAAAACGGTCCACGACCACCCAGATGACCGTGAAACCTTCAGAGGGGGGAAGGTCAGTAATAAAGTCCATAGCCAGATGTGTCCAAGGTGCACTAGGAACCTCCAGAGGGCAAAGCAACCCCGCAGCAGGAGCATAAGAAGACTTAGATCTAGCACACACAGTACATTGACGCACCCACTTAATGACTTCCTTCTGCCATTCAGGCCACCAAAAACTGCGACCCACAAGTCTCTTGGTCTCAGAAATTCCTGGATGACCTGCCAACCGAGACTCATGACACTCAACAAACAAATCTCTCCTAAAGGTACTAGGCACAAACAACCTCCCATGGGGAGTGTTAGATGGGGCATTCTCCTGAGCTTTAAGAATCTCATCCTCCAAAACGGAGTCCAAAGCAGCAATCACAACACCTTCTTGTAAAATGCTCTCCTCCTCCTCCTCAGCACCGACCATGGGAGAAAAGCTGCGAGACAAAGCATCCGCTTTAACATTCTTGGTACCCGGGATGTAAGTAACGGAAAAATTAAACCGCGAGAAAAAAAGTGCCCACCTAGCCTGACGGGCATTCAAGCGCTTGGCAGCATCAAGATAGATCAGATTTTTATGATCAGTGAAAACCTGAATGGGAAATTCAGCAACTTCCAAGAGATGACGCCAGTGTTCAAATGCGAGTTTAATAGCCAGCAATTCCCGATTACCAATATCGTAATTAAGTTCAGTCTCAGAAAAAAATTTTGAAAAAAAGGCACAGGGATGTACTCCATCCTTGCTTTCCTGAGACAACACCGCACCGACCCCCACAGAAGAAGCATCAACCTCAACCAAAAACGGCTTAGTCACATCAGGCTGCATAAGGATGGGAGCAGAGGTGAACCTCTCCTTTAGAAACACAAAAGCTTCAATGGCCTCAGAAGTCCACTGAACCGCATTAGCACCTTTCCTGGTGAGATCGGTCAGCGGTTTGACAATAATAGAAAAATTTTTTATGAATTTTCTGTAATAATTGGCGAAACCCAAAAACCTCTGTATCGATTTCAAACCAATAGGCCTAGGCCATTCCTGCACAGCTTGAACTTTCACTGGGTCCATCTCAAAACCTTCACTGGAGATAATGTAACCCAAAAAACTAATTCTCTGTACAGCGAACTCACATTTCTCTAGCTTAGCAAAAAGCGAATTGTCCATTAATAACTGTAAAACCTCACGTACGCTCCGCCAATGAGACTCCAGATCAGGCGAATAAATCAGAATGTCATCCAAATACAGAACCACATTTTTGCCGATCAAAGGTCTAAGGATGTCATTAATAAGATTCTGAAAAAAATGCTGGAGCATTGGTAAGACCAAAAGGCATAACCAGATTCTCAAAATGACCCACAGGAGTGTTAAAAGCAGTCTTCCATTCATCACCCTCCTTCATGCGCAACAAATTGTATGCCCCCCGGAGATCAATTTTAGAGAACCACTTGGCCCCCACTAACTGGTTAAACAAATCAGGAATCAATGGCAGTGGGTAAGGATTGCGTACAGTAATTTTATTAATCTCACGAAAGTCCAGACAAGGACGTAAACCGCCATCTTTTTTTTTTACAAAAAAAAATCCAACAGCCACAGGAGACTTGGAAGGCCTAATGTGACCGGCAGCAAAGCTTGTCTGTATGTATTCCTCCAAAGCCTTTCTCTCAGGAATAGTAAGATTAAATAAACGACTTTTAGGAAGAGTCGTTCCAGGGACAAATTCAATGGTACAATCATAGTCTCTATGGGGAGGCAAAATTTGTGACTCCTCCTCAGAAAAAACTCTCCAAAAATCCTGAATAGGTACAGGTAATTCCCCTTTTTCCACCGCAGCAATACGTCCGTTACAACACTTGTCATAACATTTAGGGCTCCAGGACTTAATTTCATTGGTAGACCAATCCAGTACAGGATTGTGCAATTTTAACCAGCGCAACCCCAAAATTACTGGAGAAGGCAAATTATTTAATACTACCAAATCCAAATTCTCTTGATGAATACCATTAATAGTGAGGGGAAATTCACAGACCTTGTGAGTAACACTCTTCAAGGGAGAGCCATCAAGAGAAACCACAGCAATAGGGGATGACAAAGGTTTAGGTTTTAATTTAAGTTTTTCCAAGAATCCCCCATCAATCACATTCAGAGTAGAACCACAATCCACAAATACCCGAAATTCAATTAATTCTTCCTGAGCAGCGGTAGTAGCAGATAGGAATACTCCCTTAGTATTTAAACAGGCTATACGTGCATGACTGACCATTTTTTTTTCTTTGTTCATACGAAACACACAGTTCTTAATGAAATGACCAGAATTTCCGCAATAGAAGCACAAACCTCCAGAAAGCCTGCGGTCTTTTTCCTGAGAGCGGGGTGCCATCGCCCCAATCTCCATCGGCTCTCCTTTGTCAGCACAGACCCTCTCAAGACTCGGAGCTGACATGGCAGAGGATTTACTCTCATTAACCCTTGCACGCAGTCTCCTGTCCACCTGTATAGCTAATTGCATTGCCTCATGCAAGTTTCCAGGTGTGGGATAAGCAATCAGCAAATCCTTAACCCTTTCACCTAGCCCTGCAAGAAACAAACTTTTCAAAGCTGAATCGTTCCACCCCACCTGGACAGACCACCGACGGAAGTGAGAACAATATTTTTCCACATTACCTGATCCCTGCCTCAGATGTCTCAATTCAGACTCAGCAGATGAGACCCGATCAGGATCATCGTACAACAAACCCAAAGCAGAAAAAAAACTATCCACTGATCTAAAGCACGGATCACTAGGTTGGAGAGAAAAGGCCCATCCCTGAGGATCTTTGCGCAAAAGTGACATTATGAACCCTATGAGCTGTGATTCATCACCAGAGGATCTGGGTCTTAAACGAAAATACAATAAACAAGCATTTTTAAAAGAAAAAAAATCTTGTTGTTCACCAAAAAATAGATCAGGCAGACGTACCTTTGGCTCCACAAAATGTGCTCCAGAACAGCTACTCACGTGTTGTTGGAGCTCGGCCACCTCCAGAGAGAGTCCCTGCAAGCGTTGAGCCAAATCTTGAACCAAGACCATGATGGAAACTGGAGGTCTTTCCTTAGAGAAAATTTTTTTTGGGCTGGACTTACTGTTATGATCTGCTACAAGCACTAAGGAAAGACAGGAGATCTGTCCCTACAATAGAACTAAACTGGATCCCTACGATGTAACGGGGAACCTGATCCTGCGATCAGACCCGCTAAAGTCCTCAGCTAGTCTGTACGAAGACCTATAGATGCAAGGGAGGGATCCCTACAAGAACTAGGGACTGGGATAAAGTTGGACACCTCCTAGCAGAAATTGTAGCAGTAAAAGACAAACACACAACATAGAACATAGAGGTCAGAAGACCTAGCAAAACTAACAGAGAAAGGTAACAGAGCACCAAGCTAGCTCAAGAGTAGTAATTACAATGAAGTCCGGCAAGGCCAGGAGGGCAGAGCCGGATTAAATAGGCAAAAAAGGTCATGTGACCAGCAAACAAGAAAAAAACCAACAGGAGAGTTCTAACACATACTTGCCGAAAGGGTTAACAAAACATACTCGTTCATCATTAATCAAGAGTGATGTGAACAAAGATAGTATGCACAGCATGTAATATTACATTTGAGAAAAGCAAAGTGAGGTATACATAAGGGTTGCACATTTTTCCAAAAATGAAGATACTGATTATCTGCACGCTCCATAAATGTGGTGCCCTCACAATCCGATTTTGCCACTACAAAAATATGCAAGCGGTAGCAAGAAACCCTGGCATTCATGGGATATCTTGGGAAAGAAACCCCCAACAATATTTATTTAGCTTCAAACTTTGGTGTCTCCGAAGCCCCCATACAAATTAGACTAATGTCACACTCAATGACATGACCCATTGATATTTTCCCTGACAATCACTTGGCTGACGCCCTCAGTGATTGTCAGGTGTAGCATCGGCGTCTCTGCCTTCTTCCAGGCGGAGACGCCGTCCCTCTCACCTCCTCGCTCCCCGCTCTCCTTCCCAGCCTGCTGTCGGCGCGCGCAGCCCTGTAGCTTCGGCGTCTCTGCCTCCTGCCGGGCAGAGACGCCGTCCCTCTCACCACGCTCCCCGCTCTCAGCCTGCTGTCTGCTCGCGCAGTCCCCCGGGCACTGTGCTTAGGACGCGCGCGCTCCCCCCCTCTTAAAGGGGCCACGCGCGCCGTCCTAAGGAGTCCCCGGCCAATAGCCGAGGGACCTCCCATATATAGGGCACCTCCTCCAAAATGGAGGTGCCCGAGCAAAGTTGTTGCACAGTTTCTAATCTCTGCTTCAGCCCTCAGGTCCCGCTGCTAGCCTGACTCCTCGTCCTGCCTGCCAGCCTGTTATCTGCCCGTTACCTGCCGAGCCTGCCAGCCTGCTCACCTGGAGCGCTCACCTGTTACCTGCCTGTTACCTGCCCTGTCTGCCAGTCCGCTCACCTGGGAGCATCCACCTGTTACCTGCCCTGTCTGTCTGTCTGCTCAGCCGGGAGCATCCGTCTGTTACCTGCAGAGTCCGTCAGCCCGCTCACCTGGGAGCGCTCACCTATTACCTGCTGTGTCTGTCATACCGCTCACCTGGGAGCACCCGCCTGTTACCTGCTGTTACCTGCTGTGTCCGTCAGCCCGCTCACCTGGGAGCGCCCACCTGTTACCTGCCTGTTACCTGCCTTGTCGGTCTGCCCGCTCACCTGCGAGTGCCCGCCTGTTTCCTGCCAGCCTGCCTGGAGGCTCTGCCGTCACTTGCTGTGACCACCTGCCTGGTAAACCTAGAGACTACTACCTGCTCTGCTGTCACGTACCGTGACCACCTGTCAGCTACCAGAGACTTCTGCCTGCTTGCCGTGTCCATCCGTCACACCGGTCAGTCCCAGCCATCTGACCCGTGGGAGCCACCTGCTCTCTTACAAGGTCGTCCCCAGAGTAGCACCTGGTCCCTCAGCCCGGATCCTCCCTGGTCACGGTGTCGTTTGCTGCCGTCCGACCAGGGTCGGTTCGGGTTGATACTTAGTCACGCCCCTCTAGGTCCCTCCTTGCACCTCGGCACAGAGGTTCCACCACCCGGACCCGTAACATCAGGGAAGATATCAATGGGTCATGTCTGATTTCAGACTGCCAATTGCTTTGTTCTCCTGGAAATAAGCTGCTGCCAAACATTTCTGCCAGCGGTTTTCTTATAGAGAACACAAAAGCACTCATCTGAATGAGAGCTCCCATGTATGGGAGGGATGGATGTAGGCAGGACGATCGGCCAAAGTATTGTTTTGCCGACAGCCGTCTGATGGCGGACTTTTAATTTTCCATAAAAAAGTATTTAGCCCTATTAAAGAGATTAAAGAGGATTTTCAAGGACTTTATATTGATTGTATATGGAAAAGATATGTAATAAATAAGTGACGAGTGCGGGGGCGACCTCAGGACCACTATAATCAGAAAATAAGTATTCAGTTTGGTGTTCTGAGTTCTGCACCCATAACTACTGTACTTGGTAGAAAAGATAACTAAAACATATAGATGTTTTCAAATCTTCACAATAAATGACATTACTGCTAACTAAAACATTCTTACACTATATATACTGGTATTACCGTAGGAAGTTAAATCCTTAATGACGATAATCATCTCCTTGTTTCTTAAAGTCCTACCACCTCTAATCTCATATACCTTGTATCAATCAATATCCAATTTAAAAATAAAATCTAATTGATAAGAAGGATATACACTTCTTGTAAGTGACAAATTGACTACGCCTTGTAAAAACAGCCAGTCAGCTATTCCCTGCCTTTTCCCCACAGAGCACTGCTGGACCATGTTAATTAGGATACTACATCATGTATACAGAAGTAAGCTGGCATTGCTAACAATAAGTTTTACTTTCTTTATTCTAACTTGGGTAGATTTACTGATAGTGGATAAAATTTAGACACCTTAGACAATACGGATCACATGCTGGATGTTACATTTGGCTCATCTTTAAATACCTCTGTCTAAAATTATACTGATTCTTGGATGGTTTACTCTAGACCTTTTTTGTAACATAATTTTGGTGCAAATTACTGCACCTTAAGCCATTCCCAGTTACAGTGATTCCATGCACCTTACATATTGCACCTTTTCTGCACAATGCTAAACCAAACAAATGTGATACGTGGCATTTTCCTCTGAATTCAGAATTGAGACAGAATTCTGCCACATTTAGGTTAGAAATTTGCCCTATGGTCTATTAAACCTTTGACCAAATGGGAAATCCATAAAAGATAGTATTCTATGGAATAAAAATATCCCAGAAAACACCATCCAAAATCTAAATAAAAATAAAGTAAGTGTTGACCATATGGTTTTGCTGAAAAATAAATTGTTGGAGTTGTTCAACAATTATTACTTGTGTGATATAATCAGAGGTAGCAGAGGAAAAGACGGAGCAATGAGCACCCCTGTTCATTCCACCACATATGAATGTGGCTTTAGATTCCCCCAGTATGCTCCATCACCTTCTACATATAAGATCATCATTGCTACATACAGGAACTTATATTAATTCTTTGTGCACCAGTTTGCAATCAGCTGATTACCATTACTGTTAATGGAACACTTAGGATATGACTTTCCATTGTCTTCTGTTAAAGGCTGGGGCAGGACGGCAACACAGATCACACGAAGATTGCTCTATGCAGCTGCTATATTGCAGTGTAATACTGGTGACTGGAGTCACATTGCAACCTCTAAGACAAATGTGGGGAACCTCAGGCCTCCGAAGACCTTTTCTACGGCCCCCAGGCAGATTCCTGGGGACCGCAGTGCTCGGGCCGGCACCTGCATTTAGCCAGCCACCGGCACTTTAATTCTTTCTTATTCAGCGAGAACGCGCACGCAGCATTCACTACTCAATGCTGCCGCGCGTGCGATGAAAGATTATGTCTTCACACTGAGCAGTGTCAGTGTCAGCACGTACTTTGTGGGCAGAGTCAGCATGTGATGGACTCCCGTCCCACAGTAGAAGACATCAGCGGCAGTGTTTCCTGTGATGCCTATGCCGCAGCCCCAAAGGGTCTCCTGTGATGCCTATGCCGCAGCCCCAAAGGGTCTCCTGTGATGCCTATGCCGCAGCCCCAAAGGGTCTCCTGTGATGCCTATGCCGCAGCCCCATGTCTGCTGTTATGCCTCCTCTCCTGTGATGCCCCAGCCACAAAATGTCCCCTGTGATGTTTATGCCCCAACCCTAAGACTACTGTGATATAGATGCCCCCACCCCATGTCTCTTGTGATGCATATGCCACCTTTACATGGCTCCTATGATATCTATGCCACAGCCCCATGTATCCTGTGATGTCTATACTGCAGCCTCATATCTTCTGTGATGTCTATACCACAGCCCCAGCCCCATGTCTCCTGTGATGTCTATACCGCAGCCCTATGTCTCATGTGATATCTGTGCCACAGCTCCTTGTCTCCTGTGATATCTGTGCCCCAGCCCCATGTCTTCTGTGATGTATATACTGCAGCCCCATGTCTTATGTGATGTCTATGCCACAGCCCCATGGCTCCTGTGATGTCTATGCTACAGCCCCATGTCTGCTGTTATATATATACTCCAGCCCTATGTCTCCAGTGATGTCTATGCCACAGCCCCATGTCTCCTGTGATGTCTAGCCACAGCCTCATGTCTCCGGTGATGTCTATGCCACAGCCCCATGTCTCCTGTGATGTCTATGCCACAGCCCTATGTCTCATGTGATGTCTATGCCACAGCCTCATGTCTCCTGTGATATCTGTGCCACAGCCCCATGTCTTCTGTGATGTATATAATGCAGCCCCATGTCTCCTGTGATGTCTATACCACAGCCCCATGTCACCTGTAATGACTATACCGAAGCCCCATGTTTGCTGTGAAGTCTATGCCACAGCCCCATGTCTCCTGTGATATATATGCTCCAGCCCCATATCTCTGTGATGTCTATATCACAGCCTCTTGTCCCCCGTGATGAGTATACCGCATCCCCGTATCTCCTGTGATGCCTATGTCACAGCCCTTTGTCACCTGTCATAACTATGCCACAGCCTCATGTCTCCCATGATGTATATACCACAGCCCCATGTCTCCTGTAATGTATATACCGCAGCCCCATGTCTCCTGTGATGTATATACCGCAGCCCTATGTCTCCTGTGATGTCTATGCCGCAGCCCCATGTCTCCTGTGATGTATATACCGCAGCCCCATGTCTCCTGTGATGTCTATGTCGTAGCCACATCTCTCCTGTGATGTATATACAGCAGTCTTGGTGTCTCCTATGTGATGTATATGCCGCATCCCCATGTCTCCTGTGAGGTATATACTGCAGCGCCATGTCTCCTGTGATGTATATGCTGCAGTATTTGATACACTGTCGATTTTGCAAGTTTTCCCACCTACAAAGAATGGAGAGGTCTGTAATTTTTATTGTAGGTACACATCAACTGTGAGAGACAGAATCTAAAAAAAAATCCAGAAAATCACATTGTTTGATTTTTACATAATTAATTTGCATTGTATTGCATGAAGTAAGTACAAGTACAAGAGAAAAACAGAACTTAATATTTGGTACTGTCGCTGAACAATGTTGAGTTTCAGCTCACTCCAAAAATTTTCTATTGGATTCAGGTCTGGATACTGGCTAGGCCACTCCAGGACCTTGAAATGCTTCTTACGGAGACACACCTTAGTTGCCCTGGCTATGTGTTTCGGGTCATTGTTATGCTTGAAGACCCAGCCAGGACCCATCTTCAATGCTCTTACTGAGGAAAGGAGGTTGTTGGCCAAAATCTCACGATACATGACCCCCATCCATCTTCCCTTCAATACAGTGCAGTCGCCCTGTCCCCTTTGCAGTAAAGCACCCCCAAAGTATGATGTTTCCCCCACCATGCTTCATGATTGGGATGGTGTTCTTGAGGTGGTACTCATCCTTCTTCTTCCTCCAAACACGGCGAGTGGAGTTAATACCAAAAAGTGCTATTTTTGTCTCATCTGACCACATGACCTTCTCTCAAGCCTCCTCTGGATCATCCAGATGGTCATTGGTGAACTTCAAACAGGCTTGGATATGTACTGGCGTGAGCTGGGGGACATTGATTGCTCTGCAGGATTTTAATCTATGACGGAGTAGTGTGTTACTAATGTAAATGTTTGAGACTGTGGTACCAGCTCTCTTTAGGTCATTGATCAGGTCTTCCCATGTAGTTCTGGGCTGATTCCTGACCTTTCTCAGAATCATCATTACCTCACGAGGCGAGATCTTGCATGGAGGCCAAGACCAAAGAAGATTGACAATCATCTTGTGTTTCTTCCATTTTTTAATGGACGTGCATTTAATGGCCCTGTGACGTGCAGGGGAGGGAAGGAGGATGCAAAATAAGCTCATAGGCGGGGATTTCTGGACTTCCTAAGCAGATAAGCAGGGATTTCTTGGCATCTCCCGGGAGACAAGTAGATGAAAACCGATTTTATAAAACTACATTTCTCTGCAAGCAGACCGCTACTATGGGCCATACAGGTATATATAGATTTACATTTCTATAACCTGTATGCCCATATTAGAGGTCTGGTATCTCCCAGGGGGTGACAGATTCCCTGTAATGAAAAACTAACAGGTCTGTGAGAGCCAGAATTCTTGCTGGTTGGTAGGTGATCAAATACTTATTTCATGCAATAAAATGCAATTTAATTATTTAAAAATTATATAATGTGATTTACTGGTTTTTACTTTTAGATTCTGTCTCTCACAGTGAAGTGTACCTACGAAATTACAGACCTCTCCATTCTTTGTAGGTGGGAAAACTTGCAAAATCGTCAGCGTATCAAATACTTATTTTCCTCATTGTATATACTCAGCAGTTTTGGTGTCTCCCATGTGATGTACAGTACAGACCAAAAGTTTGGTACTGCTCCTGTTTGGTATGGTGTGTGATGTTAGGTATGGATGATGTTGCTACTCGTAACTGCTTTTCAAGATTTGCGTTGGTCTGGAACACAGGCGACACTTTGGGATACAGTAATTTTTATAAGGAACTCGCAGCAGTAAATCATACTGAACACAGATGTATATTACACTGCTTATGTTACATTTATAGAACTCAAGCAGTGGGAGAGCTGCAAAGTACATAACATCGGAAACACTGATATACACATCACATAGAAGACACAGAGAGAGCTATATACAGTACAGACCAAAAGTTTGGACACACCTCATTTAAAGATTTTTCTGTATTTTCATGAAAATAAAAATTGTACATTCACACTGAAGGCATCAAAACTATGAATTAACACATGTGGAATTATATACTTAACAAAAAAGTGTGAAACAACTGAAAATATGTCTTATACTTTAGGTTCTTCAAAGTAGCCACCTTTTGCTTTGATGACTGCTTTGCACACTCTTGGCATTCTCCTGATGAGCTTCAAGTGGTAGTCACCGGAAATGGTTTTCACTTCACAGGTGTGCCCTGTCAGGTTTAATAAATGGGATTTCTCATCTTATTGGGGTTGGGACCATCAGTTGTGTTGTGCTGAAGTCTGGTGGATACACAGCTGATAGTCCTACTGAATAGACTGTTAGAATTTGTATTATGGCAAGAAAAAAGTCAGCTAAGTAAAGAAAAACGAGTGGCCATCATTACTTTAAGAAATGAAGGTCAGTCAGTCAGAAAAATTGGGCAAACTTTGAAAGTGTCCCCAAGTGCAGTTGCAAAAACCATCAAGCGCTACAAAGAAACTGGCTCACATAAGGACCGCCCCAGGAAAGGAAGACCAAGAGTTACCTCTGCTTCTGAGGATAAGTTTATCCGAGTCACCAGCCTCAGAAATCACAGGTTAACAGCAGCTCAGATTAGAGACCAGGTCAATGCCACACAAAGTTCTAGCAGCAGACACATCTCTACAACAACTGTTAAGAGGAGACTTTGTGCAGCAGGCCTTCATGGTATAATAGCTGCTAGGAAACCACTGCTAAGGACAGGCAACAAGCAGAAGAGACTTGTTTGGGCTAAAGAGCACAAGGAATGGACATTAGACCAGTGGAAATCTGTGCTTTGGTCTGAAGAGTCCAAATTTGAGATCTTTGGTTCCAACCACCGTGTCTTTGTGCGACGTAGAAAAGGTGAACAGATGGACTCTACATGCCAGGTTCCCACCGTGAAGCATGGAGGAGGAGTTGTGATGGTGTGGGGGTGCTTTGCTGGTGACACTGTTGGGGATTTATTCAAAATTGAAGGCATACTGAACCAGCATGGCTACCACAGCATCCGGTTTGCGTTTAGTTGGACCATCATTTATTTTTCAACAGGACAATGACCCCAAACACACCTCCAGGCTGTGTAAGGGCTATTTGACCAAGAAGGAGAGTGATGGGGTGCTACGCCAGATGACCTGGCTTCCACAGTCACCAGACCTGAACCCAATCGAGATGGTTTGGGGTGAGCTGGACCGCAGAGTGAGGGCAAAACGGCAAACAAGTGCTAAGCATCTCTGGGAACTCCTTCAAGATTGTTGGAAGACCATTTCCGGTGACTACCTCTTGAAGCTCATCAAGAGAATACCAAGAGTGTGCAAAGCAGTCAACAAAGCAAAAGGTGGCTACTTTGAAGAACCTAGAATATAAGACATATTTTCAGTTGTTTCACACTTTTTTGTTAAGTATATAATTCCACATGTGTTAATTCATAGTTTTGATGCCTTCAGTGTGAATGTACAATTTTCATAGTCATGAAAATACAGAAAAATCTTTAAATGAGAAGGTGTGTCCAAACTTTTGGTCTGTACTGTATATATATACATATAAATAGAATATATATATATATATATATATATATATATATATATGTATATATATATACAGTGCCTACAAGTAGAATTCAACCCCCTGCAGATTTAGCTGGTTGACACATGCGGAATTAACTTGGCATTGTGACATTTGTACTGTAGATCAGCCTGGAAGTGGGAAATGCACTGCAGCAATTTTTTTTTTTTTTTTTTTTTTTTTAAAACGTAAAAAGTTAATTCAGAGTGTCATTTATTATTCAACCCCTCAAACCACAAGAATTCTGTTTGGTCCCCCTAAAGTATTAAGAAGTAGTTCAGGCACCAAGAATAATGAGCTTCACATGTGTGGATTAAAGATCTCTTTTGCCAGCCTTTTCTGACTATTTAAGACCCTCCCCAAACTTGTGAACAGCACTCAGACATGGTCAACATGGGAAAGACAAAGGAGCATTCCAAGGCCATCAGAGACAAGATCGTGGAGGGTCACAAGGCTGGCAAGGGATACAAAAACCTTTCCAAGGAGTTGGGCCTACCTGTCTCCACTGTTGGGAGCATCATCCGTAAGTGGAAGGCTTATGGAACTACTGTTAGCCTTCCACGGCCAGGACAGCCTTTGAAAGTGTCCTCCCGTGCCGAGGCCAGGCTTGTCCGAAGAGTCAAGGCTAACCCAAGGACAACAAGGAAGGAGCTCCGGGAAGATCTCATGGCAGTGGGGACATTGGTTTCAGTCAATACCATAAGTAACGTACTCCACCGCAATGGTCTCCGTTCCAGACGAGCCCGTAAGGTACCTTTACTTTCAAAGCGTCATGTCAAGGCTCGTCTACAGTTTGCTCATGATCACTTGGAGGACTCTGAGACAGACTGGTTCAAGGTTCTATGGTCTGATGAGACCAAGATCGAGATCTTTGGTGCCAACCACATACGTGACGTTTGGAGACTGGATGGCACTGCATACGACCCCAAGAATACCATCCCTACAGTCAAGCATGGTGGTGGCAGCATCATGCTGTGGGGCTGTTTCTCTGCCAAGGGGCCTGGCCATCTGGTCCGCATCCATGGGAAGATGGATAGCACGGCCTACCTGGAGATTTTGGCCAAGAACCTCCGCTCCTCCATCAAGGATCTTAAGATGGGTCGTAATTTCATCTTCCAACAAGACAACGACCCAAAGCACACAGCCAAGAAAACCAAGGCCTGGTTCAAGAGGGAAAAAGTCAAGGTGTTGGAGTGGCCTAGTCAGTCTCCTGACCTTAACCCAATTGAAAACTTGTGGAAGGAGCTCAAGAATAAAGTCCACATGAGACACCCAAAGAACCTAGATAACTTGGAGAAGATCTGCATGGAGGAGTGGGCCAAGATAACTCCACAGACCTGTGCCGGCCTGATCAGGTCTTATAAAAGACGATTATTAGCTGTAATTGCAAACAAGGGTTATTCCACAAAATATTAAACATAGGGGTTGTATAATAATTGACCCACACTTTTATGTTTAAAATTTAATAAAATTCAACTGAGCAACATAACTTTTTGGTTTGTAAGATTTATGCTTCTGTTCATAAAACCTACTCTCGTTTGCAGTTTGAAGGCTCTAACTTATTTGCATCTTATCAAACCAGCTAAATCTGCAGGGGGTTGAATACTACTTGTAGGCACTGTATATATATATATATATATATATATATATATATACAGGAACAAGGCAGCAGTGTGAAATAGTTGCTCCCAAAACATAATATATTGGTGTGCTTGCAGGGTTTCTGGCAATATAAAGCAGCGTGATCACAGAGTGTAGCGGACGTCGCTCTCCTGGCTGGCTACATGTACACATCCTGTGTTATCAGAAAGCGCAGCTGTCCTCTGCACACATTCACAGCGATAAACTCTCAGCACACCAATATCTATGAAAACCAATGAATAAATTGCTTTAAATTAGAAAGTGCAACTTCATGAGATGGATGCAGATCTGCAAACTAATAGTCGCATTTAATGTTAGCTTGATTTAGTTACTTTAAACTACACCTATTTATTTTCAATATGCTCAGCGGGATTTAAAGAATAAAAAGCATAAAAAATGGTTTTAAAGATGCCAATATCTGAGTTTTCTGCTCCAGCCTCCCACTGTCTAATTAGCTCAACAACTAAATATGGCAGTAGGTAAATACAGAGCATTGCAGCAATGTGGGGGCTGAACCTTGACAAATCATCTTAGTGCCACTAAAAATATCAGACAGGAGAGAGCTGAACATTATATATTGAAATCGCAGCATGTAAAGCTGCTATTTAACTCATGCTTCTAAAGAAACTGCTGGTAACATTTCAAGTCCATCTTTCAATCTATCACCAGGTTTTACCTAATCTGAAAATAACATGATGTAGAGATAGAGACCCTGATTTCAACGATATGGCACTTATTGGGCTGCCAGCCATAGTTTTGATAAAATTAATGTTTTAACAGCAAATTATCACTGGAGGACTAGTAAACCTGCTGCCGTGCACTCCTCTATATTCATGAGCGAAGTAAAACCCCACCTCCATCACTAACAGCTTTCTGCCTATGCAGTGTACACAGAAAACTCAATCAATTAAGTGGACAGGGTTACACATAAAGAACTGGTAGATCCACAGCAGATAAAACAGTAATTTTATCAAAACTTTGGCATGGAGCCCAGTATGTGATACATCGCTCAAATCAGGGTCTCTGTCCCTACATCATGGTGCTCTCAGCTCAGTTAGGAAAAACCTGCTGATATATTCCCTTTCATGTTATGCTCCTATATTGGTGTAACAACAATGAGGAAAGACTGTATTTTGCATACATAGTCTTTACCTCATTATCATATGAAACCAAATATACAGTGTAATTTTGTGGCACCCCAGAGGGTCTGGTTGCCACAGTGGTAGTAATACCATGTCTGGGAGCAAAACAGGAGTTTCCTGGTCAGGGAACACACTACATGCAACACCTCCTGCTCCAGACCAGAAAGGGGAGGATCCTGGCCTATATAACTGGATCTGGAGGCGGGGTTAGTCAGTTTAGTTTAGTGGAGAGTTCAGTGTCAGGAGTCAGATAGGACACTAGGAGCAAGGAGCTGAGGACTGGAGCTGGCAGAGCTCGTCCTAGCCAGAGTACACACCGAGAACCGGACACCGGAGTCTGAGGCTGTGGGACCCTTCAAGCCCAGCAGCAGAAACCGCACGGCAGGAGATTGTAGGTCTCCTGGCCAACAGAAGCCCGGAGGCTCAGCCACACGAAAGGACCAGTACCGCCACAGAGGAGCGAGGAATACACGGGATTCGAGTCGCCAGCCATACGGGTGAGCAGCACGTTACACTCAGGGACGTGGGCTACAACACGACTATAAGCGGGATGGCCAAAAGAGTACAGTCAGAACGGCAGGCCTACAACTCCACCTGACCAGGGGAATTCTAGGATTGCTCCCAGACTGACCTGGCCCTCATCCCTAGCAAGTACTCCCATTGGGGCCTATATAATTGTCACCTGTAAAGACCCTAGGACTGCACTGCAAAAGCTCCGTGTTATTATTACTGATCCCGGCACGATCACCACCATCATCCATACACGCTGCCCTGAAGCTCCACTCTTCCTGTGGGGAGTCACATCACTTTGCTGCATACACCATCAGCTTCAGTGGACTGCTCCGCAGCGGCGGTTCCCAATAACAGCGTCCCACAGGTGGCGTAGTCGCACTATTTAAAACAGATACACATAGACTACCCTGGTTTGACCGCCCTGGGTCACGGACCGGGTCCCCGCCACAGTGACTACAACCCCCAGCATCTACTAGGCCCGGCTCCGGGTATCCCCACGGCCCAGGGGGCGCATCAACTTTGGCGTAGTCGGCAGGATTATGTGCCCGCTACCACCGGGTACTGCGCGCCTTCACAGACCGTGTTGCATACCGTGGTGAAGATTTCCCGCCATCTGCTGCCGTTTTCCCGCCATTGTCCGCCATTTTTGGGTCGCCGCGTGGGAAGAAGAGGGGCGTGATCGCTGAAAACGCGCGAAGTAAAAAAGCCCCGCCCCACACACTGACGCAGCACCAGGTCCTGGAAGGAGCCACAGCGAACGCTGACGTCAGACGCGTGCGACGCCAGGTCCCCGGCGGAGACCATCGCCTGCGGAACTGCGGCCTACGGAAGGAAAGAGAAGGAAGGTAGGCCATGGTTCACTAGGGGGGAGGAAGACACCCGATATGGAGGGAACTTCAACCACCGGCGCGGCCGCTGCCGCCGTAATGCCATTCACCATGCCTTATATACCGGGGGCAGCGTGGTTGCCCCAGTACTCAGGAAAGTCGCACACTCCGAGTGACTTCAAGGAGAGACTCAGCAATTTATTTAAAGTATACCCCCTGTCCGAGGAGCAGAAAGTGAGCATCCTTATAGGCCAGTTGATTCGTGCAGCCCAGAGAGAAGTAAAGTCCTGGTCAACGAGGGAAAAAGGGACTGTAAAAGAGATACTGGCGCGCCTAAAGGACACTTTTGACACCCGTACTACAGCAGAGATAAAGATGAAGCTTTATGGGTGCAAACAACGGGCACAGGACAGTGTACGGGACTATGCTTTAAACCTGCAGGAGGCGCTGAGGGCCATCAAACAGGTAGACCCTGACAGTGTGCGTGATGAAAACAGACTGTTAATTGAGCAATCTATTGAGGGTTTACTGTCCAGCGCCCACCGAACCCAGCTGCCCATAATGGCTCTGCAAAACCCTGACTTGGACTTTGCTCAGTTTAAGGACAGGGCCATCCGGGTGCTACGAGAACCAGCACCAGGTGGCGCTACAGCTCACCGGCGCCCAGCTATCACCTACCACCAGGAGGTGGCACCCTTTTCCCCGGAGCCTGTAGGAGCTGATGCACAAACTCTGGACAGTGCCCAGTCAACAGACCTGCACCATCAGGTCCAAGAGCTAACTAAAAGTGTAGCTGCGCTAACCAAAACTGTGCAGTCCTTGCAGGTGTCTCCCAAAGGAAAGATCCAGCTGGCTTCCAGTCCGGAGGACGTCCCGTGGCGCCGACAGAAGAGGATTCCACCATCCAGAGGGAGGAACAGCGACCGCTACGACCAGGACGGACAACCCATCTGCCGCCGCTGCAACCAGCCAGGACATTATGCAAGGTACTGTCATTTAAACGAGCAAAACCTGGGGCAGAGGCCCAACCCCCAGGCATAAGACCATCAGGCCCATCAAGCTGGTGAGACAAATATGTGGGAGGATGACTGGTCCTACCTGTCGTGCTGGACGGCTTTCCAATGAGCGCGTTGCTGGACACTGGATCCCAGGTGACCACCATCCCCTACATTCTTTTCAAACGGTACTGGACTGACTCTGACATTACCCACCGTCCAGACGAACATTTGAGCATTTATGCCAGCAATGGTCAGCCCGTACCTCAGGTGGGGTTCAAAGAAGTGACCATAAAGGTTGGCAAAGTTGAACTGCCAGCCCAAGGACTGATTATTGTCAACATTGATCGCCGAGAAAGTCATCCCATGATAACCTTAGGCACTAATGTCATTGAAAATTGTCTTGCAGAAATAATTGTCTTGTTACAGCAGGTTGCGGAAACCGCCAGTTCCAGCCAGCAACGGGTTCTACAAAGAGAGATCAGAGCCCTGATGAAGAGACAACAGGTAGAACTGTCTGGTGGTGAGATTGGCAGTGTTAGGATGAGTGACCCATTCCCTATTGCCATGCCCCCAAGAAGTGAAATGCTGATATGGTGCCGGGCAGCCATCGGTCTAAGGGGTAGAGATTACCAGGCCCTGGCAGAGCCCGTCTACTCTGACAGTAGGCCCACCATTTTGACAGCCAGGGGGGTGGTTGATGTCCGCCATGGGAGAGTGCCAGTCCGCATCCTGAACATTGGGGAAAAAGAAGTCCATTTGCCCCGGTATGCCACCCTAGCCAAGCTATTCACCGTCAATCAAAATTCCATAAAGACAGTGGAATCCTTACCTCCATCCAAACATAGTAACATACATAGTTTGTAAAGCCGAATAAAGACTTGCGTCCATCAAGTTCGACCTGTTAGTTCTGTAATTGCTAAAGTTGATCCAGAGGAGGGCAAAAACCCCAAATGATTTAGCCAATCTTCACCTGAGGAAAAATTCCCTCCCGACTCTGAAACCAGCAGTCAGAATAAATCCCTGTATCAACCTACTATTTTATTTTATTTTTAAGTATATGCTGAAATCTGCCTGGTATCTAGAAATGCATCCAGTCCCCGCTTGAACTGGTGTAGTGAATCCGACATTACCGTCTCCTCACTCAGTGAATTCCATATTCTCACGGCTCTTACCGTAAAGAACCCCTTCCTATGCTGGTGCTGAAACCTTTTCTCTTCCAGTCTTAGTGAATGCCCTCTTGTTACCGTAATATCCCTCCTTTTGAACAAATCCCGGGCAAGATCTCTATACTGTCCCCTAACATATTTGTACACATTTATTATGTCCCCCCTCAACCTTCTCTTTGAAGGCGGAGGATAATGGCTCCAAGGGACAGATGGAGGACTGGTGCCAGAAGCTGCATGTGGGCACTGACTCCACCCCTCCACATCAAAAACAAGGAGTATACCGGGTGGTCCAAGAGTATGAAAGGGTCTTCAGTAAACACCCACTCAACTTCGGGCAGGTAAAGGGGGTTCAATACCATATCCCCACGGGAGACCATCCACCCATTCAAGAAAGGTACCGGCCTGTACTGCCAGCACACTACCAAAATGCCAAAGGGATGTTGCGAGAGATGAAGGAGGCTGGGGTAATAAGAGACAGTTGTAGCCCCTGGGCAGCTCCATTAGTTCTTGTAAAGAAAAAGGATGGCACAATGAGAATGTGTGTAGACTACAGGCAAATTAACCGCATAACTCATAAAGATGCATACCCGCTACCCAGGATAGATGAGTCACTAGCTGCATTAAAATCTGCTAATTATTTCTCTACTTTGGATCTTACTAGTGGGTATTGGCAGGTTCCTGTAGCAGAGGCGGATAAGGAAAAGACCTCATTCACCACCCCGATGGGCCTCAGCGAGTTCAACTGCATGCCATTCGGGCTCTGCAACGCCCCAGGAACCTTCCAGCGGTTGATGGAGTGCTGTCTAGGGCATAAGAATTTCGAGACAGTCCTGCTGTACCTGGATGACATCATAGTATACTCCAAAACATATGAGGATCATCTGAAGGACCTGGCGGAAGTGTTTGAAGCCCTGGCTGGCTTTGGCCTGAAGGTGAAGCCGTCAAAGTGCCACCTGCTGAAGCCCAAAGTACAGTACTTAGGACATGTGGTAAGCGCTGACGGTGTATCACCAGACCCCGACAAGATCACCGTAATCAAGGACTGGCCGAGACCTTCCACCATCAAAGAAGTGCGGCAGTTCCTCGGGTTGGTAGGCTACTACCGAAGGTTTATACCAGGCTTCACCAAGATGGCGGCACCCATGCAGGACCTCCTGATAGGCCAGTTCAGGAAGGCCAAGAACCAGAAACCACCATTCAAATGGGACAAGCTGGAAGATGAGTCCTTCACCAGGCTGAAGATGGCTCTCACAGAAAACGAGGTCCTGGCCTACCCTGATTATGGACAGCCCTTCATCCTTCACACGGACGCGAGCAACGTGGGACTGGGAGCGGTGCTGTCCCAGATCCAACAAGGCAGAGAAAGGGTGATAGCCTACGCCAGCAGGAAGCTCCGGCCCACAGAAAGAAACCCAGAGAACTACAGCTCCTTCAAGTTGGAGTTCCTTGCCATCGTCTGGGCTGTGACTGAACGCTTCAAGCATTATCTCGCCTCTTCCAAATTCACTGTGTACACGGATAATAACCCGCTGACACACCTGGACATTGCAAAGCTTGGTGCCCTGGAACAAAGATGGATGGCCCGACTGTCTAATTACGAATTCATCATCAAGTACCGGGCTGGGCACAAGAATGCAAACGCAGATGCGCTGTCCAGAATGTCTAACTTGCCAGATGGGGGAGAGGACCCAGAGGAGCTGGAAGAGATAGAAATCCCTGCGTTCCACCGCCATGGGATAAAGCAGTGCTCCCATTGTGTGAAGAACAGGTGCTCTGCCAACAGAGAAGCCACGTTCAATCCATTGCCCCACCATGGATGGGCAGAGACACAAGACAGTGACCCGGCTGTTCGCCTAGTCAAAGAATTGCTGACACAAGCTGACTCATACCCTGATTCAGATGCTCCAGAAGAGACCAAACAGCTGTGGAAAGAAAAGAGCAAGCTGTTCATCTATGAAGGGAAGCTGTGTCGAAGAACTGTCAACTCCCGGACACATGAGCTGGTCTGGCAGGTGGTAGTCCCGAGGCGGGATGCTTCTATGGTCTTGGAAGCGTACCACGATGGAGCAGGACACTTCGGGTGGAAGAAGCTGGAAGTCCTGCTACGTGAATGGTTCTATTGGGCTGGCATGAGGAAAGCAGTCGAGAGGTGGTGTCGAGAATGCGGACCTGCAGCCCATCATCACCAAGCAGCCACTCGAACTGGTAGCCCTGGACCATGTGAAGCTATCCCTGAGCAGGTCAGGCTATGTCTACGCTCTCACCATCGTAGACCACTACTCCCGGTTCCTGGTAGTAGTGCCAGTCAAGGACCAAACGGCTCAGACAGCAGCCAGAGCTTTCCAGCAGCACTTCTGCCGCCCGCATGGTTATCCAGAATGTATGCTAACTGACCAAGGTCCTGCCTTCGAGGCAGAAATATTCCAGGAGTTCTGCAACCTGTACGGCTGCAAGAAGATCAGGACAACGCCTTATCACCCCCAGACCAACGGGATGTGTGAAAATATGAACCAGGTGATGATAGACCTACTGAAGACATTGCCCCTCGCGGAACGCAGTCTGTGGCCAGAAAAGGAGGACTTCCTGCACCCGGTATCTGATGCTTCACCCACTTTAACCGGTGAGCCTGTCCAAGGGTACTCCGAAGCAGTGATTACCTCCGAGTCTGTGCATCTCTACTTCCTGGCGGAGGACCCCCTGTTGCCTCCTGAATCCTCTGGTATACCACCTGATGACAAATGGAGAGAGACTTCCCTACACCCGGTACCCGATACTTCGTCCGCTCCGTCCTGTGAGCCTGACAATGGGTACCTCAAAGCGGTAGTTAACCCCGAGTCTCTACACCCCTCCGACCAGGCGGAGGACCTCCAGTTGTCTCCAGAACCCTTCGGGGTGCTACCTGGTAGCGAATGGACAGAGTCTTCCCTATACGCTGTACCTGATACCTCGCCCGCTTCGTCCAGTGAGTCCGACCTAGTGTACTCCGAAGCAGAGGTTATCCCCGAGTCTCTGCACCCCTCCGACCAGGCGGAGAACCTCCAGTTGTCTCCTGAACCCTTCGTGGGTGCTACCTGATAGCGAATGGAGAGGGACTCTCCTATACTCAGTACCTGATACCTCGCCCCGCTTCTTCCAGCGAGTCCGACCTAGTGTACTCCGAAGCAGAGGTTACCCCCGAGTCTCTGCACTCTTCCGACCCGGCGGAGGACCCCCAGTTGTTTCCTGAAGTCTCCGGGGTACCACCAGATAACAAAGAGACAGTGACTTTTCTATACCTTGTGCCTGATACCTAGCCCATTTCATCCTGTGAGCTTGACAAGATGTACCCCGAAGCAGAGGTTACCCCCGAGTCTCTGCACCCCTCCAACCCGGCGGAGGACTTCCAGTTGTCTCCTGAACCCTCTGGGGTGCTACCTGATAATACGTGGAGAGAGACTTCCTTGTGTGCTGTTCCTGGTACTCCACCCGTTTCGTCTGTTGCTGAGGATGGCTGGATAAGAGGTAGCATCCTAGCTACTCAGATGAGACCAGTTTTTCCTGTGGACAGTGGAAGTGATCTCCTTGAAGTGAAGGATTGGCCCTTGAATTCCCTGCGGAACATTCTGGCAGGCCTGAAGAAGAGGGGGCATGAGGGGGGGTACTGTAACATACCTGGCGGTGTCCTTGCATAGTGGTCCATCTCCCACTGTGCAAGAGCGCGCACTTGATCTCCAGTCCAGTCTGCTAGCCTGGCTTCCCTCCATGCTGTCTGCTTGCCTCTGTTTCTGCTGCTTAAGGGCGGCGCCCGATCACTTCCTGCTTCTTGTAGCTGCTGCTGACACACCCCTAATGCGTCATCAGCCTATTGCTGTCTGTCACCTGGTATTTAACCCAGCTCCTCCCTGGAATCCCTGCCTGAGCATTGTGTTCTGTCAGTTGGCTTCCGTCACTGATGTGCCAGGTCCTGTCTATGCTTCCTGCCTTGCGGTATCAGTTCCCGTGTCTGAACTGTGTCCTGTCTGAACTATCTTCTAGCCTGTTGTTTTCTGCCTATCCTGGAGGCTGTATTTCCAGGCCAGTGTGAACACGCTCCTAGCCTGTTCTTTCCGCCTTCTAGGGGCCGCATACCTAGACCCGCTCCTGTATCTTGCTGCTGTGTCTGTTCTTGTCTGAATTCTCTCCTGGCCTGTTACCTGTTTTTCTCTATGTCCGTACCTTCCCTTTTCCTGCAGAATCTGATCCCGTACCTAACTCCTACTCGTTGTTCCTGTACTCCCGTTTGTGAGTTTAGAGTCCACTCGCTACTTCATTGCAAGTATCCTGTGTGTACCTGGTTCTGCCTTTCCCTTCCAGTCTGTTCCGTGTGAACAGAGCCCTGTCCCCTCTACTCTGCCTTGCTCACTGCTCCGGCAGTCTCGCTCTGCTCTGACCCTTTGCTCGCTGCTCCGGCAGTCTCGCTCTGCTCTGACCCTTTGCTCGCTGCTCCGGCAGTCTCGCTCTGTTCTGACCCTTTGCTCGCTGCTCCGGCAGTCTCGCTCTGCTCTGACCCTTTGCTCACTGCTCCGGCAGTCTCGCTTTGCTCTGACCCTTTGCTCGCTGCTCCGGCAGTCTCGCTCTGCTCTGACCCTTTGCTCGCTGCTCCGGCAGTCTCGCTCTGCTCTGACCCTTTGCTCGCTGCTCCGGCAGTCTCGCTCTGCTCTGACCCTTTGCTCGCGGCTTCGGCAGTCTCGCTCTGCTCTGACCCTTTGCTCGCTGCTCCGGCAGTCTCTCTCTGCTCTTACCCTTTGCTCGCTGCTCCGGCAGTCTCGCTCTGCTCTGACCCTTTGCTCGCTGCTCCGGCAGTCTCACTCTGCTCTGCACCTTTGCTCGCTGCTCCGACAGTCTCGCTCTGCTCTGACCCTTTGCTCGCTGCTTTGGCAGTCTCGCTCTGCTCTGACCCTTTGCTCGCTGCTCTGGCAGTCTCGCTCTGCTCTGACCCTTTGCTCGCTGCTCCGACAGTCTCGCTCTGCTCTGAACCTTTGCTCGCTGCTCCGGCAATCTCGCTCTGCTCTGACACTGTGCTCGCTGCTCCGGCAGTCTCACTCTGCTCTGACCCTTTGCTCGCTGCTCCGGCAGTCTCGCTCTGCTCTGACCCTTTGCTCGCTGCTTCGGCAGTCTCGTCCTGCTCCTCTCTCGCTCACCGCTCCAGGCGGCCTTGTCCTGCTCTTCTCTCGCTCACCACTCCAGGCGGTCTCGTCTTGTTCTGCTCTTGCTTGCCGCTCTGGGCGGCCTCACTCTGCTGTTTGTCCACCGCATCTGCGGTTCTGTTCCTGAGTCCCAGTCTGTACTGCGTTCTATCCACTCGGTGCTCCAACCTGTCGTACCTGCCAGTACCTCCCTGCCTCCATACCAGTCGTGCTTACCAGCATCCGCCAGTCTGCATGCCAGCCGTGTCTGCCTATATCCAGCAGTCTGTGTGCCAGCCTAACCTGCCTGTTCCTGTATTCCCCTGTGTGGGTCAACAGCCGTGTCCGGGGTCTGTCCTGGAGTAGCACCTGGTCCCTCTGCTCGGTTCCTCCTTGGTGCACTGGTGTCGTATGCCATCGTGCAACCCTGGTCAGATCGGGTGGATACTTAGTTACGCCCCTCCAGGCATTCACTCTCCGGCTAGGTCCAGTGGAATCACTACATATACACGCACACGCCACTCAGCCCGGGCGTGTGCATTACAAAGTACTCCCGTTGGGGCCTATATAATTGTCACCAGTAAAGACCCTAGGACTGCACTGCAAAGGCTCCGTGTTATCATTACTGATCCCGGCACTATCACCACCATCATCCATACACGCTGCCCTGAAGCTCCACTCTTCCTGTGGGGAGTCACATCACCTTGCTGCACACACCATCAGCTTCAGAGGACAGCTCCACAGCAGCGGTTCCCAAAAACCGCATCCCACAGGTGGCGTAGTCGGACTATTTAAAACAGATACACATAGACTACCCTGGTTTGACCGCCCTGGGTCACGGACAGGGTCACCGCCACGGTGACTACAACCCCCAGCATCTACTAGGCCTGGCTCCGGGTATCCCCACGGCCCAGGGGGCGCGTCAACTTACTAATATTCAATATGCCTTTATGTATCATGGTCCAGTGTAACTTCCAATAATTCACTATAAGTCAACACAGTAGTTATGAAATGCAGCAGAGTAGTTTTTCTTTATGGAGTAAGCCTTGTCTTGAGGATTTCCATACAGAAAATACATGTGCTAATTTAATTACCTGTGCAACAAATTCTCAAAACAATGAATATTTATGTTCCTTGAAGACAGGTTTGAGAAACACTGTTGTATCTCAATAAACTGATACATATTTTTAATCTACTAAACACCAGTGCTAAATATTAATTAGTGTTTAACAATATGTGCTCTATGGTATAAGTTATTCCAATAGCCAATCAAGAATTACATTTATATAGTATATTTAACAAAACGATGCTATATATAGAGTTAATATGCCCTTTTCACTCCATGCTTGGCTGGTTACTTAGTAGTAGTAGACTTTTCTATGTCTATACAGAATTGACTTTATGCCGAGAACTGTAAAGAAACAGACAAAAAATATCTAATATTTGTCTCTCTAGAATTATCCTGTAATTAGTATAATTTCCAAGTAAATTCACCATCAAATTCTCAACAATGAAAAGAATAACTTTCTGGTTAATTCACTGGAGGCAAATTAGGTTCAGATGAAAACATCAATTCAAAAATTCTTTTCGTGAGCCAACATGTCATGATTGGATTTAACACAAGTGCAAACCAGTCGAACAATAGTAAAGATGAATTCAGAATACTCTTTAACCCCATTCTGACGTAGGGCATAATAATACATCTCTGCGCCCTGGGCCTTATTGACCAGGCACGTATTATTATGCCTCTCGGAGTCGCAGTGAACGCAGTAAATTGCCGGCGCCATCTTACCTCAGGGTAGATGGCGTCGCCCCCCCTCGCAACCACAATCGCTGTGATTGGCTGTTCAATTCTGAACAGCCAATCACAGCATTTCTCAGTGTTTCAGGCAATCAGATTGCCTGAAACACTGATGTCCAGCCTAGGATTGGTACTCTAAGAGCGCCGATCCTACGCTGGTGCCTGGCCCCAGCCCGCTCTGAGTAGTGCGATCGACGATGACATCGATCTCACCAATCAGAGCATGTGACCAGGTGGTGACCGCCCTATGACCCACCTGTGACCGCCCTACACGTCCTCCGCTGCTGAGGATTTGTACAGGGCGGTCACGCTGCTGATCTCTCCTGTGCTGAGCCTTGTGGTGCCACAGAAGCCTGTGAAGCCTGTGACACCACAATCCCTGCTGCTCTTGCTCCCTGCTCCTGCTGCTGCTGAAAGAGAGAAGACATTGGTAAATAGATCTCTGATCTCTCCTCATTCACCAAAATCCCCCTCTCCCACCTCACCCCTCTCTTTTTACCCACCCTCCCTTTCTGCCACCGAGCACTGATCAGTACTAGATCGCAGATCAGTACTTGATCGCTCGATTTTTGGCAGTTTTTTTTTCCCGTGCGTCCTGCAGCAGCCGAGCGCTGATCAGTGACTACATCACTGATCAACATCCGTGTTTGCTGTTTTCCAGGACTTTTTTTTGTCCCTGTCCATTTTTTCTAAGCCCCACTTTGCACCACCTCCGTGCGTGTATCCAGCAGCCGCTGAGCGTTGACCGGTGATGAAAATCACCGATCAGCACTCGTGCTCGCTGTTTTACACTTTTTTTTCTACTGACTTTTTTTTGTACAGGGCGATCACACTGTCAGATTGTGCGCTGTGCTGGGCCTTGTGGTGCCACAGAAGCCAGTGACACCACAATCGCTGCTCCTGCTGCGACAGAAGACATCAGACAGAAGAAAGAAGACAAGACAACTGTAAGTAGATTTTTTGATCCCTCCTCATCCACCCCAATCCCCCTCTCGCCCATTCCTCCCTCCCCACCCCTCCATTCTGCCACCGGGCGCTGATCAGTACTTAATTGCTGATCAGTACTTGATCACTCAACTTTTGGCAGTTTTTTTTTTTCGTGCTTCCTGCAGTGGCCGTGCGCTGATCAGTGACCGCAGATCACTGATCGGCACTCTTGCTTGCTGTTTGACACTTTGTTTCCTCCCCGCCTTTGCACCACCTCCGTGTGCACATCCAGCAGCAGCCGAGCGTTGATCAGTGACGCAGTTCACAGATCCGCACTCATGCACGCTGTTTTACACTTTTTTTTCTCCCCCCTTTGCACCACCTCTGTGCGCACATCCAAACAGCCGTCAAGCGTTGATCGGTGACACAGTTCACTGATCCACACTTGTGCTGGCTGTTTGCACCACCTCCAGCTGTTCCTTTTTTTTCATCTTTTTCTTCCAGAAAAAAAAAGTTTACACCAAGCACACTGCCACACACACACAACTGAATAAAGTACTGACACACACGCACCACATACATAAAAAAAAATGTCCCGCTGGTCCCAAATTTGCTATTCAGTGGAGGAGGCATACACTTTCCTTGCCTCCGACACTGACAGTGAGGGAGAGGATCCCACCTTTCTTTATATTTCTGACTCCACGTCGTCCTCTTCCTCTTCCCCCTTCTCTTCCTCCTCAGGTGCTGCAGAACCGCCACTGCCACTGGGGGGTCTAGTTTCCAAAAAGGAGGCCATTTTCACTGTTTAGGTACATCAGGGGCACTGCCAACGGGACATGATGCCCACCGACCATTCCATCGAAGTCTGCATTCCAAAACATCACGCCTTCCCTTCCGAGCCCTGTCGTGCACCCAAACAATGGCTTTCCTCCACATATGGGGTATCAGTGTACTCAGGAGAAATTGTACAACAACTTTTGGGGTCCAATTTCTTCAGTTACCCTCGTGAAAATAAAAAAAACTGGGGCTAAAAGATCGTCTTTGTGGATGGCTTTACGTTATAAACTTCTGCGAAACACTTGGGGGTTCAAAGTGCTCACCACACATCTAAATAAGTTTCTTAAGGGGTCTAGTTTCCAAAATGGGGTCACTTGTGGGGGATTTCCACTGTTTAGGCACATCAGGAGCTCTCCAAACACGACATGGCGTCCACTCTCAATTCCAGCTAGTTTTGAGTTGCAAATGTCAAATGGTGCTCCTTCCCTTCCGAGTCCAGCCGTGCCCCCAAACAATGGCTTTCCCCCACATATGGGGTATTAGCGTACTCAGGAGGAATTGCACAACAATTTTTGGGGTCCAATTTCTACTGTTACCTTTGTGAAAATAAAAAAATTGGAGTCTAAAGTAAAATTTTAGTAAAAAAAAGTTAAATGTTAATTTTTTCCTATCACATTCAATTAATTGCTGTGACGCATGTGAAGGGTTAATAAACTTCTTGAATGTGGTTTTGAGCACCTTGAGGGGTGCAGTTTTTAGAATGTTGTCACTTTTGGGTATTTTCTGTCATATAGATCAGGGTGTGGTCCCTAATAAAAATGGTTTTGTAAATTTTGTTGGAAAAATGAGAAATCGCTGGTCAACTTTTAACCCTTATAACTTCCGAACAAAAAAAAAAATGTGGTTCCAAAATTGTGCTGATGTAAAGTAGACATGTGGGAAATGTTGTTTATTAACTATTTTGTGTGACATATCTCTCTGATTTAAGGGCATGAAAATTCAAATTTCGAAAATTGCAAAATTTTCTAAATTTTTGCCAAATTTCTGACTTTTTCACAAATAAACGCAAGTGATATCGAAGAAATTTTACCACTATCATGAAGTACAATATGTCACAAAAAAACAATCTCTGTATCAGAGGGATCCGCTGAAGCATTCCAGAGTTATTACCTCATAAATTGACTGGTCAGAATTGTAAAAATTGTCCCGATCATTAATGTGCAAACCACCTTAGGGGCTAAAGGGGTTAATGGTCATCAGAACATCATTGCATATTTATTTGATACGAGATTTTATTTTAAAAAAATGCATAAAACTCAAGTTTTATGACCGGTTTATATATGAGATGATGATTTCTGCTACACGCAGCAGGGCTGACGCAAATATCCTCTCTCATTAAGTAACTTATTGAACCATAAAATCATGATACGACATAGTTTAAAAGCACTATTAAGTCCATATTTTTTTATTAAGTGGCATCTTCACCCTTTGTTGTATTCATACACATTTAAGTTTTTTTCCATTTGTGACATGTGTAGAGCAAATTTACAATTGGTGTGACCTAGCTGCGGTGTTCCCATTGGATTATGTAACATGAAGATCTTGTACCCACGATATTCCAGTGTATCCATCTGCGACATGGGCAGAAGGTACAACACCGCCAAATAATGGGTGTCACAACCAAATAAATAGCAACTGTAGTGATGTACACAGGCAGAATCACTGCGACAAGGAGAGAATGCACTACGGTATAAATAACTATAACCATGCTGCCCTCATCCGCAGCACATTTCTATGCATCTTCCTCACTGATACGCCATAAGAGTTGCCAAAAAGCACCCAAAATTTATATTATTATTTGCCATTTTTTGTAGCAAATCAAGGTGTTAACTAAATTTTTGCTTGTCAGTAATGTTGGACCGTTTACAGAAAAATGAAAACAGAAAGGTAAACGGTTTCTAGAAATGGATGTGTGTGCCTTTAATAGTTAAAAAGTACTTTTAATCTGATTTTTGTTCTTGTTATGAAGAATCGCGCTAAGCTCCAGTACAGAAAGCAAAGTACTCACATCTGTGTGGCCAATGATTGCCGCAGCCATTCCAGCAGTAGTATGGCACTTTATCAGCTCCGCTCGCCTCCAGCATGCAATGTATTTTGTTAGGAGACCAGATTTTTGCTCTTATTGAAGCATCTGTGCTTCTGTGTTGCCAGGTGTGTGAATCCATTTTGATCACTAGCCAGGCCCTGTTAAGCCTAGCGGGTGATGCTTTGCATGTTGGTTTAGATGTGTAGTACAGAAAAAGGCAACCACCATGTGACAGTCCGTTAGTATATTCAGGATTTATGGGACACTGGTAAACTCATCAGATGTCTATTACAGTTCTGCAATATGAAGTTCCAACAGAATCTAGGATGTACAAAAATATCATAAAATTCTAATGTTATGGGGAACACTTTTGGCCCACATTTATTGTTCATACTCTAGTCTAAAGCCATATTTTGCTGGATTAAACAAAAAAAACCATAGGAGGCCTAAACTTCTTAATTAATTTGTAGCATTTCTAGACGACCTTGAAGGGGTTTCACACACTGTGTACTTCTAGTGGGCGCGGGACATCACGTGACAGGGGTGCCGATGGGCACGTCTTGTGATGCGCTTCCGCCGGGCGCTTGTTAAATGCCGCAGTTAGAGATTGACAGCGGCATTTAACTTATTAGCCACAGTGTGTGGATCTCGGATCCACTTGCAGCTGTTAAAGGCACATGACCGCTGATCATATCAACTGTCGTGTGCAGGGAAAGAAGCTGCATCAGCGCCGGAGCCCACATCAAAGACAGGGACACGACCTTGGACGTCCAAGGTTGTTAAGGTAGTAAAGACAAAAATAAAGAACATTAATACTTTGCACAATATTCATGAACCATTGTGCGCCAATTTGAGGAACTTGGCGCAAAAAAAAGCCACTGAATAACACAAGACAAAAACAAAACAGTGACTTCAAAAAATCAAAAATGATGAATTGGGCACAAAAATTGTAAAAAGCTGACATGGTTCTGGATCCATTAAAGCTATAAAAGAGCCCTGCAGAAATTCCATTGGAGTAGAGATATGATTTTGCAGCACAAGCCACACTTCTGAATCAGAGCTATTTCATAAAGTATTTTTTCGATTTTTAATCCAGTCTGTTCATTTTGGTTGCATCTCTCTTAATTTTAGTGTGTTCAGGGTCTTCACTCACAGATGGCCGAGCAGGACATAAGGAAATCACTACAAGTGGCACTGTGCGCTCTGTCAAGCAAATCCAATCCATAGCCAAACAGCACACTACGTTTACCTCGTCGTGTCATAAACATGCAAGCAAAGGAAATAGCATACCAGGAATTGAATTATTCTGGCAGCAAAAAGGTCAATGTAGGTGGGCATATTTATAGAATAACACATGACATACCCAATGGCAAAATAGTCAATACAACTAAGTATGCAATCCCCCCCGTACATCAATACAGGGAAAATTTTAGATGAAGTGGCTTCTGTCAATTAATTGAATCATGTCACTAATTGGTCACCATTGGGTTTCTGTGGTAACTATTTCCTCGCAAACGATTGTGTTAAATGTAGCTTGGAAAATGCACGTAATACGCAGGCAGGGCCTTGTACTGAACAAAGGGGACGGTGCAGCTGTGCCTGCAATTGTGCCCATACTGAGAGGCTTTCAGTGATAGAAAAAAATTACAGCTGTACAAAGCCCTACGCGGCCATGTATGCAGGGGGCGTTCAGACCCGCTACTGATGGACACAATTTATATACCTATCAGCATCAATGTTTTACTACTCTTAAAGCAAATTTAGCCCCACTCTCTACAGAAATATAGCACTAGGACCTATTAAAATCAATTATTTTTTTTAATTGTTTTTTTTCCAGTTTAGGTGAATTTGCAGTTTCTTTTTCTTTGAATGTCGTTATTTTGTTTGAATTTGAATCGGAATGTCGTTTGAATTTTCAAATTTAATTTTTACGACAAACATTTGGGCTGTCGTCATTCATAACTGCTACCAAGGAAAAGAATCTAAACAAGTATAGTCTGGGATACGAGTCGCCCGCACCATGTGGATATTGCATTTTTAGTTATCAAAGAGGAAGAAAAGGCTCCCAGTGAATTGGGCACATAAAATGAGTTATTACTGAAATTGGAATATTCACAAACAAGAAATGTGTATGTGCGCAGCACTCTGTGAATACCAACAATAAAAGAGTTCCCTTAAGTGCCTGCCAGGGATTTCTTATAATAGCGTAGTCGTCTCATTTAGTTATTGTCAGTGTGTGGGTGCGTAGGCGAATACGTGGGTGGTCAGCCAGTTTTAGAGAACAGTCTACTGCAAACAGATGGAGGAAGAACATTTCCAAATCCCGCATGCTAAAGCATATCTGCTAGTGTTTAATGCAAGTCACTTTAGCACCTGTGCACGGGAAGAGCTTCCAGATTCTCCAGACAGGAAAATAAAACCATTTACTAGTAAAAAATCTCAGGGTTTATGCAAAGATAACTGCATGTTTACAAGTAAAAGCAGAGCAGGGTGCACTAAACAAACACAGCCTGGCATACGGTCCAGATTGTTTCACAGCTACTTATCAGTGGTACCCGCCTTTTTATGATGCCAATCAATGCCCTTTCAAATTGAATATTTTATAGTACATGTCCGATGGCTTTCTAGAAAGACATAAAGACATAACATTACAACTTATATTGCTTGAAATGGGTCATTGATCCAGTGATTTATTCTAGTACCATATTGGTCTTGGACAGAAATATGAGCCAGTTGGCTAATACCCCAAAGGAATAGGCTGAACAGACTTTTTCAACCATACTATGTGACAATTTGTGCAATGTGCGCATAGATGCCTAGAAATGGAATTAAACTTAGAATCTGTAAATAATAAGAACTAAGTAATTAAAAAGGTCTAAAGCATCTATTAGCGCCCTCATATGTATATATACTATATTATAGTACTGTATATGTCAATACTTTTGTATCTACGAAACCCCAACAAATGCCCCAATTGATCCAACAGTTTTAGGCTGGAAAAGGTAAAATAGCAATAAATTAATTCTTAGCCTATTGATAATGCTATGGGGATAACAAACAGGACAGCATTCAGTAAATAAGCTCCTCACCTGTCGTTCCTCTGCATCATCCTATATAGGACTGAAGACTTACCTCCTGGTGAACCTGATAAAGCACTGGGGAAATGTATCAAGGCGGTAACATGGTTTTGTAAACATGTACTACTTTTTATATTATGGAGGTATTTTCTGTCCATGATTATATACCGTATTTTTCGGACCATAAGACGCACTTTTTTCCTCCAAAATTTTGGAGGAAAATGGGGGGTGCGTCTTATGGTCCGAAAGTTGGGGGGGTATATATTTATGTGTGGTGTGGGGGGAGCGGTATCGGTGGAGGAGCGGGGCACAGGAGGCAGCAGCCGCCCGCTGCAGCCTACACTGTCCCCACTGCTAAAGAAAATTAATATTCACTGCTCCCCACGCCCCATGGGACCTTAATAGAGGTATACAGTGTAGCCGCGCTGCGGCTGCTGCTGCTACCGGCTATCTCCTGTGCCCGCTGTTAAAGGGCATGAATATTCAACCTCTCTCTATGCCCATGGGTGTGGGGAGGGGGTGAATATTCATGCCCCTTAATGAGCGGGCACAGGAGATAGCTGGCAGCAGCAGCCGCAGCGCGGCTCCGCTATGTGCCGGCTATGAAGGAGAGTGAAGTCTTTGCTCCCCGCGCACACAGACCCGGCGTGGGGAGCAGTGACTTCCGGCAGCTGATCTCTCCTTGTGAGCCGTGCATGGCAGTGACGTCATGCGCGGCTCACATGGAGAGATCAGCGCAGGCAGACAGGACGCAGCACTGGAGGAGAGAAGAGAGGTGAGTAGCAGTGTTTACTTTTTTTTAATGTGCAGCCTGATGGGGATTAAGGGGACCATGCATACTAGGACAGGGATTAGGGGTGCCATGCATACCAGGACAGGAATTAGGGGTACCATGCATACCAGGACAGGGATGAGGGGTGCCATGCATACCAGGACAGGGATTAGGGGTGCCATGCATACCAGGACAGGGATTAGGGGTGCCAAGCATACCAGGACAGGGATGAGGGGTGCCATGCATACTAGGACAGGGATTAGGGGTGCCATGCATACCAGGGCAGGGATTAGGGGTGGCAAGCATATCAGGACAGGGATGAGGGGTGCCATGCATACCAGGACAGGGATGAGGGGTGCCATGCATACCAGGATAGGGATGATGGGTGCCATGCATACCAGGACAGGGATTAGGGGTGCCATGCATACCAGGACAGGGATGATGGGTGCCATGCATACCAGGATAGGGATGATGGGTGCCATGCATACCAGGATAGGGATGAGGGGTGCCTGCATACCAGGACAGGGATGAGGGGTGCCATGCATACCAGGACAGGGATGAGGGATGCCATGCATACCAGGACAGGGATTAGGGGTGCCATGCATATCAGGATAGGTATGAGGGGTGCCATGCATACCAGGATAAGGATGAGGGGTGCCATGCATACCAGGATGGAGGGATGCCAGGAATACCAGGATGGGGATGGGAACCACATATAAAAGAAAGGGGGGTGGCATATATACCAGGATGGGGGATATTGTCAGAATTGAGGGACATTACCCCTATACCAGTGTCAGCAGAAGACCCCCCTCCCCTTAAAAGTGCATCATGACCACATTTTTTGCTTACATTTTTATTTTTTTATTTTCCTCCTCTAAAACCTAGGTGCGTCTTATGGTCTGATGCGTCTTATAGTCCGAAAAATACGGTACTGTATGCTGTCCTGTGTGTTATTCTTATAGCATTATTAATGGACTAAAAATGTATTTATTGCTATTTCCTTTTTCAAGCTTTTAGGTGCCTTTTAAGGGAATAACAGGGCTTAGTCTACGTTGAGCAGGGGCACCAATACACAATTTTAGAGTGACAACCTTGCCAGCTCAGGTAGGGGCAACTAAGTATTAGGGTCTTACAGGGATACTCTAGTTGCCCTCTTCCCTTCCTACCTTGTTGTTTTTTGAGGGGAAGGTCTTGTTCCCTCTCTTTAAATGTTTAGTTTTGTGGTGTTATTTGGGTTTTTAAAGAGTCTATTTAATAAAGATTTACTAATTTTAAAGGGGGTAATTTTTGGGTTGCTATACAATGCCTCTGGCACCAGTTTATCTTATCTGGCAGGTGATGAATGATCCTACTGGCCAAATCCTTCTTTCCTCTGACATCACTTGTCAGAGGAGAATCAGGAGGTCCTCAAACACATTAGACTGTTGGCTGATTCCACCAATATCGACGGCTTCAGTCCTATGTGTATGGGGGCCTTTAAAATAGACAGTCTTAAAATAAGCTAGCTATATCAATCAGCATGGACCACTATGACAAATTTGATTTAAGGCTGTCTAGTCTAAGTTTACACTGTCAAGTAATAAGACAGTTTTGATAAATATGCCCAGCTGTATTTAGTTATATAACATTTGTACATATAGTGGCTCATCCCTGTGGCTGATCGGTATATATGCCTGAGATTATGTTAGCGGCTTTCTTTAAGTCAGGAACTAAACACAATTTTTACCTAGTCTTAGAAGCTCAAGAGAACAAAGTCGTTATTACACGACTAGTCACTGTCAGATGACATGCCAATACCTTAAGCTATGCGGTGCTGGCCAGCCGCAGAATCTACAACAAAGGTCTGCTAAGAATATAATGCATGGAAGTGGCAAAGACTGCTGCCAACTGTTTCCTTTTACTGAGAGATTTCTGTCTGAGGTTTCTAGATGTGGTTTTGTGCTTATCTGTTAGGAAAAATGTGAACATCTTGGACACATGAACTTATCTTGATGACTATGTTTTTTATTTTTTGGCAAATTTCAATGATAAATTTGAATAAAATTGTGCAATATAAAATGGTTGTATTTCAAACAGGTAATAAAGCAAAAAAATCTAGATTAAAATGTAAATGGAATTTATTTCTTTAGCTAGCAGTTTCATTGTGTTCATTCCATGGACAGCAGCTTGTGTGCCCCTATTAATAAAGGGCAGAATATAGTAAGGCCTGTGACAAACAAAATGATTTACGATGCATTTCTAATACATGCTTATCGGCAAATGATCAATCATAGGGTCAATCATGCTCGGTAAACAGACTGCCGATCAAATGACATTTAGCTCATTCAGATGTTGATAGGTTTACCGTCATATGCTCGTTTCCCTATAATAGTGCAGTATAAATGTGTGGCGCCCCTACGGGTTCAGTCGCTACAGAGGTACTGCATCTCACCCAGAGGTAGAATCATAGAATCATAGAATCATAGAATGGTAGAGTTGGAAGGGACCTCCTGGGTCATCTGGTCCAACCCCCTGCTCAAAGCAGGATTCACTAGATCATCTCAGACAGATGTCTGTCCAGCCTCTGTTTGAAGACGTCCATTGAAGGGGAACTCACCACCTCTCGTGGCAGCCTGTTCCACTCATTAATCACCCTAACTGTCAAAAAGTTTTTTCTAATATCTAATCTGTGTCTCCTCCCATTTAGTTTCATCCCATTGCTTCTAGTCTTTCCTTGTGCAAATGAGAATAAAGATGATCCTTCTACAATGTGACAGCCCTTGACATATTTGTAGACAGCTATTAAGTCTCCTCTCAGTCTTCTTTTTTGCAAGCTAAACATTCCCAAATCCTGCAACCGTTCCTCATAGGACATGGTTTGCAGACCAGTCACCATTCTGGTCGCTCTTCTCTGAACTTGCTCCAGTTTGTCTATGTCTTTTTTAAAATGTGGTGCCCAAAACTGTACACAGTATTCCAGATGAGGTCTGACCAAAGAGGAGTAAAGACCAATAATGACTTCACGTGATCTAGACTGTATGCTTCTGTTAATACATCCCAGAATTGTATTTGCCTTTTTTGCTGCTGCATTACACTGTTGACTCATGTTCAGTCTATGATCTATTAGTATACCTAAGTCTTTTTCACATGTACTGTTGCTTAGCTCTATTCCTCCCATTCTGTATATGCTTTTTTCATTTTTATTGCCCAGATGTAGTACTTTGCATTTTTCCCTGTTAAAAACCATTCTGTTGGTTGCTGCCCACTGCTCCAGTTTATTTAGGTCTTTTTGAATCCTCTCTCTCTCTTCTCTAGTATTAGCTATCCCTCCTAGCTTTGTGTCATCAGCAAATTTAATCAGTTTACCCTCAATTCCTTCATCTAAATCATTGATAAAGATGTTGAACAATACAGGTCCCAGGACGGAGCCCTGTGGTACCCCACTTGAGACATTCATCCAGCTGGATGTGAAGCCATTTACAACCACCCTTTGAGTCCGATCACTTAACCAGTTATGAATCCACCTAACAGTTGCCTGGTCCATTGCATACTTGGTCATTTTTTCAATAAGGATGATGTGAGATACTTTGTCAAATGCTTTGCTGAAGTCAAGATATACTATATCTACAGCATTTCCCTGATCCACCCAGTCAATGATTCTGTCATAGAAGGAAATTAAGTTAGTCTGACATGACTTGTTAGTTACAAACCCATGCTGACTCTGGTTAATCACTTCATTCTTATCCATGTACTTACATACATGTTGTTTAATAATTTGTTCAAAGATCTTTCCTGGTATAGAAGTCAGACTCACCGGCCTATAGTTCCCTGGGTCCACCTTCTTCCACTTTTTGAAGATAGGAACAACATTTGCTCTTCTCCAGTCTTCTGGGACTTCTCCTGTTCTCCAAGAATTTTCAAAGATTATGGAGAGTGGTTCTAAAATTTCTTCTACAATCTCCTTCAGTACTCTGGGGTGTAATTCATCTGGACCTGGAGACTTGAACTCATTTATGTTAGCTAAATATTCCCTCACAATCTTTCTGTTTACTGATAACTTGGATTCCTCTATTCCTTTAAAAGGACAGTGAAGATCAGTTGATGTTACATTTCCTTTCTGAGAGAAAACAGATGCAAAATAGGAATTAAAAAGTTCGGCCTTCTCAACATCCTCTCTTACCATTTCTCCATTTTCATCCTGTAAAAATCCTATAGCATCTTTGACTTTTCTTTTACTTTTGACATACCCCCAAAATCCTTTTTTATTGCTTTTGACATCTCTTGCAAGCCTTAATTCATTGTCAGCTTTAGCTAACCTGATACGTGCCCTGCAGGATCTGCAGACTGCATTATAATCTTCTTTAGATATGCCTCCCTCTTTCCATTTAATAAACATTTCTTTCTTTCTTTTTAGCATGTGTTTAAGTTCTGTGTTCATCCATCCTGGTTTCCTTAAATGCTTCCCATTCTTCCTACTTTTCGGGATTGTTAACGATTGTGCTTTGAGAATCTCATTTTTAAAAATTTCCCATCCTTCCTGGACATTTTTGTCCTTAAGGACATCCAGCCATTGGATCCCTCCTATTCTCTTTCTGAGTCTCTTAAAATCTGCCTTTCTAAAATCTAACCTTGAAGTTTGAGTCTTCACATGTCTTCCTCCTCTAGTTATCCAAAATTCTATAATAGCATGATCGCTGCCTCCTAGGGTCCCAGCCACCTTTACCTCCTCAACCATTTCCTCCCTGTTTATAAGGATTAGATCCAAAGTAGCAGATCCCCTTGTTTTCTCCCCTACCTTTTGGAAGATAAAGTTGTCAGCAAGAGAGGATAAGAATTTGCTTGACCTGTTAGTTTTACTTGAGAGAGATTCCCAACAAATGTCTGGATAGTTGAAATCTCCCATGACCACTACGTCATATTTTTTGGAGAACTTGGTCATTTGATACATAAAGAGTTCATCCATATCTTCAGCTTGCCCAGGTGGCCTGTAGTAAATGCCTACAATGGTGTCCTTTCCGTTGTTCTCTCCTTGTATTCTTACCCAAACAGTTTCCACAGAACTCCCAGTCTCTGAAGCTTCAATCTCTGTGCAGATATACGCTTTTCTAACATACAATGCAACACCTCCTCCTCGTTTATCAAGTCTGTTTCTTGCAAATAAGTTGTATCCTTTTAGCCTTTTATTCCAATCATGTGTATCGTCCCACCAAGTTTCAGTGATTCCAATGACATCATATTCCTTTTCCTGCATTAGTAGTTCCAATTCTCCTTGTTTGTTGCCCATGCTTTGTGCATTTGTATAAAAACATTTTAGTTTGTGATTGGTTTCTCTTCCTCCCATATTTTTATTATTTAGATTTTTTTGTCTTTGTTCTTCTTTTCCACTTCCAGTAGCAGAGATCTCAATAGTATTTGTCAGCTGTATGGCTTTTTCTGGCCTTTTGCTTCCCTTCCCACATTGTTCTAGTTTAAAGCTCTTCTGATGAGTGTAGCAAGGCGACTTCCAAATACATGTTTTCCAGTCTTCGTAAGGTGCACCCCATCTCTAGCAAGTAGTCCATCGTATAGGTAATTCATTCCGTGATCCAGAAATCCAAATCCTTGTTGACGGCACCATCGACGTAGCCAGTTGTTCACCTGTAGAATCTTATTCCACCTCATTGTTCCATGGCCATCCACTGGGAGGATGGATGAGAAGACCACCTGCGCTCCCAATTCTTTCACTTTCTTGCCTAAGTCTTCAAAGTCACTGCAGATGGTTTCCAGGTCCTTTCTTGCGGTGTCATTTGTCCCCACATGTATTAGCAGGAATGGGTAGTGATCTGTAGGTCTGAAGAGTCTTGATATCCTGTCAGACACATCTTTAATTTTTGCTCCTGGAAGACAGCACATTTCTCTTGAGGTTATGTCTGGTCTGCAGATAGCGGCCTCTGTTCCTCTTAACAGGGAATCCCCCATGACCACCACTCTCCGTTTTTTCTTCACAACATTCTTCTTTCTCCATCCAGGAGGATTCTGAGGGCTTACAAGGTTATTCATTGCTGGCAAAGTCTTATCTTGCTGTATTTCTTCATGGTTCTCCTGTGTGAGAGCCTGGTACTGGTTCCTGAGCAGTATGGGTGCTGACTGCCTCTCGATCCTCCTGCTTCTGTGGGTCACATGCTTCCATTCCTCTGTTTCGTCAGGTGCAGTTCGAATTTCTTCTCTTTCTGAATCATGAAGAGATAATTCTGCTCTGTCTAAGAACTCTTCACCTTCCTTAATGATTTTCAAGGTAGTTAACCTCTCTTCTAGATTTCGCAACTTTTCCTCCAACAGGGACACAAGCTTGCATTTCTGGCATGTGAAGTCTGGCTTTTCCACTGGCAAGTCTGTGAACATGTAGCAGGATATGCAGCTCACCAAATGGCTCCTGGACTCTTCCATGTTCTTATTGTTAATGTTCTGAAAACAGTGAAAAAAGCTTAAAAAAAAAGCTTTAAAATGCGCGCGCCGGTAGGCGCGCGGTTTACCGATGTCCTCTTTTCAGCTCCAACAGCCAAAATCCAGTGTTCTTTGAGCTCGCGGAGACTCTTCACTTACCCCAAAATGCAGTGGGAATATGCAAATTATCTCCTCAGGACTCCTCCCCTGGTTTACCGATGTCCTCTTTTCAGCTCCAACAGCCAAAATCCAGTGTTCTTTGAGCTCGCGGAGACTCTTCACTTACCCCAAAATGCAGTGGGAATATGCAAATTATCTCCTCAGGACTCCTCCCCTGGTTTACCGATGTCCTCTTTTCAGCTCCAACAGCCAAAATCCAGTGTTCTTTGAGCTCGCGGAGACTCTTCACTTACCCCAAAATGCAGTGGGAATATGCAAATTATCTCCTCAGGACTCCTCCCCTGGTGTGGTACCCCAGTCTCAGGTAAGGATGGAGTACTGCCCTGGACCCACCCACCGGCATCCAACACTACACCATTCCAGACCAGCAGGCGGGGCTAGATGCACTGGCTTATGCTGAGCCCTGTCCCTGGTTGGAAGTGGGGGGAACCGAGAGAGGGGGAACCATGTGGTGGGTGTGGGTGGAGGAAGCAGTACAGGGGAGCACTTGAGTAGGAGTATAAAAAGGGGAACCATCTTGGGAGAGTGCAGCCAGAGAGTCCAGTCAGACAGAGGAGTTCAGTCTGAGGGGAGCAGGAGTGGGAGCAGGAGCTCTGCTCAGAGGAGAGGCCCTAGATTGAGAGGCCCAGGAGGACAGGCTGGAAGAGGACGGGAGCAGAGGGAAGGCTCCAGGAGTGAGGGGATCCCGGGGACATGGCGAGTGCGGAAGCCACCCGTGGGCCTGAATCTACCAGAACGTGGAGGGATCAGGCCACAAAGGGGACCAGCCCCTAACTAGTGGAGAACTACGAGGCTCAGCTAGAAACCGGAGGCTACCGTACTTTCAGGGTGCAGCTGCTCACAACCGCAACTAAATCGCTAAAAAGGTAGCCGCATAGGATTCAGGGGACTGCACGTTGCCCACCAAATTCCGAGGTTACCAGCTTGGGACACTGGTTGCGAGGGGCAGGAGGGTGAGAGCCAGCGCAGGTAGACGACCAAGGAAGGCACACAGAATGGGGTCCCGTTATGTATTCCTGAAACACTTGGGAGATTGCTGAACCCCTGCCTTGGTAAACACAGGACGGCGTGGAAGGTTACCCTGGCGCTGGGTACCTGGAGTCTGACAACTGAGAGTAAACCTGAAGACTGCACCCCACTCTGTCCTAGAATTGTTGCTGCGCCATCACCAGCCCTGCACTACACAGCACCAGCAACATCTACCTCATAACATCACTTTATCCTGCCCTGGAGCTAAGCTCTGCCTGTGGAGAGCTGAACCAACTCTGCTGCGTCACCATAAGCTCCAGAGGATCTGCACCGCAGCGGCAGCCCCATATAGCCACATACCATAGGTGGCGTCACGAACATTAAATATAAAAACTTTATTTCTTTTACTTTATTCCCCTTTTATTACCCGCCCTGGGTCACGGACTGGGTCACTGCCACCGTGACATCCCCCAGCACCGACCGGCCTGGCTACCGAGTACCCCACAGCCCGGGGGGCGCGTCAAATGCACCCTAGCACCTTAACAATATATGATGTACAGGGTACGTCATATGCCAGATCCCTAACTTTGATGTGTGCTCCACGCGCAGTTTTTAACTTGTCAAATCCCGCTGTCAATCTATGACAGTGGCATCAAAATCGCGCTGGCAGGGGGGCAAGCTGTTCTATGCACCAATTGGCGTATTCATGATATTATTGCTGAGCGCTGATGGGCTGACATGGCAGCCAAGGGTCTGCTGAAGACCCTGTGCCTATCATGATGATACTTCTGTGAAAGCCAGCCTGTGGCTGATGTTCAAAGGGGACCATGATTTTTGTGATACATAGCAATACTATGGTGTTGCTATGTATATTAGAAGTGATCAGACAACTGCAGGCTTAAGTCCCCCAAGGGGACTAACAAATATAGTAAAAAATAAAAAAGTTTTAAAAATTATGAAAAAAATAAAAAAATAAATGTTCAATGTTTCCTCCATTAAAAATGAAGAAATAAAATTAATTTAAAAAACACACATATTTGGTATTGTTGCATTCGTAAAAGACCATTCTATAAAAATATAAAATAAATGAAATGGTAAATTGCATAACGAGAAAAAAAAACACCAGAATTGTAGGTTTTTGGCAGCTGTAATAGCACAAAAATGTGATAAGAGAAAATTATATCAATAAAAAAGAAGCCCCCACACAACTCCATATCCTGAAAATTGAAAACATTACAGATCTTGGAAAATGGCATCACATGCAAAAATTTTTTTTTACAAATTTCAGAATATTTTTCACCACTTAAGACAAAAACTATGCATATTTGGTATCTCTGTAATTGTACTGACCTGGAAAATCATATTGTTAGGTCATTTTTACCGTAAAATGAACGCTGTAAATAAAAAAAAATTGCAGAATGGCTCTTTTTTTGCTATTTCGCCACACTTGAAATTTTTTCTCCGCTTCCGAGCACATCACATGAAAAATAGATGGTGTCATTAAAAAGTACAATTTGTCCCACAAAAACATGTCCTCACACGGCTATGTAGATGACAAAAAAAGTTAAGGCTCTTAGAATAAGGGGAGGAAAAAATGAACGCAAAAATGAAGAGTGAAATGATCTATTGACTTGCTTAAAAGATCATTGTTTTCTCCAACACATCGTCGTTTCTAAGCACAACATGAACTGCTGAGAAAAATGGCAGTCTATGCACACAGAACGATCTACTACTAGATCGTTCTGTGCACATATTAAATGCAGTGGGCGGTCTAAATCACTGATCATATAATTATAGTTAGTGTGGATTTATTACTATAACTTAAGCAATATATAAGCAAAAAATGACCTAACTTTTTAAATCAGGTTTTTGTGTAACATGTAATTTTTTAAAAATGTTGTCAATGTTTTTTTTCATATCACAATCTGTATTTAAACAAATATAGCAATCTTGCCATTTTTGTACGGAAACTATGATAGATTAACTCATACTTCCTATTCTTTCAGGAAATCCACATATGCGTTAGCAGAATTAGACTGAGCTCTAATGAGCGTGTGCAAAGTTTATCATGAAGGATGAAGCAACATCTATTCTGAATGTTGGATCCTGTGTTATTAGCTGTGTATAGACTGGTTACCTGTCATTGTAATCCTGTCTGTAATGATAATGAGACTTCTGAAAAATTTAATGTAAAGAACAGGAAGTATGAATCTAGAGAAGGTCCAATGGTCATTGTGGAAATTGGAAGATTTCTATATTTTTAGTAAAGATTGTTGTGATATGAAAAAAAGAAACATTGACAACATTAAAACAAAACAAAACTGTACATTTAACAAAAAAAAACTTTTTTGTTAATAGGTCATTTTCAGATGATACATACCCTTCAATGAACAAAGAAACTGGTAGTGAACTAAATAATACTAAAATTGTACATGAAAATTATCTCTAGAGTAAATAGTTATAGTATAATAAAGTAGCAGAGACACCTGTAAATATTTCAGATTCCCTACCAATAATAAGTATAAAATATTTTGCTTAGCTTTCCAATGTCACAGCATCAGGAATACAATAATAGCACAAATAGCACTAATTTCTCTGTTGAAGTAAAATAAATTGAATAATACATTTTGTACTGCTTGAATAACATTTCTAAAATGAAAAAAAAATGAAAAGCCGGAACACAAAGATAATGCCAGCTAGATATAATTGGTTAATTGCTATCTGCAAGACTTTAATGTGGTCACATTGAAATGTATAGTAAACTAAATGACAGATTCCCCTGCTGTTGTCATGGCTGAATACTGGAACACTTATAATTATTTATTCAGTGCTGCTATAGAAAATTCTCATGTATAAAAGATCCCTACCGTAACAGCCATTATGTTATAGCTAAACAGCTTTTATTGCTGCAAGTCAAAATATCTCTCTCTGGGTTTTTTCAGTGTATGTCACTTTATGTTGTCATTAGTAGAGCTTCATGCAAGCTATGGATTTTCATATATCATATATATCACCTACCAAGTCATGAGCAATCTTGAAATATTCATATTTTAGCTGAAATATAGTGCAATTCATTTATAGTCTATTTACCTATGTAGATGCTAGCAGTGTCTCGACTGCCAGAGCACAGTTTCAAGGTGCCTGATATATACTATATACAGCTGGGTTCAGACAAATTGTAGGTTTTCATAATTTAGCCTCTAATATGGTTCTGAGAAAAGCCCATTGCTATGTGATTAATATGTAGATTCCATTAAGAGCTTAGGACTGTCAGCCATGTATATCTAGTACATTTTAATCACTAGATCTTGGAATAAAATAACTTCCATAATTGGATTTGTTAAAAAAAAATGTTCATGTGCCGAGATAATAGTATAGAGACAATACAGCACAGGACCGCAGATGCTGCTTTCTGTGGGGAGATACATTTCCCTGCATGTTTAAAACCAATGTTTTACCGCGCAGAAAGAATCAGCTGCGATCTCATGCTGTCCTGTCTGTATACTCTCTTTTGCGTCCTCCCCTGCCCAGGAGATATAGTATGATCAGACCATGTCCCTATATGGTCAGACACAGCCATTACACAGTACACAGCAGGGGCACATTTATAAGATTATCTCAGCACAGGAGCATTTATTTAAACACATCCAATTGTGGAAATTATTTTTATTTAAAGTAAGGCAATTGATTTTGGCCATTGAAGAGTATAATATTACTTTACCTTAAAGGTGTTTTCCAGGCACACAAATTATTACAGCATTGTAAAGTCTATCATAAATAACATTCATAATTTACTTGCTGTTAAAGTTCTGCTGTGTACCTGAGCTGTCACGTGTAGTCATGTGACCTGCAGTTCCTTATTGCTACAGTCCATTCAAAGAACAGCAAGCAGAGTAGGGAGATTTTCTGCCTGTGCCTTGAACAGCTCAGCCAGAAGCTCTGCAGTGTGCTCTGAATGGTGAAGCACCAGGGGCATGGCCTATAATCCTTGGCACTGAGGAAATGTACATGGACGGAGAGCAGAGACATTGCAGGTTCCACATAGAACAAGTAATTTTATAATGTGAACAAGAAGGAAAAAAGCCTGCACTATGCAACCTGCATGTTCTTAAATTACTGTGTTATTCAAGAGCAAAAATATCGCCCCAAAGAACCCCCGGGTGCTTACTTATGAAAAAGTTCATAAATTGTGATAAAGAGAAATGGAAGTAGCACTCACCGGTTCTTCACTGCGCGAAACGGCCTTCATCCGTTCATTGTGCTCTAACCCTCCCTGCTGCAAGTTTTTTATGCCTTAAATAAAGACTTTGAATTTTGAAGAACCGGTGAGTGCTGCTTCCATTCCTCTTTATCACAAGTAATTTTTTTGAACTTGTGACTTTGTCCAGAGGGGAGGTCGCTAGGATTCCAGTGTGCTAGATTACATTATGATACATGAATACATTATATGACTCATTGCTCCCCTATAGTAAACTGAGCTGGCATGAAGCCAGTGTCATCACCTGTAACATTAATGACATAGTACGTGTCAATGATGTGTGCAGTGATTTATCCACCTTGAGACTGTACGGGAGCCTCAGGATGGTGCTTGGAAGGTTGAGTGAGGGGGCACATAGGGTCGGAGTGTGTGAGCTGTAGGACATATACAGCTCTGTCTCTTGAGCTTTGTGGTCTAGAAGCAAAGTGGGAAAGCTGGCAGGAAATCCAGGATGTTAGAAATAACAGAGAAAAAGGATGGCTGCATGGTGCGGAGGGGGAGATAAAAATAAAGATAACAGGGAGTTTGGAGACTCAGACAGTCTGGTCATTTTTTACATATTTTATATGCCCAGGAAAAAACTTTAATAAGCCTATGTCTTAGTGTCTGCCTCCTGTGGGCGTACACTCCTGAAAAAAGTGCACGGCAGAGAGCACGTTCGCTCTGTCGTCACCATTGCGGTCTATGGCCCTGTCAGAGCATACGCCCAGAGCCCGTTTTGCTGGGAATTTTAGGATGTATGCCCCTAAGGGGACACAGAACGCTGTGTGAAAACACCCTTAGAATTCGGTCATTATCCATCTGTACTGTGAAAAACAGCCCTACCTATCTTGCAACTTTCACCGATTTTTCTTTATTTTTCCATCATTTGGGTACAAGTTAATTTTGTTTTCACTTATCTATAGAATTTTTCTACAGAACTAAACATGCTTTTTTGTAGAATTTTTTTAGCAAAGTCTAAACTTTTATTCATAGTTTGCATCTTGATATAAACCTTCTGGATTTACATTCATGAAGGCATCACTAGATTGTAGACCTTGTTAATGATTTGTCCACCTCTTTGAGAGTCTTTTTGACTTGGCTAGATGTTGTGTAAAGATTTTTATGTAGCAAAAAATACCAGTATATGAAGTGATGGAATCACTGGGCTGTCTGTTGAGCCAGAGAGAAAGTGTAGAAATTACTACCAACCATAGGAGAAGGAACCCAGTGGTACAATAAGCAGTGGATATAAAGGAAGTAGAGAAATGCGGTGTAACATCTACATCCACTGCTTGCTGTACCACTGGGTTCCTTCTCCTATGGGCAATAGTAATTTCCACACTCCCTCTGGATCCCTAGACATGCAAGGGATTCCATATCCATTCATATACTGGTACAAGTGGATTTTTGCATGTTTTTGTCCAAGAAAGACATTTCAAACATACCCTACTCATGGCCTGATGAAGGGTACATTACCTGCAGCATTGCTATACTTCAATATGCAGGATAATATTTTTTTTTCGATCTGAGAGTAGAAAATTAAAAGCATTCAAGAAAACAACCCTTTTGTGCCTATTCTTGGTGTGCTATTCCTTTATACATTATTACTTTTATAAATCATGTTAATCATGAGGGGCAAGCTTACAAGATTTACAAGATGGGAGGGAGGATTAATCTGGGGGAATCAACGCCCACCAGAATAGTCCTCACATATTTGTATAACTTGATGTTGGGTTAAAACTTGATTTTACCATTATAGAGCAATTCATAAAGGAATAATAAGGGATTTGTTAGAATGTAGAAATAGGATTCAGTAGAGAAACGGTGGCCATTTACAAGGGCTATGGCAGCTGACAGGTTCCATTTTTAAAAATGGTGTAATCAATATCTACATGCTAAATATAAAGGAATTTTATGTTATGAATATTGTTTTTGGATCGTTTATTATTGAAATTAGTACATAGTTATGGTCCCATAAGAACGGTAAAGAACATACTATGGATTAAGGAACAGAAAACAATAGTTATCTTTTCTGTGACTGCTAAGGGTCTAAGAATATACACTGCTCAAAAAAATAAAGGGAACAATCAAATAACATATCCTAGAGCTGAATGAATGAAATATTCTCATTGAATACTTTGTTCTGTACAAAGTTGAATGTGCTGGCAACAAAATCACACAAAAATCATCAATGGAAATCAAATTTATTAACCAATGGAGGCCTGGATTTGGAGTCACCCCCAAAATTAAAGTGAAAAAACACACTGCAGGCTGATCCAACTTTTTATGTAATGTCCTTAAAACAAGTCAAAATGAGGCTCAGTATTGTGTGTGGCCTCCATGTGCCTGTATGACGTCCCTACAACGCCTGGGCATGCTCCTGATGAGGTTGCGGATGGTCTCCTGTGGGATCTCCTCCCTGACCTGGACTAAAGCATCCGCCAACTCCTGGACAGTCTGTGGTGCAACGTGACGTTGGTGGATGGAGCGAGACATGATGTCCCAGATGCGCTCAATCGGATTCTGTTCTGGGGAACGGACGGGCCAGTCCATAGCTTCAATGCCTTCATCTTGCAGGAACTGCTGGCACACTCCAGCCACATGAGGTCCGGCATTGTCCTGCATTAGGAGGAACCCAGGGCCAACCGCACCAGCATATGGTCTCACAAGCGGTCTGAGGATCTCATCTCGGTACCTAATGGAAGTCTGGCTACCTCTGGCGAGCACATGGAGGGCTGTGCGGCCCTCCAAAGAAATGCCACTCCACACCATTACTGACCCACTGCCAAACTGGTCATTCTGAAGGATGTTGCAGGCAGCAGATCGCTCTCCACGGCATCTCCAGACTCTATCACGTCTGTCACATGTGCTCAGTTTGAACCTGCTTTCATCTGTGAAGAGCACAGGGCACCAGTGACGACTTTGCCAATCCTGGTGTTCTGTGGCAAATACCAAGCGTCCTGCACAGTGTTGGGCTGTGAGCACAACCCCCATCTGTGGACGTCGGGCCCTCATACCACCCACATGGAGTCGGTTTCTAACAGTTTGTGCAGACACATGCACATTTGTGGCCTGCTGGAGGTCATTTTGCAGGGATCTGGCAGTGCTCCTCCTGTTCCTCCTTGCACAAAGGCGGAGGTAGCGGTCCTGCTGCTGGGTTGTTGCCCTCCTACGGCCCCCTCCACGTCTCCTGGTGTACTGGCCTGTCTCCTGGTAGCGCCTCCAGCCTCTGGACACTACGCTGACTGACACAGCACACCTTCTTGCCACAGCTCGCATTGATGTGCCATTCTGGATGAGCTGCACTACCTGAGCAACTTCTGTGGGTTGTAGAGTCCATCTCTTGCTACCACGAGTGTGAAAGCACAACCAACATTCCAAAGTGACCAAAATATCAGCCAGAAAGCATTGGTACTGAGATGTGGTCTGTGGTCCCCACCTGCAGAACCACTCCTTTATTGAGGGTGTCTTGATAATTGCCAATAATTTCCATCTATTGTCTATTCCATTTGCACAACAGCATGTGAAATTGACTGTCAATCAGTGTTGCTTCCTAAGTGGACACTTTGATTTCACAGAAGTTTGATTTACTTGGAGTTATATTCTGTTGTTTAAGTGTTCCCTTTATTTTTTTGAGCAGTGTATATTGGCCATGTAGTGATGAGCCATAAAGAGCAAAATAAAATGCAGAAATGCTAATAAAATCTGTGTAACCATGTAGATGAAAAATATTTCACTTGTGAAATCTGACATTTTTCCATTAATGGATGTCACAAGTAATAAACCTATTGCATTGCTATCTACCCATGATAATTTAATATGTAGGAAAAAACTGTCTTATTCATTTCATGCCAAAATTCATGTCTGTACGGATTAATAGTCTGAAGTATCTCAGTAAATCAGAGTATGTACAGTGAAGACACAGGCACATGTACATGAGCCACTGTAAGGAATATATTAGCAGGATTATGTCATTACTGGAATCACCCCATGTATCTCATGAAGTTCTGCAGGGAATTCTCCACTGATTCCCACAAACCTGATAGAAGGCTACAGGCTGTCTGTAAGGCTATGTGCCCACGATGCAGAAATGCTCCGGATTTTTTCCTGAGCGTTTCTGCATCTCCCTGGCAGAAAAAACGCATGCGGATTGTACATGTGGATTGTACATGCGGAATGTATATGCGTTTTTCCTGCAAGGGACAAGCGGATGTGAAGCGTTCTGCAAGTCAATGGCAGCGAAAACGCAGCGCTTCCGCAAAATAATTGGTAGTGATGCGTTTTTTTCCGCAATGATAATCGGCAGTGGAAATTTCCGCAGCATGTGCACAGCACATGCGGATTATCATTGGGGAACATGGCAGACCTTCTACCAAGCATTTTTTAAGCGTTTCTGCAGCGGAATTGCTGCTGCGGAAACGCTTAAAAAATGCATCGTGGGCACACAGCCTAATGATGGGCAAATCCCAGGAGCTAAGTAGCCATTGTGCCATGAAATTTGCTGCTGGTGACAAATGTTATTATTTTAATGCAGTAATAATGTCCAAGCCCTTACAAAAGCAAATGTGGTTCCAGAAATGGTCTAATCGTTTCCTAAAGCCAACAGACTTTGCCTGTTTCTGGCAGTAGAATAACTTGTAGTTCCTGGACTACAGTATAAAGTCTGTAACAGTGCCCAATGAATCATTTATAATACTGGTTTCTTTTTATGCGACAGAAGGGCCTTTGTGGACTTTCATGTGAAATCTATTGTCTGATGAAGGGTTTGAAAGTTAGTTGTGGGAAATCAAAAATTCCCTGCAGTTAAAGGGTTTTTCCAGTTACAGCTTTCTGTCTTATAATGGCCTCCACTGAACTAAAATAGTAAACCAGATGTTACTCACCCTCTCCAGGTCCAGCACTGTCTCTCTGCCACTGCTCCGGTCTGTGTTTACTGGGTGCAGCGGTGATGTCAAACTTACAGCGCGTTTCACCTCTGCAGCCAATCGCTGAGCCAATGTAAATTGCATGAGCCAGTGAGCTCAGTGATTGGCTGCAGGGTTGATGTGTGTTGTGACATCACCACAGAGACCATGGAAACTGTGGAGAGGCAGCACTGTGGACACACAGAGGCTGAGTAACATCTTATTTTATTACTTTATCCCACGACAGTCCATTAGAAGCCAGAAAGGGAAAAAATAGAAGCATGTTATTAGTTATCATCATCATCAAAAGTAATGCTGAAATAGCATAGGATGTAATTAGTAATTGGAAGTTAATAAAATTGTTCACATATGAAAATTTTTTAAATCTACCAAACTACATGAAACTGGGGCTAATAAAATGAAGTATGTAAAAGCTGTTGTCCCTAGAGATGTGCATTTTACATTTTAGTTAATCATTAGTGTTGAGCGAGCATGCTCGACACTGCTCGGTACTCGCCCGAGCATCTCACTACTCGGGATGTTCGGCGAGCACCGAGCATTTCCGGGTTATTCGGGCGGGAGCTCGGGTCTCCGCCCTGCATGTTTGGCGCTCTTTACAGAGCCAATGAACATGCAGGGATTGCCAGCCAGTCACTGTAATGCTGCAGCCATGTTGTTTGTGGGCATTACAGTGAATGGCTGGCCGCACAGCGTCACCTCAGGTATTTAAAACCGGGCGCCGCCATCTTGGACATAGTTGCCCGGGATCAGACAGTGTAGGGTCAGTGCTGCTGAGTTAGGGAGAGATATATAGTGCAAAATAGGTAGTGTAGGGTCTCTAAAGCCTGCCAAATCAAACAAACAGTCCTTCTCAGGACTAATATCCATCCCAGATATCAGGCAGGCAGGCTGTATAGGAGACGCAGTGGTTATACCCAGGGCCGGCTCCAGGTTTTTCTGGGCCCCGGGCGAAAGAGTCTCAGTGGGCCCTTTTAACACATACACGATTCATGATGCACAGATACGGCGGAGAAATATATATATAGTACACAGGGCCCAGCCTGCCACCTCATCCTTCACATATGCAGACATGCGCACACACACGGTACGCAGACATGCGCACGCACACACGGTACGCAGACACATGCACGCACACACGGTATGCAGACACGTGCACACACGGTACGCTGACACGCGCACACATGGTACGCAGACACGCGCACGCACACACGGTACGCAGACACGTGCACACACACACGGTAAGCAGACACGCACACACACACACGGTACGCAGACATGCACACACACACGGTACGCAGACATGCACACACACACACGGTACGCAGACACATACACGCACACACTGTATGCAGACATGCGCACACACGGTACGCAGACATATGCACGCACACATGGTACACATATGTACACATACAGACATACACACATTTTTACACAAATTATTAAAGACATATATAAAACAGACAAATATATATACACAGTCATACACGCTGACATTCACATACATGCACTCACACAGACCCATTACAAATATTTTTAATATGGGGATTGGGGAAGCCTCACTCACCTGTCCCCGGTCCAGTGTCCTGTCCAGCAGCTCCTCAGGTATGGGGCAGTGCAGGGCCCCCGGCGTGTCACAGACATCATGGCCCTGGACCATCAGAGGGGCCCACTTGCGGTCGGGTCCGGGTCCAGGCCGCTCCCCCCCATCTGTGCAGGACCTCCGACGGTTTTTGATTGCAAGCACTCCCCCCAGACATGGCTAGTAATGACGCGGCAGAGGCGACACACAAGCACAATTAAAGGTGCAGTGCCGTCGACCCTGCCGCGTCATTACTAGCAGACACAGCCGCACAGAGCACGGCCGTGTCTGGGGGGAGTGCCGGCAATCAAGCAGCGCCTGCGTCACTGAACAGGTGCCGAAGAAGCGGCCAGGGCCCCGACAGTGAGTGGGCGGTGGGCCCCGACAGTGAGTGGGCGGTGGTCCCCTCTGATTTTCCAGGGCCCCGGCACTTGCCCGGGTACGCCGGGTGCTGACGCCGGCCCTGGTTATACCAACAAACAGTGCATTACAGTCCTGTGTGCTCCTGCTGGTCAAATTGCTAGACTTATCCCCCGGTCTCAGGGGCCAGGAAAAATCCTTTTTTTTTTTCATCCAAATCCTGTATTTTTTTTTTTCCCTCAGTCAGACTGTACAAATACGCGTCTTATTAACCTTTTGGTATTTCCCCCCCCCAAAAAAAAAAATTGAGTGTGTCTGTGACTGTTCAGACACCAATATATCTGTTTAAAAGAGTCTGGTGTAGGCCAGATAACTAGAACTTTGGTTTTGCAGTTCCACTGTTCAAATCTCTATTATCCTGCTTTTGGCCGTTTTCCATAAAATAAAACAGTAATAGTGTCTCGCTGACTGTTCAGACACAAATATATCTGTGTAAAAGATTCTGGTGTAGGCCAGATAACTAGAACTGTGGTTTTGCAGTTCCACGGTTCAAATCTCTGTATTATCCAGCTTTTGGCATTTTTTTGGTAAAAAAAAACAGTAATAGTGTCTCCCTGACTGTTCAGACACAAATATATCTGTTTAAAAGATTCTGGTGTAGGCCACATAACTATAACTGTGGTTTTGCAGTTCCACGGTTCAAATCTCTGTATTATCCAGCTTTTGCCTTTTTTCCATAAAAAAATAAAAAAATTGAGTGTCTCGCTCAGTGTTCAGACACAAATATATCTTTAAAAAATTCTGGTGTAGGCCAGAGAAATAGAACTGTGGTTTTCCTCTTCAACGGTTCTAATCTCCTTTTCATTACCCTTTTTCCATTGATAGTGCAAGTGTAAGCTATTTTACTTCATTTACAATGGGCCAGGCGCGTGGCAAGGGACGTGGAACTGGACGTTCTGGTGATGGTGCGTGTAGAGGACGGGGACGTGGCCAAGATGAAAATGTGCCACAACCAACAGCCACATCTTCTCGCTCCCACTTCTTGACTGAATTACTAGGGAAGCACACTACAACACCCCGGTATTGCGAACTGATCAGTGTGAACAGGTTATTAATTGGATAGCAGATAATACTTCCAGTTACCTGGGCACCACCACCTCCGGTCTGTCTTATACATGGTCAAGCTTTAGTAGCCGTGAGTCTCGAACGCATACTCCTCCTCACCCTGAGTGTCGTCAGACAGCAACTGATCCCACACTTGGACACTCTGAAGAGCTGTTCACTGGTCCATTTCCATATTTGTGCCTCTCGCCTGCTCCGCTTGAAGTGGTGGAAGAGGAGATCCCATGTAGCGATGCCCAAATATTTGAACAGCCACGGCCAGAGGAAGTCAACGCTGGCAATTTGTCACAAGAGGTGGACGATGACGAGACACAATTGCCACGAAGTGAGGAGGAGGATCGTGGTGCGCAAGTGGAAGAGGAGGAGGTGGTGGATGATCTAGTAACTGACCCAACGTGGCAGGAGGACACGCAGAGAGAGGCCAGCAGCACACAGGGGGAGGGAGGCAGAGTACCCCAACAGGTAGGAAGAAGCAGTATGGTGGCCGCACACAGAAGGCGGGCAACAGTTCCCCGTAATACCAACACGAGGGACGTTGCCAGTACAACCAGTAGGTCTTCCAGAGTCTGGATTTTTTTAAAGACTCTGCTGATATCCCCAAAAAGGCCATTTGTACCACCTGTCATGCCAGCATCAGCAGGGGTCACAAAACTACCAGCCTGACCACCACCAGCATGATCAGGCACATGTCAGCAAAGCACCCGACTTTGTGGGGCAAACCCCAGGGTCCATGACCAGTGTCAGCGGGTGTCACCACTGCTTCTTCCACTGTTGTGTGTGTAAGAGAACCGGTTGGGGGACAATGAGGCAGAGGAGGAGGAGGAAGAACAGGAGCTGGTATCATGCGCTGTAGACGGTAGTACCTGTACAACTGTCATACCGTCGGTTCAGCGTGGGTGGCCTGAGGACAGGGGGGAGGAGGAGGAGGAGAGCATGGTCAGTCGTCATCTTGGTGAGGACACGGAAGTCTTGCCCGTTACCAGTCTGGCACGCATGGCTGACTTTATGTTACGCTGCCTTAACCATTGCCAGCATGCGTGCAAGGCAATCCCCTGTCCATACTGCATGCAAATATGCCCCCTCCTCTCAGTGTTCACTTGTTATGGCAGTTTCTCAAGAAACAGCATCAACGTCCAAGTCCACGTCCCACTTCAGCGTTCAATTGTCCATATCCCAGACCTTTGAATGAAAGCGCAAATTCGCAGCCAACGACCGACAGGCCACAGTCCTAAATTCGCACATTTCACGACTGTTTGCGTTGGAAATGCTGCCTTTTAGGCTGGTGGAGACGGAATCCTTCCGCAACCTTATGGCGGTGGCCATCCCTCGGAACTCGGTCTCCAGCCGACACTATTTTCCCCGGTGTGCCATCCCCGAACTACACAAGCACGTCTCCCAAAACATCTGCCGTGCCCTCAATAACGCAGTTACTGGGAGAGTCCACCTGACAACGGACACGTGGACAAGTGCTTGTGGCCAGGGACGGTACATCTCCCTGAGGGCACACTGGGTAAACATAGTAGAAGCCGAGACCCAGTCGGACCTTGGGACGGAACACATCCTGCCCACACCGAGGATTGCGGGCCCTATGTCAGTCAGAGTTGCCCCCACAGTGTACAGCTCCTGCGCATCATCCTCCTCCTCCTCCTCATGTTCAGCCTCCATCTCAGATATCACCACATCAGTTACAAGCTGGAAGCACTGCAGTACTGCCTCAGCCAAGCGGCAACAGGCTGTGCTGAAACTCATAAGCTTAGGTGATAAACCTCACACTGCTTGTGAGTTGTGGACAGCTTTGAAAGAGCAGGCAGATCTGTGGCTGAGACCGCTGAACCTACATCCAGGCATGGTCGTGTGTGACAATGGCCGTAACCTGGTGGCGGCTGTGAGGCGAGGCGAGATCACACACGTACCATGCCTGGCTCATGTGCTTAACCTCGTGGTTCAGCGGTTTCTTAAATCGTACCACAAGTTGCCAGATCTGCTCGTCAAAATACGCTGCTTGTCAGCTCATTTTCGGAAGTCGGCTACAGCTTCCGCCGCCATTGCTGTGTTGCAGCAGCGTTTGCAGCTTCCGGCACACCGACTGGTGTGTGATGTCCCCACACGTTGGAACTCTACCCGCAACAAGGCTGTCGATATTCAGGTCAGACTCCACACATAAGACCTCAGGAGTGGACCTGGATGTCTGACATATGTACCATCCTGACAAACTTTGAGGAGTCCACCAAGATGGTGAGTGGCGATGACGCCATCATTAGCGTCAGCATCCCACTTGTCTGTCTTTTGCAAAGCTCTCTTCAGAGAATTAAAGAGGAGGCATTGCAGCCAGAGTATGATGAGATGGATCAAGAAGCCGTAGTGGGCAATTACACACAGCCCAGCCTCATCTCATCCCAACGTGCATTGGGGGACAATGAGGGAGAGGAAGAACAGGAGCTGGTATCATGCGCTGTAGACGGTAGTACCTGTACAACTGTCATACCGTCGGTTCAGCGTGGGTGGCCTGAGGACAGGGCGGAGGAGGAGGAGAGCATGGTCAGTCGTCATCTTGGTGAGGAAACGGAAGTCTTGCCCGTTACCAGTCTGGCACGCATGGCTGACTTTATATTACGCTGCCTTAACCATGACCCTCGCGTTGTCAAAATATTGGGTGACAGTCATTACTGGTTGGTGACACTTTTAGACTCCCGCTACAAGGAGAACTTTCACTGTCTTATTCCTGAGGTGGAGACGTCTACAAAAATGTGGCAGTACCAGAAGGTCCTTGCTGCAGAACTGTTAAAAAAATTCCCATCTGAACACGCTAGCAGCAGAGGTCACAGTTCGTTGCCCAAACAAGGCGTACAGGCGAGAGAGACGCAACTCCAATCCAGCAGAGGCAGGGGAACACTGTCAACGTTCTGGGACAGTTTTCTGAGACCCGCCCAGCTTACAGGCCCTGAGGCGCGGGGTACTCTCACAAGGAGTGGAAAGCTTCAAAAGATGGTGAGGGAGTACCTTGCCGACCGTACCAGCGTCCTCCGTGATTCCTCTGTGCCTTTTTATTATTGGGTATCCAAGCTGGACACTTGGAATGAACTCGCTCTGTACACCTTGGAGGTCCTGGCCTGCCCTGCCGCTAGCATGTTATCGGAGCGTGTTTTTAGTGCTGCTGGGGGAATTATAACTGATAAGCGCACTCGCCTGTCAACTGACAATGCTGACAAGCTGACCCTTATCAAAATGAACAAGGGCTGGATTGGGCCAGACTTCTCATCACCACCAAATGACAGCAGAGTAACATAAAGTCAAATACACTGTGTTATTTCGGGAGGTGTATTCCCATGCACCGCTTCACACCCACACATGGGTATACACTTCCTCATTTCGGCTGTATTTTGCTCTTCTCCTTATCCTCAGCCTCCACCACCACTATACCACTAGGGTGACCGTGGTCCATGTTGCCAGCATTGCAAGTTCCTCCGTCCTAATTTTTGGCAGCTTTTGCTTGGAAGGCATAGGCAAAGACTATGGGAGACCCACTCCCCAATAATGGGAATAATGTTTTGAATATGCTGTACTGCATGGCTCTTGTTTGCCAGCATTGCAAGTTCCTCCTTCCTAATTTTTGGCAGCTTTTGCTTGGAAGGCATAGGCAAAGACTATGGGAGACCCACTCCCCAATAATGGGAATAATGTTTTGAATATGCTGTACTGCATGGCTCTTGTTTGCCAGCATTGCAAGTTCCTCCATCCTAATTTTTGGCAGCTTTTGCTTGGAAGGCATAGGCAAAGACAATGGGAGACCCACTCCCCAATAATGGGAATAATGTTTTGAATATGCTGTACTGCATGGCTCTTGTAAGGGGCATTAAAACAGTCTTGTTAAGCTACTGCGACCTCCACCACTCTTCCAACGGGCATTGATATTGTCTTTTTATTACACTGCAACCTCCACATCTCTTCCAAGGGGCATTAAAACCGTCTTGTTAAGCTACTGTGACCTCCATGTCTCTTCCAAGGGGCATTAAAACCGTCTTGTTAAACAACTCTGAACTCCACGTCTCTTCCAAGGGGCATTAAAACCGTCTTGTTAAGCTACTGTGACCTCCACGTCTCTTCCAAGGGGCATTAAAACCGTCTTGTTAAACCACTCTGACCTCCACGTCTCTTCCAAGGGGCATTAAAACCGTCTTGTTAAACCACTCTGACCTCTACGTCTCTTCCAAGGGGCATTAAAACCGTCTTGTTAAGCTACTGTGACCTCCACGTCTCTTCCAAGGGGCATTAAAACTGTCTTGTTAAGCTACTGTGACCTCCACCACTCTTCCAAGGGGCATTAATACCGCCTTGTTAAGCTACTGCGACCTCCACCACTCTTCCAAGCGCATTAAAACAGTCTTGTTAAGCTACTGCGACCTCCACCACTCTTCCAAGGGGCATTAAAACTGTTTTGTTAAGCTACTGCGACCTCCACCACTCTTCCAAGGGGTATTGATATTGTCTTTTTATTCCACTGTGACCTCCACGTCTCTTCCAAGGGGCTTTAAAACCGTCTTGTTAAGCTACTGCGACCTCCACCACTCTTCCACGGGGCATTGATATTGTCTTTTTATTACACTGTGACCTCCACGTCTCTTCCAAGGAGCATTAAAACCATCTTGTTAAGCTACTGCGACCTCGACCACTCTTCCAAGGGGCATTAAAACCGTCTTGTTAAGCTACTGTGACCTCCACGTCTCTTCCAAGGGGCATTAAAACTGTCTTGTTAAACCACTCTGACCTCCACGTTTCTTCCAAGGGGCATTAAAACTGTCTTGTTAAGCTACTGCGACCTCCACCACTCTTCCAAGGGGCATTAAAACCATCTTGTTAAGCTTCAGCAACCTCCACCACTCTTCCAAGGGGCATTAAAACCATCTTGTTAAGCTACTGCAACCTCCACCACTCTTCCAAGGGGCATTAAAACCGTCTTGTTAAGCTACTGCGACCTCCACCACTCTTCCAAGGGGCATTGATATTGTCTTTTTATTCCACTGTGACCTCCACGTCTCTTCCAAGGGGCTTTAAAACCGTCTTGTTAAGCTACTGCGACCTCCACCACTCTTCCAAGGGGCATTAAAACCGTCTTGTTAAGATACTGTGACCTCCACGTCACTTCCAAGGGGCATTAAAACCGTCTTGTTAAACCACTCTGAACTCCACGTCTCTTCCAAGGGGCATTAAAACCATCTTGTTAAGCTACTGTGACCTCCACGTCTCTTCCAAGGGGCATTAAAACCGTCTTTTTAAGCTACTGTGACCGCCACGTCTCTTCCAAGGGGCATTAAAACCGTCTTGTTAAACCACTCTGAACTCCATGTCTCTTCCAAGGGGCATTAAAACCGTCTTGTTAAACCACTCTGAACTCCACGTCTCTTCCATGGGGCATTAAAACCATCTGGTTAAACCACTCTGACCTCCACGACTCTTCCAAGGGGCATTAAAACCGTCTTGTTAAGCTACTGTGAACTCCATGTCTCTTCCAAGGGGCATTAAAACTGTCTTATTAAACCACTCTGACCTCCACGTCTCTTCCAAGGGGCATTGATATTGTCTTTTTATTCCACTGCGACCTCCACCACTCTTCCAAGGGGCATTAACACTGTCTTGTTAAGCTACTGTGACCTCCACCACTCTTCCAAGGGGCACTAAAACTGTCTTGTTAAGCTACTGTGACCTCCACCACTCTTCCAAGGGGCATTAAAACCGTCTTGTTAAGCTACTGTGACCTCCACCACTCTTCCAAGGGGCATTAAAAGCGTCTTGTTAAACCACTCTGAACTCCACAGCTCTTCCAAGGGGCATTGAAATGTTGTTTTTAATTAACTCTAACCTCCACGACTCTTCCAACGGGCATTGCATTTCCTCCTAATTTTAGTCAGCTTTTGCTTTTCAATGCATAGGCGAACACTAAGGGAGACCCACTCCCCAATAAGGGGTAGAAGGTTTTTAGTACGCTGTAATCCACGTCTGTTTCAAGGGGCATTGCAGTTCCTCATAATTTTTGGAAAGCCTTCCATTCACTGCTTAGGCCAACAGTGTACAGGAGACCCAGTTGCTATAAATGGAAAAAACGGTTTAGTTAAGGCCCTCTGACCTCCATGTCACTTCCAAGGGGCATTGAAGTGCCTCAAAATTTTTGGTAAGCATTGCACTCATTGTATGCCCTATAACTGTGTAGCCGAACCGCTCCTTTTGGTACAGAAACATATCCTACAAGACATGTGTGGTTGACTGGTCTGATATTGATGTGAATGGTCCTTGTTCCTCCTGCTCTTTCTCCTTTGCCACCACCTCATCCATCATTCATCACCTGAAGCTTTGTTTTAACAGGAGTCATAGAACTGGGATAGTAGCAGGAAAACATCCAGCAATCCTCGGAAGAGGTAGGATATGCGCCAAAACACTGACCACCTCAGGCCTAGCCGCTACTACATACATGCGCTTGCATTCCAAGGAACAGAAAGCTAAGGAGATGGATGGCAGCATGATCATGAATAATTTACTCGTTGTGTAGGAGGCCGACCACTGCTGCTGTCTACCTTCTGAACTTTGTGTTGAAGCCTGATTCACCCAGGAACCGCAATCCTCTATGTCTGGAGGACGTGTTGCATCCCAGTGTCCAACTGTGTCCCGGCTTCCACAATATTAACCCAGTGTGACGGCGTCAGTCAGATGGACCATCCCTGGCCACTTTCACTTGTCCACGTGTTTGTGGTTAGGCTGTCCTTCAAATAGGGGCGGCTGGGGACCGTTTATGGACACCCGGCCGCCCCCAGGCGGCTGGGGACCGTGTGCGGGCACCCGGCCGCGGGGCGGTTGGGGGCCGAGTATAGACACCCGGCCGCCCCCTGGCGGCTGGGGACCAAGCGTGGACACCCGGCCGCCAGGCGGCTGGGGACTGAGTATGGATACCAGGTCTCCGACGCAGTCATGACGTGGTGGCCAGATTCCGCCTCCACATGCCTAAAAGGCCCAATTTCAAGTGCAAGCAAGCAGTATGGTATTGCAGCCTGGGGGTGGGTGGGTGGCAGGCTGCATACTTGCGCTTGCATTGCAAGGAATCGGAGAGGTACAATTGAACACTGCCCTTGGACAAGGACTTGCACGGGGATAGTTGCAAGTCTCCATCTTCTGATGCGGCAAGGATCACTTCTGATGGGCACACTTTTAGGCAGTGACCTGGGTGTCAGAGATGCTTCCAGGGGTCTTCCCCATGCTGTTCCCATGTCTTTTCAGCACTGTATGCATGTGTCACACAGCACATGGCCAGATAAGGTTGTAAAATGTTAAAATGACTTTTCCCGGTGAATGCATTTGTCACAGTTGAAAGCAATACAAAAGTGCAAAAACGCATAAAAAATGCTACTTGTGAACATATCCCAAGGTGTGGAGGAGTATTTTTGTTTTTGGTTATTTATTTTACCTTATACAGAAGTCTTTACCATGGAAAGGATGTTCCTTAACATATTTCACAGGAAAGCAGTTTCAGTTTCGTTTCTGAACGTTTTATTGTGAGCCCGTAAAAGTGGCTTAATACCTCTGACCACGTTGTTGACAGCAGTGACCTGGGGGTCAGAAATGCTTCCTGGGGCGATACCCATGCTGTCCCCATGTCATTTGAGCACTGTCACTATCGTTTTGGGCACTTTTTAGGCTTTCTACAGACTGCCGGGGGTGCCGCCGCAAAAATGCTCGGGTCTCCTATAGACTAACATTGGGCTCGTTGCTCGAGTCGAGCACCCGAGTATCACGGTAAGCTTGGCCCGAGCTTCGAGCACCCGAGCATTTTAGTGCTCGCTCAACACTATTAATCATACATTTTAGTTAATCATACACAATGCTCGTACATTGCAGGTAAATTGAGTATTTGTGTGGAATGGAGACTTCATGTAACACTAATGTAATTCTAATGTAGACTAGAATAGCGATAAATTCCCACAGCTATATGGACATCACTGCATTTTATACACCTAGGTTACACTTGCACATTAAATATATTAGTCTCTAAACTATTCTTAACTAAACACATACACATATCACATAGCAGGGCTGTAGCAGTTGTAGTTGCATCTTGTAACCTGATCCTTAATTGTTGTTGGAGCTCATAGCCGGGAACATGCATTAGTGGGAGAAAGGTGACAAATTTATTCTTGTTTAGAAATGAGATCGTGTAGAATGGCAAAACTATGATATAAATAAACAGAGGGTGAATTTTAGAGATTAGACAGGTACACTGGGCCAATATTGCTTTGTAAAAAAAACCTGTGCAACATTAGTATTATTATTAGTATGGTTTTACCATGTAACCGCCTGTGCAGCAAGGCTACGACATCCATTTCCAACTATTTACTACAACACAAAGAATAGAAATGCTGGAAACACCTTTCTATTTCCTAAAATTAATGGTTTCATTGTCTACAAGTCAACCAGCTACAATAAGCAAATAGTGGATAATAGAATACAATGACATACTACTTTCTGATAAATAAAAAAAACTAATTGTATAGTCCCAACAAAAAATAATTCCTAAAAGTAATGGCTTAATTATAAAGTTGTAAATAATTAAAAATAGTAGACTATGATTTTAATCAAAGGCTGTAGAAATCATTAAAAGTATCGTTAATGTAAAATGGTAATTCCTAAAGAATATTATGGCAAGGAATTCTATAAATCTGAAACGACTATTATGACTACTATATTGGCCTGGAAAACTAGGTCCGCCATCAGGGAATTACTACCCTTACTGGTGTATTGGTCCCGGTGAGCAGAAGAAAAGAGGGGACCCGGACTGAATGAAACATGCTGGCAGCATGTCTCACCCTTTCCGGACCACCTCTCTTTTGCTCCTGCTCACCAGGCCCCAGGCACAGCAAGAGTTAACAGCCGCCAGCCATTCAGAGGCCGGTAGCTGACATCAATGAGCATGTCGCCAGCATATGACATCACTGACATGCACCAACGCATCCGTGCCACATATCAAGAAGGAAGAGGATGCCGCTGGACCACAGCCAGGTAAGAAGAAACTTTTTTTTTTATTTGCTTGCACTGAAAAGCCACAATATGGGGAACTAATAAATGGGGGCCAGGGATGAGACATGTGGGAGCAGGGCATAAGACACATGGGGGCCAGGAATGAGACCCATGGTGGCCAGGAATGAGACCCGTGGGGGCCAAAAATGAGACACGTGGTGGCAAGGAATGAGGCACGTGGCGGCCAGGAATAAGACACATGTGGGGCAGAAATGAGACATGTGGGGGCCAGATATGACACAATTGGGGGCCAGGAATGAAACACATGGGGCCAGGAATGAGACACATGGGGGCCTGGATGTGGGACATTACTACAGGAAGGGTCCAGGATGTGGGACATAATTACTGTAGTGGCTAATTAAGGGATATTATTACTGCTGTGATGTACTTTATTTTTGAAGATACTGTATTCAATTGGGTGGGTCCTGTTACTGTGCATCTGGCTTTTTCTTCATCTGGCTTAGTGTAGAAGTTGGGGAAAAAGTGGGGAATGTGGTCTGGAAGCGGTGCTCTAGATAACTGTGTGTTATTTTCTGCAAATCACAGAAATAGAATGAATTCATGGGTATAAAAATATGTCTCACATCAAGAAAAACCCGTTTAAAAGATAACCTTTAATAGATATCATTAAAATCTTGCCTTGAGGCTCACGACAAATACTAAATAACACAGAAATAGACACAAATGATGGACACGTGATCCAATACTGTCAATAGGTAATTATTCAAAATATTAGGCAATAGGCTATAGCGTCCAGTATGACGACATATAGATTAGAGAGAGACCCATAGATTAGATGTCTCTCAGTGAAGCCTATTCAAATATAACAGTAATGGATCACAATAACAAGAAACACCACTAGGAGTACAGCCAATAAATATTACTCGTCTGCTGTGGCTCCAAAAATAGACCCGGTAGAGATGGCGTAAGAAATACATATAATGGTTCTTCAAGTCACCTCAATTATCTCAACGCACCACCTATTATTATCATATAGACATGCCTAATCATGTACTGCATTTAACAAAACAGTTACTAGGCAGGAACCATACTCCAAACTAACAATATGATAGATGCTTCCCCAGACTGGGGCACAGTGGCAGGTACCATCGCACAAAATACATGATGAAAATAAGAAGCATGTACAGATAACACAATACCTCCTACCTATATAAATTCATAAAGAGTTAAAGTGCATAACCGGTTACTCATCTCAATGTGCAGGGATCCTGTCTACCCAGTACACTACAGGGGTTCCATATTCCTCGTACTCCAAATTAATAGTATGATAGACACTTCCCCAGACTGGGGCACAGTGGCAGGTACCATCGCACAACACACATAGTGAAATAAGAAGTACGTACAGATAACACAATACCTCCTACCTATACAAGTTCATAAAGAGTTAAAGTGCATAACCGGTTATTCATCTCAATGTGCAGGGATCCTGCCTCCCCAGTACACTACAGGCATAGGCGGATTATAATGAGGTCAATCTGGGCTACCGCCCGGGGCCCAGGCCTCCCAGGGGGCCCATGGCCAGATTGCCCTCATTATAATGTGTGACAGGAGGGCCGGGAGTCAGAAGATGGAATCTGCTCTGTAAAACTGGTGCGTCCCGCGGCGCTGCAGAGGATGACTCATCAGTTGCTGACTGTGTAAGTGCCCAGGAGAGGAGGCTCCGCCCACCTGCTCCGGCCTCCAGCAGAGCACAGAGCCAGCTTACAGCATGGCCACTGCTCTCCCTGCCCCCTCCCCTGCTCTGAATGTTACTGCTCCGCTCTCCCCCTCCGAGAGCTCTGCAGTCGGGCCCCAAGAGGAGGGGAGGCTGCCCCACAGAGAAGATGGAAGAACCTGCATCATGTACAGAAAGGGTAAGTCCATGTGCAATGTGTGGGTGTGTGTATATATGTATATGTCTGTATATACAGTATATATATATATATATATATGTGTGTGTGTATATATGTATATGTGTGTGTATATACAGTACAGACCAAAAGTTTGGACACACCTTCTCATTTAAAGATTTTTCTGTATTTTCATGACTATGAAAATTGTACATTCACACTGAAGGCATCAAAACTATGAATTAACACATGTGGAATTATATGCCAAGAGTGTGCAAAGCAGTCATCAAAGCAAAAGGTGGCTACTTTGAAGAACCTAGAATATAAGACATATTTTCAGTTGTTTCACACTTTTTTGTTAAGTATATAATTCCACATGGATCACGATTCCACCCTCGGCTGTTGCGGGCACATGTCAGCTGTAATAATCAGCTGACATGTGCCCGGTTCAGTGAGGGCTCAGCGCCTTCACTGAACCGGTGGTTACAGCCTTGAGCGTACAATTACATTATGTGAGACTTATTTTCTGCAAAGACTAATCCTGACTGGAAGAAGTAATGGAGGTCTATGCTGGATGAAGAGGAAAAGCGAAGATGAAGGACTTCAACTAGAGACGTCACTGGTGAGTCAGTGTGTTACCTGTTCATTGACACTATACACTGTATACTATGTACAGAGCTCCTGTGTATAATGGCACTTATGGTAATATTAGTATTGTTTTTTTTTATTAATGATTAGTATTGTAGTATTCAGTCACTATGTGGTGGTAATATGTGGTCTGGTCATGGTGTGGCGGTATTTGTTCCTTGTATGTGGTATTATTCGGTCACTATGTGGTGGTAATATGTCATCTCGTCATGGTGTGGCAGTATTTGTTCCTTGTATGTGGTATTATTGGTAATTTTAAAAAAAGCATGTGATACATTCCCTTAAAGAAAATTATACCTAAAAAGAGAATTGGATATTTTAAGAAATTTTTAATAGGTTAAAGTACAGTAGGGCCTGGCCAAAGGAGTCTATGTTGTCATGGACTGTAAAAGGATACAAAGCGCAATAGGGTCATATCTGGGTATTATGGTTAGAGATTTAGTTGAAAGCAGCTCACCTGTAAGGGTTGTGTGTGACACAACCACTTTCATAGCCTAGATGTCAGCTGCTGCAGCGTCCACAGATTTGTATGTAATAGAAAGCCAGAATAAGTGGTCTTTCACATGTGGCTGTCCTGAGGAAGGAGTCGAATTTGACTGTGAAACGCGCTGACAAATAAACCACCTTCAACTATTTTGTTTATGATTCGTTCTTGAATCAGCAGTGCACTTGAAGTCCACTCACTGGCTTTCTATTACCTGGCTGTGGTGGTGGCTTAAAAAATCTTTTGGCTAAAACAAAAGCTGATGCCTATATATGTGATATGGTGTTCGATGGGAACTGTTACTGTGTGATTGGTGAAGACGTGGTACAGAATGGAGTTTTTCCAAGAGTGGGCGGTGGGACTGTGGAAGGTTTGAGAGGTGGAGGCTGCGCTGGGGTGGAGCCTGGGAGGAATCTCAAGAGGGCCTGTAAATTTTGCCAGTATGGGACCCTGAAATTTCTGGTGGCAGACCTGTGGAAACCTGTTTAGCAATGGTGAATATATCTAGCTTAGAATTTTATGGAACACTGAAAACCGCTCGATTTAAAAGCTGCTGTCAGAGATTAACAGCAGCATTTAAATGATTAATAGCAGCAATCAGAGCTCAGCTCTAGTCGTGGCTATTGGACAAAGATGCCTGCTACATAACATCTGGCATCTACCACATGTAGAGGGAGTTCCGCTTCTGAGCCCTCTCCACACACAAGAACCTCACAATCATATACCTATATGTCATTTACCGTTAAGGGGTTAATAAATCTGCCTAAGAGCAGTGCCTAGACTAAGCAAAAACTTAGATTATGCAATATGATTTTCCAGGTAAGTATAACTACCGTGCTAGCAAACTTAGCTAGTGTTTTTGTTATATTAGCGGTGTTAACAAATTCTGAAATTTGTAAAAAAATGTTTGCTTGTGTTGCCATTTTCTGAGACCCATAACTTTTTTTACTTTTCTGTCCATAGTGCTGTATTAGGGTTTGTTTTTTAGCGCGTTAAACTGACTTTTTATTGATACAGTTTTGGGGTACATATGACGTTTCGAACACTTATTGCATTTTTTGTGGAAAGTTTGATGACCAAAAAGCAGCAATTTTGACAGATTGGACTTTTTTTAATACAGAGATACTAAATATATTAGTTTGAACTAAAAATTATCTTTGAATCCGAATATCAAGTTCCATCATCATCCTTCTGGAGCGTATATTGCTGGGAAAAACATTTACAAAGTTGTATCGCTCATGAATAGTGTTGAGCCACCCCCGTAGTGTTCGAGTTCGGTTCGGTTCGTCGAACACCCGTGTGTTCGCCGAACTGTTCGTCGAACTGTTCGTCGAACACCTTCGAACACCGTTAAAACCAATGGCAGGCAAACAAAAACACATAGAAACACATAGAAAACACCTTCAAAGGTGTCCAAAAGCTGACAAACTGCTCAGAAGACACAACTAACACATGGAAAAGTGACAAGTACATATAGTCATGCGAAAAGAAAAGAGGTGGAGGAGTAAAAGGAGGGGGAGACACAGATATAGGCATGTCATGCCCTTCTAAAATCCAAAAAGTGAGAAGCCGAGACGGCCAGTCCGCTCCTGCCCGTGCCACCTCCGTGTCGCCGGGTTTGTGCCAGAGCCGCGGTGAACCCTGACGGCCAGCCCCCCTCTCCCAATACTGGTGCCTGTCCGCTGGTGGGTCGAGAGAGCCCCCCTGTGGTGGAGGCAGCTCTAAGCTTTTTAATTTAAATTGTCCCTCTAATTTGAATGAATACACTTTAAATCCATTTACAAGGATCTATTGGAGGGCAAGTCTCATGCCAGCAGCCGCGTAATTCCAGCTCCAGTAGCGTCCACTAAAGCTGCTGCAGTTAAAAAGCTTTTATAAGGATCGAGCTCGGCTGTCCACCGCAAGGCATCCTAGTGCCAGTCCCAGCCCCTATGCCTTGGGGTGCCTCCTGATGCTCTTCACTAAGTATCCCGTGGTCCCGAAGCATTTCCTTTGAAAAAATTAAGTGTCCAAACTACAGGTGGTGTAGCTTGCTTAACAGCCGGGATAATCCGCTGACTAGCAGACACTGCTACTAGGCACAAAGTATTTCCTGGGCTAGATGCAGTTAAAAATTTGTAAGTAGATACTCTCGTTGGATGCTGAGAAAGCATTCCATAGAGTCTCCTGGCACGCCATATATGATTCTCTTAAAAAGCTTGGGGTAGGGGTCTAGGGGACCCTTTTATAGCCAAAATCACGGCCCTGTATCACAATACGTCACCTAGGCTGAAGATAAATGGAACTGTAGCACCCTGAGGGCTCGGTTGCTACAGACGTATTGCACCTCACCCAGAGGTGTGATATCTCACTCTCAGATAAGGATGGAGTGTGGATCAGGACCCGACACCTGCATGCATTACACCACATTGCCGTGGGGCAGGGCGACCAATATGCCCCTGAGATGGGCACGACAGTCCCTGTCCCTGGCTGGAGTGGGGGGAGGGAACACTGAGGAAGGGGAACCCTGCAGTGCAGGAGCAGGGAGGAAGCAGTTCCTGGGTGCATTGAGAAGGGAGTATAAAAGGTGGGCACCATCTTAGTTCAGTGCAGAGAAGTCTGAGCAGAAGTGGCAGGGAGCAGGGGCTCTGCATGAGCTCTGCTCCGGAGGCGGGCCTAGTAACAGAGGCCCAGGCCTGCAAGAGGGAGAAGGAAGGAAGAGGAGCGGAGAAGGCTCCAGGAACGAGGAATGAAGGGATCCCAGGGGTGCGGACGGGCGAGTCGCCACCGCACGCCCGAATCCACCTGCGTGGAGGGGTCAGGCCAAAGGGGGAGACCGGTCCCCGAACTAGTGGAGGCAGGAAACGACCCTCAGCTAGAAACCGGAGGCTCTGACATTTTATGTGGCGCAGCCCCTTGCTCCACCCGCTAGGATGGCACCACATAGGGTCAGGGAAACTGGCGCCAAGTTTACCAAGAGGAGGCCCGAGGCAGCCGGACAGAAGTGTTGGTAAGAAAGGCCAGACAAAGGACACACAAAGGGGGTCCTGTGAAGCGCTCCAAAGTTATCTGGGAGTTGTCTGAGCCCCTCACCTGGTGAGCACAGTACGACGTGGGCAGCCGTTACCTGCAGACGTGGTCTGGATAATAAGAACTGTGAGTAAAGGCCCTGAACTGCATCACTGACTCCGTGTCGTTACTGCTGCTGCCCTGCACCATCACCCCCATCCTCCGCATTCACTGCCCTGAGGCTATACTCCTCCCGTGGGGAGTTATGCTACGCTCTGCTGCACCCACAACACCAGCCTTAGCGGTCTGCCCTGTAGCGGCGGTTCACTCTGACCGCAATCCACGGGTGGCGTAGTCGGACATTTAAACATCAAAACCACATAAATAGTTCCGCCACTGGTTTGACCGCCCTGAGCCACGGAACCGGATCGCCGCCACGAAGACTACAACCACCAGCATCCACCAAAAAGGGTCCGGCTCCGGGTGTCCCAAGGCCCAGGGGGTGCGTCAGAACATTTTCATCACCTTTCACAATCACCAATGGGACAAGGCAGGGATGTCCTCTGTCCCCTCTCTTATACATCCTAGTGACGGAGCACCTGCTCTCATCAATTCGCCATAACCCCAATATTAGGTGGATTGAGGTGGGAGGCACCGAGTACAAGTGCTCTCTATTTGCTGATGATGTCCTAGTATATATCACTCAATCACATATATCCATCCCTGCTGTTATGGCTGAAATAGATCACTTTGTTACATGGTAAAATTTTAAAATCAATGCAGCGAAGTCTGAGGCCCTCGATGTCTCCCTCCCTAAATCCATATAGGATTCCATCCAGTCCAACTTTCCCTTTGCCTGGCCCTCACAGGGTATCAAATACTTAGGAATTCCTATTCATAGAGACCTCTCCCATCTATGTTATCTTAATTTTGGGCCCTTTATTGAACAATTCCATACAGACCACGGTTGGCAAGTTAGAACTGTAAGATTCACTACGTGAACCACTGGTGTTTTGTGGAAAAGCACATGTACACCGCGTTCCAAATTATTATGCAAAAAGTGTTTAGGAGTGATAAGGGAAGAATTTGTTTGTTTGTCAGTTAAACTCATTGATGGTGATGTGTGTCAGGGCTCTTTATATCACTGTAAGCAATTGCAGACACCTGTGCTAATTAGTTTGGCAGGTGTGTCCAATGAAAGGCAAGACTACTTAAGAAGACTCTCTCACATTATTAAGCAGCCTACATTTTCTGCCAAAATGGGAAAGAAAAAGGATGTGTCGGCTGCTGAGACAACAAATTGTGGAGTGTTTAGGTCAAGGCATGACTACAATCAACATTGTGCGATGATCAGGATGAAGTGTCTTGGCAATCAAGAAGTATGTAGCTGATTCACAGTACACACGTGTGCGTGCTGATAAGGGCAAATTGAGGACTCTTTCCTACAGGCAATTACGTCAGGTTGAAACAGCAGCGGCAAAAAAGCCTTGTCATAGCAGCAGACAAGTTTTTGAAGCTGCTTGTGCCTCCAACGTCCCCCGAACAACAAGATGCAGGGTCCTTTAGAGGTTTGCAGCTGTGCATATGCCATCCTGTCGACCTCCTCTATCCACTTCACACAAGCAGAAACGGCTCTAGTGGGCCAAACATTACATGAAGACTGATTTCAAAACTGTTTTGTTCACGGATGAGTGCCGTGCAGCGCTCGATGGTCCAGATGAATGGAGTGGAGGATGGCTGGTTGATGGACACCCCACGCAAACACGGCTACAGCGCCAACAAGGAGGAGGTGGAGTAATGTTTTGGGCTGGAATCATGGGGAGAGAGATTGTCGGCCCCTTTAGGATCCCTGAAGGCGCTAAAGATGAACTCCATAATGTATGTGGATTTTCTCAAACAGCACTTCCTGCCATGATTCAAGAAGAAGAACCGTGTATTTCATAGCAAGATCATTTTTCTGCATGATAATGCACCATCTCATGCTGCACATAAAACATCTGCATCTCTGGCTGATATGGGCATAAAAGGGGACAAACTTATGGTGTGACCCCCATGCTCCCCTGACCTCTACCCCATTCAGAACCTTTGGAGCATCATTAAAAGGAGTGTCTATGATGGCGGGAGGCAGTTCACATCTAAGCAACAGCTCTGGGAGGGTATTCTGTCCTCATGCAAAACAATTGAAGCAGAAACCATCCAAAACCTGACAAATTCAATGGACGAGAGAGTTCAGAAGCTCCTTTCGAACAAGGGGTCCTATGTGAAAATGTAACATCACCTAGAATAAAGTTTTGAGTTGAAAACTGTTTGATTTCAGTTTCTAACAACCTGCTAATGCTTATAATTTCAAAAATGACCATTTTTTTGGTCTTTATTAAAATGAAAAGGTTGATCGAAAAGTTTGGGGGATCTAAGAGTGTGGCAACCCAGTAGTCATGATTACTTCGAATTCTGACAATATGAGGGTCATGCTGCAGGTAGTGCAGCAAGAAGGCACTTATGTGTCTTGCGCATCTCGGAGCCCCAAAATTATTTTCCGGGCTAGATGCAGCTAAAAATTATTTTTAATTTTAAATCTGGTGAAGCTTATTATAGATGGCCTAATAGGATCAGTGCTGCACACTGCTACAAAGCCCAAATTATTTTCCAGTCAAGATACAGATAAACATGATTAGTAATTTGAAAGCTTAAAACGGTTGGTAGGGTGATTTTAACCAATCATCAAGCTTTTACTCTCCCCAGGATGACACAGGGGTAGAAAAGTTGTTTCGGATCCATGATTTGTTCATCTTTATGAACGTGAGTCTGTCTACATTATCAGTGGAGAGCCACGTGCGCTTATCTGTCAGCACACCACCAGCAGCGCTGAACACACGTTCAGACAGAACGCTGGCTGCGGGGCATGACAAGATCTCCAAGGCGTAAGTGGCTAGCTCCGGCCATTTATCCAGATTGGAAGCCCAAAAAGAGCAAGGGTCCAGTGACACAGTCGTGGCTTCAATGTTTACTTGGAGATACTCCTGTACCATCGTCTCTAGGCGTTGACTATGTGTCAGACTTCTTGTCTCCTGTGGCCTTGCAAAGGATGGGCTAAAAAGTGGTGAAATGATTCCGCAAAATTGATGTTACCAGCAGATACTGTGGTTCTGTTACGGTTTGAGTGCTGAACACTTGACGGTCCCACGGTTGGCAAGTTGGAACTGTGAGATTCACTACGTGCACCACTGGTATTTTGTGGAAAAGCACATGTAAGATTCTGCAACAGTCTCTGCTGATACTCCTGCATGCGTGCATCCCTTTCTATGGCAGGAATAATTTCTGCAAATTTACTTTTGTACCGGGGATCTAACAGTGTGGCAACCCAGTAGTCAGGATTATTTCTAATTCTCACAATTCGAGGGTCATGTTGCAGGTAGTGCAGCAAGAAGGCACTCATGTGTGTTGCGCATCCAGGAGCACCAAGTCCCTGTTGTGTTGGTGGCGAGGTAGCAATCATGCTTCCTTCCTCTGTCCTCTCCCCCCAACCTCGCACAACAGAAATGTGATCAAGGTCTCCCTCATCTGATGAGTCTTCCATCAGTTCGTCCTCCACTTCTTCCTGGGCTCCTGCACCTTCCTCACTAGTTTGGCTGCTACCATGCGCCCTGGTAAAATCATCTCCCCCACCCTCACATGCCTGCCGCCTTGGTGCTGCCGACCGTCTGGACCTTGCAGATGTTAGCCCTTCCGCATACAACTCCTCCTCCTCTACTTCCTCCACCTCCTCTTGTGCCACCACCTGACTCCGAATTCTGTTTAACATGTGCTCCAGCATGTAAATCACCGGAATAGTCATGCTGATAATGGCATCGTCAGCACTAAACATCTTCGTCGCCATTTCAAAACTGTGCAGAAGGGTGCATAGGTCCCTGATCTGAGACCACTCCTCCAGCGTGATTTGCCCCACCTCTGAATCTCGTTGGCCCAGGCTATACGTCAGAACGTATTGCACCAGGGCTTGTCGGTGCTGCCACAGTCGCTGCAACATGTGCAGAGTTGAATTCCACCGGGTAGGCACATCGCATTTTAGCCGGTGAAGTGGCAGGCCCAACGACTTCTGTAGAGATGTAAGTCGCTGAGCTGCGGGATGCGAACGGCGGAAGTGAGCACACAGCGACCGTGCCCTCTGCAGAAGGCCATCTAGTCTGGGATAGTGGGCTAAAAATTGCTGGACAACCAGGTTCAACACGTGAGCCATACAAGGCACGTGTGTGACATTGCCCCGGTGAAGGGCCGCACCCAGGTTTGCAGCATTGTCGCACACGGCCTTCCCTGGTTTCAGGTCCAGTGGAGACAACCATTCATGAAATTGGTTCTCCAGAGCTGACCACAACTCCTCAGCTGTGTGACTCACATTTCCCAGACATTTCAATGTAAAAACCGCCTGATGACGTTGAGCCCTACTGCCAGCATAGTAAGGAGGTGTGCAGGATCCCTTCTGCGCAGTTAGAAAGCTTGTGGCATGACCAGACAGGCTTTGGGTGCAGGTGGAAGACCGAGAGGAGGTTGAGGAGTAAGAAGCAGTGGAGGAAAAATGACATAAAGAGGATTGACGCACAACTCGTGGGGACGGCAAGACTTGGACAGCAGCCCCTTGTCCTGCTGTCACCATAGTTACCCAGTGCCCAGTCAGCGACATGTAACGCCCCTGTCCATGCCTACTCGTCCAAGTGTCTGTGGTGAAATGCACCCTGTCACACACAGAGTTTCTCAAAGAAGCGGTGATGTTGTGTGCGACATGCTGGTGGAGCGCAGGCACACCTTTCTTTGAGAAGTAGTGCCGACTGGGCATCTGGTACTGGGGCACTGCGACGGACATAAGGTCTCGAAAATCCTCTGTGTCCACCAGGTGGAAAGGCAGCATTTCTGTAGCCAAGAGCTTGCAGATGGTGAAATTCAACCTCTTAGCTTTCTCATGGCTAGGAGGAAATGGTCTTTTACTTGTCCACATCTGAGGGACCGAGGACTGGCTATTGTGCTTAGACGGGGTTGATAAGGGTGTCCCCGGCAAACTGCCGGTCTGTGAGGAAGATGCAGGCGGACATGTTAGGTTGCCTTGATCCAAAGGTGGTGCTATCGATGTCGGACAGCGCTCAAGACCAGCTGGTGTTACCACCTCCAAAGAAAATGATGACCTGCCAATCACGCTGGCTGTTGCGGGTAAAGAGGTGGCAGGTCTGCGCCCCAAAACAGGTGTGACTGCTGTCCCCCCAGTCACAGAGGATGAAGAGGCCGCGGATGCACAAGATATGGCAGACGGTGGTTGGCCCGGCCGGCTAGACCGCATTGTAGCACACTGAGCTTCCCACTGCAACTTATGCTTCATGTCCATGTGCCGGTTCATGCATGAAGTACTCAAACTATGTATTTTTGGCCTCTACTTAGCTTTTGCTGACAAATGTTACAGATAACACGAGTTGGGTCATCTTTATCGATCTGAAAAAATGCCCAGGCTATGCAAGGCTTAGCACCCATGCGACCTGAAGAGCCACCACGACTTGTGGTGAGAGGCAGAGTTGTGTTTGAGGATGCAGTTGTTGACGTGCTTCCAGTACTACGTCTCTGTCCAGGAAGGCGCAACCTGACCTCGTCGTCACTAGCATCTTCCTCCACCTCCTCTGCTGACCTCATCTCTTGGCTGACTGTGGGTTGACAGTAAGTGGGATCTCCGACCTCATCATCATCACCCTGTGCGTTATCACACCCGTCGTCCTCAGAGCCAACCTGTTCCTGCCCTGACAAAAAACTAAAGTTGTCGCTCCAATCAGGTATTTGAGTCTTATCATCGTCTTCCTCATTGTCTCCACCAACAGGAGTTACAGTTTGGGAATGAGGGTCTACATTATGGTCAGAACCTTCTGCGTCTGGTCCTGGATCCGACTCATAAAGATTCTGGGCATCAGTGCAGATCATTTCCTCGTCTGGATTCACAGAAGCGCTGGAGTCGACCTCTGATTCCCAGGCTATAGTATGAGTAAACAGCTCTGCAGACTCAACCATCTGTTCTACCTCATACTCAGACGGGCAGCTGGAGATTTGGGAGCTGTGAGGAAGCAAGTGCGATTTGGGTGACACCTTTGAGGACTGGAGTATTTGTGATGTTGAAGTTGATGTGGAGGAGAGCCCACTTAAAGGAGCACTTGATATCCGTTGAAGCACCTGCTGTTTTTGTGCCTCATCTGGAATTTGTAGCGATTGGCGTGGCCGTAAGAAAGGGATCTTATCACATTGTCCGCTAAAAGAAGTAGACATTTTAGTTTGGCTGGAAGATGGTCTTTCTTCTGCACCTACCCCACGGACACAACCTTTTTTCCCCTTCCCAACACGCCTATTCCCCTTTCCACCAGCAGCAGGCCTTTTTCCACTCATTTTGGTGGTTAACTAATTCACAACTCTGGAGTTGTTTGCACAAAAAAACAATGGATGGTAACCGAGCAGAGCTGAGTGGCCAAACTGTGGTATTAGGCCAAAACTATTGGCTGGGTTAGATGCAGAAAAAAATTATTTTTAATTTGCAACCTGATGGAGGTCAGTATAGATGGACTAATAGACCAAGTCCCACACACCGCTAGAAGCCCAAATATTTTTTCAGAGCTAGATGCAGAAAAAAATTATTTTTAATTTGCAACCTGATGGAGGTCAGTATAGATGGACTAATAGACCAAGTCCCACACACCGCTAGAAGCCCAAATATTTTTTCAGAGCTAGATGCAGAAAAAAATTATATTCAATTTGCAACCTGCTGGAGGTCAGTATAGAAGGACTAATAGAACAAGTCCCACACACTGCTAGAAGCCCAAATATTTTTTCAGAGCTAAATGAAGAAAAAAATTATTTTTAATTTGCAACCTGATGGAGGTCAGTATAGATGGACTAATAGACCAAGTCCCACACACTGCTAGAAGCCCAAATATTTTTTCAGAGCTAGATGCAGAAAAAAATTATTTTTAATTTGCAACCTGATGGAGGTCAGTATAGATGGACTAATAGACCAAGTCCCACACACCGCTAGAAGCCCAAATATTTTTTCAGAGCGAGATGCAGAAAAAAATTATATTCAATTTGCAACCTGCTGGACGTCAGTATAGAAGGACTAATAGAACAAGTCCCACACACTGCTAGAAGCCCAAATATTTTTTCAGAGCTAAATGAAGAAAAAAATTATTTTTAATTTGCAACCTGATGGAGGTCAGTATAGATGGACTAATAGACCAAGTCCCACACACTGCTAGAAGCCCAAATATTTTTTCAGAGCTAGATGCAGAAAAAAATTATTTTTAATTTGCAACCTGATGGAGGTCAGTATAGATGGACTAATAGACCAAGTCCCACACACCGCTAGAAGCCCAAATATTTTTTCAGAGCTAGATGCAGAAAATTTTTTTATTCAATTTGCAACCTGATGGAGGTCAGTATAGATGGACTAATAGACCAAGTCCCACACACTGCTAGAAGCCCAAATATTTTTTCAGAGCTAGATGCAGAAAAAAATTATTTTTAATTTGCAACCTGATGGAGGTCAGTATAGATGGACTAATAGACCAAGTCCCACACACTGCTAGAAGCCCAAATATTTTTTCAGAGCTAGATGCAGAAAAAAATTATTTTTAATTTGCAACCTGATGGAGGTCAGTATAGATGGACTAATAGAACAAGTCCCACACGCTGCTAGAAGCCCAAATATTTTTTCAGAGATAAATGAAGAAAAAAATTATTTTTAATTTGCAACCTGATGGAGGTCAGTATAGATGGACTAATAGACCAAGTCCCACACACTGCTAGAAGCCCAAATATTTTTTCAGAGCTAGATGCAGAAAAAAATTATTTTTAATTTGCAACCTGATGGAGGTCAGTATAGATGGACTAATAGACCAAGTCCCACACACCGCTAGAAGCCCAAATATTTTTTCAGAGCTAGATGCAGAAAAAAATTATATTCAATTTGCAACCTGCTGGAGGTCAGTATAGAAGGACTAATAGAACAAGTCCCACACACTGCTAGAAGCCCAATATTTTTTCAGAGCTAAATGAAGAAAAAAATTATTTTTAATTTGCAACCTGATGGAGGTCAGTATAGATGGACTAATAGACCAAGTCCCACACACTGCTAGAAGCCCAAATATTTTTTCAGAGCTAGATGCAGAAAAAAATTATATTCAGTTTGCAACCTGATGGAGGTCAGTATATATGGACTAATAGAATGATGCTATGCCCAAAAGATTTTACTTCACTAGGTGCAGTAAAAAAATTGGTATTCTATACACAGGTGGTATATCTTGCAACACAGATAGGCTACTCCACTGACTAACACACTCTGCAATAGGCCAAAAAGGATTAGCTTTGCTAGATTCAGCCAAATGCTGTGAAAAAAACTTGCACAGCACTGGCACAGACCTGCCTGGCAAAAACTGATAGGAACTGATGTAACCTAGTCCTGAAAAGGACTCCAATTACAATTAGTCTTTACTCCCACAATCTATCTATTTAAGAGCACAGACCTGCCTGATAAAAGTCGTAGGAAATGCTGTAACCTAGTCCTTAAAAGGACTGCAATCACAACTATTCCCTACTCCCAAGCTATCTGTATATTTGTGCGAAAATTGGCTTGAAATTAACAAGGTATAGCGCACACAGCAACAGCGGTGCCGTCTAACACGCAGCTGCAGCAGTGAGAAAATGGTGGCGACGGGGAAAATGGCTTGGTCTTATAGGGCAAGGACATGTGACATACACTGCCAATCACACATGCCCTTGCTTGTGTGAAAAAAAGCACTTCGCTCCGTGTGTGCGCTGCTGATAGGCTGACAGATTGCACCTCCCCACTGCAAATGCGGGAAAGAGAAAAAAAAATGGAGATCTTCATTGTTCCTGCAGAGATCCATCCCCTGCCCCTCCCCCCGCCCCGCTGTACACTCAAACTGCGTATTAACATTAATTTTCATCATTACTGAGAAAAAATCCAGTTATGATTTTGGTGCACGAACAGTTATCGAACATAACCTCGAACAGCCGAATTTTTCTCAAATTGTTCGTGTTCGCCGACCGGCTCGAACACCGCCCAAAACAGCTCGAATTTGAGATTGGCGAACAGTTCGAGTAGAACAACGCTCATCTCTACTCATGAACGCACTGTCCAGTGCTCTCATTAGCTCCCAGATTTCTGCAGCAAACTGAATGGAAAGAGGAATGGAGTAATCCACTGATTGGATCTACATGCAGAACCTCAAGACACCAAATAGGTGAGTGGATTTATACTGAGTATATACCCTTGGACTCTAACTGCTACACTTAGAAACCTGCGCTTCCTATTTTCTCTCCCTATAATCCCCTCTTGTTTGAGATACTAAATATGTTTTTTTTTTTTTTTCAGTTTTTAATGAGAGAAAGGGTGGGTGATATTTAAATGTTTTATTTATTTCTATATTTTTTAAAGCATTTTTTTGTTTTTACTTTATTTTTTTAGTCCCTTTAGGGGATTTATTCTTGTGATCGACACAGTATTGCAGTATATAGAGAAATTGCGGTTCTCCTATCGCTGAACTGCAGAAGATGACCATGGTGACAGTTATGTGGGCCTTCAGCTAGCAACCGGCTGTCATAGTAACCCATCGGGTCACTGCGATTGCATAGTGGGTAGCCAATGTAAGTTGATGAATGCAGTATTCTGAAGTGGTAAAACTACAACAATCGGCATGTGCTCCTGTCGCTGTAGTGACAAGAAGATGCTGGCTATATAACAAAGCCGGCATCTGCCTCAGATGAAGTGTTACGGATCTAGGTGGTGGAACCTCTGTGCTTTGATGCAACGAGGGACCAGAGGGGCGTAACTAAGTGCCTACTCGGACCGACCCAGGTCACACCGTGGCTTAGTCGACTCCGTGAACCAAGGAGGGACCGGGCAGGTGAACCAGGTGCAGCTCTGGGACCGACCTTGTGTGAGAGCAGGTGACTCCCACGGGTCAGATGACTGGAGCTGACCGGTACAGCGGATGAGCACGGCAGGTAGGCTGGCGGGTGATCCGGGTAGATAAGCAGGCGGGTACGGCGGATAGCCAGACAGGTACTCCGGGTAAATGAGCAGGCAGGTATGGCAGGTAACTTGGCAGGTGCTACGGTTAGGCAGGCTGGCGGGCACGGCAAGTAACTGGCAAGTGCTCCGGGTAGGCAGGCTGGCGGGCACGGCTGATAGACAGACTGGCGGCCAGGACTGTTAGACAGACTGGCGGACAAGGAACCTGAGGGCTGAGGAGAGTGTTAGCACACAAACAACAACCTTGCACAGGCACCTCCATTTTGGAGGAGGTGCTTAATATAGGGGCAGTCCTCCAGCCATTGGCCGGGGACTCTTTAGGGCGCCGTGCGAGGCCCCTTTAAGAGGGAGGGAGCGCGCCCTAAGCACAGTGCCCGGGAAGCTGCGCGCAGTGCGCCTCAGCAGCAGGAAAACAGGAAGACCCCGGACCGCAGCGGTGAGGGGAATGGCGTCTCTGCCCGGCAGGAGGCAGAGACGCCGATGCTACATGAAGCATACTTAGATCCTGAGACTGCTTCAGACATTTCTTATCAACCTACGATGAAAATGTATTTCATAGGACATTAAGGGGTTAAACACAAATGGACTCAAATATATTGCCAAATGAGAGACTGCTGCCAGCAGAAAATGCCCTTTGTAGCATATAACCACGTACATCAAAGAAGTTTCTCCGGCCTGGCCAACAACTAGGCGAGGCTTCACTAGGGAGAAGCACTGATCTAGACTAATAATTCCAAGCACACAAATTTGAGCTGTTGTTGAAGATGCTAATGTAGGAAAATTGCAAATCCATACCAGTGCAAGCAAAGTTTATATAATATTTGTTTCATTAGGCCTCATATAGATTTTATTATGGCTCCATTTTGAACAGAAAAGTAATAGGACTCCATTTCCAGCCTCTTTTGCACTGCCATATGTGTCACAGAGGGATGAACTTAATTTTTCTTTTGAAATTGTATGTAAAAATAATGATGTCAAACTCTACCAGATGTCATATATAAAGAGCAATTCTTCCCTATAAGCCTGTCCACGGAGTGGAGCATGGGCTCATAGGCTTTCAGCTGAGCCTGTACACTGCTCTTTGCATTTTCTCATGCAGGAGCTGAAGGATTATGTCTGAAAAGCTGTGCCTCAGAGACGTTTTTTGGCGGAGCAGTGGCAGGCTCAGGCCCTGCACCCACAGCGATTGAAAGCACATGTATGAGGTATAAGATATTTAAAAAAAAGTTAAATGGCACACTTTATGAGAATAAAGAGACAAGGTAACACCTGCCTAAATGGTGGACAAAGGGGGTCTTTTAGTGGTTTGAGTAATCTCTATTCTGCATTTTGAAGTTATATTTTAGGGTCACATTATGTGATACTGGCATCCTCATAGTGAAAATATGTTATGCAGGATAAGACGTGCCAGAGCTGTTATTTCAAGGGGAAGATACATAGCATATTTAGTTAAACAGACATGACTGATCCTTTTTAAGAGGACCCAGTTCTGAGAAGAAAGTGACATTAGCAAATCAGGTAAAATCCTTTAGTATTACAAAGAAAAGAAAAATGTTTTATCATTTTACCAGAATAGTCTAAAAAATGGTGAGTTATTCTTTGCTGAGAGATAAAAACGTTGAGAGGAGGGCCCTGAGCTCAGTTCTGGCCAGGATTTAGAATGAACAAATCAATTTGCCTGTTTTGTCAATTTTCGAGTCACTGGTCAATAGAATAAAGTGCTAGAATCAATAATCTATTTTTCCTATAAATTCACTTAAACTGATTCATAAACATGGTTATTTCTCCAATGCGTTCTTTCTATTGCGAACAAATCAGTGAAATGCATCTCCCAGGAAAAATTTCTTTACCTCTAACCAGGAGCCAAAACTTTACTCCATACAGAATGTTACTATTAATTAGCCAGGTAAGAAAGCCATCTGCATATTCTGCACCCTAATTAAATGGAATTCATCAGCAGGTCTTTGCTTCCTCATCTGAGGGCAGTATGATGTAGGCAAAGGGACCCTGAAGCCAACGATGTATCACTTAGATTACTGGGTGCAGCGGTTCTCACACAATCAGAGTTTTTAGATTTAGGGCCCCGTCACACTAAGCGATGCAGCAGCGATCCCGACAACGATACGACCTGTCAGGGATCGTTGCTGCATCGCTAATACATCGCTGGTGAGCTGTCAAACAGGCAGGCTCACCAGCGATCAGGGGAGCAGCGATATCGTGGAAAGAATCGTTCCACGATGTCCTGCTCCCGTTACCAGCCTGCTGCAAGCAGGAGCAGGCTGGTAACTATGGTAAACATCGGGTTACTAAGTGCGCGTGTGCCCCTAGTAACCCGCTGTTTACCATAGTTACCAGCCAGATCGTTGGTCCCGCTGGTCACACACAGCGATGTGTGCTGGCCAGCAGGAGGCCAATGACCAAAAAATGGTCCAGGACACTTTGCAACGATCAGCGACCTCACAGCAGGGGCCTGATCGCTGCAAAGTGTCACACACAGCGACATCGCTGGTGAGGTCGCTGGTGAGTCACCAAAACCGTGACTCAGCAGCGATATCGCTAGCGATATCGCTATGTGAGACGGGGGCTTTATCAATGCACCAAAGCTGAGAAAGCTAACTCCACCCACACCAGGCTCTGTATGTACAATGGTATAGACAGTGAGCTGCTTATCACAGAAATGGGTGAAGTCGGACGATTGCTTGCATGCCAGATAGCCACAGCAATAATAATCACAAGGTGATTAAACCTGCAGGATAAGTAAACAACACCACACAGCTGGATATGTGACACATCTTTACTTCACTGTTTTAACCCCTACCTCATGCTGTCCTCAGATTACATAGCAAAAACCTGCTGACAGATTCCATTTACAGTAGAAAGGTATAGATGTCTCTAAAGGGTAACCTGCTAAAAAGTAACACAGCTGCATGTAAAGGATTAATCTGTGTCTCTACTACATACGTTATAGAGACAGAATCAGCCAAACCAAATAGAGGAGAGGGTTGTACAGTTTACAGTTTACAGTTTCTCCCAAGGCTCCTGAAACGGAATCTGTCAGCAGGTTTTTGCTATGTAATCTGAAGACAGCATGAGGTAGGGGTTAAAACACAGATTTCAGCAATGCCTCCCTTATGAAGCTTGGTGGTATTGTTTGCTTGCAATGATTATTTTAGCACCAGGAGCTTAACATTGCTGGAATACAGCAGCGCGTGCATGCTAGTCCGACACGCCCCCTCCTATGATAGGTACCTCACTGTCTATGGACATTGTATATACAGAGCCTGGTATGGGCGGGGTTAGCTTCCTCAGCTCTGCAGTATTACTAAATCTAAAAATGCTGTGTCAGAACAGCTGCACCCAGTAAACTAAGTGATACATCGTTGGATTCAGCTTCTCTTTGCCTACATTGTGCTGCTCTCAGATGAGGTAGCAAAAACCTGCAGACAGATTCCTTTTAACACACAATATTCCATCTTACATTGCTTCTTACATAATAATATTCATCATACAGTAAGAAAGCAGCACAAATTCCCCCGTCCCCCTGCTTACATTCTGCACACTCACATTCTCCCCTGACACAGTGGTATCTTCCAGTTCAGAAGCAGGTAGTCTCACACAGTTGACAAAATAGTGAGACAGTAGAGAGCCTGACTTTAGTCAACATCAGCCTTCCTCTTTCTAAATACACTGTGTTCCAAATTATTATGTAAATAATATTTTCTCAGATTTTCCCAAATTACCTATATGAATTGCAGTCATTGTAATTTTCCAGTCAAATAACTATTAGAGTACAATTGAAAGGTTTTTGTACAAACTGCCTATGATAACAGTATGTTTTTTAAAAAATAAAAAACTCAAACTGCACTCAAAATGCATGTTCCAAATTATTATGCACAGCAGAGTTTTCAACCTTTTCATTTTAACAAAGAACAAAAAAATGGTCATTTTTGAAATTATAAGCATTAGCAGGTTATTACAAAGTGAAATCAAACAGTTTTCAACTCAAAACTTTATTCTAGGTGATGTTACATTTGCACATAGGACCCCTTGTTCGAAAGGAGCTTCTGAACTCTCTCGTCCATTGAATTTGTCAGGTTTTGGATGGTTTCTGCTTCAATTGTTTTGCATGAGGACAGAATACCCTCCCAGAGCTGTTGCTTAGATGTGAACTGCCTCCCGCCATCATAGACACTCCTTTTGATGATGCACCAGAGGTTCTCAATGGGGTTGAGGTCAGAGGAGCATGGGTGCTACACGATTAGTTTGTCCACTTTTATGCCCATAGCAGCCAGAGATGCAGATGTGTTATGTGCAGCATGAGACGGGGCATTATCATGCATGAAATGATCTCGATGGTCCAGATGGATGGAGTGGAGGATGGCTGGTTGATGGACACCCCATGCAAACACGGCTACGGCACTAACAAGGAGGAGGTGGAGTAATGTTTTGGGCTGGAATCATGGGGAGAGAGATTGTCGGCCCTTTTAGGATCCCTGAAGGGGTAAAGATGAACTCCATAATGTATGTTGAGTTTCTCAAACAGCACTTCCTTCCATGGTTCAAGAAGAAGAACCGTGCATTCCACAGCAAGATAATTTTCATGCATGATAATGCCCCGTCTCATGCTGCACATAACACATCTGCATCTCTGGCTGCTGTGGGCATAAAAGGGGACAAACTTATGGTGTGGCACCCATGCTCCCCTGACCTCAACCCCATTGAGAACCTCTGGAGCATCATCAAAAGGAGTGTCTATGATGGCGGGAGGCAGTTCACATCTAAGCAACAGCTCTGGGAGGGTATTCTGTCCTCATGCAAAACAATTGAAGCAGAAACCATCCAAAACCTGACAAATTCAATGGACCAGAGAGTTCAGAAGCTCCTTTCGAACAAGGGGTCCTATGTGCAAATGTAACATCACCTAGAATAAAGTTTTGAGTTGAAAACTGTTTGATTTCAGTTTGTAATAACCTGCTAATGCTTATAATTTCAAAAATAACCATTTTTTTGTTCTTTATTAAAATGAAAAGGTTGAAAACTCTGCTGGCATAATAATTTGGAACATGCATTTTTAGTGCAGTTTAAGTTTTTTTATTTTTTTTTTAAATATACTGTTATCATAGGCAGTTTGTACAAAAACCTTTCAATTGTACTCTAATAGTTATTTGACTGGAAAATCACAATGACTGCAATTCATATAGGTAATTTGGGAAAATCGGAGAAAATATTATTTGCATAATAATTTGGAACACAGTGTATATATAAGAAAGGTTTATATTTGGTCTACTTTTACTTCATGAGGTTTCCAAGGAGGAGTAAGCGCTTCTTTAAATATACAGCTTGACCGTTAAAGCTAGTTCCATAGAAAATAAGCAGAATGCCAAATGCAGCTCCATAAAATGAAGCAGTTGATTTGTCGTAGATTTTCTGTTTGGATTCTACACAATGAAAATGTACAAATTGCACTACCATACATGTACAGACTTCTGGGCAGCATATACAGCTAAATTATATAGCTACTATTATCTAGTAGTGCAGGCTTTGGAACTGCATCAATTCTGCTAGAAATATTATGTGGATTAAGACACTGTATCTATATTTTGAATGGGACACCTGTATCCCTATGCTGTTCTGCTAAATGAAATTTACAGCACAATAGAGCCTAATCTGATCTGTCTGAATGAGGTTACAATAATGCAATGTAAATATAATGGAAAATGTGCGCTAATAAAATTATTCTAATTTAAATGTAGATTATGTAACCTGTAAGACATGAAATCTAAGCATGAATCATGCGGAAGTATTCAATATGTTTGTAAAGTTGTTGCAAAATCAAAGGCAATGATATTGCGACATTAAATTTTACCATGCAAATGTGTCTGTTGTTGCAGTGACATACAAGCATGCAAAATATACCTAGGTGATTTTTGGGTGGTGTTTATTGTATTTCTTACCTTGTTTCTCTTGAAGTACGCTCTTCGGCAGGCTGCAAAGCACTTTTCACTGCAGAAGCTTTTCACTTCGCTCCCCATGCTCAGGGAATAGCGCTTAATCCCCACTTTCTGGCACCAGGCGCACATGATTTGTACATTTGACACATCATCCTCTGTAGCATAAAGGAAACACGACATGTTTTGTATAATTATAATTGGGAAATATATCCATTCTTCAGTAGCAAAGTGGCAAGTATAGCCTATGACAGTCTAGATAAAAGTGATACACAGGAACAGGACCACTAAAAGTAGCTGCACTGAGTATATGTGAATGCAATGGTCATAATTCCATGTATTCCTAAAATAGCTTAGTATAGGAATATCTGACTCCTTATAATATCTCCACATATGGAAAGATGTGTGTCAGGAGATCTGGGCGAAGAGAGACCCAGCAAGACTGGCACCAAACCAGCAAAGGCGCAGCCACAGACGCACTTGGAGCAAGCTGCCCAGCTAGGCAAACCCTTTACTCTTCACCCAGCTCCCAGTAAATGGAAGGGGGACTTGGCAGAGCCCTTCCCAGGCCCACTGTCGTCGGAGAGCTGGCGTCTGGTGATGCAGTTGGTGCCTATTTAAGAACCAGGTGAGAACCTCTGCAAGAACCCCAGGAAGTGTAGTCAGAAATTAAAATGAGAAAAACCCTGAAAAGATAGCAACACTACTGATGGCACTGCTCACCACCACAGCACATAGGAACTGCGATAAACGACAAAGGACTGAGCAGGGAACAGGGTTAAATAGCCCGCCTAATGATCAGGTGTTGAATACCTCCCAATCATCCCCAGACAACCACTCCCTGCCAGCTTGCACAGCAGAATGCACACAATCCCGCCACTGCTTAGTGCCAGACACAGCAGTGTCCTGCGTTGCCTGGCAATCGGAGAACACAGCGTCCCATGTTACCTGAGCAGAGAAATCAGTGAGACACGGCATCCCACGTCCTCACACATCCTACAACACCAAAACACAATGCTTCATAAGATTGGTACGGTTTCCCTGCATGTGTAGTAGCTCTGCCTCCAAGTTCAGGACAATGGCGGCATCTGCGACCAGAGTAGCGTAGCACTGGACCAGATCCATTTCCAGGTGGGAGCACAGAATTACAATTCCTAACAAAAGACTGCTTTTTTTCTGGACAGAAAGTCACAATATATAATGGAAACTGATTAATAGGGCATACTAAAGTTCTCGACTAGACACGACTCTTAAGTTCTCCCTGAAGGCTGAATCAGCTGCACTGTATGAAGTGACGTAGATAGTAATTCTTGGGCATCCTTAAAGCATATCATCAAATGAATGTTTATATGAACTATGAGAAATAGTTCCTATCTATCCAACTTGTTACAGATTTTATCTAATCATGTTGCCTCAAATGTTTCAAAAATTAGAAGCAACGTTTCACAGCCCCAAGTGTTAAAACTTGGTTGCCCATGGACTTATCCTGACAAACAAATTCAAATGTGGCAACAGCATAGATATTAGAAAAAACTTTTTGACAGAGAGGGTGATTAACGAGTGGAACAGGCTGCCACGAGAGGTGGCAAGTTCTCCTTCAGTGGAAGTCTTCAAAGAGAGGCTGGACAGACATCAGTCTGGGATGATTTAGTGGATCCTGTATTGAGCAGGGGTTGGACTAGATGACCCTGGAGGTCCTCTCCAACTCTACCTTTCTATGTTTCTGACAGCAAAACTCCATCTATAGAGCCTCATAGGCTAAATGTGTGTCAGAAGGGTGAAATTTGTTACCCCTCAAATTGTTGCAGAGTATGGACTGCCTATTTATCCTGTTTCATGTACCTTAATCACAAGGTAGGCATGGAGGACAGGTTGGATTCAGGAGGGGAGGACAGAGAAATGATTATATAGATAGGAGGATTGGTGATAGTAGGGAATGTGCAGTTTACCATGTGTGGTGCTAAACTTGAGTGCTTCGTCTGAGAAAGTGATAGTTTGGAACCATGGTCACTTGGAGTAGCAGCTAGTCCCTCTGCAATAGGTGCAGGATGACTGAAAGGTTGTTGACTGAAGTGGAGTAGCAGCTATCAGGAGACTTGACATAAAGGCCTCGGAGAAGCTGTAGAGAAAAGATGGTAGAGCATGTGCAGACCTCAGAACATAAGGCAGTTTAGCGGATCTATTAAATGAGGCCTTGCGAGTGAGTCAAAGACTGAGCTAGCAATTGACCATTAGCTGTCTGGATTGATATAGTTTAAAAAGTAGGTGGGGCTGAGGGTGCTCCATGTGAGTTGTCATGGACCTGTGATTGCTGAGGTGTATTGTCAGCCTAGGTGGTTAAAAATATAGAATTTTCTGGGGCTTGATCCCTGTGGGCCAGTATCGTCTGCAGTGGAGAGGTCTTAAACAATGGTCTGAACATCCGATGTTGAGAGCACAGAACTGAAAAAGTACATATAAGAGATGGAGCTCTGGAAAACCAAACCCTTGAAATGCAGGATCAGTGGCAGAGGGTCAGAGAACAGTGACAAAGAGGCAGAACCCTTTAGATCAAGTGACCTAGACGTGGAGGCAAAGCTCCTAGAACACTGACATAGGGCAGACAAAACTCTAGAAAGCAGGGCCTAAATGGAAGGAACAGTGATCTAAGTAGGACTGTGCTAGAAACTGACAACTGGCAAGTGCCAGGTACTGAGATTGGTGTGACATTGTGTGAAATAACATGGTATGAGTGTGTCCTCTTTGAAACAAATAGAGTCAATTCTGACAAGCTTCCTGTCCCTTCTGAAGAAAAGCATCCCCACAGCATGATGCTACCACCAACATGATTGATGGTGGGGATGGCCTTCTCAGGCTGATGTGCAGTGTTAGTTTTCCGCCACACATAGCGTTTTGCATTTAGCCGAAAAAGTTCTACTTTGGTAAATGTATCACCTACATGGCTTTTTTTTAAACGGTAAATGGGACTTTTTATGGTTTGCTTTTAAAAATGGCTTTCTACTTTCTCTTCTATAAAGGCAAGATCTGTGAAGTATGCAACTAATAATAGTCCTGTGGACAGATTCTCCCACCTGAACTGTGGAACTCTGCAGCTTCTCCTGAGTGACCATGGGTCTCTTGGCTGCTTCTCTAATTAGTGTTCTCCTTGCTTGGGATGTCAGTTTAGGTGGGTTTCAAAGTCTTGATAGGTTTGCAGTTGTGCCATACTCCTTCCATTTTTGGATGATGGATTGAACATTGATCCTTGAAATGTTAAGAGCTTGGCCTATTTGTTTTATAACCTAACCCTGCTTTACTTTTCTCCACAACTTTATCCCTGACCTGTCTGGTGTATTCCTAGGTTTTCATGATGCTGTTTGATCCCTAATCTTCTCAAGCAAAACCTCTGAGGCCTTCACAGAAAAGGTGTAGCCATACTGAGAATAAATTTCACACAAATGGACTTCAGTTACTAATAATGTGACTTCTGGAGGCAAATGGTCACTTAGGATTTTATTTAGGGGTATCAGACTACAAATGCATGTCCCACATTTCAGATTTATATTTTTAAAATAATTAGAAAACCATGTATTATTGCCTTTACACTTCACAAATACTTGCTACTTTGTGTTTTATATCACATAAAATCCAAATAAAATACTTTTAAGTTTGTGGGTGTAACATAAAAAAATGTGGAAAAGTTCTCGGGAAATGAATACTTTTTAAAGGCACTGTAGGTGATATATATGTACTGTATATACATCTTATGTTAGACATAAAGAGTAACTAAACTTAAATTATTTAATTTATTTTTATTATTTTGTCCAGAATGAAAAGCTATGAAATTTTGCAAACTTTATTATGGTATTTGCATATAAGAAGCTTCCACATCCATGCTTTTCCCCAGTCCATTTGCTTGCTTTTAGCTGCACTGACATTAGAACATACTCATTTGGAGTACTGATGCTGGCAGTGAAAGGGCAGCACCTGTTTCTTCTTCTCAGTGTTTTACTTATCAGAACAATCTCCTGCAGCAGGCTTGCTTGTTATTAGAGTTAGTGAGCTCAGCCAGCGCTCTATCTTTCAGTAAGATTAATAATGTCTGTAATATGTGTCAGTAATCAATCCCTCACTGCCCCCCTGTATACTGTAATGGAAGCATTAACTTTGTTTCCATTACAGAATACTATACAGGGGGCAGGGAAGGTCTGTCAAGCCTGCTGCAAGAGATTGTTTGGATAAGCAGAGCACTCAGAGGAAGGAAGTGCTGACCCTTTCACTGCAAGCATCAGTACTCCAAATGAGTATATTATGCTATCAATGCAGCTGAAGACAGGCAAATAGACTGGGGAAAAAGCAGGGGTTTGAAAGCCACTTAGATTATTTTTTTTAAAGGAATGAAGTGCTTTGCAAAGTTTCAGAACTTCTTGCAACGCAAGAACCCAAGAAAGCTAGGAGAACAGATATGTTAGATGCTCTAATACAAGCTTTGCTCAGATGAAACCAACTGGCATAGATTAATAATAGTCTAAATGGTTTAATATAGAGATTTAAAGGTGCTCATTTTCTTTATTTATGCAAGAAGAAGGCGCAATGTTGTATGAGGGGAGGGTGAGACATTTCTGAAGGTAAAATAAGTCAATAATGATCCATGTCCTTCAACAAAAACTAAATTTACACATCCAGATAAGCGAGTCTAGAGTGTGAGAATTTAGCTACATAAGTGAGATATGAGAGCAAGGTTGAACATGTGAAGAAACTGAATATATCAGAAGATTGAATAGTAACTTTGTGACTGTGTGAATAAGACGACATGAGAAAGGGGTGTCACTGGTAAGAGATAGAAGGTCATGAGAGAAGGAAAAAGATTTTGGTAGACAGGAAACGAGGATCCAATCACCATAAAGTGCCCGCTCATCTAACCGTGTAAAAGAACACCATTTTATAAGTCTTGGCAAAAAGCCCAACTAAAAGGAAATACATTACATGATAACATGCAAAAGATACCTTATTATGCAATAAAAGCTTCATTTTGACAAACTTTAATGTTGGATGTACATCATTTATTTGAAATGTTTGAAAAAATGTAATTTCTTGCAATAAATAAATAAGAAATATTGCAATGGATAATGCATGAACTTATAAATTACATACTAATATCTATCATGTAGCAAAGTTTTCAATGTTAAGACTAAGGCGTTAAAGTTGGCAATAATAATGTACTTCTCAGTTGAGACCACTTCAGTCAGTATATAGAAATCGTATTGGTTGGGTTGCGATGAGCATGACTATGCTTGGGTTACCCTATATACATGCAACTTTTCAATTCTGCTCATATACTGATGGTCACAGCCTTCTAACTTTATTCATTAATTAATTAATCTTAACACCTTTTTAATATGAGTGGATCAAATGCATGGAAAGTGTTTGGTTAGTGTTAGTGTTAGTGTTTGGAGACTAACATTGGCACTGTCTTTTCCCTCTATAAGTCAATGAAAAAGTTAAAGGTGTTGTCTAGCCTTGGGGTACAAGTCTGCAGTCACTCTATGTGACTGCAGACTTGTGAATCCTCACACATCCTGTGAGTAGTCTCCAGTGCCAGCGGGGCCGGGAGCAAGCGGGAGCATGACCACAAGTATGCGATTTGCATAGATGCGGTCACGTGCCAACTAGATGTTGATAACCTCGCTCAATGCAAGTGTATTGAATGAGGCCAGACACGTTTAGTTGGAATGTGCCCCGAAGTATGCAAATCGCATCGTTGCAGTCACATTACCACCTGCTTTTGGCGCCGGCACTGGAGAATCCTCACTACACGCAATGTGCGCGATGTGAGTATTCACAATTCTGCAGTCACATAGAGTGACTGCAGACTTGTACCCCAAAGTCGGACAGCCCCTTTAAGCTACTTTTTCTTTTTGCGTTTGCCAATGAGGAAAATATGTATTAAATTTCACTTAAAAAAAAGACTCAACATGAAGTTGAAAGTGATATTATCACTATCTAGTAGCTACATCTCTCAGTAATATTTACAATTGGTTGCAGGACATGCTATAACAGACAGGGGGTGCAGGTTGCAGAGGCAAAAGCCCACTAGAGCTTCTCATGCAAGGCCTGCAAGAGTGGCTATCGGCTTACTGCTGTCGTTTAACTACCCTAGTTTTTCTCCCACATCTGATTTCTGCTGGAGATGCTGCAACTATAATTCATCAGTGATTTTTAAAAAGTAAAAACATACCGTAACAGCTATGTGTTTTTCCTATGAACCCCTTTACGTCCTATGACGTATAGGTACGTTATAGGTCACCTCCTCCTTTTTGGTGCGGGCTCCGGCGCTGAGCTCGCACCTTTTCAGGCACATGACAGCTGATTTTATCAGCTGTCATGTGCCCCTAACAGCCACGAGTGGAATCGCGATCCACCCACGGCTGTTAACATGTTAAATGCCGCTGTCAATCTCTGACAGCGGCATTTAACATGATAGCGTCTGAAGCGTGTCATTAGCCCCGCCCATTGGCGCCCCTGCCACATGATCACGGGGTGCTGATGGGTTAGTATGACAACCCAGAGTTTGCAGGAGACCCCTGTGGTTGTCATTGCCGGGATGCTATGAGTGCCGCCCCATAGTCAGCACTCAGCAGATGAGCATTTTTGTTACACATAGCAAGGCTGACGCTCTGTTATATGTAACACAAGCGATCAGAAGATCGCAGCTCCAAGTCTCCAATGGAGACTATTGAAGAATGTAAAAAGTAGAAATAGAAAGTTTTTTAAAAATATAAAAAAATATAAAAGTTCAAATCACCCCCCTTTTGCCCCATTTAAAATAAAACAATAAAAAAAATCCAAAATACACATATTTGGTATCACTACATTCAGAAATGCCTGATCTGTCAATATATAAAAATAATTAATCCGATCGGTAAATGGTGTAACGAGAAAAAAAATCAAAACGCCATTATAATTTTTGGTCACCGCAACATTGAAATAAAATGCAATAACGGGCGATCATAACATAGAATCCACACCAAAATGGGATCAACAAAAACATCAGCTCAACGTGCAAAAAATAAGCCCTCACCCGGCCCCAGATCCCAAAAAATGTAAATGCTAAGGGTCTCAGAAAATGGCGCCATAATTTATTTATTTATTTTTACAAACTTTGCAATTTTTTTTCACCACTTAAATAAAAAGAACCTATACATGTTTGGTATTTGTGCACTCTTAATGGCCTGGAGAATTATAATGGCAGGTCTTGGTTTTAGCATTTATTGAAGTTGGTAAAAAAAAAATTGTGGAATTGCACTTTTTTGCAATTTCACGGCACTTGCAATTTTATTCCCATTTTTCAGTACAAGATATGGTAAAATCAACAGTGTCGTTCAAAAGTACAACTCGTCCCGCAAAAAACGAGCCCTCAAATGATCATATTAATGGAAAAATAAAAAAGTTATGGCTCTAAGAAGACAGGGAGCAAAAAACGAAAAACACAAAAATGGAAAAACCCAAGGTGGTAAAGGGGTTAAAACATTACTGGTATTACCATATATCTACAGTGTAAAAATTAAAAAGAAGAAAATATGATATGAATAGACTAGTTTCACGATACAACATTTTGCTGCCATTTTCTGATTCTATTTTTTTTACTGTCACAGTATGTTCCTACAGAATGATAGTTTGTAGATTTTGGATCTTCTGGATTTTCCAAGCGTAGATTCCGCAGTTTATTACGGTACCAGAAAAGTGGATACGATTGTAACAAGTCTCACCCACATGTTGCATATAAAATCTCTTTATAATATTGCAGTGTGGATTTCAAATCTGCATCATGTTCATTTATGCCAATCGGGCCGTAAATTCAGTAGAAAAAAATCCATCATGGTATTTGCTGCAAATCTGTAGCAAATTCTACAAGGAATCTGCAGCATAAAATGCATAAGCTACATGCAAATTAGTTGCAGGTTCATCTGTAAGTGTACTGTGCATTTCAGACTACGCACTACAAAGAATTAAAGTGCGGTGAAAATTGTCAGCATAATATTGGAACCAAGCGTTAATGTTTTATGCAACGTGTGGATGAGACATATTCAAATCTTATCCACGTTGGTGGTGCTGAAACACATCATGGATTTTCTGATTGGAAAAATCCATGCAAAAATCTATAGTACAGTATATCTGCTCCTTGTGAATAAACACTTTGAAACCCATGACAAATCTGTCGCAAAATATGCAACAAATTCAGTACTGTGGGTTCAGTACTGATTTGCTGCAGGATCCACAGCAGATTTTTTTCTGCTGAATCTAGTTACCATGTGAAGGTACCCAAATTAAATTATCAAGTGATTTTTTTTTTTATATTCAAATTTCATATAATTTCTGCTTAATTGTTAAAGAGTCTATCTATTTCCAACAGCATATGGACATTTATATTAATTACAGCAACACAATCCATCATATTTTACAAACACCCAAATACAAATATAAATAAAGTCACTTTATACCTCCTGGTGGTTTCATGAAAGGAGGAGGAATTAAAGGTACCACAATTGGCATATTTCCATGGTTTCCATGATCCTTTGATCCCGCTGGTAGTTCTGTCAGCCCATTTCCTGCAGCAAGCCCTGGATAATTTAGATTTGCATTGAATGGTGAGATAACACTTTCCTCTAATAATTTTGATTTTGGCAATGAATTTTCTGAAATGGAAAGAAAACAAATTCAATATATATATATACAGTATATACAGTTGAAACCAGAAGTTTTCATACACTATATAAACAGACACATATGCGTGTTTTCTCAATATCTGACATGAAATCAGAATAAACCTTTCCCATTTTAGGTCAATTAGAATTACCATAATTTTTAATATTTGCCAAATGCCAGAATGATGAGAGAGAGAATATTTTAAGCCATTTTTATTACTTACTGCAAAATCAAAAGTTTGAATGCAAACACATGGGCCATGCACACAGTGAATAAGTCTGTAGGACAGTGTTCACACCACCAAAAGACTGGAAAACACAAGGACACAGAAAAACAATTAGGGAGGTCTCCACCCCTCCCTTGTGGCCCATGCACATGCATATAAATGCCGTCCTCTGCAGCGTGTCCACATGGACATTACCTGTCAGATCTGCTCATTTAGGTACTATACACATGATCAGTTTTTAAATACGTCAGATAGGGACTACTCTGATGTGGGTTACCTTGACGTTGGTAGAGCGGCTTAGTATACATGTTTTGCAAAAAACGTGTCAACTAAATACCCTGTTTTTTATCACCTTTTTACTGGCACTTGTTTACTGTTTACTGTTACTTTTTTACAACAGAGTATTTTTATATGTTTGTTTTACTGTGTTCTTGTGTTTTAAAGTCAAAAGTTTACATACACTAAGATTACTATGCCTTTAAACAATTCTGGACTGCCCATATGATGATGTCATGTGTTTGGATGCTTCTGATAGGTTTTTTGGCAACATCTAGAGACAATTAGAGACACACATGTGAATGTATTTTAATGCACACCTGAAACACACTGCTTCTTTGTGTAGCATCACAGGAAAGTCTAAAGAAATCAGCCAAGATATCAGGAAGAGAATTGTGGACTTGCACAAGTCTGGCTCATCCTTGGGTACAATTTCAAGGTACCAGAAGGTGCCTCGTTCATCTGTACAAACAATTATAAGCAACTACAAACAAGATGGGAATGTCCAGCCATCATACCGCTCAGGAAGGAGACGGGTTCTGTGTCCCAGAGATGAACATACTTTGGTCTGACATGTGTATTTCAACCCAAGGACAAAAGCAAAAGACCTTGTGAAGATTATGGCGGAAGCTGGTAAGATTGTGTCAATATCCACAATGAAACGAGTACTGTATCAACATGGGCTGAAAGGCCACTCTTCTAGGAAGAAGCCAGTACTCCAAAAGAAACATAAAAAAGCCAGATTAATGTTTGCAAATGCACAGAAAAAATACCTTTATTTTTGGAGACATGTCCTGTGGTCTTATGAAACTAAAAATTAACTTTTTGGGCATAACAACAATCGCTATGTTTGGAGGAAAAGGGAGAAGCTTGGAAGTCTAAGAACACCATCCCAACTGTGAAACACAGAGGTGGCAGCATCATGTTGTGGGGTTGTTTGCTGCAGATGGGACTGGTGCACTTCACAAAATAGATGGCATCGTGAGAAATTATTATGTGGCCATACTGAAGCAACATCTCAAGACAGCAGCCAGGAAGTTAAAGCTTGGGCGGAAATGGGTCTTCCAAATGGACAATGACCCGAAGCATACTGCTAAAATGGAAACAAGGTGGCTTAAGGATAACAAAGTCAATGATTTGGAGTGGCCATCACAAAGACCTGATCTGAATCTTATTGAAAATTTATGGGAAAAGCTGAAAAGGCAGGTACAAGTAAAGCGACCTACAAACGTGGGTCAGTTACACCAGTTTTGTCAGAAGGAATGGGCCCAAATTCCAACCAACTATTGTGAGAAGCTTGTGGAAGGATACCCCGTACGTTTGACCCAAGTCATTCAATTTAAGGGCAATGGTACCAAATAATAATGAAATTTATTTAAACTTTTGACTTTGCAGTAAGTAATAAAAATGTCACACACAGTGTAGGAAAGACAAAGTACGACACGAAGGGATGAGGGGAAGGGAGCCCAGACACTAGGGAAATGGGGAAGTGCAGACTTCCTAGGCTGATCTGCAATCACCCTGTCTCCTCCTGCCGACCCTATATTGGTTCCTCACCAATCGCTGCACAGGAACCTATCCCTGTATTTCCCTAGCGCTTGGCCCTGGATAGAGAAGGGGGGATGAGCGCTAGTCAATCCCCACTGACAACTAAAGTCAGCAAGGGGAGACAGACACGGGCGAAGTAACTTAGCTTGAGTCGACTTCAGAGAGATGGCACACACATTATCTTAGCACCAGAGAGGAAGTAAGAACTGCACTTGCTCCAAGCCTTCACAAGGGGTCATGTGAATATCACTGGTACCTCTGTGTAGCAACCAGGAAGTATTTAAACACCCAGGCCTGATTGTTAATTAGAGCAGGAGGGAGGTAGCCGCTGGGTCCTAGAGTGAGACAGCTAAGAAGATGTCTGTAATGCCAAACGAAGGGATCTCCTGCAACCAACTGCAGGGCGACTGTCTGTCACATCTGACACACCCGTAACAAAAAATGCCTTAAAACATTCTCTCTCTCTCATTATTCTGGCATTTGGCAAATATTAAAAATTATGGTAATCCTAATTGACCTAAAACGGGAAAGGTTTATTCTGATTTCATGTCAGCTATTGAGAAAAACATATATATAACAACGGTCCTTTGCTTCAATAATTAGTTCAATGTTTCCCAAATAACTTGTTACCCTACTTATATACTATATAACTGTACCTTGGTCACCTTGAATTTTTTTTAAAGATTCTATACTCTTGTTTTGTGTTTGTTTCTTTTTTTTTTTTTATTATACATGCTGTTTTGCCCAGTTTTAGGTGGAAGCCATTGCAGTAAATACTTTTTATTATGTAATTTGTCAAGTAGTCACTCATAATGGCAAAGAATTTGTGAAGCACGCCTCGGGAGTGTTTTGTGGGTGAGCCGTTATACTCTGCTACTTTAGCGTGTATCCCTTTTACATTTTCGGTAGGCAACAAGTGTTTTTCTGGCATTCCAATCCTAGTAATCTATCCTGTGTAACTAATTCTTAATTTACTAGTTTATATTTACGCTTTGTATACATTACAAATTTTTCTCTATTTTATGCTAATTGTCTGGTAAGTGCCACTTATTTCTACCATGGGGGTTTCCCTGTTGGCTCCCCATCAATCTGTTTTTGTGTCTACTGTGTTGGATACATGTATGTTTCACATGTTCTAGTTTATACTAGCATAAACTAACCAGTCAACCCACCTCTAAAAAAGTTTTAAAGTATCCGTTAGACTAGGGCTATGTCTACACAGGTGCTTTTACTGAACAATTTTTTCCCCTTGTTTATTTTTTTTTTATCATAGATTACAGCATCTTGCAGTAAGTGAAAATTAATGTAACTTGTATATCAATATATGTTGTTTTTTCTTTACTTTTTATGTAGCGCAGCATAACATAGTTATACGTTTTACGATGTTTATGTAGAAATATAGATTACAATACAAAAAAAGGAAGAACTTTTTAAGCTATATTTAATTTTGTAAAAGCTACAAAGGTTTATGTACAAGTTTGAAGCCTTTCACAGAAAAATGGTGAAAGTTAATGAGGAACGAATAACACAGTAGTAGACGTTGGTTATTTGTGGTTCAGAACAACAAAAAGTTGCATCCATCTTTTAAGTCATAAGTAGGCTAAGTGGACACAGTATCCAAGCACTATATGGTACGAGCAATCAGATGATCTCCTAAAGAGTCCCCCAAAGAGACAAAAAAGTAAAGTAAAAAATAAAAACAAAGTTTATAGAATATAAAACAATAAATTAGAATTAACCCTTTTCTTCTTCATTAAAAAGAAAACAAATTTGGTACTGCCGTGTCCACAAAAGTCTGGTATATCAAAATATAAAATTAGGTAACCTTTATGGTAAAAGTCATAAATAGAAAAGGAATCTAAATGCCAGAAAGGTGTTTTTTTCAGTTATCACACCTCATTAAAGAAAAACAAAAATGCCACTTGGACTTCTTTCCCCATTTCTCAGTACATTGTATAGTGAAATGAATAGTGTCAATCAAAAGTACAACTCATCACAGAAAAAAAACAGTCCTCATACCGCTATCTTTGTGGAGAATGTAAAAAGTTATCACTCTTTAAAAAAGACAAGGAAAAAAATTTTAAACGAGAACAACGGTATTATTACAGAAGCTACCGTTCGGCAACAGCGTAGTAAAGTATACGGCAGCACAGGGCTAGTGCAAAGAGCATGATTTCGGGATAACACATGAGATCTCGCTTTTTCACAGCGAGGGGGCCATTGAGGGTTCTGGGATTCCGCTCTGAATACGGGGATCCCATAACTTGGAAGTTTAGACCTGACTTTTGATAGTCAGGGAGGCATAAGGGACCCTTATTGCCATTTTACTAATGGGTGTTTTCTTAAACAAAGGCCACGTTCACACGTTCAGTATTTGGTCAGTATTTTACATTAGTTGTAAGCCAAAATCAACAGTGTCATACATTGTTGTTATTTCATCAGAAAAGGTAACAACTGCCAAAATATTAGCGCAAACAAACTTTATCAGCAAATGCCCCAGTAACAGGGATATCTTCAGGCTATGACACCTGCAATCTATAAAATTGTTGATAACGTCTGAAAGAAATGAAACATTACAAATTGTTGTTCTTGTCCCGCAGCAATAATTTTACAGCATGTGCTTTTCTCAAAGAAATTACTTTTCCTTTTTAGTGTATCATATTTCCTAAATTAAGAATTGCATCTTTTGAGAATCGAATACACTAGGTTCTAACACTCACTGGTAAGTTAGAAAGGGGTTTGTGTTAGTCACTTGTGATTGTGTTGAAATTTTTCATAAAAGGGAAGAAGAAAGCAATTGATGTAACAGTTAAGGCTCATTCAGAAGTCAGTTTTTTTGACGCACGAGAAAAACGGACTGAGTTTTACCAGTGATTTCAGTCACAGTTTTATCAGTGTTTGGTCCAATTCTCATTAGTTTTTCTTATACATGAAAACAAAGAATTTTCTCCACCTTCTCCTATCTAACAGTCCGTGGAAATCAGACCGCACTCAGATGGCATCCGAGTGCGGACCGATTGTTTCACGGACCCGTATACTTGCCAATTTTGATCTGACATGCCGATCAAAATTGGACATGTCTCTTTGATTTTGCGCAGACCACTCGGTCTATTATAGGCACATTCAGACCATTCACTATTATGGGTACAAGTGCTATCCGTAAAAAACACAGATAGCCCTCGTATGCAAAAATCAGACGACTGAATGAGGCCTTATCGTGAAAATGAGAAATGTTGAATTAACGATTAGCTTAGAAGGACCTTCAGTTACACTGCCAAATGTAATTACACTTTCAGGTGCCTTTTTACAATAAGTTGGCATTTTTGTGGACGTGATGAATAAAACTATTTTAGGCCATGATATGACTTGTATCTTGCATTTTTTGCAGTTTTCTCCCTGCCGTAAAAGCCTCAACAGTCTCTCCTTGGGTCTTTCTACTTTTGTTTCCCCCCAGCTTCTACCCTCTCTATAGTTTGCAAGTGAATTTTGATTTTTCATTGCAAACAGATTTGTAGACAGATTTAAGCAGTGTTTGAGAGTGAATGATCAATACGGGAGACAGATTTGTAGACAGATTTAAGCAGTGTTTGAGAATGAATGATCAATACGGGAGACAGATTTGTAGACAGATTTAAGCAGTGTTTGAGAATGAATTGGTCACGGAAAGTCAAGGAAGCATCAGAGAACCTCCAGAGGCAGACAAGTGGAGGCAAGTGACCAAAAGAAGCAGGAAGACCATGGAGACACCACCAACCACACAACTGAGAAACAGATTCCAAGGACTTGTGGAGGACGAAGATGGCACACCTAAGGATGAGGAACTACCAGCAAGCAAAAAAGAAAAGAGCACCCAGAAACACCCAGAAGCGACAAGAAAAAGGACAGCCAAGAAGGGAAGAAGAGTGGTGGTGGTGGGAGACTCACTACTGAGAGGAACAGAAGCAGCTATCTGCAGACCGGACATAACCGCAAGAGAAGTATGCTGACTCCCAGGGGCGAAGATCAAGGATGTTACCGATAGGATACCGAAGCTCATCAGTTCCAAGGATGTCCACCCATTTCTTCTGATACATGTTGGCACCAATGACACGGCAAAGAAGGACCTACCGACAATCTGCAAGGACTTTGAAGCATTGGGGAAGAAAGTAAAAGAACTGGATGCGCAGGTAGTTTTTTCTTCTATCCTTCCAGTAGACGGGCATGGCGTCAGGAGATGGAACAGGATCCTTGATGTGAACAACTGGCTGAGACGATGGTGCAGACAACAAGGATTTGGATTCCTGGACCACGGTGTGAATTACCTCTATGACGGACTCCTTGCCAGAGACGGACTACACCTCAACAAACCAGGGAAACACACATTCGCCAGGAGACTCGCAACACTCATCAGGAGGGCGTTAAACTAGAAGAAGAGGGGATGGGAAGAAAAACGCCGGACACGAACATGCAACCAGAGAACATACTAATGAAAGATATGAAGTGCGACAAAGAAGGTCCAAGACAAGATACTTGGAAGGGAGGTAAGAAAATTTCTAATACAATCCACAGGGAGAAGATTGGAACAAAACAAAATTGTGTAAACTGCATGCTAGCAAATGCCAGGAGCCTGACAAACAAGATGGATGAACTGGAAGCAGAAATATCTACAGGCAACTATGACATAGTGGGAATAACCGAGACATGGTTAGATGAAAGCTATGACTGGGCAGTTAACTTACAGGGTTACAGTCTGTTTAGAAGGGATCGAAGAAGTCGGAAAGGGGGTGGAGTCTGTTTATATGTAAAGACGTGTCTAAAGCCTACATTATGGGAGGATGTATGGGAGGGAAATGAGGAGGTTGAGTCCTTATGGGTGGAGATACATGGGGCAAAAAACAATAATAAAATTATCATAGGAGTCTGTTATAAACCACCAAATATAGCAGAAGTCACGGAAAGTCTATTAATGAGACAAATAGACGAAGTAGCAAAAAATAACGAGGTGATTATTATGGGGGACTTCAACTACCCCGATATAGACTGGGAAACCGAAAGCTGTAGATCTCAGAAAGGAAACAGGTTTCTGTCAATTATCAAAGACAATTATTTGTCACAACTTGTGCAGGAACCAACTAGAGGGACGGCCCTTTTAGACTTAATATTAACTAACAGGCCAGACAGAATAACTGAGGTGCAGGTCGGGGGGCACCTGGGAAATAGTGACCACAACATTATACAATTCCACATGTGCTTCAGTAGGGTGCCCAGCAAGGGAGTCACAAAAACACTGAACTTCAGGAGGGCAAAGTTTGATTAGCTAAGAGATGCCCTTCACCGTATAGACTGGGATAGTATCTTCAGTAATAGGAGCACGGATAGAAAATGGGAAATTTTCAAAACAGTCCTACATAGTCACTGTAGAAGGTACATACCTTATGGGAATAAAAGGGCTAGGAATAGGAGGAAGCCAATGTGGCTAAATAAGGAAGTCAAGAGGGCAATGAAAAACAAAAAAAGGGCTTTCGGTAAACTTAAACAAGAAGGCAGTGAGGAAGCTCTAATATCTTATAGGGAAAAAAACAAAATCTGTAAGAAACAAATAAGAATAGCAAAAGAGGAGACAGAGAGACTAATTGCCAAGGAAAGTAAAACGAATCCCAAACTGTTCTTTAACTATATAAACAGTAAAAGGATTAAAACTGATGGAGTTGGCCCATTGAAAAATAACCTGGGTAAAATCATAGAGGGCGATGAGGGTAAAGCAAACCTACTCAATAGCTTCTTCTCCACTGTTTTCACAAAAGAAAACAATTTATCGGAGGAAATGCAGAGTGATAAAGTAAACCCTCCGCTAAATATCACCCACCTAACCCAGGAGGAAGTTCAGAAACGCCTAAATAATATCAAAATAGACAAGTCACCAGGCCCAGATGGCATACACCCCCGGGTACTAAAAGAATTAAGTAATGTGATAGACAGGCCGCTGTATCTTATATTCAAGCACTCTTTATGGACAGGGACTGTCCCACTAGACTGGCGCCAAGCAAATGTGGTACCAATATTCAAAAAGGGGTCTAATAGTGACCCTGGGAACTATAGACCAGTCAGCTTAACGTCTGTTGTGGGTAAATTGTTTGAAGGATTTCTCAGAGATGCTATTGTAGAATATCTTAATGATAATAACTGTCTAACTCCATATCAACATGGATTCAAGAGGGATCGCTCCTGCCAAACAAACCTGATCGCCTTCTACGAGGAGGTGAGCTCACAGCTGGACTGGGGAGAGTCAGTGGATGTTGTATACCTTGACTTCTCCAAAGCGTTTGATACCGTGCCACACAAAAGGTTGGTATATAAAATGAGAATGCTTGGTCTGGGGAATAATGTGTGCAAGTGGGTAAATAGCTGGCTGAGTGATAGAAAGCAGAGGGTGGTTATCAATGGAGTAAGCTCAGGGGGTGTCAGGGTTACTAGCGGGGTGCCTCAAGGGTCTGTCTTGGGCCCTATATTATTTAATATATTTATTAATGATCTAGTGGAAGGGTTTAGAGATGAGCGTTGTTCTACTCGAACTGTTCGCCAATCTCAAATTCGAGCTGTTTTGGGCGGTGTTCGAGCCGTTCGGCGAACACGAACAATTTGAGAAAAATTCGGCTGTTCGAGGTTATGTTCGATAACTGTTCGTGCACCAAAATCATAACTGGATTTTTTCTCAGTAATGATGAAAATTAATGTTAATACGCAGTTTGAGTGTACAGCGGGGCGGGGGGAGGGGCAGGGGATGGATCTCTGCAGGAACAATTAAGATCTCCATTTTTTTTTCTCTTTCCCGCATTTACAGTGGGGAGGTGCAATCTGTCAGCCTATCAGCAGCGCACACACGGAGCGAAGTGCTTTTTTTCACACAAGCAAGGGCATGTGTCATTGGCAGTGTATGTCACATGTCCTTGCCCTATAAGACCAAGCCATTTTCCCCGTCGCCACCATTTTCTCACTGCTGCAGCTGCGTGTTAGACGGCACCGCTGTTGCTGTGTGCGCTATACCTTGTTAATTTCAAGCCAATTTTCGCACAAATATACAGATAGCTTGGGAGTAGGGAATAGTTGTGATTGCAGTCCTTTTAAGGACTAGGTTACAGCATTTCCTACGACTTTTATCAGGCAGGTCTGTGCTCTTAAATAGATAGGTTGTGGGAGTAAAGACTAATTGTAATTGGAGTCCTTTTCAGGACTAGGTTACATCAGTTCCTATCAGTTTTTGCCAGGCAGGTCTGTGCCAGTGCTGTGCAAGTTTTTTTCATAGCATTTGGCTAAATCTAGCAAATCCTTTTTGGCCTATTGCAGAGTGTGTTAGTCAGTGGAGTAGCCTATATGTGTTGCAAGATATACCACCTGTGTATAGAATACCAATTTTTTTACTGCACCTAGTGAAGGAAAATCTTTTGGGCATAGCATCATTCTATTAGTCCATCTATACTGACCTATATTTTTTTCTGCATCTACCTCTGAAAAAATATTGGGCTTCTAGCTGTGTGTGGGTCTTGTTCTATTAATCCATCTATACAGACCTCCATCAGGTTGCAAACTGAATATAATTTTTTTCTGCATCTAGCTCTGAAAAAATATTTGGCCTTCTAGTAGTGTGTCGGACTTTCTCTGTTAGTCCATCTATACTGACCTCCATCAGGTTGCAAACTGAATATATTTTTTTCTGCATCTACCTCTGAAAAAATATTGGGCTTCTAGCTGTGTGTGGGTCTTGTTCTATTAATCCATCTATACTGACCTCCATCAGGTTGCAAACTGAATATAATTTTTTTCTGCATCTAGCTCTGAAAAAATATTTGGCCTTCTAGTAGTGTGTCGGACTTTCTCTATTAGTCCATCTATACTGACCTCCATCAGGTTGCAAATTAAAAATAATTTTTATCTGCATCTACAGTACCTCTGAAAAAATATTTGGGCTTCTAGCTGTGTGTGGGACTTGTTGTATTAGTCCATCTATACTGACCTCCATCAGGTTGCAAACTGAATATATTTTTTTCTGCATCTACCTCTGAAAAAATATTGGGCTTCTAGCTGTGTGTGGGACTTGTTCTATTAGTCCATCTATACTGACCTCCATCAGGTTGCAAACTGAATATATTTTTTTCTGCATCTACCTCTGAAAAAATATTGGGCTTCTAGCTGTGTGTGGGTCTTGTTCTATTAATCCATCTATACAGACCTCCATCAGGCTGCAAACTGAATATAATTTTTTTCTGCATCTAGCTCTGAAAAAATATTTGGCCTTCTAGCAGTGTGTGGGACTTATTCTATTAGTCCACCTATACTGACCTCCATCAGGTTGCAAATTCAAAATAATTTTTTGTATGCATCTAGCTCTGAAAAAATATTTGGCCTTCTAGCAGTGTGTGGGACTTTCTCTGTTAGTCCATCTATACTGACCTCCATCAGGTTGCAAATTAAAAATAATTTTTATCTGCATCTACAGTACCTCTGAAAAAATATTTGGGCTTCTAGCTGTGTGTGGGACTTGTTGTATTAGTCCATCTATACTGACCTCCATCAGGTTGCAAACTGAATATATTTTTTTCTGCATCTACCTCTGAAAAAATATTGGGCTTCTAGCTGTGTGTGGGTCTTGTTCTATTAATCCATCTATACAGACCTCCATCAGGTTGCAAACTGAATATAATTTTTTTCTGCATCTACCTCTGAAAAAATATTGGGCTTCTAGCTGTGTGTGGGACTTGTTGTATTAGTCCATCTATACTGACCTCCATCAGATTGCAAACTGAATATATTTTTTTCTGCATCTAGCTCTGAAAAAATATTGGGCTTCTAGCTGTGTGTGGGACTTGTTCTATTAATCCATCTATACAGACCTCCATCAGGTTGCAAACTGAATATATTTTTTTCTGCATCTACCTCTGAAAAAATATTGGGCTTCTAGCTGTATGTGGGACTTGTTGTATTAGTCCATCTATACTGACCTCCATCAGGTTGCAAACTGAATATATTTTTTTCTGCATCTACCTCTGAAAAAATATTGGGCTTCTAGCTGTGTGTGGGACTTGTTGTATTAGTCCATCTATACTGACCTCCATCAGGTTGCAAATTGAATATAATTTTTTTCTGCATCTAACCCAGCCAATAGTTTTGGCCTAATACCACAGTTTGGCCACTCAGCTCTGCTCGGTTACCATCCATTGTTTTTTTGTGCAAACAACTCCAGAGTTGTGAATTAGTTAACCACCAAAATGAGTGGAAAAAGGCCTGCTGCTGGTGGAAAGGGGAATAGGCGTGTTGGGAAGGGGAAAAAAGGTTGTGTCCGTGGGGTAGGTGTTAAAGCAACAGTAACATCTGCAGAAGAAAGACCATCTTCCAGCCAAACTAAAGTGTCTACTTCTTTTAGCGGACAATGTGATAAGATCCCTTTCTTACGGCCACGCCAATCGCTACAAATTCCAGATGAGGCACAAAAACAGCAGGTGCTTCAACGGATATCAAGTGCTCCTTTAAGTGGGCTCTCCTCCACATCAACTTCAACATCACAAATACTCCAGTCCTCAAAGGTGTCACCCAAATCGCACTTGCTTCCTCACAGCTCCCAAATCTCCAGCTGCCCGTCTGAGTATGAGGTAGAACAGATGGTTGAGTCTGCAGAGCTGTTTACTCATACTATAGCCTGGGAATCAGAGGTCGACTCCAGCGCTTCTGTGAATCCAGACGAGGAAATGATCTGCACTGATGCCCAGAATCTTTATGAGTCGGATCCAGGACCAGACGCAGAAGGTTCTGACCATAATGTAGACCCTCATTCCCAAACTGTAACTCCTGTTGGTGGAGACAATGAGGAAGACGATGATAAGACTCAAATACCTGATTGGAGCGACAACTTTAGTTTTTTGTCAGGGCAGGAACAGGTTGGCTCTGAGGACGACGGGTGTGATAACACACAGGGTGATGATGATGAGGTTGGAGATCCCACTTACTGTCAACCCACAGTCAGCCAAGAGATGAGGTCAGCAGAGGAGGTGGAGGAAGATGCTAGTGACGACGAGGTCAGGTTGCGCCTTCCTGGACAGAGACGTAGTACTGGAAGCACGTCAACAACTGCATCCTCAAACACAACTCTGCCTCTCACCACAAGTCGTGGTGGCTCTTCAGGTCGCATGGGTGCTAAGCCTTGCATAGCCTGGGCATTTTTTCAGATCGATAAAGATGACCCAACTCGTGTTATCTGTAACATTTGTCAGCAAAAGCTAAGTAGAGGCCAAAAAATACATAGTTTGAGTACTTCATGCATGAACCGGCACATGGACATGAAGCATAAGTTGCAGTGGGAAGCTCAGTGTGCTACAATGCGGCCTAGCCGGCCGGGCCAACCACCGTCTGCCATATCTTGTGCATCCGCGGCCTCTTCATCCTCTGTGACTGGGGGGACAGCAGTCACACCTGTTTTGGGGCGCAGACCTGCCACCTCTTTACCCGCAACAGCCAGCGTGATTGGCAGGTCATCATTTTCTTTGGAGGTGGTAACACCAGCTGGTGTTGAGCGCTGTCCGACATCGATAGCACCACCTTTGGATCAAGGCAACCTAACATGTCCGCCTGCATCTTCCTCACAGACCGGCAGTTTGCCGGGGACACCCTTATCAACCCCGTCTAAGCACAATAGCCAGCCCTCGGTCCCTCAGATGTGGACAAGTAAAAGACCATTTCCTCCTAGCCATGAGAAAGCTAAGAGGTTGAATTTCACCATCTGCAAGCTCTTGGCTACAGAAATGCTGCCTTTCCGCCTGGTGGACACAGAGGATTTTCGAGACCTTATGTCCGTCGCAGTGCCCCAGTACCAGATGCCCAGTCGGCACTACTTCTCAAAGAAAGGTGTGCCTGCGCTCCACCAGCATGTCGCACACAACATCACCGCTTCTTTGAGAAACTCTGTGTGTGACAGGGTGCATTTCACCACAGACACTTGGACGAGTAGGCATGGACAGGGGCGTTACATGTCGCTGACTGGGCACTGGGTAACTATGGTGACAGCAGGACAAGGGGCTGCTGTCCAAGTCTTGCCGTCCCCACGAGTTGTGCGTCAATCCTCTTTATGTCAAAGTTCCTCCACTGCTTCTGCCTCCTCAACCTCCTCTCGGTCTTCCACCTGCACCCAAAGCCTGTCTGGTCATGCCACAAGCTTTCTAACTGCGCAGAAGGGATCCTGCACACCTCCTTACTATGCTGGCAGTAGGGCTCAACGTCATCAGGCGGTTTTTACTTTGAAATGTCTGGGAAATGTGAGTCACACAGCTGAGGAGTTGTGGTCAGCTCTGGAGACCCAATTTCATGAATGGCTGTCTCCACTGGACCTGAAACCAGGGAAGGCCGTGTGCGACAATGCTGCAAACCTGGGTGCGGCCCTTCGCCGGGGCAATGTCACACACGTGCCTTGTATGGCTCACGTGTTGAACCTGGTTGTCCAGCAATTTTTAGCCCACTATCCCAGACTAGATGGCCTTCTGCAGAGGGCACGGTCGCTGTGTGCTCACTTCCGCCGTTCGCATCCCGCAGCTCAGCGACTTACATCTCTACAGAAGTCGTTGGGCCTGCCACTTCACCGGCTAAAATGCGATGTGCCTACCCGGTGGAATTCAACTCTTCACATGTTGCAGCGACTGTGGCAGCACCGACAAGCCCTGGTGCAATACGTTCTGACGTATAGCCTGGGCCAACGAGATCCAGAGGTGGGGCAAATCACGCTGGAGGAGTGGTCTCAGATCAGGGACCTATGCACCCTTCTGCACAGTTTTGAAATGGCGACGAAGATGTTTAGTGCTGATGATGCCATTATCAGCATGACTATTCCGGTGATTTACATGCTGGAGCACATGTTAAACAGAATTCAGAGTCAGGTGGTGGCACAAGAGGAGGTGGAGGAAGTAGAGGAGGAGGAGTTGTATGCGGAAGGGCTAACATCTGCAAGGTCCAGACGGTCGGCAGCACCAAGGCGGCAGGCATGTGAGGGTGGGGGAGATGGATTTACCAGGGCGCATGGTAGCAGCCAAACTAGTGAGGAAGGTGCAGGAGCCCAGGAAGAAGTGGAGGACGAACTGATGGAAGACTCATCAGATGAGGGAGACCTTGATCACATTTCTGTTGTGCGAGGTTGGGGGGAGAGGACAGAGGAAGGAAGCATGATTGTTACCTCGCCACCAACACAACAGGGACTTGGTGCTCCTGGATGCGCAACACACATGAGTGCCTTCTTGCTGCACTACCTGCAACATGACCCTCGAATTGTGAGAATTAGAAATAATCCTGACTACTGGGTTGCCACACTGTTAGATCCCCGGTACAAAAGTAAATTTGCCGAAATTATTCCTGCCATAGAAAGGGATGCACGCATGCAGGAGTATCAGCAGAGACTGTTGCAGAATCTTACATGTGCTTTTCCACAAAACACCAGTGGTGCACGTAGTGAATCTCACAGTTCCAACTTGCCAACCGTGGGACCGTCAAGTGTTCAGCACTCAAACCGTAACAGAACCACAGTATCTGCTGGTAACATCAATTTTGCGGAATCATTTCACCACTTTTTTAGCCCATCCTTTGCAAGGCCACAGGAGACAAGAAGTCTGACACATAGTCAACGCCTAGAGACGATGGTACAGGAGTATCTCCAAGTAAACATTGAAGCCACGACTGTGTCACTGGACCCTTGCTCTTTTTGGGCTTCCAATCTGGATAAATGGCCGGAGCTAGCCACTTACGCCTTGGAGATCTTGTCATGCCCCGCAGCCAGAGTTCTGTCTGAACGTGTGTTCAGCGCTGCTGGTGGTGTGCTGACAGATAAGCGCACGCGGCTCTCCACTGATAATGTAGACAGACTCACGTTCATAAAGATGAACAAATCATGGATCCGAAACGACTTTTCTACCCCTGTGTCATCCTGGGGAGAGTAAAAGCTTGATGATTGGTTAAAATCACCCTACCAACCGTTTTAAGCTTTCAAATTACTAATCATGTTTATCTGTATCTTGACTGGAAAATAATTTGGGCTTTGTAGCAGTGTGCAGCACTGATCCTATTAGGCCATCTATAATAAGCTCCACCAGATTTAAAATTAAAAATAATTTTTAGCTGCATCTAGCCCGGAAAATAATTTTGGGGCTCCGAGATGCGCAAGACACATAAGTGCCTTCTTGCTGCACTACCTGCAGCATGACCCTCATATTGTCAGAATTCGAAGTAATCATGACTACTGGGTTGCCACACTCTTAGATCCCCCAAACTTTTCGATCAACCTTTTCATTTTAATAAAGACCAAAAAAATGGTCATTTTTGAAATTATAAGCATTAGCAGGTTGTTAGAAACTGAAATCAAACAGTTTTCAACTCAAAACTTTATTCTAGGTGATGTTACATTTTCACATAGGACCCCTTGTTCGAAAGGAGCTTCTGAACTCTCTCGTCCATTGAATTTGTCAGGTTTTGGATGGTTTCTGCTTCAATTGTTTTGCATGAGGACAGAATACCCTCCCAGAGCTGTTGCTTAGATGTGAACTGCCTCCCGCCATCATAGACACTCCTTTTAATGATGCTCCAAAGGTTCTGAATGGGGTAGAGGTCAGGGGAGCATGGGGGTCACACCATAAGTTTGTCCCCTTTTATGCCCATATCAGCCAGAGATGCAGATGTTTTATGTGCAGCATGAGATGGTGCATTATCATGCAGAAAAATGATCTTGCTGTGAAATACACGGTTCTTCTTCTTGAACCATGGCAGGAAGTGCTGTTTGAGAAAATCCACATACATTATGGAGTTCATCTTTAGCGCCTTCAGGGATCCTAAAGGGGCCGACAATCTCTCTCCCCATGATTCCAGCCCAAAACATTACTCCACTTCCTCCTTGTTGGCGCTGTAGCCGTGTTTGCGTGGGGTGTCCATCAACCAGCCATCCTCCACTCCATCCATCTGGACCATCGAGCGTTGCACGGCACTCATCCGTGAACAAAACAGTTTTGAAATCAGTCTTCATGTAATGTTTGGCCCACTGGAGCCGTTTCTGCTTGTGTGAAGTGGATAGAGGAAGTCGACAGGATGGCGTATGCACAGCTGCAAACCTCTGAAGGACCCTGCATCTTGTTGTTCGGGGGACGTTGGAGGCACAAGCAGCTTCAAAAACTTGTCTGCTGCTATGACAAGGCTTTTTTGCCGCTGCTCTTTCAACCTGACGTAATTGCCTGTAGGAAAGAGTCCTCAATTTGCCCTTATCAGCACGCACACGTGTGTACTGTGAATCAGCTACATACTTCTTGATTGCCAAGACACTTCATCCTGATCATCGCACAATGTTGATTGTAGTCATGCCTTGACCTAAACACTCCACAATTTGTTGCTTCTCAGCAGCCGACACATCCTTTTTCTTTCCCATTTTGGCAGAAAATGTAGGCTGCTTAATAATGTGAGAGAGCCTTCTTAAGTAGTCTTGCCTTTCATTGGACACACCTGCCAAACTAATTAGCACAGGTGTCTGCAATTGCTTACAGTGATATAAAGAGCCCTGACACACATCACCATCAATGAGTTTAACTGACAAACAAACAAATTCTTCCCTTATCACTCCTAAACACTTTTTGCATAATAATTTGGAACGCAGTGTACATGTGCTTTTCCACAAAACACCAGTGGTTCACGTAGTGAATCTTACAGTTCTAACTTGCCAACAGTGGTCTGTATGGAATTGTTCAATAAAGGGCCCAAAATTAAGATAACATAGATGGGAGAGGTCTCTATGAATAGGAATTCCTAAGTATTTGATACCCTGTGAGGGCCAGGCAAAGGGAAAGTTGGACTGGATGGAATCCTATATGGATTTGGGGAGGGAGACATCGAGGGCCTCAGACTTCGCTGCATTGATTTTAAAATTTTACCATGTAACAAAGTGATCTATTTCAGCCATAACAGCAGGGATGGATATATGTGATTGAGTGATATATACTAGGACATCATCAGCAAATAGAGAGCACTTGTACTCGGTGCCTCCCACCTCAATCCACCTAATATTGGGGTTATGGCGAATTGATGAGAGCAGGTGCTCCGTCACTAGGATGTATAAGAGAGGGGACAGAGGACATCCCTGCCTTGTCCCATTGGTGATTGTGAAAGGTGATGAAAATGTTCTGACGCACCCCCTGGGCCTTGGGACACCCGGAGCCGGACCCTTTTTGGTGGATGCTGGTGGTTGTAGTCTTCGTGGCGGCGACCCGGTTCCGTGGCTCAGGGCGGTCAAACCAGTGGCGGAACTATTTATGTGGTTTTGATGTTTAAATGTCCGACTACGCCACCCAAGGATTGCGGTCAGAGTGAACCGCCGCTACAGGGCAGACCGCTGAGGCTGGTGTTGTGGGTGCAGCAGAGCGTAGCATAACTCCCCACGGGAGGAGTATAGCTTCAGGGCAGTGTATGCGGAGGATGGGGGTGATGGTGCAGGGCAGCAGCAGTAACGACACGGAGTCAGTGATGCAGTCCAGGGCCTTTACTCACAGTTCTTATTATCCAGACCACGTCTGCAGGTAACGGCTGCCCACGTCGTACTGTGCTCACCAGGTGAGGGGCTCAGACAACTCCCAGATAACTTTGGAGCACTTCACAGGACCCCCTTTGTGTGTCCTTTGTCTGGCCTTTCTTACCAACACTTCTGTCCGGCTGCCTCGGGCCTCCTCTTGGTAAACTTGGCGCCAGTTTCCCTGACCCTATGTGGTGCCTTCCTAGCGGGTGTAGCGAGGGGCTGCGCCACATAAAATGTCACAGCCTCCGGTTTCTAGCTGAGGGTCGTTTCCTGCCTCCACTAGTTCGGGGACCGGTCTCCCCCTTTGGCCTGACCCCTCCACGCAGGTGGATTCGGGCGTGCGGTGGCGACTCGCCCGTCCGCACCCCTGGGATCCCTTCATTCCTCGTTCCTGGAGCCTTCTCCGCTCCTCTTCCTTCCTTCTCCCTCTTCCAGGCCTGGGCCTCTGTTACTAGGCCCGCCTCCGGAGCAGAGCTCATGCAGAGCCCCTGCTCCCTGCCACTTCTGCTCAGACTTCTCTGCACTGAACTAAGATGGTGCCCACCTTTTATACTCCCTTCTCAATGCACCCAGGAACTGCTTCCTCCCTGCTCCTGCACTACAGGGTTCCCCTTCCTCAGTGTTCCCTCCCCCCACTCCAGCCAGGGACAGGGACTGTCGTGCCCATCTCAGGGGCATATTGGTCGCCCTGCCCCACAGCAATGTGGTGTAATGCATGCAGGTGTCGGGTCCTGATCCACACTCCATCCTTACCTGAGAGTGAGATATCACACCTCTGGGTGAGGTGCAATACGTCTGTAGCAACCGAGCCCTCAGGGTGCTACAGTTCCATTTATCTTCAGCCTAGGTGACGTATTGCGATACAGGGCCGTGATTTTGGCTATAAAAGGGTCCCCTAGACCCCTACCCCAAGCTTTTTAAGAGAATCATATATGGCGTGCCAGGAGACTCTATGGAATGCTTCCTCAGCATCCAACGAGAGTATCTAATTACAAATTTTTAACTGCATCTAGCCCAGGAAATACTTTGTGCCTAGTAGCAGTGTCTGCTAGTCAGCGGATTATCCCGGCTGTTAAGCAAGCTACACCACCTGTAGTTTAGACACTTAATTTTTTCAAAGGAAATGCTTCGGGACCATGGGATACTTAGTGAAGAGCATCAGGAGGCACCCCAAGGCATAGGGGCTGGGACTGGCAGTAGGATGCCTTGCGGTGGACAGCCGAGCTCGATCCTTATAAAAGCTTTTTAACTGCAGCAGCTTTAGTGGATGCTACTGGAGCTGGAATTACCGCGGCTGCTGGCATGAGACTTGCCCTCCAATAGATCCTTGTAAATGGATTTAAAGTGTATTCATTCAAATTAGAGAGACAATTTAAATTAAAAAGCTTAGAGCCGCCTCCACCACAGGGGGGCTCGCTCGACCCACCAGCGGACAGGCACCAGTATTGGGAGAGGGGGGCTGGCCGTCAGGGTTCACCGCGGCTCTGGCACAAACCCGGCGACACGGAGGTGGCACAGGCAGGAGCGGACTGGCCGTGTCGGCTTCTCACTTTTTGGATTTTAGAAGGGCATGACATGCCTATATCTGTGTCTCCCCCTCCTTTTACTCCTCCACCTCTTTTATTTTCGCATGACTATATGTACTTGTCACTTTTCCATGTGTTAGCTATGTCTTCTGAGCAGTTTGTCAGCTTTTGGACACCTTTGAAGGTGTTTTCTATGTGTTTCTATGTTGTTTTTGTTTGCCTGCCATTTGTTTTAACGGTGTTCGAAGGTGTTCGACGAACAGATTTAAGCAGTGTTTGAGAGTGAATGATCAATACGGGAGACAGATTTGTAGACAGATTTAAGCAGTGTTTGAGAATGAATGATCAATACGGGAGACAAAAAGTGACTGATAAGGTTAGAGTTTCTTACCATCACTTGTATTGGTGATTTAGGAGATGCTAATATGATGTAATGTAGACATGAAAATCCATAAATGTGACTTAGTTGCCAAATATCATATATACTGGCATACCTTATTTTGGAGACTTACATAGAGCAGACAAGTCTGGATAAACAATTATATCAATTAATAATGTCAAAATTGCTTAACGGGGACACTTCCTTCTTTGCAATATTCCATTTGTGAACATTATTCCACCTCAGAGCCTGTACACTGCTCTGCTGTGCATCCTTGTGAATAAAGTGTTGTCTTGCTCAAGAAAAAGAGTCTTCTATAAGGGTATGTGCACACGTTGTCTTTTTCAGGCGTACTACACCCAGAATCCGCTTGAAAAAGCGCCACAATTGCACTCCATGAAATGAACGTACTACACGTCTTCCATCTTCTGGAACTTCTTTTAGCTGCTTCAAAGTTCAGAAACTCTTAAGCGCTTAAAAGAAGTTATGCTCATTTTTTGGGCGACTCCTGCTCAGAAAGCCACCCGCTCTCTATACTTTTATAGTATAGGGAAAGATACCCTGGCAGCAGTGCTGCCACAAGAATGATAGTATAGCTGCCAACTAAGCCACCTCAGGAAAATAACTTTTCCTGAAGTGGCTTCGCCTAGGAGAACCTCTGCAGGTCCATCGATGTCTTAAAGACATTGTGTACACATACCTAAAGTCAGTCATTTTCAACAACTAGAATTACATTTGAAGTAGGGACCAAAAATATTACTATGAATTTACACTACATTGCTGTATAAGGCCATAGTCATGGACTGATCCACAAGACAACCAGAGTATGCACTATTTTGATATTATAATGGACCCCCACTTTAACAGTATCTAAAAGGTCCAGTAGGACACAACTCCATTTCAGCTGATTTTGGAGTCATGAACTTCTTGTCACGCAAGGTGTGGGAAAGACTAAGTGCAACACAAAGGGAAGAGGGGGAGGAAGCCCAAACACTAGGGAAAGGGGGAGTGGAGACCCCTAGACAGATCTAATATCACCCTGCCTACCCTACCGTCCCTATATAGGTTCCACAACTATCAACGAGCAGGACCCTAAACCCTGTATGTCCCTAGAGCTTGGCCCTAGATAGGGAGGGGGAGAGGTGAGCACTGGTCAGGCCCCAATACAAACTAAGGACAACAAGGTAGACAAACAAAGGGGATAAACTTAGCTTGAGCAGACGCCAGAAGGGAAACGCCAACTGTCCTCCAAGGGCACCAGAGAAGAAGTCAGCCAACAGCTAGTTCTCCAAGCATGCACAAAGGTCAATAGAAGTATCAACGGCGGTTCCTGCAGCAAACTGAGAGTTTTTAACTCCCCTGCAAGGGTGTGTCAATTAACAGCAGGAGGGAGGTCGCGCCTGGGTCTTAAAGGAAGAAGGATTAAGAAGGCGTCTGCAATGCCAAGTGCAGTGACCTTCTACAGCCAGATCCAGAGCGACTGTTTATAACACCTGACACACCCATGACACTTCTGCTAGATGCTAATTTTATGGATTAATTTTAAAATAATCTAGTAGAATTTATTAAATACATGTTCTGTATGCATAATGCTAACAGTAAAGCTTACAATGCAGATATGTTTTTGCCCTAACTAGAGAAATGTATTAATTCAATTTTTTTTCATATGTAATAAAATTCAGAACAATATATTTCCATTAAAGCATTTAAAGGATGACTGTACATTCAAGTAACTTTTCAGAATAAGCTATCCTGTGAATACATTTATTTTATTTTTGTTATATTGCGCCATCATATTCTACAGCACTTCAAAGACATTATCATCACTGTCCCCATTGGGGCTCACAATTTAATTTCCTTATCAGTATGTCTTTGGAGTACATGAGGAATAACACTATTTCTGGCCATTATATGACTAGTATCTGGCATTTTAACCAGTTTTCCCCTCTATGTTTTAATGTGCAATTATCTGATGGAAGAGACATGCTGCTATGATTAAAGGTTCATTTAATCATGCAATACTTGCGTATCAAGGTAAACTTTGCATATATTTTTTTATCCAGCTTTAGGATGAGTCTGGCACAACAATTGATGCATCAGACAGCTAGGGAAACTATGCCATAGAAATCTATGGGATGAATTCTAGCATCAGAACCTCTAACACTCCAGAGGGGAAAAGCACCAGATCTACCGTAAATAGTAAGAGGTTTCTACTACTGGATTTTTTAACATCGTTTACTGCATCTACTTTGTCTTCTTACAGATAAAATAAAAGACAAAGTGGTAACAAATGTGGCAAATATCAAAAAGAAAAATAATTGGAGGCCCATAACATTTTATTGTTTGGTTCCAACCATTGTTGCAAAAAGTTTGGCAGCAAGTTACAAACTAGAGGGCCATACAATTTTCACATGGATTACATGGATAATGGATAATTTCATCCCTGAAATAAATGGGGTTACAAATAAACAGTTACAATATGTTCGTATTATTTTTGACAGGCTCGATGTGCCTGATATTACATTTTACTTAGAAATCAAAAACCATTCACTGGGACAAATATGGCGGATATGAAGGGGAGCAAATACTTTTACACTGCATTATAAACAATAATTTATGCAAAAAAAACATAAGTGCAGCCATAGGGCAATGAATAGAATTGAGTTTGTAAAATATGCAAATGAGAGCTAAGCCTCACGAGTCAGCATAATTATTTCTGAAAGTAACGCTGAAAGCTTTACAGAAGTTTGCCAGCAGACAGAAAGTCAAGTCTGAGTGAACAGTGACTGGCAATATGGAACTGATGCATTCAGAATGGATAAGTGGACAGCAGGCCCTACAGCTACAAAGAGGTTGCTCAAATGAAAAGCTGTAAGGACAGCATGTAGTAGCATTGACGACTTGCGTCTAAACCTCCACTATGCTCTTTGAATACTAATTACTTACTTTATGATCTGGCAAGGAAACTTCTGGTTAGAGAGTATTTGCTTTGGGTTCAGAGGAAAAGCCTTGTGTACATGATATGCAAAGTAACTTCTGGGGTCTATTGGTGTGGAAGCCATGTACCAAGCACTACTTTTCAGATTTAGAATTTTCTAACAAAATCACATGGGCTGAGCTGACTGGAAGAACTACAAGTGCAGAGTTACCTAGCGAGACTGCTGAGCATTACAGAGGCTGCATAAGTACAGTGGAGGCAGAGAAGTACATAGTAACGCAATATCATAGTTTAACGCAAGAGCATAGTTTGGCGTTTCCTTACTAGCCTTCTATTATTTTTCTGCTTTTACCTGTATTGTTTATCCACATTTAATATGTGCTCCATGGACAATGCTACCAGGAGTGCATCTTGTGAGATGTATGCATGCCATTAACAGCTATTTGAAGGTGAATATGTCTGCGCTCGATGTCAGCAAGTTACATGTTTGGAAGCCCAGGTACTGGATTTAAATGTGCAGCTAGCAACACTCAGGAGCATTGCAAACCTGGAGAGTTTAGAGCTCAGTGAGCTTGTGCTGGCTGGTGCCGGTGATATGGAGGAGGGTGGAGGTGGGGAAGATCAGGACCCAGAAGTTGGTACCTGGGTAAATGTTACAAGAAGGGGTAGGGGGAAAAGTGCCAGGGAGCCCTGTCCTGATCTGGCACAACCTAGTAAATACGCCTGTTTGGCTGATAGTAGGATTGCAAGCCCAGGACTAGGATCACTACAGCAGGACGTTGTTCCTAGCAATCAGGAAAATGACTGCTGTAGGAGAAGGGTAATAGGAGTGCAGGAAAGGCCAGACAGATGTTGGTGGTAGGGGACTCTATAATTAAGAGGACAGACAGGGCCACCTCCGCCGAGACGGTGAATGCCGAACAGTGTGTTGTCTGCCAGGTGCTCGGGTTTGACATTTTGCGGATCGGATAGACAGATTGCTGGGTGGGGCTGGGGAAAACCCAGCGATCATGGTACACGTCGGTATCAATGACAAAGTTAGAGGGAGGTGGACGGTCCTTAAAAATTATTACAGGGAATTAGGAGAGAAGCTGAAGGCCAGGTCTTCCAAGGTGGTGTTTTCTAAAATACTGCCAGTGCCATGAGCGTCACTAGAAAGACAGTGGGAGCTTAGGGAGATAAATAAGTAGCTTAGAAATTGGTGCAGAAAGGAAGGGTTTGGATTCATGGAGAACTGGACCAACTTCACTATCAGCTACAGGCTCTACGTTAGGGACGGGCTGCACTTCACTGGGGAGGGTGCGGCTGTGCTTGGGGAAAAAATGGTCAGACGAATAGAGGAGCTTTTAAACTAGGGTCTGGGGAAGGGAGGGTAGTTGTGCTAATAAGGGGATAGATAGAGTAGACAGAGAGAGTGAAACAGTAGGGGTTAAGGAGGATTTAGGGAGGCTAGGATATGCAAGGAAAGTAGGAAGCTGAGTAGGAGTAATAAATACATTTTTGAGGCCTAGTCCCAGTTAGTTAGTAAGTTAGTGTAGTGTTAGTGTAGGGAGTACAGTTGGGGAAGGAAGGTTGAAATTGATGAACCTAGGTCTTTATTCAACCTACGTTACTATGTTACTAAATGTGCTAATAATATTAAATGTCTGCTGACAAATGAAAGAAGTCTCGCAAACAAAATGAATGAACTGGAGACTCTGATGTTGGTCACAGAATATGATGTGAGGGCATTACAGAAATAAACGTAGAGGGATACACTACATTTAGAAAGGACAGAAAAGACAAAAAAGGTGGAGGGGTGTGTATTCTCGTAAGATTGAACTTAAAACCTGTGCTCAATGATGACATTGGGGGGGAGCTGCGACAATGTAGAGTAAGTATGGGTAAATGTACATGGGGATGGCAATAAAGGAAAGCTTCTAGTTGGAGCTCGTTACAAGCCTCCTAACATAGCTGAACAGGTAGAGGATGAAATGCTGCAACAAATTAAAAAGGTGGCAAATAATAATAGGGTCCTTATAATGGGGAATTTTACCTGCCCAAATATTCAATGGGACATAGAATCTTCTGGTTGTGCTAAAAGTTCTTATTCACAGTTCAGGACAATTACCTCTCTCAGCTGGTAGATGAACCAACCAGGGGAGGTAATCTGCTAGATCTGGTTCTGTCAAATAGACCAGATACAATTTAAGATTTACAAGTCAGGAAGCATTTGGGAAGCAGCGACCATAATATGGTAAGTTTCAATGTAATATTCAATAAAACATTTCAAAAGGGAAATGCTATAACCTGGAACTTTAGGAAAGCTAATTTCAACAAATTAAGGGAAGAGATTAATCGTGTAGACTGAGACCATTTCATGGTAAATGGGGATACCGAGCACAAATAGGACATGTTAAAGGAAATACTACTAGAACCCCGTAGAAAATTTATACCCTCTGGTAATAAAATGTCAAGGAATAAAAAGAAACCATTATGGACAAATAAGACAAAAACAAAGGGCATTCAAAATCTTGAAGGCCGATAATACAGAAATAGCATTTCAGGAGTATAAAAACCTAAATTAGAAATGTAAAAAAGAAATCAAGCTAGCAAAGTTATCTACAGAGAAACAAATCACCAGCGTAATTAAAATAAATCCCAAAAAATGTAATAAATACATCAATGGCAAAAAGAAAAAAACAGAAGGTATCAGCTACTTAAAAGATGATAATAACAAGATAATTATAGAGGACAAAGAAAAGGCTGGGATATTAAACTGGCACTTTTAATCCATGTTCACCAATGAGCCGTCTGTTCCAGGGATCTTTCAACAGGGCAAAAATCAAAGTTCACCACCTGATATAACTAGTTTAACACAAAAAGAAGTACCGTATTCTTCGGCCTATAAGACGCATCGGACCATAAGACGCACCTAGGTTTTAAAGGAGGAAAATAGGGACAAAAATGTAAGCAAAAAATGAGGTCATGATGCCCTGTTATGGGGGAGGGGGTCTGCTGCTGACACTAGTATTGGGGTAATGTCCCCCAATTCTGTTAATATTCTCCATCCTGGTATGTATGGCCCCTCCTTCCTGGTATCAGTGGCCCCCATCCCATCCTAGTATACCTGGCCCTCATCCCCATCCTGGTATGCATGGTACCCCTTGATAACCCATCCTAGTATGCATGGCACCCCTTTATTCCCCATCCTGGTATGCATGGCACCCCTTTATACCCCATCTTGGTATTCATGACACCCCTTGATTCCCCATCCTGGTATGCATGGCACCCCTTTATCCCCCATCCTGGTATGCATGGCACCCCTTGAGCCCCCATCCTGGTATGCATAGCACCCTCTGAGCCCCCATCCTGGTATGCATGGCACGCACCCCTTGAGCCCCCATCCTGTTATGCATGGCACCCTCTGAACCCCCATCCTGGTATGCATGGCACCCCTTGAGCCCCCATCCTGGTATGCATGGCACCCCTTGAGCCCCCATCCTGGTATGCATGGCACCCTCTGAGCCCCCATCCTGGTATAAGTGCCATTCCCTTGAGCCCCCATTCTGGTATGCATGGCACCCCTTGATACCCCATCCTGGTATGCATGTCACCCCTTTAGCCCCCATCATGGTATGTATGGCACCCCTTGAGCCCCCCCTGGTATGCATGGCACTCCTTGAGCCCCCATCCTGGTATGCATGGCACCCCTTGAGCCCCCATCCTGGTATGCATGGCACCCACTGAGCACACATCCTGGTATGCATGCCACCCCTTGATACCCCATCCTGATATGCATGGCACCCCTTTATCCCCCATCCTGGTATGCATGACACCCCTTGAGCCTCCATCCTGGTATGCATGGCACCTTCTGAACCCCCATCCTGGTATGCATGTCACCTCTTGAGCCCCTATCCTGGTATGCATGGCACCCTCTGAGCCCCCATCACGCTGCCTACAAAAAAAATAAACAATCATACTCACCTTCTCTCTCCTTCAGCGCTGTCCCGCTCTGCTGCCGACATCCCCCATCATGGTATGCATGACACCCCTTAAGCCCCCATTCTGGTATGCATGGCACCTTCTGAGCCCCCGTCCTGGTATGCATGTCACCCCTTGAGCCCCCATCCTGGTATGCATGGCACCCTCTGAGCCCCCATCACGCTGCCTACAAAAAAAATAAACAATCATACTCACCTTCTCTCTCCTTCAGCGCTGTCCCCCTCTGCTGCCGACATCCCCCATCATGGTATGCATGACACCCCTTGAGCCCCCATCCTGGTATGCATGGCACCCTCTTAGCCCCCATCCTGGTATGCATGTCACCCCTTGAGCCCCTATCCTGGTATGCATGGCACCCTCTGAGACCCCATCACGCTGCCTACAAAAAAAAATAAACAATCATACTCACCTCCTCTCTCTTCCGGCGCTGTCCCGCTCTGCTGCCGACACTCTAACTGTGTGAGCAGTGCATGGCAGGGTGCGCATGGCTCCTGCTGACGCTCTGTGGTCAGTGTGCCTGCTACTAAAGACCATGGATATTCCCTACAACCCATGGGAGTGGGTTGTAGGGAATATTCATGAGCTTTAATAGCGGGCACACAGACCGCAGAGCGGCAGCAGGAGCTGCGCTGGGGCTCCAGTGTGCCGGCTATTGTACAGACTGAATGGTCACTGCTCCCCACGCACAGAGTCCCGGCGTAGGGAGCAGTGACTATTCCAGCACAGCGTCTCACACTGTAGGCAGCGTGATGGGGGCTCAGAGGGTCCCATGCATACCAGGATGGGGGCTCAAGGGGTGACATGCATACCAGGATGGGGGCTCAGAAGGTGCCATGCATACCAGGATGGGGGCTCAAGGGGTGTCATGCATACCAGGATGGGGGATAAAGTGGTGCAATGCATACCAGGATGGGGGCTCAAGAGGTGCCATGCATAATCAGATGGGGTATCAAGGGGTGCCATGCTATTAAGAAAAATGAATATTCATTGCTCTCCACGCCCATGGGCGTGGGGAGCAGGGAATATTCATTTTCTTTAGTAGCGGGCACAGCGTAGGCTGCATCAGGCGGCTGCGTCCTCCTGTGCCCCGCTGATCCCCCGCTGCCGTTCTCCCATACCCACCACCACACACAGCCATGTACAGTACAGACCAAAAGTTTGGACACACCTTCTCATTTAGAGATTATTCTGTATTTTCATGACTATGAAAATTGTACATTCACACTGAAGGCATCAAAACTATGAATTAATACATATGGAATTATATACTTAACAAAAAAGTGTGAAACAACTGAAAATATGTCTTATGTTCTAGGTTCTTCAAAGTAGCCACCTTTTGCTTTGATGACTGCTTTGCACACTCTTGGCATTCTCTCGATGAGCTTCAAGAGGTAGTCACCAGAAATGGTCTTCCAACAATCTTGAAGGAGTTCCCAGAGATGCTTAGCACTTGTTGGCCCTTTTGCCTTCATGCTGCGGTCCAGCTCACCCCAAACCATCTCGATTAGGTTCAGGTCTGGTGACTGTGGAGGCCAGGTCATCTGGCGTAGCACCCCATCACTCTCCTTCTTGGTCAAATAGCCCTTACACAGCCTGGAGGTGTGTTTGGGGGTCATTGTCCTGTTGAAAACTAAATGATGGTCCAACTAAAAGCAAACCGGATGGAATAGCATGCCACTGCAAGATGCTGTGGTAGCCATGCTGGTTCAGTATGCCTTCAATTTTGAATAAATCCCCAGCAGTGTCACCAGCAAAGCACCCACACACCATCACACCTCCTCCTCCATGCTTCACGGTGGGAACCAGGCATGTAGAGTCCATCCGTTCACATTTTCTGCGTCGCACAAAGACACGGTGGTTTGAATCAAAGATCTCAAATTTGGACTCATCAGGCCAAAGCACAGATTTCCACTGGTCTAATGTCCATTCCTTGTGTTCTTTAGCCCAAGCAAGTCTCTTCTGCTTGTTGCCTGTCCTTAGCAGTGGTTTCCTAGCAGCTATTTTACCATGAAGGCCTGCTGCACAAAGTCTCCTCTTAACAGTTGTTGTAGAGATGTGAATGCTGCTAGAACTCTGTGTGGCATTGACCTGGTCTCTAATCTGAGCTGCTGTTAACCTGCGATTTCTGAGGCTGGTGACTCGGATAAACTTATCCTCAGAAGCAGAGGTGACTCTTGGTCTTCCTTTCCTGGGGCGGTCCTCATGTGAGGCAGTTTCTTTGTAGCGCTTTATGGTTTTTGCAACTGCACTTGGGGACACTTTCAAAGTTTGCCCAATTTTTCAAACTGACTGACCTTCATTTCTTAAAGTAATGATGGCCACTCGTTTTTATTTACTTAGCTGCTTTTTTCTTGCCATAGTACAAATTCTAACAGTCTATTCAGTAGGACTATCAGCTGTGTATCCACCTGACTTCTGCACAGCACAACCCAATTTATAAGGCAAGAAATCCCACTTATTAAACCTGACAGGGCACACCTGTGAAGTGAATACCATTTCCGGTGACTACCTCTTGAAGCTCATCAAGAGAATGCCAAGAGTGTGCAAAGCAGTCATCAAAGCAAAAGGTGGCTACTTTGAAGAATCTATAATATAAGACATATTTTCAGTTGTTTCACACTTTTTTGTTAAGTATATAATTCCACATGTGTTAATTCATAGTTTTGATGCATTCAGTGTGAATGTACAATTTTCATAGAATCATAGAATCATAGAATGGTAGAGTTGGAAGGGACCTCCTGGGTCATCTGGTCCAACCCCCTGCTCAAAGCAGGATTCACTAGATCATCTCAGACAGATGTCTGTCCAGCCTCTGTTTGAAGACGTCCATTGAAGGGGAACTCACCACCTCTCCTGGCAGCCTGTTCCACTCATTAATCACCCTAACTGTCAAAAAGTTTTTTCTAATATCTAATCTGTGTCTCCTCCCATTTAGTTTCATCCCATTGCTTCTAGTCTTTCCTTGTGCAAATGAGAATAAAGATGATCCTTCTACAATGTGACAGCCCTTGACATATTTGTAGACAGCTATTAAGTCTCCTCTCAGTCTTCTTTTTTGCAAGCTAAACATTCCCAAATCCTGCAACCGTTCCTCATAGGACATGGTTTGCAGACCAGTCACCATTCTGGTCGCTCTTCTCTGAACTTGCTCCAGTTTGTCTATGTCTTTTTTAAAATGTGGTGCCCAAAACTGTACACAGTATTCCAGATGAGGTCTGACCAAAGAGGAGTAAAGACCAATAATGACTTCACGTGATCTAGACTGTATGCTTCTGTTAATACATCCCAGAATTGTATTTGCCTTTCTTGCTGCTGCATCACACTGTTGACTCATGTTCAGTCTATGATCTATTAGTATACCTAAGTCTTTTTCACATATACTGTTGCTTAGCTCTATTCCTCCCATTCTGTATATGTTTTTTTCATTTTTATTGCCCAGATGTAGTACTTTGCATTTTTCCCTGTTAAAAACCATTCTGTTGGTTGCTGCCCACTGCTCCAGTTTATTTAGGTCTTTTTGAATCCTCTCTCTCTCTTCTCTAGTATTAGCTATCCCTCCTAGCTTTGTGTCATCAGCAAATTTAATCAGTTTACTCTCAATTCCTTCATCTAAATCATTGATAAAGATGTTGAACAATACAGGTCCCAGGACGGAGCCCTGTGGTACCCCACTTGAGACATTCATCCAGCTGGATGTGAAGCCATTTACAATCACCCTTTGAGTCCGATCACTAAGCCAGTTATGAATCCACCTAACAGTTGCCTGGTCCATTGCATACTTGGTCATTTTTTCAATAAGGATGGTGTGAGATACTTTGTCAAATGCTTTGCTGAAGTCAAGATATACTATATCTACAGCATTTCCCTGATCCACCCAGTCAGTGATTCTGTCATAGAAGGAAATTAAGTTAGTCTGACATGACTTGTTAGTTATAAACCCATGCTGACTCTGGTTAATCACTTCATTCTTATCCAGGTACTTACATACATGTTGTTTAATAATTTGTTCAAAGATCTTTCCTGGTATAGAAGTCAGACTCACCGGCCTATAGTTCCCTGGGTCCACCTTCTTCCCCTTTTTGAAGATAGGAACAACATTTGCTCTTCTCCAGTCTTCTGGGACTTCTCCTGTTCTCCAAGAATTTTCAAAGATTATGGAGAGTGGTTCTAAAATTTCTTCTACGATCTCCTTCAGTACTCTGGGGTGTAATTCATCTGGACCTGGAGACTTGAACTCATTTATGTTAGCTAAATATTCCCTCACAATCTTTCTGTTTACAGATAACTTGGATTCTTCTATTCCTTTAAAAGGACAGTGAAGATCAGTTGATGTTACATTTTCTTTCTGAGAGAAAACAGATGCAAAATAGGAATTAAAAAGTTTGGCCTTCTCAACATCCTCTCTTACCATTTCTCCATTTTCATCCTGTAAAAATCCTATAGCATCTTTGACTTTTCTTTTACTTTTGACATACCCCCAAAATCCTTTTTTATTGCTTTTGACATCTCTTGCAAGCCTTAATTCATTGTCAGCTTTAGCTAACCTGATACATGCCCTACAGGATCTGCAGACTGCATTATAATCTTCTTTAGATATGCCTCCCTCTTTCCATTTAATAAACATTTCTTTCTTTCTTTTTAGCATGTGTTTAAGTTCTGTGTTCATCCATCCTGGTTTCCTTAAATGCTTCCCATTCTTCCTACTTTTCGGGATTGTTAACGATTGTGCTTTGAGAATCTCATTTTTAAAAATTTCCCATCCTTCCTGGACATTTTTGTCCTTAAGGACATCCAGCCATTGGATCCCTCCTATTCTCTTTCTGAGTCTCTTAAAATCTGCCTTTCTAAAATCTAACCTTGAAGTTAGATTTCAAAGTAATGAAAATACAGAAAAATCTTTAAATGAGAAGGTGTGTCCAAACTTTTGGTCTGTACTGTATATAGTATTCGGACTATAAGACGCACCCCCCACTTTCCTCCAAAATTTTGGAGGAAAAAAATGCGTCTTATAGTCCGAAAAATACAGTACTCCTGCATCTGAGCAAATAAACATTGACAAATCCCCCGGCCCAGATGGAATTCATCCATGGATACTGAGGGAATTGATCTCAGTAATTGACAGACCGCTCTATCTCATATTCTTAGACTCTCTTGTAACAGGATTGGTGCCACAGGATTGGAAGATAGCCAATGTGGTACCGATATTTAAGAAAGGTAAGAAGGTGGATCCAGGTAACTACCGTCCGGTAAGTCTGACATCAGTAGTGTGCAAGGTTTTTGAGGGCATCATAAGAGATGACCTGCAGAGTTATATCGCAGAGAATAATATAATAAATGATAATCAGCATGGATTCATGAAAAATAGGTTGTGTCTAACCAACATGTTGGGTTTCTGTGAGAAGGTAGGTGCAAAATCTGGATGTTGGTAATGCAGCTGATGTGATTTATCTGGACTTTGCAAAGGCATTTGATACTGTACCACATAGCAGCCTTATACTGAAGCTACAGAAGCAAGGATTTGGGGAAACTATATGTAGATGGGTAAGGAATTGGCTAAATGACAGGAAACAAAGAGTCGTCATAAATGGTAGGTTCTCTAAATGGGATATAGTCAGCAGTGGGGTGCAGCAGGGATCTGTGCTAGGACCGATTCTTTTTAATCTCTTTATTAATGACCTTGGGGATGGGATTGAGAGTAAAATGACACCAAACTATGTAGGATATTAAAATCTGATCTTGACATTACAATATTGCAGAACGATCTGGATAAGATGTCTGAATGGGGAAACACTTGGCAAATGAGGTTTAATGTAGATAAATGTAGAGTAATGCACCTAGGACGGAATAATCCTATTGCTGCATACACATTAAATGGGAGTATACTTGAGACTACAGAACAGAAGGATTTGGGTATTCTGGTTACAAGTAAGCTGAGCAGCAGTACTCAATGCCAAGCAGCAGCCGCAAAAGCAAACAAGATTTTAGGGTGTATAAAAAGAGAGATAAAATCCCGCGATCCCAATGTATTGTTACCCCTCTATAACTCACTGGTGAGGTCACATCTAGAATATGGGATCCAGCCTTGGGCTACACATTTTAAAAAATATATTCAGAAGTTAGAGTCAGTTCAAAGGCGGGCTACTAGATTATTACAAGGGATGGAAGGCCCCTCATATGATGAGATAAAAGTTGGGCTTGTTTAGCTTAGAAAAAAGATGCCTCAGAGGAGATCTCTTTTGCATGTATAAATATATTTGTGGTCAGTACAAAGGAGTAGCACATGACTTATTCCTTCCAAAGACCATACTAAGGACCAGGGGACACTCATTACAGGTGGAAGAAAGGCGATTCCAGCACCTAAATAGGAAAGGGTTCTTTACAGTCAGAGCAGTCAGACTGTGGAATGACCTACCACAAGAAGTAGTAATGGCAGATACTATAACAGCTTTCAAAAAAGGGCTGGATGATCTCCTCAGTATACAGAACATTGTGGGTTACAGTTAAATTAGACAAAATGTACGATTGGGGGAGGAAGGTTGAACCTGATGGACCTAGGTCTTTATTCAACCTACGTTACTATGTTACATGACAATCAGAAATTAAGGTGAGATTGAGGGTCTTGTTCCCACTACCTAACTCTTCAACAACAACTCGGCATGAGAAACAAAGCGCTGGTCGCTGCACCATAGTATAAAATAGTACAACATTGGCTAATGCTAAGGTCACATGACAGTATTTTCTTTTTATTCCACAGAATCGGGTCGAATATGCTCACTCTGATGACACTGTAATCAGCATTTCATCAGAGTGTCATTACAGTGTGAGCGGATGAGAATAAGATGGAAAAAAAAATTCTCCATCTTCTCCATTCTGTCAGTCTGTTAAAACTGGACTCCACTCAGATGTCATCCAAGTGCAGTCCGGTGTTTTCCATGGACTTACTGACTTGATAATGGATCCAACTCAGGCATGCTGAGATTTTTTTCCTCAGACCGACTCGTTCCAAGGAAAAACTCAGAGCCCCATAGAATAACATTGGTCCTAGTGCGATCCAATGTTTTGTCAGATCGCATTCAAAATACGGTCATGTGCCCAGCTTATTTTACACAGTCTCTTTGCTTAAAGGGGTTTTCTAACACCAATTTTTTTTACTCATTTTTTTTTTTTTTTAGAAACAATTGACAGTGGTTCAAAAATAACAAAAGGAGTAATACCTTAAAGGGAACCTGGCATGTCAAAAAAACTCTTTTAACCTGTAAATATGGGGTTAATCTGCAGGTTAAGACACTGTGTGGTGCCGAGCATGGAGGAAATGAACCTTACCCCCCGGCAGTGTTCAGCTTACAGTTATAAGGGTGGCGCTGGCCCGGTTTCAGTCACCCCTCAGTGCATAGTGAGCGGTGGCTGTAACTGCACCCCCAGCACTGACTGACAGCTGACCCTAATGCTGAGCTGCTGTCAGTCAGTCGTCGGGGCACGGTTACAGCCACTGCTTTCTATACACAGAGCGGTGACTGAAACCGGGCCAGCGCCACCTCTACGACTGGAAGCCGAGCGTATGCACCAGAGTAACTTCTATGGGTTTAATATTATTTATTAATCATGTATGAGTAGTTACTCTGGTGCACATGCTCCCCGCCAGTTTCTTCCACCCGTGTGGATTTGTTATCCCTTGTTTTCCTGTTTTAAATTTTCTATTCTAATAAAATATGCTTATCCTTTGATATTATGTGGTTGTGTATCTATATGTAGGTTTATATATTTTCATGGTGCCACAACATCCATATGATTGTTTGCTATATCTTTTCTTACAAATACTGAGGTAAAATACTGACCAAATACTCAACGTGTGCACGTGGCCTTAGTCTTTTCTCCTACACCCAGTGTCTATTATTGTCCGCAGCGCTGACATCATGTCAACAGCACTGCAGCCAATGAGTGAGCTCAGAGGCTCTGAGTGACATGTGTCGTCAACTCAGGCAGAGCCGCTGAGCTCACTGATTGGCTGGATAGCTATTGCGAAGACATCAGCGCTGCGGATAATAACAGAAAATTGGAGTCATTGCGTAGATTCAGCATTGGACTTATATGGTAAAAGAACAGTGTGCAGATTGCTAACTGCAGCTGGGAGATAGGGGTTTCTGACACCAGGAAACCTCTTTACGTTAGAAAGAAAAAAATTACATTTTTACTAATCACCTAGAGAGTCCCCTCTTATATTTTCCTTGGAAGTAAAAAGTATAAGGGCGAGCATGGCCAAATTTATCGAGATCAACTTAATGTATATATTACAGTGACTAATATATAGGGGCCCCTGAGGAAGCCACACATGGTGTGGCGATACGCGTGGGGTCTGGTCCTTTGACCTACCTGATGACAGGCACAGGTTTTATGCGACCACACTATTTAGTATGGACTATTGAGTCCTTCTTTCTTTCATGTAGGGTTTTCATTTTACCCACATACACTCATCTTTGTTTGCCCCTTTTTTGTCTGTGCCAACAGAGAAATCATTGTTGCCCTGCATGTGCTACTTTTTTACATGCTTTACTATATGGGGGTTTGTTCATGCATTTTTGATTTGCTTTACTATATGTCATTTGTGACTAGCATTATTATTATGCATGTGTCTCTCCTTTATTCTCTTATATATAGTGTGATGTATTTATATATATATATTTTGATACACTGCATTGTATTGGAGGCAACCATCATGTGTTCATATTTGTGGCATCTGGTGGATCAGGGTGGCCACAACTCTATTATGAGTTTTTGTGGCCAGTATTCTTAGGCCATGGCTTTTTAAATCTTTTTAATCTTATCTTTTGCCTGTAGTTTTGTATTAATAAAATGTGTTATTTTTTAAAGCGGTCCCTGTATATTGTATATTCTTTTCTCTCTTTATATTACTCCCATATTTTCCATTAAATCATTAGATTTTGTCAATGTCAGTATGATGTAATTGGCCCTTTTTTCAGCTTAATTTCTGATGGTGTATTTACATTATTTATTTGGTTGTCCTGGCAAAAGACAAATGATCACAATCTATACGGTTATATCAGTTCTTATTTATACTGGCAGCTCCTAACACATATCCCAAGCTTCATGACTGAGCTATTTTTGCCTCCGAAATATTCTGTCAACACACAAGTAAGAGGAATTTGAACTTCTCCTGAATCTTGCCAATTAACATATTTTTTTATTTGATGCCCAGTTTCAGTAAGCAAGGCGACTTATTACACTTTACACTCTCAAATAATGCAATGGAACAAAATCAGTATGAATAAATAATTTGTATTTTTTTGCAAAGGGAAAAATTCAATCATATCTAGGATTCGGCATTTATCTGAAAACCAGAGTCAACTCAACTCAATGCCATCACCAATCACAATTTCTATTCCAAAAAGTAGTGACAGTTTTTGGATTGACAATTTGCTTTCACACCAAACACTGATGAAAACCCTGTAAGTGTGGGCCACTTTGAGGCCAGAACCCATCAACACCTTAAGTTAACTGAATTCGTAAAATGTGACAATCAAATTAAAAACATACTAGCCATCCTTATTTGTGGCCTTTTTCACATATAATAATTTTAATGTGTCTTATTATCTTACAGAAAGCTCTATAGGAAAATGCATGAAAAAATAATGTACATACTTAAAGTGTTGCATTTACAAAAAAAAATGCCAAGCATCCAAAAATGCACAAAAGTATTAAATATGACACAGTAAGGTTCACTGTATGTAATGCATTTTATATTTTCCTGTTGACCTACAGCTAGCATGGCTAAAAAACAGCCAAGCAGATGTAACAACTGGACAGAAAAAAATAGAAAATCAGCTGATTAGTTGAAAGCAGCTGGTTCAGCCACTGAAGACCCTAGCGTTTAGCTGTAATTAAAATGGCGAAACTGAGGCCCATCACACGTTTTCTGCTGCCACTTTGAGAAGATGAAGCATAGCAGGCTATGGCTTCCAAAGCAAGAGCCACTTACATTTAAAGCACCCATACATATTAGATAAAAGTTACCGATCTGTTAATCATCTAATGTGTATGGGTGCCTTCAAACTCTTTCACGTCAGAGGATGTGGGGAGTAGTGTTGAGCCACCCCCGTAGTGTTCGAGTTCGGTTCGGTTCGTCGAACACCCGTGTGTTCGCCGAACTGTTCGTCGAACACCTTCGAACACCGTTAAAACCAATGGCAGGCAAACAAAAACACATAGAAACACATAGAAAACACCTTCAAAGGTGTCCAAAAGCTGACAAACTGCTCAGAAGACACAACTAACACATGGAAAAGTGACAAGTACATATAGTCATGCGAAAATAAAAGAGGTGGAGGAGTAAAAGGAGGGGGAGACACAGATATAGGCATGTCATGCCCTTCTACAATCCAAAAAGTGAGAAGCCGACACGGCCAGTCCGCTCCTGCCCGTGCCACCTCCGTGTCGCCGGGTTTGTGCCAGAGCCGCGGTGAACCCTGATGGCCAGCCCCCCTCTCCCAATACTGGTGCCTGTCCGCTGGTGGGTCGAGCGAGCCCCCCTGTGGTGGAGGCAGCTCTAAGCTTTTTAATTTAAATTGTCTCTCTAATTTGAATGAATACACTTTAAATCCATTTACAAGGATCTATTGGAGGGCAAGTCTCATGCCAGCAGCCGCGTAATTCCAGCTCCAGTAGCGTCCACTAAAGCTGCTGCAGTTAAAAAGCTTTTATAAGGATCGAGCTCGGCTGTCCACCGCAAGGCATCCTACTGCCAGTCCCAGCCCCTATGCCTTGGGGTGCCTCCTGATGCTCTTCACTGAGTATCCCATGGTCCCGAAGCATTTCCTTTGAAAAAATTAAGTGTCTAAACTACAGGTGGTGTAGCTTGCTTAACAGCCGGGATAATCCGCTGACTAGCAGACACTGCTACTAGGCACAAAGTATTTCCTGGGCTAGATGCAGTTAAAAATTTGTAATTAGATACTCTCGTTGGATGCTGAGAAAGCATTCCATAGAGTCTCCTGGCACGCCATATATGATTCTCTTAAAAAGCTTGGGGTAGGGGTCTAGGGGACCCTTTTATAGCCAAAATCACGGCCCTGTATCGCAATACGTCACCTAGGCTGAAGATAAATGGAACTGTAGCACCCTGAGGGCTCGGTTGCTACAGACGTATTGCACCTCACCCAGAGGTGTGATATCTCACTCTCAGGTAAGGATGGAGTGTGGATCAGGACCCGACACCTGCATGCATTACACCACATTGCCGTGGGGCAGGGCGACCAATATGCCCCTGAGATGGGCACGACAGTCCCTGTCCCTGGCTGGAGTGGGGGGAGGGAACACTGAGGAAGGGGAACCCTGTAGTGCAGGAGCAGGGAGGAAGCAGTTCCTGGGTGCATTGAGAAGGGAGTATAAAAGGTGGGCACCATCTTAGTTCAGTGCAGAGAAGTCTGAGCAGAAGTGGCAGGGAGCAGGGGCTCTGCATGAGCTCTGCTCCGGAGGCGGGCCTAGTAACAGAGGCCCAGGCCTGGAAGAGGGAGAAGGAAGGAAGAGGAGCGGAGAAGGCTCCAGGAACGAGGAATGAAGGGATCCCAGGGGTGCGGACGGGCGAGTCGCCACCGCACGCCCGAATCCACCTGCGTGGAGGGGTCAGGCCAAAGGGGGAGACCGGTCCCCGAACTAGTGGAGGCAGGAAACGACCCTCAGCTAGAAACCGGAGGCTCTGACATTTTATGTGGCGCAGCCCCTCGCTACACCCGCTAGGAAGGCACCACATAGGGTCAGGGAAACTGGCGCCAAGTTTACCAAGAGGAGGCCCGAGGCAGCCGGACAGAAGTGTTGGTAAGAAAGGCCAGACAAAGGACACACAAAGGGGGTCCTGTGAAGTGCTCCAAAGTTATCTGGGAGTTGTCTGAGCCCCTCACCTGGTGAGCACAGTACGACGTGGGCAGCCGTTACCTGCAGACGTGGTCTGGATAATAAGAACTGTGAGTAAAGGCCCTGGACTGCATCACTGACTCCGTGTCGTTACTGCTGCTGCCCTGCACCATCACCCCCATCCTCCGCATACACTGCCCTGAGGCTATACTCTCTGGAGTTATGCTACGCTCTGCTGCACCCACAACACCAGCCTCAGCGGTCTGCCCTGTAGCGGCGGTTCACTCTGACCGCAATCCACGGGTGGCGTAGTCGGACATTTAAACATCAAAACCACATAAATAGTTCCGCCACTGGTTTGACCGCCCTGAGCCACGGAACCGGGTCGCCGCCACGAAGACTACAACCACCAGCATCCACCAAAAAGGGTCCGGCTCCGGGTGTCCCAAGGCCCAGGGGGTGCGTCAGAACATTTTCATCACCTTTCACAATCACCAATGGGACAAGGCAGGGATGTCCTCTGTCCCCTCTCTTATACATCCTAGTGACGGAGCACCTGCTCTCATCAATTCGCCATAACCCCAATATTAGGTGGATTGAGGTGGGAGGCACCGAGTACAAGTGCTCTCTATTTGCTGATGATGTCCTAGTATATATCACTCAATCACATATATCCATCCATGCTGTTATGGCTGAAATAGATCACTTTGTTACATGGTAAAATTTTAAAATCAATGCAGCGAAGTCTGAGGCCCTCGATGTCTCCCTCCCCAAATCCATATAGGATTCCATCCAGTCCAACTTTCCCTTTGCCTGGCCCTCACAGGGTATCAAATACTTAGGAATTCCTATTCATAGAGACCTCTCCCATCTATGTTATCTTAATTTTGGGCCCTTTATTGAACAATTCCATACAGACCACGGTTGGCAAGTTAGAACTGTAAGATTCACTACGTGAACCGCTGGTGTTTTGTGGAAAAGCACATGTACACCGCGTTCCAAATTATTATGCAAAAAGTGTTTAGGAGTGATAAGGGAAGAATTTGTTTGTTTGTCAGTTAAACTCATTGATGGTGATGTGTGTCAGGGCTCTTTATATCACTGTAAGCAATTGCAGACACCTGTGCTAATTAGTTTGGCAGGTGTGTCCAATGAAAGGCAAGACTACTTAAGAAGGCTCTCTCACATTATTAAGCAGCCTACATTTTCTGCCAAAATGGGAAAGAAAAAGGATGTGTCGGCTGCTGAGAAGCAACAAATTGTGGAGTGTTTAGGTCAAGGCATGACTACAATCAACATTGTGCGATGATCAGGATGAAGTGTCTTGGCAATCAAGAAGTATGTAGCTGATTCACAGTACACACGTGTGCGTGCTGATAAGGGCAAATTGAGGACTCTTTCCTACAGGCAATTACGTCAGGTTGAAAGAGCAGCGGCAAAAAAGCCTTGTCATAGCAGCAGACAAGTTTTTGAAGCTGCTTGTGCCTCCAACGTCCCCCGAACAACAAGATGCAGGGTCCTTCAGAGGTTTGCAGCTGTGCATACGCCATCCTGTCGACCTCCTCTATCCACTTCACACAAGCAGAAACGGCTCCAGTGGGCCAAACATTACATGAAGACTGATTTCAAAACTGTTTTGTTCACGGATGAGTGCCGTGCAGCGCTCGATGGTCCAGATGGATGGAGTGGAGGATGGCTGGTTGATGGACACCCCACGCAAACACGGCTACAGCGCCAACAAGGAGGAGGTGGAGTAATGTTTTGAGCTGGAATCATGGGGAGAGAGATTGTCGGCCCCTTTAGGATCCCTGAAGGCGCTAAAGATGAACTCCATAATGTATGTGGATTTTCTCAAACAGCACTTCCTGCCATGGTTCAAGAAGAAGAACCGTGTATTTCACAGCAAGATCATTTTTCTGCATGATAATGCACCATCTCATGCTGCACATAAAACATCTGCATCTCTGGCTGATATGGGCATAAAAGGGGACAAACTTATGGTGTGACCCCCATGCTCCCCTGACCTCTACCCCATTCAGAACCTTTGGAGCATCATTAAAAGGAGTGTCTATGATGGCGGGAGGCAGTTCACATCTAAGCAACAGCTCTGGGAGGGTATTCTGTCCTCATGCAAAACAATTGAAGCAGAAACCATCCAAAACCTGACAAATTCAATGGACGAGAGAGTTCAGAAGCTCCTTTCAAACAAGGGGTCCTATGTGAAAATGTAACATCACCTAGAATAAAGTTTTGAGTTGAAAACTGTTTGATTTCAGTTTCTAACAACCTGCTAATGCTTATAATTTCAAAAATGACCATTTTTTTGGTCTTTATTAAAATGAAAAGGTTGATCGAAAAGTTTGGGGGATCTAAGAGTGTGGCAACCCAGTAGTCATGATTACTTCGAATTCTGACAATATGAGGGTCATGCTGCAGGTAGTGCAGCAAGAAGGCACTTATGTGTCTTGCGCATCTCGGAGCCCCAAAATTATTTTCCGGGCTAGATGCAGCTAAAAATTATTTTTAATTTTAAATCTGGTGGAGCTTATTATAGATGGCCTAATAGGATCAGTGCTGCACACTGCTACAAAGCCCAAATTATTTTCCAGTCAAGATACAGATAAACATGATTAGTAATTTGAAAGCTTAAAACTTTTGGTAGGGTGATTTTAACCAATCATCAAGCTTTTACTCTCCCCAGGATGACACAGGGGTAGAAAAGTCGTTTCGGATCCATGATTTGTTCATCTTTATGAACGTGAGTCTGTCTACATTATCAGTGGAGAGCCGCGTGCGCTTATCTGTCAGCACACCACCAGCAGCGCTGAACACACGTTCAGACAGAACGCTGGCTGCGGGGCATGCCAAGATCTCCAAGGCGTAAGTGGCTAGCTCCGGCCATTTATCCAGATTGGAAGCCCAAAAAGAGCAAGGGTCCAGTGACACAGTCGTGGCTTCAATGTTTACTTGGAGATACTCCTGTACCATCGTCTCTAGGCGTTGACTATGTGTCAGACTTCTTGTCTCCTGTGGCCTTGCAAAGGATGGGCTAAAAAAGTGGTGAAATGATTCCGCAAAATTGATGTTACCAGCAGATACTGTGGTTCTGTTACGGTTTGAGTGCTGAACACTTGACGGTCCCACGGTTGGCAAGTTGGAACTGTGAGATTCACTACGTGCACCACTGGTATTTTGTGGAAAAGCACATGTAAGATTCTGCAACAGTCTCTGCTGATACTCCTGCATGCGTGCATCCCTTTCTATGGCAGGAATAATTTCTGCAAATTTACTTTTGTACCGGGGATCTAACAGTGTGGCAACCCAGTAGTCAGGATTATTTCTAATTCTCACAATTCGAGGGTCATGTTGCAGGTAGTGCAGCAAGAAGGCACTCATGTGTGTTGCGCATCCAGGAGCACCAAGTCCCTGTTGTGTTGGTGGCGAGGTAACAATCATGCTTCCTTCCTCTGTCCTCTCCCCCCAACCTCGCACAACAGAAATGTGATCAAGGTCTCCCTCATCTGATGAGTCTTCCATCAGTTCGTCCTCCACTTCTTCCTGGGCTCCTGCACCTTCCTCACTAGTTTGGCTGCTACCATGCGCCCTGGTAAAACCATCTCCCCCACCCTCACATGCCTGCCGCCTTGGTGCTGCCGACCTTCTGGACCTTGCAGATGTTAGCCCTTCCGCATACAACTCCTCCTCCTCTACTTCCTCCACCTCCTCTTGTGCCACCACCTGACTCCGAATTCTGTTTAACATGTGCTCCAGCATGTAAATCACCGGAATAGTCATGCTGATAATGGCATCGTCAGCACTAAACATCTTCGTCGCCATTTCAAACCTGTGCAGAAGGGTGCATAGGTCCCTGATCTGAGACCACTCCTCCAGCGTGATTTGCCCCACCTCTGGATCTCGTTGGCCCAGGCTATACGTCAGAACGTATTGCACCAGGGCTTGTCGGTGCTGCCACAGTCGCTGCAACATGTGCAGAGTTGAATTCCACCGGGTAGGCACATCGCATTTTAGCCGGTGAAGTGGCAGGCCCAATGACTTCTGTAGAGATGTAAGTCGCTGAGCTGCGGGATGCGAACGGCGGAAGTGAGCACACAGCGACCGTGCCCTCTGCAGAAGGCCATCTAGTCTGGGATAGTGGGCTAAAAATTGCTGGACAACCAGGTTCAACACGTGAGCCATACAAGGCACGTGTGTGACATTGCCCCGGCGAAGGGCCGCACCCAGGTTTGCAGCATTGTCGCACACGGCCTTCCCTGGTTTCAGGTCCAGTGGAGACAACCATTCATGAAATTGGTTCTCCAGAGCTGACCACAACTCCTCAGCTGTGTGACTCACATTTCCCAGACATTTCAATGTAAAAACCGCCTGATGACGTTGAGCCCTACTGCCAGCATAGTAAGGAGGTGTGCAGGATCCCTTCTGCGCAGTTAGAAAGCTTGTGGCATGACCAGACAGGCTTTGGGTGCAGGTGGAAGACCGAGAGGAGGTTGAGGAGGCAGAAGCAGTGGAGGAACTTTGACATAAAGAGGATTGACGCACAACTCATGGGGACGGCAAGACTTGGACAGCAGCCCCTTGTCCTGCTGTCACCATAGTTACCCAGTGCCCAGTCAGCGACATGTAACGCCCCTGTCCATGCCTACTCGTTCAAGTGTCTGTGGTGAAATGCACCCTGTCACACACAGAGTTTCTCAAAGAAGCGGTGATGTTGTGTGCGACATGCTGGTGGAGCGCAGGCACACCTTTCTTTGAGAAGTAGTGCCGACTGGGCATCTGGTACTGGGGCACTGCGACGGACATAAGGTCTCGAAAATCCTCTGTGTCCACCAGGCGGAAAGGCAGCATTTCTGTAGCCAAGAGCTTGCAGATGGTGAAATTCAACCTCTTAGCTTTCTCATGGCTAGGAGGAAATGGTCTTTTACTTGTCCACATCTGAGGGACCGAGGGCTGGCTATTGTGCTTAGACGGGGTTGATAAGGGTGTCCCCGGCAAACTGCCGGTCTGTGAGGAAGATGCAGGCGGACATGTTAGGTTGCCTTCATCCAAAGGTGGTGCTATCGATGTCGGACAGCGCTCAACACCAGCTGGTGTTACCACCTCCAAAGAAAATGATGACCTGCCAATCACGCTGGCTGTTGCGGGTAAAGAGGTGGCAGGTCTGCGCCCCAAAACAGGTGTGACTGCTGTCCCCCCAGTCACAGAGGATGAAGAGGCCGCGGATGCACAAGATATGGCAGACGGTGGTTGGCCCGGCCGGCTAGGCCGCATTGTAGCACACTGAGCTTCCCACTGCAACTTATGCTTCATGTCCATGTGCCGGTTCATGCATGAAGTACTCAAACTATGTATTTTTTGGCCTCTACTTAGCTTTTGCTGACAAATGTTACAGATAACACGAGTTGGGTCATCTTTATCGATCTGAAAAAATGCCCAGGCTATGCAAGGCTTAGCACCCATGCGACCTGAAGAGCCACCACGACTTGTGGTGAGAGGCAGAGTTGTGTTTGAGGATGCAGTTGTTGACGTGCTTCCAGTACTACGTCTCTGTCCAGGAAGGCGCAACCTGACCTCGTCGTCACTAGCATCTTCCTCCACCTCCTCTGCTGACCTCATCTCTTGGCTGACTGTGGGTTGACAGTAAGTGGGATCTCCGACCTCATCATCATCACCCTGTGCGTTATCACACCCGTCGTCCTCAGAGCCAACCTGTTCCTGCCCTGACAAAAAACTAAAGTTGTCGCTCCAATCAGGTATTTGAGTCTTATCATCGTCTTCCTCATTGTCTCCACCAACAGGAGTTACAGTTTGGGAATGAGGGTCTACATTATGGTCAGAACCTTCTGCGTCTGGTCCTGGATCCGACTCATAAAGATTCTGGGCATCAGTGCAGATCATTTCCTCGTCTGGATTCACAGAAGCGCTGGAGTCGACCTCTGATTCCCAGGCTATAGTATGAGTAAACAGCTCTGCAGACTCAACCATCTGTTCTACCTCATACTCAGACGGGCAGCTGGATATTTGGGAGCTGTGAGGAAGCAAGTGCGATTTGGGTGACACCTTTGAGGACTGGAGTATTTGTGATGTTGAAGTTGATGTGGAGGAGAGCCCACTTAAAGGAGCACTTGATATCCGTTGAAGCACCTGCTGTTTTTGTGCCTCATCTGGAATTTGTAGCGATTGGCGTGGCCGTAAGAAAGGGATCTTATCACATTGTCCGCTAAAAGAAGTAGACATTTTAGTTTGGCTGGAAGATGGTCTTTCTTCTGCAGATGTTACTGTTGCTTTAACACCTACCCCACGGACACAACCTTTTTTCCCCTTCCCAACACGCCTATTCCCCTTTCCACCAGCAGCAGCCCTTTTTCCACTCATTTTGGTGGTTAACTAATTCACAACTCTGGAGTTGTTTGCACAAAAAAACAATGGATGGTAACCGAGCAGAGCTGAGTGGCCAAACTGTGGTATTAGGCCAAAACTATTGGCTGGGTTAGATGCAGAAAAAAATTATTTTGAATTTGCAACCTGATGGAGGTCAGTATAGATGGACTAATAGAGAAAGTCCGACACACTACTAGAAGGCCAAATATTTTTTCAGAGGTAGATGCAGAAAAAAATATATTCAGTTTGCAACCTGATGGAGGTCAGTATAGATGGACTAATACAACAAGTCCCGCACACAGCTAGAAGCCCAAATATTTTTTCAGAGGTACTGTAGATGCAGATAAAAATTATTTTTAATTTGCAACCTGATGGAGGTCAGTATAGATGGACTAATAGAGAAAGTCCGACACACTACTAGTGTTATGTTCTGCTACCAAAGCTAAGGAAAGAGAGGAGATCTGTCCCTACTATAAGACTCAGCTGAATCCCTACGATGTAACAGGGAACCTGATCCTGCGATCAGACCTGCTAAAGTCCTAATCTAGTCTGTACGGAGACCTATAGATTTGGGGAGGGAATCCCTACAAGTACTAAGGACTGGGAGGAATATGGGACACCTCCTAACAGAAATAGTAGCAGACAGACGAACAAACAAAATAGATAGAACATAGAGGTCCGTAGACCAAGCAAACTAACAGAGTTAGATACAGAGCACAGGCTAGCTAGAAAGTAGATATACAATGAAGTCCAGCAAAGCCAGAAGGGCGGAGCAGGATTAAATAGGCCAACAAGGTCATGTGACCAGCAAAGGAAAAAAAACCTAACAGCAAGGTTCTAACAGTACCCCCCCTTCTAAGAGGATCCTCCGGATCCCCTAGGACCAGGCTTATCAGGAAATCTCCTGTGAAACGCTCTGATAAGTCTGGACGCGGAAACATCATCTGACCTCACCCAAGAGTTATCCTCGGGTCCGAAACCTTTCCAGGCCACAAGATACTGCAAACTACCTCTATACCGTCTAGAGTCAAGGATGCGAGAAATTTCATATTCCCCGTCCTCCACCACCGGAGGAACAGAGGCAGAGGCGTCACCATCCGACACAACAGCTTTTTTTAACAGAGAGACATGAAAGACCGGATTAATTCTCCAGGAGGTAGGAACCTCCAACCTAACAGCAGATTGGTTGACAACCTGAAGCACCTTAAAGGGCCCTACAAACTTGGGACCCAATTTCTTAGAAGGAATCCTCAACCGCAGATTCCTAGAGGACAACCAAACCATGTCACCAACAGCGAACAAAACCTCCTGTCGTTTCCTATCAAAGTAGTCTTTAGATTTTCTGTTGGCCTCCTGAAGATTACCACGCACATCCGTCCAAACTCTTTCCAAATCACCGGAAAAATTCTCCTCCTCAGGCACGGCAGATCCCAACTTGGAGAACGACCCAAACGACGGATGTCTCCCAGAACAACAAAAAAAAGGCGAACAACCAGCAGAAGAAGATGTATGATTGTTCAGAGCAAATTCGGCAAGTGGCAGAAACTCAGACCACCCCTCTTGATTGTCTGCCACAAAACAACGCAAGAACTGCTCAACATCCTGGTTTTTCCTTTCTGTCTGGCCATTAGATTCAGGATGATATCCGGACGAAAACGACAAATGAATTCCCAACCTGTCACAAAAGGCACGCCAAAAACGAGCCACGAACTGAGGACCCCTATCAGAAACAATGTCAGTAGGAACGCCATGAAGTCTGACAATTTCCTTGACAAAGGCCTTAGCGAGAGTTTTAGCGCAGGGCAGTTTGACGAAGGGAACCAAGTGACACATCTTGCTAAAACGGTCCACGACCACCCAGATGACAGTAAAACCCTCAGAGGGGGGAAGGTCAGTTATAAAGTCCATAGCCAAATGTGTCCAAGGAGCACTGGGGACCTCCAAAGGACAAAGCAACCCCGCAGCAGGAGTATGTGAGGACTTAGATCTAGCACATATAGTACATTGGCGCACCCACTTAATGACTTCCTTCTGCCATCCAGGCCACCAAAAACTGCGACCCACCAGTCTCTTGGTCTCAGAGATTCCGGGATGACCTGCCAACCGAGATTCGTGACACTCAACAAACAAATCTCTCCTAAAGGTCCCAGGCACAAACAACCTCCCATGAGGAGTGTTAGATGGGGCATTCTCCTGAGCTTTAAGAATCTCATCTTCCAAAACGGAGTCTAAAGCAGCTATCACAACACCTTTTTGTAAAATGTTTTCCTCTTTCTCAGCACCGACTATGGGAGAAAAACTGCGAGACAAGGCATCCGCCTTAACATTCTTAGTACCAGGGATGTAAGTAACGGAGAAATTAAACCGCGAGAAAAACAGTGCCCACCTAGCCTGACGGGCATTCAGGCGCTTGGCAGCGTCAAGATATATCAGATTTTTATGATCCGTAAGAACCTGAACGGGAAATTCCGCACCTTCCAAGAAGTGGCGCCAGTGTTCAAATGCGAGTTTAATAGCCAATAATTCCCGATTACCAATATCGTAATTCAATTCAGTCTCCGAAAATTTTTTTGAAAAAAATGCACAGGGATGTAATCCATCCCCGTTATCCTGAGACAATACTGCGCCAACCCCCACAGAGGAAGCATCAACCTCAACCAAAAACGGCCTAGTAACATCAGGCTGCATAAGGATGGGAGCAGAGGTGAACCTCTCCTTGAGATACACAAAAGCTTCAATGGCCTCAGAAGACCACTGAACCGCATCAGCACCTTTCCTGGTGAGATCAGTCAGAGGTTTGACAATACTAGAAAAATTTTTTATGAATTTTCTATAGTAATTGGCGAAACCCAAAAACCTCTGTATCGATTTCAAACCAATAGGCCTAGGCCATTCCTGCACAGCCTGAACCTTAACCGGATCCATCTCAAAACCTTTGCTGGAGATAATGTAGCCCAAAAAACTAATTCTCTGTACAGCGAACTCACATTTCTCCAGCTTAGCAAAAAGCGAATTGTCCATTAATAACTGTAATACCTCACGCACGCTCCGCCAATGAGACTCCAGATCTGGCGAATAAATCAAAATGTCATCCAAATACACAACCACATTTTTACCGATCAAAGGTCTAAGGATGTCATTAATCAGATTCTGAAAAAATGCAGGAGCATTAGTAAGACCAAAAGGCATAACCAGATTCTCAAAATGACCCACAGGAGTGTTAAAAGCAGTCTTCCATTCATCACCCTCCTTCATGCGCAACAGATTGTATGCCCCCTTAAGGTCAATTTTAGAGAACCACTTGGCCCCCAATAACTGGTTAAACAGATCAGGAATCAATGGCAGTGGGTAAGGATTGCGTACCGTAATTTTGTTAATCTCACGAAAATCCAGACAAGGACGTAAACCGCCGTCCTTTTTTTTTACAAAAAAAAATCCAACCGCCACAGGAGACTTAGAGGGCCTAATGTGACCGGCGGCCAAACTTGTCTGTATGTATTCCTCCAAAGCCTTCCTCTCAGGAATAGTAAGGTTAAATAAACGACTTTTAGGAAGAGTCGCTCCAGGGACAAATTCAATAGAACAATCATAGTCTCTATGGGGAGGCAAAACCTGCGATTCTTTCTCAGAAAAAACTCTCCAAAAATCCTGAATAGGAACAGGCAATTCTCCCCTATCCAAAGCTGCAATACGCCCGTTACAACACTTGTCATAACATTTATGGCTCCAGGATTTAATTTCACTGGTAGACCAATCCAGTACAGGATTGTGCAATTTTAACCAGGGCAAACCCAATATTACTGGAGAAGGCAAGTTATTCAACACTACCAAATCCAATTTCTCATGGTGAACACCATTAATAGTGAGAGGAAATTCACTGACCTTGAGAGTAATATTCTTCAAAGGGGAGCCATCCACAGAAACCACAGCAATGGGGGATGATAAAGGTTCAGGTTTTAAATTGAGTTTTTCCACGAATCCCCCATCAATAACATTCAGTGTAGACCCGCAATCAACAAACACCCGAAATTCCATTAATTTTTCCTGAGCAATCGTGGAAGCAGCTAAAAATACACCCTTGGAATTTAAACAGGCAATACGGGCGTGACTGACCATTTTTTTTTCTTTCTTCATACGAAGCTCACAGCCTTTAATCAAATGACCAGATTTCCCGCAATAGAAACACAAGCCTTCTGAAAAACGACGGTGTTTTTCTTGAGAGCGAGGTGCCACCGATCCAATCTCCATCGGTTCACCACTGTTAGTACACACATTATCATAACCAGAAACTGACATAGCAGAGGATTTGCTCTCATTAACCCTAGCACGCAGTCTTCTATCCACCCGTATAGCTAATTGCATAGCCTGTTGCAAATCCTCAGGTGTAGGATAAGCAATTAGCAGGTCTTTAACCTTTTCACTGAGCCCAGCAAGAAATAGACTTTTCAGAGCAGAATCGTTCCACCCTGTTTGAGTGGACCAACGACGAAAATGTGTACAATATTTTTCCATATTACCTGATCCTTGTTTTAAACGTCTCAACTCAGTCTCAGCTGATGCCACATGGTCAGGATCATCATATAATAGTCCTAAAGCAGAAAAAAAACTATCCACTGATCTGAAGCATGTATCACTAGGTTGCAAAGAAAAGGCCCACTCCTGAGGCTCTTTGCGCAAAAGTGACATTATGAACCCTACGCGCTGGGATTCATCCCCAGAGGACTTGGGTCTCAAACGAAAATACAATAAGCAAGCATTTTTAAATGAAAAAAATTCTCGATGTTCACCAAAAAATAAATCCGGCAAACATACCTTAGGCTCCAAGAAATATGCTCCAGGACAGTTACTCACGTGCTGACGGAGCTCGGCCACTTCCAGAGAGAGTCCCTGCAGGTGTTTAGCCAAATCCTGAACCGACACCATGATGGAACAAAAAAAAATCTTTCCTTAGAGAATTTACAGGCTGGACTTACTGTTATGTTCTGCTACCAAAGCTAAGGAAAGAGAGGAGATCTGTCCCTACTATAAGACTCAGCTGAATCCCTACGATGTAACAGGGAACCTGATCCTGCGATCAGACCTGCTAAAGTCCTAATCTAGTCTGTACGGAGACCTATAGATTTGGGGAGGGAATCCCTACAAGTACTAAGGACTGGGAGGAATATGGGACACCTCCTAACAGAAATAGTAGCAGACAGACGAACAAACAAAATAGATAGAACATAGAGGTCCGTAGACCAAGCAAACTAACAGAGTTAGATACAGAGCACAGGCTAGCTAGAAAGTAGATATACAATGAAGTCCAGCAAAGCCAGAAGGGCGGAGCAGGATTAAATAGGCCAACAAGGTCATGTGACCAGCAAAGGAAAAAAAACCTAACAGCAAGGTTCTAACAACTAGAAGGCCAAATATTTTTTCAGAGGTAGATGCAGAAAAAAATATATTCAGTTTGCAACCTGATGGAGGTCAGTATAGATGGACTAATACAACAAGTCCCACACACAGCTAGAAGCCCAATATTTTTTCAGAGGTAGATGCAGAAAAAAATATATTCAGTTTGCAACCTGATGGAGGTCAGTATAGATGGACTAATAGAACAAGTCCCACACACTGCTAGAAGCCCAAATATTTTTTCAGAGGTAGATGCAGAAAAAAATATATTCAGTTTGCAACCTGATGGAGGTCAGTATAGATGGATTAATAGAACAAGACCCACACACAGCTAGAAGCCCAATATTTTTTCAGAGGTAGATGCAGAAAAAAATATATTCAGTTTGCAACCTGATGGAGGTCAGTATAGATGGACTAATAGAACAAGTCCCACACACTGCTAGAAGCCCAAATATTTTTTCAGAGGTACTGTAGATGCAGATAAAAATTAGTTTTAATTTGCAACCTGATGGAGGTCAGTATAGATGGACTAATAGAGAAAGTCCGACACACTACTAGAAGGCCAAATATTTTTTCAGAGGTAGATGCAGAAAAAAATATATTCAGTTTGCAACCTGATGGAGGTCAGTATAGATGGATTAATAGAACAAGACCCACACACAGCTAGAAGCCCAATATTTTTTCAGAGGTAGATGCAGAAAAAAATATATTCAGTTTGCAACCTGATGGAGGTCAGTATAGATGGACTAATAGAACAAGTCCCACACACTGCTAGAAGCCCAAATATTTTTTCAGAGGTACTGTAGATGCAGATAAAAATTAGTTTTAATTTGCAACCTGATGGAGGTCAGTATAGATGGACTAATAGAGAAAGTCCGACACACTACTAGAAGGCCAAATATTTTTTCAGAGGTAGATGCAGAAAAAAATATATTCAGTTTGCAACCTGATGGAGGTCAGTATAGATGGACTAATAGAACAAGTCCCACACACTGCTAGAAGCCCAAATATTTTTTCAGAGGTACTGTAGATGCAGATAAAAATTAGTTTTAATTTGCAACCTGATGGAGGTCAGTATAGATGGACTAATAGAGAAAGTCCGACACACTACTAGAAGGCCAAATATTTTTTCAGAGGTAGATGCAGAAAAAAATATATTCAGTTTGCAACCTGATGGAGGTCAGTATAGATGGACTAATACAACAAGTCCCGCACACAGCTAGAAGCCCAAATATTTTTTCAGAGGTACTGTAGATGCAGATAAAAATTATTTTTAATTTGCAACCTGATGGAGGTCAGTATAGATGGACTAATAGAGAAAGTCCGACACACTACTAGAAGGCCAAATATTTTTTCAGAGGTAGATGCAGAAAAAAATATATTCAGTTTGCAACCTGATGGAGGTCAGTATAGATGGACTAATAGAGAAAGTCCGACACACTACTAGAAGGCCAAAAATTTTTTCAGAGGTAGATGCAGAAAAAAATATATTCAGTTTGCAACCTGATGGAGGTCAGTATAGATGGATTAATAGAACAAGACCCACACACAGCTAGAAGCCCAATATTTTTTCAGAGGTAGATGCAGAAAAAACTATATTCAGTTTGCAACCTGATGGAGGTCAGTATAGATGGACTAATAGAACAAGTCCCACACACTGCTAGAAGCCCAAATATTTTTTCAGAGGTACTGTAGATGCAGATAAAAATTAGTTTTAATTTGCAACCTGATGGAGGTCAGTATAGATGGACTAATAGAATGATGCTATGCCCAAAAGATTTTACTTCACTAGGTGCAGTAAAAAAATTGGTATTCTATACACAGGTGGTATATCTTGCAACACAGATAGGCTACTCCACTGACTAACACACTCTGCAATAGGCCAAAAAGGATTAGCTTTGCTAGATTCAGCCAAATGCTGTGAAAAAAACTTGCACAGCACTGGCACAGACCTGCCTGGCAAAAACTGATAGGAACTCATGTAACCTAGTCCTGAAAAGGACTCCAATTACAATTAGTCTTTACTCCCACAACCTATCTATTTAAGAGCACAGACCTCCCTGATAAAAGTCGTAGGAAATGCTGTAACCTAGTCCTTAAAAGGACTGCAATCACAACTATTCCCTACTCCCAAGCTATCTGTATATTTGTGCGAAAATTGGCTTGAAATTAACAAGGTATAGCGCACACAGCAACAGGGGTGCCGTCTAACACGCAGCTGCAGCAGTGAGAAAATGGTGGCGACGGGGAAAATGGCTTGGTCTTATAGGGCAAGGACATGTGACATACACTGCCAATGACACATGCCCTTGCTTGTGTGAAAAAAAGCACTTCGCTCCGTGTGTGCGCTGCTGATAGGCTGACAGATTGCACCTCCCCACTGCAAATGCGGGAAAGAGAAAAAAAAATGGAGATCTTCATTGTTCCTGCAGAGATCCATCCCCTGCCCCTCCCCCCACCCCGCTGTACACTCAAACTGCGTATTAACATTAATTTTCATCATTACTGAGAAAAAATCCAGTTAAGATTTTGGTGCACGAACAGTTATCGAACATAACCTCGAACAGCCGAATTTTTCTCAAATTGTTCGTGTTCGCCGAACGGCTCGAACACCGCCCAAAACAGCTCGAATTTGAGATTGGCGAACAGTTCGAGTAGAACAACGCTCATCTCTAGTGGGGAGAGAGAAGAATCTGGCCTTAGGAATTTCAATGGCTGATCCTTTTGTTTGGCATCAAGATAAGTAGATGCCATAGAGGCTCTTTCATGGGGAACACAAGAACACTCAGCCTAGCCAAGTGATCGTACCTGTTGGTCAAACGTTAGCTATCTAATATGGATCTCAAGTTGATCTCCACTTCCAGACATCCATTTGTACAACAGGTCATATTACCACAATGTAAAACCAATGTGATCATTGTTATATGTCAGGCATAAAATCATTGTTAAGCTTGATGTAATGGAAATAAAATGCAAATACATTTTCATTACTCCATTTAGCAATTCCCATTTGCCAATCATTCCAATTTGATAGAGAGAAATTGCCCGTGCCTTTGCTATCATATGGACAGCAGGAAACGATGAATAAAAGAAAGGGGTTCTGAGTGCAAACTTTCAAAGCTTCAGCAACCCTGGTGGATTTCCAAGTTTAACATGCTTGCCTTTCTCTCTTCGATGTTATTCTCTGCTCATGCCCCAAATTTATAAAAGTTATTTTACCTTTAAGAACAGAAATATGCTGCCGTCCCTCCCCATCTGTACGGTAGTTCCTGATTTCAATATCCTCCCCGTCTTTCAACTCCAGCTTGTCATAACCATACCAGCCAAGTAGTTCATTCATGGTATTCTCAGCAAAATTCTAAAATAAAAGAAGGAAAAATCCCTGTTATTTGTAAGAACAAAAATTAGCCACAATATGAAGTGATCAGGACAAAGAACCACATATGTATCAGTATGTATCAGATGCTCGCAATATGATATCAGTCATGTATGTTTGACACTGAAATGCTTCAGCAGGGGACCCAGCTACATGGGGGCCTTTCTCTGCACTTGTATATAGGGAGAGACCCGTCACACCAGGGCAGTGGGCAGGGAGAAGCCACAAGGGTACCAGCCTGTCAGACTTGTCTCTCGTGCGGCTCAGTCCCTGGCAGTTTTTAGAGTGTATTTTTCTCTAAAATGCTGCAGCATTCCAGAGTCAAACATACATGGCTGATATCATACCGACAGTGTCTGATGCATTCTGTCTGTTGATCGGGCAGTATGTATAAGCTGTCAGGCTCCCTTTAAAGTCATACTGGGCTTACCGTCTGCATTATAGTGAGGCTGGGGCTATACGGCGACATGCGTCGTGCGACAGCAATCCTAAGGCAAGTCGTGCAACCAAAAACATCTGTTCAACTTGCCTGAAACTTGCAGTTGCATAACTGTTTTAGAGCTGTGATTTTGCTGTAAAAAAAAAGTCCAAATCACAGATAAATTGCACACAAGTCACAGTCGTAAGCGATTTGCATTGAAGTCTAGGGCAAGTGAGTTGAGTGCGACTTGCAACTATTGATAGAAAATCCAACACATTTGGAAAAATTTGCGGCTGTATGTGACACCTTAGGAAGTTATTCGATGCAATGTCACAATGTGACACTACGATTTTGAGAATCACATGACACACGTCGCCATGTAGCCCTAGCCATATTGTTACAATTCTGCTAGTTATTGGAAATGATCAAAAATATTGTTCACTGATCTCTCCAACAGCGGGACATTCCATTTTTCCTACATTGTATTTCATGACAAGGCAAACAGAAAAAACAGTAATTTGGTTTTGTGGTGTGTCACAATATCCTCCTCTGCCTCTCTATTTGACACCTTTAGGAGGCTATCTTGAAGAAGGGGGAAATCTCCTTGAATGCTAAAGAGGCATAAAATCTCCCAAGTGCCCTATCACATATTTTGGTGTATCTTTCCTCTAAGTGCGCTAATATTTTACAAGCAGTGGTCTATTAGTAAGCAGTTAGGGTTATGAATCTCACCATTCTATAGAAGAACATGGAATCCAGCATCCTATTGAAAGTTTAAAAGTTCATGGAATTAAAAAAAATGTTTGGTACAACAATCCTAGGAGACTATCCTACGCACTTCAAAAGTGTGTGGCTCTTAATTATCGCTAAATGTGTGGGCAGTGTTCTAGGATTTTTGTACCTACTGTCTTAATTATAAAGTAATTTTATCTTTTTCAACTTTCGATGGGATGACAAATACCATTTTCGTCTATTGAACTGTCGCTTATTTCTCTGACTGTTTTCATACTGGAGGATGATCTGAGTTTTACCTTTCCTCCTTCAATTTATGAATCTCACATTCATATATTTGTGGATTGTTAATAGGTAGAATGAGTGCTGATGAGTGTTGGATAACAAGAAATCCAGTCTTTGCACCTATTGCCAAAGGTTTATTGTAAGATTGTCCTGTGATTTGAACTACAAAGAGGTTATGTAAATTGCCTCAAAACAGGCATTTCTATTAAATTTGCACTGCATTTACATGGGCAGAATGGTAGCTCAGAGGTTAGCATTGTTGCTCCTAGGTTCAAATCCCACCAAGAACAACATCTGCAAGGAGTTTGTATGTTCTCCCCGTGTTTGCGTGGGTTTCCTCTGGGTTCTCCGGTTTCCTCCCACACTCCAAAGACATACTGATAGGGAATCTAGATTGTGAGTTCCAATTGGGACAGAGATGCTGATGTTTGTAAAGCGCTGTGAATTTAATGGTGCTATATAAGTGAGTAAAATAAATAAAGAAATACATTTCCAGTAGGAACAGGGATTTAGAATTAGCATATTAAGTATATGCACAGAGGCCTTAGTTTTAAAGACTATACCAAACAGAAATATAGATGTTTCCTATATATAAAAAAATGTTTCTTGCTGTACTTTTGTAGAACAAATCTCTATTTTCCTTCTGTACTAGATTTTAAAATAAATGCCTATTTCAGTTTGCAATACATTTTACAATATGAGTTTATATTTGTTGCTTTATTACAACATTTTAATGAAAAACAATTGAGGTACAGACCATAATATCAAACTAGCATTACACAGTTCAGCCTCTGCAGCAGGCATTTTTTTATTTCTTATGGACTAGGAAAGATTCATATTGTGAAGATAGTCATTCAAAGATGTCTGGCAAGGTCATGTACCGGTGTCTACAATGTACACACTTCCACTGGTCTCAGGAGAATCTTAGATGGCGTTTGTATTGATTTCCCAAAACACAAAAATGCCCTATAAAAAGAAAAATGTCTCTGTAAACTGGTCATCCCCATAGATATAAATATACCCACTGAACACTCAAGGAAAAAAGTTCTTCTATGGTGGGATAAATCAAAAGCAATGTCAAAAACATATGTGATTGGCCAATAACAAACATACATCTTTCATATTCACAAAATGTCTAGATATCAAACATATGTTTCTCAGTTCAATCCTGTTTTCCATAATAAAATCTTTCAATAGACTAAAAAATTAGCTGTTTTACGAACCATTACGTGAGATCGACTCGTCCAGCCCCGTGTGTATTTAATAGATCAATATGTGTTGACTGAAATGCATATTTCAGCTTTCATTTCCTCTTTCAAAAAAGAAGAGTAAAAATATGAACAACTAGTAATAGGCATATATTATTAAATCAGAAGTAAAAGCAGTAGCCAAAACGTCGTTAATAATTTGTAACTATACTTTGTTCTACTTATTTTTCGTATTTTTCTGTTTTTCAGTGGGGGTTATTATTAGTGATGAGCGCAAGTGTTCGTTACTCGAGTTTGCCGAGGGTGGTCGAGTATGCACCGAGTATAGCGGGTGCTCAAGTGACATGTTCGAGTCCCCGCAGCCGCATGTTTCGCTGCTGTTAGACACCCAAAAAAACATGCGGGGATTGCCTGTGTATGGCAGGAAATCCCAGCATATTTTGTGGCTGTCTAACAGCAGAGAAACATGAGGGCGCGGTGACTCAAACATGTCGCTAGAGCACCCGCGATACTCGACTGCTAGTTATTATACGTAAAAGTGACCATCCTAGGATTTTGCATATGCATATACCTTTTCTTTATACAAGTGCTTCTATACATCTTTTCTTTTAGTGTATGTATCTTCCATGCTGTCTAGTTATAATAACACTCTTAGAAGAACGTTTCAAGCTATAATTTAATTTTAGCTTTGGAAAATGTAGATGATTCCAAATGAATAGGCATAAATAGTTTTAAACTTGTTTTGCATTAAGGAAAAGCGTCAAATCACACTCCACTAAAGTCGGCACAATCCAACAAATTGACAAATCAATGTGTACGAGGGTGGATTACAGTCTCTCTGATAGATCTCAATTACTTTGTTTCTTATTTGTTTCTGAATTTCTTTGGATCGCAGTATGATGTCTTGCTTTTGAGGATCTTTTGATCTACTTCACTTTGTCAGGCAGGTCCTATTTTAAGTAATTTCTTCATTGAAAACAGGTGTGGCAGTAATCAGGCCTGTGTTTGACTAGGGAAACTGAACTCAGCTTCCAAAAGATGTGATAAACCACAGTTAATTCATGTTTTAAGGGGGGGGGGCAATCACTTTTTCAAACATGGCCCTGTAGGTTTGGATTTCTTTTTCCCTTAATAATAAAGACCTTCATTTAGAAACTGCATTTTATGTTTACTTGTGTTATCTTTGTCTAATATTTAAATTTGTTTTGTGATCTGAAACATTTAAGTGTGACGGACATGCAAAAGAATAAGAAATCAGGAAGGGGGCAAACACTTTTTCACACCACTGTAAATAATAGTTGTACTAGTGAAACAAACACTTTAACAATAATATAAATTCCATAAAATCTAATACTTGTGATTTGAGTGAATGGTTAAACAAGTCGTAAAAAATAAATTGATCATTTAAGATAACGTATTGTCTTAAAATGGCATAACCCTTTTGACAATTTTCACCAACACAAATGAACCAAGAATTCTATAATAAAATATTTTACACCCCTATACCCATATATCTTCTAAACTTAGATACAAGGCACATTACAGGAATATAAACCAGCGTTTGGTTGGAGATTTGCTTCAAAGCGTACCGTTTCGTAAAAAATTTTGAAAATTATAATTTGTTGCCAAAATTCTTCCTTATACAGTATGTACAAAATCTCCCAAAACTAAAAGATGAGGATGCGCAGAGTTTGTACATGCTATACATGTGTGTACATGCACATATTTAGTGCAGTATCTACCATAGAGGCATATCATAAGACTGTTGTGGGGCCCAAAGTGAAAGGAGGACCCTTCACTGAATTGCTTCTCCTGCTTCTCATCCCAGTCATAGTTTTTTTTTCTGCAGTTGCCACTAGGGGGAGCACACTGCACACATATTTTTACAGTTCATATTGAGTTCTATGACAGCTGTATAAATCCATATGTACTGAGCTCCCCCTAGTGGTGGCTGGAGGTAGCCAGGTATTATCTGTTACAATATGAATATAACCAGGGAAATTGGGGCTCATTGAGAAAATGTATCAGTGTATTTATGACAGTTTTCCAAAATAAATAAAAGTATGGTGTGGAAGCTGACCTATATTTATTAAGCCACTTTTTCTGATACATATAACTATGTAGTACATAGTGTAAACAATGTTTTATTTGGAAAAATGACTCAAAATGCATGGTCTCAGAACTCCACATTAAACAAAATTAATTATTGAGTGGGGCCTATTCGTTTTTCTGTGTGGCCCCATCATTTCTGTGTACACCTCTACGGCAGAACTAAAGTGACCAAAAATTTCATTACTCCAATAACCATTTGAGTCACACAGCTGTCAAATATCCTGATTACATGCAGGGGGTGATTAGAAGTGTATTTATATATTTTTTAGAAAATAAAAGCCCTACGGAGGGCACATACACTCCCTGATTGGTAACGGGGGTGATAACACGAAGAAAGTTCCTGAATCCCCCGGCGTCACAAAATGCTACATGAGGGGGGAACATACCAATAACATGCTGTGATCTTTCTTTCTGATGTCACCTGCATCTTTCTCCCTTCTACCCTTTCCTTACAGAGACACAGAATGACAGCTCTTTATCTCCCGTAATAACAAAGAATAAATTAACTGACTCTGTCATGCCAGGCCTGGCTTGTCACTCTACAAGGGGAAACATTACCCCTTAGGCCCCAGTCTTAGGCTATGTGCCCACGTAGCAGATTTGATGCAGAGCGCTTTTGCCTCTCTCTGGCAGAAAAAAAACGCATGCAGATTTACCTGCATTTTTTCTGCCAGAGAGAAGCTTTTTTTCAGCGTTTTTACATGCGTTTTCGCATGCGTTTTTTCAAGCGATTTTGAGCATCACTTGGAAAGTGCTTGACAAGTTGGTCATACAATATAAATCCATGCAACCGGCATGGATTTATATTGTGTGACCAACTTAGATGCTTTAAATGCAGCATTTATAGTAAAAAAAAAGAGAATTAAAACGTTAAAAAAAACCTGTATATTCACCTCTCCGGCAGCCCCCGGTCTGCTCTCCGGTCTCCTCCAGTCTGCTCCCGGCCGCGTCGTCTCTCTTCGGCGTCCCATGGTGTACTGTCAGGACCTGCGGTGACGTCATTTAGTCAGCTGATCTTCACGCGACCATCATCTGACCGCCGACGTCAGCGGTTGCGTGACCATCAGGTGACTAAATGACGTCACCGCAGGTCCTGCCAGTACACTGCGGGACGCTGAAGGGAGAGGACGCGGCCGGGAGCAGACTGGAGAAGACCGGAGAGCAGACCGGGGGCCGCCGGAGAGGTGAATATACAGGTTTTGTTTATTTTTAACCTTTTTATTTCTTTTTTTCACCGCGTGGTAGCTGGGATGAAGAGGAGTTGTAGTCTCCTCTTTATCCCGGGTACCACACGCACCGCGATTACGCTGCAAATTTGCAGCGTAATTGCGGTAGAAATGGTCATGCTGCGTTTTGCAACACAATGCGAATTTGGCGCGCTAATTAGCGCACATCCGAATTCACATGGCTTTGCATGGCAGACTGTTTTACAAGTGTTTTCTCTGCATTTTCACAGCCGTAAAAACGCCGCAAAAACGCTACAAAATCGCTACGTGGGCACATGGCCTTAAGCCTCTCACCTAGCCAAATCAGATCTCATACTTGCACTGATGAGGGGCAACACCCCAAAACACTGTGTCTACAAATTGAGATTCTGGTTTGGCTTTTATTATGTTATATTGCAAGGCTCGTTAAAGGGTCGATATTGACTTTTAGAATTGCTACTTCCAATAGGTGGCGCTAGAGTTCTTGTCCTCTTCCTATCTGAAGAGACAATTTGCATAACAAAGGATAAGGCATATTGAAACCATCCTTCTTTCCAGCGACATCTGTATGTGACACCCCCATCCTCATTAGATGATGAGCCAGTCTTCTTCATTGCTCACGTAGGATAGATCATCAGATTTCACATGCCAATTAGAATATATTACATTAAGGTCTTTTTCTGTTAAATTTACTGATATGATAATTTTAATATATAGACTGACACGGTTGCTGAGACAGAAATAAAAAACGTCCACATGTAAAACACTAGTTTTTCCACATGAGAAACCGACTGGCGGCAGAAGTTTCATACCAGATTTTCCGTATAATCAGCCTGACAAATTAAATCAGTTGCTTTAGTAAAGTCACTAAGAAATACGAATAGGGAATTACATGCTTCATTTATAGACATCTTTACTGTGCAAGAAATAACCCAGAGGTTATATGCTACATATTAACAGCTGAGACAATTATTACTAATTGTAAATAAACAGTTGTCAGTACCAATTAATATCCCTAATTACATCATTGTCAACTGCCCTGCTTGTGTAACGAAATCTATCTGCTATGAGACAGGTAGTCGATTAATATGGACATCTTCATCTAATTTAGTAGACACTCCTGGAATTACTGGGTCATATGTGCATAAAATCCAGTATCTCACAGAATTCAGTACTTACAGGGAATCTGCCAGCAGGTTTTGCTATGTAATCTGAGAGCAGCATGATGTAGGAGCAGAGACCCTGATACCAGTGATGTGTCACTTACTGGTCTGGACGCTGTCCTTTTCATACAATCACAGCTTTCTCTGCTGCAGTTGTAGCAGTTCTCTGAATGCTGAGCCCTGTATAACCCCGCCCACACCACTGATTGGCAGCTTTCTGTGTACACTCAGCCCCTACATCATGCTATAACGTTCACATTTTGTGCCCGTGGAAAAAACACTAATCAAATAGTGGCTGCTGATTGGCTGCACAGCTCACAGAATGCAATATGTACAAGACAAGGGCAGCATCTTATCATTCATTCCATAAACTACCATAGTTTATTATTATGTGGAATCATTTTGTGAACAAGAGTCAGGTAATATTACATGAAGCTGAACAGTGGACCCCCAGAATCAAAGTCACTCGTGTGTCCTTGAGTCCTAAACTGGTTGAGTATCAATATTTTACTTTTTTTTTCACTTCCCTGTGCCCTATGATAAGTGGATGTTCAGCAGTGGGAAACTTTTAAACATGGAGGTCCATTTCCATACATAAAGAATGCAAATTGTCTCTTCGTGGGGAAGAGAACTAGAACTCTAGTGCCACCTATTGGAAGTAGCAATCCTAAAAGTCAATATTGACCACTTAACGAGCCTTATCACATAACTTAGGATAAAAGCCAAGACCAGAAACTCAATTTGCAGACACTGTGTTTCGGAGTACTACCCCTCGTCAGTGCAAAGTGTGAGTTCTGGTTTGGCTGGATGAAAGGCGTCAGACTGGTATCTAAGGGGTAATGTTTCTCCTTGCGGAGAGCGACATGCCAAGCACGTCAAGGTGAGGAGACTTTTCGAGCCCAATGCTCCTCTGGGAAATATGCAAATTGTCTCTTCAGAGAGGAAGAGGACTAGAACTGTAGTACCACCTATTGGAAGTCGCATAGGTGGCACTAGAGTTCTAGTCCTCTTCCTCTCTGAAGAGACAATTTGCATATTTCCCAGAAAAGCATTGCGGCTCAAAAAGTCTCCTCACCGTGACATGCTTAACATGTCACTCTCCGCAAGGAGAAACGTTACTTCTTAGATACCATTCAAAAAGAAGAAACAGTTAGCGATCACTATGAAAGGGGGACATTTGATGCTGCTTCATTTCCATTTTTAATCCTATTCTGTGCTTTATTTCTTCTTTTCAGCATTTCTTTTTTTAATACCTTGTATTGTGACATTACCGCATTATGCCTCTACTGTCACATCATGTGTGCAGTATGCCTACCCATGACATCATGAAGTAAATAGGCGCCTTTTTTTCCTATGCTGTGATATCATGATGCGCATTATACTTGCACTGTGACATCACTGTATAATTCCTGTGCTGTGACATCACTGTATATATTATCCCTGTCCTGTGACATAATTGTGCACGTTACCCTTGTATTTGCCGTGGACCAAAGAGTCACTTTAGATATAATACCAGGTCAGAATATAGAATTCAGCCGTGACATTTATTTATTATCAGGATCACTGCAGTGACTGTTAACACCAATCATAACTGCAACAAAATATTTGATAACAACTACCATTGTCCTGAAATGGCAATATTGAAGCCACGTCCTATCACAGTGCATACACCAGTAATAGACATGTCAGCCCACTATGAGTGAACGGAGTGGGCGCATTACCAGCATTTCCCTGCTCACATCACTGTCAAGTGGCTCAAAAAGGAGCTCCTACAACTGTTAAACAGTAACATTCACTTAAATTTCTATTTCATAAAACAACACTGCACCAAAAAATAAGCAACTTTGTAATATATCTTATCAGGGAAATCTGCTTCTTTCTCCTCCAGGACTGATCATTTATGTTCAAAATTCTCAATTCTTGGATAAAATCTATATTCAGTGAAGACAGATTATTACATTACTGAGATAGGAGATGACAGTAGCTACTGATGAGACATGTACGGCACATGTCAGGTCTCTCCCTTTGGTACGGGCTCAGGCACTGAGCCCACATCTTTCCCAGCACATGACAGCTGATCTGATCAGCTGTCATGTGCCCCTAACAGCCATGGGTGGAATTGCGATCCACCCGCGGCTGTTAACATGTTAAATGCTGCCGTCAATCTCTGACAGCGGCATGTAACATGGCCGCAGCAGAAGGAGGTCATAAGTTCCGCCCATCAGCACCTGTGTCAGATGACCGCAAGTCGCCGATGGGGTCTGGAAGAGACCCTTGCAGTTGTTATTGCCGGGAGGCAATGAGCACCGCCCAGCGGTCGGTGCTCATAGTCAGTGAGCATTTCTGCTACACACAGGCGATCATCAGATCGCCTGTGTGTAACAGAGGCAATCAGATAATTGCAGCCTCTGCTCTCCCATAGAAGCATGTAAAAAGTAAAAAGTTTTTAAAAATCTAAATATATATATCACCCCCCTTTCGCCCCATTCAAAATAAAATAATAAAAAAAATCAAATATACACATATTTGGTATTGCAGCATTCAGAAATGCCCGATCTATCAATATATAAGAAAAATTAATCCAATTGGTAAACGGCATAACGAGAAAAAAAAATCAAAACTCCAGAATTATGTTTTGACAGTCGCCGCAACATTGCAATAAAATGCAATAACGGGCGATCAAAACATCGGATCTACCCCAACATGGTATAATTAAAAACATCAGCTTGGCATGCAAAACGTAAGTCCTCACCCGGCCCCAGATCCCGAAAAATGGAGACGCTACGGGTCTCGGAAAATGGTGACTTTTTCTGACAAACTTTGGATTTTTTTTCACCATTTAAATAAAAAAGAACCTATACATGTTTAGTATCTACGACTTCGTAATGACATGGAAAATCCTAAAATTGAATAGGAGGCGGATGTACAGTACCCCGTGGCGGCCACTACAACTAGACGGCCAAGCTCAGCAAGTACCGTATTTTTCGGACCATAGGACACACTTTTTTTCCCCAAAATATGAGAGGAAAATGGGGTGTGTGTCTTATGGTCCGATTGTTGCATACCTGGGGTGGTGGTGGAGCGGGCACTCCCTCCTTCAAGGTGGCGGTGGAAGTGGCAGCAAAAGAGGAGAAGGTGAGATGCTGCAGGTTTCTGGCTGGGGTCTGCGGGTGTCTGGCTGGGGGCCAGCACGGGTTGGACTGGATGCGGGCAGTGTCTGGCTGAGGGCCGGGGGGGTGAGCGGTGCAGGTTTCCAGTGTGCGCGGCCACTTCCTGAAGCTGTGATCCACAGGAAAATGGCCGCCCGAGCCAGCGCATGCACTGACTTGTAGCGCAGGCTGCCATTTTCCTGTAGGCCACAGATTCAGGAAGATGGCCGCGCACACCGGAAATCTGTGCCGCTCACCGCCCCGGACCGCAGCCAGACACTGCCTGCACCCAGCTGCCTGCACCCAGTCCAACCCCAGCCAGACATCCGCGGCCCCCAGCCAGACACCTGCAGAACCCAGCCAGACACCCGCAGCATCTCACCTCCTCCTCCTTTGCTGCTGCCGCCGCTGTCACCACCACCACCGGTCCCGATCCCCAGGCAGGCATCGGTGGCACGCAGCCAGGGCCCGGTCCCGGCCCTCAGGCGGGCAGGCCCCTATCGCCATCTCTTCTGCTGCAGCCGCCAGGTTCCTGAGGGAGGAAACGGAGGGCCCTACAATCCTGCTCCACTGCAACTCCCCGCTGCTGGAGCACCGGATTCCAGAAGACCCTGCCTCCTGTGACCAACGCTCCACCGCCCCCCAGGTAAGATACTGCACATATTAAGACTATAAGACGGACCCCCATCTTATAAAAATATATATTTTTTCTATATTCCAGGTGAGTCTTATGGTCCGAAAAATACAGTAAGCACTACCGGCTGGTGGCGGCCGCTGCCGACACCAATAACAGCTGATCGGCGGGGGTGCCAGCTGATCAGACATTGATGTCCTATCCTACGGATAGGGCATCAATGTATAAATAGTGGACAACCTCTTTAACCTACCCTATGGGGACCAAAAATAAATGCAAAGGATATAAATGCAAACATACAAAGGAAAAATACAGACTGGTATGTGTCGACACGGGCAACAGTATCAGAAGAAAAGGAAGTAATAACATGCACAGGTAGATGATGAAAGAACATACAAAGCAAACCATGTATAGAATTTAAACAAGGTACATATACATATTTATATCTGATGAGAACAGCCAAGAATCTAAAATATTCATCAAGTAACCAGCCCTATAATAAAACTACATTACAATGCATATATTCCTCTTTGTTGGATTAAATTGTGCTCAGCCAGGAGTATGGTACTTTTGTCTGCCGATGACATTAATTCTAGTACTTGTGCATTATTTTACACATAAGCAGTAGAAACTTTATTATGTTCTATAATGCATGCAGAATAAGAATAAAAAAATGATTTGTAATCAATCACTTGTTAGTCACAGCCATTACTGGGTGACAAATATGGCTGCAATTAGAGGAGTTTTCATCTAAATATTTATTTTTTTACAATATGGCACATCACCAGCTTCTGTATTACTTCCTATCTGGATAGACCTGTTATTTTGACCTCCAGGAAACCAGGGGCTGAAGTCCTATAGGAACTGTATTGGTCCATACTAAATTTTATTCAACTTTCCCAGAATTTATTTATGAAGCAACTAAACAGGTTTTTAAAAGAGGTTTTCACAAAATATAAAATACTCCCCTTAGCAGATATCATTAACACAAGTCAATCCCTATATAAAGCATGAATCATTTCTTTTCCTGCCCCGAGCTGAGAATACTTGCAGAAGTAAGTTGTCCATTTGATGTCACATGATATAAGGACCTGACCATATAGTCTATCTCCTCCAGCTCAGTAAGTAACTTAGTGAAGTTGAAAAAAAATGTAAGTCAATCTAGTTTTACCTATTCTCCTGTAGTGTTGATCCAGAGAAAGGCAAAAACTCAAACAAGGGAAAGCCAATTTTCAAAATTTACAGTAAAAAAAATCCCCTTTTGCAATGCTAGAATATTCTTTCCTCCAAATATATATGATACCCCCCCATAATGAAAGGTATAGTATTAGGTATAAAAAGAACAATAAGCAAATCTCAATATATTTACCGTAATTAAGTAAATTGTACTTGTTTCTTTTTGTATTTGATATAACCCCAATTATGATACATTTTCTGTCAATCCAGTGTTTTAGTCAATCTATGTCATTTATTACTTTGATGAATGATATAGAAAAAAGGTGTATAAAAACCACATCCTCTTAGATAAATAAAATCAACTTTATTGAAAAAATATATTAAAGCAAGTACATACAAAATTAGCCAAAAAAGACTGGTACCACGTGGCAGAATAAATTGAAAAAATATATGATACAATACATTTGGTATAAGTACATCAAAGTCTAGAATAACCATATAGGAAGATATAACAGGAGCAGAATTGTATATATAATAAAGTGCAATTGAATTTAGTAACCTCTACAATCTGTATCTTATATGAGATGAACTCCCAATCAAGGCATAATTTTAGAAAAACAAAGCCAAAGGTGTGTAATAAGATGTAGCATAAATAGTCATGTTACCAAAGTTGGAGTATGGCACCAGGATCCCCTATGCGCGTTTCGGTGCCAGAGCCTTCTTCCTTTATTATATACAGTACAGACCAAAAGTTTGGACACACCTTCTCATTGAAAGATTTTTCTGTATTTTCATGACTATGAAAATTGTACGTTCACACTGAAGGCATCAAAACTATGAATTAACACATGTGGAATTATATACTTAACAAAAAAATGTGAAACAACTGAAAATACGTCTTATATTCTAGGTTCTTCAAAGTAGCCACCTTTTGCTTTCATGACTGCTTTGCACACTCTTGGCATTCTCTTGATGAGCTTCAAGAGGTAGTCACTGGAAATGGTTTTCACTTCACAGGTGTGCCCTGTCAGGTTTAATAAGTGGGATTTCTTGCCTTATAAATGGGGTTGGGACCATCAGTTGTGTTGTGCAGAAGTCTGGTGGATACAGAGCTGATAGTCCTACTGAATAGACTGTTGAAATTTGTATTATGGCAAGAAAAAAGCAGCTAAGTAAAGAAAAACGAGTGGCCATCATTACTTTAAGAAATGAAGGTCAGTCAGTCCGAAAAATTGGGCAAACTTTGAAAGTGTCCACAAGTGCAGTTGCAAAAACCATTAAGCGCTACAAAGAAACTGGCTCACATGAGGACCCCCCCAGGAAAGGAAGACCAAGAGTCACCTCTGCTTCTGAGGATAAATTTATCCGAGTCACCAGCCTCAGAAATTGCAGATTAACAGCAGCTCAGATTAGAGACCAGGTCAATGCCACACAGAGTTCTAGCAGCAGACACATCTCTACAACAACTGTTAAGAGGAGACTTTGTGCAGGAGGCCTTCATGGTAAAATAGCTGCTAGGAAACCACTGCTAAGGACAGGCAACAAGCAGAAGAGACTTGTTTGGCCTGAAGAACACAAAGAATGGACATTAGGCCAGTGGAAATCTGTGCTTTGGTCTGATGAGTCCAAATTTGAGATGTTTGGTTCCAACCACCGTGTCTTTGTGCGACGCAGAAAATGTGAACGGATGGACTCTACATGCCTGGTTCCCACCGTGAAGCATGGAGGAAGAGGTGTGATGCTGTGGGGGTGCTTTGCTGGTGACACTGTTGGGGATTTATTCAAAATTGAAGGCATGCTGAACCAGCATGGCTACCACAGCATCTTGCAGCGGCATGCTATTCCATCTGGTTTGCGTTTAGTAGGACCATCATTTATTTTTCAACAGGACAATGACCCCAAACACACCTCCAGGCTGTGTAAGGGCTATTTGATCAAGAAGTAGAGTGATGGGGTGCTACGCCAGATGACCTGGCCTCCACAGTCATCAGACCTGAACCCAATCGAGATGGTTTAGGGTGAGCTGGACAGCAGAGTGAAGGCAAAAGGGCCAACAAGTGCTAAGCATCTCTGGGAACTCCTTCAAGATTGTTGGAAGACCATTTCCGGTGACTACCTCTTGAAGCTCATCAAGAGAATGCCAAGAGTGTGCAAAGCAGTCATCAAAGCAAAAGGTGGCTACTTTGAAGAACCTAGAATATAAGACATATTTTCAGTTGTTTCACACTTTTTTGTTAAGTATATAATTCCACATGTGTTAATTCATAGTTTTGATGCCTTTAGTGTGAATGTACAATTTTCATAGTCATGAAAATACAGAAAAATCTTTAAATGAGGTGTGTCCAAACTTTTGGTCTGTACTGTACATTTAGTTTTGTTTTTTTATAGCCCCTTTCATTTTTGGGCTGTAACAAAAATGTATGCAGCACTTGACATCACATTGACGGTGGTACAGTCAATCACTGAGCATGCACTGCCCATGTAGACAACACTAGCCCTGAGCTCACTGATTGGCTGCAGCACTTACAATGTGACGTCAGTGCTTCTAACAAACAACAGAGACTGGGGTAGCGGCAGAGAGTAATACTCAGCTTGGTTTGTTTTACCTACCTCAGCTTTTTGCGCACAGTTGTTTGAAAGAAGAAAACTCCTTTAAGCAATTTTTCAAATAGTTTTCATGAAAAAATGAATACCATTTAGCAGCAGCAGGGTGTCTAAGTCTTTTATCTAGCAGAGCGCTTTGCAAAAAATACATATATGCCAGAACTCCAGACTGTAACAGCTCTCTCTGATATCCGCTCCCATTCTCTAAGTATTACAGATAGTAAAAGGGCGAGGTTTGTACACAGATCTCCACAGAATGAAGAGAGGAAAAAGTATCTCAGGGAGGGCAGATAAAACAGGTTATAGAAAAGGAGGAAAGCACATGCAGAGGAATTAAGTGCAGGATAGAAGCTGTGCTGATATATAGCGAGTGAAATAAGTATTGAACACGTCACCAATTTTCTAAGTAAATATATTGTTAAAGGTGATATTGACATGAAATTCTCACCAGATGTTGGTAACAACCCATGATGTGTATTGCTTTTATGGCATTTAAAGAGTTCCATTTTGGTTTCATCCAACCAGAGTATATTCTCCCAGTATTTCACAGGCTTGTCTAAATGTTGTTGAGCAAACTTTAAACGTGCTTGAACATGCTTTTTGTTCAGCAATGGAGTCTTGGTGGTGAGCGTGCATATTGGCCATGGAGGATGAGTGCATTAGCTCTCCACAGGTGGTCTGTGGCGCTTGGACAACTTTTCTCATAATTCTTTTCACTCCTGTCTGAAATCTTACAGGGAAAAACTGGCCGTGGTTGGTTTATGGTGAAATGAGGTTCTTTCCACTTCCGGATTATGGCCCCTACAGTGCTCACTGGAGTCTTTAGAAGTTTAGAAATTCTTCTGTAGCCAATGCCATCAGTATGCTTTGCCACATTCATTGCAATAATAAGGTTGTGAAGGTCTTGAGACAGCTCATTGGTTTTACCCATCATGAGATGTTTCTTGTGAGGCACCTTGGTTGTTATGATCTGCAACAAGAACTAAGGAAAGATAGGGGAAAGCTGTCCCTAAAGTAAGACTAAGCTGAATCCCTACGATGTAGCGGGCTGCCTGTTCCTTGTGAACAGACCCGCCTTTGTCCTCGGCTAGTCTGAACGAAGATCTATAGAAATAAGGGAGGGGTCCCTAAAAGTACTAAGGACTGGGACAAAAATGGGACACCTCCTAACAGAGGTTGCTGCAGAACACAAAAGACAAACTGACAAAAATTACTAGAGGTCCAAGAGGACCAAGCGAACTAGACAGAGATAGGCACCGAAGCACCTGGCTAGAGAGACAGTCAAACAACACTGAAGTCCAGCAAGGCCAGAAGGGCAGAGCTGGAATATATAGGCAGATGGTCACGTGACCTTAAAACACAAGATGGAAAAAACTAACAGTAGGGTTCTAACAGTACCCCCTCTTTTATGAGGATCCTCCGGATCCTCCAGGCCCAGGCCTATCCGGAAACCTCCTGTGGAAAGCTTTAACAAGCCTAGGAGCAGAGACATCATCCGTCCTTATCCAGGAGTTGTCTTCGGGACCGAAACCCTTCCAGGAGACAAGATACTGTAATCACCCTCTATGCCATCTAGAATTCAAGATACGCGAAATTTCATATTCGCCGTCTTCCACCACAGGAGGAACTGTGACAGTGGCGTCCCTATCAGATACCTCAGCCTTTTTCAACAAGGAAAAATGAAACACAGGATTAATCTTCCAGGAAGTAGGGACATCCAACCTAACAGCAGACAGGTTAACAACCTGAAGCACTTTAAATGGACCCACAAACTTAGGACCCAGTTTTTTAGAGGGAATCCTCAACCGCAGGTTCTTCGAGGACAACCAAACCATGTCACCAACAGTAAACAAAACCTCTTTACGTTTCCTGTCAAAATACTTCTTGGACTTTTTGTTAGCCTCTTGAAGGTTACAACGTACATTAGTCCAAACTCTCTCCAAATCACCGGAAAAATTCTCCTCCTCCGGCACCGCCGACCCCAATTTGGAAAACGAACCAAAAGACGGATGTCTCCCAGTACAACAAAAAAAAGGAGAACACCCAGCAGAGGAGGATGTATGATTGTTAAGAGCAAATTCTGCGAGAGGCAGAAACTCTGACCACACCTCTTGATTGTCCGCCACAAAACAACGCAAAAACTGTTCAACATCCTGGTTCTTTCTTTCAGTCTGTCCATTAGCCTCAGGATGATAACCAGACGAAAATGACAAATGGACTCCCAACCGGTCACAAAAAGCACGCCAAAAGTGAGCCGCAAACTGAGGTCCTCTATCAGAAACAATATCCGTGGGAACGCCATGGAGCTTGACAATCTCCTTAACAAACGCCTTAGCGAGTGTCTTGGCGCAGGGCAACTTAATGAATGGAACCAAATGACACACCTTACTAAAATGGTCCACGACCATCCAGATGACAGTAAAACCCTTGGACACAGGATGATCAGTAATAAAATCCATAGGGAGATGCGTCCAAGGCGCGCTAGGAACCTCCAGAGGGCAAAGCAACCCCGCAGCAGGAGTATGTGAAGCCTTTGACCTAGCGCACACAGTACACTGACACACCCACTTGATGACTGTCTTCTGCCATCCAGGCCACCAAAAACTGCGACTGATCAGTCTCTTAGTCTCCGAAATTCCTGGATGACCTGCCAACAGAGACTCATGACACTCCACAAACAAATCTCTCCTAAAGGCTCTAGGCACGAACAACCTCCCATGGGGAGTGTTAGATGGAGCATCATCTTGAGCTTTCAGAATCCCATTCTCCAAAACGGAGTCCAAAGCCACCACCACAACTCCTTTCTGTAAAATTCTCTCCTCCTCCTCGGCACCGACCGTAGGAGAGAAGCTGCGAGATAAAGCATCGGCTTTAACATTCTTAGCACCAGGAATATAGGTAACAGAAAAATGAAACCGAGAAAAAAAAAGTGCCCACCTAGCTTGACGGGCATTCAAGCGCTTGGCAGCATCCAGATAGATCAAATTCTTATGATCTGTGAAAACCTGTATAGGAAATCTAGCGCCTTCCAAAAAATGACGCCAATGTTCAAACGCGAGTTTAATAGCCAGCAACTCCCGATTTCCAACATCATAATTCAGTTCGGTTTCCGAAAAATTTTTTGAAAAGAAGGCACAAGGATGTACTCCACCCTTGTTCTCCTGAGACAAAACTGCTCCGACCCCCACCGATGAAGCATCGACCTCGACCAAAAAAGGCTTGGTCTCATCAGGTTGCATAAGGATAGGGGCAGAACTGAACCTCTCTTTGAGATACTCAAATGCTTCAATGGCCTCAGTAGTCCACTGGGCCGTATTCGCACCTTTCCTGGTGAGATCGGTTAGAGGTTTAAGAATTACAGAAAAATTCTTAATGAATTTCCTGTAATAATTGGCAAAACCCAAAAATCTCTATATAGATTTCAAACCAATAGGCCTAGGCCATTCCTGCACAGCCTGAACCTTCACAGGGTCCATCTCAAAGCCCTCGCTGGAGACAATGTAGCCCAAAAAACTAATTTTCTGCACAGCGAACTCACATTTCTCCAGTTTAGCAAACAGTGAATTATCACCCAATAATTGCAAAACTTCACGTACACTCTGCCAATGGGACTCCAGATCTGGTGAATAAATCAAAATGTCATCCAAATACACAACCACATTCTTACCAATCAGAGGTCTCAGGATGTCATTAATAAGGTTCTGAAAAAATGCAGGTGCATAGGTAAAACCAAAAGGCATCACCAGATTCTCAAAATGACCTACCGGAGTGTTAAAAGCAGTTTCCCATTCATCACCCTCCTTCACTCGTAACAAATTGTATGCCCCCCGGAGATCAATTTTGGAGAACCACTTGGCTCCCACTAACTGGTTAAACAAGTCAGGAATTAACGGTAATGGGTAGGAATTGCGTACGGTAATCTTATTAATTTCACGAAAATCCAAACATGGACGTAAACCGCCGTCCTTTTTTTTAACAAAGAAGAATCCAACTGCCACAGGCGACTTACAAGGTCTATTGTGACCAGCAGCCAGGCTAGTCTCTATGTACTCCTCCAAGGCCTTTCTTTCAGGGATAGTCAGATTAAACAAGCGACTTTTGGGAAGAGTAGCTCCAGGAACAAACTCAATGGCGCAATCATAATCCCTATGAGGAGGTAAAACTTGCGACTCCTCCTCCGAAAAAACCCTCCACAATCCACAAATACCTGAAATTCAATCAAATCTCCCTGCAGAGTAGTACTCCCAGAAAGAAATACTCCTGCAGAGCGTAAACAAGCTATACGGGCGTAACTGACCTTTTTTTTTCTTTACTTAAACGACGCTCACAATACTTAATCAAATGATCAGCCTTACCACAATAAAGACAAACCCTCGGCGAATCTCCGGTCTCTTTCCTGAGAGCGGAGTGACATTGCCCCCACCTCCATTGGTTCTCCGCTGTCAGAGCAGATTTTCTGGGAACTAGGACCTGATGTTACAGGAGTTTTTACATCATTCACCCTGGACCTCAGTCTCCTGTCCACACGAACAGCTAACTGCATAGCTTCCTGCAGAGTCTCAGGTGCAGGGAATGCAATTAGCAAATCCTTAACCCTTTTACTCAGACCAGCAAGAAATAAACATCTCAGAGCAGAATCATTCCATTTAACTTCTGAAGCCCATCTACTGAAGTGTGTGCAATAATTTTCAACATCATCAGACCCCTGATTCAAATGTCTAAGTTCTGATTCAGCAGATGATATTCGATCAGGATCGTCATATAATAGCCCCATAGCAGAAAAAAATTCTTCCACAGAACTTAAACACGGATCATTAGGCTGGAGAGAAAAGGCCCAACCCTGTGGTTCTTTGCGCAAAAGTGACATAATAAAATCAACGCGCTGTGATTCATTCCCAGAGGATCTTGGTCTCAAACGAAAATATAACAAACAAGCATTTTTAAAGGAAAAAAAATCTTGCTGTTTACCATAAAAAACATCAGGCAGTCCTACCTTTGGTTCGACAAAATGCGCTCCAGGACAGCTACTCACGTGTTGCTGAAGCTCGGCCACCTCCAGAGACAATCCCTGCAGGCGTTGAGCCAACTCCTGGACGGAAACCATACTGATCCCCGAATTTCTTTCCTTTTAGTTTTTTTTTGGGCTGGACTTACTGTTATGATCTGCAACAAGAACTAAGGAAAGATAGGGGAAAGCTGTCCCTAAAGTAAGACTAAGCTGAATCCCTACGATGTAGCGGGCTGCCTGTTCCTTGTGAACAGACCTGCCTTTGTCCTCGGCTAGTCTGAACGAAGACCTATAGAAATAAGGGAGGGGTCCCTAAAAGTACTAAGGACTGGGACAAAAATGGGACACCTCCTAACAGAAGTTGCTGCAGAACACAAAAGACAAACTGACAAAAAGTACTAGAGATCCAAGAGGACCAAGCGAGCTAGACAGAGATAGGCACCGAAGCACCTGGCTAGAGAGACAGTCAAACAACACTGAAGTCCAGCAAGGCCAGAAGGGTGGAGCTGGAATATATAGGCAGATGGTCATGTGACCGCAAAACACAAGATAGAAAAAACTAACAGGAGGGTTCTAACATTGGTAATGAGACACTTTTTTATAGGCCATCAGTTGAACCAGCTGATATTATTTTTCACTAAGTGGCAGGATTGTTTTCTAATTACTGATAGATTTCAGCTGGTGTCATGACTTTCCATAGCTTTTGCACCTCTCGTTCTTCATGTGTTCAATACTTTTTCCCTGTGTAATTTCTCATTATTACACATAACTTAATTTATGGACATCTATGGTATGATAGCTTTGCCTGTGTGGATTGGATGGGTTGTCATCGACATCTGGTGAGAATTTCATGTCAATAGCACCTTTAGAAATAGATTTACTTAGAAAATTGTTGATGTGTTCAGTACTTATTTCACCCGCTATATAAGATGTGAAGACATTAGAATCTTGGATACAAAGACCTGATATCCAGCATGTATTCCTAGAAAAAACTTTTGCATAAAAGAAAATCTGAAACGTAAAGCAGGCTTTAAATTGTATATAAAAGGGTCTGAAAATTAATTAAGGAATGAAGATTGTAGACTGAAACAATGTGTATTTTTAAACTTTTTTAAAAGGTAGCCATTAACATATGGAAAAATCAAAGTAACCTTTAAGAGTGAAACAACTAAAGGGTATTATCATACATTTATGGCAGAACCCCAGGATATGTCATCAATATATAGTATACATAGATCCTATCCATGGGTCCTGCATCTATCTCGAGAACAAGGCCCTGTCAGTGAAGAGTTGGTCAGAATTCCAATTCATTTGGATGGTAATTCTGACCACCTCTCTATTGACAGCAGCATGTCATGGCTTTGTTCTCGAGATAGCTGCGGGTCCCATTGGAACTTAATGTACTTTATATTTATGACCTATCTAGTAAATATGCCATAAATGTATGAAATGAGAATATAGCTTTAATGCTCTTGTGCTTCGGAGCTTCTACACTTTCTGTAGAGTATCTTTTGCTAATGTGGTGGCATGATATGTTCAAAGATATGTACTAAGATGTGCTGCATATTATTTTGCCAGTTCTCAAAGTTACTGCCAGTGTCAAGTTGCTTGAGTGAATTTTTGTAGCCACATTAAACTTGCCCTGAATTGCAATTTTTAACAGTGATTTTTCCAAAACTTTGGACAACTCTAATGTCTCTCTACATGCTCTATAGCTTATTGAAGCCATTTAAAGCCAGCATGATTTCATGCAAGTCACTACAGTCCTATTGTCCAATCAATATGCTAGAACAAAGGAGTTTTTAATGCTTGGAACAGAGGTTGCTGGAGCAAACAGCAGCAGGCAACCTTAACAACAAGGAATAAAACCTCTTGCTGAGCTGATGGCCGTGGTCAGTAGCGCTATAAATCCTTATTAATATCTACCACTAATTAGGCTGAACCAGCACTTCTGCTGGAAAATGTTCGATAAAGATTTTCTTAGTGCTGCAAGATAACAGTTTCTGTAATTATTTTGTTGTAAGATTTAACTGCTATGCTAAGTCATCTGTGCAGATTTGGGGCACTGTAACCCAGTAGCTGTAATTGGTCATTTAGAGAAACAAGTTATATGAGAAACTTAAATGGAGTCTGTCATCCCCAAAATGCATATTAAACTATCTGTGCAGTCTGCACGGATCTCCCCCTTGAGAAAGCGACAGCGAAACGTGCTTCGGCGCATACATAGGGGAGTATGATTCATATTTAGCTCTAGTAATAATTACACTGTACCTTGCTGGTGAGTATTTTGTACCCTGGTTTTGATGTCAAACATAATCTATATGTAATGGAGAGCACGTGACCGGAAGTGAGAGCGCGCGCGGGGTGTGAGCACGTGGGCTGTGGTGTGGCTGTGGTGAGCGGCGTGCGGCGAGGTCCGACTCGGCTCACGGCCCTCCGGCGAGGGAGCCAGGCGGAGGTGACCGAGTGGACCGGTAGGAGGCGACCGGAGGGACGAGCGCAAGAGAGCGCTGTGATAGCGTGCAGCGCCGGCCGGCGGAAGGCGCCAGGTGGTGGTGACCAGGAGGTGACCAGGAGGACCGGTAAGAGGCGACCGGAGGGGCGAGCGCGCTGTGATAGCGTGCATCGTGCAGCGTCCCTAGAGGAGGTAAGTGAGGGGCAGGAGGCCGCGATAAGCGGCCCTACTGAACCCGAGTGTGTACTGTACTGTACTGTATTGTATTTGTATTATAATTGTATTATATTTAAGTGCTCCCCCCCGGCCTTATTTAAATTAATCCCCTGTCCATACTTGATCGATCTCCCCCCTATCCATATTTAATACAACTCCCCCGGCCATCTTTAGTGATCCCCCAGTCCATATTTAATTGATCACCCCCCGTCCATATTTAAATTGATCCCCTGATCACCCCCCGTCCATATTTAACTGATCCCCCTGACCACATTTAAATTGACCCCCCGTCCTCATTTAATTGATCCCCCAACCACCCCTGTCCATATTAAATTGATCCCCCCGACCACATTTAACTGATCGATCCCCCCCAGCCCATAATCAATTGATCCCCCTTGTCCATATTTAATAGATTCCCCCTGTCCACTTTTACTGATCCCCAGTCCCTATTTATTTGCCTTATCCCCATCCATATTTAATTAACCCCCTGTCCATAATTAATTGATTGATTCCCCAGTCCACAATTAATTATTTCCCCAGTCCATATTTATTGATCCCCAGTCCATAGTTAATTGACACACCGTCCATACTTAATTAATCCACCTGACCTACTTAGCTGATTCCCCCGTCCATACTTGATACTTAATTGATCCCCCGTCCATACTTAACTGATCCCCCGCCGATATCTAATTGATACACTTGCACATCCCTAATTGATCCCCGTCCATACACCTATATATAAATAATTGTGTTTTGTACTTGTATATATATACTGACTGTATCCCCATGTTTAGAATGACGTCCATGTTGGCCGGAGCCGTGCAGTGTACATCTTGCGCAATGTATGCATTCCGTGAGCAACCGCTCAAGGATCCATACTGCTGCGAGAGATGTGAGCATATCGTGCACTTGGAAGCCCAAATTCTGGATCTAAGTGCTCAGATAGCGATACTGAGGAGCATCGACAACATGGAACGGAGTTTGCTGCTCACCGAGCAGACACTCAATGGGTCAATACTGGGGGTGGAGCATAGAGGGGAAGTGCAGGCTGAACAGGCAGGGAGCTGGATAACAGTTAGGAGGGATAGAGGGAAGAAGTATAGGAAGGCTGGTTCAGAACCGGCATTATTGGAGCACGACAGATCCTCTGACCGCCGGGGGAGTGTATGCTCCAGTAATGAGGGGGAGGGGGGAAGTGTAGGGCAAACAAGACAGGTTCTGGTAGTGGGTGACTCTATTATTAGGGGGACAGACAGGGCAATCTGTCACAAAGACCGGGATCGCCGAACGGTGTGCTGCCTCCCTGGCGCTCGAGACCGGCACATCGCGGATCGGGTTGACAGGTTACTGGGTGGGGCTGGTGAAGACCCAGCGGTCATGGTCCACATCGGCACCAATGACAAAGTGAGTGGTAGATGGAGGGTCCTTAAAAATGATTTCAGGGACCTAGGTAGGAAGCTTAGGGCAAGGACCTCCAAGGTAGTTTTCTCAGAAATACTACCAATCCCGCGAGCCACACAGGAGCGCCAACGGGAAGTTAGGGAGGTGAATAAGTGGCTAAAGAGTTGGTGCAAGGCAGAAGAGTTTGGGTTCATGGAGAACTGGGCCGACTTCGCGGTCGGCTACAGGCTCTACCGTAGGGACGGGCTGCACCTCAATGGAGAGGGTGCAGCAGTGCTGGGGAAGAAGATGGCTAATAGGTTGGAGGAGTTTTTAAACTAGAGACGGGGGGGAAACCAAGGAAGTAGGTGGGATGTGAGGCAAGCAAGGGGGAAGGGGAGAAGGGAATATAATGAGGGTGGAGAGGGGGGTGGGGATAGTACAGTTAGATCGTTAGAGAAGAATAGGATTCTAAATAACCCCAAAGTTTTATCTTGCATGCTGACCAACGCAAGAAGCCTGATCAATAAGGCGGATGAGCTGCGGGCGCTTATATCGGAGGAGAGGTATGACATCGTAGGTATAACAGAGACTTGGCTAGACGATAGCTACGACTGGGCGGTAAATTTATTAGATTATAGTTTATTTAGAAGGGACTGGAAACAGGGGAAAGGCGGAGGAGTCTGCTTATATGTAAAGTCATGTCTAAAACCCAGACTAAGGGAAGATATAGGAGAGGGAGAAGAGGGGGTCGAGTCCATGTGGGTAAAGATAGAGGGGGCAAAAAATAATAATAAAATATTACTGGGGGTCTGCTATAAGCCACCAAATATAACAGAGGAGAATGAGAATCTGCTATTAGGACAAATAGACAAAGTAGCAAAACATAATGAAGTGATTGTAATGGGGGATTTCAACTACCCGGATATTGACTGGGAAACAGAAACCTGTAGATCTCAGAAAGGAAAAAGGTTCTTGACAAATATTAAGGATAATTATCTCTCCCAACTAGTGCAGGAACCAATGAGAGGGAAGGCCGTGTTGGACTTAATATTGACTAATAGGCCTGATAGAATAACTGAGGTACAGATAGGGGGGCACCTAGGTAATAGCGATCATAATATTATCGACTTCAAAATGCCCTTCATTAGGGTTATCAATAAGGGAACAACAAAAACATTAAACTTTAGGAGGGCGAAGTTTGATCAGCTGATAGAAAACCTTCAACTTATTGACTGGGACAAAGTACTTAATCAATGGAATACGAATAGTAAATGGGAAACCTTCAAAAGAATTCTGAATACTCAGTGCGAGAGGTATATACCGTATGGGAATAAAAGGGTGTAGCGCCGGCGTCCCTGCCCTCTGCTAGGCAGGGACGCTGTTCCCCTCACCTCTCTGCTCCGTGCCCGGCGTCCTCCTCCCGCTCTGCTGGCAGTGCGCGCTCCTTCCCGGCCACTGTGCTTAGGGCGCGCGCTCTCCCTCCCTCTTAAAGGGGCCGCGCGCGCCGTCCTAAGGAGTCCCCGGCCAATGGCCGGAGGACTTCACCATATATAAGGCACCTCCTCCAAAATGGAGGTGCCCGAGCAATGTTGTTGCACTGTTCACTACTCTGCTTCAGCCCTCAGGTCCCGTTGCCAGTTACCTGCCAGATACCTGCCAGATTCCTGCCAGCTTGCTGTCTAATTCCTGCCTGATATTCTGCTACCTGCCTGCTAGCCTGAGGTCCGACGGTCTGCCTTACTACTCCTGTCAGTCTGTCTAAGGACCAGCTTGCCCGCTCACCTGGGAGCGCACATCTGCTACCTGCCTGCTAGCCTACCTGGAGGCTCTGCCGTCACGTGCTGTGACCACCTGCCTGTCCAGTGACTCCTGCCCGCTCACCTGGGAGTGCTCATCTGCTGCCTGTCTGCTACCCTACCTGGAGGCTCTGCCGTCACGTGCTGTGACCACCTGCCTGTCCAGTGACTCCTGCCCGCTCACCTGGGAGCGCTCATCTGCTGCCTGTCTGCTAGCCTACCTGGAGGCTCTGCCGTCACGTGCTGTGACCACCCGCCTGTCCAGAGGCTTCTGCCCGCTCACCTGGGAGCGCTCATCTGCCGCCTGTCTGTTGGTCTTCCTGGAGGCTCCGCCGTCACATGCTGTGACCACCCGTTTATCCAGAGACTCTCGCCTGCTCACCTGGGAGCTCACGTCTACCATCAGCCGCCACAGGTCGTACCAACCCTTTACCCAGAGACTGCCCCGGTCACTTGCCGTGACCATCTGCCCGTTCACCCAGAGACTGCCCCGGTTACTTGCCGTGACCATCTGCCCGTTCACCCAGAGACTGCCCCGGTCACTTGCCGTGACCATCTGCCCGTTCATCCAGAGACTGCCCCGGTCACTTGCCGTGACCTCCTGCCCGTTCTTCTAGAGACTGTCCCGGTCACCTGCTGTGACTGCCTGCCTGGTCGCCACCCGCTCCCTTACAAGGACCGCCCCCTTGTATAGTAGCTCAGAGGTTCCGCCTCCCAGACCCGTTACAAAGGGCCAGAAATAAGAGGAAACCAATATGGTTGAACAAGAACGTAAAAGGGGCGTTAAATAGCAAAAAAGAGGCATTCAAGAGATTAAAACAGGAAAACAGTAAGGAGGCACTAATGTGTTACAAGGAAAAAACGAGAACCTGCAAAAAACAAATAAAAATAGCGAAGGAGGAAACAGAGAAATGTATTGCTAGGGAAAGTAGATCAAATCCCAAACTGTTCTTTACGTATATAAATAGTAAAAGGATTAAATCGGATAATATTGGACCGATAAAAAGTGAGGAAGGCAAAATCATAGAGAAAGATGAGGATAAAGCTAATCTATTAAATAATTTTTTTTTGACAACTTTCACAAAGGAAATAGAACTAACAGGAGAAATGAGAAGTGACAAGCTTAATCCTCCACTAAGTATGACAAATCTAACCCAAGTTGAGGTACAGAAACGCCTCAGTAACATTAAAATAAACAAATCACCAGGACCTGATGGCATACACCCACGGGTACTAAGGGAACTAAGTAATGTGATCGACAGACCGTTATATCTTATATTTAAGGACTCTGTTGAGACTGGGTCTGTACCACTTGATTGGCGACAGGCGAATGTAGTGCCAATATTCAAAAAGGGAGCGAAAAGTGACGCCGGAAACTATCGGCCGGTGAGTCTGACGTCCGTTGTGGGCAAAATTTTTGAAAGCTTCTTTAAAGAGGCAATTACGGAGCATCTTGATGCTAATAATCTTTTAATCCCGAACCAACATGGATTCATGAGGAATCGCTCCTGCCAAACAAACCTGATTGACTTCTACGAGGAGGTTAGCTCTCGAGTAGATCAGGGGGAACCAGTGGATGTCAAAAGCGTTCGATAGCGTGCCACATAATAGGTTGGTATACAAAATGAGAATGATGGGGCTGGGGGAAAATGTCTGCAAGTGGGTAGCTAACTGGCTAAAGGATAGAAGGCAGAGGGTGGTTATAAATGGAATATACTCAGATTGGGTAAGCGTCACTAGTGGGGTACCACAGGGGTCTGTACTAGGCCCAATGTTATTTAATATCTTTATTAACGACATAGTCAACGGGATAAATAGTAAAATATCAATATTTGCAGATGACACAAAGTTATGTAAAACAATTAATACAAAAGAGGACAGTGCAGACCTACAGAGGGATTTGGATAAACTGGGTAGGTGGAGCATTAAATGGCAAATGAGGTTTAACGAGGAGAAATGTAAGGTCATACATATGGGAAGAAAAAATGGAAGTCACCAGTACTCACTGAATGGGAAATCATTCGGGAATTCAGAGATGGAGAAGGACTTGGGCATCTTGATTGATAGCAAACTAAATTGGAGTGCCCAAAGTCAGGACGCTGCTGTAAGGGTAAACAGGGTAATGGGATGTATCAGAAGAGGTATAGCTGCAAAGGATGAGAACATTGTTCTTCCACTGTACAACGCACTGGTTAGACCACACTTGGAATACTGTGCTCAGTTATGGGCCCCAATATATAGAAAGGATATAAATGAGCTTGAAAAGGTACAAAGGAGGGCAACAAAATTAATAAAGGGAATGGAGGGACTGCAATACCCAGAGAGGCTGGCAAAACTAGGACTATTCAGCCTGGAAAAGAGAAGGTTGAGGGGGGACATAATAAATGTGTACAAATATGTTAGGGGACAGTATAGAGATCTTGCCCGGGATTTGTTCAAAAGGAGGGATATTACGGTAACAAGAGGGCATTCACTAAGACTGGAAGAGAAAAGGTTTCAGCACCAGCATAGGAAGGGGTTCTTTACGGTAAGAGCAGTGAGAATATGGAATTCACTGAGTGAGGAGACGGTAATGTCGGATTCACTACACCAGTTCAAGCGGGGACTGGATGCATTTCTAGATACCAGGCAGATTTCAGCATATACTTAAAAATAAAATAAAATAGTAGATTGATACAGGGATTTATTCTGACTGCTGGTTTCAGAGTCGGGAGGGAATTTTTCCTCAGGTGAAGATTGGCTAAATCATTTGGGGTTTTTGCCCTCCTCTGGATCAACTTTAGCAATTACAGAACTAACAGGTCGAACTTGATAGACGCAAGTCTTTATTCGGCTTTACAAACTATGGTACTATGTTTTACTACTAACCTGGTGTTGTGGCACTTGTATTCTTGTACTCCTTCCATTATTGGGTTCTCTAAATGTAAGCACTTAGTACCAATAGTTCTCTGTATATTTCCTCTTGGATTACAATTTTTTTAATAATTTGCATGTATGCATCTACAGTACAGACCAAAAGTTTGGACACACCTTCTCATTTAAAGATTTTTCTGTATTTTCATGACTATGAATGGCAAGAGAATGCCAAGAGTGTGCAAAGCAGTCATCAAAGCAAAAGGTGGCTACTTGGAAGAACCTAGAATATAAGACATATTTTCAGTTGTTTCACACTTTTTTGTTAAGCATATAATTCCACATGTGTTAATTCATAGTTTTGATGCCTTCAGTGTGAATGTACAATTTTCAAAGTCATGAAAATACAGAAAAATCTTTAAATGAGAAGGTGTGTCCAAACCTTTTGTCTGTACTGTATACTTTATATAAATAACTTATGTACCACTGAGGAAGCTCTTAACTCTATCAACATCCCCAGCCCATTGATCACCAATAGAACTCTTGACATATAAACCTTATTACCTTATTTGTGATTGCAATCATTTTCAGGAAGAAACTGAGTATTATCTGACAGAATTGCAGGGGTGCCAATACTTTTGGCCACCACTGTATACAGCCACAATGAACACACTGTGACCCTATATTTAGCATTGAAGCATCTACTGTTCATGAGCAAAGATAATTGTGAATGGAGGTAAGCAGGATCAGCTGTGACATCACCTATTGTGATTGGTAGATGCTGTGTTATTAGCTGTGTATAGAGATTTTACATGTCATTGTGATCCTGCCTCTGATGATAAGGATACGTGCTGAGAACTCTATCTGAAAGGACAGAAAGAATGTGTCTAAAAATTCTCCATTCCCTACCCATAGTGGTGGAAAGAAGTTTCTGTTACAGACACTTAAGGGTTGCATTGTGATGAGTTATTGGACTGCAAAGGGCCCATATATTGTTCTTGCACAGGGACCCTCTTCTGTCTGCTATGATGGTTGCTCTCATCAGCCACTCTCTGACCTTTCCTAAAGATAATCTAATTGTCAGTATATGAAAATACACTGCTCAAAAAAATAAAGGGAACATTTAAACAACAGAATATAACTCCAAGTAAATCAAACTAATGTGAAATCAAACTGTCCACTTAGGAAGCAACACTGATTGACAATCAATTTCACATGCTGTTGTGCAAATGGATTAGACAATAGATGGAAATTATTGGCAATTATCAAGACACCCTCAATAAAGGAGTGGTTCTGCAGGTGGGGACCACAGACCACATCTCAGTACCAATGCTTTCTGGCTGATGTTTTGGTCACTTTTGAATGTTGGTTGTGCTTTCACACTCGTAGCATGAGACAGACTCTACAACCCGCAGAAGTTGCTCAGGTAGTGCAGCTCATCCAGCATGACACATCAATGCGAGCTGTGGCAAGAAGGTTTGCTGTGTCTGTCAGCGTAGTGTCCAGAGGCTGGAGGCGCTACCAGGAGACAGGCCAGTACACCAGGAGACGTGGAGGGGGCCGTAGGAGGACAACAACCCAGCAGCAGGACAGCTACCTCCGCCTTTGTGCAAGGTGGAATAGGAAGAGCACTGCCAGAGCCCTGCAAAATGACCTCCAGCAGGCCACAAATGTGCATGTGTCTGCACAAACGGTTAGAAACCGACTCCATGAGGGTGGTAGAAGGGCCGACGTCCACAGATGGAGGTTATGCTCACAGCCCAACACCGTGCAGGATGCTTTGCATTTGCCACAGAACACCAGTATTGGCAAAGTCGCCACTGGCGCCCTGTGCTCTTCACAGATGAAAGCAGGTTCACACTCAGCACATGTGACTGACATGACAGAGTCTGGAGACGCCGTGGAGAGCGATCTGCTGCCTGCAACATCCTTCAGCATGACTGGTTTGGCAGTGGGTCAATAATGGTGTGGGGTGGCATTTCTTTGGAGGGCCACACAGCCCTTCATGTGCTCGCTAGAGGTAGCCTGACTGCCATTAGGTACCAAAATGAGATCCTCAGACCCCTCGTGAGACCATATCCTGGTGCGGTTGGCCCTGGGTTCTTCCTAATGCAGGACAATGCCAGATCTCATGTGGCTGGAGTATGTCAGCAGTTCTTCCAAGATGAAGGCGTTGAAGCTATGGACTGGCCCGCCCGTTCCCCAGACCTGAATCCGATTGAGCACATCTGGGACATCATGTCTCGCTCCATCCACCATTGCACCACAGACTGTCCAGGAGTTGGCGGATGCTTTAGTCCAGGTCTGGGAGGAGATCCCACAGGAGACCATCCGCAACCTCATCAGGAGCATGCCCAGGCGTTATAGGGAGGTCATACAGGCATGTGGAGGCCACACACAATACTGATCCTCATTTTGACTTGTTTTAAGGACATTACATCAAAGTTGGATCAGCCTGTAGTGTTTTTTTCCACTTTAATTTTGGGGGTGACGCCAAATCCAGGCCTCCATTGGTTAATAAATTTGATTTCCATTGATGATTTTTGTGTGATTTTGTGGTCAGCACATTCAACTTTGTACAGAACAAAGCATTCAATGAGAATATTTCATTCATTCAGATCTAGGATGTGTTATTTGAGTGTTCCCTTTATTTTTTTGAGCAGTGTATATCTTGCTGCAACCTGCTGTTGATGGATCCTATTATGATCCTGCTGTATTTATATTATTGCTTGCATAAAGTTACATTAACTCATAGAGGGTCATTAACTAACCCTACACATTTGATTCCCGTTGAATGCCTGTTTATGTAGAACAATTTTTCAAACCATTGACAAATGATTGTATAAAAATATCTGAAGAAGTAGTGTCTGGATGATATTTGTATTAGAACAATCATTAAGGAGGAGAATCCTCTGCCCTTTAATCCATCCACAATCAATCTAGATTATACACAAATGATTATTTATCATTGATCTGTGCATTCATACTGTGTAATTATCAGTACAAGTGGTTAGAAATGAATTTGTAAGGATAATTGCTCAATGCAAACCCGAGAACTATGATTGAGAAATTCTCATAAATATCTTGCATCAGGCATAAAAATGTTGATGAGCGGGGGCTCCAGGGAGTGGTATGGCCATGTGTTCAATGCATGATTTATAAAACTGCATGTAGCTGAAAAAAGACCTGTAGATTTCAGAGCATAAAGTACCATAGATCTGTTGCTAGTTACATATTTACTTCCATTGTAATTGGACAAATCTGCAGTAAAATACTTGAATATTGCTATCTACTTTCTGCAGCAGAAATTTTGCATGGCATGTGAAAATGGCCATGTTGAGTTGATGAGTCAATTAACAGGATAATACTATGCATTCAGGGTACTAAATAGACACATAAAAATAACAAACCCATAAGCATAAATTGTTAGTAATGGTTTCAAGTAAAAACTAATGTATTTTTCAGAGAAAAAATATACTAAAATATAATAATATGAACAAGTAAAGTATATTACAAAGATACTACATTTTACGACAGTTTCCTATAGCGCCCATGTTATTGGAATATGGAACTGCAGTTTAAAACTTTGCTTGAAAGAGGAAATGGAAGTTGTACTTGAATGGATAATAAGTTGTACATGAAGAGATCTTTTATTCTGCAATCTGTGGTCAACTAGTTGGATGCTTCCAACTTGTGTGGCCTTCTAAACCAAACCTTTTACAAATATTGCTACAGGAAAATATGGTGCTACTCAAGAGAAGCAAAATATAACTGTTTTTGGCAACATTTTAAGTGGGCTAAAAAATCAAGCTACTGTACATATCTTAAAATATACTATGAACGTTAAAGGGATTTTCTATACTTACAAAAAGAAAATATTTAAAGTGTGGGAATAGTATACAATGCTGAACTCAGTGATTAACTACAGCAGTCATGTTGTCAGCTGCTACATCTGTACTTTGGAGAACCATGGTAATCAATGACCATCGGAGTATGTTAAAAAAACACAGATTTTTCATTCTTATTGCCATTTGTACGCCATCAGAATGCCATCTGTGTGTTATCTCTATTAGTGTTGAGCGAATTTGTTCGGCATTTCAAATTAGGGTTTGTGTTCGGGTTTTGAATTTGAAATGCCGAGCAAATTCGCTCAACACTAATCTCTATGTCAGTTCCGAATGACATGACATCCGTATGGCATCCGTTTTATACTTAAACAAATAAAATATAATAATAAGTCAAATACAGTTTGATATGTTAAAGCACAACTTCAGCATTTTTTTTATTGCACCGCTGGAGTGATGCCTTAAATGTAGGTCCCCTGCCCCCTGTCATATACTCGCCTTCACCAGCTTCCCCGCCACTCTGGTCTATCTCCTGTGAAAAGTCACCTGGCGGCACGCTCCAGTGTATGCTGGAGCTGCGCGTAGGTCACTTTTCAATACAAGTCTATGAGAGTCTCGTTCTGGCTCTCATAGACTTGTATTGAGAGCTTGTGACGTAAATTCTGACTTCCGGCTGTCAGAAGCTGCGCTCACAAGATCATGCTGCAGGACCAGAGTGCTCCTGAAAACCGGGGAAGACGGTGATTATATGACCGGAGGCAGGTGGCTTACACTTAAAGCACCACTCCAGCACTGAAAAAAACAACAACACTGGAGTGGTGCTTTAATAATTGCAATGGATCTATGGAAAACTCATGACATATGAAAGATGGTAACTCAAATGTGATCCATTGACTTATGATGGGCCAGTTTGATCCGCAGAATGGATCACGGTAGCACAAGCTGCGATTTTTTTAAATGTGAGCAGACCACCATTTGTGTGTAAAAATATTCATGTGAACTAACACATTGACTTGCATTGGTCTGTGAGTTGGTCAGTTTTGCACACGAACAGCACACATTTAACATGCTTTTCTGGACGAGGTAGTGCCATAACATAACCACAATACACAAAGTACTGCAAGCCACTTCCGAGTAATGATCTGTTTCCAGATTGAGGTTTCCTCTCGAAGCATTGATTTAATTACTTTTCGGCCAGACTTGATCCTATGTACAGCATGCAATGGAGCATATTGCATTTTTTTTTATTTTTGCAGAATCTACAAGTTTTCATCATTGTACAGTAGTATGACATAATGCTATGTATACCCTCACTGAAATGCAGCAACACTGTACTCAGGATGCATATGATAAGCATCTGATTGTCCTGATAATAACATATTAGAAAAAATTATGATTGGTGGTGGGTAGAGTTGAGCAAAAAGATTTAATTACCCTGGTCCAGCATCCAGTCTAGTCCTGTGTGACAGCCGGACCAAGGCAGTTTTCACTTCTGAAACTGGCATCCTTGGCCTGGCATTCTGGGCACACCTTTGTGCTTACTAGGCCCTGTAACATCAGGATATCGTGTAAGGTTGTGTGAGCATCCTGGGCTTCTCTTGTGCTTACTAGGCCTTGCAAGATTTTGACATTGCAGCGTGACACATGTCATGATGTTGGTTGAGGCCTAGTGATCAGGCTTCATACGACACATGACATCACAGAGCCTAATAAGAGAAAAGGAGTGCCAGAATGGCAGACCAAGGATGCCAAGCACATAAGTGAAGACTGAAGAATCTTTTTGCTCAATTGTGGGTGAGATCTTAGGCTATAATATGTTGCTCTTACATATAGCAATTTCTTGGGGCCTTCATCCCCAAAAGAGGGTCCATTGGGAATCCGGAGCATCGGACTTTTGGCCTGATACCCTGAATTCTAGAATGAGTTTCACTTTTAACTTTATCCCCATCCCCTACACATGAATAGAGTTGAAACCTACAGCAGAGAAGGGAGCACTGCCTTGCATTTCACTAGGCCACGTGTCACTTTAGGCTTTAGGTCTAAAAGTTGCTAAAATAGTGGTCTATAAACAGGGAGAAAGTTTTGGATATCAGCTGCAAATGCAAAATGCTAGACAATTTTCAATATTGGTATCCGGTTATGTAGCAGAGAGGCATAGTGTCCCGGAACAGATGTTTCAATTACATCACTGTATCATGCAACTGCACATTCCACAGTGGAAATGAAGTAAGGTCAGTACAACTTGTATATTTTTTGGGATAAAAAAGGGGTACTATGTTCTTCTGGGGGGGAATATCTTTTATTAGGGGGCACTATTTTTCTACGTGTGGGCACTATTTTACTAACTTGAACACTATTTTGCTACCAGGAGCACTCTTTTTCTATCATAGGGAAAAATGGGTTTTATTACCATTAATGCCCCCTTTCTGCTCAAAATCAATAATAACGAGACCTTTTGGATCCCTACAAAAACTGTGCATCGCTATGATTTTCTAGGGCCTGTAGCATAACTGGGAAGAACAGGGTAAAATCCCAGCTCTGCCGTGTTTGATTAGAAGTGCCTGCATGGTTTCTCTAAGAAGCAGGAAGAAGATTCATTGGGTAAACCAGCCAAGATGTGAGCTGTAGCTGAGAGAGATGTACCGGCCTCGCTCTCTGAATGGAGTGACTGAGGAGTCAGTCAGTCTGCTGGATGTAGCAGAGGTAAATGTGCTAGCCCAGGGAAGCTCACTAGACTTGATGTGTCTTGGAGCTCAAAAGTTTTGGAAAGCCAGAATCCCTCTCTGAGAAGAGTCTGTACAGACCGTGTGCAGAGATCCGCAAGTATCAGTGGTTGCTGTGGACAATAGCTGTTTTGTTTGACCAAGCTGGGGCTAGCTCATCCATATATGAGTGGCTAGGGTCTGTTCTGTTTAGTTAGCACCTGTGTAAGGCTAGGGATTTATGATTTTTTTTGCACTGGGGAACCTGTGGAAAGCAATAAAAACTGCACGTGTTTGGACCAAAACTGCATTGCCTGTGTGAACGCTACTTAAGGCCTAATGTCTACCAGAGAGAGTGAATCCCTATAATTGATGGCGGATGTGGGCATGAAATCCCAGAGAGCACAGGCAATAGCAGTGTAAGGAATGGATGTCTGGATAAAGGCAACTACAGCGTTGCAGACGCAGTCTAAAAGCATGAAGGAGCTGTCTGTCCGGAATGTGACATTGCCTCGGTGCCATGGCATTGCTGTGCAGCTGATGGGAGCCATCGCTTTAAGTGGAGTTGTGAGGCGGAGAATCGGGGTCTGCAATGTTGGGGGCCAGTGGATTACAGCATAGGCTGGCACAACTCCTACTTTACTACCCTGCCTACAGTGCTGTTCCTCATTCTGACAAAGGACCTCAGGAGTGCCAGGTGGCTGTGGAACGGTGTCCAAGTGACAAGACTCACGGAGTTTGGTGACCCTGGAATGGGCCACACTCCTCCATGTGCTAGTCCCTGGGGGGTAAGGTGTGTCCGTGGAGATACCAGGAACTATCCCATCGCCCAGGTTGACAAATGCACAGATTGTGGTGTCATGTTCCACGACGTGGGATTGGTCAAGGACTTGTTGCATGCCATGGGGCTCGTGGACTGAAGTGGTAGCACCCAGTAGTCCAGTATGCCGCCAGGGGTCGGCTGTAATGACAAGGTCACATGATATGTGGTGACAAGGTCACATGATGTATGGTGATGTACACATGATGTGCGGTGATGTACACAGGGTGTGTAGGACTGTGTACAGTGTATAGGACTGTATGAAATGAGTTTGCAACCTTATGATGTGTCAACATTGGTAGTGCAGTGTGCACTGTATGAGGCTGCGTGTCTGTAGAACAGTATGGTACTTGTGTGGTGAGGTTGCATGTAGTACTGGACTGACTGCAGTCTGTAGATAGCAGAGCCCTATCTGAAATGTGTGAATAGTGTTCCCCAGGAGCTGGGAGCCAATCACCAGTTTTGGTAGAGTGACCCCCTGTTGGCACTGTGGGTAGGCAGATGGTGCCTAGTCCTCGGCTTTGGGCAGGAAGGGGGGGGTGAATTGTAGCGTAGATGGAAGGACAGGGTTAAATCCCAGCTCTGCAGCGTTTGATTAGAAGCACCTGTATGCTTTCTTTAAGAAGCAGGAAGTAGATTCATTGCGTGAACCAGCCAAGATATGAGCTCTAGCTGAGAGAGAAATATGCCAGAGTCTCTCTGAGTGGAGTGACTGGAGAGTCAGTCAGTCTGCTGGATGTAACAGAGGCAAATGTGTCAGCTCAGGGAAGATGACCAGACTGGATGTGTCTTGGAGCTAAAAAGTGTTAGAAAGCCAGAATCCCTCATTAAGAAGACTCTGCACAGACCAAGTGCAGAGAAACACAAGTATCAGTGATTGCTATGGACAATAGCTGTTTTATTTTGACACGGCGGGTTCTAGCTCAGCTGTGTACGAGTAGCCAGCTTGTTTAGTTAGAGCCTGGACAAGGCTAGGAATTTATGATTATGGGTTTGTTTTCGTGCTGTGCAACCTGTGAAAAGCAATAAAAATTGCACGTGTTTGGATCAAAACTGCATTGCCTGTGTGATTGCTACCTAAGGCCTAATGCCTACCAGAGAGAGTGAATCCCCTACAGGCCACAAAGGAGGCATTATCACTTTGTAGGAGGCACAAAGTTGGAATTTTTACTGTGAAGCGAGCGCAAAAGTGGTAAATATTGCTGTTTTGGGGGCAGAACAAAGGTAGACGTTATAATTATATGAACGACTATTACTGTGTGGTGCTTATATTAATGTTTTTTAGCACTGAGAAGATCATTATTTCTATGTGTGGGCACTATTATTGCTTGGGGCACAACAGATGGCACTAATACTTTGTGACACAAAGGGGGGGTTTACAGGGTTGCGATGCACTGTTCATGTCTGTGGTACAAAATAGAGCACTATTTATTTGATATTATTATTTTAGGAGCATTATCTGGCATTTCTGCTTTTAGGGTGATCTCGGTGTGGCACTTTTATAAGTGTGTCACTGTAGTTATGACATAATAATTTCTGAAATACAGTGTTTGCAAGCACTGTGGAATACAGCAGGTACAGAAATAGTGGTAGATTAGCAGCAACAGGCATAGAATTGAGGGCATTAGCATGATGGAAGTTTGTGTAGCTTTGGAAAAGGTAGGGATCATGCTGTAAAAGGAGCCAAAAATGTCTGAGCAGCAAACTCAACAGATGCAAGCCACAGCTGAAAGTAGTGTTTGTCCGGTTGGGCTCATATGGGAAAAAAGTGAAGAACTCCAATCAAAGAAGATATGACACGTGAGTCCTTGGATTTACAGAGGATGTATCACCAGATATCACAATGCAAAGTGCATAAATTACTAAATGCCTCTCTTAGATCTGTTGAGAAATCTAGTGCCAGATCCTCAATAACTGTACTATATTCACTTACACATTCTGTAGAGTCCCTGTATGTAACAGAGGTCTGTTAAATACTTGTGGAGATTGACATGCGTGACATACCAGTGTAAGGAGACTTATAGGCCATGCTATGTTACTCTGAGAAATTAAATATGCAAATGACCTCTTCAGAAAGGAATAGTAATTGAACTTTAATGCTGAGTATTGGAAGTATCAACCCTAAGGCTGGAATCATACCAGCATATGGCATCCGATCCGAGAGCATGGGATGCGATATACTAATGACCCGAGCGAGCATGAGCCGAGTGTCATGCTACTGTGCTCCGATCATCTCGCATGAGAGAATCACAGCACAGGTGCGGAGGAGACGGAGAAAGTAATTTCTCCATATCCTCCATGGCCTGACTCGGCGTATATCGGACTGCACTGGGATGACATCCGAGTGCAGTCCAATGTATCACTCGCACCCATAGACTTGTATGAGTGTGAGTGAGCCGAGTCTCGCTGACTATCGCAGCATGCTGCCATTGTTCTCTCATGACGAATCGCCATGAGAAAATAATCGCTGATTTGCACTGCCCCATAGAATAACACTGGGCTGAGTGCTATGCAATGTTTTATCGCATAGCACTCGGCCGTGTTATTCACTCGTGTGACCCCAGCCTTAAAGTAAATATCGGCCGTTTAATGAGCCTTGCCATATGACTTAGGATAAAAGCCAAACAAGAATCTCAATTTTCAGACACAAGTTTCGAGGTGTTGCCCCTTCTGAGTGTACAGTGTACACAGTAAGTGTGAAACTCACCAAATAATGCCCTACTCTGAAATATCAAAATCAAATAAAACTAAAAGATTGCACAGTTTTGAAACTAATTGCCAACATTAATACGTTTAATGATTTTTATTTGAATTCTGCTATTAACTGTACAGGCTTTTTTCTGGGAATTCGAAATCACCGAATAGCAGCCATCTTCATAATGATGCCCGCTACAACACAGTGCCCGCTCCATTTATAGACAGAAATCAGGTAATTGATTTATACAATATATACTGCTAGTAATGATGACATTTTATAATAAGACATCAATTTTACTTTCACTATTAAAATATAAAGAAAAGGAATGAGACCATAAAAGATAATAAGTTCATACTGCATTAACAAGCTGAGCAGAAAGAAAAGTGAGCTGGAGACAGAGGGAGTGAGGGGGGAGACAAATGACAGGTTCAGTGAGGGAAAATGATGTGTAGTAGCTATTTCAAAGTGAACACCCACTGGAAACACATTCTGAAGGCCATAGGGAGAAAGCACTCAGAAAACATCCCTTTAAAAGCAAGTAATCCTGATAAAACTGCGGCTTATTAATTACTTCTTAGCGTCAAACATCTGGACAAAAACAAGGATTTTAACAAAGAGACCAGAAATACACTTAACAGTGACAGTTATTGATAGCTGCCAGTGTTAGGCTGTGTTCACATGTAATATGACTGCTACCTGCATGTTTTCTGCAGGTGCCCGCACATAATGTGTAATAGCAATAATCACTGATTATGGCATTTTTGCTGCATTTTTGCTGCAATTTCCTCTCTATTTGATGTGTTTTTGTTGTAGATTTGAAAGTGTTTTATAATGCATTTTTCTTTTAGAATAAAAAGGTTTTATTCTGTACTTCATTTATTTTTTACATGCATTTTTCTTAGGCTCACCATTGAAGACTATAAAAAAACCATAAAAAACACAATTCAATAGTTTCTTAAGATGCACAGGGGGCATGATTTTTTGTAAAATCACATCTGCTTTGCTTGGACAAATAAATGAAGCACAAAAAAAACCACGCACCTACAAAACACAGTATTTTTGCTAGATGGAAACATGGCCTAAGTCTTCAATATGGCCCTAAATTGGTCAACAGGGTCACGCTAGAAATATAATATTTATTATCATATTTGCAATATTTAATATCATGCTGATTGTTGCACAAATACTCATTACATGGTTTCTGCAATCACAGGAATGATTTTCCATGTGTCTCACATTTGCAGATATAGGCCCTGATTCATCTTGCCGGTCTTGATGAGGGGGTGTGGTGGAGTCAGACGTTCTTGATTCATGAAGAGGTGCACACCTCTTCATGAATCTGGAGCGTCTGACGAGTGATGTGCGCCTCTGTGCCCTACACCAGAAATCTCACTCCAGTCTCATTATGAATTAGAGGAGCTGTGGCGTCCCGCCCCAATTCCAAGTTGCACCAAAATTCAGCCACTTTTCAAAACTTTTACACCACATTTTTGACATATTATTATTATTTATTTATTATGAGTACTTATTAGTGTTGAGCTAACATGCTCGGATAAGGCGTTATCCAAGCATGCTCAGGTGCTAACCAAGTGTCTTCGGCATGCTCGAAAAATATGTTTGCGTCGCCGCGTGTCTCGTGGCTGTTAGACAGCCACAACACATGCAGGGATTGCCTATTTGTTAGACAACCAGAACACATGCAGGGATTGCCTATTTGTTAGACAGCCAGAACACATGCAGGGATTGCCTGTTTGTTAGACAGTCGCAACACATGCAGGGATTGCCTAACAGTTGCGAGACATGCAGCCGCGGTGACATGAACATATTTTTCGAGCACGCCGAAGAACCTCGGTTAGCACACAAGCGTGCTCGGATAACGCCTTATCCTAGCATATTTGCTCAACACTAATACTTCAATAACACCATCATATTCCACAACGCTTTACAGATATTGTCCTTGCTGTCCCCATTATGGCTCACAATCTAAATTCCCTGGGAGGAACCGGTTTGTGGGCAGAAACCATAGAACCCAGAGGTAACCCACGCAAACACAGGGAGAACATACAAACTCCTGCAAATATTGTCCTTGTTGGGATTTGAACCCAGGACACCAGTGCTGCAAAGCAACAATGCTAACCACTGAGCCACCGTGAATCTTGAACTTTGATGAAGTGGGCCATGGTTTATATATATTCCTATAAATGCCTTTTCATGCTCAGTATCGCAACATGCTAACAAAACCCTTGAGAGACTGCAGTCCAGGACCCAACCACTGGGTTGCAACACACAGATAAACATAGCATAGACCTCTCATGACAGAATATCACAAAATCATGGTCAATAGCTGGTCATCTCATGCCATATATCTCGGGATATGTTGAGTAAAGAGCAAGGGTAAGGAAGGACACTGTAGATCTGGTGCTGTATGAACATCGATCACAGTAAATTGTCATGTGACAAGTTCACATGGCCATTTTATATAAAATATTATACAGAGATTTCAGCCGAGTGTTTTGGGACATAAACGTAATTAATGAGGAATTCGGGCAACTCAATTAAAAAAATGAAGAAAGTCAATGTTTTTTCTGAATATCGTATTTACATCTTTACAACCTTTTACGTTTGTTTTTTAGCAGTTATCCTATATGTATAGGTGTCTATGATTGAATGCACTGGATAATAACATACTGTGATACGAGATGTTAACTACTGTTCCACATTCTAGCAACATTTTCTGCAGCTAAAATGCCAAAATGTTGGCAACAACAGTGACATATCATTACGACAGATACTAACCTACAGCAATTCACAAGCACAAAGCAGAGATTCGTAGGACAGCAAACGAATGCTATAAATATTAAGAAATGAGTCCGATTTCATATTATCTTTAAAATAGGAGTTTCCGCAAGTTAGAATATCCAGCTTGCAGCCTGTAGCTCCTTCTCATCATCTTTGACTGATGTACAAGCTGGCAAAGAACATATTGTTTCCTAGACCTGCTCCTATAATCAGGCTAGTAGTATGTAAATCCGTGCCCTAATTTACCGTCCTGTAGTGAAAAGACCACCATTTCTGAACCATAGCCCCCATTATCTTTAAGCTGCAAATGAAATTGCCCAGAGCATTTTCCAGGCTATGAGAGCTGTGTCTATTGAATTAATACACTCCAGTGGGCTCAATATGTCTTACAGCCAATGGTACGAGCGCATTCAGCGGGAGCAGAGTGTTGATAAATAATCTCATATTTTATGAATAGGATACCGTGTTCATGTCTCGCTGATTTACTACACATACTGTACATATGCCATCAGTTACATTTGACAAACACAACAAATGACAGTTTTATGTCTCAAATTCCTGATTTTGTGTTTATAGCTTTTATTGTAAGGTTGTTCTCTTTTTAATGAAGCGAAGCTACAGAAAAATCATCCAGGCATCATCTGATCCAATTTTTGAGAAAAAGATAAATCAAGCTGAAAGAGGTATAGGCACTTCTTTCATATTTCCCCCGTTTTTTTTTTTAGAAAGAATTCTTTGCATTGGCTCAAAAAACAACGAAAAGTGCACAATAAACATCAGAAAAACCACATGTGCAATTTAAAAAATAGTCTGGCAAGATGATGTTATGACAAATGGCGCAACTTCATCAGTGATTGGGGTCAGACCTCTGGGACCTGCACCGATCATTAATATAAAGTCCAATGCCACTCCTGACCGGGTGTTACAGATCTTTACATAGAGATTTACCGGAGAGGAACTGTACAGAGATTTTTTATTATGACCCCTATTAGCGCAGCTATTTTTGAAGCTCCCATAGAAGAGTATAGAGAGAGCTTCTCCTCTGCATTACAGGGCCCTGTTATAGAGATAAACGTGGATCCCAGTAGTGAAATCCACATTTATCATATATTTGTCATATCCCATGGCCATAAATATAAAAGATGAGAATACCCCTTTAAGGATCTGGTTAATAGAATTTTTTGCATATGATTCAATGGGACAACTAATGGGCTCACATTTACTGACTGTATAGTATTGTGAGTTCAGTGCATTTTACCATATTGTGTCAAATTTTATATATGTAAAGGTTAAGGTTGGCGCTACACAGTGACTTTGGCCTCAGGTCGTGCTGTCAAAGATCGTTCTGTGCCGCTGCTACAATGCAGTATAATGTGGTAGCATTGAGACTTGCAAGGAAGCGCAACCACAACAACCAAGTCACAAAAGTCAGAACCAGTGGGATTTTTGACTTGCTTGTTTTTATTGCAGTACCTGGCGAGTCACAAACAGTGACCCCATTCATTTACAATATGCTGAAATGTAGCAGCGATACAGACCAAACTTTGGCCATGTGACCTATACCATGGCCAAGATCGCCATGAAGCCACAGGCTTAATCAGCAATGCAAAACATCTATTTTTTCATAGGTATGGGATGGAGATCTGGCATTATAATACATAGGACAAGTTAAATATGTTTATATCTATTACATACAGCCAAACAAATTTTCTATATTATCAAATCTAAAGGGTTGTTCCCAGAATCACGTGATTTTTCATAAAGCACAGCGAATGCATATTGTTAATATGCAGACTAAGCCATATATGAAGTTTTTTCTTTTACTTTGTGTCTTTTTCATCTATATCTGCCCCTTTGTGTATCCAGCTTCAAATAGCTAAAGGGTGGTCCTATTCTTATCTGCTAAAACTACATTTCTGAGCAGCACTTGCTTCTCCTCAGTGCTGCAGAACTATCCCTCTTCTGTCTACTTCTGACAAGCCCTACCTCTGTGAGTTATTGTCAAGCTAATCTAAGTGCAGAATTCACCTAATGCCTCTGTGAAATCTCTGCTCCTATACAGTACCCTGCTTGACTGATTTTATCTTCTGCCCTCTCTATCAGTATAGCAGCAGTGTGGTTTTACATTCTTAGCTGATTCTAGCACAGCTCAACTCTCCTGCACTCCTCAACAATGGCATAGAGCTATGTTTGTTGCCTGTGTTTGTCCTTCTCCACAGTATAGACCTGTGTTTGTTGCGTGCTGCTCACAATGATGTCAAACTGCTGCTCTGTTGATGCATATGGTGGAAGATAATCCTCTGCCATATGCATCAATAGAGCTGCATTTGCAGTTTCACATCACTGGTCTCTCAGCAGCAGGCAACAAACAACTCAACTCCTCTAAACCTTGGTTTACAGCTCCATCCTTAAGAATATCTCTCCTTTCAGCCTTTGGGTTGTGATGGGCAAAACAAATTTAAAAATTAGTTGTATTAGCACAACTGAATAAGTATATGTGTACAAAATTATGAGACTACCTTATGATTTTGAGAATAACTATTTGAAGAATAACCAAAAGTAAATATTGTACCTAGTAGGTGAAAATGAATTATACAATTACTCTTTATCCTTGGCACAGCACAATTTTATTTGGGAAACAAAGAAGTAAATTTTTGTTCCAGCAACATTTACCTTGTGATGTTGATTACTGTATGGCACAATTTAAGAAGTACCATTCAGTATTCTTTGCTTGGGGTTTCTATATACCCTTGCTTCCTATTGCCCAAATGTATAAAAATATTATACAGATTGCTTTTACAGTGAGATCTCAGAGACCGAATTATAAAAACTAACCCATGTATGTCAAAAATGTCTCCCAATTATGTGACTGCTATTAGGAGTAAAAGAAAGCAACAGGGGCTGCATGAGATAGCTGATGGGGAGAAATGTGATAAAGGTCACTGTAAGGTAAACATATTTTTTATGATTCTCCAATTGAAATATAATATGAGGAAACTATGCGGAGTCATGCACTTTTTGAACACAGAGTTGTATTGTATCACATTTATATTTGCTACAACTGTCATGTACATTACATAAATGATAAGCTAATGAAACATAATATCCATCAGTCTGAAAAGGCAACAAGTGTCTAATCAGAGTGAAACTGCCATGTCAGATGGAAAAGAGGCAATTTTTCAAACTGGATATGGGAGGGCGCTTATACTTTCTCACACTTAAAGGGGTTTTCCCCCAAACAAAAGTTCATTGTAATCAATAGATCTTGGAATAATAATAACTTCCACAATTGGATGTGTTAAATAAAATGTTCCTGTGCTGAGATAATCTTATAAATGTGCCCCTGCTGTGTACTGTGTAATGGCCGTGTCTGACCATACAGGAACATGGTCTGATCATACTACAGCTCCTGGGCAGGGGGGAGAAAAAAGTATACAGACATTACAGCAGGGGATCACAAATGATTCTTTCTTTGAAGTAAAATAGGCAGGGACATGCATTATCTCACAAAAAGAATCAGCTGTGATCCCCTGCTGTCCTGTCTGTATACTCTTTTGCTTCCTCCCCTGTCCAGGAACTGTGGTATGATCAGACCATGTTCCTGTACGGTCAGACACAGCCATTACGCAGTACAGCAGGGGCACATTTATAAGATTATCTCAGCACAGGAACATTTTATTTAAACACATCCAATTGTGGAAATTATTATTATTCCAAGAACTATTGATTAAAATGTACTTTTGTTCATGGGAAAACCCCTTTAAGCCACGTAGACATGAGCTTATTTTGTTCCGTGTCCGTACACCGAATAATCTTAGCCTATATGCTAGTGCATATGGGTAATTTCCCACATGATTGTCGAAACAAAAGGTAGCATGCGCTAGTCAGGTCCCTACAATGGAGCAGATTAGCGCATGGAAATAGTAAGTAGCTCCTGAACCACTCTGTTAAGCAATTGAGCACATGGCACCAGTCACATCCAAAATGTGTGGACTTGACTGCTCCACAAAGTTCATCGCTCATCTGAAGTTAACCTTAGGATGGTGAAAAACACAATGAAATAGACATACTGATAAGGAATTTAGATCGTGAGCCCCACTGGGGACAGAGATGATGATGTCTGTAAAGCGCTGTGGAAAATAATGGCACTACAGGTGCATCTCACTAAATTTGAATAGCATTTAAAAGTTAATTTATCTCAGTTCTTCAATACAAAAAGTGAAACTCATATGTTATATAGAGTCATTACAAACAGAGTGATCTATTTCAAGTGTTTATTTCTGTTAATGTTGATGATTATGGATTACAGTCAATGAAAACACAAAAGTCATTATATCAGTAAATGAAAATAATTAACAAAAAACACCTGCAAAGGCTTCCTAAGCGTTTAAAAAAGTCCCTTAGTCTGTTTCAGTGGGCTCCACAATCATGGGGGAGACTGCTGACTTGACAGATGTCCAGAAGGCAGTCATTGACACACTCCACAAGGTCCCAGAATTCCAATTTTCATTTGGAAATCAAGGTCCCAGAGTCTGGAGGAAGAGTGGAGAGGCACACAATCCAAGCTGCTTGAGGTCTAGTGTGAAGTTTCCACAATCAGTGATGGTTTGGGGAGCCATGTCATCTGCTAGTGTAGGTCCACTGTGTTTTATCAAGACCAAAGTCAGCGCAGCCGTCTACCAGGAAATTTTAGAGCACTTCATGCTTCCCTCTGCCGACAAGCTTTTTGGAGATGGAAATTTCATTCTCCAGCAGGACTTGGCACCTGTCCACACTGCCAAAAGTACCAATACCTGGTTTACAAACAACAGTATCACTGTGCTTCATTGGCCAGCAAACTTGGCTGACCTGAACCCCATAGAGGATCTATGGGGTATTGTCAAGAGGAAGATGAGAGACACCAGACCCAACAATGGAGACGAGATGAAGGCTGCTATCAAAGCAACCTGGCCTTCCAGAACACCTCAGCAGTGCCACAGGCTGATCGCCTCCATGCCACGCCGCATTGATGCAGTAATTGATGCAAAAGGAGCCCGACCAAGTATTGAGTGCATTTACTGAACATACATTTCAGTAGGTCAACATTTCCGATTTTAAAAACATTTTTTAAGCTGTTGTTATAAAGTATTCTAATTTACTGAGATAATGACTTTTGTGTTTTCATTGGCTGTAAGCCATAATCATTAACATTAACAGAAATAAACACTTGAAATAGATCACTCTGTTTGTAATGACTCTATATAATACATGAGTTTCACTTTTTGTATTGAAGAACTGAAATAAATTAACTTTTTGATGATATTCTAATTTAGTGAGATGCACCTGTATATAAACAAAGCATAATAAATAATAAATAATAAATAATAATAAGCTGCCTGAAGAATGGTCAGGTCTCTTCTTTTCACCACTTCATGGCTTTCGAAGACTGGAGCAGTTAAAAAAAACCTCAAAACACTAAACATATGAGCAGCAAGTCGTTTTGACATTGAAGTGCACATGTTCTTTTTTAGAATTTTTAAGGGCTTTTTCAGGTGAATTTTGAAGCGGATTTGCATAAAAAAAAGATGTAGTGTGCAGATATGCCATTGCTTTATGATTGGAGGGGGTCGGACCTCTGGGGTGAAGTGTATTTTATAAATTCAGCCAGGTTGCCAGCACCACCAACGAGCAGAGAAAGAAAAGGACGCAGTCAGTGCTATTACAGCAGTGCACCCGCTTGATTTTGAGGGCTTAAGTGATATGACTTCATTTTATAAGATGATAATACTCTTTTAAGTCTGTTTTCACTTGGTGCAATTTTGACATATACTTTTTGGCAATTAAAACGCAGAGTTGGTGTAATAAAATCAGAAGTATACAATTTTCCTTTATAGTTTACTTCCGTTTAATGTAAATAGATAATATTCTGTATAATTTCCTATCTTCTGACCACTGCTTCCCTTGTTGGTTTTGCTCTACTAAACACAAGTGCAACTGTAGTGGCTCAACCTTGTCTCCCTAGAGTAAAGCCGAGCAAAGCTAATGAGAGCAAAAGAGTTACTGATATCATAGGGTCGCACCATAACTACAGAAATTCTTCATAGCAGAAAATAGAAAAATTGTACAGAACGGTGCAAATTTACTTTAAAGGCAACCTGTCATCTGATATGAGTCTTCTGTTAGTAACTTTTCCTGGTATAAGATATATACAGTACGCTCCTTCTAAACTTATTATAATGTATCATTCCAGTACTGTGTTCATAGTTTTGAAGCTGATTTCGCATATTTTTAAAGCACCACTCCAGCATTTTTTTATTGCAGCACTGGAGTGGTGCTACTAATCTAAGTTCCCTGCCCCTAGTAATATACTTACCAGTCGCCGTCTTCATCGTTTATCAGCGCCGCTCCATTCAGTGCCCAGCAGTTTGTGACCTGCTGGATCGCTCAAGTATTTGCTGGTTGAGCTGGAAGTCCCAACTCAATGTAAGTCTATGAAAGCCAGAAGAGGGTTCTCATAGACTTGCATTGTGAGCTTATGACAATTACCTCTAACTTCCGGTCAGTCAGAAGTTGCGGTCACAAGGACTGAAGCAGCGCCGGGAACAGCTAAAGATATCGGCAGGTAAGTATAAGACTACAGACAGGGAACTTACATTAGTAACACCACTCCAGCACTGAAATAAAAAAAATGCTGGAGTGGTGCTTTAATAGCCAAAAGCAGAAGAGGATCTTAAAGGGAACCTTTCAGTTGATTCATGTTGCCCGGGCAACATGATTCAAAAATGGACTCCTGCATTACCACCATCTATGCTTTATTCTGAAACAATGCAGATTTGAAAGCACGGCTATGGATGAGGTCACTAGTCCAAGAGGCATGTCCTCGCCAGCTTCTCCCCTGGTCTGGACTCTCCTTATGTGTGTGTAGGGAGCAACCTCTTAGTGTAGATGCGAGAGTAGGGAGAAGCCAGTGGGGACCTACCACTTGGACTAGTCACCCCACCGACAATCGCACTTTCAACTATGTTTTTCTCTGAAACGTTGAGATGTTTCTAATGCAGGCTCCAGTTTCTGATTCGCGCTTCCCATGGTTTGGATGGCATGAGTCAGCTGACAGGTTCCCTTTAAGATCCCCTTCTCTTTTGGCTATTAAACGTGCAAAAACAGCCTCAAAACGGTGGATAGAGTTCACAATTTAGAAGAAGCTCACTGTATATTCCTTATACCAGGAAAAGTTACTAGCAGAAGACTGGTACAAGCTAATAGGGGACTAGAACTACTTCACAAAGCCTCACAGACTCCCGCTAGTTCTGTAAAAAAAACATGGGCAGCTGCAGTTTAGAGCCTGAATTGCATAAGCCGAGAGTTACATTATATTATTTGCCAGTTATTTGTCAGTATCAATGATATGGATGAGAATGTCTGGACCTACTGATAGCTATCAATTAACTCATTCTCTGCTGGAAAGACTTTGAAAGGGTTAATAAAAAAACCCACAGCAGAATAGCCTTTTATAATTGTGAGGAGGTAGACAGGGAATCAGTGTGCACACCAGTTCTTTTTCTTCTGTTAGCAGGGAGAGGCAATTCAATCCAATGTGGTTTGAAACATGAGTAGGTCACTGTACACCATGATAAAATTCCCTAATCCCTGGGCCAAATTTCCCTGAGGAGGGCCTCCTCCTACCCCTTTACTTTCCAAGCTGACTTTTCCATTCCCACTCTCGTGTTTCCCTCTCCTTCATTTCTTTCATTTCCCCTACCTTAAAGCCTTGATACCCGATCTGTGGCCAGTGCTCATGTTTCAGTTTTTACAGCTTAGACCGTCTATTGCTGTATACATTCCTTTCTTTCTGCTCTGCAGTGATTACTTACCAGGGCTTATTTTACACTAGTCCAGATGAAAGCTGCTCAGATGAAGGGAAACATAGCCAGGCTGTTAGAATATTACAGATATGAAACTACACAAGAGCACATTGTGTCCTTCTTGACATTTTGTATCAAACTTATTTTACCATTTTGCCACTATATGTGTACTGTATTCAGGGACCCAGGGAAAAGTTAAACATGAGCATGTCTGTGGTCCTCTTACAGCAAGGCAAGGGCTACACTGCAACATGATGTCATGGGCGAATCATTTTTAAATTGTGGTTCCAATACAACTTCAGGTCTGAGAAGAAAACTTTCAAGCCCCCTTACAGCGAGCACAAAAATTCTGGAATTTTTGAGATAATTACAAGGTTCTATACAATTTTTTCCTCCATAGGCGACAATTGTCGCTAATAACAATTTTACTTCTATAGCGTCAACATATTCCGCAGCACAATTCTATGGCCATTCATGTGCAACTTCATCTTGCTGTGGAGTTCTTGCCTAAAGTGGGCTAAAATAATGTTTTCTAAATCAATGTACTGGAAAAGTTATGAACTTTAAAGAATTTACCCCTAAACAATAAGATAATATGCTGTATACCTATTTCCTAATACAATAATATCTGCTTTGAGGAAATCTGGTTGACAACCAATATGGCAGCTTTTACCACTGAAGTTGTCACACAGCTTTTCCAGAATCTCGAATACAAAATCTGCCAAGTTATGGCGTTTTCTACACATTTTCTGTTTTGTGGTGTCCATACTCTAGATATACCCTCTGTCATGGCAGCCATACTGATAGTCACTCAGCTTTCTCAGACATAGATAAGAATAAGAATAATCTAAATAACACTTTTAGTGATTATTCCTTGGAGGAGAATGTAAGACGTGTATAAAATACTCTCTACTTTACTTTGGAATACAAAGTAATGTTTGAATAAAAATCAAACAATTAAACAGGTTGATAATCCCCCTCCATAAATGTTGTGCCGCAAATAAAAGGAAAAGATGTCAAACTTCTCATCAAAGGATACTAAAAGTTGAAGTACCCTGATGAAAAGTAACAGTAAAGTAGAAGGAAAGTCTAAAGCCATTATAAGGTTTAGTCCTCAATACTAAAGTATCAGTTAAAAATAGTGTAATTTTCCCCCTTACAATGTTGTTTTTGTTTCATCCCCACTCGTTCAGACAAACATCTGCTATGAAGAACAACTATCTCCCAAACCACTGAGAGAGCCTGCAGCCAAAATAAACAAAACAAACCCAGAGGATCCAGCACAGTCAGCCTTTATATCCAGCCAGGATAACATTTCACATGTTTTGATTAAAATTAGCTAATTTGTAATTCTAGAACCTATGTTAAAAGCTGCAATCCATATAGATCACATTAAGCGATGGCTTTGAGCAGCCAATGACAATGTGATAGATTTAGGCAGCCCTGAAAGGAGGGGGGGTTGGTGGTGGGGTAGGGGGGGGGGGTGCAGGAAGGCAATTAACCATTTCAATTATAGTTTATGTTTTGTATTCAGAAAAATAAAACAGACCCTCTGAGTTGATGTGGAGAAATGCCTGTCCACTTTAGACGATGTGCAACCTGAAAACTGAAAAATACCAAGGATCACTGATTTGGAATGGAAATTTGCCATCAGAAAGTTACATAGATTTTCAATCAGGTAAGACAGATATGTAAGTCTAGAAATTGAAGCTGGGCCTCGTGGTCTGCAAAGGTGGGCTCAGAGAGATGAATTATTGTGTAGTATCAGATGGTGTATTAGCAGTGAGCGGTGTGTGAAAAATATCAACTGCAATAACTGTTCACCGCCTCCACAAACGTGCACATTTCTTCTAAAGGAAGCTCCTTCTTTAGAAAAAGTAACTATTTTTAAACTTGAGTACTTTTGGGTCCCAATGACTTTATAAGAAGATTTCTATTGTGGTTTGGCTTTCTTTGTAGTGCAGCATCCGAAGGACCAGATTGAAAGCAACCTCTGCAGAACATCTGGGTGGCCATGGTTGTGCGGGACTACTGAACACAACATGCTCCCCTGGGGTTTGTCTTACACAAGTACACAAACACTATATATTATAGAACCAAAAAAAACACTCAAGAGAGGATAAGCAATTTGGGAGTAGTACACCTAACTCTAGAAGACGCAGCTGCTGAAAAGTGAGGCATGCTTCATCTATAGAAAGCACACTCTAGCTAAAAGCAGGTAAGGAAAACTCTCGTCTTAGATGTTTTAACTCTTATGTCAATAAACCGAAGATGTCATGGCAGTTGGACTGGGAATTCTGGATTTACTATGGTGTGTAGGTGAGGTGTGCAGTCATTAGAGCTGCGTGACCGCAGGAGCATACGCAGTGCAATGCACACAGCACCATGCAGTCAATTTAAAGTGTCAGCTTCAGTGACACACAATGACGGCTGGTCAATTGACAAGACTTGAGTGTGTGAATGAGTCTTGAACCCAGGAGGGAGGCGGGGCTGAGACATTCAATGCATTCTGCTCAAAATGACAGGCACCTCTACATTATGATACCATGGGGAAGATACCCTGACAAAGCAGCAGCCCTTTACCTTCATCTCCTCGTTGATCTCTCTCTTCACAGGGTGTGCAGGCTTTCTGCTTCTTTTATTTTCCGGTGGTCTCCCCTCTTTTTCCATTTCTGCCATTTTTTCTATAGTTTGCGCTGATGAAATGGCTGCGTGTATGAAAGCGTATTTGTAGGATGGTGGAGCAGGAAAGTGGAGTGGCTATCTAGAGGTGAAAGACGTCAGGGATTTTGTGAGGAGGGAGGGCTTGGGGATGCCAGGCTGCTGGGCTGAGAGTGCCCTGCTGTCAGGTCAGCCATCTTCTGCCTTTGGCTCTGTCTGCATTAATCCTCTCAAGCTTGCGCTTGTTGCTTTGTGTATGTGTGAGTGGGTGTGTGTGAGTGTGTAGTGCTGTCTCTCTGTGTGTGTGTATGTTTCTGTGACTGTACGTGAAAGAGAGGGAGGAGAGAAACACAGAGAAAGCTCCTTGTGTGGAACAGCAGAGGGGGTTACTACCTCCCAAGCTGGGAGAGAAGGAGGAGCTCACAGCTGCCAAAATCTTATCCTCTGCCCCCTTATTCTCCAACTAGTGCTAGACACATCTGGATGATGTGCATGGATGGAGCCACGCTATGTCTCATTATCCCCCTAGTAAAGATAAAGATTAAAACTTCTCAGTAGCTGATACCTTATGGCTAACTGAAAAGGTGATGACAAATAGGAAGCTTTCAAGACTGCTTGGTTTCTACATCAGGCATGCACTACTGTAAGTGTCTTTAAGGATGCACCCTTTATGTACAATGGTAACATGCTGCCTTAAAATAAAGCAGTTTCACTTGACAACTTGCTTTTGCTACATCCTAGTATGTAAAAGCAAAACCAAAAAACTGAGCCAGACTATAAGCTGGTATACATGCAAAGTGTAAGAGCACGTTCACACTGTGGCCATTTCATAGAAAAGACCCGAGAAAAACTAAGTACCCTATGTTATTGACATGTTATTTAACTAAGTTCCCTATGTTATTGACATGTTATTTAACTAAGTGGTCCTCTCTTCTCCTGGACGAGTCGCTGACTTGTTTTGTTCAAGATTATTGTAAGAGTATTTGCTATGTATACCCCTTTTCACATGTAAAGCGCCATGGAATAAATGGCGCTATAATAATAAATAATAATAATAAGTACTCCATGTTAATTACATGTACTGTTACTGATTTACTTGCTATAGGGTATATGCTCATATGTGTTCTTTTCTTGTAGTTTTTATCCTGTCATATAAGTAAAGTAACATTAGTTTTGATAGAAACACACAAAAAATTGGTTCATTTTCTGTAGCTGCTATAATTGGTTATAAATGAAAACTCATTTGATACAATATTTGTAAATATGTTTTGTTTATCTATATTTTGCCATTATCTTCCATAATGTGTACAAATAAACAAATAATAAAGTGAGACAATACAAGTGTATTACATAGAGAGACCATTACCAATAAAAAGCTTCCTATTTATAAAACATTAGGTAGGGGAAAACGTAATAAAGAGAAATAGGTTTATGGGCATCCACTGCTGGAACGAGGGTTACAATATATACTTTAGGCAAAAAGTATATGTTTACAGTTTGGTTAAACAATTCCTTTATTTACTGGAGTGGAAATGTAAAAAGGAGATGAGTGAGTAATGATGTTCACAACACATACATTTATATCTATTAAGAATAGAAATTTTAAAAAAATTGTAATCGTGATATGAAATGTCATTAGATTGTCCACCAGGTGCATGGACAACAATTTACATAATTGGTAGGAAAACTTTAGACAGAAACGTCTTAAGGTCTAGACTATTTAAACACTATCTATTTAACCATGATTGGAAATAGCTGCACTTTTCCTTGAACTTATGTGGTCTGGGTATCTATTCTGTTATTATGTGCCAGTTTGACTGTATTGCAGACGTATTCTTTAAGACATTTCTCCACTTCCTAATGTTGTTTAATCTCAGACTGATACAAAAGCTGGAGTCACCTATCAGAGCAAGATGAGAGTAGGGCAAGCTGCCTTCCCTTGCTCAATGTGACAGCTGGATATAGAGGAGGGAGTGATGAGTAGACGTGATGAGCATACCAAGCTCCTCCGTCACACTGCCATTGATGAGGAGGATGATAAGGCAATGTCCAGGGTGATGTTCATTCCAGCCAGTGAGCAGTGAGATGGAGGGGGCGACAAGAGATGGGGCCATATCCCTGTCACTATAGCAGCAGCTTTTGCCGAGAAGCATCAAATTAGCCAAGAGGCTAAACGGATATATTTAATACGTTTTCTCGGCTTTAAGCTATAAAAGTAGTAATTGTGAAAATGTAAAAATCTGAATGCAGCGCTATTATTTTGTGTTATTCTATAAACCCATTTAAATGCTGTAAGTGATGAAAAAAACACCCAGTAGTCTCTTACAATGGACACTGGTACTCAGAGTGTAGTAATTACAGTATATTCAGTATCTAGATGTAGGCAGTATGATGTACTAATTATTAGACAGGAACAAAAATCCACATTTAATTGCCTGTTAGTGATAAAAAAAAATACATAATGTAATAAGTCTGGTATAATGTGTAGCAAACCAATGCCTGTTGTAGGCTGCTATGTAACAATCAGGAGGCAAGTTGCTGATATTGTCTATGTCAATAAGTAATGGATCTACAAATATGATCAAAGCCATGATCATGGGGTATTCATAGAAATTATGACATTCCACAATAAGAGTCTTAATTGACCCCTATCCCTAAAAAAAATGTTTAAATATTCAGAGGAATAGGTGGGGTAATGACATAAAGGCTCAGTCACAGAAGGGCATACCTCCCAACATTTAAAGAGAGAGCACATGAATTGGAGCAAATATACCGTAATTGTGTCCCTAGTGAATTCCCCTTTCATGGCCCTCATAGTTTGATACCCACAAAAATGCCCCCTCTCCACACAATATAAAACCACTTCATAATCTTCCCTCACATTATCCCCCATATACATAGTATGATGACTCCACAGTGCCCCCAACAAAGTATGATGCTGCCCAAGTGCCATCAACAAAGTATGGTACAGCCACAGTGATCCAACACAATTTGATGATGCCACAATACTTCCAACACAGTAAGATGCCCCCACAGTAACTCTCAACAAACAAAATATAATTGCCCCTACAGTCCCTATGTCACCAAATTTCTCACACACAAATCATGAGGTTCCAACAGTGATCTCCAATATCGTATGATAGTTATGAGCGTAACACACTCACTCACAGGTAACAGAAAAAGCGAAGACCTACTACAGGGAGACACCACACCCACATCCAACTGGTCCCTGTACAGACTAGAAGACCCTAACTGCACAACTTAAAAATACCACCTCGGACCTGGCTCCCTAAAAGGCCATCAAAGGATTTCTCATGCCTCCTGAGGAACCAGATGGAAGGCCGCAACACACTGCCATTAAGAGGAGAGGAAAATGTGCAGGAAGATACTAAAATCCAGGGTGAGAAAATTAAAACAAGTTCATATAAGATAGAAGGAGAAAGTTAGAGCACCACTTCAGAGGGGTTTTATTTTCAGTGCAGGAGTGGTCCTTTAAGTGTAAGCCCCCTGCCCCCAGTCATATACTCACCCTCTGGCGTCTTCCCCGTTTTCAGGGCCGCTTCAGTCCTGCGGCGCCATCTTGTGACAGTAGGTTCTGACTGGCTGGAAGTCAGAGGCTACATCAAAATGTCTCAATGTAAGTCTATGAGAGCTAGAACGAGGCTCTTATAGTCTTGTATTGAGAAGTGACCTCTGCACAGCTCCATGAAACACTGGAGCTGCAGACAGGTCACTTTTCACCAGAGACCGACGGGAGTAGCGGCAAAAAAACATGAAAACGCCGAAAGGTGAGTATCAGACAGGAGGAAGGGGACTTACATATAAAGAACCACTCCAGCAATGCAATAAAAAAAACGCTGGAGTGGTGTGTTAAGGAGAGCCAAAAACGGAACAAGAATAACCTCCCAGAAACCTAAAGAGGTGAAAGGAGGAGGAACTGGGAAGGGAAACAAATAGATTCACTGTAGGAATTCAACTGGTATTTACCATGCAAGGTAAACCCCTTAACTGAAGGGCTGGAACTCCTAAACCCAAGTCTACCTAGAGGAATAGCCAGCAAGGTAGTGCAGTGAAGGGTGAACATATAACACCCAACCCAGAATGTCATAGGGCAGACCAAAAATGGGAAAATGGAAAACACCTGGAGAGGAGCAAGCCAAGAAGGTGGAACAAAGACAATTGGAACCATCAGCATTTGGACTGAGAAAAGGCAATAGCTTAGCTGACAGAGGAACAGACTATGCAACAACCGATTAGCGGACCAAATTCCCAAACCGAGCCATGACAATGATGTCAACACAATAACCCTCACAGTATGATGTCCCCAAAGTTCCTTCACACACATTAGCACCCCATAGTGACGTCAACACAGTATCATTCTCCCACAGTGGCCACACACAGAGTATGTTACCATCACAGTCCCCCCACACAGTATTATGCCCCCACAACCTCCCACACAGTATGATCTCCCACAGTTCCTCAAATAATATAATACCCTTATGGCCCCCCCCCCCTACAGTATAGCGTCCCCGCAGACCCTGACACAGCATGATGCCTCCACAGTCACCCCACACACACTACTTGGTTGACATTTCTCTCACTATGTACACAGATGGCTCAGAAAGCACTAGTGAAGCGGATCTGTAACCACAGTTGATTTATCAATTGTTTATAGGTTGAAATTGATGCAAGCCAAAGGCTACAATATAAAATTATATAACATACAGTTGCATACATAGGGATGATGAATTTGGCTTAAGTATCATTCAGACTTGTTTAATGTATGTGTTGTATTTGTGTTTTTTGACTGCTAGAACATGACATGTACTCATTATTATTTATGGGGCTGGTAACATGTCTGTGTTGTTTTGCAGACTAAGTATCCACAAAAGAAACATAGACATACAGTTTCTAATTTTAAGCTATGCATCAATTTTGTCAATGCAAGTCAATGGGTCCATGGAAAAAAACAGATAGAACACAGATGCCATCCGTTCCTCATCCGGGGCTTGTCCAATTTATTTTCTGTTTAATGGGTAGGAGAATTTTGGAAAAACTACCTGAAAATACATGCAATGTTGTCTCATCCTTTCTTGTTTTTCTTTCCTATGTTTCATTAGGCAAGTAACTGTTTACATGGCAGCTACTTATAAGCAGCAAGAGAATCATGTGTTGATCCGCCATTCTGTAGAGGTATTGGTAAGATGGATAAATACAAAGAGATCTTTATCCGTGCTTTGGTCGAGGATGATGTCAAGCACGAATAGAATGTTGTACCAAAGCCAGTGACCAATATCAACCCAAAATATCAAGCCATGGATCTGGTTTCAGCATTGCATGAACCAGAGGGTACCAACAGCAACCACAGTTGTTATGGTATGTGTAATGGACTCTTGCTTGCCACTTTGAAGCAAAGCCCTGGAAGTGTTTGCCACTATCTCCTGAGACAGGGATGGAGATTATGAGGCCATTAAACAGGCCTTGATATGGAAATTTAATTTCACACTGGAAGTATACTGCAAAATATTTTGACTTGGACCTAACAACTGCTACTCTGATGTGGCAGATGGGCTGAAAACCAACCTCCATCAGTGGATCAAAGGATTATCCAATTCTACCTTTGTAGACCTGAAGATTAAAGACAAACTTTTGCATTTACCCTATGGGAGTGCAACAGTTAGTTATGGACCAGTAGCCCAAGGATTCAGCCCAGATTGCAGATTGCTATGTTGCCAATTGAACACCCGAGGAAGCCTTTTGGTTGCATGCTGAAAATGGGATAAGCTGATACCCAACACTTTCACTTATGCCAACCTACCCCTCAGGGGGTCCGGCTCCATTGCCCACCTCTAGGCCTGCTTTTGATTTATATGTGCGATGCCAGCCCGTCCTGCCCCAACAAAAAGAACATCCTCTCACTCCAGTCACCTATTTCCTCTCCAACTGTTTTGCTTGTGGGTGGACTAGAGAAGAAGCCCAGTGATAATTTATAGTCCATTATTGTTGGCAATACTGTTACTTTGGGCCTTAAGGACACTGATGCAGAGATGATCCTAGTACGTCTGGAACTTGTTTCATCCATCGACATTATCCTAGTCATACTCTACTCACCTGACCAGAGGAAACGTGAGGTGTCTGGAGGAGATCCTATGCATCTTACCAGAGACACCCGTTGTGAGGCCCAGGAGATACAATCTGCTCCTCCTCACTGCCGCCCATATCTCTCAAAATCCTTGTCCTCCTCACCACATCCCCACAGTCACTTTTACCTCCCACCCACGATCTAGTACAAATTTCCGCAACTTTTCTAACCTCATACCCATTCACCCAGCCTCCGCTTTCCCAGTTCCACTAACAGAAGCTCTATGGAACGCTCGCTCTGTCTGCAACAAACTTTCCTACATCCATCTTTTCATTACTAACAAACTTTCCTTCCTCTGCATCACCTAAACCTGGCTCACCCCCTCTGACACAGCCTCTCCAGTTGCACTTTCTTATGGTGGATTCCACCTCTCCACACCCCCCACCCTAGCAATAAGAATGTTGGAGGAGTTGGTTTTCTCCTGCCAGATAACTGCTCCTTCACCCAAATTCCACTGCCACCCTCTGTTACTCTCCCTTCTTTTGAGGTGCACTCTGTGCGCATCTACTCTCCTTACAACCTCCAACTGGCTGTCATTTACCTCCCCCCAGGGCCAGCCACCACCTTCTTCGACCACTTCACCACCTGGATACTTCACTTCCTTTCCGCTGACATCCCCGCTATCATCATGGGTGACTTCAACATCCCCATTGACACTTCCCACTCAGCTGTCTCTAAGCTTCTGTCTCTCACTTCCTCCTTTGGCCTTGCTCAATGATCTTCTGCAGCCGCTCACAAAGACAGCCACACACTGGACCTCATCTTCACCTGCCTATGCTGCATCTGTAACTCACCTCTCCCTCTGTCTTATCACAACTTACATTTTCTTCCCTCTCCTTGTGCACAATCCCCACTCCACAAATTTGCACACCCTCGCAGAAATCTCAAACACCTTGATTTACACTCACTTACTGAGTCTCTTCTCCCTCTTGCAGACATAGGCTCCTTACACAATGCAGATGCTGCTGCTTTATATAACACCACAACAGCTGTAGCTCTCAATGCGTTGGCCCCAATCACACATACCAAAGCTCGCATAATCAACAGGCAACTCTGGCACACCAGCCTGACTAAAGAACTGAGGCAGGCTTCCAGGGTTGCTGAGCAGAGATGGAAAAGATCTAATTTCAACGAGCACTTCATCACATTCAAACAATCCCTTGCCACTTTCAAGTCCACACTCACTGCAGCAAAACAAACATACTTCTCATCTCTCATATCCTCACTGTCTCACAACCCTAAACAGCTATTCAACACTTTCAATTCTCTCCTCCGTTCCTCAACACCTCCTCCCTCTCCACTCATCTCAGCTGATGTCTGGGCAGCACGGTGGCGCAGTGGTTAGCACTGCAGCCTTGCAGCGCTGGGGTCCTGGGTTCAAATCCCACCAAGGACAACATCTGCAAGGAGTTTGTATGTTCTCCCCGTGTTTGCATGGGTTTCCCCCGGGTTCTCCAAAGACATACTTATAGGGAATCTAGATTGTGAGCCCCGATGGGGAGAGCAATGATAATGTATGTAAAGCGCTGCGGAATATGTTAGCACTATATAAAAATAAAGATTATTATTATTATTATTTGCCTCATTCTTCAAGCAGAAGATCAATAACATCAGAGAACGCTTTGGCCTACAGCCCCTCCTCACAACCACTCAGCCCTACTCCTCCAAAAACAGCTTCTCCACCATTACAGAAGATCAAATTTCATCCCTACTCTCAAAATCACCTCTCACCATCGGTACACTTGACCCGATCTCATCCCACCTCATCCCAAACCTCACCACAGTCTTCATTACAACCCTAACCCATCTCTTCAACCTATCACTAACAACTGGTGTTTTCCCCTCATGCTTCAAACATGCCTCCATCACAATTATCTTCAAAAAGCCCTCCCTTGACCCAGCCTCTGTGTCCAACTATCGCCCCATATAATTTCTCCCGTTTGCCTCAAAGCTACTGGAACAACAAGTCCATCTTGAACATCCTCCCACCTCTCCTCCTGCTCCCTCTTTGACTGCTTACAATCTGGCTTCCAACTGAATCACTCTACTGAAACTGCCCTGACTAAAGTCACCAATGACCTACTAACCGCCAAATCCAAGCGACACTACTCTTTCCTCCTTCTCCTGGACCTGCCCTCTGCTTTTGACACCGTGGACCATTCCCTCATTCTATAGATTCTCTCATCTCTTGGCATCACAGACTTGGCCCTAACTTGGATCTCTTCATACCTAACAGACTGGACATTCAGCGTTTCCCACTCACACACCGCCTCCTCATCTCGCCCTCTATCTGTCGGTGTCCCCCAAGGTTCAGTTCTAGGACCCCTGCTCTTCTCCATCTATACTTTTGGCCTGGACAGCTAATATACAGTAGTCCCACAGCTTTCAGTATCATCTCTATACCGACGAAACATAGATCTACCACTCTGGACCCGATATCACTTCCTTACTAACCAAAATCCCACAATGTCTGTCTGCTATCTTGTCCTTCATTTCTGCTAGATTTCTAAAACTTAACATGGATAAAACAAAATTCATCATCTTTTCCCAATCCCACTCAAAATCCCCAACAGACCTATCCATTAGAGTAAATGGCTGCTCACTCTCCCCAGTCCCACAAGCTCGCTGCCTCGGGGTAACCCTGGACTCTAATCTCTCCTTCAAACCACATTTCCAAGCCCTTTCCACTTCCTGCCGACTTCAACTCAAAAATATCTCCCGGATCCGTACATTCCTTAATCATGAATCTGCATGCCCTCATCATCTCCCGCCTCGACTACTGCAACCTCCTGTTCTGTGGCCTCCCTTCTAACACTCTCGCAACTCTCCAATCTATCCTAAACTCTGCTGCCCCACTAATCCACCTGTCCCTCCTGCTGTTTCCTGGCCTCTCTTTTCTGTCAATCCCTTCAGTGGCTCCCCATTGCCCAGAGACTCCAGTTCAAACCCCTAACCATGGCATACAAAGCCATCTACAACCTATCTCCTCCATACATCTGTGAACTAGTCTCCCGGTACTTACCTGCATGTAACCTCCAATCCTCACAAGATCTTTTTCTACTCCCTTCTTCCCACGATCGCATACAAGATTTCTCCTGTGCAGAGTAGGGGGTACTCTGGAACTCTCTATCCCAACATATAAGACTCTCACCTACCGCGGAAACCTTCAAAAGGAACCTGAATACCCACATCTTCCGACAAGCCTACAACCTGCAATAACCCTTGTTTCATCATATCTCCACACAACTAGCTCTACCCTGACCTACGATTTCCTTACCCATGCCTTGTAGATTGTGAGCCCTTGCGTGCAGGGCCCTCTCTCCTCCTCCTGTACCAGTCGGTGTCTTGTATTGTTCAAGATTATTGTACTTGTTTTTATTATGTATACCCCTTTTTCACATGTAAAGTGCCATGGAATAAATGGCGCTATAATAATAAATAATAATATTAATACAATGTGCATTGTAGATCTGTCTTAATTTGCACGGTGATCTCCTCCACAAAAAGGTCTCTCAGATTCCATCCTTACGACATTTCTGTATTTAAGTTTTTTATTTTTAACTGTTTTTACCTTGTATGTATAACTATTGCTTCATCTTTTTGTCATTTTTGTAAGCACTAGATTTTTTCGGATATTAAAGAGAACCTGTTACTATGATTTTGTAATGTAAAGTAAAGACATGGCTGTAATATAGATAAAATGAATATTTTTAGAGAAGAAATTCGCTTTGTTGTTCTTTAATCACCAAGTTTTCTGTACTTCGGTGCACTGGGGCTGGGCCTTCCTCTTCCTATCTGTGATTTATTGGCCCCTCCGCCTGACTCTGGTCACTGTGCATCGAAATCTAATTAGCAGAAAACTTCAAATGGTGATTAAAGAAGAACAACAAAGCGGATTTCTTCGCCAAAGGTATCAATGTAATCAGTATTAGGGTATGTGCACACGATGCAGAAATGAAGCAGAAAATTTCTGCAGCATTTCTGCATCTCCCTGGCAGAAAAAAACGCATGCAGATTGTGCATGCGTTTTTCCTGCAGAATACATGCGGATCCACATGCGGGTTCACATGCGTTTCCGCATGCAGATTGACAAGCACTTTCCAGGCGATAGCATCACTTGGAAAGTGCTTGACAACTAGGTCACACTGTATAAATCCATGCAAACAGCATGGATTTATACAGTGTGAACCGTAAAAATTAAAACAAATAAAGCTATACTCACCCCCGAGGCCCCGGCGTGGCTGCAGCGCTGCTTCCTGTCTGGTTCCCGGCTGCCGGCATATCGCGAGACAGAGCGGTGAAGGGCCTGCGGTCACATGACTGTGACGTCACCGCAGGTCCTCAAGCGATGCCGGCATTCAGAGAGAAGCCGCCGGACAGGTGAGTATAAACTTTATTTGTTATTTTATACTTTTTTTACAGGTACAATGGTACCCAGGTCTGGATGAGAGTCTCCTCTCCTCCAGAACTGGGTACCATCCGCACATAGAGACGCATAGAAGCCGCTTGTACAAATGTACAGTCGCGGTTTCTGTGCGTCTCAATGCAAGTCAATGGCGGGAGTTCCGCTGCACTTCCGCAAAATTAAATGACATGCTGCGGATTTTTGTACGTAGCATAAACGCTGCGGAAAAATCCGCAGCATGTGCATAGAACATGCGGAATCCCCTTGGGGACCATGGGGTGCGGATTACCTAGCGTTTTTCAAGCGTTTCCGCTGCGGAAATTCCGCAGCATAAACGCTTGAAAAACGCTACGTGGGCACACAGCCTTAGGCTGTGTGCCCACGTAGCATTTTTCAAGCGTATATGCTGCGGAATTTCCGCAGCGTAAACGCTTGAAAAACGCATGTATATCCGCACCCCATGGTCCCCAATGGGATTCCGCAAGTTCTATGCACATGCTGCGGATTTTTCCGCAGCGTTTATGCCGCGTTCAAAAATCCGCAGCATGTCATTTAATTTTGCGTTTCCGCAAGCGGAATTGCCTTTGTCCAATGCATAAAAAACGCAAGGCAATTCCGCATGTGGAAAACGCGTGATAAACGCGCGAAAAATGCGCGATAAACGCGTGCGGAATTCCGCATGCGTTTTTCCGGGAGAGGACTTGCATTTATGCAGCAGAAATTTTCTGCTTCATAAAATGCAACGTGGGCACATAGCCTTACAGCACTATTACAGCTATGTCTTTACATTACAAAATGTTGCTGACTGGTTCTCTTTAAATCTAAAATTTCATAAGCTTGTTCGTTGCTGCTCTAAACGTACCCACCACCTCAACAAGGGAAAGTATTGCAGGGTTGTGTTACCGTGTGATGCAGGAGTTCAAGAAAAGTACCTATCAAGTGCATAAGAAAGCTGGGTGTATGTGTACTAGCATGTCAATCAGGGCAGGTGTCTTGCTGACCTAACAAAATGGCAGGTGGTAGCAAGAAGTGTGGTGTCTGAACTAGCTGTGGCATGCGCTTCGCTCATTGTCAGACTTTTTCAGTAGGTGAATGAACAAGTGAGTGTGAGAAGATGAGTCACCCTCTACAGTCACATCCGAGTTACGTGTGCAGTGATTGGGCGGTGTTCGTGACATTCACATTCACAACCATTTTTAATTGCTCTAATACACTTCAAATTAAAAAATAAAAAAACTTTGCAAATAGTCCTATGGGTCTTTGTCCACAGCTCCAATATAGACCTGTAAGTCTCCATAATAACAAAGACTGGGTAATCTGATCCTGCAGCCATAACCTCTTCCAATTGTACCTGCATGCATGGTGTAATGGGAGTGGTGAAACCACTGTGCCATGATTCAAGGAGAGCCTGGAGGGGCGTGACTAAGTAAACACCTGACTCTTCGCTAGATGGTTGGGTTAGACTTGGCTACAGATGGAAGCCAGGTGCTACTCCAGGACAGACCTCTGACGCACAGCAGCTGACCCCCAAAGGAGCAGGTAGATGGAATTTTCAAGACTAGATGGACTTGACAAGTACAGGCAGGCACGGCAGGAATACTGGGAGACATCGCAGGTGTAGACAGGCACCGCTGGTATACAGACTGGCATGGCAGGTGCAGGCACGCTTGGCTGGTATACAGACTGGCACGGCAGATGCAGGCAGGCTCGGCTGGTATACAGACTGGCACGGCAGGTGCAGGCAGGTACGGCTGGTATACAGACTGGCAGGCAGGTACAGGCAGGTACGACTGGTTAATAAATTGGCAGGCTGGTGCAGGCAGGTTTGGCTGGTATACAGACTGGCACGATAGGTGCAGACAGGTATGGCTGGTATACAGACTGGCAGACAGGTGCTGACAGGCACGGCTGATATACAGGCAGGTAGATGCTGGCGGGCAAAGCTGAAATACAGGAACACAAGGCAAATATGGGCAGACAGGCACAGGACAGGTAAACTAACTGGCAGGTACAGGGGACCTGAGAACAAGAAGTATGCAACCTACTGACATTACTCGTTGCTCAGGCACCACCTATCAGGTGGAGGTGCCTTAAATAATAAGTGTCTCCCAGCCATTGGCTGTTTAAATTTTAAGATGGCGCGCGCTGTCCGTTTAAGAAGGATGGAGCATGCGCCCTAAGCACAGTGCTAGAGGCTCTGCTAGCAGTGTGCAGACCCCGACCAGCAGCTGGAGGGAAAGGAAGTGCTGGACGGGGACCGCGGCGGTGAGTGAATCGGCATTCCTGCTCGGGGGGTGAAAGAAACGTGCAGGGATTCTGGCACTACATTATCCCCGTTTACGCTCCTTTTTCTTCAAGCCCGCAAGAAATCTCTCCAGGAGGAGAGGGGCATGGATGTTCTCCCTAGACTCCCACGGCCTTTCCTCAGGACCGAACCACTTCCAATCCATAAGAAAAAAGGTTTTTCCTCTTACCCTTTTAGTGGCCAGAATATTCTCTACCTTGAAAACATCTTCAATGCTGATTGGAGCAGGAGTGATGCCTGGATCTTTGAAGAAGGGACTGAGGACGGCAGGCTTGAGGAAAGACATGTGAAATTAATTGGGGATCTGTAAAGAGGCCGAGAGTTTGAGCTTGTAAGCTACAGGACTAATCTCGAATGGGCGGATGAAGCAAGGACCCAATTTATACGAGAGTAGCTTGAGATGGACATACTTTGAAGATAGACAAATTTTATCTCCAGAATGAAACAGAGGCGGATCCAGACGTCTCTTGTCTGCGTGTCTCTTCATCCATTCAGAGGACTTCAACAAAGTGGTCTTGGTGTCTTCCCATATCTTAGAAAAGCCCTTGATAAGGGATTCAGCAGCAGGAATGTCAGTGGTAGTAGACAAAGAGAACAGAATATTGCAATGTTGAACGTAGACAAAAAAAAACGGGGATTTAGCAGAGGATTCACTCACATGGTTGTTGTATGAGAATTTGGAAAAAGGCAGAAGTTCAGCCCAATCATTGTGGTGAGCATTGACAAAATGCTGCATGAAGTTGGTCAGAATCTGGTTCACCCACTCTACCTGGACCTCCAGAAGCGAGCTGTAAACTGGACGCCTCTATCAGAGACTATATGGAGAGGTAAATCATGTAGGCAGAAAATATATTGGATGAACTTCTTAGCAAGCACAGGGGCAGACAGGAGGCCGGACAGTGGAGTGAACTGTGCCATTTTAGAGAAACGACCCACAACTGTCCAGATGACGGTACACCTGGCCAATACTGGAAGATCGGTATTGAAGTCAATTGCGATAAGTCGCCAGGGAGCAGATGGTACAGGCAAAGGAAGTAACCGGCCGGTCGGAAACTGTTTCAGAGTCTGGTTCTGAGCACAGGAAGGACAGGCCAAGACAAAATCCACAATATCCTTGCGCATGGTTGGCCACCAATAATGCCAGGAAATGAGATTTCTTTTGTACGTCATAACTAGCCAATTTAGACGAGTGAGCCCAGTGAAGAACCCGCTTCCTGTATGGTTCGGCGCCGAAGGTTCTTCCGGATGGGACCCAAGACAAATTCAGCGGAGCAACAGTAACTATTGGAGGGCTCAATAATGTGTTGAGGCAGTTCCTCTTGGTCGGAAGACAGAAAGGACCTAGAAAGTGCATCTGCCTTGATGTTCTTATGCGCCGGCTGGAAATAGAGAATAAAATTGAAACAGCCGAAGAAGAGAGACCACCTGGCTTGACTTGGATTTAGCCGTTGTGCGGACTGCAGATAGGCTACGTTCTTGTGGTTAGTGTAAATAACCACTGGATGCATCGCTCCTTCAAAAAATCTCCACTCCTCCAAAGCCAGTTTTATCCCCAACAGTTCTCAATCGCCTATCGAGTCGTTGTGTTCTGGAGCCGAGAAGATTTTGGGAAAGAAACCACAGGTCACCATACGGCTGGAAGGAGACTTCTGGGTAAGAACAGCTCCAGCCCCAGAGGAAGAAGCATCCACTTCCAAAACGAATTGCGTATTATTATCTGGTTGATGTATCACAGGAGCAAAGGAGAAGGCTTGTTTTAAGGCGACAAAGGCGTTTACTGCCTCCGGAGTCCATACCTTAGGGTCAGCCCCCTAGCGGGTCGGGGCAGGAATAGGAGAAGTCCGAGAGGAGAAATGCGGAATGAACTGGTGGTAATTATTAGCGAATCCGAGAAGCAGCTGGATAGCTTTCAGACCGTCAGGAGGGCAGACACTTTCTCAGGATCCGTTCACAGACCAATCTCAGAGATGATATACCCTAGAAACGGAAGAGGGCTTTGCTCGAAGACACACTTCTCAAACTTGGCGTACAGACGGTTCTTTCGTAATCTCTGCAGAACTTGGCGAACATCCCTCCTGTGTGTGGTGTAGGGCGGCAGTGTTCACACCGTGCAGTAACTGAGGCAGTGACCCAAGCAATTCCAACATAAGCAGCTTTTACTCAGCAAAACTTACAGGTAAACAGAAAGTCCTCCGGTTCGCAGCCGGGTTAACACAAGTCCATAACAACGGTTGCCGTGGGCAACGGCCGCGCCGGGCCGCTCAGAGCCTGACAGGTGCAGAGCTTTCCCAGGCGTGGGTTCAGCTACTCACAGACCCGCCAAGCTTTCCTGCTATGCTCCTAGCAGGTTCCAACACTGAACAACAGTAATCCTTAACCCCTTTCTGGCCCAGGGCGTACTAATACGTATCTGTGCCCTGGGCCTTATGGGCCAGATACGTATTAGTACGCCTTGGCGATTTCGTCCGCACACAAGCGGTGCGGGAGAGATCGCCGCCGGGTGTCAGCTGATTGTCACAGCTGACACCCGGTGCTATGTGCAGGGAGTGGTCCCGCACTGCTCCCTGCACATTAACCCCCGAAATGCTGCGATCGAAATCGATCGCAGCATTCCGGTGGCAAGAGGAGGTAAGCGCGATACTTACCTTCTATGCCGGCGTCCCGTGGCATCTGAGTTCGGTCCCGGATGTTGTCATGGTGACCCGATGTCATCATGACAACATCCGGGTCACCAGGAGGCAGGAAGTTGCTTTCGTCATGCGCAGTGCGCGACCAAAGTAACTTCTCCCTGTGCAGAGCTGACAGGCTGCATAGCACAGGGATGGTGCTGCATTCCTGTGCTATGCAGCCGATCAGGCTGCAAAAAGTGAAAGTCCCATAATGGGACAATGTGCAAAAGTAATAAAAATGTCAGAAAGTGAAGAAAAAAAAATGTAAAATTATAAAAAAAAAAAATGAAAAAAAAATAAATAAATAAATAAAAATATATTGTACCCATTAATAAATAATCTTATGAAAAAAAAACAAAAAAACAATAAAAGTACACATATTTGGTATCGCCACGTCCGGAACAACCTGACTATAAAACTGTCCCACTAGTTAACCCCTTTTAGTGAACACGGTAAAAAAACAACAAAAAAAAAAACATAAAACGATGCTTTATCATCATACCGCCAAACAAAAAATGGAATAAAACGCAATCTAAAAGACGAATGTAAATAAAAATGGTACCGCTGAAAACGTCATCTTGTCCTGCAAAAAACAAGCTGCAATACAGCTCCAACGACCAAAAAGTAAAAAAAGTTATAGCTCTCAGAATAAAGCGATGCAAAAACAATTCTTTTTTCTATAAAATAATTTTTATTGTGTAAACGCGCCAAAACATAAAAAAAAAATATAAATGTGGTACCGCTGTAAACGTACTGACCCGAAGAATAAAGATGCCTTATCAATTTTACCACACGCAGAACGGCATAAAAAAAAACAAAAAAACAATTCCTGAATTGTTGGTTTTTATTCTGCCTTCAAAAAATCGGAATAGAAAGCGATCAAAAAATGTCACGTGCCCGAAAATGGTACTAATAAAAATGCCAACTTGTCCCGCAAAAAACAAGCCACCACATGACTCTGTCGGTCGAAATATGGAAAAATTATAGCTCTCAAAATATGGCGATGCAAAAACTAGTCTTTGCAAAAAAAGGGATTTTTAGTGTGTGACAGCTGTCAATCATAAAAACCCGATATGAATCTAGTATCGCTGTAATTGCACTGACCCGAAGAATAAAGTCGTGTAATCACTTATACTGTGCGTGGAACGGCGTAAAAAATAAACTTTAGGGTTAGGGTTGTACTAGGGTTAGGGTTGTGCTAGGGTTGGGCTAGGGTTAGGCTTGAGCTAGGGTTAGGGTTGAGCTAGGTTGGGGTTGTGCTAGGGTTATACTACGGTTGGGGTTAGGCTAGGGTTAGGGTTGAGCTAGGGTTAGGGTTGAGCTAGGGTTAGGCTAGGGGTAGGGTTGGGCTAGGGTTAGGGTTGAGCTAGGGTTAGGGTTGAGCTAGGGTTAGGGTTGAGCTAGGGTTAGGCTACGGTTGGGGTTAGGCTAGGGTTAGGGTTGAGCTAGGGTTAGGGTTGTGATAGGGTTGGGCTAGGGTTAAGGTTGAGCTAGGGTTAGGGTTGAGCTAGGGTTAGGCTACAGTTGGGGTTAGGCTACGGTTAGGGTCGAGCTAGGGTTAGGGTTGTGCTAGAGTTGGGCTAGGGTTAAGGTTGAGCTAGGGTTAGGGTTGAGCTAAGGTTAGGCTACGGTTGGGGTTAGGCTAGGGTTAGGGTTGAGCTAGGGTTAAGGTTGTGCTAGGGTTGGGCTAGGGTTAAGGTTGAGCTAGAGTTAGGGTTGAGCTAGAGTTAGGCTACGGTTGGGGTTAGGCTAGGGTTAGGGTTGAGCTAGGGTTGGGCTAGGGGTAGGGTTGGGCTAGGGTTAGGGTTGGGCTAGGGTAAGGGTTGAGCTAGGTTAGGGTTGTGCTAGGGTTAGGCTACGGTTGGGGTTAGGCTAGGGGTTAGGGTCAAGCTAGGGTTAGGGTTGAGCTAGGATTGGGCTAGGGTTAGGGTTGGGCTAGGGTTGGGCTAGGGTTAGGGTTGTGCTAGGGTTGGGCTAGGGTTAGAGTTGAGCTAGGGTTAGGGTTGAGCTAGGTTGGGGTTGTGCTAGGGTTATACTACGGTTGGGGTTAGGCTAGGGTTAGGGTTGAGCTAGGGCTAGGGTTGCGCTAGGGTTAGGCTAGGGGTAGGGTTGGGCTAGGGTTAGGGTTGAGCTAGGGTTAGGGTTGAGCTAGGGTTAGGGTTGAGCTAGGGTTAGGCTACGGTTGGAGTTAGGCTAGGGTTAGGGTTGAGCTAGGGTTAGGGTTGTGCTAGGGTTGGGCTAGGGTTAAGGTTGAGCTAGGGTTAGGCTTGAGCTAGGGTTAGGCTACAGTTGGGGTTAGGCTACGGTTAGGGTCGAGCTAAGGTTAGGGTTGTGCTAGGGTTGGGCTAGGGTTAAGGTTGAGCTAGGGTTAGGGTTGAGCTAAGGTTAGGCTATGGTTTGGGTTAGGCTAGGGTTAGGGTTGAGCTAGGGTTAAGGTTGTGCTAGGGTTGGGCTAGGGTTAAGGTTGAGCTAGAGTTAGGGTTGAGCTAGAGTTAGGCTACGGTTGGGGTTAGGCTAGTGTTAGGGTTGATCTAGGGTTGGGCTAGGGGTAGGGTTGGGCTAGGGTTAGGGTTGGGCTAGGGTAAGGGTTGAGCTAGGGTAAGGGTTGAGCTAGGGTTAGGCTATGGTTGGGGTTAGGCTAGGGTTAGGGTTGAGCTAAGGTTAGGGTTGAGCTAGGATTGGGCTAGGGTTAGGGTTGGGCTAGGGTTAGGGTTGTGCTAGGTTAGGGTTGTGCTAGGGTTAGGCTAGGGTTAGGGTTGAGCTAGGGTTAGGGTTGAGCTAGGGTTAGGCTAGGGGTAGGGTTGGGCTAGGGGTAGGGTTGGGCTAGGGTTAGGGTTGTGCTAGGATTAGGGTTGTGCTAGGATTAGGGTTGTGCTACGGTTAGACTAGGGTTAGGGTTAGGCTAGGGTTAGAGTTGGGCAAGGGTTAGGGTTAGGTTAGGGTTGGGCTAGGGTTAGGGTTGGGCTAAGGTTAGGGTTGGGGTAGGGTTGGGGTTTGTATTAGGGTTGGGGTTGGGATTTTTTCAGAAGTAAAGAAAAAAAATGACGACGATATGGCAACTAATGTTGAGCACAAGTGCTCGCTACTTGAGTTTGCATCGGATGCTCGGGTATGCACCAAGTATAGCGGGTGCTCGAGTGACATGCTTGAGTCTCCGCCCCAAATGTTTTGCAGCTGTTATACAGCCAAAAAAAACTAGCGGGGATTGCCTGCCATGCACGAGCAATCCTCGCATGTTTTTTTTTGGGTGTTTAATAACTGTGAAACATGCAGGGCGGGGACTCGAGCATGTCACTTGAGCACCCGCGATACTTGGTGCATACCCGAGTACCCGATGCAAACTCAAGTAGCGAGCACTTGCACCCAAGACTAATGACAACTTATTCAATATGATGACCTAATGTTATCAAATTGTGTGTCGTACCTCTGGGTTCAAAATGTTCACTATACCCCTTGATAAAAATCCTTGAGGGGTGTAGTTTCCAAAATTGGGGGTTGAAAAAGATTTTTCTTGGAAAAGTGTGAAAATTTTATTTTTACGGCTCAATGATATAAACTTCTGTGAAGCACTTGGGGGTTCAAGGTGCTCACCACACACCTAGCTAAGTTCCCTGAGGGGTCTAGTTTCCAAAATGGTGTCACTTGTGGGGGGTTTCCACTGTTTAAGCACATCAGGGGATCCCCAAACACAACATGGTGTCCGCTAATTATTCGAGCAAATTTTACATTCAAAAAGTCAAATGGCGCTCTTTCCCTTCCGAATCCTGCCGTGCGCCCAAACAGTGGTTTTTCCTCACATATGGAGTATCTGCGTGCTCAGGGGAAATTGCACAACAAATTTTGGGGTCCATTTTTTCCTGTTACCCCTGCGAAAATAAAAAAATTTGGGTCTAAAGTAACATTTTTGTGAAAAAAGTTAAATGTTCATTTTTTTGTTCCACGTTCCAAAAATTCCTGTGAAGCACCTTAAGGGTTAATAAACTTATTGAATGTGATTTTGAGCACATTGAGGGGTGCAGTTTTTAGAATAGTGTCATTTTTGGGTATCTCTAAAAAAATGATTTTGTTGTAAAAATGAGAAATCGCTGGTCAACTTTTAACCCTTATAGCTCCCTAATAAAAAAAAATGTTGGTTCCAAAATTGTGCTGATGTAAAGTAGACATGTGGGAAATGTTATTTATTAACTATTTTGTGTAACATACTGTATCTCTCTGATTTAAGGGCATAAAAATTCAAATTTTGAAAATTGCGAAATTTTCGCCAAATTTCCAATTTTTTCACAAATAAACGCAAATGATATCGAAGAAATGTTACCACTATCATGAAGTAAAATATGGTACGAAAAAACAGTCTCAGAATCAGCGGGATCCGTTGAAGCGTTCCAGAGTAATTACCTCATAAAGTGAGAATGGTCAGAATTGTAAAAATTGGCTCGGCCATTAAAGTGCAAACCACCCTCGGGGGTAAAGGGGTTAATGCAGGGTTTTTAAAGGACCTGTGGCAAGAGACACTGGAAAACTCAGGTTGGAGGGAGGACGCCGGCCCACTGCCTTACTGTAGCCTCCCCCAAGAAATGAAGGCCCTGCCAGATTTTACTTAATCTGCCTTAACCAGATAGCCTGACCAGGTCATTGCTCACCTTCATTCCTGCATTGCAGCCGCAGCTGTGTCTGTGACTGCAATGCACTCCAATGGGTTTAATAGGTCTCTGTACATATTCTGGGGGATATACAGTACAGACCAAAAGTTTGGATACACCTTCTCATTTAAAGATTTTTCTGTATTTTCATGCCTATGAAAATTGTACATTCACACTGAAGGCATCAAAACTATGAATTAACACATGTGGAATTATATACTTAACAAAAAAGTGTGAAACAACTGAAAATATGTCTTATATTCTAGGTTCTTCAAAGTAGCCACCTTTTGCTTTGATGGCTGCTTTGCACACTCTTGGCATTCGCTTGATGAGCTTCAAGAGGTAGTCACCGGAAATGGTTTTCACTTCACAGGTGTGCCCTGTCAGGTTTAATAAATGGGATATCTTGCCTTATAAATGGGGTTGGGACCATCAGTTGTGTTGTGCAGAAGTCAGGTGGATACACAGCTGATAGTCCTACTGAATAGACTGTTAGAATTTGTATTATGGCAAGAAAAAAGCAGCTAAGTAAAGAAAAACGAGTGGCCATCATTACTTTAAGAAATGAAGGTCAGTCAGTCTGAAAAATTGGGAACACTTTGAAAGTGTCCCCAAGTGCAGTTACAAAAATCATCAAGCGCTACAAAGAAACTGGCTCACATGAGGACCGCCCCAGGAAAGGAAGACCAAGAGTCACCTCTGATTCTGAGGATAAGTTTATCCGAGTCACCAGCCTCAGAAATCGCAGGTTAACAGCAGCTCAGATTAGAGACCAGGTCAATGCCACACAGAGTTGTAGCAGCAGACACATCTCTTCAACAACTGTTAAGAGGAGACTTTGTGCAGCAGGCCTTCATGGTAAAATAGCTGCTAGGAAACCACTGCTAAGGACAGGCAACAAGCAGAAGAGACTTGTTTGGGCTAAAGAACACAAGGAATGGACATTAGACCAGTGGAAATCTGTGCTTTGGTCTGATGAGTCCAAATTTGAGATCTTTGGTTCCAACCACCGTGTCTTTGTGAGACGCAGAAAAGGTGAACGGATGGACTCTACATGCCTGGTTCCCACCGTGAAGCATGGAGGAGGAGGTGTGATGGTGTGGGGGTGCGTTGCTGGTGACACTGTTGGGGATTTATTCAAAATTGAAGGCATACTGAACCAGCATGGCTACCACAGCATCTTGCAGCGGCATGCTATTGTCACGCTGTCTCTGTGTACTGGAGGTAGGGGGCCTAAGCTGACCCTAAGCTGGGGCCCTGTCTAATCCCTCTACCTGGAGGTACTGTTAAAGGTACAGAGGTCCAGGCCGCCAGCGTAACCCCTACCTCCTGAGGATCCCTGCACCTAAGTAATCTAGTCCTGAGAAGGACCCCGATCACAACAAAAGGGGACAGGTGATAATATGCCAACACTCAGTACTTAGACGAACGAGACAGTACAAGGGTAAAACCAAAACCACCTTGCATACAAAAACTACACAACAACAACAGAGGGAACACCAATGGGAAAGGAGATAAATGATAAAGCGAGGAAGGGAAAAACCACTCCAAATACACTTAGCTCTGAAACTCCAAATACCACGATCCGCTCTGTTAGTCTGCATGAAATGCTTTCACCGACAACTTCCCTAACAGATTAGCAGACATATGAAGGAATCTCACTACTGCAGAATTGATTGCAGCTGGGCGAGGCTGGACCTTGTCTAGCACAGAGAGAGAGAGTTAACTCCCTCACTGCCGAAAAGCACAAAGCACCAAAAACTCAGCTGTGAGAAGTCAGGCTGTGCAATCGTGACGATCTTCGTGGCGACACAACCATGACAGTACCCCCCCTTCTACGAGGGGCCTCCGGACCCTCAGGGCCAGGTTTATCCGGGTGAGTCGTGTGGAAGGCCCGAATTAACCCGTCTGCATTAATATCTGACGCAGGAACCCACATCCTCTCCTCAGGACCATACCCCTTCCAATGAACCAGGTACTGAAGGGACCGACGATTAAAGCGTGAATCGATGACCTTCGATACTTGGAACTCCAAGTTACCATTGACCACCACTGGAGGCGGAGGTAAAGGTGACGGTATCACCGGCGCCACATACCTCTTAAGCAACGATCTGTGGAACACGTTGTGAATTTTAAACGTAGGGGGGAGATCAAGACGGAATGCCACCGGATTAATTATAGAACTGATCCTGTACGGCCCGATGAACCTGGGACCCAGTTTCCAGGAAGGAACCTTAAGTTTTATATTCTTAGTAGACAACCATACCAGATCGTTCACACTTAGGTCCGGACCAGACACTCTCCTCCTGTCAGCCATACGTTTGTAACGGTTCCCCATAGTACTCAGATTATTCAGTACCCCTCTCCATACAGAAGCGAGTGATGACGAAAATCGTTCCTCCTCAGGAACCCCCGAAGAGCCCCCTCTACTGAAAGTACAAAACTGGGGGTGAAAACCATATGCCCCAAAAAACGAGGACTTACCAGTGGACTCGCTCCGCCTATTATTAAAAGCAAACTCCGCCAGAGGTAAGAAAGAAGCCCAGTCCTCCTGGTTCTCTGACACAAAACACCGGAGATATGTCTCCAAACTCTGGTTCAGACGTTCCGTCTGACCATTGGTCTGGGGATGAAAAGCCGATGAGAACGACAAATGCATCCCCCGCCGAGTACAAAATGCCCTCCAGAACTTGGACACAAACTGAGACCCCCGATCCGACACCACATCGGAGGGTACCCCGTGAAGCCTCACAATCTCCCCAATGAACACCTGCGCAAGAGTTTTAGCATTAGGAAGAGCAGGAAGAGCGATAAAATGTGCCATCTTGCCGAAACTGTCCACTACAACGAGAATGACAGTTTTACCCGAAGACGGCGGGAGGTCCGTAATAAAGTCCATAGACAGATGAGTCCAAGGACGCTCCGGGATCTTCAAAGGTAAGAGGGCCCCAGACGGACGGGTATGTGGGGTCTTAGAGCGCGCACAAACCCCACAGGACGCAAGAAAAGTTACCACCTCCTTATGTAAATTAGACCACCAAAACTGACGCGAGAGGAGATCCACAGTTGCTTTACTCCCTTGGTGTCCTGCTAAAGCTGAGTTATGGTGTGCCTCGATCACCTTTTGTCGTAGCTGATCTGGAACAAACAGTCTCCCTGGAGGTCCAACAGGGGCGTCCCCCTGAGCCTCCAATACCTCCTCCTCAAGCTTAGAGCATACTGCCGACACCACCACCCCCTCTTGAAGGATAGGAACCGGGTCATCCGTATTCCCGGCCCCAGGGAAACTACGAGATAAGGCATCCGCCTTCACATTTTTTGACCCAGGACGAAACGTAACGACAAAATTAAACCTGGTAAAAAACAACGACCACCTGGCTTGTCTGGGATTCAGACGTTTTGCGGACTCCAGATAAAGCAGGTTCTTGTGATCGGTGATGACGGTGACCGGATGGACTGCCCCCTCCAAAAAATGGCGCCACTCCTCAAAAGCTAACTTAATGGCCAAGAGTTCCCTATTGCCGACATCGTAATTCCTCTCGGCGGACGACAATTTTTTAGAGAAAAAGGCGCACGGATGCCACTTACCAGGGGACGAACCTTGTGACAACACTGCTCCCACCCCTACCTCGGAAGCGTCTACCTCTACAATGAATGGCTGTGACGCATCAGGTTGAATGAGTATGGGTGCCGAGGCAAAACATTTTTTCAAGGAGGAGAAAGCTTGACAAGCCTTGTCAGACCACCTAGAAAAATCCGTCCCCTTTTTTGTCATGTCAGTGAGAGGTTTAACCATGGACGAGAAATTACGAATGAACTTCCGGTAATAATTAGCAAACCCCAGGAAACGTTGTAGTGCCTTAAGATTCTCAGGCAGATCCCACTCAAGAACTGCCCGCACTTTCCCAGGGTCCATACGAAAACCAGACGCTGAAACCAGGAAACCTAAAAACTGGAGTTCCTGTACGGCGAACACACACTTTTCCCATTTAGCATACAGTTTATTATCCCGCAAGATCTGTAACACCTGCCTAACGTGCTCCTGATGAGACACCAGATCAGGCGAGTAAATTAAGATATCATCCAGATATATGACAACAAACTGTCCAACCAGGCGGCGAAAAATGTCATTAACAAAGTGTTGGAACACCGCCGGGGCATTAGTCAGACCGAATGGCATGACAAGGTTCTCATAATGCCCCTCCGGAGTGTTAAACGCCGTCTTCCACTCATCCCCCTCCTTCATTCTAATCAGATTGTACGCCCCCCTGAGATCCAACTTAGAGAACCATTTGGCGCCCACGATCTGATTAAAGAGATCGGGAATAAGTGGGAGCGGGTACGGATCTCGGACCGTAATCCGATTAAGTTCACGGAAATCCAGGCAAGGGCGTAGGCCTCCATCTTTCTTCTTCACAAAGAAGAACCCCGCGGCCACCGGGGAAGATGAAGGTCTAATATGCCCCTTAGCCAGACTTTCAGAAATATAATCCTTCATTGCCTGCCTCTCAGGACCAGAAAGGTTATACAACCTAGATTTAGGTAACATGGCCTCAGGGAGCAGTTTTACAGAACAGTCATACTCGCGATGAGGAGGTAGTTCCTGACACCCTTTCTCCGAGAATACATCCTCAAAGTCCACCAAAAATGGAGGTAAGACCCTAGGAGTGACAGCACCGACGACCGTATTCATGCAGTTTTTATTACAGAAATTACTCCATTGGCTTATCTCTCTGGATTACCAATTAATAACCGGGTTATGCTTAGTTAACCAAGGAAGGCCCAACACTATAGGAGTGGGAAGACCCTCCAACACGTAGCAAGACAACAGTTCTTTATGTATCGCCCCCACTTGAAGTTTTACGTTATGCACAACATGCAAAAAACTTCCCTGACCGAGGGGCCTGGCATCGATCGAGAATATGGGGATGGGTTTAGCCAACTCACTCAAATGCATACCTTGAACCCAGGCAAACCGAGCGTCCACCAGATTAGCCCCGGCCCCACTATCTAAAAGAACAGACATCTTCTCAGTTCTCGTACCCACCACCACCTCTGCCGGTACGAGAAACTGAGATGACCCTAGGGATGAAATACCTACTCCCAGATTGCCGTCCACCACACAACCTGGGATTAAAAGTTTTCCGACGACTCTTTACTCTGCAAAGGACGGGATGGACACCCCCCAATAAAATGTCCCTTTCTCCCGCAGAAGAAACACCTTCCAGTCTTGTGGTGTGTCACCGGTCCCCTCCCCCGAAATGATGTCCCTCCTAATTGCATAGGCTCCTCTGGACTGACCAGGGGAACCACCATATGAGGGGACCTTGTAGGAGGTGGAGTCATCACAGGGGGTGGAGTTATCCCGCACCTCTCCCGAAGCCGTCTGTCAATGCGAATAGCAAGGGCCATAGCGGCTTCCAGTGACGCGGGAGAGTCATACTGTGCCAACACATCCTTTAATTTGTCGGATAAACCTTGACAAAACTGGCTCCTAAGAGCCGGGTCATTCCACTGGGTGTCAGTGGCCCACCTACGGAACTCCGAACAGAATTCCTCCGCCGGACGATCTCCCTGCTGGATCCTACGTAACTTAGATTCAGCAAGGGAGATCCGATCCGGGTCATCATATACAAGACCCAGAGCAGTAAAAAACCTATCCACTGACTGGAGAGCCGGGGAGCCCGGGGGAAGAGAGAACGCCCAAGATTGTGGGTCCCCTTGTAGGAGCGAGATGACAATTCCCACCCTTTGTTCTTCACTCCCCGATGACCGGGGCCGCAGCCGAAAGTACAACTTGCATGCCTCCCGGAAAACAAAAAACTTGTCCCGCCCCCCAGTGAACCTGTCAGGGAGAGCTACTTTAGGTTCTGGTCCGGCTTGCTCCTGGGGATACAAAACCTTGGACCTAACGTCCGCCAGCTCCATGGACAAACTCTGCAACTGCCGAGCTAGACCGGCTACTGGATCCATGGTAGCTGGAGAAAATCTAAGTGGTCGGTGAAAATGTCACGCTGTCTCTGTGTACTGGAGGTAGGGGTTCTAAGCTGCCCCTAAGCTGGGGCCCTGACTAATCCCTCTACCTGGAGGTACTGTTAAAGGTACAGAGGTCCAGGCCGCCAGCGTAACCCCTACCTCCTGAGGATCCCTGCACCTAAGTAATCTAGTCCTGAGAAGGACCCCGATCACAACAAAAGGGGACAGGTAATAATATGCCAACACTCAGTACTTAGACGAACGAGACAGTACAAGGTTTAAAACCAAAACCACCTTGCATACAAAAACTACACAACAACAACAGAGGGAACACCAACGGGAAAGGAGATAAATGATAAAGCGAGGAAGGGAAAAACCACTCCAAATACACTTAGCTCTGAAACTCCAAATACCACGATCCGCTCTGTTAGTCTGCATGAAATGCTTTCACCGACAACTTCCCTAACAGATCAGCAGACATATGAAGGAATCTCACTACTGCAGAATTGATTGCAGCTGGGCGAGGCTGGACCTTGTCTAGCACAGAGAGAGAGAGTTAACTCCCTCACTGCCGAAAAGCACAAAGCACCAAAAACTCAGCTGCGAGAAGTCAGGCTGTGCAATCGTGACGATCTTCGTGGCGACACAACCATGACAGCTATTCCATCCGGTTTGCGTTTAGTTGGACCATCATTTATTTTTCAACAGGACAATGACCCCAAACACACCTCCAGGCTGTGTAAGGGCTATTTGACCAAGAAGGAGAGTGATGGGGTGCTAAGCCAGGTGACCTAGCCTTCACAGTCACCAGACCTGAGCCCAATTGAGATTGTTTGGGGTGAGCTGGACTGCAGAGTGAAGGCAAAAGGGCCAGCAAGTGCTAAGCATCTCTGGGAACTCCTTCAAGATTGTTGGAAGACCATTTCCGGTGACTACCTCTTGAAGCTCATCAAAAGAATGCAAAGACTGAAAATATGTCTTATATTCTAGGTTCTTCAAAGTAGCCACCTTTTGCTTTGATGACTGCTTTGCACACTCTTGGCATTCTTTTGATGAGCTTCAAGAGGTAGTTACTGGAAATAGTCTTCCAACAATCTTGAAGGAGTTCCCAGAGATGTTTAGCACTTGTTGGCCCTTTTGCCTACACTCTGCGGTCCAGCTCACCCCAAACCATCTCGATTGGGTTCAGGTCTGGTGACTGTGGAGGCCAGGTCATCTGGCGTAGCACCCCATCACTCTCCTTCTTGGTCAAATAGCCCTTACACAGCTTGGAGGTGTGTTTGGGGTCATTGTCCTGTTGAAAAATAAATGATGGTCAAACTAAACGCAAGCCGGATGGAATAGCATGCCGCTACAAGATGCTGTGGAAGCCATCCAGGTTCAGTATGCCTTCAATTTTGAATAAATCCCCAACATTGTCACCAGCAAAGCACCCCACACCATCACACCTCCTCCTCCATGCTTCACGGTGGGAACCAGGCATGTAGAGTCCATCCGTTCACCTTTTCTGCGTCACACAAAGACACGGTGGTTGGAACCAAAAATCTCAAATTTGGACTCATCAGGCCAAAGCACAGATTTCCACTGGTCTAATGTCCATTCCTTGAGTTCTTTAGCCCAAACAAGTCTCTTCTGCTTGTTGCCTGCCTTAGCAGTGGTTTCCTAGCAGCTATTTTACCATGAAGGCCTGCTGCACAAAGTCTCCTCTTAACAGTTGTTGTAGAGATGTGTCTACTGCTAAAACTCTGTGTGGCATTGACCTGGTCTCTAATCTGAGCTGCTGTTAACCTGCGATTTCTGAGGCTGGTGACTTGGATAAACTTATCCTCAGAAGCAGAGGTGACTCTTGGTCTTCCTTTCCTGGGGCGGTCCTCATGTGAGCCAGTTTCTTTGTAGCGCTTGATGGTTTTTGCAACATCACTTGGGGACACTTTCAAAGTTTTCCCAATTTTTCGTACTGACTGACCTTCATTTCTTAAAGTAATGATGGCCACTCGTTTTTCTTTACTTAGCTGCTTTTTTCTTGCCATAATACAAATTCTAACAGTCTATTCAGTAGGACTATCAGCTGTATATCCACCTGACTTCTGCACAACACAACTGATGGTCCCAACCCCATTTATAAGGCAAGAAATCCCACTTATTAAACCTGACAGGGCACACCTGTGAAGTGAAAACCATTTCCTGTGACTACCTCTTGAAGCTCATCAAGAGAATGCCAAGAGTGTGCAAAGCAATCATCAAAGCAAAAGGGGGCTACTTTGAAGAACCTAGAATATAAGACATATTTTCAGTTGTTTCACACTTTTCTGTTAAGTATATAATTCCACATGTGTTAATTCATAATTTTGATGCCTTTAGTGTGAATGTACAATTTTCATAGTCATGAAAATACAGAAAAATCTTTAAATGAGAAGTTGTGTCCAAACTTTTGGTCTGCACTGTATATGGATTGCGGGAGGGCAGCATATATACATGGATTGGGGGAGGGCGGCATATATACATGAATTGGGGAGGGAGGCATATATATATGGATTGGGGGCAGCATATATACATAGATTGGGGCATATACCAAGATGGGGGTGAGCACATTCTTTATTTCTGCAGTCTGATACCCCTGCTCCTTTCTGTGGCTACTCTCTACTGCCCTCGCCTGCTCTCTGTATGAGTTTTTTCTAAACTAAAACCTCAATATTCAGGTTAATTTGCCATGTTGGCACTTGGTGATAAAAAAGTGAGTTTTGGAATGCAGTTTGGGCACTCGGTCTATCAAAGGTTCGCCATCACTGGCATAGTGTATAAAGGTCACAGGGCATTTGGCCATAATGGAGATAGTGGAGATATTTGGCCATAATGCCCTGTGCCACGTTCTTATTATACTTTTCCTCTGATTGCTCAACTCCTGGTTTTGGCTTACACATACTGATTAGTGTTGAGCGAGCACTAAAATGCTTGGGTGCTCGAAGCTCGGGCCAAGCTCGCCGTGATACTCGGGTGCTCGACCCGAGCAACGAGCCCAATGTTAGTCTATGGGAGACCCGAGCATTTTTACGGCGGCACCCCCGGCAGTCTGTAGAAAGCCTAAAAAGTGCCCAAAACGATAGTGACAGTGCTCAAAAGACATGGGGACAGCATGGGTTTCGCCCCAGGAAGCATTTCTGACCCCCAGGTCACTGCTGTCAACAACGTGGTCAGAGGTATTAAGCCACTTTTACGGGGTCACAAGAAAACGTTCAAAAACGAAACTGAAAGTGCTTTCCTGTGAAATATGTTAAGGAATTTCCTTTCCAGGGTAAAGACTTGTGTATAAGGTAAAATAAACAACTAAAAACAAAAATACTCCTCCACACCTTGGGCTATGTTCACAAGTAGCATATTTTATTTGTTTTTGCACTTCTGTATTGCTTTCAACCGTGACAAATGCATTCACCGGGAAATGTAATTTTAACATTTTACAACCTTATCTGGCCATGTGCTGTGTGACACATGCATACAGTGCTGAAAAGACATGGGAAAAGCATGGGGAAGACCCCTGAAAGCATCTCTGACACCCAGGTCACTGCCTAAAAGTGTGCCCATCAGAAGTGATCCTTGCCGCATCAGAAGATGCAGACTTGCAAATATCCCCGTGCAAGTCCTTCTCACAGAGCAGTGTTCAATTGTACCTCCCCCATTCCTTGCAATGCAAGCGCAAGTATGCAGCCTGCCACCCACCCACCCCCAGGCTGCAATAGCATACTGCTAGCTTGCTTAGGCATGTGGAGGCAGACGCCGGCCACCATGTCATGGCTGCGTCGGCGGCCTGGTATCCATATTCAGTCCCCAACTGCCCGGTGGCCGGGTGTCCACACACGGTCCCCAGCCGCCTAGGGGCGGCCGCGTGTCCATAAACGGTCCCCAGCCGCCCCTATTTCTCCGCTGAACTTCCCCCACACTTTTCTTAGCCTGGCCTGCTTTAGGGCAGCATTGGACGAGCCCACCAGAGAACCAGACTCCTCCGGTGGGCCCTGGCTTCTCCATCAGGGGAGTTGAGAGTGCCAAGGTGAGGAGCATGATGATGATAGAAGTTAGCATCTGCTTTGTTTTCTTGGAATGCAAGCGTAAGTGTGCAACCTGCCACCCACCCACCCCCAGGCTGCAATACCATACTGCTAGCTTGCTTGTACTTCAAATTGGGCCTTTTAGGCATGTGGAGGCGGAATCTGGTGACCAGGTCATGGCTGCGTCGGAGGCCTGGTATCCATACTCAGTCCCCAGCCGCCCGGTGGCCGGGTGTCCACGCTCGGTCCCCAGCCGCCAGAGGGCGGCCGGGTGTCCACACACGGTCCCCAGCCGCCTGGGGGCGTCCGGGTGTCCATAAACGGTCCCCAGCCGCCCCTATTTCTCCTGTCAACTTCCCAACACACACTTTTCTTAGCCTGGAATGCTTTAGGGCAGCATTGGACGAGCCCACCAGAGAACCAGACTCCTCCGGTGGACCCTGGCTTCTCCATCAGGGGAGTTGAGAGTGACAAGGTGAGGAGCATGATGATGATAGAAGTTAGCATCTGCTTTGTTTTCTTGGAATGCAAGCGTAAGTGTGCAGCCTGCCACCCACCCACCCCCAGGCTGCAATACCATACTGCTAGCTTGCTTGCACTTCAAATTGGGCCTTTTAGGCATGTGGAGGCGGAATCTGGCCACCACTTCATGGCTGCGTCGGCGGCCTGGTATCCATACTCAGTCCCCAGCCGCCCAGCGGCCGGGTGTCCACGCTCAGTCCCCAGCCGCCAGGGGGCGGCCGGGTGTCCATACTCGGTCCCCAGCCGCCCTGCGGCCGGGTGTCCACACACGGTCCCCAGCCGCCTGGTGGCAGCTGAGTGTCCATAAACGGTCCCCAGCTGCCCCTACTTCTCCTGTCAACTTCCCCCCACACACTTTTCTTAGCCCGGCCTGCTTTAAGGCAGCATTGGCAAGCCCACCAGAGAACCAGACTCCTCCGGTGGGCCCTGGCTTCTCCATCAGGGGAGTTGAGAGTGCCAAGGTGAGGAGCATGATGATGATAGAAGTTAGCATCTGCTTTGTTTTCTTGGAATGCAAGTGTAAGTGTGCAGCCAGCCACCCACCCACCCCCAGGCAGCAATACCATACTGCTAGCTTGCTTACACTTCAAATTGGGCCTTTTAGGCATGTGGAGGCGGAATATGGCCACCACGTCATGGCTGCGTCGGCGGCCTGGTATCCATACTCAGTCCATAAACAGTCCCCAGCCGCCCCTATTTGAAGGACAGCCTAACCACAAACACGTGGACAAGTGAATGTGGCCAGGGATGGTCCATCTCACGCCTTCACACTGGGTTAATATTGTGGAAGCCGGGACACAGTTGGACACTGGGATGCAACACGTCCTCCAGACATAGAGGATTGCGGGTCCTGGGTCAATCAGGCTTCAACACAAAGTTCAAAAGGTAGACAGCAGCAGTGGTCAGCCTCCTACACAACGAGTAAATTATTCATGATCATGAGGCCACCCATCTCCTTAGCTTTCTGTTCCTTGGAATGCAAGCGCATGTATGTAGTAGCGGCTAGGCCTGAGGTGGTCAGCGTTTTGGCGCATATCCTACCCCCTCCGAGGATTGCTGGATATTTTCCTGCTACTATCCCAGTTCTATGACTCCCGTTAAAACAAAGCTTCAGGTGATGAATGATGGATGAGGTGGTGGCAAAGGAGAAAGAGCAGGAGGAACAGGGACCATTCACATCAATATCAGGCCAGTCAACCACACTTGTCTTGTAGGATATGTTTCTGTACCAAAAGGAGCGGTTCAGCTACACAGTTATAGGGCATACAGTGAGTGCAATGCCTACCAAAAATTTTGAGGCACGCCAATGCCCCTTGGAAGTGACATGGAGGTCAGAGGGCCTTAACTAAACCGTTTTTTTCCATTTATAGCCACTGGGTCTCCAGTGCACTGTTGGCCTAAGCAGTGAATGGAAGGCTTTCCAAAAATTATGAGGAACTGCAATGGCCCTTGAAACAGACGTGGATTACAGCATACTAAAAACCTTCTACCCATTATTGGGGAGTCGGTCTCCCTTAGTGTTCGCCTATGCATTGAAAAGCAAAAGCTGACTAAAATTAGGAGGAAATGCAATGCCTGTTGGAAGAGTCATGGAGGTTAGAGTTAATTAAAAACAACATTTCAATGCCCCCTGGAAGAGCTGTGGAGTTCAGAATGGTTTAACAAGACGGTTTTAATGCCCCTTGGAAGAGACGTGGAGGTCACAGTAGCTTAACAAGACGGTTTTAATGCCCCTTGGAAGAGACGTGGAGGTCACAGTAGCTTAACAAGACGGTTTTAATGCCCCTTGGAAGAGCTGTGGAGTTCTGAGTGGTTTAACAAGACGGTTTTAATGCCCCTTGGAAGAGTGGTCGAGGTCGCAGTGGAATAAAAAGACAATATCAATGCCCCTTGAAAGAGACGTGGAGGTCACAGTAGCTTAACAAGACGGTTTTAATGCCCCTAGGAAGAGACGTGGAGGTCACAGTAGCTTAACAAGACGTTTTTAATGCCCCTTGGAAGAGCTGTGGAGTTCAGAGTGGTTTAACAAGACGGTTTTAATGCCCCTTGGAAGAGACGTGGAGGTCACAGTAGCTTAACAAGACGGTTTTAATGCCCCTTGGAAGAGACGTGGAGGTCACAGTAACTTAACAAGACGGTTTTAATGCCCCTTGGAAGAGTGGTGGAGGGCGCAGTGGAATAAAAAGACAATATCAATGCCCCTTGGAAGAGACGTGGAGGTCACAGTAGCTTAACAAGACGGTTTTAATGCCCCTTGGAAGAGACGTGGAGGTCACAGTAGCTTAACAAGACGGTTTTAATGCCCCTTGGAAGAGTGGTGGAGGTCGCAGTGGAATAAAAAGACAATATAAATGCCCCTTGGAAGAGTGGTGGAGGTCCCAGTGAAATAAAAAGACAATATCAATGCCTCTTGGAAGAGTGGTGGAGGTCGCAGTGGAATAAAAAGACAATATCAATGCCCCTTGAAAGAGACGTGGAGGTCACAGTAGCTTAACAAGATGGTTTTAATGCCCCTTACAAGAGCCATACAGTACAGCATCTTAAAAACATTATTCCCATTATTGGGGAGTGGGTCTCCCATAGTCTTTGCCTATGCCTTCCAAGCAAAAGCTGCCAAAAATTAGGACGGAGGAACTTGCAATGCCCCTTACAAGAGCCACGCAGAATAGCATATTAAAAACATTATTCCCATTATTGGGGAGTGGGTCTCCCATACTCTTTGCCTATGTCTTCCAAGCAAAAGCTGCCAAAAATTAGGAGGAAATGCAATGCCCGTTCGAAGAGTCGTGGAAGTTAGAGTTAATTAAAAACAACATTTCAATGCCCCTTGGAAGAGCTGTAGAGTTCAGAGTGGTTTAACGAGATGCTTTTAATGCCCCTCGGAAGAGACGTGGAGGTCCCAGTAGCTTAACAAAACGGTTTTAATGCCCCTCGGAATAGACGTGGAGGTTGCAGTAGCTTAACAAGACGGTTTTAATGACCCTTGGAAAAGTGGTGAAGATCACAGTAGCTTAACAAGATGGTTTTAATGCCCCTTGGAACAGTGGTGGAGGTCACAGTAGCTTAACAAGATGGTTTTAATGCCCCTTGGAAAAGTGGTGGAGGTCACAGTAGCTTAACAAGACGGTTTTAATGCCCCTTGGAAAAGTGGTGGAGGTCGCAGTTGCTTAACAAGACGGTTTTAATGCCCCTTGGAAAAGTGGTGGATGTCACAGTAGCTTAACAAGACGGTTTTAATGCCCCTTGGAAAAGTGGTGGAGGTCACAGTAGCTTAACAAGATGGTTTTAATGCCCCTTGGAAAAGTGGTGGAGGTCACAGTAGCTTAACAAGACGGTTTTAATGCCCCTTGGAAAAGTGGTGGAGGTCGCAGTAGCTTAACAAGACGGTTTTAATGCCCCTTGGAAAAGTGGTGGAGGTCACAGTAGCATAACAAGATGGTTTTAATGCCCCTTACAAGAGCCATACAATACAGCATCTTAAAAATATTATTCCTATTATTGGGGAGTGGGTCTCCCACAGTCTTTGCTTATGCCTTCCAAGCAAAAGCTGACAAAAATAAGGACGGAGGAACTTTAAATAATGGCAACACGGACCACGGTCACCCTGGTGGTATAGTGGTGGTGGAGGCTGAGGATAAAGAGAAGAACATATAACAGCCGAAATGAGGAAGCATATACCCATGTGTAGGTGTGAAGCGGTGCATGTGAATACACCTCCTGAAATAACACAGTGGATTTGACTTTATGTTACTCTGCTGTCATTTGGTGGTGATGAGAAGTCTGGCCCAATCCAGCCCTTGTTCATCTTGATAAGGGTCAGCTTGTCAGCATTGTCAGTTGACAGGCGAGTGCGCTTATCAGTTATAATTCCCCCAGCGGCACTAAAATCACGCTCCGATAACACGCTAGCGGCAGGGCAGGCCAGGACCTCCAAGGCGTACAGAGCGAGTTCATTCCAAGTGTCCAGCTTGGATACTCAATAATAAAAGGCACAGAGGAATCACGGAGGACGCTGGTACGGTCAGCAAGGTACTCCCTCACCAACTTTTGAAACTTTCCACTCCTTGTGAGAGTACCCCGCGCCTCAGGGTCTGTCCGAAGGGAGGGTTTGAGAAAACTGTCCCAGAACGTTGACAGTGTTCCCCTGCCTCTGCTGGATTGGAGTTACGTCTCTCTCGCATGTACACCTTGGGTGGGCAACGAACTATGACCTCTGCCGCTAGCGTGATCAGATGGGAATTTTTTTCAACAGTTCAGCAGCAAGGGCCTTCTGGTACTGCCCCATTTTTGTAGACCTCTCCACCTCAGGAATAAGAGAGTGAAAGTTCTCCTTGTAGCGGAGGTCTAAAAGTGTCACCAACCAGTAATGACTGTCACCCAACATTTTGACAACGCGAGGGTCACGGTTAAGGCAGCGTAACATAAAGTCAGCCATGCGTGCCAGACTGGTAACGGGCAAGACTTTCGTGTCCTCACCAAGATGACGACTGACCATGCTCTCCTCCTCCTCCTCCCCCCTGTCTTCAGGCCACCCACACTGAACCGACGGTATGACAGTTGTACAGTACAGGTACTACTGTCTACAGCGCATGATACAAGCTCCTGTTCTTCTTCTTCCTCCTCTCCCTCATTGTCCCCCAATGCACGTTGGGATGAGATGAGGCTGGGCTGTGTGTAATCGACCGCTACGGCTTCTTGATCCATCTCATCATACTCTGGCTGCAATGCCTCCTCTTTAATTCTCTGCAGAGAGTGTTGCAAAAGACAGACAAGTGGAATGCTGACGCTAATGATGGCGTCATCGCCACTCACCATCTTGGTGGACTCCTCAAAGTTTGTCAAGATGGTACATATGTCAGACATCCAGGTCCACTCCTGAGGTCTTATGTGTGGAGTCTGACCTGAATATCGACGGCCTTGTTGCAGCTGGTACTCCACAACTGCTCTCTTCTGCTCACAAATCCTTTGCAACATGTGGAGGGAAGAGTTCCAACATGTGGGGACATCACACACCAGTCAGTGTGACGGAAGCAGCAAACGCTGCTGCAACACAGCAAGGGCGGCGGAAGCTGTAGGCGACTTGCTAAAATGAGCTGACAGGCGGCGTACTTTGACGAGCAGATCTGGCAACTCGGGGTACGATTTAAGAAACCGCTGAACCACGAGGTTAAGCACATGAGCCAGGCATGGTACGTATGTGATCTCGCCTCGCCTCAGAGCCGCCACCAGGTTACGGCCATTGCCACACTCGACCATGCCTTGATGTAGGTTCAGCGGTGTCAGCCACAGATCTGCCTGCTCTTTCACAGCTGTCCACAACTCACAAGCAGTGTGAGGTTTCTCACCTAAGCTTATGAGTTTCAGAACAGCCTGTTGCCGATGGCTGAGGCAGTACTGCAGTGCTTCCAGCTTGTAACTGATGTGGTGATATCTGAGATGGAGGCTGAACATGAGGAGGAGGAGGAGGATGATGCGCAGGAGCTGTACACTGTGGGGGCAACTCTGACTGACATAGGGCCCGCAATCCTCGGTGTGGGGAGGATGTGTTCCGTCCCAAGGTCCGACTGGGTCCCGGCTTCCACTATGTTTACCCAGTGTGCCGTCAGGGAGATGTACCGTCCCTGGCCACAAGCACTTGTCCACGTGTCCGTTGTCAGGTGGACTCTCCCAGCAACTGCGTTGTTGAGGGCATGGCAGATGTTTTGGGACACGTGCTTGTGTAGTGCGGGGATGGCACACCGGGCAAAATAGTGTCGGCTGGGGACCGAGTACCGAGGGACGGCCACCGCCATAAGGTTGCGGAAGGATTCAGTCTCCACCAGCCTAAAAGGCAGAATTTCCAACGCAAGCAGTCGGGAAATATGTGAATTTAGGACTGTGGCCTGTTGGCTGCGAATTTCCGCTTTCGTTCAAAGGTCTGGGATATGGACAATTGAACGCTGCGGTGGGACGTGGACGTGGACGTTGATGCTGTTTCTTGAGAAACTGCCATAACTATTGAAGACAGAGGAGGGGGCATCTTTGCATGCAGTATGGACAGGGGATTGCCTTGCACACACAACAGGGGGTTCTATTGCACGCACAACAGCGGAAGAAGCAGTGGTGACACCCGCTGACACTGGTCGTGGACCCTTGGGTTCACCCCACAAAGTCGGGTGCTTTGCTGCCATGTGCCTGATCATGCTGGTGGTGGTCAGGCTGGTAGTTTTGTCACCCCTGCTGATGCTGGCATGGCAGCTGGTACAAATGGCCTTTTTGGGGTTATCAGCAGAGTCTTTAAAAAAATTCCAGACTCTGGAAGACCTACAGGTTGTACTGGCAACGTCCCTCGTGTTGGTGTTACGGGGAACTGTTGCCTGCTTTCTGTGTGCGGCCACCACACTGCTTCTTCCTGCCTGTTGGGGTACTCTGCCTCCCTCTCCCTGTGTGCTGCTGGCCTCGCTCTGCATGTCCTCCTGCCACGTTGGGTCAGTTACTAGATCATCCACCACCTCCTCCTCTTCCACTTGCGCACCACGATCCTCCTCCTCACTTCCTGGCAACTGTGTCTCGTCATCGTCCACCTCTTGTGAAAAATTGCCAGCGTCGACTTCCTGTGGCCGTGGCTGTTCAAATATTTGGGCATCGCTACATGGGATCTCCTCTTCCACCACTTCAAGCAGAGCAGGCGAGGGGCACAAATATGGAAATGGACCAGTGAACAGCTCTTCAGAGTGTCCAAGTGTGGGATCATTTGCTGTCTGATGACACTCGGCATGGTGGGAGGAAGGAGCATCAGGGTGAGGAGGAGTATGCAGTCGAGACTCACGGCTACTAAGATTTGACCGTGTGGAAGACAGACCGGAGGTGGTGGTGCCCAGGTAACTGGAAGTATTATCTGCTATCCAATTAATAACCTGTTCACACTGATCAGTTCGCAATACTGGTGTTGTTCTGTGCTTCCCTAGTAATTCGGTCAAGAAGTGGGAGCGAGAAGATGTGGCTGTTGGTTGTGGCACATTTTCACCTTGGCCACGGCCCCGTCCTCTGCACGCACCATCACCAGAACGTCCACTTCCACGTCCCTTGTCACGCGCCTTGTCCATTGTAAAGGAAGTAAAATAGCTTACACTCGCACTATCAATGGAAAAAGGGTAATAAAAAGTAGATTAGAACCGTGGAAGAGGAAAACCATAGTTCTATTTCTCTGGCCTACACCCGACTCTTTTAAACAATCTGAACAATCAGGGAGAAACTATTACTGTTTTTCTTTACAGAAAAAATAACAAAAGCTGGATAATAGAGATTTTTTACCGTGGAACAGCAAAACCACAGTTATAATTTACTGGTGTATACCAGACTTTTTTAAATATATATATTTGCGGCTGAACAGTGAACGACACACTCAAACTGTTTTTTTTTAGATACAAATGGCCCAAAAGTGGATAATACAGAGGTTCGAACCGTGGAACTGCAAAACCACACTTCTGTTTCTCTGGCCTACACCAGACTATTTTCAACAGATATATTTGTGTCTGAACTGTCACAGACACTCTTTTTTTTTGGGGGGGGGGGGGACGGGACACCAAAAGGTTAATAAGACGGGTATTTGTACAGTGTGAAGGGGGAAGAAAAAAATAAGATTTAGATGAAAAAAAAAAGTTTTTTTCCTGGCCCCAGAGACCTGGAGCTAAGTCCAGCAATTTCAGCAACAGGAGCACACAGGACTGTAATGCAGCGTTTGCTGGTATAGCCACTGCGTCTCCTATACAGCCTGCCTGCCTGCCTGATATCTGGGATGGATATTAGTCCTGAGAAGGACTGTTTGTTTGATCTGGCAGCCTTTACAGACCCTACACTAACTATTTCGCAGTATATATCTCTCCATAAATCAGCAGCGCTGTCCCTACACTGTCTGATCCCAGCCGTCTGTGTCCAAGATGGCGGCGCCCGGTTTTAAATACTCAAGGTGACGCTGTGCGGCCAGCCAATCAATGTAATGCCCACAACCAACATGGCTGCGGCTTTACAGTGACTGGCTGGTAATCCCTGCATGTTCATTGGCTCTGTAAAGAGCGCCAAACATGCAGGGCGGAGACCCGAGCTCCCGCCCGAGTAACCCGGAAATGCTCGGTGCTCGCCGAACATCCCGAGTAGCGTGATGCTCGGGCGAGTGCCGAGCAGTGTCGAGCATGTTCGCTTAACACTAATACTGATATAAAATACTGACCAAATACTGAACGTGTGAATGTGGCCTAACTGAAATGGTGGGAAGTTAAAGGGTTTTTTCAGGAAGAAAAAAAAACTAAATAACTAAAATAAATGTCAGTCTAAATAAAATAAATTTAATAAGCAAAACACAATTCTTTTGTTTAGGGAGGTAACCACTATAGAATTCAAATGACTGCTGCCTTGTTTCACGGAGAGAAACCTGGCCTAGAAGGACGCCTGGACGCCTTTCTTGAGAACAATAAAATTACATCTTTTGCTTAGTGATAGTTAATTAATCCAGGGATTTAATCTGACTGCCAGATTGGTGTCGGGAAGTGAATTTTTCCTCAATGATGTAAATTGGCCTATACCCCATGTTTTTTTTTGCCTTCCCCTGGATCAACACTGCGGAATAGCTGCAGTGCACAAGAAATAGGCTGAACTGGATGGACGCTTGTCTTTTTTCGGCCTTATAAACTATGTAACTATGTAAGGTTAGGACAGCTGCTTGCGAGCATGTGCAGTAGGAAACTCCACCCTCCTTCATATGTAGGAAGATGCGCTCCACTAAAAATACTGGAGACACCAGAGATGCTGAGGTAAGAAGAGGCCAGACAAATTTCTGTGTGCCCTATCTATCTGAATAACAATACCCGTATCTCCAGATCACACCAGAGGAGTTTCCTACTGCTCATAATCACAAGCATCTGTCCTAACAATCTATCACAGGTTTTTGTCAGTGTAACAAGGTGATGGCCATTTTAATTATATAGTGATTACCTCTTGAGACAAAACAATTATGATTTACTAATTAAATATATTCAGGAATTTATTTCTAATTAAATTTCCTTCAGTTATTTATATTTTTTCTATTCCCCGAGCTATTGATTCTTGGGGTGTGCTTAATTTTTCAAACACTGCTTTGGCATTTTGTTCTAAATTTTGATAAGGAAATGATGTGGTGTAATTTGTAGTGTGTTGTTATATGTCTGAGGTTGTATTTACCTAATTTTAAGAAGGAAATGTTTAATATTAGGTCCTGATACGTAAAACCACAGAGCTCAAAGAGGGTGTACTCAATTTTTCTCAAGACTGTAAATGGGTTCAAAATTCTCTCCTGACCTTGCCTGGTCCATTTGTTGATAATTGTCACCTGTACTAGTAAAACATTTTTTTTTAATATACTACAGTATAGCAAAACTTGAATAACAGCAATTAATAAGCTACTCTTTTATAGTCTTCTTGCAGTAAGTGAGTATTACTTCATGCACTATATTATGGTAAATTTGAGACCAGACAACAGAGTATAATTCTAACCAAATATACAGGTGCTTCTCACAAAATTAGAATATCATCAAAACAGTTAATTTATTTCAGTTCTTCAACACAAAAAGTGAAACTCATATATTATATAGAGTCATTACAAACAGAGTGATCTATTTCAAGTGTTTATTTCTGTTAATGTTGATGATTATGGATTACAGCCAATGAAAACACAAAAGTCATTATCTCAGTAAATTAGAATAATTAGCAAAAAACACCTGCAAAGGCTTCCTAAGCATTTAAAAAAAGTCCTTTAGTCTGTTTCAGTAGGCTTCACAATCATGGAGAAGACTGCTGACTTGACAGATGTCCAGAAGGCAGTCATTGACACACTCCATGAGGAGGGTAAGCCACAAAAAGTCATTGCTAAAGAAGCTGGCTGTTCACAGAGTGTTGTATCCAAGCATATTAGTGGAAAGTTTAGTGGAAGGAAAAATTGTGGTAAAAAAAGGTGCACAAGCAATCGGGATAACCGCAGCCTTGAAAGGATTATTAAGAAAAGGCCTTAAGAAAAGGCCATTCAAAAATTTGGGGGAGATACACAAGGAGGCGACTGTTGCTGGAGTCATTGCTTCAAGACCCACCACACACAGACGTATCCAGGACATGGGCTACAAGTGTCGCATTCCTTGTGTAAAGCCACTCATGACCAATAGACAACGCCAGAAGCATTTTACCTCTGCCAAGGAGAAAAAGACCTGGATTGTTGCTTAGTGGTCCAAGGTGTTGTTTTCAGATGAAAGTAAATTTTGCATTTCTTTTGAAAATCAAGGTCCCAGAGTCTAGAGGAAGAGTGGAGAGGCACACAATCCAAGCTGCTTGAGGTCTAGTGTGAAGTTTCCACAATCAGTGATGGTTTGGGGAGCCATGTCATCTGCTGGTGTATGTCCACTGTATTTTATCAAGACCAAAGTCAGCGCAGCCGTCTACCAGGAAATTTTAGAGCACTTCATGCTTCCCTCTGCCGACAAGCTTTTTGGAGGTGGAAATTTAATTCTTCAGCAGGACTTGGCACCTGTCCACACTGCCAAAAGTACCAATACCTAGTTTAACCCCTTTACCCCCGAGGGTGGTTTGCACGTTAATGACCTGGCCAATTTTTACAATTATGACCACTGTCACTTTATGAGGTAATAACTCTGGAATGCAACAACGGATCAACCTGATTCTGAGATGTTTTTTTCGTGACATATTGTACTTCATGATAGTGGTAAAATGTATTTGATGTGACTTGCGTTTATTTGTGAAAAAAAATCGGAAATTTGGCGAAAATTTTGCAATTTTCAAAATTTTAATTTTCATGCCCTTAAATCAGTGAGATATGTCACACAAAATTGTTAATAAATAACATTTCCCACATGTCTCCCTTACATCAGCACAATTTTGGAACCAAAATTTTTTTTGTTAGGGAGTTATAAGGGTTAAAAGTAAAAAGTACCAGCTATTTCTCATTTTTACAACAAAATTTACAAAACCATTTTTTTTAGGGATCACGCCACATTTGAAGTCACTTTGAGGAGTCTATATGACAGAAAATACCCAAAAGTGACACCAAAAAAAACTGCACCCTTCAAGGTGCTCAAAACCACATTCAAGAAGTTTATTAACCCTTCATGTGCTTCACAGCAATTAATCTAATGTGAAAGGAAAAATGAACATTTGACTTTTTTTCACTATCACTAAAATTTTAATTTAGACCCCAATTTTCTAGATGTGTGGTGAGCACCTTGAACTCCCAGGTGCTTCACAGAAAATTATAACATTGACTTGTGAAAATAAAGAAAAACACATTTTTTCCACAAAAATTTAAAAAAAAAATATTTTCACAAGGGTAACAGGAGAAAGTGGACCTCAAAAGCTGTTGTGCAATTTCTCCTGAGTACGCTGATGCCCCATGTGTTGGAGAAAACTACAGTTTGGGTGCATGTCAGGGCTCGGAAGGGAAGGAGTGACGCTATGGAATGCAGACTTTGATGGAATGGACTGGGGGCGTTATGTCACGTTTTCAGAGTCCCTGATGTGCCTAAACAGTGGAAATGCCCAACAAGTGCCCCCTTTTTGGAACTGATTCCTGATATGTGAATTTTATAATGTACTGTCATACGTCAGTTGTGTAGCGTTTGTCAGGTTGTCATAGGTCAGAAATTAATTTAGTAGTGCATGAAAGTATGGTACCTTCTGAAGCATTCTTCGTGCACAGGCCAGGTTTGTCGGGGCAGGTGTTGCATTGATAAGTGGTGTCCTTGCATATTCCCCTTTTGTAACACAATCAGCACCTCTTTTGTGACTTACCTTTTTTCCTGTTTGAGGGACCTCCTCCGGGAAATGCTGGCCTAGTACAATTCGAGGTCCTTCAGTTCAGGAAGTACTGGGGCCCGCTCCGTCACCACTGCCAAATATCAGGGCCTTGATCACTACCTTCTGGAACTGAAGGTACGACGTAGAAGTCTGGCCTGCACATTGTGATAGAAGGAAATCGTTGTGTATTGCCATCTGTATGATGTGCACGGCCAGCTTCTTGTACCACACTTTGGCCTTTCTCAAAGCACTGTACAGATGGAGGACTTGATCAGAGAGATCAACTCCCCCCATGTACTTGTTGTACCCAACAACACAGTCTGGTTTGACGACCTGTGTAGTGGAACCTCGTACAGTGCTGAGAATGCTGCCATCACCATGTATGGTGGTCAAAAAAGGGACATCCCTCTTGTCCTTGTACTTGACCACCATCAGGTGGTCGCTACATTGGGCTCTGCTCTCACCCCTTTTGAGCATCTGCCCAATTAGCGTCTTTGGGAGGCCTCCCTGATTTTTGCGGACAGTACCGCATGCTGCGGTACCTTGCGCAGAGAGGGACTTGAAGAGAGGGACACTGGTATAAAAGTTATCCACGCAGAGGTGATAACCTTTATCCAGCAGTGGGTGCACCAAATCCCACACAATTTTCCCACTCACTCCCAGAACAGGGGGGGGCATTCAGGGGGTACAATCCGGGAGTCCTTCCCTTCATAAACTCTAAACTTGTGAATGTACCCGGGGGTACTCTCACAAAGTTTATACAGCTTTATTCCGTAGCTGGCCGTCTTACTGGGCAGGTACTGCCGGAATCCAAGCCGCCCCTTAAAATGGATTAAGGACTCATCCACGCAGCTGTCCCTTTGGGGCATGTACACTTCAGCAAATTTATTGTTGAAGTGCTCGATGACCGGCCGAACTTTGAAAAGACGATCAAAGTTCGGGTCATCGCGTGCAGGACACCTTGCATTATCGTTGTAATGCAAGAACTTGTGGATGGCCTCAAAACGTGTCCGGGCCATGACCATTCGGAACACTGGAGTGTTATACAAAACGTCAACACTCCAGTATTGCCAAACTTCTGGCTTTTTCAGGATCCTCATATGAAGGACCAGGCCCCAAAACTTCGTCATTTCCACTGCGTCTACAGGAGACCAGTTAGAAAATGATGAAGAGGGGTTTTGTTCCAAAAATTGATGAGCGTACAAATTAGTTTGGTCCACCATGAGGTTTACAAAATCCTCAGAGAAAAAGACTTTGAAAAAGTCTATTTCTGTGAGGCTAGTGGTGTCAAACTTGATTCCTGATTCCACCACGAAATCAGGAATCAGTGGCTCATAATTTTCTGGGGGCGAGGTCCATACGGGGTCAGTAGTGGGGGGCGCTGGTTCATCTTCTCTCCTGGAATGACTTCGTGGCGGTTCAGCAGCACCTGAGGAGGAAGAGGAGGAGGAAGAAGAGGAGAAAGAGGAGGACTACGACAATCAACACTCAGCGGCTGCTGGATGCACGCACGAAGTTGGTGCAAAGTGTAAGGGGGGGAATGGACAGGGACAAAAAAAAAGTCCTGGAAAGCAGTGAGCATGGACATTGCAGGACGCGCGAAAAAAAAACTGCCAAAAAATGAGCAATCAAGTATTGATCAGCAATTGGTGGCATAAATGGGGGTAAAAAGAGTGGTGAATGGGGGAGAGGGGGATTGGGGTGGATGAGTGGAGATCAGAGATGGACTTACCAAAGTCTTCCCTCTTCTTCTTTCAGCAGCAGGATCAGCAGCAGGAGCAGGATCTGGAGCAGCTTACTGCAGGAGCTGAGCAGCAGCAGGAGACCGGAGCAGGACACCGGAGACTGAAGCAGCAGACCCAGCAGGAGCAGCGACCGAAGCAGGTAAGAGAAGGTCTTTTGGTGTCACACAGGCTTCTGTGGCACCACAAGGCCCAGCACAGAGGAGATCAGATGTGTGACCGCCCTGTACAAATCCTCACCAACTGTGTGGAGATGCAGGGTGGTCACAGGGGGGTGATAGGGCGGTGACAAGCAGGTCACAGGCTGGTCAGGCACTCTGATTGGTGCGATCAATATCATCGATTGCTCCAATCAGAGCCAGCTGGGGCCTGGACAGACAGCACAGGGGGTCATAGGACAGTGACAGGCAGGTCACAAGCTGGTCATCACCCTGTGACCGCCCGGTCACCTATAGTCAGGCACTCTGATTGATGCGATCGATGTCATCATCGATCGCTCCAATCAGAGCTGGCTGGGGCCTGTGCAGACATTACAGGGGGTCATGCGGCGGTGATAGGCCGGTCACCGGCCCATGACCGCCCGGTCACAGTGCGGTTGCGCTCTGATTGGTGCGATTGATGTAATCGGCGATCGCATCAATCAGAGCGGGTTGGGGCCAGGGCTGGCATTAGTAGGCAACAGCCTAGGATCGGTGCTCTTAGGAGCGCCGATCCTAGGCTGCATATCACTATTTCAGGTAATCTGATTGCCTGAAACAGTGACAAATGCTGTGCTTGGTTGTTCAGAATTGAACAGCCAATCACAGTGATAGTGGTTGCGGGGGGGCGGCGACACCCCCTGGGATAAGGACACCATTTACCCTAAGGTAAGATGGCGACGGAAATTTAATGCGATCACTGCGACAATAGGCCCAAGGCACAAGGACGTACTATTACTGACAATGTCGGAAAGGGGTTAAAAACAACAGTATCACTGTGCTTGATTGGCCAGCAAACTTGGCTGACCTTAACCCCATAGAGAATCTATGGGGTATTGTCAAGAGGAAGATGAGAGACACCAGACCCAACAATGCAGACGAGCTGAAGGCTGGAATCAAAGCAACCTGGACTTCCAAAACACCTCAGCAGTGCCACAGGCTGATCGCCTCCATGCCACGCAGCATTGATGCAGTAATTGATGCAAAAGGAGCCCGACCAAGTATTGAGTGCATTTACTGAACATACATTTCAGTAGGCCAACATTTTGGATTTTAAAAACATTTTTTAAGCTGTTGTTATAAAGTATTTTAATTTACTGAGATAATGACTTTTGTGTTTTCATTGGCTGTAAGCCATAATCATCAACATTAACAGAAATAAACACTTGAAATACTGTAGATCACTCTGTTTGTAATGACTCTATATAATATATGAATTTCACTTTTAGTATTGAAGAACTGAAATAAATTAACTTTTTGATGATATTCTAATTTTGTGATAAGCACCTGGAGTCAAAAGCACAACATGCAATAGTTCTGTGACATGAAAATTAATTTTTTGTGCAATGTAATGCAAAATCATCAACTTTTGAGGACCCATGTTCCCAAGATTGACACTGGTTGCTTGTTTATAACATAAACAACAATGTTGTGCCAGATCTGCTAAAATATGGACACTGGCAGCACCGAGTGGAGTTTTAAAGGGAATCTGTCAGCAGGTTTTTGCTACCTCATCTGAGAGCAGCATGATGTTGGCAAAGAGAAGCTGAATCCAACGATGTATCACTTAGATTACTGGGTGCAGCAGTTCTGATACAATCAGGACTTTTATATTTAGAATGAAGCAGAGCTGAGAAACCTAACCCCGCCCACACCTGGCTCTCCATGTACAAGGCCACAGACAGTGAGGTGCTTAGTTGCCGGACTAGTCTGGCAATGTTAATCTCTTAGTTATAAACCCTTCACTGTTAGAAAATAACAGCAGGCACTTTGACAAGTGACACATCCCTGAATTCTGTGTTTCAGCCCCTATTTCCTGCTGACTTCAAATTGCATAGCAAAAAACCTGCTGACAGATTCCCTTTAAGGTGTAGTCATTTTGGCAGAACAAAGAGCACTGATACCTGAAAACTTGCTTAATAAAAAAAATCAGAAAGTCCAAGCATATAGTCACAGAGGATAACTTTGAGGTACTTACATAAGTACAATCAAAATTGAAATTGCAACAACAAGAAAGAAAAGTCTTGGATTTAAGAAATCACAGGATCGATAGACATGATAATCATATGCAAATAATGAAAAAAATAGATTTTTTTTCAAAATATCTCTATTTATTCAGAATCAAGTATGAGCGCCATGAGCAGAAATACACGCACTTTCATGCCATGGCATGCTATCAATGAGGTTATTAATGTTTGTATGAGAAATGTTCTGCCACGTAGAATGCACTTGGACATTTAAATAATCAAGATCCGCTGCTGGCAGTTTCTTTTGCAATCACTGACCAGTGATATCCTGATATGCTTGATTGGAGAAAAGTACAGAGAGGCTGCAGGCCATGGTGGCATGTTTAGGCTACACAGACTGCTCACAGTAGCATGAGCAACAAGCGACTTGACGTTGGCATTTTGGAAAATGGTTCCGGGGACACTTTTGAGAACCTGTACCACTGGTATCACAGCCAAATCAATGTAATGCCAAGCTGCTAGTGTACCTGGAATGAAGACTAGAGGTGAAAGTCTACTGTACATTATGCCACCCCACATCATTATCCTAAGTGTACACCGGTGTGATGTTCCCTAGTGAAGGCCTGTTCATGGTGTTACTGACAAGCTCTACAGCCCAATCACCAGCTATCATTGTATCTAATACAAAAGCAGGAGTCATTGATGATGAGGATAGCCCTCCATTCCAGTCTCCATTGCCATCTTGTTCTGCACCATTATAGCTTTGGAGAGCTGTGGCATGAGGTCAATGGAGCACCTAGAGCTGGACATCTGGCTCATAGCCCAATGTTGTACAAATGCCTTTTGATGGTATGTGTAGACACTGATTGATGCCTTAGGTGTGGTATGTAATGTCCAATTTCACTTGCAGCACAGAATGGATCAATTGGTTAACAAGTGGTGTGACCATTCCTCCAATGTGTCTCAGAAGCTTTTTGTCAACATGACAACACCAGGCCACATGGTGAGCAGTCTGCATGGTCTAACCTTGCTACATGACCAGCAGTATCTCCATACTTGTCTCCCATCAAGCACATCTGGGGCATTATTGATCGACAATTAAAAAAGGGAGCTGCCGGCAGTGGATCTTTATGTTTTTTATGCCCGAGTTCATTTAGCATTGCAGAACATTCTTCAGACAACCAGTAACAACTTTATTGACATCATGCAAATATGTGTAAGTGCATGAATTTATGCGTATGATGCTCATACTTGATACTGAGTGAGTCAAGATGACTGGAAATTTTGTTTTCATTTTTTCATCATGTACGTTTCATTAACATCTCTATTGATCCAGTGATTTCTAAAATTTCACATTTTTGCAATTTCAATGTTAAAGAGAGTGGATTAATGATTAATAGTTTAATGATGCTTCTATTTTTTTGGGCAAATTGACTTAATTTTCAACAATATATAGCTGTCTTCAATGCGTATAGGAGCAATTTTGTTTTTAGGTTTTCTTTGCCAGGATTAACTTGTAAGCATAACTCATCTTTTGAAGTGGGTCCTTTCTTAATATAGCTCAAAACATTCTTCAATTCACATATTCTACTTTACAATGTTAGCAGCCAATTTTATTATGTACTACTGCCATCTATTTTCTGTTTTTAAAATCCATCATATTTTTTTCATCTGTTCCTTGTAGCCAATGCATTACATTTTATGTCATTAATTGTAAGTAAATTGATAATTGTAAAGTTCATACTGGTTAACTAATCTCTATGTTATCATAATTGTTGCAGACCTTCAATACAAAATGTGGTATATGGTTGCTTCAAAGAGGCACAGGGTATTCCTTTATTATAGTTTAAGTGCTCATTTTAAAAATGTTTTAATTTATTTAAACCTAAGGTTTCCAGTGTACATTTCTTATGTGTAATATTGATGAGACTCACTAACCAAACTCAAATGTGAAAAAACTACATAAAACATGAAGTTAGAGACAGTGGACAGACAATCACTGGTATTGTAAATGCATCTAACAGCGTTATCGATAGGGAATAGAATAGATTTTACTTTTTTTTGGGCAGCACCAGCAGCACGCAGAAAAGGCAATAATACCATGCTGGATCGGTGTAATACGCTATCCATACTGCGATACCTCACCCGTAAAAGAATTTCTAGATTCTAGAATATTAACTATTTGAATTGTCCTTCCCATTATTAAGGAGTATGTCTCCTATACTGTTATTGCATATGCAATAATTTCAAGGGCTGCCAAAAATTAGGACGCACTCCCAATACACATATGAAGAGATGCAAAAAAAATAAATAAATAAGTAAAAACACAATAGGATCTTTCTTTAGTATAAAAACCAGACTCTCCAATGCAACCTCAATGTAATCACATTATTCAACTCCTGCACCTGCTTCTCCAGTTCGGCCTCCATCTCCGAAATGACCACATCAGTCACAAGCTGAAAGCACTGCAGCACTGCCTTGGCCAAGTGTCAACAGGCTTTGCTGAAGATAATATGCTTAATGCTTAGGTGACAAACCGCCCACCGCTGCAGAGTTGTTGAAAGCTGTAACACAGCAGCCTGATCGGTTGCTCTCACCGCTGAACATACAGCCAGGCATGGTCATGTGTGACAATGGGCGTAACCTGGTGGCGGAGAAATGATAGCCGGAGTAGATACGGTTTCCCTCTATGCCAGTCCTTTCACAGAGCTACAGAATATGGCTGTGTTGAAATACAACTGTCACCAAGAAGCAGTGTCAGACTGAAAAACATTGGGCCCACCAGAGGATTTGATTCTGAGGGCCCACCTTTCTCAACCGCTCAAGAGCCCCATAGCAGCTGCAAAGTTTGCACTGTCGTGAACTCTCCTGATGGAGAAGCCAGGGCCCACCCGAGGATTCTCAGGTGGGCTCGTCCAACCCTGCAGAGAAGCAGGCCTGGCTAAGAAAAGTGTGCGGGAAGGTTCCTGGACACTCTATAGCTGCTTTTTCACTGAGGGGGAAACCCACGTAAACACAGGGAGAACATACAAAATCCTTGCAGATGTTGTCCTTGGTGGGATTTGAACCCAGGACCCCAGCGCTGCAAGGCTACAGTGCTAACCACTGCCCTCTCTGTTCTCCCTCTGATATCTAACATGCTGGAGAAACTTGCACCTACTGCCACTCACTATCTTCAGCTCCTTTTTGAGAAACTAATGTATTTGGGCAGAAGAAAAGAAAATTGTGAATGGCTTCGCTACTGGTACTGGGGGCAAAGCTAATACCATGGTGTCGTGCCATAGTTCACTGGAAATATTCCAGGCTGGTTGGAGCCAAGCTGATTCCCATAGAAAAGTACCAGCAGCAAGCTAAGGAGATGGTGGCCTCAATCATCATCACAACCTCACCTCGGCACTATGAACTCTCCTGAAGGAGAAGCCAGGGCCCACCGGAGGAGTCTCCAGTTCTCTGGTGGGCCCGTCCAACCCTGCAGAAAAGCAGCCCTAGCTAAGAAAAGCCTGTGGGAATGTTCCTGAACACTCTATGGCTGCTTTTTTTTTTTTTTTTTTACTGTGGACTGGCTCCAGAAATCTATAAGATTGCAATCTATGATCCCTTCACTGGCTCCCCATTGGCAGAGACTTTAGTTCAAAACCGTAACCATGACATGCAAAGCCATCCACAACCTGTCTGCTCAATATATCTGTGACCGAGTCTCCTGGTACATACCTGCACGCAACCTCCAATCCTCACAAGATCTCCGTCTCTACTTCCATCTTCTCTCCTCTTCCCACAATCACATACAAGATTTTTCCCGTGCATCCCTTCTACTCTTGAACTCTGTACCCCAACATATCAGACTCTCGCCTACTTTTGAAACCTTTAAAAGGAAGCTGAAGACCCACCTCTTCCGACAAGCCTACAGCTTGCAGTAACCCTCGCTCCACCATACCGCTGCACGACCAGCTGTACCCTCACCTACTGTATGCTCACCCATCCCTTATAGACTGTTTGTGCGCCCTCACGGCAAAGGTCCTCTCTGCTCTTGTACCAGTCAGTGACCTCTTTTCACATGTAAAGCGCAATGGAATAAATAGCGCTATAATAATAAATAATAATAATTATACTACTTGTACTCTGGGTCAATTGATGGCTCTTTCTTGGTGACTGCCCCTAAATTGATGTGTTTTGGCAGCTTTTGGTCCCGTTTGAAGGTGTTGTGTGTACGTTTGGTTTTAGCACCCATTGAATCCAATGGCGTTTGGCAATGTTTGGCGAATATTGGACAATTACATTGGCGAATATTGCAAAAACGGTGATTGTAAACCAAAACAAATATTGAAATATTTGCTCGTCTCTAATCAGAAACACTCTTAAAAAATTATGTGGATGTTGCCTCATGGTCTCCCTGGTGATATGGTGGTGGAGGATGTGGAGAAGGAGGAGGGTGACATAAAATAGAACAATTCCTGACGGGTATATACCCATGTCTGGGTGTGAAGGGGTGTATGGGATTAGACCCCCCAAAAAATAACCACTGGATTTGAGTTTATGTTTGATGATATCATCTGGTGGTATTGAGAAGTCTGGCCCAATTGAGCCCTTGTTCATTTTTATAAGAGTCAGCCTGTCAGCATTTTCAGTTGACAGGCGGATGCGCCTATAAGTTTTATCAGTTATAATGCCCCCGGTGGCACTAAAACTATCTCTGACAAAACGCTAGAGGCCAGGACATCCAAGGCGTAGAAACACAGTTCATGCCACGTGTCCAGCTTGCATCTTCCAAAACTTTTCCCTCCTTGTCAGAGTACCCTGTGTACTGGGAGGGACTGAGAAAACTGCCCCAGACCTTTGACAGCATTCTCCTGTCTCTGCCGCATCTGGTTCGTGTCTTCCTTGTTTGTACTCCTTGGTTGTCCAATGAACTGACTGTGACCTCTGCTGACAGGGTTGTCTGATGGGAAGTTTTTTTTGTTATAATTCTTCATCAAGAGCCTGAACTTAATATCTCCAAAAATGAACTCCTTCGGTTTCCTCCCACTACTAACCTACCCATACCTGACTTTGCAATTTTCTTTAGGTGCTGCCACCATAACTCCCACTCTGCAAGCCTGCTATCTTGGAGTCATATTTGACACACAACTTTCCTTTATTCTACGTGGAAAATCACTCACTCGCTCATGTCACCTGCACCTTAAAAACTTCTCCAGAAGTCGACCTTTTCTCACCTTTGATACTGCAAAAACTCTTACTGTCACTCTTATTCACTAGTGCAACTCTCTTCTAATCAGTCTCCCTCTAAACAGTCTCCTCTCCAATCTCTTCTGAATGCAGTAGCCAGGGTCGTATTTCTATCAAGCCGCTTCACCGACGCCTCTACCCGGTGCCAGTCATTGCACGGGTTAGGTTAAACAATCACTACAGAATGCAATACAAACTCATCTCTCACCCACCAAGCTGTCCACAGTTCTGCACCAGCCTATATCTCTTCCCTCATTTCTGTGTATCACCCCTCCTGTGCCCCCCGTTCTGCAACTGATCTAAGACACACATCCTCCTTAATCAGAACCTCACACCTCTGTCTCCAAGAATTCTCTCGTGCCGTACCAGTCTACTGTAATGCTCAAAATGCGTACAACGTGATGGTCATGGTAAAAGCAGGGGAACATAAAGTTGGCCTTGTGTGTCAGACTGCCAACAGCCGAGACTTCCCTGTTCTCACCAAGAGTACTGTAAGTTCTCTTCCTCCTCCTCCTCATTATCACCCAATCTGCATTGAGATGAGATGAGGCTGGGCTGGGTAGCATCACCCTGTATAGTTTCTTGCTCCACCTGCAATGCCTCCTCTTTAATTGTGAGCAGCGAGCGTTTCAGTAGACAGAGAAGTGGGATGGTGACACTAATTATGGCGTCATCGCCGCTCACCATCTTGGTGGAGTCCTCAAAGTTTTGAAGTAGGGCACAGATGTCAGTCATCCATGCCCACTCATCAGCTCTTATGTGCGGAAGCTGACCTGAATGCCAATGGACGTGTTGAAGCTGGTACTCAACAACTGCTCTCTGCTGCTCAAAATCATTCCAAACATCTGCAACGTTGATTTACAACACGTAGTCACATTGCACACCAGTTGGTGAGCTGGAAGCTGCAAACGCTGCTTAAGCCCTACGAGGGTGGCGGAAGCTGTAGCTGACTTTCTGAAATAGGCACACACGTGGCGTACTTTCACAAGCAGCTCTGGCAGATCCGTGTAGATTGAGAAACTGCAGAACCACTAAGTTGAGCAAATGGGCCAGGCATGGTACATGTGCGAGCTTGCCTAGCTCCAGAGATGCCACCAGGTTCTCTGATACAGCTTTCAACAACTCTGCAAAGGTGTGCGGTTTGTCGCCTAAGCATACAGTCCTGCTTATTGTTATTGGCACACACGAAGTTTAAGTAAATAATCTGGAATATGTCCTGAAAAAATGAATCAAGTGATGGAGGCTGAAGAGGAGGAGGAGGTGGTGCAGGAGCTGTAGAATGTAGGAGTAACCCTGATTGATCCAGGGCCCGCAATCCTCTGCGTCGGGAGGACGTGTTCCATCCCAGGGTCCCACTGGGTCTCGGCTTCCACATTATTTACCCAGTGGAATGCGTCAGTGAGATGAACCGTCCCTGGCCACATTCACTTGTCCACGTGTTTGTGGTTAGGCGGTCCTTCCCACTTAAGTGCACTGAGGTGGGCATGGGTAATGTTAAGGGACTCGCACTTGTGGAAGGAGGAGACGATACCGGGAGAAATAGTGGCAGCTGGGGACCGAGTATGGACACCCGGCCACCGCCGGCATGAGGTTGTGAAAAACTTCCGCCTCCACGAGCCTAAAAGGCAACATTTCAAGTGCAAGCAAACAGTCCAGAAATGTGGCAGCTTGGTATTGCGGCCTGTGGGTGGGTGGTTGGCTGCATACTTGCGCTTGCATCCCAAGTAACACAAAGCTAAGGAGATGGATGATCCAACCATCATGAATAATTTGGTCGTTGCCTAGGAGACCGAGCACAATATTAACCCAGTGACATGCGTCCGTGAGATGTACGGTCCCTGGCCACATTCACTTGTCCACGTGTTTGTGGTTAGGCGGTTCTTCCCACTTACGTGCACTGGGGAGGGCATAGGTAATGTTCTGGGACTTGCGCTTGTGGAAGGTGGAGACGATACCGGGAGAAATAGTGGCGGCTGGGGACAGAGTATGAGGTTTTGAAAAGCGTCCCCCTCCATGAGTTTAAAAGGCAACATTTCAAGTGCAAGCAGTCCAGAAATGTGGCAGTTTAGTATTGCGGCCTGTCGGTGGGTGGTTGGTTGGCTGGCTGCATACTTGCGCTTGCATTCCAAGTAACAGAAAACTAAGCCGATGGTGACCTCTATCATCATCACGACCTCACCTCGGCACTATGAACTCTCCCGATGGAGAAGCCAGGGCCCACTGGAGGATTCTCCAGTTCTCTGGTGGGCACGGTCAACCCTGCCGAGAAGCAGCCCTGGCTAAGAAAAGTGTGTGGGAAGGTTCCCGGACACTCTATGGCTGCTATTTTACTGTGGACTGGCTTTGTACCGCCCCTGGCCACATTCACCTGTCCACGTGTTTGTGGTTAGGCGGTCCTTCCCAGTAAATGCACTGGGGAGGGCACGGGTAATGTTCTGGGACCCGAGCTTGTGGAAGGTGGAGACGATACCAGTAGAAATAATGGCAGCTGGGGACCGAGCATGGACACCCGGCCGCCGCCATGAGGTTGTGGAAAGCTTCTGCCTCCACGAGCCGAAAAGGCAACATTTCAAGTGCAAGCAGTCCAGAAATGTGGCAGGTTACTATTGCAGCCTGTGGGTGGTTGGGTGGGTGGCTGCATACTTGTACTTGCATTCCAAGGACTGTGATAGGGACAACTGAACACTGCAAAGGGACAAGGACGTGGATGGTGATGGTAGCAAGTCTGCAATGACAGGTGCAGGGCGGGAGGCATCTTCGCATGCACTATAGTCAGGGGATTGGCGTCCAAGCACAACAGCGGTAGAGGCAGTGGTGCCACCTGCAGACACTGTTTCTGGACCTTGGTGTTCAGCCCAGCTAGTGAGATGCTTTGCTGTCATGTGCCCGAGTATGCTGGTGGCACGGTAGTTTTGGTGGCTCTTTTTGATGCTGGCCTGGCAGATGTTGCAAATGGCCTTTTTGGGGTTATCTAAACAGTCTTTAAAAAAGAACCAGACTCGGGGAGACCTAACAGTTGTACTGGCAACTTCCGTCGTATTGGTGTTCCAGGGAGCAGTTGCCCGCCTTGTGTCTGTGGCCACCACACTGCTTGTTCCTGCCTGTTGTTTTGCTACGCCTCCCCCCCTTCGTGCTGCTGTCCTTGCTCTGCATGTCCCCTTGCCAGTTTGGGTCAGTGAATTCATCATCCACCGCTTCGTCTTTCACTTCCGCACCCTGGTCCTCCTCCTGACTTTCTATCCATTGTGTCTCATCATTATCCACCTCTTGCGACAGTAATTGCACTTTCCCACTGTCACCTTCGGGTGACCATGACTGCTCAAATTGCTACATTTGATCTTCTGTTGCCCTACTCGAAGCTGGCCGGTCGAGAGGCCCGAATCTATCGATGGAAAAGTGAACAGCTCTTGGGGTAACCCTAATCTCTCCTTCAAACCACATATCCAAAGTTCTTTCGTCTTCTCAGCAGACCGAACGAGAGGCCAGAATCTATACATAGAAAGATGAACAAAACAGCTCTTCGGAGTGTCCAAGTGCGGGATCAGTTGTCTTAGGGCAGGGTTCCCCAACTCCAGTCCTCAAGGCCCACCAACAGGTCATGTTTTCAGGATTTCCTTAGTATTGCACAGGTGATGGAATTATTGCCTGTGCAGGTGATGCAATTATCACCTGTGTAATACTAAGGAAATCCTGAAAACATGACCTGTTGGTGGGCCTTGAGGACTGGAGTTGGGGAACCCTGTCTTAGGGCACTCGGAACGGTGGGTGGAAGGAGGATCAGGGTGAGGAAGATGCTGACTCCAAGTAAAAAAAATCTCCCGCATCCGCACATTCCTGAACCACGAATCTACAAAAACACTAGTGCACGCACTCATCATCTCCTTTCTTGACAACTGCAACCTCCTGCTCTGTGGCCTCTCTTCTAACACTCTCGCATTCCTACAATCTATCCTAAACTCTGTTACCCGACTAATCCACCTGTCCCCTCGCTATTCCCTGGCCTTTCCTCTCTGTCAATCCCTACACTGGCTCCCCATTGCCCAGAGACTCCAGTTCAAAACCCTAACCTTGGAATGCAAAGCTAACCAAAACCTGTCTCCTCCATACATCTGTGATCTAGTCTCCCGGTACTTACTTGCACGCAACCTCCGATCTTCACAAGATCTCCTTCTCTACTCCCCTCTTATCTCTTCTTCCCTCAATCGCATACAAGATTTCTCCTGTGCATCCCTCCTTCTCTGGAACTCTCTACCCCACCATTTCTGACTCTGGCCTACTGTTGTAACCTTCAAAAGCACCTAAAGACCCACCTCTTGCAACATGCGTACAACCTGCAGTAACCCTCGCTCCACCATTCCGCTGCAAGACCAGCTCTATTCTCACCTACTGTATCCTCACCCATGCCTTGTAGACTGTGAGACCTTGCGGGCAGGGTCCTCTCCTCTCCTGTACCAGTCGCTGTCACATTTTTGTTCAAGATTATTGCAATTGTTTTTGCGATGTATACCCCTTTTTCACATATAAAGCGGCATGGAATAATTGGCGATAAAGTAATAATAATAATGTGATCCAGACTTACGTCTACTGAGACTGGACCATGTGGAACACAGGGTGGTGGTGGTGGCCATCTGACTGGAAACTTTATCTGCTATCCAACCAACAACCTTTTCACACTGCTCTGGCCTCAATAGTGGTGTTCCGTGGCCCCCTAGAAATTGGGACAGGAAGGTAGTTCGTCATGACGTGGGTGTTTGTTGTGCTCACTCAGCAGGCACAGTTTCATCTTGCCCCCACGGCCTCTGCGTGCACGATCACATAACCATAACGTCCACTTCCCCGTCCCTTGACACACACCTTGCCCATTTTAAATGGAGTTTAAGATTTGTCACGTTGCCAAAAATGTCTGTATTATTAATTACCGCAGTAATATAGGCTCACGTCTGATGAGATGACCACAGTTTTAGGCAGTGACCTGGGAGTCAGAGATGCTTCCATGGGTTTTCCCCATGCTGTTCCCATGTCACAAATGACATTTCCTGGTGAATGCATTTTTCACGGTTGAAAGCAATGCAAAAGTGCAAAAATGCATTAAAAACGCTACGTGTGAACATAGCCCAAGATGTGGAGGAGCATTATTGTTTTTGGTTATTTATTTTGCCTTATATACAAGTCATTACCCTGGAAAGGATGTTCCTTAACATATTTCCCAGAAAAATCCATTTTGGTTTAGTTTTTGTATGTTTTATTGGGAGTCCGTAAAAGCGTAATACCTCTGACAACATAGTTGTGACCTGGGAGTCAGAAATTCTTCCAATGGTCTTTCCCATGCTGTTCCCATGTCATTTGAGCACTGTTCCCATCGATTTGGGCAATTTTTAGGCCCTCTGCAGACCGCCGGGGGGAGCCACCGTCAAAATGTTAGAGTTTCCCATAGACTTACATTGGGCTCGTTTTTCGGACCGAGCACTCAAGAATTCCAGTTTGCTCGACCCGAGCAATGAGTACCCGAGCATTTTAGTACTCGCTCATCACTACTCTCAGCTAGTAGGTGGAGACTAGTTGCTATGATGTCTCCAATCCACAACACAGCATGCAGAGGAGGATTACTGCTTTTCATTCCTCAGCACACAAGGATTAACAGCAATATTGAGTATGTTATACAGCAGTACTGATCAGTATAGCTGTGAAACCATCTATGAGATAAGGTAAAATACTTGCTAGAAAGCCCAGCACAATCTTTTCATTTCTGCTTATTTTTACACTCTGCTCCTCATTCCTTCTCACCCATCCCCTCTCCGTAAAGTATAATAAGAGGTATAACCTGACACCTCTGTGTATCAGCAGTCTGAGTTGTCTTGAGCAAGATAGGGTTGTGCAGTTTTTCTTTCAGAGTGGATGGGGAGTTCAGGAGGCAGGTGAAGAAATGGTACTTAAGTGGAGAAAGAAGCATAATGTTCTGGTAAGAGATTTATCACTAAGTTTATTACATATGCCTGTATTAGTGTAGGGCCGAGGACGTGTAGTCCTGTAGTGCGCGAGTATTATCTGAGTGTTTGTGTGTGTATGGGGAGTGGTTTAGTTTTTTTTACCATTTTTCTGTGTGCTTGTGGTTCCTAATGATGGTAGAGAGCAGTTGCTCAATCTACCTTCACTCATGCCGCCTCCTGAGTCGTATTTTATCTTAGAGGCAGCCTTGAAAATCCAGGAAGCTACTATGCTTGGTGAACCATGGCAGCTCAGCCGATGTCATCACCGAAAAGGTGGCAGAAAGCCAAATTACGTAGGCCAGAATTGCGTCACCGGAAATGTGGCAGTATGGTCTGAAGTGAGGCATAGGCACTGAGCGAGCCGATGTTGTTTGCATCTGCATATTGCCATTGCCAAAGGCTCACTCCTCTACTAATGAGAAGGGGAAGAATGGATTGACATTCCAGCCAACCCAGTGACTGCCTAGGCTATAAGGAAGGGGATGGTGGGGTCAGGGGCTCAGGTATGTTCAGTCACATGTGGAGGATTCCAAGACGGAGCATGGAGAGTCCAAGAGAAGCTAACCCATTGTATTTAGTGTATTTTGAGTGGCTATAGGCCAAAGAAATTTTCTTCCATATTACTGATTCTAGCCTTGTATTCTTTATGTTAATTTACAGGATAGACCTGAGAACACCATTACAAAAACTAAGAATAAGGAATGCGCTGTGTGTAAAACTAAACTGGTCTTGTCTTATTAAATTGGCTTGCAAAAAAATGTTTTGATGACATTGTTCCTACTGAATCTTCCTCAATGTCTAAAGATATCAAATGGCTGTTTGAAAGTGAAGGCTGATCCGTTTTAAAGAAAAAATCTGCTCCCACCACATCTTCTTCTAAGGTATTTTAATGCTTCTAGTTCAAATGATAAGTTACACTTTGTTGAAAGTGGTGAATTGGATTTAGATAATTCCTCTTAGTCTTCTTCCTCTTCAGATGATGGGAAGGGTGGAAAACTTTTTTTCCATCTAAGGATATGATCAGTTATAAGTAGCTATAACAAAGTATATTGAAGTGCCTAACGAATCAAAATTAGTCCATAATGTTACGTTTGAGAGCCTTGGGATCAGGAAGAAGCATTCTTTAACACCCAACAAAAAAATAAGATTTATTCCTAAAAGTGTTAAGTGTAAGAATCCCTTTAACAAATCTGATCCTGCCGGTTGGGACAGGGTCCCAAAATTTATGTTTCTATTTGTAAAATGTCTAGGAGGTCCTCCCTTCCCTTTCACGACATTAGATCACTCAGAAACCCTATGGTCTGGAAAGCTGAAAGCTTTTTAAGAAGGGCTTCTGATTATAAGCCAGGGACAGCCAGTACATATACCGTCCGATCTTAAATCTTATGGCTCGAACAATTAGCTTCCCAGTTGAGATAGAAAGCTTCCAGGGACTAAACTTTGCCTTCCATTCCGGTTATTCAAAAAAAATTATGATCTTTTTGCTGATGCAGTCAGATTAGTGGCCAGGCCACCTCACACATTAACTTTGCTTGCAGGGCCCTGTGGCTAATAACTTGGCAAGGAGATCAATCATCCAACTCTCGGTCATGTGCCATTCCCTGTGAAGGGGTCCATGTATTCGGTTCCTCCATAGATTACATTCTAGTTCAAGCTTTAGCTAAGAGGAAAGTGTTTCCCTTCACTCCCATCCAGAAACCCAGGAGGTCCTTTCAGAGAGAGGAAGAGAGAGATTTAATAGGGATAAAAGCCTTAGGAAGAAACACTCAAAATGGAAGTTTTCTAAAAGATAAAAAAAAATAGAGGTTTCCTATTTAGTAATCACCCGGGGTACTCCTCTCGTAAAGGTGGCCAGCAATACTGCCAAAAGTCAGGTCAGGGGAATGTTAAGGTTTTTTTTCCCCCTTGCTTGGGTAAAGATTTCAGGATTCTAAACTCCTTGTCCAAAGAAGTAAAATTGAAATTTAGATTCACCCCCTCCCCCATCCCAAATATTTCTAGAGGCCAGACACACCGGTCAAAGTCAATCTATTTAAGAAAGATATATTACTGCTTTCTTAGAAAAGCGAGTTTTGGAGCCTTGTCTCTCATCACAAGTAAGCAGAGGTATTTATTCCATTTTGGTCACGGTAAAAAAGCTGAGTAGGGAATTAAGAATGATTATAAATCTAAAGAGTCTAAACAAGGATCTGTTCTATAAAAAATAAAAAAAAAAAACAAGATGGAGACAACAGACCTTCTTTCTGAGGACTGTTTCATATCAGTCATTGACTTAAAGGATGCATATTATCTTGTGCTGAGTAACCAAAAATTCCTGAGTGGCGATAATGTTCAGAGGGAAGATGAACTATTTCCAGTAGTAGACTCTACCATTTGAAATACTGCAAGCCCCACATTTCTTTACCAAAATCATAGCAGAAGTTGCAGCCCATGTAAGAGAAAATAGAATTAGACTTACTGGTAATTCGGTTTCTAAGACCCTCCATGACAGCACCTTAGAAGGTTGCCTCCCCATCCTAATTAGGGACAGGAAACACAAGAGGTTAAATAGCCACTCCCCACCACCATCCTCAGTGTTTTCCTAAAGGACCACACCGTATGACTGCTTCAAATATTTTATTCACACCAAGGAATTTCATAAAGAATAAAATTAAGGACGGGAACTACCCGTGCTTTCATTGAGGGTCTTAGAAACCGAATTACCGGTAAGTCTAATTCTATTTTCTCCAATCCCCTCCATGACAGCACCTTTGAAGCAGTACCAAAGAATGATGTTTTAGGGAGGAACAACAGCTTGAAGGACTTGCCTTTCAAAGGCTAGATCTCTATTAGCCGCTAAATCTAATCGATGTTTCGCGAATGTATGGACTGATGACCATGTCGCCGCTCTGCAGATCTGCTCGACTGATGCACTTGTTCTCTCAGCCCAGGAGACAGACATCGCTCTGGTGGAATGAGCCTTTTAGGATTCTGGAGGAGTTAACCCCTGGGCCTTGTATGCTTCGCAGATCGTTTTCTTGATCCAATTTGCTAGAGTATTTTTGGATATCTTCTTCACTTTGTTGGGACCGCCGTATTGGACAAAGATTTTGATATTTCCTCCATGATTGAGTTTGCTGAAGGTAATATAAAATAATCCTCCTGACATCCAGAGTATGGAATACTTCTTCTCTACTGTTTGAAGGATTTTGACAAAAAGAAGGAAGGATTATAGGTTGGGACCTATGAAAGCCTGTTATAAACTTTGGCAGAAACGAAGGTTCCAGCTGGAAAACTATCGTATCCTCTGAACTGTTAAGATAGGGTTCTCTGATGGACAGCGCTTGGATCTTGCTTACTCTCCTAGCCATTGTTATGGCTACCAGAAATGTCGATTACCATGTCAGTTTATCCATTTGTATCTCCGGGATTGGTTAAAAGGGCTGCATAGTAAGGCCTTTAAGTACAGCATTCAGATCTTTGGGGGGGGCTGTTTTTGCTCTTGTAGGATTTATTCTGGAAGCGGCTGTCATGAATCTTTTAATCCATCTGTGGTTTGCTAGATTTTTGTCAAAGTAAGAACTCAAACCTGATATCTGAAAATTGAGGATATTGGGACATAATCCCTTTGACAGGCCTTCCTGCAAGAAATCTAGAATTTTGGCTATGTCCGGATGGAAAGGGTCTGGTGGATGGGACCCATACCATAATTGGAAAGTCTTCCAAATCTTAGCATATATGGAGTTAGTGACCGGCTTCCTACTTTTCTGGAGGATCTGGATCACCCACCACTGAGAGGCCTCTAGCTCTTAAGAAGCCAGGCTGCTAGATTTAGGCTCTGAGGGTCTGGATGGATGATCAGGCTCTGATGTAGTAAGTCGTGGACTGGAGGAAGAACAAGAGGAACTTCTATCTTTAGGCTGTTCAGAGTCCCAAGCAATCTTCTTTTTGGCCAATTTGGAGCTATGCTCTGATCTTTCATAGTATCCTCGGCAGTAATGGGATCAGCGAAAATGCCTAGGCGAGACTGGCTTTCCAAGGATGGGCGAAAGCATCTACCCCTACTGAACAGTCTTTGGGATCCAAGGTGAAGAATTTAACTTTTGCATTCTGTTGATTTGCAAATAGATCCACTTGTGGATAACCCCACCTTTCCACGAGCATATGGAAAATCTCTGTGTTAAGGCTCCATTCCCATGGATGTATATCCCTTCTGCTGAAGAAATCTGCCTGGGAGTTGCCGGAGCCCTTTAGGTGAAAGGCTGACAGCGAGAGAAGATGATGTTCTGCCCAGGTGAAGATTCTTGTTGAGATCTGCTGCAGCTTTTTGCATCTCGTGCTCCCCTGATGTCTTAAGTGGGCCACTGTCGTTATGTTGTCCGAGTATACCTTGACATGGGTCCTTTGGAGCAGAGATGTAGCCACTTTGAGGGTCTCTTCCTCCACCTTTAGCTCCCTGAAGTTTGAGGACTGATGAGCAATCTCTGAAGGCCAGATTCCTTGAAATATTGTTTGGGAGATGACAGCTCCCCAACCTCTTTTGCTTGCATCCATCCTCACTCATGTCAGTGGAAGCTGCGTTCATGACGTTCCCCTCACTATATTTTCTCCGCTTAGCTACTAATTTAAGGATATCTTTACCTGATCTAGAAGGTGGATATTGCTTATGAGAGACCCCGGCGATTTGTCCCAGCGGGCAAGAATGTAATTCTGTAGAAGTCTTGTATGGGCCTGAGCCCATGGATTCTAGGACTGACATTGCAAACCATATAGAGACTGTCTGTTTTTTAGAGCATAGACCTTTGATCTCAACAGTATCTGTTTCTCCTTGGGTAGAAATGAGGTTTGCCTTTGTGAGTCTAACAGAATCCTGGTGGATGGGATTAGATCCGATTTTTCTCGGTTTACCAGCCAACCCAATGATTCTAAGATGTGGAGGGTGAACTGCAGATCTTGTTTGAGTTGAGGAACCGAGGAGGCCATTACCAGGAAATCGTCTAGGTAGGGGATGATACAGATAGCATTCATAAGGAATTGGGGTACCACCTCCACCATGAGCTTTGTGAAAAGTCGGAGGGCTGACGAAATCCCAAAGGGCAGGACGTTGAATTGATAATGGATTATATTCTGCCCTTGTTTGATTGCAAACCTTAGAAATTTCCAGCAAGAGGGATGTATAGGCACATGATAGATCTGCAAGAGGCGGACTATGGTTGCCATAACAAAATCCTTGCCTATAAAAGGAACCGTGGATCTTATAGATTCCATTTTGAATCTTCTGTACTTGACAATGATTCAGCCATTTTAGATTCAGAGTTATTCTGTAGGTCGCTGAGGGCTTTCTTATGAGGAAAAGTTGAGAGTAATGACCTTTCCCTTGTTCCATGTGAGGTACTGGTGATACCTCCCCAGATTCTTGCAGATCTTGAAGACCCAATAATAGGATTTTATGCAAATTTGGGGCTGATAGGGATGTTTCCTCTAGTCTTTGAGGAGGATGTGCGGAAAACTCTATTTTTGTTCCCACTCCGATCATTTGTAGAATCCTCTGGTCTGAGGATATTTCTTGCAACTGTGGGAGAAAGTGCGCAATTCTGCCTCCTACATGTATGACGTCATGGCTTTTCCTGTAACTGGTTTTGGAAGATGTTCCTTCCTCTTCCCCCTTTCGGATAACTCCAGCGACCAGCTTTTCCTTTCCCTCTATATTGCAGATTTTAAGCCTGTGACGGACGAAAGGATTTCCTTTTAAACACTTTTGGCTCCAGTATCAACTTCTTTTTATCCGAAGCCTTATCTAAAAGATCATCCAGAGCTTCTTCAAATAAATATTCTCCTTTAAAGGGAATGGTACAAAGTTTGGATTTAGAAGTACTATCCCCATTCCACGTCTTTAACCAGAAAGCTCTTCTTGCCGAATTGGATAAGACCAAGGATCTGGCTGCCATCCTAACTGATTCTGCCAAAGCATCGGCTAGGAATCCCGTAGACTTCTTCAGCAAAGGTAATGTGGCTAGCAGCTCTTCTCTCGGGGTACCTTTAGCAATATGCTCTTCCAGCTGTTGCAAACATCGGAAAATGGATCTTGCCACACAAGTTGACGCGATGTTAGTATTCAAGAATGTTGAGGATGTTTCCCATGATTTTCTTAACAAGCTGTCCGATTTCCGGTCCATTGGATCTCTAAACTGAGATGAATCCTCGAAGGGTAGCATCGTCTTCTTTGCTACTCTTGCTACCTGTATATCCACTTTTGGAATTTCAGTCCAGTATTTTGAAATATCTTCATCCAAGGGATACCTGTTCTTCATTTCTCCTGGGATACTCAGCCTTTTTTCAGGATACTCCCATTCATCTATTATTAAGCGTTGGATGTTATCATGAATAGGACACACCAATTTTCTTCTGGATTTTAGTCCTCCGAACATTTCATCCATCACCGACCGAGTCTTTTCTTCCTCCACTTCCATTGTATTTCTTACAGCTGTTAAAAATTCCTCCATATCTTCAGAAGAGAAGTAATATCTTATCTTCCTCTGCATATTGGCTTGTACTTAATTCTCTTCTAACCATTAGTCTGAGATAAATATATCTGCATCTGAGTCAGAAGAATCTTTAGAGTTGTACTTCCTCTTTTTTGCTGAAAGCAGACCCCCAGACTGAGAGGTTTGCGAGAAGGAGGCTAGGGATGATTGAATTTCTTGATGAACCATCCCCCTTACTCCTTCCATCATGGAAGGTTGTTCTTGTTTTATAATTTTTTCTGTACACTTCTGGCATAGAGGCTTATGGGCAGAAGATAGTTTCTTGCTACATATGGCACACTTGTGCCCGCTAGTTTTTTCCCCCACTCTCGATGCAGGATCTTTGTCTCCCTAAAAGAGAGAGAGGGAGATAGACTAAATATGGATCCTGCTCCAAGAGAGAGGAAATCTCCCAAACCCAAATATACTTACTGGGGCTGGGGTTGCGCTGAGCTCTGCAGAAGCAGATCTTTGGGAACCTACACCTTCCATGGTTAAATTTGTCCTACCTTAAGGTGTCTTCCCATCAGTCTCTTCTTTATAGGCAGAGACCGTGATCCAGCGCTTCTTTCATCCAATAGAATGATAGATTCTTCCCTTTGGCTTCTTTATTCTTCCAATCTGTTTCTTCTGTGGAATTTTTTATTTTAATTTCTCACCCGTGCCATCATGTGTTCCAACCTGGAACGCACCGGAAGTGACATCACCCACTGCCGATGCGAGGAACTTCCGACGTCTTCCTGCATGTGCGCAGAGCTCAATGGAGGACAGGAGGTAGATTGGGGCTGGGGAGCTACAGGAGGCCCCCAGCCCTCCGAACTCAGCGTTACCATAGCGACGAAGGAGAGTGGTGAGGTCCCGATCCGGCAGAGCGGGAGCTGACAGAGGAAGGCCCGAAGCGATCGACCTCTGCAGCCCGGCTTCCAGGTAACATAGGGGGATAGTGCTCGCCGGCCACAGCACCCCACGAATAACCTCTTCATCCCTTAGGGACAGGAAAAACACTCAGGATGGCAGTGGGGAGGGGCTATTTAACATCTTGTGTTTCCTGTCCCTAATTAGGATAGGGAGGCAACCTCCTAAGGTGCTGTCATGGAGGGGATTGGAGAAAGACATTGTTTATTTTCTACTTGGATTATCTATTAATTGTGGTGCACTCAGTGAAGAAATGGTGAGTCCAGGTTAAGCATATAATAGAAATTCTGTCACACCTGGGATGGATGATAAATCTTGAGAAATCCCATCTAATCTCTCTTCAGCATCAGATTTTCGGGGGTATCTTGTTGGACTCAAAACTCATCAAATGTTTCCTTCCTCAGGGCAAAATATAGAAGATTTCCATAGGGATAAAAACCTCATCTCTTAACCTCATGTACTCATCATAAAAGCAATGACAGTTCTGGGAACTTTTTTTTTTTAAACTTTTTTTTATTGAAGACTATACAACATAACAAGATTACATCATAGAATAAAAGAACAACATGCTGTCTAGCAAAGTTAACCTTGCCCTTAACATACCATGGGTCTAATATCTTAACCAAAATCATCAGTTCTGGGAACTTTAACAGCCTGTACTCCAGCAGTGGGCACAGGTTCGCTCAATACCTCTTCAGTCCACATCTTAAACCTATGGAAAGAGAACCTTAGCCTTATAAACTCAAAGATCCTTATCCTACCAAAGATTTGCAGAGAGTTATAGTTGCTGGATGTAAAAAGAAACATGTCAGAGGGAGTTTAAAGGAGGATAATCCTCCTGTATTGATTATCACGGGGTGGGGAGTGCACAATGGATTTTCAGGTTCTACAGGGCAGTTGCAACAAATCCTTATCAATATTTTTTTAAAATCTCAAAGTGCTATTGTCTGTTTTCAGAGTCGTTCTGCTTCCACAGATTCAGAAACGCAATGTCAGAATTATGCACAACACTATGGTGATAGCATATCTGAATCATCAGGGAGGGCACAAGGTCCAGGATGTGAAGGGGAGTGACTCTTCAAATTCACAAGCTGTAGAAGGGAAAATTCTGTCCCCATCAGTGGTACACAATGTGCATGCGGATTTCCTGAGCTGACAAGTAGCGCAGAGCTAGTGTTATTTAAATCAAGGTATAGTCGACAAGATTGGCTCCTTTTAGGGCAAACAAAGTATAAACTTGTTCTCCTCTAGACAAAACACTATGTCACATCTGTTGTACTCCTTGAACCCTCCCGATTGTTCATTATGAATAGATGCACTTTGCCAGTTTGGATCAATCTTTAAATTAAATTTTGTCTCCTATCAAAAATTCTGAGAGAATTGTGAGAGAGGACAGGGAAAGAATTAGTCTGATAGCGCCATTTTGGCCCAAGAGGACCTGGTGCACATGGGAATTGGACCCGTGCTTTCTTCAAGTGATTCTGGATGTCTTTTTTCAGGAACCTGTTGTCCATTTTCAGATCAGTAGCCTGCATGCCTCTTGAACAGAAACTTCTTTTAAATTATGGGTTGTTTAAAAGAGTGGTCTCCACCATGTTGAAATGTAGAAAACTACTTGCCTCTAACATTTATTTTAGAATCTGGAATGTTTTATTGAAGCTAAAATTAACGCCGTAGATTCCTCTTGGGTCCCCATAACCCGTATTTTGGATTTTCTTCAGTCAGATTTGAAAAAGCAGTTGGGTATCAGTTCCTTTAGAGTACAGGTGTTGGCCCGCAACTCCCTATTTTAGATGAAGATAGCGAATCTATCCATGGGTGGTTAGCAAAGGCAGTCACTAGGTCCCTACCAGTTACAAGCTCTAAGTTTCGCCCATGGCACCTAAATCTGGTTTTGAAAAACGCTCACTAAAACTCTATTTGAGCCCATTAACAGTATTTCTATCAAACTCCTTACGCTTAAATATATTTTTTTGGTTCCAATCACCTCAGCTACAATTGGGGAGTTCCTATACTTTCATGCTGGAGAACAGAGTCATTATCAAACATAATCCTGCCTTCCAGCCTAAAGTACCATCAAAATTTCATAGATCTCCAGAAACTGTTCTCCCCTTATTTTGTAATAAACTGTTTCTCTAAGTCAGACTTAGGGTTAATTACCTAGATGTTAGGAAATATGGAGTATTATTATTATTATAGCGCCATTTATTCCATGGCACTTTACATGTGAAGAAGGGGTATACATACAAGAACAATTACAATAATCTTGAACACAATGTGACGGCGACTGGTACAGGAGGAGTGAGGACCCTGCCCGCGAGGGCTCACAGTCTACAAGGGAAGGGTGAGGATACAGTAGGTGAGGGTAGAGCTGGTCGTGCAGCATTATTTGTGGAGTGGTGGTTACTGTAGGCTTGTCGGAAGAGGTGGGTCTTCAGGCTCTTTTTGAAGGTTTCCACGGTCGACGAGAGTCTGATGTGTTGGGGTAGAGAGTTCCAGAGTAGAGGGGAAGCACGGGAGAAATCTTGTATGCGATTGTGGGAGGAGGAGATTAGAGAAGGAGATCTTGTGAGGATCGGAGGTTGCGTGCGGGTATGTAGCGGGAGACTAGGTCAGAGCTATATGGAGGAGACAGGTTGTGAATGGCTTTGTATGTCATGGTTAGGGTTTTGAACTGGAGTCTCTGGGCAATGGGGAGCCAGTGAAGAGACTGACAGAGAGGAGAGGCCGGGGAATAGTGGGGGGACAGATGGATTAAATCGGGCAGCAGAGTTTAGGATGGATTGGGGGGGTGCAAGAGTGTTGGAAGGGAGGCCACAGAGCAGTAGGTTGCAGTAGTCAAGGCGGGAGATGATGAGGGCGTGCACTAGGGTTTTTGCAGATTCATGGTTGAGGAATGTGCGGATCCGGGAGATATTTTTGAGTTGGAGTTGGCAGGAAGTGGAAAGGGCTTGGATATGTGGTTTGAAGGAGAGTTCAGAGTCCAGGGTTACACCAAGGCAGCAAGCCTGAGGGACTGGGGACAGTGGGCAGCCATTGACTATGATGGATAGGTCAGTTGGGGGGGGTTGAATGAGATGGCGGAAAGATGATGAATTCTGTTTTGTCCATGTTAAGTTTTAGAAATCTAGCAGAGAAGAAGGATGAAATAGCAGACCGGCATTGTGGGATTTTGGTTAGTAAGGAGGTGATATCAGGAGTATTTATCTGCTTCCTCAAGGTTCAGAATAGACAGCTCCCTGTTTGTTCAACATGGGGTTGAGGTAAAGGTAAATCAGCAAGTAAGCGGTCCCTAGCTAGGTGGATTAAATCTGCTATTGCATTAGCTTATGAATCTAGTTTCTCTCCAGCACCAGAGGGTCTCAAGGTCCATTCTAGAAGAGCTATGCTCATTTGATGGGCTAACAGAGCTGATGTCTCCATAGAGTCCATTTGAAAGGCTCCAACCTGGTCTATCCCTTCAACCTTTTTCAGACACTATCAGCTGGTTCTATCCTACTCTATCTCTGATCTTTCCTTTGGGCAAAAAGGTCTTACAGACAGTGGTCTCACCCTGGGGAAAGATTCCCCTAAAATCTCTGGTGGTGCCATAATGGCCCATGGGAAAAATGCTAATTACATTAAATGGTAATTTGATTTTACAGAGACCATGACAGCACCCCTCCTATTCCCTCTCACTTATGCACCACCCCACTATCAGTGTTTGGTCAGTATTTTTTCTCAAAATAATGGGACCTTAAAAGGAACCTGTCACATTGGATAATGCTATTGACCTGCAGATATGTGGTGAATCTGCAGGTTAGTAAAGTTAGGAAGGTGCCCGGCTGCCTTTACTGAGATTGCAGCACCTGGGAGTTAATTAACTTTATTTCTCCAGAGAGCCACCAACTTTCAGTCATTTTATTGACACCCGGCTGGCTCTGCAGTGCATCTGTGCAGATCTGGCTTTCAAAGTGCTGAGGTGTGCTTATAGCTGCTACTCACAATACAGAGAGTGATGACTGTAACCATTCTAGCACACCTGTATGACTGAAATACTGCATGCCTCTTTATCGCCAGTCTTGATGAATTTGGGCCAATGACGCTGCAGAGCTCATGCACTCTTGCATGACTTCTGCATTTTCATTTTTATGGTAGCTGTGTATCATCAGTATGTCTGTTCTTTACATCCGTATGGCATCCATTTTTAATTACATGGCCAGACAGGTGAGTCTCATCAGAAAAATAGAGTTTAGTGTATGTGACATTTTTCCAACCTTTTACTTACACATTGCAAGCACCAAAATAAATTTTATGTTGCAGCCAGAATATGTACCCTCTTAGTCCATTGGGGTGTATACATGTCCATGTTTTTTTTGCAAACTATGTGTCAGCAAAAAAAAACAAAAAAAACAACACTGATCATAGACCAAAATTACCCATACAAGTCTATGGGTCTGTGAAAATCATAGATGGCATCATTGTACAATCCATGTGCTGTCTGTGCTTAACATTGTAATGAACAGGAGAAGCTTTGCAATTTATGTATTTTTCCAGTTATGAAAAATCACTGATGAAACACTAATGGTAAAACTAAACACACTTGGAGCTATTTTTTGCGTACATTAAAAATAGCAGATGTCTGAATGAAGCCTTAGACTGCATTCACTAATCTTTGTGAAGCATCGGTGTTCTGTCCATTTTTTAATCAGACACCACAAAAATCCATCGAGTATGTCTTATTTTGATCCACAAAATCAGATCAGAATAAGACATGCTTTGAGTTTCACGGATCTCATTCTCAGATTCGTAATTTTAACAGATGTCTGAATATATCCATTTTACCCAATGGGTACATGTACTGTCTGAAAAAATAATAAAATAATAATCATCAGGCAGCAAAGGGACATCTCACATAGATGTGTAAATCCATCCTTAAACTAAATTTGGCAAACACGAGGAAATTCTTCTAGTGACCAACATGCAAACAGCTGATTTTATAGCGGGATAATTTGGACAGCTATGCAGTTCCCCTTCATGATGATCAAATAGACATACATGGGATGTATTGACAGCACAGGCCCACTAGAACCAGAGTCCCAGTTTGTTAGCTGCTCTCCTCTCCGGCTAAAAAGTCCTGAGTGAGGAAGCCATTGACAAAGGGGATTTTCCAACTCAGGACACCCCCCTTTATGAACCAAAACAGAGCTGCCATGTAATGTTGCACATGTAATGTTGTTTTTCTGCACAGACTGCTTGAGGGAAATGAGTGGGCAGATGCAAGCCTATGGCAATTAGCTGACCACAACACTGTATTTATTTTTAAAGAGTCTGGTAGTACTGCAACACTTCTTCACAAATAAAGATCTTCAGGATTGGCTGGTCGGTCAGTGGTTAGGCAAGACACAATCAAGAAAAAGATTGGATAAAACAAACAAAATATTAAAAAGAGGTTGCCCACTAAAAGACAACCCCTTTTTAATGGACCTAGGGAGTTGAGGAAAAAAAAAATCAATACTCACCTCCCATAGTAATAGCGCTCCTCTCTACTTAGCATTGCAATTACCTCCAATCCTATTAACTGGACCTATTAATACAGGGTTGTTTAGTAGATAACTCATTTACACCCTACCATATCCTGGACCACCAGGTATCAAACTGGCTGCCATCTTATAGACATCCCCCTTTCATAATATTTTTCAAAACAATGAACAGAGCAAAGAGGTCCCCACACCCCAAAAGTACCAAAGTACAATGCCAATTGACTATTACACAAGGCCAATTGACTATTACACATCGTAATAACTTACACTGTAAACTCTTGAATCAACAGACAATTCTAAAGAAACCTAACCTATAAGGACAACAGTCCAAGCGGGATACCTGAACAGCAAGCTCCTAACAGCCTGCCAACTCTCAACCCAACAACAGGTATCCCACTACTAACCATAACTTTCAACAAGTACCAATACCTAAGACAATAACCCCTTGTCCTTTACCTTAGATCATACTACAGGAAGCCTTTCATAGAGCACTCCATCTACAACCAAGAATACACCAAATCATCTTACCAGGTAATTCAAAGATACTTAAGTACAATATTTACCACTATCTATATTCACCTTCCAAACCAGACCTAATACCAAATATCCCTCTTCTTTTACTAGGTCTCCATCTCAGAGCCCACTGAATCTACTATCGTCTTCCAAGGATTCCCTAGGAACATGACCTCGAATCATTTATTTATTTATGCTCTTTTTTTATATACACATATCTTTTATATCACTGTGTACCTTGCGGTATATTTTAAAGAATATTTACTTCTAATCAGGAAATAGAACATTTTATGACCCAATAAAGGAATTTTAAGCTTCACCCCCTGAGTCCGTCTCACTACTGTTTAGCGCGAATTAAAATCATAATTACCAGGTCCCCACTTCTACTCAACAAAATATGTACTCCTTTTTCTACAACACTCTACACCTGCAGAGCCAACATCCAATGTGTCTTGAGGCTCATAAACATATACCAAATGTGATTGGCCTCTGCATAACATAGGAGGCAAACAGAAGTACAGTAATGGTTACATACAGCTTTCTTTTCTGCTATAAAGAGCCTGTAATATCACTGTGAGAATAACTACTGATTTTTTAAAAATATAACAAAACTAGGATTTGCCCTGTTTGTTTGAAAATCTTAAAATACTGACAGATTTCATGTTAAACTGATCCTTATAGATTTGGGATTTGAAGTGGGGATTTCAATTTTTGATTTTATTGACCTTGTCTTTAGCAACTTAAAGGGAACCTGTCACCTAGGAAAACATGATTTACCTGCAGATAGGTTAAACTGCAGGTAAATAGCGTTAAAATGGTGCCTGGCCACCCTGCTAAAAGCGGAGCTACTGGGGGGAAAATGAACTTCTTTCATTTCAGGAGCCACTGTCCTTCAGTCATAGGGACGATGCACTTAGTAACTACAGTCACTGCTGACAGAACTGCTCACTATATTATAAGTGGCAGCCGTAAGCATGCCCCTGCACTTTGACAGCTAGCGCAGCAGATGCACTGCATAGCCAGCTGTAAAATTGTCAGGGTCTACTTACAGCCGTGGTTCACAGTATAGTAAGCAGTGTTCTGAGCGGTAACTGAAGCTGTTCCGTGCACACCTATATGACTGAAAGTCATACGTTACTTACCGGTAATGGGATTTTTCGGAGACCATGACAGCACGACGAGAGAGGGGATCCGCCCACCAAGGACAGGAAACCTACAGGCTTAAAAGGGGGTGGCCCTCCCTCTCGCCTCAGTTTGGATTACAGAGCATTGAGAGGACCGCCAGGTTAGTAGACATAGCAAAACAATCATAAAAATAAAATTTTTATACAACACCACTAAGTGAGAAAAGGTTGTAATTAATAGATGAGGAGTGCTCCCATAAAGGTGAAGGGAGGGAATATAAGGGTGCTGTCATGGTCTCCGAAAAATCCCGTTACTGGTAAGTAACTTATGACTTTATCGGTCGACCATGACAGCACCACGAGAGAATTGCAGAGATGAAAAAGTCTAGGGAGGGACCACAGCCTGGAGCACCCTTCTCCCAAATGTGAGGTTGGATGAAACACCCAAATCCAGTCTATAGTGCCTATAGAAGGTAGATGGAGAAGACCAGGTAGCAGCCTTACATACGTCTTCCATCGAGACACCAGTCTTCTCCGCCCATGAGGTTGCCACTGCCCGGGTAGAGTGAGCCTTCAACCCCTGTGGCGCTTCCTCACCGCTGGAGACATAGGCTAGAGTAATAGCCTCCCTGATCCACCTAGCTATGGTGGATTTAGTAACCTTAAGCCCCTTCCTCACCCCTTGGAAGGAGATAAATAAGGAACTATCTTTCCTGAAGGCCTGGGTGACTGACAGGTACTTAATCACACACCTTCTAACATCTAAGGTATGGAACGCTGCTTCTTTTTGGTTACTTGGATTAGGACCGAACAAGGGAAGTATTATTTCCTGGAGTCTATGGAAACGGGAAACTACTTTAGGGAGATATGCCGGGTCCGTTCTAAGAATTATTCTATCGTCCAGGATTTGAGTGAAAGGTGGGGCTGAAGACAGAGCCTGGATATCACTAACCCTTCTAGCTGATGTTCGAGCTATTAGAAGCGCTGTTTTAAGGGAGATGGACTTAAGAGATGCCGACTATTGGTTCAAAAGGTGAACCGGTTAATGCTTTTAGAACTAAATTTAGATCCCAGGGTACCAAATTGCTTTTGATAACCGGTCTGGATCTAAACACAGCTCTGATAAAGCGAGAAATCCAGTAATTCCCTGCCAAGTCACAGTTATATAGAGCACCTAAGGCAGAGACTTGGACTTTAAGGGTGCTTGTCGCCAACCCCATCTCGAGGCCCTTCTGTAAAAATTCTAAAATTTTACTAATTGGAGCTCCAGTACCAACTGCAGAACCAGAGAAAGATGAAAAAATTTTTCCACGTTCTAGCGTAAATCCTGGTCGTGACAGGTTTTCTACTATGCATTAATGTAGTCACTAGATCTCGGGAGAATCCTTTGCGTTCTAACAGGGACCTCTCAAGTTCCCCACCGTCAAGTGGAAGCCAGGAGCTTGAGGATGGAGTATCGGACCCTGGCTGAGGAGATCCGGGATTTCTGGTAGGACCCAAGGATCGGAGATGGACATGCTCCTCGGGCATGAGAACCAGGGCCTCCTGGGCCAAAAGGGGGCGACCAGAAGGACCCTCGCCTTGTCCTCTCTGATCTTTCTTAAAAGCATGGGAAGGAGATTGAATGGGGGGGGGGGGGGAGGCATAGGCCAGACTGAAATCCCAAGCTATTTGGAGAGAGTCTACTGCCAGGGGGTTTTCTCTGGGATTTAGGGAGCTAAAAGGGCTTTGTCTTTCGATTTAGCCTTGTGGCAAAGCCTGCTTTAGTTCCCATTCGCCCTGTCTCAGAGAAAAATGGCTTAAGTAGTTTGCTTTTACGTTTTCTTTTCCTTTGATGTAGAGGGCCGTTAAGGAAAGGAGATGGCATTCCGAAATCCAGGTGGCTCAAAAGGCTGGTACCGATTTGGAGGAAGGACCCTTCTCAGCCGGGGGATCATCCCTGGAGGCTGCAGATTCGTCCATCCTGCTGGAGCTGTGATGACTGGACTTAGACGCCGAACCTCGTTTTCTTGAGGACCGAGCATTACCAGAAACACGTGGGCGATGCACCTTTTGGGGCTCCCCAAACCGCCGCTGAGATGGTGGAGATGGCGGCTGCTCAACCTGCTGCTGCAGTAGCTGCTGTTCACTATTAAACTCCATGATAGGGAGAATGAAGCTGGGAAGCCCTGAACAGTGGTGCCTGGCCAGTTAAATAGGCCTTGATCCACCCCTCCGCCACCAGATTTCAATCAAATTCCTCTTTTTATTTTTCCCCAGTACCTTTACAAAGAGGGACTAAGAGGTACAGCCACCCTATAAAAGCACTACTAGGCACAGGGGCACCCTGAAGCACTGAGAGATACTATGAGGCCCCATTAGGTACTAAAAGGCACTGTGAATCGCTATGAGGTACTAACAGGCGCTATACGGCACTATGAATGCACCATAAGGCACTATGGTATGCTATAAGTCAGGGTTCCCCAACTCCAGTCCTCAAGGCCCACCAACAGGTCATGTTTTCAGGATTTCCTTAGTATTGCACAGGTGATAATCCCATCACCTGCACAGGCAACAATCCCATCACCTGTGCAATACTAAGGAAATCCTGAAAACATGACCTGTTGGTGGGCCTTGAGGACTGGAGTTGGGGAACCCTGCTATAAGTCACTATGATATGTTATGCTATGAAGAGCCATAAAGCGCTATGAAGTGCTATGAGGCACTATGCCATGAGGCACTATAAAGCACTATGAGACGCTATACGGCACTATGATGTGATTTGAGACACTAACATGCGTTATGAGGCACTGTGAAGCGCTATGTGCCACGAGGCACTATTAAGTGACATGAAAAGCTATGCCATGAGGCACCATGCTATAATGCGCCGTGAGGCACCATGCCATGATGCGCCAAGAGGCACCATGCCATGATGCGCCAAGAGGCACCATGCCATGATGCGCCAAGAGGCACCATGCCATGATGCGCCAAGAGGCACCATGCCATGATGCGCCAAGATGTGCTATGAAGCGCTATGCTATGACGCACTATGATGTGCCATGAGGCACTATGATGTGCCATGAGGCGAGGCACTATGATGTGCTATGAAGCGCTATGCTATGATGCACTATGATGTGCCATGAGCGCTATGCTATGAGGTACTATGATGTGCCATGAGGCACTATGATGTGTTATAAAGCGCTATGCCATGAAGCACTATGATGGGCAATGAGGCACTATGATGTGCTATAAAGCGCTATGCTATGAGGCATTAAGATGTGGCTATGATGTGATATAAAGAGCTATGATGTGCTCTTTGTGAAGCGCAAAGAGGCTTTATAAGGCACTGTGCTCAGATTTATATTTAAAAGAGTAATCCATCTGAATGAAGGATAAACCTTTCCTTTGGGTGGTAAATCTCAATTGTCAGACTAGCCCCACCCGAAGGAGCCAACTGATGAGACGCAGCTGGACAGCAGACCTTCACAGAGACCATGTGCTGTATTAACACCATGTGCCATCCTATGGATGGAGTAAACAGACTGGAGGACAACAGTAAAACCCTCCGTGTTAGTTTAACATTTACTGAGCAGATTGCGGCTCATTTTTGTGGTAAATTCTGAAGGCCAATCATGAGGCTCTGTGTGGCCCAGACATGTGGCTCACTTTAGCCTAGAGGTCTAAGGTCCAGCTTCCGTCCTGAAGCCAATTTTAAAGCACGATGCCCTTGGCCCAGATGGGGTCTTACAGAGCGCACACACACCCATTTTTGAGTTTTGCGCAAACATCCTTCAGCCTTTCCTAGTATCCATAACAAGGAAAGGGCCCCATAATCAAGGTAAACATTCACAAAGATCACTCACCACCAGCTGTACGGATTCGGAGGCAGGAACGAGTCACAGGCCTGTTCCTCTCCATCCGTCCATGCCTGAGCAATACTGGGGTGGTCAATCCCAGGCAGGGCTTCTCCACTGATGCACGGAACTGGAGCCGTCGACCCCAGACAGGGGCACAGGTCCACAGCAGCTTCTCCACTGATGCACGGAACTGGAGCAGTCGACCCCAGACAGGGGCGCAGGTCCACAGCAGCTTCTCCACTGATGCACGGAACTGGAGCTGTCGACCCCAGACAGGGGCGCAGGTCCACAGCAGCTTCTCCACTGATGCACGGAACTGGAGCTGTCGACCCCAGACAGGGGCGCAGGTCCACAGCAGCTTCTCCACTGATGCACGGAACTGGAGTTGTCGACTTTTTTTTTTTTTTTTTTTTCTTTTCTGGGACACATGCATCGCGGTTAATACCGCACTAACAAACAGATGCCGGTAACCCGACTTCCAGGTTCCGGTCACATGATGTCCTCGAGGCGCGGTGACGTCATCCGGCCGCGACTTACAGGAGGACAGAAGTGCGCGCCCGCGCAAGGATGCCTCATACACCGCCGGCGCTCCCAGGTAGGCCTTGCCCATAGCGATGGCCTGCTATCTCTGAACGGGGCGCCGCTCTCCCACGGCCCGCTCCTGGTCGGGGCGGAGGTTCGCAGACGGCCTCAGACCCGGCGCGCCGACCTCCGCTGGGTGTCGATGGGGACAACACCCCATGCAACTTGCATCTCCAGGGCGATGGTGGGCTTGCCACTCCAGATAGGGGCGCAGTCCCACTGCAATCCGGATCCCAACCAGGGCAGACTCCTCTACAGAAAGCGCAATCTGGCTGAAGCACATAAAAGGGCTGCCACCCCAGATAGGGGCGCAGCTCCCCTGCATATCCGGTGCAAAAAATGCTGTGCCTCTCCCAGATAGGGGTGCACTCGCATAGGCAGAACGCTGGAGCTGCAGATCCCAGATAGGGGCGCTGCTCGACAGCCGTCGCCATCCAGATCTTCCACGAGCCTGCAATAGGTTCCCTTCATCAAGGACAGGAAACCAAACTGAAGCGAGAGGGAGACTGAGGCGAGAGGGAGGGCCCCCCCCTTTTAAGCCTGTAGGTTTCCTGTCCTTGGTGGGCGGATCCCCTCTCTCATGGTGCTGTCATGGTCGACCGATAAAATATGTATTATTCTGAATAGATTTTTTTTCTGATGTAAGAATGTGGTATAAAACACCCTATTCACATGCATTACTGGTGCTCATAAGAACTCCAGTGTCCTTTCACATTCGTATTTGTTGGGGGTTACAGATCACATACTTCTAACGATGAAAACATCTTGAGATGTTTCTACAACATGTCTAAAAGTTAAAAAAGTAGAGGTAGTCTTACCAAACTGAAAACAAATCTTAACATTAAAGGGGTATTTCCATTTTGTACATTTATAGCACATCACAGTATATGCCATCAACATATAGTAGATTTCAGTCCGACCAAAAGGACTCGCAGCTTTCAGAATGGAGACCTTACACATGGTACTTTCCCTGAAGAGGTGGCTGGAATTACCATACACAAGTAGAAATTTTGACGACATCTCCACTGTCATCAGCGTACATTAGGGTCTAGCTCCTGAGATTGATGAAAGTCCCATTAGTGGGATCTACATCTACTTTACATTTATGGCATACTCTGCGGATAGATTATAAAAAGTACAAGATGGAAATGACCATTTACTTACAATTTTGGACCTTAATTATGCCTGATGTCTTTTTCCTTTGCACCAATTATACATATGAGAATGGAATTATTAATATTTATGTTTCATACAGCAATCCTCATTGGAGTATACTGTGCCAAATTTATTAAACAGCACTTGCCTTTTATTAAATTTGGTGCATTAGAAGTAGTCAAAAAATTTAATTACTCCTGCTAGGAGCTTCATTTGCACCATTTGTCTTTCCTTAAAGGGAACCTGTCAGCAGGATTTTGCTAAGTAAACTACAAGCATCATCATGTTGGGGCTGTTGCACTGATTAAAATGATCCTGAGGTGAAGAAATCTATCTTGTGGTACTTATGTAATCAGTGTGCAGTAGTCAGTTAATGAGACGCTCATGCTTCGGGCGGGATTGTGGGCGGGGCTTTACTTGCTGATCTGGCCTTGAGCACCAAGATAAGACCCAGCCTACAGTCCCGCCCTGGAGCATAGGGGAAATCATTAACTGAAAACTGCAAACACTAATTACACAAGAAGGATTTCCTCACCTCAGGTATCATTTTAATCATTGTACCAGCCCCAACATGGTACTGCCTGTACTTTACATAGCAAAATCCTGCTGACATGTTCCCTTTAAGACAGACCTGTCAAGAGCTGCAAACTACAAACCCTGCCAGGTAACTACCAACAATATTTTTATGCAAATATGCTGTGGATTAAAATGTGATACATTTTATTTGAGAAAATTTATGAAAATAACTTGGTAAAACCCACCTCTTGGTTTTGGCTGGACACTTGTATTTACTGTGCAGTAGAAAGCTGACATCACCCTGATGATACACGTATAGGAATATGATGCCAAATGGTAACATTTCATTTTCTAATGTGTTCTATCAGTAAACTTGTGGCATTAAAAACTATGAGCAGAGATTGGTCACTCAATGTGCTTGCAGTAGATTTTTTTTGTTGCAAAAAAAATGTGGTAAAAAACACAAAACACCACAGCATCTCGTACACATTGTGTGAACATACACTGATTTAAGAGGAGCTTAGCCTCCAGGAATCATTTTCATTTAACCCTTTTATGCTCCATAAGAAATAAAGCCATCATGGACTGGGTTGGGGTGTGTGGAGGGGGCTCAGGAGCAAAACCCTTCACACACGCAAGTCACAGGCTGCGTTAGGGTATGTGCACACGGTCAGTAGCCGCTGCGGGTTTGAGGCTGCCTGTTTATGCTGCGTCAAACCCGCAGAGGGCAGATGTTACAGCATAGTGGATGGATTTCTAGAAATCCCATGTCCACTTTGCGTCTCAGGGCACCTGCGGAAACTGACATGTGGCGCGTCTTTCAGACCCGCAGCATGTCAATTTCTATTGCGGGTCCGTATGTGGATTTTCCCCATAGACTAACCTCCATAAGGAAAGTCTGCATGTAAAAAAAATAAATAAATACATGGCACCGCTCATTTGCATAATGAGCAGAAGCCACGTGGCTACCCCGCAGTGTCGGGGGCCGCAGGCGGATCCTGACCGTATGGACATACCCTAATACAGCAGGCAGCACAGCACCTGAACCGAAGAGTAGCAATCTAAGCTGGGTTTAATTGATGCCGTTAACCCCTTAAGTGCCACTGTCAATAGAGTGTGGCATTTAAGCTGCTTGGTTCTGCCTGGTGCTTGGGCTTCCTCATCACAGAACGAGATTGCAAGGTGCCTATAGGTCGCCCCTAAAGATGAGGGCCTGTTGAAGGTACCCATGGCTTCCACGTTGGTACTCCTGTGAAATCCAGGGCTTTATAGGAGACTGTGATTAGGACTCTCTGTAATACTTTGGTATGGCAGTATACAGAACAAGCAATGTCAGGTTCAATTATAGAGATAAAAATAAAACTGAAAAAAAAAAAAAAAATCCAATTAGTAAAAATCAGATCAATGAAACTATAAAATTTTACCTGGAAAACCGGTTTCATAATTTGTTAAAAGGTTGCTGCTCTGCCTCCACAAAATGCAAACATTTTTAAGCCACTAAACTATGGCCCCGGTCCAACAAAGGGTTTTCAACAGAACTCTGGCATAAAACACTTTGATTCAATTGAATGGGAGGCGGATGTGTAGTACCCCACGGCGCCCACTACAGTTAAGACTGCCAAGCACCGCAAGCAAGGACTTTCAGCTGCTGCCGGCACCAATAACAGCTGATCGGCGGGGGTGCAGAGTGCGGGACCCCGGCCGATCAATGTGAAAGTAGTGGACAACTCATTTAAAGTAGATTCCACCCAGAGCAGTTGCCACATGCAGATCGTCACTACAACAGCCCAAACTGTGCCAGTCCAAATACATGTAGCATCTGCACGCCTCTGTGTGAACACACCCTAAGGCCTCATTCACACGTTCAGTATTTTACATCAGTACTTGTAAGCCACAATCAGGAGTGGAACTGTCAGAGGAGAAGTATAATAAATACAGACGTGGTGAGGTGTTTCTATCACCCACTCCTGGTTTTGGCTTACAAATACTGAACACGTGAACGGAGCCTAGGGCTGGCATCTGCAGGATTGTTCAAACTCAGACAATTTCTATAAAAAAACACAAACAATACATTTCGTCACTTAAAGCTTTTTCTTATCATTTGACAATATAAAAAAAACACCTAATAATAAAACTCTATCAAAACCCATCAGTTGGTGCTCCACAGTCTATCTATCCCCTATAGTCCATACGTCACGTCTATCCCTGACGCAACCTCTCCTCCTTTCCTCATTCCACTGCCGTTCTGTGGCTGTTTTAATTGCGCATGACAAAGGAAGTCTCAGGGAGATTACTCTACTACGCATGCTCTAGGAAATCCCGCGTACTCCGGCGGGAAGAGAGGTGGCGTGCTAATCAATCTCGCGTGGCTACTTATTCTCCGAGCGCATGCGCGGTGAGTATAGATCATGTGTGACTGAAGCCGGTTGCCGCGAGTGTTCGGTTTGGTTGGAGAGTGTGTCACTTGTGCAGGGCTTTCTATTATCTCCGGTGTAATAAAATGAGACGCTCCCGTTGCTTCCTGCAGCTTGTGAAACTCTTTGGCGGTGTGTCTGCATACGGTGTACTGTACAGGGGTGGCAATGGTAAAAGTGCGGAGGGATTGAGTACATAGTGTGGAATGCAGCGCAGCTGCCCAGTGCGCATGTGTGTACACTATCTGTACAGTACTGACTTCCTGCACGTGGTGCTGGCACAGATCAGCTGTGACCTTCATAGCCATGGCCGTCAGCCTGTCCTAGCTCTCCCGTACACATGCGATCACACGGCCTCATGCACAGCTTCCATGGCGGAGTCCTCACAGGCTCTGCCAGTGATCTGTCTATAGGTGACAGTAGCCAGAGCCACAACCATGTCTATATCCGGGTCTCTCAGCTTCTGCTGCAATGTCTCGTTTTGAGCTGTTCACGAATGGCGGGATCAATATGTCCATAGCCATTAGAGTAGATCTGTCAGATCTCCTTTTAACCCTTTTTGTACCAAGTTTGGAAGCTCTTTGCTTTCCTTAGGATAGAGGATAGCTTCCTGATAGCTGGGATTCCCACCGATTCTGAGAACCGGAACTCTGAAGACCCCCTTGTGAATAGAGCGAAGGTCCATCACGTGTACTACCGCTCCATTTATTCTTAATAGGACCACCGTCCTAGACCATACATCAAACTCTAGCCCACAGGGTGGTTTTATTTGTCCCGCGACACCAGAACTACCACCCCTATGGTGGGCCATTATACTGTATGGAGGACTATCTGGGGCCCATTATACTGTATGAAGGACTACGTGGGGCCCATTATACTGTATGGAGCACTATGTGGTGCTAATACTGTATGGAGCACTACGTGGGGGCCATTATACTGTATGGAGGACTATGTGGGGCCCATTATACTGTATGAAGGACTACGTGGGGCCCATTATACTGTATGGAGGACTATGTGGGGCCCATTATACTGTATGGAGGACTACATGGGGCTCATTATGCTGTATGGAGCACTATGTGAGGGCCATTATACTGTATGGAGAACTATGTGGGGCCCATTATACTGTATGAAGGACTACGTGGGGCCCATTATACTGTATGGAGGACTATGTGGTGCTAATACTGTATGGAACACTATGTGGGGGCCATTATACTGTGTGGAGGACTACGTGGGGCCCATTATACTGTATGAAGGACTGCGTGGGGCCCATTATACTGTATGGAGGACTATGTGGGGCCCATTATACTGTATGGAGGACTATGTGGGCCCATTATACTGTATGGAGGACTGTGGGGCCCATTATACTGTATGAAGGACTACGTGGGGCCCATTATACTATATGGAGGACTACGTGGGGCTCATTATGCTGTATGGAGGACTATGTGGGGTCCATTATACTGTATGAAGGACTACGTGGGGCCCATTATGCTGTATGGAGGACTATGTGGGCCCATTATACTGTATGGAGGACTATGTGGGGCCCATTATACTGTATGAAGGACTACGTGGGGCCCATTATACTGTATGGAGGACTACGTGGGGCTCATTATACTGTATGGAGGACTATGTGGGCCCCATTATACCGTATGGAGGACTATGTGGGGCCCATTATACTGTATGGAGGACTATGTGGGGCCATTATACTGTATGGTGGACTATGTGGGGCCATTATACTGTATGGAGGACTATGTGGGGCCATTATACTGTATGGAGGACTACGTGTGACCCATTATACTGTATGGAGGACTATGTTGGGCCCATTATACTGTATGAAGGACTATGTGGTGCCCATTATACTTTATGGAGGACTATGTGGGGCCTATTATACTGTATGGAGGAGTATGTGGGGTCCATTATACTGTACGGAGGACTATGTGGGGCCATTATACTGTATGAAGGACTGTGTGGGGTCTATTATACTGTATGGAGGAGTATGTGGGACCCATTATACTGTATGGAGGACTATGTGGGGCCCATTATACTGTATGGAGGACTATGCGGTGCTCATAATACTGTATGGAGCACTATGTGGGGCCCATTATACTGTATGGAGGACTATATGGGGCCCATTATACTGTATGTGGGGCCCATTATACTGTATGTGGGACCCATTATACTGTATGAAGGACTATGTAGGGCCCATTATACTGTATGGAGGACTATGTAGGGCCCATTATACTGTATGGAGGACTACGTGGGGCCTCTTATACTGTATGGAGGACTACGTGGGGCCCATTATACTGTATGGAGGACTACGTGGGGCCCATTATACTGTATGGAGGACTACGTGGGGCCCATTATACTGTATGGAGGACTACGTGGGGCCCATTATACTGTATGGAGGACTACGTGGGGCCCATTATACTGTATGGAGGACTACGTGGGGCCTATTATACTGTATGGAGGACTACGTGGGGGCCATTATACTGTATGGAGGACTACGTGGGGCCCATTACACTGTATGGAGGACTATGTGAGGCCATTATACTCTATGGAGGACTATCTGGGGCCCATTATACTGTATGGAGGACTATGTGGTGCTCATAATACTGTATGGAGCACTATGTGGGGCCCATTATACTGTATGGAGGGCTATGTGGGGCCCATTATACTGTATGGAGGGCTATGTAGGGCCCATTATACTGTATGGAGGGCTATGTAGGGCCCATTATACTGTATGGAGGGCTATGTAGGGCCCATTATACTGTATGGAGGACTATTTGGGGCCCATTATACTGTATGGAGGACTATGTGAGGCCATTATACTATATGGAGGACTATGTGGGGCACATTATACTGTATGGAGGACTATGTGGGGCCCATTATACTGTATGAAGGACTATGTGGTGTCCATTATACTGTATGGAGGACTATGTGGGGCCTATTATACTGTATGGAGGAGTATGTGGGGCCCATTATACTGTATGGAGGAGTATGTGGGGCCCATTATACTGTATGGAGGACTATGTGGGGCCATTATACTGTATGGAGGACTGTGTAGGGTCTATTATACTGTATGGAGGAGTATGTGGGACCCATTATACTGTATGGAGGACTATGTGGGGCCCATTATACTGTATGGAGGACTATGCGGTGCTCATAATACTGTATGGAGCACTATGTGGGGCCCATTATACTGTATGGAGGACTATGTGGGGCCCATTATACTGTATGGAGGACTATGTGGGGCCTATTATACTGTATGGAGGACTATGTGGGGCCTATTATACTGTATGGAGGACTACGTGGGGCCCATTATACTGTATGGAGGACTACGTGGGGCCCATTATACTGTATGGAGGACTACGTGGGGCCCATTATACTGTATGGAGGAGTATGTGGTGCTCATAATACTGTATGGAGCACTATGTGGGGCCCAATATACTGTATGGAGGACTATGTGGGGCCAATTATACTGTATGGAGGACTATGTGGGCCCATTATACTGTATGGAGGACTATGTGGGGCCAATTATACTGTATGGAGGACTACGTGGGGCCCATTATACTGTATGGAGGACTACGTAGGGCACATTATACTGTATGGAGGACAATGTTGGGCCCATTATACTGTATGGAGGACTATGTGGGGCCCATTATACTTTATGGAGGACTATGTGGTGCCCATTATACTTTATGGAGGACTATGGGGCCTATTATACTGTATGGAGGAGTATGTGGGGCCCATTATACTGTATGGAGGACTATGTGGGGCCATTATACTGTATGGAGGACTGTGTGGGGTCTATTATACTGTATGGAGGAGTATGTGGGACCCATTATACTGTATGGAGGACTATGTGGGGCCCATTATACTGTATGGAGAACTATGCGGTGCTCATAATACTGTATGGAGCACTATGTGGGGCCCATTATACTGTATGGAGGGCCCATTATACTGTATGTGGGGCCCATTATACTGTATGTGGGGCCCATTACACTGTATGTGGGGCCCATTATACTGTATGAAGGACTATGTGGGGCCCATTATACTGTATGGAGGACTATGTGGGGCCCATTATACTGTATGGAGGACTATGTGGGGCCCATTATACTGTATGGAGAGCTACGTGGGGCCCATTATACTGTATGGAGGACTACGTGGGGCCCATTATACTGTATGGAGGACTACGTGGGGCCCATTATACTGTATGGAGGACTACGTGGGGCCCATTATACTGTATGGAGGACTACGTGGGGCCCATTATACTGTATGGAGGACTACGTGGGGCCCATTATACTGTATGGAGAACTACGTGGGGCCCATTATACTGTATGGAGGACTACGTGGGGCCGATTATACTGTATGGAGGACTACGTGGGGCTCATAATACTGTATGGAGCGCTATGTGGTGCCTATTATACTGTATGGAGCGCTATGTGGTGCCCATTATACTGTATGGAGGGCTATGTGGGGCCTATTATACTGTATGGAGGGCTATGTGGGGCCCATTATACTGTATGGAGGGCTATGTGGGGCCCATTATACTGTATGGAGGGCTATGTGGGGCCCATTATACTGTATGGAGGGCTATGTGGGGCCCATTATACTGTATGGAGGGCTATGTGGGGCCCATTATACTGTATGGAGGGCTATGTGGGGCCCATTATACTGTATGGAGGACTATGTGGGGCCCATTATACTGTATGGAGGACTATGTGAGGCCATTATACTGTATGGAGGACTACGTGGGGCACATTATACTGTATGGAGGACTATGTGGGGCCCATTATACTGTATGGAGGACTATGTGGGGCCCATTATACTTTATGGAGGACTATGTGGTGCCCATTATACTTTATGGAGGACTATGGGGCCTATTATACTGTATGGAGGAGTATGTGGGGCCCATTATACTGTATGGAGGACTATGTGGGGCCATTATACTGTATGGAGGACTGTGTGGGGTCTATTATACTGTATGGAGGAGTATGTGGGACCCATTATACTGTATGGAGGACTATGTGGGGCCCATTATACTGTATGGAGAACTATGCGGTGCTCATAATACTGTATGGAGCACTATGTGGGGCCCATTATACTGTTTGGAGGGCCCATTATACTGTATGTGGGGCCCATTATACTGTATGTGGGGCCCATTACACTGTATGTGGGGCCCATTATACTGTATGAAGGACTATGTGGGGCCCATTATACTGTATGGAGGACTATGTGGGGCCCATTATACTGTATGGAGGACTATGTGGGGCCCATTATACTGTATGGAGAGCTACGTGGGGCCCATTATACTGTATGGAGGACTACGTGGGGCCCATTATACTGTATGGAGGACTACGTGGGGCCCATTATACTGTATGGAGGACTACGTGGGGCCCATTATACTGTATGGAGGACTACGTGGGGCCCATTATACTGTATGGAGGACTACGTGGGGCCCATTATACTGTATGGAGAACTACGTGGGGCCCATTATACTGTATGGAGGACTACGTGGGGCCGATTATACTGTATGGAGGACTACGTGGGGCTCATAATACTGTATGGAGCGCTATGTGGTGCCTATTATACTGTATGGAGCGCTATGTGGTGCCCATTATACTGTATGGAGGGCTATGTGGGGCCTATTATACTGTATGGAGGGCTATGTGGGGCCCATTATACTGTATGGAGGGCTATGTGGGGCCCATTATACTGTATGGAGGGCTATGTGGGGCCCATTATACTGTATGGAGGGCTATGTGGGGCCCATTATACTGTATGGAGGGCTATGTGGGGCCCATTATACTGTATGGAGGGCTATGTGGGGCCCATTATACTGTATGGAGGACTATGTGGGGCCCATTATACTGTATGGAGGACTATGTGAGGCCATTATACTGTATGGAGGACTACGTGGGGCACATTATACTGTATGGAGGACTATGTGGGGCCCATTATACGGTATGGAGGACTATGTGGGGCCTATTATACTGTATGGAGGAGTATGCGGGGCTCATTATACTGTATGGAGGACTATGTAGGGCCATTATACTGTATGGAGGACTGTGTGGGGTCTATTATACTGTATGGAGGACTATGTGGGACCCATTGTACTGTATGGAGGACTATGTGGGGCCCATTATACTGTATGGAGGACTATGCGGTGCTCATAATACTGTATGGAGCACTATGTGGGGCCCATTTTACTGTATGGAGGACTATGTGGGGCCCATTATACTGTATGTGGGGCCCATTATACTGTATGTGGGGCCCATTATACTGTATGGAGGACTATGTGGGGCCTATTATACTGTATGGAGGACTACTTGGGGCCAATTATACTGTATGGAGGAGTATGTGGGGCCCATTATACTGTATGGAGGACTATGTGGGGCCATTATACTGTATGGAGGACTGTGTGGGGTCTATTATACTGTATGGAGGAGTATGTGGAACCCATTATACTGTATGGAGGACTATGTGGGGCCCATTATACTGTATGGAGGACTATGCGGTGCTCATAATACTGTATGGAGCACTATGTGGGGCCCATTATACTGTATGGAGGACTATGTGGGGCCCATTATACTGTATGGAGGACTACGTGGGGCCCATTATACTGTATGGAGGACTATGCGGTGCTCATAATACTGTATGGAGCACTATGTGGGGCCCATTATACTGTATGTAGGGCTATGTGGGGCCCATTATACTGTATGGAGGGCTTTGTGGGGCCCATTATACTGTATGGAGGACTACATGGGGCCCATTATACTGTATGGAGGACTATGTGAGGCCATTATACTGTATGGAGGACTACGTGGGGCCCATTATACTGTATGGAGGACTTTGTGGTTCTCATAATACTGTATGGAGGACTATGTGGGGCCCATTATACTGTATGGAGGACTATGTGGGGCCAATTATACTGTATAGAGGACTATGTGGGGCCATTATACTGTATGGAGGACTATGTGGGGCCATTATACTGTATGGAGGACTATGTGGTGGCCATTATACTATATGGAGGACTATGTGGGGCCCATTATACTGTATGGAGGACTATGTGGGGCCCATTATACTGTATGGAGGACTATGTTGGGCCCATTATACTGTATGGAGGACTATGTGGGGCCCATTATACTGTATGGAGGGCTATGTGGGGCCCATTATACTGTATGGAGGGCTATGTGGGGCCCATTATACTGTATGGAGGGCTATGTGGGGCCCATTATACTGTATGTAGGGCTATGTGGGGCCCATATAATGTACGGAGGGCTATGTGTGGCCCATTATACTGTATAGAGGACTGTGTTGGGCCATTATACTGTATGGAGGACTGTGTTGGGCCATTATTCTGTATGGAGGACTATGTGGGGCCCATTATACTGTATGAAGGACTATGTGGGGCCCATTATACTGCGTGGAGGACTTTGTGGGGCCCATTATACTGCGTGGAGGACTTTGTGGGGCCCATTATACTGCGTGGAGGACTATGTGGGCAGGGCTATGGAGTCAGTACAAAATGGACTGACTCCAACTCCTAAAATATATAATAAATTGGGTACAGTAGTTCAATGCAATTTGTGGGGAATATTTTTTCATAAGAATTTGGGAAAGTTATGAAATGTCCGTCCTATTCCTGATCTCGGGGTCTAGACTTTTAGCTGAGGTTAATCTGTGCAACAGTAAATTTATCACTTAAACATGAGCCATGTATGAGGGAGTCGGAGTCGTGGAGTCGGTGTCATGGACATTGAGGAGTCGGAGGTTTGGCTTACCGACTCCACAGCCCTGTATGTGGGGACCATTATTCTGTGTCGAGGACTTTGTGGGCTCATTATTCTGTATGGATGACTATGTGGGGACCATTATTCTGTGTGGAGGACTTTGTGGGGCCCATTAAACTGTATGGAGGACTTTGTGGGGCCCATTATACTGTATACTAGTTGGCTCATGACTTTGTCCAAGTTTTTCATTTTGGCCCTGTGTGTGTTTGAGTTTAACATCCCCGACCTAGACATAGCCGAATACTGTACTCTTTAGGTCTCAGTGTTTGCTTTATGGAGTGAATATTTTTAGATTTTTTTTACTTTGGGCAATTCTTCACATAGCAATACCAAATCTGTTAATTTTTTATTTACATTATGATATTTATGTTTGTAGAATATGCGGGTCACCTAAATTTTTACTTTTATTTTTCATATATATTGATGTTTTTTTTTTAAAACATAATCAGTCATCTTAAGGCTATGTTTACACACATTATGTTTTGCTGCGTATTTTGCAGCAGATTTTTATGCAAATTTTCAGCTGCGTCTTGCAGTACCAGCAAAGTCTATGAGAAACCAGAATTCTCTGTTCACAAATATTGCTTTTTGTTTGCTCCGTATTTTCTGCCTTGCTTGCGTTTTTGGAAAATAGAGCATGTCACTTCTTTCAGCTTTTTTGGAAAATACAGCAAGTCACTTCTTTCAGCGTTTTTGTAGCAGAAAACGCACCTGCGTTTTTGCTGCGTATTTGCAGCGTTTTTTCACCCATAGGAAGTAATGGGTGGTCAAAAAAACGCAGCAAAACCTGCATTTTTAACGCAGCTCTTTTCCTGCCAGAGAAAAGTTTGCAGCAGAAAAAAACCACGTGTATGGACATAGCCTTAGGGGGACTTGAACCTATCATTACTTATGCTATACACACAATACTGTAGTATTGCTATGTACTGTGAAATTGACGTTCTCCTATGAGGTTCATCCACGGGCACTCCACTATCACGTTGCACAATGGGCAGGAGAGCACCATCAGAAGCAACTGACATAATTTTAAATTCTTCTTAAGGCCTGATTTAGAGGTTTATTTTTCACGTATTTATTCTGTCAGTGATTTTCATGGATACAACACGTATCCATTATAATATACAGTCATGGCCGAAAGTGTTGGCACCCTTGAAATTGTTCCATAAAATGAAGTGTTTCTCCCAGAAAATTATTGCAATTACACGTTTAGTTATACACATGTTTATTTCCTTTGTGTGTATTGAAACAACACAAAAAAAACAGAGCAAAAAAAAGGCAAATTGGACAAAATTTCACACAAAACCCCAAAACTGGACCGGACCAAATTTTTGGCACCCTCAACTTATTATTTGGTTGCACACCCTTTGCAATAAATAACTGCAATCAATTGCTTCCTATAACCATCAACAAGCTTCATACACCTCTCAACTTGAATTTTGGACCACTCATCTTTTGCAAACTGCTCCAAGACTCTCATATTTGAAGGGTGCCTTCTCCCAACAGCAATTTTAAGATCTCTCCACAGGTGTTTAATAGGATTTAGATCCGGACTCGTTTCTGGTGACTTCAGAACTCTCCAGCGCTTTGTTTCCATCCATTTCTGGGTGCTTCTTGATGTTTGGGGTCATTGTCCTGCTGGAAGACCCATGACCTAGGACACAACACACAGCTTTCTGACACTGGGCACTACATTGCAACCCAAAATCATTTGGTAATCTTCAGATTTCATGATGCCTTGCACACAGTCAAGGCACCCAGTACTAGAGGCAGCAAGACAACCCCAAACATCTTTGCACCTCTACCATATTTGACTGTAGGTACTGTGTTCTTTTCTTTGTAGGCCTCATTCTGTTTTCTGTAAACAGTAGAATGATGTGCTTTACCAAAAAGCTCTGTCTTGGTCTCATCTGCCCACAAGACACATTCCCAGAAGGATTTTGGCTTACTCAAGTACATTTTGGCAAACTGCAGTCTCTGTGTCAGCAGTGGGGTCCTCCTGGGTCTCCTTCCATAGCGTTTCATTCCAGTAAAATGTGGATGGATAGTTTGCTCTGACACTGATTTACCCCGAGTCTGCAGGACAGCTTAAATTACTTTGGAACTTGATTGGGGCTACTTATCCACCATTCGGGCTATCCTGCATTGCAACCTTTCTTCAGTTTTTTCTGTTGTCCAGTTAGATCAGCTACAGTGCCGTGGGTTGTAAACTTCTTGATTATGTTGCACACTGTGGACAAATGAACATCAAAATCACTGGACATGGACTTGTAACCTTGAGATTGTTGATATTTTTCAACAATTTTGGTTTTCAAGTCCTCAGACAGTTCTCTTCTCCTCTTTCTGTACTCCATGCTCCGTGTGGCACACACAGACACACAATGCAAAGATTGAGTCAACTTCTCCCCTTTTTATCTGGTTTCCGATGTGATTTTTGTAACATTCCTGGCAGTGTGCTGGCATAGTGCACCACCTCTCACAACGCAAGACCGCAATCTTACCCATCAGTCCAGCCTGCAAACCTTGCTCCAGTTCATGCTGTGTGCATGTCTCTTGTCTGATTGCTTAGGGCGGCGGCCCGGTTACTTCCTGATTCTTATAGCTGCTGTGGGCGCACTCCTAATGCGTCCCCAGCCTATTGCTGTGAGTCACTGGATATTTAAACCCCCTCCACCCAGAAGGAGGCGCCTGAGCAACACTTTCTATCAGTGTGCTCCTTGCATCTGAGTTGTCAGGTCTTGTCCTGTATCTTGTCTGTTTCTGCCACCCTGGGGGCTTCATACCCTGGCCTGTTATCTCTGACTTCTAGTCTGTTTCTGCCACCCTGGGGGCTGCATACCCTGGCCTGTTATCTCTGACTTCTATTCTGTTTTCGCCACCCTGGGGGCTGTATACCCAGGCCTGTTACCTGTGACTTCTAGTCTGTTTCCGCCACTCTAGAGGCTGTATACCCAGGCTTGTTCTTGTATCTCTTTGCAGTATCAGTTCCTGTCTGAACTGTCTGCTAGCCTGTTACCTGTTTGTCTCTATGTCCGTACCTTCCCTTTTCCTGCAGTGTCTGAACCTGCACCTAACTCCAACTCGTTGTCTCTGTACTTCTGTTTGTGAGTTTTGTGTCCACTCGCTACTTCATTGTAAGTATCTTGTGTGTATCTGGTTCTACTTGTACCTTTTCCCTTCCTCCGAATCTACCTCCTGTGTTCTAGCCATCTTCCTGTATTTTCCCGTCTGTTCCATGTGAACAGAGCCCTGTCCTCTCTGCCTGCACCTTCAGCCCTGTTCTGCTCTGCTTGCTCACCGCGCCAGCGGTTTCTCTCTTCTCTGCCATGCCCACCGCTCCGGCGGTTCCTCTCTGCTCTGCCTTGTCCACCGCACCTGCGGTTTCGCTCTGCTCTGCTTGCTCACCGCACCTGCGGTTTCGCTCTGCTCTACTTGCTCACCGCACCTGCGGTTTCGCTCTGCTCTGCCTTGTCCTCCACTCCGGCGGTTTCGCTTTACTCTGCTTGTCTACCGCGTCTGCGGCTCTGTTACTGTCTCCCAGTCTGTACTGGACCCTATCCAGCCTGCGCTCCAACCTGCTAGTACCTACCTGTCTGCACTCCAGCTGTGCTTGCCAGTATCTCCCTGTCTGCACTCCAGCCATGCTTGCCAGTACCCACCTGTCTGCATACCAGCCGTGCTTGCCAGTACCCACCTGTCTGCATACCAGCCGTGCTTGCCAGTACCCACCTGTCTGCATACCAGCCGTGCTTGCCATTACCCACCTGTCTGCATACCCGCCGTGCTTACCAGTACCCACCTGTTCCTGCATACCAGCTGTGCCTGCCAATACCCACCTGTCTGTAAGCCAGTCTAACCTGCCTGTTCCTGCATTCCCCGGTGTGGGTCAACAGCTGTGACCGGGGTCTGACCTGGAGTAGCACCTGGTCCCTCTGCTCTGTTCCTCCTTGGTTCATGGAGTCGACTGAGCCGCCGTGCGACCTTGGTTGGATCGGGTTGATACTTAGTTACGCCCCTCCAGGCACTCCTCGGTTCATGGTACAGTGGGATCACGCTCACGCCAGTCAGTCCGGGCGCGAGCGTAACAGTTTGCTCTGGCCATGGTTCCCTTTTAGCCCCACGGCCCTTCGCTCTCAGAGACATTTGAATCCTCGTCTGGCGAGTACGTGCACCAAGAAAAAATTTTTGCGCAAGCCGAGGTCCTGGCGATTTACTCACCAGCCCAAATGGATCTATCAGCACTTGTTTCTGCGGATCTACCACGGTACTATGGGTATCCAAAACGAAGCCATGCATTTGTGGAGCAATGCATGCTGCATTTCAAGTTCTATGCTCACTATTTTCCTACTGATCGGTTAAAGTGGCATTTATGATGTCCTACCTAGCAGGTGACGCCTTGAAATGAATCACCCCCCTATGGGAAGCATGGGATCCTATCGTCTTTGACCTGCAGGCCTTCCTGGTGGCCTTTCTAATTGTCTTCGATGACCCTAATCCTGAAGCCTCTGCTAAAGCTTCACTTCCCAATATCCCAGAGCAGCCCCGATGGGTAATGTGTGTAGGTAGCCTACCAGTTCTCCAGCCTGAAGAGACTGCCGCCCACGCAGAATGACAATGCTCCACAGAATACTTCTCTTCCCAACCTCAAGAGGCAGGCCAGACGTGCAAGGCGTAGAGGTAAACCGTCACGCCAGGTTCTGTCCTCCCAAAGACCTACTGTTTCCCAGCCTGTAGAGGCAGCTTTCCACACAGAATCCTTGAAGGATGACTATGTTCGTCATGCAAAGCAGAGGCCAGAACTCAGTCACAAAATCGGATTGCGGTCCCACTGCGGTTGTTTGGGACCCCCTGACAGTCTTTGTCCAGCGAAGGTTGGAGAATCCCAAGACATTAGGCCTGTAGGAGAGGCTGCCCTTGGCGTTAGTGTTTCCTCTCCACAGATGACCATGACTGTCTCCGTGGCAAGTGAAGGCCTCTGATTAACCGGAAGTTTCGGACTTAAAGCCTTGAAGAGTCAGTGTTTGATTCCCGTCCGAAAACTCCAGCAGCTGGTTTGGCCATTGTCAGCGGAAGGACGATCCCTACTCAGAAACAGTCAAAATATGTCTGTACAAATTAAGCTCCAGATTAGAGCATTGCACATGAAGAAGTTCACATTCCAGGTGCTGACTGGCTTTCCCACAGGTCGTCCAGAGCCGAGAGATCTAGTGCCCGCTCAGGTCTGGAGAGCCTGCATGGTGTGTCCTGGGGGACTGCTAAGGTACAAGGGGTGTCCAGTCCCCATATCTTCAGGACAGTCAGCAGTTTCTTCTTCTTCACCAGATCTGCTAGTCTCTGACTCGCTGTGCTCTGAAGTCTCCGAAGGAAGAGAAGCGGAGGTGATGTCCCCACACAGTCTCGACGATTGTACCAATGATCTGGCTTCAGGTACCGTCCCGCCTCACAGACATGTCATCTCTGAAACCAGATTGAAGATGGTCCCAAAGCCAGGACCCTCCGTCTCTAATAAATCGGGTCTTACGTCCATCAAGGCGGTGTTTACCCCCCGAGTCTCTGCACCCCTCCAACCAGGCGGAGGACCTCCAGTTGTCTCCTGAATCCTCCGGGATGCTACCTGATAACAAATGGAGAGAAACTTTCCTACACCCTGTACCTGGTACTTCGCCCACTTCATCCAGTAAGGTTGGCAAAGTGTACTTTGAAGCAGTGATTACCCCTGAGTCTCTGCACCCCTCCAACCTGGCGGAGGACCTCCAGTTGTCTCCTGAATTCCCCGGGGTGCTACCCGATAAACGGAGAGAGACTTTCCTACACCCGGTACCTGGTACGCCGCCCACTTCATCTAGTAAGCTTGGCAAAGTGTACGTCAAGGCGGTGGTTACCCCAGAGTCTCTGCCCCCTCCAGCCAGGCGGAGGACCTCCAGTTGTCTCCTGAATCTACCAGGGTGCTACCTGATAACAAATGGAGAGAGACTTTCCTGTGTACTGTTCCTGGTACTTCACCCACTTCATCTGTTGCTGAGGATGGCTTAATAGGAGGAAGCATCCTAGTCACCAAGATGATGAGACCAGTTTCGCTTCCTCTAGTGGACAGAAGAGAAAATCCTCTTGAAGAGAAGGATTGGCCTCCAAATTCTCTGCAGAAGACCCTTGCAGGCTTGAAGAAGAGGGGGCGTAAAGAGGGGGTACAGTAACATCCCTGGCGGCATGCTTGCATAGTGCACCACCTCCCACCATGCAAGACCGCAATCTTACCCATCAGTCCAGCCTGCAAACCTTGCTCCATTTCATACTGTGTGCATGTCTCTTGTCTGATTGCTTAGGGCGGCGGCCCGGTTACTTCCTGATTCTTATAGCTGCTGTGGGCGCACTCCTAATGCGTCCCCTGCCTATTGCTGTGAGTCACTGGATATTTAAACCCCCTCCACCCAGAAGGAGGCGCCTGAGCAACACTTTCTATCAGTGTGCTCCTTGCATCTGAGTTGCCAGGTCTTTTCCTGTATCTTGTCTGTTTCTGCCACCCTGGGGGCTGCATACCCAGGCCTGTTATCTCTGACTTCTAGTCTGTTTCTGCCACCCTGGGGGCTGCATACCCAGGCCTGTTATCTCTGACCTCTAGTCTGTTTCCGCCACCCTGGGGGCTGTATACCCAGGCCTTTACCTGTGACTTCTAGTCTGTTTCCGCCACTCTAGGGGCTGTATACCGAGGCTTGTTCTTGTATCTCGTTGCAGTATCAGTTCCTGTCTGAACTGTCTGCTAGCCTGTTACCTGTTTGTCTCTATGTCCGTACCTCCCCTTTTCCTGCAGTGTCTGAACCTGCACCTAACTCCAACTTGTTGTCTCTTTACTTCTGTTTGTGAGTTTTGTGTCCACTCGCTACTTTATTGTAAGTATCTTGTGTGTATCTGGTTCTGCTTGTCTGCTTGTTCCATGTGAACAGAGCCCTGTCCTCTCTGCCTGCACCTTCAGCCCTGTTCTGCTCTGCTTGCTCACCGTGCCAGCGGTTCCTCTCTGCTCTGCCTTGCCCACCGCTCCGGCGGTTCCTCTCTGCTCTGCCTTGTCCACTGCACCTGCGGTTTCGCTCTGCTTGCTCACCGCACCTGCGGTTTCGCTCTGCTTGCTCACCGCACCTGCAGTTTCGCTCTGCCTTGTCCACTGCTCCGGCGGTTCCTCTCTGCTCTGCCTTGTCCACCGCACCGGCGGTTTCGCTCTGCTTTACCTTGTCCACTGCACCTGCGGTTTCGCTCTGCTCTGCTTGCTCACCGCACCTGCGGTTCCTCTCTGCTCTGCCTTGTCCACCGCTCTGGCGGTTCCTCTCTGCTCTGCCTTGTCCACCGCTCCGGCGGTTTCGCTCTGCTCTGCCTTGGCCACCGCTCCGGCGGTTTCGCTCTGCTTGCTCACCGCACCTGCGGTTTCGCTCTGCTCTGCCTTGTCCACCGCTCCGGCGGTTCCTCTCTGCTTTGCCTTGTCCTCCGCTCTGGCGGTTCCTCTCTGCTCTGCCTTGTCCAAAGCTCCGGCGGTTTCGCTCTGCTCTGCCTTGGCCACCACACCTGCGGTTTCGCTCTGCTCTGCTTGCTCACCGCACCGGCGGTTCCACTCTGCTCTGCCTTGTCCACCGCTCCGGCGGTACCGCTCTGCTCTGCCTTGTCCTCCGCTCCGGCGGTTTAGCTTTACTCTGCTTGTCTATCGCGTCTGCGGCTCTGTTCCTGTTTCCCAGTCTGTACTGGACCCTATCCAGCCTGCGCTCCAACCTGCTAGTACCTACCTGTCTGCACTACAGCCGTGCTCGCCAGTATCTCCCTTTCTGAACTCCAGCCGTGCTTGCCAGTACCCACCTGTATGGTATGACTGATGAAAGTGCAATACAATTCTATGGGTTTGTGAAAATCATAGACAACACACCTATGACAACAGAATGCTCTAAGTGATTAACATTGAAAAGGATAGTCTAAGCTTTGTTATTTGTCCTGATGAAACACTGATGGTAAAAACTAACACTGACCAAACACTGATGAAATTGGGATCCAAAATACTGATGACATGCGGACCATTTTTATGCGTATTTGAACAAACATGTCTGAGTGAGGCCTAGCTCCGATCACAAGTTACTCTCAGACTGAACCCAGTCCATATAGTGATGGCACACAGTTGCCATCCATTTACAATGGCCTTTGCCAAGGTGTGTGCTAGAGATGTGTCCGACCTCACATTAAAATCTTACAATATTACTGTGGATTGGTGCGTTTTTTGTGTCCTGGTTAGCAGATGCATTGTTTTTACAGTTCAACACAGTTATTTTCATTTTTCACCTGTAAAAACATATGGCTAACATCTGCACCTCAAATCCGCAACAATTCACCATAAAACCGCTTGCTGTTTTTTGATGCGGTATTGAAATATGCAAATTGCCTCTTCAGAAAGGAAGAGGACAGGAACTCTAGTGCCATCTATTGGATGTAGCAATCTTAAAAAATCAATATCGACCATTTAATGAGCCTTGCCATATGACTTGGGATAAGAAGCCAAACCAGACACTCATTTGAAGACACGTGTTTTGGAGTGTTTGCCCCTCTTCAGTCCAAAACAGGAGATATAATGTGACTGGGTTAGAGGCCTCTGATAAGTGGTCTGAGGGGTAAAGTTTCTGCTCGTGCAAAACGCCAAGCCGGCGTAAAGACTTTTTGGACTCAAAATCATCCAATAGGTGACACTAGAGTTCATGCCCTCTTCCTCTCTGAAGAGGCAATGTGCATATTTAAATTCCAAGAGGAGCTTTGCATTTCCTATAAGGCTATGTGCCCACGATGCAGAAATGCTCCGGATTTTTCCTGAGCGTTTCTGCATCTCCCTGGCAGAAAAAACGCATGCGGATTGTACATGCGTTTTTCCTGCCAGGGACAAGCGGATGTGAAGCGTTCTTGACATGCATTTCCGCATGCCGGTTGTCAAGCGCTTTCAAAGCGATTTTAGCATCACTTGGAAAGTGCTTGTCAACTTGGTCACACTATATAAATCCATGCAACCGGCATGGATTTATATAGTGTGACCGTAAAAGAATGGTACCCGGGTTTGGAGAAGAGGAGACTCTCCTCCTGACCCGGGTACCATAGTCCTTGTAAAAAAAGAAGAAAATAAAAAATATACATTATAATTACCTTTTGATGGCCCCCGGTGTCCTTATCCGATGCGTCTTGGCTTGCCGGCAGCTCGCGGTGGACTAAAAGGACCTGCCATGACGTCATTTAGTCATGCGATGGGTCACGCGTCCGCCGACGTCAGCGGTCGCGTGACCCGTCACATGACTAAATGACGTCATGGCAGGTCCTTTTTATACCATCGCGAGCTGCCGGCAAGCTAGGACACATCGCTAAGGATACCGGGGGCCATCAGAAGGTAAGTATAATGTATATTTTTTATTTTATTCTTTTTTTTACAGGTACTATGGTACCCGGGTCCGGAGGAGAGTCTCCTCTTCTCCAAACCCGGGTACCATCCACACATTGAAACGCATGGAATCCGCATCTGCAGATGCAGTGATGCGGATGTCATGTGGTCCAATGCAAGTCAATGGTGGCGAAAACGCTGCGATTCCGCAAAATAATTGGTAGTCCTGCAGATTTTTCCACAATGATAATCCGCAGCGGAAATTTCCGCAGCATGTGCACAGCACATGCGGATTATCATTGGGGAACATGGCAGACCTGCCAAGCGTTTTTTAAGCGTTTCTGCAGCGAAATTGCTGCTGCGGAAACGCTTAAAAAACGCATAGTGGGCACACAGCCTTAATCTCTTTATGCCAACATAGCGCTTTCCTCAGGAAGAAAACTTCCCCCTGATGCAGTATTGAACGTGCAACAAAAATGTCTCATGTAGATACAGTGGCATGTGAAAGTTTGGGCCCCCCTGGGCAAAATTATTGTGAACAGTTAAGCAAGTTAAAGATGAAATGATCTCTAAAAGGCCTAAAGTTAAAAATGACACATTTCATTTGTATTTTTGGCAAGAAAAAATAATAGTTTTTTTAATTTTAAAAATTACAAAAAGGTAAATGGGCCGATGCTAAAGTTTGGGCACCCATGGAGTTTTGTGTGCTCGGATAACTTTGACCAAGCTTTCAGACCTTAATTATCCTGTTAGGGTTATGGTTTGTTCACTATCATCATTAGGAAAGGCCAGATGATGCAAATTTCCAAACAAAAAACAGCAGTCATGGGTTCTTCTAAGCAGCTGCCTAGCACTCTGAAAATGAAAATGGTGGAGGCCCACAAAGCAGGAGAAAGCTATAAGAAGCTAGCAAAGCATTTTTAAGTTGCCCTTTCCTCAGTTCGAATGTAATTAAGAAATGACAGTTAACAGGAACAGTGGAGGTCAAGAAAAGGTCTGAAAGACCAAGCAAAATTTCAGTGAGAGCTGCTTGTAGGATTGCTAGAGGGGCAAATCAGAATCCCCTCTTGACTGCTAAAGACCTTCAGAAAGATTTAGCAGACTTTGGAGTTGTGGTACATTGTTCTGTAGTTCAGAGATATCTGCATAAAAATGACCTTCATGGAAGAGTTATCATAAGAAAACCTCTCCTGCATCTTCACCATAAAATGCAGCATCAGAAGTATGCAAAAGAACAACTAAACAAGTCTGATGCATTTTGGTTACTGAGAGGTTAAAATAGAACTCTTTGGCCACAATGATCAAAGGAATGTGTGGAGAAAAAAGGGCACAGAATTTCAGGAAAAGAACATTTCGCCAACAATAGGCATGGGGATGGATTAATCTTGCTTTGGGGTTGTGTTGCATCTAATAGCACAGGGAGCATTTCACGGGTAGAGGGAAGAATGGATTCAATGAAATTTAAACAAATTCTTGATGCAAACATAACACCATCTGTAAAAAAAAAAGCTGAAGTTGAAAAGAGGATGGCTTCTACAAATGGATAATGATCCTAAACACGCGTCAAAATCCACAATAGACTACCTCAAAAGGCGCAATCTGAAGGTTTTACAATGGCCCTCACAGTCCCCTGATCTGAACATGATTGAAAATCTGTGGCTAGACCTTAAAATAGCAGTGCACGCAAGACGACCCAGGAATCTCACAGAACTGGAAGAATTTTCCAAGGAAGAATGGATGTACAGGTGCATCTCACTAAATTAGAATATCATCAAAAAGTTAATTTATTTCAGTTCTTCAATACAAAAAGTGAAACTCGTATATAGAGTCATTACAAACGGAGTGATCTATTTGAAGTGTTTATTTCTGTTAATGTTGATGATTATGGCTTTTCAATGGAGGGTGCTAGGGACTGGTCTATCCTTCGTACCCACTACCCGATTTCACCCATTTGTGTGGATTAAGGATATTAACTGTTATGTTCTGCTACCAAAGCTAAGGAAAGAGAGGAGATCTGTCCCTACTATAAGACTCAGCTGAATCCCTACGATGTAACAGGGAACCTGATCCTGCGATCAGACCTGCTAAAGTCCTAATCTAGTCTGTACGAAGACCTATAGATGTGGGGAGGGAATCCCTACAAGTACTAAGGACTGGGAGGAATATGGGACACCTCCTAACAGAAATAGTAGCAGACAGACGAACAAACAAAATAGATAGAACATAGAGGTCCGTAGACCAAGCAAACTAACAGAGTTAGATACAGAGCACAGGCTAGCTAGAAAGTAGATATACAATGAAGTCCAGCAAAGCCAGAAGGGCGGAGCAGGATTAAATAGGCCAACAAGGTCATGTGACCAGCAAAGGAAAAAAAACCTAACAGCAAGGTTCTAACAGTACCCCCCCTTCTAAGAGGATCCTCCGGATCCCCTAGGACCAGGCTTATCAGGAAATCTCCTGTGAAACGCTCTGATAAGTCTGGACGCGGAAACATCATCTGACCTCACCCAAGAGTTATCCTCGGGTCCGAAACCTTTCCAGGCCACAAGATACTGCAAACTACCTCTATACCGTCTAGAGTCAAGGATGCGAGAAATTTCATATTCCCCGTCCTCCACCACCGGAGGAACAGAGGCAGAGGCGTCACCATCCGACACAACAGCTTTTTTTAACAGAGAGACATGAAAGACCGGATTAATTCTCCAGGAGGTAGGAACCTCCAACCTAACAGCAGATTGGTTGACAACCTGAAGCACCTTAAAGGGCCCTACAAACTTGGGACCCAATTTCTTAGAAGGAATCCTCAACCGCAGATTCCTAGAGGACAACCAAACCATGTCACCAACAGCGAACAAAACCTCCTGTCGTTTCCTATCAAAGTAGTCTTTAGATTTTCTGTTGGCCTCCTGAAGATTACCACGCACATCCGTCCAAACTCTTTCCAAATCACCGGAAAAATTCTCCTCCTCAGGCACGGCAGATCCCAACTTGGAGAACGACCCAAACGACGGATGTCTCCCAGAACAACAAAAAAAAGGCGAACAACCAGCAGAAGAAGATGTATGATTGTTCAGAGCAAATTCGGCAAGTGGCAGAAACTCAGACCACCCCTCTTGATTGTCTGCCACAAAACAACGCAAGAACTGCTCAACATCCTGGTTTTTCCTTTCTGTCTGGCCATTAGATTCAGGATGATATCCGGACGAAAACGACAAATGAATTCCCAACCTGTCACAAAAGGCACGCCAAAAACGAGCCACGAACTGAGGACCCCTATCAGAAACAATGTCAGTAGGAACGCCATGAAGTCTGACAATTTCCTTGACAAAGGCCTTAGCGAGAGTTTTAGCGCAGGGCAGTTTGACGAAGGGAACCAAGTGACACATCTTGCTAAAACGGTCCACGACCACCCAGATGACAGTGAAACCCTCAGAGGGGGGAAGGTCAGTTATAAAGTCCATAGCCAAATGTGTCCAAGGAGCACTGGGGACCTCCAAAGGACAAAGCAACCCCGCAGCAGGAGTATGTGAGGACTTAGATCTAGCACATATAGTACATTGGCGCACCCACTTAATGACTTCCTTCTGCCATCCAGGCCACCAAAAACTGCGACCCACCAGTCTCTTGGTCTCAGAGATTCCGGGATGACCTGCCAACCGAGATTCGTGACACTCAACAAACAAATCTCTCCTAAAGGTCTCAGGCACAAACAACCTCCCATGAGGAGTGTTAGATGGGGCATTCTCCTGAGCTTTAAGAATCTCATCTTCCAAAACGGAGTCTAAAGCAGCTATCACAACACCTTCTTGTAAAATGTTTTCCTCTTTCTCAGCACCGACTATGGGAGAAAAACTGCGAGACAAGGCATCCGCCTTAACATTCTTAGTACCAGGGATGTAAGTAACGGAGAAATTAAACCGCGAGAAAAACAGTGCCCACCTAGCCTGACGGGCATTCAGGCGCTTGGCAGCATCAAGATATATCAGATTTTTATGATCCGTAAGAACCTGAACGGGAAATTCCGCACCTTCCAAGAAGTGGCGCCAGTGTTCAAATGCGAGTTTAATAGCCAATAATTCCCGATTACCAATATCGTAATTCAGTTCAGTCTCCGAAAATTTTTTTGAAAAAAAAGGCACAGGGATGTAATCCATCCCCGTTATCCTGAGACAATACTGCGCCAACCCCCACAGAGGAAGCATCAACCTCAACCAAAAACGGCCTAGTAACATCAGGCTGCATAAGGATGGGAGCAGAGGTGAACCTCTCCTTGAGATACACAAAAGCTTCAATGGCCTCAGAAGACCACTGAACCGCATCAGCACCTTTCCTGGTGAGATCAGTCAGAGGTTTGACAATACTAGAAAAATTTTTTATGAATTTTCTGTAGTAATTGGCGAAACCCAAAAACCTCTGTGTCGATTTCAAACCAATAGGCCTAGGCCATTCCTGCACAGCCTGAACCTTAACCGGATCCATCTCAAAACCTTTGCTGGAGATAATGTAGCCCAAAAAACTAATTCTCTGTACAGCGAACTCACATTTCTCCAGCTTAGCAAAAAGCGAATTGTCCATTAATAACTGTAATACCTCACGCACGCTCCGCCAATGAGACTCCAGATCTGGCGAATAAATCAAAATGTCATCCAAATACACAACCACATTTTTACCGATCAAAGGTCTAAGGATGTCATTAATCAGATTCTGAAAAAATGCAGGAGCATTAGTAAGACCAAAAGGCATAACCAGATTCTCAAAATGACCCACAGGAGTGTTAAAAGCAGTCTTCCATTCATCACCCTCCTTCATGCGCAACAGATTGTATGCCCCCTTAAGGTCAATTTTAGAGAACCACTTGGCCCCCAATAACTGGTTAAACAGATCAGGAATCAATGGCAGTGGGTAAGGATTGCGTACCGTAATTTTGTTGATCTCACGAAAATCCAGACAAGGACGTAAACCGCCGTCCTTTTTTTTTACAAAAAAAAATCCAACCGCCACAGGAGACTTAGAGGGCCTAATGTGACCGGCGGCCAAACTTGTCTGTATGTATTCCTCCAAAGCCTTCCTCTCAGGAATAGTAAGGTTAAATAAACGACTTTTAGGAAGAGTCGCTCCAGGGACAAATTCAATAGAACAATCATAGTCTCTATGGGGAGGCAAAACCTGCGATTCCTTCTCAGAAAAAACTCTCCAAAAATCCTGAATAGGAACAGGCAATTCTCCCCTATCCAAAGCTGCAATACGCCCGTTACAACACTTGTCATAACATTTATGGCTCCAGGATTTAATTTCACTGGTAGACCAATCCAGTACAGGATTGTGAAATTTTAACCAGGGCAAACCCAATATTACTGGAGAAGGCAAGTTATTCAACACTACCAAATCCAATTTCTCATGGTGAACACCATTAATAGTGAGAGGAAATTCACTGACCTTGAGAGTAATATTCTTCAAAGGGGAACCATCCACAGAAACCACAGCAATGGGGGATGACAAAGGTTCAGGTTTTAAATTGAGTTTTTCCACGAATCCCCCATCAATTACATTCAGTGTAGACCCGCAATCAACAAACACCCGAAATTCCATTAATTTTTCCTGAGCAATCGTGGAAGCAGCTAAAAATATACCCTTGGAATTTAAACAGGCAATACGGGCGTGACTGACCATTTTTTTTTCTTTCTTCATACGAAGCTCACAGCCTTTAATCAAATGACCAGATTTTCCGCAATAGAAACACAAGCCTTGCGAAAAACGACGGTCTTTTTCTTGAGAGCGAGGTGCCACCGATCCAATCTCCATCGGTTCACCACTGTTAGTACACACATTATCATAACCAGAAACTGACATAGCAGAGGATTTGCTCTCATTAACCCTAGCACGCAGTCTTCTATCCACCCGTATAGCTAATTGCATAGCCTGTTGCAAATCCTCAGGTGTAGGATAAGCAATTAGCAGGTCTTTAACCCTTTCACTGAGCCCAGCAAGAAATAGACTTTTCAGAGCAGAATCGTTCCACCCTGTTTGAGTGGACCAACGACGAAAATGAGTACAATATTTTTCGACATTACCTGATCCTTGTTTTAAACGTCTCAACTCAGTCTCAGCTGATGCGACACGGTCAGGATCATCATATAATAGTCCTAAAGCAGAAAAAAAACTATCCACTGATCTGAAGCATGTATCACTAGGTTGCAAAGAAAAGGCCCACTCCTGAGGCTCTTTGCGCAAAAGTGACATTATGAACCCTACGCGCTGGGATTCATCCCCAGAGGACTTGGGTCTCAAACGAAAATACAATAAGCAAGCATTTTTAAATGAAAAAAATTCTCGATGTTCACCAAAAAATAAATCCGGCAAACATACCTTAGGCTCCAAGAAATATGCTCCAGGACAGTTACTCACGTGCTGACGGAGCTCGGCCACTTCCAGAGAGAGTCCCTGCAGGTATTTAGCCAAATCCTGAACCGACACCATGATGGAACAAAAAAAAAAAAAATCTTTCCTTAGAGAATTTGCAGGCTGGACTTACTGTTATGTTCTGCTACCAAAGCTAAGGAAAGAGAGGAGATCTGTCCCTACTATAAGACTCAGCTGAATCCCTACGATGTAACAGGGAACCTGATCCTGCGATCAGACCTGCTAAAGTCCTAATCTAGTCTGTACGAAGACCTATAGATGTGGGGAGGGAATCCCTACAAGTACTAAGGACTGGGAGGAATATGGGACACCTCCTAACAGAAATAGTAGCAGACAGACGAACAAACAAAATAGATAGAACATAGAGGTCCGTAGACCAAGCAAACTAACAGAGTTAGATACAGAGCACAGGCTAGCTAGAAAGTAGATATACAATGAAGTCCAGCAAAGCCAGAAGGGCGGAGCAGGATTAAATAGGCCAACAAGGTCATGTGACCAGCAAAGGAAAAAAAACCTAACAGCAAGGTTCTAACATTAACCTCTTATGTGAGGAACCTCAGATGGAGGAAATTCTTTCCCCACAATGACAAATCGAAGTGCCAACAACTAGGAATTACCCTAGAGGGACCTCCCTGATGTCCAATTACTGCCGGATTTGGCTAGATCATTAGGGGAAGGCCCTTCTCCAATCATAAACCCAAGAGTGTCAAATAGCCACCGGTGGGTGAAATAAGTAGTGTGGACATCTAAGTTGGTAACTGAGGACATTAAGAGAATTAACCCTAAGGCTCACAATATCCCCCCCAACTTCTCCCATGATGAACTTGAAGCTTTAAAGAGTCTGAATTCAGACCCCTCCTTGATCATTAAACCATCGGACAAAGGGGGTAATACAGTACTCCTTGACAGGGATCTATATGTTGATATGTGCCAAACCATTCTATCAGATACAACCACCTACCAGATGCTCAGTGGAGACTCTACGACACAATTACTTTCTCTTTAACGGAGGATATTACCACCAGCTCAGGGGCATGGCAATGGGGAACCCCTGTGCCCCTACATACGCCAACCTGCTCCTGGGCTGGTGGAAGGATACTGTCTTTTTTGGGGACGGGGATGTCATCGGGATCCCCCATATCCCATTCCTGCTGTCCTGCTCCACCACCACTGCAACTCCCTGCTGCTGGAGCACCGCCTTCTTGCACCCAGGGTCCTCAGCATTCCTCCACTTCCACCGGCTTCCTGAAGGACCCTGCCTCCTGTGACCCCTGCTCCACCGCCCCCATTTAAGATACCTATTCAGACTATAAGATGGACCCTTATCTTGTAAAAAATATTTTTTTTACTATTTTCCACCCCAAAATTTGGGGTACATCTTACTTACTGTCTGAAAAACCTACAAATGTCTCAAACAGCCAGAGAAACACCACAAACAATCCCACTTGGACCACAAAAACTAAATACGGCGGCTTCATTCTCCCATCCTTGTTTTACAGTCCACGTATTAACCATGATTTTTGAAACTGGGTGCAAGTCTCTTAATTTGAATTCTACAGTGTCGTATGTGACTATGATGCTGCAGAGGTTGGGTCAGGAGACTTGTAGTCAGCCTTGAAATCTCGGTCATGTGAATAATGCAGCCTAAGGAAAATCATGACCGCTTCCAACCAAGTGTAGAATGGTCCATGTCTTTTTCATACAGCATGAAACAGTGTGACCCACTATAGTCTCCCCAACTTGTCCTTATCTGCATTTGTTTGATTAAAAAAATCAAGATGAGCAGAGAGTCAGAGGAAAGCCACCGTGATCACTTCTTCATGGGCCCAAGTTCTTTTTAAAACTAAGGCCGCAGCATTTCAGATATCATTTCAGCCAAAGCGTAATTCTTTGTAATGAGGGAGCCTGCTTGTCTTTGCTGTTGCCCATGTTTAGGAGCGTTTAGCTGACAGATTCACTCTGAATATATGAATTGTGCTGTTAATAGAACACACACCTATACATGAAGGTTTTGGACAACTGGTAACTTGTCATACAAAGTTTCCTATAAGACAGAAAGGAGAAAAGTTATAAAACATTTTAATAGAGTGTGTCAATCTCTTCATTGAGAACATTCTTTTTCTTAAAGGAATTAATGACTAGAACAGGTGCACAATACCTTCCCATACCTCTCCTGGCAGGTATTTGTAGACACAAAGTCAACAGCGCTCTTCACCCCTTTAAGGGTATGTGCACAGGTTTAGTATTTGCAGTACATTTTTTCAGTGTTGGCTGCTAAAACACTGTGCAAAGTGCGCATGATTTTGCCACACTTTTGCATGCGTTTTTACTTGCGTTTTTTCCTATTTGCTTTGAACTTTGAAATAAGCAGCAGTACATGAAATTTCAGAAAGCGTATTCACTTTGCTAACACTGTATAACACTCCCTTTTTCTGCAGCAAAACTGCAATATTTGAACAAGTGCTGCAGGGGTAAGCAACGCAGTCACACCGCCACTGATGTCTGTACTTCATCTATGGAGTAATTGGACTAATTAATACAGAAGGCACACACAAATATACATATCTATACGTGTGTGTATATAAATATATCAATTATGTATATGTGGTTTACATATGTTTCTCTTTTTGGTAGGTGTGGCAGCACAATGTCTTTGATGAAGTGTGCTATGTGGCCCTTGCGGATTTTTAGACACCATACCAATGAATTTTGCATGAGAAGGACAATCAGCCTCTTTTCTGGCTCCCCTACAACTACACAGTGGAGCAAAGTTGTTTCTGATGCAGAAAAAATTGTGGGTTATCCAACGTCCTTTATGAGTCTCCGCTGCCTTCTGAGTGATGAACTGAGCAACATTGCTATGCAAGTCCGAAAACTGGTGGGAACTAAGCATCCTTTACTGAATACAGCCAGGTAAGGTTCTGTGTTCCTACACTAGACTCAATACAGAGGCCTCGTCTAGGTGAATACAGATGGACTATTTTCAGTATAAAATTTGTGGTGCCTTCACTTATTGTGTTTTCTAATCAGTCAAAAGACTTTTAAAACCTTTCTACGATATTCTTCAACCGGTCAATTTAAGCCCGTAGTACTGCACAAAGCAGCATTCACAATTCTGCTAGTTGTAATTGGTATCAGCCAACAAGCTTTAAGTCACACAAACTATTTAAGGTTATGTTCACACAATGTCTTTTAAACTCAGGCAAACCCACCAAGTTTTTAAGCAGGAAACTCTGGCTTTTTTTTTTCCCTGAAGCGTCTTTTGTGTGGGTTTTTCTGTAATTTCCTAATTGATTTTTAGATAGTTTTGGCCAGGGGCGTTCTTTCTTTTTTTGTTTTTGAGGCTTTTTTTTTTTTTTTAGTTGTTTTACTATTTTTTTCACTCTTGTTTTCTGGTCATTATTTTCACTCCATTGAATAATGCAGAAGCACTAGTGTTTGTTTTTTAATGCTCGAGAAGACGCCGTGGTGTATTTCATAGAATCATAGAATCATAGAATGGTAGAGTTGGAAGGGACCTCCTGGGTCATCTGGTCCAACCCCCTGCTCAAAGCAGGATTCACTAAATCATCTCAGACATATGTCTGTCCAGCCTCTGTTTGAAGACGTCCATTGAAGGGGAACTCACCACCTCTCGTGGCAGCCTGTTCCACTCATTAATCACCCTAACTGTCAAAAAGTTTTTTCTAATATCTAATCTGTGTCTCCTCCCATTTAGTTTCATCCCGTTGCTTCTAGTCTTTCCCTGTGCAAATGAGAATAAAGATGATCCTTCTACAATGTGACAGCCCTTGACATATTTGTAGACAGCTATTAAGTCTCCTCTCAGTCTTCTTTTTTGCAAGCTAAACATTCCCAAATCCTGCAACCGTTCCTCATAGTACATGGTTTGCAGACCAGTCACCATTCTGGTCGCTCTTCTCTGAACTTGTTCCAGTTTGTCTATGTCTTTTTTAAAATGTGGTGCCCAACACTGTACACAGTATTCCAGATGAGGTCTGACCAAAGAGGAGTAAAGACCGATAATGACTTCACGTGATCTAGACTGTATGCTTCTGTTAATACATCCCAGAATTGTATTTGCCTTTTTTGCTGCTGCATCACACTGTTGACTCATGTTCAGTCTATGATCTATTAGTATACCTAAGTCTTTTTCACATGTACTGTTGCTTAGCTCTATTCCTCCCATTCTGTATATGCTTTTTTCATTTTTATTGCCCAGATGTAGTACTTTGCATTTTTCCCTGTTAAAAACCATTCTGTTGGTTGCTGCCCACTGCTCCAGTTTATTTAGGTCTTTTTGAATCCTCTCTCTCTCTTCTCTAGTATTAGCTATCCCTCCTAGCTTTGTGTCATCAGCTAATTTAATCAGTTTACCCTCAATTCCTTCATCTAAATCATTGATGAAGATGTTGAACAATACAGGTCCCAGGACAGAGCCCTGTGGTATCCCACTTGAGACATTCATCCAGCTGGATGTGAAGCCATTTACAACCACCCTTTGAGTCCGATCACTAAGCCAGTTATGAATCCACCTAACAGTTGCCTGGTCCATTGCATACTTGGTCATTTTTTCAATAAGGATGGTGTGAGATACTTTGTCAAATGCTTTGCTGAAGTCAAGATATACTATATCTACAGCATTTCCCTGATCCACCCAGTCAGTGATTCTGTCATAGAAGGAAATTAAGTTAGTCTGACATGACTTGTTAGTTACAAACCCATGCTGACTCTGGTTAATCACTTCATTCTTATCCATGTACTTACATACATGTTGTTTAATAATTTGTTCAAAGATCTTTCCTGGTATAGAAGTCAGACTCACCGGCCTATAGTTCCCTGGGTCCACCTTCTTCCCCTTTTTGAAGATAGGAACAACATTTGCTCTTCTCCAGTCTTCTGGGACTTCTCCTGTTCTCCAAGAATTTTCAAAGATTATGGAGAGTGGTTCTAAAATTTCTTCTACGATCTCCTTCAGTACTCTGGGGTGTAATTCATCTGGACCTGGAGACTTGAACTCATTTATGTTAGCTAAATATTCCCTCACAATCTTTCTGTTTACAGATAACTTGGATTCTTCTATTCCTTTAAAAGGACAGTGAAAATCAGTTGATGTTACATTTTCTTTCTGAGAGAAAACAGATGCAAAATAGGAATTAAAAAGTTCGGCCTTCTCAACATCCTCTCTTACCATTTCTCCATTTTCATCCTGTAAAAATCCTATAGCATCTTTGACTTTTCTTTTACTTTTGACATACCCCCAAAATCCTTTTTTATTGCTTTTGACATCTCTTGCAAGCCTTAATTCATTGTCAGCTTTAGCTAACCTGATACGTGCCCTGCAGGATCTGCAGACTGCATTATAATCTTCTTTAGATATGCCTCCCTCTTTCCATTTAATAAACATTTCTTTCTTTCTTTTTAGCATGTGTTTAAGTTCTGTGTTCATCCATCCTGGTTTCCTTAAATGCTTCCCATTCTTCCTACTTTTCGGGATTGTTAACGATTGTGCTTTGAGAATCTCATTTTTAAAAATTTCCCATCCTTCCTGGACATTTTTGTCCTTAAGGACATCCAGCCATTGGATCCCTCCTATTCTCTTTCTGAGTCTCTTAAAATCTGCCTTTCTAAAATCTAACCTTGAAGTTTGAGTCTTCACATGTCTTCCTCCTCTAGTTATCCAAAATTCTATAATAGCATGATCGCTGCCTCCTAGGGTCCCAGCCACCTTTACCTCCTCAACCATTTCCTCCCTGTTTATAAGGATTAGATCCAAAGTAGCAGATCCCCTTGTTTTCTCCCCTACCTTTTGGAAGATAAAGTTGTCAGCAAGAGAGGATAAGAATTTGCTTGACCTGTTAGTTTTACTTGAGAGAGATTCCCAACAAATGTCTGGATAGTTGAAATCTCCCATGACCACTACGTCATATTTTTTGGAGAACTTGGTCATTTGATACATAAAGAGTTCATCCATATCTTCAGCTTGCCCAGGTGGCCTGTAGTAAATGCCTACAATGGTGTCCTTTCCGTTGTTCTCTCCTTGTATTCTTACCCAAACAGTTTCCACAGAACTCCCAGTCTCTGAAGCTTCAATCTCTGTGCAGATATGCGCTTTTCTAACATACAATGCGACACCTCCTCCTCGTTTATCAATTCTGTTTCTTGCAAATAAGTTGTATCCTTTTAGCCTTTTATTCCAATCATGTGTATCGTCCCACCAAGTTTCAGTGATTCCAATGACATCATATTTCTTTTCCTGCATTAGTAGTTCCAATTCTCCTTGTTTGTTGCCCATGCTTTGTGCATTTGTATAAAAACATTTTAGTTTGTGATTGGTTTCTCTTCCTCCCATATTTTTATTATTTAAATTGTTTTGTCTTTGGTCTTCCTTTCCACTTCCAGTAGCAGAGATCTCAATAGTATTTGTCAGCTGTATGGCTTTTTCTGGCCTTTTGCTTCCCTTCCCACATTGTTCTAGTTTAAAGCTCTCCTGATGAGTGTAGCAAGGCGACTTCCAAATACATGTTTTCCAGTCTTCGTAAGGTGCACCCCATCTCTAGCAAGTAGTCCATCGTATTTCGAGCTTTCACCATTGACTTGTATTGTAAAGTACAAAGCGTCTACTGAGCGGAAAATACCAGAAGAATGGTCATGTCACTCTTTTAACCACTGAGCATTTTTATTATTGTTTTGCATTGCTTATATAGCGGGATCATATTCCGCAGCGCTTTACATTCAGTACTATCGCTGTCCCCATTGGGGCTCACAATCTAAACTACCTATCAGTATGTCTTTGTAGTGTAGAGGGAAACCCACGCAACATGGGGAGAACATCCAAACTCCTTGCAGATGTTGTCCTTGGAGGGATTTCAACCTAGGACCCCAGCGCTGCAAGGCTGCAGTGCTAACCACTGAGCCACCGTGCAGCCCAATTGTTATTATATATTAAAAAGTAACCATCGTTTTAATTTTTACTTCATAAATAAATAGTACATGTGAAAATAAGTAACTGTAATATATCTTATCAGAGAAATCTTCCTTCTGCCCCTGGACTGAGCATTAATATCCAAATTTCTCATTTCACGGGTAAATCTTTATTCAGTGAAGACAAATTGTTACTTTACTGAGAGAGGTCGATCGCAGCGGGGGCAAGGAGAGGTGATCGCCGATATTCACCTCTCCTACCGGTGTCCAACGCTGTCTGCCGTGGCTTCCTGGATGTTGCCATGACGACCCGATGTTGTCATGACAACATCCGGGTCACCAGACAGCAGGAAGATACTTTGGTCATGCGTAGTGCATGACCAAAGTATCTTCTGCATCTGCAGCGCTGACAGCCTGTATAGCACAGGGATTGAGCTCCATCCCTATGCTATACAGGCGATCAGAGTAAAAAAAAACCTGAAAGTCCCATAGTGGGACAAAGTATAAAAGTAAAAAAAAGTGTTAAATAATAATAAAAAAAAACAAAAAACATTTTTTTTGTAAAAATATAAAAAAAAAATCAAAAAACTAACCCACCAAAAATAAAAATATAATGTACCCATCAATAAATATTATTCTGAAAAAAAAACAACAAAACAATAAAAGTACACATATTTGGTATTGCCGCGTCTGGAACGACCTGACCTATAAAACTGTCCCACTAGTTAACCCCTTTAGTGAACACAGTAAAAAAAATAAATAAAAAACGAAGCAAAAAACAATGCTTTATCATCATACCGCCAAACAAAAAATGGAATAACACGCAATCAAAAAGACCAATATAAATAAAAATGGTACCGCTGAAAACGTCATCTTGTTCCGCAAAAAACAAGATGCCACACAGCTCCATCAGCCGAAAAATAAAAAAGGTATAGCTCTCAAAATAAAACGATGCAAAAAAATATTTTTTTCTATAAAATTGCTTTTATTGTGTGAAAGCACCAAAACATAGAAAAACAATATAAATGTGGTACCGCTGTTTTTGTACTGACCCGAAGAATAAAGCTACCTTATCAATTGGAATAGAAATCGATCAAAAAATGTCACATGCCTGAAAATGGTACCAATAAAAACGTCAACTCATCCCGCAAAAAAACAAGCCGTTACATGACTCTGTTGACCAAAATATGGAAAAATTATAGCTCTCAAAATATGGCGATGCAAAAAAATGCATCTTTTAGTGTGAGACAGCTGTCAATCATAAAACCCAATATGATTCTGGTATCGCTGTAATCGCACCGACCCGAAGAGTAAAGTCGTTTAATCACTTATACTGCACGAGGAACGGCGTAAAAAATAAACTCTAGGGTTAGGGTTGGGGTAGGGTGGGGGTTGAGCTAGGGTTAGGGTGGGGGTTGAGCTAGGGTTAGGGTTGGGGTTGTATTAGGGCTGGGGTTAAGGTTGGGATTTTTTTCAAAAGTAAAAAAAAAAAAGATGACGATATGGCGACTAGTGTTGAGCGCAAGTGCTGAGTTTGCATCGGGTGCTCGGGTATGCACTGAGTATCGCGGGTGCTCGAGTGACATGATCGAGTCTCCGCCCCATATGCTTCACGGCCAAAAAAAACTCGCAGGGATTGCCTGCCATGCACGAGCGATCCCCGCATGTTTTTTTTGGGTGTCTAATAACCGTGAAACATGTGGGCGCGGACTCGAGCATGTCACTTGAGCACCCGTGATACATGGTGCATACCTGAGTACCTGATGCAAACTCAAGTAGCGAGCACTTGCTCTCAAGACTAATGACAACTTATTCAATATGATGACCTAATGTTATCAAATTCTGTCATACCTCTGGGTTCAAAATGTTCACTATACCCCTACAATATGTCCAATATGTGACGAAAAAACATTCTCAGAATCAGGGGGATCCATTGAAGCATTCCAGAGTAATTACCTCATAAAGTTACAGTGGTCAGAATTGTAAAAATTGGCCTGGTTATTAACGTGCAAACCACCTTGGGGGGTAAAGGGGTTAATGAAGAAATCTTGATATTTGAATTTTGGACCTCACCTTGTTGGACTGCTGCTCTGTTCTGTTCACATGTAATGAATTGGGCTGGCTGTCAAGCTCCGTTTATTCGCTAAGCCAACTTGGACATCCGTGTCAATTTTATAGTTAATGTTTATTAGTAAATTCAATCATTTTCAGTTTGGAAATCCTAGAAAAACCCCTGTATACTGTCACTTTGCTCATGTGTCAAAGCATTGCAGTGACCTTCACCTGAAACCGTATGGAATGATATCATGTAAAAATCAAAGATGGGATTTTATCAGGAGAGAAATTAAAGAGGTTGTCCAGTACTTTAAAGGAGTTGTCCTGGTCAAATCGATAAGTCTGTAGTCACTCTGTGTGACTGCAGACTTCTGAATCCCCTCAGCACTGTGAGCTGCGGGGATTCACCGGATTCTGAGCCGGGATTGGAGGATGTGTCTGAGTTGTACATACTCCCTGCCAGGGCCCATCTAGAGGGCATGGCCTCACCCCATACACTTGTATTGAGCAAGGCCATGCCCCATCTAGTAATGCGGCCATCCAATGGGCGTGGCCAACTAGAGGGCACGGCTTCGCTCCATACAAGTGCAGCCCACTGGCCGGAAGTATGTATAATGCATACATACCCTCTGGTCCCGGCTCAGAAACAGGTGAATCCCCACAGCACACAGTACGAGCGCTGGGGGGATTCAGAAGTCTGTCACACAGAGTAACTGCAGACTTAGCGATTTGGACCGGACAACCCCTTTAACATTTATGACCTATCATTATGATAGGTCATCAATGTCTAATTGTGGGGGTGCCACACCCGGCACCCCCTGCCAATCAGCTGTTCCCGGTTTCAGCAGTAGCCAGGACTGCACAGTCACGGAGCTGCAGAGCGAAACTCCGTCAACTGTATAGTGGCAGCAGCCAGGTACTGCAGATCCACTCTTATTCAAATAAATAGTTGGCGGTTGTGCCGTACTCGGCTGTGGTCACTCTTCCATTGACAGAGCTGTGCCGTAACTGAGCATTTCCGGCCGACACCGAGAACAGCTGATTGGCAGATGTGCCGGGTATCGCACATCCACCGATCAGACATCGATGACCAATCCTAATGACAGGTCATCAATCTCTTTAAACACTTTCCCAAAGTTCCTTCGTATTTCTCCTTTTGGAATTATTCTTCATAGTGAGCAAGAGAAGGCGATAGTTCCCCCAGGCCGCAATACATACTGTTATCCTAATGTAGCATTGGGATCTAAGGGATACGGTTTCTGCTTGTGGGAAGTGACAAGCCAGGTCTGGCATGCCAGTATGAGGAGACTTTAACACCTTTCATGCTCCTCTTGGAAATTAAATATGCAAAATATCTCTTAAGAGAGGAAGAGGGCTTGAACTCTAGTGCCACCTATTGCAAGTAGCAATCCTACAAGTCATTATCAACCCTTTAACGAGCCTTTCAATATGACTTAGGATAAAAGCCAAATCAGCATCTCAATTTGCTGACACAGTGTTTCAGGGCATTGCCATTCGTTAGTACAAAGTATGAGATCTGAATTGGCTAGGTGAGAGGCTAAGACTGTGATCGAAGTGTCTGCAAATTGAGATTCTAGTTTGGCTTTTATCCCAAGTCATATTGCAAGTCTTGTTAAAAAGTCAATATTGACTTGTAGGATTTCTACTTTCAGTAGGTGGCGCTAGAGTTCACATCCTCTTACTCTTTGAAGAGACAATTTGCATATCTAATGTAGCATTAAAATATTTCCCAAAACAGATCTTATTCTTAAAGGTTTTTCCACAATTAATATTATGACAGATCAATTTAATATGCTAGAAAGTCTGACTGGTGATATTATGATCATTTCCATTGCACATGACCACACTCTCCCACAAAGTTTTCTTTTTATTGTGAAACAAACAACAAATAGGACAAAGTAACTGAAAGCTTCAGTGTGCATAACTATTCACCCCCCCCCCCCCTCTAAAGTCAGTACTTTGTAGAGCCTCCTTTTGCAGCAATTACAGCTGCAAGTCGCTTTGGATAAGTCTCTATGAGCTTTCCACATATTACCATTGGGATTTTTACCCATTCCTCAAGACAAAACTGCTCCTGCTCCTTCAAGTTAGATGGTTTCCTCTGGTGAACAGCAATCTTCAATTCTGACCACAGATTCTCAATTGGATTAAGGTCTGGGCTTTGACTAGGCCACTCCAAAACATTTACACATTTCCTCTTAAACAATTAGAGTGTTGCTTTAGCAGTCTGCTTTGGATCATTGTCTTGTTAGAAGGTGATCCTCTGTCCCAATCTCAAATCACTAACAGACTGAAACCGATAGGGACATTTTCTTAATAGCACAAGCCGGACTTGTACTCCTCAACAGCTTTGTCCGTGTCTTGTTTGGAGATTTCCTTGGTCTTCATGGTGTTGTTTGGTTAGTGGTACCTCTTGCATAATGGTGTTGCAACCTCTGTGGCCTTTCAGAAGAGGTGTGTATATACTGACAGACTATGTTACACTTCGAATGCACACAGGTGGACTTCCTTTCACTAAGCATGTAACTTATGAATAAATGCTCGCACCAGAAATTTTAGAGGCTTCATAGCAAAAGGGGTGAATACATATGCACATGCCAGTTTTTAGTTATTTGATCCCATAAATGTAATTTATACCTATATTTTTCTCACTTCACTTCACCAATTTGGACTTTTTAGTGCTGATGCATCACACACAAACCACATTACAAAAATATTTAAACAAAATAGGTAAAAAGTCAAGGAGGGTGATTACTTTCGCATGCCATGGAAATAGAAAATCATAACTTAATTATTGAACAGTTTAAAATATACATGTTATTCATATATAAGAAAAAGATTCCTGGGAAGGGGGTAAAGGAGGGATGATTACATAGCAAAAGATCTAATCAGAGATGTTAATGAACATTATGTAAAGAATGAATAAATACAAAAATAGGTATAAATAAATTACGTAAATAATTAAAAAAGAACTATGAGCAGATTAGAAAAATACATATACCGTATTTTTCGGACTATAAGACTCACCGGACCATAAGACGCACCCCAAATTTTGGGATTGAAAATAGGAAAAAAAAATTTTTATAAGATGGGGGTCTATCTTATAGTCTGAATAGGTATCTTACCTGGGGGGGCTGTGGAGAGGGGGTTACAGGAGGCAGGAAGCCGCCGGAAGTGGAGGAATGCTGCGGACCCCCGGGGTTCTCCAGCAGTGGGGAGTTGCGATGGTGGTGGAGCAGGAAGCAGGTGAAGCAGGGCCCTCCCTTCCCTCCCTCAGGAACCCGGCGGCGGCAGCAGCAGAAGAGGTGAGATACCTCGGGACCGGTGTCTGGTTGTCGGCGGTGAGGCAGAGTGGCGTGCACTGCTTTTCCGGTGGCCACGGCCATATTCCTGAAGTCATGGGCCTCAGGGAAATGGCTGTCGAGCTCCCAGTTTGCACATGCGCCGGCTTGGACGGCCATTTTCCTGTAGATCACGACTTCATGAAGGTGGCTGCGGCCACCAGAAAAGCAGTGCACACCGCTCTGCCTCACCGCATACTGCCGCCACCACTGCCGGGTTCCTGATGGAGGTAACGGAGGGCCCTGCTTCCTACGATTCCGCTCTACCACCACCGCAACTTCCCGGTACTTTCGGACCATAAGATGCACTCCCCATTTTTCTCCCAAATTTGGGGGGAAAAAACGGCGTCTTATGGTCTGAAAAATACGGTACGAGTATAGATTCATATAAATAATGGTGCAAGTGTATGAATATACCAATTTTATCATGCTAAACAGCACATGCTAAATCACAGGTGATACTGAATCTTTTCTCACAAAATTGTATACCAATCCACTCTGCTCCCCCTGCTCTATAACATTGTACCTGCAAAATGGACTACAATTTCATGGTAACAGGTTTCCTTTTAAAATGGACTTTGTGGGGCAACCTCTTTAAGGGATTGTATAATGTGTATATATAACTTGAGTTTGAGTAGGGAACATTTTACTTACTCCAACTCCATAGTCCTGTGTTTTAGCTGAGTGGATAAGAAACCGGCTAGCTCCATTAAAATAACTGCTCTTTTCCTTTTTTTATTTTTTTTTATCATTGTGAGTAGTAAATGAAAACAGGTTCGAAAACCATTTTGCATAGTGTTTATTTTAATTCCAGCAACCATGCTGCTTTTTCTAAATACTTGTACTTGGACTGAGATAGATATAAATCTGTGACCCCCGAGCCTGAGCTTTTCTGTTTGGTTAATGATTTGAATTGACATTACATGTGCATGTTGTCATGGTTACAGAAATGTAGAATGGATTTTCTTTTCCTTTAATCCATGGGGAATTTGTATCCCTTGGTACCTATATTATGTCCTAGTTTGTGACTTTCAAGCCCGTGAATCCCCTTGGAGCTTATACTCTGAGCCATGTGTTACACGCATCTTGCACCAGGGGCATTAGTGGCTGCTGTACCCATGTTTTAGAATGTACTTGTTTCTTCACAATACCTAAGGTCACTTTAAAGATATTTAGGTTAAAGGGGTGGTCCACTACAATATATAATGCGCCTATCGATTTAAACCTTTTAAATAAGTATTTTTGTAAATACCTTATGTTGCCATATTTACGTGTGATCGGCACTATCGCTGCTCACTCAGTCCCGATGACTTGCAGCCGGCACTGACATCTTCTGATGTCACGTCAAACTTCCGGGCTCCCTTGCATCACTGAGGCGTGACCCAGTCGCACGCACTCCCCCTGATTGACTGGGCTGTGGGCAGTGTTTCACCTCATCTCACAGCCCAGCATCCAGCGCACACTTGCGTCCAATGAAAGCAGAGGAGAGAGGGAAGGTGCGCGCTGGATACTGGGTTGTGACTTGCGGTGAAACACCGTCCACAGCCCAGTCAATCAGGGGGAGTGCTTGCGACTCTGTATATTCTGAATATTCTGTTGCAGTTCCTGTTAGGATGAAGCATTCTGAACCCCAAAAATAATCTACGTACTCTGACGTACAGTACAGACCACAAGTTTGGACACACCTTCTCATTTAAAGATTTTTCTGTATTTTCATGACTATGAAAATTGTGCATTCACACTGAAGGCATCAAAACTATGAATTAACACATGTGGAATTATATACTGAACAAAGAAGTGTGAAACAACTGAAAATATGTCTTATATTCTAGGTTCTTCAAAGTAGCCACCTTTTGCTTTGATGACTGCTTTGCACCCTCTTGGCATTCTCTTGATGAGCTTCAAGTGGTGGTCATGGGAAATGGTCTTCACTTCACAGGTGTGCCCTGTCAGGTTTAATAAGTGGGATTTCTTGCCATATAAATGGGGTTGGGACCATCAGTTGTGTTGTGCAGAAGTCAGGTGGATACACAGCTGATAGTCCTACTGAATAGACTGTTAGAATTTGTATTATGGCAAGAAAAAAGCAGCTAAGTAAAGAAAAACGAGTGGCCATCATTACTTTAAGAAATGAAGGTCAGTCAGTCCGAAAAATTGGAAAAACTTTGAGGCTATGTGCCCACGATGCAGAAATGCTCCGAATTTTTCCTGAGCGTTTCTGCATCTCCCTGGCAGAAGAAACGCATGCGGATTGTACATGCGGATTGTACATGCGTTTTTCCTGCCAGGGACAAGCGGATGTGAAGTATTCTTCACATGCATTTCCGCATGCGGGTTGACAAGCGCTTTCCAAGTGATTTTAGCATCACTTGGAAAGCGCTTGTAAACTTGGTCACACTATATAAATCCATGCAAACGGATGCTTTTGTTTGTTCAAAGCTCCATATACTGAGGAGGACATTGCACATTGTTTTATTCAGGTTATTGCAGAATAATCGTGGCCTATTTCGAGTGAAGTTTAAATGGAACTTAACCGATTATTGCATGTTAGGAGATTATCAGCCCTCAGATGTTGCCAAATAGTGCTTTTTCTTGGTCAGCCTTTTCGAGAAACACTGACTTGGCCCAAAAAATGGCCATTTGGACTTGAGATACTTAGAAGTTAGAAATGAAGCAAGGTGTCGAAGGCTGGTGTCGTCAACTTCTTACCTCTCCTTCCTCTACAATAATGTAAAGGGATTTATGCCACAATTGACACCTATCATCTATCTATAAGATAGGTTATAAAATGTCTGAACGCATCACTATGACCCCTACACAGTAGCATAACTTGAGTCCGGTGGGCCCCGATGTAAGAATTGGACCGGTTCCCCTCATCCTGATATACAGTATATACACTGCTCAAAAAAATAAAGGGAACACTTAGGCTATGTGCACACGATGCAGAAATGAAGCAGAAAATTTCTGCATCGTTTCCGCATGCAGATTGACAAGCGCTTTCCAGGCGATTTTAGCATCACCTGGAAAGTGCTTGACAACTAGGTCACACTATATAAATCCATGCAAACAGCATGGATTTATATAGTGTGACCCGAGAGAGTGTATATACTTACTTCCAATGGCCCGCGCTGTCCTGCTCACTCCGTTCTCCCGGCTGCCGGCAACTTTGAATTGAAAGACCTGCCGACGTCAGTGTCACGTGACCCGTCACATGACTCTGACGTCACCGCAGGTCCTACAACTCACTGCAAGTGCCGGGAAGCAAGCAGGAGCGCTGCGCGGGCCGACAGATGGTAAGTATATATATATATTTTTTATTTTATTCTTGTTTTTACAGCTTTTTTAATGGTACCTGGGTGTGGATGAGACTCTCCTCTCCTCCACACTCGGGTACCATCCGCACATTAGAACGCGCCAATAACGCAAGTACAGATGCAGTCTTGCGGAATTGGCGCGTTCTAATGCAAGTCAATGGCGGCGAAAACGCCGCGTTTACGCAAAATTAAATGACATGCTGCGGATTTTTGAGCGCAGCGTTTACGCTGCGGAAAAATCCGCATCATGGGCACAGCACATGCGGATTTCAATTGGGGAACATTGCTTCCCTTCTACCATGCGTTTTTCATGCGTTTCCGCGGCGTTTCCGCAACTGCAAAAACGCCGCGGAAACGCATGAAATACGCATCGTGTGAACTCAGCCTTAAACAACAGAATAGAACTCCAAGTAAATCAAACTTCTGTGAAATCAAACTGTCCACTTAGGAAGCAACACTGATTGACAATCAATTTCACATGCTGTTGTTCAAATGGAATAGACAATAGATGGAAATTATTGGCAATTATCAAGACACACTCAATAAAGGAGTGGTTCTGCAGGTGGAGACCACAGACCACATCTCAGTACCAATGCTTTCTGGCTGATGTTTTGGTTACTTTTGAATGCTGGTTGTGCTTTCACACTCGTGGTAGCATGAGATGGACTCTACAACCCACAGAAGTTGCTCAGGTAGTGCAGCTCATCCAGGATAGCACATCAATGCGAGCTGTGGCAGGAAGGTTTGCTGTGTCTGTCAGTGTAGTGTCCAGAGGCTGGAGGCGCTACCAGGAGACAGGCCAGTATACCAGAAGTCGTGGAGAGGGCCGTAGGAGGGCAACAACCCAGCAGCAGGACCGCTACCTCCTTCTTTGTGCAAGGAGGAACAGGAGGAGCACTGCCAGAGCCCTGCAAAATGACCTCCAGCAGGCCACAAATGTGCATGTGTCTGCACAAACTGTTAGAAACCGACTCCATGAGGGTGGTATGAGGGCCCGACGTCCACAGATGGAGGTTGTGCTCACAGCCCAACACCGTGCAGAACGCTTGGCATTTGCCACAGAACACCTGGATTGGCAAAGTCGCCAGTGGCGCCCTGTGCTCTTCACAGATGAAAACAGGTTCACACTGAGCACATGTGACAGACGTGACAGAGTCTGGAGACGCCGTGGAGAGCAATCTGCTGCCTGCAACATCCTTCAGCATGACCGGTTTGGCAGTGGGTCAGTAATGGTGTGGGGTGGCATTTCTTTGGAGGGCCGCACAGCCTTCCATGTGCTCCCCAGAGGTAGCCTGACTGCCATTAGGTACCGAGATGAGATCCTCAGACCCCTTGTGAGACCATATGCTGGTGCGTTTGGCCCTGGGTTCCTCCTATCGCAGGACAATGTCAGACCTCATGTGGTTGGAGTGTGTCAGCCGTTCCTGCAAGATGAAGGCATTGAAGCTATGGACTGGCCCGTCCGTTCCCCAGACTTGAATCCGATTGAGCACATCTGGGACATCATGTCTCACTCCATCCACCAACGTCACGTTGCACCACAGACTGTCCAGGAGTTGGTGGATGCTTTAGTCCAGGTCTGGGAGGAGATCCCACAGGAGACCATCCGCAACCTCATCAGGAGCATGCCCAGGCGTTGTAGGGAGGTCATACAGGCACGTGGAGGCCACACACAATACTGAGCCTCATTTTGAATTGTTCTAAGGACATTACATCAAAGTTGGATCAGCCTGTAGTACCAGTGACTCTGTCACAGGACATAATTTTACACAAAATCCCAAAAATTAGCTTGACAAAATTGTTGGCACCTTTCCAAAATTGTGTGTAAACAGCTTTGTTTCAAACATATGATGCTCGTTCAAACTCACCTGTGGCAAGTAACATGTGTGGACAGTATGAAAATCACACTTGAAACCAGATAAAAAGGGAAGAAGTTGACTCAATCTTTGCATTGTATGTCTGTGTGTGCCACACTAAGCATGGAGGACAGAAAGAGGCAAGGAGAACTGTATGAGGACTTGAGAACCAAAATTGTTGAACAATATCAACAATCTCAAGGTTACAAGTTCATCTCCATAGATCTTGATGTTCCTTTATCCACGATGTGCAACATAATCAAGAAGTTTATAATAGTGATGAGTGAGTGTGCTCGTTTAAACCTTTTGCCGAGCATGCTCGGGTGCTTTCCGAGTATCTTCGGCATGCTCGTATATTAAGTTCAAGTCCCTGTGTCTGCATTATTTATGGCTGTTAGTCAGCCTCAACACATGCAGAGATTGCCTGTTTGTTAGTCAGCCTTAACACATGTGAGGATTCCCTAACAGTCCTAAATCATGTAGGCGCAGGGACTTAATATACGAGCACGCTGAAGATACTCGGAAAGCACCCGAGCTTGGTCGGTGAAAGGGTTAAATGAGCACGCTCGCTCATCACTACTTGTGTCACAGTGATTAATCTCCCTGGACATGGACGTCAGAGAAAAATTGATGAAAGGTTGCAATGCAGGATGGTCAACATGGTAGATAAGCTGCCCCAATGAAGTTCCAAAGAAATTCAAGCTGTCCTGTAGGCTCAGGGTGCATCATTGTCATCGTGAACTATCCGTCGACATTTGAATGAAATGAAACACTATGCCAGTGTGGCGCCCCTGCGGGTTCAGTCTCCACAGAGGTACTGCATCTCACCCAGAGGTGTGGTATCCCACTCTCAGGTAAGGATGGAGTACTGCCCGGGACCCAAACACCTGCATCCAACACTACACCACTCCAGACCAGCAGGAGGGGCCAGATGCACTGCTCCGCTGCTGAGCCCTGCCCCTGGCTGGAGTGGGGGGAACTTATAGAGGGGGAACCATGTAGTGGGTGTGGGTGGAGCACTTGAGAAGGAGGATATAAAAGGGGAAGCCATCTTGGGAGTTCAGTTCAGAACAGTGAGGAGAGAGTGTGTGGAGCAGGAGCTCTGCTCAGGAGGAGCGGGCCTGAGTGAGAGAGGCCCAGGAGGTGAGACTGACTGAAGGGAAGAGAGGAGCAGGGAGAAAGGTTTCAGACAGAAAGAGTGGATCCTAGGGGTACAGGAAGTGCTGGAGGCCACCTGTATGCCCGAATCTTCCAGGAGTGGAAGGGATCAGACCGCAAAGGGAACCGGCCCCTAACTAGTGAGAATTGCAATATTCAGCTAGAAACCGGAGGCTTCTACATTTCCAGGGTGTAGTTGCCACAGCCGCAATTAATCGCCAAAAAGGTAGCCACACAGGATCCAGGGGACTCCAGGCTGCCCACCAAGATCTGAGGTTACCAGCTTGGGACACTGTTTGCGAGGCGCAGGGCTGGCGGGTGAGAGCCAGCGCAGGAAGATGACCAGGAAAGGTACACAGAAAGGGGTCCCACTAAGTGCTCTTGAATTACCTGAGGGATTGCTGAACCCCTCCCCGAGTAAACAGCGGACGACATGGGTGGTTATGAACTGCAGTTGTAACCAGGAGCAACGTGAGAATCGTGAGTAAACCCTGAAGACTGTACCCCACTCTCTTTGTGAATTATTGCTGCGCCATCATCCCCTGCACTACACTGCACAACAACATCTACCTCATCTTTAATCACCACAGCAACGTCCTGGAGCTGTGGAGAGCTGAACCAACTCTGCTGCATTACCAACAGTTCCAGAGGACCTGCTCCGCAGCAGCGGCTCCATGTAGCCGCATACCACAGGTGGCGTCACGAACATTAAATACAAAAACTATAAAATTCCCTTTTATTGACCGCCCTGGGTCACGGACCGGGTTACCGCCACTGTGACATCCCCCAGCATTGACCGGCCCGGCTACCGAGTACCCCACGGCCCAGGGGGCGTGTCACCAGCAGACCCCGGAGGACCCCACTGCTGACACAGAGACATAAAAAAGCTAGACTGCAATTTGCCAAAAATATATGTGAGTAAGTCAAAATCCTTCTGGGACAGTGTCTTGTGGACAGATGAGACCAAAATAGAGCTTTTTCGCAAAGCAGGTCATTCTACTGTTTATCAAAAATGGAATGAGGTCTAGAAAGAAAAGAACACAGTACCTACCGTCAAATATGATGGAGGTTCAAAGATGTTTTGGTGTTGTTTTGCTGCCTTTGGCACTGGGTACCTTGACTGTGTGCAACACATAATGAAATCTGAAGATTACCAAAGGATTTTGGGTCGCAATGTAGTGCCCAGTGTCAGAAAGCTGGGTTTGTGTCCCAGGTCATGGGTCTTTCAGCTGGACAATGATCCCAAACATACTTAAAGAAGCACTCAGAAATGGATGGAAACGAAGCGCTGGAGAGTTCTGAAGTGGCCAGCAATGAGTCCGCATCTAAATTACATTGAACACCTGTGGAGAGATCTTAAAATTGCTGTTGGGAGAAGACACCTTTCAAATATGAGAGACTTGGAGTAGTTTACAAAAGAAGAGTTATCCAAAATTCCAGTTGAGAGGTGTAAGAAGCTTGTCGATGATTATAGGAAGCGATTGATTGTAGTTATTTATTCCAAAGGGTGTGCAACCAAATATTAAGTTGAGGGTGCCAACAATTTGGTCCAGCCCATTTTTGGGGTTTTGTGTGAAATGATGTCAAAGGTTTTTTTTTTTGTGTTGTTCTAATACACACGAAGGAAATAAATGTGTATAACAAAAGATGTGTAATTGCAATAACTGACTGGGAGAAATACTTCATTTTATGGAACAATTTCAAGGGTGCCAAGACTCTCGGCCATGACTGTATGTATATCCCCCATGCTGGTATATATGTCCCTCTTCCTGGTATACATATCCCTTATCCTGGGTATATATATCCTCCATTCTGGTATATGTCCCTTATTTTAGCATATGTCCTTTATCCTGGGCCTCATCTGGTAATACGTCACTTTTCCTGGTATATGTCCCTTATTGTGGGCCCCATGCTGTTATATGTCCCCTGTTCTGCCACTCTTCTTTAATACATAGGAAAAAAATGTTTGAAACATAAATGTCACTTGAAAAAAAATCTGTGAATTTGTGTAATGCTATAGAATAATCTAGTGAACTTTATTCATTCTTTTTGGTGTTGCCGTCACTTGTGAAAAAGTCAGTAACTACTGGTGTTTCAGAATGTTGCAATATTTTTTAATTTACATTATATCCTAGTTTATTATCCATTCAGGACAAGAATTGGATATTGTAGTTGAAAAATGAATGTGTAATTTCTTTCTTTAACCCTTTCACGACATTTGACATAAATTTACGTCATATGTCGTGTCCCTGACTATTAGGCTATGTGCCCACGTTGCAGAAATGAAGCAGAAAATTTCTGCTTCATTTCCGCATGTCCTCTCCCAGAAAAACGCTTGTAGAATTTGGCAAGCGCTTTTCGCGCGTTTATAATGCGTTTGGGACATGCGGAATTGCCTTGCGTTTTTTATTGCATTGACAAGGCAATTCCGCATGCGTAAATGCAAAATTAATGGACATGCTGCGGATTTTTGAGCGCATCAAAAACGCTGCGGAAAAATCCGCAGCATGGGGATTGAAATTGCGGATTCTCATTGGGGACCATGGGGGACGGATTACTAAGCGTTTCACAAGCGTTTACGCTGCGGAAATTCCACAGCATATACGCTTGTAAAACGCTACGTGGGCACAAACCCTGATACGGGCTCCAACTCCGAGTCCGCATTTTTTCCTGCACATGACAGCTGATTTAATGAGAAGTCATTAGCTTTAAACAGCCGTGAGCGGAGCGATGCAGCTGTTAACCTGTTAAATCCCGCTGTCAATCACTGACAGCGGGATTTAACTTGCACCAGGCTTGTGCCCCTGTGTTCATAGGAGATCGTGATTTCTGCTATAGCTGAATCACTGCTATGTACATAGCCCAGGCGATTGGATGATTGCAGCTTCAAGTCTCCTAAGGGGACTATTAAATTAAGTTAAAAAAAAAAACAGTTTTTAAAAATATTAAATTTTTTAAAAAAAACACAAGTTCAAATCACCCCCCTTTTGCCCCATTTGAAAGTAAAACAATAAAAAGAAATACACAGAAATGTCCGATCTATCAAAATATAAAAAAATTAATCCAATCGGTAAACAGTGTAACAAGAAAAAAATCGAAACGTCAAAATTACGGGTTTTTAACATGCAATAAGAGGCGATCAAAACATCATACAGTGCATTGTGAAAGTATTTGGCCTCCTTGAACTTTTCTACCTTTTGCCACATTTCTGGCTTCAAACATAAAGATATAAAATTCTAATTTTTTTGGGAAGAATCAACAACAAGTGGGACACAATCGTGAAGTGGAACGAAATTTATTGGATATTTTAAACTTTTTAACAAATTAAAAACTGAAAAGTGGGGCGTGCAATATTATTCGGACCCCTTGAGTTAATACTTTGTAGCGCCACCTTTTGCTACGATTACAGCTGCAAGTCGCTTGGGGTATGTCTCTATCAGTTTTGCACATCGAGAGGCTGAAATTCTTGCCCATTCTTCCTTGCAAAACAACTCGAGCTCATTGAGGTTGGATGGAGGGCGTTTGTAAACAGCAGTTTTCAGCTCTTTCCACAGATTCTCGATTGGATTCAGGTCTGGACTTTGACTTGGCCATTCTAACACCTGGATACGTTTATTTTTGAACCATTCCATTGTAGATTTTGCTTTATGGTTGGGATAATTGTCTTGTTGGAAGATAAATCTCCATCCCAGTCTCAGGTCTTTTGCAGACTCCCAACAGGTTTTCTTCCAGAATGGTCCTGTATTTGGCTCCGTCCATCTTCCCATCATTTTTAACCATCTTCCCTGTCCCTGCTGAAGAGAAGCAGGCCAAAACCATGATGCTGCCACCACCATGTTTGACAGTGGGGATGGTGTTTTGAGGGTGATGAGCTGTATTGCTTTTACGCCAAAATATTGTTTTGCATTGTGGCCAAAAAGTTCGATTTTGGTTTCATCTGACCAGAGCACCTTATTCCACATGTTTGGTGTGTCTCCCAGGTGGCTTGTGGTAAACTTTAAACAAGACTTTTTATGGATATCTTTGAGACATGGCTTTCTTCTTGCCACTCTTCCATAAAGGCCAGATTTGTGCAGTGTACGACTGATTGTTGTCCTATGGACAGACTCTCGCATCTCAGCTGTAGATCTCTGCAGTTCATCCAGAGTGATCCTGGGCCTTTTGGCTGCATCTCTGATCAGTCTTCTCCTTGTTCGAGATGAAAGTTTAGAGGGACAGCCGGGTCTTGGTAGATTTGCAGTGGTCTGATACTCCTTTCATTTCAATATGATCGCTTGCACAGTGCTCCTTGAGATGTTTAAAACTTGGGAAATCTTTTTGTATCCAAATCCGGCTTTAAGCTTCGACACAACAGTATCTCGGACCTGCCTGGTGTGTTGCTTGGTCTTCATGATGCTCTCTGCACTTGAAACCAAACCCTGAGACTATCACAGAGCAGGTGCATTTATACGGAGACTTGATTACACACAGGTGGATTCTATTTATCATTACCAGTCATTTAGGACAACATTGGATCATTCAGAGATCCTCACTGAACTTCTGGAGGGAGTTTGCTGCACTGAAAGTAAAGGGGCCGAATAATATTGCACGCCCCACTTTTCAGTTTTTAATTTGTTAAAAAAGTTTAAAATATCCAATAAATTTCTTTCCACTTCACGATTGTGTCCCACTTGTTGTTGATTCTTCCCCAAAAAATTAGAATTTTATATCTTTATGTTTGAAGCCAGAAATGTGGCAAAAGGTAGAAAAGTTCAAGAGGGCCAAATACTTTCACAATGCACTGTATCTACCCCAAAATGGTATCAACAAAAAACGTCAGCTCAGGGCACAAAAAAATAAGCCCTCAACCATCCCCAGATCCCAAAAATGAAAACATTACGGGTTTCTGACTTTTTTTGTGTGCAAATTATGTTTTTTTTTTTACTATTTAAATAAAAAATAAACTATACACGTTTGGTATCTGTGTACTTGTACTGACCTGGAGAATCATATTGCCAGGTCAGTTTTACCATCTAGTGAACATGGTAAATAAAGAACCCAAAAAACAATTGTGGAATTGCACTTTTTTTTTGCAGTTTCACTACACTTGAATTTTTTTTCCCATTTTTCAGTACACTATATGGTAAAATCAATGGTGTCACTCAAAAGTACAACTCATACCGCTATATTGATGTAAATATAAAAAAGTTATGGCTCTTGGAAGAAGGGGAGTAAAAAATGAAAAATGGCTCATGGGTGAAGGGGTTAATAAAGAATTTCTTTAATAAGGAAACAGCAAATTTAGAGAAACCCTTAATGGCAGTAAATGTAGTGGCACATTGCTTTGTTATGTAGCCAGGACTGGATTCAGTGCATTGACAGCTGTGATAAGTGACTCTTATGGGATCTGTGAAGAGTGGCACTCTCCAGCACAGACTGTGGGAGTTGAACGTGCTTTTGCTCTCATCTGATTTCATAGCTCTCTGGTACTTAAGTGGCTGATCTAGTCTGAATGTTTTTTTCCGGTCAGCTTTTTCCTGTATGTCACTGGTTTGTTTACACAATAATTGTAATTGGGGTCCCATTCACACCACATTTTTACCATATCTGTAGCAAGAAAAGGTCCTGACATGCCTGCTAAATGTGCCCATAGGGCTCTATCATTTGGAGGAGGATACAAATGTGTCTTTTTGACTTACGTCTGTTGCCATATGTCATTATATTGAAAAATAGGCACATGGAATAACATAGCAGGATATGACATTCATTTTATCCACTGGAGTCCAGTAAAAAACAATTACAGCGTAATTACCGAGCTCTTCATAACAAGTGTTTAATGGATGCCATAGTAGCTTATAGGTGGCAAACTCCTGTGACAGATTTGCAGTGGCTTCCAGCACTTATAGACTATTATGGAATAAGTCTAGCATACACGTCATAAGAAGCTTATGACATACACTTTGTTTGGATGCCATTGTGGCGTATAGGTGACTGATGCTACTGTTATAAGGAAGCTGTCAACAGATTTTTGCCACCTAATCTAAAATCAACATAATGTAGATGGAGATCTTGAATCCAGCGATGTGCCACTTACTGGGCTGCTTGCTGTAGCTTTGATAAAAATCACTAAGCAGGAGATTATCACTAGAGGACTAGTAAAACTACTGCCAGATAGATCTCCATATTCATGAGCTAGGTGTAACCCCGCCACCTGTTTGTCAGCTTTCTGCCTATGCACAGTGTACACAGAAAGCTGCAAATCAGCAGTGTGGGCGGGGTTATACAGAGCTTAGCATTCAAAGAACTGGTAGATCTGCAGCAGTACTTTTATTAAAGCTGCAGTACACAGCCCAGTAAGTGATACATCGCTAGAATCAGAGTCTCTGCCCCTACATCTTGCTGCTGTCAGATTAGGTAGCAAAAGCCTTGTGACAGATTCCCTTTAAGCATCCATAATAGCCTTTGTTTCATGGATATGTTAGAAGTAGTGATGAGCGAGCACTAAAATACTCGGGTGCTCGAAGCTCGGGTCGAGCACATTGGAATACTTGGGTGCTCGACCCGAGCAACGAGCCCAATGTAAGTCTATGAGAAACTCAAGCATTTTTCTGGTGGTCCCCCCGGCGGTCTGCAGAAGGTCAAAAATTGCCCAGATCGATGGGAATGGTGCTCAATTAAACGTCAGGCAGGCAGAATATATAGGCAGACAGGCAGGCAGGGTATATAGGAGGGTGCATGAAAAACATAGCAGGGCACTTGGAACACACTAGTGCCCTCCTATTTTCATGCACCCATCTCTTTAAAAAAAGTCGGCCGGCAATTCATCAGCGGCATACACCGGTACCCGACAATTTAGAACAGAAAGAATAGCGCATCACACATAGATTAGATAGATAGAAACATGTCAGTCACATATATAATAAGTACAGTGACAGTGTTGGTTACTGTACTTGTTATTTAGTGTTAAAATAAAGGATTTATATAAAAAAAATAATAGTGTTTTTGTCTCTTTAAAAAAGCCGTCCGGCAATTCATCAGCAGCATACACCGGTACCAGACAATTTACAACAGAAAGAATAGCGCATCACACATAGATTAGATAGATAGAAACATGTCAGTCACATATATAATAAGTACAGTGATAGTGTTGATTACTGTACTTGTCATTTAGTGTTAAAATAAAGGATTTATTAAAAAAAAAAATTGGTGTGGGGTTCCCCGTAATTTTAGTCTCTAGCGGAGGTTAAGCAGACGGCTGGGGCAGATGTTTGAAGCCTGGGAAGGGGGTAATACCCACAGAGCTTCCCAGGCTACTAATATCAGCCCCCAGCTGAATACCTAGCCTTTACTAGCTATTAAAATCAGGGACCCAAAAAAAAATTACGTGGGGTCCCCCCTGTTTTAATAGCTAGCAAAGGCTAGGCAAACAGCTGGAGGCTGACATTAATAGCCCAGGAAGGGTGCCATGAATATCGGCCCCCTCCCAGGCTAGAAACACCAGCCGTCAGCCGCCCCAGAAATGGCGCATCCATAAGATGCGCCAATTCTGGCACTTAGCCTCGCTCTTCCCACTGCCCTGTAGCGGTGGCAGTGGGGTAATAGGGCTGGGGTTGATGTCAGCTTATAATGCCAGCTGACATCAAGCCCAGGTTAGTAATGGAGAGGCGTCTATAAGACACCCCCATTACTAACCCCATAGTCAAAGTTAAAAAAAAACACAAACACCCAGAATAAAGTCCTTTAATTGAAATAAACACACAATTCTTTAATGTTCTAAATTAAACCATACTTACCATCACGCCCATTCCAGCTGAAGCCAACGATCTCCTGCAATAAAAATAAAATAATAAACCAACCTCATCCTTACTTTTCCATGGTTCCCAGGATGGCTCCAGCTCTGCTACTTTCACATGACAGGCTGTATCGCAGCCGAAAGCTGCCATCCAGCTTGCCGTGCCGCAGACACTGAGAAGCGCAGGTATGCTTGCGCTCCTCAGTGTCTGGCTGTGACGGCATCCAGATGAGCCGAGTTCATGTCCAATGAACTCAGCTCACCTCATGCACATCACTGACAGCGTGGGAAAATTCTCCTGCGCTTGCCGTGAGCGCAGGAGAATTCTCTTACGCTCACCGCAAGCGCAGGATAATTTTACCACGCTGTCAGTGACGTGCAGGAGGTGAGCTGAGTTCATTGGACATGAACTCGGCTCATCTGGATGCCGTCACAGCCAGACACTGAGGAGCGCAAGCATGCCTGCGCTTCTCAGTGTCTGCGGCATGGCAAGCTGGATGGCAGCTTTCGGCTGCGATCCAGCCTGTCATGTGAATGTAGCAGAGCTGAAGCTGTCCTGGAAACCATGGAAAGGTAAGGATGAGGTTGCTTTATTATTTTACTTTTATTGCAGAAGACATTGGCTTCAGCTGGAATGGGCGTGATGGTAAGTATGGTTTAATTTAGAACATTAAAAAATTGTGTGTTTATTTCAATTAAAGGACTTTATTCTGGGTGTTGTGTTTTTTTAAATACTTAACTAGAAATTCATGGCGGTCATGTCTAATATTGGCGTGACCCCATGAATTTCGGGCTTAGGGCCAGCTAATAATACCAAGCTGGCCCTAACCCCTTTATTACCCAGTGAGCCAGGGCACCACCAGCTGCCTATTTGTACCTGGCCGGACACAACAATATAGGGAAGCCCTTTTTTTATTATTTCATGAAATAATTAAAAAAAAAAATACGTGGGGCTTCGCCCTATTTTTGTGTCCAGCCAGGTGTAGCTAGGCAGCTGGGGGCTGGAATCCGCAGCGCAGGGAGGCCCAAGCTTTCTGCTCCCCCCCACCCGCTGCAAATTGCAGTCTGCAGCCACTTCAGAAAATGGCGCGTTCATAGAAGCGCCATCTTCTGGCGCTGTACCCAACTCATCCAGGGCCCTGGTGCGGTGGCTCACTGGGTAATAAAGGGGTTAGGGCCAGCTTGGTATTATCAGCTGGCCCTAAGCCCGAAATTCATGGGGTCACGCCAATATTAGACATGACCGCCATGAATTTCTAGTTAAGTATTTAAAAAAAACACAACACCCAGAATAAAGTCCTTTAATTGAAATAAACACACAATTTTTTTATGTTCTAAATTAAACCATACGTACCATCACGCCCATTCCAGCTGAAGCCAATGCCTTCTGCAATAAAAGTAAAATAATAAAGCAACCTCATCCTTACCTTTCCATGGTTCCCAGGACCGCTTCAGCTCTGCTACATTCACATGACAGGCTGGATCGCAGCCGAAAGCTGCCATCCAGCTTGCCACGCCGCAGACACTGAGAAGCGCAGGCATGCTTGCGCGCCTCAGTGTCTGGCTGTGACGGCATCCAGATGAGCCGAGTTCATGTCCAATGAACTCAGCTCACCTCATGCACGTCACTGACAGCGTGGGAGAATTCTCCTGCGCTTGCAGTGAGCGCAGGAGAACTCTCTCACGCTCACCGCATGCGCAGGAGAATTCTCCCACGCTGTAAGTGATGTGCATGAGGTGAGCTGAGTTCATTGGACATGAACTCGGCTCATCTGTATGCCGTCACAGCCAGACACTGAGGAGCACAAGAATGCCTGCGCTTCTCAGTGTCTGCGGAATGGCAAGCTGGATGGCAGCTTTCTGCTGCGATCCAGCCTGTCATGTGAATGTAGCAGAGCTGGAGCCATCCTGGGAACCATGGAAAGGTAAGGATGAGGTTGGTTTATTATTTTATTTTTATTGCAGGAGATCGTTGGCTTCAGCTGGAATGAGCGTGATGGTATGTATGGTTTAATTTAGAACATTAAAGAATTGTGTGTTTATTTCAATTAAAGGACTTTATTCTGGGTGTTTGTGTTTTTTTTTAACTTTGACTATGGGGTTAGTAATGGGGGTGTCTTATAGACGCCTCTCCATTACTAACCTGGGCTTGATGTCAGCTGGAATTATAAGCTGACATCAACCCCAGCCCTATTACCCCACTGCCACCGCTACAGGGCAGTGGGAAGAGCGAGGCTAAGTGCCAGAGTTGGCGCATCCTATGGATGTGCCATTTCTGGGGCGGCTGACGGCTGGTGTTTCTAGCCTGGGAGGGGGCCAATATTCATGGCACCCTTCCTGGGCTATTAATATCAGCCCCCAGCTGTCAGCCTAGCCTTTGCTAGCTATTAAAATAGGGGGGACCCCACATCATTTTTTTAGGGGTCCCCCATTTTAATAGCTGGTAAAGGCTAGGTATTCAGCTGGGGGCAGATATTAGTAGCCTGGGAAGCTCCGTGGTTATTACCCCCTTCCCAGGCTTCAAACATCTGCCCCAGCCGTCTGCTTAACCTCCGCTAGAGACTAAAATTACGGGGAACCCTACCCCAATTTTTTTTTAATAAATCCTTTATTTTAACACTAAATGACAAGTACAGTAACCAACACTGTCACTGTACTTCATATATATGTGACTGACATGTTTCTATCTATCTAATCTATGTGTGATGCTCTATTCTTTCTGTTCTAAATTGTCGGGTACCGATGATGAATTGCCGGCTTTTCATGTTTCACTGTGAGCACTGTTCCCATCGATTTGGGCAATCACTATAATGCCACAACCACCATGGCTGTGATATTACAGTGAGTGGCAGACAATCCCTGCATGATTGGTGCTCTAAATAGCGCCAAACATGCAGGACGGGGACCCGAGCTCCCGCCCGAGCATCTTGAAAGTACTCGGCGAGCTCCGAGCATCTCGAGTACTGAGATGCTCGGGCGAGTACCGAGCAGTGGCGAGTATGCTCGCTCATCACTAGTTAGAAGCTTTTCCTGATGTGTTTATAAAAAATGGAGACAAATAATTTGCAGGAGCAGTCACATGCTCGTAATCAGAATGTCTTTATGGCTTGATTGCTATCAAAGAACAGAGGGTCCCCTGACCTTTATCACAGGGCCTGCAGGGTTTTAACAGTTGAGTATAGGTTTATATGCGATCAGCCATTTTTTTTTAACATTTATTTATTTATTTATTTTCTTTGACAACTCTTTTTTGCCAATGGATCATTACATATGGTACCATAGAAGTCTGTGAGCTTTGACTTCACGTACAAATTGTTGGGAGTCTTGCGCACATTATACCCCTTCTAGTTTGTAGGTAATTTTTCACTGTTTATTTATTTTTTAAGTTACCAATATACTTTATTCAGCACACGAAAGGGAACTATAAATTTCAAGATAATAAACCATATGTGTAGTCTGATGCTGCGGTCATCCTCACATTTATTTGTCCACTAGTTTCTCATAGCGTACACTTAATAGATGAGCAAAAAGAAGGGGACAGAGCTAAGCAAGTGCGACTGCAGAATTAGACTACACCTAATTTTTAATTGCAGTCCTTACCATGGCGATACATAGATCTGCATAGAAGCTGTAAAGACAAAAGAGTAGAATATTTTCCAAGTTGTTTTATTTTTGCATTCAGGTTGCATTTGAAAGAAAAAAAAAATGGTACCAAATAAACTGTTCATTTATCTAACCTTATAAAAGGCGAGGGCTAAACAAAACTATAGACAAAATAGCTTGTGTTTTAATGACTAAGATAATCAGAATTTACATATTGACTAATTAAGCAATCCGAAACACATCAATTGGAAAGATAACTTGGCTATTGTGTTAGGGATTCAGCCATGCGGACTTTAATATCTACAATTAAAATCTGTAAGACATCAAAACAGCAAAATCAAACATGTTTTTAGATGCTGGAAGCTTATAATCAAGTGTAAGCGGACTAACAGCCCCACTTATCTACTGAAAGCACTTTATCCAGATTTATCGGAAGAACTCCAAGGGACATCAAGTTGCCAAATAGTAAGCTGGACCCTCTAGAGAGAAAAATGTTACTCTTGGGAATCCAGCGATTTCTTCTTCATGTTCTATGTTCCATATTTCTATGTAGAGCCCACAGGTTTCTAGATGGAGGAGTTACTGCTTACTTGTTTGTTAAGCTATTCTGTATTTATCGTAATAAAGGGTGACACCACGTGTCCCTGTCCTGGCAAACAACTGATTTCGCCAGGCATAATATTTGTATCCTATTATGGCGATCATTCAGATGGTGGCTGTCCTTGTTATACAAAGATAGCTCAAGACCACCAGAATGGCTTTCTGTTTGGGCTTATAATGGGGTTTCGAGACAGAAGATTCATGAGACACCGAATTTTTTTCCTATAATTGTTAAAAATGTAAGGAAGTAATAAGCAAACTAAAAAAAACTATTTTGGCAGTCGTGTTGCTGATTCTTGACCTGGATGTGGGATCACCTTAGTCAATAGTATTTTAGGGAGGGGATGAAATAAAAAAGCACTATTAGTTCTGGCCTTTGTTTTATGGCACCCTGATGTTGTCAGTTTTCATTACCACATAGAAAATAAGTATTAAATCTAGTCACAGGAAAGGAAATTGTAGGCTTTAGTTAGTTGAAATGTCACAAAAAACATGTATATTTAACTTTTTTTTTCCCTCTGATTACTTTTTGCAAACAAGCTTTATTGAGCAGACAGAAGGGAACTTCAAAAACAGGCTGGATTCACACATCCGTGTTTGGCCGTGACCTACCTACTGATGGATTACACACTAACTGCATTGATATCTATAAAAAGACTTTGGCTGCATGACCATTTCCATTGGCTTACGCATTGTTGTTTTTTTCTTTGTATCTGTTTTTGTATGATGATTTATTTAGGATTCCCCAGAGCTGGGAGTGGGCGGACATGTGACCACAAATATGTGATTTCCATACTTCTGGGCACATTCCGACTTGACTTGTCCAGCCTCGCTCAATACACTTGCATTGAACAAGGCCGCACACATCTAGTCGGCATGTGCCCACATGTATGCTGTCACATACTTGCGGTCACGCGCCCACCGCTCCTGGACCAGGTGAATCCTCACAGCGCACAGATTCAATTCTGAGGTACAATCTGTATTCAGAGAAGACAGACTTTTCCATTACTGAGATGGCAAGTGGTGCTGAGAGGATTCTTTCTAGATAAGTGGGGAGGAGCTGTCTTTAGTGCCACCCTCCTCCTTCCATCTATCTAGAATCTCATCTAGAATCTCATCTGTAGCAGCTGCCATCTCCTATCTCATTACTGGGAAATTCTGTGCTCACTAAATACAGATTTTTACCTCAGAATTGAGAATTTTGATAATGAATAATCAATTTTATCAGAGAAAGAAGCAGAATTCCGTTTCCCAAAGTTGGTTATTTTCACCTGTACTATTGATTTATGAAATAAAAATTAAAACGATGGTTACACTTCAACATTGTCTTCTTGTCATTAGGATAGGTCATCAATGTCTGATCGGTGGGTGTGCGGCACCCAGCACTCCAGCCCATAAGCGGTTCTCGGTGTTGTCGGTGGCCGGAACTGCTCAGTTATGGAGCTGCACAGCTCCCTCTACTGTACAGTGGCTGCGGCTGTGTACTGCACATCTGCCACCTATTCAAATCAATGTTAAAGTCCCAGACAACCCCTTAGTAGAATCTTAGCTATTCCCTTGTTGTTAGGACGAAATACATGCACTTCAGTAACTTTCTGTATATTCCCAAGTAAATAAGTTCTCCACTACATAACAACTTATGGGATAAATGTTAGTTTCATACTACCAACAAAAGATGGAATTGATACTTTAAAACGCCACTCCAGTGGAGTTTTTTTCAGCACTGGAGTGGTGCTTCTATTCTAAGGTCCCTGACCGTAGTCTTATACTCACCCTCCGGCATCTTCACCTTTTTTTCGACGCTGCTTTGGTCACGCGGCGCCATCTTGTGATTGCAACTTCTGAGTGGATTAAAGTCAGAAGTAACGTAATGCAAGTCTATGAGAGCCAGAACGAGGTTAACGGACGGGAGTGGTTGTGATAAGAGGTGAAGACGGCGGTGGGTAAGTATAATATGAGGTGTAAGGACCTTAGATTAAAATCACCACTCCAGTGCCGCAATAAAAAAATGCTGGAGTGGACCATGGCTCAATTAATAGTTTTACCAGAAATGCTTAAAGAGGTTGTTCATAGAGAATGCCCCCGTCGATTGAAAACGTGAAAATAAGACTTTTTGTAAATACCTGCCGTGATCTTTGTTGCCTGTGAGCGGCACTATTGCTGACTGCTCACAGGCATCACGTGACCCTGGCTGCACCCGCTTCTGACATCCACTGATGTCACGTAAAGTTCCGGCTGCAGCCAGGCGTGACCCAGTGACGCGCACCCCCCTGATTGATGGGCTGTGGGCGGGGTTTCACCGCACGTCACAGCCCAGCATCCACCGCGTGCTTTCCCAATGAATGCAGTGGATGCTGGGCTGCGACACTCAATGAAACGCCGCCCACAGCCCATCAATGAGGGGGATGTGCGTCACTGGGTCACGCCTGGTTCCAGCTGGGACTTGACGTGACATCAGCGGATGTCAGAGCCGGGAGGTATTTACAAAAAGTCTAATTTCCACCTTTAAATCAACAGGGGCATTCTCTGTAATAGTGAATAACCTCTTTAACCCCTTTCCGACGTGGTACGTAATAGTACGCACCACGTCGTCACCCCCTGTTCAGCGTGGGCTCCGCCGCTGAGCCTGCACTGAACCGGGCACATGTCTGCTGATTTATACAGTTGACATGTGCCCGCAACAGCCACGGGTGGAATCGCGATCCACCTGCGGCTGTTAACTAGTTAAATGCCGCTGTCAGTCTCTGACAGCGGCATTCAACAGAGCCTCGCCGGGAGCACGTCACTTACCCCGCCCATCGGTGACCCCATCACATGATCGCCGGTCACCAATGTGTTGGCATGACAACCCGGGGTCTGCAGTAGACCCCTGTGGTTGTCATATCTAGATTGCTATGAGCACCGCCCAGTGGTTGGCGCTCATAGCAAGTGAGCAAATCTGCTACATACAGGCGATCTGCTCAGCAAGTGCTGCTTCTAGTCTCCCATGGAAACTATTGAAGCAAGCAAAAAGTAAAAAAAAATATTTAAAAAATTGAAACGTTTAAATCACCCCAGTTCACCCCATTTAAAATAAAACAAAAAAAACGCACATGCACATATTTGGTATTGTCGCATTCAGAATCGCCCGATCTATCAATATAAAAAAACAATTAATCCAATCGGTAAACGGCGTAACGAGAAAAAAATTCTAAACACCAGAATTACATTTTTTTGGTCGCTGCAACATTGCAATAAAATGCAATAACGGGCAATCAAAATATCAGAACTACCCCAAAAAGGTATCAATAAGAACGTCAGCTTGGTGCTCAAAAAATAAGCCCTCACCCAGCCTCAGATCACACAAAATGGAGATGCTACGGGTCTCAGAAAATGTCGCCATTTTTTTTTTTTTTTTTTTTTTTTAGCAAACTTTGGATTTTGTTTTCACCACTTAAATAAAAAAGAACCTATACATGTTTGGTGTCTATGAACTCGTAATGACCTGGAGAATAATAATGGCAGGTCAGTTTTAGTATACAATTAACGTGGTAAAAAAAAATCCCAAAAAACACTGTGGAATTGCACTTTTTTGCAATTTCACAGCACTTGGTATTTTTTTCCCATTTTCCAGTACAAAATATGGTAAAACCAGTGATGTTGTTCAAAAGTACAACTCGTCCCACAAAAAATAAGCCCTCACACGGCCATATTGACCTAAAAATAAAAAAGTTATGGCTCTGGGAACAAGGAGAGCAAAAAATAAAAACGCAAAAATGGAAAATGCTTCGGTCATTAAGGGGTTAAAGATAATGCCCGCAAAGATTCCCATATACCTTTTCTGTCACGTTTCATGTTGTTTTATACTTTTCTGACTCACTTCCTGTGCTCTGGCATCATTTCTGTTGTAATGGCGATCACTTCCTCTTCAGATTCCTCCACTCCCTCGATGTCCTATCATTCCTTGTACTGAGCTGCAAGCCAGCAGTGAGCACAGACCTGTAACTCCACTTACACCCCTCCCACTCCTCTCCTAGAGTCACACACAGGCCCAGCACAATCTCATATCTATGATACTGCAAAGAATAGAAGTAATACATAAAGCACCATTCCACCAGCCCTGACAATAAAGATTATCCACTACCCCCCTCACTGACATAAATGATGGATTGGGAGAGATCTGAAAGTAAAGAGTCTCTGCACCATTAGTATAATGAAGGCACCGGCTTAATAGGCAATGCCATATACCTAAAACAACTTGTGTTTGATGATCTGTAATAGTTATCCTATATAGCAACTAGCTTGATTCAGTCTTTGGTGTATGGCACTGCCCGTTAAGCAGTAGTCTTTGGTGTATGGCACTGCCCATTAAGCAGTTGTCTTTGGTGTATGGCATTGCCCGTTAAGCAGTTGTCTTCATTATACTAATAGTAATGACATTCTTTGCTTTATAAATGGACATTTTTAAACTACTATGGGTGCGCAGAACTATCATTTATCTCCAGCAGTGAGCAGTGTCAGCATTGCATCGTGAGTTATTTGATTGGGGGCGCTAGTGTGTTCATTATACACTGCTCAAAAAAATAAAGGGAACACTTAAACAACAGAATATAACTTCAAGTAAATCAAACTTCTGTGAAATTAAACTGTCCACTTAGGAAGCAACACTGATTGACAATCAATTTCACATGCTGTTGTGCAAATGGAATAGATAATAGATGGGAATTATTGGCAATTATCAAGACACACTCAATAAAGGAGTGGTTCTGCAGGTGGGGACCACAGACCACATCTCAGTACCAATGCTTTCTGGCTGATGTTTTGGTCAGTTTTGAATGTTGGTTTTGCTTTCACACTCGTGGTAGCATGAGACGGACTCTACAACCCACAAAAGTTGCTCAGGTAGTGAAGCTCATCCAGGATGGCACATCAATGCGAGCTGTGGCAAGAAGGTTTGCTGTGTCTGTCAACGTAGTGTCCAGAGGCTGGAGGCACTACCAGGAGACAGGCCAGTACACCAGGAGACATGGAGGGGGCCGTAGGAGGGCAACAACCCAGCAGCAGGACCGCTATCTCCGCCTTTGTGCAAGGAGGAACAGGAGGAGCACTGCCAGAGCCCTGCAAAATGACCTCCAGCAGGCCACAAATGTGCATGTGTCTGCACAAACGGATAGAAACCGACTCCATGAGGGTGGTATGAGGGCCCGACGTCCACAGATGGGGGTTGTGCTCACAGCCCAACACCGTGCAGGACGCTTGGCATTTGCCACAGAACACCTGGATTGGCAAAGTTTCCACTGGCGCCCTGTGCTCTTCACAGATGAAAGCAGGTTCACACTGAGCACATGTGACAGACGTGATAGAGTCTGGAGATGCCGTGGAGAGCAATCTGCTGCCTGCAACATCCTTCAGCATGACTGGTTTGGCAGTGGGTCAGTAATGGTGTGGGGTGGCATTTGTTTGGAGGGCCGCACAGCCCTCCATGTGCTCGCCAGAGGTAGCCTGACTGCCATTAGGTACCGATATGAGATCCTCAGACCCCTTGTGAGACCATATGCTGGTGTGGTTGGCCCTGGGTTCCTCCTAATGCAGGACAATGCCAGACCTCATGTGGCTGGAGTGTGTCAGCAGTTCCTGCAAGATGAAGGCATTGAAGCTATGGACTGGCCCGCCCGTTCCCCAGACCTGAATCCGATTGAGCACATCTGGGACATCATGTCTCGCTCCATCCACCAACGTCACGTTGCACCACAGACTGTCCAGGAGTTGGTGGATGCTTTAGTCCAGGTCTGGGAGGAGATCCCACAGGAGACCATCCGCAACCTCATCAGGAGCATGCCCAGGCGTTGTAGGGAGGTCATACAGGCACGTGGAGGCCACACACAATACTGAGCCTCATTTTGACTTGTTTTAAGGACATTACATCAAAGTTGGATCAGCCTGTAGTGTGTTTTTTCACTTTAATTTTGGGGGTGACTCCAAATCCAGGCCTCCATTGGTTAATAAATTTGATTTCCATTGATGATTTTTATGTGATTTTGTTGTCAGCACATTCAACTTTGTACAGAATAAAGTATTCAATGAGAATATTTCATTCATTCAGATCTAGGATGTGTTATTTGAGTGATCCCTTTATGTTTTTGAGCAGTGTATGTATGTATATATATATATATATATATATATATATATATATATATGTGTAAAAGAACTGAATGTATTCACATTATAAAGGGAATACAGCAGGGTGTATATACATTACACAGGATGTCCAGCAGTGTGTGCACATGTATATATACCATGCTGTATACATACAGATTGGAGAGAGCTGAGTCTGCGGGAGAGCTGGTCGCATTCACAGAAACAAAGTGAGCTCTGCTGACTTCAGCCCCGCCCACCCGTGCAGCCAGCCACGCCCACCCCGTCAGTGACATCACAGGAAGCAGGAGGTGCAGCAGCTTGGGTTATAACAGGATTTGACAAAGTAAGGTATTTAGTGAAATGCTTAGCTATGGCAGTTAGTTCACATGAAAGGGACGTGTAAAGTAGTGGCCAACCCCTTTAATAATGTGTAAGAATTTTTTACTTTACTGAAGAAATTAGTTAGCGTGAAAGTTTCCTAGAAATTGTAACAGATGCTTAGGTATTTGGCTTATGCTCAGAACTGTTGAGATCATGGTCTTCATTTGGGCATTTCTCTGACTTCTCCACTGCTGGCACAAGTTGTCCTCTTCCCAAACTGGCAGCCTAGTCAAGACAAACACCTTGGTGGAAATTGGCTCTGAAAGTAAGAAGTATATATTTATGATTTCTGGTGGATTGCTTAATCCTTACACTATAATGAAGTACAATTTAGTTATAAAAAGAGGCCTATATTGTTCAAAATATGCATAGTACTGAATATAAAGACAAGAAAAGAATGAAGAGCAGGATCAGAGTAGGAAAGGACATGGATACCACATTTCATACTACTGAGGGATACAATCTGTGAACCACTGGTTCATGGAACCCATAAGAATACTTGGTTTACCCCACTTTGCACTTAAGTTGTAGTACAGAAAGGCTGTTCAACATATAACGAAAGGTCTATGAATAATGGCAATCTATGTTTCTAGCTAAGTTATGTAATTGCAATATCGGTCCAGTTGCTCATCTACATTGGCTGACCACGGCTGTTTAAATGACGATCAGTGGTTGTTTCGACAGGTTGACAAACAGAACAATCGTTAATAGGATTGTTCTGTGTGCATTGTTCTTGACAGTATGTATGCTGTCTAAGTAGAACATATGTAGCTCAGAGTGATGATTTTTAAGCAGATTTAAAAAATTATTTAATCTGAAAAGCGAGCACGTTACTTGTTCATCGAGGGATTGGTAGCCTCTTTAAATGGGCCGAAAATCAGGATCCAAACATTCTGAACAGTCACTCCTGGTAATGTACATTTTTTTTTACAAAACCTACTTGACTGCCGGATTAGTTTTTCAGCATTTTCTGCTTGATTTCTGGTAGAGATTTTTCAAGTACTGCTTGTAAAATGTTTCTGTTATAGCTTAGCTGATGCTTCCTACGTTCATTTTCTGGGATTGGTAATAAGTGGCTGACAGCTAGCATTGTCAGTAATGTTAGGCTCTATTCCTATCTGCTTTGAAGGCTCCTTTCTGAACCTCTGTCATACATTAAGCCCCAAAATAGTAGACTGAATAATGCCGCATTCTGCGCTATTTTGTTTTGGCAAGATGCCAGACACATTAATGGAAATCCAACAGCCCCCGTTGTCATTTTGGGCCTGCTGAGCACTGCTGATTTCTTGCATATCAGGTATTTGTGACTCCTGTTAATTTTGTTGTTTTATTCCTGTAACGGAGCAGAACACTGACTAGATTAAAAAAAAAAAAACATTTTTGTGAACAAAGCCTTAGCTCTTGGGGTCCTAGTTTTTTATTTTGGTCACTCCGTTGCACACTACTCTCAAATTTCCTGGAAGTGGATTATGGAGAGAGAATCAACTGCCTCCATTCCCTTTCACCATACTGTAACATACCTGATTAGATCCCTGCTTGTAGAGTGTGAAACATGATTTTAGTATACCCATATTATGCACGGTTATCATATCTATCCCATAAAATAGCAGCAGAGGGGAGCGTAGATCAATGGTATGATCAGTGAGCTAGCTACACCTAACCACTAGCAACTAACTAGCTGTCATTATATGAGTTGTTGTAACTGTGGATACATAAGCTACTGCAATGCCTGCACATGGGGTAAGCAACATAGGTAATCAGGAGAACTATACTACATCTCTAATTGGAATTACTTACTAATATTATTAGTATTACACCTACTGCATATTGGGATAGGATCATTGAGATGGGAATACCCCTTTAAGGCTTCATCTAATACTAATTATAATAATCTTTATTAATATTTTTCTTAACTGTTTTGATTTAACTTATTTAGCATTTCTTTCTTGTTAATGCTATACTAACCTAAACTAATCTACTAACCTAAAATGTATGTAAATACCATATAAAGCAATTGGCTTAGGAGCATACATTAGTAGGGGAAGATGAAGACACTAAGGCCACGTGCACATGTTCAGTATTTTTTCAGTATCTTACATCAGTACTTTTAAGCCAAAGCCAGGAGTGGGTGATAAATCCAGAAGTGGTGACGTGTTTCTATTATACTTTTCCTCTGATTGTTCCACTCCTGGTTTTGGCTTACACACTGATGTAAAATACTGACCAAATACTGAGCGTGTGAATGTGGCCTAAGGGTTATTTTTCTGTTAACGGACAGTGAGGTTGTAGAGTCTCTGAACTCTGCAGAGCTGTCCTGAAGGCTAGTATGCTTCACCCTGGTTTGCTTATTCTACCCTTATGGGGCAGAGAAAACCACAGACAATAGTGCATGCTATGACCGAATAGATTTGGACAGAAAAGCTTTTTGTGACCTAGGAAAGCCCCTGTGCTATGACATGTAATTTCCTCTGACTTTGGGAGTAAGAGCCATGTTTCCAAGCTATTTTTCTGTTATGTCAATTATAGTGGTTCTCGAGTGTAGGTTTTGCTTTTGGAAGTTAAGCAGTCTTGTTACCTTGAACAATTTATACTCTTAATTTCGTTTCCAGTATTTTTTTGCAGGACCGTACAGGGTGTTTGCTTTCTACAGAGAAAATGTAAAATTAAGTCTAAAAAATGTGTACAATTATAATAGTTTGAAAACCTGGTGTATTCTGTCTCGTCAAAAGTTGATGTCACAAGGAATACAAATTTAGTTCAATATGTGATCATTAATTTGTAATTTAACTTTTATATTATAAAGGGGGTCTGGCTTTTTATGTGCTGTGTAAATAAAGTTCATTGATGTTAGCATTTTATGTGATGAAGCATTGTAGTGCTGGTATTACAGTCTGATGCTACTTGGGAGCATATCACAGAACCTTGACTGTACGAACAGTGAATCTAGGATATGTATACATACTATTTGCACACTATAAAAGCTGTTCCAAGAAATAGTTTTAGCTTTGCCTATTGAAATCACTTGATTTACCAAGTCGTTCTTCACCAGCCTAGGAAGAGAAGTGGTTAGAGATCAGATACCTTGTGTCCAGGGGGTCACCTTTTCAGACTTCAATGATGCCATATTGCGTCAGGAAGTTTTTAAGCCTCATTCCGATGTCCATGAGTCACGTACTTGTTCTATCAGTCTTTTTTTATGGATAAAAGTCTATGAGGCTGTTCACATGGCTGCCTTTTTTTTTGTGAACCAAGCAGTCTGCAAACAATGACAGAGAAATGTCCGATTTTGATCCGAGTCATGGATAAAAATTACCCATTCAAGTCTATGGGTTCCTGAAAGTTAAGGACAGCATACATATGGCGTCAGTGTAGAATCCGTGTGCTCTTAACATTGTAATGAATAGGAAAAAACTCACTGATGAACTTCTAATGGTAAAAACTTACCAATGAAATTCTGATCCAAAACACTGATGAACAATGGTCTGTGTTTTGTTCCAGAAAAATCAAGATCTTGTGGTTAAAACTCTGTGGACCCAATTCATCAAAGTGTTTACACCAGAAAACAGACTTAAAACATTTTGAAAGGTGGCAACATGAGTTGCGCAAAAATGTTGCAAATTTTTGGCGTATTTTTTCTACTTCTGGGCAGCTTTGCCAAAATGGCCTGAGCTGGGAAGGATATGGGAAGTGGCTTCCCGCGTCTGTCAAATTCTTCAGACGTGGCTGCGCTTCTCACACCATAAATGTTATTCCAGTCTCTGACTGGAGTATCATTTCTGCTGAGAAACACTGAAGCTAATGCCACCGATGAGATGCGCCTAATTCATTAAGTGGCATGCGCATTTTAATAAATTCAGCTCTTCTTTTTCCCGCACACCCCTCATTTAGACTAGTGTACGAAACGTCAGTCTTACTGAATCCGGGCATATGGCTTTGAAAAATATGATATTTTGTTCTATTATTCACACTAAATACACATTGATAGAGCCGTATAGTCAGTCTTTCCTGGGATCATTGCAGGGCAGGAGAAAGCGAGAACTGTGCTGTGATGTTTCTCTGCTGCAGTTGATAGTGCAGCATATTGTTTTTCCACATCACTGTCAGATCTGAACCATATGAGCCTCTTGTATACTGGGACCATGTCTAATCTTCCAGTTTTCTTTGCCTATCCTTCTATTAGTTATGTCTTGGAATAGAAGAGGAGCTACCACTTGGGAATAATTTTTAATGAACTGCTGATAATAGTTTGCAAAATCAAGGAACCCTTGAAGAGCACATTTTCTGTGGGCATAAATTTTGTCAACATGTGAAAATATTATTTAGTATGAGTCAACTATTGCAGTTCTTTCACAAAATAATTTGCAATGTGTAACAGGGCTGTAGAGTCGGTATAAAATGGACCGACTCCAACTCCTAAAATATATAATAAATTGGGTACAGTAATTCAATGCAGTTTGTGGGGAATATTTTTTGCTAAGAATTTGGGGAAAGTTATGAAATGTCCTATAAATGTCTGTCCTATTCCTGATCTAAGGGTCTAGACTTTTAGCTGAGATTAATCTGTGCTACAGTACATTTATCACTTAAACATGAGCCATGTATCTCGGAGTCGGAGTCGTGGGGTCGGTGTCATGGAAATTGAGGAGTCGGAGGTTGGGCTTACCGACTCCACAGCCCTGATATGTAACATTGTAATCTGTATAGGAATCTTCATGCTTTAGATAATGGAGATGTGTAAGGGGCATCTAAAGTTGGAAAAATAGGGGCTCCCAAATGATTATATAGTGTACCTAATTTGTGCTCCTGAACTTGTCAGTTTTTAAAATATTTTTTATTTCATGAACTACTAATGTAGCAAGTTTCAACATAATCACCTTAGGAAAAGCTGTCATGCAGGTTCCCATCTTAAAGTTTTATTTATTTACTTTTTGAAAAGAGAATTTGTTCCCAAAATATAAGGTTGAATACATTTCCAAAGGTTTGGTATTTACTGAATGTTTTCCCTTTTTATTGTTCTACTTAGTTACAACAGGTAGTGCAGGCACATTTACTTTTCACATGTAAATGGTCACTGTCTTTTCAGCAAACTTTGCAATCATCAGTTCAAGCAAATATAAGATATGCCATGTACCTTTCAAAATATATTTTTTCTCCTTCCCCCATGACAGCACCACAGAGAGAAGGGATCCGTCCTTCAAGGACCGGAAACCTACAGATAAAAAGGGCGGTACCTCTCTCCCGCATCAGTTGGTTTCCTGTTCTTGACGGGAGACCTACAGTCTTAACCATGGTACCTGAAGAATGAAGATCCGGATGAGCCAGGCCCGATCAGTCTGACTCAGGCAGCAGGGGTTCCCTGCCTCGGCTGGTGCGGCGTCCTGATGCACCACTGCTGGGGTCAGTGGGCCTCTAGGGTGAGTGGGGTGATTCAGCCTGAAGAGGATGGAGCCTGTCCCAGCGTAACGAATCTGCTGCTTCCTCTCCTCTTCCCGGCGCAGGGAGTGTCCCCTCGTGGGGGGACTCCCGGTTGGTGTGCGCACGCATGCGCCGGGGGCGCCGCCTTGTGACGTTGCGCCGCAATGCATTACTGGGAACTACAGTTTGCGCGAGCGCCCCGAATACGACAGTGCGCGCAGGGGGAGTACCTGGAGGTGTTATAAGATGCTATTAGCATCAGAAAGGTGCTACTCACGTAAGCTGGCAACATGAGTGAGCAGGAGCTTGGACAGCTGCAGCCTCTGTCGCCCGGGTCTCCATTACCGCAGCAGCGGCAGGCGAGACAGAAAGAAGGCACTTCACGTCAGCATGGGAACAGTGGGAGCAGTTGTTCGGGCAAATCATCCCAGCGCAGCAAAGGCTCCAGCGCAGCGTCTACTTAGAGAGAGAACCCCCCTACGGATATGGTTCCTCCTGCCAAACCGGTACCCCTTCTTCATTCACTGGGTAAGTGATCTTCGTGAAAGTTCAGCTAATAATTGGGGTCCCTTCTCTTTCTCTTCTCTCTTAGGGAAGAAAAAGTACAGTCAAAACCAAGCACAGAACCTGTGCTCTTTGCACAGAGGATTTACCCCCTACTTGGGCGAAAAAACTCTGCGACTCTTGTATAGAGAAAACGATCTGTGAGGAAACCCCTAAATTTGCCGCAGAGCTGAGGTCCATAATTAAATCCCAGGTGGAGGACACTGTTAGATCCCTTCACGGGAAGAAACAGAGGAAATCTAAAAACTTAACCCTGGAGTCTGATTCTAGTAGCCCAGACGGGGTCGATACGGACTCTGCTTCATCTGGCTCATCCTCATCCTGGGGGAAAAGGGAACATAGTTGTTTTTCCATTGAAGAAACGGATAGTTTTATCAAAGCCGTTAGATCCACTATGGGTCTGGTAGACCCTCGTCCCAAAAGATCTGTCCAGGACATTATGTTCGAGGGTCTAGAACAGAGAAAGAAAAGGTCTTTCCCCCTCAATGAGAAGGTTCATTCTTTGATCAAAAAAGAATGGAAAAGACCAGAAAGGAAAGGCCTTTTATCCCTGAAAAGAAAATACCCCTTTGATGACCTGGCTTGCTCATTCTGGGAGAAAGCGCCAAAATTAGATGTAGCAATTGCTAAAGCATCCAAAAAGGTTCATGGGAGGCCGCAGGAGGAGGGCTAAAACCTGCGGTAGCTGCCACTTGTATTGCCAGATCGCTAATGGTCTGGCTGGATCATTTAGAAACTCAGCTTAAAGAGAAAGCATCTAAGGAGGCAATATTAGACTCCATACCTTTTAATGAAGGGGGCTGCCGCCTTTCTAGCAGATGCTTCAGCTGACTCTTGTCAAGTTGGCGGCCAGGGCAGCAGGCTTCTCTAATGCGGCCCGGCAGGCCCCCTGGCTTAGGTGTTGGCCAGGGGACCTTCAAACGAAATCAAGGTTATGCTCCATCCCCTGTGAGGGGGAATAATTTTTGTTTGGGCCTACCCCTGATGATATCCTGGATAAGGCGGGAGATAGCAAAAAGCGCTTTCCTATCCTCTCTAACACCACTTATAGGAAGTCCTTTCGTAACAAAAATTTCATCCGTAGAAAACCCCCCAGGGATAAGGATAGATATGAAGACAGTAGAAGGAGAACCAAAGGCTTCCTGTTCAATAGACCCACCAACGACAATAAGAAACCTTCCCAATGAGGGTTTGCCCTGGGAAGGCTGTCTGATTTTCTCCCGGCCTGGGAAAGAATATCAAACAGCCCATGGATCCTGGACCTAATAAAATCAGGCCTAAAATTCCAATTCCTTTCAGTCCCTTATCCAAACTTCATGATAACTCCCAGGAGGTCCTCATGCGAAGAGCAGTTAGCGCTAGAGCAAGAGGTTTGGACTCTGATAGAGAAAGCAGTCCTTCAGGAGGTGCTCCTCTGTTTGTGAGAAGGCAACTGGGCGGGACTTTTAGGACTATCATAAATCTGAAAAAATTAAACAAACTGTTGAAGGTTCAGACCTTCAAGATGGAGACAATAAAGTCATTGTAGCATCGGCGTCTCTGCCCCCTGCCAGGCAGAGACGCCGTCCCTCTCACCGCCGTTCTCCCTGCCAGGCGTCCTCCAGCGCTCCTATTCCTGCTTCTGCTGCCGGCACACGCAGCTTCCCGGGCACTGCGCTTAGGGCGCGCGCGCGCGCTCCCTCCCTCTTAAAGGGGCCGCGCACGCCGCCCTAAAGAGTCCCCGGCCAATTGCCGGAGGTCCTCCCATATATAAGGCACCTCCTCCAAAATGGAAGTGCCCAAGCAATAGTTGATGCACAGTGTACTTACTTCTGCTTCAGCCTTCAGGTCCCGCTGCTAGCCTGACTACTAGTCCTGCCCGCCAGCCTGACTATCAGTCCGCCAGCCTGACTACTCTCCAGCCTGACAGTCTGTCTTCCGTTCAGTCCGCCAGTCTGTCTATGGGCTTCGCCCACCTGCTTACCTGGGAGCACCTTCCTGTTACCTGTCAGTCTACCTGGAGGCTCCCGCCTGTCACTTGCCGTGACCACCTGTCTGCCTACCCGGAGGCTCCTGCCCGTCACTTGCTGTGACCACCTGACAGCCTACCTAGAGGCTCCCGGCTGTCACTTGCCGTAATCACCTATCAGCCTACCTGGAGGCTCATTCCCGTCACTTGCCGTGACCACCTGACAGCCTACCTAGAGACTTCCGCCTGTTGCCTGCTGTCTCTGCCAGTTCATCTACTCGGACCTCTCGTCAGCCTGCCTGCTGTGCCCATCTGCAGTATCGGTCAGTCTCAGCCATCTGACCCGTGGGAGTCACCTGCTCTCTCACAAGGTCGTCCCCAGAGTAGCACCTGGTCCCTCTGCTCGGTCCCTCCCTGGTCACGGAGTCGTTAGCCGCCGTACGACCAGGGTCGGTCCGAGTTGATACTTAGTTACGCCCTCTGTGTCGCTCCTTGCACCGCAGCACAAAGTTTCCACCACCCGGATCCGTAACAGTCATCAGTAAAAATGCTGTTTCAGTATTGCTTCATGACGGTTCTGGACCGGAAGGATGCCTATTATCATATCCCCATCCTCAAAGATTTCCAGAAGTTCATCAGATTGGCGGTGTCAATAGGGGTGGTGGTCAAGCATTATCAATACACGGCCCTCTCATTCGGCCTAGCCATTACCCCGAGGGTGTTCACCAAAATAATCACGGAGGTGATGGCATACCTGAGAGAACAGAATATCCTGGTTGTCCCATATCTGGACGATTTTTTGATAATAGGCTGTTCATTCAGGCATTGCAGAACCCAACTGGAGAGGGTCATGGGTTCCTTAAGAAGCTTTTAGCTTTTGAATCTGAAAAAGCGCAGAATCGAACCAGGTCAGGTGCAGGAATATCTGGGCATTATATTGGATTCAATAAATCAAGAGTGCCGCTGTTAGAACCCTCCTGTTTGTTTTTTCCATCTTGTGTTTTGCGGTCACGTTACCATCTGCCTTTATATTCCAGCTCCGCCCTTTTGGCTGTGCTGGACTTCAGTGTTGTTTGACTGTTTTGCTAGCCAGGTGCTTCTGTGCCTATCTCTGTCAGTTCGCTTGGTCCTTCTGGGACCTCTAGTACCTTTTTGTCAGTTTATCTTTTTGTGTTCTGCAACAACTTTCTCTGTTAAGGAGGTGTCCCATTTTTGTTCCAGTCCTTAGTTCTTTTAGGAACCCCTCCCTTTATGCTATAGGTCTTCGTTCAGACTAGCCGAGGTCTAAGGTGGGTCTGTTTGCAAGGAACAGGCAGCGTGCTACATCATAGGGATTCAGCTTAGTCTTACTGTAGGGATAGCTTTCCCCTTTCTTTCCTTAGTACTTGTTGCAGATCATAACAGTAAGTCCAGCCCAAAAAAACTAAAAGGAAAGAAATTCGGGGATCAGTATGGCTTTCGTCCAGGTTTTGGCTCAACGCTTGCAGGGATTGTCTCTGGAGGTGGCCGAGCTCCAGCAACATGTGAGTAACTGTTCTGGAGCGCATTTTGTGGAACCCAAGGTAGGACTGCCTGATGTTTTTTATGGTAAACACCAAGATTTTTTTTCCTTTAAAAAACCTTGTTTGTTATATTTTTGTTTGAAACCAAGGTCCTCTGGGAATGAATCACAGCACATTGGTTTTATTATGTCACTTTTGCGCAATGAACCACAGGGGTGGGCCTTTTCTCTCCAGCCTAATGATTCATGCTTAAGGTCGGTAGAAGAATTTTTTTCTGCTATGGGTCTATTATATGACGATCCTGATCGAATCTCATCTGCTGAGGCAGAACTCAGGCGTTTGAATCAGGGGTCAGATGATGTTGAAAATTATTGCACACACTTTAGAAGGTGGGCTTCAGAAGTCAAATGGAATGATCCTGCTCTGAAATGTCTATTTCTTGCTGGTCTGAGTGAAAGGGTTAAGGATTTGCTAATTGCATTCCCCACACCTGATACGCTGCAGGATGCCATGCAATTAGATGTTCGTGTGGATAGGAGGCTGAGATCTAGGCAGAATGAGGTAAAGACTCCTGTAATGTCAGGTCCTAGTCCCCAGAAAATCTGCTCAGACGGCGGAGAACCGATGGAGGTTGGGGTGATGTCGCTCCGCTCTCAGGAAAGATACCATTATATCTCCATGCAATGCTCTGCAGCCTATCAATTTCTGGTATATATTTTTCACTGCTTGTGTGATCTGTCCTGAAAACTGCATTATATCTCCATGCAATGCTCTGCAGCCTATCAATTTCTGGTATATATTTTTCACTGCTTGTGTGATCTGTCCTGAAAACTGCATTATATCTCCATGCAATGCTCTGCAGCCTATCAATTTCTGGTATATATTTTTCACTGCTTGTGTGATCTGTCCTGAAAACTGCATTATATCTCCATGCAATGCTCTGCAGCCTATCAATTTCTGGTATATATTTTTCACTGCTTGTGTGATCTGTCCTGAAAACTGCATTATATCTCCATGCAATGCTCTGCAGCCTATCAATTTCTGGTATATATTTTTCACTGCTTGTGTGATCTGTCCTGAAAACTGCATTATATCTCCATGCAATGCTCTGCAGCCTATCAATTTCTGGTATATATTTTTCACTGCTTGTGTGATCTGTCCTGAAAACTGCATTATATCTCCATGCAATGCTCTGCAGCCTATCAATTTCTGGTATATATTTTTCACTGCTTGTGTGATCTGTCCTGAAAACTGCATTATATCTCCATGCAATGCTCTGCAGCCTATCAATTTCTGGTATATATTTTTTCACTCCTCTAGCTTTTTTATTCCATGATACTTAAAGGTCATCACACTTACTTTAAGAGTTTATGATCCATGCCGAGTTTACTAGTCTGTTTTTTTTTTTTTTCCCTGCACTTTATGGTCTCCTGTTGTCTTTTAAGCTAGTGATTGATTGTTAATGAGTTAAATCTGTGCAGATCTAAGCAGATACGTCCCTATATATTGAGACTTAGTTAAGGGGCAGCATTTATGCGGGGGCATTTATGCATATAGCATTTATGCATACTTTATCGAAGTGCCATAATTTAGCAAAGTGCCCTGGCAGTTAGAAAATGGCAGTTGAACAGGGCAGGAGACAGGTAAGACATGCAAGACAAACCAACAAACTTGCTTACAGGTCATCTTTTTGGCAAACAGTATTCACCATTTGTATCTGTGCCATTTATTTTCTGGTTGCTACAATCATCCACATTCACCGTTCTCCCACAAATGCGGCACACTTCATCCATATTAATCCCTCACTCCTCTCTTCTCCTATGTACAGTTGTCATGCTCTCTTCACAATGTTATACCACGCAGATCCATTCATTCCCACCATACAACGCAGGAAACGCTCTCACAAATCACTCAATCATCTGCTCACTCTCTGTATCTTCCTTCTATTAGTCGCAGGTGATATTTCTCCCAACCCAGGACCCTCCAGTAATAATAACACTAACTCTTTCCCTGTTACATTCAGAAACCCTGCTAATCTCATTAATATTCCCTGCATATCTTCTGTCTCATTCAACTGTGCCCTTTGGAATGCACGCTCAGCTTGTAATAAACTCTCTTACATCCATGACTTTTTCCTCTCTAATTCCCTCAACCTTCTGGCTCTCACTGAAACCTGGATCCAGCAGTCGGACACCACCGCCGCTGCAGCTCTCTCCTATGGTGGCCTACATTTCTCTCATACCCCGCGACCTGACAACAGATCAGGTGGAGGTGTTGGTCTGCTTCTTTCAACAAAATGTACTTTTCAGGTTATCCCCCCTGTACCCTCCCTTATCTTCCCGTCCTTTGAGGCCCACACAGTCAGACTCTACCGGCCCTTCTCCCTGCGAGTGGCAGTTGTCTATCGCCCCCCAGGTCCCCCCCGTCAATTCCTGGATCACTTTGCTGCCTGGCTTACAAATTTTCTATCCTGCGACATCCCCACGATAATCGTGGGAGATTTTAACATCACAATTGGCGATCCTCTTTCCCTATCTGCCACGCATCTTTTATCATTAACCTCCTCCTTCGGCCTTTCACAGCTTGCTAATTCTCCTACACATGAGGACGGGAACACATTGGACCTGATCTTCTCCCGGCTTTGCTCAGTACATGACTTTACTAACTCTCCCCTTCCACTCTCTGACCATAATCTTCTTTCATTCTCTGTCAAGAACTGTGACTCTACTCAAGACACTCCCACCGTCCACACTTATAGAAATTTACGCGCCATTAACACCCAGAAATTTATAAAAAGGTTGCAATCATCATTGGCCCCAATCTCCTCCCTCTCATGTCCCGACTCTGCATTGAAGCATTATAACAAAATAATGCTATGCGCCCTGGATGAAGCCGCACCTCCTACACAAAGAACAATTCGGCATAGACGGCGACAACCCTGGCACACGCCTCAAACACGTCTTCTCCAGAGGTACTCCAGGTGCGCTGAACGGCTGTGGAGAAAATCAAATCTGCCCGAAGATTTCCTCCACTATAAATTTATGCTGAAAACATATAACTCTGCCCTTCACCTCTCCAAACAAACCTACTTTAACAACCTCATCATCTCACTTTCCAATAATCCTAAACGACTCTTTGACACGTTTCATTCTCTCCTCAATCAAACAGCACAGGCCCCGACCACCGACCTCAGCGCTGACGATCTGGCTAACTATTTCAAAGAAAAAATTGACCATATCCGACAGGAAATTTTCTCCCAATCCCCAAATGTTATGCATGCTCCCCCCCGCCACATTGTATCTTGCTCATTTTCTGACTTCGAACCAGTCACGGAAGATGAAGTGATCAGGCTCCTTGCATCTTCTCGCCCTACCACCTGCACCAGCGACCCTATTCCCTCACATCTCCTTCAGTCCCTTGCTCCAGCTGTCACCTCTCACCTAACTAAAATTTTCAACCTTTCCCTCTCATCTGGTATCTTTCCCTCTTCTTTTAAACACGCCAGCATACAACCATTACTTAAAAAACCATCCCTCGACCAGAACTGCACGGCCAACTACAGACCTGTTTCCAATCTTCCCTTTATCTCTAAACTCCTGGAATGCCTGGTCCACTCCCGTCTAATCCGCTATCTCTCAGACAACTCTCTTCTTGACCCTTTACAATCTGGTTTCCGCTCTTTACATTCTACTGAAACTGCCCTCACTAAAGTCTCTAATGATCTACTAACAGCTAAATCTAATGGTCACTACTCCCTGCTGATTCTCCTGGATCTCTCTGCAGCATTCGACACTGTGGATCATCAGCTCCTCCTCACTATGCTCCGCACTATTGGCCTCAAGGACACGGTTCTCTCCTGGTTCTCCTCTTATCTCTCTGACCGCTCCTTCTCTGTGTCTTTTGCCGGCTCCTCCTCCTCCCTACTTCCTCTTACTGTCGGGGTTCCTCAAGGATCAGTCCTAGGCCCCCTTCTTTTCTCCTTATACACCGCTCCTATTGGACAAACAATCAGTAGATTCGGTTTTCAGTACCATCTCTATGCTGATGACACCCAATTATACACCTCTGCTCCGGACATCACCCCTGCATTACTACAAAAGACCAGTGATTGTCTTTCTGCTGTGTCTAACATTATGTCCTCCCTCTACCTAAAACTGAATCTGTCAAAAACTGAACTACTCGTCTTTCCTCCCTCCATTAATCTACCTGTGCCCGATATTGCCATCTCCGTTTGTGGCTCAACCATTACTCCCCAGCTACAAGCCCGCTGTCTTGGGGTCATTTTTGATTCAGATCTTTCTTTCACTCCTCACATCAAATCACTTGCTCGTTCATGTCATCTACACCTCAAAAACATCTCAAGAATCAGGACTTTTCTCACCTTTGACTCGGCAAAAACTCTTACTGTCGCTCTTATTCATTCTCGTCTTGACTATTGCAACGCTCTACTAATCGGTCTCCCTCTTACTAAACTCTCCCCTCTCCAATCCGTCCTGAACGCAGCAGCCAGGATCATATTCCTCGCCAACCGCTACTCAGATGCCTCTTCCCTGTGCCAGTCATTGCATTGGTTGCCCATCCAATATAGAGTTCGTTTTAAACTTATCACGCTTACCCACAAAGCGCTCCATGCTTCAGTACCCCCCTACATCTCCTCCCTTGTCTCAGTCTACCACCCTACACGTGCCCTCCGTTCTGCAAATGACTTGAAACTAAAATCCTCCATAATCCGAACTTCCCACTCCCGTCTCCAAGATTTCTCGCGTGCTGCGCCAATTCTCTGGAATGCACTACCCAGGACAGTTCGATTAATTCCCAATACCCACAGTTTCAAGTGAACCCTAAAAACACATTTCTTTAGACTGGCGTATCACCTAAACACACTCTGTCCATCCCAGCTTTCCCCCATATTAAAATCTTCTTCAACTTTGGGTTCAAACCAACCATGCACATAAAAGCCTCTGTCAGGACTGCACACATACTGGCTGGCGACCAGTCCATGTATTATTATTTATCCTATTCAGTATATCAAGGCTGCACTATACAATATATGTACTTTTTACCTTTTGTGTCTCCCCCACTTCCTCATAGACTGTAAGCTCGCGAGCAGGGCCCTCACTCCGTTCGATATGAGATATGCTTATTCTGTATTGTCTGTATAAGTCCCCCCTAAAATTTGTAAAGTGCTGCGGAATATGTTGGCGCTATAAAAATAAACTATTATTATTATTATTATTATTATATTATTACCAGAGGTTCACCGAGGGATTGTGTCTTTATTGTGGTAAAGCTGACCAATTGATTAAGTATTGTGAGCGTCGTTTAAGTAAAGGAAAAAAAAAGGTCAGTTACGCCCTTATAGCTTGTTTACTCTCTTCAGGAGTATTTCTATCAGGGAGTACTACTTTGCAGGAAAATTAGATTAAATTTCAGGTATCTGTGGATTGTGGTTCAACACTTAACCCTAGAACGCATACCTGGGGCCTCGCAGGCCCGCCCTGTTAATTGTTTTCTATTTTCTGCAAGATTACTTTAGTTAGAATTTTGAAACTCTAGGTATTCCTCAGGTATATAGTTGTTTGTCATTTTTGTTTGAGTTATTCCATGTTATTTGCACATGGGCCTAAAAGGCCCCAGGTATGTGAAAGTGTAGATTTTTATGGTCATGCGTTCTAGGGTTAATGTGTGATAAAGGGTTTTTGGAAAAGCTTAAATCGAAATCCAAACCTTTGTCATCACCTATTTCTGTGATTGCAATTGATAACACTTCCTTGAAGTGTATTACTCACAAGGTTGCTGCATTTCCCCTCACTATCAATGGACTTCACCAAGAAATTTTGGACTTGGTTGTATTAAATAATTTACACTCTCCGGTCGTTCTAGGATTGCCTTGGTTAAAACTGCACAATCCTTTGCTGGACTGGTCTACTAATGTGATTAAGTCTTGGAGTCCGAAGTGCTATGATAAATGTTGTAATGGTCGCATTGCGGCTGTGGAAAAAGGGGAATTACCGGTACCTATTCAAGATTTTTGGAGGGTTTCTTCGGAGGAGGAGTCGCAAGTTTTACCTTCTCATAGGGATTATGATTGCGCCATTGAGTTTGTTCCGGGAGCTACTCTTCCCAAGAGTCGCTTGTTTAATCTGACTATCCCTGAAAGAAAGGCCTTGGAGGAGTACATACAGACTAGCCTGGCTGCTGGTCACATTAGACCTTCTAAGTTGCCTGTGGCAGTTGGATTTTTCTTTGTTAAAAAAAAAGGACGGGGTTTACGTCCATATCTGGATTTTCGTGAAACTAATAAGATTACCGTACGCAATTCCTATCCACTGCCGTTAATTCCTGACTTGTTTAACCAGTTAGTGGGGGCCAAGTGGTTCTCTAAGATTGTTACGAGTGAAGGAGGGTGATGAAAGGAAATCTGCTTTTAACACTCCAGTAGGTCATTTTGAGAATCTGGTGATGCCTTTTAGTCTTACCAATGCACCTGCATTTTTTCAGAACCTTATTAATGACATCCTGAGACCTTTGATTGGTAAGAATGTGGTTGTGTATTTGGATGACATTTTAATTTATTCGCCAGATCTGGAGTCCCATTGGCAGAGTCTACGTGAAGTTTTGCAGTTATTGAGTGATAATTCACTCTTTGCTAAGCTGGATAAATGTGAGTTCGCTGTGCAGAAAATTAGTTTTTTGGGCTACATTGTCTCCAGCGAGGGCTTTGAGATGGACCCGGTGAAGGTTCAGGCTGTTCAGGAATGGCCTAGGCCTATTGGTTTGAAATCTATACAGAGATTTTTGGGTTTTGCCAATTAATACAGGAAATTCATTAAGAATTTTTCTGTAATTGTTAAGCCTCTAACTGATCTCACCAGGAAAGGTGCAAATACGGTCCAGTGGACTACTGAGACCATTGAAGCGTTTAAGTATCTCAAAGAGAAGTTCAGTTCTGCCCTATCCTTATGAAGCCTGATGAGACCAAGCCTTTTTTGGTTGAGGTCGATGCTTCATCGATGGGGGTTGGAGCAGTTTTGTCTCAGGAGAACAGGGATGGAGTACATCCTTGTGCCTTCTTTTTGAAAAAAATTTCGGAAACCGAACTGAATTATGATGTTGGAAATGGGGAGTTGCTGGCTATTAAACTCGCGTTTGAACATTGGCGTCATTTTTTGGAGGGCGCTAGATTTCCTATCCAGGTTTTCACAGATCATAAGAATTTGATCTATCTGGATGCTGCCAAGCGCTTGAATGCCCGTCAAGCTAGGTGGGCATTTTTTTTTTCTCGGTTTCATTTTTCTGTTACCTATATCCCTGGTACTAAGACTGTTAAAGCCGATGCTTTATCTCGCAGCTTCTCTCCTACGGTCGGTGCCGAGGAGGAGGAGAGCATTTTACAGAAAGGAGTTGTGGTGGCGGCATTGGACTTCGTTTTGGAGAATGTGATTCTGAAAGCTCAAGATGATGCTCCATCTAACACTCCCCATGGGAGGTTGTTCGTGCCTAGAACTTTTAGGAGAGATTTGTTTGTGGAGTGTCATGAGTCTCGGTTGGCAGGTCATCCAGGAATTTCTGAGACTAAGAGACTTATCAGTCGCAGTTTTTGGTGGCCTGGATGGCAGAAAGAAGTCATCAAGTAGGTGCGTCAATGTACTTTGTACTAGGTCAAAGGCTTCACATACTCCTGCTGCGGGGTTGCTTTGCCCTCTGGAGGTTCCTAGTGCGCCTTGGACGCATCTCACAATGGATTTTATTGCTGATCTGCCGGTGTCCGAGGGTTTTACTGTCATCTGGGTGGTCGTGGACCATTTTAGTAAGATGGGTCATTTGGTTCCATTCATTAAGCTGCCCTGCGCCAAGACTCTCGCTAAGGCGTTTGTTAAAGTGATTCTCAAGCTTCATGGTGTTCCCACGGATATTGTTTCTGACAGAGGACCTCAGTTTGTGGCTTGCTTTTGGCGTGCTTTTTGTGACAGGTTGGGAGTCTATTTGTCATTTTCGTCTGGGTATCGTCCTGAGTCTAATGGACAGACTGAAAGAAAGAACCAGGATGTAGAGCAGTTTTTGCGTTGTTTTGTGGCAGACAATCAAGAGGTGTGGTCTAAGTTTCTGCCTCTCGCAGAATTTGCTCTTAACAATCATACATCCTCCTCTGCTGGGTGTTCTCCTTTTTTTTGTTGTACTGGGAGGCATCCGTCTTTTGGTTCGTTCTCCAAATTGGGGTCGGCTTTGCCGGAGGAGGAGAATTTTTCCAGTGATTTGGAGAGAGTTTGGACTAATGTATGTTGCAACCTTTAAGAGGCTAACAAAAAGTCCAAGAATTATTTTGACAGGAAACGTAAGGAGGTTTTGTTTACTGTGGGTGACATGGTTTGGTTGTCCTCAAGGAACTTGCGGTTGAGGATTCCCTCTAAAAAACGAAGTCCTAAGTTTGTGGGTCCATTTAAAGTGCTTCAGGTTGTTAACCTGTCTGCGGTTAGGTTGGATGTCCCTACTTCCTGGAAGATTAATCCTGTGTTTCATGTTTCCTTGTTTGAAAAAGGCTGATGTATCAGATAGGGATGCCACTGTCACAGTTCCTCCTGTGGTGGAAGACGGTGAATATGAAATTTCTCGTATCTTGAATTCTAGATGGCACAGAGGGAGATTACACTATCTCGTCTCCTGGAAGGGTTTCGGTCCCGAAGACAACTCCTGGGTAAGGACGGATGATGTCTCTGCTCCTAGGCTTGTTAGAGCTTTCCACAAGAGGTTTCCGGATAGGCCTGGGCCTGGAGGATCCGGAGGATCCTTATAAAAGAGGGGATACTGTTAGAACCCTCCTGTTTGTTTTTTCCATCTTGTGTTTTGTGGTCACGTGACCATCTGCCTTTATATTCCAGCTCCGCCCTTTTGGCTGTGCTGGACTTCAGTGTTGTTTGACTGTTTTGCTAGCCAGGTGCTTCTGTGCCTATCTCTGTCAGTTCGCTAGGTCCTTCTGAGACCTCTAGTACCTTTTTGTCAGTTTATCTTTTTGTGTTCTGCAACAACTTTCTCTGTTAAGGAGGTGTCCCATTTTTGTTCCAGTCCTTAGTTCTTTTAGGGACCCCTCCCTTTATGCTATAGGTCTTCGTTCAGACTAGCCGAGGACTAAGGTGGGTCTGTTCGCAAGGAACAGGCAGCCCACTACATCGTACGGATTCAGCTTAGTCTTACTGTAGGGATAGCTTTCCCCTTTCTTTCCTTAGTACTTGTTGCAGATCATAATAGCCGCCTCCCGGCAGGGAAGATCCAATCACTTATAGGCCAGGTGTCTCGGATAGAGGATCATCCGACTATGACCCTGCAGAAAGCCATGTCCCTCCTGGGCTATATGACTGGCTGTTTTCCGGCCGCTCAGTGGGCCCAGATACATTCAAGAGAATTTCAGTGGGAAACTCTTTAGGATGGCACTTAGGAAGTCGGTTAACCTTATCATTAAAAACCACACTTTCCTTAAGATGGTGGGCGGAGTCAGACAATCTAGCAGAGCGTGACCCATGGGTAACTCCAGTCACTCAGATACTGACCACAGATGCGAGCCCCAGGGGTTGGGGCGCCCACTTAAACGACCAGGTAACTCAGGGTCACTGGACAGGAGCCCTAAGATCTGTATCCTATAACATGTAGGAGCTCTTGGCGGTGAAGTTTGCCCTCTCAGAATTCCTGGACACTCTTCGAGGTCACCATGTAAGAGTGCTCTCGGACAACCGGGTAGTGGTGGCATATCTCAATCACCAGGGAGGTACCTGGTCCTGTCCCCTGATGCCGGTGACAGAAGCTATTTTCAACTTAGCCAAAAGCAATTTGAGGTCCCTGTTGGCGCTCCACATAAAGGGAATAGGAAATCGTAGAGAAGATTTCCTGAGCCAGACCCAGCTGAAGCAGGGCGAATGGGAGCTAAATCAGGGGTTTTTCCATAAAATAGAAGAGGCATGGGGGCGTCCTACCATAGATCTGTTTGCCAACAGTCAGAACAGAAAGGTAATCGAGTTTTGCTCTCTAGGCCCCAGGGGGAACCCATTAGCAGTAGACGCCTTCATGATCCCGTGGAATTACCCTCTTGCCTATTCTTTTCCTCTGATTGCTCTAATTCAGCAGTTCTGAAGAAAATCAGGGAGGACGAAGCAAGAGTAATCCTGATAGCCCCTTTCCGGCCAAAGAGGCCATGGTTTTCTTGGCTTAGGATGTTGTCCATCTCAGACCCCTGGGTGCTTCCAGAGCTCCCGAATCTTCTGTCCCATGGGCCAGTCCTTCATCCTCAGGTAAAAAACTTACATTTGACAGAATGGAATTTGAGAGGAACCTTCTGGGTGATAAAGGCTTCTCTCCAAGCTTAATTTCCACATTGCTACAAAGTAGAAAGCCCATAACTACTAAGCTTTATGGGAAAACCTGTAGGAAAGTCCTCTCATTTTCTGGCTCTAGGTTAGATGGTAAAGTTCCACTGTCAGCTATTCTAAAATTTCTTCAGAAAGGGTTGGAACAGGGCCTAGCCACAAGTACTTTGAACGTCCAAGTTGCTGCGTTAGGGGCCTTATACAGTTGTGATTTGGCCAAGAATAGATGGATAGCCAGATTCATAAAAGCATCGGCTAGAGCTAGACCCATCCCCTCTCGTAATCCTCCTCACTGGGATTTAAACTTAGTCCTTAAAGCCCTAACCAAACCACCTTTGAACCCTTGGCAGAGGCACCCTTGAGAATCCTTTCCCTGAAAACATCACTTTTGATAGCCCTTATGTCGGCACGGAGTGTCAGCGATATTTAGGCTTTGTCAGCGGGGCCCCCCCTTTACACAAATCCTCGATGATATGGTTATACTTAAAACAGACCCAGGCTACCTTCCAAAAGTAGCGTCACGCTGCCATAGAACCCAGGAGATTTCCCTTCCGTGCTTCTGCCCAAATCCCAAGAACAAAAGTGAAAGGGAGCTGCACACACTAGACTTTAGAAGGTGCCTGATTCAGTACCTAGCAGCCACACAGGAGCATAGGAACCATAGGGCTCTCTTTGTGTGCTTTCAGGGGTCTCCGATTGGGTGGAAAGCCTCTAAAAGTACTTTGGCAAGGTGGACAAGAGACGCTATCATCCTGTCATACTCCGCAAGTTGGGAAACTATCCCAAAGAATCTGAGGGCTCACTCGACAAGAGCAGTAGCAGCTTCCTGGGCAGAAAGAGCTGGCGCATCGATAGGACAGATATGTAGAGTCGCCACATGGTCTTCCCCCTCTACATTTTTTCACCACTATTGGCTGGACCTAGCCTATTCCTCTAGCCTTACTTTCGGTAGAAGGGTCTTGGAGGCAGTGCCCTTCCCCTAACAATGCACTTCTCTGCAATTCTCTCCATGGTGCCGTCATGGGGGAAGGAGAAAAGCGAAGTTACTTACCGGTAACAGGATTTCTAAGAGCCCATGACGGCACCTGTCCATTCCCTCCCTTCACACGTTTGTGTGCACACTTACTTTTATAGTTTATACGTAGTCACATGGTGTTCCTAATAAGCATCATAATAATGTTGTATATTGTGTTATTAACCTGGAGGTCCTCTCTGTTAACAACTGATATGGTAGAGAGGTACCGCAGTATGGCTTTACCCACAGAGACACAGATTTGTATTGTACATGATTCTAACCTAAGGGTGTATAACCCTGACTGGAAAGATATGGATCTGCTCCATTGACCATCAGAGAGACATGGATACATTTTAAGGAGACCAGTGTGGGACGAGGAAGTCAACTGGCCCCATGTATACAGTACAGACCAAAAGTTTAGACACACCTTCTCATTTAAAGATTTTTCTATATTTTCATGACTTTGAAAATTGTACATTCATACTGAAGGCATCAAAACTATGAATTAACACATGTGGAATTATATACTTAACAAAAAAGTGTGAAACAACTTAAAATATGTCTTATATTCTAGGTTCTTCAAGTAGCCACCTTTTGCTTTGATGACTGCTTTGCACACTCTTGGCATTCTCTTGATGAGCTTCAAGAGGTAGTCACCAGAAATGGTCTTCCAACAATCTTGAAGGAGTTCCCAGAGATGCTTAGCACTTGTTGGCCCTTTTGCCTTTACTCTGCGGTCCAGCTCACCCCAAACCATCTCGATTGGGTTCAGGTCTGGTGACTGTGGAGGCCAGGTCATCTGGCGTAGCACCCCATCACTCTCCCTCTTGGTCAAATAGCCCTTACACAGCCTGGAGGTGTGTTTGGGGTCATTGTCCTTTTGAAAAATAAATGATGGTCCAACTAAACGCAAACCAAATGGAATAGCATGCCGCTGCAAGATGCTGTGGTAGCCATGCTGGTTCAGTATGCCTTCAATTTTGAATAAATCCCCAACAGTGTGACCAGCAGAGCACCCCGACACCATCACAACTCCTCCTCCATGCTTCACGGTGGGAACCAGGCATGTAGAGTCCATCTGTTCACCTTTTCTGCGTCGCACAAAGACACGGTGGTTGGAACCAAAGATCTCAAATTTGGACTCATCAGACCAAAGCACAGATTTCCACTGGTCTAATGTCCATTCCTTGTGTTCTTTAGCCCAAACAAGTCTTTTCTGCTTGTTGCCTGTCCTTAGCAGTGGTTTCCTAGCAGCTATTTTACCATGAAGGCCTGCTGCACAAAGTCTCCTCTTAACAGTTGTTATAGAGATGTGTCTGCTGCTAGAACTCTGTGTGGCACTGACCTGATCTCTAATCTGAGCTGCTGTTAACCTGCAATTTCTGAGGCTGGTGACTCGGATAAACTTATCCACAGAAGCAGAGGTGACTCTTGGTCTTCCTTTCCTGGGGCGATCCTCATGTGAGCCAGTTTCTTTGTAGCGCTTGGTGGTTTTTGCAACTGCACTTGGGGACACATTCAACGTTTGCCCAATTTTTCGGACTGACTGACCTTCATTTCTTAAAGTAATGATGGCCACTCTAGTTTTTCTTTACTTAGCTGCTTTTTTCTTGCCACAATACAAATTCTAACAGTCTATTCAGTAGGACTATCAGCTGTGTATCCACCTGACTTCTGCACAACACAACTGATGGTCCCAACCCCATTTATAAGGCAAGAAATCCCACTTATTAAACCTGACAGGGCACACCTGTGAAGTGAAAACCAATTCCGGTGACTACCTCTTGAAGCTCATCGAGAGAATGCCAAGAGTGTGCAAAGCAGTCATCAAAGCAAAAGGTGGCTACTTTGAAGAACCTAGAATATAAGACATATTTTCAGTTGTTTCACACTTTTTTGTTAAGTATATAATTCCACGTGTGTTAATTCATAGTTTTGATGCCTTCAGTGTGAATGTACAATTTTCATAGTCATGAAAATACAGAAAAATCTTTAAATGAGAAGGTGTGTCCAAACTTTTGGTCTGTACTGTATGTTGTTTGGGATTGCAAGGAGGTACCCACTGGTTGCCTGGCACCCGCCGGTCATCTGGCCACATAGAAACTCTCGTAGAGGCCAGGTTGGGACCTTCGGGTCTCCTGGTCTTGTACCTCGATGGACTGCTAGCTTACTAAGCTTGCTGCTACCTTCTCTCTGTGGGGGCCTGCCAGAAGCGGGGGGGCCACTGGTTGAGGTAGTCGGCCCTGGAAGTCTCCAAAGTCGCAGCTGTTCTATCCCAGGCGGGCGGAGAAGGAAAGGTGAGACTGTGTAATGTTGTTCCTTCTTGGGTATTTTCTGGGACTGTTCTGTGTGTTTATTGTCCGCTTTGTGGTTCAATAAAGTATTGCCATGCTGTTTTACCCTTACCCTGTGTTGTCTGAGTAGCGCTACGCCCACGGAAGACCCCGGGTCTTCACATCTCTGCTCTAGTTTTACGCCAACCAGATAATGACAACCAATTTTTCCTGCTATTGGTCTAAAAGCAGATTCCAAATTCTTCTTAATCTGAAAATTTTCTCTGCGGTTTCTTCTCCTGGGAATTTTCTCAAGCAGAATGTAATTACTCCATTGGTGATCAAAAACTTTTCACCAGACTTTTTAAAATTGGTTTGAAAGAGTGGCAAAATCTCCATTTAGAGCTAGGTTCTTAGTGAATATTCATACGGGTGATAAAAATCTGGAATATCTTCAGTCATCATGAATCCTCATCAAGCTCGTAGTTTGAGTTCATTTCGGGCCACATTTATATTGGTGAATGAAATGGAAAGAAGATGTCAAAGAGGACATCTTGTCCTCAGTGAACACAGATATTCTAGTCATGCGCATCTTAGTCCTCTACAGCTTCATCTTATTCCAGCAATGGGTTGAAATTTTCATGAACTTTCTTACAGATCTTCCTGAGGCGCAAAAGATCACTACCATTTGGGTCGCGGAGGATCGTTTTTCCAATATGTCTCGTTTTGTTGTGTTACCTGGACTTCTATTTATTTCACTACTGGCCCAAGTGTTCTTGAACTAAATTTTCCAGTTTAACGGTCTTCCAGATTTTATAGTTTCTGACCGTGGTGTGCAATTTGCTCCCAGTTTCTGGTGATCGCTCTCCAAGTATCTCAACATTTTCTTGGACTTCTCTTCTGCCTAGCTCCCCCAAAGTCTATTGACCAATATCTTCAAACTTCCCATCAATAGAATTGGCTGAATTTGTTTCCTTGGGACAAACTTGTCCACAACAATTCAGTTTCAGAGTCTTCTAGGAAATTTCTCTGGTCCCCTTCTGTAGTCAAGAGCCTTAACTTCCTCTGCCAATTATACCCAAGAGTCAACATCATGCTGTGAATAGTGTCTTTTGGGACATTCATGACATCTGCCCAAAGGTGCAAGCCAATTCGGTGATAGTTACAGCCAAAGCAAAGAAGATTGCTGATAAACATCATCAGCCTGTTTCCAACAGCTCTCCTGTTGACAATGTTTGGATTTCCACCAAAAATATCTAATTAAAGCCTCTCTGCAAGATGCTCACTGCTTCATTCATTGGTCCATGCCAAATCCGTGAGCAAATCAATGCGGTCACTTTCCATTTGAAACTACCGTCCATTTTTGAATATTTTTAATGCTTTTCATATCTCCTTATTTTATTTTCTTATTTTAAATAAATTCTCCTTTACTATCATGTTAGTTCCTGATTCCACCACTGATTCTGATATGGAATTTAATATTAACAAAATTCTGAACTGTAAGAAGGTTCATGGGCATCTTTTCTACTTGATAGACTTGAAGTGATATAGGCTGTAATTAAAAATGACATTAATTGTTCAACTTTACTCAAGAGGTTTCATAGTAAGCATTCTTTTTCTTTTTTTATTATTTCTTCTATTAAGGACCCTAAAATAGAGCACTGTTACTCGCCTGTCTCGACTATCATTGGGCTTTGCTTCTTCCTTCCCTTTCAGCTGGCCCTGTCTATTCTAATGCATGTCAGGTTTTTATAGTAACTTGGTGGGCACCCATGATGATGTGCCGCACCACTCAACTTTGCTTTTCCTGATTGCCTAACGCACATGCAGCACTGCTACAGTAAGGTGCCTAACTGTCAAAAATACCTCTGCTATTCCTGAGGAATGTACGCACATCCAGCTCTATTACAACCAGGTGCTTGCAAGTCTACTCGTTTCTGCTATTCCAAGTTGCTGTCTGGACATACAATAGAGCTGCATTAAGGTACATGCCAACCTAATTGTCTTTGCTATTTCAAAGTGCTATATGCAGATTCAATTCTGCTGGTGTATGAAGGTTTTTGCTTGCTTACTTGTTACAACTGAGCCGAGATACTGCCCACACACAGTCCAGTACTGCCCCTTCAACATTTTCCATGCTGCTCACCCTGATTTACGGCTTGGCGAATCCACCTCATCATGTGAGTGTATAATAAAGACACAAGTGTGGCTTGTTGGAAAAAATCCAATATTGGCCGATGTAATCAGTGACTTGTTTGTGACTGTCAAGGATAATAGCCAGGGGGTCAGGCAGATCTCACCACTGTTACTACTTTGCCACAGTTGACACTGGAGAGATCACGCAGATCCCACCGCTGTCACCAGTTTATCAGGGGAACTCAACTCTACTGCCTCCAATCGTCAGGACAATTACGCAATTGGCTGACGAGTGATGGACGAGGCCACGGCTGCTTCCACTACTATGCCAGTTATTGGGGAACTCACAGTGAGCGCATGGTATATACACATCATATTCCAACGCATGGAATATATATACATATATATATATTCCATGCGTTGGAATATGATGTGTATATACCATGCGCTCACTGTGAGTTCCCATATATATATATATATATATATATATATATATATATATATATATATACCCCCGTACGGTCACTGCAAGCTCCACAATAACAAAAAAAAGGAACCACTACTAGCTGCCACCCGCAATCATTCATAGAGGCCGATTGGACACCCTTTACATGTAGCGTATGGCTTCAGGCGTGCAGTTTGCGGAATAACAGCAATAGAGCTATTAAATTTCATTTATTTAATCCAGAAAGGTAGGCAGTGTTTATAAAAAAAATATTCAAAGATGATACAAAATGGGAACAAAACAATACGATATATACAGTTACATAAAATAAAAGGGAGTAATGAAGGAGAATTACTAAACCTGATATTTCTGGAATGGCTCTTATCTTTATGGAGGGAAGCACTACGATTGGGAAAATGAAACATTCTCACAGCAAATTATGTCTTCCAGAATGACCAGAGACAGGGACCCAAATTCTGCTTTTTATTAGATGAAGGTTACGCCCTCATACCTCCCCTTGGTGAGCTCATATGGCAGCTGGTTGTGGGATGTGCTGGGTCTGTTAGAATTTTATGAGATATACAAAGATGTTAGAAAGTGTGAATAAAACAATGCAATATATAAAATTACATAAAATAAAAAGGAATATCGAAAGAAAATTACTAAGATGTCACGGAAATAGCTCAGAGTTTAGCGGAGGGAAGCAGTCCGATTGGGAAAATGGAACACTCTCACAACAAACTTATGTTTTCCAGAATGAACAAAGACAGAGACCCAAACTTTCATTTTTATTAACTCATTGCTATGTCCACATGCCCCCCCACTGATTAGCTCACATGGGGGCTGGTTGTGGGATTTACTAAGTACTTCAGAATTCCATGAGATCCTCAACTCACAGGATATCTTCGTCCCTAGAGGTCCCAGGCTATATATATTGTCGTCATGTTTTTTATTGCAACACAATCTGTCTATAGAGATTAAACATGTCCTGGATAGCACCATCTCTCGGACCGTTATGAAGTTGTAGGGATTAGAATGGCCTTATGGTGATGTAAGTGAATGTGTTATATCCATCCCTTCACTGAAGGTGTTAGATTTTCCACTTCTCTGCCTCTGGAATATAAGCATCTCAGACTTTGTGTCTGGTTCACAGAGTATTTATCTGCTGTAATTACCTGGTCACTGCAGTAGGCCCCCATTTCAATGGAGATGGAAGTGTTAGCTCTCGCTCTTATTTCCTTTTTTTTAATTAATTTCTCTCTTCCCACCCACAATTAATTCCATATGTTCAATGTGAGGGTGATATGTCCCCTCTCTGGAGCTGTCTTATGGATTTTTTTATTTTTCTCTATGACAGTGACCATGGACAAAGCCATTGTTCGTCAATCCAGTTTCATTTATTGTCTTTGGGGACCTTGAGGACTAATTTCTAGCAGCCCAATGTATCATGGATCTTATCCCTTCCCTATATCTTACTGCAGCTCCAGCCTTACTCAAAGATGTCCCCCCAAGTGAAATATTTGATTCCCAATAGTTAAGAGGGATTTTCTTGCAGAAACCTTATTCTCATTTCAGAGTGAGCAAAACTCTGGTTCTTTTTATATGCACTTACTTGCCTGTTTCAGTTTATGAGCCCACTAAATGAATAAAAGACGTTAAAGTCCACTTCACTGATCTACCTGCTCCAGTTCCAACTCCTACTTAATATCCATTGGTCTCTATATCTGGGACTCAGACACACTAAAATTTCCTTTTAAAAAATACATTCTCAGCCAGTCAATAGCTAAGGTAGGCCTCCAGTGTGTTGATTCAGGACCTAAGAATGGGGCTTCAGAATGAGAGCTGCTATAGATTGGTGATTGTATCACTTCTTTTATATTTTAAAACCAGTCTGTGCCATTTCAGAAATAATTTTTACCCTCTCGAGAAAACCGTTGAGATTTCTATCATCACAATACTTCACTTTATATAATTGAAACCGTTTCCTCCAGTCCCATAAATGAGGTTTCCCTTTGACCATCCACTGCAGATGGTAACGTCTGCATCCTTTTCTGAACAGTGGCTCTTTCTCCATTTGTTAAAAGCTTATGTAGAAATAAAGTACAACACTTTTCACTCTTGGGAAAAAAAAACAACCATTCTTAATTTCCTATTTTTCTGCTTCCACATTTCATAAGCCCTATTTTTAAGCAAATGGGTTAATTATGTTTTTTGTCACCCTACCAGGCAGAATCATATTTGCTGTGACGTGCCCTGCATAACAAGTAGTATGAAAACATTTGTAGGGACACCAGCCAAGTCAGCCTCGTTGACTGTGTAAGCTACAGAGAATTTATTGTGAAAATTCTCATTTTTGCTTAAAAAAGAGATAACTCATTGTAGTCCTCTGGACTAGGAGTAGCTCTTGTTGCTAGTATACTTAAGTTATTTAGCAAACACACGACTATTGCCGTTTTATTGATATGCTGGCAGGGAAACCAACATGACCACTTTTTACCATCTGTTTATAATGCTATATAAAGACAGTCGTACTGGTTACCATAGGAACTAACATTTCCAAAACCACTAGTGTTTGCACAAATTCTTCAACCTTTTCATATTAGTTTCTCTCCTTTTTTTCATAACGGCTCTATAAAGAATATCGGGTTTGCCAATCTGCACATCTCTGTGAAAGTCATTTAAATATATGCTTTTTACCAAGTTTTGGAATTATTTTTTATTGAATGAAATTATTGAACATGTTATGAGCCTTCTTGTTTCACTCGCGTGTGATAAACCCTTACATAACAAGAATTATTAAAGTTCTTAAATATATCTGGGAATACATTCAGCCATAGTGAGTTATAGGAAGCAGACATGTCTTTTCTGGGATTTAAAGAAATATCCGTTGCATGCCAAAACACTTGTGCTTAGTTGATCTAGTCAGAATTAACATCTCAGAGCGGTCTGACCGCATGTTTTTATATATACATTATATTTTTTTCTTATAATAATGTCTTATCCTCGTTGGCTTTGCAATTTATGAACTGTAATGAGTCACTAGGAAAGTTGCATCTAAAGACTTTCATATAATAGCTATGAGTATGCGAATTTCCGTAGGAGCTGTTCTAGTAGAAAGAAATCCTGTCAAATTTGAAAATGTGGTAACAGTGCCCATTTCAACCTCACAATAACTTCTAGCCCTTTCCCTTGTGCACTCAGGGCATTAAAACAGTCTAGTCAGTGTTTTGCGTATTTGCAGATGTAATACTATTCTGTTACTCACTACAAATATGCAATATTGACAGGGATTATTGTGTATACGATCAATATATCTAATAGTTAGCAGGGCTGTGGAGTCCGTGTCCATTTTAGTGGAGTTGGAGTCGGTATAAATAGACTGTCTCCGACTCCTAAAATATCTAATAAATTGGGTACAATAGTACAATGCTGGATGTGCTGTAAATGTTTTCATAAGAATTTGGGAAAGTTATGAAATGTCCTATAAATGTCTGTTCTGTTCCTGATCTAAGGATTTAGGGTTATAGTTGAGATGAATCTGTGCTGCACTTTATGTACATGCTCATTAGTGAGGCAGAGTCGTGGAGTCTGAGTCGCTAGGTCTGAATGCACTTTATGTACACGCTCAGCAGTGAGATGAATCTGTGCTGCACTTTATGTACATACTCAGTAGTGAGGCAGTGAGATGAATCTGTGCTGCACTTTATGTACACGCTCAGTAGTGAGGCAGTGAGATGAATCTGTGCTGCACTTTATGTACACGCTCAGTAGTGAGGCAGTGAGATGAATCTGTGCTGCACTTTATGTACACGCTCAGTAGTGAGGCAGTGAGATGAATCTGTGCTGCACTTTATGTACACGCTCAGTAGTGAGGCAGTGAGATGAATCTGTGCTGCACTTTATGTACACGCTCAGTAGTGAGGCAGTGAGATGAATCTGTGCTGCACTTTATGTACATGCTCATTAGTGAGGCAGTGCTTTGCAGTCGGAGTTGTGGAGTCGGAGTCTCCGGTGGTTTGGTTTACCAACTCCACAGCCTGGTAGTTAGATTGCTGTTGCTTTCAAAAAGGTCTCTTAAAATGAAAGATGGATTCTGTTATTGTTACCAGTCCCTGCTCCAGCGCCAAGTCTTGCTCCCTTTACCTATGGCCAGCTTTCTCTGTGCTAAACTGTGATGGGTTACTGTAATACTGTAATATCCTGGAAAGCTACATTGATCTCGTCAGCAAAGATCTTTTAAATCCAGCTGAGGTGGCCTCTCACCACCTGTATATTGAGGAAGTGTAGCACCCTGCTGACACATGCTTTTCCTGGAATTAACCTCTTCCTCTTGATTCTGCTCTAGCAAGTTGTCTGATTATTTTCCCAGCTACTCCTGTCTGCAAGCCAACAGCCAGCTACTACTTCCAAGCTCAGCCCAGCAATTTGTACTCTCAGCACTGCTGAGTCACAAGCTATGCATTGCTAACCAAATCCTCTCCATATTTGCTACTCTGCTCTTCCTGTGAGTAACCATGTCTCTGCAAGCAAGTTACCAGTTTTCCTATATATCTCTGCTATTCCTGTGAGTAACTGCACTTCTGCAGCAGGATTTCAGTTGCATACACATCTTTTCTATTTGTATACTATTCTCACATCTGGCTCAGCTGCATCTAGAAATTCATGGTCCACCTACCCAACTGCTGTCCAAGATACCCTGCTGCACTGGTCCATGCTGGTCCACGTGTCATCCAGCAAGTCCAGCCTCGCTGCATTATCTTTTCCAGTATGTGATGTTCAAAGAATCCAACTCTTTGTGTCAGCCCTAAATATATGTTGTTATGCACAACAGATACATAAAAAGTGAATGGTAGTCGGTAGATATTGCTAGTAAGGTGCAGGTCAGAATGTTTCAAAGGCAATCAATTCATCCCTGTGCCACTAGACCAAGCTATGATATTTACCTGCCTAGATGGAATTTGCATCAGTGTTATGAAGGCGGATAAAGGGATTAGGTAACTGGGATAAGAACATGCAGAGTGGAACACCTCAGAGGAAAAGAAAAAGAAAAATGCTTTAAGTAGCAACAATGAGTCACAATTCTATGATCTGTTCAAAGTACAGTGTAGTGAAGCTGAAGCAGTCACAAATTTCTTGGACTCATTTTTATTACTCTTTCTCTATATCTCGAATATCTATGTCCAGTAGTAAAAGTTGGAGTAATTCCATCTCAACACATGCTACAGAAAAGTTCTGAATTAATGTTTTTAGTCTAAGTGAACATTAGAAAATTGGTGGAAAAAATAAGTAGTGTGCTACCCATTCCCACGGATCCTGCATGGAAAAGGCAGAGGATTTTTAAACCCGTAGATCATACCCATTGCAAGGGACTAATCTTCATGCAGATCCCTAGCAGTTCAAATTGCACATCTGTAGCAGCCATAAATTTCTGCTGAGGAGTATGAAGTATATTCAAGGGTATTTTATACCCTGAACTGCCACTATGTTCTAATAAATGACCTAACATCCTCTCCAAGCTGTGTTTGTTTTTTTTACAATACACCTGACTGCATTGCTCATATCCAGGGAGTACTAAGCAACGGCGCATGTATGAGATTTGGAGGAGTATGCTGGATATCAATCAAGACTGTAGAGGCAGGATTGGACTCAAGACTGCTAAACCGTTTTTTTGCTTTACTATGAGTAAAAAAAAAACACATTGGGGGCATGATTGGTGATGATTAGTGATGAGCGATAGTGCTCGTTTAACCCTTTAAACGAGCACGCTCGGGTACTTGCTGAGTAGTTTTGGAATGCTCAGCATTTCAGTTACAGCCGCCGTGGCTGCAAGTGTCGCAGCTGTTACACAGCTGTGACACATGTAGGGATTACCTGTTTGTCAGGCAATCCCTAGATGTGTCTTTGCTAAGTAACAGCCGCGACACTTGCAGCCGCGGCGGCTGTAACAAATGCCGAGCATGCCAAAACTACTCGGCGAGTACCGGAGCGTGCTCGTTTAAAGGGTTAATTGAGCACGCTCGCTCATCACTAGTGATGATGTATAGTGATGAAAAGACCTATAGATACAGCTGCACAATGCTTCAACTACAGTATTTAATTGTTGATAGTGTCATGTAGAATACTACAAATATACTGTAAATCACTAAGATCTTCATAAAACAGCATACCTGATGAAACATGTCAATCAGTTTTGGATTTCAACATTGCTATTTTATATCCTCATCTGTTATTTTCCTCTCTTGTTCTCTTTCGTAGCCATAATTTTGCCAAATGATCCCTGGCACCTTGCACAGTCACCTGCTGTCCGGGGTTCTCATTTGCTACAGTTAGATGTCTAAATGTTCTCATCTGGTTGCAGAAAGAGTTCCTGAAAATTATCCAGTTTGATGTTTTGTGCTTATTTTTGTTCAATTTTTTGCTTATGTTGCTCTCCTTTTTCTCTCCAGGCGTCTGACTGCTGCCACATGCTCATCAAATATAATTGCTGCATCTGGGCTTTTTTTTTGTTTCCACTTTTTTAATAGTTGGTTGATGTATGTCCCTTGGAGGGCTCACTCAGGTACATATATTCTTTGAGCCCCTAAAGCAATGTCAACTGGTTGATGATGTCCTTGGGTTTCTTTGGGACAGGTCTCAATGATTCTAGTGGTTAGACTATAATTATTCTGTAAATCAAGCTAAGCATCAGGCTGATATTGCTGCAGCATCAGATTTATTTATAATTGTAATGTTTGATCCCATAGTGATTGCATTGCCATCCACACTTGTGTTTTATGTAATCGGTTATGTTGAGCAGCTACATTATGTCAGATAATGTCTTTAGGTTGAAGCTAGAGCTTCTCTAGTGACTCCGAAGGTGTCAGTCTTCTGGGATGTTGTCAGTCGAGTAATGATGGCCAAGTGCAAAGAATATAACTTCTTATACAAAGAAATGTGGGGATATGTGTTTAATCCTGCTTCAAGGTGGTATTATCAGAGTCCATCTCTAAATTAAATCCTCTGACTTGTTATGACAGTTGAGTTGCAGCAATTGATTAAGTGAATTTAGTTTATCTTTATAGTCCACTGACTTGTTAAAAGTTTGTACGAAACTTCTTCCCTCGAGCACAATGTAGTTATTCTAATCTGTCATCTGATGAAACTGTACTTCACACCGAAGAGGGCAGAATTAGGAAGCCATGATAAATCCGTTGTATCCTCTGGGTTTTAGTGTGTTTGGACTTGAGTCCCTCAGGATCCTTCAACTACTGTAGCTGAAGCTACAACAGCAATTTAAAAGTTAATGACTTCACATTGCTAATGCTCTTAAATCAGCATGTGCTTGTGATCGAAATCCTTCCCTGAGTTCAGTTTAATTATTAAAAACCTCCTCACAAATTAACATTGTTAATGTTTTTTGCTCCTTCATTGGTATTATAATGTTCCTCTTCAATGTGATTTTTTTTTTGTAAAAAGGGGTTATGGTTATATTATTATATACTTTTTTATTACCATGTTGTATAACAATTCGAGAGCATCTTTTTATAGAATATGTTGTGCCTTTTATTCTGGACATATATAAATTGACAGCAGGATGTTACCATCCCCATTAACAATGAGGGAAATAACCTAATGATAGGTGGAATAGTAATGTCCAGTTGTCAGCTTCCTACATTTCCATGAGAAATACGAATGGAACAGCACAACAAGGATTTCTAAAGGTGTCCAAATTTTCTTGTTCGCTCTAGGCCTATCTTTCATGACTTCCCATACACATGAACGCTCAGCTCGGCCAAGCATGTGCTATTGATGGCGAAGGAAGAGCAAGCTGCTCTCAGGCCTCTGACAGTGGCTTCTCCACCAGAGAACAAAAGGCTCAGGTGTTTATATTTAAAGAGGTTGGTCACTACTTTTTTATGGATATCCTCTCCTTAAGAAAGGCCATCAATATCTGATCTTGGGAATGCGATACCTGGCACTTCTGCTGATCAGCAAGTTCTAGGATGCTGCCTGAACACAGCAGCTCTGCCATCTCTTTAGTGGCCAGGTACTGCAAACGAATAGGGGATGGATCTGTAGTTCACAGCCACTATCGTTTTAATGGAGCTGCTGTGTTCCGGCAGCATCTAAGAACTTCTGACCAGCCCCTATAACAGCTGATCGGAAGGTGGGCAGGTTGTCGCACCCTCACCAATTGGATATTGAGGGCCTACCCTAAGGAGAGGCCAGCAATAAAAAAATTAGTGGCCAATCTCTTTATACTGCTTAACCCTCTTGTCCTCCAACATCATCCTGTTGGGTTATCATCAGGAACCCCCTACCATACACATTCGATGGGTGGCAGTTTGGGTCAACTGTCATATGTATGTAGGAGCCTTTAGAAAAGATACCTTTGCTTTGTTAGTTTATCGGGAATGCAAGTATTTACTAATACGGACGTGACATTAAATGGAGAACCTGTATGAAGACAATTTTTCTTCAAGGAAACATGCCTTATTGTAACATATCAGAAAACTACAAAGTATTCTGGTTTCACAAAAATTTGATATTTTAAAACAAAAAAGAATGTATCAATAAATATTGAATTCTCACATTTGGAAATACAATTAGTCCTGGAAGCGCTGAGTTTCTCTACATGTATAGTGGAAGAAACTGGGGCTAATATGTGCATATATTGAAAACGGCAAGATCCTAATCTGCACATTTGCAACAGTCACCACATGCTACGTATATAACGATGATGGTTGTAGTGATAATAAAGGCCGGCGTTTTAGTAAAATGTAACAAGGATCAGATAGCAGCCTCAAAAGTGACAGTGAAGGCAAAGCTGCTAGAAGCCACTGAGATTTACCTCCTTCTTTCTGTGTGACTGCTGCTCTGTACATCTTCCTGAAGTTTGTGTGCCCCGTGGCTTTCTCGCCAAAAATAGCTCATCTCTATGTCAGTAGGGCAGCTGTTCTAGGGGGAAAAGAAATGAGTGATAGGTAAAACTTTTCATGTAAGTACATAGTAATTCTGATAAAGCTATTCATCATTAGATGCCTAAGGTTACAGAGATCTAACCCAAAAAGAAAACTAGATCTTGTGGACTGTCAAGGCGAAAGTTCCTCTTGGGAACCATAGGAAGGATTGTTAATTAAGGCTTTAGACTGATGTGCGAGGGAGGATTTTATTATTTTGACTCAGTTTGGAGTTTCACTATATGTTTTTTTTAGTTTCTTTTGCAGAATTTGTTTGTTCAAGTTGTTTCAGATTTTAGCAACTAAATAACTTGCAGAGGAGAAAAGTGCATTCCTACAGTGTTGAAATATTATGTTCATGTCATTCACTGGTAAAAGGGTTTTCCTCCCGTATTATTTTATATGTGGCTCGAGTGTGCTATAAAGCAATTTAATGGAATTTGTCAGCAGGATTTCACGCCCCAAGCTATTATATATGCATGTAGTTCTTTCAAGGACAAGTTGAGTGACACCTTGACATTGCCAGTCTGTTCCTCCATTACTGAGAAATCAGTCTTTGAATTGATATGCAAATGAGGCTGTATATATGAAGCCTCTGTCACTCCAGCTCTATTCCCCGCCCAGCGCCACCTCCTCCTGCTTGACTGACAGCCTGTATGCTATGTGACTTCAGGCAAAGGAGATATCGGTCAAGTAGGAGGAGGTAGCGCTGATCAAGGTATAGAGCTGGCCTCAGTTGTTACTCACTGAATGACCACTGAGGCTGTGATGCCATCTCTACAGGACTAGCAGTGACCCTCAGAGCAATGGTTCTGAAGCAGAGGGGAGAATGAATAGGCAAGTAATCATTGTTTTGTTATTGTTATACATTTCTTGATGATTTCCCTTTTTTAAAACACTCTGACACTTTTTCTGATCTTCTCTCAATGTTCATTTGTTTCCAATAAGGCAGCAATAGAATAGCACCAGTGTTCTGTAACACAAAACAAATATACATCTATTTCACAGTGGTATAGTGTGTGTTAATAGCAGCAAATTATACAATTTTGCAATCTTTACTTGCAGGGCCTTTGTGCATGACAGTCGCAACAATCTACAGATGAGAGGCTTGGTGGTCTTACTTATTTCCAAAGCAGCTGGGCCTAGTAAGGCAGCAGATGAGACTCTCCAGCATGATATGGTTAGCGGTATTTATGCAAGGTGAGAAATATGTCGTTTTTACTATCCACATGTAAAATATATGCAATCTGCCTAACATGACTTTCGGTTTATCATGCTCGTTATACATTTTCTTTTGCTTTACTGAAATTAAAAATAAAATCTTAAAAGGAATCTGTCACCTCCAAGTTAAACTAATTAAGCATTTATATAAGGGACTTAGCTCCTAGAAAAATCATACGTTTATTACATATTTCATTGTTGTAGATTTTTTAAAAAAACCTAGTTTTATTCCATATGGAAATGATGGGACGTCGGTGCACCATTTCACCATCAATGGCAGATTGAGACCCCACGATTGCCCAGTTTAGTGCTGAACTCAAACTACTGCCCACTGATGCTGAAGGAGATAGCTGTATGCACACAGTATGGGGGTGGGCCCACCTTTCATCAATGCCTCCGGTCAGCAGCCGCGCACTACACTACACTACACTTTTATGGCCAGCACAGTCTCTCAGTGATTAGCACTGCAGCCTTGTAGCGCTGGGGTCCTGGGTTCAAATCCCACCAAGGACAACATCTGCAAGGAGTTTGTATGTTCTCCCCGTGTTTGCGTGGGTTTCCTCCGGATTCTCCGGTTTCCTCCCACACTCCAAAGACATACTGATAGGGAATGTAGATAGTGAGCTGCTGATGCTAGTGAGTAAATTAAAATAATAACACTGACACAACCAGAAGTGTAGTCTTCATTGCTTCACAGAATAGGTCAATATCACTACTGGCAGTTTAAATAGTTTAATTTGCTTTTTCGTGACAGACTCCCTTTAAGTGAAGTTGTATATTGATGTATAAAATAAACAGAACATTTTTATTCTGAAGCTTTTTGGACAATATAATCTTACTTTATAGGTTTATTCTGCAAGTCAGGATATTACAACCTAAGGCCGTATTATCCCATCTGTTTCAGTGTTTACATCAATCAAAAATGGCCTGTTTTTCTCTTGTGTCATCTGTTAGGCTATGTGCTCACGATGCAGAAATGAAGCAGAAAATTTCTGCATCTCCCTGGCAGAAAAAACGCATGCAGATTGTGCATGCGTTTTTCCTGCAGAATACATGCGGATTCACATGCGTTTCCGCATGCAGATTGACAAGCGCTTTCCAGGCGATAGCATCACTTGGAAAGTGCTTGACAACTAGGTCACACTATATAAATCCATGCAAACAGCATGGATTTATATAGTGTGACCGTAAAAATGAAAACAAATAAAGCTATACTCACCCCCCGATGCCCCGGCGTCTGCTGCAGCGCTCGTTCCTGTCTGGTTCCTGGATGCCGGCATATCGCGAGACAGAACGGTGAAGGGCCTGCAGTCACATGACTGTGACGTCACCGCAGGTCCTCAAGCAATGCCGGCATTCAGAGAGAAGCCGCCGGACAGGTGAATATAAACTTTATTTGTTATTTTATTCTTTTTTTACAGGTACAATGGTACCCAGGTCTGGATGAGAGTCTTCTCTCCTCCAGAACTGGGTACCATCCGCACATAGAAACGCATAGAAGCCGCTTGTAAAAATGTACAGTCGCAGTTTCTGTGCGTCTCAATGCAAGTCAATGGCGGGAGTTCCGCTGCACTTCCGCAAAATTAAATGACATGCTGCGGATTTTTGTACGTAGCATAAACGCTGCGGAAAAATCCGCAGCATGTGCATAGAACATGCGGAATCCCCTTGGGGACCATGGGGTGCGGATTACCTAGCGTTTTACAAGCGTTTCCGCTGCGGAAATTCCGCAGCATAAACGCTTGAAAAACGCTATGTGGGCACTCAGCCTTATACCTCCATTTTGCATCTGTTTTTTCTCACCCATTTTTAAAAACTAAAGGAGTTAAAGTGTCTGAACTTTTTCTTACATTGCCACTTAGTTTTTAACTGTTTCCATGCTAATGGAAAACTTAACATTTGTGAAAATGAATCATTTGGGGCCAAAACAACATTTTAGTGGAAAAAAACTAAATTTTTCGTTTTCACAGCCCGCTCTTATAAAATTCTGCAAAGCACCTGTGGGCTCAAAATACTCATTGCGATCGTAGATGAATTCCTTTTAACCCCTTAATTACCGGATCATTTTCCGTTTTTGTGTCGTCGTTTTTTACTCCCCTTGTTCCCAGAGCCATAACTTTTTTATTTTTTTGGTCAATATAACCGTGTGAGGACTTTTTTTTTGCGGGACAAGTTGTACTTTTGAACGACATCACTGGTTTTAATATATTGTGTACTGGAAAACGGGAAAAAAATTCCAAGTGCGGTGAAATTGCAAAAAAAAAATGCAATTCCGCAGTTGTTGTTTTTTTTTTTTAACCACGTTCACTGAATGCTAAAACTGACCTTGCATTATTCTCCAGGTCATTGAGTTTGTAGACACCAAACATGTATAGGTTCTTTATTATTTAAGTGGTGAAAAAAAATCCAAAGTTTGCTAAAAAAAAAAAAAAAATGGCACCATTTTCCAAGACCCGTAGTGTCTCCATTTTTCGGGATCTAGGGCCAGGTGATGGCTTATTTTTTGCGCACCGAGCTGATGTTTTTATTGATAACATTTTGGGGTAGATCCGATGTTTTGATCGCCCGTTATTGCATTTTATTGCAATGTTGCGGCGACTAATAAAAACGTAATTCTGATGTTTAGATTTTATTTCTTGTTACGCCGTTTATCGATCGGATTAATTTTTTTTTTATATTGATAGATTGGGCGATTCTGAACGCGGCGATACCAAATATGTATATGTGCTTTTTTTTTATTTTATTTTGAATGGGGCGAAAGGGGGGTGATTTTAAACTTTTATATTTTGACGGTGTCACCGATGGGCGGGGCCGAAGACGCGCTTCTGGCACGGCGATGTTAAATGCCGCTGTCAGAGATTGACAGCGGCATTTAACTGGTTAAAAGCCGCGGGTGTATCGCGATTACACCCGTGGCTGTTGTGGGCACATGTCAGCTATAAAAATCAGCTGACATGTGCCCGGTTTAGTGTGGGCTCAGCGCCAGAGCCCGCGCTAAACAGGGGGTGATGACGTGGGGTGTACTAATACGCCCCACGTCATTAAGAGGTTAAGGATGTATTTTCCAAAATAGGATCACTTATTGGTGATTTCTGATGTTTTGGTACCTCAGGATCTCTGCAAATGCCACATCGTGTCCGCAGTGTATTCCAGCCAAAATTGCTCTCCAAAAGTCAAATAACGCTCATTCCCATCCGAGCCCTGCTGTGTGCCCAAACAGTAGTTTCTGACCACATGTTGCAACGTTCAGGAGAAATTGCTTGACAAATTTTGGGGTCCTTTTTCTTATGTTAGCCTTTGTGAAAATAAAAAAAATTGGGGCTGCATCAGCATTTTCATGGGTAAAATTTAGTTTTTAATTTCCACGGCCCAATGTTACAAAATTCTGTTAAGCACCTGTGTTTTCAAAATGCTCCGTACAGCCCAAGGTGTATTCCTTGTGGGTTAGTGTTTCCAAAGTGGGATAACTTTTGGGGGATTTCGGTTGTTTTGTCTTCTCAGGTGCCCTACAAATGCAACCTGACTTTCAAAATCTATACCATGCAAATTTTTGTTTCAAAAAGCGCTCCTTCCCTTTCAAGCTCTGCTGTGTAGTCAATGAACAGTTTCCAGCCACATCTGGGGTATGGCCACATTTGGGAGAAATCTTTGGGACCATTTTTGCCCAGGCGTATACTTCCGAAAATGATGCACGGCAGAGCGCACATTCGCCCTGCTGGCTCCATTATAGTCTATAGCCATTATAGTCTATAGCCTACTGCGAATCCTATTTTGAAGGGGTCGGACGTAAGCCCTAATGGGGCCACCGAATGGGTACCGAAACACAATGTGAAAGTACCCTTACCTGAGATATCTATTTTTGCAGGTAATGATTTTTTTTGCAGCGATTCTTATTTTATGTTTTTTTTACATGTAAAATAACAATTTCAAGACTGCTTCCATTTAAATAACATTATATTTTTTTCTTACTGGTTTATATGAAATTACTCTTTTTTTTTCTTTATAGTTAACCGCCAGCTTTGAATTTGATACTCAATTTGGTAATATAAACTTCGGTATTTTGGAGGGAAATGGAAAAGTGTTTGGGATTAAGTAGCAGAGAAAATGTTTTCCTTTAGTGGACTGGACAGAGCATCAGGTTACAAGTAAAATTTGTGCAGCCCATCAGAGTAGCATCCAATAAAATTTGGCCTTTATGTGAGAGAGCTATGTAGTCCTTGGCTTGACGGTGTGCAGTATTATGGTCCCATGGTAACCAAATGGATATCCATTAATCAAGCTCAAAGTAGTTAAAAGTGTGGAAGTCGACTTTTAGTAATATTCAACAAGGATAATATATTTGCTTCTCTGCGGAACATGACTCCCTTCTGTTCTTTATTACACATTGTATAATCAGTTTTACTTTAGAAAAAAATATACTGTGATTGCATAATATCACAGAAGAAATGAGAATCGGTCCAAAAGTTCACAAAAGTTATGCATTCTGTTCTGTACAATATACTTCACACAATCTAACAAATGCATCATTTAATATAAGGGGTCAAGACCCATATACTGTCAGCTATTGCAATGGTCCCATCTCATCATGGGTTATAACATAAATAAATAAACATATATATATATATATATATATATATATATATATATATATATATATATATATATATATATAGGGTGGTCAGAAAATAATAACATTTATTTTGATTTATATATAAAATTATATTTACTAACACAAGCATAACATTGACAATTAAACTTTATTCTGAACAATAATACAAAAGCCCTTAAATTTTATCAACGCAGGTGCTCAAACTGTTTTCCATTACAATTTGCACAGCTTTGAAGTCTGCCTCTTACTCTTCGACAAACTTTTTTGCACAAGTCTCTGGGTATTCATTTCTTGAAATGCATCTCTTAGGTAATTTTTCAAATCACTGACACTTTTTGGTTTTCGACTATAAACTTTGTCCTTGAGTACTCCCCAAAAGGAAAAATCCATTGGGGTCAAGTCTGATGAACGTGCCGGCCAATCAAGTGGGCCTCTTCGGCCAATCCATTTATTAAGAAATGTTTCATCAAGATACTTGCGGACTATTCTTGAATAATGTGGAAATAAAGGTCATTTGAATTAGGCTGTTGTTGTAACTGGGGAACAACTTGATTCATTAGAATTTCGAGATACTTATCTCCTGTGACTGTTCCATCAAAAAATATTGGTCCTAAAACACCAAAACTTGAAATACCACCCCAAACATTGACACCAGGCTCATTTAGTTGTTGCTCTAATGTTAAATGCTTGTTCTCATTATACCAGTAAATACAATTATGTCTGTTAATATGGCCGGATAATTTGAAAGAAGCTTCATCACTCCACATAATGTTATCTAAAATTACTGGATTTTCTTCAATTTCGTTAAGCGTAATCTCACTAAATTGCAGCCGCCTGTCTGGATCATCCTCCAATAAACCATGAATTAAACGTGGACGATAAGCTTTCCACCCAATAGATTTCAGGATTCGCATGATAGAAGCTCGTGAAATTCCCAATTCCAAAGAGGCTCTTCTGGTGGACTGTTTTGGACTCTGAACAAATGTTTCAGCAACAAGTTGTTTATTATCTTCTGTACAGACTGTTTTGGGTCGACCAGTTTTTGGAGCATTAAGGATTGAGCCAGTGGCATTGAATTTGTCACGAATGCGGTAAATGGTTTGTCTCTTTGGGGCTTGACTACCAAATGTTCCAACCCAATTTGCTCTAATGGTTTCAGCATTTTGAGATTTCCAATACTCTGTTAAAATCCATTTTCTTTGATCTGTATTTAAATTATTTGCCATTATGTGTTATCTGAATTATCTGAAAAGAAAACAGATTTGGGGGAGATCTATCTGTGAAAACTAGATCTGTGAAACTGGCTCAGTTGCCGTTAGCAACCAATCAGATTCCACCTTTCATATTCCAAAGAGTCTGTGAGGAATGAAAAGTGGAATCTGATTGGTTGCTAAGGGCAATTGAGCCAGTTTCACTTTACACCATGTTTGATAAGTCTCCCCCTTCATAACCTTATTACACTTTCTGTCCACCTACTTTTGGACCACCATATATATATATATATATATATATATATATATATATATATATATATATATATATATATATATATATATACATATATATATATATATATATACATATATATATATACATACATATATATATATACACTACTCAAAAAAATAAAGGGAACACTCAAATAACACATCCTAGATCTGAATGAATGAAATATTCTCATTGAATACTTTGTTCTGTACAAAGTTGAATGTGCTGACAACAAAATCATCAATGGAAATCAAATTTATTAACCAATGGAGGCCTGGATTTGGAGTCACCCCCAAAATTAAAGTGGAAAAACACACTACAGGCTGATTCAACTTTGATGTATTATCCTTAAAACAAGTCAAAATAAGGGTCAGTATTGTGTGTGGCCTCCACATGCCTGTATGACCTCCCTACAACGCCTGGGCATGCTCCCGATGAGGTTGCGGATGGTCTCCTGTGGGATCTCCTCCCAGACCTGGGCTAAAGCATCTGCCATCTCCTGGACAGTCTGTGGTGCAACGTGACATTGGTGAATGGAGCGAGACATGATGTCCCAGATGTGCTCGATCGGATTCAGGTCTGGGGAACGGGCAGGCCAGTCCATAGCTTCAATGCCTTCATCTTGCAGGAACTGCTGACACACTCCAGCCACATGAGGTCTGGCATTGTCCTGCATTAGGAGGAACCCAGGGCCAACCGCACCAGCATATTGTCTCACAAGGGGTCTGAGGATCTCATATCGGTACCTAATGGCAGTCAGGCTACCTCTGGCGAGCACATGGAGGGCTGTGCGGCCCTCCAAACAAATGCCACCCCACACCATTACTGACCCACTGCCAAACCAGTCATGCTGAAGGATGTTGCAGGCAGCAGATCACTCTCCACGGCGTCTCCAGACTCTGTCACGTCTGTCACATGTGCTCAGTGTGATCCTGCTTTCATCTGTGTAGAGCGCAGGGCGTCAGTGGCGACTTTGCCAATCCTGGTGTTCTGTGGCAAATACAAAGCGTCCTGCACGGTGTTGGGCTGTGAGCACAACCCCCATCTGTGGATGTCGGGCCCTCATACCACCCTCATGGAGTCAGTTTCTAACCGTTTGTGCAGACACATGCACATTTGTGGCCTGCTGGAGGTCATTTTGCAGGGCTCTGGTAGTGCTCCTCCTTGTACAAAGGCGGAGGTAGCGGTCCTGCTGCTGGGTTGTTGCCCTCCTACGGCCCCCTCCATGTCTCCTGGTGTACTGGCCTGTCTCCTGGTAGCGCCTCCAGCCTCTGGACACTATGCTGACAGACACAGCAAACCTTCTCGCCGCAGCTCGCATTGATGTGCCATCCTGGATGAGCTTCACTACCTGAGCAACTTCTGTGGGTTGTAGAGTCCATCTCATGCTACCACGAGTGTAAAAGCCCAACCAACATTCAAAAGTGACCAAAACATCAGACAGAAAGCATTGGTACTGAGATGTGGTCTGTGGTCCCCACCTGCAGAACCCCTCCTTTATTGAGGGTGTCTTGATAATTGCCAATAATTTCCATCTATTGTCTATTCCATTTGCACAACAGCATGTGAAATTGATTGTCAATCAGTGTTGCTTCCTAAGTGGACAGTTTGATTTCACAGAAGTTTGATTTACTTGGAGTTATATTCTGTTGTTTAAGTGTTCCCTTTAATTTTTTGCGCAGTGTGTATGTGTGTGTGTGTGTATATATATATATATATATATATATATATATATATATATATATATATATATATATATATATATATATATATATATACAGTGTATCTATATATATATATATATATATATGTGTATATATATACAGTACAAACCAAAAGTTTGGACACAGCTTCTCATTTAAAGATTTTTCTGTATTTTCATGACTATGAAAATTGCACATTTACACTGAAGGCATCAAAACTATGAATTAACACATGTGGAATTATATACTTAACAAAAAAGTGTGAAACAACTGAAAATATGTCTTATATTCTAGGTTCTTCAAAGTAGCCACCTTTTGCTTTGATGACATCCGCAAATACAAACCCTATAAACCGTAATCCTACTGACCTGGAGAATGATATCGCCATGTCATTTTTAGAGCGCAATTAACATTGTAAAAACAAAAAAATGGTAGAATTGCATTTTTTCCCCACTATTTCATTGCACAATTTTCTTGTTATTTCAGTGCATTATTTGGTTAAATAAGGGGTGTCATTCAAAACTACAACTCGTACCTCAAAACTAAGCCCGTATATCATTACATCGAAAAAATAATAAAATAAACTTGTGACTCTTAAAAGAACTGAGGAAAAGGAAAGTGCAAAGAATGAAAATTTGCCGCAGTGAAAAGTAGTTAAAGAGGTTTTTCAGGACTTTTATGTTGATGGCCTATCCTTAGGATTCAGATGAAAGAAAAAAAATGTATTCAGGGCTTTCACATTACATTCTGCTCGGAAATGTGTGCAATTCATAATATTCTATATATGCATGTACAGTTTTTTCCTCCGTTACTTAATAAGAGAGGACAATCTGCTTAGTTTGCAAAGGCTGTTATATTCTCTGTGGGGGAGAAATGTAAAATGTAAAATTAATATTTAGTTTAGATCTCACAAAGAGAGCAATTAAGGGCAAATTATACATGTCGTCTTAAAATGTGGTCATTGCTCAGAATTCCCTATCTAATTACTGTCGCGGAGAACATTCTCTAAAGCAAAATAGTGGACCCTTAGTGGCCTAGACAATTTACATATTCTTACCAGATACTGAGTCATTTACACATTCAGTGCAGCAACAAAAAAAAACCTATCTCTTCTTCACAAAAGAAATTCATAGAATCATGTAACTAAACATCTGCATAAAAAGCTACTTTTATGGATAGTTATTGATATTAAAGCTCACCCTCCTCCTGGAAAACAGACTTTTTTATTAGTGACATTTTGTATCACTTCTTTTTCTTATCTTGTTTATTAACGGTGACTGCCATTATCTGCATTGTTATACAATCTTTCTATGTAAAGAGTTGTGTGAGTGAGCCCTGAATATGTGCATCAACAATGCTATCATTCAACACTGGGTTGTAGGAGGAGAAATATTATTTATTTAGCGGCCTTCGGCCTATTCTTGAGCCATGGCGACTTGATGGATTAGCTCTCTTTAGGAAGATCAAACCTAGATAGGTCCACCAGGGTCTTCTCTGACATTATCTTGCTAATATCAAGCCATCGGATTGCTGGTCTTCCTCTTCGCCTTGTTCCTTATATCCTGCCGACCATAATGTCCTCCAGTGATTGCTCTTGTCGTATGATGTGTTTAAAGTAGGCAAGTTGTAGCTTGGTGATCCTTGCTTCCAGCGACATGTTTGGCTTGATTTGTTCCAAAATTGTGTATTCAGGCTGCAAACTCTATCTCCGCCCACTTATCTTGATTGACAAGCCATAGTCACTAGTGACAGCAGCACACGAGGAGTCTGACAGCAGGACAATGTTCTCTCTGTCAGCCCATCGGCTTCCCAGTAGTGCAATCATAGGATGCCGATGGGTCTCAGGGTTTGATATATAGTTTGTGCCAGAGGCTACCTATCAGTCAAACTATTAAAAAATCTTGCAAAAAAAAGTTGAAAAAAACCCACCCATGTTTTTCAGTAATTTAAAAAAAAAAAAAGGTAAAACACCCTCCCTAAAATCCCTGTTTTCTTAATAAAAAAAAGGTTTGATCTGGGGAAAAAATATTCTTACATGGTAACTGTCCCATATTCGGTATCTCAGCAACATGTCTTATAACAATATCCAACATAGTGAGCATTGAAAAATAAAAAAAAGAAAAACGTTAGATCTGCTGTTTTTGTTCATACCGTCTCACAAAAACATTAAAAGTGTCCCTTCAGAGAAGAAGAGGACTAGAACTCTAGTGCCATCTATAGGAAGTAGCAATCCTAAAAGTCAATATAGACTCTATAACGAGCCTTGTCACATGATTTAAGATTAAAGCCAAAATCAAAATCTCAATTTTCAGACCCTTTGTTTCTGGGTACTGCACCTCGTCAGTGCAAAGTGTGAGATCTGGTTTGGCTGGGTGAGAGGCGTCTGGCCAGGATCCAAGGGGTAACGTTTCTCCTTGCAGAGAGTGACATGTCAAGCCTGACATGGGAAGGTGAAGAGACTTTTAAGCCTCAATGTTCCCCTGGGTAATATGCAAATTGTCTCTTCAGAGAGGAAGAGGACTAGGATTCTAGTGCCACCAATAGGAAGTGGCAATCCTAAAAGTCAATATGGACTCTCTAAGGAGCCTTGTCACATATTTGCATATTTCCCAGAGGAGCATTGCAGCTTAAAAATCTCCTCACCTTGGCATGTCAGGCTTGACATGTCACTCTCCTGAACGAAAAATGTTACCCCCAAAAAATTAAAACAATTTTATGTGCAAAAGTAATAAAATGTAAAAAAAAAAAAAAAAAAAAAAAAAAAAGTGATATAAATTGTTTATCACTGTTATCATGTTGACCCGAACTATAAAAGTGTATCATTTGCTATCCTGTATGGTGCACGCCATAAGAAAAAAAATACCAGAATTGCTGCATTTTGCTCATCCAACCTCACAGAAAATGAAAGGGATTGAAATTTTTTTTTTTATATACAAAAAAATTACGCTAGTGAAAACTACAGCTTTTCACATTCCGGAGTCCACGTCAAAGTAAGAGAGCCAACGTATAACATAATAGTACGTCATATGTCAGTAAGGAGTTCGAAAAAAAAACCAAACATCAAAAAGTGTGATAAGAAATCAAAAAGTTGTATTTACAGAAAATGGTGCCACTGAAAACTACATCTTGTCAAGCAAATGGAAAATTGTATGGCACCCAAAATATGTCAACACAAAAACAAATGATTTTTTTCAGTGTATTTTATTGTACAAAAGTACCGTAATAAAACTATAGAAATTAGTATCACCATAATTGTGCTGAGTCACTGAATAAACTTAACACCTCATTTATGCAGTATGTGAATAGTGGAAAGTTTAACACCTCAAAAAACAAAAGAACTGCTGTTTTTGTTTCTTTTTTTCTTTTCTTTTATTTCTCCCCATAAAGAGTTATTAAAAGTTAGGTAATAAGTTATGTACCTCAAAATGCTGCCAGTGACAAGTATTTTTTTTAATAAAACAAGGCCATATACAGCTAGGTCGACAAAAAAAATATATACTATAGCTCCTGGAATGTTACAACGAAAAGGTGAAAAAATTACTTTGTCCTAAAGGCCCAAAATAGGAAAGTCCTTTAAAGGGTGGCCCAAAAACTAAAGTAGATTGTAATCCTAAATATGTACTTAATGTAATCTAACTGCTTTTCTAATATACTTTAATTATAATATACTTTAATTAAAAAGTCAATATCTTTTCCTTACCACTCTAACTGCTTTATTTATTTTTTTGCTTACATTTAGATGTAAGGGGGGGGTCTGGGGCTGCAGTCACCTCCGATTCAGGAGATGGACTAGTCACTGATCTACTGAGCCTGTGTGGGTTGTAAATTCCAACAGATTCTCAGTACGAGCTCTCTGCGATATTCCTTTTCAATACACAGTGACAGTCCTCTCCCTCACTGGCTCTAATGAGAGTTAACAGGCTGGAAAGAGAGTGCACTATTAGTGTGCATTTTTCAGGAGAGAACACAGTAAGCAGGGAAAGCAGAGACCAGTCCAGCCCAGAAACAGATGTTAAAGAGAAAAAAAATGTAAATAATCAAAGAAATTAGAGTAAAGAGGATTGTGTCACGGGTGTGTCTGAAGTGACAGACAGTCGCCCTGCAGTAGGTTGCAGAAGATCTCTTCGTTTGGCATTACAGACACCTTCTTAGCTGTCTCACTTTAGGACCCAGAGGCTACCTCCCTCCAGCTAATTGACACCCAGGCTTGGGTGTTTAAATGCTGGCTATTTGCTAGAAGGAGGTGCCGGTGATATTCACATGTTTCCTTGTGAAAGCTTGGAGCGAGTGCAGTCTGTTTACTTCCTCTCTGGTACACAGAGGATGTGTGTGTTATCTCTCTGAAGTCAGCTCAAGCTAAGTTATTCTCCCCCATGTCTGTCTTCCTTGTTGTCTTTAGTTGTTAGTGGGGACTGACTAGTGTTCACCCCCCCCCCCTTCCCTAGCCAGGGCCTAGCTCTCGGGAAATACAGGGTTTTTGGTTCCTGTGCGGCGATTGGTGAGGAACCAATATAGGGACGATAGGGGAGACAGGGTGATATCAGATCAGCCTAGGAGGTCTCCACTCCCCCTTTCCTTAGTGTCTGGGCTCCCTTCCCCTCATCCCTTCGTGTTGCAATAAGCCTGTCCCACACCTTGCGTGACATTATCACGGGCCGTGCACATTTAGAAAAAATAAACAAAAAACTGACCCTTGAGTTTTATTGTGTGGGTTTTTTTCCCAGTCGGGTGTGTTTGTTTTTTTTCCTTTCTCCCTTGGTATGTGTTCAGTTGCAGAGCTCGCAGAGTGGCTGCGCTGTTTGTCTCTGGAGGTGAATGACCTCCGCAGTGAGGTCCAGCAACAGCATCAGCGACTACAGGTCGCTAATGTGGGGGTCACTTCAGGTAGGCCTGTTCAGCCTGAACCCAAGGTTGCCCTCCTGGACAGGTTTTCAGGAGGTAGGGACAAGTTTTTTGTATTCAAGGAGGCCTGCAAACTGTACTTTAAACTTCGACCTTACTCCTCCGGAAGTGAGGAGCAACGAGTAGGAATTGTGATCTCACTCTTGCAGGGAGATCCACAATCCTGGGCTTTTTCTTTACCGCAGGATTCGGTTTGTCGGTTTTTTTTTGGGACTCTGGCCCCCATCTATGGTGACCCTGACCAAGTCGTCTTGGCTGAGTCTAGGCTATGTCGCCTTCAGCAAGGGTATCTGTCAGTGGAGTTCTGAGTTCCGTAGATGAGCAACGGATTCTAAATGGAATGACTTAGCCCTTAGAAGCCAATTTTGTGAGAATCTTACTGAAAGGTTGAAAGATGCTTTGGCAGTATATGAAACGCCTCAGTCCTTGGAGGCTGCCATGTCGTTGGCTATACGTCTTGATAGATGCCTTCGGGATAGACGGGTGAGACCACCTTCTCCAGGGCCTTCTTTTCGGGGTTATGTACCTCTGCCGGGGGAGTGGTCTGGTGGTGAACCAGTACTGGGGGAGGTAAAGGAACCCATGCAGTTAGGGGGTGCCTCTGCATCATACATTTACGCAAAGATTTACAAGAAAAAAGGCTTTTTTTTTTGTGGGAAAAGGGGACATTTTGTTGGGACCTGTCCTTCAATTCCTAAACAAAAGGAGCATCGATTAACTCTTGATAGTCTGGAGTTGGATAAGCAAGGAGTGCATTTGTCGCCAACCTGCAGTTCTCCGTTTGTCCTGACAGCAGAGGTGGTGCTAGAGAGCAAAACCGAGAAAATTTCTGTGTTTGATGACAGTGGAGCCGGATTCAGCATGGTTGATGCTGAGTTTGTGAAAATTCATGGTCTTGCTTGCTGTGCTTTAGCTTGGCCTATTCCCATCTTCACCATCGACTCGGTGCCATTTGCACAGAAAGCATTTGCTCAGATTGTACATAATGTAAAACTGAGGGTGGGGTCGGTTCATTGTGAAATAATCCCTTGCTATGTCCTGGACAATCTTTCCACTCCAATTGTTTTGGGTCCTCCCTGGCTGGTGGATTGGCAAGCCAGGGAGATTATTGAATGGGGAGATTACTGCCATGAAAACTGTTTAGATATTTCCCTTTCTACAGTCTCTATGGAAATATTGCCTACTTTTCTGTCTGGTTTTGAGGACCTTTTTTCTGAGAGGGGGTGTCAGGATTTTCCTCCTCATTGTGCATATGACTGTCCTGTTAACCTGATCCCTGGAGCTAAACTACCAAAGTCCAGACTGTATAATCTTTCTGGCTCTGAGAGACAAGCCATGAAGGATTTCATTGCGGAAAGTCTGGAGAAGGGACACATTAGGCCCTCATCTTCGCCTGTGAAGGCAGAGTTCTTTTTCGTGGAGAAAAAAGATGGCTGTCTACGTCCCTGTTTAGATTTCCATGAATTAAATCAAATTACCATCCGAGATCCATTCCCTCTTCCTCTGATTCCAGATTTGTTCAGCCAGGTTGTAGGAGCTAAGGTATTCTCCAAGTTGGATTTAAGGGGAGCCTACAATCTGATTTCCTTTTATAGGGGTTATGTGCCCAGCTTATACGGTCATTTTGGGCAGACAGACTTCCTTTAAAGAAGACCTGTTATCGAGTACCTGATGACACTCTGATCACAAACTCTGATGGAACTCAGACGTGATTTGCATATGAGAAAAAGCACTGACATGTGAAGGAGCGTTGTTCTGAAACTTTTGTTACACTGAATTTGTTACACTAAATTGCACTCCCTTATCAGAAAGATGACTTTCTACAAAATCTAAGGAACTCTTTAGCACTACTTATTCTACAACTAGTTTCTGTCTAGTTTGTACTGCAATATACATTACTGCAGGCACCGCTTAGCAGTGGGCAAATTGTAATATGGCACATGCTTTCTTAGATGGCTGCCATATCTGGGAAAAAAAGTTTGATTTTTGCTTATCCACATAATTCTTCACATCAAAAGAAAGATGACTGCGGAATATGTGTATTCTGTCACTTATACAAATTGCAGTCTTGGCATATCAATTCTACATACTTGCGCCTTGGGAGCTGGGTCAGATTTGTTTTGTGCTTACCTTGTTATTGAACCTTTAAGCGTTAAAACAGCAGTATATTCACTTCTAATGTTACATACACACTCATTAGAGATAATATGTTTCAGGGAAACACTTGGCTGACTGGGCATCCATACATAGATTTGATGGTGTGTGGAGGAAACTGATACCACTTTGTAATTGAAATGTGTTACTCGTTTGCAATTTGTTTTAAAATATTCGTTGCAAATCACATTTTACTTCGATGGGTATGCTTAACGTTGAGGTTGAGCATGCAATTGGAACATGAAACTTCGGCATATTCTACATTTTTTTAGTACGTACTTGCAGGTTTTATAAAGCTGTATGTAAATTGTAATCAGACTAGTAACAAGCAAATATGGTCATTTGAGCTTAATTTTTCTGAATTGTGAAATCAAGTATTTTGCATATTCCATGATGAGCTGATCATGGGTAGTGAGGGAAAATATAGTGGGTAATTAGGGCATTGGAGGGCTCCCTTTTAAAGTTTTCCTGATGGAAGGTTTTTTGTCTCGCAAAGCATCTGTGAAGATCGGGAACATCATCATAAGCCCCATCCTCATGAATGGCAACTGAGCCATGTAGGGCAGGAAAATAACCTGGACAGATTGTCTTGACTTTGCAATGTCTCCACCACCTTGGTTTGGTATTTGACTGCTGGAAATAGCCAAGCAATGAGCTTAATAGTCTCAAGTAGTTCCATAGACAATGAATGGAGCAGAAGTCAAGCATGTGCACAACGGCATCATTCAGGACGCTGCTGCACAGCCCTGTTCTATGGGTTCCAAAGTCCTAAACTCTGGATTGCTGTTGCCACATCGGCTCCATTCAGGACCCTGCTGCAGAGCTCTGTTCTATGGATTTCAAAATCCTAAACTCTGGATTACTGTGGTTTATAGCGTTCAAACTTCCAGCGATCAGCAAGTTTTTCCCTATTCCTATAACGTAGGAAGTATGGTTGAAAAAAGACACATGTTCATCAAGTTTAACCGAGGGATAGGATTGGATAATGGAAATGGGGTATAGGTACTGTGGTAAAGCGGCTTGCTCCAGCTGTACACTGAGGTAGACACAAAATACTGTTTCTTTAAGTTTGCGGGTTGGTTTATTTATTAAAACCATAAACCAACCTAAAGTTCATAAAGTAAATACAGCCCATTTGGCATAACCGCAAAAACAAAATACAAAGATGCAGCACAGTCCGTATATCGGCCGGGGTCCGGCCACTCAGGGTTAACCACACACAGTTCAGCACAACACATGCAAGCTCCTCTCTGGAGCAAGCCTCTCCAGATACTGACCACCACCTGAGTGAAAAGGCTGGCTATTTAAAGCCCAGACCACACCCTGGGGTGGAGATATGGTGAATGACCTCCCTATAGTCATTCACCTATAAAACATGCCCTTTTAAATGGCCGATTAACCCTCTCTGCTCCTATTATGCAGAAGAAAACTTCCATGTTTCACATCACTGAAGCTAACCGCTTCAGTGAAACATATCTCCCCTCCAGTGTTCTGCCAGTGACTTTGTCACAGTACATCCATAATGCATAATCCAGTCTGCCCTAAAGCGCAGACTTTTAACATCTTGATCTGAGCATTGACTGGATCAACATGGAGGACAAGCATTTTACACATGTACACAAGTATTTATTTTCTTCTTAAAAAAAAGCATTGAAGACTTTTTTGAAACCATCAACAGTTACCACCATGGCAAAGGAGGCTGGTCTCCTCTGGAGATGGAATGTTTATTTTTATTTTTTTGCAGACAGAATGAATGCTCTCTTATGTTTTGAGCAGGTTTTATGTGAAACAGCTTTTGACTATATTTTTTGTATAGATCATTTGTATGCCAAGTTAATCATGTCACATGTCTTCTCAAGATTAAATACTTGTAATTTCTCTTCATAACTATGGTCCTCCATGCTCCTTATCGGTTTTGTGGATCTTCTTTGTACTTTTTATAACTCCAGGTGCCTTTGAACAGGTGCCCAGGACTGAACTGCATATTCCAGATGAGGTCGCACTAATGCTGTGTAAAGTGGTAATATTATGTCCCTGCCCCACAAGATCATGCCTCTTTTAATACATGACAAAGTCTTGCTAACCTTAGAAGCTGCTGATTGTCCTTTCATGCTGTTATTTAGTCTGAGATCTACATGTACACCCAGATCCATCCCTACAAGTGACTCCCCTAGTTTTACTCCTCCTAGAACATATGATGCCCAAATGCATGACTTAACATTTATCCACTTTGAACTTCATCTGCCAAGTGGGTGCCAAAACATCCTTTGCCATTCATCACAACTCTCTGGGTGCAGTCTTTGAGACAGTTTTAAATCCAATTACAAACCTTACTTTCTAATCTTATATACCTTAATTTACCCACTGTGTGGGAGAGCGTCAAATGCCTTTGCAAAGTCCAAAAATACTTTGAGCCAGATTGACAGAATTCTGTCTTAAAACACCTTTGAACCCCTTTCCTACGGGGTCAGTAATAGTACGCCTTGCGTCGGAAAAGCCGGTTCAGCGGGGGCTCTGGCGCTGAGCCCACGCTGAACCAGGCACATGTCAGCTGATTTATACAGCTGACATGTGCCTGCAACAGCCGCGGGTGGAATCACGATCCTCCCTCGGCTGTTAACCAGTTAAATGCCGCTGTCAATCTTTGACAGCGGCATTTAACAGCGCCGCACCGGAAGTGCGTCACTTACCCCGCCAATCGATGACCCCATCACGTGATCGCGGGTCACCGATGGGCGGGCATGGCAACCCTGGGTCTGCAGCAGACCCCTGTGGTTGTCATGTAAACATTGATATGAGCGCCACCTAGTGGTCGGCGCTCATAACACATGAACATTTCTACTGCATACAGGTGATCTGCTCATCGCCTGTATGCAGTATAAGCAATCAGAAAACTGCTGCTTCTAATCTCCTGTGGAGACTATTGAAGCATGCAGAAAGTGTAAGAAAAATGTTTTTACAAATATTAAAAAAATAAAAAATATATAAAAGTTTAAATCACCCCTCTTTTGCCTCATTCAAAATAAAATAATAATAATAAAAAAAAAACACATACACATATTTGGTATCGCCGTGTTCAGAATCGCCCAATCTATCAATATAAAAAAAGAATTATCGAGGCAGTTAGATGTAGTACTGTGTGTACTTTTATATTTGATCGTCATACACTTCCTATTACAGAGCACAGAGTCCGCAAGGTAGCATGAATATTTGTCAGCCGGGACACTAAGCCAATGAGCATTAGACTCTACCGCTGATGCTGATTTGCTGTCTCACACTTTATACAAGGAACTATATGTGCAAATAAATCAGTATTTAGATAAAGGTATGTGCACACGTTAATTATGTGCTGCAGACATTTCTGCATCAAAAACGCTTGGCAGAAAAAATGCTGCATAAAAAACAGGCATTTTTGCCACATTCTTGTGTGTGTTTTTGATGCGTTGGTTAATGCCTTTTTTCATTCATTAGACGGGTGAAAAACAATGTAAAAACGCTGATAGAATTGACATGCTGCAGATTTGAAACTGCGTCCTATATCTGCAAGAAAAAAATAAGCATAATGTGCATCAGATTTCAGAAATCTCATTTACTTTGTTGGGATAGTAAAATGCTGTGCTTTTCACAGCAAAAATGCTCAGAAAACACTTGGCAAAAACACGACGTTTGAACATGCCCTTACCCTCCATGACATCACACAGCTTTCTGCAGTAGTCAGTGACTATTAGGCCTCATTCACACATCCGTTTTTCTCGTATGATTGCTATCTGTGTTTTTCACGGATAGCACTCATACCTATGATAGTCTATGGGGCTGTTCACATGTTCGATTTTTTTCCTCTGACCAAGTGGTCCTTTTAAAAAACAGAGACTTCTGATTTTGATCCGAGGGTTGGATCAAATATGGTAATGCAAGTGTATAGTCCCTGAAAAATTGTACCATATTTGGATGGCATATACAGTGGCATATACAGGTGCATCTCACAAAATTAGAATATCATCAAAAAGTTGTTATGTCAGTTCTTCAATACAAAAAGTGAAACGCTTATATTATATAGAGTAATTACAAACAGAGCGATTTATTTCAAGTGTTTATTTCTGTTAATATTGATGATTATGGCTTACAGCCAATGAAAACACAAGTCATTATCTCAGTAAATTAGAATACTTAAGAACAACAGCTTGAAAAATGTTTTTTAAAATCAGAAATGTTGGCCTACTGAAATGTATGTTCAGTAAATGCACTCAATACTTGGTCGGGGCTCCTTTTGCATCAATTACTGCATCAATGCGGCGTGGCGTGGAGGTGATCAGCCTGTGGCACTGCTGAGGTGTTATGGAAGCCCAGGTTGCTTTGATATCAGCCTTCAGCTCGTCTGCATTGTTGGGTCTGGTGTCTCTCATCTTCCTCTTGACAATACCCCATAGATTGTCTATGGGGATAAAGTCAGGCAAGTTTGCTCGCCAATCAAGCACAGTGATACTGTTGCTTTTAAACCAGGTATTGGTACTTTTGGCAGTGTGGACAGGGCCAAGTCCTGCTGGAGAATGAAATTTCCATCTCCAAAACGTTTGTCGGCAGAGGGAAGCATGAAGTGCTCTAAAATTTCCTGGTAGACGGCTGCGCTGACTTTGGTCTTGATAAAACACCGTGTACCTACACCAGCTGATGACATGGCTCCCCAAACCATCACTGATTGTGCAAACTTCACACTAGCGCTCAAGCAGCTTGGATTGTGTGCCTCTCCACTCTTCCTCCAGACTCTGGGACCTTGATTTCCAAATAAAAATTGGAACTCTGGGACCTTGTGGAGTGTGTCATTGACTGCCTTCTGGACATCTGTCAAGTCAGCAATCTTCCCCATGATTGTGGAGCCTACTGAAACAGACTAAGGGACCTTTTTAAACGCTTAGGAAGCCTTTGCAGGTGTTTTTTGTTAATTATTTCAATTTACTGAGATAATGACTTTTGTGTTTTCATTGGCTGTAAGCCACAATCATCAACATTAACAGAAATAAACTCTTGAAATAGATCACTCTGTTTGGAATGACACTATATAATATAGGAGTTTCACTTTTTGTATTGAAGATCTGAAATAAATTAACTTTTTGATGATATTCTAATTTTGTGAGATGCACCTGTATAAGTTTGGGCACCCTGGTCAAAACTACTGTTATTGTGAACAGTTAAGCAATTTGAAGATGAAATGATCTCTAAAAGGCCTAAAAGTTAAAGATGGACGTTTGTCAAAAAGTCAGGAAAAGATAGCACTCACCACAGGGCATCGGTCTAAAGATTTCAACCAGATATGTTTGACCCTGAAAAGCTGGAGATGTCTGCTATGCTGATGTACACAAGGATGGAATGGGGATTGTGGAGTGTATTCACAAGAAAGACATGGAATATGCTTTGAGGAAACTGGATGATAGACTGTTTCATTCTCATGAAGGTGAAACCTCTTACATCCGTGTCTGTGCTGATAGAAATGTCGAAGGACAGTCCCAATAAGTGAAGGTGGATAGTCAATCTCATGAACTGGAGCCCAGCGCATTCCATGGTGAAAAAGTGAAGGAGGAGCGTGAGGAGCTGGCCATGGACTTTTCCAGCACGGAGCACCGGTACATCGATCTTGTTGTGTTTATTGAAATTTGCTTGCTCGTCAGTTTGGGATGCACGGATCTCTCCTGGAGAGTGTTCAGCCTCATGAGTTGGTGTTTCCATTCAGTGACAGTAAGCAGAGGAGGACCTGCGGGCTAGATCTCATGTGTACATAAGGCCTGCATTAGTATTTCTGTCATGCATTTGGTGGGGGCATGTGTGTCTTTGTTCCTCTCTGTTGGGGGCATCCCTAGTCCACAACCCTTTGGACAGGCTGGAGACCGGGCTTCTGGAACACTCTTGATTCTTTGAGCTAAAAGCAAATGTTTAAGGGGGAGGGTGTGAACACTTCTGCCCATCTAGGAGACTGATCCCAGGAGAGTGAGAACAATAATCCACATGTGTAGTGAGGCAGTGGTGCAGGGATGTTGAGGGGGAGGAGTTTGTGCTAAGGTCCTCGTGCCCAGTATGGAAAGCCTATGGAGGTTGGAGATCGGTTGTCGGCTGGAGCTGGTTACATGTGCTACGGTCGTGAGATCTGTCATATGGATTTGAGGAACTATCCTAAGGACTGATGTTGCTGGCTGCAGTGGGATACATATTCTACGGTTGGTCGTGATATCCGTCTTCTGGAGGAACATAGGCTGTGACAGCAGATTATACAGGCAAGAGATATGAAAAGCTGTGGGCCAGCCAAAAGTTGGGAGACGGTGGGTATCACCTGCTACAGGGGCAGTGGAACTACCGATCCAATGTTGGGATCTTGTGGACTGGGGACACTGTGTTGTGACTAGTTGCTGTAAGACCATGGACGTAAGAAATAAAAAATAGCTGTATTGGTAACCTGCCAAGGTGATTATTACAACCCACAACATCAAATCTTCACAGTTACAATATTCCCTTGACCCAAGACAGAAAGGAATATCTTAATAGTGGTTTCCCCCTTCAATCTTGTGTGACAAATATTATAATCAGTGTTACTCACCTTCCCCTTCTTCAGTGCAGGCTCTGTGCTGTTGTTCCTGTCTTGTTTACAGGCTGCAGCAGTGACATTGTGTCTGTAGCACATGTGACCGCTGCAGCCAATTACTGATTACATGCATCAATGCTGAGCTCAAAGATTGGCTGTAGCCGTCTCTCGCACTACAGGCATGATGTCCCCAGGCCTCATTTATACCAACACACATAAAGGCACAAATATAAAAATTTGAATCATCCCCCTTTTCCCATTTTAAGAATTAAGACATTTACAAAATAAATATATTTCGTGTTGTCGTGTCCATAAAAGTAAGATCTATCAAAATGTAAAATTTAGTAAACGCTGTTAAAAGAAATAAATAAACACCAAATGTGTGGTTTTTCAGTCGACACACCTTCCTAGAGAATGCAATAAAAAGTGATCATAATATTGTACATACTCCAGATTCGTAAATGAAACCATTGTCTCACCTCGCAAAAACAAGCCCATACACAGCTCCATTGATGGAAAAAATAAAAACATAGTGGGTCTTGGAAAATGACTAACCAGACATTTTTTTCTTTAACAAAATTCAGATTTTATTTTAACCTCGTACCCATATGTCATGGGTCGGGTAGGGGTTACCAACCTTTGACGTGTGAGTACATCATGGCGATAGTGCGCGGCACAGGAGCCTGTGCCTGTGCAATCACCGCCGGGAGCTCGGCTTATGTGATAGCCGAGCACTGGCTGTCACTGCCAGGATCGGTGCCCACGCCGCCCCCAGGTGTTTAACCCCCTAAATGCTGCAATCATTATTGATTGCAGCATTTGGGAGGCTAGGAGAGAGACAGGTCTCCCTCTCCCATCCGATCGACAGACGCGCAACGTCATTGCGAGGGCCTGGTCGTTGTCATGGCAATCTGGAGTCGTCATTATGACCCCCAGGTCTACAAGCAACGGTGGCCTGCTTAAACCATGCCAGAAGCATGGTCTAAGAGGCATCAGTCAGTGTAACACTGACAGGTATAATGCATTATATTATATGAGCAATCAGACTAATAAAAGTTAAAGTCCCATAGAGGGACTATGTAAAAAAACATAAATTGTAAAAGTATTTTTTTTTTAAAAAAAAAAAAAAATATTATAATACCAATAAATAGGTATATTTATGTAAAAACGTGCACATATTTGGTATCGCCGCATCCGGAATGACATGATCTTTAAAATGGTCACACTAGTTAACCCCTTCAGTGAACACCATAAAAAAAAAAAAATTGGCAAAAAACTATTCTTTCCAGGATGTCCCTCTGGATGGCACCACCAGAGGTCGTCCTTCTTATTTGTGATAGGAACAGGAAACACAGAAGAGGTTATATTTTTATAGACCATTCATTATTTCTCCAAACATAAGTCTCTACCGAACCCAAAAGCACTACAAATACAGGCTGGTGATGAGCTCATGCCGCATTAATCTATCCCTCAACCCCTCAAGATGCTTAGACCATCATTGTAAATAAGCTCCTGTACTTTGTGTCACCCCCACCTCATTGTAGATTGTAAGCTCCTACGAGCAGGGTCGTCATTATTTTTGCTTTAATTATTGTATTATCTTTAGCTATATTACTTATGACTGTTGTATATGAACCTTTGAATTGTAAAGCGCTGCGAATATGTTGGCACTATATAAATAAAGATTATTATTATTTAATATCCCCTCCCCACCACCATCCTCCAGTGTTCTTCCTGTCCCTATCAGGGACAAGACGCAGAAGAGATACCACGAGTCAAAATTTCATGGAGGCTCTGTGGGCTCAGGGGTGTTTTAAACCTCACCTTCCCCGCTGAAAGAGTCATTCGGATACCTCCTAAGGTCCCTTCGCAGGGTGCTCACGGGAACAGCCTTATCCCTCCCTAGGGGGCTCTGGGCTTCTGCTGCCATGTTGGATACAGCACAGGTGTGCTGGTGGCCTGGATGGCTGGACCACGTGGAAGCGCTCTTGAGGCTTTCCGGTGGGGGCGTGTACAGGTCTGGGACCCACGTGGCCAGCGTGCACTTCTGGGCGCGCGCTCCCCGATGATGCGAACTTCCGGGAGCGTGTGCACTGGCCGGAAGTTGCAGTGCAGCTGGCGCTTCTGGGAGGACCAGCAGCCCTGCTTCCCGGTGTGCATTCCAGCCTGGAACGCACATGGCGCAGGAGATAATCCCAGGAAGCGTTGCTGGCCGGTGTCCACATAGATCAGGCTTCCGATACCAGGAGGAACAACATCCTTTGAGCCCCGGCGTGCCTTCCAAAGGGCTAAAGGGTTAGCTAGGCTAGCAGTCTTACCTTATTATGGAGGGCCAGAATGCTAGTCGGTCAGAGGTTCAGTCCATAGAACCATCCCTAGATCACGTGAGTAGGGCCTAAGCAGGGACACCCTACCCTTCTATTGTAGCATATCCTACATAGTGTTTATAATGTCTTTTAGGACAATGAGACCCCTAGGCTTTCCACCTCAACTACTAGAAGGAAAGCTAAAAGATGTGCTACTTGTAACGTTAGACTACCAGGGAGCTACAACAAGAAGCTCTGTGAGGACTGTATTGGTAAAGTCCTTAAGGACGAATAGGCCTCACTTCTAACCAGTATGAAAGCTATAATTAGGGAAGAGATACAGAGTACAGTGTCTGCCCTCATGCCGCCGCAGTCTCCCCGGCCTAAGAGGCCTAGGTGGAATGGGACGGGGAATTATCCTATTACTCTGACCATGAGACGGACGAGGGTGAAAATCCCACTGCATTTCTACCCGAGGGGAAAGATAAATGCCTATTTGCATCAGAAGATACAGATGCACTCCTACAAGCTGTCAGAGATGCCATGAAAATAGAGGAACCCTCTGAGCCATTATTCGTCCAGGACAAGAGGTTTAGTGACCGAAGAGTCTGCAGAAACGGGTTTTCCAGTAAAGAAACACATCCGGGCAAATATCCTGGAGGACTGGGAAGATGTGGAGAAAAAGTTGGTTATCCCAAGAGATTTTAAATCTCGCCTTCCCTTTGACCGAGAAGAGATCAAGGTATGGGAAGAGACTCCAAGGATCGACATGCCAGTAGCCAGAGTAGCTAGAAAGACCGCTATACCCTTTGAAGATTCTTCTAGTCTAAAGAATCCAATGGATAAAATATCGGAGGACCTTCTTAAAAAGACCTGGGAATCCTCCTCGGCCATTATTAAAACAAATATTGCTGCTAATTCAGTAGCCACATCAATGACTCTTTGGGTAGAGGAGTTGGGAAATCACTTGAAGAACAAAACTCCTGGAGAAGAAATACTGAAATCACTCCCCCGAGAATGGCAACCGATTTCTTGGCCTACGCTTCAGTGGAGTCGGTTCGGTTCGCCGCAGTAAACTGTGCACTGTCCAGTGCGGCAAGGAGAGGTCTCTAGTTGAGAACATGGTCTGGTGATACACACTCAAAAAATAAGTTATGCTCAATTCCCTTCTCAGGCCAACAGGTGTTTGGGCCAGTCCTGGACAAGCTTCCAGAAAAAGCTTCAGATAAGAAGAAAGGATTACCTAAGGAAAAACCAAGAAGAATGCCTTCATTTCGGAAGACACGCTCTCACGCCAGGCAGGACTATAGAGGAATGGAAAAATCGGGAAGGTGGAGCTACCCCAAAGGGGGTAGAGGAAGAAGCTCCTTTCATAACCAAGGATCCAGCACCAACAATGACACCACAGGAGTCAGGGGAAGACTTGAATATTTCTCTGGAGGCTGGCAAGAAATAAGCAAGAAGCAATGGATACTGCAGACAGTCTCTCAGGGTTACAGGATCGAGTTCACCCGTGTACACTTCCTGAAAGATTCTGCCTAACATCAGGCCAATCTCCAAAAGACCATTAGAGGCTCCTAAAAGATGTAAAAGAACTCATAAGCTTAGAGGTAGTAGTACAGGTACCACGTGCCCAACAATATCACGGCCACTACTCAACTCTATTGTCCATGAAAAAAGCCAGGAGGAGAGCTCCAATTGATGATCAATTTAAAGCCACTAAATCAGTGCATTCTTTACAAACAGTTCAAAATGGAATCCCTAAAATCCATCATACCTTTAATAAAGAAGAATTCAGTAATGAGCACTTTAGACCTAAAAAGTGCCTATTATCATGTTCATCAGTCATACAAGAAATTCTTCAGGTTCACAATAAAGGATTGAGGGAAAATACAACATCTTCAGTTACAATGTCTTCCGTTCTGTCTCTCCTCAGCACCCCGAATCTTTACGAAGCTGATGGTAGAGATAATGTCTTTTTTAAGGGAGAAAGACATCCTAATCATCCCATATTTAGACGACCTGCTACTAATAGCGCACTCTCCAGACCAGATGAGCTCCCATCTGTCCACAACCATTGCAGCTCTGGAAGGTCTGGGATGATTGATAAATCTAAAAAAAATCAAAACCCAAACTAGAAAACAGGAAGATTTTCCTGGGAGTTCTTGGATTCCAAACTACAGTACTTCTTCATGCCTCTGCATAAACAGGAGACGATCAGGAGAGAAATCCCATCCATTTGGAAAAATAAATGGATCTCGATAATGAAAGCAATAAGAGTCCAGGGTCTGATGACCTCATGTATCGCCTGCATCTAATGGAGTCAATTCCATTCAAGGACCCTACAGCGAGAGATTCTATAATCCTGGAATGGCAGAACAGTGACACTGAACAGCAGGATGAGATTATCAGCAAAAGTAAAATAGTCTCTATCCTGGTGGACAATTCCAACAAATCTCAAAAGAGCCAGACCCTGGATCATCTCACGTTCTGTAGACATCACTACAGATGCAAGCCACACTCGCTGGGGAGCCCACATAGAAGGCCATTGTCTTCAGGGAATATGGCCTGCAGGAGTAAGAGAAAGATCTTCTTCAAATTACAAAAAGCTCAGGGTAGTGTGGGAAGCATTAGATGTCAGACGCATCTAAAAAATCAGCACATCAAAATATTTTCGGACAATTCAGTCACATCCTCCTTTCTCCTTCATCAGGGAGGACCAAAGCAATATCATCTTCAGTCGATATCAGAAAGAAGATTTTCTTGGGCAGAGGACAGTGTCAGATCAGTCACAGCAGTACACCTAAAAGGAACAAGAAATCAGGTGGCAGACTTCCTGAGCAGGAGAACAGTTCAACCCTCAGAATGGTCTCTAAACAAGGAGGTTGTTCTTCAATTGACACGACGCTGGGGTATGCCGACAGTAGGATCTATTTGCCTCAAGGGAAAACACAAAAACAAAGAGGTTATTTTCACTGAACCAAAGAGACAATCCAGCTGGAATAGATACTCTGTCCCAGAGATGGGATATGGATCTAGCGTACGCTTTTCCACCACTCGCATTAATTCCAAAAGTGTTGAAAAAAATTCAGGAAAACCAGGCCACGGTAATTTTAATAATTCGCTACTGGCCCAAGAGGAGCTGGTTTTCCCTGTTGAGGAGAATGTCTCTAGAAGACCCGATACTCCTGCCTACAACACAGGACTTTTTGTTTCAGGGTCCATGCTGTACCATCAGAATCTGGAGATGTTACATCTTTCAGCCTGGATCCTGAGAGGGAGATCCTAAGATCAAAAGGACTCTCAGAGGCAGTCATTTCCACAATCCAGGGAAGCAGGAAGCCAGTGACTTTGGCCATCTATCTGAAGATTTGGAAGAAATTCTCTTCCCAAAGTAAGACTACAGTTTCCATCTCTTCAGGCCCAGATATTCCAGGGATACTAGATTTTCTTAAAAGAGGGTTTGATAAAGGACTGAGACTCAATACTTCAAAGGTAGCAGCCTTGGAGTCATTCTTTGACTATCCACTAGCGAATCACACTTGGATAGTCAGATTCATTAAAGTTATTAAACAGCTTAAACCTACAATAAGGAGCTCGATACCCCCATGGGACCTCAATTTAGAATGAAACGCTCTATGCAAGAAACCATATGAGCCTTTAGATCAGGCAGAATTAAACATCATTTCCTTAAAAGCTGTTTTCCGTGTTGCAATAACTACAGCAAGACGTATTAGTGATATCCAGGCTCTTTCTATTAAAGATCCATACCTGAAGATCCAGGAAGATTGTCTTGTCCTATGATTAGACCCAGCATTCCTACCTAAGGTGGCTACCGATTTCCACAGAAGTCAGGAGATTGTCTTCCCTGCCTTCTGCCAAAATTATAGCAATCAGAAAGAACTTTCTTTCCACTCCTTGGACATTAAAAGAATGATTCTACAATTCTTGAAGATCACAAAAGATTGGAAAATTGATTCAAACCTTTTTATCCATTTTGGTGGAAGAAACAAAGGAAGGAAAGCATCAAAATCTGCTCTCGCTAGGTGGATAAAGTCAACGATCAACTCAGCTTACATTGATGCAGGACAATCTCCCCCCGGAAAACATCAGATCTCATTCAACAAGAGCATTGTCTGCTTCATGGGCAGAGAGAGCAGGGGCCTCTGTGGATCAGATTCGCAGAGCAGCGACCTGGTCTAGTTTAAATACTTTTTGTAGACATTACAAATTGGACGTTTTGTCAAATCAACAGACGACCTTTGGGAGGAAAGTCCTCCAAGCAGTACTCCTGCCCTTAAGGAGTTATTGGATATTTCTCCTTGTGGTGCTGTCAGGAGGGACGTCCTGGAAGGTAGGAATTAGTCCTACCAGTAATGGTATTTCCAGGAATCCATCATGACTGCACCATTAATAATAATAATAATATTTATTTATATAGCGCCAACATATTCCTCAGCGCTTAACAATTCACAGGTTCATATACAACAGTCATATGTAACATAGCTAAAGATAATACAATAGTTACAGCTAAAATAATGACAACCCTGCTCGTAAGAGCTTACAATCTACAATGTGGTGGGGGTGGCACAACGGACAATGGCTTATTTACAAGGATGGTCCAGCCATCTTGAGGGGATGAGGGATAGATAAAGGCTGCATGAGCTCATCACCAGCCAGTATCTGTAGTGCTTTTTGGTTCGGTGGAGACTTATGTTTGGAGAAATAAGGGATGGGCTATAAGAATATAAAAGGACTTCGATTAGGGAAGGTGATAGGCTGCTTTAAACAGGTGTGTTTTTAGGGAGCGCCTAAAACTGTGTAAGTTGTGGTTCATCCTAAGTTCTTGGGGTAGAGCATTCCTGAGAATAGGTGCAGCTCGGGAGAAGTCTTGAACCATTACATTCCCTTCCCTTGCATTTCCTATCTGTTATGTGAAGTAAACGTGTGTAGAAGGAAAGTCAATAAACACATTTGTTACTTCCATCCTGGTGTGGTACTTGAAAAAACACCGGAGGATGGTGGTCGGGAGGGGCTATTTAACCTTTTCTGTGTTTTCTGTCCCTATCAAGGATAAGAAGGACGACCTCCTGGTGGTGCTGTCATGAAAAAAAAAATATATAAATGTGATAATGACCCGAAGAATAAAACGTTATCACTTTTACCACACTGTGAACGGCATAATAAAAAACCCAAAAAACAATTCCTGAATTGCTGATTTTTGTTCATTCTTCTTCCCAAAAATCGGAATAGAAAGCGATCGCAATGTAGTTGCATTGACCTGAAGAATAAAGTCTTCTAATCTCTAATACCGCAGAAGAAAAGACGTAAAAAAAACAATAAATCCAATTCTTGACCTGCTGTTGATTTGTTTATTCTGCTTCCCAAAGATTGCAGTATGGCTCGGCTCACATTTATCCTGCTCTGAGCGCTTACACCGGGGTTTCTGTGTAAATCTATGAAATATGTGATTCAGAAGGAACCCCTGGCGAAAGATTCCCTATAATGAGGCACATGGAGACAATGTGGACGCTGTCTGGCCTATGATCTGGCGGTGTCCATCTCTTTAAGCTTGCATAAAAGCATGGTCGGCCACAGTTTTCTGCACTTCTGAAAAGGACACTGCTGATTAGAGGCCAGACGGAGTCCAGAGTAACTCTGCTGCCTCATTATAGTGAATGGATCTCTCAGAGGTTATCCATCTGGGGTTTCATCTGAATCATGTCATTTGGAGATGTAGATGGAAACCCCGATATAAGTGCTCGGCGAAGAGCACTGGATAAATGTGATCCAAAATGTTACCAATAAAAGCTTCAACTCAATCCACAGAAAAAGCCCCCACTCAAGTCCATCATCTGTCAAAGGAAATATGAGGGGCTTCCATGTTCCCGGTAGCATAAAGGCTCTGGAAAAGCGCTCTGGCTCCTCGCCCCCAAAAAGAGGGGGGATTGTGCTCTTCTGGCACTTAAGGGCTCTGTACAGTATATGGAGTCCGCAAACTATTCTACAATAACTTGTTCTCTAGGAGACAAATAGCGCTCCGTCACTCCCGAGCCTCGCCGTGTAGCTAAGCAGTACTGTACAGCCACATATGGGGTATTTACACATTCAGCAGAAATAATGTGACAAATTTTGGTGCCATTTTTACAAATTTCCCAATGTAAAATCTGGAACTAAAACAAAACTTTTGTGGTAAAAATGTAATTATTTTTTCTGCTCTGCCAAATGGTATAAAATTCTGTGACCAGCCCTTGGTGTCAATATGATCATTGCACTAGTGTTGAGCGAGTATGTTCTATTAACCCTTTTGCCGAGTATGCTCAGGCCGAGCTCCGAGTATTCATAGCTGCTCGGTGATAAGGTTAAATCGCTCCCGTGTGCATGATTTGCAACTGTTTGACAGTTTTATTACATGTGAGGAATGTGTAAGAAATAGACATTCCTCACATGTAATAAAGCTGTCAAACAGTTGCAAATCATGTACATGGGAGCGATTCAACCATATCACCGAGCAGCTGTAAATACTCGGAGCTCGGCCCGAGCATACTCGGAACAGAACATACTCGCTCAACACTACACTGCACCCTTAGATAAATTCATTGAGAGGTGTAGTTTGTAAAATGACGCCACTTATGGCACCTCAGGGACTTTGCCAATGTGATATGGCACGCGCAAACCATAACAGCAAAATTTGAACTCCAGTATGGCGCTTCCATTCTGAGCTTTGCACTGTGCCTCAACTGCAGTTTTTTTTTACCACATATGAGGTATTGGCATACTCAGTAGAAATTGCGTTATAAATTGTAAGGACCATTTTCTCCTATTATCCCTATTGAAAGCTTGGGGCCAAAGCAACATTTTAGTGGAAAAAATTGTATTTTTCCAATGACTTAGCCCAATGTTATACAAATCTGTGAATCACCTGAGGGTTAAAAATGCTCATTACACCCTTAGATGAATTCCTCAAGAAGTGTAGTTTCCAATATGGGGTCACTTGTGGGGGTTTCTGCTGTTTTGGCATGTCAGGGGCTTTTGAAAATGTGACATAGGATCCGCAATCTATTCCAGCTAAAATTGCTCTCCAGAATTCAGTTGGCGTTTCTTCTCTTCCGAGCCCTGCCCGTGTGCCCAAACAGTAGTTTGCCACCACATGTGGGATATCTGTATATTCAAAAGAAATTTCACAGCTGATTTTGGGGTCCATTTTCTCCTGTTACCCTTGTGAAAAGGAAAAATTTGGGGCTAAAGCAACATTTTCATGTCTCTTCTTACTTGAGGGATGCAGTTTCCAAAATGGGGTCACTTGTGTGGGTGTTTCCCCTGTTCAGACTCATCAGGGGCTCTGCAAACATTACATGGTGTCCGCTATGTATTCCAGCCAATTTTGAGCACCAAAATTTGAATGGTGTGTCTTGCCTTCCAAGCCCTGCCGTGCACCCAAACAGAAGTTTTTCTCCACAAATTGTAGGTTCCATTTTCTCATGTTAATATTTTTAAAATGCAGGCTTAGGCTGTGTGCCTGCTATGCGTTTTTCAAGCTTTTTTGCCGTGGAATTTCCGCAGCGAAAATGCTTAAAAACGCTTAGTAATACGTGCCCCATGGTCCTCAATGATAATCCGCATGTGCTGTGCACATGCTGCGGAAATTTCCGCAGCGGATTATCATTGCGGAAAAATCCACAGCATGTCCATTATTTTTGCGGATACGCGGCGTAATTGACGCCATTGACTTGCATTGAATCGCTTAATATCCGCATGACTACATGTGCACATGTGGATATTAAGCAATTCTCCTCCAGACCCGGGTACCATAGTACCTGTTAAAAAAAAGAATTTAAAATAAAAAATATACATTATATTCACCTTCTGATGGCCCCCGGTCTCCTGCACGGTGCGTCCTGGCTCCCCAGCGGCTCATGATGGTGTAAAAGGACCTTCCATGACGTCATTTAGTCATGTGACAAGTCACGCAACCGCTGACGTCGGCGGTCGCGTGACCGGTCACATGACTAAATGTCGTCATGGAAGGTCCTTTTATACCACCGCGAGCTGTCCAAGACACCGGACGCACCGGAGAGAAGACCGGGGGCCATCAGAAGGTGAATATAATGTTTTTTTTTATTTTTTACCATTTTTATTCTTTTTTAACTATTAACTTGGTCACACTATATAAATCCATGCTGGTTGCATAGATTTATATAGTGTGACCAAGTTGTCACATACTTTTAGTGATGCTAAAATCGCTTGGAAAAGCGCTTGATAACCCGCATGCGAAATTCGCTTCTACCTGGCAGGAACAACGCATGTAAAATCCGCATGCGTTTTTCCTGCCAGGGAGATGCAGAAAAAATCCGGAGCGTTTCTGCTTCGTGGGCACTAGGCCTAAAGCAATATTTTTGTGGGAAAAAGTAAAATTTTCATTTTTTCCTTCCATATTGCTTTAATTCCAGTGAAACCCATAAAGGGTTAATAAACTTATTGAATGTGATTTTGAGCACTTTTAAGGGTGTAGTTTTTAAAATTGTGTCACTTTTGGGTATTTTCTGTCATATAGGCCCCTCAAAGTCACTTCAAATGGGATGTGGTCCCTAAAAAAATGTATTTTGTAAATTTTGTTGGAAAAATGAAAAATTGCTCAGAAACTTTTAACCCTAATAACTTCCTAACAAAAAACATTGTTTGAAAAATGATGCTGATGTGAAGTAGACATGTGGTAAATGTTATTATTCATTTTGTGTGGTAGAACTATCTGATTTTAAGGGCATATAAATATAAAGTTTTAAAATTGCACAAAAACAATTGTCAAATTTTCGATATTTTCATAAATAAATGCAAATCATATCATCCAAAGTTTACCTCTAACATGAAGCACAACGTGTCACGAAAAAACATTCTTGGAATCACTGTGATATGTTGAAGTGCTCCAGAGTTATAACCTCATAGAATGACACTGCTTAGAATTGAAAAAATTGACCCAGCCAGGAAGATAAAAACAGGCTGGTGGTGGGGGGAAATTAAGCCTTCATACAACCATATCAAATAAAAAAAAATGTTAAAAAATGATCACTCTGAGAAAAATGGGAGGGTAAAATGAAAACGGAAAAATTTAAATTGGCTGCAGAGGCAAAGGATTAACCCTTTAATGACCGGAGCATTTTCCTTTTTTGCATTTTCTGCTCCCCTTCTTTCCAGAGCCAAAACTTTTTTATTTTTTGTTAAATATGGCCATGTGAGGGCTTACTTATTTATTGCGGGATGAGTTGTACTTTTAAAAGCCATCACTGGTTTTACCATATTGTATACTGGAAAACGGGAAAAAATTTCCAAGTGCTGTGAAATTGCAAAATAAATGCAATTCCACAGTTGTTTTTCTTTTCTTTTTACCACATTCACTGAATGCTAAAACTGACCTGACATTATTATTCTCCAGGCCATTACGAGTTCTTAGACATCAAACATATATAGATTCTTTTTTATTTAAGTGGTGAAAAAAAAATTCTAAGTTTGCTTAAAAAAAAAAAAAAAAAGGTGCCATTTTCCGAGACCCGTAGCGTCTCCATTTTTCGGGATCTGGGGCCAGGTGAGGGCTTATTTTTTGCGCGCCAAACTGATGTTTTTATTCATGCCAGTTTGGGGTAGATCCGATGTTTTGATCGCCCGTTATTGCATTTTATTGCAATGTTGCGGTGACCAAAAAAACATTTACCGATCGGATTAATTCTTTTTTTATGTTGATAGATCGGGCGATTCTGAATGCGGCGATTCCAAATATGTGTATGTGGGGTTTATTTTTTAGTATTTTATTTTGAATGGGGCAAAAGGGGGTTGATTTAAACTTTTATATTTTTTTTTTATTGTATTAATTTGTATTATTTACATTTCTTTTACACTTTTTGCATGCTTCAATAATAGGAGACTAGAAGCAGCAGCTGTCCGATCGCCTCTGCTACATAGAGGTGATGAGTAGATCGCCTCTATGTAGTAGAAATGCTCACTTGCTATGAGCGCCGACCACTGGGTGGCGCTCATAGAAATCGAGACATGACAACCACAGGGGCCTGCTTCAGACCCCGGGTTGTCATGCCAACCCATCGGTGACCCGCAATCACGTGACGGGGTCACCGATGGGCAGGGTCTAAGACACGCTTCCCGGAAGTGCAAGTTTAATGCCGCTGTCAGAGATTGAAAGGGCATTTAACTGGTTAACAGCGATTCCACCCGCGGCTTGTTCGGGCACACGTCAGCTGTATAAATCAGCTGACATGTGCCCGGTTCAGCGTTGGCTCAGCGCCGGAGCCCCCGCTGAATCGGCCTTTCCGACGTGGTGCGTACTATTACTGACCACGTCGGAAAGGGGTTAATAGATAATAAAAAATTCTTTTTTAGGGGGGGGTGAGGGGGAGGTCATTTTCTATTTCTCCCCCCCCCACGTCAATTTTTTTTCTAATTTGCACAATGTATTTTGAGATCAATACATACAGTTGAAACCAGAAGTTTACATACACTACAGTGGGTACGGAGAGTATTTTAAATTTTTCACTCTGTTTCATTGCAGCCATTTGGTAAATTCTAAAAAGTTCATCTTGACTGAAAAAAAAACAGAAATGTAGAAATTTTTGCAAATTTATTAAAAAAGAAAAACTGAAATATCACATGGTCATAAGTATTCAGACCCTTTGCTCCGACACTCATATTTAAGTCTCATGCTGTCCATTTCCTTGTGATCCTCCTTGAGATGGTTCTGCTCCTTCATTGGAGTCCAGCTGTGTTTCATTAAACTGATAGGACTTGATTTGGAAAGGCACACACCTGTCTGTATAAGAACTCACAGCTCACAGTGCATGTCAGACCAAATGAGAATCATGAGCGCAAAGGAACTGCCCAAGGTGCTCAGAGACAGAATTGTGGCAAGGCACAGATCTGGCCAAGGTTCCAAAAGAATTTCTGTTTTACTCAAGGTTCCTAAGAGAACAGTGGCCTCTATAATCCTTAAATGGAAGAAGTTTGGGACCACCGGAAGTCTTTCTAGATCTGGCCGTTGTCCAGCCAAACTGAGCAATCGTGGTAGAAGAGCCTTGGTGAGAGAGGTAAAGAAGAACCCCAAGATAACTGTGGCTGAACTCCAGAGATGCAGTAGGGAGGTAGGCGAAAGTTCCTCAAAGTCAACTATCACTGCCGCTCTCCACCAGTCGGGCCTTTATGGCAGAGTGGCCCGACAGAAGCCTCTCCTCAGTGCAAGACATATGAAAGCCCGCATAGAGTTTGTTCAAAAACACATAAAAATAAGATTCTCTGGTCTGATGAGACAAAGATAGAACTTTTTGGTGATAATTCTAAGCGGTATGTGTGGAGAAAACCAGGCACTGCTCATCACCTGCCCAATACTATCCCAACAGTGAAACATGGTGGTGGCAGCATCATGCTATGGGGGTGTTTTTCAGCTGCAGGGCAGGACGACTGGTTGCAATTGAAGGAAACATGAATGCTGCCAAGTACAGAGATATCCTTGATGAAAACCTCTTCCAGAGTGCTCTGTAGCTCAGACTTGGCTGAAGGTTCACGTTCCAAGAAGACAATGACTCTAAGCTCACAGCTAAAATAACAAAGGAGTGGCTTCAGAACAAATCTGTGACCATTCTTGACTGGCCCAGCCAGAGTCCTGACCTAAACCCAATTGAGCATCTCTGGAGAGACCTGAAAATGGCTGTCCACCAACGTTCACTATCCAATCTGACGGAACTGGAGAGGATCTGCAAGGAAGAATGGCAGAGGATCCCTAAATACAGGTGTCAAAAACTTGTTGCATCATTCCCAAGAAGACTCATGGCTGTACTTGTTCAAAAGGGTGCTTCTACTCAATACTGAGCAAAGGGTCTGAATACTTATGACCATGTGATATTTCAGTTTTTCTTTTTTAATAAATTTTGAAAAATTTCTACATTTCTGTTTTTTTCAGTCAAGATGGGGTGCAGAGTGTACTTTAATGAGAAAAAAAATGAACTTTTTAGAATTTACCAAATGGCTGCAATGAAACAAAGAGTGAAAACTTTAAAGGGGTCAGAATACTTTCTGTACCCACTGTATATAAAAAGACACATATGCATGTTTTTCTCCATATCTGACATGAAATCATAATAAACTTTTCCTGTTTTAGGTCAATTAGGATTACCATAATTTTTAATATTTGCCAAATGCCAGAATAATAAGAGAGAATGTTTTAAGGCATTTTTATTACTTACTGCAAAGTCAAAAGTTTACATAGTCATAGTCATTAGTATTTGGTACCATTGCCCTTTAACTGAATGACTTGGGTCAAACGTTTGGGATATCCTTCAAAAACTTCTCACAATAGTTGGTCGGAAATTGGGCCCATTCCTCATGACGAAACTGGTGTAACTGATCCAGGTTTGTAGGTCACCTTGCTTGAACCTGCCTTTTCAGCATTGCCCATAAATTTTCAATAGGATTGAGATCAGGGCTTTGTGATGGCCACTCACAAAGTGAGAAAAACATGCATATGCGTCCTTTTATATAGTATATGTAAACTTCTGGTTTCAACTGTAGATACTGTTTTGTGGGTGTGTATTGTGTGTGTATACATAATGTGCACACTGTTTATATATCGATCTCCACATACACTGTTAAAGGTTGTAAATAAAATATCTGCATATATATATTTAGTATATAGAGATGTACTGGTATATAGAGATGCATCTCTATGTAAACGTATAAGACTAGACTTCAAAGACAGCAGAGAATTTATGTACTTGTGTGTGTAATATTGTACAAAGCACAGCGATGCTGCCCCCACCCCATGAAGAAGAAACTGAACAATTACAGAAGTGTGTGTGCCTGTACGGACAGCAGGAGACATTGCCGTGCTTCTGTCCTGATTTCAGCTAAAGATACAGCTGAAGTCGGAACATGTCCGCTGTCCTTGCAGGTCAGGGCTGTATGCCCCAAATCAGGACATCCTCATTGGATCTTGGACGGTTGGGAGATATGATAACCACAGTGCCCCCCCCCCCCCGCATTTTATTAGTTTCATATTATATTCTTTTTTTCTTTCTTTTTTTAAAAAGACTAAATTATCAATCTTGCAATTTTCACACTAGCCCCTGTGGCTATTTTAGTCTCTTACTTCCTGTCCTTTCAAGATGAGTTTTTACCAGGCTCCATTTTATCAGAGGCAGGATTACAATGATTGATAACACCTCTATATACAGCTGATAACACAGGATCCACCAATCACAATAGGTGTTGTCAGACCTGTCCCTGCTCCCCTCCTGCCTAGTCAGGAGCAGGTGTATGGAGCGGTCTCACGTGCTAAATTCACCCCATTCTTGGCAGATGATGGCACCATTATACAGCCATCACCTGCCTCTAACAGCCACAGGTGAAGCTAACCTCCACCCGCTGCTGTTAACTTGATAATTGTTGCTGTTAATTTGTGACGTTAGCATTTACAGCACGGGGGAAGGGGTCATTATACGCGCTCATTGGCACTCCCATGATATGATTGCAAAGGTGACAATGGGTTGCCAAGACTGCCAGGGGTTTACTGAAGACCTTCGTGCTTGAGTTGCTGGTGCCCCTCTGAAAACTAGCCTGATGGCTGGCATTCATAAGAGAACTTGATTTTTATTATATACTGCAATACTCTAGTATCGCAATATATAGTATAAGTGTTTGGGCAATTGCTGGTTCAATAAAGATTTTAAAAAAATATTCTAAAAAGATGTTTTGTTTTTGTTTTTTTTAATTAAAAATATGTAAAAATTTGAATTGCCCACCTTTCCCTACATTAAAATTAAAGATATTACATTTAAGAAAAAAAAATCATGTTTGACTTTGCTATGTCTAGGCTTAAGTTCCCAAAATGTGTTTTTGTTGAGTTTTTGACACTGCTCATTTTTACTGCGCAAAAAAATGCTGTGTGTCACAAATCCAGCAAAGTGGATGGGATTTATTGAAATTTCATGCCCAATTGCATATGCTGCGCCAGAGTGAGATTTCAAACAGAAGAGGTAGGTCACTGAAAATCCAGTGACTTGTCATTCAAAGACTGGGGGCAGGCGGAGGGAACGGGAAATCACAGACCAGGAGGAGAAGACCCTGTGTACAGTTCAGCCCCTGTGCACCAAAATCTAATTAGCAAAAAACTTCAAATGGTGATTATACAAGAACAACAAAGCAGATTTCTTCTCCAGTTGTATCAATATAATCAATATTACTGCACCATTACAGCCTCGTCTTTACATTACAAAATTGTGCTGACAGGTTCTCTTTATTTGGCGCTGAGCTCGCATCATTTCAGGCACATGACAGCTGAACTGATTCGCTGTCATGTGCCCCAACAGCCGCGGGTGGAATCGCCATCCACCCGAGGCTGTTAACATGTTAAATGCCGCTGTCAATCTCCGACAGCAGCATTTAACATGGACGTGCTGGAAGCTTGTCATAAGACCCTCCCATCAGCGCGCCCGTCACATCATCGCGGGGCGCCGATAGGTTGGCATGACAACCTTGGGTCTGCAGAAGACCCCATGTGGTTGTCACTGCATATGAGCATTTCTGCAACACATAGCAGAGCTGAAGACCTGTTGTGTGTAGCACAGGCGATCAGATGATCACAGCGTCTAGTCTCCCATGGAGATTATTGAGTCCAATAAAAAGTAAAAAAAAAAAAAAGTTTTTAAAAATATTAAAAAAATATAAAAGTTCAAATCACCCCCTTTTCGTCCCATTCAAAATTAATCAATAAAAAAAATAAAATAAAATACACATATTTGGTATCATTTCGTTCAGAATCGCCCGATCTATCAATATATAAAAAGAATTAATCCAATCAATAAACGGTGTAGCGAGAAAAAATATCAAAACGCCAGTATTATGTTTTTTTGGTCACTGCAACATTATAAATTGTTATAAGGCTATGTGCCCACGTTGCATTTATGAAGCAGAAAATTTCTGCTGCATAAATGCAAGTCCTCTCCCGGAAAAACGCATGCGGAATTCCGCACGCGTTTATCGCGCATTTTTCACGCGTTTATCACGCGTTTTCCACATGCGGAATTGCCTTGCGTTTTTTATGCATTGGACAAAGGCAATTCCGCTTGCGGAAACGCAAAATTAAATGACATGCTGCGGATTTTTGAACGCGGCATAAACGCTGCGGAAAAATCCGCAGCATGTGCATAGAACTTGCGGAATCCCATTGGGGACCATGGGGTGCGGATATACATGCGTTTTTCAAGCGTTTACGCTGCGGAAATTCCGCAGCATATACGCTTGAAAAATGCTACGTGGGCACACGTAGCATTTTTCAAGCGTATATGCTGCGGAATTTCCGCAGCGTAAACGCTTGAAAAACGCATGTATATCCGCACCCCATGGTCCCCAATGGGATTCCGCAAGTTCTATGCACATGCTGCGGATTTTTCCGCAGCGTTTATGCCGCGTTCAAAAATCCGCAGCATGTCATTTAATTTTGCGTTTCCGCAAGCGGAATTGCCTTTGTCCAATGCATAAAAAACGCAAGGCAATTCCGCATGTGGAAAACGCGTGATAAACGCGTGAAAAATGCGCGATAAACGCGTGCGGAATTCCGCATGCGTTTTTCCGGGAGAGGACTTGCATTTATGCAGCAGAAATTTTCTGCTTCATAAATGCAACGTGGGCACATAGCCTTAAAATGCAATAACGGGCAATCAAAACATCGGATCTACACCAAAATGGTATCAATAAAAACATCAGCTCGGCGCACAAAAAATAAGCCCTCACCCTGCCCCAGATGCTGAAAAATGGAGACGCTACTCTCGGAAAATTATGGCAAATTTTTTTTGGACAAACGTTGGATTTTTTTTCACCCACTTAAATAAGAAGAACCTACCGTATATATGTTTGGTATCTACGAACTCATAATGACCTGGTAAAAAAAAAATACTATTGTGGAATTGCACTTTTTTTGCAATTTCACTGTACTTGGAATTTTTTTACCGTTTTCCAGTACATGATATGGTAAAACCAGTGGCGTCGTTCAAAAGTACAACTCGTCCCGCTAAAAACAGCCCCTCACATGACCAAACTGAGGGAAAAATAAAAAAGTTATGGCTCTGGGAAGAAGGGGAGCAAAAAACGAAAAATGCAAAAACTGAAAAAACCCAAGGTGGTGAAGGGGTTTAAGGCATATGTGTCAAACTCCAGCCCGTGGGTGGTTACATTTGGCCCGTGACACCAGAGCTGCCACCCCTATGTGGGACCATTATACTGTATAGAGGACTACGAATGAAAAGAAATTCATATAGCACCAAATCATTATTATGGTAAAGGACTAGAGTTTAATGTCCTACCATGCAATAAATTAATACCGCAGTATCAAGCAGTAGAGTGCTCCCAGCATAGTATACAAACCAGAAGAAATAATTGGAGTAACCATGAACCACCGTTAAATGTAAAAATTCATAATTTATTGAAACAGATAATTTAAAAATAATCACCAATAGTATGAGCATGTGTCAGATAAGGAGGAAAAAGCAATGGAGAGCAACAATAGGATCCAACATCATAACCTGCAATTAAATGTGCAGTACACCTATATAGACATTCTCAAACCAGCATGTAAGCCATACGAAGTAAAGTGAGACAGAGAAAATAGGTTATAATAAATATTGCTTACCCATAATGAGGAAGGATCGGTATTGGGCCCGCCAGCACTACCCCAATTTGCGTTTCATGTATGACTTTCTCAAGGGGAGAAATCCATACGCAAAACACGCGTCAGGGTGGTGCTGGCGGGCAGGCTGCTCTATGCTTTTCATAGATTCCTATTGATAAGAGTCTGGGTAACCTTTTTAAAGTGACCTTTGTCACTGTGGTAGCAGAGGTGATACCTGCTACTCTTTTAAACAAAGCAAGTATATTTTTTTGTGAAGTATGTAGCGCGCTGGTTCTAAACTTGCTCTTTCAAGTAATTCTACTTTTGCCGTATGAAATTATAGCTACAACATACATTTCTAAAAGACTAAATATGCTAATTACCTCTTCATTGATGAAGAAAACTTGAGCTCTATAGCGCCACCCATTGGAAGCAGCAATCCTACAAATCACAATCGACCATTTAACGAGTCATGAAATATGACTTAGGCTATGTGCCCACGTTGCGGAAATGAAGCATATTTTTTACGCTTCTCCCTGGCAGGAAAAACGCATGCGGACTGTACATGCGTTTTTCCCGCCAGGTAGAAGCGTTTGTGAAGCGTCTTTGCATGCATTTCTGCATGCGGGTTATCAAGCGCTTTCCAAGCGATTTTAGCATCACTTGGAAAAGTGCTTGACAACTTGGTCACACTATATAAATCCATGCAGCCGGCATGGTTTTATAGTAGTGTGACCAAGTTAGTTAAAAAAAAAGAATAAGAATGGTGAAAAATAAAAAATAAAAAGTTTATACTCACCTTCCGATGTCTTCCCGGTGTTTTGTCTGCTCCGTCCGGTGTCTTGCACTGCTTGCGATGGTGTGAAGGACCTGCGGTGACGTCACTGAGCCATGTGATGGGTCACATGACTCAGTGACGTCATGGCAGGTCCTTCACATCAACGCGAACATTGCAAGACACTGGACGGAGCAGACAAAACACCGGGAAGACATCGGAAGGTGAGTATAAACTTCATTTTTTATTTTAAATTCTTTTTTTTACAGTTTCTATGGTACCCAGGTCTGGATGAGAGTCTCCTCTCCTCCAGAACTGGGTACCATCCGCACACAGAAATGCATAATATCCGTGTGTACAAATGTACTGACACGGATTATATGCGTCTCAATGCAAGTCAATGGCGGCGATTACGCTGCGTGTCCACAAAATTAATGGACATGCTGCAGATCTTTAAGCGCAGCATAAACGCTGCGGAAAAATCCACAACATGGGCATTGACATTGCGGCTTGTCATTGGGGACCATGGGGGGCGGATTACCAAGCGTTTCCCAAGCGTTTATGCTGCGGAAATTCCCCAGCATAAACGCTTGTAAAATGCTACGTGGGCACACAGCCTAAGGATAATAGCCAAATCAGAATCTCAATTTGCAGGCACGGCGTAACAGTGATGTTACATTATATAAACTTAGTGAGTTATGACATTGTCTATGCATTTATTGACTGTAATGCATTAGTTATGATGATAAGTTAAGTTCTGTCATAAACTGAATGTTGGTAAGGCTCGCCATAATAATACATATGTCTTTCAGCCTGAAATACTATTGTTGTCTTCCCTTTGAAGCCAGCATTGTATAGTATTATTCTCTTTCTGTGTTACAACACTGCTCACTTTTTTGTCTTCTGTAATGGTTTTAACCTTGTGAACCAGCCTGACAAAGCTTATAAAGTCAGAGCCTTAAATGAAACACGGGAGAAGGAAAAATCACTAATGTCGCCTCTCTATATCTAATGAGTACTGCGTAATAAACCATAACCTCTTCAGCATTTCTGAGGAAAATGGCGTGATTATTTTGGATGGCTGGCCCTTTGTGTATGGCTCATTACAATCTGGCATAATGTGTATTGATATAACCAGTAATTGTCAACTCCTATTTGACATGCTGCCTCTAATAAATGTGATGTGCTTGACTGGAGCCATCTAATGGTTATAAGGCAAACTATAATTAAAGACAATATTTTTGAGTTATTAAGCATAAATCTGAGGCAACACATATAGGCACATTAGTAGAGATGTTACTGCGCCATCAATATGAATTCCGTTGTCAAATCTGCATAGTAAAATGAAACAAGCTCGCAGCATTACGTGCTACTTTCCATACTGCATTTTTTCACAGCTTGCTAAAACGGTTATCATAGTTATTCTTATAATAGGCGAAAAAATATGCAATACTTGGCATGCTAGGAAAGATGAATAATTTTCTGCTGGTGCTTAACCACCTGCTTTGAGCCGGCTTCCAATCCACCAGAGACATAGGAGGAGACACGATGCCAAGAGGGCACAGATTCAGCAAAGCCTGTAAGTGGTTTTTCCTACACAGAGAGAGGAATATGTTGTGGTGATTGCCTGTCGCTATTGTTCAACCCAATATTTTGTCTCTCCAATTAGTGATATGTAAACAGTTGTCATCTCGGTGAACTAATATATTTTATATATTATTTCTATAATCGCATTATGTCAGTCTGAAATCATTTTGATGACCAGTAGGTTCTGGCCTCCTCATGCATGCTTTTGCTATATTTTTTTTTTAAAAAAGTTTGTATTTAAGACAAAAATCTTGTATACCCCTATACTGTACCCCTAACAGGTCTGTCTAACAATTCATATCCAATGTTATGTAAATTCATTCACAATGATGAAGAAAGCTGAAGATCAATGACCTTCTAGTCTTTTATCTATTGCTTGCATAATGAGCCATCAGCCTGACCCCAGTTTAGTTTTTCTGCAGATGTATCAGGCGGCCATATCTTTTATTAGTGTAGAACATGACCTACCTCATTCACTTTGAATGAGTACCACACTACATTATTGTCATAACACACTGAGGCCATCATTTTGTTATCTGCAAGTTGTCAGGGTCTTCATTTAACTGTGTGCCCTTTTTCCAATGTTACTTCTATTTGTTCCACTTTACAGATGTCACGCTGGTGGGTGTGGACCCACTGCGCCACAGGCCGCGCTTACCCAGGAGGGGCGTAACTAAGCGGCTACCTGGTCTTCACTAGAGCCTCTAATGATGAGGTTAGGTCTGAGCTGCAGGTAGCCACCAAGTACCACTCCGGTACTGCAGCAGCTGACCAAAAGGGTCAGGAATGCAGGTACGGAGTTGGAGTGTCCAGTGGGTCAGGGGCAGGAACACTGGTTGAAAGGATACTGGTGCTGGTTCAGACAGGACGGCTGGTTTAGACAGGACAGGTTCAGGATCACAGGTACCACAGAACGGCCGGTTTAGACAGGGCAGATTCAATATCACAGATACTTGTTCAGACAGGACAGCTGGCTTAGACAGTACTGGTTCAGGATCACAGGTACTGGTTTAGACTGGACGGGAACCTGACAACGAACTAGCAGGTTAGAAGACGAGCTAGAAACTGAAGTTGTTCAGGCACCTCCTTACAGGGGAGAGTGCCTTAAATACATGATGCCTCAAAGCAATAGGCTGGGTACACTTCTGGAGTGTGCACGCTGCCCCTTTAAGAAGCTGTGAGCACATGCGCCCTAAGCACGTTGCCAGGAGACCTGGGAGTTGCGGTGGGAGCCAGAGCAGGAGGACCAGCAGAGCGGTTGAGGCAGTGAGCATGCTGACATCCCAGCCAGGAGGGGGTGAGGGGACCATGAATGGATGCTGCTGTTGCAACAGACATTTTGACTTCAGGTCATTTCCCCCTATAGTCTATTCTTGGCCACTACACATGTTCAAAGTGGCAAGCCAGTCATTTTTTAGTTTGGTAGGATACTGCAATTATGGATAGCCTCATCTTGACGACTTCTACTCATGTTTAATGAGAACAACCTTGTAAAAAAAATGTCCCAACAATTAGCTGATCTCTTCAGAATCCAAAACTACCATCCAATCTGAAAAAAGCAAAGACCGGTTATATACTTTCCTTGCTGGAAATAATATTACATGCTGACCATTTTATGAAATGTATATCCACATAGTAGATAGATTAATTGCATGAAGGAAAATCGACCTCGCAGAGTGGATAATGACAGCAACTGCAAAATAAAAGTATTCCTGTTTCTATGTCAATGTTCTATACAATGGAAAATTGAACAATTGCAACTGGACATGATGCATACCTTGTGCCACCACATTAATAAGCAACAAAAAAAACAAAAACAAATTATTACTAGCAAATTGGCTACTATAAAACTAGTTTAGCACACAGCTAAAGTTGGTAGGACCCGGTATAAAGGCAATCAATTGTGTAAGATTTGGGGTCAATATTAATTTTATTGTACCACAGCTGCAAGAATAGTGAATCAATAAATGTTATTCACAAAAAAGTAGATTATTACCCATTCAATTTTGAATTTTGAAGACAGGGTTTATACTGCCCTTATTCTTTGGATCACCCAAATCTTCTGATTGCATCCTCCAAAAGTTCTCACATAGCCATGGAAGACTTGAAACACAGACACCGATATCACTATGTCTCACTGTCAATAATATATGTATGAAAGGTTGCTTAGGCGTAAATTTACTAAAGATTGTGTTTTATACAACAGTCTTAAATAGAAGCTCTCTGGTGTAAGAATCACAGTTTTAAGGGACACATACCGAGTAATAAATTTGATGCATCTTTGGCTCGCTAAGTGCCACCGGCTGAAATCAATGTGAGCTTAGGGTTGCCAGCTTCAATGCCAAATTCTGAAGAAAATTATTGTAATTCAGGGAGACAGTAATTTTGGGAGACAGTTGCCCTCACTTCTCTTGATCAGCCCAACCCACTGTTCTTAAGCATGATGAGAGTGGAGTAAAAATGAAAAAAAAATGCTACAAATTTTGCAACTTTATTTTCAATAGGTTACTGCTTTCAAACTCACTTTTTTGCTGAGACAAAGAATTTGTTCATAAACTCATATGCAAATTGCCTCTTCAGAGAAAAAGAGGACTTGAACTCTATAGCGCCACCTATTGGAAGCAGCAATCCTCCAAGTCACAATCAACCCTTTAACGAGTCGTGCAATATGACTTAGGATAATAGCCAAATCAGAATCTCAATTTGCAGACACGGTGTTTCGGGCTGTTGGCCCTCGTCAGTGCAACGTATGACCACTGATTTGGCTAGATGAGAGGCTCAGGACTGAGGTCTAAGGGGTAACGATACTCCTTATGGAGAGTGACACACCAGCTCTGGCATGTCAAAGTAAGGAGGCTTATTCGCCGTGCAATGCTCCTCTGGGAAATTTAATATGCAAATTTACACATATATGCATTTCATTTGTGAGAAAAGCTAAAATTCTGAGCACCCAGAGTGAACTTCTTTTTTATTAATAATCTTTTGGTTCATTAAACTTCATGTTGCTACTTCAACTGGACAACTCCATCGTGGAAACAAGCTGTCTAGCAAGATCCAGCCTAAAAATCTCCCAGGGATAGGCGCATGTCACCTGGGGCAAGTCTGTGAAGTTACAGATTTTTCCCTGTCTGGACGGCAGCACATCTTTGTTAAATTATACAATAATATTTTTCACAAGTTCTTACTTTTTCTTTATATCCATTTGTAATAAGAATGATATACACATCTTATTTTTTTTTTATGCAGGAGTCAATAACCTCAGGGATCAAATGCATAATTTTTTTTCTATTTTTTTTATGCATGTATTAGTGGCTATTCTTAAGAATGCCATTATTCTGTAAGAGTCATTTTGGAAGATATAGAGAAATAGAAGGAATGGAGTGAAAGAGCGTTCTTCTCACATCCAAGCGTTTTACTCTGAGACCAATCCGTTATGAAATGAGCCTTATAACAATCCTCATTAGCAGACTGTTTTATAGCCTGCACGCTGAAGAGAGGTATAGATAGTCTGCAGATGGTAATGCAGAGCTCGCTCTTGCCCTATTCCAGGCCGACCTAGCATTAGTGATGGAATTTTCTACCTGTTCATTAAAAGCTTATTAAGTAAAGAAATTATATAGTCACAGTTCTGCCTGAATAGCTAGGTCACGGAGGTGGAGCTGATCTCCTTGGGATATTGATGTTTCCTTCAACTGAGGAAATGAGCCGTTACCTAAATTAGCTGCTTTTAGATCTCAGCACCAGGGATTCCCATTTGTATCTTCTTCACAAATGGAGAAAAAAAAAAGCTAAAAAGAAGCTCTACTCATTGGTATTCAGAACAGGTACACTGCCTTGCCCAGGGCAAGACTTTTTATTGTCTATCAGCTGTCCATCTGATGTAGCTCTTTCCTATGGACATCTTCTCAGAGGGCTGGCTTGCCAGCTCATATGAAAATGACATTTTATTTATACTTTTCAGTTCATTTTATTGGATGGGAGGACGACGAGAACTGTGTATTGTTAGTAAATAAATAGCGGGAGATGAACAATTGTTTGTTTACACGATATATTGTAATTTGCCCTTTTACCGCTTGTTACCATAATTAAATACAACAATACGCTTATTTGCTGACAACCAAGATAATTGTTCTTTGAATCTGTAACCTTCCAGCAATTCTCTACTCCTGACCGAGAACAAAGCAGAGTTTCTTCACAATGATATCCACTTGGTGCACTCGAGAATGACAAAGTAGCTGTTTCTATTATCTGTATGAATCATTAAATCCATGCTATCTGTATATTGGAGGTGACCATCTGCTTAATGATATAATGAAAATGCTTCCTGGGAAGATTGCTGGCCAAAGGAACCGACCTCTTGTAAAATGCAGGAATGCACATTTCAGAGAAGTACATGACAATTTTTTTACTATGATTACCCAACCACCCTTTAAAGGGAATCTGTCACCAGGTTTATGTTACTTTATGTGAGAGCAGCAGAATGCAGGGGTAGAGACCCTGATTCTGTAACTATATCAGTTGGCTGCTTAGTGTAGTTTTTATAAAATCCATGTTTTATCAGCAGGACAACTTCCCCTGCTGCCTGGTAGTCCAACCACACCCCCACCATTGATTGGCAGCTTTCACACAAAGCTGCCAATCAGTGGTGTAGGTGAGGGTATACAGAGCTCAGCATTCAGAGAACTGGTAGATCTGCAGCACATAAAACAGTTTTTAATTAAAGCTGTGGCACCCAGTAAAGTAAGTGACACATTGCTGAAATCAAGGTTTCTGTCCCTACATCATTCTGTTTTCAGATTACCTTTTTAAGACAGCTTTGGAGCAATCTTATTTTCAGATTTGCTTTAAATGGTTATTCACAAGTTGTGTATTGAGACACAGCTCAACTGCTGCTTTCTCTTGCTTATTGCTGGGGAATGTTGTGGGTTTGGCACGCCTACCTGAATGACAGTTCTGATTCATTAGCTTGGTCCTACTGCTGAGTCTATACTACTGTGACATCTTAGCAGTCTGTCAGTGCTTGTTCTATAATCACTGTATATATATACAGTACAGACTAAAAGTTTGGACACACCTTCTCATTTAAAGATTTTTCTGTATTTTCTTGACTATGGAAATTGTACATTCACACTGAAGGCATCAAAACTATGAATTAACACATGTGGAATTATATACTTATCAAAAAAGTGTGAAACAACTGAAAATATGTATTATATACTAGGTTCTTCAAAGTAGCCATCTTTTGCTTTGATGACTGCTTTGCACACTCTTGGCATTCTCTTGATGAGCTTCAAGAGGTAGTCACCGGAAATGGTCTTCCAACAATCTTGAAGGAGTTCCCAGAGATGCTTAGCACTTGTTGGCCCTTTTGCCTTCACTCTGCGGTCCAGCTCACCCCAAACCATCTCGATTGGGTTCAGGTCTGGTGACTGTGGAGGCCAGGTCATCTGGCGTAGCACCCCATCACTCTCCTTCTTGGTCAAATAGCCCTTTCACAGCCTGGAGGTGTGTTTGGGGTCATTGTCCTGTTGAAAAATAAATGATGGTCCAACTAAACGCAAACCGGATGGAACAGCATGCCGCTGCAAGATGCTGTGGTAGTCATGCTGGTTCAGTATGCCTTTAATTCTGAATAAATCCCCAACAGTGTCACCAGCAAAGCACCCCCACACCATCACACCTCCTCCTCCATGCTTCACGGTGGGAACCAGGCATGTAGAGTCCATCCGTTCACCTTTTCTGCGTCGCACAAAGACACGGTGGTTGGAACCAAAGATCTCAAATTTGGACTCATCAGACCAAAGCACAGATTTCCACTGGTCTAATGTCCATTTCTTGTGTTCTTTAGCCCAAACAAGTCTCTTCTGCTTGTTGCCTGTCCTTAGCAGTGGTTTCCTAGCAGCTATTTTACCATGAAGGCCTGCTGCACAAAGTCTCCTCTTAACAGTTGTTGTAGAGATGTGTCTGCTGCTAGAACTCTGTGTGGCATTGACCTGGTCTCTAATCTGAGCTGCTGTTAACCTGTGATTTCTGAGGCTGGTGACTCTAATAAACTTATCCTCAGAAGCATAGGGGACTCTTGGTCTTCCTTTCCTGGGGCGGTCCTCATGTGAGCCAGTTTCTTTGTAGCGCTTGATGGTTTTTGCAACTGCACTTGGGGACACTTTCAAAGTTTTCCCAATTTTTCGGACTGACTGACCTTCATTTCTTAAAGTAATGATGTCCACTCGTTTTTCTTTACTTAGCTGCTTTTTTCTTGCCATAATACAAATTCTAACAGTCTATTCAGTAGGACTATCAGCTGTGTATCCACCAGAGTTCTGCACAACACAACTTATGGTGCCAACCCCATTTATAAGGCAAGAAATCCCACTTATTAAACCTGACAAGGCACACCTGTGAAGTGAAAACCATTTCCTGTGACTACCTCTTGAAGCTCATCAAGAGAATGCCAAGAGTGTGCAAAGCAGTCATCAAAGCAAAAGGTGGCTACTTTGAAGAAGCTGGAATATAAGACATGTTTTCCGTTGTTTCAAACTTTTTTGTTAAGTATATAATTCCACATGTGTTAATTCATAGTTTTGATGCCTTCAGTGTGAATGTACAATTTTCAAAGTCATGAAAATACAGAAAAATCTTTAAATGAGAAGGTGTGTCCAAACTTTTGGTCTGTACTGTATATATATATAAGTTTTAACAAGCACATGGCTCAGGAAAGTGAGAGCAGTGATTAGGAAAACTGTCCTGCAAACAGCAGCTCGGTTAAGAGCTGCTCAACTGTCCCTCCCTGTCAGCTAGCTGCTGTACAGAAATCATTGCATTGGGATGGAGAAAAGTGACTCGTATCTCAGGAGTTAATTCCTCAGCCTGAAAATAAACTTCTACTCGGCCAAGCTCTGGTTGTCTATCGCCTTGGCAACCAGCTTTAAACTATATCAGATAAAAGCTCTCATAGCAGGAGAATGACAGTGGATAGAACAAGACACTTTTAAAACTTATTAACATGCTAATTTAGCTACACCAGTTTTGTAACATGAGTATACCCCTTTAATTTAGCCCATATATGATAAAGCCCTTTAATGTGGGACATTGGGGCTTACTTATCTATACCTTAAACATAAAGGAACCACTTTTCTGAACATGCATGTAGTTGTTGTAGTTAGGAAACATGCTCGTTGGCCAAGGCAGTATTTGACAGTTTTGAGCTTTTGACAGGTGGATTTATTAATCCCTTTTTCAACATATCATGATCTGGTAAATCATATAATGGATCCCCATGTATGGAGCAGGCTGGGGAGCCATACCCGATAGATGCTGGCTGTGGTACACATTGAACATCTTCAGCTAACAGCAGCTTCTTGAGCTCTCAGTGTGCTGCTGTTTAACCGTTTAAATAGCGCGATTGCTGGTGTACTCATGCATCGGCTCCCATCAGCCACCTGCTATGCAATTGCGGTAGTCCAATGGGTTGTCATGGCAACCAGGAGCTTGCTGAAAGCTTTGCCCTCATTTGAAGGCGAACCTGTGTGTGAACTTCATAGTAGAACATCATTCTGTCTATATACTATATACAACTGTATTGCAGTATATACAGTAGAACAAGCGATCAAACAATTGCAGGTTCCAGTATAAAAATATAGTAAATGATTAAAAATAAATGTAAAAAATATAAACATAAAATTTCAAATTATCCCACTTTTCATCCATCAAAAATAAATAAAGGTTAAAAAAAAATTATATGGCTGTTTCCGTAAAAGTCGATATATCAAAATATAAAATGAATTAACTTGAAAAATGAAAAAGGCAAAATTGCAGTTTTTTCGGGTGCCGCCATATTGCAAAAAATGTAATAAGAAGTGATGTAAACTTTGTATTTACTTCAAAATGGTATCAATAAAAATTGTTGCTCATCACACAAAAACAAGCCCCTCCATCAACGTAAAAATTAAAACGTTAAAGGTCGTGCTAGTAAAGCAAAAAAATAAAAAATAAAATTCTACAAATTTCTGAATTCTTTTTCACCACTTGAAAGAAAAAAATTCATACAAGTTTAGTATTGCCGTAATTGTTCTGACTTGGAGAATCATATGGCCAGATCACTTTTACAGCATAATAAACTCCGTAAAAATAAAATCCAAGCAACAAATGCAGAATTAGTTTGTTTGTTGTTTTCACAATGTCACTACACTTACATTTTTTTCTGTTTTCCAGTGCATGGAATTGTAAAATGAATGGTGTTATTCAAAACTAAAAGTTGGTGTTCAAAAAAACAAGCCCTTATTCAGCTATGTCGATGGAAAATTAAAAAAGTTTTGGCTTCAGGAATAAGGGGAGGAAAAAATTGAAGCACAAAAATGGGAAAGCGCCTGAAAGTGCTTAATACTGAGGGCAGAACATTGGTACTCCTCTATGGTAGCCACATAGAATAGAAATTTTGAGCTTCACTAAGAAATAAAGTAGACACGTTTGACCACACAAGGACACTTTCTGGTACACACTCACAAATATTGATAAGATAATGACTGAGGAATATAATGAAGTGGGTTTAGTGTTCTAAAAGTAATATAATACTGAAGCTGTTACTTCTGATCCATCATTGATATCAGAAGTATGAAGTAAGGATTGCTTACAGACAATGACCTCTAAAGTGTATTTTGATAGCCTGTGCATTCGCAATAATTAGCTGATGTCAGTATTTCATTAACTAGTTTGCTCTAAGTCATTAAACTAATTAAATTATTTTGCTACTGCAGTAGTTTTCTGATTAATTGCTCTATTAAAATATAGGAATTTGTCATAAAGTATTAATTTCTTAAAAACTAAGTGGCTCTGGTTTTCAAGTAAAGAAAACAACATGATGTTATACCTTAGTCAATTGCTACTGAAACTTGATTTTCTTCATTGCATTTATTGTATTGCCTACAGAATACTATAGGTCAAGGCATTAAATTCATATGCAGGTGCACATACATACACACTATTCAACACCACCTGTCTCCACGTCTAAAGTGGCCAATGTTTGCCCTTATTTTAGTCCCGCTGCTGCCCTGAGAATTACACATTCTGGTTTTTGTTTTTTTTAATCCAGCATATGACCCCAGAGATAAAGGCCTGTTTATATTTTTATTTAGTGCTAATTTTTATGGTCTTTACTAAGGGGTGCCTTAAAGAATTATTTGGGGCCATGTCTTTAGGCTGCTCTGCATAATTGTCATGGGAGCAACACCCTCTTGATAAAGACCATACAATTAGCACTAAATATCTCTGGAACCGATTGACAGATTTTACCCCCCAAAAAACAGCAACAGAATATTCAGAGGAGCAGTTGCAATAAAACTAGCAAAAACTGGCCACTTTTGACCAGTTGACAAGTCATCTTTAACATTTTGTTGCCATTCACCAGCAACAAGCTGAACTCATTGGATGAACCCTAACCCTAGTGACGCACGTCTCAGTGTGACTATTCTGGGGAAGAAATAGGATCCAGCTTCGCTCTAATTGAAACCTGTAAAGAGTGGGTAATAGGGTGAATAAGGGTACATGGCCCAGGAAGCAGCCCTCTGCTCCCCACATTATATAATGCAAATTTCGAGCAGGGCCAGTACTCCGATAGTGTTAAATTAATGTGCAGGTGGGTATAAAATTGTGCTTGTTTGATTGATTTTTTACAAACAGCAGAAAGTTTGTAAATTTTGCTAATAAAGCTGATTTTCAATGGGAGTGAATAATATTGATTTCAACTGGCATTGTGGGTTATAGATAATTTAGTGACAAATCATTTATAATTCGTGGAGAAAGGTTGTACTTGATGGACCTGAGTCTTTTTTCAACCTGTGCAACTATGTACGTATGGTACTTCTACAATCTCTCTTTATCACGAAGCACATTTTTTTCTTGTATCTTTTTGTCATGTATAGGTCCAATAGGTTCATTTGGAGCTTTGGTTTTCTATTACAAATCTCTTGCATGTACACCGTTTGAAATAAAACATCCTGAATGCTTAAAACTAGAGGGAGCTTACTGAATACTGTCATATAAGCTGATTCAAAATGGATGCAAAATGATGTCCTTGGTATTCATAACCAAGAGAACATAACAGAAACTTATTAACATGGAAATACACACCATCCAAGCTTTATGCACTACAAATGTTCAAAATGATTTCAATTGGTGACATGGCAGATGTCTAAGCGATGGTCCAGATGCGTGCCAACACAAATACAGACTCCACCGTTTAAGTGATGCATTGTCTCAGGTCAATGGCATAACTAGAGTCCACTGGGCCCCAGTGCAAAATTTGGACCCCACCTCACCCAAAGTCCTGGTATATATACAGTGGCTTGGAAAGTATTTGCCCTCTTGGTTTTTTTACCTATTTTGTTACATTACAAGCTGTGTTTAAATATTTTTGTAATCCGATGTGTGTGTGATGCATCAGCACTAAATAGTCTTAAATTGGTGAAGTGATAAAAATCTAGGCATAAATTAAATTTATGGGATCAAATTACTAAAAATTGGCATATGCATATGTATTCATCCCTTTTGCTATGAAGCCCCTAAAAATTTCTGGTGCAAGCAATTACCTTCATAAGTCACATGTGGGAGACTCCTCAAATGTATGGAGGAAGGTGCTGTGGTCAGATGAGATCAAAATTGAACTTTTTGGGCACCAAGGTGATCGCCATGTCTGGCGCCAAATCAACACAGCTCATCACCCCAAGAACACCATCCCCACAGTGAAACCCGATGGCAGCATCATGCTATGGGGATGTTTTTCGGCAGCAGGGTCGGGTAAATGGTCCGAATCTAGGGGAAGATGGATAATGCAAAATACAGTGATATCCTTGAGCACAACCTGTTTCAGTCTGTCAGTGATTTGACACTGGGACAGAGGTTCACCTTCCAAAAAGACAATGACCCAAAGCATACTGCTAAAGCAATTCTCGAGTGGTTTAAGGGAAAGGTGTAAATGTTTTGGAGTGGCCTAGTTAAAGCCCAGACCTTAATCCAATTGAGAATCTGTGGTCAGACTTGAGGATAGATGGTTTCCTCTGGTGAACCACAATCTTAAAGGAGCTGGAGCAGTTTTGCCTTGAGGAATGGGCAAAAATCCCAGTGGCAAGATGTGTAAAGCTCACAGAGACTTATCCAAAGCGACTTGCTCTATAAAGTACTGACTTTAATGGGGTGAATAGTTGTGCACACTGACGTTTTCAGTTATTTTGTCCTATTTGTTGTTGGTTTCACAATAAAAAGAAAACCAAATGTTCACAGTTGTAGGCATGTTCTTTACATGAACTGATACAAACTCTCAACCCCCCCCCAAAAAAATAAGTGAATTTCCAGGTTGAGAGGTAGCAAAACATGGAAAATGCCAAGGGGGTGAATACTTTCGCAAGCCACTGTAGACGATGCATTCAGGTGGAGTGTTTAATGTCATGCAATAAAAATATATGTAAACAAGTACCGATAGTTTCCTTTATTGTTGCAGAACAAGTGCTTACATTTTCCGAAATAATGATTCCAGCTATCTTGTTATAGTGTGTGAGGCAGCTTAGGACAGACCTCCGTTGGGGCTAGAACCAGACAGGTTGCAGAGTGACCAGATTAATGGACCCCTTGAGATTTGGTTATATAGCAAGGGCCACGTTTTTGATTAGCTCCTCTGGGAGTTTACTCACACCAAGATCAAGGTCATTTATGTTAGTAAAATTTAGGCAAGACTTACTGGTTAGTGAGATAATACATGATATTGCTTTTCACACTCATTTTAGGATTACAGTATAACAAAATGAGGTGTAAATGTGTTTCATTTATTATCAGTAACCTAAGTTGTTTTTAACAATTAAAAGCATTTGGAGAGAATAATCCATTTTTTGTTTGTTTTTGTTTTTCAATATATGTATTTGTGATGTAGATTTAAACTGAACTATTTTCTTTTAATTTGTTTTATAATCAGACAATGTTCCTTTAAAATTCACCTGTCAAATGTAAAAAAAGAAGTGCACAATATTGCATAGTGTAAATGGTTTAGTTAAACTGTTTGTTCAAGCTATATAACATTTTTCAGACAGTTAATGGCATAAAATAATGAGTAATGCTGTACTCTACTCATCAGCACAGACTTAGCTGAGACTTGAAATGATGATATCCTGTTTTTAAGTCACTTTATCGCTGACGCTTGTGATTAACTGCAGCAGTCAGATCACTGAAAAGGCACGTCATTGGTTGCACCATCAACTCTGAGGCATATTTTTGGCCTTACATCGAAGAACAATATGTCATCACTTTCAATCCCAGCCAAGAGTAGAATAGCAGCCTGCACTGAGTACATAGGGGGTTCACATTAATGAGAATAGATGGCATCATTTATTATTTTAGACTAATAAAAGTGTAGTCTGGCACTACACTACTACTTCTGCATGAGGAAATGAGTGTTGCTGCTGACGTTGCATGTGCACGTAACTGCCTCTTCTAGAGAAGTGAGTGCTGCTGACATTGCATCTGCATATACAGTACAGACCAAAAGTTTGGACACACCTTCTCATTTAAAGATTTTTCTGTATTTTCATGACTATGAAAATTGTACATTCATACTGAAGGCATCAAACATGGCTACCACAGCATCTTGCAGCGGCATGCTATTCCATCCGGTTTGCGTTTAGTTGGACCATCATTTATTTTTCAACAGGACAATGACCCCAAACACACCTCCAGGCTGTGTAAGGGCTATTTGACCAAGATGGAGAGTGATGGGGTGCTACGCCAGATGACCTGGCCTCCACAGTCACCAGACCTGAACCCAATCGAGATGGTTTGGGGTGAGCTGGACCGCAGAGTGAAGGCAAAAGGGCCAACAAGTGCTAAGCATCTCTGGGAACTTCTTCAAGATTGTTGGAAGACCATTTCCAGTGGCTACCTCTTGAAGCTCATCAAGAGAATGCCAAGAGTGTGCAAAGCAGTCATCAAAGCAAAAGGTGGCTACTTTGAAGAACCTAGAATATAAGACATATTTTCACTTGTTTCACACTTTTTTGTTAAGTATATAATTCCACATGTGTTAATTCATAGTTTTGATGCCTTGAATGTATGAAAAATGTACTATTTTCAAACTCATGAAAATACAGAAAAATCTTTAAATGAGAAGGTGTGTCCAAACTTTTGGTCTGTACTGTAGCTCCCTCTTCTAGAGAAGTGAGTGCTGCTGCTGATGTTACATCTGCATATTCCTGCCTCTTCTAGAGAAGTGAGTGCTGCTGCTGACGTTACATCTGCACATTCCTACGTCTTCTAGAGAAGTGAGTGCTGCTGCTGACGTTGCATCTTCATATAGCTGCCTCTTCTAGAGAAGCGAGTGCTGCTGCTGACATTGCATCTGCACATTCCTGCCTCTTCTAGAGAAGTGAGTGCTGCTGCTGACGTTGCATCTCCATATACCTGCCTCTTCTAGAGAAGTGAGTGCTGCTGCTGATGTTACATCTGCACATTCCTACGTCTTCTAGAAAAGTGAGTGCTGCTGTTGACGTTGCATCTTCATATAGCTGCCTCTTCTAGAGAAGCGAGTGCTGCTGCTGACATTGCATCTGCACATTCCTGCCTCTTCTAGAGAAGTGAGTGCTGCTGCTGACGTTACATCTCCATATACCTGCCTCTTCTAGAGAAGTGAGTGCTGCTGCTGATGTTACATCTGCACATTCCTACCTCTTCTAGAGAAGTGAGTGCTGCTGCTGACATTGCATCTGCACATACCTGCCTCTTCTAGAGAAGTGAGTGCTGCTGCTGACATTGCATCTGCACATACCTGTGTCTTCTAGAGAAGTGAGTACTGCTGCTGACGTTGCCTCTGCAGATTCCTGCCTCTTCTAGAGAAGTGAGTGCTGCTGCTGACGTTGCATCTTCATATAGCTGCCGCTTCTAGAGAAGCGAGTGCTGCTGCTGACATTGCATCTGCACATACCTGCCTCTTCTAGAGAAGTGAGTGCTGCTGCTGACATTGCATCTGCACATACCTGCCTCTTCTAGAGAAGTGAGTACTGCTGCTGACGTTGCCTCTGCAGATTCCTGCCTCTTCTAGAGAAGTGAGTGCTGCTGCTGACGTTGCATCTTCATATAGCTGCCTCTTCTAGAGAAGCGAGTGCTGCTGCTGACATTGCATCTGCACATACCTGCCTCTTCTAGAGAAGTGAGTGCTGCAGCTGACATTGCATCTGCACATACCTGCCTCTTCTAGAGAAGTGAGTGCTGCTGCTGACGTTGCATCTTCATATAGCTGCCTCTTCTAGAGAAGCGAGTGCTGCTGCTGACATTGCATCTGCACATACCTGCCTCTTCTAGAGAAGTGAGTGCTGCTGCTGACATTGCATCTGCACATACCTGCCTCTTCTAGAGAAGTGAGTACTGCTGCTGACGTTGCCTCTGCAGATTCCTGCCTCTTCTAGAGAAGTGAGTGCTGCTGCTGACGTTGCATCTTCATATAGCTGCCTCTTCTAGAGCAGCGAGTGCTGCTGCTGACATTGCATCTGCACATACCTGCCTCTTCTAGAGAAGTGAGTGCTGCAGCTGACATTGCATCTGCACATACCTGCCTCTTCTAGAGAAGTGAGTGCTGCTGCTGACATTGCATCTGCACATACCTGCCTCTTTTAGAGAAGTGAGTGCTGCTGCTGACATTGCATCTGCACATACCTGCCTCTTCTAGAGAAGCGAGTGCTACTGCTGACATTGCATCTGCACATACCTGCCTCTTCTAGAGAAGTGAGTGCTGCAGCTGACATTGCATCTGCACATACCTGCCTCTTTTAGAGAAGTGAGTGCTGCTGCTGACATTGCATCTGCACATACCTGCCTCTTCTAGAGAAGCGAGTGCTACTGCTGACATTGCATCTGCACATACCTGCCTCTTCTAGAGAAGCGAGAGCTGCTGCTGACGTTGCCTCTGCACATACCTCCCTCTTCTAGAGAAGCGAGTGCTGCTGCTGACATTGCATCTGCACATACCTGCCTCTTCTAGAGAAGTGAGTGCTGCTGCTGACATTGCATCTGCACATACCTGCCTCTTCTAGAGAAGTGAGTGCTGCTGCTGACGTTGCATCTTCATATAGCTGCCTCTTCTAGAGAAGCGAGTGCTGCTGCTGACATTGCATCTGCACATACCTGCCTCTTCTAGAGAAGTGAGTGCTGCTGCTGACATTGCATCTGCACATACCTGCCTCTTCTAGAGAAGTGAGTACTGCTGCTGACGTTGCCTCTGCAGATTCCTGCCTCTTCTAGAGAAGTGAGTGCTGCTGCTGACGTTGCATCTTCATATAGCTGCCTCTTCTAGAGAAGCGAGTGCTGCTGCTGACATTGCATCTTCATATAGCTGCCTCTTCTAGAGAAGTGAGTGCTGCAGCTGACATTGCATCTGCACATACCTGCCTCTTCTAGAGAAGTGAGTGCTGCTGCTGACGTTGCATCTTCATATAGCTGCCTCTTCTAGAGAAGCGAGTGCTGCTGCTGACATTGCATCTGCACATACCTGCCTCTTCTAGAGAAGTGAGTGCTGCTGCTGACATTGCATCTGCACATACCTGCCTCTTCTAGAGAAGTGAGTACTGCTGCTGACGCTGCCTCTGCAGATTCCTGCCTCTTCTAGAGAAGTGAGTGCTGCTGCTGACGTTGCATCTTCATATAGCTGCCTCTTCTAGAGCAGCGAGTGCTGCTGCTGACATTGCATCTGCACATACCTGCCTCTTCTAGAGAAGTGAGTGCTGCAGCTGACATTGCATCTGCACATACCTGCCTCTTCTAGAGAAGTGAGTGCTGCTGCTGACATTGCATCTGCACATACCTGCCTCTTTTAGAGAAGTGAGTGCTGCTGCTGACATTGCATCTGCACATACCTGCCTCTTCTAGAGAAGCGAGTGCTGCTGCTGACATTGCATCTGCACATACCTGCCTCTTCTAGAGAAGCGAGTGCTGCTGCTGACATTGCATCTGCACATACCTGCCTCTTCTAGAGAAGCGAGTGCTGCTGCTGACGTTGCCTCTGCACATACCTCCCTCTTCTAGAGAAGTGAGTGCTGCTGCTGACATTGCATCTGCACATACCTGCCTCTTCTAGAGAAGTGAGTGCTGCTGCTGACATTGCATCTGCACATACCTGCCTCTTCTAGAAAAGTGAGTACTGCTGCTGACGTTGCCTCTGCAGATTCCTGCCTCTTCTAGAGAAGTGAGTGCTGCTGCTGACGTTGCATCTTCATATAGCTGCCTCTTCTAGAGAAGCGAGTGCTGCTGCTGACATGGCATCTGCACATACCTGCCTCTTCTAGAGAAGTGAGTGCTGCTGCTGACATTGCATCTGCACATACCTGCCTCTTCTAGAGAAGTGAGTGCTGCTGCTGACATTGCATCTGCACATACCTGCTTCTTCTAGAGAAGTGAGTACTGCTGCTGATGTTACATCTGCACATACCTGCCTCTTTTAGAGAAGTGAGTGCTGCTGCTGACATTGCATCTGCACATATCTACCTCTTCTAGATAAGCGAGTGCTGCTGCTGACATTGCATCTGCACATACCTGCCTCTTCTAGAGAAGCGAGTGCTGCTGCTGACATTGCATCTGCACATACCTGCCTCTTCTAGAGAAGCGAGTGCTGCTGCTGACATTGCATCTGCACATACCTGCCTCTTTTAGAGAAGTGAGTGCTGCTGCTGACATTGCATCTGCACATACCTGCCTCTTTTAGAGAAGTGAGTGCTGCTGCTGACATTGCATCTGCACATACCTGCCTTTTCTAGAGAAGCGAGTGCTGCTGCTGACATTGCATCTGCACATACCTGCCTCTTCTAGAGAAGCGAGTGCTGCTGCTGACGTTGCCTCTGCACATACCTGCCTCTTCTAGAGAAGTGAGTGCTGCTGCTGACATTGCATCTGCACATACCTGCCTCTTCTAGAGAAGTGAGTGCTGCTACTGACGTTTCCTCTGCACATACCTCCCTCTTCTAGAGAAGTGAGTGCTGCTACTGACATTGCATCTGCACATACCTGCCTCTTCTAGAGAAGTGAGTGCTGCTGCTGACATTGCATCTGCACATTCCTGCCTCTTCTAGAGAAGTGAGTGCTGCTGCTGACGTTGCCTCTGCAGATTCCTGCCTCTTCTAGAGAAGTGAGTGCTGCTGCTGACGTTGCATCTGCACATACCTGCCTCTTCTAGAGAAGTGAGTGCTGCTACTGACGTTGCCTCTGCACATACCTCCCTCTTCTAGAGAAATGAGTGCTGCTGCTGACATTGCATCTGCACATACCTGCCTCTTCTAGAGAAGTGAGTGCTGCTACTGACGTTGCCTCTGCACATACCTCCCTCTTCTAGAGAAGTGAGTGCTGCTACTGACATTGCCTCTGCACATACCTGCCTCTTCTAGAGAAGTGAGTGCTGCTGCTGACATTGCATCTGCACATTCCTGCCTCTTCTAGAGAAGTGAGTGCTGCTGCTGACGTTGCATCTGCACATTCCTGCCTCTTCTAGAGAAGTGAGTGCTGCTGCTGACGTTGCATCTTCATATAGCTGCCTCTTCTAGTGAAGTGAGTGCTGCTGCTGACGTTGCATCTTCATATAGCTGCCTCTTCTAGTGAAGTGAGTGCTGCTGCTGACGTTGCATCTTCATATAGCTGCCTCTTCTAGAGAAGTGAGTGCTGCTACTGACATTGCATCTGCACATACCTGCCTCTTCTAGAGAAGTGAGTGCTGCTGCTGACGTTGCATCTTCATATAGCTGCCTCTTCTAGTGAAGTGAGTGCTGCTGCTGACGTTGCATCTTCATATAGCTGCCTCTTCTAGTGAAGTGAGTGCTGCTGCTGACGTTGCATCTTCATATAGCTGCCTCTTCTAGTGAAGTGAGTGCTGGTGCTGACTTTGCCTCTGCACATTCCTGCCTCTTCTAGAGAAGTGAAGTGCACAGGTCTGTCTAATGTGCTCGAGTCCTCACAGGCTTGTGCAGATGCAACGTCCACCACTCATTCCCCCATTGCTGAAGTGGGCAGCACCAGATGACCCTTTTAACTGCCTGGTTGGAAATTTTAGATTTAACTTGGAAAATGCCTTTAAATAACAAGATAAGATTGTTACTCACTCACACTCCAATATACGGTATCAGTAGTAACTTCCATTATTGTGAAATAATGTCAAAATTAATTCAGAGTTTTGTCTCCATAAATTCCAAAGTGGACAGAGGATCTGGTAGGGTATGTTAGGACCTTTTTATACTGCCACTCATTGATGATTATTTTACTCTATTTTCACAGCCAGAGAAACCTTGCTGAAATTACAGAGCTGATCCATACAGCTTTCCTAGTACATCGTGGGATTGTGAATATTGAAGAGCTGAAGAGTTGTGATGGACCGCTTAAGGATATGCAATTTGGCAATAAAATGGCTATTCTAAGTGGAGACTTCCTTTTGGCAAATGCTTGCACTGGGCTTGCACAACTACAAAACACAAAGGTAAAAAATGTATATGATTTTTTCCATACATTAGGCTACGTTTACACATTAAGTATTTGGTCAGTTTTTCCCCTCAGTAGGTGTAAGCCAAAACCAGGAGTGGGTGATAAATCCAGAAGTGGTGACGTGTTTCTATTATACTTCTCCTCTGACTGTTCCACTCCAGATTTTGGCTTACAAATACTAATATAAAATACTGACCAAATACTGAAAGTGTGAACGTGGCCTTATTGACATATTTTTACCTTTCACATAGAGGGCTAGGTAAATGCGTATTCTCACTCAGATGTATCCGTATATTGCATTTGCTCCGATGTCAGTTCATCTCATCTGGATATAATACAGAAGTGTTTCTAAAACTGTGAGGTGGTTCCAGTAGAAAAAGTTTGAGAAACCCCAGAGTAGATCAATACAGACCTGCAAACATAAGATTTCCACAATCGCATATGATTCACTGCGCTCCAGCCTGGTTGTGGACCATTAAAACCTTTCATGAAAATATGTAGGGAAATCGCAGCAATTCCACTTCTTTAGAATGTTTTCTTTTTTTATTAAAAAATCCATTAAAAACTCCATGTAATAATTTGTATTCCACATGACATGCAGGCTGATGCATTTCTGGCATACAGAGTGCCTTTCGTCATAGTCGAATCACAGAATAATGGGAAAACCTTTTAGAACCAATAACCTCCAATCATGTGGGAATACATCATAACCATGTGAAATAATGATTTAACTGCCATCAAACCCTGCAAATCCTCACAGTATCAATCCCACATCAATAGATGAATGATAAATCATTCCTAATGCAGAAGTGCCTAATGTGCTTAACGTATCAATGCCGCTAAGTTCAGCTCGCGACGTCCGTTCCTATAAAAGGTGACAGACATCCATAAAAAGTCATGTCTTTTGACCGTGACTGCTGATCTTATCATATGGGACGTTTCTTCCATGGTGGTCACTAAATCATGGCATTTTGTAGCTGGTTTACTTCACATGAGCTTTATTATCACATACAAGTGCCATCGTCATAGGATGCTGACTTCTAGATCTAGGTTTTTAGAGACTGCTTAAGGCTATGTTCACATCCTGCATTTTTGCTGCATTTTTATATGCAAATAAAAGCTTCGTTTTACAGTACCAGCAAAAGCTATGTGATTTCAGAAATCTCATGCACGCACATTGGTTTTTTTTCCTGGCTGAATTGGAAAACTACTATGTTTTTGAAAATTGCAGCATATCATTTTTTTTCAGCGTTTTTGCAGAGTTTTTTCACCCATAGAAAGCAATGAGTAAGTGCAAAAAGCGCAGGTATGAGGTTTTGCTGTTTTTTTGGTGCAGAAGACTCAGGAACAACAGGCACTAAACTGTATCAGCATGCACAAGAGACAAATGTACCTGAAAAACACAGAAAAAAAACGCAACAAAACCTGCTTTTTGTAAGCCGCCTCTTTACTGCCAAGAGAGCAGGTTTTGCCTGCAGAAAAAAAAAACGCAGTAAAAAACATAATGTGTGAACATAGCCTAAGGGTGTATTCCTGGGTGCATAAGTGCCAATTCTGGAGCAGAATTTCCATGTTACATCCAGATTTTAGTTTGGATTGTGCTCTGGATTCACTATGTTGATCCAGGTGTGGTGTGTCTATGTCTGCGCTGCTGATGGAAATCCTAGGACATCAGAAGATTTCTTAAAAGAATACTTTTATTTGTACAGGTTTTTACAGTCAGCATGTTTCGAAGTCGCTCAGGACCTCTTCCTGATAAAACCAATGCCAATATGGGACTTTTTATGGGGCTTCCCCATTGTCAAAACTTTCTGAATATTTGTGTTGAAGAGAAATTGTTATAAAGCGATCAGCACCTTAAACAATCTGATACATTTTTTTTCTAAGTAACACAGTTCAAAGTTGATCTCCGCCACTAAGCAGCTACAGTATTCTAGTGCAGTCTTTTATCGTGGTCGTATGATTAACTGCTTTCAGGTCCACTCTTGGGACTAGCAATTAGTTGTGAATATCTAAAGCCATAATGAAAAGCAAAGCTATTTTATAATTGTCAGTGGTAAAATTAGCAAAGTCAATTATTTTCCCTTAGGCATTTTTAGTGTAGATATTAAGAGGATAAAAAATAATTGCCTTAGGTAGTACTTTGATTCTTAAGTAACAGAAATAACTTGCTTCTAATTCTTCTAATTGCATTTTACTATGCTAAATATTTAGTACAGAGGTAATTAAAATGTTTGTCTTTATATGTTAATAACCTATGAATAATGTAAGGGGAATAAGAGAAGTTGTAGATTTCATAGATGCCATTTACCAGCTGGGTCTCTCTAAGTTATGTAGTTTCAGCTTTCAAACATAAAATGGAACTTGCCACATACAGTACTGTATAATAGCTGAGTAAGGGAAAATGAGCAGGGCCGCACGGTGGCTTAGTGGTCAGCACTGTAGGCTGGCAGTGCTGGGGTCTTGAGTAGAAATCCCACCAAGGACAACATCTGAAAGGAGTTCAAATGTTCTCCCCGTGTTTGCGTGGGTTTCCTCTGGGTTCTCCGGTTTCCTCCTACACTACAAAGACATACTGATAGGGAATCTAGATTGTGAGCCCCTGTGAGTACAGTGCCGATAATGTCTGTAAAGCAATGTGGAATTAATGGAGCTATATAAGTGAGTAAAATAAATGATTCTTAACCATCCTCTGTAAGGAAGGAAATAGACACCCCTAGACTCTGCCCAATTGTCATCTAAGGCCATGGCCCCACTATCAGTATTTCGTCAGTGTTTTTTCTCAGGAGTTGGGAGCCAAAACCAGGTGAGGAACAATCAGAGAAAAGGTATAATAGAAACAAGTCACCAATTCTGCATTTATCACCCACTCCTGTCCTGTCTCCCACTGCTGAGAAAAAAATACTGACCAAATACTGATAGTGGGGCCGTGGCCTAAGAGTTGATCTGTCACCGGAATGGGTCTGTTCTAGTGTTACAACAGCTCAAACAGCAAAAAAAAACATCTTGTACTGTTTGACTTGTAAGCAGGGCTGTGGAGTCGGTAAGCCAAACCTGCGACTGCGACTCGTCAATTTCCCTTACACCGACTCCACGACTCCGACATATATTGCTTATATTTAAGTGAAAAATTTATTGTAGTACAATGTGAACATCCGACATTTAATCATTTTTATGATACAATAATCAAGATATTTAGATAGAATATAATGATGGATAGCTGGAGGGATAGATGAATGGATAGATAGATAGATGGATAGATAGAGGGATGGATGGAGGGATAGAGTGTGATAGACAGATGACAGCTATAGACAGCAAATAGTACATTGCACATATCGCACATATAGTTCACACACATTGTACAGAGAGCACATAATAATCACCTACAATACTAGCATTAGTTACCTTCCTGTGACAGAAATGAGCAGTAGTACTTTCACTTTCTCCAGCTCGGGGCCCAAGAATCGGATCCCCTCCCCCTCCTCTCTCTGGTGAAGATGGCAGAAGACAGGACGGAGGAGGGGAGATTGCCCCCTGCAGTCTGGAGCCAGTGCAGGACGGGAGCACTGTAGCATACAAGTGAGTTTTGATAGGTGCGTGCCCTGCCACTCCTGCCCCTCGCTGGCTACGGCCATGATTCACACACAGCGTTTTTGCGGATCCGTTTTTTGCAGTAAAATGCAATGTCTCTGGGCATCCCAGCAAAGTCAATGGGTTTCAAGATATGACATTCAGACACATCGTTTTGTGAGGATCCGTTTTTGGGCTCAAAAACCGATCCTCACAAAGAATGAGCATGTCAGTTTGTGCGGCATTTTTCTAATCTGCTTTTGCTATTGAAAACATTATCTATGAGCTCAAAAACCTTTCAGGTGATGCGTTTTTTTAAAAAGCTGATCTGCTTTTGCAGCTGAAAAACGTATCCTCAAAAAACACAGCAAAAACGCTGTGTGTGAATGTAGCCTTAGATCAGGAATAGAACAGCCATTTATAGGACATTTCATAACTTTCCCAAATTCCTATGAAAAAATATTCCCCACAAACTGCATTGAACTACTGTACCCAATTTATTATATATTTTAGGAGTCGGAGTCGGTCCATTTTATACCGACTCCACCAAAATGAGCACCGACTCCACGACTCCGACTCCACAGCCCTGCTTGTAAGTTCACTTTACCCCACCTGTGAATCAACTGGTATTCATGCTGCCAGCTCAGGACTACAACTGTGAGCAAAAGCAGAGCGCAGCTAAGAAGTAGTGGTTTTTATTACAGCGACCTAGGTACATGCTTGTATTACATAATGATCATTTATTTACCATGTTACATGCATAGTCATAAGCAAAATCTCTGGTGCGGACTACTTAGAGTCTAGGTCCTAGATGCTTGTTACACAACATGTCTAGGTAGTCCGTATCCCATATGTATACATCTGTGAGGATAATTGTGGAGAACCCTTTTTGACTCTTTATTCTTTGGACTCCTTTTATGATATTCGGTATAAATCCTGCTGATAGGTTGGTTGCTCAGTGTTACATTCTCATATACATTAGATTGTAAATGAAGAGAATAAGTAGTACTGTCTCTCTCTGTAAATACACTGCTCAAAACAATAAAGGGAACACTTAAACAACAGAATATAACTCCAAGTAAATTAAACTTCTGTGAAATCAAACTGTCCACTTAGGAAGCAACACTGACTGACAATCAATTTCACATGCTGTTGTGCAAATGGAATAGACAATAGATGGAAATTATTGGCAATTATCAAGACACCCTCAATAAAGGAGTGGTTCTGCAGGTGGGGACCACAGACCACATCTCAGTACCAATGCTTTCTGGCTGATGGTTTGGTCACTTTTGAATGTTGGTTGTGCTTTCACACTCGTGGTAGCATGAGACGGACTCTACAACCCGCAAAAGTTGCTCAGGTAGTGCAGCTCATCCAGGATGGCACATCAATGCGAGCTGTGGCAAGATGGTTTGCTGTGTCTGTCAGCGTAGTGTCCAGAGGCTGGAGGTGCTACCAGGAGACAGGCCAGCACACCAGGAGACGTGGAGGGGGCTGTAGGAGGGCAACAACCCAGCAGCAAGACCGCTACCTGCGCCTTTGTGCAAGGAGGAACAGGAGGAGCACTGCCAGAGCCCTGCAAAATGACCCCCAGCAGGCCACAAATGTGCATGTGTCTGCACAAACGGTTAGAAACCGACTCCATGAGGGTGGTATGAGGGCCCGACGTCCACAGATGGGGGTTGTGCTCACAGCCCAACAGCGTGCAAGACGCTTGCCATTTGCCACAGAACACCAGGATTGGCAAAGTCGCCACTGGCGCCCTGTGCTCTTCACAGATGAAAACAGGTTCACACTGAGCACATGTGACAGAGTCTGGAGACGCCGTGGAGAGTGATCCGCTGCCTGCAACATCCTTCAGCATGACCGGTTTGGCAGTGGGTCAGTAATGGTGTGGGGTGGCATTTCTTTGGAGGGCCGCACAGCCCTCCATGTGCTCGCCAGAGGTAGCCTGATTGCCAGTAGGTACCGAGATGAGATCCTCAAACCGATTGTGAGACCATATGCTGGTGCGGTTGGCCCTGGGTTCCTCCTAATGCAGGGCGATGCCAGACCTCATGTGGCTGGAGTGTGTCAGCAGTTCCTGCAAGATGAAGGCATTGAAGCTATGGACTGGCCCGCCCGTTCCCCAGACCTGAATCCGATTGAGCACATCTGGGACATCATGTCTCGCTCCATCCACCACTGACTGTCCAGGAGTTAGCGGATGCTTTAGTCCAGGTCTGGGAGGAGATCCCACAGAAGACCATCCGCAACCTCATCAGGAGCATGCCCAGGCGTTGTAGGGAGGTCATGCAGACACGTGGAGGCCACACACAATACTGAGCCTCATTTTGACTTGTTTTAAGGACATTACATCAAAGTTGGATCAGCCTGTAGTGTGTTTTTCCACTTTAATTTTGGGGGTGACTCCAAATCCAGGCCTCCATTGGTTAATAAATTTGATTTCCATTGATGATTTTGTTGTCAGCACATTCAACTTTGTACAGAACAAAGTATTCAATGAGAATATTTCATTCATTCAGATCTAGGATGTGTTATTTCAGTGTTCCCTGTATTTTTTTGAGCAGTGTATAACAATCACTGCTTTGTTCTTGGTTCTCTGTTTCAAACTGATGACCCAAAAATGTCTAAGATGTAATCGTAGCTTATAGTATTCTTAGGCCAGGGTCACATTGCCGTATGTTTCTCATGCAAGAGAATCGGATTGATTATGCTAATGTCTCTCGGATCAAACTCTGTCAGTGACAGAGTGACATTCTCTCGCATGAGAGAATCACAGCACAGGTGTGGAGAAGAGGAAGAACTTAATTTCTCCATCTTCTCCATTGTCTGAGTCTGTGAATGACGGACTGCACTCAGATGATATCCGAGTGCAGTCCGGTGTTTTACATGCACCAATAGACTTGTATGGTGGCGCATGGTCCAATTTGCAGAGCCACTTGCAACATGCTGCGATTGTTCTCTCATGCTGAATTGGCATGAAAAAAAATTGCAGAACTGCACTGCCCCATAGTATAACATTGGGCTGAGTGCTATCCGATAAAACATTGCATAGCACTTGGCTGTATTATACGCTAGTGTGAGTGAGCCCTAAAGGAGAGAATCTTCCGTAGATCTCATTATAAGTTGATCTCCTGTGTTTTGGGACCTGCCGACTTTGTCTCTTGACAAGCTTTAAAGGATGTTTAGACTGATGGCAGCAATCACTGCTGATATTAAGAGGCATTATTGATCGCATTACTCGCTTCATTTTCTTATTTGTTTGTCACTTCTGTCTCTGCCACTTTCTATTAGATAGAAACAAGCAGCTGAAAATAGAAGCAGCAGAACATGTTCCACCTAATTACTCGTTTCAAAATGCCTGGAAGATTTTCTTGCACTGTAAGATACTAGAGTTCTAAGGATCAGACCTGCAGGCTAAGAAGCCCAGGGATTGCGGAAAATAGCCATCTGATAAATATAGTCTGAGAATAAGATATTTATAGGTTCAATAGAACAAACATTAAATGACAGACTCCAATTCTAGACTGTTTTAACCCTTTTCACTGCTTGCATTTGGCTGACTCATTAATGGTGATCAGGTGTCTATTCTCACTATTTATGCATTTTCAAGTGAGATCTTTACTAACCACCTTGCCAACAGATGAGGCTTTGTTCACACTGCGTTTATGCTGTGCATTTGAGGAATTTCACCTAAATCCCAGTAAAAACGGGATTCAAACTGCATTTCTGCAGTACGTTTGGGAGTTTCACCTGAATTCCATTTACAGGGGTTGTCCTCTACTAGGACAACCCCTTCTTGATCTAAATGTTTGTCAATGATAAAATAAAAAAGCTTATACTCACCTCCCATGGCGGCGCTGTTCCAGCGGTGACGGCATTAGTGTTCCTGAGGCTCTCATGCGGTTGTTATGACACGTGAGCTTGGCGCCCCTGTTGTCATAACCGCAAAAGAGCCCCAGGAAAGTGAGTGCCAACACCGCAGGAACAGCGCCGGCACCGCTGGAACAGCACCGACACGGGAGGTGAATATAAGCTTTTTTATTTTATCAGGGCCAAGCGTGGGGAATGAGAAGGGGTTGTCAAGTAGTGGACAGCTTCTTTAAATTAGGATTCAGACGAACCCATGACGGGGACATAGATTTCAATTACATGAACCCTCTAGATTTTTTTTTCCTTGAAAGTGCCTGTCAAGTGCCCGATGGGCATAAAAATGTGCAAACAACATTTCACTCCAATTTGAAAATACAGGCACTTTCAGAAAAAAAACATGTTTCTGTCAGAGGTTCGTGTAAATCCCATTTTTAATGGGACTAAAGCAAAATCCTAAATGCACTGCAGAAATGCAATGTGAACGTAGCCTTTCAGAAATCCCTGGCTATAATTGGCCCTAGCTATATAATATATATATGTGTGTGTGTATTGTAGCATAGCTGGGAAGGACAGGGTTTGATCTTAGCACTGCAGAGACTCTATTAGACACACCTGCATAGTTTCCCTAAGAAGCCGGAAGTAGATTCATTGTGAGCCAAGCTAAGATGTGAGCTGTAGCTGTGAGAAAGACTTGCCCGGGGTCTCTCGATGCATAGAGTAATTGAACAGTCAGTCAGTCTGCGGGATGTAGCAGAGGCAAATGTGTTATCTGGTGAATGCACAGACCGCGCGCCCCAGACTGGATGTGTCTTGGGGTTGAAAAGTGTAGGACAGCCATAAACCCCCTCTGAGAAGAGACTGCACAGGCCAAGTATCAGTGGTTGCTATGGACAATAGCGGTTTTGTTTAACCGAGCTGTGGCTAGCTCAGCCTTGTATGAGTAGCCAGGGTCTGTTCTGTTTACAAATATTTGTATTTTTGTATATATATGTATACACACACACACGTGTATATATTACTAGGTCCTCCATGCTAGTTGGTGTCTTATTTTAATTGCAGATTGTTTGATAAGGGGCTGGCGGATGACCTGTCATTTTAGATGAAAAAGGGCTTGACATTTGAGATCACTACTGATATTGAGAAAACCTAGAAAAACAAGCTCACCTTGGTGGTGAGCAGAGATATAACTTGAAGCTTCTGGTTCTCAAAACAAAATCTTTAATATGATTCATTAGTACTTGATAAATGTGGCAGAGGGACCTTTTAATCCCTATAAGCTACTGAACCCCTAGCTAATGCTACCTCTGCACCATTAAATTCCACATCTTTCATCGTTTAACTCCCAAACTTAATGGGTTTACCTGGCTTCAGCAGTAATGTCACCTGTACCTCATTTGACGTCAGTGGTGTGAGCCAGTTAAAGCAGGTTTTGCTATGTAATCTGAATACAGCAGGAGATAGAGGCTGAAACACAGAATTCATGGATGTGTCACTTGTCAAAGTGCATGCTGTAGTTTACTAACTGAAGGATTTATCACTCAGGGACTGGTCCGGCCATGCCCCCTCCTGTGATCAGCAGCTCACTGTCTATGGACTATGTACATTCAGAGCCTGGTGTGGGTGGGGTTAGCTTTCTCAGCTCTGCTTCATTCTAAATCTAAAAGCTCTGATTGTGTTAGAACTGCTGCACCCAGTAATCTAAGTGTTACATTGTTGGTTCCAGCTTTCCCTTGCCTACATTACACTGCTCTCAGATGAGGTAGCAAAAACCGGCTCTTTAAAGGGATGGTGCCATGAAAAAAAAATGTTTTAAAAAAATATTTTCATTTGTTTTTATTAAAGTCAAATATGAAATATAGTTTAATAAAGTTTGACATTTCCACTTTTAAACACTAGGGGGAGCAGCTGCTGAAATTTGCAATGAAAACCTAGTGTACAACTAGCTCACATTATGACTGCAGTAAATGTGGGCGGGGTCTGCTCACGTGTGTGATGTCACTCCTCCCCTACTGGGTGTTTGTAAAAAGATAAGAGAGGATGAAGTTTAGGATGACAGTGCGGAGCCATTTTGTTGGTGACTGCCAGTGATACAGTACAGTGTTACCGAGGACGGCCGGCAGCACTGATTTTGCTAGTTGGTGCTGTGCTCACTGTATCATAAGCTGGGGTAAGATACATGGAGAGTAACACACGCTGGGATTAGATACAGGGCTGAGTGTAGTTTATCACATGATGGGATTAGATATTGAGCTCAGCAGAGTGTATTACACAGGGTGGGATTAGATACGCAGTATCTAATATATGTAAGATGTGACCCCCGCTCCATCTACTTCTATGGGAGAAGTGGTGTAATGTGTGACGCCGCTCTGGCCCACTACATTACTGCTCCCATAGAAGTGGATGGAGCGGGGACATACATTATACCACTGCTCCAATATAAGTAGAAAGAGGAGAGTCACACATTACACCACTGCTCCCATAGAAATGGGTGGAGCAGGGACATACATTACACAACTGCTCCCATATAAGTAGACTGAAGAGGGTCACACATTACATCACTGCTCCCATAGAAGTCGATGAAGCGGGGACATACATTACACAACTGCTCCCATATAAGTAGACAGAGGAGGGTCACACATTACATTACTGCTCCCATAGAAGTGAACGGAGCGGTGTAATGTGTGACCCCGCTCTGCTCTGTCCACTTCTATGGGAGCAGTGTTGTAACGTGATGGGCATTAGATACATGGTCTGTAATCTCCGTATAAGGCTGTGTGCCCACAATTCAGAGCCGTTGCGGGTTTGACGCTGCGGACTTATGCAGTATCAAACCCACAGCGGCCAGATGTTTTGTAGAAATCCCATGTCCACTATGCGTCTGTGGCACACCCACGGAAACTGACATGCGGCGCGTCTTTCAAGACCGCAGCATGTCATTTTCTCTTGCGGGTCCGCATGCGGGCTTTCCTCATAGACCTAAACTCTACGAGGAAAGTCGCAGGCCCGGGCGCATCGTGGGCACATGCCCTCAGGCTCCTGCAGAGACTTACACTGATATAAGCCCTTGCGGGCAGGGTCCTCTCTCTTCCTGTATCAGTCGCTGACTCGTTTTGTTAAGATTATGTAAATGTTTTTGCTGTGTATACCCCCTTTTTCACATGTAAAGCGCCATGGAATAAACAACGCTATAATATCCGCATGTGCACATGTAGTCATGCGGATATTAAGCGATTCAATGCAAGTCAATGGCGGCAATTACGCCACGTATCCGCAAAAATAATGGACATGCTGCGGAGTTTTCCACAATGATAATCCGCAGGGAAATTTCCGCAGCATGTGCACAGCACATGTGGATTATCATTGGGGACCATGGGGCACGTATTACCAAGCGTTTTTTAAGCTTTTTCGCTGCGGAAATTCCGTGGCAAAAACGCTTGAAAAATGCATCGTGGGCACGCAGCCTAAGTCCCCCCTAAAATTGTAAAGTGCTGCGGAATATGATGGCGCTATAAAAATAAAACAGATTTACTTATATTTGACCATTTTTAGGTTTTGATTATAGACATTTTCTTATGTCGGAAATTTACCTAGCTATTCCTATATAGTATCAATATAGTCCACAACATATACAGCACAGATTGTAATTCTCACTCTCATTAGTTTTATCTCAAAATAAAATCTCATAATCATATTCTGTGTGCAATTTCATAGGACGTATTTTGCTCCTGGTCAGATTCAGACTCTGATCCTGAGCTGCTAACCAATGTACTGTATAATCTCTTCACAATTGTTGCCACTTTGCACATGACCTTATGGATTGTGGATAAATGATCACAGTTCTTTAAATTAATGCAAATAGATTGCTTGATTATTTCCTCTGAGTAGAAATAGGATTGGCTTTGCTGCCAGAATGTGCTCTTCTATTCTGTTTTGTCAGTGTTATCTGACAGTTGTCAAATGGCTTTTACAACGGTACAAGTAAATGGTCTGTAAGTAGTGTTGAGCGATACCTTCCGATATCAGGAAATATCGTATCGGATTGGATCGGACCGATACCCAAAAAGTATCGGATATCGCCGATTCCGATACCGGAAACCAATGCAAGTCAATAGGACACAAATATCGGAATGAAAATAAACCCTTTCTTTCCTTGTTGGTTAATTCTACATGAAGGAAAACAACTAACAATAATGTAGAATGTATTACGCGAAAAGCCGGCAATTCATCAGCGGCATACACCGGTACCCGACAATTTACAACAGAAAGAATAGAGCATCACACATAGATTAGATAGATAGAAATATGTCAGTCACATATATATGAAGTACAGTGACAGTGTTGCTTACTGTACTTGTCATTTAGTGTAAAGGATTTATTTAAAAAAATAATAGTGTTTTCATGCACCGTCTCTTTAAAAAAGCCGGCCGGCAATTCAGCATCTGTACCCGACAATTTAGAATAGAAGGAATAGAGAATCATACATAGATTAGATAGCTATAAACATGTCAGTCACATATATAAGAAGTACAGTGACAGTGTTGATTACTGTACTTGTCATTTAGTGTTAAAATAAAGGATTTATTTAAAAAAAAATTGGAGTGGGGTTCCCCTTAATTTTAGGCTCTAGCGGAGGTTAAGCAGACGGCTGGGGCAGATGTTTGAAGCCTGGGAAGGGGGTAATACCCACAGAGCTTCCCAGGCTACTAATATCAGCCCCCAGCTGAATACCTAGCCTTTACTAGCTATTAAAATGGGGGACCCCCCCCAAAAAATGACGTGGGGTCCCCCCTAATTTAATAGCTAGCAAAGGCTAGGCAGACAGCTGGGGGCTGATATTAATAGCCCAGGAAGGGTGCCATGAATATTGGCCCCCTCCCAGGCTAGAAACACCAGCCGTCAGCCGCCCCAGAAATGGCGCATCCATAGGATGCGCCAATTCTGGCACTTAGCCTCGCTCTTCCCACTGCCCTGTAGCGGTGGCAGTGGGGTAATAGGGCTGGGGTTGATGTCAGCTTATAATTCCAGCTGATATCAAGCCCAGGTTAGTAATGGAGAGGCGTCTATAAGACACCCCCATTACTAACCCTATAGTCAAAGTTAAAAAAAAAACACAAACACCCAGAATAAAGTCCTTTAATTGAAATAAACACACAATTCTTTATTGTTCTAAATTAAACCATACTTACCATCACGCCCATTCCAGCTGAAGCCAACGATCTCCTGCAATAAAAGTAAAATAATAAAGCAACATCATCCTTACCTTTCCATGGTTCCCAGGACAGCTCCAGCTCTGCTACATCGAGATGACAGGCTGGACCGCAGGAGAAAGCTGCCATCCAGCCTGTCATCCCGCAGACACTGAGAAGCGCAGGCATGCTTGCGCTCCTCAGTGTCTCTCTGTGACGGCATCCAGATGAGCCGAGTTCATGTCCAATGATCTCAGCTCACCTCATGCACGTCACTGACAGCGTGGGAGAATTCTCCTGCACTCAGCGCTTCAGCGTGAGAATTCTCCCACGCTGTCAGTGACGTGCATGAGGTGAGCTGAGATCATTGGACATGACCTCACCTCATTCACGTCACTGACAGCGTGGGAAAATTCTCACGCTGAAGCGCTGAGTGCAGGAGAATTTTCCCACGCTGTCAGTGACGTGCATGAGGTGAGCCGAGTTCATTGGACATGACCTCGGCTCATCTTTATGCCGTCACAGCGAGACACTGAGGAGCGCAAGCATGCCTGCGCTTCTCAGTGTCTGCGGGATGACAGGCTGGATGGCAGCTTTCTGCTGCGGTCCATCCTGTCATCTCGATGTAGCAGAGCTGAAGCTGTCCTGGGAACCATGGAAAGGTAAGGATGAGGTTGCTTTATTATTTTTCTTTTATTACAGGAGATCGTTGGCTTCAGCTGGAATAGGCGTGATGGTAAGTATGGTTTAATTTAGAACAATAAAGAATTGTGTGTTTATTTCAATTGAAGGACTTTATTCTGGGTGTTTGTGTTTTTTTTAAATACTTTACTAGAAATTCATGGCGGTCATGTCTAATATTGGCGTGACCCCATGAATTTCGGGCTTAGGGCCAGCTGATAATGCCAAGCTGGCCTTAACCCCTTTATTACCCAGTGAGCCACCGCACCAGGGCCCTGGATGAGTTGGGTACAGCGCCAGAAGATGGCGCTTCTATGAACGCGGCATTTTCCGGGGTGGCTGCGGACTGCAATTTGCAGCGGGGGGGGGGGCACAGAAAGCTTGGGCCTCCCTGCGCTGCAGATTCCAGCCCCCAGCTGCCTAGTTGTACCTGGCTGGACACAAAAATAGGGCGAAGCCCCACTTTTTTTTTTTAATTATTTCATGAAATTCATGAAATAATTAAGGAAAAAAGGGCTTCCCTATATTGTTGTGTCCAACCAGGTACAAATAGGCAGCTGGTGGTTGGGGGCAGCCCGTTTCTGCCTGCTGTACCTGGCTGGACACAAATATAGGGCGAAGCCTCACATCAATTTTTTTTTAATTATTTCATGAATTTCCTGAAATAATTAAAAAAAAATTGACGTGGGGCTTCGCACTATATTTGTGTCCAGCCAGGTACAGCAGGCAGGAACAGGCTGCCCCCAACCACCAGCTGCCTATTTGTACCTGGTTGGACACAACAATATAGGGAAGCCCTTTTTTTCTTAATTATTTCATGAATTTCATGAAATAATAAAAAAAAAAAATACGTGGGGCTTCGCCCTATTTTTGTGTCCAGCCAGGTACAACTAGGCAGATGGGGGATGGAATCTGCAGCGCAGGGAGGCCCAAGCTTTCTGCCCCCCCCCCCCCCCGGTGCAAATTGCAGTCCGCAGCCACCCCGGAAAATGTCGCGTTCATAGAAGCTGGATGCTGTACCTGGCTGGCATACAAAAATATGGCAAAGCCCACGTCAAAATTTTTGGGAAAAATTAATTAAAAAATAAATAATAATTTAGGGACTGCATCTTTATTAACTCCTCAAATGTCATTTAGTGTTAAAATAAAGGATTTATTAAAAAAAAAATTGGCGTGGGATCCCCCATAATTTTAGGCTCTAGCGGAGGTTAAGCAGACGGCTGGGGCAGATGTTTGAAGCCTGGGAAGTGGGTAATACCTACGGAGCTTCCCAGACTACTAATATCAGCCCCCAGCTGAATACCTAGCCTTTACTAGCTATTAAAATGGGGGACCCCCCCAAAAAAAATGACGTGGGGTCCCCCCTAATTTAATAGCTAGCAAAGGCTAGGCAGACAGCTGGGGGCTGATATTAATAGCCCAGGAAGGGTGCCATGAATATTGGCCCCCTCCCAGGCTAGAAACACCAGCCGTCAGCCGCCCCAGAAATGGCGCATCCATAGGATGTGCCAATTCTGGCACTTAGCCTCGCTCTTCCACGCTGCCCTGGTGCGGTGGCAGGGGGTAATAGTGGTGGGGTTCATGTCAGCGCCAGCTGCCATGAAGCCCAGGTTAGTAATGATGGGCGTCTATAAGACACCCCCATTACTAACCTACAAAGTGTTAAAAAGAAAAAACACACACTACACCCAGAAAAAAATAATTTATTTGAAATAAAACACACCATTTTATTTAATTCTTAGTTTACTTAAAAAAAAATAGTTACCTGTCCACGTTCCTGCGCTGATCTCCCATGCACAGCTGTCACATCTGGAGATGGTGACAGCTGTTCATGGCTGCTGTAAGCTCACGCTGCCGGGAACACGTCCGCTCCCGGCAGCGGGAGCCACTGACTGAGGTCACCGGAGTGCATTCAGGCAGCGCAGCTCCGGAGACCTCCTTTACGGCACTGCTGTACCGTGGGAATTTCTCACGATACAGCAGGGCCGTAAAGGAGCTAACCGGAGCAGCGCTGCCTGAACTCCGGCGAACCCGCTTATGCAATGACGGGGCTGCTTTACGGCCCCGTCATTCTAGCGGCGGCAGCGGTTCAGAGCGGTCACATTCTATGTGGCTGCTCTAAACTGGAGATCATCGTGGGACACTCGTGGACTACTACGGAGGGGTAAGGATAAGGTTGTGGTTTATTATTTTATATTTTATTACTGGAGATCGATGGCTTCGGGGAATTAGGTGTCTAGGTGAGTATAGGTGTAGTTTTTTATTTTTTACTTTATTTTAGGTGGCGATCGGCGGGGACAGGTAATGTATAAACTAATTTATTGTAGGTAACCACTGGCCACCAATGACATGTATTTAAAATTTATTGGGGACACAGTAGGGCAATTTATATAGCAGGATCAGGCTGATGGGAACTACTGCTCCCATCGAGCTGATCCTGCTGGCACGAGTGGACGGGGGACAGACATAGGCCGATGGGAGTAGTAGTGTCACATCGGCCTATGTCTGCCTGCACGCACACACCCGCAGACATCGCACAGACACCGCGCACACCCGCAGACATTGCACACACCCGCAGACATCGCACACACCCGCAGACATCGCAGACACTGCACAGACACCGCACACACCCGCAGACATCGCACAGACACCGCACACACCCGCAGACATTGCACAGACACCCCGCACACACTCGCAGACACACGCACAGACACCGCACACACACTAATCATGACGGGTCTGATGGTCTGGGAGGTGAGGCTGACCTGTGTGGCAGTGGGAAAGTTCATGTGAGTTCATGCAATGCAGTCAAGCATGAACTCACATGAACCCTCTGAGGGCACCGCGGCTACTTCAAATGAACAGCTGATCGGCATCACCTGATACCTCAGCTGTTCATTTGAAATAACCGGCGCGAAAGCGCAGCACAGAACGGGAAAGCCGGCAGTGAAGTCTTTTCACTGCCGGCTTCCCCGCCCGGGTCCTTCGCTCCCCGCTCCTTGGTGCTGCGCTCCCCGCCCGGTCCTAACTTACGATCGGGATGGGAGGTGGCGAGGGGAGCGGAGGATCGGGGTGGGAGGCTGAGGGGAAGCAGTATGGGGCTGTGTGATTGTTTAAAAGCCGGCGGCTTTTTACCGCCCGCCGGCTTTTAAACGATCAGGAGAATTCTCCCACGCTGGGATGGCATTCTGATGACAGGCTGGATCACAGCTGAGCGCTGCCATCCAGCTTGTCATACTTCAGAGACACTGCTGAGCGCAGGCATTATGGGAACTTCCGATTCCGGTATTCGATATTGTAAAAGTATCGAAATTAAGTATCGGAATTCCGATACCGCGAATATCGGCCAATACCCGATATTTCAGTATCGGAATGCTCAACACTATCTGTAAGGAATAGTCAGCCACAAAGATCACAAACCATGTCAATTCACACTCTACAACTTTGACTGATTTCATTCACAAATCAATTTGTCTGTATTTAATTTATACACATATTTGATATAAAGAGTAACCGTCATTTTAATTTTTTTCTCATAAATCATTAGTACATATAGAAATAAGTAACTTTAAAATATATCTTATTAGAGAAATCCACTTTTACTTCCTCCTGAACTGATCTTTCATTCTCAAATCACAAGTAAAATCTGTCTTCAGTGAATACAGACTTTCCTATCATTGAGATACGAGACGACAGTTGGTGCTCATAAAGTTCTATGGAGAACTGTAACTGGCGTTTCTGGAGAACTTGCAGCAGAATGTGTAGCGCCAGCGTCCCTGCACGCCTCCCTTCTCCCCCAGCAGGGACGCCGACTCACTCACCGCCGCGGCCCTTGTTCCTCACTTCCTCCTCCTCCTTCTGCTGGGTGGGGTCGGCGCACAGTTTATAGATCCCCAGGCACTGTGCTTAGGGCGCGTGCACTCCCTCTTTCTTAAAGGGACAGCGCGTGTCATCCTAAAGTGTCCCCAGCCAAAGGCTCGGAGACACTTATTATTTAAGGCACCTCCACCTATTGGGAGGTGCCTGAGCAGCGTGTTCACTTTTTAGTTGCATGCTTTCCAGTTCTCAGGTCACCTGTCCTAGTTTATCTTCCAGTACCAGCCTGTATATCAGCCGTACCTGCCTGCACCTGCCATGCCCACCTATATATCAGCCGTACCTGCCTGCACCTGCCGTGCCCACCTGTCTGCCTGCCTGTATAAGAGTCGTACATGCCTGCACCTGAAATGTGTATCTCTCTGCACCTGCCAGTGACTGTCTGTATACCATCTGTCCCTGCCAGCAACCTGCTGCTCCTGTGTTACTGCTGTGCCTGTCTGTTTCAGCTGTGCTTCCCCCTCTAGGCCATTAGAGCTTCCTGCCCCTTGTGGAGGTCTGTCCTGGTGTAGCACCAGGGGGTCATATGGAGCCAAGTCTAACCCCACCAACAAGGGCTCTAGCGAAGAGTCAGGTATTCACCTAATTACGCCCCTCCAGACTCTCCTCGGACCACTGCACAGTGGTTCCACTATATTCGTTGCAGAATGTTTGTATCTACCGCTAGCTCCCCCCTTCTCCACACTCCATATAGTGTTATGAGTTGCAGCTAGGGGCGTACACAGAAATCATGGGGCCCCATAACAGAAGTTCTAACTAGGCCCCTCCCCCCCAATAAAAAACCCTTAATATTCGGCGGCGTCACAGAAAAGCATATCTCACAATTTTGCAGCCCTTACAAAGTCATTTTCCTTCTTTTGAAGCACCTTGATTGCCCTTTCATTGCCCCCATAAAGTATGATGCCTACTATAGTGTCCCCAGAAACACAGTATGATACCCTCCACAGTGAATTCTTCCACAGTATCTTCCACACACACGGTATCATGACCCTACTGTACTCCCTCTCAAACCTCCCCCAGCAAAGTATGGTGATCCCAACACAGTATGATGCCCGAACTGTGATCGTCACACAGCCCTCCATACAGTATAATGGGTTACCATACAGTATAATGGCCCCCACACCCATCCACTCAGTATGATGGCCCCAACATAACCATCCAAACTACATAATGGTCCCCATTAGCCCTCCAAACAGCATACTGACCTCTACACAGTATTGTGGCCCACACCAAAATTTTCACACTGTATAAATGCTTACATACATAGCCCTCCAAACAATGCAATAGTAGCTCCCACATAGCCCTCCAAACAGTATAATGGTTCCCATATAGCCCTCCAAACCGTATAATGGCCCCTGAAATAGCCCTGCAAACAGTATAATGCCCCCCACATAGTCCTGCAAACAGTACAGTGACCCCAACATAGTCCTGCAAATAGTAAAATGCACCCCGAGAGGCCTGCAAACAGTATAGCGGCCCCCATATAGTCCTGCAAACAGTATAACAGCCCCCACATAGCCCTTTATTCAGTATAATGGGCCTCATAGCCCTCTATACTGTATAATGGGCCTCACATAGCCCTCTATACTGTATAATGGGCCCAATATAGCCCTCTATACAGTATAATAGGCCCCACATAGTCCTCCATACAGTATTTGGGGCACCACATAGTCCTCCATACAGTATTAGGGGCACCACATAGTCCTCCATACAGTATTATGGGCACCACATAGTCCTCCATACAGTGTTAAGGGCACCACATAGTCCTCCATACAGTACAATAAGCACCGCATAGTCCTCCATACAGTATAATGGGCCCCACATAGTCCTCCATACAGTTTAATAGGCCCCACATAGTCCTCCATACAGTATAATAAGCACCGCATAGTCCTCCATACAGTATAATGGGCACCACATAGTCCTCTATACTCATCTCTCCCCGTTCCCCACTGCTCTGATCTCTGCAGCATGTCTTCTGATCCTCTGCACTGCTGTAGTGGCGTCATCGAGCCCTCTGCGCTGAGACATCACAGAGCTCAGATGCAGAGGAGGAATGATGGGAGAGGGATCATCACCTGACGGCTCTCTCTCCAATCATTGCTTTTAATTGCATCGGCATCCAGGACCAGGATGCTGATACAGTTGAAAGTACGATGCAAGGGAGGGGTGCCCAGTGCCAGCACTGACACGGGCCCCATAGCTGCCACGTTGTCTGCCGCCATTGGTGGTATGCCACTGCTTGGGCCATATCTATGCACAGTGGTGTAACTAGGGTCTGATGTGACCTGGGCCCCCTATATGTTGGTCAGATGTATTAGTCCTTGTGGCATTCTAAATCCTATGAAGACATACGTGCTGACCCCCCCGTAATGTAATAATGTACCACATTCTGTACTAATGTCACCCATCCTGGGCCCTTTCCTGGTATAATCTCTTCCATCCTGTGCCCCTTCCAGTAAGAATGTTTCCCATTCTGGACCCCTTCCAGTAATAGTGTCCAACATCCTAATCCCATTAGAAGGGAATAGTTTATTTAATTTATGTCAGAGCAGAGATGCTACCCCATCCCCCAGGAGGAGGAATGATGACTTTGGAGAGAGGTATTAGAAGTGGCAGGACTGAGCCCTCAAATCGGGACAGCCTCGCTGAATCCGGGACGGTTGGGAGCTATGGCATCCCCATACGCCTTTCCTGTGTCTGTCTTCAGCTGACATACACAGTGGAATTCAGCCAGGAGACAAGGTGCAGGGTCGCAGACAGCTACTAGGGGATCAGACGGGGTACAACAGCCCCTCTGTCCCCTAGCCCACTTCTGCCCTTGTCTGAATAAACTTGGCTGATCGCTCATGTCACCTATCAGCTGATCGCTTGCGTGACCTCACCGTGGGAACATTCTCAACAATGTTCCCATGGTGGTGAGCTCACCGGTGCTGATCAGCTGATCCTCAGCTGATGAACCCTAGTGACCTCCTGCAGCAGCATGTATACTGATAGGAGTTAATTTACACTCCTGTCAGTATACACTGCTGTCTTCTACAGTAGTGACATCAGTGATTGCTGATGTCACTGCTGTAGAAGTGACCCGGATCGCCGAGGGACAATCGGCGGTAATCGTGGACTGCGTCGTGACGGCTCAGAGGTGAGGAATATGTTTTTTTTTACTTTTTTTTTTCAGAATATCGAGTGATTCGGGGACAAGGCATACAATAAAAAAAAAAATTTAAACCGTGTTTTTTTTTTATTTCATTAAAATAATTTATTCTGGCCGTGTTTTTATTGAAAAGGCGGCGATAACTTTATTACGTGGTTAGTAATGGGGGCGTCTTAAAGATTCCCTCCAATACTAACCTGGGCCTCACATCAGCCACCAATACAAGGCTGACGTGAACCCCAACCCCATTACCCCACTCGCCACCGCTACAGGGCAGTGGGAAGAGCGGAGGCTAAGCGCCAAATTTGGTGCATCTTATGGATGCGCCATTTCTGGTACTGCTGAGGGGTGATATTATTAGCCGCAGAGGGGGCTAGAATTCATGGCCCCTTCCCTGGCTATTGATATCAGCCCGCAGCTGTCTTTTTAGCCTTTACTGGTTAGATTTTATAGGGGGGGCCTCACGACAATTTTTGTTTCCGGGGTCCCCCTGTAATCTATGCAGTAAAGGCTGAACAAAGAGTTATGGGCTGATATTAATAGCCAGGGAACATTTTTGGCTAATGGCTCCCTCCCCAGCTACTAATAACGGCCCCCAGCGGTCGACTTTTCCTCGGCTGGTTATGAAAATGATGCGGGAGCCCATGCCATTTTTTTTTAACTTTAGGCTCTGTACCCACGATCCGGACGTAGCAGCACTTTGGACGCATGTTTTTTGCTGCGTCCAAAAAGTTGCATTCTATTGAACGCAGGTAAATCCACGTGTGTTCACTGAACCATGCGGATTTACCGCATTCTATACATTCTAGTGGTCAAAATTCTGTTGCGTAGACTAACAACTCCGCAAGAGAATTTGACATGCTGCGGTCATGAAAGACGTGCCACATGTCAGTGTCCACAGGTGATTCGCAGCCTCTGATGCACGCATAGTAGACATGGGATTTCTAGAGATCCCATCCACTATGCTGTAACTTCTGTACATCCACTATGCTGTATAAACCTGCAGCGGCATCTAACCGTGGCCACGTACCCAAACTCACCCGCAGCATGTCAGTTTCTGTAGCGGACACGCTAGTCTCCGCTGCAGATTTTCACCGATTGAAGTGTCATTATATGTGGTGGATTCACATGTACCGACAACAAAAATGCGGCATTACAACACTGCGTTTTGGATGCAGCAAAAATGCGCTGCGTCCAAAGCGCTGCTGAGTGCTGTTCGTGGGAACGTAGCAGCTAACGAAACAGCTGTGATCTGTTAAAAATGGCCAGGGACCATGTTTGCAAATGGCACTTTCCTAGGCTAAAATTAGCAGCTCACAGCTGCCGCATAAATTACATGAATGGGAATGCTAATGAGATTGGGCGAATTGGATTAGTTAACACCTATCTCTTTTGTTTGGTGATGACAAGGTGTCAATCAAACCCTTTCATCACCAAACCTAATTAAACACTTTATTTGAAATACAGCTGACACATTCGTTACATTTAAATTAACCAATATACTCACCCCAGTTCTGATGGTAATCCAAGGGTTTAAGCAATGTCCCACCAAATAACTTTATTTAGCTCCAAAAAGCATTCATTGATGTACAAAAATGCTTCAAAAACCACATCAAAAACGCGTCAGAGATTCAGAAACGCTCAGGAAATTTCTGCTTCAAATCCTGATCGTGCGCACATAGCCTTAGTCTCTTTCCTACTTTTATACAAGAACCTTGTGTCTCTTGTATTCGGCGGCTCTGTGTCCCGGTCTTCAGTCTTCTATCAGGTAGTTTGTTGTGTAGGACAAATACTATTTTATAGCCCTGCCCCATCACAGAGATTGGCCCCCTAGCACTTGTAATGTAACTTGAGACAGGAGTTGACATTATGATACCATAATGGGTGGAGATATATGTGGTCTGCCTTCTGTAAATGACAGCCCCCATAATTCCTGGTTTTACTTGTGGAATATTGAGGGTAGTAATGATCACTCCCATCATTGTAACTATAAAAAAAAAAAAAGCAAGACAATAATAATAATCTTTTTATTTATATAGCTCCAACATATTCCGCAGTCCTTTACAATTCAGACAATTTACAGACATTATCGGCACTGTCCCCAGGGCCGGCTCCAGGTTTTTGTGGGCCCTGGGCGAAAGAGTTTCAGTGGGCCCCTTTAACACATACCACGATTCATGATGCACAGATACAGCAGAGAAATATATAGTACAAGGCCAAAGATTTCACTTCTTACATTACATGAGCGATATCTATTGTAAATTCCACAATAGCTCAGAAACCGGCGAATCGCTCCATACAGAATACTGGCCCCCATAAAATGCTCCATACAGAATACTGGTCCCCTTATAACGCTCCATACAGGATACTGGCCCCATATAACGCTCCATACAGAATACTGGCCCCCATATAATGTTCCATGCAGGCTGTGCCCCCACATAATGCCCCATGCAGGCTGTTCCCCCCACATAATGCCCCATGTAGGCTGTTCCCCCCACATAATGCCCCATGCAGGTTGTTCCCCCCACATAATGCCCCATGCAGGCTGTTCCCCCCATATAATGCCCCATGCAGGCTGTTCCCCTCTTATAAAGCCCAATGCAGGCCGTTCCACCCATATAATACCCCATGCAGCATGTCACCCACCCATATAATGCTCCATGCAGGATGTCACCCCTCCTTTCCTTATAATGCCCCATGCAGGATGTCACCCACCTGCTTATAATGCCCCATGCAGTACGTCACCGCACCCACTGACCTGAGACGTCACAGTGCAGCAGCCGCGGAAGATGCAGTACCTGCTGCGGAGGCACGGAGAGAGGTAAGTATTGTGCCAGCTGCCAGGGCCCTGAGCTCTCCTCCGCTCATGGGTCCCATAGCGCGCCAGGGTGCCCAACGGCAAGTGGGCCCCCCCGCCTGCTCAGGGCCCTGGCACTTGCCCGAGTGCTGGTGCTGTGCCTGACTGTCCCAATTGGGGCTCACAATCTACATTCCCTATCAGTATGCCTTTAGAGTGTGGGAGAACCCGGAGGAAACCCACACAAACACGGGGAGAACATTCAAACTCCTTGCAGATGTTGTCCTTGGTGGGATTTGAACCCCAGCGCTGCAAGGCTGCAGTGCTAACCACTGAGCCACCGTTCTGCCCAAAATACTCACATGACCCTTTTCGTGTTTTCATTTCTTTCTTTTTTTATTGGAATAGCAATAAGCAACATTGTAGTAAAAATATTACCGGCCCCGTAACAATTTAAACTATGATAACAATGACTCTCAGGTCAGGCTCCATCGAGACCACAAAACTAGCTGTCATCATTGAGGACCGCCTGAGAGCCACTGGACCCAAAGGAAGGCGAAGAAACCCCCCAGAGAGTTCTGCCTAAGGGGGTAATTCCTTCCTGACCCCATTTGTGGCGATCAGATATTTCCCTGCATCACGTCTGTCCTGCTGCATATTGCTGTATATCTGCATGTAATTATAAGCGCCGGAGAGCCGACCCTGGGAAGGAAAAGACAAATAAACCCTGCTTTTAGGAGCTTACAATCTAATATACAATATACAGGCTGCTGATAACATACAGAATAATCTACACCCTGCTCCTAGGAGTTTATAATCTAATATACACTATGCAGGCTGCTCCTGAGAGTTTACAGACAAATCTACACCCTCTTCCTATGAGTTTACAATCTATTATACACTGTACAGGCTGCTCCTGAGAGTTTACAGAATAATATTCACCCTGCTCCTAGGAGTTTGCAATCTAATATAAAATATACTGGCTGCTCCTGAGAGCTTACATACAAATACACCCTGCTCCTAGGAGCTGACAATCTAATATACATACTGCTGAGAGTTTACATACTAATCTACACCCTGCTCCTAGGAGTTTATAATCTAATATACAGTGCCTTGTGAAAGTATTTGGCCCCCTTGAACTTTTCTACCTTTTGTCACATTTCTGGCTTCAAACATAAAGATATGTGACACCCCAGGGGTCTGGTTGTCACAGTGATAGAGATATTACGTCTGAGAGCAGGTGGGAGGTCCTTTGGTCAGGGATCCTGTGCATGCCACACCTCCTGCCCAGCCTTGGGAGGGGAAGAACTTCCCCTGTATAAACCCGGGGCTGAGGCAGGGTAGGGAGTCCAGGAAGAGTAGAGACAAGAGCAGCATAGGAAGCAGCAGAGTCACAAGGAGTCAGGGGCTGGCAGCTAAAGAGCTCGCCCTGACTAAGAAGATTCTTTACCGGACCCGGAGTCCGAGGCTGTGGGGACTAACTTCTACCCAGCAGCAGAATCCGTCAGGCAGGGGATTTCAGGTCCCCTGGCCCAGAAGCCCGAAGGCCCGGTCACACGCGTGGGACCAGCACCGCCATCGTGGAGCGGAAGCCATTAGAAGGCCCCGAGTCACCGGCCATACGGGTGAGCACCACACGGTACACTCAGGGACGTGGGCTACTTACATCAGCTTCTAGCAAGGTAGCCAGAAGAGTACAGTCAGCTTGGGAGGCCTACAACTCCGCCTGGCCAGGGGAGATCCCATCTGCTCAAGGACTGACCAGGCCCCGTTTGCTAGCAAGTACTCCGGGAGGGTCTATCGTTGTTACCAGTAAAGACCCTGAACGCTACCATACCGTCTCTGAGTGGTTCCTGCTACCCCCATCATCCACGTCGGCTGCCCTGAGGCCATACCCCTCCCGTTGGGGGTTATACTATCACGCTGCACCATCCTTCCACCGGCCTCAGCGGTCTGCCCTGCAGCAGCAGCCCCCTGGCTGCATTCAACGGGTGGCGTAGTCATCAACCATTTTCTACCGCTAACAGACTGCCGTCCAGTTTGACTCCCTGGGCACGGACCGGGTCACCGCCACGAGACTACAACCCTAAACAGATCCGGCTCCGGGTAAGCTCCCGCGTGCGCAACGCAGCGCGACACAGGCCCAGGGGCGCGTCAACTTTGGCGTAGTCGGCAGGATCACGTGCCCGCAACCACCGGGTACTGCGTGCCTGAAAAGCAAAGACTGTTCAAACTTACCAGTGGTGAAGATTCCCGCCATCGGTGAAGATTCCCGCCATCCGGCGCCATCTTCAGCCTTCTTCCCGCCATCGGTGAAGTTTCCCGCCATCCGGCGCCATCTTCAGCCTTCTTCCCGCCATCCGTGGAGTTTTCCCGCCATTGGACGCCATCTTGAGGACGCCGCGCGGGAAGAAGAGGGGCGTGGACTCCGAAAGCGCGCGAGAACTGAAGCCCCGCCTCACGTCCGGACGTTGCGTAAGGTCCTGGAAGGAGCCCAGCAGACGCCGACGTCACAGGAGCGCGACGGAAGGTCCTCAATCCTGACGATCCACTGCGGAGCCGCGGCCTACGGAACAGGATCATCGCAAGGTAGGCCACGGTCCACTAGGGGGGAGGAAGATGTCGGATACAGAGGAGAGCTCCACTTCCTCAACCCCCGCCAGCGCTACCGCTGTTGCAGTTATGCCCTTCACCATGCCCTATATCCCGGGAGCAGCTTGGCTACCCCAGTACTCAGGGGAGTCACATACCCTGCATGACTTTAGAGAAAAGCTGGATAGCCTCTTCCAGGTGTACCCCCTCACAGAAGAGCAAAAAGTGAGCATCCTGGTGGCCCAACTAACTGGGGCAGCCAAAAGGGAAGTAAAATCCTGGCCACCTGGGAGGAAGACTGTCGCAGGGATACTAACCCGGCTGAAGGACACCTTTGATACCCGCACCTCAGCCGAGATTAAACTTAGATTCTACGGGTGCAAGCAGCGAGCGCATGAGAGTATAAGGGACTATGCACTCAACCTACAAGAGGCCCTGAGGGCCATTAAGCAGACCGACCCTAATGGAGTGGGAAACGAGGACAGGCTGTTGACCGAACAATTTATAGAGGGTTTATATTGCAATGCCCACCGCACCCAGTTGCGGGCAATGGCCTTACAGGACCCTCATCTAGAATTTGCACAGTTCAAGGACAGAGCCATCCGGGTGCTCCGAGAACCGGCACCAGGTGGCGTTGTGACCCACAGACGCCCCACTACCACTTACTACCAGGAGGCGGCGCCCTTGTCAGCAGGGCCTGTGGGAGCTGATGCGCAGGCTTTGGACAATGACCCGGCTCCAGACCTACACCATCAGGTCCAAGAGCTAGCTAAAAGCGTTGCTGCGCTAACCCGAACTGTGCAGTCTATACAGGTTTCCACTCCAGGGAAGATCCAGCTGGCATCCGGACCGGAGGACATCCCGTGGCGTCGACCAAGGAGGACCCCACCGGCCAGAGGAAGACCCAGTGACCGATACAGCGAGGACGGACGACCCATCTGCCGCCGCTGCAATCAACCCGGACATATGGAAAGGTACTGTTCTTTAAACGGGCACAACCTGGGGTAGAGGGCCAACCCCCAGGAAAAAGATCACCAGGCCCATCGAACTGGCGCGACAGATATGTGGGAGGACGTCCAGTCTTGCCTGTGGTACTGGATGGCATTCCCATGAGTGCCCTACTGGACACCGGGTCACAGGTCACCACCATCCCGTACGTGCTCTTCAAGCAGTACTGGAATGACTCGGATATTACCCGCTACCCTGACGACGACTTGAGTATCATCGCCAGCAATGGTCAGCCCGTGCCACAGATCGGATTTAAAGAGGTGACCATCAAAATTGGTAGAGTCGAACTGGCCGCACAGGGACTGATCATTGTAGATATTGACAAACATGAGAGTCACCCAAAAATAACTCTAGGAACTAATGTAATTGAAAATTGTCTTGCAGAGGTGATTTTCCTTTTACAGCAGGTTGCCAAGAATGCCAGCTCCGGCGAGCAGCGGGTGCTCCAGAAAGAGATCCGGGCACTGATGCAACGGCAACAACTGGAACTCTCCGGCGGTGAGATTGGTAGCGTAAGAATGTGTGACCCTTTTCCTATTGCCATGCCCCCAAAAAGTGAAATGATGATTTGGTGCCGGGCAGCTATTGGTCTGAGAGGTAGAGATTACCAGGCAATGGTAGAACCAGTTTACTCAGACAGTAGGCCCACCATTTTGACAGCACGGGGGGTGGTCAATGTACGCCATGGGAGGGTGCCCGTTCGCATAATAAATATCGGGGAGAGGGAAGTGTACCTGCCCCGGTATGCCACGCTAGCCAAATTATATACCACTAATCAAAATTCTATACAATCTGTGGAACCCTTGCCTCCATCTCACCCGGAGGAAGGTAACGGCTCTAAGAAAGACATGGAGGACTGGTGTCAGCAACTACATCTGGGTACTGACTCCACTCCCTCACACCAGAAACAAGGAGTCTATCGGGTGGTTCAAGAGTATGAGAGAGTGTTTAGTAAACACCCGTTAGACTTCGGGCGAGTCAAGGGGGTAGAACACCGCATCCCCACGGGAGATCATCCTCCCATAAAAGAGAGGTATCGACCCGTACCCCCTGCACATTACCAACACGCCAAGGGGATGCTTAGAGACATGAAGGAGGCTGGGGTAATCCGGGATAGCTGTAGCCCCTGGGCAGCCCCACTAGTTTTAGTCAAAAAGAAAGACAACACCATGAGGATGTGTGTAGATTACCGGAAAATCAACCGTATCACACACAAGGATGCGTACCCCTTACCAAGGATAGAGGAGTCATTGGCTGCTTTAAGATCTGCTAACTTCTTCTCTACCTTGGATCTCACTAGCGGGTACTGGCAGGTTCCTGTAGCAGAGGCGGACCGGGAGAAGACCGCATTCACCACCCCGATGGGACTTAGCGAGTTCACCTGCATGCCGTTCGGACTCTGCAACGCCCCAGGAACCTTCCAACGATTAATGGAGTGCTGTCTGGGCCACAGAAACTTCGAGACGGTCCTGTTGTACCTGGACGATGTCATCGTATACTCCAAAACTTATGAGGACCACCTGAAACACCTGGCGGAGGTGTTCGAAGCTCTGGCGAGTTACGGCCTAAAGGTGAAACCCTCCAAGTGTCACCTCCTGAAACCAAAGGTGCAATACCTGGGACACGTGGTGAGCGCTGACGGAGTGGCTCCCGACCCCGATAAGATCACCGCAATCAAAGGATGGCCAAGCCCTTCCAGCGTAAAAGAAGTGCGGCAGTTCCTAGGGTTGGTAGGCTACTACCGAAGGTTTATTCCCGGTTTCACCAAAAAGGCGGCGCCTATGCAGGACCTCCTGATAGGCCAGTCCCGGAAGGCCAAGAACCAGAAGCCGCCCTTCAAATGGGAAGAGCTAGAGGAAGAGTCCTTCCGCCAGCTGAAGATGGCCCTCACGGGGGATGAAATCTTGGCGTATCCGGACTATAGCCAGCCCTTCATCCTCTACACCGACGCCAGTAACGTCGGGCTAGGAGCCGTACTGTCCCAGATTCAGCAGGGGAAAGAGCGAGTAATCGCCTATGCCAGCCGAAAACTGCGACCCACCGAAAGGAATCCCGAGAATTATAGCTCATTTAAGCTAGAGTTCCTGGCCGTGGTATGGGCAGTCACCGAGCGCTTTAAGCATTACCTCGCTTCTTCCCGGTTCACCGTATACACGGATAACAACCCGCTGACACACCTGGACACGGCAAGACTCGGTGCCCTGGAGCAGAGGTGGATGGCCCGTCTGTCCAACTACGAGTTCACAATTAAATACCGGGCAGGGCGCTCCAATACCAACGCGGACGCCCTGTCCAGGATGCCCAACCTGCTGGACGGAGGAGAAGATCCGGAGGGACTGGAAGAAGTTGAACTCCCTGCGTTCCACCGTCATGGGACTATCCAGTATTCCCACCAGGTAAGGAGTAAGCAGGCTGCTACGTTGAACCCCTTACCTCACTACAACTGGGCGGAAACGCAAGACAGCGACCCTGCCGTCCGACTGGTGAAGGAGATGCTGACTCGCCCGGAGGCTAGCCTGGAATCAGACGCTCCAGAGGAAGCCAAACAACTATGGGCAGAGAAGAGTCGACTGTTCCTTTACAAGGGGAAGTTGTGCCGCAGAATGGTTAACTCCAGGACGCATGAACTACTCTGGCAAGTAGTGGTGCCACGAAGAGACGCAGCCATGGTGATGGAGGCATACCACGACGGAGCTGGACACTTCGGGTGGAAAAAGCTGGAGTTCCTGCTGCGCGAGCGGTTCCACTGGGTAGGCATGAGGGGAACCATCGAGAAGTGGTGCAGAGACTGTGGCCCGTGCAATCTGAGAAGGAAGGACCGGGCCAGCCAGAAGACTCCCCTGCAGTCCATCGTCACCCGGCAACCGTTGGAACTGGTAGCCTTGGATCATGTAAAACTGACCCCCAGCAGAAGTGGCTACGTCTACGCGTTAACCATCGTGGATCATTACTCCCGGTTTCTGGTTGTCGTCCCCGTCAAGGACTTAACGGCTCGAACAGCAGCTAGAGCCTTCCAGCAGCACTTTTGCCGTCCACACGGGTACCCGGACCAAGTGCTGACGGACCAGGGACCTGCCTTTGAAGCGGAGGTCTTCCAGGAATTCTGCAATCTGTATGGCTGCCGGAAGATAAGGACGACACCCTACCATCCGCAAACTAATGGACTTTGTGAGAAAATGAACCAGGTGGTAATGGATCTTCTAAAAACGTTGCCCCTGGAAGAACGCAGTCTGTGGCCTGAGAAGTTGCCCGATCTGGTGGACCTATACAACCACATCCCGGTAGGTTCCACCAACTGTACCCCGGCTTACCTAATGAGGGCAAGACCTGGTAAGTTACCTGTTGACCTGGAAATGGGAGTCCTGACGCCCGAGGACACTTCACCAGAAACAGACTGGGACACAGAGAGGCAGCAGCAGTACCGGAAAGTACAGGAGAGCGTGGAGCGAAGTCTCTGTCAGGCTAGGGAAAGACAAGAGAAGACTTACAACCAGTATGCTCCCGCTGTTCCCCTGGTACCCGGAGAGCAGGTCTTGAAGAGGAAAAGACGGCTCCACAAGTTGGACGACCAGTGGGAGAAGGACCCGTACACCATACTGCCCTCAAGCCACGAGAACCCGAAGGTCTGTACCATCAGTAAAGACGGAGGGGAATCCACAGCCATTGTATCCCGGGACCACCTGAAGAAGTGCCCCGAACAACTGAGGAACCCTGAGGAGGAACAGGAAGACCATCGACCCGTGGAAGAAAGGGAAGATATGGTTAGTACCGTGCTCGGGGACTTCCCTCGGTCTTGGACTCAAGTCAATGGTGCAGTTGTGGTACCCGTACTCACCTTCCTCCAACCATCATCCCAAGAACCTACGGAGCAACGGGTAGAGCTGGAAGAGCAGCCATTCCAGGAGGCAGAAGACTCCACCCAAGCGGAACAGGAGAATCCACCCTCTGCTTATAGTGAGCCTGCCGTACCCCTAGTGAGACAAAGAGCCGGTAGACAGCTGCCCAGTTTACCCTTGACAGCTCCTACACCCTGTAGTTCAGGGCCAGACAGTCAGCTCCGTAGGTCCACTAGGGCCACTAGAGGCCAGTTACCCGCACGTTGGAGGATCTAAATGTTTAAGTTGTTTTACAATGTTTACCTGTTTATTGTTGCTTGTGTGTAATTTTGTGTTTCTAGTTGTTTTTAGGAGTCTTCGGTGGATTTACCGGGAATCCTTTGTATATAGTTGGAGCGTAACCCAGGATGGACTAGAGACTGTTAAGGACTCGGGGTAGGACAGACCCCTACCTGGTTACGTCTCCCTGTGTTGGTGAAATGGACACCTTTGCTTTTCTTCAAAGACTGCACCCGGTTGCGGACATCCGTGACCATCTTATTGTGTTTCCTTATTGTATTTTATTGTTCTTTGATATACCTTGTTATATTTTTCTAAAAAGTGTTTAGTCCCGGAGTACTAAATTTCACTAGGGGGGAGTGTGACACCCCAGGGGTCTGGTTGTCACAGTGATAGAGATATTACGTCTGAGAGCAGGTGGGAGGTCCTTTGGTCAGGGATCCTGTGCATGCCACACCTCCTGCCCAGCCTTGGGAGGGGAAGAACTTCCCCTGTATAAACCCGGGGCTGAGGCAGGGTAGGGAGTCCAGGAAGAGTAGAGACAAGAGCAGCATAGGAAGCAGCAGAGTCACAAGGAGTCAGGGGCTGGCAGCTAAAGAGCTCGCCCTGACTAAGAAGATTCTTTACCGGACCCGGAGTCCGAGGCTGTGGGGACTAACTTCTACCCAGCAGCAGAATCCGTCAGGCAGGGGATTTCAGGTCCCCTGGCCCAGAAGCCCGAAGGCCCGGTCACACGCGTGGGACCAGCACCGCCATCGTGGAGCGGAAGCCATTAGAAGGCCCCGAGTCACCGGCCATACGGGTGAGCACCACACGGTACACTCAGGGACGTGGGCTACTTACATCAGCTTCTAGCAAGGTAGCCAGAAGAGTACAGTCAGCTTGGGAGGCCTACAACTCCGCCTGGCCAGGGGAGATCCCATCTGCTCAAGGACTGACCAGGCCCCGTTCGCTAGCAAGTACTCCGGGAGGGTCTATCGTTGTTACCAGTAAAGACCCTGAACGCTACCATACCGTCTCTGAGTGGTTCCTGCTACCCCCATCATCCACGTCGGCTGCCCTGAGGCCATACCCCTCCCGTTGGGGGTTATACTATCACGCTGCACCATCCTTCCACCGGCCTCAGCGGTCTGCCCTGCAGCAGCAGCCCCCTGGCTGCATTCAACGGGTGGCGTAGTCATCAACCATTTTCTACCGCTAACAGACTGCCGTCCAGTTTGACTCCCTGGGCACGGACCGGGTCACCGCCACGAGACTACAACCCTAAACAGATCCGGCTCCGGGTAAGCTCCCGCGTGCGCAACGCAGCGCGACACAGGCCCAGGGGCGCGTCAGATATAAAATCCTAATTTTTGGGGGAAGAATCAACAACAAGTGGGACACTATCGTGAAGTGGAACGAAATTTATTGGATATTTTAAACTTTTTTTAAAAATTAAAAACTGAAAAGTGAGGCGTGCAATATTATTCGGCCCCTTTACTTTCAGTGCAGCAAACTCACTCCAGAAGTTCAGTGAGGATCTCTGAATGATCCAATGTTGTCCTAAATGACTGGTAATGATAAATAGAATCCACCTGTGTGTAATCAAGTCTCCCTATAAATGCACCTGCTCTGTGATAGTCTCAGGGTTCTGTTTCAAGTGCTGAGAGCATCATGAAGACCAAGGAACACACCAGGCAGGTCCGAGATACCGTTGTGGCGAAGTTTAAAGCCGGATTTGGATACAAAAAGATTTCCCAAGTTTTAAACATCTCAAGGAGCACTGTGCAAGCGATCATATTGAAATGGAAGGAGTATCAGACCACTGCAAATCTACCAAGACCCGGCCGTCCCTCTAAACTTTCATCTCGAACAAGGAGAAGACTGATCAGAGATGCAGCCAAAAGGCCCATGATCACTCTGGATGAACTGCAGAGATCTACAGCTGAGGTGGGAGAGTCTGTCCATAGGACAACAATCAGTCGTACACTGCACAAATCTGGCCTTTATGGAAGAGTGGCAAGAAGAAAGCCATTTCTCAAAGATATCCATAAAAAGTCTCGTTTGAAGTTTGCCACAAGCCACCTGGGAGACACACCAAACATGTGGAATAAGGTGCTCTGGTCAGATGAAACCAAAATCTAACTTTTTGGCCACAATGCAAAACGATATGTTTGACGTAAAAGTAACACAGCTCATCACCCTCAAAACACCATCCCCACTGTCAAACATGGTTGTGGCAGCATCATGGTTTGGGCCTGCTTTTCTTCAGCAGGGACAGGGAATATGGTTAAAATTGATGGGAAGATGGACGGAGCCAAATACAGGACCGTTCTGGAAGAAAACCTGTTGGAGTCTGCAAAAGACCTGAGACTGGGACGGATATTTATCTTCCAACAAGACAATTATCCCAAACATAAAGCAAAATCTACAATGGAATGGTTCAAAAATAAATGTATCCAGGTGTTAGAATGGCCAAGTCAAAGTCCAGACCTGAATCCAATCGAGAATCTGTGGAAAGAGCTGAAAACTGCTGTTCACAAACGCCCTCCATCCAACCTCAATGAGCTTGAGCTGTTTTGCAAGAAAGAATGGGCGAGAATTTCAGCCTCTCAATGTGCAAAATTGATAGAGACATAGCCCAAGCGACTTGCAGCTGTAATCGCAGCAAAAAGGTGGCGCTAAAAAGTATTAACTCAAGGGGGCCGAATAATATTGCACGCCCCACTTTTCAGTTTTTAATTTTTTTAAAAATGTAAAATATCCAATAAATTTCGTTACACTTCACGATTGTGTCCCACTTGTTGTTGATTCTTCCCAAAAAAATTCGAATTTTATATCTTTATGTTTGAAGCCAGAAATGTGGCAAAAGGTAGAAAAGTTCAAGGGGGCCAAATACTTTCACAAGGCACTGTATAATATACACACTTCTGAGAGCAATGAAAGTGTAAAAACGCTGTGTGTGAACACAGCCTAAGGGGAGGAGGAGGCGGTTTTTCTCTTTTTAGTTTTGCCTTATATATTATTATTAACCACTTTAATGCCCAAGACGTACTAATACTTACTGCGCCCTGGGCTTTAAGAGCCTGATACGTATTAGTACGTCTTTACGATCGCGCTCGCACACAGGCTGTGCGGGCGCGATCGCCACCTGGTCTCAGCTGATTGTCACAGCTGACACCCGATGCTATGTGCTGGGAGCGGTCACGCACCGCTCCCGGCACATTAAACCCCGCTATGCTGTGATCAAAGTCGATCGCAGCATTGCAGGGGCAAGGGGAGGTGATCAGGATACTCACCTCCTCTCCCGGCCTCCAGCGCTGTATGCCGCGGCTTCCCGGATGTTGCCATGACGACCCGATGTCGTCATGACAACATCTGGGTCACCAGACAGCAGGAAGATATTTTGGTCATGCACAGTGCTCTGTCTCTGCAGCGCTGACAGCCTGTATAGCACAGGGATGGTGCTCCATCCCTATGCTATACAGGCGATCATAATAAAAAAAGTGAAAGTCCCATAGTGGAACAAGGTGTAAAAGAAAAAAAAGTGTCAGAAAGTAAAAAAAAAACAATTGTAAAAATATTTAACCCCTTCGCGACCTTGGGATTTTCCTTTTTTGCATTTTCGTTTTTTGCTCCCCTTGTTCCAAGAGCCATAGCGTTTTTATTTTTTGGTCAATATGGCCATGTCAGGGCTTATTTCTTGCGGGGCGAGTTGTACTTTTAAAAACCATTACTAGTTTTACCATATCATGTATTGGAAAACGGGAAAAAAATTCCAAGTGCAGTGAAATTGCAAAGAAAGTGCAATACCACAGATGTTTGTTTTTTTTACTTTTTTTTACCACGTTCACTGAATGCTAAAACGGACCTGCCATTATTATTCTCCAGGTCATTATAGACACCAAACATGTATAGGTTCTTTTTTATTTAAGTGGTGTAAAAAAAATCCAACGTTTGCTAAAAAAAAATAAAAAAAAATGGCTCCATTTTTCGAGACCCGTAGCGTCTCCATTTTTCGGGATCTGGGGCCGGGTGAGGGCTTGTTTTTTGCGCGCCGAGCTGACGTTTTTATTAATATCATTTTGGGGTAGATCCGATGTTTTGATCACCCGTTATTGCATTTTATTGCAATGTTGCGGCCACCAAAAAAACGTGATTCTGTTGTTTAGAATTTTTTTCTCATTACGCCGTTTACCGATTGGATTAATTCTTTTTTCATATTGATAGATCGGGCGATTCTGAACGCGGCGATACCAAGTATGTGTATGTGGGATTTATTTTTTATTATTTTATTTTGAATGGGGCAAAAGGGGGGTGATTTAAACTTTTATATTTTTTTAATTTTTTTAATATTTTTAAAAACATTTTTTTAAAACTTTTTGCTTGCTTCTATAGTCTCCATAGGAGACTAGAAGCAGCAACTGTCTGATCGCCTCTACTACATACAGATGATCAGCAGATCACCTGTATGTAGCAGAAATGCTCCTGTACTATGAGCGCCGACCACTAGGTGGCGCTCATAGTAATCTTTACATGACAACCACTGGTGTCTGCTGCAGACCCAGGGTTGTCATGACCACCCATCGGTGACCCGCGATCACGTGACGGGGTCACCGATGGGCGGGGCTAATGCCGCGCTTCCGGTGCGGCGATGTTAAATGCCGCTGTCAGAGATTGACAGCGGCATTTAACATGTTAACTGCCGCGGTTGGATAGCGATTCCACCCGTGGCTGTTGCGGGCACATGTCAGCTGTAATAATCAGCTGACATGTGCCCGGTTCAGTGCGGGCTCAGCGCCGGAGCCCTCACTGAATCGGGGGTGCTGGCCTGGGGCGTACTAATACGCCCTGGGCCAGTAAGCGGTTAAAAAAAAAATTTAAAAAAATCCACCAAAAATAAAAATATAATGTACCCATCAATAAATATTATTATGAAACAAAATACAATAAGAGTACACATTTTTGGTATCCCCGCGTCCGGAACGACCTGACCTATAAAACTGTCCCACTAGTTAGCCCCTTAAGTGAATACGGTAAAAAAAAAAAAAAAAATGAAGCAAAAACAATTCTTTATTATCATACCGCCAAACAAAAAATGGAATAACACGCGATCAAAAAGACGAATCTAAATAAAAATGGTACCGCTGAAAACGTCATCTTGTCCCACAAAAAACACACCGCCATACAGCTCCATCAGCCGAAAAATAAAAAAGTTATAGCTCTCAGAATAAAGCGATGCAAAAAAATATTTTTTTCTATATTTTTTTCAATAGCCTTTATTGTGTAAAAGCGCCAAAACATAGAAAAACTATATAAATGTGGTGCCACTGTAAACGTACTGACCCGAAGACTAAAGCTGCCTTATCAATTTTACCACAAAATAATGTAAAAAAAAAAAACAATAATTCCTGAATTGTTGGTTTTTGTTTATTCTGCCTCCCAAAAATCGGAATAGAAAGCGATCAAAAAATGGCACGTGCCTGAAAATGGCACCAATAAAAACATCAACTCATCCAGCAAAAAACAAGGCGTCGTCGGCCAAAATATGGAAAAATTATAGCTCTCAAAATACTGCGATGCAAAAACTAGATTTTACAAAAAAATGCGTCTTTTAGTTTGTGACAGCTGTCAATCATAAAAACCCGATATGATTCTGGTATCACTGTAATCGCACCGACCCGAAGAATAAAATAGTTTAATCACTTACGCCGCACGAGGAACGGCGTAAAAAATAAACTCCCGGGTTAGGGTTAGGGTTGGGCTAGGGTTAGGGTTGGGCTAGGGTTGGGGTTAGCGTTAGGGTTGGGCTAGGGTTGTGCTAGGGTTAGGGTTGGACTAGGGTTGGGGCTAGGGTTGGGGTTAGGGTTGGGCTAGGGTTGTGCTAGGGTTAGGGTTGGGGTTAGGGTTGGGCTAGGGTTAGGTTTGGGGTTAGGGTTGGGGTTGGGGTTAGGGTTGGGATTTTTTTCTAAAGTAAAAAAAAAAGATGACGATATGGCGACTAGTGTTAAGCGCAAGTGCTCGCTACTTGAGTTTGCATCGGGTGCTCGGGTATGCACTGAGTATCGCGGGTGCTCGAGTGACATGCTCGAGTCTCCACCCCATATGCTTCGCGGCCAAAAAAACTTGCAGGGATTGCCTACCATGCACGAGCGGGCGGGGACTCGAGCATGTCACTCGAACACCCACGATACATGGTGCATACCTGAGTACTCAATGCAAACTCAAGTAGCGAGCACTTGCGCTCAAGACTAATGACAACTTATTCAATATGATGACCTAATGTTATCAAATTCTGTGTCGTACCTTGATAAAATCCTTGAGGGGTCTAGTTTCCAAAATGGTGTCACTTGTGCGGGGTTTCCACTGTTTAGGCACATCAGGGGCTCTCCAGATGCAACATGGCGTCCGCTAATTATTCAAGCAAATTTTACAATCAAAAAGTCAAATGGCGCTCCTTCCCTTCCAAACCCTGCCATGCGCCCAAACAATGGTTTTCCCCCACATATGGGGTATCTGCTTACTCAGGAGAAATTGCACAACAAACTGTATGGTGCAATTTCTCCTGTTACCGTTATGAAAATGCAAAATTGGGGCTGAAAAACATTTTTGTGGGAAAAATGTGAAAATTTTATTTTTACGGCTCAATGTTATAAACTTCTGTGAAGCATCTGGGGGTTCAAGGTGCTCACCACACATCTAGATCAGTTCCCTGAGGGGTCTTGTTTCCAAGATGGTGTCACTTGTGGGGGGTTTCCACTGTTTAGGCACATCAGGGGCTCCCCAAACGCAACATGGCGTCCACTAATTATTCAAGCAAATTTTACATTCAAAAAGTCAAATGGCGCTCCATCCCTTCCGAACCCTGCAGTGCGCCCAAACAGTGTTTTTTCCCCACATATGGGGTATCTGCATGCTCAGGGGAAATTGCACAACAAATTTTGGGGTCCATTTTTTCTTTTTACCTCTGCGAAAAAAAAAATTTGGTCTAAAGTAACATTTTTGTGAAAAAAGTTAAATGTTAATTTTTTTCTTTCCACATTCCAAAAATTCCTGTGAAGCACCTGAAGGGTTAATAAAGTTCTTGAATGTGGTTTTGAGCACCTTGAGGGGTGCAGTTTTTAGAATGGTTTCACTTTTGGGTATTTTCTGTCATATAGACCCCTCAAAGTGACTTCAAATGTGATGTGGTCCCTAAAAAAAATGGTTTTGTAAATTTTGTTGGAAAAATGAGAAATCGCTGGTCAACTTTTAACCCTTATAGCGCCCTAATAATAAAAAAAAAAATTTGGTTCGAAAATTGTGCTGATGTAAAGTAGACATGGGGGAAATGTTATTTATTAACTATTTTGTGTGTCACCTCATAAAGTGACAGTGGTCAGAATTGTAAAAATTGGCCTGGTCATTAACGTGCAAACCACCTTGGGTTGTAAAGGGGTTAATATTTATTTACATAGCGCTATTGATTCCATAGTGCTGTACATAAGAAGGGATTACATACCAAATACAGATATCACTTACAGTAAACAAACTAACAATGATAGACTGGTACAGTGGGAAGGGGACCATGCCTTTGCGGGCTTACATTTTACAGGAACAGGAAAGGAGACGTAGGTTGAGGGGTTGCAGTAGCTCCGGTGTTGTTGAGGTGGCAGCAAGCAAGGTCATGGCAGGCTGTAAGCTTGTTTGAAGAGATGGGTTTTTAGGTTCCATCTGAAGGATCCAAATTTGGCGGATAATTGGATGTGTTGAGGCGATTGGGTGAGGAACTAATAAGTGTGGAGGAGAGGATGAGGTCTTGGGAGGACCGGAGATTACATAAGGGAATGTATCGGGAGATTAGTTCAGAGATGTACTGAGTAGAGAGGTTATGAATGGCTTTGTAGGTCAGTGTTAGTAGTTTGAACTGGATACGTTGGGCAATTGGGAGCGAGTAAAGGGATTTGCAAAGGGGGGTAGCAGAGGAGTAGCGAGGCGAAAGTTGAACTAGTCGCGCAGCAGAGTTGAGGATGGACTGGAGGGGTGCGAGCGTGTTAGCAGGTAGGCCACAGAGGAGGATGTTGCAGTAGTCGAGGCGGGAGATGATGAGGGCATGCAAAAGCAGTTTAGTAGATGGAGGGTTGAAGAAAGGATGGATTCTGGAAATATTTTTGAGCTAGAGGCGACAGGAGGTGTCGAGAGCTTTGATGTGGGGTTTGAAGGAGAGGGCAGAGTCAAGGGTTACTTCGAGGCAGCGGATTGCCGGTACAGGGGAAAGTGTGATGTCATTTATTGTGATAGAAAGATCGGGAAAATATGCGAGATATTCAGTTTTGTCCACATTGAACTTGAGGAAGTGGGAGGAGAAGAAGGAGGATATGGCTGCTAGACATGCTGAGATTCTGGACAGCAGAGAGGTGACGTCTGAGCCAGGTAGATCTGGGTGTCATCAGCGTACAGATGGTACTGGAAGCCATGGGATTTTATGAGCTGTCCCAGGCCAAGGGTATAGATAGAGAAGAGTAGGGGTCCTAGGACAGAGCCTTGAGGGACTCCAACAGAGAGGGGGCGGGTGAAGAGGTAGTGTGGGAGTGGGAGAAGCTAAATGTGCAGTTAGAAAGGTAGGAGGAGATCCAAGATAGGGCAAGGTTTTTGATGCCAAAGGAAGAGAGGATCTGTTGTAGGAGGCAGTAGTCAACTGTGTCAAAAGCAGAGGACAGGTCAAGAAGAAGGAGTACACATAATTGTCTGTTAGCTTTGGCTGTAAGTAAGTCATTGGTGATTTTGGTAAGTGCAGTTTTGGTGGAATGGTGAGGGCGGAAGCTGTATTATTGGTTGTCGAAGAGAGAGTTAGATGAGAAGTGAGAGGAAAGTTCAGCGTGAATGTGTTACTCAAGGAGTTTGGAGGCAAATGGGAGCAGCGATATGGGGTGGTAGCTGGACAAGGCGGTTGGGTCAAGGGATGGCTTTTTGAGGATGGGCGTGATTGTGGCATGTTTGAAGGCAGCAGGGAAGGTACCAGAAGTTAGTGATAGGTTGAAGAGATGGGTTAGGTATGGGATGAGTGTGGGGGTGAGGTTGGGGAGGAGGTTGGATGGGATGGGGTCCAGTGCACAAGTGGTGAGGTGCGATTTGGAGAGGAGACTAGTAAGGTCTCTTTCCGTGATGTTGGAAAGGGAGTTTATGGGGGAAGGTCAATGGTCTGGAAAACAAAGGGGTTGTGGTGGTTGGACAGTAAAGACTTGCGTTGTTTGGTCAATCTTGTTTCTGAAGTGTGCGGCAAACTCCTCAGCAGAGATGACGGAGGTCGGAGGGGGCAGTGGAGGGCGGAGGAGAGAGTTAAAAGTGTTGAATAGCTGTTTGAGGTTGTAGGATAAGGAAAATATTAGGGTTGTGAAGTAGGCCTGTTTAGCAGAGGTGAGGGCTGATTTGAATGCGAGTGTTGCTTGTTTGAATGCAGTGAAGTCATCTTGAGAATGTGTTTTCTTCCAACGCCGCTCCGCAACCCTGCACGCTTGTCAAAACTGTTTAGCGAGGTTGTTGTGCCAGGGTTGCCTGTTGAGCGTCGCGCTCTGCCATGCACAAGAGGGGCGACCGAGTCAATAGCTGATGCGAGAGTGGCATTGTAGAAAGCAGTGGCGCTGTTTGTGTCGTGGAGTGAAGATATGGATGTCAGTGGTAGAATAGAGTCAGAGAGTGTGTGGGTTTCTAGATGTGCAAGGTTTCTGCGAGGGTGTGCTAGTTGCTGGACATGGGTGACAGGTAAGGAGGACAGGGATGAGAATGTGAGTAGATGGTGGTCAGATAGGGGTATAGAGGGGAGGTTGTAAAGTTAGATAAGGAGCAGAGACGGGTGAAGATGAGGTCTAGTGTGTGTTCGTCTGTGTGGGTGGCTGAGGAGGACCACTGAGTAAGTCCAAAGGATGAAGTAAGCGACAGGAATTTGGATTCTGTTGACTGGCAAGTGTCAGTGGGGATGTTGAAATCGCCCATGATGATTGTGGGAATGTCAGCAGAGAGAAAGTAAAGAAGCCTGGTGGAGAATTGGTCAATAAAGGAAGTGACCGGGCCTGGAGGTCGGTATATGACAGCCGGTTGGAGGGAGAGTAGATGCGAACAGAGTGGACTTCTAAAGAAGGGAAAATAAGGGAGGGTAGAGGTGGGGTAAGGCTAAAGGTGCAGTTGGTAGAAAGGAGAAGACCCACTCCTCCACCATGTCTGTTACCAGGGCGAGGAGTGTGGGTGAAGTGCAAGCCACCGTAACAGTCATTATATATACAAGTCCTTATACAGGAAAGAATCCATTTTATCTTTGGTTTGAAATGTTTTATTGTCAGTAAATGTGAACTAATACTCTGACAACACTGTTATCAGCAGCGACCTGGGAGTCAAAGATGCATCCAGGCACCTTTCCCATGCTGTTCCCATCCCATTTAAACAATTTTTACATCCATTTTAGTGATTTTACTATCCCCCACACCTCCTGGGAGGGTCTGCCGGAAAAATGCTTGAGTTTCCCATTGACTTCCATTATACTCGTTACTCGAGTCGAGCACCCAAGCAGTCCGACATTCTTGATTCAAGTAATGAGCACCCACCAAGCATTTTAGTGATAGTTTATCACTAGAAAACACCCATGGAGTCAAAATCGTCACTACACTTGTAGATAAATTCACAGAGAAGTGTAATTTCCAAAATGGGGTCACATGAGGGGCAATTCTGCTGTTCTGGAACTTAGGGACTCTGTATATGGAGACCACAAACTATTGTAAAAAAATCTGTGCTCCAAGAGTCAAATAGCGCTCCTCTCGCGAGTCTTGCCTTGTGGCTAAACAGTACTGTACAGACACATATGGGGTATTACCACGTTCAGCAGAAATTGTGTAACAAATTTTGGTGCCATTTTTATCGATTTCCCCTTGAGAAAATGTAAAATCTGGGGCTAAAACAACATTTTTGGGATAATAATGTAATTTTTTTTTCACCGCCCAATGGTATAAGGTTCTGTGACATACCTGTGGCGTCATTATGATCCCTGCACCCTCAGAGGAATTCAATAAGGAGTGTAGTGTTTGCAAAATGGGGTCACTTTTGTCAGGGTTCTGCTGTTCTGGCACCTCAGGGGCTCTGCCAATATGACTTGGCACTCACAAACCATAACAGCAACATCTGCACTATAATATGGCCCTCCTTCCTTTCTGAGCTTTGTACTGTGCTTCGAAAATAGTTTTTGACCATATATGGGATATTTGCGTACACAGGAGAAATTGCGCAACAAATTGTACCATTCGTTTTCTCCTGTTTACCCTTGTGAAAATGAAAAATTGAGGGCTGATGCAAAATTTTTGTGGGAAAAATGAGATTTTTTATTTTCATTGCTAAACGTTATCAAATTCTGTGAAGCACCAAGTGTGTTCAAGGTTGCTCACCACTCCTCTAGATAATTCCATGAAGAGTGTAGTTTACAAAATGGGGTCACTTGTGAGGAAACGCGACATGGCATCCGCTGTCTCTTCCAGCCAATTTTGCGCTTCAAAAGTCAAATGGCGCTCCTTCCCTTCCAAGCCCTGCCGTGTGCCCAAATAGTAGTTTTCCACCACATATGGGGTATCGACGTACTCAGGAGAAATTGCACAACAAATTTTGGGTCCTTTTTCTCCTGTTACCCTTGTAAAAATGAAAAAATTGTGGTTAAAGCAACATTTTCCTTAATTACTGTGAAGCATCTGAAGATTTAATAAATTTCTTGAATGTGGTTTTGAGCACTTTGAGGGGTGCAATTTTAAAAATGGTGTCACTTTTGGGTATTTTCTGTCACATAGGGCCCTCAAAGTTACTTCAAATGTGATGTGATCCCTCAGAAATGTTGTAAATTTTATTGGAAAAATGAGAAATTGCTAATCAACTTTTTACGCTTTTAACTTCCTAACAAAAAAAATTGTTTAAAAAATCATGGGGATGTAAAGTAGACATGTGGGAAATTAACATTTTCACCAAATTTCCAACATTTTCACAAACGCAAAAAAGATCAACCTAAATTTACCAATACCATAAAGTACAGTGTATCATGAAAAAAATGTTTTCAGAATCACTGGGATACATTGAAGCATTACAGAGTTATTACTTTGTAAAGTGACAGTGGTCTGAATTGGAAAATTTGCCCTCGTCAGGAAGGTGAAAATAGGCTTCAGGTGTAGGGGATAACTGTGCTTTTTCTAAAAAAATTTTAAATGAAATTTAATTTAAAATGTAAGGGTTGAATTTGGACAGGACCACAACTAATATTCATCAGAACAGTGTTGATTTAACCCTTTTTGAGACATAGCTCTATTTTTCTTTTCACATTTCCTTTAGTTTTTCCTCCTTGCCTTCACTTTACTTTTCCTTTGACATAGCTTTTTTTGAAAAACCGGAAAACTAATTCCAAATGGGGTGGTATAAAAAAAAACATCAGTTTGGGTTTTGTTTTTACAACATTTTCTTTGTGATAAAATTACCTTGTTCTATGGGTCAGTACAGTAATTGTGCTTTTAAATTGTTGTTTGTTTATTATTTTTAACATCTTTAAAAAATCCCTATAGTTTGCATATTTAGATAGCTACAACTTTATTATTAGATTTCAGTCAAAAGAGTTGCATTAGGGCTTGATTCTTTTCCTGGATGAGCTATAGTTTTTATTGGTACCATTTTGCAGTCCATACGACTTTCTGATCTTTTTCTATTTCATTTTTTGGAGGTGATGTGCAAAACCCTGCAATTCTGCCATTTCTCTGTTGATAAGAGATGCAAATTTGGCTCCATTTGTGTAAAAATAGTAGACCCTTTCAGTAAGTGCTTACTGTCTTGACAAGACCATCCGTACCATACAATTATGTCGGAAGGGACAACCCCTCTTCCTAACCCTTCATATGCCTTTATTAATCGTCACAATCTAAGATGTTAAAATACTGTGGTAGGAGCTAGCTTTGATCGCACCATTTACACTTGGGTTCCAGCTTTATAGAGCGGTCTCCGCTCCTGAGCCCATTCCATATAGTAAGTGCGCACTGTGCCAATAGTTTAAGGAGGTCTCCCGGGCTTTAAAGGGAATGTGTCACCCCACTGGCCGATATCAGACCTCTACTATGGGCATATGACGCGCCCCTGGGCCTGTGTCGCGCTGCGTTGCGCACGCGGGAGCTTACCCGGAGCCGGATCTCTTGAGGGTTGTAGTCTCGTGGCGGTGACCCGGTCCGTGCCCAGGGAGTCAAACTGAGCGGCGATGTAACAGCGTTAGATGTAGGACGACTACGCCACCCGTTGAATGCAGCTATGGAGCTGCCGCTGCAGGACAGTCCGCTGAGGCCGGTGGATGGATGGTGCAGCGTAGATGGTATAACCCCCAACGGGAGGGGTATGGCCTCAGGGCAGCAGATGTGGATGATGGGGGTAGCAGGAACCACTCAGAGACGGTGCGGTGTAATTCAGGGTCTTTACTGGTAACAACGTTAGACCCTCCCGGAGTACTTGCTAGTGAACGGGGCCTGGTCAGTCCTTGAGCAGATGGGATCTCCCCTGGCCAGGCGGAGTTGTAGGCCTTCCCAACTAACTGTACTCTTCTGGCTACCTTGCTAGAGGCGGGAATAAGTAGCCCACGTCCCTGAGTGTACCGTGTGGTGCTCACCCGTATGGCCGGTGACTCAGGGCCTTCTAATGGCTTCCGCTCCACGATGGCGGTGCTGGTCCCACGCGTGTGACCGTGCCTTCGGGCTTCTGGGCCAGAGGACCTGAAATCCTCTGCCGGACGGTTTCTGCTGCTGGGTAGGAGTTAGTCCCCACAGCCTCGGACTCCGGGTCCGGTAAGAAATCTTCTCAGTCAGGGCGAGCTCTGCAGCTGCCAGCCCCTGACTCGTTGTAACACTGCTCCCCACAGAGCTCCTGATGTTTCTTGCTATGCTGCTTCTCTTCTCTACTCTTGTTCTGTCTTCTTTCTCCCTAACCCTGCCTCAGCCCCTGGTTTATATAGGGGAAGTCCTTCCCCTCCCAAGACTGGGCAGGAGGTGTGGCATGCACAGGATCCCTGACCAAAGGACCTCCCACCTGCTCTCAGACGTAATATCTCTATCACTGTGGCAACCAGACCCCTGGGGTGTCACATTCCCCCCTAGTGAAATTTAGTACTCCGGGACTAAACATATTATTTTTTTTAGAAAAACATAACAAGGTATAACAATACAATAAGAAAAACACATAAGATGGTTACGGCGTGTCCGCAACCGGGTGCAGTTTTGAAAAGCAAGGTGTCCATTTCACCAAAACAGGGAGACGTAACCAGGTAGGGGCCTGTCCTGCCCCGAGTCCTTAACAGTCTTTAGTCCATCCTGGGTTACGCTCCAACTATGTACAAGGATTCCCGGTAAATCCACCAAGGACTCCTAAAAAGAACTAGAAACACAAAATTATACACAAGCAACTATAAACAAGTAAACATTATAAGATAGCTTAAACATTTAGATCCTCCAACGTGCGGGTAGCTGGCCTCTAGTGGCCCTAGTGGACCTACGGAGCTGACTGTCTGGCCCTGAACTACAGGGTGTAGGAGCTGTCAAGGGTAAACTGGGCAGCTGTCTATGGGCCCTCTGGCTCACTAGGGGTATGGCAGGCTCACTATAAGCAGAGGGTTGATTTTCCGGGTCTGCTTGTGTAGAGTCTTCTGCCTCCTGGACCGGCTGTTCTTCCAGCTCTACCGGTTGCTCCGTAGGTTCTTGGGATGATGGTTGGAGGAAGGTGAGTACGGGTACCACAACTGCACCATTGACTTGAGTCCAAGACCGAGGGAAGTCCCCGAGCACGGTACTAACCATATCTTCCCTTTCCTCTACGGGTCGATGGTCTTCTTGTTCCTCTTCAGGGTTCCTCAGTTGTTCGGGACACTTCTTCAGGTGGTCCCGGGATACAATGGCTGTGGTTTCCCCTCCGTCTTTACTGATGGTACAGACCTTCGGGTTTTCGTGGCTTGAGGGCAGTACGGTGTACGGGTCCTTCTCCCACTGGTCGTCCAACTTGTGGAGCCGTCTCTTCCTCTTCAAGACCTGCTCTCCGGGTACCAGGGGAACAGCGGGAGCATACTGGTTGTAAGTTTTCTCTTGTCTTTCCCTAGCCTGACAGAGACTTCGCTCCACGCTCTCCTGTACTCTCCGGTACTGCTGCTGCCTCTCTGTGTCCCAGTCTGTTTCTGGTGAAGTGTCCTCGGGTGTCAGGACTCCCATTTCCAGGTCAACAGGTAACTTACCAGGTCTTGCCCTCATTAGGTAAGCCGGGGTACAGTTGGTGGAACCTACCGGGATGTGGTTGTATAGGTCCACCAGATCGGGCAACTTTTCAGGCCACAGACTGCGTTCTTCCAGGGGCAACGTTTTTAGAAGATCCATTACCACCTGGTTCATTTTTTCACAAAGTCCATTAGTCTGCGGATGGTAGGGTGTCGTCCTTATCTTCCGGCAGCCATACAGATTGCAGAATTCCTGGAAGACCTCCGCTTCAAAGGCAGGTCCCTGGTCCGTCAGCACTTGGTCCGGGTACCCGTGTGGACGGCAAAAGTGCTGCTGGAAGGCTCTAGCTGCTGTTTGAGCCGTTAAGTCCTTGACGGGGACGACAACCAGAAACCGGGAGTAATGATCCACGATGGTTAACGCGTAGACGTAGCCACTTCTGCTTGGGGTCAGTTTTACATGATCCAAGGCTACCAGTTCCAACGGTTGCCGGGTGACGATGGACTGCAGGGGAGTCTTCTGGCTGGCGCGGTCCTTCCTTCTCAGGTTGCACGGGCCACAGTCTCTGCACCACTTCTCAATGGTTCCCCTCATGCCTACCCAGTGGAATCGCTCGCGCAGCAGGAACTCCAGCTTCTTCCACCCGAAGTGTCCAGCTCCGTCGTGGTATGCCTCCATCACCATGGCTGCGTCTCTTCGTGGCACCACTACTTGCCAGAGTAATTCATGCGTCCGGGAGTTAACCATTCTGCGGCACAACTTCCCTTTGTAAAGGAACAGTCGACTCTTCTCTGCCCATAGTTGTTTGGCTTCCTCCGGAGCGTCTGGTTCAAGGCGAGCCTCCGGCCGAGTCAGCATCTCCTTCACCAGTCGGACGGCAGGGTCGCTGTCTTGCGTTTCCGCCCAGTTGTAGTGAGGTAAGGGGTTCAACGTAGCAGCCTGCTTACTCCTTACCCGGTGGGAATACTGGATAGTCCCATGACGGTGGAACGCAGGGAGTTCAATCTCTTCCAGTCCCTCCGGATCTTCTCCTTCGTCCGGCAGGTTGGGCATCCTGGACAGGGCGTCCGCGTTAGTATTGGAGCGCCCTGCCCGGTATTTGATTATGAACTCGTAGTTGGACAGACGGGCCATCCACCTCTGCTCCAGGGCACCGAGTCTTGCCGTGTCCAGGTGTGTCAACGGGTTGTTATCCGTGTACACGGTGAACCGGGAAGAAGCAAGGTAATGCTTAAAGCGCTCAGTGACTGCCCATACCACGGCCAGGAACTCTAGCTTAAATGAGCTATAATTCTCGGGGTTCCTTTCAGTGGGTCGCAGTTTTCGGCTGGCGTAGGCGATTACTCGTTCTTTCCCCTGCTGGATCTGGGACAGTACGGCTCCTAGCCCGATGTTACTGGCGTCGGTGTAGAGGATGAAGGGCTGGCTATAATCCGGGTACGCCAAGATTTCATCCCCCGTGAGGGCCATCTTCAGCTGGTGGAAGGACTCTTCTTCTAGCTCTTCCCATTTGAAGGGCGGCTTCTGGTTCTTGGCCTTCCGGGACTGACCTATCAGGAGGTCCTGCATAGGCGCTGCCTTTTTGGTGAAACCGGGAATAAACCTTCGGTAGTAGCCTACCAACCCGAGGAACTGCCGCACTTCTTTTACGCTGGAGGGGCTTGGCCATCCCTTAATTGCGGTGATCTTATCGGGGTCGGGAGCCACTCCGTCAGCGCTCACCACGTGTCCCAGGTACTGCACCTTTGGTTTCAGGAGGTGACACTTGGAGGGTTTCACCTTTAGGCCGTAACTCGCCAGAGCTTCGAACACCTCCGCCAGGTGTTTCAGGTGGTCCTCATAAGTTTTGGAGTATACGATGACATCGTCCAGGTACAACAGGACCGTCTCGAAGTTTCTGTGGCCCAGACAGCACTCCATTAATCGTTGGAAGGTTCCTGGGGCGTTGCAGAGTCCGAACGGCATGCAGGTGAACTCGCTAAGTCCCATCGGGGTGGTGAATGCGGTCTTCTCCCGGTCCGCCTCTGCTACAGGAACCTGCCAGTACCCGCTAGTGAGATCCAAGGTAGAGAAGAAGTTAGCAGACCTTAAAGCAGCCAATGACTCCTCTATCCTTGGTAAGGGGTACGCATCCTTGTGTGTGATACGGTTGATTTTCCGGTAATCTACACACATCCTCATGGTGTTGTCTTTCTTTTTGACTAAAACTAGCGGGGCTGCCCAGGGGCTACAGCTATCCCGGATTACCCCAGCCTCCTTCATGTGTCTAAGCATCCCCTTGGCGTGTTGGTAATGTGCAGGGGGTACGGGTCGATACCTCTCTTTTATGGGAGGATGATCTCCCGTGGGGATGCGGTGTTCTACCCCCTTGACTCGCCCGAAGTCTAACGGGTGTTTACTAAACACTCTCTCATACTCTTGAACCACCCGGTAGACTCCCTGTTTCTGGTGGGAGGGAGTGGAGTCAGTTCCCAAGTGTAGTTGCTGACACCAATCCTCCATTACTTTCTTAGAGCCGTTACCTTCCTCCGGGTGAGATGGAGGCAAGGGTTCCACAGACTGTATAGAGTTTTGGTTGATGGTATATAATTTTGCTAGCGTGGCATACCGAGGCAGGTACACTTCCCTCTCCCCGATATTGATTATGCGAACGGGCACCCTCCCATGGCGTACATTGACCACCCCCCGTGCTGTCAAAATGGTGGGCCTACTGTCTGAGTAAACTGGTTCTACCATTGCCTGGTAATCTCTACCTCTCAGACCAATAGCTGCCCGGCACCAAATCATCATTTCACTTTTTGGGGGCATGGCAATAGGGAAAGGGTCACACATTCTTACGCTACCAATCTCACCGCCGGAGAGTTCCACCTGTTGCCGTCGCATCAGTGCCCGGATCTCTTTCTGGAGCACTCGCTGCTCGCCGGAGCTGGCGTTCTTGGCAACCTGCTGTAAAAGGAAAATCACCTCTGCAAGACAATTTTCAATTACATTAGTTCCTAGAGTTATTTTTGGGTGGCTCTCATGTTTGTCAATGTCTACAATGATCAGTCCCTGTGCTGCCAGTTCGACTCTACCGATTTTGATGGTCACCTCTTTAAATCCGATCTGTGGCACGGGCTGGCCATTGCTGGCGATGATACTCAAGTCGTCGTCAGGGTAGCGGGTAATATCCGAGTCATTCCAGTACTGCTTAAAGAGCACGTACGGGATGGTGGTGACCTGTGACCCGGTGTCCAGTAGGGCACTCATGGGAATGCCATCCAGTACCACAGGCAAGACTGGACGTCCTCCCACATATCTGTCGCGCCAGTTCGATGGGCCTGGTGATCTTTTTCCTGGGGGTTGGCCCTCTACCCCAGGTTGTGCCCGTTTAAAGAACAGTACCTTTCCATATGTCCGGGTTGATTGCAGCGGCGGCAGATGGGTCGTCCGTCCTCGCTGTATCGGTCACTGGGTCTTCCTCTGGCCGGTGGGGTCCTCCTTGGTCGACGCCACGGGATGTCCTCCGGTCCGGATGCCAGCTGGATCTTCCCTGGGGTGGAAACCTGTAAAGACTGCACAGTTCGGGTTAGCGCAGCAACGCTCTTAGCTAGCTCTTGGACCTGATGGCGTAGGTCTGGAGCCGGGTCATTGTCCAAAGCCTGCGCATCAGCTCCCACAGGCCCTGCCGACAAGGGCGCCGCCTGCTGGTGGTAAGTGATAGCTGGGCGCCTGTGGGTCACAACGCCACCCGGTGCCGGTTCTCGGAGCACCCGGATGGCTCTGTCCTTGAACTGTGCAAAGTCCAGATGGGGATCCTGTAAGGCCATTGCCCGCAACTGGGTTCGGTGGGCATTGCAATATAAACCCTCTATAAATTGTTCAGTCAACAGCCTGTCCTCATTTCCCACCCCATCAGGGTCGGTCTGCTTTATGGCCCTCAGGGCCTCTTGTAGGTTTAGTGCATAGTCCCTTATACTCTCATGCGCTCGCTGCTTGCACCCGTAGAATCTAAGCTTAATCTCGGCTGAGGTGCGGGTATCAAAGGTGTCCTTCAGCCGGGTTAGTATCCCTGCGACAGTCTTCCTCCCAGGTGGCCAGGATTTTACTTCCCTTTTGGCTGCCCCAGTTAGTTGGGCCACCAGGATGCTCACTTTTTGCTCTTCTGTGAGGGGGTACACCTGGAAGAGGCTATCCAGCTTTTCTCTAAAGTCATGCAGGGTATGTGACTCCCCTGAGTACTGGGGTAGCCAAGCTGCTCCCGGGATATAGGGCATGGTGAAGGGCATAACTGCAGCAGCGGTGGCGCTGGCGGGGGTTGAGGCAGTGAAGCTCTCCTCCGTATCCGACATCTTCCTCCCCCCTAGTGGACCGTGGCCTACCTTGCGATGATCCTGTTCCGTAGGCCGCGGCTCCGCAGTGGATCGTCAGGGTTGAGGACCTTCCGTCGCGCTCCGGTGACGTCGGCGTCTGCTGGGCTCCTTCCAGGACCTTACGCAACGTCCGGACGTGAGGCAGGGCTTCAGTTCTCGCGCGCTTTCGGAGTCCACGCCCCTCTTCTTCCCGCGCGGCGTCCTCAAGATGGCGTCCAATGGCGGGAAAACTCCACGGATGGCGGGAAGAAGGTCGAAGATGGCGCCGGATGGCGGGAAAACTTCGCGGATGGCGGGAAGAAGGTAGAAGATGGCGCCGGATGGCGGGAAACCTCCACGGATAGCGGGAATCTTCACCACTGGTAAGTTTGAACAGTCTTTGCTTTTCAGGCACGCAGTACCCGGTGGTTGCGGGCACGAAATCCTGCCGACTACGCCAAAGTTGACGCGCCCCTGGGCCTGTGTCGCGCTGCGTTGCGCACGCGGGAGCTTACCCGGAGCCGGATCTCTTGAGGGTTGTAGTCTCGTGGCGGTGACCCGGTCCGTGCCCAGGGAGTCAAACTGAGCGGCGATGTAACAGCGTTAGATGTAGGACGACTACGCCACCCGTTGAATGCAGCTATGGAGCTGCCGCTGCAGGACAGTCCGCTGAGGCCGGTGGATGGATGGTGCAGCGTAGATGGTATAACCCCCAACGGGAGGGGTATGGCCTCAGGGCAGCAGATGTGGATGATGGGGGTAGCAGGAACCACTCAGAGACGGTGCGGTGTAATTCAGGGTCTTTACTGGTAACAACGTTAGACCCTCCCGGAGTACTTGCTAGTGAACGGGGCCTGGTCAGTCCTTGAGCAGATGGGATCTCCCCTGGCCAGGCGGAGTTGTAGGCCTTCCCAACTAACTGTACTCTTCTGGCTACCTTGCTAGAGGCGGGAATAAGTAGCCCACGTCCCTGAGTGTACCGTGTGGTGCTCACCCGTATGGCCGGTGACTCGGGGCCTTCTAATGGCTTCCGCTCCACGATGGCGGTGCTGGTCCCACGCGTGTGACCGTGCCTTCGGGCTTCTGGGCCAGAGGACCTGAAATCCTCTGCCGGACGGTTTCTGCTGCTGGGTAGGAGTTAGTCCCCACAGCCTCGGACTCCGGGTCCGGTAAGAAATCTTCTCAGTCAGGGCGAGCTCTGCAGCTGCCAGCCCCTGACTCGTTGTAACACTGCTCCCCACAGAGCTCCTGATGTTTCTTGCTATGCTGCTTCTCTTCTCTACTCTTGTTCTGTCTTCTTTCTCCCTAACTCTGCCTCAGCCCCTGGTTTATATAGGGGAAGTCCTTCCCCTCCCAAGACTGGGCAGGAGGTGTGGCATGCACAGGATCCCTGACCAAAGGACCTCCCACCTGCTCTCAGACGTAATATCTCTATCACTGTGGCAACCAGACCCCTGGGGTGTCACACATACAGGTGATAGAAAAGTAAATCTATACTTACCTGTATGGCCCATAGTAGATTGCAGAGAAATCTGGTTTTATAAAGTCTGTTTTCCAGAGGCTTGGAGTCTGGTGTACTCCAATCAAACTCCTCCTATCTATTTACTATTCCCCTAAATCGCCACCTCTGAGCTAAATTACCATATCCCCCCCCCCTGCACGTCACAGGGCCCTGTGACAGACCCTGTGACGTGCCCTGCTCTGCCTCCCCTCCCGTGCATGCGCAAATGGAGTGCGCTTTGTTTCCCTCGTGCCCTGTTTGGCTGCGTACTGCACCGCAGCCTTGTATTGCGCAAGCGACGGTGAGTCACTGAGACTTCCGCTCCGCTGGCATGCGTGGGAGGGGAGGCTGAGCAGGGCACGTCACAGGGCCTGTCACAGGGGGAAATGGTAAGCAGATAGGAGGGGTTTGTTTAGCGTCCCCCAGACTCCAAGCCTCTAGAAAACAGACTTTATAAAACCAGATTTCTCAGCAATCTACTATGGGCCATACAGGTAAGTATAGATTTACTTTTCTATCACCTGTATGGCCATAGTAGAGGTCTGATATCGCCCGGGGGGGTGACACGTACCCTTTAAGAAAATTGGAAATAAAATTTAATATGATTTAACATAATTTACTATATATTCGAGTCCTTTCAAAATTCTTCACTGCTCCCACCTCCATGATGATCTTTGATTTTAGCGACAGCACTGTGGCAGCCAATTACTCTCCACATTGGTGCTAGTCATATACTGTTGTGCAATATATCTGGTAAGCTATTACACTTTTCCACTATTTAATGGCTAAAGGCTAGAATATCACTAACATGAGCAAAATGTTTCCATGTCCCTCCAAATAATAATAAACTGTATGTTTATAAATCCAGGGCGCTGCTGCCATTACTGTATCTCATGTACTAATACATCTTCATTCCTGATTTCACCTTCTACTCCCCATGAAGGATTTTTTCTTTCTTGAGCCCCTGGAGACTGAGTGTGTAGTTCTCTTTCCCTCCCCCAGAGAAACGTACCTATCTTTGTACACTGATAAACAGCCTGTATGATTTCCCTCATCCCCTGCAGTTTTATGTATGTGCTTTTATTCTTATCTACATTTTGAAATAGGACAGCTTGTGTTCTCTGACCACCCTGTACATCCGGGGATTTCGTCTGAAAACCCATGAAAACGGGATACAGACTGTACATCTGATGGCGCCTTAGACTGCTATGTCACAGAGTTCAAATGAACTCCGTTTGTTTATTTCTGAAAGTTTCTTTTCATACAGACACAAGAACGTATCAGACTACAATTCTACGTTCATCTAAAAACACAGACTATGTAATTGACCTGACTAAAGGGGTCGGTCAATCCCAAAAACGCGTGTTTTTTACCTTTCAATAAAGTCTCTTCATTTCCTGATGTCACCAGCATGCTCGTTATATCCAGCAATCCTCTGTCCCACACATCTGAAAAGACACGTGTATTATTTCAACTCGATTTGTGTGATAGCAGTAGCTTTTTCGGGGATTCAGATGGAATCCATTGATGCACCGCGTAAATACAGTTTCTAACAGGGCCTAACTGTGAATGAATGGGGAGAACTGAGAGAGCAGACTCGACTAAGATCAATAGATTGCAGAATCGTAGAAGTAACAGCACGACCAGCTATATACAAGAGTTGCACAGACTGTACATTAGCAAAATGGTTGAAAAATTGTAATAAAACCTGTTTTTAATCTGGTATTTTCTATATGACTTCTATTTTTGACTCATCAGTAGTGTTGAGCATTCCGATACTGAAATATCGGGTATTGGCCGATATTCGCGGTATCGGAATTCCGATACTTAATTCCGATACTTTTACAATATCGAATACCGGAATCGGAAGTTCCCATAATGCCTGCGCTCTGCAGTGTCTCTGAAGGATGACAAGATGGATGGCAGCGCTCAGCTGCGATCCAGCCTGTCATCAGAATGCCATCCCAGCGTGAGAGAATTCTCCTGATTGTTTAAAAGCCGGCGGGCGGTAAAAAGCCGCCGGCTTTTAAACAATCACACAGCCCCATACTGCTTCCCCGCAGCCTCCGACCCCGATCCTCCGCTCCCCTCGCCACCTCCCATCCCGATCGTAAGTTAGGACCGGGCGGGGAGCACAGCACCAAGGAGCGGGGAGCGAAGGACCCGGGCGGGGAAGCCGGCAGTGAAAAGACTTCACCGCCGGCTTTCCCGTTCTGTGCTGCGCTTTCCCGCCGGTTATTTCAAATGAACAGCTGAGGTATCAGGTGATGCTGATCAGCTGTTCATTTGAAGTAGCCGCGGTGCCCTCAGAGGGTTCATGTGAGTTCATGCTTGACTGCATTGCATGAACTCACATGAACTTTCCCACGGCCGCACAGGTCAGCCACACCTTCCACACAGCCCGTCATGATTAGTGTGTATGCGATGTCTGCGGGTGTGTGCGATGTCTGCGATTGTGTGCGGTGTCTGTGCGAGTGTGTGCAGTGTCTATGTGGTGTGTGCGCGGTGTCTGTGCGATGTCTGCGAGTGTGTGCGGGTGTGCGCTGTGTCTGTGCGATGTCTGCGGGTGTGTGCGTGCAGGCAGACATAGGCCGATGTGACACTACTACTCCCTTCGGCCTATGTCTGTCCCCCGTCCACTCGTGCCAGCAGGATCAGCTCGATGGGAGCAGTAGTTCCCATCAGCCTGATCCTGCTATTTAAATTGCCCTACTGTGTCCCCAATAAATTTTAAATACATTTCATTGGTGGCCAGTGGTTACCTACAATAAATTAGTTCATACATTACCTGTCCCCGCCGATCGCCACCAAAAATAAAGTAAAAAATAAAAAACTACACCTATACTCACCTAGACACCTATTTCCCCGAAGCTATCGATCTCCTGTAATAAAATGTAAAATAATAAACCACAACCTTATCCTTACCCCTCCGTAGTAGTCCACAAGTGTCCCACGAAGATCTCTAGTTTAGAGCAGCCACATAGAATGTGACCGCTCTGAACCGCTGCCGCCGCTAGAATGATGGGGCCGTAAAGCAGCCCCGTCATTGCATAAGCGGGTTCGCCGGAGTTCAGGCAGCGCTGCTCCGGTTAGCTTCTTTACGGCCCTGCTGTATCGTGAGAAATTCCCACGGTACAGCAGTGCCGTAAAGGAGGTCTCCGGAGCTGCGCTGCCTGAATGCACTCCAGTGACCTCAGTCAGTGGCTCCCGCTGCCGGGAGCGGACGTGTTCCCGGCAGCGTGAGCTTACAGCAGCCATGCACAGCTGTCACCATCTCCAGATGTGACAGCTGTGCATGGGAGATCAGCGCAGGAACGTGGACAGGTAACTATTTTTTTTTTAGTAACCTAAGAATTAAATAAAATTGTGTGTTTTATTTCAAATAAATTATTTTTTTCTGGGTGTAGTGTGTTTTTTTCTTTTTAACACTTTGTAGATTAGTAATGGGGGTGTCTTATAGACGCCCATCATTACTAACCTGGGCTTCATGGCTGCTGGCGCTGACATGAACCCCAACCCTATTACCCCCTCCCACCGCACCAGGGCAGCGTGGAAGAGCGAGGCTAAGCGCCAGAATTGGCGCATCCTATGGATGCGCCATTTCTGGGGCGGCTGACGGCTGGTGTTTCTAGCCTGGGAGGGGGCCAATATTCATGGCACCCTTCCTGGGCTATTAATATCAGCCCCCAGCTGTCTGCCTAGCCTTTGCTAGCTATTAAAATAGGGGGGACCCCACGTCATTTTTTTGGGGGGGTCCCCATTTTAATAGCTAGTAAAGGCTAGGTATTCAGCTGGGGGCTGATATTAGTAGTCTGGGAAGCTCCGTGGGTATTACCCCCTTCCCAGGCTTCAAACATCTGCCCCAGCCGTCGGCTTAACCTCCACTAGGGACTAAAATTTTGGGGGATCCCACGCCAATTTTTTTTTAAATAAATCCTTTATTTTAACACTAAATGACATTTGAGGAGTTAATAAAGATGCAGTCCCTAAATTATTATTTATTTTTTAATTAATTTTTCCCCAAAATTTTGACGTGGGCTTTGCCATATTTTTGTATGCCAGCCAGGTACAGCATCCAGCTTCTATGAACGCGCCATTTTCCGGGGTGGCTGCGGACTCCAATTTGCAGCGGGGGGGGCAGAAAGCTTGGGCCTTCATGCGCTGCAGATTCCATCCCCCAGCTGCCTAGTTGTACCTGGCTGGACACAAAAATAGGGAGAAGCCCCACGTATTTTTTTTTAAATTATTTCATGAAATTCATGAAATAATTTAAAAAAAATTGACGTGGGGCTTCGCACTATATTTGTGTCCAGCCAGGTACAGCAGGCAGGAACGGGCTGCCCCCAACCACCAGCTGCCTATTTGTACCTGGTTGGACACAACAATATAGGGAAGCCCTTTTTTTCTTAATTGTTTCATGAATTTCATGAAATAATTAAAAAAAAAAAATACGTAGAGCTTCGCCCTATTTTTGTGTCCAGCCAGGTACAACTAGGCAGCTGGGGGCTGGAATCTGCAGCGCAGGGAGGCCCAAGCTTCCTGCCCCCCCCCCCCCCCCCGCTGCAAATTGCAGTCCGCAGCCACCCCGGAAAATGGCGCGTTCATAGAAGCGCCATCTTCTGATGCTGTACCCAACTCATCCAGGGCCCTGGTGCGGTGGCTCACTGGGTAATAAAGGGGTTAGGGCCAACTTGGCATTATCATCTGGCCCTAAGCCCGAAATTCATGGGGTCACGCCAATATTAGACATGACCACCATGAATTTCTAGTAAAATATTTAAAAAAAACACAACACCCAGAAAAACTCCTTTAATTGAAATAAACACACAATTCTTTATTGTTCTAAATTAAACCATACTTCCATCACGCCCATTCCAGCTGAAGCCAACGATCTCCTGCAATAAAAGAAAAATAATAAAGCAACATCATCCTTACCTTTCCATGGTTCCCAGGACGGCTCCAGCTCTGCTACATCGAGATGACAGGCTGGACCTGCAGAACGCTGCCATCCAGCCTGTCATCCCGCGGACACTGAGAAGCGCAGGCATGCTTGCGCTCCTCAGTGTCAGGCTGTGACGGCATATTTTCAGTTGTTTCACACTTTTTTGTTAAGTATATAATTCCACATGTGTTAATTCATAGTTTTGATGCCTTCAGTGTGAATGTACAATTTTCATAGTCATGAAAATACAGAAAAAATTTTAAATGAGAAGGTGTGTCCAAACTTTTGGTCTGTACTGTATGTGACTGACATGTTTCTATCTATCTAATCTATGTGTGAAGCTCTATTCTTTCTGTTCTAAATTGTCGGGTACCGGTGTATGCCGCTGCTGAATTGCCGGCTTTTCATGTTTCACTGTGAGCACTGTTCCCATCGATTTGGGCAACCACCTCCCCCAATACATTCTACATTATTGTTAGTTGTTTTCCTTCATGTAGAATTAACCTACAAGGAAAGAAAGGGTTTATTTTCATTCCGATATTTGTGTCCCATTGACTTGCATTGGTTTCCGGTATCGGAATCGGCGATATCCGATACTTTTTGGGTATCGGCCCGATCCAATCCGATCCGATATTTCCTGATATCGGAAGGTATCGCTCAACACTACTCATCAGGTTTCCATTGTTTTCTTTGTAATGGTTAGAAGCGCTATTCTGTTCATCAAAAGCAATACCTGAACTTGACTGAGAAAAATCTGACTGATGGTGTACTAACCCCCTTAAAGTCAATGAGGAGGCTAACTGAAACAGGTTTCTATTTTTTTCTGTGAAATAACATAGACAAAAATCACTACTTTAAAAAAAAATCTGCATGGCAAAGGATGCTGCAACCACAACCATGAACTTTTCTGTAAATGACAGCATATTAGGCTTTCTAAGAATTCCTGACTGATCTTTTCTTCCATTTCTTGGTCACACTTAGTAGTGGAGATGATTCTGATTATATTTTGAGCCTGCACAGAATGTCTTTAACCTTGTGGTGGTGGAATAGTTTGTTTGAAGTAGAAAGATAATCTGTACTGTGTCTCATGTTTCAGCAGAGGGAGGAAGAAGGCTGGATATCACTGCTAGATGCATTGTTAAAAGTTCATTCTATCACTTTGACATTTAGAGCAGGACTTTGTACATTCCTCTTCATATTACCAGTACCAGCTTTGGGACTTAGACCCCTTACTAACTATAAGATTTTCTACTGAGTAATTGACCCCTATGACGTCTCAGCCTTCAGAATAATCAGGGGATTCTTCTTGCGTATATTGTAATCCAATATGAGGAGTGACATTTGATTTCACTTGGTTGAAAACCTATAGGCGAAATGCAACACTTCAAAATGTGGGAGTCGGGTCTTATCTAATATCATCTGGGAATATTCTGAGTAAGAAAGGCACCTCATTTTACCCAGCTCCCCAGTTAAATAACTCAACACATCTGGTAACACTGTAGATACATTGTCCTTTTTGTTTCTTCGGGGCTCCGGTTACAGCAATATTTCCAATAGATCCTATTACAAGTCTTTGGGGCAGGCGAGCATAGCGTAGGCTACATAACAGATCATCAAGATTAAGGAAAGACTACTGTATTGCTTTGTTTGTAATTTTATTCCTCTTTTAAACATTTAAGATTACGTTTTTAAAAACTCAGCCATTTACACCCCACCGTGTGCTAATATTTTGGATTAAAACTTGATTTTCTGTTTGACTTCTTTTGAGCTCTTATCAGTAATGAATGTGTTAATCAAGGGGCCAGGAAAGAATAACTGAAACACAATAGGTCTTTAGGAAGTTTTATTATCAAATAAAGACAGACTGTGATACTGAGAGGTATAGGGTTATTTAGGGCTACATCCTTCAGCTTGATGTCTTCAATTACAAGAATGATAAAGACTGAAACAAAATCCCTTAATTCAATCAGAACTAGTCAGAGTTATAGGAAGGATCAGATGTCCTGTGAAGTGCATGCATAGGAAATTAAACATTCAAGAAGCGAAAAGTTTGAGAGCAGCTGAAGGGATAGCCTCCAGCTATACTTGTTTGAAATCAGTTCGTTAAGTTTACAGACAACCACAGATCTGTTTTGAATCCTTTTTATATTTATGCAAAAGCGGAGTGTCGCCACCTACAGGCAAATTGTACAGTTATATTTTTGCTGATAGCGATAATCAAAGCAATACAGAAATTTACTCCAGTTTAAACACAAAGGACACAAGTTATTCATGATTGTTATGTAACAACTATGCAAAGTAATAACTACTGGCCCAAAAAATTACATAACTTACAATTCTTAACACGTCACTCTCTGCAAGGAGAAATATTACCCCTAGATACCGGTCTGACGCCTCTGATCCAGCCAAACCAGAACTCACACTTTGCACTGATGAGGGGCAGTACCCCGAAACACAGTGTCTGCAAATTGAGTTTCTGGTATTGGATTTTATCCTAAGTCATGTGATAAGGCTTGTTAAAGGGTCACTATTGACTTTTAGGATTGCTACTTCCTGTAGATGACACTAAAGTTCTAGTCCTCTTCCTCTCTGAAGAGACAATTTGCATAATTTACAAGACACAGACAGTTGGCCATAGCTGTCTAGGTAAAGCTTTACTTTTAGTATTCAGAGTAGTTTGACCCATCTCCATGCATTTAAATGGATTGTCCTCTTTCAGAAAAGCTTTTCCTATAAGCTGTTAGTAAGAAAACAAACTGTTCTTTGCTTACTCTTCCCGATTCCAGCTCTGAGTTTCCACTCTGCTTCTCCTGGTGTCTGTTGTCTGCAGCGCTGACATCCCATTGAAAGAACTGCAGACATTTGAGCTCAGTAGCTCTGCCAAAAAAGGCAGCAGCAGAGAGTCAGTGCTAGCCCTGGGCAGGGTAAGCAAAGCTGTTTTTTTGGTTTTGTTTCATAGAAATTCATTTATTTCACATAATTCATAGGAAAACTTTCCGAAAGTGGACAACCCAGCTAACAGCCTATATTTTCCCACCACATTTGGCCCATGTGTTCATATAGTTTTTTTATTGTAAAAATAGAAGGCTAGAAAATGTTAGAAAATGTGTCTCCAATTAGGCATAAATTTATCTGGATGCATGCATCACTTTTTTTGACCTTATTGTTTGGATTACTTTTGGTTGCAAATATTTTGTGTTGCAAAAAAAAAAGTAGTATTTCTTTTCATCACAGGAAGTCAAGTCAGTCAAAGCGAATACTGGCACTTTCAGCTGATGTTAGCTTAAAAAATTATCAAGTGAAGAGTTATGACATTTTCTTTGACACCACCTGGCTTTGAAAGTGGTCCATCAAAATAGCTGAATGGCACTGTCCGTTCACTGCGAGCTATTTTAGTTGGCTGCTCTGCAATGAACATGCATAGAACTGACTAAGCATGTGTGACCAACTGCATTCGATTTATTAAGTGAACCTGCACATTTCTGGATACTTTGAAATCCAGGTAGTAATATACTCTGCAAGAAAATGGCATAACTTTTCACTGCATTATATTTTTTAACATTTAATTTGCAAATATTTTTTTATAATCTGCACAGTGGATTTTATCTGTACTGGTGGTCCAACTTCACTAATAGTTACGTTCACGTGTGATGAGAAAACTGTATTTAAAGGGTTATTCTCAAAATCACAATTTGGCTTTATAACAATGCACACATATATATACAGTACAGACCAAAAGTTTGGACACACCTTCTCATTTAAAGATTTTTCTGTATTTTCATGACTTTGAAAATTGTACATTCACACTGAAAGCATAAAAACTATGAATTAACATGTGGAATTATATACTTAACAAAAAAGTGTGAAACAACTGAAAATATGTCTTATATTCTAGGTTCTTCAAAGTAGCCACCTTTTGCTTTGATGACTGCTTTGCACACTCTTGGCATTCCCTTGATGAGCTTCAAGAGGTAGTCACCGGAAATGGTTTTCACTTCACAGGTGTGCCCGGTCAGGTTTAGTAAGTGGGATTTCTTGCCTTATAAATGGGGTTGGGACCATCAGTTGTGTTGTGCAGAAGTCTGGTGGATACACAGCTGATAGTCCTACTGAATAGACTGTTAGAATTTGTATTATGGCAAGAAAAAAGCAGCTAAATAAAGAAAAACGAGTGGCCATCATTACTTTAAGAAATGAAGGTCAGTCAGTCCGAAAAATTGGGCAAACTTTGAAAGTGTCCCCAAGTGCAGTTGCAAAAACCATCAAGCGCTACAAAGAAACTGGCTCACATGAGGACCGCCCCAGGAAAGGAAGACCAAGAGTCACCTCTGCTTCTGAGGATAAGTTTATCCGAGTCACCAGCCTCAGAAATCGCAGATTAACAGCAGCTCAGATTAGAGACCAGGTCAATGCCACACAGAGTTCTAGCAGCAGACACATCTCTACAACAACTGTTAAGAGGAGACTTTGTGCAGCAGGCCTTCATGGTAAAATAGCTGCTAGGAAACCACTGCTAAGGACAGGCAACAAGCAGAAGAGACTTGTTTGGGCTAAATAACACAAGAAATGGACATTAGACCAGTGGAAATCTGTGCTTTAGTCTGATGAGTCCAAATTTGGGTTCTTTGGTTCCAACCACCGTGTCTTTGTGTGACGCAGAAAAGGTGAACGGATGGACTCTACATGCCTGGTTCCCACCGTGAAGCATGGAGGAGGAGATGTGATGGTGTGGGGGTGCTTTGCTGGTGACACTGTTGGGGATTTATTCAAAATTGAAGGCATACTGAACCAGCATGGCTACCACAGCATCTTGCAGCGGCATGCTATTCCATCCGGTTTGCGTTTAGTTGGACCATGATTTATTTTTCAACAGGACAATGACCCCAAAAACACCTCCAGGCTGTGTAAGGGCTATTTGACCAAGAAGGAGAGTGATGGGGTGCTACGCCAGATGACCTGGCCTCCACAGTCACCAGACCTGAACCCAATCGAGATGGTTTGGGGTGAGCTGGACCGCAGAGTGAAGGCAAAAGGGCCAACAAGTGCTAAGCATCTCTGGGAACTCCTTCAAGATTGTTGGAAGACCATTTCCGGTGACTACCTCTTGAAGCTCATCAAGAGAATGCCAAGCAGTCATCAAAGCAAAAGGTGGCTACTTTGAAGAACCTAGAATATAAGACATATTTTCAGTTGTTTCACACTTTTTTGTTAAGTATATAATTCACATGTGTTAATTCATAGTTTTGATGCCTTCAGTGTGAATATACAATTTTCATAGTCATGAAAGTACAGAAAAATCTTTAAATGAGAAGGTGTGTCCAAACTTTTGGTCTGTACTGTATATTAACTTGTGCAAATATAACTCTGTTTTAAATCTACCCCGATTTGCACATATCACCGACCAAAGGATGGCCCTACATGCACTATCCACCCTCCTAGTTGCCATTGGAACCATCCTACTGTAGTTCTAATGATCCTGGTCAATCATGCCCAGTGCAATCTCCCTCACGACATAGCTGTTCTCTGGGACATGTCTACTATGGAACTGCTCCTGTGAGGGAGAAAGGAAAGGGGCAGAGCCTTCTTCATTTCAGTGCAGAGAGCTCATACCAAGAAGTAACAGTGTGCCTACATGCTGTTAGCCAAGAGGAGTGATGTATTGCAGATTGGGGCCGTATATATAGGGGCTGAGGATTGATATACTGTAGGATGGGGCTGTGTATATGGGGCTCAGAGAAGTGATAATATGGGGCTTCACATATAGAGGGCGCTTACAGGAGACATACATATCACAGGATGGGGCTGTGTATATAAAGGGGATTGAAAGGAGAGATATACTGCAGGATGGGGCTATATATAAAGGGGATGAAAGGAGAAATTTACAGCAGGATGGGGATGTATAAAGATAGGGCTGAAAGTGATATACTACAAGATGGGGCTGAGAGGAGTGAGAATCTGTAGTATGGGGCTGCATAAATATAGGGCTGAGAGGAGACTTATGTAGCACATGATAGGGCTGTATGTATAGAGAAGGTTGAAAGCAGATACATATGGCAGGATGGGGCTGTATATAGTAGGCTAAGAGGAGTCATAAACTACAGGATGGGATTGTATATAATGGGGGCTTAAAGGAGTGATGTACTGCAGGATGATACTGAAAGGAGATATATTCTGCAAAGGGCCCATATCCTGTTCTTGCACAGTGGTCCTCTTATCCCAGTGTCTGCCACTGAGAGAACAATTTGAGAACTATCAGCAGTTTCTTCTTGGGACCCAGAGGTCTATGCACCAAATAACATGACCGTGGACACTACCTTTCTCAGGAATTTCCTTCAGACCACAGTTGCATGCTTAGTTGCGAAATAGCGGCCCTCAACATATTAATAATCAGGCCACGGAACAAGTCAATAGTGACAGGACCGTGGGCTGAAGCAATGCCTACTCATCTAAACAAGTTGGAACAGGAGAAACACTTGAGTATGCTGGCATAACAAACAATTTTTATTCTGATATATTTAAAGACAATCATCAGGTATTCAGTCATAGTACATATAATGGGTTGTAAGGTGCAGTGTGCCAAACAGAACAACGCCACAGGGAGGAGGAGGAACCAATTGAGATTCACATGAGGATAACAATAAGAGGAAAGGGAGAGCAGTCAACATGTTCAGTAACAATATATAACGGAGAACCATAGTGGGTTAATGTAATAGGACTCAGATAGGCACTGACAAGTTACATGCTCACCAAAATAAAGCGGAGGATCTCAGGCTCCAAGGGCATCGCAGAGACAAGGTGGGTGTGTTAAGGAGCGCGCTCCGACGTGCGTTTCGTCTGTTCTTTATCAAAAGGCGCATAGCGGCTGCACCAACAGGATCTTCCTAAATACTAGTGACCAAGTGTCAGGAGGTATCCATGAATCACATTGGAGGCATATCAGCGCATGACATGCGACGCCCTTGGAGCCCGAGGCTTTATTTTGGTGAGCATGTAACTTGTCAGTGCCTATCTGAGTCCTATTACATTAACCCACTATGGTTATATATTGTTACTGAACATGTTGACTGCTCTCCCTTTCCTCTTATTGTTATTCTGATATGAATCTCAATTGGTTCCTCCTCCTCCCTGTGGCGTTGTTCTGTTTGGTACACTGCACCTTACAACCCATTATATGTACTATGACTGAATACCTGATGATTGTCTTTTAAATATATCATAATAAAAATTGTTTCTTATTCCAGCATACTCAAGTATTTCTCCTGTTTCAACATAGTTGCATGCTTGTTGCACATACGCCACCATCAACTTGAGTGTGGTTCCTAATCAATGAGTGGACAATACAGTATAGGCGTCCAGTGCATCGTAGCGGGGTCAAACATTTAAATACACCTTCCCACCTGATTGTTTTCCTTCAATTACCATCCCCCTATTATGTAATTGATGGAACTGGCTTTCATAGTGCTAGAGAAGGGTGGAAATAGATGGAAAACAAGAAAATGGGAAAGTGTATTTGAATGATTGATCTCGCCATGAAGCACCGAGTGCCTCTACTTGGTTTGAATAGTCATTCTGTGCTTACAGAGTCCCTTTAAGTCTAAGGGCTCGCTTACATGAGTGTATTACACGGCTGAATACTATGTGCTGTTTTATCGGATAGCACTCGACCCAATGTTATTCTATGTGGCAGCTCAGATCTATTTTTTTTTCTCATGCTGATTTGGCATAAGAAAAAAAATGCAGCATGCTGTGAATGGCTTTGGAATTTGGATCACGCACATATACAAGTCTATGGGTGTGTGTGAAACATCAGACTGCACGCAGATGTCATCAGAGTGCAGGCCGACATCTGCGGACTCAGACAATGGAGAATATGGAGAAATTAAGTTCTCCATCTTCTCCACACCTGTGCTGTGATTATCTCTTGCAAGAGAACCGGATCACACTTGGATCTAACTCTGACAGTTTGAGCCTAGTGTCATTAGCATAATTGAGCCGATTCTCTTCCATGAGAGAACACTCGCTCGTGTGACCCTGGCCTTAGGGTTACAGTCTCTTTAGGAGTATTTTTAACGGCACACAATTGGAATTTCTTTAGCAGTTTTCAGTTTCTCTATACCAATTTTACAACAGATACAGATAGTACTCACCCTTCCTGGGTGCAGTGCGGACTCTCAGATAGTACTCACCCTTCCTGGGTGCAGTGCGGACTCTCAGATAGTACTCACCCTTCCTGGGTGCAGTGCGGACTCTCAGATAGTACTCACCCTTCCTGGGTGCAGTGCGGACTCTCAGATAGTACTCACCCTTCCTGGGTGCAGTGTGGACTCTCAGATAGTACTCACCCATCCTGGGTGCAGTGCGGACTCTCAGATAGTACTCACCCTTCCTGGGTGCAGTGCGGACTCTCAGATAGTACTCACCCTTCCTGGGTGCAGTGCGGACTCTCAGATAGTACTCACCCTTCCTGGGTGCAGTGCGGACTCTCAGATAGTACTCACCCTTCCTGGGTGCAGTGCGGACTCTCAGATAGTACTCACCCTTCCTGGGTGCAGTGCGGACACTACTCTGTTTATCCTGTCTTTGTTTACTGACTGCTGCAGTGGTGATGGCGCAAATGCATCATCACTGCAGCTAATCGCTAAGTTCAGTGGTGTGTGTCATCTACCTCAGCAGAAAATCTGAGCTCAGTGATTGAAGGCAGTGGTGATGTGCACTGTAGTAATGACGTGAACACTACGACCAGTAAACGGATCAGCGGAGGAGAGCCGATGCTCAACCTGGGGAGGGTGAGTACTATGTGTCCGTTGTTTTAGAAGTAAACGAGTATTTAGTCAAATAGATTTTGATTGTGGAAAACTTCTTTAACATTAACATGAGTAAAACTGTTTTTCAGCAGCTCATGACCATACACTCTGTGAGGGAAAAATGTGGGTTACTTATATTCCATCCCTGTTACATGCTTCTTGTCCTTTACGACGAAAAATACATATGCTCCAACCGAGTAGGCCAGACATTGAAAGCCATCCATTGCATAATTATAGCTGTGCCACTACTCACAAACAATGGAAGAACTTGCATGTCAAGTGTTTTCATAAATACATTATTACATAGTTCTGGTCAGAAGTTTGGACACACCTGTTCTTGCAATGTTTTCCTTTTTTTCTTATTGGAATGGACACATTGTAGATTCAGACTGCAGGCAGCAAAATCACAAAGGACGTTTTACGTTGGCTTCACTCTCTGGTTCAACTCATCTCAAACCGTTGGTTGAATGTGGTGGCCATGTCAACCGACATAGCACTCCATCCCTCTCCTTCTTGCTAATATAGCTCTTACACAGCCTGACAGTGTGTTTTTGGTCATTGTCTTATTACAACACAAACGATGGTCCCAATAAGTATAAACCATCTGGGATAGCCTATCACTGCAGAATGCTGTGTTAGCTGGGTGTGTGCCTTGAATTATGAATATATCACCAGCATTGTCACCAGCAAACCACTCCCACACCATCTCAACTCATCCTTCATGCTTCTTGGTGGGAACCTCATATGTAGAAATTATCCACTCACCTTTTTCTGCACCTCACAAATACATGGCTGTTATGACCAAAAATCTCAAGTTTTGACTCATCAGACCACAGTGCAAATTTCTACTCATCTAATGTCCAGTGTTTGTGTTTGACCCAAACAAGTTTTTATTTTCGGTCCTCTGTATTTTCTTCTTTGCTGCAATTTAACCATAAAGAACTTCTTCTCACAGTCTCATCTGGACAGCTATGTGTGATGCTAGTCACTACTCATGAACATGCCGTGAGGCAGGGTAGCCAAACGTTCCGTTTCAGATACCAAGAGAGCACGTTGTAAACTAAAGGGGAAAGACAAAGGCGTAGTCAGGTCACGGTCCGAGGTCAGAATACCGGGAAGAAAGCTGATCAGAACAAAGGGGCTAGGCAAACTGATGGTAAGAATAAGGTCCAAGGTCAGGCATCAATAGATTAACAAACAGAGCACTGGAATACAAGGCAAAAATGCACCACCAAGCAAATGCTACGATTGGCAGAGATCTGGGACTGACAGCTTAGCTAAGTAGCTGGGTAATAACTCAGAACAGGGAACAGCAGCTCAGCATCTACCAGTCTCAAATTGGACAGCTGAGCTGTCTATCAAAATATTGACAGCTCAGCATGCCCCTGCACTAGATTGGATGACTGAGCTGTCATTCAATGCGTCCAAAACACATTGAGCGGAGGAATCATGACATTATGTTTAGATATGCCTGCTACTTGATGTCTATGCATTATTTGAGGACTTTTATCTGAGGTGGTTCAATTTTGCGTTTTCTGAAGCTGATAACTCTAATGAACTTATCCTCTGCATCAGAGTTAATGCTTGGTCTTCCTTTCCAGGAGCAGACCTTGTGAGAGCCAACTTCATTATAGCGAATGATGGTGTTTACAACTGTACTTGACCTACTAATTTTCCAGATTTACTGACCTTCATGTCATCAAGTCATGTCCTACTGTCGTTTATCTTTACTCAGTAAAATGGTTCTTGTAGTACCCCACAACTGATAACCTAATCTCAAGGGGCAACAGTGCCGGGTCCTCAGTGATCATCTGTAATCTGTCGAAACTGTCAGCTAGCGTTCAGTTTAACTGTATTGCTAGCACTGTAGAAATTGGGTATTACACAGGTTTTATTGCTATTTTTGTTGTAGGCACCATCTCCTGTATTTAAATAATGTTTAATAGGTTTATAGGAAAATACTTTAATATTACTTGTTAATAAATGGACGTTAGTAACCATTTGATAGAAATAAAAGCTCTACATTTTTAATAATTTAGCCACACAGTTCTGTTTCTATACTGAAATAAGTTAAATGTGTATGAAAAAATGTAAAAGAATTGTATAAATCTACAGTCATCTCCTGAGGGTTTTGGTTTAGTGCTTAGATTGCAATGGTAATACTTTCTGTGTGACATAATCTACCTTTTGTAAAGTTCTGGATATGCTAAGCAGTGGTATGGGATCAGGTTAGTTAGTGCTATTTTACTGGCTTTGGATATGTTGTTCTACCACTAAGAGAGATGGCAGAAGGCAGCAAATGATCTTCAGATGGCTGGCATCACCCTGCAGCAAACACTACCATATTAGAGCAGATGGAGTTGCCTAAGGGCATTTTTAATAATTGCATTCAGCACTTATGTATACTGTCTTTTTCCCACATGAACAAAAATAATTATGTTTCTTAAAGCTTTTAAGTATTTTTTAAAGTGCTGGGCTGTTAAACATTTGAAGTAAAGTTATCCATAAGCCATAAAAGTTGTATGTCATTTTGTATTTCTCAATAGATGTCATTGAGAAATTATTCAAAATACAGTGGCATGTAAAAGTTTGGGCACCCCTGGTCAAAATTACTGTTATTGTGAACAGTTAAGCAAGTTAAAAATGAAATGATCTCTAAAAGACCTAAAGTTAAAGATGACACATGCCGATGCAAAAGTTTGGGCACCCTTGGAGATTTATGTGCTCAAATCCTAGATCCTTAGATCAGGAATAGCACAGACATTTATAGGACATTTCATAACTTTCCCAAATTCTTGAAAAAATTTACAGCACATACTGCATTGAACTACTGTACCTAATTTATTATATATTTTAGGAGTCGGTCCATTTTATACTGACTTCAACTCCACCAAAATAGACACCAACTCCGACTCCAGCCCTGTTAAATAGTGCAGCTCTGTTCGAAATGTACATCTAGCCACTGCCAAAGCAGCTAGTAGCTTATCGTGGGATTGCTGGGTGTTGGATGCCCACCGATCTGACATTGATGACCTATCCTAAAGACAGATCATTTGTTCATTTATATCATATGTCCTGAGAACCCCTTTAAGATAGATCAACATATTGTGGATACATGAATTATGAGATTTGAAAACCTTGAAGCCTAAAGTGGTTTTCTGAACCTGCGTCAGTAAATACCCAATGATCAGCTGTTATGACCTTGGGAAGATGTGGGTGGCCGAATATCAACATAGAAGAGGTATCTGCTGGTAGCTATATAGATTTTTTTTCCATACAAGTAATACATGGACAGACCAGCTCTGCTAAAGCAGGAATTGTGCTACTGTTTTGGCTCACACAGGAGGAGTTTGCAGTGTGGTAACTCCCTTCTTTGATGTCCATATGTCTTAAAAAGGCATCAATACAAGAGTTGTCTTCATGAGATTCTTGGAGGACGGAGTTTGGAATTTCCTGTTTTTCGATTTTTCTAAGGCTGCAGCAAAGTTTAATTTAGCAAAATTACTAACTTCTTTTTGTGCTTCTTTTAATGCTATACTGTATTCAGAAGAAAAATCCTGGGTTCAAATCCCACCAAGGACAACATCTGCAAGGAGTTTGTATGTTCTCCCCGTGTTTGCTTGGGTTTCCTCCGGGTTCTCCGGTTTCCTCCCACACTCCAAAGATATACTGATAAGGAATTTAGATTGTGAGCCCCAATGGGGACAGTGCCCATAATGTCTGGAATTAATGGCGCTATATAAGTGAATAAAATAAATAAATAAGATAAATTGAGATCATTTTTAAAAACGCTTCATCCCATTAGTATTAGGGGGTAGTTTGTAAACTAGGTCATCAAAAAATGAGGTACAAAGCCGTACAGAGATTACAAAAAAAAACTAAGCCACACTGTTACTTTTTATGTACTGTAGGCTCAAACTTTAAGTAATACCATTTCTGCAATGTAATTTATTACGAATGTATTTCGGTATTTGATCTTATGAACTCATTATTTTCATCTTATTGCAGGTTGTAGAGTTAGTCTCTAGTGCCATTGGTGACCTGGTGCAAGGTATATACTATGAAAATTCATATTTGCCAGAGGTGAGTATCAAATTCTGTTCGCAAGATATGTTCATTATGTCCAGTGGCGCTACTGTATCTTTAAATTCCTAGCATTAAAGTGCTGGAAATGTATGTGTTTTTTTTTCAAAGTGAATCTGTCATTAATATAAATCTCCCCCCCCCCCCAAAAAAAATCACATATATGGGCATGCAGGCCGTGTGAAATGTATATATTTTATCTGTTGCTACATTTCCCAGTAATTACCATTTTAATTTATATGCAAATTAGGTGTTAAATGTTTTGGGCATGGAAAAGCCACTGCCTCCAGAGCTTCATAGCTCACTGTCTGCTTTCTTTGCTTGGTGCCTGAAATCACACAGTCAGCGAGCTATCAGTCAAGCTAAAGAGGCCGGTTGTTAGAACCCTCCTGTTTTTTTTTTTTCCATCTTGTGTTTTGCGGTCACGTGACCATCTCCCTTTATATTCCAGCTCCGCCCTTCTGGCTGTGCTGGACTTCAGTGTTTGACTGTTTCTCTAGCCAGGTTCTTCGGTGCCTTTCTCTGTCAGTTCGCTTGGTCCTTCTGGGACCTCTTGTACCTTTCGTCAGTTTGTCTTTTTGTGTTCTGCCACAACTTCTCTGTTCAGCAGGTGTCCCATTTTAATTCCAGTCCTTAGTTCTTTTAGGGACCCCTCCCCTTATTCTATAGGTCTTCGTTCAGACTAGCCGAGGACTAAGGCGGGTCTGTTCGCTAGGAACAGGCAGCCCGCTACATCGTAGGGATTCAGCTTAGTCTTGCTGTAGGGACAGTTTTCCCCTATCTTTCCTTAGTACATGTTGTAGATCATAACACCGGTGCTGGGTGGAGAAACAAGTTCTGAAGGTAGTGACTACTTAAGTGCTCTATCACACCTAGAGCACTGAACACCTCCTTTGCATATTTAAAATGCTAATTACTAGCTAGTGCAGCAACAGATACTCAATATACAATGGTTATAAAAACTCTACACGTTCCTGACAGGTTTTTGTCATGTTAAAAAAATCATACAGATAAGAATCGTTTCAGAATTTTTTCCACCTTTAGGTTGGGGTCACATTAATGTATAGCATCAGAAGCAAGAGCATCAAATGCTATATGCTAATAACACGTGTCTCAAACTCTGCTGCAAGCAGGAGCCAGACAACATCCATGGCCTTATCCTGGTCTAGTCTAGAACTTCATAGAAGTTACATAAATCTGACAGGACTGATCCCTCATAAATCCAATATTCCAGGCTGGCATTTCTTAGAACAGTATTTCTCAACAACCCATCTCCAAGTACCTCTCAACAAGTTAAACTTTTAGGATTTCCTTAGTGTTGCACAGGTAATAAAATTATTCGCAATGCTTCAGAAATTGCCACAGATGTTCTTCTTATAGCATATTCGGAACGAAGGACCTGTTGTGAGTTCCTGAAGAGTAAACTTAAAGGGTTTGTCCACTACTTAAACCGTGCCCTATATCAAATATAAACAGCATATTCTTATCTACCGGACCAGTGCCATTTTACACGGGTCACTGTTTAATTTAAGAAGGGGTTGTCCAAATAGCGGCCAATCATTTTAACCCCGACCTGACATTTGCGGTACATGTAGCTCAGGCTCAGCCCACTCCATTCCTGGCAGATAATGTCTCTGTTGTCCAGCCATCATCTGCCTCTAACAGCAGCTTATAGAGCTTAAGTTAGCTCTGCCCACTGTTATTAACCTATTAAATGCCGCTGTCCATCAGTGACGGCGGCATTTAAAGCGTGTGGACTGTTATAAAAAATATGAATAAATAGAAGGTCGAATCATCCTCTTTTCCCCATTAAAAATAAATGTAAAACATATACATATTTGGTATCGCTTCTTCTCTAAAGTCAGATAAAGTGGGGAAAATAAGTATTTAGTCAGCCACCAATTATGCAAGTTCTCCCACTTAAAAAGATGAGAGAGGCCTGTAATTGGCATCATAGGTAGACCTCAACTATGAGAGACAAAGTGAGAAAACAAATCCTGAAAATCACATTGTCTGATTTGGAAAGAATTTTTTTTCAAATTTTGGTGGAAAATAAATATTTGGTCAATTACAAAAGTTCATCTCAATAATTTGTTATATATACTTTGTTGGCAATGACAGAGGTCAAACGTTTTCTATAAGTCTTCCCAAGGTTGGCACACACTGTTGCTGGTATGTTCCCCCGTTCCTCCATGCAGATCTCCTCTAGAGCAGTGATGTTTGGGGGCTGTCGCTGGGCAACACGGACTTTCAACTCCCTCCAAAGGTTTTCTATAGGGTTTAGATCTGGAGACTGGCTAGGCCACTCCAGGACCTTGAAATACTTCTTACGAAGCCTCTCATTTTGTCTCTCATAGTTGAGGTCTACCTATGATGTCAATTACAGGCCTCTCTCATCTTTTTAAGTGGGAGAACTTGCACAATTGGTGGCTGACTAAATACTTTTTTTCCCCACTGTATATCAAGCTAATCAATAACACCTAAAGAGAAGATGATTTAAACCTCTAGAATTGAGATTTTCTTTTGTCACTGCAAAAAAATGCAATGAGAAGTGATTAAAACATTGTATCTATCCCAAAATGCTGTCAATAAAAACATCAACTTGACCTGCAAAAAAACAAGCCGTCATATATGAAAAAATAGCAACAAAAACCAAATTGAAAAAAATCACAATTAAAAAAAAAAAGTTCAACACTACAATAATAATAATAATAACTGGACAAGTTTGGTATCGCCGTAAACATACTGATCTGGAGAAACATAATTCTGGTCATTTTTACAACAAAATAAACAAAAAGTAAAACCCAAGAAGCAATGTTGGAATATGAGGGGTGTGAGTTTGCTATTTGACTGGGCATGGATTTTTTTCCCCTTTGTCATTCAAAAGTAGCTCTCATATGGCTTTATCAGCATAAAAATAAAGTTATGGCTATTGGAAAAAGCGGAGGGAAAAAACAAAAATGTATTGCATCAGGAAGGGATTAAAAAACTCCTAGAAATTTTTCATTTGATATTTTACCCACAATAGAGGCTAAACTTACAGGCCTGCAGTTTGTTTTCAGGCTCACATTCTGACCTGATTTTGAGTATTGTCACCACACTGACTGTGCACCAGTCCTGAGGAGTAAAGGCCCCGTCACACTAAGCGATGCAGCAGCGATCCCGACAACGATACGACCTGTCAGAGATCGTTGCTGCATCGCTAATACATCGCTGGTGAGCTGTCAAACAGGCAGGCTCACCAGCGATCAGGGGAGCAGCGATATCGTGGAAAGAATCGTTCCACGATGTCCTGCTCCCGTTACCAGCCTGCTGCAAGCAGGAGCAGGCTGGTAACTATGGTAAACATCGGGTTACTAAGTGCGTGTGTGCCCCTAGTAACCCGCTGTTTACCATGGATACCACTCTGCTACGGTGCGCGGGAGCCTCCGCGCACCATAGCAGAGTGGTATCCATGGTAAACAGCGGGTTACTAAGTGCGCGCGTGCCCCTAGTAACCCGATGTTTACCATAGTTACCAGCCAGATCGTTGGTCCCGCTGGTCACACACAGCGATGTGTGCTGGCCAGCGGGAGGCCAACGACCAAAAAATGGTCCAGGACACTTTGCAACGATCAGCGACCTCACAGCAGGGGCCTGATCGTTGCAAAGTGTCACACACAGCGACATCGCTGGTGAGGTCGCTGGTGAGTCACCAAAACCGTGACTCAGCAGCGATATCGCTAGCGATATCGCTATGTGAGACGGGGGCTTTAGAACCAAGAGATAGGATGGGTTATTATTCTTTATCCTTTTGAGTTATCTCTCAGGAACAATGGAAATGGATTAACAGACTGATAGGTATAACACTTTTTTTTACTTTTTAAAGGTTCATTTAGAGTAGAATTTTTGTTGAATTAGTGAACATTTGATATATTTTCACTATATTTTTATATTAACAATAGGAATGCTTACAAACAACAATAAGTCCTACTTATGGACGTAATGTTCTGCTTGTTCATCCTATCTTCCATGAAGTTCTGAACTGTCATTATGTTACCTTCTTACTATTCCTGAATTAATAGTCTGTCTGTGCATGGTGAATTTTGATATGACGCTTTCTTGATACAAAAGATATTGTTTCTTTTCAAATCAGTCTCCAATTTTGTGATCCCTCCTCTCCATGTAACATTGCACATCTTGGCACGTGCTCAAGTTAGTAAGATTAGAGTCTGCTGCAGGAATTTGATTTAGTCTCTGGTTTTGATTTCTAGAAAGATGATACCTCATAAGAGTGAGATGGGCTTAAATTTCATTCTTTTCTAGGCATATCATGTGTTGCATTTTCTACAGTGGGCAACAGTTCAACAAGAATTATTTTTTCACAAAGTAATGAGCCCATTAACATAAAATGTGTTTATTATTAAACATGCCATATAAAATAGGTAACTGCATTTCTCAAAATTTGCATTAAATTCCGGTAATCGGGAAGGTGACTATTTCCCAGCCTTGTAAACCAATGACATCAATACAGTTCAGAAATGTAATGGGAATTGCATGTCATATTTATCACCAAGCAAATATGTTTTAATTCACATATTGTGGCATGAATTGTCCGTATCAGTTCTGCTCCTTTAGTGGAAATCATTTGTGCCAACACATTAGCATGGAAAAATTTTAGCCTCTTTCTTTTAAGGGATTTTTTACTTGTCATGCCACATTGATATTGGATTGCAAAAAATCAGTCCCTTAATCATTCATTGGTAATTTGACTTTATTTGTTCTGTACATTTTCCTGATTCAAACCCAGAATGAATAGATCGATATGTAATCCTAAGACTATCTGGTCCAAGTGGCAGTTAAATTGCTCGTACTCCTGATACTGAAGTCTATACCTTTTAGTGAGGATGAACTTCTTATACTGAACTACAATGCTTGGTTTTCATCAGGAAACACATCATGGCTATCATTTATTCTCAGAATTTTCAAAAAGCAAAATTTCCATTTTATTCCTCCATTGAACATTCTCATAGTCTCCTATTTGATTCCGATGAGCACTAGTCTTAGAAAAGGTTCTTTCTTTCCCTCATTGCACATAATACTTGCTCGTAAGGTGTGGACTTAGGAGGGCTGACTTCCAATGAGGCTTACAAATCTTTAGAGATTATTACAGTAATAGGTCACTCGTGATCCCTCGGAATGTCAACTGTTTTTGCCCTTTGGTATTTTCATTTATATTGTCATTTAATGTTTTCTTGCGAGATGATGAACTAGTCAAAGAAATTGGAATAAAAAACTACTGTAAATCCTAGAAAGTCATACTGTTATATGGACAGGTTAAAATACCAGTTCGATGCAGACAGGCCACACGATTATAGGAGGGAGGCTGCACAGATGTACATCAGAGGCCTATAGAAAGAGCTGGGCAACCTGTCTGATCTAATATAATGGATGTTACCAATAGGTTGCTAACTTGTATAGTTCATTAGATATCTGGCTGCTTTCATACTGCATCTAACAGTGTCAATCAAATGTAGATCAGTAGAATTTCCCGATGTATACCCCCGATGGAAGCCATAGAGTAGGCACATCGTGGCACTCGTCTCCCTTAAGCTTCCATGTTTAAAGATAAATAATAATATATCAAGAGGGGAACATGTTTTTATTGGATATCTCTGTATAGAATAGCATAGTACACTGCGCTACTCTAGTAAAAAATTGTACTAAAGTTAGCCTGTCCAGTAGAGGCCAAAAAGACTCGCTTGGACTTTGTCTGGTATACAGGTACTTCTCACAAAATTAGAATATCATCAAAAAGTTAATTTATTTCAGTTCTTCAACTCAAAAAGTAAAACTCATATATTATATAGAGTCATTACAAACAGAGAGATCTATTTGAAGTGTTTATTTCTGTTAATGTTGATGATTATGACTTTATAGCCAATGAAAACACAAAAGTCATTATCTCAGTAAATTAGAATACTTTATAACAACAGCTTTATAAATGTTTTTAAAATCTGAAATGTTGGCCTACTGAAATGTACGTTCAGTAAATGCACTCAATACTTGGTAGGGGCGCCTTTTGCATCAATTATTGCATCAATGCGGCGTGGCATGGAGTGGATCAGCCTGTGGCACTGCTGAGGTGTTATGGAAGCCCAGGTTGCTTTGATAGCAGCCTTCAGCTCGTCTGCATTGTTGGGTCTGGTGTCTCTCCTCTTCCTCTTGACAATACCCCATAGATTGTCTATGGGATTAAGGTCAGGCAAGTTTGCTAGCCAATGAAGCACAGTGATACTGTTGTTTTTAAACCAGGTATTGGTACTTTTGGCAATGTGGACAGGTGCCAAGTCCTGCTGGAGAATGAAATTTCCATCTCCAAAAAGCTTTTCGGCAGAGGGAAGCATGAAGTGCCCTAAAATTTCCTGGTAGGTGGCTGCGCTGACTTTGGTCTTGATAAAACACAGTGGACCTACACCAGCAGATGACATGGCTCCCCAAACCATCACTGATTGGGGAAACTTCTCATTAGACCTCAAGCAGCTTGGATTGTGGCCTCTCCACTCTTCCTCTAGACTCTGGGACCTTGATTTACAAATGAAATGCAAAATTTACTTTCATCTGAAAACAACACCTTGGACCACTGAGCAACAGTCCAGGTCTTTTTCTCCTTGGCCCAGATAAGACGCTTCTGGCATTGTCTATTGGTCATGAGTGGCTTGACACAAGAAACACGACAATTGCAGCCCATGTCCTGGATACGTCTGTGTGTGGTGGCTCTTGAAGCAATGACTCCAGCAGCAGTCCACTCTTTGTGAATCTCCCCCAAATTTTTGAATGGCCTTTTCTTAACAATCCTTTCAAGGCTGTGGTTATCCCGGTTGCTTGTGCACCTTTTTCTACCACACATTTTCCTTCCACTCAACTTTCCATTAATATGCTTGGATACAGCACTCTGTGAACAGCCAGCTTCTTTAGCAGTGACCTTTTGTGGCTTACTGTAGCGTCCGGGTCTCTGCCTCCTGCCGGGCAGAGACGCCGTTCCCCTCACCGCCGCGGTCCTGGTCAGGCATCCTCCAGCTCCCTTGCTGCTGCTGTTGCGCGCACCGCTTAGGGCGCGCGCGCTCCCTCCCTCTTAAAGGGGCCGCGCGCGCCATCCTAAAGAGTCTCTGGCCAATGGCCGGAGGACCACTCCTATATAAAGCTCCTCCTCCAAATTGGAGGTGCCTGTGCAAGATTGTTGTTTGTGTGCTAACACTCTCCTCAGGTTCCAGTACCTGCCAGCCTGTCTGTTAGCCGTGCCCGCCAGCCTGTCTATCAGTCGTGCATGCCAGCCTGTCTATCAGTCGTGCCTGCCTGCCTGTCTACCCATATCACCTGTCAGGCCACCTGCCTTGTCCGCCTGCTTGCCTACCTGGATCATCTGTCTGGCTACCTGCCGAGCCCGCCTGCCAGACTACTCTGACCACCCGTCAAGCTACCTGCCGTGCTTATTCGCTGTACCGGTCACCTTAAGCCATCTGACATGTGTGAGTCGCCTGCTCTCACACAAGGTCGGTCCCAGAGTGGCACCTGGTCCACCTGCCCGGTCCCTCCCTAGTTCATGGAGTCGATTAAGCCGCCGTGTGGCCAGGGTCAGTATGAGTTGGCACTTAGTTACGCCCCTCTGGTCCCTCCTTGCATCTCAGCACAGAGGTTCCACCACCCGGACCCGTAACACTTACCCTCCTTGTGGAGTGTGTTAATGACTTTGGACATCTGTCAAGTCAGCAGTCTTCCCCATGATTGTGGAGCCTACTGAAACAGACTAAGGGACGCTTTTAAATGTTTCTAAAGCCTTTGCAGGTGTTTTTTGTTAATTATTCTAATTTACTGAGATAATGACTTTTGTGTTTTCATTGGCTGTAAGCCATAATCATCAACATTAACAGATATAAACACTTGAAATAGATCACTCTGTAATGACTATATAATATATGAGTTTGACTTTTTGAATTGAAGAACCGAAATAAATTAACTTTTTGATGATATTATAATTTTGTGAGAAGTACCTGTATATCTGGAGCTTTCTTGGTGCATATGGCAAATGGCACTGCAAAAAGCAGTGTGAATAGTAGACAAATAGCCTTATCTTTGTGTCACTTTTTTACTATGCAGCCACCACCTTCTGAATGGTAGATATGCGAGTAGAAATTCAGTAGTAGTTTGTAACTGTGTGGCCTTCCTCAAATAACGTAGGGACTTAACTGCATGCTGCTGGGAACTGGTATTTAAATCTGCCCCTACAAGATGATAAACTTAACTTGAGATGAGTGAATTTATTCAATTGGAATTTAATTCTCCTCAAATTTTACAAATATTTGGATTCTCCAGAATTTGAATTTTTTGCAATTTGCTATTCATGAATCAAGAAAAATGACAGCCAGCTGACCATTTTGCTGAACCATAGAGGGCCACCCATAGGTTAAAAAATAAAAAACGAATACCTTTCCTATGCAACCTGCATTCCGGTACTTTATGCCTCTTCATTTTGCCTGCTCCATTGAAGGCATCCAATTCGGCCTCTTCTGGCGCCGAACATGCCTCTGATGTCACTGCATTCTGTGACGTTACGGGTGTGACATTCGGTGTGTCGCACAAGGCCCAGTAAGCATCTCAGAAGAAGCACATCATGACATGTTGATGCCTACTCTGCACCACAAGCCCCAGAATAGAGTGAAACTTTCTGTGGAGGATGTGTGCAACGGAGAATGCAAAAAGAAGTGCAGAAGACTAGACCATGGGCAGCGGTAGTACAGGTGAGTAGTGATGAGTGAGCATGCTCGTTTAACCCTTTTGCCGAGCACGCTCGGGTGCTGTCACGCACAGTGTAGGAAAGACAAAGTGCGACACGAAGGGATGAGGGTAAGGGAGTGCAGACACTAAGAAAAGAAGGGGTGGAGACCTCCTAGGCTGATCTAATATCACCCTGTCTTCCCTATCGTCCCTATATTGGTTTTTCACCAATCGCCGATCAGGAACCTAAAACCCTGTATCTCCCTAGAGCTAGGCCCTGGCCAGGGAAGGGAGTGATGAGCGCTAGTCATTCCCCACTAATAACTAAAGACAGCAAGGGGAGACATACACGGGGGAAGTAACTTAGCTTGAGCCGACTTCAGAGAGATTACACATACGGCCTCTTAGCACAAAAGAGGAAGTAAGCAAACCGCAACAGCTCCAATCCTTCACAAGGGGTCATGTGAATATCACTGGAAACTCCCTATAGCAAACAAGAAGTATTTAAACACCCAGGCCTGGGTGTCAATTAGCCGGAGGGAGGTAGCCGCTGGGTCCTAGAGTGAGACAGATCTAAGGTGTCTGTAATGCCAAACAAAGAGATCTCCTGCAACTAACTGTAGAGCGCCTGTCTGTCACATCTGACACACCCATGACAGCCTGAACACATGTGAGGATTCCCTAACAAACAGGCAATCTCTGCATGTGTTGAGGCTGACTAACAGCCATAAATCATGCAGACACCGCGTGCTCAGCGAAAGGGTTAAACGAGCACGCTTGCTCATCACTACAGGTGAGTAGTGGTGTGACTATTATTTTTTTTTTCATATACACATAAACTTACCGTACATTTATTATACTCTGGGATCTGGAAAGAACTTCAGAGTATAATAAGGAGCATTCAATTTGCATTTTTATAACTTCAATGCATCGAATTTCTCTGTTAACCCCTTCATGACCTTAGACGTATCCATATGTCCAAGCGATTTTGAGCCCACAGGAGCTGTGCGCTCGTGATCGCTGCCGGGCGTTCATCTGAATGACAGCTGACACCTGGCACTCACTGCCAGGATCGGTGCCTGCACCTCTACCGGCAGTTTAACCCTCTAAATGTTGCGATCGATATCGATCACAGCATTTAGAAGGCAGGCTAAGGAAGGGGGCTCCCTCTGCCCTCCAATCGGCACCCCGCGACGTCATTGTGAGGGGCCGATTGTTATCATGGTGACCCGGGTCAACAGGGCCAGCAAGTAGAGATGAACGAGCGTGCTCGGATATAGTGCTATCCAAGCATGCTCAGGTGTTATCCGAGTAGCTCCGGCGTGCTCGAATAATATGCTCGAGTCCCTGTGGCTGCATGTGTCGCGGCTGTTAGACGGTTGTGACCCACCTGTGGTGTCAATATGATCGCTGCACCATTAGATAAATTCATTGAGAGGTGTAGTTTGTAAAATGGGGTCACTTATGGGGGGTTATGCTGTTCTGGCACTTCAGGGGCTCTCCCAGTGGGTCATGGCACCCGCAAGCCAAGACAACATAATCTGCACTAAATTATGGCGCTCCTTCCCTACTGAGTTTTGCACTGCGCCTGAAAAATAGTTCCTGATTACATGTAGGATACTGGCGTATTCAAGAGAAATTGCACAACAAACTGAGATGTCAATTTTTTCTTATTAGCCCTTATAAAAATTGAAAATTTGGGGCTAAAACAACATTTTTTGGGCAAAAACGTAATTATCTTTTCTTCACCATCACTGCAATTTCTCCTGTTACCCCTGTGAAAGTAAAAAAAATTGGGCTAAAAACATTTTTTGTGGGAAAAATTAGACTTTTTTTTATTTTTACAGCTCAACTTTATATACTTTATAAACTGGGTTTAAGGTGCTCACCACGCATCTATATACATTCCTTGAGGACGGGTCTAATTTCCAAAATGGGGTCACTTGTGGGGGGGGGGTTCCACTGTTTGGGCACATCAAGGGCTCTCCAAACGCGACATGGCATCCGCTGATTCCAGCAAATTTTGTGTTCAAAAAGTCAAATGGCGCTCCTTCCCTTTCGAGCCCTACAGTGTGCCAAAACAGTAATTTTTCCCCACATATGGGGTATCTGTTTACTCAAGAGAAATTGTATGGTGCGATTTCTCCTGTAACCCTTGTGAAAATAAAAAATTGGGCTAAAAATACATTTTTGTGGGGAAAATGTGATTTTTTTATTTTGTACAACTTTACGTTATAAACTTCTGTGAAGCACTTGTGAGGAGGGGTGGGTTCAAGGTGCTCACTACACATCTAGATTCATTCCTTGATGGGTCTAATTTCCTAAACGGGGATACTTGTTGGGGGGGGGGTTTCATTGTTTAGGCACATCAGGGGCTCTCCAAACGCAACATGGCAACCGCTAATGATTCCAGCAAATTTTTCTTTCAAAAAGTCAAATGGCGCTCCTACCCCTTCCGAGCCCTGCCGTGCACCGAAACAGTAGTTTTCCTCCATATATTGGGTATCAGCAAATTCAGATGAAACTGCACAACAAATTGTACTGTGCATTTTCTCCTGTTACCCTTGTGAAAATGCAAAATTTGGGGTTAAAAGAACATTTTTTGTGGAAAAGATACGTTCCTTGAGGAGTCTAGTTTTCAAAATGGTGTCACTTGTGGTTTTTTTTCCACTGTTTAAGCACATCAGGGGATCTCCAAAATCGACATGGCATTCGCTCTCGATTCTAGCCATTTTTGCGATCAAAAAGTCAAGCGGTGCTCCTTCCCTTTCAAGCCCTGCCGTGCACCCAAACAGTAGTTTTCCTCCACATATTGGGTATGTACATGTTCAGGAGAAATTGTACAGCAAATTTTGGGGTCCATTTTCTTCTGTGACCCTTCCACATTGCTTCAGTTCCTGTGAAGCACCTGAAGGGTTAATAAACATCTTGAATGTGGGTTTGAGCACTGTAAGGGGTGCAGTTTTTAGAATGCTGTCAATTTTGGGTATTTTCTGTCATATAGGCCCCTCAAAGTCACTTCAAATGTGACACTGGTCAGAATTGTAAAATTTGGCCCGGTCATGAAGGTGAAAACAGGTTTGGGGGTTAAAGGGGTTAACACTTAATCTTCTTAATCTTCTGAACAGGGGCGTACATAGGAATCATGGGGCCCCATAGCAGAAGCTCTAATTGCCCCCCCCCCCCCCCCCAAAAAAAAAAAAATAATTGTCGGGGTCACCAAAGATCAGATCTCACAACTTTCCATCCTTTACATAGTAATTTTCCTCCTGGTGACGTCCTAGTTCTCTCTTTCATTGCCCCATAAAGTGTGATGCCAATAAAAGGACCCCCCAAACACAGTATGAAACCCCATGGTGAATTCCTCCACATGCACAGTATAATGACCCTACTGTACCCCACCTCAACTCCCAGGGTAAAGTATGCTGACCCCAACAGAGTATGATCCCCCAACTGTGAGCCGCTAGAGAGGATGGTACATAATAAGGGACGGCGCGATACATAATAAAAGAGGAAACTATATAACTAAGGATGGCGCTATACATAATAAGTGAGTACACTATATACTAAGGGACTGTGCTATACATAATAAGGCTACATTCCTGCATCTGTGTGCAGTGTCGGTGTGCTGCCCTGTTTTACTGACGCATTGAGCATGTCCTATTCTAATCCTCAAAATCGGATCAGAACACGACATTCTCTGACCCTCTTAGATCTCATTCTCAGATACGTGATTTTCATGGATGTGTGAATGGATCTATAAAACTGTACGAGTCCGTGGACCATCCGATAAAAAGATCTGGCAGCACATGGACATTTCACACAAATTTGGGAATGTGGCCTAAGGGATTTTACAGATCACTCCACAGTGCAGATATAGAATAATATTTACATCCAGGCACTTACCGCTGACGTGTCATATGATCAGAGTCGGCTTCTGCTGCTTCTTCTCCATCTGGTCAGACCTTCATTTCGACATCTCCCAGCCACGACTCGTCTTGTCATGATGATCTCCAGCCTAGAAAATAACAAAGTCACATATTGTATGCATACATGTGTCTCCCCCGCTCTGCGCCCCTGAATACAGATATGTACCCCCCCATTAATATACTATTAGCCACTTAGTAATCAAAATATAAAGTGATAAGTAGCACTGTGCCCCCCATTAACTATAATCTGCACCGGCCAATAATATAAATTATTCAGTCTCTGTGACTCTCCCCAATTAACTGTAAGGCTATGTGCACACGGAAAACATACAAGGCTTCACAGTACGAGCAAAGTGAAACCCCCATAATTGCTCTCTCCCAGCACCCCCATCATTGCTCTCTCCCAGCACCCCCGTCATTGCGCTCTCCCACCACCTCCATCATTGCTCTCTCTCAGCACCCCATCATTGCTCTGTCCCAGCACCCCCGTCATTGCTCTGTCCCAGCACCCCCGTCATTGCTCTGTCCCAGCACACTCATCGTTGCTCTCTTCTAGCACCCCCATCATTGCTCTCTCCCAGAACCCCCATCATTGCTCTCTCTCAGCACCGCATCATTGCTGTCCCACCACCCCCATCATTGCTCTCTCCCAGCCCCCATTATTGCTCTGTCCCAGTATCCCCATCATTGCTCTGTCCCAGCACCTCCATCATTGCTCTCTCCCAGCCCCCATCATTGCTCTGTCCCAGCACCCCCATCATTGCTCTGTCCCAGCACCTCCATCATTGCTCTCTCCCAGCCCCCCCATCATTGCTCTGTCCCAGCACCTCCATCATTGCTTCTCCCAGCACTCCCATCATTGCTCTCTCCCAGCACCCCCATCATTGCGCTCTCCCAGCACCCCCATCATTTCCCCTCAGCACCCCCATCATTACTCTGTCCCAGAACCTCCATCATTGCTCTTCCCAGCCCCATCATCCCATCATTCCTCTCCCCAGCCCCATCAGCCCCATTATTGCTCACCCCAGCCCCACCATCCCATCATTGCTCTCCCCAGCCCCACAATCCCCATCATTGCTCTCCCTAGCCCCATCATTCCTCTCCCCAGCCCCATCATTGCTCTCCCTAGCCCCACCATCCCATTATTCCTCTCCCTAGCCCCATCAACCCCATCATTCCTCTCCCCAGCCCCATTATAGCTCTTCCCAGCCCCACTAGTCCCATTATTCCTATCCCAAGCCCCATCACTCCTCTCCCCAGCCCCATCAGCCCCGTTATTGCTCTCCCGAGCCCCATCAACCTCATTATTCCTCTCCCCAGCCCCATCAACCCCATTATTGCTCTCCCCAGCCCCATCAACCCCATTATTCCTCTCCCCAGCCCCAATATTTCTCTCCCCAGTCCCATCAGCCCCATTATTGCTCTTCCCAGCCCCATCATTCCTCTCCTCAGCCCCACCATCCCCATCATTGCTCTCCCCAGCCCTATCAGCTCCATTATTGCTCTTCCCAGCCCCATTATTGCTCTTCCCAGCCCCATCAGCCCCATTATTGCTCTTCCCAGCCCCATTATTGCTCTTCCAAGCCCCATCATTCCTCTCCCCAGCCCCATCAGCCCCATTATTGCTCTTCCCAGCCCCATCATTCCTCTCCCCAGCCCCATCATTGCTCTTCCCAGCCCCATCATCCCATCATTCCTCTCCCCAGCCCCATCAACTCCATTATTCCTCTCCCCAGCCCCATCAGCCCCATTATTGCTCACCCCAGCCCCACCATCCCCATCATTCCTCTCCCCAGCCCCATCATTGCTCTCCCTAGCCCCACCATCCCATTATTCCTCTCCCTAGCCCCATCAACCCCATCATTCCTCTCCCCAGCCCCATTATAGCTCTTCCCAGCCCCATTAGTCCCATTATTCCTATCCCAAGCCCCATCACTCCTCTCCCCAGCCGCGTTATTGCTCTCCCCAGCCCCTTCAACCTCATTATTCCTCTCCCCAGCCCCATCAACCCCATTATTCCTCTCCCCAGCCCCAATATTTCTCTCCCTAGTCCCATCAGCCCCATTATTGCTCTTCCCAGCCCCATCATTCCTCTCCTCAGCCCCACCATCCCACCATTGCTCTCCCCCCACCTCCCCTCCCCAGCATTTCAGTAAAAAAAACAAAAAAACAACTTACCTCAGCTCACTACCCTGCAGCAGCATCCTCCTGGTTGCCGGCAGCTTTCTTCCTGACCCAGGTGCGCGCTGCATGATGACGTCATCAAGCTGCGCACGCCTGGGTCAGGGAGGAAGCAAAGGACGAACCCTCCAGCTCCGCTGCTATTCTCCTCCTGACAGCAGCGGAGCTGCAGGGATCGCTCACTGACCACCGCGTGCAGGGAGCAGCTGCACCTTGCGGGCCCCTTGGTGCAGCTGCATGGTGGGGACCCGGCGCAGATGCACCGGCGGCAGTATGTCCACCCCTGGACTGCTATGGGGCCCCCCCGGCTCACGGGCCCCATAGCAGTCGCGTGGTCTGCCGCCATTGGCGGTACGCCACTGCTTCTGAAAGGTTCCCAAAACCTGCTAATAAATGACACCTAAATTGTATGTGCTGATGGATTAACCTTGATAATATCAATGGTAGGTTTGGTTGACATTTCATTTTGTTTTCTCTATTCATTATGATGTTTGGTGTATTAAAGGGGTGTTCCAGCGAGGGCTAATTTTCGGCCATCATTGTACAGTATTATGCCTAATACTATCAATGTGATATAAACACTGTTTGGATTAGAGAGGTCATTGAATGACTGCTCGTATGTGATTTGCATACTTGCGGTCACATGCTGCCAAGCACTAATATTATTAGTATACTGCATGCTATAGTGCCAGAAAATAATAGCCATGGTCTGGAAAACCCTTTTAACATGAGTTCCAGCTGTTAATACAAACTATAAAAGGTGAAGGTTAAGCACAATAGAAAATTTTGTTTCTGTGACTAAATTGTATAGTTTAACTTCTAAAAGTGAGAAAGACACTTAATTGTTCAGTGTGGTAATATAAAGTGCTTTAATTCTTTAATTGTTCTTTATATCATGTGTACATTGCTTTTATGTATAGTCAGGTTTATAGTAAAACAGTAGTTAGCATTGCTTAGTAAAATTATATACACTAACGTTCAAAAGTTTGGGGTCACGCAGACAATTCTGTGTTTTCCATGAAAACTCATACTTTTATTTATCAAATGATTTTTATTTGAAAGAATAATTTTCTCCTTCAAACTTTGCTTTCATTAAAGAATGCTCCTTTTGCAGCAATTACAGCATTGCAGACCTTTGGCATTCTAGCTGTTAATTTGCTGAGGTAATCTTGAGAAATTTCACCCCATGCTTCCTGAAGCCCCTCTCACAAGTTGGATTGGCTTGATGGGCACTTTTTGCGTACCATACGGTCAAGCTGCTCCCGCAACAGCTCAATGGGGTTGAGATCTGGTGACTGCGCATAATTTGGAGGTGTGCTTTGGGTCATTGTCCTGTTGTAGGATGAAATTGGCTCCAATCAAGCGTGTCCACAGGGTATAGCATGGCTTTGCAAAATGGAGTGATAGCCTTCCTTATTCAAAATCCCATTTACTTTGTACAAATCTCCCATTTTACCAGCACCAAAGCAACCCCAGACCATCACATTACCTCCACCATGCTTGACAGATGGCGTCAGGCACTCTTCCAGCATCTTTTCAGTTGTTCTGCGTCTTACAGATGTTCTTCTGTGTGATCCAAACACCTCAAACTTTGATTCGTCTGTCCATAAAACTTTTTTCCAATCTTCCTCTGTCCAATGTCTGTGTTCTTTTGCCCATATTAATCTTTACCTTTTATTAGCCAGTCTCAGATATGGCTTTTACTTTGCCACTTTGCCCTGAAGGCTAGCATCCCGGAGTCCCCTCTTCACTGTAGACATTGACACTGGCGTTTTGCGTGTACTATTTAATGAAGCTGCCAGTTGAGGAGCTGTGAGGCGTTGATTTCTCAAACTAGAGACTCTAATGTACTTGTCTTGTTGCTCAGTTGTGCAGCGGGCCTCCCACTTCTCTTTCTACTCTGGTTAGAGCCTATTTGTGCTCTCCTCTGAAGGAAGTAGTACAAACCATTGTAGAAAATCATCAGTTTCTTGGCAATTTCTCGCATGGAATAGCCTTCATTTCTAAGAACAAGTATAGACTGTCGAGTTTCATATGAAAGTTCTCTTTTTCTGCCCATTTTGAGAGTTTCATAGAACAAACAAATGTAATGTTCCAGATTCTCAACTAGCTCAAAGGAAGGTCAATTTTATAGCTTCTCAAATCAGCCAAACCATTTTCAGCTGAGCTAACATACTTGTGCAAGGGTTTTCTAGGGTTTTCTAAACATCCATTAGCCTTCTTACACAGTTAGCAAACACAATGTACCATTAAAACACTGGAGTGGTGGTTGTTGGAAATGGTCCTCTATACACCTATGTAGATATTGCAAAAAAAAACAAGATGTTTGCAGCTAGAATAGTCATTTACCACATTAACAATGTATAGAGTGTATTTCTGATTCATTTAATGTTAGCTTCATTGAAAAAAGATGTTCTTTTCTTTCAAAAATATTGAAATTTCTAAATGACCCCAAACTTTTGAACGGTAGTAGTTTCAGCCAGACAACTACATTTTCATATTCATGTTTATTTCAGAAAAATACCTATACCGATGACATAGGAATAGCCAACTGGAAGGAGCACATTTTCCTTTCTCACGGTGCACTGCTGGCTAAGAGCTGTCAAGCGGCAATGGAACTAGCAAAGCATGATTCAGAGGTCCAGTCCATGGCTTACCAATATGGAAAGAACATGTCTTTGAGCTATAAGGTACATTTATTATAATAGTCTTGGTGTTTACATTATTATTATTTGTTACTAATATTAGTTTTACAATTTAGAAATATCTTGTTTCCAGTGTCGTAACTAGAGTCCTATGGGCCCCAGGGCTAAATTTGGACCTGGGCCCTTTCACCCTGACCTCCACACACTCTAGCATCTTGCTCAGCTGAGTGGCCCCAGTACCATAGACTGTGTTGGCACCCCATAAAAAAATACAAATTATACTGTAAAAATAAAGTATATACAGTAAACGTGACAAAAAACAAAGGGCAATAAGATAATGTTCTAATGTCTAAATAATACAGTCATATAATTACCGAATAACAGATTTTATCCCCATACTATTACTCAATAAAACCCACTATACCAAGACCAATTTACCAATATTACTAGATACAAGAAACCAATAATGCTGCCATACCATTACCATATATTACTACCACAGTATTTCTGAATATAAACACCATCCTGTTACTGAGCAAAACTCACTATACCAAAAACAATAGACACGAATAATACCACATACAGGGACGAATAATACTGCAGAGGACCCTGGCAACTTGGTGCCAAAGGTGCCGTAATGACATCACTCCGAAGTCGCGTCACAGGCCCTCCTAATGTCATTATGTTGAAGTGCTCTGCATCTACGGGCCTCTCATAGGCCCGCAGCTGTACAGTAAACAGGGAGCAGGGAGCCTTTGGTTCTCTACTCTGCAATAGTTATCAACTGGAGGTGCATCTGAGAATGAGCCTCCAGTTGAAAATAGTGCTAGACTCGACGGGCCCTCCCTCACCCATGGTCGCACACTATACGACCGTGATCATTATGCCCCTGCTTGTTCCATAGATTGATTTTTAATGTAAAGATCTGATGAGCTTTTGGTATTTTATATTCACAGAAAAATGAAAGCACATTTTTTAATTATTATTCAATTTTCCACTATATTCTAAGAATATAGTATAGTACTGTGCAAGAGTTTTTTTATGTGTGAAAAAAATTCTGCAAAGTAAGAATACTTAAAACTAAAAGTGTTATTAGTTGCAAAAAATGCAAAGTTAATGAGCAAACGAGAAATCTAAACCAAATCAATATTTTGTGTGACTACCCTTTCTCTACATAACCGCATCAGAGTATCAATTTTTCTAGGTACATTTGCAAACAGTTTTTGAACAAACTCTACAGGGAGGTTGCTCCAAACATCTTGCAGAACTAACCCCAGATCCTCTATTGATGTAGATTTCCACATATCCATCTGTTTCTTCATGTAATCCCAGTCAGACTTGATGTTAAAGCGCACCTGTCAACAGGATTAAACTGATTAAAATGATACCTTGGTTGTTGAAATCCGTCCAGTAATTCTTGTGTAATCTTTACTTTCAGTTTGGAGATAATGATATGCATGTGCTTTGTAGCAGGAATGTGGGGGGGCTCTATCTGGTGCTCTGCTTACATATTCGTCTGTATGCTCTTATGGCAGCTCACTATGCCTTCACTGACCTGCCTCCTATTTTACCTAGCTCTGCACTACTAGATGCATTATGTAAAATAGGAGGCAGGTCAGTGAAGGCACAGTGAGCTGTCATAAGAGCATATAGATGAATATGTAAACAGAGCACCAGCTAGAGCCCCCCCTCAGTCTGCCCCAGATCACGAGCATATCATTATCTCCAAACTGAAAGTAAAGATTACACAAGAACCACTGGACAGATTTCATCAACCAAGGTATCATTTTATTCAGGATAATGTTGCCCACCAGACAGTGAATGTAGTTTACTGAGCACAATCCTGCTGACAGGTGCGCATTAAGATCAGACTGTGTGAGGGCCATATTATCACTTCCAGGATTCTTTGTTCTTTACAATGAAGATAGTTGTTAATAATATTGGCTGTATGTTTGGGATCCGACTGTAGGATAAGTTTGGAGCCAATCAGACGCCTCCCTGATTTTACGAGGGATAAGAATCTGCTTTTATTTCTCAGTATTGAGGACACCAAGAAATGGGCACCGTATATGTGGTGGGGTTGACCCAGGAAACTTGGTGCAGCAGATGAAAGTCTTATCATGCTTACTCCCAGGGCTGCCACCAGTAATTTCAGGCCCTCATACTGACAAAATTTTCGGGCCCCCTTGAAACTCCGCCCAGGCTAAACCCCTCGAACCTTCCACAGTCCCACCACCCACTCTTGGAAAAACTCCACTTGTGCACATCGTCCTCACCAATCACACATTAACAGTTCCCAGCGAACACCATTTCACATGTATAGCCAGCAGGTTTTGTTTTGGCCAAAAGATTTTTTAAGCCGCCACAACAATGTAGACTTTTTGGCCGGGCCCTACTCTACTCTAACCTATTAAACATTTCTTAAAATATCCATATCCATACTCTTTTTAGGTATGTTTTTATTTTTTTTTTTAAGGGAATGTGTCACATACATTTTTTAAAATGACCAATAGTATCATATATTATCATATACAAGGGACAAATACCGTCACACCATGGTCGGACAACATATTATGACCACAAAGTGACGAATAATACCACATACAAGGAATACCACCACACTATGACCAGACCACTTATTACCACCACATAGTGACCGAATAATACAACATACAAGGAACAAATACAGCCACACCATGACTAGACCACATATTACCACCACATAGTGACTGAATAATACAATATACAAAGAACATATACCGCCACCCGTGACTAGACCACATATTGCCACCATATAGTAACCAAATACTACAATACTGATCATTAATAAAAAAAAATATAATACTAATATTACCATAAGTGCCATTATACACAGGAGCTCTGTACATAGTATACAGTGTATATTGTCAGTGTACAGGTAATTCAGTGATCACCAGTGACATTATACACAGGAGCTCTGTAGATGGTGTCAGTGTACAGGTAATAAAGTGATCACCAATGACATTATACACAAGAGCTCTGTATATAGTGTTAGTGTACAGGTAATACAGGGATCATCAGTGACATTATACCCAGGAGCTCTGTACATAGTATATAGTGTCATTGTACAGATAACACACTGACGTCTCTAGTTGAAGTCCATCATCTTCGCTTTTCTCTTTCATCCAGCGCAGACCGCCATCACCACTTCTAGTCAGGACTCGTCTCTGCATAAAATAACAGACAAGTATCTAGAGCACATTCCCCAACGTCTACACTACACAGCTGAATACAGACATGCACCCACCATTAATATATACAGTTGTGCTCAAAAGTTTACATACCCCGGCAGAATTTTTCCTTTCTTGGCTTTGTTTCAGAGAATATAAATGATAACAAAAAAACTCTTTCTCCACTCATGGTTATTGGTTGGGTGAAGCCATTTATTGTCAAACTACTGTGTTTTCTCTTTTTAAATCTTAATGACCCACCAAAAACATCCAAATGACACTGATCAAAAGTTCACATACCCTGGTGATTTTGGCCTGATAACATGCACAGAATTTGACACAAATGGGTTTGAATGGCTACTAAAGGTAACATGCTCTGCTGTGACCTTATTGCTTGTGATCAGTGTGTGTGCATAAAAGCTGAGTGAGTTTCTGAGATCCAGACAGACTCTTGTATCTTTCATCCAGCCACTGACGTTTCTGGATTGTGAGTCATGGGAAAAGCAAAATAACTGTCAATGGGAAAAGGTTGTTGAACTGTATAACACAGGAAAGGGATACAAAAAAATATCCAAGGAATTGATAATGCCAGTCAGCAGCGTTCAAACTGTGATTAACAAATGGAAAATCAGGGGCTCTGTAAAAACCAAACCACGGTCAGGTAGACCAACAAACTGCCACAACTGCCAGGAAAATTGTTCGGGATGCAAAGAAAAACTCACAAATAACATCAGCTGAAATTCAGGACTCTCTGAAAACTAGCGGTGTGGCTGTTTCAAGATGCACAATAAGGAGGCACTTGAAGAAAAATGGGCTGCATGGTCAAGTCGCCAGAAGAAAGCCATTACTGTGAAAATTCCACAAAGTATCTCACCTATAATATGCCAAACAGCACAGAGACAAGCCTCAAAACTTCTGGAGCAATGTAATTTGGAGTGATGAGACCAAAATTGAACTTTTTGGCCACAACCATAAACGTTTCATTTGGAGAGAGGTCAACAAGGCCTATGATGCAAGGAACACCATTCCTACAGTAAAGGATGGAGGTAGATCGCTGATGTTTTGGGGATGTGTGAGCTACAAAGCCACAGGAAACTTGGTAAAAGTTGAAGGAAAGATGAATGCAGCACGTTATCAGCAAATACTGAAGGCAAATTTGCACTCATCAGCCCGGAAGCTGCGCATGGGACGTATTTGGACGTTCCAACGTGCAATGATCCAAAACACAAGGCCAAATCAACCTGTCATTGGCTACAGCAGAACAAAGTGAAGGTTCTGGAGTGGCCATCTCAGTCTCCTGCCCTCAAGATCATTGAGCCACTCTTGGGAGATCTCAAGCACGCAGTTCATGCTAGACAGCCCAGGAATTTATAGGAATTGGAGGATTTTTGCCAAGAAGAATGGGCAACTTTACCATCTGAGAAAATAAAGAACCTCATCCACAACTACCACAAAAGGCTTCAAGCTGTCATTGATGTTAGAGGGGGCAATACACGGTATTAAGAACTGGGGTATGTGAACTTTTGATCAGGGTCATTTGGATGTTTTTGGTTGTCATTAAGATTTAAAAAGAGAAAACACAGTAGTTTGACAATAAATGGCTTCACCCAACCAATAACCATGAGTGGAGAAAAAGTTTTTTTGTTATCATTCATATTCTCTGAAACAAGGCCAAGAAAGGAAAAATTCTGCCGGGGTATGTAAACTTTTGAGCACAACTGTAATTAGTTATTATGCAACCCACCGTTCCAAATATAAATTGTAATCTACCACTGCCCCCCACTAACTATAAATAGCCACTTTCCCCACCTAATAAATATTTAAATTAATTAGAACCTGTACTCTTTCCCCAATTCATTACCAGTCACACTCCGTCATTTTCAATGCCCTCCACTCTCCCGATTCATTATATTTATTTTATTTATATTTAATTTTATCATGTCCTCTCTCTCTCCCATCCAATCTTCATCATCATTTTCTCTCCCCACCCCCACCTTCAATTCATCATTATTTGCGCTCCCCCACCCTCAATTCATTATTTTCTCTCCCCATCCACCACTCTGAATTAATTTGCTCTCCCCACCCCCCACTGCCAATTCATCATTTGCTCTCCCCACCCCCCACTCCCAATTCATCGTTTTCTCTCCCCAGCCCCCATTTGTCATTTGCTCCCCCCCCACTCCCAATTTGTCATTTGCTCTTCCCACTCCCAATTCGTCATTTGCTTTCCTCATTCCCAATTCGTCATTTGGTGTCCCTACCCCCCACTTCCAAATCATTAGCTCTTCCCTCAACCCCACTCCCAATTCATCATTAGCTCCCCCCCACTCCCAATTCATCATTAGCTCCCCCCGCCCCCCACTCCCAGTTCATCATTAGCTCTCCCCACCCTCCACTTCCAGTTCATCATTAGCTCTCCCAACTCCTAGTTCATCATTAGCTCTCCCCACTCCCAGTTCATCATTAGCTCTCCCCACTCCCAGTTCATCATGTTCTCTCCCCACCCCCCAAGACCATTTAATTCTACTAAAAAAAAAGTTTTCTATACTTACCTCTCATATGATGCCCTGCAGCTGCACTTCTGGACTGACATTCTTGCCCTTGTTGTCGGCGAGTACTCCAGCATCTCCAGCGCGTCACAGAAGAGACAGAGGACTCCCTTGGAGCAGCATGGCCGTTCAGTTTTGACAGCCGTGAGAGCTCCAAGGCTCCCTGCGCTGAGATGTACGCCGCCGGCGGGCCCCCAGCACAGTTACCCTGGGGCCCCGGCACAAGATATCCCTGGGCCCAGTGATCAGAAGCACAATAGGGGGGCACGCTCATTACTTTGTTCACCAGGCCCCATACAGCAGTAAGGGCAGTAATGCCCTGATGGCAGCCCTGCTTACTACCCTTCAAAATTGGAAGATGTACAGCCGTGCCTTCAACTCAGAACTGGTAGTAACCAGTTGGACCCAGCTACACCTATCTAACTAAGGTATCCATGAAAATATAGGAACTAGCGTGCAGATAAATGGCAGCAGGTGCTCTGGATTGATTAGACATAGTGTGAAATATTTGGCTGTAACAGAAGGCAGTTTGTCGCTGAAGGACTGAAGAGTGGTACAATAATGAGTGTCTGGAAACATGGTTAAGGTTCCCTGCAAGTTTGGTGCTGCATTTCAGCAATTGGAGTTGGGAATTTAGTTGAGATTAATGGTGTCCTCAATGCTGAGAAATACAGGCAGATACTTATCCATCATGCATTGCCATAAAGGAGACGTCTGATTGGCTCCAAATTTATTTTGCAGCAAGCCAATCACCCCAAACATACAACCAATGTCATTAACAACTATCTTCAGTGTAAAGAAGAACAAAGAGTCTTGGAAGTGATGATACGGCCAACAGAAAGTCCCGATCTCAACATAATTGAATCTGTCTAGGATTACATGAAGAGACGTGAAATTGCGCAGGCCTTCTTCTACAGAAGATTAGTGGTTAGTTTCCAAAGATGTTTGGAACAAGCACCCTGCTGATGACCTCCAAAAACTGTGTGCAACTATATATAGAAGAATTGATGCTGTTTTGAAGACAAAGGATGGTCACACCAACTATTGATTTGATTATATATTTCTCTTTTGTTCACTCATTTTGCATTTTGTTAATTGATTAAAAAAAGAAGTATTTTATAGTTTATTTTTAAGCATTCTTTCTTTGCAGCAATTTTTACACACCTGCCTAAAACTTTTGCACAGTACTGTATATCGCAGTGATATTTATGCATTAGGTGGACTTTCCCACATAATATTATTATTATTATTAATAATTTATATAGCGCCATTGATTCCATGGCGCTGTACATAAGAAAGGGGTTACATACCAAATACAGATATCACTTACAGTAAACTAACAATGATAGACTGGTACAGAGGGAAGAGCTTGTATTCTCCATTTACACTTCTGGAAGAATCTACTCTTCTAAAATAAATTCCTTCAAATACCCGCTGGTATTGGCAGGCAGATAATGTAGAAATTCAAGATCCCATCCTCCAAATAATGTGTAGTTCATACAAGGTAAAATATAAGTGGAGGAACTGAATTATCAGTTTGCTTTGGCCTTACATGCAGAATTGCCTTTTTGGGTCAAATATGTAACTAAAACCCCTTCCTTTGAATCAAAAAATCCATGAAAGAATTATTTGATTTAGGATTAGAGTGTTATTTCTGGTGTAAGAGCGACTAGACAGCTACTGCCTGTTTAGCTGTCCTCTTTAGTTAAGGTATAACTTTAACAGGACCTGTCACTAGGTCAAAATTAGACAATTTATGGTCTTATTTTATTCTCACTGTTCCCCTGAGTATTCCAGTTTTTGTTTTATTTCATTTTTTTTAATTGACCATATGGTTCCAGAGATATGGGCCTTTTTATTTCCTGGTAATTTTTGTGGTCTTTACCAAGGAGGCGGTCCTCACAGGGTAATTATGAAGAGCAGGTTAAAGACATGCCCCCAGATAATCTTGTGAGCCACAAACTAAAATTAGCAATATATAAAAAGGCCTACATATCTGGAACCATATGGCAAGTTTATAAAAAGCAGCAAATGGAATACTCAGAAACAGCGGGATTAAATAAGAGCAACAGCTGGCAACATATTGTCCAGGTTTGGCACAAAAGTCATTAGTATTGAGCAAGTCTGCGCATGTCTAGTTGTAATGTGTCCAGGAGTATGCATATCGCATACTTGCCGTCACATAACCGCCTGGTGTAGCCATCGGCATCAGAGAATCCTGACAGCTGCCGGCATCAGAGAATCCTGACATCATGCATTAAGCATGATGTAAGGATTCGCAAGAGTGACTGCAGACTTTCGGCCAAACCTGGACAACCCCTTTAAGATATAGCTGAAGTTGAAAATGAAGGACATTGTGTGAGTTTCAAGACATTTCATTGGTAAATGTCATAAAGCATTCATAGATAATAGCAATATTCTCAATAAAAGATATTGACAGGTGCTCACAACTTTACAGTCTCTGTTAAGCATTGTTCCCCCCTATTTTAATAGCTAGCAAAGGCTAGGCAGACAGCTGGGGGCTGATATTAATAGCCCAGGAAGGGTGCCATGAATATTGGCCCCCTCCCAGGCTAGAAACACCAGCCGTCAGCCGCCCCAGAAATGGCGCATCCATAGGATGCGCCAACTCTGGCACTTAGCCTCGCTCTTCCCACTGCCCTGTAGCGGTGGCAGGGGGGTAATAGGGCTGGGGTTGATGTCAGCTTATAATGCCAGCTGACATCAAGCCCAGGTTAGTAATGGAGAGGCGTCTATAAGACACCCCCATTACTAACCCCATAGTCAAAGTTAAAAAAAAAACACAAACACCCAGAATAAAGTCTTTAATTGAAATAAACACAATTTTTTAATGTTCTAAATTAAACCATACTTACCATCACGCCCATTCCAGCTGAAGCCAACGATCTCCTGCAATAAAAGAAAAATAATAAAGCAACATCATCCTTACCTTTCCATGGTTCCCACGACAGCTTCAGCTCTGCTACATTGACATGACAGGCTGGATTGCAGCCGAAAGCTGCCATCCAGCTTGCCATGCCGCAGACACTGAGAAGCGCAGGCATGCTTGTGCTCCTCAGTGTCTGGCTGTGACGGCATAAAGATGAGCCGAGGTCATGTCCAATGAACTCAGCTCACCTCATGCACGTCACTGACAGCGTGGGAAAATTCTCCTGCGCTCAGCGCTTCAGCAGGAGAATTCTCCCACGCTAGGATGGCATTGAGATGACAGGCTGGATCGCAGCTGAGCGCTGGCATGCTTGCGCTCTGCAGTGTCTCTGAAGGATGGCATGCTGGATGGCAGCGCTCAGCTGTGATCCAGCCTGTCATCTCAATGCCATCCCAGCGTGGGAGAAATCTCCTGCTCAAGCGCTGAGCGCAGGAGAATTCTCTCACGCTGTCAGTGACGTGCATGAGGTGAGCTGAGTTCATTGGACATGACCTCGGCTCATCTTTATGCCGTCACAGCGAGACACTGAGGAGCGCAAGCATGCCTGCGCTTCTCAGTGTCTGCGGCATGGCAAGCTGGATGGCAGCTTTCGGCTGCAATCCATCCTGTCATGTGAATGTAGCAGAGCTGGAGCCATCGTGGGAACCATGGAAAGGTAAGGATGAGGTTGCTTTATTATTTTACTTTTATTGCAGGAGATCGTTGGCTTCAGCTGGAATGGGCGTGACGGTAAGTATGGTTTACACTGTGTGCAGAATTATTAGGAAAGTTGTATGTTAGAGGATTAATTTTATTATTGATCAACAACTATGTTCTCGATCAACCCAAAAGACTCATAAATATCCAAGCTTAATATTTTTGGAAGTTGGAGTTGTTTTTTTTTTAGATTTGGCTATCTTAGGAGGATATCTGTATGTGCAGGTAACTATTACTGTGCCGAATTATTAGGCAACGTAATAAAAACCAAATATAATCCCATCTCACTTGTTTCTTTTCACCAGGTAAACCAATATCAATGCACAAAATTTAGAAATAAACATTTCTGACATGCAAAAACAAAAACCAAAAAAATGAGTGATCAATATAGCCACCTTTCTTTATGATGACACTCAACAGCCTTCCATCCATAGATTCTGTCAGTTGCTTGATCTGTTTTCGATCAACATTGCGTGCAGCAGCCACCACAGCCTCCCAGACACTGTTCCGAGAGGTGTACTGTTTTCCCTCCCTGTAGATCTCACATTTTATGATGGACCACAGGTTCTCTATGGTGTCCAGATCAGGTGAACAAGGGGGCCATGTCATTATTTTTTATTCTTTTAGACAATTACTGGCCAGCCACGCTGTGGAGTATTTGGATGCATGTGATGGAGCATTGTCCTGCATGAAAATCATGTTTTTCTTGAAGAAGTTGTCTTCCAGAAACTGGCGGTAGGTCTGGGAGTTGAGCTTCACTCCACCCTGAGTTGAGCTCCACTCCACCCTGAGTTGAGCTCCGTGGGTATTACCCCCTTCCCAGGCTTCAAACATCTGCCCCAGCCGTCTGCTTAACCTCCGCTAGAGACTAAAATTACGGGGAACCCCACTCCAATTTTTTTTTTTTAATAAATCCTTTATTTTAACACTAAATGACAAGTAAGTAATCAACACTATCACTGTACTTCTTATATATGTGACTGACATGTTTCTATCTATCTAATCTATGTGTGATGCTCTATTCTTTCTATTCTAAATTGTCGGGTACGGGTGTATGCCGCTGCTGAATTGCCGGCTGGCTTTTTTAAAGAGACGGTGCATGAAAACACTATTATTTTTTTTAATAAATCCTTTAACACTAAATGACAAGTACAGTAAGCTGAGCGCTGCCATCCAGCTTGTCATCCTTCAGAGACACTGCAGAGCGCAGGCATTATGGGAACTTCCGATTCCGGTATTCGATATTCTAAAAGTATCGGAACTCAGTATCGGAACTCCGATACCGCGAATATCGGTCGATACCCGATATTTCAGTATCGGAATGCTCAACACTAGTGGTGACGTGTTTCTATTATACTTTTCCTCTGAGGGCTCATTCACACTGGCGTATCACATGGCTGAGTGCTGATGTTTTATTGGATAGCACTCGGCCCAGCGTTATACGATGGGGCAGTGCAGGTCAGCGATTATTTTCTCATGCAGATTCAAAATGAGAAAACAATTGCAGCATGCTGCAAGTGCATCCGAGAATTAGGTCGCACGCACCCACACAAGTCTAAGGATGAGTGTGAAACATCGGACTGCACTCGGATGTCATCACAAGCAAAGGCTGCACTAATCCACAAAATGCTGGTGACCATTGGACCTCAAAGTACAAAGCACTCATTTCAGAAAAAAAAACTTACTTATTCCAAGCCAAAATATGCATCATTTCAGCTCCAGCAATGAGCCCTTTTTAAGTGAAAACTAAGGGGCTGCAGTAGGGGCACTATCTCTGTGTACTTGCCACAATTCATATCCCTCTCCCCATCTTTAACCCCTTCATGACGGGGCCAATTTCCGTTTTTGCTTTTCCATTTTCTCCTCCCCTTCTTCCCAGAGATATAACACTTTTGTTTTCTATCCATATAGACATATGAGGTTTGTTTTTAGCAGGACGAGTTGTACTTTTGAATGACACCATTCATTTTATTACATATTGTACTGTAAAATGGGAAAAAAAATTGAAGTGGGGAGAAATTGTGAAAAAAAAATGCAATTCTGACATTGTATTTTGATAACTGTTTTTACGGTGTACATTGTATGGTAAAAATGACCTCGGAATATGATTGTGCTCATCAATATGATTATGGCAATACCCCACATGTCTAGTTTTTTTTATTATTTTAGTGGTAAAAAAAATCTGAAGTTTACAAAAACATATTTTTTGGGTTGTGTCACCATTTTCCAAAACTCTTAACTTTTTCAATTTTCGGCTGATGGAGCTGTGTGATGTCTTATTTTTTGCGGGGTGAGACAACGCTTTTATTGATATTATTTTGGCATAGGTGTGATGTTTTGATTGCTTGTTACAGCATTTTTTGTGGAATTGCAGCTACCAGAAAAATTTAATTTTGGTGTTCTTGAATCTTTATTTATTTACAGTGTTTACTGATCGGGTTAATTATTTTTATATTTTGATAGATCAGACTTTTTTGGAAGCAGCAAGACCATATACACTGTGTGCCGAATTATTAGGCAAATGAGTATTTTGATCACATGATACTTTTTATACATGTTGTCCTACTCCAAGCTGCATAGGCTTGAGAGCCAACTACCAATTAAGTAAATCTGGTGATGTGCATCTCTGTAATGAGGAGGGGTGTTGACTAATGACATCAACACCCTATATAAGGTGTGCTTAATTATTAGGCAACTTCCTTTCGTTTGGAAAAATGGGTCAGAAGAGAGATTTGACGGGCTCTGAAAAGTCCAAAATGGTGAGATGTCTTGCAGAGGGATGCAGCAGTCTTGAAATTTCCAAACTTTTGAAGCGTGATCACTGAACAATCAAGCGTTTCATGGCAAATAGCCAACAGGGTCGCAAGAAGCGTGTTGGCCAAAAAAGGAGCAAAATAACTGCCCATGAATTGAGGAAAATCAAGCGTGAAGCTGCCAAGATGCCATTCATCACCAGTTTTGCCATATTTCAGAGCTGCAATGTTACTGGAGTATCAAAAAGCACAAGGTGTGCGATACTCAGGGACATGGCCAAGGTAAGGAAGGTAGAAAAACGACCACCTTTGAACAAGAAACATAAGATAAAACGTCAAGAATGGGCCAAGAAATATCTTAAGACTGATTTTTCAAAGGTTTTATGGACTGATGAAATGAGAGTGACTCTTGATGGTCCAGATGGATGGGCCTGAGGCTGGATCAGTAAAGGGCAGAGAGCTCCACTCCGACTCAGACACCAGCATGGTGGAGGTGGGGTACTGGTATGGGCTGGTATCATCAAAGATGAACTTGTGGGACCTTTTCGGGTTGAGGGTGGAGTGAAGCTCAACTCCCAGACCTACTGCCAGTCTCTGGAAGACAACTTCTTCAAGCAGTGGTACAGGAAGAAGTCGGTATCGTTTAAGAAAAACATGATTTTCATGCAGGACAATGCTCCATCACATGCATCCAAATACTCCACAGCGTGGCTGGCCAGTAAAGGTCTGAAAGAATAAAAAATAATGACATGGCCCCCATGTTCACCTGATCTGAACCCCATAGACAACCTGTGGTCCATCATAAAATGTGAGATCTACAGGGAGGGAAAACAGTACACCTCTCGGAACAGTGTCTGGGAGGCTGTGGTGGCTGCTGCACGCAATGTTGATCGAAAACAGATCAAGCAACTGACAGAATCTGTGGATGGAAGGCTGTTGAGTGTCATCATAAAGAAAGGTGGCTATATTGATCACTAATTTTTTTGGTTTTTGTTTTTGCATGTCAGAAATGTTTATTTCTAAATTTTGTGCACTGATATTGGTTTACCTGGTGAAAAGAAACAAGTGAGATGGGATTATATTTGGTTTTTATTAAGTTGCCTAATAATTCGGCACAGTATTAGTGTAACGGGTCCGGGAGGCGGAACCTCTGAGCTACTATACAAGGGGGCGGCCCTTGTAAGGGAGCGGGTGGCAGTCTCTGGGTGAACGGACAGGGAGTTACGGCAAGTGATCAGGGCAGTCTCTGGGTAAGGGGTAGGTACGACCTGTGATGGCGGAGCCTCCGGGTAGGCTAGCAGGCAGATGGTAGATGTGTGCTCCCAGGTGAGCAAGCGAGAGTCTCTGGAATAGCAGGTGGTCACGGCACGTGACGGCGGAACCTCCGGGCTGGCAGGCAGGTAGGTAACGGAGAAGCGCTCCCAGGTGAGCGGGCAAGAGTCTCTGGAATAGCTGGTGGTCACCGCACGTGACAACGGGACCTCCGGGCTAGCAAGCAGGCAGGTAACGGAGATGCGCTCCCAGGTGAGCGGGCAAGAGTCTCTGAGATAGCTGGTGGTCACAGCACGTGACAACGGAGCCTCCGGGCTGGCAAGCAGGCAGGTAGCGGAGAAGCGCTCCCAGGTGAGCGGGCAAGCTGGTCCATAGACAGACTGACCGGAGTTGTAAGGCAGACCGTCGGACCTCAGGCAAGCAGGCAGGTAGCTGATGTGCGCTCCCAGGTGAGCGGACAAGTTGGTCCTTAGACAGACTGACCGGAGTTATAAGGCAGACCGTCGGACCTCAGGCAGGCAGGCAGGTAACAAGTATTCAGGCAGGAATCAGGCAGGTAACTAGCAGGAAACTGGCAGGAAACTGGCAGGTAACTGGCAACGGGACCTGAGGGCTGAAGCACAGGTGAGACACAGGTGCAAACAACATTGCTCGGGCACCTCCATTTTGGAGGAGGTGCCTTATATATGATGAAGTCCTCCAGCCATTGGCCGGGGACTCCTTAGGACGGCGCGCGCGGCCCCTTTAAGAGGAGGGGAGCGCGCGCGCGCGCGCCCTAAGCACAGGGGCCGGGAAGGAGCGCGCGCTGAGAGCAGAGCGGGAGGAGGACGCCGGGAAGGAGCGCGCGCTGACAGCAGAGCGGAGAGAGGACGCCGGGCACGGAGCAGAGCGGTGAGGGGAGCAGCGTCCCTGCCTAGCAGAGGGCAGGGACGCCAGCGCTACAGTACCCCCCCCTTTAGGCCCCCCCTTTTTTAGGCCAGACAGAAATTTAGCTAGGATGAGAGGGGCATGGATGTTCTCCCGGGGCTCCCACGTTCTCTCCTCAGGACCAAACCCCTTCCAATCTACCAGAAAAAAGGTCTTTCCTCTTACCCTTTTGGTGGCAAGAATGTTCTCTACCTCAAACTCGTCCTCAGCAGAAACCGGAGCAGGAGGCGTACCTGTAGACTTGGAAAAAGAGTTAAGCACCACAGGTTTGAGGAGAGACACATGGAAGGAGTTAGGGATCCGTAAGTTGGCCGGGAGTTTCAATTTATAGGCCACCGGGTTGATCTGACTGATGACCTCCAGTGGGCCGATGAACCGAGGCCCTAACTTATAGGAAGGGATCTTGAGCCGGACATATTTGGACGAGAGCCAGACTTTATCCCCAGGGCGGAATTGAGGAGGGTCCAGACGTTTTTTGTCAGCGTGTCTTTTCATACGCTCGGATGACAGAAGGAGTGCGGACCGGGTACTCTCCCATATGGAGGAAAATTTGTTAACAAGAGATTCCGCAGCCGGATTGTCCGCCGAGGTGGAGACGGGAAACGGGATCCGAGGATGCTGACCGTAGACTACAAAAAACGGGGATTTGGAGGAAGACTCGCTCTCGTGATTGTTGTACGAGAATTCGGCCCATGGCAGGAGATCCACCCAGTCAGAATGGTGGGCATTAACGAAGTGCCGAAGGTAACTGGTCAGGTTCTGATTGATCCGCTCCACTTGACCATTAGACTGTGGGTGGTAAGCGGAGGAGAAGTCCAGGGTGACGTCCAGCAATTTACAAGTGGCTCTCCAGAAACGGGAAGTGAACTGTACCCCACGATCCGACACGATGTGACGGGGCAGGCCATGAAGACGGAAGATGTGGCGGATAAAGTCTTTAGCCAGCTCGGGTGCAGACGGAAGACCTGGCAGTGGAATGAAGTGAGCCATCTTGGAGAAGCGGTCAGCGACCACCCAAATGACCGTACAACCGGCAGAGACGGGTAGATCAGTAATGAAGTCCATCGCTATATGCTGCCAGGGGGCAGCAGGTACTGGCAGAGGTAGGAGGCGGCCGGCCGGCAGGTGTCTCGGAACTTTGTTGCGGGCGCAGGACACACAGGCAGAAACAAAGTCTATTACATCCTTGTGCAGGTTAGGCCACCAGTAGTGCCGGGTAATAAGCTGGAGGGTCTTTTTCTGACCGGCGTGGCCAGCTAGTTTAGACGAATGACCCCAGTGTAGGATCTTCTCCCGATCAGGTACTGGTACGAACGTCTTACCAGGAGGAAGACGATTAAGACTCACGGGAGCCACCTGCATTACTCTGGCGGGATCGATGATATGTTTCGGATCCTCCTCGAGATCAGACACCAGAAAGGACCGAGACAAGGCGTCCGCCTTGACGTTTTTGTCAGCCGGGCGAAAATGAAGGACAAAATCAAAACGAGCAAAAAACAAGGACCACCGGGCTTGGCGCGGGTTAAGTCTCTGGGCATGCTGGAGGTAAGCCAAGTTCTTGTGGTCAGTGTAAATTATTACTGGGTGAAGAGCCCCCTCGAGCAGGTAACGCCACTCCTCCAATGCCAGTTTGATGGCCAATAACTCTCGGTCTCCTATGGAATAGTTGCGCTCAGAGGAGGAGAAGAGTTTAGAGAAGAAGCCACAAGTTACCATCCTCCCGGAAGATGATTTTTGAGTAAGTACCGCTCCGGCTCCAGAGGAGGAGGCGTCAACTTCCAGGAAGAACTGTTTGTTGCCATCTGGGCGATGCAGCACCGGGGCGGAAGAGAAGGCCTGTTTAAGGGAAAGAAAGGCCTCCTCTGCTTCGGGTGGCCACTCTTTGGGATTAGTACCTTTACGGGTGAGCGCAGAAATTGGGGCCGTCCGGGAAGAGAAGTGTGGTATGAAGAGGCGGTAGTAGTTGGCGAAGCCCAGGAATCGCTGAATGGCCTTCAACCCCTCCGGTCGGGGCCATTTCTCGATGGCAGACAGTTTCTCAGGATCCATTTGTAGGCCGGTCTGAGAGATAATGTAGCCCAGAAACGGAAGCGAGGTCTGCTCAAAGAGGCACTTCTCAAATTTAGCGTAGAGATGGTTCTGCCTTAGCCTGAGCAGGACCTGACGAACGTCCCTCCGGTGAGTCTGGAGATCCGGAGAGAAGACCAAGATGTCGTCCAGGTACACCACTACGCAGGAGTAGAGAAGGTCCCGGAAGATGTCATTGACCAACTCTTGAAAGACGGCAGGAGCGTTACAGAGACCAAAGGGCATTACCAGGTATTCATAGTGGCCGTCCCGGGTGTTGAATGCCGTCTTCCATTCATCCCCCTGACGAATACGAACCAGGTTGTACGCCCCACGAAGGTCCAGTTTGGTGAAGATCCTAGCCCCCCTCAGGCGATCAAATAATTCTGGAATGAGCGGAAGGGGGTACTTATTCTTCACCGTGATCAGGTTTAGGCCTCTATAGTCTATACAGGGACGGAGAGAGCCGTCCTTCTTTTTGACGAAAAAGAAGCCTGCTCCCGCCGGGGAGGTAGATTTCCGGATGAATCCTCTGGCCAGATTCTCCTCAATATATTCGGACATTGACCGGGTCTCAGCAGCGGATAAAGGATAGATACGCCCACGGGGAGGAGTAGTACCGGGTAGCAGATCGATGGGACAGTCGTATGGTATATGTGGTGGTAATGTCTCTGCCTCCTTTTTATTAAAGACATCTGCATAAGACCAATAAGGAATCGGAAGTCCAGGTAGATTAGCTGGAGTAGGAGAGGGACGGACGGGATGGACGGGAACCAGGCAGGTTTTATGACAGTCTTGTCCCCAGCGAAGGACCTCTCCGGTTTGCCAGTCTAGCACGGGTGCATGTCTCTGGAGCCAGGGCAGACCTAGCAAGAGGGCGTGAGAGAGTCCAGGCAGAACATGAAAGGAGATACTTTCAGAATGCAGCATTCCCACCTGCAGGGTAATGGATTCGGTGATGAGTTGAATGGGGCGAGGTAAGAGGCCCCCATCCACGGCAGCGACAGACAAGGGTACAGCCAGAGGTTTGGTGGGGATGCGGTATTTCTCAACCAGGGACTGTGAAATAAGGTTCCCGGCTGCTCCAGAGTCAAGTTGGGCTAGTTCGAAATAACGGTTCTCCCCGTAGATGATCGAAACTGACAACAGCAGGGATGGAGAGGATTTATTCTTGTCTAGGTGGACCTCTCTGAGCGAACCTAGACACAGGCGTTTCCCGACCTCTCCGGGCAGGCACGGATCCGGTGCTCCTTACTGCCACAGTAGAAGCAGCTCCCCTCGGCACGGCGTGAGTCCTGACGGGTTTTGACCATCTTGGTCTGGTCGACCTGCATAGGCTCAGGAGAGTGTACCTGGGGAGAGATGGAGGGAATGACGGGTTTCTGGAAAGTAGGAGCTAAACGTGGAATCCTTCTCTCACGGGTGACCTCTTTGGCACGCTCCTGGAACCGTAGGTCAATCCGGGTGGCAAGGGTTATTAGATCATCGAGAGAGGTAGGAATGTCCCGACCAGCAAGTTCATCTTTAATACGACCGGACAGACCCTCCCAGAAGACGGATACCAGAGCGTCGTTATCCCAGGCCAGCTCCGAGGCAAGGGTGCGGAACCGTATGGCATATTGGCCCACGGTGAGACCCTCCTGACGGAGGCGTAGCAGAGAGGATGCGGATGAGGTCTTCCGTCCGGGTTCGTCGAAGACTTTCCGGAAAGCCGAGAGAAAAGCAGGCAAGTTGGACACCAGGGGGTCTCCTCTCTCCCATAGAGGATTTAGCCAGGCCAGGTCCTCCCCGGTGAGATGGGACATGATAAAGGCAATTTTGGCCCGGTCGGAATTAAACTGATGGGACAAAAGTTCAAAGTGCAGGGTGCACTGATTTATGAAGCCCCGAGCCTGGACGGGGTCGCCTCCGAAGCGAGGAGGTGCAGAGAGCCGGGGTCCGGGGTAGGATACCATAGTATTAGTGGGCAGCGGAGCTGCCGGATTGCAAGATATGGCACTGGCGGAGGTTGTTGGTGGATCAGACAGAGTGTTCAGGCGAGTATTAACATTCCGCAGGTGACCCAGGATGGCCTCCTGTTGGGACCTCTGACGGGACAGTTCAAGACAGAGGTCCGAGAGCGAGGGAGCTTGGGTGCCACCGGGTTCCATGGCCCGAGCAAACTGTAACGGGTCCGGGAGGCGGAACCTCTGAGCTACTATACAAGGGGGCGGCCCTTGTAAGGGAGCGGGTGGCAGTCTCTGGGTGAACGGACAGGGAGTTACGGCAAGTGATCAGGGCAGTCTCTGGGTAAGGGGTAGGTACGACCTGTGATGGCGGAGCCTCCGGGTAGGCTAGCAGGCAGATGGTAGATGTGTGCTCCCAGGTGAGCAAGCGAGAGTCTCTGGAATAGCAGGTGGTCACGGCACGTGACGGCGGAACCTCCGGGCTGGCAGGCAGGTAGGTAACGGAGAAGCGCTCCCAGGTGAGCGGGCAAGAGTCTCTGGAATAGCTGGTGGTCACCGCACGTGACAACGGGACCTCCGGGCTGGCAAGCAGGCAGGTAACGGAGATGCGCTCCCAGGTGAGCGGGCAAGAGTCTCTGAGATAGCTGGTGGTCACAGCACGTGACAACGGAGCCTCCGGGCTGGCAAGCAGGCAGGTAGCGGAGAAGCGCTCCCAGGTGAGCGGGCAAGCTGGTCCATAGACAGACTGACCGGAGTTGTAAGGCAGACCGTCGGACCTCAGGCAAGCAGGCAGGTAGCTGATGTGCGCTCCCAGGTGAGCGGACAAGTTGGTCCTTAGACAGACTGACCGGAGTTATAAGGCAGACCGTCGGACCTCAGGCAGGCAGGCAGGTAACAAGTATTCAGGCAGGAATCAGGCAGGTAACTAGCAGGAAACTGGCAGGAAACTGGCAGGTAACTGGCAACGGGACCTGAGGGCTGAAGCACAGGTGAGACACAGGTGCAAACAACATTGCTCGGGCACCTCCATTTTGGAGGAGGTGCCTTATATATGATGAAGTCCTCCGGCCATTGGCCGGGGACTCCTTAGGACGGCGCGCGCGGCCCCTTTAAGAGGAGGGGAGCGCGCGCGCGCGCGCCCTAAGCACAGGGGCCGGGAAGGAGCGCGCGCTGAGAGCAGAGCGGGAGGAGGACGCCGGGAAGGAGCGCGCGCTGACAGCAGAGCGGAGAGAGGACGCCGGGCACGGAGCAGAGCGGTGAGGGGAGCAGCGTCCCTGCCTAGCAGAGGGCAGGGACGCCAGCGCTACAATTAGTTACCTGCGCATACAGATATCCTCCTAAGATAGCCAAATCTAAAAAAAAAAAAAACTCCAACTTCCAAAAATATTAAGCTTGGATATTTATGAGTCTTTTGGGTTGATCGAGAACATAGTTGTTGATCAATAATAAAATTAATCCTCTAAAATACCACTTGCCTAATAATTCTGCACACAGTGTATATGTATTTTTTTAATATCTTTATTTTCAATGGGGGAAAAAGGGGTGATTTGAACTTTTAGATTTTATTTATGTGTTTCATAATTTTTTTTAAATGTTTTAATTTTCACTGTACTTGTTAGTCCCCTTAGGGGACTTGAAGCTGTGCTGTATACACCGATGCCACAGTATTGCTGTATATAGCAAGAAATCACGGTCTTCTTTGAAGCCAGGCCACAGGCTCGGTTTCAAAGGAGCTCTGTAATGACAAGCACAGAGGTCAGTAGACCCACTGCTGTCATATCAACCCATCAACGACCTGCGATCACATCACAGGCACGCCATTGGGTGCAGGGAATGATGTGCACGTGTTAAATTCTGTTGAAAGGGATTGACAGTGGCATTTACCAAGTCAACAAACGTGGGCAGAGCTCCGCTCCACACGCGATTGTTAGAGACAGGTCCTGGGTGAGCCCACTTCATACACCCGCTTCCACCTGAGCTGTACATGTATGGCGGATGTCGTGAAGGGGTTAAGAGTTGGAAAGTTTGCACTGCAAATGCACCTATGGGCTGTGACACCGCCATTTTTTTATTTTTTTTATTGGTGGGTTGGAGGAGAGGGCAACTTTAGTTTTAGGGCACGAAGATTTTTTTTTTTACGTCCCTGGCACAAATATATGCACACAAACACACGCATAACCCTAATGTATTATGATATATACAGTATGTGTGTATGTATAACACACTTGGATCGTGTTAGCCAGAAGATTTTATATAGCATACCATTTATATACACTTTCTGTGTTACTATAAATGTGAACTTTTATAAATGACTGCTCTCATGTAAACTCCCATTAATGTGATTCTCTCATAACATAATTCCTCTATTCACAGTCATTCATTTTACAAAAGTGATTTATTTAATGTTTATTTATACATACAGTCTCCGTACAATGATATATCCTAATTTGTGTGAAGGTAATATGTCCCCTTTAAAATACACTACTACAAATATATTTTAAAAGAATTAGGGAAAAAACCTTTGCTGGAAGCACGCCTTAATTTACTCTTTCACTGCCTTGCCAATTTGTTCACACACAAAAATAAAACAATGCACAAAATTGGCATTACATCCTCTATAATGACCCCAATTAATCGCAATATTTACAGTGGCTTGCAAAAGTATTCACCCCCCTTGGCATTTTCCGTGTTTTGCTACCTCACAACCTGGAAATTCTCTTGATTTTTTGAGGGTTTGAATCAGTTCATGTAAAGAACATGCCTATAACTGTGAACGTTTGGTTTTCATTTAATTGTAAAGCAAACAACAAATAGGACAAAAATAACTGAAAACTTCAGTGTGTATAACTATTTGGCCTCCTAAAGTCAGTACTTTGTAGAGCCTCCTTTTGCAGCAATTACAACTGCAAGTCACTTTGGATAAGTCTCTATGATCTTTCCACATCATGCCACTGGGATTTTTGCCCATTTCCCTGGGCAAAACTGCTCCAGCTTCTTCAGGTTAGGTGGCTTCCTCTGGTGAACAGCAGTCTGACCACAGATTCTCCATTGGATTAAGGTCTGGGCTTTGAATAGGCCACTCCAAAACATTTACGCTTTTCCCTTTAAACCACTCGAGTGTTGCTTTAGCGGTATGCTTTGGGTCATTGCCTTGTTGGAAGGTGAATCTCTGTCCCAATCTCAAATCACTGACAGACTGAAACAGGTTTTGTTCAAGAACATTCCAGTATTTCACACCATCCATCTCCCCCTCGATTTGGACCATTTCCCTGTCCCTGCTGTTGAAAAACATAGCTTTTACCTTGATGGCCAAAAAGTTCAATTTTGGTCTCATCTGACCACAGCACCTTCCTCCATACATTTGGGGAGTCTCCTATTTTGGCAAACTCAAAACGAGCCTAAGGCTGTGTGCCCACGATGCGTTTTTAATGCGTTTCCGCAGCGTTTTTGAAGCTGCGGAAACGCATTAAAAACGCATGGTAGAAGGGCAGCAATATTCCCCAATGATAATCCGCTTGTGCTGTGCCCATGCTGCGGATTTTTCCGCAGCGTTTATGCTGCGCTCAAAACTCCGCAGCATGTCCATTAATTTTGCGGAAACGCTGCGTTTTCGCCGCCATTGACTTGCATTAGAACACGCCAATACCGCAAGACTGCATCTCTACTTGCGTTATTGGCGCGTTCTAATGTGCAGATGGTACCCGAGTGTGGAGAAGATGAGATTCTCCTCCACATCCAGGTACCATAAAAAAGCTGTAAAAACAAGAATAAAATAAAAACTAAAGATTATATTCACCTTCTGACGGCCCCCGGTCTCCTTCCCTCTGCTTGCGTGCAAGACTGAAGGACCTGAGGTGACGTCACAGTCATGTGACCGCAGGCCCTTCAGCACAGTGTCTCGCGATATCCCGGCAGCCAGGAACAAGCCAGGAACGAACGCGGCAGCACACGCCGGGCCATCGGAGGACAAGTATATAGCTTTATTTTTTTATTTTTAAACATTTACAGTCACACTATATAAATCCATGCCGGTTGCATGGATTTATATAGTGTGACCTAGTTGTGAAGCACTTTCCAGGTGATGCTAAAATCGCCTGGAAAGCGCTTGTCAATCCGCATGCTGAAACGCATGTGGAAACGCATGTGAATCCGCATGTATTCCGCAGGAAAAACGCATATACAATCCGCATGCGTTTTTTTCTGCCAGGGAGATGCAGAAATGATGCAGAAATTTTCTGCTTCATTTCTGCATCGTGGGCACATAGCCTTACAATTTTTGTGTGTAAGTAAAGGCTTTTCTTCTGCCCACTCTTCCATAAGGCTATGTGCCCACGATGCAGAAATGCTCCGGATTTTTCCTGAGCGTTTCTGCATCTCCCTAGCAGAAAAAACGCATGCGGAATGCTTATTGTACATGCATTTTTCCTGCCAGGGACAAGCGGATGTGAAGCGTTCTTCACATGCATTTCCGCATTCGGGTTGTCAAGCGCTTTCCAAGCGATTTTAGCATCACTTGGAAAGTGCTTGACTACTTGGTCACACTATATAAATCCATGCAAATGGCATGGATTTATATAGTGTGACCCCAAAGAATGGTAAAAAATAAAAAAATAAATCTATACTTACCTTCCGATGGCCCCCGGAGTCTTGCTTCGCTCCGTCCTGGCTGCCGGCAGATCGCGGTACACTGAAGGACCTGCCATCACATGACTATGACGTCAGCGCAGGTCCTTCAGTCCATCGCGAGCTGCCGTCATGGGAGGACGAGCGCAGCGGGGGCCATCAGAAGGTAAACATAACATTTATTTTTTATTTTATTCTTTTTTTTTACAGGTTCTATGGTACCCGGGTCCGGAGGAGAGTCTCCTGTCCTCCAGACCCGGGTACCATCCGCACATTGAAACACGTGGAATGCGCATCTACAGTACAGACCAAAAGTTTGGACACACCTTCTCATTTAAAGATTTTTCTGTATTTTCATGGCTATGAAAATTGTACATTCACACTGAAGGCATCAAAACTATGAATTAACACATGTGGAATTATATACTTAACAAAAAAGTGTGAAACAACTGAAAATATGTCTTATATTCTAGGTTCTTCAAAGTAGCCACCTTTTGCTTTGATGACTGCTTTGCACACTCTTGGCATTCTCTTGATGAGCTTCAAGAGGTGGTCACCGGAAATGGCCTTCCAACAATCTTGAAGGAGTTCCCAGAGATGCTTAGCACTTGTTGGCCCTTTTGCCTTCTCTCTGCGGTCCAGCTCACCCCAATCCATCTCGATTGGGTTCAGGTCTGGTGACTGTGGAGGCCAGGTCATCTGGCGTAGCACCCCATCACTCTCCTTGTTGGTCAAATAGCTCTTACACAGCCTAGAAGTGTGTTTGGGGTCATTGTCCTGTTGAAAAATAAATGATGGTCCAACTAAACGCAAACCGGATGGAATAGCATGCCGCTGCAAGATGCTGTGGTAGCCATGCTGGTTCAGTATGCCTTCAGTTTTGAATAAATCCCCAACAGTGTCACCAGCAAAGCACCCCCACACCATCACACCTCCTCCTCCATGCTTCACGTTGGGAACCAGGCATGCAGAGTCCATCCGTTCACCTTTTCTGCGTCGCACAAAGACACGGTGGTTGGAACCAAAGATCTCAAATTTGGATTCATCAGACCAAAGCACAGATTTCCACTGGTCTAATGTCCATTCCTTGTGTTCTTTAGCCCAAACAAGTCTCTTCTGCTTGTTGTCTGTCCTTAGCAGTGGTTTCCTAGCAGCTATTTTACCATGAAGGCCGGCTGCACAAAGTCTCCTCTTAACAGTTGTTGTAGAGATGTGTCTGCTGCTAGAACTCTGTGTGGCATTGACCTGGTCTCTAATCTGAGCTGCTGTTAACCTGCGATTTCTGAGGCTGGTGACTCGGATAAACTTATCCTCAGAAGCAGAGGTGACTCTTGGTCTTCCTTTCCTGGGGCGGTACTCATGTGAGCTAGTTTCTTTGTAGCGCTTGATGGTTTTTGAAACTGCACTCGGGGACACTTTCAAAGTTTGCCCAATTTTTCGGACTGACTGACCTTCATTTCTTAAAGTAATGATGGCCTCTCGTTTTTCTTTACTTAGCTGCTTTTTTCTTGCCATAATACAAATTCTAACAGTCTATTCAGTAGGACTATCAGCTGTGTATCCACCAGACTTCTGCACAACACAACTGATGGTCCCAACCCCATTTAATAGTCAAGAAATCCCACTTATTAAACCTGACAGGGCACACCTGTGAAGTTAAAACCATTTCCGGTGACTACCTCTTGAAGCTCATCAAGAGAATGCCAAAAGTGTGCAAAGCAGTCATCAAAGCAAAAGGTGGCTACTTTGAAAAACCTAGAATATAAGACATATTTTCAGTTGTTTCACACTTTTTTGTTAAGTATATAATTCCACATGTGTTAATTCATAGTTTTGATGCTTTCAGTGTGAATGTACAATTTTCATAGCCATGAAAATACAGAAAAATCTTTAAATGAGAAGGTGTGTCCAAACTTTTGGTCTGTACTGTACATATGCAGTGATGCGTAATCCATGCGTTTCAATGCAAGTCAATGGCGGCGAAAACGCAGCACTTCCGCAAAATAATTGGTAGTGCTGCTTTTTTTTCCGCAATGATAATCCGCAGCGGAAATTTCCGCAGCATGTGCATAGCACATGCGGATTATCATTGGGGAACATGGCAGGCCTTCTACCATGCGTTATTTTAAGCATTTCTGCAGCGTTTTTACCGCTGCGGAAACGCTTAAAAAACGCATCGTGGGCGCACAGCCTAAAGGCCACCTCTATGGAGTGTACAATTTATTGTGGTTGTATGGACAGATGCTCCAGGCTCTGCTTGGGAACTCTGTAGCTCCTTCAGGGTTACTTTTGGTCTCTGTGCTGCCTCTCTGATTAATGCCCTCTTCACCCGGGCTGAGAGTTTTTGGTGGGCGACCCTCTCTTGGCAGGTATCTTGTGGTACCATGTTCTATCCTTTTTTATGATAATGGATTTGATGGTGCTCCGGGGGATCATCAGAGATTGGGATATTTTTTTTTATAGCCCAACCCTGACTTGTACTTCTCAACAGCTTTGTCCCTGACTTGTTTGGAGATTTCCTTGGTCTTCATGGTGTTGTTTGGTTAGTGGTGCCTCTTGCTTAATGGTGTTGCAGCCTCTGTGGCCTATCCGAAAGGGTGTGTATATACTGACAGACTATGTTACACTTCGAATGCACACAGGTGGACTTCCCTTCACTAAGCATGTGACTTTTGAAGGTAATTGCTTGCAATAGAAGTTTTTAGCTGCAAAAGGCGTGAATACATATGCACATGTCAATTTCTAGTTATTTGATCCAATAAATATAATTTATACCTATATTTTTCTCACTTCACCAATTTAGACTATTTAGTGTTGATGCATCGCACATAAATCGGATTACAACAATATTTAAACACAGGTTGTAATTAGAGATGAGCGTTGTTCTACTCGAACTGTTCGCCAATCTCAAATTCGAGCTGTTTTGGGCGGTGTTCGAGCCGTTCGGCGAACACGAACAATTTGAGAAAAATTCGGCTGTTCGAGGTTATGTTCGATAACTGTTCGTGCACCAAAATCATAACTGGATTTTTTCTCAGTAATGATGAAAATTAATGTTAATACGCAGTTTGAGTGTACAGCGGGGTGGGGGGAGGGGCAGGGGATGGATCTCTGCAGGAACAATGAAGATCTCCATTTTTTTTTCTCTTTCCCGCATTTACAGTGGGGAGGTGCAATCTGTCAGCCTATCAGCAGCGCACACACGGAGCGAAGTGCTTTTTTTCACACAAGCAAGGGCATGTGTCATTGGCAGTGTATGTCACATGTCCTTGCCCTATAAGACCAAGCCATTTTCCCCGTCGCCACCATTTTCTCACTGCTGCAGCTGCGTGTTAGACGGCACCGCTGTTGCTGTGTGCGCTATACCTTGTTAATTTCAAGCCAATTTTCGCACAAATATACAGATAGCTTGGGAGTAGGGAATAGTTGTGATTGCAGTCCTTTTAAGGACTAGGTTACAGCATTTCCTACGACTTTTATCAGGGAGGTCTGTGCTCTTAAATAGATAGGTTGTGGGAGTAAAGACTAATTGTAATTGGAGTCCTTTTCAGGACTAGGTTACATGAGTTCCTATCAGTTTTTGCCAGGCAGGTCTGTGCCAGTGCTGTGCAAGTTTTTTTCACAGCATTTGGCTGAATCTAGCAAAGCTAATCCTTTTTGGCCTATTGCAGAGTGTGTTAGTCAGTGGAGTAGCCTATCTGTGTTGCAAGATATAACACCTGTGTATAGAATACCAATTTTTTTACTGCACCTAGTGAAGTAAAATCTTTTGGGCATAGCATCATTCTATTAGTCCATCTATACTGACCTCCATCAGGTTGCAAACTGAATATAATTTTTTTCTGCATCTAGCTCTGAAAAAATATTTGGGCTTCTAGCAGTGTGTGGGACTTGGTCTATTAGTCCATCTATACTGACCTCCATCAGGTTGCAAATTAAAAATAATTTTTTTCTGCATCTAGCTCTGAAAAAATATTTGGGCTTCTAGCAGTGTGTGGGACTTGGTCTATTAGTCCATCTATACTGACCTCCATCAGGTTGCAAATTAAAAATATTTTTTTTCTTCATTTAGCTCTGAAAAAATATTTGGGCTTCTAGCAGTGTGTGGGACTTGTTCTATTAGTCCTTCTATACTGACCTCCAGCAGGTTGCAAATTGAATATAATTTTTTTCTGCATCTAGCTCTGAAAAAATAGTTGGGCTTCTAGCGGTGTGTGGGACTTGGTCTATTAGTCCATCTATACTGACCTCCATCAGGTTGCAAATTAAAAATAATTTTTTTCTGCATCTAGCTCTGAAAAAATATTTGGGCTTCTAGCAGTGTGTGGGACTTGGTCTATTAGTCCATCTATACTGACCTCCATCAGGTTGCAAATTAAAAATAATTTTTATCTGCATCTACAGTACCTCTGAAAAAATATTTGGGCTTCTAGCAGTGTGTGGGACTATTTGTATTAGTCCATCTATACTGACCTCCATCAGGTTGCAAATTCAAAATAATTTTTTTCTGCATCTAACCCAGCCAATAGTTTTGGCCTAATACCACAGTTTGGCCACTCAGCTCTGCTCGGTTACCATCCATTGTTTTTTTGTGCAAACAACTCCAGAGTTGTGAATTAGTTAACCACCAAAATGAGTGGAAAAAGGCCTGCTGCTGGTGGAAAGGGGAACAGGCGTGTTGGGAAGGGGAAAAAAGGTTGTGTCCGTGGGGTAGGTGTTAAAGCAACAGTAACATCTGCAGAAGAAAGACCATCTTCCAGCCAAACTAAAATGTCTACTTCTTTTAGCGGACAATGTGATAAGATCCCTTTCTTACGGCCACGCCAATCGCTACAAATTCCAGATGAGGCACAAAAACAGCAGGTGCTTCAACGGATATCAAGTGCTCCTTTAAGTGGGCTCTCCTCCACATCAACTTCAACATCACAAATACTCCAGTCCTCAAAGGTGTCACCCAAATTGCACTTGCTTCCTCACAGCTCCCAAATCTCCAGCTGCCCGTCTGAGTATGAGGTAGAACAGATGGTTGAGTCTGCAGAGCTGTTTACTCATACTATAGCCTGGGAATCAGAGGTCGACTCCAGCGCTTCTGTGAATCCAGACGAGGAAATGATCTGCACTGATGCCCAGAATCTTTATGAGTCGGATCCAGGACCAGACGCAGAAGGTTCTGACCATAATGTAGACCCTCATTCCCAAACTGTAACTCCTGTTGGTGGAGACAATGAGGAAGACGATGATAAGACTCAAATACCTGATTGGAGCGACAACTTTAGTTTTTTGTCAGGGCAGGAACAGGTTGGCTCTGAGGACGACGGGTGTGATAACGCACAGGGTGATGATGATGAGGTCGGAGATCCCACTTACTGTCAACCCACAGTCAGCCAAGAGATGAGGTCAGCAGAGGAGGTGGAGGAAGATGCTAGTGACGACGAGGTCAGGTTGCGCCTTCCTGGACAGAGACGTAGTACTGGAAGCACGTCAACAACTGCATCCTCAAACACAACTCTGCCTCTCACCACAAGTCGTGGTGGCTCTTCAGGTCGCATGGGTGCTAAGCCTTGCATAGCCTGGGCATTTTTTCAGATCGATAAAGATGACCCAACTCGTGTTATCTGTAACATTTGTCAGCAAAAGCTAAGTAGAGGCCAAAAAATACATAGTTTGAGTACTTCATGCATGAACCGGCACATGGACATGAAGCATAAGTTGCAGTGGGAAGCTCAGTGTGCTACAATGCGGCCTAGCCGGCCGGGCCAATCACCGTCTGCCATATCTTGTGCATCCGCGGCCTCTTCATCCTCTGTGACTGGGGGGACAGCAGTCACACCTGTTTTGGGGCGCAGACCTGCCACCTCTTTACCCGCAACAGCCAGCGTGATTGGCAGGTCATCATTTTCTTTGGAGGTGGTAACACCAGCTGGTGTTGAGCGCTGTCCGACATCGATAGCACCACCTTTGGATCAAGGCAACCTAACATGTCCGCCTGCATCTTCCTCACAGACCGGCAGTTTGCCGGGGACACCCTTATCAACCCCGTCTAAGCACAATAGCCAGCCCTCGGTCCCTCAGATGTGGACAAGTAAAAGACCATTTCCTCCTAGCCATGAGAAAGCTAAGAGGTTGAATTTCACCATCTGCAAGCTCTTGGCTACAGAAATGCTGCCTTTCCGCCTGGTGGACACAGAGGATTTTCGAGACCTTATGTCCGTCGCAGTGCCCCAGTACCAGATGCCCAGTCGGCACTACTTCTCAAAGAAAGGTGTGCCTGCGCTCCACCAGCATGTCGCACACAACATCACCGCTTCTTTGAGAAACTCTGTGTGTGACAGGGTGCATTTCACCACAGACACTTGGACGAGTAGGCATGGACAGGGGCGTTACATGTCGCTGACTGGGCACTGGGTAACTATGGTGACAGCAGGACAAGGGGCTGCTGTCCAAGTCTTGCCGTCCCCACGAGTTGTGCGTCAATCCTCTTTATGTCAAAGTTCCTCCACTGCTTCTGCCTCCTCAACCTCCTCTCGGTCTTCCACCTGCACCCAAAGCCTGTCTGGTCATGCCACAAGCTTTCTAACTGCGCAGAAGGGATCCTGCACACCTCCTTACTATGCTGGCAGTAGGGCTCAACGTCATCAGGCGGTTTTTACATTGAAATGTCTGGGAAATGTGAGTCACACAGCTGAGGAGTTGTGGTCAGCTCTGGAGAACCAATTTCATGAATGGTTGTCTCCACTGGACCTGAAACCAGGGAAGGCCGTGTGCGACAATGCTGCAAACCTGGGTGCGGCCCTTCGCCGGGGCAATGTCACACACGTGCCTTGTATGGCTCACGTGTTGAACCTGGTTGTCCAGCAATTTTTAGCCCACTATCCCAGACTAGATGGCCTTCTGCAGAGGGCACGGTCGCTGTGTGCTCACTTCCGCCGTTCGCATCCCGCAGCTCAGCGACTTACATCTCTACAGAAGTCGTTGGGCCTGCCACTTCACCGGCTAAAATGCGATGTGCCTACCCGGTGGAATTCAACTCTGCACATGTTGCAGCGACTGTGGCAGCACCGACAAGCCCTGGTGCAATACGTTCTGACGTATAGCCTGGGCCAACGAGATTCAGAGGTGGGGCAAATCACGCTGGAGGAGTGGTCTCAGATCAGGGACCTATGCACCCTTCTGCACAGTTTTGAAATGGCGACGAAGATGTTTAGTGCTGACGATGCCATTATCAGCATGACTATTCCGGTGATTTACATGCTGGAGCACATGTTAAACAGAATTCGGAGTCAGGTGGTGGCACAAGAGGAGGTGGAGGAAGTAGAGGAGGAGGAGTTGTATGCGGAAGGGCTAACATCTGCAAGGTCCAGACGGTCGGCAGCACCAAGGCGGCAGGCATGTGAGGGTGGGGGAGATGGTTTTACCAGGGCGCATGGTAGCAGCCAAACTAGTGAGGAAGGTGCAGGAGCCCAGGAAGAAGTGGAGGACGAACTGATGGAAGACTCATCAGATGAGGGAGACCTTGATCACATTTCTGTTGTGCGAGGTTGGGGGGAGAGGACAGAGGAAGGAAGCATGATTGTTACCTCGCCACCAACACAACAGGGACTTGGTGCTCCTGGATGCGCAACACACATGAGTGCCTTCTTGCTGCACTACCTGCAACATGACCCTCGAATTGTGAGAATTAGAAATAATCCTGACTACTGGGTTGCCACACTGTTAGATCCCCGGTACAAAAGTAAATTTGCAGAAATTATTCCTGCCATAGAAAGGGATGCACGCATGCAGGAGTATCAGCAGAGACTGTTGCAGAATCTTACATGTGCTTTTCCACAAAATACCAGTGGTGCACGTAGTGAATCTCACAGTTCCAACTTGCCAACCGTGGGACCGTCAAGTGTTCAGCACTCAAACCGTAACAGAACCACAGTATCTGCTGGTAACATCAATTTTGCGGAATCATTTCACCACTTTTTTAGCCCATCCTTTGCAAGGCCACAGGAGACAAGAAGTCTGACACATAGTCAACGCCTAGAGACGATGGTACAGGAGTATCTCCAAGTAAACATTGAAGCCACGACTGTGTCACTGGACCCTTGCTCTTTTTGGGCTTCCAATCTGGATAAATGGCCGGTGCTAGCCACATACGCCTTGGAGATCTTGTCATGCCCCGCAGCCAGCGTTCTGTCTGAACGTGTGTTCAGCGCTGCTGGTGGTGTGCTGACAGATAAGCGCACGCGGCTCTCCACTGATAATGTAGACAGACTCACGTTCATAAAGATGAACAAATCATGGATCCGAAACGACTTTTCTACCCCTGTGTCATCCTGGGGAGAGTAAAAGCTTGATGATTGGTTAAAATCACCCTACCAACCGTTTTAAGCTTTCAAATTACTAATCATGTTTATCTGTATCTTGACTGGAAAATAATTTGGGCTTTGTAGCAGTGTGCAGAACTGATCCTATTAGGCCATCTATACTAAAGCTTCACCAGATTTAAAATTAAAAATAATTTTTAGCTGCATCTAGCCCGGAAAATAATTTTGGGGCTCCGAGATGCGCAAGGCACATAAGTGCCTTCTTGCTGCACTACCTGCAGCATGACCCTCATATTGTCAGAATTTGAAGTAATCATGACTACTGGGTTGCCACACTCTTAGATCCCCCAAACTTTTCGATCAACCTTTTCATTTTAATAAAGACCAAAAAAATGGTCATTTTTTAAATTATAAGCATTAGCAGGTTGTTAGAAACTGAAATCAAACAGTTTTCAACTCAAAACTTTATTCTAGGTGATGTTACATTTTCACATAGGACCCCTTGTTCGAAAGGAGCTTCTGAACTCTCTCGTCCATTGAATTTGTCAGGTTTTGGATGGTTTCTGCTTCAATTGTTTTGCATGAGGACAGAATACCCTCCCAGAGCTGTTGCTTAGATGTGAACTGCCTCCCGCCATCATAGACACTCCTTTTAATGATGCTCCAAAGGTTCTGAATGGGGTAGAGGTCAGGGGAGCATGGGGGTCACACCATAAGTTTGTCCCCTTTTATGCCCATATCAGCCAGAGATGCAGATGTTTTATGTGCAGCATGAGATGGTGCATTATCATGCAGAAAAATGATCTTGCTGTGAAATACACGGTTCTTCTTCTTGAACCATGGCAGGAAGTGCTGTTTGAGAAAATCCACATACATTATGGAGTTCATCTTTAGCGCCTTCAGGGATCCTAAAGGGGCCGACAATCTCTCTCCCCATGATTCCAGCCCAAAACATTACTCCACCTCCTCCTTGTTGGCGCTGTAGCCGTGTTTGCGTGGGGTGTCCATCAACCAGCCATCCTCCACTCCATCCATCTGGACCATCGAGCGCTGTACGGCACTCATCCGTGAACAAAACAGTTTTGAAATCAGTCTTCATGTAATGTTTGGCCCACTGGAGCCGTTTCTGCTTGTGTGAAGTGGATAGAGGAGGTCGACAGGATGGCGCATGCACAGCTGCAAACCTCTGAAGGACCCTGCATCTTGTTGTTCGGGGGACGTTGGAGGCACAAGCAGCTTCAAAAACTTGTCTGCTGCTATGACAAGGCTTTTTTGCCGCTGCTCTTTCAACCTGACGTAATTGCCTGTAGGAAAGAGTCCTCAATTTGCCCTTATCAGCACGCACACGTGTGTACTGTGAATCAGCTACATACTTCTTGATTGCCAAGACACTTCATCCTGATCATCGCACAATGTTGATTGTAGCACTTGCAAGACCTACTCCTCTCCCTCCTCTTATGAGCAGCTTTTTGTAAATAGACTATGTACATACAGAGCCTGGTGTGGGAGGGGTTAGCTTTCTCAGCTCTGCTTCATTCTAAATCTAAAAACTGATTGTGTCAGAACTTCTGCACCCAGTATTCGAAATGATACACCTTTGAATTCAGGGTCTCTGCCTACATCGGAGGTCCCCAACCGCCGGTCCGCGGACCAGGACCGGGCCGTTGTGGTTTTTCAGCCGGTCCGCCTCCAGCAGGGCCGCCATCAGGGCATGACTGCCCTGACTCCAGTATGGGGCCCGGCCGGTAGGAGCCCCCTCGGAGCCCCCCTCTTGTGCGTCTCTCTCCTCATGGGGCCCCCGGCCGCATGCTAAGCGCCGGGTCCGGGACATCTTAGCGCTGCGCTGCTGCGGCAGCACCTTCATGATTCCCCTGACTTCCGGTCATGTGACGGCGTCGTCACATGGCCGGAAGTCAGGAGAACCTGGTGTCAGCGATTTGGACGAGCGCCAGGATTCTGCAGGGATCGCATGGGGGTAAGTATAACAAGTTTTATTTTTTTTTAAATACGATTAACTAGGAGTGGGGGGAATGGGAGATGCACATGGGGGGAGGGGAGAGATGAGAGATGCACATGGGGGAGGGGAGAGATGAGAGATCCACATGGGGGGGAGGGGAGAGATGAGAGATGCACATGGGGGAGGGGAGAGATGAGAGATCCACATGGGGGGAGGGGAGAGATGAGAGATGCACATGGGAGGGAGGGGAGAGATGAGAGATGCACGGGGGGGATGAGAGATGCACGGGGGGTGGATGAGAGATGCACGGGGGGATGAGAGATGCACGGGGGGTGGATGAGAGATGCATGGAGGGGGATGAGAGATGCACGGGGGTGAGCTGCACATGGGGGGGTGAGAGATGCACATGGGGGGGTTATGTTTACATAACTTTGTTGCCTTATGAAGGGCGGGGGGGGCCCCCAAAAATTTCTTGCACAGGGGCCCTCTACAGTCTGTGTCCACCCCTGGGATGAAGTAAATGCAGCTGAACAGCAGCTGTCAGGACAGCTGCCCTGTCCTGCTGCAGGGCGGGATGGGGCCTCAGTTATGCGGCTCCTGGCACAGCACATTATGTGGGGCTCCTGGCATAGCTCCTGGCGGGGACCTGGTCTACACTATATGATAAGTATGCACTAAACTCCAAATCCCTCCATTACCCCGCCCCCATATGACCAAAGCCCCGCCCACCCCACCCCCTCCTTGCTGGGCCATGGAAAAATGATCTTGCTTCAAGCCGGTCCCTGGTGCAAAAAAGGTTGGGGACCACTGGCCTACATCATACTACTTTCAGATGAGGTAGCAAAAACCTGCTGATAGATTCCCTTTAAAGGGGTTAGCTGGAACTATTTTAGTTTTTTTACCATAGCACTAAGCACTAACAGTCACAAATAGTTGCTAACTACCTTCCTGTTCTGCCCCCCCCCCCCCACCACCAATCTTTGCTGGTTCCTACCTGCAATTCCGCTGCTTCCACTGACATCACGTCGACAAGCAGCTGCTTCTCTTCCACTCTGCACTTTTAATGAGGCAGAATTGCTGATGTCATTCTGATGGACAGCAAGCTCTCCGATGCCTAACTGCGGGAAGCCGGCTGTCAGTCAAAATGACACTGGCAGTCATTCCCTATTGACAGAGCAGCCGGGAAGAGGAAGAGCTTACTCTGTTTATGTGGAGCAGCATGTGGAGTTAGCAACTACCTGCCTGTTAGTTCGTAGGCCCATAGTAAAAAAAAAATAGTCCCATCAAACCCCTTTAAGTGGTATGCACCTTTTAATAAATATAGTGCAAATTACTATTTTCCTGACTCATGCTGGTATAAGATATAGTTACACTCATCTTAATAAACGTGGGTTACAATATTTATAGAAGAGAGTATGAAGAAAGTGGAGCATGTGCATTACAACACAAGTTACAATGCACATATTTTGCTTTCTACCTATTAATTATGATTTTGCTAAAAAGATGGCTGCAAGTAAATTTTTGACCTTGGTCATATTCTTAGGTTATTCTTGAGCACCTGATTGTTTTTGCTTTCTTTTTCTAATTAAAACAGAGTAAAGCAATAAATGAATCTGTGCACATTAGTCATGAATTGACTAGTTTTAGAAAGACATGTCCTTTTAAATTGAAGATGAAATGTTTTTGTTTTTTTATGTTTTTTGTGGTTATGGGAAACAACAGATTTTACATTCATAATTCAATAGTATTTTTCATGTACACTGCACTCTAGTGATGTATTCCCTGATGCCCAGAAGCACCATGCAGTCCTCTGGGTAACAGCAATGACTTTTTCTTGTTATATTGCAAAGTACTGCTGATTTAAGGGAATTTAGCACATAAATATAATGCACATATTATGTATAGCAAAGTAATAGACATTCTGCTGAAGAAACACTGCAGTGTGAATTAAAGGGAATTTGTCAGTAGGATTTCACACCCCAAACAATTTATATTTGCATGTAGCTCTTTCAATGACAAGTCCAGCAATACATTTATCAATCCATTCCTCAATGACTGAGAATTCAGCGTTTAAATTGATATGCCAATGAGGCTGTAGATCTGAAGCCTCTATGAACCCAGCTCTACTTCCCACGTAGTGCCGCCTCCTCCTGCTTGACTGACAGCCTCTATGCTGTGTGGGTTCATGCAAGCAGGAAGAGGCACTGGTCGGAGAATAGAGCCGGAGTGACAGAGGCTTCAGATCCACCATAGTCCTTTAGCCTCATTTACATATCAATTCAAATGCTGATTTCTCAATAATGGAGGAATGTACTGTCCATGTAAAGGTATTGCTGAACTTATGCATATATAGCTCTTTAAAAGATAAGTCCAGCTATACCTTTACATGTCCATGGAATCAGCATTTAAATTGGTATGCAAATGAGGCTAAATGACTATGATAGCTCTGAAGCCTCTGTCACTCATTCGCAGCCCTGTGCCTCTTCCTGCTTGCATGACAGCTCCTTTGTGTGAAACCACACAGCATAGAGCAGGGATATCAAACTCGGCTGGGTATATGGGCCGCACACGGAAAAAAATTTAATTTGGGGGGCCGCATTCTTTGCAGGACAAAGTGACATTTTTAGTGATACCATTTTTTTTCTATACACCTTTTGAACATTTTTGCTGTTTTATTTTTTATAGCTTGGGTCGTTATGGATGTGGCGATAATAAACGTGCACTTTTTTTGTTTACTTTAGTTTAGATATAAAGCAGCATTTTTAGTGGCAAAATATTTTTTCATGCTTTATTTTGAAGTTTTTCTGGCAAAAATCTTGTAGTAATGTGCCCCCCCCCCTTGTCTGCATCTTGTAATGTCCCCCATCTTTGTCCCCATCTTGTCGTAATATTCCCTACTGGTCCCCAACTTGTTGTAATGCCCCATCATGGTCCCCCTCTTGTAGTAATGTGCCCATCCTGGTCCCCATCTTGTAGTGATGTGCCCATCCTGGTCCCCATCTTGTAGTAATGTGCCCATCCTGGTCCCCATGTTTTAGGAATGTCCTCATCCTGGTCCCCATCTTGTAGGAATGTCCCCATCTTGTAGGAAGGTCCCTATGTTGGAGGAATGTCCCCATCCTGGTCCTCATCTTGTAGCAATGTCCCCATCTTGTAGGAATGTCCCCATCCTGGTCCCCATGTTGGAGGAATGTCCCCATCCTGGTCCCCATATTGGAGGAATGTCCCCATCCTGGTCCCCATATTGTAGGAAGGTCCCCATCCTGGTCCCCATATTGTAGGAAGGTCCCCACCCTGGTCCCCATATTGGAGGAATGTCCCCATCCTGGTCCCCATATTGTAGGAAGGTCCCCATCCTGGTCCCCATGTTGGAGGAATGTCCCTATCCTGGAGGAATGTCCCTATCCTGGTCCCCATCTTGTAGGAATGTCCCCATCTTGTAGGAATGTCCCTATTCTGGTCCCCATCTTGTAGGAATGTCCCCATCCTGGTCCCCATGTTGGAGGAATGTCCCCATCCTGGTCCCCATCTTGTAGGAATGTCCCCATCCTGGTCCCCATCTTGTAGGAATGTTCCCATCCTGGTCCCCATGTTGGAGGAATGTCCCCATCCTGGTCCACATATTGTAGGAAAGTCCCCATACTGGTCCCCATATTGGAGGAATGTCCCCATCCTGTTCCCCATATTATAGGAAGGTCCCCATCCTGGTCCCCATCTTGTAGAAATGTCCCTATCCTGGTCCACATCTTGTAGGAACGTCCCCATCCTGGTCCCCATCTTGTAGGAATGTCCTCATCCTGGGCCCCATCTTGTAGGAATGTCCCCATCCTGGTCCCCATCTTGTAGGAATGTCCCCATCCTGGTCCCCATATTGTAGGTAGGTCCCCATCCTGGTCCCCATATTGTAGGAATGTCCCCACCCTGGTCCCCATGTTGGAGGAATGTCCCCATATTGGAGGAATGCCCCCATCCTGGTCCCCATATTGTAGGAATGTCCCCATCCTGATCCCCATATTGGACGAATGTCCCCATCCTGGTCCCCATGTTGGAGGAATGTCCCCATCCTGGTCCCCATATTGTAGGAAGGTCCCCATATTGGAGGAATGTCCCCATCCTGATCCCCATATTGGAGGAATGTCCCATCCTGGTCCCCATATTGTAGGAAGGTCCTCATATTGGAGGAATGTCCCCATCCTCATCCCCATATTGGAGGAATGTCCCCATCCTGGTCCGCATGTTGGAGGAATGTCCCCATCCTGGTCCTCATCTTGTAGGAAGGTCCCCATATTGGAAGAATGTCCCTCGTACCGTTCTTCATATACACATACAAGAGAAAAAAGAAAAAGATTATTCTCACCTCTCCTCCATTCCCTCGGCGTCCTTTCTGCACCTGTGGCCCGCAGGCACCATAGCCCCCTTGACGATCACGGCCTGGTCCAGGAGCCGCCAACAGCTGCGCTTCAGTTCAGTGTATTGCCGCACAGAGACCGGCTCTCTGCACAGCAATACCAGTGCCAGCTGCCAGCCTATCAGAGGCTAGCAGCTGACACCTGCGCATGTCAGTGACGTCATACACTGCTGCGTTGGGACGCAGATGTCAGCTGATAGGCCGGCGGCTGGCATTGGTATTGTTGTGCAGAGAGCTGGTCTCTGTGTGGCAATACACTGAACTGAAGCGCAGCTGTCGGCGGCTCCTGGACCGGGCCACGATCGGGGTCTATGGTGCCTGCGGGCCGCATGAAGCAGCCTGAAGGGCCGCATGTGGCCCGCGTGTTTGAGACCCCTGGCATAGAGGCTGTCAGTCAAGCAGGAGGAGGAGATGCTAGGTGATAAGTACAGCTGGATTCACAAAGGCTACAGATCTACAGCCTCATTTTTATATAGACACAAGTGCTGAATTCTCATTAATTGAGGAATGGATTGTAGATAAAGGTATTGCTGGACTTGTCATTGAAAGTGCTATATGCGCATATGTATTGTTTGGAGTTTAGAATCCTGCTGAGAGATTCCTTCTAAATGCTGTTTAATGAGGTGAATAGAGGTACAAATATTTGCGGTCTTATGTTTTAGCATATATATTATTATGAGTTTATTTGACATTTTGAATGTATGAGAATAGATTAAAAAAAAACCTCTGCATTTGACTAATATTAATAACTAATAAATCAATTATATTGAAATTCTGCTAAAAGTTAAAGTCCAACAGACTCCTCAGTGAATTGCCCTTAGAGCGCAGCTGTCAGCAGGATTGTGCTCAGTAAACTACATACACTGTCAGATGGGAGACATTACACTGATTAAAATGATACCTTGGTTGATGAAATCCGTCCTGTGGTTCTTGTGTAATCTTTACTTTCAGTTTGTAGAAAATGATATGCCCGTGCTTCGGGGCGGCCTGTGCGGTGGGCTCTATCTGGTGCTCAGCTTACATATTCATCTGTATGTTCTATGCAGACCAAGAGTCAGTTTCATCATAGCGAAATAATTTTTTGGTTTTTGAGTCTGTATGAAGTTTTAACCATCATCAGTGCTAAGAAATCGTAACAGTGCATGGCGAATAAAGAAATTAGAAATGTCCTCTGTAGCAAGTCTCAAAATAAATTTACAGTCTTTAGCTCTTTCAACATTATTGTTCAATTTATCACAATAATCACACGCTGTAGCTTGAGCATTATTTTTTAAAAGTAAAAAAAAATGAATATACCGTAATCTGCTTCAAGTTCCCAAGTCTCTTGCAAAGTTTGCCTCCATTTCTAATGCTAACATTTCAGATTGAAGGGTCTGTTACAATGGTGCTTGATATTCAGACAATGCACCTAGTGTTTTGTTATATTTGTTACTTATTGTACCTGATGCTGAAGACAAGATGGATTGTGATCGTGACAGGAACCTTGTTTTAATTGCATTTCAGCTGAACTCAGACTTGCAACCATTCATGAATGGGAATTACAGCGGCACATCTTTCAGCTTGAACTCTGCCCCTGCTGTCCTCCACCAGGAGTTCATAGGAAGAGAGGTGTGGATGGAGCAGGTCAAACAGGTAACTGTTTCTGGTTGTGTGACGCTTCTGTTGAAAACTACGGCTTTTACCCATTCATGTCTTACATAAATAATTGAAAGAATTTATTTTATCTGTTATATTATTTACCAGCATAAATTATATATAAAGATTTATATAGCGCACACATTTCTGTTCCGTCTAACAAAGTTGTAATTACATAAAAGGTAGTAACAACAGCATGAGAAAACCTCTTAAAACCTTGGTCTGTCTCTACAACCAATTATTTTCTAAAAATTAAGCAAATTAAATTATCTTAATTAAAAATGACCAGTTTCATTGTTCCCACAGTTCTTACACATCCCCATGCTAACATTCTGCAGTCACACTGTTTTCCGTCCTTACTCAGATTCTTATTAAATAAAGTAAGTTAATTAATGCTGCTTAAACCATGGGTAGCATGAATCAGAACCTGACTGCACAATTGCAATCCGGTATGTTTTTATCTGAAAACATAGTTCAATGCTTTATCTATAACATAGTTTAACCCCTTATCTATACGTCAAAGGTGGTGTCCCCTGCCTTTGATTTGGGCTCCGACGGTGAGTCTGCATCTTTCCCTGGACTTGATGGCTGATTTAATCAGCCATCAAGTGTCTCTAGCAGCTAGGAGCAAAAAGAACACAAGGTCCTAACCGAGTAATTTTAAAAAGATAAATAAGGTTATGCTATCCTGGTTGGTTTGTGTTCACACAATATTGTCAAGGCATAGAATTACAGCTTCTTGCAGGTCCACAGGTTCTCTGACCAGAAATTTGTAAATGAGGGAATAAAACGGGGATTTGCCGCACTGCTGAAAGATACAATGTAGATCCAGGATACACAAGGATAGTTTTGCGTTTTTTATTAGTCAATGCATTTTTAAGTTTCCATACTTCTTTTTCAGAACATAACCATATATCATATGTGGTTATGTCCTGAGGAAGCAGTATGGAAACTTCGAGTAATAAAAATCGCAAAAGTATCCTTGTGTATCCTGGATCTACATTGTATCTATCAGCAGCGTGGCAAATCAAGTGCCTCTAACTCGGTTCCACTCGTGGCTGTTAACCAGCAGATGACCCCCGTGCCTGTCATTGTGAACGCCATGAGCCGGCGTTCATAGGAGATTGTGATTTTTGCTGTACATTACAGTGCTGAAGCCCTGCTATGTATAGCACAGGAAATCGGATCGTCACAGCTACAAGTCTCCTAAGGGGACTATTGAGGTCAGTAAAAAAAAGTTCTAAAAAAAAACACAAGTTCAAATCAATCCCCTTTTGCCCCATTGGAAATCAATAAAAAAAAGAATACACATATTTGGTATCACTGCATTCAGAAATGCCCGATCTATCAATATATGAAAACAATCTGATCAGTAAACGTCGTAACGAGAAAAATAAATCAAAACGCCAGAGTTACTTTTTTTTGACCGCCCCAACATTGCAATAAAATGCAATAAGAGGCGATCAAAACATCTTATCTAACCCAAAATGGTATCAATAAAAATGTCAGCTCATGACAGAAAAAATAAACCCTCACCTGGCCCCAGATCCCGAAAAATGAAAACGGAAAATGGCAACATACGATTTTTTTTTTTCTTACAAATTTTGGATTTTTTTTCACCACTTAAATAAATATATATATATATATATATATATATATATATATATATATAGACCTGGGATCATAATGGCAGGTTAGTTTTACCATATAGTGAATATGGTAAATAAAAAAACAATTGTGGAATTGCACTTTTTTTGCAACTTCAATGCTGTTGGAATTTTTTTCCCGTTTTCCAGTACATGATATGGTAAAACCAATGGCGTCATTCAAAAGTACAACTTGTTCTGCAAAAAACAAGCCCTCATACTGCCATATTGACAGAAAAGTAAAAAAGTTATGGCTCTGGGAAGGAGGGGAAGAAAAAATGAACGCGCAAAAACGGAAAATTGCAAGGTCATGAAGGGATTAAACAGTCGGCTTTATCAAACAGTGCACTAGATAATTGACAGGTCACTCCCATGTGTGTTCATAGGGAGAAACCTGTCAATCACATGGAGTGATGTCAGGCGAATCCGTCCAGGCGCAGTGCCAAACTAGTCTGTTCTCTGTCTATGGCCCCAATTCATCAACGTGGTGTAAACCGCCTTCACATGTTGCACAATGAAGTTACGGAAAAATGTTGCAACTTTTAGCATTTTCACACCAGTTTCACAGCAGTTTTGGCCAAAACGGACATCCACCTGAAATATTCATTAAAAGCTGCAGTGTACATAACGCCCTGACTGGAGGAGCGTTTCTGGTAAGGTGCATGGAGGTGAACACCAGTGATAAGATTCATCAAATTCATTAGGTGGAATGCATCCCTTAATGAATTAAGTGCATCTTATTGCTGCACGCCCATCATTAAACCTGGCGTATGAAATGCCATTGTTAATGTATAAGGGCTTATTTTTTCTCTGAAACACCAGAGCATTTCAGAGAAAAACATGCTTTGCTTCAATCATGCAACCAAGCTCTAATTCATTCTGCCTGTACCCTGGGCAGAAGAGTCCACTAATACCTTGCATTTAATATACATTTAATTAGCAAGAAATAGGGCACAGATGGAAGTGAGTATAGTCACAAAATAAAATATACAGGGTCCGTTACCATGGCAACACATAGATCTGCTTCGAAACTGAAAACACAAAACAATGCTATTAAGACTTTGGAATAGTTGTCAACTTTAATATTAGATGCATTTAACTTCCAATATGCAACATAATGGGAGCTGTGCACTAGCATGTGTACAATGTAAAGGCTCTGATACCACTGTAAAAGATGGATATTTATTTTTTCTAAATGTATGTTAATAATATAAATCTTTATAACCACTGCAGAGTTGTTCTGCTTCTGCCTGATGTAAGAGTTTATGCACTTGTTTAGACCTTTGTCTGTTATTATGCTGCTATAAACTCAAGACAAATACTGCACCACACTGCTAGAAGTCTGGTGAGCAATATGGAGTTGTGTCGGAAGTATTTTATGCCAAGGCAGGAGGCCACTGTGTACTCTTCTAGCCTTTCTTGTGCAAACATGCTGCCAAATTAAAGCTGAAAAAGACCCCTGTGTGGGTGGAAACCTGACAATTATGTGTTGGATGTGTCAAGAAACGTGAGTTGTCTCACCTGCATTAAAGAAGCATTCCCACTAAGTTTTTAATTCATTAAATGTGTGTGTACATGTATTAATATACTCACCTACTGCCGCTTTCTCTGGGATCCAGCACCACTCTGCTCCACTTCTCAGTGATGTCACCGTTCTGCAGACTCTCCCAGTCACACTGCGCTCTGCTTGACCCAGGAGTGGCTTTTGCAATGTAAGTCTATGGAGCATCAGAACTAGGCTTCATAGACTTACATTGTAAGAAACACTTCCGGCTCACGCAGCCAGAGCCACATAGTCTGAAGAGCGGTGACGTCACTGAAAAGAGGAGAAGAGCAGCGCTGGACACCGGAGAAAGCGGCAGTAGGTTTGTATATTAATACACTCACACTACATTGTGGGAGTGCTTATTTAATGCTGTCAACTCCAGTCTCTTTCGTATAGCTATCACATAAAAAGTACAGATTTTATAAAGTCTGTAAATTTCTTGGAAAAACATGTTGTTTTTTTAAGGTATCTGAAACCAAACTAATAATGGCCCATAACAGATTATCAGCATGATTTATAGACACATCAGGCATCTAAAATATCCTTGATCTAAACTGCTGTGTTCAAATTATTGGTTTTGACTTTTCTATTTTTAAATCATCCACTTTAGTTTTATTTTAAAATATTAAGGCTATGTTCACACTGTGTTTGCAGTGTACTCAGTGTGCAGTGTACGTTAGTACAGCCATAGATGTACACCTCTGACAGCTCTGTTCACATTTAGATGCAATGTTTTCTAATATAACTTGTCTTCTTTTTTTTGAGGCTCAACTAAAAGGAAACTTGAATGATTTAGCAAAGGTTAGTATATGTACAAATATTACTTATTCACTTAAATAATAATTTACTTGAAACAAACTCCAACAAAGTGTCACCCTGTTATATATAAAAGTAAGAAAGCTATGATATTTAGAATGAGGAGGAAAAAACATGAAAAATACTTCTCTCCTAATGTTCTGTTCTGGCAGCTTCTTCATTATACTGATATGCTAAAAATGATAAAAAAAAATCCCAGGTATAGAAGGAAGAATGGATCAAACTCTGCTGGTAACACGGATTCTAAATAAGAAATATATAACTTGTAATGTTACAAAAAATTATTTTCCGTTATGTATGGCGTGATTGTTCAGTGTATTTTTCTAAATAGACCATTTTTTTTAGTGGGAAAAAATGTGAAATACTGTTTTTGCATGTAATATTTTGGATGAATTGAATTATTTTTTTCCCTTCCATTAAAGAAGCACTCCCATTAAGGTTTTTATTCATTAAATGTGTGCAAATATGCATGTAGTGTAGTGTGTATGTGTTTCTATACTTGCCTACCTCTGTCTTCTGCATCCAGCGCCGTTCTTCGCCTCTTCTCAGTGACGTCACCACTCTTCAGAATAGCCAGCTCACTCTACACTCTATGCATGAGCCAGAATTTTCTCTTACAATGAAAGCATATGGAACCTCATTCTGACGCTCCATGGACTTACATTGTGAAAGTCACTTCTGCGACACGGTACGATCTGCCTGACCCGGAGAGTCTGCAGAGTGGTGACGTCACTCAGAAGAGTAGAACAACAGCGCTGGACACCGGAGAGAACAGTGGTAGGGGAGTATATTAATACACTCACACTACATATATGTATATATACATGTACACATTTAATGAATAAAAAACTTAATGGGAGTGCTTCTTTAAAAGCATTGGGATGGATTAGGCTTCGTTGCCTTATATTAGTGGGTTTGATCAGTTTTTTATGCCTGAGCGTGATATGACTGATGCAAAGTTGTGTACTTTTTGCACAGGTCCAGTGTTCATAGCTGGGTCAGAAAATGCTGAATGTAGAATTTTTTGATCCTGCTCTAAAACCATTTCAGCACATCAGATGTTGCGATTAATGGGATCAGTTTTGGCATTAATTACTCTATGGTGTTTCTGCATCACACCTGAATGGCTGAATAAATGGAATGAATGTCCTTAAATATAAGCAAAATAATATATATACTGTCTGTTACAGTTTTGCTACAGTTTCAAGATTTAGTGATCTATGAGGGATTTGGTAATCGTCACACGTAGAACACTTCTGACAATTTTAACAGTAGTTAATTATAGTCATGTCTTATAAACAACATATATCACCTATCCACAGAGTAAGTGATAAATGTACCATCACTGGGGGTCTGACCACTGGGACCCTCACCAATCATGAGAAAAACAGTTCCAAAATCCCATGTGAATGTACAACATGCTTTAGGATAGCAACATGAATGCTTCTCCGGTCTGTAGTTTTTCCTATCGCCACGACAGCACCCACTGAGAGAGGGGATCCACCCAAAAGGACAGGAAACCTACAGGTTAAAAGGGGGCGGTCCCCCTTGCCTCCTCAGTTGGTTTCCTGTCCTTATGGGAACCTGCACCATGTCGCCTGGGTCCTGATGCCTCTGTGCAGTACCTGTGGGGACGGCAGAGTCCGGTTCTCCAGTTGCAGCATCGGGGAAACCCTGCCTGTCAAACTCCCCCCTCCGCTGGGAAGGATGGCGCGATCCCATGGTCCGGGTGGTGCTGCCATGAGTCGCGTGGGCGAGGTGCAGAGGGTTCCCCTGCATACATCCGGAGGATGCAGGGTGCGAGCATCGGCCGCCCTGCGTCTCATGCAGGCTGGTTCCGGGTGTTTGACTGCGCATGTGCGCCGGCCTGATGACACGCCCGATAACCCGGAAGTAGTGGATAAATTCCGGGGGGACCGGTGAGGTGCATCAGCCGGTGGGAAAGATGGGGGCGCGGCTTATAGATGAAATAGGTTGGCGTCCTAGCACACCCTGTGCTTCACTAAGTCTTCCCCCGGAGATGCGGAGGAGCGCCCACAGGTAGCTAAACAGCGCAAAGGCTGCGCCAGGAGCAGCGATGGTGGTCACCCTAAAGGCACCGATACCACCAGCAGGAGTGAGCAGTGCCTTCAGTCTAAGCCCTCCAAACCCAGCACTGTGCCTCCACCTCCAGAGACGGTATCCCATTGACAAGCTTCAGATGGTGAGTGTATCTATGTGACCACCTGGTGAGCTGATTCCCCCTTCTTTTCTATATGCCCTTAGGCTAAAAAGAAGCCTTCCAAGAATAAGCATAAAGAGTGTGCTTTGTGTATGCAGCCCCTCCCTGATGATTATCTCAAACGTTTATGTCAGCCTTGCATCTTTCAGACCCTGGAACGAGAAAGCTTTTGTCCGTAATGCGGACCTAAAGTTATTTATTAGGGAAGAAGTCAGGAACACCCTTAATAAAATGCATAAGCCTAAGAAACAGAAGGCTAGCCAGGAAGTGTATGAATCTGAGTCTGAATCCATGGTAGAGATACAGGAAGAGGGAATACCATATTTTTCGGACTATAAGACGCACCGGACCATAAAACACACCCCAAATTTTGGGGTGGAAAATAGGAAACAAAATATTTTTTGTAAGATGGGGTCTGTCTTATAGTTTGATTAGGTATCTTACCTGGGCTCTGGTGGAGCAGGAGGCAGGGTCCTTCAGGAAACCGGCCCGGCGGAAGTGGAGGAATGCTGTGGACCCTGGATACATGAAGCCGGTGCTCCAGCAGCTGTGAGTTGCGGTGATGGTGGAGCAGGATTGCAGGTCCCTCCGTTCCCTGCCTCAGGAACCCGGCGGCAGCAGAAGAGGTGAGATGCTGGTGTCTGGCTGGGGCCTGTGGACCTGCCTGGGGCCTGGACCTGTGAGCAGCATCCGGCAGAGGAGCCGGGGCCTGTGCCGGGCTGTGAGCGGTGTCCGGCGATGCGGCAGAGCAGCATGTGTGGCTTCCGGTGGCTGCGGCCATCTTCCTGAGGCTGTGATCTACAGGAAAATGGCCGCCGGAGCTCCAGGTCGGCGCATGCACCGGCTCAGGCGGCCATTTTCCTGTGGATCACGGCCTCATGAAGATGGCCGCGGCCACCGGAAGCCGCACACGCTGCTCTGCTGCACTGCCAGACACCGCTCACAGCCCGGCAGAGGCCCCGGCTCCTCTGCCTCACCGCCGGACGCCACTCACAGCCCGGCACAGGCCCCGGCTCCTCTGCTTCACCAGCCACTCCAGCACAGGTACAGGCCCTGGCTCCAGCCGCATCTCACCTCTGCCGCCGCCGGAGGACCCTGCGATCCCCGCTCCACCACCACCGGTAAAGTAACGTTCGGACCATAAGACGCACCCCCCATTTTTCTTCCAAATTTTGGGGGAAAAAAGTGCGTCTTATGGTCCGAAAAATATGGTAGTAGAATCCTCCCAATCATCGTCATCATCCGATGAGGAAGGGAGATCGTGTTTCCCTATTCAGGATATAGACTCTCTAGTAAAATCTGTTCGTTCTACTATGGGTATAACAGATCCCAGGGAGCCGAAATCGGCTCAGGAGTTAATGTTTGGCCTGTCTCAGAAAAAGCGCAGGTCCTTTCCAGTCATTGATGCAATAAAGGATCTTGTGTGACAGGAGTGGGAGAAACAGGATACCCACGGGTTCCTTCCCTCATCATCAAAACGTAAATACCCCTTTGTTGACACCCAGTTGTCTGAATGGAGCAAGGTCCCAAGAGTCGATGCGGCTGTTGTTTCTTCCTCTAAAAGAAATGTATTACCCTTATAGGACGGAGGTCTCCTTAATGACCCATCAGACCTAAAAGCGGAAACGTTACTAAAGCGAGCCTGGGAGTCATCTTCAGGTGTTTTTAAACTGGCAATAGCCAGTACCTGTATTGCAAGATCTATGCTGGTATGGATTGATCAACTGGAGGATCAAATTAAAATAGGAACACCTAGAGATAGACTGTTAGCCTCTGTTCCTCAGCTCCATAGTGGTGCGGCCTATCTAGCGGATGCGTCAGTTGATTTGCTTAGATTAGCAGCCAGAACTGCTGGCTTATCTAACGCATCGGGCTTTATGGTTAAAAGAATGGAAGGGGGATGCACACTCTAGATCTAAATTGTGCGCCATTCCGTGCCAGGGAAGGTCTTCAGGAAACTGTCGTTCGCACGGAGAAAGCCAGACTCCAGATGGGAGCACACCAAGCAGAAGCAGAAAGGTGCCTACTTCAGTGGTTCCTCCTCGACAAAATGAAAGCACAAGTATCATTAATCCAAACCCCCGGTTGGTGGTAGATTAAAATATTTTTATGATAAATGGACTCAAATCACATCTAGTAGATGGATTCTCGACCTAATTTCATCCAGGTTGAAACTGGATTTTCAGAGAATCCCTAGGTATTCCTTTCTTCAAACTATCTAACCCTGTCGTGCAATGCGCTTTAAAGGCAGAGATTAGAGGTTTATTAAAGAAAAAAGTTCTGGTAGAGGTTCCTGGGGGCCAGGAGGGGAGAGGGATTTATTCCCCTCTATTCCTGGTACACAAGCCTGATGGTTCCTTTAGGACTATTATTAACTTACGGAAATTGAACTTCTTCCTTAGATCCCAAACTTTTACATTGGATTCCATAAAGTCTACTATTCGGTTTCTGTTTCCCAGGTGTTTCTTGGCCGTACTGGATCTAAAGGATGCATATTATCATCTTCCTATTCATCAAGACCACCAACAGTTTCTAAGGGTTGCAGTGCATCTGGACGACCAGGTCAGGCACTTCCAGTTCACCGCAATGCCGTTTGGTCTGTCCAAAGCTCACGTATCTTCACAAAGGTGATTGCAGAAGTAATGGCCCATTTGCGGGAAAGGGATACTCTGGATATCCCATATGTAGATGACTTCCTAGTAGTGGGGAAGTCTGCAGCTCAATGTGCTTCCCGATTAAACCATATTATATCGTCCTTACAGGATCTGGGTTGGATCATAAACCTGAAAAAATCAAGACTGTCTCCATCAACATTGCAGAGTTTTCTGGGTCTCCACCTAGACTCAATGACTCAGCACTGTTTTCTGCCAGAAGAAAAACTGCTAAATATTATAAGCAAGAGACGACATGTCCCTGATGGGATCCCTGACCTCTTGTATCCCGGCAGTCCAATGGGCACAATTTCGCTCCAGGGATCTACAATATGAGGTTCTCAAGGCGAGTGAAATCTTGCAGGGACATCTGGAAGGGAAGATGCGTCTGTCAGCCTCTTCAGTAGATTCTCTATGTTGGTGGCTAGATCCAGCTCATTTGTCCAAGAGGTCCCATGGGTCATAACACTGGACAACATAGTGACAACGGATGCCAGCTTCTTGGGGTGGGGGGCCTATATAGGCGATCACATAGCCCAGAGACGATGGACAACAAGTGATGCAATCGGTTCCTCAAATCTGAAACAGTTAAAGGCCGTGAAATATGCCCTCTTCAGATTTCTGCCCATCCTTCGGAATTCTCATGTACAAATACACACCGACAATACCACATTAGTTGCCTATCTGAATCACCAGGGAGGTACATGGTCATCTTCTCTAATGTCCACGGCGGAAAATATTTTCGTACTGGCAGAAAAACATCTCCTCTCCCTCTCAGCCCTGCACATCAGGGGGATAGACAATATCAGAGCGGATTACCTCAGTCGCCATTCTCTACACCAAGGGGAGTGGGCCCTGAACAAACCGATTGTTCAGCAAATAGTTTGGTTATGGGGGGTTCCGGACATAGACCTCTTTTCAACCAGAAGCAACAGGCAAGTCAGACGGTTTGCTTCACTACGGCCATCACTACTGAGAGAGGGCAGATCCCCTCTCTCAGTGGGTGCTGTCATGGTCTCCGTAAAATACGATTACCTTTAAGTAATCACGGATTTCTCTCTGCTTCTAATGTAAATCACAATTATCCATATTGGAGAATAGAAACGTTCTATGAATTTAACATTTGTAAAGTATTCGACAGAGCAACAAAATGCCACTGTGCTCAATGCTACAGTGACCAAAATCTCTTTCCAGAAATGTAGTGTTTAACCCCTTAACGACCGCCGAGTGTAAATAAATGTCGGCGCATGCTGGGCTTTGTGCAGCGCCGACGTTTCTCTACGGTCAGCTTTCTTGCAGCACTCGTGCCCCCAGAGTCCTGCAAGCGCTAGGATTCCAGTGCAAAGCGATAGCTTTGACCGGTGACATCATCAGGACCTGATTGTCTCAGGTCCTGATGATCTAACCCTGTGTTATCTACTAGATGCTGTGATCAATAGCGATCGCTGCATTTAGAAGTTTGTAAAAGGGAGTGGGCTCCCTCTCTCACCCCTCTGGCGACTTCATTTTGGGGGAGCTGAGGATTGTCATTGCAGCCAGAGATCAAATGATGACCTCCAGGTCTGCCACTTGCGGTGGCCTGTTAGACTCCGCCAGTAGCAAGATCTAACAGGCATTCTGTCAGTGTACAACTGACAGTTCTCATGTATTGTAATGCATGAGGCCAGCAATCATAGAAATAAAAGTTATAGTCCCATACACAGACTAGGTAAAAAAAAAAGTACAAACCTTTTTAAACTATTTGAAAAAAGAAATCACAAAATAAATAAAAATGAAAAAAATATTAAACCAATAAATAAGTATATTTATGTAAAAACAAAAAAAAGTACACATATATGGTATCGCTACGTCCCGGACAACCCGATCTATCAAACTGTCACACTAGTTAACCCCTTCAGTGAACTCCGTAAAAAAAAAAAAACATGGCAAAAAAAATATGCTTTTTCATCATATCGCCAAACAAAAAGTTGAATAAAAAGCGATCAAAATGACAAATGTAAAAAAAACTGGCATCACTGAAAATCTTGTCCCGCAAAAAACAAGCCGCCATACAGCTCCGTCAGCGGAGAGAAATAAAACAGTTATACCTCTCAGAATAGAAAGATGCAAAAATAATTGTTTTTTCTATAAAAATAGTAATTACTGTTTTGTTTTTTGTTCATTCTGTCTCCCAAAATTCTGATTAGAAAGTAATCAAAAAAGATTATGTGCCCGCAATTGGTGCCAATAAAAACGTCAACTCATCCCTATAAAAACAAGCCCTCACATGATTCTTTCCGCAGAAATATAGAAAAATTATAACTCTCAAAATATGGTGATGCAAAACCTTTTTTTGTGATAGCAGCCAAACATAAAAGAAAATATAAATCTAATATCGCTGCAGTCGCACCGAATCGGAGAATAAAGTTGTGTAATCACTTATACTGTACGAAGAACAGCGTAAAAAATTCCTTACTTGCTGTTGATTTGTTCTTTCTGCTTTCAAAAGATCGCAGTAAGGTTCGGCTCTTATTTATGTTGCACTCTACACTGAGCGCCGACACCAGGATTTCCGTGTAAATCTCATGATTCAGACGGAACCCCCGATGGGAAACTTGCTATAATGAGGTAGATGGAGTCACTTTCAACTCCATCTCGCCTATGATCCGGCAGTGTTCAACGTTCTAAGCGTGCATAAAAGTGCGGTCGGCCACAGTTTTGTGCACCTCTGAAAAGGAGACCGCTGAACAGAGACCAGACGGAGTCCAGAGTAACTCTGCTGCCTCATTATAGTGAATGTATCCATCTGGGGTTTCATCTGAATCATGTCATTCGGAGATTAAGATGGAAACCCCGATGTAAGTGCTCAGCGTAGAGCACAGGATAAATGTGATCCCAAACGTTATGTAAAATGTTCCCAATAAAAGTTTCAACTCAATCCACAAAAAAAGTCCCCACTCAGGTCCATCATCTGTCAATGGAAATATAGGGGGTTTCCACTTACTGGTAGCATAAAGGCTCTGGAAAAGTGCTATGGCTCCCTTCCCCCCAAAAAATAAAATCTAGCAAATTATGCACTCCCAAATCCAAATGCTCATCTTCCTATTGAGCCCCACAGTATGTCTAAACCACAGTTAGCATCCACATGTTTGGCATTTCTGTAGCGATGAGAGCCCACTTAATTTATGGGTTGCGTGTCTCCAGAAGTAAGAGCTGGGCACAATATACGAGCACTACAATGGCAGGTTTGCAATTTTCACTAAGCAACATCCATTCCTGATGATTTATGGAAAACACCCATGGAGTCAAAATCGTCACTACCCCTGTGGATAAATTCCCAGAGGGGTGCAATTTCCAAAATGGGGTCACTTGAGGGGGGATTTTGCTCTTGTGGCACTTAGGGGCTCTGCATATGTAGTCCGCAAAGTATTCTATGAAAGAGTCAAATAGCGCTCCTTTCCTCCCGAGTCTTGCCATGTGGCTAAGCAGTACTGTATATCCACATATGTTGTATTGCCACGTTCAGATGAAATTGTGTGACAAATTTTGGTGCCACTTTTACCCATTTCCCCTTGTGAGAATGCAAAATCTGGGGCTAAAACATTTTTTGTGGTAAAAATGTAATTATTTTACTTCACTGCCCAATGGTATAAAATTCTGTGACAAACCTATGGTATCAATATGATCACTGCACCCCTAGATGAATTAATTGAGAGTTGCAGTTTGTGAAATGGGGTCACTTAAGGGGCGTTCTGCTGTTCTGGGACTTCAGGGGCTCTGCCAATGTGACATGGCACCCACAAACCATAACAGCAAAATCTGCACTCCAATATGACACTCCTTCCCTTCTGAGCTTTGCACTGTGTCTCAAAAGTAGTTTTCAACTAATTATGGGGTATTGGCGTACTCAGGAAAAATTGCGTAACAAATTGTACTATTCGCTTTCTTCTATTACCCTTTTTGAAAATTACAAACCTGGGGCCAAAGCAACATTTTAGTGGAAAAATGGTAATTTTTCATATACTCAGCTCAACATTATACAATTCTGTGAATCACCTGAGTGTTAAAAATACTCACTGCTACTCTAGATGAATTCATTGAGATCTGTAGTTACCAAAATGGGGTCACTCCTGGGGGTTTCTGCTGTTTTGGCACGTCAGGGGCTCTTCAAATGTGACTTGGCACCCGCAACCTATTCCAGCCAAAATGGCGTCCCTTCTGAGCCCTACCATGTGCCTAAATAGTAGGTTTCCACCACATATTGGGTATCTGTGTACTCAGGAGAAGTTGCACAACAAATTATATGGTCCATTTTCTCCTGTTACCCTTTTAAAAATGCAAAATTTGGGGCTAATGTAACATTTTGTGGGAAAAAGTAAAATTTTCATTTTTTTGCTTCCATATTGCTATAATTTATGTGAAGCACCTGAAGAGTTAATAAACTTATTGAATGTGGTTTTGAGCACATTGAGGGGCAGTTTTTAGAATGGGGTCGCTTTTGAGTATTTTCTGTCATATAGGCCCCTTAAAGTCACTTCAAATGTGAAGTGGCCCCTAAAAAAATTGGTTTTGTAAATTTTGTTGGAAAAATGAGAAATTGCTGATAAACTTTTAACCCTTCTAACTTCCTAACAAAAAAATTATGTTTAAAAAATTATGCTGATGCAGAGTAGATGTGGGAAATGTTATTTATTACTACACTGTGTTCCAAATTATGCAAATAATATTTTCTCAGATTTTCCCAAATTACCTATATGAATTGCAGTCATTGTAATTTTCCAGTCAAATAACTATTCGAGTACAATTGAAAGGTTTTTGTGCAAACTGCCTATGATAACAGTATATTTTTAAAAAAATAAAAAACTCAAACTGCACTCAAAATGCATGTTCCAAATTATTATGCACAGCAGAGTTTTCAACCTTTTCATTTTAATAAAGACCAAAAAAATGGTCATTTTTGAAATTATAAGCATTAGCAGGTTATTACAAACTGAAATCAAACAGTTTCCAACTCAAAACTTTATTCTAGGTGATGTTACATTTGCACATAGGACCCCTTGTTCGAAAGTCTCATGCTGCACATAACACATCTGCATCTCTGGCTGCTATGGGCATAAAAGGGGACAAACTTATGGTGTGGCACCCATGCTCCCCTGACCTCAACCCCATTGAGAACCTCTGGAGCATCATCAAAAGGAGTGTCTATGATGGCGGGAGGCAGTTCACATCTAAGCAACAGCTGTGGGAGGGTATTCTGTCCTCATGCAAAACAATTGCAGCAGAAACCATCCAAAACCTGACAAATTCAATGGACGAGAGAGTTCAGAAGCTCCTTTCGAACAAGCGGTCCTATGTGCAAATGTAACATCACCTAGAATAAAGTTTTGAGTTGAAAACTGTTTGATTTCAGTTTGTAATAACCTGCTAATGCTTATAATTTCAAAAATGACCATTTTTTTGTTCTTTATTAAAATGAAAAGGTTGAAAACTCTGCTGTGCATAATAATTTGGAACATGCATTTTGAGTGCAGTTTGAGTTTTTTATTTTTTTTAAAATATACTGTTATCATAGGCAGTTTGTACAAAAACCTTTCAATTGTACTCTAATAGTTATTTGACTGGAAAATTACAATGACTGCAATTCATATAGGTAATTTGGGAAAATCTGAGAAAATATTATTTGCATAATAATTTGGAACACAGTGTATTTTGTGTGATATAATGATCTGGTTTAAGGGCGTAAAAATTCAATGTTTGAAATGTTCAAAATTTTTGCCAAAATTCCGATATTTTCACAAGTGTAACACAAAAATATCGACCTAAAATTACCAGTAAGTGTAAGTGCCCGCGATCAGGAATAGCAGCGTTTTGGACGCAGCTCGTCTGCGCTGTGTCCAAAACGCTGCATTCTACAGTACAAGCACAGTGGCTGGGATTTATAGAAATCCCATACCCACTGTGCTTCTATATGAGGCTGCGTAAACTCACCCGCCGTGCGGCTTTACGAGCCGCAGCATGTCAATTTTGACTGATTGACTGTGGATCCGCATGTACTAACAAAACAAGTGCAGCATTAGAATGCAGCGTTATGGACGCAGCGAAAATACGCTGCGTCCAAAGTGCTGATGGTTCCTGATCGTGGGGATGTACCCTAACATGAAGTGCAATGTGTCAAGAAAAAGCATTCTCAGAATCACTGTGATATGTTGAAGCGTTCCAGAGTTATTACCACATAAAGGAACACTGGTCAGAATTGTAAAATTTAGCCTGGTCAGAAAGGTGAAAACAGGCTCGTGAAAAAGTTGATGCAGGGTGTTGTATCGGGAGCGGCCTCATTTTTACATGATGATGACCTGTAGAGGTGTACACCATCACTCATGGGAAGGATATTCCTATGAAGTCACATTTTCAGCTTTCTTCTGGAGATATCTGAATACCGTACAACTATTGACAGGAAAGAAAAGCGCCTTAGAAAGGTAGCGATTTTAACTTTGCATCTTCCAGACTGACAAGACATAACGTCCCCCATCACTTAACTAAACAAAAAAAGCTGTCTCACGTTCATTCTGCGCGATGCGATTTATAGCGGCGGTGGCACTTCTCTTTGTTAAGAACAATAGGGTGAGATTCTTATTTGTCATGTCATAATAACAATATTCTGTGCCATGTGGCAGTGTGCCGTGCATTTCATGTGTGCCTGTGCTTTCTGACAGTTGCAAGAGGCAATCAAGGCTGGCAAAGGTGTGACTGCAGCGATTGACCTGTGCCGTTACCATGGAAACAAAGCTCTGGAGAACCTACACTGCTTCCCTCCCTCAAAGGCCAGATCTGCCTTAGAGAACATCGTATATGCTGTGACCAGATTTCCATGACATTGTCTGCAGATGATTCCTGCTGCTTGCTTTTATTTTCTATTTTCATTTCTTTTTGCATTCATAACCTTGATTATTCAGCAAATTATGAGGTGGTCACCATCGGACTGGTTTTCCTTCCTTTTCTCATTCATTACATTGAGCAGTTGATGTACAGCCCATTTTTTATCTTGTTTGGATTGCTTCTGATAAAAATAGAATAAGAGGGGAAAAAAAAGGTCAAATCATTTTCTCTTGTCATGCCAGAAGCACACTTGAGGCTGAACTAGTAGAAATAATTAATGAGGTTTGCTGCTGTGACCTCAGCAAATGGCCAGGAAATAAGTTCTTATTGATTGGACATAGCCGGGGATGGCGCCAGCGCGGTGGCCTGTGGTTTTCCTGCTCCTGGGAGGACAGAAGGGGTGGGATTCTGCAGGTGTCAATAGGAAATACCATGCAGTGTATGCCCACACCAAGGACACTCCTCATTAGCATGTCATGTGAAACAGCACGGGCCCTGAACTCTCTACAGCGCTGCTAATTCAGATTAAAGGTGTCCGCCAATTCTAATCTTCTTTAAGAAAAAAAAAGAAGCCTTTTCCAGTCTATGTCTTATAAAATGTGCTGCTAGTTAATAATAATGTCTAATAAAAAGAATAAAATATATGCAATCATTTAAAGGGAATCTGTCACCAGGGTTTTGATACCACTTTTGAGAGCAGTATTATATAGAGGCAGAGACCCTGATTCCAGTGATGTATCACTTACTTTACTGCTTACAGCTTTAATAAATCACAGTTTTATCTGCTGCAGATCTACCAGTTCTGTGAATGCGGAGCTCTATATATCACCACCCATACCATTGATTGACAGCTGTGTACACTGCGTATAGGCAGAAAGCGGCCAACAGTGGTGAAAGTGGGGTTTTCCAGAGCTCATGAATGTGGAGGACTACATAGCTGCAGATTTACAAACCCACTAGTGATGATATCCTGCTTATAAAACAGTGATTTTCTAAAAACAAAAGACTACAGCAAGTAGCCCAATAAGTGACACATCACTGGAATTAGAGTCTCTGGGTCCAATTCATGATGCTTATACTCGAGAATTCTGTCATAAAATTCTTTGAAAAGTTGCAAAATTTTGGTGCAACTCGAGGCTGTGCTAAGATTTTGAGACTTTTGGTGTTCTCACGCCATTTTTGCGCAACTACGACAATGTGGGTGGAGTTGGGGCAAGACGGCTGCTCGTCAAATTCTATTCATGACAAGCGGCATCATTCCTTACGCCACAAATCTTACTCCAGTCCCCAACGGATGTGCACTCTTAATGTGTTTCTTAATGAATTAGACGCGGCTGACTCCCAGCATGACTCCTCATCAAGACTAGTGTGAAACGTGTCTGTCTTGATGAAGCTGGGCCTTTGTCTCTGTATTATGTTGCTCTCAGATTAGGTGGCCAAAACCTTCTAACAGATTCCCTTTAAGTGGCCAAAAGGTTTCAACATTGCCTAGATGCTATACTTGTCCGGTTTGCAACGGATGCATTTCAGGTACTGTTATTGCACAACTCTTCTTCAAAATGTTTACCAGAACTTCTGAAATGGAAATATTATTTTTTACATTTTATTTATTTTTTTTAAATTGTCATTGTATTTCTAGCACTGGATGTGATCAATCGGAACATAACATGTCATGTGTGCATATTCTTTTCTAATTTCACCCTTGTCAGTGTCATCGGAGGAAAATATATAATTTATATAATAAATTGACCTGTGTTTTTAGTTTTTGTTTTCTTTCATTCTTTTCACTGACATCTGTAAAATAATTCATTTTTTACCTGAAATATATCATTCCATTGGATGTTATAATAAATTATGTTTTTACAAATACAAACCATATAGGATTACCAGCTGGAGCGCAGTTTGTATACAATGAATGGATTTCCTCTGCTATGTGCGGTTATCCAGTATCTGAATGGATTTCTTTCCTAACCTTAGTTTGTCAGATGAAACAACTCTGAAAACTTCAGTGACAGAATATAAGGTAATCACAAGCCTGGAACTGGAGCCTGTCTCTGTTTTGTTCATTGGAGATGATTTTTGTGGTTTGCATGCATGCAACGTGAGAACATCGTTGACAAGAAGGCTGAGTTTACACAAATGATCTAGATTGAGACTCAGCTACCTTTCTTCCTTCTGTGGTGTAATTACAGCCCAATCCGGAGACAGCTAGCACAGCAAACAGATTTCATTACATCGCTCACTTAGACACTTGAAGTAAAGTTATTTCAGTTAAGTTATCCTTTATCTGTCTCACCTAGCCGGAAAATATGTCAGAAAGTTATCGCAGAAGAGCTTGTTGCGTTATTCTGAGCAGGAAGAACATTTTGTTTTATTCTTTTTTTAAGCCTTTAGACAAATGTGCAGCTCTTTTTCTTTTAGAGAAACTGGTGCTCATTCCATTCTGCAACACGCAACTTTTTTTTTCCATTCATCAAAATAGTTGAAACAGCTGCCAATGTTATAAAATAACAAAAGTAGTAATTCTCAATTTACCAATCCTCTGACACTTTGTGCCATTGTTTGCTGGTCCTTGTTGATTGGGTTGTAGGGATCCCTTGGTGTGCCAATCACTGGCTATATCAATGACGTGTCAACACCACTGAGGCCACAGCTGCAGCCAATTATTGGCTGCAGCGGTCACAGGTTCTGTCAACAAAGTCATCTTTAGAGCCTCGTGAACAGAGACCGGTGGGAAAACGGGCATAATAAGGTGAGTATCTCACCCTTCATTATATTACACCAGTGACAACTTTTTGTAAAAAGATTTAGAAGGTTGGATGACCCCCTTTAATTATCATTATACCTTGAAGATTGATGCAGTTTTAGGATGCACTTTCATGTGGCAGATTTGTTGCATAGATTTCTTAATTATTTCCATTCCAGTTAGGTTGTTATTATATAAGCAATATTGATTTCTGCTAGCCCCGTTCAGATGAATGGGTTTATCACAGAATTTCTACAATAAATTTGCTGCATGTGAATATAACCTTACTCTGATGGAAGCGTTTTGTTTATTTCATTTTTAATTTCCATTGGACATGTTGGGATTTCTTGGTGCCAGATGAAATTAGCAACAAATAATAGAGAACTTAATCAGCCAAGTTTTTGAACAAACTAGAAAAGTTAATAAAATTTCAAATATTCAATAGAAGGGATAATAATAATTTTATTTATTTAGCGCCAACATGTCCTGCAGCATTTTACAATTAAGTGGGGACATGTACACACAGTTAATCCAAAGTAACACATTCAACAGTTACAGTAGGTGTGAGGGCCCTTCTTGCAAGCTTATAATCTATATGGAAATAGGGGGCGACACAATAGGTCAAAAAATGCTTTTCATGTATGGTCCAATCATCATTAAAAAAAATGCATTTCAAATAAGCTACATAATCCAGTTCATCAGCCAGTATCTTTCTAAGTACAATTACCAAGTACTATCGGATGTACGGAAGATGTGGATAAATTGGAGCGCATAAGAAAATGTGAGGGTTAGGTATTACTCAGATCGTCTGAGGTAGTGCATTCCAGAAAACTGGAGCAGCACGAGAGAAGTCTTGGACACGAAGGTGTTAGGTTCGGATTATGGAGAATGTTAGTCTTAGATCAGTTGCAGAATGGAGAGCACGGAAAGGGTGATAGATAGAGATGAGGGGATGTAGGGGCGGTGCTGAACTGTGGAGATATTTGTGGGTGAAAGAGATAAATTTGTATTTTATTCTGTAGCGAATGGGTAACCAGTGTAATGACTGGCGTAAGGTGGATGCAACAGTGAAGCGGCTGGACAGAAATACGACCCTGGCTGCCGCATTCAGGATGGATTACAGAGGAAAAAGTTTGGTAAGAGGGAGACATCGGTAGATCGTTGCAGTTGTCCAAACAAGGATGAATAAGAACAACAGAGTTTTTGCAATTTCAAAGGTGAGAAAGCGTCATATTCTGGAAATGTTTTTAAGATGTTGGTAATATGAGCAAGTGAATGATGGGATGTAGGGAATAAAGGAAAGTTCTGTCAAATATGACTCGATGTGGTGTACTTAATTTTGTGCACTATTTGTCCTACTGGGGGTCTCTATTTTGGAGAAATAGGACAGAAACTAAGAGCAAGGATGAGATCTTATCGCCACACGATTACAGACAAGAAAAACCATCAACTTGTAGCTAAACACTTCTGCGGTCCAGGACACAACATAAACAATATGAATGTTGTTATATTAAAAGACAACTTCAAATCACAAAAACACAAAGGGGTCTGTGAACAAAAATGTATGTCAGTCTGTGATACCCTCCACACAGGACTAAATCTATCACAAGCATTTTTGTCTTTCTACAAAATCTGAGGAATCTGCTCCAGATACAGTGAGGCCATCAGGTATGGGACAATAAAACTTTCACACCACTTATCTAAGCTAAGGAACAATTCATTCTCTGAGCTCAGTTTGTTTCTTTTTTAAACATCCCTTTATTATGTCATGTCTCTGCTCTTTTTTCTATATATTTGTGTTTCTTCAGATACTTTGTTATACCATGCCTGATGAAGAGACCTAAGTAGTCTCAAAAGCTTACTTTGTAACATCACTTATTTTTGTTGGCCATTTAAAGGAATCATAACTAGTGTTGAGCCACCCCCGTAGTGTTCGAGTTCGGTTCGATTCGATTCGTTGAACACCCGTATGTTCGCCGAACTGTTCGTCGAACACCTTCGAACACCGTTAAAACCAATGGCAGGCAAGCAAAAACACACAGAAACACATAGAAAACACATAGAAAACACTTCAAAGGTGTCCAAAAGCTGACAAACTGCTCAGAAGACACAACTAACACATGGAAAAGTGACAAGTACATATAGTCATGCGGAAAGAAAAGAGGTGGAGGAGTAAAAGGAGGGGGAGACACAGATATAGGCATGTCATGCCCTTCTAAAATCAAGAAAGGCTGGAGTAAAAATCTAAAATCAGCCTACCAACACCCAGACGTCGTGACAAGAAAATTAAAAAAAGAAATATCTTTAGGTAGAATGGCGGTTCCATTCAGAACACTTTCCTTGCAAGACGTAGTGGTATCCCCGTTGTGAGTTGTGCCAAAAACTGAACCCAATACATTCGGACTAATCCACCATTTGTCATATCCAAGGGGCAGGTCAGTAAACGACAACATCGACGCGGAACCAAGTACAGTAGTATATACTGTACATCCTTTGACAAGGCAATCAGGTGGATCAAGAAGTTGGGAAGGGTCACCCTAATGGCCAAAAAAACAGACATTGATGCGGCATTCCGGTTACTTACTACCTGTGCCTCCGAATAGTGTCCACCTATTGGGCTGCTTCTGGGAAGGAGCATACTATATAGATCACTGTTTGCCCATGGGGTGCTCCAGATCCTGCTCACTATTTGAGGTGTTTAGTTGCTTCCTCGAATGGGTTGTAATGGACGTTTCTAAGGGGGCACATATTATCCATTACCTCGACAACTTCTTATGCCTGGGCCCAAAAGATTCGCCACAGTGTGAATACACGCAGTAGTCCATCTGTGAGAAGGGAGAGCGGACACCACAGAGCCGAGGGGTTAGATGGAGAACGGAAGAAGGAAAGAGGGCGAGGGAGGTAAGGGAGTACAGTGGAAGGCCGACCTGAGCTTCCCCATGTTCCTGCTGGGCGGGGAACAGCCCTGGGAAGAAAAGCCGCTTGTGCATCCCTTTGAGGTTACGGGCGCGAGCGGGCAGAAGGACTACGCTGGAGTGCGAATCCGACACAGCCAGTCCGTTCCTGCCCGTGCGACCTCCGTGTCGCCGGGTTTGTGCCAGAGCCGCGGTGGACCCTGACGGCCAGCCCCCTTCTCCCAATACTGGTGCCTGTCCGCTGGTGGGTAGAGCCCCCCCGCGGTGGGGGGGGAGTAACATCTGCAGAAGAAAGACCATCTTCCAGCCAAACTAAGATGTCTACTTCTTTTCGTGGACAATGTGATACGATCCCTTTCATACGGACACGCCCATCGGTACAAATTCCAGATGAGGCACAAAAACAGCAAGTGCTTCAACGGATATCAAGTGCTCCTTCAAGTGGGCTCTCCTCAACTTCAACATCACAAATACTCCAGTCCTCAGAGGTGTCACCCCAATCGCACTTGCTTCCTCACAGCTCCCAAGTCTCCAGCTGCCCGTCTGAGTATGGGGTAACACAGATGGTTGAGTCTGCACAGCTGTTTACTCATACTATAGCCTGGGAAACGGAGGTCTGCTCCAGAGCTTCTGTTAATCCAGACGAGGAAATGATCTGCACTGATGCCCAGAATCTTTATGAGTCGGATCCAGGACCAGATGAAGAAGGTTCTGAGCATAATGTAGACCCTCTTTCCCAAACTGTAACTCCTGTTGGTGGAGACAATGATGAAGATGATGATGAGACTCAAATACCTGATTGGAGCGACAACTTGACTTTTAGGTCAGGGCAGGAAGAGGTTGGCTCTGAGGACGACGGGTGTGAGAACACACAGGGTGATGATGACGAGGTTGGAGATCCCACTTATTGTCAACCCACAGTCAGCCAGTCGATGAGGTCAGTAGAGGAGGTGGAGGAGGATGTGACTAGCCCAGGGGATGGGGATGACTCGGTACCCGGGCCTTTGCCTGGCCTTTGGGATGTCGCGGTGGTCGGCTCCCGGGCCCGTACCCTGGGGTCACTCTTTAAAAGGGTGGATAATTGTTAATTTTATAAGAGTTCGTGACGCCACCTGTGGTATCTGGTGAGAAGCACCAGCGCTGCAGCAGTCCACTGAGGCCGGTGATAAGGCAGCTCGATGGTATAGCTCCCCACAGGTGGAGCTAGGCCTCAGGGCAGCGTATGCAGGGGGAATGCAGGACAGGCGAGACCCAGCTGGGTCAGAGCAAGAACGGGAACGGACACGGTAGTCACTTCAGTACCTTTTTCTGGTGGAAATTCAGGCACATCCCGGAGCACTGTAGGGTGAAGGGTGCATATCAGGATCCTCCCCAATGAGCGGGTGTAGGGCCTCCTGTTTCTTGCCTCTGCGTAGTAAGTTTCTGACCTGCCTGGAGCTAGGCCTAACTTTGTCTCTGTTCTGCGCTGGCTGACCTTGTGGTAGGGCCTTGTCTTGGAGTTGACGCTCCCAGTATGCGGGGCCTAAGCGTCTCCTGGCTCTGTTACGTATCAGCACCTTAGAGATCCTGGGACTTGTAGTTCTCCAGGGATTCCGGTTATGCCTTACTGGGTCATAGAGATCCCGGTAAGCTCGGATCCGGTGTCCGGTAAATGCTTCGGGGTGAGCTGGTTAAGCTCCTCTGCCCCCTATGTACTAACTCTCCACTCGCCTTTGGCCTACTCGGGCCCTCACTAGGCTATACACACTAACGGCAGCTTGCCGCGCTTCACCGATCTTATGGCGCCGGCACACCTTAAGCTCTAACTGGGCTCCCTGAATCTAGCTAGCAGGAGCCTCGTGCTCCACTGCTGAACTATTAACTGAGTTCTCTAGACTAGACTGAGCTCCACTGCAGACTGACCTCTCTTAGGCTTCTCTACTGCAGGAACTCTTCAAAGGAACTGAACTGCCTAGCTCCACCTTCCCTATTTATATCCCTAACGGTCTCCCTCTGCTGGTCTGAGGTGGAAGGTGGAGATGTGTGAATGTTTATGGGGGCCTCTTGTGGAGGATTCCATCAATGCACTCTTCTAGGATCTATGATACCAAGCGCAGCTGGGCGTCACAGATGCTATTGACGACGAGGTTAGGTTGCGCCTTCCTGGACAGAGACGGAGTACTGGAAGCACGTCAACAACTGCATCCTCAACCACAACTCTGCCTCTGACCACAAGTCATGGTGGCTCTTCAGGTCGCATGGGCTCTAAGCCTTGCATAGCCTGGGCATTTTTTCAGATCGATAAGGATGACCCAACTCGTGTTATCTGTAATATTTGTCACCAAAAGCTAAGTAGAGGCCAAAAAATCCATAGTTTGAGTACTTCATGCATGAACCGTCACATGGATATGAAGCATAAGTTGCAGTGGGAAGCTCACTGTGCTACAATGCGGCCTAGCGGGCCGGGCTAACCACCGTCTGCCCCATCTTGTGCATCCACGGCCTCTTCATCCTCTGTGACTGGGGGGACAGCAGTCACACATGTTTTTGGACGCAGACCTGCCACCTCTTTACCCACAACAGCCAGTGTGATTGGAAGGTCATCATTTCATTTGGAAGTGGAAACACCAGCTGGTGTTGAGCACTCTCCGACATCGAGAGCACCACCTTTGGATCAAGGCAACCTAACTTTTCCGCCTGCATCTTCCTCACAGACCGGCAGTTTGCCGGGGACACCCTACTCAACCCCGTCTAAGCACAACAGCCAGCCCTCGGTCCCTCAGATGTGTACAAGTAAAAGACCATTTCCTCCTAGCCATGACAAAGCTAAGAGGTTGAATTTCACCATCTGCAAGCTCTTGGCTACAGAAATGCTGCCTTTCCGCCTGGTGGACACAGAGGATTTTCGAGACCTTATGTCCGTCGCAGTGCCCCAGTACCAGATGCCCAGTCGGCACTACTTCTCAAAGAAAGGTGTGCCTGTGCTACACCAGCATGTCGCACACAACATCACCGCTTCTTTGAGAAATCTGTGTGTGACAGGGTGCATTTCACCACAGACACTTGGACGAGTAGGCATGGACAGGGGCGTTACATGTCGCTGACTGGGCACTGGGTAACTATGGTGACAGCAGGACAAGGGGCTGCTGTCCAAGTCTTGCCGTCCCCACGAGTTGTGCGTCAATCCTCTTTATCTAGAAGTTCCTCCACTGCTTCTGCCTCCTCAACCTCCTCTCGGTCCTCCACCTGCACCCAAAGCCTGTCTGGTAATGCCACCCGCTTTCTAACTGCGCAGAAGGAATCCTGCACACCTCCTTACTATGCTGGCAGCAGGGCTCAACGGCATCAGGCGGTGTTTACTTTGAAATGTCTGGGAATTGTGAGTCACACAGCTGAGGAGTTGTGGTCAGCTCTGGAGACCCAGTTTCATGAATGGTAGTCTCCACTGGACCTGAAACCAGGGAAGGCCGTGTGCGACAATGCTGCAAACCTGGGTGCGGCCCTTCGCCTGGGCAATGTCACACACGTGCCTTGTATGGCTCACGTGTTGAACCTGGTTGTCCAGCAATTTTTAGCCCACTATCCCGGACTAGATGGCCTTCTGCTGAGGGCACGGTCTCTGTGTGCTCACTTCCGTCGTTCGCATCCCGCAGCTCAACGACTTACATCTCTACAGAAGTTGTTAGGCCTGCCAGTTCACCGGCTGAAATGCGATGTGCCGACACAGTGGAATTCAACTCTGCACATGTTGCAGCGACTGTGGCAGCACCGACAAGCCCTGGTGCAATACATTCTGACGTATAGCCTGGGCCAACGAGATCGAGTGGTGGGGCAAATCACGCTGCAGGAGTGGTCTCAGATCAGGGACCTATGAAGTTGACGCGCCCCCTGGGCCGTGGGGTACCCGGATCCGGGCCGGTAGACGCTGGGGGTTGTAGTCACTGTGGCGGTGACCCGGTCCGTGACCCAGGGAGGTCTATCCAAGGGTAATTTGTATATATGGGTTTTATAATGTCCGACTACGCCACCTGTGGAGTGCGGCCAAAGGGGCCGCCACTGCGGAACAGTCCTCTGAAGCTGGTGGTTTTGCAGCAATGGTATTATTACTCCCCACAGGAAGAGTGTAGCTTCAGGGCTGTGTGGGTGGATGATGGTGGTTGTAGTGCAAGGAGTCAGTAATGAACACAGAGTCCATGTGATGTAGTCCCAAGATCTTTACTCACAGTTGTTGCAGTCCAGATTACTGGTACCAGAGCAATCTCCCCCGTCGTGCAGTGCGTACTCAGTGAGGGGCTCAGTCCACCCCCAGATAGCTCCGGAGTACTTAGCAGGACCCCCTTCTGTGTGTCCTTTCTCTGGTCTTCTCCCTGCACCTCACACCCAGTGACACTTCTATCCGGTATCCTCGGGCCTTGGCGGGCGATGTGTGTTCCGTCCCCTGGGTCCTATGTGGCTACCTTCTTAGTGAGACTGGTGTGGACTTTGGCCTGCAGTACATGAAATGCTGCAGCCTCCGGTTTCTAGTTGAGCCTTGCTGTTTCTCCGCTAGTTGAGGGACCGGTTCCCCTTATCTGGCCTGACCCCTCTACCTCCTGGTAGCAGCGGGCGTACGGGTGGCCTTCTGCACGGCCCCTACCCCTAGGGTCCCTTCGGTTCCTGGAGCCTTCCTGCTCCCACTCCTCTCTTCTCTCCTTCAGTCCTGGGCCTCCCAGGCTAGGCTCGCCTCCGGAGCAGAGCTCATGCAGAGCCTCTACTCCTGTCACTTCTCCTCTTCTGACTGGCTTGCTCTTTCTAAGATGGCTTCCTATTTATACTCTCCCTGTCATGTGCTCCCCTAAGCTGCTTTCTCCACCCACACCCACTACATAGGACCCTCCCGCCAGCTAGGGACCTGGGACTGTGCTCTCCCTTAGGAGCAATCTCGCCCTACCCCCACTGCGGATATGTGTTGGATGCAGGTGTTAGGGTCCCGAGCCATACTCCTTCCTTACCTGAGGGTGAGATACCACACCTCTGGGTGAGATGCAGTACCTCTGTGGCGACTGAACCTTCAGGGGCGCCAGACACCCTTCTGCACAGTTTTGAAATGGCGACGAAGATGTTTAGTGCTGACGATGCCATTATCAGCATGACTATTCCGGTGATTTACATGCTGGAGCACACGTTAAACAGAATTCAAAGTCAGGTGGTGGGACAAGAGGAGGTGGAGGAAGTAGAGGAGGAGTCGTATGCGGAAGGGATAACATCTCCAAGGTCCAGGCGGTCGGCAGCACCAAGGCGGCAGGCATGGGAGAGTGGGGGAGAGGGATTAACCAGGGCGCATGGTAGCAGCCAAACTGTTGAGGAAGGTGCAGGAGCCGAGGAAGAAGTGGAGGACGAACTGGCGATGGGCATGTAAGACTCATCAGATGAGGGAGACCTTGATCACATTTCTGTTGTGTGAGGTTGGGGGGAGAGGGCAGAGGAAAGAAGCATGATTCTTACCTCGCTACCAACACAACAAGGACTTGGTCCTCCTGGATGCGCAAGACACATGATTGCCTTCTTGCTGCACTACCTGCAGCATGACCCTTGGATTGTCAGAATTCGAAATAATCCCGACTACTGGGATGCCACACTCTTAGATCCCTGGTACAAAAGTAAATTTGCCGAAATAATTCCTGCCATAGAAAGGGATTCACGCATGCAGGAGTATCAGCAGAGGCTGTTGCAGAATCTTACATGTGCTTTTCCACAAAACACCAGTGGTGCAGGTAGTGAATCTCACAGTTCTAACTTGCAAACCGTGGGACTGTCGAGTCTTCATCACTCAAACCGTAACAGTAACACAGTATTTGCTGGTAACAGAAATTTTGTGGAATCGTTTCGCCACTTTTTTAGACCATCCTTTGCAAGGCCACAGGAGACAAGAAGTCTGACACATAGTCAACGCCTAGAGAGGATGGTACAGGAGTATCTCCAAGTGAACATCGGAGCCATGACTGTGTCACTGGACCCTTGTTCATTTTGGGATTCCAATCTGGAAAAATGTCCGGAGCTCGCCACTCACGCCTTGGAGATCTTGTCATGCCCTGCAGCCAGCGTTCTCTCTGAATGTGTGTTCAGCGCTGCTGGTGATGTGCTGACAGATAAGCGCACGCAGCTGTCCACTGAGAATGTAGACAGACTCGCGTTCATAAAGATGAACAAATCATGGATGCGCAAGGACTTTTCTACCCCTGTGTCATCCTGGGGAGACTAAAAGCTTGAGGATTTGGTAAAATCACCTCACCAGCCGTTTTAAGAAACTCTGGGGCAATTGATGCCACTTAAGTGGTGTCTGTGCCACAATTTTTGGAAAAAATGGAGACTCTTTTTGGAGTCCCCTTGCTGTGTTTTGCGTGACGTTGGCATCGTCAATTCCAGGTGGGTTGGGTCGCCCCCCTTTTAACTGTAAGAAACTACATACACTATGGCTTGGGGTAACACAGATGGTTGAGTCTGAAGAGCTGTTTACTCAGAGGTCTGCTCCAAAGCTTCAGTGTCTGCTAGTCAGCGTATAATTTTTAACTGCATCTAGCCTAGGCAATACTTTGGGCGTAGTAGCCCAGCTGCGAAGCAAGCTGCACCGCCTGTGTATCTAATAAGAATTTTTAAATGTATCTAGCCTAGGCAGACTGTGGGGACCCCCAACCAAACCCAGATGCTCAGCCCCCCTACCGCCCCCCTTTCCTTGACAATACAATAATGTAACTCTTACATCTGGATGGGTGAGGATCAGTCACAGCTTTTATTTCTAAAATAATTCAGCTTGTTGCAGCATGCCCTGGGTCTCCACACCGGCAAGTTGGCCAACAAGTGTAACTCTCCAACATGTCCTTTCTATTTCCAGGCCACGGAGGATCCTGCGTACTCGTATGCAGGACTCTGACCCCCATCCATCACTCTTAACGCTTGTTCCACTCCGTCCTGGAGTCCTGACAGGAATATGTCCAGTCCAATATCCATTAAGTGAACACCGTCGGGCCGTATGAGGCCTGCTTTATCTCCTTCCAGTTGTCAGTGTTGTATCACTACACCGCCTCTGTCTCTTCTAAATTTTGCCATCTGAATATTTATTACCCGCCTTGTCCGTTCGATGACCATGATGTCTCGCGCACCTTGCCATACCGCTATCGGCACAATCTCTGACCATACTATAGTTAGTTTTGTGAAAAATTCTCTGAAGCGCTCAGTGTCTAGTTTCATTATTGCCATTAGTTATGCGCTCTTGTGATGACCTAGGTCATTTCCCCCAGCCTGTATAACTAAGATGACCGGACATCTTGCCTCTCTCCCCACCTTGATTACCTCCATTAGTACCTGTGGCCATAGCAGGCCTCTAATACCTCTCCAGTTGAAATATGTGTTATGAAACTCTAATTTCCTCCCGCCTGGGCGGACTTTCGCCCTTTTTTCTGCCCAATATATATACGAGTGGCCTATCACCCACACTGTTGGCTTAGCGTCACCTGTAAAAGAAACAAACCACGTTAGGATAACAAGTCCGGTCTTATGTATCTCTCCAAACACGTGGATTGTCATCTCCCTATCCTCTGAACTTCAGTGTGTCCCGTAATCTTTGGGGTGATTCCCTGCCGATGTTATGCATTTATTAAATATAGCTTGGAACTGGTATCTTGATAATAGCATTCCATCAATGTGTGATAGGAAGAAATTACTGTTATGATCTGCTACAAGCACTAAGGAAAGAAAGGAGATCTGTCCCTACAATAGAACTAAGCTAGATCCCTACGATGTAACGGGGAACCTGATCCTGCGATCAGACCCGCTAAAGTCCTCGGCTAGTCTGTACGAAGACCTATAGATGCAAGGGAGGGATCCCTACAAGAACTAGGGACTGGGATAAAGTTGGACACCTCCTAGCAGAAATTGTAGCAGTAAAAGGCAAACACACAACATAGAACATAAAGGTCCGAAAACCTAGCTAAACTGACTGAGAAAGGTAACTAAGCAACAGGCTAGCTTAAGAGTAGAAATTACAATGAAGTCCAGCAAGGCCAGGAGGGCGGAGCAGGACTAAATAGGCAAAAAAGGTCATGTGACCAGCAAGATAGAAAAAAACTAACAGGAGAGTTCTAATAGTACCCCCTCTTCTATGAGGATCCTCCGGATCCCCTAGGTCCAGGCTCATCAGGAAACCTCTTGTGAAACGCTGTGACAAGTCTGGAAGCAGAAACATCATCCGCCCTCACCCATGAGTTATCCTCGGGTCCGAAACCCTTCCAAGCGACGAGATAATGCAAACTCCCTCTATACCGTCTAGAATTTAGGATGCGGGAAATTTCGTATTCCCCGTCCTCCACCACCGGAGGAACAGTGGCAGAGGCGTCTCCATCCGACACATAAGCTCTTTTCAGCAGAGAAACATGAAACACCGGATTAATCTTCCAGGAGGTAGGAACCTCCAACCTAACAGCAGATTGGTTAACTACCTGAAGCACCTTAAAGGGCCCTACAAACTTGGGACCCAATTTTTTAGAAGGAATCCTCAACCGCAGATTCTTAGAGGACAACCAAACCATGTCACCAACCATAAACAAAACCTCTTGACGTTTCCTGTCAAAGTACCTCTTAGATTTTTTGTTAGCCTCCTGAAGATTACCACGCACATCTGTCCAAACTCTCTCCAAATCACCGGAAAAACTCTCCTCCTCAGGCACAGCCGATACCAATTTGGAGAATGACCCAAAAGACGGATGTCTCCCAGAACAACAAAAAAAAGGCGAACAACCAGCAGAAGAGGATGTATGGTTGTTAAGAGCAAACTCAGCAAGTGGCAGAAACTCAGACCACCCCTCCTGATTGTCTGCCACAAAACAACGCAAGAACTGCTCAACATCCTGATTCTTCCTTTCTGTCTGGCCATTAGACTCAGGATGATATCCGGATGAAAACGACAAATGAACTCCCAACCTGTCACAAAAAGCACGCCAAAAACGAGCCACGAACTGAGGTCCCCTGTCCGAAACAATGTCAGTAGGAACGCCATGTAGTCTGACAATTTCTTTGACAAAGGCCTTAGTGAGTGTGTTAGCGCAGGGCAGTTTGATGAAAGGAACCAAGTGACACATCTTGCTAAAATGGTCCACGACCACCCAGATGACCGTGAAACCCTCAGAGGGGGGAAGGTCAGTAATAAAGTCCACAGCCAGATGTGTCCAAGGTGCACTAGGAACCTCCAGAGGGCAAAGCAACCCCGCTGCAGGAGTATGTGAAGACTTAGATCTAGCACACACCGTACATTGACGCACCCACTTAATGACTTCCTTCTGCCATCCAGGCCACCAAATACTGCAACCCACAAGTCTCTTGGTCTCAGAAATTCCTGGATGACCTGCCAACCGAGACTCATGACACTCGACAAACAAATCTCTCCTAAAGGTCCTAGGCACAAACAACCTCCCATGGGGAGTGTTAGATGGGGCATTCTCCTGTGCTTTAAGAATCTCATCTTCCAAAATGGAGTCCAAAGCAGCAATCACAACACCTTCTTGTAAAATGCTCTCCTCCTCCTCAGCACCGACAATGGGAGAAAAGCTGCGAGACAAAGCATCAGCTTTAACATTCTTGGTACCCGGGATGTAAGTAACGGAAAAATTAAACCGCGAGAAAAAAAGTGCCCACCTAGCCTGACGGGCATTCAAGCGCTTGGCAGCATCAAGATAGATCAGATTTTTATGATCAGTGAAAACCTGAATGGGAAATTCAGCACCTTCCAAGAGATGACGCCAGTGTTCAAATGCGAGTTTAATAGCCAACAATTCCCGATTACCAATATCGTAATTAAGTTCAGTCTCAGAAAAAATTTTTGAAAAAAAAAGCACAGGGATGTACTCCATCCTTGTTTTTCTCAGACAACACCGCACCAACCCCTACCGAAGAAGCATCAACCTCAACCAAAAACAGCTTAGTCACATCAGGCTGCATAAGGATGGGAGCTGAGCTGAACCTCTCCTTTAGAAACACAAAAGCTTCAATGGCCTCAGTAGTCCACTGAACCGCATTAGCACCTTTCCTGGTGAGATCGGTCAGTGGTTTGACAATAATAGAAACATTTTTAATGAATTTTCTGTAATAATTGGCGAAACCCAAAAACCTCTGTATTGATTTCAAACCAATAGGCCTAGGCCATTCCTGCACAGCTTTAACTTTCACCGGGTCCATCTCAAAGCCCTCGCTGGAGATAATGTAGCCCAAAAAACTAATTCTCTGTACAGCGAACTCACATTTCTCCAGCTTAGCGAAAAGCGAATTGTCAATTAATAACTGTAATACCTCACGTACGCTCCGCCAATGAGACTCCAGATCCGGTGAATAAATCAAAATGTCATCCAAATACACAACCACATTTTTGCCGATCAAAGGTCTAAGGATGTCATTAATAAGATTCTGAAAAAATGCTGGAGCATTGGTAAGACCAAAAGGCATAACCAGATTCTCAACAGGAGTGTTAAAAGCAGTCTTCCATTCATCACCCTCCTTCATGCGCAACAAATTGTATGCCCCCCGGAGATCAATTTTAGAGAACCACTTGGCCCCCACTAACTGGTTAAACAAATCAGGAATCAATGGCAGTGGGTAAGGATTGCGTACAGTAATTTTATTAATCTCACAAAAATCCAGACAAGGACATAAACCGCCGTCCTTTTTTTTAACAAAAAAAAATCCAACAGCCACAGGAGATTTGGAAGGCCTAATGTGACCGGCGGCCAAGCATGTCTGTATGTATTCCTCCAAAGCCTTTCTCTCAGGAATAGTAAGATTAAATAAATGACTTTTAGGAAGAGTCGCTCCAGGGACAAATTCAATGGTACAATCATAGTCTCTATGGGGAGGCAAAATTTGTGACTCCTCTTCAGAAAAAACTCTCCAAAAATCCTGAATAGGTACATGTAATTCCCCTTTTTCCACCGCAGCAATACGTCCGTTACAACACTTGTCATAACACTTAGGGCTCCAGGACTTAATTTCATTGGTAGACCAATCCAGTACAGGATTGTGCAGTTTTAACCAGGGCAACCCCAAAACTACTGGAGAAGGCAAATTATTTAATACTACCAAATCCAAATTCTCTTGGTGAACACCATTAATAGTGAGGGGAAATTCACAGACCTTGTGAGTAACACTCTTCAAGGGAGAGCCATCGACAGAAACCACAGCAGTAGGGGATGACAAAGGTTTGGGTTTTAATTTAAGTTTTTCCAAGAATCCCCCATCAATCACATTCAGAGTAGAACCACAATCCACAAATACCCGAAATTCAATTAATTCTTCCTGAGCAGCAGTAGTAGCAGAAAGAAATACACCCTTAGTATTTAAACAGGCTATACGGGCGTAACTGACCTTTTTTTTCTCTTTGTTCATACGAAGCACACAGTTCTTAATAAAATGGTCAGATTTCCCGCAATAAAAGCACAAACCTTCAGAAGACCTGCGGTCTTTTTCCTGAGAGCGGGGTGCCATCGCCCCAATCTCCATCAGCTCTCCAATGTCAGTGCAGACTCTCTCAAGACTCGGAGCTGACATAGCAGAGGATTTACTCTCATTAACCCTTGCACGCAGTCTCCTGTCCACCCGTATAGCTAATTGCATTGCCTCCTGCAAGTTTTCAGGTGTGGGATAAGCAATCAGCAAATCCTTAACCCTTTCACCTAGCCCCGCAAGAAACAAACTTTTCAAAGCTGAATCGTTCCACCCCACCTGGGCAGACCACCGACGGAAGTGAGAACAATATTTTTCCACATTACCTGATCCCTGTCTCAAATGTCTCAATTCAGTCTCAGCTGATGAGACACGATCAGGATCATCATACAACAAACCCAAAGCAGAAAAAAAACTATCCACTGATCTAAAGCATGGATCACTAGGTTGGAGAGAAAAGGCCCATCCCTGAGGTTCTTTGCTCAGAAGTGACATTATGAACCCTATGCGCTGTGATTCATCACCAGAGGATCTGGGTCTCAAACGAAAATACAACAAACAAGCATTTTTAAAGGAAAAAAATTCTTGTTGATCACCAAAAAATAAATCAGGCAAACGTACCTTTGGCTCCACAAAATGTGCTCCAGAACAGCTACTCACGTGTTGTTGGAGCTCGGCCACCTCCAGAGAGAGTCCCTGCAGGCGTTGAGCCAATTCCTGAACCGACACCATGATGGAAACTGGAAGTATTTCCTTAGAGATAATTTTGGGCTGGACTTACTGTTATGATCTGCTACAAGCACTAAGGAAAGAAAGGAGATCTGTCCCTACAATAGAACTAAGCTAGATCCCTACGATGTAACGGGGAACCTGATCCTGCAATCAGACCCGCTAAAGTCCTCGGCTAGTCTGTACGAAGACCTATAGATGCAAGGGAGGGATCCCTACAAGAACTAGGGACTGGGATGAAGTTGGACACCTCCTAGCAGAAATTGTAGCAGTAAAAGACAAACACACAACATAGAACATAAAGGTCCGAAGACCTAGCTAAACTGACTGAGAAAGGTAACTAAGCAACAGGCTAGCTTAAGAGTAGAAATTACAATGAAGTCCAGCAAGGCCAGGAGGGCGGAGCAGGACTAAATAGGCAAAAAAGGTCATGTGACCAGCAAGATAGAAAAAACCTAACAGGAGAGTTCTAACAATTACTTTGTGATCTGATGGTTATATATGTTTTTACTATTGTTACCCGACTCAGTGTACCGTTTGTGGGTTGTAGAAGTACCCAAGTGCCCCTGCCCGCTGGAACCGTTTTCGATTGGCGTATGTGTAGACGTATTGCATTATTGGCTATGACTACGTCCTGGTGTAATAAGCCTCCACTGGTGGTAATTTTGGATTGAGGGACTAATTCTCTTATGCATAGCGCCCAGAAGAAGGCGATCGCAAATGCAGTAGACAGTAGTATTGCTTCAAATTGTGAGTGTCATGTTAATGGTGTTAGGGATATGATGTGAGAAATCAGTTTTAGTGACACGGGACGGGACGTCTACACTCCTGACTTGGCTGACCCCTTTTCCACCCTTTTATGGATTGTCTGATGATGAATCTCTTTGTCACATCTCCCCAATTCAGTAGTTGGAAGTGAAATGCTACTCCGGTCAGACACCGCTGCGCTGACGCCCCTGATATGCCCCTCATCATTAGCTGGTGGAGAAATTCTATGGTGACTTGTAATCTGGCTTGTTCACATTGGTCAACCCGTCTGCCTGCTACTAGTCGTGTCCACTCTTCCCATGCCTTACCGTATGCTTGCCACGTCGATGGGGCAACTGACGCTCTGATTAATGGCATCAACTATTCGCCACTAGATCTCATAGGGAGGGTGGGCAACTGTTGCCCGATGGGTGGGCATTGGGGAGAAGCTCTGTGAAAATCTGCCAATTGAATTGTGATAAAGCGTTAGCAGCAGCTTTAGACCCCTCAGCATCGTGGCTAGCGCGGACCCATACATTGTGTTTTAGGCACAGGAATGCTAGCCGGCGTAGTAGGCCTAGCACTGAGAGAGACGATGATGCCATCTTATTAATGCAGTGCGCTAGGCTGGTGTTTTTTGTTATGAAGCGTATAGTTTTGTTAGCCAGGCGCGCGCCCCATATTTCTATTGCTACCACTATTGGGAAGAAAAATTATTTTCCGGGCTAGATGCAGCTAAAAATTATTATTAATTTTAAAGCTGGTGGAGCTTGGTATAGATGGCCTAATACAATGAGAACCACACACTACTACTATGCCCAAAATTATTTTCCAGGCAAGATGCAGCTAAAAATTATTAGTAATTTGAAAGCTGGTGGAGCTTAGTATAAATGGCCTAATAGAATGAGTACCACACACTGCTCATATGCCCAAAATTATTTTACAGGCAAGATGCAGCTAAAAATTATTATTAATTTCTAAGCTGGTGGAGCTTGGTATAGATGGCCTAATACAATGAGTACCACACACTACTACTATGCGCAAAATTATTTTCCAGGCAAGATGCAGCTAAAAATTATTATTAATTTCAAAGCTGGTGGAGCTTGGTATAGATGGCCTAATACAATGAGTACCACACACTGCTACTATGCCCAAAATTATTTTCCAGGCAAGATGCAGCTAAAAATTATTATTAATTTCAAAGCTGGTGGAGCTTGGTATAGATGGCCTAATACAATGAGTACCACACACTGCTACTATGCCCAAAATTATTTTCCAGGCAAGATGCAGCTAAAAATTATTAGTAATTTGAAAGCTGGGGGAGCTTAGTATAGATGACCTAATAGAATGAGTACCACACACTGCTAATATGCCCAAAATTATTTTACAGGCAAGATGCAGCTAAAAATTATTATTAATTTCAAAGCTGGTGGAGCTTGGTATAGATGGCCTAATACAATGAGTACCACACACTGCTACTAAGCTCAAAATTATTTTCCGGGCTAGATGCAGCTAAAAATTATTATTAATTTCAAAGCTGGTGGAGCTTGGTATAGATGGCCTAATACAATGAGTACCACACACTACTACTATGCCCAAAATTATTTTCCAGGCAAGATGCAGCTAAAAATTATTATTAATTTCAAAGCTGGTGGAGCTTGGTATAGATGGCCTAATACAATGAGTACCACACACTGCTACTAAGCCCAAAATTATTTTCCGGCCCAAAAGGTTTTACTTGGCTAGGTGCAGTAAAAAATTTGTATTACATACACAGGCGGTGTAGCTTGTAACACAGATAGGCTACTCCACTGACTAACACACACTGCAAGAGGCCCAAAAGGATTTGCTTAGCTAGATTTAGCCAAATGCTGTGAAAACCACTTGCACAGCACTAAAACAGACCTGCCTGGCAAAAAGTGATAGGAACTGATGTAACCTAGCCCTCAAAAGGGCTGGAATTACAACTAGTCACTACTCCCAACCTATCTGTCGATTTAAGAGCACAGACCTGCCTGCTAAAAGTGCTAGAAACTGCTGTAACCTAGCCCTCAAAAGGGCTGCAATTACAAACTAGTCCCTACTCCCTAAACCTTTCTGTCTATTTAAGAGAAAATTCGCTTGCAATTCAGTTACACAATATAGCGCTAACAACAACAGCAGTGCCATCTAACACTCAGCTGCAGCAGTGAGAAAATGGTGGCGACGGGGAAAATGGCTGGGTCTTATAGGGCAAGGACATGTGACATACACAGCCAATGACACATGCCCTTGCTTGTGTGAAAAAAAGCACTTTGCTCCGTGTGTGTGCTGCTGATAGGCTGACAGACTGCACCTCCCCACTGTAAATGCGGGAAAGAGAAAAAAAAATGGAGATCTTCATTATTTCTGCAGAGATCCATCCCATGACCCTCCCCCCGCCCCGCTGTACACTCAAACTGTGTATTAACATTGATTATCAGGATTACTGTGAAAAAATCCAGTTATGATTTTGGTGCACGAACAGTTATCGAACATAACCTCGAACAGCCGGATTTTTTTCAAATCGTTCGGGTTCGTCGAACGGCTCGAACACCGCCCAAAACAGCTCGAATTTGAGATTGGCGAACAGTTCGATTCGAACACCGCTCATCTCTAATCATAACTACAAGATTATTATTGTCAAAAGACAAAAATATATCTCATACCCTACCATCATTATATATAAATGTAAAGCAAAGTTGCATAATAAATATAGGGTACTTAGTGAACTATTTTTGATCAAAAAAAGTATACAAGCCGTCCCACCAGCGGCAAGGTGACCCTAAATTGGGACGGTACCTATACTGCCTATATTAAAAACCTTACTGTATATCAAAGTTGAAGCAATGCATATAAAAGGGTAGACAAATAGGACCGGGTCCCAACTCCAGACCACCCAGGCCCGTGGTAAGCTACATATATACCAGTCAGCTCAACAAAAGGGAATGCCACACCCTTAAATTGCACAGAATGCAAACAAGATAAAAAACCAAGCAATGTGAACTGAGGTCTAAGATGGTAGACATGCAAGAATTAGGAGCATGTTCACACTAGCAAAAAGAAGCAAAACCTGCAAAAGACAAAAGACAAAAATATATCTCATACCCTACCATCATTATATATAAATGTAAAGCAAAGTTGCATAATAAATATAGGGTACTTAGTGAACTATTTTTGATCAAAAAAAGTATACAAGCCGTCCCACCAGCGGCAAGGTGACCCTAAATTGGGACGGTACCTATACTGCCTATATTAAAAACCTTACTGTATATCAAAGTTGAAGCAATGCATATAAAAGGGTAGACAAATAGGATATATTTTTGTCTTTTGCAGGTTTTGCTTCTTTTTGCTAGTGTGAACATGCTCCTAATTCTTGCATGTCTACCATCTTAGACCTCAGTTCACATTGCTTGGTTTTTTATCTTGTTTGCATTCTGTGCAATTTAAGGGTGTGGCATTCCCTTTTGTTGAGCTGACTGGTATATATGTAGCTTACCACGGGCCTGGGTGGTCTGGAGTTGGGACCCGGTCCTATTTGTCTACCCTTTTATATGCATTGCTTCAACTTTGATATACAGTAAGGTTTTTAATATAGGCAGTATAGGTACCGTCCCAATTTAGGGTCACCTTGCCGCTGGTGGGACGGCTTGTATACTTTTTTTGATCAAAAATAGTTCACTAAGTACCCTATATTTATTATGCAACTTTGCTTTACATTTATATATAATGATGGTAGGGTATGAGATATATTTTTGTCTTTTGTCTTTTGCAGGTTTTGCTTCTTTTTGCTAGTGTGAACATGCTCCTAATTCTTGCATGTCTACCATCTTAGACCTCAGTTCACATTGCTTGGTTTTTTATCTTGTTTGCATTCTGTGCAATTTAAGGGTGTGGCATTCCCTTTTGTTGAGCTGACTGGTATATATGTAGCTTACCACGGGCCTGGGTGGTCTGGAGTTGGGACCCGGTCCTATTTGTCTACCCTTTTATATGCATTGCTTCAACTTTGATATACAGTAAGGTTTTTAATATAGGCAGTATAGGTACCGTCCCAATTTAGGGTCACCTTGCCGCTGGTGGGACGGCTTGTATACTTTTTTTGATCAAAAATAGTTCACTAAGTACCCTATATTTATTATGCAACTTTGCTTTACATTTATATATAATGATGGTAGGGTATGAGATATATTTTTGTCTTTTGTCTTTTGCAGGTTTTGCTTCTTTTTGCTAGTGTGAACATGCTCCTAATTCTTGCATGTCTACCATCTTAGACCTCAGTTCACATTGCTTGGTTTTTTATCTTGTTTGCATTCTGTGCAATTTAAGGGTGTGGCATTCCCTTTTGTTGAGCTGACTGGTATATATGTAGCTTACCACGGGCCTGGGTGGTCTGGAGTTGGGACCCGGTCCTATTTGTCTACCCTTTTATATGCATTGCTTCAACTTTGATATACAGTAAGGTTTTTAATATAGGCAGTATAGGTACCGTCCCAATTTAGGGTCACCTTGCCGCTGGTGGGACGGCTTGTATACTTTTTTTGATCAAAAATAGTTCACTAAGTACCCTATATTTATTATGCAACTTTGCTTTACATTTATATATAATGATGGTAGGGTATGAGATATATTTTTGTCTTTTGTCTTTTGCAGGTTTTGCTTCTTTTTGCTAGTGTGAACATGCTCCTAATTCTTGCATGTCTACCATCTTAGACCTCAGTTCACATTGCTTGGTTTTTTATCTTGTTTGCATTCTGTGCAATTTAAGGGTGTGGCATTCCCTTTTGTTGAGCTGACTGGTATATATGTAGCTTACCACGGGCCTGGGTGGTCTGGAGTTGGGACCCGGTCCTATTTGTCTACCCTTTTATATGCATTGCTTCAACTTTGATATACAGTAAGGTTTTTAATATAGGCAGTATAGGTACCGTCCCAATTTAGGGTCACCTTGCCGCTGGTGGGACGGCTTGTATACTTTTTTTTGATCAAAAATAGTTCACTAAGTACCCTATATTTATTATGCAACTTTGCTTTACATTTATATATAATGATGGTAGGGTATGAGATATATTTTTGTCTTTTGTCTTTTGCAGGTTTTGCTTCTTTTTGCTAGTGTGAACATGCTCCTAATTCTTGCATGTCTACCATCTTAGACCTCAGTTCACATTGCTTGGTTTTTTATCTTGTTTGCATTCTGTGCAATTTAAGGGTGTGGCATTCCCTTTTGTTGAGCTGACTGGTATATATGTAGCTTACCACGGGCCTGGGTGGTCTGGAGTTGGGACCCGGTCCTATTTGTCTACCCTTTTATATGCATTGCTTCAACTTTGATATACAGTAAGGTTTTTAATATAGGCAGTATAGGTACCGTCCCAATTTAGGGTCACCTTGCCGCTGGTGGGACGGCTTGTATACTTTTTTTGATCAAAAATAGTTCACTAAGTACCCTATATTTATTATGCAACTTTGCTTTACATTTATATATAATGATGGTAGGGTATGAGATATATTTTTGTCTTTTGTCTTTTGCAGGTTTTGCTTCTTTTTGCTAGTGTGAACATGCTCCTAATTCTTGCATGTCTACCATCTTAGACCTCAGTTCACATTGCTTGGTTTTTTATCTTGTTTGCATTCTGTGCAATTTAAGGGTGTGGCATTCCCTTTTGTTGAGCTGACTGGTATATATGTAGCTTACCACGGGCCTGGGTGGTCTGGAGTTGGGACCCGGTCCTATTTGTCTACCCTTTTATATGCATTGCTTCAACTTTGATATACAGTAAGGTTTTTAATATAGGCAGTATAGGTACCGTCCCAATTTAGGGTCACCTTGCCGCTGGTGGGACGGCTTGTATACTTTTTTTGATCAAAAATAGTTCACTAAGTACCCTATATTTATTATGCAACTTTGCTTTACATTTATATATAATGATGGTAGGGTATGAGATATATTTTTGTCTTTTGTCTTTTGTCTTTTGCAGGTTTTGCTTCTTTTTGCTAGTGTGAACATGCTCCTAATTCTTGCATGTCTACCATCTTAGACCTCAGTTCACATTGCTTGGTTTTTTATCTTGTTTGCATTCTGTGCAATTTAAGGGTGTGGCATTCCCTTTTGTTGAGCTGACTGGTATATATGTAGCTTACCACGGGCCTGGGTGGTCTGGAGTTGGGACCCGGTCCTATTTGTCTACCCTTTTATATGCATTGCTTCAACTTTGATATACAGTAAGGTTTTTAATATAGGCAGTATAGGTACCGTCCCAATTTAGGGTCACCTTGCCGCTGGTGGGACGGCTTGTATACTTTTTTTGATCAAAAATAGTTCACTAAGTACCCTATATTTATTATGCAACTTTGCTTTACATTTATATATAATGATGGTAGGGTATGAGATATATTTTTGTCTTTTGTCTTTTGCAGGTTTTGCTTCTTTTTGCTAGTGTGAACATGCTCCTAATTCTTGCATGTCTACCATCTTAGACCTCAGTTCACATTGCTTGGTTTTTTATCTTGTTTGTATTCTGTGCAATTTAAGGGTGTGGCATTCCCTTTTGTTGAGCTGACTGGTATATATGTAGCTTACCACGGGCCTGGGTGGTCTGGAGTTGGGACCCGGTCCTATTTGTCTACCCTTTTATATGCATTGCTTCAACTTTGATATACAGTAAGGTTTTTAATATAGGCAGTATAGGTACCGTCCCAATTTAGGGTCACCTTGCCGCTGGTGGGACGGCTTGTATACTTTTTTTGATCAAAAATAGTTCACTAAGTACCCTATATTTATTATGCAACTTTGCTTTACATTTATATATAATGATGGTAGGGTATGAGATATATTTTTGTCTTTTGTCTTTTGCAGGTTTTGCTTCTTTTTGCTAGTGTGAACATACTCCTAATTCTTGCATGTCTACCATCTTAGACCTCAGTTCACATTGCTTGGTTTTTTATCTTGTTTGCATTCTGTGCAATTTAAGGGTGTGGCATTCCCTTTTGTTGAGCTGACTGGTATATATGTAGCTTACCACGGGCCTGGGTGGTCTGGAGTTGGGACCCGGTCCTATTTGTCTACCCTTTTATATGCATTGCTTCAACTTTGATATACAGTAAGGTTTTTAATATAGGCAGTATAGGTACCGTCCCAATTTAGGGTCACCTTGCCGCTGGTGGGACGGCTTGTATACTTTTTTTGATCAAAAATAGTTCACTAAGTACCCTATATTTATTATGCAACTTTGCTTTACATTTATATATAATGATGGTAGGGTATGAGATATATTTTTGTCTTTTGTCTTTTGCAGGTTTTGCTTCTTTTTGCTAGTGTGAACATGCTCCTAATTCTTGCATGTCTACCATCTTAGACCTCAGTTCACATTGCTTGGTTTTTTATCTTGTTTGCATTCTGTGCAATTTAAGGGTGTGGCATTCCCTTTTGTTGAGCTGACTGGTATATATGTAGCTTACCACGGGCCTGGGTGGTCTGGAGTTGGGACCCGGTCCTATTTGTCTACCCTTTTATATGCATTGCTTCAACTTTGATATACAGTAAGGTTTTTAATATAGGCAGTATAGGTACCGTCCCAATTTAGGGTCACCTTGCCGCTGGTGGGACGGCTTGTATACTTTTTTTGATCAAAAATAGTTCACTAAGTACCCTATATTTATTATGCAACTTTGCTTTACATTTATATATAATGATGGTAGGGTATGAGATATATTTTTGTCTTTTGTCTTTTGCAGGTTTTGCTTCTTTTTGCTAGTGTGAACATGCTCCTAATTCTTGCATGTCTACCATCTTAGACCTCAGTTCACATTGCTTGGTTTTTTATCTTGTTTGCATTCTGTGCAATTTAAGGGTGTGGCATTCCCTTTTGTTGAGCTGACTGGTATATATGTAGCTTACCACGGGCCTGGGTGGTCTGGAGTTGGGACCCGGTCCTATTTGTCTACCCTTTTATATGCATTGCTTCAACTTTGATATACAGTAAGGTTTTTAATATAGGCAGTATAGGTACCGTCCCAATTTAGGGTCACCTTGCCGCTGGTGGGACGGCTTGTATACTTTTTTTGATCAAAAATAGTTCACTAAGTACCCTATATTTATTATGCAACTTTGCTTTACATTTATATATAATGATGGTAGGGTATGAGATATATTTTTGTCTTTTGTCTTTTGCAGGTTTTGCTTCTTTTTGCTAGTGTGAACATGCTCCTAATTCTTGCATGTCTACCATCTTAGACCTCAGTTCACATTGCTTGGAAGATTATTATTGTGTTTCTCCCACTGAGAACATTCAATCTTTTTTCAACTGGCTAACATAGAACCAAAACCTTTTTTTTCTTTTAAATATGACTTCAAGACAACAAGCTTGCTGTTTGGGAGTTATGGTTGGGCCACTCAAGGCAATTGCAATATCGGGTATAGGTAGTTTAGTAGAGAGGAAAAACGAGGAGCTCAGTTTTGGAGAGATTCAGTTTCGGATGGAGAGAAGATATGATGTTAGAGATAACAGACAGACTTTCCCTGGTATAAAATGGGATAAAACGTTCTTCAGATTTATAAAAGTAAACAAGCACTCATCCTCATAAATTCATGTAAAAATAGGTGGTGTCTTTTTTTCTGGAACTTGTGTCTTTAAATATTCTGTAACGTTCATGTTAAGACAGCCCCCATGGAGAGAATTATGGGATTTTGTCATGAGAACCAGGTGTAATCCTTAATACACCATAGTCATTTTCAGCCATTAATCATATCTTTTGTTCAGAACCTAGTGAAAAGGTACATTTCAATTAGCAAAACTGTGATTAGTCAAAATAACATTTTCAAAGAAAAAGTTTGAATGTAGTAATAAAGGTAGCACTAAATCATTTTCATTCCATATTGCTATCAAAAAAAATAAATGAGAATACAAATTGTGCAGAAATCAAATGACCACATCTTCTGTTAGACATATCATCAGTATTTTAAGAAGAATTTAAAAACATTGATGTAATAATATACACCGACGAGAACTGCTGCTTCGAACGTGAGACTACCATCATTTTATAGACAATCATCTTGGCTATCTCACACATAAATTTGACTTGCAACTATTTAGCATATGATTAGTTATGCAGATTCTTGTCATGTCACTGCATTGTTACTGTTTTGCTCCTAAAAACTAAATTTTAATTTTTATTATTTTGTTAGCATTTTGTAAATCCACCTTTGGCTTTCAACACTGCCTGGATCTTTCTGGGCATGCTCTCGATAAGATTCAAGCATGTTTCGACCGAAATCTGATCCCAAAATTGGTGCATACCGATCGACCCACTTGGGTATATGTATACAGCTTTTTATTCAACTCTACCCACAAGTGTTCGATTGGGTTGAGGTCTGGGGACTGTAGGAGTCAATCCAGCCCCTCTACTTCATTGTCATTGAACCATTTCTTTGCTCATCTCATAGTTCTGCGGAAACACTATGTCGTCCTTTTCATACTCATAGTACTCGAGTGCACAAAGTAACTTGCCTTGTAGGGTACTCACATCTAGCTCAGAATTGAGACCACCATTGATACTGTCGAAGTATCCAATGCCTTTGGCTTTGAAACAACCTCATATCATCAGGCTTCCTCCACCAAACTTGACAGTTCCTTCAATTTCTCCTTCAATAACGCCTTTTTCCTTTGTTTCTTCCAGACATATTTGCACCCATCAGAGCCTAGTCTATTGACTTTCGTCTCATCGCTTCTAATCACGTTTCCAATCTTCTAGTGTCCACTTTTCATACTTTTTTGCAAACTCGAGCCGACGCTTCTTATGACGATATTAATGTTGAGGTTTCTTCAATTTTTTCCAGAGCAACATTCCAGACTTGTGTAACGTGCATCACACAGATGTCTGTGATCTCACTATTATGGAACATATGAGCCACCCCCACTGCATTGTCACGCCAAAACTGATAGACCTTGTGATCAGCCCACTTGTTGCCTTCGATATTTTGTCTGGATGTCCACCTCTTGGCTTTTCAATGGATGTATGGACTTAATTTTGTATTCTTCCAACTGTCAAGCACTCACATGATGCAGTTTGGCAATTTTCTTCACCGAGAGACCGTAGTCGATGAGCTTGATGATGCTGTTTCTCTTTTCTTGGGAAATCTTCTTGATGGCTGCGCCTCAATTCGAACCAGTGACCTTTCGATTGGGAATCAACCTAATAACACATTGATCTATTAGGTTATGTGAGAACAGGTTGTAATTTGTAATATACAGGAAGAAAAAGATTTTTCCACCACCAGGAGCAAAACCGTAACAATGCAGTAACAATGTAACAATGCAGTGACATGACAAGAATCTGCATTACTAATTATATGCTAAATAGTTGCAAGTCAAATTTATGTATGAGATAAACAAGATGATTGATAAAGGGTATCCAAGTTGGACTTCACTGTTCAATGAATAATAACATAAAATCCTGAGGTTTGATGAACTGAAAGATGCAAGTTATAAATGCAAGTAATTTGTTACCATAAATAATAGATTGTATATGTGCTGAACCAGCTGGTTCAGATAAACTCCCTTCAATCTATCTGAATCAGGGGCGGGCAGTTAATTTTCCCAAGAGAGACCATGACTGTTGTGGAGGGCCAAACCAATACTATGAAATTAATTCTGTTCAATACTGTTATGTACATATGATTTTAATTTATTTTATTTCTTATTATTGAGAAGATCAAAATCATATAATAATTTACTGCCTTTTACAAATTTTTATAAAAAGTAGTAAATCGTACTGCTCCTGTTATTCAGCCTTTCCCCCAAAACAGTATCATGTCCCCATAGCCCACACAGTATGATGCCCCCACAGTTCCCAAAACATTATGATGGTCCCACAGCTCCCTACACGGTATGCTGGACTCCAAAGCCCCTCAAACACACTCTGATGCCCCCACAGACAAAATGATGCTTATACAGCCCCATCAAACACAGTAGGATTGGCCCCACAGCCCTCAACACAGTATGATGACCTCCTCAGCCCTCAACACAGCATGATCCCCAACAGCCTCCCAAAAGGTATGATCCCACATACAGTATAATTGCTCCCACATAGTATGATCCCCCACAGCCTCCCAACACAGCATGATGGCTCTCACTGCTCCCCACGCAGTACAGTGGCTTCAACAGCCCCAAAATAGTATGATTCCACACACAGAATCATGACTATCATGCAGTATGATCCCTTACGGCTCCCTATGTACAAAATGATTACCCCTAAAGTATGCTCCCTCTTAGTCCCTCAAACAGTATGATAGCCCCATGTACAAAGTTTGATGGTACCCATGGTCCCTCACACAGTCCCCAATACTGAATGATGACGCCCAAAGTATGATCCCCAACACAGTATGATCACCCTTAAAAATCCAAAACACAGTGTGATGATGGACACGTTCCCCTGACACAATATGATAGCCCCATGGCCCCTCCCATTACAGTATGAGCCGCACAGCTGGCAAACACAGAATGATGACCCTTCACTGCCTCCAACACAGTATGATGGCCCCACGGTCCCTCCACAAAGTGTTATGGCCGTTTTAGCCCCCAACTCAGTATGATGAACCCCCCACAAGTGGATGATAAAAAAAACCCACTACTTAACTTGTCCCCATTCTCCCAGCACGATGCTCTGGTCTTTGCTCTGTACAGACTGAGGCTCTACATCTGGCATGATCTAGTGGTGCTGTGCTGAGACACTCAGTCGCACTGGCCGATAGCTCCCTCCTCCACCATTATATATAAATCAGAACAGGGTTGTTGAGGTCGGCCCGCAGGCCACTGTTTCCAGCCCTCGTGCTGTCCCGGTCCACGGGACAGTAAAATGGCCGGAGGTAGCCGTAGTTTGCCTGGCGTGATCTAAATCAGTGTTTCCCAAACTACAGTACTCATGGCCCCCAACAGATCACATTTTCAGGATTTCCTTAGTATTACACAGGTGATGGAATGATTATCAAGGCATCACAAATTGCCACAGGTTTTCTCAACTATGCAATACTAAGGAAATCCTGAAACATGATCTGTTTAGGGCCATGAGGACTGGAGTTTGGGAAACATTGATCTAAATGAATCTTACACAGTGCAAACTTAAGGGGTATATACACTGCAAGATAATCGTGAATGGGCATTGTTAACCCCTTTCTGACATACTACGTAATAATATGTCTCTGTGCCCTGGGTCTTATGGACCAGGTACATATTATTGAGGCAAACTGATTCTGACAGCTGACACCCGGCACTCAGTGCCAGGAGCGCTGCCCGCAGTATGACGACATCCAGGTCACCAGGCACTAGAAAGCTAGTTTGATCATGCGCATTGCATGATCAAACTAGCTTGTGTCTGCAGGGCTGAAAGGTTGCAAGTATAGCAGTGATCCTGCAATGCTATACCTTATAACAGCAAGCAGTCGGCATAAAGTGAAAGTCCCAAAGTGGGACTAAGTAAAAAAGTGAAACAAAAGTAAAAAAAGTTGAAAAATATTTTTTTTAAAAAAGAATAAAAAAAATACATATATATATATATATATATATATATATATATATATATATATATTGTACCCATAAATAAATATTATGAAATAAATAAACAATAAAAGTACACATATTTGGTATCGCTGTTTCCGGAACGACCTGACCTATAAAACTGTCCCACTAGTTAACCCCTTTAGTGAACACTGTAAAAAAAAACAAAGCAAAAAACGGTGCTTTATCATCATACCACCGAACAAAACGTGGAATAAAACGCGATCAAAAACACGAATGTAAATGAAAATAGTACCGCTGAAAACGTCATCTTGTCCCACAAAAAATAAGCCACCATACAGCTCCATAAGCCAAAAAATAAAAAAAGTTATAGCTCTCAGAATAAAGCGATGCAAAAAAAATAATTTTTTCTATAAAATCGTTTTTATTGTGTAAAAGCGCTAAAACATAATAAAATGATATCAATGTAGTATCGTTGTAAATGTACTGACCAGAAGAATAATGCTGCCTTATCAATTTTACCACACGAAGAACGGCATAAAAAAAAAAAATTCCTGAATTTTTGTTTTTTGTTAATTCTGCCTCCCAAAAATCGGAATAGAAAGCGATCAAAAAATGTCACATGCCTGAAAATGGTACCAATAAAAACATCAACTTGTTCTGCAAAAAACAAGCCCTTACATGACTGTCAGCCGAAATATGGAAAAATTATAGCTCTCAAAATATGGTGATTCAAAAACTAGTCTCTGCAAAAAAAAATAATCTTTTACTGTATGGCAGTTGCCAAACATAAAAACCCGATATAAATCTGGTATCGCTCTAATCGCACCGACCCAAAGAATAAAGTCGTCTAATCACTTATAAGGAACAACGTAAAAAATAAATAAAACCAATTCTATACCTGCTGCTGATTTGTTCATTCTGCCTTCCAAAGATCCCAGTATGGCTCTGCTCACATTTATTCTGTGCTGAGTGCTTACACCAGGATTTCCGTGTAAATCTCTGGAATACATGATTCAGACGGAACCCCCGGCGGAAGATTCCCTGTAATGAGGTAGATGGAGGCACCGTGGATGCCATCTTGCTGGTGATTCGTCTTTTATTAGGCGTGCATAAAAGTGCTGTCGGCCACAGTTTTGTGAATCTCTGAAAAAAAGGACACCGCTAAACAGAGTCCAGACAGAGTCCAGAATAAGGCCGGTTTCAAATGTCCTGATATTTCTGGTACCGGAAAAAACAGTACCGGTGATATGTGCGTCCGTGTGCACCTATGTGGCATATGTGTGGCAACCGTGTGCCGCATCAGGGCAAACGTACCGGCACCTGGGAATCAGCAGTACAGTTAGCGCTGTTCCCAAGTGCCTAGGTGCTGAACACTGCCCTCATCATTGTCCCCTGCCTGCGCTGCGATCGGCGCGAGCAAGGGACAATGTTAAGAGTAATATTCTGCTCCCGCTGTGTCATATTGTAAAAATAAGAATAAAAGAAAAAAATCCTTATACTCACCTGTCCGAAGAGGTCTCCCACTGTAGCCCATCTGACTGCTCACGACGGGGAGCCGGGAAGAATGACTCGCTCCAGCGAGCGAGCCCCGGAGCTGTGCTGAGCTCAGTGAGTGACAGGACACCACTTGCTGAGCGTATCTCCAGGGCCCGGCACTTGATTCCCAGGTGCTGGTGTGGAGGTTTCACCAATTTAAGATACACTAGGTAACTGCTCTCCTCCAAATTAAAGATGTCCGAGTGTATGCAAAGAAGCTAATTAACCAAATTTGCTAATCTGGTTGAAAAACTTCACTCAGAAACTGAACCATGCAAAATTGCATATTTTATTACGTATACATGGGGTTAAATAGTATTCTCCTTCTATGTGGGATTAGTAAAATGTATTGCTCTTTTCTGATAACTCAGCATGCTGTAATTTGTTCATCCATGTATCTTTTGACCTTAGTAACGCCTTAGGAATTCCGATGGGAACGCCATTTTTGCCAACTCGACTTGAATCTCTCTGTTATCAGCCATGCACATGCATATGTCATTCCCAGGAAATCATTTAGTTGTTTGTGTCTACAATAAGAATAGAAGCTGTTAGTTATATATTTATTAACTATTAACATAATCCATGTGCATATACACATTTGCATACATAGATTCCATCATCGGTATATTGATTCACACTGATTAGGTAATCTATTAAAAGAAACTAATTGATTTTCTATCATATACAGTATATATTTTACCTTGACACTGGTACCTGTCACACTGATGACACACGGATGTCATCCCTGTGTCATCAGTGTGGGACATTTTTCAGTTCGTGCAGCACGAAAAAAACGAACATGTCAACGTGTTTTGCCCACGGACGCATGGTCTGTGGAAACACATTGACATATGCAAATACCCATTCATTTGAATGGGTCTGCCTGTGTATGTTCACCACACGTACCGGACACACTGACGTGTGAAAGAGGCCTAACTCTGCTGTCTCATTATAGTGAATGGATCCTTTGGTTTCATCTGAATTACATAGGAGCTGTGTATATGGAGTCTGCATACTATTCTAGGAAAATGCACTCCAGGAGGCAGATAGCGCTCCGTCCCTCCCAAATCTCACCGTTTGACTAAGCAATACTGTACAGCCATATATGGGGTATTTCTACATTCAGCAAAAATTGTGTGACAAATTTTGATGGCATTTTTACCCATTTCCCAGTGTGAAAATGTAAAATTTGGGGCTAAAACAAATCTTTGGTGGTAAAAATTTAATTATTCTTTCTTCACCGCCCAATGGTGTAAAAGTCTGTGAGGCACATGTGGTGTCAACATGCTCATTGCACCCCTAGAAGAATTCATTGAGAGGTGTAGTTTGTAAAATGGGGTCTCTTATGGGGGGGGTTCTACTGTTCTGGCACCTTAGGGGCTCTGCCAATGTGATATAGCACCGTCAAACCAGCCCAGCAAAATATAAACTCCTTTATGGCGCTTCTTTTCTTCTGAGCTTTGCACTGTGCCTCAAAAGTACTTTTTGACCACATATGGGGTCATATCTGCATGCTCAGGAGAAATTGCACAACATATTTTTGGGTCCACGTTCTCCTGTTACCCTTGTGAAAATTAAAAAATTGGGGCTAAAAAATCATTTTTGTGGAAAAAAAAAGTGATTTTTTTCATTTTCACTGCTCTACGTTATAAACTTTTGTGAAACACTTGGGGGTTCAAAGTGCTCACCACACATATAGATAAGTTCTTTAAAGGGTTTAGTTTCCAAAATCATGATATCAGGGGCTCCCAAACGCAACATGGCGTCTGCTAATTATTCAAGCAAATTTTCTTTCAAAAAGTCAAATGGCGCTCCTTCCCTTCCACGCACTGCTATGTGCCCAAACAGTGGTGTTCCACCACATATGGGGTATCGGCGTGCTCAGGAGAAATTGCACAACAAATTTTGGGGTCCATTTTTTCTTGTTACCCCTGCAAAAATAAAAAAAAAGAAGTAACATTTTTGTGAAAAAAAATTAAATGTTCATTGTTTTCTTCCAAATTCCAAAAATTCCTGTGAAGCACGTGAAGGGTTAATAAACTTATTGAATGTGGTTTTGAGCGCCTTGAGGGGTGCAGTTTTTAGAATGGTGTCACTTTTGGGTATTTTCTGTCATAAAAGCCCCTCAAAGTCACTTCAAATGTGATGTGACCTGTAAAAATAAAATGGTTTTGTAAATTTTGTTGGAAAAATGAGTTTCAAAATTGTGCAGATGTAAAGTAGACATGTCGGAAATGTTATTTATTATCTATTTTGTGTGACATATCTCTCTGCTTTAAGGGCATGCAAAGGGCAAATAAAAACCAGTCATATCAAATAAATGTTACCACTATCATGAAGTACAATATGTCACGAAAAAACAGCCTTCGGGGGTAAAGGGGTTAAAAATGCTTGTTTCATGATTTTCTTGCCATGTTAACAGGCTGCCAATCACCCAGTGAAGAAGCAAAACGCTCATTCATTAGGTGAAATAATCTCGTTCTTGGTGGTGTATTATCCTGTGTAAACAGGACTCTCTCTGCTGAGAACTATGGCAGTCTATGCGCAGTAAGCAATCTAGTATACATTGCTCAGTGCACATCGTTTACTTTTGTTTACCTGTGTAAACAGGCATTTAAACGACCACCAATCGGTAAAAGTTCACCTATCGGCGGTTGTATAGTGCTGCTGGTTGGCCTATGTACATGGACTATGGGGCAATTTTTTAAGACTGGTGTACCGCACTCCAGTCTTAATGAAGCGCTCACTGTAGTACGCTGACCCGATTCATTAAGCAGTGTTCACCACTTAAAGAATCAGGCATGTCTGATATACAGTGTGCACCGCTACCAAAAATGTACGCCAGCCCCTGCCACACACTTTAGTGGTGTAGCTTATGATGAATTTCATAGGCGAATGTCACCACGCTTCGACTCACCCATGCTATACCCATATTAGTGTAGCTGGCATGTAAACTGCCGAGTTGTGCTAAAATATTGCATCTTCTAGCATAAGCCCATGAATCGCCCCCTTTGTGTACGATTTGAAATAGTGTTTACACTATTCAAAGATAATAAGGACACCCCAAATTGACACACACGTTCTGAAAGAATTAGTCACTGAAATCCAACAAGAGTATAGAATCTTTAATCCCATTTTATTACATTGACAAAAAGTCTCCACTGGCTGCACATCTTGGCGTTTTAAGGGCTCCTTCCTAAATCACAAAGAGACTAGAGACTCAATGTAATGTAATAAAATTGGATTTAAATTCTATACTGTTGTGGAATTCCGGTATTTTATTTTTTTTGGAAGTGTGCGCCCATTTCAGGTCCAGTTATTATCTTGGAATATTGTAAGTGCAATTGCAAATCGTCCACAAGGTTTTCTGCACCATTATTGAGTTTGGCAATTCGAACCAGAAGCTGAGGACACTGGCATCATCGTTCTGAGTCCCGATACGCTGTACAGTAAAGTTGTGCCAATACATTGCACAACTTCCAAAGGTGAGCCTTGCATCCCTAATTCCTTTTAACCTTTTCTTGTTCTGCATACTAACGCTACAAGCAACCTATGTTGTTTTTCATTTCTTCCACTGCCTTTCTTCTGTCCAAACTTAGACTAGACAGTCTTAATCCCATAGTGACCAAGCTAATTTTGTCTTTAATGACCAAGCCAAATTTTTTAAATCTAGCCAGTGTCACTTCATGTGGTAATAACTCTCTATTGCTTTAACCTATCCCAGTGATTCTGAGAATGTGTTTTCGTGACACGTACTTTACATTGTACTTTGTTAAATTTAAGTCGATATGTTTTGCGTTTACTTATGAAAATATTGGAATTTTCCTGAAAATGTTGAAACTGTAACATACCTGGCGGCGTCCTTGCATAGTGGTCCATCTACCACTGTGCAAGAGCGCGCACTTGATCTCCTGTCCAGAATGTCTCTCTGGCTTCCCTCCATGCTGTCTGTTTGTGTCTGTTTCTGCTGCTTAAGGGCGGCGCCCGATCACTTCCTGCTTTTTGTACCTGCTGTGGATCACACCCCTTGTGCGTCCTCAGCCTATTGCTGTCTGTCACCTGGTATATAGCTCAGCTGCTCCAATCAATCCCTGCCTGAGCATAGTGTTTCATTCAGTGTGTGCTTGCACTCTGAAGGTGCCAGGTCCCGTTCTGTGTTCTCTTGTCTGCCTATCCTGGAGGCTGTATTTCCAGGCCTGTCTGAACACGCTCCTAGCCTGTTCCTCCTGCCTTCTAGGGGCCGATTACCTAGACCCGCTCCTGTATCTTGTCTGACCTGTCTGAACACGCTCCTAGCCTGTTCCTCCCGCCTTCTAGGGGCCGATTACCTAGACCCGCTCCTGTATCTTGTCTGTCCTGTCTGAACACGCTCCTTGCCTGTTCGTCCTGCCTCTCTGGGGGCCGTATTCCCAGACCCGCTCCTGTATTCCGCTGCAGTGTCGGTCTCCTCCGTACACTCAGTTCCAGTCTGAACTCTCTCCTATCCTTTACCTGTTTTGCCTCTATGTCCGTTCCCTTCCTTTTTCTGCAGAGTCTGAACTCGTACCTAACTCCTGCTTGTTGTCTCTGTACTCCCGTTTGTGAGTTTGTGGTCCACTCGCTACTTCACTGCAAGTACCCTGTGGGTATCTGGCTCTGCCTTTCCCTTCCTGTCTGTTCCGTGTGAACAGAGCCCTGTCCCCCCTGCTCAGCCTAGCCTGCTTTTACTCCTTTGCTCACCGCTCGGGCGGTTTTAGCCTGCTCTGACTCCTTTGCTCACCGCTCCGGCGGTTCTAGCCTGCTCTGACTCCTTTGCTCACCGCTCCGGCGGTTCTAGCCTGCTCTGACTCCTTTGCTCACCGCTCCGGCGGTTCTAGCCTGCTCTGACTCCTTTGCTCACCGCTCCGGCGGTTCTAGCCTGCTCTGACTCCTTTGCTCACCGCTCCGGCGGTTCTAGCCTGCTCTGACTCCTTTGCTCACCGCTCCAGGCGGTCTCGTCCTGCCCTGCTCTTGCTCACCGCTCCAGGCGGTCTCGTCCTGCCCTGCTCTTGCTCACCGCTCCAGGCGGTCTCGTCCTGCCCTGCTCTTGCTCACCGCTCCAGGCGGTCTCGTCCTGCCCTGCTCTTGCTCACCGCTCCAGGCGGTCTCGTCCTGCCCTGCTCTTGCTCACCGCTCCAGGCGGTCTCGTCCTGCCCTGCTCTTGCTCACCGCTCCAGGCGGTCTCGTCCTGCCCTGCTCTTGCTCACCGCTCCAGGCGGTCTCGTCCTGCCCTGCTCTTGCTCACCGCTCCAGGCGGTCTCGTCCTGCCCTGCTCTTGCTCACCGCTCCAGGCGGTCTCGTCCTGCCCTGCTCTTGCTCACCGCTCCAGGCGGTCTCGTCCTGCCCTGCTCTTGCTCACCGCTCCAGGCGGTCTCGTCCTGCCCTGCTCTTGCTCACCGCTCCAGGCGGTCTCGTCCTGCCCTGCTCTTGCTCACCGCTCCAGGCGGTCTCGTCCTGCCCTGCTCTTGCTCACCGCTCCAGGCGGTCTCGTCCTGCCCTGCTCTTGCTCACCGCTCCAGGCGGTCTCGTCCTGCCCTGCTCTTGCTCACCGCTCCAGGCGGTCTCGTCCTGCCCTGCTCTTGCTCACCGCTCCAGGCGGTCTCGTCCTGCCCTGCTCTTGCTCACCGCTCCAGGCGGTCTCGTCCTGCCCTGCTCTCGCTCACCTCTCTGGGCGGCCTTACTCTGCTGTGTTTGTCCGCCACATCTGTGGTTTTGTTCCAGAGTCCCAGTGTGTACTGGGTCCTATCCCGCCAGTGTCCCTACCTGCTAGTGCCTCCTTGTCTGCACTCTAGCTGTGCTTGCCTGTACCCCTCTGCCTGTTTTGTTCCTGAGTCCCAGTGTGTACTGGGTCCTATCCCGCCTGTGTTCCTACCTGCTAGTGCCTCCCTGTCTGCACTCTAGCTGTGCTTGCCTGTACCCCCCTGCCTGCATACCCGCCTGCCTGCATACCAGTCGTGCCTGCCTATACCCACCAGTCAGTGCGCCAGCCTAACCAGTCTGTTCCTGTGTTCCCCTGTGTGGGTCAACAGCCGTGTCCGGGGTCTGTCCTGGAGTAGCACCTGGTCCCTCTGCTCGGTTCCTCCTTGGTGCACTGGCGTCGTATGCCATCGTGCGACCCTGGTCGGATCGGGTGAATACCTAGTTACGCCCCTCCAGGCATTTACTCTCCGGCACGGTCCAGTGGAATCACTCGCACACGCCGCTCAGCCCGGGCGTGTGCATTACAGCATGCTCAGGCCATGGTTCCCGTTGAGCCCCACGGCCTTCGCTCTCTGAGAAGTTTTCCAGCGAATACATGCATTAAAATAAATAAAAAAATTTTTTCCCTTTAGCTGAGTTCCAGGCGAATTACGCACCCGTCCAGATGGATCTATCTGCTCTCGTTCCCGCGGATCCGCTACGTTATTATGGGGATCCAAGACAAAGTCGTGCATTTGTGGAGCAATGCATGCTACACTTCAAGTTCTACCCTCTATGTTTTCCCACCGATCGGGTTAAGGTGGCATTCATTATGTCTTACCTGGCGGGTGATGCCTTGGAATGGATCAACCCCCTATATGAAACACAGGATCCGATCCTCCTGGACCTAATGGCCTTCCTGGTGGCCTTTCTAATGGTCTTCGATGATCCTAACCCGGAGGCTCCTGCTGAAGCTTCACTTCCCAATATCCCGGAGCAGCCCCAATGGGTAATGTGTGTGGGTAGCGCAATAGTCCTCCAGCCTAATGAGACTAATGCCCACCCAGAATCCTCACAGGGTGACTACTCTTTCCGGAATACTTCTCCCAACCTCAAGAGGCAGTCCAGACGTGCTAGGCGTAGAGGCAAGCCGTCACGCCAGGGTCTGTCCTCCCTGAGACCTCCTGACCCCAACCTTGAAGTCCCTACTGAAGCTTCATCTCTCTGTATCCCGGAGAAGCCCCAACGGGTAATGTGCGTGGGTAGTGCACCAGTTCTCCTGCCCGAAGAGACTTCTGCCCATCCAGACTCCACACAGGGGAACTTCCTGCACCCGGCATCAGATGCTTCACCCACTTTAACCGGTGTGCATGTCCAAGGATGCTCCAAAGCTGTGGTTACCTCAGAGTCTGTGCACCTCTACTACCTGGCGGAGGACCCCCTGTTGCCTCCTGAATCCTCCTGGATACCACTCGATGACAAATGGAGAGAGACTTCTCTACACCCGGTACTCGATACTTTGTCCGCTTCGTCCTGTGAGCCTGACAATGGGTACTCCGAAGCAGAGGTTACTCCCGAGTCTCTACACCCCTCCAACCAGGCGGAGGACCTCCAGTTGTCTCCAGAACCCTTCGGGGTGCTACCTGGTAGCGAAAGGACAGAGACTCTCCTATACTCTGTACCTGATACCTCGCTCGCTTCGTCCACTGAGTCCAACCTAGTGTACTCTGAAGCAGAGGTTACCCGTGAGTCTCTACACCCCTCTGACCAGGCGGAGGACCGCCAGTTGTCTCCAGAACCCTTCGGGGTGCCACCTGGTGGTGAAAGGACAGAGACTCTCCTATACTCTGTACCCGATACCTCGCTCGCTTCGTCCACTGAGTCCAACCTAGTGTACTCTGAAGCAGAGGTTACCCATGAGTCTCTACACCCCTCTGACCAGGCGGAGGACCTCCAGTTGTCTCCAGAACCTTTCGGGGTGCCACCTGGTGGTGAATGGACAGAGACTTTCCTATATCCTGGATCTGATACCTCGCTTGCTTCGTCCAGTGAGTCCGACCTAGTGTACTCTGAAGCAGAGGTTACCCGTGAGTCTCTACACCCCTCTGACCAGGCGGAGGACCGCCAGTTGTCTCCAGAACCCTTCGGGGTGCCACCTGGTGGTGAATGGACAGAGACTTTCCTATACTCGGTACCCGATACCTCGCCTGCTTCGTCCAGTGAGTCCGACCTAGTGTACTCTGAAGCAGATGTTTTCTCTGAGCCTCTGCACTCTTCTGACCCGGCGGAGGACCTCCAGTTGTTTCCTGAATCCTCCGGGGTACCACCAGATAACAAAGACAGTGACTTTTCCTCATTATGTACCTGATAACCCGTCTATTTCTTCCTGTGAGCTTGACAAGATGTACCTCGAAGCAGAGATTACCCCCAAGTCTCTGTCCCCCTCCAACCCGGTGGAGGACTTCCAGTTGTCTCCTGTACCCTCTGGGGTGCCACCTGAAAATATGTGGAGAGAGACTTCCTTGTGTGCTGTTCCTGGTACTCCACCCGTTTCGTCTGTTGCTAAGGGTGGCTGGATGGGAGGTAGCATCCTAGCTACCCAGAGGAGACCAGTTTTTCCGGTGGACAGTGGAAGTGATCTCTTCGAAGTAAAGAATTGGCCCTCGAATTCCCTGCGGAAGATTCTGGCAGGCCTGAAGAAGAGGGGGCGTAAGGGGGGGGGGTACTGTAACATACCTGGCGGCGTCCTTGCATAGTGGTCCATCTCCCACTGTGCAAGAGCGCGCACTTGATCTCCTGTCCAGAATATCTCTCTGGCTTCCCTCCATGCTGTCTGTTTGTGTCTGTTTCTGCTGCTTAAGGGTGGCGCCCGATCACTTCCTGCTTTTTGTACCTGCTGTGGGTCACACCCCTTGTGCGTCCTCAGCCTATTGCGGTCTGTCACCTGGTATATAGCTCAGCTGCTCCAATCAATCCCTGCCTGAGCATAGTGTTTCATTCAGTGTGTGCTTGCACTCTGAAGGTGCCAGGTCCCGTTCTGTGTTCTCTTGTCTGCCTATCCTGGAGGCTGTATTTCCAGGCCTGTCTGAACACGCTCCTAGCCTGTTCCTCCTGCCTTCTAGGGGCCGATTACCTAGACCCGCTCCTGTATCTTGTCTGACCTGTCTGAACACGCTCCTAGCCTGTTCCTCCCGCCTTCTAGGGGCCGATTACCTAGACCCGCTCCTGTATCTTGTCTGTCCTGTCTGAACACGCTCCTTGCCTGTTCGTCCTGCCTCTCTGGGGGCCGTATTCCCAGACCCGCTCCTGTATTCCGCTGCAGTGTCGGTCTCCTCCGTACACTCAGTTCCAGTCTGAACTCTCTCCTATCCTTTACCTGTTTTGCCTCTATGTCCGTTCCCTTCCTTTTTCTGCAGAGTCTGAACTCGTACCTAACTCCTGCTTGTTGTCTCTGTACTCCCGTTTGTGAGTTTGTGGTCCACTCGCTACTTCACTGCAAGTACCCTGTGGGTATCTGGCTCTGCCTTTCCCTTCCTGTCTGTTCCGTGTGAACAGAGCCCTGTCCCCCCTGCTCAGCCTAGCCTGCTCTTACTCCTTTGCTCACCGCTCCGGCGGTTCTAGCCTGCTCTGACTCCTTTGCTCACCGCTCCGGCGGTTCTAGCCTGTTCTGACTCCTTTGCTCACCGCTCCGGCGGTTCTAGCCTGCTCTGACTCCTTTGCTCACCGCTCCGGCGGTTCTAGCCTGCTCTGACTCCTTTGCTCACCGCTCCGGCGGTTCTAGCCTGCTCTGACTCCTTTGCTCACCGCTCCGGCGGTTCTAGCCTGCCCTGCTCTTGCTCACCGCTCCAGGCGGTCTCGTCCTGCCCTGCTCTTGCTCACCGCTCCAGGCGGTCTCGTCCTGCCCTGCTCTTGCTCACTGCTCCAGGCGGTCTCGTCCTGCCCTGCTCTTGCTCACCGCTCCAGGCGGTCTCGTCCTGCCCTGCTCTTGCTCACCGCTCCAGGCGGTCTCGTCCTGCCCTGCTCTCGCTCACTTCTCTGGGCGGCCTTACTCTGCTGTGTTTGTCCGCCACATCTGTGGTTCTGTTCCAGAGTCCCAGTGTGTACTGGGTCCTATCCCGCCAGTGTCCCTACCTGCTAGTGCCTCCTTGTCTGCACTCTAGCTGTGCTTGCCTGTACCCCTCTGCCTGTATTGTTCTTGAGTCCCAGTGTGTACTGGGTCCTATCCCGCCAGTGTCCCTACCTGCTAGTGCCTCCTTGTCTGCACTCTAGCTGTGCTTGCCTGTACCCCTCTGCCTGTATTGTTCTTGAGTCCCAGTGTGTACTGGGTCTTATCCCGCCTGTGTTCCTACCTGCTAGTGCCTCCCTGTCTGCACTCTAGCTGTGCTTGCCTGTACCCCCCTGCCTGCATACCCGCCTGCCTGCATACCAGTCGTGCCTGCCTATACCCACCAGTCAGTGCGCCAGCCTAACCAGTCTGTTCCTGTGTTCCCCTGTGTGGGTCAACAGCCGTGTCCGGGGTCTGTCCTGGAGTAGCACCTGGTCCCTCTGCTCGGTTCCTCCTTGGTGCACTGGCGTCGTATGCCGTCGTGCGACCCTGGTCGGATCGGGTGAATACCTAGTTATGCCCCTCCAGGCATTCACTCTCCGGCACGGTCCAGTGGAATCACTCGCACACGCCGCTCAGCCCGGGCGTGTGCATTACAGAAACATTCACAATTTTCAAACTTCCAATTTTTATATCCTGAAACCAGTTAGTCATGCTGTACAAAATAATTAATAAATAATATTTTCCATATGTCTACTTTACATTTTCATCAGTTTTCAATCTACGTTTTATTTTGTTAAAATGTTAGAAGGGTTAAAAGTTTAACAGCAATTTTTAATTTTTTCGAGACATTTACAAAACCTGTTTCTTAAGGTACCTATTCAGATTTAAATGGACTTTGAGAGGCATATATATTGGAAACTCCCCAACAGTGATACCATTTTAAAAACCGCACCCTTCAAATACTTCAAAACTGCTCTCAGGAAATTTGTTAACCCTTCAGGTGCTACACAGGAATTAATGCAAAAGTGGAATGAAAAACAAAATTGTAAATTTTCCTCTAAAATGCTGCTTCAGCCCCAAATTTTGCACTTTTACAAGAAATAGCACGAGAAAATGGACCCAAACAGTTTCCTATGAGTGCACTGATACCCAACATGTGGTCAGAAACCTCTGTTTGGACAAACGGCAGGGCTTGAAAGAGAAGGAGCACCATCTGAATTTTGGAACACAAATTTGGCTCAAATAGATACACTAGTGGCCAAAATTGAGGCAACACCCTCAAGATTTATGAATTTTTAGCATTTTGCCAATACAAATACAAATTTCATGAATGTTTTTGATTTCACAGTAAAGTTTTTAAGTAGAAATAACAAAATCTTATATAGAAACACAATATTAGCAGGAAATTTGTTCATTTGTCAACAAATTGGACACTATTGTCACTCAGATGACTATGGGAGAAAAGCCATTTATTTGTCCTATTTTCATATCTAACACTAAAATGTTAATACTTAGTTGGATAGCCCTTGGCTTTGATAACTGCCTGGCATCTACTTAGCATGCTATCTCCCAGTTTGTTTAAATTAGATGGTGTGATGATTTGAAACCATGATTTGATGGCTGCAATGAGTTCATGCTTGTTTGAAGCCCGCTGTTTTGACAACCCTCTTTTGAGCCGAGCCCAGAGATTCTCATAGGATTGAGATCTGGGCTGTTTCCTGGCCAATTTAATAGCAGAACATTTTTGTCCTTGAACCAAGGGATCAATTTTTTAGCTGTATGGCATGGGGCTCCATCTTGCTGAAAAATAAACGGTGTCCCGTCACCAAATACATCACGTGCCGAAGAAATGAGTTTAGGCTGAAGGACTTCCTTGATGTACTTTTCAGCATTAACTGTTCCTTCAATTACTGGCAGTCTACCAACTGCATCTCTGGACATGCAGCCCCATACCATAACACTCAGAGGATGCTTCATGGTGGGTACTGTACACTCTGGCAAGCAATCCTCTCCAGGTCGTCGTCGAACGTAGCGGACACCATTGCTGTCAAAGATGGATATGCTTGTCTCATTGCTCTATAAAACATTTCTCCATTGTTCAATGGTTCATTTAGAATGTCCTTTGGCCCACTGCAGACGTTTCTGACTGTGAGGCATTCAAAAATGTCTTTTTACGTGGTATTCTGGCTCTTAACCCTGCGTTTACCAATCGTCGTCGAACTGTCCGATCGGACGCTGTCACTCTAGTGTTGACAAGCTCCTTGTTGATGTCAACAGCAGTTGATTTCCTGTTATTTAGGGCGATTCTAACAATTCTTCTATCAGTCTGTGGAATTGTAGCCTTCTTCCTTCCTCTACTTGGTTTAATCGTTATCGAACCAGTCTCTTGAAACCGCTTACACACTTTGAGAACGCTGGCCGGTGAGATCCCTTTTCCAATTTGCGCTGCAATTTCCCGGTAACTGTACCCTTCTCTTAAAGTAACAGCTTTGGCTCTCTTCTTAGGTGACCACTCCTGTCTAATACTGCTGGCACAATATCGGTCTTAAATCACACTCATGTCACTATAAACAAACAATACATATCGCAGAAGAGGGCGTGTGCTCAAGTAAGTATGTCAGTGAAAACTTTCATTAAATATTGGTGATGGTGAAAAACTGCAGGTGTTGCCTCAATTTTGGCCACTACTGTAGTGTCACAGCAGTAAATCGCATGCCTCCTCAGTGCTGCCCTACTCCACATGGTCACTGAGTGGCATCTCCTTGTGTCAAGCCATCTAGTCTCGTTGAGTTGCCTTTTGCAGCACTACTCTGAACTGCTGCATCAGCATGTAGTTTCCATTTTGCCTTAGGGGGTTGTGGCTGGTCTCTGCAGGAATTTAACCCTGCTCTACCCTGGCCTATCCTGTGCCAGCAGGGTCTATATTAGGCATCTCCTCCCACCACCCTTTGCCGGAATGTTGGTACCTAGACTGCCAGCACCCGTTTATTAATTTCTCAGTATTCTGTCTCCGGTTATCGACCCTGCCTGTTTACCCACTCAGTTTGACTTCTCCTTCCCTGACTCCGACTTTGTTTTGTGAACCTGTGCTGCTTGCTCTGACCTCAGACCGTCGACTACACATTTGACTCGCTCTCTTGTACTTCGTACCCGCACCTCTGACTCTCTGGTCAGCTGCTGCAGTCCCGGGGACTGATCTGGAGTGGTACCTGGTGTCTACCAGCAGCCCAGCCTATCTTCACCATGAGAGGCCCTAGTGAAGACCCGATAAACACTGTCACGCCCCTTCAGGGTAAGCCGGCCCTTGGTACAGTGGGTCCACACTCACCAGCAGTACAGATGACGGGCACCATGTCATATTTGCAGGACCGCTAAGGTTCCCGAACTGCAGAAACCCCCACAAGTGACCCCATTTTGGAAACTACACCCCTAATGGATTTTACCCAGGGGTATAGTGAGCATTTTGAACCCACAGGTACTGCACAGAATTTGATAGCATTAGGTCGTCATATTGAAAATTGTCATTTTTTTACACTAATGTTGCTTTAGCCTCAAATTTTTCACTTTTGCAAGAGGTAACACAAAAAAATGGGCCCCACAGTTTGTTTCCCACATGTAGTCAAAAATTTCTGTTTGGATCCACGGCAGGACTCGGAAGGAAAGAACCGACATTTGGTGTTTGGAATGTAAATTCAGCTGGAATAGATTGCAGACATCATGTCTCATTTGCAGGGCACCTGAGGTACCAAAAATGCAGAAAACCCCACAAGTGACCCCATTTTGGAAACTTGACTCATCAAGGAATTCATCTAGAGGTATGTTGAGCATTTTGAACCCGCAGGTGCTTCACAGAACCTTTTTAAACATGGATGTAAAAACAAAAATTTAATTTTCTCCTCTAAAATGTGGTTTTAGCCACAAATTTTAATTTTCAAAATGGATAATAAGAGAAAACAGACCCCAGTTTTTTATGCAACTTCTCCTGATCACAATTATACCCCCATATGTGGTCAAAAACTGCTGTTTGGGTGTCACGCCGGTGGCTCGCACAACTTCTCAGAGCCGTCCGACTCACTGTTCACTGCTCTATTCCAAGCAGTGTCAGGCCATTCATCTGAACTGCCTCTTACAGCACTCCCAGCTCTGCTGCATTCCCCTGTTGCTATGGAGCCTCCATCTGGCTATAGGGAGGCGAGGCCGGACTCCTCAGAAATTTAACCCGCTGTGTCCTGCAGAGTTTTACTTCCCTGTCCTAGTCCCTGCAATCAGGGGATATATTAGGCAGCTCCTTCCTCCACACCTTGCCTAAACTTAGGTTCTAGTTTGCAGTCTTCCTCTAGTTCCTTGTTGAGATGTTTTCTTGTTTTGTCTCTCTTGTTACTGACGCGCCCCTGGGCCTTCGTCGCGCGGCATCGCGCGCACGGGGCTTACCCGGAGCCGGATCCGATGGGAGTAGTAGTCCCGTGGCGGTGACCCGGTCTGTGCCCAGGGAGTCAAGCTGGACGGCAGTGTTTTGAACGGTAGATGTTGTACGACTACGCCACCCGTTGAATGCAGCTATGGAGCTGCCGCTGCAGGACAGTCCGCTGAGGCCGGTGGTACGATTGTGCAGCGTAGATGGTATAACCCCCAACGGGAGGGGTATGGCCTCAGGGCAGCAGACGTGAATGATGGTGGTAGTGATGGTGCGGCAAGGAAGCTCAGAGACGTGTGATGCAGTTTCAGGGTTTTTACTCACAGGTGTTGCTCCGGTCACTTCGGCCAAGAGTGACCACCCAAGCCGTGCTGCGTCCACCAGGTGCGGGACTCGGTCAACTCCCGGGCAGTTCCAGAGCGTGGTCCTGAGCTCCCCTCTCTCTTTCTTCCTACTGGCCGTCCCCACCAGGGACCCACCTTTGTCCGGCTCCCTCGGGCCTCTTGGTGGCAAAACCTTTCCTGGCTTTCCTGACCCTATTCGTGGTATGCCTTCCTGGTGGATGTGGTGAGGGTCGTGCCCAATCTTGACCACGACCTCCGGTTCCTGGCTAAGGATGATTAGCCTCTACCAGCTTGGGATCCGGTACCCTTTTCTGCCAACCCTTCACCCTTTTGATTTACTTCTGGGATCTCAGGGTTCCCTCTTGTCCTGTGTCTCTGGGCCTCTCTTCCTCCTTCTCTCCACTACAGGCCTGGCCCTGGAGCTGGGCCCAGACGGAGCCACAGCTCCCTGTCAGCCCTCCTGGCTGAACTCTCCCTCAGAACTCACTCTCCCTGTCTCTAGATGGTGCCCACCATATATACTCCCTCTATGTGTGAGCCCAGGTGACTAGCACCCAATGGGCTCCGACCTCTATGCCCAGAGCCCCTCCCCTATCTGCCCCTACACTACTGGGATGTTCCTCCCCCCTCCCCACTCCAGCCAGGGACAGACGCTGTCGTACCTGCACAACTATTTGGTGGGAGTACCGTTGTTTTGTCCCCCGGAAATGGGGTGAGTGTAGTGCATGCAGCTATCTGAGCTCAGTCCCACACTCCATCCTTACCCGGGAGTGGAATACCACACCTCTGGTTTGAGGTGCAATACCCCTGTAGCAGCCGAGTCCTCGGGGTGCTACATTACCAACACAGATTCTTTAATCGTTTTGTCTAACCGCGTCTCCATATTCTGAACCTGTGCTGCGCGCCCGACCTTGGACTGTCTTCCCTAGTCGCTGTCTCTATCCTCTGTGCCTTGAATTTCTTTCTTGACCCGCATGTCAGCTGCTGCAGGTCGAAGCACTGTCCTGGAGTGGCACCTGATGACTACCTTAACGGCCAAGCCTATCCTCACCATCAGAGGCTCTAGTGAAGACAAGGTAGTTACTTAGTCATGCCCCTACAAGGTATGCCCGGCTAGTAGGTCCATACCCACCACCATTACATTGGCCACATGGCAGGGCTTGGAAAGAAAAGAGCGCTATTTAATTTTTGGAGCTTATATTTGTATGGCATAGATTATGGATGCCACGTCGCATTTGCAGAGACCCTGACATGTCAAAACAGCTGATATCCTCGAAAGTGACCATATTTTGCAAACTAGACCACTCAAAATATTCATCTAGTGGTGTACTGAGCATTTTTAACCTACAGGTGATTAATGAAACTTTATAACATTTAGATGCGAAAGCAAAAAATTAAATTTTTTCCACTAATATACTGTTTTAGCACCAAATTTATGATTTACTCGAGGGATAATAGTAGAAAACGGACCCCATAATTTGTCATGCAATTTTTACTGAACGTGGCAGTACCCCATATGTGGTTGCACACTACTGTTTGTACTCCAAGTGACCCCATATTGGAAACTTCCCTGCTTAAGGAATTCATCTAAGAGTGTAGTGAGTATTTTGTACCCACAGGTGCCTCATAGAAATTTCTAACATTGCAATGAGGAAATCTAACATTTTAATGATAAAAATTTTATTTTTTTATTTGCTGCAAATTTGTCAGTTACACAAGGGTTAATAGGTGTAACTGGACCCCACAATTTATTGCGCAATTTCTCCTGAACTCAGTGATGCACTATATGTCTTTAGAAACTACTTTTTGGACAAATGTCAGGGCTGAAAAGTAAGGAGCACAGATTTTGCTAGAACAGTTTGTGGACAACATTTACAAAGTCCCTAAGGTGTCAGAACAGCAGAAAAACTCCCAAAGTGACCCCATTGTAGAAATTACAACTATGAATGTATCCACAACTGCAGCTACTATTTTGTAACATCCACGCCAGGCTTTATTCTGGAGAATTGTAAATCTACCAGTTTAGTGCCCATACATTGTGCCCCCATACAGTGTAGAGCCCCCATATGCTGTAGCACCCACATACATTGTGACCAGCTTGTGCTTCTGGAGACACACACCCCGTAAATTGTTAATTGGGCTCTCCCCACTACAATGATGCCAAACGTGGCTTCTTACTGTGTATTTGTGAGCACATATTTCACTGGATTTTATTTGAGGGGGCGGGAGCCATGTCGCTTTTCTAGAGTCTTTGTTTTGCCAGTAACATTAGAACCCCTATATTTCCAGTGACAGATAATGAACCTGAGTAGGGTCTAGTTTTGTGAGGGATAAGTTAGGGTTTTTATTGGTAAAATTTGGGGGTACATAACATTTTTGTTGATCGCTTTCAGCATAAGGCTGGGATCACATTGTTTTGATCTACACTGAGCACTTACATCGGGGTTTCCGTGTAAATCCTACAAAAATGTGATTCAAACAAAATCCCCTATGGAATCACTAACTATAATGAGGCAGAGTGAGACATTTTGAACTCCGTTTGATGTCTGTTCCAGTGGTGTCCATCTTTTTAGGTGTGCACAGAACTGTGGTCGACTACACTTGTGCGCTGAAAAGATGCCTAAAATGATGGGACGCTGCCGAAACAGAGACCAGATGGAGTCTAAATGGACTCCATGTGCCTAATAAGTGAGTGGTTCTGTCACAGGTTTCGTCTGAATTACCATTTTGGGATCTGTACGGAAACTCTGATGTAAGCGCTCAGCGGAGAGCGCAGGATAAGGCTGTGTGCCCACGATGCGTTTTTGGTGCATTTTTTGGTGCGTTTTTGCAGCGCGTAAACGCTCCAGAAACGCATTGCATACCTTATCCCATGACTTCCTATGACATTCTGCAAGTTCTATGCACATGCTCAGGATTTTTTCTGCGCAGATTTTACTCGCAGAAAAAATATGGACATGACCAATTCTTGTGCGTTTCTGCATGCGTATTTGCCTATACACTGCATTGGAAAAACGCATGGCAAATACGCATGCAAAAACGCGTCAAATACGCGTAAAAAAAATGCATTCAAAAACCGCATGCGTTTTTCTGACAAGGAGATCCAGAAATTCTCAGGAAAATTTGTGCTTCATTTCTGCATTGTGGGCACTAAGCCTGAGCATTTCTGCATCCCCTTGGCAGAAAAACGCATGCGGTTTTTCCATGCGTTTTTTACGCGTATTTGACGCATTTTTGCATGCGTATTTGCCATGAGTTTTTCCAATGCATTGTATAGGCAAATACGCATGCAGAAACGCACAAGAATTGGTCATGTCCGTATTTTTTTTGCGAGTAAAATCTGCGCAGAAAAAATCCTGACCATGTGCACAGAACTTGCAGAATGTCATAGGAAGTCATGGGATAAGGTATGCAATGCGTTTCTGGAGCGTTTATGCGCTGCAAATACACACCAAAAAACGCACCAAAAACGCATCGTGGGCACACAGCCTGAATGTGAACCGAGCGTTATTCCGAGTTTTGAAAGGCAGAATACAACAGCAGTACAAGAATAGTTTTTATTTTTACATGGTTCATCATGCGGTACAAGTGATAAGAAGACTTATCGGTGCGATACCAGATTAAAATAACTTTTTTATTGTTTTGCTCACAGTAAAAATACTTTTTTTTTATAAAAGAAAAGTTATTTCGTTGCCATATTCTGAGAGCTGAAACTTTTTTCTTTTTTGGCGAATAGAGCTGTATTAGGGCTTATTTTTTGCACAAGTTGGTGATTTTATTGAAACAATCTTGGTGCACATAATGTTTTTTGGTTCCTTTTTAATCAGATTTTTCAGAGTCAGAATGAACAAAACACAGCAATTCAGTTATTGTTTTTATTTTTTATTTTTTGCGCCGTTCACCATGCAGTAAAAATGATAAGACATATTTATCCTTTGGCTCAGTACAATTACAGCAGTACCAAATTTATATATTTTTTATGCTTTGCAACTTTTACACACTAAAAACAATATTTTACAAAAATTGATTTGTTTTTGCATCGCTATATTCTGAATGGTAAGTTTTACTATATACTAAACATGGTGAATTAAAGACAAAACAGTAGTGGAATTGCACTTTCTTTTGCAATTTCGCCACACTTAGATTTTTTTTCCCATTTTCCAGGACACACTATATGGCGAAATTAATGGTGTAATTCAAAAGTATAGCTGGTCCCACAAAAAACAAGCCCTCACACGACTATATTGACCGAAAAATAAAAGTTATGGCTCTTGGAAGAAGGGGAGAAAAAAACAGAAAATGTCCCAGGGGTGAAGCACTCAAATGTTTTGCCACGCCATGACCCACTAAGTCCACCTGCTTGCTTTTGATCTATCTGCGCCCTTCTCTGGCATTATCAATTCAGAGCTGCCAATCAAAGAAGGGGGGTCGAGATAGAGGGAAAACAAGCAGATGGGAAGGTGTAGTAAAATGATTGGTCCCGCACCGATCACTTGTACTTTGAACAGTAATTTTTTGCTGACAGAGTCTCTTTAAGGGTTGTCTGGTGAAAACAAGTCAACCTATCCACAGGTGATAACTACCTGTTGATCAGTAAGAGTCCGAACTCTGTAACCCATACCAATCTGCAGAGCGGAAAACTTTTATCCCCTTTAGAATGGAGTATGAAGGGTATGGCATTTGGGCATCCAACCTACCACTACACATTGTAATGGGGATTAGAGTTCCCTGCTGGGGATAAGAAAAAATTCCCTATTCTGCTTATTGATGCGGGTACATGCAGTGGGACACCCACTGATGGGCTAGTTATTACTTATCTTGTGGAAGGTAATAACTTGGTTTCTCTGGACAACCCCAGCCACAGACTGGTAACAGGTACTTTTAAAATGGTAACTGTACTTTGAAGTAACTTTTCAGAATAAACTGTCTGTGGGTATATGAAGAATAACACTTTATCTGGCCATTATACAGTAGTGTTCAAAATAATAGCAGTGTGTTCAAAAACATGAGTTAAGCACAAAATCTTTATACTAGTTTTTATTTCCATGCATTGGGAACATTGCACACTGTTTTCTAATTCAAAACATGAAGAGAAATGTATATAATTTTTAACTACTTTACAGAAAATAACAAAAAATTAACATTGGGCTGTTCTAAAAAATAGCAGTGTCTGCATTTGTCTTTACAAACTCACAATATGTAGTTTTTTTGAGGATTTAGCATTCCTGTGAATCACTAACCTTATATTTAGTTGTATACCCACAGTTTTTTAGAACTGCTTCACATCTATGTTGCATAGAGTCAACCAACTTCTGACACCTGTCAACTGTTACTCCAGCCCAGGATGCTTTGACTACATCCCACAATTCTTTGGCATTTGTTGGTTTTGCCTCAGAAATGTTCTATCGGATTAAGGTCCGGGTATTAGGCTCGCCACTCCATAACCTCAATTTTGTTGGACTGGGACCAACATTTTGCTCATTTACTGGTGTATTTAGGGTCGTTATCTTATTGAAACACCCATTTCAAGGGCATATCCTCTTCAGCGTAAGGCAACATGACCTCTTCAAGTATTTTAATATATGCAAACTGGTCCCTGGTATGCGGTAAATGGGTCCGGCACCATAGTAAGAGAAACATGCCCATATCATCATGCTTGCATCACCATGCTTCACTGTCTTCAGAGTGTACTGTGGCTTGAATGCACAGTTTGGGGGTCATCTGACGAACTGTCTGCGGCTTCTGGACCCTAAAAGAACAATTTTACTTTCATTAGTCCACAAAATGTTTCTTCATTTCTCTTTAAGCCAGTTGATGTGTTCTTTGGCCAATTGTATTCGCTTCAGTACATGTCTTTTTTTTTAACAGTGGGACTTTGCGGGGACATCTTGCTAAGAGATTAGATTCACACAGGCGTCTTCTAACTGTCACAGTACTCACAGGTAACTTGAGACTGTCTTTGATCATCCTGGAGCTGATCAGTGGCTGAGCCTTTGCCATTCTGGCTATTCTTTGATCCATTCAAATGGTAGTCTTCCGTTTTCTTCCACGTCTCTTTGGTTTTGCTTTCCATTTTAAAGCATTGGAGAGCATTTTAGCTGAACTACCTATTATTGTCTGCACTTTTGAATGCTGAGTCTGTTCTTAGAATCTACTGCACTAACTGGTAAATTGTTTGACATGTGGTAATATAATTTATACCAAACACAGCGATTAATCTGATTAGTCATATTGGACTGCTATTATTTTGAACACTACTGTTTGACTTGTGTCCTGCATTCTCACTAGTTTTCCCCTCTGCAGGCTCTATCTCTAACTTGCAATAAACTGGGGGCTGGCAAGAGAAGACTAGTTACAGTAATCTCTGCCATGCAAAGAACACAAGGATTGATTCCTGGTCTTCCTTCACTTTTTAGCACACAGAGACAAGCTGCAGCAGCATGGAGGAAATTATAGAGCTGAATTGTCAGGCTATGAATCAGCCTTGGGATGAGGTAAATGACTTGTTAGAAAGCTCACCTCGATCTTTCTATTTCTCCCCATACCTAATTCCTTTGCCTGCTCCTCACTTCTCCTCTCTCCCATCTGTATAGATTATAATAGGCTGTGTCACATGACATCACAGGGAGTTAGTTAGCAGAGATCTTTTTTTTTTCTTTTTTTTATTGAGTCTATGACAAGTTCAAGTGGCAGGAAAGGGGAAGAAGTCTCTGAAAGGAGGGGGAGAAGATAATTTCAATTATAAAGTTATATTTCAAAGTTTGCTATATTCACCTGTAACATTGATTTATGCAAAATGTGTGGAAAGTACCGTTCTATTTTAAGTGTACAGTACAGACCAAAAGTTTGGACACACCTTCTCATTTAAAGATTTTTCTGTACTTTCATGACTATGAAAATTGTACATTCACACTGAAGGCATCAAAACTATGAATTAACACATGTGGAATTATATACTCAACAAAAAAGTGTGAAACAACTGAAAATATGTCTTATATTCTAGGTTCTTCAAAGTAGCCACCTTTTGCTTTGATGACTGCTTTGCACACTCTTGGCATTCTCTTGATGAGCTTCAAGAGGTAGTCACCGGAAATGGTTTTCACTTCACAGGTGCCCTGTCAGGTTTAATAAGTGGGATTTCTTGCCTTATAAATGGGGTTGGGACCATCAGTTGTGTTGTGCAGAAGTCTGGTGGAAACACAGCTCATAGTCCTACTGAATAGACTGTTAGAATTTGTATTATGGCAAGAAAAAAGCAGCTAAGTAAAGAAAAACGAGTTGCAAAAACCATCAAGCGCTACAAAGAAACTGGCTCACATGAGGACCGCCCAGGAAAGGAAGACCAAGAGTCACCTCTGCTTCTGAGGATAAGTTTATCCGAGTCACCAGCCTCAGAAATCGCAGGTTAACAGCAGCTCAGATTAGAGACCAGGTCAATACCACACAGAGTTCTAGCAGCAGACACATCTCTACAACAACTGTTAAGAGGAGACTTTGTGCAGCAGGCCTTCATGGTAAAATAGCTGCTAGGAAACCACTGCTAAGGACAGGCAACAAGCAGAAGAGACTTGTTTGGGCTAAAAAACACAAGGAATGGACATTAGACCAGTGGAAATCTGTGCTTTGGTCTGATGAGTCCAAATTTGAGATCTTTGGTTCCAAGCACCGTGTCTTTGTGCGATGCAGAAAAGGTGAACGGATGGACTCTGCATGCCTGGTTCCAACCGTGAAGCGTGGAGGAGGAGGTGTGATGGTGTGGGGGTGCTTTGCTGGTGACACTGTTGGGGATTTATTCAAAATTTAAGGTATACTGAGCCAGCATGGCTACCACAGCATCTTGCAGCGGCATGCTATTCCATCCGGTTTGCATTTAGTTGGACCATCATTTATTTTTCAACAGGACAATGACCCCAAACACACCTCCAGGCTGTGTAAGGGCTATTTGACCAAGAAGGAGAGTGATGGGGTGCTATGCCAGATGACCTGGCCTCCACAGTCACCAGACCTGAACCCAATCGAGATGGTTTGGGGTGAGCTGGACCGCAGAGTGAAGGCAAAAGGACCAACAAGTGCTAAGCATCTCTGGGAACTGCTTCAAGATTGTTGGAAGACCATTTCCGGTGATTGCCTCTTTAAGCTCATCAAGAGAATGCCAAGAGTGTGCAAAGCAGTCATCAAAGCAAAAGGTGGCTACTTTGAAGAACCTAGAATATAAGACATATTTTCAGTTGTTTCACACTTTTTTGTTAAGTATATAATTCCACATGTGTTAATTCATAGTTTTGATGCATTCAGTGTGAATGTACAATTTTCATAGTCATGAAAATACAGAAAAATCTTTAAATGAGAAGGTGTGTCCAAACTTTTGGTTTGTACTGTATATGGCTGATATAGAACTAACAGATTGGCACATCTACATTGATGTTCAAACCACAGGAGTGCTGATGATTTGAGAGAAGCTGGTCCAGTCTCCAGGATCCTAGAGAATCTAACCTATATATAAGCAACTTTGGTAGGCCTACACTGACCCAATTATATGATTTTTTCCATAACTTTGTAATGCTCAGCTATGTATTGCACTATGTACATGCATGAAATTACACAGCAAAAATTAACCAGTATTAATTTTCAAGGGTTGCAAATTTCTGTTTCATTTATGCAATTCATGTTTCCTCTTTGTGTATTTATACAAAAGATTATCTTTTTGGAAATGATAGAAAAAGAGTTTGGTACTAAAGTGACCTCTTGTGGTAAGAACAAGAATCATATTTCCCAAAATCCAGTACGAAGACAGGCACACTGCTTGAAGATCTTAACAATTTATAATAAAACTTGTCGAATTATGTGAGTGTAACTTGTATAAATATACTGTTTAAAAAAATTAAGAGAACACTTAACCCCTTAATGACCACCAATAGGCCCTTTTACTGACCTGAGATACAAGAGAATAGCAGCCCCGACGGATGCAAATGCAGCAGCTGTCAGCTGTATACTATAGCTGACACCCTGCTGCATCAGCCACAATCAATGTTGGCACCGACCATGACAGTTTGACCCTCTAAATGCTGCTGTCAATAATGACAGTGGCATCCAAATGGTTAACAGGACATGTGGGCTCCCTCTTTCACCCCAGCGTTAACCTTAGATTGCAATTGTGTGGTCCTGGTGGTTGCCAATGCAATCCAAGGCCGAATAATGGCCTTAGAGCAGGCTGGAGTTTGTTTTTCTGCTAGGGGCCATTTGAATATTTACACCATCGTTTGGGGGCTGTACAAAATTATCAACTAATTTATCCTATTTTTTTTTTTAAACAGCAAAATTGTCCATCCAATACTGGATAATGCAATAGTACTCCTTCCAGAAATAGATATGTATTTCCCATCCCTGCCTTAGAGTCTGCCAGCAATAGAAGTTAGCAACATTTTAGTGGGTAAATTATAATTTTTCATTTCTGTCATTCCACTTTGCATTAATTCCTGAAAAAAATAAAATTCCATTTTGAATGGTGCTGTTTTTAAAATGTATCACTTTAGGTTTTCCAATATATAGATCCTCCAAAGTCACTTCAAAACTCAATAGGTCCCTAAAGAAATATTTTTTTTGTTAATTTCCTTGAAAAAATGAAAAATTGCTACTAATTATTAAACCTTCCAACATCCTAACAAAATAAAAGAATATTTGAAAAATGGTTTTAGTGTAAGGCAGAAATGAGGTCAATTTTATTTAACTATTTTGTGTGGTATGACTATCTGGTTTAAATGGAATTTGTCCGTAGAATTAACCCCCCTAAACTGTATATATGGTTATGTAGGTCACAGGAAGATGAATAAAACGATACCTTGATATCTGCGATCCGATGTCTTATTCCAGATATATCTGTTTTTCTTATATCTTAATGAGCTGATCAGAACTATGGCCTGACACAGATCTCCCAGATCTCCTTGAGAATCTGCCTCCAGAGCTTATTTTTCAGAAAAGGAGGTATTACCAGTGTGAGACATGTAACTAACACAGAATGGTAGAACTGAACTTTGTCTCCTTACAAACACATTTGCTGAATCTCTCACAGCTCTGCTGTATTGCAACATTGGCTACCTGTGAAATGGAAGCTGAGGCACTGCGAGGAACCTTAAGATATGTCACTTAGGCCACGTTCACATGTTCAGTATTTGGTCATTATTTTACATCAGTATCTATAAGCCACAACTAGGAGTGGGTGAAAAATGCAGAAGTGGTGACGTGTTTCTATTATACTTTTCCTCTGATTGTTTCTCTCCTGATTTTGGTGTAAAAATACCGATGTCAAATACTGAAAGTGTGTATGTGGCCTTATAAGTCAAACACAGCTCTGCAGTGAGATCAGGAGTTGAGAACAGCCATTATACAACACATTGGTAACCATTACATATCACACTAGTAATTCCCCCTTTCATTTAGAATAAGCTCTGGAGGAAGATTCTCGGGGAGATCAATGTCCGGCCCATAGTCCTGAACAGATCATTTACATATAAGAAAAACATGGATTTCTCTGAAATAAGACATCAGGTCGCACATATCAATGTATCATTTTATTCAGCTTCCTATGACCTACATGCCCATAGAGACAGCTTAAAAGGGTTAATCCTAATGACAGATTCCCTTTAAATGCATGAATATACAAAGTTTGAAAATTGCTAGTTTTCTTTTAAATTGTCAGTTTTTTTATATTTTCATAAATAAGTGCAAAATATATCAATCTAAATTTACAACTATCATAAAGTATAATGTGGCCAGGCATCTTGATTCCCCTCCATCTTGGTTGGCATCATGCATGTGATGCTGACTTTCATGCCATCTTCTCTATACCGTTCTGTTCCCACTTTCTAATGGTACGTCACCCAACTTACACTATCTACCCCCCACTTTCATTCATGACCTTGTTTACTCAGTCTTTGAGTATCCAGCATCTGGTTCAATCTAATCAGCTGATCAAGATGAGCACAGACCACTCCCCGCTGGTTCACAGCTGAATGCATTCTGTTACAAATATATTGTGGGCCAGGAGTCTGTGTCAGACTTTAGTCTGTGTCCATCACCTTAAGTGTCCATTAGCTGAAGTGTCTGAAATTTTAATTAATCCTGAATTGAACCTGAAGTGAACTGAAGGTAACTGGATACTAAGTCACAGTAAACAATGTTTGTGTTTGTTTTCACTCTCACCCCCTTAATCCTTCAGTTCTTACAACCACCCCTAATCCCTACACCTAGTAAGGAACTCTTCATCTCTCCCTCCATTCTCCCCACCCATCTCACCTCCTCCTCAGAGCTATTCCTCAACATACAATCCTTTGCCTCCAAACACAGACAGCCACCTCATGCCCTCTCCTGATCCCACCTACTAACGCTTTCTCTGCTCCTCCTTACTGCCGGCGACATCTCTCCACATCCCGGCCCTCCTCACCACAGCCCTACACTCACTTCCACCTCCTACCCACGATCTATCCCAAACTCTCGTATCCCTTCTAACCTTATACCCATCCGCCCAGCCCCCGCTTCCCCAGTGCCACTAATAGGAGCTCTATGGAACGCTCGCTCCGTCTGCAACAAACTTTCCTACATTCACGATCTCTTCATCACTAACAAGCTTTCCTTCCTCGGCAATACTGAAACCTGGCTCACCCCCTCCGACACAGCCTCTCCTGCTGCACTTTCGTATGGCGGATTCCACCTCTCCCATACCCCCCGCCCCACCGGCAAGCACGGTGGAGGAATAGGTTTCCTCCTCTCAGAAAACTGCTCCTTCACCCATATCCCACTGCCGCTCTAAATTACTCTCCCCTCTTTTGAAGTGCACTGTGTGCGCATCTACTCCCCATCCAACCTCCAACTGGCTGTTATCTACCGCCCCCCAGGATCAACCACCACTTTCTTTGACCACTTCACCACTTGGCTACTTCATTTCCTCTCCGTTGACTTCCCCACTATCCTCATGGGCGACTTTAACATCCCCATTGACACTTCCCTCTCAGCTCCCTCTAAGCTTCTATCCCTCTCTTCCTCCTTTGGTCTTACTCAGTGGTCTTCCACACCCACCCACAAAGGTGGCCACACACTGGACCTCATCTTCACCCGCCTCTGTTCCCTATCTAACCTCTCTAACTCACCTCTCCCTCTTTCTGACCGCAACCTACTCACATTCTCTTCTCTCTCCTCCCCGGGGCAACAATCCCCACTCCACAAACTTGCATACCCTCGCAGAAATCTCAAACACCTTGAACTACACTCACTCTCTGAATCCCTCCTCCCTCTTACAGACATTAGTTCCTTACATGATGCAGATGTTGCTGCCACTTTATACAACACCACAACCGCTGCAGCTCTCGATTCGGTCGCCCCCCTCAAACATTTCAAGGCTCGCACAATCAACAGACAACCCTGGCACACCAGCCTAACTAAAGACCTGCGACGGGCCTCCAGGATTGCTGAGCGTAGATGGAAAAGGTCCCACTCCCATGAACACTTCATCGCATTCAAACAGTCCCTCACTACCTCACTACCTTCAAGTCCTCACTCACTGCAGCAAAACAAACATACTTCACATCTCTCATATCCTCCCTGTCTCACACCCCCAAACAACTATTCAACACCTTCAGTTCTCTCCTCCCTCTCCTCTTATTTCAGCCGAAGACTTTGCCTCATTCTTCAAGCAGAAGATTGACACCATCAGACAAAGCTTTTGCCTAAAGCCCCCACAGCCCCTCCCCACACCTACTCAACTCTCTTCCTCCAAAACCACCTTCTCCACCATTTCTGAAGATCAACTTTCCTCCTTACTCTCCAAATCACACCTCACCACCTGTAAAGTTGACCCAATCCCATCCCACCTCATCCCAAACCTTACCACTATCTTCATCCCAGCCCTAGCCCACCTCTTCAACCTGTCACTAACAACTGGTGTCTTCCCCTCATGCTTCAAACATGCTTCAATCACACCCATCCTCAAAAAGCCCTCCCTTGACCGATCCTCTGTGTCTAGCTATCGCCCCATATCACTTCTCCCCTATGCCTCAAAACTACTGGAACAAAATGTCAATTCTGAACTGTCCTCCCACCTCTCCTCCTGCTCCCTCTTTGACCGCCTACAATCTGGTTTCCGACCGCACCATTCTACTGAAACTGCACTGACTAAAGTCACCAACGACCTACTAACCGCCAAATCTAAGCGACACTACTCTGTCCTCCTCCTCCTAGACCTGTCATCTGCCTTTGACACAGTGGACCATTCCCTCTTACTACAGACTCTCTCATCTATCGGCATCACAGACTTGGCCCTATCCTGGATCTCCTCATACCTAACAGACCAGACATTCAGTGTCTCCCACTCACACACCACCTCCTCATCTCGCCCCCTATCTGTCGGTGTCCCCCAAGGTTCAGTTCTAGGACCTCTGCTCTTCTCCATCTACACCTTCGGCCTGGGACAGCTCATAGAGTCTCACGGCTTTCAGTATCACCTCTAGGCTGATGACACACAGATCTACCTCTCTGGACCCAATATCACCTCCTTACTAACCAAAATCCCACAATGTCCATCTGCTATTTCATCCTTCTTCTCTGCCAGATTTCTAAAACTTAACATGGACAAAACAGAATTCATCATTTTTCCGCCATCTCATTCAACCCCCCCAACTGACCTATCTATCAACGTCAATGGCTGCCCACTCTCCCCAGTCCCTCAAGCTCGCTGCCTTGGGGTAACCCTGGACTCTGAACTCTCCTTCAAACCACATATCCAAGCCCTTTCCACTTCCTGCCGACTCCAACTGAAAAATATCTCCCGGATCCGCACATTCCTCAACCATGAATCTGCAAAAACACTAGTGCACACCCTCATCATCTCCCGCCTTGACTACTGCAGCCTCCTGCTCTGTGGCCTCCCCTCTAACACTCTCGCACCCCTCCAATCTATCCTAAACTCTGCTGCTCGCCTAATCAACCTGTCCCCCCGCTATTCCCCGGCCTCTCCTCTCTGTCAATCTCTTCACTGGCTCCCCATTGCTCAGAGACTCCAGTTCAAAACCCTAACCATGACATATAAAGCCATTCACAACCTGTCTCCTCCATATATCTCTGACCTAGTCTCCCGTTACATACCCGCACGCAACCTCCGATCCTCACAAGATCTCCTTCTCTACTCCCCTCTTATCTCCTCCTCCCACAATCGCATACAAGATTTCTCCCGTGCTTCCCCCCTACTCTGGAACTCTCTACCCCAACGTATCAGACTCTTGCCTACCATGGAAACCTTCAAAAGGAACCTGAAGACCCACCTCTTCCGACAAGCCTACAACCTGCAGTAACCACCACTCCACCATACCGCTGCACGACCAGCTCTACCCTCACCTACTGTATCCTCACCCATCCCTTGTAGATTGTGAGCCCTCGCGGGCAGGGTCCTCGCTCCTCCTGTACCAGTCGCTGTCACATTGTGTTCAAGATTATTGTAATTGTTCTTGTATTATACCCCTTTTTCACATGTAAAACGCCATGGAATAAATGGCGCTATAATAATAAATAATAATAATTATGTTGCATTTATCTGTTTATCTGCATCTCGATTGGGTTCAGGTCTGGTGACTGTGTAGGCCAGGTCATCTGGCGTAACACCCCATCACTCTCCTTCTTGGTCAAATAGCCCTTACACAGCCTGGAGGTGTGTTTGGGGTCATTGTCCTGTTGAAAAATAAATGATGGTCCAACTAAACGCAAACCGGATGGAACAGCATGCCGCTGCAAGATACTGTGGTAGCCATGCTGGTTCAGTATGCCTTCAATTTTGAATAAATCCCCAACAGTGTCACCAGCAAAGCACCCCCACACCATCACACCTCCTCCTCCATGCTTCACGGTGGGAACCAGGCATGTAGAGTCCATCCATTCACCTTTTCTGTGTCGCACAAAGATACGGTGGTTGGAACCAAAGATCTCAAATTTGGACTCATCAGACCAAACCACAGATTTCCACTGGTCTAATGTCCATTCCTTGTGTTCTTTAGCCCAAACAAGTTTCTTCTGCTTGTTGCCTGTCCTTAGCGTGGTTTCCTAGCAGCTATTTTACCATGAAGGCCTGCTGCACAAAGTCTCCTCTTAACAGTTGTTGAAGAGATGTGTCTGCTGCTAGTACTCTGTGTGGCATTGACCTGGTCTCTAATCTGAGCTGCTGGTAACCTGTGATTTCTGAGGCTGGTGACTCGGATAAACTTATCCTCAGAAGCAGAGGTGACTCTTGGTCTTCCTTTCCTGGGGCGGTCCTCATGTGAGCCAGTTTCTTTGTAGCGCTTGATGATTTTTGCAACTGCACTTGGGGACACTTTCAAAGTTTGCCCAATTTTTCGGACTGACTGACCTTCATTTCTTAAAGTAATGATGGCCACTCGTTTTTCTTTACTTAGAATTTGTATTATGGCAAGAAAAAAGCAGCTAACAGTCTATTCAGTAGGACTATCAGCTGTGTATCCACCAGACTTCTGCACAACACAACTGATGGTCCCAACCCCATTTATAAGTCAAAAAATCCCACTTAATAAACCTGACAGGGCACACCTGTGAAGTGAAAACCATTTCCGGTGACTACCTCTTGAAGCTCATCAAGAGAATGCCAAGAGTGTGCAAAGCACTCATCAAAGCAAAAGGTGGCTACCTTGAAGAACCTAGAATATGAGACATATTTTCAGTGGTTTCACACTTTTTTGGTAAGTATATAATTCCACATGTGTTAATTCATAGTTTTGATGCCTTCAGTTTGAATGTACAATTTTCATAGTCATACAGAAAAATCTTTAAATGAGAAGGTGTGTCCAAACTTTTGGTCTGTACTGTAGGTTATTTATGATATTTTGCATGTGACCTATATATACATCTGGGACTATATTGGTGTCATTATAAAGTATTATGTGTCACACAAAAAAGTCAAAATCACTGGTATATATTGAAACATTCCAGAGGTCTTGCCACATAGAGTGACCAATGTCTGATTTGAGAAATTTGGCTTAGTCACTAAGGGGTTAAGCATCACAGTACAACCCAAAGTCAATTAGACTTCAGGGATCTCAATCTGACCAGCTAGGCTGGGGTCAGACATTACACTGGATTTGTATAACATGTGTGTACTGTGTGTACTGTGTGTACATGTGTGCATCTGCTGTACTGAGTAACCACTTCCTAAATGTCACAGCAACTTTCCACTGCATCATTATAAATGAAAAACCCTAAAGAAATTAACTGGAATATAAATTGGTGTGCATGCAGCATGTAAAAGCATGTTCACACATGGCCACTTAACAGAAAACAAAGAAAGAATCATAATGCGCAAATACCCTGCAATAAATAAACAGTAGTGTTGATCGAGCACTAAAATGCTCGGGTGCTCGAAGCTCGGGCCGAGCTCGCCGTGATACTCGGGTGCTCGACCCGAGCAGCGAGCCCAATGTTAGTCTATGGGAGCCCCGAGCATTTTTGCGGTGGCACCCCCGGCAGTCTTTTAAAAGCCTAACAAGTGCCCAAAACTATAGTGACAGTGCTCAAGTGACATGGGGACAGCATGGGGATCGCCCCAGGAAGCATTTCTGACCCCCAGGTCACTGCTGTCAACAACGTGGTCAGAGGTATTAAGCCACTTTTACGGGCTCACAATAAAACGTTCAAAAACTAAACTGAAACTTTTTTCCTGTGAAATATGTTAAGGAATTTCTTTTCCAGGGTAAAGACTTGAGTATAAGGTAAAATAAATAACCAAAAACAAAAATACTCCTCCACACCTTGGGCTATGTTCACAAGTAGCATTTTTTATGCGTTTTTGCACTTTTGTATTGCTTTCAACTGTGACAAATGCATTCACTGGGAAATGTCATTTTAACATTTTACAACCTTATCTGGCCATGTGCTGTGTGACACATGCATAAAGTGCTGAAAAGACATGGGAACAGCATGGGGAAGACCCCTGGAAGCATCTCTGACACCCAGGTTACTGTCTAAAAGTGTGCCCATCATAAGTGATCCTTGCCGCATCAGAAGATGCAGACTTGCAACTATCCCCGTGCAAGTTCTAGTCCCAGGGCAGTGTTCAATTGTACCTCCCCCATTCCTTGCAATACAAGCGCAAGTATGCAGCCTGCCACCCACCCACCCACCCCCAGGCTGCAATACTATACTGCTTGCTTGCACTTGAAATTGGGCCTTTTAGGCATGTGGAGGAGGAATCTGGCCACCACGTCATGGCTGCGTTGGCGGCCTGGAATCCACACTCAGTCCCCAGCCACCCGGCGGCCGGGTGTCCATGCTCGGTCCCCAGCCGCCCCGCGGCCGGGTGTCCACACACGGTTCCCAGCCGCCTGGGGGCAGCCGGGTGTCCATTAACGGTCCCCAGCCGCCCCTATTTCTCTTTGAAACATCCCCCCACACACTTTTCTTAGCCCGGCCTGCTTTAGGGCAGCATTGGACTAGCCCACCAGAGAACCAGACTCATCCAGTGGGCCCTGGCTTCTCCATCAGGGGAGTTGAGAGTGCCAAGGTGAGGAGCATGATGATGATGACAGAAGTTAGCATCTGCTTTGTTTTCTTTTAATGCAAGTGTAAGTGTGCAGCCTGCCACCCACCCACCCCCAGACTGCAATGTCATACTGCTAGCTTGCACTTGAAATGGGGCCTTTTAGTTTGGAGGAGGCCGAAGCTGGCCACCAACTCATGGCTGCTTCTGCAGCGAGGTATCCATACTCAGTCCCCAGCCGCCCCTATTTTTCCTGGTGTGCCTTATACATAAGATTAAGCGCGTATACCAAAACATTACCTGTGCCCTCCCCAGTGCATTTAGTGGGAAGGAGAGCCTATTCCACTGTAGTATGTGCATGCCAAACCCCTGTTCATGGTACATGCGAAGATGCCTCCCACCCTGCACCTGTCGTTGCAGACTTGCAACTATCCCCGTTCAAGTCCTTGTCCCAGGGCAGTGTTCAATTGTACCTCTCCCATTCCTTGCAATGCAAGCGCAAGTATGCAGCCTGCCACCCACCCACCCCCAGGCTGCAATACCATACTCCTTGCTTGCTTGCACTTTAAATTGGGCCTTTTAGGCATGTGGAGGCGGAATCTGGCCACCACGCCATGGCTGAGTCGGCGGCCTGGTATCCATACTCAGTCCCCAGCCGCCCGGTGGTTGGATGTCCCCGCTTGCTCCCCAGCCTCCAGGGGGCGGCCGGGTGTCCATACTCGGTCCCCAGCCACCCCTATTTGTCCCGGTAACCTTTCCCACACTTTTCTTAGCCTGGCCTGCTTTAGGGCTGCATTGGCCGAGCCCACCAGACAACCAGACTCCTCCGGTGGGCCCTGGCTTCTCCATCAGGGGAGTTGAGAGTGCCAAGGTGAGGAGCATGATGAGGATGATAGAAGTTAGCATCTGCTTTGTTTTGTTGGAATGCAAGCGCATGTATGTAGTAGCGGCTAGGCCTGAGGTGGCCAGCGTTTTGGCGCATATCCTACCTCCTCCGAGGATTGCTGGATGTTTTCCTGCTACTATCCAAGTTCTATGACTCCCGTTAAAACAAAGCTTCAGTTGATAAATGATGGATGAGGTAGTGGCAAAAGAGAAAGAGCAGAAGGAACAGGGACCATTCACATCAATATCCGGCCAGTCAACCAGATATGTCTTGTAGGATATGTTTCTGTAACAAAAGGAGCGGTTCGGCTACACAGTTATAGGGCATACAGTGAGTGCAATGCCTACCAAAAATTTCGAGGCACTCCAATGCCCCTTGGAAATGACATGGAGGTCAGAGGGCCTTAACTAAACCTTTTTTTCCATTTATAGCAACTGGGTCTCCTGTGCACTGTTGGCCTAAGCAGGGAATGGAAGGCTTTCCAAAAATTATGAGGAACTGCAATGCCCCTTACAAGAGCCATGCAGTACAGCATATTACAAACATAAGTCCCATTATTGGGGAGTGGGTCTCCCATAGGATTTGCTTATGCCTTCCAAGCAAAAGCTTCCAAAAATTAGGACGGAGCAAATTGCAATGCCCCTTACAAGAGCCATGCAGTACAGCATATTACAAACATAAGTCCCATTATTGGGGAGTGGGTCTCCCATAGGATTTGCTTATGCCTTCCAAGCAAAAGTTTCCAAAAATTAGGACGGAGCAACTTGCAATGCCCCTTACAAGAGCCATGCAGTACAGCATATTACAAACATAAGTCCCATTATTGGGGAGTGGGTCTCCCATAGGATTTGCTTATGCCTTCCAAGCAAAAGCTTCCAAAAATTAGGACGGAGCAACTTGCAATGCCCCTTACAAGAGCCATGCAGTACAGCATATTACAAACATAAGTCCCATTATTGGGGAGTGGGTCTCCCATAGGATTTGCTCATGCCTTCCAAGCAAAAGCTTCCAAAAATTAGGACGGAGCAAATTGCAATGCCCCTTACAAGAGCCATGCAGTACAGCATATTACAAACATAAGTCCCATCATTGGGGAGTGGGTCTCCCATAGGATTTGCTTATGCCTTCCAAGCAAAAGCTTCCAAAAATTAGGACGGAGCAACTTGCAATGCCCCTTACAAGAGCCATGTAGTACAGCATATTACAAACATAAGTCCCATTATTGGGGAGTGGGTCTCCCATAGTATTTGCTTATGTCTTCCAAGCAAAAGCTTCCAAAAAGTAGGACGGAGCAACTTGCAATGCCCCTTACAAGAACCATGCAGTACAGCATATTACAAACATAACTCCCATTATTGGGGAGTGGGTCTCCCATAGGATTTGCTTATGCCTTCCAAGCAAAAGCTTCCAAAAATTAGGACGGAGCAACTTGCAATGCCCCTTACAAGAGCCATGCAGTACAGCATATTACAAACATAAGTCCCATTATTGGGGAGTGGGTCTCCCATAGGATTTGCTTATGCCTTCCAAGCAAAAGCTTCCAAAAATTAGGACGGAGCAACTTGCAATGCCCCTTACAAGAACCATGCAGTACAGCATATTACAAAGATAAGTCCCATTATTGGGGAGTGGGTCTCCCATAGGATTTGCTTATGCCTTCCAAGCAAAAGCTTCCAAAAATTAGGACGGAGCAACTTGCAATGCCCCTTACAAGAGCCATGCAGTACAGCATATTACAAACATAAGTCCCATTATTGGGGAGTGGGTCTCCCATAGGATTTGCTTATGCCTTCCAAGCAAAAGCTTCCAAAAATTAGGACGGAGCAACTTGCAATGCCCCTTACAAGAACCATGCAGTACAGCATATTACAAACATAAGTCCCATTATTGGGGAGTGGGTCTCCCATAGGATTTGCTTATGCCTTCCAAGCAAAAGCTTCCAAAAATTAGGACGGAGCAACTTGCAATGCCCCTTACAAGAGCCATGCAGTACAGCATATTACAAACATAAGTCCCATTATTGGGGAGTGGGTCTCCCATAGGATTTGCTTATGCCTTCCAAGCAAAAGCTTCCAAAAAATAGGACGGAGCATCTTGCAATGCCCCTTACAAGAACCATGCAGTACAGCATATTACAAACATAAGTCCCATTATTGGGGAGTGGGTCTCCCATAGGATTTGCTTATGCCTTCCAAGCAAAAGCTTCCAAAAATTAGGACGGAGCAACTTGCAATGCCCCTTACAAGAGCCATGCAGTACAGCATATTACAAACATAAGTCCCATTATTGGGGAGTGGGTCTCCCATAGGATTTGCTTATGCCTTCCAAGCAAAAGTTTCCAAAAATTAGGACGGAGCAACTTGCAATGCCCCTTACAAGAACCATGCAGTACAGCATATTACAAACATAAGTCCCATTATTGGGGAGTGGGTCTCCCATAGGATTTGCTTATGCCTTCCAAGCAAAAGCTTCCAAAAATTAGGACGGAGCAACTTGCAATGCCCCTTACAAGAGCCATGCAGTACAGCATATTACAAACATAAGTCCCATTATTGGGGAGTGGGTCTCCCATAGGATTTGCTTATGCCTTCCTAGCAAAAGCTTCCAAAAATTAGGACGGAGCAACTTGCAATGCCCCTTACAAGAGCCATGCAGTACAGCATATTACAAACATAAGTCCCATTATTGGGGAGTGGGTCTCCCATAGGATTTGCTTATGCCTTCCAAGCAAAAGCTTCCAAAAATTAGGACGGAGCAACTTGCAATGACCCTTACAAGAACCATGCAGTACAGCATATTACAAACATAAGTCCCATTATTGGGGAGTGGGTCTCCCATAGGATTTGCTTATGCCTTCCAAGCAAAAGCTTCCAAAAATTAGGATGGAGCAACTTGCAATGCCCCTTACAAGAACCATGCAGTACAGCATATTACAAACATAAGTCCCATTATTGGGGAGTGGGTCTCCTATAGGATTTGCTTATGCCTTCCAAGCAAAAGCTTCCAAAAATTAGGACGGAGCAACTTGCAATGCCCCTTACAAGAGCCATGCAGTACAGCATATTACAAACATAAGTCCCATTATTGGGGAGTGGGTCTCCCATAGGATTTGCTTATGCCTTCCAAGCAAAAGCTTCCAAAAATTAGGACGGAGCAACTTGCAATGCCCCTTACAAGAGCCATGCAGTACAGCATATTACAAACATAAGTCCCATTATTGGGGAGTGGGTCTCCCATAGGATTTGCTTATGCCTTCCAAGCAAAAGCTTCCAAAAATTAGGACGGAGCAACTTGCAATGCCCCTTACAAGAGCCATGCAGTACATCATATTACAAACATAAGTCCCATTATTGGGGAGTGGGTCTCCCACAGTCTTTGCTTATGCCTTCCAAGCAAAAGCTGACAAAAATAAGGACGGAGGAACTTGCAATGCTGGCACCCTGGTGGTATAGTGGTGGTGGAGGCTGAGGATAAGGAGAAGAACATAAAACAGCCGAAATGAGGAAGCGTATACCCATGTGTGGGTGTGAAGCGGTGCATGTGAATACACCTCCCGAAATAACACAGTGGATTTGACTTTATGTTACTCTGCTGTCATTTGGTGGTGATGAGAAGTCTGGCCCAATCCAGCCCTTGTTCATTTTGATAAGGGTAAGCTTGTTAGCATTGTCAGTTGACAGACGAGTGCGCTTATTTGTTATAATTCCCCCAGCGGCACTAAAAACACGCTCCGATAACACGCTAGCGGCAGGGCAGGCCAGGACCTCCAAGGCGTACAGAGCGAGTTCATTCCAAGTGTCCAGCTTGGATACCCAATAATTAAAAGGCACAGAGGAATCACGGAGGACGCTGGTACAGTCGGCAAGGTACTCCCTCACCATCTTTTGAAACTTTCCACTCCTTGTGAGAGTACCCCGCGCCTCAGGGCCTGTAAGCTGGGCGGGTGTCAGAAATCTGTCCCAGAACGTTGACAGTATTCCCCTGCCTCTGCTGGATTGGAGTTGCATCTCTCTCGCCTGTACGCCTTGGTTGGGCAATGAACTGTGACCTCTGCCGCTAGCGTGTTCAGATGGGAATTTTTTTAAGAGTTCTACAGCAAGGGCCTTCTGGTACTGCCCCATTTTTGTAGACCTCTCCACCTCAGGAATAAGAGAGTGAAAGTTCTCCTTGTAGTGGGGGTCTAAAAGTGTCAAAAACCAGTAATGACTGTCACCCAACATTTTGACAACGCGAGGGTCACGGTTAAGGCAGCGTAACATAAAGTCAGCCATGCGTGCCAGACTGGTAACGGGCAAGATTTCCGTGTCCTCACCAAGATGACGACTGACCATGCTCTCCTCCTCCTCCTCCTCCTCCCCCCTGTCCTCAGGCCACCCATGCTGAACCGACGGTATGACACTTGTACAGGTACTACCGTCTACAGCGCATGATAGCAGCTCCTGTTCTTCCTCCTCCTCCTCCTCCTCCTCTCCCTCATTGTCCCCCAATGCACGTTGGGATGAGATGAGGCTGGGCTGTGTGCAATTGCCCACTATGGCTTCTTGATCCATCTCATCATACTCTGGCTGCAATGCCTCCTCTTTAATTCTCTGCAGAGAGCGTTGCAAAAGACAGACAAGTGGGATGCTGACACTAATGATGGCGTCATCGCCACTCACCATCTTGGTGGCCTCCTCAAAGTTTGTCAGGATGGTACATATGTCAGACATCCAGGTCCACTCCTGAGGTCTTATGTGTGGAGTCTGACCTGAATATCGACGGCCTTGTTGCATCTGGTACTCCACAACTGCTCTCTTCTGCTCACAAATCCTTTGCAACATGTGGAGGGTAGAGTTCCAACGTGTGGGGACATCACACACCAGTCGGTGTGCCGGAAGCTGCAAACGCTGCTGCAACACAACAAGGGTGGCGGAAGCTGTAGCCGACTTGCGAAAATGAGCTGACAGGCGGCGTACTTTCACGAGCAGATCTGGCAACTCGGGGTACGATTTAAGAAACCGCTGAACCACGAGGTTTAGCACATGAGCCAGGCATGGTACGTGTGTGATCTCACCTCGCCTCAGAGCCGCCACCAGGTTACGGCCATTGTCACACACGACCATGCCGGGATGTAGGTTCAGCAGTCTCAGCCACAGATCTGCCTGCTCTTTCACAGCTGTCCACAACTCACAAGCAGTGTGAGGTTTATCACCTAAGCTTATGAGTTTCAGCACAGCCTGTTGCCACTTGGCGGAGGCAGTACTGCAGTGCTTCCAGCTTGTAACTGATGTGGTGATATCTGAGATGGAGGCTGAACATGAGGAGGAGGAGGATGATGCGCAGGAGCTATACACTGTGGGGGCAACTATGACTGACATAGGGCCCGCAATCCTCGGTGTGGGGAGGACGTGTTCCGTGCCAAGGTCCGACTGGGTCCCGGCTTCCACTATGTTTACCAAGTGTGCCGTCAGAGAGATGTACCGTCCCTGGCCACAAGCACTTGACCACGTGTCCGTTGTCAGGTGGACTCTCCCAGTAACTGCGTTGTTGAGGGCACGGCAGATGGTTTGGGACACGTGCTTGTGTAGTGCGGGGATGGCACACTGGGCAAAATAGTGTCGGCTGGGGACCGAGTACCGAGGGACAGCCACCGCCATAAGATTGCGGAAGGATTCCATGTCCACCAGCCTAAAAGGCAGCATTTCCAACGCAAGCAGTTGTGAAATGTGCGAATTTAGGACCGTGGCCTGTGGGGCGTTAGCTGCGAATTTCTGCTTTCGTTCAAAGGTCTGGGATATGGACAATTGAACGCTGCGGTGGGACGTGGACGTGAACGTTGATGCTGTTTCTTGAGAAACTGCCATAACAAGTGAAGACTGAGAGGAGGGGGCATCTTTACATGCAGTATGGACAGGGGATTGCCTTGCACACACAACAGGGGGTTCTATTGCACGCACAACAGTGGAAGAAGCAGTGGTGACACCCGCTGACACTGGTCATGGACCCTGGGTTTCTCCCCACAAAGTCGGGTGCTTTGCTTCGATGTTCCTGATCATGCTGGTGGTGATCAGGCTGGTAGTTTTGTCACCCCTTCTGATGCTGGCATGGCAGGTGGAACATATGGCCTTTTTGGGGTTATCAGCAGAGTCTTTAAAAAAATTCCAGACTCTGGAAGACCTACAGCTTGTACTGGCAACGTCCCTCGTGTTGGTGTTACGGGGAACGGTTGCCCGCCTTCTGTCGGTGGCCACCACACTGCTTCTTCCTGCCTGTTGGGGTACTCTGCCTCCCTCCCCCTGTGTGCTGCTGGCCTCACTCTGCATGTCCTCCTTCCACGTTGGGTCAGTTACTAGATCATCCACCACCTCCTCCTCTTCCACTTGCGCACCACAATGCTCCTCCTCACTTCCTGGCAATTGTGTCTCGTCATCGTCCACCTCTTGTGACAAATTGCCAGTGTCGACTTCCTGTGGCCGTGGCTGTTCAAATATTTGGGCATCGCTACATGGGATCTCCTCTTCCACCACTTCAAGCGTATCAGGCGAGGGGCACAAATATGGAAATGGACCAGTGAACAGCTCTTCAAAGTGTCCAAATGTGGGATCAATTGCTGTCTGACGACACTCGGCATGGTGGGAGGGAGGAGCATCAGGGTGAGGAGGAGTATGCGGTCGAGACTCACGGCTACTAAGAGTTGACCGTGTGGAAGACAGACCGGAGGTGGGGGTGCCCAGGTAACTGGAAGTATTATCTGCTATCCAATTAATAACCTGTTCACACTGATCAGTTCTCAATACTGGTGTTGTTCTGTGCTTCCCTAGTAATTCGGTCAAGAAGTGGGAGCAAGAAGATGTGGCTGTTGGTTGTGGCACATTTTCACCTTGGCCACGGCCCCGTCCTCTGCACGAACCATCACCAGAACGTCCACTTCCACGTCCCTTGCCACGCGCCTTGCCCATTGCAAACGAAGTAAAATAGCTTACACTTGCACTATCAATGGAAAAAGGGTAATAAAATGTAGATTAGAACCGTGGAAGAGGAAAACCACAGTTCTATTTCTCTGGCCTACACCCGACTCTTTTAAACAATCTGAACAATCAGGGAGAAACTATTATTGTTTTTCTTTACGGAAAAAATACCAAAGCCTGAATAATAGAGATTTTTTACCGTGGGATGGCAAAACCACAGTTATTGTTTACTGGGGTATACCAGACTTTTTTAAATATATAGATTTGCGGCTGTACAGTGAGCGACACACTCAAACTGTGTTTTTTTAGATACCAAAGGCCCAATACTGGATAGTACAGAGATTTGACCCGTGGAACTACAAAACCACACTGGGATTTGTCGGGCCTACACCAGACTATTTTCAACAGATATATTTTTGTGCCACAACAGTCAGGAGACACTACTGTTTTTCTTTACGGAAAATATACCAAAACCTGAATAATAGAGATTTTTTACCGTGGGATGGCAAAACCACAGTTATTGTTTACTGGGGTATACCAGACTTTTTTAAATATATAGATTTGCGGCTGAACAGTGAGCGACACACTCAAACTGTGTTTTTTTAGATACCAAAGGCCCAAAACTGGATAGTACAGAGATTTGACCTGTGGAACTGCAAAACCACACTGGGATTTGTCGGGCCTACACCAGACTATTTTCAACAGATATATTTTTGTGTCACAACAGTCAGGAGACACTACTGTTTTTCTTTCCGAAAAATATACCAAAACATGAATAATAGAGATTTTTTACCGTGGGATGGCAAAACCACAGTTATTGTTTACTGGGGTATTTGCGGCTGAACAGTGAGCGACACACTCAAACTGTTTTTTTTTTTTAGATACAAATGGCCCAAAAGTGGATAATACAGAGGTGTGAACCGTGGAAGTGCAAAACAACACTTCTGTTTCTCTAGCCTACACCTGACTATTTTCAACAGATATATTTGTGTCTGAAAAATCAGAGACACGCTTTTTTTTTGGGGGGGTACACGAAAAGGTTAATAAGACGGGTATTTGTACAGTGTGAAGGAGGAAAAAAAAAAGAGGATTTAGATGAAAAAAAAAGGATTTTTCCTGTCCCCTGAGACTTGGAGCTAAGTCCAGCAATTTCAGCAACAGGAGCAGCACACAGGACTGTAATGCAGCGTTTGCTGGTATAACCACTGCGTCTCCTATACAGCCTGCCTGCCTGATATCTGGGATGGATATTAGTCCTGAGAAGGACTGTTTGTTTGATCTGGCAGCCTTTACAGACCCTACACTAACTATTTCGCAGTTTATATCTCTCCCTAAATCAGCAGCGCTGTCCCTACACTGTCTGATCCGGAGCGACTGTGTCCAAGATGGCGGCGCCCGGTTTTAAATACTCGAGGTGACGCTGTGCGGTCAGCCAATCACTGTAATGCCCACAACCAACATGGCTGCGGCATTACAGTGACTGGCTGGCAATCCCTGCATGTTCAGTGGCTCTGTAAAGAGCACCAAACATGCAGGGCGGAGACCCGAGCTCCCGCCCGAGTAACCCGGAAATGCTCGGTGCTCGCCGAACATCCCAAGTAGCGTGATGCTCGGGCGAGTACCGAGCAGTGTCGAGCATGTTCGCTCAACACTAATAAACAGTAATAGCGCATGAAAATAATATAGGGTACTTAGTTAACATCATTTTGATCAAAGTAATGCAAAAGCCATCCCACCTTGTCACGGTGACCCTATTTGGGACAGTCCTAACTCTAATATTTAAAACCTTACTGTTTGTCAAGTGACATGCATGTAGATAAGGGCCGCATGCACACCAATTTATATTCCAGTTAATTTCTTAGGCTTTTTCAGTTTAGTGTGCACAAGTGCATGTAAACGTGTGGCCTGCCTTTTCCTTGAGCTAGAAGTCTATTCATCTTGCTCCCCTTGTCTGTGTGTCTACTAGCTGGGCTCAGTCTCTCAATCTGTGATTGATTGAGTTTGTGGACAGGTGTCTTTTATACAGGTAACGAGTTCAAACAGGTGTAATTAATACAGGTAATGAGTGCAGTTTACATACACTAAGATTACTATGCCTTTAAACAATTCTGGACTGCCCATATGATGATGTCATGTGTTTTGGCAACATCTGAGTTAATTAAAGACACACCTGTGGATGTATTTTAATGCACACCTTAAACACACTGCTTCTTGGTGTAAGATCATGGGAAAGTCTAAAGAAATCAGCCAAGATATGAGGAAGAGAATTGTGGACTTGCACAAGTCTGGCTCATCCTTGGGTACAATTTCAAGATACCTGAAGGTGCCTCGTTCATCTGTACAAACAATTATACGCAAGTACAAACAAGATGGGAATGTCCAGCCATCATACCGCTCAGGAAGGAGACGGGTTCTGTGTCCCAGAGATGAACGTGCTATGGTCCAACATGTGCATATCAACCCAAGGACAAAAGCAAAAGACCTTATGAAGATGATGGCGGAAGCTGGTAACATTGTGTCAATATCCACAGTGAAACAAGTACTGTATCAACATGGGCTGAAAGAGCACTCTGCCAGGAAGAAGCCATTACTCCAAATGAAACATAAAAAAGCCAGATTAATGTTTGAAAATACACACAGGAACACAGACCTTAATTTTTGGAGACATGTCCTGTGGACTGATGAAACTAAAATTGAACTTTTTGGGCATAATGATCATCGTTGCTTTTGGAGGAAAAAGGGGAGATGCTTGGAAGCCTAAGAACACCATCCCAACTGTGAAACACGAGGGTGGCAGCATCACCCTGGCAGGTCCAGAACGCAGCGGATGTGTCACTGAGGTAACTGGCCTCAGTGATGTGATATCTGAAAAAGGCTCCAGCATTGATAGGGTGCTGAGAGGTTTTGGTTTAGTGGAGCAGTACGGGTTCTGGTGTCAGGAATGATTGATAAGTGATGGGCGTTCTCGTCCACCAATCTCGGAGTTTCAGCTGGAGTTAAAAGGGCAGCAGAGCTGCTCATAACTGCCTGGCTGTGGAGGTGTGAGCACCTCTGAAACTTAGGTCTGATTGGACCTGTATGATACTGGCCAGCCTTGCCAGTGGCTGATAGGACCTGCAAAGCCTGGATGTCAGGTGTATGGACATTTATGTTTGTTCCTTTTTCCATTACCTGGAGAGATTTATGAAGTCAAATAAAACTTCCTTTGCACCGAGAAGTTTTGTGCCTGTGTGAACACTACCCAGCTGCCTGAATGTGAGTGAATTCCTACAATATATATCTATTCATATATAGATATATATAATATATACAGTATCTCACAAAAGTGAGTACATTCCTCACATTTTTGTAAATATTTTATTATATCTTTTCATGGAACAACACTGAAGATCTGACACATTGATACAATGTAAAGTAGTCAGTGTTCAGCTTGTATAACAGTGTAAATTTGGTGTGCTCTCTACATAACTCAATTACAAATTGCCATAGGCAAATAAACCCTAAACTAAAGACTCATAAAATTTAACTTTTATTAATTACTATTAAATTATTAGAGGAACATGTTAAAAGCAGCATGCAGTCAGCAGTGCAAAGGGACAGATAGCTATTATATTTCTCCTTATATTGGACTGTTTCATAGTCTGTCCCAATAGCATCACTCATATTAAAGTATCAGGATACACTTGAGGTGCGGCCTCAATCCCCTGATTACGCCAATATATCTGGTGAAACATGTTGGGGAGGCTTTAGGGTGCTTCTAAATGTGTCAGTCAGCAATGTATGAAGACTATATAGGAAAATTGTAGGTTGCGGCCGCACCTCAAGTGTATCCTGATACTCTTATATGAGTGATGCTATTGGGGCAGACTATGAAACAGTGATTGGTAGGAGACCAATAATAGGATATATATAATAGCTATCTGTCACTTTGCACTGCTGACTGCATGCTGGTTTTAATATGTTCCTCTAATAATTTAATAGTAATTAATAAAAGTTCAATTTTATGAGTCTTTAGTTTAGGGTTTATTTGCCTATGGCAATTTGTAATTGTTATATAGTTACCCTACGCTGACTGCATGAACAGCACTTTTTAGAGTGGTTTGTTCCCTCTACATAACTCAACACACAGCCATTAATGTCTAAACCGCTGGCAACAAAAGTGAGTACACCCCTAAGTGAAAATGGCCAATTAGCCATTTTCCCTCCCCGGTGTCATGTGACTCATTAGTGTTACAAGGTCTCAGTTGTGAATGGGGAGCAGGTGTGTTAAATTTGGTATTCTCGCTATCACACTCTCTCATACTGGTCACTGGGAATTCAACATGGCACCTCATGGCAAAGAACTCTCTGATGATCTGAAAAAAAAGAATTGTTGCTCTACGTAAAGATGGCCTAGGCTATAAGAAGATTGCCAACACCCTGAAACTGAGCTGCAGAACGGTGGCCAAGAACACACAACGTTTTAACAAGACAGGTTCAACTCAAAACTTGCCTCGCCATGGTCGACTAAAGAAGTTGAGTGCACGTGCTCAGCGTCATATCCAGAGGTTGTCTTTTCAAAATAGATGTATGAGTGCTTCCAGCATTGCTGCAGAGGTTACAGGGGTGTGTGGTCCACCTGTCAGTGCTCAGACCATACGCCGCACACTGCATCAAATTGGTCTGTGTGGCTGTTGTCCCAGAAGGAAGCCTCTTCTAAAGATGATGCACAAAAAAGCCTGCAATCAGTTTTCTGAAGATAAGCAGACTAAGGACATGTATTACTGGAACCATGTCCTGTGGTCTGATGAGACCAAGATAAACTTATTTGGTTCAGATGGTGTCAGGCATGTGTAGCGGCAACCAGGTGAGGAGTACAAAGATAAGTGTGTCTTGCATACAGTCAAACATGGTGGTGGAAGTGTCATGGTTTGGGGCTGCATGAGTGCTGCCGGCTGTGGGGGGGCTACAGTTCATTAAGGGAACCATGCATGCCAACATGTACTGTGACATAATGAAAAAGAGAATGATCCCCTCCCTTCGGAAACTGGGCCGCAGGGCAGTATGATCCCAAACAAACCTCCAAGACGAGCACTGCCTTGCTAAAAAAAACTGAGGGTAAAGGTGCTGGACTGGCCAAGCATGTCCTAATGCTTGGCCCTATTGAGCATCTGTGGGGCATCCCCTCAAACAGAAGGTGGAGGAGGGCAACATCTCTAACATCCACCAGCTCCGTCATGGAGGAGTGGAAGAGAGTTCCAGTGGTGATCTGTGAAGCTCTAGTGAACTCCATGCGCAAGAGTGTTAAAGCATTGCTTGAAAATAATGGTGGCCACACAAAACATTGACGCTTTGGGCACAATTTGGCCATTTTGACTTAGGGGTGTACTCAATTTTGTTGCCAGCGGTTTAGACATTAATGGCTATGTGTTGAGTTATTTAGAGGACGCACCAAATTTACACTGTTATACAAGCTGTACACCGACTACTTTACATTATATCAAAGTGTCATATCTTCTGTCATATCCCATGAAAAGATATAATAAAATGTTTACAAAAATGTGAGGGGTGTCACTTTTCTGAGATACGGTATATTACAGTCTGCATTTAAAACACTCTCTGTATTGCTGTGGGTAATAGCAGTAATTTCATACTACATTTTCTAAAGAAACAGTGGATTTGGAATTCACTACATTCTAACTAAACCGAGAAATAGCATGCTCACTTTGAATTATGCTGGGAGTGCAAATAGGTCATTGAATTCACTGGACTTGAGAGTGACTGGCACAAAAACACGATCAAAGAAGCAATTTCTAACATAGTGTAACCTTTTGTCTCTAGTATTGTAATCTCTATAATTCTTTACCAATTCACAGAATAAAAATTGTTTTGGTTTAATAAGACGGGTAGCAACACAATCAACACATTCCCTTTTTTCTTAGTATGTCGAAGCCACTTAAAAAGCACTCCATGTGTTTTTATTTCTATCTGTGCACCCCAAACCTGATAGTCTGTCACAGTCTACACCTCTTTATACAGTGGAGAAAATAAGTATACACTGCCGATTTTGCAAGTTTTCCCACCTACAAAGAATGGAGGGGTCTGTCATTTTTATCATAGGTACACTTCAACAGAGGTCAGACGTTTCCTGTAGTTCTTGACAAAGTTTGCACACACTGCAGCAGGGATTTTTTGGCCCACTCCTCCATATAAATCTTCAGATCTTTCAGGTTTCGGGGCTGTCGCAGGGCAACATTGAGTTTCAGCTCCCTCCAAAGTTTTTCTGTTGGGTTCAGGTCTGGAGACTGGCTAGGCCACTCCAGGACCTTGAAATGCTTCTTAGGGAGCCACTCCTTAGTTGCCCTGGCTGTGTGTTTTGAATCATTGTCATGCTGGTGTTCTTGGGGTTGTACTCATCCTTCTTCCTCCAAACATGGCGAGTGGAATTGATACCAAAAAGTTCTATTTTGGTCTCATCTGTCAACATGACCTTTTCCCATGTCTCCTCTGAATCATCCAGATGGACATTGGTGAACTTCAAACGGGCATGGATATGTGCTGGCGTGAGCAGGGAAACCTTGCATTCCCTGCAGGATTTTAACCCATGACGGCATACTGTGTTACTAACGGTAATGTTTGAGACTGTGGTCCTAGCTCTCTTCAGGTCATTGACCAGATCTTCCCGTGTAGTTCTGGGCTGATTCCTGACCTTTCTCAGAATCATCCTTACCTCATGAGGTGAGACATTACATGGAGCCCCAGACCAAGGAAGATTGACAGTCAACTTGTGTTTCTTCCATTTTCTAATAATTGTGCCAACATTTGTTGCCTTCTCACTAAGCTGCTTACCTATTGTCCTGTAGCCCATCTCAACCTTGTGCAGGTCTACAATTTTGTCCCTGGTGTCCTTAGACACCTCTTTGGTCTTGGCCATGGTGGAAAGGTTGGAGTGTGATTGATTGAGTGTGTGGACAGGTGTCTTTTAGACAGGTAATGAGCTCAAACAGGTGCAATTAATACAGGTAATGAGTGCAGAGTACGAGGGTTTCTTAAAAAAAACTAACAGGTCTGTGAGAGCCAGAAATCTTGCTGGTTGGTAGGTGATCAAATATTTAATGACATAAAATGCAATTTAATTATTTAAAAATAATACAATGTGATTTTCTGACTTTTATTTTCAGATTCTGTCTCTCACAGTTGAAGTGTACCTACGAAAAAATTACAGACCTCTCCATTCTTTGTAGGTGGGAAAACTTGCAAAATTGGCAGTGTATCAAATAGTTATTTTCCCTACTATACAGTACTGGCCAAAAGTATTGGCACCCCTGCAATTCTGTCAGATAATACTCAGTTCCTTCCTGAAAATGATTGCAATCACAAATTCTTTGGTATTATTCTCTTCATTTAATTTGTCTTCAATGAAAAACACAAAAAGAATTGTCCTAAAGCCAAATTGGATATAATTCCACACCAAACCTAAAAAAGGGGGGTGGACAAAAGTATTAGCACCCTTTGAAAAATCATGTGATGCTTCTCTAATTCGTGTAATTAACAGCACCTGTAACTTACCTGCGGCACCTAACAGGTGTTGGCAATAACTAAATCACACTTGCAGCCAGTTAACATGGATTAAAGTTGACTCAACCTCTGTCCTGTGTCCTTGTGTGTGCCACATTGAGCATGGAGAAAAGAAAGAAGACCAAAGAACTGTCTGAGGACTTGAGAAACCAAATTGTGAGGAAGCATGAGCAATCTCAAGGCTACAAGTCCATCTCCAAAGACCTGAATGTTCCTGTGTCTTCTGTGCGCAGTGTCATCAAGAAGTTTAAAGCCCATGGCACTGTGGCTAACCTCCCTAGATGTGGACGGAAAAGAAAAATTGACGAGAGATTTCAACGTAAGATTGTGCAGATGGTGGATAAAGAACCTCGACTAACATCCAAACAAGTTCAAGCTGCCCTGCAGTCCGAAGGTACAACAGTGTCAACCCGTACTATCCGTCGACGTCTGAATGAAAAGGGACTGTATGGTAGGATACCCAGGAAGACCCCACTTCTTACCCCGAGACATAAAAAAGCCAGGCTGTAGTTTGCCAAATCTTACCTGAGAAAGCCTAAAACGTTTTGGAAGAATGTTCTCTGGTCAGATGAGACAAAAGTAGAGTTTTTTGGGAAAAAGCATCAACATAGAGTGTACAGGAAAAAAAAGAGGCATTCCAAAAAAAGAACACGGTCCCTACAGTCAAACATGGCGGAGGTTCCCTGATGTTTTGGGGTTGCTTTGCTGCCTCTGGCACTGGACTGCTTGACCGTGTGCATGGCATTATGAAGTCTGAAGACTACCAACAAATTTTGCAGCATAATGTAGGGCCCATTGTGAGAAAGCTGGGTCTCCCTCAGAGGTCATGGGTCTTCCAGCAGGACAATGACCCAAAACACACTTCGAAAAGCACTATAAAATGGTTTTAGAGAAAGCACTGGAGACTTCTAAGGTGGCCAGCAATGAGTCCAGACCTAAATCCCATAGAACACCTGTGGAGAGATCTCAAAATGGCAGTTTGGGGAAGGCACCCTTCAAATATCAGGGACCTGGAGCAGTTTGCCAAAGAAGAATGGTCTACAATTCCAGCAGAGCATTGTAAGAAACTCATTGATGGTTACTGGAAGCGGTTGTTCGCAGTGATTTTGGCTAAAGGTTGTGCAACCAAGTATTAGGCTGAGGGTGCCAATATTTTTGTCCGGCCCTTTTTTGGAGTTTTGTGTGAAATGATCAATGATTTGATTTTTGCTTCATTCTCTTTTGTGTTTTTTCCTTGCAAGCAAATTAAATGAAGATAATAATACCAAAGAATTTGTGATTGCAATCATTTTCAGGAAGAAACTGAGTATTATCTGACAGAATTGCAGGGGTGCCAATACTTTTGGCCAGTACTGTATATAGTATACTTACTTTCATGCAGTTCAGCTCCTTTGTGTTATTTATTTCGAAATTGATCTTGATTCTAAGATTTTGTCCTGCATTGTATTCCTCTCTACTATGTAGTCAATCCCATGATGCATCAGAACAGTATCATATGGGTTCAGTTCAGTGTTCAGTAGTGAACACTGCGTGCTCGCAGTTCAAGATGGAATTAAAGGCCAGTGACCAGCAAATCGGGTCCGCCAGATCGAGCACTACAGTCCCCGGAAATCTGCCCGGGGGCCGGAGAAAAGGTTATCCTCCATATGTTTCCTCCTTATAAAAGGTTAAGAAAAATGTAAAAAAAAAATTGCGACTTAAAAGGGTTGTCAACTACTCAGACAACCCCTTCTCAATCCGTATGTTTTCTTATAAAATAACAACACTTATATTCATTTCCGGTGCTGGAGCTGTTCCAGCGTTGTCTGCACTGGCTCTCCCGGGATCACAAAAGTGTTACGCCAAAACAATCCCTGTGACAAATCAGCGTCCTCTTCACTCTCCCTGCCTTCAGATAAATTGCTTACGTGCTGCTCTCTCACTTTTTCTGCATGCATGCGATACGTCCGAAGGCGGGGAGTGTGAAGCAGCCACTGATTGGCCCCGGGGATTGCGTGACGTAGCACTTTTATGTGATCCTGGGAGAACCAGTGCTGGCACCAGAGAGGAAAAGTGTTGTTATTTTAAAAGGAAACATACGGATTGAGAAGGGGTTGTCTGAGTAGGGGACAACCCCCTTAAGTCGCAAAATTTTTGCTCTGCTCGGAAGGGACAAAATATTGTAACTTTTGGTGTTTTCACACCAGTAGTGGCCAGCTACACCCTCAAGTAAATTCAGAAAAGTCATGCTACTTTAGTAGCAATACTTGCTCCTGTAAGGTACTCCAGTCCTAGGCTGGAGTTAATTTCTACCAGAAGTGCACGGCATTCATAATATCAATAATTCATTAAGTGGTGTGCAATTTTTACTGAATTTGGCGCATCTTAGTCCAGTTCATTAAGACTGGTGTACACAATGCCAGTCTGTTCATGGCAGTATGTTGACCATTGTAAACAGGATATATCATGCTGATAACATGACTTGCATGGGGACAGAATGATCTATTAGTGATTGTTCTACTCCATTATTCTTCAGACAGAACCTAAAGCCCCTGTCTCACATAGTCACGGTTTTGGTGACTCACCAGTGACCTCACCAGCGATGTCGCTGTGTGTGACACTTTGCAACGATCAGGCCCCTGCTGTGAGGTCGCTGATCGTTGCAAAGTGTCCTGGACCATTTTTTGGTCGTTGGCCTCCCGCTGGCCAGCACACATCGCTGTGTGTGACCAGCGGGACCAACGATCTGGCTGGTAACTATGGTAAACATCGGGTTACTAGGGGCACGCGCGCACTTAGTAACCCGCTGTTTACCATGGATACCACTCTGCTACGGTGCACGGAGGCTCCCGCGCACCGTAGCAGAGTGGTATCCATGGTAAACAGCGGGTTACTAGGGGCACACGCGCACTTAGTAACCCGATGTTTACCATAGTTACCAGCCTGCTCCTGCTTGCAGCAGGCTGGTAACGGGAGCAGGACATCGTGGAACGATTCTTTCCACGATATTGCTGCTCCCCTGATCGCTGGTGAGCCTGCCTGTTTGACAGCTCACCAGCGATGTATTAGCGATGCAGCAACGATCCCTGACAGGTCGTATCGTTGTCGGGATCGCTGCTGCATCGCTTAGTGTGACGGGGCCCTAAGATAAAACAAAATAAGCAAATACCATGCAGTAAGTAAACAATTAAATAGTAATAGTACATATAATTAACATAGGGTACATCAATGCCAAAAAGAAAGGAACAGATGGTATCAGCCCCTTAAAAGATGATAATAACAAGACAATTATAGAGGACAAAGAAAAGACTTGAGATGTTAAAGGTAATCTGTCACCCCCTGGGACTTATCAGATCTCTAATATGGGCATACAGGTTATACAAATGTAAATCTATGTACATACTTGTATGTCCCATATTAGAGGTTTGCTTTCTTTGAAATTGATTTTTATTAATTCAGTTTTCACATGGTTCCCGTCCGGGGGACGCTAAGAAATCCCTGCCTATCTACTCAATTTCCATATTCCTCCCCTCCCCTGCATGTCACAGGGCCCTGTGTAGTGCACTCTTCCCGTTCACATCCCGTGCATGTGACGCGCCACTGGGCCTGCTTGGTGTAGCGTTGCGCACGCGGGGACTACCCGGAGCCGGGCCTGTTGGGGGTAGTAGTCTCGTGGCGGTGACCCGGTCCGTGCCCAGGGAGTCAAACTGAGTGGCTGAGTATTAGCAGTAGATGTTGGACGACTACGCCACCCGTTGAATGCAGGTGTGGAGCTGCCGCTGCAGGGCAGACCGCTGAGGCCGGTGGTACGATTGTGCAGCGTAGATGGTATAACCCCCAACGGGAGGGGTATGGCCTCAGGGCAGCCGACGTGGATGATGGGGGTAGCAGGAACCACTCAGAGACGATGCGGTGTAGTTCAGGGTCTTTACTGGTGATAAAGATAGACCCTCCCGGAGTACTGGCTAGCGATCGGGGCCTGGTCAGTCTTTGAGCAGATGGGATTTCCCCTGGCCAGGCGGAGTTGTAGGCCTCCCCAACTAATTGTACTCTTCTGGCTACCTTGCTAGAGGCGGGTAAAAGTAGCCCACGTCCCTGAGTGTACCGTGTGGTGCTCACCCGTATGGCCGGTGACTCGGGGCCTTCTAGTGGCTTCCGCTCCACGACGGCGGTGCTGGTCCCACGCGTGTGACCGTGCCTTCGGGTTTCTTGGCCAGAGGACCTGAAATCCCCTGCCGGTCGATTTCTGCTGCTGGGTAAGGATTAGTCCCCACAGCCTCGGACTCCGGGTCCGGTGGTAACTCTTCAATCAGGGCGAGCTCTACAGCTGCCAGCCCCTGATTCCTTTTAGCACGACTTCCCCAGAGCTCCTGATCTCTCTTTCCTATGGCTGCTTCTCCTCTTCTCAACTCACTAACCCTGCCTCAGCCCCAGTTTTATATAGGGGAAGTTCTTCCCCTCCCAGGACTGGGCAGGAGGTGTGGCATGCACAGGATTCCTGACCAAGAGACCTCCCACCTGCTCTCAGACGTAATATCTCTATCACTGTGGCAACCAGACCCCTGGGGTGTCACATTCCCCCCTAGTGAAATTTAGTACTCCGGGACTAAACATATTTTTGTAACATAACAAATTATAAACAGAAACAACGCAATAAAGAAAAACATTAGGATGGTCACGGCGTGTCCGCAACCGGGTGCAGTCTTTGAAGAAAACAAAGGTGTCCATTTCACCAAAACAAGGAGACGTAACCAGGTAGGGGTCTGTCCTGCCCCGAGTCCTATCAGTCTTTTAGTCCATCCTGGGTTACGCTCCAACTATATGCAAAAAGGATTCCCGGTAAATCCACCAAAGACTCCTACAAATAACTAGAAACACATAATTATACACAAGCAACAACAAACAGGTAAACATTAATAAAATAGCTTGAACATTTAGATCCTCCACCGTATGGGCAACTGGCCTCTAGTGACCCTAGTGGACCTACGGAGCTGGCTGACTGGTCCTGAGCTACAGGGTATAGGAGCTGTCAAGGGTAAACTGGGCAGCCGTCTACGGACTCTTTGGCTCACTAGGGGTATGGCAGGCTCACTATAAGCAGAGGGTTGATTCTCCTGGTCTGCTTGTGTGGGGTCTTCTGCCTCCTGGACCGGCTGTTCTTCCAGCTCTACCTGTGTCTCCGTAGGCACTTGGGATGCTGGTTGGAGGAACGTGAGGACGGGTACCACAACAGCACCATTGACTTGAGTCCAAGACCGAGGGAAGTCTCCGAGCACAGTACTAATCATATCTTCCCTTTCCTCTACGGGTCGAGGGTCTTCTTGTTCCTCTTCAGGGTTCCGTAGCTGTTCAGGACACTTCTTCAGGTGATCCCGGGATACAATGGCTGTGGTTTCCCCTCCGTCTTTACTGATTGTACAGATCTTTGGGTTGTCGTGGCTTGAGGGCAGTACGGTGTACGGGTCCTTCTCCCACTGGTCGTCCAACTTGTGGAGCCGTCTTTTCCTCTTCAAGACCTGCTCTCCGGGCACCAGGGGAACAGCGGGAGCATACTGGTTGTAAGTTTTCTCTTGTCTTTCCCTAGCTTGACAGAGACTTCGCTCCACGCTCTTCTGTACTTTCCGGTACTGCTGCTGCCTCTCTGTGTCCCAGTCTGCTTCTGGTGAAGTGTCCTCGGGTGTCAGGACTCCCATTTCCAGATCAACAGGAAGCTTACCAGGTCTTGCCCTCATTAGGTAAGCCGGGGTACAGTTGGTGGAACCTACAGGGATGTGGCTGTATAGGTCCACCAGGTCGGGCAGCTTTTCAGGCCACAGACTACGTTCTTCCAGGGGCAATGTTTTCAGAAGATCTATCACCACCTGGTTCATTTTCTCACAAAGTCCATTAGTTTGCGGGTGATAGGGTGTTGTTCTAACCTTCCGGCAGCCATACAGGGTGCAGAACTCCTGGAAGACTTCCACTTCAAAGGCAGGCCCCTGGTCCGTCAGCACCTGCTCCGGGTATCCGTGCGGACGGCAGAAGTGCTGCTGGAAGGCTCTAGCTGCTGTTTGAGCCGTTAAGTCCTTGACGGGGACGACAACCAAGAACCGGGAGTAGTGATCCACGATGGTTAACGCGTAGACGTAGCCACTTCTGCTTGGGGTCAGTTTTACATGATCCAAGGCTACCAGTTCCAACGGCTGTCTGGTGACGATGGACTGCAGGGGAGTCTTCTGGCTGGCACGGTCCTTCCTTCTTAGGTTGCACGGGCCACAGTCTCTGCACCACCTCTCGATGGTTCCTCTCATGCCTACCCAATGGAACCGCCCGCGCAGCAGAAACTCCAGCTTCTTCCATCCGAAGTGCCCAGCTCCGTCGTGGTATGCCTCCATCACCATAGCTGCGTCTCTTCTTGGCACCACTACTTGCCAGATTAGTTCATGCGTCCGAGAGTTAACCATTCTGCGGCACAACTTCCCCTTGTAAAGGAACAGTCGACTCTTCTCAGCCCACAGTTGCTTGGCTTCTTCCGGAGCGTCTGGGTCAAGGCGTGCATCTGGCCGAGTCAGCATCTCCTTTACCAGTCGGACGGCAGGGTCACTGTCTTGCGTCTCCGCCCAGTTGTAATGAGGTAATGGGTTGAACGTAGCGGATTGCTTACTCCTTACACGGTGGGAATACTGGATAGTCCCATGACGGTGGAACGCGGGGAGTTCAACTTCTTCCAGTTCCTCTGAATCTTCCCCTACGTCCGGTAGGTTCGGCATCCTGGACAGGGCGTCCGCGTTGGTATTGGAGCGTCCTGCCCGGTATTTGATTGTAAACTCATAGTTGGACAAGCGGGCCATCCATCTCTGCTCTAGGGCACCGAGTCTTGCAGTGTCCAGGTGTGTCAACGGGTTGTTATCCGTGTACACGGTGAACCGGGAAGCAGCGAGGTAGTGCTTAAAGCGTTCGGTGACTGCCCACACCACTGCCAGGAACTCTAGCTTAAATGAGCTGTAATTCTCAGGGTTTCTTTCGGTGGGTCGCAGTTTTCGGCTGGCGTAAGCAATTACCCGTTCCTTCCCCTGCTGGATCTGGGACAGTACGGCTCCTAGCCCGATGTTACTGGCGTCGGTGTAGAGGATAAAGGGCTGGCTATAATCAGGGTACGCCAGGATTTCATCCCCCGTGAGGGCCATCTTCAGCTGGCGGAAGGACTCTTCTTCCAGCTTCTCCCATCTGAAGGGTGGCTTCTGGTTCTTGGCCTTCCTGGACTGGCCTATCAGGAGGTCCTGCATAGGAGCTGCCTTTTTGGTGAAACCGGGAATGAACCTTCGGTAGTAGCCTACCAACCCGAGGAACTGCCTCACTTCCTTTACGCTGGAGGGGCTTGGCCATTCCTTAATTGCGGTGATCTTATCAGGGTCGGGAGCCACTCCGTCAGCACTCACCACATGTCCCAGGTACTGCACCTTTGGCTTCAGGAGGTGACACTTGGAGGGTTTCACCTTTAGGCCGTAACTTGCCAGAGCTTCGAACACTTCCGCCAGGTGTTTCAGGTGGTCCTCGTAGGTCTTGGAATAGACAATGACATCGTCCAGGTATAACAGGACCGTCTCAAAGTTTCGGTGTCCCAGACAGCATTCCATCAATCGCTGGAAGGTTCCTGGTGCGTTGCAGAGTCCAAACGGCATGCAGGTAAACTCGCTAAGTCCCATCGGGGTGGTGAATGCGGTCTTCTCCCTGTCCGCCTCTGCTACAGGAACCTGCCAGTACCCGCTAGTGAGATCCAAGGTGGAGAAGAAGTTAGCAGATTTTAAAGCAGCCAAAGACTCCTCTATTCTTGGTAAGGGGTACGCATCTTTGTGTGTGATACGGTTAATTTTCCGGTAATCTACACACATTCTCATGGTGTTGTCTTTCTTTTTGACCAAGACTAGTGGAGCTGCCCAGGGGCTACAGCTATCCCTGATTACCCCAGCCTCCTTCATGTCTCTAAGCATCCCCTTGGCGTGTTGGTAGTGTGCAGGGGGTACGGGTCGATACCTCTCTTTTATGGGAGGATGGTCTCCCGTGGGGATGTGGTGTTCTACCCCCTTGACTCGCCCGAAGTCTAACGGGTGTTTACTAAACACTCTCTCGTACTCTCGAACCACCCGGTAGACTCCCTGTTTCTGGTGGGAGGGAGTGGAGTCAGTACCCAAATGTAGTTGCTGACACCAATCCTCCATTATTTTCATAGAGCCGTTACCTTCCTCCGGGTGAGATGGAGGCAAGGGTTCCACAGACTGTATAGAATTTTGGTTGATAGTATATAATTTGGCTAGCGTAGCATACCGGGGCAGGTATACTTCCCTTTTCCCGATATTTATTATACGAACGGGCACCCTCCCATGGCGTACATCAACTACCCCCCGTGCTGTCAAAATGGTGGGCCTACTGTCTGAGTAGATTGGTTCTACCATGGCCTGGTAATCTCTACCTCTCAGACCAATGGCTGCCCGGCACCAAATCATCATTTCACTTTTCGGGGGCATGGCAATAGGGAAAGGGTCACACATTCTTACGCTACCAATCTCACCACCGGAGAGTTCTACCTGTTGCCGTCGCATCAGTGCCCGAATCTCTTTCTGGAGCACTCGCTGCTGGCCGGAGCTGGCGTTCTTGGCAACCTGCTGTAAAATGAAAATCACCTCTGCAAGACAATTTTCAATCACATTAGTTCCTAGAGTTATCTTTGGGTGACTCTCGCGTTTGTCAATGTCTACAATGATCAATCCCTGTGCTGCCAGTTCGACTCTACCGATTTTAATGGTCATTTCTTTAAATCCGATCTGTGGCACGGGCTGACCATTACTGGCGATGATACTCAAGTCGTCGTCTGGATAGCGGGTTATATCCGAGTCATTCCAGTACTGCTTGAAGAGCACGTACGGGATGGTGGTAACCTGTGACCCGGTGTCCAGTAGGGCACTCATAGGGATGCCATCCAGTACCACAGGCAAGACTGGACGTCCTCCCACATATTTGTCGCGCCAGTTCGATGGGCCTGGTGATCTTTTTCCTGGGGGTTGGCCCTCTACCCCAGGTTGTGCCAGTTTAAAGGACAGTACCTTGCCATATGTCTGGGTTGATTGCAGCGGCGGCAGATGGGTTGTCCGTCCTCGTTGTATCGGTCGCTGGGTCTTCCTCTGGCCGGTGGGGTCCTCCTTGGTCGACGCCACGGGATGTCCTCCGGTCCGGATGCCAGCTGGATCTTCCTTGGAGTGGAAACCTGTAAAGACTGCACAGTTCGGGTTAGCGCAGCAACGCTTTTAGCTAGCTCTTGGACCTGATGGTGCAGGTCCGGAGCCGGGTCATTGTTCAAAGCATGCGCATCAGCCCCCACAGGCCCTGTCGACAAGGGCGCCGCCTCCTGGTGGTAAGCGGTAGTAGGGCGCCTGTGGGTCACCACGCCACCCGGTGCCGGTTCTCGGAGCACCCGGATGGCTCTGTCCTTGAACTGTGCAACGTCCAGATGAGGATCCTGTAAGGCCATTGCCCGCAACTGGGTTCGGTGGGCATTGCAATATAGTCCCTCTATAAATTGTTCGGTCAACAGCCTGTCCTCGTTTCCCACGCAGTCAGGGTCGGTCTGCTTAATGGCTCTCAGGGCCTCTTGTAGGTTTAGTGCATAGTCCCTTATACTCTCATGTGCTCGCTGCTTGCACCCATAGAATCTAAGCTTAATCTCGGCTGAGGTGCGGGTATCAAAGGTGTCCCTCAGCCGGGTTAGTATCCCTGCGACAGTCCTCCTCCCAGGTGGCCAGGACTTTACCTCCCTTTGGGCTGCCCCGGTTAGTTGGGCCACCAGGATGCTCACTTTTTGCTCTTCTGTGAGGGGGTACACCAGCTTTTCTTTAAAGTCATTCAGGGTATGTGACTCCCCTGAGTACTGGGGTAGCCAGGCTGCTCCCGGGATATAGGGCATGGTGAAAGGCATGACTGCAGCAGCGGTGGCGCTGGCGGGGGTTGAGGCAGTGAAGCTCTCCTCCGTATCCGACATCCTCCTCCCCCCTAGTGGACCGTGGCCTACCTTGCGATGATCCTCTTCCGTAGGCCGCGGCTCCGCAGTGGATCGTCAGGGTCGAGGACCTTCCGTCGCGCTCCTGTGACGTCGGCGTCTGCTGGGCTCCTTCCAGGACCTTACGCAACGTCCGGACGTGAGGCGGGGCTTCAGTTCTCGCGCGCTTTCGGAGTCCACGCCCCTCTTCTTCCCGCGCGGCGTCTTCAAGATGGCGTCCAACGGCGGGAAAACTCCACGGATGGCGGGAAGAAGGCAGAAGATGGCGCCGGATGGCGGGACAACTTCGCGGATGGCGGGAAGAAGGTAGAAGATGGCGCCGGATGGCGGGAAGAAGGTAGAAGATGGCGCCGGATGGCGGGAAACCTCCACGGATGGCGGGAATCTTCACCACTGGTAAGTTTGAACAGTCTTTTTCAGGCACGCAGTACCCGGTGGTTGCGGGCACGAAATCCTGCCGACTACGCCAAAAGTTGACGCGCCCCTGGGCCTGCTTGGTGTAGCGTTGCGCACGCGGGGACTACCCGGAGCCGGGCCTGTTGGGGGTAGTAGTGTCGTAGCGGTGACCCGGTCCGTGCCCAGGGAGTCAAACTGAGTGGCTGAGTATTAGCAGTAGATGTTGGACGACTACGCCACCCGTTGAATGCAGCTGTGGAGCTGCCGCTGCAGGGCAGACCGCTGAGGCCGGTGGCACGATTGTGCAGCGTAGATGGTATAATCCCCAACGGGAGGGGTATGGCCTCAGGGCAGCCGACGTGGATGATGGGGGTAGCAGGAACCACTCAGAGACGATGCGGTGTAGTTCAGGGTCTTTACTGGTGATAAAGATAGACCCTCCCGGAGTACTGGCTAGCGATCGGGGCCTGGTCAGTCTTTGAGCAGATGGGATTTCCCCTGGCCAGGCGGAGTTGTAGGCCTCCCCAACTAATTGTACTCTTCTGGCTACCTTGCTAGAGGCGGGTAAAAGTAGCCCACGTCCATGAGTGTACCGTGTGGTGCTCACCCGTATGGCCGGTGACTCGGGGCCTTCTAGTGGCTTCCGCTCCACGACGGCGGTGCTGGTCCCACGCGTGTGACCGTGCCTTCGGGTTTCTTGGCCAGAGGACCTGAAATCCCCTGCCGGTCGGTTTCTGCTGCTGGGTAAGGATTAGTCCCCACAGCCTCGGACTCCGGGTCCGGTGGTAACTCTTCAATCAGGGCGAGCTCTACAGCTGCCAGCCCCTGATTCCTTTTAGCACGACTTCCCCAGAGCTCCTGATCTCTCTTTCCTATGGCTGCTTCTCCTCTTCTCAACTCACTAACCCTGCCTCAGCCCCAGTTTTATATAGGGGAAGTTCTTCCCCTCCCAGGACTGGGCAGGAGGTGTGGCATGCACAGGATTCCTGACCAAGAGACCTCCCACCTGCTCTCAGACGTAATATCTCTATCACTGTGGCAACCAGACCCCTGGGGTGTCACACATGCGCAAAGCGCTTCTAACGCGAGGAACGCTTTTTTGCTCCTGGCCCATTTTTCCCTGCAGTGGTCTAGTGCGCAGGTGCCGGGGAGTCACTGTGACTTCCACTCCAGTGACCTCCGGCGTGCGCAACAAGGTTGCTCCCAACTTTCTCCCAGCATCCTGATATATGTATATGCATACATATACATCTATATACACATATATATGTATGTATATACATATACACGTATATACATATATACACTATGGTTCCTATCAGGATGTCGAGAGGAAGTGGGGAGCAAACCTCATTGTTGCACACGCCGGAGGTCACTGGAGCGGAAGTCAGTGACTTCCCGGCGCCTGCGCACTAGAGCACAGCAGTGTAAAATAGGGCAGGGAGAAAAAGAAAAACGCGCCTTACGTTATAGGCGCATTGCGCATGCGCGGGATGTGCAGATTTAGACTGCACATCACAGGGCCCTGTGACGTGCAGGGGAGCGCAAGGGAGGGGGAAGGGGAATATTTAAATTAAGTAGGTAGGCAGGGATTTATTGGCGTTCCCCAATCGCCAAGCATAGAAAAACGGATTTTATAAAAAGATATTTCAAAGCAAGCAGACCTCTAATATTGGCCATACAGGTATGTATAGATTTACATTTCTATCACTTGTATGCCCATATTAGATGTCTGATAAGTCCCAGGGGGTGACAGATTCCCTTTAAACAGGCACTTTTCATCCGTGTTCACCAATGAACTGACTGTTCTAGGTATAATTTAGCAAAGCAACAATCAAAGTTGACCTCCTGATATAACTATTTTAACATAAAAAGTATGCCTGCATCTGAGCAAATTAAATATTTATAAATCCCCTGGGTCAGATGCCATTCATCCATGGATACTGAGGGAATTGAACTCAGTAATTAATTGTATCTCATCTTCTTAGACTCTCTTGTAACAAGGTCAGTGCCACAGAATCGGAGGATGGCTAACGTAGTACCGATATATAAGAAAGGCAAGAAGGTGGATCCAGGTAACTACCATCTGGCAAATCTTACATCAGTAGTGTGCAAAGGTTTTGAGGGCATTATAAGATATGACCTGCAGAAACATTTTGCAGAGAATATTATAATAACTGACAACCGGCTTGGATTCATGAAAGATAAGTCGTGTCTAACCAACCTGTTGGGTTTCTATGAGGAGGGAAGTGCAAATCTGGATGTTGGTAATGCGGCTGATGTAATTTATCTAGACTTTGTAAAGGCATTTGATACTGTACCACACAATAGCCTTATACTGAAGCTCCAGAAGGAGGGACTAGGGGAAACAATATGCAGGTGGGTAAGGAACGGGCTAAAAGACAGGAAACCAAGAATCGTCATAAATGGTACGTACATTCTCTAAATGGGAGATAGTCAGCAGTGGGGTAGCACAAGGATCTGTACTAGGGCCGATTCTTTTTAATCTCTTCATTAATGATCTAGTGGATGGGATTGAAGTGTCAGTCTTTGCTAATGACACCAAACTATGTAGGATATTATAAACTGACCTTGATAGTACAGTATTACAAAATGATCTGGATAAGATGTCTGAATGGACAAACACTGGCAAATAAAATTTAATGTTGATAAATGTAGAGTAATGCACCTAGGTCAGAGTAATCCTATTGCTAACCATACATTAAATATGAGTATAATCGGGACTACAGAACAGGAGAAGGACTTGGGTATTCTGGTTACAAGTAAGCTGAGCAGCAGTACTCAATGCCAAGCAGCAGCTGCAAAAGCAAACGAGATTTTAGGCTGTATAAAAAGAGATAAAATCCTGTGATCCCAACGTATTGTTACCCCTCTATAAATCACTTGTAAGGCCACAACTAGAATATGGGATCCAGTTTTGGGCTCCACATTTTAAAAAGGACATTCAGAAGTTAGAGTCAGTTCAAAGGCGGGCAGCTATATTATTACAAGAGATGGAAGGCCCCTCATATGATGAAAGGTTGGAAAAAAAAAGATGTTTCCAAGGAGATCTCATTTTTATGTATGTATGTATATAAATACATGTGTGGTCAATACAAAGGACTGGCAAATGACGTATTCCTTCCAAAGACCATACTAAGGACCAGGGCGTTGCTAGGGTCAGAAAATTCATGTGCCCAAGCCCCGAGGAATAAGCTTTCCTACTCCTCCCCTAAATAAAAAAATGTAACACCACTGTGAAGACATGGGGGTCTCCCGTGGGCATAATACTACTCAGACAACACAGGGTGAGGGTAAAACAGTGTGGCAATACTCTATTGAACCACCAACAGACAATAAACACATAGAACAGTCCCAGCAAATACACAAGATGGTGCATTTACAGAGTCTCATTCTTCCGCTGACTCGCCGGGATTAGAGCAGCTGTGACTGCGAGTGGCTTCCAGGGCTGACTACCTCCACCAGTGACACCCCGCTTTTGGCAGGCACCCACAGAGAGGAGGTAACGACAAGCTTAGGAAGCTGACAGTCCATTAAGGTACATGGCTAGGAGACCCGAAGGTCCCAACCTGGCTTCTCAGAACATATCCATAGAACCAGGTGACCGGAGGGTCCCAACCTGGCTTTCTCCGAGAGTATCCAGGGGTTCCAGGTGACCAGAGGGTCAAAACCTGGCTACCCCAAACAAGTCCATGGGACCAGGTGACCGGAGGGTCCCAACCTTGTTTCCCCAAATGTATCCATGGTGTGAAGAATGGCAGCAGAGAGACCCTGCAGAATCGCACCACTGCCACCACTTGTGATGAATGGCACCAGAGAGATCTTGCAGAATCCCACCGCTGCCACCACATATGAAGGATCAACACCTCGCCACCCGCCTGACGTCAAAGTTACGTGAGACGGAACACGTGATATGGATCTGCCCTTTGCACCAACGTGATGTTCTGCACCCCCTCGGGGACGTGTAAGGTCAGATTAGTACAGTTCTACACAGATACCCCTGTCCACACGGGTACAGGAAGGCACCGGGAGTGAGAAGAGGTGGCCCACTCAGTCACTGACGTGGCACCACATGCTCACACCCCTAAGAGGCCCCTTCACTAGCCCCAGTGAAGTGGAACCTTGTCGGCCTGATAGAGCTGCCACCAGTTTCTATTATAATTCCTGCTAGGACCGGGGGATTATATAGGGCCAGAAACCAGCCCGGCAGCATGTTCGTTCAACTGAACAACGGACGTGAGAGTTCGTGGATCAAGATAAAAGAGCAGCCCAAGGTTAAATGATATATTTAATCACCTTAAGGGCACACTAGGCAATACATTATATACATAAGGGTTATACATACATAATGGTCAGAGATGCAAACACAATAGTAGTGGTACAAAAGATATAAGCAATTATTAAGAGTCAGTTACCAGTCAGATGGAAAGCCTGGCTTGTGGGGGAGGGGCTGCCACATGGGAGGCTGGTGGTCCCCTTTGTTGCAGGACTTCTCCCACACAATGTGTCGTCGCGACTTCCCAGGGAAAAAGACACTGAGCTAGGGCTGCTGAAGTTCTTAAACCCTCTGAGTCACTCCCCTCCTGCCTCCCCAAACACAGTGGCTCTAGAGGTTTCCAAAAGGCTTTGCCGTGTATCTCCTCATCCCTACGAGCTAGACTGTGCTGGAAGCTAAGGTGAAATTCCTCCTGTTCATGTGATTCTAAAAATCGATTTGGTGTATCGCTGGGATGTATCATATTCCCATAACTGGGTATTGAATTATACTTGTCTGACACAAAGGACATGCCGCATGGCTGGGGTCCACACGGGGTCTTCCTGTGGCAGCTCCACAGCAGAAGGTGGGGGTTTTGTCACTTACTGTATCTCAGCCCCCTCCCTTCTTCTTTAGCTGTAGAAGTGTCCGATTACAGCTGTATATTGTAGACATTGTAGACCTCTATAATCTCCCACCAAACAGGGCACAATGATGGAAGTGGGATTATATCTTGAATATTCTTCACACATGGGTTCTGTGATAGTCAATAGAGCAGATTTGTATTCCTCCGGTCAGGGCCATGGTCCTTTAAGCAGGCATCTGTAGAATCCAAATCTGTGTCCCTCTTGATGAAGCCATGGAGTCCTGTAGAGCTGTCACGTACAGTGTTCCTGGCTGTGGTTTTGTAAAAGACACTGTGATACAGAGGCCTAGCCCACTTATATAGTTCATAACTGTCCTTTCAAGCCAACATCCACAGATCAAGGATCAGTGGTGATGATATTAACTCACATTGAGCTGTAGGGTGCATTGCTGGAAAAGGGGAAAAAAAAAAAACTCTTTAAATCTCTTAGTTTGCGAGTGTGAACGAGCAGAGTGGGACCGGAGCGTAAGTGCGAACGAAAGTAAGTGTGTGACTTGTTTTTCAGTGACTTTGGATTCAGGGAGTTTGGAAGGGAGGACTTTGGACTGAATTGCTGTCTGTATTTTAATAACTCTTTACTTTTCTTTTTACTTAACATTCTGTCTATTGCAATCCTCATTAGGAAATGAGCTCCATTATTGACAATGCTATCCAGTGTACATCTTGCCACATGTATGCATTCCTTGAACAGCCAGTCGGGGTTGCTTACTGCTGTGCGAGATGTGTGCACGTTGTGCGTTTGGAAGCCCAGGTACTGGATCTAAATGAGCAGCTGGCAACACTGAGATCCATTGACAATATGGAAAGGAGTCTGCTGCTCACTGAGTGTAACATACCTGGCGGCGTCCTTGCATAGTGGTCCATCTCCCACTGTGCAAGAGCGCGCACTTGATCTCCTGTCCAGAATGTCTCTCTGGCTTCCCTCCATGCTGTCTGTTTGTGTCTGTTTCTGCTGCTTAAGGGCGGCGCCCGATCACTTCCTGCTTTTTGTACCTGCTGTGGGTCACACCCCTTGTGCGTCCTCAGCCTATTGATGTCTGTCAACTGGTATATAACCCAGCTGCGGCAATCAACCCCTGCCTGAGCATAGTGTTTCATTCAGTGTGTGCTTGCACTCTGAAGGTGCCAGGTCCCGTTCTTTGTCTCCTGCCTTGCGGTATCAGTTCCCGTGTCTGAACTGAGTCCTGTCTATGTCTCCTGCCTTGCGGTATCAGTTCCCGTGTCTGAACTGAGTCCTGTCTATGTCTCCTGCCTTGCGGTATCAGTTCCCGTGTCTGTACTGTGTCCTATCTGTGTACCTTAACCTGCAGTCTGTACTCGTTCCTTGCCTGTTCGTTCCGCCTTCCTGGAGGCTGTATTTCCAGGCCAGTCTGAACACGCTCCTTGCCTGTTCGTCCTGCCTCTCTGGGGGCCGTATTCCCAGACCCGCTCCTGTATCCCGCTGCAGTGTCGGTCTCCTCCGTACACTCAGTTCCAGTCTGAACTCTCTCCTATCTTTTACCTGTTTTTTCTCTATGTCCGTTCCATTCCTTTTTCTGCAGAGTCTGAACTCGTACCTAACTCCTGCTCGTTGTCACTGTACTTCCGTTTGTGAGTTTGTGGTCCACTCGCTACTTCTCTGCAAGTACCCTGTGGGTATCTGGTTCTGCCTTTCCCTTCTAGTCTGTTCCGTGTGAACAGAGCCCTGTTCCCACCGCGTCTGCGGTTTTCGCTTTGCTCAGCTCTGTCCGCCGCGTCTGCGGTTTTCGCTTTGCTCAGCTCTGTCCGCCGCGTCTGCGGTTTTCGCTTTGCTCAGCTCTGTCCGCCGCGTCTGCGGTTTTCGCTTTGCTCTGCTCTGTCCGCCCCGTCTGCGGTTTTCGCTTTGCTCTGCTCTGTCCGCCCCGTCTGCGGTTTTCGCTTTGCTCTGCTCTGTCCGCCGCGTCTGCGGTTTTCGCTTTGCTCTGCTCTGTTCGCCGCGTCTGCGGTTTTCGCTTTGCTCTGCTCTGTCCGCCGCGTCTGCGGTTTTCGCTTTGCTCAGCTCTGTCCGCCGCGTCTGCGGTTCTCGCTTTGCTCAGCTCTGTCCGCCGCGTCTGCGGTTCTCGCTTTGCTCAGCTCTGTCCGCCGCGTCTGCGGTTTTCGCTTTGCTCAGCTCTGTCCGCCGCGTCTGCGGTTTTCGCTTTGCTCAGCTCTGTCCGCCGCGTCTGCGGTTTTCGCTTTGCTCAGCTCTGTCCGCCGCGTCTGCGGTTTTCGCTTTGCTCAGCTCTGTCCGCCGCGTCTGCGGTTTTCGCTTTGCTCAGCTCTGTCCGCCGCGTCTGCGGTTTCGAATTTGTCTCCCAGTCTGTACTGGACCCTACCCAGCCTGTGCTCTAGTCTGCCTGTTCCTGTATTCCCCGGTGTGGGTCAACAGCCGTGTCCGGAGTCTGACCTGGAGTAGACCCTGGTTCCTCTGCTCGGTTCCTCCCTGGTGCACTGGCGTCGTATGCCGTCGTGCGACCTTGGTCGGATCGGGCAGATACTTAGTTACGCCCCTCCAGGCACTCTCCGGTTCATGGCACAGTGGAATCACTACATAAACACGCACATGCCAGTCAGTCCGGGCGTGTGCATTACAGCATGCTCAGGCCATGGTTCCCGTTGAGCCCCACGGCCTTCGCTCTCTGAGAAGTTTTCCAGCGAATACATGCATTAAAATAAATAAATAAAAAATTTTTTTTCTTAGCTGAGTTCCAGGCGAATTACGCACCCGTCCAGATGGATCTATCTGCTCTCGTTCCTGCGGATCCGCTACGTTGCTATGGGGATCCAAGACAAAGTCGTGCATTTGTGGAGCAATGCATGCTACACTTCAAGTTCTACCCTCTATGTTTTCCCACCGATCGGGTTAAGGTGGCATTCATTATGTCTTACCTGGCGGGTGATGCCTTGGAATGGATCAACCCCCTATATGAAACACAGGATCCGATCCTCCTGGACCTAATGGCCTTCCTGGTGGCCTTTCTAATGGTCTTTGATGATCCTAACCCGGAGGCTCCTGCTGAAGCTTCACTTCCCAATATCCCGGAGCAACCCCGATGGGTAATGTGTGTGGGTAGCGCAATAGTCCTCCAGCCCAATGAGACTACTGCCCACCCAGAATCCTCACAGGGTGATTACGCTTTCCGGAATACTTCTCCCAACCTCAAGAGGCAGTCCAGACGTGCTAGACGTAGAGGCAAGCCGTCACGCCAGGGTCTGTCCTCCCTGAGATCTCCTGACCCCAACCTTGAAGTCCCTACTGAAGCTTCATCTCCCTGTATCCCGGAGAAGCCCCAACGGGTAATGTGCGTGGGTAGTGCACCGGTTCTCCTGCCCGAAGAGACTTCTGCCCATCCAGACTCCACACAGGAGAACTTCCTGCACCCGGCATCAGATGCTTCACCCACTTTAACCGGTGTGCATGTCCAAGGATGCTCCAAAGCTGTGGTTACCTCAGAGTCTGTGCACCTCTACTACCTGGCGGAGGACCCCCTGTTGCCTCCTGAATCCTCCGGGATACCACTCGATGACAAATGGAGAGAGACTTCTCTACACCCGGTACTCGATACTTTGTCCGCTTCGTCCTGTGAGCCTGACAATGGGTACCCCAAAGTGGTAGTTACCCCCGAGTCTCTACACCCCTCCGACCAGGCGGAGGACCTCCAGTTGTCTCCAGAACCCTTCGGGGTGCTACCTGGTAGCGAAAGGACAGAGACCCTCCTATACTCTGTACCTGATACCTCACTCGCTTCGTCCAGTGAGTCCAACCTAGTGTACTCCGAAGCAGAGGTTACTCCCGAGTCTCTACACCCCTCCGACCAGGCGGAGGTCCTCCAGTTGTCTCCAGAACCCTTCGGGGTGCCACCTGGTGGTGAATGGTCAGAGACTTTCCTATATCCTGGATCTGATACCTCCCTTGCTTCGTCCAGTGAGTTCGACCTAGTGTACTCTGAAGCAGAGGTTACCCATGAGTCTCTACACTCCTCTGACCAGGCGGAGGACCTCCAGTTGTCTCCAGAACCCTTTGGGGTGCCACCTGGTGGTGAATGGACAGAGACTTTCCTATACTCGGTACCCGATACCTCGCCTGCTTCCTCCAGTGAGTCCGACCTAGTGTACTCTGAAGCAGATGTTTTCTCTGAGCCTCTGCACTCTTCTGACCCGGCGGAGGACCTCCAGTTGTTTCCTGAATTCTCTGGGGTATCACCAGATAACAAAGAGACAGTGACTTTTCCTCATTATGTACCTGATAACCCGTCTATTTCTTCCTGTGAGCTTGACAAGATGTACCTCGAAGCAGAGATTACCCCCAAGTCTCTGTCCCCCTCCAACCCGGTGAAGGACTTCCAGTTGTCTCCTGTACCCTCTGGGGTGCCACCTGAAAATATATGGAGAGAGACTTCCTTGTGTGCTGTTCCTGGTACTCCACCCGTTTCGTCTGTTGCTGAGGATGGCTGGATAGGAGGTAGCATCCTAGCTAACCTGATGAGATCAGTTTTTCCTGTGGACAGTGGAAGTGATCTCTTCGAAGTGAAGAATTGGCCCTCAAATGCCCTGCGGAAGATTCTGGCAGGCCTGAAGAAGAGGGGACGTAAGGGGGGGGGGTACTGTAACATACCTGGCGGCGTCCTTGCATAGTGGTCCATCTCCCACTGTGCAAGAGCGCGCACTTGATCTCCTGTCCAGAATGTCTCTCTGGCTTCCCTCCATGCTGTCTGTTTGTGTCTGTTTCTGCTGCTTAAGGGCGGCGCCCGATCACTTCCTGCTTTTTGTACCTGCTGTGGGTCACACCCCTTGTGCGTCCTCAGCCTATTGATGTCTGTCAACTGGTATATAACCCAGCTGCGGCAATCAACCCCTGCCTGAGCATAGTGTTTCATTCAGTGTGTGCTTGCACTCTGAAGGTGCCAGGTCCCGTTCTTTGTCTCCTGCCTTGCGGTATCAGTTCCCGTGTCTGAACTGAGTCCTGTCTATGTCTCCTGCCTTGCGGTATCAGTTCCCGTGTCTGAACTGAGTCCTGTCTTTGTCTCCTGCCTTGCGGTATCAGTTCCCGTGTCTGAACTGAGTCCTGTCTATGTCTCCTGCCTTGCGGTATCAGTTCCCGTGTCTGTACTGTGTCCTATCTGTGTACCTTAACCTGCAGTCTGTACTCGTTCCTTGCCTGTTCGTTCCGCCTTCCTGGAGGCTGTATTTCCAGGCCAGTCTGAACACGCTCCTTGCCTGTTCGTCCTGCCTCTCTGGGGGCCGTATTCCCAGACCCGCTCCTGTATCCCGCTGTAGTGTCGGTCTCCTCCATACACTCAGTTCCAGTCTGAACTCTCTCCTATCTTTTACCTGTTTTTTCTCTATGTCCGTTCCATTCCTTTTTCTGCAGAGTCTGAACTCGTACCTAACTCCTGCTCGTTGTCACTGTACTTCCGTTTGTGAGTTTGTGGTCCACTCGCTACTTCTCTGCAAGTACCCTGTGGGTATCTGGTTCTGCCTTTCCCTTCTAGTCTGTTCCGTGTGAACAGAGCCCTGTTCCCACCGCGTCTGCGGTTTTCGCTTTGCTCAGCTCTGTTCGCCGCGTCTGCGGTTTTCGCTTTGCTCAGCTCTGTCCGCCGCGTCTGCGGTTTTCGCTTTGCTCAGCTCTGTCCGCCGCGTCTGCGGTTTTCGCTTTGCTCAGCTCTGTCCGCCGCGTCTGCGATTTTCGCTTTGCTCAGCTCTGTCCGCCGCGTCTGCGGTTTTCGCTTTGCTCAGCTCTGTCCGCCGCGTCTGCGGTTTTCGCTTTGCTCAGCTCTGTCCGCCGCGTCTGCGGTTTTCGCTTTGCTCTGCTCTGTCCGCCCCGTCTGCGGTTTTCGCTTTGCTCTGCTCTGTCCGCCCCGTCTGCGGTTTTCGCTTTGCTCTGCTCTGTCCGCCGCGTCTGCGGTTTTCGCTTTGCTCTGCTCTGTTCGCCGCGTCTGCGGTTTTCGCTTTGCTCTGCTCTGTACGCCGCGTCTGCGGTTTTCGCTTTGCTCAGCTCTGTCCGCCGCATCTGCGGTTCTCGCTTTGCTCAGCTCTGTCCGCCGCGTCTGCGGTTCTCGCTTTGCTCAGCTCTGTCCGCCGCGTCTGCGGTTTTCGCTTTGCTCAGCTCTGTCCGCAACGTCTGCGCTTTTCGCTTTGCTCAGCTCTGTCCGCCGCGTCTGCGGTTTTCGCTTTGCTCAGCTCTGTCCGCCGCGTCTGCGGTTTTCGCTTTGCTCAGCTCTGTCCGCCGCGTCTGCGGTTTTCGCTTTGCTCAGCTCTGTCCGCCGCGTCTGCGGTTTCGAATTTGTCTCCCAGTCTGTACTGGACCCTACCCAGCCTGTGCTCTAGTCTGCCTGTTCCTGTATTCCCCGGTGTGGGTCAACACCGTGTCCGGAGTCTGACCTGGAGTAGACCCTGGTTCCTCTGCTCGGTTCCTCCCTGGTGCACTGGCGTCGTATGCCGTCGTGCGACCTTGGTCGGATCGGGCAGATACTTAGTTACGCCCCTCCAGGCACTCTCCGGTTCATGGCACAGTGGAATCACTACATAAACACGCACACGCCAGTCAGTCCGGGCGTGTGCATTACACTGAGCAGCTGCTCACTGGGGTAGATGTGGGGGAGGGTGGTAGTCGGGAGCTGCAGGACAGTGAGGCCATTAGTTGGGTGACCGTTAGAAGGGGGGGTAGAGGGAAGAGTGCCAGGGAGGCTAGTCCTGATCTGGCACACCCCAATAAGCTTGCAAAGTTGGCAGATGAGGGGAGTAACGGTACAGGGGTAGCACTGCTGCAGCAAGGCATGTCCCCTGAAAGCCGGAGGAGTGTCAGCTCCAGTAAAGAGGGAAATAGGAGAGCAGGGCAGGCCAGGCAGGTGTTGGTAGTGGGGGACTCAATTATTAGAGGAACAGATAGGGCAATCTGTCACAAAGACAGGGATCGTCGAACAGTGTGCTGCCTACCTGGCGCTCGAGTCCGGCACATCGCTGATCGGGTTGACAGATTACTGGGAGGGGCTGGTGAGGACCCAGCGGTCATGGTGCACATTGGCACAAATGACAAAGTTAGAGGTAGGTGGAAGGTCCTTAAAGATGATTTCAGGGAATTAGGCTGCAAGCTGAAAGCAAGGACCTCCAAGGTGGTATTCTCTGAAATACTACCGGTACCACGTGCCACGCCAGAGAGGCAACGGGAGATTAGGGAGATAAATAAGTGGCTCAAGAACTGGTGTAGGAAGGAGGGATTTGGGTTCCTGGAGAACTGGGCCGACTTCTCAGTTGGCTACAGACTCTACGCTAGGGACCGGCTGCACCTCAAAGGGGAGGGTGCAGCTGTGCTGGGGGAGAAAATGGCTAGAAGGTTGGAGGAGTGTTTAAACTAGGGATTGAGGGGGAGGGTATTCATTTTATAGGTGGGGAAGATAGTGCAGATAGTGACCTGGGCACAAATAAAGAAATTGGGGGTGGGGTTAGAACAGTCAATAAAGTAAGAAGGAATAGAGGTACAGAGAGATACATAAAATGCATGTACACTAATGCCAGAAGCCTCACCAACAAAATGGAGGAATTAGAATTAATTTTGTTGGAAAATAATTATGACATGGTAGGGATATCTGAGACGTGGCTGGACGAGAGCCATGACTGGGCAGTTAATTTACAGGGCTATAGTCAGTTCAGAAATGACCGTACAAACAAGCGAGGGGGGGGGGGTGTTTATATGTAAAATCATCCTTAAAACCCGTTTTGCGGGAGGATATAGGTGAATCTAATGAAAATGTAGAGTCCCTGTGGGTGGAGATAAGGGGAGGGGGGAAAAATAATAAATTACTGATAGGGGTTTGTTATAAGTCTCCAAAAATAATGGAAGTAGCGGAGAATATCCTCGTAAAGCAAATAGATGAAGCAGCGACTCAAGAAGTCATTATTATAGGAGACTTCAACTACCCTGAAATACATTGGGGGACAGAAACATGTAGCTCAAGCAAAGGTAATAGGTAATTGTCTCTCACAGTTGTCAAAAACCTTTCACAACTGGTTCAGGACCCAACAAGAAGGGGGGCACTGCTAGACCTAATATTAACCAATAGGCCAGACCGCATATCAAATATACGAGTTGGGGGTCACTTGGGTAATAGTGATCACAAAATAATAAGTTTTTATGTAACCTTTAATAAGATGTGTAGTAGAGGGGTTACAAGGACACTAACCTTCAGGAAGGCAAATTTCCAACGGTTGAGAGATGATCTTAGTGCAATAAACTGGGACGATATCCTGAGACATAAAGCTACACAAAGCAAATGGGAGACATTTATCAACATCCTGAATAGGACCTGTGCACAATATATACCCTTTGGGAATAAACATGCTAGAAATAGGAGGAAACCACTATGGCTAAATAAAGCTGTAAGGGGCGAAATAAGTGACAAAAAGAACGCATTTAGGGAACTAAAGCAAGTAGGTAGTGATGAGGCATTAAATAAATATAGAAAATTAAATAAATTATGTAAAAAACAAATCAAGGCAGCAAAGATTGAGACAGAGAGAATCATTGCCAGAGAAAGTAAAAATAACCCCCAAATATTCTTTAACTACATAAATAGTAAAAAACTAAAAAATGATAGTGTTGGCCCCCTTAAAAATAGTCTGGGTGAAATGGTGGATGAGGATGAGGAAAAAGCCAATATGCTAAATGATTTTTTTTCAACCGTATTTACACAAGAAAATCGCATGACAGAAAACATGATTAGTGATAACAAAAATTCTCCATTAGATGTCACTTGCTTAACCCAGCAGGAAGTACGGCGGCGTCTAAAAACCACTAAAGTTGACAAATCCCCGGACCTGGATGGGATACACCCGCGAGTACTGCAGGAATTAAGTAACGTCATAGATAGACCATTATTTTTAATCTTTAAAGATTCCATAATAACAGGGTCTGTACCACAGGACTGGCGTATAGCAAATGTGGTGCCAATATTCAAAAAGGGGACAAAAACTGAACTTGGAAATTATAGGCCAGTAAGCTGAACCTCTACTGTGGGTAAAATCCTGGAGGGTTTCCTAAGAGATGCTATAATAGAGTATCTGAAGAAGAATAACCTCATGACCCAATATTAACATAAGTTTACGAGGGACCGTTCCTGTCAAACTAATCTGATCAGTTTTTATGAGGAGGCAAGTTCTGGACTGGACCAAGGAAATGCAGTGGATGTTGTGTATATGGACTTTTCAAAAGCTTTTGATACGGTTCCACACAAAAGGTTGATACATAAAATGAGAACAATGGGGATATGGGAAAATATATGTATGTGGGTTAAGAATTGGCTCAGTGATAGGAAACAAAGGGTGGTTATTAATGGAAAACACTCAGACTGGGTCTCAGTTAACAGTGGGGTACCACAGAGGTCAGTATTGGGCCCCCTTCTTTTTAACATATTTATTAATGATCTTGTAGGGGGCATACAGAGTAATATTTCAATATTTGCAGATGACACTAAACTCTGCAGGGTAATCAATACAGAGGAGGACAATTTTATATTACAGGAGGATCTATGTAAACTAGAAGCTTGGGCTGATAAATGGCAAATGAGCTTTAATGGGGATAAATGTAAGGTAATGCACTTGGGCAGAGGGAATAAAATGTAAAATTATATGCTTAATTGTAAAACACTGGGCAAAACTGTAACTGAAAAAGACCTGGGTGTATTGGTGGATGACAAGCTCACGTTTAGTGGCCAGTGTCAGGCAGCTGCTGCAAAGGCAAATAAAATAATGGGATGCATTAAAAGAGGCATAGATACTCATGAGGAGAACATAATTTTACCTCTATACAAGTCATTAGTGTGACCACACTTAGAATACTGTGTACAGTTATGGTCTCCGGTGCACAAGAAAGACATAGCTGAACTAGAGAGGGTGCAGAGAACAGCGACCAAGGTTATTAGAGGACTGGGGGGTCTGCAATACCAAAACAGGTTATTACGCTTGGGGTTATTTAGTGTGGAAAAAAGAAGGCTTAGGAGTGATCTTATTACTATGTACAAGTATATGAGGGGACAGTACAAAGACCTTTCTACTGATCTTTTTACTCTGAGGCCAGAGACGGGGACAAGGGGGCATCTTCTACGTCTGGAGGAAAGAAGGTTTAATCATAATCACAGACGGGGATTCTTTACTGTAAGAGCAGTGAAACTATGGAACTCTCTGCCGCATGATGTTGTAATGAGTGATTCACTATTAAAATTTAAGAAGGGCATGGATGCCTTTCTTGAAAAGTATAATATTACAGGTTATATATACTAGATTCCTTGATAGGGCGTTGATCCAGGGAACTTGTCTGATTGTCGTATGGAGTCGGGAAGGAATTTTTTTCCCCAATGTGGAGCTTAGTGTTTGCCACATGTTTTTTTTTTGCCTTCCTCTGGATCAACATGTTAGGCTATGGGTTGAACTAGATGGACTTAGTCTTCCTTCAACCTTAAAAACTATGTTACTATGTATGTATGTTACATTGTCCGAGTATCCACAGCTCATCTCCCAATCTTGACTTGCAAACATTGAAGTATAAACTATGATCACCCAAACAGTGCAAGTCAACAAGCTGCATGGACTTATACAATTGTAATCAACGTATGTAGCAAACATCCATTGTTTAATGATCCTGAGTACCTGTCTTGCAAAGATAACAGTACAATAAACTGTAGGAGCTGACATAAGATGCAAACAGCAGCCATTCAACAATTTACAAATATAAATTCAACCTACAAGAACAGTCAACATTGAAACTCATGAATAATAGTCCAAGTGTCTTGACCTACTGAAAATAGACGTCTGGATAATTAAGATTAAATGCTGTGTCATCACAAACACTGCTAACATAATGATAGCTCTCTGAGTACAGCTAATGTATATGATACCTACAGTCCCATGTAACACGACAGTTAACAGTAATTATATTTGGCAACAGAACCAAACCAAAGTGCAGATACGTGCAGCATGTTGGTAAAAAGTGTGTTGCATTGAAACTACTTTCCACTTAATTGTGCATCGTGTTGGCAAAAACCATGAATCTAAGGGATGTAATAATCATAGTTTGGCCATGCTCCCACCTGCATATGTACATTCAGAAACAAACAAAATGTCTTAACTCAAATAGTAAAAAATGGAAGCTGGCACGTTTAAGCGGGCTGGGCTGCAGAAATGAAGAGGCTTGGGATTCCAAGACAGTACTTATTAATACCAACGCGTTTCTGCGCCAGATCGGTATTAATAAAAACCGTCTTGGAATCCCAAGCCTCTTCATTCCAGCAGCACAGCCTGCTTAAACGTGGCAGATTCCATTTTTTGCCATTACCTCTGGAAGAACCATTTCCTCCAGCCACGGGGCAGCAGCAGCGGCTTTTGATGCATTTATAGGTGTTGTGCCTGCACACAACACCTTTAGGTGAGTGCTACCATTGATTACACCTACCCCTTGCCAGACGGAATTGCCCTATTTTGTGTGCGCTTTTGTCACTTTTCAGAGCTTCTTAAGTCAAATAGTTGCATAACTAATATAAATGGAAAGTGTGGTGTCCCATTGATTATTATGGGATGTGTCTGGGTTCCATTGTGTGATAGTTTTATGATGGAAAATAAAACTTCTGCATGATGCTCTTTTACTTCCATCATAAATATGGAAATATAGCGGAATCCAGACACACCCCATAATAATCAATAGGGTCCTTCTGCTTTCCTTTACACACGTGGTCAAAATTGTTGGTATTTGTTTAATGAAAGAAAAGCCACAATGGCCACAGAAATAACTTGAATCAGACAAAAGTAATATTAAATTTAAAATCTATGAAAATGAACAAATGAAAGTCAGTCATTGCTTTTCAACCCTGCTTCCACAGAATTTAAAAAAATTAAACTCATGAAATAGGCCTTGAAAATCAAGTTATCTCTGTGACCATTGTGGGTTTTTCTTTCATTAAACGAGGGGTACCAACAATTTTGACCACGTGTGTATATCCATTTCAGACATTCATTTTCCTTTTTCTACTTCTGAAAAAAAGAACAGAAAAACAAAATGTCAGAATGCGGATGTGGAGTAGCCTAAGGCCAGGTTCAGACTGATCGCCGGTCTCCTGACCTGGACTGCACAGCTTTACAGGCATATATGAGACTGCTGAGTTGGGGTCCAAGAGATTTCAGGCTGGTCCAGGCATTATGGTTCAAACGTGGACTGTGGAATACAGCTGTCTGAACCTGGCTCAGGGCACACCACTTTGTTGTTGTTTTTTTAAATCTTTAAAGGATCCAGATATGTTCGATTTTTGTGCTTTTGTTTGTTCCTCCCCTTGTTCTAAGAGCCATAGCATTATATTCTTAGCCACAGGTAAGCTTATTTAAGTTCTAGTTTTATAAAAAGCATAGCCAAAGAAATAAAAGGAACTTTAAAAAAAAATCCCCAATAATTCAATTATAAACATAGCAAAAAGGCAATGGTATTTACAAGCCAGGATCACAGAAATGAATGCACCATCAGGATGCAGCAGCCCCCCTTAACAAAGGAGGTAACACAGGTGCAATATACTGATGAAACAACCACTATCAATCTACCAGTCCATGGAGGGGGTTATTGTCCAGTATTAGAATTGCACACAGATGAAGCTTGCAGTAGGGCGCAAGTCACACACATGGAAAGCACAGTGCCCCACCAACAGCAAGCTAGCTTCATCTATGTGCAATTCTAGTACTGGACTATCACCCCCTCCATGGACTGGTAGATTCAGAGTGGTTGTTTCATCATTTCATCCCGATAGTGCATTAGTTTCTGTGATCTTGGCTTTTAAATACCTTTTTGCTGTTTCCAAGTTGTAGTTTGAATGAGACCATTCGCTTTACCATATAATGTACTGGGAAAATGTTCCAAGTGCAGTGAAAAGTGAAAAAAAGAAAAGAAAATGCAGTTCTACTGGACAGCGGTATTTACAGTGCACCTGGAGGGGGGCGCGTCATTGTATCTGTCCATCAGCGCTCATATCATGTGATTGCGGGGCACCAATGGGATGCCATGATGACCAGGGGTTTGCTGAAGACCCCTGTGCCTGTTATGACGGTACTCCTATGAAAGCCAACCCATGTTTGGCATTCATAGGGGACTATGATTTTTACAATATATAGCAATAAACAAACCGATACAGTGAAAAGTAAAAAAAAAGTTTTAAAAATTTATTAAAAAAGCAAAAAAATTTGATAAGTTCAAATCACCCCCCTTTTCCACCAATAAAAATTAAGGAATAAAAAAAATAAAAGATACACATATTTGGTATTGCTGCGTTCTTAAACTTCGGATCTATAAAAATATAAAATAAATTAAGCCGATCAGTAAACAGCGTAACAAGAAAAACGCCGCAACAACACAAAAAAATGCAATAAGAGGCGATCAAAACACTTACACACGTGGTCAAAATTGTTGGACCCCTCGTTTAATAAAACAAAAACCCATAATGGTCACAGAAATAACTTGAATAATAATAAATTAAAAATCTGTGAAAATGGGGGTGTGGCCTGAAGCTCAGCCAGCATGGACATGTTTGCCCGAGCTCCTGCAAAGATCCACCTGAAAAGCGACTTCAAAGCCTTCCAAGAGAAACCATCTACCCCACTTGTAGATAGGAGCCTGCCCGGATCCCTTGGGAACATTTTGGACCCTCTTGGATTACAATATCTCCTTCAGGGAAAGAAAAGAAAAGGACATCCTTTCACATCTCAGTGCCTGGGAAAAGAGCTGAGTCATAGTGCTCTGACAGAATTGCAGCTGAAGACTAAAGCCCGGGTAAAGGTTTCTCTTACCTTTGCAATCCCTTGTGGTTCAGATCCAGTATGTGAAATGTCATTCTCTAAAGAAAAAGATCCTTTAGAGCACAAGAAGTCCCCTTCCCTCCGGATCAAAGGAGAAGATACAGTACAGACCAAAAGTTTGGACACACCTTCTCATTTAAAGATTTTTCTGTATTTTCATGACTATGAAAATTGTACATTCACACTGAAGGCATCAAAACTATGAATTAACACATGTGAAATTATATACTTAACAAAAAAAGTGTGAAACAACTGAAAATATGTCTTATATTCTAGGTTCTTCAAAGTAGCCACCTTTTGCTTTGATGACTGCTTTGCACACTCTTGGCATTCTCTTGATGAGCTTCAAGAGGTAGTCACCGGAAATGGTTTTCACTTCACAGGTGTGCCCTGTCAGGTTTAATAAGTGGGAGTTCTTGCCTTATAAATGGGGTTCGGATCATCAGCTGTGTTGTGCAGAAGTCTGGTGGATACACAGCTGATAGTCCTACTAAATAGACTGTTAGAATTTGTATTATGGCAAGAAAAAAGCAGCTAAGTAAAGAAAAATGAGTGGCCATCATTACTTTAAGAAATGAAGGTCAGTCAATGCAAAAAATTGGTAAAACTTTGAAAGTGTCCCCAAGTGCAGATGCAAAAACCATCAAGCGCTGCAAGAAACTGGCTCACATGAGGACTGCCCCAGGAAAGGAAGACCAAGAGTCACCTCTGCTTCTGAGGATAAGTTTATCCGAGTCACCAGCCTCAGAAATCGCAGGTTAACAGCAGCTCAGATTAGAGACCAGGTCAATGCCACACAGAGTTCTAGCAGCAGACACATCTCTTCAACAACTGTTAAGAGGAGACTTTGTGCAGCAGGCCTTCATGGTAAAATAGCTGCTAGGAAACCACTGCTAAGGACAGACAACAAGCAGAAGAGACTTATTTGGGCTAAAGAACACAAGGAATGGACATTAGACCAGTGGAAATCTGTGCTTTGGTCTGATGAGTCTAAATTTGAGATCTTTGGTTCCAACCACCGTGTCTTTGTGCGATGCAGAAAAGGTGAACGGATGGACTCTACATGTCTGGTTCCCACCGAGAAGCATGGAGGAGGAGGTGTGATGGTGTGGGGGTGCTTTGCTGGTGACACTGTTGGGGATTTATTCAAAATTGAAGGCATACTGAACCAGCATGGCTACAACAGCATCTTGCAGCGACATGCTATTCCATCCGGTTTGCGTTTAGTTGGACCATCATTTATTTTTCAACAGGACAATGACCCCAAACACACCTCCAGGCTGTGTAAGGGCTATTTGACCAAGAAGGAGAATGATGGGGTGCTACGCCAGATGACCTGGCCTCCACAGTCACCAGACCTGAACCCAATCGAGATGATTTGGGGTGAGCTGGACCGCAAAGTGAAGGCAAAAGGGCCAACAAGTGCTAAGCATCTCTGGGAACTCCTTCAAGATTGTTGGAAGACCATTTCCATTGACTACCTCTTGAAGCTCATCAAGAGAATGCCAAGAGTGTGCAAAGCAGTCATCAAAGCAAAAGGTGGCTACTTTGAAGAACCTAGAATATAAGACATATTTTCAGTTGTTTCACACTTTTTTGTTAAGTATATAATTCCACATGTGTTAATTCATAGTTTTGATGCCTTCAGTGTGAATGTACAATTTTCATAGTCATGAAAATACAGAAAAATCTTGAAATGAGAAGGTGTGTCCAAACTTTTGGTCTGTACTGTACCTGCTCCGGCGTTACATCTGTTACAGAGGTTATACCATTATCCAAAGAAGGATCCTTACTTTCAAAGGAGCTCAGTAGCACAGATCCAGAGTGTGCCACATCTTCCTTGAAGAAAAAACATCCTTTACAACAGAAGTCTTCTCCACGTCGGACCAAGCAAGAAGACACCAGCAAGAAAGACACAAGCCAAAGCAAGATCCCTGCTCTGCCATAGAAACCTTCAGTTCCAGTGTTATCCAAAGATCCTCTGCTTTTCATGGTCCCTCGCAGCATGGACCTAAGGTGTGCCATGACATCTCCTAAGAAGAGGGACTTAGCCCTTCAGATATCGCCCTCTACAACACCAAGAGATCTAGACAACCCCTGCACGGTAAGCAAACTTCCTTTGCCTCAGCGCAGGGCGATAGACTCAGAACGTACTTCGTGGCGCCTTGAGGCTTCAGCTGCCAATCACAGTGAAGAGTCCCTGCACTCTCACAAAGAGTCAGGGCTCCCTGTGAGTGCGGGAGAGAGCTTAGCCTTACGTAGCTCTCAGCCTTCTTCTATGCCACCAACGAGCAGCTTACTGATCACACCGCACAGTTTAGAAACTTTGGAGGACAATCATAAGGAAGAGTCCATGCATCTCCTTAAGGGGTCAGGACCTTCCTTAAGCATCGGAACTGTAATAGATGCATGCAATACTTCTTCACCTGCATTTTTACTGAATAGCTCATTGACTAAAATGGGAAATGTTACCTTACTGGCTAGTAAAGGTAATAAAGATGATATCCAAAAACGTGCTGATGACATAAATTACTCTACAGTAGTTGTCAGACCCAAGGAAAGGGCTTTAACAACCAAATCTATGATATCTATGATCCTTCCACAAGATGCAGATGTATCTAATTTAAATAAACCTACAGAGTCAAGCATTATGACCAAGGTTAGAAATGACTTGGAACAATGGGGGAATAAATCTACACCACAAGGTAGGAATATGGAAGTTCCCTCTAATTCTACTTTAAGATGCTCCACTTCCCTCAGATCACTTAGGTCTGAATCTTTTCGGGACTTTCAAGATAATTCTGATGTAGTAGAGGACATAGAGGTGGACCCTTTTAATAGGGGCATGATACCAACAAGAGGGAAAAGAAAAGGAGTGGGAAATGACAGAAACGTAATTGTTGATAAATCTGACTGTGACTCCGATCCTGATGAAGAATCGGATGATTGCTCACTAAACGTAACCCCAGTGAAAAATCATCCCAGACTAGATAAAGGCTCTCCTCTTACCTCCTATGACACAAATAGCAATAATAACTCATCACTTACTATTTTGGACACATCAACCGCTAACTTGACAGTACATGAGAACTTTATTAGAGAATTATTTATGGCCTCTGCTAACCAAATGGAACTTAATCTAAGCAAGAAAATGGACACTCTACAACAATCCATGGATAACATTAACATTAAGATGGGAGAAACTGTTAAAAAAGTTGATGAGGTTTCAATTAAACAGGATGCCCTAGAAAAAGACCATACCTATTTGAAAGAAGAGGTTAAGCAACTAAAATTAAAACTAACGGACATAGAGGACAGAAACAGAAGAAATAATTTAAAATTCAGGGGAATTCCTTAAACTGTCCCACCAAATAAACTGTCATCCTTCATCAAGGATCTAACAAAAAAAGCAATTGCATGAACAACACCAATAGACTCAACGATAGATAGAGCCCACAGACTCCCGAAACCTAAATTTCTTTCCAAAGACATCCCTAGAGAAGTTATTGCAAGGTTTCACTTCTATCACATTAAAGAACAACTATTGGACTATATGAAGAAGAATTCCAACCTACCGGCACTATTTGAAAACATCAGAATCTATACAGACCTTTCTAAAGAAACACTGAAACTAAGGAAATCATTTGTGGACATAACAAACATCTTGAGAGCTCGGAACATACCATACAAATGGGGATTTCCCACTAAGCTCATCATATTCAATAAAGGGCCCACACATATAATCCAAGACATGGAAGAAGGAAGGAGATTCCTTTTCTTTTGGTTTTCCTGATGGTTCTTATATTACTCTGTTATTTGTTTGCATTCATATATACAGAATTTTTTTGTGTTTGCACTCGATATGTAATAATCGACCTTTCTTTACAAACAACTGTTATAGGTATCTGTTCTAAATGTCTATTTTACTGTTTTTTGTATAAATGGAGGTTAAAGTTATGGCCTTGAATACCAAAGGACTCAACAGCCTCTATGAAACGATATCTTATTTGGAAGGACGCAAAATCGTCAGGTTCTGATATCATAGAACTCCAAGAAACCAAATTTTCATCTATCAACCCCCCTAAATTTTCACATAAAAATTACCCACATATCTATAGTTCATCCATGGAGAAAAAAAGAGCAGGAGTACTCACGACTATTAAGGATACGGTTACGTTTGAATTTATTTCGGAAATCAAAGATGACAATAGTTAGTTTATTATTAGTTATTGTTTATCTTGCAAATAGTTATTTGCAAGATAAATAATAATGAAAGCACAATAGTAAATATATACGCCCCCAATAAGGGTCAGATTTCGTTTTTAAATAAAATCATGAAAAAAGTGAAAAAAAAAATAGAAAGGAGACTTAATTGTCCTAGGGGATTTTAATATCATCCCAGACCAACTAGTAGACACCACGGCTACTCCCAGATATAAGATTTTTACTTTAAAAAAATGGTTAAATCAAGAAAATCTCTACGATGCTTTTAGATGTTTGAATGCGTCCTCTAGAAAATACACATTTTATTCAGATAGACATCACACTTTCACCAGAATAGATTTAGTTTGTACAAATATTCATTCACTACTAAAGATTAAAGAGGTCACCATAGGAAACATCACATGGTCAGACCATGCCCCAGTATTCTTTTCATTTTTAACTTCTAACAATTGTGAGCGAACCAGAATATGGAGATGCAATTCATTTCTATTAAAACATCCACTATATAAAAAATAAAATTGAAAACTCTTTAAAAAATTACTTTAAGGAAAATACTTCACAAGAAATTGCACCCGCCACAATATGGAACGCCCACAAGGCAGTTCTGAGGGGACTGTTTATCCAACTTAACTCACAATATAATAAGCAAACTAAAGTTAAAATTCAGGAAATTATTGACAAAGAAGAAAAACAGCACCAAACTAATCCATCTCACAGTACACATTCAAAAATCCTGAAACTGAGATTGGAACTAAGATCTCAGTTAATAGAAAAATATGATAAAATGATACAATCCATTAAGATAAGGCATTATTTTGAATATAAGAAGATGTCCAAACTAATGGCAGAAAAAATCAAACAACAAAGAATAAAAACAAAAGTCACACATATCCAAAAATCAAATAATCTTCTGTCGCATCCAAAGGACATCTCTGAAGCCTTAGCTTCGTATTATTATGCATTATATAATCTTAAAGATAATTTGGATGTACAACAACCCAAAGAAATAGATATAAATAACTTTTTATCTGGTATTCAACTCCCAGTACTGAATGAAGAACAATTAGCTTGTTTAAACGCCCCCTTTTCAGGTTCAGAAGTCGAGACCACATTATATAAAATAAAAGAAAATAAGGCCCTAGGTCCTGATGGCTTCTCAAATGACTATTATTCAACTTTCAAACATATCCTATCTACTCCCTTGACCAATTTTTTTAATCAAACAACTGAAGAAAAAACATGCCATCTGAGAACCTCCAAGCCAATATTATAGTGATTTCCAAGCAACAAACAGATCCCACATTAATCTCAAATTACAGGCCTATATCCCTTCTTAATACAGATATCAAAGTGTTGGCAAAAATAATAGCAAATAGATTATCAGAATTTTGACCTAGCCTGATAAATACAGATCAAGTCCGGTTTGTAAAGGGCAGACAAACATCAGACGGTACCAGGAGAACCTTAGACTTGATTGCCACATAGAAAAAATAAAAATTCCTTTAATACTACTTTCTATCGATGCTGAAAAAGCATTTGATAGGATTAATTGGAGCTATATGTTTGCAACTTTATCTAAATTTGGTATCCATGGTCCACTTTTTAATGCCATCTCAACCTTATACACATGTCCATCAACTAATGTTTTGGTAAATAATCTCCCTTCTAAATTTTCTAACATATCCAATGGCACACGGCAAGGCTGTCCACTATCCCCGATCCTCTTTACCCTGATAATGGAGCCTTTTGTGGAAGAAATCAGGATGAATAATTTAATCACAGGTGTTACAACTAATAAAAGACAATACAAGATAAGCCTTTTCGCGGATGATATCATTTTAACGTTAACAAACCCACTGAACTCTATCCGGGAACTAACTCATTTAATTGAAGAATTCTCCAAAATCTCATATTATAAAATTAACCCAAGTAAATCAAAAATCTTAAGTTTTAACATAGATTCAGAGACAAAAAATATAATCAAAAATGAATTTCCTTACACATGGGAAAAAGCCAATATTACATATCTTGGGATTAAATTTACTAAACCCGGGGATAAGATTATAGAAATAAATCTATCTCATATCTATAAAGAAAGCATTTCTAAGATAGAGAAGGTAGAAACTTCTTGGTTGGGAAAAATAATTATACACTGCTCAAAAAAATAAAGGGAACACTCAAATAAAACATCCTAGATCTGAATGAATGAAATATTCTCATTGAATACTTTATTCTGTACAAAGTTGAATGTCCTGACAACAAAATCACACAAAAATCATCAATGGAAATCAAATTTATTAACCAATGGAGGCCTGGATTTGGAGTCACCCCCAAAATGAAAGTGGAAAAACACACTACAGGCTGATCCAACTTGATGTAATGTCCTTAAAACAAGTCAAAATGAGGCTCAGTATTGTGTGTGGCCTCCACGTGCCTGTATGACCTCCCTACAATGCCTGGGCATGCTCCTGATGAGGTTGCGGATGGTCTCCTGTGGGATCTCCTCCCAGACCTGGACTAAAGCATCCGCCAACTCCTGGACAGTCTGTGGTGCAATGTGACGTTGGTGGATGGAGCGAGACATGATGTCCCAGATGTGCTCAATCGGATTCAGGTCTGGGGAACGCGCGGGCCAGTCCATAGCTTCAATGCCTTCAACTTGCAGGAACTGCTGACACACTCCAGCCACATGAGGTCTGGCATTGTCCTGCATTAGGAGGAACCCAGGGCCAACCGCACCAGCATATGGTCTCACAAGGGGTCTGAGGATCTCATCTCGTTACCTAATGGCAGTCAGGCTACCTCTGGCGAGCACATGGAGGGCAGTGCGGCCCTCCAAAGAAATGCCACCCCACACCATTACTGACCCACTGCCAAATCGGTCATGCTGAAGGATGTTGCAGGCAGCAGATCGCTCTCCATGGCGTCTCCAGACTCTGTCACGTCTGTCACATGTGCTCAGTGTGAACCTGCTTTCATCTGTGAAGAGCACAGGACCCCAGTGGCAACTTTGCCATTCCTGGTGTTCTGTGGCAAATGCCAAGCGCCCTGCATGGTGTTGGGCTGTGAGCACAACCCCCATCTGTGGACGTCGGGCCCTCATACCACCCTCATGGAGTCAGTTTCTAACCGTTTGTGCAGACACATGCACATTTGTGGCCAACTGGAGGTCATTTTGCAAGGCTCTGGCAGTGCTCTTCCTGTTCCTCCTTGCACAAAGGCGGAGGTAGCGGTCCTGCTGCTGGGTTGTTGCCCTCTACAGCCCCCTCCACGTCTCCTGGTGTACTGGCCTGTCTCCTGGTAGCGCCTCCAGCCTCTGGACACTACGCTGACAGACACAGCAAACCTTCTTGCCACTGCTCACATTGATGTGCTATCCTGGATGAGCTGCACTACCTGAGCAACTTCTGTGGGTTGTAGAGTCCGTCTTATGCTACCACGAGTGTGAGAGCACAACCAACATTCAAAAGTGACCAAAACATCAGCCAGAAAGCATTGGTACTGAGATGTGGTCTGTGGTCCCCACCTGCAGAACCACTCCTTTATTGAGGGTGTCTTGATAATTGCCAATAATTTCCATCTATTGTCTATTCCATTTGCACAACAGCATGTGAAATTGATTGTCAATCAGTGTTGCTTCCTAAGTGGACAGTTTGATTTCACAGAAGTTTGATTTACTTGGAGTTATATTCTGTTGTTTAAGTGTTCCCTTTATTTTTTTGAGCAGTGTATATAAAATGTCTCTGCTTCCCAAACTCCAATATATTTTTCGCACCATACCTCTTCTTATTCCACAAGTCTGGATGAACAAATTTCAAAAGCAATTATCAAACTTTATGTGGAGTTGCAAACCTCCTAGAATTTCTAAACGGATTATTTATAAACACAAATTAAATGGAGGCATGAGTGTCCCCAATTTAAATGCGTACCACCTTGCTAATTTAGTCATGCAGAGTAGGAACTGCCTCCTGAATTTACCCATTAAACTCTGTTGGATCGAATTAGAGAGAGAAATCAACAAGGACTTACCCTTTTTATCAATGATGAAGAGGTAGTTATCCAGCAACTCGTGAAAGTGACTTAAAAAATAGCCTTTATTTTGAAAAAATTAAAACCATGAGACCATGGTGCAAATAAATGCGTACGCTGTACGCTTTTATTTGCGCCATGGTCTCATGGTTTTATATTTTTCAAAATAAAGGCTATTTTTTAAGTCACTTTCACGAGTTGCTGGATAACTACCTCTTCGTCACTGCCTACAATCCGAGCACCTTGCCTCATGAGAAAGTGGACCGAGCAGGCTGACCCAGGTGAGCTGAAATATTTTTTCTACATTCCTTTTTATCAATGGTATTGTCATTTCTTTTTGACAAATCATTAGATTTACCGTTACATCCGGCCATCAAATCATCAATAGTAGCATGGACATTGCTGTTTAATGCAGTGAATTCTAACATCATACCAGCCAATCTAGAAAATATCCCTATTTCCACTCTCAAAATTGCCATTTCAAACTTTGACCATATAGTATGGGAGAAAAAAAGGATCAAAGATTTCTCTGGAATACTGAAGGAAAATAAAGCAGATTCCTTTTACACTTTTCAGCAATTCAAAGAGAAATATAGGCTTCCTGATATAGAATTGTATACAGTACAGACCAAAAGTTTGGACACACCTTCTCATTTAAAGATTTTTCTGTATTTTCATGACTATGAAAATTGTACATTCACACTGAAGGCATCAAAACTATGAATTAACACATGTGGAATTATATACTTAACAAAAAAGTGTGAAACAACTGAAAATATGTCTTATATTCTAGGTTCTTCAAAGTAGCCACCTTTTGCTTTGATGACTGCTTTGCACACTCTTGGCATACTTTTGATGAGCTTCAAGAGGTAGTCACCGGAAATGGTCTTCCAACAATCTTGAAGGAGTTCCCAGAGATGCTTAGCACTTGTTGACCCTTTTGCCTTCACTCTGCGGTCCAGCTCACCCCAAACCATCTCGATTGGGTTCAGGTCTGGTGACTGTGGAGGCCAGGTCATCTGGCGTAGCACCCCATCACTCTCCTTCTTGGTCAAATAGCCCTTACACAGCCTGGAGGTGTGTTTGAGGTCATTGTCCTGTTGAAAAATAAATGATGGTCCAACTAAACGCAAACTGGATAGAATAGCATGCCGCTGCAAGATGCTGTGATAGCCATGCTGGTTCAGTATGCCTTCAATTTTGAATAAATCCCCAACAGAGTCACCAGCAAAGTACCCCCACACCATCACACCTCCTCCTCCATGCTTGACGGTGGGAACCAGGCATGTAGAGTCCATCCATTCACCTTTTCTGCATCTCACAAAGACACGGTGGTTGGAACCAAAGATCTCAAATTTGGACTCATCAGACCAAAGCACAGATTTCCACTGGTCTAATGTCCATTCCTTGTGTTCTTTAGCCCAAACAAGTCTCTTCTGCTTGTTGCCTGTCCTTAGCAGTGGTTTCCTAGCAGCTATTTTACCATGAAGGCCTGCTGCACAAAGTCTCCTCTTAACAGTTGTTGTAGAGATGTGTCTGCTGCTAGAACTCTGTGTGGCATTGACCTGGTCTCTAATCTGAGCTGCTGTTAACCTGCGATTTCTGAGGCTGGTGACTCGGATAAAGTTATCCTCAGAAGCAGAGGTGACTCTTGGTCTTCCTTTCCTGGGGCGGTTCTCATGTGAGCCAGTTTCTTTGTAGCGCTTGATGGTTTTTGCAACTGCACTTGGGGACACTTTCAAAGTTTCCCAATTTTTCGGACTGACTGACCTTCATTTCTTAAAGTAATGATGGCCACTCGTTTTTCTTTACTTAGCTGCTTTTTACTTGCCATAATACAAATTCTAACAGTCTATTCAGTAGGACTATTAGCTGTGTATCCACCAGAATTCTGCACAACACAACTGATGGTCCCAACCCCATTTATAAGGCAAGAAATCCCACTTATTAAACCTGACAGGGCACACCTGTGAAGTGAAAACCATTTCGGGTGACTACTTCTTGAAGCTCATCAAGAGAATGCCAAGAGTGTGCAAAGCAGTCATCAAAGCAAAAGGTGGCTACTTTGAAGAACCTAGAATATAAGACATATTTTCAGTTGTTTCACACTTTTTTGTTAAGTATATAATTCCACATGTGTTAATTCATAGTTTTGATGCCTTCAATGTGAATGTACAATTTTCATAGTCATGAAAATACAGAAAAATCTTTAAATGAGAAGGTGTGTCCAAACTTTTGGTCTGTACTGTACATATCTTGAGATAAGGAAATATATCAGAAAAAAATACAAATTCCCTTTGGTAATTTCTAGAGAAATATTTTGTCTTTTGAAAAACCCAGAAAAGAACACTTTGTGGAACACAACAAACATTTATGCAAATTTTAATGAAGAGAATTTATTTACAAAACAAACGTATATGAATAATTGGGAAAGAGATATAGGTACTCAATTCTCCACAGAAAGATGGAGGAAAGCAATTAAAATAACATACACAAACTCAATTAATTAGCATTCCAAATGTTATGTTATCATATGTGTCATGTTCGAGATCTGTGTTCTGCTGCTGTGATACCGCAATTTCCTCCGGGATAAATAAAGTATATCTTATCTTATCTTATCTTAATGCTAGCTTGCAAGAAACATATTATAAAACCTTGACTAGGTGGTATTTCACACCGGTAAGGATGCACAAAGCCTTCCAGAATCAATCTGAATCCTGCTGGAGACACTGTGGACTCAAAGGTAGCCTTTATCATATACTATGGGAAAGTCCATTAATAGTAAATTTATGGAAAGAGGTATTTGAATTACTGAGCGAAGTATGTAATGTAGATATCCCTTATTCTCATTTAGCACTTCTTTCATTGGAAGCAGAAGACCTATCTCACAAAGTTAGACCAATTGCTATCAATCTTTTTTTGGTTACAAAATTACTTATAACAACTAATTGGAAACAAACAAATGTGCCTTTGATATCAGAGGTAACTGACAGAGTAACCACAAATAATACTTTTGAACTAGCGGCCCCCATGAGAAATAACACAATGAATAAGTATGATACTCATTGGTCCTTATGGAACACTCATTTTTCCTCTAAGAGTTCCTGTAAGATCTAAGACTTTTCCCGAGGTAATATTAATACCAGATACCTCTTTTTCTTTCTTTACCTTTTCCTGCAAATAAAGGGTTCTTTGATTTATGTTCAGATTTTAAGTAGAGGGCAAATGGTTCAGTTGACCTACTGTAAATTCACATTTATTTCCTATGTCCCTCCAATCCTTCCCCAACCATATACCCTTGCCTTCCCTTCCTACTGACCTTGTTACTTGCATGTTTTTAATCCCATCATGTCTATTGTATTCCCCCTATTAAAAAAACAATAAAGATAATTTGAAACGAAAAAAATCTGTGAAAATGAACAAATGAAAGTCAGACATTACTTTTCAAACCTGCTTCCACAGAATTAAAAAAAAAATTAAACTCATGAAATAGGCCTGGACAGAAATGATGGTACCCCTGAAAATAATGTGACAAAAGGGACATGTTAAATCAAGTTGTGTCCACTAATTATAATCACAGGTGTCTACAATCTTGTAATCAGTCAGTGGGCCTGTATATAGGGCTACAGATACTCACTGTGCTGTTTGGTGACATGGTGTATACCATACTCAACATGGACCAGAGGAAGCAAAGGAAAGAGTTGTCTCAGGAGATTAGAAAGAAAATTATAGACAAGCATATTAAAGGTCAAGGTTATAAGACCATCTCCAAGCAGCTTGATGTTCCTGTGACTACAGTTGCACATATTATTCAGAAATGTAAGATCCATGGGGCTGTAGCCAACCTCCCTGGACGTGGCTGCAGGAGGAAAACTGATGACAAATCAAAGAGACGGATAATACGAATGGTAACAAAAGAGCCCAGGAAAACTTCTAAAGAGATTAAAGGTGAACTTCAAGCTCAAGGAACATCAGTGTCAGATCGCACCATCTGTCGTTGTTTGATCCAAAGTGGACTTCATGGGAGACGACCAAGGAGAACACCATTGTTGAAAAAAAAACATAAAAAACCAGACTGGAATTTGCCAAAGTACATGTTAACAAGCCACAAAGCTTCTGGGAGAATGTCCTATGGACAGATGAGACAAAAATGGAAGTTTTTGGCAAGGCATATCAGCTCTATGTTCACAGAAGGAAAAATGAAGCATATCAAGAAAGGAACACTGTCCCTACTGTGAAACATGGAGGAGGCTCTGTTATGTTCTGGGGCTGCTTTGCTGCATCTGACACAGGGTGTCTTGAATCTGCAGGGTACAATGAAATCTCAAGACTATCAAGGGATTCTAGAGAAAAATGTGCTGCCCAGTGTCAGAAAGCTTGATCACAGTCGCAGGTCATGGGTCTTGCAACAGGATAATGACACAAAATACACAGCTAAAACACCCAAGAATGGCTAAGAGGAAAACATTGGACTATTCGGAAGTGGCCTTCTATGAGCCCTAACCTAAATCATATTGAGCATCTTTGGAAAGAGCTGAAACATGCTGTCTGGAAAAGGCAACCTTCAAACACGAGATAACTGGAGCAGTTTGCTCATGAGGAGTGGGCCAAAATACCTGTAGAGAGGTGCAGAAGTCTCATTGACAGTTACAGGAATCGTTTGATTGCAGTGATTACCTCAAAAGGTTGTTCAACAAAATATTAAGTTAAGAGTACCATCATTTCTGTCCAGGCCTATTTCATGAGTTTAATTTTTTTCAAAATTCTGTGGAAGCAGGGTTGAAAAGCAATGTCTGACTTTCATTTGTTCATTTTCATAGATTTTTAATTTATTATTACTTTTGTCAGATTCAAGTTATTTCTGTGACCATTGTGGGTATTTCTTTCATTAAACGAGGGGTACCAACAATTTTGACCACGTGTGTATCTACCCTAATATGATGTCAGTAAAAACACTGGTTTGGGAGGGCAAAATACAAGCCCTCACACAGCCTTAGGGCTCTTTCACACGTCCTGATATTCCCGGTACCGGAAAAAACAGTACCAGATATATCCGTGTCCGTGTGCACCTATGTGGCAACGTGTGCCACCTATGTGCCGCATCAGGACCACACGTACCGGCGCTTGAGAATCAGTGTTACAGTTAGCACTGTTCCCAAGTGCCGGGTGCTAAACACAGCCCTCATCATAGTCCCCTGCCGGCGCTGCAATCAGCACCAGTAGGGGCCCATAATGAGAGTAGTAGTCTGCTCCTGCAGTGTCCAACTGTAAAAATAAGAATAAAATAAAAAAATCCATATACTCACCTGTCCTAAGTGTTCCCCACTATAATCCATGCGACCGCTCAGCATAGGAGCCAGGGAATGACTCCTGCAGTGAGTGAGCCCCCGAGCTGCGCTCAGCAAGCCCTGGAGCTGCGCTCAGCGAGCAGTGTCCTGTCACTCACTGAGCTCAGCACAGAGCAGGGGCACTGGGACATGACATATACACATTATACTGGGATATGACATATACACTGGGACATGACATGTACACATTATACTGAGACATGATATATATACATTATGTAATGCACACGCCCGGACTGACTGGCGTGTGCGTGTATATGTAGTGATTCCACTGGACCGTACCGGAGAGTGAATGCCTGGAGGGGCGTAACTAAGTATCCACCCGATCCGACCAAGGTCGCACGACGGCATACGACGCCAGTGCACCAAGGAGGGACCGAGCAGAGGGACCAGGTGCTACTCCAGGTCAGACCCCGGACACGGCTGTTGACCCACACCGGTGAATACAGGAACAGGCAGGTTAGGCTGGCACACAGACTGGTGGGTACAGGCAGACACGGCAGGTATGCAGACGGGTGGATGCTGGCAAGCACGACTGGTATGCAAACAGGCAGGTACGGGCAGGTACGGCCGGTATGCAGGCAGGTGGATGTTGGTAAGCATGACTGGTATGCAGGCAGGGAGGTACTGGCAGGTACAGCAGTTTGGAGCACAGAGTGGATAGGACCCGGTACAGACTGGGACTCAGGAACAGAACCGCAGATGCGGTGGACAAACACAGCAGAGCGAGGCTGCCTGGAGCGGCGAGCAAGAGCAGAGCAAGACGAGACCGCCTGGAGCGGTGAGCGAGAGTACAGCAGGACGAGGCCGCCTGGAGCAGCGAGCAAAGGGTCAGAGCAGTGCAAGACTGCCGGAGCAGCGAGCAAAGGGTCAGAGCAGAGCGAGACTGCCGGAGCAGCGAGCAAAGGGTCAGAGCAGAGCGAGACTGCCGGAGCAGCGAGCAAAGGGTCAGAGCAGAGCGAGACTGCCGGAGCAGCGAGCAAAGGGTCAGAGCAGAGCGAGACCGCCTGGAGCGGTGAGCAAAGGCAGAGCAGAGCGAGACCGTCTGGAGCGGTGAGCAAAGGCAGAGCAGGCAAGAACCGCCGGAGTGGTGAGCAAGGCAGAGCAGGCAAGAACCGCCGGAGCGGCGAGCAAGGCAGAGCAGAGGGGACAGGGCTCTGTTCACACGGAACAGACAGGAAGGGAAAGGCAGAACCAGATACCCACAGGGTACTTGCAGTGAAGTAGCGAGTGTGTAGCATCGGCGTCTCTGCCCCTTGCTAGGCAGAGACGCCGTCCCTCTCACCTCCCCGCTCCTGGCGCGGCGTCCTCCAGCGCTTCTCTCCCCACTGCTTCCGGCACGCGCTCCTTCCCCGGCTGTGTGCTTAGGGCGTGCGCGCGCGCGCTCCCCCTCTCTTAAAGGGACCGCGCGCGCCGTCCTAAGGAGTCCCCGGCCAATTGCCGGAGGACCTCCCATATATAAGGCACCTCCTCCAAAATGGAGGTGCCCGAGCAAAGTTGTTTGCACTGTGTCTGATCTGTGCTTCAGCCCTCAGGTACCGCTGCTAGCCTGACTTCTCGTCCTGCCTGCCAGCCTGTTATCTGTCCGTTACCAGCCGAGCCAGCCAGCCTGCTCACCTGGAGCGCTCACCTGTTACCTGCCTGTTACCTGCCTTGGCTATCTGTCCGCTCACCTGGGAGCATCCACCTGCCTTGTCTGTCAGACCGCTCACCTGGGAGCGCCCACCAGTTACCTGCCTCGTCTGTCTGCCCGCTCACCTGGGAGCACCCGCCTGTTACCTGCCTCGTCTGTCGGCCCGCTCACCTGGGAGCGCCCACCTGTTACCTGCCAGTTACCCGCCTCGTCTGTCTGCCCGCTCACCTGGGAGCACCTGCCTGTTTCCTGCCAGCCTGCCTGGAGACCCTGCCGTCACTTGCTGTGACCACCTTCCTGGTAAACCTAAAGACTGCTACTTGCCCTGCTTTCTCGAACTGTGACCACCTGTCTGCTACCAGAGACTTCCGCCTGCTTGCTGTGTCCATCCGCCATACCGGTCAGTCCCAGCCATCTGACCCGTGGGAGCCACCTGCTCTCTTACAAGGTCGTCCCCGAGTAGCACCTGGTCCCTCAGCGAGGATCCTCCCTGGTCACGGTGTCGTTAGCTGCCGTACGACCAGGGTCGGTTCGGGTGGATACTTAGTCACGCCCCTCTGGGTCCCTCCTTGCACCTCGGCACAGAGGTTCCACCACCCAGACCCGTAACAGAGTGGACCACAAACTCACAAACGGAAGTACAGTGACAACGAGCAGGAGTTAGGTACAAGTTCAGACTCTGCAGAAAAAGGGAAGATATGGGCGTAGAGAGAAACGGGAAACAGGCTGGAAGATGGTTAGGGCAGGAACAGACACTGGGAAAGGACACAGACAACAGATCTAGGTATGCGGCCCCTAGAGGGCGGAAGGAACAGGCTAAGAGCGTGTTCACACGGGCCTGGAATTACAGCCTCCAGGAAAGGCAGCTGGCTAGAGTACACAGACAGGACACAGTTCAGACACGGGAACTGATACCGCAAGGCAGGAAACAGAGACAGGACCTGGCACATCAGTGACTAGACGCCAACTGACAGAACAAGATGCTCAGGCAAGGATTCTAGGGAGGAGCTGGGTTAAATACCAGGTGACAGACAGCAATAGGCTGAGGATGCATTAGGGGTGTGTCTGCAGCAGCTACAAGAAACAGGAAGTTCAGCGGGCGTCGCCCTAAGCAGACAGAGCAGAGCAGAGCAGACCATATGGAAAGAAGCCAAAGTGATAGTCTGGACTGGAAATCAAGTGTGCGCTCTTGCACAGTGGGAGATGGACCACTATGCAAGGACGCCGCCAGGTATGTTACACATTATACTGGGACATGACATATACACATACTTACTGTCTTCATCAGCATTTATCCAGTGGGAGCAGTGGGGGAGTCCTGACATTGGAAAACAGCAGTAAGAGGGAGGGATGTACACAGGAGACCCCCTGTCAGCCCTGCACTGTCCCTGGACACTCTTCCCCGCCACGACTGCTGACCTGTCTGTAATATTACAAGAGATGTGCTGTGCAGGCACAGAGGAGAGAGTTGTGATCTCTGTCACCTTTCCATATGGCCGGCTGTATTCCCTGATAGACCTAGCGTCATTGACCTCCTTCCTCCCCCTTCCAGCATATACTCCCCCTAGGTGGCGCTGTGCATAGATGGATCCACTGCTCTGACTTGCAGAAGCAAAAAAGGACCAGCAGGGAAGAAACGCTCCGAGCACTGCAGTGGACACACAGATAAGAAAGTTTAATAAATTGAAGTGAAAAAAAAAAAAAAAGCTACAGAGAGATTCAGGGCAGTGCACTTATGAAGTGCCTAGCAATGCCCCTGCTAAGGACCAGGGGGCACTCATTACGGGTGGAAGGAAGGAGATTCCGGCTGCTAAATAGGAAAGGGTTCTTTGTAGTCAGAGCAGTCAGACTGTAGAATACCCTACCACAAGAGGTAGTGATGGCAGACACTATAACAGCTTTTAAAAAAGGGCTGGATGATTTCCTCAATACACAGAACATTGAGGGTTACAGTTAAATTAGACAAAATGTACAATTGGCGGAGGAAGGTTGAACTTGATGGTCTTTATTCAACTTATGTAACTTAGTTGACACTATTTGATCAAAAGAGCATAAAAGCCATCACACAGCAACAAAGTGTACCCAATCAGGGTGGTGCATAACTCTTAGGGTATGTTCACGCTAGGCATTTTTTCCAGCGTTTTTTTCTGCAGCAAAACCTGATCACTTAGCAGGCAGGAAGCTGCAGAAAAAAAGCAGGTTTCGCTTGTTTTTTCTTGCTGCGTTTTTTTTCACTGTCCATTTGTCTCCTTATGCATGCTGTAAAGTTCAGTGAAAAAAAAAATTACATATTCAACTTCATAAGGGTTTTGGCATAAAAAACGCAGCAAATCTTGATACTTGCGTTTTGTAGCGTTTTTGCAGCGTTTTTGTCACTGCTTATTACTTTCAATGGGTGAAAAAACGCTGCAAAACCACTGAAAAAATGCTGAATAGTGACATTGTGCAAAAAACCATGCAAAGCACAAAATACTGATGACACAAAAACCAACGGATGTGCATGAGATTTCTGAAATCTCATAGGCTTTGCTGATACTGAAAAACGCAGCTGAAAATGTGCATAAAAAAACACAGAAAAAACGCCTAGTGTGAACATGGCCTTATAGTTCACCTCGCTATGTACCAGCAGGCCTCAAAATAGCTCTGTTCCCTCCTATTTTGAGGCCTGCTGGCATGTAGTGAGATGAACTACAAGAGTTACAGACCATCCTGATAGGGTGGGATAGCTTTTTTCTCTTTTGAACAAAATAGTGTCAACTACCATGCCCTAAATTGTCTACCATCAAGCACGTATATTGCCTCATTGGTGGACAATTAAAAAGCGAGCTGTCAGCAGAGCATCATCATGATTTGCATGCCTAAGTGCATTCAGTGTGGAAAAACAGTCCTAAGACAACCATTAATAACCTCACTGATAGCATGCCTAGACTCAGTGGCGTACTGGGAATGGCGGCACACCACGCCACTGCTATGAGGCCCGTTAGCTAGGCGTGCCTGCACTGGGCCCTCACCGCACCGGGCCCCACCTCCACCCATCAGCACCCGCACTGCCCAGCCGCCCGCACAGAATGATGGGGGTGGAAGCGTCTGCTGACACTCCCTCCTCCATCATCATTGCTCGTGCTCACGGCCGGAGGGGGGCCCACTGCGAGCATTGATGATGGAGGAGGGAGCATCAGCTGCAAAACCGCTTCTTCGGCGTCTGACGTCTCAGAGCAGCGGGCGCGATGATGTCATTACAGGGCACCCGCTGCTCTGAGATGTCCGGCGCTTCACACCACATGCTGAGGAGACTGGAGCATCGGGTGGAACCAGAAAAGGTGAGTACTGTATTTATTTGTTTTAAATCAGTGACCAGTGGCCATAACAGTATGGGGGGTGCATTATGCTGTATGGAGGACCATTATGCTGTATGGATGACCATGGGGGTCCATTATTCTGTATGGAAGAGCATGGGGGTGCATTATGCTGTATGGAGTACCATGGAGGTGCATAATGCTGTATGGAGGACAATGGTAGTGCATTATACTGTATGGAGGACCATCGGGGTGCATTATACTGTATGGATAATCATGAGGGGTGATCTATACTGTATGGATTATATTTTATGGAGGACCATGGGGAGAGCATTTTATTATATGGGGGACCATGGGGAGTGCATTATATTCTATGGAGGACCATGGGGAGTGCACTATATTTTATGAAGGACCATTGTGAGTGCATTATATTCTATGGAGGACCATGGTGAGTGTATTATATTCTATGGAGGATCATGGGGAGTGCATTATACTATATGGAGGATTATGGGAGGCGCATTATACTATATGGAAGGCTATATACATTATAATATGTGGGGGTCCATTATACTGTATGCAAGCAATTATACAGTGTGAAGGTTTGTGTGATTCCATCATATTGTGTGGGGGCCATTATACTGTTTGGAGGGCTAGTGCAGGCCATTATACTGTAGGTAGGCCCATTAATGTGCATGGATTGCTGTGTTGGGGTCACAGTTGGGGGATCATATTGTGCTGGGGTCACCATACTTTGCCTTGGGAGTTGAGGTGGGGTACAGTAATGTCATTATACTGTGCATGTGGTGAAATTTACCATGGGGTATCATACTGTGTATGGCAGGCACTTTTGTTCGCATAATACTTTACAGGGGCAATAAAAGAGGAATCTAGGACTTCAGCAGGAGGAAAATTACTATGTAAAGGCTGGAAAGTTGTGGGCTATGCTTTTCCTGGCCCCGACAATTACCATATTTTTTGGACCATAAGACGCACTTTTTCCCCCCATATTTGGGAGGAAAATGGGGGGTGCGTCTTATGGTCCGAACGCAGAGCTTACCCGATAGTTGCAGTGGTGGAGCGAGATCGCAGGGCCCTCCGTTCCCTCCCTCCTTCAGGAACCGGGCGGCAGCAGAAGAGGTGAGATGCTGCGGGCCGGTGTCTGGCTGGGGGCCTGTGAGCGGTGTGGCAGAGCGGCGTGGCAGAACATGGCTTTCCGGTGTGCGCGGCCATCTTCCTGCAGCTGTGATCTACAAGATCTACAGGAAAATGGCCACTCGAGCCGGCGCATGTACAGACTAGTAGCTCGGGCGGCCATTTTCCTGGCCGCGCACACGGGAAAGCCGCGCACGCCGCTCGCCGGCCCCCATCCAGACACCTGCCCTGGCCCCCAGCCAGACACTGGCCACCAGCCAGGCACGAGCCCTGGTCCCCACCCAGACACTGGGCCCCCAGCTAGACACTGGGCCTCAGCCAGGCACCGGCCACAGCCTCCAGACAGGCACCAGCCTCCAGCCAGTCACCAGGCCTCAGTCAGGCACCGGGCCTCAGCCATCTCACCTCTTCTGCTGCAGCCGCCAGGTTCCTGAGGGAGGGCATGGAGGGCCCTGCGATCCTGCTCCACCAGGAAATGTGTGGAGGAGTCTTTAATCAAATATTTTTTTCTTTCTGTGTGTATTTTTTTCTTTTAACTTAGTGGAGTAGAGAAGAGATCAGGTGAAAAGTAAACAACCAGGTGGAAGTGATTACTGGACAGCTCCATAATGTGTGGATTAAAGAACCTTTATGGCCACAATTACGCCAACAGAGTTGAGTAGAGGAGGGGAACAAAGAGTGAAGCCTCATTGAGGTGTAATACCACCTTAAAACTGTTTTCATATAGGACTCTAGATAAGAGGCACATTTGAAGGTGTGAGCTACAAAAACTAGTGAGCTTGTCCATTCATTACTCGAGAATGTCTTATTATTATTATTTATTATTATGGCCTCATTTATTCCATGGCGCTTTACATGTGAAAAAGGGGTATACATAGCAAAAACAATTACAATAATCTTGAACACAATGTGACAGCGACTGGTACAGGAGGAGCAAGGACCCTGCCCGCGAGGGCTCACAATTATTCAATTCTTTTTCCCACAATAAAAAGGGAGTCAACTTTATAAAAACATTTTTCATGTCTATTAAATTATATATAGGTTTTAGGCCTCATTTATTGGATGAAACATTTGAAAGAGTCAATATTAATCCTGAGTTAACCCTTCCCTCTGAGATCAGAAAATGTTGTAGTGCGTGACAAATTTGCAGATATTTGTAGAACTCTTTATTGGGAATTTTGAAATGAGAATGTAAAGAAGCAAAAGTGAGGAGGTTAGGACCTTCACACAAATCTTTCATTAGTACAATGCCTCGTTTTGTCCAGTCTTTAATATTAAGATCTGGTATTAAGAGTTCTAAGGTTTCCAATGGAGTTATGGACATAACAGGGGCTGAGGCGTTAGAACCGTTTTTATGGAATGCTTTCCAGCTGGAGATGGATGAAACCGTCAGAAGAAGAGCCTCTATCTTATTAGTTGGAGCAATCAAAGACACATTAAATAGAGCTTTTAGATTTTTAGAGCCTGCACATTGTGATTCAATTTGAACTCAATTACAAGTTTTATTCCCATTCCACCACGCTCTAACTTGATCTAATTGGGTAGTTAGATAGTAATCTTGGATATTAGGGAGGTTGAGCCCACCCCCCCAAATTTCTTAGGTCGTTTCATAAGGTGATTAGATAAGCGAGGTCTTTTGTTCCTCCACACAAAAGTGTTTAAGATTCTGGAATTTGGAACAATGCGAAACATGTATAATAATTTGGGTAGTGAGAACATCTGAAAGGCCGCAACACGTCCCACCCATGAAATCTCGTGTTAGCCTATTTTATTTAGGTCAGATTCTAGAGTCTGTAATAAAGGAAGATAATTTGATTTATATAAGGTTGATGTAGATATAGTTATTCACGTTCCTAAATATGTAATTTGATCATTCTTTGGTAGATGAAGTAGAGCCTTAACCCCATTACCCCCGAGGGAGGTTTGCACGTTAATGACGAGGCCAATTTTTACAAATCTGACCACTGTCACTTTATGAGGTACTAACTCTGAAACGCTTCAATGGATCCCACTGATTCAGAGTTTGTTTTTTCGTGACATATTGTACTTCATGATAGTGGTAAAATTTCTTCGATATGACTTGCGTTTATTTGTGAGAAAATCGGAAATTTGGTGAAAATTTAGAAAATTTCACAATTTTCAAACTTTGAATTTTCATGCCCTTAGATCAGAGAGATACAGTACAGACAAAAAGTTTGGACACACCTTCTCATTTAAAGATTTTTCTGTATTTTCATGACTTTGAAAATTGTACATTCACACTGAAGGCATCAGAACTATGAATTAACACATGTGGAATTATATACTTAACAAAAAAGTGTGAAACAACTGAAAATATGTCTTAAATTCTAGGTTCTTCAAAGTAGCCACCTTTTGCTTTGCACACTCTTGGCATTCTCTTGATGAGCTTAAAGAGGTAGTCACCGGAAATGGTCTTCCAACAATCTTGAAGGAGTTCCCAGAGATGCTTAGCACTTGTTGGCCCTTTTGCCTTCACTCTGCGGTCCAGCTCACCAAAACCATCTTGATTGGGTTCAGGTCTGGTGACTGTGAAGGCCAGGTCATCTGGCGTAGCACCCCATCACTCTCCTTCTTGGTCAAATAGCCCTTACACAGCCTGGAGGTGTGTTTGGGGTCATTGTCCTGTTGAAAAATAAATGATGGTCCAACTAAACGCAAACCGGATGGAATAGCAAACTTTTGGTCTGTACTGTATATCACACAAAATAGTTAATAAATAATAGTTTACCACATGTCTACTTTACATCAGCACAATTTTGTAACCAAAAATTTTTTGGGTTAGGAAGTTATCAGGGTTAAAAGTTGACCAGCGATTTCTAATTTTTCCAACAGAATTTACAAAACCAGTTTTTTAGGGACCACATCACATTTGAAGTGACTTTGAGGGGCCTTTATGGCAGAAAATACCCAAAAGTGACACCGTTCTAAAAACTGCTCAAAACCACATTGAAGAACTTTATTAACCCTTCAGGTGCTTCACAGGAATTTTTGGAATGTGGAAGAATAAAATGAACATTTAACTTTTTTTTACAAAAATGTTACTTTAGACCCCAATTTTTTTTATTTTCGCAAGGGTAACAGGAAAAAATGAACCCTAAAATTTGTTGTGTAATTTCTCCTGAGCATGCCAAACCACTGTTTGGGTGCACGGCTGTGTTCAGAAGGGAAGGAGCGCCATTTGACTTTTTGAATGTAAAATTTGCTTGAATAATTAGCAGACTCCATGTTGCGTTTGGAGAGCCCCTTATGTGCCTAAACAGTGGAAACCCCCCACAAGTGACACCATTTTGGAAACTAGACCCCTCAGGGAACTTATCTAGATGTGTGGTGAGCAACTTGAACCCCCCGGGGCTTCACAGAAGTTTGTAACATTGAGCCGTAAAAATAACATTTTCACATTTTTCCCACAAAAATGTTTTTCAGCCCCCAATTTTGCATTTTCATAAGGGTAACAGGAGAAATTTCACCATACCATTTGTTGTGCAATTTCTCCTGAGTAAGCTGATACCCCATATGTGGGAAAAAATAGTTTGGGCACACAGTAGAGTTCGGAAGGGAAGGAGCGCCATTTAACTTTTTAAATGTAAAATTTGCTTGAATAATTAGCGGACGCCATGTTGCGTTTGGAGAGCCCCTTATGTGCCTAAACAGTGGAAAGCCCCCACAAGTGACACCATTTTGGAAACGAGACCCCTCAGGGAACTTAGCTAGATGTGTGGTGAGCACCCTGAATCCCCAGGTACTTCACAGAAGTTTATAACATGGAGCCGTGAAAATAAAAAAATCAAACTTTTTCCACAAAAATTATGTTTTGGCCCCAAATTTTTTATTTTCACAACGGTAAGAGGAGAAAATGGACAGAATAAACAAAACAATTCAGGAATTGTTTTTTGGGCTTTTTTTTATGCCGTTCCATGTGTGGTAAAATTGATAAGGTAGCTTTATTCTTTGGGTCAGTACGTTTACAGCGGTACCACATTTATATCATTTTTTTTATCTTTTGCCGCTTTTACACAATAAAAACTATTTTATTGAAAAAATAATTTTTTTGCATCGCTTTATTCTGAGAGCTGTAACTTTTTTATTTTTCAGCTGATGGAGCTGTATGGTGGCTTGTTTTTTGCGGGACAAGATGACTTTTTCAGCGGTACCTTTTTTATCGCGTTTTATTACATTTTTTGTTTGGCAGTATGATGATAAAGCATTGTTTTTTGCTTTGTTTTTTATTTATTTTTTTACCATGTTCACTAAAGGCGTTAACTAGTGGGACAGTTTTATAGGCCAGGTCGTTCCGGACGCGGCGATACCAAATATGTGTACTTTTATTGTTTTGTTTTTTTTTCAGAATAATATTTATTCATGGGTACAATATATTATTATTTTTTGGGGATAATTTTCTTCATTTTTTTTATAGTTTTATAAAAAATATATATTTTTTTCACTTTCTGACATTTTTTTTACTTTTACACGATGTCCCACTAAGGGTCTTTCACTTTTTGCAGTCGGTATAGCATTGAGATGTGGGATGTCCGGCTGCTTGCCGGGTTTTGGTAATGTTATTATTGTGGCTGATAACATCTCTTTGGAAAATGAACCCTGAGATAAAGCATACTGAAGGGTCTCTGTCAGATATGAGGTTAACTGATCTATAAAGACTTTATAATACATATTTGAAAAAACGTCAGAGCCCGGCACCTTATGTGATGGTAGAGATAAGATGGTTTTCTTTATTTCTGCATTAGTAAGAGGGGCACTTAACTGCTCCAACTGATCCTTAGACAGAGAATGAAGACTAAGATTAGATAGGAAGGACTCAATGTCCAACAAACTGGGAGGAGTATGGTCAGGGGCTGAAGATAAGTTAAGGAATAATATTCCTTAAATTTGCTTACAATATCTTTAGGGCTGTATAATTTCTGTTATTGAGGGCCATTTAGGGGATTTTTGTTTTAATTTCTCTGGATTTTTAGTATATTTGCTAATAATTTTCCTGCTTTGTTGTCTTGAGAATAATACTGTGCTTTTATTTTTTGAAGATTTTTCTCATATTTATACAATAAACAGTCTCTCAATTGAATTAGAAGATTACATAGTTTACCAACTCTTTCTCTATTGAAAGAATGTTTGTTTAAAACTTCTAGATTCTGGATTTCAGAGAGGATTTCATTGCATTTTTTATCTCTTTCTCATTTAATTTTATGGCCTAATTTAATAAAAATCCCTTGCATGTATGCCTTGTTTGAGTTCCATAGGGGGAAAGGGCTATCCATTGGTCTGGCGTTAATTTTAAAAATTTCTCGTAAATTATTTTGAAGGTACTCTACGTTTTGTGGAGAAGATAAAGATACAAATTAGCTTTCCAAAGATAAGTAGGAGGGGACGAGTGTCTCTCCTCCACATGTAACATTAACGGAGCATGATCCGACAATGTAATGAGGCCTATGGACGAGAGTACAATGTCATCTAGAAGTGATCTGCTCGCTAAAAATAGATCTATGCGTGAGTATGTGTTATGGACAGATGAGAAGAAGGAATAATCTCTTTCATTCATATGATGGATTCTCCAAATATCATATAGATCTTCTTTGTTAATTAAAGATGCTAAATGGGGGGAGTATCTTTTGGATATTGATGAAGAGTTCAATTCATAGTCATGTGTTAACCCCTTTCTGGCCTGGGGCGTATTAGTACACCCCAGGCCATCACACCCGGTTCAGTGAGGGCTCCGGCGGTGAGCCAGCTCTGAACCGGGCACATGTCAGCTGATTATTACAGCTGACATGTGCCCGTAAGAGCTGCGGGTGTAATCGCAATCCACCCGCAGCTGTTAACCAGTTAAATGCCGCTGTCAAACTCTGACAGCGGCATTTAACAGTGCCGCGCCGGAAGCGCGTCACTTACCCAGCCCAGCGTGCAAAAAATAAGCCCTCACCCGGCCCCAGATCCCGAAAAATGGAGAAGCTATGGGTCTCGGAAAATGGCGCCATTTTTTTTTTTAAGCAAACTTTGGAATTTTTTTTCACCACTTAATTAAAAAAGAACCTATACATGTTTGGTGTGTATGAACTCGTAATGACCTGGAGAATAATAATGGCAGGTCAGTTTTAGCATCCAGTGAAAGTGGAAAGAAAAAAAAAAGAAAAAAAACTGTGGAATTGCATTCCTTTGCAATTTCACCGCACTTGGATTTTTTTTTCCGTTTTCCAGTACTCGATATGGTAAAACTAGTAATGGCGTTTAAAAGTACAACTCGTCCTGCAAAAATTAAGCCCTTAAATGGCCATATTGCCCAAAAAATAAAAATGCTATTGCTCTGGGAACAAGGGGAGCAAAAAAAAAAAATGCAAAAACTGAAAATCCCAAGGTCGTAAAAGGGTTAAATTGAAATCTCCACAGTAGATGACATGGCCTTGTTTTACTTTGCTTATTTTTTTCATTAGCTTATGAAGAAAGTTTAACTGACAATTATTAGGCACATAAACTACTACAATAGTATATATTACATTATTAATGGAACATACTTGAATTATATATCTCCCTTGTGAATCAGAAACCAAGCATATGGGAGAGAAAGCCACAGAGTTGCTGATAGCCAGCATTACACCTCTCTTTTTTTTTCTTATAATTGGCCTGTAACACATGTGGAAAAAGGGGATGTCGCAGTCTACCAGCATCTCTATGGATAATATGAGTTTCCTGAGCACAAGAGGTGCCTCCTTCCACATAAAAGATCTTTTCTGTGACTGTTAAGACCATTAACATTCATCGAACATATCTTAATCACCATTTTTATATTTAGAAAAATGCTGAAGCCAGATAAAATCTGTGACCAACCATATACAAATGTGCAACATCAACTCCATCTTTCCCAAAATCCACCAAAATTTCAGAATTAGCCTGTATGTAAAAGAGAACATAAAAATACAAAATATTAATTTGACCAACATTAACTGTTAATTAGCAGATCAACTAAAGGATCTTCTTATTACGTGCGACTGACTAGTCAGTAACCCAGAAGGGGGGAAAAGTTCTCTCGGATTGGCCAAAAAAGGAACACGATTCCCTCTCTACCCAAACGGAGAAGATTCTATCATTCAGCGCTTAGACTTGTTTTTAGTTGAAGAAAGTTGCCAGCCGGTTTCCACGAATTGTGGGTGGGGTCTGTTAGGACGAATGGGTTCTATTAGTGTAAAGTTCCAGTTACGCATGAGGTTTTCTCCCTCTTCAAAGGAGGTAACCGTGTGCCACTCTCCTCTGTAATTTATGAGAAGCTTCAGTGGGAAACCCCATCTATATGCCACTTCCTTTTCTCTCAGAGTCAAAGTGATGGGATTCAATAATCTGCGGAAATGGAGAGTCGCTGCCGAAACATCTGCAAAGATTTTAATTTGTTGATAAGGGTGTGGGAGTTCTCCCTTTTTTCTAGAAAAGAGTAGTAGGTCTTCTTTCATATGAAAGAAATGGATGCTGGCCACGACATCTCTGGGCATTGATTCAGGTAGATGCTTGGGGTGCTGCACCTCGTGAATTCTGTCAATGATAGTGTCTATTGGAGAGCAGTTAGGAATAGCTGCTTTAATCAGACCTTGAAGAAATCCCCTCAGTTCTTGAGGAGGCACATCTTCTGGTATCCCTCTCAATTTTACATTGTTTCGCCGAGAGCGATCCTCTAAATCCACCAGTTTACTTTGTATGGCTTCCAATTCATCTGATAGTTCATTATTTGCATCTATCAGCTTGTTGTGTGATTTGGCTAAGTCTCCCATTTAATTTTCCATGTGAGATACTCTCCTATCTAGTTCCTTAGTTAGAGTTTGTATAGGCAATAATAAAGTGGCAAAGTCCTTTTGCATAGAACTGCTGAAAGCTACCAGCATATCTCTAAGTAAATTGCCAGTTGCTGGTTCATCAGATGTGGTGAACTGTGCCAGTGCTATTGAAGTACTAGGTGAAGTAGAACACACCCCCTTTTAATTAATTATTCAAATACACTCAAAAACATGCAGATCATGAATGCTGAGTCTGTTGGTTTTCTTAGAATCTACTGCACCAACTGGTAAATTGTTTGACATGTGGTAATATAATTTATACCAAAAACACTTATTAATCTGGTTAGTTATATAGACTGCTATTATTTTAAACACTACTGTATATGGTCTGGGTCCTCTGTATCCCCCCAGACACTCTCCAGTGATGTCTGTGAGCTGCTCTGAGTGCCACCCTGCTGTGAACACGGTTCCTCCTCCTCCTCCTTCAAAATTGTCCCCTGGTTGAACAGTTGTGTAGCTTCCCACTGATGGTACAGGAACCCCCCTCCGAGCCATGTGTGAACAACAGACTTGATAACGGTGTGAATGGTCCCTGTTTTTCCTGCTCCTCTTTTTCCTATGCCACCACCTCATCTCTTGAAGTGTTTTTTTCCAGCAGGTATAGAAGTGGTATAGTAACGCTCATGATGGCGTCATCAGCGCTGGCCATGTTGGTGGAGTATTCGAAGCAGCGCTGCGCCAGGCTGTATTACCGGCATGCTGCACCGGGCTGTATTAAGGGCACGCTGCACCAGGCTGTATTACGGGCATGATACACCAGGCTGTATTACGGGCACGTTGCACCAGACTGCTTTACGGGCACGCTGCACCAAGCTGGATTACAGGCACACTGCACCAGGCTGTATTACAGGCACGCTGCACCAGACTGTATTACGGGCACGCTGCACCAGGCTGTATTACGGGCACGCTGCACCAGGATGTATTACAGGCACACTGCACCAGACTGTATTACGGGCACGCTGCACCAGGCTGTATTACGAGCACGCTGCACCAGGCTGTATTACGGGCACGCTGCACCAGGATGTATTACAGGCACACTGCACCAGACTGTATTACGGGCACGCGCACCAGGCTGTATTACGGGCACGCTGCACCAGGCTGTATTACGAGCACGCTGCACCAGGCTGTATTACGGGCACGCTGCACCAGGCTGTATTACGAGCACGCTGCACCAGGCTGTATTACGGGCACGCTGCACCAGGCTGTATTACGAGCACGCTGCACCAGGCTGTATTACGGGCACGCGCACCAGGCTGTATTACGAGCACGCTGCACCAGGCTGTATTACGGGCACGCTGCACCAGGCTGTATTACGGGCACGCGCACCAGGCTGTATTACGGGCACGCTGCACCAGGCTGTATTACGAGCACGCTGCACCAGGCTGTATTACGAGCACGCTGCACCAGGCTGTATTACGGGCACGCGCACCAGGCTGTTAGGGCACTCTACACAACTTTTATTTTCATGCTGCCCTAGGCTCTGAACACAGAATGGCAGCGCAACACATGATTCAGCTTTTATACAGGCAGAGTCACGTGGAGCGCCGGCCAATCGCAGCCATGCCAATACTTAGCATGACTGTGATGGGGCCAGAAATGCCCACAGCCTTAAGGCTTGTTGATTGGCTGCGCTGTAGCCTTTCAGCAAGCTTTATTTGGCTGGCAAACCCGAACAGTAACACGGACTTCCATTTAAAAGTCCATGTTCGGGGTTCGGTACTGGACACTAGCTGTCCGGTACAAACCCCGAACGTTACCGTTCGGGTTAGCTCATCCCTATTCCCAGTTATCAGTGAGAAGCTCCGGCCATAGAACTCACATTAGTGGGCATGTGACCTGAGCACCAATCACAGCTTCTCACTGATAATTGAGCAGGCTGATTTGGCTGAGAGCTGACACAGTAACAAATCATCTGTATAACAGCCCGAGCAGCAGGAGCACAGAGCTTCTACACTGTTTTCACTGAGGAGGAATCAAGACTGGCAGGAACAAATAATTTTATGATGCATTGTTCACAAAGTCAGAAGATAAGGTTTGTATTTAACTCTTTAAACTAACAGGGAGGGAGAGGAGTTAATTAACTATTTTTGGACCAAATGACATAGGTATGGTATAGATAATGTATATTCAAAAATTGGATTTGTTGTACAATATTTTATTGATGTGAATGCCTAATTTATAATTGAATGTTCATTATCTATTATCTTCTTAACGACACAGGAATTTTTCCTCTCTTTATTCCAAGAGCCATACCTTTTTTATTTGTCCATTGCCAAATGAGGGATTGTTTTTTTGCTGGATAAGTTGTAATTTTGAATGACTCCATTCTTTTTAACATACAATCTACTGGAAAACGGTAAGAAATGCCAAATGTTATGATATCACCAAAAAAACCCTCACAATTCCACCATTGTTTTTTTGTTTTGTTTTTATGTTGTTCATTGCACTATAAAAAGGACTTAAGAACATATTTCTCCTGGGTAGTATGACTATGGCGATACCAAATTTGTCCAGTTTTTTTGGTCTTTTTTGTGAAAAGAAATTTTTAAACTTATAAAAAAAATCTTAGTTTGTGTCTCCATTTTCTGAGATATGATAGTTTAATAACTTTCATTCCATAGAGCTATGGGATGGCTTGTTTTTTGTGCTCTGAGCTGACATTTTTATTGATACCATGTTGGAGTACGTATGACATTTTGATCGCTTTTTATTTAATTATTTTGAGGATTTACAGCAACTAAAACTTGGCAATTCTGGAGTTTCTATTTTGTTTTTTTTCAGTGTCTAAAATATGGTTTAAATAGTTTTAGAATTTGATAGATCGGACATTTTTAGACTCAACAATAACAAATATGTTTATTTGTATACATTTAAGACGGGATGATTAAAACTTTTACATATTTTTTTTTAAAATAAGCATGTGATTCACCTTCATGCACAGACAGAGAGCCATACTTCCTAGTCGATTTGTGCCAGGATGTCCACAGCTTATTTTGCTGAATACAGCAATAGATTGGTCCTCTGGCAATGTGGAAAACAATTCCTATACCAAAAATGTCCACACGTATGACATGTCAATATAATAACTAAAACCAGAGATTTCAGGCATTGTTGAGCCTACTCCATCAACAGCACTCATGGCATTAACTACTCCTGGGATGACAGTCAAACTCTGGCCCGTGGGCCAAATCTGGCCCGCAGGGTGATTATATTTGGCCCGAGACACCAGCACCACCACCCCTATGTGGGGCCATTATTCTGTACGGAGGACTTTGTGGGGGCCACTATACTGTAGGGAGGACTATGTGGGGCTATTATACTGTTTGGAGGACTATGTGGGGCTCATTATTTAGCATGGAGAACTGTGTGGGGCCCACTATCCTGTATACTGGTTGATCCGTGGCTTTGTCCAAGTTTTTCATTTTGGCCCTTTGTAAGTTTTGAGTTTGACATCCCTGCTGTAGACTGAAGAAACTGCAAATGTACCCCTGGATGATATTTTGACTGGATGTAAGCTCACCTCTTTATGGCTGACACAACCATTTTCCTACTCTGATGACCCCTCATTGCAACTCTGATTTGGTTCTCAGGTCTTCTCCACCACACGATCATCATAATCATCCTTAACTCGGATGATACTTGCATCAGTGTGGGAACTGTCTTGAGCTTCTTGCCCCGTTGCCTGATTTCCAACTCCTGATTTGCCCTGACTCAAATTTGCCTTATAAGTGCCCTTACCATCCCAGATAACAGGGTCAGCAACACAGCGGCATTTGAATTGTGTCCTCCATCTGTCTGTTTATCCGATAAATCAACATGAAGTAGATGTGAAATATCTTAGTTAGCCCCCAGAGTGCTGTGGCTAGAGAGGACTAAGCAGCAGAACACATGCATGCTTGCTTTTCTTTCCAAACAGCACCATGCCCAAAATTCAAATATGAAGAAAACAATGGCCCATGTTTATGTTATCTAATAAAAAAACAGCAGAAACTAAGTCCAGGCAGTCTGAAGATGCATCAAATTTACTACAGCGGGGCACTCAGTTTGATAGATTTAGTGCATCTTGCTAGAATTTAGATGAATTAGAGGGTATGGCTAAGTGTGTTTGTAAAATTTCTAACAATTTACTAACAGTGCTCTCCTTTTTATTTCTTTACTAAAAATGTTGTCTAAAAGAAAGCCTTCCAAGAGGTGAGGTGGTATGAAGTTAGACTACACAGTCTTAAAACTACACTAGATTTATCATCCAGCATGAACCATTGTGATACATTTGGTGTCTACAGTATTCTATGTTTATGCTTTTGCACAGTAAAATGTGACCTTTATGTTTGTATGCCAAATCTTAGGCCTCATCCAGATGTTCTTGTTTCACAGGTTTTTTATTCGTGTTTTTCATTGATCGAAAACATATCCATTATAGTCGATGGTGCTGTTCAAATGTCTGTGTGTCTAGCAAATTATGTGTCCGCAAAAAAATCACAAAGAGATATCTGTCCAAGTCATGGATCAAAATCACCCATACAAGTCTCCGTGACTGCAGACTTGTGAATTCTCACAGTGTGCAGTCAGACATGCGACCACAAGTATGGCATTTGCATACTTCCGGCCACATTCCGACTAGTCGAAATGTAACTGCATGTGTGCAAATTGCATACTTGTGGTCACGCTTCTGGTGCCGGAAAACCCTTACAGCGCGCTATCAGGATTCACAAGTCTGCAGTCACAGTGTAACTGCAGACTTGAGCTCCAAGGCCAGATAACCCTTTTAAGGGAATAGGTGAACTGCAATAACAAGAGCGAAGGCTTAGGGACCATCTTATTACAATGTACAAATATACTGTATGAAGGGTCAGTACATAGATCTTTCTAATGATCTTTTTACACATAGGCCTGCAACAATGACAAGGGGGGGACCCTTTTTGGCTAGAGGAAAGAAGGTATGATCACTACAGGTGGCAATTATTTATGGTACTAGCAGTGAGATTATGGAACTCTCTCCCATATGATGTTGTATTAGTTGATTCACGAAAAAAGTTCAAGAGGATCTGGATGCCTTTCTTGATAAATATAATATTACAGGTTATGGGCAATAGATTCTGTGTTATGAGGTTGATCCAAGGAACCAATCTGATTGCCCTATGTGAAATCTGGATGGAATTTTTCCCCTAATATAGGGCGATTAGCATTTGCCTCTTGGGGTTTTTGCCTTTTTCTGGATCAACATGTAAGGTTATTGGAACTCTATAGACTTATTGTATGTCTACTTTCAATCCTACAAACTATGAAACTGGTGAGAGAATCTCCTGCTGATAAAACACTGATGGTATTGAAACAAGAGAAATCTTTATCTCAGTAGAGAATTTATTTAGGATAAAAGGACGGAGCAGAAAGACATGGAAGCTTTTAAGAATAAAAGGCAGCTTTAAATGTAAGATTTCAATAGTAATCTTTTTAATCACCAATAATCATTCAATAATGAATCTTGAACAAAGCTTCTACAGGCAGCCTTAATACAAATGTTACTAGTAGAGAGCCAAAACGTATCTCCAGGAGAGATATTGGAAGTGGACACCTAAATTTATCCACATTCTTTTTTTTTCTTAGTTGCGGCCTTAGACAAATTGGCTTAGACCTTGGTGCAGATATTATGAATGTCTTCTCCATAGCACAAAGTTTGCTTTGACAATAGGTAAACAAAGAAGAGTGTTACGCTCGCGCTCGGACTGTTTAGCGTGTGCATGGATCCTGGTCCCACTGTGACGTGGATCGAGGAGAACCTGGAGGGGCGTAACTAAGTGCCACACCAAGACTAACCTCGGATGCACGGCAACTGACGGTGCAGCGAACCGAGGAGAGCCCGGGTGGGGTGGAACCAGGTGCCACACCAGGGCAGACCCCAGACACATGGCAGCTGACACTTCCAAAGAAGTTTAAAGGAACCATTCATAAGTCTTCAGAGAAAACGTAAAAATGGCAGCTCCTAATGTTTGAACAGACATTTTCTATTCAGGTTGTGTAGAACAGAAAAAATGTGCTGGTGATGAGAGTACAAATCTTGTGAGAAAATTAGAATATTGTCCACATCCGAAGTACATACTGATTTGATATACCCTGTAAAATCTAATTTACAACTAGTGATGAGCGAGTATGTTCGGTAAACCCTTTCAGCGAGTATACTCGGGCGAGTATTGAGTATCTTCAGCGTACTCGGTGATATGTTTGAATCACTCCTGTGTGCATGATTTGCGACTGTTTAACAGCTTTAATACATGTGAGGAATGCGAAAGAAACAAGCATTCCTCACATGTATTAAATCTGTCAAACAGTCGCAAATCATGCACACAGGAGTGATTCAAACATACCACCGAGTTCGCTGAAGATACTTGGCACTCGCCCGAGTATACTCGCTGAAAGGGTTAACCAAACATACTCACTCATCACTATTTACAACGTGTTGAAACACAGCAGGAACAACACATAATCCGAAGGGCATGACCTATTACTCCTAGTGATCATCCCAAATATTGAATGCTGTTTTCCATTTCCCTTCTTTAATGCAGATTAGATTATAGGCCTCAGAAAGGCACCCTTTATCCTTTGAAGAAATCAGAGATGATGGGCAAGTGGTAGAGCTCATTTAGTGTGATTTTGTTTAAACTTGTTTAAAGCCCGATACCCGGGGTGTAACGACCGCAGTCACAGTGGTCGCTGCTAAGACCGGACCCAGGCAGACGAGAGGCCCGCTGACACCAGCAAGTGTATTGCAGTGCACAGACCCATCGGGTCCATGCAGGGCAATATATGATACTGGCCAAACAGAGGCCAGTAGCTTACGTCGGCATGCACATGACCGGGGGCGCATAGCAGTGACGTCATGCGCTCCCGTCGCCTGCACACTGAAGTCAGCCGCCAGCTTCAGCAGAGGAAGCCGCGTAGCGGGGAAGTGTGGGGAAGGTGACTGTAATCATTTCTTTTTTTTAAATCAGTGAGCACACGGTGGCCATACTACTACATGGATGACTATGGGCTCTGTATTATACTACATGGACTATGCATTAACTACATGTATGGACTATGGGCTGTGCATTATACTACATGTATGGACTATGGGCTGTGCATTATACTACTTGTATGACTATGGCCTGCGCATTATACTACATGGATGACTATAGGCTGTGCATTATACTCCGGAGAAGAAGGAAAGATCCAGCTGGGTTACAAGAAAGAGGAAAGCTGGATGGATACATGTGCATTATACTACATGAATTACTATGGGCTGTGCATTATACTACAACTCCTGGCAAAAATTATGGAATCACCGGGCTCGGAGGATTTTCATTCAGTTGTTTAATGTTGTTGAAAAAAAGCAGATCACAGACATGGCAATCATCAGAGCCCGGTGATTCCATAATTTTTGCCAGGGGTTGTATATGGAGGAATATGGGGAGTGCATTATACTATATGGAGGACTATGGACTGTGCAGTATACTATATGGGGGACTATGGGCTGTATAATATAATAGATGGAGGACTATGGGCTGTACAATATACTATATGGAGGACTATGGGGGCGCATTATACTGTATGGAGGACTATGAGGAGTGCATTATATTAACGAGAGAACTATTGGCTGTGCATTATACTATATGGAAGACTATGGGGAGTGCATTATACTTCTGCTATGGGACCCCATGACTTCTATGTTTGCCACTGGTGAGTATAATGATTTATTTATTTCAATACATTAAAGAACAGCAACTGAACGGGGGACATATACCAGGATGGGGGATATATATACCAGGGTGGGGCCAGGATGAGGGATATAAATACCAGAATGGAGGGCATACAGTACAGACCAAAAGTTTGGACACACCTTCTCATTTAAAGATTTTTCTATATTTTCATGACTATGAAAATTGTACATTCACACTGAAGGCATCAAAACTATGAATTAACACATGTGGAATTATATACTTAACAAAAAAGTGTGAAACAACTGAAAATATGTCTTATATTCTAGTTTCTTCAAAGTAGCCACCTTTTGCTTTGATGACTGCTTTGCACACTCTTGGCATTCTCTTGATGAGCTTCAAGAGGTAGTCACCGGAAATGGTCTTCCAACCATCTTGAAGGAGTTCCCAGAGATGCTTAGCACTTGTTGGCCCTTTTGCCTTCACTCTGCAGTCCAGCTCACCCCAAACCCTCTCAATTGGGTTCAGGTCTGGTGACTGTGGAGGCCAGGTCATCTGGCGTAGCACCCCATCACTCTCGTTCTTGGTCAAATAGCCCTTACACAGCCTGGAGGTGTGTTTGGGGTCATTGTCCTGTTGAAAAATAAATGATGGTCCAACTAAACGCAAACCGGATGGAATAGCATGCCGCTGCAAGATGCTGTGGTAGCCATGCTGCTTCAGTATGCCTTAAATTTTGAATAAATCCCCAACAGTGTCACCGCAAAGCACCCCCACACCATCACACCTCCTCCTCCATGCTTCACGGTGGGAACCAGGCATGTAGAGTTCATCCGTTCACCTTTTCTGCGTTGCACAAAGACACAGTGGTTGGAACCAAAGATCTCAAATTTGGACTCATCAGACCAAAGCACAGATTTCCACTGGTCTAATGTCCATTCCTTGTGTTCTTTAGCCCAAACAAGTCTCTTCTGCTTGTTGCCTGTCCTTAGCAGTGGTTTCCTAGCAGCTATTTTACCATGAAGGCCTGCTGCACAAAGTCTCCTCTTAACAGTTGTTGTCGAGATGTGTCTGCTGCTAGAACTCTGTGTGGCATTGACCTGGTCTCTAATCTGAGCTGCTGTTAACCTGCGATTTCTGAGGCTGGTGACTTGGATAAACTTATCCTCAGAAGCAGAGGTGACTCTTGGTCTTCCTTTCCTGGGGCGGTCCTCATGTGAGCCAGTTTCTTTGTAGCACTTGATGGTTTTTGCAACTGCACTTGGGGACACTTTCAAAGTTTTCCCAATTTTTCACACTGACCGACCTTCATTTCTTAAAGTAATGATGGCCACTCGTTTTTCTTTACTTTACCGCTTTTTTCTTGCCATAATACAAATTCTAACAGTCTGTTCAGTAGGACTATCAGCTGTGTATCCACCAGACTTATGCACAACACAACTGATGGTCCCAACCCCATTTATAAGGCAAGAAATCCCACTTATTAAACCTGACAGGGCACACCTGTGAAGTGAAAACCATTTCCGGTGACTACCTCTTGAAGCTCATCAAGAGAATGCCAAGAGTGTGCAAAGCAGTCATCAAAGCAAACTTTGAAGAACCTAGAATATAAGACATATTTTCAGTTGTTTCACACTTTTTTTGTTTAGTATATAATTCCACATGTGTTAATTCATAGTTTTGATGCCTTCAGTGTGAATGTACAATTTTTATAGTCATGAAAATACAAAAAAATCTTTAAATGATAAAGTGTGTCCAAACTTTTGGTCTCTACTGTATATACAGGTGCATCTCACAAAATTAGAATATCATCAAAAAGTTAATTTATTTCAGTTCTTCAATTAAAAAAAGTGAAACTCATATACTATATAGAGTCATTACAAACAGAGTGATCTATTTCAAGTGTTTATTTCTATTAATGTTGATTATCATGGCTTACAGCCAATGAAAACACAAAAGTCATTATCTCAGTAAATTAGAATACTTTATAACAACAGCTTGAAAAATGATTTTAAGATCCGAAATGTTGGCCTACTGAAATGTATGTTCAGTAAATGCACTCAATACTTGGTCGGGGCTCCTTTTGCATCAATTACTGCATCAATGCGGCGTGGCATGGAGGTGATCAGCCTGTGGCACTGCTGAGGTGTTATGGAAGCCCAGGTTGCTTTGATAGCAGCTTTCAGCTCATCTGCATTGTTGGGTCTGGTGTCTCTCATCTTCCTCTTGACAATACCCCATTGATTCTTTATGGGGTTAAGGTCAGGCGAGTTTGCTGGCCAATCAAGCACAGTGATACTGCTGTTTTTAAACCAGGTATTGGTACTTTTGGCAGTGTGGACAGGTGCCAAGTCCTGCTGGAGAATGAAATTTCCACCTCCAAAAAGCTTGTCAGCAGAGGGAAGCATGAAGTGCTCTAAATTTTCCTGTTAGACGGCTGCGCTGACTTTGGTCTTGATAAAACACAGTGGGCCTACAGCAGCAGATGACATGGCTCCCCAAACCATCACGGATTGTGGAAACTTCACACTAGACCTCAAGCAGCTTGGATTGTGGCCTCTATACTCTTCCTCCAGACTCTGGGACCTTGATTTCCAAATGAAATGCAAAATTTACTTTCATCTGAAAACAAAACCTCTGACCACTGAGCAACAGTCCAGGTCTTTTTCTCATTGGCCCAGGTAAGACGCTTCTGGTGTTGTCTATTGGTCATGAGTGGCTTGACACAAGGAATGCGACACTTGTAGCCCATGTCCTGGATACATCTGTGTGTGGTGGCTCTTGAAGCAATGACTCCAGCAGCAGTCCACTCCTTGTGAATCTCCCTCAAATTTTTGAATGGCCTTTTTTTAACAATCCTTTCAAGGCTGCGGTTATCCCGGTTGCTTGTGCACCTTTTTCTACCACACTTTTTCCTTCCACTCAACTTTCCATTAATATGCTTGGATACAGAACTCTGTGAACAGCCAGCTTCTTTAACAATGACCTTTTGTGACATCTGTCAAGTCAGCAGTCAGCAGCCATTTTTAAATGCTTCGGAAGCCTTTGCAGGTGTTTTTTTGTTAATTATTCGAATTTACTGAGATAACGACTTTTGTGTTTTCATTGGCTGTAAGCCATAATCATCAACACTAACAGAAATAAACACTTGAAATAGATCACTCTGCTTGTAATGACTCTATATAATATTAATTTCACTTTTTAAATTGAAGTGCTGAAATAAATTAACTTTTTGATGATTTTCTAATTTTGTGAGGAGCACCTGTGTATGTGTGATGGAGGACATGTATATATATACATGTGAATATATATATATATATATATATATATATGTATATATATATATATATATTCAGGATGAGGGGCCCTGATCCAAATCTTTCACCGGGGCCAATCAGACTCTAGTTACACCACTGCCGATACCACTACATGGCGTAAATGATCTGTCTTTCTTGATGATGAAAACTTCTCCAACAGGAGATGTGAATTTATGGATGAAGCATCTCTCTATATTCTTTTAAATATAGGCAGACAATCATAGCTTCTGTCTCTGGGGGAGACGTTCTGTCCCTAGGAGGGGAGGAATAACACAATCATAAGGATGATGAGGTGGTAGAGTCTCAGCATTCTGCTTGGAAAATATGTCTGAAAAGACCTGGTAAGAAGGAGGAATATTAAACACAATGGAAATTGAGAAGAGTGACACAGTAAGAAAATGATTGATATCTTTAATGCAAAGTTGAAAACAAGATGAACCTCACTAGACAATTTGATTGGCTCACTACCAATTTTTGTAAAATGCTGTTTAAAACATAGTTGTCCTTAAAGAGAAGCCACTGATGAACTGCAAACTTCATAGTTCCATCATAAGGAACATTTCCGTCTGATGAAATTGTGAAGGCTGCAGCCCATCATTGGCTGCTGATAGGCTGCAGTGCTCACTGAAATAAAAAAAATTCCAAGATCGCCAGAGGACACAGTACTTGCAGCAGAGGAGTGGCACCAGTCTGGGAGGTAATCATGCATTTTCTTTATTTTCTCCCAGGCACATTAGGGACATTGAAAATAGGTTGTCTAGTATTAGACACAACTTTTAAAGTCATGTTATATTAATTATGCCTTTGCCTATAAAATAGGCAAAAAAATTAAGAATACTATTTATTTTGCTTCCCCGCACTGTGATGATCATACATTTTTTTCTTATACAGACCATCATTTATACATTAATAACCTATGAGCTTTATAATAAAGTTGTGTCAGGATTATCAAATATGAAGCACTCTTCTTTCTCTGTAACTCATACAGACAGGAATAGAGACCATCAAGGTATTTTTTATGCTCTCTGTTGGCGGATACCTAATATGTGTAGGTTTTTTGTTATATGTATCTAATATAATTAGAGATAAGCGAATCAATACAGTGTACCCTGATCCAGTCACCACATCAATATCCCAAAACCGCTGGATGGGAGCCCTGCGGACTGTCTCCTACCTGGTGGAATACTTGGCGCCACTGATAATTTGTACTTCCGGCACAACGTCATCATTTTATGTTTTATAATACAATACAGAACACTGATTATACATGAATAACCTATGAACTTTATAGTAAGAGTTGTGTTAAGAATACCAAATATGGAGCGCTCAGCTCTTTTCATAACTTCAATACACGTCAACAGAGAGCATCAAGCTGCTTTAATTATCCTGTAATAGATAAGGGTCCTAGAAGTTGGATGTCCTCTTCGACATTTATAATGCATCCTACAGCATAACATAAATGTCTAAGATGGCAACTATACCTATGACCCTTGGCACGCCATGACATAAATGTGACTAATACCTGCACTCCCACTATAATGACTGATACCTTTGATTCTAGCTGATGAACCCCTGAGATGCTACAATCAAAACGTGAGTGGGTCATATAGCATAAGTGTTTGAGAGCGGGAGGATTCAATTGAGAGTTGCTAATAGGCTGCTATGGCAGCCAGTGGACTTACAATGGCCTCTTGGCTAGTCATGTATGAAACACTGACGGGATAATACATTGCAATAAAGAAGTACCGTAATATATTTTAAAAGTGATTGCATGGTAAAGTCTCACATTGTCCCAAAAAAATAGGTTGGAGCATATATTAGAAAACAAGGCAAAACCCTTTTTTTCCCCATTAAAAACATTTTGGGATCAGTGGGGATCCCAGAGTTCGGACCCTTAGTGATTGGAAAGTTATTGTCACAATTCCACCGCTCACGGTGTCCTAAGGACGCTGTGAGTGACAGCTCAGCCACCCTATGTGATCAAGGGCATGCTGGCAGTCAAGTACTGTGAGTGACAGCCCAGTCATCAAATATGAGGCAGGGGCATGCTGGGCTGTCAATATTGTGAATGACAGCCGAGTTGTTCAATCTGGCTGGTCCTATGGGGTTTCCTCCAGGTGTGTCCCGTTCAGGGTGATTACCTGGCCATTTAGCTAGCTAGCAGTGGTTAGACCATTGCCAGTTATAGCCTTGCTCAGTGGTGTGTTAGCTCCATGTTCTAATTCTCTGTTCTTTGTTACCGGACCTTGGATTTTACTTTTGACTACTCGTTTGTATTACCTGGGAATTTTTAATTAAAGTATATTAGAAAAAAAAATAAGATTATGACATTAAATAGAGATTTAGGATTAAAATAACATTTTGATTCAGACCACCCCTTTAAGTACACCACCATGCAGTATGTGCCACCAGGAGCCCCCCTGATGCGCGTTTGGCATCAGCTTTCTCAGAAGGGGCTTCTGCAGATCACATAGTTATAAAAGTTGAAAAAAGACATAGTTCCATCAGGTTCAACCTTTCTCCATCAGTTACACATTCTCTATTGCTAGATTACTTATAACTAGTGTTGAGCGATACCTTCCGATATCAGGAAATATCAGATCGGATTGGATCGGGCCGATACCCAAAAAGTATCGGATATCGCCGATTCCGATACCGGAAACCAATGCAAGTCAATGGGACACAAATATCGGAATGAAAATAAACCCTTTCTTTCCTTGTAGGTTAATTCTACATGAAGGAAAACAACTAACAATAATGTAGAATGTATTGGGGGAGGTGGTTGCCCAAATCGATGGGAACAGTGCTCACAGTGAAACATGAAAAGCCGGCAATTCAGCAGCGGCATACACCGGTACCCGACAATTTATAACAGAAAGAATAGAGCATCACACATAGATTAGATAGATAGAAACATGTCAGTCACATATATATGAAGTACAGTGACAGTGTTGCTTACTGTACTTGTCATTTAGTGTAAAGGATTTATTAAAAAAAATATTAGTGTTTTCATGCACCGTCTCTTTAAAAAAGCCGGCCGGCAACTCAGCATCTGTACTCGACAATTTAGAATAGAAAGAATAGAGAATCACACATAGATTAGATAGATAGAAACATGTCAGTCACATATATAATAAGTACAGTGACAGTGTTGCTTACTGTACTTGTCATTTAGTGTTAAAGGATTTATTTAAAAAAATATTAGTGTTTTCATGCACCGTCTCTTTAAAAAAAGCCGGCCGGCAATTCAGCATCTGTACCCGACAATTTAGAATAGAAAGAATAGAGAATCACACATAGATTAGCTAGATAGAAACATGTCAGTCACATATATATGAAGTACAGTGACAGTGTTGGTTACTGTACTTGTCATTTAGTGTTAAAATAAAGGATTTATTTTAAAAAAAATTGGCGTGGGGATCCCCGTAATTTTAGTCTCTAGCGGAGGTTAAGCAGACAGCTGGGGCAGATGTTTGAAGCCTGTCAAGGGGGTAATACCCACGGAGCTCCCCAGGCTACTAATATCAGCCCCCAGCTGAATACCTAGCCTTTACTAGCTATTAAAATGGGGGACCCCCCCAAAAAATGACGTGGGGTCCCCCCTATTTTAATAGCTAGCAAAGGCTAGGCAGACAGCTGGGGGCTGATATTAATAGCCCAGGAAGGGTGCCATGAATATTGGCCCCCTCCCAGGCTAGAAACACCAGCCATCAGCCGCCCCAGAAATGGCGCATCCATAGGATGCGCCTATTCTGGCACTTAGCCCCGCTCTTCCCACTGCCCTGTAGCGGTGGCAGTGGGGTAATAGGGCTGGGGTTGATGTCAGCTTATAATGCCAGCTGACATCAAGCCCAGGTTAGTAATGGAGAGGCGTCTATAAGACACCCCCATTACTAACCCCATAGTCAAAGTTAAAAAAAAACACAAACACCCAGAATAAAGTCCTTTAATTGAAATAAAGACACAATTCTTTAATGTTCTAAATTAAACCATACTTACCATCACGCCCATTCCAGCTGAAGCCAACGATCTCCTGCAATAAAAGAAAAATAATAAAGCAACATCATCCTTACCTTCCCATGGTTCCCAGGACAGCTTCAGCTCTGCTACATCGAGATGACAGGCTGGACCGCAGCAGAACGCTGCCATCCAGCCTGTCATCCCGCGGACACTGAGAAGCGCAGGCATGCTTGTGCTCCTCAGTGTCTGGCTGTGACGGCATCCAGATGAGCCGACAATGAACTCAGCTCACCTCATGCACGTCACTGACAGCGTGGGAGAATTCTCCTGCGCATGCGGTGAGCGTGAGAGACTCGGGTCATCTGGATGCCGTCACAGCCTGACACTGAGGAGCGCAAGCATGCCTGCGCTTCTCAGTGTCTGCGGGATGACAGGCTGGATGGCAGCGTTCTGCAGGTCCAGCCTGTCATCTCGATGTAGCAGAGCTGAAACTGTCCTGGGAACCATGGAAAGGTAAGGATGAGGTTGGTTTATTATTTTTCTTTTATTGCAGGAGATCGCTGGCTTCATCTGGAATGGGCGTGATGGTAAGTATGGTTTAATTTAGAACAATAAAGAATTGTGTGTTTATTTCAATTAAATGACTTTATTCTGGGTGTTGTGTTTTTTTTTAAATACTTTACTAGAAATTCATGGCGGTCATGTCTAATATTGGCGTGACCCCATGAATTTCGGGCTTAGGGCCAGCTGATAATGCCAAGCTGGCCCTAACCCCTTTATTACCCAGTGAGCCACCGCACCAGGGCCCTGGATGAGTTGGGTACAGCGCCAGAAGATGGCGCTTCTATAAACGCGCCATTTTCCGGGGTGGCTGCGGACTGCAATTTGCAGCGGGTGGGGCCCAGAAAGCTTGGGCCTCCCTGCGCTGCGGATTCCAGCCCCCAGCTGCCTAGTTGTACCTGGCTGGACACAAAAATAGGGCGAAGCTCCACGTATTTTTTTTTTTAATTATTTCATGAAATTCATTAAATTAAGAAAAAAAGGGCTTCCCTATATTGTTGTGTCCGGCCAGGTACAAATAGGCAGCTGGTGGTTGGGGGCAGCCCGTTCCTGCCTGCTGTACCTGGCTGGACACAAATATAGTGCGAAGCCCCACGTCAATTTTTTTTCAATTATTTCATGAAATAATTAAAAAAAAAAAGGGCTTCCCTATATTGTTGTGTTCGGCCAGGTACAAATAGGCAGTTGGTGGTTGGGGGCAGCCCGTTCCTGCCTGCTGTACCTGGCTGGACACAAATATAGGGCGAAGCCCCACATCAATTTTTTTTAAATTATTTCATGAATTTTCTGAAATAATTAAAAAAAAATTGACGTGGGGCTTCGCACTATATTTGTGCCCAGCCAGGTACAGCAGGCAGGAACGGGCTGCCCCCAACCACCAGCTGCCTATTTGTACCTGGTTGTACACAACAATATAGGGAAGCCCTTTTTTTCTTTATTATTTCATGAAATAATTAAAAAAAAAAATACGTGGGGCTTCTCCCTATTTTTGTGTCCAGCCAGGTACAACTAGGCAGCTGGGGGATGGAATCTGCAGCGCAGGGAGGCCCAAGCTTTCTGGGGCCACCACCGCTGCAAATTGCAGTCCGCAGCCACCCCGGAAAATGGCGCGTTCATAGAAGCGCCATCTTCTGGCGCTGTACCCAACTCATCCAGTGCCCTGGTGCGGTGGCTCACTGGGTAATAAAGGGGTTAGGGCCAGCTTGGTATTATCGCTGGCCCTAAGCCTGAAATTCATGGGGTCACGCCAATATTAGACATGACCGCCATGAATTTCTAGTAAAGTATTGAAAAAAAACACAACACCCAGAATAAAGTCCTTTAATTGAAATAAACACACAATTCTTTATTGTTGTAAATTAAACCATACTTACCATCACGCCCATTCCAGCTGAAGCCAATGATCTCCTGCAATAAAAGAAAAATAATAAAAAACCAACATCATCCTTACCTTCCATGGTTCCCAGGACAGCTCCAGCTCCGCTACATCGAGATGACAGGCTGGATCGCAGCAGAAAGCTGCCATCCAGCCTGTCATCCCGCGGACACTGAGAAGCGCAGGCATGCTTGCGCTCCTCAGTGTCAGGCTGGGCTAATCATGATGGGTTGATGGTCTGGGAGGTGAGGCTGACCTGTGCGGCCATGGGAAAGTTCATGTGAGTTCATGCAGTGCAGTCAAGCATGAACTCACATGAACCCTCTGAGGGCACCGCGGCTACTTCAAATGAACAGCTGATCGGCATCACCTGATACCTCAGCTGTTCATTTGAAATAACCGGCAGGAAAGCGCAGCACAGAACGGGAAAGCCGGCGGTGAAGTCTTTTCACTGCCGGCTTCCCCGCCCGGGTCCTTCGCTCCCCGCTCCTTGCTGCTGTGCTCCCCGCCCGGTCCTAACTTACGATCGGGATGTGAGGTGGCGGGGGGAGCGCAGGATCGGGGTGAGAGGCTGCGGGGAAGCAGTATGGGGCTGTGCGATTGTTTAAAAGCCGGCGGCTTTTTACCGCCCGCCGGCTTTTAAACAATCAGGAGAATTCTTTCAAGCTGGGATGGCGTTCTGATGACAGGCTGGATCGCAGCTGAGCGCTGCCATCCAGCTTGTCATCCTTCAGAGACACTGCAGAGCGCAGGCATTATGGGAACTTCCGATTCCGGTATTCGATATTATAAAAGTATCGGAATTAAGTATCGGAATTCCGATACCGCGAATATCGGCCGATACCCGATATTTCAGTATCGGAATGCTCAACACTAGTTATAACCCACAATGTCATTTGTTGTAAGAAATGCATCTAGCCCTTTTTAAATGCTGTTATATGTGTGGCTACTCCAACTATAAATAAACTTTTAATATGTAGATGTTGGAATCTCCCTTCCTCCTTTCCTATGGCTGATGTTTCCCATGAGTGTGCTGAGACCTAAGTAGATATGTCATGTGACTAGACTCCTTGGTAGTATTAGATCTTTCATTCTCTGGCAGTTCTGTCTGGGATTTATCCACCAATATCTGGGGTTGAGTCTTAAAGGGAATTTGTGAGCAGGTTTTTGCTATGTAATCTAAATACAGCATGAGGTAGGGGTAAAACACAGATTTCAGCTCCGCCTCTCATCAAGCTTGGTGCTTTTGTTTGCTCATAATGATTGTTTTAGCACCATTAGCTTATCATTGCTGTGACTAGCTGGTCTTGTGAGCCTTAGTCCAACACGCCCCCTCTGGTGATAGGCACCTCACTGTCTATTGACATTGTATATACAGAGCCTAGTGTAGACAGGGTTAGCATTCTCAGCTCTGCTTCACTGCTAAATCTAAAAGCTTTGATTGTGTGAGAACGGCTGCACCCAGTAATTTAAGTGTTACATCGTTGGATTCAGCTTTTACTTACCTACATCAGGCTGCTTTCCGATGAGGTAGAAAAAGCCTGCTAATAAATTCCCTTTAACAGCATCCTGACTTCAAATCACAGCTACAACATAAGTAATTTTTTTTTAAAAATCTTCTCTACACAGGCCCAGATGTCCATTTGGACATCTATTCTTGGTTCTCTCTCCACTTTTGGAAGTGCATTGAGCTGTAGGTTGGATTGCTGCTAAAGGGAAAAAAAAAAACCTATTTAAATCTTCTTCCTTAGCGAGTGTGAAAGAGCTGAGTGTGACCGGAGCGTAAGTGTGTGACTTGTGATTCAGTGAAGAGGTATTTGGGAATCCTGCAGAAAATACCTGTGTGAATTGCTGTGAGTTGCTGAATTGTGAACTGCTGAGTGCTGTTCTACCTGTTTAATTTTATTGGACTTTTTAAAACCTATTTTCTCTCTACAGTTTTAGAGTCTCTTATTTTACTACCTGTGTGTTTAAGGGTTAACTACATTGCACTTAAATCCTGAGGTGTAGCTATACTATACAAGCTGTTAATTAAGGGTGAGGGTCATAATTAAGTGTTTATAAGGGGCAGCTGGTTGGGGCTTCCAGTCCTTTGGAAGTGCATTTGTGTCACCCTGGCCTGGATGCCACAAAATGTAATTAAAGCTGTGTCTGAGAGCAAGGGGGAGGTTCTCTAGTCAGGGGAACATTAGCATGCAGTACCTCCTGTCTCAGGCCAGTAGGGGGAGCAGGCTGCCCCTATAAAAGCTGGTGCTGGGGGCAGGGTTAGGGAGAACTTGAAGACCTGTCTCAGGACTGAGACTTGTCCCAGAGCAGAGCAGGGACAGACAGTTGTGTTGCACCTAAGAGGAAGTGTGGCAGGAGGAGAGCCACAAGCCAGAGACAAGAGGCGAAGTGAGCCTGTCTTGGCAGATAAAAGACTTACTTTACCAGACTTTGGTGTCTGAGGCTGGGAGGATTCTACATCCTCCAGCAGATAACCAGTCCGCAAGGGACTGTATATTCCTTAGCCTAAGAAGTCTGGAGGCCCTGCCACAACAGAAGGGACCAGCAGAGCCGTACACGGCTGGGAGCAGAAAGGAACCCACGTCGCAGGCCATACAGGCGAGAATACACGGAAAGCTCGGAAACGTGGGCTGTTACCCTATAACGAGGAGATAGCCAGAACGAGCACAGAAAGCACGGTAGGCCTACACCCTCACCCTGACCAGGGCCAATTTCCCCGTTGCTCTCAGACATCCAGGTCCCCTCCTAGCCGGGACTGTTTGTGGGTCAATTTACCTGTTCTAGTAAAGACCCTGGACTGCAACCTGTTGTCTGCGTGCTCCTTGCTCCTCCAGCACTATCAGCACTGGGACTCTCACTACCATCACTCCCAACATCCACTACACTGCCCTGGGGCCGCACTCTTCCCGTGGGGAGTCACACCATCCCAGCTGCATACATCATCAGCCCCAGTGGTCTGCCTTGCAGCGGCGGTTCCTGATGACCGCAAATCCACGGGTGGCGTAGTCGGACATAATCATCAGCACATAACGGACTACCACTGGCCTGACCACCCTGAGCCACGGAACCGGGTTGCCACTACTCCTCCCATCGTTCCTCTATTGCCCGGATCCGAGTGCCCCACGGCCCAGGGGGCGAGTCAGCTTTGGCGTAGTCGGCAGGATTTCGTGCCCGCAACCACCGGGTACTGCGTGCCTGAAAAAGACTTTTGTAACTTACCTGTGGCGAAGTTTCCCGCCGTTTGGAGTCGTTTCCCGCCATCCGGAGCCGTTTCCCGCCGTCTTCTGCCGTCTTCCCGCCATCCGCAGCTGTTTCCCGCCATCGGACACCATCTTCAGGACGCCGCGCGGGAAGAACAGGGGCGTGGACGTCAAAACCGCGCGAGATCCGAAGCTCCGCCCCACGCACCGACGCTGCGCAAGGTCCTGGAAGGGAGAGAGAGCGACGCTGACGTCATCAGGACGCGACGCCAGGTCCTTGTCCATAGCAGCAGCAGCGGAGCCGCGGCCTACAGAAGTGGATCGTCATAAGGTAGGCCACGCTTAAGTAGGGGGGAGGAAGATGTCAGACACAGAGGCGCCCACTACCACCAACGCAGCTGCAGCAGCGGTGATGCCCTTTTCCCTGCCCTACATCCCTGGAGCGGCCTGGCTGCCCAAATACTCAGGGGAGCCCCATGCCCTAACTGACTTTAAAGAAAGGCTGTACAGTTTGTTCCAGGTTTACCCCCTGACAGAGGAACAGAAGGTCAGCATATTGACAGGGCAGTTAACTGGCGCAGCCCAAAGGGAGGTAAAATCACGGCCCACTGAGGAGAAAAGGACTGTGAAGGGTATTCTGGCCCGGCTGCGGGATACCTTTGACACACGTACCTCCGCTGAAATTAAAATGAGGTTCTATGGATGTAAGCAGCGGGCACAGGACAGCATCAGAGACTATGCCCTAAACTTGCAGGAAGCCTTGAGGGCCATCAAACAAGCTGACCCTGGCAGCGTGAAGGATACGGATAAGCTACTAACAGAACAGTTTATAGAAGGTCTGCTGTCTAGCGCCCACAGGACCCAGCTGCGCCTCATGTTCTTCCAGAACCCTGACCTGACCTTTGCCCAATTCAAGGACAGGGCCATAAGGGTGCTCCGTGAACCTGCAACCAGTGGCGCTATAAACCCCCGACGTCCTGCTCTCACCTACCACCAGGAGGCAGCGCCCTCCCCTATGGATTCTGTGGGGGCTGATGCACAGGCCCTGAACCAAGTCCCGTCGAAAGATCTGCACCACCAAGTCCAGGAGCTGACCAGGAGCGTCGCGGCGTTGACCAGGACCGTCCAGGCAATACAAGTGGACCCGTCAAGACCCATCGAGCTGGCTTCAAGTCCGGAGGATGTCCCGTGGCGTCGACAGAGGAGGATCCCGTCGTTCCGAGGGAGGCCCACAGACCGCTACGCAGAGGAGGGACAGCCCATTTGCCGTCGATGCAACCAGCCCGGACACATTTCCAGGTACTGTAATTTAAACGGGTCCAACCTGGGGCAGAGGGCCAACCCCCAGGCATAAGATCACCAGGCCCTTATAATTGGTGTGATAAGTACGTTGGGGGGCGCCCGGTTTTACCCGTGGTGCTGGACGGTATCCCCATGAGCGCCTTGCTGGATACTGGGTCGCAAGTAACCACTATCCCTTATGTACTTTCTAAGCAGTATTGGACTGATGCTGATATCACACGGTATCCAGACAGTAACTTGAGCATCATCGCCAGTAATGGCTTACCCGTGCCGCAGATGGGGTTCAAGGAGATGACCATTAAAATTGGTAAAGTTGAACTGCCGGCACAGGGAGTAATTATTGTGCACATTGACCGTCGTGAAAGTCACCCTAAAATAACTGTGGGTACTAATGTAATTGAAAATTGTCTTTCAGAGGTAATTGTAATTCTACAACAGGTGGCGGTGAATGCTAGTTCCAGCCAACAGAGAGTCCTCAACAAGGAGATAAAAGCCCTGATGAGACGGCAGCAGGTAGAACTGTCTGGTGGTGAGATCGGTAGCGTAAGACTGAGTGACCCATTCCCCATTTCCATGCCTCCCAAAAGTGAAATGATGATCTGGTGTCGGACTGCAATCGGGTTGAGAGGTAGAGACTACAAAGCCATGGTAGAACCCGTGTACTCAGACAGCAGGCCCACCATTTTGACAGCCCGGGGTGTGGTTGATGTCTGTCATGGGAGGGTGCCCGTCCGCATCCTCAACATTGGGGAGAGGGAAGTACACTTACCCAGGTACGCTACACTCGCCAAACTGTTTATTGTCGAACACCAAGCTATCAGGGCCGTGGAACCCTTGCCTCCATCTCCACAGGCGGAGGGTAATGAATCCCAGAAACAAAAGGAGGACTGGTGCCAGAAACTCCACGTGGGTGCTGACTCCACTCCCCTGCCCCAAAAACAAGGAGTCTACCGGGTGGTACAGGAGTACGAGAGAGTCTTTAGTAAGCACCCGCTAGACTTCGGCAGAGTAAAAGGGATAGAACACCACATCCCCACAGGGAGCCACCCACCAATAAAAGAGAGACACAGACCTGTACCCCCTGCACATTATCAGAACGTCAAGGGCATGCTAAGAGAAATGAAGGAAGCTGGGGTCATTAGAGATAGCTGTAGCCCCTGGGCAGCCCCCTTGGTTCTGGTGAAAAAGAAGGACAGCACCATGAGAATGTGTGTGGACTATAGACAAATCAACCGTATCACCCACAAAGACGCATATCCGCTGCCTAGAATAGAGGAGTCTTTAGCCGCACTAAAATCTGCTAACTTCTTTTCTACTTTGGACCTTACTAGCGGGTACTGGCAGGTTCCTGTGGCAGAGGCTGACAAGGAGAAGACCGCCTTCACCACCCCGATGGGACTGAGCGAATTCAACTGCATGCCTTTCGGGCTCTGCAACGCACCAGGGACCTTCCAGCGGCTGATGGAATGCTGTCTAGGGCACTGAAACTTTGAGACGGTCCTCCTTTACCTGGACGACGTGATCATCTATTCAAAGACCTACGAGGACCATCTAAAGCACCTGGCCGAGGTGTTCGAAGCCCTGGCAGGCTACGGCCTGAAGGTGAAACCATCGAAGTGTCACCTGCTGAAACCGAAGGTCCAGTACCTAGGGCACGTGGTAAGTGCGGAAGGAGTAGCCCCCGACCCTGACAAGGTCACGGCAATCAAGAGCTGGCCAAGCCCCTCGAACATGAAGGAGGTGAGACAGTTTCTCGGGTTGGTAGGCTACTACCGAAGGTTCATCCCCGGGTTCACCAAGATGGCAGCTCCTATGCAGGACCTCCTGATCGGACAGTCTAAGTCCAGGAGTCAAAAGCCACCCTTCAAGTGGGATAAACAGGAAGAGGAGTCCTTCCGCCAGTTGAAGATGGCCCTCACGGGGGATGAGATCCTGGCCTACCCTGATTATGGCCAGCCTTTTATCCTTCACACAGACGCCAGTAATGTGGGACTGGGAGCCGTACTGTCCCAAAACCAACAGGGCAGAGAAAGGGTGATCGCGTACGCCAGCCGGAAGCTGAGACCCACCGAGAGGAACCCGGAGAATTACAGCTCCTTCAAGCTAGAATTCTTGGCGGTGGTGTGGGCCGTGACGGAACGCTTCAAGCATTACCTGGCCTCCGCAAAGTTCACCGTGTACACGGACAACAACCCGTTGACACACCTGGACAATGCAAGACTGGGTGCCCTAGAACAGCAGTGGATGGCCCGTCTCTCCAACTATGACTTCGTGATCAAGTAACGGGCCGGCAAAACCAATGCCAACGCTGACGCCCTATCGAGGATGCCTCACTTACCTGAAGGTGACGAAGACCCAGAAGAGCTGGAGGAGGTAGAACTCCCCGCGTTTCACCGGTATGGAGCCGCTCAATACTCCCACCGCGTGAAGGAGGAGGATCTAAGAACCGTGATGATAAATCCCCTACCTCACCACAGCTGGGCCGAGACCCAAGATAGTGACCCTGCCATCCGCCTGGTGAAAGATCTGCTGACCCAGGAAGATGCCCGCATAGATCCGGATGCTCCAGAGGAAGCCAAGCAGCTATGGAAAGAGAAGAGCAAGCTGTTCCTCTACGAAGGCAAGTTGTGCAGAAGGATTGTCAACCACCGGACGCACGAGCTGACCTGGCAAGTCGTGGTCCCAAGATGGGATGCAGCCATGGTCCTGGGGGCTTACCATGACAGAGCGGGACACTTCGGTTGGAAGAAACTGGAGTTCCTGCTAAGAAGAAGGTTCTTTTGGGTCGGCATGAGAGGAGCCGTAGAAAAATGGTGCAGAGACTGTGGCCCTTGTCACCTAAGGAGGAAGGACCGCACCAGCCAGAAGACACCCTTGAGGCCCATCGTCACCACGCAGCCTCTTGAGCTGGTAGCTCTGGACCATGTCAAATTGGCTCCCAGCCGGTCAGGATACATCTATGCCCTGACAATCGTGGACCACTATTCCTGTTTTCTAGTGGTGGTCCCGGTAAAGGACTTGACAGCCCAAACAGCGGCCAGAGCCTTCCAGCAATACTTCTGCTGTCCACACGGGTATCCGGAACAGGTCCTGACAGACCAGGGTCCAGCGTTCGAAGCTGAAATCTTCCAGGAGTTCTGCAACCTCTATGGCTGTAAGAAGATTCGGACAACGCCTTACCACCCACAAACCAACGGGATGTGTGAGAACATGAACAATATAGTTATTGATCTCCTGAAGACGTTGCCCCTGGAGGAACGCAGCCTGTGGCCAGAAAAACTGCCGGATCTGATAGACTTATACAATCATATCCCGGTGAATGCTACTAACTGCACCCCGGCTTACCTGATGCGAGCCAGACCAGGTAAGCTGCCCATAGACCTGGAGATGGGAGTCCTAACACCTGAGGACACCACCCCGGATGCAGACTGGGATACAGAAAGGCAACTGCAGTACAAGAAGGTACAGGAGAGTGTGGAGAAGAGCCTGGCCCAGGTGAGAGAGAGGCAAGAAAAACTCTTCAACCAACATGCCCCTGCTGGTCCCCTAGAACCTGGTGAGCAAGTCCTGAAGCGGAAGAGAAGGCTACATAAGTTGGACGACCAGTGGGAAAGGGAACCCTACACCGTACTGCAGTCTGATCACGACAACCCGAAGGTGTGCGTGATCACCAAGGACGGAGGAGAAACCACTAGCACCATCTCCAGAGACCACCTCAAAAGATGCCCCGAGCAACTCCGTAGTGCAGAAGAGGATCAGAGTGACCTTGAACCCGCAGAGGACAAGGAAGAAATGATCAGCACCGTTCTCGGAGAGTTCCCTCAGTCCTGGACTCGCATAAATGATGCCATAGTGGTACCCGTCCTGCATTTCCTGCAACCGGCACAGCAACAACCAACACCAGAGCCGGAAGGTGAAGAGGAACAAGCAGTTCCAGAAGCAGAAGAGCCTGTACCAGCAGCCCAGGAGAGTCAACCCTCTGCTGACAGTGAGCCTGCCGTGCCTGTGGTAAGCCAAAGGACCCGTAGACAGCTGCCTGCCCTACCTGTACACCCAGCTGGTAGCTGTACCCCTAACGCTAGTGGGGAAAGCCAAGTCAGTCCACCACCAGACAGTGGGCTACGTAGGTCAACCAGGAGCACAAAAGGGCAGATACCCGCTCGCTGGAAAATATAGAGTGCACTAAGATTGTAAATAACCCTGTTACCAACTGTTGAAATGTTTGCCTAGTTACATGCTTGTTTGGTAATTCTGTGTTTCAGTTTCTTGCAGCTACTGTAAGGACTCAAAGGTTATGGACTTTTTATAACCAGGACCTTGTATGGACTGCGTTCGGAGCCTAACCCAGGAATGAACTAAGACTGTAAAGGACTTGGGGTAGGACAGACCCCCACCTGGTTAAGGCTCCCCGTTGTGCTGGTGATATGGACACCCGGTCACAGACCACACTGTGACCTTAAGAACTCAATCTGTGCGTCGTTTGTCTATTAATGTTTTATAGTCATGTATATTATCCTTGTTTATTGTTTAGTCCCGGAGTACTAAATTTCACTAGGGGGGAATGTGTCACCCTGGCCTGGATGCCACAAAATGTAATTAAAGCTGTGTCTGAGAGCAAGGGGGAGGTTCTCTAGTCAGGGGAACATTAGCATGCAGTACCTCCTGTCTCAGGCCAGTAGGGGGAGCAGGCTGCCCCCATAAAAGCTGGTGCTGGGGGCAGGGTTAGGGAGAACTTGAAGACCTGTCTCAGGACTGAGACTTGTCCCAGAGCAGAGCAGGGACAGACAGTTGTGTTGCACCTAAGAGGAAGTGTGGCAGGAGGAGAGCCACAAGCCAGAGACAAGAGGCGAAGTGAGCCTGTCTTGGCAGATAAAAGACTTACTTTACCAGACTTTGGTGTCTGAGGCTGGGAGGATTCTACATCCTCCAGCAGATAACCAGTCCGCAAGGGACTGTATATTCCTTGGCCTAAGAAGCCTGGAGTCCCTGCCACAACAGAAGGGACCAGCAGAGCCGTACAAGGCTGGGAGCAGAAAGGAACCCACGTCGCAGGCCATACAGGCGAGAATACACGGAAAGCTCGGAAACGTGGGCTGTTACCCTATAACGAGGAGATAGCCAGAACGAGCACAGAAAGCACGGTAGGCCTACACCCTCACCCTGACGAGGGCCAATTTCCCCGTTGCTCTCAGACATCCAGGTCCCCTCCTAGCCGGGACTGTTTGTGGGTCAATTTACCTGTTCTAGTAAAGACCCTGGACTGCAACCTGTTGTCTGCGTGCTCCTTGCTCCTCCAGCACTATCAGCACTGGGACTCTCACTACCATCAATCCCAACATCCACTACACTGCCCTGGGGCCGCACTCTTCCCGTGGGGAGTCACACCATCCCAGCTGCATACATCATCAGCCCCAGCGGTCTGCCTTGCAGCGGCGGTTCCTAATGACCGCAAATCCACGGGTGGCGTAGTCGGACATAATCATCAGCACATAACGGACTACCACTGGCCTGACCACCCTGAGCCACGGAACCGGGTTGCCACTACTACTCCCATCGTTCCCCTATTGCCCGGATCCGAGTGCCCCACGGCCCAGGGGGCGAGTCACATTGAGGTGTAGTTTGTTGGATTGCTGCTAAAGGGGAAAAAAAAAAAAAAACCTGTTTAAATTTTCTTCCTTAGCGAGTGTGACCGGAGGGCAAGTGCAAACGGAAGTAAGTGTGTGACTTGTGATTCAGTAACTTTGGATTTAGGGAGTTTGGAAGGGAGGAAATTTGACTGAATTGCTGTCTGTATTTTATTAATTCTTTACATTTCTTTTTACTTAACATTTCTGTCTAGTGCAATCCCCATTAGGAAATGAGCTCCATTATTGACAATGCTATCCAGTGTACATCTTGCCACATGTATGCAATCCTTGAACAGCAGGTCGTGGGTGCATACTGCTGTGCGAGATGTGTGCACGCTGTGCGTTTGGAAGCCCAGGTACTGGATCTAAATGAGCAGCTGGCAACACTGAGATCCATAGACAATATGGAAAGGAGTCTGCTGCTCACTGGGGTAAATGTGGGAGAGGGTGGTAGTAGGGAGCTGCAGGACAGTGTGGTAACTAGCTGGGTGACAGTTAGAAGGGGATGTAGAGGGACGTGTGCCAGGGAGGCTAGTGCTGATCTGGCACACCCCAATAAGTTTGCAAAGTTGGCAGATGAGGGGGGTGTCAGTACAGGGGTAGCACTGCTGCAGCAAGGCATGTCCTCTGAAAGCCGGAGGAGTGTCAGCTCCAGTAAGGGGGGAAATAGGAGAGCAGGGCAGGCCAGGCAGGTGCTGATAGTGGAGGACTCAATTATTAGGGGAACAGATAGGGCAATCTGTCACAGAGACAGGGATCGTCGAACAATGTGCTGCCTACATGGCGCTCGAGTCCGGCATGTCACTGATCGGGTTGACAGATTACTGAGAGGGACTGGTGAGGACCCAGCGGTCATGGTGCACATTGGCACAAATGACAAAGTTAGAGGTAGGTGGAAGATCCTTAAAGATGATTTCAGGGAATTAGGCTGCAAGCTTAAAGCAAGGACCTCCAAGGTGGTATTCTCTGAAATACTGCCTGTACCACGTGCCATGCCAGAGAGGCAACGGGAGATTAGGGAGATAAATAAGTGGCTCAGGAATTGGTGTAGGAAGGAGGGGTTTGGGTTCCTAGAGAACTGGGCCGACTTCTCAGTTGGCTACAGGTTCTACGCTAGGGACGTGCTGCACCTCAATGGGGAGGGTGCAGCTGTGCTGGGGGAGAAAATGGCTAGAAGGTTGGAGGAGTGTTTAAACTAGGGATTGGGGTGGAGAAGATAGTGCCGATAGTTACCGGGCACAAATAAAGAAATTGGGGGTGGGGTTAGAAAAGCCAATATAGTAAGAAGGAATAGAGGTACAGAGAGATAAATAAAATGCATGTAGACTAATTCCAGAAGCCTCACCAACAAAATGGAGGAAATAAAATTAATTTTGTTGGAAAATTATTATGATATGGTGGGGATATCTGAGACATGGCTGGATAAGAGCCATGACTGGGCAGTTAATTTACAGGGCTATAGTCTGTTCAGAAATGACCGTACAAACAAGCAAGGGGGGTGTGTGTTTATATGTAAAATCATCCTTAAAACCCATCTTGCGTGAAAATATATGTGAATCTAATGAAAATGTAGAGTCCATGTGGGTGGAGATAAGGGGAGGAAGAAAAAATAATAAATTACTGATAGGGGTTTGTTATAAGTCTCCAAAAATAATGGACGAAGAGGAGAATATCCTCATAAAGCAAACAGATGAAACAGCGACTCAAGAAGTCATTATTATGGGGGACTTTAACTACCATGAAATACATTTGGGAACAGAAACCTGTAGTTCCAGCAAAGGTAATAGGTTTTTGACAACTATGAGAGATAATTACCTTTCACAACTGGTTCAGGACCCAACAAGAAGGGGGGCACTGCTAGACCTAATATTAACCGACAGGCCAGACCGCATATCAAATATATAAGTTGGGGGTCACTTGGGTAATAGTGATCACAAAATAATACGTTTTTATGTATCCTTTAATAAGATGTGTAGTAGAGGGGTTGCAAGGACACTAAACTTCAGGAAGGCAAATTTCCAACGGTTGAGAGATGATCTTAGTGCAATAAACTGGGACGAAATCCTGAGACATAAAACTACACAAAGCAAATGGGAGACATTTATTAGCATCCTGAATAGGACCTGTGCACAAAATATACTCTATGGGAATAAACATGCAAGAAATAGGAGGAAACCACTATAGCTAAATAGAGCTGTAAGGGGCGCAATAAGTGACAAAAAGAAAGAATTTAGAGAATTAAAACAATTAGGTAGTGATGAGGCTTTAAATAAATACAGAAAATTAAATAAATTCTGTAAAAAACAAATCAAGGCAGCAAAGATTGAGACAGAGAGACTCATTGCCAGAGAAAGTAAAAATAATCCCAAAATATTCTTTAATTACATAAATAGTAAGAAAGTAAAAAATAATAGTGTTGGCCACCTTAAAAATAGTCTGGGTGAAATGGTGGATGAGGATGAGGAAAAAGCCAAAATGCTAAATGATTTTTTTTCAACAGTATTTACACAAAAAAAACGCATGACAGAAAACATGATCAGTGATAACAAAAATTCTCAATTAAATGTCACTTGCTTAACCCAGCAGGAAGTACGGCGGCGTCTAAAAATCACTAAAGTTGACAAATCCCCAGGCCCGGATGGGATACACCAGCGAGTACTGCAGGAATTAAGTAAAGTCATAGATTGACCACTATTTTTAATCTTTAACCCCTTTAAAGCCCATGACGTATTAATACGCGTCTGTGCCCTGGGACTTAAGAGCCAGACCCGTATTAGTACGTCATCGCGATCGCGCGCACACACAAGCTGTGCGGGCGTGATCGCCGCCGGGTGTCAGCTGATTGTCACAGCTGACACCCGGTACTATGTGCAGGGAGCGGTCCTGCACCGCTCCCAGCACATTAACCCCCGCGATGCTGCGATCGAAGTCGATTGCGGCATTGCGGGGGCAAGGGGAGGTGATCGGCGATACTCACCTCCTCTTCCGGCTTCCAGCGCAGTCTGAAAAGGCTTCCCGGGTGTTGCCATGACGACCCGATGTCGTCATGACAACATCCGGGTCACCAGAGAGCAGGAAGATTGCTTGGACATGCGCAGTGCATCTCCAAGCAATCTTCACACTGTGCACTTCTGACAGCCTTCATGGCATAGGGATGGTGCTCCATTCCTGTGCCATGCAGGCGATCAGAAAAAAAAAAGTGAAAGTCCCAGAGTGGGACAAAGTAATAAAGTGTATAAACTGTGTGAAAATGGAAAAAAAAAAAAAAAAAAAAGTGCAAAAATATTATAAAAAAATAAAAAAAATAATACACCAAAAATAAAAATATAATGTACCCATCAATAAATATTATTATAAAAAAAATAAAAAAAAAACAATAAAAGTACACATATTTGGTATCGCCGCGTCCGGAACAACCTGACCTATAAAACTGTCCCACTAGTTAACCCCTTCAGTGAACACGGTTAAAAAAAAAAAAAACGAAGCAAAAAACAATGCTTTATCACCATACCGCCAAACAAAAAGTGGAATAACACGCGATCAAAAAGACGCATATAAATAAAAATTATACCGCTGAAAACGTCATCTCGTCCCGCAAAAAACAAGCCGCCATACAGCTCCATCAGCCGAAAAATAAAAAAGTTATAGCTCTCAGAATAAAGCGATACTAAAAAATATTTTTTTCTATAAAATAGCTTTTATTGTGTATAAGCGCCAAAACATAGAAAAATGATACAAATGTGGTACCGCTGTAAACGTACTGACCCGAAGAATAAAGCTACCTCATCAATTTTACCACACGCGGAACAGAATAAAAAAAAAACAAAAAAAACAATTCCTGAATTGTTGGTTTTTGTTTATTCTGCCTCCCAAAAATCGGAATAGAAAGCGATCAAAAAATGTCACGTGCCTGAAAATGGCACCAATAACAACGTCAACTCATCCCACAAAAAACGAGCCGTCACATGACTGTCTGCCAAAATCTGGAAAAATTATAGCTCTCAAAATATGGCGATGCAAAAACTAGATTTTACAAAAAATGCGTCTTTTAGTGTGTGACAGCTGTCAGTCATAAAAACCCCATATGATTCTGGCATTGCTGTAATCACATCAACCCGAAGAATAAAGTCGTCTAATCACTTATACCGCACAAGGAACGGCGTCAAAAATAAACTCTTGGGTTAGGATTGGGCTAGGGTTAGGGCTGGGTTTGGGGCTAAGGTTGTGCTGGGGCTAGGGTTGTGCTGGGGCTAGGGTTGTGCTGGGGCTAGGGTTGTGCTAGGGCTAGGGCTGGGGTTGGGATTTTTTTCAAAAGTAAGAAAAAAAGATGACGATATGGCGACTAGTGTTGAGAGCAAGTGCTCGCTACTTGAGTTTGCATCGGGTGCTCTGGTATGCATTGAGTATCGTGGGTATTTGAGTGACATGCTCGAGTCTCTGCCCCATAGGCTTCGCGGCCAAAAAACTTTACGGGGATTGCCTGCCATGCACGAGCGATCCCCGCATGTTTTTTTTTGGGTGTCTAATAACCGTGAAACATGCGGAGCAGGGACTCGAGCATGTCACTCGAGCACACGCTGTACATGGTGCATACCTGAGTACCCGATGCAAACTCAAGTAGCGAGCACTTGCGCTCAAGAATAATGACAACTTATTCAATATGATGACCTAATGTAAACAAATTCTGTGCCGTACCTCTGGGTTCAAAATGTTCACTATACACCTTAATAAAATCCTTGAGGGGTATAGTTTGGACACTTGTGGGGGAGCTCCACTGTTTAGGCACATCACGGGCTCTCCAAACGCGACATGGTGTCCGCTAACAAATTGAATGGAAAATCGGCTCAAATTGTTAGCGGACACCACATTTGCGTTTGGAAAGCCCCTCTGTGCCCAAACTTTGGAGCTCCCCCACAAGTGACCCCATTTTGGAAACTAGACCCCCCAAGGCACCTTTCTAGATGCATAGTGAGCACTTGGAACCCCCAGGTGCTTCACAAATTGATTCGTAATAATGAAAAAGTGAAAAAAAATACACTTTCATTTTTATGAATCAATTTGTGAAGCACCTGGGGTTCCAAGTGCTCACTATGAATCTAGATAGGTGCCTTGGGGGGGTCTAGTTTCCAAAATGGGGTCACTTGTGGGGGAGCTCCAATGTTTGGGCACGCAGGGACTCTCTAAATGCAACATGGTATCCGCTAACAAATTGAATGGAAAATCGGCTCAAATTGTTAGCGGACACCACATAGCGTTTGGAGAGCCCCTCTGTGCCCAAACTTTGGAGCTCCCCCACAAGTGACCCCATTTTGGAAACTAGACCCCCCAAGGCACCTATCTAGATGCATAGTGAGCACTTGGAACCCCCAGGTGCTTCACAAATTGATTCGTAATAATGAAAAAGTGAAAAAAAAAACACTTTTTCATTTTTATGAATCAATTTGTGAAGCACCTGGGGTTCCAAGTGCTCACTATGAATCTAGATAGGTGCCTTGGGGGGTCTAGTTTCCAAAATGGGGTCACTTGTGGGGGAGCTCCAATGTTTGGGCACACAGGGACTCTCCAAATGCAACATGATATCCGCTAACAAATTGTCGGCTCAAATTGTTAGCGGATATCATGTTGCATTTGGAGAGTCCCTGTGTGCCCAAACATTGGAGCTCCCCCACAAGTAAACCCATTTTGGAAATTAGACCCCCCAAGGCACCTATCTAGATGAATAGTGAGCACTTGGATCCCCAGGTGCTTCACAAATTGATTCATAAAAATGAAAAAGTGTTTTTTTTTTCACTTTTTCATTATTACGAATCAATTTGTGAAGCACCTGGGGGTTCCAAGTGCTCACTATGCATCTAGAAAGGTGCCTTGGGGGGTCTAGTTTCCAAAATGGGGTCACTTGTGGGGGAGCTCCAAAGTTTGGGCACAGAGGGGCTCTCCAAACGCAATGTGGTGTCCGCTAACAATTTGAGCCGATTTTCCATTCAATTTGTTAGCGGATACCATGTTGCATTTAGAGAGTCCCAGTGTGCCCAAACATTGGAGCTCCCCCACAAGTGACCCCATTTTGGAAACTAGACCCCCCAAGGCACCTATCTAGATTCATAGTGAGCACTTGGAACCCCTAGGTGCTTCACAAATTGATTCGTAAAAATGAAAAAGTGTTTTTTTTTTCACTTTTTCATTATTACGAATCAATTTGTGAAGCACCTGGGGGTTCCAAGTGCTCACTATGCATCTAGAAAGGTGCCTTGGGGGGTCTAGTTTCCAAAATGGGGTCACTTGTGGGGGAGCTCCAAAGTTTGGGCACAGAGGGGCTTTCCAAACGCAATGTGGTGTCCGCTAACAATTTGAGCCAATTTTCCATTCAATTTGTTAGCGGATACCATGTTGCATTTAGAGAGTCCCTGTGTGCCCAAACATTGGAGCTCCCCCACAAGTGACCCCATTTTGGAAACTAGACCCCCCAAGGCACCTATCTAGATGCATAATGAGCACTTGGAACCCCTAGGTGCTTCAGAAATTGATTCGTAAAAATGAAAAAGTGTTTTTTTTTTCACTTTTTCATTATTACGAATCAATTTGTGAAGCACCTGGGGGTTCCAAGTGCTCACTATGCATCTATAAAGGTGCCTTGGGGGGTCTAGTTTCCAAAATGGGGTCACTTGTGGGGGAGCTCCAAAGTTTGGGCACAGAGGGGCTCTCCAAACGCAATGTGGTGTCCGCTAACAATTTGAGCTGATTTTCCATTCAATTTGTTAGCGGATACCATGTTGCATTTAGAGAGTCCCTGTGTGCCCAAACATTGGAGCTCCCCCACAAGTGACCCTATTTTGGAAACTAGACCCCCCAAGGCACCTATCTAGATTCATAGTGAGCACTTGGAACCCCTAGGTGCTTCACAAATTGATTCGTAAAAATGAAAAAGTGTTTATTTTTTTCACTTTTTCATTATTACGAATCAATTTGTGAAGCACCTGGGGGTTCCAAGTGCTCACTATGCATCTAGAAAGGTGCCTTGGGGGGTCTAGTTTCCAAAATGGGGTCACTTGTGGGGGAGCTCCAAAGTTTGGGCACAGAGGGGCTTTCCAAACGCAATGTGGTGTCCGCTAACAATTTGAGCCGATTTTCCATTCAATTTGTTAGCGGATACCATGTTGCATTTAGAGAGTCCCTGTGTGCCCAAACATTGGAGCTCCCCCACAAGTGACCCCATTTTGGAAACTAGACCCCCCAAGGCACCTATCTAGATGCATAGTGAGCACTTGGAACCCCTAGGTGCTTCACAAATTGATTCGTAAAAATGAAAAAGTGTTTTATTTGTCACTTTTTCATTATTACGAATCAATTTGTGAAGCACCTGGGGGTTCCAAGTGCTCACTATGCATCTATAAAGGTGCCTTGGGGGGTCTAGTTTCCAAAATGGGGTCACTTGTGGGGGAGCTCCAATGTTTGGGCACACAGGGGCTCTCTAAACGCAACATGGTGTCCGCTAATTATTCAAGCAAATTTTACAATCAAAAAGTCAAATGGCGCTCCTTCCCTTCCGAGCCCTACAGTGCGCCCAAACAGTGTTTTTTCCCCAAATATTGGGTATCTGCGTGCCCAGGGGAAATTGCACAACAAATTTTGCGGTCCATTTTTTCTTGTTACCCCTGTGAAACTAAAAAAAATTGGGTCTAAAGTAACATTTTTGTGAAAAAAGTTAAATGTTCATTTTTTTCTTCCACATTCAAAAAATTCCTATGAAGCACCTGAAGGGTTAATAAAGTTCTTGAATGTGGTTTTGAGCACCTTGAGGGGTGCAGTTTTTAGAATGGTGTCACTTTTGGGTATTTTCTGTCACAAAGACCTCTCAAAGTGACTTCAAATGTGATGTGGTCCCTAAAAAAATGGTTTTGTAAATTTTGTTGGAAAAATGAGAAATCGCTGGTCGACTTTTAACCCTTATAGCTCCCTAACAAAAAAAAATTTTGGTTCCAAAATTGTGCTGATGTAAAGTAGACATGTGGGAAATGTTATTTATTAACTCTTTTGTGTGACATATCGCTCTGATTTCAGGGCTTAAAAATTCAAATTTTGAAAATTGCAAAATTTTCAAAATTTTCGCCAAATTTCCGTTTTTTTCACAAATAAACGCAAGTGATATCGAAGAAATTTTTCCACAATCATGAAGTACAATATGTCACGAAAAAACAATCTCAGAATCAGGGGGATCCGTTGAAGCGTTCCAGAGTAATTACCTCATAAAGTGACAGTGGTCAGAATTGTAAAAATTGGCCCGGTCATTAATGTGCAAACCACCCGCGGGGCTTAAGGGGTTAATGGGGATAAATGTAAGCTAATGCACTTCGGCAGAGGAAATAAAATGTATAATTATATGCTTAATTGTAAAACACTGGGCAAAACTGTCACTGAAAAAGACCTGGGTGTATTGGTTGAAGACAAGCTCACGTTTAGTGGCCAGTGTCAGGCAGCTGCTGCAAAGGCAAATAAAATAATGGGATGCATTAAAAGAGGCATAGATGCTCATGAGGAGAACATAATTTTACCTCTATACAAGTCATTAGTGCGACCACACTTAGAATACTGTGTACAGTTTTGGTCTCCGGTGTATAAGAAAGACATAGCTGAACTAGAGAGGGTGCAGAGAAGAGCGACCAAGGTTATTAGAGGACTGGGGGGTCTGCAATACCAAGACAGGTTATTACACTTCGGGTTATTTAGTTTGGAAAAACGAAGGCTTATGGGTGATCTTATTACTATGTACAAATATATGAGGGGACAGTACAAAGACCTTTCTACTGATCTTTTTACTCTGAGGCCAGAGACGGGGACAAGGGGCATCTTCTGCGTCTGGAGGAAAGAAGGTTTAATTATAATCACAGACGCGGATTCTTTACTGTAAGAGCAGTAAGACTATTGAACTCTCTGCTGCATGATGTTGTAATGAGTGATTCACTATTAAAATTTAAGAAGGGCATGGATGCCTTTCTTGAAAAGTATATTACAGGTTATATATACTAGATTCCTTGATAGGGCGTTGATCCAGGGAACTAGTCTGATTGCCGTATGGAGTCAGGAAGAATTTTTTTCCCCACTGTGGAGCTTAGTGTTTGCCACATGTTTTTTTTTGCCTTCCTCTGGATTAACATGTTAGGCTATGGGTTGAACTAGATGGACTTAGTCTTCCTTCAACCTTAAAAACTATGTAAATCAGTAAATTGCTCAAAATCATCACACAGAACCTGGGGCGTGTCACTTGCCTCAACTGTTTCTGTGCCATTCACGTGCAAGGCAGGGACATATGGACGCCATCCAAACCAGGTCAGTGCCCAGTAACACATTGGTAGAGAAAGTGTCTGATAGACCCACTTCAATCAATCTTTTCCCTACTCCCCAGTTCAGATACACACAGGCCATGGACACGGCAGGGCTGACTCCCCCAACTCTTTTTACAGACATGGTCTTTCCTGGTATTACATCTGCAGAGGTCACTATCTCTGAACACGCCAGGGTTACCTCTGCTCCTGTGTCTCTGAGGCCAATGGTATATGAAACAGACATGGCGCACCACACAATGCAAAGACAGTGTAAAGGGTGCTACATTATGTATGGAAACAATGATATGCAAGAACAAGAAAAAAAGGCCAATACATAAGGATGAGCACACCTAATTGAATATAAAAGCAATGTATATATATATATATATATATATACAGTCATATGAAAAAGTTTGGGCACCCCTATTAATCTTAAGCTTAATGTTTTATAAAAATTGGTGTTTTTGCAACAGCTATTTCAGTTTGATATATGTAATAACTGTTGGATACAGTAATGTTTCTGCCTTGAAATGAGGTTTATTGTACTAACAGAAAATGTGCAATCTGCATTCAAACAAAATTTGACAGGTGCATAAGTATGGGCACCTCACCAGAAAAGTGACATTAATATTTAGTAGATCCTCCTTTTGCAAAAATAACAGCCTCTAGTCGCTTCCTGTAGCTTTTAATGAGTTCCTGGATCCTGGATGAAGGTATTTTTGACCATTCCTCTTTACAAAACAATTCCAGTTCAGTTAAGTTTGATGGTCGCCGAGCATGGACAGCCCTCTTCAAATGATCCCACAGATGTTCAATGATATTCAGGTCTGGGGACTGGGATGGCCATTCCAGAACATTGTAATTGTTCCTCTGCATGAATGCCTGAGTAGATTTGGAGCGGTGTTTTGGATCATTGTCTTGCTGAAAGATCCATCCACTGCGTAACTTCAACTTTATCACTGATTCTTGAACACTATTGCCAAGAATCTGCTGATACTGAGTGGAATCCATGTGTCCCTCAACTTTAACAAGATTCCCAGTGCCGGCATTGACCACACAGCCCCAAAGCATGATGGAACCTCCACCAAATTTTACTGTGGGTAGCAAGTGTTTTTCTTGGAATGCTGTGTTTTTTTGCCACCATGCATAACGCCTTTTTGTATGACCAAACAACTCAATCTTGGTTTCATCAGTCCACAGGACCTTCTTCCAAAAAGAAATAGGCTTCTTCAAATGTGCTTTTGCATACCTCAGCCGACTCTGTTTGTGCGTACTTGCAGAAACGGCTTCTTTCGCATCACTCTCCCATACAGCTTCTCCTTGTGCAAAGTGCGTTGTATAGTTGACCGATGCACAGTGACACCATCTGCAGCAAGTTGATGCTGCAGCTCTCTGGAGGTGGTCTGAGGATTGTCCTTGACTGATCTCACCATTCTTCTTCTCTGCCTTTCTGATGTTTTTCTTGTCCTGACACTTCTGGCCTTAACAAGAACTGTCCCTATGTTCTTCCATTTCCTTACTATGTTCCTCACAGTGGAAACTGACAGGTTAAATCTCTGAGACAGCTTTTTGTACCCTTCCCCTGAACAACTATGTTGAATAAGCTTTGTTTTCAGATCATTTGACAGTTGTTTTGAGGAGCCCATGATGCCATTCTTCAGAGGAGATTCAAACAGGAGAACAACTTGCAAGTGGCCACTTTAAGTAGCTTTTCTCATGATTGCATACACCTGGCTATAAAGTTCAAAGCTCAATGAGGTTACAAAACCAAAAAAAGTGCTTTAGTAAGTCAGTAAAAAGTAGGCAGGAGTATTTAAAACAAGAAAATGATAAGGGTGCCCATACTTATGCACCGGTCAAATTTTGTTTGAATGCAGATTGCACATTTTCTGTTAGCACAATAAACCTCATTTCAAGGCAGAAACATTACTGTGTCCAACAGTTATTACATATATCAAACTGAAATAGCTGTTGCAAAAACACCAATTTTTATAAAACATTAAGCTTAAGATTAATAGGGGTGCCCAAACTTTTTCATATGACTGTATATATATATATATATATATATCTTTATTAAACACCATTAACATAGACCATAAAAACATTTAAAACCACATATCAAACATAGTAATGAACACACCTAAGTTTAAAGTAGACAAAAACACCATGGAAAGTACATGAAATAGACCTGTCAGTGTACAATTTGGACAAAAATAATCCTAGGTATTGTTATAACTCAATTCAGGTGCCCACTGAGGTAAAAAAGTCAATTACCCTATATTCATGTGCCGCGCTGCACCATTGTTCCTCTTTCTTACAGCTTATCATGGCTCATGAATGGTACATGAATATAGAATAATTGACTTATTTACCTCTGTGGGCACCTACATTGAGTTATAACAATACCTATGATTATTTTTCTCCAAATTGTACACTGGCAGGTCTATTTGGTGTACTTTGTGTATTAAGATTATTATTGTTCAAATTGTACACTGGCAGGTCTATCTCATGTACTTTCCATGTTTTTTTTGTCTAATTTAGACTCAAGGGTGTTCATTACTATGTTTGATATGTGGTTTTAAATTTTTTTTTATGTTCTATGTTAATGGTGTTTAATAAAGATATATATTGCTTTTATATGCAATTACGTGTGCTCATCCTTATGTATTGGCCTTGTTCTCTTGTTCTGAGGCCAATGGTGACATTATTGCCCAGTTATCATTATTCCTCACTTTGCTGCCAACAACATATTACACATAAGGTGAAGACCCAAACAGCTGAGTGGGCATAGTGGGGATTTTCTTCCTATCAGGACAAGTGACAATAACATTTCACATCTTATTACATGTAAAGCATCAGCGTGTTTCAACAAAAGAATGTCTGGTCCCAGGGCCCTGGAAGAAGTAGATGTGGAATGCTTTGGGGATTGAATGGCTGAAGGGTCCCCAACTGGCTTACTGTACCTGCATTCCAACTAACTCTTGTCTGCTTCCGAGCTTATGACATCTTGTTAGCAGCATAAAACTCTGCAATCTTTGCAGCCACCGTTTTTAAATAATAGAATAAAATATATTACTAAATTTTTAAATAAACTTTTTTTTATATTCGGAATGGGAAACTGTGTGTATTGGGGGGGATTTAAATTTTAGTTTTTTTTGTATCAGAAGTGCAGTAGTAAATTTACTGATCTTACATGCGAAGCATAAGGCCATGTTCACACTAGTCGTTTTTTCAGCTTTTTTATATGCGTTTTTTTATGCAAATTTTCAGCTGCGTTTTACAGTACCAGCAAAGTCTATGAGATTTCAAAAATTTCATGCACACCCATTGGTTTTTGTGACATCAGTATTTTGTGCTTTGCATGTTTTTTGCACAATAGAGCATGTCACTTCTTTCAGCATCTTTTCTGCATTTTTCACCCATTGAAAGTAATGAGTAGTGAAAAACCCACTGAAAAAACGCCTAGTGTGAACATAGCTATCAGGTTTTGCTGCGTTTTAGTGAAAAAAACAAGTACAGCAATATGTGAAACTCCTTTATTTTTGATTTTGTGATTTTACCATCTTGTCTTGGTCATGTGAGATGGCAGTTTGGATTAGGACAGTTTAATTAACCCCTTAAAGACCGAGCCACTTTGTAGGTTAATGACCAGGCCTAATTTTTGAATTCTGACCAGTGTCCCTTTATGGAGTAATAACTCTGGAACGCTTTAACGGATTCCACTGATTCTGAGATTGTTTTTTCGTGACATATTGTACTTCATGATAGTGGTAAAATTTATTCGATATGAATTGCATTTATTTATTTTTTTTAATCGGAAATTTGGCACAAATTTTGGAAACTTAGCAATTTTCAAACTTTGAGTTTTCATGCCCTTAAATCAGAGAGGTATGTCACACAAAATAGATAATAAATAACATTTACCACATGTCTACTTTACATCAGCACAATTTTGGAACCAAATGTTTTTTTTTTGCTAGGAAGTTACAAGGGTTAAAAGTTGACCTGCGATTTCTCATTTTCCAACAAAATTTACAAAACCATTTTTTTAGGGACCACATCACATTTGAAGTAACTTTGAGGGGCCTCTATGACACAAAATACCCAAAAGTGACACCATTCTAAAAACTGAACCCCTCAAGGTGCTCAAAACCACATTCCAGAAGTTTATTAACCCTTTAGGTGCTTCACAGCAATTAATGGAATGTGGAAGAAAACAATGAACATTTAACTTTTTTTAAAAAAATGTCATTTTAGACCCCAATTTTTTTTATTTTTGCAAGAGTAACAGGAAAAAATGGACCCCAAAATTTGTTGTGTAATTTCTCCAGAGCACGCCAATACCCCATATGTGGAGGAAAAACACTGTTTGGACACACGTCAGGGTTCAGAAGGGAAGGAGCAACATTTGACTTGAATGTAAAATGTGCTTGAATAATTAGCGATGCCATGTCGCGTTTGGAGAGCCCTTGATGTGCCTAAACAGTGGAAACCCCCATAAGTGACCCCATTTTGGAAACTAGACACCTCAAGGAATTTATTTAGATATGTAGTGAGCACCTTGAACCCTCATGTGCTTCACAGAAGTTTATGAGGTTGAGCCGAGAAAATAAAAAATCATATTTTTACCACAAAAATTTTTGTTTTAAGCCAAAATTTTACATTTCAGAAAGGAAAAATTAGAAAATGCACTAATTTGTTGTGCAATTTCTCCTAAACACGCCGATACCCCATATGTGGTAGAAGACTACTGTTTGGGTGCACGGCAGGGCTCAGAAGGGAAGGAGCAGCATTTGACTTTTTTGCAATGCAAAATTGGCTGGAAACGGTAGTGGACGCCATGTCATATTTGGAGAGCCCCTGATATGCGTAAACAGTGGAAACACCTCACAAGTGACCCCATTTTGGAAACTACATCCCTCAAAGATTTTATCCAGTGAGGATTTTGAACCCACATGTACTACACACAATGTGATAACATTAGGTCGTCATATAGAAATATTTAAATTCGGCTAAAACAACAGTTTTTTCACTTTATTAAGAGGTAACATGAAAAAATGGACCACTCAGTTTGTTACCGACTTTCTTCTTAGTGTGGTGATACTCCACATGTGGTCAAAAAACACTGGTTGGATAAACGGCAGGACTTGGAACGGAAGAAGCACTATTTGAATTTTGGAACACAAATTTGGCTGAAATAGAATTCTTGACATGCCAAAACAGCAGAAACTCCACAATTGACCCCATTTTCTAAACTACACCCCCTAAATTATTCATATATGAGTGTAATGAGTCTTTTGAGCCCACGTTTTGTTAAAGAATTAGTAAAGTTTGATTGAACGATCGGGCCCAAAAGGGATGGAACACCCTTTGTCTTTTAGGTCATAAAATCATATTTCTGGGGTATAATGTCCCCAGCATGACATTTCCAAGTAAATATGACTATACCGTGCTCACAGAGCATACCACATTTATTTAATTAGAGCTGGAAAAGACAGCATTGAAATGAAAGGTGACGTGTTTCAAAATGGAGGAGTGTAACACTGTTGCAAAGCTAAGCACGTTCACAGGATAAAAGAACATCCAGGGCTACTGTCACTCTTTCACAAAAAGGGACTAGTTGTACAACGTCTCTGTAGCACAATCAGTCCCTATATGAGGGACGGATGTGCCATGTAACACTGGCACACTATAGTAGGTCCCTTCCCGGCAATGTAGGAACCGCCATGTGCGCAGAACAACCCATCCTTTTACAGAGTATATGAGGAGGCAGAATGCCACAGTACATGAGGGCAGTTTTAGCACGTGTAACGGGTTTTATAATACCCAAATAAAATAATAAGAAAGCCCATTCTTTATAGACCAAGAACAGCTCGTGTACTAGCTATCCTCCATGAAAAACCACCATGACTATAACACTAAACAGTAGAAAGGTTCAGAAAGACCGCTTTATATGGCACGGCATAGTCAAACTGGTGGAAAAAAAAATCTATGGTATTTCAGTAAATTCCCCTTACAGTATTCATCTAGGGGTATAGTGAGCATTAACTTTTTATTTTTTTTTTGTACTCCAATTTATTGATGGGCGATGAAGAAATAAAAAGAATAAACAGAAAATGGCAGAAGGTGGCAAGTGTAAAAAAGAAAAAAATAAATCCACTTATTCTAGGGATGTGTGGTAGCGACGGAAACAATCCCTAATGCAGAGGCTAGTCTTATCAGGACAAGTGTCACACTGGTAAATGGATTCCCTTCTAATTCTATCTTTATAACACACCCTGAATCTCTTTTGGGGTCGGCCTTTTTTGGTTGTTGGTGGCACTTGTGAGGGAAAATGCTGCCCAGGGACAATTCTGCTGGCATCGCTAGCTGATTCTCCCCCCACCCTCCCTTGGTCTCCACATATCAAATTTTGAATTACTTTTTCTTGGAACTCAAGGTATTTTCCTTGGTTCCCAGTTTTTCGCTATACTACAAATGAATTATATAGGGCCACTTGAATAAGATGTATGGCAAGTTTTTTATACCATACGCAAGACTTGCGAACGGCGTTGTAGGGCTGCAGCATCTGGTCCGCAAGGTCCACTTCACCCATGAACTTATTGTAGTCCTGTATGCAGACGGGCTTCCGGACAGTAGAACTTGCCCTGCGTACAGAGACTTGGCTGAGTCTGTCAGCAAGTATTGATGACAGCATGAGGACATCTTTTTTGGCACAAAATTTGACAAGAAGCATGTCCTCATTACAGAGCGCCTTAATTTCGCCTTTCCTTAATTTCTGGGTGACAAGTGTCTTGGGCAGAGCTCTTAAATTCCACAGGCCACGTTTTTTTGGCAGACAGGCACCTGAACAGGGGTACACTCGTATATTAGTTATCTACATATAAGTTGTACCCCTTATCAAGAAGGGGATGAACCAGGCCCTAAATAATTTTCCCAGCTATGTTTAGGGAGGGTGGGCATTCGGGAGGAACAATCTAGCTATCTTTCCCCTCATACACCCAGCTCGAGCTCATTGAGGTTGGATAGAGGGCGTTTGTGAAAAGCAGTTTTCAGCTCTTTCCACAGATTCTCGATTGGATTCAGGTCTGGACTTTGACTTGGCCATTCTAACACCTGGATACATTTATTTTTGAACATTTCCATTGCAGATTTTGCTTTATGTTTGGGATCATTGTCTTGTTGGAAGATAAATCTCCGTCCCAGTCTCAGGTCTTTTGCAGACTCCAACAGGTTTTCTTCCAGAATGGTCCTGTATTTGGCTCCGTCCATCTTCCCATCAAATTTAACCATCTTCCCTGTCCCTGCTAAAGAAAAGCAGGCCCAAACCATGATGCTGCCACCACCACGTTTGACAGTGGGGATGGTGTTTTGAGGGTGATGAGCTGTGTTGCTTTTACGCCAAACATATCATTTTGCATTGTGGCCAAAAAGTTTGATTTTGGTTTCATCTGACCAGAGCACCTTATTCCACATGTTTGGTGTGTCTCCCAGGTGGCTTGTGGTAAACTTCAAACGAGACTTTTTATGGATATCTTTGAGAAATTACTTTCTTCTTGCCAGTCTTCCATAAAGGCCAGATTTGTGCAGTGTACAACTGATTGTTGGACTATGGACAGACTCTCCCACCTCAGCTGTAGATCTCTGCAGTTCATCCAGAGTGATCATGGGCCTCTCTGCATCTCTGATCAGTCTTCTCTTTGTTCGAGATGAAAGTTTAGAGGGTCTTAGTAGATTTGCAGTGGTCTGATAATCCTTCCATTTCAATATGATCGCTTGCACAGTGCTCCTTGAGATGTTTAAAACTTGGGAAATCTTTTTGTATCCAAATCCGGCTTTAAACTTCGCCACAATAGTATCTCGGACCTGCCTGGTGTGTTCCTTGGTTTTCATGATGCTCTCTGCACTTGAAACAGAACCCTGAGACTATCACAGAGCAGGTGCATTTATACGGAGACTTGATTACACACAGGTGGATTCTATTTATCATTACCAGTCATTTAGAACAACACTGGATCATTCAGAGATCCTCACTGAACTTCTGGAGTGAGTTTGCTGCACTGAAAGTAAAGGGGCCGAATAATATTGCACGCCCCACTTTTCAATTTTTAATTTGTTAAAAAAGTTTAAAATATCCAATAAATTTCGTACCACTTCACGATTGTGTCCCACTTGTTGTTGATTCTTCCCCAAAAAATTTGAATTTTATATCTTTATGTTTGAGGCCAGAAATGTGGCAAAAGGTAGAAAAGTTCAAGGGGGCCAAATACTTTCACAATGCACTAATATATATATATATATATATATATATATATATATATATACACAGTACAGACCAAAAGTTTGGACACACCGTCTCATTTAAAGATTTTTCTGTATTTTCATGACTATGAAAATTGTACATTCACACTGAAGGCATCAAAACTATGAATTAACACATGTGGAATTATATACTTAACAAAAAAGTGTGAAGCAACTGAAAATATATCTTATATTTAGGTTCTTCAAAGTAGCCACCTTTTGCTTTGTTGACTGCTTTGCACACTCTTGGCATTCTCTTGATGAGCTTCAAGAGGTAGTCACCGGAAATGGCTTTCACTTCACAGGTGTGCCCTGTCAGGTTTAATTAGTGGGATTTCTTGCCTTATAAATGGGGTTGGGACCATCAGTTGTGTTGTGCAGAAGTCTGGTGGATACACAGCTGATAGTCCTACTGAATAGACTGTTAGAATTTGTATTATGACAAGAAAAAAGCAGCTAAGTAAAGAATTACAAGTGGCCATCATTACTTTAAGAAATGAAGGTCAGTCAGTCCGAAAAATTGGGCAAACTTTGAAAGTGTCCCCAAGTGCAGTTGCAAAAACCATCAAGCGCTACAAAGAAACTAGCTCACATGAGGACCGCCCCAGGAAAGGAAGACCAAGAGTCACCTCTGCTTCTGAGGATAAGTTTATCCGAGTCACCAGCCTCAGAAATCGCAGGTTAACAGCAGCTCAGATTAGAGACCAGGTCAATGCCACACAGAGTTCTAGCAGCAGACACATCTCTTCAACAACTGTTAAGAGGAGACTTTGTGCAGCAGGCCTTCATGGTAAAATAGCTGCTAGGAAACCACTGCTAAGGACAGGCAACAAGAAGAAAAGACTTGTTTGGGCTAAAGAACACAAGGAATGGACATTAGACCAGTGGAAATCTGTGCTTTGGTCTGATGAGTCCAAATTTAAGATCTTTGGTTCCAACCACCATGTCTTTGTGCGACGCAGAAAAGGTGAACGAATGGACTTTACATGCCTGGTTCCCACCGTGAAGCATGGAGGAGGAGGTGTGATGGTGTGGGGGTGCTTTTCTGGTGACACTGTTGGGGATTTATTCAAAATTGAAGGCATACTGAACCAGCATGGCTACCACAGCATCTTGCAGCGGTATGCTATTCCATCCGGTTTGCGTTTAGTTGGACCATCATTTATTTTTCAACAGGACAATGACCCCAAACACACCTCCAGGCTGTGTAAGTTCTATTTGACCAAGAAGGAGAGTGATGACCTGAACCCAATCGAGATGGTTTGGGTGAGCTGGACCGCAGAGTGAAGGCAAAAGGGCCAACAAGTGCTAAGCATCTCTGGGAACTCCTTCAAGATTGTTGGAAGATCATTTCCGGTGACTACCTCTTGAAGCTCATCAAGAGAAGGCCAAGAGCGTGCAAAGCAGTCATCAAAGCAAAAGGTGGCTACTTTGAATAACCTAGAATATAAGACATATTTTCAGTTGTTTCACACTTTTTTGTTAAGTATATAATTCCACATGTGTTAATTCATAGTTTTGATGCCTTCAGTGTGAATGTACAATTTTCATAGTCATGAAAATACAGAAAAATCTTTAAATGAGGTGTGTCAAATGCCGCGATTGTGAGCGATCGCGGCATCTTGAGGGTTAATAAGCCAGGGGCAGTGCTCAGCACGTCCCTGGCTATTCCAGCATCGCCCCCGGCTATCACAGTAGCAGCTCGGCCACTTGCAGCGCCGAGCTGCTGCTCTGATCACACAGATGTCTGTGACAGCTGTCGACATGGGACTGTCACTGCCTGTTCACATGCAGTGACAGTTTAAATGCATGACGGACACTGCACGGCAAGGAGCATTAACTTACACCCGCTCATGCCTTGCAGTGTCCGTCACTGGGCGTTATGGGGTTAAATTAATGATGTGTTAAATGTAATCATTGGCTGAGCTAGGTGTGAGATTGAACAATACCTATGGCCCAAGGAGATGTGAAATTGAACAATCCCTGAGCAACTCAATGGCAGAGTATAGTGTGAAAATAATTAGTGTTCTTCAAACTCAATGCACTGCTAGTGTTAAGTAAACTATTCCTGAATAATTCACCTCCCCCCACTGTTACATTTGAAATTCTGGTTAATATGGTTTTACATATGTCTTGCATTGCGACCTGTGTTCATGCTTCTGTGGTGGAAGCAAAGCTGAACTTTGGGATCCTGGAAAACGCACCAAAACCTGTGTTTTTGACGCAGCTTCTTTCCTGGCAAGAGATCAGGTTTTGCTGCAGAAAAAACACCTAGGATGAACATCCCCTAAAGATAACAGCAATGGGGGTCTTCAGTAAGCCCTCGGCAGCCATGGTAACTCATGATTATTTTTAGGAGGTAGGGTGCAACTTTACAGGATTTTCCATTTGTTCAGCGACATTGTCTCTTATTGTTGACAGCATTGCAGGCAATCCGTGAGCTCAGGGTCTCTAAGCAGCTCGGGTAGAGCCGCTGAACTCCATTATTGGTTGCAGCGCTATCGACATTATGTCATGACTACATACAATAACAGTGGGAGCAACAGCAAAGACTCAGCACTGTAACGAGGGAGTTTGTATAAAGGAGTTATTTTTTGTAACACAAACTGCACTCAGGGAACAGGGTTTTTTCAAAACTGGAAAACCCCTTTAACTGGAATTAGCAGCATCTAAGTGTTTAAACAACAGCAATCTGGGCTTGCTCTGATCACTTCAAACCATACATGTCAAACTCTGGCCCGTGCGCCAAAACTAGCCCTCAGGGTGGTTATATTTGGCCCTCGACAACAGAACCACCACCACTATGTGGAGCCACTATTTAGTACCCATAATACTGTACGGAGGACTATGTGGGGCCCATAATTCTGTATACTGGTTGGCCTGCGACGTTGTCGAAGTTTTTCATTTTGGCCCTCTGTGTTTGACATCCCTGCATTAGACGAAAGTACCAGCTGTATAACACATCTGTCACCCACAGTGCATGGAGTAGGCTCAGCTGCTGAGCCCGTTTAAAACACCTTTACCAGACAAAGTTACATTCAAGTACATCATGCATACTGTACTTTGTAGAAGGGATTAAGCTTTGTATTGTTTTTTGTATTTCTGTTTACATCATATCAGAGCCTTCATTTAGAAGACCTCAACTTTCGCCACAGTATAAACTTTAAGGCTACATTCACTCATCCGTGTGGCAAGTCTGTGTGCTATTCAATTTTTCTTTGGACAGCACCTTAACCCATAGTTTCATTGATCCATACATTATACACTGCTCAAAAAAATAGAGGGAACACTCAAATAATACATCCTAGATCTGAATGAATGAAATATTCTCATTGAATACTTTGTCCTGTACAAAGTTGAATGTGCCGACAACAAAATCACACAAAAATCATCAATGGAAATCAAATTTATTAATCAATGGAGGCCTGGATTTGGAGTCACCCCCAAAATTAAAGTGGAAAAACACACTACAGGTGGATCCAACTTTGATGTAATGTCCTTAAAACAAGTCAAAATGAGGCTCAGTATTGTGTGTGGCCTCCACGTGCCTGTATGACCTCCCTACAATGTCTGGGCATGCTCCTGATGAGGTTGCGGATGGTCTCCTGTGGGATCTCCTCCCAGACCTGGACTAAAGCATCCGCCAACTCCTGGACAGTCTGTGGTGCAACGTGACGTTGGTGGATGGAGCGAGACATGATGTCCCAGATGTGCTCAATCGGATTCAGGTCTGGGGAACAGGCGGGCCAGTCCATAGCTTCAATGCCTTCATCTTGCAGGAATTGCTGACACACTCCAGCCACATGAGGTCTGGCATTGTCCTGCATTAGGAGGAACACAGTGCCAACCGCACCAGCATATGGTCTCACAAGGGGTCTGAGGATCTCATCTCGATACTTAATGGCAGTTAGGCTACCTCTGGCATGCACATGGAGGGCTGTGCTGCCCTCCAAAGAAATGCCACCCCACACAGTAACTGACCCACTGCCAAACCGGTCATGCTGAAGGATGTTACAGGCAGCAGATCGCTCTCCACGGCATCTCCAGACTCTGTCACATGTGCTCAGTGTGAACCTGCTTTCATCTGTGAAGAGCACAGGGCAACTTCGCCAATCCTGGAGTTCTAAGGCAAATGGCAAGCGTCCTGCATCGTGTTGGGCTGTGAGCACAACCCCCATCTGTGGACGTCGGGCCCTCATACCACCCTCATGGAGTCGGTTTCTAACCGTTTGTGCAGACACATGCACATTTGTGGCCTGCTGGAGGTCATTTTGCAGGGCTCTGGCAGTGCTCCTCCTGTTTCTCCTTGCACAAAGGCGAAGGTAGCGGTCCTGCTGCTGGGTTGTTGCCATCCTATGGCCCCCTCCATGTCTCCTGGTGTACTGGCCTGTCTCCTGGTAGTTCCTCCAGCCTCTGGACACTACGCTGACAGACACAGCAAACCTTCTTGCCACAGCTCGCATTGATGTGCCATCCTGGATGAGCTGCACTACCTGAGCAATTTCTGTGGGTTGTAGAGTCCGTCTCATGCTACCACGAGTGTGAAAGCACAACCAACATTCAAAAGTGAACAAAACATCAGCCAGAAAGCATTGGTACTGAGATGGGGTCTATGGTCCCCACTTGCAGAACCACTCCTTTATTGAGGGTGTCTTGATAATTGCCAATAATTTCCATCTATTGTCTATTCCATTTGCACAACAGCATGGGAAATTGATTGTCAATCGGTGTTGCTTCCTAAGTGGACAGTTTGATTTCACAGAAGTTTAATTCACTTGGAGTTATATTCTGTTGTTTAAGTGTTCCCTTTATTTTTTTGAGCAGTGTATATATACATATAAAATCAGATTAAGAAAATGATCTATATGAATGGCCCATGAGACTCGCAACATGTCTTATTCTCATCCGCTTTAAGGATCAGACTTTTCCATTAAAGTCTATAGGGATCATCTGTATAGAACGAATGAAATACAGAAGACATGCTTTCAGGGTTGTGGAGTCGGTAAGCCAAACCTCCGACTCCTTTCTATGACATCGACTCCACAACTCCGACTCCCTCATACATGGCTCATGTTTAAATGATAAATTTACTGTAGCAGATTCATCTCAGCTAAAAGTCTAGACCCTTAGATCAGGAATAGGACAGACATTTATAGGACATTTCATAACTTTCCCAAATTCTCATGAAAAAATATTCCCCACAAACTGCATTGAACTACTGTACCCAATTTATTATATACTTTAGGAGTTGGAGTCTGTCCATTTAATACCGACTCCGAAGCCCTGCGTGCGTTGTATTTCAGTGTTTCATCTGTGTACCATCAGTTTTTTAGTAATCCGATGCTAAGAGTCAATGGATAAATAAAAATTTAGACAGTCTATGTCCGTCAGCTTTTAAAAACAGGATGTGAAAAAACAGATGCGACACAGAGGCAATACGAATGATAGAGAAAAACTGCCCATTTTGCACAAATATAAAAAACACGGATGTGTGACTCTAGGTAAAAACTGCAGAACATTAGCCTTTCTGGAAGTTTTAGGTTTGTACTGACACATTGGGTTGTTGGATGTTGAGAAGTGGGAGCCTTGGTTTCTTGAAGGGTATGGGGTAGCTTGCCAAAATGTCTGTGGTAGACTGCACAGCTAGTCAGCTGCCAATCTCCCAACCAGCTGCATTTGCCATTGACTTATATTGTTTATAAAAAAAAGGAAAAGTAGAGTGTGGTACACAGGTACTAGGTCTCCATCCTCAGTTTAGCTACAGAGAGAGGAGAAGGCGGTCATCTAATGGACAGGGTGCCTGAGGGCGCCATGTCCTGCACCTATCCCATCCACAGAGGGGCAGAAGATGTCTGTGGGGTGGGAACGTGTGGCCATGGCTGACGGGAATAATGCGGACAGCACAACTCTGCTTCTGAGAGAAAAGTTTGCAGCGAGTCATGTGAGGGCTGCGTGTAACTACAGAGCTGCTGTTCACCCTCCAGTGGGCAAGATACGCGTGACTGTGTCCTTGAGGAGTGATTGCCCCATCCCCCGCCGTGTCTCGCCTGAGTGGACAGAGGGCAGGGGGCTGTTCCCACCGCAGCCTCGGTCTCTCTGTGTCCTTCTGCGGAAATGACACACGCGGAGTCCCGTCACGTCACGCGAGAGCGCACGGACACGCAGCACACAAAGACACGCCGGGGGGAGGCAGTGGGGAAGAACCCGACAAGAAGCTGAGGCAGCTTCCCCCCTCAGCCTGAGTCTTTATCACCGTGTCCACATCACACACGCAGCTTCACAGCTGACTGCTCTCCATGTGAGGTAAGTGGCAGCGCGACGTGAAACACGGGGGTGACGCGGCTCCACGGGTGGCTAGATGTGTACGCTGATTCTCCTAGCTACAGCCAGACGCAGAAACAAAGCAACCCAGGTAGAAAGCCACAGTGCAGCCCGCCATTGGGTGCAGGGATGAGGAGACAGCGCGTCGTGTGGAGCAGCCGCCGTCACCACCTCACACACTGCCGCTGTGACGTCACAGCCCGCGAGCCGCTGCTGTGGAAACTCCGGCACCGCCTGCTGCTCCGGAGACTTCTCATCATTAGGAACTTTTATAGTCCTGTCATTAGTGAGAGAAAGGTCTGGTCCCCTGACAGAAGATGACTTCTCTGACTCCTGGTGTGGCAAGGGTTACTCCTGAGGTACTCTGTAATGGAAACTTGTGCACGTTTTTAATATAGTTGCCCATGCTAAGAAATCCGAGCTCTCCTTTGGAACATATACCAACAGTGCTGATATTGTCACATCTGTCCCTGTCCCCCTTTCAACTTTCCTTGCTCACACCTCATGGTTCTGTTAAAAATGTTAGAATCTGCTGGGACCCGCCTTCCCTGGGTCCAATGCGGCGTCTCTGCAGCTGCAGTGGTGACATCACGACAACAGCGCTGCAGCCAATCACTGGATTCAGTGGCTTGCGTCATCTACATCGACAGATCCGCTTAGCCCAGGGATTGGCTGCAGCACTGTTGTCATGATGTCATGACTGCAGCTACAGAGACGCACTACTGGACTCAAGGAGGCTGAGAACCTGCTGATTATATAACACTTAAAGGGGATGTCCAGGACTTTAACATTGTTGACCATCAATGTCTGATCGGTGGGGGTGCGATACCTGGCACTCCCGCCAATCAGCGGTGGCCAGAGTTGCACAGCTCTTTTGATGGAATAGTGGCTGCGATCTGGTACTGCACATCCGCCCCCTATTGATTTGAATAGTGGAGGATGTGCAGTACCCAGCCACAACCACTATTCTGTCAATGGAGCTGTGCTGTGCAGTTCCCGCCGACATCAGAAACATCTGATCGGCGAGGGTGCCTAGTGTCGCACCAACACCGATTCAACATTGATGACTTATCTTTAAGATAGGCCATTAATGTTAAAGTCCCAGACAACCCCTTTATCAGAATCGTGACCTGTGAGTAAAGAAAGTTAAAAGGGGGAAAACCCCTTAGACCACGTTCCCAAGTAGAGAAAATGCTGCGTTTCCTCTACTGATTTTTTTTTGTGCTGAAAAATCTGCTGCATTTAACTGTCCAAGTAAATTTATGTGATTTCATGAAACTCCTGCTCACTGCCCATGCTGTTGAGCTGTGTGTTCTTTGTTGCATTTTTATATGTGCTTTTTATACAGTACAGGTTTAATAAAGTTAGTTTTATTCACCAAAACACCGTTTCACCAAATCGCAATAAAACGCAATGAAAAAACCCAAGTAACCTAATATACATAATAGGTGGAGAGAATTCGCAACATCAAAACCTCACCAAATGCTCATCTTGGGAATGTAGCCTAAGATAGCAAACCCACTAGCATAGAGCATTCAGTGATTGACATACCATATAAAGTATAAACCTATAAAAATGAGGAGACTGTCTAAAACATGATGCTTAAATATCAAAGGCAAGTAGTCATTGAGTAGTAAAACTTGTAATGGAACAAAAGTGACGAAAATAGTTACCCTGCAGTGGCTGCATAGGTGTGGAGAGATCACCCATAATGTGCATTTCGTGTTAGCTTTGTTAGAAGGGTTAAGGGCTTAAGCGTTGTCCGAAACCAAAAGGTGAATTTTATGCTAAATGTCGAAGTAATAAATCAAACCACTTTTCTTATGTACTTCAATGATAAATTCCCTACCGTTCCCCCTCAACAACAAATCTTCCGGTCTGTTTTTGACTTCTGATGACGTTTCGTTTGAGTATCCCAGTATGGAGGACCTCATATACTGTCTGGGGCTGCAGTCATCAGTCACATCCTGTTTCAGGGGCTGGGCTAGTCCCTGCTCTAATGAGCATGTGGCAGTTGTCAATTCCGAATATTGCATAGTATGTGCTTAATGTGCTATATTCCTTTTAACCCTGTACCAACACTTGACGTACTGGTACGTCATATGTCAGCTCCCTGCGTCTTTTCCGGCACATGACGGCTGAATTATTCATGTGCCTCTAACAGCCGTGGGTGTAGTGGAACTCTGCCCGCGAACGTTAATTTGTTAAATCCCGTGGTCAATCTTTGACAGCAGCATTTAACACGCGCCGGGGGGTGGGCACATCATTCCACTTGCCCATCAGTGCGCTTGTGACGAGATCGCGGGGTGCCGATGGTTAGCCTTCATCGTCGCAGTGGGGTGTCTGGGGCCCCCAGGAGGAGGCCAGCGTCACAGCCCATCATCTACCTCTCTCCTGCATTCATTGGAAAAGCACGCGGTGGATGCTGGGCTGTGACGCGCGGATAAACCCCACCCACAGCCCATCAATCAGGGGGTGCGCGTCACTGGGTCACGCCCGGCTGCAGACGAAACTTGAAGTGACAACACCCGATGCCAGTTCCGACTGCAGCTGGGGGTCACATGATGTCTGTGAGCGGTCAGCGATGGCGCCGCTTACAGGCAAGACTCACAGCAGAAGGTATTTACAAAAACATCTCCACAATACATTGGGGCATTTTATATAGTAGTGGACAACCTCTTTCATTCTCTTTGGGGCTTCCAGAAAAAAACAAGTGCAGCGCTCGCAGCCACTGAGGGAATTAATGCATCAGTGGTCAAGTCGCACATGCCGCTTCAGTCTAATGGGGATAAAAGCTCCACATTCTGCCGATTGGTGCGGGTCCCAGCAATCAGACCCCCACCAATCAATAAGTTATCACTTATCCTGTGAATAGGTAATTACTTGTCTTCACCAGAGAACCCCTGTAAGTGCATCTTGTTCCAAGTATTTAATAACTAATGGAAATAAAGAATCTTCTAATTAATATCAGAGAGAACAACACAATCCACTATACCAAGACCAGTAATACCACATACAAGGGAGAAATACTGCCACACCATGACTGGACTACATATTACCACCACATAGTGACAGAATAATACAACATACAAGGGAGAAATTCTGCCACAACCAATGTGACAAGACCAGATATTACCAGCATATAGCGACCAAATAATTCCACATACAAGGGAGAAATACCCCCACACCGTGACCAGGCCACATAGTGACTGAATATTACCACATACAAGGGAAAAATACTGCGATACCATGACCGGACCACATATTACCACCACATAGTGATCGAATAATACCACATACAAGGGACAAACACCAGCACAGCATGACCAGACCACATATTACCACCACATAGTGACCGCATAATATCACATACAGGTATAAATACCACAACACCATGACCAGACGACATATTACAACATAATGCTCGAATATTACAATACTGATTATTAATAAAAAACAAACACAATACTAACAACACTGTTATTAGCACCGGTTATATTATACACAGGAGCTCTGTTTATAGTATGCAATGTATAGTGTACATGTAATACAGTGAGTCAACATTGAAAATATAAACAGGAGCTCTGTATATAGTATACTGTGTATAGTGTACAGGTAATACGGAGACTCACCAGTGACATTATACACAGGAGCTCTGTATATAGTGTACAGGGATCACCAGTGACATTATACACAGGAGCTCTGTATATAGTATACAGTATCAGTGTGCTGGTTACACACTGACTTACCAGTGACGTCTCTAGGTGAAGTCCTTCATCTTTGCTTTTCTTCTTCATCTGGCACAGACCACCATCACTTCTTCCAGCCGGGACTGGTCTCAGCCGAAAATAACACACAGTTATCAATAGCTGATCGCTTCCAGAGCACATTCCCCACTTATTCCCCCGACTTGTACACTATGCCAGATGAAGAAAAAAAGCGACAGTGCCGCCCTGTACTGTGACAGGACCTCCCTTTTGTTTCCCCCATGGAAAACAGTATTCTAAAAAGTAAATTATATTACAGCAGTAATACTGTCCCCTAATTGGCCCCGTCAGTAATTATGTCCCTCACTTGCCATCATAAACTAATGTATGTTCCTCATTTTGGCCCCCATACAGTAATTATGTCCTTCAACCTGGCCCCTTTAATTAATAATGTCCCCCATCCTGGGACCATATTTTGCCCCATCTTGGGCCCCTATATTCCCCATCCTGGCCCCTATGTCCACCATCCAGGGATCCCATGTTTCCCCATCTTGGGCCCTCATGTCCCTTGCCCTGGGCCTATTTGTCCCTTGTCCTGGCCCCATGTCCCTTGTGCTGGCCCCGCATCATGCCGCATCTACAGAAAAAAAAAGATTCTTCTTACCTACCTGCGTGCGTTCCTGGAGAAGCATGGCATCCTCTTCTTTCAGATCCAGCGCGGTCGTTTTAAAATGGTCTCCAACCTATCAGAGGCCAGCAGCTAACATCAGTGCGGCATCGCCGGCTTATGAGGTCACTCATGCGCCGCCTACGACTGGAGAACTGACTTCAGCCACCAGCCTCTGATAGGTCGGCGGCCATGTTAACCACAATACATTTCAACTGAATATGCATCCTCGGACGCTCAGTTGAAACCAGCGGGCGACCTCTACATCCTTCTCGGGAGCCCGCCGAGGACCTGGGCCCACAGTAGAATCGTCCAGTGTTCCCGTGCTCCAGTCCGACCCTGGCTGACATGACAGCCGGGGGTTGCTAAAGACCCTCATGCTTGTCATTACGATCCTCCTGTGAAAGCAAGCATTTACCAGACGTTCAAAGAAGATTGGGATTTTCCCTATGCATAGACGATCATAGCTTCAAGTCCCCTAAGGAAACTTATTAAGTGCAGTAAAAAGTAAAAAAAAAAAAAATGTTTTTATGAATAACAAAAAACTAAAGTTCAAATCACCCCCTTTTGCCCCATTAAAAGTACATATATTTGCTATGGCTGCATTCGTAAAAGTTTGATCTATCAAAATGTAAAGTACATTAATCTTATCGGTAAATGGTGTAATGAGAAAAAAAAAATCAAAACTCCAGAATTTTTTTGTCTGCCGTAACATAGCAATAAAATGCAATACGAGGTGATCAAAACATCGTATCTATCCCAAAATGGTATCATTAAAATGTCTGCTCAGGACACAAAAAATAAGCCCTCACACAGCCCCATATGCCTAAAATTGAAAGTGTTATGGGTCTTTGAAAATGGCGACACAGGTTTTTTTTTTTATGAATTTGAAAAAAAAATGTAACCACTTACAAAACATGCATAGTTTTTTTTATTTTTTTTAGCACGTACTCATACTGACCTGGAGAATCATATTGCCATGTCGGTATAACTGTATAGTGAACATGGTAAATAAAACAAAAAACAATTGTGAAATTGCACTTCTTTTGTAATTTCACAAACTTTGAATTTGTTTCTCTCTTTCCAGTGCATCACATGATAAAATGAATGGTGTCATTTAAAAGTACAACTTGTCCTACAAAAACAAGTCCTCATATATCCATATTGACTTAAAAACAAAAAAGGTTGTGGTTCTTGGAAGAAGGGGAGGAAAAAAATGGAAAATGGCCTCAACATGAAGGGGTTAAAGGGACTCTTTGTCAGCACAGAAGGACTGTTCAAACAAAGTACTGTACAGACACTCAGTGCATCATGGTGGGGCCGATCTCTTAAAGAGAATCTGTCAGTAGGATCAACTTTTCTAAACAATCTATATGGGCACGCAGTTCATAGGAAGCTGAATAAAATGACACCTTGATATCTGTGATCTCGTGTCTTATTCCAGAGAAATCCACGTTTTTCTTATATGTAAATGACCTCTTCCAGGCTACGGGGTGGATGTTGCCTGGAAGACCACTCCATCTCTAGAGCTTATTTTAAATAAATGGTGGCATTACCAGTGTGAGACATGTAACTAACAGAACAGGAGAATGAAATTTGTCTTCTTGCAAACTAATTTTTTGCAGCTCTCTGAGCTCTTCTGTATTGCAACAACATTGTAACCTTGTCTGTCTGTGAGATGGAAGCTTAAGTTCTGAGAGGAACCTGCAGATGTGTTAATTATAATCACACACAGCTCTGCAGTGAGATCAGGAGAGCTGAGAGCGGCTACACATCACTCTGGTAACGCCCCCTTATATATAAAATAAGCTCTGGAGGCAGAGTTATCTACCAGGCAACATCCTCCCCAGAACATGGAAGAGGTCATTTATATAAATCGATAAAAGATGATTTCTCAACAAGTCATCTGATATGAGACATGCAGGTGGGACTTTTTCAGCTGTCTATAACCTGTATGCCCATATTAATAGTTTTGATAGGTCAAATGTGGTGACAGACTCCCTTTAAATACACCTTCCCACTTGCTTGTTTTCCATCTATCTCCTCCCTTCCCTGGTTCTATGAAGCCAGATCTGTCAATCAAATAAGGGGGAGCCGAGATAGAGGGACAACAAGCAGGTGGGAAGGTGTATTTAAATGATTAGCTCCGCCATGAAGCACCAAGTGGCGGGACTTCATTTTAACAGTCATTCTCTGACAGTCCCTTTAAATCATACTGACATTGTGCTCCATTGCCAGGTCTAAAGAGAAGTAAAGTGTCGGCACCCTGTTAGTGGCATTGAAAAGGAGAGAACGCGGCGAACAGAGTCACTGGTAACGTCCCATTTCAGGGTGGTGACGGCCATTTCAAGGATTGTGCTGGTCTCTACTCTACTTTTTTGCCTTGTCATCAATTTTGAGGGGCGTCCAATTCTAAGCAATATCACTGTTGTGCCAAATTTAAGCCACTTCTTGATGACCATCTTGACAATGTTCCATGGTATATCTAATGCTTTGGAAATATTTTTGCACCCTTCTCCTGACTGATAACTTTCAGCAATGAGATCCCTTTGCTGTGTTGTAAGCTATTTATGGACCGTGGCTTTTGTTGTAAAATGCAACAAAGAAAATCTGAAAATCCTACTAGAACAGCTAAACTTTTATATGTGGTTAATCAGAATCACTTTAAAGGTAACCTGTAATTTCCAAAATGCTATTGTCTTGCAGATATTAGGTTAATCTGCAGGTTAATGTTGGTCTAAAGATGCTCCGGCAACACACTGAAAGCATGGCTACTGGGTGGAATGAACTTTATTCTTCCCCGCAGCCTCCAGCTTTCAGCAATACTGGTGCTAACGCAGCTTCAGTCACCACTCCGTACACAGTGAGCGGCAACTGTAAGGCTATGTGCACAAGACGCGTTTTTGGTGCTTTTTTTCCGCACAGAAATGGGCCAAAAACGCATTGTAATTCTCATCCCAGCATTTCCTATGAGCATTTGGAAGATCTGTGCACATTATCAGGAATCTTCCTGACAGGATTTCATGTGTGTTTAAATATGCAGCATGTCAATTCTTTGTGCTGATTTGCCAGTGTTTTTCCTATATAATGCATTGGAAAAAACACATGGCGCATACGCAGGCAAAAAAATTAGCGGAATTTCCGCAGCACTTTTGCTGCCAAGAGGTGCAGAACCTTGCAAAAGCACTGCAGAAATTTATGCAAGCAAATATTGATCGTGCGCACATACCCTAAGCACATCCAGGCACTTGGACTGACAGCCGTCTCTGTACTGATATGCTGCAGACAGCTGTCAGTCAGTGTGCCAGGGCATACTTACAGCCACCGCTCACTGTATACTGAGCTGTGACTGAAGCTACACCAGCATGCCTTTATGAATGAAAGCCACAGGCTGCTGTAAAGAATACAGTTTATTTACCCATAATCACGATTGGATTAAAATCTCCTTTTTAGACATGTTATTATAAAGGCACAATATATAGAAACAAAACCTGGTTGTCCACTAGTGGTTCATACTCTTTGTCCTCATTTACAGTGGTGGCCAAAAGTATTGGCACGCCTGCAATTCTGTCAGATAATACTCAGTTTCTTCCTGAAAATGATTGCAATCACAAATTCTTTGGTATTATTATCTTCATTTAATTTGCTTGCAAGGAAAAAACACAAAAGAGAATGAAGCAAAAATCAAATCATTGATCATTTCACACAAAACTCCAAAAATGGGCCAGACAAAAGTATTGGCACCCTCAGCCTAATACTTGGTTGCACAACCTCTAGCCAAAATAACTGCGAACAACCGCTTCCGGTAACCATCAATGAGTTTCTTACAATGCTCTGCTGGAATTGTAGACAATTCTTCTTTGGCAAACTGCTCCAGGTCCCTGATATTTGAAGGGTGCCTTCTCCAAACTGCCATTTTGAGATCTCTCCACAGGTGTTCTATGGGATTCAGGTCTGGACTCATTGCTGGCCACCTTAGAAGTCTCCAGTGCTTTCTCTCAAACCATTTTATAGTGCTTTTGGAAGTGTGTTTTGGGTCATTGTCCTGCTGGAAGACCCATGACCTCTGAGGGAGACCCAGCTTTCTCACACTGGGCCCTACATTATGCTGCAAAATTTGTTGGTAGTCTTCAGACTTCTTAATGCCATGCACACAGTCAAGCAGTCCAGTGCCAGAGGCAGCAAAGCAACCCCAAAACATCAGGGAACCTCTGCCATGTTTGACTGTAGGGACCGTGTTCTTTTCTTTGAATGCCTCTTTTTTTTTTCCTGTACACTCTATGTTGATGCTTTTCCCAAAAAGCTCTACTTTTGTCTCATCTGACCAGAGAACATTCTTCCAAAACGTTTTAGGCTTTCTCAGGTAAGTTTTGGCAAACTACAGCCTGGCTTTTTTATGTCTCGGGGTAAGAAGTGGGGTCTTCCTGGGTATCCTACCATACAGTCCCTTTTCATTCAGACGCCGACGGATAGTACGGGTTGACACTGTTGTACCCTCGGACTGCAGGGCTGCTTGAACTTGTTTGGATGTTAGTCGAGGTTCTTTATCCACCATCCGCACAATCTTGCGTTGAAATCTCTCGTCAATTTTTCTTTTCCGTCCACATCTAGGGAGGTTAGCCACAGTGCCATGGGCTTTAAACTTCTTGATGACACTGCGCACGGAAGACACAGAAACATTCAGGTCTTTGGAGATGGACTTGTAGCATTGAGATTGCTCATGCTTCCTCACAATTTGGTTTCTCAAGTCCTCAAACAGTTCTTTGGTCTTCTTTCTTTTCTCCATGCTCAATGTGGTACACACAAGGACACAGGACAGAGGTTGAGTCAACTTTAATCCATGTTAACTGGCTGCAAGTGTGATTTAGTTATTGCCAACACCTGTTAGGTGCCACAGGTAAGTTACAGGTGCTGTTAATTACACGAATTAGAGAAAGATCACATGATTTTTCAAACAGTGCCAATACTTTTGTCCACCCCCTTTTTTAGGTTTGGTGTGGAATTATATCCAATTTGGCTTTAGGACAATTCTTTTTGTATTTTTGCATTGAAGACAAATTAAATGAAGATAATAATAACAAAGAATTTGTGATTGCAATCATTTTCAGGAAGAAACTGAGTATTATCTGACAGAATTGCAGGGGTGCCAATACTTTTGGCCACCACTGTATATTGGACTATGCCCATATATTTATAATGCTAAAAAATGATCTGCTATGGCAGATGGCAATGAGTATATAAACGGTTTTATAAACTGCAGTGGTACGCATGTGGTTTATGTCATAACTTGTGAAAAATGTAAGATGCAAGACGTTGGGTGCACCACCAGAACGCTGCGAAAATGCATCTCAGAACATGTGTATGATGCACAGAATAAAACCACACGCAGCCTCTCAGGTGCTTCCCAACATTTCTCCTATTATCACAAAGGTGATTTAAGCACCTTTAGAGAATGTGCTTTCAAAAAAGTCCCCCCACCCAAAAGGGGAGGTGATAGATCACGCATTCTAAAACCTAAGGTAGCATTGTGGATCTTAAAATAAAACACAAGAATACCAAATGGTATGAATATTAGAACAGTTGTGAATAAAAAGTATATATTAAGGCGCTGGTAGATGGGCCTATTTAGACCTGCTGCAAAAAGACAGACAACCAACCACAGGTTGACAAATTTGGATAATCCAATGTAAGAGTAAATATAAAGTGTGTCTTGCGCTGGTAAGATTAGGCCGTAGAAGTAAGATGATTAGATTAGATAAATAAATAAATATTAAGAGCATAGGTGTATTTCACATGCAATTTTTATTTTTAAAATAAGTTACATTTAAAAAAAAAAATGTAATAAGAGGATCAGGATTATAAAAAGTGATTCCTGAAGGGTAGAATAGGGCTCTATACGGGATTCTTTTTGCAGTGGGCCCGTGGATTTCTGGGCTGAATGGAGTTAAGCGTTATGGGGATAGTCCAGGGGGTTTCCTGGATTAAAGTAAAAGGGGAAAAAATTAGATTAGTGAGCGGGTTTACTCACCTATGGCCAGAAGAAATAGAGAAAGTGCAGTATACCTGGTTCAGATGTGGATCAGGGTTGGATCCGTAGCGTGAGACAATTTTGATAGTCGTGATAAATGATAGCAAATCCCAGACTGTGGACAGCTCATATGAAGAGCATGGCCTGGAAAATACTGAGTAGGGTAAGTATTTGTATAGGCTTAATTTAGTACATAGATAAATCGAAAATTGAGCACATAAATAACAATGTGAGAAAGGAGGTTCAGTTACCTGTAGGGTGTTTATATATAGATTCAGAGCTATGCAGACTTGAGGTGGTCGCTGGAGAGCTTGTTTCTGCGGTAATTATGCTCTCTTCGTGTGGCAATCGGCGTGGTATTACCTTAGTTGTAACCTAAGGACCTGCGGTGAACCCTGAAGAAAAGAACCGTAGTTCTCAAAACGCGTTGGTTTCTTGGTCTGTTCAGGCCCCCGTACCGGTACGAGTCACGTGTGTCACATCACGTGCACCTACATCACGCAGGTCCTTCTGCTCCTTTGCCAGGCGCTCACCGCAGGTCCTATCCTGCTTCCTGCACGCCGCAAACGGAGGACGCTGAGAACATAGTGGGATAACAGCTGGTCACCGGCCGGGACCCTGATCTACTCCCCTGCTCCCTCATTATCCTACCTTCCAAATGCAGTATTTTGAAGCTAAGAAGCAAGATTCAAAAGACGCCCCAATCTTGCATCGCCGAGGACACTGCACTAGAACACCTCCAGACAAACTCACAACTGTAAGTGACGGAGCAGTGCTCTGATAGTTTGTAGAACTATCCACTACACCGCACTGCATATGTATTGTCTTAACAGTAACGGATCGGCGCACTGTCACCCACAGCGCGCCAGTCACTATTAGCATCCCAGTCCGAGGACAGGTTACAACTAAGGTAATACCACGCCGATTGCCACATGAAGAGAGCATAATTACCGCAGAAACTGTATTTATTTATCTAATCATCTTACTTCTACGGCCTAATCTTACCAGCGCAAGACACACTTTATATTTATGAATATTAGAACAAATTTAATGTATATATGTTAATTTCCCGTTTGGAAACATTATCTAAATAATCATTTTAAAAAATAATTATTTTTTTTGTGTTTTATTCTAATAACCAGTTGTCCACTGATGTTATATCTTGTATAGTCGCTATATAAAACAACCCCAGTGAATGAGGGTACTATGCTATACCATGATTAAGAACATTGAGTTCGAAATGTGCAAGTTTGTGCATGTCCTGATAGACTGAAATTTTTTATAACCATCATGAATTATTTTAAATAATTTTTTAAAATAAAAGGTTGTTTTTAATTAATTGAAATTCACCCTGGAATTGTTGCTGGATACACTACTTGAAACCATATCTTGCCACGTTACCAACTAAAGCTTCACATCCTTGCACTACCGGTGGAACTGAAGGTTTTTCGGGTGAGCTGGATAAATATTTTTTTCTAGTTTATTTACCCAAGTAGTCGGGCTTTCAGTGCTGTGGCCAGGCAACTTTAGAACGCTATTAACCTGCAAGTTAATAGCGTTTGGAGACATGATGGGCTTCTTTATATGATGTTAGCTGTGTACCAACTACTATTTAACGTGAGTTTAAATGTAATTGGCTAATTCTCAACATAACCACATGCCCAATAAGAGGGTGTTCACACTTATATAACCACATTATTTTAGTTTTGTTATTTATAGATTTCAGTTTATTTCTCAATTGATTTGAAAAACTCCAATATAGGAAAATATGCAAGCCATATGAAAAATATATATATTCCTTTATTCATACGAAAATGTCAAAACAGAATATTAAAATGAGATGCAAAATTAGTGAGTATAAAGGCTCGCTCTCACTTGCAGTTAACTTGAACGAATGCAATCCAATAAAAAATCGGATTGCATTCGATCCAGTGTTAATCTATGAGTGTGTGCTCATATGCGTTTTTTTTCAGATCAGATTGCGATCGGACTGAGAAAAAATCGCAGCATGCTGTGATTGCATGCTGAATTCGGATCGCTTGCATCCATATAAGTCTATGGGTGCGTGTGAAACATCGCACTGCACTCAGATATTACCCGAGAGCAGTGCGATTCCCACCGACGCCAGCAACAGAGGAGATGGAGAGTTTAATTTCTCCTTATCCTCTGCAGCTGTGCTGCGATCCTCTCATGCGAAAGGATCGGAGCACAAAGCACTGACACTCTGCTCCTGCTGGCAGCATAGTAGGAGCCAAGTGTCATTAGCATATCGCAACCGATGCTCTCGCCTTGGATGTGATTCGCTAGTGGGACCCCAGCCTAACAGTGGGACACCTGGAAAATGTGTACCAAGAATACCATGCAGCTATTTCAAAACCCTAGCAGATGTAATATAGTAACATATCCGCAGTGTCAGATAACCAAGGATATTAGGCAAGAAGATATTACCTGTAGGATAGAACCAGGGACCCACCGCTCCCAACGCACATTTTGCAAAGAAATGCTTCATCCCTGGACAAAGCATTTCTATATTGGTATTTTTCATAGATTTGATTTATGACCCTGTTACCAGTGCTGTGGAGTCAGAATCTTTGTCCATTTTGGTGGAGTCAGTATAAAATTGACCTACTCCGACTCCTAAAATATATAATAAATTGGGTACAGTAGTTCAATGTAGTATGTACTGAATATTTCTTCATAAGAATTTAGGAAAGTTATGAAATGTTCTTTTAAATTACTGTTCTATTCCTGATATAAGGATCTAAACTTTTAATTGAGCTAAATCTGTGCTGCACTTTATGTAATTGCTCAGTAGTGAAGCTCCTCATCTACAGATCATAGAAAAAAGGCACTGGGAAGCAATGCCTGCACTTAGCTCAGAACTGCTAGAGCGAACAGGACATTTATTTATTTTTTTATTTATTTTACTCCCTTATATAATGCCATTAATTCCACAGCACTTTACAGACATTATTGGCATGGTCCCCATTGGGGCTCACAATCTAAATTCCCTTTCACTATGTCTTTGGAGTGTGGGAGGAAACCGGAGAACCCTGAGGAAACCCACGCAAACAAGGGGAGAACGTACAAACTCCTTGCAGATGCTGTCCTTGGTGGGATTTGAACCCAGGACCCCAGCGCTGCAAGGTTGCAGTGCTATCCACTGAGCCACCGTGCTGCCTGATGGCTTGATTATTTTATCATAATTGTGATGAAAAGCCTGATGTTACCATTTTACTACAGTAAATTTATCACTTAAACATGTGTCATGTATGAGGGAGTCGGAGTCAGGGAAATTTCAGAGTCGGAGGTTTGACTTACCGACTCCACTGCCCTGCCTGTTACATGGATTGTGGCTTTAGGTGTATAAATTGTTACGCTCGTGCTTTGACTGTGAAGTGCGCGCGTGGGTCATGGTCCCACTGTGCCGTGGACCGAGGAGAGCCTGGAGGGGCGTGACTAAGTGCCACACCAAGACCGACCTCAGATGCACGGCAACTGATGGTGCCACGATCCGAGGAGAGCCCCGACACAGTTCAGACTGGACTGATAGTAACGGCTTCAGGAGGGTTCAGGCCTGTGTATTCAGCCCCCAGGGTGGCAGGAACAGCTTCAGGAAGAACTGGGTCTCTGGCAAGGGGGTACTGGACCGCAGGTGCATACAGGCAGGGAACCACAGGTTCCCAGAGGACAGACAGGAGCAGGTTCACATAGAACAGACTGGGCAAGGTACAGACAAATACACACAGGACAGACAGGACCAAGGTCACACAAGACCACTACAAGGACAGGAACACACAGGACAGACAGAGCCAGACTCACACAAAGTACTTACATGAAGTAGCAAGTGTGCACGCAAATCACTAATGTTGCACAGAGGCAACAGATTAGAGATAAGTACTGGTTCAGACACTGCAGGTTTCTGAGATAAGTACAGGTTCACACACAGGAAATTTAGGAAAAGATCCAGACTTGGATACAAGCAGGTTCAGGGATAGGTCCTAATTCAGACAAGGACAGACATGGGTATGGATACTGGCCTGGATATTCAGCCCCCCCGGGGGCAGGAACAGGCAAGATAAAATACAGGTGAAGATTCAGGGTTCAGGCCTGGGTATTCAGCGCCCAGGTTGGCAAGAAACAGGACAGAACCTGGCAACTCAGTAGTTGCACAAACACACGGAAAGAGAATGTTGCTCAGGCACCTCCCAACAGGTGGAGGTGTCTTAAGTACTAAGAGCCTCCTAGCAATAAGCTGGGGACACATTAGGAATGAACACACTGTTTCTTTAAGAATTAGGAAGTTCACGCAAGGCCGCCCTAAGCATGCAGCCAGGAAACATGCACAGCAACCAGAGAACCAGGAGGTCACTGCACGCAGCAAGCAGAGGACAGGGAACTCGCTTCACGGCCTGGAGTGGTGATTCGGTGTCCCTGCATGATGCGGGATGGGAAGCCATGCAGGGACGCAGGCAGTGGTGTTACAGTCCCCCCCATCCCCTTACACCCCTTCTTCTTCAAGCCTGCAAGGATCTTCTGCAGAAGAAGTGAAGCCCAATTCTCCTCAGGATTACGTACAGTCCAGTCCATCAAGACATCCTTAGGACAGAATGAGGCGGGCGTGATACTAGGAACCTTGGATTGCCAAGTTTCCCTCTGCCCAACGAGATTGGCTACCACCATAGAAGATATGGCAACCTTGACTTCTTCTGCCTGATCGGTGGATAGTAGAGACTTGATGGTTTCTGTTATGCACACGCCCGGGCTAAGCGGCGTGTGCGTGTGATTGGTAGTGATTCCACTGGACCGTGCCGGAGAGTGAATGCCTGGAGGGGCGTGACTAAGTATTCACCCGATCCGACCAGGGTCGCACGACGGCATACGACGCCAGTGCACCAAGGAGGAACCGAGCAGAGGGACCAGGTGCTACTCCAGGACAGACCCCGGACATGGCTGTTGACCCACACAGGGGAATACAGGAACAGGCTGGTAGGCTGGCACACAGACTGGTGGGTATAGGCAGGCACGACTGGTATGCAGGCAGGCGGGTATGCAGGCAGGGGGGTAAAGGCAAGCACAGCTAGAGTGCAGACAGGGAGGCACTAGCAGGTAGGAACACAGGCGGGATAGGACCCAGTACACACCGGGACTCAGGAACAATACAGGCAGAGGGTTACAGGCAAGCACAGCTAGAGTGCAGACAAGGCTGAGCAGGGAGGACAGGGCTCTGTTCACACGGAACAGACAGGAAGGGAAAGACAGAGCCAGATACTCACACAGTACTTGCAGAGACAACAAGCAGGAGTTAGGTACGAGTTCAGACTCTGCAGAAAAAGGAAGGGAACGGACATAGAGGCAAAACAGGTAAAGGACAGGAGAGAGTTCAGACTGGAACTGAGTGTACGGAGGAGACCGACACTGCAGAGGGATACAGGAGCGGGTCTGGGAATACGGCCCCCAGAGAGGCGGAACGAACAGGCAAGGAGCGTGTTCAGACAGGACAGACCAGACGCAGGAGCGGGTCTAGGAAATCGGCCACTAGAAGGCGAGAGGAACAGGCTAGGAGCGTGTTCAGACAGGACAGACAAGAGAACACAGAAAGGAGTCAGTTCAGACACGGGAGCTGATACCGCAAAGCAGGAGACATACAGGACTCAGTTCAGACACGGGAGCTGATACCGCAAAGCAGGAGACATACAGGACTCCGTTCAGACACGGGAGCTGATACCGCAAAGCAGGAGACATACAGGACTCAGTTCAGACACGGGAGCTGATACCGCAAAGCAGGAGACATACAGGACTCCGTTCAGACACGGGAGCTGATACCGCAAAGCAGGAGACATACAGGACTCCGTTCAGACACGGGAGCTGATACCGCAAAGCAGGAGACATACAGGACACAGTTCAGACACGGGAGCTGATACCACAAAGCAGGAGACATACAGGACACAGTTCAGACACGGGAGCTGATACCGCAAAGCAGGAGACATACAGGACTCAGTTCAGACACGGGAACTGATACAAAAAGCAGGAGACAAGAGACGGGACCTGGCACCTTCAGAGTGCAAGCACACACTGAAGGAAACACTATGCTCAGGCAGGGATAGAAGGGAGCTGCTGAGCTATATACCAAGTGACAGACAGCAATAGGCTGAGGACGCACAAGGGGTGTGACCCACAGCAGGTACAAAAGGCAGGAAGTGATCGGGCGCCGCCCTTAAGCAGCAGAAACAGACACAAACAGACAGCATGGAGGGAAGCCAGAGAGACATTCTGGACAGGAGATCAAGTGCGCCCTCTTGCACAGTGGGAGATGGACCACCATGCAAGGACGCCGCCAGGTATGTTACAGTACCTCCCCCCTTACGCCCCCTCTTCTTCAGGCCTGCCAGAATCTTCCGCAGGGAATTCGAGGGCCAGTCGTTCACTGGGTTGGAGGGGGACAGAGACTTAAGGGTAATCTCTGCTTCGAGGTACATCTTGTCAAGCTCACAGGAAGAAATAGACGGGTTATCACGTACATAATGAGGAAAAGTCACTGTCTCTTTGTTATCTGGTGGTATCCCGGAGGATTCAGGAAACAACTGGAGGTCCTCCGCCGGGTCAGAAGAGTGCAGAGGCTCAGAGAAAACAACTGCTTCAGAGTACACTAGGTCGGACTCACTGGAGGAAGCAGGCGAGGTATCGGGTACCGAGTATAGGAAAGTCTCTGTCCATTCACCACCAGGTGGCACCCCGAAGGGTTCTGGAGACAGCTGGCGGTCCTCCGCCTGGTCAGAGGGGTGTAGAGACTCACGGGTAACCTCTGCTTCAGAGTACACTAGGTCGGACTCACTGGACGAAGCAAGCGAGGTATCAGATCCAGGATATAGGAAAGTCTCTGTCCATTCACCACCAGGTGGCACCCCGAAGGATTCTGAACACAACTGGAGGTCCTCCGCCTGGTCGGAGGGGTGTAGAGACTCAGGAGTAACCTCTGCTTCGGAGTACACTAGGTTGGACTCACTGGACGAAGCGAGCGAGGTATCAGGTACAGAGTATAGGAGAGTCTCTGTCCTTTCGCTACCAGGTAGCACCCCGAAGGGTTCAGGAGACAACTGGAGATCCTCCGCCTGGTCGGAGGGGTGTAGAGACTCTGAGGTAACTACCACTTTGGGGTACCCATTGTCAGGCTCACAGGACGAAGCGGACAAAGTATTGAGTACCGGGTGTAGAGAAGTCTCTCTCCATTTGTCATCGAGTGGTATCCCGGAGGGTTCAGGAGGCAACAGGGGATCCTCCGCCAGGTAGTAGAGGTGCACAGACACTGAGGTAACCACAGCTTTGGAGCATCCTTGGACATGCACACCGGTTAAAGAGAAAGAAGCATCTGATGCCGGGTGCAGGAAGTTCTCCTGTGTGGAGTCTGGATGGGCAGAAGTCTCTTCGGCCAGGAGAACTGGTGCACTACCCACGCACATTACCCATTGGGGTTTCTCCGGGATACAGGGAGATGAAGCTTCAGTAGGGACTTCAAGGTTGGGGTCAGGAGGTCTCAGGGAGGACAGACCCTGGCGTGACGGCTTGCCTCTAAGTCTAGCACGTCTGGACTGCCTCTTGAGGTTGAGAGAAGTATTCCGGAAAGCGTAGTCACCCTGTGAGGATTCTGGGTGGGCAGTAGTCTCATTGGGCTGGAGGACTATTGCGCTACCCACACACATTACCCGTCGGGGCTGCTCCGGGATATTGGGAAGTGAAGCTTCAGCAGGGGCTTCAGAGTTAGGGTCCTCGAAGACCATACGAAAGGCCACCAGGAAGGCCTGCAGGTCAAGGATGACAGGATCCCATGCTTCCCATAGGGGGGTGACCCATTTCAAGGCATCACCCGCTAGGTAGTCAATCATAAAGGCCACTTTAGCCCAATCGGAAGGAAAATAGAGAGGGTAGGCCTTAAAGTGTAGCATGCATTGCTCCACAAATGCACGACACTGTCTTGGATCCCCATAGTAACGTGGCGGATCCGCAGGAACGAGGGCTGATAGATCCATCTGGACGGGTGCGTAATTCGCCTGGAACTCAGCTAAAGGGGGAAAAAAATTTATTTATTTTATTTTAATGCATGTATTCGCTGGAAAAACTTCTCAAAGAGCGAAGGCCGTGGGGCTCAACGGGAACCATGGCCTGAGCATGCTGTTATGCACACGCCCGGGCTAAGCGGCGTGTGCGTGTGATTGGTAGTGATTCCACTGGACCGTGCCGGAGAGTGAATGCCTGGAGGGGCGTGACTAAGTATTCACCCGATCCGACCAGGGTCGCACGACGGCATACGACGCCAGTGCACCAAGGAGGAACCGAGCAGAGGGACCAGGTGCTACTCCAGGACAGACCCCGGACACGGCTGTTGACCCACACAGGGGAATACAGGAACAGGCTGGTAGGCTGGCACACAGACTGGTGGGTATAGGCAGGCACGACTGGTATGCAGGCAGGCGGGTATGCAGGCAGGGGGGTAAAGGCAAGCACAGCTAGAGTGCAGACAGGGAGGCACTAGCAGGTAGGAACACAGGCGGGATAGGACCCAGTACACACCGGGACTCAGGAACAATACAGGCAGAGGGTTACAGGCAAGCACAGCTAGAGTGCAGACAAGGCTGAGCAGGGAGGACAGGGCTCTGTTCACACGGAACAGACAGGAAGGGAAAGACAGAGCCAGATACTCACACAGTACTTGCAGAGACAACAAGCAGGAGTTAGGTACGAGTTCAGACTCTGCAGAAAAAGGAAGGGAACGGACATAGAGGCAAAACAGGTAAAGGACAGGAGAGAGTTCAGACTGGAACTGAGTGTACGGAGGAGACCGACACTGCAGAGGGATACAGGAGCGGGTCTGGGAATACGGCCCCCAGAGAGGCGGAACGAACAGGCAAGGAGCGTGTTCAGACAGGACAGACCAGACGCAGGAGCGGGTCTAGGAAATCGGCCACTAGAAGGCGAGAGGAACAGGCTAGGAGCGTGTTCAGACAGGACAGACAAGAGAACACAGAAAGGAGTCAGTTCAGACACGGGAGCTGATACCGCAAAGCAGGAGACATACAGGACTCAGTTCAGACACGGGAGCTGATACCGCAAAGCAGGACACATACAGGACTCAGTTCAGACACGGGAGCTGATACCGCAAAGCAGGAGACATACAGGACACAGTTCAGACACGGGAGCTGATACCGCAAAGCAGGAGACATACAGGACACAGTTCAGACACGGGAGCTGATACCGCAAAGCAGGAGACATACAGGACTCAGTTCAGACACGGGAACTGATACAAAAAGCAGGAGACAAGAGACGGGACCTGGCACCTTCAGAGTGCAAGCACACACTGAAGGAAACACTATGCTCAGGCAGGGATAGAAGGGAGCTGCTGAGCTATATACCAAGTGACAGACAGCAATAGGCTGAGGACGCACAAGGGGTGTGACCCACAGCAGGTACAAAAGGCAGGAAGTGATCGGGCGCCGCCCTTAAGCAGCAGAAACAGACACAAACAGACAGCATGGAGGGAAGCCAGAGAGACATTCTGGACAGGAGATCAAGTGCGCCCTCTTGCACAGTGGGAGATGGACCACCATGCAAGGACGCCGCCAGGTATGTTACAGTTTCCACCTTGACATCTTCATCAACCAGCCCCTTTTGAACTGAATGCATCCTCACAGGGTTCATCTTCCACCCTGTGTCCAAAAAAAAAGCATCCTAGAGGCGGGGAGGTTCCTGGGACAATCGTTGGAGATATGTGGAGAAATCTTCACTGCTTCCCTTTCTGTGGAGGTTGCAGCACACCTTGACTCGACGACTAGCAGACCAGTAACGACCTGACTGTTCATGGCTACAATCAAGGTCAAAGGTGGAGAAGGAATACTCTCTCCAAGGTTGGCCTCTCCTACAGACCCAAGGCTCTGGAGCACTTCTTCTTTCTCAGGACAAAGACGTGCACTGTTCTATACAACCACTGCAATCGCTGAATCCCTTGTTATATCGAAGTTCAGAGTGACGCTCAAACAGCCAAACCCGGTCGACTTGCACGGGTTCAGAGCAGGCGGCCGTCCCAGGAAGTTGGGGGAACAAGCAGGCTTTGGAAGGACAGAGCTAGGCGTGACTGTTTCCTCACATGCGTCTCTACTTCGGTCCTCTCCTGGAAGCTTGGAAGGGAAGATGTAGCAGGAAATTCATGACTTGGCTCATCGAAGATCCTTCGAAAGGCCACCAGGAAGGCCTATAGGTCTGAGGTGACAGGATCCCTTCTCTCCCACAAAGGGGGTGAGCCATGGTAGGGCATCTCCTGCTAAGTAGGACATGAGGATTCTTACTTTAACTAATAAAAATAATGAGCAAAAAATTTGTAGTGCTGCATGCACTGCTTCGCATCCCCATAATACCATGGCGGATCCTGCGGGACGGGTTCCACTCTAGGAGCGCAAGTCGCAGGTTGAATAGGCACACCCGCAGGAACCGCGACTTGGGCTAGTGCAGCAAAAGTCATACTGGCAAAACAATAGTTGATATAACTCTGAGAGCGAAGGACCAATGGGGTTCATCGGGGACAATGGCCTGAGCAAACTGTTATGCTTGTGCTCAGACTGTTTAACGCGAGCGTGGGTCGTGATCCCACTGTGCTGTGGACCGAGGAGAGCGCGTGACTAAGTGCCACACCAAGACTGACCTCAGATGCACGGAAAGTGACGGTGCCGCGATCCCAGGAGTGCCCAGGGGGGCGAGACCTGGTGCTACTTCGGAGTAGACCTCGGCCACACGGCAGCTGACTATCAATGAGGTATGCAGACTGACATGGCTGATTCACAGACAGGCTGGTACAGGCAGCCACGGCTGGTATTCAGGCAAGCAAGTGTAGGACCCAGTTCAGACTGGATGGGTAGGAACAGCTTCAGGAAGAACTGGGTCACTGACCTGTAAGACTGGAATACAGTAATGGGTAGGACCCATGTTCAGACTGGACACACAGGAACGACTTTAGGAGGGTTCAGGCCTGTGAATTCAGCCCCCAGGGTGGCAGGAAACCGGTTCAGAGACAGGGCAGGACCTGGCAACTTAGTAGTTGCACAAACACACTGAAAGAGAATGTTGCTCAGGCACCTCCCAACAGGTGGAGGTGCCCTAAGTACCAAGTGCCTCCCAGCAATAGACTTGGGACACATTTAGGAATGAGCGCATTGTTTCTTTAAGAATTAGGAAGTGCATGCACTGCTGCCCTAAGCATGCAGCCAGGAAACCTGCACAGCAGGCAGAGGACCAGGAGCTCACTGAATGGCCTGGAGTGGTGAGTACGTCGGTATCCCTGCATGGTGGAGGATAGGAAGCCATGCAGGGATGCAGGCAGTGGTGTTACATAAATATTTCAATGAATTTGTACAGATAATGGATGACATTAAGGCTATGTTCACACATGTTGGGTTTTTCAGTGTCACAAATCTGCAGCAAAACCTAATCTCTGGCAGGAAATCACCTGCGTCAAAAACACAGGTTTTGCTGCGTTTTTTTCACTGTACTTCTGTCTCTATTTATGCATGTACATTTAAGTTCTGTGAAAAAAAGAACCCCATTCTATTTTGCCATCAAAAACGCTGAAAAACCGCTGATGAAAACTTTGGTGCGTTTTTTTTCACCACCCATTACTTCCTATGGGTGAAAAAACGTTGAAAAAAGCGCTGAAAGAAGTGACATGCTCTATTTTCCAAAAACCCAACTAAGGCACAAAATATACAACAACAAAAAAACATGATGTGTGAATGGAGAATTCTGGCTTCTCATAGACTGATGGTACTGCAAAACGCAGCTGAAAATTTGCATAAAAATCTGCAGCAAAAAACGCTGAAAAACATGTGTGAACATAGCCTAAAGGTGGAAAAAGTTCTGAAATTATTCGTCTTGGTACAACTTTATTACAAAAACCTAGTATTTTAATGGGTGTGTAGACTTTTTATATCCACTATACTATATATTACCTTACAAATGCCTTAGTGTGTCACGTGGCCATCCAACCACATGGTTGTACTATTTTGGTTAAAAAAACAACACAGGACATACTAACACATACGTATATGTAAATATATATATATATATATATATATATATATATATATATATATATATATATATATATATATATATATATATATATATATATGCACACACATACAATTTATATATATTGGTTTGAAATCGATACAGAGGTTTTTGGGTTTCGCCAATTATTACAGAAAATTCATTAAAAATGTTTCTATTATTGTTAAACCACTGACCGATCTCACCAGGAAAGGTGCTAATACGGTTCAGTGGACTACTGAGGCCATTGAAGCGTTTGTGTTTCTAAAGGAAAGGTTCAGCTCTGCCCCCATCCTTATGCAGCCTGATGTGACTAAGCCGTTTTTTGTTGAGGTTGATGCTTCTTCTGTGGGGGTCAGTGCGGTGTTGTCTCAGAAAATCAAGGATGGAGTACATCCCTGTGCCTTTTTTTCAAAAAATTTTTCTGAGACTGAACTTAATTACGATATTGGTAATCTGGAATTGCTGGCTATTAAACTCACATTTGAACACTGGCGTCATCTCTTGGAAGGATTTTCCATTCAGGTTTTCACTGATCATAAAAATCTGATCTATCTTGATGCTGCCAAGCGCTTGAATGCCCGTCAGGCTAGGTGGGCACTTTTTTTTTCGCGGTTTAATTTTTCCGTTACTTTCATCCCGGGTACCAAGAATGTTAAAGCTGATGCGTTGTCTCGCAGCTTTTCTCCCAGCAATGATTGCTGCATTGGACTCCGTTTTGGAGGATGAGATTCTTAAAGCACAGGAGAATGCCCCATCTAACACTCCCCATGGGAGGTTGTTTGTGCCTAGGACCTTTAGGAGAGATTTGTTTTTTGAGTGTCATGAGTCTCGGTTGGCAGGTCATCCAGGAATTTCTGAGACCAAGAGACTTGTGGGTCGCAGTTTTTGGTGGCCTGGATGGCAGAAGGAAGTCATTAAGTGGGTGCGTCAATGTACTGTGTGTGCTAGATCTAAGTCTTCTCATACTCCTGCTGCGGGGTTGCTTTGCCCTCTGGAGGTTCCTAGTGCACCTTGGACACATCTGGCTATGGACTTTATTACTGACCTTCCCTCCTCTGAGGGTTTCACGGTCATCTGGGTGGTCGTGGACCGTTTTAGCAAGATGTGTCACTTGGTTCCCTTCATCAAACTGCCCTGCGCTAAGACACTCGCTAAGACCTTTGTCAAGGAAATTGTCAGACTCCATGGTGTTCCTACTGACATTGTTTCTGACAGGGGACCTCAGTTCGTGGCTCGTTTTTGGCGTGCCTTTTGTGACAGGTTGGGAGTTCATTTGTCGTTTTCATCTGGATATCTTCCTGAGTCTAATGGCCAAACAGAAAGGAAGGATCAGGATGTTGAGCAGTTCTTGCGTTGTTTTGTGGCAGACAATCAAGAGGGGTGGTCTGAGTTTCTGCTTCTTGCTGAATTTGCTCTTAACAACCATACATCCTCTTCTGCTGGCTGTTCGCCTTTTTTTTGTTGTTCTGGGAGACATCCGTCTTTTGGGTCATTCTCCAAATTGGTATCGGCTGTGCCTGAGGAGGAGAGTTTTTCCGGTGATTTGGAGAGAGTTTGGACCGATGTGCGTGGTAATCTTCAGGAGGCTAACAAAAAATCTAAGAGGTACTTTGATGGGAAACGTCAAGAGGTTTTGTTTACGGTTGGTAACATGGTTTGGTTGTCCTTTAAGAATCTGCGGTTGAGGATTCCTTCTAAAAAATTGGGTCCCAAGTTTGTAGGGCCCTTTAAGGTGCTTCAGATAGTTAACCAATCTGCTGTTAGGTTGGAGGTTCCTACCTCCTGGAAGATTAATCCGGTGTTTCATGTTTCTCTATTGAAAAAAGCTGATGTATCAGATAGAGACGCCACTGCCACTGTTCCTCCGGTGGTGGAGGACGGGGAATATGAAATTTCCCGCATCCTTAATTCTAGACAGTATAGAGGGAGTTTGCAGTATCTCGTCGCTTGGAAGGGTTTCGGTCCCGAGGATAACTCATGGGTGAGGGCGGATGATGTTTCTGCTTCCAGACTTGTCAGAGCGTTTCACAAGAGGTTTCCTGATAAGCCTGGGCCTAGGGGATCCGGAGGATCCTCATAGAAGAGGGGGTACTGTTAGAACTCTCCTGTTAGGTTTTTTTCTATTTTGCTGGTCACATGACCTTTTTTGCCTATTTAATCCTGCTCCGCCCTTCTGGCCATGCTGGGCTTCATTGTAATTTCTACTCTTAAGCTAGCCAGGTGCTTTGTAACCTTTCTCAGTCAGTTTTTGCTAGGTCTTTTGACCTTTATGTTGTGTGTTTGTCTTTTTACTGCTACAATTTCTGCTAGGAGGTGTCCATCTTTCTCCCAGTCCCTAGTTCTTGTAGGGATCCCTCCCTCACATCTATAGGTCTTCGTTCAGACTAGCGGAGGACTTTAGCGGGTCTGATCGCAGGATCAGGTTCCCCGTTACATCGTAGGGATCTAGCTTAGTTTTGTTGTAGGGACAGATCTCCTGCCTTTCCTTAGTGCTTGTAGCCTATCATAACAATAAGTTTATCCGAGTCACCAGCCTCAGAAATCGCAGGTTAACAGCAGCTCAGACTAGAGACCAGGTAAATGCCACACAGAGTTCTAGCAGCAGACACATCTCTTCAACAATTGTTAAGAGGAGACTTTGTACAGCAGGCCTTCATGGTAAAATAGCTGCTAGGAAACCACTGCTAAGGACAGGCAACAAGCAGAAGAGACTTGTTTGGGCTAAAGAACTCAAGGAATGGACATTAGACCAGTGGAAATATGTGCTTTGGTCTGATGAGTCCAAATTTGAGATCTTTGATTCCAACTACCGTGTCTTTGTGCGACGCAGAAAAGGTGAACGGATGGACTCTACATGCCTGGTTCCCACCGTGAAGCATGGAGGAGTAGGTTTGATGGTGTGGGGGAGCTTTGCTGGTGACACTGTTGGGGATTTATTAAAATTTGAAGGCATACTGAACCAGCATGGCTACCACAGCATCTTGCAGCGGCATGCTATTCCATCCGGTTTGCATTTAGTTGGACCATCATTTATTTTTCAACAGGACAATGACCCCAAACACACCTCCAGGCTGTGTAAGGGCTATTTGACCAAGAAGGAGAGTGATGTGGTGCTACACCAGATGACCTGGCCTCCACAGTCACCAGACCTGAACCCAATCGAGATGGTTTGGGGTGAGCTGGACCGCAGAGTGAAGGCAAAAGGGCCAACAAGTGCTAAGTATCTCTGGGAACTCCTTCAAGATTGTTGGAAGATCATTTCCGGTGGCTACCTCTTGAAGCTCATCAAGAGAATGCCAAGAGTATGCAAAGCAGTCATCAAAGCAAAAGGTGGCTACTTTGAAGAACCTAGAATATGACATATTTTCAGTTGTTTCACACTTTTTTGTTAAGTATATAATTCCACATGTGTTAATTCATAGTTTTGATGCCTTCAGTGTGAATGTACAATTTTCATAGTCATGAAAATACAGAAAAATCTTTAAATGAGAAGGTGTGTCCAAACTTTTGGTCTGTACTGTATATACACTATGGTTGTGGGGGGAGCGGCAGAGGAGCGGGGCACAGGAGGCAGGAGCGGCCTGCTGCAGCCTACATTGTGCCTTCTACTAAAGAAAATGAATATTCACTGCTCCCCACACCTATGGGCTGGAGGAGAGAGGAGGCGAGTATAATTATTTATTTTTTGTGTGCAGCGTGATGGGGATCAGGGTGCCAAGCATACCAGGAAGAGTGATGAGGGCAACCATACATACCAGGATGAGGGATGAAGGGTGCCATACATACCAGTAAGAAGGATGAGGGGTGCCATACATACCAGGATGAGAGATGGGTGCCATACATACTAGGATGAGGGATGAAGAGTGCCATACATACCAGAATGAGGGATGAGGGGTGCCATACATACCAGGATGAGGGGTGCCATGCCATACATACCAGGATGAGGGATGAGGGGTGCCATACATACCAGGATGAGGGGTGCCATACATACCAGGATGAGGGATGAAGGGTGCCATACATACCAGGATGAGGGATGAAGGGGGCCATACTTACAAGGAAGAGGGATGAAGGTGGCCATACATACCAGGAAGAGAAGGGGGGGTACATACCAGGAAGAAAAGGGGCCCGTACATATCAGGAAGAGGGATGAGGGGAACCATACATATCAGGATGGGGATGAGGGCCACGTATAACAAGAAGAAGGGGGCCATATATACCAGGATGGGGGATATTAACAGAATTGGGGGACATTACCCCTATAACAGTGTCAGCAGCAGACCCCCTCTCCCTTAACAGGGCATCATGACCACATTTTTTGTTTACATTTTTTTTCTATTTTCCTCCTCTAAAACCTAGGTGCGGCTTATGGTCCGGTGCGTCTGATAGTCCGAAAAATACAGATATATGCTATATGCATTAGCATGTCCTGTGTTGTGTTTTTTTTTTTTTTTGTTTATTTTGAAATTTCTTTATTTTTGTTTTATTAATTTACGTAAGAAACAATGAAAACTTGAGGCACTGTGTGCCACATTCGTAGATCACTGCAGTAACTTGGTACAATGTCCATATAGGTGATCCTAAGAAATATAACATAACATCTTGACATTGAGGTAATTAGTCATACTAAAGTATTAGTAATAGTTATACAATAAAACTACCTAATATGAAGTTTCTTTAGAACATCCACTAAATATAAAATGAAGGTCCAAAGAAAAGCAGAAAAAGAGAGAAGAAAAAGAAGAAAGCAGTAGAGAAAGCACAGGGGAAGAAAGACACGGAGGTAAGGGTGTGGGGGTGGAGTTGTTACTCAGACTAAGGGTCCTGTGATTGGTGTTCCTCGAGATATGCCAGGTACTCGGCAGAAAATCTAAACTCGAACCAATAAAAACTAATTTTATAAAAGTAGGAATTGTTAGCTGTAGCGGTTAGTTCCTCCATGAACATCACCTCATTCATTTTAGAAAGCCAAAGGGCGATTTTCGGATCGGTATCTTTTTTCCAGGTAAGGGGGATGCACGCCCGAGCCGTCATAATTAGGTGCCTCAGTATAGAATGCCTGTATGTTTTTAGCGGGATGTCACAGTGATGGAGAAGGACAAGCGCAGGAGTCAGGTCAGTCACAAGATCAGTGAACCTTCGTATCACTGATTGTACTTTGTCCCAAAAAGGAGTGTTTGCATGACCAAAAAATGTGTAGAAGATCCCCTTCCTCATTGCCACATCTCCAACACATGGGACTTGTCTCTGGGAAAATCGAATGTAATCGAGACGGGACTATGTAGTCGAATTTAGTCGAGTTGAGACAACAATTTAGAACTGGCCTCCTGGAAACGAGAGCAAATCGACGCTTTATGCGTTAAAAATTTGCCTCCATTGGTCTTTTGATATAGGCCTAAATCCCCTTCCTGCTGTGTCTGAAACCTGGCAACCGGGAGGTCTGGTGGGTTGATCAGTAGAGAGTATGAAAATGACAAGGTGTGCCTCAGAGCTCCTGCACTTGAGCAAGCTATCTCGAACGTCATTTTCTCACTATTAAAGAAGGCTCTAGGAGGGAGTGACTGAAATAAAATGCAACAATTGACCTACTCTCCTTGCATCTAGAGTGGATGGTGAAGAATATCAAGGAGATGATCCTTTATAGGAGGCCAAAAGTGTCCTCCTCCAAAATGAAAAATTCTGAAATGGCTTTATTTATTCAAGCTTGGAAAATACTATCATCGAGACTCGGGGAAAAAATTGGATTGCCCAAAATAGGAAACATGTAAGAATATTTCGGTATGATGTGGTCACGCACTAAAGAAAGGGAACGGCAAGCCAGAGTAGTCCCAATTGTGGGATGTGTTTTAAGCGCTTTGAGCAAAGAAGAGTCCAACCCGGGGGCCTATATGAGGGGGATATTTGTAAAGCTTTGCTCAATCCTGACCCATGCTTTTCTGGGGCCCTGTGTTGGTTTTTTAATCAAAATAGTACAACCATGTGGTTGAATGGCCACATGACACACGGAGGCAATTATATATGTGGGCCAACACAGGGGGACTTGACACCTAATTGTTTACACTGTAGAGGATGCTGTGGTCCTCACTCACCAGCTGGGGAAGTACAATGCCACGTACAGTGGCGAGTCACTCCTACTACACTCGCAGTCTGTGCTCACATGGAAGCACTGAACAGGAATGTACAGCATGATATGGGCAGTATCAAGCGATAATGGGGAAGGGGGGAGAGATTTTATATATATATTTCAGTTGTTATCCTGAGACAAGAACTCAGCTTAAGAGGATGCATTTTTTATTACAGTTACCGTCCAGGAGTGACTATTTACTAGTGTGTGTTTATAATATATATAGTATTTATTTTACTCGCTTATGTAGCTCCATTCATTTCCAGAGCACTGATTTCTCCATTTGGGCTCACAATATATATTCCTATCAGTATGTATTTATTTATTTTAAGTGTGGAAGGAAATCTGAGTAGCCAAAGGCTACAGTGCTAAGGTGTATGTGTGTTTTTTCTATTCTGTTCATGGTAGATGTAGCTCCATGCCACAGTGCTAAATGCACCCAAGATTGGCACATATAAGACATCTGGTAGCTTCCATCGGCCAGTCAGTCACCTGACATGGATCACATAGAAAATGTCTGAGCTAGGCTTGATTGTGCAGTGAGTGCATTCATGAAAATCTGCTTCTTGTGGAGAACTTTGAGAGTGTTTATGTTCCAAGTTGGCCAACATTCCACAGGTCAAGATGGCAGAACTCATTGATTTCATGCCTGACCAGGTTAAGGCTTTGAAGAAAGCAAGTGGTGGGACAACAGAGTTTAATATGCATATTTGGAATTTGTATCAAGTGGATACTGTGAAATGAAACACCATCTCGGACTTCCACAATAAATATACTCTTGACGTATACTGTTTTTTACTGGATGGCACAAAATTCTATTGAAATGACATCCTGAAAGCTTGCCTAGCCTAACACAATTAAAGAAAAGTTAAATGGGTTTTCCACTTTAAAAAAAAAGCGGTCCTCAAGCTATTGCAGTTATGTAAAATAACAAAATTAGGTTGTGTCCAGCATCCCAGGGTGCAGCTCCGGCTCTCCACCATATCTCCTGTCTCCATGTTTTTGCTGCAGCATTGAGATCATGACGACTATGCACATCACCGATTCAGTTATTTCTTAAATAGCTTCTGAAAATAAAAAAATTACCATCTTTTTATGTAAAAAAAAAAATATATGGCCAATTTTTTTGGGGGTAGAAAGTGTATTTAGGCTACAGTGGGAAAAATATGTGCTAGACTGACGATTTTGGAGAGGTCTGTAATTTTATCATAGGTACACTTCAACTGTGAGAGACAGAATCTAAAAAAAAATCCAGAAAATCACATTGTATGATTTTCACATAATTAATTTGCATTTTATTGCATGAAAGAAGTATTTGATACAATAGAAAAACAGAACTTTAATATTTGGTACAGAAACCTTTGTTTGCAATTACAGATGTCAGACATTTCTTGAAGTTCTAGCACACACTGCAGCAGGGATTTTGGCCCACTCCTCCCTACAGATCTTCTCTGGATTTTTCAGGTTTCTTGGCTGTCGCTGGACAACATTGAGTTTCAGCTCCCTCTAAAGATTTTCTATTGGGTTCAGGTCTGGAGACTGACTAGGCCACTCCAGGACCTGAAAATGCTTCTTATGGAGCCACTCCTTAGTTGCTGACTCTATATTTCGGGTCATTGTCATGCTGGAAGACACAGCCACGACCCATCTTCAGTGCTCTTACTGAGGGAAGGATGTTGCTGGTCAAAATCTCACGATACATGACCCCATTCATCCTACCTTCAATACAGTGCAGTCGTCCTGTCCCCTTTGCAGAAAAGCACCCCAAAAGTATGAGGTTTCCCCCACCATGCCTCACGGTTGGGATGGTGTTCTTGGGGTTGTACTCATCCTTCTTAAAACGGCCTGGAGATGTGCTGGCGGGAGCAGGGGGACCTTGTGTGCCCTGCAGAATTTTAATCCATGATGGTGTAGTGTGTTACTAACTGTAATGTTTGAGACTGTGTTCCCAGCTCTCTTCAGGTCATTGACCAGGTCCTCCTATGTAGTTCTGGGCTGATTCCAGATGTTTCTCAGAATCATCTTTACCCCACGGGGCGAGATCTTGCATGGAGCCCCAGATTGACAGTAATCTTGTGTTTCTTCCATTTTCTAATAATTGCACCAACAGTTGTTGCCTTGTCCATAAGTTGCTTGCCTATTGTCCTGTAGCCAATCCAAGCCTTGTGCAGGTCTATAATCTTGTCCCTGGTGTCCTTAGATAGCTCTTTGGCCATGGTGGAGAGGTTGGAGTATAATTGATTGAATGTGTGGACAAGTGTCTTTTATACAGGTAATGAGCTCAAGCAGGTGCAATTAATACATGTAATGAGTCCAGAGTAGGAGGGCTTCTTAAAGAAAAACTAACAGGTCTGTGAGAGCCAGCATTCTTGCTGGTTGGTAGGTGATCAAATACTTATTTCATGCAATAAAATGAAAATTAATTATATAAAAATCATACAATCTGTTTTTCTAGATTCTTTTTTTAAGATTGTCTCTCACAGTTGAAGTGTACCTACTATAAAAAATTACAGACCTCCATTCTTAGTATCAAATACTTATTTTCCCACTGTATGTTAACACTCAGCATTTTTGCAGCAGCTACAACCTGCTCTCTTGGCAGTAAAAATGCTGCATTCAAAATGCAGGGTTCACTGCATTTTTACTGCTTTTTTTTTGTGCTTTTGCTGCATTTTTTGGGTGACGATTAGATGTGTGATTTATCTACTGTACATGTTTAATAAATTTAGTTTTATTCACCAAAATGCAGCAAAAACACAGCAATATCTGTTTGCTGCGTTTTTTGCAGTGTATTTGCACTTTAATTGTTTTCTATGGGTGAAAACATGCTGCAAAAATGCTGAAAGAATTGATATGCTGTAGATATAAAAAACACTGCAGTTCTCAAATTCAGTCAGGGGAAAGAAAAAAACAGCATGAGATTTCTGATGTTGCATAGCTTTTGATGGTACAAAAAAACACCGCAAAAAAAAAGCTGTAAAAATGAATATACTGTATCTTTAAAGATTTTTATTAAAAAGGATGACATAGTTAATTTACACCTTGTCATGGTGTTAACATATATTTTTTATTTTCTGATACAGGAAAAGTAAAAAGGAAAATGAGTTCAGTTGAATTCCAAGACGAAGATGAAACTGAAGGTTTGTCCATTTTTGCTGTTTTTAGAGCTGAGCTTTGGTTGCCTTGCTGTGAATAACAAAGTTTTTTTTTTAAAAAGTTGGTTTATGATTTGAAGCTGACAGTTACTTGAGAAGACTATTAAGCTGTACAGTATACATTTGGGCAAAATTTCTTATGACCTTGGATAATTCCTCTTGAGGTTCAGTATTGTTTTTTTCTTATAGTATAGTTGCTTCTTTTTAAAAGGATAATTAAAAGGGGTTGTTTCAATGTATTTGAAAATGTTGATAACCTTTAGGGCCAGACCTAATTTGGCTTTAATGTCCACACGCTTTTTTCTTTCGTTTTTACATTCACATTCCGGGAGCTTTCACTTTTTTTTGCGGAATAAGTTGTACTTGTCAGTGGAAACATGGAAACATTTTTGGGTATATGCAGCCTAACACTTTACTTTTATTTAACTATTTTTAGGGGAGAAATAGAAAAAAAACACCTATTCTGTTGTTGTGTTTTTTTTACATTTTATTTCAAATACTACGCTATTCACATGCTGCATAAATAAAGTATTAACTTTAACTTATAGTTAAATATTTAACTTTTGTGTCAGCATGATTACCAATACCAAATTTATGTAGTCTTTTTTTCTTGTTGTTTTGTCTGTTGTTTTATTACTTTTCTACAATAAATACTGTTTTTAAATAAATCATTTGTTTTTTTATCCTCATCTGAGAGTAATACGGTAAGTTTAACATTTTTCCAGCAACTGTATGAGGGTTTTTTCATCACAAGATGTAGTTTTCATTGGTCCCATTTTGGGGTAATTATGCATTTTTTCTAACCCTTTCTTACACTTTTTTGAGTGTATTGATCAGAAAAGCATTAATTCAGCTTTTTTGGGGGATTTATCATACACTACTTACCATTCATATAATTAACATGCCACTTCTCTCTGCAGGTCGTCAATATGATGATGAGAAAAACAAATCTAGTTAGGGTTTTTTATGTTTTAATAATTTTGCTATGAAAAACAAGCCTTTCTGAGAACTGTAAATGTTTTACTTTTCTGTAGACTGAGTTGTCTGAAGGCTTATTTTTGTGGGACAAGTTGTTGTTTTCACTGTTATTATTTTTTGGTACTTCTGACTTTTTGATCAGTTGTTTTTAACAAAAAAAAACTGCAGTTCTTGCATTGTTATTTTTTGCACTCCAGGTTCAGGATAAGTAATTTATAATGTTTTATAGTACGAGTCAATACAATTACAGTGATATCGAGTTTTTCTATGTTTTACAACATTTGCACATGAATATTACTTTAAAAACCTTGTTTTTGCATTTTATTTAGTGTCATAGCTTTCTGATTTTTCAGAACAGAGCTTTATGAGGCTTGTTATTTTTGTGTAATGAACTGTTGTTTTTATTGGTACCTTTTTGAGTTATATATGACTTTTTGGTAATTTTTTTCATTTGATTTTATGTGAGGCAAGCTGAACAAAAATAACAATTCTATTGTAGTCTTCTGTAGCTTGAACCATGCGATCCTTGTGATAGCCATTAGTGTTATACTAAGAGGTAGCCTGATAGGCTTTGATCTATGCCAGACATAAAAGCCATTGTAAAGCCTTAGGCTGTGTGCTCACGATGCATTTTTGGTGCGTATTTGCAGCGCGTAAACACTCCAGAAACGCATTGCATACCTTATCCCATGACTTTCTATGACATTCTGCAAGTTCTGTGCACATGGTCCGTATTTTTTCTGCGCAGATTTTACTCGCAGAAAAAATACGGACATGACCAATTATTGTGTGTTTCTGCATGCGTATTTGCCTATACAATGCATTGGAAAAACGCATAGCAAATACGCGTCAAAATCGCATGTAAAAAACACATGCGTTTTTCTGCCAAGGAGATGCAGAAATGCTCAGGAAAATTTCTGCTTCATTTCTGCATCGTGGGCACTAAGCCTTAGGTTGCCATAGGAATCATCAGCTCCCTGCGTTTGTGCTGCGGGAAGCTGAGGGAGTGCTCTCTCGCTCACTTATGACTATGGCATGTAAAGACTTTATTGAGCTTCTACAAACACTGACCGCACTAAATTTCCTCTGCAATATCTTTGCTATCAGGGAAAATTGAACTCTGATAGGTCCTTGGATCATGATGCTGGGGTGAACATTAACTGTTTTTACATGTCCTAATGTAAATCGGCACATTCTTTAGGACATGAAAAGCCAGTAGGGATGAGGTTAAACACCACGCCAATTCTACGGTTCAGGAAGCTCATGGTTCACTGCAGCACAAAAAGGGAGTACCAGTGTCACCTGACATGTTTGAATGCTGGCTATAAGGCTGGTGCTGGCTGTAAGGCTTATAAGATTCAATTATAGGTTAATCTAGTTTTTTCGCCATTACCGTTGATGCAGAGACAGCCAACCTACTTCAAGCACGTTACTATTCATATGCCGACACAGAGAGGAGAAGCTCCCTTTTTGTGTTATAACAAACCCGGAAGTGAAGCTTCCTGGACCTTGGAACTCCTCTGACATTGAAACAATGGGGCAGCTATCATCATGAAAGTATATTAATAGGTGTAATCAATTAAAAAAAAAATTATCTGATTGGTTATTCCATTTAAAGCTTCACTTTGAAGCCACTTTAAATAGAAAATTTAACCCAACTCAATTGTCTGGCTTTTCATAAAGAAGTGTTAGTAAATGGCATTGGTGTGGCACAACTCAAAGCTCTTTGGTGCCATTCATATATTTACATTTGCACTGATAGGCTGACTGACGTGGCTAAAAGAGTTTGCTCTCATCTCACCCCTTACCTTGGAGTGCTGAGAAGTTGCAGACAACAGATGAGTTACAAGTGGGTATTTATAGAATTGTATTCGAACGCTCCTTACTTAGTGCATGGAGCCTGGTGGTAATTTTGGCCAGCATCTACTGATTTACTTTTACCTGCATTCTATATCTCGGTAATTATATTACATTTTTGATATTGGTGTTTTCTGAACTTTACAGTCAAAGTTGTAAAAGTGGAATTACCGGGTGAAGAGGATCAACTGGTTTGTTCCCGGTCCATTTCTGCACGAAAGTTAGTTCCAGAATCTACTGTTAATTGTCAGTCCAGTAAAAGGAAACAAGCCCTTAATACTTATGAGACTTCAAGCAACGATGTTGAAATTCTTGTAAAGAAAAGAAGACTTGTCCCAGAGGTGATTAAAGATCATTTTTAGTTTCCAAGCAAATCTTGTTTAAATGGGGTTGTCCCCGTTCAGAAAACTTTGGGCTTTAAGTTGCGGCAGTTATAATGAAACACATTGAGTATCAATTATCCCTCCGCATAGGTCCAGCGCTTGCTCTCAGCTGCTGCCCTTCATCTGTCTGAAGCGTTGATGTCACATTGACAGCACTGCAGCCAAGCTGAATTTTAACTATTTAGAATGTCATTGATCCTATAAAAATCACACTGGCATTGTAGCTTTTAATCAGTGAATCAATGTGGTTAAGAGAAAAAGTTTTATTTCATATGTAAATGAGGGGCCTACACTGCACCCTTGGCATGGCCAAGGACTGGTTGCACCATTGTGCTGCCTCAATTACAATAGTCTACCCCTTGCCTCATGGTGATTGGCAGTGCTCTCTTTGGAGCACTGCCTCCTGTAACTTGCCAGCCCTGCACATACTGACACTGGAGCAGCCAAATTCCTGCATACATAGTGTTAGGCTATGTGCCCATGATGCAGAAATGCTCAGGATTTTTTCCTGAGCGTTTCTGCATCTCCCTGGCAGAAAAAAACGCATGCGGATTGTACATGCGTTGTCCTGCCAGGGACATGCGGAAGTGAAGCGTTCTTCACATGCATTTCCGCATGCGGGTTGACAAGCGCTTTCCAAGCGATTTTAGCATCACTTGGAAAGTGCTTGTCAACTTAGTCACACTATATAAATCCATGCAGCTGGCATGGATTTATATAGTGTGACCTGAGAGAATCTCAAAAAATAAAAATATACTTACCTTCCGATGGCCCGCGCTGGCTTGCTTCACCGTCCCGGCTGCCGGCAGCGGTACGCTGAAGGACCTGCCGACGTCAGCGTCGCGTGACCCGTCACATGACTCTGACGTCAGCGCAGGTCCTTCATTCCATTGCGAACTGCTGCAAGGAGGAGCACAGCGCGGGCCGCCAGAAGGTAAGTATAATATTTATTTTTTATTTTATTCTTTTTTTTTACAGTTTTCTATGGTACCCAGGTCCGGAGGAGAGTCTCCTCTCCTCCAGACCCGGGTACCATCCGCACATTAGAACGCATGGAATGCGCATCTACTTATGCAGTGATGCGTAATCCATGCGTTCTAATGAAAGTCAATGGCGGCGAAAACGCAGCGATTCCGTAAAATAATTGGTAGTGCTGCGTTTTTTTCACAGCACATGCGGATTATCATTGGGGAACATGGCAGGCCTTCTTCCATGCGTTTCTTAAGCGTTTCTGCAGCGTTTTTGCTGCTGCGGAAACGCTAAAAAAACGCATAGTGGGCACACAGCCTAAGTGTATGCAGGGGCCGAGTTCTCATCCTCCTCTCCTGTGTATAGCATCCATTTGCTGCACACTGGATTACAGAGGGATGACAAGGAGCACTCAACAGCAGAGCAGCAAATCATTTAGCTTAGCGGCTTTGAAGGGGCCGTTCCATCTACACTGGTAGAGCCGCTTAGCTCACTGACTGGCTGCCGCGCTATCTGTGTGATGTGTTTTTTTAACAAACTGCTGGCGATGCCAAACATTTTCTGAAAGGGAACAACCCTTTTTAAGTCTTGTGTTGTGATGGACATACTGAATGAAGGCACATAAGAGTCTACGTTGTTTGACTTATATCAATATATGTTTTGTGTATAGTATTGAATTGAGCAGGTATCAGACCTCACTTTTTACTTTTATTTTTTTAATAATTTCATCATTTGTAAGCTTTAATTCTAATACTTACTCGCGTATGTTAATTGCATATCTTTTGTATTTTAGACTTTTCTTTCATGTATGAGAAACAGAGACCCTGAGCCTTCAAACTTGGAGTTAAGAAATAATTCTGTGCCCCACAGTGCTTCTTCCGATGAAGGAGACGAAATGTTCAATGAAATTGGCTCCTCTCATAAGAAACCTTTATATGGGATTTCACATAAAATAACGGAGAAAAGAAATCCATTTACTTCGGATCTCGCATCATCTCATGACATTTATGACAGAGGAAATCAGATCAGCACTTCAAATATTCGCGTACTTACTGATTTGCGTAAACGTGATTCTAGCAGCAATGGTATGAGTTCCCAAATGACTGATGACTCAAACATATACTCCTTAATACAAAAAATGTTTTTCACTCTCAACACCCTTAATTCCAATATGACACAGCTCCACAGTAAAGTTGACCTTCTGTCTCTTGAAGTAAATAGAATAAAGAAAAAAGTGAGCCCTCATGAAATGGTGGCAGAATTTCACCCACCACCTGAGTATCAGCTAACTAGCACTGAGCTAAAGCAAGTCTTGGATCAAAGTTCCTCAGCAGGTGATCTCGCATGTCGGCTATTGGTTCAACTGTTTCCTGAACTTTTTGGAAGTAATATATTACCTAAAAACTGTAACACTTGTGGATTCTCCAGTAAAATTAAACTTGAGTCCCTTCATCTCCAGCTCATTAGAAACTATGTAGAAGCATGTTATCCCGCCGTCAAGAACACTACTGTATGGCAAGTTGATGTGTTACCTCAGATAAATGACTTCTTTAATCGATTTTGGGCTGAAAGAGAAATGGAGAGCACACGTGAAATGCAGACCACAAATTTTTTTGAAAGTTCACCAAGTGAAAATGTTCACTTTATTGAAAATAAGGAGCAAGAGGAAAATGAGTGTCAAGAAAGGGCCAATCCTCTTGTCTCCGAGTTTTCAGTCAATTCACAGGACTTAAGCGAGTATTTAGAAGAGGCTTCATCTCCAGGTGAATTTGCTGTGTTTTTGTTTCACAGATTATTTCCTGAAATATTTAACCAAAGAAAATTCGGAGACAGATATTTTGGAGATCCAGAAAGTTTTAATCTAGATCCACACCGGTTGCAAATGATCCGCCAATATACAGAGATCTATTTTCCAGACGTGCAAGAGGAAGAGGTTTGGCTGCAGCAGTGTGTACACAGAATAAATGATGAGCTGGAAAGCATGTTTTTGGATGGGAGTGAATGTGATGATTCTAGAGATGACTGTTTTGAGTCACAGTTGCCTGATGATTTGTCCGGAATAAAGGTAGAAGATGGTTCAGATCCTGAAAAGCTGGGAAGGAGATCTAAAAAAATATGGCTTGTTCCATTTGACTTTGATAAGGTTGACCTTCCGCAACCAGACTTTGAGGTTCCTTTTCCACAATTCCTGCTTAGCAAAGAGCAAATTAAAAATATATATGAGACTAGCTTGTCAATTGGCAATTTTGCTTCACGGCTTCTGGTTCGTTTGTTTCCTGAGCTTTTCACACATGAGAACCTAAGAAAACAATATAACTGCAGTGGATCATTAGGAAAGAAACCACTTGATCCTGTTCGCGTAAAACTTATACGACATTACGTTCAGATACTTTATCCCAGAGCAAAGAATGACAGAGTTTGGACTCTGGAATTTGTAGGAAAGCTGGATGAGCGGTGTCGTAGAAGGGATACCGAGCAAAGGAGATCTTACCAACAGCAGAGAAAGATCTATGTTCCAATGCCTGAGAGGCAAGACTTTGTGTCTTTTGACTTGAACACTGAAAGATACAGAGATCTTATTGAAGGACCACCTCTCCCTCCTGAACGAAGCTCAAAGGACTTTTGCAAAATACCACTAGATAAGATTGTGGTTCCACCTCCAGACTTTCCAGTGCCTTCAGTGTATCTGTTAAGTGACAAAGAAATTAGGGATATTGTTCAGCAGAGTCTTTCTGTTGGAAATTTTGCTGCCAGGTTACTGGTAAGACTTTTTCCAGAGTTATTTACTCCAGAAAATTTAAGACTTCAATACAACCACTCAGGTGCATGCAATAAGAAGCAGCTCGATCCGCTAAGACTGAGGCTAATTCGACATTATGTGGAGGCAGTGTACCCTGTGGACAAGATGGAGGAAGTATGGCATTACGAATGTATTCCTAGTATTGATGAAAGGTGCAGACGCCCAAACAGAAAAAAATGTGACATACTTAAAAAAGCTACAAAAAGTCAAAATAAGAACTGCTGAAGAAAATTGTTAGTAAAATATATATATATTTTTTTGTAATTTTTTTCTAGCGCTGCTTTAACATGTTGTCGTCTTCTGAGTATTACAGTTGTAGGACAATGTTACTAGTACTTTCCAGAATGTGAGACCGATTGCATATTTGCACTCCATTATTATTTTTTCATTTGTTTGTTTTTTTACTTAATTTGATGCTGTTGAGTTTCTTGATATTGTCTTTTTTTTGCATTTTCGTTTTATATCTTGCCGTATTTTAGAAGGTATAATATCTTTGCAGCCAATGTTTCGTGGGCTCTTAGGGTATTAATTGGTTGACTACAACCTTTACAGTTTTGTTTTTCATACATTCCCTTGAAAATTGGTTTTTCCACAGAACAATTCTCAAACCTAGATGGTAATAGTTTCATTTTTTTTGTTTTTAAATGCTTACTAGAAATACTATATATATTTTTTTTTTATTAAAAAGAAGAATGTTGCTGAGAAAAATAAGGTAATATAAAACGTCTACTTGAAAAACAAGATAACAAAAACGTGTCTCATGAGTCCTAAATTTAGATTTTACATATATAGATGGCTTAGGCTTTTACTTGTAATAGACAACATTAGGTAAGAGCTGTTTGATTTGGTGTAAGGAGTGGAGAGTAGTGGGTAGCACTAGGGGCTTGGTTACACAAGCATATTTCAGGTCCTTAATGCCTTAAATATCTAATGTTTCAACAAACACAGGATTGGATTTCAGCAATCTGAAGTAGTTTATCCTATTGGCCCAGTTCTCACTTATGTTTTTATGCTGAGTTATTTTTTTTGTGCAGTGGAGCCTGAAAAAAGAAGTATAATTTATATTTGTATGTATATTTTTTAATCTATTCCCAATGTGTATGCAGGCAAAGTGTGAGATTGCCTGGATCAAAAAATAATTTTTCAAAGATAACTCTCAAGACCCCAAGCGATCACAATGTACAATGTGTAGGAACTTGGTAGTAAGTGTTCAGTTCTTATGCAGCATCGCCAAAGGGTAAACATTTCACATTGTGTGTTTTAAAATCAGTTGGCTATCCATGTAATGCAGCGATGCACACCCGGAAGCCCACAAGCAATGCAGTTCTTTAGGACCCCCAGCCATTGGGACACAAATGTTCTTGTCTGTAGCTTGGTAGTTTGAAAGACAACTAGGTCCTTCTTATGCAGAGAAATGAGTTGCATTATTACATGTTAGCTCCGTTCTGCCTTCCCTGCATAAATCAAAGATTTCAATGCCGATGTTGCTGCTAAAATCTATTTTTCATATCCGCATCATATAAAAGTACAAAAAGGCAAACTGTAGAAGCCTTGGAAATCCATTGGTACCCTGCGATCTCTAGTATCTGCCGCACTATTTGATCAGTGTGTCAGTTGTATATTACAGCACACACTGCTGATGAAAATACTTACATTTCATAAATGTACAAAGGCTTAAAGGCATATACTATTAATGTCATAAAAGTTTCAGATGGGAAATAAAGTGTACCTTTTCAAGTCTTTTTTTTCGTTATATATTGTAAGGGGTTTAAATGTCCTTCAGGTCAGAAAAGGTCAGAGTCCCTTAATCTCTCCTCCACTGATTGCTTAAAAGAGTACGGTATTTGGAAACACTCACCTGCAGAAGTGCTGAGCTTAGGAGACAGAAGTGGTAATCTGCATGAGTGCACACATTTAATAGTGTGGCAGCTCAATAGCAAATCTATGGGTCCATACGCCGCACTATGCACACACTTGAAGTGAGCGCTTCTAAACGTTTTTTTTTTTTTTAAGTATCGTGGGTTGGGGACTCAGGGCCAGAACATCTAAGTCCTTATTACATATAACAAAACTTGTGAAAATATACATGTTGTTATTATTATTGTGGCACTTGGTAGTGATGCAATCTAACAATGTGACTGTCCGACAACAACAGGTGTATCCGCGCTGCAATGGGTTAGCGTGCTTTGTTAGCTGGAGCACGGCTTCCAACTATTTTCCTTTTTCTACTGGAGTCTCACAGGTAATAAAGTAAATAATTTTATAAATTACCTAAAGTGGTCTTCAAGCAAAGCTAACAATAGATTCCACTATACAAACTACACAATTATTAAATATATATCTTAGATCTGATGAGGCTGGTGTATTTACTTTGAAAATCTATGTCAGAATGACTGCATTATCCTTTTTGGAAGTTTTCCACCTCGCTATTAATTGAAGTACAGTTGGGAATATTTATACTGTGTTACATATTTTCAAAAGTTGTCAGGTTTAGTTATGAAATGAGCCATTTCTCAATGATTTTCTCCTCCTGAATTCAAATCTGACAATGAAAATTTTTAGTTGTCTCTTGTTTCTATGATATGAAAGAGTTTTTACATTATTATTTATGCGAATATAAAGATGCACAATATTTTATTATGCCAATTTTCTGATATTTATTTAGAGGAAACTTGGCAACAATCAAAATAACTAGAATATGTCTAAACACTATTACAAATTATAAACAGTTACAGAAATTCCACTACAAAATTTAGTCCTCATTCAGTGACAAATCATTTTTGCTTGTCTCTTGTACTCCTGCATCGGATCATCTCTTACAATTGTCCAGCAGTAATCTGCAAGCGTTGATGGATTCCATTTTCCTTGATATCTTTTCCCCATAGCCACAATATCTTGGTGAAATACATCTTTTCCCCATAGCCACAATATCTTGGTGAAATATCTCACCGTGCTCGTTGCACACTACTCCGCCGTTTGAGGGAGAAAAAGTCTAGATGCAAATGTAATAAATTAATCTTTAAAGGGAATCTGTCATCACATTTGACCTAAACTATTACTATGGGCATACAGGTTACCGACTGCTGAAAAGTCATCCCTGTATGCCTTATATCAGATGCCTTACTGATCAAAAAAAAATATATATATGTCCATATTAATAGTTTAGATAGGTCAAGTGTGGTGACAGATTCCATTTAAGGACATGTTACAGCCAAGATCCTTAGATCTTTTGAGATTTTCCATCAACTCTTCATAGTTTTCTGCTCTTGAGTTTCCCAAAAAAATAGTTACCACTAATGCGAATGCTTCCCATGCAGCCTTTTCCTTGCCCTGCAACAAACAGAGAAAATCCTCATCTTGAAGAAGCTTACGAATCTGAGGCTCAATAAAGACTGCCTCCTTTATCTTTCCCTCACATATCCATGGAAATGTATCAATGAAATACTTGAATGCTTTTGCATTTTTATTCATTGCCTTTACAAAGTTCTTAATTAGGCCAAACTTGATATGCAATGGTGGTAACAAAATCTTATGTGGGTCCACAAGTGCTGGATGTAGGGCATTTTTACTCTCTGGCCGTAGTGAATGTCGGAGAGGTCAGTCTCTTTTTATTGTGGTGATATTCTCTTGCACCACTATCCCAATCACACAGTACTGCTTTCTATGTGTATGCACCCTGGAGACCAAGAAAGAGGGCAACCACCTTTTAAGCCACGACAGAGGGGCCACAAATGTTGGGCATAGTTCCGGCATCTCAAAAGCTGTTTCATGTTGCCAAAGGTTTTTTCATGTGGACTGAATAACCACCTGGAACTGAAGGTAGCGCATTGCCGTTATGAAGCAGGACGGCTTGTAGGCTAGTTTTGGACGAATCAATGAAGAGCCTCCATTCCTCTGGATTATGATTCATCTTCAGCACTCCCATTAACCTGTTGATGTTGTTGCATGCCAAAAGATCGCCCTGCATGAAGAAGTATTGGACAAGATCTTTATCACGGTTGCGGAACAAAGAAATCTGAACATCGCCCGCTAGGAGATTTCACTGCTGTGGTCTGGAATTTAAGAGCTCAGCCTCGGGCAGATCCAAATCTCTAACAAGATCGTTCAGATCACTTTGTGTTATAAGCTGTGGTTCAGTTGAGGTTGCTGACAGAAAGTCTGGGTCGTGAGAGGAAAATGCTTCATGACACCAAGCACCCTCTTCTTCCTCACTTGACTCAATTAAAAATGTTTCTGGTGCTTTTGGAACCAGCAGTTCTTCTGTATGTGGTACTGGGCGTATTGCAGATGGAATGTTTGGATACTGTAAAGTCCACTTCTTCCTTGAAACTCCTTTCCCAATGTAGGGGCACCATGCAGAAATAGCAGTTAGTTGTGTGATAATTTGGCTCTCTCAAGATCATTGGGACTGCAAAAGGCATAGATTGCCTCTTCCCATGCAACCACTGGGTAAGATGTGATGCACATCTATTGTGGAGCCCAACTCTTGTCCTGATCTTTTCTGCAGCCAAAATACAGGTTGTAGGCTTTCCTATCCACTTTGTTAATGCAAAAATGAGGCATATCTAAAAAAACATAGAAACATGTCAATATTCTAAGAAATCCTAGAACTGTAAACCTTGCACAGAGAGCAGTTCTAAAAGTAGATGATGCAACTGTAATTAGAATTACCTCATCGGAGCTGACTTGGCGTTTTTTGATTGGTCTCCCTAAGATGATAGAACGCTCAATAGACTAAATGATGTCATAGACTAGCTACTAACAATGCAATAAGATTACGAAATTATAAAGACCAAATTTTTCTATAAACCTGCATGAAAGGTGTCAAAGGTAATTACAACCGCCTCTGGATCTTGAAAATTAGAGCCAATCAGCAAATTTAAGCATCATATTTGTTTTCAGCACCACAAAATTAGTTGGGTTCAACTGTTTTTTCGTCTCTGAACCAATTTGGCTATAGAACAGTATCTGTCTCTCTGCCTAATAGATGAAGCCATAAATGGTAACTTATTTGAAAATTGGTTTTCTAAACCAGGCAAGAAGAGTTCATCCCAAATAAGTTTTGGGTACAAGTGGTGAAAGTACTTTATCACTGGCAATCTTTTTGTAAGTTCATTATTATAATATAGACAACCACAGCTAGCTGTTAATATGAACGTTTTCTTTAACAGAGTATTCAAGGAGAATCGTGCTAGCAACTTTTTTTTTTTTATAAATGTTCACCTAAACCAGTTTCTAATTCATATCACTTATTCAAAATGTAATAGGTTGTAAACAGTGCTCTTTTTTATTTCTATCCCCCCCCCCCCCATTAAAAGCTACTTTGCAAATTCAACAAAACCAGCTTTTTCTACTCATCTGCAAACCATACCCTTGTTCAAGCACAAGCCCAACTCAAACTATTCCAGGAATAAGAACCACCTTCATGCCTAGCATCATAGGTGAAGTCTTCCTGCCCTGTTCTATTAATATTTTTTATTATGGTCAGGTCTAAACTCAGAGGTTCCTGAAACCAGAAGTGATGCCACTTGATTGACCAATTCTGACCGACGTATGTTATTTTGAACTGAAGAAAATATCAGATACAAAATGCATAACATGTATGACTGAACTTTTAATTTTCATTGTAAGCATGAAATTTCCTTTTGGCTTTGTTTTGTTTTATTTTTCACTGCATCATTGCCTTATCGTCTATGCTGCATGGCAAGGAGAAACTCCAGAAATTAAGACTTGAGTCGAGTTCACCTGTTACGGATTTATGTTGTTTCAGATTCACAGTCAAATACAATCCAATACAATTGATTGGGAGTATGAAAAACCTATACACGTGTTGCAGATCTGTTTTGTTGTGGACTTGGTTATGCTTGCAGCATGTTCTTTTATCTTGGGGTCCAATTGTGGATCTTCAGTAAACTCTCGCAATTCACATCAGTGTATTTTTTAATCCACAAATTTGGATTTAAATTGCAGATGTAATGTGGATCAAATCTGCAACACGAGTTTACCATAGACTATTGTACAGCCCGCTATCTTGATGGTGTGTTGAAATAAAATGCACCAATTCATTGAAGGGTGTAACTCTTCATGAAGTTGGGACATTTTCCAGTTGTCCTGTGTATTCCAGGAAAGTCTCCAGGCAGTAACTGAAGTAGATTTATTTTGTAATTCACGTCACTTTTGTGGCATAATGTATGATAAATCATGGCCCAGCTCCCTGCACTTTCCAAAAAGTTGGCCAAGACCAGTGTAAAAAAGGGCAAAAGTAGAAATATTTTTTTGCATAATTACAAATTGTGCAAAAATGCTGCAACATTTCAGAATTCTGGCCAAAACGATTTTAGGGATCAGTCCCTACGAGTATGTAGTTTCCAAGCTTAAATTAACTAAGGCTGCAAATCTGAGATATCAATTTGTGGATATGATTGTATATTATACCTTTTGCAACGCAGCTCTCCAGTATGTTTTTCCAATGATGTCTGCTGGAGATGACATTTTGGAATCTTTCCCATGGGAGGGCTGTAGCAAGGATGTGAACATACAGTGTGTCAGTTTATCTCTCATACGTGCCAGGAAGACCTCAATTTTGCTACTACAGTTAAGATTTTTTGTAGCAGTTTGGTATAACACAGCAGAATTCCATACAGAAGCATTCAGTAACAAAAAAGTATACGGTGTGATACATATATTTTTTTCTCTTTACCTTGGAACTCATCTCTTAAACATAGCCAGCAGAGGATCCCATTGGTAGAGCGCAGGGTAATAGGATCCTAACGGAAGCTGATACACACGCGTTTGTCTGTAGACATAGGTCTATAAAGGAGCTCTATAGAGATAGCTGCTTCATATATTTTTGGAGGCAAGTAGAAGAGGTAATATTTAAATATGACTTCATAAGTCATATTAAAAATAAATCTGTTTAATATTGTTGCAAGGGAAATATATCACACTATGTCCATTCTGATGAGTGACCAGCTACGTAATACTTGGCTCTCACTTTGGTGGTTCCTCATCTATTCTGCTTGTGTCTCTGATTATTAACTAGAGGTCGAGGATTGCAGAAGGGAATTATTTTGAGATGGATCCACAGCACTGTGATGTCCATTTTCACTTAACAGATTGCATGAAATGGGATTGTCTTCGGGAGACAACTTTAATATCCAAATTTTATTTCGATACATAACCCTTTTCTTTGAATTGCACATTTCTATTGGTTTGTTGATTGACATTTAATAAAAATAAAATCCAAGTTTAAGAATAAAATTGCCAGTAATATCCACTAGTTTATTTTCATATCATAGAAATAATACAGTATTATATTTTAGATGTAGGATACAAATTATATTTCTGGCACAATCTTTTTCAGCCTTATTCCGGCTCCATGCACTTCTGGATTGGTGAGCGGGTTGGTGACGTCATGTCTGTTAATACCGGCTGATTGCAGAGGATAGTAGATATAATGTCACCCAATTAACCGTTCAAGCCAGGGCTGTCGAGTCGGTGTCCATTTTGGTGGAGTCGGTATAAAATGGACCGACTCCAACTCCTAAAATATATAATAAATTGGGTACAGTAGTTCAATGCAGTTTGTGGGGAATATTTTTTGATAAGAATTTGGGAAAGTTATGAAATGTCCTATAAATGTCTGTCCTATTCCTGATCTAAGGGTCTAGACTTTTAGCTGAGATTAATCTGTGCTACAGTAAATTTATCACTTAAACATGAGCCATGAATGAGGGAGTCGAGGAGTCGGAGGTTTGGCTCACTGACTCCACAGCCGTGGTTCAAGCTACATTTTTTTTGTATTTTTCAATCCCCTCAACATCTACCTGAAGGAAGCAGCACAATTTATGCTTGGATGTGGACTGACATTCCTGTTGCTAAGTTTCATTAGTGTGATTTCTACTGAATTACTATAGTGTACAAAGATATTATGAGATGTCATATTTACATCTCTGTAAGAAAGTTTTGTTTTTTTGATAATGTCCATGTCAAATACAGTAGCAGTTGTGATATTTGCACTGAATGCTGTCCTACCTACATCTCAGGTTAGATATTCTATATGCAGACTATTACTTATACATATAGTTTCACAGGTGTCATCTTTTTGTTATCTAACATTTAATATATTTTATGTTGATGGTTTTACTATTAGTAGTAAGTGTAATGCACCAATGTTGGTAACCTATACTAGGGTTAATAAACATTTTTTTTTTACCAAAAGATACTTTTGTTTATTTCATACTAAACAAGGCCTAAGGGGGTTCTTTGGTTTCTACAACCTCTAATGTGAAGTGACCAAACACTAAATGTGTTGCAGCTGTAGAATTTACTTAGTTCTCTGTCCTCGTTCACATGGCCAGTCTACACAATCTGCTTGAGTGGTCATGCTGTATACATACAGGTGGTCAATAGCAAATACTGTATGAAAGGGGACATGGACATAGCCAAACAGCATTGCTGCCCTCTTATCTAAAACTTCGGTACATGAAAGGGGTAAACTAGTACCACTCACTTTCATATTGTGAGTGGAATGGGGCTTTTAACATCACATTGAACAGCAGGTATCACGCACCTTAACAGGACAGGATCGGGAGATGAGTAAAGCCGGATTACCCCCTTAACAAGAAACTGTGGAACTGCAGTAGCACAAATTAAACATTTAAAAAATTGGATTTCCATAGAAGCAATTTCTAGAAACATTGACATGCACCTTTCATTGTGATTCAGTTGAAGAATACAAAACGGCAGAAATAAAGCAATAAGGGCATGCTACAGTTTCAAAGGTTATCACTGCAATGTAAGAATGCGATTTCCAAAGAAAAACGTCATATGTTGAAGTGAAAATCCTGACAAATTCCCACAGTGGGCAAAAATGGAAGCTTGCATGTTGAGGCGGGCTGCGCTGTGGGAATGAAGAGCCTTGGGATTCCAAAACAGTTTTATTAATATCAACGCATTTCTGCGCTGGACCGACGCCTTTCTCAAGGTATAAAAACCAAGTGACCAAATTCCGACCGTTAACATAACAGCATATTCAAAATGCTCTTTACAGTTTAGGTCCTTCACACTACAAGAAATGCAATTAGCACAAAAACAAATAAGTGTTGTGTATCCACTGTAATATTTAAACCTAGAAATGTGACAACTAGCATATTTAAATAAATGTCAGTTTTATTAATCACATACAATATGCTAAAAAATCAGGAAAAATTGTCCTCAACTAGATAAAAAGCAGGCCATGGGTGTATCATAATGTAACGCATATTCATATACATTATAAACTGAACACCAACGAATTACAAAATATCACTTACATAGAGGTTGCTGTAGCATACTGAAATGTAATCTAGTCAAATATATTAAATACAAAAATTCATGTATCTAGATTTTGCTTGCATGCAGGTGTATCACAAAAGTATAAGTCAACATCAAGAGGTAAATATAAAATATTAGCGGTTAATATGGATAGACATTATACTCTGATATATAAATCTCAAACCAAATTGATATTCTTATTAATGGTCATTCAAATAAATATAAACCATGTGGTGTGACCCATATAAAGTGACAAGTGCTTTTGGAAAGCTTGCTGTGTAAAATATGCGTACAGTATATAAAGATCTAAATCAAAGTCAACACTGCTTACACGGAGATAGATGTACTGCATTATAAACAAGAGGTTGACAAGGAGAAGATACTGACCTGTTACTGCCACATGCCCAACGCACGTTTCGCCTACAGCTGTTAAGAGGGAACCCTACAGCAACCTCCATGTAAGTGATGTTTTGAAATCTGTTGGTATTCAGTTTACTTTCTACATTAATGTATGTGAAAATATACGTTTACATTGCGATATTCCCATGGGCTGACAATTTTTACTTTGTTGTTTTTAATATTTATTATGTGATTAATAAAACTACAACATTTATTCAAATATGCTAGTTGTATGTCACATTTATAGTTTTAACTATAAGAAATGCTAAAACTCCTGTAGGTACAAGAAAGCATTCCCCAGTGTGATAAGAATAGAATCAAGACTAAGGTTAGGTTTAGAAATCAAGGAGATTATTGATGATATTAAAGCACTCCCATCAGTTTTTAACCTCTTATTATATATTGCAGCCATCATATTACAAGTGCTTCTCACTAAATTAGAATATCAAAAAGTTAATTTCAGATCTTAAATACAAAAAGTGAAACTCATATTATAGAGTCATTACAAACAGACTGAGCTATTTCAAGTATTTATTTCTGTTAATGTTGATGAATGTCTTACAGCCAATGAACACACAAAAGTCATTATCTCAGTAAATTAGAATTAACAAAAAACACCTGCAAAGGCTTCCTAAGCGTTTAAAAAGGTCCCTTAGTCTGTTTCAGTAGGCTCCACAATCATGGGGAAGACTGCTGACTTGACAAATGTCCAGAAGGAAGTCATTGCTAAAGAAGCTAAGTTCACAGAGTGCTGTATCCAAGCATATTAATGAAAAGTTGAGTAGAAGGAAAAAGTGTGGTAGGAAAAGGTGCACAAGCAGCCGGGATAATTGTAGCCTTGAAAGGGTTAAGAAAAGGCCATTCAAACATTTGGGGGAGGTTCACAAGGAGTGCACTGCTGCTGGAGTCATTGCTTCAAGAGCCACCACACACAGACGTATCCAGGACATGGGCTACAAGTGTCGCTTTCCTTGTTTCAAGCCACTCATGACCAATAGACAATGCCAGAAGCGTCTTACCTGGGCCAAGGAGAAAAAGACCTGGACTGATCCTCAGTGGTCCAAGGTGTTTTCAGATGAAAGTAAATTTTGCATTTTATTTGGAAATCAAGGTCCCAGAGTCTGGAGGAAGAGTGGAGAGGCACACAATTCAAGCTGCTTGAGGTGTAGTGTGAAGTTTCCACAATCAGTGATTGTTTGGGGAGCCATGGCATCTGCTGGTGTAGGTCCACTGTGTTTTATCAAGACCAAAGTCAGCGCAGCCGTCTACCAGGAAATTTTAGAGCGTTTCATGCTTCCCTCTGCCGAAAAGCTTTTTGGAGATGGAAATTTCATTCCCCAGCAGGACTTGGCCCCTGTCCACACTGCCAAAAGTACCAATACCTGGTGTAAAAACAACAGTATCACTGTGCTTGATTGGCTAGCAAACTCGCCTGACCTTGTCAAGAGGAAGATGAGACACCAGACCCAACAATGCAGACGAGCTGAAGGCTGCTATCAAAGCAACCTGAGCTTCCATAACACCTCAGCAGTGCCACAGGCTGATGACCTCCATGCCACGCCACATTGATGCAGTAATTGATGCAAAAGGAGCCCGACCAAGTATTGAGTGCATTTACTAAACATACATTTCAGTAGGCCAACATTTCGGATTTTAAAAACATTTTTCAAGCTGTTATAAAGTATTCTAATTTACTGAGATAATGACTGGTGTTTTCATTGGCTGTAAGCCATAATCATTAACAGAAATAAACGCTTGAAATATATCACTCTGTTTGTAATGACTCTATATAATATGAGCTTCACTTTTTGTATTGAAGAACTGAAATAAATTAACTTTTTGATGATATTCTAATTTAGTGAGAAGCACTTCTATATGGCACTGTATACTTACAATTGCTCATTTGCCTTTCTATCCAGCTAATTCTTCTCTTTTCTCTGCTCTGTGTAGAAACAGGAAGTTTCTTGTCCCTGCAGAAATCAATCCCCTCTTAAACTCCTGACCCAGCTGCTTCCTCCCCCCCCTGCCATTGACTGATGAGTCACAGGGAAAATTGATCTCCAGTTTCTATATTGAGCTTAGAATGATTCAGCTGGTCAGTTTTAAAATCACATGATGTCATGGACCTAATGGGAAAGAGGAATTAAGTGGGTAGAAAGGCAAAATGAGCAATTGTAAGCACACATTGTCATATATGATATGATAACTGCTATATATTAAGAGAATAAAAATTTTGATTGGAGCGCTTCTTTAACTATGTTGAGAACTGTTCAGTGGTTTACCCTCTGGTAGAAGCTATTGTGCATTTATGTAAGAAACAAATTGGCTAAGGCATATTTTTTCTTCCACAACTAAACCGAACACAACTGAGAGCAGTGGTGCGCAGCAGCACTTGTTTTTATTAAGAATAAATGTCTGGTTTGCAGTAAGGGTAATAGTCCATGTGTATTTTTTCACTTTTGTATATTTCCACTTAGCAGTAAATATAACTAATACAGGTAATGTGAGAGCTGCCTTTCCATTCCAACAGCTTCTTTCTGAACATAGCAAAAGGTGGGTACAAGGATAGATTCACATGCAGTTTTTCATGCCTTTCTTTTTTCTTAAACCAAAGACAAGAGATATTCCTCAATAGCTGCGACTCACATTAAATTGAGGTGGTCCCACCCGTTTTTTTGCATTCGTTGAGCCCAAAGTCCTGTCGTAAAGTTTAGACATATTTTGTGAACTTTTACACTAACAATAGTGATCTTATATCTTGTTTAGGTTGAATGCAGGTGAGGCTAAGCAGAGCTGTAATTCGCACCACTGTTATTGAAATCTTAAACTAAAAGTTGGAGTACGTAAAAATATCTTCTAGCAAGAAACGTCAAAATCTATAGCATAGCACCACCATCACCAACTTTGCGCAGCTGCAGACTGCCTGAACTAAACTTTTTGCCATTAGCTCTAGTAAATATCCAAATATCAAGAAGGAGAACAAAGTTTCTATACTTAATATATCACCACAAATAAATATTCTTTCAAATTTGATGATGTGTGATAACCTGAACATCAGTTACAAAAGAACAGTGCTTCTCAATCTTTTTTATTGGTACCTTAATAGCCAAAACATGAGGATGCCTGAGCCACACTAGTGCAAGGAGATATTAAACCTAAACCCAGTAAAAAAAATGTAAAAAGCACAAAAGGATTTAGGATGAGCAACTTTAAAAACTTTACGGCTGGTGCTACATAGCAACTTTGGCCGCGACGCTTGTTCGTGCTACCAAAGTTATCACAGCATAATACAATATAATTGAGTCGCATTGTGACCCCCAAGGGTACTACTTGTCGCTGTTGCAATGTGACCCCATTCATTTGTATTTCGTTGTGATGTAGCCGAGACATTTAGTGAACTTTGGATATGCAACCGTTGCAGCGGCAAAAAGTCGCCGTATAGCCTTATGCACACACCAGCAAAAGCTCCCAGAATATATGCTAAAAGAGTTGTCCAGTGTAAGAAGAAAAGTCTGCAGTCATTATGTGCACACTGTGATGAGCCCCGTATCCTGCATGCGGGTGGGCGGTCACATGATGATAGCATGCATGCGATTTGCTCAATGTTGTAACACAGGAGAGTCCAGTTGGTACATGAGGGCAAGTATGCAAATGCATAAGTACCATCACATCACTGCCTGGCCATTGCACATGGTCACAATTTAACAGTCTAAAGTGACTGCAGACTTTTCTTATAGGACTTATGTACTATTTCTGTAAATTCTATTCACCAGATTAAGGCTCTTGTCTGACCATTGTATACCCGCATATCATTTTTTTTCTCTCAACTATATTACAAGCCGAGCGACTGCTTTTTATACAGAGGGCTCCAAAACCAAAAAGAAACCATTTTGTATTCTTTTCCCATTATAATGGAACGCAAACGGGTGATGGACATCACTGCATGGCAACCATCAAAAGCCACAAGAGGTATACGTGATAAACATGTATGTGTGAGTAATTACATTTGGTGTAATGTGATACATTTACATTAACATACAAGTGAAAAAAAATGTTCTCTCTTTTAAAGGAATTTTTATGAAAACACATGATTTGAACAATATGTGAGAGCCAGAAGGTCACTTCAAAACCCAAAAAACACTCAAAACTCTTTCAGTAGAATATCAATATTTTCTCCCATACACCATGCATATATAGTAAAAATAACATTTTATTGTCTCTCTGTAGAAGCTATATTAAAGAATAAGTGTCACTTGTCTGCATCCGTTCTGTTCATGCCAGTTGTTTTTGAAGCTTCAGAAACTTTTGGAATAGTCAGCTTCTTCCATCGTCTCAGGAGAACTTTGAATTTATCTGTTGATGTTTTTTCCTTTAGCACATTTTTTAAGATTGTTCTCATCACAGTTACAGTCCCTGCATCTCGGTTTTCTTCGACAATTAAGTCCAAAATGTCTCCCACTTTCACCTGAAAATAATTAAAATGTCCTTTTCATATATTAGCTAATCAAATATATTATGCCAGTTTCAGAACAGCGTCATAGATCTATAGCTCTATTACACAAATAGTGGTTGTAATACACATACAAGAATGTGCCTATATTATTTATGCAAGGAATAAGTAGCGTTTATATATTACCAAAGGTTATCTACAAACTGCGGGAAAAAAACTGGCACAGATTAGAAATTGATCTGCAGTGTTCAATGGGAAAGTCAAAATCTGCAACAAAGTACATTTGTTGCAGATTACTCACAAACTTTAAAATAGATTATACTCGCCTATACTCTAACAGTTTTGTACCTTCCTTGCCTGGTCTACCAGTCTCTATATAACTTGGCCTCCTGTGATCATGCCATGTCCCATGTGAAATTATTTTAGGAGGTTGGGTTGTACTCAGACTGCCAAAGAACCAGACAGGGAAGACACAGGAGGTAAAAAAAAAAAAAAAAGTACAGCGGGGTTTTTTGTTTTTATAGATTACCAGTAAAAAGTGTATAGTGAAACACTGAAGAATCTACAGACCTCGATTTAGTTTGTGCCTTTTTTTTGTTAAAAAACAAAAACACAGATTTCTATGGGCATGCTGTTTGAAAGGGCCATAAAAAAACAGCATTGAAAATGATTGAAACTCTTGGGCCCGCATTCATCAAGACCGTCGATTTTTCTCGCCGGTCTTGATGAGGGGGCTGGAGCAACTGACGAGTGTCGTGTGCCACAGAAGAAATCTTACTGTACTCATGGACTGGAGTGAGATTTCTGGTGTACGGAACACCAGTTTGTCATAAATTAGGCGAGCTGTGGCCCCTTCCAACCCATTTCAGTGGAGTTGGGAGAAACTGGCGTGAAAATGCCAAAAGTCCCAAAATTGTTGCACAACTGTGAGTTACACCAAAATTGTGACTTTTCAAAGTGTTTATGCAACTTTTTTTTTTTTCCACACTAAAATAAAAACAAAAAAAAAAATGGTTTATACATTTTGACTAGCATATTTTCATGGTTACAGACTTCAAGAAGAATCTCAGGGCTATTGACCAAGATGCTTTTTGTTCTTGCTGCGCTAAAGCAATAAGAAAATGGTTGAGAACAGCCTTTAACTACTTTCGGACGGCCTATAGAGCAGTCATCTGATCACTGTGTACAGCAGGGATGTCAAACTCAAAACACAGAGGGCCAAAATAAAAAACTTGGGACAAAGTCGCAGGCCAACCAGTATACAGTACAATGGACCCCACACAGTCCTCCATACAGTATAATGGGCCCACATAGGGGGTGGTGGTTCTGGTGTCGTGGGCCAAATATAATCACCCTGCGGGCCAGATTTGGCCCACGGATCAGAGTTTGACACGTATGGTGTACAGTGAGGGAGCAGGAGCTGCTGGGCCATAGGATACATAGACAGCTCTGCTATACAGCCACCAGGCTACATTTCCTTATAACTGGGTCAATTATACCAGCCACAATTACAAGGAAAATGGGATGAAAATAAAAATATATTTCAATATTTAAATGATCCCAAAGGGTCTTTTGAGACCTTATGGGTGCAACATTGCGTTAAATAAATGAAAAATGTATTAAAAACAGCTTTTTTTTTTTACTGCCAAGGCACGTCTTGGCTGCAGAAAAAAACTCAGCAAAAAGAGCAATGTTTGAACATAGCATAAAACCACATCTGCAAACGGCCACTGCAGTTTTTACAATGATTCTTTAAAGGGAACCTGTCACCAGAGGTTAATCTGCAGGTTAATAGTGTTATAATGCTGGCCAAGGGTGGCGCCGGTTCAGTCACCGCTCTAACTACACAGAGCGGTGGTTGTAACCGCGCCCCCAGCCCTGCTGTCAACCAGCCACAATGCAGAGCAAGAGTCAGTCAGGGCCGGAGGCACGGTTACATCTACCACTGTGTATTCTCAGAGTGGTGACTGACCCGGCGCCACCTCTGTGACTGAAATCGCGGCCCTGACTGACAGCTGGCCCTAATGCTGGGGGCGCGCTTACAGTCGGCACTCTCAAATACTCAGCAGTGACTGAATCGGCGCTGCCTGGGAGAATAAAGTTAATTTTGACCCCGCAGCGATCGGCACGTGCAGGCGCCAACCAGCATTATAACACTATCAACCTGCAGATTAACAGCGGTTTTTCTGGTGACAGGTTCCCTTTAAGCAGCACATGATTTTGTCAGTAAACCGATATCTCACCTACAAAACTGCAGGGCCCACAATAGTGTCGTCTCGTCTGTCCGTACCCTCATAAAAGTATAATTCACAACAGTTCACAATCATTACCTACCGCTCTGCTCTTCTTCCATAGCTTCTCTCCATTAAGTCGTAGCTTGCCATCATAAAATGCTTCTTCAACTTTGCTGCAATAAAGACAACAGAATAGCACCACAGAACAAAAAACAAAAGATTACAAGTGTCCTAGATTATCTTAATTATTTTTACTAATCATTGATTATGCTGTATGAGGAGGAAAAACACTAAGGCTCTGATTCATCAAGACAAGCGATTTTCTTTCCAATCTTGATGAGGCGGCGTGGTAGCGTCACACACTTCTGATTCATGAAGACGCACACGCCTCCTAATAGAAACTGGAACATCTAACGAGTGACATGCACCTCACCAGAAATCTTACTTCAGTCAGGGACTGGAGTGAGATTTTTGGAGTAGGAAATGCCACAGTTCGTGATGAATTAGATGTGAGTTGACGTCACTCCTTTGTTCCAAGCCAGCTACACCCATTTTGGTGATGGGTGTAGCTGGGACAAACTGGAGTGAAAACGCCAAAAGTTGCAAAATTTACACAGAGTTCTGCCACAATTGTGACTTTTTGAAGTTTGTATGCCACTTTTTGTCCGTAAAAGCTTTGATGAATCGGGCCCATGTCTTAAAGATATGATGACTGAGAAATCATTTAGCATGGTCAAGAAAATCTGTCCATAAGATTAGGCTGCTACTATCTCAAAACGACATGATACTGTGAACAAAGGCATGCAAAACCTACATGTACCCAAGAGCTAGATGTTATTACAAAGGGGTTGTCTCATGACTACCTTGACATCATAGAAGGGAATCTCTTATTTAAGTTGACACCGAATAATTCTACATTTCCCCTCTAACAGCTACTGCAGAGAAAGTGTGTAACTGACTGGCTCCATCCCCCCGGGGCAGGACCCTGGCACCATTTTGAAGGCCGTCTCTGATGTGTCGTATAATGTACAGGTATTTCTCACAAAATTAGAATATCATCAAAAAGTGAATTTCAGTTCTTCAATACAAAAAGTGAAACTCATATTTAGCATCATTACAAACAGAGTGATCCATTTCAAGTGTTTATGGCTTACAGCCAATGAAAACACAAAAATTATTATTTCAGGGAATTAGAATACTTTATAACACGAGCTTGAAAAATGTTTTTAAAATCCGAAATGTTGGCCTACTGAAATGTATGTTCAGTAAATGCACTCAATACTTGGTCGGGCTCCCTTTGCATCAATTACTGCATCAATGCGGCGTGGCATGGAGGCGATCAGCCTGTGGCACTGCTGAGGTGTTATGGAAGCCCAGGTTGCTTTGATAGCAGCCTTCAGCTCGTCTGCATTGTTGGGTCTGGTGTCTCTCATCTTCCTCTTGACAATACCCCATAGATTCTCTATGGGGTTAAGGTCAGGTGAGTTTGCTGGCCAATCAAGCACAGTGATACTGTTGTTTGTAAACCAGGTATTGGTACTTTTGGCAGTGTGGACAGGTGCCAAGTCCTGCTGGAGAATTAAATTTCCGTCTCCAAAAAGCTTGTCGGCAGAGGGAAGCATGAAGTGCTCTAAAATTTCCTGGTAGATGGCTGTGCTGACTTTGGTCTTGATAAAACACAGTGGACCTACACCATGGCATGACATGACATGGCTCCCCAAACCATCACTGATTGTGGAAACTTCACACTAGACCTCAAGCAGCTTGGATTGTGTGCCTCTCCACTCCAGACTCTGGGACCTAGATTTCCAAATGAAATGCAAAATTTACTTTCATCTGAAAACACCTTGGACCACTGAGCAACAGGCCAGGTCTTTTTCTCCTTGGCCCAGGTAAGACGATTCTGGCGTTGTCTATTGGTCATGAGTGGGTTGACACAAGGAATGCAAAACTTGTAGCCCATGACGTCTGTGTGTGGTGGCTCTTGAAGCAATGACTTCAGCAGCAGTCCACTCCTTGTGAATCTCCTCCAAATTTTTGAAAGGCTCTTTCTTATTAATCCTGTCAAGGCTGCGGTTATCCCGGTTGCTTGTGCACCTTTTCCTAGCACACTTTTTTCTTCCACCCAACTTTCCATTAATATGCTTGGATACAGCACTCTGAACAGCCAGCTTTTTTATCAATGACAGTTTGTGGCTTACTCTTCTTGTGGAGTACGTCAATGACTGCCTTCTAGACATCTGCCAAGTCAGCAGTCTTCCCCATGATTGTGGAGCCTACTGAAACAGACTAAGGGTCCCTTTTTAAACGTTTAGGAAGCCTTTGCAGGTGTTTTTTGTTGATTATTCTAATTTACTGAGATAATGAGGTTTGTGTTTTCATTGGCTGTAAGCCATAATCATCAACATTAAGGGTATGTGCACACGATGCAGAAATGAAGCAGAAAATTTCTGCATCATTTCTGCATCTCCCTGGCAGAAAAAACGCATGCAGATTGTGCATGCGTTTTTCCTGCAGAATACATGCGGATCCACATGCAGATTCACATGCGTTTCCGCATGCAGATTGACAAGCGCTTTCCAGGCGATTTTAGCATCACCTGGAAAGTGCTTGATAACTAGGTCACACTATATAAATCCATGCAAACAGCATGGATTTATACAGTGTGAACCGAGAGAGTGTATATACTTACCTCTGATGGCCCGCGCTGTCCTGCTCACTCCGTTCTCCCGGCTGCTGGCAACTTTGAATTGAAAGACCTGCCGACGTCAGCGTCACGTGACCCGTCACATGACTCTGACGGCACCGCAGGTCCTACAACTCACTGCAAGTGCCGGGAACCAAGCGGGAGCGCTGTGCGGGCCGACAGAAGGTAAGAATACATTTATTTTTTATTTTATTCTTCTTTTTACAGCTTTTTTAATGGTACCTGGGTGTGGATGAGACTCTCCTCTCCTCCACACCCGGGTACCATCCGCACATTAGAACGCACCAATTACGCAAGTACAAATGCTGTCTTGCGGAATTGGCGCGTTCTAATGCAAGTCAATGGCGGCGAAATCGCCGCGTTTCCGCAAAATTAATTGATATGCTGCGGATTTTTGACCGCAGCGTTAACGCTGCGGAAAAATCCGCATCATGGGCACAGCACATGCGGATTTCCATTGGGGAACATGGCTGCCCTTCTACCATGCGTTTTTCATGCGTTTCCGCGGCGTTTACGCAACTGCAAAAACGCCGCGGAAACGCATGAAATACGCATCGTGTGAACACAGCCTTACAGAAATAAACACTAGAAATAGATCACTGTTTGTAATGACTATATAATATGAGTTTCACTTTTTGTATTGAAGAACTGAAACAAATTAACTTTTTGATGATATTCTAATTTTGTAAGAAGCACCTGTATATGAATAAGGAATGTATGAGCAAAAAAAGATATTTAAAATCTAGCCACTTTTCTTATGTCATCCTTCATATGTACATGTTCATTACAGTAGAAAAGTCTTAAAGGGGTTGTCCAGTGAAAAGAGGATATCAGCTATTCGGAATAGATAGGTGAAAAACTTGTTGATCAGTGGTAGGCTGACCACTTGGACATGCACCGATCGCCAGAACGGGAAACTTTTATTTCCGTTATAATGGAGCTAAAGTGCGCATGCTTGACCTGCGCTCTATGCAATCCATATAGAATTGCAAGGCGCTGCACTTTGCTTTTTTCAGCAACTTCATATAGAATGAATGAAGCGGTGGTCAGGCGTCTGACCTGCAGCTCTACTTTGCAACTAGGATAAAAGTTCCTTGCTAGGGATAAAAATTGACCGCTCTTCCAATTACTCCTGCTGATCTCTAGTGTTGAGCAAATGTGCTGGAATAACGTGCTATCCGAGCAGAGTGTTATTCCGAGTACCTTTGGCATGCTCTGCTAATATGTTTGCAGTGTGAGGCGCAACACATGCGGGGATTGCCTAAAAAACAGGGAAACCCCGCATGTGTTGCATCTGTCTACCGCTGCAAAACATGTTTGCCTCCCTAGCAGAGCATACCAAATACACTTGAACAACACTTGAGCATGCTCGGATAACACATTTGCTCAACACTACTGGTCTCGACTGGTACTTGACTGGTTTCACATTAGCGCTTGTTGGATGGCTTTTACACACTTTTTTTTTTTTAAATCAAAAACAAAGTGTGTTTACGAAGTACCCTATGTTATTTATACAATGGAGAAAATTAAGTATTTGATACACTGCCGATTTTGCAAGTTTTCCCACCTACAAATAATGGAGAGGTCTGTAATTTTTATCGTAGGTACACTTCAACTGTGAGAGACACAGTATCTTAAAAAAAATATATATATCCAGAAAATCACATTGTATGGTTTTTACATAATTAATTTGCATTTTATTGCATGAAATAAGTATTTGATACAATAGAAAAACAAAACTTAATATTTGGTACAGAAACCATTGTTTGCAATTACAGAGGTCAGACGTTTCCTGCAGTTCTTGACCAAGTTTGCACACACTGCAGCAGGGATTTTGTCCCACTCCTCTGTACAGATCTTCTCCAGATCTTTCAGGTTTCGGGGCTGTCGCTGGGCAACACTGAGTTTCAGCTCCTTCCAAAGATTTTCTATTGGGTTTAGGTCTGGAGACTGACGGTCACCCCAGGACCTTGAAATGCTTCTTACGGAGCCACTCCTTAGTTGCCCTGGCTGTGTGTTTCAGGTCATTGTCATGCTGGATGACCCAGCCACGACTCATCTTTAATGCTCTTGCTGAGGGAAGGAGGTTGTTGGCCAAAATCTCGCAATAGGTGACGTGTCTTTAACACAGGTAATGAGTGCAGAGTAGTTTTTCTATAAGAAGCCCTCCTAACAGGTCTGAGTCAGATTTCTTGCTGGTTGGAAGGTGATCAAATACTTATTTCATGCAATAAAATGCAATTAAATTAATTATTTAAAAATCATACACCGATATTCTGGTTTTAATTTTTAGATTCAGTCTCTCACTGTAAAAGTGTACTTATGGCAAAAATTACAGACCTCTCCATTGTTTGTAGGTGGGAAAACTTGCAAAAATCGACAGTGTATCAAATACATATTTTCCCAATGTATGCACTATGGCTTTTTACTTACTTATAGCAGGGTATATGTTTATTTTATTTCTTAGATTTTTTGTTTAATGGCCAGTGTGAACATGCCATTACACATTGCATGTATACCAATTTACACTCCAGTTCATTTCTTTTGGTTTTGCTTAAGGTTTCTGCATTTAATGCACACAAGGGTGTGGCCTTCCTTTCTTTGAGCAGGACATTAGGTTTATATAGCTTTCCATTGCTGCATGTCCATAGTTGGGTCCCGGTCCTGCTCAGCACATTGAGGTTATTTTCGACACATGGTAAGGTTTTAATACTTGAGGTTAGTACCATCCTGAATGTGTACAGCTTGGCGTTAGTGGGAGGGATTTTAACACCTTTTTTTTTTTTTTTTTATCAAAAACAGTGTTTACTAAATACCCTGTGTTATGTATATGCACTATTGCTTTTTACTTACTTATAGCAGGATATGTGTTTACTTTGTTTCTCTCTTAGGCTGTTTGTTTAACGGCCAAAGTGAACATGCTCTTACAGTTTACATGTATACCAATTTATACTCCAGTTCATTTCTTTCTGTTTTGCTGAGTAGTGGGACTCCACAGCAGATAGGTGATACTCGCTCATCACTAGTTATGTTCGGTTAACCCTTTCGCCGAGTATACTTGGCCGAGCACCGAGTATTTATAGAATGCTCGGGCTTTAAGTTTTCGTTGCTCCGTGAACATGATTTGCGACTGTCTGATAGATTTAATACATTTGAGGAATGCCTGTTTTTCCAGTATTCCTCACATGTATTAAATCTGTCAAACAGTCGCAAATCATGTTCACGGAGAGACAAAAACTTAAAGCCTGAGCATTCTATAAATACTCGGTGCTCGGCCGAGTATACTCGGCGAAAGGGTTAACCGAACATAACTAGTGATGAGCGAGTATCACCTATCTGCTGTGGAGTCCCACTACTCCACAAATGTCATTTCTGAGGCAAAGCCAACAAATGCCAAAAAATTGTAGAATGTAGTCAAAGCATCCTGGGCTGGAATAACAGTTGACAGAAGTTGGTTGACTCTATGCAACATAGATGTGAAGCAGTTCTAAAAAACTGTGGGTATACAACTAAATATTAGGTTAGTGATTCACAGGAATGCTAAATCCCCCCCAAAAAGTACATATTGTGAGTTTGTAAAGACAAATGCAGACACTGCTATATTTTAGAACAGCCCAATGTTCATTTTTTGTTATTTTCTGTAAAGTATTTAAAAATTATATACATTTCTCTTCATGTTTTGAATTAGAAAACAGTGTGCAATGTCCGCAATGCATGGAAATAAAAACTAGTATAAAGATTTTGTGCTCAACTCATGTTTTTAAACACTACTGTATAACAATACATGTGCGTTCTCAGAAACAAGAGTCTGATCAGAAGTGCAGAACTATATGTCAGAAAGAGAGAATATTTGCTGTGTGTACAGTACAACAATGCCACCATTTAGGAAACTACGGACTTTCTGATACAGTGATGAGGCATTGGAACACTTACTTCCGAGACGTGTCTAATCCAGCAGTGAGTATCACATCAAAACGAAATGACTGCACAGCTTTTTCTACGTCTTTATAGTCTTTAGGTATGCTGGGGTCTTCAACATGCTCATCTTCATAATCACTTATATCTTCTGGATCCACCTCTTCTTCATCATCCTCTTCTTCTTGAGATGCATGGGTCTTGTTCTGCTTTTGACTTTTCTTACCTTTATGCCGCACAGCATATAAAAATGGTTTCATGAGAGAAGTATTCAAAAATCCATTGGAGTTCGTGTGCAGTAAAGCGGTGATCGGCTGTCTGTAGTCAGCACAGTTTGACAGCTGACTACAATGTGTCCACCACCTGATGCATTGTGCAGAGCTGTATGTGAGTGATCGTGGCCTCTGACATGAGCTTGAATAAAAGTGCACATTTCTGAAGGCTCTGATGGACAGTCTGATCACAGTCATTTCATAACCTGTCCTGTAGAATAAAACATATCAAGAAATGCTTTATATGGTTACGTGTCCCAAATAAGAAATACGTACCTTTCATTTTGCTCAGATCATCACTTATTCAGCTGTACACCGAGATGCTACACTACAAAGACATTATAGTGGCAGGCGGTGCAAGTATTTTACACCCCCTTAACCCATGAACTATTAGCACTCCTGTGTCCCTTCCACCAGTTCAGTTTTGCAGCTTCAGCAAAAACGCCAGTGGTCATTTTCCTGAGGCGGCTTCACCGGCTCTCATTCTTGCAGTGGCTTGCACTATTCTTGGAAGCCACCTGAAGAAGGAGCATGTCACTTCTTTTAACCTAGTGTTTCCCAAACTCCAGTCCTCACAGCTCCCAACACATTATGTCTTCAGGATTTCCCTAGTATTGCACAGGTGAGTTTTTTTTACCTCAGTATTTGTAAGCCAAAATCAGGAGTGGAACAGTCAGAGGGAAAGTATAATAGAAACACGTCACCACTTCTGTATTTATCACCCACTGCTGGTTTTGGCTTATAGATACTGAGGTAAAAAAGTCACCATATACTCCACGTGTGAACGTGGCCTAAAAACTTGAAAGCAGCTCTTAATAATGAATTAAGATAGTAATGAATCATATGCAATGCACTGTCTACATTCATTAACTGCTCGTCATCTGTTATCTCGGTCTCTGCTTATTAGTGTTGAGAGAGTATGTTCTGTTAACCGTTTCGGCGAGTATGCTCGGGCCGAGCTCCGAGTATTTACAGCTGCTCGGTGATATGGTTGAATCGCTCCCGTGTGCATGATTTGCGACTGTTTGACAGCTTTATTACATGGGAGGAATGTCTATTTCTTACACATTCCTCACATGTAATAAAGCTGTCAAACAGTTGCAAATCATGCACACGGGAGCGATTCAACCTGATCACCGAGCAGCTGTAAATACTCGGAGCTCGGCCCGAGCATAAGGACAGAACATACTCGCTCAACACTACTGCTTATGCAATCGAGGTGAGCTTGTCATTAGTTGCTGCACTATACGCAGCAGCCAAGAAAACAAAGCTCACTTCATTTTACTGAGATTTGCAATTTTGGTCACTACCTATGCAGAGAGCAGCAGTCAATGACAAACTCAGCTTGCCTGCTGCACTCTGTATAAGCAGCACCAGGCAGGCAGAAATTCACTCCTAGAAAATGCAGCAGTTGCGTGCAAAGATCATTTATAATATATAAATAATAATAATTTGACATTAGGGTCAGCATGGGGGTTGAAAATTTGCGCTGCCAAAGAATTTATCAACTGTCTGAATGCTATGCCACAGCATGGAGCACACTGCTTTTTGTTTAAGGCTCTGTCAACATTACTACATTTACTATGCTATATAATCACTTGTGTTGTATGCTGGCAAATACGGGCCAGACAGACAGAAGGCTGCACTGGAAAAAGGGCCAGACAGATAGAGGGCTGCACTGGACATTAAAAAAGTAGTCATTAGACCCACCGATAATAGGGTTTCCAGGAGTCCCTCCTGACAGCACCATCAGGAGAATACCAGAGCATACATTTTAGGGTGGGACCACTGCCTGAAGGACCTTCCTTCCGAAGGCCATCTTTTGGCCTGATAGAATGTCCAATTTATAGTGTTTACAGAAGGTGTTCAGATTTGTCCAAGTTGCCGCTCTGCAGATCTGGTCCACAGATGCCCCTGCTCTTTCTGCCCATGATGCGGACATAGCCCTGGTAGAATGGGCTCTAATATTTTCTGGAGGGGACTTCCCCTCAGCTAAATAAGCTAGACTAATTACTGATCTGACCCATCTTGCTAATGTAGATTTTGTTGCTTTTTTCCCCTTATTTTTTACCCCAAACTGTATGAATAGGTTGGAGTCTATGCGCCAGTCTTTCGTGACCTCTAAGTATTGTAGAACTACTCTCCTGACATCAAGTGAGTGGAAGGCTAGTTCCTGATCATTCTTATAATCCTAACAAAAAGAGGGTAGGCCCACCTCCTGATTCATATGGAAAAGGGTAACTACTTTTGGTAAAAAAGCTGGGTCTAATACAATCGTCTAGGCATTTCAGGTATGGGTCTCTGATTGAGAATGCTTGAATCTCCCCTATCCTTCTCGCTGTGGTTATTGCGACTAGGAACACTGACTTAAGTGAGAGGAATTTTGTGTTAGATTCTATGAGAGGCTCGAAGGGCTTGTTGCATAGGCTCTTTAGGACATGTTTAAGTCCCATGGTGGGATGTAGGATTTAATTGTTGGTCTTAACCTTGTTGTAGCCTTAACGAATTTTTCTACCCATGGATGGTGGGCTAGCAGATACTGTAATCCATGAAAGCGCTCAATGCAGCAACCTGTACTTTTAATGTGCTGGGTCTTAGACCTTTTTCAAACCCTGTCTGTAAGAACTCTAGTATTTTAGGGAAGTCGGGAACGGAACTCTCAGATGCTGGTTGATACTGCGAACAGAATGTCTTCCAGATTTTTGTATAGATGGCCGATGTTACAGGTTTCCTACTATTTTGCATGGTTGAGACTACTGCATCTGATAGGCCCCTAGATCTCAGGATATGCCTTTCAGGGTCCATGCCGAAAGCTGGAGAAACTTCATATCGGGATGGAATATCGGGCCCGGAAACAGCAAGTCCTGCCTCTCCGGAAGGATTATTGGATCCTCCAGGGACATTTTCTTCAGTAAGGGGAACTAACTTCTCTTGGGCCAGAAAGGTAGGATTATTATCACCCTGGCTCAGTCTTCCTGAATCTTCTTTAGTACCCACGGTATCAAGGGTAAAGGAGGGAATGCATATGCTAGATTCATGTTCCATCTTTGAGATAAAGCATCTATCCCTTCTGGTCTGTCTTCTGGATTGAGGGAGAAGAATTTTTCCGCCTTTGCGTTTTTCTGTGTGGCGAAGAGATCCCAAAGGGGAATGCCCCATCGATGTGTTACCTGACGAAACACCTCCCAGTTCAACTCCCATTCAGACTGTAGGACAGTTTCTCGACTGAGGAAGTCTGCTACTGTATTGTGAGAACCTTTTAGATGCACTGCAGATATTGAAATATTGAAAGGGCCGATCTTTCTGCCCACTGGAAGATCCCCCCCCAAGGATTGTAGAAGGTGGTGACATGGACCTCCCTGATGTTTGAGGAAAGCCACTGACGTCATGTTGTCCGTTAATACTCTGACATGTTCACCTTTTAGATGTTCTTGACACCTTTTCAATGCCTCCCAGACGGCCTGAAGCTCTCTCAGATTTGATGATCTGGGACGATCCTGCGTCCGCCAGGTACCTTGTAGGTATTGACTGTTTACGTGAGCCCCCCAGCCTCTGCTGCTCGCATCGGTAGTGAGAGTCACGAATGGGGTTAATTTCCGCATGACTCCTTCCTGTAGGTTGGCCTTGGAGGTCCACCAAGTCAATGATCTTTTGGTTACCTTCGATAAGGAAACCCTTTTGTCAAGATCGACCATTTTCCGATTCCAGGTTGATAGAATTTGTTGCTGCAATTGTCTCGAATGGAATTGGCTCCACCTGACTCCCGGTATGGAAGCTGTCATGAGACCCAGGATTTTCATACATTCTCGAATGATAACTTTCGTCCTCCTCCTGAATTTCTTGATCTTGGCCCTGAGCTCTGTCTGTTTCTTTTCCGACAGAAATACATTTGTTGTTCTGAGTCTAGAAGGATTCCCCCCCCCAAAAAAGTCTTTCTTCTTTCTGGAACAAGATGTGATTTTCCCAGTTTATAATCCCTCCTAAATTTCCTAGGGTCAGGATGGTTGATGTTAGGTTGTTTTTTAGCTGCTGTGGAGAGTCTGCCAATACCAGGAAGTCGTCTAGATATTGAATGATTAATATTCCTTGTTCCATGAGGAACGCCATAACTTCGGCCATCAGTTTGGTAAAGATACGTGGAGCTGAAGATAGGCCAAACGGAAGACAAGTGAACTGGTAATGTAGAATGGTGTCTCCTTTTAGTGCAAACCGTATTAGTTTTTGACGGTGAATTGGGACATGATAATAGGCCTCTTTGAGATCTATTGTACACATCACCATGTTGTGTCCGATTAAGGGAATTGTCGACCTGATTGATTCCATTTTGAATTTTTTGTAAACGACTGATTTATTTAGACTCTTCAGATTTATTATGGTGCGATAATCGCCCCCGGGTTTCTTTATTGAAAAAAAGACCTGAGTAAAAGCCCAGGAACTGTTCTGCTTCTGCTACTGGTATCACTGCTCCTGAGTTTATCAGTTTTCTCACGTCTGTTAGCAGTCTTTTGGAGACCTGGGCGGATTGGGTTGTTGTCAGGTGAAACCTTCCCTGCGGGATCTGTCTGAATTCTATCTTGAAGCCCTGAGCGATAGATTGGAGAATCCATGGGCTGTTGGTAATCTTCATAAATGCTCCGTGTAAAAGTTGGAGTCTTCCTCCTACGTGTGTTAGCACTTGTAGTGGGAAGGGATTCCTCAAGATACCTCCCTTCTGGTAGCTCCATCTACCTGACTTCCCTTTCCGGAATATTCTGGCTTTTGCTGGTAACGAGGTTTCCGAAAGGAGACACCTTCTTAGGTTTCTCCTCCGGAAATCCCTTTTTTCCCCTTCTCCCATGACAGCACCACCTGAGAGAGGGTATCCGCCCACCAAGGACAGGAACCTACTGAATAAAAAGGCGGTACCTCTCTTCCGCATCAGTTTTTGGTTCCTGTCCCTGATGGGAGCCTCACCAGGTGGTACCTCACGTACCTGGATTATGGACGGTGCGGCCTGGAGGCCGTGGAAGCAGCAGATGGTCCCTGTTCCCAGCCCGTCTGGCTGCTGCCCGGGTCTGCGTGTGGGGAGGAGGTGCTGTTTTCCTTCGGATGCCTCCCCGCGTGCGCCGGGGCCTGCGGCCGGGTCTGCGCCTCGCAAAGATGAACTGAGCGCGCCGGCCGGCAGGTCTTCCAGGCTGCGCACGTGGGGGTCGCGTCGCACCCTCTGACGGAGCGCGCCGGAAGTCCGGGCTGCGCACGCGCGGGGTGCTGACGCACCCTATCATGGAGTGCGCCGGAAACCGGGTCTGCGCATGCGCGGGTGGGAAGCTGTCATCCCGCTGCAAGCGCGCCGGGTGCCGCTGGGCTGCGCACGCGCAGAGGCAGGTGGATCTGCGGGTAGCACGCCAGCTGGCTAAAATTTAAAAAAAAAAAAAAAAAAAGGGAAAAAAAAGAGAGAGATGAGCACGCTGCCGGAAGGGGAGGAGCCTAAAGGAGGTGGAGCCCTACTGCTTTTAAGGATGGGAAGCAATCAGGATGGCGGTGTCTGCATCCCCGCCATGATGAATGAGGAACCGCAGTCACCTGGGCAGCAGCTGTCACCGCCACAGGAAGTACAGCAGCAGCCACAGCCATCAAAGCAGCGCAAGCAGCTCAAACAAATGGAACGGGAATCTTCCCATCGACAAAGTCACAGCAGTGAGGGGCGTACGAGTTCCGGCAAGACTGGTCAGAAAAGACTTAGTCAGTCCACCTCCGCCAGATGGGAGCCCTCATGTGAACGGCAACCACCGCCTCCGGTACCCTAGTCTGAACGGCAGTGTGGTGAGTGATCTTCGTGAAAGTCTCACCTTGAATAATGTGCTCTTCTCTCTCTCTCTCTCGCTCTCTTTTCCTCCTTCTTCTCCTTTTATTTCTTGGGGCAGGAGGCGAAGAAGTGTAGTGCTAAAAATAAAAACAGGGAGTGTGCTTTATGCAAAATCGGTCTTCCCACCTCCTATGCCAAAAACCTATGCTCAGACTGTATTCAGAAAACCATTGCAGAGGAGTCCCCCAGGTTTTCTTTAGAATTAAAGGATCTAATCCAGACAGAGGTCAGAGAGTCTTTAAGAGGCTTAACCTCACTCAAAAAGAAGAAGCGAAAACTAGTTTCTTCAGAATCAGAGGAATCAGTGGAGTCCCGTTTTACGAGAGAACTGCCTTCCTCCTCTAATCACTCCTCATCGGAGTCTTCGGATGATAATGGGGGGGGGGCAGACCTTGTTTTTCGGTTGATAATACTGAGAGACTAGTTAAAGCCGTCAGAGGGACTATGGGTATTACCGATACCAAAGTGCCCAGAACAGTCCAGGATGTTATGTTCGGGGGCTTAGACCAAAGGAGGAGACGCTCATTCCCGGTCAATGACAGGATTAAATCTCTGATAGAAAGGGAATGGAAGAAACCGGAGAGGAAGGGTCAGCTGCCGTCATCCTCCAAGCGGAGGTACCCCTTTGAGGATGAGGATGCGGCTAAATGGGACAAAACCCCTAAGATTGACGTGGCCATTTCAAAATCTTCAAAAAAATCCACTCTGCCCTTTGAGGATTTAGGAGCCTTAAAAGACCCGCTGGATAAAAAAGCGGAGTCCTTCCTTAAGCAAACCTGGGAGTCGTCAGCAGGGGCCCTTAAACCGGCAGTAGCAGCGACCTGCACTGCTAGATCTATGATGATCTGGCTTCAACAATTGGAAGACCAGATCAGGGGGAATGTGTCCAGGGAGAAAATTCTATCAGACCTTCCTCTTATGCAGGGAGCGGCTGCATTCCTGGCAGATGCATCGGCAGATTCAGTTAGGCTGGCTGCCCGGTCTGCAAACCTCTCTAATGCAGCCCGTAGGGCGCTATGGCTCAAGAGCTGGCCAGGAGATGTGCAGTCAAAGTCTAAACTGTGCTCAATCCCTTGTGAGGGGGACTTCTTGTTCGGCAAAGGTCTAGATGACATCCTAGATAAAGCCGCAGACAAAAAACATGGATTTCCCATGGTGTCTGGTTCCCGATTTAACAGTTCCTTTCGGAAGAGAAAATACAGCCGCAGTAAAGCTCCCAGAGACCAAGGTAGCTGGAAAGACCGAAAGCCGTATAGCAGAGGCTTCATGTTTGGGGGTCCCTCCTCCGAGAATAAGAAAGCCCCTAAGTGACAGTTCCCCCCAGGTGGGAGGAAGATTGTCCCACTTCCTGCCTGCCTGGAAGAAAATTTTCATCCAATTCTTGGATCTTAGGGATAATCAGGAGGGGGCTCACACTAGAGTTCAAGAGCAGGCCCAAGAACACTGTCAAAATATCAGCCCCCAGAGGTTTAGTGGAACAGATAGCCTTACAGCAGGAAGTTCTCTCTCTGCTCAGGAAAGGAGTTCTGGTGGAAACACCTGCACCCGAGCAAGGAAGAGGATTCTATTCGACCCTCTTCCTAATAAAGAAGCAGGACGGCTCCTTCAGGACCATTGCGAACTTAAAGAGACTGAACGACCATTTAATCTACAGGCCTTTCAAGATGGAAACAATAAAATCAGCCATAAAGATGTTATTTCCGGACTGTTTTATGTGCGTCCTCGATCTGAAGGACGCCTACTACCACGTCCCGATTTTGCCAGATCATCAACAGTTTCTAAGAGTAGCTGTACAATTCGGCAGGCACGTAAGGCATTTTCAGTTCGCAGCTCTTCCCTTTGGCATTTCCATGGCGCCGAGAGTCTTCACAAAAATCATTCTGGAGGTCACAGCGCACTTGAGGGAAAGAGATATTTTAGTCATCCCTTATCTGGACGATTTCTTAGTAGTGGGCAGATCAAGTCAACTCTGTGCTCTAGCCCTGGCGGACGTCATGGCCAGTCTAAGACGCCTAGGTTGGCTGTTAAATCTGGAGAAGTCAAGGCTGGAACCAAAGAGGGTTCAGTCTTTCCTGGGTCTCATTCTGGACTCGGAAAACCAAACCTGTCTTCTGCCAGAGGAAAAGAAACTGAAGATCAGATCCCTAACATCTCAGATTGTCAGCAATCCGACCATCACCCTGAGGAGTGCAATGTCTCTGTTGGGTACAATGACGTCTTGCATTCCGGCGGTTCAGTGGGCCCAGCACCATTCCAGATGTCTTCAACAGGAGATTCTGGCAGCGAACAGGCGGCTCAAAGGTCGCCTGAATGGGAAAATCTCTTCCAGATGTTGTGATCAACTCCCTGGACTGGTGGACATCTCCGGTCAACCTATCTTTGGGGGTTCCTTGGACCTTCCAGGTGTCGGATACAATTACAACAGGCGCAAGTGCGGAAGGTTGGGGAGCTCACCTAAGGGATCGTTCTGTACAAGGCCTCTGGTCGGACAGCGAGACAAGCCTCTCTTCCAACATGAAAGAGCTGTTGGCAGCCAGAAACGCGCTAAAAGAATTCAGTTCTGTTCTTCAGGGTCCTCACGTCAGGATAATGTCAGACAACAGATCAACAGTCGCCTACATCAATCATCAGGGGGGTACCAGGTCTCTCCCTCTGATGTTAATAGCGGATCAGATCTTCAGGTTTGCCGAGAGTCGGCTGGTTACGCTCTCGGCACTGCATATTAAAGGGGAAGAGAACATAAAGGCCGATTTCTTGAGTCGTCACATCTTGAAACAAGGAGAGTGGGAGTTGAATCCAGCCGTTTTTCAGCAGATTGTGGATCGGTGGGGACAGCCCCAGATAGATCTGTTTGCAAACAGACACAATCGGAAGACCGAAACCTTTTGCTCCCTGAATCCAAAAGAGGGGGCGTTTGCGGTGGACGCGCTGCAGATTCAGTGGGATTTCACTCTAGCTTATGCCTTTTCCCCTTTAGTACTGATCCCTACTATCCTGAGGAAGATCCGAGAGGAACGGGCGAGGGTTATATTGATCGCCCCGTTCTGGCCCAAGAGACCATGGTTCACTTGGATGAAGAGAATGTCCCAAGCAGATCCATGGGTTCTTCCAGACATCCCGGATCTCCTCAGGCAGGGCCCAGTCTGTCATCCCCAAAGAGCTGGCCTGCATTTGACGGCTTGGATTTTGAGAGGTCGCTATTGACGCAAAGGGGGTTTTCTCCAGATCTTGTTACTACCCTTCTAGCAAGTAGAAAGCCGATAACAACTAGAATCTATGGTAGAACCTGGGCTAAGTTCTCGTCTACCTCGGGTCAGTCTGCCAAAGGGAGGGTTCCTATTGAGGCCATACTAGAATTCCTCCAGAAGGGGTTAAACATGGGACTAGCTACCAGTACTCTTAAGGTACAGGTATCTGCTCTGGGGGCACTGTATAATTATGACTTGGCAGCAAATAGATGGATCATTAGATTTATTAAAGCCTGTCATAGATCCAGACCTATTCCTGTTCCAAGAATGCCTCCTTGGGACCTTAATTTAGTTCTGGAAGCATTAACCAAACCTCCCTTCGAGCCCTTAGAGAAGGTTTCAGAAAAAATCTTAACTTTAAAGACTGCGCTATTGGTGGCCCTGACATCAGCTCGTAGAGTCAGTGACTTACACGCACTATCCATTAACCATCCATTCACTCAAGTATGTATGGATAGAGTAATCTTAAGACCAGACCCAGCCTATCTTCCAAAGGTAGCCTCCAAGTTCCATAGGACGCAAGTAATCACTCTCCCTTCCTTCTATCCTAATCCTAGGGATTCTGAGGAATATAAGCTTCACACCTTAGATGTTAGGAGGGTGTTAGTCCAGTATTTGGAAGTGACAAAAGCCTGGAGAAAGAGTGACGCTTTATTTATATCCTTTCAGGGGGCTAGGAAAGGACTTAAGGTTACAAGGGGGACCATAGCTAGATGGGTCAGGGATACTATTACCTTAGCCTACTCTTCTAGCAATCTGCCGGTTCCTGAGAACCTGAAGGCCCATTCCACCAGAGCGGTAGCCGCTTCCTGGGCTGAGAAGGCGGATGTGCCCATCGACATTATATGTAAGGCGGCAACTTGGTCATCCCCTGCTACATTTTACAAACATTACCGTCTTGACCTTTCCTCTTCTACTGATCTGTCCTTTGGTAGAAGGGTGTTGCAAGCGGTGATCCCTCCCTCTGGTATTTAATCTCTATAAATCTCTCAGGTGGTGCTGTCATGGGAGAAGGGGAAAAGATCCTAGTTACTTACCGGTAACGGGATTTTACAGAGCCCATGACAGCACCCTATTAATTCCCTCCCCTTTATCACTGTGGTGTGCACTTTTTTTTAAGGTGTTTAGTACATATGTTGAGGTGGTGGTTATGTATTAACCTGTCTTCGGAGGCCCTCTCATGCTCTGAAACAAAAAACTGATGCGGAGGAGAGGTACCGCCTTTTTATTCAGTAGGTTCCTGTCCTTGGTGGGCGGATACCCTCTCTCAGGTGGTGCTGTCATGGGCTCTGTAAAATCCCGTTACCGGTAAGTAACTAGGATCTTTTTTCCATCTGAGCCGTTCTCCAGTATTTCATCCAATACTGGACCAAACACCCGGAGACCTGAAAAGGGAATGGCACACAATTTACTTTTAGAATGACTGTCTCCTGACCAGGTTTTTAGCCATATTGCTTTTCTGGATGCAGTAGAAAGGGCCCCATTCTGAGCAGCAAATCTTATTGATTATGCCGAGGCGTCGGCGACAAACCCTGTTGCCATCTTAAGTAGAGGAATTGAGTCGAGGATCTCATCTCTGGATGTCTTCCAGTTGTTCCAGCCATATACTCATGGATCTTGCTACTGAAGTGGATGCGATATTGGCTTTTATTATCGCCGCAGATGTTTCCCAAGTCTTTTTAAGAAGACTGTCTCTGCCTTCCTATCCATTGCATCTTTTAGGTTATGTGCCCACGATGCAGAAATGCTGCATATTTTTTCCGCTTCTCCCTGGCAGGAAAAACAAATGCGGATTTTACATGCGTTTTTCCCGCTAGGTAGAAGCATTTGTCAAGCGTTTTTGCATGCAGGTTATCAAGCGCTTTTCTAAGCGATTTTAGCATCACTTGGAAAAGTGCTTGACAACTTCGTCACACAATATAAATCCATGCAACCGGCATGGATTTATATAGTGTGACAAAGTAATAGTTAAAAAAAAAAAAAAAGAAAAGAATAAGAATGGTGAAAAATAAAAAATAAAGATTATACTTACCTTCCCTTGGCCCGCGGTCTTCTCCGATACGTCCGGTCTCCCCGGAGTCTCGCGGTTGTGTAAAAGGACCTGCCATGACGTCATTGAGTCATGTGACAGGTCAGCGGTCGCGTGACCTGTCACATGACTCAATGATGTCATGTCAGGTCCTCACACCACCGCAAGCTGTACAAGAGACCGGGTGCATCGCAGAGGAGGCCGGGGGCCATCAGAAGGCAAGTATAATCTTTATTTTTTATTTTAAACTTTTTTTTTTTTTTTTTTTTTTTTTTTTTTTACAGGTACCATGGTACCCGGGTCTGGATGAGAGTCTCCTCTTCTCCAGGCCTGGGTACCATCCGCACATTGAATCGCTTCATATCTGCGTGTGCACATGTAGTGATGCGGATATTAAGCGTTTCAATGCAAGTCAATGGCAGCAATTACGATGCGTGTCCGCAAAATTAATGGACATGTAGCGTATTTTTCCGCAATGATAATCCGCAGCAGAAATTTCCGCAGCATGTGCACAGCACATGCGGATTATCATTGGGGACCATGGGACACGTATTACCAAGCGTTTTCGCTGCGGAAATTCCGCGGCAAAAACGCTTGAAAAACGCAGCCTTGGATGGATGTTTTTTTCGCTACCCTGGCAATCGGGATATCAATTTTTGGGGTTTCAGCCCATAATTTTATATCTTCTGGTTCAAATGGTAGGCGAGTTCTGAAGCTTCTGGGAATTACTAGCTTCTTCTCTGCGTCCTCCCACTCTTCCAGGATCATTGCATTAATGTGATTATTCACGGGAAAAACCTTGTTCCTGCGGGTTCTCAACCCCCCAAACATCTCATCCTGCACTGATGATGGTTGGTAAGTGTCTATCTGCATAGTGTTTCTTACTGCAGTTAACAGTGTAACGGTATCTTCCCAGGAGAAGAGATATTTTTTCATCTCTTCTGGGGGGTTAATGAGAGTCTTCCCTGTCCTGATTGGGAGCAGAAAAATCCGACAAATCTTCTTCCCCAGAACTGAACTCTAGCTCCTGACGTGTCCTCTTGAGACGGGGCGCACCCTGAGGAGCGACTAAATCTGTGACAGTACTCTGCACTTCCTCTCTTACTATGGCTTTTAAGTCTGACATGAAGGAGGAATGTTCTTCTTTGACAACTTTTGCAATACAGGTAGAGCATAACTGTTTCCCGTATGTGTCCTGTAGTTTCTTGTTACAGATGGCGCATCTCCTTTTCTTAGGAGCTGATGTCATCGAGTCTTTTTAGGTGTCTCCTTGTCCTAAAATGACAAGGAGCACAAGACTTTTTACTACCGTATACAAATGGGAATGTGGTGAGAAGAGGGGCAGTACTCCGTAAACTTACTTGAACTGGAGGTTCAGTCGGAGTATCAGAACAACCAGTGGTTTGATCTGCCACTACTGGTGTGCTGGTTTCTCACCTGTCTTCCATCTGCATCGTCAGAAAAAAAGGCGTATCTCCTTTAATTTTCAGTTTGGCGCCATTTTTTTTCAAATTTTCCGAAAGTGCATTCCACTGTGGAACGAACGCCGGCTACTAGAGGTTTGCGTATCGCTCCCTCTGTAACCGGAAGTGCTGTCTCCGCCATCTTGTGGCGCACGCTGGAGCTGTGCGCAGGGCTGCTGCCGCCGGAACCCAGAGCCCCCTTTGCGGGGGAGACGGTTCCACTCCTACCAGAAAAAGGCTGAGGGACCCCTGGTTTCAGTGGGGTGTTGGCCTCTGGACCCAGGCAGGAGTGAGAGGAGGAGTACGAGGACCCCGGCCTGATCCTCCTGAGCCCGGCTTCAGGAACTCCTGCTCCCGGTACATAATCCTCTTCTGTGTCCGTCCCTGATAGGATATGAAGGACGACCTCCTGATGGTGCTGTCAGGAGGGACGTCCTGGAAAAAGGTAATGCTACAGTTTCCAAACAAGAAATAATCCATTGCATACCAAGTATTGCTCCATGGTATTACACCTTACAACTAATTTACTATATACAAACCTCCTGAAATAACTAGACACATGTAGTAATATCTATGTATTCAGTAATTCTTGTGAATACCGTATTCCCAGGATATGCACTCATACTCACAGAAGGTGTATCCCTCCTAAGACACATAGGTAAATACCCTAAAGTACGAGGGTACACCTTTTAGGTGGAACAAGCTAACATTCAGAGGAGGAAGGAGGAAGCTACTGAAGTAATGAGTACAGCTGTTACAGACTACTCTCAGGGCTGCACATTTATTAATGTGACAACTGACACTCAAGAAGAAATAGGTCACAGAAGCTAAAAGAACAGGTCCACCAAGTACTGAAGCGTATTCCTAATTACCAAAGGTAATGTCAACAAAAATGTTTGTATGTGACCATCCTTGTTCTATGATATTCAAAAATATCACATTTAATAGGGTAGGCGGGGCAATTTAATTGTTTTCTTCTTGGCTTAAGAACTTATAGGCAGGTAGTTGCTAGCGACCTGCCTCTTGCGCCCGGTGCCGATCTCTGCCAGCTCAGAGCAGTCATGGACCACTCATGTTGGCAATTCTGCAGCTTCTTGTGACATCACGTCAACAGAGCAGCTGCTTCCGTTCCACTCTGCTCTGCTGACAGAGGGTGACTGCCGGCGTCATGCTGATTGACAGCTTGCTAGCTGCTGCCTAACTGCAGGGAGCCAGCTGTCAAGCAGCCGCAGAAAAGGAAGAGTTTCTCTGTTGACATGAAGCAGCAAAATCGCAGTCAAAAGTGGTCTGTGATCGCTCTGAGCCGGGCAGAACAAGCAGGTAGTTAGCAACAACCTGCCTGGATGTTCTTAGCCCCATGAGAAAAAAAATTCAAATAGTCCCAGAAAACCCTTTTAAAAGGAATTGGTCACCTCCAGAAATGATATTTATCTGCAGATATAGGGGAATCTCTAGGTAAATAGCATTTAAACTCCGTGTAGTCAGCTTACTGAAGCAGTGGTTACATGGAGAAAACTAAGGCTATGTGCCCACGATGCAGAAATGCTCCGGATTTTTCCTGAGCGTTTCTGCATCTCCCTGGCAGAAAAAACACATGCGGATTTTACATGCATTTTTCCTGCCAGGGACAAGCGGATGTCCCGCATTTTTCACATGCAATTTAGTTACGCCCCTAATGCATTAAGTTACGTGCGCCTTGTAATGAATTACGTGCATCATATGCCTCCTGCATGCCAATCATTCAGACTGTCGTACGAAAAGCCAGTCTTAATAGATCGATCCTGGAGAGTTAAAACAAATGGCTGCATTCAAAACTACGACTCGTCTTGCAAAAAAACAAGCCCTCATACAGGTATGTCAAAAAAAGAGAAAAAAAAATTACAGCTCTTAAAAGAAAAGGATTAAAAAAAATAAACAAACAAAAAAAAACACAGAAGCGGAAAAATATCCAGCTCTTTAGGGTGTTAAAGGGGCTTTCCGGGATAAGAATAAAAGTACAGTCCTATAAAAGTGACCAGTACATGGCGTGCATGCCAGTGGGGAGATGCAAGTACAGGATCGGCTGCAGCGCTTGCCTCGTCAAACAACGATCACATAGTTATGGCGAGGAGGGCGCAAACCAATCTTTGTAGTCCGCCAGCTATGCCCACCATCTCCGCCATGCAGAAGCACAGGGGGCAGCTGGGGATCGGACATCACCAGACATGTCTGATGGCGTCTTATCTCCTGTGGAAACCGAGGATATTGAAATCCAAAGTGCTGGATTTCTCGTTACCCCAATATCTGCATTAGATATCAGCCGGTAACTGGCATTATAAGTCACTATAATATACAGAGTCTGCCTGGTTATACTACACAGAAACCTGAGGAGGCTCATCCAGCTCCCATGTGATGCAGCAATAAATAGCCCTGTGCAATGCAGCCTCTGCTGACTGCCATAGGAGGAGAGAAGGCCAGCACCATGCGCATATCACAGGCTGCCGAGCTGCTCCACACTACTGCGCACTCACACTCACCTGAGGAGCCACATACACACTTGCCTGAGTGCTGACCTCCCTGCAGCGCTGCATCCCAAGCCTCCTTCTCGATCCTCTTCCTGTTCCGCTCTCCAACTTCTACTCCTCGGATGTGTGCGTGTGCGCCACCTGCTGGACTCTCGCATCACTACACGCGAGGACTTCCCCACCCAGAGTGCCCGACCTGTCACACAACAGCCGCAAGTGGCAATCAGTAAACACCGGTTATACCGCGGTGTCCGTCAGTTTATTCTATCAATTGTGACCGAAACTGCAGATATGGAGAAAGTAGTTTGCTTTTAGTGTAGGATTTATATGTAGACAAATCCCTGAAGCACTAGGTTTTATATTTGCTCCTTGTAGTGTCACTGTCAGTCTGATTTTGCCTGTATAAATGTATGTGCTGCAGTTAACATAGTGTCCGGTAGATGGCAGTGTGACTGCACTGTAATCCACAGTGACCAGCTTGAGAAGTAGAGGTCCCTTATACCAGGGTTCCCCAACTCCAGTCCTCAAGGCCCACCAACAGGTCATGTTTTCAGGATTTCCTTAGTATTGCACAGGTGATAATTCCATCACCTGCACAGGCAATAATTCCATCACCTGTGCAATGCTAAGGAAATCCTGAAAACATGACCTGTTGGTGGGCCTTGAGGACTGGAGTTGGGGAACCCTGCCTTATACAATAGAAGTTCCCTTGTGTTATAATAAAGTGCCATTGTACTGAAATGTTATCACTTGATGCCAAACCCAAGGGGCCAGGATACTCCAAGACATTCAGATTTATCTGCCCACTCAAATCATCCCAAACATTCGGTAAATAATCCAGGGGTGTTTTCAGGGCCGGCTCCAGGTTTTTCTGGGCCCCGGGCGAAAGAGTCTCAGTGGGCCCCTTTAACACATACCACGATTCATGATGCAGAGATACGGCGGAGAAATATATATACATAGTACAATGCAAGGATTTCACTTCTTACATTACATGAGTGATATCTATTGTAAATTCCACAATAGCTCAGAAACCGGTGAATCGCTCCACACAGTATACTGGCCCCCATAAAATGCTCCATACAGGATACTGGCCCCCATATAACGCTCCATACAGGATACTGGCCCCCATATAAGGCTCCATACGGAATACTGGCCCCCATATAAGGCCCCATACGGAATACTGGCCCCCATATAAGGCCCCATACAGAATACTGGCCCCCATATAAGGCTCCATACGGAATACTGGCCCCCATATAAGGCTCCATACGGAATACTGGCCCCCATATAAGGCTCCATACGGAATACTGGCCCCCATATAAGGCTCCATACGGAATACTGGCCCCCATATAAGGCTCCATACGGAATACTGGCCCCCATATAAGGCTCCATACAGGATACTGGTCCCCTTATAAAGCTTCATACAGGATACTGGCCCCCCCATATAACGCTCCATACAGGATACTGGTCCCCTTATAAAACTCCATACAGGATACTGGCCCCCATATAACGCTCCATACAGGATACCGGTCCCCTTATAACGCTCCATACAGGATACTGGCCCCCATATAATGCTACATGCAGGCTGTTACCCCCCACATAATGCCCCATACAGGCTGTCCCCCCCTTATAATGCTCCATGCAGGCTGTTACCTCCCACATAATGCCCCATACAGCCCCCCCCTTTTAATGCTCCATGCAGGCTGTTACCCCCCACATAATGCCCCATACAGGCTGCCCCCCCCTTATAATGCTCCATGCAGGCTGTTCCCCCCCACATAATGCACTATGCAGGCTGCCCCCCCTTTATAATGCCCCATGCAGGCTGTTCCCCACCTTATAATGCCCTATGCAGGATGTCACCCCCCCCCTCTTTATAATGCCCCATGCAGGATGCCCCCCCTCTCTTTATAATGCCCCATGCAGGATGCCCCCCCCTCTCTTTATAATGCTCCATAGAGGATGCCATCCCCCCCCCCCTTCTCTTTATAATGCCCCATGCCTCCATACATTAAAAAAAAAAAATCAAATACTCACCTCCCTTCTCCTCACCTGCTACCTGCTGCCCGCTGCTCGGGTCCGAACTCCAGCGTTGTCGGCGTCTTCCCGCTCAGCGCTCCCTGTGACGGCTCAGGGGAGGGCGCGGTCTAAAGACGTCACCGCGCCCTCTGACCTGAGACGTCACAGGGAGCGCAGAGCAGGAAGACAGCGGATCTGCGGAGGCACGGGGAGAGGTAAGTATCCAGCTGCCGGGGCCCTGAGCAAGCGGCGGAGAAGAGCGGGCGCTGACACCGCTCTCCTCCGCCCATAGCCCAGCGGGGTGCGCAACCGCCAGTGGGCCCCTCTGCCTGCTCAGGGCCCCGGCATTTGCCCGGGTGCGCCGGGTGCTGACGCCGGCCCTGGGTGTTTTTACAGATGTCTCATTTGCATCAGGGTCCTGTTTGTTAAGGTAAATTTCCACAGTGAAAAAAACACTATATTTTCCACTGCATATTGCATTTTACAGTTCCCACATTATGCATGAGACTATAAAGAGGGCCTTTTGCCAAATTTTTCACGTTTTACTGAACACAATGTCAGGGCTCGCTCACACTGGCGCATGTTCTCTCATACGAGAGAATCGGGCCGATTATGCTAATGACACTCGGCTCAAACTCTGTCAGAGTTTGATCCGGGTGTGATCCCATTCTCTTGCATGAGAGAGTCGTATCACAGGTGATTAACTTAATTTCTCCGTCTTCTCCATTCTGTGCGTATATCAGACTGTACTCTGATGACATCCGAGTGCAGTCCAATGTTTCACACACACCCATAGACTTGTATGGGTGCGTGTGATCTGATTATCGGACGCATGAGAAAAAATCGTAGATGTGCACTGCCCCATAGTTTAACATTGGGTTGAGTGACATCCCATAAAACATCGCATTGCATTTGTCCGAATTATACGCCAGTGTGAGCGAGCCCTAATAGTGGCTGCAAAGTGGACTAAAACTTTTTTTATTTCACCTCCCCATTGAAGAGATATTGGTAAAGTATTTGGCACCTAATGAGTTATTTTTTTAAGTCCAAATGGGTGTTCTTAGATATTTTTCACTGAGAGCATCTACTTCCCCCTGTATAATGCTGACTAATCATAAGCAGGCAGCCCAACAGAAAGGAAAGAAGAACACGCACCCACCATAGCTTAGAGCTGATGTCTCAGTGTGTGAGATGTAATGATACAGTCTGATTTTCTGGTTTAACCTCCTGCATGGGTCAGTGTGGGGGAGGGGCATTGCAGCTGAGTTTAGCTCAGTCACATTACAAACCCTTCAATCAGCTCTCCTGATCACAGAGTGTGTCAGTAATCACAATTATGTCTCCTGTGCTGTAATCCCTGTGCAGTGAGATCAGGGTCTCACACAGAAGCAACCTGTCTTTTCTGGAGTACTCCTGTGTGAGATGTAATGAGAGCCTGCTCTATTCTCACTGCAGACCAAATGCTAGTTGAGCACAACAGACATAAGTATGATACTAGCACTTTGAGCTCTCATCTATGCACAGGCAGTGTGGGGCGAGGAGCAGTACAACAGAGATGACAGTGCTAGGAGAGTAGAATAGCTGATAGAAGGGTTTGTAATGTGACACAGCTAAACTAAGCTGTGCTGCCCCTTCTCCCACACTGATTCATGCAGGAGGCTAGACCAGCAGATCAGGCTGTTTGACATTATACATCTCACACACAGAGAAGCTTGCTCTAAGCTATAGTGGGGGTGTGATCTTTCCTTTGAGTGTTGCTGCCTGCTTATGATTGGTCAGCATCATACAGGGAGAAGAAGTACACTCCTCCAGTGAAAAACTCAGAAAACACCCACTTGGACTTATAAAGGCTTTTCCCACGAACATAGTTCATTTTAATCAATAGATCTTGGAATAATAATAACTTCCACAATTGGATGTGTTATAAAATGTTCCTGTGCTGTGACAATCTTATAAATTTGCCCCTGCTGTGTACTGTGCAATGGCTATGTCTGACCGTACAGGGACATGGTCTGATCATATCACATGTATATATTGTGACAGAGTCACTGGTGATATATGTGAGTGGTGATATGTTTCACTGCGGCTGTTAGCTTCAGTGAACTGAACCTTGAAATTTTCTCCAGCATGTTATGTACTGGGGGGGTTAAACCACTATTTTAAAAGGGCTTGGTTTTTTTGTGAATGACTATAGAGCATAGTCAGCAGCAACATCACTAACAGCACCTGCAGCAGCTACAGCAGCACTGGGAGCTACAGCAGCAACAGATCCTGCAGCAGCAGCAAGATCAGCAGGAAACATCCAAGCTGTTGCTACAACAGGTCCAGTTGCAGCAGAAAGCGCAGCACCAGCAGGAGCAGCAGCAGCAGATACAGCTTATGGCGGACGCAATCCTGGACAGACCGACCGCCCCACCCTCAGGTCCGGCTGATAACTCACGCGTCAGAAGGCGGTAAGACGGGCCATCCAGAAGATGACCCCGGGGGATGATGTGGAGGCCTTTCTGACAGTCTTTGAGAGGGTGGCTGATCGGGAGAGACTTCCACCAGAACAATGGGCAGAGGTTCTGGCACCATATTTGTCGGGTGAACCCCAAAAGGCATGTTATGACTTAGCACTGCAGGATGCCAAGGAATATGCCAAACTAAAGGCAGAGATCTTGCCACGCCTGGGAGTGAATATGGCGGTGAGAGCCCAACAAGTCCACCACTCAGCGTATGCCAGCGACAAACTCCCTAGTTCGCAGATGTTTGACTTACTGCATCTGGTCCAAAAGTTGTTTGTAGCCAGAGTCTTCCACTCCTGCCCAGATGGTCGAGCAGGTGGTGATTGACAGATTCATCCCTTCCCAGGTCGGTAAAGACTTTGATTGCCCAGGGCAATCCTCAGAACGCGGACAACCTTGTCGGCCTAGTAGTGAGGTACCAGGTGGTCGAGAAATCCCTCGGGAAACCGGACATAGTCACTTCCTCGTACCGGAATACCCAAAGGTGGGCTGGTTCACCATGGAGGGGGTCTAGAGCCACAACTAGGGGGCCTGCAAAGACTGTCATTAATGATGTGGTCTGTTGGCGTCACAATCCTGGACACGTAGCCACCCGGTGTCATATGTCCCCTGAGCCAATGGACTGAAGCCTAGGCCGGGGTTGTTCCTATTACACTTATCCGGCCTGCAGTGTGGACCGTCAACTCGGCGAGAGGCCACAGGCGTGTGCCGTGTCCATTAATGGAGTGGGGGTGCTTGGACTATTGGACTCTGGGAGTCTGGTGACCCTAATCTGTGCTACCCTTCCCCACCAGCTGGTCCCTTCCAAAACCGTGGGCGTTTGTTGCATACAGTACAGACCAAAAGTTTGGACACAACTTCTCATTTAAAGATTTTTCTGTATTTTCATGACTGAAAATTCTGCATTCACACTGAAGGCATCAAAACTATGAATTAACACATGTAGAATTATATACTTAACAAAAAAGTGTGAAACAACTGAAAATATGTCTTATATTCTAGGTTCTTCAAAGTAGCCACCTTTTGCTTTGATGACTGCTTTGCACACTCTTGGCATTCTCTTGATGAGCTTCAAGAGGTAGTCACCGCAAATGGTCTTCCAACAATCTTGAAGGAGTTCCCAGAGATGCTTAGCACTTGTTGGCCCTTTTGCCTTCACTCTGTGGTACAGCTCACCCCAAACCATCTAGATTGGGTTCAGGTCTGGTGACTGTGGAGGCCAGGTCATCTGGCGCAGCACCCCATCACTCTCCTTCTTGGTCATATAGCCCTTACACAGCCTGGAGGTGTATTTAGGGACATTGTCCTGTTGAAAAATAAATGATGGTCCAACTAAACGCAAACCGGATGGAATAGCATGCCGCTGCAAGATGCTGTGGTAGCCATGCTGGTTCAGTATGCCTTCAATTTTGAATAAATCCCCAACAGTATCACCAGCAAAGCACCTCCACACCATCACACCTCCTCCTCCATGCTTCATGGTGGGAACCAGGCATGTAGAGTCCATCCATTCACCTTTTCTGCGTCGCACAAAGACACAGTGGTTGGAACCAAAGATCTCAAATTTGGACTCATCAGACCAAAGCACAGATTTCCACTGGTCTAATGTCCATTCCTTGTGTTCTTTAGCCCAAACAAGTCTCTTCTGCTTGTTGCCTGTCCTTAGCAGTGGTTTCCTAGCATCTATGGGCCTGTTGTACAAAGTCTCCTCTTAACAGTTGTTGAAGAGATGTGTCTGCTGCTAGAACTCTGTGTGGCATTGACCTGGTCTCTAATCTGAGCTGCTGTTAACCTGTGATTTCTGAGGCTGGTGACTCGGATAAACTTATCCTCAGAAGCAGAGGTGACTCTTGGTCTTCCTTTCCTGGGGCGGTCCTCATGTGAGCCAGTTTCTTTGCAACGCTTGATGGTTTTTGCAACTGCACTTGGGGACACTTTCAAAGTTTTCCCAATTTTTCGGACTGACTGACCTTCATTTCTTAAAGTAATGATGGCCACTCGTTTTTCTTTACTTAGCTGCTTTTTTCTTGCCATAATACAAATTCTAACAGTCTATTCAGTAGGGCTATCAGCTGTGTATCTACCATACTTATGCACAACACAACTGATGGTCCCAACCCCATTTATAAGGAAAGAAACCCCACTTATTAAACCTGACAGGGCACACCTGTGAAGTGAAAACCATTTCCGGTGACTACCTCTTGAAGCTCATCAAGAAAATGCCAAGAGTGTTCAAAGCAGTCATCAAAGCAAAAGGTGGCTACTTTGAAGAACCTAGAATATCAGACATATTTTCAGTTGTTTCACACTTTTTTGTTAAGTATATAATTCCAAATGTGTTAATTCATAGTTTTGATGCCTTCAGTGTGAATGTACAATTTTCATAGTCATGAAAATACAGAAAAATCTTTAAATGAGAAGGTGTGTCCAAACTTTTGGTCTGTACTGTACATGGGGACGCCAAGGACTACCCTGTGGCCAGAGTGACCGTGGGAACAGACTGTGGTGCCCAGTCCCACGAGGTCGGGGTGGTCAAGGACCTGATACATCCCGTCATATTGGGGTGCGATCTTTCCTTGTTTTGGGACTTGTGGGAAAAGGGAACCATATTGAGTCCCTAGAGAAGAACCCCCATTGAAATCTCAAGTGGATGAGTTCCCACTGTGTGTCCTTGCCGGCAAAGAGTGTGAAGCGGTGACCGAGGAGGCCGACCTCACTGAGTTAGAGGTGTCCGGAGAGAACTTTGGGACTGCTGAAGCTCGGGACCTGACCTTAAAGGGGGTGTTTGACCAGGTTACTGTCTGTAGCAGCATTGCTCAAGAGCCAGGAGCGGGCACCAGGTTCCCCCACTTTGCAGTTCAGGGGGAGTTATTGTATCGGGTGACCAAACTAAGGGGTGGTGAGATAGTGGAATAGCTGTTAGTTCCAGGGCCATACTGACGGAGGGTCAGATCTAACCCATTCACATGTTCTAGGGGGACACCTGAGGGTCAAGAAAACTCAGGAGAGGATAATGAGGAGGTTTTATTGGCTAGGGTGTTACCGGAAGATCCTAAACTATTGTAGGTCCTGCCCCACCTGCCAGATAACCGCTCCCACTTCAGTAGTCCTCTAATCCCACTACCTTTGATAGAGATCCCCTTTGAGAGGATTGCCATGGATCTAGTGAGGCCCTTAGTTAAAGCGGCACGGGGCCTCCAATAGATCCTGGTGGTCATGGACTATACGAACCGGTACCCAGAAGCGGTACCACTAAGGAACTCATCGAGAAGGAGCATAGCCCGGGAACGTGTTCATATATTTGCCAGGACTGGACTGCCGAAGGAGGTATTAACCAACCAAGGAACCTCATTCATGAGCAAGGTAATGAAGGAGCTGTGTAAGGTCCTCCAGATTGCCTAGCTGCGAACCTCAGTTTACCATCTGCAGATGGATGGCCTAGTGGAGCGCTTTAATAAAACCTTAAAGGCGATGCTCAAAAAGGTCGTGGAGAAGGATGGTCGTGACTGGGACTACCTGCTGCCATTCCTGCTCTTCTTGGTAAGGGAGGTTCCGCAGGCCTCTACTGGATTCTCACCGTTTGATCTACTGTATGACCGACATCCACGAGGGCTCCTGGATATTGCCAAAGAAACCTGGGAAGCCGAGGTTACGCCCCACCAGAGCATCATAGAACATGTCGCCCAGATGCAGGTGAAAGTGATGCCTATTGTGAAGGCGCATCTCCTCCAGGCACAGGAGGCCCAGGCAAGGGTGTATAACCGATCAGCGAAGCAGAAGTAGTTTCAGCAGGAGGACCATGTTCTGGTTCTAATCTGCACAGTTGAGAGCAAGTTCCTGGCGAAGTGTCAAGGCCCATATGAGGTGAGGTAGTGGAAAAACTCAGCGAAGTTAATTATAAAGTCCACCAGCCAGACCGAAGAAAGCTGCACGAGATATATCATAGAATCATAGAATCATAGAATCATAGAATGGTAGAGTTGGAAGGGACCTCCTGGGTCATCTGGTCCAACCCCCTGCTCAAAGCAGGATTCACTAGATCATCTCAGACAGATGTCTGTCCAGCCTCTGTTTGAAGACGTCCATTGAAGGGGAACTCACCACCTCTCGTGGCAGCCTGTTCCACTCATTAATCACCCTAACTGTCAAAAAGTTTTTTCTAATATCTAATCTGTGTCTCCTCCCATTTAGTTTCATCCCATTGCTTCTAGTCTTTCCTTGTGCAAATGAGAATAAAGATGATCCTTCTACAATGTGACAGCCCTTGACATATTTGTAGACAGCTATTAAGTCTCCTCTCAGTCTTCTTTTTAGTAAGCTAAACATTCCCAAATCCTGCAACCGTTCCTCATAGGACATGGTTTGCAGACCAGTCACCATTCTGGTCGCTCTTCTCTGAACTTGCTCCAGTTTGTCTATGTCTTTTTTAAAATGTGGTGCCCAAAACTGTACACAGTATTCCAGATGAGGTCTGACCAAAGAGGAGTAAAGACCGATAATGACTTCACGTGATCTAGACTGTATGCTTCTGTTAATACATCCCAGAATTGTATTTGCCTTTTTTGCTGCTGCATCACACTGTTGACTCATGTTAAGTCTATGATCTATTAGTATACCTAAGTCTTTTTCACATGTACTGTTGCTTAGCTCTATTCCTCCCATTCTGTATATGCTTTTTTCATTTTTATTGCCCAGATGTAGTACTTTGCATTTTTCCCTGTTAAAAACCATTCTGTTGGTTGCTGCCCACTGCTCCAGTTTATTTAGGTCTTTTTGAATCCTCTCTCTCTCTTCTCTAGTATTAGCTATCCCTCCTAGCTTTGTGTCATCAGCAAATTTAATCAGTTTACCCTCAATTCCTTCATCTAAATCATTGATAAAGATGTTGAACAATACAGGTCCCAGGACGGAGCCCTGTGGTACCCCACTTGAGACATTCATCCAGCTGGATGTGAAGCCATTTACAACCACCCTTTGAGTCCGATCACTAAGCCAGTTATGAATCCACCTAACAGTTGCCTGGTCCATTGCATACTTGGCCATTTTTTCAATAAGGATGGTGTGAGATACTTTGTCAAATGCTTTGCTGAAGTCAAGATATACTATATCTACAGCATTTCCCTGATCCACCCAGTCAGTGATTCTGTCATAGAAGGAAATTAAGTTAGTCTGACATGACTTGTTAGTTACAAACCCATGCTGACTCTGGTTAATCACTTCATTCTTATCCATGTACTTACATACATGTTGTTTAATAATTTGTTCAAAGATCTTTCCTGGTATAGAAGTCAGACTCACCGGCCTATAGTTCCTTGGGTCCACCTTCTTCCCCTTTTTGAAGATAGGAACAACATTTGCTCTTCTCCAGTCTTCTGGGACTTCTCCTGTTCTCCAAGAATTTTCAAAGATTATGGAGAGTGGTTCTAAAATTTCTTCTACGATCTCCTTCAGTACTCTGGGGTGTAATTCATCTGGACCTGGAGACTTGAACTCATTTAAAAGGACAGTGAAGATCAGTTGATGTTACATTTTCTTTCTGAGAGAAAACAGATGCAAAATAGGAATTAAAAAGTTCGGCCTTCTCAACATCCTCTCTTACCATTTCTCCATTTTCATCCTGTAAAAATCCTATAGCATCTTTGACTTTTCTTTTACTTTTGACATACCCCCAAAATCCTTTTTTATTGCTTTTGACATCTCTTGCAAGCCTTAATTCATTGTCAGCTTTAGCTAACCTGATACGTGCCCTACAGGATCTGCAGACTGCATTATAATCTTCTTTAGATATGCCTCCCTCTTTCCATTTAATAAACATTTCTTTCTTTCTTTTTAGCATGTGTTTAAGTTCTGTGTTCATCCATCCTGGTTTCCTTAAATGCTTCCCATTCTTCCTACTTTTCGGGATTGTTAACGATTGTGCTTTGAGAATCTCATTTTTAAAAATTTCCCATCCTTCCTGGACATTTTTGTCCTTAAGGACATCCAGCCATTGGATCCCTCCTATTCTCTTTCTGAGTCTCTTAAAATCTGCCTTTCTAAAATCTAACCTTGAAGTTTGAGTCTTCACATGTCTTCCTCCTCTAGTTATCCAAAATTCTATAATAGCATGATCGCTGCCTCCTAGGGTCCCAGCCACCTTTACCTCCTCAACCATTTCCTCCCTGTTTGTAAGGATTAGATCCAAAGTAGCAGATCGCCTTGTTTTCTCCCCTACCTTTTGGAAGATAAAGTTGTCAGCAAGAGAGGATAAGAATTTGCTTGACCTGTTAGTTTTACTTGAGAGAGATTCCCAACAAATGTCTGGATAGTTGAAATCTCCCATGACCACTACGTCGTATTTTTTGGAGAACTTGGTCATTTGATACATAAAGAGTTCATCCATATCTTCAGATTGCCCAGGTGGCCTGTAGTAAATGCCTACAATGGTGTCCTTTCCGTTGTTCTCTCCTTGTATTCTTACCCAAACAGTTTCCACAGAACTCCCAGTCTCTGAAGCTTCAATGTCTGTGCAGATATACGCTTTTCTAACATACAATGCAACACCTCCTCCTCGTTTATCAAGTCTGTTTCTTGCAAATAAGTTGTATCCTTTTAGCCTTTTATTCCAATCATGTGTATCGTCCCACCAAGTTTCAGTGATTCCAATGACATCATATTCCTTTTCCTGCATTAGTAGTTCCAATTCTCCTTGTTTGTTGCCCATGCTTTGTGCATTTGTATAAAAACATTTTAGTTTGTGATTGGTTTCTCTTCCTCCCATATTTTTATTATTTAAATTGTTTTGTCTTTGTTCTTCCTTTCCACTTCCAGTAGCAGAGATCTCAATAGTATTTGTCAGCTGTATTGCTTTTTCTGGCCTTTTGCTTCCCTTCCCACATTGTTCTAGTTTAAAGCTCTTCTGATGAGTGTAGCAAGGCGACTTCCAAATACATATTTTCCAGTCTTCGTAAGGTGCACCCCATCTCTAGCAAGTAGTCCATCGTATAGGTAATTCATTCCGTGATCCAGAAATCCAAATCCTTGTTGACGGCACCATCGACGTAGCCAGTTGTTCACCTGTAGAATCTTATTCCACCTCATTGTTCCATGGCCATCCACTGGGAGGATGGATGAGAAGACCACCTGCGCTCCCAATTCTTTCACTTTCTTGCCTAAGTCTTCAAAGTCACTGCAGATGGTTTCCAGGTCCTTTCTTGCGGTGTCATTTGTCCCCACATGTATTAGCAGGAATGGGTAGTGATCTGTAGGTCTGAAGAGTCTTGATATCCTGTCAGACACATCTTTAATTTTTGCTCCTGGAAGACAGCACATTTCTCTTGAGGTTATGTCTGGTCTGCAGATAGCGGCCTCTGTTCCTCTTAACAGGGAATCCCCCATGACCACCACTCTCCGTTTTTTCTTCACAACATTCTTCTTTCTCCATCCAGGAGGATTCTGAGGGCTTACAAGGTTATTCATTGCTGGCAAAGTCTTATTTTGCTGTATTTCTTCATGGTTCTCCTGCGTGAGAGCCTGGTACTGGTTCCTGAGCAGTATGGGTGCTGACTGCCTCTCGATCCTCCTGCTTCTGTGGGTCACATGCTTCCATTCCTCTGTTTCGTCAGGTGCAGTTCGAATTTCTTCTCTTTCTGAATCATGAAGAGATAATTCTGCTCTGTCTAAGAACTCTTCACCTTCCTTAATGATTTTCAAGGTAGTTAACCTCTCTTCTGGATTTCGCAACTTTTCCTCCAACAGGGACACAAGCTTGCATTTCTGGCATGTGAAGTTTGGCTTTTCCACTGGCAAGTCTGTGAACATGTAGCAGGATATGCTGCTCACCAAATGGCTCCTGGACTCTTCCATGTTCTTATTGTTAATGTTCTGAAAACAGTGAAAAAAGCTTAAAAAAAAGCTTCAAAATGCGCGCGCCTGTAGGCGCGCGGTTTACCGATGCCCTCTTTTCAGCTCCAACAGCCAAAATCCAGTGTTCTTTGAGCTCGCGGAGACTCTTCACTTACCCCAAAATGCAGTGGGAATATGCAAATTATCTCCTCAGGACTCCTCCCCTGGTTTACCGATGTCCTATTTTCAGCTCCAACAGCCAAAATCCAGTGTTCTTTGAGCTCGCGGAGACTCTTCACTTACCCCAAAATGCAGTGGGAATATGCAAATGATCTCCTCAGGACTCCTCCCCTGGTTTACCGATGTCCTCTTTTCAGCTCCAACAGCCAAAATCCAGTGTTCTTTGAGCTCGCGGAGACTCTTCACTTACCCCAAAATGCAGTGGGAATATGCAAATTATCTCCTCAGGACTCCTCCCCTGGTTTACCGATGTCCTATTTTCAGCTCCAACAGCCAAAATCCAGTGTTCTTTGAGCTCGCGGAGACTCTTCACTTACCCCAAAATGCAGTGGGAATATGCAAATTATCTCCTCAGGACTCCTCCCCTGGTTTACCGATGTCCTCTTTTCAGCTCCAACAGCCAAAATCCAGTGTTCTTTGAGCTCGCGGAGACTCTTCACTTACCCCAAAATGCAGTGGGAATATGCAAATTATCTCCTCAGGACTCCTCCCCTGGTTTACCGATGTCCTATTTTCAGCTCCAACAGCCAAAATCCAGTGTTCTTTGAGCTCGCGGAGACTCTTCACTTACCCCAAAATGCAGTGGGAATATGCAAATTATCTCCTCAGGACTCCTCCTCCTCATGTGAAGTTGTTTAAGCCATGGCGAGATCAGGAACCCATGGGAGCTCCTTGCCTGGGAGCTGGTCCTGAAGCCAAGGTGGAGGATGTCACGATAGCGGAGACTCTATTGCCGGCCCAGAAGCAACAGTGTTAAGAACTGCTGCAGCAGAATTGTGACCTGTTCTCGGAGTTGCCGGGGCATATACAGGTGGTAGAGCACGATGTGTTGACAGAGCCGCATATAAGGGTGAACCTTAAAGTGGTATTCCCATCTCAAAGATCCTATCCCAATATGTAGTAGGTGTGATAATAGTAATATTAGCAAATACCTCCAATTATCAAATCAGAAAAACTATACTACATTTCTATGTCTCTTTCCTCATGTGCAGGCATTGCAGGACCTTAGGTATCCATGGTTACGACCACTAGCAACTAGTTAACTAACTTTCACTATATCAGTGGTCGTAACCATGGATACCTAAGGTCCTGCAATGCCCTGCACATGAGGAAAGAGACATAGCGAATCAGAAAAACTATACTACATTTCTAGTTGGAGGTATGTGCTAATATTATTATTACTACACATACTACATATTGCGATAGGATCTTGGAGTTGGGAATACTCCTTTAAGCCCTATAGGATTCCTGAAGCACGCCATGAGGTGATATCAACCAAGGTGAAGAAGATGCTAGACCTCGGCGTGATAGAGGAATCAAACAGCGGATGGTCGAGTCCCATCGTTTTCGTGCCAAAGCCCGATGGGGAATGGAGATTTTGCAGCGACAGGTTGAATGAAGTATCCAAGTGTGCTGCATACCCGATGCTCCGTGACGATTAGCTCTTTGAGAGGCTTGGACCTGCGAGGTACATTAACACCCTCGACCTGACAAAGGGCTACTGTGTGCCAGAGGGCCAAGGAGAAAACGGCTTTCTCGACACCTGATGGGTGTTTCCAATATACTAGAATGCCTTTTGGACTGCAGGGGGCCCCAGCCACCTTACAGGGGGCCATGGATCGGATCCTAGCCCCACATAAGAAGTATGCCGCAGCCTACCTTGATGACATTGTAGTCTTTAGCCCAGACTGAGTAAGTGACCTACCAAAGGAATAGGTGATTCTGGATGCTCTGAGGAAGGTGGGAATTACTATAAATCCAAAAAAATGTGCTATTAGGAAGGAAGAGGCCAAATACTTAGGCTATGTTGTTGGGAGAGGCGAAATTAAGCAACAAGTAAATAAGGTCGAGGCAATCCAGAACTGGCCACAACGGCTCTCCAAGAAGCAAGTGAGAGTGTATCTTAGAATTGTGGGATATTACCGGCGGTTTATACCAAATTTTGCCCTGATGGCTGCACCACTTACGGATCTTCTCAAAGGCACCAAATCAAGGATGACCAAATGGATGGATAAAACTGACGGCGTTCCAACAGCTGAAGCTGGCACTGTGTAAGCAGCCGGTCCTGGTCGCACTGGACTTTAATAAAGAATTCTTGGTCCAGACAGACGCTTCAGAAATTGACTTAGGAGCCGTGCTGTCCCAATATATAAATAGGGAAGAACATCCCATCCAGTATCTGAGCCGGAAGCTTTCATCCTGCGAGAAAAACTACTGACGCGCCCCCCTATATACTGTATATATATACAGTACAGACCAAAAGTTTGGACACACCTCATTTAAAGATTTTTCTGTATTTTCATGACTATGAAAATTGTACATTCACACTGAAGGCATCAAAACTATGAATTAACACATGTGGAATTATAAACTTAACAAAAAAGTGTGAAACAGCTGAAAATATGTCTTATATTCTAGGTTCTTCAAAGTAGCCACCTTTTGCTTTGATGACTGCTTTGTACACTCTTGGCATTCTCTTGATGAGCTTCAAGAGGTAGTCACCGGAAATGGTCTTCCAACAATCTTGAAGGAGTTCCCAGAGATGCTTAGCACTTGTTGGCCCTTTTGCCTTCACTCTGCGGTCCAGCTCACCCCATACCATCTCGATTGGGTTCAGGTCTGGTGACTGTGGAGGCCAGGTCACCTGGCGTAGCACCCCATCACTTTCCTTCTTGGTCAAATAGCCCTTGCACAGCCTGGAGGTGTGTTTGGGGTCATTGTCCTGTTGAAAAATAAATGATGGTCCAACTAAACGCAAACCGGATGGAATAGCATGCCGCTGCAAGATGCTGTGGTAGCCATGCTGGTTCAGTATGCCTTCAATTTTGAAGAAATCCCCAACAGTGTCACCAGCAAAGCACCCTCACACCATCACACCTCCTCCTCCATGCTTCAAGGTGGGAACCAGGCACGTAGAGTCCATCCGTTCACCTTTTCTGCATCGCACAAAGACACGGTGGTTGGAACCAAAGATCTCAAATTTGGACTCATCAGACCAAAGCACAGATTTCCACTGGTCTAATGTCCATTCCTTGTGTTCTTTAGCCCAAACAAGTCTCTTCTGCTTGTTGACTGTCCTTAGCAGTGGTTTCCTAGCAGCTATTTTACCATGAAGGCCAGCTGCACAAAGTCTCCTCTTAACAGTTGTTGAAGAGATGTGTCTGCTGCTAGAACTCTGTGTGGCATTGACCTGGTCTCTAATCTGAGCTGCTGTTAACCTGCGATTTCTGAGGCTGGTGACTCGGATAAACTTATCCTCAGAAGCAGAGGTGACTCTTGGTCTTCCTTTCCTGGGGTGGTCTTCATGTGAGCCAGTTTCTTTGTAGCACTTGATGGTTTTTGCAACTGCACTTGGGGACACATTCAAAGTTTGCCCAATTTTTCGGACTGACTGACCTTCATGTCTCAAAGTAATGATGGCCACTCGTTTTTCTTTACTTAGCTGCTTTTTTCTTGCCATAATACAAATTCTAACAGTCTATTCAGTAGGACTATCAGCTGTGTATCCACCTGACTTCTACACAACACAACTGATGGTCCCAACCCAATTTATAAGGCAAGAAATCCCACTTATTAAAACTTACAGGGCACACCTGTGAAGTGAAAACCATTTCCGGTGACTACCTCTTGAAGTTCATCAAAAAAATGCCAAGAGTATGCAAAGCAGTCATCAAAGCAAAAGGTGGCTTCTTTGAAGAACCTAGAATATAAGACATATTTTCAGTTGTTTCACACTTTTTTGTTAAGTATATAATTCCACATGTGTTAATTCATAGTTTTGATGCCTTCAGTGTGAATGTACAATTTTCAAAGTCATGTAATTTTCAGAGGTGACTGGTTCTGTGTACAGCTCCGTGTGCTCATCTACATAGCAGACGAGCGCAGGAACTGTCTGTTGTTGACATTCACTAGATCTAACCAAAATAGTGAATACTGTCATTTTTTTTCCATGCAGACCATTGGTCTGTGTGTAAAATTGGCTATGTGGACTGGCACACTAATTATAATGGGTGTGTGTGTTATTCATGTGTGGTCTGGGGCATACACATCCGTATAATACGCTTGTCATAGTGGCCACCATTCAGTTGAGGTGGTACTGTAAAACAACACTTTTACCGCTAATTGCTGCCGTTTTCAATTACCTCTTCACATTAGTGCAGTTTTATTTGTTTCCAAACAGGAACATATCTATTTGTTTTACTTAAATTGATAAAAAGATCAGCCATAAATTATGACTATCATTTTTGGTTGATTCTAATCGATTGTGCATACCTTCACTTTGCTGTCTTTGGTGCTGAAATGCGGATGCCAATGTGAGGGTAAAATTGGAAGGGCTACATCTGCACTACATTCTCTTTTTTTCTGAAGCCTGGCATACACTTTAGATGGCTGTACTGCATCAACAGGAAATTTTACTTGAACCAGGATGGAAGAGAGAGGATGTTTTATTACTTTAACTGAATTACTTTGGCACTGTCTTATTTGGGTATTGTATATTGGTATTTCTGTATATGGTTGGTATTATTGTTCTGGTATTATTTGGGCACTGTATGTTGCCATTTTTTGGTATGTAATACTTGGGCACTGTAAATTGATATTATTTGGGGATTGCATATTAGTATTATTTGTCCATTCTATGTTGGTATTTTTTTTTTGTTGTTGGTATTATATGGACACTATGGTATTATATGGTGGCCAGGGTTGCATCGGGATGTGATTGAACACATATCTGCTTGTAGTATTTGAGCGCATTCTAAGGTTTCGAATACACTTCCTTCTGGTACTCTTCTTCAGCTACCTATCCCTAGTAGGCCATGGACACACTTGTCCATGGATTTTATTACTGACCTACCGGTTTCTGCAGGCAAAATGGTGATTTTGGTGGTTGTAGATAGGTTCAGTAAAATGGTTCACTTCGTCGCATTACCTGCACTTCCAAATGCCAAAACTGTTGCTCAGGTGTTCATAAATGAGATCGTGAAGCTTCATGGGGTTCCCTCCGATGTGGTGTCAGGTCGGGGGACCCAGTTTGTTTCCAAGTTTTGGAAGGCATTCTGTTCTCGACTGGGGGTGCAGCTCTGCCTTCCACCTTCAGTCGAATGGACAGACCGAGTAGTCAATCAAAATTTGGAGACCTACCTCAGGTGTTTTGTCTCCGAAAATCAAGAGGATTGGGCATCCTACTTACCGCTGGCAGAATTTGCCATTAATAATCATCGGCAAGAATCCATTGGCAGGTCACTTTTCGTTGGTGCATACGGTTACCATCCACAGTTTGGTACCTTTAGTACCTTTGTTGCCCTCCTCGTTGTGGCAGGGGGTTCTGAGTAATTTAAAGATTATGGGAGACGGGTATAAACCTATGGCTGACAGAAAACGTTTGCCAGGTCCGGACCTGAATGTGAATGACTTTGTGTGGTTGTCTACCAGGAATATAAGATTGAAAATTCCTTCTTGGAAGTTCAGCCCAGCAGCGTTTCATCTTGATCTTCCTCAGGCCCTTAAGGTCCACAATGTTTTCCATAGGTCCTTACTCAAGAAGTATGTGGAACCTCTTGAGTCCTCACCTCTACCGCCACCCCCAGTAATGGTTGATGGTATTCTGGAGTTTCAGATTTCAAGTATTGTAGATTCTCGTCTACAACGTTGTTCTCTACAATACTTGGTGCACTGGAAGGGTTATGGTCCAGAGGAGAGGATGTGGGTTTCAGCATCAGAGGTGAACACGCCCAGGTTGGTTCGTTCATTTCACACCTCTTATCCTGAGAAACCTAGTAACGAGTGTCAGGAGGACACTCGTAGAATGGCGGGGGGTACTGTCACGGGTGAGTCAGATGTGACAGACATTCGCCCTGCAGTTGGTTGCAGAAGATCTCTTTGTTTGGCATTACAGACACCTTCTTAGCTGTTTCACTCTAGGACCCACTCGGGATTAACGGGAAAAACAAAAAGATAAGGTATGACGGAGTCCAATAGTAAGCGAGACTCTGCCCGCTGCAGGTAGCACAGTGAAGTATTAAGCAACACCAGTCCTCCAGTGTTGCTCTCTGGTTTCACCCAAACAAAGCCTGTAGACTTCACTCTCCAGACCACACACTCCACAGAAGCAAAGCTGACTGACCATTTAACCCTGCTCGGCCACACCCTCAGAGGAAGTAGGGGAATGGCTTCCCTCCCATCTCTATGTCATTCCCATAAAAACACACCCTTTAAAAGAGTTAACCCCCAGCATATAACATGCTGGCAGAAAGTTTATTGGTTTTAGTTCACACAGGCTAGCAACCTGCATGACACATACCTCCCCTCATATATTATACCAGTGATTCTGTCACATATTATCCCCCTCTGCCCAAAGCTGGGGGTTTGGGCACCTTCCGATACCAGACAGGGAATTCTAGACAGGGCATCAGCGTTCCCGTATAACTTCCCAGGCCTATGCTCTACGTGAATGTTGAAGTCCTGAAGAGCTAGGAACCATCTAGTTACCCTGGCATTCTTACCCCTCTTTTCCCTCAACCATCTCAACGGGGCATGATCTAACACCAACTTAAACTTCTGGTCTAGTAGGTAGTATCTTAGTATATCTATGGCCCACTTTATGGCTAGACACTCCACTCTCCGTTGGGTTTTGGCACAAGGACGATTGGGCTTGACCACCCATTCTTTGACTCCTCTATCACCCCGAGGTCTAACATCCTCTTCACCTCGGCCGAGATCACCTCCCGACGTGCTTCCGGAATCAGGTACGGCTTCAGATTCACTCTTACATGTGGCTCTGTTAGCATGTCATGCTCTACCACCTGAGTATGCCCCGGCAACTCTGAGAACAGCTCCCGATTCTGTTGCAGCAGTTCTCGACACTGTTGCTTCTGGGCCTGCGATAGAGTTTCTGCTATAGTGACCTTCTCCACCTTGCCTTCGGGAGCAGCTCCCAAGCAAGGAGTTTCCACCGCTTCCCAGTACCGCCACGGCTTGAGCAAGTTCACATGCTATATTTGGTGCGGCTTTCTTCAGCCAGACTGGTGGACTTTATAATTAACCTCGCTGACTTTTTCCACCACCCGTACGGACCTTGTCATTTGGCCAGGAACTTGCTCTCAACTGTAGGGATTATCACCAAAACACGGTCCCCGGGCTGAAACTGCCTCAGCCTCGTCGCTCGGTTATAGACCCTTGCCTGTGCTTCCTGCGCCTGGAGGAGATGCAGTTTCACTATCAGCATCCCTCTCGCTATTCTTTCCTGCATCTGGGCGACATGTTCAATGACGCTCCAGTGTGGCATAACCTCGGCTTCCCAGGTTTCCTTAGCGATGTCCAGGAGCCCTCGCGGATCTCATCCATACAGAAACTCAAATACAGAAAAGCCGGTAGAGGCTTGTGGAACCTCCCTTAACGAGAAGAGCAGGAATGGCAGCAGGTAGTCCCAGTCACGTCCATCCTTCTCTACGACTTTCCTGAGCATCGCTTTCAGGGTCTTATTAAAGCGCTCTACTAAGACGCCTGTCTGCAGATTGTAAACAGATGTTCGCAGCTGGGTAATCTGGAGGACCTTGCACAGCTCCTTCATTACCTTGCTCATGAACGGGGTCCCTTGATCCGTTAGGATTTCCTTCGGCACCCCAGTCCTGGCAAATATATGAACCAGTTCCGTGGCTATGCATTTGCTCAAAGAGTATTGGTGGCCTATTGGTGGCCTCGGGCTGATTTGACTAAAGGCCCTACTAGGTCCATAGCAATCCACTCAAAGGGGACCTCTATCACTGGGACTGGAACTAGCGGACTACGGAAGTGGGAGGAGGGAGCGGTTATTTGGCAGGTGGGACAGGACCTACAATAGTTCAGAATTTCCCGGTAACATCCTGGCCAATATAACCTTCTTAATATCCTCTCCTGAGTTTTCTCGACCCCAAGGTGTCCCCCCAGAACATTGAATGGACCATATCTAGCACCCTCCGTCTATATGGCCCTGGGACCAGCAGCTGTTCCACTCTCTCACCGCCCCTTAGTTGGCCACCTGATATAACAACTCCCCCTGAACTGCAAAGTGGGGGAACCTGGTGTCAGCCCTCGGCTCTTGGGCAACCCCATTACATACAGTAACCTGGTTAAACGCCCCCTTTAAGGTCAGGTCCCGAACTTGAGCAGTCCCAAAGTTCTCTCCGAACACATCTAACTCAGGGAGGTCGGCCTACTTGGTCACCGTCTTGCCTTCATCGCCGGCAAGGACGCACAGTGGGAACTCATCCATTTGAGACTTTGTTGGGGGTTCTTCTCCAGGGACCTGGCTTTTGCTCACGCTACTTAGTCCATTTCCCTGCCCCCACAAGTCCCAAAACAAAGAAAAATGTTTGATGTATGATGGGATGTATCAGGTCCTTAACTACCCCCACCTCGTGGGACTGGGCACCACAGTCTGTTCCCACTACTGTCACTGTGGGCACGGTGTAGTCCTTGGCATCCCCATGGATGCATCGAATGCCCACACTTTTGGAAGGGGCCAACTAGTGGGGAAGGGTAGCTCTGATTAAAGTCACCAGACTTCCAGAGTCTAACAGCCCAAGCACTTTCACTCCATTTATGGACACGGCACACGCCTGTGGCCCCCCGCCTGGTCGACAGTCCACACTACAGGCTGGATACGCATAATAGGAACTTCGTCTGCCTAGGCTGCAGTTCATGGGTTCAGGGGACATCTGACACCGGGCGGCTACGTGTCCAGGGTTGTGACACCGCCAACAGACTATATCCTTAACAACAGTCCTTGCGGAACATTCAGTGGAAGTGGGATGCCCCCCAGTGGTGGCTCTAAACCCCTTCCGCAGTGAACCCTCCCCCTTTTGGGTATCCCAGTATGGAGCAGTGATTATATCCAATTTCCCAAGGGATTTCTCAACCACCTGATACCTTTCTATCAGGCCAATGAAGTCATCTGCTTTCTGGGGATCGCCCTGGGCAACCCAAGTCTGTACCGATTTGGGAAGGGAGTGCATGAATCTATCAATCACCCCCCGCTCGACCATCTGGGCCGGAGTGGAGAACTCTGGCTACAACCACTTCTGGAGAAGATGCAGTAGGTCAAACATCTGCGAGCGAGGGGGGTTTGTCGCTGGCGTATGCCCAGTGATAGACTCGTTGGGCCCTCACCGCTATATTCACTCCCAGGTGTGTTAAGATCTCTGTCTTTAGCTTGGCATATTCCTTGGCATCCTGCAGTGCCAAGTCGTAATATGCCTTTTGGGGTTCACCCGACAAGTATGGCGTCAGAACCTCTGCCCACTGTTCTGGTGGAAGTCTCTACCGATCAGCCACCCTCTCAAAGACTGTCAGAAAGGCTTCTACGTCATCTCCGGGGGTCATCTTCTGCATGGCCCGTCTTACCGCCTTCCTGATGCGTGAGTCATTAGTCGGCCATGGGGGTGGGGCAGTCGCTCTGCCCTGGATGGCGTCCGCCATAAGCTGTATCTGATGTTGCTGCTCCTGCTGGTGTTGCTGCTGCGCCTTTCGCTGCAACTGGCTCTGTTTTAGTAACAGTTTAGTCGTCTCTTGTTGAGCTTGCTGATGCTGCAGGATCTGCTTCTGCTGTAGCTCCCAGTGTCGCTGTAATTGTTGCAGGTGCTGCTGATGTTGCTGCTGCTGGCTCTGGACTAAATGCTTAATAAGCTCCTCCATGTTGCCGGACATCTCTGGCTGGCTGACGGCCTTCACCCAGGACATCCACCGTTCTCTGTGGCACGTACACATGTTCCTGGTTCTTTGCCAGCACTCTCACACCAACTGTGGTAAAGCGACTTGCTCGGCTCTCTAGAAGCAGACACAAGACACACCGTTTGGGTTAACTTCCTGCTGGTTTATTCAGCGGCATAAACTTCAGCAATGTTCCATAAAAAAAAACAGTCCCTCTCGGGGTTAACGGAAAAAACAAGAAGATAAGGTATGACAGAGTCCAATAGTAAGCGAGGCTCTGCCCGCTGCAGGTAGCACAGTGAAGTCTTCAGCAACACCAGTCCTCCGGTGTTGCTCTCTGGTTTCACCCAAACACAGCCATCACTTCAGAGACTTCACTTTCCAAACCACGCACTCCACAAAAAAAAAGCTGACTGATTATTTAACCCTGCTCAGCCACACCCTGAGGGGAGGTAGGGGAATGACTTCCCTCCCATCTCTACGTCATTCCCATAATACCACACCCTTTAAAAAGAGTTGACCCCCAACATATAACATGCTGGCAGAAAGTTTATTGGTTTTAGTTTGCACAGGCTAGCAACCTGCATGACACATACAGTACAGACCAAAAGTTTGGACACACCTTCTCATTTAAAGATTTTTCTGTATTTTCATGACTATGAAAATTGTATATTCTCACTGAAGGCATCAAAACTATGAATTAACACATGTGGAATTATATACTTAACAAAAAAGTGTGAAACAACTGAAAATATGTCTTATATTCTAGGTTCTTCAAAGTAGCCACCTTTTGCTTTGATGACTGCTTTGCACACTCTTGCCATTCTCCTGATGAGCTTCAAGAGGTAGTCACCTGAAATGGTCTTCCAACAATCTTGAAGGAGTTCCCAGAGATGCTTAGCACTTGCTGGCCCTTTTGCCTTCACTCTGCGGTCCAGATCACCCCAAACCATCTCGATTGGGTTCAGGTCTGGTGACTGTGGAGGCCAGATCATCTGGCGTAGCACCCCATCACTCTCCATCTTGGTCAAATAGTCCTTACACAGCCTGGAGGTGTGTTTGGGGTCATTGTCCTGTTGGAAAATAAATAATGGTCCATCTAAACGCAAACCGGATGGAATAGCTTGCCGCTGCAAGATGCTGTGGTAGCCATGCTGGTTCAGTATGCCTTCAATTTTGAAGAAATCCCCAACAGTGTCACCAGCAAAGCACCCCCACACCATCACACCTCCTCCTCCATGCTTCACGGTGGGAACCAGGCATGTAGAGTTCATCCGTTCACCTTTTCTGCGTCGCACAAAAACACGGTGGTTGGAACCAAAAATCTCAAATTTGGACTCATCAGACCAAAGCACAGATTTCCACTGGTCTAATGTCCATTCCTTGTGTTTTTTTAGCACAAACAAGTCTCTTCTGCTTGTTGCCTGTCCTTAGCAGTGGTTTCCTAGCAGCTATTTTACCATGAAGGCCTGCTGCACAAAGTCTCCTCTTAACAGTTGTTGAAGAGATGTGTCTGCTGCTTGAACTCTGTGTGGCATTGACCTGATCTCTAATCTGAGCTGCTGTTAACCTGCGATTTCTGAGGCTGGTGACTCGGATAAACTTATCCTCAGAAGCAGAGGTGATTCTTGGTCTTCCTTTCCTGGGGCGGTCCTCATGTGAGCCAGTTTCTTTGTAGCGCTTGATGGTTTTTGCAACTGCACTTGGGGACACTTTCAAAGTTTGCCCAATTTTTCGGACTGACTGACCTTCATTTCTTAAAGTAATGATGGCCATTCGTTTTTCTTTACTTAGCTGCTTTTTGCTTGCCATAATACAAATTCTAACAGTCTATTCAGTAGGACTATCAGCTGTGTATCCACCAGACTTCTGCACAACACAACTGATGGTCCCAATCCCATTTTTAAGGTAAGAAATCCCACTTATTAAACCTGACAATGCAGACCTGTGAAGTGAAAAATATTTCTGGTGACTACCTCTTCAAGCTCATCAAGAGAATGCCAAGAGTATGCAAAGCAGTCACCAAAGCAAAAGATGGCTACTTTGAAGAACCTAGAATATAAGACATATTTTCAGTTGTTTCACACTTTTTTGTTAAGTATATAATTCCACATGTTAATTCATAGTTTTGATGCCTTCAGTGTGAATGTACAATTTTCATAGTCTTGAAAAACAGAAAAATCTTTAAATGAGAAGGTGTGTCCAAACTTTTGGTCTGTACTGTACCTCCCCTCATATATTATATCAGTGACTTTGTCACAAGAGGTAGAAAGCAAGCATCCAAGGGGCAAGACCAGGAAGGCATACCTAAAGATCAAAGAGATAAGACGAAAGTTTCAACCAAGAAAGTGCAAGAGGAACAAACTAACTGAGCCAGAACAGATCAAGGAAAGATAGAGAGAGTACACGAAGCACCTCTACAAGAACGACTCAGTGACATAGGAAGAAACAGACTGGAAATGCTAGAGAGTCGAGCATCCTGAAAGACTAAGTTGTTGCTACTATTAAGCTTCTGTCAAACAGCAAAGAGCCTGGATATGACAGTATTCTAATAGATGTAATAAAATCGTCTGAACAAAAAAAGCATATAAGAAAAAATGTGCAAAGAGAACACAGCAATGAAAAAATATCAAACATTTATTAATGATTAAAAACATGAACAATATTAGCAAAGAGTCTGCCAAAAGATGGCATCACAGCACAGCAGGAGGGAATATAAATGATGCTAAGACTGGAAATGTGAAACTGGATCAGAGATAAAACAACCAAAGGACAGAACTGTGCTTAAATCATGCTGTAGAAATATAAACACCAAGTGGTGGGACAGAATAATCAACTACACTGCTCAAAAAAATAAAGGGAACACTTAAACAACAGAATATAACTCCAAGTAAATCAACCTTCTGTGAAATCAAACTGTCCACTTAGGAAGCAACACTGATTGACAATCAATTTCACATGCTGTTGTGCAAATGGAATAGACAATAGGTGGAAATTATTGGCAATTATCAAGACACCCTCAATAAAGGAGTGGTTCTGCAGGTGGGGACCACAGATCACATCTCAGTAACAATGCTTTCTGGCTGATGTTTTGGTCACTTTTGAATGTTGGTTGTGCTTTCACACTCGTGGTAGCATGAGACGGACTCTACAACCCACAAAAATTGCTCAGATAGTGCAGCTGATCCAGGATGGCAAATCAATGCGAGCTGTGGCAAGAAGGTTTGATGTGTCTGTCAATGTAGTGTCCAGACGCTGGAGGCGCTACCAGGAGACAGGCTAGTACACCAGGAGACATGGAGGGGGCCGTAGGAGGGCAACAACCCAGCAGTAGGACCGCTACCTTCGCCTTTGTGCAAGGAGGAACAGGAGGAGCACTGCCAGAGCCCTGCAAAATGACCTACAGCAGGCCACAAATGTGCATGTGTCTGCACAAACGGTTAGAAACCGACTCCATGAGGGTGGTATTAAAGCCGAACGTCCACAGATGGGGGTTGTGCTCACAGCCCAACACCGTGCAGGACGCTTGGCATTTGCCACAGAACACCAGGATTGGCAAAGTCGCCACTGGCGCACTGTGCTCTACACAGATGAAAGCAGGTTCACACTGAGCACATGTGACAGAGTCTGGAGACGCCGTGGAGAGTGATCTGCTGCCTGCAACATCCTTCAGTATGACCAGTTTGGCAGTGGGTCAGTAATGGTGTGGGGTGGCATTTCTTTGGAGGGCCGCACAGCCCTCCATGTGCTTGCCAGAGGTAACCTGACTGCCATTAGGTACAGAGATGAGATCCTCAGACCCCTTGTGAGACCATAAGCTGGTGCAGTTGGCCCTGGGTTCCTCCTAATGCAGGACAATGCCAGACCTCATGTGGCTGGAGTGTGTCAGAAGTTCCTGCAAGATGAAGGCATTGAAGTTATGGACTGGCCCGTCCGTTCCCCAGACGTGAATCTGATTGAGCACATCTGTGACATCATGTCTCGCTCCTTCCACCAGGTCTGGGAGGAGATCCCACAGGAGACCATCCGCATACAGGCACATGGAGGCCACACACAATACTGAGCCTTATTTTGACTTTGTAACATACCTGGTGGCGGGCTTGCATAGTGCACCATCTCCCACTATGCAAGATCACAAACTTGATCTTCAGTCCAGTCTGCTAGCCTGGCTTCTATTCATGCTGTCTGTTTGTCTCTGTTCTGACTGCTTAGGGCGGCGGCCCGGTTACTTCCTGTTTCTTGTAGCTGCTGTAGGCACATGTAGCACCCCGAGGGCTCGGCTGCTACAGGGGTATTGCACCTCAAACCAGAGGTGTGATATTCCACTCCCGGGTAAGGATGGATTGTGGACCAGGACTCGGTAGGCTGCATGCACCACACACACCCCATTTTCGAGGGACAGCTCAACGGTGCTCCTACTAGACAGAAGTGCAGGCACGACAGCGTCTGTCCCTGGCTGGAGTGAGGAGGGGGAGGAAAACCCAGTGGTGTAGGAGCAGATAGGGGTGGGTCTCTGGGCAAAGGTAGGAGCCCATTGGTTGCTAGCCACCTGGGCTCACACATAGAGGGAGGTATATAAGGTGGGCACCATCTTAGAACAGTGTTCAGTCCGGGGAGTCTGTTCAGAGAGGAGTTCAGCCAGAGAGGGCTGACAGGGAGCTGTGGCTCAGTCTGGGCCCAGCTCCACGAGGCAGGCCTGGAGTGGAGGCCAGAAACAGCAGAGAGAACAGGAACAGAAGAGAAAGGAAACAAGGAACAGCACATTAAGAGAGGCCCAGAGACACGAGAGAAGAAGGAACCCCATAGGCCCAGGAGATTGCGGGTGACGGGTTGGCAGAACAGGGTACCAGATCCCAAATTGGTGGAGGCGACTAATCCTCAGCCAAAGACCGGCGGTCGTGACAATATCTCGGTGCGACCCCTCACTACACCTACCAGGAAGGCACACCACATAGGGTCAGGGACGCAGAGATCAGCGTACCAAGAGAAGGCCCGAGGCAGCCGGACAAACGTAGAGTCACTGGTGGGGCACGGTCAGAGAAGGGAAGAGAAGGGAGCCCTGTGCCACGCTCTGGAATTGCCTGGGAGTTGGTCGAGCCCCTTGCCTGGTGGACGCAGCACGGCTTGGGCAGTCACCGCTGGTACCGAGGTGACTAGGACCAGTAAAGAACTGTGAGTAAAGCATTGGAAACTGCAACCACACGTCTCTGTGCTTCTTCGCCGCACCAGCACTACCAGTGCTGGGACGCTCGTGCACCATCACTCCCATCATCCACACTAACTGCCCTGAGGCTATACTTCTCCCGTGGGGAGTCATTCCATTCTTAGCTGCACACATAACACCGGCCTCAGCGGTCTGCCTTGCAGCGGCGGCCCCCGCTGACCGCAATCCACGGGTGGCGTAGTCGGACTATTATCTCACTAATAAGACTGCCACTGAATTGACCACCCTGGGCACGGACCGGGTCATCGCCACGGAGACTACAACCCCCAGCGATCCGGCTCCGGGTATTCCCCGCACACACGTGCACGCACAACACAGGCCCAGGGGGCGCGTCACACACCCCTAATGCGTCCTCAGCCTATTGCTGTCTGTCACTGGATATTTAAACCAGCTCCACCTGGAAGCTGGTGCCTGAGCTACTCTATCATTCAGTGTGCTCCTTGACTCTGAATGTGCCAGGTCCTGTTCTGTTTCTCCTGCCTGTCTGCCTTCCTGGAGGCTGTATTCCCAGGCCTGTCTGAACACGCTCCTAGCCTGTTCGTCCCGCCTTCTGGCGGCTGCATACCCAGACCCGCTCCTGTATCTCGCTGCAGTGTTAGTTTCTGTCTGAACACTCAGTTCCTGTCTGAACACTCTCCTAGTCTGTTACCTGTTTTTCTCTATGTCCGTACCTTCCCTTTTTCTGCAGAGTCTGAACCTGCACCTAACTCCTACTCGTTGTCGCTGTACTTCCGTTTGTGAGTTTAGAGTCCACTTGCTACTTCATTGCAAGTATCTTGTGTGTATCTGGTTCTGCCTTTCCCTTCCAGTCTGTTCTGTGTGAACAGAGCCCTGTCCCCTCTGCTCTGCCTTGCTCACCGCTCCGGCAGTTCCTGCCTGCTCTGCCTTGCTCACCGCTCTGGCGGTTCCTGCCTGCTCTGCCTTGCTCACCGCTCCGGCGGTTCCTGCCTGCTCCGCCTTGCTCAGCGCTCCGGCGGTTCCTGCCTGCTCTGCCTTGCTCACCGCTCCGGCGGTTCCTGCCTGCTCTGCCTTGCTGTACTGGACCCTATCAGGCCTGTGCTCCAACCTGCTAGTACCTCCCCGTCTGCATGCCAGCCATACTTGTCAGTACCCTCCTGTCTGCACACCAGCCGTGCCTGCCAGTATCCTCCTGTCAGCACTCCAGCTGTGCCTGCCAGTGCCCACCTGTCTGCATGCCAGCCGTGCATGCCAATACCCACCTGTCTGTGTGCCAGCCTAACCTGCCTGTTCCTGTATTCCCCGGTGTGGGTAAACAGACATGTACAGGGTCTGGCCTGGAGTAGCACCTGGTCACTCTGCTCGGTTCCTCCCTGGTGCACGGCGTCGTAGCCGTCGTGCGACCTGGGTCGGATCGGGTTGATACTTAGTTACGCCCCTCCAGTCTCTCTCCGGTTCATGGCACAGTGGGATCACTAAATAACGCACACGCCAGTCAGCCCGGGCGTGTGCATAACAGACTTGTTTTAAGGACATTACATCAAAGTTGGATCAGCCTGCAGTGTGTTTTTCCACTTCAATTTTGGAGGTGATTCCAAATCCAGGCCTCCATTGGTTAATAAATTTGATTTCCATTGATGATTTTTGTGTGATTTTGTTGTCAGCACATTCAACTTTGTACAGAACAAAGTATTCAATGAGAATATTTCATTCATTCAGATCTAGGGTGTATTATTTGAGTGTTCCCTTTATTTTTTTGAGCAGCGTATATAAACATGAGCACAACTTGATAGCTCCAAAAGTAGCAAGAAATTGTACAGCGTAAGGTTTTTACTTCAGCTGTGGTAAGATGCCTCTTCCCCGACATGCGTTTTTGTGGTCAAGCCTTCCTCTGAGGAAGACTCTGAGAAAGTGATGCCACACCAAGCAGAAAGGGTATTTATGTATAAGAGGAGCCAATTGTGGGGAACGGTAAAACCAAGACAAAGGAACCAGATTGAAGGTCAAAGATGATTTTTTTGTATATGCTTTGTTAATGCTCTTTGTGCTGAACATTTGACTGTCATTTCTCTTGTGGGTACACTTTTAGATTTACTGCTTGTTGACTTTTCAGATTTTTTGTACCCTGACTGTATGCATTATATGATGTATGAAGTCTTCTGAAGTAGCAAAGGATGTCACCACACACCTCTGTCAATAGATATAAAAAACTGGTAAATGGCCCAAGGGCTGAACAAGATCAGTGTTTAGTCCTATTGCGAAGGAGGGAGATGATACCGACTGTAGAAGCTATTGCACTCATACCTGATACCATGCCAGCGAAATACTACTGAAGATCCTGCAAAGATGGTCATACCCTTACCCTTACTTTGACAAAGAACTGTCAGAGGAACAAGCAGAATTCAGAAAAGGCAAAGGAACAAGAGCAGTGATTGCTAGCATTAGATGGATAATGGAAAAGGCCAAAGAATACAGCAAGGAGATTTATTTTTGCTTCATCAACTACAACAAAGCCTTCGACTGTGTTGATCACCAGAAACTTTGGAATACCGTGAAGGATATGGGTGCGCTGAACCATCTGATCAGCCTCATTAAGAACCTTTACATTGACCAAGAAGCAACAGTCTGAACGGAACACGGTGACACCACATGGTTCAGAGTAGAGCGAGATGTCAGCCAAGGCTGCATCCTGTTATCATTTTTCTTCAATTTATATGCAGCAGCTATTTTAAAGAAGTCTGGACTTGCCGAAAGAGAAGAAGGAATCAAAATTGCCTCACGAATACTTAACAATCTTTAAAGGGAACCTGTCACCATGATAATGCAGTCTAATCTGCAGGCCTCATGTTATAAAGCAGGGGGAGCTGAGAAGATTGATATATAATTGTGTGAGAAAAGATTCAGTATAACCTGTGTTTTCATCATTTAAACTTCTACTCTTTCTTGGCCTGTGGGCTGTCCAATCAGTGACTGACAGCTATATCTGCATGCACATTTATACAAAGAAAGCTGTCAGTCAATGATAGGACCACCCACTGGACTGAAAATCCCAGAAAGAGCTGAAGTTTAAATGATGAAAACTCATGGTATAGTGAATCTTTTCTCACTGATATATAATTTTGTGAGCGAGGTCCCCTCTACGTACGATACTATCAAGATAACGGCAGAGAAGACCTTGGAGGATGTAGCTAGGCTTGCACAAGATCGATCTTCCTACAGATTGTTCATAAATCAAGTGGCCATGGCTTGAGATCAAGTCGAAGGCCGTTAAAAAAAAGCAAAAGAAAAACGAATTATAGTAACCTAACAAACTGATGATGAAAAGGTTCTGAATAAGAATATTCCTGTTCATACTTCTGCTGACGAAATAGGTGGGTTAGAGTAAAGGCCTCCCTTTTCAGCAATTTTTATACTTTGTAAATGACTCACACATAGCTTTGTGTGCAATTGTAGAAAGCCTGAAGAGTTCAGTTCCATGCCTTTCTACTAGGATTTAGTTACATGACTCATTACCAACAAATACATTATACAGATTGCTTTTTTTCAGTAAAAGTCCAAACTCCTGACTAGAAAATTATTTTTGGGCCCCTTACAGAAAGGAGGTGCATAGTAGTTGACGCGCCACCAGGGCCGTGGGGCACTCGGCAGCCAGGCCTTCAGATGCTTGGGGGAAATCACGGTGGCTGGCCCGGTCCGTGGCCCAGGGCGGTCAACAAAATGGGGAATGATTATATTTATAGGGGTTTTAGAATAATTTGTGACGCCACCTGTGGATTCTGGTAAGAGGTTACCAGCGCTGCGACAGTCCACTGAGGCTGATGTTAGGGGCGGCTATGATGGAACGGCTCCCCACAGGTAGAGCAGGCCTCAGGGCAGTGTAGAGGTGTAGAAAGATGGTGGAAGCAGGAGAGAGACGGCAGGACAGTCCCAGAGGAAGTACAGGCACACACACAAGGGCAAACTTCAATACCTTTACTGGTGGTGATGCAGGTACAGTCCAGGGCACTCAGGGTGAAGGGTACATTTCCAGACTCTCCCCAGTGAGCGGGTGTAAGGCCTCCTGATCTGTGTCTTTTACTCTCTGAGCTTCGGGCCTGCCTGGAGCTAGGCCTGGCTTGCTTACTGCTTCCCTCTTGTACCTACTGATCTGGCGGTAGGGTTTTCTCCTGATTCCCACTATTCCTGGTCGCTGGAGCCTTAGTGGTACCTAACCCTGTTGCTGTGGTCAGCGGTTGGTTAACCTGGGACTTGTAGTTCTCCAGGGATTCCGGTTGTTCCTACGGGTCATAAAGATCCCTGTAGGCGCGGACCCGGTGTCCGGTATGTAAATCGGGGTAAGCTTACTATGCTCCTCTGCCCCCTTAGTTCCACTTGCATTCGGCCACTCGGGGCCCTCACTAGGCTTCAGGGCTGTTGGAGGCCTAGCTTGCCTCACACAGCAGCCTGCGTGCAGCTACATCCTGTCTCTCTGCAGACTGAACACTGACTGAGCTGCCTGGCTCCACCTTCCCTTTATATATCCCTATCAGGGCTACCTCTGCTGGTATGAGGTGGAAGGTGGAGGTGTTTGCATGTAGTGAGGGCCTCTTGTGGAGAAGTCCATCTATGCACCCTTCTAGGTTCTGTGGCACCAATGCGCAGCAGGGGCGCCACATTCCCCCCTAGTAAAACTCAGTACTCCTGGACTGAAACAATTTTCATAACAGGTTAACAATAACATTTCTTCCCTTTATGGGAGGCACTTTTCTTGAACGTTGCAAAAACATAATCAATAATACACATATATAAATAGTTAAAGTTTTTGAGCAAATGTCAGCGAGTCCCCTAACAGGGTGTTCATTTCACTGCATAGGTAGCTTTAGAGGCACTCCAGGGAGTGCAATTATGTACAAGGAAACAGTTTGTGGGCTGCACACGCACATTAGCAGCAACACAACTTTACGTTCTACAATGACCAGTTTTGATGAGATCCCTCCTCGGGTGTGTCCCTCTCATCCGGGTAAGCTGGCTTGTGGGGGACCTGCTCCAAACCCCCAACGAAGGTCCTGGGCGGGCTGCAGGACTGGTGTAGGACCACTGGTTTGGCCACGCTAAGCAGGTTTTAGTGGTGGTGGTCTTGTGAAAACCACCAGGGGGCACCTCAGGAGGTGCAAACTATGTACAATGGTGAGACCGCTCATAGTTCACGGACTCCAAGTTCAGGATACATGAGAGCTACCGGGAAACTAGTAGCTCAAGGGCGCCCCCTCCTGGGCTGCGCCTGGTTATGGGAGGTAGGTGACCCATCCTGGTTACCCTCCTGTTCAGTCAGGGTGTCCTGTTCCAACAGTTCCCTCACCCTCTGAACATTTAGGGCATGCTGTAGAGCCATGGGCACCATCATGCCACAGCTCCTGCTGGTGCGGTGACTGCTCCTGCCTGAGCAGCACCGGACAAAGAGACTCCTGCGGGGGCATTGTTGAGGGCAGCGGCATTCTGCTGGGCTTCGGACATCGCTGCGCCCCCCTAGTGAACCGTGGCCTACCTTCTTTCCTTTTCTTTCGGTAGGCCGCAGCTCCGCAGGCAACGGTCTTCTTTCAGGACCTTGCGTCGCTTGCGTCTGACGTCAGGGCGCTCACTGGACTCCTTCCAGGACCTTGTGCTTTCTTGTTCGTCGTCGTGGCGTGGGGCGTGTCCTGGGATTTGCGCGCTTCAGCAGGTACGCCTCTCAGTTTCCCGCGGTTACGCCCTTCTTCCCGCGCGGCAACACAGTAATGGTGGCAATCTTCGCCACAGTTAAACACACAGTTCTCATTAAAGGCGCACAGTACCCGGTGGCAACGGGCACAATACTCTGCTGTTGCAGCGGGCATGAAATCCTGTTCGTGATGCCAGAAGTTGACGCGCCGCCAGGGCCGTGGGGTACTTGGCAGCCGGGCCTTTAGATGCATGGGGGAAATCACGGTGGCTGGCCCGGTCCGTGGCCCAGGGCGGTCAACAAAATGGGGAATGATTATATTTATAGGGGTTTTAGAATAACTCATGATGCCACCTGTGGATTCTGGTAAGAGGTTACCAGCGCTGCGACAGTCCACTGAGGCTGATGTTAGGGGCAGCTATGATGGAACGGTTCCCCACAGATGGAGCAGGCCTCAGGGCAGTGTAGAGGTGTAGAAAGATGGTGGAAGCAGGAGAGAGACGGCAGGACGGTCCCAGAGGAAGTACAGGCACACACACAAGGGCAAACTTCAATACCTTTACTGGTGGTGATGCATCTACGGTCCAGGGCACTCAGGGTGAAGGGTACATTTCTGGACTCTCCCCAGTGAGCGGGTGTAAGGCCTCCTGATCTGTGTCTTTTACTCTCTAATCTTTGGGCCTGCTTGGAGCTAGGCCTGGCTTGCTTACTGCTTCCTTCTTGTACCTACTGATCTGGCGGTAGGGTTTTCTCCTGGTTCCCACTATTCCTGGTTGCTGGAGCCTTAGTGGTACCTAACCCTGCTGCTGTGGTCAGCGGTTGGTTAACCTGGGACTTGTAGTTCTCCAGGGATTCCGGTTGTTCCTACGTGTCATAAAGATCCCTGTAGGCGCGGACCCGGTGTCCGGTATATAAACAAGGGTGAGCTTACTATGCTCCTCTGCCCCCTTAGTTCCACTTGCCTTCGGGCCACTTAGGGCCTTCACTAGGCTTCAGGGCTGGTGGAGGCCTAGCTTGCCTCACACAGCAGCCTGCGTGCAGCTGCATCCTGTCTCTCTGCAGACTGAACACTGACTAAGCTGCCTGGCTCCACCTTCCCTTTATATATCCCTATCAGGGCTCCCTCTGCTGGTATGAGGTGGAAGGTGGAGGTGTTTGCATGTAGTGAGTGCCTCTTGTGGAGAAATCCATCTATGCACCCTTCTAGGTTCTGTGGCACCAATGCGCAGCAGGGGCGCCACATAGTCGATACTAGAAAATACTCTTAAAGGGAATCTGTCAGTTGATCAACCTTTCTAGGCAGTCTATATTGGTCTGTGATTCTAAGGAAATGACTAAGCTTGTTCATGATTTATTAATGAAATTCATGAAATCGAAGTTTATTACATTTTTATATGTGGGTACATTATTTTTTTATAAAGGGGTTTTCTATCAGTGCATATGGATCGCTCTGTTAAGGACTAACCATGGTTAGCAAAAGCACATAGAGCAATCCTTAAAGTGGTTGTTCAGCCTTGGGGTTTAAATCTGCAGTCACTCTATGTGACTGTAGACTTATGAATCCTCACAGCTGGGGCTGGTGCTTCATGCGCCGCAAATGCCCAAACAGCACAGCGCACACATGATCTCCTTCTGACATCTCATTGGCCAGTCATACACGTATTAGGTGCAGACATCCCCCTGTCAAACCACGCCCCCTGAGGAAGTATTACACACGAAACGTGCATTGGGGTGGAGGGACATCAGGCTCTACATGTGCTCACATTCTAGCAGCTCTCTGTTGAGGTATTGTATCTGTTTGCAAATATACTACTGGCTGTTTTCTAATCTATATAAGCTTATGCACTATGCACTCTATCTTAGAGACAAGCCTTTTTGTGAATGTACATCTATGATCTACCTATACTATACAAAGAGTAGTAATTATTACATCTGTTATATGCATATGTATAATCAGGTAGGATTACCAGCCTATATACAGTTATATGAAAACGTTTGGGCACCCCTATTAATATTAAGCTTAATGTTTTCTTAAAATTGGTATTTTTGCAACAGCTATTTCAGTTTGATATATGTAATAACTGTTGGACACAGTAATGTTTCTGCCTTGAAATGAGGTTTATTGTACTAACAGAAAATGTGCAATCTGCATTCAAACAAAATTTGACAGGTGCATAAGAATGGGCACCCTTATCATTTTCTTGTTTTAAATACTCCTACCTACTTTTTACTGACTTACTAAAGCACTTTTTTTGGTTTTGTAACCTCATTGAGCTTTGAACTTCATAGCCAGGTGCATGCAATCATGAGAAAAGCTACTTAAAGTGGCCACTTGTAAGTTGTTCTCCTGTTTGAATCTCCTCTGAAGAGTGGCATTATGGGCTCCTCAAAACAACTGTCAAATGATCTGAAAACAAAGATTATTCAACATAGTTGTTCAGGGGAAGGATACAAAAAGCTGTCTCAGAGATTTAACCTGTCAGTTTCCACTGTGAGGAACATAGTAAGGAAATGGAAGAACACAGGGACAGTTCTTGTTAAGGCCAGAAGTGGCAGGCCAAGAAAAACATCAGAAAGGCATAGAAGAAGAATGGTGAGATCAGTCAAGGACAATCCTCAGACCACCTCCAGAGAGCTGCAGCATCAACTTGCTGCAGATGGTGTCACTGTGCATCGGTCAACTATACAACGCACTTTGCACAAGGAGAAGCTGTATGGGAGAGTGATGCGAAAGAAGCCGTTTCTGCAAGCACGCCACAAACAGAGTCGGCTGAGGTATGCAAAAGCACATTTGGAGAAGCCAATTTCTTTTTGGAAGAAGGTCCTGTGGACTGATGAAACCAAGATTGAGTTGTTTGGTCATACAAAAAGGCGTTATGCATGGCGGCAAAAAAACACAGCATTCCAAGAAAAACACTTGCTACCCACAGTAAAATTTGGTGGAGGTTCCATCATGCTTTGGGGCTGTGTGGCCAATGCCGGCACCGGGAATCTTGTTAAAGTTGAGGGACGCATGGATTCCACTCAGTATCAGCAGATTCTTGACAATAATGTTCAAGAATCAGTGATAAAGTTGAAGTTACACAGGGGATGGATCTTTCAGCAAGACAATGATCCAAAGCACCGCTCCAAATCTACTCAGGCATTCATGCAGAGGAACAATTACAATGTTCTGGAATGGCCATCCCAGTCCCCAGACCTGAATATCATTGAACATCTGTGGGATCATTTGAAGAGGGCTGTCCATGCTCGGCGACCATCAAACTTAACTGAACTGGAATTGTTTTGTAAAGAGGAATGGTCAAAAATACCTTCATCCAGGATCCAGGAACTCATTAAAAGCTACAGTAAGCGACTAGAGACTGTTATTTTTGCAAAAGGAGGATCTACTAAATATTAATGTCACTTTTCTGGTGAGGTGCCCAAACTTTTTCATATAACTGTATAATTAGGTAGGATTACCAGTTTATATGTAATATTTTCTACAAAGATTGATTTTGAACAGACATATTTCATCTTAAAGCTGATTATTTCTTTCTGATGTCCCTCACAGTGTGATACTCTTTTTTACTTAATTTTTGTTTGTTATGTTTAATCCTTAACATTGCTGTGGTTGGTTGGTTTTGGTGCTGAAGCCTCTCGCAAACCTTACCCTTTTTGATTTCTATAACAAGATCACTGCCTGTGCCGCCTGTGATGGCCACACCGACGTCATCTGCCGGCCTCTGATTCACCGGTGACAAGTATTGCAGTACAGGGAGCCGGAGGGTCTCTGCGCTGCAATAAATTTCGGCTGGATGTGCGCCCTCAGATAAACATTGAGCTGAAATAGGCACTGGTGTCGGAGAGCCCTCTCCACCTCTCGGCCCTGATGCAGCTGCACCGGCGGTATGTACGTCCCTGTTAAATAATGCAGAATCAAAAGAATATAAAAGAGGAAAGCAGTAACTCTGCAATAAAGTGTCATGTGCATGGTCACTCAGGTAAATATGCTTGTTAGACAACCAAAAACCATGTGGAGATGGCCCGTGTATAGCCAGGGTCCCACTAGCGTATCACTTCCGATGCGAGAGCATCGAATGTGATATGCTAATGACACTCGGAGCTTCGGAGGAGACGGAGAAATTAATTTCTAATTAAGTTGCTGGCGTCGGCGGGAATTGCACTGCACTCGGGTGATAGTCGAGTGCAGTGCGATGTTTTACATGCACCAATAGAGTTATATAGGTGTGAGCGATACGATTTGCAGATGCATTCGCAGCATGCTTTTATTGTCTTCGCATGCCAAATCAGCATGAAAAAATAATCGCAGATGTGAACTGCACCATGGGGTAACATTGGGGTGAATGCAATCTGATTTTTTATCGGATTGCACTTGTCCGATTGCATCGCAAGTAGGAACGAGCCCTATGGCAGGCAATCCCCGTATGTTTTTTTTGGTTGTCTAACAGCCGTGAAAAATGCGGGGCATGGACTCGAGCATGTCACTCAAGCACCTGCAATACTCAGTGTGTACCCGAGCACCGATGTAAACTCGAGTAGCGAGCACTTGCGCTCAAAACTAGTCATATCGTCATCTTTTTTTTTTTTTTACTTTTGAAAAAAGCCCAACCCTAACCCTAAACTCAATCCTAACCCTAAGCCCAACCCTAACCCTAAGCTGAACCCTAAGCCCAATCCTAACCCTAAGCCCAACCCTAAGCTGAAGCCTAACTCTAACAGCAAAGAATGAAAGAAATAAAAATTATAAAATACATTTTTTTAATCTGACTAAGGCGAGGACACAAGAGGAGATGAATTACTAATTATTGGCTTTTGATCACTGCGATATGTTCTATGACCGTGATCAAGTCAGGAACCAATAGGAAAATTCCCTGCTGTTGCCAGGTGCCAGCTGGCAGATCTCGGCGGGTGCACTGTGCATGCGCCCCCCATTTTTTTTTCAGGAGGAGGACACGCAGGGCTGGGGGATGGAACCGTAGGGCACGGGGGATGGCAGAGGTACCGGGCGAAGAGGCTTGGGGACATCATTTTCCCCTCCTCTGACATGTATATTATGTCAGAAGAGAGAGAAATGATTTTAATAGCGGGCACACTTTTTTTTACATGATTACTGTTATTCATTGAATAACGGCGATCAAGTGATCAGGGACTGGAACATCCAGCCCTGATCATGTTCTCCACGGTCTCAGCTACCCCCAGTAGCTGACACCTCAGAGATTTTCAGATTATTGGGGGTTCTCTACCCTTATTCCCGATCATCATTTTAAAACGGCGATGAGGGAATAAGGCCCCTTAGTGGCCACTGTTTTAATGCGTATCAGCGGTCATTAAGGTTAAGGAAGAGGCGCCACTTAGCAAACAACACCATGAAGACCAAAGAGATCTCCAAACAAGTCAGGGACAAAGTTGTTGAGAAATAAAAGTCAGGGTTGGGTTATAAAAAAATTATCCCAATCTCTGATGATCACCTGGAGCACCATCAAATCTATTATCATCAAGAGAGGGCCGTCCACCAAAACTCAGCCGGGCAAGGAGAGCATTAATCAGAGAGGCAGTACAGAGACCAAAGGTAACCCTGAAGGAGCTGCAGAGTTCCCAAGCAGAGACTGGAGCATCTGTCCATAAGACCAAAATAAGTCGTACACTCCATAAAAGGTGGCCTTTATTGAAGAGCGTGTAGAAAAAAAGCCTTTATTTACACATAAAAATTGTAAGGGCCGTTTTGAGTTTGCCAAAAGACATGTAGGAGACTCCTCAAATGTATGGAGGAAGGTGCTGTGGTCAGATGAGACCAATATTGAACTTTTTGGCCACCAAGGTAAACGCTATGTCTGGCACCAAACCAACATGCTCTTCACCCCAAGAACACCATCCCCACAGTGAAGCATGGTGGTGGCAGCATCATGCTGTGGGGATGTTTTTTGACAGCAGGGACAGGGAAAATGGTAAGAGTCCAGAGGGAGATGGATGGTGCGAAATATAGGGATATTCGTGAGCAAAACATGTTTCAGTCTGTCAGTGATTTGAGACTGTAACGGAGGTTCAGCTTCCAATAACTCAATGACCCAAAGTACACTGGTAAAACGACGAGTGGTTTAAGGGAAAAAGTGTAAATGTTTTGGAGTGGTTTAGTCAAAGCACAGACCTTAATCCAATTGAGAATCTGTAGTGAAACTTGAAGATTGATGTTCACAGAGAAGACCATCTAACTTGAAGGCACTGGAGCAGTTTTGCCTTGAGGAATGGGCAAAAATCCCAGTGGCCAGATGTGGAAAGCTCATAGAGACTTATCCAAAGTGACTTGCAGCTTTAGTTGCCACAAAAGGAGGCTTTACAAAGTACTGACTTTAGGGGGGTGAATAGTTATGAACACTGAAGTTTTCAATTATTTTGTCCTATTTGTTGTTTACTTCACAATAAAAAGAAAAACACAGTTGTAGGCATTTTCTTTACATGAAAAGATGCAAACCCTCAAAAAAAAAAACATGAAATCCAATTTGTGAGATTACAAAACACAAAAAATGCCAAGGGGGTGAATACTTTCTCAAGCCACTGTAGTATAAGCGATCAGATCATTGCAGGTCCAAATCCCCAAAAGAATCTAAAAAATAAGAGTGAAAATGTTAAAAAAATATTTAAAAAAATTAAAAAGTTGAATCACACCCCTCTTCCTCACTATTAAAAAAAAAGAAATTTAAAAAATTATATATCTTTTATTGTCACAGCCATAAAAGTTCAATCTATAAAAATATAGCGCTAATTAACCCCTATGCTTAACAATATTAAAAAGAAAAGAAATTGAAATACAAGAAGTGCGGATTTGTTTTGTACAGTGTTTCCCAAACTCCACGGTCCCCAACAAGTCGTGTTTTCAGGATTTTCTTAGTGTTGCACAGATGAAAAAATTATTAAGGCCATGTTCACATGTTCAGTATTTGGTCAGTATTTGTAAGCCAAAATCAGCCAAAAACTGCCACAGGTTCTCTCACCTGTGTAATACTAAGAGAATCCTGAAAACATGATGTGTTGGGGGCCATGAGGATGGGGTTTGGGAAACACTGGTTTTGTGCACCACATTTCCCTACAAAATACAACAAGAAATGATCCAAAAATCATGTATACCTGGTATCAATAAAACCATAAGCTTGCAAAAAAAAAAATAAATAAACCTTCACACAGACAGAAAAATAAAAATGTTACTGGTCTTGGAAAATGGCGACAGAAACTATTTTTTTTTAACAAACTTTGAAATTTTTTGTAACACCTAAATAAAAGAAAAATCTCTGCAAATTTAGAATTGTCGTAATCATACTGACCTCGAGAATAATGTTTCCTGATCATTTTTTACCACAGAAAGAACACCGTAAAAACAAATTTAAAAAACTTTGGCAAAATGTTTTTTTTTCACAATTTCATCCCAATGATTTATTTTTTTCCTATTTTCCACTACACTACACTGGTGAATGGTAAATTGTTCCACAATAAACTACTTAAAGGGGTTGTCCGGTACTAACAATAATGTGCCAATCTATTTTTATGGTGAAAAGAAGCTTATTTGTAATTACCTTATGTTCACGTGACTCCGCGTTGATGTCACATCAAGTGAGGCATGACATTAGTGACGTGTTCCCACGGAGGATACTGGGTTGCGTCACACCCAGCATCCACCACGCGCTTTCCCAATGAATGAGGAGAGGGAGAGCGTGTGGTGGATGCCAGGTGTGACGTGTGGGGTAACCCTGCCCACAGCCCTGCATCCACCGTGAAACGCAGAAGATAGACCCGCGGCTGCATCCGGAACCATGACGTGACATCAACGGATGTCAGAGCTGGCTGCCGCCGGGGGTCATGTGATGCCTGTGATAGCGCCGCTCACAGGCAGAAACAGCAACGTAAGGTAATTACAAAGAAACTCCTATTCTTCATAAAAATAGATTGGCACATTATTAATAGTAGTGGACAACCCCTTTAAGGAGATTTTCAAGGTGTATGTGCTCAATTCAGAGCAAAAACAGAATAGAAATACACCCCTGCCATGCTCTTGTAAAATTGGCAAAGCTTAGACACAAGGCAATAGTGAAGCATCTTTAGCTCACGTCAAAACATGGTGTAAGGGGACTGTGTCTTATTTTCTACTTTTCAGGTTGAGAGATAACAGTCACAGCCTTTAGGGGTCACTGTTGTTATTACTGGCAGTGTTATATACTTTAGTGAAACACTCCTAAAACTCCAATGATATCTGACTGGCTAATGGACACATAATATCAATAATTTACATTTGTTAAATGCAGAACAGTAATTCTATTCTATTATATTATATTGAAAAATTACTAATAAGATCAAATAATAAGACGTATCCAATAATACTGTAATTACAAATGTTAATAAAGAAAAAATAGTAAAAGTAAACCAAAACTGTAAATAAAAATGAAAAACAAAAAAACAAGAAAAAAAATGAAAAACAAGAAAACCCGCCCCCCCCCAAAAAAACAACATATTGTTTAGTGAATGAAACTGTATCTATAACAAGTGCGATAAAAAGTCCTCAATTAAGATCCCAAAATTGAAAATTTATGGTTAAATGAAAAAAAAAGCCCTCATACTGACTGAACCAGCAATAATAAGAGAAACACTAAAGTTTAGAGACAAAGGCCATAACCACATTAAAAATGCAAGCTCAAAAAGATAAGGGGTCTGCATGAAGATAGGGAAGAATGAGGGTGGATGAGGTGTAGCACCATGTGATGGGGAGGGAGGAAACCAGCACGTCATGGGTACTGCTATCTCCTACATAACACATAAAAACCCCTACCAGAGCCAGTCACCCTTCTGAAAAGAAAGGAACACAACAGCTGGCAAGTACAACAGGAGCAAAGAGAAATCAGGGGGCACAGCTAGAACTGTGAGCAGGATGAATCAGATCATTATTCTCTGTCTAGGAGTGGTCCTACTGACCTTTCTCATACCCAGCCAGGTGAGGCTTACACCTTTATTACATTGTACTTTACTGTAACCAGAACAGAAATATATTTCAAACACATAATATTGTACAAAGTCTTGATCATAATACTATTTGAACAATTTTTCCCTCATTTTGATCCTAAGCATCTAATGTGGTAGTAAGTAATGTATATAATAAATATAATATATATATATATATATTAATATATAGAATATATATGTATACAGTATATATATTTATATATCATCATGATATCTATAGAAGCTGTTTTACCACTTACATTGTAAATAGATTTCACAACCAGTTGCCATGAATTTAAGAAGTAATGAGACTATGCTCACAATACACATCTGGTGATCTTAAACATATGTAATCAGTCTTGCATCACTTCTAGTTTAAGAGTAATTTCCGCAGACATAGTCCATCAGCTTCACAATTCCCCAGTTTGAGTCATGCATTGGAAAATATATATTTAGTATACTTAGATCTGAAATGTTGTACGTGATTCCCTTTAGATCCACGTACGTGCAATCTTTGCATACCTCATTGGTACACTTTCAACCTTTTTTTGTGCTTATTGTACCATATTTGCAGTGACTTTTTGGTCATCGTAAGGTCTGTGGAATTAATAATTGGGCAAATAAGAGCTTCATGCATCTGTCTTTTGAAACAGAAATAATAGTCAGATATTTCTATCTAGGATTTCTAAAATAATAACACAAAATACTACATATGGTGCCAGCATATTGCATAAGAAGCGCTTTTCACTGCATTAAGTTATGTTCACACATAAAGCTTTCGCACCTTTTTTTGCTGCATTTTTTTATGTTATTTAAAAGCTGCCTTTTACAGTACCAACAAAAGCTACGAGATTTCTGAAATCTCATGCACACACTTGTTTTTTATTTTTTAATATTCGTGGATGAATTTGAGAACTGCAACGTTTTTAAAATTTGCAGCTTGTCAATTCTTTCTGCATTTTTGCTGCCTTTTTTTCACCCATAGAAAGTTATGAGAAAGTGAAAAAATTGTGTTTTCACCATATTTTTGAAGCAAAAATGCTAAAAAAAAATAGCCATTTAGGATACAATGTTTTAACTGTCAAAAGAGCAGGTTTTGGCTGCAGAAAAAGCAGCAAAAACAATGGATGTGAACATAGCCTACTGCTTTTTTTAGTGTTGCTTTGACTTTGTAGCTACATTGCCTTTCTCCCACTTCTAAAGGAAAATGTTTGGTGAAAATGTCATATCTTCCTTCATGCAGTGTCATCTGAAGCTTACGTTTACAACTAATAGTTTCACACATCAATCCTCCATTCTGTAACGCTTTTATAGTTTCCTTCCTAATGCCAAGTGATATTATTGTTTATTTTGATTGCGAAATGTGAAAAAAAAACTAGAACCACAGGACAAAAACTCCACCAAAACATGTAATTTTACTAGATATGCATTAAGAATGTAAAAAAAAAAGGCACCTACTCCTATATGGGCAAAGTCTAGTGTATACACCTCAAATTGTAGAGTACATAGGGCACAGATGGGGCAAATGTGAAAAAAACTAAGAATCATTAACAAAGGAATAGGATTGAGGGAAATAGCATTTTCATTTTACAGGTGCCATAGTCTAGGTAGGAAATCGAGACATACAACAGCTAAAGTGGTTTGAGGAAGCTCCTAAAATGCACCTCAGAAGTATCAAGAGCTTCATGTGTGAGTCCAACCTTAGGTCGACATTACACATGTCGTTTTTTTGGTGCCATTTTTTTATGCCAAACACAAGAGTGGATACAAAAGTGGGCAGTCCATCAATAGAACATGACATGGCAGATATTACGATATAAGTCAAGAGTAATATTTGTATGAGTCGAATATTTAAAGCAAACCTGCCAATTGATTCATGCTGCCTGAACCACAAGCTGCAAGACTAAGAGATTGGATACATTATTGTAGACATGCAAGTTTTTCTCTTAGGCAATGTGGAATTTCAGAGAAAACATACCCATTCCTCCAGCTTACATGCTCTACTCACCTACATTGACAGGTGCGTGTATAGGGAGAGACCTGTAAGTCTAGGTGAGCAAGGCGGGAATCACTGTTGGGGGACCTGTCTCTTGGACTAGTCACCTCACTACCAACTGGCGTTTTAAATATGTTTTATTCTAAATGTTATTTCATAGTAAAACATACATCTCTCCAATAATGGAGATGAGGTGACTCATCCAAAAGACAGGTCCCCAGTGTCTCTTCCTGCCCACTCTCCTAGACTGATGGGTCTTTCCCTATACATAGACAAGGAAAGACCTGTCAATTTAGGTGAGTGGGGCATGGTGAAGCCGGTGGGAATTGGTATGTTTTCTTGCCGCAGTGCTCCAGAATAAAATATACATATCTGCAATAATGTATCCGGTCTCTGTAGCATGCTGCTCACAGTTGGGCATCACGAATCTGCTGACAGGTTCCTTTTAGGGCACAGTCAGATGGCCGCATAACACGGACGATGATCGCATCGCAATGCTCGGACTAGCTGGCGGCTCTCCTGACTCGTGTTTCTATGCAGCTGTCATGCACAGGTTAGGAGTGCCGCCGGCCAGGCTGAGCATTGCGAAGCGATCGTTGTCTGTGTTATATCGTCGTCTGTCAGCGCCCTTAATGTTGGACTCAACTTATTATTATAGTTGTGTATTAACCTAGAGAGCCATGGTGGCTCAGTAGTTAGCACTGCAGCTTTGTAGCGATGGCGTCCTGGGTTTAAATCCCACCAAGGACAACTATCTGCAAGGAGTTTGTATGTTCTCCCCGTGTTTGTGTGGATTTTCTCCCACACTCCAAAGACATACTGATCGGGAATTTAGTTTGGTCCCCCCAATGGGGACAGTGATGATAATGTCTGTGAAGCACTGTGGAATTAATGGCGCTATATAAGAGAGTAAAATAAATAAATATTCAAATATAGCAAATGAAGTAGAATAAAGAAAAGTCAATGAAAGATATAAAAAATTGTAAGTTGAACTTATTTATACAACAAATTAAATGAAACCAATAAAACGGTAAATGCTAAACAGCAATTTCCAGTTATAGAGTGCTAACTGTATGGTAATATGACACTGAACGAGGAGCAGAGTGCTGGTGATTTTATTCTTCACATGGCATCACTGGTAAATAATAATTGTTGTAGCTGCTAACAGCTAGAGAGCCATAAACCCTGATCTTGGAGAGCCTGATGGGGAAAACAGTATTACATAACTGAGTGCACCTATTTAGTATATTGTTTTAACTCTCTGCCATCTTGAAGAATTTCTTACTTTTGTCTTTTAGCTTAAAGGGGTGTTTGAAAGTCAAAGTAAATTTCATTCTAAATCCCTATTTAGTGGCATAATCTAAACTAATTTCTAACATACTTGCATTCAAAATCCCTTATCCTTCCCTAACTACATTAACTACCTACTTCCTTTCTGATGATGCTTTGTATGAGAATCCCAATGCATGCTGGGATACTCAAGTGAAGCGTCATCAGGGGGCAGATGGTCATTCCCGCAGCCCATGCCCCCTCCCTGAAAGGAAGTGTCATTGGTGACCTTTGTTTCAGAGGCTAGGCTAGTCCCTGCTCTGTTACTGTGCGATATGTACAGTGACAGTGCGCTCTCTTGCCGGCTATGGTCAGTAGTAATGATCTAGCAACACCACGCCGCGCCTGCAAGTCAGGTCACTGCCATAGCCTCTGCCCCATCTCTTAAATGATCTGCCAGCTCAGATCTGCAGTGACAAACCAACAACCAATCCATGTCAGAATACCTGGCGTGAAAAGATCAGTGACGTCACCAGCTGGGGCAGTGCTCGTCTCTGCATGCTGGGTATTGTGGCTTGTTACTGCTGATCTGAGCTGTCAACATAGTGGGCGCTGTCAATGTGCACAGTGCATAGTGCGAAGGGACACAGAAGGGACTAGCCCAGTGGCTGCGGCAGTGACCACAGCCTGTGCCCCCTGATAACGCTTCATTTGAGTATCCCAGCTTGCACTGGGATTCTCAAAAGAAGTGTAATCAGAAAGGATGTAGGGGAAAAAAAGTAGAAATGCTGTTAAATGGTGTAGTTAGGGAATGATAGGGAATTTTTAATGCAAGTATACTAGAAATTAGTTTCAATTATGGCACAAAGTAGATAAGGATTTAGAATGAAATTTACTTTGACTTCGGACCACCCCATTAACTTGAATGCATTGGATATAACATATAGTAATGAATGATGATACTGATAGTTTTCAATGTATAACTTATTCTGATTTATATCTGAATATTTTAGGTCTACAGTCAGTCTACTCCTAAATACAATGCTACCAGTACAACCCTGGGTGGGCAAAACGCATCATCCCCTTCAAATCCAGGTGGAGCCCCACTGGTCACAACCTCCACGAACAGTACAACGGTCCATGGGCATGCAGAGCCCTTGTACTCATCCTCTGCTTTCTTCCTTATCTTGGCTTCCATGTTACATGTTTGCTGTTAAGAGACTGTGACATATTTGCCGCTATAACACTCTCTGACACCTCTGCGCTCTTGTATTCTCATTATCAAGCACACCGTGGAAAGGCAAATGTAGTCCTAACCAAGATCAATGCACGCCCCATCTGACCCAGAGGCTCGTCTTCACTTACTCAGGCTTCCCCTATATGGAATTAAAAATCTTGAGTGTCTACTCCACAAAGAGTTTCCAAAATCGTCAAAATGTAATTAATGAATTAATAGTCCACAAAGAACTCTAACAAGACTGTAATAGTGGCTGAAAATCTTGTTTAAAGTATATATGTCGCTGGGATAAAAAAAAAATATACCATCTCCAAACTTAAAGGACTTGCAGGCTGCATTGTGCATATTTCTGAAAAGTAGCACATATATGCTTTATATATTCTATACCGCTACATTGCGAGTCATTTTCATGAATAAATAATATGGTAAATGCTGCTTTATGATTTTTCTTCTATTCCACCTGCTTGTGTGTGTCAATGACCGCTACATGCTCTGTACCTATATCAAGCAGCATGGAAACTTTCCCTGAGCAGGAAGATAAAGCTCCCTTACATGAAAGGAATTCATTGTACTAGTGTGATGGACAAAAACTGCATTGTTCTTCGGACTCATCATCCCGTCAGTCTGGAGTCAAAGTATTTCATTGCCGGCTAGTCTTTCCACAAGTCTTGTCAGTTCTGATTTAACTCACCTATTTGTTACTTGAGATATATTTACCAGTAAATAAAGGCACAATTGGTATATTTCTCCTTTATATAGAGTATAAATGTAATTTCAAGGTGAAATAACCCTTATGTATTTATTCTTAAAGAAGAAGCACTCCTCCCATCAAAGTTTTTATCCTCTTAATATATTGCAATCATCATATTATATGGTGCTGTGTACTTACAATTGCTCATTTTGCCTTTCTACCCAGCTAATTCTTCTCCTTTCTCTGCTCTGTGTAGAAACAGGAAGTCTATTTTCCCTACATAAATCATTCCCCTCTTCAACTTCTGACCCAGCTGCTCCCTCCTCCCCCTGCCATAGACTTTTGCAGTGACTCGTGACTTGTGCAGAGAAAACTGACCTCCTGTTTCTACATAGAGCTTAGAAGGAGTCAGCTAGTCAGTTTTCAATTATGTGATGTCATAGACCTAATGGAAAAGAGAAGAATTAGCTGGTTAGAAAGAGAAAATGAGCAATTGTAAGTACACAGTGCTATATAATATGATGATTGCAATATATTAAGAGGATAAAAACTTTGATGGGAGGAGTGCTTCTTTAACAATGCAATACTAACAGTAACATCAGTATCACAGGAAAGCCGGTGTCACATAGCCATGTGCACAGTCCAGCTGCGGTCTCCGGAGGCATATATGAAGCTACCGAGTTTGGGTCAGGAGACTCGTAGCCAGATTGTGCATCGTGGTCTGAGAACGGTCCGCAAAACATTTGTGTATGAAACTGGCCTAAATAAAGAAAACTTCCTCTGTTTGCAATGCAATGATTTGACTACGCCATCTTTCAATATGTGTACCTGCAGTATTTTGCATGTATTTTTCAAGTGATTATTCTCATTGAAATAGATATAAAAAAACAATAACAATGGCAAATGTGTCATTCTTTTACAGTACAATAAAACAGTGCTAAATAAATACCCTAAAGGGGTTGTCCACTTAGTGGGAGCTGAGATTAAGTGCCTGAGTACGACCACTACATAGTTTATGGAGCTGTGGAGCTCTGGCTCCATATATTGTGTACTTCAGACCATTGTGGGACCTGTTAACAGCTGATTGTTTGGAGTTCCGGGTGTCAGACACTGTCCAATCTGATACTGATAACCTAGGTTGACGATCAATGTCATTAATGACCTATGCTTAGGATCAGTGTCAAAGTCCAAGACAACCCCTTTAAGCAAACTATACAATGGATTCCTATGAATTGTCCTTCTTTCTCCTTAATACTTTTAAGACTATGGCCCCGATTCATCATTGCATCATTTTGCGTTGTTTTTTTGTTTGCACCCAATTCATTCATTTTTTGCCTTTTCTTTTAAGTCTATTTTATATGTGCTCACCCGTTTTTTGGGGGGTTTTCCGCTTTGTGGGCAAAGTGTAGCGATTCCAGATGTTTTGGCGTGATTCATCAATTGCAACTTTTTTAAAAGTTGCAAAATTTTGCACAAGTTCACTTCAGTCACACCACTTGGTGTATTTTTGAGTATGTCAAATTTTGATGCAATTTTTGTGACTTTTGGCACCCAGTTGCGACCTTTGGCACCAAAAGTCGAAAAAGCAGTTCAAGGCCCATTATTGACTTAGCACCAAATTCATTAATGATGCTCTCCATTTTGAATTGGGCACCAAAAAATGTCAATACCACAGGACAAAAAAAGAAAAGTGACTTAAAATGAAATGCAAGTGATCAATCGGGGACTTTCTTTTTTGATCTGCATGAAATTGTAATTGCTCCTTGAGAAACAATTCATACAATCAAACAGGGGTCTTGTGAGTTTTCACTAATTTTGAACTCTTTTATCATTCTTTTTAGGTGTACTATATGGGAAATTGCTTATGAAGGTAGATCACCCCTCCGCCTTTAACCCTCAGAGAGAACTACATAAGAGAAACAACTTTCTTAAAAAATATTAGCTAACATTTAATGTATCCTACATAAAATAGTATGTCTTAGACTTCTTAAACATAACTGTATCAGTTTTCCTGACACTTGCTAAAATATTAAATTTTAAGGGGGCTCGCCATGCAAAACTCTGCTATATGAAAGGTCAGAGGGACCTGTACATCCTCTCTCTGGTATTCTTTGAATGGCTGTGGACCTACAGCGCCCCTTCAGGTCTTGCACAAGACATGCCATAGTGTATCAGTTTTGCTCAGAGGGTTCCTTAATGATTTCTTTTATTCTCAATTATGTTTTTAATTATATAGTTCCAAAGGTAACGAAAATTGTCTAGATAGCTGTAAGCCATTTATATTCGTGCATTATGGAAATTTTTGCTTTGTAATGTTATATGTAAGGGTAATTGTTTTTCCATGTCATTCACCTGTAGTCATTGACTGTGCTGTGATACGACTTCTAGTTGTTGAATATGACCAGTACAATGTCATACTATACTACTTGTTACCCAGAATACCAGCTAAACACTCTGGTTGAATGCCATTCTTTATAAATAGCATAAATATAGGAATATATGCTTTAGGACTCAATTAATTGACTGAAAAATCTCTGGGTTTGATGTTCTGTTGAATTAACTGTGTTACTTATACAGTATGTGCCAGGATATATATCGACCTCTACAATAGTGAATTATCATTTTGTAAGTTTAATTTAATCAAATGAAATAAAAATGAAAAAATGAAAAATGAAATTTGGTGATGTTTTAATGACTGCACACACTTTTCATTATACAACGCTTGTTTATCTATCTGATCATCGAAGCATCTTTGTCCAGGTTGTACTCAAAGCAAGATTTACCTATAGACACAGCAGGTTTGGGGAAGGACGCCTGCTGATGGGAACATTTACATCTGAACACACTGAACAGATTGTAGTAATACTGTATGTAAATGTTAGGTAATCATCATGTGTTATAATAAGGCACTAGTAATGTGGGGATGACAGGAGGAAAACCAGAGAGGAATAAAGGGATTACTGAAGAGGTTGGTAGCCATGTTCTGCTTTGTTTTGTAGTCAAAAATGTAAAGCTATTTATCTGGTACAGGGTGCCCCATGGAAAAGTAGCCTGCCTGCGGCGATAAAGTGACAAGATAAATGACCAAGTGGATTGTTTTTATTCCCTTACCCACAAGTCACAACATATGCTTAAAGTAGTCCCTGTTCATGTTTGTATACCTTTAGGCCCCCATTCACGTTTGTGCACCTTTAGGACCTCATTCACGTTTGTGCACCCTCAGACCCCCATTCACGTTTGTGCACCTTTAGACATCCATTCACGTTTATGTGACGCGCAACCCTGGGCCGTGGGGTACTCGGTAGCCGGGCCGGTCGGTGCTGGGGGATGTCACAGTGGCAGTGACCCGCTCCGTGATCCAGGGCGATCAATAAAAGGGGATTTATAGTTTTTATAGTTTAATGTTCGTGACGCCACCTGTGGTATGCAGCTATATGGAGCCGCAGCTACAGTGCAGATCCCCTGGAGCTGATGGTGACGCAGCAGAGTAGGTTCAGCTCTCCACAGGTAGAGCTAAACTCCAGGGCGGTGCAGTGATGTTTTAGATGAGGTAGATATTGCTGTGCAGTGTAGTGCAGGGGATGGCACAAATAATAATTCTAGGACACAGTGGGGTGCAGTCTTCAAGGTTTACTCACAGTTGTTGAACTCCAGGCTAAAAGTACCAGAGTAACCTCCCACGTCGTCCTGCGTTCACCAAGGAAGGGGTTCAGCAATCTCTCAAGTATCTCAGGAGTACTTAAATGGGACCCGCTCTATGTGCCTTCCTCGGTCGTCTTCCTGCGCTGGCTCTCACCCTCCTGCCCTGCGCCTCACAATCAGTGTCTCAAGCCGGTAGCCTCGGATCTTGTCGGGCGACCTGCAGTCCCCTGGACCCTCTGTGGCCACCTTTTCGGCGATATAATTGTGGTGGTTGGCAGCTGCACCTTGCAAGTACAGCAGCCTCCGGTTATCTAGCTGAGCCTTGTAGTTCTCCACTAGTTTAGGGGCCGGTCCCCTCTACAGCCTGATCCCTCCACGTTCCTGCAGATTCGGGCGCACGGGTGGTTTCCTGCACTCACCGTGCCCCTGGGATCCCCTCAATCTCTGGAGCCTTCCCTCTGCTCCCGTCCTCTCTCTCTCTCTCCTGGGCCTCTCTTACTAGGCCCCACTCCTCTCAACTCCTGCTCCAAGCACTGGAGCCAGGAGCCTGGACCTCCTCCACTGCTCTCCTGAGCAGGACTGGCTGCTTCTAGATGGTTCCATTCCTTCTTATACTCCTACTGAAGTGCTCCCCTAAACTACTTCCTCCACCCACACTCACTACATGGTTCCACCCTCCAGCTAGGGACCAGGGACTGTGCTCTCCCTTAGGAGCAATCGCGCCCTTCCCTCTGAAGTGGAGTGTAATGGATGCAAGTGTGTGGGTCCCGGGTAGTACTCCATCCTTACCTGAGAGTGGGATACCACACCTCTGGTTGAGATGCAGTACCTCTGTGGCGACTGAACCCGCAGGGGCGCCACATATGCACCTTTAGGCCCCCATTCACGTTTATGAACCTTTAGGCCCCCTTCGCATGTACATGTTTTTGGTACGTGTGGCATCCGTTTTTTTCACGTATACCACTCGTACCCATTATTACCGATGCTGTTGTGCACATGTCCATGTCTTCACATGGACTGTGTGTCCGTGTGAATCACATTGCCACATGTCCCTTTTTTTCCAGCAGCACAGAGGTCAATACAAGTCTATGGGTCCGTGAAAAACACGTACAGCACAGGATGGCATCTGTGTACAGTCTGTGTCCCATACATGTTTAGCATTGCAAAGTATAGGAGAAGATATATAATTTCATTCTTTATCCATTTCGGAAAAACACTGATGACACCAGTACTGGCTTTTCAAGTACGTGTTTTATATAGACGTGTGAATCGGGCCTTAGGCACGTCAGAGCATGTCCTGATACTGCTTGGAGCTCTTCAACAGTGATGAATCAACAGGGTCTTGTGTTTCCTTAATCGCACACAGCCTTCCACAATCGCGATGTGCACGAAAGGACTGAACAGGAAGGCAAAATAAAGCCGGAACGCTGCAAACGGGGCAATACCACAGCACCAGACAGAGACAAGGAGCTACGGCCTCCTCCAAAGAACGTGGCACTGGTATTGGAGTAGGGCTACTTTTCCATGGGTGACCCTGTATAATCTACGGGATAGGCAAAGTCTAAAGCTGGCCATATTCATTACATAACTGTATCCATCTGAAAACACCATCCAATGACCACTGTCGTTTCCTTTCTTGGATATGCTGTATTATTGAATCCAATGTAAAATCTTGAGCGGGATAACAGATAATAGGTTATCCATATAAATGTACCAGCTTGCAATGTTTTATTGTCTGTTGAAAATATTTGCACTACGAAAACAACAAGAAGAAAAGTACGCTGTAATGCAAACGGTCCATCCAATACTCATCAGTAAATAGAACAAAATATCAAATGATTTTTATTTAAGACAATAATAGACAAATAATTAAAAACATTTAAAACACACATACGTGTGAATAACCCACAAAAGAGTCTGACTAAAATTAAGTCATAAACCCTCCCACCGGAGCTACTAATTATGTAATAGTAACATCTTTATGGGTAAATAGACAAAATTGAAAGAGGTTGTACCGATGGCCTGTCCTCAGAATAGGTCATCAATATCTGATCAGTGGAGGTGCGATACCTGGAACCCCCGAGGATCAGCTTTTCCTGGTGACAATGGCGGCTGGATGTGCTCAGTTTCGGAACTAATGAGCTCCATTAACTGTAATCTGTAAAGTAAGTGTTTTTAAATCCTTGCCTGTCTCTTTGATATTGTATATATTTCCTGATGAGCATTGGATGTGCCATTTGCATTAACCCATCAGTGATTTTTCTTGTACACAAAAACCTGTCCAAGTTTCATCAGTGTTTTTGATCCAATTTTCATCAGTTTGCTCAGTGAGTCATTTTTTACGATCAGCGTTTTATTAATTTGTTTCATATGAATAAAAAAAGAAAGAAGGAAGTTTCTCAAGCTTCTCTTACCAAACCAACTGCTGTCCACTTTTTTCACAGACCCACAGACTAGCATTGCCAATTTTTTTTTCACCCGACACTCAGATCATTATCAGAAAGGTCCACTCGATCAGCAGAAGTACTTGGACTTGTGAACAGCCCCATAGACTATAAGGCTGTGTGCCCACTATGCGTTTTTTAAGCATTTCTGCAGCGGTAATTCCGCTGCAGAAACGCTTAAAAAACGCTTGGTAGAAGGTCTGCCATGTTCCCCAATGATAATCCGCATGTGCTGTGCACATGCTGCGGAAATTTGCGCTGCGGATTATCATTGCGGAAAAACACGCAGCACTGCCAATTATTTTGCGGAATCGCGGCGTTTTCGCCGCCATTGACTTGCATTGGAACGCATGGAATCCGCATCACTGCATCTGTACATGCGGATTCCATGCATTTCACTGTGCGGATGGTACCCTGGTCTGGTGAAGAGGAGACTCTCCTCCGGACCCGGGTACCATAGTACCTGTAAAAAAAAGAATAAAATAAAAATAAATATTATACTCACCTTATGATGGGCCCCGGTGTCCTTGTCTTGGCTTGCCGGCAGCTCGCGGTAGACTAAAGGACCTGCGGTGACGTCATTTAGTCATGTGACGGGTCACGTGACCGCTGATGTCGGCAGGTCCTTTAGTCTACCGCGAGCTGCCGGCAAGCCAAGACAAGGACACCGGGGGCCATCAGAAGGTAAGTATAATATTTATTTTTTATTTTTTACCATTCTTTCGGTCACACTATATAACTCCATGCCAGTTGCATGGATTTATATAGTGTGACCAAGTTGTCAAGCACTTTCCAAGTGATGCTAAAATCGCTTGGAAAGCACTTGATAACCCGCATGTGGAAATGCATGTGAAGAACGCTTCACATCCGCTTGTCCCTGGCAGGAAAAATGCATGTACAATCCGCATGTACAATCCGCATGTACAATCCACATGTACAATCTACATGCGTTTTTTCTGCCAGGGAGATGCAGAAACGCTCAGGAAAAATCCAGAGCATTTCTGCATCGTGGGCACATAGCCTAATTGGTATGAGTGCTATCTATGGAATAGATAAAATGCAAGAGCGCAATAGGGTCTTATCCTAATATAAATGAAACAAGACAGAGTAAGATACGCTCACCTTACAAGGTTGTGTACACACCACAAGTTCTGTGTTTTCCATGGATAGCAGGATTGAGATTGCCAGGGAAGTGGAAGTGATCTGCGCTTGCTGGAAGGATGACATCCACAATCGGATATAGTATGATGGTTTATTATCAATGTGTTTCAGTGTCACACCAATTCCTTCCTCTGGACAACCATACATACATAAGTCTCATATATGATTGTCCTGAGGAAGGATTTGGTGTGATTCTCAAATGTGTTGACAATAAACCATCATACTATATCCGATTGTGGATGTCATCCTTTCAGTAAGCGCAGATCACTTCCAATCTCAATCCTGCTATACATGGAAAACACAGATAGAACTCGTATGAGAAAAACTGATGTCAAAATGAGCCCTTATAGTATATTTTTCTTTCTGCACTTTTGGTAGTATGAATTTTTTACATTGTGCTCCTTTGATAGTAATGGTTCTTGAAAATATTTGCAGCCATAATCTAAAAAAAGTTATTTAAAGTCAATCTGCAATGAATGGTAATGTATCATCAGAAAATTACCTACTATTTAAATTATTTTTTGTTATACACTGTGTGCATAATTATTAGGCAAATGAGTATTTTGATCACATGATACTTTTTATACATGTTGTCCTACTCCAAGCTGCATAGGCTTGAGAGTCAACTACCAATTAAGTAAATCTGGTGATGTGCATGTGAGGCCCTCCCTGAGAAATGGGGTTACTCGGAGCCGGGTCAGTGTAGGTGTCTCAGGGGTTGCAGTCGTGGCCCGGACCTGGTCCGTGCCCAGGGCGGTCACATAAAAGATTTAATGGGCTTTCAGCGTTGAGTGGTAATTTTCCGACTACGCCACCTACGGTTTCCGGTGATGGACACCAGCGCTGTTTCAGTCCACTGAGGCCGGTGTTACAGGCAGCTAAGATGGAACGGCTCCCCGCAGGCGGAGCAGGCCTTAGGGCAGTGTGAGGAAGGATGGTGGGTGCAGTGCCGCGCAGAAAATAACAGGCTGAAGCGGGGTGTGAAGTCATCCAGGGTTTTTACTCACATTAAGATGAACTTTAGCCGCAAAGCTTCCCTTTGCTCCTCGCGGCGTACTGCGGCCACCGGGAAGGGGGTCCAGCACTTTCCAGGTAGATCAGGAGCACCTGTCGAGACCGCTCTGGTGTGTGTTCCTCTCCTTGGTGAGTTCTTGGTGTAAGGCCGGGTCCCACTGGATAAACGCAAGTAAAGAGTTACAGGTGGCGTATGCCGCTCCGTCCGTATCCCTCCTGGGATCCACTAAGCCTCCGGGCTTTTCTGACTGAGACGTGAAGTAACAGAGTCAGATATCGGGGGCCGGTCACCCCTCTTGCAGCAGGAGTCCCTCTGACTAGGCCAGAGTAAGAAATACAGGTGGCGTATGCCGCTCCGTGCGTATGCCCCAGGGATCCTTTTGCCTGTGGAGCTTGTCTCTTCTGCTCCCCTCCAGGCCTTCTTAGGTAGGGAGCTTGACCGGGTAGAGGCAGTGGTTAACTCCGACCCGCTCCTCGTCTCAAGGCTAGAGAACGAGGACCGTGTATCTTCAACAGGCTGCAGGTTCTAGCAGAAGGCCACAATCAGCGATGAAGATCACAATCAAAGACCTAAGATGGCTGTAGATTAAATATGAATGAATAAGTGTAACCTAAAAGTATGTTCTCCACCCTCACCCACTACATGGTTCCCCCCATCTTCTATATCCCGGGCCGGGGCAGCACCCTGGTGCATTTAGGCCCCCTTCAGGACAGGAGTGGTGTAGTGTTGAGTGGTGAAGTAGGGTCCTGAGAAGTGCTCCATCCTTACCTGGAAGAGGAGATACCACACCTCTACTGAGGTGCAGTACCCCTGTGGCGACTGAACCCTCAGGGGCGCCACATTGCCCCCTGGTGAAACACAGCACGTCCGCGGGCTGCAAGAGTAAAAAGTGGTACTGACATTTCAAATTTTTTGTATAACAATAACAATCTTTCCTTGCATGATATATATATATATATATATATATATATAGATATAATATAGTATAAATGTAGAAAAACAGTAAAGAGACATTATGCATGTAGACAGATCTGTAGAAAACATTGTAGAAAAGTGTCAGTTCAGCAGCATGAGGGACCTGTCCCAAACCCTGAACGTAGGCCCTGGGGTGGCTGCAGGGCATGAAGATCCCGAGTTGGACCTCCAGGAGAGCCACTCCAGCCAGGTTTTGCTTCTGAGGTCTGAGGTAGAAGTAGAAGCGGTTTTGCATAAAACCAATAGGGAGCACCTAAATAGATGCAAAACTATATACAATAAGGAGTCTGTCTACTGCCAGTGTCCACAGGGACAAATGTCTCTTCAAACTTAAATCCGGGTGTATCAAAAGAAAACCAAAAACAGTTCACTCAACTGTTCACACAACAGGGAGATGTGTGGCGCCCCTGAGGGTTCAGTCGCCACAGGGGTACTGCCCCTCAGACCGAGGTGTGGTATCTCCTCTCCGAGGTAAGGAAGGAGCACCTCTCGGGACTCAGCCATCCATTCAACACTACACCACTCCTGTCCTGAGGGGGGGGCTTTAAGGCACCATAGTGCTGCCCCAGCCGGGATAGAGGAGATGGGGGGAACCAAAAGATAGGGGGAACCATGTAGTGGGTGAGGGTGGAGGACGCACTTTAGGTTACACCACAAAATTCATATTTAATAAACGGCCATCTTGGGCTCATGGTCTTTGATTGTGATCTTCATCACTGAACGTGGCTTTCTGTGTGAACCTGCAGCTGATTGAAGATACACGGTCCTCGTGCTCCGGCCTTGAGGCGAGGAGTGGGCTAGAGTTAACGGTTGTCTCTACCCCGTCAAGGTCCCTACCCAAGAAGGCCTGGAGGGGAGCAGAGGAGACAAGCTCCACAGGCAAAAGGATCCCTGGGGGATACGGACGGAGCGGCATACGCCACCTGTCCTCACTATTCTGGCCTAGTCAGGGATTCCTGCTGCAAAAGGGGTACCGGCCCCCGATATCTGACTCTGTCACTTTAAGTCTTAGTCGGAGAAGCCCGGAGGCTCAGTGGATCCCACCGGGTAACGGACGGAGCAGAGTCGCCACCCGTACCCTTGTTTTGTGCATAGTCCAGAGGGAGACCCGGCCTTAGTACACGTACTACACACGGACAGGAGAGGACTTAGTGGGAAAGTCTAGGAACACTCTGGTGCGGGGGTCCTGATTCATGCACCCGAACTACCCGGAGTGTGCTGAACCCCTTCCTGGTGGCCGCAGCGCGCCGTGAGGAGCAAGGAGAAGCCTTGCAGCTGACACCTAACATCGTGCGTAAAGCTTGGAAGACTGCATCTATTGTCTCCGGTTCCTTATTGCAATGTGGCACCGCACTACACCACACCACATCTCCTACTACTACTCCCCTGATCCGTCTTCTCTGCCCTGAGGCCCTGCTCCGCCTGTGGGGAGTAGTACCATCTGCTGCTGCCATGACATCCCGCCTCAGAGGACTGAACGCAGCGCTGGTGGAGGATCACCAGAAACCACAGGTGGCATAGTCATTACATCCACTTGATTAACACCAAACCCTGAAAGCCCATTAAATCTTTTATGTGACGGCCCTGGGCACGGAACGGGTCCAGGCCACGGCTGCAACCCCCCCAAACATCTGACCCGGCTCCGAGTACCCCCATCTCCCAGGGAGGGCTGTGAGCGTCACAGATGCATCTCCCGGGGCTGCTCAGAAGCGGTATCCCCACTTGGGAAAAGGCTCATTTTTGCCGACTGAGCCTGACCGGTCCTCTGTGGGCAGGTGAGTGGGGGCATCCCCTTTGAACACCCTGTGGACATCTAGGGCGTACCACCCACGCTCCCCGTGGTGGCGGGTGTAGGACACCAAGTCGCCCGGGTAGAGGTTCCGGTCAGGGTGGCCTTGCTCCAGCCTCGGCTCGACGTCCCACCGATTCACAAAGACATCTCGGTGGAACTGGGGGCTGCGAATGAAGCCCCATCCGGCCTCCTGGTGGAATCGGATAATCAGGCCTTGCTCCCGGGGGCTTGGACGGGCGGCCTCTGCCTGGCGGGCCCGTGACTTTGCGGCCTTGGTTCGCACCTCCAGGCGCTCACAGCGGACCTCCTTCTGGCGTCGTTCCTTGTCAAATTGGAGGAGTTGCTCACGGCACATCTCCTCCCTCCTCCGTGCTTCAGCCTGGGTCTCCCGGGGGAAGCCCATCAGGTCGCCCCCCTGGTTGTCCCAGACATACTCGTCTGCCGGCGGGCAGGTGACTGGAGGTGCAGGGAGCGGCAAGAGCGGAAGCTGCTGCGGACCCTCTACTAATGTGGACCAGTCCGGGTTGGGGCAGGTGGATTCCCCATAAAACACAGGACTCATTGGGCCAGGAGCCGGGAAGCATAACAGGTCTCCGGTGACGGCGGTGGCTTGGGCCTCAGCCTCCAGAGCCGATAGCTGCTCCCATATGATGGCGCCCGGGGACAGGGGTGCCGGCAGGATGCTTAGGAGCGGTACAGTGCGTCCCGCGCCCGGGATAAGGGTTTCCGCATTACCCGCTCCTGGGTTGCGCACAGCCTCCTGGACTTCCTCCGCCTGGGCTGCGGCCTCCATGGACCGACATGACGAGCTCTGGCAGTGGGCCCGGATCCTCTGCAGCACCGCCTCTCTCCACTCCGCGACGACCAATCTCTGGGCCTCTTCGACCCTCCGGGTCAGGTCCTGGGTTTCTCCTCGGAGGAACTCGGCCTCCTCCAGGGTCAGGCGTATACCCTTCATGCCGAGGAAGGTGGCAGCTTGTGGAACAGCATCAGAGGCCTCGGAGGACTTCTCTTCTGCTGCCTCCATCTTGGCTGCAAGGTGCGTTTTCTGTCTCCTCCTTCTTTTTGGGCGGCCCCATGGTGGCTGGCTGACGGGCACTCCCAGGGACGTCCCATCCGTTTTGACGGACAAAACTGCGCGGACTGTCTCTGCTGGAGGGGGCGGTCTGCACTTTTGGCGCCATTGGGGAGCCAGGCCCATGATGGGAGGACTTTGGTAGCTATCGTTTTGGCACATAATGGCGTCCGTTCTTCTTGGGCAGCGCCACGCTAAGTGTAAAGCGACAGTCTTTTTACTGTAAAAGCGCACAGTACCCGGCGGCAATGGGGATCTCCTCTTCCGTTGCTGCGGGCACGCAATCCTGCCGACTACGCCAAGTTGTGAGGCCCTCCCTGAGAAATGCGGTTACTCGGAGCCGGGTCAGTGTAGGTGTCTCGGGGGTTGCAGTCGTGGTCCGGACCCGGTCCGTGCCCAGGACGGTCACATAAAAGATTTAATGGGCTTTCAGGGTTGAGTGGTAATTTTCCGACTACACCACCTACGGTTTCCGGTGATGGACACCAGCGCTGTTTCAGTCCACTGAGGCCGGTGTTACAGGCAGCTAAGATGGAACGGCTCCCCGCAGGCGGAGCAGGCCTCAGCGCAGTGTGAGGAAGGATCGTGGGTGCAGTGCCACGCAGGAAATAACAGGCTGAAGCGGGGTGTGAAGTCATCCAGGGTTTTTACTCACATTAAGATGAACTTTAGCCACAAAGCTTTCCTCTGCTCCTCGCGGCGTACTGCGGCCACTGGGAAGGGGGTCCAGCACTTTCCAGGTAGATCAGGAGCACCTGTCGAGACCCCTCTGGTGTGTGTTCCTCTCCTTGGTGAGTTCTCCCACTAAGTCTTCTCCTGACTGTATGTGTGGTTAGAGCTACAGTAGGTGTAAGGCCGGGTCCCACTGGATAAACGCACGCAGAGAGTTACAGGTGGCGTATACCGCTCCGTCCGTATCCCTCCTGGGATCCACTAAGCCTCCGGGCTTTTCTGACTGAGACGTGAAGTAACAGAGTCAGATATCGGGGGCCGGTCACCCCTCTTGCAGCAGGAGTCCCTCTGACTAGGCCAGAGTAAGAAATACAGGTGGCGTATGCCGCTCCGTCCGTATCCCCCAGGGATCCTTTTGCCTGTGGAGCTTGTCTCTTCTGCTCCCCTCCAGGCCTTCTTAGGTAGGGTCCTTGACCGGGTAGAGGCAGTGGTTAACTCCGACCCGCTCCTCGTGTCAAGGCCAGAGAACGAGGACCGTGTATCTTCAGCAGGCTGCAGGTTCTAGCTGAAGGCCACAATCAGCGATGAAGATCACAATCAAAGACCTTGAACCTAAGATGGCTGTAGATTAAATATGAATGAATAAGTGTAACCTAAAAGTGTGTTCTCCACCCTCACCCACTACATGGTTCCCCCTAACTTTGGTTCCCCCCATCTCCTATATCCCAGGCCGGGGCAGCACCCTGGTGCATTTAGGCCCCGTTCAGGACAGGAGTGGTGTAGTGTTGAGTGGTGAAGTAGGGTCCTGAGAAGTGCTCCATCCTTACCTGGAAGAGGAGATACCACACCTCTACTGAGGTGCAGTACCCCTGTGGCGATTGAACCCTCAGGGGCGCCACATGCATCTCTGTAATGAGGAAGGGTGTTGACTAATGACATCAACACCCTATATAAGGTGTGCTTAATTATTAGGCAACTTCCTTTCCTTTGGCAAAATGGGTCACAAGAGAGATTTGACGGGCTCTGAAAAGTCCAAAATTGTGAGATGTCTTGCAGAGGGTTGCATCAGTCTTGAAATATCCAAACTTTTGAAGCGTGATCACCAAACAATCAAGAATTCATGGCAAATAGCCAACAGGGTCGCAAGAAGCGTGTTGGCCAAAAAAGGCGCAAAATAATTGCCCATGAATTGAGGAAAATCAAGCGTGAAGCTGCCAAGATGCCATTCACCACCAGTTTTGCCATATTTCAGAGCTGCAACGTTACTGGAGTATCAAAAAGCACAAGGTGTGCAATACTCAGGGCTGAAAAACGACCACCTTTGAACAAGAAACATAAGATAAAACGTCAAGAATGGGCCAAGAAATATCTTAAGACTGATTTTTCAAAGGTTTTATGGACTGATGAAATGAGAGCGACTCTTGATGGTCCAGATGGATGGGCCAGAAGCTGGATCAGTAAAGGGCAGAGACCTCCACTCCGACTCAGACGCCAGCAAGGTGGAGGTGTGGTACTGGTATGGCTGGTATCATCAAAGATGAACTTGTGGGACCTTTTCGGGTTGAGGATGGAGTGAAGTTCAACTCCCAGACCTACTGCCAGTCTCTGGAAGACAACTTCTTCAAGCAGTGGTACAGGAAGAAGTCGGTATCGTTTAAGAAAAACATGATTTTCATGCAGGACAATGCTCCATCACATGCATCCAACTACTCTACAGCGTGGCTGGCCAGTAAAGGTCTAAAAGAAGAAAAAATAATAACATGGCCCCCTTGTTCACCCGATCTGAACCCCATAGAGAACCTGTGGTCCATCATAAAATGTGAGATATACAGGGAGGGAAAACAGTACACCTCTCTGAATAGTGTCTGGGAGGCTGTGGTGGCTGCTGCACTCAATGTTGATCGAAAACAGATCAAGCAACTGACAGAATCTATGGATGGAAGGCTGTTGAGTGTCATTATAAAGAAAGGTGGCTATATTGATCACTAATTTTTTTGGATTTTGTTTTTGCATGTCAGAAATGTTTATTTCTAAATTTAGTGCACTGATATTGGTTTACCTGGTGAAAATAAACAAGTGAGATGGAATTATATTTGTTTTTATTAAGTTGTCTAATAATTCTGCACAGTAATAGTTACCTGCACAAACAGATATTCTCCTAAGATAGCCAAATCTAAAAAAAAAACACTCCAACTTACAAAAATATTAAGCTTGGATATTTATGAGTCTTTTGGGTTGATTGAGAACATAGTTGTTGATCAATAATAAAAATAATCCTCTAAAGTACAACTTGCCTAATAATTCTGCACACAGTGTATTTTTCAAATAATTTTTGGTGATTTTTTTGTTTACATTTTCTATGTCACTATTGGCAGTATTACTCTTCTTCATGTCATTACATGCATGGTTGGAAATCTTTATTATGCCCGAACACATACCTATTGCATTGCAAATCTTTGACGGGTAACATACGTCAAGCCTCTTAGAAGCTATATTTTTGTCTCAATTGGAATGGTAAAGGGGACCTTTTAATATGTAATTTTGTTTTACCTGGTTTAAAAGTCGATACCCTCCTGAATCTGGCAGATTTTATTCCTGTGCCTCTCCATTCCTGAGGTAAAAGGTAGTAGTCCACAACTCTTCTTAATCAGGCCATGATCACACGTTCAGGATTTGGTGAGGGTTTTTTACCTTAGCGTTTGTAAGCCAAAACCAGGAGAGGAACAATCAGGGGAAAAGTATAATGGAAGCACATCACCACTTCTCTATTTATCACCCACTCCTGGTTTTGGCTCACAAATACTGAGGTAAAAAAAAGTTCCAATTACTCAATGTGTGCATGTGGCCTTAGACTCTTCTTGAAGACCACACCCACTTGACTGAAAATATTAGATTTATACAGAGAGAAGAGGGAGCCATATCTCAGAATCTCACAGTCAACACAGTCAATGGCCAGTTCCTGAAGCTGATTTGATCTCCGTTGCATACAGTACATCACGTGAGGCAGTAGGGAACAGAATTAAAACTTTTGTGTGATCCAAATCTGTTCCACAATATACAGTATATAAATCAGATTTTCTGCTTAAAATGCCATAGGATGTTAAAAACCCCTGCTTCAGCAGTTTTGCTATGGTTAACCATCGGTATGCCACAGGCCAGTAGGCTTTTCCTCAAACACTCCTATGCCTATCGCTCACTTTTTAACCTGAAAAGAACCATTGTCTTTCCAAAGAGCAACCACAGTTGTATTTTCTTTCTCAATTGAAAAGCTGCCAAGTGTGAGGCCCTGCTAGCATTTGGTTTCACTGGGTTATATACCGGACATATAGATACCTGCAACAGGCTATTAGCATGGTATATATATATATAGATATATATATATCTATATATATATACAGATATAAATATCTATATATATATATATATATATATATATATATATATATATATATATATATATATACTAGCTATTGAACCCATTCTATGCCCGGGTGGCGAACATTTGTATTGGTATATGCTCCCCCATCCTGTTACGTGCTGCCCCCATCCTCTTACGTGCTGTCCCCATCCTGCTACGTGCAGCCTCCATCATGTTATGTGCTGCCCCCATCCTGTTACGTCCTGCCCCCATCCTGTTACGTGCAGCCCCCATCCTGTTACGTGCAGCCCCCATACTTTTACGTGCAGCCCCTATCCTGTTACGTGCAACTCCCATCCTATTACGTGCAGCCCCCATCCTGTTACGTGCAGCCCCCATCCTGATATATGCAGCCCCCATCCTGTGCCCCCATCCTGTTATGTGCAGCCCCCATCCCGCTCCCCCATCCTGTTATGTGCTGCCCCCATCCGGAGGCCAGGGGAGGAGTGTGGCATCAATCAGAGTACGCGTGCGCCCATACCGCGATGTCCGGCACCAACGTGTCTTCACTAAAATGACGGATAGCGCGCTATGTGCATGCGCTGATTCCAACGCCGCACTCCTCCCCTAGACTCCGGCCAAAACAGAGGTGCCGTGGCAACATTTCTTCGGGTCAGGTATGTACTTATGGCGCCGAAGATCGCGGTATGCAATCAGTGTCTACGCATACCGCGATCTCCGGCTCCATATACTTCTCTTACCTGTAACAGCTGGATGTGTTCTTCTGTCTGGAGCCAGACTGCGCAGGCGCGTCGCTCATGTGCAGTCTATAGAGGCTTCGGACAGAAGGACACATCCCTGGTTATATTATAGATGTCCCCCAATTCTGTTAATATCCCCCATCCTGGTATATAGTATCCCTCCATCCCAGTATGCATGGCACCCCTCCATCCCAGTATTCATGGCGCCCCTGATCCCCATCCTGGTATGCAAGGCACCCCTCATCCTTATATGCAAGGCCCCCATCATCCTTATATGCAAGGCCCCCATCATACTTATCCTGGTATGCAAGGCCTCCCTCATCCCTATCCTGGTATGCATGGCACCCCTCATCCTTATCCTGGTATGCATGGAACCCCCATCCCTATCCTGGTATGCATGGCACCCCTGTTCCTGGTATGCATGGCTCCCCTCATCCCTATCCTGGTATGCCTGGTACCCCTCATCCCCAATCTTGGTATGCATGGCACACCTCATCCTCTATCCTGGTATGCATGGCACCCCTCATCCCTATCCTGGTATGCATAGCACCCCTCATCCTTATCCACCCTTCATCCTTATCCTGGTATGCATGACACCACTCATCCCCAATCCTGGTATGCATGGCACCCCTTTTCCTGGTATGCATGGCACCCCTCATCCCTATCCTGGTATGCATGGCACCCCTCATCCCTATCCTCGTATGCATGGCACCCCTCATCCCTATCCTCATATGCATGGCACCCCTCATCCTTATTCTGGTATGTATGGCCCCCCTCATTTCTAATCCTGGTATGTATGGCACTCCTTATCCTTATCCTGGTATGCATGGCACCCCTCATCCCTATCGTGGTATGCATGGTACCCCCTCATACCCAATCATGGTATGCATGGCCCCTCATCCCTATCCTGGTATGTATAGCACCCCTCATTCCTATCCTGGTATGTATGGCACCCTTCATCCCTATCCTGGCATGTATGGCCTCCTCATCCCCCAATCCTGGTATGCGTGGCACCCCTATTCCCTAATCCTGGTATGCATGGCACCCCTAATCCCCAATCCTGGTATGCATGGCCCCTCATCCCTATCCTGGTATGTATGGCTCCCCTCATCTCTATCCTGGTATGTATGGCCTCTCATACGTATCCTGGCATGCATGGTACCCCTCATCCCTATCCTGGTAAGCATGGTACCCCTCATCCCTATCCTGGTATGCATGGTACCTCCTCATCCCCAATCCTGGTATGCATGGTACTCTCTCATCCCCAATCCTGGTATGCATGGTACCCCCTCATCCCCAATCCTGGTATGCATGGTACCCCCTCATCCCAAATCCTGGTATGCATGGTACCCACTCATCCCCAATCCTGGTATGCATGCAACCCCCTCATCTCCAATCCTCCCCCCTCATCCCCAATCCTGGTATGCATGGTCCCTCATCCCTATCCTGGTGTGCATGGCCCTCCTCATCCCTATCCTGGTATGAATGGCACCCCTCATCCATATCCTGGTATGTATGGCACCCTTCATCCCTATTCTGATATGTATGGCCTTCTCATCCCCCAATCCTGGTATGCATGGCACCCCTATTCCCCAATCCTGGTATGCATGGCACCCCTCATCCCCAATTTGGTATGCATGGCCCCTCATCCCTATCCTGGTATGTATGCCCCCCCTCATCACTATCCTGGTATGTATGGCCTCTCATCCGTATCCTGGTATGCATGGTACCCCTCATCCCTATTCTGGTAAGCATGGTACCCCTCATCCCTATCCTGGTATGCATGGTACCTCCTCATCCCCAATTCTGGTATGCATGGAACCCTCTCATCCCCAATCCTGGTATGCATGGTACCCCCTCATCCCCAATCCTGGTATGCATGGTACCTTCTCATCCCCAATCCTGGTATGCATGGTACCCACTCATCCCCAATCCTGGTATGCATGGTACCCCCTCATCCCCAATCTTCCCCCCTCATCCCAAATCCTGGTATGCATGGCCCATGGCCACTCATCCCTATCCTGCTGTGCATGGCCCTGCTTATCCCTATCCTGGTATGAATGGCACCCCTCATCCCCCAATCCTGGTGTGTATGGCACCCTTCATCCCTATCCTGGTATGCATGCTACCCCCTCATCCCTATCCTGGTATGTATGGCCCCTCATCCGTATCCTGGTAAGCATGGTACCCCTCATCCCTATCCTGGTAAGCATGGTACCCGTCATCCCCCAATCCTGGTATGCATGGTACCCCCTCATCCCCAATCCTCCCCCCTCATCCCCAATCCTGGTATGCATGGTACCCACTCATCCCCAATCATGGTATGCATGGTACCCCCTCATCCCCAATCCTCCCCCCTCATCCCAAATCCTGGTATGCATGGCCACTCATCCCTATCCTGCTGTGCATGGCCCTCCTCATCCCTATCCTGGTATGAATGGCACCACTCATCCCCCAATCCTGGTGTGTATGGCACCCTTCATCCCTATCCTGGTATGCATGCTACCCCCTCAATCCCTATTCTGGTATGCATGGCACCCCTCACCCCCCAATCCTAGTATGTATGGCACCCTTCATCCCTATCCTGATATGCATGGTACCCCCTCATCCCTATCCTGGTATGTATGGCCCCTCATCCGTATCCTGGTAAGCAAGGTATTCCTCATCCCTATCCTGGTAAGCAAGGTATTCCTCATCCCCCAATCCTGGTATGCATGGCCCCTCATCCCCATCACGCTGCGCACACACAAAAAAACAAACACTTCTACTCACCTTTCTTCCCTGTGCTCCAGCGCTGCGTCCCGTTCTGCCGGAGGCCAGGGGAGGAATGTGGCACCGGAGTACGCGCGTGCCTATACCGCGCTGTCCGGTGCCATTTTGTTGAAGACACACTGCAAATGTGTCTACACTATGTGCATGAGCCGATTCCGACGCCACAGTCCACCCCCGGCCTCCGGCTTGAACAGAGGCGCCGCGGCAACACTCCTCCGGGTCAGGTAAGTATGTCCTTATGGCACCGGAGATCGCGGTATGCGTTCAGTGACTACGCATACCGCGATCACCGGTGCCATACACTCCTCTTACCTGTAACGGCTGGATTCGGTCTTCTGTCTGGAGCCAGACTGCACAGGCGCGTCGCAGGTGCGCAGTCTATAGAGGCTTCGGACAGAGGGACGCATCCCTGGTTATATTATAGATACACATCTATATATACAGTGCCTACAAGTAGTATTCAACCCCCTGCAGATTTAGCTGGTTTGATAAGATGCAAATAAGTTAGAGCCTTCAAACTGCAAACGAGAGTAGGTTTTATGAACAGAAGCATAAATCTTACAAACCAAAAAGTTATGTTGCTCAGTTGAATTTTATTAAATTTTAAACATAAAAGTGTGGGTCAATTATTATACAACCCCTATGTTTAATATTTTGTGGAATAACCCTTGTTTGCAATTACAGCTAATAATCGTCTTTTATAAGACCTGATCAGGCCGGCACAGGTCTGTGGAGTTATCTTGGCCCACTCCTCCATGCAGATCTTCTCCAAGTTATCTAGGTTCTTTGGGTGTCTCATGTGGACTTTATTCTTGAGCTCCTTCCACAAGTTTTCAATTGGGTTAAGGTCAGGAGACTGACTAGGCCACTCCAACACCTTGACTTTTTCCCTCTTGAACCAGGCCTTGGTTTTCTTGGCTGTGTGCTTTGGGTCGTTGTCTTGTTGGAAGATGAAATTACGACCCATTTTAAGATCCTTGATGGAGGAGCGGAGGTTCTTGGCCAAAATCTCCAGGTAGGCCGTGCTATCCATCTTCCCATGGATGCGGACCAGATGGCCAGGCCCCTTGGCTGAGAAACAGTCCCACAGCATGATGCTGCCACCACCATGCTTGACTGTAGGGATGGTATTCTTGGGGTCGTATGCAGTGCCATCCAGTCTCCAAATGTCACGTGTGTGGTTGGCACCAAAGATCTCGATCTTGGTCTCATCAGACCATAGAACCTTGAACCAGTCTGTCTCAGAGTCCTCCAAGTGATCATGAGCAAACTGTAGACGAGCCTTGACATGACGCTTTGAAAGTAAAGGTACCATACAGGCTCGTCTGGAACGGAGACCATTGCGGTGGAGTACGTTACTTATGGTATTGACTGAAACCAATGTCCCCACTGCCATGAGATCTTCCCGGAGCTCCTTCCTTGTTGTCCTTGGGTTAGCCTTGACTCTTCGGACAAGCCTGGCCTCGGCACGGGAGGACACTTTCAAAGGCTGTCCAGGCCGTGGAAGGCTAACAGTAGTTCCATAAGCCTTCCACTTATGGATGATGCTCCCAACAGTGGAGACAGGTAGGCCCAACTCCTTGGAAAGGGTTTTGTACCCCTTGCCAGCCTTGTGACCCTCCACGATCTTGTCTCTGATGGCCTTGGAATGCTCCTTTGTCTTTCCCATATTGACCATGTCTGAGTGCTGTTCACAAGTTTGGGGAGGGTCTTAAATAGTCAGAAAAGGCTGGCAAAAGAGATCTTTAATCCACACATGTGAAGCTCATTATTCTTGGTGCCTGAACTACTTCTTAATACTTTAGGGGGACCAAACAGAATTCTTGTGGTCTGAGTGGTTGAATAATAAATGACACTCTGAATTAACTTTTAACGTTTTAAAAAAAAAAAAAAAAAAATTTGCTGCAGTGCATTTCCCACTTCCAGGCTGATCTACAGTACAAATGTCACAATGCCAAGTTAATTCCGCATGTGTCAACCAGCTAAATCTGCAGGGGGTTGAATACTACTTGTAGGCACTGTATATATATCTATATAGATCTATAGATCTATATAGATATATATGTGTGTGTGTGTATGTAGGTGTATATGTATATATACTGTACCTATATATATATATATATATATATATATATATATATATATAGACATATACCTTTATCTATCTATATATACTTATGTATATATATATACACTACCTTTCGAAAGTTTGGGGTCATTTAGAAATTTCATTATTTTTTAAAGAAAAGCACATTTTTTTTCAATGAAGCTAACATTAAATTAATCAGAAATACACTCTATACATTGTTAATGTGGTAAATGACTATTCTAGCTGCAAACATCTTGTTTTTATTGCAATATCTACATAAAATAGTACACGCAAAACGCCAGTGACAACGTCTCTGGGATGCTGGCCTTCAGGGCAAAGTGGCAAAGAAAAAGCCATATCTGAGACTGGCTAATAAAAGGAAAAGATTAATATAAGCAAAAGAACACAGACATTGGACAAAGGAAAATTGGAAAAAAGTTTTATGGACAGACGAATCAAAGTTTGAGGTGTTTGGATCACAAAGAAAAACATTTGTGAGACGCAGAACAACTGAAAAGATGCTGGAAAAGTGCCTGACGCCATCTGTCAAGCATGGCGGAGGTAATGTGATGTTCTGAGGTTGCTTTGGTGCTGGTAAAGTGGGAGATTTGTACAAGGTAAATGGGATTTTGAATAAGGAAGGCTATCACTCCATTTTGCAACGCCATGCGATACCCTGTGGACAGCGCTTGATTGGAGCCAATTTCATCCTACAACAGGACAATGACCCAAAGCACACCTCCAAATTATGCATGAACTATTTAGGGAAGAAGCAGGCAGCTGGTATTCTATCTGTAATGGAGTGGCCAGTGCAGTCACCAGATCTCAACCCCATTGAGCTGTTGTGGGAGCAGCTTGACCGCATGGTACGCAAAAAGTGCCCATCAAGCCAATCCAACTTGTGGGAGGAGCTTCAGGAAGCATGGGGTGAAATTTCTCAAACTTACCTCAACAAATTAACAACTAGAATGCCAAAGGTCTGCAATGCTGTAATTGCTGCAAAGGGAGCATTCTTTGACGAAAGCAAAGTTTGAAGGAGAAAATTATTCTTTCAAATAAAAATCATTATTTCTAACCTTGTCAATGTCTGGACTATATTTTCTATTCATTTTGCAACTCATTTGATAAATAAAAGTATGAGTTTTCATGGAAAACACAAAATTGTCTGGGTGACCCCAAACTTTTGAACGGCAGTGCATATATACAGTACACACCAAAAGTTAGGACACACCTTCTCATTTAAAGATTTTTCTGTATTTTCATGACTATGAAAATTGTACATTCACACTGAAGGCATCAAAACTATGAATTAACACATGTGGAATTATATAGTTAACAAAAAAGTGTGAAACAGCTGAAAATATGTCTTATATTCTAGGTTCTTCAAAGTAGCCACCTTTTGCTTTGATGACTGCTTTGCACACTCTTGGCATTCTCTTGATGAGCTTCAAGAGGTAGTCACTGGAAATGGTCTTTCAACAATCTTGAAGGAGTTCCCAGAGATACTTAGCACTTGTTGGCCCTTTTGCCTTCACTCTGCGGTCCAGTTCACCCCAAACCATCTCGATTGGGTTCAGGTCTGGTGACTGTGGAGGCCAGGTCATCTGGCATAGCACCCCATCACTCTCCTTCTTGGTCAAATAGCCCTTACACAGCCTGGAGGTGTGTTTGGGGTCATTGTCCTGTTGAAAAATAAATGATGGTCCAACTAAACACAAACCGGATGGAATAGCATGCCGCTGCAAGATACTGTGGTAGCCATGCTGGTTCAGTATGCCTTCAATTTTTAATAAATCCCCAACAGTGTCACCAGCAAAGCACCCCCACACCATCACACCTACTCCTCCATGCTTCACGGTGGGAACCAGGCATGTAGAGTCCATCCGTTCACCTTTTCTGCGTCGCAGAAAGACACGGTGGTTGGAATCAAAGATCTCAAATTTGGACTCATCAGACCAAAGCACATATTTCCACTGGTCTAATGTCCATTCCTTGTGTTCTTTAGCCCAAACAAGTCTCTTCTGCTTGTTGCCTGTCCTTAGCAGTGGTTTCCTAGCAGCTATTTTACCATGAAGGCCTGCTGCACAAAGTCTCCTCTTAACAGTTGTTGTAGAGATGTGTCTGCTGCTAGAACTCTGTGTGGCATTGACCTGGTCTCTAATCTGAGCTGCTGTTAACCTGCGATTTCTGAGGCTGGTGACTCAGATAAACTTATCCTCAGAAGCAGAGGTGACTCTTGGTCTTCCTTTCCTGGGGTGGTCCTCATGTGAGCCAGTTTGCAACTGCACTTGGGGACACTTTCAAAGATTTCCCAATTTTTCGCACTGACTGACCTTCATTTCTTAAAGTAATGATGTCCACTCGTTTTTCTTTACTTAGCTGCTTTTTTCTTGCCATAATACAAATTCTAACAGTCTATTCAGTAGGACTATCAGCTGTGTATCCACCTGACTTCTGCACAACACAACTGATGGTCCCAACCCCATTTATAAGGCAAGAAATCCCACTTATTAAACCTGACAGGGCACACCTGTGAAGTGAAAACCATTTCCGGTGACTACCTCTTGAAGCTCATCAAGAGAATACCCAGAGTGTGCAAAGCAGTCATCAAAGCAAAAGGTGGCTACTTTGAAGAACCTAGAATATAAGCCATATTTTCAGTTGTTTCACACTTTTTTTGTTAACTATATAATTCCACATGTGTTAATTCATAGTTTTGATGCCTTCAGTGTGAAAGTCCAATTTTCATAGTCATGAAAATACAGAAAAATCTTTAACTGAGAAGGTGTGTCCAAACTTTTGGTCTTTACTGTATATACTGAATATGACACGCCCCCTGGGCCTTGGGGTACTCGGTGCCGGGCTGGTTGGTGCAGGGGATGTCACAGTGGCAGTGACCCGGTCCATGACCCAGGGCGGTCAATAAAAGGGGATTATACTTTTTATAGTTAATGTTCGTGACGCCACCTGTGGTATGTGGCTATATGGTCCGCCGCTGTGGTGCAGATCCTCTGGAGCTGATGGTGAAGCAGCAGAGTTGGTTCAGCTCTCCACAGGTAGAGCTAAGCTCCAGGGTAGTATAGATGGTGATTTGGTAGATGTTGCTGTACAGTGTAGTGCAGGGGATGGCGCAGATAATAATTCTAGGACACAGTGGGGTGCAGTCTTCAAGGTAGACTCACAGTTGTTGAGCTCCAGGCTACCAGGACCAGGATAACCTCCCACGCCATCCTGTGTTTACCAAGGAAGGGGTTCAGCAAGCTTCCTGGTGTTTCAGGAATACATAACAGGACCCCATTCTGTGTGCCTTCCTCGGTCGTCTTCCTGCGCTGGCTCTCACCCTCCTGCCCTGCGCCTCGCAACCAGTGTCCCAAGCCGGTAACCTCAGATTTTGTCGGGCAACGTTTAGTCCCCTGAATCCTATGTGGCTACATTTTTAGCGATGTAGTTGTGGTTGTGAGCAGCTGCACCCTGAAAGTACAGAAGCCTCCAGTTTCTAGCTGAGCCTTGTAGTTCTCCACTAGTTAGGGGCTGGTCCCCTTTGCGGCCTGATCCCTCCACGTTCCTGCAGATTCGCACGGGTGACTTCCTGCACTTCCCGTGCCCCTAGGATCCCCTCACTCCTGGAGCCTGCCTCTGCTCCCTTCCTCGTCCTGTCAGTCCTCCTGGACCTCTCACTCTAGGCCCTCTCCTCTGAGCAGAGCTCCTACAGAGCTTCTGCTCCCATTCCTTATCCTCTGTCTGACTGGTCTCAACTGTCTGCTTCTAGATGGTTCCCTGCTTTCTTATACTCCCACTGAAGGTGCTCCCCTGAACTACTTCCTCCACCCACACCCACTACAACCCACTACATGGTTCCCCCTCTCTAGGTTCCCCCCACTTCCAACAAGGGACAGGGTTCAGCATAAGCCAGTGCATCTTGCCCCACCTGCTGGTCAGGAATGGTGTAGTATTGGATGCAGGTGGGTGGGTCCCGGGCAGTACTCCCTCCTTACCTGAGAGTGAGATACCACTCCTCTGGGTGAGATGCAGTACCTCTGTGGCGACTGAACCTGCAGGGGCGCCACACATATATATATATATATATATATATATATATATATAGGTATATATATGTGTAAATATATACTGTACATACATATTTTAAATATTGACTGAGCAATATCTTAATCTAACTTATTCTTGCAGTATTGTATAATAGTAGATCAACGAGATGATCAGATGTTGTCCACTAGGGAAAAAATAAACTTTGCAAAATGAAAAATGAGTGCAGATTAAATAATAATAAAGTATGTTATGTTTTGCCCCTATCCTTTAATTATTCAACCTGGAGCAGAAACTGGCACAGGGTGCGGTTTGTTCTTAATTAACTGTCAGGAAGAAAAACAAACAGGAATTAACTGTATGGTGGAAAGTAAAAAAATAGCATGAAGACAAAATGTGGAGGATAATGCTGGAATTATATAGAATATAATGAAATTTCATTTGTCAAAATATATTTTAAAGGGAATCTGTCAGCAGGACCAACCGTCCTAAGAAGTCTATATGAGTTCACATAAGTCATAGGAAGCTGAATAAAATTATACCTTGAAATCTGCGATATAATATCTTATTCCAGAAAAATCCACATTTTCTTATATGCAAATGAGCTGGTAAGATCTATGGGCTGGACACCGATCTGCATGAGAATCTGCCTACAGAGCTTATTTAACATAAAATGGGCTGTTACCAATGTGAGACATGTAGATCAGGAGAAAAGACTGTCAGTCATTACATGTCTCACACTGGTAATGCCCCTTTTCATTTATAATAAGCTCTGGAGGTAAATTCTCAGGGAGATCTGTGTCCAGCCAAGGGATACTAACATCTAATTTACATATTATGAAAAAAATGTGGATTTTTCTGGAATGAGACATTGGATCGCAGACATCATTTTAGGTATCATTTTATTCAGCTTCCTGACGTGCCCCCTAGGACCGTGGGGTACTCGCCACCGGGTCGGTTGGTTCCTTGGGATAGTCACGGGGGCGTGACCCGGTCCGGGGCCCTAGGCGGTCAATAAAAATGGACAGTTTATTTATTGGAATAGTTTAGTGACGCCACCAGTGGTATGCGGCTATAGGTGGCCGCTGCTGCTGAAAGAGACCGCTGGGGCCGTTGGTGATGCAGCTGGGATGATTTGCTCCCCACTGGCAGAGCGGGGCCCCAGGGCAACCGGTACGGTTTATGTAGGGGATTGTCGATGTTAGGTTGCAGGACTGAGGGTGCAGATAATGACCAGATGACACAAGAATGGCGGTTTCCTCTACCTTTACTTAATGTTTGATGGTGCAGACCGGGGGAATGGTAAAAGAAGGTATTGGAGATCCGGGCAGCCTAGAAGAAATTTGGGATCCACCTCGCCAGGTGGAGTTGTAGACCTTCCTTCTGTGCTGTCCTCTTTGGCCCTGCTGCCTAAAGCTATGCTGCAGCTCTCTTTCCTGAGTGATCATTAAATCCTAGCCCGTATGGCAGGCAGCTCAAGCCTTTTACAGGTGTCGCTCCTTCGTGGCGGTTCCGGGCTCTAGTATGCTGCTGAGCCACCGGGTGTTTGGTGGGGCCAGGAGACCTGCAGTCTCCTGCCCTCCAGATTTAGCTGCCGGGACTTCAGTATCTGAACAACCACGGACTCCGGTGTCCGGTTTCTGCCGCTTTTCTCTGGGGCGAGCTTGGTCACAGCTCCCCTCCCCAGGTTCTCCCTTGTCTCTCTCTACGTCTTCAACTGACTTTTCTCACTCCAAATGACTTTTCTAACCGCCGCCGGGCTCCAATTTAAAGGGGAAGCTCCCCAGAAACCGGGTTAGAGCTCCCCCTTCTGGTCTGGAGCCAGGAAATGTGTTGGATGCTGGTGTTACCTGATAAGGGGATCCCTCCTTGCTTCCAGGCATGGCATCACCCCCTGTAAGGGAGGCAATGCCAATTTGGCAATCGGACTCCTGGGGTGCTACATTCCCCCCTAGTTAAATTCAGTACTCCTGGACTGAGGACACCTTTAGATTTAAACAATTAGCAACAATAACGATTCATATTACCAAAAATTTACAAAGTCTCAAAAAAGCAAAAATTGCAGAACAACAAAAAAGCAAACAAAAATTGGGAGCAGTCATTGCAGCGCTTATTCTTTACGCCGCTATCCGGGAACTGTGTTTTTCCGGGCACCTGAAGGTTGGTTGGTGGGAACCGCCTTAACCCACTTTGTGTATCGTCCCTGGGTGTGGCTTCAGGGTACTTTGTCGGTGGGCCTGGTTTTCGACCACGCCTGCGGTTTATTTTCAAGGCTAACAATTACTCAATTTACTCAATATTGTTCTGACCACATCTAGTCCTGTGGTCCATTTGTCCATAAATATAATAACTATATACACTTACGATTGCTTAAAAGTTCTTACAGGAAGTCTCTGTAGGCTCTCATGCTTAACATTTGCAATTATATACTATACACTATTATCTTATTACACCTTAGTCCCTATAACGGGAAGGGAGCTGACCTCTGGTACTACGGGTTGACCTACGCAGTACAGTTATTGCTAATGACCTACCCGGGTCTCTAGTTTCTACCGCTGGTGTGGTGGGTGCACTATTCACTACGCTACTTGTGGACCTACGTAGTACTGGTATACCAGATTGCCTTCTGTGAACTCCTAAACTCACCATGGGATTGACAGATTCACCGCTAGCAGGGGACAGATTCACTCGTTCCGCTGCGGTTGTGGCATCTGTTGCTGGGGCCGTCTGGTCTCTCAGCTATTCTAGAGTCTCTGCGGCTTCTGGTAAGGCTACTTGGGGAAAGGTCAGGACAGGTACCACGATTGCTTGGTTCACCTACTTCCAAGACCGGGGAAATTCTCCAAGGATGGTTTGGACCGTCTCTTCCACCTTTTCTGTGTGCTACGGGCTGTTTTGGTCTTCCTCTTGGTGTCTCAATTGATCACGTCATATCTTTAGGTGGTCTCTTGAGACTGCCGCCGAAGTCTCTCCTCCATCTTTACTGATGAGGCATACATTGGTATTGTCGAAATTTGAAGGTAAGACGGTGTATGGCTCACCTCCCACTGATCGTCTAATTTGTGAACTTGTTTCTTCCTTTTGAGTACCTGTTCTCCAGGTGACAAGGGTACTGCAGGTGCGTGCTGATTATAAGTTCTTTCCTGCCTCTGTCTCGCATGGGACAAACTTCTCTCTACACATTCTTGCACCTTGCGGTATTGTTGCTGCCGCTCCGTATCCCAGTCTGTATCTGGTGATGTTGTTTCAGGTGTTAAAACTCTCATGTCTAAGTCAATGGGTAACTTGCCAGGTCTTGCCCTCATCAGGTAGGCGGGTGTACAATTGGTGGAGTTCACCGGGATGTGGTTATATAGGTCTACCAAATGCGGTAACTTCTCTGGCCACAGGCTACGCTCTTCAAGGGGCAGCATCATCAACAGGTCTATTACTACCTGGTTCATTTTCTCGCGAAACCCGTTGGTCTGGGGATGATACGGCGTCGTCCTTATTTTCTTGCAGATGTACAAGTTACAGAATTCCTGAAACACTTCTGCTTCAAAGACTGTGCCTTGGTCGGTAAGCACTCATTCAGGGTAACCATGCGGGCGACAAAAGTGTTGTTGAAACGCTTTGGCTGCCGTCTTAGCCGTCTGATCCTTCACTGGCACTACTACCAGGAACCGAGAGTAGTGGTCTACTATGGTGAGAGCGTAGACATAGCCTGACCGGCTTGGTGCTAGCTTCACGTGGTCCAAGGCTACCAGTTCAAATGGTTGTTTGGTGACTATGTGCTGCAGGGGAGCCCTCTGGCTATCACGGTCTTTCCGTCTCAGGTTGCATGGACCACATTCTTGACACCATCTCTCGATTGCTTTCTTCATGTCAACCCAGTAGAATCGCTCACGTAGCAGGACTTCCAACTTCTTCCACCCGAAGTGTCCTGCTCCATCGTGGTACAACTCTAAGGCCATTGGCGCATCCCGCTTCGGGACTACCACCTGCCAGACCAGTTCGTGTGTCCGGGAATTGATGCTTCTCCGACACAGCTTTCCCTTGTATATGAACAGCTTGCCCTTCTCCTTCCACAACTGTTGGGTCTCCTGTGGAGCATTTGAACCAGGGTGCGAGTCAGCTTGTGTCAGCAATTTCTTTACTAGGTGGACAGCCGAGTCGCTATCCTGTGTCTCTGCCCATCCATGGTGGGACAATGGGTTAAACCCTCTCTGTTGGCGGAGTGCTTGTCCCTCACACAGTGGGAGCACTGGGTCACCCCGTGACGATGGAAAGCCGGTAGCTTTATCTCCTCCAGCTCTTCCAGGTCTTCTCCCCCATCTCGCAAGTTGGGCATCCTGGACAGTGCATCAGCATTAGTGTTTTTATGCCCCGCCCGATACTTGATAGTAAACTCGTAGTTGGACAGCCGGGCCATCCATCGCTGCTCCAGCGCACCTAGCTTCTGCTAGAACTCTCCTGTTTGTTTTTTCCATTTTGTGTTTTGCGGTCATGTGACCATCTGCCTTTATATTACAGCTCCGCCATTTTGGCTGTGCTGGACTTCAGTGTTTGACTGTTTCTCTAGCCAGGTGCTTCTGTGCCTTTCTCTGTCAGATCGTTTTGTCCTTCTGGGACCTCTAGTACTTTTTTGTCTGTTTGTCTTTTTGTGTTCTGCAACAACTTCTCTGTTTAGGAGGTGTCCCATTTTTGTCCCAGTCCTTAGTTCTTTTAGGGACCCCTCCCCTTATGCTATAGGTCTTCGTTCAGACTAGCCGAGGACTTAGGCGGGTCTGTTCGCTAGGAACAGGCAGCCCACTACATCGTAAGAATTAAGCTTAGTTTTACTGTAGGGACAGTTTTCCCTCATCTTTCCTTAGTACATGTTGTAGATCAAAACAGTGAGTCCAGCCCGAAAAAACTAAAAGGAAAGAAATTCGGGGATCAGTATGGTTTCCATGCAGGATTTGGCTCAATGCCTGCAGGGATTGTCTCTGGAGGTAGCCAAGTTCCAGCAACACGTGAGTACTGAGTAGCTGTTCTGAAGCGCATTTTGTGGAACCCAAGGTAGGACTGCCTGATGTTTTTTATGGTAAACAGCAAGATTTTTTTTTCCTTTAAAAATGCTTGTTTGTTATATTTTCATTTGAGACCAAGGTCCTCTGGGAATGAATCACAGCGCATTGGTTTCATTATGTCACTTTTGCGCAAAGAACCACAGGGGTGGGCTTTTTGTCTCCAACCTAATGATCCATGTTTAAGGTCTGTAGAAGAATTTTTTTCTGCTAGGGGGCTATTATATGACGATCCTGATCGAATCTCATCTGCTGAGGCAGAATTCAGGCGTTTGAATCAGGGGTCAGGTGATGTTGAAAATTATTGCACACACTTCAGAAGATGGGCTTCAGAAGTTAAATGGAATGATCGAGCTCTAAAATGTATATTTCTTGCTGGTCTGAGTGGAAGGGTTAAGGATTTGCTAATTGCATTCCCGCCACCTGAAACTCTGCAGGATGCCATGCAATTAGCTGTTCATGTGGATAGGAGACTGAGATTTAGACAGAATGAGGTAAAGATTCCTGTAATACCAGGTCGCAGTCCCCAGAAAATCTGCTCTGATGGCAGAGAACCGATGGAGGTTGGGGCGAAGTTGCTACCCCTTTCAGGAAAGAGACCGGAGGTTCGCCGAGGGATTGTGTCTTTATTGTGGTAAAGCTGAGCATTTGATTAAGTATTGTGCGCTTTGTTTAAGTAAAGAAAAAAAAAGGTCAGTTACGCCCATTTAGCTTGTTTACGCTCTGCAGGAGTATTTCTTTCTGGGAGTACTACTTTGCAGGAGAATTTGATTGAATTTCAGGTATTTCTGGATTGTGGTTCAACACTTAATGTGATTGATAAAGGGTTTTTGGAAAACCTTAAATTGAAATCCAAACCTTTGTCATCACCTATTTCTGTGATTGCAATTGATAACACTCCCTTGAAATGTATTACTCACAAGGTTGCTGCATTTCCCCTCACTATCAATGGAGTTTACCAAGAAATTTTGGACTTTGTTGTATTAGATAATTTACCCTCTCTGGTCGTTCTAGGATTGCCTTGGTTAAAACTGCACAATCCTTTGCTGGACTAGTCTACTAATGTGATTAAGTCTTGGAGTCCGAAGTGCTATGATAAATGTTGTAATGGTCGCATTGCGGCTGTGGAAAAAGGGGAATTACCTGTACCTATTCAAGATTTTTGGAAGGTTTTTTCAGAGGAGGAGTCGCAAGTTATACCTCCTCATAGGGACTATAATTGCGCCATTGAGTTTGTTCCTGGAGCTACTCTTCCCAAGAGTCGCTTGTTTAATCTGACTATCCCTGAAAGAAAGGCCTTGGAGGAGTACATACAGACTAGCCTGGCTGCTGGTCACATTAGACCTTCTAAGTCGCCTGTGGCAGTTGGAGTTTTCTTTAATAAAAAAAAGGACGGGGTTTTACGTCCATGTCTGGATTTTCGTGAAATTAATAAGATTATTGTACGCAATTCCTATCCATTACCGTTAATTCCTGACTTGTTTAACCAGTTGGTGGGGGCCAAGTGGTTCTCTAAAATTGATCTCCGGGGGGCATACAATTTGTTACGAGTGAAGGAGGGTGATGAATGGAAAACTGCTTTTAACACTCCAGTAGGTCATTTTGAGAATCTGGTGATGCCTTTTGGTCTTACCAATGCACCTGCATTTTTTTTAGAACCTTATTAATGACATCCTGAGACCTTTGATTGGTAAGAATGTGGTTGTGTATTTGGATGACATTTTGATTTATTTACCAGATCTAGAGTCCCATTGGCAGAGTGTACGTGAAGTTTTGCAGTTATTGAGTGATAATTCACTCTTTGCTAAGCTGGAGAAATGTGAGTTCGCTGTGCAGAAAATTAGTTTTTTGGGCTACATTGTCTCCAGCAAGGGCTTTGAGATGGACCCGGTGAAGATTCAGGCTGTGCAGGAATGGCCTAGGCCTATTGGTTTGAAATCTATACAGAGATTTTGGGGTTTTGCCAATTATTACAGGAAATTTATTAAGAATTTTTCTGTAATTGTTAAGCCTCTGACCGATCTCACCAGTAAAGGTGCGAATACGGTCCAGTGGATTACTGAGGCCATTGAAACGTTTGAGTATCTCAAAGAGAGGTCCAGTTCTGCCCCTATCCTTATGCAGCCTGATGAGACCAAGCCTTTTTTGGTCGAGGTTGATGCTTCATCGGTGGGGGTCGGAGCAGTTTTGTGTCAGGAGAACAAGGATGGAGTACATCCTTGTGCCTTCTTTTCAAAAAAAATTTCGGAAACCGAACTGAATTATGATGCTGGAAATCAGGAGTTGCAGGCTATTAAACTCGCGTTTGAACATTGGCGTCATTTTTTGGAAGGCGCTAGATTTCCTATGCAGGTTTTCACAGATCATAAGAATTTGATCTATCTGGATGCTGCTAAGCGCTTGAATGCTCCTCAAGCTAGGTGGGCACTTTTTTTTTCTCGGTTTCATTTTTCTGTTACCTATATCCCTGGTACTAAGAATGTTAAAGCTGAAGCTTCTCTCCTACGGTTGGTGCCGAGGAGGAGGAGAGCATTTTACAGAAAGGAGTTGTGGTGGCGGCATTGGACTCCGTTTTGGAGAATGGGATTCTGAAAGCTCAAGATGATGCTCCATCTAACACTCCCCATGGGAGGTTGTTCGTGCCTAGAGCCTTTAGGAGACATTTGTTTGTGGAGTGTCATGAGTCTCGGTTGGCAGGTCATCCAGGATTTTCAGAGACTAAGAGACTTATCAGTCGCAGTTTTTGGTGGCCTGGATGGTAGAAGGAAGTCATCAAGTGGGTGCGTCAATGTACTGTGTGTGCTAGGTCAAAGGCTTCACATACTCCTGCTGCGGGGTTGCTTTGCCCTCTGGAGGTTCCTAGTGCGCCTTGGACACATCTCACAATGGATTTTATTACTGATCTTCCTGTGTCCGAGAGTTTTACTGTCATCTGGGTGGTCGTGGACAGTTTTAGTAAGATGTGTCATTTGGTTCCATTCATTAAGTTGCCCTGCACCAAGACACTCGCTAAGGCGTTTGTTAAGGAGATTGTCAAGCTCCATGGCGTTCCCACGGATATTGTTTCTGATAGAGGACCTCAGTTTGTGGCTCGCTTTTGGCGCGCTTTTTGTGACAGGTTGGGAGTCTCTTTGTCATTTTCGTCTGGGTATCATCCTGAGTCTAATAGACAGACTGAAAGAAAGAACCAGGATGTTGAACATTTTTTGCGTTGTTTTGTGGAGGACAATCAAGAGGTGTGGTCTGAGTTTCTGCTTCTCTCAGAATTTGCTCTTAACAATCATACATCCTCCTCTGCTGGGTGTTCTCCTTTTTTTTGTTGTACTGGGAGACATCCGTCTTTTGGTTCGTTCTCCAAATTGGGGTCGGCGGTGCCTGAGGAGGAGAATTTTTCCGGTGATTTGGAGAGAGTTTGGACTAATGTACGTTGCAACCTGCAAGAGGCTAACAAGAAGTCCAAGAAGTATTTTGACAGGAAACGTAAGGAGGTTTTGTTTACTGTGGGTGACATGGTTTGGTTGTCCTCAAAGAACCTGCAGTTGAGGATTCCCTCTAAAAAACTGGGTCCTAAGTTTGTGGGTCCATTTAAAGTGCTTCAGGTTGTTAACCCATCTGCTGTTAGGTTGGATGACCCTACTTCCTGGAAGATTAATCCTGTGTTTCATGTTTCCTTGTTGAAAAAGGCAGATGTATCAGATAGGGATGCCACTGTCTCAGTTCCTCCTGTGGTGGAAGACGGCGAATATGAAATTTTTTGTGTTTTGAATTCTAGATGGCATAGAGGGAAATTACAGTATCTTGTCTCCTGGAAGTGTTTCGGTTCCGAAAGACAACTCCTGGGTAATGACGGATGATGTCTCTGCTCCTAGGCTTGTTAAAGCTTTCCACAAGAGGTTTCCGGATAGGCCTGGGCCTGGATGATCCGGAGGATCCTCATAAAAGAGGGGGTACTGTTAGAACCCTCCTGTTTGTTTTTTCCATTTTGTGTTTTGCGGTCACGTGACCATCTGCCTTTATATTCCAGCTCCGCCATTTTGGCTGTGCTGGACTTCAGTGTTTGACTGTTTCTCTAGCCACGTGCTTCTGTGCCTTTCTCTGTCAGTTCGTTTTGTCCTTCTGGGACCTTAAGTACTTTTTTGTCTGTTTGTCTTTTTGTGTTCTGCAACATCTTCTCTGTTTAGGAGGTGTCCCATTTTTGTCCCAATCCTTACTTCTTTTAGGTACCCCTCCCCTTATGCTATAGGTCTTCATTCAGACTAGCAGAGGACTTAGGTGGGTCTGTTCGCTAGGAACAGGCAGCCAGCTACATCGTAGGGATTCAGCTTAGTTTTAGTGTAGGGACAGTTTTCCCTTATCTTTCCTTAGTACATGTTGCAGATGATAACAGCTTCGCCGTTTCAAGGTGGGTCAGCAGATTATTGTCTGTGAAAACTGTAAACTTCACTGAAGCCAGGTAGTGTTTGAAGCTCTCCGTTAAAGCCCAGACTATGGCTAGAAACTCCAAATTGAAGAAACTATAGTTGTCGGGGTTCCTTTCCGTGGGACGGAGCTTCCTGCTGGCATAGGCAATCACTCTCTCTCTGCATTGCTGTAACTGGGACAGCACTGCTCCCAATCCCACGTTGCTGGCATTCGTATAGAGTATAAAGGGTTGGCCATAGTCAGGGTAGGCCAGGACTTCTCTCCCGTAAGAGCCACCTTCAATCGAGTGAAGGATTCTTCTTCTTTTTTACCCCACTTGAACGGAGGATTCGGGTTCTGATCCTTCTTGGACTGGCTCACTAAGAGGTCCTGCATGGGTGCTGCTATCTTGGTGAAACCCTTGATGAATCTCCTGTAGTAGCCTACCAGCCCGAGGAACTGCCGCACTTCCTTGATAGTGGACGGTCTTGGCCAGTCCTTGATCACTGTGACTTTTTCAGGGTCTGGTGCTACACCTTCAGTGCTTACCACATGGCCTAGGTACTGCACCTTGGGTTTTAACAAGTGGCACTTGCACGGCTTTACTTTCAGGCGAAAACTGGATAAGGCCTGAAACACCTTGGCCAGGTGCTCCAGGTGGTCTTCGTATGTCTTTGAGTAGACGATTACGTCGTCCAGGTACAGCAGAACGGTTTCAAAGTTTTTGTGTCCTAGGCAACACTCCATTAACCGCTGGAATGTTCCCGGGGCGTTGCAAAGCCCGAATGGCATCGTAAACGCGGTCTTCTCTCTGTCCGCCTCTGCCACGGGAACCTGCCAATACCCATTGGTGAGATCTAAAGTAGAGAAATAGTTATCAGATCTCAGTGCAGCTAATGATTCCTCAATTCTGGGTAATGGGTAGGTGTCCTTATTAATGTTAAGCGAGCACTAAAATGCTCGGGTGCTCGAAGTTCGGGCCGAGCTCACCGTGATACTCGGGTGCTCGACCCAAGCAACGAGCCCAGTGTTAGTCTATGGGAGACCCGAGCATTTTTGCGGCGGCACCCCCGGCAGTCTGTAGAAAGCCTAAAAAGTGCCCAAAACGATAGTGACAGTGCTCAAATGACATGGGGACAGCATGGGGATCGCCCCAGGAAGCATTTCTGACCCCCAGGTCACTGCTGTCAACAACGTGGTCAGAGGTATTAAGCCACTTTTACGGGCTCACAATAAAACGTTCAAAAATGAAACTGAAAGTGCTTTCCTGTGAAATATGTTAAGGAACATCCTTTCCAGGGTAAAGACTTGTGTATAAGGTAAAATAAATAACCAAAAACAAAAATACTCCTCCACACCTTGGGCTATGTTCACAAGTAGCATTTTTTACGCGTTTTTGCACTTTTGTATTGCTTTCAACTGTGACAAATGCATTCAACGGGAAATGTCATTTTAACATTTTACAGCCTTATTTGCCCATGTGCTGTGTGACACATGCATACAGTGCTGAAAAGACATGGGAACAGCATGGGGAAGACTCCTGGAAGTATCTCTGACACCCAGGTCACTGCCTAAAAGTGTGCCCATCAGAAGTGATTCTTGCAGCATCAGACTTGCAAGTCCTTGTCCCAGGGCAGTGTTCAATTGTACCTCCCCCATTCCTTGCAATTCAAGCACAAGTATGCAGCCTGCCACCCACCCACCTACAGGCTGCAATACCATACTGCTTGCTTGATTGCACTTGAAATTGGGCCTTTTAGGCATGTGGAGGCGGAATCTGGCCACCATGTCATGGCTGCGTCGGCGGCCTGGTATCCATACTCAGTCCCCAGCCGCCCGGTGGCCGGGTGACCACGCTTGACCCCCAGCCCCCAGGGGGCGGCCGGGTGTCCATAAACAGTCCACAGCTGCCCCTATTTGTCCCGGTAATCTTCCCCACATTTTTCTTAGCATGGCCTGCTTTAGGGCAGCATTGGCCGAGCCCACCAGACAACCAGACTCTTCCGGTCTGCCCTGGCTTCTCTATCAGGGGAGTTGAGAGTGCAAAGGTGAGGAGCATGATGATGATGATAGAAGTTAGCATCTGCTTTGTTTTCTTGGAATGCAAGCGTAAGTGTGCAGCCTGCCACCCACCCACCCCCAGGCTGCAATATCATACTGCTAGCTTGCTTGCACTTGAAATTGGGCCTTTTAAGCATGTGGAGGCGAAATCTGGCCACCACGTCATGGCTGCGTCGGCGGCCTGGTATCCAAACTCAGTCCCCAGCCGCCCGGCGGCCGGGTGTCCACGCTTGGTCCCCAGCCGCGAGGGGGCGGCCGGGTGTCCATACTCGGTCACCAGCCACCCCGCGGCCGGGTGTCTACACTTGGTCCCCAGCCGCCAGGAGGACGGGTGTCCACGCTTGGTCCCCAGCCGCCAGGGGGCGGCCGGGTGTCCATAAACGGTCCCCAGCCACCCCTATTTGAAGGACAGCCTAACCACAAACACGTGGACAAGTGAATCTGGCCAGGGATGGTCCATCTCACTGACGCCTTCACACTGGGTTAATATTGTGGAAGCCGTGACACAGTTGGACACTGGGATGCAACACGTCCTTCAGACATAGAGGATTGCGGGTCCTGGGTCAATCAGGCTTCAACACAAAGTTCAGAAGGTAGATAGAAGCAGTGGTCTGCCTCCTACACAATGAGTAAATTATTCATGATCATGAGACCATTCATCTCCTTAGCTTTCTGCTCCTTGGAATGCAAGCGCATGTGTGTAGTAGTGGCTAGGCCTGAGGTGGTAATATCCTACCTCCTCCGAGGATTGCTGGATGTTTTCCTGCTACTATCCTAGTTCTATGACTCCCGTTAAAACAAAGCTTCAGGTGATGAATGATGGATGAGGTGGTGGCAAAGGAGAAAGAGCAGGAGGAACAGGGACCATTCACATCAATATCAGGCCAGTCAACCACACATGTCTTGTAGGATATGTTTCTGTACCAAAAGGAGCGGTTCGGCTACACAGTTATAGGGCATACAGTGAGTGCAATGCCTACCAAAAATTTCGAGGCACTCCAATACCCCTTGGAAGAGACGTAGAGGTCATAGGGCCTTAACTAAACCGTTTTTTCCATTTATATCAACTGGGTCTCCTGTACACTGTTGGCCTAAGCAGTGAATGGAAGTCTTTCCAAAAATTATGAGGAACTTTAATGCCCCTTGGAAAATTGGTGGAGGTCGCAGTAGCTTAACAAGACAATTTTAATGCCCCTTGGAAGAGTGGTGGAGGTCGCAGTGGAATAAAAAGACAATATCAATGCCCCTTGGAAGAGTGGTGGAGGTCGCAGTAGCTTAACAGGACAGTTTTAAAGCGCTTTGGAAGAGTGGTGGAGGTCGCAGTAGCTTAACAAGACAATTTTAATTCCCCTTGGAAGAGTGGTGTAGGTTGCAGTGGAATAAAAAGACAATATCAATGCCCCTTGGAAGAGTGGTGGAGGTCGCAGTAGCTTAACAAGACAGTTTTAAAGTGCTTTGGAAGAGTGGTGGAGGTCGCAGTAGCTTAACAAGACAATTTTAATTCCCCTTGGAAGAGTGGTGTAGGTTGCAGTGGAATAAAAAGACAATATCAATGCCCCTTGGAAGAGTGGTGGAGGTCGCAGTAGCTTAAAAAGACGGTTTTAATGCCCCTTGGAAGAGTGGTGGAGGTTGCAGTAGCTTAACAAGACGGTTTTAATGCCCCTTGGAAGAGTGGTGGAGGTCGCAGTAGCTTAACAAGACGGTTTTATTGCCCCTTGGAAGAGTGGTGGAGGTCGCAGTAGCTTAACAAGACGATTTTAATGCCCCTTGGAAGAGTGGTGGAGGTCACAGTAGCTTAACAAGACAGTTTTAATGCCCCTAGGAAAAGTGGTGGACGTTGCAGTAGCTTAACAAGACAGTTTTAATGCCCCTTGGAAGAATGGTGGAGGCCGCAGTAGCTTAATAAGATGGTTTTAATGCCCCTTGGAAAGGGGATGGAGGTCGCAGTATCTTAACAAGATGGTTTCAATGCCCCTTGGAAGAGCGGTGGAGGTCGCAGTAGCTTAACAAGACGGTTTTAATGCCCCTTGGAAAAGTGGTGGAGGTCGCAGTAGCTTAACAAGACGGTTTTAATTCCCCTTGGAAGAGTGGTGGAGGTCGCAGTGGAATAAAAAGACAATATCAATGCCCCTTGGAAGAGTGGTGGAGGTCGCAGTAGCTTAACAAGACGGTTTTAATGTCCCTTGGAAAAGTGGTGGAGGTCGCAGTAGCTTAACAAGACGGTTTTAATGCCCCTTGGAAGAGTGGTGGAGGTCGCAGTAGCTTAACAAGACGGTTTTAATGCCCCTTGGAAGAGCGGTGGAGGTCCAGTAGCCTAACAAGACGGTTTTATTGCCCCTTGGAAGAGTGGTGGAGGTCGCAGTAGCTTAACAAGACAGTTTTAATGCACCTTGGAAAAGTGGTGGAGGTCGCAGTAGCTTAACAAGACAGTTTTAATGCCCCTTGGAAAAGTGGTGGAGGTCGCAGTAGCTTAACAAGACAATTTTAATGCCCCTTGGAAGAGTGATGGAGGTCTCAGTAGCTTAACAAGACGATTTTAATGCCCCTTGGAAGAGTGGTGGAGGTAGCAATAGCTTAACAAGATGGTTTTAATGCCCTTTGGAAGAGTGGTGGAGGTCGCAGTAGCTTAACAAGACAGTTTTAATGCCCCTTGGAAGAGCGGTGGAGGTCGCAGTAGCTTAGCAAGACGGTTTTAATGCCCCTTGGAAGAGTGGTGGAGGTCGCAGTGGAATAAAAAGACAATATCAATGCCCCTTGGAAGAGTGGTGGAGGTCGCAGTAGCTTAACAAGACGGTTTTAAAGCCCCTTGGAAGAGTGGTGGAGGTCGCAGTGGAATAAAAAGACAATATCAATGCCCCTTGGAAGAGTGGTGGAGGTCGCAGTAGCTTAACAAGATGGTTTTAATGTCCCTTGGAAAAGTGGTGGAGGTTGCAGTAGCTTAACAAGACGGTTTAAATGCCTCATGGAAGAGCGGTGGAGGTCACAGTAGCTTAACAAGATGGTTTTAATGCCCCTTGGAAGAATGGTGGAGGTCGCAGTGGAATAAAAATACAATATCAATGCCCCTTGGAAGAGTGGTGGAGGTCGCAGAAGCTTAACAAGACAGTTTTAAAGCACTTTGGAAGAGTGGTGGAGGTCGCAGTAGCTTAACAAGACAATTTTAATGCCCCTTGGAAGAGTGGTGTAGGTTGCAGTGGAATAAAAAGACAATATCAATGCCCCTTGGAAGAGTGGTGGAGGTCGCAGTAGCTTAACAAGACGGTTTTAATGCCCCTTGGAAGAGCGGTGGAGGTCGCAGTAGCTTAACAAGACGGTTTTATTGCCCCTTGGAAGAGTGGTGGAGGTCGCAGTAGCTTAACAAGACGATTTTAATGCCCCTTGGAAGAGAGGTGGAGGTCACAGTAGCTTAGCAAGACAGTTTTAATGCCCCTTGGAAAAGTTGTGGAGGTTGCAGTAGCTTAACAAGACAGTTTTAATGCCCGTTGGAAGAGTGGTGGAGGTCGCAGTAGCTTAACAAGACGATTTTAATGCCCCTTGGAAGAGTGGTAGAGGTCACAGTAGCTTAACAAGGCGATTTTAATGCCCCTTGGAAGAGCGGTGAAGGTCGAGTAGCTTAACAAGACGGTTTTAATGCCCCTTGGAAGAATGGTGGAGGTCGCAGTAGCTTAATAAGATGGTTTTAATGCCCCTTGGAAAAGGGGTGGAGGTCGCAGTAGCTTAACAAGATGGTTTCAATGCCCCTTGGAAGAGCGGTGGAGGTCGCAGTAGCTTAACAAGACGGTTTTAATGCCCCTTGGAAAAGTGGTGGAGGTCGCAGTAGCTTAACTAGACGGTTTTAATGCCCCTTGGAAGAGTGGTGGAGGTCGCAGTGGAATAAAAAGACAATATCAATGCCCCTTGGAAGAGTGGTGGAGGTCGCAGTAGCTTAACAAGACGGTTTTAATGTCCCTTGGAAAAGTGGTGGAGGTCGCAGTAGCTTAACAAGACGGTTTTAATGCCCCTTGGAAGAGTGGTGGAGGTCGCAGTAGCTTAACAAGACGGTTTTAATGCCCCTTGGAAGAGCGGTGGAGGTCGCAGTAGCCTAACAAGATGGCTTTATTGCCCCTTGGAAGAGTAGTGGAGGTCGCAGTAGCTTAACAAGACAATTTTAATGCCCCTTGGAAGAGTGGTAGAGGTCACAGTAGCTTAACAAGACAGTTTTAATGCACCTTGGAAAAGTGGTGGAGGTCGCAGTAGCTTAACAAGACGATTTTAATGCCCCTTGGAAGAGCGGTGGAGGTCGCAATAGCTTAACAAAATGGTTTTAATGCCCCTTGGAAGAGTGGTGGAGGTCGCAGTAGCTTAACAAGACGGTTTTAATGCCCCTTGGAAGAGTGGTGGAGGTCGCAGTGGAATAAAAAGACAATATCAATGCCACTTGGAAGAGTGGTCAGGTCGCAGTAGCTTAACAAGACGGTTTTAATGCCCCTTGGATGAGTGGTGGAGGTCGCAGTGGAATAAAAAGACAATATCAATGCCCCTTGAAAGAGACGTGGAGGTCACAGTACCTTAACAAAACTGTTTTAATGCCCTTTGAAAGAGACGTGGAGGTCACAGTAGCTTAACAAGACGGTTTTAATGCCCCTTACAAGAGCCATACAGTACAGCATCTTAAAAACATTATTCCCATTATTGGGGAGTGGGTCTCCCATAGTCTTTGCCTATGCCTTCGAAGCAAAAGCTGCCAAAAATTAGGAAGGAGGAACTTGCAATGCCCCTTACAAGAGCCACGCAGTACAGCATATTAAAAACATTATTCCCATTATTGGGGAGTGGGTCTCCCATAGTCTTTGCCTATGCCTTCCAAGCAAAAGCTGCCAAAAATTAGGACGGAGGAACTTGCAATGCTGGCAACACGGACCACGGTCACCCTGGTGGTATAGTAGTGGTGGAGGCTGAGGATAACGAGAAGAGCAAAAAACAGACGAAATGAGGAAGCATATACCCATGTGTGGGTGTGAAGCGGTGCATGGGAATACACCTCCCGAAATAACACAGTGGATTTGACTTTATCTTACTCTGCTGTTATTTGGTGGTGATGAGAAGTCTGGCCCAATACATCCCTTGTTCATTTTGATAAGGGTCAGCTTGTCAGTATTGTCAGTTGACAGGCGAGTGTGCTTATCAGTTATAATTCCCCCAGCGGCACTAAAAACACGCTCCGATAACACGCTAGCAGCAAGGCAGGCCAGGACATCCAAGGCATACAGAGCGAGTTCATTCCAAGTGTCCAGCTTGGATACCCAATAATTAAAAGGCACAGAGGAATTACGGAGGACGCTGGTACGGTCGGCAAGGTACTCCCATCTTTTGAAACTTTCTACTCTTTGTGAGAGTACCCCGCGCCTCAGGGCCTGTAAGCTGGGCGGGTCTCAGAAAACTGTCCCAGAATGTTGACAGTGTTTCCCTGCCTCTGCTGGAGTGGATTTGCGTCTCTCTCGCCTGTACACCTTGGTTGGTCAACGAACAGTGACCTCTGCCGCTAGCATGTTCATATGGGAATTTTTTAAACCGTTCTGCAGCGAGGGCCTTCTGGTACTGACACATTTTTGTAGACCTCTCCACCTCAGGAATAAGAGAGTGAAAGTTCTCCTTGTAGCAGGGGTCTAAAAGTGTCTCCAACAAGTAATGACTGTCACCCAACATTTTGACAACGCTAGGGTCACGGTTAAGGCAGCGTAACATAAAGTCAGCCATGCGTGCCAGACTGGTAATGGGGAAGACATCCGTGTCCTCACCAAGATGACGACTGACCATGCTCTCCTCCTCCTCCTCCTCCCCCCTGTCCTCAGGCCACCCACGCTGAACCGACGGTATGACAGTTGTACAGGTACTACGGTCTACAGCGCATGATACCAGCTCCTGTTCTTCCTCCTCCTCCTCCTCTCCATCATTGTCCCCCAATGCACGTTGTGATGAGAAGAGGCTGGACTGTGTGTACGGCTTCTTGATCCATCTCATTATACTCTGGCTGCAATGCCTCCTATTTAATTCTCTGCAGAGAGCGTTGCAAAAGACAGACAAGTGGGATGTTGACGCTAATGATGGCGTCATCGCCACTCACCATCTTGGTGGACTCCTCAAAGTTTGTCATGATGGTACATATGTCAGACATCCAGGTCCACTCCTGAGGTCTTATGTGTGGAGTCTGACCTGAATATTGACGGCCTTATTGCAGCTGGTACTCCACAACTGCTCTCTTCTGCTCACAAATCCTTTGTAACATGTGGAGGGTAGAGTTCCAATGTGTGGGGACATCACACACCAGTCGGTGTGCAGGAAGCTGAAAATGCTGCTGCAACACAGCAAGGGCGGCGGAAGCTGTAGCCGACTTCCGAAAATGAGCTGACAGGCGGCGTACTTTGACGAGCAGATCTGGCAACTCGGGGTACGATTTAAGAAACCGCTGAACCACGAGGTTAAGCACATGAACCAGGCATGGTACGTGTGTGATCTCGCCTCGCCTCAGAGCCGCCACCAGGTTACGGCCATTGTCACACACGACCAGGCCTGGATGTAGGTTCAGCGGTCTCAGCCACAGATCTGCCTGCTCTTTCACAGCTGTCCACAACTCACAAGCAGTGTGAGGTTTATCATCTAAGCTTATGAGTTTCAGACAAGCCTGTTGCTGCTTTGCTGAGGCAGTACTGCAGTGCTTCCAGCTTGTAACTGATGTTGTGATATCTGAGATGGAAGCTGAACATGAGGAGGAGGAGAAGGATGATGCGCAGGAGCTGTACACTGTGGGGGCAACTCTGACTGACATAGGGCCTGCAATCCTGGCTGTGGGGAGGATGTGGTCCGTCCCAAGGTCCGACTGGGTCCCGGCTTTCACTATGTTTACCCAGTGTGCCGTCAGGGAGATGTACAGTCCCTGGCCACAAGCACTTGTCCACGTGTCCGTTGTCAGGTGGACTCTCCCAGTAACTGCGTTGTTGAGGGCACGGCAGATGCTTTGGGACACGTGCTTGTGTAGTGCGGGGATGGCACACCGGGCAAAATAGTGTCGGCTGGGGACCGAGTACCAAGGGACGGCCACCACCATAAGGTTGCAGAAGGATTCCGTCTCCACCAGCCTAAAAGGCAGCATTTCCAACGCAAGCAGTCATGAAATGTGCGAATTTAGGACTGTGGCCTGTGGGGTGTTGGCTGCGAATTTCCGCTTTCGTTCAAAGGTCTGGGATATAGACAATTGAACGCTGCGGTGGGACGTGGACGTGGACGTTGAAGCTGTTTCTTGACAAACTGCCATAACAAGTGAAGACTGAGAGAAGGGGGCATCTTTGCATGCAGTATGGACAGGGGATTGCCTTGCACGCACAACAGGGGGTTCTCTTACACGCACAACAGCGGAAGAAGCAGTGGTGACAGCCGCTGACTCTGGTCGTGGATCCTGGGGTTCGCCCCACAAAGTTGGATGCTTTGCTGACATGTGCCTGATCATGCTGGTGGTGGTCAGGCTGGTAGTTGTGTCACCCCTGCTGATGCTGGCATAGCAGGTGGTACAAATGGCCTTTTTGGGGTTATCAGCAGAGTCTTTAAAAAAATTCCAGACTCTGGAAGACCTACTGGTTGCACTGGCAACATCCATCGTGTTGGTGTTACGGGGAACTCTTGCCCGCCTTCTGTATGCGGCCACCACACTGCTTCTTCCTGCCTGTTGGGGTACTCTGCCTCCCTGCCCCTGTGTGCTGCTGGCCTCGCTCTGCGTGTCCTCCTGCCATATTGGGTCAGTTACTAGATCATCCACCACCTCCTCCTCTTCCACTTGCTCACCACAATCCTCCTCCTTACTTTGTGGCAATTGTGTCTCGTCATCGTCCACCTCTTGTGACAAATTGCCAGCGTCGACTTCCTCTGGCCGTGGCTGTTCAAATATTTGGGCATTGCCTCTTCCACCACTTCAAGCGGAGCAGGCGAGGGGCACAAATATGGAAATGGACCAGTGAACAGCTCTTCAGAGTGTCCAAGTGTGGGATCAGTTGCTGTTTGACGACACTCGGCATGGTGGGAGGAAGGAGCATCAGGGTGAGGAGGAGTATGCGGTCGAGACTCACGGCTACTAAAACTTGACCGTGTGGAAGACAGACCGGAGGTGGTGGTGCCCAGGTAACTGGAAGTATTATCTACTATCCAATTAATAACCTGTTCACACTGATCAGTTCGCAATACTGGTGTTGTAGTGTGCTTCCCTAGTAATTCGGTCAAGAAGTGGGAGCGAGAAGATGTGGCTGTTGGTTGTGGCACATTTTCACCTTGGCCACGGCCCCGTCCTCTACAAGCACCATCACCAGAACATCCAGTTCCACTTCCCTTGCCACGCGCCTTGCCCATTGTAAATGAAGTAAAATAGCTTACACTCGCACTATCAATGGAAAAAGGGTAATAAAAAGGAGATTAGGACCGTGGAAGAGGAAAACCACAGTTCTATTTCTCTGGCCTACACCAGAATCTTTTAAACAGATATATTTGTGTCTGAACACTGAGCGAGACACTCAATTTTTTTTATTTTTTATGTAAAAAAGGCAAAAAGGTGGATAATACAGAGATTTGAACCGTGGAACTGCAAAACCACAGTTCTAGTTATCTGGCCTACACCAGACTCTTTTAAACAGATATATTTGTGTCTGAACAGTCAGGGAAACATTATTACTGTTTTTTTTACAGAAAAAATGCCAGAAGCAGGATAATACAGAGATTTGAACCGTGGAATGACAAAACCACAGTTCTAGTTATCTGGCCTACACCACACTCTTTTAAACAGATATATTTGTGTCTGAACAGTCAGGGAGACACTATTACTGTTTTTTTTACAGAAAAAATGCCAGAAGCAGGATAATACAGAGATTTGAACCGTGGAATGACAAAACCACAGTTCTAGTTATCTGGCCTACACCAGACTCTTTTAAACAGATATATTTGTGTCTGAACAGTCAGGGAGACACTATTACTGTTTTTTTTACAGAAAAAATGCCAAAAGCAGGATAATACAGAGATTTGAACCGTGGAATGACAAAACCACAGTTCTAGTTATCTGGCCTACACCAGACTCTTTTAAACAGATATATTTGTGTCTGAACAGTCAGGGAGACACTATCACTGTTTTTTTTTTCGGAAAAAATGCCAAAAGCAGGATAATACAGAGATTTGAACCGAGGAACTGCATAACCACAGTTCTAGTTATCTGGCCTACACCAGACTCTTTTAAACAGATATATTGGTGTCTGAACAGTCACAGACACACTCAATTTTTTTTTTGGGGGGGGGGAATACCAAAAGGTTAATAATACGCGTATTTGTACAGTCTGACTGAGGAAAAAAAAATACAGGATTTAGATGAAAAAAAAAGGATTTTTCCTGGCCCCTGAAACCGGGGAATAAGTCTAGCAATTTGACCAGCAGGAGCACACAGGACTGTAATGCAGAGTTTGTTGGTATAACCACTGCGTCTCCTATACTGCCTGCCTGCCTGATATCTGGGATGGATATTAGTCCTGAGAAGGACTGTTTGCTTGATTTGGCAGGCTTTAGAGACCCTACACTAACTATTTCGGAGTATAAATCTCTCCCTAGCTCAGCAGCACTGACCCTACAGTGGCTCATCCGGAGCGACTGTGTCCAAGATGGCGGCGCCCGGTTTTAAATACTTGAGGTGACGCTGTGCGGCCAGCCAATCACTGTAATGTCCACAAACAACATGGCTGCGGCATTACAGTGACTGGCTGGCAATCCCTGCATGTTCACTGGCTCTGTAAAGAGCGCCAAACATGCAGGGCGAACCCGGAAATGCTCGGTGCTCGCCGAACATCCCGAATAGTGAGATGCTCGGGCGAGTACCGAGCAGTGTTGAGCATGCTCGCTCAACACTAGTCCTTATGTGTTATGCGGTTAATCTGCCTATAATCAACACACATCCTCATTGTACCATCTTTCTTTCTAGCGAGGACAAATGGAGCTGCCCAGGGGCTACAACTATCTCTGATCACCCCAGCCTCCTTCATTTCCCGTAACATTCCCTTGGCACAATGATAGTGAGCTGGGGTTACAGGCTGGTGCCTCTCTTTAATGGGCGGGTGATCTCTTGTGGGGATATGATGTTGGACCCCTTTTACCTGCCCAAAGTCTAGTGGGTGTTTACTAAAGACTCGTTCATATTCTTGGACCACCCGGTACACCCCATGCTTTTGGTTCGAAGGGGTGGAGTCAGTGCCTACTTGTAGCTTCTGACATCAATCCTCCATCTGCACCTTGGAGCCATCATCCTCCGCCTGTTCGGAAGGAGGCAAGGGTTCCACTGCCTTTATTGCATTGTTACTGACAGTGAACAGCTTAGCAAGGGTGGCATACCGGGGTAAATGGACCTCTTTCTCCCCACAATTCAGGATGCGTATCGGTCCTCTCCCCTTGCGGACATCGACTACCCCCCTGGCCGTCAAGATGGTGGGTCTACTATCAGAGTACACGGGTTCTACCAGGGCCTGATAATCTTGACCCCTGTGACCTATTGCTGCTCGACACCATATTAACATTTCACTCCTAGGGGGTATTGCAATGGGGAATGGATCACTCACTGTAATACTGCCGACTTCTCCACCAGACAGCTCTACCTGTTGTCTCTGCATCAGGGCTATGATCTCCTTCTGCTGACAAGAACTGGCAGTCTCTGCGACCTGTTGCAACAAAACAATAATTTCCCCAAGACTATTCTCTATCACATTGGTGCCTATGGTTATCATAGGTTGGCTTTCTCGGCGATCAATATATACAATAATCAACCCTTGTGATGGCAATTGTACTCAGCCAACCTTTATAGTCACCTCTTTGTACCCCACCTGAGGCTAGGGCTGACCATTGCTGGCAAAGATGTTAATGTGTTCATCTGGACTGCGGGTAATGTCTGAATCAGCCCAGTACCGTTTAAAAAGGATATATGGCATCGTTGTCACCTGGGAACCGGTGTCCAGTAACGCGTTCATCAGGATGCCATCAAGCACGACCGGCCGTCCTCCCACGTACTTGTGTCGCCAGACTTGGGTCGTCTTACTCCAGGGGGTTGACCCTCTACCCCAAGAGTTGGTCGTTTAAATCACAGAATCTTGCGATGTGCCCCGCCTTTTGACAGCGGCGGCAGATGGGTTGTCTGTTCTGGTCGTAGCGATCGCTGTCTCTCCCTCTGGTCGGTGGAATTCTTCTCTGCTGTCGCCACGGGACGTCATCTGGACTTGAAGCCAGTTGGATTCTTTCCTTTGGAGACACTTGCATGGCCTGCACGGTTTTGGTTAGTATAGCCACACTTTTGGTCAGCTCCTGGACCTGAAGGCGTAGGTCTGCAGAGGGGTCATTATCTAGGGTCTGCGTGTCAGCTCCCACAGGTGCTGGGAAAAAGGACGCCGCCTCCTGGTGGTTTGTGATAGCTTGGTGCCGGAGGGGTGCAGTGCTACTTGGGGTTGATTCTCGCAGCACCCGGATGGCCCAGTCTTTAAATTGCGCAAAGTCTAGATCAGTGTTTTGCAGAGCCATAATGCGCAGCTGTGTCCGGTGAGCGTTAGACACGAGCCCACCAATAAACTGTTCGGTTAGCAATCTGTCCTCATCTCGCACACTGTCGGGGTCTACCTGTTTATTGGCCCGCAGTGCCTCCTGCAGGTTTAGAGCATAGTCCCGTACACTGTCCTGCACCCTTTGTTTGCACCCGTAGAACTTCATTTTAATCTCCGCTGCTGTGCGGGTATCAAAGGTATCCTTCAACCTGGCCAGGATTTGCTTAACAGTTCTTTTGTCCCTGCCCGGCCAGGACTTCACCTCACTCTGGGCTATGCAGTCTCTCCTCAAATCCGCTCAGGGTGTGCGACTCCCCTGAGTACTGAGGCAACCACGCTGCCCCTGGGATATACGGCATGGATAAAGTCATTACAGTTGCAGCAGCCGCGCCCGCAGCTGGATCCTCTTCTAGGTTGGGCATCTTCCCCCCCCCCCCCCGCCTCAGCCAGGTCCTGGGTTTCTACTGGTGTACCAGTATGCTGCTCTGCAGGCGAGAGGGATCGCTTACCCGGCAGTTCCGGATCGGGGCCTCCTGCTTCCCCTCGGCTGACGTCAAATGACGTGTTCAGCTAAGATTATGGCACACAGTACCTGGTTATACCGGGCTACAACAATCCTGTTCGTGACACCAAAAATGACACGCCTCCTAGGACCGTGGGGTACTCACCACCGGGTCGGTCGGTTCCTTGGGATAGTCACGGAGGCGTGACCCGGTCCGGGGCCCTAGGCGGTCAATAAAAAAGGACAGTTTATTTAGGGGAATAGTTTTGTGAGGCCACCAGTGGTATGCGGCTATAGGTGGCCGCCGCTGCTGAAAGAGACCGCTAGGGCCTTTGGTGATGCAGCTGGGATGGATTTCCTCCCCACTGGTAGAGTGGGGCCCCAGGGCTACCGGTACGGTTTATGTAGGGGATTGTGGATGTTGGGGTGCAGGACTGAGGGTGCAGATAATGACCACATGACACAAGAATGGCGGTTTCCTCTACCTTTACTTGAAGTTTGACGGTGCAGACCGGGGCACTGGTAACAGAAGGTAATGGAGATCCGGGCAGCCTAGAAGCAATTTGGGACCCACCTCGCCAGGTGGAGTTGTAGACCTTCCTTCTGCGCTGTCCTCTTTGGCCCTGCTGCCTAAAGCTATGCTGCGGCCCTCTTTCCTGAGTGATCATTAAATCCTAGCCCATATGGCGGGCAGCTCGAGCCTTTTACAGGTGTCGCTCCTTCATGACAGCTTCTTACTCTAGTATGCTGCTGAGCCGCCGGGTGTTTGGTGGGGCCAGAAGACCTGCAGTCTCCTGCCCTCCGTATTTAGCTGCCGGGACTTCAGTATCCGAACAACCATGGACTCCGGTGTCCGGTTTCTGGCGCTTTTCTCTGGGGCAAGCTTGGTCACAGCTCCACTCCCCAGGTTCTCCCTTGTCTCTCTCCAACCGACTTTTCTCACTCCAACTGACTTTTCTAACCCCCGCCGCCGGGCTCCAATTTAAAGGGGAAGCTCCCCTGAAACCGGGTTAGAGATCCCCCTTCTGGTCTGGAGCCAGGAAATGTGTTGGATGCTGGTGTTACCTGATAAGGGGACCCCTCCTTGCTTCCAGGCATGGCATCACCCCCTGTGAGGGAGGCAATGCCAATGTGGCAATCGGACTCGTGGGGTGCCACATTCCTATGGCCTGCATGCCCATATAGATGAATTAGGAAGGTTGATTCTACTGACACATTCCCTTTAAGAAGAACACAGAATTAGGGCACATTCACATAGAGCAGATTTATTGCAGACAATCCTACGACTTTCATTCATGTGAATGAGATTTGCAGAAATTCTTGTGCTAGTCATCAAAACAATCTCATTTAGATGCATTGAACTGATTTCAGTAGCAGAACTTCCAGCAATAGGTTTAGGCTGTGTGCCCACTATGCTTTTTTTAAGCGTTTCCGCAGTGGCAATTCTGCTACAGAAACGCTTAAAAACGCTTCGTAGAAGGTCTGCTATGTTCCCCAATGATAATCAAATTTCCGCTGCAGATTATCATTGCAGAAAAATCTGCAGCACTACTAATTATTTTGCGGAATCGCCGTGTTTTCGCCGCCATTGACTTGCATTGGACAGCATTTCATCCGCATCACTGCATCTGTACATGCGGATAACATGCGCTTCAATGTGCGGATGGTACCCGGGTATGGAGAAGAGGAGACTCTCCTACAGACTTGGGTACCAAAGTATCTGTAAAAAAAAAAGAAGAAAATAAAAAATATACATTATACTTACCTTCTATTGGCCCCCGGTGTCCTTGTCCTGGCTTGCCGGCAGCTCGCAGTAGACTAAAGGACCTGCGGTGACGCGTCATTTAGTCATGTGACGGGTCACGCGACTACTGACGTCGGCGGTTGATTGACCCGTCGCATGACTAAATTACGTCATGGCAGGTCCTTTTAGTCTACCGCGAGCTGCCGGCAAGCCTAGACGGATCGGATAAGGATACCGGGGGCCATCAGAAGGTAAGTATAATATTTATTTTTTATTTTTTACCATTCTTTCGGTCACACTGTATAAATCCATGCCGGTTGCATGGATTTATATAGTGTAACCAAGTTGTCAAGCACTTTCCAAGTGATGCTAAAATCGCTTGGAAAGCTCTTGACAACCCACATGCAGAAATGCATGTGAAGAACGCTTCACATCCGCATGTCCCTGGCAGGAAAAACTCATGTACAATCCGCATGCGTTTTTTCTGCCAAGGAGATTCAGAAAAGCTCAGGAAAAATCCGGAGCATTTCTGCGTCGTGGGCACATAGCCTTATAAAGTTATATGTGAGTTAAATGAGGTTTTGATGCTGTGTATTTTCGCTGCTTCAAAAATGCAACTTCTTACAGTTCCAGCAAAGTGGATGGGATGCATAGAAATCTTGTGTGCACTGTGCTTCTTTTTTACTCAGAGTAAACTGACCTGCGGTGCGTGTTTGAAATCCACAGCATTTCAATTTCTCTTGCGGATACGCTGAGTATTATGTGCATATTTTCCCCATAGAATTGCATAAGATGTGAAAAAATTGAGGATAAAAAACGCATGTGCATTTTTAGTGCATTTCTGCAGAAAATCTTCAACATCAAAAACTCACCAAAAGCTCATTATGCACTCACAGGCTAAAGCCCCCGTCTCACATAGCGAGATCGCTAGCGAGATCGCTACTGAGTCACGGTTTTAGTGACGCAACAGCGACCTCACCAGCGATGCGCTATGTGTGACACTTTGCAGCGATCAGGCCCCTGCTGTGAGGTCGCTGATCGCTGCAAAATGACCTGGACCATTTTTTGGTCTTTGCCCTCCCGCTGGTCAGCACACATCGCTGTCTGTGACCAGCGGGACCAGCGATCAGGCTGGTAACCATGATAAACAGTGGGTTACTAGGGGCACACGGGCACTTAGTAACCCGCTGTTTATCATGGTTGCCACTGTGCTACGGTGAGCGGTAACCAGGAGCAGGACATCGTGGAAAGATTCTTTCCACGATGTCGCTGCTCCCCTGATCGTTGGTGAGCCTGCCTGTTTGACAGCTCACCAGCGACCACATAGCGACACAGCAATGATCCCTGACACGTCGTATCGTTGTCGGGATCGCTGTAGCGTCGCTAAGTGTGACGGGGCCTTTAGGCCTCATTCACACGTCTGTGTTTAAGCACGTACAGTACATGAATAAATGGTACTACTGTTAACAGTGTTGTGTATCAGTGTGTCGTCCGAGTGCAATCAGTGTGTCTGTTTTTACCATCAGTGTCACGAGTGTTTTACAATGATGGATAAAGAAATTAAGAAATTACAAAACTTCTCCTGTACTTTCCAATGTTAAATATAGAGGACTGTATGTTTTTTTCATGGATCCAGAGACTTGTATTGACACTTTTCATCATTGATAATGGAAAAAAATGGACATGTCTCCGTGAGTTTTGCACGGACACACGATCCATGAAAAAGCACAGACATGTGAAGAGCACCATTGATTAGGTAATGGGTATGTGTTGCATCCTTGAAAAACACAGATAGAACATGTACAGTACAGACCAAAAGTTTGGACACACCTTCTCATTTAAAGATTTTTCTGTATTTTCATGACTATGAAAATTGTACATTCACACTGAAGGCATCAAAGCTATGAATTAACACATGTGGAATTATATACTTAACAAAAAAGTGTGAAACAACTGAAAATATGTCTTATATTCTAGGTTCTTCAAAGTAGCCACCTTTTGCTTTGATGACTGCTTTGCACACTCTTGGCATTCTCTTGATGAGCTTCAAGAGGTAGTCACCGAAAATGGTTTTCACTTCACAGGTGTGCCTGTCAGGTTTAATAAGTGGGATTTCCTGGCTTATAAATGGGGTTGGGACCATCAGTTCTGTTGTGCAGAAGTCAGGTGCATACACAGCTGATAGTCCTACTGAATAGACTGTTAGAATTTGTATTATGGCAAGAAAAAAGCAGCTAATTAAAGAAAAACGAGTGGCCATTGTTACTTTTAGAAATAAAGGTCAGTCAGTCCGAAAAATTGGGAAATCTTTGAAAGTGTCCTCAAGTGCAGTTGCAAAAACCATCAAGTGCTACAAAGAAACTGGCTCACATGAGGACCGCCCCAGGAAAGGAAGACCAAGAGTCACCTCTGCTTCTGAGGATAAGTTTATCCGAGTCACCAGCCTCAGAAATCGCAGGTTTACAGCAGCTCAGATTAGAGACCAGGTCAATGCCACACAGTTCTAGCAGCAGACACATCTCTACAACAACTGTTAAGAGGAGACTTTGTGCAGCAGGCCTTCATGGTAAAATAGCTGCTAGGAAACCACTGCTAAGGACAGGCAACAAGCAAAAGAGACTTGTTTGGGCTAAAGAACACAAGGAATCGACATTAGACCAGTGGAAATCTGTGCTTTGGTATGATGAGTCCAAATTTGAGATCTTTGGTTCCAACCACGGTGTCTTTGTGCGACGCAGAAAAGGTGAATGGATGGACTCTACATGCCTGGTTCCCACCGTGAAGCATGGAGGAGGTGGTGTCATGGTGTGGGGGTGCTTTGCTGGTGACTCTGTTGGGGATTTATTTAAAATTTAAGGCATACTGTACCAGCATGGCTACCAAAGCATCTTGCAGCGGCATGCTATTCCATCCAATTTGCGTTTAGTTGGACCATCATTTATTTTTCAACAGGACAATGACCCCAAACACACCTCCAGGCTGTGTAAGGGCTATTTGACCAAGAAGGAGAGTGATGGGGTGCTACGCCAAATGACCTGGCCTCCACAGTCACCAGACCTGAACCCAATCGAGATGGTTTGGGGTGAGCTGGCAAAAAGGGCCAACAAGTGCTAAGCATCTCTGGGAACTCCTTCAAGATTGTTGGAAGACCATTTCCGGTGACTACCTCTTGAAGCTCATCAAGAGAATGCCAAGAGTGTGCAAAGCAGTCATCAAAGCAAAAGGTGGCTACTTTGAAGAACCTAGAATATAAGACATATTTTCAGTTGTTTCACACTTTTTTGTTAAGTATATAATTCCACATATGTTAATTCATAGTTTTGATGTCTTCAGTGTGAATATACAATTTTCATAGTCATGAAAATACAGAAAAATCTTTAAATGAGAAGGTGTGTCCAAACTTTTGGTCTGTACTGTATGTTCAACATGGACATCTAAATGAGGCCCAAGGGTGCTTGTGGATGAATGTTGAAATCATCGGGCTGCAATTTGTGAATGTGCAGGAGCTGTCTTCCATTACATGCACTGTTCTCGTCCGTAAAACTATAAAATCATTCGTGTGCACTTCCACATTGGTCAGCGTGTTACTCGAAAATACACTTATCTGAATCCAGTCTAATACTGTAGTTTATTATGGCAAGGTGCAAGTGTCATTTTTCTTAACATACGTTCCCGCACAACTATATACTCACACTGTCACTTCCCATGATTACGCCATGGTTCCCACCATGATAAACAAGTACTTGCATTTTTTTCAAAGCCAGAAACTATTTTCACATGATCTGTATTTTATCTATCAATCTGCACAGCTTCAATTTTCATTCCTTTCTGTTCAATAATTTCCCTCTTTGGCTAAACCTTTCAGTGACTCCATTGTAGCTAAAACAATTGTAAATCTCCCTCTTTTATTCTTCCAAAGACCTCTGAAACTGTATCCAGCCCTACTTTTATTACACACCCTTACAACGCCACCGGTCCCTGTGCCGGAGGACAGTTTTGTTTATTAGATGTCACTATGTAATTGTGAGGCACAATGGACCTAGTAATGTCTGCTCTAATAATGTTATCAGTTTAACTCACTTATCTGGTCAATGTCATTGATCCTCATTTGATTTACTAGCTTCTGATTAACTAAGTGCATTAAGGAACGACCAGTGTAATAAATAAATATTTCAGTTGCATATGGTTTCCTAATTTCTTCTTGTCTGAGTCTTTCAAAACAGGATGTTTTATCATGCCATAACAGACGTGAACTAGTAGATTAATTATCCATTAAAAACAAGAGAATAATACAATTTTATTCTTCTTGTTTTTCTTACTATAAGTACATAGAGTAAGGCGAGGGGTTCCATAGTTGCACACCCCTATTTATTGTTTATTTATTATGCTCACTTATATAGTGCCTTCATATTCCACAGCACTTTACATCACTGTCCCCATTGGGGCTCACAATCTGGGGAGAACATATAAACTCCTTGTAGATGTTGTCTTTGGTGGGATATGAACCTAGGACCTCAACACTGCAAAGTAAACAGTGCTAACCACTGCACAACGGTGACCATTCTCGTCTTCACAATGTGCCATACAAACCAGACCCTTATATTTGCACTTGTGTTATTTCTTTTAACTTGAGGCTGCGTGCACGCGATGTGTTTTTCATGCGTTTCCGCTGCGGAATTTCGGCAGCGGAAAAGCATCAAAAACGCTTGGTAATCCGCACCCCATGGTCCCCAATGGCATTCCGCAATGTCAATGCACATGCTGCGGATTTTTCCGCAGCGTTTCTGCAGCGCTCATAAATCCGCAGCATGTTCATTAATTTTGCGGAAGCGCCGCCATTGACTTGCATTGAGACGCATAAAATCCATGTCTGTACATTTGTACACGCGGATTATATGCGATTCAATGTGTGGATGGTACCCAGTTCTGGAGGAGAGAAGACTCTCATCCAGACCTGGGTACCATTCTACCTGTGAAAAAAAGAATAAAATAACAAATAAAGTTTATATTCACCTTTCCGACGGCTCTCTCTGCATGCCGGCAGCGCTGAAGGACCTTCGGTGACGTCACAGTCATGTGACCGCAGGCCCTTCACTGCTGTGTCTCGCGATATGCCGGCAGCCAGGAACCAGACAGGAACGAGCGCTGCAGCACACGCCGGGGCATCGGGGGTGAGTATATCTTTATTTAAAACATTGTTTTACGGTCACACTATATAAATCCATGCTGTTTGCATGGATTTATATAGTGTGACCTAGTTGTCAAGCACTTTCCAAGTGATGCTAATCGCCTGGAAAGTGCTTGTCAATCTGCATGCGGAAACGCATGTGAATCCGCATGTGAATCCGCATGTATTCTGCAGGAAAAACGCATGCACAATCTGCATGCGTTTTTTCTGCCAGGGAGATGCAGAAATGCTGCAGAAATTTTCTGCTTTATTTCTGCATCGTGGGCACATAGCCTAAGGCTGCATGCCCACGATGCGTTTTTCAAGCGTTTTTGCTGCGGAATTTCCGCAGCGGAAATGCTTTTAAAATGCTTGGTAATCCGTGCCCCATGGTCCCCAATGAAAATCCGCATGTTCTGTGCACATGCTGCGGAATTTTCCGTGTGGAAAAATCCGCAGCATGTCCATTATTTGTGCGTTTCCGCATGCGGATTTGACTACTTCATGCATCTGAAAAACGCAGGTCAAATCCGCATGTAGAAACGCTTAAAAAACGCGAGTAAAATCCGCAAGCGTTTTTACTGCCAAGGACATGCAGAAACGCTGCGGAAATTTTCTGCTTCAATTCTGCATCGTGGGCACATAACCTAACTCTCTTTAACTTTCTGTCCCTATGAGACTGGAGCAGTACTAAAATCCCAAATTTAATTGCCTATCTTAAGCCACATTTATGCTGAAGGACTATGATTCTTTAGAAGCCTCGTTTCACAATAATCTTTCAGTGTAAACAGGCTGCCGACCACCCTATGAACTAGCAAAATGTTCATTTATCAGGTAAAATTATTTTCTATGCAGAACAAAGATCATCGCTTTCGATGATGCATCATGGTTTACACAGGATTTGCACTGCTGAGAAAAATGTCAGCCTGTGCGCACTGTGTCATCTATTACAGATCGTTTGGTGCACATCGTTTACCGCGGTCTGCCTTTGTAAACAGGCAAACGACCACTAATCAGTAAATGTTTATCAATTGGTCGTTTAGTGCCGCTGGTCAGTTCATGTAAACGGACCCTTACCCTTAAATTCCCTGACATTGCTAGATTACATTGCTACAGTGAATTCTATTGACCAAGTATACAATAGGTAAGTACGGCACTTCAAGGTGTGTCGGGTGCTCGGATAGGGTCCCAACCCGTAATACTGGTAGATAAGAATCCAGCACTCCAATTCTAAAGGATATCTTGCTTAATTATATACAATCCATAAATGTGCAAAATGTGATGTTTCGGACCGTATGGCGTTTCTCAAACATGCACAAGGTTGCTGGAATTCTGTATATGGGTAACGCTTAGAGCGTTACAGAAACGCAACCTCTGTGACTTTAGAAATGGCGCCATTCCATGTCGTGACTCTGTCACTGGCCAGCCTCAGGACATAATCCTTTATTGCATGCGCCGCAGAATTCTGTAGTCCCCGAGAATCTGCCTGGGGGCCAGAGAAGAGGACATCAAGCGGCTGGCCCGAGGTTCCCCACCCTTGATCTAGACAAGGGTTCCCCAACTCCAGTCCTCAAGGCCCACCAATAGATCATGTTTGCAGGATTTCCTTAGTATTGCACATGTGATGGAATTATTACCTGTGCAGGTGATGGAATTATCACCTGAGCAATACTAAGGAAACCCTGAAAAGATGACCTGTTGGTGGGCCTTGAGGACTGGAGTTGGGGAACCCTGATCTAGACTGTAGATGCAATAAATATTATTACAGAGACATCTTGCATTTTATTTTCTTGTCGCGATCTAAAGCCAGTAGCTGAGAATTTGGAAGTCAGTCTGTGCTACTTTATGTTACTGAAGGAACAGGGAAATTTGTAAAAGTTAAATACTCGAGATTGTAGTGAGTTCTCTAAACAAGTAGAATTACACGCTTCAAAGTTCAGCAATCTATACGCATCTGACTTATGAAATTACAGGTATTGTAGGTGAGAATGTATTCAGTTACCAACTGGATGATATTTCATCTTTCATATCATCACCTTTCATTTTGAGTATTATGTGGTTTACTAGAAATGTATAAAAATAAAGCTGGATGATGTTTCACCTTTTCTGAGAATGTTGCATTTTACTTAAACAAAAAGTTTTCTAAAAACACTAAATTGAATACTGCAATCTCCTATGGAAAGATTACATTTCTTTTATCCTTCTTTTGCACATAAATAAATGTATCCTTGTTTCTCAGTGTTTTCTTGTTTTAGCATAAACTTCTTTACTGTGTTTAGCTTGAACAGTTCCTGACTTCTCTGACCTTTCAGTCCACTTTCACACGTTACCATGTATACAAATGAAAGCACATCTTGTAACCCGAGAAGAATCTGGTTTGGCACAGTTTATGTAAGGATACAATGAGCTAAAAAGGAATATAGCACTTCAAGCTGAAGTAATGGCTGCTCTCGACGAGTTGTGTGTTGTGTACAGGTATAGTTAAAAGCATTGGAGGTGAACCAGAGTAGATGAAATCCAGTGTGAACAGAAATGTAATATATGTTGTTTTCCCTTCCAGCTCCTAAATATTCCTATACACATCAGATAAAAGTTGGACAAAGCACACTGATTTTGATAAAATATTATCTACTAAACATTCCACTCATTACAGGTGGAAGAAAGGCGATTCGGGCACCTAAACAGGAAAGGTCCTTTACAGTCAGAGCAGTCAGACTGTGGAATGCCGACCACAAGAGGTAGTGATGGCCGACACTATAACAGCTTTCAAAAAAGGGCTGGAGGTTACTACACATAACATTGTGGGGTATCAATTATTTGGAAAAAGAATGTATAACTGGTGGAGAAAGGTTGAACTTGATGAACCTAGGTCTTAATTCAACCTACCTTACTATGTTACTATTTAATGCAGGGGTGAGAAACCTATGGCTTATGGGCCGTAAAAAAACATTTGTTCCAGCCATAGGTTTCGTAGTGCACCGGCCCTTTAATTCTTCCCCAGAGTGCGTGTATGCGGTGGTCACTACTGAACGCTGTAATGCATTAAACCCTAGATAACGTCTGGACACTGGACAGTACGTTCTTTGTGGGCTGACTTAGTGCGCTCTGCGCTCCCATCCCACTCATTGTGATGGATTTACCAGTTACAGTCTACTGCATGATTTATGGACAGTACCCTCAGTGTATTTTAGGTGATGTATATACAGCAGTCCCGGTGTCTCTCATGTGATGTATGTAAACAGGGTCGGACTGGGCTGTCTGGGGCCCACAGGGGGAATTGACTCTAAGGGCCCACCGTACAGCTATATGCAAATACCTGTTAGCTGTTATCCTTGTTATAGTGAAGCGTCAACTGTAAAACAATGGAGACTCCTGCACATCTACTGTGCGCCACCATAGCTGGGATGTACAATTACTTTCGTTTGCATTAAAGGGTTATTTGATGAAAACAAGTAATCACCGATCCACAGGTTAGGTAGGTGATAACTTATTGATCGGTGGAATCCAACCATTGGAAACCGCACCGATTTCCATTTTATCCCTGACATGACCCTTTTATCCCCATTTTAAAATGGAGCAGCAGATCAGATGTCTGACCACAGCTCCATTCATCCGCTTTGGGGGCTTCCAGAAAAAGCCAAGTACAACACTTGGCGGCCACTGAGGGAATGAATGGATCCATGATCGAGTCGTACATGCAGTTCCATACCAGTGTGGATAAAAGTTGCACATTCTGCAGATCGGTGCAGGTCCCAGTAGTCGGACCCCTACCAATCAATAACTTATCACTTATCCTTTGGCCACATTCACACGTTCAGTATTTGGTCAGTAATTTACCTCAGTATTTGTAAGCCAAAACCAGGAGGGGAACAATCAAATGAAAAGTATAATAGAAACACGACACCACTTCTCTATTTACCACCCATTCCTGGTTTTGGCTTACAAATACTGAGGTAAAATCCTGACCAAATACTGAATGTGTAAACTTGGCCTTAGCATAGGTGATTACTTGTTTTCACCACAGAACTCCAGTAAATGCATATTTGCTACTGTGTAATAGTCATAAGACAGGGAGGGGTTAAACGTCCAAGTATTTAATCTCTATTGGAAATCAAGAATCTTCCCCTTATTGATATCAGAGAGAACAAGTGACCTCCATACAGAACATAATCCTCTATAGCAGGGGTCCTCAAACTTTTTAAACAGGAGGCCAGTTCACTGTCCCTCAGACCATTGGAGGGCCGGAATATAGCTTTTAAAAAAAAACTATGAACAAAGTCCTATGCACACTGCGCATATCTTATTTTGAAGTAAAAAAAATAATACAGGAACAAATACAATATTTAAAATGAAGAACAAGTAAAGTTAGATAAACCGGTATTTCAATAGGCAGGTAAATGTCCCCAATAGGCAGCATAGGTCCTCCATAGGCAGCATAGGTCCCCAATAGGCAGGTAAATGTCCCCAATAGGCAGAATGGTCCCCAATAGGCAGGTAAATATCCCCAATAGGCAGCATAGGTCCCCAATAGGCAGCATAGGTCCCCAATAGGCAGCATAGGTCCCCAATAGGCAGGTAAATGTCCCCAATAGGCAGCATAGGTCCTCAATAGGCAGGTAAATGTCCCCAATAGGCAGCATAGGTCCTCAATGGGCAGGTAAATGTCCCCAATAGGCAGCATAGGTCCTCAATAGGCAAACTGTTTCCCCCTTATAATGCCCTATGCAGGCTGTTCCCACCTTATAATGCCCCATGCAGGCTGTTCCCCCCTTATAATGCCCCATGCAGGCTGTTCCCCCTTTATAATGCCCCATGCCGGATGTCACCCCCCATATAATGCCCCATGCAGAATGTCCCTTTCTCCCACCATATAATGCCTCATGCAAGATATCACTCCCCTGTCTTTATAATGTCCCATGCAGGATGTCACCCCCCCATATAATGCCCCATGCAGGATATCACTCCCCTGTTTTTATAATGCCCCATTCAGGATGTCACCCCCCATATAATGCCCCATGCTGGATGTTACCCCCCATATAATGCCCCATGCAGCATGACACCCCCCATATAATGCCCCATTCAGGATGTCACCCCCCATATAATGCCCCATGCAGGATATCACTCCCCTGTCTTTATAATGCCCCATTCAGGATGTCACCCCCCATATAATGCCCCATGCTGGATGTCACCCCCCATATAATGCCCCATTCAGGCTGTCATCCCCCCATATAATGCCCTATGCAGGATTTCACTCCCCTGTCGTTATAATACCCCATTCAGCTTGTCACCCCCCCATATAATGCCCCATGCAGCATGTCACTCCCCCATATAATGCCCCATGCAGGATGTCACCCCCCATATAATGCCCCATGCCTCCATATATTAAAAAAAAAATAAAATCCAATACTCACCTCACTCCTCCTCACCTGCTGCCGCTGCTCAATTCCGGACTACAGCGTCGCCGACGTCTTCCCGCTCTGCTCTGCCTGTGATGGCTCAGGGGAGGGCGCGGTGTAAAGACTAGAGATGAGCGTTGTTCTACTCGAACTGTTCGCCAATCTCAAATTCGAGCTGTTTTGGGCGGTGTTCGAGCCGGTCGGCGAACACGAACAATTTGAGAAAAATTCGGCTGTTCGAGGTTATGTTCGATAACTGTTCGTGCACCAAAATCATAACTGGATTTTTTCTCAGTAATGATGAAAATTAATGTTAATACGCAGTTTGAGTGTACAGCGGGGCGGGGGGAGGGGCAGGGGATGGATCTCTGCAGGAACAATGAAGATCTCCATTTTTTTTTCTCTTTCCCGCATTTGCAGTGGGGAGGTGCAATCTGTCAGCCTATCAGCAGCGCACACACGGAGCGAAGTGCTTTTTTTCACACAAGCAAGGGCATGTGTGATTGGCAGTGTATGTCACATGTCCTTGCCCTATAAGACCAAGCCATTTTCCCCGTCGCCACCATTTTCTCACTGCTGCAGCTGCGTGTTAGACGGCACCGCTGTTGCTGTGTGCGCTATACCTTGTTAATTTCAAGCCAATTTTCGCACAAATATACAGATAGCTTGGGAGTAGGGAATAGTTGTGATTGCAGTCCTTTTAAGGACTAGGTTACAGCATTTCCTACGACTTTTATCAGGCAGGTCTGTGCTCTTAAATAGATAGATTGTGGGAGTAAAGACTAATTGTAATTGGAGTCCTTTTCAGGACTAGGTTACATCAGTTCCTATCAGTTTTTGCCAGGCAGGTCTGTGCCAGTGCTGTGCAAGTTTTTTTCACAGCATTTGGCTGAATCTAGCAAAGCTAATCCTTTTTGGCCTATTGCAGAGTGTGTTAGTCAGTGGAGTAGCCTATCTGTGTTGCAAGATATACCACCTGTGTATAGAATACCAATTTTTTTACTGCACCTAGTGAAGTAAAATCTTTTGGGCATAGCATCATTCTATTAGTCCATCTATACTGACCTCCATCAGGTTGCAAACTGAATATAATTTTTTTCTGCATCTAGCTCTGAAAAAATATTTGGGCTTCTAGCAGTGTGTGGGACTTGGTCTATTAGTCCATCTATACTGACCTCCATCAGGTTGCAAATTAAAAATAATTTTTTTCTGCATCTAGCTCTGAAAAAATATTTGGGCTTCTAGCAGTGTGTGGGACTTGGTCTATTAGTCCATCTATACTGACCTCCATCAGGTTGCAAATTAAAAATAATTTTTTTCTTCATTTATCTCTGAAAAAATATTTGGGCTTCTAGCAGCGTGTGGGACTTGGTCTATTAGTCCATCTATACTGACCTCCATCAGGTTGCAAATTAAAAATAATTTTTTTCTGCATCTAGCTCTGAAAAAATATTTGGGCTTCTAGCAGTGTGTGGGACTTGGTCTATTAGTCCATCTATACTGACCTCCATCAGGTTGCAAATTGAATAAAAAAATTTTCTGCATCTAGCTCTGAAAAAATATTTGGGCTTCTAGCGGTGTGTGGGACTTGGTCTATTAGTCCATCTATACTGACCTCCATCAGGTTGCAAATTAAAAATAATTTTTTTCTGCATCTAGCTCTGAAAAAATATTTGGGCTTCTAGCAGTGTGTGGGACTTGGTCTATTAGTCCATCTATACTGACCTACATCAGGTTGCAAATTAAAAATAATTTTTTTCTTCATTTAGCTCTGAAAAAATATTTGGGCTTCTAGCAGTGTGTGGGACTTGTTCTATTAGTCCTTCTATACTGACGTCCAGCAGGTTGCAAATTGAATATAATTTTTTTCTGCATCTAGCTCTGAAAAAATATTTGGGCTTCTAGCAGTGTGTGGGACTTGGTCTATTAGTCCATCTATACTGACCTCCATCAGGTTGCAAATTAAAAATAATTTTTTTCTGCATCTAGCTCTGAAAAAATATTTGGGCTTCTAGCAGTGTGTGGGACTTGGTCTATTAGTCCATCTATACTGACCTCCATCAGGTTGCAAATTAAAAATAATTTTTTTCTTCATTTAGCTCTGAAAAAATATTTGGGCTTCTAGCAGTGTGTGGGACTTGTTCTATTAGTCCTTCTATACTGACCTCCAGCAGGTTGCAAATTGAATATAATTTTTTTCTGCATCTAGCTCTGAAAAAATATTTGGGCTTCTAGCGGTGTGTGGGACTTGGTCTATTAGTCCATCTATACTGACCTCCATCAGGTTGCAAATTAAAAATAATTTTTTTCTGCATCTAGCTCTGAAAAAATATTTGGGCTTCTAGCAGTGTGTGGGACTTGGTCTATTAGTCCATCTATACTGACCTCCATCAGGTTGCAAATTGAATAAAAAAATTTTCTGCATCTAGCTCTGAAAAAATATTTGGGCTTCTAGCGGTGTGTGGGACTTGGTCTATTAGTCCATCTATACTGACCTCCATCAGGTTGCAAATTAAAAATAATTTTTTTCTGCATCTAACCCAGCCAATAGTTTTGGCCTAATACCACAGTTTGGCCACTCAGCTCTGCTCGGTTACCATCCATTGTTTTTTTGTGCAAACAACTCCAGAGTTGTGAATTAGTTAACCACCAAAATGAGTGGAAAAAGGCCTGCTGCTGGTGGAAAGGGGAATAGGCGTGTTGGGAAGGGGAAAAAAGGTTGTGTCCGTGGGGTAGGTGCAGAAGAAAGACCATCTTCCAGCCAAACTAAAATGTCTACTTCTTTTAGCGGACAATGTGATAAGATCCCTTTCTTACGGCCACGCCAATCGCTACAAATTCCAGATGAGGCACAAAAACAGCAGGTGCTTCAACGGATATCAAGTGCTCCTTTAAGTGGGCTCTCCTCCACATCAACTTCAACATCACAAATACTCCAGTCCTCAAAGGTGTCACCCAAATCGCACTTGCTTCCTCACAGCTCCCAAATCTCCAGCTGCCCGTCTGAGTATGAGGTAGAACAGATGGTTGAGTCTGCAGAGCTGTTTACTCATACTATAGCCTGGGAATCAGAGGTCGACTCCAGCGCTTCTGTGAATCCAGACGAGGAAATGATCTGCACTGATGCCCAGAATCTTTATGAGTTGGATCCAGGACCAGACGCAGAAGGTTCTGACCATAATGTAGACCCTCATTCCCAAACTGTAACTCCTGTTGGTGGAGACAATGAGGAAGACGATGATAAGACTCAAATACCTGATTGGAGCGACAACTTTAGTTTTTTGTCAGGGCAGGAACAGGTTGGCTCTGAGGACGACGGGTGTGATAACGCACAGGGTGATGATGATGAGGTCGGAGATCCCACTTACTGTCAACCCACAGTCAGCCAAGAGATGAGGTCAGCAGAGGAGGTGGAGGAAGATGCTAGTGACGACGAGGTCAGGTTGCGCCTTCCTGGACAGAGACGTAGTACTGGAAGCACGTCAACAACTGCATCCTCAAACACAACTCTGCCTCTCACCACAAGTCGTGGTGGCTCTTCAGGTCGCATGGGTGCTAAGCCTTGCATAGCCTGGGCATTTTTTCAGATCGATAAAGATGACCCAACTCGTGTTATCTGTAACATTTGTCAGCAAAAGCTAAGTAGAGGCCAAAAAATACATAGTTTGAGTACTTCATGCATGAACCGGCACATGGACATGAAGCATAAGTTGCAGTGGGAAGCTCAGTGTGCTACAATGCGGTCTAGCCGGCCGGGCCAACCACCGTCTGCCATATCTTGTGCATCCGCGGCCTCTTCATCCTCTGTGACTGGGGGGACAGCAGTCACACCTGTTTTGGGGCGCAGACCTGCCACCTCTTTACCCGCAACAGCCAGCGTGATTGGCAGGTCATCATTTTCTTTGGAGGTGGTAACACCAGCTGGTCTTGAGCGCTGTCCGACATCGATAGCACCACCTTTGGATCAAGGCAACCTAACATGTCCGCCTGCATCTTCCTCACAGACCGGCAGTTTGCCGGGGACACCCTTATCAACCCCGTCTAAGCACAATAGCCAGCCCTCGGTCCCTCAGATGTGGACAAGTAAAAGACCATTTCCTCCTAGCCATGAGAAAGCTAAGAGGTTGAATTTCACCATCTGCAAGCTCTTGGCTACAGAAATGCTGCCTTTCCGCCTGGTGGACACAGAGGATTTTCGAGACCTTATGTCCGTCGCAGTGCCCCAGTACCAGATGCCCAGTCGGCACTACTTCTCAAAGAAAGGTGTGCCTGCGCTCCACCAGCATGTCGCACACAACATCACCGCTTCTTTGAGAAACTCTGTGTGTGACAGGGTGCATTTCACCACAGACACTTGGACGAGTAGGCATGGACAGGGGCGTTACATGTCGCTGACTGGGCACTGGGTAACTATGGTGACAGCAGGACAAGGGGCTGCTGTCCAAGTCTTGCCGTCCCCACGAGTTGTGCGTCAATCCTCTTTATGTCATTTTTCCTCCACTGCTTCTGCCTCCTCAACCTCCTCTCGGTCTTCCACCTGCACCCAAAGGCTGTCTGGTCATGCCACAAGCTTTCTAACTGCGCAGAAGGGATCCTGCACACCTCCTTACTATGCTGGCAGTAGGGCTCAACGTCATCAGGCGGTTTTTACATTGAAATGTCTGGGAAATGTGAGTCACACAGCTGAGGAGTTGTGGTCAGCTCTGGAGAACCAATTTCATGAATGGTTGTCTCCACTGGACCTGAAACCAGGGAAGGCCGTGTGCGACAATGCTGCAAACCTGGGTGCGGCCCTTCGCCGGGGCAATGTCACACACGTGCCTTGTATGGCTCACGTGTTGAACCTGGTTGTCCAGCAATTTTTAGCCCACTATCCCAGACTAGATGGCCTTCTGCAGCGGGCACGGTCGCTGTGTGCTCACTTCCGCCGTTCGCATCCCGCAGCTCAGCGACTTACATCTCTACAGAAGTCGTTGGGCCTGCCACTTCACCGGCTAAAATGCGATGTGCCTACCCGGTGGAATTCAACTCTGCACATGTTGCAGCGACTGTGGCAGCACCGACAAGCCCTGGTGCAATACGTTCTGACGTATAGCCTGGGCCAACGAGATTCAGAGGTGGGGCAAATCACGCTGGAGGAGTGGTCTCAGATCAGGGACCTATGCACCCTTCTGCACAGTTTTGAAATGGCGACGAAGATGTTTAGTGCTGACGATGCCATTATCAGCATGACTATTCCGGTGATTTACATGCTGGAGCACATGTTAAACAGAATTCGGAGTCAGGTGGTGGCACAAGAGGAGGTGGAGGAAGTAGAGGAGGAGGAGTTGTATGCGGAAGGGCTAACATCTGCAAGGTCCAGACGGTCGGCAGCACCAAGGCGGCAGGCATGTGAGGGTGGGGGAGATGATTTTACCAGGGCGCATGGTAGCAGCCAAACTAGTGAGGAAGGTGCAGGAGCCCAGGAAGAAGTGGAGGACGAACTGATGGAAGACTCATCAGATGAGGGAGACCTTGATCACATTTCTGTTGTGCGAGGTTGGGGGGAGAGGACAGAGGAAGGAAGCATGATTGCTACCTCGCCACCAACACAACAGGGACTTGGTGCTCCTGGATGCGCAACACACATGAGTGCCTTCTTGCTGCACTACCTGCAACATGACCCTCGAATTGTGAGAATTAGAAATAATCCTGACTACTGGGTTGCCACACTGTTAGATCCCCGGTACAAAAGTAAATTTGCAGAAATTATTCCTGCCATAGAAAGGGATGCACGCATGCAGGAGTATCAGCAGAGACTGTTGCAGAATCTTACATGTGCTTTTCCACAAAATACCAGTGGTGCACGTAGTGAATCTCACAGTTCCAAATTGCCAACCGTGGGACCGTCAAGTGTTCAGCACTCAAACCGTAACAGAACCACAGTATCTGCTGGTAACATCAATTTTGCGGAATCATTTCACCACTTTTTTAGCCCATCCTTTGCAAGGCCACAGGAGACAAGAAGTCTGACACATAGTCAACGCCTAGAGACGATGGTACAGGAGTATCTCCAAGTAAACATTGAAGCCACGACTGTGTCACTGGACCCTTGCTCTTTTTGGGCTTCCAATCTGGATAAATGGCCGGAGCTAGCCACTTACGCCTTGGAGATCTTGTCATGCCCCGCAGCCAGCGTTCTGTCTTAACGTGTGTTCAGCGCTGCTGGTGGTGTGCTGACAGATAAGCGCACGCGGCTCTCCACTGATAATGTAGACAGACTCACGTTCATAAAGATGAACAAATCATGGATCCGAAACGACTTTTCTACCCCTGTGTCATCCTGGGGAGAGTAAAAGCTTGATGATTGGTTAAAATCACCCTACCAACCGTTTTAAGCTTTCAAATTACTAATCATGTTTATCTGTATCTTGACTGGAAAATAATTTGGGCTTTGTAGCAGTGTGCAGCACTGATCCTATTAGGCCATCTATAATAAGCTTCACCAGATTTAAAATTAAAAATAATTTTTAGCTGCATCTAGCCCGGAAAATAATTTTGGGGCTCCGAGATGCGCAAGACACATAAGTGCCTTCTTGCTGCACTACCTGCAGCATGACCCTCATATTGTCAGAATTCGAAGTAATCATGACTACTGGGTTGCCACACTCTTAGATCCCCCAAACTTTTCGATCAACCTTTTCAATTTAATAAAGACCAAAAAAATGGTCATTTTTGAAATTATAAGCATTAGCAGGTTGTTAGAAACTGAAATCAAACAGTTTTCAACTCAAAACTTTATTCTAGGTGATGTTACATTTTCACATAGGACCCCTTGTTCGAAAGGAGCTTCTGAACTCTCTCGTCCATTGAATTTGTCAGGTTTTGGATGGTTTCTGCTTCAATTGTTTTGCATGAGGACAGAATACCCTCCCAGAGCTGTTGCTTAGATGTGAACTGCCTCCCGCCATCATAGACACTCCTTTTAATGATGCTCCAAAGGTTCTGAATGGGGTAGAGGTCAGGGGAGCATGGGGTCACACCATAAGTTTGTCCCCTTTTATGCCCATATCAGCCAGAGATGCAGATGTTTTATGTGCAGCATGAGATGGTGCATTATCATGCAGAAAAATGATCTTGCTGTGAAATACACGGTTCTTCTTCTTGAACCATGGCAGGAAGTGCTGTTTGAGAAAATCCACATACATTATGGAGTTCATCTTTAGCGCCTTCAGGGATCCTAAAGGGGCCGACAATCTCTCTCCCCATGATTCCAGCCCAAAACATTACTCCACCTCCTCCTTGTTGGCGCTGTAGCCGTGTTTGCGTGGGGTGTCCATCAACCAGCCATCCTCCACTCCATCCATCTGGACCATCGAGCGCTGCACGGCACTCATCCGTGAACAAAACAGTTTTGAAATCAGTCTTCATGTAATGTTTGGCCCACTGGAGCCGTTTCTGCTTGTGTGAAGTGGATAGAGGAGGTCGACAGGATGGCATATGAACAGCTGCAAACCTCTGAAGGACCCTGCATCTTGTTGTTCGGGGGACGTTGGAGGCACAAGCAGCTTCAAAAACTTGTCTGCTGCTATGACAAGGCTTTTTTGCCGCTGCTGTTTCAACCTGACGTAATTGCCTGTAGGAAAGAGTCCTCAATTTGCCCTTATCAGCACGCACACGTGTGTACTGTGAATCAGCTACATACTTCTTGATTGCCAAGACACTTCATCCTGATCATCGCACAATGTTGATTGTAGTCATGCCTTGACCTAAACACTCCACAATTTGTTGCTTCTCAGCAGCCGACACATCCTTTTTCTTTCCCATTTTGGCAGAAAATGTAGGCTGCTTAATAATGTGAGAGAGCCTTCTTAAGTAGTCTTGCCTTTCATTGGACACACCTGCCAAACTAATTAGCACAGGTGTCTGCAATTGCTTACAGTGATATAAAGAGCCCTGACACACATCACCATCAATGAGTTTAACTGACAAACAAACAAATTCTTCCCTTATCACTCCTAAACACTTTTTGCATAATAATTTGGAACGCGGTGTACATGTGCTTTTCCACAAAACACCAGTGGTTCACGTAGTGAATCTTACAGTTCTAACTTGCCAACCGTGGTCTGTATGGAATTGTTCAATAAAGGGCCCAAAATTAAGATAACATAGATGGGAGAGGTCTCTATGAATAGGAATTCCTAAGTATTTGATACCCTGTGAGGGCCAGGCAAAGGGAAAGTTGGACTGGATGGAATCCTATATGGATTTAGGGAGGGAGACATCGAGGGCCTCAGACTTCGCTGCATTGATTTTAAAATTTTACCATGTAACAAAGTGATCTATTTCAGCCATAACAGCAGGGATGGATATATGTGATTGAGTGATATATACTAGGACATCATCAGCAAATAGAGAGCACTTGTACTCGGTGCCTCCCACCTCAATCCACCTAATATTGGGGTTATGGCGAATTGATGAGAGCAGGTGCTCCGTCACTAGGATGTATAAGAGAGGGGACAGAGGACATCCCTGCCTTGTCCCATTGGTGATTGTGAAAGGTGATGAAAATGTTCTGACGCACCCCCTGGGCCTTGGGACACCCGGAGCCGGACCCTTTTTGGTGGATGCTGGTGGTTGTAGTCTTCATGGCGGCGATCCGGTTCCGTGGCTCAGGGCGGTCAAACCAGTGGCGGAACTATTTATGTGGTTTTGATGTTTAAATGTCCGACTACGCCACCCGTGGATTGCGGTCAGAGTGAACCGCCGCTACAGGGCAGACCGCTAAGGCTGGTGTTGTGGGTGCAGCAGAGCGTAGCATAACTCCCCACGGGAGGAGTATAGCCTCAGGGCAGTGTATGCGGAGGATGGGGGTGATGGTGCAGGGCAGCAGCAGTAACGACACGGAGTCAGTGATGCAGTTCAGGGCCTTTACTCACAGTTCTTATTATCCAGACCACGTCTGCAGGTAACGGCTGCCCACGTCGTACTGTGCACACCAGGTGAGGGGCTCAGACAACTCCCAGATAACTTTGGAGCGCTTCACAGGACCCCCTTTGTGTGTCCTTTGTCTGGCCTTTCTTACCAACACTTCTGTCCGGCTGCCTCGGGCCTCCTCTTGGTAAACTTGGCGCCAGTTTCCCTGACCCTATGTGGTGCCTTCCTAGCGGGTGGAGCAAGGGGCTGCGCCACATAAAATGTCAGAGCCTCCGGTTTCTAGCTGAGGGTCGTTTCCTGCCTCCACTAGTTCGGGGACCGGTCTCCCCCTTTGGCCTGACCCCTCCACGCAGGTGGATTCGGGCGTGCGGTGGCGACTCGCCCGTCCGCACCCCTGGGATCCCTTCATTCCTCGTTCCTGGAGCCTTCTCCGCTCCTCTTCCTTCCTTCTCCCTCTTGCAGGCCTGGGCCTCTGTTACTAGGCCCGCCTCCGGAGCAGAGCTCATGCAGAGCCCCTGCTCCCTGCCACTTCTGCTCAGACTTCTCTGCACTGAACTAAGATGGTGCCCACCTTTTATACTCCCTTCTCAATGCACCCAGGAACTGCTTCCTCCCTGCTCCTGCACTGCAGGGTTCCCCTTCCTCAGTGTTCCCTCCCCCCACTCCAGCCAGGGACAGGGACTGTCGTGCCCATCTCAGGGGCATATTGGTCGCCCTGCCCCACGGCAATGTGGTGTAATGCATGCAGGTGTCGGGTCCTGATCCACACTCCATCCTTATCTGAGAGTGAGATATCACACCTCTGGGTGAGGTGCAATACCTCTGTAGCAACCGAGCCCTCGGTGCTACAGTTCCATTTATCTTCAGCCTAGGTGACGTATTGTGATACAGGGCCGTGATTTTGGCTATAAAAGGGTCCCCTAGACCCCTACCCCAAGCTTTTTAAGAGAATCATATATGGCGTGCCAGGAGACTCTATGGAATGCTTTCTCAGCATCCAACGAGAGTATCTACTTACAAATTTTTAACTGCATCTAGCCCAGGAAATACTTTGTGCCTAGTAGCAGTGTCTGCTAGTCAGCGGATTATCCCGGCTGTTAAGCAAGCTACACCACCTGTAGTTTGGACACTTAATTTTTTCAAAGGAAATGCTTCGGGACCACGGGATACTTAGTGAAGAGCATCAGGAGGCACCCCAAGGCATAGGGGCTGGGACTGGCACTAGGATGCCTTGCGGTGGACAGCCGAGCTCGATCCTTATAAAAGCTTTTTAACTGCAGCAGCTTTAGTGGACGCTACTGGAGCTGGAATTACGCGGCTGCTGGCATGAGACTTGCCCTCCAATAGATCCTTGTAAATGGATTTAAAGTGTATTCATTCAAATTAGAGGGACAATTTAAATTAAAAAGCTTAGAGCTGCCTCCACCACAGGGGGGCTCTCTCGACCCACCAGCGGACAGGCACCAGTATTGGGAGAGGGGGGCTGGCCGTCAGGGTTCACCGCGGCTCTGGCACAAACCCGGCGACACGGAGGTGGCACGGGCAGGAGCGGACTGGCCGTCTCGGCTTCTCACTTTTTGGATTTTAGAAGGGCATGACATGCCTATATCTGTGTCTCCCCCTCCTTTTACTCCTCCACCTCTTTTCTTTTCGCATGACTATATGTACTTGTCACTTTTCCATGTGTTAGTTGTGTCTTCTGAGCAGTTTGTCAGCTTTTGGACACCTTTGAAGGTGTTTTCTATGTGTTTCTATGTGTTTTTGTTTGCCTGCCATTGGTTTTAACGGTGTTCGAAGGTGTTCGACGAACAGTTCGACGAACAGTTCGGTGAACACACGGGTGTTCGACGAACCGAACCGAACTCGAACACTACGGGGGTGGCTCAACACTAGTAAAGACGTCACCGCACCCTCTGACCTGAGATGTCACAGGGAGCGCAGAGCAGGAAGACAGCGGATCTGCGGAGGCACGGGGAGAGGTAAGTATCCGGCTGCCAGGGCCCTGAGCAAGCCGGGGGGAGCGGGGGCTGACACCGCTCTACTCCGCCCACAGCCCGGCGGGCCAGATAAAAATCCTCCACGGGCCGCATGTGGCCTGCGGGTCGTAGTTTGAGGACCCCTGCTCTATAGCAAGACAAATAATACCCCATACAAGGAACAAATACCACCACACAGTGACCAAATAATACCACATACAGGAGTTAAATACCACCATACCATGACCACATCACATATTACCACCACATAGTGATCGAATAATACCACATGCAAGGAACAAATACGACCACACCATGAGCAGACCACATATTATCACCACATTGTGACTGAATAATACCAAACACAAGGGACAAATACCACCACACATGACAACAGCACGTTACCACCACGTAGTGACCGAATAATACCACATACAAGAGACAAATACCATCACACCATGACCAGACCACATTTTTCCACCACATATTGACCGGATAATACTACATATAGGGGAGAAATACCACTACACTAGGACCAGACCACATATTACCACCGCAAAGTGACTAACCGAATACCACAATACTGTTCATTAATAAAAAACACAATGCTAACAACACTAATATTACCACTAGTGACATATGTATATAGTTTCAGTGTACAGGTAATGCAGTGATCACCAGCGCCAGTGACATTACAGTATGTACAGAACTCATGTGTATAATGGCACTGGTGATCACTTCATTACCTGTACACTGACACTGTGCACAGAGCTCCTGTGTATATAGCATACAGTTAATATATTTATCACTAGTGCCATTATACACAGGAGCTCTGTATATAGTGTACAATCAAAGGCCAGTGGCCATTTAATGTCACTGCTATGTGACATCAGAGCACGGCCTATCACAAAGCAGAGTGACCTGTCACAGCTGCAGCCAGAGTTCATCTCGTTGTGCGTCATCGCGGCAGGTCAGGTAATGAACCTTGCATGTGTGCGAGCACCCCGCCAGGCCACTGCAACCCTGTATGTACAGCAGCCTCAATTTGTCCTATGTGATGTATAATTAGTAGTCTCCGTATATTATATGTGATTTATATACAGCAGGTTCAGTGATTCTTATATTATGTATAAGCCGCAGTCTCAGTGTATCCTATGTGATGTAAATACAGCAGTCTCAATTTATCCTATATGATGTATATACAGCAGTTTCAGTGTTTATGTGATGTGTATATCCTATATGATGTTTACATACAACAGTCTCAGTGTATCTCATGTGATGTATATAAAGCAATTTCAGTGTCTCCTATGTGATGTATAAATAGCAGTCTCAGTGTATTGTAAGTGATGTATAAACAGCAAGCTCGGAGTATCCTATATGATTTATTTACCGCAGTCTTAATGTATCCTATGTGAAGTGAATATCAGTCTCATTATCTCCCACATGATGTATATTGAGCATTCTCAATATATTCTATATAATGTATACAGCAGACTTAGTGTATCCTATGTGATGTATATACAGCAATCTCAATGTCTCCTATATGATATATATACAGCAGAGTCTCAAGGTACCCTATGTGATATATATACAGCAGGCTCAGTGTATTCTATGTAATGGTAAAGAGTCAACTGTGATCCAGACTGATAAACAGACACAAATCTGGAAAAGTAGTTGCGAGTAGCAACATCATTCACCTAAGCAAAGAGCAGCAGTTCCAGCCATCACATTAGGGGTGAGTTAATTAAATGTTTGACGAAATATAGCAGACAAATTTTTAAGTTTATAATTTTGTATGGCCCATGAATAAATAAACAAATGGCCCTTGACAGAAAAAAGGTTTCCTACCCCTGATCTAAAGTGTCAAGGTTACCTCTAGACCAGTGTTTCCCAAACCCCATCCTCACGGACCCCCACAGGTCATGTTTTCAGGATCTCCTTAGTATTGCACAGGTGAGAGAATTCCTGATGCCTTGATGATGCTTCAATCACCTGTGTAATACTAAGGAGATCCGGAAAACATGACCTGTGGGGGTCCGTGAGGACGTGGTTTGGGAAACACTGCTCTAGACTCTCCCCTCATCCTATTCTTTTGATTAGTTCTATTTTTAGAAGAAACTATTTAAATAATAGACAAAAATAAATGTCACTTAAGGATTAACTTTCACCAGGTCAAAAGTGTCCAATTCTTGCTCTTATTTTATTTTTGCTACCCGCCTGAACATGCCTTTTTTTTACATCTGCCATACGGTTCCCGAGATATGGGCCTCTTTATTTAGTGGTAATTTTTATGGTCTTTACCATGAGGCGGTGCTCACATGGTAAATATGGAGAGCAACCTAAAGACATGTCCCCAGAGAATCCTCTAAGCCATGTCCTTCTGGTATATAAAAAAAACCACATAAAAATTAGCACTAAATAAAAAGGCCCATATCTTTGGAATCCTGTGGCAGATTTTTTTAAAAACGGCATACTTTGGGGAGCAGCGAGTATAAAATAAGAGCAAAAACTTGCCACTTTTGACCTAGTGCCAAGATCTCTTTAATTCTGAAATAAAATATGGGCACTAAAAAAAAGAATATTGAAAGATGGCAAAAAATCACAATAGTATGAATCAAAAATAAGTTCTTTATTAAACATAAATGTCACAATTGAAAACATACATCACAATATATATGATAAAAGCAACATCACAGGGGTACAGAATAATTCAGGATTGCAATTCGACATACATATACTTTGGTGTCAAAATAAATATAAAATGAACTTAGAATATACAGCAGTGAAACAAGCACTAGTGGTAAATTTTGTATGAATATGGGCACGAGAGTGCACAGTGATGTAAATTGCATGCTGAAAAGATGCACCTAGCAGGTGTAACCCAGTAATAAATAAATGATAACTAAATAAATGAGTATCTGCAAAGATAAATAAATAGAATAATCAATATATACAATATTGCACTGTCCCAAAGAGATGATAAATTAAAGACTATAAATGAACAATGCAAATCAATCCAAGCCAAAAATTATACATACCCAATTGCACAGTGCTACCAGCCTTTTCCCCTGCCACTCACTCCAATGTACTGTACGTTTCACGTGGGCTTCTTCAGGGAATGTCCTATGCACACAGAATGATTTTTCTGCGCATACGGAAGTGCGGTTTACCTGTCTCAACAATCTAATAAACGGCTGATGATTGGCTTTACATTAGCATTTATGTATACAAATAGATACAAAACCTGCAGGCCTAGCAAATTTGAAATCGGTAGATAATCTGCTATGTTTAGTTCAAGATAGCACATTTCTGACTGAATGTGTAATATCAATATATCATATATTACGGAAAGGTTACCAGGATTAGCAAAGTAGTTTGTTTTCCATACATGCCTTGATTGAGGATCTGGTAGAATGCAATTAGGTGGAACATTTAGCCAAAATACATCATGAAAACAGTTTTACACGTCTATGCTTCTTGGACCTGTGAAACCAGCCTAAGTGTCAGCTGAAATCAATGAGCCTGGCTCTTATTTATCACTTTGAATGAATGACCAGTATGACTGCAAAGAGGCTGGAATAACCAATATATCAGTGTAATGTTTGAAAGGCAGTTGGAGTTTGATATGCTGTATTATTTTTGTTAGTTGTGTTTGTTTTTATCCTCCTTATACAAATAACAGACAATGACTATGTAGCCCCCAAGGAAAATAAAACCTATACTCACCTCCGGTGCCAGGCCGTTCCAGCAGTGTTGGCACTGGCTCTCCCAGAGGCTGCTCTCCAACATGCTCCGAATGTCTGATTTGTCCGAAGAAGGGGACAGTGAAGTAGCCACTGATTGGCACAAGGAATCGCGGGACATAATAATGTCATGCAAGCCCCAGAAGAGCCAGTGCCGACACAGCTGGAACGGCACTGTCACAGTAATACTGCGACAGAGAAGGGCCAGAAGATTATGGCGGCTGGTTACCCAAACTCCTGCACTGGTTAGAACTGCTTCACCATCATACTAAACAGCGCAGGTTTTCTTTGCTCTGGCATTGCTAAGGTTAATCAGTTTAGTTGATCTTCTGGAACTCTCCATCATAGATTGTCTCATTCTCAGCTATTCTGTGTTGGACACTCCCTCTGGTATATATGTTTGCACTGCCATTTGTGAATTGCCAGTTATAGTTCATAATACCTGGTTTGGAGTTGGAGGAGTTGTTTGGTGTTTGGAGTTTGGAGAGCTGTTCTGGAAATTTCTGCATGGAGTTTGCTTACGTGTTCATCCTTATTCTCTCCTATTTGGTTTCACCTACCATACCCTCTACTGTGTTCCACTCTGTTGTTTTGTGAATGTATTTTGTATGTGACGCGCCCCTGGGCCTGTGTCGCGCTGCGTTGCGCATGCGGGAGCTTACCCGGAGCCGGATCTCTTGAGGGTTGTAGTCTCGTGGCGGTGATCCGGTCCGTGCCCAGGGAGTCAGACTAAGTGGCGCTGTATTAGCGGTAGATGTTGGACGACTACGCCACCCGTTGAGTACAGCTAAGGAGCTGCTGCTGCAGGGCAGACCGCTGAGGCCGGTGGTAGGATTGTGCAGCGTGATAGTATAACCCCCAACGGGAGGGGTATGGCCTCAGGGCAGCCGACGTGGATGATGGGGGTAGCAGGAACCACTCAGAGACGGTACGGTGTAGTTCAGGGTCTTTACTGGTGACAACGATAGACCCTCCCGGAGTACTGGCTAGCGATTGGGGCCTGGTCAGTCCTTGAGCAGATGGGATCTCCCCTGGCCAGGCGGAGTTGTAGGCCTCCCAAACTAACGATACTCTTCTGGCTACCTTGCTAGAAGCGGGTATAAGTAGCCCACGTCCCTGAGTGTACCGTGTGGTGCTCACCCGTATGGCCGGTGACTCGGGGCCTTCTAGTAGCTTCCGCTCCACGACGGCGGTGCTGGTCCCACACGTGTGACCGTGCCTTCGGGTTTCTGGGCCAGAGGACCTGCAATCCCCTGCCGGTCGGTTTCTGCTGCTGGATAGGAGTTAGTCCCCACAGCCTCGGACTCCGGGTCCGGTGATAACTTCTCAGTCAGGGCGAGCTCTGCAGCTGCCAGCCCCTGACTCCTTGTAGCACTGCTCCACAGAGCTCCTGATGTTCTTTCCTTTATCTGCTTCTCTTCTCTGTCTCTACTTCTTCTCTACTCACTAACCCTGCCTCAGCCCCAGGTTTATATAGGGGAAGTCCTTCCCCTCCCAGGACTGGGCAGGAGGTGTGGCATGCATAGGATTCCTGACCAAGAGACCTCCCACCTGCTCTCAGACATAACATTGCCGTTACTGTGGAAACCAGACCCCTGGGGTGCCACATTCCCCCCTAGTGAAATTTAGTACTCCGGGACTAAACATATTTTAGAAAAACATAACAAGATATAACAATAACAATACAATAAAGAAACACATAAAGGTGGTCACGGCATGTCCGTAACCGGGTGCAGTCTTTGAAGAAAGCAAGGTGTCCATTTCACCAAAACAGGGAGACGTAACCAGGTAGGGGTCTGTCCTGCCCCGAGTCCTTAACAGTCTTTAGTCCGTCCTGGGTTACGCTCCAACTATGTACACAGGATTCCCGGTAAATCCACCAAAGACTCCTATAAACAACTAGAAACACATAATTATACACAAGCAACAAGAAAAACAGGTAACCACAAATAAAACAATTTATACACTTCAAATCCTCCAACGTGCGGGTAACTGGCCTCTAGTGGCCCTAGTGGACCTACGGAGCTGACTGTCTGGCCCTGAACTACAGGGTGTAGGAGCTGTTAAGGGTAAACTGGGCAGCGGTCTACGGGCCCTTTGGCTCACTAGGGATATGGCAGGCTCACTGCAAGCAGAGGGTTGATCCTCCTGGTCTGCTGGTGTGGGGTCTTCTGCCTCCTGGACCGGCTGTTCTTCCAGCTCTACCTGTTGCTCCGTAGGTGCTTGGGATGCTGGTTGGAGGAAGGTGAGTACGGGTACCACAACTGCACCATTGACTTGAGTCCAAGACCGAGGGAAGGCTCCGAGCACAGTACTAACCATATCTTCCCTTTCCTCTACGGGTCGATGGTCTTCTTGTTCCTCTTCAGGGTTCCGTAGCTGTTCAGGACACTTCTTCAGGTGATCCCGGGATACAATGGCTGTGGTCTCCCCTCCGTCTTTACTGATGGTACAGACCTTCGGGTTCTCGTGGCTTGAGGGCAGTACGGTGTAAGGGTCCTTCTCCCACTGGTCGTCCAACTTGTGGAGCCGTCTTTTCCTCTTCAAGACCTGCTCTCCGGGCACCAGGGGAACAGCGGGAGCATACTGGTTGTAAGTTTTCTCTTGTCTCTCCCTAGCCTGACAGAGACTTCGCTCCACGCTCTCCTGTACTTTCCGGTACTGCTGCTGCCTCTCTGTGTCCCAGTCTGCTTCTGGTGAAGTGTCCTCGGGTGTCAGGACTCCCATTTCCAGGTCAACAGGTAACTTACCAGGTCTCGCCCTCATTAGGTAAGCCGGGGTACAGTTGGTGGAACCTACCGGGATGTGGTTGTATAGGTCCACCAGATCGGGCAGCTTCTGAGGCCACAGACTGCGTTCTTCCAGGGGCAACGTTTTCAGAAGATCCATTACCACCTGGTTCATTTTCTCACAAAGTCCATTAGTTTGCGGATGATAGGGTGTCGTCCTTATCTTCCGGCAGCCATACAGATTGCAGAATTCCTGGAAGACCTCCGCTTCAAAGGCAGGTCCCTGGTCCGTCAGCACTTGGTCCGGGTACCCGTGTGGACGGCAGAAGTGCTGCTGGAAGGCTCTAGCTGCTGTTTGAGCCGTTAAGTCCTTGACGGGGACGACAACCAAGAACCGGGAGTAATGATCCACGATGGTTAACGCGTAGACGTAGCCACTTCTGCTTGGGGTCAGTTTTACATGATCCAAGGCTACCAGTTCCAACGGCTGCCGGGTGACGATGGACTGCAGGGGAGTCTTCTGGCTGGCACGGTCCTTCCTCCTCAGGTTGCACGGGCCACAGTCTCTGCACCACCTCTCGATGGTTCCCCTCATGCCTACCCAATGGAACCGCCCGCGCAGCAGGAACTCCAGCTTCTTCCATCCGAAATGCCCAGCTCCATCGTGGTATGCCTCCATCACCATGGCTGCGTCTCGTCGTGGCACCACTACTTGCCAGATTAGTTCATGCGTCCGGGAGTTAACCATCCTGCGGCACAACTTCCCCTTGTAAAGGAACAGTCTACTCTTTTCTGCCCACAGTTGCTTGGCTTCCTCCGGAGCGTCTGGGTCAAGGCGAGCCTCTGGCTGAGTCAGCATCTCCTTCACCAGCCGGACGGCAGGGTCACTGTCTTGCGTTTCCGCCCAGTTGTAGTGAGGTAAGGGGTTAAGCGTAGCGCCTTGCTTACTCCTTACCCGATGGGAATACTGGATAGTCCCATGACGGTGAAACGCGGGGAGTTCGACTTCTTCCAGTCCCTCTGGATCTTCTCCTACGTCCGGTAGTTTTGGCATCCTGGACAGGGCGTCCGCGTTGGTATTGGAGCGTCCTGCCCGGTATTTGATGGTGAACTCGTAGTTGGACAGGCGGGCCATCCATCTCTGCTCTAGGGCACCGAGTCTTGCCGTGTCCAGGTGTGTCAACGGGTTGTTATCCGTGTACACGACGAACCGGGAAGAAGCGAGGTAGTGCTTAAAGCGTTCGGTGACTGCCCACACCACTGCCAGGAACTCTAGCTTAAATGAGCTGTAATTCTCAGGGTTTCTTTCGGTGGGTCGCAGTTTTCGGCTGGCGTAAGCGATTACTCGCTCTTTCCCCTGCTGGATCTGGGACAGCACGGCTCCTAGCCCGATGTTACTTGCGTCGGTGTAGAGGATAAAGGGCTGGCTGTAATCAGGGTACGTGTAACATACCTGGCGGCGTCCTTGCATGGTGGTCCATCTCCCACTGTGCAAGAGAGCGCACTTGATCTCCTGTCCAGCATGTCTCTCTGGCTTCCCTCCATGCTGTCTGTTTGTGTCTGTCTCTGCTGCTTAAGGGCGGCGCCCGATCACTTCCTGCTTTTTGTACCTGCTGTGGGTCACACCCCTTGTGCGTCCTCAGCCTATCGCTGTCTGTCACTTGGTATATAGTTCAGCAGCTCCCTTCTATCCCTGCCTGAGCATATGTGTTTCTTTCAGTGTGCGCTTGCACTCTGAAGTTGCCAGGTCCCGTTCCTGTTTCCCTGTCCGCCCTTCCTGGAGGCTGTATTTCCAGGCCTGTCTGAACTGTGTCCTGTATGTCTCCTGCCTTGCGGTGTCAGCTCCCGTGTCTGAACTGTGTCCTGTATGTTTCCTGCCTTGCGGTGTCAGCTCCCGTGTCTGAACTGTGTCCTGTATGTCTCCTGCCTTGCGGTGTCAGCTCCCGTGTCTGAACTGTGTCCTGTATGTCTCCTGCTTTACGGTATTAGTTCCCGTGTCTGAACTAAGTCCTGTATTTCTCCTGCTTTACGGTATTAGTTCCCGTTTCTGAACTAAGTCCTGTTTGTCTCCTGCTTTACGGTATTAGTTCCCGTGTCTGAACTAAGTCCTGTATGTCTCCTGCTTTACGGTATTAGTTCCCGTGTCTGAACTAAGTCCTGTATTTCTCCTGCCTTGCGGTGTCAGCTCCCGTGTCTGAACTGTGTCCTGTATGTCTCCCGCTCCTGTATCTTGTCTGTCCTGTCTGAACACGCTCCTTGCCTGTTCGTCCCGCCTCTCTGGGGGCAGTATTCCCAGACCCGCTCCTGTATCCCGCTGCAGTGTCGGTCTCCTCCGTACACTCAGTTCCAGTCTGAACTCTCTCCTATCCTTTACCTGTTTTGTCCTGAGTCCCAGTGTGTACTGGGCCCTATCCTGCCTGTATTGTTCCTGAATCCCGGTGTGTACTGGGTCCTATCCCGCCTGTGTTCCTACTTGCTAGTGCCTCCCTGTCTGCACTCTAGCTGTGCTTACCTTTACCCCCCGGCCTGCATACCCGCCTGCCTGCATACCCGCCTGCCTGCATACCCGCCTGCCTGCATACCAGTCTGTGTGCCAGTCTACCAGTCTGTTCCTGTATTCCCCTGTGTGGGTCAACAGCCGTGTCCGGGGTCTGTCCTGGAGTAGCACCTGGTCCCTCTGCTCGGTTCCTCCTTGGTGCACTGGCGTCGTATGCCGTCGTGCGACCCTGGTCGGATCGGGTGAATACTTAGTCACGCCCCTCCAGGCATACACTCTCCGGCACGGTCCAGTGGAATCACTATCAATCACCCGCACACGCCGCTTAGCCCGGGCGTGTGCATAACAGCATGCTCAGGCCATGGTTCCCGTTGAGCCCCACGGCCTACGCTCTCTGAGAAGTTTCCAGCGAAGACTTGCATTAAAATAAATAAATAAATTTTTTTTCCCTTAGCTGAGTTCCAGGCGAATTACGCACCGTCCAGATGGATCTATCAGCTCTCGTTCCTGCGGATCCGCCACGTTACTATGGAGATCCAAAACAGTGTCGTGCATTTGTGGAGCAATGCATGCTACACTTTAAGGCCTACCCTCTTTATTTTCCTTCCGATTGGGCTAAAGTGGCCTTTATTATGTCTTACCTGGCGGGGGATGCCTTGGAATGGATCAACCCCCTATATGAGACACAGGATCCGATCCTCCGGGACCTAATGGCCTTCCTGGTGGCCTTTCTAATGGTCTTCGATGATCCTAACCCGGAGGCTCCTGCTGAAGCTTCACTTCCCAGTATCCCGGAGCAGCCCCAATGGGTAATGTGTGTGGGTAGCGCAATAGTTCTCCAGCCCAATGAGACTACTGCCCACCCAGAATCCTCACAGGGTGACTACGCTTTCCGGAATACTTCTCCCAACCTCAAGAGGCAGTCCAGACGTGCTAGACTTAGAGGCAAGCAGTCACGCCTGGGTCTGTCCTCCCTGAGACCTCCTGAACCCTTCGGGGTGCTACCTGGTAATGAAAGGATAGAGACTCTCCTATACTCTGTACCTGATACCTCGCTCGCTTCGTCCAGTGAGTCCAACCTAGTGTACTCCGAAGCAGAGGTTACTCCCGAGTCTCTACACCCCTCCGACCAGGCGGAGGACCTCCAGTTGTGTTTAGAACCCTTCGGGGTGCCACCTGGTGGTGAATGGACAGAGACTTTCCTATTTCCTGTACCTGATACCTCGCCTGCTTCCTCCAGTGAGTCCAACCTAGTGTACTCCGAAGCAGAGGTTACTCCCGAGTCTCTACACCCCTCCGACCAGGCGGAGGACCTCCAGTTGTGTTTAGAACCCTTCGGGGTGCCACCTGGTGGTGAATGGACAGAGACTTTCCTATACTCGGTACCCGATACCTCGCCTGCTTCCTCCAGTGAGTCCGACCTAGTGTTCTCCGAAGCAGAAGTTACTCCCGAGTCTCTACACCCCTCCGACCAGGCGGAGGACCTCCAGTTGTGTTTAGAACCCTTCGGGGTGCCACCTGGTGGTGAATGGACAGAGACTTTCCTATTTCCTGTACCTGATACCTCGCCTGCTTCCTCCAGTGAGTCCGACCTAGTGTTCTCCGAAGCAGAAGTTACTCCCGAGTCTCTACACCCCTCCGACCAGGCGGAGGACCTCCAGTTGTGTTTAGAACCCTTCGGGGTGCCACCTGGTGGTGAATGGACAGAGACTTTCCTATTTCCTGCACCTGATACCTCGCCTGCTTCCTCCAGTGAGTCCGACCTAGTGAACTCTGAAGCAGATGTTTTCTCTGAGCCTCAGTACTCTTCTGACCCGGCGGAGGACCTCCAGTTGTTTCCTGAATCCTCCGGGGTACCACCAGATAACAAAGAGACAGTGACTTTTCCTCATTATGTACCTGATAACCCGTCTATTTCTTCCTGTGAGCTTGACAAGATGTACCTCGAAGCAGAGATTACCCTAAAGTCTCTGTTCCCCTCCAACCCAGTGAACGACTGGTCCTCGAATTCCCTGCGGAAGATTCTGGCAGGCCTGAAGAAGAGGGGGCGTAAGGGGGGAGGTACTGTAACATACCTGGCGGCGTCCTTGCATGGTGGTCCATCTCCCACTGTGCAAGAGAGCGCACTTGATCTCCTGTCCAGCATGTCTCTCTGGCTTCCCTCCATGCTGTCTGTTTGTGTCTGTCTCTGCTGCTTAAGGGCGGCGCCCGATCACTTCCTGCTTTTTGTACCTGCTGTGGGTCACACCCCTTGTGCGTCCTCAGCCTATCGCTGTCTGTCACTTGGTATATAGTTCAGCAGCTCCCTTCTATCCCTGCCTGAGCATATGTGTTTCTTTCAGTGTGCGCTTGCACTCTGAAGTTGCCAGGTCCCGTTCCTGTTTCCCTGTCCGCCCTTCCTGGAGGCTGTATTTCCAGGCCTGTCTGAACTGTGTCCTGTATGTCTCCTGCCTTGCGGTGTCAGCTCCCGTGTCTGAACTGTGTCCTGTATGTTTCCTGCCTTGCGGTGTCAGCTCCCGTGTCTGAACTGTGTCCTGTATGTCTCCTGCCTTGCGGTGTCAGCTCCCGTGTCTGAACTGTGTCCTGTATGTCTCCTGCTTTACGGTATTAGTTCCCGTGTCTGAACTAAGTCCTGTATTTCTCCTGCTTTACGGTATTAGTTCCCGTTTCTGAACTAAGTCCTGTTTGTCTCCTGCTTTACGGTATTAGTTCCCGTGTCTGAACTAAGTCCTGTATGTCTCCTGCTTTACGGTATTAGTTCCCGTGTCTGAACTAAGTCCTGTATTTCTCCTGCCTTGCGGTGTCAGCTCCCGTGTCTGAACTGTGTCCTGTATGTCTCCCGCTCCTGTATCTTGTCTGTCCTGTCTGAACACGCTCCTTGCCTGTTCGTCCCGCCTCTCTGGGGGCAGTATTCCCAGACCCGCTCCTGTATCCCGCTGCAGTGTCGGTCTCCTCCGTACACTCAGTTCCAGTCTGAACTCTCTCCTATCCTTTACCTGTTTTGTCCTGAGTCCCAGTGTGTACTGGGCCCTATCCTGCCTGTATTGTTCCTGAATCCCGGTGTGTACTGGGTCCTATCCCGCCTGTGTTCCTACTTGCTAGTGCCTCCCTGTCTGCACTCTAGCTGTGCTTACCTTTACCCCCCGGCCTGCATACCCGCCTGCCTGCATACCCGCCTGCCTGCATACCCGCCTGCCTGCATACCAGTCTGTGTGCCAGTCTACCAGTCTGTTCCTGTATTCCCCTGTGTGGGTCAACAGCCGTGTCCGGGGTCTGTCCTGGAGTAGCACCTGGTCCCTCTGCTCGGTTCCTCCTTGGTGCACTGGCGTCGTATGCCGTCGTGCGACCCTGGTCGGATCGGGTGAATACTTAGTCACGCCCCTCCAGGCATACACTCTCCGGCACGGTCCAGTGGAATCACTATCAATCACCCGCACACGCCGCTTAGCCCGGGCGTGTGCATAACAGTACGCCAGGATTTCATCCCCCGTGAGGGCCATCTTCAGCTGGCGGAAGGACTCTTCTTCTAACTTCTCCCATTTGAAGGGCGGCTTCTGGTTCTTGGCCTTCCGGGACTGGCCTATCAGGAGGTCCTGCATAGGAGCTGCCTTTTTGGTGAAACCGGGGATGAATCTGCGGTAGTAGCCTACCAACCCGAGGAACTGCCGCACTTCCTTTACACTGGAGGGACTTGGCCATTCCTTAATTGCGGTGATCTTATCAGGGTCGGGAGCCACTCCGTCAGGGCTCACCACGTGTCCCAGGTACTGCACCTTTGGTTTCAGGAGGTGACACTTGGAGGGTTTCACCTTTAGGCCGTAGCTTGCCAGAGCTTCGAACACTTCCGCCAGGTGTTTCAGGTGGTCCTCATAAGTCTTAGAATATACGATGACATCGTCCAGGTACAACAGGACCGTCTCGAAGTTTCTGTGGCCCAGACAGCACTCCATTAATCGTTGGAAGGTTCCTGGTGCGTTGCAGAGTCCGAACGGCATGCAGGTAAACTCGCTAAGTCCCATCGGGGTGGTGAATGCGGTCTTCTCCCGGTCCGCCTCTGCTACAGGAACCTGCCAGTACCCACTAGTGAGATCCAAGGTAGAGAAGAAGTTAGCAGATCTTAAAGCAGCCAAAGACTCCTCTATCCTTGGTAAGGGGTACGCATCCTTGTGTGTGATACGGTTCATTTTCCGGTAATCTACACACATCCTCATGGTGTTGTCTTTCTTTTTGACTAAGACTAGTGGAGCTGCCCAGGGGCTACAGCTATCCCTGATCACCCCAGCCTCCTTCATGTCTCTAAGCATCCCCTTGGCGTGTTGGTAGTGTGCAGGGGGTACGGGTCGATACCTCTCTTTTATGGGAGGATGGTCTCCCGTGGGGATGTGGTGTTCTACCCCCTTGACTCGCCCGAAGTCTAACGAGTGTTTACTAAACACTCTCTCGTACTCTTGAACCACCCGATAGACTCCCTGTTTCTGGTGTGAGGGAGTGGAGTCAGTACCCAAATGTAGTTGCTGACACCAGTCCTCCATTGTTTTCTTAGAGCCGTTACCTTCCTCCGGGTGAGATGGAGGCAAGGGTTCCACAGATTGTATAGCATTTTGGTTAATGGTATATAATTTGGCTAGCGTGGCATACCGGGGCAGGTACACTTCCCTCTTCCCGATATTGATTATGCGAACGGGCACCCTCCCATGGCGTACATTAACCACCCCCCGTGCTGTCAAAATGGTGGGCCTACTGTCTGAGTAAACTGGTTCTACCATTGCCTGGTAATCTCTACCTCTCAGACCAATAGCTGCCCGGCACCAAATCATCATTTCACTTTTTGGGGGCATTGCAATAGGGAAAGGGTCACACATTCTCACGCTACCAATCTCACCGCCGGAGAGTTCCACCTGTTGCCGTCGCATCAGTGCCCGGATCTCTTTTTGGAGCACTCGCTGCTCGCCGGAGCTGGCGTTCTTGGCAACCTGCTGTAAAAGGAAAATCACCTCTGCAAGACAATTTTCAATTACATTAGTTCCTAGAGTTATCTTTGGGTGACTCTCGTGTTTGTCAATGTCTACAATGATCAGTCCCTGTGCTGCCAGTTCAACTCTACCAATTTTAATGGTCACCTCTTTAAATCCGATCTGTGGCACGGGCTGACCATTGCTGGCGATGATACTCAAGTCGTCGTCAGGGTAGCGGGTAATATCCGAGTCATTCCAGTACTCCTTGAAGAGCACGTACGGGATGGTGGTGACCTGTGACCCGGTGTCCAGTAGGGCACTCATAGGAATGCCATCCAGTACCACAGGCAAGACTGGACGTCCTCCCACATATTTGTCGCGCCAGTTCGATGGGCCTGATGATCTTTTTCCTAGGGGTTGGCCCTCTACCCTAGGTTGTGCCCGTTTAAAGGACAGTACCTTGCCATATGTCCGGGTTGATTACAGCGGCGGCAGATGGGTCGTCCGTCCTCGTTGTATCGGTCGCTGGGTCTTCCTCTGGCCGGTGGGGTCCTCCTTGGTCGACGCCACGGGATGTCCTCCGGTCCGGATGCCAGCTGGATCTTCCCTGGAGTAGAAACCTGTAAAGACTGCACAGTTCGGGTTAGCGCAGCAACGCTTTTAGCTAGCTCTTGGACCTGATGGTGCAGGTCTGGAGCCGGGTCATTGCTCAAAGCCTGCGCATCAGCTCCCACAGGCCCTGCCGACAAGGGCGCCGCCTCCTGGTGGTAAGTGGTAGTGGGGCGTCTGTGGGTCACAACGCCACCTGGTGCCGGTTCTCAGGGGAACCCGGATGGCTCTGTCCTTGAACTGTGCAAATCCCAGATGAGGGTCCTGTAAGGCCATTGCCCGCAACTGGGTTCGGTGGGCATTGCAATATAAACCCTCTATAAATTGTTCAGTCAACAGCCTGTCCTCGTCTCCCACGCCGTCAGGGTCGGTCTGCTTAATGGCTCTCAGGGCTTCTTGTAGGTTTAATGCATAGTCCCTTATACTCTCATGTGCCCGCTGTTTGCACCCGTAGAATCTGAGCTTGATCTCGGCTGAGGTGTGGGTATCAAAGGTGTCCCTCAGCCGGGCCAGTATCCCTGCGACAGTCCTCCCCCCAGGTGGCCAGGACTTTACCTCCCTTTGGGCTGCCCCGGTTAATTGGGCCACCAGGATGCTCACTTTTTGCTCTTCTGTAAGGGGGTACACCTGGAAGAGGCTATCCAGCTTTTCTCTAAAGTCATGCAGGGTATGCGATTCCCCTGAGTACTGGGGTAGCCAGGCTGCCCCCGGGATATAGGGCATGGTGAAAGGCATGACCGCAACAGCGGTGGCGCTGGCGGGGGTTGAAGCGGTGAAGCTCTCCTCCGTATCCGACATCTTTCTCCCCCCTAGTGGACCATGGCCTACCTTGCGATGATCCTCTTCCGTAGGCCGCGGCTCCGCAGTGGATCGTCAGGGTTGAGGACCTTCCGTCGCGCTCCTGTGACGTCGGCGTCTGCTGGGCTCCTTCCAGGACCTTACGCAACGTCCGGACGTGAGGCGGGACTTCAGTTCTCGCGCGCTTTCGGAGTCCACGCCCCTCTTCTTCCCGCGCGGCGTCCTCAAGATGGCGTCCAATGGCGGGAAAACTCCACGTATGGCGGGAAGAAGGCCGAAGATGGCGCCGGATGGCGGGAAAACTCCACCGATGGCGGGAAGGAAGCGGAAGATGGCGCCGGATGGCGGGAATCTTCACCACAGGTAAGTTTGAACAGTCTTTTTCAGGCACGCAGTACCCGGTGGTTGCGGGCACGAAATCCTGCCAACTACGCCAAAAGTTGACGCGCCCCTGGGCCTGTGTCGCGCTGCGTTGCGCATGCGGGAGCTTACCCGGAGCCGGATCTCTTGAGGGTTGTAGTCTCGTGGCGGTGATCCGGTCCGTGCCCAGGGAGTCAGACTAAGTGGCGCTGTATTAGCGGTAGATGTTGGACGACTACGCCACCCGTTGAGTACAGCTAAGGAGCTGCTGCTGCAGGGCAGACTGCTGAGGCCGGTGGTAGGATTGTGCAGCGTGATAGTATAACCCCCAACGGGAGGGGTATGGCCTCAGGGCAGCCGACGTGGATGATGGGGGTAGCAGGAACCACTCAGAGATGGTACGGTGTAGTTCAGGGTCTTTACTGGTGACAACGATAGACCCTCCCGGAGTACTGGCTAGCGATTGGGGCCTGGTCAGTCCTTGAGCAGATGGGATCTCCCCTGGCCAGGCGGAGTTGTAGGCCTCCCAAACTAACGATACTCTTCTGGCTACCTTGCTAGAAGCGGGTATAAGTAGCCCACGTCCCTGAGTGTACCGTGTGGTGCTCACCCGTATGGCCGGTGACTCGGGGCCTTCTAGTAGCTTCCGCTCCACGACGGCGGTGCTGGTCCCACACGTGTGACCGTGCCTTCGGGTTTCTGGGCCAGAGGACCTGCAATCCCCTGCCGGTCGGTTTCTGCTGCTGGATAGGAGTTAGTCCCCACAGCCTCGGACTCCGGGTCCGGTGATAACTTCTCAGTCAGGGCGAGCTCTGCAGCTGCCAGCCCCTGACTCCTTGTAGCACTGCTCCACAGAGCTCCTGATGTTCTTTCCTTTATCTGCTTCTCTTCTCTGTCTCTACTTCTTCTCTACTCACTAACCCTGCCTCAGCCCCAGGTTTATATAGGGGAAGTCCTTCCCCTCCCAGGACTGTGCAGGAGGTGTGGCATGCATAGGATTCCTGACCAAGAGACCTCCCACCTGCTCTCAGACATAACATTGCCGTTACTGTGGAAACCAGACCCCTGGGGTGCCACATATGATTTTCATTTATCCCTGTCTGTCTACTCTTGTCTGTCTGGTTAGTGTTATCCGATACACTTCGGCGTCACACCTTTCTTGGTGGGGAAGGGAACAGATTAGGGTAAATCAGGAGCATAACAAGGCATGTGACCTGGGTGTCTCCACCTTCCAGGGTAATCCGCAGGATAGTGATAGACTAGGGCGCCCCCTAGCTTAGGGATAAGGAAGGAGCCCTTTTCCCCAAGAAATCCTGCAACAATACCGCGACAGGCATTTTTACTGCAGATGAGTATAGGTGTTATTATTTTAGTTGGGAGAAACAGTGATTGAGAAGGGATTGTTCGAGTAGTGGACAACCCCTTTAAATAGATATCAACATATTTTTTATAATGTTACCTACAATATCATTGAAATTGTCTAAGAGAATACAAGGCTTGAAAGGGTTGTGAGATTTTTCTGCTCATGAATAATTGAAATGTAAATTAAATTTATTTATCAATATATTTTTTCTGCATGGATTGTACTTTTTGACACCTCACATAAGGATAGTCATTTAAGGATTTTACTAGCTATGCCAACCCCCCTTTTTGTGTATGCATTAACCGTGAAAGAAAAGACGTCTGGCTTAACCTATAAAATGTGCAGGACAGCTAGCTCCCTCCAAGCACATAACGGTGCCTGCCCATGTCAGAATTAATGCAAACGTAAAGCTGCTGGAACCAGCAGAAGGAAAGTGTCAGAAAAGAAAGATCCCCACAGGTTTGAAAAGTAAAGTATATTAGTAAGTTCTTTTACTTTACATTTCAAAATTGCTAATCAGATTTTTCTGCTTCTGGACAACAACATTTTAGTTATGAGGACATTTTGAATATTCAGGTTAATTCTTTCTAAGGATAGGTGCACTTGACGTCCTTTTCAGGCAGGTTACATCTGGAACTCGCCTGAAAAAGTGCTCAATAATGATTAAAAATAAAGAAAATACGGTATGCACAGCAAAGTCCGAACTACTTGCCATGCATATACTCAAATTTTTGTAACTCCTTTAACTCCTTAATGACCGCTGTAACGCATTTTCACAGCCGCAGTTAAGGGTACTTATTCTTAAGCGCCGCTCTTTTACGTCACTGAGGAATAACAGTGTATTGCCCACCAGCTTTGGAAAATCTCCAGGGTCTCAGCTACCAGGGGTAACTGAGACCCTGGAGAACATGATCAGGGCCGGTTTTTCCAGTCCCCGATCACGTGATTGTTGCTGTTCAGTGAATAGCGTCGATCATAGGAAAAAAAAAGTGTGTCCGCGGTTACAATGATTTCTCTCTCCTCCATGATATACATGTCAGAGGGGAGAGAAATAAAGCCTCCCTAGTTCACCTGGTATCCCTACCATCCCCCGAATCTCCTGATCCGCCCCCTGGACCTCCTTATCTTCCGGTAAAAAAAAATGGCAGGCGCATGCGCAGTGCGCTCGCCTAGATCTGTCATCCGGTGCCTTGCAACTATAGGGAATTCTCCCTATTGGTTCCTTTTGATCACTGTGATAAACCCTATCAAAGTGATCAAAACAAAAAAATAATAAAGCAAATCCCCCTTTGTCATCCCCTTAGTTAGATAAAAATTATAAAATATATATATTTTTTCCATTCTTTGCTGTTAGGGTTGGGGTTAGGGTTAGGATTAGAGTTACGGTTAAGATTAGGGTTAGAATTATGGTTAGGATTAGAATTAGGGTTAGGATTATGGGAAGGAATAGGAATAGGATTAAGGGTAGGATTAGGGGTAGGGTTAGGGTTAGGATTAGGGTTGTGTTAGTGTTAGGGCCGGGGTTAGGATTGTGGTGGGGTTGGGATTTTTTCAAGAGTAAAGAAAAAAAGTGATGACGATATGGCGACTAGTGTTGAGCGCAACTGCTCGCTACTTCAGTTTGCATCGGGTGCTCGGGTATGCACCGAGTATCGAGGGTGCTTGAGTGACATGCTCGAGTCCCTGTCCCACATGTTTCGCGGCTGTTATACAGCAAAAAAAAACACGCAGGGATTGCCTGACATACACGGGCAATCCCCACATGATTTTTTTTGGGTGTCTAACAGCCACGAAACACATGGGGCGGGGACTAAAACATGTCACTCAAGCACCCGCGATACTTGGTGCATACCCGAGCAACCAATGCAAACTCAAGTAGTGAGCACTTGCGCTCAACACTAATGACTAGGTATTCAATATGACAACCTAATGTTAACAAATTCTGTGTTGTACCTCTGGGTTCAAAATGCTCATTATACCCATTGATATAATCATTGAAGGGTTTAGTTTCCAAAATGGTGTCACTTGTGGGGGGGGTTTCCACTGTTTAGGCACATCAGGGGCTCTCCAAACGCAACATGGTGTCCGCTAATTAAGCCAGCAAATTTTACATTCAAATAGTCAAACAGCGCCCTGCCGTGTGCCCAAACAGTGATTTTTCCCCATATATGGGGTATCAGCATACTCAGGAGAAATTGTACCACAATTCTCGGGGTCCATTTTCTCCTCTTACCCTTGTGGAAATAAAAAATTTGGATCTAAAAGATTTTTTGTGGAATAAGTTTGATTTTTTATTTTCACGACTCTACATTATAACCTTCTGTGAAGCACCTGGGGGTTCAAGGTGCTCACCACACATCAAGATAAGCTCCCTTAGGGGTCTAGTTTCCAAAATGGTGTCACTTGTGGGGGGTTTCAACTGTTTATGCACAATCAGGGGCTCTCTCTCATGGTGTCCGCTTCAGATTCCAGACAATTTTGCATCCAATGGTGCTCCTTCCCTTCCGAGCCCTGTCGTGCGCCCAAACAGTGGTTTTCCCCCACATATGGGGTATCGGCGTACTCTGGAGAAATTGCAAAACAAATTTTGTGGTCCATTTTCTCTTGTTACCTTTGCGAAAATAAAAAAATGGGGTCTGAAGTAAAATTTGTATGAAAAAGTTAAATGTTCATTTTTTCCTTCCACATTGCTTCAGTTCCTGTGAAGCACCTGAAGGGTTAATAAACTTCTTGAATGTGGCTTTGAGCACCTTGAGGTGTTCAGTTTTTACAATGGTGTCACTTTCAGGGATTTTCTGTCATATAGACCCCTCAAGGTCACTTCAAATGCAATGTGGTCCCTAAAAAAATGGTTTTGTAAATTTTGTTGGAAAAATGAGAAATCGCTGATCAACTTTTAACCCTTATAGATTCCTAACAAAAAAAAATTGTTGAAAAATTGTGCTGATGTAAAGTAGACATGTGGGAAATGTTATTTATTAATTATTTTGTGTGACATATCTCTCTGATTTAAGGGCATGAAAATTCAAAGTTTGAAAATTGCAAAATTTTCGTCAAATGTCTGTTCTTTTTCACAAATAAATGCAAGTCATATCAAAGAAATGTTACCACTATCATGAAGTACAATATGTCAAGAAAAAACAATCTCAGAATCAGGGGGATCTGTTGAAGCGTTCCAGAGTTATTGCCTCATAAAGTGACAGTGGTCAGAATTGTAAAATTTGACCTGGTCATTAAGGACATAATTGGCTCCGTCACTAAGGGGTTAAATGGTTTCAACCTTCAAAAGCCATGAAGCAGCTAAAATAAGTGACCTGACCATTCTTCAAGCTTCTTCCTGTTGAAAAAAAAAGTTTCAAAAATGACAAGAAAGTCCTCTGCTTCAAAAACTATGCAGGTACATCGACGTCTATAAGACACTGCGTGCACATATGCAAACGATTAAAATGTTAGGTAGTGTATTATGACATTATTGCAAAATGAAGATTGTATATATCATACCACAGTTTTCATCATTCTCAGCATTCGCGTGCAGAACTAATACTTCCCATATTTTATCTTACCACTTCTCTGAATGTAATTACTCCATTTAGTGTTATTATTGCAAATATTCTATTTGGATAAACTTGATCGTTTTATGCATCATTAGAAGATGCATCAGGGCCACAATACGATAGCAGAGTGTCTCTTTAAGAGAACTGTCAACTACTCATTTGATGATACCTATACCATAGGTTAAGCTTCACTGACTGAAAGTAGTTAAAATGTCACAGCTAGTCAGTCACCTGCCTGAAACAATTATATGCTATCAAAATGTATTTTCTTACTATTAGCAATATCACAATGGTTTACCTTAGCACACTTGTGATGCCAAAGAAGCTGCCAGCTGCTCAACAAAATGAAACCCACATGTGACGTCACTAAACCCACTTGTGATGTTACAGCATCTAAACTGACTCAACTTACATAAGTATCTTGACCGGTCAAAACTATTTTGATGACAGAAGTAGGACTTACACAATATTAAATGGGTTATCCTGGACTTTTCTTATTTTTGCATTCAGGGCTAAGAACAATAGGCAGGACGTTGCCTGTTCTACTTGGCGCTGATCTCTGCTGGCTCAGATCACTCCTGCAGGCGATTCCCCTGCTTCCGCTCACACCACGCCAACAGAGCAGCATCTTCTCTTCCACTCTGCTCTGTTAATGGGGCATCTCTGCCGATGACATGCTGATTAACAGTTGGTTTTCTGCAGCCTACCTCTGGGTAGCCCACTGTGAATCAACATGACGTCTGCAATGACGCCCCATCATCAGAGCAGCCTGGAAGAGCTCCTCTGTTGATGAGGTAAAGTGAAACAGGGGAATCGCCAGCTAAGCCAGCAAAGGTCATCCCTGTGCAGAACAGGCAGGTAGTTAGCAACTACCTGCCTGTTAGTTCTTAGCCCCATATATAAAAATAATAGTGATGAGCAAACGTGCTCGGATAAGGGGTTATCTGAGCACACTCGGGTGCTAACCGAGTATCTTCGGCGTGCTCGAAAAATAGGTTTGAGTCGCTGCGGCTGCATGTCTCGCAGCTGTTTGACAGCTGCAAAACATGCAGGGATTGCCTAACAAACAGGCAATCCCTGCATGTGATGCAGCCGCGGCAACTCAAACCTATTTTTCGCACCCGAGCGTGCTCAGATATTAGATATCTCAGATAACCTTATCCGAGCACATTCGCGCTGGCGCGCCCCCTGGGCCAGTGCTGTTTGGGGATTACCCGGAGCCGGATCAGATGGGGGTTGTAGTCTCCGAGTGGCGGCGACCCGGTCCGTGCCCAGGGTGTCAAACTCAGTGTGTGGCAGTCTTTACAGATGTTGGTAAAGGTCCTTAGTGTCGACTACGCCACCCGTTGATTTGCGGTCAAAAGGCCGCCACTGCAGAAGGGTCCGCTGAGGCTGTTGGTATGAGTGCAGCTCTGGTAGTATAATCCCCAACGGGAGGGGTATAGCCTCAGGGGGTCAGATGTAGAGGATGGTGGTTGTGAAGGTGCAGGATGATTCAGCAAGAAGACTCAGAGTCGGGCTGTGCAGTTCAGGGGTTTTTACTTACGGGTGTTCTTATGGTCACTCTGGCCTGAAGCGACCACCCGAGCCGTGCTGCGTCCACCAGGTCCTGGACTCGGCCAACCCCCAAGCAATTCTGGAGCGTGGTCCTGAGCTCCTGTCTGACTTTCCCTCTCTTCTGGCCGTTCTCACCAGGGATCCACCTATGTCCGGCTCCCTCGGGTCTCTTGGTGGGTACACCCCTTCTGGGTTCCCTGACCCTATACCTGGTATGCCCTCCTAGTGGATTTAGTGAGGGTCGTGGCAGATCCTGCCCACGACCTCCGGTCTCTGGCTAAGGTGTGCTTTGTCCTCTGCCAGCTTGGGATCCGGTACCCTGGGTGCCAACCCTTCACCCTGCTGTTCGTATTCTGGGGTCTTGGGGTTCCTTCTCCTTCTCTCTGGGTCCTTCTGACTCCTCTCTCAGACTTGGCCTTGGAGCTGGGCCCAGCCGGAACCACAACTCTTTGTCAGCCCTTCTGGCTGAGCTTCTCTGCTCTGCTCCTCTGACTAAACTCTGACAGACTGACCCTGATCTAAGATGGTGCCCACCTTATATACTCCCTCTATGTGTGAGCTCAGGTGACCAGCACCCAATGAGCTCCTAGCCTTACCCAGACTGCTCCCCCCTATCTGCCCCTACACTACTGGGATGTTCCACCCCCCTCCCACTCCAGCCAGGGACAGACACTGTCGTACCTGCACATAAACTGGTGGGAGTACCGTCGGTCTGTCCCCCGGAAATGGGATGTGTGTAGTGCATGCAGCTAACTAGCTCAGTTCCACACTCCATCCTTACCCGGGAGTGGAATACCACACCTCTGGCTTGAGGTGTAATACCCCTGTAGCAGCCGAATCCTCAGGGTGCTACAGCGCAACACTAAAAAATAATAAAAGTTCTGGGTAGCCCATTTAATATAGTGATTTTCATGTTATGATTGATCAGTGTGTATGAATCAGACAGAACATTAAAACCACCTGCCTAACAGATTCCACTTGTGCCGCCAAATAACTCTTACCCATCAAGTCATGGAATCCACAAGACATCTAAAGTGGTCTGGAAAATTTGAAGTCCGAGTCAACATTTTGAACTCTTGGTCATATTTCTCAAACCGTTTGTGAACATATTTAGAGTGTTCTTTGTCCTACCCAAAGAGGCCCTGGCTCTTGACAACACAGAAGATTGTGGTCATGAAGAGTTGTACTTGGCCTAAAGCAATGGTTAGATGCTATGTGTCAAAGTAACAGACTCTCAACTGTTAGGTCGCAAGATTTCTCAGCTAAACATTGCTCAAAGCATGACTGACATCTTGCCTTATTCACATAGTGTACTCTGGTGCCATATTGTCCCTAGGTAAGTGACATACACCTGGCCATCCACATGATGGAAGAGAAAGTGTGCTTCAACAGACTAGGATACCTTGTTGCAATGTCTACTTTTGATGCTTAGGTGCCCATTATGGACATTTTTGGGTGTGTACAAGGGTCACCTGGGACACTCTGACCTGTCTGTAGCTCGATAGCACTATAATTAGCAAACTGTTATACACCGTGGGGCAAATATATCAAAGTGTTTATGCCAGTTTTATAGCTTAAAACACTTTGTAAAGTCGCAAATTTTTTGAGTAATATTAAGTTGTGCAAAATATTTTACGAATTTTGTCGTTTCACGCCAGTGCCAGCCAGCTCCACCAAGGTGGGCAGAGCAGGGGCGGGACAGGGGCGTGGTAACTCCTGCCCATCTAATTTATAACTAGACATGGCGAACCTTATGCTAGAAATCTTACTTCATACATGGTGCAGTCCCGAATGCTTGAGGTAAATTTCTACTACATTATATGATCTGAAAACTGTCCAGATGATTTTAGAGTCATCTACCAGCAACCCGATGGCTTGATACAATCAAGATAATGGCAGAGAAGAACATGGTGGACCTTTCTAGGCTTGCACAAGATCGATCTTCCTACAGATTGTTCATCCATCAAGTCGCCATTGATCGAGATTGACCTATGACCATTAAAATAAATAAAAAAACATATATAGTTCAATTCTTACGAAATGTCTCTGTTTTTGAATGCCACTCTCACCCATTATATTTATAACCAAACATTGTGTTTGGATTTGAAATATTAAGCTGAACAATATCTTGCATTCTCTGCAGTCAGCCTTTCTTCGGGTAGATTTTTAAGATACTTAAAACCTGTTACATAAACAAATAAGGAAAGTGAAGAGATAAGCGATTTCTTTGTTTCATATAATAAGGACTCTGTTCTTATAAACTTGGCAAGCCAAACTGATACTTTGTCGCAGTTCAGTTAAAGTTTTGGTTGGGTGGATGCATCACGAGGCAGGCAGTGAGCAACAAGTGTCTTAAGGATTAACTTCTTCTTTCAGTTATTTCAGCTTCCAGTATTGTTTATCAAAGAAAAATATTTCAACATTAGGGGCAAGAAGACCATAACTGGCTGTTATCTTTGAAACATTTCCTGCGTGCTATCGTACATGTCGGCTCGATAAAGAGCATAATTGCTTCTATACTGATAATATATGTAAAACAAAGTAGGGTGGGTCAGCTCCAATGATTCAGAGAACTTGCGCGGACTGGCCACAGAAGCTCCTAGTGCCGTGATAAGCCTAGTAGCAGGTTTGCTACTAGACTGATCACTGTATGGCCTTTTTAATATATCTACTTTAAAGATGAAGTTTTAACAGGCTCGGGATTTATCTTCAATGCTGGACCTTTCTACTTTTTGATAAAACAGTATAGACCAAAAGTTTGGACACACCTTCTCATTTAAAGATTTTTCTGTATTTTCATGACTATGAAAATTGTACATTCACACTGAAGGCATCAAAACTATGAATTAACGCATGTGGAATTATATACTTAACAAAAAAGTGTGAAACAACTGAAAATATGTCTTATATTCTAGGTTCTTCAAAGTAGCCACCTTTTGCTTTGATGACTGCTTTGCACACTCTGGGCATTCTCTTGATGAGCTTCAAGAGGTAGTCACCGGAAATGGTTTTCACTTCACAGGTGTGCCCTGTCAGGTTTAGTAAGTGGGATTTCTTGCCTTATAAATGGGGTTGGGGCCATCAGTTGTGTTGTGCAGAAGTCTGGTGGATACACAGCTGATAGTCCAACTGAATAGACTGTTAGAATTTGTATTATGGCAAGAAAAAAGCAGCTAAGTAAAGAAAAACGAGTGACCATCATTACTTTAAGAAATGAAGGTCAGTCAGTCTGAAAAATTGGGAAAACTTTGAAAGTGTCCCCAAGTGCAGTTGCAAAAACCATCAAGCGCTACAAAGAAACTGGCTCACATGAGGACCGCCCCAGGAAAGGAAGACCAAGAGTCACCTCTGCTTCTGAGGATAAGTTTATCCGAGTCACCAGCCTCAGAAATCGCAGGTTAACTGCAGCTCAGATTAGAGACCAGGTCAATGCCACACAGAGTTCTAGCAGCAGACACATCTCTTCAACAACTGTTAAGAGGAGACTTTGTGCAGCAGGCCTTCATGGTAAAATAGCTGCTAGGAAACCACTGCTAAGGACAGGCAACAAGCAGAAGAGACTTGTTTGGGCTAAAGAACACAAGGAATGGACATTAGACCAGTGGAAATCTGTGCTTTGGTCTGGTGAGTCCAAATTTGAGATCTTTGGTTCCAACCACCGTGTCTTTGTGCGACGTAGGAAAGGTGAACGGATGGACTCTACATGCCTTGTTCCCACCGTGAAGTATGGAGGAGGAGGTGTGATGGTGTAGGGGTGCTTTGCTGGTGACACTGTTGTGGATTTATTCAAAATTGAAGGCATACTGAACCAGCATGGCTACCACAGCATGTTGCAGCGGCATGCTATTCCATCCGGTTTGCGTTTAGTTGGACCATCATTTATTTTTCAACAGGACAATGACCCCAAACACACCTCCAGGCTGTGTAAGGGCTATTTGACCAAGAAGGAGAGTGATGTGGTGCTACGCCAGATGACCTGGCCTCCACAGTCACCAGACCTGAACCCAATCGAGATGGTTTGGGGTGAGCTAGACCGCAGAGTGAAGGCAAAAGGGCCAACAAGTGCTAAGCATCTCTGGGAACTCCTTCAAGATTGTTGGAACACAATTTCCGGTGACTACCTCTTGAAGCTCATCAAAAGAATGCCAAGAGTGTGCAAAGCAGTCATCAAAGCAAAAGGTGGCTACTTTGAAGAACCTAGAATATAAGACATATTTTCAGTTGTTTCACACTTTTTTGTTAAGTATATAATTCCACATGTGTTAATTCATAGTTTTGATGCCTTCAGTGTGAATGTACAATTTTCATACTTTTGGTCTGTACTGTATGTGTAAGTCTTGTACTGTGTATTTTAAAACTGTTTATGTTGTCATACAGTCCCTTGAAAGATGAGACAAGCTATACTTTTATTTATAAAACCTGCCTCTCCATAACTGTAAAATCCCATTTTCAATCGACATGCAAATGAGGCTTAAGTGCTCTGGGCGTGATCGGAGCACTTCCTGGGCCTCTACCTCCCCGATTCTATTTTCCCCCTAGCACCAACTTTTTTTTGGCTTGACTGGCAGCTCACTGGCTTAACTACACAACTAGTCCACTTTTATCTCATTTAAAAAAAGAAAAAAGAAAAAGAACAGATTTTTATCATTGTGATGACTCAGATTTTCATCAGTGTTTGGTCACTGTGTCAGTCTCTACCATAAGTGTTTCATCACTTTTTCTTGTATGTAAAAACAAACAAAAAACAAAACTTGAGGAGGTTTCTTAAATTACTCCTAGCAAAAGGTCATTATCAGCAGCACTACGATGCAGCTAGGATTCCATCCATGTTTTTCATAAAACCCATAAACCTGAATGTGTGATTTTGATCTGCAACTCAGATCAATAACGGACAGGTCTTTGTTTTTTGTTTTCTTTCTTTTGCCTACACTTGGTCCATAAACAAAAGGACACATGTACAGCTAAATTATAGCAACACTATGAAATTCCGACATCTGAATGAGGACTTAAGCTCACATGAGCGTGAGAAAAATCATCTTTATTTTTTTAACCCAGCGAAATAAAAGACTACGTTTCATCTGTATACCATTTAAATGTCAATTTTTTATATCTGTATGACATCTGTTTCTATACATCAATAATTAAAAAATGATTCAAGGCCAAATACAGTTTCCTGTGGTATTAATTGCATTGTATTCTTTAACTCCTTCCCGACATATGACGTACTGGTATGTCATATTTTGCAGGTACTTTCTGCAAACTGATGTACCGGTACGTCATGGCGATTATGTGGGCACAGGAGCTGTGCCTGCACGGTCACCTCCGGGAGCTCGGCTAAAGTGATAGCAGAGCTCCGGCTATAGCAGCCAGGGCCAATGTCCAGACCGCCCTTAGCTATTTAACCTTCTAAATGCCGTGATCAATAGCAATAGAGGAGCTAAGTGAAAAAGTAAAAAGCAAAACAAAACTGTAAAAATATAAAAAATCAATGAAGAACCAAAAAAAATTAAAAAACAATATTATGTCAATATGGATATTTATGTAAAAACAAAAATAAACTAAAATAGGACACACATTTGGTATCGCCACATCCGGAATAACCTGATCTATAAAGCTGTCAAACTATTTAACCCCTACAGTGAACATCATAAAAAAATAAATAAAAAACATAGAAAAAACACACATCTGACAAAAAAGTGGAATAAAACTCGATCAAAAAGTATTATGTAAATAGAAATAGTTTCTCTGAAAACGTCTTGTCCCGCAAAAAACAATCCCGCATACAGTCCGTCAGCGAAGAAATAAATAAAATAAAATCGTTTTTATTGTGTAAAAGCAGCTAAACATAAAAAAATATGTAAATGTGGCATTGCTGTAATCATACTGACCCAAAAAATAAAGCTGCCTTATCATTTTTACGACACAATGAACGGTGTAAAAAAAAAATCCCAAATTGCAGCTTTTTGTTTATTGTGCCCAAAAAGCGAAATAGAAAGTGATCAAAAAATGTTATATGCCCAAAAATAATACCAGTAAAAACTCCAACTCATCCCACAAAAAATAAGCCCATGGCCAGAATGCCCTCATTATAATGTTTTGTGCATCGCCTATAATCTCTGGGCAGGGAGCTTTCCTGGAGCCATTGAAGAGGAGTGGATCAACATTCCACAGGCCACAATCAACAATCTGATCAACTCTATGGGAAGGAGATGTGTTGCACTGCCTGAGGCAAATGGTGGTCACACCAAATACGGACTGGTGTTCTGACCCCTCCCAAACCCCTCCAATACTGTAAAACTGCACATTTTAGAATGGCCTTTTATTGTGGCCACCTGTGCAATAATCATGCTGTCTAATTAGCATCTGGATCTGCCACCTCTGTCAGGTGGATGGATTGTCTCGGCAAAGGAGAAGTGCTTACTAACACAGGTTTAGACAAATTTGTGAACAATATTTGATAGAAAAAGGTTTAGATCTTTCAATTCAGCTCAAGAAAAATGGGAACAAAAACAAAAGTGTTGCGTTTATAGGCAGAGTGCACACGATGCGGTTTTAATGTGTCTCCGCGGTGTTTAAATCGCCACGGAAACGCATTAAAATCGCTAGGTCTGCCATGCTTAGCAATGATAATCCGCTTGTGCCGTGCAGTCAAAATTGCAGCACAACCAATTCCTGCGCGATATCGCGGAGAATTCGCGCCCATTGAGGTCTATTGAGCCGCATCAAATCCGCAAGTATGTAAAAATACTTGCAGATTTGATGCGCATTTGCTGCGATTTTGTCCCACAAAGAAGCAGCAAATAGGAAGTGACCTCAGTGGGTGTGAACGTCATCCCATGAGCATCCAGGAAGAAGAGAATCCCAGAAGATTCCCGACTCCCTGGATCATGGCTGCTGCTCATCTGGGATGGTATGAGAGGATGCAGCTGAATGTGCCCCTCCTCATCAGTGTTGGTAAGTGTGTGTGTGCGTGTGCGTGTGTCCCTCTGTGTGTGTCTGTCCACTCTAAACCTCCGCCGGAGATTCACTGACGGGGACGTAAAGTGCCCCCGTCAGTGTCTCGCGGAGTTCACCGGAGTTCAGTCAGCGCTGCTCCGGTGATCTCAATTACAGCCCCGGCGCGTGTGAATTTCCCACAGTACGCCAGGGCCGTAAAGGAGGTCACCGAAGCTGCGCTGACTGAATGCACTCTGGTGACCTCAGTCAGTGCCTCACCCTGCCGGGAGCGGTCGTGTTCCTGGCAGTGTAAACATACAGCAGCCATGACAGCTGTCACATCTGCAGATGTGACAGCTGTCCATGTCATATCAGCATGGGAATGTGTTAGGTAAGTATTTTTTTTAGTGAATTAATAATTAATTAAAATGGTGTGTTTTATTTCGAATAATTTTTTTTTTTTTCTGGGTGTTTTTTTTTTTTTTTAACTCTAGTTTAGTTTACTTACTAGTTTAGTAATGGGGGCGTCTTATAGATGCCCTACATTACTAACCTGGGCTTCATGCCAACTGTGACTGACAAACTCCAACCCTATTACCCCACTGCCACCGCTACAGGGCAGTGGGAAGAGCAAGGCTAAGCGCCAGATTTGGCGCACAAAATTGATGCGCCAAATCTTTGGCAGCTGAGAGCTGATATTATAGACTGGGAGGGGACCAATATCCATGGCCCCTTTCTAGGCTATTAATATCAGGTCGCAGCTGTCCGCCTAGCCTTTGCTGGTTACAATTTATATGTCATTTTTTTTCTGGGGTCGCCCTATATAGTAGCCAGGAAAGGCGAACCAGCTAGCCTTTGCTGGTTACAATTTGTAGGGGGACCCCACGTAATTTTTTTTCTGGGGTCCCCCTGTAGAAAAGCCAGTAAAGGCTAATCTAACTGCTGCAGCCTGGTATTAATAGCAAGGGAAGAGGCCATGACCATTGGCTGCTTCCCAGAGTATAACATCAGCCCTCTACCGTCTGCTGGGTATTAAAATTACGCGAGAGCCTGCGTAAATTTATTTTTTAATATATTTAAATTTCAGATTACTGTACAGTGTATGTAGGTTCATTCAGTGCAAGCTCCTACATAGGCTGTAAGGCCAGTTTCTCACGTCCGCTTATCTCCGGTACCGCAGATATGCGTGTCTGAATGTGGCAACCGTGTGCTGCCCGTGTGACGCATCAGGAGCACACGGACCAACGCCAAGAAATCAGCGCTATAGTTAGCGTTACTTGCAGGTGCTGGTGATGAATACTGCAATACTGCTCTCATCATGGTTCCCTGCCGGCGCTGCCATCAGTACCAGGGACCTTGATGAGGGCAGTGTTCAACACCAACGCCTGTAAACAGCGGCATTACCAGCTGCCGATACATGTCACACGAATGACACAGGGATATACACTGCTCATAAAAATAAAGGGAACACTTAAACAACAGAATATAACTCGAAGTGAATCAAACTTCTGTGAACTCAAACTGTCCACTTAGGAAGCAACACTGATTGACAATCAATTTCACATGCTGTTGTGCAAATGGAATAGACAATAGATGGAAATTATTGGCAATTATCAAGATACCCTCAATAAAGGAGTGGTTCTGCAGGTGGGGACCACAGACTATATCTCAGTACGGTAAATAAACAAAAAAAGACAGCCTCACCGTGTCCTCTTAGTATAGCTCAGTCCGTTTTGCAATGCTGTGGGTCTCCAACCAATAGCCGTGACTTAAGGCTTCACATAAGAAAAATAAATTTGGTGAGTCCCAAGAATAATTAAAATCCTCAATTTATTAGAAAATAATTAAAAGATCATACAGGTTGGGGATACATCTCAGCGCGTTTCTGGCAAAAGCCCTTATTCACTGAGATACAGATTCCTTATGATACATGGTATAAAAACAAATGGTGACCAACCATTGATCAATAAACACATATGTTAGCAATCAATCACATTTGAGAATAATCAGCATAATCACAAGGCTAAATCCAAGAAAGCCAGAGAAAAAGAAAGAAAAAAAAAAAAAAAAAACGACATTCAATTCTCTGAGATCTAATATAGATAAAGGGTATCATTCCTATAGTTCATGCCATTGGGGTATTTTGTATCCAGTTTAATAATCCAAAATAACTCTCTTAGGAGGAGTTTTTTCCTCCAATCCCCTCCTCTAATAGGAATATCCACTTTTTCTAACCCATAGAAAGAAAAATTATTTAATTCCCCTTTATGTCTCTCTACAAAATGTTTGCAAGCTCCTGAATAGGATGCATTTTTATTTTTGATGTTGGTGACATGTTCTGCCATCCTTTTCTTTAATTTGCGTATTGTGCAGCCAATGTATTTAATTTTACATTCTTTGCAAAATATGCAATACACAACATAGTTAGTATTGCAATTAATAAATCTTTTTATATCATTGGCTGCATCAATTTTTTGAGTTTGCAATGTATATTGGCACATCGTACATTTGGAACATGCACATTTAAAAAAACCTTTACAACTGAGCCAGATTTTTTTATCACTTTTTTTGTGGCATGTATAGACTTGGGGAAAGAGTAGCACCTAATGATCTCCCTTTTCTCAGCACACATACTAATCCATTTTCCAAGATTTTGTTTAAATCTCGATCCTGAAATAATATAGGGACATATCTGTTTACAATATTTTTTATTTCCTGAAATTGGCAGCTATATGGGGTACTGAAGATGGTTTTTTTTTGTCCATATTGTTTGGTTTTTTTGTTATTAGTTTCTGGCTGTTATTAATACCATCATCTCTGTTATTTAAATGAGTGTTTCTTGCAAGAACTTTTTTTAATGCTGAATCAATATGTTTTTTCTTTATACCCCCTTTCCATTAATCTAGATGTTGCTACCTTTGCTTGTTCATTAAATAGTGTGATATCAGAGCTATTCCTATAAATTCTATTTAATTCCCCATAGGGGATTGGATTCACAGTATGGGCGGCGTGGCAGCTGTCTGCTCTAAGTGTAGTGTTCCCACTGACAGGTTTTCTATAGTTGCGATATTTAACCCTTTGTTGTTTTACATCCCCCATGAGATACAAATCCAAAAAGCTAATTTTATCCTGCGGTTCAGTATAAGTAAATTTTAGATTTACATCATTAGCATTGATATAAGATAAAAAGTATGGAATTTTTTCCAGTTCTCCTACCCATATTAGCAAAACATCGTCCAAATATCTAACATATAGTTCAATGTCATTTTTGAAAGGATTTGTATCTGTAAAAATAGTACTTTCTTCCCACCATGATACAAAAAGTATGGCTAAGGATGGGGAGAAACATGAGCCCATTGGGCAACCTTTGATTTGGAAATAATATTCTTCATCGAACATAAAAAAATTATGCTCCAGAAGATATTCAATACTCCGGATAATCATTTCTTTTGTTTCATCCGTATAGCCACTATATTTTTGTAGATGGTGGAACACAGCAGTTAATGCCAGATTATGTGGAATAGATGAAAACAGATTTACCCCATCACAAGACAGAAATTTAGATTTTTCAGACCATTTTACATATAATCAATGTGATGTTGACCATCCGCAACCTCATCAGGAGCATGCCCAGGCATTGTAGGGAGGTCATACAGGCACGTGGAGGCCACACACAATACTGAGCCTCATTTTGACTTGTTTTAAGGACATTACATCAAAGTTGGATCAGCCTGTAGTGTGTTTTTCCACTTTAATTTTGGGGGTGACTCCAAATCCAGGCCTCCATTGGTTAATAAATTTGATTTCCATTGATGATTTTTGTGTGATTTTATTGTCAGCACATTCAACTTTGTACAGAACAAAGTATTCAATGAGAATATTTCATTCATTCAGATCTAGGATGTGTTATTTGAGTGTTCCCTTTATTTTTTTGAGCAGTGTATATATACAGGGTGGTCCAAAAGTAGGTGGACAGAAAGTGTAATAAGGTTATGAAGGGGGAGATTTATCAAACATGGTGTAAAGTGAGACTGGCTCAGTTGCCCTTAGCAACCAATCAAATTCCACTTTTCATTCCTCACAGACTCTTTGGAAAATGAAAGGTGGAATCTGATTGATTGCTAAGGGCAACTGAGCCAGTTTCACAGATCTAGTTTTCACAGACAGATCTCCCCCAAAACTGTTTTCTTTTCAGATAATTCAGATAACACATAATGGCAAATAATTTAAATACAAATCAAAGAAAATGGATTTTAACAGAGTATTGGAAATCTCAAAATGCTGAAACCATTAGAGCAAATTGGGTTGAAACATTTGGTACTCAAGCCCAAAAGAGACAAACCATTTACCAAGCCCCAAAGAGACAAACCATTTACCGCATTCGTGACAAATTCAATGCCACTGGCTCAATCCTTAATGCTCCAAAAACTGGTCGACCCAAAACAGTCTGTACAGAAGATAATAAACTTGTTGCTGAAACATTTGTTCAGAGTCCAAAACAGTCCACCAGAAGAGCCTCTGTGGAATTGGGAATTTCACGAGCTTCTATCATGCGAATCCTGAAATCTATTGGGTGGAAAGCTTATCGTCTAATTCATGGTCTATTGGACTAAATTGCAGCCGCCAGAGAGGCGGCTGCAATTTAGTGTTTGATAAATCTCCCCCTTCATAACCTCATTACACTTTCTGTCCACCTTTTGGAAGTGCATTGAGGTGACGGGTGCATTGCTGGAAAAGGGAAAAAAAAAAAACTCTTTAAATCTCTTAGTTTGCGAGTGTGAACGAGCTGCGTGTGTCCGGAGCGTAAGTGCGAACGAAAGTAAGTGTGCGACTTTGTAATCAGGGAGTTTGGAAGGGAGGACTTTGGACTGAATTGCTGACTGTATTTCATTAATTTCTTACTTTACTTTTTACTTAACATTCTGTATATTGCAATCCCCATTAGGAAATGAGCTCCATTATTGACAATGCTATCCAGTGTACATCTTGCCACATGTATGTATTCCTTGAACAGCCGGTCGAGGTTGCTTACTGCTGCGCGAGATGTGTGCACGTTGTGCGTTTGAAAGCCCAGATACTGGATCTAAATGAGCAGCTGGCAACACTGAGATCCATTGACAACATGGAAAGGAGTCTGCTGCTCACTGAGCAGCAGCTCACTGGGGTAGATGTGGGTGAGGGTGGTAGTCGGGAGCTGCAGGACAGTGAGGTTGCTAGTTGGGTGACAGTTAGAAGGGGTGGTAGAGGGAAGAGTGCCAGGGAGGCTAGTCCTGATCTGGCACACCCCAATAAGTTTGCAAAGTTGGCAGATGAGGGGAGTGATGGTGCAGGGGTAGCACTACTGTAGCAAGGCATGTCCCCTGAAAGCCGGAGGAGCGTCAGCTCCAGTAAAGAGGGAAATAGGAGAGTAGGGCAGGCCAGGCAGGTGCTGGTAGTGGGGGACTCATTAGAGGAACAGATAGGGCAATCTGTCACAAAGACAGGGATCGTCGAACAGTGTGCTGCCTACCTGGCGCTCAAGTCCGACACATCGCTGATCGGGTTGACAGATTACTGGGAGGGGCTGGTGAGGACCCAGCGGTCATGGTGCACATTGGCACAAATGACAAAGTTAGAGGTAGGTGGAACATCCTTACAGATGATTTCAGGGAATTAGGCTGCAAGCTGAAAGCAAGGACCTCCAAGGTGGTATTCTCTGAAATACTACTGGTACCACGTGCCACGCCAGAGAGGCAACGGGAGATTAGGGAGATAAATAAGTGGCTCAAGAACTGGTGTAGGAAGGAGGGATTTGGGTTCCTGGAGAACTGGGCCGACTTCTCAGTTGGCTACAGACTCTACACTAGGGACCGGCTGCACCTTAATGGGGAGGGTGCAGCTGTGCTGGGGGAGAAAATGGCTACAAGGTTGGAGGAGTGTTTAAACTAGGGATTGGGGGGGAGGGTATTCATTTTATAGGTGGGGAAGATAGTGCAGATAGTGACCTGGGCACAAATAAAGAAATTGGGGGTGGGGTTAGAACAGTCAATAAAGTAAGAAGGAATAGAGGTACAGAGAGATACATAAAATGCATGTACACTAATGCCAGAAAACTCACCAACAAAATGGAGGAATTAGAATTAATTTTGTTGGAAAATAATTATGACATGGTAGGGATATCTGAGACGTGGCTGGACGAGAGCCATGACTGGGCAGTTAATTTACAGGGCTATAGCCTGTTCAGAAATGACCGTACAAACAAGCGAGGGGCGGTGTGTGTTTATATGTAAAATCATCCTTAAAACCTGTCTTGCGGGAGGATATATGTGAATCTAATGAAAATGTAGAGTCCCTGTGGGTGGAGATAAGGGGAGGGGGAAAAAATAATAAATTACTGATAGGAGTTTGTTATAAGTCTCCAAAAATAATGGAAGTAGCGGAGAATATCCTCATAAAGCAAATAGATGAAGCAGCGACTCAAGGAGAAGTCATTATTATGGGAGACTTCAACTACCCTGAAATACATTGGGGGACAGAAACATGTAGTTCAAGCAAAGGAAATAGATTTTTGACTACTATGAGAGACAATTACCTTTCACAACTGGTTCAGGACCCAACACGAAGGGGGGCACTGCTAGACCTAATATTAACCAATAGGCCAGACCGCATATCAAATATACGAGTTGGGGGTCACTTGGGTAATAGTGATCACAGAATAATACGTTTTCATGTAACCTTTAATAAGATGTGTAGTAGAGGGGTTACAAGGACACTAAACTTAAGGAAGGCAAATTTCCAACGGTTAAGAGATGATCTTAGTGCAATAAACTGGGACGATATCCTGAGACATAAAACTACACAAAGCAAATGGGAGACATTTATTAACATCCTGAATAGGACCTGTGTACAATATATACCCTATGGGAATAAACATGCTAGAAATAGGAGGAAACCATTATGGCTAACTAGAGCTGTAAGGGGCGCAATAAGTGACAAAAAGAAAGCATTTAGAGAACTAAAGCAAGTAGGTAGTGATGAGGCATTAAATAAATATAGAAAATTAAATAAATTATGTAAAAACCAAATCAAGGCAGCAAAGATTGAGGCAGAGAGAATCATTGCCAGAGAAAGTAAAAATAACCCCAAAATATTCTTTAACTACATAAATAGTAAAAAACTAAAAAATTATAGTGTTGGCCCCCTTAAAAATAGTCTGGGTGAAATGGTGGATGAGGATGAGGAAAAAGCCAATATGTTAAATGATTTTATTTCAACCGTATTTACACAAGAAAATCGCATGACAGAAAACATGATTAGTGATAACAAAAATTCTCCATTAAATGTCACTTGCTTAACCCAGCAGGAAGTACGGCGGCGTCTAAAAATCACTAAAGTTGACAAATCCCCTGCCCGGATGGGATACACCCGCGAGTACTGCAGGAATTAAGTAATGTCATAGATAGACCATTATTTTTAATCTTTAAAGATTCCATAATAACAGGGTCTGTACCACACGACTGGCGTATAGCAAATGTGGTGCCAATATTCAAAAAGGGGACAAAAACTGAACTTGGAAATTATAGGCCGGTAAGCTTAACCTCTACTGTGGGTAAAATCCTGGAGGGGTTCCTAAGAGATGCTATACTAGAGTATCTGAAGAAGAATAACCTCATGACCCAATATCAACATGGGTTTACGAAGGACCGTTCCTGTCAAACTAATCTGATCAGTTTTTATGAGGAGGCAAGTTCTGGACTGGACCAAGGAAATGCAGTGGATGTTGTGTATATGGACTTTTCAAAAGCTTTCGATACAGTTCCACACAAAAGGTTGATACATAAAATGAGAACAATGGGGATAGGGGAAAATATATGTATGTGGGTTAAGAATTGGCTCAGTGATAGGAAACAAAGGGTGGTTATTAATGGAAAACACTCAGACTGGGTCTCAGTTAACAGTGGGGTACCACAGGGGTCAGTATTGGGCCCCCTTCTTTTTAGCATATTTATTAATGACCTTGTAGGGGGCATACAGAGTAATATTTCAATATTTGCAGATGACACTAAACTCTGCAGGGTAATCAATACAGAGGAGGACAATTTTATATTACAGGAGGATCTATGTAAACTAGAAGCTTGGGCTGATAAATGGCAAATGAGCTTTAATGGGGATAAATGTAAGGTAATGCACTTGGGCAGAGGAAATAAAATGTATAATTATATGCTTAATTGTAAAACACTGAGAAAGACCTGGGTGTATTGGTGGACGACAAGCTCACGTTTAGTGGCTAGTGTCAGGCTGCTGCTGCAAAGGCAAATAAAATAATGGGATGCATTAAAAGAGGCATAGATGCTCATGAGGAGAACATAATTTTACCTCTATACAAGTCATTAGTGCGACCACACTTAGAATACTGTGTACAGTTCTGGTCTCCGGTGTATAAGAAAGACATAGCTGAACTAGAGCGGGTGCAGAGAAGAGCGACCAAGGTTATTAGAGGACTGGGGGGTCTGCAATACCAAGACAGGTTATTACACTTGGGGTTATTTACTGTGGAAAAAAGAAGGCTTAGGGGTGATCTTATAACTATGTACAAGTATATGAGGGGACAGTACAAAGACCTTTCTACTGATCTTTTACTCTGAGGCCTGAGACGGGGACAAGGGGGCATCTTCTACGCCTGGAGGAAAGAAGGTTTAAACATAATCACAGACGGGGATTCTTTACTGTAAGAGCAGTAACCTTAAAAACTATGTTACTATGTTACCTACTTTTGGACCACCCGGTATATATATATATATATACAGTGCCTACAAGTAGTATTCAACCCCCTGCAGATTTAGCTGGTTTGATAAGATGCAAATAAGTTAGAGCCTTCAAACTGCAAACGAGAGTAGGATTTATGAACAGAAGCATAAATCTTACAAACCAAAAAGTTATGTTGCTCAGTTGAATTTTATTAAATTTTAAACATAAAAGTGTGGGTCAATTATTATTCAACCCCTATGTTTAATATTTTGTGGAATAACCCTTGTTTGCAATTACAGCTAATAATCGTCTTTTATAAGACCTGATCAGGCCGGCACAGGTCTGTGGAGTTATCTTGGCCCACTCCTCCATGCAGATCTTCTCCAAGTTATCTAGGTTCTTTGGGTGTCTCATGTGGACTTTATTCTTGAGCTTCTTCCACAAGTTTTCAATTGGGTTAAGGTCAGGAGACTGACTAGGCCACTCCAACACCTTGACTTTTTCCCTCTTGAACCAGGCCTTGGTTTTCTTGGCTGTGTGCTTTGGGTCGTTGTCTTGTTGGAAGATGAAATTACGACCCATCTTAAGATCCTTGATGGAGGAGCGGAGGTTCTTGGCCAAAATCTCCAGGTAGGCCGTGCTATCCATCTTCCCATGGATGCGGACCAGATGGCCAGGCCCCTTGGCTGAGAAACAGCCCCACAGCATGATGCTGCCACCACCATGCTTGACTGTAGGGATGGTATTCTTGGGGTCGTATGCAGTGCCATCCAGTCTCCAAACGTCACGTGTGTGGTTGGCACCAAAGATCTCGATCTTGGTCTCATCAGACCATAGAACCTTGAACCAGTCTGTCTCAGAGTCCTCCAAGTGATCATGAGCAAACTGTAGACGGGCCTTGACATGACGCTTTGAAAGTAAAGGTACCCTACGGGCTCGTCTGGAACGGAGACCATTGCGGTGGAGTACGTTACTTATGGTATTGACTGAAACCAATGTCCCCACTGCCATGAGATCTTCCCGGAGCTCCTTCCTTGTTGTCCTTGGGTTAGCCTTGACTCTTCGGACAAGCCTGGTCTCGGCACGGGAGGACACTTTCAAAGGCTGTCCAGGCCGTGGAAGGCTAACAGTAGTTCCATAAGCCTTCCACTTACGGATGATGCTCCCAACAGTGGAGACAGGTAGGCCCAACTCCTTGGAAAGGGTTTTGTACCCCTTGCCAGCCTTGTGACCCTCCACGATCTTGTCTCTGATGGCCTTGGAATGCTCCTTTGTCTTTCCCATGTTGACCATGTCTGAGTGCTGTTCACAAGTTTGGGGAGGGTCTTAAATAGTCAGAAAAGGTTGGCAAAAGAGATCTTTAATCCACACATGTGAAGCTCATTATTCTTGGTGCCTGAACTACTTCTTAATACTTTAGGGGGACCAAACAGAATTCTTGTGGTTTGAGGGGTTGAATAATAAATGACACTCTGAATTAACTTTTAACGTTTTAAAAAACAAAACAAAAAAAAAACAAAAACAATATTAGCTGCAGTGCATTTCCCACTTCCAGGCTGATCTACAGTACAAATGTCACAATGCCAAGTTAATTCCGCATGTGTCAACCAGCTAAATCTGCAGGGGGTTGAATACTACTTGTAGGCACTGTATATATATATATATATATATATATATACACACCCATACGTGTGTGTATGTTTGATATACACACTTTTTAGTAAAAATTCTTTCAATGACGTTACGTTATACATTCTACGTGGAAAAATATACTGAGCTGTGGGATCGTGCTAGTCCCATATATAAAGACAAGCAAAGGCGTACAGATGCGTGGGTTGCCGTGGTGAAAGAGCTGTATCCGCTATGGGAGGACGCTGACAGACGGGCACAGAAAGAAATTTGTAATTTTTTTAAATTTATTGTATTTGTTAATTTTAATTTTTATGCACTAAATGCAGTACAAAAACTTTTATTTTTTTGTATTTTAGTAAATGATGTAAAAAACCAGTGGTGGTCAGTTACAGACCGCTTAGTCAAGCCAAAGCAAGAGAAAAGCGGCGCATCACCATCTAAATGCCGAGTACTGTTTACTGACCTGCTGGGCTTCATTCTTACCAGACGGAAGTTGCGGAGGTAATTTGTTAATAATTTGGTATTAACGATTTTTTGTTAACATTTTTTTTTTTTTTTTTATTAACATGCCTTCTTTTTTTCTTTTTTCCACAGAACGGAAGGAAATATTCGTGCCCTTGCACCAGCTGAGGAAAAGGAGAGTACAATGGAGCAAGGACCAGCAGAGGAATCGGAGGACTTTTTTTTCACTTCGTCTCCAGATCCTGATTCAGCTGGTTCTTTCACTTCGGCCGCTGCTGCTTCGGCCACTGCTACATCCTCTGCTGCTGCTTGGGACGCTGCTGCAACTTCTGCTGCTTCTGACGCTGCTGGTCTAGCTACTGGTGGTGCGTCGAGGGCCACTGTGATGGGCTCTGCCCATCCCGTGTCACAAAGAAGGGCCGCAACGAAAACAACAAAAACAAAAGACCATCAGGGTGCGAGTAGTGAGGTTCAAGCCCTCACATCTCGCACCATGAGTCTTATTGACAGGGCCACTCAAGAGGATGTATTTGATAAATTTGGCTCATCACTTGCAGGGTGCATTCGAACTATGCCACGGGACAGGCAGAACATTTATATGGCAGCGGCGAACACGATGCTAATGGCTCTGGACAGCCCATTGCCTCCCCCCCCCCCCGGGACAGACCATAATTAATGGTCTGTTGAATGTATTTAATCCCAGTGGACCACCACCAGCAGCTGCAACACAACTTCATGGACAAGTTGTAGCATATCAGTCAGAAGCGTCCGAGGCGGCTGGCATGTATGGGTACCCGCCCCCCCCCTGGAGTAGCTGTGCAGCATCCTGGCCCCTCACCTAATGTGAGCTATTCCCAGGACATGTTCCCCGGGTATGGGTATGACCCAGAGTACCACCACTTTAATTAAAAAATTATTACACCTGTCACCAGTTTTGGCCCATAAAAAATACAGCCAGCACCTGTAGGTTCTTATATCCACCATTTTTCATACTTGTTATGACTGCGTAAAAAAACACCTTTTATTATAGTCATCTACACCAGGCTCCAGGCAGAAGTGTGTCACTGTTCTTGATCCGGCGCCTCCTCTCTGCTTGTCATGTCCATCCACCTTTATGTGGATGATACTTCTCAGTGCTGAGGATGGTGTAAAGGTCGCCATTTTGTGCGCCATACAAGAACCATCATCCACATGAAGGACGGCCACTGTGGGTCTGGAGGAGGTGTCAGACCAAGACCAGCGACACTCATCAAACTGGATTATGGCGTAGATGATAAATTAAAAGGTGTTTTTTTTTATATCCTATAAACTGAAAGTACCTACAGGTGCTGCCCGTACTTTATGGGCCAAAACTGTTGACAGGTTGCCCAAAAATTGTTTTTTCATGTTTGAAAATATTTGTGTTTTTGACAATGTTTGTCATTACAAGTTTACGTGAGTGCCTTATTATGTTTCCTGACAATATTTGTCAATAGCTTAAAATGTTTTTAATAGTTCACAATGACAATGTTTGCCATTTTACTACCGTTGTTTGGTATTTATAATAAAATATATTTATATTTAAAAATTTCTTTTGATTTTTATTAAGAAATAACAATGTTATATGCTTGGTATGTATTCTCCAGTACAATAGATAAATTAAAACCAACTACAGCTATTTCATCTTCTGTTTGTTTGGTGGTATAAAAAATATTAAACAAAACATTGGGTCCCTGACCTGCGCTGACCTCAGCGCAGGTCAGGGGAACCCTCCGTTTAGCAAGTGAATTACTCTGCTACTGTACATGTGTGGTTGCCTCTATCCAGGTGATTTGAATGTGACATTTGGGGGTTATTTTCACACTGTTTAGACAAAATGGGATGAATACTATTCTCAACATTGTTCCTTGCTAGTTTGGCTCATAGAGCAAGCAAGTGACAATGGTGAGTGATGCCTTCAGCACCCAGTACTTGGGTAGAGCGCGATTGTACCGCTGATTCCCATGCACCGGTACGTGCGAGTGGTGACGCACGCGTATGCAAAACAGTTCAACACAAATACTGACATCTCCGGTACAGTTTTTGTTTTCAGTACCTGAAATATCAGGACGTGTGATACACTGCATAGACATGTTGTGACCACTACTTCTGACTGAGATAGCGGTCACAATGTAAGTGTATGATAACCACGTTCTACCCTTGTTGAGGCTGTCATAGACTTACATACAGTTGTGCATTGTCAATTGATCATAAAAACACATAGAAGGCAATAATTCAATAACTGAGGGAGACATGTATGAAAATCAAACCAATATTTTTTTATTATGTAAAAACTTTTTTTTTTTACAAAAATATTCCAAATAAACAATTTTCTTGATGTTCTTCTTTTTTCATTGGGCATCAGATCTTCTCTGCTGGTCAGGCTGAACACCACCGACATAGGAGTATTGCCATTGCACAGCACCTTCAGGACTCATGAAGTAGTCAGCGAAGGTTTCTCGCACCCTGACACCTGAGTTGGACTGCCTTCCTGTAGCCAAGTTGACCACTGGAATTAATTCTGACAGCTGTGACTCCTCATCTAGCTCAGTGCTGTACTCACGAGCATAGTTGTGGAGTACACAGCATGCCTTAGGCTGTGTGCCCACGATGCGGATTTAATGCGTTTCCGCGGTGGTATTTCCGCCACGAAAATGCAATAATCGCTTGTTAAGATATCTGCCATGTTTCCCAATGATAATCCGTATGTGCTGTTCACATGCTGCCAAAATTTCCGCTGCGGATTATCATTGCAGTAAAATCCGCAGCACAACCATTTATTGTACGATTTCTCCTCCAACCCAGGTACCATGGTACCTGCAAGTTTATATAATGTAAAAAAATTAAAAAAATATTCATACACACCTCTCCGGGGGCCCCCGGTCTGGTCCAGGCGGCGCCCCACCTCCTTGGCGTCCCGCTGTGTACTGGCAGGACCTGCGGTGACGTCATTTAGTCAGCTATTGATCACGCGACCACCGACGTCAGTGGTCAGGTGATGGTCCCGTGACCATCAGCTGACTAAATGATGTCACCACAGGTCCTGCCAGTACACCGTGAGACGCTGAGGAGGGGGGGGGCGCCTCCTGGAGCAGACCGGGGGCAGTCGGAGAGGTGTGTCTGACTATTTTTTTTATTTTTTACTTTATAATTCTTTTTTTTTTTTTACTATAGGTGCAGTATTTTAAGCAGAAATCTTGGTCACACAATATAAATCCATGAAAGTTGCATGGATTTATATTGTGTGACCAAATTGTCAAGCCCTTTTCCAAGTGATGCTCAAAGTCGCTTGGAAAAGCACTTGAAAAAAAGCATACATAAACGCATGTAAAAAAGCTTCTCCCTGGCAGAAAAACGCATGTAAAATGTAAAAACGCTCAGGAAATTTCTGCTTGAAATATGCATCGTGGGTACATAGCCTAATGACCGTGTCAACAGTCTCCGGATCGAACTGGATGGCAGTGTGAAAGATCCCCCAAGACTACACATGATTCCGAAGGTACATTCCACATATCTGCAGCCCAATCTGTGATGTTCGCAACACCCGAGGGTCCCCAGTACTGCCATAAGCACGAACGTCAATGGCAACAAATTTGCCACCGCCATCAGGACCACAGAAAAATACTTCTTATAATTAAAGAAGCGTGATCCTGATCGTAGTGGCTGCTGAACTCTCACATGTTTGCCATCAACAGCACCTATGCAGTTGGGGAAATTGGCCACAGTTTGAAAGCCGACTGTGACCTGCAGCCAAGTCTCCTCGGTTGGGGAAGGCATCACGTTGGGCTGCAACTTCTGCCAGATGACGGTACATGTGCACCTCACAATCCTGGAAATGGTGGATTTACCAACCCTAAATTGGAGGTGCAGTGATGTATAGCTCTCTCCTGTGGTCAGAAATCTGAAAAGGAAAATATGATAATTAAATGCAAAAAAAACAGGAATACAAGACAACATTAGAAGGCCATACTATCAGTATTAGCTACGGAAATACCTGGCCACTACTTTTCCAGCACTGAGCGCCCATTTTCGTCAATCTTATTTTTTGATTTGGTTTGAAATTTTCTAGCTGCAACTCATTTGTTTGCTCTTCAGTTCAACATCAGATATCAATTCTATTCATTGACCTTATCTCAGGGGCCTTCGGCCATTGTTTGATAATGCCCAAGGAACCCATATGTACACGAAAGAGTAGACGCAGAGGAGCCGTCACAACAGGGAGTCTGACATACAGGTGATGGCTTTCACCTGAGAAAATACCTCCTCAATTAGCTGTTGGAAGTGAGGGGTGAGCTCTGCTGCCCATTCAGGCGTAGTGGAGCTACTGATCCCAGTTTGGAAAATCAAAGACTAGAGAATTGTCTGTAGGACATTCCTGGAATTGATTTTTAACAATGTCAGAAGGAATAAAACTAATGACATCGTTAATCTTCCCATGTGATTATTAAAATCCACAAGTGAACATGTTTCAGTTTTTGGTCAGTATTTTTTTTCAGGAGTGGGTGATTAGTGACTTGTTTCTATTATACCTTTTCTCGGATTGTTCCTCACCTGGTTTTGGCTCTAATTCCAGAGAAGAAATAATGCTCGAATACTGACCAAATGCTGATAGTGGGACCGTGGCAGCATATGTAGATTACAAACTTTTTGAATTGCAAATTAAAAATACCAAAAAATAAAATAAAGGAAGTGATAAAATAAAATAAGGTGATCACCGCAAGGTGATGAGCAGACTTTCCTGTGCAGAGATGGCCCTTCTCATAATGGTGTCGCTGTAGTCCAGGTCGGGAGAGAGAAGACTCAGCAGATGATCAAACACAGCAATGGGAAGACGACAAAATTGCTGGAATTAATCCAGATATCTGGAAAAAAAAAACATTAGCCACACACGGATTACAATAAAAATTTTTACCATAGGATAATAACTCATTAAAAGAAAAAAAAAATAGGTACACATGATTGACAATATGATATGGGAAGTTTTTCCCATATGATAATGTGGCACCCCAGGGGTCCGGTTGCCACAGTGGCATTGCCTCACTCACAAGAGGTGATGCCATGCCTGGAAGCAAGCAGGGGTCCCCTAGTCAGGTATACTAGCGTGCAACACTTTCCTGGCTACAGACCAGCAAGGGAGCTCCTCCCCATAGCAACTGGAATCTGGAGGCGGGGTTAGTTAGAGTTAGTGAAAGGAGTTGAAGTCAGGACGTCGACGAGGAAAGACCTGGGGAGTGGAGCTGCACGGCAGTTCACCCCAGAGGAGAGAAGCACAGAAGAACCGGACACCGGAGTCCGAGGTTGTGGGGCACTGAAGGCCCAGCAGCAGAAACCAGAGGGCAGGAGACTGCAGGTCTCATGGCCCCATCAGACGCCCGGAGGCTCAGCAGCACATAGGGCCCAGCACCACCACGTGGGAGCGACACTCCAGGAAGGCCCGAGCTGCCTGCCATACGGGTGAGCACAAAGACGTTTTACTCAGGGACGAGGGCCACAGCACAGCTACAAGCAGCAGGGCCAAAGAGATTAGCGCAAAGAGAAGGCCTCCAACTTCACCTGGCGAGGTGGATTCCCAACTTGCTTTCAGGCCGCCCGGACCTCTACTACCAGCTAGTACCCGTGCCCCGGTCTGCCTAACCACTGCAAGTAAAGATAAGAGGAAACCGCTATTAAGTTGTGGACTGATTATTAACTGCGCCATTCCCTGCACTACACTGCACAGCAACATCTATCACATCACTACTTCCTGCCCTGGAGCTCAGCTCTGCCTGTGGAAAGCTGAACCAACTCTGCTGCGTCATCATCAGCCCCAGAGGACCTGCACCGCAGTGGCAGCTCCATATAGCCGCATACCACAGGTGGCATCACGAACATTATATATATAAAACTTTAATTCCCCTTTTCTCAACATCCCCTTTTATTGACTGCCCTGGGTCACGGACCGGGTCACCGCCACTGTGACACCCCCAGCACCGACCGGCCCGACTACCGAGTACCCCACGGCCCAGGGGGCACATCAATAACTTACCTCCTTAAATTACCATTGCATTTATCTTACCTGCTCGCTGTGGAGATGCAGGAGATTTACCACAGTCATCAACAAAAGGTTCATATATGCTGTGCTAAGAGGCAGGGGCTGCTGTTCGTGTGGCATTTTGTACCTTGAAAAAAACAAAATGGAGAAGAGGGGTTGGGCAAGAAAATGACATCAGAAGTTCCTTTTTTTTAACTTTTTTTTCAACCATCTTTATTTTTGTTCAAAAACGCTTACAAAACGCTTAAAAAATGCATGTAAAAAACGCTTAAGGCTGTGTGCCCACGTAACGTTTTTCAAGCGTTTATGCTGCGGAATTTCCGCAGCGGAAACGCTTGTGAAACGCTAGGTAATCCGCACCCCATGGTCCCCAAGGGGATTCCGCATGTTCTATGCACATGCTGCGGATTTTTCCGCAGCGTTTATGCTGCGTACAAAAATCCACAGCATGTCATTTAATTTTGCGGAAGCGCAGCGGAACTCCCGCCATTGACTTGCATTGAGACGCACAGAAACCGCGACTGTACATTTTTACAAGCGGCTTCTATGCGTCTCTATGTGCGGATGGTACCCAGTTCTGGAGGAGAGGAGACTCTCATCCAGACCTGGGTACCATTGTACCTGTAAAAAAAGAATAAAATAACAAATAAAGTTTATACTCACCTGTCCGGCGTCTTCTCTCTGAATGCCAGCAGCGCTGAAGGACCTTCGGTGACGTCACAGTCATGTGACCGCAGGCCCTTCACCGCTCTGTCTCACGATATGCCGGCAGCCGGGAACCAGCCAGGAAGCAGCGCTGCAGCACACGCCGGGGCCTCGGGGGTGAGTATAGCTTTATTTGTTTTAATTTTTACGGTTCACTGTATAAATCCATGCTGTTTGCATGGATTTATACAGTGTGACCTAGTTGTCAAGCACTTTCCAAGTGATGCTATCGCCTGGAAAGTGCTTGTCAATCTGCATGCGGAAACGCATGTGAACCCGCATGTGGATCCGCATGTATTCTGCAGGAAAAACGCATGCACAATCTGCATGTGTTTTTTCTGCCAGGGAGATGCAGAAATGCTGCAGAAATTTTCTGCTTCATTTCTGCATCGTGGGCACATAGCCTTAAAAACTGTGTCAAAACCGCGTCAAAAACGCATCTAAAAACCGCATGCATTTTTTTCAGGCAGGGAGAGACAAAAACGCTCAGGAAATTTCTGCTTCAAATCTGCGTCGTGGGCACATACCCTTATTTTTGTTCAGTATATTTATTGGTGGCTAATTATAGTTAACAGTGAGCAAAGAGGCAGATTATCAATTTACATTTGGAATGGTGGGCTGCATAATAGCTAATTATATATTAATGGTGGGTGCATGTCTGTATTCAGCAGCGCAGGGTGGGAGATTTCTTATTTAGTAAACAAATGTGTACATATACAGTATGTGACCTTTTTTATTTTCAAGGGCGCAGTGATCAGTGCGGCAAACTCTGCAGTGCCCGAGTCCCAGTGTTAGGACATCAATATGAAGATTTGACAAGATGAAAAAGAAAAAGGCTGCAATCAGATGAGACATCAGCCGTAAGTTACTGGATGTAGATATTTATTCTGTGTGGCGGTATGTTTACATGGACTGACCAGCGGCACTAAACAACCACCAATCTGTCAACCATAACAGATTGGCAATCATTTACTGCAGTCTGTCTGTTTAAACAGGCACTGTATGTCACTGTGCACTGTTCTTCTCAGTACATAGTGACAATGCGCTTTCTCGGCAGCTCTGATCAGAAGTGACGAGCCGGCTACACAGCACACCTTCAGCGTACATTGTAAAGAGAAAACAAGCGAGCAGAGACCAGTCCCGCCCCTGCTAATGATGTCCCTTGCGGGGGCGGTGCTGGTCTCTGCTTGCTTGTTCATTACTTACACTGTGCAATGACAGTGCACTCTGTTGCTTGCTGGTCACTTCTGATCAGAGCTGGTGAAAGAGCACATTGTCACTATGCACTAATAAGTACAGTACACATTGACAGGAATCTACTGAGCATCCAACGGAATTGAAAACCAATGCACGTTCAGTAGTGCAGAGCATAGTCCTGCCCCTGAAACTGAGGTCACTAATGGTGCTGCATTTCAGGAAGGGGGCAGAGGCTACAGCAGTGATCGCAGCCTCTGCTTCCTGATGACGCTGATCAGAAGTGACGAGCCAGCAACAGAGCACAAGATCAGTGCACACTGTAAGGAGAGAACAATTGAGCAGAGACCAGCGCTAACCCCGCAAGTGATGTCACTTCTGATCAGAGCTGGTGAGAGAGCACATTGTCACTGTGCTCTTAGTAGAATAGTGCACAGTGACATATTGCTGAAGTCCTTGAGAGGTGTAGTTTCCAGCATTGTGTCAGTTGTGGGGGGTTTCTACTGTTTTGGTACCTCTTGGGCTCAGCGTCCGCAATCTATTACAGCAAAAATTGTGCTCCAAAATTGAAATAGCATTCCTTCCCTTCCGAGGCCTGCCATGTGCCCAAACAGTGGTTTTCCCCCCACAAACTATATGGTCCATTTTCTCCTGTTACCCTTGTGAAAATGAAAAAGCAACATTTTTGTGGAAGATAATGACTCGCCCCCAGGGCCGTGGGGTACTCGGCAGCCGGGCCTCTGGTTGCCGGGGGATATCATGGTGGCTGGCCCGGTCCGTGACCCAGGGCGGTCAGTGAAAAGGGGAACTTGTATTATATGGGGATTTTGCGATTATTAGTGACGCCACCTGTGGTGTCTGGTGAGGATCACCAGCGCTGCAACAGTCCTCTGAGGCAGATGGTAGGGCAGCTTGTGATGGAATGGCTCCCCACAGGTGGAGCGGGCCTCAGGGCAGTGTGGGGTGTACTGGATGGCGGTGCAGGGGAGAGATGGCAGGACGGTCCCAGAGGAAGGACGGACACTCACACGGGTGTAAGCTTCAGTACCTTTACTGGTGATGCTGCAGGCACGGTCCAGGGTACTCCAGGTGAAGAGCGCACTTCTGGACTCTGCCCAGTGAGCGGGTATAGGGCCTCCTGATCCGTTGCTTATTTCTCTAAGCTTCTGGCCTGCCTGGAGCTAGGCCTAGCTTGATTACTGTCTCTCTCCACACCTGCTGACCTGGTGGTAGGGCCTTCTCTTTGGAGATCACTCTCCCTGGACGCTGGGAACTCTGTGACTCCTAGCCCTGGTACTGCAATCAGCATTTGGTGAACCTGGGACCTGTAGTTCTCCAGGGGTTCCGGTGGTTCCTACTTGGTATAAGGAGTCCCTGTAGGCGCGGACCCGGTGTCCGGTATATAAATCGGGGTGAGCTTACTATGCTCCTCTGCCCCCTTAGCTCCACTCGCCGTCGACCACACTCGGGGCCCTCACTACTTGGCAGCTGGCGTGCTGCGTCTTCACCACTTTCTGAGCGTCGGCATGCTCTCTGCTCACAGACTCACTTCTGTCTGAGCTAACAACTAACTTCTCACTGAGCTGCCTGGCTCCACCTTCCCTATATATGTCCTTAACGGGCTCCCTCTGCTGGTCTGAGGTGGAAGGTGGAGGTGTATGAATGTAGTGAAGGCCTCTTGTGGAGAAGTCCATCCATGCACCCTTCTGGGTTCTGTGGCACCAATGCGCAGCAGGGCGCCACAATAACTAATTTTAAATTTTTTGTTTCCACTTCATTTTAATTTCTATGAAGCACCTGAAGGGTTGACCAACTTCCTAAATGTGGTTTTGAATCCATTGAAGGGTGTAGTTTTTAAAATAGGGTCCTAATAAAATAGGTTTTGTAAATGTTGTTGGAAAAATTAAAAATGACTGCTAAACTTTTAACCCTTCTACATTTCTACAAAAATGTTTTTTTAGAAAGATGCTGATGTAAAGTAGACATGTGGATTGTGTTACTTATTAATTATTTTTATTGGTCTGACTATCTTTTTTAAGAGCATTAAAATAAAAAAATATGTAAATTTTTCAAAGTTTTCATCAAATTTCCAGTTTTGTCATAAAATCAAATCATATAGACCTAAGTTTACCACTAATATGAAATACAATGTCTAACAAAACAACAGTCTCAGAATCACTGGGATATGTTGAAGCATTCCAGAGTTAACACCACATAAAGTGACACTGGTCAGAACTGAAAAATTTGGCCTCGTCTGGAAGGTGAAAATAGTTAACAAAATATGGATGCAATACAGATGGTGTTTGTATTGCATGCAGTCTTTTTGTGCATCCATTGAATTTCATAGGCATAATCTGACCTTATAAGACAGGTCTGGGAACAGAGGAAGACTATGATCTGTAAACACTTTAACCCTTTAAGGACTCTGGGATTTTCCGTTTCTGCATTTTCATTTTTTGCTCCCCTTGTTCCCAGAGCCATAGAGTTTTTATTTTTTGGTCAATATGGCCATGTGAGGGCTTATTTTTTGTGGGACGAGTTGTACTTTTGAATAACATTACTGGTTTTACCATATCATGTACGGGAAAACGGGAAGAAAATTCCAAGTGCGTTGAAATTGCAAAAAAAGTGCAATATCACAGATTATTTTTTTAATTCTTTTTACCACGTTCACTGAATGCTAAAACTAACCTGCCATTCTTATTCTTCAGGTCATTACAAGTTTGTAGATACCAAACATAGGTTCTTTTTTATTTAAGTGGTGAAAAAAAAATCCAAAGTTTGCTAAAAAAAAAAAAAAAAAAATGGTGCCATTTTCTAAGACTCATAGCGTCTCCATTTTTCAGGATCTGGGGTCGGGTGAGAGCTTATTTTTTGCGTGCCAAGCTGAAGTTTTTATTGATACCATTTTGGGGTAGATCTGATGTTTTGATCGCCCATTGTTGCATTTTATTGCAATGTTGCTGCGACCAAAAAACTTAATTCTGGCATTTAGAATTTTTTTCTCATTACGCCGTTTACCGTTCGGATTTATTCTTTTTTTTATATTGATAGATCGGGCAATTCTGAACGCGACGATACCAAATATGTGTATGTGGTTTTTTTTTTTAATTATTTTATTTTGAATGGAGCCAAAGGGGGGTGATTTAAAATTTGTATTTTTTTTTATATTTTTTAAATTTTTTTAAAAACATTTTTTTACACTTTTTGCTTGCTTCTATAGTCTCCATAGGAGACTAGAAGCAGCAACTGTCCGATCGCCTCTGCTACATAGAGGTAATGAGCAGATCACCTCTATGTAGCAGAAATGCTCCTGTGCTATGAGCACCGACCACTAGGTGGCACTCATAGCAATCATTACATTACAACCACTGGGGTCTGCTGCAGACCCAGTTTTGTCATGCCCACCCATTAGTGACCTGCGATCACGTGACGGGGTCACCGATGCGCGGGGTAAGTGACGCACCTCCGGCGCGGCGCTGTTAAATGCCGCTGTCAGAGATTGACAGCGGCATTTAACTGGCGATTCCACCCGCGGCTTTTGCGGGCACATTTCAGCTGTATAAATCAGCTGACATGTGCCCGGCTCAGTGCGGGCTCAGCGCCGGAGCCCTCACTGAACCAGGGGTGATGGCCTGGTGAGTACTATTACTTTATTACTATTAGACTTTAAAGGGGTTAATACATGTGTTGTGCACATAATACCTACGGCTAATGACGTAAATAATGTTTAAAAAAAATCCATGGGATTGCTGTTTAAATCATTTCCTAGTGCCCATTCAAATAAATGGGGTGTCTGTGTCATGCAGAACACTTAATCTAAAGTAAAACCAACTACAGTGGCATGTAAAAGTTTTGCTCCCCTGGTCAAAATTACTGTTATTGTGAACAGTTAAGCAAGTTGAAGATGATATGACCTCCAAATGGCCTAAAGTTAAAGATGACTAATTTCCTTTGTACACTGTGCTCCAAATTATTATGCAAATAATATTTTCTCAGATTTTCCCAAATTACCTATATGAATTGCAGTCATTGTAATTTTCCAGTCAAATAACTATTAGAGTACAATTGAAAGGTTTTTGTACAAACTGCCTATGATAACAGTATATTTTTAAAAAAATAAAAAACTCAAACTGCACTCAAAATGCATGTTCCAAATTATTATGCACAGCAGAGTTTTCAACCTTTTCATTTTAATAAAGAACAAAAAAAATGGCCATTTTTGAAATTCTAAGCATTAGCAGGATATTACAAACTGAAATCAAACAGTTTTCAACTCAAAACTTTATTCTAGGTGATGTTACATTTGCACATAGGACCCCTTGTTCGAAAGGAGCTTCTGAACTCTCTCGTCCATTGAATTTGTCAGGTTTTGGATGGTTTCTGCTTTAATTGTTTTGCATGAGGACAGAATACCCTCCCAGAGCTGTTGCTTAGATGTGAACTGCCTCCCGCCATCATAGACACTCCTTTTGATCATGCTCCAGAGGTTCTCAATGGGGTTGAGGTCAGGGGAGCATGGGTGCCACACCATAAGTTTGTCCCCTTTTATGCCCATAGCAGCCAGAGATGCAGATGTGTTATGTGCAGCATGAGACGGGGCATTATCATGCATGAAAATGATCTTGCTGCGGAATGCACGGTTCTTCTTCTTGAACCATGGAAGGAAGTGCTGTTTGAGAAACTCAACATACATTATGGAGTTCATCTTTACCCCTTCAGGGATCCTAAAAGGGCCGACAATCTCTCTCCCCATGATTCCAGCCCAAAACATTACTCCACCTCCTCCATGTTAGCGCCGTAGCCGTGTTTGCATGGGGTGTCCATCAACCAGCCATCCTCCACTCCATCCATCTGGACCATCGAGATCATTTCATGCATGATAATGCCCCGTCTCATGCTGCACATAACACATCTGCATCTCTGGCTGCTATGGGCATAAAAGGGGACAAACTTATGGTGTGGCACCCATGCTCCCCTGACCTCAACCCCATTGAGAACCTCTGGAGCATCATCAAAAGGAGTCTCTATGATGGCGGGAGGCAGTTCACATCTAAGCAACAGCTCTGGGAGGGTATTCTGTCCTCATGCAAAACAATTAAAGCAGAAACCATCCAAAACCTGACAAATTCAATGGACGAGAGAGTTCAGAAGCTCCTTTCGAACAAGGGGTCCTATGTGCAAATGTAACATCACCTAGAATAAAGTTTTGAGTTGAAAACTGTTTGATTTCAGTTTGTAACAACCTGCTAATGCTTAGAATTTCAAAAATGACCATTTTTTTGTTCTTTATTAAAATGAAAAGGTTGAAAACTCTACTGTGCATAATAATTTGGAACATGCATTTTGAGTGCAGTTTGAGTTTTTTATTTTTTAAAAAATATACTGTTATCATAAGCAGTTTGTACAAAAACCTTTCAATTGTACTCTAATAGTTATTTGACTGGAAAATTTCAATGACTGCAATTCATATAGGTAATTTGGGAAAATCTGAGAAAATATTATTTGTATAATAATTTGAAACACAGTGTATTTTAGGCAAAGGAAAAAAATATATATATATACAGTCATATGAAAAAGTTTGGGCATCCCTATTAATCTTAAGCTTAATGTTCTATAAAAATTGGTGTTTTTGCAACAGCTATTTCAGTTTGATATATGTAATAACTGTTGGATACAGTAATGTTTCTGCCTTGAAATGAGGTTCATTGTACTAACAGAAAATGTGCAATCTGCATTCAAACAAAATTTGACAGGTGCATAAGTATGGGCACCTCACCAGAAAAGTGACATTAATAGTTAGTAGATCCTCCTTTTGCAAAAATAACAGCCTCTAGTCGCTTCCTGTAGCTTTTAATGAGTTCCTGGATCCTGGATGAAGGTATTTTTGACCATTCCTCTTTACAAAACAATTCCAGTTCAGTTAAGTTTGATGGTCGCCGAGCATGGACAGCCCTCTTCAAATGATCCCACAGATGTTCAATGATATTCAGGTCTGGGGACTGGGATGGCCATTCCAGAACATTGTAGTTGTTCCTCTGCATGAATGCCTGAGTAGATTTGGAGCGGTGTTTTGGATCATTGTCTTGCTGAAAGATCCATCCACTTTGTAACTTCATATTTATCACTGATTCTTGAACACTATTGTCAAGAATCTGCTGATACTGAGTGGAATCCATGCGTCCCTCAACTTTAACAAGATTCCCAGTGCCAGCATTGACCACACAGCCCCAAAGCATGATGGAACCTCCACCAAATTTTACTGTGGGTAGCAAGTGTTTTTCTTGGAATGCTGTGTTTTTTTGCCACCATGCAGAACGCCTTTTTATATGACCAAATAACTCAATCTTGATTTCATCAGTCCACAGGACCTTCTTCCAAAAAGAAATTGGCTTCTCCAAATGTGCTTTTGCATACCTCAGCCAACTCTGTTTGTGGCGTGCTTGCAGAAACGGCTTCTTTCGCATCACTCTCCCATACAGCTTCTCCTTGTGCAAAGTGCCTTGTATAGTTGACCGATGCACAGTGACACCATCTGCAGCAAGTTGATGCTGCAGCTCTCTGGAGGTGGTCTGAGGATTGTCCTTGACTGATCTCACCATTCTTCTTCTCTGCCTTTCTGATGTTTTTCTTGGCCTGCCACTTCTGGCCTTAACAAGAACTGTCCCTGTGTTCTTCCATTTCCTTACTATGTTCCTCACAGTGGAAACTGACAGGTTAAATCTCTGAGACAGCTTTTTGTATGCTTCCCCTGAACAACTATGTTGAATAATCTTTGTTTTCAGATCATTTGACAGTTGTTTTGAGGAGCCCATGATGCCACTCTTCAGAGGAGATTCAAACAGGAGAACAACTTGCAAGTGGCCACTTTAAGTAGCTTTTCTCATGATTGCATACACCTGGCTATAAAGTTCAAAGCTCCATGAGGTTACAAAACCAAAAAAGTGCTTTAGTAAGTCAGTAAAAAGTAGGTAGGAGTATTTAAAACAAGAAAATGATAAGGGTGCCCATACTTATGCACCTTTCAAATTTTGTTTGAATGCAGATTGCACATTTTCTGTTAGTACAATAAACCTCATTTCAAGGCAGAAACATTACTGTGTCCAACAGTTATTACATATATCAAACTGAAATAGCTGTTGCAAAAACACCAATTTTTATAAAACATTAAGCTTAAGATTAATAGGGGTGCCCAAACTTTTTCATATGACTGTATATATATATATGTACATTTTCATCTTTTACATTTTAAAAATTAGAAAAAGGTTGGGCACCCTGCATGGTTAATACCTAGTAGCACCCCCTTTTGCAAATATAACAGCTTGTAAACACTTTTTGTAGCCAGCCAAGAGTCTTTCAATTTTTGTTTGAGGGATTTTCATCCATTGTTCCTTAGAAAATTCTTCCAGTTCTATGAACTTCCTGGGTCATCTTGCATGCGCTACTCTTTTGAGATCTAGCCACAGATCACAGATTTTCAATGCTGTCAGATCAGGGGACTGTGACGGCCATTGTAAAACCTTCGGATTGCGCCTTATGAGGTAGTCTGTTGTGGATTTTGACGTGTTCTGAGAAGGTCACTGGTAAAATTCTGGAGGGGAGATATGTGTCACTCCGGATATTAGCCTCAGTGATATCAACCTGGAAAATGCTCCTGAAAGTGGTTAATTGGCCATATTAAGGGCTGTTTTTTTGTGAACAGCTGAAGAGTGGGTGGGAGGCCATTCACCATATCTCCACCCCAGGCTGTGGTCCAGAAGGTAAATATGGAGCCTTTGGACTCAGTGTTTGGTGTCTCTGGAGACGAGATCTCCAGAGATGTGCTTGTGTTAAAGAGAACTGTACTGTGTTTTTTATTCCCTGAGCGGGCAGATCCCCACAGCCACACAGACTATACTGTATGCTATTTTGCTTTTTCCCGTTATGCCAGAAGGGCCGTGTTTATTTACTTAATGTTGCACTGGTTTATGCAGTACATTTTATCAAACCAGTTGAAAACTTAAATGGAAAGTGTTCATGTGACTACCTCTTTGAGCAACTGAGTGAGCTGATCTACCACAATTGATGTTAGAAGTGTGGGCAGCGTTCCCAGGGAACATGTGTGACTGCTACAGAGGTGCTGCATGACCTGGGTGAAGTAAGCCATAAGCCAGTAAGCAATGTCAGACAGTATGGAGGATCTGATTACACACCTGGTTCAAGCCCAGCAGCTGCAGCTCCAGCAACAGCAGCAACAAGTCCAGCACTGACAACAGCGGCAGTAGATTGAATTGCTCACAGTGCTGGTTCGTGGCATGGCGGCAGTTCCGACTCCAAGGTCAGCTGATGATTTTTCCATCTGGAAGACGGTAAGGAGAGCCCTGCAGAAAATGACCCTGTGTGACAACATAGAGGCCTTTTTGACCATTTTTGAATGGGTCGTCGAGAGGGAGAAACTCCCGCCACAGAAATGGGCAGAAGTGCTGGCACCATACTTAACGGAGGAGCACCAGAAAACCTAGTATGACTTAGCCTTACAAGACACCAAAGAATATGTGAACTGAAAACTGAAATTTTGGCGTGTTTGGAGGTGACAATGACTGTCAGGGCACAATGAGTCAACCGCTGGGCATATCTCCATGACAAACCCCCTCGCTCACAAATGTTTGATCTGCTACACCTGGTACAAAAATGGTTGCAGCCAGAGTTGTCTACCCCTGTGCAGATGGTAGTGAGTGTGGTGATGAACCAGTTCATGCACTCCCTTCATAGGCCAATTCAGACTTGGGTTGCACAGGGTGATTCCTGGATTGCCAATGACCTGGTTGGACTGGTAGAAAGGTATCAGGGGGACAAGGGTTACTTGGGGAAGCAACCCACTCCATACTGGGGGAACCAACAGGGGGTGGAGGCCCAAAAGTGGGTGGGGTATCCAGGGTCCAAAGAGGTGGGAGAGGTAATGCCGAAGATCCCTGCTGGTGATATTATATGCTGGAAATGTCACGGCTCAGGCCATATAGCCGCCCGTTGTCCCCTGACATCCGAGCAGATGGACTGTAGCCTGGGCGTTGCTGTTCATACTATACGTATCTTGCCCGCAGTGTGAACAGTTCACCCAGCGAGAGGCCTCAAGCTTGTCCTGTAAAGGTGAATGGCCTGAAAGTGACTGGACTGCTAGACTCAGGGACTTTGGTGACACTTGTGAGGGCCACACTTCCTCTCCAGCTGATCTCTGGGAAGATGGTTGGTGTCCACTACATACACGGTGATGCTAAATACTATCCAATAGCTAGAGTGGACATTGAAATGGCCCAAGGTACTGAATCCCATGAGGTTGGCGTGGACCAAGACCTATTGCACCACATTATCATAGGCAAGGACTGGTTTGTTTTGGTACTTGTAGGGGAAAGAGACAGGGCTCGGTTGCTCAGATAAGAGACAAGTCGCCCCTAAAGAATAGTCACCACACCCAGAGTCTACACTTTTCCCTTCTGTGTCCTTGTGGGGGATGTGGAGGTAGTGTCCCCTGAGGCCGACATTTCTGATTTAGGTGTGACCGGCGAAAATTTTGCGTTCGCACGACATAGGGACCTAACTCTGAAGGAGACATTCAATAATGTAACCGTCATAAACGGTATAGAGCAGAAGCCAGGCGGCTGACACCAGGTTTCCCTATTTCATGTTGAGTGGGACTTATTGTACCAGGTTACTAAGGTGAGAGAGAAGACGGTGGAACAATTGTTGGTACCTGGGCCCAATGGGCGGAGGGTGTTGGACATGGCCCATTCACATGTCTTGGAGGGCCATCTGGGGGTGGATATTACTAAACAATGGGTCATGTGGAGGTTATATTGGCCTGGATGTCACCTGGAAATCTTAAAGTATTGCAGGTCCTGTCCCACCTGCCAGCTAACCACCCCCACCTACCAGTTTCGAAGTCCCCTTGTGCCATTATCCATCATAGAAGTGCCGTTTGAGAGTATTGCCATGGACTTGGTCAGTCCCCTAGTTAAATCTGCTTGTCTGCATCAATATACATCAGTCATCCTTGACTATGCTACGCGGTACCCTGAAGCGGTTCCCCTGAGAAACTCCTCTGCGAAAAGTATAGCCCGCGAGTTGGTCCACGTTTCTTCCTGGATAGGGTTACCGGGGGAGATTCTGACCAACCAAGGAACACCCTTCATCACTAAGGGAATGAGGAAACTGTGTAAGGCCCTGCAAATTACACAACTGAAGATATCAGTTTACCATCCCCAGACGGACGGCCTTGTGGATATGTTCAATAAAACATTGAACACTATGCTTAAGAAGGTCATAGAAAAGGACAGTCGAGACTGGGACTGTCTCCTACCATATCTGTTTTCTATCCAAGAGGTTCCACAAGCCTATACCAGGTTCTCCCAGTTTGAACTTTTGTATGGCCGACATCTGTGGGGACTCCTTGATATAGCGAAGGAAACCTGTAGAATGTAAGCCTGCAAGGGCAGGGTCCTCTTCCCTCTGTACCAGTCTATCATTGTTAGTTTATTTACTATAAGTGATATCTGTATTTGGTATGAAACCCCTTCTTATGTACAGCACCATGGAATCAATGGCGCTATATAAATAAATAATAATAATAATAACCTGGGAAGCCGAAGTCACGCCCCACCGGAGAGTGATTGAGCAAGTTACCCAGATGCAGGAGAGGATTGCGAAGGTGATGCCCATCGTAAAAGGACATCTCCTCCAGGCACAAGAGGCTCAAGCTAGGGTCTACAATTAGTCAGCCGGGGTGAGGCAGTTCTGCCCCTGGGGACAGAGTCCTCGTACTTATTCCCACAGTAAAGAGTAAGTTCTTGGCCAAATGGCAAGGCCCCTATGAGGTGGTGGAGAAGCTTGGTGAAGTGAACTACAAGTTCATCAACCAGAAAGACGTTGTTACATCCCTGGCGGCGTGCTGGCATGGCTTACCATCTCCCACCATGCAAGACCGCCAACTTACCTATCAGTCCAGGCTGCACACTTTGCTCCAGTACTTGCTGTGTGCATGTCTCTTGTCTGATTGCTTAGGGCGGCGGCGCGGTTACTGCCTGATTCTTAAAGTTACAGTGTGCGCACTCCTAATGCGTCCCCAGCCTATTGCTGTGAGTCACTGGATACTTAAACCCCCTCCACCCAGTAGGAGGTGCCTGAGGAACACTTTCTTTCAGTGTGTTCTGTGCAACTGAGTTGCCAGGTCCTGTCCTGTATCTTGTCTGTTTCCGCCACCCTGGGGGCTGTATACCCAGGCCTGTTACCTGTATCTGTGACTTCTAGTCTGTTCCGCCAACCTGGGGGCTGTATACCCAGGCCTGTTACCTGTATCTGTGACTTCTAGTCTGTTTCCACCACCCTGGGGGCTGAGTTCCCAGGCTCGTTCCTGTATATTGTTCCGGGTTCAGTTCCTGTCTGAACTGTGTCCTAGCCAGTTACCTGTTTGTCTCTATGTACGTACCTTCCCTTTTCCTGCAGTGTCTGAACCTGCACCTAACTCCAAATCGTTGTCTCTGTACTTCTGTTTGTGAGTTTTGTGTACACTCGCTACTTCATTGTAAGTACCTTGTGTGTATCTGGTTCTGCTTGTCCCATTTCCCTGCCTCCGCATCTACCTTCTGTGTTCTAACTATCTTCCTGTGTTTCCCAGTCTGTTCCATGAGAACAGAGCCCTGTCCTGTCTGCTTGCACCTTCTGCTCTGTGGTTTCGCTCTGCTCTGTTCTTCTCCGCTTGTTCCTTCGCACCTGCGGTTTCGCTCTGCTCTGTTCTGCCTCGCTTGTCCTCTGCACCGGCGGTTTTGCTCTGCTCTGCTTGTCCTCCGCACCTGCGGTTTCGCTCTGCTCTGCCTCGCTTGTCCTCCGCACCGGCGGTTTCGCTCTGCTCTGCTTGTCCACCGCACCTGCGGTTTCGCTCTGCTCTGCTTGTCCACCGCACCTGCAGTTTTGCTCTGCTCTGCTTGTCCACCGCACCTGCGGTTTAGCTCTGCTCTGCTTGTCCACCACACCTGCGATTTCGCTCTGCTCTGCTTGTCCACCGCACCTGCGGTTTCGCTCTGCTCTGCTTGTCCACCGCACCTGCGGTTTCGCCCTGATCTGCTTGTCCACCACACCTGTGGTTGCGCTATGCTCTGCTTATCCACCGCACCTGTGGTTTCGCTCTGCTCTGCTTGTCCACCGCACCTGTGGTTTCGCTCTGCTCTGCTTGTCCACCGCACCTGCGGTTTCGCTCTGCTCTGCTTGTCCACCGCACCTGCGGTTTCGCTCTGCTCTGCTCCGCTTGTCCACCGCACCTGCGGCTCTGTTCCTGTATCCCAGTCTGTACTGGTCCCTATCCAGCCTGCGTTCCTACCTGCCAGTATCTGCCTGTCTGCATACCAGCCGTGCCTGCCAGTACCCGCATGTCTGCATACCAGCCGTGCCTGCCAGTACTCGCCTGTCTGCATACCAGCTGTACCTGCCAGTACCCACCTGTCTGCATACCAGCTGTGCCTGCCAGTACCCACCAGTCGGCATACCAGCTGTGCTTGCCCGTTCCTGCACTCCCCGGTGTGGGTCAACAGATGTGACCGGGGTCTGACTTGGAGTAGCACCTGGTCCCTCTGTTCGGTTCCTACCTGGTTCACGGAGTCGACAGAGCCGTCGTGCGACCTTGGTCGGACCGAGTTGATACTTAGTCACGCCCCTCCAGGCACTCCTCGGTTGGTGGCCCAGTGGGACCACTAACGACGCTCATTCCAGTCAGTCCGGGCGTGAACGTAACAGACGTAAACCATACCAAGTGTACCATTACAATCTCATCAAGCCATAGCAAGACAGGGAGGCCGTGAAAACCCCATGTTTTCTGGTCAAGTCAGAAGCAGATATTGAAGTAGTCACAACAGAGGAGACGCTGTCAAAGGCCCAAAAACAGCAATGTCGGGAATTGCTGCAGCAGAACAGGAACCTGTTTTCAGATTTGCCAGGGTGTACCAAGGTCATAAAGCATGAGGTTCTAACGGAACCCCATGTGCACGTGAACTTGAAGCTCTATCAAATTCCCGAGGGCCAGCAAGAACTAATCTCCAAAGAAGTAAGGCATATGTTGAATCTCGGAGTCATTGAGGAATCCAACAGCGGGTGGTCTAGCTTGATTGTCCTGATTCCAAAACCCAATGGCAAATGAAGGTAATGACTATAGGAAGCTGAATGAAGTCTCCAAGTTTGACACATAACCAATGCCATGTGTCGATGAGCTGATCGAGAGACTTGGACTGGCAAGTTACATAACCACCTTGGATTTAACTAAGGGATATTGGCAAATCCCCGTGTGACAAGAAGCCAAGGAGCAGATGACTTTCTCTATGCCCGATGGATGCTTCCAGTACGTCCGGATGCTGTTTAAATTACAGGGAGCTCCGGCCACCTTCCAAAAGGCCATGGACTGGATCCTCGCACCTCATAAGAATTACACCATAGCAAACCTGAACGATATCGTGATCTTCAGCCCAGATTGGGGAAGTCATCTACAGAAGGTCCAGGTAGTACTGGATGCGCTGAGGGAGGAGGGGTTTATCATAAACCCAAAGAAGTGTGCCATGGGGAAGGAGGAAGCAAAATACTTAGGCTATAGGTTAGGGTGTTTCTGGGATACTATCGGCGGTTTATCTTGAATTTCGCCATGATAGCCACACCCCTGACTGACCTCCTTAAGGACACAAAGACATTGATGGCCAAGTGATCTTCTGAAGCGGAGATGGAGTTCCAAGAGATGAAGATCGCCTTGTGTAAACAGCCGGTCTTGGTCGCACCTGACTTCAATAAGGAGTTTGTGGTCCAGACAGATGCCTCAGAGGTTGAGTTCGGAGCCAAACCTATACCTAAGTAGGAAACTCTCATCCTGTGAAAAGAATTATGCTATCGTGGAGAAAGAATGCTTGATCATCAAATGGGCAATTGACACTCTGTGGTACTACCTGCTAAGCAGAAAGTTCAAGCTAGTGTCAGACCATGCGACCCTGAGATGGATGAGAGAAAAGAAGGGGAAGAATGCCTGGGTGACTAGGTGGTTTCTAGCGCTCCAGGACTTCAGCTTCCATGTGGAGCATAGGCCCGGGAAACTGCTTGGTAATGCAGATGCTCTGTCTAGACTTCCCTGTTTGGAGACTGAAGGTGCCAAAAACCCCGGCTTTGGGCAGAGGGGGGATATATGAGAAGGTCACTGGTAAAATACAGAGATATACAGTACAGACCAAAAGTTTGGACACACTTTCTCATTTAAAGATTTTTCTGTATTTTCATGACCATGAAAATTTTACATTCACACTGAAGGCATCAAAACTATGAATTAACACATGTGGAATTATAAACTTAACAAAAAAGTGTGAAACAACTGAAAATATGTCTTATATTCTAGGTTCTTCAAAGTAGCCACCTTTTGCTTTGATGACTGCTTTGCACACTCTTGGCATTCTCTTGATGAGCTTCAAGAGGTAGTCACCGGAAATGGTTTTCACTTCACAGGTGTGCCCTGTCAGGTTTAATAAGTGGGATTTCTTGCCTTATAAATGGGGTTGGGACCATCAGTTGTGTTGTGCAGAAGTCTGGTGGATACACAGCTGATAGTCCAACTGAATAGACTGTTAGAATTTGTATTATGGCAAGAAAAGAGCAGCTAAGTAAAGAAAAACGAGTGGCCAGCATTACTTTAAGAAATAAAGGTCAGTCAGTCCGAAAAATTGGGAAAACTTTGAAAGTGTCCCCAAGTGCAGTTGCAAAAACCATCAAGCGCTACAAAGAAACTGGCTCACATGAGGACTGCCCCAGGAAAGGAAGACCAAGAGTCACCTCTGCTTCTGAGGATAAGTTTATCCGAGTCACCAGCCTCAGAAATCGCAGGTTAACAGCAGCTCAGATTAGAGACCAGGTCAATGCCAAACAGAGTTCTAGCAGCAGACACATCTCTACAACATCTGTTAAGAGGAGACTTTGTGCAGCAGGCCTTCATGGTAAAATAGCTGCTAGGAAACCACTGCTAAGGACAGGCAACAAGCAGAAGAGACTTGTTTGGGCTAAAGAACACAAGGAATGGACATTAGACCAGTGGAAATCTGCGCTTTGGTCTGATGAGTCCAAATTTGAGATCTTTGGTTCCAACCACCGTGTCTTTGTGCGACGCAGAAAAGGTGAACGGATGGAATCTACATGCCTGGTTCCCACCGTGAAGCATGGAGGAGGAGGTGTGATGGTGTGGGGGTGCTTTGCTGGTGACACTGTTGGGGATTTATTCAAAATTGAAGGCATACTGAACCAGCATTGCTACCACAACATCTTGCAGCGGCATGCTATTCCATCCGGTTTGCGTTTAGTTGGACCATCATTTATTTTTCAACAGGACAATGACCCCAAACACATCTCCAGGCTGTGTAAGGGCTATTTGACCATGAAGGAGAGTGATGGGGTGCTACTCCAGATGACCTGGCCTCCACAGTCACCAGACCTGAACCCAATCGAGATGGTTTGGGGTGAGCTGGACCGCAGAGTGAAGGCAAAAGAGCCAACAAGTGCTAAGCATCTCTGGGAACTCCTTCAAGATTGTTGGAAGACCATTTCTGGTGACTACCTCTTGAAGCTCATCAAGAGAATGCCAAGAATGTGCAAAGCAGTCATCAAAGCAAAAGGTGGCTACTTTGAAGAACCTAGAATATAAGACATATTTTCAGTTGTTTCACACTTTTTTGTTAAGTATATAATTCCACATGTGTTAATTCATAGTTTTGATGCCTTCAGTGTGAATGTACAATTTTCATAGTCATGAAAATACAGAAAAATCTTTAAATCAGAAGGTGTGTCCAAACTTTTGGTCTGTACTGTAGGTCATTCAGGTTGTTAGCCTCAGTGATATGAGCCAGGAAAAAATGCTCCGGAGAGGGGTTAATCGGCCATATTAAGGGCTTTGTTTTTGTGAACAGCTGAAATGTGGGTGGGAGGCTGTTCACCATATCTCCACCCCAGGGTGTGGTCCAGAAAGTAAATATGGAACCTTTATACTCATTTGGTGTGTCTAGAGACAAGATCTCCAGAGCTGTGTTTGTGTTAAAAAGAACTCAACCTTGTTTTTTATTCCCTGAGCGGGAGGATCCCCGCAGCCACACAGACTGTACTGTATGCTATTTTGCTTTTCCTGTTATGCCAGAAGGACCATATTTATTTACTTAATGTTGCACTGGTTTATGCAGTACGTTTTAATAAACTAGTTGAAAGGAAGGTGTTCCTGTGATTATTTCTTTGAGCAGCAGAGTGAGCCGATCTACCACAGTGTGTTTAGGATCATTATCCATTTGTAGAAGACATCCTCTTTTCAACTTCAGCTTTTTTACAGATGATGTTATGTTTGCATCGAGAATTTGTTGAAATTTCATTGAATCCATTCTTCCCTCTACCCGTGAAATGTGCCCCGTGCCATTGGCTGCAACGCAATCCCAAAACATGATTTATCTACCCCCATGCTTAATGGTTGGAGAGGTGTTTTTTTCTAAAATTCTGTGCCCTTTTTTCTCCACACACCTCTTTAATCATTGTGGCCAAAGAGTTCTATTTTAACCTCGTCGGTCCACAGGACCGAAATGCATCAGCCTTGTTTAGATGTTCTTTTGCATACTTCTGATGCAGAATTTCATGGTGAGGACGCAGGAGGGGTTTTCTTTTGATGACTCTTCTATAAAGGCCATATTTGTGCAGGTGTCTGTGAACAGTAGAACAACGTACCACAACTCCAGAGTCTAAATCTTTCTGAGTGTCTTTTGCAGTCAAGCGGGGGCTCTGATTTGCCTCTCAAGCAATCCTACGAGCTGCTCTCACTGTAATTTTGCTTGGTCTTTCAGACCTTATCTTGACCTCCACTGTTCCTGTTAACAACCATTTCTTAATTACATTTTGAACTGAGGAAAGAACAACTTGAAAACACTTTTCTATCTTCTTATAGCCTTCTCCTGCTTTGTGGTCCTCCACCATTTTCATTTTCAGAGTGTTAGGCAGCTGCTTAGAAGAACGCATGGCTGCTGCTTTTTGGCACAAGTTTGGGAGGAGGTTGAGTTTTTATAAAGCTGGGAAATTTGCATCACCTGGCGTTTCTTAACGATAATAGGGAACAAGCCATAACCCTAACAGGCTAATTAAGGTCTGAAACCTTGGTCAAAGTTATCTGAGCACATAAATCTCCAAGGGTGCCCAAACTTTTTCAATGGCCTTTTTGAAATGTTTAAAATTTGAAAGGTGAATATATATATATATATATATATATATATATATATATATATATATATATATATATTTTACCTAAAATACAAAGAAAATGTGTCATCTTTAACCTGAGGCCTTTTAGAGATCATTTCATCTTCAACTTGCTTAACTGTTCACAATAACAGTAATTTTGACCAGGGGTGTCCAAACTTTTACATGCCACTGTATATACATGATATAGCTCTTTGACAAATTGCTCAATCAGTTGATAGCTATCTCTCCTGACTTATAGAAGTTGTCTTAGCAAAATAAATATTTGCTCAGGGGATGGCGTATTTAAAAAATAAACTCAGGCATACTCCCTACCAGCACCCACCTTTCTCCAGCGCAGGCTACTCCGTGGTCACAAACAGTGATGTCACCATTCCAGCAGCTGCCAGACCACTGTGACATTTGACTGTCTTTGTGGTTTGGTGACCTGAGCATTGCGTCAGCCTATATTTTATGATGTCGTTCAGCTCAAAGATAATAATAACCCCTTTATCTGTTAGGTGCACTTCTGGCTTTAACTCAATACAGGACAGTGTTTCTTACGTTGGTACATGACAAAAGTTGTGTGTGAAGGGAACTAGCTGACTGACTCATTTTAATAACTAAGCTTAGACAGAGAAGGAGGCTGGCTTGGCTATTCAAATGAGCCAGTCGACATTTCAAGCAGTCAAACTAAAACTGGAAGTAGAGCTGTTGGAAATGCCAACAATATCTGGAGATTGGGTCACCTTTGTTATTTTATATATTTTAAATACATTTGAAAGATTATTTTTTTGAGCTGGGCAATCCCTAACAATTCAGAATTCCCTAGTTGGATATATAATTTTTTTTCTGTACTGGAAAAACTCTTAAAATAATGTGCCTTCGATATTGCAAATGTTCCAGACATACTACTAGAACAAGACCATGTTTAATGTATGTGTAGACAGCACTAATTAGAAAGGTATAAAACATAAGACGGCCAGAGAATATCTACATCTCTACTGGAGAGATATTCCTGTAACTAGAATCCGAAGTTAACCATGCATAATACAGTAGTCCATCTCTATATCGACTGGCTCTTCTGGTAAAAATAAGACTGTGTTGTGGTTGTTGTGGAATCAGTAAACTTCTGTCACCAACCTTGCTACAGACTGAAAACTTCACTGCATCCTAAGAAGATTTCACTCATGCTAAATATGATATGATACATTTTTTTGGGCAATTGCGCTAATTCTCATTCTCTAATATTTGTTCATTTGTTGTTTTTGGATGGAAAGTGCTCTCTAAAGTGGTTGTTATAAGTCATCACTCTGTTTAAAAAATAAAATCATGGCACTTATTAATCTTGTAATTCTTTATTCTTCAGGTGGCAAATAAACATCAAATCCATGCAGGGCGGGAGAAGCAGCAAAGCAGCGGGCTATTCGCGCTGCGTAGCATTTCATCTGGCCTTTGGCAAAACAGAATGTTGGTTTATCCGCTGTGATTATGTCACGAAGGACCACCATTGTCTAAAGGACTAATCCCTGATCTTCCCAAGTATTCGAACAGAAAATACTTAAGGGAAGTGCAGTGGTTCACAACTGTTGGCCTGAGAGACTTGGGCCCCTGATCTATTAAAACCCCAGCAAAGTCCCTGATACTGTAAGAGATTGTGGCATTTAAGTGGTTAAACGGCAGTGATTGGATCTAGATCTGATCACTGCTGTTTGAGGCAGATGCTAGCTGTATAAGGAACCTGCTCCATACACACAAACTCAACATCCACCATACATGTACGGCGGAAGCCATGAGGTTTACTGTGAGTGATGAGCAGATCGCCTGTATGCAGCAGATGTGTTCACTTGCCACTGGACGGCGCTCATAGCAATCTGGACATGACAACCACAGGGGTCTGCTGCAGACCCCGGGGTTGTCATGCCAACCCATCAGTTACCCGCGATCATGTGACGGGGTCACCGATGGGTGGGGCCAATGACGCGCTTCCGGCACGGCAGTGTTAAATGCCGCTGTCAGAGACTGACAGCGGCATTTAACTGGTTAACAGCCGCAGGTGGATCGCGATTTCACCCGTGGCTGTTGTGGGCACATGTCAGCTGTATAAATCAGCTGACATGTGCCCGGTTTAGCGTGGGCTCAGCGCCACTAATACGCCCCACGTCATAAAAGGGTTGAAGTGGGGGTTGTCTTCTGCTAGACCTTTTTTTTAGCTTCATTGTATCAGAGCTTGGGCCAATTGAATTTATCCACTGTTATTCTGGAAGGCCAGTTTGACCTTCGTATATACTGTATAAAGTTGTAGGATTTGTAGCATACATCCTGAGCCAAACAGAATAAAAAAATGAATGGCTGTATACAGTAATCCATTTTTAAGGTTTCAATTCAGTCCCTCCTCTCCAAGTCTGATTGACACCTCTTCAGTGCCCCTTCTTCCTGAGGCTGAGATCTCACATTGCTCAGTATAAACTGCAGCTGGGTCAGTCAGGCAGGGTTGATGGAGACTGAATACACTTGGACTCATCAGCTCTCTCCTCTCAATATATAGCTGGACTTACAACAAAGTCTTTTTAATTACTAGAATATACAGCTTTTCTGACATGGATTGGCTTCATCAGGTCTAAGAGGTCTATTTAATAATATATTCAAGTTGAAAAAAATGTCCTGCCTATAGTTTTGGATTTGATATCATTTTGAGTCTTAAACTAGTATCAAATAATATATTCCTGCAAAATACTCTTTACATCAAATGTGCAATGTCATGCTCTGGTTTGTAAAAGGTGTCTATTAGAGAATGTTCGAGAAAGAGTCTGAAGACAAAAACCCGCACCCAGCCATTGCTGTCCTGTGCCCCAGAGATAACAGGGAAGACCTCACTCCTGGGAGAAGTCTCCTGGATTGGCTGTTCCTATCTGATGGAGCAAAGTGACACATATGTCACCTCATTTGTGAAAGCCATGCTCAAGCAGTAGATAACAAGAATGACCTTTTAATTAGCTGGTTCATGTTGATTTTTATCCACAATGGTGGGTTTGCGTTGCAAAATCTAGTGACAGATCTACTTTGCTGATATTCATATTGTTTCATAATTTAATTCAAAATGTGTTTTGGTGACTTCAGAACATTATTTGCAGATAAAATTATCTTCTGTATATAGAAGTGATGGTGGCACTTCATCAATGCATATTACCAACAGTTATGCCGATGGACAATACTTCAAACATTATTGTGCACTGGCTAGTAACTGAACAAATACAGAAATATTTTTTTATAGTGCCATTATATATAAAATAATTATGTACAGTACAGACCAAAAGTTTGGACACACCTTCTCATTTAAAGATTTTCTGTATTTTCATGACTTTGAAAATTATATATTCACACTGAAGGCATCAAAACTATGAATTAACACATGTGGAATTATATACTTAACAAAAAAGTGTGAAACAGCTGAAAATATGTCTTATATTCTAGGTTCTTCAAAGTAGCCACCTTTTGCTTTGATGACTGTGTAGCACCCTGAGGACTCGGCTGCTACAGGGGTATTACACCTCAAGCCAGAGGTGTGGTATTCCACTCCCGGGTAAGGATGGAGTGTGGAACTGAGCTCAGATAGCTGCATACACTACATACATCCCATTTCCGGGGGACAGATCGACGGTACTCCCACCAGTATATGTGCAGGTACGACAGTGTCTGTCCCTGGCTGGAGTGGGAGGGGGGTGGAACATCCCAGTAGTGTAGGGGCAGATAGGGGGAGCAGTCTGGGTAAGGCTAGGAGCTCATTGGGTGCTGGTCACCTGAGCTCACACATAGAGGGAGTATATAAGGTGGGCACCATCTTAGGACAGGGTCTTTTGTAGAGTGAGTCAGTCTGTCAGAGTTTAGCCTGAGGAGCAGAGCAGAGAAGCTCAGCCAGAAGGGCTGACAGGGAGTTGTGGTTCCGGCTGGGCCCAGCTCCAAGGCCAAGTCTGAGAGAGAGAGAGAGAGAGAGGAGTCAGAAGGACCCAGAGAGAAGAAGAAGGAACCCCAAGACCCCAGAATACAAACAGCAGGGTGAAGGGTTGGCACCCAGGGTACCGGATCCCAAGCTGGTGGAGGCCACTAATCCTCAGCCAGAGACCGGAGGTCGTGGGCAGGATCTGCCACGACCCTCACTAAATCCACTAGGAAAGCATACCAAGTATAGGGTCAGGGAACCCAGAAGAGGTGTACCCACCAAGAGACCCGAGGGAGCCGGACATAAGTGGATCCCTAGTGAGAACGGCCAGAAGAGAGGGAAAGTCAGACAGGAGCTCAGGACCACGCTCCAGAATTGCTTGGGGGTTGGCCGAGTCCAGGACCTGGTGGACGCAGCACGGCTCGGGTGGTCGCTTCAGGCCAGAGTGACCATAAGAACACCCATAAGTAAAAACCCCTGAACTGCACAGCCCGACTCTGAGTCTTCTTGCTTAGCTCTCCTGCACCTTCACAACCACCATCCTCTACATCTGACCCCCTGAGGCTATACCCCTCCCGTTGGGGGTTATACTACCACAGCTGCACACATACCACCAGCCTCAGCGGACCCTTCTGCAGCGGCGGCCTTTTGACCGCAAATCAACGGGTGGCGTAGTCGACACTAAGAACATCAATAACATCTATCAAGACTGCCACACACTGAGTTTGACACCCTGGGCACGGACCGGGTCGCCGCCACTCGGAGACTACAATCCCCATCTGATCCGGTTCCGGGTATCCCCAAACAGCACTGGCCCAGGGGGCGCGTCAACTTTGGCGTAGTCGGCAGGATTTCGTGCCCACAACCACCGGGTACTGCGTGCCTGAAGAGAAGTTCAAATTTACCTCAAGAAGAAGTCTCCCGCCGGTTCCAGAGGGTCCCCGCCATGGGACGCCATCACGGATCGTTTCCCGCCGGTGCCCGCCATCTGCAGCTTTTTCCCGCCATCCACGGAGTTTCCCGCCACTGGGAGACGATTCCCGCCATTTCCAGAAGATTTCCCGCCTTGGAAGAGCAGACGCCATTATGGGCGTGCCAGAGGGTGGCAAGAGGTCACCTCCCATCGTGGGCCAGGTCAAGGAATGGCGCCAAAAGCGGAAACCGCCCCCACCAACAGAGACTGTGATGCTGGAGATGTCCATCAGCGTGAGAGAACTGCCCCTGGAACTGACAATCACAAAGTTGCCCCGGGACCACCTTCAATGTGGGCGGAGACAGAACAAGAGAGCGAAGATGGGTGCAGCCTGGAGGAGTCTGGAGAGAGCGCACCCGGAGACAAGAAGTCTGGAGAGGACTCCGGAGGAGCCGTACCCGGAGATGGAAGGAGAGGCAGGCAGCACCGACCCAGTGGTCAGGAGCCTGTTGCAAGCGACAACCCCAGAAGGCCTGGTGGAGATCCTGGCACAGCTGCCCCGAGACCGGGAGCATGCACAGACCGCACTGGAGGGCTTGGCTCAGAGGATGGCCCGAGTGCAGCGGGACGTCCTGGCCGCATGGAGCAGAGAGATGGCCCAGCAGGCTGGAACCCGCCAGCGAAGCACGCCACCCGAGACGAGGAGACAGACCGCCTCTGAGGATGGTGCAGGAGGAGTGAAGGCCGGAGACGGCGCCAAAGAGGGAGCTGAACAGATGGAGGCAGGTAAAGGGGACGTCACTACCCCGAGCCGAGAAACCGCGTGCCTGCCCCAGCTCCCCGTCGCAGAGCCCGAAATTCCCCCTGCCGTGCCCGTCGCTGCATCGTCACCGCTCCAGACAAGGCCTCAAGCAGAAGCCGCGGCCGCGACCCCTGTGACGTCACGCGCCTCAACCCTGAGCGCGGCAAAGCAGGAAACACCACCGGCCTGGTCGCAAGGTCTAGTACCCCCGGGCACCGCAGTACCAACAGCGCCCTCTACCTCTGCTGAGTCACCGGCCTGGTCGCTGGGCCAAGTAACCCCGGGCGCCGCCGTCTTCACGGTGCCCTTTACCCTCAGGGTGCCCCAAGCCTGGTCGCAAGGCCTAGTGAACCCGGGCGCCGCTACCACCACCGCGCCCTCAACGTCCACCGTGCCGCACCTGGGTGAAGACTTGTTTGCCCAGCATACGTGCCCGGATGGGCAGCCCTTTATATGGCCACTGGAGTACTACCAACTGAAACTCCAAAAAGAAAGACCCCTAGATGAGCCCCTGATTCCGGTTCCGAAGCCCGTTAAGATCACCCCACTCTCGTTGGAGGAAGCGCAGTTTGCGTGGGACCCCACCGGAGGAGACCTCATGGGATTCACCCAAGAGACTCGGGCAGCCGCAGCTGAGCGTGCGGAGTGCTGCCGGCAGCAGTTAGAGGTCTTTGACCGCGAGCGAAGAGAGAGGCGGGTCCGAGAGCAGCGGCTGCAGGAACAGAGTGCAGAGCAGAAGAGCCGGACCAGGAGGAACCCCCGTGCAGCCCACGGTCCCCGTGCCACCGGGACTGTAATTAAATTCCAACTGCAGCACGGTTGGGGTTTCATCAGGGATCATCACACCCCCGGCGACGTCTTTGTCACCCGCAGAGACGTGGAGTCCCATCTGCCGGAGGGACACAGAGGTCGTGACCTATATGTAGGGGACGAGGTCACGTTCACCCGGCACAAGTGTGCCAAAGGACCCTACGCCCTCCATGTACACCGGCTGACGGAGGAGGAGCTACGGTGTGAAGAGGAGCAAGAGGATCCGGACGGGTCTGAAGGAGGAGCAGGAGTACGCCGTCATTAAAGTACGGTAAAGAGACTGTACATAGTTACCCGTCAGGGTATATGCCATGCTGCTAACTTAAAATAAGGTCCCCGTTGGGACAAGTGTGAACTGTTCCAGTGTGTCCCATCTCCCCACAGGCTGAGGACTGTGAGCAGCCATCCCTTTTCCCCACTGGTCGAGGACTGAGAGCGGCCACCTTCCCTTGTATATAGTTGCGCTTTCTAAGGCGCCCCCTACCGGTTTTTATAGGAAACTGTTGTTTTTACTACAAGAGACTGTCGCACTTTACCCGGTCACAAGTTGCACCGTCGCCGGAGGAACAAGAGTGTTATTTATGAAAAGCTTTATATGAAAAGTTTATGCTGATAATATATGATGTTTTATATGTTTATGTTTTATGAAAAAAAAAATGTATGTTTGTGGATGTTTTTATTCTTTTACGGCCCGAGGACGTGCTGTGATTTACCAGGGGGGAATGTAGGACCCTGAGGACTCGGCTGCTACAGGGGTATTACACCTCAAGCCAGAGGTGTGGTATTCCACTCCCGGGTAAGGATGGAGTGTGGAACTGAGCTCAGATAGCTGCATACACTACATACATCCCATTTCCGGGGGACAGATCGACGGTACTCCCACCAGTATATGTGCAGGTACGACAGTGTCTGTCCCTGGCTGGAGTGGGAGGGGGGTGGAACATCCCAGTAGTGTAGGGGCAGATAGGGGGAGCAGTCTGGGTAAGGCTAGGAGCTCATTGGGTGCTGGTCACCTGAGCTCACACATAGAGGGAGTATATAAGGTGGGCACCATCTTAGGACAGGGTCTTTTGTAGAGTGAGTCAGTCTGTCAGAGTTTAGCCTGAGGAGCAGAGCAGAGAAGCTCAGCCAGAAGGGCTGACAGGGAGTTGTGGTTCCGGCTGGGCCCAGCTCCAAGGCCAAGTCTGAGAGAGAGAGAGAGGAGTCAGAAGGACCCAGAGAGAAGAAGAAGGAACCCCAAGACCCCAGAATACAAACAGCAGGGTGAAGGGTTGGCACCCAGGGTACCGGATCCCAAGCTGGTGGAGGCCACTAATCCTCAGCCAGAGACCGGAGGTCGTGGGCAGGATCTGCCACGACCCTCACTAAATCCACTAGGAAAGCATACCAAGTATAGGGTCAGGGAACCCAGAAGAGGTGTACCCACCAAGAGACCCGAGGGAGCCGGACATAAGTGGATCCCTAGTGAGAACGGCCAGAAGAGAGGGAAAGTCAGACAGGAGCTCAGGACCACACTCCAGAATTGCTTGGGGGTTGGCCGAGTCCAGGACCTGGTGGACGCAGCACGGCTCGGGTGGTCGCTTCAGGCCAGAGTGACCATAAGAACACCCGTAAGTAAAAACCCCTGAACTGCACAGCCCGACTCTGAGTCTTCTTGCTTAGCTCTCCTGCACCTTCACAACCAGCATCCTCTACATCTGACCCCCTGAGGCTATACCCCTCCCGTTGGGGGTTATACTACCACAGCTGCACACATACCACCAGCCTCAGCGGACCCTTCTGCAGCGGCGGCCTTTTGACCGCAAATCAACGGGTGGCGTAGTCGACACTAAGAACATCAATAACATCTATCAAGACTGCCACACACTGAGTTTGACACCCTGGGCACGGACCGGGTCGCCGCCACTCGGAGACTACAACCCCCATCTGATCCGGTTCCGGGTATCCCCAAACAGCACTGGCCCAGGGGGCGCGTCAACTGCTTTGCACACTCTTGGCATTCTCTTGATGAGCTTCAAGAGGTAGTCACCGGAAATGGTCTTCCAACAATCTTGAAGGAGTTCCCAGAGATGCTTAGCACTTGTTGGCCCTTTTGCCTTCACTCTGCGGTCCAGCTCACCCCAAACCATCTCGATTGGGTTCAGGTCTGGTGACTGTGGAGGCCAGGTCATCTGGCGTAGCACCCCATCACTCTCCTTCTTGGTCAAATAGCCCTTACACAGCCTGGAGGTTTGTTTGGGGTCATTGTCCTGTTGAAAAATAAATGATGGTCCAACTAAACGCAAACCGGATGGAATAGCATGCCGCTGCAAGATGCTGTGGTAGCCATGCTGGTTCAGTATGCCTTCAATTTTGAATAAATCCCCAACAGTGTCACCAGCAAAGCACCCCCACACCATCACACCTCCTCCTCCATGCTTCACGGTGGGAACCAGGCATGTAGAGTCCATCTGTTCACCTTTTCTGCGTCGCACAAAGACACAGTGGTTGGAACCAAAGATCTCAAATTTGGACTCAACAGACCAAAGCACAGATTTCCACTGGTCTAATGTCCATTTCTTGTGTTCTTTAGCCCAAACAAGTCTCTTCTGCTTGTTGCCTGTCCTTAGCAGTGGTTTCCTAGCAGCTATTTTACCATGAAGGCCAGCTGCACAAAGTCTCCTCTTAACAGTTGTTGAAGAGATGTGTCTGCTGCTAGAACTCTGTGAGGCATTGACCTGGTCTCTAATCTGAGCTGCTGTTAACCTGCGATTTCTGAGGCTGGTGACTTGGATAAACTTATCCTCAGAAGCAGAGGTGACTCTTGGTCTTCCTTTCCTGGGGCGGTCCTCATGTGAACCAGTTTCTTTGTAGCGCTTGATGGTTTTTGCAACTGCACTTGGGGACACTTTCAAAGTTTTCTCAATTTTTCGCACTGACTGACCTTCATTTCTTAAAGTAATGATGGCCACTCGTTTTTCTTTACTTAGCTGCTTTTTTCTTGCCATAATACAAATTCTAACAGTCTATTCAGTTGGACTATCAGTTGTGTATCCACCAGACTTCTGCACAACACAACTGATGGTCCCAACCCCATTTATAAAGCAAGAAATCCCACTTATTAAACCTGACAGGGCACACCTGTGAAGTGAAAACCATTTCCGGTGACTACCTCTTGAAGCTCATCAAGAGAATGCCAAGAGTGTGCAAAGCAGCCATCAAAGCAAAAGGTGGCTACTTTGAAGAACCTAGAATATAAGACATATTTTCAGTTGTTTCACACTTTTTTTGTTAAGTATATAATTCCACATGTGTTAATTCATAGTTTTGATGCCTTCAGTGTGAAAGTCATGAAAATACAGAAAAATCTTTAAATGAGAAGGTGTGTCCAAACTTTTGGTCTGTACTGTGTGTATATATACAGTACAGACCAAAAGTTTGGACACACCTTCACATTTAAAGATTTTTCTGTATTTTCATGAAGGCAAAAGTGAAGTGAAGGCAAAAGGGCCAACAAGTGCTAAGCATCTCTGGGAACTCCTTCAAGATTGTTGGAAGACCATTTCCGGTGACTACCTCTTGAAGCTCATCAAGAGAATGCCAAGAGTGTGCAAAGCAGTCATCAAAGCAAAAGGTGGCTACTTTGAAGAACCTAGAATATATGACATATTTTCAGTTGTTTCACACTTTTTTGTTAAGTATATAATTCCACATGTGTTAATTCATAGTTTTGATGCCTTCAGTGTAAATGTACAATTTTCATAGTCTTGAAAATACAGAAAAATCTTAAAATGAGAAGGTGTGTCCAAACTTTTGGTCTGTACTGTATATATATATATATATATATATATATACAGTTAAATGAAAAAGTTTGGGCACCCCTATTAATCTTAAGCTTAATGTTTTATAAAAATTGGTGTTTTTGCAACAGCTATTTCTGTTTGATATATGTAATAACTGTTGGACACAGTAATGTTTCTGCCTTGAAATGAGGTTTATTGTACTAACAGAAAATGTGCAATCTTCATTCAAACAAAATTTGACAGGTGCATAAGTATGGGCACCCTTATCATTTTCTTGTTTTAAATACTCCTACCTACTTTTTACTGACTTACTAAAGCACTTTTTTTGGTTTTGTAACCTCATTGAGCTTTGAACATCATAGCCAGGTGTATGCAATTGTGAGAAAAGCTACTTAAAGTGGCCACTAGCAAATTGTTCTCCTGTTTGAATCTCCTCTGAAAAGTGGCATCATGGGCTCCTCAAAACAACTGTCAAATGATCTGAAAACAAAGATTATTCAACATAGTTGTTCAGGGGAAGGATACAAAAAGCTGTCTCAGAGATTTTACCTGTCAGTTTCCACTGTGAGGAACATAGTAAGGAAATAGAAGAACACAGGGACAGTTCTTGTTAAGGCCAGAAGTGGCAGGCCAAGAAAAACATCAGAAAGGCAGAGAAGAAGAATGGTGAGATCAGTCAAGGACAATCCTCAGACCACCTCCAGAGAGCTGCAGCATCAACTTGCTGCAGATGGTGTCACTGTGCATCGGTCAACTATACAAGGCACTTTGCACAAGGAGAAGCTGTATGGGAGAGTGATGCGAAAGAAGCCGTTTCTGCAAGCACGCCACAAACAGAGTCGGCTGAGGTATGCAAAAGCACATTTGGAGAAGCCAATTTCTTTTTGGAAGAAGGTCCTGTGGACTGATGAAACCAAGATTGAGTTGTTTGGTCATACAAAAAGGCGTTATGCATGGCGGCAAAAAAACACAGCATTCCAAGAAAAACACTTGCTACCCACAGTAAAATTTGGTGGAGGTTCCATCATGCTTTGGGGCTGTGTGGCCAATGCCGGCACCGGGAATCTTGTTAAAGTTGAGGGACGCATGGATTCCACTCAGTATCAGCAGATTCTTGACAATAATGTTCAAGAATCAGTGATAAAGTTGAAGTTACGCAGGGGATGGATCTTTCAGCAAGACAATGATCCAAAACACCGCTCCAAATCTACTCAGGCATTCATGCAGAGGAACAATTACAATGTTCTGGAATGGCCATCCCAGTCCCCAGACCTGAATATCATTGAACAACTGTGGGATCATTTGAAGAGGGCTGTCCATGCTCGGCGACCATCAACCTTAACTGAACTGGAATTGTTTTGTAAAGAGGAATGGTCAAAAATACCTTCATCCAGGATCCAGGAACTCATTAAAAGCTACAGGAAGCGACTAGAGGCTGTTATTTTTGCAAAAGGAGGATCTACTAAATATTAATGTCACTTTTCTGGTGAGGTGCCCATACTTATACACCAATTTTGTTTGAAAGCAGATTGCACATTTTCTGTTAGTACAATAAACCTCATTTCAAGGCAGAAACATTACTGTGTCCAACAGTTATTACATATATCAAACTGAAATAGCTGTTGCAAAAACAACAATTTTTATAAAACATTAAGCTTAAAATTAATAGGGGTGCCCAAACTTTTTCATATAACTGTATATATATATATATATATATATATATATATATATATATATATATATATATATATTATTCTGTGGAGTCATAGCGCATAGCTGAGGTCACAAAAGGGCATACTTTTCAACTTTTAAAGACAAGGGACATGTAGAGTAGTGTTCAAAATAATAGCAGTGTGTTCAAAAACATGAGTTAAGTACAAAATCTTTATATTAGTTTTTATTTCCTTGCATTTGGAGCATTGCACACTTTTTTTTATAATTCAAAACATGAAGAGAAATGTATAGAATTTTTAACTACTTTGCAGAAAATAACAAAAAATTAACAGTTCTAACAGTTAACAGTTCTAAAATATAGCAGTGTCTGCATATGTCTTTACAAATTCACAATATGTACTCTTTTATGAGGATTTAGCATTCCTGTGAATTACTAACCTAATATTTAATTGTATACCCACAGTTTTTTAGAACTGCTTCACATCTATGTTGCATAGAGTCAAACAACTTCTGGCACCTCTCAACTGCTATTCCAGCCCAGGATGCTTTGACAAAATGCCATAATTTTTTGGCATTTGTTGGCTTTGCCTCAGAAACTGCATTTTTGATGTCACCCCCACAAGTGTTCTATCGGATTAAGGTCCAGGAATTGGGCTGCCCACTCCTTAACCTGAATTTTATTGGACTGGAACCAAGATTTTGCTTGTTTACTGATGTGTTTAGGGTCATTGTCTTGTTGAACCATCTATTTCAAGGGCATATCCTCTTCAGCATAAGGCAACATGACCTCTTCAAGTATTTTAATATATGCAAACTGGTCCATAATCCCTGATATGCGGTAAATAGGTCCTGCACCATAGTAAGAGAAACATGCCCATATCATGTTGCTTGCACCACAATGCTTCACTGTCTTCAGAGTGTACTGTGGCTTGAATGCAGAGTTTGGGGGTCGTCTGACGAACTGTCTGCGGCCCTTGGATCCAAAAAGTACAATTTTACTTTCATCAGTCCACAAAATGTTTCTCCATTTCTCTTTAGGCCAGTTGATGTGTTCTTTTGCAAATTGTATCCGCTTTAGTACATGTCTTTTTTTTAACAGTGGGACTTTGCGGGACTTCTTGTTAAAAGATTAGCTTTACACAGGCGTTTTCTAACTGTCACAGTACTCATAGGTAACTTGAGTCTGTCTTTCATCATCCTGGAGCTGATCATTGGCTGAGCCTTTGCCATTCTGGCTATTCTGCGATCTATTCGAATGGTAATCTTTCGTTTTATTCCATGTCTCTCTGGTTTTGTTTTCCATTTTAAAGAATTGGAGATCATTTTAGCTGAACAATCTATAATTGTCTGCACTTCTTTATAAGTTTTACCCCCTCCAAATCAACTTTTTAATCAAAGTATGCTGTTCTTCTGAACAATGTCTCGAACGACATATATTTCTCAGGCTTTCAAGGAGAAATGCATGTACAACATGTGCTGGCTTTACCCTTAAATAAGGGCCACCTGATTCACACCTGTTTCTTCACAGAATGATTGACCTCACTAATTGAACTCCACACTGCTATTATTTTGAACACACCCCCTTTAAATTAATTATTCAGACACACAGTCTCAAAAACCTGCAGATCATGAATGCTGAGTCTGTTGGTTTTCTTACAATCTACTGCACCAACTAGTAAATTGTTTGACATGTGGTAATATAATTTATGCCAAAAACAGTGATTAAACTAGTTAGTCGTATTGGACTGCTATTATTTTGAACACTACTGTATTGCAGCACATACACAGAAATAGAGCCCAAACTGAAGCCCTTTAGTGTTCTCACCTACTAAAATACCTCTTCCATGGCCCACATAGTGTATGATGCCCCCAATATTCCCTACACATACAGTTAAATACCTACACAGTGAATTCCTCTACATATTATAGCCATACACAAAAAGTATTGTGATATCAGCAAAGTATAATGCCACCACTGTGCCCCCAACACAGAATTGATGGCCCCCAAACAATATGATTGCATCCCTCCACACACAATCCGATGGCCACCAGAAACTCCCAGAGTATAATGGCCCCCACAGTCCCCCTCACGCGTGGGCCTCACATAATATGAGGTCGGCACAGCATTTCCACACAGTATGATGGCCCCCACACACTATCATGGCCCAACAGCCCCCTTACATAGTATGATGCCCCCTCATATTATGAGACCCCACAGTTCCTCCACAACTAATGACTGACAAAGTAGAAAAAAAATGTAAAAATCTACTGACATAATCCTGTTATCGCATCTGTTGCACTGCGACTCAGAGGCACAAGCTGAATGGTGGAGCTAAGGCTCCTTGTTCCACCATTGTATTCACCTGTATTAGCATCCTGAGCATACTGATACCATTGAATTCAAATGAAGGGTGGGTTCGAGGGGGAGAAACAGTGCTGTTCGGATTAGACCCCTCCCAAATCACAATCCCCATAGCGACCACGTGTTCTGCCATTTTTAGTGTACGCCACTGTCAGGCCACAACATGGATGTTCACATTGGACAAGAAATGACTGTCGCTAGTCTTGTGAATTGCTGTTCAAAGGCATCTGTCACCTTACCGAGTCTTTTTGTAAATGTTAAATGTTCAAATGTATAATACATTCTTAATCAGGGCTGGGACAAGGTATTTTGGTGTCCTAGGCAGATGAAGCCAATGCTGCCCCCAAAGCAAAGGAATGGCTCAGAGACTAAGGTAACAGGACCCCTAATGCACCTCCACCCTTCCCCTCTGATGGGTTAGGTAGCAAATTCTGATGACCACTTCCACTAGAATTGTTACCTTTTTCACAAAAAAGTCATCAAAAGTAAAAAAAAAGTGGTGTGGTTTAGAGATGTGCAATTTCAACATTAGATACAGAATCAATCATTTTTGCGGACTATTTACACAATACAGGGAAAAAAATAGCAATATTCATCCCTGACGTCCTATATTTTATATGTAGAAACCAAGGATAGTTATGGAAGTTCAGAAAGCGTAACTATAATAGGGGATGTTTAATTTCAATTAAGGTGTCCAGCACTGGGTAGATTCCCTAATAGAAAATAAACAGACCCCCACTATGAATAAAGGGATACGTCTGATGGTTTTTGCGTCCATCATGTGACAAATACAGCTTACACAAAACCGATGATGGTTCTGGTGATTTACTCAGGTTCTGGTGACATATTCATGTAGTGATGGTTGTTCTGGTGCTGTATTCATGTAGTGATGATGATTCTGGTGATATATTCATCACCAGAACCATTATCAGTGCATGAATACAAAGCTAAAATCATCATCAGTGAATAATTAGAGCACCAGAGCCATCAATAGTACATGAATGTGGCACCAGAAACATCATCAGTAAATAAATACATCACTAGAACCACCATCTGTACATGAATATGTCACCAGAACCATCATCAGTACATGAATATGTCACCTGAACCACTATCAGTACATGAATGCATCACTAGATCCACCATCAGTACATGAATACATCAACAGACCCACCATCAGTACTTAGCTACGTCACCAGAACCACCATCAGTAAATTAATATGTCACCAGAATCTCCATCAGTACATGAATACGTCACCAGAACCCCCATAAGTACATGAATACATGACCAGAACTAAGAGTACTTTAATACAAGAACTAAGCTTAGTACAATGATCATTTATAATATCAAGTCAGCCCCATAAACAATTGTATCGCATAAACCTTCAAACCTACAACTCCCAGTATGTCCTTAACAATGGTAAGGGGATACTGGGAGTTCTTATTAACAGCCATAATCAGACTGTAGACCATACAGGAACCACAGTACTGATGAGAATTATTCAGTATCACAAATAAACATTTACATCCAGGTACCTTAAAGATTACATATTCTCTGGAGTAGTCTTGTTCTTTTCATGTCCATCTTGTCTAGATGACATGATGACTTTTCACATCCACAGCCCATCTCTGCAGACCACCCTCTTCTCCGGTCGTTTGCAGCATATTCCCACACAGTACCCTTAAAAATAAGAGTGTTATTAAAATGCCTTCTGCATAAAAATATCTGTTCATATTATGACCTAAATAAGCCTCCTACAGTACATGACCTGTCTACCATTATCACCTGTAAATATAATAATAATGATCAAAGTCAGCTCACCCACTTGTATCTCCAATGTAGGGAACAACAGCAGTGCCACAGTAATAAATGATGAGGTATTAGCGTAGCAACTGAGTTTCAGACCATGCGTTTTTAATCAATTTCTAATAAACTAAAAGTTTTTACAAGATCCGGATGCTGGAACTCTATTCCTTCTGTCCTCATCATTATCAGCTATAACCGCCACATCATCCACCAGTATGAACCCCAGCCTATACCTGTCATGGGTGTGTCAGGTGTAACAGACAGTCACTCTGGATCTGTTTGTAGAAGGTCGCTGCGCCTGGCATTGCAGACGCCTTCTTAACCTTTCTGTCTTAGGACACAGCGGCTACCTTCCTCCTGTTGTTAATTGACACACCCTTGCATGGGAGTTACAAACTGTCAGTTTGCTGCCTTCCCTTGTGAAGGTTTGGAGCTATAGCAGTCTGCTTACTTCCTCTCCGATGCGCTTGGAGGACGTTTGGTGTTATCTCTCTGGCGTCTGCTGAAGCCTAGTATCTCCCCCTTTGTTTGTATCCCTAGTTGTCTTTAGTTTACAATGGGGACTGACTAGTGCTCATCCCCTCCCCCTCCGTGTTCAGGGCTTGGCTCTAGGGATATACAGGGCTTAGGTTTCCTGCTCTGCGATTGGTGTGGAACCAATATAGGGACTGTAGGGGAGGCAGGGTGTTATTAGATCTGCCTACTGTCTCCACTTCCCCTTTCCCTAGTGTCTGGGCTCCCTCCCCCTCATCCCTTCGTGTTGCACTTAGTCTTTCCCACACTGTGCGTGACAATACCATGGTTGTCCCCTCTCTCATTTTCCATTACACTTTCTATATCTCCACACTGCCCCCATCAAGCTAACCCCTATCCATATTGTGCCCCTCCATTTCACGCTGTCTCCTCTCCATATCCATTCTGATCCCATACTGCCCACCATGCTGACCTCTTCAATCTGTAACCACTCATCATACTATCCCACTACACTGTATGATGGTCACCACAGCCACCCATACAGTATGATATTCACAACAAGCCGCCAATATACAGTATAGTATGGTCACCACCACAGCCCCCATATATAGTATGATGTCCACCACAACCCCCATATATAATATAATATCCACCACAGACCAACATAAATAGTATGATGGCCCCCACAGCACCCCATGCAGTAATATGGCCCACAAACAGCACCCTAAACAGTAAGATATTCACCACAGCCCGCAGTATAATGACCTCCACAGCCCCATATACAGTATGGTCACCATGGCTCCTCACATAGTTTGCTGATTCCCCCGCAGAGCCCCTCATTTCATGGCTCAAACACACTGTCTCTCATTTCATGCCCCCCTACACAGCCCTTCATTTTATGCCCCTCTGCACAGCCCCTCATTTTATTCCCCCCATCTGCACAGTCCCTCAGTTTATTCCCCCATCTGCACACCCCCTCAGTTTATTTCCCCATCTGCACACCCCCTCAGTTTATTCCCCCATCTGCACACCCCCTCAGTTTATTCCCCCATCTGCACACCCCCTCAGTTTATTCCCCCATCTGCACAGTCCCTCAGTTTATTCCCCCATCTGCACACCCCCTCAGTTTATTCCCCCATCTGCACACCCCCTCAGTTTATTCCCCTATCTGCACACCCCCTCAGTTTATTCCCCCATCTGCACACCTCCTCAGTTTATTCCCCCATCTGCACACCTCCTCAGTTTATTCCCCCATCTGCACACCCCCTCAGTTTATTCCCCCATCTGCACACCTCCTCAGTTTATTCCCCCATCTGCACACCCCCTCAGTTTATTCCCCCATCTGCACACCTCCTCAGTTTATTCCCCCATCTGCACAGTCCCTCAGTTTATTCCCCCATCTGCACAGTCCCTCAGTTTATTCCCCCATCTGCACACCCCCTCAGTTTATTCCCCCATCTGCACACCCCCTCAGTTTATTCCCCCATCTGCACACCTCCTCAGTTTATTCCCCCATCTGCACAGTCCCTCAGTTTATTCCCCCATCTGCACACCCCCTCAGTTTATTCCCCCATCTGCACACCCCCTCAGTTTATTCCCCCATCTGCACACCCCCTCAGTTTATTCCCCCATCTGCACACCTCCTCAGTTTATTCCCCCATCTGCACACCTCCTCAGTTTATTCCCCCATCTGCACACCCCCTCAGTTTATTCCCCCATCTGCACACCTCCTCAGTTTATTCCCCCATCTGCACAGTCCCTCAGTTTATTCCCCCATCTGCACAGTCCCTCAGTTTATTCCCCCATCTGCACACCCCCTCAGTTTATTCCCCCATCTGCACACCCCCTCAGTTTATTCCCCCATCTGCACACCCCCTCAGTTTATTCCCCCATCTGCACACCTCCTCAGTTTATTCCCCCATCTGCACAGTCCCTCAGTTTATTCCCCCATCTGCACACCCCCTCAGTTTATTCCCCCATCTGCACACCCCCTCAGTTTATTCCCCCATCTGCACACCTCCTCAGTTTATTCCCCCATCTGCACACCCCCTCAGTTTATTCCCCCATCTGCACACCCCCTCAGTTTATTCCCCCATCTGCACACCTCCTCAGTTTATTCCCCCATCTGCACAGTCCCTCAGTTTATTCCCCCATCTGCACACCCCCTCAGTTTATTCCCCCATCTGCACAGTCCCTCAGTTTATTCCCCCATCTGCACACCCCCTCAGTTTATTCCCCCATCTGCACACCCCCTCAGTTTATTCCCCCATCTGCACACCCCCTCAGTTTATTCCCCCATCTGCACACCCCCTCATTTTATTCCCCCCATCAGCACAGACTCTCATTTTATTATCCCTATTAGCACAGACCCTCCCCTCATTTTATCCCCTCCCATCAGCACAGCCACTCCCCTCATTTTATTCACCCCCCCCAACACAGTAATGCAAGAATAATAAAAAAAAAGTTTATACTCACATAATCGTGGCTCTTGTCCACATCTCCTCTTCTGTGAAGTGCAGCAGTGGACACAGGACGATGCGATTACGTCCCCTGCGTGCGCCTTCTCCAACAAGGCGCAGGCCGGAAGTAGCCTGCCTCTTGCTGGGGATCCCAGTGGAGCAGGGGGCTGATTACAGCTCCTCTGCTTCTGTCCCGGGCAGTGCACACAGGAATTGTATTAGTGTCTGACAGACTATTGAGTTCAGGGAGGGAGCGATGGCCTGGGTGCAGACAGAGAGGGGTGAGGAAGAAGGAAGGAGGAAGGTGCCGAGCAGCCACAGACATTCAGCAATTTTTTTTTAAAGTGCGCCCCCTTAGAGTAGGCAGGAGGTGGTGCCCTAGGCAGGTGCCTACACTGCCTACCCCTTGTCCCGGCCCTGTTCTTAATAATTATATTATACCCTCCCCATTTTCCGCCTTTAAAATTTTCCATATGAATGTTACATGCTTAACAGGGTACATTTACAGTGATTTGCGCTCCATTTTTATTTTACAATTTTTCAAATCCCTTCTGTTCACTTGGCATTTGTGGTATATGGCAAACTTTTCACTGCTATTTTCAGCTCCTACTCCTAATTTTTACTACCACTATTAGACTCAATACTAGTTGTCTAAATGTAAATGAATGCACCTAGCTGTGACTGCTGGACGAAAGAATCTACTATATAATTGTCTTATCCCGTCTGTCTGTCTGTCTGTCTTGGAAATCCCGCGTCGCTCATTGGTCCGGCAGCGGCCAATCAGCGCAGCGGGATTTCTGAAAAAAGATGGCGGCCGTTAGCGGCTCATTTGGCGGACGGAGGTCAGCGGCGATGCAGCGGGGAGATGAGCGGCGCTAGCAGCACAACTACCCCGACCGGCGCCCCTGACCTCCATGCGGCTAACGTCGGAAGATCAGCGGCTTGGCCCGCTGATCTCCCGACAGCAAGTGTGAACGGAGGACCGGGGAGCGGCGACCAATCAGCGAGATGGGAGGCAAATTTAAACCCCGCTCTGCTGATTGGTTGAGGTGGCCGGCCGCGACCAATCAGCGATTTTGGTGCCAATTTGAAACACCGCTCTGCTGATTAGTCATGGTCTCCGGCCGCGACCAATCAGCAATATTGGCGCCAAATTTAAACACCGCTCTGCTGATTAGTCGCAACCACCGGCCGTGACCAATCAGCGAGATGGGCGGCAAATCTAAACGCCGCTCTGCTGATTGGTCGCGGCCGCCGGCCGACCGCGACCAATCAGCGAGATTGGCGCCAAATGTAAACACCGCTGTGCTGATTGGTTGCGGTGGCCGGCCGCGACCAATCAGCGATTTTGGTGGCAATTTGAAACACCGCTCTGCTGATTGGTCGCGGTCGCCGGCTGCGACCAATAAGCAGCATTGGCGCCAAATTTAAACCCCGCTCTGCTGATTAGTCGCGGTCTCCGGCCGTGACCAATCAGCAATATTGGCGCCAAATTTAAACACCGCTCTGCTGATTGGTCTCGGTCGCCGGCCGCGACCAATCAGCAGTATTGGCTCCAAATTTAAACCTCGCTCTGCTGATTAGTCGCAACCACCGGCCGTGACTAATCAGCGATATTGGCGCCAAATTTAAACACCGCTTCGCTGATTGGTCGTGGTGGCCGGCCGCAACCAATCAGCGATATTGGCGCCATATTTAAACACCGCTCTGCTCATTGGTCGCGGTTACCGGTCACGAATAACCAGCATTATTGGCGACAAATTTAAACACCGCTCTGATGATTAGTCGCGGCCGTGACCAATCACCATTATTGGCGCCAAATTTAAATAACGCTCTGCTGATTGGTCGCGACCGCCGGCCGCAACCAATCAGCATTATTGCCGCCAAATTTAAACCCCGCTCTGCTGATTGGTCGCATTCGCTGGCCGTGACCAATCAGCATTATTGGCGCCAAATTTAAACCCCGCTCTGCTGATTAGTCGCGACCGCCGGCCGTGACCAATCTGCGATATAGGCGCCAAATTTTAACACCGCTTTGCTAATTGGTCGTGGTTGCCGGCCTCGACCAATCAGCGATTTTGGCGCCAAATTTAAATACCGCTCTGCTGATTCTATTCTAGAATACCCGATGCGTTAGAATCGGGCCACCATCTAGTTTTAGAATAAAAATGTTATGGTGGCGAGAGGCAACGTGGGCCCAACTTTTCACTAAACTCCTGAGGGCAGTACCACGTGTATTGTACCCATGTTTGTATTACTCTACATATACTGAGAAGTATTTAGGCATGCAAAGAAAAGAGATGCCAACATTTGTAAGCAAAGCAAATAAGTAACCTGTTAAATAACTATATCAATCATCAATATGTCATCTGATGGAGACAGTGGAATTCTCAGCAGGGGAGTAAAGGAACTATTATTTGGTATACTCCTGCAGCTACTATGCAGATGTGAGATTAACTAAAGTAATAGAGGTCATGCATAAATAGATTACATAGATAACAAGAATTTCACTCTACTGCAACTTAAGTATGCAAATTGTCTCTTCAAAGAGGAAGAGGACTAGAACTCTAGCGCTACCTACTGAAAGCAGCGATCCTAAGGCTTAGTGCCCACGATGCAGAAATGAAGCAGAAATTTTCCTGAGCATTTCTGCATCTCCTTGGCAGAAAAACGCATGCGGTTTTTACATGCGCTCTTGACGCGTTTTTGCATGCGTATTATTTGCCATGCGTTTTTCCAATGCATTGTATATGCAAATGCGCATGCAGAAACGCACAAGATTGGGTCATGTCCGTATTTTTTCTGCGAGTAAAATCCGCGCAGAAAAAATCCTGACCATGTGCACAGAACTTGCAGAATGTCATAGGAAGTCATGGGATAAGGTATGCAATGCGTTTCTGGAGCGTTTCCGCGCTGCAAATTCGCACCAAAAAATGCACCAAAGATGCATTGTGGGCACACAGCCTAAAAGTCAATATTGATTCTTAAACGAGCCTTGCAATATGACTTAGGATAAAAGCCAAACCAGTATCTCAATTTGCAGACACGGTGTTTCAGGGTGTTTCCCCTCATCAATACAAAGTATGAAATCTGAGTGAGAAGCTCTAGACTGAGGTCTAAGGGGTAACGTTTCTTCTTGTGGAGAGTGGCAAGCCAAGCCTGGCATGTCAGAATGAGAAGATTTATAAGCCATGTATGCTCCTCTGGGAAATTAAATATGCAAATTGTCTCTTCAGAGAGGAAGACGACATGAACTCGAGTGCCACCTAATGGAAGCAGCAATCCTAAAAGTCAATACTGACTCTTTAATGAGCCTTGCAATATGACTTTGGATAAAAGCCAAACTAAAATCTCAATTTGCAGACAGTGTTTCAGGGTGTGGTCCCTCATTAGTGCAAAGTATGAGATAATAGGTTATAATTGCAGGATAACCACTTTAAACAGATGTAATAGATCCCACACAACATGTTTTATGAAAAGAGCTTCAAACACTAATAATTTTTAAATATTAACCCCTATCATGGAGTATAAATTTAACCCTAATGTTTGAGATGTTAACAAAATAGATGTTTACACAGCATACATGTATCAATGGGGTTCTGATATCTATAATAGATAAATAATATGGTAAATATAAAGAAAGGGTGCTATCTTCACTCACTATTGGGCTATTATGGTTATGTCTCCCAAGCAAAGGTGGATCATAATGCCCTCATTATAAGATGTGGCAGCGGCGCACATCTCCAAGCAGGGAGCTTTCCTGGAGCTCCAAGGCCGGAAAAACAGAACGGCAGTGCAGCTCCAGGGGAGCTCCCTTCTCCTTTTTTGTCATGTGCTTCAACTGGTAAAAGTGAATGGTCTGAAAATGACTGGATTACTAGATTCAGGGAGTTTGGTAAACCTTGTGAGGGCCACACTCCCTCTCCAATTGATCCTTGGGAATAGGTGGGCGTCTGATGCATTCATGGTGATGCTAAAGACTATCTGGTGGCCAGAGTGGTCATTGAGATGGCCTGAGGTACTGAGTCCCATGAGGTCGGCGTGGTCCAGGATTTCACCCAATTATCATAGGCCGGGACTTGTGGAGGAGGGGCGGAGACCTCGATTACTCGGGTAAGAAAAGGGTTGGCCCTAAAAAAGTCTCACCAACCTCAGTCTGATCGGTTTTCCTTCTGTGTAATGGGGGAATCTCGAGAGGCAGACATTCCTGAGATAGGGGTTACATATAGTTACAGAGGTTAAAAAAAGACCTAGGTCCATAAAGTGTAACCTTCCTCCACCAATTGTACATTTTGTCTCTAATCTATAATATAACCAAGGATGTGTCCTTCTGTCCAAAGCCTTTATAGACTGAGCATGCTCAGTGTGTCGCCATGACGACAATATGTCCAGGACAAGAGAGAGAGAAGAAAGAGACAAATTAGTGATTGAGTACACCCCCTGTATTCTCAGTACATGATATGCACAGCATTCAGCGTAAGCGAGTACACCCCCTGTATTCTCAGTACATTATATATACAGCATTCAGCGTAAGCGAGTACACCCCCTTGTATTCTCAGTACGTTATACATACAGCGCTCAGCGTAAGTTCGCACAACCTCTGTACGTTATATATACAGCAGCCAGCATAAGTGAGTACACCCCCCTGTATTCTCAGTACATTATATATACAGCAGTCAGCATAAGTGATTACACCCTCCTGTATTCTAAGTACGTTATATATACAGCGCTCATCGTAAGTGAGTACACCCCCTGTATTCTCAGTACATTAAATATACAGCGCTCAGTGTGAGTACACCCCCCTGTATTCTCAGTACATTATATATACAGCATTCAGCGTAAGCGAGTACACCCCCTTGTATTCTCAGTACGTTATACATACAGCGCTCAGCGTAAGTTCGCACAACCTCTGTACGTTATATATACAGCAGCCAGCATAAGTGAGTACACCCCCCTGTATTCTCAGTACATTATATATACAGCAGTCAGCATAAGTGATTACACCCTCCTGTATTCTAAGTACGTTATATATACAGCGCTCATCGTAAGTGAGTACACCCCCTGTATTCTCAGTACATTAAATATACAGCGCTCAGTGTGAGTACACCCCCCTGTATTCTCAGTACATTATATATACAGCGCTCAGCGTAAGTTCGTACACCCCCTGTATTCTCAGTATGTTATACATACAGCACTCAGCATAAGTGAGTACACCCCCCTGTATTCACCTAGCGTAAGTGAGTACACCTCCTGTATTCTCAGTACATTATATATACAGCGTCCAGCATAAGTGAGAACACCCTCCTGTATTCTCAGCACATTATACATACAGCGCTCAGCCTAAGTGAGTACACCCCCTTGTATTCTCAGTACATTATATATACAGCATTCAGCGTAAGCGAGTACACCCCCTTGTATTCTCAGTACGTTATACATACAGCGCTCAGCGTAAGTTCGCACAACCTCTGTACGTTATATATACAGCAGCCAGCATAAGTGAGTACACCCCCCTGTATTCTCAGTACATTATATATACAGCAGTCAGCATAAGTGATTACACCCTCCTGTATTCTAAGTACGTTATATATACAGCGCTCATCGTAAGTGAGTACACCCCCTGTATTCTCAGTACATTAAATATACAGCGCTCAGTGTGAGTACACCCCCCTGTATTCTCAGTACATTATATATACAGCGCTCAGCGTAAGTTCGTACACCCCCTGTATTCTCAGTATGTTATACATACAGCACTCAGCATAAGTGAGTACACCCCCCTGTATTCACCTAGCGTAAGTGAGTACACCTCCTGTATTCTCAGTACATTATATATACAGCGTCCAGCATAAGTGAGAACACCCTCCTGTATTCTCAGCACATTATACATACAGCGCTCAGCCTAAGTGAGTACACCCCCTTGTATTCTCAGTATGTTATACATACAGCGCTCAGCGTAAGTTCGCACAACCTCTGTACGTTATATATACAGCAGCCAGCATAAGTGAGTACACCCCCCTGTATTCTCAGTACATTATATATACAGCAGTCAGCATAAGTGATTACACCCTCCTGTATTCTAAGTACGTTATATATACAGCGCTCATCGTAAGTGAGTACACCCCCTGTATTCTCAGTACATTAAATATACAGCACTCAGTGTGAGTACACCCCCCTGTATTCTCAGTACATTATATATACAGCGCTCAGCGTAAGTTAGTACACCCCCTGTCTTCTCAGTATGTTATACATACAGCACTCAGCATAAGTGAGTACACCCCCTGTTTCTCAGTATGTTATACATACAGCACTCAGCATAAGTGAGTACACCCCCCTGTATTCACCTAGCGTAAGTGAGTACACCTCCTGTATTCTCAGTACATTATATATACAGCGTCCAGCATAAGTGAGTACACCCTCCTGTATTCTCAGCACATTATACATACAGCGCTCAGCCTAAGTGAGTACACCCCTGTATTCTCAGTACGTTATACATACAGCGCTCAGCGTGAGTACACCCCTCTGTATTCTCAGTACGTTATATATAGAGCGCTCTGCGTAAGTGAGTACACCCCCTGTATTCTCAGTACGTTATATATACAGCGCTCAGCGTAAGTGAGTACACCCCCCTGCATTCTCAGTACGTTATACATACAGCACTCAGCGTGAGTACACCCCCTGTATTCTCAGTACGTTATACTTACAGCGCTCTGCATAAGTAAGTACACCTCCCTGTATTCTCAGTACATTATATATACAGCGTTCAGTGTAAGTGAATACACCCTCCTGTATTCTCAGTATGTTATACATACAGCGCTCAACGTCAGTACACCCCCCCTGTATTCTCAGTACGTTATACATACAGCGCTCAGCGTAAGTGAGTACACCCCCCTGTATTCTCAGTACATCTTATATATTGTGGACGCGTCCTTCTGTCCAAAGCCGGGATGGGTGGCCCCTGCGAAGTAAGGCGCCGGAGTCAGCACGTGTGCATGCCACACTGTGGCGCCATTTTATTAATGGATTAATTGTATATGCGAATTTGCAGACAATATCTTTAAAAAAAAAGCCGCAGGATAGCGCCGTATGCGCACGTGCTGACTCCGGCGCCATTAATAAAATTAAAATTGTACCAATAAAAATGCATGCCACCTGGGCGTAGAACAGGTTCAATAGCTAGTTTAACTATAACCCACAATGTTACATGTATCGAGGAAATCATCAAGCCCTTTTCTAAAACCTGTTATAGTGTCTGCCATTACTACCTCTTGTGGTAGGGCATTCTAAAGTCTGACTGGTCTAACTGTAAAGAACCCTTTCCTATTTAGCTCCTGGAATTGCCTTACTTCCACCCGTAATGAGTTGCCCCTGGTCTTTAGTATGGTCTTTGGAAGGAATAAGTCATGTGCTAGTCCTTTGTACAGACCACACATATATTTATACATGTAAATGAGATATCCTCTGAGGCATCTTTTTTCTAAGCTAAACAAGCTCAACTTTTTAAACCGCTCATCATATGAGAGACCTTCCATCCAGGGGCAGACGGACAACTGCCCCATAGGCGGGTCCTCCAACAGAGGTTTTGGGCTGCCCGGCCGTCAGCCATCGCCTCAAAACTGCCGCGCCACTCTCCTCTGCACGCGCCCCCTCCCATCAGGGCGCGCGGCCTGATGGGAGGGCGCGCGCAGAGGAGAGTGGCTGCGGCGCTAGTGAAAGGGGGATGACCCGTGGGCCCACAGGTGAGTGGGGATCAGCATTGGAATAGCAGAGGTATTTATTTATTTTTTTTAATCTGGGACCATTATACTGTGACGAGCATCATGCGAGGTCATGTATACAGTACGGAGCACTATGCGGGGTCATGTATATGACGCGCCCCCTGGGCCATATTCTTTAGGGGAATACCCGGAGCCGGATCAGATGGGGGTTGTAGTCTTCCGAGTGGCTGTGACCCGGTCCGTGCCCAGGGTGTCAAGCTCAGAGTATGTGGCAGTCCTACAGATGTTATAAAGTTCTTAATGTCGACTACGCCACCCGTTGTATTGCGGTCACTATGGCCGCCGCTGCAGCAGGGTCCGCTGAGGCTGATGGTGTTGGTGCAGCTTTTGATAGTATAACCCCCAACGGGTGGGGTATAGCCTCAGGGGGTCAGGTGCAGAGGATGGGGGTTGTGGTGGTGCAGCATAGATGGTAATTAAAGACAGAGTCGGGTTGTGCAGTTTAGGGTATTTACTTACTGCTGATGTTCCGGTCACTCCAGCTTCAAGTGACCACCCGAGCCGTGCTGCGTCCACCAGGTCCTGGATTCAGCAAACCCCCAAACAAGTCCGGAGCGTGACCCTGAGCTCTCCTTCTGTCCTTTCCTCTGGCCGTCCCCACTAGTGATCCACCTAGGTCCAGCTCCCTCGGGCCTTCTATTGGGAGACCCTTGGCCTTGGGTTCCCTGACCCTCCACGTGGTTTGCCTTTGGGGTGGATGTGGTGGGTGGCCGTGGCAGACGCTGCCCACGGCCTCCGGTCTCTGGCTAGGGTATGCTTTTGCCCCCACCAGTTTGGGATCCGGTACCCTATTGCCGACTCTTCACCCGGGGGTTGAATTTGGGTTCTCAGAGTCCTTGCTTTTTCCCTCTCTGGGTCTTTCCTTCTCTGCTCCACTCTCTCTCTGCAGGCTCATCTGGACCTCTGCTTCTTACTCTGACAGACTGACTCCTCTGCAAAGACTGACCCTGTTCTTAGATGGTGCCCACCTTAAATACTCCCTCTATGTGTGAGCTCAGGTGACCAGCACCCAATGAGCTCCTATCTTTACCCAGGCTGCTCCCCCTATCTGCCCCTACACTACTTGGGATGTACCACCCCCCTCCCACTCCAGCCAGGAACAGACTCGGTCGTACCTGCACATTTCTAAGTGGGAGTACCGTTGGTCTGTTCCTCGGAAATGGGATGTGTGTAGTGCATGCAGCTTACCGAGCTCAGTCCCACACTCCATCCTTACCCGGGAGTGGAATATCACACCTCTGGGTTGAGGTGCAATACCCCTGTAGCAGCCGAATCCTCAGGGTGCTACATTCCCCCCTGGTAAATCACAGCACGTCCTCGGGCTGTAAGAACAAAACACCACAAAACATACAAATTTTTTTCATATAAACAACATAGTAAAAACATATAAAATATCATATATATATCAGAAAACTTTTCATATAAATAACATTCTCGTCGCCTCTGCTCCTCCTCCGGTGACTGTGCAACGTGTGACCGGGTAAAGTGCGACAGTCTTTTCTTGAAAAAACTCGTGGCTTTCCTTTAAAACCAGTAGGGAGCGCTTTAGGGCGCGCAACTATATACAAGGGATATGGCCGCTCTCAGTCCTCGGCCAGGTATTAGGGAGGAATGACCGCTCTCAGTCCTCGGTCAGTGGGATTTAAGGGATAAACGGGTAAACAGTTCACACTTGCTGGTCCCAACGGGGACTATATTAGCAACAGTTCACTGTGCCCCGACGGGCAACTATATACAGCTTGTACTCTGCTGTACTTAACGACGGCGTCCTCCTGCTCTTTCTTTGTGGTTACCTTTAGCTTCAGACCCGTCCGGGTCCTCTTGTTCTTCCTCCTCACACCGCAGCTCCTCCTCCGTCAGGCGATGCACATGGAGGGCGTAGGGTCCTTTGGCACACTTTTGCCGGGTAAAGTTGACCTCGTCCCCGATGTAAAGGTCACGACCTCTGTGTCCCTCCGGTAGGTGGGATTCAACATCTCTCCTGGTTACGAAGACGTCGCCTGGGGTGCGGTGGTCTCGGATGAAGCCCCACCCATGCTGCATGTTAAACTTGATCACAGTCCCGGTGGTGCGGGGACTATGCGCTGCACGGGGGTCTCTCCTGGCCCGGCTCTTCTGCTCCGCGCTCCTTATCTGGGCTTGTTGTTCCCGGACCCGCCTCTCTCTCCGCTCCCTCTCAAAGACCTTGAGTTGTTGGCGGCAGCACTCAGCACGCTCCGCTGCAGCTGCCCGAGTCTCCTGAGTGAACCCCATGAGGTCTTCTCCGGTGGGGTCCCACTCAAATTGGGCCTCTTCTAGCGGGGGCGAGATCCTCTTTATGGGCTTTGGAGCCGGGATCAGGGGTGCACACATGGCCCCAGCCTTCCTCTGCCGTTCCAGTTCATGATATTCCTGGGGCCAGATGAAAGGCTGCCCATCCGGGCACGTGTGTTGGGTAAACAGGTCCTCTCCCAGATGCGGCACTCTTGGTCTTATGGGCGCAGTGGTGTTAGCGCCCGGGTTGCCCGGGCCTTGCGGCCAGGTCTGGGGTATCTGGAAGGTGAAGGGCACCGTAAGGACGGCGGCACCCTGGGCTACTTGGCCCTGCGACCAGGCCGGGGGCTCCGCGGAGGTAGGGGGCGCTGTTGGTATTGCGGCGCCCGGGGGTACTAGGCCTTGCGACCAGGCTGGTGGTACTTCCTGCTTGGTCACGCTCGGGGTCGAGGCGTGTGACGTCACAGGGGTCGCGGCTCCCGTTTGAGGCCTAGTCTGCGGCGGTGACGTTGCAGCGACGGGCACGGCAGGGGATACTTCGGGCTCTGCGACGGGGAGCTGGGGCAGGTACGCGATTTCCCGGTTTGGGGTAGAGACGTCCCCTTTACCTGCCTCCTTTCGTTCGGCTCCCTTCTCGGCGCCGTCTCCGGCCTTCAGTCCTCCCGCGCCATCCTCAGAGGCGGTCTGTCTCCTCGTCTTGGGTGGCGTGCTCCGCTGACAGGTCTCGGTCTGCTGGGCCATCTCACGGCTCCACTCCGCCAACGTCTCTCGCTGCACCCGGGCCATCCTCCTTGCGAGGCCCTCCAGAGCGGTCTGCGCACACTCCCGGTCTCGGGGGAGCTGTGCTAGGACCTCCACTAGGCCTAGTGGGGTCGTTGTTTCCAGCAGGCTCCTGACCAACGGGTCGGTGCTGCTCTGCTCTCCTACAGTTGTCTCCAGCAGGCTCCTGGCCAGCGGGCCGGTGCTGCTCTGCTCTCCCTCCTCTGTTTCTAGCAGGCTCCTGGCCAACGGGCCGGTGCTGCTCTGCTTTCTCGCCATCTCCGGGTAAGCTCCTCCGATACTCTTCTCCAGGCTTCTTGCCTCCGGGTGCGCTCTCTCCAGACTGCTCCAGGCGACACCCATCTTTGCTCTCTTCTTCTCAGTCCTCCCACTTCGAGGGCGGTCCCGGGGCCACTTGGTGATTGTCAGCTCCAGGGGCAGTTCTTTCACGCTGACAGACACCTCTAGCATCACAGTCTCTGTTGGTGGGGGCGGTTTCCACTTTTGGCGCCATTTTCGGTCCTGGCCCACGATGGGAGGCGGCCTCTTGCCACCCTCTGGCACGCCCATAATGGCGTCCGCTCTTCCAAGGCGGGAAACCTTTGGAAATGGCGGGAATCGTCTCCCAGTGGCGGGAAACTCTGCAGATGGCGGGAAAAAGCTGTTAATGGCGGACAACCGGCGGGATTCGACCTGTGATGGAGTCCGATGGCGGGGACCCTCCGGAACCGGCAGGAGACTTCTTTTTGAGGTAAACTCGTTCTTTTCTTCAGGCACGCAGTACCCGGATGTTGCGGGCACGTAATCCTGCCGACTACGCCAAAGTTGACGCGCCCCCTGGGCCATATTCTTTAGGGGAATACCCGGAGCCGGATCAGATGGGGGTTGTAGTCTTCCGAGTGGCTGTGACCCGGTCCGTGCCCAGGGTGTCAAGCTCAGAGTATGTGGCAGTCCTACAGATGTTATAAAGTTCTTAATGTCGACTACGCCACCCGTTGTATTGCGGTCACTATGGCCGCCGCTGCAGCAGGGTCCGCTGAGGCTGATGGTGTTGGTGCAGCTTTTGATAGTATAACCCCCAACGGGTGGGGTATAGCCTCAGGGGGTCAGGTGCAGAGGATGGGGGTTGTGGTGGTGCAGCATAGATGGTAATTAAAGACAGAGTCGGGTTGTGCAGTTTAGGGTATTTACTTACTGCTGATGTTCCGGTCACTCCAGCTTCAAGTGACCACCCGAGCCGTGCTGCGTCCACCAGGTCCTGGATTCAGCAAACCCCCAAACAAGTCCGGAGCGTGACCCTGAGCTCTCCTTCTGTCCTTTCCTCTGGCCGTCCCCACTAGTGATCCACCTAGGTCCAGCTCCCTCGGGCCTTCTGTTGGGAGACCCTTGGCCTTGGGTTCCCTGACCCTCCACGTGGTTTGCCTTCGGGGTGGATGTGGTGGGTGGCCGTGGCAGACGCTGCCCACGGCCTCCGGTCTCTGGCTAGGGTATGCTTTTGCCCCCACCAGTTTGGGATCCGGTACCCTATTGCCGACTCTTCACCCGGGGGTTGAATTTGGGTTCTCAGAGTCCTTGCTTTTTCCCTCTCTGGGTCTTTCCTTCTCTGCTCCACTCTCTCTCTGCAGGCTCATCTGGACCTCTGCTTCTTACTCTGACAGACTGACTCCTCTGCAAAGACTGACCCTGTTCTTAGATGGTGCCCACCTTAAATACTCCCTCTATGTGTGAGCTCAGGTGACCAGCACCCAATGAGCTCCTATCTTTACCCAGGCTGCTCCCCCTATCTGCCCCTACACTACTTGGGATGTACCACCCCCCTCCCACTCCAGCCAGGAACAGACTCGGTCGTACCTGCACATTTCTAAGTGGGAGTACCGTTGGTCTGTTCCTCGGAAATGGGATGTGTGTAGTGCATGCAGCTTACCGAGCTCAGTCCCACACTCCATCCTTACCCGGGAGTAGAATATCACACCTCTGGGTTGAGGTGCAATACCCCTGTAGCAGCCGAATCCTCAGGGTGCTACATATACAGTACGGAACACTATGCTGGGCCATGTATACAGTACGGAGCACTATATGGGGCCATGTATACAGTATGGAGCACTATGTGGGGTCATGTATACAGTACGGAGCACCATGAGGGGCTGTATATACAGTACGGAGCACTATGCAGGGTCGTGTATACTGTACGGAGGACTATGCGGGGCCCATTATACTGTACGGAGGACTATGTGGGGCCTATTATATTGTATGGGTATGGAGGACTATGTGGGACCCATTATTCTGTATGGAGGACTATGTAGGGTCCATTATACTGTATAGCGGACTATGTGGGGCCCATTATTCTGTATGGAGGACTATGTGAGGCCATTATAATGTATGGAGGACTATGTAGGGCCCATTATACTGTATGGAGGACTATGTGGGGCCCATTATTCTGTATGGAGGACCATGTGAGGCCATTATACTGTATGGCGAACTATGTGGGGCCCAATATACTGTATGGAGGAATATGTGGGGCCCATTATACTGTATGGAGGACTATGTAGGGCCCATTATTCTGTATGGAGGACTATGTGGGGTCCATTATACTGTATGGAGGACTATGTGGGGCCCATTATACTGTATGAAGGACTATGTGAGGCCCATTATACTGTATGGAAGACTATGTGGGGCCTATTATACTGTATGGAAGACTATGTGGGGCCCATTATTCTGTATGGAGGACTATGTGGGGCCCATTATTCTGTATGGAGGACTATGTGGGGCCCATTATTCTGTATGGAGGACTATGTGGGGCCCATTATTCTGCATGGAGGACTATGTGGGGCCCATTATTCTGTATAGAGGACTATGTGGGGCCCATTATTCTGTATGGAGGACTATGTGGGGCTCATTATTCTGTATGGAGGCCTATGTGGGGCCATTATACTGTATGGAGGACTATGTGGGGCCCATTATACTATATGGAGCACTATGTGGGGCCATTATTCTGTATGGAGCACTATGCGGGGCCCATTATTCTGTATGTAGGACTATGTGGGGCCCATTACACTGTATGGAGCACTATGTGGGGCCCATTATTCTGTATGGAGACTATGTGGGGCCCATTATTATGTATGGAGGACTATGTGGGGCCCATTATTCTGTATGGAGGACTATGTGGGGCCATTATACTGTATAGAGCACTATGTGAGGCCCGTTATACTGTATGGAGGACTATGTGAGGCCCATTATCCTGTATGGAGGACTTTTTGTAGCCATTATACTGTATGGAGGCCTATGTGGGGCCCATTATACTGTATGGAGGACTATGTGGGGCCCATTATACTGTATGGAGCACTATGCGGGGCCCATTATTCTGTATGTAGGACTTTGTGGGGCCCATTACACTGTATGGAGCACTATGTGGGGCCCATTATTCTGTATGGAGGACTATGTGGGGCCCATTATTCTGTATGGAGGACTATGTGGGGCCCATTATTCTGTATGGAGACTATGTGGGGCCCATTATTCTGTATGGAGGACTATGTGGGGCCCATTATTCTGTATGGAGGACTATGTGGGGCCATTATACTGTATGGAGCACTATGTGAGGCCCGTTATACTGTATGGAGGACTATGTGAGGCCCATTATCCTGTATGGAGGACTTTTTGTAGCCATTATACTGTATGGAAGCTTATATGGGGCCATTATACTGTATGGAGGACTATGTGGGGCCCATTATACTATATGGAGCACTATGTGGGGCCATTATTCTGTATGGAGCACTATGCGGGGCCCATTATTCTGTATGTAGGACTATGTGGGGCCCATTACACTGTATGGAGCACTATGTGGGGCCCATTATTCTGTATGGAGGACTATGTGGGGCCCATTATTCTGTATGGAGGACTATGTGGGGCCATTATACTGTATGGAGCACTATGTGAGGCCCGTTATACTGTATGGAGGACTATGTGAGGCCCATTATCCTGTATGGAGGACTTTTTGTAGCCATTATACTGTATGGAGGAATTTTTGTGGCCATTATACTGTATGGAGGACTCTTTGTGGCCATTATACTGTATGGAGGGATGTGTGGGGCCTATTATACTGTATGGAGGACTATATGGGGCCTATTATACTGTAAGGAGGGCTGTGTGGGGATTACAGTTGGAGAATCATACTGTGATGGGGTCACCATTCTTTGTTGGGGGGATTGAAGGAGAGGGGTACAGTAGGATCATCATACTGTGAGTGTGGAGGAATTCCCTGTGGGGGTATCATACTGTGTTTGGGGGCACTTTTGTTCGCATCATGCATTATCTGTTTCATTCAAGGATTTTTATCCTCTGTTAAATTACATATTTAAATTAGGCCATTGGGCCATATGCTTTTTACTGCTTTTACATAACATATTATAATATTCCACTATAATTTTTAAATGAATCGTTATATTTGATAAAGAACAAAACTTCCTCAATTGTAGGCATATTTTTTAATAAATATCAAGGTTGGTCCGCAACTTTGTCCAAGCTTTGAACTTTGGCCCTCTGTGTATTTGAATTTGACATCTCTGGCTTTAAAAGGAACCTGTCACGTCCTATCTACTATCTACACTGCCCCCATTGCTTTGTTAGTGATGCAATGTGCATTACTAACGAGCTTTTTTCATTAAAATTGGTGGTGTTATAATGATTTTATAACATTATATATACTTTGTACTACCTGCTCGTTTTCATTCATAAGGGTGTGATCCTGCTATTCAGTCAGGGGCGGCGCTGCATACAGTCACTGCTGGCGCCGCTCACGTATTTGAATATTGCGCCCGGAAAGCGCTATTATTGTGGGGCCATGAGTATTTCTACATGTCCGGCCACTGGTCCCGCGCATGCGCAGTGAGGCTGTGTCGCTGCTCATGGGCCACTGCTATATGCTTGCCCCATAGGCCAAAATTTGCCAGCCAGCCCCTGCTTCCATCCCTTGTAATAATCTAGTTGCCCACCTTTGAACTGACTTTAACTTCTGAATATCCTTTTTAAAATGTGGAGCCCAAAACTGGATCCCATATTCCAGATGTGGCCTCCTCAGCGATTTATAATGGGGTAACAATACGCTGGGATCGCAGGATTTTATCTTTCTTTTTATACACCCTAAAATCTTGTTTGCTTTTACAGTTGCTGCTTGTCATTCAGTGCTGCTGCTCAGCTTACTTATAACCAGAATACCCAAGTCCTTCTCATGTTTTGTAGTTACTCTCATTTAATGTATTGCAGCAATAGGATTACTCCACCCTTGGTACAGTACTGTACATTAAACCTCATTTGCTAAATGTATGTCCATTCAGTCATCTTATCCAGATCATTTTGCAATATTGTAATGTCATGGTCAGATTTTAATATTCTACATAGTTTGGTGTCGTCAGCAAAGACTGACACTTTATTCTCAATCCCATCCACTAGGTCCTTAAAAAAGATGTTAAAAAGAATCGGTCCTAGCACAGACACCTGTGGTACCCCACTGCTAACTATATCCCATTTAAAGAACGGACCGTTTATGATGACTCTTTGTTTCCTGTCATTTAGCCAATTCCTTACCCATATACATATAGTTTCCCACATCCCTTGCTTCTGTAGCTCCAGTATAAGGCTGTTATGTAGTACAGTATCAAATGCCTTTGCAAAGTCCAGATAAATCACATCAGCCGCATTACCAACATCCAGATTTGCACTTACCTCCTCATAGAAACCCAACATATTGGTTACACACGACTTATCTTTCATGAATCCGTTATGGTTGTAATTTATTACCGTATATTGTTCTCTGCAAAATATCTCTGCAGGTCAACTCTTTTAATGCCCTCAAAAACTTTGCACAGTACTGATGTCAGTCATACCGGATGTTAGTTGCCTAGATTCACCTTGATACCTTTCTTAAATATCGGTACCACATCAGCCATCCTCCAATCCTGTGGCACCACCCCTGATACAAAAGAGTCTAAGAATATGAGATACATTGGTCTGTAAATTACAGAGCTCAATACCCTCAATATCCGTGGATGAATGCCATCTGGGCCGGGGGATTTGTCAATGTTTAATTTGCTCAGACACAGGCGTACTTCTTTTTGTGTTAAATTAGTATCAGATGGTGAATTTTGATTTTTGCCTTGTTGAAAGATCCATGGAACGCAGCGTTTATTGGTGAGCATGGATGAAAAGTGCCTGTTTAATATCTCAGCCTTTTCTTTGTCCTCTATAATTATCTTATTATTATCGTCTTAAGGGGCCAATACCATCAGATTTTTCTTTTTGGCATTGATGTATTTATAACATTTTTATGGATTTATTTTAATGTTGCTGGTAATTTGTTTCTCTGTAGATAGCTTTGCTAGCTTGATTTCTTTTTTATATTTCTTATTTAGATCTTTTTACTTCTGAAATGCTATTTCTGTACTCTCGGCCTTCAAAATTTTGAATGACCTTTGTTTTGGTCTTATTACACTTTGTACTGTCTTATTTCTCCATAATTGTTTATTTTTATTCCTTGATATTTTATTATCAGAGGGTATAAGTTTCCTAGTAGTATTTCCTTAAACATGCCCCATTCATGTTCGGTATCCCCGGTTACCATGACATAGTCCCAGTCTACACGATTAAGGTCTTCCCTTAAATTGTTGAAACCAGCTTTTCTAAAGTTTCAGATTTTTTGCATTTCCACTTTTGAATGTTTGATTGAAAATTGCTTTGAAACTTACCATATTATAGTCACTGCTTCCCAAATGCTCCCGGACCTGAAGATCTGAAATTATATCTGGTCTATTTGACAGAACCATATCCAGCAGATTACCTCCCCTGGTTGTTTCATCTACCAGCTGAGAGAGGTAATTGTCATGAAATGTGGATAAGAAATTGCAGCTTTTAGTACAACCAGAAGATTGTATGTCCCATTATATGTCTGGACAGTTAAAATCCCCCATAATAAGGACTGTCAGAAGAATATTAAGAAGATATTAAGAAGTCTCTCTCCCCGACCCCTCTTCCCTCCTACCCTATAGTAATTGTCAAAAGAGAAGAGCTGACACTTGGCCAGTGGCGTCTATGCAAATTAACACACACATGAGAAATGCCTTGTAAGCAAATGCTAGCCCAAAAGGTGCTACCAAACCCAATTAACACAGACGGTGTACTGCTGTACTGCAAAGGAGACTGTACTGTTATTACTGGAGCCTGTTGCTCAAAGAGATATTTGCATTGCACTGGCCGTGCCTCATTAAATGTTACTGTTCTACCGTTTATGAAGACTCTTTTCAGATGTGTCTGGTCAGCAACTGAATCTATCATGTGCCTGAGAGAAGCTGCAGCCTATGATCGCCCTGAGAAACGGTTCTCCCAGGATTCCAACGAATTCATGTAACCGGTCTCGCCCCAAACTGAACTTAGGGTGCGTGCGTGTAACATTGGTGGCCCATACAGGGAATCCTGAGTGGGAAAAACACAGCAGCACAACACCTCAACTCAATTCTGCTACACCAGTTAAAGGGGACTCGCAGCAATGGATGTGAAAATACAAATGGACAGAATTAGTGAGCTACTTCTTCAGTTAACCTGTGAAGAATTGAGAACAGTAGCAGAACATATAAAGATGTCAGTAGAACAGATTTCCAAAGCACACAACCGCAGGCAACTGTTAGCTGCCATTAATGCAAAAATGGATGAGCTGGGGAGAAAGAAGCTGAAGACACCATGGGAACATTCCTCCAGGAACTAACACAGTTTCTAACCAGGTTGAAGTTGGAGGATGGAGGGGTGGCACCAAATACCAAGAGCGGGAATCTCCGTCCACAGAGTGAACTACAGGAATTGAAAGAACAATTCAAAGCCCTAACAACAGCCCTGCAGGAATCGGCCAAAAGCTCTGAACGGGTGATAGACTCAGACAGGACCTTTAACCTGCTCGGGTTAGATAAATCAGCGAGACAGTCCTCTCTAACACCACAAATCACAATAAGGAAAGAATTCAAGATGCTGGGACAGATTGGAGAGTGTGAACAGAAAGAGAGACAGTCTTATAGGAATTTGTTGCACTAGATCGATGCAGGCTTACAGAAAGGCTACCAGCCAGATGAGATCGTTGAGGGGGTGGTGAAAGCGATCAGCCCAGGACTGAACCTCCGTAGTATGCTAGAAATGAAAAGTCAATTGACCTTGCAACAGCTGAAGATGATTTTAAAAGGGCACTATAAAGAAGAGAGTACTTCAGAATTGTTCCACAGACTCATTAACCTCTCACAGAAAAATTGTGAATTACCCCAAAGTTTCTTGTTCAGAGCAATTGAACTGAAGGATAGACTGTTGTTTGCATCCAGAGATGTAGAAATGGAAGAGAAGTTTGATGCTGGACTAGTCCAGAAGATGTTCTTGAGATCATTTGGAACGGGATTAATCAGCAAAGATATCAAGTTGCAATGAAACAATACCTAGAAGATCCTGGCATTTTGGATGAAGTCCTAATTGAAAAAATGAATGAGGCCGCTAGTTTGGAGTCAGAGAGCGAACAGAAGTTAAAGAAAGGCTCTGCTCCTAAAATCGCCAAAATGAGTCCTCTGAAATTGGAGACCCCCAGTGGCCAGTTCGAAGATCATCATAGAGACCCTCCAGTTCTACCTCCGAGAAGGAACCTTAAATCACCAACAAAAGAGAGGACCGCCAGCACTGACTGGGAGGAAGTAATAGGAGATCTGCAAGACGAGTTGATTGAGGTGTAAAAGTTGTTTCGTTCCAGGCCAGAACCGGTATCCCTCAGACCCAGGAGTGGGTTTCAAAACAGAAGGTACCCGGCTTGTGAAGCAAGCCGTTCATCAAATCAGAGTACGGTGTGTGTCCACTGTATAAGATGTGGTGAGGAAGGACATTATGCCAAGGAATGCCAATGGTCACGGTTGTTTGTGTTGAAAGACAGGAGGTTGCCAGTGCGGGGCGACTGGTAACTGCGACACGGAGGAGGCCCCGGAAGCAAATACAAAACTCACCAAACCCCAGAACGGCGCATGAGGTAAAATGGCTGCGTCAGTACTATCCCCAAGTGTGTTCCCATCTACAACAGCTGCAAGGGAGACATGGGAATCAGTTACTTAATGCCCATTGTGGAGGTCAAACGATGTACTCCTGGGAGGAGGAAACCCCGGTCAGTAAAGATAGCCTCATCAGCCTAATCGGTGAAAGGTGCTTTATATAGTGCCAGCTAGATGGACTCCTGCTAAAAGCACTGTGGGACACAGGAGCCCAAGCGAGCCTTTTAAACGAAGAATGGACGAAGCTCTACCTCAGTGAAGACGGTGTCCTGTATCGTAAAGGAGGACAAAACCGGCAGTTGGTACTACCCAGAGTATTCCGTAGGTAGGTCTTCAAAGAACTCCATGAAAACATGGGACACCTGGGAGTGGAAAGGACAACAAATTTGATCCATGAATGTTTCTTCTGGCCGTACATGCAGAGAAATATTGAGAGGTACGTGACCAGGGAGTGTGGGTGTCTGAAAGATAAATGTCCCAACACATCAACCCGGGCACCTATGGGCAACATCCAACCTACGTATCCGTTTGAGATGGTCTCAATAGACTTTTTACATCTCGAGACGTGCAAGGGTGGTTGCGAATACATCTTAGTGGTGATGGACCATTTCACTCGATTTGCTTAAGCATATGCCACCACCAATAAATAGGGTCGAACAGCGCCAGAGAATGATTTTGCTTTGAGGTATGGGTTCCCTACGAGGTTACACCACGACCAAGGAAGAGAATTTGAGAACCAGCTCTTTGCCAGGCTAGGAAAGTACTGCAGAATTCAGAGATCCCACACAACGCCCTAACACCCAGAAGGTAATGGACAAGTGGAACGTTTTAACCAGACATTATTGTCGATGTTGTGCACTTTAACAGCTGATGAGAAGAAAGACTGGAAGAGATCTCTGTCAAAAGTGGTACATGCCTATAACTTTACAAAGAGCAATGCAAGGGGTTACTTGCCCTTTTTCCTATTGTATGGACGATCGCCAAGACTGCCAATCGACATCATGTTCGATACTCCGGTGTCAGAGACTTACAGAACGTATCCGGACTACGTTCGGAAATGGAAGGAACGGATGGCAGAGGCATACAACATAGCATCTAACGTGGTTACGCAAGGACAGAGCAAGAGTAAGGAGTACTATGATTGAAAATGTTATGGAGCAGAATAGGCATCAGGAAGCCGGGTGCTAGTCAAGAATATACATGAGAAAGGCGGTCCAGGAAAGCTTTGTTCGTACTGGGAAGACAAGGTGTATGTGGTCGTAAGGAGGAAAGCTGATGACAGTGTATGAAATCCGATTGGAAGCAGGAGACAAGAAAACCAGAATAGTCCATCAGAATTTACTACTACCCTGTGATTATCTCCCACCACAACAAGACTTCCCAGAACTAGACCAACATCGTCCGAGATCGACTAAGGGACCACCACAGACAGAAGCTCCGGAGGTGGATAGTGACCTTGAAAGTTCCGATGGAGAAGAACACACCGTTGTATTTCTCGGACCGGCAAGGAGAGGGATGTACCATCCTCAGGAGAGTGAACTAAGTTCTGAGGCTCCAGTTCGTACCAAGGAGTACAGAAGAAGTCCAATTCAGATCCGATGATCGAACACCGGTCCCTGAAGAGACCGATCGACCCTCTGGAGGAGCGGAATTAACAGACCGTGCGGAAACAAGCGACTCAGGAGAAGTACAGGAACTTACAGAAGCAGCTCCAAGAGCATCTGAGGAAGCACAGGAAATGAGTGCGGTGGAAGAAACTCCTGTGACTGAAGAACCTGTGGTATCTGAGGAACAACCCACCAGGAGGATGTCGACTCGAGAAGTGAGGAGGCCCGTGATGTTGACGTATGAGACACTTGATGAACCGAGTCAAGTGCCAAGGACTGTCGACTGGAAACAGGTATCTCTGCCTACGGACCAGGTAAGCCCACTGGAGTGGTATTCACCACCGAGAGGCAGTATGGAAGATGTTGCCAGGGAGGAAGACTTGTTTTCATGCTTTGATTTTCCTTAAAAGACTTTGTATAAACAAAGAACTGTTAAGGCCTAGAGAGAGAGAGAGCTGGTTGAAGACGTACAAAAAGCTCCAGCTGAAGAGACGCTGATTGTTTTAAATGTGTTAATTGCTTATTTCTTACAGGAGTCATGCAAGAAAAAGGTCATAAGAATAGGTTGTTATCAATGTTAATGAATGTTATACCAATTTGACAATGCCAATTTGTATATAAAGTTACTCAACTTTCACCACTGTCTCAGAATTGGTCAGATCGACCAATTAAGACGAATGTCGAGGATGACATTCAAAAAGGAGGGAAGAGTGTGACATGCAGAAGTAGTGCTGTTGCAGAGTGTGACATGCAGAAGTAGTGCGATTGCTTTAAAAGCATTCAGCAACTATTAGAAGTAACACAAGCACAGGAGACAGGAAGTGTTGTGCTCCAGAATCATCCAGCAACTAGAGGGGTTAACACAGCCACAGGAGAAGGGGGGTGTTTTAGCAAAGCCCCAGGGGGTGTGTGATCTGTATCTCACAGAAGGCAAGGGAACAGAATTCAGGTCAGGAGGGAAGCTAAACAAAGGTCAGTTAGACTCCATGAGCTAACAGTGTAGAGTATTATCAGCCAGGAAGATAAAAACTGGAAGGAATTGTGTCACAGGGATCATCTCCCTCATCAAACCCTCCTCCCCTCCATCTCCATGCAGGATAAAGAATGCTGTGTACTATTGAGTCCTTGTGAAGGATAAGCCTGTGGTTGAGTATGCATTGAGTGTGCTGTACTTTGCTACCGGATAATAGACTGTGTACTGCTGTGCTGCAAAGTAGACTGTACTATTATTACTGGAGCCTGTTGCTCAAACGAATTCATGTAACCGGTCTCGCCCCTATCTGAACTTAGGCGGCGTGCGTGTAACAGATGTCTGTCTAGCCTCTGTTTGAAGACTTCCATTGAGGGAGAACTCACCACCTGTCGTGGCAGCCTGTTCCACTCATTAATCACCCTCACTGTCAAAAAGTTTCTTCTAATATCTAATCTGTATCTTCTACCATTCATGTCATTACTTCTAGTCTTTCTTTGTGCAAATGAGAATAAAGCTGATCCAGGCAGCACGGTGGCTCAGTGCACTGCAGCCTTGCAGCGCTGTGGTCCTGGATTCATATCCCACCAACGACAACATCTGCAAGGAGTTTGTATGTTCTCCCCGTGTTTGCGTGGGTTTCCTCTGGGTTCTCCGGTTTCTTTCCACACTCCAAAGACATACTGATAGGGAATTTAGATTGTGAGCCCAGATGGGGACAGTGCTGATAATGTCTGTGAATTGTCTGAATTGTAAAGTGCTGCAGAATATGTTGGCGCTATATAAATAAAAAATATATTATTATTATCCCTCTACAGTGTGACATCGCTGCAGATATTTCAGACAGCTATTAAGTCTCCTCTCAGTCTTCTCTTTTGCAAGCTAAATATTCCCAAATTCTCTAACTGTTCCTCATAGGACATTGTTTGTAGACAGGTCACCATTCTGTTGCTCTTCTTTGAACTTGCTCCAGTTTCTTCATGTCTTTTTTAAAATGTGGTGCCCAGAACTGGACACAATATTCCAGATGACGTCTGACCAAATAATTACTTCACATAATCTAGACTCTATGCTTCTGTTAATGCAACCCAGAATTGTGTTTGCCTTTTTTGCTGCTGTATAACACTATTGACTCATGTATAGTCTGTGATCTATTAGTATACCCAAGTCTTTTTCACATGTGCTGTTGCTTAGCCCTATTCCTCCCATTCTGTATATACTTTTTTTCATTTTTCTTGCCCAGGTGTAGGACTTTTCATTTCTCCCTGTTAAAAACCATTCTGTTAGTTGTGGTAGTGCAATCTATAATTAGGAAGCGGACAGACAGGGTCATCTGATGCCGAGACTGTGAATGCCGAACAGTGTGTTCAGGGGTGGATTAAGAGTAGCAAGGGCCACGGGCAGTTTAGAAGGCGTGGGCCCCCCACACACACACACACACCTGATGTATCACATGTCACATGATCCCCTGTGATAGATCACGTGATAGTTTACGTCAAATTAATTTGGAACAATATTAATTCTAATAATTTTTTTAAGGCTGTGTGCCCACTATGCGATTTTTAAGCATTTCCGCAGCAGCAATTCCGCTGCAGAAACGCTTAAAAAATGCTAGGTAGAAGGTCTGCCATGTTCCCCAATGATAATCCGCATGTGCTGTGCACATGCTGCCGAAATTTCCGCTGCGGATTATCATTGCGGAAAAATCCGCAGCATTATCAATTATTTTGCGGAAGCGCGGCGTGTTCACCGCCATTGATTGCATTGGAACGCATGGAATCCGCATCACTGCATCTGTACATGCAGATTCCATGCATTTCAATGTGCGGATGGTACCCGGGTTTGGAGAAGAGGAGACTCTCCTCTGGACCAGGGTACCATAGAACCTGTAAAAAAAGAATAAAATAAAAAATAAATATTATACTTACCTTCTGATGGCCCCCGGTGTCTTTATCCGATGCGTCCTGGCTTACCGGCAGCTTGTGATGGTCTGAAAAGGACCTGCCGTGATGTCATTTAGTCATGTGACAGGTCACGCGACCGCTGACGTTGGCAGGCCATCAGAAGGTAATTATATATTTCTTTTTTATTTTTTACCATTCTTTTATGGTCACACTATATAAATCCATGCTGGTTGCATGTATATAGTGCAGAAAAGCATGTGAAGAACGCTCCACTTCCGCTTGTCCCTGGCAGGAAAAACGCATGTAAAATCCGCATGCGTTTTTTCTGCCAGGGAGATGCAGAAAAGCTCAAAAAAATCCGGAGCATTTCTGCATCGTGGGCACATAGCCTTACATTAATTGTATGACTCAATATTGAGCACACGTAGCCATCTATACACAGCGGGAGGCCGCACGTAGCCATCTATACACAGCAGGAGGCCACACGTAGCCATCTATACACAGCAGGAGGCCGCACGTAGCCATCTATACCCAGCGGGAGGCCGCACGTAGCCATCTATACACAGCAAGAGGCCGCATGTAGCCATCTATACACAGCGGGAGGCCACACATAGCCATCAATACACAGGAGGAGGCCGCACGTGGCCATCTATATACAGCGGGAGGCCGCACGTAGCCATCTATACACAGCAGGAGGCCGCACGTAGCCATCTATACACAGCAGGAGGCCACATGTAGCCATCTATACATAGCGGGAGGCCGCACGTAGCCATCTAAACACAGCACGAGGCCGCACGTAGCCATCTAAACACAGCGGGGGGCCGCACGTAGCCATCTATACACAGCAGGAGGCCGCATTTAGCCATCTATACACAGCAGGAGGCTGCACGTAGCCATCTATATACAGCGGGAGGCCGCATGTAGCCATCTATACACAGCAGGAGGCCGCACGTAGCCATCTATACACAGCAGGAGGCTGCACGGCGCCATCTATATACAGCGGGAGGCCGCACGTAGCCATCTATACACAGCGGGAGGCCACATGGCGCCATCTACACACAGCAGGAGGCCAGATGTAGCCATCTATGCACAGCAAGAGGCCGCACGTAGCCATCTATATACAGGGGAGGCCGCACGTAGCCATCTATACACAGCGGGAGGCCGCACGTAGCCATCTATACACAGCAGGAGGCCGCACATAGCCATCTATATACAGCAGTTGGCCGCACGTAGCCATCTATACACAGCAGGAGGCCGCACGGCGCCATCTATACACAGCAGGAGGCCGCACGTAGCCATCTATACACAGCAGGAGGCCGCACGGTGCCATCTATACACAGCGGGAGGCCGCACGACGCCCCCCCCAGAGACAGCGGGAGGCCGCACGCAGTCACGCACACACAAACATATACAGACATATACATACACGCATAAACACATTTGAAGCACAAAAAGACATATAAACAGACATCACACAATGATATCTGCAAACACACACTCACTCAATCACACACACACTCACACTCACACACACACACTCACACACACACACACTCACACACACTCACCATCCCCTGGCTACAGTCCTCCTGCTCCTCTCCGGTGCAGCAGTGCAGGCCGGGCGCGCACTGTGTGACGTCACAGCTAGGAGACACGGCCGCGCACAGGGCCGTGTCTCCTAGCTGTGACGCGGCCAGGCCAGCACAGGGAAATTAACAGCTGCAGTGCTGACCCAGCCGAAGAAGAAGTAGCGGCCGTGCGCCGCTGCTGGGGGAGCGGTCCGGGGGCACCCCCGCCACTGTCTGCCGGTATGTGCCACGGCGCCGCACAGCACATATAATGAGGGCAATCTGGCCATAGACACCCTGGAGGCCCAGGGCCCCGGACGGTAGCCCAGATTGCCCTCATTATAATCCGCCTATGAGTGTGTTGTCTGCCGGCTGCTCGGGTTCAGCATATTACGGATCGTATAGACAGATTGCTGGGTGGGGCTAAGAAAAACCCAGCCTCCATGGTACACATTGGTACCAATAACAAGGTTAGAGAGGTGGAAGGTCCTTAAAAACGATTGCAGGGAACTAGGAAAGAGACTGAAGGTCAGGGCCTCCAAGGTGCTGTTTTCAGAAATACTACCCGTGCCACAAAAGTCACTAGAAAGACAGCGGGAGTTTATGAAGATAAATAAGTGGCTTAGAAATTGGTGAAGGAAGGAAGGGTTTGGGTTTATTGAGAACTGGTCAAACTTCTCTGTCGGCTACAGGTTCTACAGTATGCAAATTGAAGTGGTCAGTGGGGCGCTAGAAACTGGATAAGGCGCTGGAAAAGGATAAAACAAACCTTTTTATTGAAGTATTAATGCCCACAACGCGTTTCTGCAGCTGTCTGCTGCCTTCATCAGGTGGAGTTATGGGAAAATGGCAGAAACAGGCACTTTATACATAAAACAAAGGAACTCAATGGGAGGTGCCAAAGGAGAATTTAACCCCTTAATCACCATCTGCTAATCCAGAGGAGACACTGAAGGCATCGTGGCAGCGCTATCAGCGCCAGTAGCTGTTTAACCTGGGTTGTGCGGTCAACACAACCCACTAAGGTGAGCAGACCACTGTATCTGCATGTATATTCTATTTCCATACAGGTTCACACAAGCACTGCGCTTTTCCACCCCACCCCCTTTTTTGTCTTACAGGTTCTACAGTAGGCACAGGTTGCACTTCAACGGGGAGGGAAAAAATGGTCAGACGGATGGAGGAGCTTTTAAAGTAGGATCTGGGAAGAGGGAAGGTTGTTCTGCAAATAAGAGGATAGAAAGAGCAGAATGATAGTGGGAGAAAGTAGGGGCTTATGAGGATTTAGACGGGGCTGGGAGGTGCAAGGAAAGTAGGGGTGCGACTAGGATTAATAAATGTTCTAATAGTTTTAAATATCTGCTGGTGAATTCAAGAAGTCTTGCAAACAAAATGAATGAATTGGAGACACTTATGACAGCCATGAAACATATGGGGCGGAGACTCAAGCACGTCACTCGAGCACCTATGATACTCGGTGCATACCCGAGCACCCGATACAAACTCAAGTAGCCAGCACTTGCGCTCAACACTAGTCGCCATATCGTTATCATTTTTCTTTACTTTTGAAAAAATCCCAACTCCAACACAACCCTAACCCCAACCTTAGCACAATCCTAACCCTAGCAAAACCCTAACCCTAGCACAGCCCTAACCCCAGCAAAACCCTAACCCCAGCACAATCCTAACCCTAGCATAACCCTAACCCTAGCGCAACCCTAACCCTAGAGTTTATTTTTTACGCCGCTCCTCGTGCGGTATAAGTAATAAGACGACTCTATTCTTCGGGTCGGTGCGATTACAGCGATACCAGATTCATATCGGGTTTTTATGATTGACAGCTGTCATACACTAAAAAACCCTTTTTTTTTGCAAAGACTAGTTTTTGAATCGCTATATTATGAGAGCTATAATTTTTCCATATTTTGGCCGACAGAGTCAAGTAAGGGCTTGTTTTTTGCGGGACAAGTTGACGTTTTTATTGATACCATTTTCGGGCACGTGACTTTTTTTGATTGCTTTCTATTCCGATTTTTGGGAGGCAGAATAAACAAAAAACAACAATACAGGGTTGTTTTTTTTCTAGGTCGTTCTGCGTGTGGTAAAATTGATAAGGCAGCTTTATTCTTCGGGTCAGTACGTTTACAGCGGTACCAAATTTATAAAGTTTTTTTATGTTTTGGCGCTTTTGCACAAAATCTATTTTATAGAAAAAAAATTTTTTTTTCTATCGCTTTATTCTGTGAGCTATAACTTTTTTATTTTTCGGCTGATGGAGTTGTATGGTGGCTTTTTTTTGCGGGCCAAGATGACGTTTTCAGCTGTACCATTTTTATTTACATTCGTCTTTTTGATCGCGTTTTATTCCATTTTTTTTTGCCGGTATGATGATAAAGCATCATTTTTTTCAATTTATTTTTTTTTTTACTGTGTTCACTGAAGGGGTTATCTAGTGGGAAAGTTTTATAGGTCAGGTCGTTCTGGACGCGGCGACACCAAATATGTATACTTTTATTATTTTGTTTTTTTTCATAATATTTATTTATGGGTACAGTATATATATTTTTTATTATTATTTTTATTTTTTTTTAATTTTTCAAAAAATATTTTTACAATTTTTTTTTTCACTTTTTGATACTTTTTTTTTTTTTTTTTACTTTTACACTTTGTCCCAGTATGAGACTTTCACTTTTTGCAGTCTGATCGCCTGTATAGCACAGAGATGCAGCGGCATCTCTATGCTATCCAGGCTGTCAGCGCTGCACAGGGAGAAGTTACTTTGATCGCGCACTGCGCATGATCAAAGTAACTTCCTGCTGTCTGGTGACCCGGGTGTCGTCAGGACAACATCAGGTCACCATGACAACCACTGGGACCCGGCAGAGACAGCGCGGAACGCCGGAGAGGAGGTAAGTAACGGCGCTTACCTCCCCTTGCTCTCGGAATGCTGCGATCGACTTCGATCGCAGCATTTCAGGGTTTAATGTGCACATAGTACCGGGTGTCAGCTGAGACCCGGAGGCGATCGAGCCCGCACAGCCAGGGCGTATTAATACGTATCTGGCCCAATAGGCCCAGGGCGCAGATACGTATTAGTACGCCCCATGTCAGAAAGAGGTAAATAACACTTTTCTTAAGAGATTAAAATGTCAAATTTACTTTAAAATTATGCATTTAGATTTCTTGAATTTCTATTAATTTTTAACACTTATCAATATTCTGAAGACAATAACATTAGCAGCCTTTGAGACATACAGTAAGTTAACCTTCATTTCTTAAAGTAATGATGGCCACTCGTTTTTCTTTACTTGGCTGCTTTTTTCTTGCCATAATACAAATTCTAACAGTCTATTCAGTAGGACTATCAGCTGTGTATCCACCTGACTTCTGCACAACACAACTGATGGTCCCAACCCCATTTATAAGGCAAGAAATCCCACTTATTAAACCTGACAGGGCACACCTGTGAAGTGAAAACCATTTCCGGTGACTACCTCTTGAAGCTTATCAAGAGAATGCCAAGAGTGTGCAAAGCAGTCATCAAAGCAAATGGTGGCTACTTTGAAGAACCTAGAATATAAGACATATTTTCAGTTGTTTCACACTTTTTTGTTAAGTATATAATTCCACATGTGTTAATTCATAGTTTTGATGCCTTCAATGTGAATGTACAATTTTCAAAGTCATGAAAATACAGAAAAATATTTAAATGAGAAGGTGTGTCCAAACTTTTGGTCTGTACTGTATATATTATCTGAAACTCTGCAAAGTGCCTTGGATGAAACAACACCTCCTACACATAGAACAACTAGTCACAGGTGGCGGCAACCCTGGCACATGCTGCAAATATGTCTTCTATAGTGGTGCTCAAGCTGAGCCCAAAGTCTGTGGAGAAAATCCCTTTTGGATGAAGATTTCATCCAGTATAAATTTATGCTTAAAACTCTGCCCTTCACCTCTCCAAACAAGCCTTGAACACCCTTATCACCACACTATCCAACAATCCTAAACATCTCTTTGACACTTTTCATTCCCTTCTCAGTCCAAGAGAGGCCCCCACCACCAAACTCAGCACTGACAATCTTGCCAATTATTTCAAAGAAAAAATTGACCATATCTGACAGGAAATTTTCTCCCAATATCCTAATATCATACACTCTCTTCCGTTCCACATGTCATCTAGCTCACTTTCCATCTTTGAACCAGTCATGGAGGAAGAAGTTACCAGGTTCCTCGATTCTTCTCGGCCTACTACATGCATGACTGATCCTATTACCACACATCTCCTTCAGTCTCTCTCCCCAGCTGTCACCACTCATCTAACTAAAATATTTAACCTCTCTCTCTCCCTCATCTGGTATCTTTCCCTCCTCCTTTAAAACAAGCCTGTATACACTCATTAGTTAAAAAACTATCAGTCAACCAGAACTGCGCTGCTAACTACAGACCTGTCTCTAATCTCTCCTTCAACTTTAGGGTATGTGCACACGTTCAAGATTTAAAGCAGAAATTTCCTGAGCGTTTTTGCGTCTCCCTGGCAGAAAAAACGCATGCGTTTTTTACATGCGTTTTTGAAGAGTTTTTGTACATCAATGAATGCTTTTTGGAGCTAAATAAAGTTATTTGGTGGGACATTGCTTAAACCCTTGGATTACCAAAGAACTGGGGTGAGTATATTGGTTCATTGAAATGATTAAAGAATGTGTCTGCTGTAATTCAAATAAAGTGTTTACACTGTATCTGTGTGTTTATTTAACTCTTTACTTTGTTTGGTCATTAGTGATAGGTGAGCACTAAAATGCTCGGGTGCTCGTTGCTCAGGTCGAGCACTTTGCAATACCCGAGCAACGAGCCCAATGTAAGTCTATGGGAAACTCAAGCATTTTTCAGGCGGCTCCCCCCCGGTGGTCTGCAGAGTGCCTAAAAATTGCCCAAATCGATGGGAACAGTGCTCAAATGGCATGGGAACAGCATGGGGAAGACCCCTGGAAGCATTCCTGACTCCCAGGTCACTCCTGTCAACAAAGTTGTCATAGGTATTACGCCAATTTTACGGACTCACAATAAAACATACAAAAGCGAAAACAAAATGGATTTTCCTGGGAAATATGTTAAGGAACATCCTTTCCAGGGTAATGACTTGTATATAAGGCAAAATAAATAACCAAAAACAAAAATGTTACTCCACACCATAGGCTATGTTCACATAGCGTTTTTGATGCGTTTTTGTACTTTTGTATTGCTTTCAACTGTGACAAATGCATTCACCAGGAAATGTCATTTTAACATTTTACAACCTTATCTGGCCATGTGGTGTGTGAGACATGATCAGACACATCTTGTTTCATTTATAAAGGAGGGACTCTGAAAGTCACAAAGCCTATTTTTATAGGGCCATCAGGCGGCCTTTACTATTCTTAAAGGGCCAGCAGTCGGCCCTCAGCTCTTAGAGAGCCATCAGCCGGCTATGCTTTGTTGTTCCCATTACTAAAGAGTGGGTCTCCTATACTGTTATTGCATATGTAGTGAGTGACAGGCCTGCCCAAAATTTGGACGCACCCCAATACCCCTTTGAAAATTTGGACGCACCCCAATACTCCTTTGAAGAGACTTAGAGGAGGGTCTCCTGAAATAAAATGTTCCCATTATTAGGAAGTGGGTCTCCCATTGTGTTTGCCTATGCAGTGAATGCAAGGGTTGCCAAAAATTTGGAGGCACTCCAATGCCCTTTGGAAGAGACGTGGAGGTCAGAGGGTCGCCTGAAAACAATGTTCCCATTATTAGGAAGTGGGTCTCCCATTGTGTTTGCCTATGCAGTGAATGCAAGGGTTGCCAAAAATTTGGCGGCACTCCAATGCCCCTTGGAAGAGACGTGGAAGTCAGAGGGCCTCCTGAAAACAATGTACCCATTATTAGGAAGTGGGTCTTCCATTGTGCTTGCATATGCAGTGAATGCAAGGGTTGTTGAAAATTTGGAGGCACTTCAATGCCCCTTGGAAGAGACGTGGAGGTCAGAGGGCGTCCTGAAAACAATGCTCCCATTATTGGGAAGTGGGTCTTCCACTGTGTTTGCCTATGCAGTGAATGCAAGGGTTGCCAAAAAATTGGAGGCACTCCAATGCCCCTTGGAAGAGACGTAGAGGGCCTCATGAAAAAATGTTCCCATTATTATTAAGTGGGTCTCCCATAGTGTTGGCCTATGCAGTGAATGCAAGGGCTGCCAAAAATTGGGAGGCACTCCAATGCCCCTTGGAAGAGACGTGGAGGAGGGCCTCATAAAAAAATGTTCCCATTAGAAAGGAGTGGGTCTCCTATACTTGTAATGCCCATGCACTAAGTGTATGGGCTAACAAACATTTACCCCTGGGGGGTATACATGAACATACTGTATAAATTTTTTTTTTATGGGCATCATAAACACCCTTTAAACAAAATTATGTGGGTGTTGCATCACGGACCACGGTCACCCTGGTGATATGGTGGTGGAGCATGAGGATGAGGAGAAGGCGGAGGACAAGAGCAAATAGCCAAAATCAGGAAGCATATACCCATGTGTGGGTGTGAAAAGGTGCATGGGAATACACCTCCCAAAAAAAGACACTGGATTTGAGTTTATGTTACGCTATCATTCGGTGGTGTTGAGAAGTCTGGCCCAATCCAACCCTTGTTCATTTTTATAAGAGTCAGCCTGTCAGCATTTTCAGTTGAGAGGATGATGCGCTTATCAGTTATAATTCCACCAGCGGCACTAAAAACCCGCTCTGATAAAACGCTAGCGGCAAGACAGGCCAGGACATCCAAGGCGTAGAGAGCCAGTTCATTCCACGTATCCACCTTGGATACCCAATAATTATAAGGCACAGAGGAATCACGGAGGACGTTGGTACGTTTGGCAAGGTACTCCCTCAGCATCTTCCCAAACTTTGCACTCCTTGTGAGAGTACCCCGCGCCTCAGGGCCTGTGCGATGGGAGAGACTGAGAAAATTCTCCCAGAACTTTGACAGGGTTCCCCTGCTTCTGCTGGATTGGAGTTGTGTCTCTCTCGCCTATAGTCCTTGGTTGTCCAACGAACTGTGACCTCTGCCACCAGCATTTTCAGATGGGAATTTTTTTAATAGTTCCGCAACGAGGGCCTTCTGGTACTGTCCCAATTTTGTAGACCTGTCCGCCTCAGGAATAAGAGATATAAAGTTCTCCTTGTAGCGTGGGTCTAGAAGTGTCACCAACCAGTAATGACTGTCACCCAAAATTTTGAGAACGCGGGGGTCACGGGAAAGGCAGCGTAACATAAACTCAGCCATGGGTGCCAGACTGCTAACAGGCAAGACTTCTGTGTCCTCACCAAGAGAATGACTGACCATGCTCTCCTCCTCCTCTCTGTCCTCAGGCCATCCACGCTGAACAGACGGTATGACAGTTGTGCAGGTAGCACTGTCTATAGCACAGGAAACTAGCTCGTGTTCTTCCTCCTCCTTCTCCTCATTGTCACCCAATCCACGCTGGGATGAGATGAGGCTGGGCTGTGTGTAATCACCCTGTATGGTTCCTTGCTCCATCTCATCGTGCTCCGCCTGCAATGCATCCTCTTTGATTGAGAGCAGAGAGCGTTTCAGAAGACAGAGAAGCGGGATGGTGACGCTAATTTTGGCGTCATCGCCGCTCACCATCTTAGTGGAGTCCTCAAAGTTTTGGAGGGTGGTACATATGTCTGACATCCATGTCCACTCCTGCGGTCTTATGTGTGGAGTCTTAACTGAATATCGACAGCCTTGTTGACGCTGGTACTCAACAACTGCCCTCTTCTGCTCACAAATCCTTCCCAACATGTGCAGTGTAGAGTTCAAACTTGTGGGGACATCACACACCAGTCGGAGCCGGAAGCTGCAAAACCTGCTGAAACACAGCAAGGGCGGCGGAAGCTGTAGGTGACTTTCTAAAATGGGCATACAGGCGGTGTACTTTAACAAGCAGATCCGGCAGCTCCGGGTAGGATTTGAGAAACCACTGAACCACGAGGTTTATCACACAGGCCAGGCATGGTACGTGTGTGAGCTCGCCTCAGAGCCGCCACCAGGTTCCGGCCATTGTCACACACGACCATGCTTGGCTGTAGGTTCAGCGGTGTGAGCCACAGATCTGCCTGCTCTTTCAGAGCTGTCCACAACTCTTCAGCATTGTGCGGTTTGTCACTTAAGCATATTAGCTTCAGCACAGCCTGTTGCTGCTTGGCCGAGTCAGTGCTTCCAGCTTGTGACTGATGTGGTCATTTCGGAAATGGAGGCTGAAGAGGAGGAGGAGGCTGAGGTTCAGGAGCTGTAGACAGTGGGGGCAACTCTGATTGACCTATGGCCCGCAATCCTTGGCGTCGGGAGGACGTGTTCTGTCCCAAGGTCCGCATGGGTCCTGGCTTCCACTATGTTAACCCAGTGTGCCATCAGTGAGATGTACCGTCCCTGCCCACAAGCACTTGTCCACGTGTCCGTGGTTAGGTGGACTTTCCTGGTAACTGCGTTGTTGAGGGCACGGCTAATGTTTTGGGACACATGCTTGTGTAATGTGGGGATGGCACGCCTGGAGAAATAGTGGCGGTTGGGGACCGAGTACCGAGGTACGGCCGCCGCCATCAGGTTGCGGAATACTTCCGTCTCCACAAGCCTAAAAGGCAACATTTTGAGTGCAAGCAGTCGTGAAATGTGGGAATTTAGTAGTGTGGCCTGTGGGGCATTGGCTGCGTATTTGCGCTTGCGTTCCAAGGACTGGGGTATGGACAACTGAACGCTGCACTGAGACAAAGACGTGGACGTGCTTCCTGATGCTGCTACTTGAGAGTGTGCAACGACAGGTACAGGGCAGGGCAGGAGGCATCTTCGCATGCACTATGGACAGGGGATTGGCTTGCATGCACAACAGCGGAAGAAACAGTGGTGCCACCCACAGACACTGTTCCTGGACCTTGGGGTTTGGCCCACAAAGTCGGGTACTTTGCTGCCATGTGCCTGATCATGCTGGTGGTGGTCAGGCTGGTAGTTTTGCCACCCCTGCTGATGCCGGCCTGGCAGGTGGTGCAAATGGCCTTTTTGGGGTTATTGGCAGAGTCTTTAAAAAACAACCAGACTCGGGAAGACCTAACAGTTGTACTGGCAACTTCCTTCGTGTTGGTGTTACGGGGAACGGTTGCCTGCCTTCTGTCTGCGGGCACCACACTGCTTCTTCCTGCCTATTGGGGTGCTCTGCCTCCCTGTGTGCTGCTGTCCTCACTTTGCATGTCCTCCTGCCAGGTTGGGTCAGTTACTATATCATCCACCACCTCGTCTTCCACTTCCGCACCCTGGTCCTCCTCCTGACTTTCAGGCAATTGTGTCTCATCATCGTCCACCTCTTGTGACACTTTCCCACCGTCGACTTCATGTGACCGTGGCTGCTCAAATATTTGGGCATCGCTACAAATTTTTAATGGAGGCCAGAAATGGCAGTATTTTCTGAAACCATATATGTGATCCGTGTGATGGAGAAACCACAGTTTTAAATACCTGGCCTGTAGGTAACTATTTTGAACTGCAAACCGGTGTCAAAAACTTCGCTGACACACTGAAATTTTTTTTAAATGGAGGCTATAAATGGCAGTATTTTCTGAAAACGTATATGTGATCCATGTGACGGAGAAACTACAGTTTTAAAAAGCTGGATTTTAAGCACTGTAATATGGAAAGGACCTGGCTGTATGCTGCACTGCCAACAAGCAAATAACGCAGAAAAACGGTGTTCTCTGGACTGCTTTCTAAGCAAATAATGAGGATTAAGAGCCAAAAAAAAATGATTCCTGGCCCCTGAGACCTGGGCCTATGTCTAGAAATGTCTAACAGCAGCAGCAGCAGACAGAACTGGAATGGAGGATGTATGACAGTGGCGCTAGAAGGATCTTGCCAGCAGGACTACTGCGAATTCAGAGGCAATACCACAGTTTGCCCAAAAGGTAGAGTAAATAAATATGATATAATATATTGAATTTGCGCTGAACTGTTGCATACATGAGCTATAAATTGAATAATTCAAATGAATGATTAAAAGACACTTTGTACGATTTTATATCAATAATCAAAATTAATAAAATATCCTTTAGGACGAGAATAAAAGGATAATAGTCCTCCGATGTTGGGTGTATCCGACTTGATGAGTTTAAGTCCTATTGCTAGAGGTAGTGCTGTGGATTTGGAGCTAATGGTGGTTGGTAGTAGGCCCTAGATAGAGGGAGTAAGTTTTTTAGATATGGGGATAGTAGTTTGTCCTGATAAGAGGCCTAAGTATGAGCACGTACGTTACTTACCCGTGTGGTGCCTGTTGTTGCAAAGCCGTGCAAGTTAAAGTGCAGAACTGCTGGAGACTGGAATATGAAGGGTACAACCGTTATTAAATAGGGTATAGGGGTGTGACTGTAGCAAAGTGCCTATTGGTATAGTGATATTAATACCTGAATGTATGTGCAATAGCGTATAATAGGCTGATAAGGTATTACAAGAATTAGGCTTCCTCCTTCATAGGCGGTAGTTTATACTGAGGTGATCCGCATGGATCCTTGCAGATGTTTTGAAAAATATGTTCAGTCAATATGGTATGGCTCAGTTTCCAGGATGGTCAGAGCTGGATAGATAGTATGGGCATGAATTATTACTGGCAGACCCTTGTAGCACCGTGATACTGTTGCAGCTGCTGCGGGAAAGTAAGAGGCACATAGGGGAAGTTTCCAATATAAGATGCCGCGGTTTAGATATATTGTGCGGTCATCAGTATTGGCACAACCTGTGAAGAGAGTCTTACCTCCAGTAAGTGCACTGTCCGTGTGTAGCGTTTATAGTGCTTGCAGTACCTTAGTGCAGCGTGAATAGGATACAGCTGCTTCAGTAGATGTGCCGTCAATGCGTGGCTATAGAGGTCGTTTTCCTCGGCGATGTCCGAGGGTTCTGAGGGAAGGCAAGTGAGGCGATTCTGGCTGGTGGTGTTGATAGGCAGAGTCCCAGCTGGTGACTCGTGCTTCAGTGGTATGTTGCTCGTTGGCGCGTTTGCTTGTGCTGAGGCAGGTTGAACGAGCAGGACCTGACGTGACGTCACGGTCACGTGACTATCATGTGATGAAGCACCATTACGGCAACCTTCCTCTTACTACCCCACATGGGTAAGTAACGTACGTGCTCATACTTAGTAGTTTGTCCTGATAAGAGGCCTATCTCCATATCTAAAAAACTTACTCCCTCTATCTAGGGCCTACTACTAACCACCATTAGCTCCAAATCCACAGCACTACCTCTAGCAATAGGATTTAAACTCATCAAGTCTAATACACCCAACATCGGAGGACTATTTATCCTTTTATTCTCGTCCTAAACGATATTTTATTAATTTTGGTTGTACGATTTTATATCAATAAAGTGTCTTTTAATCATTCATTTTAATTATTCAATTTCTAGCTCATGTATGCAACAGTTCAGCGCGAATTCAATATATTATATCAGAACTGGAATGGAGCCTCTTGTGCTATATGCACTGCAGTCTGCTATATACAGTCCCTGCCTGATATCTCTGCAGATGGATTAGTCCCCAGAAGGACTGTTTGTTGAGATGGATATGTGTAATATACTATTGTTCTACCTAATAGACTCAATTCATGGAAAGGATAGTATGTACACCACAGTTCGGGTGTATATTTTAAATCACCATTACATTTAATACTATACTCAATACTACCATGTTGTGGACTAAATAGGCTCCATCGTCGAATAGACATGAAGAGCACAAGAGAAAAAGACGATAAAAGAGCCTCTAGGTTTGAAAAGGTTATAACTAGAGATGAGCGGTGTTCGACTAGAACTGTTCGCCAATCTCAAATTCGAGCTGTTTTGGGCGGTGTTCGAGTTGTTCGACGAACCCGAACGATTTGCAAAAAATTCGGCTGTTCGAGGTTATGTTCGATAACTGTTCGTGCACCAAAAGCGTGTCCTGCATGTCTGGCGCTATTTAGAGCACCAATCATGCAGGGATTGTCTGCCACTCACTGTAATGCCACAGCCATGGTGGTTGTGGCATTACAGTGATTGCCCAAATCGATGGGAACAGTGCTCACAGTGAAACATGAAAAGCCGGCAATTCAGCAGCGGCATACACCGGTACCCGACAATTTAGAACCGAAAGAATAGAGCTTCACACATAGATTAGATAGATATAAACATGTCAGCCACATATATACGAAGTACAGTGAAAGTGCTGCTTACTGTACTTGTCATTTAGCGTAAAGGATTTATCAAAAAAAATAATAGTGTTTTCATGCACCGTCTCTTTAAAAAAGCCGGCCGGCAATTCAGCAGCGGTACCCGACAATTTATAACAGACAGAATAGAGCATCATACATAGATTAGATAGATAGAAACATGTCAGCCACATATATACGAAGTACAGTGACAGTGTTGCTTACTGTACTTGTCATTTAGCGTAAAGGATTTATCAAAAAAAATAATAGTGTTTTCATGCACTGTCTCTTTAAAAAAGCCGGCCGGCAATTCAGCATCTGTACCCGACAATTTATAACAGACAGAATAGAGCTTCACACATAGATTAGATAGATAGAAACATGTCAGTCACATATATATGAAGTACAGTGATAGTGTTGGTTACTGTACTTGTCATTTAGTATTAAAATAAAGGATTTATTATTAAAAAAATTGGCGTGGGGTTCCCCTTAATTTTAGGCTCTAGCGGAGGTTAAGCAGACGGCTGGGGCAGATGTTTGAAGCCTGGGAAGGGGGTAATACCCACGGAGCTTCCCAGGCTACTAATATCAGCCCCCAGCTGAATACATAGCCTTTACTAGCTATTAAAATGGGGGACCCCCCAAAAAAAATGACGTGGGGTCCCCCCTAATTTAATAGCTAGCAAAGGCTAGGCAGACAGCTGGGGGCTGATATTAATAGCCCAGGAAGGGAGCCATGAATATTGGCCCCCTCCCAGGCTAGAAACACCAGCCGTCAGCCGCCCCAGAAATGGCGCATTCATAGGATGCGCCAATTCTGGCACTTAGCCTCGCTCTTCCACGCTGCCCTGGTGCGGTGGCAGGGGGTAATAGGGTTGGGGTTGATGTCAGCTTATAATGCCAGCTGACATCAAGCCCAGGTTAGTAATGGAGAGGCGTCTATAAGACACCCCCATTACTAACCCCATAGTCAAAGTTAAAAAAAACACAAACACCCAGAATAAAGTCCTTTAATTGAAATAAAGACACAATCCTTTATTGTTCTAAATTAAACCATACTTACCGTCACGCCCATTCCAGCTGAAGCCAACGATCTCCTGCAATAAAAGAAAAATAATAAAGCAACCTCATCCTTACCTTTCCATGGTTCCCACGACAGCTTCAGCTCTGCTACATCGAGATGACAGGCTGGACCGCAGCAGAACGCTGCCATCCAGCCTCTCATCCCGCAGACACTGAGAAGCGCAGGCTTACTTGCGCTGCTCAGCGTCTCTCTGTGACGACATCCAGATGAGCCGAGTTCATGTCCAATGAACTCGGCTCACCTCATGCACGTCACTGACAGCGTGGGAAAATTCTCCTGCACTCAGCGCTTCAGCGTGAGAATTCTCCCGCTGAAGCGCTGAGTGCAGGAGAATTCTCCCACGCTGTCAGTGACGTGCATAAGGTGAGCTCATGTCCAATGAACTCAGCTCACCTCCTGCACGTCACTGACAGCGTGGGAGAATTCTCCTGCACTCAGCGCTTCAGCGGGAGAATTCTCACGCTGAAGCGCTGAGTGCAGGAGAATTTTCCCACGCTGTCAGTGACGTGCATAAGGTGAGCTCATGTCCAATGAACTCAGCTCACCTCCTGCACGTCACTGACAGCGTGGGAGAATTCTCCTGCACTCAGCGCTTCAGTGTGAGAATTCTCCCACGCTGAAGCGGTGAGTGCAGGAGAATTTTCCCACGCTGTCAGTGACGTGCATGAGGTGAGCCGAGTTCATTGGACATTAACTCGGCTCATCTGGATGCCCTCACAGAGAGACACTGTGGAGCGCAAGCAAGCCTGCGCTTCTCAGTGTCTGCGGGATGACAGGCAGGATGGCAGCGTTCTGCTGCGGTCCAGCCTGTCATCTCGATGTAGCAGAGCTGAAGCTGTCATGGGAACCATGGAAAGGTAAGGATGATGTTGCTTTATTATTTTTCTTTTATTTCAGGAGATCGTTGGCTTCAGCTGGAATGGGCGTGATGGTAAGTATGGTTTAATTTAGAACAATAAAGAATTGTGTGTTTATTTCAATTAAAGGACTTTTTTCTGGGTGTTGTGTTTTTTTTAAATACTTTACTAGAAATTCATGGTGGTCATGTCTAATATTGGCGTGACCCCATGAATTTCGGGCTTAGGGCCAGCTGATAATGCCAAGCTGGCCCTAACCCCTTTATTACCCAGTGAGCCACCGCATCAGGGCCCTGGATGAGTTGGGTACAGCGCCAGAAGATGGCGCTTCTATGAACGCGCCATTTTCCGGGGTGGCTGCGGACTGCAATTTGCAGCGGGGGTGGCCCAGAAAGCTTGGGCCTCCCTGCGCTGCGGATTCCAGCCCCCAGCTGCCTAGTTGTACCTGGCTGGACACAAAAACAGGGCGAAGCCCCACGTCAATTTTCTTTAAATTATTTCATGAAATAATTAAGAAAAAAAGGGCTTCCCTATATTGTTGTGTCCGGCCAGGTACAAATAGGCAGCTGGTGGTTGGGGGCAGCCCGTTCCTGCCTGCTGTACCTGGCTGGACACAAATATAGTGCGAAGCCCCACGTCAATTTTTTTTAAATTATTTCATGAATTTCCTGAAATAATTTAAAAAAATTGAAGTGGGGCTTCGCACTATATTTGTGTCCAGCCAGGTACAGCAGGCAGGAACGGGCTGCCCCCATCCACCAGCTGCCTATTTGTACCTGGCCGGACACAACAATACAGGGAAGCCCTTTTTTTCTTAATTATTTCATGAAATAATTAAAAAAAATTGAAGTGGGGCTTCGCACTATATTTGTGTCCAGCCAGGTACAGCAGGCAGGAACGGGCTGCCCCCATCCACCAGCTGCCTATTTGTACCTGGCCGGACACAACAATATAGGGAAGCCCTTTTTTTCTTAATTATTTCATGAATTTCAAGAAATAATTAAAAAAAATTGAAGTGGGGCTTCGCACTATATTTGTGTCCAGCCAGGTACAGCAGGCAGGAACGGGCTGCCCCCATCCACCAGCTGCCTATTTGTACCTGGCCGGACACAACAATATAGGGAAGGCCTTTTTTTCTTAATTATTTCATGAATTTCATGAAATAATTAAAAAAAAAGTACGTGGGGCTTCGCCCTATTTTTGTGTCCAGCCAGGTACAACTAGGCAGCTGGGGGCTGGAATCTGCAGCGCAGGGAGGCCCAAGCTTTCTGGGCCCCCCCCCCCGCTACAAATTGCAGTCCGCAGCCACCCCGGAAAATGGCGCGTTCATAGAAGCGCCATCTTCTGGCGCTGTACCCAACTCATCCAGGGCCCTGGTGCGGTGGCTCACTGGGTAATAAAGGGGTTAGGGCCAGCTTGGTATTATCAGCTGGCCCCAAGCCCAAAATTCATGGGGTCACGCCAGTATTAGACATGACCGCCATGAATTTCTAGTAAAGTATTTAAAAAAAACACAACACCCAGAATAAAGTCCTTTAATTGAAATAAAGACACAATTCTTTATTGTTCTAAATTAAACCATACTTACCATCACACCCATTCCAGCTGAAGCCAACGATCTCCTGCAATAAAAGAAAAATAATAAAGCAACCTCATCCTTACCTTTCCATGGTTCCCACGACAGCTTCAGCTCTGCTACATCGAGATGACTGGCTGGACCGCAGCAGAACGCTGCCATCCAGTCTGTCATCCCGCAGACACTGAGAAGCGCAGGCATGCTTGCGCTCCTCACTGTCTCGCTGTGACGGCATCCAGATGAGCCGAGGTCATGTCCAATGAACTCGGCTCACCTCATGCACGTCACTGACAGCGTGGGAAAATTCTCACGCTGAAGTGCTGAGTGCAGGAGAATACTCCCACGCTGTCAGTGATGTGCATGAGGTGAGCTCATGTCCAATGAACTCAGCTCACCTCCTGCACGTCACTGACAGCGTGGGAAAATTCTCCTGCAATCAGCGCTTCAGCGTGAGAATTTTCCCACGCTGTCAGTGACGTGCATGAGGTGAGCCGAGTTCATTGGACATGAACTCGGCTCATCTGGATGTCGTCACAGAGAGACGCTGAGCAGCGCAAGCAAGCCTGCGCTTCTCAGTGTCTGCGGGATGACAGGCTGGATGGCAGCGTTCTGCTGCGGTCCAGCCTGTCATCTCGATGTAGCAGAGCTGAAGCTGTCGTGGGAACCATGGAAAGGTAAGGATGAGGTTGCTTTATTATTTTTCTTTTATTGCAGGAGATCGTTGGCTTCAGCTGGAATGGGCGTGATGGTAAGTATGGTTTAATTTAGAACAATAAAGGATTGTGTCTTTATTTCAATTAAAGGACTTTATTCTGGGTGTTTGTGTTTTTTTTAACTTTGACTATGGGGTTAGTAATGGGGGTGTCTTATAGACGCCTCTCCATTACTAACCTGGGCTTGATGTCAGCTGGCATTATAAGCTGACATCAACCCCAACCCTATTACCCCCTGCCACCGCACCAGGGCAGCGTGGAAGAGCGAGGCTAAGTGCCAGAATTGGCGCATCCTATGAATGCGCCATTTCTGGGGCGGCTGACGGCTGGTGTTTCTAGCCTGGGAGGGGGCCAATATTCATGGCTCCCTTCCTGGGCTATTAATATCAGCCCCCAGCTGTCTGCCTAGCCTTTGCTAGCTATTAAATTAGGGGGGACCCACGTCATTTTTTTTGGGGGGTCCCCCATTTTAATAGCTAGTAAAGGCTATGTATTCAGCTGGAGGCTGATATTAGTAGCCTGGGAAGCTCCGTGGGTATTACCCCCTTCCCAGGCTTCAAACATCTGCCCCAGCCGTCTGCTTAACCGCCGCTAGAGCCTAAAATTAAGGGGAACCCCACGCCAATTTTTTTAATAATAAATCCTTTATTTTAATACTAAATGACAAGTACAGTAACCAACACTATCACTGTACTTCATATATATGTGACTGACATGTTTCTATCTATCTAATCTATGTGTGATGCTCTATCTTTCTGTTCTAAATTGTCGGGTACCGCTGCTGAATTGCCGGCCGGCTTTTTTAAAGAGACAGTGCATGAAAACACTATTATTTTTTTAAATAAATCCTTTACACTAAATGACAAGTACAGTAAGCAACACTGTCACTGTACTTCATATATATGTGACTGACATGTTTCTATCTATCTAATCTATGTGTGAAGCTCTATTCTTTCTGTTCTAAATTGTCGGGTACAGATGCTGAATTGCCGGCCGGCTTTTTTAAAGAGACGGTGCATGAAAACACTAATATTTTTTTTAATAAATCCTTTACACTAAATGACAAGTGCAGTAACCAACACTGTCACTGTGCTTCTTATATGTGTGACTGACATGTTTCTATCTATCTAATCTATGTGTGATGCTCTATTCCTTCTTGTCTAAATTGTCGGGTACCGGTGTATGCCGCTGCTGAATTTGCCGGCCGGCTTTTTTAAAGAGAGTGTCTTCTGAGCAGTTTGTCAGCTTTTGGACACCTTTGCAGGTGTTTTCTATGTGTTTCTATGTGTTTTTGTTTGCCTGCCATTGGTTTTAACGGTGTTCGACGGTGTTCTAAGGTGTTCGACGAACAGTTCGAGGAACAGTTCCTCGAACATCCCGGTGTTCGACGAACCGAACCGAACCCGAACACTACGGGGGTGGCTCAACACTAGTTATAACAAATTTATTATGAATAATTAGGCACACAGCAGGGGTAGGTGCAGATACAATAGGCGAAGCTTAAAACAACCCTCTCCACATAGCGACCTCCAAGATAGACCCTACATTGCACATGATCAAGTCATTGATTTCAAATATATAGAAACAGAGGAAACATCACCATGGAGGAATAACAACAGATAGCATCTCCATATATGTTCATAAAATAACAAACATGCCAATAATGATTTTAATGATTTAGAACATATGTCCACTGCAATGCCCTAACAGCAAGGATGGAGTAATTGAATGATTATTCCTACCACTCACTGCCTCAAACTCGTGTATAGTCCCCAGAACAACCACTGTATACATACCAGGGATGTCGGGCCAACGTCATGAGACAGTCGCGGGGCAATCAAAAGATATGGGGTCTATATGGATGATGCGCACGTAGAGCAGGGATGCCCCGACGCGCACCTCTCCCTACACTGTCTGATTTTGGAATAGACTGATGAACACAGCGGCGCCAGGTCTGATATAGACCTGATGACGCTGTTTGGCCAGCCAATCACTGTAATGCCACAGCCAACATGGCTGAGGCATTACAGTGAGTGGCAGGCAATCCCTGCCTGTTCATTGGCTCTGTAAAGAGCGCCAAACATGCAGGGAGGGGACCCGAGCATCTGCCCGAGCATCTCGCAAATACTTGGCGAGTTCCGAGCATCTCAAGTACTGAGATGCTCTGGCGAGTACCGAGTACTTGTGAGTATGCTCGCTCATCACTATTGGTCATGAAAAGGTCTGATTGACACCTTGACATAACCAAACAAAGGAGCTGGGTGTCAGTCCCATTCACCCAATCTTCATTAGCATTTCTATTCATGTAATTCATGCGATTGCTGTGAGCTGTTAATTTTAGCCTGGGAAGGTGTCATTAAGCAAACATTTTCCCTTGCCCTAATAAACATTTCACAGCTGGTTCGTTAGCTGCTATGTCCCCCGATCAGCACTCAGCAGCGCTTTGGACACAACATATTTATGTTGTGACCAAAGTGCGGTGTTCTAATGCCGCACTTTTGTTGTCGGTACATGTGAATCCACCGCATATAATGACACTTCAATCAGTCAAAATCTGCAGCGGAGACTATCGTGTCCGCTACAGAAACTGACATGCTGCGGGTGAGTTTGGGTATTCGGCCACGGTCAGGAGCCGCTGCAGGTTTGATGCTGCATGTTTATACAGCGTCAAACCCGCAGCGTCCAGATGTTACAGCATAGTGGATGGGATCTCTAGAAATCCCATGTCCACTTTCCGTGCATGTCAGTGTCCACGGGTGATGCGCAGCGCATCACCCGTGGACACTGACATGCAGCACATCTTTCAGGACCGCAGCATGTCAAATTCTCTTGCGGAGTCGCTAGTCTGCGCAACAGAAATTTGACCACTAGAAAGTATTGAATGCAGTAAATACGCATGGTTCAGTGAACACATGTGGATTTACCTGCGTTCAATAGAATGCAACGTTTTGGACGCAGAAAAAATTAGCGTCCAAAGTGCTGCTACGTTCGGATCGTGGGCACAGAGCCTAAAATTAAAAAAAAAAATGCCATGGGCTCCAGCGTCTTTTTCATAACCAGCAGAGGGAAAGCCATTAGCTAAAAATGTTCCCTGGCTATTAATAACAACCCACAGCTGTTTGTTTAGCCTTTACTGGCTAGATTACAGGGGAACCCCAGAAAAAATTGACGTGGGGTCCCCCTATAAAATCTAACCATCAAAGGCTAAACTAGACAGCTGCGGGCTGATAATAGCCAGGGAAGGGGCAATGGATACTAGCCCCCTCTGCGGCTATTAATATCACCCCTCAGCAGTCCCAGAAATGGCGCATCAATAAGATGCGCCAAATCTGGCACTTAGCCTCGCTCTTCCACATTGCCCTGTAGCGGTGGCGAGTGGGGTAATGGGGTTGGGGTTCACGTCACCCATGTATTGGCGGCTGACGTGAAGACCAGGTTAGTAATGGAGGGAGTCTATAAGACACCCCCATTACTAACCGCGTAGTAAAATAGTTGCCGCTTTTTCAATAAAAGACATGGCCAGAATAAAGTATTTTAATGAAATACAACACACACGGATCTACAATTTTTTTTATTACACGCCGCCGCGAAGCCCTCGATCTCCTGAAAAGAATGCAAAAAAACAAACAAGCATATTCCTCACCTGTCGGCCATCAACGACGATCTGGGTCACTTCTACAGCAGTGACATCAGCCAGCACTGATGTCAGTGCTGTAGAAAAAAGCAATGTATACTGACAGGGGTCTAAAATCACCCCGTCAGTATACAGGCTGCAGGAGGTCACTGGGGTTGATCAGCTGATCAGCCCCTGTGAGCTAACCACCGTAGGAACATTCTTGCAAATGTTCCCAGGGTGAGCATCAGCTCATGGTCACATGACTATCAGCTGATTCGTGACGTCACTGAAGGTCCTGGCAGCTTGGCACACTGCGGGGCGCGAACTCGCGCCCTGCAGTGTACCACTGGCCACCCGGGACCAGGAGGACACCACCAGGGGCCGCCAGACAGGTGAGTATAAAGGTTTATTTTTTTTATTTTTACTTTTTTATTCTTTTTTTTTTACTATCATGGGCACGCGGGCTGGGAAAAGCAGACTGCTGCTTCTCCCATCCACGCTGCTCTCGCTGTTATCAGCCAGAGCAGCGGTCGGATGAGAGGAGTAGCAGCCTCCTCTCCCGACCCGGGTACCACCCGCAGCGCAATTCCGACGCAATTTGACGCCTATTCATTTTCATTGAAACGCAGCAATTCCGCAGGTATGGATATTCTACCTGAGGGTTTGCTGCGATTCAATGCAAGTCAATGGGCGCAAATTCGCTGCGGAATCGCATTAGAAATGGTAATGATGTGGATTTTACCACAATGGTAATCCGGAGCGGAAATTTCCGCATCATGTGCACAGAACATGTGGATTACCATTGCTATACATGGCAGACCTATTAACATGCAGTTTTAATGCGTATCCTCGGCGTGAAAACCGCTGCGGAAACGCATAAAAACCGCATCATGTGCACATAACCTAAAACTTCTGTAACATTTGGTCTACTCCCATCTGATCCGCTATCTCTCAGATAAAATACCAGTGATTGTCTGTCTGCTGTCTCTAACAACATGTCCTCCCTCTATTTAAAACTGAATCTGTCAAAAACTGAACTCCTTGTGTTTCCTCCCTCTACTAATCTTCCTAAACCCAATATTGCCATTTCTGTGTGTGGTTCTACCACAACTCATAAGCAGCATGCCCGCTGTCTTGGGGTTATATTTGACTCAGATCCTTCCTCCTCTAGATCTCCGCTTAGGTCACCTGCACCTCAAAAACGTCTCTAGAATCCGACCTTTTCTCACATTTGACTCTGCAAAATTGCTTACGGTTACTCTTATTCATTCTTATCTGGACTATTGTAACTCTACTAATCGGTCTCCCTCCTACTAAACCCTCCCCTCTTCAATACATCCTGAATGCATCAACAAGGATTATATTCCTCTCCAACCACTACATCAATAACTCCACCCTGTGCCAGTCATTGCACTGGTGGCCCATCCATTACAGAGTCCAACATAAACTTAAAACTCTCCCCCGCATTTCTTTAGGCTAGCCCATCACCTCACCTCACTTATCTAACTATTCTCATTTTGCCCGTTCAAAATTTTCCTCCAAATCTGGTCCCTCGTAGCATCTGTTTAACCACCCTCCATGCACTTAAGAGCACTCTGTGTCTATACTTGTACAGCTACTGGCTGGTGACCGGTTTATGCAGTGTTATTTGAATACCCTATTTATTATATTGAAGGCTGGACCACACAATACAAGCACTTTTTAACATTTACCTCTTGTGCCTCCACTATTTCCTCAGATTGTAAGCTGGCGAGAAGGGCCCTCACTCCTCTTGGTAACTGTAGAATTGTATGTTACTCTGTAATGTCTTTATTGTATGTACATGTCCCTTCTATATTGTAAAGTTCTGCAACAATACGTTGGTGCTATAGAAATACAGATTATTCTTACTATTAATTTTTATGCAATTTCATACCGCATGACTCATTGAAAGGGTTGATTGTGATTTGTAGGATTGCTGCTTCCAATAGGTGGCGCTATAGAGTACAAGTCCTCTTTTTCTCTGAAGAGGCAATTTGCATATTCAATTTCCCAGAGGAGCATGGCACGGCGAATAAGCCTCCTTACCTTGACATGCCAGAGCCGGTATGTCACTCTCCACAAGGAGAAACGTTACCCTTAGACCTCAGTCCTGAGCCTCTCATCTAGCCAAATCAGTTCTCATACTTTGCACTGACGAGGGCCAACAGCCCGAAACACCGTGTCTGCAAATTGAGATTCTGATTTGGCTTTTATCTTAAATCATACTGCATGACTTGTTAAAGGGTTGATTGTGACTTGTAGGATTGCTGCTTCCAATAGGTGGCGCTATGGAGTTCAAGTCTTTTTCACTGAAAAGGCAATTTGCATATGCAATTTCTATATTTGTTTTTTTGCTATCAGGGGAAAATATAAATAGAAATAAGAAATACAGTGGGTCCGGAAAGTATTCAGACCCCTTTAAATTTTTCACTCTTCGTTTCATTGCAGCCATTGGGTAAATTCTTAAAAGTTCACTTTTTTTTCTCATTAATGTACACTCTGCACCCCATCTTGACTGAAAAAAAGCAGAAATGTAGAAATTTTTGCAACTTTATTAAAAAAGAAAAACTGAGGTTTTACTTTGTATGCTTTATTTGTTTCGGTTTGTTTTTCTCCCATTTATTTTACACACTGTACCCCTATAACATTTTAAAATACCTTTGGGGGGCATTTTAACATTCTTCTCATTGCTGATTTCCTCGGTAACAGGGTCTGTTATATTAGATCAAGTTATAGTTTCAACCTTCTTTCTGCATAGCAGAGCCGACTAGGTCTCCTACGACCCATAGGGAGCTCCTGCTCACTCCATACATCCAGTAATCACATGTAAGGCTATGTGCCCACGATGCAGAAATGAAGCAGAAAATTTCTGCAGCATTTCTGCATCTCCCTGGCAGAAAAAAACGCATGCAGATTGTGCATGCGTTTTTCCTGCAGAATACATGCGGATCCACATGCGGGTTCACATGCGTTTCCGCATGCAGATTGACAAGCGCTTTCCAGGCGATAGCATCACTTGGAAAGTGCTTGACAACTAGGTCACACTGTATAAATCCATGCAAACAGCATGGATTTATACAGTGTGAACCGTAAAAATTAAAACAAATAAAGCTATACTCACCCCCGAGGCCCCGGCGTGTGCTGCAGCGCTGCTTCCTGTCTGGTTCCTGGCTGCCGGCATATCGCGAGACACAGCGGTGAAGGGCCTGCGGTCACATGACTGTGACGTCACCGCAGGTCCTTCAGCGCTGCTGGCATTCAGAGAGAAGACGCCGGACAGGTGAGTATAAACTTTATTTGTTATTTTATTCTTTTTTTACAGGTACAATGGTACCCAGGTCTGGAAGAGAGTCTCCTCTCCTCCAGAACTGGGTACCATCCGCACATAGAGACGCATAGAAGCCGCTTGTAAAAATGTACAGTCGCGGTTTCTGTGCGTCTCAGTGCAAGTCAATGGCGGGAGATCCGCTGCGCTTCCGCAAAATTAAATGACATGCTGCGGATTTTTGTACGTAGCATAAACGCTGCGGAAAAATCCGCAGCATGTGCATAGAACATGCGGAATCCCCTTGGGGACCATGGGGTGCGGATTACCTAGCGTTTTACAAGCGTTTCCGCTGCGGAAATTCCGCAGCATAAACGCTTGAAAAACGCTACGTGGGCACACAGCCTAAGTACCTCTTTATCCCAGTGCTGGTTCAGTACTATGTATACAGATATTAAGAGGGTAAACATGGTAATACACAATGCTTATCTTCTCTCTGGGAAGTCTCACTGTGTTTGACAGCCAACTTCCCACCTCCTCGGCTTCAAGTTATTTTGCAAGCTGCTTACATTGCATTAACCTTTTAGAACATTAGTGCAATGCAAAGTGTGGACTGTCCAGATGTATATAGTCTATTGGCAGTCCATAAATAGTTAAAATATAGACTGCCAAATAAAGCAATGTTATAGAAACAAATAATATATGTAAACGCAGACTTCTCAGAGAGAAAAAGAATAAAGTAGGGTCAGAAACCCCTATACTAATGCTGGGTCACTTATTAGGCTTCTTGCTGTAGTTGCTGCAGCTCGGATAGTCATCTCAATGATACGCTTCTGCTGTAGAAAATGTAGTGGGTGTATGGAGTGACCTCACAGCAAGAGCTCGCCCCATACCTGCCAGGTCAGGGCTGTGTGTTACAGTCAAGTCCTACCTTGAAGTGCCGCCCTCGATTGTTAATCTGTTAAATGCCGCTGTCAAACTCTGACACTAACAAAGTGCCTGTGGCCAGGTTTCAAAGGAGACTGTGATTTTCACTATAGCAAAAGCGATAAGACGATTGCAGGCTAAAGTGCTCTAAGGAAACTAACAAATGCCGTGAGAAGTAAAGGAAAAAAAAACAACAAAAAAAAAACAACAAAACCCATAAAAGTTCATCTCCTATCCTTCTTCTCCCCATTAAAACTAAAGCGAATAGAAAAAATACACATACAGTGGGGAAAAAAAGTATTTAGTCAGCCACCAATTGTGCAAGTTCTCCCTCTTAAAAAGATGAGAGAGGCCTGTAATTGACATCATAGGTAGACCTCAACTATGAGAGACAAAATGAGAAAACAAATCCTGAAAATCACATTGTCTGATTTCGAAAGAATTTTTTTTTTACATTTTGGTGGAAAATAAGTATTTGGTCAATTACAAAAGTTCATCTAAATACTTTGTTATATACAGTCATATGAAAAAGTTTGGGCACCCCTATTAATCTTAAGGTTAATGTTTTATAAAAATTGGTGTTTTTGCAACAGCTATTTCAGTTTGATATATGTAATAACTGTTGGACACCGTAATGTTTCTGCCTTGAAATGAGGTTTATTGTACTAACAGAAAATGTGCAATCTGCATTCAAACAAAATTTGACAGGTGCATAAGTATGGGCACCTCACCAGAAAAGTGACATTAATATTTAGTAGATCCTCCTTTTGCAAAAATAACAGCCTCTAGTCGCTTCCTGTAGCTTTTAATGAGTTCCTGGATCCTGAATGAAGGTATTTTTGACCATTCCTCTTTACAAAACAATTCCAGTTCAGTTAAGTTTGATGGTCGCCGAGCATGGACAGCCCTCTTCAAATGATCCCACAGATGTTCAATGATATTCAGGTCTGGGGACTGGGATGGCCATTCCAGAACATTGTAATTGTTCCTCTGCATGAATGCCTGAGTAGATTTGGAGCGGTGTTTTGGATCATTGTCTTGCTGAAAGATCCATCCCCTGCGTAACTTCAACTTTATCACTGATTCTTGAACATTATTGTCAAGAATCTGCTGATACTGAGTGGAATCCATGCGTCCCTCAACATTAACAAGATTCCCGGTGCCGGCATTGGCCACACAGCCCCAAAGCATGATGGAACTTCCACCAAATTTTACTGTGGGAAGCAAGTGTTTTTCTTAGAATGCTGTGTTTTTTTGACGCCATGCATAACGCCTTTTTGTATGACCAAACAACTCAATCTTGGTTTCATCAGTCCACAAGACCTTCTTCCAAAAAGAAATTGGCTTCTCCAAATGTGCTTTTGCATTCCTCAGCCGACTCTGTTTGTGGCGTGCTTGCAGAAACGGCTTCTTTCGCATCACTCTCCCATACAGCTTCTCCTTGTGCAAAGTGCGTTGTATAGTTGACTGATGCACAGTGACACCATCTGCAGCAAGTTGATGCTGCAGCTCTCTGGAGGTGGTCTGAGGATTGTCCTTGACTGATCTCACCATTCTTCTTCTCTGCCTTTCTGATGTTTTTCTTGGCCTGCCACTTCTGGCCTTAACAAGAACTGTCCCTGTGTTCTTCCATTTCCTTACTATGTTCCTCACAGTGGAAACTGACAGGTTAAATCTCTGAGACAGCTTTTTGTATCCTTCCCCTGAACAACTATGTTGAATAATCTTTGTTTTCAGATCATTTGACAGTTGTTTGGAGGAGCCCATGATGCCACTCTTCAGAGGAGATTCAAACAGGAGAACAACTTGCAAGTGACCACTTTAAGTAGCTTTTCTCATGATTGCATACACCTGGCTATGAAGTTCAAAGCTCAACGAGGTTACAAAACCAAAAAAAAGTGCTTTAGTAAGTCAGTAAAAGTAGGTAGGAGTATTTAAAACAAGAAAATGATAAGGGTGCCCATACTTATGCACCTGTCAAATTTTGTTTGAATGCAGATTGCACATTTTCTGTTAGTACAATAAACCTCATTTCAAGGCAGAAACATTACTGTGTCCTACAGTTATTACATATATCAAACTGAAAGAGCTGTTGCAAAAACACCATTTTTTATAAAACATTAAGCTTAAGATTAATAGGGGTGCCCAAACTTTTTCATATAACTGTATACTTTGTTGGCAATGACAGAGGTCAAACGTTTTCTGTAAGTCTTCACAAGGTTGGCACACACTGTTGCTGGTATGTTGGCCCATTCCTCCATGCAGATCTCCTCTAGAGCAGTGATGTTTGGGGGCTGTCGCTGGGCAACACAGACTTTCAACTCCCTCCAAAGGTTTTCTATAGGGTTTAGATCTGGAGACTGGCTAGGCCACTCCAGGACCTTGAAATGCTTCTTATGAAGCCACTCCTTCGTTGCCCTGGCGGTGTGCTTGGGATCATTTTCATGCTGAAAGACCCAACCATGTTTCATCTTCAATGCCCTTGCTGATGGGAGGAGGTTTGCACTCAAAATCTCATGATACATGGCCCCATTCATTCTTTCATGTACATGGATCGGTCGTCATGGTCCCTTGGCAGAGAAACGGCCCCAAAGCATGATGTTGCCACCCCCATGCTTCACAGTAGGTATGGTGTTCTTTGGATGCAACTCAGCATTCTTTCTCCTCCAAACACGACGAGTTGTGTTTCTACCAAACAGTTCTACTTTAGTCTCATCTGACCATATGACATTCTCCGAATACTCTTCTGGATCATCCAAATGCTATCTAGCAAACTTCAGACGGGCCCAGACATGTAATGGCTTAAGCAGGGGGACACGTCTTGCACAACTGGGTGAGATCTTGTGTGGAGCCCCAGATCGAGGGAGATTATTAGTGGTCTTGTATGTCTTCCATTTTCTAATTATTGCTCCCACAATTGATTTCTTCACTGCCTATTGCAGATTCAGTCTTCACAGCCTGGTGCAGGGCTACAATTTTGTTTCTGGTGTCCTTCGACAACTCTTTGGTCTTCACCATAGTGGAGTTTGGAGTGTGACTGTTTGAGGTTGCGGACAGGTGTCTTTTATACTGATAAGTTCAAACAGGTGCCAGTACTACAGGTAATGAGTGGAGGACAGAGGAGCCTCTTAAAGAAGAAGTTACAGGTCTGTGAGAGCCAGAAATCTTGCTTATTTGTAATTGACTAAATACTTATTTTCCACCAAAATTTGAAAAAAAATTCTATCCAAATCAGACAATGTGATTTTCAGGATTTGTTTTCTCATTTTGTCTCTCATAGTTGAGGTCTACCTATGATGTCAATTACAGGCCTCTCTCATCTTTTTAAGTGGGAGAACTTGCAAAATTGGTGGCTGACTAAATACTTTTTTTCCCCACTGTATGGGATCACCGCGCTCATAAAAGTCTGATCTATCAAAATATAAAAACAATTAACCCAATCGGTAATCATCTTAAATGGAAAAATTCAAGAACACCAAAATGGAGTTTTTTTGGTTGATGTAATACCACAGAAAAATGCTGTAACAAGCGATTAAAACGTTGTATCTATCTCAAAGTGGTATCAATAAAAACGTAAGCGATCACATGGCTCCATCGACTGAAAAATGAAAGCGTTATGGGTCTCGGAAAATGGTGACACATCCCAAAATATATGTAGATTTTTTTCAAACTGCTGATTTTTTTTTCACAACTAAAGTAATAAAAAAAAAGGGACAAGTTTGGTATCACCGTAGCCATACTCATTAGCAGAATCATACTGCGAGGTCATTTTTACCACTAAATGTATGTCGTAAAAACAACTCCCTAAAAACAATGTCAGAATTGCGTTTTTTTCACAATTTCACCGCACTTGGAATTTTGTTCCTTATTTTTAGTTCATTATGTGACGAAATGAGTGGTGTCATTCAAAAGTACAACTCGTCCAGCACGAAACAAGACCTCATACAACCATGTGGACAGAAAAATAAAGTTATGGTTCTGGGAAGAAGGGGAGGAAAAAACGAAAATGCAAAAACAGAGAATTGGTCACGCCGGGAAGGGGATAAAAAGCAAGTTACCAGTACAATTAATGCAACATGCACTTATAAGTCCTCCACAGCAATGAACTGATAGAAACACAAGTAGCCACAAGATCCAGACAATTTTGGCAGATGATGCATAATGCTTTGACAAATTGGGAGTGAAAAGGATAATTGCCAATAAAATACTTCAAAGTACACAGATTTTATATTCTACAGCAGATCACAATCACAACATATTCCTGTCGTAAGACCTGAAAAGAAAATAATCTTTCCACTCTTCAATAGTGTTACAGCTGGCACAAGCCACACTACATTGTTGCCGTGAGTGTCTTTTAGGATACAGGTGAGGTTGATGACATGCATGACACACTGAGATGCCTCTTGTTAAGCACAATTATTTGTGTACATCATGGTAGGGAAACTGGATAGTGGCAATCCTCCAAAAGAAACAAGTTCAGGAAGCTATGGAAGTGTTGAATGTAAAGTGGTTCTTGGAAACTCAATGGGAGAATTCAGAAGCTTTCCTCCGGTAAAGCATAACAAACCAAGTCAATTTACCAAAATTTCCATCCTGTACATTTTTGAGCGGATACTCAACATGTACGGACTACATGTATTTTAAGTTCAAGCTATAATAAATAGCAGTGGAAAACTTTATTTTTTATTGACTACAATGAAGAAGCAGATTTACTTTGTCTCGTAGCTATGTGTCCATTTTCATGACTTTTATGAAACTCTAATGGGCAGAAGTTAGTTTGATTTTCAAACCATTTAGCGACACTTAGAAGCTGTTCTTCACAAAAGGCTTGTCCAATGAACTGGAGGCCGAGAGGCAGTCCTCTACTAGACAGACCTGCAGGAACGGTTATAGCAGGAACACCTTGTCAGAGGAGAAACAAGACATTAAAGCTACAGAGCAATTTCAGAGTTAACATAACATATTGAAAGGAAATATATCAGAATCTAAATGACATATATTACATAGTTACAATAATTGTTCTATGCTAAACATTAAAGACAAAAATCTGGTTTAGGCTTAATACTCCAGTAGATTTATGAAATGATACCTGCAATCTCCTAATCTACTTTATACTATATATAAATATGTACAGTATGTATGTGTCACTTGAGCACCCGCGATACTCGGTGCATACCCGAGAACACTAGACAAACTAGAGTAACGAGCACTTGTGCTCATCACAAATAGTAATCAATTGTGATGTAATATTTTTCATGACTATGGTATTCAAGACAATTTTTAAATAATGCTTACCAGCCATGTTGGCACATTGTGTAAAGACGTCCTCCTGAGCACTGCGAGTTCTGTTATCCTCCTGGATGAATTCTACGTAAGGAGCTGCATCTCCTAGGGTGGTTGGAGTAAGTAAGACATCTACTCCAGATGTGAACACATTCACAAAGTCATCAGCTATCAAACGTCGCACCTTCTGAGCCTTCAGGAAATACTTTTCATAGTTTCTGAAACAAACCAGCAGACAATTCGCAATGAGATTTTGTGCAAATTAGACAAAGCTGGGGACTTAAAAAATATTAAAACATATTAGAAAAGTCACTTTGAATATTTTCAAAGCAAAATGGGCACTCCTTAATGTGTCGCTTACATACAGGTGAAACTGCACAAAATGTATATGGGCCATGGGCAGCACAGCTCCAAAGGCTGCAGAAAAATGTATTGCCATATATCAGAAGCAGGAACACTATGAAAAATCTATACACTTATGTGTTATAGCTAGTGCAGGAGCTGATGAACAGATAAAAGAATTAGAGATTTGAAAAAAAAACACCAAAAACAGAAGTCTAGGATCACTTTTTGCAGGCTGAGCACAGAACACAGCACAGAGTATTAGTTTTTTTCTGAGATGTCCCTTTAATAATAATAATAATAATAATAATAATAAAAATAATCTTTATTTATATAGCGCCAACATATTCTGCAGCGCTTTACAATTGAGAGGTTCACATACAACAGTCATAAGTAACATAGTTAAAGATAATATAATAATTAAGGCAAAAATAATGACGACCCTGCTAATAAGAGCTTACAATCTACAATGAGATGGGGGTGACACAAAGTACAGGGGCTTATTTACGATGATGGTCCAGCAATCTTGAGGGAATGGGGGATAGATAAAGGCTGCATGAGCTCATCACCGGCCAGTATGTGTTGTGCTTTTGGGTGCGGTGGAGTTTGATGGAGAATTTTGTACAGAGAAATAGTGAATGGGCTATATATAAAAAGGACTTAGATTTTAGGAACGTGAAAGGCCGCCCTAAACAGATGTGTTTTTAGGGAGCGCCTAAAACTGTGCAAGTTGTGGTTCGTCCTAATTTCTTGGGGTAGAGAATTCCAAAGAATAGATGCAACTTGGGAGAAGTCTTGGAGCCGGGAGTGGGAAGTAGGGATTAGTGTGGATGTTAGCTGAAAGTCGCTTTATCAGGTCATGCGACCTAGTCATGTTGGTCTAGGTATATTAAAGAAGTTATCCGTTACTTGAACAACCACTTCTTAAATGCAACAGCGCCCTTTGTAAAATAAAAACACCATATACAGACCTCCTGGTCTGGCACCATTTCAGCAATGTCAGCGCTGTGTGACACTGTTAGGCTGCAGCACTCAGGTGGCCTATTGCCGGCCATTACACTGCAATGTGGATGGAAAAATAAAAAGTTTTGGCTGTTGGAAGAAGGGGGTGGGAAAGAAAGTAGAAATTTCCCAGCCAGGAAGACATTAACTGTACTGTATCCAGAAATGTTTCTCAACCTGAATAGATTACCTGACACAAGTTTGGCAGATTCTGTTTAGCAATTGTACAAGGTAGTTTGCAATTCTGTGTCACTGTGCAGCCCATGAATATTTGTAGAGAGTGGTTAGGTTTTTTTCTGGCATGTCAGAGCTGTGCAGTTTTGTCTGACCCATTAGATGCCCTCCCCCTCATCTCTCACTCACTTGCAGTATCAATAGAGAAAGCCAGAGTGAGTGGACTTCAATAGAGCTGCTGATTCAAGAACGGATCATAAACAAATTAGTTGAAGGTGGTTTAATTGTCAACACGTTTAAGAGTCAAATCCGACTCCTTCCTCAAAACAACCACATGTGAAGGTGGCAACACAACATTAATGCCATCCATTCACTTGCAGTATCAGACAGGTTGAGTCAGATTGACTAATATGATTATGCCCTCTTTACCCTCTCACACTTTACAGCCTCACTGCTGCAGCATCTCCCTCCTCCCTGTCATGGGCTTCTCTTAATCTCTTCTTCTTATAATGGTCCTACTCCTTATTTAACTCCCTCCATTTTTTAACTTTTAACTCAGCCTTCTAAAAAGTATAACTTTTTTAATGTTTTCAGTTGCATTGCTATGAGCACTTGTTTTTTTCCGCATTGCTGTAGTTTTATAGAATCTTTAACGCCTTACCAACATGGCCAATTTCCATTTTTGCATTTTCGCTTTTTCCTCCTCTCCTTAAAAGAGCTTGAACTTTTTTTAAATTTTTGTCCACAGCCTTTTTTTTCGCAGGACAGCATTTATTTCACTGTGTACTGAAACTCAGGAAAAAAATTCCAAGTGCAAAAAAAAAAAAATTCCAACGCAATTCCGATACTGTTCTTTGCAAATTGCTTTTTTTTTTTTACGAAGTACAGTGTTCGATAAAAATGACCTGGCGCCATGATTTTTCAGGTCAGTATGATTACAGCAATATCAAACTTGTCCAGTTTTTTTATTAATATTTTAGTGGCGAAAAAAAGAAATATGAAATTTGTAAAAAAAAAAAAAAAAAAACAACAAACATTTTGGGATTGTGTTGCCATTTTCCAAGACTTGTAACATTTTTCATTTTCTGTTCATTGAAGCTAATTGTTAAGTATGTAAATGGAAATATTGCTTACCTTTTACAACCCCAATTGCAAAAAAAGTTTGGATGCTGTGTAAAATGTAAAGAAAGGCACTGCCATCAATTTGTAAATGAGTTAATCTCTTCAGATGAAATGGATAAATATCTAACTTTCAACTTCAGATATGTGTTCCATTGTGAATAAAATATGGCTATAAGAGATTTCTAAATCATTGCATCCATGTCTTCTTTACATTCTACACAGCGTCACAATTTTTTTTAAAATTGGGACTTTAAAAAAAAAAATTCAATAAAAACATGAATTTGAAAATTATAAACATATCAAGGAAATTCAACAAGCAATTACAGGACAAACAGAAGAGAGTAAAAACAGTCGATGAGACAATAAGATAAAATAATTGTTGAAGATACACCAGGGAGAAGACGCAGACAAATGGGGAGGTAGGACTAGAGGCGATCAGAGAGCGGACACGAGACCTGGAAGAGGACTTTTAGGATAGCACGTCGCAGACGGCCAAAACTGAGACTATTATACCCGCGGACGGACCTGTAGTGCGGTGAGGCTAGAAAGACGTCCCAGTGAAGCAATCTATTAGTGATCTTAACCTTTTCCTCGAGGGAGTGGGTAAACAGCAAATCCATACACTGGGCTGCAGCTATTTCCGAAAACCATTCCTCCATAGATGGAGCAGCCGATGATTTCCAATGACATGGGTTGATCGTTATCGCTACTTGAAGCAAGTGTCTTAAGAGCTATCTTTTAAAGCTAGGACCCCACCTCGAGTACTCCCTTCCAAAACGGTACAAGTACCGGGCAAAACCACCAGAATGTGGCCATTGTGCCTTCATGCGTTACGCAGCACCAACACAAATTGGAAATACTTGGAAACCACAGGAACCCGGAACCATCTGGAAACAATTTTATAGTTTGTCTCCTGAGCTTTGTTTGCGATAAGCATTTATGAGAAAGATGGAAACATCTTCTCCAATGTTCAACTGAGATTTTCAGTGGCAGCTCAGTTTCCCAGGTGCTGCAAATCTGAGGAAAACATTCCAGTTCAGGAGTTGACAGGAATCTGTATAAAACTGAGACCGCGTATTCCAGCATTGAAGAGGAAATGCACAATTTTTCAAATGGGGATAAAAGACGAGCAAAATCAGAATTCCCAACGAAGGAGAGGAAAAAATGTGTAAGTTGAGTGGTCGTAGTATTGGCGCAACGAGGGGGTCCCACTCCACAAGATAGCTGAAAGAGGCAGGAGAGATCCCTGAGGGGTGATTTGGCATAAACAAAGGGTTGTGGTTTTTTTTAGCCATTTAGAAATGCATTGGAAGAAGAGCCTGGCGGATAGGGGTTGGGATTTTATACATTTAATTTAATAGAGGGATAACTCCTTTTAGTCTTTTTTTGTGCCTGAGTTTTTTTATTAATTATTTTCTTGCAGTTCCAAGGAAAAGAAAACATTGTGTGAAGGAGCTGAACAAACAGGATGACATTGCCAACAGTGGCTTGCAAAAACAATGACCTACTGTTTAAGAAGGAAGAAGTTTCCAGATAATATTCTTCCCCTTACAACATCATTAAAACCTTCTCTTCTGGTTGTAGAATACATGGCTTCTGTGGAAACTTCAATATCAGCCCGATGCCCTGCAAAGCATTAAAAAGAAAACACATCGCTGAATATGCAAAAATAACAACGTTATTGGGTTGAGTAAATGGAAAATTATCATTTTATCCCACAAAAAAAATAGCTTTAGCCCTAAGTTTTCAAAAGGGATAATAGGAGAAAATGAACAGTACAATTTGTTAAGCAATTTCTGCTAATACCCCATATGTGGTCAAAAACTACTTTTGAGGCACAGTTCAAAGCTCAGAAGGGATGACTCCATATTGGAGTTCAGATTTTGCTGGAATGGTTTGAGGGTGCCATGTCACATTGGCAGAGCCCCTGGAGGTGCCAGAAAAGCAGAACCCCTCAAGTGACCCCATTTCACAAACTACACCCCTCATGTGCCTCACAGAATTTTAAACCATTGGGCGGTGAAGAAAGAATAATTACATTTTTATTACTAAAATGTTGTTTTAGCCCCAAATTTTCAATTTGTATAAGGGCTAATAGGAAAAAATGGACCTCACAGTTTGTTGTGCAATTTCTCCTTAGTAAGCCAATACCCTATATATAAATCGGGAACTACTTTTCAGGCACAGTGGAAAGCTCAGAAGGGAAGGAGCGCCATATTATCGTGCAGATTTTACTGTTATGGTTTGCAGGTGTCATGACCTACTGGAAAAACCCCAAGGTGCCAGAACAGCAGAACCCACCATAAGTGACCCCATTTTACAAATTACACCTCTCATTGAATTCATCTATGGGTGCAGTGATTATATTGATACCACAGGTGTGTCACAACATTTTATACCATTGTGCAGTGAAGAAAAAAAAATTACATTTTTATCACAAAAATTTTGTTTTAGCCCAAAATTTTACATTTTCACATGGGGAAATAGGTAAAAATGGCAACAAAATTTGTCACACAATTTCTGCTGAATGTGGAAAAACCCCATATGTTGCTGTACAGTACTGCTTAGCCACACGGCAAGACTCGGGAGGGACGGAGCGCTATTTGACTATTGGAGGACAAATTTTCATAAAATAGTTTGTGGACTCTAAACAGAGCCCCTAAGTGCCAGAAGAGGAAAATACCCCCTCATGTGACCCCATTTTAGAAATTATCCACTGGTGTAGTGACGATTTTGACTCCATGGGTGTTTTCCAGAAACAAGTAACAGTGGATATTGCTGAGTGAAAATTGCAAATCTGCCATTGTAGTGCCCAGTACATTGTGCCTAGCTGGTGGGTCTGGAGACATGGACCCCATAAGTTAAGCGGGCTCTAATCGCTACAGAAATGCCAAACAAGTGGACGCTAACTATGGTTTAGGCACACACTGGGGCTCAGAAGGGACGGGGGCACTTGGATTTGGGAGTGCAGAATTTTCTGGATTTCTTTTGGGGGGTGAGGAGCCTTTGGGCTTTTCCAGAGCCTTTGTACTACCAGTAACATGGAAGCCCCCTATATTTCCATTGATAAATGACAGACCTGAGTGGGGACTTGTTTTTTTTTGTGGACTGAGTTGAAGCTTTTATGGGAATATTTTACATAACATTTTGGTTCACATTTATCCAGCGCTCTATGCTGAGCACTTACATCGGGGTTTCCATCTAAATCTCTGAATAACGTGATTCAGATGAAACCCCTGAGGGATCCAGTCATTATAATGAGGCAGCAGAGTTATTCTGGGCTACGTCTGGCTTCTGTTCAGCGGTGTCCTTTTCAAAGGTGCACAGATATTTTTCTATTCAACCTATCTAATGAGGATTTTGCCCTATTGCTTGGTATGGAAACTAGGCATCAGTACACATTACCCTCCTCTTTAAAATGCATCTATTGGTAGAAGGTGTTACCTGAGGAGTATAACCGTGGTGCCGATGGAGAGTGCACTGGCAGAGCACCGTTTTCTATACCTATATATAGATGCGTATTCTTAAGCCCAATTTAGTATGTCTTGTACATATCCAGGTGTGCAATGCCCCTTTGAGGTATTCCTTGTTCTATGATATGTTTTTTTTATGCAATTTCAATTTATGAATTTCTCTAATAAACTTATGTAGTTTTTATTACAACATAGATCTCTTCTTGTCTGTCCTGAGATGGTTTAAAAAAAAAAAAAAAAAAAAACATTAAACCAACTATCACACACTAGAAAAACTTTGTCTACAAAAAATTGCTTTTGCATCACCATATTTTTCTATATTTCAACCGACAGAGTCATGTAAGGGCTTGTATATTGAAGGACAAGTTGACGTTTTTATTGGTACCATTTTCGGGCACCAGACTTTTTTGATCGCTTCCTATTCAGATTTTTGGGAGGCAGAAAGAACAAAAAACAGCAATTCAGGAATTGTATTTTTTGGGATTTTTTTTTTCTTAATGCCGTACCGCATGTGATAAAAATTATAAGACAGGATTATTCTTCGTGTCACTACGATTACAGCGATACTACATTCATATAATTTTTTTTGTTTTGCTGCTTTTACATAATAAAAACACTTTGGCATGCTGGAATGGTCTAACAGGCTACTGTAGTTGGCAGACCCAGAAGTCATCATTTGACCTCGGGTAGCCATGACAACAATAGTCAGCCTGCGATTACATTGTGGGGGTGCTGATTTGAAGGGAAAGGGATCCCCCTCCCTTTCCATCCCTTCTAAATGCTGCGATCGCTATTGATCGCAGCAGAGGGTTAAACGGACTGGACAGTGCCCGCTCTGCCCCTGGCCGTGACAGCTGGGGCTCGGCTATCACTTAAGCCTGGCAATGATCATGCGGGCACAGCTCCTGTTCCCGCTTAATCTCCAGGACATACTGGTAGATCCATTTGCGAGAACGCACTGCAAAATAGGATCTTGTGTTAAGTCCAATGGCAGGAAAGGGTTAATGATGAAAGAGGGAAAGACAATAAGGGCTCATCAAATAGTCAGAAATGAAGCATAAAGTGGACATTTCACTTGAGAAAGTCAGACTGCTTAAGGAGTAAAATTAAAGGTTTTAAGAGGGAAGCGGGTTGTCGATATATGCTGCCCGAACCAAAGGCAGCACGAGTTAAAGCCTGGCAGCAATCATGTTTTTCCTCGAAATGCTCTGGCGCTGCTCCAAGCTTGTCTCACTATGTACACACATGGGAGAGGCCTGTCAGTCTGCTATAGCGATGTGGCGAGAAGCCGGCCCAGAGGCGGTGCTGGACTAGTCTCATCTCTCCCTATGGACTTCAGCAGGATCTTCAAACTAGGTTTTCCCTAAAATGGCAGAAAACATACAAGGCTACTATTGTGCAGCCACGCTCTTATTTATACTGCCTGTAGTTTTAGCAACAGGAATAATTAAAGCAGTAAAGCATTACATAAGACAATTTCAGAAGTTACTGGTCCAATTCTATTGATCACATAACCTTATTATTGTGAAATGAACTAATATTTACCATATTCCAGTCCATCAAATCGAGCCATATTTGAAGCTACTTCAGCTGTACACAAGACATGGTAGCAAACAATAGAATAGCGTGTGTGAGGCATTGAAACCTCAACCACCTTGGCTCCAGCATTCTCCAACATATCTGCTGCTTTTGACCAGAGAGAGAGTATTTCTGTAGATAATCCTGGGGCATGATATTCCTTTAAAAAAAAACAAAACAAAGCAAAAGCTAAAAAATGTAAAATAAGAGAACAGAAAAGTTTCAGATTGCAAAACAATAACTCATTTAGGCTGATTTAAAAGAACAAAACACCCAAATAATGAAACATGCTTGTGTTCTTTAATGCTTTGTTTCTTAGGGTTCACAAACTTGTAAAGTGCTCCACAAAGCACCTACAGGACTCTGGGGGATAATTTCTCCATGATAAAGCATGCAATGAAACATTTCGCACTCATGTCATATCTCTTAAAATCTGTGAGGAAAAAGTGCATTAAAAAAATAAAATAAGGGCTACAGTACAGACACAAAGCAGATAATTGTGGCTACTGTGTACGGACCCTTTGAGTTCATTTACATGGACCGACCAAGGGCACTAAACGACTGCTGATCAGTGACCATTTACCTATCGGCGGTCGTTTAATTGCCTGAGTACACGGGCAGACCGCAGTCAACGATGCTCAGTGCGCATATGCTGCCATTGTTCTTAGCAGTGCGATCCCTTTAAATTTACACAGAACGATTCGCTGTAGAGAACGATGATCTTTTATGCTGCGCAACAGATCATTTCACCCACTAAACAAAGTGTATTGCTCGTCAGCGGGTGATCGGCAGCCTGATACACTTAAAGATCATTATGAAACGAGGATTTTTAGGAAAGCTGGTTCATGAATATATTTCATTGTAAATGCAGCTCTATTCTACATAGCTTTTTTTCTTGTCAGACAAGCAATTTGTGTTACAGAGGTGGTATAGGGTTATGTACTTTTGTCAGCAGTTTTAAAAGCTTTAGCAAACTGGCTTTAGTTTTCTTTTTGTTTTAAGTTTTTTAAACAGGTTGTCCAAAAAGTAGAAAAAAAAAAGCAACAAATGTACTAAAATAAAAAATAAACAAGACTCAATTCAACATTCGCTGATGCAGTGGAGCGGCTCAGATGGGCACCTAAAAGACTTGGTTTACAGATCTTCAGTGATGGTATGACATACCAGCAAGTGAAACGGGCATCAAGCACTATCCTCAAAAGTCATGTGCCACAGTTACTGGCATCACTGCCAAGAGTACATCTTGTAGGGGTTCGCTCTCAGGTAGGCACTAGAGTTCACACAGGCACCAGATTATTGTATCAAAACAATGTGAGGTTCATTGAACTCCATAAATTTGCACAGTTCTTTAAATGAAACACAGCCTTTTCCCAGCACACAAAACGGCTATTGTCCATAGCAACTAGTAATACTTGCAGTTTCGTGCACACGACCTGTGCAGTCTCCTCTCAGAGAGATTCTGACTTGTCTATCTCCTGTTCCAACACAACCCTCACTGCTCATCTCCCCTAGCTGACTGACCAACCAACAAATGAAAACAGGGCCAGGCTCTAGACATAGCTTTCCAGGTGCACAAAATTAGGACCTTCAGAGCTAGGTTTTAACCCTGTCCTACCGGGTTTCCTACATATCCTACCCCTCTGCCCAAAGTCAGGGGCTGGGCATGGTCTGCCAACCCACAGTGCCTACATTGGGCCAGTCTAAGCTCCCAAAACGCTCCCTCTCTGGAATGCTTTGACCTGGTAACGCTGAGAACCTGCTACTTAACACAATTACATTTACCGATTAGTCTCTGAGCTGGGCAGTCCCAAAGTGGTCGTGAGACTCCTCTGGGTCATGGACATTGGCATCAGGGGATGCTCCTTCATCCTCCTTTCTAGCCAGCACAGTGAAAGGAAATTCACTATTTACATCATGTGACCTTGATACCGTAGCCGACTCCTGGCGGTATACTGGACTACTGAGCACTACAGCTATAGCCCATCAGTCCCAGAACAACAGAAAGTCACGATCGATAACAATAGCATGCAATAAGTCTTGACCACTCCGACTTCGTGGGACATGACACCACAGTCTGTTCGTATGTCGACGTAGGCCATGGGATAGTTTTTTGTGTCTCCATAGACACACCTTATGTCACGGGTGTATCAGAGGTGACAGACAGTAGCCCTGCAGTTGGTTGCAGGAGATGTCTACGTTTGGCATTACAGACATCTTCTTAGATCAGAGGCCGTCTCCAAGACCTAATGGCTACCTCCTTCTGGTAATTAGCTCCCTGGCCTGGGTGTATATATCTGGTGTGTCTGAGAGGGAGGTGCTGGCTATATTCATTTCTACTTGTGAAGGCTTAGCAAGAGCAGTACTTCGTCCTCTCTGGAGCTTGAGGCCGAGTTCGCATTTGTCTGGAGTTGTCTAAAGCTAAGCATTCTCCCCCTGTTTGTCTACCCTTGTTGTTTATAGAGTTTAGTGGAGATCAACTAGTGCTCATCTCCTCCCATCCCTAGCCTTAGCCATAAACCAGGGAAAGACAGGGCGAGGTACGCGTGCAGCGATTGCTGAAGAGGCAATATAGGGATGGTAGTTGAGACAGTGTGACCCTAGATGAGTCTAGGAGGTCTCCACTTCCCCCTTTCCCTAGTGTCTGGGCTCCCTTTCCCTCTGTGTTGCACTAAGTCTTTCCAACACCTGGCGTGACACCTTAAGCCCACCTCCTTCCGAGGGACTAGCACATATGAAAGTGTGGCCATTACTAGGGTCACCAAACTCCCTAGGTCCTAGAGTCCAGTCACAGTAACACCATTTACCTAGTACAGCTGAGGTCCCCTCACCAGGGTGTGGTACGGCACTGCACGTGGGGTGTCCAAGATATGAGAAGCATTGGCCTATGGAGCAGTCCACGGGTTCTGATACCAGTGACCAATGGGCTGATAAAGGACCTGTGGCACGAAACATCCAATAGACAAAGGTACGAGATGTACCTGTCTCTGACCCCTACTGGGTCTGTAAGCACCTCTCAGACGTGGCCTTGTGCCCCTTCTTTTGGATGTCCCAAAAAGTTGACCTCAGGCTCCCTTAACTGCTCTACACAGCTAAGTATCTTCCCGCGAGACTCACAAAGTCATCTGCATTCTGGGGATCTTCCTGGGCAACCTAGCTGGGCACGAACCTAGGTAGAGAGTGGATAAATTGTTCCACTACCATTCTTTCCTCCATCTGTGCCAGAGAGCAGGTCTCAGACTGCGGCCATTTTCACAACAGGTGTAACAGGTCAAACATCTGGGACCGAGGATGTTTGTCCCTTTGGTAGTGCCAGAGGTGCACACTTTGCTCCGGGACTAATAGGGCGGAAAGTGCCGTATCCCTAGCCCGGACAGCTTCTGTCAGGGTAGCCATCTGCTGCATTTGCTGCTGCACCAGGACCAATTGTGAAGTTTATCGAACACCATAAATGTGCAGAGTTCTTTAAATGAAGAACAGCCTTTTACTGGCACACAAATCGGCTATCGTCCATAGCAATCAGTGATGCTTGCAGTTTAGTGCACATGACCTGCACAGTCTCCTCTCAGAGAGATTCTGGCATGTCTCTCTCCTGCTCCAACACAATGCACAAAGCTCAGCTCCCCTAGCTGACTAACCAACTAATGAACACAGGGCCTGGCTCTAGACATAGTTAGCCAGGTGCATGGAATCAGGACACCCAGTGATAAGTTCTAACCCGGTCTTACCTGGCTTTCTTAAAATACAGTGCTATTTTTTATTTTTTTTTAGGTAAGAATATGTCAGTATTTATAGCAAAACCAAATGCAAGTTTCCATGTCAGATGCACATAAGGCAAAAATTCCATATTCAAAACACACATTTGTAGCTAAGCTACTGCAAAGACCATCTGGATGCTTGCCAAGAACTAGGTTGGTATTCATGAGTTGGGTATTACCTTTGGAATTCCTACACATAGCTTAGTCACATCTATTATATCAGGAAGAGTGAATGGCTGGAAGTGATCTTGGATCGTTGTTGAGTCTTGTGGGTCATGACCAGCAAGTACCCCTACAATAACAAGATGTCTGTTAAAAGTAAAAGTAACACTTGTAGTTCACAGTTACAAACATCTTTATATTACCTAGTACAGCTGCAGCATCATCCACACATCTTGCTAAAATGCCAGGTACATCCATAGAGTTTACCAAAGGAATAAGTCCATGGCGGGACACAAGTCCATACGTTGTTTTCAAGCCCACTATACCACAGTGAGATGCTGGATTCCTGGTTGATCCTCCTGTGTCAGATCCAAGTGCCCTGTTTAATAATCAAGAAGAAGTTTAATGGTCATTTTTTCTGTATATTAAAATAATAAAAACATCTAGCATAAAAAAATGCATCATATTGAATTAATGAAAATTAAAGGGAAATATATAAGTGTGACATCAGCAGAGACGCCCCATCAACAGAGGAGACCAGAAGAGGAAGAGCTTCTCTACTAACGGGAGATCAAATAAAGTAGCAGAATCGCAGGCAGGAACGGTCAGTGACAAAACAGGATTGTGTGGAGTATTTAATAACCTGCAGAAAGGGCGTGCATTTGTCAGAGGAGCAGCCTGGCCAATTGCCCAGGACTCCCTCCTCCATAAGGGTCCCAAAGTTTCAAAAATAAACTGCATAGATAATGTTAATTCCGATTTATCAGTGTAGTTTCCAAGGCTGAAACTGAAGCAAGACCTGTGTTGACATCACGGTCATGTGACCATTATCTCACCAAAGGTCCTTTACACTGTGGAATTCTAAAGGAACTGAAGAGGAAGGGACAGAAGACAAACTGGCAAGTTCTCTACAATGTGTGTGTGTGTGTGTTGTGACAAAGTCACTGGCAAAGGGCTGGAGGGGAGGTATGTTTCACGGAGGCTATTAGCTTCAGTGATCTGAAATCCAGATGATTTGCTCCTGCACACTAAAGTGGTGCAAGTGATTAAGCAGCCATTGTAAAGGGGGCTGGGATTTTTGTGAATGACCACAGAGCGGGTGGGAGGTCGTTCACCATATCTCCACTCCAGGGTGTGGTCTGGGGTTTAAATAGTCGGCCTGCTGAGGCATTCAGTGTTCAGTAGGTCTGGAGAGGTGAACTCCAGATAAATTTGTGTTGAGCTAACCTGAACCACGTGGAGTTGCTAAACCCTGAGCGGGAGGATCCCCGCTACCACAAGGACTGTGCTTTGTGTTACCACTTTGTTTTGTGTTTCCTGTTTTACCCAAAGGGCCATGTTTACTTTGATGGACTCTATGTCGGTTTATACCGCATTATAATAAACCAACAAGAAATTTAACCTGTGTACAATCGAGTAAGCTAATCTACCACAGTGTGTATGCATGTGCTGTGTGTATATACAGCTGGTGAAATAAGTATTGAACATTTCACCAATTTTCTAATTAAATAGATTTCTAAAGGTGCTATTGACATGAAATTCTCACCAGATGTCAGTAACAACCCATCCAATCTACACAGTCAAAGAAATCAAAACAGATGTTCATCAATTAAGTTATGTGTAATAATGAGCAATGATACAGGGGAAAAGTATTGAACACGCTTACTGAAATTTATTTAATACTTCATACAAAAGCCTTTGTTGGTGATGGCAGCTTCAAGACGCCTCCTGTATGGAGAAACTAGTCACATGCATTGCTCAGGTGTGATTTTGGCCCATTCTTTACACAAACACTCTTCAAATCCTGAAAGTTCCATGGGATCCTTCTATGAACGCTGAGCTTTAGTTCCTTCCAGAAATTTTCTTTTGGATTCAGGTCAAGTGATTGGCTGGGCCAACCTAGCAGCTTTATTTTCTTTCATTGAAACCAATTGAGAGTTTCCTTGGTCGTGTGTTGGAATCATTGTCTTGCTGGAATGTCCACCCTTGTTTCATCTTCATCATCCTGATAGATGGCTGCAGATTTTTATCAAGAATGTCTCAGTGTCCATTTATGCTTCCCTCAAGTATATGAAGTTTGCCAGTGCCATATGTTGATAAACAGCCCCACATCATGATGTTCCCACTTCCAAACTTCACTGTTGTTATGGTGTTTTTGGGTTGATATGCAGTGCCTTTTGGCCTCCAAACATGGTGTTTATTATGGCATCCAAAAAGTTCGATTTTGGTCTCATCTGACCAGACTATACTCTCCCAGTATTTCATAGGCTTGTCTAAATGTTGTTGGAATCTTGCGTGGTGAACATGCATAAAGACCATTGAGGCTGAGTGCATTACTTAAAGTTTTCTTTGAAACAATTGTACCTTCTGATTCCAGGTATTTCTGTAGCTCTCCACAGGTGGTCCTTGACTCTTAGACAATTCTTCTGATAATACTTTTCTGTCTGAAATCTTGTGGGGAGCAACTGGTCGCAGCCGGTTTATGGTGAAATTATGTTCTTTCCACTCCCGGATTATGGCTCCAACAGTGCTCACTGGAACCTTCCATAGTTTAGAAATTCTTCTGTAACCAATGCCATCAGTATGCTTTGCAACAAAGGTTGCGAAGGTCTTAAGACAGCTCAGTAGTTTTACCCATCATGAAATTTTTCTGGCGTAGCACTTTAGTAATGAGACACCTTTTTATAGGCCATCAGTTGAACAATCTGATATTTTTCACTAAGTGGAAGGATTGCTTTCTAATTACTGATAGATTTCACATGGTTTCATGACTGTCCATAGCTTTTTGCACCTCTCGTTCTTCATGTGTTCAATACTTTTTTCCTATGTAATTTCTCATTATTACACATAATTTATGGACAGCTATGGTTTAATTTAAGTTATTTGCCTGTGTGGATTGGATGGGTTGTTACCAACATCTGATGAGAATTTCATTTCAAGAAAATCATTAGAAATATATTTACCTAGAAAATTGGTGACGTGTTCAATACTAATTTCACCCACTGTATGTGTGTGCTGCAAGTATATACGTGTATGGGTATATGTGCTTTGTGTATATAGTACATATTGATGTGTGTACGTGTGTATCACATTCAGAGTTAGAGGCGTATCTAGGGGGGCGCAGTCGGGCCAACTAATGCAGCGTTCCGAAGTATCTTCCCTGGTGGCTGCATTCTGCCGCCTCTGACCTGGGAGTCGGCCGTTCTCTGAGCCGGCTGTCAAACTGACAGCCGGCTCATAGAACGTGAAGCACGCCGGCTCCCAGAGTCCAGTGATCAATTGTACTTGCGTCTTTCAGAGCGATGCCACTAGCGTGATCAGGTCATGTGATTATGCTGCTGACGTCACTCGCCGGCGCCCAGAAGAGGGAAGAGCATCGGTGGCAAGTGCTCCACGCTGGAGCTGAAGACACCGAAGATTATATGTAATGGGGGGGGTAAGGGGAGACTTTCTGTAAGTAGGAGGGATATACTCTGTGTGGGAGGGTATTTACTGTGTGAGGGAGATTTAGCGTAACGGGGCAGGGAGAGATTTACTGTGTGTTGGAGGAGATTTAGTGTAATGGGGGGGAAGATTTGAGGACATAAGTTTGGGGAGCAAGGATACACAGTAGGTGCAGGCACAGTATGGTGAGTGGGGGGATGGGTGCGGACACAGTATGAGGAGCGAGGGAAAAATGTAAGCGAACACAGTATAGGGAAGCGAGGGTGATGGGATGGGTGCGGACACAGTATGGGGAGTCGGGGAGGGGGGGATGTGTGAGGGGGCAGTATGGAAAGTGAAAGGGTAAATTGATGAGGACGGAGGGGGAAACGCGTGAGGGGACTATTGAGGGGAAAAACGTGTGAGTGGGCACAGAATGAAGACTGAGCAGTGTGTGGGGGGATAGCATGGAGGGACAGTGTAAGGCACCACCAGAAAGGGATAGTAAGCCAAAGGGGGGGGGGGGTGAATGTGGTGAGGGGGAACAGTATGGGCCCCATAGGGGGGGGACACAGTGTGCAGAGGGAGCCCAGTATGGAAAGGATAGGGCAATGTGGATAGCACCATAAGAGGGATAGGGTGTGTGTCATATTTTGTGTGGGGAACATAGAGAGGGGCAATTATTAATTCATGGGCTCTACGTGGGGCAGATATTTTTATTCAGGAGCATTACAATGACACTGCTATCTTTAAAAGCACCGTGTGGGGACTCTCTGGTGCTGGCGATTCGTATACATGCAGTTACATGCCGACTAGACATGTATTGCCTCACTCAATAAAATTAAATTAAGCAAGGGTGGACAAATCTAGTCGAAATGTGGCCAGAAGTATACAAATCGCATACTTGTGCAAAGGAGAATCCTAAAAGTGTTCAGTGCATGCGCTGTGAGAATTCAGAAGCCTGTAGTCACCTAGAGTGACTGCTGACTTTCATCTCAAACCTGGACAAGCCAGGATTCATCTCTGCTTGCACGTTCAGTCAGTCATGACATAGCCATTTCACTCATATGATAACTAGCTTTTCTTCCTGCTTCTCTCAGTTTTTCACTGAACATTGAGAAAATTAGGGAGAGCAGCTCATCGGCATGTGACTGTAAGGTGGCTCTCTGACACCAGCAGCACTCATGCAGCCCCACATAAGGACACTGCCACCAACATGTTTCACTGTAAGCACCATACATTTTTCTAAATGCATGGCGCCTACAGTGAAACATGGTTTTGTCATTGTGCTTATGTGGCGCTGTATGAGTGCTCCTGGTGTCAGGGACCTACATTTCATTGATGACATCATGAATTCACAGATTTACTGCTCGATATTGAGAGAGAAGATGCTACCATCACTCCGTGCCCTTGTTATATGTGCCCTTTTCCAACATGACAAAACACACATCTATTGCATTTCTAAGGAAGAACAGGATGAAAGTGATTCAATGGCCAAGTGTGTCTCCTGATCTGAGCCCAACCAAAACACCTGTGGAGAATGCTGAAGAGACAAGTTGAGCATCTCTCTCCATCCAGCACCCAAGCTGTCAAAAAGGTTGTTCTTGCAGAATAAATAAAGATGTTGCAATATGTCGCCAACTTGACCATTTCATGCCTAGAAGACCTGGTAATGTCCTTAAAAATAATTGAGGTCATACAAAATACTAGATGTAGTAGTTTTTAATGTGGGGTTTATTCATTTTTGCATCAACTAATTTGAGTAAACCTTTAGTGATGAGCGAGAATGCTTGTTACTCGAGATTTACGAGCATGCTCGGGTGTTTTCCGAGTATCTTCAGGGTGCTTGGGTGTTATGTTTTAGTCACTCCGTGCTCATGATTTGCGACTGTTTGACAGCTTTAATACACGTGAGGAATGCCTGTTTCTTAGGCATTCCTCACATGTATGAAAGCTATCAAACAGTCGCAAATCATGAGCACGGAGTGACTAAAATATAACAACCGAGCACTCTGAAGATACTCGGCGAGCACTCGAGCATGCTTGCCGAAAGGGTTAACAGAACATACTCGCTCATCACTATTAACCTTGCTTTCATGCCATGGGTTAAAAAAGCGTTCTATGAAACTAAGTCTTGTCAAAATTGTTCTTGTACTCAGTGAGGCATTGATAAAAATCTTACTTTTCAAAGAGGGTGTTTATAGTGAGAATTTAAATTGACCTTCTCCTAATCATTAAATAAAAATAAATATAAAAAGTTGTATCTAATAAAAACGAATAAAACAACATATTAACTAATCACGCATACAACAAGTAGGACAGAATGGTAGCAACAAAAAATACAGCTTGGTGAAACAAACCAATTCATTTAAGTACTATGACACTGAAATTTGGTATTACCCTAACCGTACTGACCCGTACAACAAAATTAACATTTTTACCGGACAGTGATTCCATCCTACAAAGATTTTTTTTTAATTTTCCAATACATCATTCAGTAAATTAAAAGGTGATTCTAAAAAAAACCTACAACTCATCCCATCCTTATACAAAAAAAAGGAAAAATAATATTCTTTATGGTAATGCTTGAAGTTTGAACCAAGATGCAGACAAAAATACATTCAACTTTAACTTGGAATGATACAGTTATGTTGATGGAAAAATAAGTTCTTAAAAGGTAATCTGTGAGCAGGTTTTTGCTACCTCATCCGAGAGCAGCGTAAGGTAGGCAAAGAGAACCTGAATCCAACGATGTATCACTTAGTTTACTGGATTCAGTGGTCCTGATACAAACAAACAGAGCTATTAAATTTAGAGTGAAGCAGAGCTAAGAAAGCTAACTCCGCCCACACCAGGCTCTCTGTGTACAAAGTCCACAGACCGTGAGCTGCTGATCACAGGAGGGGGCTTTGCCGGACTAATGTAGTTCACCAATGTTAATCTCTTAGTCATAAACCCTTCACAGTTAGTAAATGACAGCACGTACTTTGACAAGTGACACATCTCTAAATTCTGTGTTTCATCCTCTATCTCCTGCTGTCTATAGATTACATAGCAAAAACCTGCTGACAGATTCCCTTTAGCTTTTGAAAGGAGGGGAGGAAAAAAGAAATACCGAAAACTGAATGATGGGTGCTTTTTCAAGGCTTAAAATATTATGTCATTTTCTAACTGTGCATTTTTCAGAGAAACATACTATAATAGGATATTTGCACCACCTGTAAAAATAATTATTGCTTTAACAGGATGACCTCACTTTATTTAACACAGTTTTCGATGATAACAAGCACTTTCCTACCACTACTGGATTGTCTAGAATATCTCATAATCCAGCCAGCATGAGTCCCAATCATACCGAAATAGAGGAATTTTATTAGACTTCACTAATCAATGAAAAATGAATACAAAGGATAAAAAAAACATGTCCTTGGATGCACAAAAGAATTATTAAGGTTACAATGCAACCTCTTATTTCATTTCAAGCACTAAACTTAATCTATAAACAAAAAGTAAGAAATGTGTTAAAGGAAACCATTGTTGCCATGTCCAGTCACTCACACGTAGCATGTTCCAGCGGACACTGAAGCAGCACTGCCTCCCGAACTTCCTCCAGTTATCACCCAATCCGAATTTTCATCACCATCAGGACAACAGTCTTTTCTCTTCTCTCGATATTTCTTTGAAAAGCTCCATGGATTTTTCACTGGTCCGAATATGCTATCAGTGCTGCCTGATCTACGGGAAACAAAAGAAGTGTAACTTTAGATTTCATGTCAGAAATGATGAGAGTCAGTTTCCACATACAGAACTGCGCTTGCAGCTATATTATTAGGCTGATCAACCCAAAAGTCAATAAATGATACAATACAGAAAAGAGTTTATAAACTTTATAATGGGACGTGGATTATTATTATTATTTTTTTTTTAAAGGGAAGCTGTAATATAACATGATCAATTATGAAATCAGGTTTTTGTGTTAGAAGTATTTTTTTTACTTCATATCATAATTATTACAAAACTGCAATTTTCACTCTGGCCACTTTTTTAGGCTCATACTCTGTCTTTTCAGGAAGTGTTTTCACCAGGCTCCATTCTATCAAAGACAGGATTACAATGATTGATAACTAGAGATGAGCGGATCGATTCATGGGACTCACATCAAGAGTCCAGATCTGTTTTACCCATCAGCTGGATAAGAGCTCTGCGAATCTCTGACCTCCCGGCATTCAACGTATGGCATTTGGTTTATCAGGGATGGTGTGATGCACATATGATGTCGTGCTAGCCCCGGCTAATCAAAAGCCGCACCGGGGATGTCAGAAGATAAGAAATTTGCGGGTCTCCCGTTTAGCTGCCAGGTACCACTGACCTGGACGCTGGAGCAGAGTCCTGCGAATTAATCCTCTCATCGCTACTGATAATACCTCTATACACAGCTGATAACAAAGGAACCACCAATTACAGTAGGAGATTTCATAACTGACCCATCTCTCCCTCCCATCACAATGGCCTTTGCACATGCTCATTAAAGGCTCCAATACAAAAGATAGGGTGAGAATCTGTTAATTGTGACTAATGCGCATGTGCTGCAAGAAGTTAGTCTAAAAACTATGCAGCGGCTAGTGTGAAAATTGCAAAAGTAATAATTTTTTAATTGACTGATGTGGAAAAAAATACTGCCAAAAATTAGAAAAAAAAAATTAGGAAAAAAAACCTGGATTTGAACAATACATCTTTTTCTGATGATAGCTTCCCTGTAAACATGCACATACTGTTCTGATAGTACACATCTAATAATATAATTTACAAAAGTCATAAAAATTAAACATACTAGATAATAACTAGTCAGGGCACAGACATCTCAATTAAAATTGACCATATCAAGCAATTCTAGAGTAAAATCAAGAACTGGTATTTTACCAACCCTGATACCTCAGTTACCAAATTACTCATCTGCTTTCTTATAGGTCACTCAAAGAATCTATATAGCAGGAACTTCAGAAGGCGCCTTGCTCTGTCACAACATACTTCATATCAATAGGTTATATTTACATCTATTGGTTGTATTTTTTTATACCAGAGTTATAGCGCTGTGCAGGGCAGGACTGATCTATATGCAGAATGGACCCTGAGGGTAGGGGGCTGTCAAAAGGAAAATTAACATTTACATTCTGAACAGTATGACTTCATATGTATACAGTTCAGAATCGTAGAAGTGAGGGGGCACCAATGAGGAAAAATTATAAGACTACATAAGGTGCTACATAACTTATTTTGTAAAAGTGGACAAATATTTTAAAACCCCACATGACTAAAGCCCCCGTCTCACATAGCGAGATCGCTAGCGAGATCGCTGCTGTGTCACGGTTTTGGTGACGCAACAGCGACCTCACCAGCAATGTCGCTATGTGTGACACTTTGCAACGATCAGGCCCCTGCTGTGAGGTCGCTGATCGCTGCAAAGTGTCCTGGACCATTTTTTGGTCGTTGCTCTCCCGCTGGTCAGCACACATCGCTGTGTGTGACCAGCGGGAGCAGCGATCAGGCTCGTAACTATGGTAAACATCGGGTTACTAGGGGCACACGCGCACCTAGTAACCCGTTGTTTATCATGGTTACGAGCCTGCTAAAGTGAGCGGTAACCTCCCGCTCACTGTAGCAGAGTGGTAACCATGATAAACAACGGGTTACTAGGAGCGCGTGTGCCCCTAGTAACCCGATGTTTACCATAGTTACCAGCCTGCTCCTGCTTCAGCAGGCTCGTAACCAGGAGCAGGACATCGTGGAAAGATTCTTTCCACTATGTCGCTGCTCCCCTGATCGTTGGTGAGCCTGCCTGTTTGACAGCTCACCAGCGACCACATAGCGACGCAGCAACGATCCCTGACAGGTCATATTGTTGTCGGGATCGTTGCAGCGTCACTAAGTGTGACGGGGCCTTTAAAGTTTGGCATATTTCACAGGATAAGTCCAAAGGTAAACATACGCATTACTCAAAACTTCTTGACCATACAGGACTTTAGAGTGATCTTTGGCTGGTTTGGTGAAGCAAACAATGGTTTCAACTGACTGACATGTTTAGAATTGTTCATAACACCAGTTACAGGTGTTTGACTTTTATGGCCAATGATCACCACTGTATGCATCATTGACTTAAAAAATCCAATTCTGGCTGATGTACTTGATCTGGGTGATGTGTTTGAAGTAGATGACAAACGATCATTAGTAGGCCTATTTTTATCTAACATGTAGGAGACCTTAATCAGGTTTGCCTGTACTTTTTTAATTGTTGGCCTATCCATCAACAAATCTGATCAGCAGGCTGACACCCGGCACTCCCGCAGGTCAGCTGTTACCAGCACTGGCAGAAAGTACTCGGATGCTGCAGTAACACAGCAGCTCAGTGAAAACTATAGTGGCCGCAGACGGGTACTACAGGACCATCTGCATATGGGGTGGATCTGCAGTACCCAGCTGTGTCCATTATTGAAATGATATAGCCTCTGTGCTCCGGCACATCTGGTCGCTGCTGGCAATAAATGATCAGTGGCGGCTGTCGCACCCCCTCGATCTTGTTAGAGATTTGGATTTTGCCTAAAAGTAAGGCTGAGCTCTTAGGAGAGTCCACTGCTGTAACCTGGAACTTAGCGGGCGATGTTCGGATTTCTTTGTTCCACAACCATGATAAAGATCTTGTCCAATACGTCTTCATGGAGGATGATCTTGTGACATGCAATAAAATCAATAGTTTAATGGAAGCTCTAAAGATAAGTCATAATCCAGAGGAATGGAGGCTCTTCGTCGATTCGTCCAAACAAGCCTAAAAGCCATCTTGCTGCATAATAGCAATGTGTTACCTTCAATTCCAGTCGGTTATGGAGTCCACATAAAAGAACCCTATGACACCATGAAACAGCTGTTAAGGTGCCTGAACTATGACCAACATTTGTGGCTCCTCTGTGGTAACTTAAAGGTGGTTGGTCCAGGGTGGATACACAAAGTACAGTAGTGCAGGAGAATATCACTACAATAAAAGATACTGGCCTCTCTTGACATTCACTTCAGCCAGGGAGTAAAAATGTCCAGTATCCAGCACTTGTTGACCCAGATAAGATTTTGTTACTACTACTGCATATCAAGTTTGGCCTAATGAAGAACTTTGTAAAGGCAATGGATAAAAAAGCAAAAGCATGCAACTATCTCATTGACACATTTCCAAGGTTGGGTGAAGCAAAAATAAAGGAAGGAGTCTTTATCGGACCTCAGATTCGTAAGAGTCTTCAAAATGAGGAGTTTCTCCGTTTGTTGCATGGCAAGGAAAAGACTGCATGGGTAGCATTCACATTAGTGGTGACTAATTTTTCGGGAAAATCAAGAGCAGGTAACTATGAAGAGTTGATGGAATATCTTCTCAAAACATATAAGGATCTTGGATGTAACATGTCCTTAAAGGTTAATTTCTTATATTCGCATCTAGACCTTTTTTCACCAAACCGCGAAGCAGTGAGCGACAAGTTCGGTGAGAGATTTCACCAAGATATTGTGGCTATGGAGAAAAGATATCAAGGAAAATGGAATCCACCCAATGTTTGCAGATTACTGTTGTACAACTGTAAGAGATGATCAGATGCAGGAGTACAAGAGACAAGCAAAAAAAGAGTTGTCCCCGAGTGAAGACCAAATTTTGTAGTGCAATTTCTGTAACAGTTTATAATTTCCAATAGTGTTCAGACATGTTTTAGTTATTTGAAATATTGCAACATTTCCTCTAAATAAATATCAGAAAATTGGCATCAAATATTCGGCATATTTATATTTGCAAAAATAATGTTTCAAATTGCTGAAAGTCAGCATGTGTCATACCTTTATTGGTATTACCACTTTCCAGATGCACTACATCCTGTACAGTTTCAGCATCAAGTCCTATATTCTTCTATGGCAATACGTATATCTGAAGAAGGTCTAAAGGGAGACCAAAACGTCATATAACTAAAATAGAATATCATCAAAAAGTTAATTTATTTCAGTTCAATACAAAAAGTGAAACTCATATTATATAGAGTCATTGGAAATAGATCACTCTGTTTGTAGTGTTTATTTCTGTTAATGTTGATTATGGCTTACATCCAATGAAAACACAAAAGTCATTATCTCAGTAAATTAAAATAATTAACAAAAACACATGCAAAGGCTTCCTAAGCTTTTAAAAAGGTCCTTTAGTCTGTTTCAGTAGGTTCCACAATCATGGGAAAGACTGCTGACTTGACAGATGTCCACAAGGCAGTCATTGACACACTCCACAAGGTCCCAGAATTCCAATTTTCATTTGGAAATCAAGGTCCCAGAGTCTGGAGGAAGAGTGGAGAGGCCACAATCCAAGCTGCTTGAGGTCTAGTGTGAAGTTTCCACAATCAGTGATGGTTTGGGGAGCCATGTCATCTGCTGGTGTAGGTCCACTGTGTTTTATCAAGACCAAAGGAAGCGCAGCCGTCTACCAGGAAATTTTAGAGCACTTCATGCTTCCCTCTGCCGACAAGCTTTTTTGGAGATAGAAATTTCATTCTCCAGCAGGACTTGGCACCTGTCCACACTGCCAAAAGTACCAATACCTGGTTTACACACAACAGTATCACTGTGCTTGATTGACCAGCAAACTCGTCTGACCTTAACCCCGTAGAGAATCTATGGGTTATTGTCAAGAGGAAGATGAGACACCAGACCCAACAATGCAGACGAGCTGAAGGCTGCTATCAAAGCAACCTGGGCTTCCATAACACCTCAGCAGTGCCACAGGCTGATCGCCTCCATGCCACGCCGCATTGATGCAGTAATTGATGCAAAAGGAGCCCCTACCAAGTATTGAGTGCATTTACTGAACATACATTTCAGTAGGCCAACATTTCAGATTTTAAAAACATTTTTTAAGCTGCTGTTATAAAGTATTCTAATTTACTGAGATAATGACTTGTGTTTCCATTGGCTGTAAGCCATAATCATCAACATTAACAGAAATAAACACTTGAAATAGATCACTCTGTTTGTAACGACTATATAAGTTTCACTTTTTGTAAATTAACTTTTTGATAATATTCTAGTTTAGTGAGATGCACCTGTATGTTCAATGTGGATTGCAAATAAATCATCTTTTTTCTACAACAATTGAGTGCCAAGTTCTTCATAGATACTATACTACGGACTGGGCTCCTACTTGTGCACCTGCTGTCAGGAGTACCATGCTCTACTACTTCAATCGATAATATTGGCACAATGAAGGCCAGACTTCAATTTTTATAGCTAAAATGTAACTTACTCTATGATGTCAGAAAGAAAAAAACAGAAAAAAATCTCATGTGTTTTCCAGAGCTAGATTGCAGGTAGGCCACCAAGATGAGGAAGATGGGGTTTAACCACAGTGGTGTTTGGGGTGACTATAAAGTTTCCCTCCCATAAGTCAGATGGAAAGTCATATGCCATACCTCTAGGGTACCAACATGGGGGCAGGGATATCCGAATACTGGGCCTCTCAATAGAAAATCACCTAAGTGTTCGTTCTGAACCCACTATCGCACGTTCTATATGTACCGCTGGGTTATACTCCGAGGCAGTCAGCAACCAATGTGCAAAAGTTGTCAGGCCCAAATAATATTAATGAAATCATGGCAGCATCAACCCCCCCCCACCCCTGGTACAAAGAGTTTAGTTTTATTCTGGGAGAGGAACCAATCCACAAAAAAAAAGTAAGTAAAGTCCGCTCACCATTGGATGTGGTGCAGTCTCAGCCTCGCTCGGATCCAGCCAGAGCAGCCAGGTTCATGTATCAGAAAATAGGATGAATGATCCAGCGTATCAGGCTATAAACTTGAATAAAACATAGCAGCATTTTTTAATGGCGCAATAAAAGCCATGTTTTATTCAAGTTTATAGCCTGATACGCTGGATCATGCCTCCTGTTTTAGAAACCAATCCATATTTTAAAACCTTTCCAACATCCGCTGTACATGTATGGAGCCTCTATTCCCGGTCACCGCATTGCATCGTGTGGTGATTAAGTTAAGATTGCTGCTGTCTCTGTCAGCAGACCATCCCTGCCTGCACGTCGCCCTGGGAGGCTGTACCCCCCCCAGCTTCAGCGATTGCTGTTATTGGCCCGATCAACAATTGGCTAAACAATAGTTATTGACCAATCGGTGCCAAAAGGGTTGATCTAAAATAACGATCACCGCTCTGTAACCCATCCATTCCTCAGATCTGGCATGCAGAGCGGTTGTATAGCCCCTGTATAACTCTCAGTTAAAGAAAAACATTGGTGGCCAGTGTGTTCCTGCTCCGATCGCCTGCTGTTGTGTCCCTCTTCCAGCTTTTTTATACAACCTTTTTCTTACTTCTACTGATTTATCTTTTCATTTTTTTTCTAAGTGTTGCCTCTAAATTTTTCCTTTTTTATCTCTCTACTATTTAGGCCAAGCGCACACGTTCAGTATTTTACATCAGTATTTGTAACCCAAAACCAGGAGTGGAACAATCAGAGGAAAAGTATAATAGAAACACGTCACCACTTCTGTATTTTTCACCCACTCCTGGTTTTGGCTTAAAAGTACTGTTGTAAAATACTGACCAAATACTGAATGTGTGAACGTGGCCTTATAGTAAATTTGATCGTAAATAGTACCCTTCACATGCGCCCCACATAATACACGTGTAAAAGAACCACTCACACGCACATCCCCACTGATTACAATAAACAAAATAAAAATGGCCCATTAATCAAGAAGACGCTATTCAGCAGAGGAGCCATAGACTTTCCTTGCCTTCGACACAGATTCAGGCAGAGAGGAAGATCCCACATTCCTCCATTTTTCTTCCTCTTTATCTAGTGAGGAGGGACCCCCAGCAAACCACTTCAGCAATCGATCCCATATGGACTCCACCAAAATTATCAGCCTGATATTCTGGATTTAATGCGAACCTGTCAGCAGGATTGTGCTCAGTAAACTATATACACTGACAGGTTGGCGCCATTACACTGATTAAAATGATACCTTGGTTGATGAAATCCGTCCCGTGGATCTTGGGTAATCTTTATTTCAGTGACCAGCCTGCTATTTTACATAATGCACCTAGTAGTGTGGGGTTAGGTAAACTTTTTTTAAATCCATCAAAAATGCCCGCGCATGCGCAGTAACAGCTATGGATTGCTGATAGATGCTACTGCGCACGCGCCGCAACCATTTTGTTGGAGCAAAAAAAAATTATAGTTTTTTTAGCCCCAGCAAGAAGAGCGGCGGCGCATGCGCAATAGCATCTATCAACAAGCGATAGCTGCTATCGCACATTTTTTTTTTTTTACCTAACCCCACACTACTAGATGCATTAATGTAAAATATGAGCCAGGTCACTGAAAGATCAGTGACCTGTCATAAGCACATATAGATGAATAAGTAAGCAGAGCACCAGATAGAGCCCAACCCACAGGCCACCCCGAAGCACTAGCATATCATTATCTCCAAACTGAAAGTAAAGATTACACAATAACAACAGGATGGATTTCATCAACCAAGGTATCATTTTAATAAGTGTAAAATCGCCCACCTGACAGTGTATGTAGTTTAGTGAGCACAATCCTGGTGACAGGTTCACTTTAATGGGCAGCTCAAAAATTCAATTTGACGCTACAGGCCTCACTTAAATTTTCTTTTTCAGCGAAGATATAATACATTTTATGATGGCCCAGACAAATTTGTATGCACATAAACTGTTCACTCAAAATCCCACATCCTCATACGCCATATAGACCCCTGTAAATGCAGCAGAAATTATGACATTTGGGGTCATTGTGCTGCATATAGGCATAGTCAAATACCAGAGATTCCGCAATACTGCAGTACTGATTCTCTTCAGCACACCGGTATTCCGGATGGCCATGACAAGGACACAATTTTAAGCTATCCAAATTTTTTTGCATTATTAGGGATAATGTGCAGTGTCCTCTAAAAGATAATCCAAACTTTGATCATCTATATAAAATTCGGCTAGTAGTTGAACACCTCAGCAAAAAAATTACTAAGGTGTACAACCCCCAAAGAGACACCTGTATAGATGAATCTCTGGTTCATTTCAAAAGGGAGGCTAAAATTTTGACAATACTTGCCCAATAAGAGGGAAAAATATGGAATTAAGCTGTGCAAGAGTACTTCAGATAAATCTGGCCTTTGCATTAAAGATTGCTTCAAAGCGTATCACACGTCCATAAGTTGATAAAATTTGATTATACAGTGTTAACCCAATACACTTTTATAATCTGATGTACTCCACACAACATTATAAATTCATACACCAGTAAAACCAAAAGTTTTATTATCATTACTATGCCTCCAGAAAATTCCTTGAGAGGTATAATGTACCAAAAAAAAGAACCAGACTTTGATATAAATCATGCTAACTTCATTATTAAGCATTTTACTTAGAGAGACAGAGTAATTACACATGCAGCAATTTTTATGAAAAAGTATAAATCCATTTATTTTACATATATGCTGACAAACAATTAAAAACAATTATTTAGCAGACAGTGAGCCATAGTAAATAATGAACCGATCAATTGGGGTGTAATTACTCTGTCTCTCTAAGTAAAATTCCTTGAGAGGTGTAGTATCCAAAAATGGGGTCTCTTGTAGGGGTTTCCACTGTTTAGGTACATCATGGGTCTCCAAACGTGACATGGTTCCCACAGACCATTCCATCAAAGTCTGCACTCGAAAACGTGATTTTGGAGCTTAGTAGTATGTCCAAGCAGTAGATTCCCACCACATACGGGGTATTTGTGTACTCAGGAGAAATTGCACAACAAATTTTGGGGTCCATTTTCTCTTGATGCCCTTGTGAAAATAAAACATTTGGGGCTAAAACAAAATTTTTGGGGGAAAAAAATAGATTTTTTTATTTTCCCAGCTCAATGTTATAAAATTCTGTGAAGCCCATGGAGGTTCAACGTGCTCACCACACACCTAGATAAATTACTTGTGGGGTCTAATTTTCAAAATGGGACCACTTGTGGGGGGTTTCCACTGTTTAGGCAAAGCAGGGGCTCTCCAAAAGCAACATGGTGTCCGCTATCAATTCCAGCCAATTTTGCTCTCCAAAAGTGAAATGATGTTCCTTCCCTTCTGAGCCACGCTGTGCGCCCAAACAGTAGTTTTCCACCACATATGGGGTATCGACATACTCTGGAAAATTGCACAACAAAGTATATTGTGCATTTTCTCTTGTTACCCTTGTGAAAAAGCTAAATTTGGCGTTAAAGTAACATTTTCCCATTCTTTCATTCCACATGGCATTAATTCCTGTGAAGCACCTGAAGGATTAATAAACTTCTTGAATGCGGTTTGGAGCACTTTGTGGGGTGCCTCAAAAGGTCAATCAAAATGTGATGTGGTCCCTAAAAAATGGTTTTGTAAATTTGGTTTGGAAAAATGAAAAAAATTGCTGATCAAGATTTAACCCTTCTAATTTCCTAGCAAAAAAATATATGTTTCAAAAATGATGTTGATGTAAAGTAGACATGCAGTAAATGTTATTTATTAACCATTTTGTGTGACATAACTCTTAGGTTTAAGGGCATAAAAATTAAATGTTTTTTTCCTGTGGCAGGTATTTGTCACAGTAAGGCTGTAGTCGTCTTTGTAGGTTCTTCAGTATTATTGGCATGAGCGCAATAGTCCGATAGTTTACACAGTTGGTAGCATCTCCCTTTTTCGGAATAGGAATAAACATCGATTCTGTCCAGTGCTTGGGCATTTTACCAGTTGTCCATATCTGTTAACACAGGTGAGTGATGACAGCAACTGCTGCTTCAGAAGACTTTTTTAGCTCTATTGGAATATTATCACATCCAGGCCCTTTGTTTTTTTGACAGAAGCTTTATCGCAGCAACAACTTCATCTTTCAAGATGTCCGGTTCACTATAATTTCCAGTCTCAGTTTCTTCAAGCGTCACTGAGTCGTTCCTATAGAGGTGCTCCGTGTATTCTTTCCATCTTTCCTTGATCTGTTCTGGCTCAGTTAGTTTGTTCCTGTTGGCGTCTTTCAACATTCCCACTCTTGGTTGAAACTTTTGTCATATCTCTTTTGGTATGCCTTCCTGGTCTTGTCCTTCAGATGTTCGCTTTCTATCTCTGTACATATATTTCGGTAATAAAGTTCTTTGTCTGCTAGAATGGATCTCTTTAGTCTTTCACTGATGCTGTCTGCGTACTTACCTTTTTCCATTCGTCTTAGATGATCTTTAAAGGCCTCTACTGTGAACCATGGCAGTGGGAGTCTCTACTGCCTCTTTTCTATTATCTTTCTGGCTTCTTCAGTAATACGTTTTTAATACAGGCTAATAAACTTAATTTAAAAAATTATAATAGATTTATATAATCTCTATCTATTAATGTATCAAGCCACAAATGTTATAACTTACAATTGGTTGCCTGCCACTGATCTGTATCACAGTTAACATGCTGTTTTGGCAGAGGTGAGTTCTTGTGACCAGATCTGAAATCTTGTGTAAAGCATGGAAGAAGTACGTGTTACCTTTCCCAGCACAGAGAGTATTTCTCATAAAGTATTGACAAGTCTGCTTTCACATGGAACAAGATAAGGCAGTTCAGTTTGCTGTCCTAGCGTTCTGGGGATTTTAATGGAAAGTATCAAATCTCCTTGTTTCTCAGAGCAATGAAGGCAGGCTGTGGTCACAGTGTACTTAAGTAAATTATTAGCCATTCATGAGCGTACGTAGCAGCTGCCTCTTTATTTATCCACACCAAAATGCAGGTGCATGAAAACAATTATGGTTTTCAATTAGACTTCATGTTAAATATAGAAAAATAAACTACAGGTAAAACTAACAAAGTATAAACATATTGTGCACCCAAAGCAATAGTCTGCAAGAGACAAACCATAGAAATAAAACAAAAAGGAAACTCATCCCTTCAAAGCAGCTGATTTGGGTCACTGGATGAGAATTTAGCTGTATGTAAGGCGATATACCCAAGATAACGTGGCAAGCAGAGTAAAAAAAAGAAAAAAGACCACTGCTAGTAATCGGCAAGGAAAATACTGGTGACTAGCAGGAAAGGACCTCACCTTGGGTTGTTGTATATAGCCACTAAAACCACTTAAAGGTAATAAAATCCAATTGCATAGATGCTCTTTTCCTGAAAAGATAGTAATTTCGTAGGGCCGTCTTTCATGGAATATCGGAGAGATTCCCTGAATGAGGGAAGTACTCCAAGAAAGATGGCTTTCATTCCACACTGGCAGTGAAAACATTATAGTGGTTCAGTGATGGCAGCAGAGACTGGTGTTTGTCCCACGCTACCTCTCAGAGCAGCTAGCGTACTGGCAGAAGAGAAACATTGCTCATTGCTTATATCACTGAGCCACCAAAGTCATCATACCCAGCTACCAGACCTGGAGAATATTAGAATGAGGGGGACACTTTAGCTCAGGGGTCTCAAACTCAGCCGGGTAAATGAGCAGCACATAAAAAAAACTGACTATGAAGGGCCGAGTTCTTTGCGCAAGAAGATTACATTTTTTAGTGACACCATTATGTTTCTATATGACTTTTTGATCACACTTTTTTTTTTTTTTTTGAGTGTTTCTTTTTCTTTTTAATGGTTTTTATCATAAGGGTTATTGTACAGGTCTTCTCTTTTACTTCAAGTTTTACATAAAATGGCATTTTTAGTGGCCATATATTATTCCATTTTTTCATCCTTTATTTTACTTTTTTTTTTTTTTTTATAAAGTTTTCCTTTTTTACACCCCCAATTGGCACCATACAGTAGGCTTGCAATGTGTTTTTGGGGCCATTTCTGCATGGATTTACCGAATCAAAAACGCACAAAAAAATGCACTGTCTGCACATAGCCTAATACAGTTTTACAATCAGCTCCATATAGTAATTCTGGCCCCAATCCTGTAATAATATCCCCAGTCTTGTAATAATGTTCCTCACCCTGTAATAAAATCCCCAATCTTGTAATAGTGTCCCTCAGCCTGCAATAATGTCCCCCAGCCTGGTCCCATCTTATAGTAATGTCCCCATCTTATAGTAAGGTCCCCATCCTGATCCCATCTTATAGTAAGGTCCCCATCCTGATCCCATCTTATAGTAAGGTCCCCATCCTGATCCCATCTTATAGTAATGTCCCCATCTTATAGTAAGGTCCCCATCCTGATCCCATCTTATAGTAAGGTCCCCATCCTGATCCCATCTTATAGTAAGGTCCCCATCCTGATCCCATCTTATAGTAAGGTCCCCATCCTGGTCCCATCTTATAGTAATGTCCCCATCTTATAGTAAGGTCCCCATCCTGGTCCCATCTTATAGTAAGGTCCCCATCCTGGTCCCATCTTATAGTAAGGTCCCCATCCTATAGTAATGTCCCCATCCTAGTCCCATCTTATAGTAAGGTCCCCATCCTGGTCCCATCTTATAGTAAGGTCCCCATCCTGGTCCCATCTTATAGTAAGGTCCCCATCCTGGTCCCATCTTATAGTAAGGTCCCCATCCTGGTCCCATCTTATAGTAAGGTCCCCATCCTGGTCCCATCTTATAGTAAGGTCCCCATCCTGGTCCCATCTTATAGTAAGGTCCCCATCCTGGTCCCATCTTATAGTAAGGTCCCCATCCTGGTCCCATCTTATAGTAAGGTCCCCATCCTGGTCCCATCTTATAGTAAGGTCCCCATCCTGGTCCCATCTTATAGTAAGGTCCCCATCCTGGTCCCATCTTATAGTAATGTCCCCATCCTAGTCCCATCTTATAGTAAGGTCCCCATCCTGGTCCCATCTTATAGTAATGTCCCCATCCTAGTCCCATCTTATAGTAATGTCCCCATCCTTCTTGTAACAATGTCCCCCAATCTGCTACTCTTTACATACACATAAAAAAATAATTCTTCTCATCTGACCTAGCAATGTCGGCGAACATTGTCCTCTTCCTCCTCCACAGTCAGGGCACTTAGCAATGACGTCATGTGCAGCCACGGATGTCAGCTGCTGGCGTCTGACTGGCCGGCTGTCATTCAGAGAACCGTTCTCAGCGCTGCAATGCATTTCACTTGAATTTGCGTCTGAGGAAACGCTGACGTCAGGGGGCCCTTGGCTCGCTGGATGTGATTGTCTCAGGTGCCTTAGGGCCGCACAAGTGAGCCTCAGGGGCCGCATGTAGGCTGGTGCCTTTGCAGCCTCTAGTTCCTTAGTCAGACAAAAAAAAAAATGGTCACAATAATGTCAATAAAGAAAAAAAATAAACTTGTTAACTTTGCAGCTGTAACAACCCATACAAAAAAGAAAAATATTGAAGCATTATAACAATTTAATCCACATAGCCCACAGTGTGCCCAAAAAAATAAATTCCCCAATAAAAAGGAATGAAAGTCAAACAATTATACATACACACCACAAAACGGTGGCAAAAAAAACGACCTACAAAAAATAAGGAATGTCTCAGAATGTGGTCACACAATTTTTTTCCTTATGCGCTTTTACTAAAGTAAAGGACTGAAATATAACATTATTTAAACTTGGCAATACCCCAATTACACTGATCCATAGAATAAAGCTAAAATATAATATTTAAAAGAGAATCTGTTAGTAGGCTCAACCCTTCTAAGCTGTCTCTATGGGCATGTAGGTCATGGGAAGCTGAATAAAGTGATACATCAAATCGCAGATCTCAGGGTCTTATTACAGAAAAATCAATGTTTTTCTTATAAAGGTGCATCTCACTAAATTAGAATATCTTATTTCAGTTCTTCGATACAAAAAGTGAAACTCATATATTATATAGAGTCATTACAGACAGAGTGATCTATTTCAAGTGTTTATTTCTGTTAATGTTGATGATTATGGCTTACAGCCAATGAAAACACTAAAGTCGTTATCTCAGTAAATTAGAATGGTCCTGGCCTTTAACTCCCTAATAGCCTTTAACTCCCTAAATGCTGTGATCAATAGCAATTGTAGCATTTAGAAGGTTGGGAGAGGAAGTGGGCTCCTTTTCCTTTCAGATAGGCGCCCCCACAACGTCATCGCTAGGGCCTGATCGCTGCAATGGCAACCCAAGGTCGTCATGATGACCTCTGGGTCTGCCAGCGATGGTGGCCTGCTTAGACCATGCTGAGAGCATGGTCTAAAACAGTGTTTCCCAACTCCAGTCCTCAAGGCCCACCAACAGATCATGTTTTCAGGATTTCCTTAGTATTGCACAGGTGATGGAATTATTGCCTGTGCAGGTACTGCAATTAACACCTGTACAATACTAAGGAAATCCTGAAAACAAGACCTGTTGATGGGCCTTGAGGACTGGATTGGGGAACACTGGTCTAAAAGGCTTCTGTCAATGCACCACTGACAGGTATAATGCATTGAAATGCATTATAGCAGTGATCCAAGTTAAAGTACCATAGAGGGACTAAGTAAAAAAAATTGTAAACTATGTTTTTTCATCATACTGCCCAAAAAAATGGAATAAAACGCAATCAAAAAGTCAAATGTAAATAAAAATGGTAAATCTGAAAACATCATCTTGACCCACAAAAACAAGCCGCCATACTGCTCCGACAGTGGAGAAATAAAAAAGTTATAGCTCTCAGAATATAGTGATGCAAAACAATTCTTTTTTCTATAAAATAGTATTTGTGTAAAAGCGGCAAAACATAAAAAAAAAATTATAGAAATGTGGCATCACTGTAAATGTACTTGCTCGAAGAATAAAGCTACCTTATCACTTTTACGACACGATGAACGGCATCAGAAAAACAAAAGAACAATTCCCGAATTACTGGTTCTTGTTTATTCTGCCTCCCAAAAATTGGTATAGAAAGTGATCAAAAAAATTTACATGCCCACAAATGGTACCAATAAAAATGTCAACTCGCCCGTAAAAATTAAGCCTTCACATGACTCTGTTGGCAGAAATATGGAAAATGTATAGCTCAAAATATGGGGATGCTTGCCAAAAAAAAATCACTTTTTTCAGTGTGAGATAGCACCCAAACCAGCAGAGGCGCAGCCACAGACGCACTTGGCACAAACTGCCCAGCTAGGCAAGCCCTTTACTCTTCACCCAGCTCCCAGTAAATGGAAGAAGGACTTTGGCAGAGCTCTTCCCAGGCCCAGTGTCGCCAGACAGCTGGCGTCTGGTGACACGGTCGGTGCCTAGTCAAAAACCAAGTGAGTACCTCTGCAAGAACCCCAGGAAGTGAAACCAGAAGAGAAAATGAGAAAACCCTTGAAAAGATAGCAACACTAATGCTAGCACTGCTCACCACCACAGCACATAGGAACTGCAATAAACAGCCAAGCACTGAGCAGGGTTAAATAGCTCGCCTAATGATCAGGTGTTGAATACCTCCCAATCATCCCCAGACAGCCACTCCCTGCTAGCTACAGCAGATTGAAAACAATTCCACCACTGCTTAGTACCACACACAGCAGCATCCTGCGTTAAGCCACTGCTTTCTTTGTTTCACCGCCAGGAAACTGGGTTGTTCCTTATAATTACACCGTGCACTTTAGATCCCCTGATGAACCGGGAGGGGAAACGTGTCAGGAGACGCACACTGTACTACTATAGGGTCTTCTACGTATAAGGGATAGCTGTGGACTGCCCTTGTTAGGGAAGGAGCTTTGGGGTTGAGGGATAGAATAGTCTATATAGGGCTTAATAGGATCTCTCCTCCTGCTCCACCTGACAGTGACCCTATTGGTTTGAAGAAGTCTATTATTGAGTGCCTGGACCACTACTCGCCCCCAATGAATACTGAAAGACTCTTGGTGAGATTGTTCTAATTATACATTTTGTTATTTGTTCAGTAAGGTGACCACTGTGACCATCGACTATCTGTATATTTGATGCATGACCTCTTGTCGACTGTTTTTTTTTTTTTAAAGTTTTTTGTTTATGATGGATATCGGTTATTTTTGATAATGTTGGCTGGTTTTATAATGTATTTATATTAAAGGTTTTATTTTAGGTTCTCAATTGATGCTATGTTCTAATGTATATGAGAATATGGAGAAACTGAGTGGCACATTTCCATACAGTTTATTTTCTTGCAGAGTTTCTGTTGAATACCTCCCAATTGTGCATATGATCCGGCGATGTCCGTCTGTTCGTGCATAAAACCGTGGTTGGCCACAGTTTTGTGCACTTCTGAAAAGAAGGACACCGCTAAACAGAGGCCAAATGGAATCCAGAGTAACTCTGCTGCCTCATTATAGTGAATGGATCCCTCAGGGGTTTCATCTGAATCACGTCATTTGGAGATTTAGAGTGAAACCCAGATGTAGAGTAGTAGTCAGAGTAGAGGACTGGATAAATGTGATCCAAAATTTGATGTAAAATGCTTCAACTCAATCCACAAAAAAGCCCCCACTCAGGTCCGTCTCATCCGTCAGTGGAAATATAGGGTGCTTCCACGTTACTGGTAGCACAAAGGCTCTGGAAAAGTGCTATGGCTCGTCACCCCCCAAAAGAAATCCAGTGAATTGTACACTCCCAAGTGCAAATGCCCACCTCCCTTCTGAGTCCCAGTGTGCCTAAACCACATTTAACATCCACATGTTTGGCATTTATGTAGCGATGAGAGCCCGTGAGTCCATGTCTCCAGAACCACGAGCTGGGCATAATGTACTGGGTACTACAATGGAAGATTTGCAATTTTCACTTAGCAACATCTAATGCAGCTCGATTCTGGAAAACACCCATGGAGTCAAAATTATCAGTAAACCTGTAGATAAATTCCCAGAGGGGTGTAATTTCCAAAATCATTTCACTTGAGGGAGGATTCTGCTCTTCTGGCACTTAGGGACTCTGTATATGGAGTCCACAACTATTCTACGATAATTTGTTCTCCAAGGGCCAAATAGCTCTCCTTCCCTCCCAAGTCTCACCATGTGGCTAAGCAGTACTGTACAGCCACATATGGGGCGTTTCCACATTCATCAGGAATTGTGTGACACATTTTGTTGCCATTTTTACCCATTTTTCCTTGTAAAATGCTATAAAAAAGGTATAAAATTCTGTGGCACACCCATGGTGTCAATATGTTCACTGCACCCTTAAATTAATGCATTGAGAGGTGTATGGGGGTCGGGGGGAGTTCTGTTGTTCTGATACCTCAGGGGCTCTTCCAGTGGGTCATGGCACCCGCAAACCATAACAGCAAAAACCTGCACTATAATATGGCGCTCCTTCCTTCCTTGGGAGCCAATACCAGGAGTGGGTGGTAAATGCAGAATTGGTGACTTGTTTCTATTATACCTTTTCTCTGATTGTTCCTCACCTGGTTTTGGCTCCCAACTCCTGAGAAAAAATACTGATCAAATACTGACCAAATACTGATAGTGGGGCCGTGGCCTTAAATTGTTTACATGAACATGCAGGTCATAGAAAGTTTTTTTTTTTTCCTTTTTAAAATCAGGTTAATTTTTATTGAACAAACGTTTCATCTTTTAAGACACAATCAAGTATAGAAAATGTAACGGGTCTGGGAGGCGGAACCTCTGGGCTACTATACAAGGGAGCGGTCCTTGTAAGGGAGCGGGTGGCGACCAGGCAGGCAGTCACAGCAGGTGACCGGGACAGTCTCTGGAAGAACGAGCTGGAGGTCACGGCAAGTGACCGGGGCAGTCTCTGGAAGAACGGGCTGGAGGTCACGGCAAGTGACCGGGGCAGTCTCTAGGTAAAGGGTAGGTACGACCTGTGATGGCTGAACCTCCAGGTAGGCTAGCAAGGCAGATGGAGGATGTGTGCTCCCAGGTGAGCAAGCGAGAGTCTCTGGAATACCAGGTGGTCACAGCACGTGACGGCGGAGCCTCCAGGTAGGCAAGCAGGCAGGTAGCGGAGAAGCGCTCCCAGGTGAGCGGGCAAGAGTCTGGAATAGCTGGTGGTCACAGCACGTGACAGCGGAGCCTCCGGGCAGGCAAGCAGGCAGGTAGCGGAGAAGCGCTCCCAGGTGAGCGGGCAAGAGTCTGGACTAGCTGGTGGTCACAGCACGTGACAGCGGAGCCTCCGGGCAGGCAAGCAGGCAGGTAGCGGAGAAGCGCTCCCAGGTGAGCGGGCAAGCTGGTCCATAGACCGACTGACCGGAGTTGTAAGGCAGACCGTCGGACCTCAGGCAAGCAGGCAGGTAGCTGATGTGCGCTCCCAGGTGAGCGGGCAAGTTGGTCCTTAGACAGACTGACCGGAGTTGTAAGGCAGACCGTCGGACCTCAGGCAGGCAGGCAGGCAGGTAACAGGAAATCAGGCAGGATTAGGACAGCAAGCTGGCAGGAATCTGGCAGGTAACTGGCAACGGGACCTGAGGGCTGAAGCAGAGTAGAACGGTGCAACAACATTGCTCGGGCACCTCCATTTTGGAGGAGGTGCCTTATATATGGTAAAGTCCTCCGGCCATTGGCCGGGGACTCCTTAGGACGGCGCGCGCGGCCCCTTTAAGAGGGAGGGCGCGCGCCCTAAGCACAGTGGCCGGGAAGGAGCACGCGCTGCCAGCAGAGCGGGAGAGGGACGCCGGGCACGGAGCAGAGCGGTGAGGGGAACAGCGTCCCTGCCTAGCAGAGGGCAGGGACGCCGGCACTACAGTACCCCCCCCTTTAGGACCCCCCTTTTTTAGGCCAGATAGAAATTTAGCTAGGATGAGAGGGGCATGGATGTTCTCCCGGGGCTCCCACGTTCTCTCCTCAGGACCAAACCCCTTCCAATCTACCAGAAAAAAGGTCTTTCCTCTTACCCTTTTGGTGGCAAGAATGTTCTCTACCTCAAACTCGTCCTCAGTAGAAACCGGAGCAGGAGGCGTACCTGTAGACTTGGAAAAAGAGTTAAGCACCACGGGTTTGAGGAGAGATACATGGAAGGAGTTAGGGATCCGTAAGTTGGCCGGGAGTTTCAATTTATAGGCCACCGGGTTGATCTGACTGATGACCTCCAGAGGACCGATGAACCGAGGCCCTAACTTGTAAGAAGGTATCTTGAGTCGAACATATTTAGATGAGAGCCAGACTTTATCTCCTGGACGAAATTGTGGAGGATCCAGGCGTTTTTTGTCAGCGTGTCTTTTCATACGCTCGGATGACAGAAGGAGTGCGGACCGGGTACTCTCCCATATGGAGGAAAATTTGCTAACGAGAGATTCCGCAGCCGGGTTGTCCACAGAGGTGGAGACAGGAAAAGGAATCCGAGGATGCTGACCAAAGACTACAAAAAACGGGGATTTGGAGGAGGATTCGCTCTCGTGATTATTATAAGAGAACTCGGCCCATGGTAGGAGATCCACCCAGTCAGAATGGTGGGCATTAACGAAGTGCCGGAGGTAACTGGTCAGGTTCTGATTGATCCGCTCCACTTGACCATTGGACTGTGGGTGGCAAGCGGAAGAGAAGTCCAGGGTGACGTCTAGTAGTTTACAAGTGGCTCTCCAGAAACGTGAGGTGAACTGTACCCCACGATCCGACACGATGTGGAGGGGCAGGCCATGAAGACGGAAGATGTGGCGGATAAAGTCTTTAGCCAGCTCGGGTGCAGACGGAAGGCCTGGCAGGGGAATAAAGTGAGCCATCTTGGAAAAGCGGTCAGCGACCACCCAAATGACCGTACAACCGGCAGAGACGGGGAGATCAGTTATAAAGTCCATTGCTATATGCTGCCAGGGGGCAGCAGGTACAGGAAGCGGAAGGAGGCGTCCGGCTGGCAGATGTCTCGGGACTTTGTTGCGGGCGCAGGACACACAGGCAGAAACAAAGTCTATTATGTCCTTGTGCAGGGTAGGCCACCAATAGTGCCGGGCAATAAGCTGGAGGGTCTTTTTCTGACCGGCGTGGCCAGCTAGTTTAGACGAATGGCCCCAGTGTAGGATCTTCTCCCGATCAGGTACTGAAACAAACGTCTTACCGGGAGGGAGACGATTTAGACTCACGGGAGCCACCTGCATTACTCTGGCGGGATCGATGATATGTTTAGGTTCTTCCTCGAGATCGGACACCAGAAAGGATCGGGACAAGGCGTCTGCTTTGACGTTTTTGTCAGCCGGGCGAAAATGAAGAACAAAATCAAAGCGAGCAAAAAACAAGGACCACCGGGCTTGGCGCGGGTTAAGTCTCTGGGCATGCTGGAGGTAAGCAAAGTTCTTGTGGTCAGTGTAAATTATTACCGGATGAAGAGCCCCCTCGAGTAGGTAACGCCACTCCTCCAACGCCAGCTTGATGGCCAATAACTCTCGGTCTCCTATGGAATAGTTGCGCTCAGAAGAGGAGAAGAGTTTGGAGAAGAAGCCACAAGTTACCATTCTCCCGGAAGATGATTTTTGAGTAAGTACCGCTCCGGCTCCAGAGGAGGAGGCGTCAACTTCCAGGAAGAACTGCTTGTTGCCGTCCGGGCGATGCAGCACCGGGGCGGAAGAGAAGGCCTGTTTTAGGGAAAGAAAGGCCTCCTCTGCTTCGGGCGGCCACTCTTTGGGATTAGTACCCTTACGGGTGAGAGCGGAAATTGGGGCAGTCCGGGAAGAGAAGTGCGGGATGAAGAGGCGGTAATAGTTGGCGAAGCCCAGGAACCGTTGAATAGCCTTCAACCCCTCTGGTCGGGGCCATTTCTCGATGGCAGACAGTTTCTCAGGATCCATTTGTAGGCCGGTCTGAGAGATAATGTAGCCCAGAAACGGAAGCGAGGTCTGCTCAAAGAGGCACTTCTCATATTTAGCGTAGAGATGGTTCTGCCTGAGCCTGAGCAGGACCTGACGAACATCCCTCCGGTGAGTCTGGAGATCCGGAGAGAAGACCAAGATGTCGTCCAGGTACACCACTACGCAGTAGTAGAGAAGGTCCCGGAAGATGTCATTGACCAACTCTTGAAAGACGGCAGGAGCGTTACAGAGGCCAAAGGGCATTACCAGATATTCATAGTGGCCGTCCCGAGTGTTGAATGCCGTCTTCCATTCATCCCCCTGACGGATACGAACCAGGTTGTACGCCCCACGGAGGTCCAGTTTGGTGAAGATTCTAGCCCCCCTCAGACGATCAAATAACTCCGGAATGAGCGGAAGGGGGTACTTATTCTTCACCGTGATCTGGTTAAGGCCTCTATAGTCTATACAGGGACGGAGAGAGCCGTCCTTCTTTTTGACGAAAAAGAAGCCTGCTCCCGCCGGGGAGGTAGATTTCCGGATGAATCCCCTGGCCAGATTCTCCTCAATATATTTGGACATTGACCGGGTCTCAGCAGCGGATAATGGATAAATACGCCCACGGGGAGGAGAAGTACCAGGTAACAGGTCGATAGGGCAGTCGTATGGTCTATGAGGGGGTAGTGTCTCTGCCTCCTTTTTATTAAAGACATCAGCATAAGACCAATAAGGAATTGGAAGTCCAGGTAGATTAGCTGGGGTAGGAGAAGGACGGACGGGATGAACGGGAACCAGACAGGTCTTATGGCAGCCCTGTCCCCAGCGAAGGACTTCTCCGGTCTGCCAGTCAAGAACGGGTGCATGTTTCTGGAGCCAAGGTAGGCCTAGCAAGAGGGCGTGAGAGAGTCCAGGCAGAACATGGAAGGAGATACTTTCAGAATGCAGCATTCCCACCTGCAGAGTAATGGATTCGGTGATGAGTTGGATGGGGCGTGGTAAGAGCCCCCCATCCACGGCAGCAACAGACAAGGGTACAGCCAGAGGTTTGGTGGGGATGCGGTATTTCTCTACCAGGGACTGTGAAATAAGATTCCCGGCTGCTCCAGAGTCCAGTTGGGCTAGTTCGAAATAACGGTTCTCCCCGTAGACGATTGAAACTGACAACAGCAGGGATGGAGAGGATTTATTCTTGTCTAGGTGGACCTCTCTGAGCGAACCTAGACACAGGCGTTTCCCGACCTCTCCGGGCAGGCACGGATCCGGTGCTCCTTACTGCCACAGTAGAAGCAGGTCCCCTCGGCACGGCGTAAGTCCTGACGGGTCTTGACCATCTTGGTCTGGTCGACCTGCATAGGCTCAGGAGGGTGTACCTGGTTAGAGACAGAAGGAGTGACTGGTTTCTGAAAGGTAGGAGCTAGACGTGGTAACCTCCTCTCACGGGTGACCTCTCTGGCACGCTCCTGGAACCGTAGGTCAATCCGGGTGGCAAGAGTTATTAAGTCATCGAGAGTGGTAGGAATGTCCCGACCGGCAAGTTCATCTTTAATACGGCCGGACAGACCCTCCCAGAAGACGGAAACCAGAGCGTCGTTATCCCAGGCCAGCTCCGAGGCAAGTGTACGGAACCGTATGGCATATTGGCCCACGGTGAGACTTTCCTGACGGAGGCGTAGCAACGATGATGCGGATGAGGTCTTCCGTCCGGGTTCGTCGAAGACTTTCCGGAAAGCCGTGAGAAAAGCAGGCAAGTTGGACACCAGGGGGTCTCCTCTCTCCCATAGAGGATTTAGCCAGGCCAGGGCCTCCCCGGTGAGATGGGACATGATGAATGCAATTTTGGCTCGGTCGGAGTTAAACTGGTGGGACAATAGTTCAAAGTGCAGGGTGCACTGATTTATGAAGCCCCGAGCCTGGGCTGAGTCGCCTCCGAAGCGAGGAGGTGCAGAAAGCAGAGGTCCGGGGTAGGATATCATGGTGTTAGTGGACAGCGGAGCTGCCGGATTGCGAGACATGGCACTGGCGGAGGTTGTTGGTGGAGCAGTCAGAGTGTCCAGGCGAGTATTGACATTCCGCAGGTGACCCAGGATGGACTCCTGTTGGGACCTTTGACGGGACAGTTCATGACACAGGTCCGAGAGCGAGGGAGCTTGGGTGCCACCGGGTTCCATGGCCCGAGCAAACTGTAACGGGTCTGGGAGGCGGAACCTCTGGGCTACTATACAAGGGAGCGGTCCTTGTAAGGGAGCGGGTGGCGACCAGGCAGGCAGTCACAGCAGGTGACCGGGACAGTCTCTGGGTGTACGGGCAGGAGGTCACGGCAAGTGATCAGGGCAGTCTCTGGAAGAACGAGCTGGAGGTCACGGCAAGTGACCGGGGCAGTCTCTGGAAGAACGGGCTGGAGGTCACGGCAAGTGACCGGGGCAGTCTCTGGAAGAACGGGCTGGAGGTCACGGCAAGTGACCGGGGCAGTCTCTAGGTAAAGGGTAGGTACGACCTGTGATGGCTGAACCTCCAGGTAGGCTAGCAAGGCAGATGGAGGATGTGTGCTCCCAGGTGAGCAAGCGAGAGTCTCTGGAATAGCAGGTGGTCACAGCACGTGACGCCGGAGCCTCCAGGTAGGCAAGCAGGCAGGTAGCGGAGAAGCGCTCCCAGGTGAGCGGGCAAGAGTCTGGAATAGCTGGTGGTCACAGCACGTGACAGCGGAGCCTCCGGGCAGGCAAGCAGGCAGGTAGCGGAGAAGCGCTCCCAGGTGAGCGGGCAAGAGTCTGGACTAGGTGGTGGTCACAGCACGTGACAGCGGAGCCTCCGGGCAGGCAAGCAGGCAGGTAGCGGAGAAGCGCTCCCAGGTGAGCGGGCAAGCTGGTCCATAGACAGACTGACCGGAGTTGTAAGGCAGACCGTCGGACCTCAGGCAAGCAGGCAGGTAGCTGATGTGCGCTCCCAGGTGAGCGGGCAAGTTGGTCCTTAGACAGACTGACCGGAGTTGTAAGGCAGACCGTCGGACCTCAGGCAGGCAGGCAGGTAACAGGAAATCAGGCAGGATTAGGACAGCAAGCTGGCAGGAATCTGGCAGGTAACTGGCAGGTAACTGGCAACGGGACCTGAGGGCTGAAGCAGAGTAGAGCGGTGCAACAACATTGCTCGGGCACCTCCATTTTGGAGGAGGTGACTTATATATGGTAAAGTCCTCCGGCCATTGGCCGGGGACTCCTTAGGACGGCGCGCGCGGCCCCTTGAAGAGGGAGGGAGGGCGCGCGCGCGCGCCCTAAGCACAGTGGCCGGGAAGGAGCGCGCGCTGCCAGCAGAGCGGGAGAGGGACGCCGGGCACGGAGCAGAGCGGTGAGGGGAACAGCGTCCCTGCCTAGCAGAGGGCAGGGACGCCGGCACTACAGAAAATAAAGTGCATTAAACTTACATGAAGTTCAAATATATTGCTATGACATGGTAATAGGAAATTGTATATAACATTTATCTCACGCCTTTCAGAACTTCAAGTAAAATAACCTTATTACCTAATTCTGCCAGATGACCCCCCCATCCGGAACTGCTTGCGTCGGTCGTAATTATCTGATCTACTGGTCTGCACCGCTGAACGCCTGCTGTCAGATTTCCCCTGACTGTCCACCATGAAAGGGAATCTAGTACTTCTGGGGAGAGAGAGAGCCTGCCTTCTAAATGCCCGTTGCAGGACCTCTGTGCTGACAGGACCTCCCACTGAAGCCGTCTCATATGCCCCTGAGCCCACATTACTGCTGGGAGACAGGCCGTCATAGAACCCAGGAGGGACATTGCCTCTCTCAGAGACATCTCTGGAGCTTGAATGGCCTTCGAGACTAATGCAATCTACCTGCAGATTTTGTCCTCTGGGAGGAAGCAGGCTTGGCGATGAGAGTCTAGGATTAGACCCAGAAAGGTCTGAGTCCTGGAGGGGGTTAGTCTTGATTTTTGGAAATTCACTAACCACCCCAGCTGATGCAACACTTCCGTGACCTCTAGGAGCTGACTGGAGCAGTGGACTTCTGATTTCCCTATTATCAAGAAGTCGTCTAAATATGGCACGATCACTACGTTCTTGATCCGTAGAAAGGCTGTCACTTCTGCTATTAGTTTTGTAAATATTCTCGGGGCAATGGAGAGGCCAAAGGGTAGGGCAGCAAACTGAAAATGCCTCAGCTCCCCCTGAATAGACAGGGCTACTCTCAGATATTTCTGATACTCCGGATGGATTGGGACGTGATAATATGCGTCCTTCAAGTCTATTACAGCCATAAAGCAGTTGTGATGTAAGAGCTTCACTGCCGAGCTTACTGACTCCATCTTGAAAGTCTGGTTTTCTACTACCTGGTTCAGACTCCTGAGGTTGATGATGGTCCTTAAGGACCAGTTAGTTTTTTTTTTATCATGAATAGTGGGGAATAGAATCCCTTCCCTCTCTGTGGTGCTGGTACTTCGAGAAGGACCCGCTTCCCAACTAACACTAATACCTCTGTTTTCAGGGCTAACAGTTCTTCCTGGACCTTCCGTAGGGGGGGTAACCACAAAGGTCCGACAGGGGGTCTGGCTGAACCGGATCTTCAGGCCCCCAGAATCCAGGGGTTTGTTGTAACCGCCTCCCAAGCTGGAAAAAAGTGGGAAAGCCTTCCACCCGCTTCCAGCCTGGCGTCATTGGGAGGATCTCTTTGAACTTGAGGATGGTCCCCCAAACATGTAGCCCGACTGCTTTTTGGTCTTGGCTTCCCATCTCCTTTTGTCTCCCGGAGGACGACCCCGATTAAATTTCCTCCTCTGAAAACTAAATCTTCTTGATTCCCCCGAAAATCCCGGGAACCCTTTGCTTTTATCGCCTGCTTTTTCTAACAGGTCTTCTAATTCTTGGCCAAACAGGAGTCTACCGTCACACGGGAGGGAGCACAGCTTCTGTTTTGAAGGTAGGTCGCCTGGGCAACCTTTGAGCCACAAGGTCCGCCTGGCTGCTTTAGATAGTCCTGCTGCCCTAGCTGAAAGCCTGACCGAGTCTGCTGAAGAGTCGGCCAGGAAGGCCGATGCTGCTTGCATTAGAGGTAGATCCGCAAGAATTGCCTCTCTGGAAACCTTTTTATCTTTAAGCTGGTCTTCCAGCTGTTGGAGCCACACCATCAGGGATCTCGCCACACAGGTGCCAGCCACCGCTGGTTTTAGGCCTCCTGCTGCCGCCTCCCACGTGTGGCGCAGGAAGGAGTCGGCTCTTTTATCCAGGGCGTCTTTTAGGGTGCCAGAGTCCTCCAAGGGCAGGGAAGATTTTTTCGATGACCTTGCTACAGTCCCGTCTACCTTGGGGATCTTATCCCAAGGTTCCGCATCCTTCTCTTCGAAGGGGTACCTTCTTTTAGAAAAGGAGGGTAAAGCCCCTGATCTCTCTGGTCTCCTCCACTCCCAGTCAATGAGGCCCTGAATTTTACTGTTAACCGGAAATGAGCGTCTCTTTTTCTCTGCCAAGCCCGCAAATATGATGTCCTCCCGGGATTTAGATGCTCTCTCTTCCTCCAGACCCATGGTTGACCTTGCTGCCCTAACCAGCCTGTCTGTATTCTCAATGGGGAAGCAGGGTCTACCGCCCCCCGATGAGGAAGAGGACGACGAATCCCACTGCTCCTCGGACTGGGAGGAATCAGAGACGGAGGAAACCTCTCTACGGGGTCTTTTCTTCCCTCTAAGGAACCCTTTCAGGGACCCCTGAACTTCTGCGTGCACTATGGTCTTCAAATTTGCAGCGAAATCCCGGGAATTCTCAGCTATGGTTTTGGTCACACAGCCCTGGCAAAGTGGTTTCTGCCACTGTACAGAGAGGGAAGCTTGGCAAAGGTCACACATCCTATGCTTTTGCTTGGCACTACTCTTCTTAGGCTCCTAAAAAAAAAGAAGCACATAAGAGACTTCCCGTTACTAACCAGTGACATTCACGAAGCTCACTCATCCCCGGAGGTCACAAACGGGTACTGGATTCGGAGGCTGCCGCGGAATCGATGATTCCATTCTGGATGGTCCCGAGGCACTTGAAGCCTTACTCCTGCGGCTGCCACTACGATTACTCGAGCGGCTGTCTGTATGCGATGCATCCCTCTGCTTTTTCCGTTGCTGAGGGGGGTAAGCTGCTGCTCCTGGTTACCCTGGTCAGCCATGTTTCAGAAGCGTACCACGCTTCCAGGATAGCCCCCCCCCCCCCCCTTAAAAATAGGGCCATCCATCATCCTCCGGTTCATGGCCCTCCCCCTTCCCCAGGCCGGGGCTCCGGCCTGGAACGGTCCGATGGGCGCCGCCATCTTGGATCGGGCGCCGCCTCCTGATGTCACCCAGCGCACCGCCCCCAGCGTGCCCTGCGCGTCACACCCGGAAGCGCTGCCACACGGCAGGGGGAGGACGGCGCCGCGGTCTCCGGCGCAGAAACCCCAGGGGAAGCTGCGGACGGCGCTTCTGGGATACTGAACCCGGTGCAAAAGCCAGTGCCCGCTCTTCCACACCGGGACAGCCCCAGGTAAGTCTTCTTTCTTCCTGAGACAGGTTCCCATCAAGGACAGGAAACCAACTGAAGCGAGGGAGAGGTGCCGCCCTTTTATTTCAGACGGTTTCCTGTCCTTGGTGGGGCGGATCCGCTCTCTCAAGGTGTGCTGTCTTGGGGGAGGGGAAAAATACGGTATATGATTCTCTTATAGGCGGTTACCTTACAAATATTATATTGTCAATATACTACCATTTGAATCATTTGAAAAAAGTGACCCCATTTGAACTTTGGACGTTTTTCTATAATTCTATTTTCTTCAAAATTGAATACAATATATTTTTCTTGATTTGCAAAATGTAAAATGATTAATAATTAATGCTTAATTGATGTTTAATAAAACAGAGTGAATATAAAAAGATGGACACCGCTGGATCATAGGTCAGAGAGAGTTCAAACTGAATACATCTGCCTCATTATATGGAATCTTCCGCTGGGGGTTCTGTCTGAATCAGATATTTCAGAGATTTACACAGAAACCCTGGTATAAGCGCTCAACGTAGAGCGCAGGATAAATGTGAGCCGAGCCTTACAGCAAATTTTTAAAGGCAGAAAAAGCAAATCAACAGCAGTTCAAGAATTGTTCTTTTTTTTTTCAACATTCACAGTGCAGTATAAGTGATTAGACCAGTTTATTTTTCAGGTTGGTGCAATTACATTGATACCAGATTTATATTGGGTTTTCCTGTTTGGCTAATATCACACACTAAAAAAAAAAAAAAAAAAAAAAGTTGTTTTTTTTTTTTTTACAAAAAAAAGTTTTTAGCATTGCCATATTTTGAGAGCTATAATTGTTCTATATATCTGCCGACATCATGTGACGGCTTGTTTCTTGCGGGACGAGTTGACATTTTTATTGGTACCATTTTTGGGCACATAATATTTTTTGATCACTTTCTATTCTGATTTTTGGGAGACAGAATGAGAAATAAACAGCAATTCAGGAATTAACCTCAAGTTGCCACGACTCCCATCTGCAGCCCTAGATTAAATTGCGGGGGTGATGATCAGAAGGGAGATGGAGCCCCCCTCTCTCTACTAAATACTGCGATAGCTATTGACCGCAGCATTTAGAGGGTTAAACAGCTGGGGGCAGTGTGGACTGTGACAGCCAGGGCTCAGCTTTCACTTAATGCGAGCTCCCGGCGGCGATTGTGCGGGCATAGCTCCTGTGCCCGCACTATAGCCAGGACATACTGGTATGTCCATTTATGGGAACTCACTGCAAAATAGGACGTAACGGTAAGTCCAATGTCAGGAAGGGGTTAGATAAAAGGGGGCCTTACCAGGTATGTTTTTCTCTGAAATTCTCCGGTGTTCCCAAGAAAACATGGTTGGAAGAGCCGGCCAGGGACTATAAGGAGGGGGCAAGACTAGTCTGGTGCCATCCCCCATCCGAATTCTCCCCGCTTGGGTTCAGTTGATTGACAAGTCTCTCCTGATGTACACAGTTTTCTGGGACAACAGAACATTTTTTTGTTTCTTCAATAATGCAATAAAATTACCTGCATTGTATTCTGTGAGGAGTAGAATCATAGAATCATAGAATGGTAGAATTGGAAGGGACCTCCTGGGTCATCTGGTCCAACCCCCTGCTCAAAGCAGGATTCACTAGATCATCTCAGACAGATGTCTGTCCAGCCTCTGTTTGAAGACGTCCATTGAAGGGGAACTCACCACCTCTCGTGGCAGCCTGTTCCACTCATTAATCACCCTAACTGTCAAAAAGTTTTTTCTAATATCTAATCTGTGTCTCCTCCCATTTAGTTTCATCCCATTGCTTCTAGTCTTTCCTTGTGCAAATGAGAATAAAGATGATCCTTCTACAATGTGACAGCCCTTAACATATTTGTAGACAGCTATTAATAGTAGTCTAAAACTTATTAGCCATGTATGATGTGCACAGTCATGTTGTCAGCTAATTACTTACCCCATTCCGAATTCATCCAGATTTGTTTTTCCCATAAGCACTGCTCCTTGATCGAGAAGTCGCTGGACAACTGTAGCATTATAGGGGGGAATATACCCTGAGGAAAAAAACAAAACCATAACTTTACTGACAGTGATATCTGCACATTTATCTTAGGCTCCGATCACATCTGTGCAGTGGCTTCTGTCCTGATGGCCTGTTGAGGTTCCATCGACGATTCCAGTGTTTTGATGGCGAGAACAGAGAATCATGGTGCGTTATTTTGAAAGTTAAAACTTATGGAATCCCTATTCCCAGTTTTATCTGAACACAGCCTTACAAACATACTTTCTAACATGTATACTTACCTTTTAGCATTTTTGATGCACATGTTGTTTGTATATTTTTGGTGCTAAAGTTGTCTTTAATTGCAATAGGAATTCCATCTAAAACCCCAAGGGGCTGACCTACAAGGTAATAGGAAAAAACACCAGATTGAGAGTCCCAAACAAAATTGCACTAAACCTGTACAGTACACTTCAGGACAACGGTTGTCATAAATTCAATAATATTACTGCATTCATATCTTAAAGGGGTTTTCCCACGAAAAAAAAAGTTGATTTTAATCAATAGATCTTGGAATAATAATAAGTTCCACAATTGGATACGTTTAAATAAAATGTCCCTGTGCTGAGATAATCTTATAAATAATAAAAATAATAATCTTTTTATTTATATAGCGCCAACATATTCCACAGTGCTTTACAATTCAGACAATTTACAGACATTATTGTTATTATCTTATAAATGTGCCCCTGCTCTGTACTGTGTGTGATGGTGTGATACGGTGTGTGTGGGGTATCATTCTGTGTATTCTCTCTAATGTGAAGACCCAGCATTTAATCATAATTATCCAGATGTCTATTTTCAGCAGTTGAAGAACTATAGACTGTTGTCATATGAGCTTTAAAAAGTTTACTCTTGATACTTTGGAATTGCTGCTGTTTGCCATCTTGTATCAGCTCCTATAGGGTATTGTCTGCTATCTTTGCAAGACTGGGACACAGGATCATTGAACAATCGATGTTTGATAATACAGTTATATGAAAAAGTTTGGGCACCCCTCTTAATCTTAAGCTTAATGTTTTATAAAAATTGGTGTTTTTGCAACAGCTATTTAAGTTTGATATATGTAATAACTGTTGGACACAGTAATGTTTCTGCCTTGAAATTAGGTTTATTGTACTAACAGAAAATGTGCAATCTGCATTCAAACAAAATTTGACAGGTGCATAAGTATGGGCACCTCACCAGAAAAGTGACATTAATATTTAGTAGATCCTCCTTTTGCAAAAATAACAGCCTCTAGTCGCTTCCTGTAGCTTTTAATGAGTTTCTGGATCCTGGATGAAGGTATTTTTGACCATTCCTCTTTACAAAACAATTCCAGTTCAGTTAAGTTTGATGGTCGCCGAGCATGGACAGCCGTCTTCAAATGATCCCACAGATGTTCAATGATATTCAGGTCTGGGGACTGGGATGGCCATTCCAGAACATTGTAATTGTTCCTCTGCATGAATGCCTGAGTAGATTTGGAGTGGTGTTTTGGATCATTGTCTTGCTGAAAGATCCATCCTCTGCGTAACTTCAACTTTATCACTGATTCTTGAACATTATTGTCAAGAATCTGCTGATACTGAGTGGAATCCATGCGTCCCTCAACTTTAACAAGATTCCCGGTGCCGGCATTGGCCACACAGCCCCAAAGCATGATGGAACCTCCACTAAATTTTACTGTGGGTAGCAAGTGTTTTTCTTGGAATGCTGTGTTTTTTTGCCGCCATGCATAACGCCTTTCTGTATGACCAAACAACTCAATCTTGGTTTCATCAGTCCACAGGACCTTCTTCCAAAAAGAAATTGGCTTCTCCAAATGTGCTTTTGCATACCTCAGTCGACTCTGTTTGTGGCGTGCTTGCAGAAACGGCTTTTTTCGCATCACTCTCCCATACAGCTTCTCCTTGTGCAAAGTGCATTGTATAGTTGACCGATGCACAGTGACACCATCTGCAGCAAGTTGATGCTGCAGCTCTCTGGAGGTGGTCTGAGGATTGTCCTTGACTGATCTCACCATTCTTCTTCTCTGCCTTTCTGATGTTTTTCTTGGCCTGCCACTTCTGGCCTTAACAAGAATTGTCCCTGTGTTCTTCCATTTCCTTACTATGTTCCTCACAGTGGAAACTGACAGGTTAAATCTCTGAGACAGCTTTTTGTATCCTTCCCCTGAACAACTATGTTGAATAATCTTTGTTTTCAGATCATTTGACAGTTGTTTTGAGGAGCCCATGATGCCACTCTTCAGAGGAGATTCAAACAGGAGAACAACTTGCAAGTGGCCACTTTAAGTAGCTTTTCTCATGATTGCATACACCTGGCTATGAAGTTCAAAGCTCAATGAGGTTACAAAACCAAAAAAAGTGCTTTAGTAAGTCAGTAAAAAGTAGGTAGGAGTATTTAAAACAAGAAAATGATAAGGGTGCCCATACTTATGCACCTGTCAAATTTTGTTTGAATGCAGATTACACATTTTCTGTTAGTACAATAAACCTCATTTCAAGGCAGAAACATTACTGTGTCCAACAGTTATTACATATATCAAACTGAAATAGCTGTTGCAAAAACACCAATTTTTATAAAACATTAAGCTTAAGATTAAGAGGGGTGCCCAAACTTTTTCATATAACTGTATGTTGAGTGACCATTGTATGGGACCCTATGGGTTGTTGACCTGCAGAGCAAAGGAGAACAAACTATGCAGGTTGGTTAAATATTTAAACAATGAGAGATGAGTCCCTGCCACCTCCCCCCTGACCTGTGGATGATGAGCTGAAACACAAATGTGGGTACAAAGAGGAATTTTCTTCCCTTCTGAGGAGAGAGACCAGTAAGATAGATCCTTTGTGGGACGCTGATGTGACTTGGAGAAACCCGGATTACCAAGGAAATACTGCTGGAGGACTCTATATGGAGAAGTATCTGGACTATTTCATCCTCTGTCAGCTGGATCATTTGACTCTCATCTCCAGGGGAAGTTGTCCCGTTACTGGACTGCATTGGTGTTCCTGGACTATTTTATCCTGTGTGTGTTGGATTGTTTATGGACCTTTTGGTTTGCTTGTAACAAAGGTTCTTGGGACTGTTCACTCATTTCTCGCTCTGTTGATTGTGTAATACCGGAGTAGGACCCTTTGACACTGTGTACTAGTTGTCTCTTAATGTGCAGGAACATGATCTGATCATACCACATCTCCTGGGTGGGGGAGGGTTGGGGGGTATGAAAGTAGGAAAGTACACAGACATTACAGCAGGGGATCGCAGCTGATTCTGAGGTAAAACATTTCACTGCCTTTTTTTTTAAACAATGTTTTACTTCAAAGAAAGAATCATTTGCGACCCCATGCTGTAATGTCTATACACTCTTTTTCTCCCTCTTCTACCCAGGAGCTGTGGTATGATCAGACCATGTTTCTGTACAGTCAGACACAGTCATTACACAGGGGAGCATTTATAATATTATCTCAGCACAGGAACATTTTATTTCAACACATCCAATTGTGGAAATTATTATTATTCCAAGATCTATTTATTAAAATCAACTTTGTTCGTGGGAAAACCCCTTTAAATAACTAAAATAATTGAATTCTTTAAAGAGAACCTGTCAGCAGAATTTAGCCCTATAAACTAGAGGTATGGCCATAATGGCGCTGTGATGCTGATTAATCTGATATCTGATGTGAAGGGATCCACTCAGTGGCCGCTGAATACTCACCTTGTGAAGTTTTCATAAAATAACGACGTGTGTGCATTGGGGCGGGACGTGGGGGCAGGGTCCTCTTCTCGTTCTCCGCCCCCCACCAGCCTCCCTGATTCTTTTTCAGGTCACTGATCATTCAGTGACCTGCCTCCTTTTTAAAATTCAGAGCCGAAATCTTAATCTGTGCATGCATGGCGGCATTTTATTGAAGTCTGGCACACAGGACGCAGACTCACACTGCGCCCACACAATGATGGCTGCGGTGCGGAATTTTTCAAAAGGAGACAGGTCACTGAATAATCAATGACCTGCACAAGAAGCAGAGGAGGCTGGTGGGGGCGGAGAACAAAAAGAAGACCCTGCCTCAACATCCTGCCCCGAAGCTCACAAGACGTCATTTTGTGAAAACGTCATAAGGTGAGTATTCAGCAGCCACTAAGCGGATCCCTTCACATCAGGTATCAGATGCATCAGCATCACAGTGCAATTATGGCCATTCCTTTAGTTTCTAGGGCTCAATTCTGCTGACAAGTTCTCTTTAAACAGTAGGCGTAGGGCCTCATAAGGAGCTGGCTACATTTGTTACTTTTATATATATTTTTTTTTCAATTTGTATAGGAAAATGCTCACGTAGTTCACACATTTTCTATACCTTTTATTTTCTTTACATTCTAGAATGATTAATACTTTTTTGCTATTAAACCCTACTGTCACGTTGCTATTGTCTGACAACCTGGGACCAGGGGCTCCTACCCTGTCTCTAACACTGTGGGCGCCTTAGCTATCCCTTCTACTCAGCTTACTTCAGATGGCGAAGATGCTGGGGCCATGTACCTTGCTGTTTTCCTGAATCAGCCCTTATCTGTCCCCTCCCCCACCCAGGAAAGTGGTGAGGAATAATGTATGTAAATACACAAACAAGGAAGGACATATAGGGATAAATGAAAATACCAAACATACAAAATATGCACTCACAGACAACGGCAGGAAACGCCGAAGGGATTAGGAAGGTAAAGAAAAATAGAAGAGGAAGGAACTATGCACACAGCCAAAACACCAAGCAACAGTCACAGAACAACTCTCCTTAAACGCCTCCGTCTCTCACCAGGCTGTACAAGACATAACACTGGCAATCTCAGATAGCCAGAGCAGTGACTATATAGGAGAGGGGAGTGGCTGATGCTGCACAGCTGAGTACTTCCAAACAAAAGCTACAGAGACTCAAAGCTAAACAGATTAACTCCTGCACTGCTGAAAGAAACTAGCACCATTTAATATGAGGGAGAAGTGCTTCTATTCAATGCAGGAGTACGTGCACTCAGACACTGCGGTCTTCTGATTCCAGTCTGTCGCGGTAAACGCGTGACACCTACCTTGTTTAAAACGCTTGTCTGCTTCTGCTGCCTGTTTTAGGGCAACCTCTTCAGTTACAGTTATGTAAGAATTGAGAAATGATGTTTCCTTAATAAATGATAGACACTTCTGGCACAACTCTGTAGGAATCAGCTGTCCAAGTCTAAAGGCAGCAGCTGCCTGTGTAATACAAGACAAATTGTCAGACATTATTCCCAGTCATATGTACGTAAAGTATAAATAGAAAAGTTCTGCACCTTTCTAATATGCAAGTGTGCATGTGATCAGTGCATAGAAACATACAAAACCTACATAAATGTACAAGCCTGTAATAATAGACCTTGGAAAGTAAAAAACAAACAAAATATAAGTGTGTGTATATACACACATATAAAAAGCAATACTCACCTCCCAGACAGGCATTCTCAGCACTGTGTGTCCTGAAATGGGTTGTCTAGGACTTTAATATTGATGGGCTATCCTTAGGATAGGTAATCAATGTCTGATTGCTGGGGGTGTGACACCCGCCACCCTCAACAAGCAATTGTTCCCGATGTCGGCGGCTGGAATTGCTCAGCTACATAGCTGCACAGCATAGCTCTGCCAGCAGAATAGTGATTCAAATCAATAGGGGGTGGATGTGCAGTACCCAGCCGCGGCCACTATTCCATGGATGGAGCTGTGTTGGGCAGCTCCATAGCTGAGTGGTTCTAGACGCTGCGGACACCGGGAACAGTTGATCGGCGAGGTGCCGGGTGTCACACCCCCACAGATCAGACAGTGATGACCTATCCTAACATATCTTAATACCAATGTTACAGTCTGGGACAACCCATTGATGGTCTTTCTGGCATCAACCCCCAGAGGTACCGTCAGTGTTTCTTCTGGTTTGGCTTGGATGAAATGCGAACAATACAAGAAATCAATGGTTGATGATTGGCTGCAGCATTCATGTGACACCCCAGTTGGATGTTGATGGCAGGAAACTGGCAGAATGTAGCACTGAATATGGAGGAGCTGTGTCGGTCTGGGAGGTGACAAAAACTGATGGTAAGCACTGATGAAAATCTGATCCCGCACATTTACGGAAATAAGCCTGCTTTTTTCATACAAGAAAAAGAAAGAAGTCTGAATGAGGTTTTAGGCTGGGTTCAGACAGCTGTATTTTCAGTCAGTGTGCGGTCCTAATGCTGAACGACCCAATAACAACTGGTGGGCCTGTACAGACCAGCGATTATTCACATGGACCAATGAACCATGTGAATAAAAAAAATTGCAGCATGAGAGAGTCTGACTTGTTTTGTAGGCCACACTAATGCATGTAAATGCAAACGTCTTCTTGATATAAGGACAAGCACATTGCCCTGCTGACGAAGACAGTTACGTCTGCAATTTGTGGAATGGAGTAGCCTGCCTTTAGATACGGTCGTCTGAACCAGGCCTAAGGGTGTGCTCCATTTTTTGGCTTAAAAAATAGTTTAAAAAGGAAGATGACAAAAAGAGGTCATTAGGGGAAAAAGAGGTCATTAGCAAAACGCTTGTTCATCAGGTGGAATAATCTTTTAAGTGGCATACAAGATCATCACTCTCGGCTGTTCATGCTCTGTATAAACAGGAATCACACTGCTGAGAACAATGGCAGCCTATGCAAACTAAAGGCCCCGTCACACTAAGCGATGCAGCAGCGATCCCGACAACGATACGACCTGTCAGGGATCGTTGCTGCATCGCTAATACATCGCTGGTGAGCTGTCAAACAGGCAGGCTCACCAGCGATCAGGGGAGCAGCGATATCGTGGAAAGAATCGTTCCACGATGTCCTGCTCCCGTTACCAGCCTGCTGCAAGCAGGAGCAGGCTGGTAACTATGGTAAACATCGGGTTACTAAGTGCGCGTGTGCCCCTAGTAACCCGCTGTTTACCATGGATACCACTCTGCTACGGTGCGCGGGAGCCTCCGAGCACCGTAGCAGAGTGGTATCCATGGTAAACAGCGGGTTACTAAGTGCGCGCGTGCCCCTAGTAACCCGATGTTTACCATAGTTACCAGCCAGATCGTTGGTCCCGCTGGTCACACACAGCGATGTGTGCTGGCCAGCGGGAGGCCAACGACCAAAAAATGATCCAGGACACTTTGCAACGATCAGCGACCTCACAGCAGGGGCCTGATCGTTGCAAAGTGTCACACATAGCGACATCGCTGGTGAGGTCGCTGGTGAGTCACCAAAACCGTGACTCAGCAGCGATATCGCTAGCGATATCGCTATGTGAGACGGGGGCTTAAGTGATCTACGATGGATCGTTCATTATGGTCTGCTTGTGTAAACAGGTATTCAAACGACTGCTGATAGGTAAAATTGTATCGATCGGCAATCGTACTGGGCGTGCTGCTGGTTGGTCTGTGTAAACAGACCCTTAGACTAGAGGGAACTAGATTTATTATCCAACATGAGCCACTGTGATAGATTTGTTGCATTTTGAGAATGTCCAATGTCATAGCCCGATTACACAAGTCGATCATTCAGTGTGCACAGAACATCATGTCAGCTGCTTACACAGGAAATAACAATGGTTTTTATGTATGCATGAAAATCATTACAACCGACGACCAAGTCATATGAACACTGGTTCACAAGTATTGACTTGTCTAAAAGTCTTTAAAAGGGGTGTCCCCTTTTAAAAAAAACGTTGGGCTGTAAGTGTAAGTGTATAGATACAGTACAGACCAAAAGTTTGGACACACCTTCTCATTTAAAGTTTTTTTCTGTATTTTCATGACTATGAAAATTGTACATTTACGCTGAAGGCATCAAAACTATGAATTAACACATGTGGAATTATATACTTAACAAAAAAGTGTGAAACAACTGAAATATGTCTTATATTCTAGGGTCTTCAAAGTAGCCACCTTTTGCTTTGATGACTGCTTTGCACACTCTTGGCATTCTCTTGATGAGCTTCAAGAGGTAGTCACTGGAAATGGGTTTCACTTCACAGGTGTGCCCTGTCAGGTTTAATAAGTGGGATTTCTTGCCTTATAAATGGGGTTGGGACCATCAGTTGTGCTTTGCAGAAGTCAGGTGGATACACAGCTGATAGTCCTACTGAATAGACTGTTAGAATTTGTATTATGGCAAGAAAAAAGCAGCTAAGTAAAGAAAAACTAGTGGCCATCATTACTTTAAGAAATGAAGGTCAGTCAGTGCGAAAAATTGGGAAACTTTGAAAGTGTCCCCAAGTGCAGTTGCAAAAAACATCAAGAGCTACAAAGAAACTGGCTCACATGAGGACCGCCCCAGGAAAGGAAGACCAAGAGTCACCTCTGCTTCTGAGGATAAGTTTATCCGAGTCACCAGCCTCAGAAATTGCAGGTTAACAGCAGCTCAGATTAGAGACCAGGTCAATGCCACACAGAGTTCTAGCAGCAGACACATCTCTACAACAACTGTTAAGAGGAGACTTTGTGCAGCAGGCCTTCATGGTAAAATAGCTGCTAGGAAACCACTGCTAAGGACAGGCAACAAGCAGAAGAGACTTGTTTGGGCTAAAGAACACACGGAATGGACATTAGACCAGTGGAAATCTGTGCTTTGGTCTGATGAGTCCAAATTTGAGATCTTTGGTTCCAACCACCATGTCTTTGTGTGACGCAGAAAAGGTGAACGGATGGACTCTACATGCCTGGTTCCCACAATGAAGCATGGAGGAGGAGGTGTGATGGTGTGGGGGTGCTTTGCTGGTGACACTGTTGGGGATTTATTCAAAATTGAAGGCATACTGAACCAGCATGGCTACCACAGCATCTTGCAGCGGCATGCTATTCCATCCGGTTTGCGTTTAGTTGGACCATCATTTATTTTTCAACAGGACAATGACCCCAAACACACCTCCAGGCTGTGTAAGGGCTATTTGACCGAGAGGGATAGTGATGGGGTGCTACGCCAGATGACCTGGCCTTCACAGTCACCAGACCTGAACCCAATCGAGATGGTTTGGGGTGAGCTGGACCGCAGAGTGAAGGCAAAAGGGCCAACAAGTGCTAAGCATCTCTGGGAACTCCTTCAAGATCGTTGAAAGACCATTTCCGGTGACTACCTCTTGAAGCTCATCAAGAGAATGCCAAGAGTGTGCAAAGCAGTCATCAAAGCAAAAGGTGGCTACTTTGAAGAACCTAGAATATAAGACATATTTTCAATTGTTTCACACTTTTTTGTTAAGTATATAATTCCACATGTGTTAATTCATAGTTTTGATGCCTTCAGTGTGAATGTACAATTTTCATAGTCATGAAAATACAGAACAATCTTTAAATGAGAAGGTGTGTCCAAACTTTTGGTCTGTACTGTATATAGTTTAAAAAAAAAGCCTCTGTGTTTTGTTCACTCTTCCCAAGTTCACTGTCGACCCTCCACCGGTCTTTGTTTGACTGCAGCGCTGATGTCACGCCGACAGCACTGCAGCCAATCAGTGAGCTCTATCGCTCCTGCCATCTGCACAATGCCCATTAGGTTTATGCCCAGGATTAGGAAATCTTCAGGGAGTTTAGAGCGGGCAGATCTTTCCTCTGCCATCAGGCCAGGAGCATTGATAGCAGGGCGCCCTGTGTAACTGCTGTGACCAGTGGCAGTATTCGGGTACATACTGTATATTGTTAGCTAGAATAGTAATATTTGGACACTATATGACCATTTTATAGAATATCATTTATGTTTTGTGCTGAGTGTTATATATATCTCCACATTACAGCAGCCTAAACTAAAACCCTGGCAGCTGCAGTCAAAAAGGAAACAAAAAACACAATAACCGTCCAACACTTTATTCTATGCACTTACCTCCCGCAAACTGGTGCCGAGCATGCCTTATAATACCTGCCAGTCACTACATAAACAGAGGACTGGCATAGTACAGGAAGCTGACATGTGTTGGTTGGCAAATAAGTGACCAGTAACTAGAGCGCTTCTGATTGGCTGACAGTCTAGTATTCGACGCTGTAATTGGACGAGGCAGGAACGAGGCTCGGAACGCGGAAGTGCATAGAGGACATAGAGGGGACGACACATGAATTTGTAGAGAATTGAGAAGTGAAGCAGGAGGGCGGCAGGCTGGTGACAGGACGTCACTCGTGGGACTTATCTGTGCCGATTTACACAGTGGACTGAAAGATTCACTCTTTGTATCTTGGCTCCTATATTAATGACATGAAGGGCAGAGCTGGAGACTCGTGACAGTGTTTCTGTAGGATCGTGCATGTGACAGTGCTGCTCGAGTCAATTTATGTATTGTAGGGCTCCTGAGGAGCACCAGGCTGATCAGGATGAACATTGTGTGCAGGAGAGCTGTTTCCCATCTGTGTAGACGATCCAGTATCATAGTGGATGCAGGAAGAGACAGGGGGGTCCATTCCTCATGTCGGAGGAACACGGTTATGCCGGCCTGGGTCATTGATAAATATGGGGACAATGATGTTCTCCGCTTCAATGAAAACGTGCTTTTGCCCATCATCAACTATCCGAATGAAGTGATCATTAAAGTCCACGCTGCAAGTGTAAATCCCATTGACGTGAACATGAGAAGTAAGTGGCCAAGATACTGTGCTTGTCTTTAAAGATCACGCAATAAGAATCTGATGGGCTGGGGCTACAGGGCAACTGTGGCAGCGACACAGGTCAAGGACTGCAGTTTGCTGCTGTACATCGCATTTTCTCCCCACACTGTCCGGCTGAGTGCAGGCGCTGGGCAGGTAAGTAATGCTATTAACCTGCAGATTAACCCCATATCTGCAGGTTAATAACGTTTTTTTTTCTTTTTTTGGGTGAAAGGTTCCCTTTAAAGAGAATCTGTCAGTAGAATCAATCCCCCTAAGCTGTCTATACGGGCATGTAGGTCACAGGAAGCTGAATACAATGATACCTGTGATCTGATGTCTTATTCCAGAGAAATTCACATTTTTCTTAAATGTAAATGAGCTAAGATCTATGAGCTGGTCATTCATCACCCTGACACTCTCCCTTCAGAGCTTATTTTCTATAAAAGGGGGCATTACCAGTGTTACATGTAATGGCCACTCTCTGTACTCCTGATCTCACTGCAGAGCTGTGTGTGATTATACCTGACACATCTGCAGCTTCCTCTCAGCTGCCATCTCACAGGCAGATGGGGTGTAATATTGTTACAGTACAGCAGAGGTGTGAGAGCTGCAGCAAATGTGTTTGTAATTAGATAAAGTTCACTTCTGCTGTTCTGTGTTAGTTATTTATAATAATCTCAGGAGGCAGGTTCTCATGCAGATCAGTGTCCGGCCCATAGATCTGAACAGCTCATTTACATATAAGAACAGCTTATAGGATCTCTGGAATAAGACACCAGATCACAGATAACAAGATATAATTTTATTCAGCTTTCTATGACCTACATGGCCATATAGACGGCTTAGGAGGGTTGATCCTACTGACCATTCCCTTTAAGTTGATCAATAGATTAGAATATTTGTATGTTTGTGTTAATACAGGAATTTTACTGTGCAAAAGTTGTGTTGCTCTGCTCAGAACCGCTAAGTAAATACCGGGGTCCAAGGCGAAATCTGCAAGTGCCAGACAATCATTTTCTTTCAATTTATTTCAAGATGGTTATGGAGCAAAAAGTCTGAATATGACTCGGGATCCTCTTCATATGAAGACACCTGGCAGTGAATTTCCTATGATTTTGGGCAGAGACGCTTCAGGAACTATCATGGAATGTGGACTTAATGTACAGTACTTCAAACCTGGGGATCAGGCAAGTATATGGGTAATATTTTACCCAGAAAGATATTCCTGTATTAATGAGATGTTAGTATTCTCTGACGCATCTCAAGATTATATTTGACCTTTTTTTTTGCTCTGAATGCATGTCAATAGACATGGCTACGTGTTCTAATTTCCCCATTTAAATGATATGCAAGACATTTCTTTGTCTGAGCGCATGGAAAATATACAATGAAACAATTTTGTAAGTAGTCCTAATTAAAAAATACCCTAAGATTTTGTGTCCTCCGCTCCTAAATCGACCTGAGCCTCCGTGGTTACAGACTACAAACAAACCCAATGTAGTCTGATCCTGCAGATCATACATGTCAAACTCTGGCCCAGGGCCAAATCTGGCCCACAGGGTGATTAAATTTGGCCTGTGATACCAGAACCACCACCCCTATGTGGGGCCCATTCTACTGTATGGAGGACCGTGTGGGGCCCATTCTACTGTATGGAGGACCGTGTGGGGCCCATTCTACTGTATGGAGGACCGTGTGAGGCCCATTCTACTGTATGGAGGACCGTGTGGCTCTTGACTTTGTCCAAGTTTTTCATTTTGGTCCTCTGTGTGTTTAAGTTTGACATCCCTGCTGCAGATATTCTTTTTTCCATCTTCCCCTACTTCTTGCTAATGCACATTTAGTAGGTCAGTAAGACATAGTGGACAGGTGGATCAGACTACCCATGGCTTGTTTGAAGTTGGTTACTACAGGTGTTTCTCACAAATTATAATATCATCAAAAAGTTAATTTATTTCAGTTCTTCAATACAAAAAGTGAAACTCCTATATTATATAGAGTCATTACAAACAGACTGATCTATTTTAAGTGTTTATTTTTGTTAATGTTGATGATTATGGCTTACAGACAATGAAAACACAAAAGTCATTATCTCAGTAAATTAGAATAATCAACAAAAAACACCTGCAAAGGCTTCCTAAACGTTTAAAAAGGGCCCTTAGTCTGTTTCAGTAGGCTCCACAATCATGGGAAGACTGCTGACTTGACAGATGTCCAGAAGGCAGTCATTGACACACTCCACAAGGAGGGTAAGCCACAAAGGGTCATTGCTAAAGAAGCTGGCTGTTCACAGAGTGCTGTATCCAAGCATATTAATGGAAAGTTGCGTGGAAGAAAAAAGTGTGGTAGAAAAAGGTGCACAAGAAACCGGGATAACCGCAGCCTTGAAAGGATTGTTAAGAAAAGGCCATTCAAAAATTTGGGGGAGATTAACTTTTTGATGATATTCTAATTTTGTGAGATGCACCTGTATGTAGAAACACAGGTCTACATAATAGCTGTAGGCACAAAGAGGAAGAACACTTTCAATCAAGACTATTTACATTAATAATTTGGTTATTAAAGTGTGCATGTATGGATGAAAAGTAGAGATATAGTCATGGCCGAAGGTGTTGGCCCTCTTGAAATTATTCCAGAAAATTATTGAAATTACACGTTTTGTTATACACACATAACAACACAAAAACAGACAAAAAGGCAAATTGGACCTAATTTCACATAAAAACCCAAGAATGCATCGGACAAAATTGTTGGTACAATTAACCCCTTTAAAGCCCAAGATGTACTAATACGTATCTTCGCCCTGGGACTTAAGAGCCAGATACATATTAGTATGTCATGGCAATCGCGCCCGCACACTGGCTGATTGTGACAGCTGACACACGGTGCTATGTGCAGGGAGCGGTCCCGCACCGCTCCCGGCACATTAACCCCCGCAATGCTGCGATCAAAGTCGATCGCAGCATTGCGGTGGCAAGGGGAGGTGATCAGGATACTCGCCTCTCCTGCCGGCATCCAACGCTGTCTGCCGCGGCTTCCCGGATGTTGCCATGACGACCCGATGTCGTCATGACAACATCCGGGTCACCAGACAGCAGGAAGATACTTTGGTCATGCGCAATGTCATAAAGACTCCTCAAAGTCACGTCAAATGTGATGTGGTCCCTAAAAAAAAATGGTTTTATAAATTTTGTTGGAAAAATGAGAAATCGCTGGTCAACTTTTAACCCTTATAGCTCCCTAATGAAAAAAAAATTTGCTTCCAAAATTGTTCTGATGTAAAGACATGTGGGAAATGTTATTTATTAACTATTTTGTGTGACATATCTTTCTGATTTAAGGGCATAAAAATTCAAATTTTGAAAATTGCTAAATTTTCACCAAATTTCCGTTTTTTTCACAAATAAACACAAGTGATATCGAAGAAATTTTACCACAATCATGAAGTACAACATGTCACAAAAAACAATCTCAGAATCAGGGGGATCCATTGAAGCGTTCCAGAGTAATTACCTCATAAAGTGACAGTGGTCAGAATTGTAAAAATTGGCCTGGTCATTAATGTGCAAACCACCTTGGATTGTAGAGGGGTTAATTTTTTACATTTTTTTTCTACCGTATGGAAATAACGTTTACTAGTAGTCTGTGCCAAACAATATTTCTTCTGTAGAGCAAGGATAGTTATGAGTTCATGTACACTGTGTTCCAAATTATTATGCAAATAATATTTTCTCAGATTTTCCCAAATTACCTATATGAGTTGCAGTCATTGTAATTTTCCAGTCAAATAACTATTAGAGTACAATTGAAAGGTTTTTGTACAAACTGCCTATGATAACAGTATATTTTTAAAAAAATAAAAACTCAAACTGCACTCAAAATGCATGTTCCAAATTATTATGCCAGCAGAGTTTTGAACCTTTTCATTTTAATAAAGAACAAAAAAATGGTCATTTTTGAAATTATAAGCATTAGCAGGTTATTACAAACTGAAATCAAACAGTTTTCAACTCAAAACTTTATTCTAGGTGATGTTACATTTGCACATAGGACCGCTTGTTCAAAAGGGGCTTCTGAACTCTCTCATCCATTGAATTTGTCAGGTTTTGGATGGTTTCTGCTTTAATTGTTTTGCATGAGGACAGAATAGCCTCCCAGAGCTGTTGCTTAGATGTGAACTGCCTCCCGCCATCATAGACACTCCTTTTGATGATGCTCCAGAGGTTCTCAATGGGGTTGAGGTCAGGGGAGCATGGGTGCCACACCATAAAAGTTTGTCCCCTTTTATGCCCATAGCAGCCAGAGATGCAGATGTGTTATGTGCAGCATGAGACGGGGCATTATCATGCATGAAATGATCTCGATGGTCCAGATGGATGGAGTGGAGGATGGCTGGTTGATTTTCACCCCATGCAAACACGGCTACGGCGCTAACAAGGAGGAGGTGGAGTAATGTTTTGGGCTGGAATCATGGGGAGAGAGATTGTCGGCCCTTTTAGGATCCCTGAAGGGGTAAAGATGAACTCCATAATGTATTTTGAGTTTCTCAAACAGCACTTCCTTCCATGGTTCAAGAAGAAGAACCGTGCATTCCGCAGCAAGATCATTTTCATGCATGATAATGCCCCGTCTCATGCTGCACATAACACATCTGCATCTCTGGCTGCTATGGGCATAAAAGGGGACAAACTTATGGTGTGGCACCCATGCTCCCCTGACCTCAACCCCATTGAGAACCTCTGGAGCATCATCAAAAGGAGTGTCTATGATGGCGGGAGGCAGTTCACATCTAAGCAACAGCTCTGGGAGGGTATTCTGTCCTCATGCAAAACAATTAAAGCAGAAACCATCCAAAACCTGACAAATTCAATGGACGAGAGAGTTCAGAAGCTCCTTTCGAACAAGGGGTCCTATGTGCAAATGTAACATCACCTAGAATAAAGTTTTGAGTTGAAAACTGTTTGATTTCAGTTTGTAATAACCTGCTAATGCTTAGAATTTCAAAAATGACCATTTTTTTGTTTTTTATTAAAATGAAAAGGTTGAAAACTCTCCTGTGCATAATAATTTGGAACATGCATTTTGAGTGCAGTTTGAGTTTTTTATTTTTTTAAAAATATACTGTTATCATAGGCAGTTTGTACAAAAACCTTTCAGTTGCACTCTAATAGTTATTTGACTGGAAAATTACAATGACTCCAATTCATATAGGTAATTTGGGAAAATCTGAGAAAATATTATTTGCATAATAATTTGGAACACCGTGTAGATAGTCTTAGGCCACATTCACAGTTACAGTATATTCAAATGTCAGGCTGTGCAAGACAAAACCAGTTTGCAGACCTCTTATATGGCGACTGATGAAACTTACCGTCTATTGAAAAAAATATTCAATTCCTGCAAGATAGCAGAAGTGTGACCATCTGTAGAGAAGAACACTTGGCTCCATATTCTGCACTGAATAGGTTCAGAATATTGACGTAACCCATGCCACTCATTGAGGCCTTTTAGATGCACTTGCTTTTAGAGCCATGGAAAAGCTCAAAGTAACCCATGGTAGCTGATTAGTAAGGAGTCCTCCATGTAAAAAGTGTAATAGCTATAGAAATTTAATGATCTAAAGAACAATGACAACATTCATGCTCATTTTGGTAAGTTTTTTTTTCTTTGTCTCTTTTAACAGGTGTGGGCAGCGATCCCTCCGTGGAAGCAAGGGACCTTTTCAGAGTTTGTTGTTGCCAGTGTTAATGAGGTAAAGATAAATACAGGTGCATCTCACTAAATTAGAATATCATCAACAAGTTAATTTATTTCAGCTCTTCAATACAAAAAGTGAAACTCGTATATATACTCATATAGAGTCATTACAAACAGACTGATCTGTTTCAAGTGTTTATTTCTGTTAATGTTGATGATTATGGCTTACAGCCAATGAAAACACAGAAGTCGTTATCTCAGTAAATTAGAATAATTAACAAAAACCACCTGCAAAGGCTTCCTAAGCATTTAAAAATGTCCCTTAGTCTGTTTCAGTAGGCTCCACAATCATAGGGAAGACTGCTGACTTGACCGATGTCCAGAAGGCAGTCATTGACACACTCCACAAGGTCCCAGAGTTCCAATTTTCATTTGGAAATCAAGGTTCCAGAGTCTGGAGGAAGAGTGGAGAGGCCACAATCCAAGCTGCTTGAGGTGTAGTGTGAAGTTTCCACAATCAGGGATGGTTTGGGGAGCCATGTCATCTGCTGGTGTAGGTTCACTGTGCTTTATCAAGTCAAAGTCAGCGCAGCCGTCTACCAGGAAATTTTAGAGCACTTCATGCTTCCCTCTGCCGACAAGCTTTTTGGAGATGTAAATTTCATTCTCCAGCAGGACTTGGCACCTGTCCACACTGCCAAAAGTACCAATACCTGGTTTAAAAACAACAGTATCACTGTGCTTGATTGGCTAGCAGACTCGCCTGACCTTAACCCCATAGATAATCTATGAGGTATTGTCAAGAGGAAGATGAGACACCAAACCCAACAATGCAGACGAGCTGAAGGCTGCTATCAAAGCAACCTGGGCTTCCATAACACCTCAGCAGTGCCACGCCGCATTGATGCAGTAATTGATGCAAAAGGAGCCCCGACCAAGTATTGAGTGCATTTACTGAACATACATTTCAGTAGGCCAACATTTCGGATTTTAAAAACATTTTTCAAGCTGTTATAAAGTATTCTAATTTACTGAGATAATGACTTTTGTGTTTTTATTGGCTGTAAGCCATAATCATCAACATTAACAGAAATAAACACTTGAAATATATCACTCTGTTTGTAATGACTCTATATAATATATGAGTTTCACTTTTTGTATCGAAGAACTGAAATAAATTAACTTTTTGATGATATTCTAATTTTGTGAGAAGCTCCTGTAGTTCCCACTAGCTTTTTCTGCATACTACTTCTTTGTGTCATTGATGTAGCAGTTCTTATGGTGCCTTTCCAATTTGTGATGCAACAAGTCAATGTTGCAGAATTTTTGACACAAAGCACAAACACCTAATAAAATATTGATGTCCCTTCAATCATGCACTTTATAATCCAACACGGAATTATATGATAATCTCTAATTTCATAGGGTCTGAATCAAGAAAACCGAGCAGAAAAAAATAGTTTTCATTGAATAAAAATAAGTGGTAGTAACATATTTAGCATTTTCTTGGGCCATTGATGGTGAATTTGATCTCCTTTACTATGACTCTCGAATAAATCAGGATATTTAATATGGTAAGCATCATATTCTGATAATGCTAAGTGAAGCGCAATATACTTTGTATGGTACATTTGAATAATAAGTTCCGTCTGATTTTTCCAATCTTTTGTTAAAGGGGTTTTCCCCAAATTGCAAATTGTCCCTTATCCACATGACCAGGGATAACTTTCTAATTGCTGGGGCTCCTACCATTTGGATTGTTTGGCCGACTCTGCTAGTGAAGTCTAAATTTTGTCTTTAGTATGGTAAAATTATGTTTTTTTTCCAAGGACACGGGTTTAAATAATGTGTGATTTGGTTACAGGTATCCTTAAAGCCAAAGTCACTTAGTCATACAGAAGCTGCATCTTTACCCTATGCGATACTCACTACATGGGCCGCCCTGGTTAACAGCTGTGGTTTGAGTAAGGAGAAGTGTCCAGGAAAGCGGTAAGCGCCACTCATTTATTAATGCTGTGCTAATAATATTATAATAATAATCATTACTATAGCTCCATCATATTCTGCAGCACTTTACAATTTCGAGGGGACATGTGCAAATATTATCAGACATTTCCGAGTAACACATAACTCAATATATCAAAGAGGAGGGAGAGCCCTGCTCCCAAGTTTATGGATTATCATTACATTTTCAGGTGCTGCGACATAAATGACATAGTTACAGTTCATCTATTCATTTATTTTATACTTTGTTACCTTACAATAGAAAAAATATAACGGAAAATGACTTGATGAGAGTCTGCATCATTTGCCGCATATAGGACGGGTGATATCAGTAACCTTTTCTTTCTCTTTTTATAGTGTATTAATTATTGGGTCATCGGGGGGAGTTGGTACAGCGGCCATTCAGGTATTTGTATTTTATAATATGATTCCGTATAATTCAGCTCACATTTAGTTGAAGTGCTTGAGATGCCTACTGATAGATACCCCCAGCACTCCTCTACAGCCCCCCTGAGCACATCCTCCAGGCTAAAAGGAGAAAAAAACTATTTGTCCACTTTTGACTCCCAAGTCTAACAAATTCTGAACTCTAAACTTACTATTCTAACTGCTTTATTTGTTTTTTTACTGCTTCCTCTTTGATGCTTCGTTTGACTATACTAGTATGCACTGGGATTCTCTACCGAGTCATCAGCAGGGGCCTTCGATGCCTGCTGGGGCGGCGCTGGTCCCTTCTTTTCCTGCACACCGGGTATTACAACATGTACTGACAGTGCGCTCTCCTGCTTGTTACTTCTGATCAGAGCCTGTGGGGGAGCACAGTGAGAAAAATGTACTGAACATACGTTGGAATTGACACCGACACATGCTCAGCAGAGCAGGGACTAGCCCAGCCCCCGAAATGGACGTCACTGGTGACTGCAGCCTCTGCCCTGATTAAGTATCCCAGTATGCACTGGGATTCTCAAATGAAGTGTTATCGAAGAGAAAGTAGTAAAAAAAAAAAAACAGTTAGATAGTGTAGTGAGGGAACAATGCAAGACTTTAATTAAAAAGTATATTAGAAAAGAGATTAGATTATCAGCTTAAATAGACAGACATTTAAGATTAAAATACATTTTGGTTTCAGACCACCCCTTTAAGTTCCCCAATGTGCTCTATGATATGGCTACCTGCAGCGACCACTAGTGGGAGCTAACTGCATACTATTATACATGGCAGTCAATAATAACACTTTATGAAGTAGGCTCTTGCGCTCCCTCTAGTGGCAGGTTGAATATTATGTTTCAAACCTATGTTGATGCAATTTACGATATTCAGGAACCAATTTATATGTGTCCATATTAATGCTATGTTTTATTAATTGTTTTTATTTTCTTACTTTAATAATAACTTCAGATACATCTATTTTAGCTGCTGAAAGCATGGGGTGCCCATGTGACTGCCGTTTGTTCTGGAAACGCCTTTAACCTGATGAAAGATCTGGGAGCTGATGACATAATTGACTATACTGTAGCGAGGTTACAGGACCAGTTACAGACAAGGGATCTGTAAGTTTATACTTAATTTAAACATCTTAGTGGTAGGATTTGTTCAGATTCAGGTATTCTGTTTTGTCTTAATGATATGTGTAGATCTGTATGCTGGTTTCTTTATCATATCTAAGGCACCAATTGTCGAAATAGTGTATTACAAATATCTGTATATGTATACAGTATACAGCTCTTTCACATACTATAAGTAAGTGTAATATGAGCTGCTTGGAGCATTTGTAAGGGTTAACAAATCCTCTTCTTGCCTGAAAAGACTACTGACTAGTGTCTGTCAGTTCCAGAGGCAACTGTAGAGAATTTTTCTCTAATAACTCCCCACGATAGCCCCCCGGAGGATGTAACCCCACCCTAATAAGGACCGGAAAACACGGAGAGGTTTAAATAGCCCCTCCCACATCCTCCCGCCAGTGTTTTTTCCTGTCCCTATCAGGGATGAAGAGGTCACCCTGAGGTGTGCTGCGCCGGTGGCAGACACCGGGAGATAAAAATTTTTAGCCGGGCATCAGGGGATAGAGCAGACTCACCCTCTCCTCCCCGAACGCTGCTCCCGTCTCCTCAGGGACTCGGAACTCCTTCCTCCAGTCCGCACCTTCTGGCAAGGTCTGGGGGATTTTTGGGCCATAGGCCTCTGTGAGCTCTCTGGCCCATCATCATCATCTCCTCCTCCTTCTCCTCTCGGCGGTAAACTGACTCTGGCATGCTTCTGGTGCCTCGCACAGGGAGGCGTGCATGTTCTCAGAAGGGACGTCGGATGCCGGGCGGTGGATGATGACGTCACTTCCAGCAATTTTGCATTCCACGCTGGAACGCATGGAATAGGAGATGGCTGCATTGACCACAAATGAATAAAATTATATTCACCTGGACTCCAGGAGGAGGAGCCCCCTCTGGGAGAGGGGGGAGGTGCTGTATCTGGTCGCCCATAAAGGAACCCTGGATAAGAAGACACTTGAAGGTAGGACCAAATCTTTGTGTTTGTCATGGATGGTTTAGGGTCTTCCCACTCTGCATCTGTGGAGCCCAGCGCTGTTCCAGTCCCAGTAAGTATGGCACTGGTAGTCCACCAGAGTGCAGGTAATAGATATTATAGCCCTCTTTCCTTCTCCCCTCTCTTGCAGGGGGACAAGGAACCTGCACCTGGAAGCAGTACTAAGTCATCATGTAGATGTCCAGTGTGTGCAAAGAGACTGTCTTCTTCCTACAAGAAATCTTTATGTAAAGGATGTACTGAAAAAAATTATCAGTGAGGAACAACCATCTTTAATGGAAGAAATCAAAGGTTTAGTCAACTAGGAAATCAGGTCTTCTATGGCCTTGTTCTCCTAGCCTACTACCTCCCCCATTACTCCCCCAGCTGCAAAAAAGAGAAAAATTAGCCTGGAAGAGGAAGGAGACGAGTATTCTCAGGGGGAAATGTCCATCCCCGAAGAACCTCCAGAAGAGGGCGAGCTAAGTCCAGGCCCTGATGATTCCCAGCAGAAAAAGTATTATTTTTCCTCAGAGAGCATGGAGGAACTCCTTATGGAAGTAGAGGAAGAAAAAACTTCCCAGTCAGTACAAGAAGAAATGTTTGGAGGGCTATGTTCAAGGAAAAAGTTATTTTTTCCTATACATAAGAATATTCGAGACCTTGTACTAGAAGAATGGGATTCCCCGGAGAAGAGGCTGAACACTCCCGCAGAGTTAAGGGATAGGTTCCCGGTAGATGACGAAACAGCAGAATGCTGGTCTGAAGTCCCAAAAGTAGACATCCAGATTGCGTGGGTGGCAAAGAAGACAACTTTGCCGTTTGAGGATTCTTACCAGCTGAAAGACCCATTGGAGCGCAAGATGGAGGGACTATTAAGGAAGTCCTGGGAAACCTCAGCAACACTGCTAAATACAAATGCCGTCACCACGTGTGTCGCCTGGTCAATGTCCCATTGGCTAGGTCAGCTAGAGGAACTTCTGGCCTCAGGTACTCATAGAGAGGACATCCTGGCTTCATTACCTCTTCTCCAGAAAGCTTCCTGGCAGACGCATCCGGCGGAATCCGTAAGGGTAGCGGCAAGAGCATCGGGCTTATCTAACTCGGTGAGACACGCACTATGGTTAAAATCCTGGAGTGGGGACTTAGCGTCAAAGATGAAATTATGCTCTATTCCCTTTTAAGGGGAAATACATGTTTGGGCCAGCCCTGGACGATCTGCTGAAGAAGACCTCAGATAAAAAGAAATCCCTTCTGAACCTAGAAGTTAAGAGAAAAGGCCCCCGCCCAACCCCTCCCAAGAGCAAACTCCTCAATATAGAGGAAAAGGGAAGTCAGGCTTATCTGAAAAGGGGTTGGGTCAGGAATCTTTTCCTCTCCCAAAACCAGCGCCAGAATAAATCATGACGCCGAAAAAGTGGGGGCCGCATCTCAAATTTTTTCCCCCAGTGGCGCAAAATATGCTCCGATCCATGGACCCTAAAAGCGGTTAAAACAGGAGTAAAAATAGAACTTTCCTCTTATCCCCCACGAAGGGTAAGAACAACATGGCTTTCCTCACCGGATCCACAGTCCACTTTAATATCCGGTCTGGGAAATCTACTATCTTCGGGGGTAATCTCCCTGGTTCCAGTAGAGGAATGAAACAGGGGACACTATTCCAAGCGCTTTCTGATAAACAAACCAGACAGTTCCCATCGAATCATAATCAACCTGAAACCTCTGAACCAGCATGTAGTTTACAGGAGATTCAGTATAGAATCCGTAAGATCAACAGTTCCCCTGATAGGCCACGACTTTGTTATGGCCACAATCGATCTTCGGGATGCATATCATCACGTCCCTATTCACCCAACATATCGAAAATTCCTAAGATTCGCAGTAGCCCTAGGAGAAAGAACAATACACTACCAATTCAATGTTCTTCCGTTCGGGATGTCGTCAGCACCACGGATCTTCACAAAAATCATGGCAGAGATCATGGCTTTCATCAGGAATCAAGATGTTTGCATTGTACCATACCTCGACGACTTCCTACTAGTGGCTCCCTCAATATCATTACTCCAGGAACATCTACAGTTAACAACCCAAGTCCTGACTTCTCTGGGTTGGCTAGTGAACCACAAGAAATCAGATATGGTTCCTTTCACAACAAAGATGTTCCTGGGGGTGCTATTGGACTCTCACAACCAAACATCTTTTCTGACCAAAAAGAAGCAGATCGTTTTAAAGTCAAGGGTGAGCAGACTGTGAAGCAGAGAGGTGGTGTCACTAAGGAGTGCCATGTCCGTCATCGGCTCCATGACATCTTGTATTCAGATGGTGGCATGGGCCCAAGCCCACACCAGAACATTACAGACCTATGTTTTGGCAAATTGGGATGGATCCCCCGCAGTCCCTGAACAAGAAACTCTCAGCAGCATAGGAATTAAGAACCTCCATATCCTGGTGGCTAAGCCCAAAAAACAGGGTGGTCCCTTAGATTCAGGACTCTATGATCACAATACAGGTAGAAGCCAGCAAAAGGGGATGGGGATCCATGGTCTCCCAGGAATTATTCCAGGGAGTTTGGTCTGAGAGGAACAGTCTTCCAACTTCAGAGAATTAAAAGCTGTAGAAGAAGTCCTCAGATCAGCAAGTTCCCTGATCCAGAATTCCCATGTGAAGATCCTCTCAGACAATATGACTACAGTAGCTCGTCTCCGGCCCCAAGGAAGTACAAGACCGGAGGACTTAAAGTCCATTTCAGCAAGAATATTCTCCTGGGCAGAAGAACATTTTCTTTCCCTGTCTGCTCTTCACATAAAGGGTTCAAGCAACATCCAGGCCGTCTTCCTCAACAGGACAGAGGTTCACCCTTGGGAATGGAGTCTACACCCAGAGGTTTTTCAAATTATAACCAAAAGATGGGGCTACTCAGAGGTAGATCTCTTCGCAAGATATCAGAACGCGAAAGTACCTCAGTTTTTTTTCCATAGATCCAAACGATCCCTGCCTGAGTGTAGTTGCCTTTGCCCACCAATGGAAGTTAAGGCTGGCATATGCCTTCCCTCCAGTTCCAATGTTGCCAAGAACCCTACAGAAAATAAGAGCCTAGAGGGCCAGAGTGATCCTGGTAGCACCTCTTTGGCCGTAAAGAAGCTGGTTCGGCACTATAACCACCCTAAGCATAGACTGCCCCCTAGTCCTTCCTCCTATCAGAGATCTTCTTCTCCAGGGACCAGTACATCATCCGGACTCCGAGAGACTACACCTAGCAGCTTGGCTACTGAATTTTCAATACTAAAGTCCAGAGGGCTTTCAGATGGAGTCATTAGAACTCTCCAAAAGAGCAGAAAGCCAGTGACAAATGCTATATACTTTAAGATCTGGAAGACTTTTGTATCCTGGAGTGCGCCTAGGTATCCAGACCCACATAAGGCGAACATCGCCCAGATATTGGATTTCCTACAAGAAGGCCTAGATAAGGGTCTCAGACTCGGTACCCTAAAAGTCCAAGTGGCAGTGCTGAGTTCCTACTTTAGCCAGAGCCTGTCTGAACATCAGTGAGTGAAGCGATTTATGACAGCAGCTTCTCGCATGCACCCTAGAGTAACTAACCTAATTCCCCCCTGGGACCTTAACATCGTTCTTAAGGGACTCACTCTTCCACCCTTGGAACCTTTATCAACCATAAGAACAGACAGACTTTCCTGGAAGACAGCCTTCCTTGTAGCAATATCCATGGCCAGAAGGGTGGGCGAACTAAAGGCTCTCTCGATTAATGAACCTTACCTGAGGATCGTCTCATTGTTCGTCTGGACCCTTCATTCCTACCTAAAGTGGTCTCGGATTTCCTCAGATCGCAGGAGATAATTCTTCCCTCCTTCTGCAATAATCCAGCAAATGAGAAAGAAGACACACACACACACACTCTGGATGTTCGAAGAGTGGTTCTGCATTACCTCCAGGAGACACAACAGTGGAGAAAGGACCAGAATCTAATTGTCCATTCTCAGGGCAAAGATAAAGGGAAGAAAACTTCCAGGTCCACGATTGCCAATTGGATCAAGAAAGCAATAACACAGGCATACCAGAGTCAGAACCTTCCACCTCCAGAGAAGCTCAAGGCTCAATCCACTAGAGCGGTATCTGTCTCCTGGACTTAGAAAGCTAGCGCCTCCATCGAACAGATTTGCAGAGCTGCTACCTGGTCCTCGGTCTATACGTTCTCCAGACATTACAGACTAGACTTAATGTCTGTTAAAGATCTATCGTTTGGGAGGAAAGTCCTCCAGGCTATTGTCCCTCCCTAGTTTACTCTTGGGTATACCTCCTGTGTGCTGTCGTGGGGGGTTATTAGAGAAAATAGAATTAGACTTGCCGATAATTTGGTTTCTAATAACCCACCACGACAGCACGGGTAATTCCCTGCCTTTGGCTTATTATTTCTTACACTATCGTATCAGTGAGAATAAAAATATAATTTACTCTTGTGGTCTTTTATAATAACACTGGAGGGAGGATGTGGGAGGGGCTATTTAAACCTCTTTGTCTTTTCCTGTCCCTACTAGGGTGGGGTTACATCCTCCGGTATGTTGTCATGGTGGGTTATTAGAAACTGAATTACCAGTAAGTCTAATTCTAGTTTCCGGTTGCTGGCTAGATTCAGACAGATCAGTACTGCTTCGAGGCAGCAACATAAAAGGCTTATTCCCATCTTCATAAATTGATATTGTCGGATAGTTCTTGTAAAAAGAATCACTTTTGGAACTTACTACTTTATTAAAATTTGCATCAACTCTAGAAGTTTTTGGTTTACAGCTGTTACCTAGGAGACTGACCACTGCTGCTTGTAAGCACTCTAGCTTGTAAGCTCGACTCTGAAGCTGGCTGGGAATAGAAGGTAACAGCACTCTCCATCGATCATGACCAGCTTCAAGACAGTGCTTACAAGCTCAATAGAAAAAAGCTTGTAAATGCTGCACATGTTCAGCTGTCTAACGGTGGTCGGTCTCCAAGGAAACTATCTGTGTGTCAATATCCCAACAACAGTTGAACATGTGAATTACTTATATTTACAAGCACAATCTAAGATGCCCATTCATGAAGATGGGAATAAACCTTTAAGCCACAGGTCTGACATGTCTCCGACACTGTGAACTGCACCCTAATAACTTTTCTGGGGATTAAGTTTGAGAATGATGCTCAGTTGCCCATGTGCTGTGTCTGTACCCTCGGTAAATTCTCCATGCCTCCTATTTACAGCTTAGCAGGGGAGTCCTACCAAGAATTGGAAATGGGGACTGTCTGCTTGTCTAAAGGGTATCCTTACTCTCCTGATTTATCTTTACAATGCCAGCCTTCTGAGCCTATACTATTCATGAATTTCAATCTTTGTTGGACCTGATTCAGTCCCTGTGCCTAATGGGCAGTCAAAGACAGTTTCATTCTACAGGCTGAGTATGTGCACATGGAGTTTTTGGAGGGAGTAGAAAACTTCGGAAACCGGTTTAGGAAACTCTGCTTCATTGCAGGTGTTTTTGGAGAACTTTCAATTCCTGAAGCAGATTTGAAAAGTTTTTGAAGCTTTTTGGAAGAACTTTCTTTTTCCTGGAGTGATTTTTTTTTCAGCCTTTTTAATTGGAAAGTTCTTAGCTTAGAGTGAATTCCATCAGAAGCCACTTTAAAGAAGTGAACTGCACTTTTATTTTTCCCATTGAAAAGACCTGAAGTGGGGAAAAAAAATCTTAAAAGACTGAACATATGAACAGAAAAATGGTTTTTCATCATAGAAATTAATAGGAAGCGTCTTTTCAAATGTTTTGTTGAGCAATTTTTCCAGGTGTTTTTTTTTGTTTTGAGTGGACGCCCTTCTGAAAACTTCTCAAAAAACTGTGTGCACACAGCCTTAGAGGACAACCTTTAAGGTCATGCCACTGTTCCTACTGGGTCTTCCCCAAATGAGCTTGTTCTCCTTACTGATCACAATGGTTATCCAGTCTATGGATGCCTGCCTGTGCGGAAGATTGACAGAAGTTTTTCAGGTAGCCATGATCAGAACAGATTATAAGACAATGGATGCTGAAATGAATGTTTCCATTCAGTGTCTGCAAGTGGAGGCCTTAAAATAGTGAGGAAGAGAAACACTAAGTATATGAAATTGTAATTGGTTTGAAGGGAACCTGTCAGCTGGTTCATACTGCTTGAGCCACGGGTAGCACGAATAAGAGTTCAGCTATGTTTTACTCTGAAATCCAGGGGGGTTTAAGAGAAAGCATACTCTGAAATTATGGCCAGGGGACTATGCATCTCGGATGACTTGTCTCAGGTAGGTCTCCAGCAGGTTCCACCTTGCCCTATCCCTTTGACTTCCCAGACTCTCCCTATACGCACATAGGGAGATGCCTCTCAGTTAGGCAATGTTCACACGTTGAGTATTTGATCAGTATTTGTAAGCCAAACTCAGGAGAGGAACAATCAGGGGAAAAGTATAATAGAAACACGTCACCACTTCTGCATTTATCACCCACTCCTGGTTTTGGCTTACAAAGCCTGATGTAAAATACTGAACGTGTGAACGTGGTCTTACAGGGAGCAGAGTGGAAATCTGCCTCGGCTTTGTCATCTGAGACACATAGTCCGCCCGCTTGGCCATATTCAGGAAAGTGTATTATTATATTCCATTTTTATTGAAATTGGCTGTTTATTCTTTAGGGGCCAGATGTTCTGTAAGTACAATTGGTAAGGCGGTTAATGCAAAAGACAAGTCATTAGTCCCTTGTTTGCTGACCACAAATACATGTTCTCATTGTGTGGAGAATATGACTGTCTTGTCTACTGACAAATACTGCTGCAAAGCAGATCATTTTGTATATTTCCTCCTACGCCATGGTCCTATCCCACGTGGGCTGCGGCATGGAAATCGGAGCTTTAACTGGCTTTTCCTACTTAGCTGAATGATTTGACTGTGTCATGGTTGTCCCCCCACGCACACATTGTAGCATCAGGACCCCGCAAATGAATGAATTATTTTATCTTGTGTATGAGTAATTGTAAATTAACCATAAAATTATCCCTTTCTTGGGAATTTACATTTTTAGGCTGTATTTATATGCACCATTGTTGCTGCATTTTTGTTAATGCAAATTAACAGCTGCTTTTTACAGGAGCGTTTTTGGTGAATTAAGCTAAATTAAACATTTACTGTGGACAAAGCACAAATGTAATCCAAAAACCGACATGAAAACGTTGAAAAACAGACGGGACATTTTGTATATAGTGTTTTTACTGCCATGATAGCAGGTTTTATCTGCAGCAAAAAAGGCAGTGAAAAACGGTGCATGTGAACATAGCTTTAGAATGAGATGAGCGGATGAGATAATTTGATAATATTTTGAGACTGGAGTAAAGTTCTCCTTCAATGTATTATTACTTGTGGTGTTTCTTTATTGCTAATGACATTTTGTATTTAGATAAGGCAGCCATCTTTGCAAAAATGACACCAAGACATGTCCATATTGGTTGGAGATCCAGCTATCTCTGTGCAGCTTGTTCGGGCAATACCAAGGTGACCACTTGCCTTCAGTTGCTGAAAAGCTAATGCAAAAGTGACAACCAGTATGTCTCCACTTTCTGGTGTCACTTTGGCTGCCACAATAAGAAAAAACAAAACAGAAAAATGCCACCATTCAAGAAAAATATATTTACCAAAGTCTGTCAATCATTGAAAACTTCCGCATAGGAATGCACCTCAAGGGCTCGCTCACAGTGGCTAGTAGCATCCGATGATTCTCTCATTGACCCTCGGCTCAAACTCTGCTACGACCTTGATCCGAACTTACTGTGATCCGATTCTCTCGCATGTGTGAATCGGATCACAGGTGCGGAGAAGATGGAGAACTTTAATTTCTCCATCTTCTCTATTCTGTGAGTCAGCATATATCAGATTGCACTCAGATGACATCCGACTGCAGTCTGATGTTTTGCACGCACCCGCAGACTTGTATCGGTGCACGCCGTCTGATATCCGCTGTCAGTCGCAGCAATTTTATTTTTTCTTTCCCCCTCATGCCGACTCGCTGCCCTAGAGTATAACATTGGAGCGAATGGTATCTGATGAAACATCGGAAGCACTCCTCCGAGTTATAAGCTGGCTACTCTCCAGTGGGAGCGAGCCCTAAAGAGGAGCTTTAAAAGAAAATGTGTTTTCTTGTACTTAACACACTTGGACCTCATTCAGACGACATTTTTTTCAACTACGAGGAAAAATGGATGAAGTTTCATCAGTGATTTTCATCAATGTTTCTTTGATGGGGGTGGGGAAGCTTCTCCTGTGTATCAGTCTGTGAAAAATGAACAGCACATGGATGGTACACGGGCGCTGCCCCCCCCCCCCACACACTGACTTGCATTGCCGACATTTGATCTGACATTTGGATCAATCTCGCACATGTTTACCTGATTTTGCATGGACCACTCAGTCTAAGGAAAATTCCGACGTGAACTGCCCTACAGACTATTATAGGTACGAGTCTATCCGTCAGAAACATGGATGGCACTCATATGAGATATACTGACTTCTGAATGTGGCCTTAGGGGTAGAGGCCTTCTTCTTAACTTGGGAGTCTGTGCTCTAAACGTGATAAGTCATTTACACTGTGGGATTTACTTATGATAGTCTAAGGAATAAGTCATGTGCCAGTCCTTTGTATACATGTGTGGTCAGTACAAAGGACTTGCACGTAGCTGATTCCATCCAAAGACCATACTAAGACCATACTAAGGACCAGGGGGCACTCATTACGGGTGGACTAAAGGCGATTCTGGCAGCTAAATAGAAAAGGGTTCTTTACAGTCAGAGCAGTCAGACTGTGGAATGCCGACCACAAGAGGTAGTAATGGCCAACACTATAACAGCTTTCAAAAAAGGGCTGGATGATTTCCTCGATACAGATAATATTGTGGGATATAGATAATTTAGTGACAAAAATGTATAACTATGTCTAAGCCCAAGTACTATCTCTTTGGCCTAGTGGATGACAAAGTTTCTTGACTTTATCCACCTGTGTCCTTGTAAATCAATCCTCTAAATTGCATACCATTATATGGTGATGGTCACAACCAAAATCTGCATTTGATTTCCACTTTTGAAACATGACCCTGCTCATCCATGGGCGTACATAGATAAATCATGTATGTTCACTACTTGTTATCCACTTAGCAGAAATCCCCTTTCTGTAGTGATACTTACGGTCACCGCGGCTCATTATATGAATGTGGGGCAGTAACCCATCTGCTTGTGTAATGACCTATTTGGTGACCATGGCACGTCTCTGCTAGGCACGGTAGTCTTTTTATGGCAGTGGTGTCTGGTATATATGTGCAGTCTTTCACCAATATTATTTAGACATATTCTAGAAGGAAAATCTAAACTTGTATTTATTTTAAAAAACACAAACTTTACCATCCCAACATGAGAACAAAACAATATGGACCTTCCCATGTAGGAAGCACAGCCCATGCATTTTCCTTATCAATGTGTAGTTCTTGGGTTTTTTTTTGTTTTTTTTTAACCCATTACTGGCCTGCAGCGTATTAGTACACCCCAGGCCATCACCACCGGTTCAGTGAGGGCTCCGGCGCTGAGCCCACACTGAACCGGGCACATGTCAGCTGATTCTTACAGCTGACATGTGCCCGCAACAGCCGCGGGTGGAATCGCGATCCACCCGCAGCTGTTAACCAGTTAAATGCCGCTGTCAATCTCTGACAGTGGCATTTAACATCGCCGCACCAGAAGCGCTGCATTAGCCCCGCCCATCGGTGACCCCGTGATCGCGGGTCACCCATGCATGGACATGACAACCTGGGGTCTGCAGCAAACCCTTGTGGTTGTCATGTCTCGCTTGCTATGAACGCCACCTTGTGGTCGGTGCTCGTAGCACATGAGCATTTCTGCTACACAGAGGCAATCTGCTCATCGCCTCTGTGTAGCAGAGCCGATCAGATAACTGCAGCTTCTAGTCTCCTATGGAGACTTTTGAAGCATGCAGAAAGTGGAGAAAAAAATATTTTTAAAAATATCTGAAAAAAAATAAAGTTTAAATCACCCCCCTTTCGCCCCATTCAAAATAAAATAATAAAAATAAACCCCACATATACATATTTGGTATCGCCGCGTTCAGAATCGCCCGATCTATCAATATAAAAAAAGAATTAATCCAATCGGTAAACGGCATAACGAGAAAATTCTAAACGCCAGAATTACTTTTTTTTGGTCGTCACAACATTGAAATAAAATGCAATAGCGGGCGATCAGAACATCACATCTGCTCCAAAATGGTATCAATAAAAACGTCAGCTCGACGCGCAAAAATAAGCCCTCACTTGGCCCCAGATCCCAAAAAATGGAGACGCTACGGGTCTCGGAAAATGGCGCCATTTTTTGTTTTTTTTAGTAAACTTTGGATTTTTTTTTCACCACTTAAATAAAAAAGAACCTACACATCTTTGGTGTCTACAAACTTGTAATGACCTGGAGAATAATAATGGCAGGTCAGTTTTAGCATTCAATGACCGTGGTAAAAAAAAACAAAAAAAAAAACACAACCGTGGAATTGCATTTTTTTTTTTGCAATTTCACCGCACTTAGAATTTTTTTCTCGTTTTCCAGCACACGATATGGTAAAACCAGTGATGGCGTTTAAAAGTACAACTTTTCCCGCAAAAAATAAGCCCTCACATGGCCATATTTAACAAAAATAAAAAAGGCTTTGGCTCTGGGAAGAAGGGGAGAAAAAAATGAAAACGCAAAAACGGAAAATGCTCTGGTCACGAAGGGGTTATTAAGTGTTTTTATAATTACATTTTCAGATTTGATGCCATTCTAGATAACATTGGAGGAAGTAGTGAAGAATTGGCTCTTCAGTTTCTAAAACCATGGTCTGGAGCAACATATGTCACCCTGGTCACCCCTTTCTTGTATAACAACGACCAGCTGGGGATAGCAGATGGCATGATGCGTACAGGTGTTACGCTGGCATCAAAAGTAATGAAGGTAATGTCTCCCATTTCTGAATAATCAAAATGTAGATCTGTGCAAAGTGCTGAGAAGAATATTGCTATATGTGCTCAGGAACCATTAGAGTGGTTCTAGTGTTATGCTAAGATGTAGTAAGTCTCCTGCCATTTTTTCTGTTCTAGCACTACTACAAAGGAATCCACTACCGATGGGGATTCTTTGCTCCCAGTGGTCCATCACTAGATGAAATTGGAGAGCTTGTCGACACTGGAAAGGTACGTGGCAGTTCTTACTAGGTCATAGACCTTTATTCATTTTGATGACTCTGCCCATTTGAGAATTTTTTTTTTAGCTCTTTTATTTTTTTCATGTCTTGTGTTGATCACTGAAGCTTTTTGCACCAAATCCATCAAAATGGTTCATGATTTTGCCTCAAAGCCAAAAAAGCTTTTGTTTTTGTCTTCAACTGTTTTTGTGACTTTTTGAGATAAAAAGTCTCACGTTTCATAAAAAGTCGCAAAACATTTTTGGCATGCATGAAATAATTGCAGGAGGTGACTGATGTACATCTACGACCAAACTTATAAAACTCACAAAGGATGAATTAGGAGAAAACATGTAAAAAGCCGTAAACCCCGTCCACAGTAGTTAGCTAAAAAAAAAATCAGGACACATATAAAATACTATTACAAATAGTTACGGGGTAGGCAACACTGCTGTAAAGGTTTGTGCTTAGTAGAAAAGGATGGTGGTCTTATCATATCACAAGAGGTAACCTCAGCATAGTAAAAGATGAAAAATTGATGCATTTTCAAACGTGAATATATTTATTGGGATCCGGCATTAGTGAAAACAGATGAACTCCACTATTCCGACCAGTACAATGGTCTTTTTCAAGGACATCTGTATGAGGAAGAAGCCGGGTTTATGATGGTGTGTGGTATTATGGCACAACGTACTGATGGGGAATGCATGATGGTGCCGAATTACAGCGCCACTATGCAATGCACATGCATGGGGAATGGCTCACAATTGCATGGTCGAAGGACCCAGGACACATGCACAGAGATATCTATCACATTGGTTGCTTTCATAGCATTTACGGTATTTGACGACTTAATTTGTCAGTCATACAATATGGTAAGAGTATATTCTCATTGGTTAGTAACTAACACACCTCCAGTGATGCCTTAACCGAGCTTTTATAGCCTCAATACACAACAGAAATACCGTAATTTGCCATACTTCTCCCTACCCCTGATGAAGCAGGTTTAACCAGTGAAACATATTAGGGCGGGCAGAATTAATATTTTAAACACATAGGACTAGGGACTTTATGATTTAAGACCAGATAGATTACAACAAACGGCAACCTGCAGGCATGTATAAATCTGATGGGCAATTATTTAGTACCATGCATGGCTATATAGCAAAATTTAATATGTATGTAGAAATGAGAGAGTTGCTATTCCTGCATATCTTTCATTCTAATTTTTGTTTAGACTTTGATATTTAATAAAGATTAAGTTTTAAAATAAGAATATAGTGGTATTTGAATTTGGGTTCTTGTTTGCTCTTTGCAAAATAGTGATTAATTATAAGTTTATTAATCTTCCACACACTAGGGTCGTTGAGAAATCTCCTAAACCAAAAAAAGGTGCAAAACAACAAAATACGACAAAATACAGGTGCAAATGCAATAATGAATCGGTTCTTGGTGTTGTGCAGTATTGATTTTTTTATTATTCAATACAAAGAGTATGTAAGTGGTGGAAAATTCCTTAGTTTTAAATTGTTCTTTATATCACAGATTGCAGTTTAGTACCTTCCCACTGCGAGATTAGCAGCTGCAAGCGGGTGCCGGGTCTATAACATTGCCGTCACCCGACTTCTATGGAGTAGACTCAACTTCTGTACCCACTTTGCACATTTCCTTCAGGCCTCAGGACCTCTTCTACACATATCTGGTAGAGATTAAATGAATACTTCAGGCAAAATTGATACCCTGACAAAACCTAAGGCAGAAACAAAATGAATATATACCCTTCTATAAGTATATAAGTTAAAAGCAATAGTGCATACTGTAGCATCAGCGTCTCTGCCTCCTGCCGGGCAGAGACTCCGTTCCCCTCACCGCCGCGGTCCGGCGTCCTCCAGCTCCCCTGCTGCTGCTGCTGTTGCACGCACTGGGCGCAGCTTCCCGGGCACTGTGCTCAGGCCACACGCGCTCCCTCCCTCTTAAAGGGGCCGCACGCGCCGTCCTAAAGAGTCCCCGGCCAATGGCCAGAGGACCACTCCTATTTAAAGCACCTCCTCCAAATTGGAGGTGCCAGTGCAAGGTTGTTGTTTGTGCGCTAACACTCTCCTCAGCCCATCAGGTTCCAGTGAACGCCAGTCTGTCTATCAGCCATGCCCACCTGCCTGTCTACCTGCTGTGTCCGCCAGCTTGCCTTCCCGGATCACCTGTCTGGCTACCTGCCGAGCCTGCCTGCTTGCCTACCCGGATCACCCGTCAAGCTTCCTGGCGTGCTCATCCGCTGTTCCTGTCAGCTTGAGCCACCTGACCTGTGGGAGTCGCCTGCTCTCACACAAGGTCCGTCCCAGAGTGGCACCTGGTTCACCTGCCCGGTCCCTCCCTGGTTCACGGAGTCGACTAACCCTCTGGTCCCTCCTTGCACTGCAGCACAGAGGGTCCACCATCCGGATCTGTAACAGTTTACACAGGCCATGGAACCCGGTGGCTCCCAAGCTCCTTTGCTCTCAGACCTGTACCAAGAGGTCTCTCGCCAGAGATCCCAACAGGATACCATCCTGTCTTATCTGCGAACAGTCAACTCCCGCTCGGACACGTTGTCCACCCCGACTGTGTCCGCCTCTAACCGAGCGGCACCCGCTCCAGCGGCACCTCAACCCAGTGGCACCAGCGGCACCTCAACCCAGTGGCACTGTGGCACCCGGCTTTGGACCCCAGCTTTCTGTGCCTCCACGTTTTGGTGGTGACCCTGTGCTATGTCGGGGCTTCATAAATCAGTGCACGCTGCACTTTGAACTCCTGGCACACCAGTTCACCTCTGACCGGGCCAAGGTGGCATTCATCATGTCTCACCTCACCGGAGAGGCGTTGGCGTGGCTTAACCCTCTGTGGGAGAGAGGGGATCCTCTGGTGTCTGATCTTCAGGCTTTCCACGCGGCTTTCTGGAAGGTGTTCGATGAGCCCGGACGAAAATCTTCTACTGCCTCCTCACTTCTTTGACTCTGCCAAGGGAGTCTATCTGTGGGCCAGTATGCTGTGTGTTTCCAAACCTTCGCATCTGAACTTGCCTGGAACAATGAGGCCCTGGTGTCCACCTTTTGGGAGGGCCTTTCCGGACGGATCAAGGATGATCTAGCCGGTCATGACATACCTCCCTCCCTGGACGACATGGTGTCATTAGCTACCCGGATTGACATCCGTTTTCTGGAACGCGCTAAGGAGATGACCCATGAGAGGAAACCTCTGCGCCTCGCTCGCGTCCTCCAAAGCCCAGTCTCGTAACCTGCACTCCCCCGGGTGTCTTCTCCAGAGCCTATGCAAATTGATCAAGTTAAGATGGTTAAGTCTCGCCAGGAGACCCGTCGTGCCAAGGGGAGCTGCTTCTATTGTGGCAATATAGAGCGTCAAATCTGCTCTTGCCTGGTGAGACCGGGAAACTCCAGTGTCTAGGACCGCTCGGAGAGGTCGTCCTAGGCAAGAGTTCTTCCTCTCTGCCCTTTACTCTGTCCGTTTCTGTTTCCAGTGGTGAGACCCGCTTCTTCGAGACTGCCCATCTGGATTCCGGAGCCGCTGGGAATCTCATTCAACAGGCCTTTGTAGAGCGTTTTCAGATTCCTACCATACATCTGGCGGATCCTTTAGCGGTTTCCTCTGTGGATGGAAAGCTTCTCCCTCAAACCATCTTGCTGGTCACTGAGCCGGTAACTCTTCAGGTGGAAATGCTGCACTCGGAGAAGATCTCCTTTTACGTACTGTCCGGTCTCTCTCACCCCCTCTTGCTTGGCCTGCCTTGGTCACAGAGACATGAGCCCGTCCTGAATTGGAGCTCGGGTGAGGTGCTCCGTTGGGGTTAGGAATGCCATAAGACTTGTCTGGTTCCGGTTCGTCCTGCTCGACCCCCGTCTACTCCCGCTAACCTACCTGGCCTGCCAGCACCCTACTGGTCCTATGCGGACATCTTTGATAAAACGGAGGCAGAGACACTACTACCTCATAGGCCGTATGATTCTCCCATCGACCTGATACCTGGTGCTTCACCTCCTTGCAGGCGAACTTACCCCTTGTCGCTGGCCAAGACCCATGCCATGTCTGTATACATTGAAGAAAATCTTGCTAGGGAATTTATCCAGAAATCCACCTCTCCGGCTGGAGCAGGATTCTTTTTCATCAAAAAGAAAGACGGCTCTCTTCGTCCTTGTATCGACTATAGGGGCCTAAACCAGATCACCATCAAAAATAAGTACCCCCTGCCTCTTATCTCTGAGCTGTTTGACCGCCTAAAAGGCGCTAAGATCTTCACTAACCTTGATCTTCGTGGGGCATACAATCTGGTCTGGATTCGCCAGGGAGACAAGTGGAAGATGGCATTCAACACTCGGGATGGTCACTACGAATACCGCGTGATGCCCTTCGGTCTCTGTAATGCTCCAGCCGTCTTCCAGAAGTTAGTAAACGACATCTTCCGAGATCTCCTGTATTACTGTGTGGTGGTGTACCTGGACGATATCTTGGTGTTCTCCCCTGATCTGCCCTCTCACCGGAGGGATGTTCGTCAGGTTCTGCTGAGGCTCTGGAGGAATCGCCTGTGCGCTAAGTACGAGAAATGCCTCTTTGAGCAGACCTCCCTACAATTTCTGGGTTATATCTTCTCGGAGACTGGACTGCGGATGGATCCCGAGAAGGTGTCTGCCGTCTTAAAGTGGCCCCGACCTGAGGGGTTGAAGGCTATTCAGCGATTTTTGGGATTCGCTAACTATTACCGCCTCTTCATTCTTCAGTTCTCCTCCTGGACAGCTCCCATCTCTGCTCTTACCCGTAAGAGAGCAAATCCCAGGGAGTGGACTTCCGAGGCAGAGAATGCCTTTATCTCACTTAAACAAGCCTTCTCCTCCACTCCTGTGCTACACCGTCCGGATTGCAATAAACAGTTCTTCCAGGAGGCTGATGCCTCTTCCTCCGGAGCCGGAGCAGTGCTCACCCAGAAATCCTCGTCCGGGCAAATGGTGACCTGCAGTTTCTTGTCCAAACTCTTCTCTCCGTCTGAGCGCAATTACTCCATAGGAGATCAAGAACTGCTGGCCATCAAATTAACGCTGGAGGATGGCGCTACTTGCTGCTACACTGACCATAAAAACCTTGCTTATTTGCAGACCGCCCAAAGACTAAACCCGCATCAGGCCAGATGGTCTTTGTTCTTTGCTCGATTCTCCTTCATTCTCCATTACCTCCCGGCAGATAAGAACATTAAAGCCGACGCTCTATCCCGCTCTTTTGTCTTCTGACCTGGAGGAGGAGCCTCTACACATCATTGACCCCTCCAGAATTATGACTGTTGCTCCATTTGACCTGACTCATCTACCTCCTGGTAAGACCTTTGTAGTGGCTCAGGATCGGAGGAGGGTCTTACTCTGGGGCCATTCGTTCAAACTGGCTGGCACACCCTGCGCAAGGATGTTGCGGATTTTGTTGCGGCTTGTTCCTCTTGTGCCCTAACAGATACCTGGGCACCTTCCAGCCGGTCGTCTCCTTCCTCTTCCCGTGCCTTACGCTCCATGGCAACATATTGCAATGGATTTCATAACGGATCTCCCTGTATCGGCCGGTTGTACTGTCATTTGGGTGGTCGCTGACCTCTTCTCCAAGATGGCTCACTTCATTCCTCTGCCTGGTCTTCCGTCTGCACCTGTGCTGGTTAAGGACTTCATCCGTCACATCTTCCGTCTCCACGGCTTACCCCTCCACATTGTCTCGGACCGAGGAGTTCAGTTCACTTCTCGCTTTTGGAGAGCCACGTTCAAGCTGCTGGATGTCTCTTTGGATTTTTCTTCAACCTATCATCCTCAGTCCAATGGTCAAGTGGAACGTATCAATCAGATACTTACCAGTTTTCTTCGGCACTTTGTCAACGCTCACCATAGCGATTGGGTTGAGCTCCTGTCCTGGGCCGAGTTTTCCTATAACAATCATGTGAGTGAATCTTCTGCTAAGTCTCCGTTTTTTGTGGTCTACGGTCAACACCCCCGGATTCCATTTCCCGTCTCTTCTTCAGTGGACCATCCTGCCGCGGAGTCTCTCATCAGTGAATTTTCTGCGATTTGGGAAGACACTAGATCTGCTCTCCTTCAGTCCTCCGAGCGGATGAATAAGCATGCTGATAAGAGACGTCTGGATCTGCCTCAATTCCATCCGGGAGCCAAGGTCTGGCTTTCCTCCAAATATGTCCATCTCAAGATACCTTCATACAAGTTGAGTCCGCGGTTCATCGGTCCGTTCGAGATTGTGAACCAAATAAATCCAGTGGCTTACAAGCTGAAACTACCGGCCTCCTTACGGATCCCCAACTCCTTTCATGTGTCTCTCCTCAAACCGGTTGTCCTTAATTCTTTCTCTGATGATCCATGTACCACTCTAGCTCCAGTCTCCGCTGAGGACGTTTTTGAGGTAGAAAACATTTTGGCCATCAAGAGACTTTCTTTCTTGTGGATTGGAAGAGGTTTGGTCCTGAGGAGAGATCTTGGGAGCCCAGGGAGAACATTTCATGCCCCTCGTCTTCTAGAAAAATTTCTTGCGGGCCTAAAGAAGAGGGGGCGTAAAGGGGGGGGGGTACTGAAGCGTCAGCGTCTCTGACTCCTGCCGGACAGAGACGCCGTTCCCCTCACCGCTGTGGTCCCGGTCCGGCGTCCTCCAGCTCCCCTGCTGCTTGCGCTCTGCAGTGTCTCTGAAGGATGAAAAGCTGGATGGCAGCACTCAGCTGCGATCCAGCCTGTCATCTCAATGCTATCCCAGCATGGGAGAATTCTCCTGCTCAAGCACTGAACGCAGGAGATTTCTCCCACGCTGTCAGTGACATGCATGAGGTGAGCTGAGTTCATTGGACATGGACTCTGCTCATCTGGATGCCGTCACAACCAGACACTGAGGAGCGCAAGCATGCCTGCGCTTCTCAGTGTTTGCGGCATGGCAAGCTGGATTTCAATTAAAGGACTTTATTTTGGGTGTTTGTGGTTTTTTTTTAACTTTGACTATGGGGTTAGTAATGGGGGTGTCTTATAGACTCCTCTCCATTACTAACCTGGGCTTGATGTCAGCTGGCATTATAAGCTGACATCAACCCCAGCCCTATTACCCCACTGCCACCGCTACAGGGCAGTGGGAAGAGCGAGGCTAAGTGTCATAATTGGCGCATCCCATGGATGCGCCATTTCTGGGGCAGATGACGGCTGGTATTTCTAGCCTGGGAGGGGGCCAATATTCATGGCACCCTTCCTGGGCTATTAATATCAGCCCCCAGATGTCTGCCTAGCCTTTGCTAGCTATTAAAATAGGGGGGACCCCACGTCATTTTTTGGGAGTCCCCCATTTTAATAGCTAGTAAAGGCTAGGTATTCAGCTGGGGGCTGATATTAGTAGCCTGGGAAGCTCCGTGGGTATTACCCCCTTCCCAGGCTTCAAACATCTGCCCCAGCCATCTCCTTAACCTCAGCTAGAGACTAAAATTACGGGGAACCCCACGCCAATTTTTTTTTTAATAAATCCTTTATTTTAACACTAAATGACAAGTACAGTAATCAACACTATCATTGTACTTCTTATATATTGACTGACATGTTTCTATCTATCTAATCTATGTGTGTTGTTCTATTCTTTCTGTTGTAAATTGTCTGGTACCGGTGTATGCCCCTGCTGAATTGCCGGCTTTTCATGTAATACATTCTACATTATTATTAGTTGTTTTCCTTCATGTAGAATTAACCTACAAGGAAAGAAAGGGTTTATTTTCATTCCGATATTTGTGTCCCATTGACTTGCATTGGTTTCGGGTATCGGAATCGGCGATATCCGATATTTTGTGGGTATCGGTCCGATCCAATCCGATATTTCCCGATATCTGAAGGTATCGATCAACACTAGTGATAACTTGTTGATCAGCAGGTTTCCGACTGTTGGAACAAACACTGATCGACAAAACAAGGAACTTTTATCCCATTTTACAGATTGGTGCTGCAGGTCGGACGAAAAAATCACTGATGCATTAATTTCACAGGTCTGCAAAAAATAAAATTTCAAGAGCTATTTTGGTTATTCCACATAATCTTTGTTTTTTGGTGCGCTGAATCTAAAAAAGACTTCAGTTTTGTCATAGGACATCACGAGTCCTGACAATTTAGGTAACTATGTTAAATAAGGCAATAACGCAAAATAAATTAAAATAGACTTATAAAAAAAAAAAATTTATTACAAAGTTTTCATGAAAATCATTTTTGAACTGAAATGAGCTCACTAACAATTAGAGATGAGCGTTGTTCTACTCGAACTGTTCGCCAATCTCAAATTCGAGCTGTTTTGGGCGGTGTTCGAGCCGTTCGGCGAACACGAACAATTTGAGAAAAATTCGGCTGTTCGAGGTTATGTTCGATAACTGTTCGTGCACCAAAATCATAACTGGATTTTTTCTCAGTAATGATGAAAATTAATGTTAATACGCAGTTTGAGTGTACAGCGGGGTGGGGGGAGGGGCAGGGGATGGATCTCTGCAGGAACAATGAAGATCTCCATTTTTTTTTCTCTTTCCCGCATTTACAGTGGGGAGGTGCAATCTGTCAGCCTATCAGCAGCACACACACGGAGCGAAGTGCTTTTTTTCACACAAGCAAGGGCATGTGTCATTGGCAGTGTATGTCACATGTCCTTGCCCTATAAGACCAAGCCATTTTCCCCGTCGCCACCATTTTCTCACTGCTGCAGCTGCGTGTTAGACGGCACCGCTGTTGCTGTGTGCGCTATACCTTGTTAATTTCAAGCCAATTTTCGCACAAATCTACAGATAGCTTGGGAGTAGGGAATAGTTGTGATTGCAGTCCTTTTAAGGACTAGGTTACAGCATTTCCTACGACTTTTATCAGGCAGGTCTGTGCTCTTAAATAGATAGATTGTGGGAGTAAAGACTAATTGTAATTGCAGTCCTTTTCAGGACTAGGTTACATCAGTTCCTATCAGTTTTTGACAGACAGGTCTGTGCCAGTGCTGTGCAAGTTTTTTTCACAGCATTTGGCTGAATCTAGCAAAGCTAATCCTTTTTGGCCTATTGCAGAGTGTGTTAGTCAGTGGAGTAGCCTATCTGTGTTGCAAGATATACCACCTGTGTATAGAATACCAATTTTTTTACTGCACCTAGTGAAGTAAAATCTTTTGGGCATAGCATCATTCTATTAGTCCATCTATACTGACCTCCATCAGGTTGCAAATTGAATATAATTTTTTTCTGCATCTAGCTCTGAAAAAATATTGGGCTTCTAGCTGTGTGTGGGACTTGTATTAGTCCATCTATACTGACCTCCATCAGGTTGCAAACTGAATATATTTTTTTCTGCATCTACCTCTGAAAAAATATTGGGCTTCTAGCTGTGTGTGGGACTTGTTCTATTAATCCATCTATACAGACCTCCATCAGGTTGCAAACTGAATATAATTTTTTTCTGCATCTAGCTCTGAAAAAATATTTGGCCTTCTAGCAGTGTGTGGGACTTGTTCTATTAGTCCACCTATACTGACCTCCATCAGGTTGCAAATTCAAAATAATTTTTTGTCTGCATCTAGCTCTGAAAAAATATTTGGCCTTCTAGCAGTGTGTGGGACTTTCTCTATTAGTCCATCTATACTGACCTCCATCAGGTTGCAAACTGAATAAAAAAATTTTCTGCATCTACCTCTGAAAAAATATTTGGGCTTCTAGCTGTGTGTGGGACTTGTTGTATTAGTCCATCTATACTGACCTCCATCAGGTTGCAAATTGAATATAATTTTTTTCTGCATCTAACCCAGCCAATAGTTGTGGCCTAATACCACAGTTTGGCCACTCAGCTCTGCTCGGTTCCCATCCATTGTTTTTTTGTGCAAACAACTCCAGAGTTGTGAATTAGTTAACCACCAAAATGAGTGGAAAAAGGCCTGCTGCTGGTGGAAAGGGGAATAGGCGTGTTGGGAAGGGGAAAAAAGGTTGTGTCCGTGGGGTAGGTGTTAAAGCAACAGTAACATCTGCAGAAGAAAGACCATCTTCCAGCCAAACTAAAATGTCTACTTCTTTTAGCGGACAATGTGATAAGATCCCTTTCTTACGGCCACGCCAATCGCTACAAATTCCAGATGAGGCACAAAAACAGCAGGTGCTTCAACGGATATCAAGTGCTCCTTTAAGTGGGCTCTCCTCCACATCAACTTCAACATCACAAATACTCCAGTCCTCAAAGGTGTCACCCCAATCGCACTTGCTTCCTCACAGCTCCCAAATCTCCAGCTGCCCGTCTGAGTATGAGGTAGAACAGATGGTTGAGTCTGCAGAGCTGTTTACTCATACTATAGCCTGGGAATCAGAGGTCGACTCCAGCGCTTCTGTGAATCCAGACGAGGAAATGATCTGCACTGATGCCCAGAATCTTTATGAGTCGGATCCAGGACCAGACGCAGAAGGTTCTGACCATAATGTAGACCCTCATTCCCAAACTGTAACTCCTGTTGGTGGAGACAATGAGGAAGACGATGATAAGACTCAAATACCTGATTGGAGCGACAACTTTAGTTTTTTGTCAGGGCAGGAAGAGGTTGGCTCTGAGGACGACGGGTGTGATAACGCACAGGGTGATGATGATGAGGTTGGAGATCCCACTTACTGTCAACCCACAGTCAGCCAAGAGATGAGGTCAGCAGAGGAGGTGGAGGAAGATGCTAGTGACGACGAGGTCAGGTTGTGCCTTCCTGGACAGAGACGTAGTACTGGAAGCACGTCAACAACTGCATCCTCAAACACAACTCTGCCTCTCACCACAAGTCGTGGTGGCTCTTCAGGTCGCATGGGTGCTAAGCCTTGCATAGCCTGGGCATTTTTTCAGATCGATAAAGATGACCCAACTCGTGTTATCTGTAACATTTGTCAGCAAAAGCTAAGTAGAGGCCAAAAAATACATAGTTTGAGTACTTCATGCATGAACCGGCACATGGACATGAAGCATAAGTTGCAGTGGGAAGCTCAGTGTGCTACAATGCGGCCTAGCCGGCCGGGCCAACCACCGTCTGCCATATCTTGTGCATCCGCAGCCTCTTCATCCTCTGTGACTGGGGGGACAGCAGTCACACCTGTTTTGGGGCGCAGACCTGCCACCTCTTTACCCGCAACAGCCAGCGTGATTGGCAGGTCATCATTTTCTTTGGAGGTGGTAACACCAGCTGGTGTTGAGCGCTGTCCGACATCGATAGCACCACCTTTGGATCAAGGCAACCTAACATGTCCGCCTGCATCTTCCTCACAGACCGGCAGTTTGCCGGGGACACCCTTATCAACCCCGTCTAAGCACAATAGCCAGCCCTCGGTCCCTCAGATGTGGACAAGTAAAAGACCATTTCCTCCTAGCCATGAGAAAGCTAAGAGGTTTAATTTCACCATCTGCAAGCTCTTGGCTACAGAAATGCTGCCTTTCCGCCTGGTGGACACAGAGGATTTTCGAGACCTTATGTCCGTCGCAGTGCCCCAGTACCAGATGCCCAGTCGGCACTACTTCTCAAAGAAAGGTGTGCCTGCGCTCCACCAGCATGTCGCACACAACATCACCGCTTCTTTGAGAAACTCTGTGTGTGACAGGGTGCATTTCACCACAGACACTTGGACGAGTAGGCATGGACAGGGGCGTTACATGTCGCTGACTGGGCACTGGGTAACTATGGTGACAGCAGGACAAGGGGCTGCTGTCCAAGTCTTGCCGTCCCCACGAGTTGTGCGTCAATCCTCTTTATGTCAAAGTTCCTCCACTGCTTCTGCCTCCTCAACCTCCTCTCGGTCTTCCACCTGCACCCAAAGCCTGTCTGGTCATGCCACAAGCTTTCTAACTGCGCAGAAGGGATCCTGCACACCTCCTTACTATGCTGGCAGTAGGGCTCAACGTCATCAGGCGGTTTTTACATTGAAATGTCTGGGAAATGTGAGTCACACAGCTGAGGAGTTGTGGTCAGCTCTGGAGAACCAATTTCATGAATGGTTGTCTCCACTGGACCTGAAACCAGGGAAGGCCGTGTGCGACAATGCTGCAAACCTGGGTGCGGCCCTTCGCCGGGGCAATGTCACACACGTGCCTTGTATGGCTCACGTGTTGAACCTGGTTGTCCAGCAATTTTTAGCCCACTATCCCAGACTAGATGGCCTTCTGCAGAGGGCACGGTCGCTGTGTGCTCACTTCCGCCGTTCGCATCCCGCAGCTCAGCGACTTACATCTCTACAGAAGTCGTTGGGCCTGCCACTTCACCGGCTAAAATGCGATGTGCCTACCCGGTGGAATTCGACTCTGCACATGTTGCAGCGACTGTGGCAGCACCGACAAGCCCTGGTGCAATACGTTCTGACGTATAGCCTGGGCCAACGAGATCCAGAGGTGGGGCAAATCACGCTGGAGGAGTGGTCTCAGATCAGGGACCTATGCACCCTTCTGCACAGTTTTGAAATGGCGACGAAGATGTTTAGTGCTGACGATGCCATTATCAGCATGACTATTCCGGTGATTTACATGCTGGAGCACATGTTAAACAGAATTCGGAGTCAGGTGGTGGCACAAGAGGAGGTGGAGGAAGTAGAGGAGGAGGAGTTGTATGCGGAAGGGCTAACATCTGCAAGGTCCAGACGGTCGGCAGCACCAAGGCGGCAGGCATGTGAGGGTGGGGGAGATGGTTTTACCAGGGCGCATGGTAGCAGCCAAACTAGTGAGGAAGGTGCAGGAGCCCAGGAAGAAGTGGAGGACGAACTGATGGAAGACTCATCAGATGAGGGAGACCTTGATCACATTTCTGTTGTGCGAGGTTGGGGGGAGAGGACAGAGGAAGGAAGCATGATTGTTACCTCGCCACCAACACAACAGGGACTTGGTGCTCCTGGATGCGCAACACACATGAGTGCCTTCTTGCTGCACTACCTGCAACATGACCCTCGAATTGTGAGAATTAGAAATAATCCTGACTACAGGGTTGCCACACTGTTAGATGCCCGGTACAAAAGTAAATTTGCAGAAATTATTCCTGCCATAGAAAGGGATGCACGCATGCAGGAGTATCAGCAGAGACTGTTGCAGAATCTTACATGTGCTTTTCCACAAAATACCAGTGGTGCACGTAGTGAATCTCACAGTTCCAACTTGCCAACCGTGGGACCGTCAAGTGTTCAGCACTCAAACCGTAACAGAACCACAGTATCTGCTGGTAACATCAATTTTGCGGAATCATTTCACCACTTTTTTAGCCCATCCTTTGCAAGGCCACAGGAGACAAGAAGTCTGACACATAGTCAACGCCTAGAGACGATGGTACAGGAGTATCTCCAAGTAAACATTGAAGCCATGACTGTGTCACTGGACCCTTGCTCTTTTTGGGCTTCCAATCTGGATAAATGGCCGGAGCTAGCCACTTACGCCTTGGAGATCTTGTCATGCCCCGCAGCCAGCGTTCTGTCTGAACGTGTGTTCAGCGCTGCTGGTGGTGTGCTGACAGATAAGCGCACGCGGCTCTCCACTGATAATGTAGACAGACTCACGTTCATAAAGATGAACAAATCATGGATCCGAAACGACTTTTCTACCCCTGTGTCATCCTGGGGAGAGTAAAAGCTTGATGATTGGTTAAAATCACCCTACCAACCGTTTTAAGCTTTCAAATTACTAATCATGTTTATCTGTATCTTGGCTGGAAAATAATTTGGGCTTTGTAGCAGTGTGCAGCACTGATTCTATTAGGCCATCTATAATAAGCTCCACCAGATTTAAAATTACTAATCATGTTTATCTGTATCTTGACTGGAAAATAATTTGGGCTTTGTAGCAGTGTGCAGCACTGATCCTATTAGGCCATCTATACTAAAGCTTCACCAGATTTAAAATTAATAATAATTTTTAGCTGCATCTAGCCCGGAAAATAATTTTGGGGCTCCGAGATGCGCAAGACACATAAGTGCCTTCTTGCTGCACTACCTGCAGCATGACCCTCATATTGTCAGAATTCGAAGTAATCATGACTACTGGGTTGCCACACTCTTAGATCCCCCAAACTTTTCGATCAACCTTTTCATTTTAATAAAGACTAAAAAAATGGTCATTTTTGAAATTATAAGCATTAGCAGGTTGTTAGAAACTGAAATCAAACAGTTTTCAACTCAAAACTTTATTCTAGGTGATGTTACATTTTCACATAGGACCCCTTGTTCGAAAGGAGCTTCTGAACTCTCTCGTCCATTGAATTTGTCAGGTTTTGGATGGTTTCTGCTTCAATTGTTTTGCATGAGGACAGAATACCCTCCCAGAGCTGTTGCTTAGATGTGAACTGCCTCCCGCCATCATAGACACTCCTTTTAATGATGCTCCAAAGGTTCTAAATGGGGTAGAGGTCAGGGGAGCATGGGGGTCACACCATAAGTTTGTCCCCTTTTATGCCCATATCAGCCAGAGATGCAGATGTTTTATGTGCAGCATGAGATGGTGCATTATCATGCAAAAAAATGATCTTGCTGTGAAATACACGGTTCTTCTTCTTGAACCATGGCAGGAAGTGCTGTTTGAGAAAATCCACATACATTATGGAGTTCATCTTTAGCGCCTTCAGGGATCCTAAAGGGGCCGACAATCTCTCTCCCCATGATTCCAGCCCAAAACATTACTCCACCTCCTCCTTGTTGGCGCTGTAGCCGTGTTTGCGTGGGGTGTCCATCAACCAGCCATCCTCCACTCCATCCATCTGGACCATCGAGCGCTGCACGGCACTCATCCGTGAACAAAACTGTTTTGAAATCAGTCTTCATGTAATGTTTGGCCCACTGGAGCCGTTTCTGCTTGTGTGAAGTGGATAGAGGAGGTCGACAGGATGGCGTATGCACAGCTGCAAACCTCTGAAGGACCCTGCATCTTGTTGTTCGGGGGACGTTGGAGGCATCAGCAGCTTCAAAAACTTGTCTGCTGCTATGACAAGGCTTTTTTGCCGCTGCTCTTTCAACCTGACGTAATTGCCTGTAGGAAAGAGTCCTCAATTTGCCCTTATCAGCACGCACACGTGTGTACTGTGAATCAGCTACATACTTCTTGATTGCCAAGACACTTCATCCTGATCATCGCACAATGTTGATTGTAGTCATGCCTTGACCTAAACATTCCACAATTTGTTGCTTCTCAGCAGCCGACACATCCTTTTTCTTTCCCATTTTGGCAGAAAATGTAGGCTGCTTAATAATGTGAGAGAGCCTTCTTAAGTAGTCTTGCCTTTCATTGGACACACCTGCCAAACTAATTAGCACAGGTGTCTGCAATTGCTTACAGTGATATAAAGAGCCCTGACACACATCACCATCAATGAGTTTAACTGACAAACAAATTCTTCCCTTATCACTCCTAAACACTTTTTGCATAATAATTTGGAACACAGTGTACATGTGCTTTTCCACAAAACACCAGTGGTTCACGTAGTGAATCTTACAGTTCTAACTTGCCAACCGTGGTCTGTATGGAGTTGTTCAATAAAGGGCCCAAAATTAAGATAACATAGATGGGAGAGGTCTCTATGAATAGGAATTCCTAAGTATTTGATACCCTGTGAGGGCCAGGCAAAGGGAAAGTTGGACTGGATGGAATCCTATATGGATTTGGGGAGGGAGACATCGAGGGCCTCAGACTTCGCTGCATTGATTTTAAAATTTGACCATGTAACAAAGTGATCTATTTCAGCCATAACAGCATGGATGGATATATGTGATTGAGTGATATATACTAGGACATCATCAGCAAATAGAGAGCACTTGTACTCGGTGCCTCCCACCTCAATCCACCTAATATTGGGGTTATGGCGAATTGATGAGAGCAGGTGCTCCGTCACTAGGATGTATAAGAGAGGGGACAGAGAACATCCCTGCCTTGTCCCATTGGTGATTGTGAAAGGTGATGAAAATGTTCTGACGCGCCCCCTGGGCCTTGGGACACCCGGAGCCGGACCCTTTTTGGTGGATGCTGGTGGTTGAGTCTCCGTGGCGGCGACCCGGTTCCGTGGCTCAGGGCGGTCAAACCAGTGGCGGAACTATTTATGTGGTTTTGATGTTTAAATGTCCGACTACGCCACCCGTGGATTGCGGTCAGAGTGAACCGCCGCTCCAGGGCAGACCGCTGAGGCTGATGTTGTGGGTGCAGCAGAGCGTAGCATAACTCCTCACGGCAGGAGTATAGCCTCAGGGCAGTGTATGCGGAGGATGGGGGTGATGGTGCAGGGCAGCAGCAGTAACGACACGGAGTCAGTGATGCAGTCCAGGGCCTTTACTCACAGTTCTTATTATCCAGACCACGTCTGCAGGTAACGGCTGCCCACGTCGTACTGTGCTCACCAGGTGAGGGGCTCAGACAACTCCCAGATAACTTTGGAGCGCTTCACAGGACCCCCTTTGTGTGTCCTTTGTCTGGCCTTTCTTACCAACCCTTCTGTCCGGCTGCCTCGGGCCTCCTCTTGGTAAACTTGGCGCCAGTTTCCCTGACCCTATGTGGTGCCTTCCTAGCGGGTGTAGCGAGGGGCTGCGCCACATAAAATGTCACAGCCTCCTGTTTCTAGCTGAGGGTCGTTTCCTGCCTCCACTAGTTTCGGGGACCGGTCTCCCCCTTTGGCCTGACCCATCCACGCAGGTGGATTCGGGCGTGCGGTGGCGACTCGCCCGTCCGCACCCCTGGGATCCCTTCGTTCCTCGTTCCTGGAGCCTTCTCCGCTCCTCTTCCTTCCTTCTCCCTCTTCCAGGCCTGGGCCTCTGTTACTAGGCCCGCCTCCGGAGCAGAGCTCATGCAGAGCCCCTGCTCCCTGTCATTTCTGCTCAGACTTCTCTGCACTGAACTAAGATGGTGCCCACCTTTTATACTCCCTTCTCAATGCACCCAGGAACTGCTTCCTCCCTGCTCCTGCACTACAGGGTTCCCCTTCCTCAGTGTTCCCTCCCCCCACTCCAGTCAGGGACAGGGACTGTCGTGCCCATCTCAGGGGCATATTGGTCGCCCTGCCCCACGGCAATGTGGTGTAATGCATGCAGGTGTCGGGTCCTGATCCACACTACATCCTTACCTGAGAGTGAGATATCACACCTCTGGGTGAGGTGCAATACCTCTGTAGCAACCGAGCCCTCAGGGTGCTACAGTTCCATTTATCTTCAGCCTAGGTGACGTATTGCGATACAGGGCCGTGATTTTGGCTATAAAAGGGTCCCCTAGACCCCTACCCCAAGCTTTTTAAGAGAATCATATATGGCGTGCCAGGAGACTCTATGGAATGCTTTCTCAGCATCCAACGAGAGTATCTAATTACAAATTTTTAACTGCATCTAGCCCAGGAAATACTTTGTGCCTAGTAGCAGTGTCTGCTAGTCAGCGGATTATCCCGGCTGTTAAGCAAGCTACACCACCTGTAGTTTGGACACTTAATTTTTTCAAAGGAAATGCTTCGGGACCATGGGATACTCAGTGAAGAGCATCAGGAGGCACCCCAAGGCATATGGGCTGGGACTGGCAGTAGGATGCCTTGCGGTGGACAGCCGAGCTCGATCCTTATAAAAGCTTTTTAATTGCAGCAGCTTTAGTGGACGCTACTGGAGCTGGAATTACGCGGCTGCTGGCATGAGACTTGCCCTCCAATAGATCCTTGTAAATGGATTTAAAGTGTATTCATTCAAATTAGAGAGACAATTTAAATTAAAAAGCTTAGAGCTGCCTCCACCACAGGGGGGCTCGCTCGACCCACCAGCGGACAGGCACCAGTATTGGGAGAGGGGGGGCTGGCCGTCAGGGTTCACCGCGGCTCTGGCACAAACCCGGCGACGCGGAGGTGGCACGGGCAGGAGCGGACTGAACGTGTCGGCTTCTCACTTTTTGGATTTTAGAAGGGCATGACATGCCTATATCTGTGTCTCCCCCTCCTTTTACTCCTCCACCTCTTTTCTTTTCGCATGACTATATGTACTTGTCACTTTTCCATGTGTTAGTTGTGTCTTCTGAGCAGTTTGTCAGCTTTTGGACACCTTTGAAGGTGTTTTCTATGTGTTTCTATGTGTTTTTGTTTGCCTGCCATTGGTTTTAACGGTGTTCGAAGGTGTTCGACGAACAGTTCGGCGAACACACGGGTGTTCGACAAACCGAACCGAACTCGAACACTACGGGGGTGGCTCAACACTACTAACAATCACTAAAATCGATTTATTTATTTATTTATTTTTTTACCCCTGTGAGGCTTCTCTTGGTACATTTACACTTGTGAGTAGCATCTGGAATGTCTCTCTGAAGCATCCAACAATAGTCTGCCATCGTTGTAATTCTCCATTTTCCCTGGTATCTTCTTTCCATCTCTTTAATGTCCTAGTGGAATCGTTCACCTTGCTCTTCACTCACAGCTCCCAAATTTTCAGGAAATTAGTCAAGGTGGGAAAGGAGAAAATGCACTTTCAAACTCATCAGGCAACCTAAAGCTTGAAATGCTTTCAGCATTCGTCCGACAATCTTTTTGTAGTTAGGATCTTTTTTTATTGCCTAAAAATTTCTCTACGACCTCTTTTTAAATGCATTCCAACCTTCTTTTTGAGGATCCGTCATGGTATTGACAAACTCTTTGTCACCTATAAGCATTCTAATGTCTGGTCCAACGAACACACCTTCCTTCAATTTTGCCTCTGAGAGGCTTGGAAACTTGGTGACCAAGTATTTGAAGCATTCCCCATCTCTTGGAAGTGATTTTATGAATTGCTTCATTAAGCCCAATTTTATGTGGAGAGGTGGTAGAACAATTTTATAGGGAGGTACCAAAGTTTCTTGGAGGACCTTTTTTCACCAACTGTGAGCACCCTCGACTGCCAACTCATCTTGGTCCAGTGATTTTGTCGGTCTCAACTGTCCCACAGACACAGAAAACAAGGGTATTTGGTATGCCCAGCTTGTTGCCCGAGCAGCATGCACAAGACCTTCAAATCCCCACACACTTGCCAACCGTGGTCTTCATATTTAAGTTTACAAAGAACAAATTCCAAGTTCTCGTAGGTTTCCTTCAAGTGTACGGAATGACCTACAGAGATAGAAGCGTAAAAACCACCGTTGTGGAGTAAAACTGCTTTGAGACTTCTTTTTGAAGAATCTATAAAAAGATGCCATTGCGCTGAATCATATTGGATTTTGAATTGACCCATCAAACCTTCGACATCGATGCAATAAACCAACTTTTCTTCCTGGGCAAAGTAAGGAATGAACTCCTTTTCACGATGTCTGAACCATGTAAAAGACACTCCTGGTAACAATAAATTCCTGCTTTTGAGCCTTGATCCAGGTAACTCAGCGGCATCTTTGGGAAGATTCAAGTCTCTTACTAAATCCTTCATCTCCTCCTGGGAAAAAAATGTTGGTCTTGTATCCTCTTCAAAGTCAGAACTTGATTCGTCATCTGGTTCAGGTATGATTCCACCTTCATCGGAGCTAGGTATCTCTTCCAAGGTAGCAGGGGCCTTGGGTACTGGTATATCTGTGCCAAGAGGGATGGGACGAATTGCTGAGTGAATATTGCGGTATGAAATGGAATGCTTCCATTTGGAATTATACCCTTTCACGTTGCATTAACAAAAGTAACAGTCGTCACTATGGTTCTTTTGCTCTCGCCATACGATAGGAATCCCATAACGGAAAGCTTTATTTCTTATCCTTGAACCAATTTCGGAGGTCCTCAACACGCCATTTGCACACGTTATGAGGCGCCTAAACTTTATCTTGATCTCCAAGTTTTAGTCTGAAGTATGTTAAGTATACTTTTTTCACAAAGTCTGTAATATTCAGCTGTTGATTCAACACTGTATATTCACCACAAATGAAACAGAAACGGTAAGGCGAATTAATACACTTGTGGAAAGCCATAATGCTAATTTGGGGAAACACTGTTGATTAATGAAATTCCAATGCAAGTTTCTTGAAAGCATAAGGACCTTTCACTAACCACCTGACTGCCACCAACCAATCGTGCAGTTCCTATTGATGTTAATGGGGAAAGAAAATAAGCTGCCTGCCGATGATTCACACCAGAGTTTGCAGAAGAACCTATAGGTTTGTGGCAAGTCCTGACGCTTAGGATGGAAATTATATGAAAATAATCAAACAGCTTTTTAGTCGCAGACGTGTGTTTTCTATGGAGCTTTCGAAAAAGTCATAAGCAATGAATGGAGCGGCAGGTTGGGCATGCACACTGCCGCTCCCTTCTAACGAGGATTAAAGTTCCCCATTCTGCCGATCAGTGCGGATTCCAACAGCCGGACCCCACCAATCAACAAATTACTGACTATCCTGTGGATAGGTATAATTTATTTTCAATGGACAACCCTCTTTAACTCTAGTAATTGAGCATTTCCACTTAGTGTAGACTTAATTTTACGTTGTTTATGATTTTGTGGTGGGAGAAATAGAGGAAGTAACCACCATGTGGAGAGTAAACTCTGTGTCATTCATGATAATTTTGCATAAACAAATGTAGATTTTTCTAATCCCTGCTCTCTGTAGACCTACGTGTTAATCCCTCTTCCCAGAACACAACAAAAGTGCCTTGTGCCAGGAATCTGATATTCTGCAGAACATAGGCTGTGACTTTATTATTTACCTAATCTCCCCTGATCATTGTGCATTCATCCTGCACCAAGCCTTCGCCGCCTCTGCTGCCTTAATACCGGAAGGACTTTCAACTGACTCAGTTGATTTTAGCAGTGGCTCAGTGTTATGTTGTCCCACTGTATGGTCAGCCGTTGCAGGATTAGATACACAATGTCGCCGATCAATGCAAATAGCGTAATTGTGCAATGCTAGATGGAGGGGATCACCACTCTGGTATTCACGTCTCAGTGTTTTTTTTATCATTGAATAGAATCGAATTACTTAAACAATACAAGAGATGAAGTGATATCGATCAAACCTACTGACCTCTGGTTTCTGGTGAAAACAAATCATTTGCTTCCTTATTATACAAATATCAGTTCAATATTCAAATAAATTCCTGATATGACTGACCATATAGTAAACAGGATGAACTGGTGAACTATATATTTAAAATGATATTTAATATAAAACACATATATATTTTAATTATTTTTAGATTGTTTAGTGGCTGTGTATTTGAAACCAATAATGGAGCAACAATGCAAATAGTCATGCAACTAGTTGATGGTAATTTGTGCACAGGGCTCAGGGAGGGCATTACCCAATTTTTTTGTATAAATCTGGGTGTCTGAGGTTCCTCAACAAATGGGTTGAACCTCTTTCTCACATATGAATATTGCTTGACTTATTATTTACAGACCTCCATCTTTATGGGCTATTCTAAAGCAGCCAACACTTTACCCTCATAGTCTCTTGCTTGATAATTTGGCTATACAGGTATGGCATGCCGCTAAGTAAGTGGCCCGATCTCACAAACTTTCCCCCGGTTGTACATTATAGCACATTCCCAAGTTTTCTCATCTGCTTGGAGTGTATAGGAAATGTGCACATTGATAATCCTAGCAAATCTTTTACAAAGCTACAGGAATGTGTAACCTATCGAACGCTTTCTACCCTATATACATGCCAGTTCCTAACTACTGACAGCCCAGCCTTACAATGCCGTTTAATAGGTGTATACTGCTCTCAAGATACTAGGGGCTTAATATCTGCATTATAGATACATTTGCTGATGGCAAAACTCACTTCTACACAATTCATAGTAGACAATACATGGAAGATACAAATCTTGCCAATCTTCTGCTGTTTGAAGTTTTGCCATTTTAGATTTTTACCAAAACATATTCAAGATACCGTTATATAATCAATATGGGCAGAAAGTGCAAATTCTCAGCTTTAATTTGATTGTTTTCACATCCTAATTGGAGTAAGGGTTTAAGAATTACAGCTCTTTAATATGTAGCTGCCTCTTTTTCAAGGGACCAAACGTAATTGGACATCTCAAAAGCTCTTTAATTGACTGCATGAGCTTTTCCATTGTTAATCCATCATCAATTAAGCGGGTAAAAGGTCTTGAGCAGATTCCAGGTGTGCCATTTGTATTTGGAGGCTGTTGCTTTGAACTCACAACATGCGATCCAAGAAGCTCTCAATGGAAGTTAAACAGACCATTATTAAGCTGAAAAAGAAAGAAGAAATCCATCAGAGAGAGCAGAAATGTTAGGAGTGACCAAATCAACAGTTTGGTACATGCTGTGAAAAAAAGAGCGCACTGGTCAGGACGAGAACTCAAAAAAGGCCTTGATGTCCACAGAAGACAACAGTGGTGGATGATTGCAGAATCCTTACCATGGTCAAGAAAAACCCCTCCACAACATCCACCCAAGCGAAGAACACTCGCTTTACCATATTTCCCACCACCCCGCACGTCACAGGGCCCTGTGACGTATACTTTTTTCCCTGTGCTCATCCAAACGGGCCCGGGAGGAAACAAAGCGCACTCCCTGTGAGCCGTGCTTTGCGCATGCGCCGGGAGGTGAGAGAGAAAAGTGCATGTCACAGGGCCCTGTGACGTGCGGGGAGAGGGGGGGGGAGTATGGTAAACGTGGACATAGGCGGAGAATTGGTGTAATAATAAGCAGATGGGCGGGGATAGCCTGTGAAAAACCAAGAAGATAAAACTACATTTCTCTGCAGTCAGACCTCTACTATGGGCCATACACGTATGTATAGATTTACTTTTCTATACCCTGTATGGCCATAGTAGAGGTCTGATAACTCCAAAGTGGTGACAGATTCCCTTTAAAAATGAAAAAGGCCAGATTAGACTTTGCCAAAAAAACATCTAAAGAAGCCAGCCCATTTCTGGAAAAGCATTCTTTGGATAAATTAAACTAAGATCAACCTGTACCAGAATGATGAGGAGAAGACTTGAAACGGCTTATGATCCAAAGCCCACCACATCCTCTGTAGAACATGGTGGAGGCAGTATGATGACATGGGCATGCATGGCCTCCAATGGCACTAGGTCACTAGTGTTTATTGATGATATGACTAAAGACAGAAGCAGCCGGATGAATTCTGAAGTGTACAGGGGTACATTTTCTACTCAGATTAAATCAAATGCAACAAGGTTGATTGGACGGTGTTTCACAGTACAGATGGACAATAACACAAAACACTCTGTGAAACAACCCACAGGATATTTTTGTTCAACCACTTAAAATCTGAAAGTCTACATCAGCAAAAGCGGTCTGTGTGCAAATACGCCAACATTTCGGTCACAACGTTTCCGCCTACACCAGTCTGTATCTTCCTAGGCCGTGAACAAGGTCATGTGACCGAAACGTTGGCTTATTTGCACACAGACCTCTTTCTGATTAAATTAAATAAACACGTAAATATTTCACCTTGAATTGGAGTGCCTGGTGTTACCTTCCTATGTCTACATTAAAATCTACCACAGAGCACCCACCTTCAACAGCAGTTGTGTGGCTACCATACATTACCACATGATTACAAAGGTGGCGGAGCTTTTCACCTTCACAACTAAAAAAATGGGGAGATTATACCAGAACAAATGTCACCCCTTTATGACGCCCAATGTCAATTTCTGGCACACGGTATTGGGGTAATTTGGGTGATAAGTATTAGAGAAATTAACAGCCAGACACCAGAGATCTGCCTGCTAGATTTTATGCATGAGTCGATACGGCCTTATCATGAGGACTGTTTCCCCATGAGACATTTTTTTCTGCATGTAAAGCAACTGCTGTTAAAAAGATGGGAGATAGAAAGACGCCAACAGGCTATGTGAAAGTTAGAAAACAAAGCTGTACCATTCAAAAAAAAAAAATGTATGTAAAAATAAGGAATGGCTCCTTCTCTAAAATATGGAATGCATCTAGCCTCATGTTCTTCTGAAAACCTACACTATCTCTCTTTCCTCATATGCAGGCATCGCAGGACCTTAGGCATCCATGGTTACGACCACAAGCAGCTAGCTAACTGTCACTTTATCACTGGATGTAACCATGGATACCTAAGGTCCTGCAATGCCTGCACAAGAGGAAAGAGAGATGGCGAATCAAAAATACTATACTACATTTCTAATTGGAGGTATTTGCTAATATCATCATTATTACACCTCCTACATATTGGGATAGGATCTTGGAGATGGGAATACCCCTTTAAGAATCTGATTTAAAGGGGACTTTTTACCGGGTGAAAAGTGGGCAATTTTATTATTTTATTCCACTGCTCCAACTGAGTATTTTTTTTTTTCAAATACTCGCTACTGTTCCAAAGGTGTGGCTCATAGGATTCTCTGGGGGTGGGGGGGGGGTGTTTTTCGGCTGCTCTGCAAAATTCCCCTGTTAGCCACACCCTCTTGTAAAGTCTATGAAAGTTAGCACTAAATAAAAATTCCCATATCTCTGGAACCATATTGTTACTTTTAAATCCGCTAAAACCAGAATACTCAGGGGTGCAGCAGGAATACAATAAGAGTCACTTTTCACCTGGTGACAGGTCCTCTTGGAATGTAACATACTCAGATAATCACTAACATCACTGTGGCCCCCAATTCATCAAGACCAGTGATCTTTCATGTCAGTCTCGATGAGGGAGTGTAGTGGAGTCAGATGCTCCTGATTCATGTAGAGGCGCACATGTCTTAATGAATTGGGAGTGTCTGACAAGTGCCGTGCGCCTCGGTATGCCTCACCACAAATTTTACTCCAGTCAAAGAATGGCGTAATATAGTATTTCTGACTAAGGAATGCCATAGCTTGTCCTGATTTAGAACAACTGTAACTTCATGTCCCCCACCTGCCCCAGCTAGGCCCATTTTAGCAGATCTGGGAAAAACGTGTGTGAAAACGCCAAATGTCGTGGAAATTTTTGCACAACTCGGCATTGCGCAAAAGTTTTGCGACTTTTCAAAGCCATTTATGCCAGAATTCTGACGTAATATATTTGATGATTTGCGGCCTTCAATATTTGTTAAAAAAAAAACACAATACCGAAAAAACACATGTGAATAGTATGTTCAGTTTGTTTTATTGTACTATTCTTTTGTATTGTGATTTTGGTATAATAAGTTAAAAATAAATTAAATGTGATTTGTGGGAAAACCCTTTTATTAACCTATTGCATTTGCATTTACTATTCCATGTAAATCAGAAGCCATTTTTCTTTTTTTTCCAGATACGTCCTGTAATTGAAGAAGTACTTCCATTTACTGCCATCCCTCAAGCCTTCAAAAAGTTAGAAGCAGGACATGCTAGAGGAAAGACGGTCATCCAAGTTGTTGATCCTAAAAAATAAAAAAAAACATTTTTGTACTTCCTTCATTTTTTATCTGCCTGGCTTTTTCTTTGCATGGAGTCAGTGATGTTTTCTAATTTGCGATCTTTTGCCCCATTTTAAATTCTGTCCATAATGAGTGATATCAGAAGGTCATGGTAAGTAGGTTAATGGAAGTAGCTAAATACTGATAAAAATCCTTTTCTGATTAGGAGTTCAAGATCCAGAAATTTCTTAGGATAAATTGAATTGGGTCCTGGCAAATCCGTTGCAACATCAGCATGTCTTTCATGTGGATAAGTAATGGAATTGCTGCAGATGTCACCCTCAATAATTGTTTGGCATTTGTACACAAAACTGCCATGTAATTTTGGATGAGGGAACTAAAATTTCAGGCCTTGTGAATTTAACCTTGGGTAACGAGTGGAGTGGATGAGTGGAGCAAAGTGTTGCTTGTAGAGGGAAGTCCTATTTTTTTTTTTTCTAGCATCACTTTTGTCCATAGATCTTAGCTCTTAGCTCAGCTTCACTCAAGTAAACATGGTCGTGCTACAACACTCACTTTTTTGTGAGAACAAAAAAAATACATAGACCATTTGTTTCCTAATCTTAGACAACCCTATTTTAATCACACAGCTTTATTTGAAATACAATAGGAGTGGATCTTAAAAGGTCATTCAACCACAGCCCAAAATTCGTTTGTGCTGTCTTTAATAGAGAAACTGTCATAATGCACAATGTATTTTTCCAAACCCAATTAATTGTATGTTTTTATTTCAATAGCATTTAGGGTAACCAATCACCAAACCACAGGGAGAATCAGGCTTGGACTTTCATTCATGGGAACAGGTGAATTTCCCGGTGGGCTTCTGAGCAAGAGTGGGTACCTCACCTCCCAAAATGAGCAATAGTTGGCACAATACTGTTGATTCACTATGACAAAAGAAGCAACTCCTCATTCATTTAACAACCTATTTAATTTTTTATTATATAGAATCATAAATAAATTTGTGAAAGCGGGTAATGTAATATCTGCACATAGCTGTATACAGTGGGACCCCAGAGTCAATGTTACTTGTGGGCACTTGGCACTTCAGTCTGACACTGGACAGGGTGACTTAGACACTGGCTTGTAGGTTTTTACCCTAGAGGCCACACTGTTTCAGAGAAACATACTTAGAAAACCCACCCGTTTACTGTGCGTCTCGTAAGACTTGTCCAAGGCAAGTCTCCAATGGTTTCTTCCAGCCCCACCACTCAAAACTGACATTCGTAGGTAGAGACCTATTGGTCAAGGGGATTGGGTGGGGAGAAGCCAGTCAGGGACCTGCCTCAAACCAATCTTCCAAGATGCATAGCTCCTGGCTGGCTTTTCAAAGTATGTTTTCTCTGAAACCATGAATCATTTCAGAGTAAAACATACACAGCTGCAATAGTGCAGCCAGTGCCAGAATCCTGCTGCCTGAAGCACAGAATAACGGGTTGCTTTTAAAGGGTGGGTTTGAAGGTACCATCTGCCTATGATACCGTAAGGCATTGATGCAAGATGATGACCCGTTGTGTTATAATGACATTGCAGCATACTTATTCAGAGTAGGAGTTATTGAAAGAAAGCTAACAAATTGGCTTGAATGACCAATTCAAAACAAGGATCTGAATCCCTTCGAGATGCGTTGGGGGGGATTTGAGAATGGCTGTGCGCGCAACAAACTACCCAAATATTTTTCTAAGTAGATGTCAGAAATGAAAACATGGTTAAGAAATTCTTGCAGACATTTGTGAAAAAGCAGAGTTTAGGAATATCTTGTAAAATTTTTTGATAATCAATTTCAATTTGTTCAAGTCTATCTTGCTATTAGTGGAAAAAAAATAAAAACTTTACATACGGAGCCCTTATTGTTTCACGTGCCTAGGTTGAACTTGGTAGACGTGTCCTTTTTTTTAACTGTAAAATATAAGGTAAGGAAATGAGTCCGTTAAAAGGCCTCTCAAAGAGATGGTGGCCATTGCTCCACAGTGGCCAGTGAATGTTGGATGGGTTATTAAGTCCTTAAGGAACATGTGACTTTTGTTTTTGCGCTTTTGTTTTTTTCCTTACCTTCTGTTGACCGCTATCATATGAAGGCTTGTTTTTTGTGGGATGAGCTGTAATTTTGAATTACTTATTTTATTTTCTGATATATCACCATTAATTTCCACAGCGCTTTAAAGACATTATCACTGTCCTTATTTTAGAACATACCACCTCCTTGCAGTTGTTGTCCATGATGGGTTTTGAATCCAGGACACTAGTGCTACAAGGCTACAGTGCTAAACACTGAGCCACTGTGCTGAATCATTTTGCCAGAGAAGGTATTGAAAATCAAGAGCAAAAAATTAGAGTGCAGTGAAATGGTAAAGAAAACACAATTCCGCCAATGTTTTTTGGGTTTCATGTTACGACGTTCATTGTGCAGTATAACCAGAAAAATCCTGGCAATATGATTCTTCAGGTCACTACAATTAAAGTTACAGCAAATTTGATTTTGTCACCATTTTTTCTTTTTTTAAAAAAACCTGTAGCTTTTTTGACTTTCCGTTGATGGAGCTCTGTGGGGGCTTGTTTTTTTGCTTGCTAAGCTTGGGTTTCATTGGTACCATTTTGGGGTATACATGACATTTTGATCAGGTTTTATTGCCTTTTTTGGTGGGGAAGGGGGAATTTCAACTACTTGTAATTGCCAGTTATGGGGGTTTTGATTTTTTTTTTCCATTTTGCCCTGCACCTTACTTAATAAATTATATTTTTACACTTTATTTGTGCATTTACGTGTTCATCTTTTAGTCAATAAAGTGTTGCATTGGCAATACATGCCAATTTTTTTTTAGACCAAATTTGGTTGTAATTGATGCGCAAGTGGCAAAAAATTAGCCTGGTACAAATATAGGAAGCTCTTGGGAAAAAAAATAACAATGGGGTAGTATATTTTATTTTGAGAATTGCAGATTGACTAAACCATGTTAAAGTGCCTTTTGACCATTTTAGTAGGGTCATCTCTAATGGCTCTGATGAAAGGATGGAAATATTAATGGTACGGTTGGATCGCATGTTAAATGGATCCCTAATTATGTAAGAGAAGATGAGATCCAGCAAAATGGGGAGGAGACAACTTTTTACACAGCAACATATTCTAAAAAAAACAGCTTAGTTAGCTGTAATGGAGGGGATATGACATTACTTTCACTCCTCAAATATAATTTTAGTTGTATCTAATCTTCTATCAGCAGGCTTTCCTAATTCATTCAAGCAGCTTGATGTTTCAATATTTTTGCACAATTTATTTTGGCTAAACATGATATTTTAGATCAATAGATCTAGTAACTGACAATACATTAAAATATTTTAGCTTCCAGTTCTTTTCCATCACCTGGATACTAGATGGCAGTGTTACTTTACATTGTGTTCCAAATTATTATGCAAATAATATTTTCTCAGATTTTCCCAAATTACCTATATGAATTGCAGTCATTGTAATTTTCCAGTCAAATAACTATTAGAGTACAATTGAAAGGTTTTTGTACAAACTGCCTATGATAACAGTATCTTTTTAAAAAAATAAACTCAAACTGCACTCAAAATGCATGTTCCAAATTATTATGCACAGCAGAGTTTTCAACCTTTTCATTTTAATAAAGAACAAAAAAATGGTCATTTTTGAAATTATAAGCATTAGCAGGTTATTACAAACTGAAATCAAACAGTTTTCAACTCAAAACTTTATTCTAGGTGATGTTACATTTGCACATAGGACCGCTTGTTCGAAAGGAGCTTCTGAACTCTCTCGTCCATTGAATTTGTCAGGTTTTGGATGCTTTCTGCTTCCAATTGTTTTGCATGAGGACAGAATACCCTCCCAGAGCTGTTGCTTAGATGTGAACTGCCTCCCGCCATCATAGACACTCCTTTTGATGATGCTCCAGAGGTTCTCAATGGGGTTGAGGTCAGGGGAGCATGGGTGCCACACCATAAGTTTGTCCCCTTTTATGCCCATAGCAGCCAGAGATGCAGATGTGTTATGTGCAGCATGAGACGGGGAATGCAACACCTGCCCCGACAAACATGGCCTGTGTATAAAAGAATGTTTCAAGCTGTACCACTCAACCATGGACTACTAAATTCATTTCTGACTTAAACAACATACATATGCCAACTTGATGCAGTCTACACAACTCACGTATGCCAACCTGATGCACTCTACACAACTCACGTATGCCAACATGCTGCACTCTACACAACTCATATATGCCAACATGATGCACCCTACACAACTCACATGTCAACCTGATGCACTCTGCACAACTGGCGTGTGCCAACCTGATGCACTCTGCACAACTTGCATATGCCACATTATAAAATTCACATATCAGAAAAACTCTAGATCAATTCCAATATAGGGTCACTTGTGAGGGGTCTAGTTTCCAAAATGGGGTACTTGTGGGGGGTTTCCACTGTGTAGGCACATCAGGGGCTCTCATAACGAGACATGGCGCCCGCTCTCGATTCCAGCCAATTTTACGATCAAAAAGTCAAACGATGCTCCTTCCCTTCCGAGCACCCAAACAGTGGTTTTCTCCCACATATTGAGTATCAGTGTACTCAGGAGAAATTGCACAACAAATTTTGGCATTCATTTTCTCCTGTTACCCTTTGGGTCTAAAGTAACATTTTTGTGAAAAAAAAGTACTGTATTTTTCCCCTTCTCCCATGACAGCACCACCTGAGAGAGGGTATCCGCCCACCAAGGAGAGGAACCTACTGAATAAAAAGGCGGTACCTCTCTTCCGCATCAGTTTTGGTTCCTGTCCTTGATAGGAGCCTCTCTAGGTGGTGCCTCGCCTACCTGTTCGTGGGATCTGGAGTTGGATCCCGGGATCGATGCGGCCTGGAGGCCGTGAAGAAGCAGCAGATGGGTCCTCTGTTCCCAGCCCCATCTTGCTGGTACCTGGGTCTGCGTGCGTGGGGGGCGCCTTCCGGGGTCCTCTCCTGCGTGCGCTGGGTCCTGCGGCCGGGTCTGTGCACGCACGGTGGCTGTGGCTGGGTGCCCCGGCAGGCAGGCCTTCCGGGCTGCGCACGTGCAGGGTCGCGTCGCGCCCAGTGACGTAGCGTGCCGGAAGTCCGGGCTGCGCACGCGTGGGGTCATGTCGCGCCCTAGCACGAGTGCGCCGGAAGCCCGGGTCTGCGCTTGCGCGGAGTGTGATTTCCAGGGACATCCCCGTTTGCAAGCGCGCCGGGAGCCGCTGGGTCTGCGCACGTGCAGGAGGGATCCTACGGCGTAGCGCGCCAGCTGGCATGTGAAGAAAAAAAGAATGTATATTTATTTTAGTGAAAAATATAAAATAATAAATATATAAAAAAGTATAAGATAAAATTAAATGACAAAAAGAGAGAGCACACTGCTGCCGGAAGGGGAGGAGCCCAAAGGAGGTGGAGCCCCCTTATGCTTTAAAAGGATGGGAAGCAGTCAAAATGGCGGTTTCTGCATCCCCGTCATCATGAGTGAGGAGCCACAGTCACCTGGGCAGCAGCTGTCACCGTCGTAGGAGGAACAGCAGCAGCCACAAGTGCCTAAGCAGCGTAAACCGCTCAAGCAAAATGTGAGACAACCGGAGCAAAGGGAGTCTTCCCATCATCAGAGCCACAGCAGTGGGGATCGTACGAGTGTCGGCAGAACCGGTCAGAAGAAATCTCGTGAATCCACCTCCGCCAGATGGGAGCGTTCATGTGAACGGCAACCACCGCCTCCGGTACCCTAGTCTGAACGGCAGTGTGGTGAGTGATCTTAATGAAAGTTCACCTTAGTAATGTGAATTTTCTCTTTTCTCTCCTTTCATTTCTTTCTGGTTGTTAGAAACCAAAAAAGAGTAGTTCAAAGAATAGGAATAAAGAGTGTGCATTATGTAACGTTAGCCTTCCCAGCTCCTATGCTAAGAACCTTTGCTCTGGTTGTATCCAGAAAACTATAGTAGAGGAGTCCCCTAGTTTTTCTATGGATTTAAAAACCTTAATCCAGATGGAGGTCAGGGATTCCTTAAAGAACTTGACCTCTCGTAAGATGAGGAAGCAGAAACGGGATTCCTCGGACTCAGAGGAATCAGTAGAGTCCCGTTTCACGAGGGAATATCCTTCCCCCTCTGACCCCTCTTCATCGTCTTCATCAGAGTCTTCGGATGATGATGGAGGGGGTAGGTCTTGTTTTTCGGTGGACAATACTGAAAGATTGGTCAAGGCTATTAGATTGACTATGGGTATTGCCGATGCCAAAGCTCCCAGAACAGTTCAGGACGTCATGTTCGGGGACTTAGATCAGAAGAGGAGACTCACATTCCCAGTTAACGAGAGGATCAAGAGTCTTATAGATAAGGAATTAAAAAAAACAGAGAGGAAAGGCCAGCTGCCTTCTTCTTCTAAGCGGAGAAACCCTTTTGAACAGGAGGATGCAGCTAAGTGGGACAAAACCCCTAAAATTGATGTGGCTATCGCGAAGTCCTCAAAAAGATCCACACTGCCCTTTGAGGATTTGGGGACCCTAAAAGATCCGCTTGATAAAAAGGCGGAGTCTTTTCTAAAACACGCCTGGGAGTCCTCAGCAGGGGCTCTGAAACCGGCAGTGGCAGCCCCCTGCACCGCCAGGTCTATGATGATCTGGCTTCAGCAGTTAGAAGACTAGATCAAAGGGAATGTCTCTAGAGAGAAAATTCTGTCGGGTCTTCCTCTTTTGCAGGGGGCGGCTGCTTTCCTTGCAGATGCATCAGCAGATTCAGTTAGGCTGGCTGCCAGGCCAGCAAATCTTTCTAATGCAGCCCGTAGGGCATTATGGCTCAAGAGCTGGCCAGGGGATGTGGGAGGAAGGTTGTCCCACTTCCTTCCCGCCTGGGAACAAATCTCGTCCAGTGCTTGGATTTTATGGATAATCAGGAGGGGGCTGAAGTTGGAGTTCAAAAACATTCCCAGAAACACCGTCAGGATTTCAGCCCCCAGAGGCCTAAGGGAGCAGATGGCCCTGCAACAGGAAGTACTCACTCTGGTTGTGAAGGTGGTTCTAGTAGAAACACCTGTACCCGAGCAAGGGAGAGGGTTTTACTCAACTCTCTTCCTAATAAAGAAGCCGGATAGCTCCTTCAGAACCAATGTCAACTTGAAGAAGCTGAACAACCATTTGATTTACAGGCGATTCAAGATGGGATCAATAAAATCGGCCATAAAAATGTTGTTTAGAGAATGTTATATGTGCGTCCTCGATTTGAAGGACGCTTACTACCCGTCCCAATCTTTCATTGCACACCAACAGTTTCTGAGGGTAGCTGTACGGTTCGGCAAGAACATAAGGCATTTTCAGTTTGCAGCTCTTCCCTTTGGCATCTCCATGGCTCCAAGATTTTTCACAAAGATTATCCTGGAAGTTATAGCGCATCTAAGGGAGAAAGATATCCTAGTCATCCCTTACCTGGACAATTTTTTAGTGGTGGGCAGATCAAAACAACTCTGCGCACTGGCTCTGGTGGAAGTCATGGGCAGTCTAAATGGCCTGGGTTGGATGTTAAATTTAGAAAAATCGAGACTAGAACCATTAAAAGGTTAATCATTCCTGGGTCTCATTTTGGACTCTGGAAAACCAGACTTGTCTTCTGCCAGAGGACAAGATACTGTAGATCAGTTCCCTCATATCACGCGTAATCAGCAATCCATCCATGACCTTGAGAAATGCAATGTCTCTATTGGGTATGATGACATCTTGTATCCCAGCAGTTCAGTGGTCCTAGTTCCATTCCAGACGTCTTCAGAAGGAGATCCTGACAGCAGACAAACGGCTCAGAGGTCGCCTGGATGGAAGAATATCCCTTTCAAGTTTAGTAATCAACTCGCTGGACTGGTGGATGAATCCAGTAAATCTATCTCTGGGGGTTCCTTGGTCTTTCCAGGTGTCAGATACGATTACGACAGATGCAAGCGCAGAAGGCTGGGGAGCTCACCTGAGAGATCATTCAATACAAGGCCTCTGGTCGGACAGCGAGACGCATCTTTCCTCCAACATGACGGAGCTGTTGGCAGTCAGAAATGCGCTAGTAGAGTTCAGTTCTCTTCTTCAGGGTCATCACATCCGGATAATGTCAGACAACCGAACGACAGTCACCTACATCAATCGTCAGGGGGGTACCAGATCCCTTCCTCTGATGTTAGTAGCGGATCAGATCCTTCGTTTTGCGGAGAGTCATCTATTCACGCTCTTGGCGCTGCAAATAAGAGTAGAGGAGAACGTAAAAGCCGATTTTCTAAGTCGACACATCTTGAAACAAGGAGAATGGGAATTGAATCCAGTGGTATTCCAGCAGATTGTCGGCCGATGGGGACAACCTCAGATAGATCTGTCTGCGAACAAACACAATCGGAAAACCAAAATCTTTTGCTCCCTGAATCCAAAGGAGAAGCCGTTTGCGGTGGACGCGCTGCAAATTCCTTGGGACTTTACCCTGGCCTATGCCTTTCCCCCTCTAATGCTGATCCCTACTATCCTGAGGAAGATCCGAGAAGAACAGGCGAGGGTTATATTGATCGTCCCGTTTTGGCCCAAGAGACCATGGTTCACTTGGATGAAGAAATTGTCCCAAGCGGATCCATGGGTTCTTCTTCCGGACACCCCAGATCTCCTCAGGCAGGGTCCAGTCTTCCATCCCCAAAGATCGGGCCTGCATTTGACGGCCTGGATTTTGAAAGGTCACTACTAACGCAGGAGGGGTTTTCTCCAGGTCTAGTTACTACTCTACTGGCTAGTAGGAAGACGGTGACGACTAGGATCTATGGCAGAACCTGGGCTAAATTTCTGTCTACCTCGGGTCAGTCCGCTAAAGGGAGGGTTCCTATTGGGGCCATCCTGGAATTCCTTCAGAAAGGCTTAAGCATGGGGTTAGCCACCAGTACCCTTAAGGTACAAGTATCAGCTCTGGGGGCACTATATATTTGCGACTTGGCAGCGAATAGGTGGATCATCAGATTCATTAAAGCTTGCAGTAGATCTAGACCTATTCCTACTCCAAGGGTGCCTCCTTGGGACCTTAATCTGGTTCTAGAAGCGCTAACCAAGCCTCCCTTTGAGCCCTTAGAGGAAGTTTTGGAGAAAATTCTCACCTTAAAAACAGCCATGCTGGTAGCTCTAACGTCAGCTCGTAGGGTTAGTGATCTACACGCGCTGTCAATTAACCATCCGTTCACTCAGGTGTGTATGGATAAAGTAATCTTAAGACCAGACCCGGCCTATCTTCCAAAAGTAGCCTCCAAATTCCATAGGACACAAGTAATTACTCTCCCTTCCTTCTATCCTGACCCTAGAGATTCAGAGGAACAAAAACTTCACACTTTAGATGTTAAGAAGGTATTAGTCCAGTATTTGGAGGTGACGAAGGCCTGGAGAAAAAGTGATGCCTTATTCATCTCATTTCAGGGGGCTAGGAAAGGGCTTAAGGTTACAAGGGGGACCATAGCTAGGTGGGTCAGGGACACCATTGGCTTAGCGTACTCTTATAGCAATCTGCCAGTTCCAGAGAACCTGAAGGCCCACTCCACCAGAGCTGTAGCTGCTTCCTGGGCTGAGAAGGCGGATATGCCCATCGACATCATATGTAAGGCGGCAACTTGGTCATCCCCCGCTACATTTTACAAGCATTACCGTCTTGACCTTTCCTCTTCTACTGATCTGTCCTTGGGTGGAAGGTGTTACAAGCGGTGATCCCTCCCTCTGGTGTCTGATCTCTCTAAATCTCTCAGGTGGTGCTGTCATGGGAAAAGGGGAAAAGATCCTAGTTACTTACCGGTAAAGGGATTTTACAGAGCCCATGACAGCACCCTATTAATTCCCTCCCCTTTATCACTTATGGTGTGCACTTCTTAGGGTGTTTTATTAAGAAATGTTTAGGTGGTAGTTATGTACTAACCTATTTTCAGAGGCCCGCTCATGCTCTGAAACAAAAACTGATGTGAAAGAGAGGTATGACGCACCATTATGAGGGGGGGGTCTGCTGCTAACACTGTTATAGGGGTAATATCCCTCAATTCTGTACGAAGATCCCCCATCCTGGTATATATATGTCCCCGTCCTGATACATATGGCCCCCATCCTAATCCTGGTATGCATGGTCCCCCATCCCCATCCTGGTATCCATGGCCCCCCATCTCCATCCTGGTAGGCATGGCCCCCTCATCCCCAATCCTGGTATGTATGGCCCCACCACCCCCAATCCTGGTATGCATGGCCCCACCACCCCCAATCCTGGTATGCATGTCCCCCTCATCCCCAAGCCTGATATGCATGACCCCTTCATCCCCAAGGCTGGTGTGCATAGCCCCCTCATCGCCAAGCCTGGTATGCATGGTCCCCTCATCCCTAATCCTGGTATGCATGGTCACACATTCCTATCCTGGTATGCATGGTGCCCCTTTCTTATCCCCAATCCTGCTATGCATGGCCCCCTCATCCCCGATCCTGGAATGCATGGCACACCTCATCCCCAATCCTGGTATGCATGGCCCTCTCATCACCAATCCTAGTATGGATGGCCCCCTCCATCCCCATCACTGCACATATGGAAAAAAAATAAACAGTTCTACTCACCTTCCTTCCCTCTGCTCCAGCGCTGCGTCCTGTTCTGCCAGCAGCTGATCTCAGCGTGTAAGCAGCGCACTCACACGGTGAGATGAGCTTCCGGGATATTCACTCCTCTCCACGCCGGGACTATGATCGTGGAGAGGAGTGAATATTCATTTTCTTTAATAGCGCACACTGTCAATCGCAGCCGCGGTTCCTGCTGCGGCTCGGCGATCACTTGTGCCCGCTACTAAGAAAATGAGGAGTCTCCATGGGAGTGGGGAGGAGTGAATATTCATACTCTCTAATAATGGGCACACAGGATCGCTGAGCCGCTCCAGGAAGCCGGCGGCTGCGACTGACAGTGTGCCCTATTACAGAGAATGAATATTCACTCCTCACCGTTCCCATAGGCGTGGAGAGGAGTGAATATTCATTCTCTTTAGTAGCAGGCACATGTGGTAGCTGCAGCAGCCGGCTACTGCCTATGCCCCGCTCCTCCGCCGTCGCTCCCCCACCCACCCCATCATCCACAGCCGGAATGTATTATCTGGACTATAAGATACCCCCCCCACTTTCCTCCAAAATCTTGGAGGAAAAAAGTGCGTCTTATTGTCTGAAAAATGCAGTAAAATGTTCATTTTTTCCTTCCACATTTCTTTAATTCCTGAAGCACCTGAAGGGTTAATTTAAACTTCTTGAATGTGGTTTTGAGGACTTTGAGGGGTGCAGCTTTTAGAAAGGTGTCAGTTTGGAGTATTTTCTGTCATATAAGCCCACTAAAGTCACTTCAAATGTGATGTGGTCTCCAAAAAAATGGTTTTGTAAATTTTGTTGGAAAAATGAGAAATTGCTGATCAACATTTAACCCTTCTAACTTCCTAACAAAAAAAAAAAATGTGTCAAAAATTGTGCAGATGTAAAGTAGACATGTGCTAAATGTTAATTATTAAATATTATATTATATAACTCTCTGGTTTAAGAGCATACGAATTAGAAGCTTGAAAATTGCGAAATTTTCGCCAAATTTCTGATATTTTCACATATAAATGCAAGTCGTATCGAACAAATTTTACCACTAGTACTATATTTCACGAGAAAACAATCTCAGAATTGGTGGGATCCGTTGAAGCGTTCCAGGGTTATTACCACATAAAGTCACACTGGTCAGAATTGTAAAATTTGGCCTGGTCATGAAAAGGAAAACTGGCTTGGGATGAAGGGGTTAAAGGCAGTTTGTTACACCCAAAATGCATAATTAAACTAGCTATACAGTGATATAAGGGAACTTGGCTCTTATGAAAATCACACTAGCATTTTGGTGGTACAGTGCCTGAGAAAATTACTTTTAATTCAAATGCAAATGAGAGGGCTTCTGTCATGCAAGGTGTGGGAAAGACTTAGTGCAACACAAAGGGAAGAGGGGAAGGAAGCCCAGACTCTAGGGAAAGGGGGAAGTGGAGACCTCCTGGCTGATAGGGGAGACAGGGTGATATTCTAACGTCCCTATATTGCCTCTTCACCAATCGCCGCACGCGTTCCTCGTCCTGTCTTTCCCTAAGGCTAGGGAAGGGAGGAGATGAGCACTAGTCGATCCCCACTGAACACTAAAGACAGCAAGGAAGGACAAACAGGGGGAAATAGCTTAGCTTTAGACGACTCAAAACAAATGCGCACTCGTCCTCAGGCACCAGAGATGAAGAAGTACTGCGCTTGCTAAAGCCTTCACAAGGAGTAATGAATATCGCCAGCACCTCCCTCTGGAACACAGCAGGTATTTATACACCCAGGCCAGGGTGTTAATTAGCCAGAGGAAGGTAACCGCTGGGTCCTAGAGACAGCCTCTAAGAAGATGCCTGGAATGCCAAACGTAGAGATCTCCTGCTACCCACTGCAGGGCGACTGTCTGTCACTTCTGACACACCCGTGACAGTACCCTCCCCTCTACGAGTTGCCTCTGGACACTCAGGACCGGGTTTCTCAGGATAAGAGGTGTGGAATGAATGAACCAACCTGGTAGCGTTCACCTCTGATGCTGAAACCCACATCCTCTCCTCTGGACCATAGCCTTTCCAGTGCACCAAGTATTGTAGAGAACGACGTTGGAGATGAGAATCTACAATCCTCGAAATCTGGAACTCCAGATTACCATCAACCATTACTGGGGACGGTGGTAGAGGTGAGGTCTCAAGAGGTTCCACATACTTCATGTGGAACACTTTGTGGACCTTAAGGGCCTGGGGAAGTTCAAGATGAAACGCTGCTAGGTTAACGACGGCGGTTATTTTATAGAGACAAATAAATCTAGGTTCCAGCTTCGAAGAAGGAACTTTCAATCTTCTATTCCTGGTAGACAACCACACAAAGTCATTCACAACTAGGTCCGGATCTGGCAAGCGTTTTCTGTCAGCCATACATTTATACCTGTCTCCCATGATCTTTAAATTACTCAGAACACCCTGCCGTACCGATGAGAGTGACGAAGCAAACCGTTCCTCCTCAGGAACTCCTGAAGCTCCTCCCCCACTAAAGGTACCAAACTGTGGGTGATAACCGTATGCACCTAAGAACGGTGACCTGCCAGTGGATTCTTGACTATGATTATTAAAATTCTGCCAGCGGTAAATAGGATGCCCAATCCTCCAGATTTTTTGAGCCTAAACACCTGAGGTAGTCTCCAATTCTGATTGAAATGCTCGGTCTGTCCATTTGACTGAGGGTGGAAAGCAGAGGAAAAGAACAGCTGCACCCCCAGTCGAGAATAGAAAGCCTTCTAGAACTTGGAAACAAACTGGGTCCCCTGATCTGACACCACATCGGAGGGAACCCCGTGAAGCTTCACGATCTCATTTACAAACACTTGAGCAAGTGTCTTGGCATTTGGAAGTGCAGGCAGTGCGACGAAGTGAACCATTTTACTGAACCTATCTACTACCACCAAAACCACCGTTTTGCCTGCTGAAACCGGTAGGTCAGTAATAAAATCCATGGACAAGTGTGTCCATGGCCTACTAGGGATAGGTAGTAGAAGAGTACCAGACAGACGGGTATGCGAAACCTTAGAACGCGCGCAAATACTACAAGCAGCTACGTGTTCAATCACATCCCGATGCAACCCCCGGCCACCAAAAATGACGAGAGAGGAGGTCCGCTGTTGCCTTACCACCTGGATGCCCAGCAAGCGCTGAGTTATGATGTTCCTTAATTACTTTGCGGTGCAGATCAGATGGTACAAATAACCTTCCTGAAGGACAAGAGGCAGGGGCATCCCCCTGAGCCTCCAACACCTTACCCTCCAGTTCAGGATACAGTGCTGAAATGACTAACCCTTTCTTTAATATCGGGGCACAGGGTTCTCATGGTTACCACCCCCTGGGAAGCTCCGGGACAAAGCATCAGCCTTGACATTTTTGACCACTGGACGAAAAGTGACAACAAAATTGAACCTGGTAAAAAACAGAGACCATCTGGCTTGCCTAGGGTTGAGATGTCTAGCTGACTGGAGATATGACAGGTTCTTATGGTCAGTAATAAAAGTAATAGGATGGACAGCCCCCTCCAACCAATGTCGCCATTCTTTGAACGCCAATTTGATCGTCATAATTTCTCTCAGCCGAAGACAATTTTTGAGAGAGGAAGGCACATGGATGCCATTTACCAGGGGACAGACCCTGAGATAACACAGCCCCAATCCTGACATCCGACGCATCAACCTCCACAATAAAGGGTTGAGAAACATTGGGTTGACTGAGTATAGGTGCAGTGGCAAAATGATTCTTTAAGGAAGAAAAAGCCTGAAGGGAGGTTTCCGACCAGTTGGAAAAGTCAGACCCCTTCTTAGTCAGTAAGAGGTCTCACAATTACAGAGAAATTTTGGTTGAATTTCTGGTAAAAATTAGTAAAGCCCAGAAAGCATTGTAGAGCCTTCAGGTTCTTGGAAAGTTTCCAATCAAGGAGTGCACGGATCTTCTCCGGATCCATCCGAAAACCCGAAGATGACAAGTACCCCAAAAACTGCACCTCCTGAACAGCGAAAACACATTTCTGCAGTTTGGCGTAAAGTTTGTTATCCCTTAATATCTGGAGCACCTGCTTAACATGCCCCCGATGTGTCTCAAAATCAGGTGAGTAAACCCAAATATCGTCCAGATAAACCACCACAAACCTCCCCACCAAATGATAGAAAATATCATTTATGAAATGCTGGAATACCACAGGTGCATTGGTCAAACCAAAAGGCATAACAAGACTCTCGAAATGTCCTTCCGGGATATGTCCCTTCTCCAGACTTTCCGCAATGAAATCCATCATGGCTTGTCTCTCAGGGCCAGAAAGATTATAGTCTGGACTTTGGTAGTTTAGCTCCGGGGGTCAGATTAATAGGACAGTCATAAACACGATGAGGAGGCAAACCCTGACACCCCCTCTCAGAAGAAATGTCCTCAAAAGCAGACAGAAAAGCATGTAATATTTCTGTAGAGACAGTAGCAAGGGAAATATCCAAACAGTTCTCATGGCAGTAATCTCCCCATTCAATAATCTCCCCGGCTTGCCAATCCACTAAGGGTTATGTTTAACAAGCCAAGGAATACCCAAAACAATAGGTGTGGGAAGATTGTCTAGAACATAGCAAGGGATTATTTCACAATGAACCGACCCCACCCTCAGTTTTACATTACATTGTGTTCCAAATTATTATGCAAATAATATTTTCTCCGATTTTCCCAAATTACCTATATGAATTGCAGTCATTGTAATTTTCCAGTCAAATAACTATTAGAGTACAATTGAAAGGTTTTTGTACAAACTGCCTATGATAACAGTATATTTAAAAAAAAAATAAACTCAAACTGCACTCAAAATGCATGTTCCAAATTATTATGCACAGCAGAGTTTTCAACCTTTTCATTTTAATAAAGAACAAAAAAATGGTCATTTTTGAAATTATAAGCATTAGCAGGTTATTACAAACTGAAATCAAACAGTTTTCAACTCAAAACTTTATTCTAGGTGATGTTACATTTGCACATAGGACCCCTTGTTCGAAAGGAGCTTCTGAACTCTCTCGTCCATTGAATTTGTCAGGTTTTGGATGGTTTCTGCTTCCAATTGTTTTGCATGAGGACAGAAGACCCTCCCAGAGCTGTTGCTTAGATGTGAACTGCCTCCCGCCATCATAGACACTCCTTTTGATGATGCTCCAGAGGTTCTCAATGGGGTTGAGGTCAGGGGAGCATGGGTGCCACACCATAAGTTTGTCCCCTTTTATGCCCATAGCAGCCAGAGATGCAGATGTGTTATGTGCAGCATGAGAGCAGAGACACCCCCTAACTGCATGGGTTCCTTCACCTCCCGCAGTACTGATTCACCTCCAGACCGCTCCACCGGCAGAGGTTCACAACCCCGACAAGAAGGCCCCAGAGAAGGTGGTCTCGCCCATCTTTCCCGAAGGCATCTACCAAGACGTATGGCCAATGACATGGCAGCTTCCAAGGACTAAGGGGTTTCATATACTGCCAAGGCATCTTTCAACCTTTCCGTAAGCCCTTCACAAAACTGAATTCCTAACTGTACGTTTCCAATGACCGATTCCCCTGCTGAAGGCGACGTAGCCTAAACTCAGCCAAAGAGACATGGTCAGGGTCATCATAGATAAGGGCCAGAGCCCCGAAAAACCCCTCCACATCTCCCTGATCACAATTCCAACCCGTTGCTCATTTCCGGAGGAGTAAGGACAAAGTTTAAAATACAGTTTGCAGGCCTCCTTGAAAACAAAAAAACGTGTCCCTACCTCCTGAAAACCTGTCCGGGAGGGCAACCTTGGGTTCAGGCTGGACAGGCCTACCTGCAGAGACCACCACATTGGTAACCTGTAGCCGCTGATGCTGCTGCTGAACCTCACAGCGGAGGTCATTCACCTCCAGAAACAGACAGTGGAACTGCTCTGAAACTTAACCTATACCAAGGAAAAAGGGAAAAATAAAGGTCGACGCCCAAAAACACAGAGAGAAAAAAAAACCAAAGTGTCAGGTTTTTTTTCTTGTTTTTTTCCTTTTCAAAATGTGCTTGGCTGGCGATAATGTCACGCAAGGTGTGGGAAAGACTTAGTGCAACACAAAGGGAAGAGGGAAAGGAAGCCCAGACTCTATGGAAAGGGGGAAGTGGAGACCTCCTGGCTGATTGAATATCACCCTGTCTCTCCTAACATCCCTATATTGGCTCTTCACCAATCGCCGCACGCGTTCCTCACCCTGACTTTCCCTGGCGTTGGCTAAGGCTAGGGAAGGGAGGAGATGAGCACTAATCAATCCCCACTGAACACTAAAGACAACAAGGGAGGACAAACAGGGGGAAATAGCTTAGCTTTAGACGACTCCAGAGAAATGTGCACTTGTCCTCAGGCACAAGAGAGGAAGAAGTACTGCTCTTGCTAAAGCCTTCATAAGGAGCAATGAATATCGCCGGCACCTCCCTCTGGAACACAGCAGGTATTTATACACCCAGGCCAGCGTGTTAATTAGTCAGAGGAAGGTAGCTGCTGGGTCCTAGAGACAGCCTCTAAGAAAGTGTCTGCAATGTCAAACGTAGAGATCTCCTGCTACCCACTGCAGGGCGACTGTTACTTCTGACACACCCATGACAGCTTCAGTGCACCCTTGGTGTGGCCAAGGGCTCAGTTTACCATTACACCCCTTCAAGTTACATTTTGGGAACTTCCCCCCCCCCCCCCCCCACATCTGATTGACAGATTTGGTTGCCAAGAGTCAAAAGTGAACGAAGCCTGAAAGATGCCTGTGTGTCTGCACACTGACAATGCCTGAGTTTGGCAGTGCACACACAGCGTAAGTGCCGGCCCGCAGATAGTCTGGGTGAGTGCGTTCTCCTACCTGGCTTCTGTGTCTACATTGATACACTCAGCAGTGTAGCGAGGAGCTTTAAAGAAGGGGTGAGGGCGGATCGAATTAAGTCCTGAGCCACACGTATAAAATTTAGTCTCCACCCCTTCTTCTTCTCTGAAGCCATTCACTTGTTACACTTCCGGTTGTATCAGGGTAGCGAGTGGAGACTGCAGAGAGGAACCAGGGAGGAGAACGCAACATCATTTGTGTACACATGCAGACATGTGGGCAGACATCAAGTAGTGCTTACTCTTGGCAAGTAAGCGATGTCAATCAGAAGAGAAATACCCAAAATGCAAATTAACCCCTTAATGACATCTGTCGTACATGTACGGCGCCACGGGAGGTGTGTTCCTGCAAACATGTACATATATGGAGGGACGATCACGTTGGCTCACTCGCTGGCGTGATCAGCAGCGGGCGTCGGCTATATATTATAGCTGACACCCTGCAGAAATGCCCACGATCCGGGCCACGTTCTGAGGCACAGTAACACTAAAATGTTCAAAACTAGTAAAAAAAATTCTATAGGGGCCCCTATCTCGCTAAATAGCTTTTTCAAACTATTGCCTCCCCTATTAATTTTCATTTTTACCTCCCCGTCTTCCAGAATCATAACATTTTTACTTTTCCATTAAACTAGCCGTATGAGGGCTAGTTTTCTTTTGCGGGATGAGTTGTAGTTTTAAATGACACCATTCATTTTACCAGATAAAATGGGACAATAATTCCAAGTGCAGTGAGATTGTGAAAAGAAATGCAATTCCGCCATGGTATTCTAGATTTTTTGCTTTTACGGCAAAAAATTGCTCTGAATCATGATTCTCCAGGTCAGTACAATTATGGTGATCCCAAACTTGCATAGATTTTTTTTTCCATTTATTTAAGTGGAGAAAAAAAAATGTCTGGTTCATATTGCCATTTTCCCATACCCGTAACATTTTTATTTTTCCTGTCGATTGAGCCCTTTTAGGGATTCTTTTTCTGCATGAGGAGTTGATGTTTTCATTGACACCAATTTAGGGTCAATATGCTGTTTTGATCAGTTTTTATTGCATTTTTATTTTTTTTAAGAATAGTTGTAAAGAAAGAACCGCAATTCGGATGTTTTTGATTTTTTTCTTCTTGTTACAGTGTTTAGTTAATTCATTTTATATTCTGATAGACCAGACCTGAACTTCAGAGGAGTACCAAAATGTCAGCAACAGGGCCTGGTTTACATTGTAACTGATCTTCAATAGGAGGTGGTAATCGCTAGTGCTAATTTCCGTGGCTGTGGCTGTTAGATTTCTTAGATAGCCGGCATCTGTGCCTAAGAAAAATCCAAAGCGAAAATTGACCGGGTTTGAAACTCACAGCATTTCCATGCCAATTCATCTCAATGATATCACTGCAAGAATCTCAGCTGCGGGAGGTCTGCAATGGAGATAATTTGTGGGAATGTAGCCTTCATGTAAAAAATAAATAAATATATAATTAATAAAATACCAGTCATTAAGAAATTTGCTTGTGTGCATTGGGAAGGTTCCCAGCGCTGTTACCTCTGATTACTAAAAATAAAGGCGTAGTTAAGAATTACTTCCCAATTCAGTTTATGGTACAATCAAAGTCCTCCTATTCAGGTCTTGAGACAGCCAGTTAAAGTTTTTACAATTTAGTTTTTTCCTCCCCTTCTTCAAAGAGCCATAATGTTTTTTTATTTTTACAAAAACTTAGCCATATACAGGTGCATCTCACAAAATTATAATATCATCAAAAAGTTTATTTATTTCAGTTCTTCAATACAAAAAGTGAAACTCATATATTATATAGAGTCATTACAAACAGAGTGATCTATTTCAAGTGTTTATTTCTGTTAGTGTTAATGATTATGGCTTACATCCAATGAAAACACAAAAGTCATTATTTCAGTAATTAGAATACTTTATAACAACAGCTTGAAAAATTATTTTAAAATCCGAAATGTTGTCCTACTGAAATGTATGCTCAGTAAATGCACTCAATACTTGGTCGGGGCTCCTTGTGCATCAATTACTGCATCAATGTGGCGTGGCATGGAGGCGATCAGCCTGTGGCACTGCTGAGGTGTTATGGAAGCCCAGGTTGCTTTGATAGCAGCCTTCAGCTCGTCTGCATTGTTGGGTCTGGTGTCTCATCTTCCTCTTGACAATAACCCATAGATTCTCTATGGGGTTAAGGTCAGGCGAGTTTGCTGGCCAATCAAGCACAGTGATACTGTTGTTTGTAAACCAGGTATTGGTACTTTTGGCAGTGTGGATAGTTGCCAAGTCCTGCTGGAGAATGATATTTCCATCCAAAAAGCTTGTCAGCAGAGGGAAGCATGAAGTGTTCTAAAATTTCCTGGTGGACCTACACCAGCAGATGACATGGCTCCCCAAACCATCACTGATTGTGGAAACTTCACACTAGACCTCAAGCAGCTTGGATTGTGGCCTCTCCACTCTTCCTCCAGACTCTGGGACCTTGATTTCCAAATGAAAATTGGAACTCTGGGACCTTGTGGAGTGTGTCAATGACTGCCTTCTAGACATCTGTCAAGTCAGCAGGCTTCCTCATGATTGTGTAGCCTACTGAAACAGACTAAGGAACCTTTTTAAACACTTGCATGTGTTTTTTTTAAATTAATCTAATTAACTGAGATAATGACTTTTGTGTTTTCATTGGCCGTAAGCCATAACATTAACAGAAATAAACACTTGAAATAGATCACTCTGCTTGTAATGACTCTATATAATATATGAGTTTCACTTTTTGTATTGAAGAACTGAAATAAAATAACCTTTTGATGATATTATAATTTTGTGAGAATCATCTGTATTATATTGGTCAACATATTTTGACAGCCAAAGCTTTAGACGAGTTGTAGCTTTTACAGGTATCACTTTTTTGTGCATAATACTTTTTGATCATGTTTTTTTTTTTACAGAGTTAACATTGCAATATAATTGACATGTTGATGTTGTTCTGAGTGTCAGTATGATTACGTTGATACCCAATCTATAACTTTTTTTGTTTTACTACTTTTTCATGAGAAAAAACACTTTTTATTTGGTAGTCATATTTTAACCTCTTTAAAGCCCAAGACGTACGAATACATATTTGCGCCCTGGGACTTAAGAGCCTGCTACGTATTAGTACATCTTGGCGATCGCCCACGCACACAGGCCCGCACCGCTCCCGGCACATTAACCCCTGCAATACTGCGGGATACTCACCTCTCCTGTTGGCGTCCAGCAATGTCTGCCGCGGCTTCCCGGATGTTGCCATGACGACCCGATGTCGTCATGACAACATCCGGGTCACCAGACAGCAGGAAGATATTTTGGCTGGGCTAGGGTTAGGGTTGGGATTTTTTTCAAAAGTAAAAAAAAATAAAAGATGATGATACGGCGACTAGTGTTGAGCGCAAGTGCTCGCTATTTGAGTTTGCATCGGGTGCTCGGGTATGCACTGAATATCGCGGGTGCTCAAGTGACATGATCGAGTCTCCGCCCCATATGATTCACGGTCAAAAAAAACTCGTGGGGATTGGCTGCCATACACGAGCGATCCCCGCATGTTTTTTTTTGGGTGTCTAATAACGGTGAAACATGTGGGCGGGGACTCGAGCATGTCACTCGAGCTCCCGCGATACATGGTGCATACCTGAGTACCCAATGCAAACTCAAGTAGCGAGCACTTGCGCACAAGACTAATGAAAACTTATTCAATATGATGACCTAATGTAAATTCTGCGTCGTACCTCTGGGTTCAAAATGTTCACTATACCCCTTGATAAAATCCTTGAGGGGTGTAGTTTCCAAAATAGGGTCACTTGTGGGGGGTTTCCACTATTTAGGCACATCAGGGGCTCTCCAAACGCGACATGGCATCCGCTCTCGATTCCAGCCAATTTTGCGTTCAAAAAGTCAGTGCTTCTTCCCTTCTGAACGCTGCCGTGCGCCCAAACACTGTATTTTCCCCACATATGGGGTATTGGCATACTCAGGAGAAATTGCACAACAGTTTTTGGGGTCCATTTTCTCCTCTTACCCTTGTGAAAATAAAAAAATTGGGGTTAAAACATCATTTTTGTGGAAAAGTTAGATATTTTTATTTTCACGGCTCCATGTTATAAACTTCTGTAAAGCACTTGGGGGTTCAGGGTGCTCACCACACATCTAGATAAGTTTCCTGAGGGGTCTAGTTTCCAAAATGGTGTCACTTGTGTGGGGTTTCCACTGTTTAGGCACATCAGGGGCTCTCCAAAAGCAACATGGCGTCCGCTAACTATTCAAGCAAATTTTACAATCAAAAAGTCAAATGGCACTCCTTCCCTTCCGAACCCTGCCGTGCGCTCAAACAGTGGTTTTCCCCCACATATGGGGTATCTGCGTGCTCAGGGGACATTGCACAACAAATTTTGAGGTCCATTTTTTCCTGTTACCCCTGCGAAAATAAATAAAATTGGGTCTAAAGTAACATTTTTGTGAAAAAAATTAAATGTGTCTGGTCTCAGCACTTGCAGCAGGAGCTTGGCTGTGTTCAACAGCTGGTTCCTAGTATGGATGGCACAGGCAAAACTGCTGAGCCCATACCACCTCTCAGAAGTAACTGTATGCCAGATTACAGGAAATCACCTGCAATCTGAACGTACAGGTACACTCATTTGCAAGAACGGAGTTAAGTGTTCAGGCCAGCAATATACAGTTGCACTGCTTGTCTGTATTGGGTGTGGTCTGGTCCATGTTGCTGCATGTGATAGCTTTGCTATAGCTGCGATGGAAGTGCAGTCATGCTGAAACTAGCCTGGATTAGAAGCCAACAGCAGTCCCATTCAGCCTCAGTGCTTAGACATTTAGTAGAAAAGAGCTTGATGTAAATGGTGAAGCCTAGCTTTATATACTGTGTAGTTGCTGCTATGTATAGTGTAGATAGGCCTTCAAGATATCTTGCTCCTGTTACTTACCTTAAGGTTATGTACATCCTCGCACCACACTTTTTATTGCTTATTGCCTTCCTAAATGCAAAGTTGAACAACTTTTTAAATAGTGTTCATTATATTTTATCTACCATTTTGTGGCTGTAAGAAGCATTAATCTAGCAGAGTACATTTGCAAAAATGTTACAAATCAGTTAGAGCTCCAGCTTTTGGTGCTGATGGCTCTCTTTGCTCCCCACCCATTCTCTCAGTCTAAGGGCCCATTTACATGTCATTTTTTTGCGTGCAAGTGCTATCCGTGTTTTTCACAGATATCACTTGTACCTACAACACGCCCGCTGTACCGAGGTGTGCAGAGGATCTGAATACATCATGAAAGAGACGGAGAAGCAGGGGAACGGGCAGAGGTGAGTATTTATTTTTTTAATGTGGGGCCTATTATACTATATGGGGCACTATGTGGGGCCATTATACTGTATGGATCACTATGTTGGGCCATTATACTGTATGGAAGACAATGCTGGGCCCCGTTATACTGTAGTGAGGACTATGTGGGGCCCATTATGCTGTATGGATCACTTTTTGTGGCCATTGTACTGTATGGAGGGCTGTGTGGGGATTACAATTGGAGAATGGTCACCATACCATGCGTGTGGAGGAATTCACAGTGGGGATATCATACTGTGTTTGGGGGCATTTTTGTTGACATCATACTTTATGTGTATTATTTAAGGGTTTTTATCCTATGTTTATATATTTAAATTAGGCCATTGGGCCATATGCTTTTTAATGCTCTTACATAACATATTATTCCAATTTTTTTAATCTAAGCTCTATTAATTAAAATTTACTTTGTTCGTGAGGCAACCCCTTTAAGTTTATTTCCTCAATTGTAGATATATTTTTTTTAATAAATATCAAGGTTGGCCCGCGACTTTGCCCAAGCTTTTCATTTTGGCCCCATGTGTATTTGAGTTTGACATCCTTGCTATAGACAAAGAGGAAACCACATGGAGAGGAATTAAGAACAGCCTTGGAGATGTGCTGCTACATGAAAGCAAGTGAAGATTGCTGTGTGTGTATCTAGGTTGTAGCTAAGATCCCACATATACTACAGGGAGAGACATTTGTCAAAGCTGTCTATAGCCTTTAATTGACCAATAAATATGTTCATCAAGTACAATGAAAGAGGAAAAATTATGCTTTTTGTTTTGGACATACCGTATTTTTTGGACTATAAGATGCACCGGGCCATAAGACCTAGGTTTTAGAGGAGGAAAATAGAAAAAAATGAAAGCAAAAAATGTGGTCATGACACACTGTTATGTTGGGGGGAGGGATCTGCTGCTGACACTGTTATAGCTGTTATAGGGGTAATGTCCCCCATCCTGGTATATATGGCCCCCCATCCTGATATATATGATCCCCATCCTTGTATATATGACCCCTCCCACCCAGGTATACATGGCCCCTCACCCCCCATTCATGTATACTTGGCACACCGTCCTGGTATACATGGCACCCCATCCTGGTATACATGGCTTCCATCTCCTCCCCATCCTGGTATACATGGCCTCCATCCCATCCCCATCCAGGTATACATGATCCCCCCCCCATCCTGGTATACATGGGCACCCATCACGCAGCACACATAAAAAAATACCTTCCATCTGCTCCCTCGCAGCGCAGTCCTGTTCTGATGCCAGCAGCTGATTTCAGCGTGTAAGCAGTGCATGTGACGTCACTGCCATGCGTTACCACACGCCGAGGTCAGCTGCCGAAATATTCACTGTTCCCCACGTCTGTGACTATGGGCGTGGGGAGCAGTGAATATTCATTCTCTTTCACAGCGGGCACAGTGTTTGCTGCAGCCTCCTGCAGCAGCTGGGCGATCACATGTGCCTATTGTTAAAGAGAATGAATATTCACTGCTGCACACGCCCATAGTCCCACCCACCTCTCCGCATCGGCTTCAGTGCATAGAGGTGGCCTGGACTATAGGCATGGAGAGCAGTGAATATTCATTTTCTTTAACAGCGGGCACATTGTTTTCTGTAGCAGCAGGCTCCTGCCTCTTGTGACCTGCTCCTCCAACACTGCCGCTTCCCCCCACAGCCGCAGCTGGACAATAAGATACCGTACCATCCGGACGCACTCCCCACTTTCCTCCAAAATTTTAGAGGAAAAAAGTGAGTCTCATAGTCCAAAAAATATGGTATTGCTTTCAAAATGGTAAATATTGAACTAGATAATTCATATGGTTTACAAACAGACTTTTTGCATATTATTTATTATCTTTTGAAGCAAACAAACAAGATCTAATAGTACGTCTTTTATTTTTCAAAAAAATGCATTTGTAGAAAAAAATCCACCAAATGTTAGGAAACATATGGAAATAAAAGATTAAAAGCTATACGGAACCACTTGCATTCTTTCCTATTGAAACACATTTTGGTTCATACCATGTAAAATCGATAAGGCACCCGCAGTTTCTACAGAATTGGTAAATTAACTTAAATATTAAAAACAAAAAAACAACTTTACAATTCCAGTGTTAATTTTTCATTTTTATGTCCCCCTAAGGTGCCATGGTCATGTTAGTGTCAATAAAGAATGTATCAGTGCTGACATAAAATAAAATAACCTAATGACATAAAAGCTCATGAGACACAAACTTACTTTCACGCTACCAGGAAAAATCTCTAATATTCCAATAAAAAGTTTGCTTATAGTATGTGCATTTCAGGATAGATTGTCATTTACACCAAGGTATCTGTTTGTCAGTACCATGTTTCGGAGCAGCACATTCATAACCATTAAGAGAACCCGTTTGTCCAGCATTCTGAATTGTTGCATGTAGTTCTGTCTATTACTATAAAGACGCACAGATAAACTCTTCATGAAGGTAACAATTACAGGTATATATATTTTTATATGAATTCTATTACATCCTATGCAAGGTGCTATGACAGAAAAAAAGGCAGAATCCAAGTATAATTCATTCTAAATAATAAGATTCATTGTAAGAACACATATAAAAAATACATTTATTGATAGAAAAGCAAAGCGGAGTTAATGTACGTATATAGAAGAAAGGCCTCTTAAAAATTGTGCTCTGAATGATGCAACCTGCAGGGCTGGTGAATACTCTTAGGCTTTGACATGCAGGTCTGTGAATACTGTCACTTTTAATTTAGTGTCTACTAATAAATCAGTGCAGATCTTTGGAGATGATAGAATTTCCATGATGAAAAAGTCGCCACAAATATAATAGTCTCCTGTAAGTTTGTTTCCATGTGTGGTCAACAATAATTAGGGATAAGCTGGCGGCTCACATGATACTGATCTGTTCATTTCACATGCTTCAAGTTAAAAAAAAAAAAAATCAAATCCAGGGGATCATAAAACATCCTGAATGTATTTCCATTTGGGAACCAGGCTTCACCCATGCATCCTTTGCTGTGTAGTAAACATTATATGTAATATATGGGAGCCCTGGTAACAGTGCAGAGTGCTTAGCACCAAAAAGCATTCAGTGCTGTACGATACCGTCCCTTTAGTTCGTGGTGGGCTTGGTTATAGCACACATATTTCCCAGAGCTGGCTAAGCTTTCCCTCTGTAACAGGATTCAGAACAATATGCTGCTGATCATATTGATTGCCCCCTACAAGAAAAAAAATCACGTAAATATTAGACAAGTACTACATCAGAGGTCCCCAACCTGTCATAGCTCAAAAGCCAAATTCTAAACAAAATAATTAGCAAAAAGCTGGGCCTAAGTTATTAATAATGCCATGTCCAACATGTTCTTGGTGCACATGCAGGAAGTCTGAGAGCCAAACCACTGGATGGAGACAACAGTTCAGTGTTCCTCAATCTTTCACCTTTATGTCCCCAGGGTGCCCCTTTAAGCTTACCCTTGATGTCTAGAACAAAGTTGGATTTCGAACGACAATAGATCCTGCCATCTGGGCTGATAGTCCATAGCATGCTTGCTCCAGTCTGTTCAAGGCTCAAGCCAAGCTTGCTTCCAGTAGTAATTACAGTCCCAGCACTCGCCAGGGTACAGTCTTCAGCAATCTGTGGGTTAAAACAAAAACATGATCAACAATGTACAAGCCTTTTGTCTGACAAGGAAATATGCAAGGCTAATTTGAAGTTGGCATGCAGTATGGACAGTTTCACAGCTGTGTCCACAATTACCTTTCCACAAATTTTCTAAGGACTCCAGTTTCTCACAATACAAATTCAAACAATTATCACAACATGGTAAAACAATTTAGAAACTGTAATCCACATCGCAACCACTGGGTGGCATTGTATAGCAAAGAACAGTCCCAAAATATTTTTCAAAGCCGATCATCTGCAGCTACTCATCTAAAGTAAGAGAAAAGGTAAGGAAAGACATCTGTCCTTACTGGTAAGGGAAAAATGGGAGGGGGAAACGGCAAGTGCCATCAGGAAGAAAAATCACTCTGTTACTGACACCTCTCCCCCTGTATAGCCTCCCGAGGGAATACAGAAACGTTTGTTAATGGTTTTTACCCCTTGGATTGTCAAAATTTGGGAGGGTTTTTTTCCTATTAAATGAGAAAATTAGATGTGAATATTGTCACACTTTTTTTAAATCAGACCATTTGTTTGTAAGATAAAATGTTTACTTGCATCGGGATCATTGACATTTTTGATAAATGTGTAAAGATTCCTGCATGTATGTATTCTGGACATCCTGAGTTATCTTCAGGACGTGTTCTGAGTCTTAGGCTCAACTGGATATTTGCAAAATATTAAGTACAGTTGCATGAAGGTGCTCATGAATGAAGTGCTGGGTAGTATTTTCCCAAAAATTATTATTTTTTCCTCAGTATTTGTAAGCCAAAACCAGGAGTGGGTGATAAATACAGAAGTGGTGACGTGTTTCTGTTATACTTTTCCTCTGATTGTTCCACTCCTGGTTTTGGCTTATAAAAACCGATGTAAAATACTGACCAAATACTGAACATGTGAACATGGCCTAAAAACGTATTGCACCCCAACATACAGAAAGAATGTTGTCATTGGTTTACTGTACAGACCACTGAATGAAATATTCCAACATGTAGCAGGTAATCTTGCAATAACTGACACCACCAGCTATGCTGAGCAGACACTCATCTGTATACTTGTAATTAAAGGTTAAGTCTTCTGAACTGGAGTGATCATTGACAAATCCTGAATATAGGTACTGTCCGCCCACATGATATCTGATACGTGAGGAGAGCATAACTTAAATCATTTTTTAAGGTGCTAATGTTTTCAAGATCCCCACATACATTAGATGTTGTCTCAATCTGCTGATCATCTAATAAGCATGGGGGCTTCCTAATTTCAGGAGACAAAAGGTTTGGGTAAAGTTAATTTTAATACCAATCCTTTTATACCCAAGGGAGATAAGTTGCTGCCAGAGGTATTTCCTTAGAAAACACAGGTACACTGATTTCCACTTTCAGTTGTTAGAAATAGCTATCAGTCTTCAGGCTGTCAGTCTTCAATGTATTGACCTTTGTAGAACAAGGCATGTTGAAATTCTACATTCTTGATAATTTCCCCAGACTGAACAAACAAGGACCAAACATCGCATATGCATTAGAAGGGTGGCTGGTCCCACCTAAATCAGCAGGTTATGCTTAATCCATTTTATTGAAATTTTATTTCTCGTTAACCAAAAACAAAACAAACACTGATAGGACACAAAGGACCAAAGACAGAAACTCTGTTGTTTATTATTATTATTTATTACTATAGCGCCATTTATTCCATGGCGCTTTACATGTGACAAACTACGGCTAATGTGTATGGCCACCTTAAGGGCAAGGCCGGGGCTTATAGTACTGTACAACACGGCCAAGTGCTACGCGATAAAACATCGCACAGAACTCGACCCAGTGTTATAGTATGGGGCAGCTCAAGTCAGCGATTATTTTCAACAAATAATCGCATGCTGCAATTGGCAGTGAGACTCGGCTCACTCACACTCATACAAGTCTATGGGTGCGAGTGAAACATCGGACTGTACTCGGATGTCATCCCAGTGCAGTCCGATATACGCCGAGTCAGGCCATGGAGGATATGGAGAAATTACTTTCTCCGTCTCCTAAGCAGCTGTGCTGCGATTCTCTCATGCGAAAGGATCGAAGCACAGAGCACTGACACTCAGCTCCCGCTCACAGTAGCAGAGCAGGAGCTGAGGGTCATTAGCATAGCTCATCCGATGCTCTCGCAGTTTTAGGTAGTCCCATACACAATGAATATAGCAGTGGTTGAGAATGCTACCTCCCCTCTTATTAAGACACTCAAATGGGATGACTTGAAATTCTGGAAACAAACTTTTAATTCACACTTTTGCATATGCAAATGTATACACCTGAGTGATGCAAGAGACAGGCTTTAGCATTGACAATGTGAAAATGAATGCGCCATTAAATGACCTCCTTTACTCCTCAACACAACAGCTGTCCAGATTAAATGCATACAACGTTTATTTACCTAGGATCCACATTTTCAATCTGACCTTTGAGCCTTAAAGTATTCTGGGCAATTAACACTATTTGCATTTTATCTACATATCTGATCTGTGCTGTTATAACGAGGAGTCAAGTGGATTACAAAATGATTTTGCAGATATAGCCAATAGGACATCACACCAGTCCAGAAAAAAATGGTGGTGTTGCTCCACAACTGTTTGGGCAACATGCTACCAATCTGTTTGTTACAACTTTAGCGATAAGACCAGGCAATCTCTGTAAACACTACTATCTAATGCAGAATGGGTCAGTCACACAATCGCAAAAAATAATGGACATTAAAACATGACCTAATAATAATAATACAAAAAGAAAACTTACACGGCATCGAAAGACTCCTTTGTGATAGACCCAAATCTGATCTTCAACCCCTGTGTCCTCCATGACTTGTATCCTCAGAAGCTTGATATCATTCAGGCTTCCATTGGTTGACATAAACATTCCATTAGATTTATTCTGAAGCTTGAAGTACAGTCGTTTCTACAAAATAATGTATATATATTAAAAAAAAAAACATTTTCTTTGCTGTGTTACACTAACATGATGAGATAAACTCCAAGACAACATTTCATATAGATGCTTTCACTTGCTGATTTTACGTCAAAAGTAGATATACAGTCATGGCCGAAAGTGTTTACACCCTTGAAAATGTTCCAGAAAATGAAGTATTTCTCCTAGAAAATTATTGAAATTACACATGTTTTGTTATACACGTGTTTATTCCATTTGTGTGTATGGGAATAACACAAAAAAAGAGGAAAAAAGGCAAATTAGACATAATTTCACACAAAATATCAAAAATAAGCCGGACTAAATTGTTTGCACCCCTTGGAATAAATAACTGCAATCAATCGCTTCCTAGAACCATCAATAAGTTTCTTACACCTCTCAACTGGAATTTTTGACCTCTCTTCTTTTGCAAACTGCTCCAGGTCTCTCATATTTGAAGGGTGCCTTCTCCCAACAGTTTAAGATTTCTCCACAGGAGTTCAATGGGATTTAGATCCGGACTCATTGCTGCCACTTCAGAACTCTCCAGCGCTTTGTTTCCATCCATTTCTGGGTGCTTCTTGGAGTATGTTTGGGATCATTGTCCTGTTGGAAGACTCATGACATAGGACGCAAACCGAGCTTTCTGACACTGGACACTACATTGCGACCCAAAATCCTTTTGGTAATCTTCAAATTTCATGATACCTTGCACACAATCAAGGGATTCAGTGCCAGAGGCAAGGAAACCACCACATTTAACTGTAGGTACTGTGTTCTTTTTTTTTTGCAGGACTCATTCTGTTTTTGGTAAACAGTACAATGATGTGTTTTTACCAAAAAGATCTATCTTTCTCTCATCTGTCCACAATACACTTTCCCAGAAGGATTTTGTCTTACTCATGTACATTTTGGCAAACGGCAGTCTTGCTTTTTTATGTCTCTGTGTCAACAGTGGGGTCCTCCTGGGTTTCCTGCCATTGCGTTTTATTTCATTCAAAAGTCAACAGATAGTTCGCACTGACACTGATGCACCCTGAACATGCATAACAGCTTGAATTCCTTTGGAACTGGATTGGGGCTGCTTATCCGTCATCCAGACTACCCTGTATTGCAATCTTTCATCAATTTTTCTCTTCTGTCCACGTCCAGGGAGATTAGCTTCATTGCCATGGGTTGTAAACTTCTTGATTATATTGTGCACCGTTTATAAAGGAACATCAAGCTCTCTGGAGATAGACTTGTAACCTCGAGATGGTTGATATTGTTCAACAATTTTGGTTCTCGAGTCCTCAGACAGTTCTTTTTCTCTTTCTGTTCTCCATGCTTAGTGTGCACATGCAGACACACAATGCAAAGATTGAGTAAGCTTCTCCACTTTTTATCTAGCTTCAGGTGTGATTTTCATAGTGCTCAGACCTGCGACTTGCCTCAGGTGAGTTTGAACGAGCATCACATGGTTGAAACTAAGTTGTTTACCCACAATTTTGGAACTGTGCCAATAATTTTGTCCAGCCCATTTTTGGGGTTTTGTGTGAAATTATGTCCAATTTGCCTTTCTTTTCTCTGTTTTTTTTTTTGTGTTGTTCCAATACACACAAAGGAAATAAACGTGTATAACAAAACATGAGCTTCAAGAGGTAGGCACCGGAAATGGTTTTCACTTCACAGGTGTGCCCTGTCAGGTTTAATAAGTGGGATTTCTTGCCTTATAAATGGGGTTGGGACCATCAGTTGTGTTGTGCAGAAGTCTGGTGGATACACAGCTGATAGTCCTACTGAATAAACTGCTAGAATTTGTATTATGGCATGAAAAAAGCAGCTAAGTAAAGAAAAACGAGTGGCCATCATTACTTTAAGAAATGAAGGTCAGTCAGTCCGAAAAATTGGGCAAACTTTGAATGTGTCCCCAAGTGCAGTTGCAGAAACCATCAAGCGCTACAAAGAAACTGGCTCACATGAGGACCGCCTCAGGAAAGGAAGACCAAGAGACACCTCTGCTTCTGAGGATAAGTTTATCCGAGTCACCAGCCTCAGAAATCGCACGTTAACAGCAGCTCAGATTAGAGACCAGGTCAATGCCACACAGAGTTCTAGCAGCAGACACATCTCTACAACAACTGTTAAGAGGAGACTTTGTGCAGGAGGCCTTCATGGTAAAATAGCTGCTAGGAAACCACTGCTAAGGACAGACAACAAGCAGAAGAGACTTGTTTGGGCTAAAGAACACAAGGAATGGACATTAGACCAGTGGAAATCTGTGCGTTGGTCTGATGAGTCCAAATTTGAGATCTTTGGTTCCAAACACTGTGTCTTTGTGCGACGCAGAAAAGGTGAACGGGTGGACTCTACATGCCTGGTTCCCACCGTGAAGCATGGAGGAGGAGGTGTGATGGTGTGGGAGTGCTTTGCTGGTGACACTGTTGGGGATTTAATCAAAATTGAAGGCATACTGAACCAGCATGGCTACCACAGCATCTTGCAGCGGCATGCTATTCCATCCGGTTTGCGTTTAGTTGGATCATCATTTATTTTTCAACAGGACAATGACCCCAAACACACCTCCAGGCAGTGTAAGGGCTATTTGACCAAGAAGGAGAGTGATGGGGTGCTACGCCAGATGACCTGGCCTCCACAGTCACCAGACCTGAACCCAATATAGATGGTTTGGGGTGAGCTGCACCGCAGAGTGAAGGCAAAAGGGCCAACAAGTGCTAAGCATCTCTGGGAACTCCTTCAAGGTTCTTGGAAGACCATTTCCGGTGACTACCTCTTGAAGCTCATCAAGAGAATGCCAAGAGTGTGCAAAGCAGTCATCAAAGCAAAAGGTGGCTACTTTGAAGAACCTAGAATATAAGACATATTTTCAGCTGTTTCACAATTTTTTGTTAAGTATATAATTCCACATATGTTAATTCATAGTTTTGATGCCTTCAGTGTGAATGTACAATTTTCATAGTCATGAAAATACAGAAAAATCTTTAAATGAGAAGGTGTGTCTAAACTTTTGGTCTGTACTGTGTGTATATATATTTTTTTTACAGTAAGCACTTCTTCACAAGAGAAAAAAACAGTCTTGCTAAAAAGTGTGTGTCTTATAGTCCAGGGCAGCTTCCTATGATAGAGGAGAAAGCTGACATAATGTCCTTCATTGAGACAACTGCTCTCTCTTCTCCTGCCTGAAACTGAGCTGAGCTAGCTGATTGGTGCAGGGCAGGAGAGAAAGATACCTGGACCTGCACATCCTTAAAGGTGCACGGATGCAGATCCTGGCTAGCTGAAGTACCTTTAAGTTTATGTGATCAGTCTCATACCTGAAAGGATCTTCAAAATGTGGTAGTTGATGTAGCAGTGTTGGGGGTGTGTCTATATACAGCAGAGCCAAGTGTGTACTGCGCATGTAGCAGTGTTTTGTACATGTGTGCACTGAATATAGTCTGCAGAACATACAGGCTGTAAAGTTATATGTGTATAATATACTGTACATGCTGCAGAGAAACACTGACAATAGATCTACTACCTCCCTATTCTACTCTAGTGCAAACCACTATTTTTTATTTGTAGGGACATGTTATTCCTAATTTTTGCTATCTAAACATGGGGTGCATTTTATAGCAAGGTGCATCCTCTAATCCAAACAAATATGGCATGTATCGCTTTCATAAATTTGGGACATGTTCAAATGCTCAAGGAACTAGTCTGATATATTCAAAGCAACTTCAGGTTCACTAAGAAATAAATGATTTGTTATAACACTGGCAATGTGTAATAACTGAAGGGAAGTAAACACTGATTTTAGAAGTGTAGCAGATATGACACATTTGAAAGGCTGCTGGAACAGCTATAACACAACATCAAAAGAAAGCAACAGAAAACAATGAAGATATTTGGAAAGTAGTACCTGTCGAAGTGGACGCAGAGATCCAATCTTATTCCATCCACTGAATTGTGACCACTGTGCAATCTTGGTTGGTGCAACAAGTAGCTGTCTACCTCGGTAATTTTCATATTCATAAAAGACCCATCTGAAAACAGAGCTAGCGTGATTAACACCATGTTCAGATGACCATAAATAGAAAACACAAGTAAATTAATGTCATACTTATAAGTGGCGCTTGCCTGATTTTTTTCTCACCATTCACAAGTGAGGATCTCCTGGTGCCACGTGATAGATAGCACACTGCATTGGTGGTGTGCAGCAGCCTTCCCCATCAGCTCAGAGAAGGCCTTTCCCACCAAAGACTGCCACAGTTGAAAGAGTTTTTTTTCACATTCAAGATGTGCTTTTATTGTGGCTATTAACCAGTTCATTTTTTCTTCTTTATTTAAAGGGCTTGTCTCATTTTTGAAAACCAGACAGTTTTTTTTTTTTTTTTAAACACCAAACAAACTGCGCATTACTCACCCTCCTTGGGTCTACCACTGAATCTCCGCCGCGTCTCCCAGTGTCTGGTATCGGCTGCAGTGCTGAAGTCACGTTGACAGTGTGGCAGCCAATCAGTGAGCTCAAGTGAACTGAGCAAGGTTGAGGTAAACCAGGAGAGTTCACTAACTCGCTGCCACTCAGCACTGCAGCCAATATCAGACACTGGGAGCAATGGTGGAGGCTTAGCAGCGGACCTAGGAACAGTGAGTAAACCGCAGGTTGTTTTTTTTTTTTAAAGAAATAGAAAGAAAACCCCCAAAAACTGTACCTGGAGACCAGGATTTTCTGAAAGGGAACAACACCTTTAGGCACACCCTCTAAAATAAATACATTGTTCACACAAAAACACATGGTAAAAAACTGCCCTAACCATTGCTCCCTCACTTTTTTTTTTTTACACGCTTATGCATAGACTATGATTCTGGGGACGCTAAAGCAACCACAGGAAAATGATGACATCGCCACATTTAGATTGCGTTTACCTAGTTTCCTTGATTTGTAGCAAATACACAAATTTTGCATATGAAACAAAACAATGTTTGAAACATCAAAAAGCACAAAAAATGTAGTTAGGTGATAGTTTCATTTTTCCTAACATAACATCACTTCGCACCTGTTTTGTCTGCCATTTGCCTTTTGGATAGAGAAATAAAAAACGCACAACTTATCTTTCCCGTAAAAAAAATAAATAATATTGATAGCTGATATAACTGACACTTGAGTTTTAAAACATTAAAGTCTATGGAATCATATTGGATGATCAACATTTATGTCATCCATGTAATGGATCAGTCTTTCTAAAGTGAACTTGCCCAGAATACTAGAGGTGTTACCTCTAGTAAAAATGTATACAAAAGGATACAAAATGGAAACCTAAATTTGAGTTTTGTAAATGAATCTGTGAAAGACATACGGTTATTTTGAAAATGGTGTCCGTTTGCATGTTTTTTATTTTTGTTAAATGGACCAATTACAAATGGACTCCAAACAAACAAGTCAACATAGGTGAAGTAGGTAAAGCAACTACTTAGGCCATTTCTTAAAATTTCAGCCTATGTACTATTTATTTGTTTAGGTGTGCATCTTCAGGACATAGTGCTTTGAGTTTTCTATCTTGATGCTCTGACATCTTTTCTTGCTCTGCTCGTATATTTTTATAAATTTTCCCATTTTGTTTATAACTGCACCACATTTTATGCCCTGTCAACAGGTAACAACCACCCTCTATTGCCACACTCCATGTCAGACGTCCATATTAAAGGAGTTTTTCATTGTTTAAATTGACAATTCTTTTGTTCATTTAGCCAAGTCCAACAGCTTGTTAGGCTGCAATCACACATTGCAGCAAAAAAAGAAAATAAAACGCAATGTAAGTGCTATGGGGGGGGGCGCATTATTTCATCACCATTTTAAAAAATTGTTCCAAAATTGTTGCAGTTTTACAGTGATTGCACAAAATAAAAAATGCACCATGGTCGTAATGTGTGAACCCAGCTATAAAGCCTGTGAGCACCTCCATATAACTGCAGATTAATAAGTATTATTATGCCTGTATTTGTTTTAAGAAATGCAAATTACAAGGTAATTCAATAATTTTATCCCTAACATTGAGTGATTCCATAATTTTTTATCGACTTGATCTATAAAAGTATAAGCTATTAAAATTAAAAAAAATGTACTGTCATTTTCCAGTTATGTGTCACAAAGATAGAATACAAACCTGCTTTTGTGTTATATCTGCGATTTCTGAAGTAAAAAAAACCTATGTGAACGTCCTCTAGGCAGTTACATAATTTTAGGCTTGGATTCGAATATTTGATCTTCTAGCCATGTTATCCCTCTCATGTATAGTCTTTATCATTCACCTATTCTATGACCCTGCTTTCTGTCCTCTCTTTGACTAGGTTATCCTTTAAAAATCTTTCAATATTTTCTTGTTTTGCAATGTGACATTCTGACAGCAGTAATAAGCATGGACACTTTGCGTTAGCGTTTTGTATTTCATCCTTTAACTTCTGGCAGAAAACAGTCTGACAGGGATTCCCTCAAAGTGAAAAGGCTGTATATCACCATGTTAGAGAAAGGCAGCCAACATGAAAAACAAGAGAAAAGGAAACAATGTCACTCACATGCCACCTAGAACGTCGAGAGACCGTAAATCTGGAGAGTAGCCCATTGCCCGTAGATCAGTTGTTTCCTTGCCAAGTTTCACTCTTCTTCCTTTGTGGTTCTCTTTTCCATAAAGTACTAGACTGGGGTCTGAAAATTCCTTTAAAAAAGCACAAAAATTCAACAGCTATCAGTAAAAAGTTCTTAAAAAAATAAGTATGCATTGAGGAAGAGCCACTGAATACTGCTTATATGACAGAGCCTCTGACTGCCTTATAGAATATCTGCTCAGTCATGTTCTATATTTAATCATGAAGTACTTACATATTTTATAGTCTTCACAGATCTGATAACTGTGCCATGTGGACATCCCATTGCACATAAATTAGGGAAGCTTCCTTCTTCTAATACCCATAGACTCCCCGAGAAATCAGCCTGGTCATATGCAGCCCACCTGGAAAATGACGGCAAGTAGAATTAGAATCAAGACATACAGAAATGCTAATTTCATTGATAGATGAAAAGTTTGCCACATAGTAAAATATGAAGAATTGGAAAAAGATGTATGAAATGCTGCCACATGACAATAATAATGTGCAATACATGGTAAGAATAATCAATGTCCATCAATATGCCATGACCCTGCAAACTGCGCACATACTGTAGCAATAGTCATTCAGTGCAAAACTAAGAAAACTAGAAAGAATTACCATTTTGGAAATATTGTAGTTTTATCTATAGTGGCAGTAGAAACATAGCAAGTTAGAAAAGTAACTGATAAAAAGCAGTAAAATAGATAAAAGCAGTACTTACAGTTTCATAATTTACTTTCATTAGCTGAATTATAATCCTATCAGCAAATTTTTGACTAAGTTTGTTGTACAGTTAGGTCCATATATATTTGGACAGAGACAACATTTTTCTAATTTTGGTTCTAGACATTACCACAATGAATTTTAAACAAAACAATTCAGATGCAGTTGAAGTTCAGACTTTCAGCTTTCATTTGAGGGTATCCACATTAAAATTGGATGAAGGGTTTAGGAGTTTCAGCTCCTTAACATGTGCCACCCTGTTTTCAAACGGACCAAAAGTAATTGGACAATTGACTCCAAGGCTATTTCATGGGCAGGTGTGGGCAATCCCTTCGTTATGTCATTCTCAATTAAGCAGATGAAAGGCCTGCAGTTGATTTGAGGTGTGGTGCTTGCATTTGGAAGGTTTTGCTGTGAAGTCAACATGCCGTCAAAGGAGCTCTCCATGCAGGTGAAACAAGCCATCCTTAAGCTGCAAAAACAGAAAAAAACCATCCGAGAAATTGCTACAATATTAGGAGTGGCAAAATCTACAGTTTGGTACATCCTGAGAAAGAAAGCACTGGTGAACTCATCAATGCAAAAAGACCTGGGCGCCCACGGAAGACAACAGTGGTGGATGATCGCAGAATAATCTCCATGGTGAAGAGAAACCCCTTCACAACAGCCAACCAAGTGAACAACACTCTCCAGGAGGTAGGCATATCAATATCCAAATCTACCATGAAGAGAAGACTGCATGAAAGTAAATACAGAGGGTTCACTGCACGGTGCAAGCCACTCATAAGCATCAAGAATAAAAAGGCTAGACTGGACTTTGCTAAAAAAACATCTAAAAAAGCCAGCACAGTTCTGGAAGAACATTCTTTGGACAGATGAAACCAAGATCAACCTCTACCAGAATGATGGAAAGAGAAAAGTATGGCGAAGGCGTGGTACAGCTCATGATCCAAAGCATACCACATCATCTGTAAAACATGGCGGAGGCAGTGTGATGGTTTGGGCATGCATGGCTGCCAGTGGCACTGGGTCACTAGTTTTTATTGATGATGTCACACAGGACAGAAGCAGCCGAATGAATTCTGATGTATTCAGAGCCATACTGTGTGCTCAGATCCAGCCAAATGCAGCCAAACTAATTGGTCGTCGTTTCATACTACAGATGGACAATGACCCAAAACATAAAGCCAAAGCAACCCAGGAGTTTATTAAAGCAAAGAAGTGAAATATTCTTGAATGGCTAAGTCATTCACCTGATCTCAACCCAATTGAGCAAGCATTTCACTTGTTAAAGACTAAACTTCAGACATAAAGGCCCACAAACAAACAGCAACTGAAAACCACCGCAGTGAAGGCCTGGCAGAGCATCAAAAAGGAGGAAACACAGCGTCTGGTGATGTCCATGAGTTCAAGACTTCAGGCAGTTATTGCCAACAAAGGGTTTTCAACCAAGTACTAGAAATAAACATTTTATTTACAATTATTTAATCTGTCCAATTACTTTTGGTCCCTTTAAAAACAGGGTGGCACATGTTAAGGAGCTGAAACTCCTAAACCCTTCATCCAATTTTAATGTGGATACCCTCAAATGAAAGCTGAAAGTCTTAACTTCAACTGCATCTGAATTGTTTTGTTTAAAATTCATTGTGGTAATGTCTAGAACCAAAATTAGAAAAATGTTGTCTCTGTCCAAATATATATGGACCTAACTGTACATGTTGAGCCCGATTTATAAAGGTGTTTACGTCAGAATATTAACATAAAACAGCTTCAAATGTTGCAAAACCATTCTTTAATTGGCCATGGAAGTGGGCAGAGCTTCAGCCGCACCGTCTGGACCTACCCTTATGATCCACTTCTTTGGGGCTATTGCGTCTTACTGTATATAGTGCATTTCCTTTGATACCCTGTGCTTATGAAGACTGGACGTACACGCACATAGATATGTGAGCGTTCTAAGCATAAAGACCAATTACATAAAAGAAAAAAAATCATTGGCTATCATCATCCCCATACTCTTGAAAACTGAATATTCTAGGATAGCAGTTACATAGAAGATTTTATTAAATCATTATAATTGGGCTTCAGTTTCAGCAATTATGTTTCCTAAACTTAAAGAACTGGTTTCCTTACAAATTAAAGCAATTGTTATAAAACATCTTGCTTACCTGCCAGAAATAACCTTGCATGACATTATTTTAAAAGGCTCCTCAAGGTTACTTGAATCCTCTTCTAATAACTGTCTTTCACCTTTGAAATCAGATTCTGAAAACACCTCAACCTAAAAGGGAGTATGTAAAAAGCAAAAAAAATTTTTCCCAACAACACTGCACACAAAAAAAACAAACCAAAAACTTGAACAAAAGCCACCATTGCATATAATCTTAAATACATACATAGGATCTCACTTTTTGTATTGCTGAAATGATTTAAAGCTAATTTTCCAACATCATTGTACACTCCCTGACAGAAGTTATGTCGCTTATCCATGTTCTGTAAATAAAAGCGTATAACCTGACGTTAAATTCATCCATTGGTTTTATAAGTTACTCTTTTGAAAGCTGAAACCCTCTCAAATTTGGCTAGGTTAAGAAAATAAATTAGCATCAATGCTGAAATATTGATCATTTAATGAACACAGAATAGTCAAATTTTTGCAAGACAAAAGTTTTGTCGCCCACAGAAAATAATGTGATATTCAAACAAATAATTATCTTAAAATACAAATATATGTTGCATAACATTGGTGAATGAAGTTGTGGTGCTATTAGAGTCATATTTAATATTTTGTGTGACTTCCATGAGCTTGAAGGACTGCATCCATGCGGTTCAACAATGATTCATACAATTTATTAATGAAGTCATCAGGAATAGCAAAGAATGCAGCCTTACATGCCTCCCAGAGTTCATCTAGATTCTTTGGTTTTGTCTTCCAAGCTTCCTCTTTCATCCTACCCCAAACATGCTCAATGATGTTCATGTCTGGTGAGTGGGCTGGCCAGTCCTTGAGCACCTTGATCTCTTTTGCCCCAGTAGGTCTCCTGCAGTATTTGCGGCGGCTGTTGTGTAATTCTACTGAAGATTCATCAGAGAAATCCACCTTCTGCCACTTTTCCAGCGTCCATCTGTTTAGCAGGCTGTGGGACTTTGCAAATGCCACACGGTTTTTATTTGCCTTTTGTTTAGTGCTGGCTTCTGGGCACTGATTTGACCATGGAGGCCATTTTGAGACAGAATCCTACAAACTGTTCTAGTTGACACAGGGACTTGAGGTGACCAGGTCTGTTGGAGCGCTGCTGCAGCGGAAGAGGGGCTTGCTTTGAATTTTCTAACCAACAAACGTTCCTCCTGAGCAGTTGTCTTGCGGGGTCTGCCGGAGCTGGGCTTGTCAAACACATCTCCAGTCTCTTCAAATCTTTTTTTAATTCTTTGTACTTTGACGCTGAGACACATTAAAGGTGCCAGCCACCTCTGCAGTGGATCTGGTCTTCAGCCTCTTGATAATCAAGGCTTTGGTCGCAGGGTGGATTTTTGGCATGTTGTCAGAGCTCAAGTTGCAGTTCAAGTGAAGGTCTGGGTTTCTTTTTATACACACCCACTAATTAACCGATCATTAACTGAGCACTGGTGAGGATATAAACTAGGATTGGGTGCATTATATGACCAGGCGACAAAACTTTTGTCTTGCAAAAATCTGACCATTCTGTGTTCATTAAATGATCAATATTTCAGCATTGATGCCAATTTATTTTCTTAACCTAAACCAAATTTGGGAGGGTTTCAGCTTTCAAAAGAGTAATTTATAAAACCAAATGGATGAATTTAACGTCCGGTTATAAGCTTTTATTTATATAACATGGATAAGCGACATAACTTCTGTCAGGGAGTGTATGTAAGTCTGTAGTGCCATGCTGTCTCGTTATTTACATTAACGCAGGGATTGTAAAAATACTTAGCAAGTCAAATGTTTTAAGGAGCTCAACGTACCCACCACAGATTCCCAAAAGACCAGAGAAAGTATCTTAAAGGGGTAGTCCACTACTTTCTATGATCCCCCAATGTATTCCCCTAGGGCCCATAAGTGTTTCTCTAAATACCTTGTGGTGCCTTTTCTGCCTGTGAGCGGCGCGATCAATGGCTGCTGACAGGCATCACGTGACCCCCGACTGCAGCCGGCTCTGACATCCGATGAAGTCACGACAAGTCCAGGCTGCAGCTGAGGGTCCCTCTTTCGCGTTCCGCCGGGGGCTGCTGGGTTGTTGGCGGGAGTACCCCGCACGTCACACCCGGCATTCACCGCGCGCTCTCCCTCTCCTCATTCACTGGGAAAACGAGCGGTGGATGCTGGGTGTGACACATGGGGTTACCCCGCCCACAGCCCAGCGGCCACCGTGGGGAGCACGTCACTGATGTCACGCCTCCCTTGAGGTGACATCAGTGACGGGTCACGTGATGCCTCTGAGCGGCCAGCAATAGAGCCGCTCAGAGGCAGAAAAAGCACCGCAAGGTAATTTACAAAAACACTTCTGGGCCCCGGGGGAATACATTGGGAGGCTCATATAAAGTAGTGGTTCTGGGCCCCAGAGGAATACATTGGGGGGTTCATATAAAGTAGTGGACAACTTCAAGTGCAAATGTCAAATATCTGCTAGGAATCGTCCTATACCCATTTGGTATACACAAACTGAATGTGGCTATGTGTATACTCTATTCCTTAAAAGTAACAGTGGCACATAATGATCTAGGAACATATACCTCACATCTCTAATACTTAGGGGGTCTTATAATGGAAACACATGCTAGATCCTCTTCTATTGGGTTTAAAACGAACATTATATGTGAAACTAAGTTAGTACACTTAACGGTGACTAATTTAATGTCTAAGGATCATAAAATAATCATAACCCTAAAAATAAAATAAAAACCCTACACATAGTTACAAACATTGCTATATTAAATCCAGCATACATTTTTTAACTAAGCTTGTGAAGCACAAAAACTGAAATAAAAAAAGATATTTTTGGTAACCTACTAATGAATTGGAATCAATCCGAAGTAGGAAAATGGGGGCTTACACTTAAAAGATTGACTTACAAATGGAGATGAATTTAAGAAATTACTTATCCTCAAATCAAGTTAGTATTGTAACAAATATTATTCACATATTTTAATACTAAATATGATTACTAAAATGTGACACCAAAAAAGTACATACCCTAAAATGTCCTGGACTTTCAAGGGCTTCCTGTTTAAAATGAACAAAAAGTATTACGAGGAATAGTTATATAACAGAAACTGCAATTTATAAGGTCCATGTTTGTCTAAGAGCAATTAATGACAAAGTTATGCTGGAAGCATCACTAGAGCAAAGGTTTAAAAAAAATGGCAGTAGAATGTGTATTGAAATGAGAAGAAAATGCAAACAGATCTACATTAAAACGACATTTTGTGTTGAATTTGGAGAAACACTTGTTACATTTGGGGTTGAGCTATTTAGAATGTGGTTTCATTTTTTTTTCTTTTTTTTAAACAGAGCTTGTAAACAATGTGTTTATCAAGCCTTCTACACTTGCATTTTATGCACATAAGCATAACACTATTGCAACATACTGGCACATTGTGGTCTACGCCAGTAATAACAAATACACTTCATTATGTAAAACACAAAAAAGAATAATGTGAACACAGCCAAGGTTTCAGGCAGTTCCTCTTTCAGTTTAACGACAGCAAGTAAAAACTTGAGACAAAATCTTTGTCCCACTTGTATAATAAAACAATTATAAATGCTAATCTTCCCTCTAATTATTACGAAGTACAATTTAATTAAATTTGGCACCCTTTTGCAATTTTAATTGCATTTTGCACCCTTATGGCCTGGCCTAGCCTAGGCACAGTGCCATGTGAGGGACATGAAAACTGCCTTGTGCTCAAAGCAGCAGCAGAAGTTATACTGCTTGATCTAAACCAGTGTAAATCTCAGTCTTGGGGCTCAATCACACCACCGTAATAATCGGATGCGAGCTATCTGAATTTTTATGGGACAGCACTTGGACCAATGTTATTAAATAGGGCAGTACTGATGACCGATTTATTTCACTGACAAAATCTGTGAAAAAAATTAGAGCACACTGCGATTTCACTCCAAAATTGGATGGGTGTGGGGGAAAAAAATTGGATGCCCTATGGAGCCACAGTACAGCATCAGACTTTTACGGGTATGTTACAATCCTGTAGCATAGGAAACTGTAAATGATCAATAGCAGCTGAGTAAAAAACAGACTGCTACGGATAGCACACAAATGACAAGTGAGAACAAAACTTCCTACTAATCAAAATGAAAAACGGACCGATATTTTATACGCTCGTGTGACCCTAGCCTTAAGTATGACCCTTCACCAGGTTTAGCATGTTAAACTAGCCACAACACTATGAATAGTGGCTGCAGAGCAGATTTTTTTTTTCCTCTCATCTGTGTAAATACTAGATTTTAAAATTCAGATTATAAATGTATGATAAGTTCAACTGGTGATACCAGTGATTTTTCTCTGGGAGTGGTTACTTTTTACCCTGCATAACACATTCAGCAATCATAAGAAGGAGTTATCATGCAGGGGAATTAAGAACACCCACCCAGAAGAACTTACTTTCTCCTGTGAGATATTTAATGATAGACAGCCCAGCCACCATACTCAAACTGGTGAAAACTCTTCTTTAAAGAGCTCGTCAAAGAATGTAATAAAATTGCTCCCATCACCTAATTTATACAGCGGTCCATTCTAGTCACGTGTCAGGACTGGTTGCAGTATCTTCTCCTTGGCTTACTAAGGACAAAGTATTTTTTTCTCCATGTTCAGTCCTCTATGCTCAGTCAGCTATGGAAAATGTATATTTCTTCTGATGTAACAGTGAGTCTCCAGCAGCTCTGATATGTGTAAATTACAATACAGCTCCTCTGACAGTTGAGACACAGGTCTCGGGAGTTGTGCTTCTTAACACTGCAGCCTGTCCTGACACGTGATTAGGATGCGCAGTCATTTGAATTACGTGACGGGCCATTTTATTACATTCTTGGATAACGCCTTTAAGGAGAACTTTATGGAAAACAATTATTTAAAATGAAAATGTTTATATAAAGATGCAAAAATATGACTGTAGAAAGCAACAAAATAAAATCTGAGGACTGTTTTTCTATTCTTTACACTACCCTGTAATGGGCAATGTAGAAAACATTTCTGCTGAACTTACCATGAGTATTGGCTGCAGTGAGGTTATCTTGCAGTTCTTTGCTCCCCAGTCACTAAAGTTAGAGTACATCCCTTTCTCCAGGATATACTGCTCACCGGTAAAGTCAGGGGATTCATATGCCACCCACCTATTGTATGACATTGACAATATGTATCACTCTCAAGCAAATGCATATCTCTTACTACAGAATCATTATTTATTTTAAAGGGGTATTCCCATCTCCAAGATCCTATCCCAATATGTAGTAGGAGTAATAATAATCGTATTAGCAAATACCTCCAATTAGAAACGTAGTGTAGTTTTTCTGATGGTTACGACCACTGATAAAGTGACAGGTGCTCGCACTCACTTGTGATGCAATCGGACCAGTGCAATCCGATAAAAAAATTGGATTGATCTAGCCCCAATGTTACCATTATGGGGCAGCTCACATCTGCGATTATTTTCTCATGCCGATTCGGCATGCGAAAACAATTGCAGCATGCTGCGATTGCATCCTCAAATCGGATCGCAAGCACCCATATAAGCCTATGGGTGCGTGTGAAACATCTGTCTGCACTCAGATAACACCCTAGTGCAGTACGATTCCCGCCAACGCCAGCATCAGAAGAAATGGAGAAATTGATTTCTCCGTCCCCTCCGCAGCTGTGCAGCGATCTTCTCTGTGCGAGAGGATCGGAGGACAGAGCAGTGACATTCGGCTTCCGCTTGCAGCTCGAATGTCATTAGCATATCGCATCCGATGCTATCGCATAGGACGACATACGCTAAGTGGGACCCCGGCCTTAGCTAGTTGTTGGTGATCGTAACCATGGATACATAAGGTCCTGCAATGCCTACACATGAGGAAAGAGACATAGAGAGTCAGAAAAAATATACTACATTTCTAATTGGAGGTATTTTCTAATATAATTATTATTACACCTACTACATATTGGGATAGGAGATGGGAATACCCCTTTAAAGCACCATCAAGTCTAGAGGGCTGTACACATGAAGAGGTTTTACATACATAAAATACACATATAAAATACAAGTTCAATAAACAAACTAAGGCTATGTGCCCACGATGCAGAAATGCTCCGGATTTTTTCCTGAGCGTTTCTGCATCTCCCTGGCAAAAAAAAACGCATGCGGATTGTACATGCGGATTGTACATGCGGATTGTACATGCGTTTTTCCTGCCAGGGACATGCGGAAGTGAAGCGTTCTTCACATGCATTTCCGCATGCCGGTTGACAAGTGCTTTCCAAGCGATTTTAGCATCACTTGGAAAGTGCTTGTCAACTTGGTCACACTATATAAATCCATGCAAACTGCATGGATTTATATACTGTGACCCGAGAGAATGTCAAAAATAAAAAATAAATCTATACTTACCTTCCGATGGCCCCCGGAGTCTTGCTTCGCTCGGTCCTGGCTGCCGGCACACTGAAGGACCTGCCAACGTCAGCATCGCGTGACCCGTCACATGACTAAGACGTCAGCGCAGGTCCTCCAGTCCATCACGATCTGCCGGCAAGGGAGGACGAGCGCACCGGGGGCCATCGGAAGGTAAGTATAATGTATATTTTTTATTTTATTCTTTTTTTTTTTTTTTTTTTTTTTTTTTTTTTTTTTTTTTTTTTTACAGTTTCTATGGTACCCGGGTCCGGAGGAGAGTCTCCTCTCCTCTAGACCTGGGTACCATCCGCACATTGAACGCATGTATTCCGCATGTGCTTATCTAGTGAAGCGGAATACATGCGTTCTAATGCAAGTCAATGGCGGCAAAAACGCAGCAGTAGTGCTGCGTTTTTTTCCGCAATGATAATCCGCAGCGGAAATTTCCGCAGCATGTGCACAGCACATGTGGATTATCATTGGGGAACATGGCAGGCCTTCTACCATGCGTTTTTTAAGCGTTTCTGCAGAGTTTTTAAAAAACACATTGTGGGCACACAGCCTAACAGTGACAGACTGGTACAGAGGGGGGAGAAGATCCCTCTCTCACGGGCTTACAATCTACAAGGTATTGGTAAAGGTTAAGTGGTTGGAACAGCTCTAGTGGAAATGAGGTGGCTGCAGGGTTATTGCAGGTTGTAGGCATTCCTGAAGAGAGAGGTTTAGAGGTGGAGCCTGTAGGCTTCAGTCATAGAAGACAATCTGAAATGCAGCGGTAGTTCCAGAGTATGTGAAATGTTTCGGAGCAATTTTTGATAGGATTTTATGAGGAACATACAAGAGGAGGGAGAAAAAGAAGATTATGTGTAGGGAAGTATCAGGAGACTGGGTCAGAGATGTACAGTGGAGACAGACTATTAACAATCTTGTAAGTCATTATTAGGATTTTAAAATGAATTCTCTGGATAATTGGAAGCCAGTGAAGGGATTGAAAGAGGGGACGGGTGAATTATTCAGGCAGCAAAGTTAATGATAAATTGGATTGGTCCAAGAGTGTTCGATAAGAGGCCACAGAGGAGGATGCTGTTGCAGTTGAGGTGGAGGATGTTGAGGATATGTACTAACATTTTTGTTGAATTTGGGTTGAGGAAATGATGGATTCTGGAAAGGAGTTAGCAAGATTTTGCAAGTGTGCTTTGAAAGACAAAGCAGAGTCAAATACTACACCCAGGATGTGGACTTGTGAGAAAACGGAAAGAATTATGTAATTTACTGTGATGGATAGGTCTGCTTAGGGGGGTGGAGTGAGAAGGTGGAAAGATGAAGAGATCAGTTTCATCCACAGTGAGTTTTAGAAAGCCAAATGAGAAAAAAGGAAGATATTGCTGATAGACACTCTGACCCATATGTCACCCCTCTGCGGTCCAGAATCTCAGAGAGGTAGATTTGAGTGTCATCAGCATATAGGTAGTACTGGAAGCCATAGGACTTTGAGTTGTCCCAGGTCAAATGTATAGATGGAGAAGAGTAGGGGTCCCAAGATGGAGCATTGAGGGACACCAACAGAGAGAGGATGGCATGAGGAGTTAATGTGGTAATGAGAGATACTAAATGTGCAGTTAGTTAAGTATGATGATATCAAGGAAAAGGTCAGGTCTGTGATACCAAGGATTTGTAGTAGAAGGAAGTGGTTGAATGTATCAAAGGCAGAAGACAGAGTTAGGGCTGTTTAAGTAGAGTAATGGAGATGGAAGCCAGATTGCAGCTGGTCAAAAAGTGTTGTGGATGAGAGGTGGGAGGAGAGTTCAAAGAGTTTGGAGGTGAATGGGTGTAGTGATAGGAGAGAACTGAATGCAGAGGATGGGTCAAGGAATGGTTCTTTAGGTTGAGTGTGATGGTTGCATGCTTGAAAGGGGAATGGAAGACACTAGAGGTTAACCAGTTCCGCACCGTTTATAGACTTTAAAGATTCTGGATTTCCACACTTTACTCAGCAATGAAATTCTAAAATAGGAGATCATGTTGCTGCGGTGGTAAGAAGCCGGTTGTCAGACACAGCCAAACTCCCCGTAGAGAGAGTTTTTTAGGATAAAGGATTATGACCAGAATGGGGTTCTTTTGTCCCTTACTTGAATAACATGCATAATTTAAATAACATTCAAAGTCTATCTGATTGACAAAGATCTGTAATGGTAGTTCCCTTTGCACCACTCCACAGGCTCTGTGCTTCCTTGGGGCAACTTCCCACCAAGTCACCAGCAATTCAGAGACAAATCGTTTCCAAGGCACCAGAGAAATAGTTCTATTCCTTTAGGAGTCGGAAGGAGTGGCCCAATGCTTCCCATATATAAAATGGCTCTGTGTACTGCATGTATGTTAGCTTCATCTGCCATTTTGTTTATGCTTGAAACAGGCCACTTGCTGGCCGAAACGTTGCTTTTATGATGCATTTTGGATGAATAAAGGAATAGAACTATCTCTCTGGTGCCTTGGAAATGATTTGTCTCTGACTGATAAAGATAGCAAAGTTCTGCTCTCATTCATAGTCTTTGACTGACTGAGCAACATGTATGCATCCCCCACTCTATTTACAATTTTGACATTCTGTGAGGTTGCTGCAGGTGAAACCCCACCAATCTAGAAGCTATCAAACATCCTATGGTTAGAATAACCCCTTCACGACATGATGTACGTGTCCGTCATATGTCATGTCCCCTGCCTTTAATGCAGGCTCGCATGCAGAGCCAGGATCTTTCCTGGCAGATGTTGGCTGATTTAACTGCATCCCCCACCTGATTGCCTATATATACTGTATTTATATTATATAAACACTGATCAAAAAAATAAAGGGAACACTTAAACAACAGAATATAACTCCAAATGAATCAAACTTCTGTGAAAACAAACTGTCCACTTAGGAAGCAACACTGATTAACAATCAATTTCACATGCTGTTGTGCAAATGGAATAGACAATAGATGGAAATTATTGGCAATTATCAAGACACCCTCAATAAAGGAGTGGTTCTGCAAGTGGGGAACCACAGACCACATCCCAGTACCAATGCTTTCTGGCTGATGTTTTGGTCACTTTTGAATGTTGGTTGTGCTTTCACACTCGTGGTAGCATGTGTAATGCAGCAGCTTGTGGCATTACTGTAATGGTCCAGGATGTGTTTTGGCTGACCATGTACCTCCCCCACAGGTGACTGATCACATGACTCTGACATCAGCACAGGTCCTGTGCACACAGAAGGTCTGATCACATGACTGTGACATCAGCACAGGTCCTGTGTGCATTGGAAGATATATAAACCCTGGTAGTTTTGAAACAGGTGTGAAAGGTGTGAGGCCTGTTCCCGTGTGGGACACTGTTAGCCTGGAGAGGCCTAGTGTGGCCTAGTGAAGCCGGGTGAAGCCTGAAAGGCAGAGGCTGGATCCTTAGGTGTAAGTGATACCAGTAGCCTTGGAGGGCCAGAGGCTTGGAAGACAAGAGTCCATGAAGGCAAAGGCTGGATGTTAGGTGAGACAACATACCAGTAGCCTTTGAAGGAACGAGGGCTGGAGACCCCCATCTGGGAAGCCGTAAAGCCACAGTGGTGGCCGAACAAACCTGAAGCAGCTAAAACCCGGCAAAGGTAAAAACACTGATTGATGTGGACATTTATGTGGTTGCCTTGCTGAGGGCTGTATCTGGAGCCAAGTGGGCCTGTCTGCCACTTGAAAGGCTCCTGGACATTATATGTAATATGTCGGCGAGCCACTGAGTTGGACTCGGTTATAGCAGTTATGAAGTAAAATAAACTGCTGGATTGTGAAATTCTGGAAAACGGGGCTGGTGTGCTTTAATTGACCCGGAGAAGCGAGTGTCCCCCAGCATGATGACTAGCGCTGCCTTACACATGAGACGGACTCTACAACCCACCGAAGTTGCTCAGGTAGTGCAGCTCATCCAGGATGGCACATCAATGCGAGCTGTGGCAAGAAGGTTTGCTGTGTCTGTCAGCGTAGTGTCCAGAGGTTGGAGGCGCTACCAGTAGACAGGCCAGTACACCAGGAGACGTGGAGGGGGCCATAGGAGGGCAATAACCCAGCAGTAGGAACGCTGCCTTTGTGCAAGGAGGAACTGGAGGAGCACTGCCAGAGCCCTGCAAAATGCTCTTCACAGATGAAAGCAGGTTCACACTGAGCACATGTGACAGATGTGACAGAGTCTAGAGACGCCGTGGAGAGCGATCTGCTGCCTGCAACATCCTTCAGCATGACCGGTTTGGCAGTGGGTCAGTAATGGTGTGGGGTGGAATTTCTTTGGAGGGCCGCACAGCCCCCCATGTGCTCGCCAGAGGTAGCCTGACTTCCATTAGGTACCGAGATGAGATCCTCAGACGCCTTGTGAGACCATATGCTGGTGCGGTTGGCCCTGGGTTCCTCCTAATGCAGGACCATGCCAGACCTCATGTGGCTGGAGTGTGTCAGCAGTTCCTGCAAGATGAACGCATTGAAGCTATGGACTGGCCCGCCTGTTCCCTAGACCTGAATCAGATTGAGAACATCTGGGACATCTTGTCTCTCTCCATCCACCATCACGTTGCACCACAGACTGTCCAAGAGTTGGCGGATGCTTTATCCCAGGTCTGGGAGGAGATCCCAAAGGAGACCATCCGCAACCTCATCAGGAGCATTCCCAGGCGTTGTAGGGAGGTCATACAGTCAAGTGGAGGCCACACACACACAATACTGAGCCTCACTTTGACTTGTTTTAAGGACATTACATCAAAGTTGGATCAGCCTGTAGTGTGTTTTTCCACTTTAATTTTGGGGGTGACTCCAAATCCAGACCTCCATTGGTTAATAAATTTGGTTTCCATTGATGATTTTTGTGTGATTTTGTTGTCAGCACATTCAACTTTGTACAGAACAAAGTATTCAATGAGAATATTTCATTCATTCAGATCTAGGATGTGTTATTTGAGTGTTCCCTTTATTTTTTCGAGAAGTATATATATATTATTCCTAGCTCTCATCTTGCATCTTATTGCTCTATTTTCTGCAATAAATCCCATGATGCATCAGTGTAGCATCAAATGATCATCTAGAGCAGGGATGTTCAACTCAAACACACAAGGGCCAACATTAAAAACTTGGACAGAGTCGCGAGCCAACCAGTATATAGTATAATGGGCGCCAAAAAGTCCTCCATACAGAATAATGGAGCCCACATAGTCCTCCATACAGAATAACGGTCCCCACATAGTCCTCCATACAGAATAACGGGCCCCACATAGTCCTCCATACAGAATAACGGGCCCCACATAGTCCTCCATACAGAATAACGGGCCCCACATAGTCCTCCATACAGAATAACGGGCCCCACATAGTCCTCCGTGCAGAATAATGGGCCCCACATAGTCCTCCGTGCAGAACAATGGGCCCCACATTGTCCTCCATGCAGAATAATGGGCCCCACATAGTCCTCAATGCAGAATAATGGGCCCCACATAGTCCTCCATGCAGAATAATGGGCCCCACATAGTCCTCCATTTAGAATAATGGGCCCCACAAAGTCCTCCATACAGAATAATGGGCCCCATATAGTCCTCCATACAGTATAATGGACCCATATAGTCCTCCATACAGAACAATGGGCCCCACATAGTCCTCCATACAAAATAATAGCCCCACATAGGGGTGGTGCTTCTGGTGTCGCGGGCCAAATAAAACCACCCTGCACTCCAGATTTGGCCCACGGGCCAGAGTTTGACATGCATGATCTAGAGCAGGGGTCTCAAACTCGGCTGGGTATATGGGCCGCACATGGAAAAAAAATTGAATTGGGGGGGGGGGGGCGCATTCTTTGCATGACAAAGTGACATTTTTAGTGATACCATTTTTTTCTTTACGCCTTTTGAACTGGTCCTCATCTTGTGGTAATGCCCCATCCTCGTCCCCTTCTTGTGGTAATGCCCCATCCTTGTCCCCATCTTGTAGTAATGCCTCATCCTGGTCCTCATCTTGTAGTAATGTCCCATCCTGGTCCCCATCTTGTAAGTAATGCCCCACCCTGGTCCTGATATTGAAGTAATGTCCCCATCCTGGTCCCATTCTTGTAGTAATGTGTCCCATCCTGGTCCTCATCTTGTAGTAATGTCCCCATTCAGGTCCCCATCTTGTCATAACGTCCCCCATCCAGGTCCCCATATTGCAGTTATGTTTCCATCCAGGTTCCCATATTGTAAGAATGTCCCCATATTGCAGATATGTCCCCATTCAAGTCCCCATATTGCGGCTATGTCCCCATACAGGTGGCAATATTGCGGCTATGTCCCCATCCAGGTTTCCATATTGCAGCTATGTCCCCATCCAGATCCCCATATTGCAGCTATGTCCCCATCCAGATCCCCATATTGCAGCTATGTCCCCATCCAGGTCCCCATATTGCAGCTATGTCCCCATCCAGGTCCCCATATTGTGGATATGTCCCCTGTGCCGTTCTTCACATACACATAACAGAGAAAAAAAAAAAAAAAGATTCTTCTCACCTGTCCTCCGTTCGCTCGGCATCCTTTCTGCACATGCGGCCCGCAAGCACCATACACCCCTTGACAATCGCGGCCCGATCCAGGAGCCGCGGACATCAGCGGTTTAGTTTAGTGTATTGCGGCGCAGAGATCGGCTCTCTGCACGCAGCAATACCAATGCCAGCAGCTGACATCTGCGCATGGCAGTGACGTCATACGCAGCTGCACTGAGACGCAGATGTCAGCTGCTAGCCTCTGATAGGCCTGTGGCTGGCATTGGTATTGCTGCGTGCAGAGAGCCGGTCTCTGCGTGGCAATACACTGAACTAAACTGCTGATGTCCGAGGCTCCTGGACCGGGCCAAGATCGTCAAGGGGTCTATGGTGCCTGAGGGCCACATGAAGCCGCCGAAGGGGTCGCATGTTTGGGGCCCCTGATCTAGAGCCAGTGCCATCTCAATCAGCTGGTATGACTTTGAGATTATCCTTCCCTCTATATTCACCTAAATACATTAATAGATTATAAATATACAGTCAGGGAAGTTAATAGGTCATCTCTTATGGTGCAGAGCTGTCATCATCATTATCTCTGATTTGAGCTTCTGAATCATATAAAAGTGGGAAACAAGTCACAGGATGAATTAAAAAAAAGCTGAGTGTTACTTTAACGCTTATATGACAAGGATATCCCTTTAATGTCAGGAGTGTTTTGGGAATCCAGATACAGATCTGTAATTGGTAGGTAAAATAGTTAAAGACCAAACAAAAAGCAGTTGTGAAAACATAAAAACAGACAGAAATGTCCTATTCTAAAGAACAGAACATGTGCACTATACCAGCCTATCATACATGCATCCTGGCAGCTACATGCCTCATAAAATGTCACGAGCACCACTTACCACCTAATGTATACAGTAAATGAATAGCAACCTTTTTAAAATATAATTGGGTTCACGCATTTAATAGTGCAAAAACATTTTTTAAAAACTGATAAAAATGTAAACAAAAATAAGTACAAACCGATGTAAATTTTACAAAAAAGACACTTACACTCCACTTAATATATTAATGGACTGTATCTTCACTCCAAAACCTGTCTCCTCCATGTTTGATATAATACCCAATACATTGATATTTGATGCCTTCTCATCAAAGTCTTTTTCACTATACATTACCATATGTGGTGTGGAAAAGTCCTGTTGAAAATCAACAGATATGTTAAACATGGAAATTGTCATACTGTATGTTTCCATTTCAAAACAAACTAGATGACCTGATAAATTGGAGGCACCATCTTCACGTAGAAATGTTTTTCAGCCTTAAAAGGGTTTGTCCACTTCTAGGACAACCCTTTCTTAAACTAAATGTTCGGCCCCAATGAAATAAAAAATCCTATACTCACCTCCCGTGCCGTCTCCATTCCAGTGGTGTCGGCAGTCGCGGTCCTGGGGCTGTGATACGGTGGAATGACATGTGATGCCCGGCGCCCAATCAGCACTGGCGTCACTGTCCCGCCTTCGTACGAACTGAACATGAAGAGGGAAGCCAGGGCTGCAGCTGATCCCGGACTTCCTTTTTATGTTCAGATTGTCTGAAGTTGGAGACAGTGATGCCAGCGCTGACTGGGCGCCGGGCATCATGTGTCATTCCACCGCATCACATCCCTGGGACCGTGAGTGCCGACACTGCTAGCACAGAGCCGGCATGGAAGGAGAGTATAGTTTTTTTTTTATTTTATCGGGGTCGAACATTTAGCTTAAGAAGGGGTTGTCCTAGTAGTAAACAACCCCTTTAACAGAAAAAATAGATAACATGATATATACCGTATTAGAGGTGTTTAAGAAACATAACGTATCTACTTCAGCCTACAAAATTCAATTATAACAAGCAAAGTACACTGCTTAACACATATATGTTCACTGAATATAGTGAAAAGTAAATTTTAATATATTATTTGTATGTAGATAAATCTGCTTCTCAATATACAAGAGAAAAGTAGAGAGTATGGTTCTAGCAGTCTCTAAGTAAAACAGCATAGGCTTAGCTGAAAGCCCCCAATGCGGTTGGCCAGGGCATACCAAAGAGTAGGTAGAGCAACGAAACAGACTGCAAGTACACTGCAGGGATTAGAAAGAAGACTAGCACTTATCCATCTCTCCCTGTAACACACTGCCTTATTTGTAGTGGTATAATGACTTAAAGCATTTCATCAGTGGGCCTACATACTCCTGTAGGACATTTACGCTTGTTCTCTCTTTTAGTATCTACATGGCACGATGAATGATACTCAGTTTACAATGTGTATGAATAAAGTGAAAACATTTTAGATCCCTTCATTATGCTCTCGTCCTTAAAATAATAAAGCTAACTACACCTATTTCTTGAATTACCAAATGTTAGCACATAAAAAAAAAAACAACACAAAAATAAACTTACAGATAAAATGGGACGTAAAGATTGCAACAGTCCATTGTAACCACCCCATTGGCGCCATTCCTCGTAATCACCTTCTTCAAGCAAATATTGGTGACCTTCATATCCAGGCTTTTCATAGCCAACCCATCTACAAAATACATCATCATAGAAAAAGTATTACCCAGTCATTTATTCAATTAATTATTCCTTCTGACAGGAGTAAAGGGTAAAGCATGTTTTTTAAAACCCATTCATATCAAAACCTGGCACTCATGGAGATCTTGGTACTTTTGTTTGGACAAGACATGGTGAAGCCACTTTAGAATAAAGAAAGATACGTATAGCTAATATTAGTATATTGGGCCTCCAGGTAATATTACAAAAAAACAAATACTACATTATTGCAGCCGTGTATGTTGCAGCGTTCCAGAGAAAATATACTTTGCAAAGCCAATCACGAGGTCCTTGACACATTCTCCACTCCCAGCCACTAACAATGTTTCTCCCTATATACATACATAGACTGCCAGTTTAGGGGAGCATGGACTCTTGGACCAGTCATTCGAGATGCATAGTTCCTGTCTCTTTTCCAAGTAGGTTTTCCCCAAAACACTGCAGCATTTCAGAGTAAAACATACACAGCTGAAGTAAAACAGCTAGTGTCGGATTCATGCAACCTGTGTTTTAGGCAGCATAAATCTCATGACCGGTGCCCTTGAAATATACGAACAGTCTACTGGCATTGCCACTGCGGTGGACCAAATGCGAATAATGGTCATAACATGAAAGCTTTATAACATGTTACTGGTATACAAGGTCTTCCAAAGGGTTTATATACAAGAGAAAATAGAAAGAATACTTCTTACTTCTGCACCTTAAGACTATGTTCACATGCATTTATTTTGCTGCATTTTTTGTATGCAAATTAAAAGTTGCTTTTTGCAGCACTAACAGAGGCCATGAGATTTCAAATCTCATGCACGTTTTTTTTTCTGACAATGTGTGAACTGCAGTGTTTTTTTTTAAATCTGCAGCATGTCGATTCTTTCAGCGTTTCTGCATTGTTTCTCACTCACAGAAAACAAGGAGAAAGTTTTTGAAATGTTTTTGGTGAATAAAATTAATTTTACTAAACATGTAACTGTAGACAAAGCACACATCTGCACCCAAAAAACACAGCGAAAACAACAAAAAATGGGCATTTTGAACACAGTGTTTTCACTGCCAAAAGAGCAGGTTGTGAAAGCAGGAAAAAAAATGCAGTACAAATGTTGCATGTGAACATAGCCTAAAGTGTATTTCAAGAACTTGTTTCCTTGCTCGATGCAGTGTAGCAATGCCAGATAGGCTAGAATTAAATCCTACCTCTGTAGACTTTGATTAGTACACCTGGCTAGCTCTACATATAAACAGGCTAGGTGTTCATCTAAGTCAGTCTGCTGGCTGAGGAGGCTGAGCAGACTGGATGTTTCTTGACGTTGAATAGAGAAAAGCCAGAATCTCTTTGAGAAGAGTCTACAAAAGCCATGTGCACCAAACGGCAAGCATCAGTGGTTGTATTGGATGACAGCAGTTTTGTTTGACCAAGTTTCAGCTACCTCAGCAGTGTCAGGGTCCTATACTGCTAAGTTAGCACCTGGACAAGACTAGGGATTTGTGTTTATAATTTTGTTGTTTTGGTGCTGTGCAACCTGTGGAAAGCAATAAAAACTGCACGTGTTTGGACCAAAACTGCATTTCCTGTGAGAACACTACCTAAGGCCTATCAGAGCGAGTGAATCTAAACAGTAGGTATAATCATTTTTAAGACCTATATCTGTATTTATATATGATAACTAGCTATTGAACCCGTTCTACGCCAGGGTGGCGAGCATTTTTATTGGTATATGGTCTATCATGTTGGTATGTGCTGCCCACCTCCTGGTATTTGTGCTGCCCCCACCATCCTATCCCGGTATGCGTCGCACCCCTCATCCCCAATCCCGGCATGCGTAGCACCCCTCATCCCCAATCCCAGTATGCGTGGCTCCCCTCATCCCTATTCTGGTATGTATGGCACCTTTCATCCCCAATCCTGGTATGAGTGGCACCCCTCATCCCCAATCCCGGTATGCGTGGCACCCCTCATCCCCAATGCCATTATGCGTGGCACCCCTCATCCCCAATCCTGGTATGCGTGTCACCCCTCATCCCCAATCCTGGTATGCATGTCACCCCTCATCCCCAATCCTAGTATGCGTGGCACCCCTCATCCCCAATCCTAGTATGCGTGGCACCCCTCATCCCCAATCCTGGTATGCGTGGCACCCCTCATCCCCAATCCTGGTATGCGTGGCACCCCTCATCCCCAATCCTGGTATGCGTGGCACCCCTCATCCCTATTCTGCTATGCGTGGCACCCCTCATCCCCAATCCCGGTATGCGTGGCTCCCCTCATCCCCAATCCATTATGCGTGGCACCCCTCATCCCCAATCCCGGTATGCGTGGCACCCTTCATCCCCAATCCCGGTATGCGTGGCACCCCTCATCCCCAATCCCGGTATGTGTGTCACCTCTCATCCCCAATCCCGGTATGCGTGTCACCCCTCATCCCCAATCCCAGTATGCGTGTCACCCCTCATCCCTATTTTGGTATGCGTGGCACCCCTCATCCCCAATCCTGGCATGCGTGGCACCCCTCATCCCCAATCCCGATATGCGTGGCACCCCTCATCCCCAATCCTGGTATGCGTGGCACCCCTCATCCCTATTCTGGTATGCGTGGCACCCCTCATCCCTATTCTGGTATGCATGGCTCCCCTCATCCCTATTCTGGTATGCATGGCTCCCCTAATCCCTATTCTGGTATGCATGGCTCCCCTAATCCCAGTATGCGTGGCACGCCTCACCCCCCCACTATACACACATCCCCAAAAAAATAAACAGTTATACTCACCTTTCTTCTCTGTACTCCAGCGCTGCAGCGTCCTGTTCTACCAGAGGCCGGGTAGGAGTGCGGCAACAGAGCACCGCGCTGTCCGGCGCCAGAGCACCGCGCTGTCAGGCGCCATTTTGCTGAAGACACACTGTAAATGTGTCTTCAGTAAAATGGCGCCGGATAGCGCTATGCGCACGCGCCGATCCGACGTCTCACTCCGCCCCCGGTCTCCGCTGAAGAGAGGAGCCGCGGCAACGCTCTTCCCGGTCAGGTAAGTATGTAAGTATGGCGCCGGAGATCGCAGTGTGCGTTTAGTGCCTACACACACTGCGATCTCCGGCGCCATACACTTCCTCTTACCTGTAACGGCTGGATGTGGTCTTCTATCTGAAGCCAGACTGCACGTCACGCATGAGCAGTCTATCGAGGCTTCGGACAGAGACCCGTATCCCCGGTTATATTATAGATCTCATACTAAAGAATTTACAAATAACTAAACTAGGAAAAATAAATTTACAGTTGAAAAAAAAATATTATTCCTCAAAAAAGTATACTAAAAAGATTAATACTCACAGCCCACTGAGAACTCTCATTGACCCAACAGTGTTAAAAGCAGGTTCTTGCTCTTCTGTTACATCTGAGATTTCTACATTTTTAAGGGTCAACATATCTTTGTCCAGCTCCACCTGCCTGCCTTCAAACAAGGGCTTTTCAAAAATAACTATCTGTAAAAGACAAAAATTAGACATATCACTTCTGTAGTCTAACATTTACTTTAAAAAGTTTTATGGTCATTATCATGCAAGGTTAATTGAAACCTCACTGTACATGTTTATAGTTTTGTACTTTGAAATGGCCACATAGTAATTCAGTAACAAGAGAACAAGAGAAGGACTACATATATTTTCATTCTATACACTAGAAAACTCAAAACCCCCTATACTAAATTACATAATAAATTATGCTTGCACCTTTTAATGAGCTTGCTACATATGGATTTATATAGCTCCCATCTACAATGTATCCATACACCGTATAGTGGCAGCAAGATTTTATCACTTAGTTTTTCCACGCAGAGAGTTCCCAGTGTGTAATGGTCTTACCTTAGGCTCATGGGGTATTTCAACCTTGCGGCTTCCCTATAAGGAGATGACAAGATCTGGTTAGCGAACGTTTCACTTAGCTAAGACATAGGTCAATACAATGAAGGCTGAATTTTCCACAGCCTTGCATATCACTAGAGTGCTCAACAGCAGAATTATACAGGCAAGCCATTTTTGTATGGATTATTGTTTATTAATATATTCTTTTAAATGGCTCTGAGGTGGTGGTTAGCTTTAATTTCACAGAAAATCCTGCAATCTTCACTAAAACACAATTTCATTTAGTTCACTAGACCCCAGAGAATTTCGCAAATATATACACGATTATGTAACTACAGCTAAAAGGGAAGTGGTAAGAGGAGGGCATCTGCAGGAACTCCAGCATTTAAATGTAAGACATTTCTTGGTTCAAGAGAAAAAGAATAACTATCCTACCTAGTTAATATATCAAATAAAGATATTTAGAAGTAGTGATTTTTCTGCTGTTACTGGCACTATGCTGCTAACAATCTCACCATTTTCAAAGGCCTCGTTGATCCAATGTATGCTTCCTGTATATTTAAAAACGAAAGGTCAGGGTATTCTCCTGGCTCCAAAATGAATGGTACTCCTTGGAAGCCAGATTCCTCATAAATAAGCCATCTGAAATAAAAATAAATGGCTCCAGATATTAATAAACACAATAGAAACATATCTATACAGCAAAAACAATGGACATATATAAATCAGGGTACACAGAGACCACATCCAGCACAAAAGAGCACATTTATGACAGGAAAACACAAATATCAAGTCATCTATTTACCAATAACAATGCCCCAACAATACCATAAGGGGGGAGTCCTAACTGCTGCACATTCTAACTCCTAATAACTCTTATGTCAGCTGGTCAACATAATTCTGTAGAAAGTGTAATGTATAAGCTACAATTCTTAGAATAATGTACTACCTCTGCCCCCCCCCCCTTTTTTTAACTAATAATGAATGGAACAGATCTATACATGTAGGAGACGCATAAGCATGTTAGAGCTCCATACCTAAGGCCTCATTCAGATGTCCGTTTTTCATGTAAGAGTATTAACCTTATTTTTCACAGATGGAACTTGCACCTATGATAGACAATGGGGCTGCTCACATAACAGATTTTTTTTTTGTCCAATAACAGAAAATAACAGCTCACCACTCCCGCATCACTTGCATCTTGGGTGCACAACAGCCTGAGCAGGCAAAGAAGTATATTAACAAAAGAAGTTGGCACTCCGTTTTCCTTGGTTCAATACCTTATTGGAAATCCATAAGCACAAATGACACGGTACTGTCTTCAATACAATACATGAGATGTATTAAAGACAATACTGTATGTCATTTGTGCAGATGGATTTCCAATAAAGCACTGAAGCAAGAAAAACAGAGTGCCAACTTCTTCTGCTGATTTTTTTTTTTTTGTCGAAGAAATGTCCGATATTGATTTTTGGATCAAAATGGCAAATTCAAGTCTATGGGCCAGTGAAAAAAATTGGACAACACTCAGATGTGCTGTCAGTTTTTCATGGACTGGTTAATAGGAGAAGCTGGAGAAACTTTTTTTTTCTCATCTGATAAAAATTGATGAAACTCTAATCAAATTCTGACACTCAGCTGAAACTCAGATGAAATTCTGATCAAAAACAGTTATGAAACTTGGTCTGTTTTTCTGATACATGAAAAAAAGGTCTGAATGAGCCCTTGCAGTGTCACTGGTGACCACCTGATAGCTGCGAACCTCTGAAAACTATATCTACATTGTTGTTGAAAATTTCATGTGAATAATCCATGTTTAGAACTGCCATTTTCTGGGTAAGAGAAGACTCGGGACAGCACTATATAAAATTTAGTTACAAATGGAAACCTGTGGATACACACCCAAACTTTAAAGCCATGTGGCATACCATACACTGCATGCGAAGCAAACATATTTCACATAGTAAAATAAGCTCAGCACAAAAATCTCACCCAGCAAAGTTCCTGTAATTGTTCACATTGTAAACACCTCCTCCATCTATGTCATATCGATAAAGAATTATAGCTATTTCTTGTAACACAAGTATCAAGTAGATGTCCACTTTTTCATACCATTCTGTTTTTCTGTTCAAAGTTATTTTCTATTATTAGTTTTCATACTAAATTTTAAAAGGGACACCTTTTGATGTTTCAAATCTCCTCTTACGAGTCCCTTGCTTCCCTTCACAGAGAAATATGGGGTATATAAAATTCTGCCTGTCATAGGCTCCAGTAGTTGGTGCTTACTAAGGACAGATTTTTTTAGTTTAATGGGAAATAAACAGGTGCATCTCACTAAATTAGAATATCATCAAAAAGTTAATTTCTTTCAGTTCTTCAATACAAAAAGTGAAATTCATATATTATATAGAAACATTACAAACAGAGCTATCTATTTCAAATGTTTATTTCTGTTAATGTTGATGACTATGGCTTACAGCCAATGAAAACACAAAAAGCATTATTTCAGTAAATTAAAACAATTAGCAAAAAAAACTGCAAAGGCTTCCTAAGCGCTAAAAAAGGTCCCTTAGTCTGTTTCAGTAGGCTCCACAATCATAGGGAAGACTGCTGACTTGACAGATGTCCAGAAGGCAGTCATTGACACACTCCACAAGGTCCCAGAGTTCCAATTTTCATTTGGAAATCAAGGTCCCAGAGTCTGGAGGAAGAGTGGAGAGGCACACAATCCAAGCTGCTTTAGGTCTAGTGTGAAGTTTCCACAATCAGTGATGATTTAGGGAGTCATGTCATCTGCTGGTGTAGGTCCACTGTGTTTTATCAAGACCACAGTCAGCGAAGCCATCTACCAGGAAATTTTAGAGCACTTCATTCTTCCCTCTGCCAACAAGCTTTTTGGAGATGGAAAGGTCATTCTCCAGCAGGACTTGGCACCTGTCCATACTGCCAAAGATACCAATACCTGGTTTAAAAACAGGATCACTGTGCTTGATTGGTCAGCAAACTCGCCTGACCTTAACCCCATAGAGAATCTATGGGGTATTGTCAAGAGGAAGATGAGAGACACCAGACCCAACAATGCAGACGAGCTGAAGGCTGCTATCAAAGCAACCTGGGCTTCCATAACACCTCAGCAGTGCCACAGGCTGATCGCCTCCATGCCACGCCGCATTGATGCAGCAATTGATGCAAAAGGAGCCCAGACCAAGTATTGAGTTCATTTTCTGAAAATACATTTCAGTAGGCCAACATTTCTGATTTTAAAAACATTTTTCAAGCTGTTGTTATAAAGTATTCTAATTTACTGAGATAATGACTTTTGTGTTTTCATTGGCTGTAAGCCATAATCATCAACATTAACAGAAATAAACACTTGAAATAGATCACTCTGTTTGTAATGACTCTATATATGAGTTTCACTTTTTGTGCTGAAGAACTGAAATAAATTAACTTTTTGATGATATTCTAATTTTGTGAGATGCACCTGTATATACTTACATACAGTAGGCTCCAACAGGTGTTGCCTGAAGGCGGTTGGAGTCTTATTCAAAGATGTTGTCCCATGAACAAAGTACATTTTAAATCAATAGATTTTGGAATAATAGGTTATGCATTTGGATGTGCTAAAAAAATGTTCCAGTTCTGAGACAATCTTATAGATATGTCTCTGCTATATACTATTTTTTTTTTGCTGTGTCCAATCATGCAGAGATGCTCCAGTTCATTGTCAGCCCATACCACAGCTCCTGGTCCGGGGAGAAAGTATAAGTCACTTATGATAAGTAAGTATACAGGATAAACAGCAGGGGTTCGCAGCTGCTACATTCTCAGAAAACAAATTTCCCTGCCTGTTTTATCACAGGAGCAAGTGTTTATGCAAAGTATTCAGCCCTCAGGAGCTTTGGTATGTGCTGACCATGAACTGGAGCTGCACTGCATGGTTGGACACAGCAAATAACAGTACATAGCAGGGGCATATTTCTAAGATTACTTCAGCAAAAGAACATTTTTTTGTAAGATATCCAAATGTAGAATGCATTAGTCCAAGATCTATTGATCAAAATGTATTTTGCTCATGGGAAAACCTCATTAAAACCTCATGCAGATGTCTGTGATTTTACTCGGACTCAAAAAAGGTCTGATTTTTTGATCAAATCTTCATCAGTGTGTCAGTTTTTAGTATCAGTGTTTCATCAGTCTTTTTCTTGTATGCAAAAAAATAAATAAAACAATTGCAAAGATTCTCCTACCCATTACAATGTTAAAAACTGATAGGACTTTTTTTGGGAACACACATGTGGACAGCTCCATAAATTATAATTGGCAAGTGTTCTATCCGAGAAAAACATTGATCGATCATTTGCATGAAAAACGGATGGCTAAATGACGCCTAATTCGAAGACTCTATGTAGCGGGTGATTTAAAACTTCCCTACTATTTGCGACATATTTTTTTCCAGCTACACATGGAATTTTGTAAAAGTGCATTGTCCAGTACTTCTTTGTGTATTTTTGGTGTGGATACACTGCATGATGACTTACAGCTACACCTTCTGTCTATTGAGCACAGATAATATCCAGATAACACTAATGGTTTGACATACAAATTTATTTGATGATTTCTTTAACTGTTCTTGTATTTTGTGATGTAACAATTGAAAGATACGTACTAGCACAATTAAAATAAAGTATGCTACTTTGTCGGTCAGATTATGGTCAATGGAGTCATGGAAATGTTTGGTCAAATAAAAAAAAATTAGCCGATTGCTTTCTTGCTTTTTGCCTTACAGTGTACAGGGATTCAGAGAACAGCCCCGCTAATGATTGATGAACATAAAGAAACAGAAGAAAGTATAGGCAACGCAGATTGCCCAGGTATTTGCTAAAAAGAAGGTGGTATATAATGACTTTCACCTGCATTTATACGCAATTGCACCAGGATATATGCAATTTGAAAGAGCTTTGTGTACATAGGAGCAGCTGTTGTATAGTCATAGGTAGAACAGGTGCACAGAAGACTCGGCATTTCGGCACACCAAGTGAATCAAGGAAATTTAAAAAATGTACATACATGAACTTTTTTGGGGGATTTTTGACATGTTAATTTATTATTTTCAAAATCGCAAAACTGAAAGTTTTTTATTACAAAATATTACTATTTAAAGTCCCAGATATTCCCATTAATTATGTATTTAAAGGGCTTGTGAGCTTTCTCTTGTTAGTGCAGCTTTCCTCACAAACTGACCAGCGCTTATATCCATAAAATAATTGCTAGTGGAGGAGCATGTAAGCAGACCATTAGCCTCCTCCAATGGAAAAACACCTCACAGGGAAAAGTTGCTTTTCTTTGAGGAGGCTGACAGAAGTGCTGCTCAGTTTTAATGTCTTATGATCTATACAAGCGAATAAAAGTCATACAGATTATAAAAGTAATGTGACTTTTTTTCTGGATGATAAGATTGGACATAAATTTATATTGTGGGGGGAAATTGATGTGAAATCATAAAAGAGTAAGTAAACTTTCTTTTTGATTGTTCAGATTTAGCAGACACTTGAATTGCCAAAGATCACTAGGGGTCTCAGGACCCAGCTAGATATGAACAATCAAGCAGAAAGTTTAGTTACTCTTTAAGACCCCCTCCCTCTAATTAACACATAATGAATTTAATTCCTTACACTCCACAATGCACTTTGACAGAACAGGTTCTTTGCAGTCTCCCATACACCTGCACCTCTTCTGTGTCATCATAATAGGAAGTCATAACTCCAAGACCATCCGGATCCGTGAACAGATCAATTCTGCAAACGCGATAATCCTGAAATGAAAATCCAAACCAGCATTTACAAGTTATCACAAAACAGATAACATTCCTTGTGCATGCGTTCCTAATGTATACAGAATAGTACTCTTTGTAGTAAGGAGTTCTACATTCATTTCGTACATGATTGGTAAGCTTTTAAACCCCTAAACGTAGCCTAAATGTAGTAATTACATGTATTCCCATAATTGTGGTGTCAAAATACTGAGACACACCTTATCTAAATCCTTTAAAGCATTGCTTCATGCACATCCTAAATGTTCTACTGACGCTGGTATATGTATTTTTCATGGGTATTAATAAAAAAGGTTTGGACTCTCAAATCAATGTGAATCAGTTTCTAAAAAAATTACGGTAATTCAAAGTTTACAAGCAATATGACTGTCCGGTCTATGCTCAGGAACACTCGACTCCACTAAATAAATTGTGTTTATATACATACATATATTATACACTGCTCAAAAAAATAAAGGGAACACTTAAACAACAGAATATAACTCCAAGTAAATCAAACTTCTGTGAAATCAAAGTGTCCACTTTGGAAGCAACACGGATTGACTATCAATTTCACATGCTGTTGTGCAAATGGAATAGACAATAGATGGAAATTATTGCCAATTATCAAGACATCCTCAATAAAGGAGTGTTTCTGCAGGTGGGGACCACAGACCACATCTCAGTACCAATGCTTTCTGGCTGATGTTTTGGTCACTTTTGAATGTTGGTTGTGCTTTCACACTCATGGTAGCATGAGACGGACTCTACAACCCACCGAAGTGGCTCAGGTAGTGCAGCTCATCCAGGATGGCACATCAATGCGAGCTGTGGCAAGAAGGGTTGCTGTGTCTGTCAGCGTAGTGTCCAGAGGCTGGAGGCGCTACCAGGAGACAGGCCAGTATACCAGAAGTCGTGGAGAGGGCCGTAGGAGGGCAACAACCAGCAGCAGAACCGCTACCTCCGCCTTTGTGCAAGGAAGAACAGGAGGAGCACTGCCAGAGCCCTGCAAAATAACCTCCAGCAGGCCACAAATGTACATGTGTCTGCACAAACGGTTAGAAACCGACTCCATGAGGGTGGTATGAGGGCCCGACGTCCACAGATGGGGGTTGTGCTCACAGCCCAACACCATGCAGGACGCTTGGCATTTGCCACAGAACACCAGGATTGGCAAAGTTGCCACTGGCGCCCTGTGCTCTTCACAGATGAAAGCAGGTTCAAACTGAGCACGTGACAGATGTGACAGAGTCTGGAGATGCCGTGGAGAGCGATCTGCTGCCTGCAACATCCTTCAGCATGACCGGTTTGGCAGTGGGTCAGTAATGGTGTGGGGTGGCATTTCTTTGGAGGACCGCACAGCCCTCCATGTGCTCGCCAGAGGTAGCCTGACTGTCATTAGGTACCGAGACGAGATCCTCAGACCCCTTGTGAGACCATATGCTGGTGCGGTCGGACCTGGGTTCCTCCTAATGCAGGACAACGCCAGACCTCATGTGGCTGGAGTGTGTCAGCAGTTCCTGCAAGATGAAGGCATTGAAGCTATGGACTGGCCCGCCCGTTCCCCAGACTTGAATCCGATTGAGCACATCTGGGACATCATGTCTCGCTCCATCCACCAATGTCACGTTGCACCACAGACTGTCCAGGAGTTGGCAGATGCTTTAATCCAGGTCTGGGAGGAGATCCCACAGGAGACCATCCGCAACCTCATCAGGAGCATGCCCAGGCATTCTAGGGAGGTCAGACAGGCACGTGGAGGCCACACACAATACTGAGCCTCATTTTGACTTTTTTTAAGGACATTACATGAAAGTTGGATCAGCCTGTAGTGTGTTTTTCCACTTTAAATTTTGAGGGTGACTCCAAATCCAGGCCTCCATTGGTTAATAAATTTGATTTCCATTGATGATTTTTGTGTGATTTTGTTGTCAGCACATTTAACTTTGTACAGAACAAAGTATTCAATGAGAATATTTCATTCATTCAGATCTAGGATGTGTTATTTGTGTTATTTGAGTGATCCCTTTATTTTTTTGAGCAGTGTATTATACATACAGTACAGACCAAAAGTTTGGACACACCTTCTCATTTAAAGATTTTTCTGTATTTTCATGACTATGAAAATTGTACATACACACTGAAGGCACCAAAACTATGAATTAACACATGTGGAATTATATACTACTTAACAAAAAAGTGCGAAACAACTGAAAATATGTCTTATATTCTAGGTTCTTCAAAGTAGCCACCTTTTGCTTTGATGACTGCTTTGCACACTCTTGGCATTTTCTTGATGAGCGTCAAGAGGTAGTCACCGGAAATGGTCTTCCAACAATCTTGAAGGAGTTCCCAGTAATGCTTAGCACTTGTTGGCTCTTTTGCCTTCACTCTGCGGTCCAGCTCACCCCAAACCATCTCGATTGGGTTCAGGTCTGGTGACTGTGGAGGCCAGGTCATCTGGCGTAGCACCCCATCATTCTCCTTCTTGGTCAAATAGCCCTTACACAGCCTGGAGGTGTGTTTGGGGTCATTGTCCTGTTGAAAAATAAATGATGGTTCAACTAAACGCAAACCGGATGGAATAGCATGCAGCTGCAAGATGCTGTGGTAGCCATGCTGGTTCAGTATGCCTTCAATTTTGAATAAATCCCCAACAGTGTCACCAGCAAAGCACCCCCACACCATCACACCTCCTCCTCCATGCTTCACGGTGGGAACCAGGCATGTAGAGTCCATCCGTTTACCTTTTCTGCGTCGTACAAAGACACGGTGGTTGAAACCAAAGATCTCAAATTTGGACTCAACAGAACAAAGCACAGATTTCCACTGGTCTAATGTCCATTCCTTGTGTTCTTTAGCCCAAACAAGTCTCTTCTGCTTGTTGCCTGTCCTTAGCAGTGGTTTCCTAGCACCTATTTGACCATGAAGGCCTGCTGCACAAAGTCTCCTCTTAACAGTTGTTGAAGAGATGTGTCTGCTGCTAGAACTCTGTGTGGCATTGACTTGGTCTCTAATCTGAGCTGCAGTTAACGTGCGATTTCTGAGGCTGGTGACTCGGATAAACTTATCCTCAGAAGCAGAGGTGACTCTTGGTCTTCCTTTCCTGGGGCGGTCCTCATGTGAGCCAGTTTCTTTGTAGCGCTTGATGGTTTTTGCAACTGCACTTGGGGACACTTTCAAAGTTTTCCCAATTTTTCGCACTGACTGACCTTCATTTCTTAAAGTAATGATGGCCACTCGTTTTTTTTACTTAGCTGCTTTTTTCTTGCCATAATACAAATTCTAACAGTGTATTCAGTAGGACTATCAGCTGTATATCCACCAGACTTCTGCACAACACAACTGATGGTCCCAACCCCATTTATAAGCCAAGAAATCCCACTTATTAAACCTGACAGGGCACACCTGTGAAGTAAAAACCATTTCCGGTGACTACCTCTTGAAGCTCATCAAGAGAATGCCAAGAGTGTGCAAAGCAGTCATGAAAGCAAAAGGTGGCTACTTTGAAGAACCTAGAATATAAGACATATTTTCAGTTGTTTCACACTTTTTTGTTAAGTATATAATTCCACATGTGTTAATTCATAGTTTTGATGCCTTCAGTGTGAATGTACAATTTTCATAGTCATGAAAATGCAGAAAAATCTTTAAATGAGGTGTGTCCAAACTTTTGGTCTGTACTGTATATATATATATATATATATATATATATATATATATATATATATATATATATATATATATATATATATATATATACACACACACACCGCGTGCAGAATTATTAGGCAAATGAGTATTTTGATCACTTTGATACTTTTTATACATGTTGTCCTACTCCAAGCTGCATAGGCTTGAGAGCCAACTACCAATTAAGTAATTCTGGTGATGTGCATCTCTGTAATGAGGAGGGGTGTTGTCTAACGACATTAACACCCTATATAAGGTGTGCTTAATTATTAGGCAACTTCTTTTCCTTTGCCAAAATGGGTCAGAAGAGAGATTTGACGGGCTCTGAAAAGTCCAAAATTGTGAGATGTCTTGCAGAGGGATGCAGCAGTCTTGAAATTTCCAAACTTTTGAAGCGTGATCACCGAACAAACAAGCGTTTCATGGCAAATAGCCAACAGGGTCTCAAGAAGCATGTTGACCAAAAAAGGCGCAAAATAACTTCCCATGAATTGAGGAAAATCAAGCGTGAAGCTGCCAAGATGCCATTCGCCACTAATTTTGCCATATTTCAGAGCTGCAACGTTACTGGAGTATCAAAAAGCACAAGGTATGCGATATTCAGGGACATGGCCAAGGTAAGGAAGGCTGAAAAATGACCACTTTTGAACAAGAAACATAAGATAAAACATCAAGAATGGGCCAAGAAATATAGATAAGACTGATTTTTCAAAGGTTTTATGGACTGATGAAATGAGAGTGACTCTTGATAGGCCAGATGGATTGGCCAGAGGCTGGATCAATAAAGGGCAGAGAGCTCCACTCCGATTCAGATGCCAGCAAGGTTGAGGTGGGGTACTGGTATGGGCTGGTATCATCAAAGATGAACTTGTGGGACCTTTCCAGGTTGAGGATGGAGTGAAGCTCAACTCCCAGACCTACTGCCAGTTTCTGGAAGACAACTTCTTCAAGCAGTGGTACAGGAAGAAGTCGGTATCGTTCAAGAAAAACATGATTTTCATGCAGGACAATGCTCCATTACATGCATCCAACTACTCCACAGCGTGGCTGGCCAGTAAAGGTCTAAAAGAAGAAAAAATAATGACATGGCCCCCTTGTTCACCTGATCTGAACCCCATAGAGAACCTGTGGTCCATCATAAAATGTGAGATCTACAAGGAGGGAAAACAGTACACCTCTCGGAACAGTGTCTGGGAGGCTGTGGTGGCTGCTGCACGCAATGTTGATCGAAAACAGATCAAGCAACTGACAGAATCTATGGATGGAAGGCTGTTGAGTGTCATCATAATGAAATGTGGCTATACTGATCACTAATTTTTTTTATTTTTGTTTTTGCATGTCAGAAATGTTTATTTTTAAATTTTGTGCACGGATATTGGTTTACCTGGTGAAAATAAACAAGTGAGATGGGATTATATTTGGGTTTTATTAAGTTGCCTAATAATTCTGCACAGTAATAGTTACCTGCACAAACAGATATCCTCCTAAAATAGCCAAATCTAAAAAAAAAAACACTCCAACTTCCAAAAATATTAAGCTTGGATATTTATGAGTCTTTTGGGTTGATTGAGAACATAGTTGTTGATCAATAATAAAAATAATCCTCTAAAATACAACTTGCCTAATAATTCTGCACACAGTGTATAGATAGATAGATAGATAGAAAATATCTCTTCCAACACTCAGCTCTGCTATACACTCACACAGCTCAGCCACAAACACACAGGCACACATAGTTCTGCCACATGCTCACATGCTTGCGCCCTGCTCTTCCCTCTTCTTTGCTGCTAGCCATGTGATCCAAAGGTCCTGGCAGGACTTTCAGTCTTTACAGAGTGTGTACAGTGGAGAGAGGACTTGTTGGCTCCTTGTTTTGTATTCAGTTGTATCTGTGACCTTAAGACACAGACACAGCTCAAGTAGGAACATAACCCCCTACCTCCCGAAACAGCTCCCCAAATCTGGGACACTCTCGCTGGTTCCAGGACAGTTGGAAGGTACGGGTGATGGAACAAAAATGTATACTTCTCAGAGTAGTTTTACAAAAATGAGAAGTAAAATATCACCGTGTTCTGAACGTACAAAATACGGTAGACAGCACCCCAAAAGGGGTTAAGGAGACACACTTTGTTTCTCCCTCTCACTAAAAGGTACAATTTTTATTTAATTACATTTATGTGAGGAAAGCAGGGGAGTAAAAGATTACTTTATCCATTGCGCTACATGCCTTTGGTGAATTACATAAGATAAAAATTTATATTTATAGTATGCGTTGGTACAATTTTTTTTCGGTTCCTTTAAGGGTTTGTCCCCTTTCAGAAAACTTTGGGCTATAATCTGCAATAGTTCTAAAACATTTAAAAACAAAATCAGAGTACTACTAATCCTCCTCAGGTCTAGCTCTGGCTCTCTACTGTGGCCCTGATCTTTGTGGTTTCTCTGCAGCGGTGACATCACATTGGCTATAGCACTGTCTATCAGTGAACTCAGCGGCTCATGCAGTCCAGTCTACAAGGACAGAGCTGCTAAGCTCAGCGATTGGATGTAGCAGTGGCATCACTGCTGCAGATGGTTTATCAAGGAAAATACCCATTACCCATTAAAATATAACATTTAATAAATTCATTAAAAATAGTCTTAATTAGCCCAAATAGCAATAAAAAACAGTGAAGATAACAATAAAAATGTATGGATACGTGATTGACCAGCACAAAAACAATTGACTACCTGACCCTGGTAGTGCCCTAATAGGCTCGCCCTACCTGACAGCGGAGGCTGGCACCCTCTTGAGCAATGTGGCGCCCCCGCTCCCGAAAGCTGTCCCTCTTGGCCCTGGTAGTCCCTGACTAGGACCAATATTGCACAAGACACATACCCAAATGGGCTACTCAAAAGACACAGACCCAAATATTCCAGCTCCAGCGGTTGAAATTAGCATAGATTAAGGATCAATGCTCATCCGTGATGAGTTCCACATAGAGGAACATAAACTCAGTCGATCTCCAGATATAGAGTGTTTTTATGCGTTCCTATAGTCACAGCGTACCATGTACAAGTTTTTTGCACTCTCCTAGTCACAGCGTCCCATATGTCAGTTCGCTTGTCCCAGAAAGATTTGTTTCAGTCAGGACCATACGTATCAATCATATAATACCATAACCTATAGATTGACAAAATACCATAAAAATCTTGCCTCTTTCCACCAGGGGAAATGAGTTAAGAAAACGTACCCTAGTGTATCCCACATGGATTCACACAGCCGACTGCACCAAAAGAAAAGGACTAGCACCCTACTTTAGTAAAGACTGATGAATATACAGTACAGACCAAAAGTTTGAACACACCTTCTCATTTAAAGATTTTTCGGTATTTTCATGACTATGAAAATTGTACATTCACACTGAAGGCATCAAAACTATGAATTAACACATGTGGAATTATATACTTAACAAAAAACTGTGAAACAACTGAAAATATGTCTTATATTCTAGGTTCTTCAAAGTAGCCACCTTTTGCTTTGACGACTGCTTTGCACACTCTTGGCATTCTCTTGATGAGCTTCAAGAGGTAGTCACCGGAAATGGTTTTCACTTCACAGGTGTGCCCTGTCAGGTTTAATAAGTGGGATTTCTTGCCTTATAAATGGGGATAGGACCATCAGTTGTGTTGTGCAGAAGTCAGGTGGATACACAGCTGATAGTCCTACTGAATAGATTGTTAGAATTTGTATTATGGCAAGAAAAAAGCAGCTAAGTAAAGAAAAACGAGTGGCCATCATTACTTTAAGAAATGAAGGTCAGTCAGTCCGAAAAATTGGGAAAACTTTGAATGTGTCCCCAAGTGCAGTAGCAAAAACCATCAAGCGCTACAAAGAACCTGACTCACATGAGGACCGCCCCAGGAAATGAAGACCAAGAGTCACCTCTGCTTCTGAGGATAAGTTTATCCGAGTCACCAGCCTCAAAAATCGCAGGTTAACAGCAGCTCAGATTAGAGACCAGGTCAATGCCACACAGAGTTCTAGCAGCAGACACATCTCTTCAACAACTGTTAAGAGGAGACTTTGTGCAGCAGGCCTTCATGGTAAAATAGCTGCTTGGAAACCACTGCTAAGGACAGGCAACAAGAAGAAGAGACTTGTTTGGGCTAAAGAACACAAGGAATGGACATTAGACCAGTGGAAATCTGTGCTTTGGTCTGATGAGTCCAAATTTGAGATCTTTGGTTCCAACCACCTTGTCTTTGTGCGACGCAGAAAAGGTGAAAGGATGGACTCTACATGCTTGGTTCCCATCGTGAAGCATGGAGGACAGTGGCGTACCGCCAATGGCGGCAGACCACGCCACTGCTATGGGGCCCGTGGCCGGAGGGGGCCCGTGAGGGCCCCAAGCAGCGTGGGAACGAGGAGGATAGGTGAGTAGGAGGTTGCGGCGGCAGAGGAGAAGGTTGCGGCAGTGGAGGAGCGGGGCACACACTGTAGCCACTGCTGCAGCTACCACGTGTGCCCGCTGCTAAAGAGTCATGAATATTTCCTCTTCTCCACTCCCATGGGCGTGGAGAAGACAGAATATTCATTCTCTTTAGTAGCGGGCCCGGAGGAGCGCTGAGCCCCGGCTCCTGCTGTCAGTGCCCGCCGCTAAAGAGAAAGCATATTCACGCTTCTCCACGCCCACAGTCCCGGCGTGGAGAGGAGTGAATGTGCCGGCAGCAACTCACCTCGGGATCTGAGAGCGCGCGCAGCTCAGATGCCAACATGAGCTGCTGCAGACAGGACTCAGCGCTGGAGCAGAGGTGAGGAAGGAAGGTGAGTATAAGCGTTTATTGTTTTATGTGTGCAGTGATTGGGGGGATGAGGAGGCCACACATACCAGGATTTGGGGATTGAGGAGGCCACACATACCAGGATTTGGGGATTTAGGAGGCCACACATACCAGGATTTGGGGATTGAGGAGGCCACACATACCAGGAATGGGGGATTGAGGAGGCCACACATACCAGGAATGGGGGATTGAGGAGGCCACACATACCAGGAATGGGGGATTGAGGAGGCCACACATGCCAGGAATGGGGGATTGAGGAGGCCACACATGCCAGGAATGGGGGATTGAGGAGGCCACACATGCCAGGAATGGGGGATTGAGGAGGCCACACATGCCAGGAATGGGGGATTGAGGAGGACACACATACCAGGAATGGGGGATTGAGGAGGACACACATATCAGGATTGGGGGGTTGAGGAGGCCACACATACCAGGATTGGGGGGTTGAGGAGGACACACATACCAGGATTGGGGGGTTGAGGAGGCCACACATACCAGGATTGGGGGGTTGAGGAGGCCACACATACCAGGATTGAGGGATTGAGGAGGCCACACATACCAGGATTGAGGGATTGAGGAGGCCACACATACCAGGATTGAGGGGTTGAGGAGGCCACACATACCAGGATTGAGGAGGCCACACATACCAGGATTTGGGGATTGAGGAGGCCACACATACCAGAATTTGGGGATTGAGGAGGCCACACATACCAGGATTTGGGGATTGAGGAGGCCACACATACCAGGATTTGGGGATTGAGGAGGCCACACATACCAGGATTGAGGGGTTGAGGAGGCCACACATACCAGGATTGAGGGGTTGAGGAGGCCACACATACCAGGATTGGGGGATTGAGGAGGCCACACATACCAGGATTGGGGGATTGAGGAGGCCACACATACCAGGATTGGGGGATTGAGGAGGCCACACATACCAGGATTGGGGGATTGAGGAAGCCACACTTACCGGGATTGGGGGATTGAGGAGGCCACACATACCAGGGATTGTGGGATTGAGGGGGCCACACATACCAGGGATTGTGGGATTGAGGGGGCCACACATACCAGGGATTGTGGGATTGAGGGGGCCACACATACCAGGGATTGTGGGATTGAGGGGGCCACACATACCAGGGATTGGGGGATTGAGGAGGCTACACATACCAGGGATTGTGGGGGCCACACATACCAGGGATTGTGGGATTGAGGGGGCCACACATACGAGGATGGGAAAATTTACCAGTAGCTGCTGCATTTCCCACCCTAGGCTTATACTCAAGTCAATAGGTTTTCCCATTTTTATGTGGTAAAATTAGGGGCCTCGGCTTATATTCGGGTCGGCTTATTTAAAATATACGGTATTTTAAAATCAGTGAGTACGTGGTGCCCATAATACTGCAGGACTGTGGCGTACATTATACTATATGGGGGCTGCATTTTACCCTATGGGGTGTGTAATATACTGTATGGAGGACTATGGGAGTGCATTTTATTCTATGGAGGACCATGGGAAGTTCATTATACTATATGGAGGATTATGGGGGGCGCATTATACTATATGGAGGTTTATGGGGGGAGCATTATACTATATGGAGGATTATGGGGGCGCATTATACTATATGGAAGATTATTGGTGGTGCATTATACTATATGGAAGGCTATGTGGGGATATTATAATATTTTGAGGGCTATGTGGGGGGCCATTATACTGTAGAAAAGCAATTATACAGTGTGAAGGTTTGTGTGGGGTCATTATACTGATTGGAGGGCTGTGTGGGGGCCATGAGAGTGTATGGAGGGCTCTGTGGGGTTCACAGTTGGGGGATTATACTGTGTTAGGGTCACCATACTTTGCCGTGGGAGTTGAAGTGGGGTACAATAGGGTCATTATACTGTGCATTTGGAGGAATGCACCATAGGGGTATCATACTGTTTGGCACTTTTGTTGGCATCATACTTTATGGGGGCAATGAAGAAGGAATCTACGACTTCATAAGGAGGTAAATTACTATGTAAAGGCTGGAAAGTTATGAGATCTGCTCTTCTGTGACACAGACAAATATTTATTTTTTGTAGGGGGGGGGGGGCAATTAGAGCTTCTGCTATGGGGCCCCATGACTTCTATGTACGCCCCTGATGGAGGAGGAGGTGTGATGGTGTGGGGGTGCTTTGCTGGTGACACTGTTGGGGATTTATTCAAAATTGAAGGCATACTGAACCAGCATGGCTACCACAGCATCTTGCAGCGGCATGCTATTCCATCCGGTTTGCGTTTAGTTGGACCATCATTTATTTCTCAACAGGACAATGACCCCAAACACACCTCCAGGCCGTGTAAGGGCTATTTGACCAAGTGGGAGAGTGATGGGGTGCTACGGCAGATGACCTGGCCTCCACAGTCACCAGACCTGAACCCAATTGAGATGGTTTGGGGTGAGCTGGACCGCAGAGTGAAGGCAAAAGGGCCAACAAGTGCTAAGCATCTCTGGGAACTCCTTCAAGATTGTTGGAAGACCATTTCCGGTGACTACCTCTTGAAGCTCATCAAGAGAATGCCAAGAGTGTGCAAAGCAGTCATCAAAGCAAAAGGTGGCTACTTTGAAGAACCTAGAATATAAGACATATTTTCAGTTGTTTCACACTTTTTTGTTAAGTATATAATTCCACATGTGTTAATTCATAGTTTTGATGCCTTCAGTGTGAATGTACAATTTACACAGTTATGAAAATACAGAAAAATCTTTAAATGAGGTGTGTCCAAACTTTTGGTCTGTACTGTACATATGCAGTCTGGTAACATCAATCGGGGATCCGCTCCAGAGCAAAAAGGCCCAAAACTATAGATACTCATTTGCAGACTCTGGCGGTATGGGTCAGGTACCAGCTCACTAAAAATAATTATTATTGGTAACCAGGTACATTCAACACCCCCACCCCATGTGGAAAATTGAATGGAGTGAGTCAGCCAGCCCTTTTCACACACAACACTATTTACCTTATGTGCCAACAAAGGAAATGTTACAGTGTCGGCAAAAAAAATCTTTTCTGGAGCACAAGCTGAAAGTGGACCTACAGCGGAGATGATATACTTGGATTGTGGCGCCTGTAACAACTGAGGTATATTACTAAGATGTATACCTTCGTATGTTGAGCACAAGGACCCAGACTTTACAAGTAATGTTCAGTGTTAAAATGGTCTAGTAAGCGATTATGTGTGGGATACCACATTAATTGGATCCTAAAAACAGTTGTGACTTCACACCTCACCCATTTATAAACATTCGTTAAAGCATTATTGACATTTAAGGAGCGGTTTATAGAAACAGGACTCTAAGAAGCTGTAATTACTGAACACAGCCTGTGAACATCACAAACACACGCAAAAATACAAATCAGACAGTATACTGTATAAAGAAGCACATAAAATAAGGGAAGCTGCTGTTTGGGATGGATTTACTGCTGGAGAACATAACGTACAGGTTACAAATTCAGGTATTTATATAAAAGGCTATACAATGAGATTTTAGAAACTAATAATAAATTCTATGAAACTTTAAAGACAAACATATCCATACAAAAGGGCAATTTGTCAACTTTGCAAAGTTTAAAATGTTTACCTTTACCACATGTCTTAAAGAACCAATTATGACTGGTGATTGAGAATTTTCATCCTGGGATTCATCTCCCCATGGGTTGGTGACTTCTATGTCCCCTTCCTCCAGTGCTATGGTCCGCCCCTCATAATTGGGGAGTTCATAAAGTATCCAGCTGAAAAGAAATAATAGTTTTAAATAGACTAAATCATAGAATGAATATTCCATTGGCCTAATTTACAGAACAGCGCCGTTAAGTAATGTATAGGAAAGCTGTAAACACAAAAGCCTCATTTTCATTGTAAAATTGCTGCAAGGCAATGATGCCCAAAAAGACTGTATACCAAATCCTGTTGTAATGTCCTTCCACTCCAGAACATAGTCCCAAAGAGCTACACTTTCAAACCCATATAAAAATGGAAAAGTCTGTTTACCCAAATCCTGTATATCATATTTTCCTTGAGCCTCTAGTACTACTCTTTCTCTTGAGCAAAAGTTTGTAGCATATCTTGTCCAGCATGTATAAGATAACCATCGTAACAATTTGTAGTCCATTCAAGTTAATACTGGCAAACCTTACGCACTATTATTCGGATTACAGATATCTGGTGATGTTCAACTACATGAGAAAACAGTTCCAATAGCATAAAAACTCTCCAAAAGGCAGAAATAAGGCAGAACTTGCCAGTCTTTAAAACATAAACTCTTTATTCCATTTAGTTTAAGCACAGTGTGGAGTACATGGATACATATTAAAGGGAATCTGTCAGCAGGTTTTTGCTATGTAATCTGAATACAGCAGGAGATAGAGGCTGAAACACAGAATTCAGGGATGTGTCACTTGTCAAAGTGTGTGCTGTTGTTTACTAACTGTGAAGGATTTATCACTGACAGAATACATTACTGGACTAGTCCGGCAACGCCCCCTCCTGTGATCAGCAGCTCACTGTCTGTGGACTTTTTTACATGGAGAGCCTGGTGTGGGTGGGGTTAGCTTTCTTAGCTCGGCTTCATTCTAAATGTAAAAGCTCTGATTGTGTCAGAACAGCTACACCCAGTAATCCAAGTGAGTCATCGTTGGATTCAGGGTCTCTTTGCCTACATCATGCTGCTCTCAGATGAGGTAGCAAAAACCTGCTGACAGATTCCCTTTAACAACAGCCATTCCTGAATCCGTAGAAGAAATGCCTGGCTAGCACGAAATGGCTGTTGTTCATATTGATCTATGAACTCCATGCTGTGCTTCATCCTGTGTTTAAATACTTTTCCACTACTTTTACATTGATGTCCCATCCTTAGGAAGGGGCATCAATGTCTGATCGGCCAGGGTCCCGCACCCGGCACCCCCGCCGATCAGCTTTTATCGGTGCCGGCCGAAAGTGCTTACTTGCGGTACTTGGCCATTTAATTGCACAGGAGGTGGATGTGCAGTACCCAGTGGCGGCCACTACAGTTAGACGGACAAGCACCGCAAGTAAGTACTTCCGGCCAGCGACCGCCACCGATAACAGCTGATTGGCATGGGTGCCGGGTTCGGGACCCCGAACGATCAGACACTGATGCCCATCCTGAGGATGGGGCATCAATGTTAAAGTAGTGGACAACTTCTTTAAACATACATGGAATGACAAATTTATATTTTACAGACTGTAGAGTGCAGCCATATTTCAGCCTTTAGGAGAGTGTTTATACTGTTGTAACTTAAGGTGCACATATATACTAGATGAATGTCAGCCAAATCCACCAAATTTGCGAGGAATCATACAATCATGTAATGTGTATAAATGTGTAATGATCCTACCCTGATAGCAAATGTCATGGCAAAGAAGGATTGGGCAATGCTGGATTTCAACACGCCTGACCCATTGTAATCAAAGATGTGTGTGTTTGTGGGGGAAGAAATAGCTTCTAACAGATATCTAACGTTTTATAGCCACTTCGCTAGCAAGTTTGGTCAAAAATTCATTACTTGGTAGTTCTAATCAGGATTTCATCTATGTATAGTAAATGGTCCACTGCTCTAGTCTGTCTATCTAATTTAACAGTAATGATAAAGTATAGAATTTGATGTATCTTGAGATGTTTGGGATCCAAACTACATGACTAAAACTGACTGAGTAATTATAAAGGTTTAATTTCTTACCATCCTCTAACGGTTTTAATGAAAATAGTAGGAGAAAGCTCCCAGGAAGTACAATCAATGACATCAGAAAAGATTTCAAACACAGCACCTCCATATTCAGGCTCCGTCAGAATGACCACCTGCAAGATGTTAAACAGAAAGGATTATTTGTGCAATTTAAAGTAACAGACTTGCAGAGATAGAATACAAAGTATTCATATTACCTTTCCTGGTCTAGGGTTAACTTTCTCTGAATCTTTCAAGGGCAGTACCTAAAATCCAAAAATATATAAAAAAAATTTTTATATATATATATATATATATATATATATATATATATATATATATATATATATATATATATATATATATATATATATATATTATACATATATATATATTATACATATATACACACACATATCCAAAAGTTGCTTAGTAAATTACTATTTTGCATTGTATACAGGTTTCATGTAGTTACATCTCCCTGTCTGCAGAGGTCATTGCCTCTATTGTGACCTGCTAATCATACTGTATATTTGGATAGATACACCTTTCCATAGAAATGTGTATGTAATTATGACACCTTGATGCACTTAAATGAAAAGTACCTGGCACTGCAGTTTGTTTGTGCTTATACTTTACTAGATGGCGGCCCGATTCTAACGCATCGGGTATTCTAGAATAGGTATGCGGCAGACCGGGCGCAATCAGCAGAGCGGTGTTTAAATTTGGCGCCAAAATCACTGATTGGTCGTGGTTGCCGGCCGCGACCAATCAGCAAAGCGGTGTTGAAATTTGGCGACTATATCGCTGATTGGTCACGGCCGGCGGTCGCGACTAATCAGCAGAGCGGGGTTTAAATTTTGTGCCAATAATGCTGATTGGTTGCGGCCGGCAGTCGCGACCAATCAGCAAAGCGGTGTTTAAATTTGGCGCCAATAATGGTGATTGGTCACTGCCGCGACCATTCAGCAGAGCGGTGTTTAAATTTGGCGGCAATAATGCTGATTAGTCGTGGCCGGCAATTTGGCGCCAACGATGCTGATTAGTTGCAATCGCCGGCCGCGACCAATCAGCAAAGCGGTGTTTAAATTTGGCGCCAATAATGGTGATTGGTCAGGGCCGCGGCCATTCAGCAGAGCGGTGTTTAAATTTGGCGGCAATAATGCTGATTAGTCGCGGCCGGCAATTTGGCGGCAATAATGCTGATTGGTCGCGGCCGGCGATTGCGACCAATCAGCAGAGCGTTGTTTAAATTTGGCGCCAAGCTTGCTGATTGGTCGCGGACGCCAGACGCGACCAATCAGCACAGCAGTGTTTAAATGTGGCGGCAAGATCGGTGATTGGTCGCGACCGCTATTTAAATGTGGCGCCCAAATCGGTGATTGGTCGCGGCCGCTGCCCGCGACCAATCAGCAGAGCGGTGTTTAACTTTAGCGCCAAGATTACTGATTGGTCGCGCTCTTCGCATGCGACCAATCAGTGAATCGTATTGGTGAGGACCGGGGAGCGCCGCTGCCTGTGCGGCTACTTCCGCTGCGAGAAGCCAGGAGATGAGCGACTGCTCGCAGCAGAAGTATCCCGACCCGCAGCGCCGCTCCCCGGTCCTCCCTTGACACCCTAGCCGCTGATGTCCCCACAGTATCCGCATGGTGTTACAAAGGTCCGGACATTTGGCGCGACCAATCACCGATCTTGGCTTCACATTTAAACACCGCTGTGCTGATTGGTCGCCGACGCTGGGCGCGACCAATTACCGATTTTGGCGCCACATTTAAATAGCGTCCGCGACCAATCAGTACAGCAATGTTTAAATGTGGAGCCAAGATCGTGTTTGGTCGCGGCCGATATTTAAATTTGGCGCCAAAATCGGTGACTGGTTGCGGGCAGCGTCCGCGACCAATCAGCACAGTAGTGTTTAACTTTTGCGGCAAGATCAGGGATTGGTCGCGGGCCAAGACCGCGACCAATCACCGATTTGTGCGGCACATTTAAATAGCGGCCGCGACCAATTGGATGTCAGCGCCGCTCCCCGGTCCTCCCTTCACACCCTAGCCGCATGGATGTCAGAGCCGCTGCCTGTGCGGATACTTCCGCTGCGAGAACCTGGGACATGAGCGGGCGCTTGCAGCAGAAGTATCCCGACCCGCAGCGCCGCTCCCTGGTCCTCCCTTCACACCCTAGCCGCATGGATGTCAGCGCCGCTCCCCGGTCCTCCCTTCACACCCTAGCCGCATGGATGTCAGCGCCGCTGCCTGTGCGGATACTTCCGCTGCGAGAACCCGGGACATGAGCGGGCGCTTGCAGCAGAAGTATCCCGACCCGCAGCGCCGCTCCCTGGTCCTCCCTTCACACCCTAGCCGCATGGATGTCAGCGCCGCTCCCCGGTCCTCCCTTCACACCCTAGCTGCATGGATGTCAGCGCCGCTCCCCCCTTCACAGCCTAGCCGCTGATGTCCCCACAGTATTCGCATGGTGTTACAAAGGTCCGGACATTTGTGTTAAAAATTGCTGATTGGTCGCCGACGCTGGGCGCGACCAATCACCGATTTTGGTGCCACATTTAAATAGCGTCGGCGACCAATTAGCGATTTTTAACACAAATGTCCGGACTTTTGTAACACCATGAGGATACTGTGGGGACATCAGCGGCTAGGGTGTCAAGGGAGGACCGGGGAGCGGCGCTGCGGGTCGGGATACTTCTGCTGCGAGCGCCCGCTCATGTTCCGGGTTCTCGCAGCGGAAGTATCCGCACAGGCAGCGCCGCTGACATCCATGCGGCTAGGGTGTAAAGGGAGGACCGGGGAGCGGCGCTGACATCCAATTGGTCGCGGCCGCTATTTAAATGTGCCGCACAAATCGGTGATTGGTCGCGGTCTTGGCCCGCGACCAATCAGTGATCTTGCCGCAAAAGTTAAACACTACTGTGCTGATGGGCAGCGTCCGCGACCAGCGATGAATCACCGATGTGGGCACGAAATTTAAATATCGGCCGTGACCAATCACCGATCTTGGCTCCACATTTAAACACCGCTGTGCTGATTGGTCGCGGACGCTATTTAAATGTGGCGACAAAATCGGTGATTGGTCGCACCCAGCGTCGGCGACCAATCAGCACAGCGGTGTTTAAATGTGGAGCCAAGATCGGTGATTGGTCGCGGCCGATATTTAAATTTGACGCCCAAATCGGTGATTGGTCGCGGGCAGCGTCCGCGACCAATCAGCACAGTAGTGTTTAACTTTTGCGGTAAGATCACTGATTGGTTGGGTCCGAAGACCGCGACCAATCATCGAATCGTCTTGGTGAGGACCGGGGAGCAGCGCTGCCTGTGTGGGTACTTCCGCAACGAGAACCCGGGACATGAGCGGGCGCTCGCAGCAGAAGTATCCCGACCCACAGCGCCGCTCCCCGGTCCTCCCTTCCACATGGAGGTCAGCGACGCCGGCGGACCTTCCGCTGCTACCGGCCGGGAGATGAGCGCCTTGCGCCGGTCATCTCCCGGCTGCATCTCCGTCCCACAGATGGGTCCGGCGGTCGAGGTCCTTCTGCTGTTACCGGCCGGGAGATGAGCGCATCGCGGCGCTCATCTCCCGGCTGCATCGCCGCTGAGCTCCGTCCCGCAGATGAGCCGCTAACGGCCGTCATCTTTTTTCAGAAATCCCGCGGCGCTGATGGGCCGCTGCCGGACCAATGAGCGACGCGGGATTTCCAGGACAGACAGAAAGACAGACAGATGGGATAAGACAATTATATAGTAGATGCCAAGGAGGTGGGAGCAATTTAGCTGGAAGGCTGGAACCTAACAATGTTGCTTTTGAACTTTATGGAAACTTCTGAGTCTATATTTAGTTGTTTGTTATTTTAAAAGCCATATCTGTAAGATACGTTCTCTCATATAATTATATAAAAATGCAATTATATAAAACGGTTTACTTAATTCACTGGCCAGATCAAAATGGGCTAATGGCCTATTGAAGCAGCAGCCATAATCTTCCACAGAAAAGAGGATATAATTTACTTCTTTTGTATGTATTAATCATTATTGTTAAACATAATGGGGTAAACAGTAAAACTCTAGTAGATGAATCACTCCAACTAGGTTTAAGAAAAATTTGTACTAGTGGGTTCAGAAAAGTACCTTAGGCTATATCACCTCTGCATTGTGTGGTGATGCCTACATTCTCTACAAGTCCAAACAGAAAAGCAGAGCCCTATTTCAGACAGATGCATGGATCCCAATGCATGCAATGGGATCCATCAGCAACACTAGTTTTGGGGTTCTGTTTTATATGGAAACCACAATGCAAACAGAGCTTTAGTGACATGTCAGAGTTTATACTTTTCCTGTACAGTAATTCTAATAAAAAGTGAATATCACTTTCATTTCAGAAAGTTATGTGATCCTGATTTGTTATATGAACATATCTGTAGTAACTTTGATGCCTTCCTGTATGTATACATGGGTGTGTCTATATATATATATTGCAATAAATGCACACTTTGTGACTTGGGTAAAAGGGCAACCAGGACTTCCCCATGCGACATAGAGGGAGTTAATGAACTGCAATAAAGATGGAAAAACTGGTGTGTCAACTATCATGTGTTAGACTTTCTGCTGTGCAATGGTGAAGTACAGTCCATTAGACATTTCTAAAAGTGGTCTGTGCAGTTTACCTAGGTTTTTGCAAATTTCATATATGAATATTCTATTGTAGTTATAATCTACCTGTAGCATGTATGTACCTGTAGTTAATGCTGTTCATCAATTAGCCCCACCTAGCCACCAACCAAATATCTGAATACTATGTGCTTGCAAGAACAAAAAGTTAGGACAAAGTAAGATACTAAGCAAAACAAACCATAAATGGACCAAAGGATTACATTAACATATGCATCATTCCAAGTTTGTATTTCTGTCTGTGAACATATGTAAACAGATGTTATAAATAATATTAAAAAGGAACAATGCGCTTTCTCTTACTCTCAGCTGACACTATTGCTGTGATTTTTCTGGAACCCCAAGTGGCTTGCCTATCTCCAAAAACATTTTATTTCACTGTGTAGCTAATAAGTACAGGTCCACCTAACACTGCCTATATTGCCAATTATGTATAACAGAGGTGCGTTAGGCAGAAAGCATGAACATGGCAGCTGCTACAGCAATGCAATACTCAAACAGCACTCACCTCTGAGCTATCTGGAATGCTTTGCTCTTGGCCCTTAAAATAAAATATCTCTGAGGAATCAGGTTTGTCAAGTGCCGAAATGCTGTCAAAAAGGGGTGCTGTTCTGTTCCCTTCAGGTGTGGAATGATTTACATCTAGGTGGCCATTAGAATCAGGTAGTTTAAGTGATAAGTCACCGTTTGCTTGGATATTGCCTTCCTGGTTGCGGTCCATGCTGTGCACAGGTATGGATACTGACTGCTCTGCAGAGTCACTCAGCAAGAATTCTGAAGACGGCTGAGTGAAAGCACCTTTGCCTTCTTTAACCGATGTATGAGCTGTCGTTACAGAGTCTGTAGTTTTAAGATCACAGGTTTTGCCTGAGGGAGTAAACTCCTTCCGGGGTGTGTCAAAGGAGGTAGTTATTGTGCTGACAGTTGTTACAGAAGGGGAGAAGACGTTCTCTTCAGACCTTGCTGCAAAGGGTGACTTAAAGCCTGAATAAATTGATTCTATTCGGGATCTCTTCACAGCTAAATCAGTCACATCTGCATTTTCCTTGTCACATGTTTCCTGTGGTATGGAAAGTGGTTCTCCTTTTGATTTTAGAGATTTCAAAAGCATGCTTTGTGCAGCAGATGCCCGTTTTGGCTTTAATTTCTCTGCAGTTTCTTTGCTTTGCATCTTAAATAATGCCATTGGTGCAAGTTCCTTTGCCCTATCCTTCTTTCCTAAGCCAAAGGAGAATGCATCATTATCCAAGATCTTTTCCAAGTAATCCTCACGGATAGGTGGCAAACCGTAATATGGACCTGGCGATTTCGGAGCTCTGGGTTTTTTTCTTTTCTGAGGCAAATTAATGGGGCTTTCTAGCCTTCTGATGGTTTCAGCAAATTTTTCCATGTCAGAAGATGAATCTAAAGTATATTCTTCACTTGCCACAGAGTCATTAAAACTGGTTTCAGGGCTAGATTGCACGTTTGTGAAACTTTGAGTCACTCTATGTTGAAGGCTTCCATTTGTATAGGTAATGGCATGGGAGTCAAAAAGGTATCCATTCTCAGGTACCGTAGGGTCTGGAATACCAGAATCAACCACATTCCTATTAGGAGTACTTTTGTTATCGACTTCAGTAGAAACTATAGCTTTATTTATATCATCTGTATTTAACAGATTAACTTGCTGAGCTTTAGTGTTCGTATGCTTTTCAGACATTTCTTCTACACCCGCAACATTATTTTGTAACTCTAACTCATTCTCTCTACTGGAACGACTGAGTGTGCTGTTGAAATCCCCTTGATGCTCATTACTTTCATATATAGATCTATCATCCTTTGCCGTTTCTGCTGGACAGGAAACAATACCCTTTGTAAGGTCTGTTAATATTTTAGTGTTAGGTTTTGAGAAATTATTCACATCATGGAAAAAGGTTGACTCACTTTCTTTGTCAGAGCCAGTTGAAAGCTTATTCTGTGGTGAGAAGTTATTGAGAACAGAGAACTCACCAGATTTTAGCTGGGAGCTTTCTGAGGACGCATGTACACCATCTTCAATTTGTGGAAAAGGATTTTCTGTATATAAACCTTCTAATTTTGCTCCATCACTGGCTTTAATAGTACCTATTGTAAGGTTTTGCAAAAGATGATTTTGCTGATCAGAGATAGTTTGTTCCTGTCCTGCTGGAATAATTGCATTTAAGAGATCCGGCTCAGCAGTTGCTCCGCTTTCCTTTTCACTGTGAGAAAGGTCTGAATTTCCATGTAATGAAAATTTTTCCTGAATCGCTTCTTGATTGGATTGCTCCTTAATTGTATCTGGTAATTGTTTAGCGGTATCATGTGTGATTTCCATTTTTAGTTCATTGCTGTCTACCACATGGTTTGCCTCCAAATCTGTATTTTCCTTTGAAACATCTTTGTCATCATGATTTAGAACGTCTTTAGGCTGAATTTTCTCTGGAGCCATTTCTTTTTTAATTGACTTCTCTGTGTGTTTACCGTCAGATGTTGGTGTTTGAGTTTCTCTTTTAACTTCAGTCATTTCTTTACTAATTGGTAAATCTACCTCTTGGCTTCCTTCAGAATCTGTATTTTCCCTTTGGACATCTTTTTTTGAATTGGGATTTAAGTTTTCTTTGGGGTGAATTTTCTTTATGCCCATTCTTGCTTTTGGTGATTTGCCTGTGTCTTTACTCTTAGAAGTCGCTGCTTGAGCTTCAGTTTCGGCTCTAATTATTTCTTTACTTGTTAAATCTACCTCCGGGTTTCCCTCTGAATCTGTATTTTCGTTTTGAACACCTTTGGAATTGCTATTTGAAACTTCTTTGGGATGATTTTTTTCTATATCTATTTGTGCTTTTGGTAACCTTGCTGTGTCGTTTTTCACAGAGGTTGTTTTAGCTTCTCTTTCAGCTTCAGCTGTTTCATTACTTTTTTGTAAATCACCCTCTTGGCTTGTTTTTAAATAAGCGTTTAACTTTTTAAGATCTTCTTTGGCATCGCCAATTAAAGCTTCTTGGCTCTGGATTTTCTCGGCTTCCATTCTTGTTTCAGGTGACTTGCCAGTGCTTTTTCTCTTAGAGGTTAGTGTTTGATCTTCTCTTTCAACTTCAGTCATTTCTTTACTGTCACTGAACTGTAACTGCTCGGTACTGGATGATACTGTTGAATGTAAAGATGAACATACGGCATCCGAATGCAGTGTCTTAGACTCTTTAGTTAGACCCACATTGTCATCTTCTTTTGAAACGACAGCATCAGATGGTTCTTTTATAGAGTTATGTTTATTACCCATATCTGGAGGATCTTTGGGTGAAACAGCACCACCTTCAGAATCCGCTGAAACTGCAACTAAATAATCAGAAGTATTCTCAGGTGACTGTGTTAAAGTGTTCTTGGTATGTTCATCAAGCTTTGAACCATTGGTCTGTGTACTTATACTCTCACCTAAAGCATCAGAATTACTGTTTTTTTCAGTAAGTTTCTTGTGTTTTTCATTCTTCTCTGAAGGCAAAATATTCTCTCTTAAAATCTTATCTGGTACTGCTAATTCAAAACCATTTTTTCTGTGTTCCATCTGTATCTGGCTTGGTGAAGTTACAACTGTGCCTTCTTTCTTTTTATCTGCCTTTATTTCATGATGACCATTTTCAGCTTTTTTCCCAATACTATTACTAGAAATGCTGGATTGTTTACCCAGTGAGCTATTTTCTTTTGACACAGACCCCTTTACCTGTTTCCCAAAGTTAAGTTTGGTTCTTTCAACATATTTCTTTTGGGAAATGTTTTTTGTTGCATAGAAATCAATTTGCTTATGACTTGTTCTTTTACTCTCAAATAAGGAAACTTTGCTTGCAATGTTTCCTTTAGGGATTATTGCTTCGATGGTACCTTCTTCCACATTATCAACAACCTTAGACTTAATTGGCAGTTCCACATTCTTTGGTTTTGGAGGGCTAAAAATAAGAATGAAATTGTATTAATTCATAGTTTCTAAACTTTAAGCAGCCTAGTTCAACAAATCTCATACATTTTTAATCTTTAACCGATATACACAAAAAATTGCTGAAAAAAGACATTATGTTACCAGTTATAAGATCTTGCAAATACCAAATAAGGATAAATCATTCAGGCTAGAGTTTTATTTAACATACCAATCCAAAATTAAATTGAACTGTTTTGTAAGGACATAAAAATAGTCAAAATAAAAAGCAACAAATTAATTAAAATCTGCAGCCCAATAGTAAAATCATAAGACAGTAAAAGATAGAAAGAAATTTACCGCCCATAATGTAAAACACGTTCTATATTTATCCAGGGTACCAAGTTTGAAATGTAGTAATTCAAGATCAAGTAACTGAATTACCAGCTAAACTTATAATGTGAAAAAAATGAGCCTCTAATGGCTAGGTTATACCATAACAATCTACAAGTAGAAAATCTTTCAGGGCTGAGAAGTGTTGGTGTCAGTAAATTGGAATACAACTGGTGTCAGGTAGATAAGTATTATCAAATGGTCTATCAGTCAGCTTAGTTTGCATTTTTAAAGAAAAATCTGAAAGCTATAGCCTATTACTCCAGGGATTTACTAGAATGTTGTGATGTGACTTTTTTTGTCCTAACATGTCCTTTAAAAGGGCTTGTCTGAAACCTAACATTAAATTTCATATTAAATGTCTAAAATTGTAATTTTAACAACAGATTTTTAGTGCCCTTCAATTAAAAATTCCATACCGTTCCCTCTCCACTCTAAACTTACATTTTGTTTTTTTTTCTTATATTTGATGTCATTTTGCGCGAGTCTCCCAGTATGTACTGGGGATTGTCAAAAGGAACTTTATGAGGGAACATAGTTGCAGTCACTGCTGCAGCTGCTGTCACCACCCTAAAACAGGATTTCATCAGAAACATCCTTTCCAGGAGCTGGGCTAGTCTCTGCTATATTGGGAATGCGCCCGTACTCTGTATGCGCTCGTTCGTTGCTCTATTACTTTCAATCCGCACCGCCGGCTATAAAGACAAGTTGTCACTAAATACTTTTGATTAAAAAATTGAGAATGCAAAGCTGTAAAGTTTGATAGGAAAAATTAACTTAAATTTTGAGATGTAGACTCATTCTGTTTGCTAAAGGATCATGCTATACATACTCTGCTTAGGAATAATAAAAAAACAAAAAACATATACTCGGCGTGCTGCAAAAAACATGGATTCCCTGAAAAACCGGACATGCAGGATATGGGACAAAAACAAATAAAAATAAGTATTAACTGTGCTGCAAAAACTTTTATTCCAGTGGTGAAAAAAAAAGTAAAAAATGTAAGGTAGTTCTGAGTATCACAGTGAAATGAATTGCAGAATGACATTCATGAAGTAGCATTTGTCAGTCTACAAGTTTTCAAACGCAGTCAGACTTTATGGTAAGACTCCCAGCCCACCTTTAGGAGCTAATGGATGCATGATGTTCCAGGAAAGTCAAAAATAATGCTGCTACAGGCAGGATTTTTGGTTAAGTGTAGAAGTTAGATCATGTGGTCTTCCATTTAGTTCACAAAATAAATATTCCTTAGGACAGACCATTAATGTGTGATTGTTAGAGGTCTAAGCAGCCACACCAACAGAACAAAAGGGTTATTGTAGTACAGTTGGCACATACAGTAACTGTTTTGAACAGTGATTGGCGGCAGTGGTCATGTAAGGATAGTCAGAATGTAATTACCAGTATTTGCTCTGGTAAAAGACACTGCACAACTTACTTGACTACGTCACGCTGGCGACTCACATGGGCACGCTAAGCACTACCCTACTCACTGCAGTCATTGCCCTGCTCTACCCAGTCATGGGATGTCTCGCTGAGCTGCCTCTTGCTGCATCCTCCTGTTGCTGCTGGTAAGTGTCCACTTGGCTATAGGGAGGTGTGACTACTTGCAGCAGGCATTTAACTCCATTGTGTCCTGCAGAGGTGAGATTCTCTGACCTATCCCCAAGCAGCAGGGGGTTTATTGAGCAGCTCCCCCCACCACTCCTCACCTGAGCTGAGGTTCTAGTTCAATCTCTGTCTAGATTCCTGGAGGTGCACTTGGGTATTGTCTCTCCTGTTTTTTGACCCGGCTTGCCTACTAGTTTATCCTGAACTCTCCGCTTCTGACCTCTGAACTCGTACTACCTGTCCTGACCCCAGATTATCTGACCACGTCTTTGCCTCTGTCCGCCTGTACCTTGTACCATGTCTCTGACCCTCTGGTCAGTTGCTGCAGACCAGGGGACTGCCTGTCACGCTAGGTATGGGGAGAACCCAGCGTATAACGACGGGAAAAGGGGAGGGAGTCCTACAACTAGGGAAAGAGAAAGTGGAGACCCCTAAACATATCTAACGACAAACCCTGACTCCCCTATAGACCTTAAATAGGTTCTGCACCTATCGCCGAGAAGGAAACCTGGCCCTAGCAGACCCTAAGGCTAGGCCCTAGGTAGGGAGCGGGAGGGGAGAGCACTAAGTCAGCCCAACTACAAACTAAAGTACACACAGAGGAAACAAGCAGGGGAATACACTTAGCTCCAAGATGACACCGGAGCACAGCAACAATCCACGAAGGAACTCCAAGGTAATTCTAGCCGACTACTAGAATCGAAGGCCTGAATAGGTAACACGTTATCACCAGCAACTCTCTGAGGATCTGCGTATTTAAGGACACAGCAAGGAAGTGCTGATTAACAGCAGAAAGGTGAGGAAACCTCAGGGTCCTAAATGGAAAGGTATAATCCCCAAGCAAGGTGAGGATCACCGCTGGGTCCTAAAGAGAACGAAATCATAAAAGTATCAGGGAGAGGTTTGTAAGGCCAAACGCAGTGACCTTCACAGTCGGACGCCGTATGACTGGCTTTCAACCCTCACACACCCGTGACACTGCCCTGGAGTGATTCCTGGTAACAAAGGATATCCTCACCATTAGAGGCTCTAGTAAGTACCCGGTATTCACTTAGTTACGCCCCTCCAGGGTAAGGCCGGCCCAACGAGCAGTGGGTCCACACCCACCAGTGTTAGACTTACAACACATGATGGGACTTGATAGCGGATATATGCTGCCCTATTCAAGGGCAGCATGTATCAGAAACTGGCTGTAAGATGTATGTTTGATGTGGGACCCTCCTGTCCAACTTGCCTTCCATCCGGCTTGGTCCCTGGGGGCTTTCAGAGAAAAACAAATGTTTAAAATGTTGTAGCGTTTCAGAGTCATACTATTCATGGATAGAGCAACACAGATCAGCGGTCAGGATCCCTTTACATACAAAACTTAATAAAACAGGTTGGGAGTTGCAGTTCCATTACAGAATGCAGCTCTAAGACTAATAGACTCCATATGAATTCATGGAGTGAAGAAGGAAAGGAAATATGTCTAGAAGTTGTAGTTCTACAAGACCTGTAGAATTTGACAGATCTTATGACAGATAGCCCTAGTTAATTGTGACATTTAAATGAAACAAGAAGTTGTGTCCCAACCCTTTATAAATCTACAGACAACCATAAAATGGGTATGGGAGGCACCAAATTCCCTAATGACAGCTAATGTCAAGGGAATGAAGATCCCTTATTCTGCAGCTTTCAGAGGCGGCTTAAAGTGCTGTGGATTACAGTGACGCTATGTAAGCAAACAAAAATAAATAACTCCCACCCCCCATTGAAAACAAATATAGTTTGGTGCAGGTTGGCATGTATATGGGAGGGGGGGGTTGGGTGGGATAGCTGTTATAGAGCTATGGCTTTTAAAGGGAATCTGTCACCATTTTGGAGTTATCAGACCTCTACTATGGCCATACAGGGTATAGAAAAGTAAATCTATACATACCTGTATGGCCCATAGTAGAGGTTTGATTGCAGAGAAAAGCGCTTTAATCAATTCTATTCTGTACAGTCTTGGGGTCCGTGGGATGCCAAGAAATCCCCGCCTATGTGCTTATTATTCCCCAAAATCCCCGCCTATATGCTTAATTATCATATTCCTCCCCTCCCCTGCACGTAGAGCGCGGTTTGCTTCATCCCAGCCCCGTCTGCCTGTGCACTGCGCTGCAGGGTTCTATTGCGCAGGTGCCGGGGAGTCTGTCCCGGCACCTGCGCAATAGAACCCTGCAGCGAAGTGCACATGCAAACGGGGCCAGGATGAAGCAAAGTGCGCTCTATGTGAGCGGCGCTTTGTGCATGCCTGGGAAGTCAGGGAGAACAGTGCACGTCACAGGTCCTGTGACAGGGCCCTGTGACGTGCAGGGGAGGGGGGAATATGATAATTAAGCATATAGGCGGGGATTTGGGGGAATAATAAGCACATAGGCGGGGATTGCTTGGCATCCGGAGGACACCAAGCCTGTACAAAATAGAACTGATTAAAGTGCTTTTCTCTGCTCTCTACTATGGGCCATACAGGTATGTAGATTTACTTTTCTATACCCTGTATGGCCATAGTAGAGGTCTGATAACTCCAAAGTGGTGACAGATTCAATTTAAGTCAAAATTTTACTAAAATACAGTTAAATACTGTCAAAACCATTATTATACCTCCACATCTTTGTAGCACTTATGAGGGATTTCACGCTGTCAACAGACTACAGAATGGCTATTTATTTTATGTTTATGGTGTATAATATAAATAAATTATATATATTTTTTTTAAATGTAGAGGACATGTGACAGGATGGGGTTTCTATTGCTGAAGTTATAAAATGATAACTAAATAAGGCAATGCACCAAGCTCTCCCTCGCTTAGGAGGTAAAGCATATATGCATAATATCTTGTCATCCTAAGAGGTTCTCCAGTCTAGTACCGGCTTCATTCTTACTGTATTGAATAACTGCTTCCATTTCTGAGTACAATTAATCTGTGCACACAACCACAAAGTCTTGTTGTATCACTTGTCTGCAGATCAGATTTCTACTTCTTATACACATTGTCTGCACTTTAAATTATTTATTTGCACAAACATAAAAGGGTCAACCCATTAATTACACTCAACGCTATTTTAGTAGGCTTAAATATTTGCCAAGCCAAAACGTCTAACAGGGGCTTTCTTATCCTTTATTACATTTACCATTCGTGTACAATGTTTAGCCATTGCCTAAAGAGTAACTAAACTTTAATTTTAATGATTTTGACCAGCATAATAAATTATGAAACTTTGCAATCACAGTATTCAGAGATTTGGCTTCATTTATGATTGTGTGTAAGTAACTTCCAAAACCTGTTTTCTTCCGTCTACTTGCTTGCCTCCTGCTGGATTGATACCAGAGCCCTACTCCCTTAGTATGTACTTGGAATATGGATTCTGACAGTGAAGGGGTTGGCATTTTAGGAGCATGCTCCCTCCTGAACAAACCAGTGAGTTCATGTGTCCTCTTCTGAGCTCTCAGATGAAACACGCTCTGCCTCCTGCACAATCTCTACAGAAAGCTTGCACCCAGAGCAATTGAGCTCAGCCAGCACCCTCACCAGCCCCTGTATATTTAATGGAAGTACTGGGTTTGCTTCCACAAACACCCTGTTCTCATAAATCCCTAATTCCCCTCATCCCAGTAATATTGGATACTGAGGAGGACACATAAACTTACTACTTTGGCACTTTAGGCACATGCTTGCTCCTGTGCAATCACTTCACTAGGAAGATCTGCTTGGTTCTGCTCTGGTATGAATGAAAAACAGCAGGCAGGCAAATAGACTAATGAAAATCAAGGTTTTGGAAGCTACTTGCATACAATATTTGTAGAGCAATGAAAACAAATCTCCTAATAAAGCGATTTGCAAAGTTTCAGAACTTATGCTTGACAAAATTAGAATATATTTTTTTTCCTGCAATGATTGGGTATGCTGGCAACAGTTAGCAGATATAACAAAGTTCAATGAGTGCTGTGATAATTTTGCAGTCTTCACATATTTTTCAATCTGGTGTTAATATTTGCAATGTAAAAAAATTTGAGCCTTATAAAGCTAAAGCAACTTTTTAAAGAAAGATGTTCCCAAATAGTGTTGAGCAAATTTGTTCGGCATTTCAAATTCCAGCGTGGCAAATTAGGGATGTTCATGGGAGGGGCCGATTTTTTGGCACGAACAAGCCGGAATCACGAACACGAATTTGAAATGCCGAACAAATTCGCTCAACACTATCCACAAACAGCAGGTGTTCACCCTCCCTGCGTCCAGCAATCTGCATCCGTCCGTTACTCTGATCTCAACATTAAGGCCGGGGTCCCACTAGCGTATGGTATCCGATGCTATCACATCGGATGCGATATGCTAATGACATTCGGCTCTCTCTCTGCTGGGAGCGTGAGCCGAATGTCAGTGCTCTGATCCTTTCACACAGAGAAGATCGCAGCATAGCTACGGAGGAGACAGAGAAAGTAATTTCTCCATCTCCTTTGTTGCTGACATAAGCGGGTATCACACTGCACTCGTGTGATAGCCGAGTGCAGTGCGATGTTTCACACACACCCATAGGCTTATATGGGTGCGTGTGATCCAAATGCAGCATGCAATCACAGCATGCTACAATTGTTTTCGCATGCCGAATCGGCATGAGAAAATAATTGCAGATATGAGCTGCCCCATGGGTTAACATTCGGCCGAGTGCAATCCGTTTTTTTTTATCGGATTGCACTCGTCCGATTACATTATAAGTGGGAGCGAGCCCTTAGGTTAAAGTAGTGACATTGTTAGAACCTTGCTGTTAGGTTTTTTTTCCTTTGCTGGTCACATGACCTTGTTGGCCTATTTAATCCTGCTCCGCCCTTCTGGCTTTGCTGGACTCCATTGTATATCTACTTTCTAGCTAGCCTGTGCTCTGTATCTAACTCTGTTAGTTTGCTTGGTCTACGGACCTCTAGGTTCTATCTATTTTGTTTGTTCGTCTGTCTGCTACTATTTCTGTTAGGAGGTGTCCCATATTCCTCCCAGTCCTTAGTACTTGTAGGGATTCCCTCCCCAAATCTATAGGTCTCCGTACAGACTAGATTAGGACTTTAGCAGGTCTGATCGCAGGATCAGGTTCCCTGTTACATCGTAGGGATTCAGCTGAGTCTTATAGTAGGGACAGATCTCCTCTCTTTCCTTAGCTTTGGTAGCAGAACATAACAGTAAGTCCAGCCTGTAAATTCTCTAAGGAAAGATTTTTTTTTTTGTTCCATCATGGTGTCGGTTCAGGATTTGGCTAAACACCTGCAGGGACTCTCTCTGGAAGTGGCCGAGCTCCGTCAGCACGTGAGTAACTGTCCTGGAGCATATTTCTTGGAGCCTAAGGTATGTTTGCCGGATTTATTTTTTGGTGAACATCGAGAATTTTTTTCATTTAAAAATGCTTGCTTATTATATTTTCGTTTGAGACCCAAGTCCTCTGGGGATGAATCCCAGCGCGTAGGGTTCATAATGTCACTTTTGCGCAAAGAGCCTCAGGAGTGGGCCTTTTCTTTGCAACCTAGTGATACATGCTTCAGATCAGTGGATAGTTTTTTTTCTGCTTTAGGACTATTATATGATGATCCTGACCGTGTGGCATCAGCTGAGACTGAGTTGAGACGTTTAAAACAAGGATCAGGTAATATGGAAAAATATTGTACACATTTTCGTCGTTGGTCCACTCAAACAGGGTGGAACGATTCTGCTCTGAAAAGTCTATTTCTTGCTGGGCTCAGTGAAAGGGTTAAAGACCTGCTAATTGCTTATCCTACACCTGAGGATTTGCAACAGGCTATGCAATTAGCTATACGGGAGGATAGGAGACTGCGTGCTAGGGTTAATGAGAGCAAATCCTCTGCTATGTCAGTTTCTGGTTATGAGAATGTGTGTACTAACAGTGGTGAACCGATGGAGATTGGATCGGTGGCACCTCGCTCTCACGAAAAACACCGTCGTTTTTCAGAAGGCTTGTGTTTCTATTGCGGGAAATCTGGTCATTTGATTAAAGGCTGTGAGCTTCGTATGAAGAAAGAAAAAAAAATGGTCAGTCACGCCCGTATTGCCTGTTTAAATTCCAAGGGTGTATTTTTAGCTGCTTCCACGATTGCTCAGGAAAAATTAATGGAATTTCGGGTGTTTGTTGATTGCGGGTCTACACTGAATGTAATTGATGGGGGATTCGTGGAAAAACTCAATTTAAAACCTGAACCTTTATCATCCCCCATTGCTGTGGTTTCTGTGGATGGTTCCCCTTTGAAGAATATTACTCTCAAGGTCAGTGAATTTCCTCTCACTATTAATGGTGTTCACCATGAGAAATTGGATTTGGTAGTGTTGAATAACTTGCCTTCTCCAGTAATATTGGGTTTGCCCTGGTTAAAATTTCACAATCCTGTACTGGATTGGTCTACCAGTGAAATTAAATCCTGGAGCCATAAATGTTATGACAAGTGTTGTAACGGGCGTATTGCAGCTTTGGATAGGGGAGAATTGCCTGTTCCTATTCAGGATTTTTGGAGAGTTTTTTCTGAGAAGGAATCGCAGGTTTTGCCTCCCCATAGAGACTATGATTGTTCTATTGAATTTGTCCCTGGAGCGACTCTTCCTAAAAGTCGTTTATTTAACCTTACTATTCCTGAGAGGAAGGCTTTGGAGGAATACATACAGACAAGTTTGGCCGCCGGTCACATTAGGCCCTCTAAGTCTCCTGTGGCAGTTGGATTTTTTTTTGTAAAAAAAAAGGACGGCGGTTTACGTCCTTGTCTGGATTTTCGTGAGATTAACAAAATTACGGTACGCAATCCTTACCCACTGCCATTGATTCCTGATCTGTTTAACCAGTTATTGGGGGCCAAGTGGTTCTCTAAAATTGACCTTAAGGGGGCATACAATCTGTTGCGCATGAAGGAGGGTGATGAATGGAAGACTGCTTTTAACACTCCTGTGGGTCATTTTGAGAATCTGGTTATGCCTTTTGGTCTTACTAATGCTCCTGCATTTTTTCAGAATCTGATTAATGACATCCTTAGACCTTTGATCGGTAAAAATGTGGTTGTGTATTTGGATGACATTTTGATTTATTCGCCAGATCTGGAGTCTCATTGGCGGAGCGTGCGTGAGGTATTACAGTTATTAATGGACAATTCGCTTTTTGCTAAGCTGGAGAAATGTGAGTTCGCTGTACAGAGAATTAGTTTTTTGGGCTACATTATCTCCAGCAAAGGTTTTGAGATGGATCCGGTTAAGGTTCAGGCTGTGCAGGAATGGCCTAGGCCTATTGGTTTGAAATCAATACAGAGGTTTTTGGGTTTCGCCAATTACTATAGAAAATTCATAAAAAATTTTTCTAGTATTGTCAAACCTCTGACTGATCTCACCAGGAAAGGTGCTGATGCGGTTCAGTGGTCTTCTGAGGCCATTGAAGCTTTTGTGTATCTCAAGGAGAGGTTCACCTCTGCTCCCATCCTTATGCAGCCTGATGTTACTAGGCCGTTTTTGGTTGAGGTTGATGCTTCCTCTGTGGGGGTTGGCGCAGTATTGTCTCAGGATAACGGGGATGGATTACATCCCTGTGCATTTTTTTCAAAAAAATTTTCGGAGACTGAATTGAATTACGATATTGGTAATCGGGAATTATTGGCTATTAAACTCGCATTTGAACACTGGCGCCACTTCTTGGAAGGTGCGGAATTTCCCGTTCAGGTTCTTACGGATCATAAAAATCTGATATATCTTGACGCTGCCAAGCGCCTGAATGCCCGTCAGGCTAGGTGGGCACTGTTTTTCTCGCGGTTTAATTTCTCCGTTACTTACATCCCTGGTACTAAGAATGTTAAGGCGGATGCCTTGTCTCGCAGTTTTTCTCCCATAGTCGGTGCTGAGAAAGAGGAAAACATTTTACAAGAAGGTGTTGTGATAGCTGCTTTAGACTCCGTTTTGGAAGATGAGATTCTTAAAGCTCAGGAGAATGCCCCATCTAACACTCCTCATGGGAGGTTGTTTGTGCCTGGGACTTTTAGGAGAGATTTGTTTGTTGAGTGTCACGAATCTCGGTTGGCAGGTCATCCCGGAATCTCTGAGACCAAGAGACTGGTGGGTCGCAGTTTTTGGTGGCCTGGATGGCAGAAGGAAGTCATTAAGTGGGTGCGCCAATGTACTATATGTGCTAGATCTAAGTCCTCACATACTCCTGCTGCGGGGTTGCTTTGTCCTTTGGAGGTCCCCAGTGCTCCTTGGACACATTTGGCTATGGACTTTATAACTGACCTTCCCCCCTCTGAGGGTTTTACTGTCATCTGGGTGGTCGTGGACCGTTTTAGCAAGATGTGTCACTTGGTTCCCTTCGTCAAACTGCCCTGCGCTAAAACTCTCGCTAAGGCCTTTGTCAAGGAAATTGTCAGACTTCATGGCGTTCCTACTGACATTGTTTCTGATAGGGGTCCTCAGTTCGTGGCTCGTTTTTGGCGTGCTTTTTGTGACAGGTTGGGAATTCATTTGTCGTTTTCGTCCGGATATCATCCTGAATCTAATGGCCAGACAGAAAGGAAAAACCAGGATGTTGAGCAGTTCTTGCGTTGTTTTGTGGCAGACAATCAAGAGGGGTGGTCTGAGTTTCTGCCACTTGCCGAATTTGCTCTGAACAATCATACATCTTCTTCTGCTGGTTGTTCGCCTTTTTTTTGTTGTTCTGGGAGACATCCGTCGTTTGGGTCGTTCTCCAAGTTGGGATCTGCCGTGCCTGAGGAGGAGAATTTTTCCGGTGATTTGGAAAGAGTTTGGACGGATGTGCGTGGTAATCTTCAGGAGGCCAACAGAAAATCTAAAGACTACTTTGATAGGAAACGACAGGAGGTTTTGTTCGCTGTTGGTGACATGGTTTGGTTGTCCTCTAGGAATCTGCGGTTGAGGATTCCTTCTAAGAAATTGGGTCCCAAGTTTGTAGGGCCCTTTAAGGTGCTTCAGGTTGTCAACCAATCTGCTGTTAGGTTGGAGGTTCCTACCTCCTGGAGAATTAATCCGGTCTTTCATGTCTCTCTGTTAAAAAAAGCTGTTGTGTCGGATGGTGACGCCTCTGCCTCTGTTCCTCCGGTGGTGGAGGACGGGGAATATGAAATTTCTCGCATCCTTGACTCTAGACGGTATAGAGGTAGTTTGCAGTATCTTGTGGCCTGGAAAGGTTTCGGACCCGAGGATAACTCTTGGGTGAGGTCAGATGATGTTTCCGCGTCCAGACTTATCAGAGCGTTTCACAGGAGATTTCCTGATAAGCCTGGTCCTAGGGGATCCGGAGGATCCTCTTAGAAGGGGGGGTACTGTTAGAACCTTGCTGTTAGGTTTTTTTTCCTTTGCTGGTCACATGACCTTGTTGGCCTATTTAATCCTGCTCCGCCCTTCTGGCTTTGCTGGACTCCATTGTATATCTACTTTCTAGCTAGCCTGTGCTCTGTATCTAACTCTGTTAGTTTGCTTGGTCTACGGACCTCTAGGTTCTATCTATTTTGTTTGTTCGTCTGTCTGCTACTATTTCTGTTAGGAGGTGTCCCATATTCCTCCCAGTCCTTAGTACTTGTAGGGATTCCCTCCCCAAATCTATAGGTCTCCGTACAGACTAGATTAGGACTTTAGCAGGTCTGATCGCAGGATCAGGTTCCCTGTTACATCGTAGGGATTCAGCTGAGTCTTATAGTAGGGACAGATCTCCTCTCTTTCCTTAGCTTTGGTAGCAGAACATAACAGACATCACATAGATTGACTACAGCGGTGATGCGCACTGTCTGTCTAAGAGTGGCTCTGACCAGTACATAAACTACATGGTAGTCCAGACACGGACCATAGACAGAATTTTCTAAATGAAGCCTATTTAAAAACGGCTGAGATTTCTAAAAACAGTCAGTGCAATATTTTTATTGAATCTTCTGAAATAAAAGCTGAAAGTCTACACTTCACATTCGGATAGCTTTGTTTCAAATCCACAGCATTGGTGTACAGAGGCTAAATGAAAATGTTGTCACTATAAAGATACCTCTGCATTCAACTGTATATGTATTTAACACACATTTAGTAATCATGCAGTGATGCAGTACATTAACCCCTTCACACTCCATGATGTATTATTACGTCATGCAGCGTGTCAGAGACTTTGTAGTGGACTCAGAAACAAAGGCCGCACTACACAGGGAAGATAGCGGTTATATAGCGAGCATCTGCTTTTAAAAGCGATGAGCGACGTGCCCACTGATTGACTGTGGCATTTAAGAGGTTAATGGCAGCAATCACTGACCACAGCATTTAAGTGTCGTGATCCGGCTCAGACGTTGGTTTGGGCGCCCATGGGTCCCCTGCAAAGCGATCACAGAGCCTCTCATGCCTGCCCGTCATGTGACCAAATGATCGCAGGTTCAAGTCCCTTAAAAGAACGGACAATGTAAAAATTAGAAAAACTAAACGTTTTGAAAAAAAATATATAAAAATTCAAATCATTCCCCTTTTCCCCAGTTAACAATACAGGAATGTAAAAAAAAAAAAAAAAAAAAAACAGTAAAAAAACACATATTTAGTATCGCAGCGTACAGAAAATGTCACACTAGGTATGGGGAGAACCCAGCGTATAACGACGGGGAAAGGGGAGGGAGCCCTACAACTAGGGAAAGGGAGATTGGAGACCCCGAAGGAACTCCAAGGTAATTCTAGCCGACTACTAGAATCCCAGGTCTTAATAGGTATAACACGCTATAACCAGCAATTCTCTGAGGACCTGAGTGTATTTAAGGACACAGCAAGGAGTTGCTGATTAACAGCAGAAAGGTGAGGAAACCTCAGGGTCCTAAAGGGAAAGATATAATCCCCAAGCAAGGGGAGGATCACCGCTGGGTCCTAAAGAGAGCGGAATCATAAAAGGATCAGGGAGATGTTTGTAAGGCCAAAAGCAGCGACCTTCTACAGCCGGACACAGTATGACTGTCTGTCAACCCTGACACACCCGTGACAGAAAACTTCAATCCATCAAAACATAAAATTAAGCTGATCAGTAAAAGCCGTAACCCGAAAGGAAAAAAAATAACCCCACACAACTGTGGTTTTTCAGTTGCCACAATTATGCTGAAAAAATGCAGTAAGAAGCGATCGAAGCATAGTCTGTACCCCAATGTAAAGCCGGCGCCCCTGCATGGTTCTTCTCCCTCCTCCCAGCAGGGACGCCTAGAGGCTCACCGCCACGGCTGCGTCTCCTGCTCCGGCCTCCGCCACGGCCTCCTGGTTCCAGGGCTCACACACGTCACGCAAGTCTCCCGGAAACGTGCTAAGGGCGTGCGCGCCCACACCCCGCTTCTTAAAGGGTAGTGCACGCACTCAGGAAATGCCCCCAGCCTATAGCTGGGAGGCATTAGGTATTTAAGGCACCCTCCATTGTAGGTCTAGCTTGTCTTTAACCTACTAAGTTCGTTGTCACGTCCTGTGTTTCTGTACCCATCCTGCCCACCAGTACCAGAGTCTGTCTTGTGATTTTGTAACCCCCCTTACGTACGAGGCATTCTGTCCAAACCTGAAACCTGATCCTAAACCCGTCCCGTCTGAATCCACACCGATATCCATTCTGCCAGTGATCTTAATCCTGTCCTGCTTGCTACTTCGAGTTCTTACCTGCCTCCTGACCCTTGGGCTCAGCTGCTGCAGTATTGGGGACTAGTATTGGGGACTGCCCTGGAGTGGTACCTAGCAGCCACCTGCAGCTGAAGCCTAACCTCACCATCAGAGGTTCTAGTGAAAACGAGGTAGCCGCTTAGCCACGCCCCTACAGGGCAAGTCCTGTCCATGGCATCGTGGGTCCACACCCACTAGCATGACACCTAAAATTGTATACATAAAAACAGCAGCTCACCATGACAAAAAAACAACAGCTCCATTGATGGCAATATATATAATAAATAAAATACAGTACCGACCAAAAGTTTGGACACACCTTCTCATTTAAAGATTTTTCTGCATTTTCATGACTTTGAAAATTGTACATTCACACTGAAGGCATCAAAACTATGAATTAACACATGTGGAATTATATACTTAACAAAAAAGTGTGAAACAACTGAAAATATGTCTTATATTCTAGGTTCTTCAAAGTACCAACCTTTTGCTTTGATGACTGCTTTGCACACTCCTGGCATTCTCTTGATGAGCTTCAAGAGGCAGTCACCGGAAATGGTTTTCACTTCACAGGTGTGCCCTGTCAAGTTTAATAAGTGGGATTTCTTGCCTTATAAATGGGGTTGGGACAATCAGTTGTGTTGTGCAGAAGTCAGGTGGATACACAGCTGATAGTCCTAATGAATAGACTGTTAGCTGCTTTTTTCTTGCCATAATACAAATTCTAAGTAAAGAAAAACGAGTGGCCATCATTACTTTAAGAAATGAAGGTCAGTCAGTGCGAAAAATTGGGAAAACTTTGAAAGTGTCCCCATGTGCAGTTGCAAAAACCATCAAGGGCTACAAAGAAACTGGCTCACATGAGGACCGCCCCAGGAAAGGAAGACCAAGAGTCACCTCTGCTTCTGAGGATAAGTTTATCCGAGTCACCAGCCTCAGAAATCGCAGGTTAACAGCAGCTCAGATTAGAGACCAGGTCAATGCCACACAGAGTTCTAGCAGCAGACACATCTCTACAACAACTGTTAAGAGGAGACTTTGTGCAGCAAGCCTTTATGGTAAAATAGCTGCTAGGAAACCACTGCTAAGGACAGGCAACAAGCAGAAGAGACTTGTTTGGGCTAAAGAACACAAGGAATAGACATTAGACCAGTGGAAATCTGTGCTTTGGTCTGATGAGTCCAAATTTGAGATCTTCGGTTCCAACCACCGTGTCTTTGTGCGACGCAGAAAAGGTGAACAGATGGACTCTACATGCCTGGTTCCCACCGTGAAGCATGGAGGAGGAGGTGTGATGGTGTGGGGGTGCTTTGCTTGTGACACTGTTGGGAATTTAGTCAAAATTGAAGGCATACTGGACCAGCATGGCTACCACAGCATCTTGCAGCAGCATGCAATTTTCGTTTAGTAGGACCATCATTTATTTTTCAACAGGACAATGACCCCAAACACACCTCCAGGCTGTGTAAGGGCTATTTGACCAAGAAGGAGAGTGATGGGGTGCTACGCCAGATGACCTGGCCTCCACAGTCAGCAGACCTGAACCCAATCGAGATGGTTTGGGGTGAGCTGGACCGCAGAGTGAAGGCAAAAGAGCCAACAAGTGCTAAGCATCTCTGGGAACTCCTTCAAGATTGTTGGAAGACCATTTCCGGTGACTACCACTTAAAGCTCATCAAGAGAACCTAGAATATAAGACATATTTTCAGTTGTTTCACACTTTGTTGTTAAATATATAATTCCACATGTGTTAATTCATAGTTTTGATGCCTTCAGTGTGAATGTACAATTTTCATAGTCATGAAAATACAGAAAAATCTTTAAATGAGAAGGTGTGTCCAAACTTTTGGTCTGTACTGTATATATACACATATATACACTGCTCAAAAAAATAAAGGGAACACTTAAACAACAGAAAATAACTCCAAGTAAATCAAACTTCTGTGAAATCAAACTGTCCACTTAGGAAGCAACACTGATTGACAATCAATTTCACATGCTGTTGTGCAAATGGAATAGACAATAGATGGAAATTATTGCCAATTATCAAGACACCCTCAATAAAGGAGTGGTTCTGCAGGTGGGGACCACAGACCACATCCCAGTACCAATGCTTTCTGGCTGATGTTTTGGTCACTTTTGAATGTTGGTTGTGCTTTCACACTCGTGGTAGCATGAGACGGACTCTACAACCCACAGAAGTTGCTCAGATAGTGCAGCTCATCCAGGATGGCACATCAATGCGAGCTGTGGCAAGAAGGTTTGCTGTGTCTGTCAGCGTAGTGTCCAGAGGCTGGAGGCGCTACCAGTAAACAGGCCAGTACACCAGGAGACATTGAGGGGGCCTTAAGAGGGCAACAACCCAGCAGCAGGACCGCTACCTCCACCTTTGTGCGAGGAGGAACAGGAGGAGCACTGCCAGAGCCCTGCAAAATGACCTCCAACAGGCCACAAATGTGCATGTGTTTGCAGAAACGGTTAGAAACAGACACCATGAGGGTGGTATGAGAGCCGGACGTCCACAGATGGGGGTTGTGCTCACAGCCCAAAACCATGCAGGACGCTTGGCATTTGCCACAGAACACCAGGATTGGCAAAGTCGCCACTGGAGCCCTGTGCTCTTCACAGATGAAAGCAGGTTCACACTGAGCACATGTGACAGACGTAACAGAGTCTGGAGACGCCGTGGAGAGATATCTGCTGCCTGCAACATCCTTCAGCATGACCAGTTTGGCAGTGGGTCAGTAATGGTGTGGGGTAACATTTCTTTGGAGGGCTGCACAGCCCTCCATGTGCTCGCCAGAGGTAGCCTGACTGCCATTAGGTACCGGGATGAGATCCTCAGATCCCTTGTGAGACCATATGCTAGTGCGGTTGGCCCTGGGTTCCTCCTAGTGCAGGACAATGCCAGACCTCATGTGGTGGGAGTGTGTCAGCAGTTCCTGCAAGATGAAAGCATTGAAGCTATGGACTGGCCCGCCCGTTCCCCAGACCTGAATCTGATTGAGCACATCTGGGACATCATGTCTCGCTCCATCCACCAACGTCACTTTGCACCACAGACTGTCCAGGAGTTGGCGGATGCTTTAGTCCAGGTCTGGGAGGAGATCCCACAGGAGAGCATCCGCATACTCATCAGGAGCATGCCCAGGCGTTGTAGGGAGGTCATACAGGCACCTGCAGGCCACACACAATACTGAGCCTCATTTTGACTTGTTTTAAGGACATTACATCAAAGTTGGATCAGCCTGTAGTGTGTTTTTCCACTTTAATTTTGGGGGTGACTCCAAATCCAGGCCTCCATTGGTTAATAAATTTGATTTCCACTGATTATTTTTGTGTGATTTTGTTGTCAGCACATTCAACTTTGTACAGAACAAAGTATTCAATGAGAATATTTCATTCATTCACATCTAGGATGTGTTATTTGAAAAAAACAAAACAAAAACAATAAATAAACCTACAAATGTTTAGTATCTCCGTAATCATACTGACCTGGAGAAACATGTTTACAGGTAATTTTTACTGCATAGTTAATGCTGTAAAAACAAAATAGCAACATTGTGCTTTTTTTTTTTTCACCATTTCACTGCACTTGGAATTTTTTTTCCCCTATTTTCCTTTACTCTATATCAGGGATGTCAAACTCAAAGATACAGAGGGCCAATGAAAAACTGAACAAAGTCACAGGCCAACCAATATACAGAATAATGGGCCCCACAAAGTCCTCCATACAGAATAATGGGCCCCACTTAGTCCTTCATACAGAATAATGGGCCCCACATAGGGGTGGTGGTTCTGGAGTCACGGGCCAAATAAAACCACCCTGTGGGCCAGATTTGGCCCCGGGCCAGAGTTTGATATGTATATACTATATGGTAAAATGAATGGTGTCATTCAAAACTACAATCCGTCCCGAAATAAAACAAGCTGTCATATGTCTATGTAAATACAACAATAAAAAAAATCTGGCTATTTTATAAGGCAGAGGAAAAAATTAAAATGTAAAATCGAAAGTTGGATGCCGAAGGAAGGGGTTGAGAAGGCATGTATTATTTATGCCTACAGCCCTTTAGCCATTATACACCATTACATGCTCAAAGTAATAAATATCCCTAGTGTTGAAGAGTGGGCTCTTTTTTTTTTTTTTTAAACAGCAACATAGGATATATCTGTTGATCCTAATTTCAATGTAAAAGGTGAATCTTCATTTGAAACCACAGGGCAAAATACATCAAGATATGCAAATATATTGTAGATGTCTGTTAGAGAATGGTAAAGTGCAATGTGCTTCCTATCGAAGGTATAAACATTAATCTTAATTGCTGCATATAACTGTTCTCAGCAAAGGATGGCACGACTTACAAGTCTCCTTACGGCAAGATAGACATGTGTTTTTGCAGAAAACTGATAACCAATTCTATTCAGCCAGTCATAAAATGATATCCTTGTACTGACCAACATTATAGATCCTGCATTGTGCAGCTTAAACCTGTTTTATTAAAATACGCTCACAGTAAAGAGTTTTTCTAAGTGCTTGTAGGCATGCTGCACCAGAAAATACAGTGCATCACTGACATTGGTGAGTGAATGATCATAGCCCGACAACAAGCTACAAGCTTGAACTACAACAGCTCTAGTAATACGGAACAAACAGGAACAGCACAGCAGATATGATTAATTAGCTGGAAGCATTCGCACTTCTCATTACCACAGCATTTTTGTTGTATACTAAACTTGCTTTCAAAAGGTTTTCTCATTTTTATTTGTGCCATTTATTAAAGAGCAGGTCCACTACCTTGACTCAGTTACTGGTTTTGCCATAAATGCTTAAAAGACAATGCCCCTAAATAACCCGTACAACTTTTCTGACAAGTTTCATGTTGTCTTATGCCTTTCTGCTTCACTTCCTGTGCCCTCACTGCCCTGGCACCAGCTCTGTTGTCATAGTGATCACTTCCTCTTCAGAATCCTCTGCTCCTTACTTACTACACTGCAGATCATTCCTTGTACTGAGCTGCAAGCCAGCAATGAGCACAGACCTGTAACTCCACTTACACCCCTCCAACGCCTCCCCAAGCATTACATACAGGCCCAGCACGATCTCCTGTACAGAACACTGTTACAGGGAATAGAAGTAATGCTCAAAGCAGCATTACACCAGCCCTGACAATAAAGATTATCCCCTTCACTGACAAATGATGGGATGGATAGAGGAGGGGAGAGATCTGAATAGGAATAGGAGTATACAGAAAAGTGTATATACATTAGACAGAGAATACAGCAGTATATGTACATGTATAGGCATCCTGCTGTATACATATAGATAGGAGAGAGAGCTGGGTCTGCAGGAAGAGCTGGAAGCATTCAGAAAAAACAAGTGAGCTCTGCTGAATTCAGCCCTGCCCACCCATCAGTTCCCAGATTCTGGAGCTGACGGAGAATCTGACATGACATCACAGAGAATCTGATGTGACATCAAAGGAAGCAGGAGATTCTCAGGCAGAGATCATGTGGCCAGAAGAGCAGCTCCGGTTACAGCAGTATTTGGCAAAGCAAAGTATTTAGTGAAATGCTTATCTATGACAGTTCATTTACATAAAAAGGGACATGTAAAGTAGTGGCCAAGCCCTTATATTTGCCGTGGTAGTCCATGCGTCATACTAATATAAAGTCTATATTGATCAACCATAACTGTAACCCCATAAAGGAATTTTCATGTTTGCGCTTTCAGTTTTTCCTTCCTTTCATCCAGAAGTCATAACTTTTGTATTTTTCTGCCACATAATTTTTTTATTTTTTTTTTGCGGGGACAAGTTGTAGTCTTGAATGACATGAATCATTTCACTATTCGATATATTGGAAAAAGGGAAAAAAATTCCAAGTGTAGTGAAATTGCAAAAAAGAAAAAGTAATTTCCCAATTGTTTGTTATTCTGGCGTTTATTGTGCTATAAATATAACCTGGAAATATGATATTTCAGGTCTATAGGGTTTAAACCCCATTTTGAATACTTTAATTATGCTACAATAATGACACTTGTTAATGGGTGGGATATTAGATAAGTAAGCAGTTGGGTTATTATACTGATGTACTAGAAGTATCAAAAATGGGCAAAAACAAGGCTCTAAATGTCTGATAACAGCCAAATTTTGATGGCTAAATGAATGGGTCAGAAGAACTCTAAAATGACAGGACTGAATGGGTGTTCCCCCTATGCATTGGTTAATACACACCAAAGTTGGTCCAAGAAAGAGCAATTGGTGAATGGGAGACAGGGCACTGAAGGCTCATTGATGCACTTTGGGAGAAAGGTTTATTGCTGTAATCATTAACGCACTATGGTAAATAGGCAAACAGTGAATCAGTCATCAGAATAAGCTGCCCTGTACTGTGCAGAGTGCTCCACTCATTACTAAATAGGACTTATAAATCCTGATGCATAAATTGATAGGTAGGTGCTTATCGTCTGGCGGAAAAAAAAAGATTTTGTGATATACAGTCATAGCCAAAAGTGTTGGCACCCTTGAAATTGTTCCAGAAAATGAAGTATTTCGCCAAGAAAATTATTGCAATTATACTGGTTTTGTTATACACATGTTTATTTCCTTTGTGTGTATTGGAACACACAAAAAAAACACAACACCGGAAAAAAATGCAAAATTGGACATAATAATCTTTATTTATATGCGCCAACATATTCCACAGCGCTTTACAATTCAGAGGTTATATACAACAGTCATAAGTAACATAGCTAAAATAATGATGACCCTGCTTGTAAGAGCTTACAATCTACAATGAAGAGGGGGTGACACAAAGTACAGGGGCTTATTTACAATGATGGTCCAGCCATCTTGAGGAGATGAGGGATAGATAACGGCTGTATGAGCTCATCACCAGCCAGTATGTGTTGTGCTTTTGGGTGCGGTGGAGTTTGGTGGAGACTTATGTTTGGAGAAATAATGAATGGGCTATAAAAATATAAAAGGACTTCGATTAGGGAACGTAATAGGCCACCCTAACGCAGGTGTGTTTTAGGGAGCGCCTAAAACTGTTTAAGTTGTGGTTCGCCCTAATTTCTTGGGGTAGAGAATTCCAAAGAATATGTGCAGCTTGGGAGAAGTCTTGGAGCCGGGAGTAGGAGGTAAGGATTAGTGCGGATGTTAGTCGAAAGTCGCTTGGACCTAATTTCACACTAAACCCCAAAAATGGGCTGTACAAAATTGTTGGCACCCTCAACTTAAAATTTGGTTGCACACCCTTTGGAATAAATAACTGCAGTCAATCGCTTTATAAAGCCATCAACAAGGTTCTTACACCTCTCAACTGTAATTTTGGACCACTCTTCTTTTGCAAACTGCTCCAGGTCTCTCATATTTGAACGCGCCTTTTCCCAACAGCAATTTTAAGATCTCTCCATAGGTGTTCAATGTAATTTAGATGTGGACTCATTCCTGGCCACTTCAGAACTCTCCAGCGCTTCGTTTCCATCCATTTCTGGGTGCTTCTTGGAGTATATTTGGGGTCATTGTCCTGCTGGAAGACCCATGACCTAGGACACAAACCCAGCTTTCTGACACTGGGCACTACATTGCGACCCTAAATAATTTGGTAGTCTTTAGATTTCATAATACACTGCACACTGTCAAGGCACCAAGCGCCAGAGGAAGCATGACAACCCCAAAACATCTTTGAACTTCAACCATATTTGTCTGTAGGTACTGTGTTCTTTTCTTTGTAGGCCTCATTCCGTTTTCCGTGAATAGTAGAATGAAGTGCTTTACTAAATAGCTCTATTTTGGTCTCATCTGTCCACAAGATGCTTTCCCAGAAGGATTTTAGCTTACTCACATAAAAATGGTAAACTGCAGTGTGCCAAAATGTATGTGTCTGTTTCAGCACTGGGGTCCTCTTGGGTCTCCTGCCATAGCGTTTCTTTTCATTCAATTGTCGAAGGATAGTTCGCGCTGACACTGATGCACCCTGTAGCTCTTATTCTAATAGTTATCAGACTTCAGTTTAAGACTTTTTTTTTCTTTACTAAAAATACTGAAAAGACGAAAAAAGGTACAGATTCGTCACTTGGGAAGTTTTGGGTCCCCCACCACCACCCCCAAGTCATTTTTCTTTTTAGTCTTCTGTTATTCGTTACCATTTTCAACACTGGTGCAAGCAGTTTCTGAACTTCACACAAAGTAAAAAAAAAATTGTCTGTTTTGCGACTTTTTCATGTAAGAAGTCAAAATATTTCTACAAAATGGGGTAAAATGTGTGCCATAACAACTGGCGTACATAAAATCCCACCAGAGAGAGACTTGAGACATTTTAAAAAGCTAATCTCTTTTAATAATGGCAAACATAAAAAAAAAAAAAAAAACTGGAGACATAAAATACATTTAAAAAAAAGGCACAAATAAGAATTAGGTGCAAAATTAAAAAAGCCATTTATCAAAAACCAGAAAAAAGGTGCAAATGCAATATTGAATATGGCCCCAAATAAGTACTTTCATGTAGTCAGCTGCAGCCTTTATTCAGTTAGGACAGACGTCGGCTCTGACGAAATAGTAAGGCTGTAGCTGATGAATAGCTGCTCATTGGCTGTAGTCTTCACATGACCCAACAAATCGGGTCACTGGCAGAAATAAAGGTGCTGGAGAGCATCTACAGTTTTTTTTATTTTTAATTATGATCCGGTGTAGATTAAGGTGGGGTTGTCCAGTAGTGGACAACCCCTTTAGTTTTGGATCCACACCTGGCTTTGGTTCACAAAACTGCAACAAAAAGTGCATGCAGCCCTGGAGTGTCTTCACGAATGTACGTGTATGAGGAATGTTATTGAAGGCAGCTAATCCTCCACTTTTCTGTGCAGAATCCATGGAAATGAGGAGCATGCTACCCATTTCTGTTGCTGATTTTTTTTTTTTTTTTAACACTTATACTGAAAACGGATTTACATTTTTCTGCAGCATGCAAATAAGATTAAAAAAAAAAACTATTCAGAGGCAGATAATTAATCGGAACTGAAAGCAAAGGGAATAGAAGAAAATACAGCATTGAAGCTGTAAGCAAATCCAAGACCGAATGTGTGTATATCCTGAACACGTATATCAATCCCAAAAAGGGCCAAAAGTCCACTCAGAGCTAACTCGGAATAAATAATGTCAAAATGTGCATTTACCATGTGTTTATTACAGTGGAAATGCACCAAAAAACATATACTATATCATGTAGCAATAGGCTAATTAAAACTGCATTAAAAAAAACAAAGAAAAAAAAACACACACTGAAAAAAATGCATCAAAAACAGCCAAAAAACTGATATTACAAAACCACTAAAAAAAAAAAAAAAAAAAAAGTCATTTAGAAGCGTTTTTTCAGCTAGAAAAATTCACGTCGAAAACTCTGAGCTGAACAGTCTAGATTCCCTTTAGGGTACACACACACACAGTAATAAGCTGAGAGATATACAGCATACATATGTAAATGATTCCCTTCACTTATAGAGCTCTTGAAAAAGTATATATAACTTTCCATTATGCAGTGAGAATGCTATATTTATGTTGTAAGAATGAAAAAAAAATAGAACAGAAATAAAAAAAGGTACCCAATTCAGAACAAAATTTATAGCCATAGTGGCTACATTATATATTCCTGTCCAACTAACAGATGTTAGAATAATTATTTACCTGTCACTGAAGATTGTACCCAAGCACCTTATTTCTGAAGAAACAGAAGCAAACTGAATTAAGCTATTCATGCAATATAATTTTGTCATTACAAAAATTGATAATGTAATCTCTTGGGAGCCGCCCCGTTAACATAGCAAAAGAACAAATAGCCATATTCCAGGGATGATAGTGTTAACGGACAAAAGTACACAGCATATGTTAGGTGGACTGGTTAACATTTAACCAAGAAACTCATTTTAAAAGGGAATAACTTGCTGGAAACCTAAAGAATCAATAGCAGTAAAGAACAGTATTGAAAAAAAATTAATCTGCTAGAGCCATATAAACAATAACTAGTAATAAGTCACTCACCCACACCCTCTACTGGACGCTTTGCAGGCATCCAGTGTAGCAGGACAGCAAACTTTAAATTAATTAGCTGAAATGTACATAAGATTCAAATCAAATGTTACCAAATGTTTGTCTAATCACCAGTGGCACAACTAGAGTCCGATGGGCCCCCGATGCAAGATTTGGACAGCCCCCCATCCTGTTATACATATCCCTTATCCTGGTATATATATCCCCCGTCCTTATATATATGTCCCTTATCCTGGGCCCCATCCTCGTATATATATCCCCCATCCTGGTACTATGTCCCTTATTCTGGTAATATGTCCCCCATCCTGGTATATATGTGCCTTATTCTGGACCCAATGCTGGTAATATGTCATCCATCCTGGTATATATGTGCCTTATTCTGGACCCCATGCTAGGACGCACATCCAGTTGAAGTTTCTGCTGGCGTCGGTGGGCCCCCGCCTCTACAGGCCCGGCTGCGACCGCGGTCGTTACACGCCTGTTAATCACATTTCCTTTACTCCTATTAAGTGATTGTTTGAAATCCTGACTTAGGTTACAAAGTTTGGCACAGCATGGTGGGAAAGACACAGCCCAACTGTTCATGTTGCTCGCTTAGACTCAAAGATTACAGCATGTATGAGGCAGTTCACAAGGCTCCCGTCCGGTGACAACGGACCAATGACATGGCCACTGGACTCGAGCTGTAAACTGTTTCATTCAGCTATACTTAACTCTATAAAAATACTAATTAGGCCAATAAGTTGTCAACTATGCAAGTGTATTTGATACAGTGGGGGAAATAAGTATTTGATCTCTTGCGGTTTTTGTAAGTTTGCCCACTGACAAAGACATGAACAGTCTATAATTTTAAGGGTAGGTTAATTTTAACATTGAGAGATAGAATATCCAAAAAAATCAAGAAAATCGCATTGTATAAATTTGATATTTCTCACAGCAAAATGCAAAAAAAGTATTTGATTTCTCTGGCAAACAACACTTAATACTTGGTGGCAAAACCCTTGTTGGCAAGCACAGAAGTCAGACGTTTTTTGTAGTTGATGATGCGGTTTGTGCACATGTCAGGAGGAATTTTGGTCCACTCCTCTTTGCAGATCACCTCTAATTCATTAGGATTTTGAGGGTGTCGCTTGGCAACTCGGAGCTTCAACTCCCTCCATAAGTTTTCTATGGGATTAAGGTCTGGAGACTGGCTAGGCCACTCCATGACCTTACTGTGCTCATTTTTGAGCCACTCCTTTGTTGCCTTGGCTCTATGTTTTGGGTCATTCTCTTGCTGGAAGACCCAGCCACAATCTATCCCAACCCAGCCCCAGATTGATGTCGATTGACAGTCATTTTGTATTTCTTCCATTTTCTTACTATTGCACCAACAGTTGTCTCGTTCTCACCCAGGGTCTTACTTATGGTTTTGTAGCCCATTCCAGCTTTGTGCAGGTCTATGACCTTATCCCTGACATCCTTAGAAAGCTCTTTGGTCTTGCCCATGTTGTGGAGGTTAGAGTCTGATTAATTGAGTCTGTGGACAGGAGTCTTTCATACAGGTGACTATGGAAGACAGCTGTTCTTTAATGCAGGTAACGCGTTGATTACGAGCGTCTAATTCAGGGGTAGGCAATTAATTTTCCCGAGGGGCCACATGAGAGACTGTGACTGTTGGGGAGGGCCGAACCAATAGGCTGAAATTAATTATGCTCAATATTAATATTAACATATTAATTCTAATTATTATTATTAATGATTACATAAATATGAATTGTGTAACTTAATATTGAGCAGAATTAAGTGTGCTGACATCCCCCTATATACAGCTTGAGCCCCCACACAGCCTCTCTATATACAGCATGAGCCCTACACAGCCCCCCATGTCCATTATGAGTCCCACACAGCACCACAAGGCCAGCATGAGCCCCACACAGCCCCCCCATGTTCAGCATGAGCCCCACACAGCCCCGCCCGTGTTCAGCATGAGCCCCACACAGCCAACCCGTGTCCTGCATGATCCCCACACAGCCCCACTGTGTCCAGCATGAACCCCACACAGCCCCCCCATGTCCAGCATGAGCCCCACACAGCCCCCCCGTGGCCAGCATGAGCCCCACACATCCCTCCCGTGTCCAGCATGAGCCCCACACAGCCCCCTCATGTCCAGCATGAGCCTCACACAGCCCCCTCATGTCCAGTATGAGAGCCCAAGAGCCTCCCCAGTGTCCAGCATGACAGCCCTCCCCAGTGTCCAGCATGACAGCCCTCCCTAGTTTCCAGTATGACAGCCCTCCTTAGTGTCCAGCATTAAAGCCTCCCAGTGCCCAGCATTAAAGCCCCCCAGTTTCCAGTATGAGAGCACCCCTGTGTCCAGCATGACAGCCCTCCTTATTGTCCAGCATGAGAGCCCCCCAGTGTCTCCAGCATGACAGCCCTCCCCAGTGTCCAGCCTGACAGCCCTCCCCAGTGTCCAGCATGACAGCCCCCCCCTGTGTCCAGCATGACAGCCCCTCCTGTGTCCAGCATGAGAGCCCCTCTGTGTCCAGCATGAGAGAGCCCCTCTGTGTCCAGCATGAGAGCCCCCCCCTGTGTCCAGCATGAGAGCCTCCCTGTGTCCAGCATGAGAGCCCCCCTGTGTTCAGCCTGAGAATACCCCCCCTGTGTCCAGCATTAAAGCCCCCCCTTCGTCCATCATGAGAGTGCCCCCCCTGTGTCCATCATTAAAGCCCCCCCTATGTCCAGCATATACTTACCTCACTCCCTGTTCCCCTGGCGCTCCTGTCTGAGAAGCACTGACTCTCCGCAGTGCACAGGCTGACGCCATCGCGTCAGCTGTTTCTAATGCTGATTGATGGAAGAGCGAGGTAGCGGCCCCTCCTCCACCAATGCATTCACAGCCGATTGAGACCGCGGATTGAGACAGCGGTGACGGCGTGTGGGCGGGCAGTGACGGCGGGCAGTGACGGCATGTGTGTGAGCTGGGAAGGGCATAGTGCGGCCCGTGGGCCACTGTTATCAGCCCCTTGGCAGTCTTGGTCCACGGGCCGGACTGGAACAGCCAGAGGGCCGAATGTGGCCCGCGGGCCGCACTTTGCCCAAGTCTGGTCTAATTGGTCTGTAGGAGCCAGAACTCATAATGGTTTCTAGGGGATCAAATATTTATTTCTCACTGCAAAATGCAAATAAATGTATCTAATTTATACAATGTGATTTTCTTGATTTTTTTTTTGGATATTCTATCTCTCAATGTTAAAATTAACCTACCCTTAAAATTATAGACTGTTCATGTCTTTGTCAGTGGGCAAACTTACAAAAACAGCAAGGGATCAAATACTTATTTCCCCCACTGTATATTCGAATAATAAACCTTACATAAATAGTTAGGGTTGTTGTATCCCATTCCATATTCTCTGTTATAAACCATGCCTTCAGTATGACAATACTAAGCATACATTACAGTGTTCAATAGTTTATTGCTGCCTTCCAAGAGACTGCTCATAGAAAATGTTTTTTTTCACCTAGACATGGGCAGCATCAGCAATGCTTTTCTTATGCAAAATTATTGCCTAATGCATGGTGAACACAAGAGAAAGATAGGAAAATATGTTGTACCTGTAGACTAGAGTTACTACCCTAACAGATGCAGGTAGAAATAGGAGAGGGTCTTGCCATCTTTGTGCCCCTGATTCAAGGCAGTTTTATTGCCAGAAGACAGTTTATATTTACATATCCAGGCCAAGGCAATTTGCAGCTATAATAACCAAGAATCCCATGGCACCAGAGAATAATCCTTAAAAAGTCAGATCTTTATTCCATAGTATTAAAAAATCACAACAAAAGGAAGACAGGGCAACGTTTTGGCCTTGTCTGGCTGTTCTCAAGCCTCAAAATACAGCTATAGTGTTGACCAAAAACACCAGTAGATTGCTATTCTACACCAGACAACTTTGAAAAATTACATTTTGCTTCTTGCTGTGTGTGGATTTTACTTCCGTGTTCTCTGTAAACAGTTTCAAGGTTTCTATATTTTCGTATGCAAGGTTGAGTGTCTTTGATCAGTGCGAGAAGACCACTCAGTTTCACTAATACTTTTAAAAACAGGTAAAACATCAAGTGCATCAACTAAAAGAGCCCATGGGTGAGTCGAGGCACAGAAGAAGCATACCTTCTCCACCAATGGAAAAAATTCAGTTGCTGCAGTAATATTGTCGATAGCAGATTGACCCAGCAGATTCAGGAATGCATAAAACATGGAATACTGTCAGTAATCAGATTCCTTTCCAGAATTCTTGTTTATAAGCCTGTGTATTTGCCACTTATATTTGAGGCGCTATCATACATTTGGCCTGTACTGTCACACTAGCCAATGTCGTGACATCTTTTCTGCAAGCTCATCAGTATGGATTGAACATAACTTTCAACAGACTCACTTTCAAGAACAGAATGGAAGATACAACATAATTTGCAAACACAAGTTACGTCTCGGGTAGAGTTTAGAGAAATTGAGAAATATTTGTCTTCTAAGATTCTCACAATAATAGTGTTTAATACACTGCTCAAAAAAATAAAGGGAACACTCAAATAACACATCCTAGATCTGAATGAATTAAATATTCTCATTGAATACTTTGTTCTATACAAAGTTGAATGTGCTGACAACAAAATCACACAAAAATCATCAATGGAAATCAAATTTATTAACCAATGGAGGCCTGGATTTGGAGTCACCCCCAAAATTAAAGTGGAAAAACACACTACAAGCTGATCCAACTTTGATGTAATGTCCTTAAAACAAGTCAAAATGAGGCTCAGTATTGTGTGTGGCCTCCACGTGCCTGTATGACCTCCCTACAATGCCTGGGCATGCTCCTGATGAGGTTGCGGATGGTCTCCTGTGGGATCATCTCCCAGACCTGGACTAAAGCATCCGCCAACTCCTGGACAGTCTGTGGTGCAACGTGACGTTGGTGGATGGAGCAAGACATAATGTCCCAGATGTGCTCAATCGGATTCAGGTCTGGGGAACGGATGGGCCAGTCCATAGCTTCAATGCCTTCATCTTGCAGAAACAGCTGACACACTCCAGCCACATGAGGTCTGGCATTGTCCTGCATTAGGAGGAACCCAGGGCCAACCACACCAGCATATAGTCTCACACAGGGTCTGAGGATCTCATCTCGGTACCTAATGGCAGTCAGGCTACCTCTGGCGAGCACATGGAAGGCTATGCGGCCCTCCAAAGAAATGCCAACCCACACCATTACTGACCCACTGCCAAACTGGTCATGCTGAAGGATGTTGCAGGCAGCAGATTGCTCTCCATGGTGTCTCCAGACTCTGTCACATCTGTCACATGTGCTCAGTGTGAACCTGCTTTCATCTGTGAAGAGCAAAGGGCGCCAGTGGCGACTTAGCCAATCCTGGTGTTCTCTGACAAATGCCAAGCGTCCTGCACGGTGTTGGGCTGTGAGCACAACCCCCATCTGTGGACGTCGGGCCCTCATACCACCCTCATGGAGTCGGTTTCTAACCATTTGTGCAGACACATGCACATTTGTGGCCTGCTGGAGGTCATTTTGCAGGGCTTTGGCAGTGCTCCTCCTGTTCCTCCTTGCACAAAGGAGGAGGTAACGGTCCTGCTGCTGGGTTGTTGCCCTCCTATGGCTCCCTCCACATCTCCCGGTATCTGCGCCATGCTCTGGACACTGTGCTGACAGACAGCTACCCTTCTTGCTACAGCTCGCACTGATGTGCCATCCTGGATGAACTGCACTACCTGAGCAACTTCTGTGGGTTGTACTGTAGACACCGCCTCATGCTACTGTACCTCTGGGGGTGAGAGCAAATGGCAAAATGAAAAAATGACCAAAACAGCCAAAAAGGATGAGAACAGAGAAAAGGTCTGTGGTCACCACCAGCAGAACCACTGCTTTATAGGGGGTATCTTGCTAATTGCCTATCATTTCTACCAGTTGTCTGTTCCATTTGCACAACAGCAGGAGAAATTGATTCACAATCAGTGTTGCTTCATAACTGGACAGGTAGATTTCACAGAAGTGTTATTGACTTGGAATTACATTGTGTTGTTTAATAGTGTTGAGCGAGTATGTTCTGTTAACCCATTCGCCGAGTATGCTCGGGCCGAGCTCCGAGTAGTTGCAGCTGCTCGGTGATATGTTTGAATCGCTCCCGTGTGCATGATTTGCGACTGTTTGAGTTTTAATACATGTGAGGAATGTCTATTTTTTACACATTCCTCACATGTAATAAAGCTGTCAAACAGTTGCAAATCATGCACACGGGAGCGATTCAAACATATCACCGAGCAGCTGCAACTACTCGGAGCTCGGCCCGAGCATACTCGGAACAGAACATACTCGCTCAACACTATTGTTTAAGAGTTCCCTTTATTTTTTTGAGCAGTGTACATTTTTTCCCATAATACCTATAAGTTGATCAGATGTGGATGCAGACCAGAATGAATCCGAACCTTTCCCTTTATTAGCATACTTTTCAATGTGATTTGCTAGAAAAGGGTTAAACTAGTACAGCAACACTGACAGGCTCAAAAAGTTACCATTAGTTGGTGACTAGGTTGGTTCTACTAAAAGTTAATCCTAGTTCAGCTACAAACTTTATGGTGGTAGCAACTTGCTGAAGAACACCTCACAGAAGCTAGTGCATTGCATTACTCAATCAGATGGGTATTTACAAGGCCAGATTCTTTTTTTCACTGTGGCAAAAGAGAATAGTAGCTTCTCTGTGGGCCTTACTAGTTTCATGTGCTGACATTTATTGTGCTGGACTTTTCCAATCAAGGTAACCATTTTCTGCATTGTCATCTGATGAAAACAGTTTGTATTTTCAGTGTAATGTCCTTTGCTTTGTGAATAGTAAAGCCAGTTCCTGGTTTTCATCTATTTGTCATGCAACAGTAAAGCATGGAATCGCTTTTGCTTTCCATCCATTTGAGTTGAATATATGACAAAAACACAATGAGTGCATTTACAATGCAGCACTCACTTTCCTAAACCAGTAATCCCTTATGTCTTTGGTCACAGTTGATAACAACCCAAGATCACAATTTCACGGTGTTGTTACAATCTATTCTGAATAGACTGGCTTGCGTGGTTTGACTTTTTCAGTTTTAACCACAGGTTCTAGTTCATGAACAACTTAGTCTTCTTGCAAAGAGCAAAGGATGTGTGGCGCCCCTGAGGATTCAGTCACCACAGAGGTACTGCACTTCACCCAGAGGTGTGGTGTCTCCTTCTCTCAGGTAAGGAGGGAGTGCTGCCCGGAACCCCAACACCTGCATCCAACACTACGCTGCTCCAGGCCGGCTGGAAGAGCAAGATTCAATGTATGTTTCTGCTGAGCCCTGTCCCTGGCTGGAGTGGGGGGAACCCAGAGGTCGGGGGGAACCAGTAGTGGGTGTGGGTGGAGGAAGTAGTTAGGGGAAGCACTTTGGTAGTAGATATAAATAGGGAGGCCATCTTAGGGTGGCAGGGTAGTCAGTGAGAGGAGAGCAGTTCAGAAGAACAGTCCGGAAGAAGAGTCTCAGCAGGAGCTCTGCTCCACAAGTAGTGCCAGGTCTGGAGGCCCCGGAGGGGAGCAGGGAGTAGGCTCCGTTCTAAGAAGGGATCCTAGGGGGCACGGCGAGTGCAGGATGGCACCCGTACGCCCCGAATATGTCAGAAGACAGAGGGATCGTAAGCCGCATTCTAATCCCCGTGAGGGTCAAGCAGGTCTGTGAACTACGACGGACAGGAGGGACTTCAGAGCACCCGAGCAGGATTGAGAGTGGGCAGTGCAGGGCAGGAGGGAGAAAGACCCAGCGTGAAGTCGGTCTGGCTAGGAACACGAGAAAGTGGGGTTCTGTCTGGTACTCCTAATCCGCCTGAGGAAGAGCTGAACCCCTGCCTGGTGAACGCAGCGCGATGCAGGAGGCTGTAAGCTGACAGTGCACCCTGAGGAACTAAAGAACTGTGAGTAAAGACTCGGATGACTTCACCGCTCCGCCTCTGTCCATTATTTCGTCCGTGCCATCTTTCCCCCTGCACTACAACGCCCAGCGCAACTTACACTAACTACACTGCCCTGGAGCAAGCTCTACCTGTGGAGAGCCACACCATCCCTGCTGCCGTAACACCAGCTCCAGAGGACTGCTCCGCAGCGGCGGCTCCCTTTGGCCGCAATCCACAGGTGGCGTCACGAACAATCCCAAAAACCCCATATAAAAATAGCCCCCTTTTGAGTGACCGCCCTGGGCCACGGACCAGGCCAGCCACCGTGATACTCCCCTACCAGCATACACAGAGGCCCGGCTGCTGAGTACCCCACGGCCCTGGGGGCACGTCAGATGCAAGTAACAATGCCTTGGCAAAAAAAATAAAGGGCCACTAGGCCATGCAGGGCCACTAAGTTACAGCTCATTTAACCTTATTAATAATTCAGTCCTGATCAGTTGTATATTAAAATTCAGTGGATAACAACTGAACACAAGAAAAGCAGCTGTGGGCCAAAAACATTTGTTAAAACACATACATGCAGAAGACTATACTGGCTTTATGTATTTATAAAGATTAATGTTTTATTCATTTATATATACAAAGGCACAGACAAAAGCCAATTCTTTATTCCATCCTACTTAGGCTGGCCATATATTTTAATTAGTTGTTCAGTAATTAGTCTGTTTCACTGAGCTTAGCAATAACTTCTTTAATTCCTTTCAAAGAACTTTTGAAGTGCCTTTTATTGTTTGTTTTTTTTCACTTTTCGATAAGTAGATTGATTTAATGCAGGCCATGATGCTTTACAATTACTAGGACACACTAGACGAATCCATGGGTGCACAGGTTCTGCAGCTTCTGCTATAAAACTTCACTTTAAAGATCCCTAATTACAGGGAACATTGTAGCATTACCTTATGTAAATATTAAGAAATGCCTTTATAAAAATAACTTTTGACACCACCTAGTTTCTCTGAAGACGTTCATAATCCAGTTACAGACTTCACCATTGAGTAAAATATAAAATGTGAAGTTCATCTCATCTCATCATGTATTTTAATAGCTCTTATATACCTACAGTATTTGTATGGAAATTAAATAGGAAAATGGTGCCACATAGCAAAAAAGCTGAACTAATGAGAGCTATTGAAAAGAAAATTTAAACAAACAGTCCATTTTGAAACATATAGGACATGTTGAGGTATGAGGCCATGTGCCCACGTAGCCGATTTTATGCAGAGCGTTTTTGCCTCTCTCTGGCAGAAAAAAACGCATGCAGATTTACATGCGTTTTTTCTGCCAGAGAGAAGCGTTTTTTCAGCGTTTTTACATGCGTTTCGCATGCGTTTTTTCAAGCGATTTTGAGCATCACTTGGAAAAGTGCTTGACAAGTTGGTCATACAATATAAATCCATGCAACCAGCATGGATTTATATTGTGTGACCAACTTAGATGCTTTAAATGCTGCATCTATAGTAAAAAAAAAAAAAAGCTGTATACTCACCTCTCAAGTCTCCTCCCGGTGGCGATCCTCTCTCTTCGGCGTCCGGCGGTGTACTGGCAGGACCTGTGGTGACGTCATTTAGTCAGCTGATGGTCACGCGACCATCACCTGACCACTGACGTCAGCGGTTGCGTGACCATCAGCTGACTAAATGACGTCACCGCAGGTCCTGACAGTACACCGCAGGACGCCAAGGAGAGAGGATGCCGCCGGGAGCAGACCGGAGGGGTGAGTATACAGGTTTTTTTTCATTTTTTAACTTTTTTATTTCTTTTTTTTCACCGCGTGGCAGCCGGGATGAATAGGAGTTGTAGTCTCCTCTTCATCCCGGGTACCACACGCACTGCGATTACGCTGCAAATTCGCGGCCATTGAATTTAATTGAAACGCAGCAAATCCACATATACCTGCGGGTTTGCTGCGTTTCAATGTTCCTCAATGGCCGTGAATTTGCAGCGTAATCACGGTAGAAATGGTCATGCTGCGTGCAATGCAAATTCGGCGCGCTAATTAGCGCATCATGTGCACAGCACATCCGAATTCACATTGCTTTGCATGGCAGACGGTTTTACAAGCGTTTTCGTGGCCGTAAAAATGCTGCAAAAACGCTACGTGGGGACATGGCCTGAGACTAGGCAACTCTTCCCTGATAGCTCCTTCCTGTCACAATTCATTCTTATAAGAACCCCTGGAACAATCCAGCTTCTTTAACTTTTCTTTTGGGCGCACCTTTTTGCATAAGCTAAAGCAGAGAGGGAGTCCCTAGTAATGACCAAATCCAATTTACAAAAATGTCCCACAGTAGTTTAACAGCAGCAAAACCACAGTGAAAATAACCCAAGTGCTTGCTCCCGAGTCACAGATTGTTTAACCTATGCATCAGTAGTCTGTGGTACACGTATTTTTAAATTAAAAGCATACCCACAAATACATAGTTTATAAGGCCGAAAAAAGACAAGCGTCCATCCAGTTCAGCCTATTTCTTGTGCACTGCAGCTATTCCGAAGCGTTGATCCAGGGGAAGCCAAAAAAAAAAACATGCGGTATAGGCCAATTTACATCATTGAGGAAAAATTCACTTCCTGACTCCAATATGGCAGTCAGATTAAATCCCTGGATTAATTAACTATCACTAAGCATAAGATGTAATTTTATTGTTCTCAAGAAAGGCGTCCAGGCCTCTCTTGAACTCATTAAGTGAGTTGGACATCACCACTTCCTCTCCCAGAGAGTTCCAGAGTCTCACGGCTCTGACCGTAAAGAATCCCCTTCTATGCTGGTGCAGGAACCTCCTTTCCTCCAGACCCATAGTGTGCCCCCTCGTCTTTGTCACCATACTTGGTATAAACAGGTCATGGGAGAGATCTCTGTACTGCCCCCTGATGTATTTATACATGTTTATGAGGTCTCCCCTAAGCCTTCTCTTTTCCAACGTAAATAGGCCTAATTTTGACAACCTCTCTGGGTATTCTAGTCCCTCCATTCCCTTTATTACTTTAGTCGCCCTCCTTTGTACCCTCTCTAGCTCCAATATGTCTTTCCTGAGCACCGGAGCCCAGAACTGTGCACAATATTCTAAGTGCGGCCTTACCAGCGCTTTATACAGAGGAAGAACAATGTTCTCATCATATGCCCCTATTCCTCTTCTGATGCATGCCATGACTCTATTTGCCTTCACAGCTGCTGCCTGACACTGGGCACTCCAATTTAATTTGCTATTAACCAAGACGCCCAGGTCCTTCTCCATGTCAGATTTCCCCAACGGTTTCCCATTTAATATGTATGGGTGACTGCTGTTTTTCTTTCCCATGTGCATGACCTTACATTTATCGGCATTGAACCCCATTTGCCATTTTTTGGCCCAACTCCCCAATTTATCTAAATCCTCCTGTAGCTGTGCCCTATCCTCATCTGTATTAACTACTTTACAAAGTTTAGTATCATCTGCAAATATTGCTATTTTACTATGCAACCCTTCCACTAGATCATTAATAAATATATTAAATAATATAGGGCCCAAGACAGACCCTTGAGGCACCCCGCTAGTAACCCTGACACACCCTGAGCTTACTCCATTGATAACCACCCTCTGCTTTCTATCACTCAGCCAGCTATTTACCCACTTGCACACATTATCCCCCAGACCAAGCATTCTCATTTTATATACCAACCTTTTGTGTGGCACGGATAAATGGATATGAAAGTTAAAGCAATTATGTAAAATATGTTACTGCATTACTGTAGTGTTTTTAAGCGCATTTTGATTTTTCAAGAAAGTCAAAAGGTAGGTTCCCCGACACTTTCAAACTTCTCCAGGACTTATTAGATTACGGTAACTCATTTGGTTATTCTAGTATCGTGTTTATTGTTGTTGTTTTTTTTCTTAAACTTCACATATTTGAGTAAAATCATCTTACATACAGCACCTTGCTGTCCGCTACTGAACCAGGACTAGTCCAGTGAGATTTTCACTTCACAGTTTTCACCATTCCCACCTTCTCTCTTCCGCGGTCACGTCCCTGCTCTGGTTTTGCCAAAGTGTCTGCTTTTGTATCAAAAAGTTATTAGCTGAGCTGTGACAGTGTAAGGCTTTATTCACATGTCAGTATTTTTGGTCAGTTTTTCATCAGTATTCGTATATCAAAACCAGCAGGAGTTCCAAAATGCAATACAGTAGTGAATCTAAAATTATAGCTTTTCTCTTGGATTCCACTCCTGGTTTTGGCTTACTAATGCGGATGTAAAATACTGACCAAATAATGACGTGTGAACAGGGGCGTACATAGAAACCATGGGGCCCCATAGCAAAAGTCCTAATTGGGCCCCTCCTTCCCTATCGTTGTAGTAGGCGGGGTCACGGCACATTGGAGGAGTCACAGAATGGCATGCCTCATAAATTTAAAAACGGAGAGGGACATGTATTGATGCACATACAGAATAATTTTGATCCTATTGAAGCCCATACCTGTTCTCTCCCACTACAATATCCCTTTTATGGCCCCACAGAGTATGATGCCTCCAAAAATGCATCAAACACTTTGCATGACACCCCCACGCGCAGTGAATTCCCCCACACGCACAATATGACCACAGTGTCCCCAAAACAGTATGATGTCCCCACAGTAAATATGTCCACACAATATGAGACCCCCCATATCACCTCGCACAGTATAATGACCCCACCAGTACAATTCCCCCACACACTGTATGAACGCTCCCACAATGGTCCCCGCCACCACAGAGTATGATGGCCCCCTAGAAGTACTGACTGATAAAAGAAAGGAAAATACTACTTTCCTAAACATGTACCCCTCTTGTGCTGCTCTGCTTTGTGCTGCTTGCGGATGTCATGGGCGCGCTGATGGGAGTGTGGAATGACGTGCTCCTTGCTGGCGCATGTTAAGTCCTGCTGTCAGAGATTAACAAGTGGGATTTAACAGGTTAACACCAGTGGCTGTTAAAGGCACATGATGGCTGATTACATCAGCTGTCATGTGCGGGGAAAGATGCAGGCTCAGCGTGCAAGCCTGCATCAGGTGCAGGGGCACTACATATGACGTAAAAATACATCATATGTCGTGAAGGGGTTAAAGGGCACCTGACAGCTGATGCCCATGATCCACAGGCCGCATGTATCAGGCATTGACTGCAATATCCCTGTCAGGGATGTTGGACTCTAAAACGCTGCGGCATTTCAGAGAAAAACATACTTTAGAAGCCACCGGGAAAAGATCCACATGGGAGACTAGTCAGAATAAGGAGTCCCTGGTGGCTTCTCTCGTCTGCTACAAGTGACTAGCAGGTCTCTGCCTATATGTGCACTTAGGGCTCTTTCACACGTCAGTGTTTCCAGTACGTGTAGTGTCCGTTTTCACATGTACTGGAGACACTGACACATGTACACCCATTTAAATGAATGGGTCTGTGCACATGTCAGTGTGTTTCCATGGACCGTGTGTCTGTGTGCAAAACACGCTGACATGTCAGTTTTTCACCCGCTACACGGACCACAAAACATCCCACACTGATGACATCCGTGTGACACGTACCGGCACCCGTGTGCCGCATCAGGATCACACATACTGGCGCCTGGGAATCAGAGCTACAGTTAGTGCTGTTCCCAAGCGCTGGGTGCTAAAGAAATCTGTCATCATTGTCCCCTGTTTGCGCTGCGATCAGCACCAACAGGGGACAATGTGGAGAGTAGTATTCTCCTCCCGCTGTATCCACCTGTAAAAATAAGAATAAAATAAAAAAATCATTATACTCACCTGTCCAAAGGTGAAATAAGTGTCCCGCGCTGTAATCCAACTGACCGCACACGCGGAGAAGCAGAGAATGATTCGCTGAAGCGAGCGGCCCCTGATCTGTGCTGAGCTCATGAGCGGTGTCCTGTCACTCATCGAGCTCAGCACAGTACCGGAAATATCAGGATGTGTGAAACCGGCCTTAGGCATAGAGAGGTCAGTCACTGTCAGCAGGCCGGGAGAAGCCACCAGGGACCCGCCTGTACGACTAGTCTACAGTGCGCCTCCGTCCCTGGAAGCTAATAAAGTATATTTTTCTCTGATATGCCGCAGCGTTTCTGAGTCATACATTCCTGGGTGGGACACTGCCGTCAGTGCCAGATACATGGGGCCCACAGTTTGGCAGGTTTAACATCAGGTTTACTTTAAATGTATTTATTCACCTATATGGTCACATGTGGCACTTCAGCCCCATGGTCTTTCTCAAACTTGTAATGGAGCTTAAACGGCGCATATGACCATATGTGAATATATGTATGTACTAAATACATGGGCATCACATACACATATGTACACAGATACATAGACATGACACACATAGACACATATTAGACATGCACACGCGCGCACACACACATACACACATATTGTGACAGAGTCACTGGTGTTATATATGAGGGGAGGTATGTTTCGCCAAGGCTGCTAGCCTTAGTGAACTGAACCTACAACTTTCCTCCAGCATGTTATATGTTGGGGGGGTTTTGTGTGAATGGCATAGAGACGGGAGAGAAGTCATTCACCCTACCTCCACCTCAGGGTGTGGCTGAGCAAGGTTAAATGCTCAGTCGCTATTTTTTTTTTCGGGGGTTGTGTGTCTGGAGAGGCAAGTCTCCAGACTGGAAAGCTTCAGCTCAGGAGGAGCTATAAGGTGTGATGTAACCTGTGCGGGCGAACCCCACACACACACATATGGACCATGCTATCGTTTATCTTTTGTTTTGCCGTTATGCCAGAAAGGCCATGTTTATTTTGCTAAACCTGCAGTACTTTATGCCATTATAATAAATCTGCAGAGGAAACAGTTTCCGGAGTGTACTTCTGAAAGCATCAGACTGAGTTGTCTTACCACAATACATACACACACATATATGCACACACACATATATAACAGTTAACTGCTCCTTCACTCAAATCACACTGCCACCCTCCATTACTCTCCCTTCTTTTGAGGTGCACTGTGTGCGCATCTACTCCCCCTCTAACCTCCAACTGGCCATCATTTACCACCCCGCAGGATCAACAACCACATTCGTAGACCATTTCACCATCTGGCTACTTCATTTCCTTTCCGCTGACATCCCCACTATCATCATGGGCGACTTCAGCATTCCCATCGACACTTCCCTCTCAGCTGCCTCTAAGCTTCTTTCCCTCACTTCCCCCTTCGGCCTTGCTCAATGGTCTTCCGCAGCCACTCACAAAGATAGCTACACTCTGGACCTCATCTTCACCCGCCTTTGTTCCCTATCTAACCCCTCTTTCATACCACAACCTACTTACATTCTCTACCCTCTCTTCTCCAGGGCCACAATCCCCAACCCAGAAACTTGCACACCCTCACATCTTAAATCTTAAACACCTTGACCTACACTCACTCTCTGAATCCCTTCTCCCTCTTACATACATTAGTTCCTTACATGATGCAAATTCTGCTGCCGCTTTATACAACACCACAACAGCTGCAGCTCTCAATTCGCTCACTCCCCTCACACATACCAAAGCTTGCACAATCAACAGGCGACCCTGGCACACAAGCCTAACCAAAAAACTGTGACGGGCCTACAGGGTTGCTGAGCGAGATGGAAAAGGTCCCACTCCAATGAGCACTTCATCGCATTCAAAGAGACCCCCACTACCTTCAAGTCCACACTCACTGCAGCAAAACAAACATACTTCACATCTCTCATATCCTCCCTGTCTCACAATCCTAAACAGCTATTCAACATCTTCAATTCACTCCTCAGTCCACCAGCACCTCCTCCCTCTACTCTCAGCCGAAGAATTTGCCTCATAGCTCAAGCAGAAGATTGACACCATCAGACAAAGCTTTTGCCTAAAGTCCCCCCAGCTCCTCCTCACACCTCCTCCAAAACAAGCTTCTCCACCATTACAGATCAAGTTTCCTCTTTACTCTCCAAATCACACCTCATCACCTGTGAACTTAACCCAATCCCGTCCCACCTCATCCCCAACTTTACCACTATCCTCACCCCAACCCTAACCCACCTTTTCAACCTGTCACAAACAACTGGTGTCTTCCCCTCATGCTCCAAACATGCCTCGATCACAGCCATCCTCAAAAAGGCCTCCCTTGACCCATCGTCTCTGCCTAGCTACCGCCCCATATCACTTCTTCCCTATGCCTCAAAACTACTGGAACAACATGTCCACTCTGAACTGTCCTCCCACCTCTCCTCCTGCTCTCTCTTTGACCGCCTCCAATCTGGCTTCTGACTGCACTATTCTACTGAAACTGCCCTGACTAAAGTCACCAACGACCTACTAACCGCCAAATCCAAGCAACACTACTCTGTCCTCCTCCTGCTAGACCTGTCATCTGCCTTCGACACAGTGGACCATTCCCTCTTACTACAGACTCTCTCATCTCTCGGCATCACAGACTTAGCTCTATCTTGGATCTCTTCATACCTAACAGACATTACATTCAGTGTCTCCCACTCACACACCACCTCCTCATCTTGCCCCCTATCTGTCGGTTTCCCCCAAGGTTCAGTTCTAGGACCCCTGCTCTTCTCCATCTACACCTTTGGCCTAGGACAGCTCATAGAGTCTCACGGCTTTCAGTATCACCTTTATGCTGATGACACACAGATCTACCTCTCTGGAACCGATATCTCCTCCCTACTAGCCAAAATCCCACAATGTCTGTCCGCTATTTCATCCTTCTTCTCGGTTAGATTTCTAAAACTTAACATGGATAAAACTGAATTCATCATCTTTCCACCATCTCATTCAACCCCCCATCTGACCTATCAACGTCAATGGCTGCTCCCCCTCCCCAGTCCTGCAAGTTAGCCGTCTTGGGGTAATCCTGGACTCTGATCTCACCTTCAAACCATAAATCCAAGCCCTTTGCACTTCCTGCCGACTCCAACTCAAAAATATCTCCCGGATCCGCACATTCCTCAACCACGAATCTACAAAAACACTAGTGCACGCCCTCATCATCTCCCGCCTCGACTACTGCAACCTCCTACTTTGTGGCCTCCCTTCCAACACTCTCGCACCCCTCCAATCTATCCTAAACTCTGCTTCCCGACTAATCCACCTGTCCCCTCACTATTCCCCGGCCTCGCCTCTCTGTCAATCCCTTCACTGGCATCCCAATGGCCCAGAGACTCCAGTTCAAAACCCTAACCACAGCATATAAAGCCATCCACAATCTGTCTCCTCCATACATCTTTGACCTAGTCTCCCGGTACATACCTGCACAAAACCTCCGATCCTCACAAGATCTCCTTCTCTACTTCCGTCTTATCTCCTCTTCCCACAATTGCATACAAGATTTCTCCAGTGCATCCCCCCTACTCTGGAACTCTCTACCCCAACATATCAGACTCTCGCCTACCATGGAAACCTTCAAAAGGAACCTGAAGACCCACCTCTTCCGACAAGCCTACAACCTGCAGTAACCATCGCTCCACCATACCACTGCACTACCAGCTCTACCCTCACCTACTGTATCTTCACCCATCCCTTGTAGTCTGTGAGCCCTCGCTGGCAGGGTCCTCGCTCCTCCTGTACCAGTCGCCGTCACATTCTGTTCAAGATTATTGGAATTATTTTTGTATGTATACCCAATTCACATGTAAAGCGCCATGGAATAAATAATAATAATATACACACACATATATACACACACACACTTGCCCTCTCTGCAGATGATTGCACATGATTCATTTCTCTCAGGTGCAGCCTCCCATCCCCCAGGGCCCAACTGCAGAGCTCTCTTGCTTTAATTGCAGGGCTGAAGGCAGGAGGGGGGAGAGTGGAGCAGTAAGCTACAGAGCAAGGGACACAGCCAGGAAAGCAGGCGCCATGTTGTAAGCAGCCACTCTGCTCTGCTGGAGCCCGGAGCTGGTGGGCGGAGCCTCCTCTCCTGCACTTACAGAGCAGTGAGTCATCCTCTGCGCGGCAGGACATAGTGCAGCCAGAGGTGAAGAGGTGGGTCCTTCTCCCGACACCGGGCCACGGAATCCTCTGGAGGTTCTGACTGAGCCTGGTTGTTTTCAACTGTATCTGCATCCCAGTGATGCAGATACCGGTGAAATTGTGATAGGGGAATGTAGGGGTCTGATGCTGTTTAACGTCGGGCTCCCCTGTCTCATGGGCCCCATAGCAGCTGCATGGGCTGCCGCTATGGACAGTACGCCCCTGCGTGTGAATAAGACCTAAGTGGGGTGACAGGAGAAGTGCAAACTGTAAAGAGGCAAGGCAGTGCAGGGACTGACAATCACGTCCCAGGGGCGTGAATGTACCTGGACTAGTCTCAATGAGTAAGTCTCACTAGAATAATGTAAGGTGCTGTACATAACGTGATTTTGCTCAAATACAGTTATATGAAAAAGTTTGGGCACCCCTATTAATCTTAAGCTTAATGTTTTCTTAAAATTGGTGTTTTTGCAACAGCTATTTCAGTTTGATATATGTAATAACTGTTGGACACAGTAATGTTTCTGCCTTGAAATGAGGTTTATTGTACTAACAGAAAATGTGCAATCTGCATTCAAACAAAATTTGACAGGTGCATAAGTATGGGCACCCTTTGGCACATTTGGAGAAGCCAATTTCTTTTTGGAAGAAGGTCCTGTGGACTGATGAAACCAAGATTGAGTTGTTTGGTCATACAAAAAGGCGTTATGCATGGCGACAAAAAATCACAGCATTCCAAGAAAAACACTTGCTACCCACAGTAAAATTTGGTGGAGGTTCCATCATGCTTCGGGGCTGTGTGGCCAATGCCGGCACCAGGAATCTTGTAAAAGAGGAGGGACGCATGATTCCACTCAGTATCAGCAGATTCTTGACACTAATGTTCAAGAATCAGTGATAAAGTTGAAGTTACGCAGGGGATGGATCTTTCAGCAAGACAATGATCCAAAACACCGCTCCAAATCTACTCAGGCATTCATGCAGAGGAACAATTACAATGTTCTGGAATGGCCATCCCAGTCCCCAGACCTGAATATCATTGAACATCTGTGGGATCATTTGAAGAGGGCTGTCCATGCTCGGCGACCATGAAACTTAACTGAACTGGAAATGTTTTGTAAAGAGGAATGGTCAAAAATACCTTCATCCAGGATCCAGGAACTCATTAAAAGCTACAGGAAGCGACTAGAGGCTGTTATTTTTGCAAAAGGAGGATCTACTAAATATTAATGTCACTTTTCTGGTGAGGTGCCCATACTTATGCACCTGTCAAATTTTGTTTGAATGCAGATTGCACATTTTCTGTTAGTACAATAAACCTCATTTCAAGGTAGAAACATTACTGTGTCCAACAGTTATTACATATATCAAACTGAAATAGCTGTTGCAAAAACACCAATTTTTATAAAACATTAAGCTTAAGATTAATAGGGGTGCCCAAACTTTTTCATATAACTGTATGTGCAGGTGTGTACAATAACCATAATCCTATAAACACACAAATAAATGTCTATAAAGGTCATGGGGCAGATTAAAAGTGTCAGGTGCCTGACAGGTTCCTTTTAAAACAGAGCATGCTGCCCTGATAAAATAAAAAGACAAAAGCAACATCTCATTATACCCAGTCATTAGAATGAGCGCTGTTTGACACTACGTTTCACCTGCAAAAGTATCCAGATCACAGGCAGGGCTGTGGAGTCGGTAAGCCAAAACTTTGACTTCGGCTCCACAGCACTGCCTCACTACTGAGCATGTATATAAAGTGCAGCACAGATTCATCTCATCTAAAAGTCTAATTTCCTTAGATCAGGAATAGAACAGACATTTATAAAGACATTTGATAACTTTCCCAAATTATTATAAATAAATTTACAGCACATACTGCACTGAACTACTGTCCATTTTATACCGACTCTGACGCTACCAAAATGGACACCGACTCAGAGTCCACAGCCCTGATCACAGGCAGATCATGCAGTTTTTCAGTCCTTAAAGGCAATCCCCCAAGCTACAGGTGTTAATGCAAGGCTATCTTGCTTTAAGCTGTACATGTAGAAATATTTTCCTCTAAAAACAAGACGTCTAGTAATGAATACCATACAACCATACAATTTTTTTTCTTTGCTGTCCTTTAAATTTATCATCTCTTTTGGTTCAGTTCCTAGCTAAAAAATACGATTGTGGTAAATCATTAAAAAGCTCATCAAAAATAAAAACACCAAATCCCCACCAGGGTAAAACTGACAATAGAAAGAGGTCTACGCTATAATAGGAGTCACTAAAACACAAGGAACACATGTCTGCCAACGAACAGGAAGAGCTGCCCATATGCACTGTACCCATGGGAGCTGGCGTTTGCTATTTGTCACTTATTATCTACCTCTGTTCTCTCCCACCCACATTTGTACTCCTCGGTCTTTGATCACACCACTGTATAATAGCACTTGGCAGGCAAGTAGAGAAGTTATAATATAAGGCAGGAAAGTAGCAGATAAATTAGGCTTCCTTGATATTGGCAGACTCAAGCTCTGATGACAGGTTATTTCATGCTGGGCTGTAAAATGCTGAATCATGTTGTTATGGCAAATGCTTGGCAAATCCCTGGATTTCTGCACAGAAATCTTTGTTATTCAGTGCATCTCATGCAAATCATTGCTGGCGTCCTGTATTTTTTATTTTTTTTTATCTTGTATCATTATGAACGGGTTGTGGTAAAACATTGTGAAAAACTAAATGTGGCCATAAGACGTTAGATTCTTCCCAACACCCCGATTTACACACACAACTCATTCAAGCATGTATGTATTCTAAATTGAGAAAGGTGAAGGAGCTGCTGCCAAACACTTAACAACTACTTATCTCCTGTAGGGAATACGGATCTGGCACATTGAAATCAACATGCCAGATTCTTCATTTCACAGATATCTGCTGTAGGGGTGACAGTCTGAACATCCTCATAGTAAATGGTTAGGCATTAGTCCAAGCTTATGCCTTTAAAAATGGACACTTTGGTTTCAGTTTTTATCTGTTTTTGTCCCATTATTAAATGTATACATTTTTTTTATTGCAAGTGTAAATGAAAACCTTCAGCGTTCTGGGCATACGATAAAGAATGACATAACGTTAAAGAATGACATTGATGATCAATTTCTCATAGACCTCAATGTAAAAAAATAAACAAACCCAGTTGCCATCTGTTTATTTAACCAAACAAAAAAAGTTGTGCAGATTATGTTTTTGACCCAGCTGAAAAAAACAAAACACAAACAGACAACCCAACTGCAGTCAAAGGGAAGACATTTTATGATACTTTCCTTCCAATTCAAATGAATGGGTCCTGTGCTGGAACATTATATTTCCGTTTTTATGATCCCAAAATGGGTTAAAAAAACAGAAATAACTAATGGACATGTGAACAGAGTGAAATATGTTTGAGAACTTAATGACTGAAGGTCAGTTCCTACAAAGTCCGGCAGCTTGCATAAGTTTCTGTTCACTTTTGCTTAGACTGTATTCAGACAGGTGTATTTCATGGTCCATATACGTTCCACATTATCCTGACCGACCACGGGTGTCCCAACCTGAACTTGCAACCTCGTATGTGTCAATGAGGTTGTAAGGTGGGATCAGGAGACCCTCAGTCAGTCTGGGCATTGCTGTCCATATACGAACCATGAAATACGCCCATCTAAACCAGAGCTTTGTTTGTATGATTGCTTAGTTGTGTGATTGAATATAAAACAAACATCGACATTTCCATTACAATAGTGGATTTAGACGCTATACATTAGAAAAGACGTAGTCAGCCTTTCTTGATGAAACCTAGAGATTTAGCTAAGTTATGTGTATGTGGGCCTCCCTACTTTTGACAGATGAGGTAAAGGATAGGCATATATATCCCCACATTGAGAATACATGCACACTTGACTAAATCAAGTGTGAATGTATATGAATGAAATAGCTGTTAACTGCTGAAGTTTCATGGGCAACTTCACACGTTTTCTTTAATAAGTGCCAAATTAGGTACAGAGGTGAGGAAATATGTACATTGCCTTAAACTGCAACACTGCACAAACTGCACCCAATTCGAAAAAATGTGACAAAAACAAATTCTTCACAAATTCCAACATGATAAATGTCTCTAAATTACACTGACAAGAAGGTTAATTCAATGCTTATGTCTTACCTGTTTCTTAAAAAAATAAATATAAATAATGATCATTGGAGTTACTGTATATTTAGGGCATTCAGTTTTCTCTATTTTTGAAAATGTTAGAGCAGCATTTAATGTAGCTGAATATTTTTCCTGTGCATGATGTAAACATTTTATGTGAATATAAAAACAGCTGAGTTCTTTGAATATGTTCTAAAAAACCAACTGTCTAGAATGGAAGCGACTTTGTGGCGCATCGGATGTCATGGTCATGCAGAACACTGAATGATGAGTACTAAGTACTTTGTGAACAATCTTCTACACTTTCTTTTCCTTTAAATACTGTCAAGTGTGCAATAAAAAAAGCCAACAGATATTAAAATATTTTCTGGACGCACTGAGAACACATATGTACTTACATGTTAAGCTTTGATGTTACTGTAGACTTGAGGCTGTCATTCGGAGCAACGTGAAGCTTTGATCCATTTGAATCAGAAGCTTGGTTTGTATTGCGTTGAGACTGCAATTTCTGTTCTCCTTGTTTGCTCTCCTGCTTTGTCCTTCTGTCCACACCACCTATAGTTGTAGCTCGGCTATCCTCCTCAGCCGTATTGCTTGAGCTCTCTCCAACACATCCAGCTAAGGATTCAGGAACAGATGCTTTTTCCACGTAGGCGTCATTTGTTGTGGAAACAGGAACAGGCTGGTTAAACTCAGTTGCTTTGGCAGAGGCAGCTGCAGTCTGATTTCTAAACACTGAATCTCTATCATGTGCCTTGCGATCTGTTGGAGAAGAGGGAGCAGAAGAATTTTTTTTCCTCATAGGGCTGGAGGCTGGGTGTTGCTGTTTATCTTTGTCTGATTCACCCTTGGGCGACAGTTTGTTATTAGTTCCCGCCTTTAATTCTTGGTTGGCTGAGGATGAGCCATTAGACTCAGGTGATGCAGCTTTCAGAACCCCATCAGGAGTATTTGAATACTCCCTAACCCCCTCATTGTTACTTTCATCAAACACGTTATCCTGTAGTGCTGTGTTCTCTGCGTTATTTTCCTCTTGACTATTCTGAGACTTAAGGGAACGTCTCTTTCTGTTAATTTTTCTATTAGGACTCTTCTCCATTGTGTCCTCGCTGCTAGAACCTTTTATGGATGACTGAGAATCGGTACCAGAAGTTTTACTAAGGTAGATATCAAATGCTAAAACCTTTCCATTCTCACTAGAATTTTCATCTTTTGATTTATCTTCCAGAGGTTTGTTAAAAATGTCACCTTCTGAAGGAGTAAGACAGGGCGAGCTATCCACTGAACTTACAGGTTTATCTAAACTACTACTGCCACCTGCTGTGTCTAGGAACGGTTTCAATTGACCTGGCTGTAGAACTTGGTGTTTGGCATCACCGCCAAATGCAACTGGTGATGTTACTTTTGTAGAGTTTATTTTTTCTGTGCTTCCCAATTTTTGGACAGATCTTTCAGATATCCTAAATTTTGGATCGGATACTCTGCTGGAGAACTTTGTTGTTTTCTTAGTCAATACTTTAGGAGAACCATTTTTAACTATATGAATTTCCTGTGAAACCTTTCGTATGCTGACCTTTCCTTCTCCATCAGTGGAACTTCTCCTTCCAGGTGACTGTATCAGTTGTCGGACAATCTTCTCTGTGCTTTGTCTGTCTACCTTGAACGTTGGGCTCAGTGGTGACCTTTGACTGACATCAGAAAATACATCAGGGGAAAGAACAGGGCTTTCTGGTTCTACTATACTTGACTCCCCAGTTACTTTAACTGAGTTTTTACTCTCACTGGTATGTCTAATATCACTGTTTCCATTAAAATTCACCTTTAAACTTTGACCTATATGTGATACAGGCTCCGTTGAGACAAGCTGGGACTGTTGGTTTGAAACATATTCAACACTGGAAGTGCCAGGAGCCTGATTGTGTAGTTTGGAGCTGGAGGCTACTAGGACTTGAGCCCTTTTTCTTTCTCTTTCAGATTTTTCATTAGTTGGGCTTGTGGGAGACTCAGGGACACTTTTGCTCTGTTTCTTTTTAGCAGTGCTAAACAAATTCCCAAACTTTCCCAAGACAGGTTTCTTTGTGCTGTCTTTCTTAGATAATTCTGCAGATGGTGATCGAGACTAGAAATAAAGAAAAGGAAATGCATTTAGTGAAAAATAGGAAACACAGTGCTACAATTTCCTTTTACAGATAGGGAGTATCCCTTCTCCCAACATAACTCTGATCCATTATCTTTAATTACTTAGCCTTAGTTATATGAGTATTTAAGCCTTGGTTCATTAGCTGATGCTAAAGCATAAAAATTAAGATACGACATATTGTTTAAAAGACACTTTAAAATCTTTTTTAAATCCTATAATACGTCCTATCACTGTGAGACATACAGTACAGACCAAAAGTTTGGACACACCTTCTCATTTAAAGATTTTTCCGTATTTTCATGACTATGAAAATTGTACATTCACACTGAAGGCATCAAAACTATGAATTATCACATGTGGAATTATATACTTAACAAAAAAGTGTGAAACAACTGAAAATAGGTCTTATATTCTAGGTTCTTCAAAGTAGCCACCTTTTGCTTTGATGACTGCTTGGCACACTCTTGGCATTCTCTTGATGAGCTTCAAGAGGTAGTCACCGGAAATGGTTTTCACTTCACAGATGTGCCCTGTCAGGTTTAATAAGTGGGATTTCTTGCCTTATAAATGGGGTTGGGACCATCAGTTGTGTTGTGCAGAAGTCTGGTGGATACACAGCTGATAGTCCTACTGAATAGACTGTTAGAATTTGTATTATGGCAAGAAAAAAGCAGCTAAGTAAAGAAAAATGAGTGGCCATCATTACTTTAAGAAATTAAGGTCAGTCAGTGCGAAAAATTGGGAAAACTTTGAAAGTGTCCCCAAGTGCAGTTGCAAAAACCATCAAGCGCTACAAAGAAACTGGCTCACATGAGGACCGCCCCAGGAAAGGAAGACCAAGAGTCACCTCTGCTTCTGAGGATAAGTTTATCAGAGTCACCAGCCTCAGAAATCGCAGGTTAACAGCAGCTCAGATTAGAGACCAGGTCAATGCCACACAGAGTTCTAGCAGCAGACATATCTCTTCAACAACTGTTAAGAGGAGACTTTGTGCAGCAGGCCTTCATGGCAAAATAGTTGCTAGGAAACCACTGCTAAGGACAGGCAACAAGCAGAAGAGATTTGTTTGGGCTAAAGAACACAAGCAATGGACATTAGACCAGTGGAAATCTGTGCTTTGGTCTGATGAGTCCAAATTTGAGATCTTTGGTTCCAACCACCGTGTCTTTGAGCAACGCAGAAAAGGTGAACGGATGGACTCTACATGCCTGGTTCCCACCGTGAGGCATGGAGGAGGAGGTGTAATGGTGTGGGGGTGCTTTGCTGGTGACACTGTTGGGGATTTATTCAAAATTGAAGGCATACTGAACCAGCATGGCTACCACAGCATCTTGCAGCGGCATGCTATTCCATCCAGTTTGCGTTTAGTTGGACCATCATTTATTTTTCAACAGGACAATGACCCCAAACACACATCCAGGCTGTGTAAGGGCTATTTGACCAAGAAGGAGAGTGATGGGGTGCTACGCCAGATGACCTGGCCTCCAAAGTCACCAGACCTAAACCCAATCGAGATGGTTTGGGGTGAGCTGGACCGCAGAGTGAAGGCAAAAGGGCCAACAAGTGCTAAGCATCACTGGGAACTCCTTCAAGATTGTTAGAAGACCATTTCCGGTGACTACCTCTTGAAGCTCATCAAGAGAATGCCAAGAGTGTCCAAAGCAGTCATCAAAGCAAAAGGTGGCTACTTTGAAGAACCTAGAATATAAGACATATTTTCAGTTGTTTCACACTTTTTTGTTAAGTATATAATTCCACGTGTTAATTCATAGTTTTGATGCCTTCAGTGTGAATGTACAATTTTCAGTCATGAAAATACAGAAAAATCTTTAAATGAGAAGCTGTGTCCAAACTTTTGGTCTGTACTGTATGTATGCAATTAAGTCACATTAATTAAACACCACCTCCAGTAAACAAAAATTACCTAAAGTATACATACTGTAGGTAAACATGAAGAAAAAGTAATTCCATGTGCATAATGACATCTGTAGTTCATTGTATGAATCAGAGATAGAATACAGACTTATCAAATATAAAAAGGAATGTTTTCATAATTGATATTTCACATACATTCTAACACAGATTTTGCGCTGTACATTCAGAGTCTAAATGGTGCAGATCTTAAAGTCTATTATCCATCTTGTCCATACCTCGCACCTGATTCTCATAATTAACACACTTTATCTTATTAAGGGCTGAAGAAAAGGGAGCCTGCAATAGCAGAAAAGGATATATGGATAAATCTGCTACGCTGCTGGTCAAGAAGATATCGATTGTAGATGTTGAACAAAGAGCAGTTTTATTAATCTACGCATTTCAGAGTCGAAAAAATTCCTTCTTCCTACTATTCTACTATTGCATTTACTGCTGGTTTTATTTCAGCATACTAAATAGCAATGACTGGTATCTATAGCTGTATAAGAGTTGTGCCTGACAACCCAGCCAGGTGAGCAACACTATAGTATCTACGTTTATTTCCCGGGTCATGCCCTATTGTACGATTGTCACTTTTTAACGGTACTTAGGCTATGTGCCCACGTTGCGGAAATGAAGCAGAAAATTTCTGCTTCATTTCCGCATGTCCTCTCCCGGAAAAACGCATGCGGAATTCCGCACGCGTTTATTGCGTGTTTTCCACATGCGGAATTGCCTTGCGTTTTTAATGCATTGCACAAGGCAATTCCGCATGCGGAAACGCAAAATTAATGGACATGCTGCGGATTTTTGAACGCAGCATAAACGCTGCGGAAAAATCCGCAGCATGGGCATAGAACTTGCGGATTCTCATTAGCGGATTACCAAGCGTTTTACAAGCGTTTCCGCTGCGGAAAATCCGCAGCAAAAACGCTTGTAATCCGCAACGTGGGCACGCAGCCTTAAAAGGGATTCGGTCACCCCCAAGATGTATATAAAACCATACAGTAATATAGGGGATATGGGTCCTATAAAAATCATAATAGCACTGTACATTTTAGCTGTACTGTGCTGAGAAAATTACCTTACTTTTAATTCAAATGCAAATGAGAGGGCCTGGGAGCACCTTTGGCATGGCCAGAAGCTCAGTGAGCTGTTACACCTCTTCATTTTGCATTTTGAGGATTTCCCCCTCTTCTGGTTGACAGCCTTCACTTGCCAAAATCAGGCAGTACCTGAACTCACTCCATATGTCTATGCGTGTGCACTGAAACTGTCTGCACCTGGCCACCTCACACAGCATAAGTGTGTACGTCTTGTGGGCAGGCGTATTCTACTCCCTGGCTCCTCTCTGCAGCCGCCGCCGCTCGCTACCTGAAGGTTAGTAAGCAAGCTGCTTCAAAGAGTAGGTGGAAAAGAGATTTTACTCCTGACTCCAATGATCGGTGCTCGCCTCCTCTTTGAAGGCACCAAGAAAAGCCAGAGAGGAGAACATACCCACCTGTACTGAATGTGCTGCTGCACTGATGCTATGTGCGAGTGGCTGGGCTTAGGCAGTGACAGTGCATATGCACAAACACGCAGGCTGAGTTCAGGCAGTCACCAAAGAGCAAATTAAAAGAGCATAGAAAGGTGCACATTGCCCTTGGCCACACCAAGGGTGCATCTAGGCCCAAGCATTTCCATTTGGATTAAAAGTAATTTTACCAGGCACTGTACCACTAAAATGTACAGTGCTAGTATGATTTTTCTAGTGGGTAAGTTCCCTATGTATTATAGCAAATTTAAAAAAGCATTTTAACTGACCTAATGTACTACTAAACACTACATAACTATGCTGTCGTTCCTTAACCTAAGTATTCAAACACTTATTTGTATCCACACTGTAATGCGGACCCACTGCATCACGGGCAGGGCTTACCCTGGAGGGGTTTGTCTACGTGACAACCTGGTTTTCGCTAGAGCCTCTGGTGGTGATAATAGTCTTGGCCGCAGGTAGTCACCAGGTACCACCCCAGGGCAGTCCCCGGGGACTGCAGCAGCCAGAGGATCAGAGGCATAGGTACATGGTACAGGAAGGCACAGACAAAAACGTGGTCAGACGGTCCGAGGTTAGGGCAGGCAGCATAGGATCAGAAGATATAGCAGAGATCAGAAGCGGAGAGGTCACGCAGGATGGGAAAACTAGCCAGGTCGGTAACGAGAAGCGGAATACAGAAACGAGCATGAACCTGAACTACCAGGTAGGAACCTAACGTTCTAGCAAAGAGTGGTGGGAGGAGCTGCCTTATATGGAGCCTGTTCACATCGGATAGGCTGGGGAACCTAATCTCTCCAGGACACAGTAGGGTTAAATTCCTGCAGAGACCGGCCACGACCCCCTAAGGCAATATGAAAGCAGCATGCATTAGTAGCAGTGAAAAGTGCAAAATTTCATAGAACATTTTAGAACCCATAAAATGAAAGTGAAGTTAATATAACTTTCATTACAAAATATTCAGTTTTACTCAAATTAGTTGATGCAAAAATGAATACACTCCACCTAAAAAACAACTATATTTAATATTTTGCATGACCACCATGGTTTTAAAAAGGACAGAATCAACTCTTCTAGCCATGAAATGAACAAGTTGGACACATATTGCAAAATCTATCTTTTTCCATTCTTCAAGAACGACCTTTTTTAGACCCGGATGATGGATATAGACTGATGCTCAACTTGTCTCTTGAGAGGTCCCCATAGGTGTTTGATTGGGTTCAGATCAGGAGACACACTTAGCCAATGAATCACTTTCACCTCGTTCTTCTTCAGAAATGAAACCGCGCCGGCGCCCCTGCACACGTCTCCTTCCTCCCCCTTGCACGGACGCTGGCATGTTCACTTAACAGTCCAAGCTCCGCCGGAGTCTCTCTCCTCCCAAGGCCTGCACACGGCACGCAGGTCTCCTGGGAGAATGTTTAGGTTACGAGCTCTCCCTGCTTCTTAAACAGACCATGCGCATGCTTCTCAAACTGTCCCCAGCCAATAGCTGGGAGACATCAGGTATTAAAGGCACCTTCCTCAAAGGGGATGTGCCTTCACAACTTCAGTATTCTGAGTGTGACTTGCTACCAAGTTTTTAGGTCCCTGTACCTGTGCACTATGAATCGGATCCTGTCCGTCCCGTTTACCTAATCCTGTCCGCCCAGTCTGCACCTGTTCCAGTCAGTCCTGCTGTACCTACATTCGAACCTACCCTGCTTGTGCATAGTCCTTTTCCTGATCCGTCTGAACCAGCACATGCGTACCCGAACCTGTGGCCATCCTGTGTTCCTGTACCTGTCGTGCCTGAATTCCTCATCTGTCTACCACCCGAATCCCTCCTGCTAATCCAGTTCCTGGCCGGTTGAGCTTCCCTGCCCCTTTGGGGGTCAGCTGCCATGACTCCGGGATCTGTCCTTGAGTAGCACCTGGCATCCACCTGGGTTCAAGACTAACCACACCATCAGTGGCTCTAGTGAAGAACCAGATGTTCGCTTAGTTACGCCCCTCCAGGCTATCTCCAGACCTTGGCACAGTGGTTCGACAACCACGTGCATAACAAATGTTTTAGATCATTGTCTACCAGGGACACAGAGTGAAGGTATCATCTTCTCTTTATATAGAGATACAGTCATATGAAAAAGTTTGGGCACCCCTATTAATCTTAAGCTTAATGTTTTATAAAAATTGGTGTTTTTGCAACAGCTATTTCAGTTTGATATATGTAATAACTGTTGGACACAGTAATGTTTCTGCCTTGAAATGAGGTTTATTGTGCTAACAGAAAATGTGCAATCTGCATTCAAACAAAATTTGACCGGTGCATAAGTATGGGCACCCTTATCATTTTCTTCTTTTAAATACTCCTGCCTACTTTTTACTGACTTACTAAAGCACTTTTTTTGGTTTTGTAACTTCATTGAGCTTTGAACTTTATAGCCAGGTGTATGCAATCATGAGAAAAGCTACTTAAAGTGGCCACTTGCAAGTTGTTCTACTGTTTGAATCTCCTCTGAAGAGTGGCATCATGGGCTCCTCAAAACAACTGTCAAATGATCTGAAAACAAAGATTATTCAACATAGTTGTTCAGGGGAAGGATACAAAAAGCTGTCTCAGAGATTTAACCTGTCAGTTTCCACTGTGAGGAACATAGTAAGGAAATGGAAGAACATAGGGACAGTTCTTGTTAAGGCCAGAAGTGTCAGGACAAGAAAAACATCAGAAAGGCAGAGAAGAAGAATGGTGAGATCAGTCAAGGACAATCCTCAGACCACCTCCAGAGAGCTGCAGCATCAACTTGCTGCAGATGGTGTCACTGTGCATCGGTCAACTATACAACGCACTTTGCACAAGGAGAAGCTGTATGGGAGAGTGATGCGAAAGAAGCCGTTTCTGCAAGTACGCACAAACAGAGTCGGCTGAGGTATGCAAAAGCACATTGGAAGAAGCCTATTTCTTTTTGGAAGAAGGTCCTGTGGACTGATGAAACCAAGATTGAGTTGTTTGGTCATACAAAAAGGCGTTATGCATGGTGGCAAAAAAACACAGCATTCCAAGAAAAACACTTGCTACCCACAGTAAAATTTGGTGGAGGTTCCATCATGCTTTGGGGCTGTGTGGTCAATGCCGGCACTGGGAATCTTGTTAAAGTTGAGGGACGCATGGATTCCACTCAGTATCAGCAGATTCTTGGCAATAGTGTTCAAGAATCAGTGATAAAGTTGAAGTTACGCAGTGGATGGATCTTTCAGCAAGACAATGATCCAAAACACCGCTCCAAATCTACTCAGGCATTCATGCAGAGGAACAATTACAATGTTCTGGAATGGCCATCCCAGTCCCCAGACCTGAATATCATTGAACATCTGTGGGATCATTTGAAGAGGCTGTCCATGCTCGGCGACCATCAAACTTAACTGAACTGGAATTGTTTTGTAAAGAGGAATGGTCAAAAATACCTTCATCCAGGATCCAGGAACTCATTAAAAGCTACAGGAAGCGACTAGAGGCTGTTATTTTTGCAAAAGGAGGATCTACTAAATATTAATGTCACTTTTCTGGTGAGGTGCCCATACTTATGCACCTGTCAAATTTTGTTTGAATGCAGATTGCACATTTTCTGTTAGTACAATAAAACTCATTTCAAGGCAGAAACATTACTGTATCCAACAGTTATTACATATATCAAACTGAAATAGCTGTTGCAAAAACACCAATTTTTATAAAACATTAAGCTTAAGATTAATAGGGGTGCCCAAACTTTTTCATATGACTGTAGATCTGTGAAGTCATGATACCATCAATGAAATGTAGCTGCCCCACATAAGGACACTGCTACCACATTTCACTGTAGGCATCATGCATTTTTCTTTATACCTATGCAATGCCAAGCAGTTTTGAAACCATCAGTTCCAAAAACATTTAATCTGCGTTCATCACTCCAGAGCAGTGGCGTACCGCCAATGGCGGTAGGCCATGCGACTCCTATGGGACCCGTGAGCCGGGGAACCTGGTGTCAGCGCTTGCACCGTGCACCCACATCAGCCGACGCCCCTTCATCGGGCCACCGTCGCCCATGCATCAGGCCCTCCTCCTATGGCCAGCCAGCGCCACCCCCCTCAGCTCCACATTCAACTGTATCGGCAGATGGGGTAATATGGGGTAATATGCAGCCCCAATGGGGGGCAGCGGCTGCATATTACCCCATTGGGGCTGCATATTACCCTTGGGGAGGCAACATATTACCAGAGGCTGCAATTTACCCCAATGGGGCTGCATCTTACCCAGGACTGCATTTTACCATATGGGGCAACGGCATTTTACCCCATTGGGGCTGCATACTTTTACCCTATTGGTGGGGGCCGCGGGGAGTGCATTATACTGAGTGGAGGACCATGGTGAGCACATTATACTGATTCGAGGACCATGGCGAACGCATTGTACTGTGTGGCGAACCATGGGGAGCGTATTATACTGTGAGGAGGACCATGGGGCGCACTTTTACTCTATTGGTGTGGGATGCGGGGAGTGCATTATACTGAGTGGAGGACCATGGCGAGCACATTATACTGATTCGAGGACCATGGCGAACGCATTATACTGTGTGGAGGGCCATGGGGAGCGTATTATACTGTGTGGAGGACCATGGGAGCGTATTATACTCTGTAGAGTGTGAAGATTTGTGTGGGGTCCATTATACTGCTTGGAGGGCTGTGTGGGGGTCACAGTTGGGGGATTATACTGTGTTGGGGTTACCATACTTGGGAGTTGAGGTGGGGTACAGTAGGGTCACTATATTTTGCATGTGGAGGAATTCAACATGGGGGTATCACTGTGTTTGGGGGGACACTTGTTGGCATCATACCTTATGGGGACAATGAAAGAGGATCTGGGACTTCAGTGTTACGGGTCCGGGTTGTGGAACCTCTGTGCTTCGGTGCAAGGAGGGACCATAGGGGCGTGACTAAGTGCCTACTCGGCCTGACCAAGGTCGCACAGCGGCTAAATCGACTCCATGAACCAGGGAGGGACCGAGCAGGGTGACCAGGTGCCACTCTGAAACCGACCTTGAGTGAGAGCAGGTGACTCCCACGGATCAGATGGCAGGAACGGACCGATACAGCGGATGCGTACGGCAGGAAGGCTGACGGGTGGTCCGGCTAGATAAGCAGGCTGGTTCGGCAGATAGCCAGACGGGTGCTCCGGGTAGGCAAGCTGGCGGGCACGACACTACAGGTAATAGGCAGGTGCTTCCAGGTAAGCAGGCTGGCAGGCATGGCAGGTAACTGGCAGGTGCTTCCAGGTAGGCAGGCTGGTGAGCATGGCAGGTAACTGGCAGGCAGACTGGAGGACAGGACTGACAGGCAGGGGGACCTGAGGGCTGAAGCAAGTGTTAGCACACAAAACAACAACCTTGCACAGGCACCTCCATATTGGAGGAGGTGCTTTAAATAGGGGAAGTTCTCCAGCCATTGGCCGGGGACTTTAGGACGGCGCGTGCGGCCCCTTTAAGAGGGAGGGAGCGTGCGCCCTAAGCACAGTGCCCGGGAAGCTGCGCACAGTGCGCACCACAGTAGCTGCGGGACGGGAGCCGGAAGAAGCCGGACCAGGGCCGTGGTGGTGAGGGGAACAGCGTCTCTGCCCAGCAGGAGGCAGAGACGCCGATGCTACATTCAGCAGGAGCAAAATTACTATGTAAAGGCTGGAAAGAGCTCCAGAGCAAGGGAGCTTGTGCAAAGAAGGAGTCGAGGCAGTGGGAACCGTAAGCCCATGAGTGAGGACCTGCTCGTGACAGGTCGGGACCGAGGACAGGTTGAGGCAGTGGGGCCGTAAGCCCATGAGTAAGGACCAGTGATGGTGTAAATGCACTCAGAGAAGAGGCTAGTACACGAGACATCAAGGGTCCATGTGAGTACCAGAGAGTCCGGCAGCCAGAGACCTGAGCCAGGGTTAGAAGGTGCGCGGATCCGAGGACAGAGACTAGGCACTAAGCAGAGTCCGGCAGCCATAGACCCCGGCTAGGGTTAGAAGGTGCGTGGGAGAGAGAGAGAGAGAGAGAGAGTGCCGACAGCCCTCTGCAGGAGCTGAGGACCGAACAGTGGCTGTGGAAAATGGATGTACATGTTACTGTAAAAGTCAGAAGGCCGGTAAAACCTAGGATTTACCGGTCAATCTGGACATTTACCGAGGCCGTCGGTAAAAGCTCAAAATGAAAAGTAAAATTGGACTTTTACCGGTGAAGTCTTGGTAAATCTTAACATTTCTCAACAGCTTTGGTAAAAGTCAGATGTATTCCATATAAACAAACGATTTTGGACTTTTACCTGGGCGAATTGGTAAATCTTTACATTTACCAGCATGTGTTGGTAAAAGTAAGTTTGAGTCACAGAATTCTGACTCTTACCAGCAGATGATGGTGGTAAAAGTTAACTAAACGCAATTTCCGACTCTGATGAAGGCCTTAATCGTTAGAAATATTTTTATTCTTCAAAATGCAAATGAACAAATACAAATAGGAAAATGCAAATAGAAAACATTTATGTAGGAAAATACTTCTCAAAAATGACAAATTACCGCAAATACAAGAATAGAGCAACTTCAAAACTATGTCATTCTGAATTCAAATAGGAAACATTTATGTAGGAAAATACTTCTAAAAAATGTCAAATTAACGCAAATACAAGAATAACGCAACTTCAAAACTATGTAATTCTGTAATTGTGACTAGGGATAAGCGGATAGATCCGTCCAGACCCGTTATCCGAGCGGATAACGGGCTGTACGGATACGGATAATCCCGATATCTGTCGGATATATCCGTGCCTTCCGATAATGCATGTTTCATGCATCATCGGAAGGCATGGATGGTGCGAGTGAGCAGGGCAGACAGGTATAAAGCTAAATTGCTACTTAAAGGAGGTTTCCCAGGTCTCGTCGTCCGCGTTCTCCTTCCGGGTCACATGACTGCATACGTCACCACGCAAGTGACGCATGCGTAAGTCATGTGACACAACTCGTGTCACATGACTTATGCACCTGTCACTTTCGTGGTGAAGTATGCAGTCATGTGACCCAGAAGAAGGAGGATGCGGACGGCCGACGAGACCTGGGAAGCCTCTGGTAAGTAGTGATCTTTAAGTGGCGGAGAAGGGGGTCCGGCCAGAGGGCGGGATGACCCTAGTGGGCGGGGAGTTCCTACTGCATTTAGGATCCCAGCGGTAGTCCCCACTTGGTAGAAGTCATCTTTTTTTTATAATAATCGCAATGATCGACTTAGGGTCCATTTTTGAACGGTCGACGTCTGGAATTCTGATTCTGATGTTCTGTCCAATGTTAGGTTCGGGTAATTTTTGACTGGAACATTTCAACATTTTCTTGGCCTGTGTTTGAAGTCCTTCTCTTGCAGCTTTTCAAACTCTTCTGACCGCACCAATTCTTCTATTGATTGTATGCGAAATCAAAACGTCAGGTTGCTGATCATCATGAAGTTCTCCATCTTTCTTAGAAGGCTTTGACTCGACACTTTTTTCTTTTAGGTCTTCATTATTCTTGGATGGCAAAATTGGTGGAGTTTCATATGCTGTTAAGGTGTGTGGACAGTTGGATAAGTCCAAAGCTTCTCCTTCCGTTGTGAACAGCTGATGACAGTTGGATTCATCCGAAGCTTCTGCTGCTGTCGGCGGGCGCTGACGTGTGATGAAAGTTAGATTCATCTGACCCTTCGGCTTCTGTTGGTGATGTCGGATCACTAGGTTCCTCTTGCAAACCAACAAACATTTTTCCAAGATCTTCTTCTGAAGAGAGATTTCTGATCCCATCACTAGGAATTTTGGAGGTAGCTAGACCCATCTGCATTGGTACTCCGAACATAGCTTCATAGGGTGAGCATTTTATTCCCTCATGGTATGCTCTATTTTTCATTGCTTGTACAAAGCGAAGGCCCTCAGACCACTTGGGTGTCTTATTTGTTTCCATCCACATTGACAACATGTTTTCAATGTCTTGATTTGCTCTTTCCACGGAGCCTTGGGACTGGCTGTGTCTTGGTTTACCATGCACTATTTTCATATCAGGCCACATCGCGCACAAACTCTGTATGACCTTGTTACAAAATTCCCTCCCATTATCAGAATGCAGAATACACAGGGCACCAAAAGTGGAAAAAATGTCAAGGAGGTGGTACACAACCTCTTCTGCTCTTTTAGTGCATAAAGCACGTAGAAGAACAAACTTAGTGACGTGGTCTTGATAGACGAATATGAACTTGAAATCATTATCACAATTGGATTGCATGTCAATGAGATCGACTTGAGCACGAGAATTCATTTCACTGTGTAGGATGGGTTTCACAACAAGGCCTTTTTTGGTAATCTTCTGTTTTTTCTGGCATGGCTGGCAGAGTCGCAGATAAATAACTATTGACTCCGTTGTGACATTTTTAAACTTACGGTTCACCTCCTTTAGGATCCTGGTCCGCCCTCCGTGGCCGGTACGGATGTGCGCATTATGAATGACACTAAAGAGTTCTGCACACCGAACGTAATGCAGCACGTTGTCTTTTTCACACGAGATTGGTGCAATTAACTTTTCATCACTTCCGACGGTCATGATGTCGTACCTCTTCAAACGCCTGTAGTGAATACTCTGTTTAGGTACCGCCACCTTAGCCTCCTGCACTTCTTTCAATATATTCTCGTATTTATCGTCCGTGAGATAAAAATTATTATCTCGCTTTTTCTCCACCACTTCATTCAAGAGCTCCGAAAAACGATCTTTCATTTCCTCACTCATGATCTGACAATCAGCTAGTGCCTGTGCAGTTTGACAGGCAGTCGGCTATGCAGCTTTGAGCAGTATGTGCAGCTTGCAAAACACTCAGGCAGTAGTCCAGCATGAGGACACAAACAGGAAGTACGCCCATTTACCCACACTGCTTGGCAAGAATCCCATGTTCTTTTGTAATAGGGTTACTGAGCATTGTGTGAAAGACTGTACAACAGCACCATCTACTGGTCTAACACTGCCATTGATGAGTTAGTGATTTTCTTCAGGCAGTGATTGGGCAGCAATCTAAGAAGAGAACCCCAGGAAACTAGGACTTGAGGCAGGAGCTATTTTAGGGAGAGTGAGAGGACTGGTGCTGTGCTGACTAGACTGAGCCCAGACAGGGCTGTTGCGCTGTTTCCTTCCAGCCTTTTCTCGGAATGCGCTGTCTTCCGATTTCCCTGATCAGAGACTACGGTGCTCGGGTGGAACAGACCGTTCATGGCACCCAGCAACTCCGGCTCAGAGCTTATCTGCATATCTTCTGGTTCTACCACATTGGCGCGGCAACGGTAAATCGTGTGAGTGGTGTTAGCGTCCACCTTGCAAGGGGCCCTTGGAAAGACTTTGGACTCTGCGCTCTACAGGAAGCTAAGTACAGGACAATTTATACACTACTACACCGGCAGTGTGTGTACTTCTTGTAACTTTTTGTGAGAGGGTGCTGCGGAACACTGATACCCTAAGATTCATAGGACGTTCTCTTTTGCATATTTTAGTGTGGGGTTAGTGGTTGTATGTTAGCGGGAAGTGGGCACTTTTTGTATGATCGGAACAATAATCATAGGATAGTCAGGATTGACATCTGTATATATAGAACGTACATACGTTAAGGATAGTCAGGATTGACATCTGTATATATAGAACGTACATACGTTACAGGGTAGCAGATACCTTACAGGGTAGCAGATTTTGTTCATTGTTATTACCATATTTTCCCCATTTACTCTTATTACATTTATAAAAACTTTGAACACTGTGTCCTCCATTTCCTCGCCGTATCTGCCTAATCAGACACCTTTCCCGCGGTGGCTTACACTTTTTATTACACCCTTCTCAGCTACATTTACCAAGAAGCCGTGGTAAATGTGCACATTTACCAACTGCGCTTACACCCTTCTCAGCTACATTTTAATGTGCACATTTACCAACTGCGCTTAAACCCTTCTCAGCTACATTTACCAAGAAGCCGTGGTAAATGTGCACATTTACCAACTGTGCTTGGTTAAAGTCAGATGTTCCATCTTCACACCTGATATTTCTGACTTTTACCACGCTCGACGGTAAATGTTAACATTTACCAAGACTTCACTGGTAAAAGTCAAATTTTACTTTTCATTTTGAGCTTTTACCGACGGCCTCGGTAAATGTCCAGATTGACCGGTAAATCCTAGGTTTTACCGGCCTTCTGACTTTTACAGTAACAATCATATATATATCTATATCAGAGTAGCACAGCGAGAGAGAACAGGGACTGTGGAAAAGGGATAGGAGCCTTATCCGAGTACCACAGCGTCCTTAGGACAAACGGCAACCAGGACAGAGGGTGTGCTGAAGGTGAAAGTCTGCCTGCTGTGATAAACTGAGTCAGAAGGTAGAGAAACGGCTTATTATCCCTGCATAAGACCTGGGCCTGAGAATATTTGCTGCACCTGCCTGTACACTGCAATCTGTCAGTAAAGTTGGTTTTATTTAAAAGCATTGACTATCCATTTATTCATGTGCGAGGAGCCGGGGGTGCTCGCTGAAGGTTGCTCAGCAGACTCGCCCACGACTACCACCCCGTGCCACCTCGTTACAGGCCTGGACCTCTCTTTTAGACGGTTGCAGTCCCATCTTTGTGCTACTTTTATTCTGTATTACTACATTCTGACTGATAAGTAAAGCTTTGCTGATCATCTTGTAGCCTTCACCTTGCTTATGTAAATAAATTAATTTTCTCTGAGGTTTTATGACATTTCTCATCCATGTAATGCCCATTGCTGACAGTATGAAATGGGAAGGGATTTTCTTTGTTAAGTAACACCCTCTTACAATCAACTGTCTGCTGGAAACCTGTAGACTTCTTCACAGGTAATTAGACTTACTGTAGCGTCGGCGTCCCTGCCTCCTGCTAGGCAGGGACGCTGTTCCCCTCACCTCTCTGCTCCGTGCCCGGCGGCTTCCTTCCGCTCTGCTTGCAGCGCCCGCTCTCCCCCGGTCACTGTGCTTAGGGCGCGCGCGCGCTCCCCCTCTCTTAAAGGGGCCGCGTGCGTCGCCCTAAGGAGTCCCCGGCCAATGGCCGGAGGATCCCTCCATATATAAGGCACCTCCTCCAAAATGGAGGTGCCCGAGCAATGTTGTTGCACTGTTCACTACTCTGCTTCAGCCCTCAGGTCCCGTTTCCAGTTACCTGCCAGTTTCCTGCCAGTTTGCTGTCTGATTCCTGCCTGTTATCCGCTTACCTGTTTGCTAGCCTGAGGTCCGACGGTCTGCCTTCCGACTCCTGTCAGTCTGTCTATGGACCAGCTAACCCGCTCACCTGGGAGCGCTCATCTGCTACCTGCCTGTTAGCCTACCTGGAGGCTCCGCCATCACGTGCTGTGACCACCTGCCAGTCCAGAGACTCTTGCCCACTCACCTGGGAGCGCTCATCTGCTACCTGCCTGTTAGCCTACCTGGAGGCTCCGCCGTCACGTGCTGTGACCACCTGCCAGTCCAGAGACTCTTGCCCGCTCACCTGGGAGCGCTCATCTGCTACCTGCCTGTTAGCCTACCTGGAGGCTCCGCCGTCACGTGCCGTGACCACCTGCCAGTCCAGAGACTCTTGCCCGCTCACCTGGGAGCGCTCATCTGCTACCTGCCTGTTAGCCTACCTGGAGGCTCCGCCGTCACACGCTGTGACCACCTGCTTATCCAGAGACTCTCGCCTGCTCACCTGGGAGCACTCATCTGCCATCTGCCTGCTAGCCTACCTGGAGGCTCAGCCGTCACAGGTCGTACCTGCCCGTTTACCCAGAGACTGTCCCGGTCACTTGCTGTGACCTCCTGCCCGTTAACCAGAGACTGTCCCGGTCACTTGCCGTGACCTCCTGCCCGTTCACCCATAGACTGTCCCGGTCACTTGCTGTGACCTCCTGCCCGTTTACCCAGAGACTGTCCCGGTCACTTGCCGTGACCTCCTGCCCGTTTACCCAGAGACTGTCCTGGTCACCTGCTGTGACTGCCTGCCTGTCTTCCCTGGTCGCCACCCGCTTCCTTACAAGGACCGCCCCCTTGTATAAGTTGCTCAGAGGTTTCGCCTCCCAGACCCGTTACAGTTTGCTCGGGCCATGGAACCCGGTGGCACCCAAGCTCCCTCGCTCTCGGACCTTTGTCATGAACTGTCCCGACAGAGGTCCCAACAGGAGTCCATCCTGGGTCACCTGCGGAATGTCAATACTCGCCTGGACACTTTGACTGCCCCACCAGCAACCACCGCTAGTGTCATGACTCGCAGCCCGGCTGCTCCACTGCCCACCAATACTATAGTATCCTGCTCTGGAATCCGGCTTTCTGCACCTCCTCGCTTCGGAGGCGACTCCGCTCAAGCTCGGGGCTTCATTAACCAGTGCACCCTGCACTTTGAACACCAGTCCCACCAGTTTAATTCCGACCGGGCCAAAGTAGCCTTCATCATGTCCCATCTCACGGGGGAGGCACTGGCTTGGCTAAATCCTCTATGGGAGAGAGGAGACCCTCTGGTGTCCGACCTGCCAGCCTTTCTCACGGCTTTCCAGAAGGTCTTCGACGAACCCGGACGGAAGACCTCATCCGCCTCATCTCTGCTACGCCTCCGTCAAGGGAGTCTCACCGTGGGCCAATATGCCATACGGTTCCGTACCCTTGCTTCGGAGCTGGCCTGGGATAACGACGCCCTGGTGTCCGTCTTCCGGGAGGGTCTGTCCGGCCGTATTAAAGATGAACTCGCCGGTCGGGACATTCCTACCACTCTCGACGACTTGATTACACTTGCCACCCGGATTGACATCCGGTTCCAGGAGCGCGCTAGGGAGGTCACCCGTGAGAGGAGGATTCCACGTCTAGTCCCTACCTTCCAGAGACCCGTCACTCCCTCTGTTACTCCCCAGGCACACTCACCTGAGCCTATGCAGGTCGACCAGACCAAGATGGTCAAGACCCGTCAAGACTTACGTCGTGCCGAGGGGAGCTGTTTCTACTGTGGCAGTAAGGAGCACTGGATCCGTTCCTGCCCTGAGAGGTCGGGAAACGCCTGTGTCTAGGATCGCTCAGAGAGGTCGCCCTAGACAAAAGTAAACCCTCTCCATCCCTGATGCTGTCTGTTTCTATCTTCTGCGGAGAGAACCACTATTTTGAACTGGCTCAACTTGACTCTGGAGCTGCTGGAAATCTCATCTCTCAATCCCTGGTAGAAAAATACCGCATTCCCACCAAACCTCTGGCCGTACCTTTATCTGTCGCCGCCGTGGATGGGGGTCTCTTACCACATCCCATCCAACTCATCACCGAATCTCTGACTCTACAGGTGGGAATGCTGCATTCTGAGAGCATCTCCTTTCATGTTCTGCCTGGACTCTCTCACGCACTATTGCTTGGCCTGCCTTGGCTCCAGAAACATGCACCCGTGCTTGACTGGCAGACCGGAGAGGTCCTTCGCTGGGGACAGGACTGCCATAAGACTTGTCTAGTTCCCGTTCGTCCTGCCCGTCCTTCTCCTACCCCAGCCAATCTGCCCGGTCTTCCGGTTCCCTATTGGTCTTATGCGGATGTCTTCAATAAAAAAGAGGCAGAGACTTTACCTCCTCATAGACCATACGACTGCCCAATCGACCTGATGCCCGGCTCTACTCCTTCCCGTGGGCGAATCTACCCTTTGTCCGCTGCTGAAACCCGGTCCATGTCTGAATATATTGAGGAGAACCTGGCCCGGGGATTTATCCGGAAATCTACCTCCCCGGCGGGAGCAGGCTTCTTCTTTGTCAAAAAGAAGGACGGCTCACTCCGTCCATGTATAGACTATAGAGGCCTAAACCAGATTACTGTGAAGAATAAATACCCCCTTCCGCTTATTCCTGAATTATTTGACCGTCTGAGGGGGGCTAGAATCTTCACCAAACTGGATCTCCGTGGGGCGTATAACCTGGTCCGTATCCGTCAGGGGGATGAGTGGAAGACGGCATTCAATACCCGGGACGGCCACTATGAGTACCTTGTGATACCCTTCGGTCTCTGTAACGCTCCTGCCGTCTTTCAAGAGTTGGTCAATGACATCTTCCGTGATCTTCTCTACTCCTGCGTGGTGGTGTACCTGGACGATATCTTGGTCTTCTCTCCGGATCTTCCTACTCACCGGAGGGACGTTCGTCAGGTCCTGCTCAGGCTCAGGCAGAACCACCTCTACGCTAAATATGAGAAGTGCATCTTTGAGCAGACCTCTCTTCCATTTCTGGGCTACATAATCTCTCAGACAGGTCTACAAATGGATCCTGAGAAACTGTCTGCCATCCAGAAGTGGCCCCGACCAGAGGGGTTGAAGGCTATTCAGCGGTTCCTGGGCTTCGCCAACTATTACCGCCTGTTCATACCGCACTTCTCTTCCCGGACCGCCCCTATCTCTGCTCTCACCCGTAAAGGTACGAACCCCAGAGAATGGCCGCCCGAAGCAGAGGAGGCATTTCTTTCCTTAAAACAGGCCTTCCTCTCCGCCTCGGTGCTGCATCGTCCGGACGGCAACAAACAATTCTTCCTAGAAGTTGACGCCTCCTCCTCCGGAGCTGGGGCGGTACTTACCCAAAAATCTTCTTCCGGAAGAAAGGTAACCTGCGGCTTTTTCTCCAAACTTTTCTCCTCTTCTGAGCGCAATTATTCTATAGGAGACCGAGAATTGTTGGCCATTAAGATGGCACTGGAGTGGCGTTACCTGCTCGAGGGGGCTCTCCACCCGGTAATAATTTACACTGACCACAAGAACTTGGCATATCTCCAGAGCGCCCAGAGACTTAACCCGCGCCAAGCCCGGTGGTCTTTGTTTTTTGCCCGCTTTGATTTCATTCTTCATTTTCGTCCGGCTGACAAAAACATCAAAGCTGACGCCCTGTCCCGATCCTTTCTGGTGTCTGATCTTGAGGAGGAGCCTAAACACATCATCAATCCCGCCAGAGTAATGCAGGTAGCCCCCGTGGGCCTAAATCGTCTCCCTCCCGGTAAGACGTTCGTAACGGAGTCCGATCGGGAGAAGATTCTACACTGGGGTCACTCGTCTAAGCTAGCTGGGCACGCCGGTCAGAAAAAGACCCTCCAGCTTATTACCCGGCACTACTGGAGGCCTACCCTGCACAAGGATGTAATTGACTTTGTTTCTGCCTGTGTGTCCTGCGCCCGCAACAAAGTTCCGAGACACCTGCCTGCCGGCCGCCTTCTTCCTCTGCCAGTGCCTGCTGCCCCGTGGCAACATATAGCTATGGACTTCATAACAGATCTCCCCGTCTCTGCCGGTTGTACGGTCATTTGGGTGGTGCTGACCGCTTTTCCAAAATGGCTCATTTTATTCCCCTGCCAGGCCTCCCGTCTGCTCCCGTGCTAGCTAAAGACTTTATCCGCCACATCTTCCGTCTCCATGGTCTGCCTCTCCACATCGTGTCGGATCGTGGGGTTCAGTTCACCTCACGCTTCTGGAGAGCCACATGTAAACTGCTCGACGTCACCCTGGACTTCTCCTCCGCTTACCACCCACAGTCCAATGGTCAAGTGGAGCGGATCAATCAGAATTTGACCAGTTACCTCCGGCACTTCGTTAATGCCCACCATTCAGACTGGGTGGATCTCCTACCATGGGCCGAGTTCTCTTACAACAATCACGAGAGCGAATCTTCTTCTAAATCCCCGTTTTTTGTAGTCTTCGGTCAGCATCCTCGGATCCCTTTTCCTGTCTCCACCTCTGTGGACAACCCGGCCGCGGAATCTCTCGTTAGCAAATTTTCCTCCATTTGGGAGAGTACCCGATCCGCACTCCTTCAGTCGTCCGAGCGGATGAAGAGACACGCCGACAAAAAACGCCTGGATTCCCCACAATTTCGTCCCGGAGATAAAGTCTGGCTCTCATCCAAATATGTCCGGCTCAAGATTCCTTCCTATAAGTTAGGGCCTCGGTTCATCGGCCCACTGGAGGTTATCAAACAGATCAACCCGGTGGCCTATAAATTGAAACTCCCGGCCAACTTACGGATCCCTAACTCCTTCCATGTATCTCTTCTCAAACCCGTGGTACTTAACTCCTTTTCCAAGTCTACAGGTACGCCTCCTGCTCCGGTTTCTGCTGAAGACAAGTTTGAGGTAGAGAACATTCTGGCCACCAAAAGGGTAAGAGGAAAGACCTTTTTTCTAGTCGATTGGAAGGGGTTTGGTCCTGAGGAGAGAACATGGGAGCCCCGGGAGAACATCCATGCCCCTCTCATCCTTGCTAAATTTCTGTCTGGCCTAAAAAAGGGGGGGCCTAAAGGGGGGGGTACTGTAGCGTCGGCATCCCTGCCTCCTGCTAGGCAGGGACGCTGTTCCCCTCACCTCTCTGCTCCGTGCCCGGCGGCTTCCTTCCGCTCTGCTTGCAGCGCCCGCTCTCCCCCGGTCACTGTGCTTAGGGCGCGCGCGCTCCCCCTCTCTTAAAGGGGCCGCGCGCGTCACCCTAAGGAGTCCCCGGCCAATGGCCGGAGAATCCCTCCATATATAAGGCACTTCCTCCAAAATGGAGGTGCCCGAGCAATGTTGTTGCACTGTTCACTACTCTGCTTCAGCCCTCAGGTCCCGTTTCCAGTTACCTGCCAGTTTCCTGACAGTTTGCTGTCTGATTCCTGCCTGTTATCCGCTTACCTGTTTGCTAGCCTGAGGTCAGACGGTCTGCCTTCCGACTCCTGTCAGTCTGTCTATGGACCAGCTAACCCGCTTACCTGGGAGCGCTCATCTGCTACCTGCCTGTTAGCCTACCTGGAGGCTCCGCCGTCACGTGCTGTGACCACCTGCCAGTCCAGAGACTCTTGCCTGCTCACCTGGGAGCGCTCATCTGCTACCTGCCTGTTAGCCTACCTGGAGGCTCCGCCGTCACGTGCTGTGACCACCTGCCAGTCCAGAGACTCTTGCCCGCTCACCTGGGAGCGCTCATCTGCTACCTGCCTGTTAGCCTACCTGGAGGCTCCGCCGTCACGTGCCGTGACCACCTGCCAGTCCAGAGACTCTTGCCCGCTCACCTAGGAGCGCTCATCTGCTACCTGCCTGTTAGCCTACCTGGAGGCTCCGCCGTCACATGCTGTGACCACCTGCTTATCCAGAGACTCTCGCCTGCTCACCTGGGAGCACTCATCTGCCATCTGCCTGCTAGCCTACCTGGAGGCTCAGCCGTCACAGGTCGTACCTGCCCGTTTACCCAGAGACTGTCCCGGTCACTTGCTGTGACCTCCTGCCCGTTAACCAGAGACTGTCCCGGTCACTTGCCGTGACCTCCTGCCCGTTAACCAGAGACTGTCCCGGTCACTTGCCGTGACCTCCTGCCCGTTCACCCATAGACTGTCCCGGTCACTTGCTGTGACCTCCTGCCCGTTTACCCAGAGACTGTCCCGGTCACTTGCCGTGACCTCCTGCCCGTTTACCCAGAGACTGTCCCGGTCACCTGCTGTGACTGCCTGCCTGTCTTCCCTGGTCGCCACCCGCTTCCTTACAAGGACCGCCCCCTTGTATAAGTTGCTTAGAGGTTCCGCCTCCCAGACCCGTTACACTTACCTGTGGTTGACTTCTTGTTAATTCTGCAGTCTAAACTTTAGCTTTGCTTTTAAAACTTTCAATGGAGTGTAGTAATTTTTGCAACATGGTCTTGTTATAAAAATTACTTTTGTTGGGGGGGGGTGTAAAATAACAAATCTTGTTTGCAATCAATGGCCCACATTTGTGGGAGTACTTTGTAGTATGGTATCCCATAGAAAATGTTGATTCAGAAGAGAAATTAAATGTTTTATAACAAATCTGTTGAGGTGTACTCATTTATGCTGAGACCTGCAAATATAGGACTATCTACAATCATGGCTGAAAGGGTTGGCACCCTTTAAATTGCTCCAGAAAATGAATTATTTCTTACAGAAAATTATTGCAATTTTTTTTTGTTTGTTTTACACATTTACTTCCTTTGTGTGTATTGGCTCAGGGTGCATCAGTGTCAGCGCGAACTATCCATCGAAATTTGAATGAAATTAAACATTAATAGCAGGAAACCCAGGACAACCCCACTGCTGACAGACAAAGAAAAGCTAAACTGCAGTTTGCCAAAATTTACACAAGCAAGCCAAAATCCTTCTGGGAAAGCGTCTTTGTGGACAGATGTGACCAAGATAGAGCTTTTTGGCAAAGCACATCATTCTACTGTTTACCGAAAACGTAATGAGGCCTACAAAGAAAAGAACACAGTACCTGAAGTGAAATATAGTGAAGGTTCAAAGATGTTTTGGGGTTGTTTTGCTGCCTCTGACATTGGGTACCTTGACTGTGTGCAATGTGTGGCGCCCCTGCGGGTTCAGTCGCCACAGAGGTACTGCATCTCACCCAGAGGTGTGGTATCTCACTCTCAGGTAAGGAAGGAGTACTGCCCGGGACCCACCCACCTGCATCCAATACTACACCATTCCAGACCAGCAGGCAGGGCAAGATGCACTGGCTTATGCTGAGCCCTGTCCCTGGTTGGAAGTGGGGGGAACCGGGAGAGGGGGAACCATGTAGTGGGTGTGGGTGGAGGAAACAGGACACTTTGAGTAGGAGTATAAAAAAGGGAACCATCTTGAAAGAGACTGACAGTCTGAGAGGCGAAGGAGTGGGAGCAGGAACTCTGTAGGAGCTCTGCTCAGAGGAGAGGGCCTAGATTGAGAGGCCTAGGAGGACGGGAGCAGAGGGAAGGCTCCAGGAGTGAGGGGGATCCCAGGGGCACGGCGAGTGTAGAAGCCACCCGTTCGCCCGAATCTACCAGAACGTGGGTGGATCAGGCCACAAAGTGGACCGGCCCCTAATTAGTAGAGAGCTACAAGGCTCAGCTAGAAACCGGAGGCTACTGCACTTTCAGGGTGCAGCTGCCCACCGCAACTAATCGCTAAAAAGGTAGCCACATAGGATTCAGGGGACTGCTTGTTACCCGCCAAAAGCCGAGGTTACCGGCTTGGGACACTGGATGCAAGGCGCTGGGCAGGAGGGTGAGAGCAAGCGCAGGAAGACAACCGAGGAAGGCACACAGAATGGGGTCCCGTTAAGTACTCCTGAAACACCTGGGAGATTGCTGAACACCTGCCTTGGTAAACACAGGACGACGTGGGAGGTTACCCTGGTACTGGGAACCTGGAGTCTGACAACTGTGAGTAAATCTGAAGACTGCACCCCACTGTGTCCTAGAATTATTGCTGCGCCATCACCAGCCCTGCACTACACAGCACCAGCAACATCTACCTCATAACATCACTACATCTTGCCCTGGGGCTAAGCTCTGCCTGTGGAGAGCTGAACCAACTCTGCTGCGTCACCATCAGCTCCAGAGGAACTGCACCGCAGCGGCAGCCCCATATAGCCGCATACCACAGGTGGCGTCACGAACAATATCTTTAAAAACTTTATTCCTTTTATTTTATTCCCCTTTTATTGACCGCCCTGGGTCACGGACCGGGTCACTGCCACCGTGACATCCCGCAGCACCGACCGGCCCGGCTACCGAGCACCCCACGGCCCAGGGGGCGCGTCAATTTCATCATGAAATCTGAAGATTACCAAAGGATTTTGGGTCGCAATGTAGGGCCCAATGTTCGAAAGCTGGGTTTGCATCTTAGGTCATGGATTTTCTAGCAGGACAATGACCCCAAACATACTTCAAGAAGCACCCAGAAATGGATGGAAACAAAGTGCTGGAGAGTTCTGAAGTGGCAGCAATGAGTCCGGATCAAAATGCTATTGAACACCTGTGGAGAGATCTTAAACTTGCTCTTGAGAGCACCCTCCAAATATGAGAGACCTGGAGCAGTTTGCAAAAGAAGGATGGTCCAAAATTCCAGTTGAGAGGTGTAAGAAGCTTGTTGATGGTTGTAAGAAGTGATTGATTGCAGTTATTTATTCCAAAAGCTGTGCAACCAAATATTAATCCCTTTATGACCTTGGACGTAAGAGTACGTCCAAGGTCATATCCCTGAACTCCATGCGGGCTCCGGAGATGAACCCGCATGTTTTCAGGCATGTGACAACTGACATGTGCCCCTAACAGCTGCGGGTGGAATCGCGATCCACCGGCGGCTGTTAACTAGTTAAATTCCGCTGTCAATCTCGGACAGCGGCATATAACTCGCGCTTACCGGAAGAGCAGTAATAACCCAGCCCATCAGCGCCCGTGTAAAATGACAGCGGATCGCCGATGGGTTGGCATGACAACCCGGGGTCTGCAGGGGACCCGAGGTTGTCATTGCTGGGATGCTATGAGCGCCGCCCAGCGGTCGGTGCTCATAGCAAGTGAGCACTTGTTTCATATACTATGTGCGCATGCTCTGGAGCCGCTGAGCGTCAGCGCGGTGAGCAGGAAGACAGGCGCGCATAGAGTGCGCGCTCACAAATGGTCATGTGGCCACCGACGCTCAGCGTTTCCAGAGCAGACGCACATAGGATATGAAGCTGGGACGTACACAGAGATTCAATGCGCATGCCCGAAAGCTGAGAGTCATTGCGCAAGCGCAGGATGTCCTGGGATATTGCGGTGACGTAGGGAGCAGTGACTGGAAGGAATGCTAATGCGATGGGCGGGGAGAATTTCAAAACACAAATGACTGACCGTGACTGAAAAGTTAGAGCTGCCCATCCCTATGACTGAATCCGAAGATATGTGGGGCACTCAAAAAGTGCAAATAAGTGATTTGTGCACTAAATTACTGGGACATTTTGCTTGAGACAAACATGTTAGTGATGCATTGTGCATCACTAACAAGACACTGGGTAATAGCCATAAAGGACGTCACAGGTTCCCTTTAACCGTATTTTTTGGACTATAAGACACACCAGACCATAAGACGCACCTAGGTTTTAGAGGAGGAAAATAGAAAAAAAAATGTAAGCAAAAACTGTGGTCATGATGCCCTGTTAAGGGGCAGGGGGGTCTGCTGCTGACACTATTATAGGGGTAATGTCCCTAAATTCTGTTAATATCCCCCATCCTGGTATATATGGCCCCCTCCTTCCTGTTATACGTGGCCCTCATTCCCATCCTGATATGCATGGCACCCCAATCCACCATCCTGGTATGCATGGCCCCCTCATCCCTCTTCCTGGTATGTATGGAACCCTTCATCCTGTTATGTATGGCTCCCCTCACACCCAACCTGGTTTGTATGGTACCGTCATTCCTCTTCCTGGTATCTATGGCCCCCCTCATCCTGGTATGTATGGCTCCCCTCATGCCTCATCCCTGTATGTATGGCCCCCCTCATGCCTCATCCCTGTATGTATGGCCCCCCTCATGCCTCATCCCTGTATGTATGGCCCCCCTCATGCCTCATCCTTGTATGCATGGCCCCCCTCATCCCGCTGCACAGAAAAAAATAAACAATTATACTCACCTCTCTCCTCCACTGCTCCCCATGCCGGGACTGCGTGCTTGGGGAGCAGTGACCATTCATTCTCCTCCATAGCACGCACACTTTACCTGCAGCGCGGCTCCTGCTGTGCTTGGCGGTCAGCGTGCCCGCTATTAAAGGCCATGAATATTCACCACACCCATGGGAGTGGTGAATATTCATGGCCTTTAATAGTGGGCACACTGACAGCCGAACGCAGCAGGAGCCACGCTGCGGCTACAGCGTGCGCGCTATTAGGGAGAATGAATGGTCACTGCTCCCGAAACAGAGCGGAACACAGCGCTGGAGGAGAGAGGAGGCGAGTATAATTGTTTATTTTTTCTGTGCAGCGTGACGGGGATCAGGGGGTGCCAAGCATACCAGGATGAAGGGGCCATACATACCAGGAGCCACGCTGCGGGCACAGTGTGCCGGTTATTAAGGAAAATTAAATATTCACTGCTCCCCACGCCCATGAGTGTGGGGAGCAGTGAATATTAATTTTCTTTAGTAGCGGGCACAGTGTGCCCCTGTGCACCGCTACTCCACCACTATCGCTTCCCCCACATCCCCCACAGCATTTATGCATATCGGACTATAAAAGACGCACCCCCCACTTTCCTCCAAAATTTTGGAGGAAAAAAGTGCGTCTTATAGTTCGAATAATACAGTAACTTCCACACTTCTGGGAAAGCTTACAACAATAATTTGAAGTATATCAGCGAGAACTAGCATCTATTCACACAAATAAAACATCAGGTCAGGCACTAATATTGGATGAAAAGATCTGTCTGGAACTATGCAGTTAGTGATGCAATACACAATACAAACATGAAGAACATGATGCAAAATAGCATGCAACAGGTGGTTAAAACCAGGTAAGTCAAACTTCCGACTCCTCAATTTCCATGCCACCGACTCCCTCATACATGGCTCATGTTTAAGTGATAAATTTACTGTAGCACAGAGTAATCTCAGCTAAAAGTCTAGACCCTTAGATCAGGAATAGGACAGACATCTATAGGACAGTTCATAACTTTCCCAAATTCTTATGAAAAAATATTCCCCAAAAACTGCATTGGACTACTATACCCAATTTATAATATATTTTAGGAGTCAGTCCATTTTATACCGACTCCACCAAAATGGGCTCCGACTCCACAGCCCTGGTTAAAATTACATTCTCATTAGTAGGACAAAAGCTCCCCCATCTGTCATGTACTGGTTATAGATTAGCTGTCCCAAGGAGTATCAAAAATCTTTTGCCCATTTCAAATACTTGGGCCAGGGGAAAACTATAACCTCTGCACCCTTATAGTTTCGCCGAAGTATATGGTTTCTGATTTGTTTAATCTTCCTAAATTCAGAAAATGGCAACATGTGCCATAAGTAGTGTTGAGCATTCCGATACTGAAATATCGGGTATCGGCCGATATTCGCGGTATCGGAATTCCGATACTTAATTCCGATACTATTGCAATATCGTATACCGGAATCGGAAGTTCCCATAATGCAATGAGACATTTTCATTTTATTCAGCCAATGAGGATCCTAAGAAGTGTGGGCACATCCTGTTAGGCATGTAGGCATCTTAACTAATGGCATGGCTGTGATTGGCTGCTGAAATGATGTCATGATGCACTATAAAAGCCACCGCCGCCATTTTGAGCTCACTCTGCTGTGAATTCAGTTAGGGATAGGACGCTGTTGTTCTGAGGGACAGTTTTAGCTACCTATTTGCTCTATACTGCTTTACCCAAGCTACTTTCTAAATCACTGTGCCTTGCAGTGCTAGTGCACAGTTCCCTGTGCTGTTCACCGCTATCTGCAAGGTCTGTGTGTGTGAGTGCAGCTCACCCTGTAGTGTGTGCTTCAGCCAAGTCTGGTTGTAGTGCACTCAGTGTGTGTCACTGCCTCATACATTGTCCTTTTTTGCCAATTCATAATTTTTCCTGATATCTCCTATTAGTGTGGTGGTTCCATCTGTATTCAGCTAAATTGGTTCCAAACACACTATATAGGAGTAGATAGAGAAATTTTTTTCCGTCTTGCAGCACTAGTGCACAGTGCTCTGCATCTGTACTGTTCACCGCTGTCTGCAAGGTCTGGTGTGTGAGTGCAGCTCACCCTGTAGTGTGTGCTTCAACCCCGTCTGGTTGTAGTGCACTCAGTGTGTGTCACTGCCTCATACATTGTCCTTTATTGCCAATTCATAATTTTTCCTGATATCTCCTATTAGTGTGGTGGTTCCATCTGTATTCAGCTAAATTGGTTCCAAACACACTATATAGGAGTAGATAGAGAATTTTTTTCCGTCTTGCAGCACTAGTGCACAGTGCTCTGCATCTGTACTGTTCACCGCTGTCTGCAAGGTCTGGTGTGTGAGTGCAGCTCACCCTGTAGTGTGTGCTTCAACCCCGTCTGGTTGTAGTGCACTCAGTGTGTGTCACTGCCTCATACATTGTCCTTTATTGCCAATTCATAATTTTTCCTGATATCTCCTATTAGTGTGGTGGTTCCATCCATATTCAGCTAAATTGATTCCAAACACACTATATAGGAGTAGATAGAGGAGCCTTTCTGCAGCATTGGGCCCTGCAGCCCCAGCCAGATTAGTATTAGCCTATTTTTTGCAGCCTCATCTATTGCATTGTAGGTTACCTTCCTACATTGTAATAGCTACAAAAAGTTTGTGATACTATCGTTATTACATCTTTAGGCACATCCAGTGTCTTTTTGTGACAAAAAAAACCTAAATAAAGTTCACCAAACACTCCACTTTACAGTTGTGTAGGCCACATTAGCTCATATTAAAGTCTAGTCCACACTTTATAAAATTAGTGTTTCTTATACCTGTTAGCAGCTGTTCAGGAATAAGCACACTAAGCCCTTAGTACTTTTCTGCCTATCTTTATCAGTCTACCAAGATGAAGAAGGCAGGGAGTAAGGCATGTGGTCGTGGTCGTGGGCGTGGGCGTGGAGTTTCTGCAGGGAGAGGACGTGAGGATTCTGTGCCTGCAGGGAGAGGACGTGGGGATTCTGTGCCTGCTGCGGGCACCAGTGACTCAGCATCCCCCAGTTTTACCAGGGAACAGTCCTTTATGCGCAGCTTTGTAGGAGCTAGCCGTACCCCACTGCTGCGCGAGGACCAAATTGAAGCCGTTGTCGGATGGATGGCAGCTAACGCATCGACTTCAATTAGTTCCAGATCCTCTCAGGTCCTGAGCACTGAAGAGCACCCATCTGTCTCTTCACCACCTGCCAAATTGCCCAGGCAGTCAGAGAGCCCTGGACAGGAGCCATCTCTACTTCTGTTCTCTGAATCTCTTGGCTTGGAAAGAGGGGGCCAGCCAAGCAGAATTCGAGAATTTGAAGAAGAGGTAGTATGCAGTGATGCGCAACCGTTTTGTCTCTCTGAATCTGAAGAGGCGGGTGGGCCAGTGCCTATGGTCAGCAGCACACCTCAGTACGCATCTGATGATGAGACTCAGGTGCCACTTTCTGGTGCGTACTGTGCTGTCGAGACTACCCAGGAGAAGCAGTTGTTTGAAGAGGGTGGTGTAGATGATGAGGTCCTTGACCCATCATGGCGTGAGGGACAGGAAGGTGGTGGGAGCAGCTCTGAGGAAGAGATTCCCCGAACGGCCCAAAAAGGAGGGAGAGGGAGGGGGCAGACTTGGTTGCCTGTAGCCTCCACTTCGGCACCCATTAGGAGCATGGCTCTTCCAAAATCCAAAGCGGGCGCTCCCAAGACTTGCAGTGCCTGGTCCTTTTTTGACACAGTTGCAGATGACATTTGCTTTGTCAAATGCAAGCTGTGTAATCAGAAGGTGAAAAGAGGGAAAAGTGTCAGCAACCTCAATACCACAAATATGTGGAAACATGTGCGGACCAAGCACGTGGTGGAGTTACACAAACACACTGAAGACCTAGGCCAACCTACAGCGCCACCTACCACCTCTTCAGCTCGTGTTGTAGCCTCTTCCTCCAGCTCACACACAGCTGGTTCGGCTTCCTCACAGGATCGCCATGGAAGAATCTCTGGCACTGTTGTACAGAGACACAGTGTAATTCCACCCACAGCACCACTTTCCCAGTCATCCTCACACTCCCAGGCCAGTCTACAGCCATCGTTAGCACAGGCATGGGAGAAAAGGCGCCCATACTCGGCAAACCACCCCCGAGCACAGGCTCTGAATGCTGGCATTGCTAAACTACTGGCCCTTGAAATGCTATCATTCAGGCTGGTGGAGACTGACACATTCCGTAACTTTATGGCATTGGCAGTCCCACAATACAACGTGCCCAGCCGCTTTTATTTCAGCAGGCAAGCCGTCCCTGCCCTGCAACATCATGTGGAGGGAAAAATTAAACATGCGCTACAAAACGCCGTCAGTAGCAAGGTCCACCTGACCACTGATGCGTGGACCAGTAAGCATGGACAGGGACGATACCTTTCCCTCACTGCCCATTGGGTAAATGTTGTGGAGCCGGGTACAGATCTTGAGAGTGGCGCTGTACGTGTTCTGCCAACTCCAAGGATTGCAGGAATCCAGTCTGTACACATTGACTCCTCCTCATACTCCAGTTCCTCTGAATCAGCGCTGCAGGAGCCGTCACGGTCTACCTCCACATCGACCCGTGAACGGTTACCTGTTATGATGACCGATATGAGCACAGCCGTGGCCAAACGTCAACAGGCCGTATTAAAATTAATTTCTTTGGGGAATCGAAGCCACACAGCGCAGGAGCTCTGGAATGCCATCAAGCAGCAGAGTGACGTGTGGTTTGTGCCAGCGAATCTCCAGCCAGGCATGGTAGTGTGTGACAATGGCCGAAATCTGGTGGCAGCTCTGGGCCTAGGCAACCTCACTCACATCCCATGTCTGGCACATGTGCTCAACTTGGTCGTGCAGAGTTTTTTGAGGGACTATCCGGATCTTGATGCACTGCTTCACAAGGTCCGCATAGAGTGCGCTCACTTGCGGCGTTCCAGCAATGCAAGATCACGCATTGCAGCTCTGCAGCGCCGATTATGTCTTCCGGAACATCGCATCATATGTGACCTACCCACCAGGTGGAATTCAACGTTACATATGTTGGAGAGGTTGTGTGAGCAGCAGGCAGCAGTAATGGAGTACCAGCTGCAGCAGGCGCAAACAAGTCGCAGTGCGCGCCGTTCACACTTCACCACCACTGAGTGGGCCTCTATGAAGGACATTTGCCACGTTTTGCGTGCCTTCGATTATTCCACGCGGATGGCGAGTGCAGATGATGCACTAGTCAGCATGACTATCCCCCTTATCTGCCTGCTTGAAAAAACACTGCAAGCACTAAGGGACGAGGTTTTGGAAGAGGTGGAGGATGAGGAGTCACAAATGCCATCTGCTTCTCTACAGTCTGCGCAACGTGGTTCCTCACAAAGGCCTAGGCAGGGGACACTTTGTGAGGAGGATGAGGAGGAGTCAATGGATGAGGAAGACATCTGTCCAGAGGAGGGAGGTACACAATGCTCTAGTAGTCAGTATCTAGAGCGAGGGTGGGGTGATGCAGAGCAGGCAGAGATCACGCCTCAAGCAGGGGACAGCGTTTCTTGGCCAGTTGGCAGTCTGCAGCACATGGTTGATTTCATGCTGCAGTGCCTCAGAAACGACCGCCGCATCGCCCACATTCTCAACACGGCTGATTATTGGGTGTCCACCCTCCTAGATCCTCGCTACCGGGACAACTTACAAAGCCTCATAACACCATTGAACCGGGAGCGTAAAATGCGGGAGTACCAAGACGCACTGGTGCATTCCATCATGTTCTCCATTCCAACCGAGAGCAGTGCTGCTAGTGCTTTACAAAGCAGCTCAGTGCGTCGAGGCAGTGGAGGAAGCTCTGCACAAAGAGGGAGCAGAAGCAGCGCCTCAGCACAAGGCAAGACCAGTATGGCCGAAATGTGGCAAAGTTTTGTGTCCCCGCCGCCACAAATGTCTACACCATCACAGACAGCTCCAGTCAGCAGGAGGCAACGTTTCCGTCAGATGGTGACAGACTACATGTCTTGCCCTCTTAGTGTACTCCCAGACGGCTCTTCTCCCTTCAAGTTTTGGGTCTGTAAGCTGGATACATGGCCAGAGCTTAGTCAGTATGCACTGGAGGTGCTAGCTTGCCCTGCTGCTAGTGTATTATCGGAACGCGTCTTTAGTGCCGCAGGTGGTGTACTAACAGACCGTCGCATGCGACTATCCTCCGATAACGTTGACCGGCTTACTTTTCTCAAAATGAACAAGGCCTGGATCTCTCATGAATTTGCCAGTCCTCTTCCAGAATAAATAATTGGTTGGCAACAGTATCCAGGTCTCCTGTTCTGTTCATGTTTCTACCACCTGAACTGTAATCCCTGAGCTCCAACACCGCCAGTTGGCGCTCGGAAGTGCCGTCTGCACAGTCAACACTTGCTGCCGTGTTATTGGGGTTCAGTAACGTCAGCTGTTCTCCTGCTGTGCGGACGGCAATTTCTCCTGATTTGTCCACATCCACTGTACTACACATTTTAAAGTTGCTCCAATTACTCCTCTGGCTCCTCTGTTTTCATTCTTATCCCTGGGCTCCAGCACCGCCAGTTGGCGCTCGGAAGTGCTGTCTGCACAGTCAACACTTGCTACCATGTTATTGGGGTTCAGTAACGTCAGCTGTTCTCCTGCTGTGCGGACGGCAATTTCTCCTGCTTTGTCCACATCCACTGTACTACACATTTTAAAGTTGCTCGAATTACACCTCTGGCTCCTCTGTTTTCATTCTTATCCCTGGGCTCCAGCACCGCCAGTTGGCGCTCGGAAGTGCCGTCTGCACAGTCAACACTTGCTACCATGTTATTGGGGTTCAGTAACGTCAGCTGTTCCCCTGCTGTGTTCACGGCAATTTCTCCTGCTCTGTCCATATTCACTGTGCTACTTATTTAAAACTTGCTCCAATTACACCTCTGGCTCCTCCGTTTTTAGTATTTACCCTGGGCTCCAACACCGCCAGTTGGCGCTCGGAAGTGCTGTCTGCACAGTCAACACTTGCTGCCGTGTTATTGGGGTTCAGTAACGTCAGCTGTTCCCCTGCTGTGCGGACGGCAATTTCTCCTGCTCTGTCCACATTCTCACTACTACAGATTTTAAAGTTGCTCCAATTACACCTCTGGCTCCTCTGTTTTCATTCTTATCCCTGGGCTCCAGCACCGCCAGTTGGCGCTCGGAAGTGCTGTCTGCACAGTCAACACTTGCTACCATGTTATTGGGGTTCAGTAACGTCAGCTGTTCCCCTGCTGTGCGGACGGCAATTTCTCCTGCTCTGTCCACATTCTCACTACTACAGATTTTAAAGTTGCTCCAATTACACCTCTGGCTCCTCTGTTTTCATTCTTATCCCTGGGCTCCAGCACCGCCAGTTGGCGCTCGGAAGTGCCGTCTGCACAGTCAACACTTGCTGCCGTGTTATTGGGGTTCAGTAACGTCAGCTGTTCTCCTGCTGTGCGGACGGCAATTTCTCCTGATTTGTCCACATCCACTGTACTACACATTTTAAAGTTGCTCCAATTACTCCTCTGGCTCCTCTGTTTTCATTCTTATCCCTGGGCTCCAGCACCGCCAGTTGGCGCTCGGAAGTGCTGTCTGCACAGTCAACACTTGCTACCATGTTATTGGGGTTCAGTAACGTCAGCTGTTCCCCTGCTGTGCGGACGGCAATTTCTCCTGCTCTGTCCACATTCTCACTACTACAGATTTTAAAGTTGCTCCAATTACACCTCTGGCTCCTCTGTTTTCATTCTTATCCCTGGGCTCCAGCACCGCCAGTTGGCGCTCGGAAGTGCCGTCTGCACAGTCAACACTTGCTGCGGTGTTATTGGGGTTCGGTAACGTCAGCTGTTCCCCTGCTGTGTTCACGGCAATTTCTCCTGCTCTGTCCATATTCACTGTGCTACTTATTTAAAACTTGCTCCAATTACACCTCTGGCTCCTCCGTTTTTAGTATTTACCCTGGGCTCCAACACCGCCAGTTGGCGCTCGGAAGTGCTGTCTGCACAGTCAACACTTGCTGCCGTGTTATTGGGGTTCAGTAACGTCAGCTGTTCTCCTGCTGTGCGGACGGCAATTTCTCCTGCTTTGTCCACATCCACTGTACTACACATTTTAAAGTTGCTCGAATTACACCTCTGGCTCCTCTGTTTTCATTCTTATCCCTGGGCTCCAGCACCGCCAGTTGGCGCTCGGAAGTGCCGTCTGCACAGTCAACACTTGCTGCCGTGTTATTGGGGTTCAGTAACGTCAGCTGTTCTCGTGCTGTGCGGACGGCAATTTCTCCTGCTTTGTCCACATCCACTGTACTACACATTTTAAAGTTGCTCGAATTACACCTCTGGCTCCTCTGTTTTCATTCTTATCCCTGGGCTCCAGCACCGCCAGTTGGCGCTCGGAAGTGCCGTCTGCACAGTCAACACTTGCTACCATGTTATTGGGGTTCAGTAACGTCAGCTGTTCCCCTGCTGTGTTCACGGCAATTTCTCCTGCTCTGTCCATATTCACTGTGCTACTTATTTAAAACTTGCTCCAATTACACCTCTGGCTCCTCCGTTTTTAGTATTTACCCTGGGCTCCAACACCGCCAGTTGGCGCTCGGAAGTGCTGTCTGCACAGTCAACACTTGCTGCGGTGTTATTGGGGTTCGGTAACGTCAGCTGTTCCCCTGCTGTGTTCACGGCAATTTCTCCTGCTCTGTCCATATTCACTGTGCTACTTATTTAAAACTTGCTCCAATTACACCTCTGGCTCCTCCGTTTTTAGTATTTACCCTGGGCTCCAATACCGCTAGTTGCTGCTCAGAAGTGCCGTCTGCACAGTCAACGCTTGCTCCAGTGTTATTGGGATTCAGTAACGTCAGCTGATCCCCAGCTGTGTGTCCGGCAAATTCTCCTGCTTTGTCCACATCCACTGTAGTACGGATTTAAAACCTCCTCCAAATACACCTCTGGCTCTTCTGTTTTTAGTATTTACCCTGGGCTCCAGCACCGCCAGCTGGTTCTCGGCAGTTCCATTGGCTCTTGTACCTTCTGCTACCCATCCGGGTTCCAGTACCGTCAGCTGGTTCTCGGCAGTGTCTTTGGCACGGGTACTCCCTCCTGCCCAGCCTGGTTCCAGCACGCCAGCTGTTTCCGGGTAGTGTCAACGTCACTTTGCCTCCAATGCGTTGTCCTGTCGTGTTGCGGTCGGGTTAGCCGACTCTATGGTGCCTGCAGTTTAGGTGACTCCTATGTGGGCTGCGGGATCTGGCAATGAAGGCTGGTTCCATAGTGCCAATAGGACAAGCACCCTCTGTAGGACTGTGGGTTTTGGTAACTGCGGCCGGCTCGCGGCCTTGAACTTTTTTTTTACATGGGTACCTTCTGCTACCCATCCGGGTTCCAGTACCGTCAGCTGGTTCTCGGCAGTGCCTTTGGATTAGGTGCCTCCTTCTCGGTATCCAAGTTCCACCAACGTCTGCTGGTCCTTGGTAGTGCTTTCTGGCACAGGTACCTCCTGCTTAGTAACCGAGTTCCAGTAACATCAGCTGGTCCTCGGTAGTTCCATTGGCTCTTGTACCTTCTGCTACCCATCCGGGTTCCAGTACCGTCAGCTGGTCCTCGGTAGTTCCATTTGCTCTTGTATCTTCTGCTACCCATCCGGGTTCCAGTACCGTCAGCTGGTTCTCGGCAGTGTCTTTGGCACGGGTACTCCCTCCTGCCCAGCCTGGTTCCAGCACGCCAGCTGTTTCCGGGTAGTGTCAACGTCACTTTGCCTCCAATGCGTTGTACTGTCGTGTTGCGGTCGGGTTAGCCGACTCTATGGTGCCTGCAGTTTAGGTGACTCCTATGTGGGCTGCGGGATCTGGCAATGAAGGCTGGTTCCATAGTGCCAATAGGACAAGCACCCTCTGTAGGACTGTGGGTTTTGGTAACTGCGGCCGGCTCGCGGCCTTGAACTTTTTTTTTACATGGGTACCTTCTGCTACCCATCCGGGTTCCAGTACCGTCAGCTGGTTCTCGGCAGTGCCTTTGGATTAGGTGCCTCCTTCTCGGTATCCAAGTTCCACCAACGTCTGCTGGTCCTTGGTAGTGCTTTCTGGCACAGGTACCTCCTGCTTAGTAACCGAGTTCCAGTAACATCAGCTGGTCCTCGGTAGTTCCATTGGCTCTTGTACCTTCTGCTACCCATCCGGGTTCCAGTACCGTCAGCTGGTCCTCGGTAGTTCCATTTGCTCTTGTATCTTCTGCTACCCATCCGGGTTCCAGTACCGTCAGCTGGTTCTCGGCAGTGTCTTTGGCACGGGTACTCCCTCCTGCCCAGCCTGGTTCCAGCACGCCAGCTGTTTCCGGGTAGTGTCAACGTCACTTTGCCTCCAATGCGTTGTCCTGTCGTGTTGCGGTCGGGTTAGCCGACTCTATGGTGCCTGCAGTTTAGGTGACTCCTATGTGGGCTGCGGGATCTGGCAATGAAGGCTGGTTCCATAGTGCCAATAGGACAAGCACCCTCTGTAGGACTGTGGGTTTTGGTAACTGCGGCCGGCTCGCGGCCTTGAACTTTTTTTTTACATGGGTACCTTCTGCTACCCATCCGGGTTCCAGTACCGTCAGCTGGTTCTCGGCAGTGCCTTTGGATTAGGTGCCTCCTTCTCGGTATCCAAGTTCCACCAACGTCTGCTGGTCCTTGGTAGTGCTTTCTGGCACAGGTACCTCCTGCTTAGTAACCGAGTTCCAGTAACATCAGCTGGTCCTCGGTAGTTCCATTGGCTCTTGTACCTTCTGCTACCCATCCGGGTTCCAGTAACATCAGCTGGTCCTCGGTAGTTCCATTGGCTCTTGTACCTTCTGCTACCCATCCGGGTTCCAGTACCGTCAGCTGGTTCTCGGCAGTGCCTTTGGATTAGGTGCCTCCTTCTCGGTATCCAAGTTCCACCAACGTCTGCTGGTCCTTGGTAGTGCTTTCTGGCACAGGTACCTCCTGCTTAGTAACCGAGTTCCAGTAACATCAGCTGGTCCTCGGTAGTTCCATTGGCTCTTGTACCTTCTGCTATCCATCCGGGTTCCAGTACCGTCAGCTGGTCCTCGGTAGTTCCTCAGCTTTCTTGTACCTTCTGCTACATTTCCAAGTTCAAGCTTTTTGAAATGGTTCTTGGTAATCACTCTGGATCTCCCTGACGAGGACCCTGAAGACGAGGACCCTGAAGACCAACCCTAAGAAGACGAGGACCCCGAAGACAATGACCCTGAAGACGAGGACCCTGAAGACCACCCCGAAGAAGACGAGGACCCTGAAGACCACCCCGAAGAAGACGAGGACCCTGAAGACCACCCCGAAGAAGACGAGGACCCCGAAGACGAGGACCCAGAAGACCAACCCGAAGAAGACGAGGACCCCGAAGACGAGGACCCCCGAAGACGACGACCCTGAAGACCACCCCGAAGAAGACCAAGAAGATGACCCTGAAGAAGTTGACCAAGAAGACAAAGAAGAGAAGACAAGCACCAAGATACAGAAAAACAAGAGACAGAAAACCAAGAAGCAGAAATACAAGAAGCTGCAGAACAAAAAGCGGAAGAACATTAAGCATAAGACTAAAAATCAGAGCAAAAGATAATATCTAAATTATAAGCAGAAGATGACTAAGCAGTGTATGGGGGTGAGTCCGTTCCTCCTCGTGGTGCCCCTGGAAAAGACCTGCTGCTGCAGGCCAAACTGAACGCGGACAAATCCTGTTGTAAATCTTTTGTGACGGGCAGAACGAAAGGTGTAATGTCCAACCTTTTATAGATAACAACTACAGGAATGCCTGTCACAAATAAGAATATGATGAAGAAGAAGAATATGAAGAAGATGAAGAAGTAGAATATGAAGAATGTAAAAAAAAGAATAATATGAAGAAGGTGAAGAAGAAGAAGGTGAAGAAGAAGTGGATGAAAAAGATGCTGAGGATGATGAAGGAGAAAGTGTGGGAGAAGTAAAAAAGAAGGTGAAGAGCATGGAAGTAGTGAAACATAAATATCTGACAAAATATAAAAATACTTAACATAGTTAATATTTCCGTAACTCAGAACATAATAAAAAAATATTAATTCCTGCTATTCCATTTGACTGGGCTAAACCTCTATGCCTTTATTGTCTCCCCCACCTCCCCCAATACATTCTACATTATTCTTAGTTGTTTTCCTTCATGTAGAAATAACCTACAAGGAAAGAAAGGGTTTATTTTAATTCCGATATTTATGTCCCATTGACTTGCATTGGTTTCCGGTATCGGAATCGGCGATATCCGATACTTTTTCGGTATCGGTCCGATCCAATCCGATCCGATATTTCCCGATATCGGAAGGTATCGCTCAACACTAGCCATAAGTAGTGTTGAGCATTCCGATACTGAAATATCGGGTATCGGCCGATATTCGCGGTATCGGAATTCCGATACTTAATTCCGATACTATTGCAATATCGTATACCGGAATCGGAAGTTCCCATAATGCAATGAGACATTTTCATTTTATTCAGCCAATGAGGATCCTAAGAAGTGTGGGCACATCCTGTTAGGCATGTAGGCATCTTAACTAATGGCATGGCTGTGATTGGCTGCTGAAATGATGTCATGATGCACTATAAAAGCCACCGCCGCCATTTTGAGCTCACTCTGCTGTGAATTCAGTTAGGGATAGGACGCTGTTGTTCTGAGGGACAGTTTTAGCTACCTATTTGCTCTATACTGCTTTACCCAAGCTACTTTCTAAATCACTGTGCCTTGCAGTGCTAGTGCACAGTTCCCTGTGCTGTTCACCGCTATCTGCAAGGTCTGTGTGTGTGAGTGCAGCTCACCCTGTAGTGTGTGCTTCAGCCAAGTCTGGTTGTAGTGCACTCAGTGTGTGTCACTGCCTCATACATTGTCCTTTTTTGCCAATTCATAATTTTTCCTGATATCTCCTATTAGTGTGGTGGTTCCATCTGTATTCAGCTAAATTGGTTCCAAACACACTATATAGGAGTAGATAGAGAAATTTTTTTCCGTCTTGCAGCACTAGTGCACAGTGCTCTGCATCTGTACTGTTCACCGCTGTCTGCAAGGTCTGGTGTGTGAGTGCAGCTCACCCTGTAGTGTGTGCTTCAACCCCGTCTGGTTGTAGTGCACTCAGTGTGTGTCACTGCCTCATACATTGTCCTTTATTGCCAATTCATAATTTTTCCTGATATCTCCTATTAGTGTGGTGGTTCCATCTGTATTCAGCTAAATTGGTTCCAAACACACTATATAGGAGTAGATAGAGAATTTTTTTCCGTCTTGCAGCACTAGTGCACAGTGCTCTGCATCTGTACTGTTCACCGCTGTCTGCAAGGTCTGGTGTGTGAGTGCAGCTCACCCTGTAGTGTGTGCTTCAACCCCGTCTGGTTGTAGTGCACTCAGTGTGTGTCACTGCCTCATACATTGTCCTTTATTGCCAATTCATAATTTTTCCTGATATCTCCTATTAGTGTGGTGGTTCCATCCATATTCAGCTAAATTGATTCCAAACACACTATATAGGAGTAGATAGAGGAGCCTTTCTGCAGCATTGGGCCCTGCAGCCCCAGCCAGATTAGTATTAGCCTATTTTTTGCAGCCTCATCTATTGCATTGTAGGTTACCTTCCTACATTGTAATAGCTACAAAAAGTTTGTGATACTATCGTTATTACATCTTTAGGCACATCCAGTGTCTTTTTGTGACAAAAAAAACCTAAATAAAGTTCACCAAACACTCCACTTTACAGTTGTGTAGGCCACATTAGCTCATATTAAAGTCTAGTCCACACTTTATAAAATTAGTGTTTCTTATACCTGTTAGCAGCTGTTCAGGAATAAGCACACTAAGCCCTTAGTACTTTTCTGCCTATCTTTATCAGTCTACCAAGATGAAGAAGGCAGGGAGTAAGGCATGTGGTCGTGGTCGTGGGCGTGGGCGTGGAGTTTCTGCAGGGAGAGGACGTGAGGATTCTGTGCCTGCAGGGAGAGGACGTGGGGATTCTGTGCCTGCTGCGGGCACCAGTGACTCAGCATCCCCCAGTTTTACCAGGGAACAGTCCTTTATGCGCAGCTTTGTAGGAGCTAGCCGTACCCCACTGCTGCGCGAGGACCAAATTGAAGCCGTTGTCGGATGGATGGCAGCTAACGCATCGACTTCAATTAGTTCCAGATCCTCTCAGGTCCTGAGCACTGAAGAGCACCCATCTGTCTCTTCACCACCTGCCAAATTGCCCAGGCAGTCAGAGAGCCCTGGACAGGAGCCATCTCTACTTCTGTTCTCTGAATCTCTTGGCTTGGAAAGAGGGGGCCAGCCAAGCAGAATTCGAGAATTTGAAGAAGAGGTAGTATGCAGTGATGCGCAACCGTTTTGTCTCTCTGAATCTGAAGAGGCGGGTGGGCCAGTGCCTATGGTCAGCAGCACACCTCAGTACGCATCTGATGATGAGACTCAGGTGCCACTTTCTGGTGCGTACTGTGCTGTCGAGACTACCCAGGAGAAGCAGTTGTTTGAAGAGGGTGGTGTAGATGATGAGGTCCTTGACCCATCATGGCGTGAGGGACAGGAAGGTGGTGGGAGCAGCTCTGAGGAAGAGATTCCCCGAACGGCCCAAAAAGGAGGGAGAGGGAGGGGGCAGACTTGGTTGCCTGTAGCCTCCACTTCGGCACCCATTAGGAGCATGGCTCTTCCAAAATCCAAAGCGGGTGCTCCCAAGACTTGCAGTGCCTGGTCCTTTTTTGACACAGTTGCAGATGACATTTGCTTTGTCAAATGCAAGCTGTGTAATCAGAAGGTGAAAAGAGGGAAAAGTGTCAGCAACCTCAATACCACAAATATGTGGAAACATGTGCGGACCAAGCACGTGGTGGAGTTACACAAACACACTGAAGACCTAGGCCAACCTACAGCGCCACCTACCACCTCTTCAGCTCGTGTTGTAGCCTCTTCCTCCAGCTCACACACAGCTGGTTCGGCTTCCTCACAGGATCGCCATGGAAGAATCTCTGGCACTGTTGTACAGAGACACAGTGTAATTCCACCCACAGCACCACTTTCCCAGTCATCCTCACACTCCCAGGCCAGTCTACAGCCATCGTTAGCACAGGCATGGGAGAAAAGGCGCCCATACTCGGCAAACCACCCCCGAGCACAGGCTCTGAATGCTGGCATTGCTAAACTACTGGCCCTTGAAATGCTATCATTCAGGCTGGTGGAGACTGACACATTCCGTAACTTTATGGCATTGGCAGTCCCACAATACAACGTGCCCAGCCGCTTTTATTTCAGCAGGCAAGCCGTCCCTGCCCTGCAACATCATGTGGAGGGAAAAATTAAACATGCGCTACAAAACGCCGTCAGTAGCAAGGTCCACCTGACCACTGATGCGTGGACCAGTAAGCATGGACAGGGACGATACCTTTCCCTCACTGCCCATTGGGTAAATGTTGTGGAGCCGGGTACAGATCTTGAGAGTGGCGCTGTACGTGTTCTGCCAACTCCAAGGATTGCAGGAATCCAGTCTGTACACATTGACTCCTCCTCATACTCCAGTTCCTCTGAATCAGCGCTGCAGGAGCCGTCACGGTCTACCTCCACATCGACCCGTGAACGGTTACCTGTTATGATGACCGATATGAGCACAGCCGTGGCCAAACGTCAACAGGCCGTATTAAAATTAATTTCTTTGGGGAATCGAAGCCACACAGCGCAGGAGCTCTGGAATGCCATCAAGCAGCAGAGTGACGTGTGGTTTGTGCCAGCGAATCTCCAGCCAGGCATGGTAGTGTGTGACAATGGCCGAAATCTGGTGGCAGCTCTGGGCCTAGGCAACCTCACTCACATCCCATGTCTGGCACATGTGCTCAACTTGGTCGTGCAGAGTTTTTTGAGGGACTATCCGGATCTTGATGCACTGCTTCACAAGGTCCGCATAGAGTGCGCTCACTTGCGGCGTTCCAGCAATGCAAGATCACGCATTGCAGCTCTGCAGCGCCGATTATGTCTTCCGGAACATCGCATCATATGTGACCTACCCACCAGGTGGAATTCAACGTTACATATGTTGGAGAGGTTGTGTGAGCAGCAGGCAGCAGTAATGGAGTACCAGCTGCAGCAGGCGCAAACAAGTCGCAGTGCGCGCCGTTCACACTTCACCACCACTGAGTGGGCCTCTATGAAGGACATTTGCCACGTTTTGCGTGCCTTCGATTATTCCACGCGGATGGCGAGTGCAGATGATGCACTAGTCAGCATGACTATCCCCCTTATCTGCCTGCTTGAAAAAACACTGCAAGCACTAAGGGACGAGGTTTTGGAAGAGGTGGAGGATGAGGAGTCACAAATGCCATCTGCTTCTCTACAGTCTGCGCAACGTGGTTCCTCACAAAGGCCTAGGCAGGGGACACTTTGTGAGGAGGATGAGGAGGAGTCAATGGATGAGGAAGACATCTGTCCAGAGGAGGGAGGTACACAATGCTCTAGTAGTCAGTATCTAGAGCGAGGGTGGGGTGATGCAGAGCAGGCAGAGATCACGCCTCAAGCAGGGGACAGCGTTTCTTGGCCAGTTGGCAGTCTGCAGCACATGGTTGATTTCATGCTGCAGTGCCTCAGAAACGACCGCCGCATCGCCCACATTCTCAACACGGCTGATTATTGGGTGTCCACCCTCCTAGATCCTCGCTACCGGGACAACTTACAAAGCCTCATAACACCATTGAACCGGGAGCGTAAAATGCGGGAGTACCAAGACGCACTGGTGCATTCCATCATGTTCTCCATTCCAACCGAGAGCAGTGCTGCTAGTGCTTTACAAAGCAGCTCAGTGCGTCGAGGCAGTGGAGGAAGCTCTGCACAAAGAGGGAGCAGAAGCAGCGCCTCAGCACAAGGCAAGACCAGTATGGCCGAAATGTGGCAAAGTTTTGTGTCCCCGCCGCCACAAATGTCTACACCATCACAGACAGCTCCAGTCAGCAGGAGGCAACGTTTCCGTCAGATGGTGACAGACTACATGTCTTGCCCTCTTAGTGTACTCCCAGACGGCTCTTCTCCCTTCAAGTTTTGGGTCTGTAAGCTGGATACATGGCCAGAGCTTAGTCAGTATGCACTGGAGGTGCTAGCTTGCCCTGCTGCTAGTGTATTATCGGAACGCGTCTTTAGTGCCGCAGGTGGTGTACTAACAGACCGTCGCATGCGACTATCCTCCGATAACGTTGACCGGCTTACTTTTCTCAAAATGAACAAGGCCTGGATCTCTCATGAATTTGCCAGTCCTCTTCCAGAATAAATAATTGGTTGGCAACAGTATCCAGGTCTCCTGTTCTGTTCATGTTTCTACCACCTGAACTGTAATCCCTGAGCTCCAACACCGCCAGTTGGCGCTCGGAAGTGCCGTCTGCACAGTCAACACTTGCTGCCGTGTTATTGGGGTTCAGTAACGTCAGCTGTTCTCCTGCTGTGCGGACGGCAATTTCTCCTGATTTGTCCACATCCACTGTACTACACATTTTAAAGTTGCTCCAATTACTCCTCTGGCTCCTCTGTTTTCATTCTTATCCCTGGGCTCCAGCACCGCCAGTTGGCGCTCGGAAGTGCTGTCTGCACAGTCAACACTTGCTACCATGTTATTGGGGTTCAGTAACGTCAGCTGTTCTCCTGCTGTGCGGACGGCAATTTCTCCTGCTTTGTCCACATCCACTGTACTACACATTTTAAAGTTGCTCGAATTACACCTCTGGCTCCTCTGTTTTCATTCTTATCCCTGGGCTCCAGCACCGCCAGTTGGCGCTCGGAAGTGCCGTCTGCACAGTCAACACTTGCTACCATGTTATTGGGGTTCAGTAACGTCAGCTGTTCCCCTGCTGTGTTCACGGCAATTTCTCCTGCTCTGTCCATATTCACTGTGCTACTTATTTAAAACTTGCTCCAATTACACCTCTGGCTCCTCCGTTTTTAGTATTTACCCTGGGCTCCAACACCGCCAGTTGGCGCTCGGAAGTGCTGTCTGCACAGTCAACACTTGCTGCCGTGTTATTGGGGTTCAGTAACGTCAGCTGTTCCCCTGCTGTGCGGACGGCAATTTCTCCTGCTCTGTCCACATTCTCACTACTACAGATTTTAAAGTTGCTCCAATTACACCTCTGGCTCCTCTGTTTTCATTCTTATCCCTGGGCTCCAGCACCGCCAGTTGGCGCTCGGAAGTGCTGTCTGCACAGTCAACACTTGCTACCATGTTATTGGGGTTCAGTAACGTCAGCTGTTCCCCTGCTGTGCGGACGGCAATTTCTCCTGCTCTGTCCACATTCTCACTACTACAGATTTTAAAGTTGCTCCAATTACACCTCTGGCTCCTCTGTTTTCATTCTTATCCCTGGGCTCCAGCACCGCCAGTTGGCGCTCGGAAGTGCCGTCTGCACAGTCAACACTTGCTGCCGTGTTATTGGGGTTCAGTAACGTCAGCTGTTCTCCTGCTGTGCGGACGGCAATTTCTCCTGATTTGTCCACATCCACTGTACTACACATTTTAAAGTTGCTCCAATTACTCCTCTGGCTCCTCTGTTTTCATTCTTATCCCTGGGCTCCAGCACCGCCAGTTGGCGCTCGGAAGTGCTGTCTGCACAGTCAACACTTGCTACCATGTTATTGGGGTTCAGTAACGTCAGCTGTTCCCCTGCTGTGCGGACGGCAATTTCTCCTGCTCTGTCCACATTCTCACTACTACAGATTTTAAAGTTGCTCCAATTACACCTCTGGCTCCTCTGTTTTCATTCTTATCCCTGGGCTCCAGCACCGCCAGTTGGCGCTCGGAAGTGCCGTCTGCACAGTCAACACTTGCTGCGGTGTTATTGGGGTTCGGTAACGTCAGCTGTTCCCCTGCTGTGTTCACGGCAATTTCTCCTGCTCTGTCCATATTCACTGTGCTACTTATTTAAAACTTGCTCCAATTACACCTCTGGCTCCTCCGTTTTTAGTATTTACCCTGGGCTCCAACACCGCCAGTTGGCGCTCGGAAGTGCTGTCTGCACAGTCAACACTTGCTGCCGTGTTATTGGGGTTCAGTAACGTCAGCTGTTCTCCTGCTGTGCGGACGGCAATTTCTCCTGCTTTGTCCACATCCACTGTACTACACATTTTAAAGTTGCTCGAATTACACCTCTGGCTCCTCTGTTTTCATTCTTATCCCTGGGCTCCAGCACCGCCAGTTGGCGCTCGGAAGTGCCGTCTGCACAGTCAACACTTGCTGCCGTGTTATTGGGGTTCAGTAACGTCAGCTGTTCTCCTGCTGTGCGGACGGCAATTTCTCCTGCTTTGTCCACATCCACTGTACTACACATTTTAAAGTTGCTCGAATTACACCTCTGGCTCCTCTGTTTTCATTCTTATCCCTGGGCTCCAGCACCGCCAGTTGGCGCTCGGAAGTGCCGTCTGCACAGTCAACACTTGCTACCATGTTATTGGGGTTCAGTAACGTCAGCTGTTCCCCTGCTGTGTTCACGGCAATTTCTCCTGCTCTGTCCATATTCACTGTGCTACTTATTTAAAACTTGCTCCAATTACACCTCTGGCTCCTCCGTTTTTAGTATTTACCCTGGGCTCCAACACCGCCAGTTGGCGCTCGGAAGTGCTGTCTGCACAGTCAACACTTGCTGCGGTGTTATTGGGGTTCGGTAACGTCAGCTGTTCCCCTGCTGTGTTCACGGCAATTTCTCCTGCTCTGTCCATATTCACTGTGCTACTTATTTAAAACTTGCTCCAATTACACCTCTGGCTCCTCCGTTTTTAGTATTTACCCTGGGCTCCAATACCGCTAGTTGCTGCTCAGAAGTGCCGTCTGCACAGTCAACGCTTGCTCCAGTGTTATTGGGATTCAGTAACGTCAGCTGATCCCCAGCTGTGTGTCCGGCAAATTCTCCTGCTTTGTCCACATCCACTGTAGTACGGATTTAAAACCTCCTCCAAATACACCTCTGGCTCTTCTGTTTTTAGTATTTACCCTGGGCTCCAGCACCGCCAGCTGGTTCTTGGCAGTTCCATTGGCTCTTGTACCTTCTGCTACCCATCCGGGTTCCAGTACCGTCAGCTGGTTCTCGGCAGTGTCTTTGGCACGGGTACTCCCTCCTGCCCAGCCTGGTTCCAGCACGCCAGCTGTTTCCGGGTAGTGTCAACGTCACTTTGCCTCCAATGCGTTGTCCTGTCGTGTTGCGGTCGGGTTAGCCGACTCTATGGTGCCTGCAGTTTAGGTGACTCCTATGTGGGCTGCGGGATCTGGCAATGAAGGCTGGTTCCATAGTGCCAATAGGACAAGCACCCTCTGTAGGACTGTGGGTTTTGGTAACTGCGGCCGGCTCGCGGCCTTGAACTTTTTTTTTACATGGGTACCTTCTGCTACCCATCCGGGTTCCAGTACCGTCAGCTGGTTCTCGGCAGTGCCTTTGGATTAGGTGCCTCCTTCTCGGTATCCAAGTTCCACCAACGTCTGCTGGTCCTTGGTAGTGCTTTCTGGCACAGGTACCTCCTGCTTAGTAACCGAGTTCCAGTAACATCAGCTGGTCCTCGGTAGTTCCATTGGCTCTTGTACCTTCTGCTACCCATCCGGGTTCCAGTACCGTCAGCTGGTCCTCGGTAGTTCCATTTGCTCTTGTATCTTCTGCTACCCATCCGGGTTCCAGTACCGTCAGCTGGTTCTCGGCAGTGTCTTTGGCACGGGTACTCCCTCCTGCCCAGCCTGGTTCCAGCACGCCAGCTGTTTCCGGGTAGTGTCAACGTCACTTTGCCTCCAATGCGTTGTCCTGTCGTGTTGCGGTCGGGTTAGCCGACTCTATGGTGCCTGCAGTTTAGGTGACTCCTATGTGGGCTGCGGGATCTGGCAATGAAGGCTGGTTCCATAGTGCCAATAGGACAAGCACCCTCTGTAGGACTGTGGGTTTTGGTAACTGCGGCCGGCTCGCGGCCTTGAACTTTTTTTTTACATGGGTACCTTCTGCTACCCATCCGGGTTCCAGTACCGTCAGCTGGTTCTCGGCAGTGCCTTTGGATTAGGTGCCTCCTTCTCGGTATCCAAGTTCCACCAACGTCTGCTGGTCCTTGGTAGTGCTTTCTGGCACAGGTACCTCCTGCTTAGTAACCGAGTTCCAGTAACATCAGCTGGTCCTCGGTAGTTCCATTGGCTCTTGTACCTTCTGCTACCCATCCGGGTTCCAGTACCGTCAGCTGGTCCTCGGTAGTTCCATTTGCTCTTGTATCTTCTGCTACCCATCCGGGTTCCAGTACCGTCAGCTGGTTCTCGGCAGTGTCTTTGGCACGGGTACTCCCTCCTGCCCAGCCTGGTTCCAGCACGCCAGCTGTTTCCGGGTAGTGTCAACGTCACTTTGCCTCCAATGCGTTGTCCTGTCGTGTTGCGGTCGGGTTAGCCGACTCTATGGTGCCTGCAGTTTAGGTGACTCCTATGTGGGCTGCGGGATCTGGCAATGAAGGCTGGTTCCATAGTGCCAATAGGACAAGCACCCTCTGTAGGACTGTGGGTTTTGGTAACTGCGGCCGGCTCGCGGCCTTGAACTTTTTTTTTACATGGGTACCTTCTGCTACCCATCCGGGTTCCAGTACCGTCAGCTGGTTCTCGGCAGTGCCTTTGGATTAGGTGCCTCCTTCTCGGTATCCAAGTTCCACCAACGTCTGCTGGTCCTTGGTAGTGCTTTCTGGCACAGGTACCTCCTGCTTAGTAACCGAGTTCCAGTAACATCAGCTGGTCCTCGGTAGTTCCATTGGCTCTTGTACCTTCTGCTACCCATCCGGGTTCCAGTAACATCAGCTGGTCCTCGGTAGTTCCATTGGCTCTTGTACCTTCTGCTACCCATCCGGGTTCCAGTACCGTCAGCTGGTTCTCGGCAGTGCCTTTGGATTAGGTGCCTCCTTCTCGGTATCCAAGTTCCACCAACGTCTGCTGGTCCTTGGTAGTGCTTTCTGGCACAGGTACCTCCTGCTTAGTAACCGAGTTCCAGTAACATCAGCTGGTCCTCGGTAGTTCCATTGGCTCTTGTACCTTCTGCTATCCATCCGGGTTCCAGTACCGTCAGCTGGTCCTCGGTAGTTCCTCAGCTTTCTTGTACCTTCTGCTACATTTCCAAGTTCAAGCTTTTTGAAATGGTTCTTGGTAATCACTCTGGATCTCCCTGACGAGGACCCTGAAGACGAGGACCCTGAAGACCAACCCTAAGAAGACGAGGACCCCGAAGACAATGACCCTGAAGACGAGGACCCTGAAGACCACCCCGAAGAAGACGAGGACCCTGAAGACCACCCCGAAGAAGACGAGGACCCTGAAGACCACCCCGAAGAAGACGAGGACCCCGAAGACGAGGACCCAGAAGACCAACCCGAAGAAGACGAGGACCCCGAAGACGAGGACCCCCGAAGACGACGACCCTGAAGACCACCCCGAAGAAGACCAAGAAGATGACCCTGAAGAAGTTGACCAAGAAGACAAAGAAGAGAAGACAAGCACCAAGATACAGAAAAACAAGAGACAGAAAACCAAGAAGCAGAAATACAAGAAGCTGCAGAACAAAAAGCGGAAGAACATTAAGCATAAGACTAAAAATCAGAGCAAAAGATAATATCTAAATTATAAGCAGAAGATGACTAAGCAGTGTATGGGGGTGAGTCCGTTCCTCCTCGTGGTGCCCCTGGAAAAGACCTGCTGCTGCAGGCCAAACTGAACGCGGACAAATCCTGTTGTAAATCTTTTGTGACGGGCAGAACGAAAGGTGTAATGTCCAACCTTTTATAGATAACAACTACAGGAATGCCTGTCACAAATAAGAATATGATGAAGAAGAAGAATATGAAGAAGATGAAGAAGTAGAATATGAAGAATGTAAAAAAAAGAATAATACGAAGAAGGTGAAGAAGAAGAAGGTGAAGAAGAAGTGGATGAAAAAGATGCTGAGGATGATGAAGGAGAAAGTGTGGGAGAAGTAAAAAAGAAGGTGAAGAGCATGGAAGTAGTGAAACATAAATATCTGACAAAATATAAAAATACTTAACATAGTTAATATTTCCGTAACTCAGAACATAATAAAAAAATATTAATTCCTGCTATTCCATTTGACTGGGCTAAACCTCTATGCCTTTATTGTCTCCCCCACCTCCCCCAATACATTCTACATTATTCTTAGTTGTTTTCCTTCATGTAGAAATAACCTACAAGGAAAGAAAGGGTTTATTTTAATTCCGATATTTATGTCCCATTGACTTGCATTGGTTTCCGGTATCGGAATCGGCGATATCCGATACTTTTTCGGTATCGGTCCGATCCAATCCGATCCGATATTTCCCGATATCGGAAGGTATCGCTCAACACTAGCCATAAGCCAACAACAGCCATCTATCCAAAATGAAACTAGGAACAAGTCAGCAAAATAAGTATACAAATAAATTAATGAAAAACATTGTTAAATTAAAGTAGTGAGGAATTAAAATAGTTGCTGCTGAATTATAATCAGAAATACAGGTTTAATGACTTGATACCTGATTAGAAGGCGTTTGTTACAATACCCTAAAAAAAAACCTCATAAAAAGGGAAAATTAATTAGGTAACAAACAGGAAGCTTTGGAACAGATGCATAATGAATCACAAAATCATGTACACTAAGCCTCTGATAATAGCCTATATTGAACCTAAGGACATTTGTTAAATGTAATGAGTAATTTATTGGTCACAGTGTTATATGAGATCAGTAAACACCACCCATTATACTTCAAAAAGCAATGCACATGTACAATTGAAAGATATCACTGCGCCATTCTACTAACTGTCGATACGGTAAAGAAATGGCTTTGACTTTTTTTTTTATAGAAATCAAATCTTTAGAAGGAATATTCACTTTAAATTTATCAAGAACCTGAAAATTCAGTCTTGGAAAAATAGAAGACAACCTGGATGACCCACAAGGATACACCTTCTATACACAGACTTTCCAAGCAATCTGAAGGTGTAGCATTATTCACTTCAGGTGCAAGATATAAAGATTACTTTAATATCAACAGGGAAGTACATGAAACATAGGGGAAGACTAAATTTACAAGACAGGACTGTATAAAGGATATACATTTTTGTAACATGTCTAACAATGGGATCATATAGTTGTTTGATCTTTTAAGAATAATTGTCATTGGGATAAAGTATCTAATTAAGGATAATACAACATAGCTACCCACTTCTGCCACCGCAGCTCATATCATGTCATTCTTAGTCATACTTAACAATAATAAGCATTGAAAGGAACTATCCCATGTGGACAGCACTCTTTCTAAATTCATTCCTGAAGCCTAAGTCTACCGTGCAAAGCAGGTAGCAAATGTAAAGTAAAAAGGGAGTATGGTTTACTGCTTAGGCAGAATTTAGAACGTAACAAAAAACAAACAAACACACACTAGGAAATCAGAAAGAGCTGCATTACTACTCTACACATACCCTAGTGTATTAAAAATAACAATTTCAGTTCATAATGTACACACAGTTAAACATTGTAAGTTAGTTGAGTTTTAACATTGGCTAAATTTAAGCCACATTTAATGAATGATTTTCCCGTTCCTAAAGTTAACATCTGTTTGATGCTTTTTTCCGCTTTTAAAAAATGTCAAAAAGGACCTCACCAACTCTAGCATATACTAGAATACATAAAATTACCCTTTCATTTACTTTCAGGACAAGCCTATTATTCTGGTCACTTGGTGAATCATCTGAAAATCTTCAAGCAACAACAAAAAAGTAGAATGACGTTGTCGGAATTCAAACTGCAATGACCAGGCTGTGTTCATGTAGCCATGACTCAAGAGTCACATACAGTATTCATGTTCCTAAGTAATTCATTACAGAACATGATCTATATCATAAATAGGAGACACCTTGAAGGGATTGTATGGGCAAAAGGTGCTAGTTACCTGAGGGTTGGATTCTGTCAAATTAAATCCTACTCACCTGCTACCATCCTCCTGGATTCAGCAAGAGTTGCTCCAAGGTTTGTGCCAGCACTGGAAGCGATCATGTGACATTTCAACCAGCTACAGGGCAGCCACGAATTATAATAGGCTGCAAAGGTCAGGACACTTGAACAGAGCTATCACAGGCCGCAACAGTATTGTGGCTGGTTGAACGAAGCAGTCATTGCTTCCTTAGCAGACACAGACCAACCAGAGGCTTCCATTGGATCCTTGAAGGTGACAGATGGCAAGTATGATTTATTTTATTATCACAAATCCAACCTTCAGCTAAAAAGCTGGACAACCCTATTAAAAATGAGCGATTGGATTTCTTTAAAATGGTGTCTGCATCAAAATACATAATAGCAAATCTTCTCTATTTATAGCTTTTTTTATGAGTTTCCCTTTTTTATCCATTTTTGCTGTAGATTTTAAGCAGATTTTAGCATTTTTAACTTTTTTTTTTAAGTGCAGAAACTAGGCAATGCTGCACTTATAAACACTATTGCATTTTTTACATTTTTTTCCCAGCTCCGTAACTCCTTCCTGCCAAGGCAGTTTTGACGTTCCTGACCACGCCAAATTTTTTGGGTGTCACAATTTTTATTAATACTCACAATTACAAAATTTGAAGTCATGACATTTATTATTAAAAAGTGGGAAAACCCGTTTAACGATTGTTATGAAGAGTGATCAGATGACTTGCATAAAGTTGCAGTCAGTGATTACTTGTCATGAATATTAACTTAATCACACAAAAAAAAAACATTTCCCATTGCCCGGCTTCAAAATTACCTTCTTACATCATTTCAGTGATCTTCTGTCACGCCAGGTGTGAGAAAGACTTAGTGCAACACAGAGGGGAAAGAGAAAGGGAGCCCAGACACTAGGGAAAGGGGGAAGTGGAGATGACCTAGTCTGGTCTAGCGTCACCCTGTCTCCCCTAAAGTCCCTATATTGCCTCCTCAGCAATCGCCGCAAGCGTTCCTCGCCCTACTCTCCCTGGCGTAAGGCTACGGCTAGGGATGAAAGGAGACGACCACTAGTCAACCTCCACTAAACGCTATAGACAACAAGGGTGGACAAAACAGGGGAAATGGCTTAGCTTTAGATGAACTCCAAATAAGCACGCGGCCTCAAGCTCCAGGGAGGACAAAGTACTGCTCCTGCTAAGCTTCACAAGTAGAAACGGATATAGCCGGCGACTCAATCTCCCTCTCACTGTCATGTGAATTGAATTATAAGAGCAGACTGCTTTAAAATAGGACTGCATGAAATGTTTGTCTTCTGTTAACTTTGGGTACCTCCTCCTGCAATCACTGTTGCTTTGCATCAAAAAGGCTTTACAACCCTTGGATATTGCTGTTTGTAAGATTGCCCCTAAATCAACCATTTATTATCAGATCATCAAGAACTTCAAAGAAAGAAGTTCAATTGCTGTGAAGAAGGCTTTTGGGTGCCCACAAAAGTCCAGCAAGTGCTAGGGTCATCTCCTAAAAGGGGATAAAAAAAAAAAAAAAAAAAGGATCAATCTCCACCCCCTCTTTCTTGGATTCACAGCTCTGGCTTTACAGTTGTGCTCAAAAGTTTACATATCCCGGCAGAATTTTTGCTTTCTTGGCCTTGTTTCAGAGAATATGAATGATAACAAAAAACTTTTTCTCCACTCATGGTTATTGGTTGGGTGAAGCCATTTATTGTCAAACTACTGTGTTTTCTCTTTTTAAATCTTAATGATAACCAAAAACATCCAAATGACCCTGATCAAAAGTTCACATACCCCAGTCATTAATACCGTGTATTGCCCCCTCTAACATCAATGACAGCTTGAAGTCTTTTGTGGTAGTTGTGGATGAGGTTCTTTATTTTCTCAGATAGTAAAGCTGCCCATTCTTCTTGGCAAAAAGCCTCCAGTTCCTGTAAATTCCTGGGCTGTCTAGCATGAACTGCGCGCTTGAGATCTCCCCAGAGTGGCTCAATGATATGGAGATCAGGAGACTGAGAAGGCCACTCCAGAACCTTCACTTTGTTCTGCTGTAGCCAATGACAGGTCAACTTGGCCTTGTGTTTTGGATCGTTGGCATGTTGGAACGTCCAAGTACGTCCCATGCATAGCTACTGGGTTGATGAGTGCAAATTTGCCTCCAGTATTTGCTGATAATGTGCGGCATTCATCTTTCCTTAAACCTTTACCAAGTTTCCTGTGCCTTTGTAGCTCATACATCCCCAAAATATCAGCTACCCACCTCCGTGCTTTACTGTAGGAATGGTGTTCCTTTCATCATAGGCCTTGTTGACCGCTCTCCAAATGTAACGTTTATGGTTGTGGCCAAAAAGTTCAATTTTGGTCTCATCACTGTTCCAGAAGTTTTGAGGCTTGTCCCTGTGCTGTTTAGCGTATTGTAAGTGAGATACTTTGTGGCATTTGCGCAGTAATGGCTTTCTTCTGGCGACTCGAACATGCAGCCCATTTTTCTTCAAGTGCCTCCTTATTTGTGCATCTCGAAACAGCCACACTGCTAGTTTTCAGAGTCCTGAATTTCAGCTGATGTTATTTGTGGGTTTTTCTTTGCATCCTGAACAATTTTCCTGGCAGTTGTGGCCGAAATTTTTGTTGGTCTACCTGACTGTGGTTTGGTTTTTACAGAGCCCCTGATTTTCCATTTGTTAATCACAGTTTGAAAGCGGCTGACTGGCATTATCAATTCCTTGGATATCTTTTTGTATCCCTTACATGTGTTATACAGTTCAACTACCTTTTCCCGTAGATCCATTGACAATTCTTTTGCTTTCCCCATGACTCACAATCCACAAACGTCAGTGGCTGGATGAAACTTGCAAGAGTCTGTCTGGATCTGAGAAACTCACTCAGCTTTTATGCACACACACTGATTACAAGCAAACAGGTCACAGGTGACGATGTTACCTTTAGTAGCCATTCAAACCCATTTGTGTCAAATTCTGTGCATGGTATCAGGCCAAAATCACCAGGGTATGTGAACTTTTGATCAGGGTCATTTGGATGTTTTTGGCTGCGATTAAGATTTAAAAAGACAAAACACAGTATTTTGACAATAAATGACTTCACCCAACCTCTGAAACAAGGCCAAGAAAGCAAAAATTCTGCCAGGGTATGTAAACTTTTATGCACAACATTATATGGATGGAAAACAAGTGGGAAAGTGAACTTAAATGTATGGCCACGCCAAGGGTGCACTGAGCGACTGTGCTTTGTTTGAAGAGCCATTCTGTGCCGAAAGACTCCATTTAAAGTGAATCTGTCAGTAGGATCAACCCTCTTAAGCTGTCTAAATGGGTGTTCAGGTCATAGAAAGTTGACTATAATTATACCTTGATATCTGCGATCCATTATCTTATTCCAGAAATCCACTTTTCTTATATGTAAATGATCTATTCAGGACTATAGGCAGGACACAGATCTGCATGAGAACATGCCTATAGAGCCTATTATAAATAAAAGGGGGCATTACCAGTGTGATGTATAAATAGCCGCTCTCTGCTCTCCTGATCTCATTGAAGAGCTGTGTGTGATTATACCTGACACATCTGCAGGATCCTCTCAGCTTCCGCTTCCATCTTACAAGCAGACAGGGTTGCAATATTGCTACAATACAGCAGAGCTGAGAGAGCTGCAGCAAATGTGTTTGTAAGAAGACAGAGTACAGTTCTACTGTTTTCTCTTCGTTACATGTTTCACACTGGTAGTGCCCCCATTCATAAGCTCTGGAGGTAGATTCTCATGCAGCCCATAGATCTTAACAGCCCATTTACATACAAGAAAAATATGGATTTCTCTGGAATAAGACATTGGATCGCAGATATCAAGGTATCACTTTATTCAGCTCCCTAGGACCTACATGCCCATATAGACAGTTTAGGAGGGTTGATCCTACTGACAGATTCTCTTTAAGCTACAAGGCCAGTTCAACACTGGTGCAGAACTTGCTCAGGAATGGCAGCGGCAGGTGTTCATGCATCTGCACACAATGTGAGGCAAAGGCTTTTGAAGACTGTAAAGGTGTCAAGAAGGATAGCAAACAATCCTCTTCTCTCCAACAAAAACCATCAAGGACAGGCTGACATTCTAGAGGAAAAACAAGGATTGGACTGCAGGGGACTGGGATAAAAAGTTGTTTACTCTGATAAAGCACCCTTCAGTTATCCATTCTGTTAAGGACATCTAGAAGAATGATTGTCTGGAGAAGAAAAGGTGAGCGCGAACATGAGTCCTGTGTTATGCCAACATTAAAGCATCCTTAGAATATTCATGTGACAGGTTGCTTTTCAAGGAAGTTGTCTGACTCACAATTTTGCCTACAAAACACTGTCATGAATAAAGAATGGTATCTAAACATCCTCCAAAGCAACTTCTCCCAACGATCCAGTAGCAATTTGGTAATGAACAATGCTTTTTCTAGCCTGATGCAACACCATGTCACAAAGCAGAAGTGATAATTCGGTGGATCGGTAAACAAAACATTGACATTTTGGATCAATGGGCATGGGCAGGAAACTCCCCAGATCTTAATCCAATTGAGAACATGTGGTCAATCCTCAAAAAGTGGACAGACAATCAAAAAGACAGAAATTGTGATAACCTCCAAGCACTGATTAGGCAAGAATGGGTTGTCAGTTAGGATTTTTCCCAGAAGCCGATATCCAGCATGTCACTGTGAACTTCTGAAATCTTGATAAATAAGGGTCAACACTGTAAATACTAAGTCTTTGCATAAACTTGAAGAAGTCAGGAAGTTTGTTAACTTTTCAGGTACATCACAAGAGTTAACACAAAGTGGTATTAAAAAAATGAAAAATTAATTTTTTTACATAAAAATGTTACTTTAGCCCAAGTTTTTGATTTACACATAAGTGAAGAAAATGGATCCCGCAATTTCTCTTGAGTACGAAGATACCCCACATATGGTCAGAAGCTACTGTTTGGGCACACGGCAGGGCTCGAATAGGAATGACAATGCAATTTTGGCTGAAAGACTGTGGACGCCATGTTGTAAAACAGCAGAAACTCCCACAAATGACTCAGTTTTAGAAACTACACCCCTCAAGGAACTCATCTAGGGAGTGTAGCAAGCATCTTGAACTTAGAGATGATTCAAGGAATATTAACAGTTGGCAGTGAAAATGAAAAATTAATTTTTTTCCACTAGACTTTTACAATGTCACAAGAGTTAATGGAAAAAATATAGTTCTCACAAAATGTAATGCAACAAATAGCAAAAGAGCAGGGATGAGTGATTTTTATTTGTGAGTGCAGACATCACTTTTCCAGAGACTTTGTTCAACTAGTAACGTAGAAACCCTCTATAATTCTATTGACAGATGATGAACTTGAGTGGAGGCTTGTTTTCTTGTGGGTTTAGTTGTAGCATTTTGGGATAACTAACAACATTTTGGATTGCTTTTAAGGCTAGGTTCAATTCACAGAAATTGTACCCCTTCATGACAAATTCTAAAATATAACTTTTAATATATATATTAAACTATTATCATCAATAAAACAACCACCAACATTATCAGTGCACAATAGAAATGAAGGGAGGGGGATTGTGCCTCACCCTATTTTGGCCCTTTCTCGCCCTACCTTACCGCGGAGGTTGGCACCGTTTTCGTACACAATGGCGCTCCCGCTCAACGATGACTCTCCCTACAGCCCCTATAACATCCTATAGTGACAACCAAGGGGGCAAAGAAAACATTTTTTGGTGGAGATCAAGCAATTCTTTATATCAGTACATGATATATAAAAAAAATATATCTGTAGCCCTGATCAGCTCAATTTGGCCACAGATACAAAAAAGTGCAAAGGTGCAATCAATATAAATAGATCAGTTTATCCAATTAATATTTTTTAACATGATTCAAAATCTGATGATACTGATACAGCAATCCATTTGAGGATATTATCCAACCAATTCATATACACTGCTCAAATTAAAAAAGGGAACACTCAAATAACACATCCTAGATCTGAATGAATGAAATATTCTCATTGAATACTTTGTTCTGTTGAATGTGCGGACAACAAAATCACACAAAAATCATCAATGGAAATCAAATTTATTAACCAATGGAGGCCTGGATTTGGAGTCACCCCCAAAATTAAAGTGGAAAAACACACTACAGGCTGATCCAACTTTGATGTAATGTCCTTTAAACAAGTCAAAATGAGGCTCAGTATTGTGTGTGGCCTCCACGTGCCTGTATGACCTCCCTACAACGCCTGGGCATGCTCCTGATGAGGTGGCGGATGGTCTCCTGTGGGATCTCCTCCCAGACCTGGACTAAAGCATCCGCCAACTCCTGGACAGTCTGTGGTGCAACGTGATGGTGCATGGAGCGAGACATGATGTCCCAGATATGCTCAATCAGATTCAGGTCTGGGGAATGGGCGGGCCAGTCCATAGCTTCAATGCCTTCATCTTGCAGGAACTGCTGACACACTCCAGCCACATGAGGTCTGGCATTGTCCTGCTTTAGGAGGAACCCAGGGCCAACTGCACCAGCATATGGTCTCACAAGGGGTCTGAGGATCTCACCTCGGTACCTAATGGCAGTCAGGCTACCTCTGGCGAGCACATGGAGGGCTGTGCGGCCGTCCAAAGAAATGTCACCCCACACCATTACTGACCCACTGCCAAACCGGTCATGCTGAAGGATGTTGCAGGCAGCAGATCGCTCTCCACGGCATCTCCAGACTCTGTCAAGTCTGTCACATGTGCTCAGTGTGAGCCTGCTTTCATCTGTGAAGAGCACAGGGCGCCAATGGTGACTTTGCCAATCCTGGTGTTCTGTGGAAAATGCCAAGCATCCTGCACAACCCCCATCTGTGGACGTCAGGCCCTCATACCACCCTCATGGAGTCTGTTTCTAACCGTTTGTGTATACACATGCACATTTGTGGCCAGTTGGAGGTCATTTTGCAGGGCTCTGTCAGTGCTCCTTCTGTTCCTCCTTGCACAAAGGCGGAGGTAGCGGTCCTACTGCTGGGTTGTTGCCCTCCTATGACCCCCTCCACGTCTCCTGGTGTACTGGCCTGTCTCCTGGTAGCGCCTCCAGCCTCTGGACACTACGCTGACAGACACAGCAATCGAGTGACAGGTTCTCTTTAACATAGTATGAAGAGCGGGGCACCAAAAAATAAACATGACTAGTACAGTACCGCCCCTACTTCCTGCACTGCTCTATTTGATTGACAGGGCATGATATGTCAATCACCTATAGCTATGCGGGAAAAAGCTGGCAGAGGGTGGTGCCAGATGAGTCATGTCTATTCCGATGGTCCCTGGCTCTTCAAACTATGTTTTCTCTGAAATGCTGGAACAATTCAGAGAAAAAAAAAAAAAAAACTTACCTGCTGAGATCATGCAGCTAGCCTCTGGTTCATGCTGTCCGTGATTTGGGCAGCAAAAATCTACTTACAGATTCCTTATAAATGGTTAATATAATGTTCTTTTTTCAGAAGTATATTACTCACCAGCCCCCAGAATCCAGGTTTGCCATTCCTGAGGATTGACAGTCTGAACTAGTGGCTTGGTTGCACCACTGGTCCAAATAAAGTGCTCTCTTGGGTTGTTAGCAGAGGCTGCTTTGCCTTTGCAACCATTTGGCATTCGCCACGTAGCATGATAAAACAGATGTTTTTTTTCTTTGCATGGTTGAGAGGTATACAAAAAAAAATATTCAGCAGGTCAGTAGCAAAAAGCAGTCTTAAAGCATACCGCTTACAAGCGGTGTGTGCTACTTGCCTAGGACACGGATCATTGTGGATAGATGGCAGTGGTGGCTGGTAACCCAGGCAACAAGCTTTATAATATAAAGTTAAAAAGTCAATTATTCAGGACAATGAAGGGGAGTTTTAATTGGAGGCAAATTGCACAGTTGCTTTTTTCCATAAACAATGCAATTTTTCCCATTTAGGAACTAGACATAACTATGGTACTTGTTATCACTGTAATCGTATTGACCCGCACTATAAGATTACATAGGTGCTTCTCAGTAAATTAGAAAATCATCAAAAAGTTAATTTCAGTTCTTCAATACAAAAAGTGAAACTCATATTATATAGAAACATTACATACAGAGTGATCTATTTCAAGTGTTTATTTGTTAATGTTGATGATTATGGCTTACAGCCAATGAACACACAAAAGTCATTATCTCAGTAAATTAGAATATTTCATAACAACAGCTTGAAAAATGTTTTTAAAATCCGAAATGTTGGCCTACTGAAATGTATGTTCAGTAAATGCACTCAATACTTGGTCGGGGCTCCTTTTGCATCAATTACTGCATCAATGCGGCGTGGCATGGAGGCGATCAGCCTGTGGCACTGTTGAGGTGTTATGGAAGCCCAGGTTGTTTTGATAGCAGCCTTCAGCTCGTCTGCATTATTGGGTCTGGTGTCTCATCTTCCTCTTGACAATACCACATAGACTCTCTATGGGGTTAAGGTCAGGCGAGTTTGCGCGCCATACAAAGAACAGTGATAGGCTATGTGCCCACGATGCAGAAATGCTCAGCATTTTTTCCTGAGCGTTTCTGCATCTCCCTGGCAGAAAAAACGCATGCGGATTGTACATGCGGATTGTACATGCATTTTTCCTGCCAGGGACATGCGGGTGTGAAGCGTTCTTCACATGCATTTCCACATGCGGGTTGACAAGCGCTTTCCAAGCGATTTTAGCATCACTTGGAAAGTGCTTGTCAACTTGGTAACACTATATAAATCCATGCAAATGGCATGGATTTATATACTGTGACCTTAAAGAATGTTAAAAAATAAAAAAATTTATCTATACTTACCTTCTGATAGTTACATAGTTTATAAGGCCGAAAAAAGACAAGCGTCCATCCAGTTCAGCCTATTTCTTGTGCACTGCAGCTATTCCGCAGCGTTGATCCAGGGGAAGGCAAAAAAAAAGCAAAAAAAAACATACGGTATAGGCCAATTTACATCATTGAGGAAAAATTCACTTCCCGACACCAATCTGGCAGTCAGATTAAATCCCTGGATTAATTAACTATCACTAAGCATAAGATGTAATTTTATTGTTCTCAAGAAAGGCGTCCAGGCCTCTCTTGAACTCATTAAGTGAGTTGGACATCACCACTTCCTCTCCCAGAGAGTTCCAGAGTCTCACGGCTCTGACCGTAAAGAATCCCCTTCTATGCTGGTGCAGGAACCTCCTTTCCTCCAGACCCATAGTGTGCCCCCTCGTCTTTGTCACCATCCTTGGTATAAACAGGTCATGGGAGAGATCTCTGTATTGCCCCCTGATGTATTTATACATGTTTATGAGGTCTCCCCTAAGCCTTCTCTTTTCCAACGTGAATAGGCCTAATTTTGACAACCTCGCTGGGTATTCTAGTCCCTCCATTCCCTTTATTACCTTAGTCGCCCTCCTTTGTACCATCTCTAGCTCCAATATGTCTTTCCTGAGCACCGGAGCCCAGAACTATGCACAATATTCTAAGTGCGGCCTTACCAGCGCTTTATACAGAGGAAGAACAATGTTCTCATCATATGCCCCTATTCCTCTTCTGATGCATGCCATGACTCTATTTGCCTTCGCAGCTGCTGCCTGACACTGGGCACTCCAATTTAATTTGCTATTAACCAAGACGCCCAGGTCCTTCTCCAGGTCAGATTTCCCCAACGGTTTCCCATTTAATATGTATGGGTGACTGCTGTTTTTCTTTCCCATGTGCATGACCTTACATTTATCGGCATTGAACCCCATTTGCCATTTTTTGGCCCAACTCCCCAATTTATCTAAATCCTCCTGTAGCTGTGCCCTATCCTCATCTGTATTAACTACTTTACAAAGTTTAGTATCATCTGCAAATATTGCTATTTTACTATGCAACCCTTCCACTAGATCATTAATAAATATATTGAATAATATAGGGCCCAAGACAGACCCTTGAGGCACCCCGCTAGTAACCCTGACACACCCTGAGCTTACTCCATTGATAACCACCCTCTGCTTTCTATCACTCAGCCAGCTATTTACCCACTTGCACACATTATCCCCCAGACCAAGCATTCTCATTTTATATACCAACCTTTTGTGTGGCACGGTATCAAACGCTTTGGAGAAGTCAAGGTATACAACATCCACTGACTCTCCCCGGTCCAGTTGTGAGCTCACCTCCTCATAGAAGGCGATCAGGTTTGTTTGGCAGGAGCGATCCCTCATGAATCCATGTTGATATGGAGTTAGACAGTATTATCATTAAGATATTCTACAATAGCATCTCTAAGAAATCTTTCAAACAATTTACCCACAACAGACGTTAAGCTGACTGGTCTATAGTTCCCAGGGTCACTTTTAGACCCCTTTTTGAGTATTGGTACCACATTTGCTTGGCGCCAGTCTAGTGGAACAGTCCCTGTCCATAAAGAGTGCTTGAATATAAGATACAGCGGTCTGTCTATCACATTACTTAATTCTTTTAGTACCCGGGGGTGTATGCCATCTGGGCCTGGTGACTTGTCTATTTTGATATTATTTAGGCGTTTCTGAACTTCCTCCTGGGTTAGGTGGGTGATATTTAGCGGAGGGTTTACTTTATCACTCTGCATTTCCTCCGATAAATTGTTTTCTTTTGTGAAAACAGTGGAGAAGAAGCTATTGAGTAGGTTTGCTTTACCCTCATCGCCCTCTATGATTTTACCCAGGTTATTTTTCAATGGGCCAACTCCATCAGTTTTAATCCTTTTACTGTTTATATAGTTAAAGAACAGTTTGGGATTCGTTTTTCTTTCCTTGGCAATTAGTCTCTCTGTCTCCTCTTTTGCTATTCTTATTTGTTTCTTACAGATTTTGTTTTTTTCCCTATAAGATATTAGCGCTTCCTCGCTGCCTTCTTGTTTAAGTTTACCGAAAGCCCTTTTTTTGTTTTTCATTGCCCTCTTGACTTCCTTATTTAGCCACATTGGCTTCCTCCTCTTCCTAGCCCTTTTATTCCCATAAGGTATGTACCTTCTACAGTGACTATGTAGGACTGTTTTGAAAATTTCCCATTTTCTATCCGTGCTCCTATTACTAAAGATACTATCCCAGTCTATAAGGTGAAGGGCATCTCTTAGCTGATCAAACTTTGCCCTCCTAAAGTTCAGTGTCTTTGTGACTCCCTTGCTGGGCACCCTACTGAAGCACATGTGGAATTGTATAATGTTGTGGTCACTATTTCCCAGGTGCCCCCCGACCTGCACCTCAGTTATTCTGTCTGGCCTGTTAGTTAATATTAAGTCTAAAAGGGCCGTCCCTCTAGTTGGTTCCTGCACAAGTTGTGACAAATAATTGTCTTTGATAATTGACAAAAAACCTGTTTCCTTTCTGAGATCTACAGCTTTCGGTTTCCCAGTCTATATCGGGGTAGTTGAAGTCCCCCATAATAATCACCTCGTTATTTTTTGCTACTTCGTCTATTTGTCTCATAAATAGACTTTGCGTGGCTTCTGCTATATTTGGTGGTTTATAACAGACTCCTATGATAATTTTATTATTGTTTTTTGCTCCATGTATCTCCACCCATAAGGACTCGACCTCATTTCCCTCCCATACATCCTCCCGTATTGTAGGCTTTAGACACGTCTTTACATATAGACAGACTCCACCCCCTTTCCGACTTATTCGATCCCTTCTAAACAGACTAACACTGTAAGTTAACTGCCCAGTCATAGCTTTCATGTAACCATGTCTCGGTTATTCCCACTATGTCATAGTTACCTGTAGACTGATGGCCCCCACAGTCTTGCTTCGCTCCGTCCTGGCTTGCCGGCAGCTTGCGGTACACTGAAGGACCTGCTGTCACATGACTATGACATCAGCGCAGGTCCTTCAGACCATAGCGAGCTGCCGGCAAGCGAAGACAAGGAGACCGGTGGCCATCAGAAGGTAAATATATTATTTATTTTTTATTTTATTCTTTTTTTTTTTTTTTAACAGGTTTCATGGTACCCGGGTCCGGAGGAGAGTCTCCTGTCCTCCAGACCCGGGTACCATCCGCACATTGAAACGCATGGATTCCGCATCTACAGATGCAGTAATGCGGAATCCAAGCGATTCAATGCAAGTCAATAGCGACGAAAATGCAGTGCTTCCGCAAAATAATTGGTAGTGCCGCGTTTTTTTCCGCAATGATAACCCACAGCGGAAATTTCCGCAGCATGTGCACAGCACATGCGGATTATCATTGGGGAACATGGCAGGCCTTCTACCATGCGTTTTTTTAAGCGTTTCTGCAGCATTTTTTGCCACTGCGGAACCGCTTAAAAAACGCATCGTGGGCACACAGCCATACTGTTGTTTTCAAAGGGAACCTGTCACATCCTAGCTACTATCTACACTACCCCCATAGTGTTGCTAGTGCTGCAATGTGCATCACTAACAAGCTTTTTTCATTAAAATTGTTGGTATTATAATGATTTTATAACCTTTGATGACCAGGTATTGGTACTTTTGGCAGTGTGGACAGGTGCCAAGTCCTGCTGGAGAATGAAATTTCCATCTCCAAAAAGCTTGTCGGCAGAGGGAAGCATGAAGTGCTCTAAAATTTCCTGATAGACGGCTGCGCTGACTTTGTTTTATCAAGACCACAGTGGACCCACACCAACAGATGACATGGCTCCCCAAACCATCACTGATTGTGGATACTTCACACTAGACCTCAAGCAGCTTGGATTGTGTGCCTCTCCACTCTTCCTCCAGACTCTGGGACCTTGATTTCCAAATGAAAATTGGAACTCTGGGACCTTGTGGAGTGTGTCAATGACTGCCTTCTGGACATCTTTCAAGTCAGCAGTCTTCCTCATGATTGTGGAGCCTACTGAAACAGACTAAGGGACCTTTTTAAACGCGTAGGCAGTCTTTGCAGGTGTTTTTTGTTAATTATTTTAATGTACTTAGATAATGATTGTGTTTTCATTGGCTGTAACCATAATCATCAACATTAACATAAATAAACACTTGAAATAGATCACTCTGTTTGTAATGACTCTATATGAGTTTTACTTTTTGTATTGAAGAACTGAAATAAATTAACTTTTTGATGATTTTCTAATTTTGTGAGATGCACCTGTATTTATCCTATACGGTGCATTTATAAGAAAAATACATATAAAACCTACTGGAATTGCTAGATATTGCTCACTCAATCTCCTAAAAAATAAAATAAAAAGTGATGGAAAAGTTATTTGTACCCAAAAGTGGCATAAATAAAAACTAAAGCTTGTGCCACAAAAAATAAGGCTTTACACAACTATCTATGGAAAAATAATATAAAAAGTTATAGGTCTCAGAATATGGCAAATCGTGACCTAAAAAAAAAATCATTAAAAAAAAATCTACCATATATTTTTTTAGTACAAAAAAAATAAATAAATTATAAATTAGGTTGTCATTATTATGACCTGCAAAATGAAGTTAATATGTCAGTTAAACTGAAGAGTGCACATTGTTTAACCCCTCAAGGCAATATCACACTCATGTTCAGAATTGTGGGGGTGGTCGCATGTGGAGAAGAGGACTAAGGCCACGTTCACATGTGAAACATCGCACTGCACTTGGCTATCACCCAAGTGCAGTGCGAATCCCGCTGACGCCGGCAACAGAGGAGATGGAGAAATTTATTTCTCTGTCTTCTCCGCAGCTGTGCTGCAATTCTCTCATGCAAGAGGATCGGAGCACAGAGCACTGACACTGGGATCCCACTCGCAGCAGCAGAGCAGGAGCAGAGTGTCATTAGCATATCTCATCCGATGCGCTCACATTGGATGGTTAGTGGGGCCCCAGCCATATGCTGAGATTCTAAGGAGATTGAAACTTATACTATAAATTGAAATCTGTGGCATTGCAGCATATAGTAAAAGCAATTGGACGATCACTTCAATCGCAATTGAAAAAACAAAACAAACATAACAAAAAATTATAATTAAATATATATATATTATATATATATATATATTATACATATACAGTACAGACCAAAAGTTTGGGCACACCTTCTCATTTAAAGATTTTTCTGTATTTTCATGACTATGAAAATTGTACATTCACACTGAAGGCATCAAAACTATGAATTAACACATGTGGAATTATATACTTAACCAAAAAGTGTGAAACAACTGAAAATATGTCTTATATTCTAGGTTCTTCAAAGTAGCCACCTTTTGCTTTGATGACTGCTTTGCACACTCTTGGCATTCTCTTGATGAGCTTCAAGAGGTAGTCACTGGAAATGGTTGTCACTTCACATGTGTGCCTGTCAGGTTTAATAAGTGGGATTTCTTGCCTTATAAATGGGGTTGGGACCATCAGTTGTGTTGTGCAGAAGTCAGGTGGATGCACAGCTGATAGTCCTAATGAATAGACTGTTAGAATTTGTATTATGGCAAGAAAAAAGCAGCTAAGTAAAGAAAAACGAGTGGCCATAATTATTTTAAGAAATGAAGGTCAGTCAGTGTGAAAAATTGGGAAAACTTTGAAAGTGTCCCCAAGTGCAGTTGCAAAAACCATCAAGCGCTACAAAGAAACTGGCTCACATGAGGACCGCCCTAGGAAAGGAAGACCAAGAGTCTCATCTGCTTCTGAGGATAAGTTTATCCGAGTCACCAGCCTCAGAAATCGCAGGTTAACAGCAGCTCAGATTAGAGACCAGGTCAATGCCACACAGAGTTCTAGCAGCAGACACATCTCTACAACTGTTAAGAGGAGACTTTGTGCAGCAGGCCTTCATGGTAAAATAGCTGCTAGGAAACCACTGCTAAGGACAGGCAACAAGCAGAAGAGACTTGTTTGGGCTAAAGAACACAAGGAATGGACATTAGACCAGTGGAATTCTGTGCTTTGGTCTGATGAGTCCAAATTTCAGATCTTTGGTTCCAACCACCTTGTCTTTCTGCGAAGCAGAAAAGTTGAACGGATGGACTCTACATACCTGGTTCCCACCGTGAAGCATGGAGGAGGAGGTGTGATGGTGTGGGGGTGCTTTGCAGGTGACACTGTTGGGGATTTATTCAAAATTGAAGGCATACTGAACCAGCATGGCTACCACAGCATCTTGCAGCGGCATGCTATTCCATCCGGTTTGCGTTTAGTTGGACCATCATTTACTTTTCAACAGGACAATGACCCCAAACACACCTCCAGGCTGTGTAAGGGCTATTTGACCAAGAACGAGAGTGATGGGGTGCTACGCCAGATGACCTGGCCTCCACAGTCACCAGACCTGAACCCAATCGAGATGGTTTGGGGTGAGCTGGACCGCAGAGTGAAGGCAAAAGGGTCAACAAGTGCTAAGCATCTCTGGGAACTCCTTCAAGATTGTTGGAAGACCATTTTCGGTGACTACCTCTTGAAGCTCATCAAGAGAATGCCAAGAGTGTGCAAAGCAGTCATCAAAGCAAAAGGTGGCTACTTTGAAGAACCTAGAATATAAGACATATTTTCAGTTGTTTCACACTTTTTTGTTAAGTAGTATATAATTCCACATGTGTTAATTCATAGTTTTGATGCCTTCAGTGTGAATGTACAATTTTCATAGTAATGAAAATACAGAAAAATCTTTAAATGAGAAGGTGTGTCCAAACTTTTGGTCTGTACTGTATATATATATATATATATATATATATATATATATATATTTATATATATATATATATATATATATATATATATACATATATATACATATATATACACACAACCTCAAATCACCTCTTTTCTCCCCACTGAAAAAAAAATAAAAAAAACAACATATATTTGGTATCGCCGCGTTTATAAAAGTCCAATCAATCTAAATACAACTCGGTAAATGCCGTGACAAGAAAAAAAAAAAAGAATCAAATGTCAGAAATGTGTTTTTTTGGGGTCATTACTAATCCCCCCCCCCCAAAAAAAAATAATAATATAATGCAATAAAACAGATCAAAAAGACCCCAAAAAGGTACCAATACAATAGTCAGCTGATCATGCAAAAAAAAAAAAAAAAAAAGCTCTTACCGTGCTCAATCGATGGAAAAACAAAAATTATACGTGTCTCAGAATATGGTGGTGAAAAAAAAAAATTGTAACTGAAAAAAATAAAAAAAATCTATACAAGTTTGGCATTGCCGTGATGGTACCAACCCAGAGAATCATGATTCAGAGTAACTTTTATCACAGAATGTACATTGTAAAAGCAAAACACCATGGCAGAATAGCATATTTTTCTCAAATTTCACCACACTGGGAATTTTTTTCTCGTACATTGAATGTTAAAATGAATGGCGCCATTTACTCTTACAACTTATCCTGCGCCAAACAAGCTGTCATACGGCTATATGGACGGGAAAATAAAAAAGTTATGGTTCTTGGAAAAGGAGAGAGGGAAAAGGAACAAAAACGATATTTGGATGTGACGGGGAGGCGTAAAAAATAAATAAATCCAGAATTGTTTTTCCTTTTATTCCAACTTCAAAAAAGTGTAGTCAAAAAGTCGTTGGTACCAGTGGAAGCTTTGCCATGAAAAAGAAAACCGTTCGGCTCTCAGATTATGGCAACACAATAAAAAAAAAATACAAAATGATTTTTGTTCAGTGTATTTATTGTACAAAATAATGAAACTATATAAATTTGGTATAGTAGGCAAAAAAAAAAATAGAACTGCTATTTTAGTTTTTCTGTCTCCCCATTAAGAGTTAATAAATTCTATGTCCCCCAAATGCTGCCTCTAATACAGAAAAAAACAAAAACACCACAAGCCTACAGTGAATACGTTGGCTCCTATAACGTGTCCTTAAAAGGTTAAACTCAGCAGATTTTCAAGAAAAAAAATGCATTGTTCTAGAACATTTATTTATGGCATATTAAATCAGGTAAATGTTCATTTGGAGGGGAAGGGGGTCTAACCTGTGATAACACAGACATATACCTCACCTGTCAGAACCCCACAAAGAGGAGACTGGTGTTCTAGGCAATGATCTGCACCATGGCTGTAAGGAGCCCCCAGAACTAATCAGGTGAAATATTCCCCTCCAAATGAATGTGCTCATTTACCTTGCTTCTGCAGCTCGCCTAGCGTCGCCCTGTGTGGCAGGCTGGCCGTGTATGTGCAGCTGGGACTACTGTCACCTCCGATCACTGTCCCTACACCCAGCGCAGCGACTCATAAAGGTGGCGCTCCCCCTAGTGGAGGATACAAGTGTCTGCAGACTCATTATTCAGAATATGACCTTTATAGGTGGCAAAACACACAAATATTGCCGTGATTTTAGCACAAAGCATCAAAGTTACTCTACAGGAGACGTGTCTGCAAGGGAGGCTTGTATAGATAGGCTGCAAAAGTTTAGGCGGGAAAATTAGCGGGCAATAATAGCATCGATTCACCTGTCAGTCACTCCCACATAAAAAGAGCTTGTGTTTAGACAGGCAGTGAGTCAGGGACGTCTCCTCAGATTATACTCACATGAAAGAAGCGGCTCACAATTCCCCAAAGAGGCCATAGACAGGCAGCGCTGGCTGAGGTGATCAGTCATGTACAAAGCGCCCAGAGAATGGCAGCTGTGCCTGAGGTAATCAGTCATGGAGAAAAGGACGCGCGGTGACTGGGAGCGGGCTCCAAAGTACAGGCGGGAGGACTGACCTGCCACACTGCAAGGGGCTCCTGCTGGGGAGGAGCCGACCACCTGCTGCTGCACATGTAGCAATGGCACTCCATATGACTGCTGTGTGCAAGGTGTAGTCTGTGAATGTGACCATACTCCTCCCATGTAATGCGCTGCCAGTTATGCACCTCATGTTGTGTACACCTGACACAGCAGCCATGTACAGCAGTGGCCCAGCACACCCTATGACAACAGGAGGAATTGCTGCTGGGCAGGAGATTAGACAAGAGTGCTCATAACTATACATGCACTTTCCTAAAACTGCCACTTTTTGGCCACGTTCACACATTCCGTATTTGGTCAGTATTTTACCTCAGTATTTGGAAGTCAAAACCAGGAGTGGAACAAGCAGAGGAAAAGTATAATAGAAACACGTCGCCACTTCTGGATTTATCACCCACTCCTGGTTTTGGCTTACAGATACTGAGGTAAAATACTGACCAAATACTGAACATGGCCTTATGCTGACAATGTGGAGGTGTGAGGTAATTTCTATGTGTGCTCCCATATAAGCGTATGTGCACACGTCGTCTTTTTCAGGTGGGTTCTGCCTCAGAAACTTTAAAAAAAAAAAAAAAAAAACTCTAAAGAACCAACGTATGCATTTCTATATAAAAATTATTTTATGTTTAGGTTTTTGTACGTCTTTTAACCGCTTTAGGTTTGTAATAACACTAAGCAGTTAAAAAAGCGGCCTGGCGTTTTCCGCTAGGAAGATGATCTGTACTTTACAGGTCAATGGGAAAGCTCAAAAAACACCAGAACATGATCGTGTGGAGCATTTTGTCCTCACTTTTGCTTAAAAAAAATGCTAGCGGCATGAAAACAAAATAACTGGAAAACTACAACAAAAAAATACATCCCAAAAACCATAGGAAAACCTTCCGAGAAAAAGCCCGATGGCCAAAACCCATTGGAGGAAACTCTCAGGAAGCAACCAAAAAAAAACACTTTAGTGCAAAGCTCATAAGGGAAGAAGCGACATATTGGAGTTCAGATTTTGCTGGAATGGTTTGAAGGTGCCATGTCACATTGGTAGAGCCCCTGATGTGCCAGAACAGTAGAAACCCCACATAAGTGACCCCATTTTACAAACTCCACCCCTAATGAATTCATGTAGGGGAGCAGTGAACATGTTGACAACACATGAGCCTCACAGAAATTTATACCACTGCGCAGTGAAGAAAGAATAATTACATTTTTACCACTAAATTGTTTTAGCCCCAAATTTTAAATTTTTATAAGGGCTAATCGGAAAAAATGGACCTCTCAGTTTGTTGTGCAAATTCTCCTAAGTACAACAATACCCTACATGTAATCGAGAACTACTTTTGAGGCACAGTGCAAAACTCGGGACGGAGCGCCATAATTTAGTGCAGATTTTTCTGTTACAGTTTGCAGGTGCTTTGACCCACTGGAAGAGCCCCTGAGGTGCCAGAACCACAGAATCCCCCCCATAAGTGACCACATTTTACAAATTACACCTCTCAATGACTTAATCTAGGGGTGCAGTGATCATATTGACACCAGAACGCTATAACATTGCGCAATGAAGAAAAAATAATTTTACCACAAAAATTTTGTTTTAGCCCCTGAAGTTACCTTTTCACAAGGAGAAATGGGTAAAAATGACAACAAAATTTGTCACATAATTTCTGCTGTACATGAAAATACCCCATATGTGGCTGTACAGTACTGCTTAGCCATACGGCGAGACTAGGGAGGGACAGAGCTCTATTTGCCTCCTGGAGCGCAGATTTTCCTAGAATAGTTTGCAGACTCCATATACAGTGCCCCCAAGTGCTAGAAGAGCAGAATTCCCCCTCAAGTGACCCCATTTTGGAAATTATACCCCTTTGGGAATTTATCTACAGGTCTAGTGATGATTTGACTTCATTGGTGTTTTCCAGAAACAAGCAACAGTGATTGTTGCTGACTGAAAATTGCAAATCTGCCATTGTAGTGCCCTGTACGTTATATTGCCCAGTATGTTGTAGTACCCAGTACATTATGCCCAGCTCTTACTTCAGGAGACAAGCACCCCATATGTTATGCAGGCTCTCATCGCTACAGAAATGCCAAATATGTGGACGCTAAATGTGGTTTTAGGCACACTGTGGGGCTCAGAAGGGAGGTGGGCATTTGGATTTGGGAGCACAGAATTTGCTGTACAGTAATATGGAAGCCCCTATATTTCCGTTAACAGATGATGGACCTGAGTGGGGACTTGCTTTTTTGGGGGGGATTGAGTTGAAGCTTCTATTGGGAACAGTTTACATAACATTTTGGATCACATTTATCTTGCGCTCTACGCTTAGCATTTACTTCAGGATTTCCATCTAAGGCCACGGCCCCACTATCAGTATTTGGTCAGTATTCGGTCAGTATTTTTTCTCAGGAGTGGGAGACAAAACCAGGTGAGGAACAATCAGAGAAAAGGTATAATAGAAACAAGTTCTTCAATTCTGCATATATCACCCACTCCTGGTCTTTGCTTCCACTCCTGAGAAAAAATTCTGACCGAATACTGATAGTGGGGCCATGGCCTAAGTCTTCGAGTGACTCAGATGAAACCCCCGAGAGATCTATTCACTATAATGAGGCAGCAGAGTTTCTCTGGACTCCGTCTGGCCTCTCTTCAGCGGTGTTCTTCTTTTCAGAGGTGCACAAAACTGTGACCAACAGCACTTTTATGGACACCTAAAAAAACGGACACCGCCGGATCATAGGCCAGACGGCGTCCACAGTGCCTTTATCTGCCTCATTATAGGGAATCTTCTGCCAGGAGTTTCGTCTGAATCACGCATTTCAGAGATTTACATAGAAACCCCTGTGTAATCACTCAGCAGAGAGCGCAGGATAAATGTGCGCTGAGCCTTAGTACAATCTTTTGGGAGGTAGAATAAACAAATCAACAGCAGGTGAAGAATTGGTTTTATTTATTTTTTAGTTTATTTTTTAAACCTGCCGTCTGTTGCTTGATTATGAAGGATCTTACTACCTTCTTTTTGAGCCTGCTCTTCTCTGCACACACCCAATATGATTGACAATGGTGAGAGTAGTCTTCCTTTCTCTGTAGAACTGGACTGATAAACAGGAACTAAGCTCCCATTGCCTATGTACTCCTCCCCAAATCATGGGCTGGCCTTACAGTTAACCCTTTTTATGCAAAGAAGAACAGCACTCCTAAAAGGTGCACGGATAGGGTACCAATCCTTATAATACAACAACTAATGGAATCCGGCACTCATTAGAACCCTTTTATTTTAATCAAAGAATAGTGTATAGGAAGTTTGACGTTTCGGTCTATGTTATAAATATGGTAATGTCCTCTTAATTATGAACGGTGTGGTTTATATGAGTGGGTTCGGATATAGGGACAATAATAATTTTAGTGAACTAACAGCTACCTCTATAGGTAACCACTATTGTTATTTTCACTATACGTACACGCTTCCTATTAGCTCTCTGAAATTATTTTTTTGCCTTTTTCCTTTTTTTCACCTGTTTCCTTTCTACACTGCTCAAAAAAATAAAGGGAACACTCAAATAACACATCCTAGATCTGAATGAATGAAATATTCTCATTGAATACTTTGTTCTGTACAAAGTTGAATGTGCTGACAACAAAATCACACAAAAATCATCAATGGAAATCAAATTTATTAACCAATGGAGGCCTGGATTTGGAGTCACCCCCAAAATTAAAGTGGAAAAACACACTACAGGCTGATCCAACTTTTATGTAATGTCCTTAAAACAAGTCAAAATGAGGCTCAGTATTGTGTGTGGCCTCCACGTGCCTGTATAACCTCCCTACAACGCCTGGGCATGCTCCTGATAAGGTTGCGGATGGTCTCCTGTGGGATCTCCTCCAGGATGGCACATCAATGCGATCTGTGGCAAGAAGGTTTGCTGTGTCTGTCAGCGTAGTGTCCAGAAGCTGGAGGCGCTACCAGGAGACAGGCCAGTACACCAGGAGACGTGGAGGGGGCTGTAGAAGGGCAATAACCCAGCAGCAGGACCGCTACCTCCTCCTTTGTGCAAGGAGAAACAGAATGAGCACTGCCAGAGCCCTGTAAAATTACCTCCACCAGGCCATAAATGTGCATTTATGTGCACAAACAGTTAGAAACCGACTCCATGAGGGTGGTATGAGGGCCAGACATCCACAGATGGAGGTTGTGCTCACAGCCCAAGACCGTGGAGGACGCTTGGCATTTGCCACAGAACACCAGGATTGGCAAAGTCGCCACTGGCGCCCTGCGCTCTTCACAGATGAAAGCAGGTTCACACTGAGCACATGTGACAGAGTCTGCAGACGCCGTGGAGAGCGATCTGCAGCCTGCAACATCCTTCAGCATGACCGGTTTGGCAGTGGGTCAGTAATGGTGTGGGGTGGCATTTCTTTGGAGGGCTCCATGTGCTCGCCAGAGGTAGCCTGACTGCCATTAGGTACCGAGATGAGATCCTCAGACCCCTTGTGAGACCATATGCTGGTGCGGTTGGCCCTGGGTTCCTCCTAATGCAGGACAATGCCAGACCTCATGTGGCTGGAGTGTGTCAGCAGTTCCTGCAAGATAAAGGCATTGAAGCTATGGACTGGCCCGCCCGTTCCCCAGACCTGAATCCGATTGAGCACATCTGGGACATCATGTCTCGCTCCATCCACCAACGTCACGTTGCACCGCAGACTGTCCAGGAGTTGGCGGATGCTTTAGTCCAGGTCTGGGAGGAGATCCCACAGGAGACCATCTGCAACCTCATCGGGAGCATGCCCAGGCGTTGTAGGGAGGTCATACAGGCACGTGGAGGCCACACACAATACTGAGACTCATTTTGACTTGTTTAAAGGACATTATATCAAAGTTGGATCAGCCTGTAGTATGTTTTTCCACATTGATTTTGGGGGTGACTCCAAATCCAGGCCTCCATTGGTTAATAAATTTGATTTCCATTGATGATTTTTGTGTGATTTTGGTGTCAGCACATTCAACTTTGTACAGAACAAAGTATTCAATGAGAATATTTCATTCATTCAGATCTAGGATGTGTTATTTGAGTGTTCCCTTTATTTTTTTGAGCAGTGTATATTGATCTGGTCTATGTCTGAACTACAATATATCTTTTAGTTTAGAGTGTGAATATTAGGGATATTTACATACTGGTCCAGTTAATCTCATATATTCCTTTTCTCTTCGGCAGGCTGCCATTTTGAATTTTGATCAGCCGGTATCTTATTTCGACATGTGTATATATATATGAAATGATATATCTCTCTAGGTAATTCTATTTGCTGTATCCCTTTAGACATTCTTATGTACAGGTCTGCGTACCTGTGTTGTATTAATTTGTTTATTTTGTGTATTTTTATCTGTACATTTTTAATCCTTTTATTTTTTGTCTTACTGTTTGTCCTTCCCGTCATTAATTGTTAACTGTGTTCATAGATTTTGAACATAAACATATTTCTTTGTCATTTCAGTATATATTCTGAAAGTCATGTAGACCGAAACATCAAACTTCCTATACACTGCTCTTTGATTCAAATAAAAAAAAAATTCCTTACAGTTAACCCTGTCCACCCTTGTACACAGGAAAACTATGGCCTACATGAGGAGGATACACATAAAACAGCTTGTCACATTAACCCCTCCACACACATACAACCACCCCCCAAGCCATTTTCGCCTTTCCAACCGGGCCAAGTTTTACAATTCTGACCAGTGTCACTTTATGTGGTAATAACTCTGGAATTCTTCAAGGGATCCCACTGATTTTGAGATTGTTTTTTGTGACATATTGTGTTTCATACTAGTGGTAAAATTTCTTCAATCTAACTTGCGTTTATTTGTGAAAGTATTGGAAATTTGGCAAAAAAAATAGAAAATTTCTCAATTTTCAAAGTTTAATTTTTATGCCCTTAAACTAAAGAGTTATGTCACACAAAATAGTTAATACTTAACATTTCCCACATGTCTACTTTACAGCTGCATCATTTTTTTAATTATTTTTTTTGTTAGCAAGTTAGAAGGGTTAAAAGTTGATCAGCAATTTCTCATTATTCCAACAAAATTGACAAAACCATTTTTTTAGGAATCACATCATATTTGAAGTGACTTTGGGGGGCTTATATGACAGAAAATATGCAAAAATGACACCATTATAAAAACTGCACCCCGCAAAGTCCTCAAAACCACATTCAAAAAGTTTATTAACCCTTTAGGTGCATCGCAGGAATTAATGCAATGTGAAAGGAAAAATTAAAATTTTACTTTTTTTCACACAAATTTTACTTTAGATCCAATTTTTTTATTTTCACAAGGGTAACGAGAAAATGGACAACAAATTTTGTTTTGCAATTTCTCCTGAGTACGCTGATACCCCATATGTAAGGGAAAACTACTGTTTAAGCTCACGGCAGGGATCAGAAGAGAAGGAGCACCGTTTGACTATTTGAACTAAAAAATGTCTGGAATCGAGAGCGGGCGCCATGTTGCGTTTGGAGAGCACCTGATGTGCCTAAACAGTGGAAACCCCCAACAAGTGACCCCATTTTGAAAACTAGAACCCTCAAGGAATGTGTTTAGATGTGTGGTGAGCACATTGAACCTCCAGGTGCTTCACAGAAGTTTATAACATAGAGCCGCAAAAATATAAAATCACATTTTTCCCACAAAAATGTTTTTAGCCCCAGATTTTTTATTTTTACAAGGGTAACAGGAGAAAATGGACCATACAATTTGTTGTGCAATTTCTCCTGAGTACACCAATACCCCATATGTGATGGACAACTACTGTTTGGGCACACAGCAGGGCTTGGAAGGGAAGGAGTGCCATTTGACTTCTGGATTGCAAAATTGTCTGGAATTGATAGTTAACACCATATCACGTTTGGAGAGCCCCTGATGTGCCTAAACAGTGGAAACCCCCTACTAGTGATCCCATTTTGGAAACTACACCTCTTGAAGAATTCCTCTAAGGGTGTAGTGAGCATTTTTACCCCACAGGTATTTCACAAAATTGTATAACATTGGGCTGTGAAAATGAAAAGTTACATTTTTTACATAAAAATATTGTTTTAGCCCCAATTTTTTAATTTTCAAAAGACCTAATAGAAGAAAATGGACCATAAAAATTGTTACACAATGGCTGGAGCACGACAGTGCCCCATATGTGGTCAAAAAAAGACTATTTAGGCACAGTGCAAAGCTCAAAAGGGAAGGAGTGCCATATTGGAGTACATATTTTTCTGGAATGATTTGCGAGTGCCATGTCACTTTGGCAGAGACCCTGAGGTGTCAGAACACCAAGACCCTCATAAATTACCCCATTTTACAAAGTACACATCTTAATGAATTCATTTAGGAGTGCAGTGAGCATATTGAAACCACATTTGTTTCACAAAATGTTATACCACTGAGCGGTGAAGAAAAAAAAATAAAATTTTTAATACTATGTTGTTTTAGCCCCAGATTTTAAATTTTCACAATGGGAAAATATGTCAAAATTACCACATAATCTGTTACACAATTTTTTGTGAACATATCGATACCCCATATATGGCTGTACAGTACTGTTTGGACAAACGGCAAGACTCGGGAGAGAGGAGCGATATTTCACTCTTGGAGAACAAATTTTCATAGAATATTTTGTGGACTCCATATACAGAGCTCCTAAGTGCTAGAACAGCAGAATCACCTCCTAAATTGACCACAATTTGGAAATTACACCCCTCTGGGAATTCATCTACAGGTGTAGTAATGATTTTGCTTGCAATAGATGTTGCTAAGTGAAAATGCAAATATGCTGTTGTAGTGCCCGTACATTGTGCCCAGCTCATGCTTCTGGAGACACGCACCCTGTAAATTAGGCTATATCTCATCATTACAGTAATGCCAAACATGTGGATGCTAATTGCGGATTAGGCACACTGTGGGGCTCAGAAGGAGTTGGGCATTTGGATTTGGGAGTACAGATTTTGCTGCATTTCTTTTGGTGGGAGCCACGTCACTTTTCCAGAGCCTTTATGCTACCAGTAATGTGGACCCCCTCCCCTATATCTCTGTTAACAGATGACGAACCTGAGTGAGGACTTGTTTTTTTGTGGGTTGAGTAGAAGCTTTTATTGGTGGCATTTTGGGATACAGAACATTTTGGATCACATTTATTCTGTGCTCAGCGTAGAGAGTTTCCATCTAAATCTACAAAATACGTGATTAGGATGAAACCGCGAGGGATCCATTCACTAATGAGGCAGTAGAGTTACTCTGGGCTCCGTCTGGCCTCTGTTTAGATGTGTCTTTCTTTTCAGAAGTCCACAAAACTGTGGTCAACAGTGATTTTATGCACACCTAAAAATACGGGCACGGCCAGATGGTAGGCCAGACAGAGTCCACACTGTCTCCATCTGCCTCGTTATAGGGAATCTCCACCGGGGGTTCCATCTGAATCACGTATTTCAGAGATTTACACTGAAACCCCGATGTAAGTGCTCAGCGTAGAGCGCAGGATATACAGTGGTATGAAAAAGTGTTTGTCCACTTCCTGATTTCTTTTCTTTTGCATGTTTGTCACGCTTAAATGTTTCAGATCACAAAACAAATTTAAATATTAGACAAGGATAACACAAGTAAACAAAAAATGCAGTTTTTAAATTAAATTCTTTATTAAGGGAAAAAGAAAGCCAAACCTACAGGGATCAGTGTGAAAAAGTGTCGTCCCCCCTTTAAAACATAAATGAACTGTGGTTTATCACATCTTTGGGGAGCTGAGTTCAATTTTCCTAGCCACACACAGGCCTGATTACTACCACACCTGTTCTCATTACATCTTACTTAGAAGTAACACAGCATTTCAGAAAAGGAACATCACACCAATAGTAAAATATGGTGGTGGTAGTGTAATGGTTAGGGCTGTTTTTGGAAAATAGAGCATGTCACCTCTTTCAGCGTTTTTTCACCCATAGGAAGTAATGGGTGGTGAAAAAAACGCATAAAAAAATGCAGCTAAATTTTTTTCAGCATTTTTGATGGCAAAATATGGGTTTTATTTTGTGATTAGCCATCTTGTCTTGGTCACTGAAATGGTTGTTTTCATTGGGAGAGTTTAATTAAATTAGTGATGTGTACAGTATAAACATTAGCTGACCTACATGTGAGATTGAACAATACCTGTGGCCAAGTGAGGTGTGAAATTGAACAATGTCTGTTCAAACTGAATGGCAGACCCCATAGCGTGAAAGTAAATAGTGTCATACAAACTCCATGCACTGCCAGTGTCTAAACTATTCCTGAACAATTCACCTCCCCCACTATGCCAAAAACAGAATGAGGTTTTTTTTGTTCACAAAACTTTATGTACATGCATGAATAGAGACAGAAGGACAGTGAAAAAAACGCTGACAGAGCAATGTAGCTGGCAGACCTGCAGGTCGTCATTTGACCTCTGGTTGCCAGGAATACCAGCAACCCGTGAATGTGTTGCAGGGGTGCTGATCGGGTGGGAGAGAGAGCTCCTTCTTCTAACATTTTAAATGCTGCGATCGTGGCATTTAGGGGATTAAACAGCTGAAGGCGACGGAGGCACTGCCCTTGGCTGTGACACACAGAGCTTGGCTATCACTTAAGCTGAGCCCCTGGCGGCGATCATGTGGGCACAGCTTACGTGCCCATATGATTTCCATTAGGTAATTGTACGTCATCATCAGGAAGGGGTTTCCACAAAATGACGTACAGTTACCTCATGGCAATCATATGGGCACATAAGCTGTGCCCACATGATCGCCGCCAGGGGCTCAGCTTAAGTGATAGCCATGTTTTCTGAGTGTTCTACTGGCAGTTGTGGCCACTGTCAATTTTTTTGTCCATAATTTTTGTGATGTCTTTTGTTTTTTTTAGCAAAACAGTGCCAAATGCTCCAAAAGATGTCCGAGAGACTTTTGAACTTTCCTATCGAGCTGTATTGTGAAATGCACAGTGTCTTCCAAGCGAAAAAAGCCACAAGATTGGATACGTCACTTCTTTTAACCGCTTGGCCTTTTTAGAGACCAAACAAGAGATTTTTGAAAGATTCTCAGAACCCTTGTCGCAATGCATCCCGGCATCGTCATGCATGTATTTCCTCACAACGTAGTGATGTTGCAGTGGTCTATTAATCAGAAGATGCATCAGGAATGTCACAAATGGTAGGAGGTTTGCAAGGCTCTGGTGTTACGACCACGGACGATGTACTCTAGGAATCTTTTTGCTAAACTCTAGCCCTGCAGTTACATGAGCATACTCGCAATTAGAATAACAAAAAACTGGATCTGATTCTAAGAAATCTCATCCAGACACTGTGGAAATACCTACATGGAAATTGACACTTGGTGTGGATATTAAATTCACAGCATGTAACTAGTTTTGCTGATATACACCCTAAATTTCATCTATTACAATGTACAGTGTGAAATCCGAGCAAAAGATGCATATTTGTGTCTGACAGATCCTTTACAAAGCCACCATGTAAGGCTATGCCCTTATTGATTCTCCTATGGGCACACAGGGGTTGCCAAAAATGAGGTTATTGTTGTGCAGAGATCAGCAACATGCAGCACTCACTTTATTGTGAAACTGCAACTGCCGTCATGCACTGATAGGTGCAGTTCGACCCCAATTGTAGTGGTTATAAAGGTACTGGCTGGCAACTTATTGGAACACTATGGCTAACACCGTTTTCATGCTTTGTCTATGATATAATATGCTGTTGTGTCACTTGCTATTTTACCCTATATATGTATTTCATGGACTCCCTATAACATCTGTTCATGGTATGTCATTAATACCTTAACATTTTCCACATACCCGAGGTTACGTCACAGCTCTTATTTTAGTAGAAACCAGTAGAGTAACTGTGTGCCCATACAAATGTCCAGCATTGCTTTTTCATATCACAACTACTTTGGTCAAATTTGGGGGAGGTAATAAAAATATAATGCAATTTCAGAAATGGAGATTTGCTTTGTACATTGCAATGCATCAATTTTTAATACAAAGAATAACAAATATAATCCCACAAGATATTAGACCCCCAGATGAAGATCATACGCGAAACGCGTCTCAGATGTTAGTGGCTGCCTGGATTTACACATCCTCTTGGTAATATATCCATATCACGCTTTCTTACTTTTGCATGTATATTGATAATTTGGGATAGTGTTTTATTGTTACTCAGTTTTGGTTGCAGAGTTCAAGTTCAGCTGTTGTTTTACTTCAGTGTTATTAATATGGATATAGATATGTACCGTATATATTAGCATTTATGTAATTTTTAAAGATTAGCTTGATTTTAATCAGCAATATTTGACCTTCCCCATTTTTTGTTAATATTTTCATAGCAAAGGTAAGATGTAAAATATTATGTTACTTTAAGATTATGGTGAAGCAATCTCACAGGGCAGTGTGTTATCTGCAAAATACTTGTTTAAAACTTTTAATACCCTAAATCCCCACAAATCATTGACTCATCCTGCACCTGATGGAGGGATTAGGAACCAAAGATTTCTGTATTATAAAGTTTGCCGTCAGCATTTTCCATGAAGACAAAAGGAAAAGGTACAAAAAAAATCTGCTAAGATATGCAATAAATATACACAATTATTTAGGTGATAAAGATTATTCATTATTAATCGGAATTAAATATGTTGTTCAGGCATAAAATATTGATGGCTCATCTTTTGGAAAGATCACTAATATCAGACTAGTGGGGGTCAGACATTCAGCACTATCACTGAACAACTATTATTTATTTATTTACTTTGTGCCTTTGTTTTTTTTCTCCAATTCTTCCAAGGGTGTGAACATATATTCCCTCTAAAACATTATATATATATATATATATATATATATATATATATATATATATGTATATATATACAGTGAGGGAAATAAATATTTGATACACTTCCGATTTTGCAAGTTTTCCCAGCTACAAAGAATGGAGAGGTCTGTAATTTTTATTGTAGGTACACTTCAACCGTGAGAGACAGAATCTAAAAAAAAATCCAGAAAATAATTTGTATAATTTTTACATCATTAATTAGCATTTTATTGCATGAAATACAGTTATATGAAAAAGTTTGGGCACCCCTATTAATCTTAAGCTTAATGTTTTATAAAAATTGGTGTTTTTGCAACAGCTATTTCAGTTTGATATATGTAATAACTGTTGGACACAGTAATGTTTCTGCCTTGAAATGAGGTTTATTGTACTAACAGAAAATGTGCAATCTGCATTCAAACAAAATTTGACAGGTGCATAAGTATGGGCACCCTTATCATTTTCTTGGTTTAAATACTCCTACCTACTTTTTACTGACTTACTAAAGCCCTTTTTTTGGTTTTGTAACCTCATTGAGCTTTGAACTTCATAGCCAGGTGTTTGCAATCATGAGAAAAGCTACTTAAAGTGGCCACTTGCAAGTTGTTCTCCTGTATGAATCTCCTCTGAAGAGTGGCATCATGGGCTCCTCAAAACAACTGTCAAATGATCTGAAAACAAAGATTATTCAACATAGTTGTTCAGGGGAAGGATACAAAAAGCTGTCTCAGAGATTTAACCTGTCAGTTTCCACTGTGAGGAACATAGTAAGGAAATGGAAGAACACAGGGACAGTTCTTGTTAAGGCCAGAAGTGGCAGGCCAAGAAAAACATCAGAAAGGCTGAGAAGAAGAATGGTGAGATCAGTCAAGGACAATCCTCAGACCACCTCCAGAGAGCTGCAGCATCAACTTGCTGCAGATGGTGTCACTGTGCATCGGTCAACTATACAACGCACTTTGCACAAGGAGAAGCTGTATGGGAGAGTGATGCGAAAGAAGCCGTTTCTGCAAGCACGCCACAAACAGAGTCGGCTGAGGTATGCAAAAGCACATTTGGAGAAGCCAATTTCTTTTTGGAAGAAGGTCCTGTGGACTGATGAAACCAAGATTGAGTTGTTTGGTCATACAAAAAGGCGTTATGCACGGCGGCAAAAAAACACAGCATTCCAAGAAAAACACTTGCTACCCACAGTAAAATTTGGTGGAGGTTTCATCATGCTTTGGGGCTGTGTGGCCAATGCCGGCACCGGGAATCTTGTTAAAGTTGAGGGACGCATGGATTCCACTCAGTATCAGCAGATTCTTGACAATAATGTTCAAGAATCAGTGACAAAGTTGAAGTTATGCAGGGAATGGATCTTTCAGCAAGACAATGATCCAAAACACCGCTCCAAATCTATTCAGGCATTCATGCAGAGGAACAATTACAATGTTCTGGAATGGCCATCCCAGTCCCCAGACCTGAATATCATTGAACATCTGTGGGATCATTTGAAGAGGGCTGTCCATGCTCGGCGACCATCAAACTTAACTGAACTGGAATTGTTTTGTAAAGAGGAATGGTCAAAAATACCTTCATCCAGGATCCAGGAAATCATTAAAAGCTACAGGAAGCGACTAGAGGCTGTTATTTTTGCAAAAGGAGGATCTACTAAATATTAATGTCACTTTTCTGGTGAGGTGCCCATACTTATGCACCTGTCAAATTTTGTTTGAATGCAGATTGCACATTTTCTGTTAGTACAATAAACCTCATTTCAAGGCAGAAACATTACTGTGTCCAGCAGTTATTACATATATCAAACTGAAAAAGCTGTTGCAAAAACACCAATTTTTATAAAACATTAAGCTTAAGATTAATAGGGGTGCCCAAACTTTTTCATATAACTGTAACTATTTGATACAATAGAAAAACAAAACTTAATATTTGGTACAGAAACATTTGTTTGCAATTACAGAGGTCAGACGTTTCCTGCAGTTCTTGACCAAGTTTGCACACACTGCAGCAGGGATTTTGGTCCACTCTTCCATACAGATCTTCTCCAGATCTTTCAGGTTTCAGGACTGTCACTGGGCAACATTGAGTTTCAGCTCCCTCCAAAGATTTTCTATTGAGTTCAGGTCTGTAGACTGGCTAGGCCATTCCAGGACCTTGAAATGCTTCTTACAGAACCACTCCTTAGTTGCCCTGGCTGTATGTTTCGGGTCATTGTCATGCTAGAAGACCCAGCCACGACTCGTCTTCAATGCTCTTACTGAGGGAAGGAGGTTTTTAGCCAAAATCTTGCGATACATGACCCCATCCATCCTCCCTTCAATATGGTGCAGTCGTCCTGCCCCCTTTGCAGAAAAGCACCCCAAAGAATTATATTTCCCCTACCATGCTTCACGGTAGGGACGGTTTTCTTGGGGTTGTACTCATCCTTCTTCTTCCTCCAAACACGGCAAGTGGAGTTGATACCAAAAATTTCTATTTTCGTCTCATCTGACCACATGACCTTATCCCATGCCTCCTCTGGATCATCCAGATAGTCATTGGCGAACTTCAAATGGGCCTGGACATGTGCTGGCGCGAGCAGGGGAACCTTGCGTGCCCTGCAGGATTTTAATCTAACAATAATGTTTGAGACTGTGGTCCCAGCTCTCTTAAGGTCATTGACAAGGTCCTCCTGTGTAGTTCTGGGTGATTCCTGACCTTTCTCAGAATCATTTTTACCCCACGAGGTGAGAACTTGCATGGATCCCCAGACCGAGGAAGATTGACAGTCATCTTGTATTTCTTCCATTTTCTAATAATTGTGCCAACATTTGTTGCCTTATCACCAAGCTGCTTGCCTATTGTCCTGTAGCCCATCCCAGCATTGAGCAGGTCTACAATTTTGTCCATGGTGTCCTTAGCTCTTTGGTCCTGGCCATGGTGGAGAGGTTGGAGTGTGATTGATTGAGTGGACAGGTGTCTTTTATACAAGTAACGAGTTCAAACAGGTACAATTAATACAGGTAATGAGTGCAGAGTAGGAGAGCTTCTTAAATGAAACCTAACAGGTCTGTGAGAGACAGAATTCTTGCTGGTTGGTAGGTGATCAATTACTTTTTCACGCAATAAAATGCAAATTTAATTATTTAAAAATCATACAATGTGATTTTCTGGATTTTTTTTTAGATTCTGTCTCTCACAGTTGAAATGTACCTACAATAAAAATTACAGACCTCTCCATTCTTTGTAGGTGGGAATACTTGCAAAATTGGCAGTGTATCAAATACTTATTTTCCCCAGTGTGTGTGTGTGTGTGTATGTGTGTGTATATATATATATATCTATATATATAATCGTCTTATCCCGTCTGTCTGTCTGTCTTTCTGTCTGTCTGTATGTCTGTCCAGGAAATCCCGCGTCGCTCCTTGGTCCGGCAGCGGCCAATCAGCGCCGCGGGATTTCTGAAAAAAGATGGCGGCCGTCAGCGGCTCATCTGCGGGACGGAGCTCAGCGGCGATGCAGCGGGGAGATGACCGGCGCGAGGCGCTCATCTCCCGACCGCCGGCGACGCTGACCTCCATGCGGCTAGGGTGTCAAGGGAGGACCGGGGCGCGGCGCTGCGGGGCGGGATACTTCTGCTGCAAGCGCCCGCTCATGTCCTGGGTTCTTGCAGCGGAAGTAGCCGCACAGGCAGCGGCGCTGACATCCATGCGGCTAGGGTGTCAAGGGAGGACCGGGGAGCGGCGCTGCGGGTCGGGATACTTCTGCTGCGAGCAGTCGCTCATCTCCCGGCTTCTCACAGCGGAAGTAGCCGCACAGGCAGCGGCGCTCCCCGGTCCTCACCAATACGATTCCGCTCCCCGGTTCTCACCAATACGATTCGATGATTGGTCGCGATCTCTCTTGCCGCGACCAATCACTGATCTTTGCCCAAAAGTTAAACACCGCTGTGCTGATTGGTCGCGGCCGCTGCCCGCGACCAATCACTGATTTGGGCGCCACATTTAAATATCGTCTGCGACCCATCAGCACAGCGGTGTTTAAATGTGTCTGCAAGATCGGTGATTGGTCGCGGACACTATTTAAATGTGGCGCCCAAATCGGTGATTGGTCGCGGGCAGCGTCCGCGACCAATCAGCACAGCAGTGTTTAAATGTGGCGCCCAAATCGGTTATTGGTCGCGGCCAGCGTCCGCGACCAATCAGCACAGCGGTGTTTAACTTTTGCGGCAAGATCAGTGATTGGTCGCGGACGTGGCGCACAAATCGGTGATTGGTCGCGATCTTCATTTAAATATTGGCCGCGACCAATCACCGATCTTGCAGAGACATTTAAACACCGCTGTGCTGATTGGTCGCGGACGCTATTTAAATGTGCCGCCCAAATCGGTGATTGGTCGCGGGCAGCGTCGGCGACCAATCAGCACAGCGGTGTTTAAATGTCTCTGCAAGATCGGTAATTGGTTGCGGCCCCTATTTAAATGTGGCGCACAAATCGGTGATTGGTCGCGGTCTTCGGCCGCGACCAATCACTGATCTTGCCGCAAAAGTTAAACACCGCTGTGCTGATTGGTCGCGGACGCTGCCCGCGACCAATCACCGATTTGGGCGGCACATTTAAACACTGCTGTGCTGATTGGTCACGGACGCTGCCCGCGACCAATCACAGATTTGGGCGCCACATTTAAATAGCGGCCGCGACCAATCACCGATCTTGCAGACACATTTAAACACCGCTGTGTTGATTGGTCGTGGACGCTATTTAAATGTGGCGCCCAAATCGGTGATTAGTCGCGGCCAGCGTCCGCGACCAATCAGCACAGCGGTGTTTAAATGTGGCGCCAAGATCGGTGATTGGTCGCGGCCGATATTTAAATGTGGCGCCCAAATCGGTGCTTGGTCGCGGCCAGTGCCCGCGACCAATCAGCGATTTTGAACACAAATGTCCGGACCTTAGTAACACCATGCGGCTACTGTCGGGAGATCAGCGGCTAGGTTGTCAAGGGGGGAGCGGCGCTGACATCCATGCGGAAGGGAGGACCGGGGAGCGGTGCTGCGGGTCGGGATACTTCTGCTGCGAGCAGTCGCTCATGTCCCGGCTTCTCGCAGTGGAAGTAGCCGCACAGGCAGCGCCGCTCCCCGGTCCTCACCAATACGATTCCGCTCCCCGGTCCTCACCAATACAATTCGCTGATTGGTCGCGGTCTCCGCACCCGACCAATCAGTGATCTTGGCGCTAAAGTTAAACACCGCTCTGCTGATTGGTCGCTGTGGCCGGCCGCGACCAATCAGCAGAGCGGTGTTTACATTTGGCGCCAGTCTCGCTGATTGGTCAAGGCTGGCGTCCGCGACCAATCAGCAAAGCGTTGTTTAAATTTGGCGCCAATCTCGCTGATTGGTCAAGGCTGGCGTCCGCGACCAATCAGCAATTTTGGTGCCAAATTTAAACAACGCTCTGATGATTGGTCGCAGTCGCCGGCCGCGACCAATCAGCAGTATTGGCGCCAAATTTAAACCCCGCTCTGCTGATTAGTCGCGGTCGCCGGCCGCGACCAATCAGCAGTATTGGCGCCAAATTTAAACCTCGCTCTGCTGATTAGTCGCAACCACCGGCCGTGACCAATCAGCGATATTGGCGACAAATTTAAACACCGCTTCGCTGATTGGTCGCGGTGGCCAGCCGCGACCAGTCAGCGATATTGCCGCCAAATTTAAACAGCGCTCTGCTGATTGGTCGCGGCCGTGACCAATCACCATTACTGGTGCCAAATTTAAATACCGCTCTACTGATTGGTCGCGACCGCCGGCCGCAACAAATCAGCATTATTGGCGCAAAATTTAAACACCGCTCTGCTGATTGCGCCCGGTCGGCCGCATACATATTCTAGAATACCCGATGCTTTAGAATCGGGCCACCATCTAGTATACATATAACCAGACAACAATGTCCTGCAATTCCATCTTTTTTTTCTCCTGAGCTGGTACTGCTTAGCCACGGAGGTTGGCACCCTATGATAAAGCGAAATGGTGCCCCCGCTTGTCGGTAGCTGTCCCTGGCTCTCTCTGTCACGCCCTAGTAGTATAATAGGTTAATTCTTTCAAGGTCTATAACTTTATGATTTTCTCGTAGATACAGTTATATGAAAAAGTTTGGGCACCCCTATTAATCTTAAGCTTAATGTTTTCTTAAAATTGGTGTTTTTGCAACAGCTATTTCAGTTTGATATATGTAATAACTGTTGGACACAGTAATGTTTCTGCCTTGAAATGAGGTTTATTGTACTAACAGAAAATGTGCAATCTTGCATTCAAACAAAATTTGACAGGTGCATAAGTATGGGCACCCTTATCATTTTCTTGTTTTAAATACTCCTACCTACTTTTTACTGACTTACTAAAGCACTTTTTTTGGTTTTGTAACCTCATTGAGCTTTGAACTTCATAGCCAGGTGTATGCAATCATGAGAAAAGCTACTTAAAGTGGCCACTTGCAAGTTGTTCTCCTGTTTGAATCTCCTCTGAAGAGTGGCATCATGGGGTCCTCAAAACAACTGTCAAATGATCTGAAAACAAAGATTATTCAACATAGTTGTTCAGGGGAAGGATACAAAAAGCTGCCTCAGAGATTTAACCTGTCAGTTTCCACTGTGAGGAACATAGTAAGGAAATGGAAAAACACAGGGACAGTTCTTGTTAAGGCCAGAAGTGGCAGGCCAAGAAAAACATCAGAAAGGCAGAGAAGAAGAATGGTGAGATCAGTCAAGGACAATCCTCAGACCACCTCCAGAGAGCTGCAGCATCAACTTGCTGCAGATGGTGTCACTGTGCATCGGTCAACTATACAATGCACTTTGCACAAGGAGAAGCTGTATGGGAGAGTGATGCGAAAGAAGCCGTTTCTGCAAGCACGCCACAAACAGAGTCGACTGAGGTATGCAAAAGCACATTTGGAGAAGCCAATTTCTTTTTGGAAGAAGGTCCTGTGGACTGATGAAACCAAGCTTGAGTTGTTTGGTCATACAAAAAGGCGTTATGCATGGCGGCAAAAAAACACAGCATTCCCAGAAAAACACTTGCCACCCACAGTAAAATTTGGTGGAGATTCTATCATGCTTTGGGGCTGTGTGGCCAATGCCGGCACCGGGAATCTTGTTAAAGTTGAGGGACGCATGGATTCCACTCAGTATCAGCAGATTCTTGACAATAATGTTCAAGAATCAGTGATAAAGTTGAAGTTATGCAGGGGATGGATCTTTCAGCAAGACAATGATCCAAAACACCGCTCCAAATCTACTCAGGCATTCATGCAGAGGAACAATTACAATGTTCTGGAATGGCCATCCCAGTCCCCAGACCTGAATATCATTGAACATCTGTGGGATCATTTGAAGAGGGCTGTCCATGCTCGGCGACCATCAAACTTAACTGAACTGGAATTGTTTTGTAAAGAGGAATGGTCAAAAATACCTTCATCCAGGATCCAGGAAATCATTAAAAGCTACAGGAAGCGACTAGAGGCTGTTATTTTTGCTAAAGGAGGATCTACTAAATATTAATGTCACTTTTCTGGTGAGGTGCCCATACTTATGCACCTGTCAAATTTAGTTTGAATGCAGATTGCACATTTTCTGTTAGTACAATAAACCTCATTTCAAGGCAGAAACATTACTGTGTCCAACAGTTATTACATATATCAAACTGAAATAGCTGTTGCAAAAACACCAATTTTTATAAAACATTAAGCTTAAGATTAATAGGGGTGCCCAAACTTTTTCATATAACTGTATATACTGTACATATAAGGGCTTGTTTTATGAAATGACTTGAATGACACCATTAATGTTACCATACAATGTGCTAAAAACAGGACAAAAATTACAGTCGCACTGAAATGGTGAAAAAAATAAAACACAACTGTGCTATTGTTTGTTAGCTTTTCTTTTTACGCCATTCATTGTGCAGTAAAAATTACTTGGCAATATGATTCTTCACATCAATAAATACTGCAGACCAGCTCCTATTCAAATGAATTGGAGCTGATCTGCAGTTTTCAACAGTGGCTGCTATACATTGTGATGTTCTGCATTTATATCTGGCTGCCGCCAATGCCAATATGAGCTGGTCGGTGGGGGTGCCAGGTGTTGGCCCCCCACCAAGCTGATATTGATGTCATATTTAAAATCTGTGTATGCTAGCATCATAGCTGTAATTACTTGGCTATAAATGGATGCTATGTCAGTTCCATTTTCATGTGGATGCTGATGAGTTTTGACAGATCTGACTGACTAATAATCAAGTACATCAGGTTTCTGTCAGAATTTCAGCATACTTGGCAGTAATAATAGCATTCAGGACTACGCTAAACATCCTGTTAAAAAATACCAGTTACCCAAACAGGCTGGCAAAAATATTATCTATCTATATTATGCTTTAGATAACCCTAAATGGGCATGTGTGAATCACTCTGTCTTGAACAGTAATTATACAATGTGTAAAACGGGAGGCAGACTAATAAACATGAAAGAGCTTTGTCTTGTGCAGTGAAAACATCTTGTCTTGATTTGTTAAAAAAAAAGACTGATTGGCAAAAACTTAATGTTAAAATAAGTCTAGCGTGGAGGATTAAGAAAGGGAGGAGTTAACCTGCCCGAGGCACATTCCACAGGTGCCCTCCTCCCCATTCCTCAATAACGCTCCCTCTGGAGATATACTGGATAGCTTCTCTAACACAGGTGTGCCTCAGCAATGTCAACACTTGCTTCCTGGGCTATAAACTATGAACCATGTGATCCTAAACACCAGAATGCTATCTGACACATGACATGTTGACAACACAAACAAGTGCATTAATAATGTATAATACCAATCATCAGTTGTGTCTGCCAACTTACAAGCAAATTAAATGCAATACCTATGCAAAGAAAGCAGGTATCAGAGCCAAGTGTGTTCCCTATGACCTCAAAAAATATGTGACTATTTAACATAGGGATTTTGAAACAAGCTTTCCATGACATTTCTTGATCTTTGGCACATTTTTGAAAAGGTCGATAGATGGAATACTCAATCATAAAGCCAAAATTAAATTAGAGTTGTATCATGGGAGCACCATAGGGACTTTTATAGGGAAACTTGCTATAGGAAAGAATCTTGTAAGAGCAGAAGTCATATTAGAGTATTGGGGTGAGTGGCAGTTGTTTTTCATGGGGTGCATTGTAGGTAATCTAGGTTTATATATGGAATAGCAGGTTTTTGCCTCCAAATATGAGAGCAGCATAATGTAAAGTCAGAGATCCTGATTCTACCGATGTATCACTTACTGGGCTTTAGTTTTGATTTAAAAAAAAATCACTGTTTTATCAGCAGGAGATTATCATTAGAGAATTACTAAACTAGCTGCCATATAATCCTTCATATTCTTGAGCTCTGTCCACCACTGATTGGCAGCTTAATGCCTATGCGCAGTGTACACACAAAGCTGTCAATCAGTGGTGTGGGTGGGGTTATACAGAGCTCAACATTCAGAGAACTGGCAGATCTGCAGCAGATAACACTATGGTTTTATGCAAACTGTAGCAAGCAGTCCAATAAATGATACATCACTGGAATCAGGGTTTCTGTCCCTACATTATGCTGCTGTCAGATGGGCTTGAGAAATCTGGTGACTGATTCCCTTTAAAGACAGTAAATAAGTCCTTCCTTATCAGTCTGACTAATCATATGAACTTTGATTACTGGATACATTGCACCAGGACTGCTATGAGATTGTTCTTTTTTGTGTCCTCATTATTTTCCCATAGATTGTTTTTGAGGTGGAAAAATCCAATATGGTATTCAAGATGAATTCACATCAGAAATCAATGTGGCTTTTTAAGGTGTTTTCAGTTCTAATGCGGGTTTAAAGCATTTTTTTTTCAGATGTTATTTTGCATCTTTATGACATCAAAGTCATGATTGGTGTGGATTCTACAAGAAATCTACATCATGGAAGTGACATTTCATTCCTTTTTTTCTGTGGCATGGTTTTTAAAAGGAATCTGTCAGTAAAATCAGCCATCCTAATCCATCTTTATGGGCATGTAGGTCATAGAACGTTGAATAAAATTATACCTTGATATCTGAAATCCGATCTCTTAGGCTATGTGCCCACGATGCAGAAATGTTCCGGATTTTTCCTGAGCGTTTCTGCATCTCCCCTGGCAGAAAAAACACATGCGGATTGTACATGCGTTTTTCCTGCCAGGGACATGCGGATGTGAAGCGTTCTTCACATGCATTTCCGCATGCGGGTTGACAAGCGCTTTCCAAGCGATTTTAGCATCACTTGGAAAGTGCTTGACAACTTGGTCACACTATATAAATCCATGAAAACGGCATGGATTTATATAGTGTGACCGTAAAGAATGGTAAAAATAAATCTATACTTACCTTCTGATGGCCTCCGGTGTCTTGCTTCCCTCCGTTTTCCCTTGTCTGCAGACCGCGGTACACTGAAGGACCTTCCGACGTCAGCATCGCGTGACCCGCCACATGACTATGACGTCAGCGCAGGTCCTCCAGTCCATCGCGATGCAACCGGCAAGCGAAGACAAGCACACCGGAGGCCATCAGAAGGTAAGTATAATATTTATTTTTTATTTTATTCTTTTTTTCCACAGTTTCTATGGTACCCGGGTCCGGAGGAGAGTCTCCTCTCCTCTAGACCTGGGTACCATCCGCATATTGAAACGCATGGATTGCGCATCAACATATACAGTGATGCGGAATCCATGCGTTCCAATGCAAGTCAATGGCGGCGAAAACGCAGCACTTCCGCAAAATAATTGGTAGTGCTGCGTTTTTTTCCGCAATGATAATCCGCAGCGGAAATTTCCGCAGCATATGCACAGCACATGCGGATTATCATTGGGGAACATGGCAGGCCTTCTACCATGCGTTTAAGCGTTCCTGCAGCGTTTTTGCCGCTGCGGAAATGCTTAAAAAACGCATCGTGGGCACACAGCCTAATTCCAGATTAATCCACATGTAGATGAGCCTTTAAGATCTATGGGAAGATCAACTATTTCTTTGAGAATCTGTTTCCAGAGCTTATTTTACATCTCTTTACTCTCTTTCTTCGGGTACCTTTCCCTCTTCATTCAAAAATGCCATCATAACCCCTTTATTGAAAAAGCCTTCCCTGGACCAGAGCTGCTCTGCTAACTACAGACCGGTCTCTAATCTTCCCTTCATCTCTAAACTCCTGGAATGCCTGGTCCACTCCCATCTAATCCGCTATCTCTCAGATAACTCTCTTTTCGACCCTTTACAATCTGGTTTCCGCTCCTCACACTCTACTGAAACTGCCCTCACTAAAGTCTCTAATGATCTACTTACAGCTAAATCTAATGGTCACTACTGTTTCTCCTGGATCTCTCTGCCGCTTTTGACACTGTGGATTACCAGCTCCTCCTCGCTATGCTCCACTCTATAGGCCTCAAGGACACCGATCTCTCCTGGTTCTCCTCCTGTCTCTCTGACCGCTCCTTCACGGTATGTTTTGCCGGCTCTTCTTCCTCTAATCTTCCCCTTACTATCAGGGTTCCACAAGGATCAGTCCTAGGTCCCCTCCTCTTCTCCTTGTATACTGGCCTATTGGACAAACCATCAGCAGATTTTTTTTCCAGTATCATCTCTATGCTGATGACACCCAACTATACACCTCTTCACCTGACATCACCCCCACTCTAATGCAAAATACCATTGATTGTCTGTCCGCTGTCTCTAACATCATGTCCTCCCTCTATCTGAAACTGAATCTCTCCAAAACTGAACTTCCTGTTTTTCCTCCCTCTACTAACCAACATATACCTGACTTTTCAATTTCCTTGGGTGGCTCCACCATAACCCCCAAGCAGCAAGCTCGCTGTCTTGTAGTCATATTTGACACACAACTTTCCTTTATTCCCCATATACAATCACTCACTCGCTCATTTCGCCTGCACCTTAAAAACATCTCCAGAATCTGACCCTTTCTCACCTTTGATACTGCAAAAACTCTTACTGTAGCTCTTATTCACTCTTGTCTGGACTACTGCAACTCTCTTCTAATCGGTCTCCCTCTAAACAAACTCTCTCCTCTGCAATCCATTCTGAATACAACAGCCAGGGTCATATTTCTATCAGGCCACTTCACCGACGCCTCTACCCTGTGCCAGTCATTGCACTGGTTACCCATTCACCACAGAATACAATAAAAACTCCTCTCTTTCACCCACAAAGCTCTCCACAGTTCTGCACGGCCCTTTATCTCATCCCTCATTTCTGTCTATCACCCCTCACGTGCCCTCCGATCTGCAACTGATTTAAGACTAACATCCTCCTTAACCCGAACCTCACATATCCGTTTCCAAGACTTCTCTCGTGCCGCCCCAGTTTTCTGGAATGCACTGCCCCAAACGATCCAACTAACATCTAGCCCCCATGTCTTCAAACGCGCTTTAAAAACACATCTGTTTAGACAAGCCTACCACCTCAACTCACCAACCTATCTCTCCCCTGTCCTCTACTAAATGTTAATCTTAATCTGCCCCCGCGTATTCATCTGTCTCCACATCCTCCATGCACCAAATACCACACAGTAACTGCTCTTAGACAGATACTGGCTGATGACCATGTTCTACCTATTGTGTCCCCCCATTTCCATATAGATTGTAAGCTTGCGAGCAGGGCCCTCACTCCTCCTGTCACTGTTGAAATGTGATACATTGTATTGTTTATGTTGTCTGTATATGTCCCTACTTAATTGTAAAGGGCTGCTGAATATGTTCGCGCTATATATATAAAAAATATTATTATTACATGAAAGGGGTGGTTACCAGTGTGAGACATGTAATAAATGACTGACTGCTCTCCTGATCCACAAGTAATGTCTCCTTTAATTTAAAATAAGCTCTGAAGAAAGATTCTCAAAAAGATCTGTGGCTCGTCCATAGTTGCAGATGTCATGGTATCATTTTATTCAACTTCCTCCATGCCAATATATCTCCATGCCCATGATCTCCATGCCTATATAAACAACAAAGGAGGCTTGATCCTATAGACAGATTTCCTTTCAAAGTTCGTCATAAAAAGTTCAGCTGTATGAACAGCAGTGTTATTCAAATAGTGTTTTTAATGGGGATTTTGAAGCAAAATCCGCTCCAAAATTTGCATCACAAACCTTAGTGTGAACTTAAACTGTATGTTTGGCAAGCTTCCCATTAATTATAGTTATCAACACCACATGACAGGTTATTGGTGTATGTCCACTGAAATCATACCACTGGACCCCACCAATCATAAGAATGAGGGTCCCCAAACCCACTAGTAAGGCACCCACAAGGGGTATTCCCAGTATAATGTTCTGAAATCCATATTTTTTTCGTTTTCTATTAATTAATCTGTGCAACGACTTGTTTCTTCAGGGTGAGCTGTAGTTTTTATTGGTATCGTTTTGTCTTACCAATACCAAATATGTTTGCTTTTTTATTGTTTATTTATACTTGTATGTTTTGTGGTTTTTAACATTTCACTTTTTTTTTGGTGTGTTTCTGTTTAGGCACACTAGAGGACTTTGATTTTTTTTGTTGTTACACACTGCAATAAATACGATATGATAACCCTCTCTTGTTAAGCCCTGACGTTAAGGATATACATCCATGAAGATTTTTTTTTTAATAAACCTGTGTATATGTGTATGTAAGTAATGTAATGTAGTGAGTATGTGTTAATATACTCCCCTACAGCCACCTTCTCCAGGTTCCAGTATCGTTCCGCTCCTCTTCTCTGTGACGTCAACGCACTTCATACTATTCGGATCACTCTATGCGTGAGCCAGAAGGCTCTTTTACAATATAAGCCTATGAAGCTTTGATCTGATTCTCCATAGACTTACATTGTAAAAGCCACTTCCAGGTCAGAGCCCAGTGTGACCCGAAAAGTCTGAAGGCTGACATAACTGAGAAGAGGAGCAGAACGATGTTGGATCCCGGAGAAGGCAGCTGTAGGTGAGTATATTAACACATAATCACTACTGTATATTACATACACATATACACAGATATATTTTAAAAAAATCTTCATGGGAGTGCTTCTTTAAATTGCTGGAAATAGTGATTCATAAACTTAAAAAATAAAAGCAAAACAGTGCCATCACCAAATGTATACACACACTACATTTCCTAAATTGTGCTTGCTGTAATTATAGACGCTATAACAGTGTGGGAGAAAATCTCACATTCACACATTCATTTTTGTTTTTTTTTCATCTATGAAAAACAGTTTTTCTTCCTTCTGTCATCTGTTTTGCATCTAATTTTTGTCATCCGTCTTTTAAATCTGAAAGACGTAGAATGTCACAGTTTTTTTTATCCTTTGACTTTTGGCGGTGGATCAATAAAAACGGGTGAAACATGGATGAAAAACGGATGTAAAAAGTATGGTCCCAATTTATTAAAACTGGCATGCAGGGATAACATGAATTTATTAGGAGGCGCAGATATCTTATCAGTGGTGTACGCGTCACTAGAAATGTTTGTCTAGTCACGGACTGGAGTAACATTTCTGGCATGAGAAACACCACTGCTGTAATGAATATGTCGGGCAGGCGTAGCCACTCTCCAACTAGCCCCGGATATTCCCCAGCTCCTCCCATTTTAGTGAAGCTACTCGGAGTTGGCATGAAAACTTTTGTGACTTTTTAAGGAGTTTTATGCCTGATTTCTGGCATAAATACCTCAATTAATCAGGACATTAGTCTGTTTTTCAACTGTTTTTTTTATAATAATTACCATTCAGCCTTAGCCCCTTTCTGAAAAATGATACTCAACAGGAGCCAAGTGTATGATAAAGCTGACTCCCAGCTGTAACTGCTATGGTTGAAGCTAGCTCTGATCACAGCAGTTTAACCCCTTAGTGCAGACAATTGTAATCACAGCTATCACCACAGGGTGCCGATGAGTGATCATGAGAGGCTAGGCCTAATTAAGGTCCTAGTATTTCTTATATTGGCACTTCTGCCACAAATCACCCAACTTTTTAAATTTTTTTTAAAAACAAATAAAAAAAAAAAACATAATTGGTATCAATGTGCGCTTAAAACTCAAAACTATATAAAAATGGTAGAATTACTATTTCTTGATTAAAATGTAAGAAAATAATTGTATACACCCCGAAATTCTACCAATACAAGTTATAGCTTGCCTTGTAAAATAAATGATTAATCAAACAGAAAATGAAAGTGTTATGGGCCTCCGAATGTGCTGACATACAGTACAGACCAAAAGTTTGGACACACCTTCTCATTTAAAGATTTTTCTGTATTTTCATGACTATGAAAATTGTACATTCACACTGAAGGCATCAAAACTGTGAATTAACACATGTGTAATTATATACTTAACAAAAAGTGTGAAACAACTGAAAATATGTCTTATATTCTAGGTTCTTCAAAGTAGCCACCTTTTGCTTTGATGACTGCTTTGCACACTCTTGGCATTCTCTTGATGAGCTTCAAGAGGTAGTCACCGGAAATGGTCTTCCAACAATCTTGAAGGAGTTCCCAGAGATGCTTAGCACTTGTTGGCCCTTTTGCCTTCACTCTGCGGTCCAGCTCACCCCAAACCATCTCGATTGGGTTCAGGTATGGTGACTGTGGAGGCCAGGTCATCTGGTGTAGCACCCCATCACTCTCCTTCTTGGTCAAATAGCCCTTACACATCCTGGAGGTGTGTTTGGGGTCATTGTGATGGTCCAATTAAACGCAAACCGGATGGAATAGCATGCCGCTGCAAGATGCTGTGGTAGCCATGCTGGTTCAGTATGCCTTCAATTTTGAATAAATCCCCAACAGTGTCACCAGCAAAGCACCCCCACACCATCACACCTCCTCCTCCATGCTTCACCGTGGGAACCAGGCATGTAGAGTCCATCCGTTCACCTTTTCTGCGTCGCACAAAGACACGGTGGTTGGAACCAAAGATCTCAAATTTGGACTCATCAGACCAAAGCACAGATTTCCACTGGTCTAATGTCCATTCCTTGTGTTCTTTAGCCCAAACAAGTCTCTTCTGATTGTTGCCTGTCCTTAGCAGTGGTTTCCTAGCAGCTATTTTACCATGAAGGCCTGCTGCACAGTCTCCTCTTAACAGTTGTTGTAGAGATGTGTCTGCTGCTAGAACTCTGTGTGGCATTGACCTGGTCTCTAATCTGAGCTGCTGTTAACCTGCGATTTCTGAGGCTGGTGACTTGGATAAACTTATCTTCAGAAGCAGAGGTGACTCTTGGTCTTCCTTTCCTGGGGCGGTCCTCATGTGAGCCAGTTTCTTTGTAGCGCTTGATGGTTTTTGCAACTGCACTTGGGGACACTTTAAAAGTTTTCCCAATTTTTCGCACTGACTGACCTTCATTTCTTAAAGGATTGATGGCCACTCGTTTTTCTTTACTTAGAATTTGTATTATGGCAAGAAAAAAGCAGCTAACAGTCTATTCAGTAGGACTATCAGCTGTGTATCCACCTGACTTCTGCACAACACAACTGATGGTCCCAACCCCATTTATAAGGCAAGAAAGCCCACTTATTAAACCTGACAGGGCACACCTGTGAAGTGAAAACCATTTCCGGTGACTACCACTTGAAGCTCATCAAGAGAATGCCAAGAGTGTGCAAAGCAGTCATCAAAGCAAAAGGTGGCTACTTTGAAGAACCTAGAATATAAGACATATTTTCAGTTGTTTCACACTTTTTTGTTAAGTATATAATTCCACATGTGTTAATTCATAGTTTTGATGCCTTCAGTGTGAATGTACATTTTTCAAAGTCATGAAAATACAGAAAAATCTTTAAATGAGAAGGTGTGTCCAAACTTTTGGTCTGTACTGTGTATATATATATATGTACACTGCTCAAAAAAATAAAGGGAACACTTAACACAATGTTAACTCCAGGTCAATAACACTTCTGTGAAATCTACCTGTCCAATTATGAAGCAACACTGATTGTGAATCAATTTCTCCTGCTGTTGCGCAAATGGAACAGACAACGGGTAGAAATGATAGCCAATTAGCAAGATACCCCCTATAAAGGAGTGGTTCTGCAGATGGTGATCACAGACCATTTCTCTGTTCTCATCCTTTTTGGCTGTTGTTTTGGTCACTTTTTTATTTTGCCATTGCTCTTGTAAAGATGTGCGGTTGTGGATTTTAATAATCACCTAGGCAGGTTATCGATGCAAATAGTTTTATTCCTTCCGACCACGGTGAACAGCAATTCCAGGTAAATGTCCAACAGGCAATTCTCTTAGTCCTCGAGTTTCCAACCTGGGATCAGTAGTTCCACTGCCCCGTACCAGGTGCTACCCACTGTCCCCCAACTTTTGGTTGGCCCACAGCTTTTTGTATCTCCCGCCGGTATATTGGCAGTCACAGCATATGCAGCCCGTGATACCACCCAGCTCTCAGTCCGACTAGCAATGAATCTTCTCTTTCTCCTGCACAGGGTTCAGCCCCCTGACTCGGCAGAAGAGCTCACCCCTCCCTCCCCCAGCTAATTGTGCCTTAGTGGAGATATTTTCTCAGGTGGAACCCATCCCCTGGGTTTGCATGTGAGACTACCTGTGGTGACGGAGAGAGCAATGGCCCAAGGTCTCAGTGATATGGTCACTGAATGGAATAGATACCTGAAGTTGAACTGATGAGCAAACAAATCACTAACAAAACACGGCAAGCAAATTTCTAACAAAACACAAAATTAAGATCGACGAAAAGGGGTGCTCAGTGCTGGAAAAGTATTTAGTAAGTGGCCAGGTCCTCACAGCTCTCACCCCTAGAGAAACAGTAGCATGAGGCGGTGTCTACAGTACAACCCACAGAAGTTGCTCAGGTAGTGCAGTTCATCCAGGATGGCACATCAGTGCGAGCTGTGGCAAGAACGGTAGCTGTGTCTGTCAGCACAGTGTCCAGAGCACGGCGCAGATACCAGGAGATGTGGAGGGAGCCATAGGAGGGCAACAACCCAGCAGCAGGACCATTACCTCCTCCTTTGTGCAAGGAAGAACAGGAGGAGCACTGCCAGAGCCCTGCAAAATGACCTCCAACAGGCCACAAATGTGCATGTGTCTACACAAACGGTTAGAAACCGACTCCATGAGGGTGGTATGAGGGCCCGACGTCCACAGATGAGGGTGTACTCACAGCCCAACACCATGCAGGACGCTTGGCATTTGCCACAGAACACCAGGATTGGCAAAGTCGCCACTGGCGCCCTGTGCTCTTCACAGATTAAAGCAGGTTCACACTGAGCACATGTGACAGACGTGACAGAGTCTGGAGACGCCGTGGAGAGCGATCTCCTGCCTGCAACATCCTTCAGCATGACCGGTTTGGCAGTGGGTCAGTAATGGTGTGGGGTGGCATTTCTTTGGAGAGCCGCACAGCCCTCCATGTGCTCGCCAGAGGTAGCCTGACTGCCATTAGGTACCGAGATGAGATCCTCAGACCCCTTGTGAGACCATATGCTGGTGCGGTTAGTCCTGGGTTCCTCCTAATGCAGGACAATGCCAGACCTCATGTGGCTGGAGTGTGTCAGCAGTTCCTGCAAGATAAAGGCATTGATGCTATGGACTGGCCCGCCCGTTCCCCAGACCTGAATCCGATTGAGCACATCTGGGACATCATGTCTCGCTCCATCCACCAACGTCACATTGCACCACAGACTGTCCAGGAGTTGGCGGATGCTTTAGCCCAGGTCTGGGAGGAGATCCCACAGGAGACCATCCGCAACCTCATCAGGAGCATGCCCAGGCGTTGTAGGGAGGTCATACAGGCACGTGGAGGCCACACACAATACTGAGCCTCATTTTGACTTGCTTTAAGGACATTACATCAAAGTTGGATCAGCCTGTAGTGTGTTTTTCCACTTTAATTTTGGGGGTGACTCCAAATCCAGGCCTCCATTGGTTAATACATTTGATTTCCATTGATGATTTTTGTGTGATTTTGTTCTCAGCACATTCAACTTTGTACAGAACAAAGTATTCAATGAGAATATTTCATTCATTCAGATCTAGAATGTGTTATTTGAGTGTTCCCTTTATTTTTTTGAGAAGTGTATATATATATATATATACACAGGGTGGTCCAAAAGTAGGTGGACAGAAAGTGTAATAAGGTTATGAAGAGGGAGATTTATCAAACATGGTGTAAAGTGAAACTGGCTCAGTTGCCCTTAGCAACCAATCAGATTCCACTTTTCATTCCTCACAGACTCTTTGGAAAATGAAAGGTGGAATCTGATTGGTTGCTAAGGGCAGCTGAGCCAGTTTCACAGATCTAGTTTTCACAGATAGATCTCCCCCAAATCTGTTTTCTTTTCAGATAATTCAGATAACACATAATGGCAAATAATTTAAATACAGATCAAAGAAAATGGATTTTAACAGAGTATTGGAAATCTCAAAATGCTGAAACTGTTAGAGCAAATTGGGTTGAAACATTTGGTACTCAAGCCCCAAAGAGACAAACCATTTACCACATTCATGACAAATTCAATGCCACTGGCTCAATCCTTAATGCTCAAAAAAATGGTCGACCCAAAACAGTCTGTACAGAAGATAATAAACAACTTGTTGCTGAAACATTTGTTCAGAGTCCAAAAAAGTCCAACAGAAGAGCCTCTTTGGAATTGGGAATTTCACGAGCTTCTATCAAGCGAATCCTGAAATCTATTGGGTGGAAAGATCCTAGTTACTTAACGGTAACGGGATTTTACAGAGCCCATGACAGCACCACCTGAGAGAGTATCCGCCCACCAAGGACAGGAACCTACTGAATAAAAAGGCGGTACCTCTCTTCCGCATCAGTTTTTGTTTCAGAGCATGAGAGAGCCTCCGAAAACAGGTTAATACATAACCGCCACCTCAACATTTGTAATAAACACCTTAAAAAGTGCACACCATAGTGACAAAGGGGAGGGAATTAATAGGGTGCTGTCATGGGCTCTGTAAAATCCCGTTACCTGTAAGTAACTAGGATCTTTTCCCCTTCTCCCATGACAGCACCACCTGAGAGATTTATAGAGATCAGACACCAGAGGGAGGGATCACCGCTTGCAACACCTTCCTACCAAAGGACAGATCAGTAGAAGAGGAAAGGTCAAGACGGTAATGTTTGTAAAATGTAGCGGGGGATGACCAAGTTGCCGCCTTACATATGATGTCGATGGGCACATCCGCCTTCTCAGCCCAGGAAGCAGCTACCGCTCTGGTGGAGTGGGCCTTCAGGTTCTCTGGAACTGGCAGATTGCTAGAAGAGTAGGCTAAGGTAATAGTATCCCTGACCCATCTAGCTATGGTCCCTCTTGTAACCTTAAGTCCTTTCCTAGCCCCCTGAAAGGATATAAATAAGGCGTCACTCTTCCTCCAGGCTTTTGTCACCTCCAAATACTGGACTAACACCCTCCTAACATCTAAGGTGTGAAGCTTCTGTTCCTCAGAATCCCTAGGATTAGGATAGAAGGAAGGGAGAGTGATTATTTGCGTCCTATGGAATTTGGAGGCTACCTTCGGAAGATAGGCTGGGTCTGGTCTTAAGATTACTCTATCCGTACATACTTGAGTGAATGGATGGTTAACAGATAGTGCGTGTAAGTCACTGACTCTACGAGCTGATGTCAGGGCTACCAGTAGGGCAATCTTTAAAGTTAGAATTTTTTCTGAAACTTCCTCTAAGGGCTCGAAGGGAGGTTTGGTTAGTGCCTCCAGAACCAAATTAAGGTCCCAAGGAGGCATCCTTGGAGTAGGAATAGGCCTGAACCTATCACAAGCTTTAATAAATCTAATGATCCACCTATTCGCCGCCAAGTCATAATTATATAATGCCCCCAGAGCTGATACCTGTACCTTTAAGAGTACTGGTGGCTAGTCCCATGCTTAACCCCTTCTGGAGGAATTCTAGAATGGCCTCAATAGGACTCCTCCCTTTGGCGGACTGACCCGAGGTAGACAGGAACTTAGCCCAGGTTCTACCATAGATCCTAGTTGTTACCGGCTTTCTACTTGCCAGTAGGGTAGTAACCAGATCCGGAGAAAACCCTCTTTGTGTCAATAGCGACCTTTCAAAATCCAGGCCATCAAATGCAGGCCCGATCTTTGGGGATGACAGACTGGGCCCTGCCTGAGGAGATCCGGGATGTCCGGAAGAACCCATGGATCTGCTTCATCCAAGTGAACCATGGTCTCTTGGGCCAGAACGGTGCGATCAATATAACCCTCGCCCTTTCCTCTCGGATCTTCCTCAGGATAGTAGGGATCAGTATTAAAGGGGGAAAAGCATAGGCTAGAGTAAAATCCCAAGGAATCAGCAGCGCGTCCACCGCAAATGCCCCCTCTTTTGGATTCAGGGAGCAAAAGATTTCGGTCTTCCGATTGTGTCTGTTTGCAAACAGATCTATTTTGGGCTGTCCCCATCGGTCCACAATCTGCTGAAATACGGCTGGATTCAATTCCCACTCTCCTTGTTTTAAGATGTGACGACTCAGGAAATCGGCCTTTACGTTCTCTTCTCCTTATATATGCAGCGCCGAGAGCGTGAGCAGCTGACTCTCGGCAAACCTGAAGATCTGATCCGCTACTAACATCAGAGGGAGAGACCTGGTACCCCCCTGATGATTGATGTAGGCGACTGTCGATCTGTTGTCTGACATTATCCGGATGTGATGACCCCGAAGAACAGAACTGGACTTTATTAGAGCGTTTTTGGCTGCCAACAGCTCCTTCACGCTGTCCGACCAGAGGCCTTGTACAGAACGATCTCTTAGGTGAGCTCCCCAGCCTTCTGCACTTGCGTCCGTTGTAATTGTATCCGACACCTGGAAGGTCCAAGGAACCCCCAAAGATAGATTGACTGGAGATCTCCACCAGTCCAGGGAGTTGATTACAACCTCTGGAAGAGATATTTTCCCATTCAGGCGACCTTTGAGCCGCCTGTCCGCTGCCAGGATCTCCTGTTGAAGACATCTGGAATGGTACTGGGCCCACTGAACCGCCGGGATGCAAGATGTCATTGTACCCAACAGAGACATTGCATTCCTCAGGGTCATGGTCGGATTGCTGATAACCCGAAATATTAGGGATCCGATCTTCAGCTTCTTTTCCTCTGGTAGAAGACAGGTTTGGTTTTCGGAGTCCAGAATGAGACCCAGGAAAGACTGGACCTGCTTTGGTTCCAGCCTTGACTTCTCTAAATTTAACAGCCAACCCAGGCGTTTTAGACTGGCCATGACGTCCGCCAGGGCTAGAGCACAGAGTTGTCTTGATCTGCCCACTACTAAGAAGTCGTCCAGATAAGGGATGACCAGAATATCTCTTTCCCTCAAATGTGCTGTGACCTCCAGGATAATTTTTGTGAAGACTCTCGGCGCCATGGAAATGCCAAAGGGAAGAGCTGCGAACTGAAAATGCCTTACGTGCTTGCCGAACTGTACAGCCACCCTCAGAAACTGTTGATGATCTGCCAAGATCGGGACGTGGTAGTAGGCATCCTTCAGATCGAGGACGCACATATAACAGTCCGGAAATACTGTAGCATCCTTATGGCTGACTTTATTGTTTCCATTTTGAACGGCCTGTAGATTAAATGGTTGTTCAGCTTCTTCAAGTTGGCAATGGTCCTGAAGGAGCCATCCGGCTTCTTTATTAGGAAGAGAGTAGAATAGAATCCTCTTCCTTGCTCGGATGCAGGTGTTTCCACCAGAACCCCCTTCACGAGCAGAGAGAGAACTTCCTGCTGTAAGGCTATCTGCTCCGCTAGACCCCTGGGGGCTGAAATTTTGACGGTGTCCCTGGGCCTGCTCTTGAACTCCAATGTGAGCCCCCTCCTGATTATCCCTAAGATCCAAGAATTGGATGAAATTTTCTCCCAGACGGGCAGGAAGTGGGACAACCTTCCTCCCACCTGGGGGGAACTGTCACTTAGGGGCCTTCTTATTCTCAGAGGAGGGACCCCCGAACATGAAGCCTCTGTTATACGGCTTTCTGTCTTTCCAGCTACCTTGATCTCTGGGAGCTTTACTGCGACTGTACTTCCTCTTCCGAAAGGAGCTTTTAAACTGGGAACCAGACACAGTGGGAAACCCATGTTTTTTGTCTGCGGCCTTATCCAGGATGTCATCTAGACCTTTGCCGAACAGGAAATCCCCCTCACAAGGGATTGAGCATAGTTTAGTCTTTGATTGCACATCCCCTGGCCAGCTCTTGAGCCATAATGCCCTACGAGCTGCATTAGAGAGATTTGCAGACTGGGCAGCCAGCCTAACTGAATCTGCCGATGCGTCTGCCAGGAATGCAGCCGCTCCCTGCACAAGAGAAAGGTCCGACAGAATCTTCTCCCTCGAGACATTCCCCCTAATCTGGTCTTCCAACTGTTGAAGCCAGATCATCATAGATCTAGCGGTGCAGGTGGCTGCCACTGCCGGTTTAAGGGCCCCTGCTGACGACTCCCAGGCTTGTTTAAGGAAAGACTCCGCTTTTTTATCAAGCGGGTCTTTCAAGGCCCATAAATCCTCAAAGGGCAGAGTGGATCTTTTTGAGGACTTTGCAATGGCCACATCGATCTTAGGGGTTTTGTCCCATTTAGCCGCATCCTCTTCCTCAAAGGGGTATCTCCGCTTAGAGGAGGAAGGCAGCTGACCCTTCTTCTCTGTTTTTTTCCTTTCCCTTTCTATAAGCGATCTGATCCTCTCATTAACCGGGAATGTGCGTCTCTTCCTCTGGTCCAAGCCCCCGAACATAACATCCTGGACTGTTCTGGGAACTTTGGTATCAGTAATACCCATAGTCACTCTGACGGCTTTAACTAGTCTCTCAGTATTATCTACCGAAAAACAAGGCCTGCCCCCCCCCCATCATCATCCGAAGATTTCGACGATGATGAGGAGAGATTAGAGGAGGAAGGCAGTTCTCTTGTAAAACGGGACTCTACCGATTCCTCTGATTCTGAGGAAACTAGTTTTTACTTCTTCTTCCTGCGTGAGGTTAAGCTTTTTAAAGAATCCCTGACTTCTGTCTGGATCAGATTCTTTAATTTCATAGAAAACCTGGGGGACTCTTCTGCTATGGTTTTCTGAATACAGTCCGCGCACAGGTTTTTGACGTAGGAGGTGGGAAGACTGATTTTACATAACGCACACTCCTTGTTTTTACTCTTAGCACTACAGTTCTTCGCCTTCTGACCCAAGAATTGAAAGGAGAAAAAGAGAGAAAAACAGAGAAGAGCACATTACTCAAGGTGAGACTTTCACGAAGATCACTCACCACACTGCCGTTCAGACTAGGGTACCGGAGGCGGTGGTTGCCGTTCACATGAGGGCTCCCATCTGGCGGAGGTGGACTGACGAGGTCTTTTCTGACCGGTTCTGCCGGAACTCGTATGCCCTCCACTGCTGTGGCTTTGGTGATGGGAAGATTCTCAATGTTCCAGTTGCTTAAGTTGCTTGCGCTGCTTTGGCGGCTGTGGCTGCTGCTGTACCTCCTGCGGTGGTGACACCTGCTGCCCAGGTGACTGTGGCTCCTCATTCATTATGGCGGGGATGCAGACACCGCCATCTTGATTGCTCCCCATCCTTAAAAAGCAGTAGGGCTCCACATCCTTTAGGCTCCTCCCCTTCCGGCAGCGTGCTCATTCTCTTTCCTTAATTATTCCTTTTTCTTTTTTAAAACTTGGCCAGCTGGAGCGCTACACCGCAAATCCTACTTCTGTGCGTGCGCAGCCCAGTGGCACCCGGCGCGCCTGCAGCAGGATGTCGGCCTCCCACCCGCGCATGCGCAGACCCGGCTTCCGGCACACTCCGTGATAGGGCGCATCACCACCCCGCGCGTGCGCAGCCCGGACTTCCGGCGCGCTCCGTCACAGGGTGCGACGCGACGCGACCCCCACGTGCGCAGACCCGGAAGACCTGCCGGCACGCTCAGTCTAGTCCATTGTGAGGCGCAGACCCGGCCGCAGGACCCGGTGCACGCGGGGAGGACTCCGGAAGGCAGCCCCCCCCCACACGCAGACCCGAGCAGCAGCCAGATGGGCTGAGAACAGGGGCCATCTGCTGCTTCCACGACCTCCAGGCCGCACCGACCCCGGAATCCACGGTCCAGGTACGTGAGGTACCACCTGGCGAGGCTCCTATCAAGGAGGGGCGGATACTCTCTCAGGTGGTGCTGTCATGGGAGAAGGGGAAAAGCTTATCGTCCACATCTAATTCATGGTTTATTGGAGGATGATCCAGACAGGCGGCTCCAATTTAGCGTTTGATAAATCTCCCCCTTCATAACCTTATTACACTTTCTGTCCACCTACTTTTGGACCACCCTGTGTATATATGTGTATATATATATATATATATATATATATATATATATATATATATATATATATATATATATATATACGCTAAAATATAAAATGTAAAGACAAAAAACTGGAAGCAAATGGGATATTCTGCGCTGCTGTCGCAGAAGAATGAAGGGATGCAGATCCAAGTGTAGGCTCGTTTCAAAGTTTTTCAACTTTTTCATCAGGACATGCCAAATTCACATGAGAAAATAATCGCAGATTTGAACTGCCCCCTAGTATAATAAAATACTATAATAAAACATCGGATAGCAGTCCGCTATGTTATACGGCAGTGTGAGCGAGCCCAACACTCAGCGTACTCGAAACAGAAATTGACATGTTGCAGATTTCAAACACGCACTGCAGGTGAGTTTACGCAGAATTAAAGAAGTTGGCCACAACTTTTTATTATGCCCCCAATGTTTCCCCCCGGGGCCCATAAGGGTCTTTGTAATTACCATCTGTTGCAGGGTCTGCCTGTGAGCGGCGCTATCGGTGGCGGCTCACAGGCATCACATGACCACGCGTTGACGTCACGACAAGTGAGGCGTGATTCAGCGCTGGGGTCCCCGCGGTGGCTGCTGGAATGTTGTTGGCGGGGTTATTCTAAGTATAAGACCAGTAGAAGCGTCAGTCGGACGTGAAACGGCCGTCGTCCTCTCTTCCTCCCCTCCTTCCTGCATCTACTCCCTGTTTTTACCTGCTTGCTGCATGTTTTCCTAGATTGTCCACACATGATGGAATAAAGGACTTTTAAGCCAAGAAAGATCTGGTGAGTGCTGCTTTTCACATTTCTTCATATCGATAACTATAGAATGTTTTACTCACAAATAAATCAAATTCTGTATAATTGAAACATCTTTGCTTTGTTTTGAGGAATTAACTGTTGGCTTGGATGAAAAATTTTCAGCTGATTGTAGGAGGGGAATGCCACCCAGGATTTGATATTGATGGACTTACTGTAAGAATAGGCCATAAATAGTCCTGGAAACCGCTTTAAAATGCCTCTAAACATTGAGGTAAGGGTACTTTCACACTGCATTTAGGTACCTGTTCATTGGGTCCAGTCTGCACTATTATAGTCTATTGCCCCCTCGACGCATACACTGTATATCAGAATCTCGTTTTGTGGGGGGTTCGGACATAAGACCCGAAGGGTCCCTCTGAATGGGTACCTAAAAGTGTGAAGGCACCCTAAACAATTTCCCTGCCTGTTTAAAAACAATGTTTTACCTCACAGAATCATCTGCGATCCTGTGCTGTAATGTCTGTATACTCTTTTGCTTCCTCACCTGCCCAGGACATGTGGTATGAACAGACCATGTTCCTGTACGGTCAGACACAGCCATTACGTAGTACACAGCAGGGGCACACTTATAAGATTATCTCAGCACAGGAATATTTTTTTAACACATCCAATTGTGGAATTTATTTTTATTGCAAGATCTTTTAATTAAAATGTACTTTGTTCTTTAACCAGTTGCTATGGCACAAAGGTTATTGCTATAAGTGCCAATAATGATGCCACTGAATTCCTTGTGGAAGAGAGGGGCTAGTGTACATACTGAGAAGGCATACTCTTTTGTACTTCATTTATCAAAACTGTCTAGAAATAAACCAGTAAGCTTAGAGCAACCAATCACTGTAGAGATTTCACTTTCCTTCGAAAGTGAAAAATGTAAGTTGGGCTGTACTGTAGTCCCATGGCTAATATTGATAAATAAGGGCCACTAGTGTCCTCTCCATATGTCTGTAGATATTTATAGAAATCACAGATTACAAAAATCTAATGGGTGTTTCGCTCTACTCTATTCAGTACCTGACCATCACTCTGAGCTGGTTGTGAGTCATAGGGTGTGCGGCTGAACTCTACAGGAATTTGTATCCACTCTGTCCTGCAGAGATTTGCTTCCCCAGCCTATCACCTGTTAGCAGGTGCTATATCAGGCGACTCCACCCTCCATTCCTTCTTGCCTGAATTATGGTTCCTAGCCTACTAGCACCTGTTTATGCATGGCTCAGTATGCTGTCTCCCGTTATCAACCTGGCCTGTTTACGCTCTCAGTTTGACTTCTCCATCCCTGACACTGACTTTGTTTTGTGATCCCGTGCTGCCTGCCCTAACGAAGGATTGTCTTACTATGCTTTTGACTCTCCCTTCTGTACCTTGTACCCGTGCCTCCGACTCTCCGCTCAGCTGCTGCAGTCCTGGGGACTGCCCTGGAGTGGTACCTAGTGTCTACAGCAGCCCAGCATATACTCACCATCAGAGGCCCTAGTGAAGACCCGATAGACACTTAGTCATGTCCCTCCAGGGTAAGCCCGGCACATGGCGCCATGGGTCCACACCCACCAGCGTTACAATGGGCATTAATTATTATACTGCTGTTATCAACAGTATTAAACAAAAAACCATATTAATTTCAATACTTTCTCATAGCATTTTTTTTCAAATATTTTGTCTGCATTCTTTTTATTTTGTCATATTTTTAAAAGAATTTTCCCAGGAGTTTTTAAGTCCCATAATAATGCCAATGGAAAACTACCATAGAAAATCACTATAACCAGGGCATGCCGTTTGTGTTTTACAAAAGACCACCGGCAAAAAAAAGCCACAATAAGGCTAGAAACCAAACCAATTCTTCTGCAGTGCATTTTATATTTCTGTCCATGAAACCAATATACAGTCCTGCTCATCGTTATTGGCACCCATGAAGTTTAAGAACATGATGTGGAATATCTCCTGAAAAAAATGAATCAAGTGAAACAGTTTTTTTGTATAGAGCACTCGTGTTAAATACAAAAGAGGAAACGATAAATAATAATTTAAAACAAAAAAACAATGGGAGGGAAAAATAGAAAAACTTAAGCTTTCTGTGTCACTGGTATTGGCACCCTTTACATTAATTTAGTATGCAAACACATTTTGACTCACCTGTGGTAAATCACAAAAGAGATACACCTGTGATTAATTGTCGATACTCATGTGACATGAATTAGCCATTAGACAAAGTGGCTGTCGAAGGACATCAGAACTGCTATTATTAGCAAACACAAGACTTCCAAAGGGTATAAGGTCATCTCCAAAGACCTTGGTATCCCAGTTTCAACAGTGCGCAATGTTATTAAGAAGTTTGACAAGCATGGAATCATCAAGAACCTCCCTGGACGTGGAGGAAAGAGGAAAATTGACAAGAGATGTCTGCGAAGGTTGGTGCGAATGGTGGAAAAAAAACACCACGTCAAACATCCAAAGACCTGAAGGCCAATCTGGAACAGTCTGGGTTCATGGTTTCAACAAGTACCATGCGCCGCATACTAAACCAAGCAGAGCTTTATAGGCAAAGGCCAAGGAAGAAACCACTGCTGAAGAAAAGACATAAAAAGGAACCACTGATCTTTGCCAAAGAGTACCTTGACAAGCAACAATCCTTCTGGGAAAATGTTCTGTGGACAGATGAAATAAAAATAGAGCTTTTTGGCAATGCAAAGCAATGTTTTTTTTTACAGACGGCGCAATGAAGCTTTTATGGAAAAGAACACCTTACCAACAGTTAAGCATGATGGAGGATCAATAATGCTGTGGGGTTGCTTTGCTGCGTCTGCAACTGGAGGCTTTGACCATATCACAGGAATTATGAAATCTGAGAATTATCAAGAGATTTTAGAGTGAAATGTTCTATCCAGTGTAAGAAAACTTGGTTTGAGTGGAAGATCATGGGTCCTCCAGCAAGACAATGACCCAAAGCACACATCCAAAAGTACACAGGAATGGTTGAAAAAGAAAAAATGGACTGTTTTAAAATGGCAAGCAATGAGTCCTGACCTCAATCCCATTGAAAATCTCTGGGGTGAGCTGAAATCTGCCATTGGGAAAAAGAACCCTGCAAACATTCTAGAGCTTGAACAATCTGCAAAGGAAGAGTAGGAGAAAATTCCAGCTGAGAAGTGCAAGAAGCTTATAGATGGCTACAAGAAACGTTTGTAGGCTGTCAGCAATGACAAAAAGTGTGCAACCAGGTATTAATTAGGGGTGCCTTTATTGCTGCACATTCTGTTTATTCTGTTTCTTCTTTGAAATTGCAACATGGAAGCTGAAAAACAATGTTTTATTGTTGTATTACTCTGGACCACTAATTAAAAAATCCTGAGGATATAACTTTGGTACATTTCCATTTCTTAAGATATTGTACAGTCTATGAAAAAAAGGAAGGGGTGCCAATAATGGTGAGCAGCACTGTAAGTGTATGAGTACACGATGTCTTTTTCAAGCAAATTTAGTCCGGAAACCGCCTGAAAAAGTGCCGCAAAAGCGCCCCATAAAATGAACATAATGCACAGCAATGTGAAAACGACATTGCTGTACACATATTCAGTCTTAAGTTACTTCTATTAACCTTCTGGGTTCGGAAATACATTCAGAAGCTGCCTGCTCTCTATACTTCACTGTATATTGTAAGAGACGCCGGAGGCACAGCCACTGCAAGAACAACGTTAACGCCACCGGCAAAGCCACTCCAGGTAAACGATCGGCGGCATTTTCCTGAAGCGACTTTGCTTGGGAAAACTTGGTGACTGCAGCAGCATATAAAAGACGCCGTGTGCATATAGCCTAAGGATATGTTCCCACGAGTATTTGGTGCATTTTTGACAATGCTTATTTTCACTGCGCAGAAACGCAGCTTATTACAGTTCCAGCAAAGTGAATGGGATTTATAGAAATCTCATGCCCACTGTGCTTTCTTTTTTACGCAGCATGAATTGCACTTGTGGTAAATATGAGTTTTATTTGTAGACTTTCCCCATAGACATGAGGTGAGGAAAATCCACAGTTAATAAACACATATGAGTTTTTAATGCATTTCTACAGCCAAATTGCACTAAAAACACATGCAATCAGCTAACATTACCAATAAAGTTCTATGAAAACTAAGTAACAGGAAGTATCCAAAACAAAGCAGTTTTATTTAAAACATGACAAACCAAAAGGAGACAAAAAGCACAGCAGAAAAAATGAGATAAAAACGTATAAACTACCCCCCTTTCCTCAAAGATGCACTTTACCTGCCGTAATTTAGCTACCGTAATTGGTGCGGAGATGCTGCAGAAGATCTATAACCTCACAAATGCACCAAATACTCACTGTGGGAACTTAGGCTAAAAGGCCATTCTTTCGGTTCTATTTTTTGTTGTTGTTTGGTTCAAAGTATTTTTACCTTATTTGAATTCATAACAAGAGCAAGAAGTATTAAAATTAACCATATTTATCTATACTTAACTAGTAAATAATAAAGTTACTCATTTTATGCTGTAGAGTATAGATCCAATGTGCTTGTATCTTTTTCTGATAGTAATTAGTATAAAACTATGATCTGTTGTACTGCCATGACAAAAGTTGTCCTAATTTCAAAAGATAAGGTTCTAAACTTTCTGAATTAAATTATTTTACAATATTGTGAAACTATGGATGATCGTGAATGATCAAATATGCACAGTATCTTTGCAATATGTACTAAGAATGATATGATTGCTTCTTTTAGTATAACTAGTGAAACTAGCACATGAATAAACACTGTATGTATCTGTACGGTGTACTGTACATATATAGTTTGTTGGGTATAGGAGACAACATTGTTATTCATATGTTATATGTTTCAACAATTTCAAGTGGCATCACTGATCCTGAAACCAGCCGTGTTTCAAAGTTTCCATGAAAAAGCACATTTCACATTTATATTCTAAATAGCACTGGTTGGTAAGACAAACACATACTGGTCAGACAAGCTTCACAGAGCACAAAGAGCTGTCTGTTTTCAGCATACAGTACATCAACAAGACCACAAGCTTCATCTCCTGCATTGGAAAAGAACAAGGGTTTCCTATATTTCCGATTCTGGTATATTTATGTTTTTGTAATAAAATAAAGAACCTAAAAAAATCCTCTATGGCAATATAATGTCTTTTTTACTTACCATGGCAAAGTGAGCAGTCCAGATTTTGGTTTTAGAATAGTGCAGACATCAAAGAATAAGATCACTCCAAATCACCCACAACTATATTAATGTATATGAGGCGCAATCACTTCGACTTCTCTGGGACTTTTTCCAACAGTAAAATGTTCTCTTTCCTGTCCTTTGATTGTCGGTGCTGACTGATGAATTATCTTCTGTCATACACAAAGCCTACTTTAGCATGCAGATGGATCCGATGACACAAGTTAGTGCTGGTTCCCAGTTTTCAGGTTGTCTATGATTGTATACCTTTGTTTTGGTGAATGCAAGGGTTAACTAGGTGTGTTCCAGGGTGGGTGTGCCAATAAACTTCCTGACAAAGCTTCTAGGACAAGTACAGAATCGTCACTTGGCAGAAGATGCTGAATGTGTCTTACTTAATTACTAGGTTGTGTGCATTGTAAAGAAAAAAAATCCATGACTTCATTAACAGAAAAAGTGAAACTCTGGAGTCAGTTATTAAGACAGTTTATGCTTTGCCTCATGCTAGTGATCTCACATGCAGATAGTACTGTTATCTCAACCATCCTTAGCCATCTGGTACAGATCTATACTAGAAGTACATACAGTTGAAACAAGAAGTTTACATACACAATATAAAAAGACACATATGCGTGTTATTCTCAATATCTGACATGACATCAGAATAAACCTTTCCCGTTTTAGGTCAGTTAGGATTACCATCATTTTTAATATTTGCCAAATGCCAGAATAATGAGAGAGAGAATGTTTTAAGGCATTTTTATTACTTACTGCAAAGTCAAAAGTTTACATACATTTCATTAGTATTTGGTACCATTGCCCTTAAACTGAATGACTTGGGACAAACGTTTGGGATATCCTTCCACAAGCTTCTCACAATAGTTGGTCGGAATTTTGGCCCATTCCTCCTGACAAAGCTGGTGTAACTGATCCAGGTTTGTAGGTCACCTTGCTTGCACCTGCCTTTACAGCTTTGCCCATAAATTTTCAACAGGATTGAGATCAGGGCTTTGTGATGGCCACTCCAAAACATTGACTTTGTTATCCTTAAGCCACTTTGTTACCATTTTGGCAGTATGCTTCGGGTAATTGTCCATTTGAAAGACCCATTTCCGCCCAAGCTTTAACTTACTGGCTGATGTCTTGAGATATTGCTTCACTATTGCCATATAATGTTCTTTTCTCATGATGCCATCTATTTTGTCAAGTGCACCAATCCCTCCTGCAGCAAAACAACCTCGCACCATGATGCTGCCACCCCCATGTTTCACAGTTGGGATGGTGTTCTTAGGCTTCCAAGCTTCTCCCTTTTTCCTCCAAATATAAACATGGCCATTATGCCAAAAAAGTTGAATTTTAGTTTAGTCAGACCACAGGATATGTCTCCAAAAATTAAGGTCTTTGTTCCTGTGTGCATTTGCAAACATTAATCTGGCTTTTTTATGTGTCATTTGGAGTAATAGCTTCTTCCTGATGGCAAAGTGGCCTTTCAGCCCATGTTGATACAGTACTCATTTCACTGTGGGTATTGACACAATATTACCAGCTTCCACCATCATCTTCACATGGTCTTTTGCTTTTGTCCTTGGGTTGATATGCACATGTCGGAACAAAGCACGTTCAGGGACACAGAACCCGTCTCCTTCCTGAGCGGTATGATGGCTGGACATTCCCATCTTGTTTGTACTTGCGCATAATTGTTTGTACAGATGAACGAGGCACCTTCAGGTATTTTGAAATTGTACCCAAGAATGAGCCAGACTTGTGCAAGTCCACAATTCTCTTCCTGATATCTTGGCTGATTTCTTTAGACTTTCCCATGATGCTACACAAAGAAGCAGTGTGTTTCAGATGTGCATTAAAATACATCCACAGGTGTGTCTTTAATTAACTCAGATGTTGCCAAAAACCCTGTCAGAAGCTTCCAGACACATGATACCATCACATGGGCAACCCAGAACTGTTTTAAGGCATAGTAATCTTAGTGTATGTAAACTTTTGACTTTACAGTAAGTACGGTAATAAAAATGCCTTAAAACATTCTTTCTCTCTCATTATTCTGGCATTTGGCAAATAGTAAAAACTATGGTAATCCTAACTGACCTAAAACGGGAAAGGTTTATTCTGATTTCATGTCAGATATTAAGAAAAACATGCATATGTGTCTTTTTATATAGTGTATGTAAACTTCTGGTTTCAACTGTATGTGTCCACTCTGTCTCAAAATTGACAAATGGGTTATCCATAGTAACATAGTTTTTAAGGTTGAAGGAAGACTAAGTCCATCTAGTTCAACCCATAGCCTAACATGTTGATCCAGAGGAAGGCAAAAAAAAAACACGTGGCAAACACTAAGCTCCACATTGGGGAAAAAAATTCCTTCCTGACTCCATACGACAATCAGACTAGTTCCCTGGATCGACACCCTATCAAGGAATCTAGTATATATAACCTGTAATATTATACTTTACAAGAAAGACATCCAGGACCTTCCTAAATTTTAGTAGTGAATCACTCATTACAACATCATGCGGCACAGAGTTACATAGTCTCACTGCTCTTACAATAAAGAATTTGCGTCTGTGATTATGATTAAACCTTCTTTCCTCCAGACGTAGAAGATGCCCCCTTGTCCCGTCTCAGGCCACAGAGTAAAAAGATCAGTAGAAATGTCTTTGGACTGTCCCCTCATATATTTGTACATAGTAATAAGATCACCCCTAAGCCTTCGTTTTTCCAAACTAAATAACCCCAAGTGTAATAACCTGTCTTGGTATTGCAGACCCCCCAGTCCTCTAATAACCTTGGTCGCTCTTCTCTGCACCCGCTCTAGTTCAACTATGTCTTTCTTATACACCGGAGACCAGAACTGTACACAGTATTGTAAGTGTGGTCGCATTAGTGACTTGTATAGAGGTAAAATTATGTTCTCCTCGTGAGCATCTATGCCTCTTTTAATGCATTCCATTATTTTAATTGCCTTTGCAGCAGCGGCCTGACATTGGCCACCAAACATGAGCTTGTCGTCCACCAATACACCCAGGTCTTTCTCAGTTACAGTTTTGCCCAGTGTTTTACAATTAAGCATATAATTATACATTTTATTTCCTCTGCCCAAGTGCATTACCTTACATTTATCCCCATTAAAGCTCATTTGCCATTTATCAGTCCAAGCTTCTAGTTTACATAGATTCTCTTGTAATATAAAATTGTCCTCCTCTGTATTGATTACCCTGCAGAGTTTAGTGTCACCTGCAAATATTGAAATACTACTCTGTATGCCCCCTACAAGGTCATTAATAAATATGTTAAAAAGAAGCGGGCCCAATACTGACCCCTGTGGTACCCCACTGTTAACTGTGACCCAGTCTGAGTGTGTTCCATTAATAACCACCCTTTGTATATTATCACTGAGCCAGTTGTTAACCCACTTACATATGTTTTCCCCTATCCCCATTGTTCTCATTTTATGTATCAACCTTTTGTGTGGAACCGTATCAAAAGCTTTTGAAAAGTGCATATACACAACATCCACTGCATTTCCTTGGTCCAGTCTTGAACTTACCTCTTCATAAAATGATTAAAAAAACATGGCAACTTTATTCCAGAAGTAACTCCACACTTGTCCACAAGTTATGTGGTGTTGTAGCTGAGTGGAGCTGCAATTCTATGTATAATCCATTGACACGTGTGTTGCTGTTTCTTAGAAAACGCAGTAATGTTTGTTTACAATTCTGGGTCTCTAAGTTATCACAAACAGCTAGAAAAATCCTCAGTGAGATGCAGTTCATATTACAACCATTGGGTGGCCACACTTAGCATAAGCAACTCATGACATAATATCACAAAATCATCTTTTTTTTAAAACTTGGTAATCTTGCACCACACATCTTGAAATGTGTTGAACTGAGAGAAAAAGTAATGAAAGGACGCATCTGTACTTTAAAGCGTAACCATTGTTTTAATTCTTATTTCCAATATCAATATTACATATGAAGATAAGAAACTTGGCAATATACTTTATTCGATAAATTAGCTTACTTCTCCTCCCAGATTCACCTTTCACTCACAGTTCACATGTAAAATCTGTCTTGAGTGAAGACATATTTTCACACTACTTAGGTAGGAGATTACATTTGCGCCTCATAAGAATCCATGTAGAAGAAAGGGGGGAGGACAGATGAACTAATGGCAGACATACATTTTGCTGCACGTTCACCTGAAATGATAGTTAAACTTAAAAGTAACCTGTCGTGTCCCTAAATGCTATTAACCTGCAGTCCACCTGGAGTGGGATTTGGTCATTCTCTGAGTCAGCTGTCAAGCTGACAGCAGGCTTAGAGAAGGTATAACACGGCGGCTCCCTGAATTCAATTGCATACCAATGGAACTGAATGGACCGGAGTTTTGTCATGGGGGAATCTTGTGAGGTAACAATATAGAAGTTGGAGAGGCAGAGTTTGAGGAGTGGATGATCATGTAAGAGAATAGTAACGGAAGAGGGGAGGAGTATGGGGGTCATGTGTCTGGGTTCGAACCCTTGAGCCTGTGCTTTGAGGTTGGCGTCTCTGTTCTCTGAGCCACAGCAGATACACCTTTTCTCCAGTTGTTTAGTTTTGGTTATTCTTTCATCAATCTTTTTAGGGTAACAGGCATTTTCATTTACTCATTTGTCTGCCCTAACACCTTTCAGGTGCGGCGTTACATACTTTTCCCCTGCTGATATTTCATGCTGGTGATAGTCTCATTTGAATGTCCAGCCAAACTTCTGTAGTTTAAGCCAGTCAGTGAAAGACCAGCTAGGATTTATCTCTCTGCTGCTTATGTTATTTATCCTGCATCTATCTTCTGTTTCTTTTTAGGAAGTAGGCGGCATATTATCTAAGAGTACGTACTTAATCCTTTATTTTATATTTCGTAGCTTGTTTTACTTACTCTGGAATCTCTCTATTTTAGCACACTTTCCCTTCTTTAGGTAATTTGCACTCTGCTCAGTTGCAATTTTTAATGTACTACCTATTTTTCTGAGCCGCGGCTCCTGCTGACAGTGCCCGCTACTAAAGAGAATGCATATTCACTCTTCTCCACGCCCATAGTCCCAGCGTGGAGAGGAGTGAATATACCGTCAGTTCACGTCAGCGTCTGAGAGCACATGGCTGTAACGCCATGCGCTGCTCAGATGCTGACATGAGCTGCAGGAGAACAGGACTCAGCAATGGAGCAGAGGTGAGAAAGGAAAGTAAGTACAAGTTTTTATTGTTTTATGTGTGCAGTGATGGGGCTATGCAAGGTAGGATTAGGAGATGAGGGGTGCCATACATACCAGGATTGGGGTAAGAGGGGGCCATACAATCAGATTGTCAGATATTACACCCCTGTAGTTTGTGTGCTAAATAGGCATAATCCCATCAGCGAACAGTGAATTTTTTTTATTATTACAGTTGTAAAAGTCACTTGTCAAAATCACTTGTCAGAGTCACTTGTCAGAATCACTTGTCAGGATCACTTGTCAGACAGGGTATTTGTAACATCCCTGGCGGCGTGCTGGCATGGCTTACCACCTCCCATCATGCAAGACCGCCATCTTACCTATCAGTCCAGGCTGCACACTTTGCTCCAGTACCTGCTGTGTCTCTTGTCTGATTGCTTAAGGGCGGCGGCGCGGTTACTGCCTGATTCTTATAGTTACTGTGTGCGCACTCCTAATGCCTCCCCAGCCTATTGTTGTGAGTCAGTGGATACTTAAACCCCCTCCACCCAGTAGGAGGTGCTTGAGCAACACTTTCTTACAGTGTGTTCTGTGCAACTGAGTTGCCAGGTCCTGTTTTGTATCTTGTCTGTTTCCACCACCCTGGGGGCTGTATACCCAGGCCCGTTACCTGCATCTGTGACTTCTATTCTGTTCTGCCAACCTGGGGGCTGTATTCCCAGGCCTGTTGCCTGTATCTGTGACTTCTAGTCTGTTTCCGCCACCCTGGGGGCTGAGTTCCCAGGCTCATTCCTGTATCTTGTTCCTGGTTCAGTTCCTGTCTGAACTGTGTCCTACCCCGTTACCTGTTTGTCTCGATGTCCGAACCTTCCCTTTTCCTGCAGTGTCTGAACCTGCACCTAACTCCAACTCATTGTCTCTGTACTTCTGTTTGTGAGTTTTGTGTCCACTCGCTACTTCATAGTAAGTACCTTGTGTGTATCTGGTTCTGCTTGTCCCGTTTCCCTGCCTCCGTATCTACCTCCTGTGTTCTAACTATCTTCCTGTATTTTCCAGTCTGTTCCATGTGAACAGATGAACAGAGCCTTGTCCTGTCTGCCTGCACCTTCTGCTCTGTTCTGCTCTGCTTGTCCATCGCACCTGCGGTTTCGCTCTGCTCTGCTTGCCCATCGCACCTGTGGTTTCGCTCTGCTCTGCTTGTCCACTGCACCTGCGGTTTTGCTCTGCTTGTCCACCGCACCTGCGGTTTCGCTCTGCTCTGCTTGTTCACCGCACCTGCGGTTTCGCTCTGCTCTGCTTGTTCACCGCACCTGCGGTTTTGCTCTGCTCTGCTTGTTCACCGCACCTGCGGTTTTGCTCTGCTCTGCTTGTTCACCGCACTTGCGGTTTTGCTCTGCTCTGCTTGTTCACCGCACCTGCGGTTTCGCTTTGCTCTGCTTGTTCACCGCACCTGCGGTTTCGCTCTGCTCTGCTTGTACACCGCACCTGCGGTTTCGCTCCGCTCTGCTTGTTCACCGCACCTGCGGTTTCGCTCCGCTCTGCTTGTTCACCGCACCTGCGGTTTCGCTCCGCTCTGCTTGTTCACCGCATCTGCGATTTCACTCCGTTCTGCTTGTCCACCACACCTGCGGTTTCGCTCTGCTCTGCCCCGCTTGTCCTCCGCGCCTGCGGTTCTGCTCTGCTAGCCCACCGCACCCGCGGCTCTGTTCCTGCATCCCAGTCTGTACTGGTCCCTATCCAGCCTGCGTTCATACCTGCCAGTACCCGCCTGTCTGCATACCAGCCGTGTCTGCCAGTATCCACCTGTCTGCATACCAGCTGTGCCTGCCCGTTCCTGCATTCCCCGGTGTGGGTCAACAGCTGTGACCGGGGTCTGACCTGGAGTAGCACCTGGTCCCTTTGCTCGGTTCCTCCCTGGTTCACGGAGTCGACTGAGCCGCCTTGCGACCTTGGTCGGACCGAGTTGATACTTAGTCACGCCCCTCCAGGCACTCCTCTGTTCATGGTCCAGTGGGATCACTAACCACGCTCACGCCAGTCAGTCCAGGCATGAGCGTAACAGTATTTAGCCTCAAGCTGACATCATTCTGATGTTTGATTTTGATATTTGATCATGTCCTAAAATGGACACTGTACGCGAGGCTGCCATGAGGAATAAAGTTCATTTCCTCCTGGTAGTCAGGTTTTTAGTTCGGTGGCCACACAGCTTTGGAGAGCTACTAACCTGTAGATTAACCCCACATCGGCAAGATAATATCATATGGGGACATGACAGGTTCCCTTTAAGATCAGAAGGTGTCCTTCTCCTGCACTTCCTGAAGTCAGAAATGTAATGGGTCATAGTATTATCCAAAGTGCTTGAACATGTTCAGTGTTGCTCTGTATTCCATAATTAATGAGCCGACCATAAAAAAAAGTTTTCCTTCTGCTCCTTGCTAAAAGATTAACATATTTTAGTAATAAGGAATAGCTATAACATGCTTTTGGTAATGAGCGCTATAGATGTAATGTAATGACATGCCCCCTTGTAATATGTTAAGGGCACGTAGACTGAATTATAGTGTATATATCAATTAAGTATCAAAAGTTAAAGAGTAACTGTCATTTTAATAAATATTTCCAAAATAAATGGTACACATGAAAATCAGCAAAGAAATGTTTCTTCCTCCTGCATGTTCGCCTGAAACAGTTACAGTTCTTCGTAGACCTTGATCACCAGTCTCAGTGGTGGGGAAATAAATCTGTGTTCATTGAAGAAAGATTTTACACATGAATTGAGAATATTGAAAATGAAGTCCAGGAGGAAGCAGATTTCTCTAAGGTATACTGTATTATAAAGTTTCCTATATTCAAGTCTACTACTGATTTATGAAATAAAAAATAAAAAGATGGTTACTCTTTAAGTAAGTTTGTAAATACTTATGTATTACTGATCCTGAGTCACATCCTGTTTTATAGCCCAGGGCTTTGACGTTATAGGGAACTGCTAATAAATATGTTGCCAGACAGTTCCTTGAAATCTTATCTGGGTTCTAATAATGCAGTGGGACAGGTTTTTTTTTCTTCTGGTGCTCAAAATACAGTTCCCAGAATGCAAAATGTAACAAGAAATGGTGGAAGATTTCAGCTCTGAACCCTCTAGAGTTATCAATGCAACTCTAAATTATTATGTGTAATGAAAAATGTGTTGTCATACATGTACATATGCTTTAACCAATGTTCAAAATGAAAGCCAGACTTCTTGTTTTGATTTCACTGATTTAATACTTGTAGCTTATTCCTGTCTTTAGGTTGATACTGAATCACTGATACCACAAAGAGACTAATAGTAAGCTAAAACTTACAGGGGGTTGTCCGGCACCAATATTTTTTTAGGCATAATTGGAGGCATACTCACCTTCCATCACCCATGCAAATGCAATGCAGCCAAGCTGCAGAGTTCTGCTCCATTCAGAAGTAACTGGACTGTTGCAGGCTCTGATTTGCTGCAGCGGTCAGGTGATTGGATGCAGCAGTCAGGAATATCTCATGACATACTCTTTTAGTCCCATGATAGCAGCAAACACAGGGTGTCCTGTGACTTCTGAATAGAACAGACATCGTTAACATGCCAGTGCAGACCTCTGGAGCATCCTAGCTGGATCCGCGGTTGTGCTGTAATGTGAATATGCCTTTGTTTATTATTTTAAAACCATCAATGCCTAATAAAAAATGTATTTAGGTGTCGAACAACCCCTTTAATGATCTTTAAAGATATGCATTAAAATATATTACATCACGTAAGTGATTTGTGATTTACAAAGACATTTTCATAATTATCTGTATTCTGCCTCATTTCATTGTAAAAGACGGATATTAGCAGCCCACTCTTTCTTTGCACTAACAAAATATATAAAAACATGGTAATACAGAAAAAGCCTAATATTCTCTATAGAAAGTTCTTACCCTATTCACGGCAGAGAGGGAACTGTTACATTCAGGGCTCGCTCTTATCCGAGAGAATTAGAGTTTGATCCCAGTGTAAGATGAAAGAAGTGGAGCACACTATGAGAAGAACAATTTTTCCATCTTTTCCATTCTGTGAGTCCGTGGAAATGGGACGTCCTAGTGCAGTCCAAGTGCACTCCAACACATAGACTTGAATGGGTGAGTGGCATCCGATTTTAAAGTGAAATCGCAGCACGCTGCTATTTTTTTCATTGACAAATTCTGTCAGTGAAAAAAATCGGCCATCAGTTGTGCCCCATTTAGTAACATTGGTCAGAGCGCTATCCAATAAAACATCAGATAGTACTCGTCCGCTGTATCCACTCGTGTGAGCAAGCCCTTATTGCACTTGAGCTCTTTTGCCCTGATTCATTAATAACGGCCATTTTCTCACAGGTGTGATGCATAGCAATATTACCCCATTCCTAATGGGCAATGGCCTCCAGTTTTTGGATATTTCTGGGTTTGTGTGATGCATCCTCCTTCAAATTCCACTAAAGATTTTCTATATGTTTCAAGTCAGGCCACTGTGCAGCTACTTCAGAACATTCCAGAACTTCTTTTGAAACCAAGCCATAGTGGACTTTAAAGAGGATCTTTCACTCTTGTGAAAAATCACAGCTGTGATTGGCAGCGTCTGGGAGAAAAGGGTGAAAGCGCACACCCTCAGAGAAGACTGAAGAAATGCTCAGTTAGACGGCAAGCAAAGATGTCCCCTACTGCTCTTCAAAAGCAATAAATGTGAATATGTCTGCAAAGAAGCGACGCAGCACAAAACGGATAAGAACAGAAGAATCCAGGTAAGCCCAAGGATTTTTTTAAAAGGTGTTAAACTCAATTTTTTTGACCAAGTCACGAAATGCTTGGGATTATTGTCTTGTTGGAAGTTCCAATGAAGTGTCAGCTTCTTCACAGAAAGGATAACATTTTTTTCTAAAATTTCCCTCCACACCCTTCAGGTTTCTAGGACAAAGGATGGCAAAGCAGCCCCAAAGCATCATTGAGCCACTGCCATGCCTCACTATTTTAGCATATGTTTAATTCTTCCTCCTCCAGACATCATTGATCCAGAGGCCTGAAAAGTTCCAGTTTTGTTTACACAAAACAGATTCCCAAAACTTCTGTGGATAATTTTTATGGTTTTATATCTTGGACCTCCAGCATATAGACTTTCGGCATCTATTATGCACCATGCTACGCAAACTGAAAACTCAGTGCCTGTTGACACACAATCTATCTGCAGGTCTTTTTTAGTGAATGGAGGGTTTTGACCACCTGTCTCCTCAGGAATCTGTTGGCAGCTGGTGAAAGTTTCCTCTTGTTCCACATCCATGTAATGTAACCCGTATTCTTCTTTAACTTTGAAGTTCTAAATTGTGCTTCCAGCTGTGTCTCTACTCTAGGAACATTCAACGCCTTTGTTATTATTATTGTTGCATCATTTTTTTTGTTTGTGCAAGGCAACAAACTATTAACTTTCTTTACCATTGTCTTGGCTAATGACCTGTTTGCACAAGCCAAATTCAGCCATTAAACGACCACCAAACGGCTATATTTAAGCCAATCACTGGTCGTCTTTTGACCAGTTTAGGCAGGCCGACAAACTCTGTATGTGTACAGAATGATCATTAATACAATTGTTCTATGCCCAAGAATGTCATGTTATCAGCAGGACATCACCCGTTTAAGGCCACGGCCCCACAATCAGTATTTGGTCAATATTCGGTCAGTATTTTTTCTCAAGAGTGGAAGCCAAAACCAGATGAGGAACAATCAGAGAAAAGGTATAATAGAAACAAGAGCATCAATTCTGCATTTATCACCCACTCCTGGTTTTGGCTCCCACTCCTGAGAAAAAATACTGACCAAATACTGATAGCGGGGCCGTGGCCCAACAGAGGCTATGTGCTCCTACTAACAATGATTTTTAAATCAGCTTAAAAATCATCGCTTCTGACGACCATGATATCTCATTCGTCAATTGTTTGCCAGCCTGTTTACTCTCGTTCCCCAATTATTGGCCTATCCAAATGGAGAATTTGGAGAAACCATTATTTAAACTAGTTATGTTGAGGTATTTCTATTGTTCTTGTTTGTTTGATTTTATTGCAAACACCAGAATGCTTGGAAATGTTGTCAATAAACCTGATTTGCAATAGGGGTTGCATACAGATTTCTGCTGTCCTTGTACTATCCACACACATGCTCAGCTGAATTTAGTGCTTCCAGCTTCTCTTCAGCTTCTCCCATCTGCCGTCCTGAACACCATGCTGTACTGGTCTACGCTGATCCACTTGCCTGCTGGCATGTCCAGCTCTGCTATATTGTTGCCTCCGTTCAATGTTGCTTACCCTGACCTATGGCTTAGAGAATTCACTTCAGTAAGTGAGTCCTTAACAAATTTAAGCAGAACTATATGAGAACATTTTTCTTGAAACAACAATATTTTTGTTCCATTTTTTTTAAATGTACCGTATATTACCTTTTAGTTGTGGATAAATGCAGAGGAAAAGCAATTGTGCCATTTTTTTTATTTAACCCATTTATTGATTCCCATAAAAAAAATGTTAACTGTAGTGTGTAAGTTGTTATGGTCACGAGAATACCAATTATGATATTTACTATCTACTACAAAAACTCTGATTTTGAGTTATTTTTTTTTTAACTATACTTATATAACAGCACATAATGCCTATAAAGAAGAAAACTATTGAGGTTTTTAGTTGGTGAAAATCCCCTCATAGACAGCAGTGTAGTCTATGACTCACTGTTAGAGTTTCTGCCTCCTTCACAGAATGTCCTGAGTTTGTGTTTCACTCCGTAGTGACGGAGCTAGTTTTTACAATTCTGACCAGTGTCACTTTGTGGTAATAACTCTGGAACGCTTCAACTTATCCCAGTGATTCTGAGATTGTTTTTTCCTATTACATATTGTACTTCATATTAGTGGTAAAATTTGGTCAATATGATTTACGTATATTTGTGAAAATATAGAAAATTTGGCAAAATTTTAACATTTCACAATTTTCATACTTTCAATTTTTAAGCCCTTAAATCAGATAGTTATACCAAACAAAATAATTAATAAGTAACATTTCCCATATGTCTATTTTACATCTGCATCATTTTTTAAACATAATTTTTTTTTGTTAGAAGGGTTCAAAGTTGACCAGCAATTTCTAATTTTTCCAACAAAATTTACTAAACCATTTTTTATAAAGGACCACATCACATTTGACTTTGATGGTCTATATGACAGAAAATACCCAAAAGTGACACCATTCTAAAAACTGCATTCCTCTAATTCCTCAAAACAATATTGAAGAAGTTTATTAACCTTTCAGGTGCTTCACATGAATTTTTGGAATGTGGAAGGAAAAAATTAACATTTTACTTTTTTAAAAAATTTTTTTTACTTCAGCTCCAAATTTTTTACTTTTACAAGGGTAACAGGAATAAATGAACCACAAAATTTGTTGTGCAATTTCTCCTGAGTACGCAGATACCCCATATGTGGGGGAAACTACTATTTGGGCACCCTCTGACTTTTTGAACGCAAAAATAGCTGGAATCGAGAGCGGACGCCATGTTGCGTTTGGCGAGCCCCTGATGTGCCTAAACAGTGGAAACTCCCACAAGTGACCCCATTTTGGAAACTACACCCCTCAAGGATTTTATCCAGGGGCATTGTGAGCATTTTGAATCAACAGGTACGACGCTGAAATTGATAACATTAGATCGTCGTATTGAAAAAGTAAATTTTTTTTCACAAAAATCTTGCTTTAACCCCAAACTTCTCACTTTTTCAAGAGGTAACACCAAAAAGTGGACTCCACAGTTTGTTAATCACTGTCTTATGAGCGCGCTGATGCCCCACATATAGTCAAAAAGTTCTGTTTGGACAAACGGCAGGGCTTGGAATAGACGGAGCAATATTTGAATTTTGGAACACAAATTGGCTGAAATAGATTGCGGGCGATATGTCACATTTGCAGGGCCCCTAAGGTGCCCAAACAGCAGAAACCCACCACAACTGAACCCATTTTGGAAACTACACCCCTTAAGGATTTTATCCACAGGTATAATTAGCACCCAATGCAAACTCGAGTAGCAAGCACTTGCGCTCAACACTAGTCGTCATATTGTCGTCAATTTTTTTACTTTTGAAAAAAAACCAAGCCCTAAGCCCAACCCTAACTGCAAAGAATGAAAGAAATAGACATTCTAAAATGAAAAGGGGCTGACACGGGGAGGAGGGGGGGGGACATGCTAAATATTGGCTTTTGAGAACTGTGATGAGGTTTATCACAGTGATCAAAGGGAACCAGAAAGAAAATTCTCTGTTATTGCTGGGTGCCAGCTGCAGATCTTGGCCGGCACACTACACATGCGCCCGCAATTATTTTTCATGAAGAGGAGGCGGAGGGCCGATTGATGGAGCAGGAAGTACCTGGGGGTGGCAGAGGTACTAGGGGGAGCTTGGAGACATCATTCCTCTCGCCTGTGACATGTCAAAAAAGAGAGAAATTATTTTAATAGCGGGCATGCTTTTTTTTTTACGTTATCGCCTTTATTTATTGAATAACGGCAATCATGTGATAAGGGACTGGAAAATCAAGCCCTGATCACGTTCTCCAGGGTCTCAGCTACTTCAGCAGAATTTTGGACTCTGGGGGGCATTAAAGGCTTATTCCCGATTAACTTTTTAAAACAGCATGGAGGGAATAAGGCCCCTTAACGGCTGCCTTTTTTAATGCGTATCAGTGGTTAAGGGGTTAAGGATGGAAAAGGTATAAGAAAAGGTTTCAATAAAGAATTTCAATTTTTGATTCATCTGACCACACATTTTTCCATTTTGCCTCAGTCTATTTTAAATAAGCTTTGGCCCAGAGAAGATGGCAATATTTCTTGATTGTGTTGCTATATGGCTTCTCCTTTGCATGATAGAGCAAGTTAATCTTGCATATATCTGAAAATTTTGATGATATTTTGTACTGTATATGGTGGGATATTCAAACTATTTGCAATTTTATGATAATGAATATTTTCTGAAATTGTTCCATAAATTTTAGATGCAGTAGTTCACGGTTTGGAGAACCTCTGACCATCTTTGCTTCTTAGAGACTCTGCCTCTCTGAGATTTTTTTACACAGTCATGTGACTTACCATAGTTGAAAATTGACCCTCAAGCTGTTTTTCATTAGTACCACTTATTTTTCCTGCCTTTTGTGAACCCGGTAGAAACTTAATTTTTTTCAAATTAAAAATGTCTATTTCTTAACTTCTGATATGTGTTCTGTTGTGAATAAAATATGGCTGTAAGAGATTTCCAAATCATTACATTCTTGTTTTTCTTTACATTTTATAACGTGTCTCAACTTTTTTGGCCTTGGCGATGAATACCTATATATGTATTCAACTTCATTTCCTCAATCATTAAATTTAAAGAGGGATCAACAATTATTCTAAAAACGCCATAAAAGATCCTCCTTAAATTACATTTGTCAGAGGACATAAAGGCACATAGAAGTGTCTTGTGTAGCTTTTCCTACCACAAATGGCATAGGGCAGAGCAGAGAGCTAAGGTTGGTCATGACATTTTCTCAACATTGCTGGGTGCTGATGCTGATCCTGCCAGGGAAATGGTTACTGAAGGGTTCAAAGGTAGTATTCAAGCTAATTGTTGAGAGGGCCAAAGGCCACTCTGACACATAGGAAAACACAATTTTTTTTAATTATGCCAAATAGGAATGAAAAATCTTCATGTACCAACAGTAGATGATTTTAATGCACTTGCCAGAAAAAGGTGGCCCTCTCCTAAATAGTATTCTGAAAAAGAGACAAGGGTAGCAGCATCTATGTAAAAGTTTATTTTTTGAGCATGCACAAAAATATGCTGGTAATTTTTGCACACCAAAAAATATAAAAATATTTTGGTGTATTTTGGCGCATAGTGAGCTTTTCTCAAGGCAGTAGAAAGGCTTATAGACTCATTCTTTGAGTCAATACATCACAAATTTTCTTGTATGCACACTAAAAAGTTGAACTTTAACATTGATGTTGTCCTCTTCATTTTAACTGTATAACAATTTGTACAAGTTACATGAGGGGCCCTATTTCAATTGTTGCATTATACCCCAGGAACTTCAAGTCATCCCTCTATATATAAAGATTGTATTTATCTGTTAGATGGGTAATAGATAATGGAAGTATGGAACAATAAAAATACAGAGCACACCTTAGTAAATCCAGTAATATCAGGCAGCAGATGCTATGACTCTCTTACCATTGTTTCCAGAGCGTTGATGGATATGATCACAGAAACAATAAGGTTTTTTTCATATTTTGAAAAGGCTAATAATAAGGATGCTTCAGTATAACGTAGTAGAAAACCTACATGTCCAGATTTACCTGTCTTACATGCTATAGTAAAAAGATGCATGTGATATAATGATGGACAAAGGACTACAAGAAGCATGACACATAAAACAGATTAATACATAGTAACATAGTAACGTAGGTTGAATAAAGACCTAAGTCCATCAAGTTCAACCTTTCTCCCTTAATTGTACTCCCTACACTAACATTACACTAACTTACTAACTTACTGGGACTAGGCCTCACAAATGTATTATTATTATTACCATTTTTATTATTGCTACACTATTAAAATTAAAAGTGTACCACTTTTACATTCAGTGTCTCCCACTCACACACCACCTCTTCATCTCGCCACCTATCTGTCGGTGTCCCCCAAGGTACAGTTCTAGGACCCCTGCTCTTCTCCATCTACACCTTCGGCCTAGGACAGCTCATAGAGTCTCACGGCTTTCAGTATCACCGCTATGCTGATGACACACAGATCTACCTCTCTGGACCCGATATCTCCTCCCTACTTACCAAAATCCCACAATGTGTCCGCTATTTCAGCCTTCTTCTCTGCTAGATTTTTAAAACTTAACAAGGATAAAACAGAATTCATCATCTTTCCACCATCTCATTCAACCCCCCACATCTGACCTATCTATCAACGTTACTGGCTGTTCACTCTACCCAGTCCCACAAGCTCGCTGCCTCGGGGTAACCCTGGACTCTGATCTCACCTTCAAACCACATATCCAAGCCCTTTCCACTTCCTGCCGACTCCAACTCAAAAACATCTCCCGTATCCACACATTACTCAACCACGAATCTGCAAAAACACTAGTGCACGCCTTCATCATCTCCCGCCTCGAATACTGTAACCTACTACTCTGTGGCCTCCCTTCTAACACTCTCACACCCCTCCAATCTATCCTAAACTCTGCTGCCCAACTAATCCACCTGTCCCCTCGCTATTCCCCAGCCTTTCCTCTCTGTCATTCCCTTCACTGGCTCCCCATTGCCCAGAGACCCCACTTCAAAACCCTAACCACGGCATATAAAGCCATCCACAACCTGTCTCCTCCATACATCTGTGACCTAGTCTCTCGGTACATACCTGCACGCAACCTCCGATCCTCACAAGATCTCCTGCTCTACTCCCCTCTTATCTTCTCTTCCCACAATCGCATACAAGATTTCTCCCGTGCATGCCCCCTACTCTGGAACTCTCTACCCCAACATATCAGACTCTCGCCTACCGTGGAAACCTTCAAAAGGAACCTGAAGACCCACCTCTTCCGACAAGCGTACAACCTGCAGTAACCATCGCTCCACCATACTGCTGCATGACCAGCTCTACCCTCACCTACTGTATCCTCACCCATCCCTTGTAGTCTGTGAGCCCTCACGGGTAAGGTCCTTGCTCCTCCTGTACCAGTCACCGTCACGTTTTGTTCCAAGACTATTGTAATTATTTTGTATAAGAAACACTTCAAGAGAATATAATACACATGCAGATAACAATTTTTTACAAATATATATAGGTCAATGCCCAACTATATATTTATAGAGAAAAAGGTCTCCATTATATTTTCCCGCGCATGTGTGGATTATATCTAATAGTGACCAATCGGAAAATATGCAAAAATCACCAAAAGAAGAAAACCGACAAAAGGCCAATAATAGGGTGTAATAAATAGAGTTTTATTAATAATGAATAGACATGGGTGGAAACAACAACAAAAAGCAGGCGCGGGAACTGGGAAGCAAATAAATAATCACAGATAGATAAATAAATCTATTGCTGGTTGTAAAGTATGCAAAAATAGATAAAAAAGAGGAAAGATTGCAGACAAATAAATAGCCTAAGATATAAATAAGAGCACATGCATGATATCGAAGAGTAAAATGTAGGTACACCACAAATGGGTAAATCTATAATATAAGGCGGGATTCGTGTCTCTGTCTGAAGCCTCGATAGACTGCGCATGCGTGACGAGCAGTCTGGCTCCAGAGAGAAGCAGGCATTCAGCCGTTACAGGTTAGAGGAGTATATGGTGCCGGAGATCGCAGTATGCATAGACACTGAACGCATACCGCGATCTCCGGCGCCATACTTACATACTTACCTGACCGGGAGGAGCGTTGCCGCGGCGCCTCTCTTCGCTGGAGACCAGGGGCGGAGTGAAGGCGTCGGACCGACGTGTGCACATTGCGCTATCCGGCACCATTTTACTGAAGACACATTTACAGTGTGTCTTCAGCAAAATGGCGCCGGACAGCGCGGTGCTCCGGTGCCACACTCCTCCCCCGGCCTCCGGCAGAAGAGGACGCAGCAGCGCTGGAGTACAGAGAAGAAAGGTGAGTATAACTGTTTATTTTTTTGTATGTGTGTACAGTGTGAAAGGGATGAGGGGGCCACACAGAATCGGATTGTGGGGTGAGGGGACCATGCATATATCAGGATTGGTGGGTGAGGAGTACCACACATACCAGGATTGGGGGTGAGGGGTACCACGCATACCAGGATTGGGGTGAGGGGTACCATGCATACCAGGATTGGGGGGTGAGGGGTACCACACATACCAGGATTGGGGGTGATGGGTACCACGCATACCAGGATTGGGGGTGAGGGGTACCACGCATACCAGGATTGGGCGGTGAGGGGTATCACACATACCCGGATTGGGGGTGAGGGGTACCACGCATACCAGGATTGGGCGGTGAGGGGTGCCACGCATACCAGGATTGGGCGGTGAGGGGTGCCACGCATACCAGGATTGGGGGGTGAGGGGTACCACGCATACCAGGATTGGGGGGTGAGGGGTGCCACGCATACCAGGATTGGGGGGTGAGGGGACCATGCATACCGGGATTGGGGATGAGGGGTGCCACGCATGCCGGGATTGGGGATGAGGGGTGCCACGCATGCCGGGATTGGGGATGAGGGGTGCCACGCATGCCGGGATTGGGGATGAGGGGTGCCACGCATGCCGGGATTGTGGATGAGGGGTGCCACGCATGCCGGGATTGGGGATGAGGGGTGCCACGCTTACCGGGATTGGAGATGAGGGGTGCCAGGCATACCGGGATTGGGGATGAGGGATGGAGTGCCATGCATACCGGGATGAGGGATGGGGTACCATGCATACCAGGATGAGGGATACCGTACACACCAGGATAGTGATGAGGAGTGCCATACATACCAGGATACGGATGAGGGGTGCCACGCATACCGGGGTGCCAAGCATAATGGGATTGGGGGTGAGGGGTACCACGCATACAGGGATTGGGGGTGAGGGGTGCCACGCTTACCGGGATTGGGGGTGAGGGGTGCCACGCATACCGGAATTGGGGGTGAGGGGTGCCATGCTTACCGGGATTGGGGATGAGGGGTGCCAGGCATACCGGGATTGGGGATGAGGGGTGCCACGCATACCGGGATTGGGGATGAGGGGTGCCACGCATACCGGGATTGGGGATGAGGGATGGGGTGCCATGCATACCAGGATGAGGGATACCATACACACCAGGATGAGGGATGGGGTACCATGCATTCCAGGATGAGGGACCATACACACCAGGATAAAGATGAGGGGTGCCACGCATACCGGGATTGGGGGTGAGGGGTGCCACGCGTACCGGGATTGGGGGTGAGGGGTGCCACGCGTACCGGGATTGGGAGTGAGGGATAGGGTGCCATGCATACCAGGATGAGGGATACCATACACACCAGGATTGGGGGTGAGGGGTGCCACGCATACCAGGATTGGGGGTGAGGGGTGCCAAGCATACCAGGATTGGGGGTGAGGGGTACCACGCATACCAGGATTGGATGGTGGGGACAGGATGGAGGCAGCACATATCAGCATGGGAGACCATATACCAAAAAAATGCTCGCCACCCGGGCGTAGAAAGAGTTCAATAGCTAGTATATATATAATGTATCATGATTCAAGATAAGGTGCTGCAATGCAGAGAGGTGTCTCAGTGGAAAAGCAATAGATCATGCGGGGTGGGCGAATCCTGGGAGCAGCGTGGCGGATCTGCGCACAGGTGTAGACGTTACCTACCCTATGTAACATACCTGGCGGCGTCCTTGCATAGTGGTCCATCTCCCACTGTGCAAGAGCGCGCACTTGATCTCCAGTCCAGAATGTCTCTTTGGCTTCCCTCCATGCTGTCTGTTTGCCTCTGTGTCTGCTGCTTAAAGGCGGCGCCCGATCACTTCCTGCTTTTTGTACCTGCTGCAGGCACACCCCTTGTGCGTCCTCAGCCTATTGCTGTCTGTCACCTGGTATTTAAAACAGCTGCTCCAATTAACCCATGCCTGAGCATCTTGCCCTGTCAGTTGGCTTTTGTCTCTGACATGCCAGGTCCTGTCTATGTTACCAGTCTTGCAGTATCTGTTTCCATGTCTGTACTGTGTCCTATCTGTGTACCTTAACCTGCAGTCTGTACTCGTTCCTTGCCTGTTCGTTCCGCCTTCCTGGAGGCTGTATTTCCAGGCCAGTCTGAACACGCTCCTTGCCTGTTCGTCCCGCCTCTCTGGGGGCTGTATTCCCAGACCCGCTCCTGTATCCCGCTGCAGTGTCGGTCTCCTCCGTACACTCAGTTCCAGTCTGAACTCTCTCCTGTCTTTTACCTGTTTTTTCTCTATGTCCGTTCCTTTCCTTTTTCTGCAGAGTCTGTACTCGTACCTAACTCCTGCTCGTTGTCACTGTACTTCCGTTTGTGAGTTTGTGGTTCACTCGCTACTTCTCTGCAAGTACCCTGTGGGTATCTGGTTCTGCCTTTCCCTTCTAGTCTGTTCTGTGTGAACAGAGCCTTGTCCGCCGCGTCTGCGGTTTTCGCTTTGCTCGGCTCTGTCCGCCGCGTCTGCGGTTTTCGCTTTGCTCGGCTCTGTCCGCCGCGTCTGCGGTTTTCGCTTTGCTCGGCTCTGTCCGCCGCGTCTGCGGTTTTCGCTTTGCTCGGCCCTGTCCGCCGTGTCTGCGGTTTCGAATTTGTCTCCCAGTCTGTACTGGACCCTACTCAGCCTGCGCTCTAGTCTGCCTGTCCCTGTATTCCCCGGTGTGGGTCAACAGCCGTGTCCGGAGTCTGACCTGGAGTAGACCCTGGTTCCTCTGCTCGGTTCCTCCCTGGTGCACTGGCGTCGTATGCCGTCGTGCGACCTTGGTTGGATCGGGCAGATACTTAGTTACGCCCCTCCAGGCACTCTCCGGTTCATGGCACAGTGGAATCACTACATAAACACGCACACGCCAGTCAGTCCGGGCGTGTGCATTACACCCTATATCATTATATACCTATACAGTACAGACCAAAAGTTTGGACACACCTCATTTAAAGATTTTTCTGTATTTTCATGACTATGAAAATTGTACATTCACACTGAAGGCATCAAAACTATGAATGAACACATGTGGAATTATATACTTAACAAAAAAGTGTGAAACAACTGAAAATATGTCTTATATTCTAGGCTCTGCAAAGTAGCCACCTTTTGCTTTGATGACTGCTTTGCACACTCTTGGCATTCCCTTGATGAACTTCAAGAGGTAGTCACCGGAAATGGTCTTCCAACAATCTTGAAGGAGTTCCCAGAGATGCTTAGCACTTGTTGGCCCTTTAGCCTTCACTCTGCGGTCCAGCTCACCCCAAACCATCTCGACTGGGTTCAGGTCTGGTGACTGTGGAGGCCAGGTCATCTGGCGTAGCACCCCATCACTCTCCTTCTTAGTCAAACAGCCCTTACACAGCCTGGAGGTGTGTTTGGTGTCATTGTCCTGTTGAAAAATAAATGATGGTCCAACTAAACGCAAACCGGATGGAATAGCATGCCGCTGCAAGATGCTGTGGTAGCCATGCTGGTTCAGTATGCCTTCAGTTTTGAATAAATCCCCAACAGTGTCACCAGCAAAGCACCCCCACACCATCACACCTCCTCCTCCATGCTTCACGGTGGGAACCAGGCATGTAGAGACCATCTGTTCACCTTTTCTGCGTCGCACAAAGACACGGTGGTTGGAACCAAAGATCTCAAATTTGGACTCATCAGACCAAAGCACAGATTTCCACTGGTCTAATATCCATTCCTTGTGTTCTTTAGCCCAAACAAGTCTCTTCTGCTTGCTGCCTGTCCTTAGCAGTGGTTTCCTAGCAGCTATTTTACCATGAAGGCCTGCTGCACAAAGTCTCCTCTTAACAGTTGTTGAAGTTGTGTCTGCTGCTAGAACTCTGTGTGGCATTGACCTGGTCTCTAATCTGAGCTGCTGTTAACCTGCAGTTTCTGAGGCTGGTGACTCAGATAAACTTATCCTCAGAAGCAGAGGTGACACTTGGTCTTCCTTTCCTGGGGCGGTCCTCATGTGAGCCAGTTTCTTTGTAGCACTTGATGGTTTTTGCAACTGCATTTGGGGACACTTTCAAAGTTTGCCCAATTTTTCGGACTGACTGACCTTCATTTCTTAAAGTAATGATAGCCACTTGTTTTTCTTTACTTAGCTGCTTTTCTTCTTGCCATAATACAAATTCTAACAGTCTATTCAGTAGGACTATCAGCTGTGTATCCACCTGACTTCTGCACAACACAACTGATGGTCCCAACCCCATTTATAAGGCAAGAAATCCCACTTATTAAACCTGACCGGGCACACCTGTGAAGTGAAAACCATTTCCGGTAACTACGTCTTGAAGCTCATCAAGAGAATGCCAAGAGTGTGCAAAGCAGTCATCAAAGGAAAAGGTGGCTACTTTGAAGAACCTAGAATATAAGACATATTTTCAGTTGTTTTACACTTTTTTGTAAAGTATATAATTCCACATGTGTTAATTTATAGTTTTGATGCCTTCAGTGTGAATGTACAATTTTCATAGTCATGAAAATACAGAAAAATCTTTAAGTGAGGTGTGTCCAAACTTTTGGTCTGTACTGTATATTTAACAGTACATGCAGTTATAAATGAGTCCACCTCACACAGTGAAAGTATGCAATGAAGTAGTTCACTGAACCTATGACACTTGTCTATTGCTTTTCCACTGAGACACCTCTGCATTGCAGCACTTAATCTTGAATCATGATACATTATATATATTTACTCATTTGTGGTGTACCTACATTTTACTCTTTAATATCATGCATGTGCTCTTATTTATATCTTAGGCTATTTATTTGTCTGCGATCTTTTCCCTTTTTTATCTATTTTTGCATACTTTACAACCAGCAATAGATTTATTTATCTGTGATTATCTGTTTGCTTCCCAGTTCCCGCGCCTGCTTTTTGTTGTTGTTTCCACCCATGTCTATTCATTATTAATAAAACTCTATTTATTACACCCTATTATTGGCCTTTTGTCAGTTTTCTTCTTTCGGTGATTTAATTATTTTGTTTTTATACCCCCTTTCACATGTAAAGCGCCATGGAATAAATGGCGCTATACTAATAAATAATAATAATACCCGTTTATAAAATACAAGGGTTTCATTATGACTAGGACAACAATTAAAGGGTTTTTCTTCCATTACATAAAGTGATATCATATTGCTAGGATGTTCCATCACTTTGTGATCTGTGAATGTCCACCAAATGAGAACTTCACTTACGTCACGGCCCCACTATCAGCATTTGGTCAGTATTCAGTCAGTATTTTTTCTCAGGAGTGGGAGCCAAAACCAGGTGAGGAACAATCAGAGAAAAGGTATAACAGAAACAAGTCACCAATTCTGCATTTATCACCCACTCCTGGTTTTGTCTCCCACTCCTGAGAAAAAATATTGCCCAAATACTGCTAGTGGGCCATGGCCTTAAAGTGAACATGTCACATGAAAAAAAGCTATTAACCTGCAGATATGTTTTTAATCTGCAGGTTAATAGCATTGTGAACCTACTTGGTGCCGGCATTTAGACCCCTGCTGCCGGGAGGAAATTAACTTTGTTCCGCATGGTACTGTTTCGGTTTCAGTCATGGGGGTGGCGGCTTAGAGCACAGTGGCTGTAACTACACCTCCGGCTTTGACTGACAGCTCACTCATCATTAGGGTCAGCTGTCAGTCAGTGCCGAGGGTGCAGTTACAGCCGCCGCTCTCTATACACAGAGTGGTGACTGAACCTGCCCCAACGTTTATGTTCAAAACGCTATTAACCTGCAGATTAACCCTATAACTGCAGGTTAATGGTGTTTTTTCAGATGACAGGTTCGCCTTTCTTGAGAACAATAAAATTACAGCTTATGCTTAGTGATAGTTAATTAATCCAGGGATTTAATCTAACTGCCAGATTGGAGTCGGGAAGTGAATTTTTCCTCAATGATGTAAATTGGCCTATACAGCATGTTTTTTTTTTACCTTCCCCTGGATCAATGCTGCGAAATAGCAGGAGTGCACAAGAAATAGGCTGAACTGGATGGACGCTTGTCTTTTTTCGGCCTTATAAACTATGTAACTATGTAACTTTAAATAGAGATGTGCTACAGGAGCACCTATATGCAGGAAAAAACATGACAGGGACAGACCACTTAAAGGGAATCTTTCAGCAGGATATCCCACCCCAAACTATTTTTGTGTGTATGTAGCTCTTTCAAACATGGGTGAAACATGGGTCTAACACTGCTTTCTCAGTAATGAAGGAATGGACAGTCCATGTAAAGGTATTGCTGGATGTAATGCACACGCCTGGACTGACTGGCATGTGCGTGTTTAGTAGTTCCACTGTGCCATGAACCGGAGAGTGCCTGGAGGGGCGTAACTAAGTATCTGCTCGATCCGACCAAGGTCGCACGACGGCATACGACGCCAGTGCACCAGGGAGGAACCGAGCAGAGGGACCAGGGTCTACTCCAGGTCAGACTCCGGACACGGCTGTTGACCCACACCGGGGAATACAGGAACAGGCAGGCTAGAGCGCAGGCTGGGTAGGGTCCAGTACAGACTGGGAGATGAGTTCAGAGCCGCAGATGCAGTAATCAAACAGAGTAAAGCGAAACCGCAGACGCGGTGGACAAGGCTGAGCAGAGCGAAACCGCAGACGCGGTGGACAGGGCTGAGCAGAGCGAAACCGCAGACGCGGTAGACAAGGCTGAGCAGAGCGAAACCGCAGACGCAGTAGACAAGGCTGAGCAGAACGAAACCGCAGACGCGGTAGACAAGGCTGAGCAGAGCGAAACCGCAGAAGCGGTAGACAAGGCTGAGCAGAGCAAAACTGCAGACGCAGTGGACAAGGCTGAGCAGAGCAAAACCGCAGACGTGGTGGACAAGGCTGAGCAGAGCAAAACCGCAGACGCGGTGGACAAGGCTGAGCAGAGCAAAACCGCAGACGCGGTGGACAAGGCTGAGCAAAGCGAAACCGCAGACGCGGTGGACAGGGTTGAGCAGAGCGAAACCGCAGACGCGGTGGACAAGTCTGAGCAGAGCGAAACCGCAGACGCGGTGGACATGTCTGAGCATAGCGAAACCGCAAACGCGGTGGACAGGGCTGAGATACATCGCCGAAGAGGTAAACTAAGACAAAGCAAAGGGGACAGGGCTCTGTTCACACGGAACAGACTGGAAAAGAAAAGCAGAACCAGATACACACAAGGTACTTGCAAAGAAGTAGCGAAAGGACTCCAACTCACAAACGGATGTACAATGACAATGAGTAGAAGTTAGGTGCAGGTTCAGATTCTACAGAAAAAGGGAGCAAAAAGACATAAAGACAAAACAAGTAAGAAGCTAGGAGACAGTTCAGACAAGAACAGTTACTGCAACAAAATGCAGGAATGAGCCTAGGAAAAGCCAAGTGCTGGTTCAGACACTGCAGAAAAAGGGAGCAAAAGAACATAAAGACAAAACAGGTAGGAAGCTAGGAGACAGTTCAGACAGGAACTGTACTGCAACAAATACAGGAGCGAGTCTGGTATGCGGCACCCAGAGGGCGAGACGAACAGGCAAAGAGCGTGTTCACACGGGCCAGGAAATACAGCCTCCAGGAAAGGCAGAAAGACAGCTGGCTAGAGTACACAGACAGGACACAGTTCAGACACGGGAACTGATACCGCAAGGCAGGAAACATAGACAGGACCTGGCACATGAGTGACTAGAAGCCAACTGACAGAACAAGATGCTCAGGCATGGATTCCAAGGAGGAGCTGGGTTAAATACCAGGTGACAGACAGCAATAGGCTGAGGACGCATCAGGGGCGTGTCTGCAGCAGCTACAAGAGACAGGAAGTTCAGCGGGCGTCGCCCTAAACAGCAAGAGCAAAGCAAAGCAGACAACATGGAAAGAAGCCAGAGTGGCAGTCTGGACTGGAGATCAAGTGCGTGCTCTTGCACAGTGGAAGATGGACCACTATGCAAGGATGCCGCCAGGTATGTTACACTGGACTTGTATTTGAAAGTGCTACATGATAATATAAATAGTTTGGGGGGTGATATCCTGCTGACAATTTCCCTTTAGACAACTTTTCGGATCAAACACAGTTTAAGATCAGTGGCCATTGTGCCTCTTATAATAATAATAATAATAATAATAATAATTAATAATCTTTTATTTATATAGGGCCAACATATTCCTCAGCGCTTTACAATTCAGACTATTTCCAGACATTATCAGCACTGTCCCCATTGGGGCTCACAATCTAAATTCCCTAGCAGTATGTCTTTGGAGTGTGGGAGAAAACCGGGGAACCCGGAGGAAACCCACGCAAACACGGAGAGAACATACAAACTCCTTGCAGATGTTGTCCTTGGTGGGATTTGAACCCAGGACCTCAGTATCTGGTCATCTCTCTATGATTATGTTGTGTGATTCACCACTTAGACCCCAAATACAAATTTTAGCCTTTGCTAGCATCTGTACCACCTATTTAGGACTCTTTTATACATCTATAATAAATTATGTCATGTATTATCAATATATCCTATAGGATAGGTAGTACTAATGGTATGTGTTTAGCGCCCTGATTTTCGCTGATGAAGCCTAATGTCTGTAATAGATCTGCCTACAGATGTATGTTCTAAGATTCATTCTGAAGTAAGACATTGACTTCCAAAGTTGCCTAATAATTGGCACATTAAGTATAGTTTTTTTTATTTTATTGGAAAAAAAATCTGTTTATTGCCTAAAGTCTATTTAACTACTTGCCATTGTGCCTTGAAGCATAAATAAGGCAAAACAGGACTTGTACCTAAATATCTTCTATCATTAAATTAACTTGAACAACACAGATTAACATGCATGATTACTGCTTGCTATCTACGCCCTTGTTACAGAAAATGAGTAGGATCTAGCAGGCACTTTATAAACAAGTCCAATATCAGACACTACCACTAAATTGAAAGCGCAGTTAATGTTTGACTACGTCTGACTGCAATACTTAAAAAATACTTAAAAATCACATTAAACATGGCCATAAAAAAAAAGTTTATTGCCAAAACTAACAAACTGTCCCTCTGTCCCAAGAATTTCTTGGGCCTTGATCACCATTTATATGCTATAAATTTATACTACCAATCATCAAAGTTTTTCTTACTACAGAAGCACAAAATTATCATACAAAATGCTCTGTATACAATTGCCTTTGTAAGAGGACCATGGACATATAAAAATTGTTTAAGAACCCCTAAAATGGACTGTTATTTTTCTGGTACTTTTTCATTGGGGAAAACAAAAAGTCTCTACATTAAAAATGCAATATTTTCTGTGAATGTTTTACAAACTTGAGTCGAGGATCTTGCTCAACGACATCATATTGTCAAAACTATTGGGCAGGTTAAGCCCTTGCTTTGGCCTCCTCCTCTTTAAATGGGTTGTCCACTACTTGGACAACCCCTTCTCATTCCTCGTATTTAGCCCTGTTAAAATAAAAACACCTATACTCACCTCCGGAGCCGACATCGTTCCAGCGGTGTTGGCACTCAAGTTCCCGGCTCTCACGTGAGGTTATTACTAGTGATGAGCGAGCATGCTCGCTACTGCTCGGTACTCGCCCGAGCATCTCACTGCTCGAGATGCTCGGCGCTCGCCGAGTATTTCCGGGGTTGCTCGGCGGGAGCTCGGGTCCCCTCCCTGCATGTTTGGCGCTCTTTACAGAGCCAATGAGCATGAAGGGATTGCCTACCACTCACTGTAATGCTGCAGTCATGTTTGTTGTGGCATTACAGTGATTGGCTGGCCTCACAGCGTCATCAGGTCTATATCAGACCTGGCGCTGCCATGCTCGTCACAGTCACTCCGGAATCAGACAGTGTAGGGAGAGATTTTCTTGTTTATTAGGTAATTAGGTAGTGTAGGTAGAACAGAATTATATTACACATATCCATCTCAACAAACAGTCCTTCTGAGGACTAATCCATCCGCTGATATATCAGGCAGGCAGTGTATATAATAATAGAATAATACAAGAAGGCCAAAACAAGATATACTTCCGGCGGAAATAAATATAATTATATAAATACAGAGTTCATAAATATTCAACCAGCCAGAATAAAGGACCAATATAGGCAAAAGGGACAATCGGAAAAAACACCAAGAAAAGAGGGAAGAAGGGGAAGCCGACCATAAAGTCCCAAATATCAAATGTGGTGAATAATTTCATGTTTATTAACAACAGGTGACAACAATGAATAGCAGATCAGATTCATGATAAAAATAACTAAAACCATCTAAAAACAGGGGCGAGTGTCCGGATAGTATATGATATTCCGTGTGGGAGAAAATAAAGGAAAATGGAAAAATTATAATAATGAATAAATAGATAGTCTATAAATACATTAAATAGATTAAGGATAGTTGTAAATAAGGTGCACAATAGGATATAATAGAAAGTGTCAGTGCTGAGAGTATTTTAATGTCTACCCCGAGATTGTATACAAAATATATAGTATGTATATAGGGATATATAATAAATAAATCAATAGCAGCATCAATGCATAATCTATGCTTATCAATATATATATACTGGGGAGACAGGGCAGAAAAAATCAATGCCACAATCAAGACACAAAAGAAGTCAGTAATGCAAGTGCCTGAAAATAAGTGGTTAGACCAATGTGCACCTGAGGTAAATATCTATCCAAGCATAATCAACATATAACGGAGTTGAAATTTACCTACAAATGTGTAGTAGAAAGCTCCCACATACCAGACACGCATCGGGAGTTTGGACACAGCTTCTCATTTGAAGATTTTTCTGTATTTTCATGACTATGAAAATTGTACATTCACACTGAAGGCATCAAAACTATGAATTAACACATGTGGAATTATATACTTACCAAAAAAGTGTGAGGCAACTGAAAATATGTCTTATATTCTAGGTTCTTCAAAGTAGCCACCTTTTGCTTTGATGACTGCTTTGCACACTCTTGGCATTCTCTTGATGAGCTTCAAGAGGTAGTCACCGGAAATAGTTTTCACTTCACAGGTGTGCCCTGTCAGGTTTAATAAGTGGGATTTCTTGCCTTATAAATGGGGTTGGGACCATCAGTTGTATTGTGCAGAAGTCAAGTGGATACACAGCTGATAGTCCTACTGAATAGACTGTTAGAATTTGTATTATGGCAAGAAAAAAGCAGCTAAGTAAAGAAAAACGAGTGGCCATCATTACTTTAAGAAATGAAGGTCAGTCAGTCCAAAAAATTGGGAAAACTTTGAAAGTGTCCCCAAGTGCAGTTGCAAAAACCATCAAGCGCTACAAAGAAACTGGCTCACATGAGGACCGCCCCAGGAAAGGAAGATCAAGAGTCACCTCTGCTTCTGAGGATAAGTTGATCAGAGTCACCAGCCTCAGAAATCGCAGGTTAACAGCAGCTCAGATTAGAGACCAGGTCAATGCCACACAGAGTTCTAGCAGCAGACACATCTCTACAACAACTGTTAAGAGGAGACTTTGTGCAGCAGGCCTTCAAGGTGAAATAGCTGCTAGGAAACCACTGCTAAGGACAGGCAACAAGCAGAAGAGAGTTGTTTGAGCTAAAGAACACAAGGAATGGACATTAGACCAATGGAAATCTGTGCTTTGGTCTGATGTGTCCAAATTTGTGAAAGGATAAGTTGATCAGAGTCACCAGCCTCAGAAATCGCAGGTTAACAGCAGCTCAGATTAGAGACCAGGTCAATGCCACACAGAGTTCTAGCAGCAGACACATCTCTACAACAACTGTTAAGAGGAGACTTTGTGCAGCAGGCCTTCAAGGTGAAATAGCTGCTAGGAAACCACTGCTAAGGACAGGCAACAAGCAGAAGAGACTTGTTTGGGCTAAAGAACACAAGGAATGGACATTAGACCAATGGAAATCTGTGCTTTGGTCTGATGTGTCCAAATTTGTGATCTTTGGTTTCAACCACCGTGCCTTTGTGCGACGCAGAAAAGGTGAACGGATGGACTCTACATGCCTGGTTCCCACCGTGAAGCATGGAGGAGGAGGTGTGATGGTGTGGGTGCTTTGCTGGTGACACTGTTGGAGATCTATTCAAAATTGAATGCATACTGAACCAGCATGGCTACCACAGCATCTTGCAGTGGCATGCTATTCCATCCGGTTTGCGTTTAGTTGGACCATCATTTATTTTTCAACAGGACAATGACCCCAAACACACCTCCAGGTTGTGTAAGGGCTATTTGACCAAGAAGGAGAGTGATGGGGTGCTACACCAGATGACCTGGCCTCCACAGTCACCAGACCTAAACCCAATCGAGATGGTTTAGGGTGAGCTGGACCGCAGAGTGAAGGCAAAAGGGCCAACAAGTGCTAAGCATCTCTGGGAACTCCTTCAAGATTGTTGGAAGACCATTTCCGGTGACTACCTCTTGAAGGTCATCAAGAGAATGCCAAGAGTTTGCAAAGCAGTCATCAAAGCAAAAGGTGACTACTTTGAAGAACCTAGAATATAAGACATATTTTCAGTTGTTTCACACTTTTTTGTTAAGTATATAATTCCACATGTGTTAATTCATAGTTTTGATGCCTTCAGTGTGAATGTACAATTTTCATAGTCATGAAAATACAGAAAAATCTTTAAATGAGAAAGTGTGTCCAAACTTTTGGTCTGTACTGTACATACTATATATTTTGTATACAATCTCGGGGTAGACATTAAAATACTCTCAGCACTGACACTTTCTATTATATCCTATTGTGCACCTTATTTACAACTATCCTTAATCTATTTAATGTATTTATAGACTATCTATTTATTCATTATTATAATTTTTCCATTTTCCTCTATTTTCTCCCACACGGAATATCATACACTATCCTGACACTCGCCCCTGTTTTTAGATGGTTTTAGTTATTTTTATCATGAATCTGATCTGCTATTCATTGTTGTCACCTGTTGTTAATAAACATGAAATTATTCACCACATTTGATATTTGGGACTTTATGGTCGGCTTCCCCTTCTTCCCTCTTTTCTAGGCAGTGTATATAGCAGACTGCAGTGCATATAGCACAGGAGACTCCATTCCAGTTCTGTCTGCTGCTGCTGCTGTTAGACATTTCTAGACATAGGCCCAGGTCTCAGGGGCCAGGAATAATTTTATTTTTGGATCTTAATCCTCATTATTTGCTTAAAAAGCAGTCCAGAGAACACAGTTTTTCTGTGCCATTTGCTTGTTGGCACTGCAGAATACAGCCCGGTCCTTTCCATATTACAGCTCTAAAAATCCCGCTATTTAAAACTGTGGTTTGTCCGTCACACGGATCACATATAATTGTGCTGAAAATATTGCCATTTCTGGTCTCCACTGAAATTTTGTTTCAATGTGTCAGTGAAGCTATTGATACCAGTTTGCTGTTCAAAATAGTTACCTACAGGCCAGGTATTTAAAACTGTGTTTTCTCCGTCACATGGATCACATTTACGTTTTCAGAAAATACTGCCATTTCTGGCCTCCATTAAAAATTTGTTTCCGTGTGTCAGCGAAGTTTTTGACACCAGTTTGCTGTTCAAAATAGTTACCTACAGGCCAGCTATTTAACCCCTTACTTACCGGGGACGTATTAGTACGCATATTTGCGTGCCCCGGGTTCAGTGAGGGCTGCTGCGCTGAGCCCTCACTGAACGGAGCACATGTCAGCTGATTCTTACAGCTGACATGTGCCCGCAACAGCCGCGGGTGGAATCGCGATCCACCCGCGGCTGTTAACATGTTAAATGCCGCTGTCAATCTCCGACAGCAGCATTTAACGCGCGCTTCTGGGTAGCGCGTCACAAGCCCCGCCCACCGGCGACCCTGTCACGTCATCGCGGGTCGCCGATGGGCGTGCATGACAACTCAGGGTCTGCAGCAGATGCCTGTGGTTGTCATGATCTTGTCGCTATGAGCGCCACCTAGTGGTCGGCGCTCATAGCACAGGACCATTTCTGCTGCATGCAGGGGACCTGCTCGTCCCCTGTATGTAGCAGAGGCGATCGGATAGTTGCTGCTTCTAGTCTCCTATGGAGACTATAGAAGCATGCAAAAAGTAAAAAAAAAAGTTTTTAAAAATATAAAAAAAAAAATAAAAAAATATAAAAGTTTAAATCACCCCCCTTTCGCCCCATTCAAAATAAAATATATATATAAAAAAAAAACCCACATACACATATTTGGTATTGCCGCGTTCAGAATCGCCCGATCTATCAATATAAAAAAAGAATTAATCCGATCGGTAAACGGCGTAACGAGAAAAAAATTCTAAACGCCAGAATTACGTATTTTGGTCGCGGCAAAATTGCAATGAAATGCAATAACGGGCGATCAAAACATCGGATCTACCCCAATTGTTATCAATAAAAACGTTTGCCCGGTGCGCAAAAAATAAGCCATCAACCAGCCCCAGATCACGAAAAATGGAGACGCTACGGGTCTTAGAAAATGGCGCTATTTTTTTATTTTTTTTTTTACCAAATTTTGGAAATTTTTTTCACCACTTAAATATAAAAGAACCTATACATGTTTGGTGTCTATGAACTCGTAATGACCTGTAGAATAAGAAGAGCAGGTCAGTTTTAGCATTCAGTGAACGTGGTAAAAAAAATAAATAAAAAACAACTGTGGTATTGCACTTTTTTTGCAATTTTACCGCACTTGGAATTTTTTTCCCGTTTTACCGTACTGGATATGGTAAAACTAGTAATGGCGTTGAAAAGTACAACTCGTCCCGCAAAAAATAAGCCCTCACATGGCCATATTGACCAAAAAATAAAAACGCTATGGCTCTGGGAACAAGGGGAGCAAAAACGAAAATGCAAAAACGGAAAATGCTCCGGGGCTTAAGGGGTTAAAACTGTGGTTTGTCCGTCACACGGATCACATATAAGTTCGCTCCAAATTCAGCCATTTGTAGTGAGCATGGAAGATATTGTCCTCCATTTAAAATGGGCAAGGCACGTGGCAAGGGACGGGGAACTGGACATGATGGTGATGGTGCATGCAGAAGAAGAGGCCGTGGGCAAGCTGAAATTGTGCCACAACAAACACCCACATCTTCTCACTCGGCCTTCCTGTTCCAATTAATAGGGCACCGCAGAACACCACTATTGAACACAGAGCAGTATAAAAAGGTTATTGGTTGGATAGCAGATAATGCTTCCAGTCACTTAGCCACCACCACCACATGGTCAAGTCTCAGTAGCCGTGAGTCTGGACCACATATTCCTCACTCTAAACCTCCTTCCTCCCACCATGCTGAGTGCCCAGAGACAACTGATCCCACACTTGGACACTCCGAAGAGCTGTTCACTTTTCCATTTATAGATTCGGGCCTCTCGCCCGCTCCACTTGAAGCGGGGCAAGAGGAGATCACATGTAGCGATGCCCAAATATTTGAGCAGCCACGGTCACACGAAGGCGACGGTGGGAAAGTGTCACAAGAGGTGGACGATGATGAGACACAATTGCCAGAAAGTCAGGAGGAGGACCAGGGTGCGGAAGTGGAAGACTAGGTGGTGGATGATATAGTAACTGACCCAACCTGGCAGGAGGACATGCAGAGCGAGGACAGCAGCACACAGGGGGAGGGAGGCAGAGCACCCCAAAAGGCAGGAAGAAGCAGTGTGGTGGCCGCAGACAGAAGGTAGGCAACCGTTCCCCATAACACCAACACGAAGGAAGTTGCCAGTACAACTGTTAGGTCTTCCCGAGTCTGGTTGTTTTTTAAAGACTCTGCCAATAACCTCAAAAAGGCGATTTGCACCACCTGCCAGGCCAGCATCAGCAGGGGTGGCAAAACTACCAGCCTGACCACCTTCAGCATGATCAGGCACATGGCAGTAAAGCATCCGACTTTGTGGGCCGAACCCCAGGGTCCAGGAACAGTGTCTGCGGGTGGCACCACTGCTTCTTCCGCTGTTGTGCATGCAAATCAATCCCCTGTCCATGGTGCATGCGAAGATGCCTCCTGCCCTGCACCTGTCGTTGCACACTCTCAAGGAGCAGCATCAGGAAGCACGTCCACGTCCTTGTCCCAGTGCAGTGTTCAGTTGTCCATACCCCAGTTCTTGGAACGCAAGCGTAAATACGTAGCCAACGCCCCACAGGCCACACAACTAAATTCCCACATTTCGGGACTGCTTGCGCTTGAAATGTTGCCATTTAGGCTCGTGGAGATGGAAGCATTCCGCAACCTGATGGCGGCGGCCAGCCCTCGGTCCCCAGGCGCCTCTATTTCTCCCGCTGAGCTGTCCCCGCATTACACAAGCACGTATCCCAAAACATTAGCCATGCCCTCAACAACGCAGTTACCGGGAAAGTCCACCTAACCACAGACACGTGGACAAGTGCTTGTGGGCAGGGACGGTACATCTCGCTGACAGCACTTTGGGTTAACATAGTGGAAGCCAGGACCCAGTTGGACCTTGGGACGGAACACATCCTCCCTATGCCAAGGATTGCGGGCCCTAGGTCAATCAGGGTAGCCCCCACAGTCTGCAGCTCCTGCACTTCATCCTCCTCAGCCTCCTCCTCTTCAGCCTCCATCTCCGAAATGACCACATCAGTCACACGCTGGAAGCACTGCAGCACTGCCTCGTCCAAGCGGCAACAGGCTTTGCTGAAGCTAATATGCTTAGATGACAAGCCACACAATGCTGTAGAGTTGTGGACAGCTCTGAAAGAGCAGGCAGATCTGTGGCTGACACCGCTGAACCTACAGCCAGGCATGATCGTGTGTGACAATGGCCGGAACCTGGTGGCAGCTCTGAGGCGAGGCGAGCTCACACACGTACCATGCCTGGCCTATTGTGCTTAGAGCTGCCGGATCTGCTTGTTAAAGTGCGCCGCCTGTGTGCCCATTTTAGAGAGTCACCTACAGTTTCCGCCGCCATTGCCGTGTTTCAGCAGCGTTTGCAGCTTCCGGCTCACAGACTGGTGTGTGATGTCCCCACGTGTTGGAACTCTACACTGCAGATGTTTGTGAGCAGAAGAGGGCAGTTGTTGAGTACCAGCATCAACAAGGCCATCAGTATTCAGTTGAGACTCCACACATAAGACCTCAGGAGTGGACATGGATGTCAGACATATGTACCATCCTCCATAACTTTGAGGACTCCACCAAGATGGTGAGTGGCGATGACGACATAATTAGCGTCACCATCCCGCTTCTCTGTCTTCTGAAACGCTCTCTGCTCACAATCAGAGGATGCATTGCAGGCGGAGTACGATGAGATGGAGCAAGGAACCTTACAGGGTGATTACACAGCCCAGCCTCATCTCATCCTAACGTGGATTGGGTGACAATAAGGAGGAGGAGGAAGAACAGGAGCTAGTTTCATGCGCTATAGACGGTACTACCTGCACAACTGTCATACCGTCTGTTCAGCGTGGATGGCCTGAGGACAGAGAGGAGGAGGATAGCATGGTCAGTCGTCCTTGTTGGTGAGGACACGGAAGTCTTCCCTGTTAGCAGTCTGGCACGCATGGCTGAGTTTATGTTATGCTGCCTTCCCATGACCCTCACGTTCTCAAAATTTTGGGTGACAGTCATTACTGTCTGGTGACACTTCTAGACCCACGCTACAAGGAGAACTTTATATCTCTTATTCCTGTGCAGACAGGTCTACAAATATGGGGCAGTACCAGAAGGCCCTTGTTGCGGAAGTATTAAAAAAAATTTCATCTGAAAACGCTGGCGGCAGAGGTCACAGTTCGTTGGACAACCAAGGACTACAGGCGAGAGAGACACAACTCCAATCCAGCAGAGGCAGGGGAACAATGTCAAAGTTCTGGGAGAATTTTTTCAGCCCCTCCCATTGCACAGGCCCTGAGGTGCGGGGTACTCTCACAAGGAGTGCAAAGTTTGGGAAGATGCTGAGGGAGTACCTTGCCGACCGTACCAACATCCTCCATGATTCCTCTATGCCTTATAATTATTGGGTATCCAAGCTGGATACATGGAATGAACTTGCTCTCTATTCCTTGGAGGTCCTGGCCTGCCCTGCCGCTAGCGTTTTATCAGAGCGGGTTTTTAGTGCTGCTGGTGGAAATATAACTGATAAACGCATCCACCTGTCAACTGAAAATGCTGACAGGCTGACTCTTATAAAAATGAACAAGGGCTAGATTGGGCCAGACTTCTCAACACCACCGAATGATAGCAGCATAACAAACTCAAATCCAGTGTCTTTTTTTGGGAGGTGTATTCCCATGCACCTTTTCACACCCACACATGGGTATACGCTTCCTGATTTTGGCTATTTGCTCTTGTCCTCCTCCTTCTCCTCATCCTCATCCTCCACCATCATATCACCAGGGTGACCGTGGTCCGTGATGCAACACCCACATAATTTTGTTTAAAGGGTGTTTATGATGCCCGTAAAAAAAATGTTTTATACAGTATGTTCATGTATACCCCCCCAGGGGTAAATGTTTGTCAGCCCATACACTTAGTGCATGGGCATTACAAGTATCGGAGACCTGCTCCTTTCTAATGGGAAAAATTTTTCATGAGGCCGTCCTACACGTCTCTTCCAAGGGGCATTGGAGTGCCTCCAAATTTTTGGCAACCCTTGCATTCACTGCAAAGGCCAACACTATGGGAGACACACTTCCTAATAATGGGAACATTTTTTTCAGGAGGGCCTCTGACCTCCACGTCTCTTCCAAGGGGCATTGGAGTGCCTCCAAATTTTTGGTAACCCTTGCATTCACTGCATAGGCAAACACAATGGGAGACACACTTCCTAATAATGGGAACATTGTTTTCAGGAGGCCCTCCTCTAAGTCTCTTCAAAGGGGTATTGGGGTGTGTCCAAATTTTCAAAGGGGTATTGGGGTGCGTTCAAATTTTGGGCAGTCCTGCTATTCACTTCATACGCAATAACAGTATAGGAGACCCACTCTTTAGCAATGGGAACAACAAAGCCTAGCCAGCTGATGGCCCTTTAAGAATAGTAAAGGCCGCCTGATGGCCCTATAAAAATAGGCTTTGTGACTTTCAGAGTCCCTCCTTCATAAATGAAACAGGATGTGTCTGATCATGTCTCACACACCACATGGCCAAATAAGGTTGTAAAATGTTAAAATTACATTTCCCGGTGAATGCATTTGTCACAGTTGAAAGCAATGCAAAAGTACAAAAACGCATCAAAAACGCTACGTGTGAACATAGCCCAAGGTGTGGAGGAGTATTTTTGTTTTTGGTTATTTATTTTGTCTTATATACAAGTCATTACCCTAGAAAGGATGGGAGTCAGAAATGCTTCCAGGGTCTTCCCCATGCTGTTCCCATGTCATTTGAGTACTGTTCCCATCGATTTGGGCAATTTTTAGGCCCTCTGCAGACCGCCAGGGGGAGCAGTCTGAAAAATGCTTGAGTTTCACACAGATTTACATTGGGCTCGTTGCTCGGCTCGAGCACCCGAGTATTCCAATGTGCTCAACCTGAACAACGAGCGCGCCCGGGCATTTTAGTGCTCGCCCATCACTAGTTATTACATCACATGCGCCTTGCGCCCAATCTGAGCTGCAATCGCTGTCCCCCCCCATAGAAATCTAAGATTGATACAACACTACTTTAAACTGTATTAAAGATTAGCAATGTTTGCTAGTGAATTAAAGACATTAAAACATCTTTAAAAGTAGAAATATAAAACACCCAATATAGTAGGCTAACTGGTACAACTGGTATGAGTTTTTCCTACCCAGTTTTCTAAAATCTTGCAAAACTGCAGTATTTTGCAATGTTTTTTTTTTTAAATTTAGGTAACTAGGGGGTATTTCCACCATCACCAGAATAACAGCAACTCATAGCAACTTATTAAGGATATGAAAGTCCTGGGCATAGAAGTGGGGTTCATGCAATGCTTGCACCCTTTTTTGTAACGTGAAGGGTTTTCAATGATCATACACGTGCGTAAACCTCTTTATTGGTCAGAATCTATGCCAACATTTTAAAATATTACCTCAATTTATCTTAAAACTTGTCCCCTGAACCAAGCAGAACATTAAGATAAAAAACACAATTTGTCAAATATGTTGCTAAACCAAATTTGTGCAATCAGAGACTCGTCTTGTGTACTTTCAAATCATATCTGTCCAAACTGACTACTCAGCTAAGTGCCCCTTTAATACATTGTAATAAACACTGTATAGGAGAGCTCAATTCCAATAATATATTCACATGATGTATCATAAAGCTCTCCATAATGTGCGCCATGGCCAGACTGGGACAAAAAAGCATCCTTAGTACAAAAATTCCAGCATTCCACTTACTATAATTTTTGCTTAACTTACTAATGCCCCTCATGCCTCCCTTAAAGGGGTTATCTCCAGTTTGGAAGAGAGTAACTTCCTGATAGCTGGGAGTCCGACCGCTGGGACCCCCACCCATTCTGAGAAACTGGGCTCTGAATAACCCATGTGAATAGAGTGGATGTGCAAGTGATCGACGAATGCTCCATTCAATAGTTATCAAAATCGTTGGTGGTCCCAGACACCCAGGGATAGGGAAGATATATCCTATCCCATGGATAGGGAATAACTTCAAAGTTTTAGATAACCCCATTAAAAAGGTTATCCAGGAAAAAAAATAATTTGCCCATAGGCTTGTAGACATAGAAAATAAAAAATACACTAATAATGACCCTCCAGATCCAATGCCGCCTCTCCTTCAACATGAAAAAAGAAATGGTGCTATGCATTGTGTCCATATATATATGCAATGGGTACGAAAAGTATCCAGACCCCTTTAAATTTTTCACTCTTTGTTTCATTGCAGCCATTTGGTAAATTCTAAAAAGTTCATTTTTTTCTTATTAAAGTACACTCAGCACCCCATCTTCACTGAAAAAAAACAGAAATGTAGAAATTTTTGCAAATTTATTAAAAAAGAAAAATTTAAATATCACATGGACATAAGTATTCAGACCCTTTGCTCAGACACTCCTATTTTAGTCACATGCTGTCCATTCCTTGTGATCCTCATTGAGATGGTTCTACTCCTTCACTGGAGTCCAGCTGTGTTTAATTAAACTAATAGGACTTGATTTGGAAAGGCACACACCTGTCTATATAAGACCTCACAGCTCACAGTGCATGTCAGACCAAATAGACCAAATGAGAATCATGAGCTCAAAAGAACTGCCCAAGGAGCTCAGAGACAGAATTGTGGCAAGGCACAGATCTGGCCAAGGTTATAAAAGAATTTCTGCATTACTTAAGGTTCCTAAGAGCACAGTGGCCTCTATAATCCTTAAATGGAAGAAGTTTATGACCACCAGAAGTCTTCCTAGACCTGGCCGTCCAGCCAAACTGAGCAATCGTGGGAGAAGAACCTTGGTGAGAGAGGTAAAGAAGAACCCCAAGATCACTGTGGCTGAGCTCCAGAGATGCAGTAGGGAGATGGGAGAAAGTTCCAAAAGTCAACTATCACTGCAGCCCTCCACCAGTCTGGCCTTTATGGCATAGTGGCCCGACGGAAGCCACTCCTCAGTGCAAGACATATGAAAGCCCTCATAGAGTTCGCTCAAAAACACATGAAGGACTCCCAGACTATGAGAAATAAGATTCTCTGGTTTGATGGGACAAATATAGAACTTTTTGGTGATAATTCTAAGCAGTATGTGTGGAGAAAACCAGGCACTGCTCATCACCTGCCCAATACAATCCCAAAAGTGAAACATGGTGGTGGCAGCATCATGCTATGGGGGTGTTTTTCAGCTGCAGGAACAGGACAACTGGTTGCAATTGAAGGAAACATGAATGTGGCCAAGTACAGAGATATCCTGGATAAAAATCTCTTCCAGAGTGCTCTGGACCTCAGACTTGGCCGAAGGTTCACCTTCCAACAAGACAATGACCCTAAGCACACAGCTAAAATAACAAAGGAGTGGCTTCAGAACAACTCTGTGACCATTCTTGACTGGCCCAGCCAGAGCCCTGACCTAAACCCATCTCTGGAGAGACCTGAAAATGGCTGTCCACCAACATTCATCATCCAACCTGACGGAACTGGAGAGGATCTACAAGGAAGAATGGCAGAGGATCCCCAAATCCAGGTGTGAACAACTTGTTGCATCATTCCCAAGAAGACTCATGGCTGTACTAGCTCAAAAGGGTGCTTCTACTGAATACTGAGCAAAGGGTCTGAATACTTATGACCATGTGATACTTCAGTTTTTCTTTTTAAATAAATTTGGAGAAATTTCTATATTTCTGGGGTTTTTTCAGTCAAGATGGGGTGCAGAGTGTACTTTAATGAGAAAAAAAATGAACTTTTTAGAATTTACCAAATGGCTGCAATGAAACAAAGAGTAAAAAATATAAAGGGGTCTGAATACTTTCCGTACCCACTGTACATATACTGTATGTATGTGTGTATGTGTGTGTGTGTATATATATATATAAACAGTACAGACCAAAAGTTTGGACACACCTTCTCATTTAAAGATTTTTCTGTATTTTCATGTCTATGAAAATTGTATATTCACACTGAAGGCATCAAAACTATGAATTAACACATGTGGAATTATATACTTAACAAAAAAGTGTAAAACAACTGAAAATATGTCTTATATTCTAAGTTCTTCAAAGTAGCCACCTTTTGCTTTGATGACTGCTTTGCACACTCTTGGCATTCTCTTGATGAGCTTCAAGAGGTAGTCACCGGAAATGGTCTTCCAACAATCTTGAAGGGGTTCCCAGAGATGCTTAGCACTTGTTGGCCCTTTTGCCTTCACTCTGCGGTCCAACTCACCCCAAACCATCTCGATTGGGTTCAAGTCTGGTGACTGTGGAGGCCAGGTCATCTGGTGTAGCACCCCATCACTCTCCTTCTTGGTCAAATAGCCCTTACACAGCCTGGAGGTGTGTTTGGGCTCATTGTCCTGTTGAAAAATAAATGATGGTCCAACTAAATGCAACCAGATGGAAAAGCATGCCACTGCAAGATGCTGTGGTAGCCATGCTGGTTCAGTATGCCTTCAATTTTGAATAAATCCCCAACAGTGTCACCAGCAAAGCATCCCCATACCAAAAAACATCCTCCTCCATGCTTCACGGTGGGAACCAGGCATGTAGAGTCCATCCGTTCACCTTTTCTGCGTCACACAAAGACACGGTGGTTGGAACCAAAGATCTCAAATTTGGACTCATCAGACCAAAGCACAGAATTCCACTGGTCTAATGTCCATTCCTTGTGTTCTTTAGCCCAAACAAGTCTCTTCTGCTTGTTGCCTGTCCTTAGCAGTGGTTTCCAAGCAGCTATTTTACCATGAAGGCCGGCTGCACAAAGTCTCCTCTTAACAGTTGTTGTAGAGATGTGTCTGCTGCTAGAACTCTGTGTGGCATTGACCTGGTCTCTAATCTGAGCTGCTGTTAACCTGCGATTTCTGAGGCTGGTGACCTGGATAAACTTATCCTCAGAAGCAGAGGTGACTCTTGGTCTTCCATTCCTGGTGTGCCCTGTCAGGTTTAATAAGTGGGATTTCTTGCCTTATAAATGGAGTTGGGACCATCAGTTGTGTTGTGCAGAAGTCAGGTGGATACACAGCTTATAGTCCTACTGAATAGACTGTTAGAATTTGTATTATGGCAAGAAAAAAGCAGCTAAGTAAAGAAAAATGAGTGGCCATCATTACTTTAAGAAATGAAGGTCAGTCAGTCCGAAAAATTGGGCAAACTTTGAAAGTGTCCCCGAGTGCAGTTGCAAAAACCATCAAGCGCTACAAAGAAACTGGCTCACATGAGGACCACCCCAGGAAAGGAAGACCAAGAGTTACCTCTGCTTCTGAGAATAAGTTTATCCGAGTCACCAGCCTCAGAAATCGCAGGTTAACAGTCGCTCAGATTAGAGACCAGGTCAATGCCACACAGAGTTCTAGCAGCAGACACATCTCTACAACAACTGTTAAGAGGAGACTTTGTGCAGCAGGACTTCATGGTAAAATAGCTGCTAGGAAACCACTGCTAAGGACAGGCAACAAGCAGAAGAGACTTGTTTGGGCTAAAGAACACAAGGAATGGACATTAGACCAGTGGAAATCTGTGCTTTGGTCTAATGAGTCCAAATTTGAGATCTTTGGTTCCAACCACCGTGTCTTTGTGCGAAGCAGAAAAGGTGAACGGATGGACTCTACATGCCTGGTTCCCACCGTGAAGCATGGAGGAGGAGGTGTGATGGTGTGGGGGTGCTTTGCTAGTGACACTGTTGGGGATTTATTCGAAATTGAAGGCATACTGAACCAGCATGGCTACCACAGCATCTTGCAGCGGCATGCTATTCCATCCGGTTTGCGTTTAGTTGAACCATCATTTATTTTTCAAAAGGACAATGACCCCAAACACACCTCCAGGCTGTGTAAGGTCTATTTGACCAAGAAGGAGAGGGATGGGGTGCTACGCCAGATGACCTGGCCTCCACAGTCACCAGACCTGAACCCAATCGAGATGGTTTGGGGTGAGCTGGACCGCAGAGTGAAGGCAAAAGGGCCAACAAGTGCTAAGCATCTCTGGGAACTCCTTCAAGATTGTTGGAAGACCATTTCCGGTGACTACCTCTTGAAGTTCATCAAGAGAATGCCAAGAGTGTGCAAAGCAGTCATCAAAGCAAAAGGTGGCTACTTTTAAGAACCTAGAATATAAGACATATTTTCAGTTGTTTCACACTTTTTTGTTAAGTATATAATTCCACATGTGTTAATTCATAGTTTTGATGCATTCAGTGTGATTGTACAATTTTCATAGTCATGAAAATACAGAAAAATCTTTAAAGGAGAAGGTGTGTCCAAACTTTTGGTCTGTACTGTATCTACTGAAAACTGCTGTGTATATAACATAGGAGACACTGAGGTTGCTGTATACATCACATAGGATACACTGAGACTGCTATCTATCTATACTGTATTTTTCAGACAATAAGGCTTCACTGGACCATAACACGCACATAGATTTTAGAGGCGGAAAATAGAAAAAGAAATTGAAGCAAAGAATGTGGTCATGGCACTGTTATGGAGGGGGAATGTCCCCCAATTCTGTACTAATATCCCCCATCCTGGTATATATATGCCCCCCATCCTGATTTATATATATGTCCTCATCCAGGTATTTATGTTTCCCATCCTGGTATATATGGCCCCCAATTCAGGTATTCATGGCACCCCATCGAGATATACATGGTCCCCTCATCCCCATCCTGGTATGCATGGCCGCCTCATCCCCATCCTGATTTGCATGACGCCCCTATCCCCATCATGGAATCCATGGTCCCTCATCCTGATATACACATACCCTCCATCCCACTGCACACATAAAAAAATAAACCGATTCTACTCACCTCCCCTCTGCTCCAGCAGCGTCCTGTTCTGTTGACAGCAGCTGATCTCAGCGTGTAAGCAGCGCATAATGTCACTGCCATACGCCCTCACAAGCCAAGGTCACCTGCCGGAATATTCACTGCCCCACACGCCCATATATATATTTTCCTTAATAGCGGGCACACTGTAGCCGCAGACACCGGCTTCTTCCGGCTGCTTTGCGATCACTTGTGCCTGCTATTAAGCAAAATGAATATTCACTACTCCCCCGGCGTGGGGGGCAGTGAATATTCATTCTCTTTAATAGTGGGAAAACGTGATAGGCCAGCCGCTGCAGGAGCCACAGCTGCTAACAGTGTGATTGCTATTAAAGAAAATTAATATTCATGAGCGTGGGGAGCAGTGAATATTCTTTCGCTTTAACAGTGGGCACACGTTAAAGAGCCGCGGCTCCCTTACATTCCTCCCTCCTAGAACATGGTCGTCCCCAACCATCCAATACCAGTAAAACATTTATGTAAGTATTATTTTAAAACTTTTAGTAAACATTTTCACATATATAATTTTAATGCTCTATTACTAGAGTCCTATGCTATGTATTGGCCTTTTTGGCCCACAATAAGTGTCCAAGTTTCTTTTTCTTTAAAACATGGGTCTGACTGACTCCGATCACCTTGCTCCTGGGACCCGGAGTGTCCATTTTAAAACACAACGGGCCTGTTGGCCAACTTGTTACAGCTCCGGCAGTCCAGGAGCAATGATCCAGCTCGATCCCTCGGGTCATACTGACCAGTTTTCGTCCCTCCCTCCTTTCGTAGACCACGGTCCCTTTAAAAGTGAAGTGTGCCCTGGACTCAGCCAGCGCCCATGCCAGATTGATTTTAGCGCCGTTTTTCTCTCAGAACGCCCACGATGAGTGGCGCTTTCTCCAGCCTCCGCGCCATCATCCGCCATCTTGGAACTTCTAACGGCCGCCATCTTGGTCGTTTCAGGGGTTCCTCCGCTCTCTGTATGCGAGAACTCTGGATCCTGCCGACTACGCCAAGTTGTCAGGGACACAGTGTGGTAGTCGTGGGCGAGGGGCTGCTGTTCTCCTACGCCCTGGCTCCTCACAAATAAAAGATAATGTCCTGTCTGTCATTTGGTTTGCATGTAATGAACAACACTCACTTGTTTGTTGAGGCTCCATCCGTTCCACAGACCTGGGACTGGGCTCGATCACATAGTTTGCACCAGACTCTTGGCTTGTTTTCAACAGTTCAACTTTACTCCATAGGCTCTGTTCAAAATCAATCACTGTGTAGTGCCGGCGTCCCTGCCCTCTGCTAGGCAGGGACGCTGCTCCTCTCACCGCTCTGCTCCGTGCCCGGCTTCCTCCCCCCGCTCTGCTGTCAGCGCGCGCTCCGTCCCGGCGTCCTCCTCCTGCTCTGCTCTCAGCGCGCGCTCCTTCCCGGCCCCTGTGCTTAGGGCGCGCGCGCGCGCGCTCCCCTCCTCTTAAAGGGGCCGCGCGCGCCGCCCTAAAGAGTCCCCGGCCAATGGCCGGAGGACTTCATCATATATAAGGCACCTCCTCCAAAATGGAGGTGCCCGAGCAATGTTGTTTGCACCTGTGTCTCACCTGTGCTTCAGCCCTCAGGTCCCGTTGCCAGTTACCTGCCAGTTTCCTGCCAGTTTCCTGCTAGTTACCTGCCAGTACCTGCCAGTTACCTGCCTGATTCCTGCCTGAATACTTGTTACCTGTCTGCCAGTCTGAGGTCCGACGGTCTGCCTTACTACTCCTGTCAGTCTGTCTAAAGGACCAGCCTGCCCGCTCACCTGGGAGCGCATATCAGCTACCTGCCTGCTTGCCTGAGGTCCGACGGTCTGCCTTACTACTCCGGTCAGTCTGTCTATGGACCAGCTTGCCCGCTCACCTGGGAGCGCTTCTCCGTTATCTGCCTGCTTGCCAGCCCGGAGGTCCCGTTGTCACGTGCGGTGACCATCAGCTATTCCAGAGACTCTTGCCCGCTCACCTGGGAGCGCTTCTCCGTTACCTACCTGCCTGCCAGCCCGGAGGTTCCGCCGTCACGTGCCGTGACCACCTGCTATTCCAGAGACTCTCGCTTGCTCACCTGGGAGCACACATCTACCACCTGCCTGCTAGCCTACCCGGAGGCTCTGCCATCACAGGTCGTACCTACCCCTTACCCAGAGACTGCCCTGATCACTTGCCGTAACTCCCTGTCCGTTCACCCAGAGACTGCCACCCGCTCCCTTACAAGGGCCGCCCCCTTGTATAGTAGCTCAGAGGTTCCGCCTCCCGGACCCGTTACAGTCCGCCTCCCGGACCCGTTACAGTTTGCTCGGGCCATGGAACCCGGTAGCACCCAAGCTCCCTCGCTCTCGGACCTCGCTCTTGAACTGTCCCGTCAGAGGTCCCAACAGGAGGCCATCCTGGGTCACCTGCGGAATGTTAATACTCGCCTGAACACTCTGTCTGATCCACCAACAACCTCCGCCAGTGCCATATCTTGCAATCCGGCGGCTCCGCTGCTCACTAATACTATGGTATCCTACCCCGGACCCCGGCTTTCTGCACCTCCTCGCTTCGGAGGCGACCCCGTCCAGGCTCGGGGCTTCTTGAATCAGTGCACCCTGCATTTTGAACTTTTGTCCTACCAGTTTAACTCCGACCGGGCCAAAATTGCCTTCATCATGTCCCATCTCACCGGGGAGGCCCTGGCCTGGCTGAATCCTCTATGGGAGAGAGGAGACCCCCTGGTGTCCAACTTGCCTGCTTTTCTCACGGCTTTCCGGAAAGTCTTCGACGAACCCGGACGGAAGACCTCATCTGCATCATCGTTGCTACGCCTCCGTCAGGGGAGTCTCACCGTGGGCCAATATGCCATACGGTTCCGTACCCTTGCCTCGGAGCTGGCCTGGGATAACGACGCTCTGGTTTCCGTCTTCTGGGAGGGTCTGTCCGGCCGTATTAAAGATGAACTTGCCGGTCGGGACATTCCTACCACTCTCGATGACTTAATAACTCTTGCCACCCGAATTGACCTACGGTTTCAGGAGCGTGCCAAAGAGGTCACCCGTGAGAGAAGGATTCCACGTTTAGCTCCTACTTTCCAGAAACCCGTCATTCCCTCCATCTCTCCCCAGGTACACTCTCCTGAGCCTATGCAGGTCGACCAGACCAAGATGGTCAAAACCCGTCAGGACTCACGCCGTGCCGAGGGGAGCTGCTTCTACTGTGGCAGTAAGGAGCACCGGATCCGTGCCTGCCCGGAGAGGTCGGGAAACGCCTGTGTCTAGGTTCGCTCAGAGAGGTCCACCTAGACAAGAATAAATCCTCTCCATCCCTGCTGTTGTCAGTTTCGATCATCTACGGGGAGAACCGTTATTTCGAACTAGCCCAACTTGACTCTGGAGCAGCCGGGAACCTTATTTCACAGTCCCTGGTTGAGAAATACCGCATCCCCACCAAACCTCTGGCTGTACCCTTGTCTGTCGCTGCCGTGGATGGGGGCCTCTTACCTCGCCCCATTCAACTCATCACCGAATCCATTACCCTGCAGGTGGGAATGCTGCATTCTGAAAGTATCTCCTTTCATGTTCTGCCTGGACTCTCTCACGCCCTCTTGCTAGGTCTGCCCTGGCTCCAGAGACATGCACCCGTGCTAGACTGGCAAACCGGAGAGGTCCTTCGCTGGGGACAAGACTGTCATAAAACCTGCCTGGTTCCCGTCCATCCCGTCCGTCCCTCTCCTACCCCAGCTAATCTACCTGGACTTCCGATTCCTTATTGGTCTTATGCAGATGTCTTTAATAAAAAGGAGGCAGAGACATTACCACCACATAGACCATACGACTGTCCCATCGATCTGCTACCCGGTACTACTCCTCCCCGTGGGCGTATCTATCCTTTATCCGCTGCTGAGACCCGGTCAATGTCCGAATATATTGAGGAGAATCTGGCCAGAGGATTCATCCGGAAATCTACCTCCCCGGCGGGAGCAGGCTTCTTTTTCGTCAAAAAGAAGGACGGCTCTCTCCGTCCCTGTATAGACTATAGAGGCCTAAACCTGATCACGGTGAAGAATAAGTACCCCCTTCCGCTCATTCCAGAATTATTTGATCGTCTGAGGGGGGCTAGGATCTTCACCAAACTGGACCTTCGTGGGGCGTACAACCTGGTTCGTATTCGTCAGGGGGATGAATGGAAGACGGCATTCAACACCCGGGACGGCCACTATGAATACCTGGTAATGCCCTTTGGTCTCTGTAACGCTCCTGCCGTCTTTCAAGAGTTGGTCAATGACATCTTCCGGGACCTTCTCTACTCCTGCGTAGTGGTGTACCTGGACGACATCTTGGTCTTCTCTCCGGATCTCCAGACTCACCGGAGGGACGTTCGTCAGGTCCTGCTCAGGCTAAGGCAGAACCATCTCTACGCTAAATTTGAGAAGTGCCTCTTTGAGCAGACCTCGCTTCCGTTTCTGGGCTACATTATCTCTCAGACCGGCCTTCAAATGGATCCTGAGAAACTGTCTGCCATCGAGAAATGGCCCCGACCGGAGGGGTTGAAGGCCATTCAGCGTTTCCTGGGCTTCGCCAACTACTACCGCCTCTTCATACCACACTTCTCTTCCCGGACGGCCCCAATTTCTGCGCTCACCCGTAAAGGTACTAATCCCAAAGAGTGGCCACCCGAAGCAGAGGAGGCCTTTCTTTCCCTTAAACAGGCCTTCTCTTCCGCCCCGGTGCTGCATCGCCCAGATGGCAACAAGCAGTTCTTCCTGGAAGTTGACGCCTCCTCCTCTGGAGCCGGAGCGGTACTTACTCAAAAATCATCTTCCGGGAGGATGGTAACTTGTGGCTTCTTCTCTAAACTCTTCTCCTCCTCTGAGCGCAACTATTCCATAGGAGACCGAGAGTTATTGGCCATCAAACTGGCATTGGAGGAGTGGCGTTACCTGCTCGAGGGGGCTCTTCACCCAGTAATAATTTACACTGACCACAAGAACTTGGCTTACCTCCAGCATGCCCAGAGACTTAACCCGCGCCAAGCCCGGTGGTCCTTGTTTTTTGCTCGTTTTGATTTTGTCCTTCATTTTCGCCCGGCTGACAAAAACGTCAAGGCGGATGCCTTGTCTCGATCCTTTCTGGTGTCTGATCTCGAGGAGGATCCGAAACATATCATCGATCCCGCCAGAGTAATGCAGGTGGCTCCCGTGAGTCTAAATCGTCTTCCTCCTGGTAAGACGTTCGTACCAGTACCTGATCGGGAGAAGATTCTACACTGGGGTCATTCGTCTAAACTAGCTGGCCACGCCGGTCAGAAAAAGACCCTCCAGCTTATTACCCGGCACTACTGGTGGCCTAACCTGCACAAGGATGTAATAGACTTTGTTTCTGCCTGTGTGTCCTGCGCCCGCAACAAAGTTCCGAGACACCTGCCGGCCGGCCGCCTCCTACCTCTGCCAGTACCTGCTGCCCCCTGGCAGCATATAGCGATGGACTTCATTACTGATCTGCCCGTCTCTGCCGGTTGTACGGTCATTTGGGTGGTCGCTGACCGCTTCTCCAAGATGGCTCACTTCATTCCACTGCCAGGTCTTCCGTCTGCACCCGAGCTGGCTAAAGACTTTATCCGCCACATCTTCCGTCTTCATGGCCTGCCCCGTCACATCGTGTCGGATCGTGGGGTACAGTTCACTTCCCGTTTCTGGAGAGCCACTTGTAAATTGCTGGACGTCACCCTGGACTTCTCCTCCGCTTACCACCCACAGTCTAATGGTCAAGTGGAGCGGATCAATCAGAACCTGACCAGTTACCTTCGGCACTTCGTTAATGCCCACCATTCTGACTGGGTGGATCTCCTGCCATGGGCCGAATTCTCGTACAACAATCACGAGAGCGAGTCTTCCTCCAAATCCCCGTTTTTTGTAGTCTACGGTCAGCATCCTCGGATCCCGTTTCCCGTCTCCACCTCGGCGGACAATCCGGCTGCGGAATCTCTTGTTAACAAATTTTCCTCCATATGGGAGAGTACCCGGTCCGCACTCCTTCTGTCATCCGAGCGTATGAAAAGACACGCTGACAAAAAACGTCTGGACCCTCCTCAATTCCGCCCTGGGGATAAAGTCTGGCTCTCGTCCAAATATGTCCGGCTCAAGATCCCTTCCTATAAGTTAGGGCCTCGGTTCATCGGCCCACTGGAGGTCATCAGTCAGATCAACCCGGTGGCCTATAAATTGAAACTCCCGGCCAACTTACGGATCCCTAACTCCTTCCATGTGTCTCTCCTCAAACCTGTGGTACTTAACTCTTTTTCCAAGTCTACAGGTACGCCTCCTGCTCCGGTTTCTGCTGAGGACGAGTTTGAGGTAGAGAACATTCTTGCCACCAAAAGGGTAAGAGGAAAGACCTTTTTCCTGGTAGATTGGAAGGGGTTTGGTCCTGAGGAGAGAACGTGGGAGCCCCGGGAGAACATCCATGCCCCTCTCATCCTAGCTAAATTTCTGTCTGGCCTAAAAAAGGGGGGGCCTAAAGGGGGGGGTACTGTAGTGCCGGCGTCCCTGCCCTCTGCTAGGCAGGGACGCTGCTCCTCTCACCGCTCTGCTCCGTGCCCGGCTTCCTCCCCCCGCTCTGCTGTCAGCGCGCGCTCCGTCCCGGCGTCCTCCTCCTGCTCTGCTCTCAGCGCGCGCTCCTTCCCGGCCCCTGTGCTTAGGGCGCGCGCGCGCGCGCTCCCCTCCTCTTAAAGGGGCCGCGCGCGCCGCCCTAAAGAGTCCCCGGCCAATGGCCGGAGGACTTCATCATATATAAGGCACCTCCTCCAAAATGGAGGTGCCCGAGCAATGTTGTTTGCACCTGTGTCTCACCTGTGTTTCAGCCCTCAGGTCCCGTTGCCAGTTACCTGCCAGTTTCCTGCCAGTTTCCTGCTAGTTACCTGCCAGTACCTGCCAGTTACCTGCCTGATTCCTGCCTGAATACTTGTTACCTGTCTGCCAGTCTGAGGTCCGACGGTCTGCCTTACTACTCCTGTCAGTCTGTCTAAAGGACCAGCCTGCCCGCTCACCTGGGAGCGCATATCAGCTACCTGCCTGCTTGCCTGAGGTCCGACGGTCTGCCTTACTACTCCGGTCAGTCTGTCTATGGACCAGCTTGCCCGCTCACCTGGGAGCGCTTCTCCGTTATCTGCCTGCTTGCCAGCCCGGAGGTCCCGTTGTCACGTGCGGTGACCATCAGCTATTCCAGAGACTCTTGCCCGCTCACCTGGGAGCGCTTCTCCGTTACCTACCTGCCTGCCAGCCCGGAGGTTCCGCCGTCACGTGCCGTGACCACCTGCTATTCCAGAGACTCTCGCTTGCTCACCTGGGAGCACACATCTACCACCTGCCTGCTAGCCTACCCGGAGGCTCTGCCATCACAGGTCGTACCTACCCCTTACCCAGAGACTGCCCTGATCACTTGCCGTAACTCCCTGTCCGTTCACCCAGAGACTGCCACCCGCTCCCTTACAAGGGCCGCCCCCTTGTATAGTAGCTCAGAGGTTCCGCCTCCCGGACCCGTTACAGTCCGCCTCCCGGACCCGTTACACACTGGTACAGCACATTGTAACACCGCATGGACAGTTTCGGTCGCCTGCATTATCCCTCGCTCTAATGGCACTTCCTGCCCCAGGGATGTCTCGCCTGGCACCCCAACTTCCCAGGACCCTGCCTCGACTCGTCCCTGTGGATCCCCGTCCATTCTCCCCTCTGGAAATGAAAGCAAGATAGGCTCCTCCATACCTTGGTCCGGCCGTAGCCCACAGACATTAAGGGATGCCCTACGGTTTGCCCCATGGTTTGCGCAAGTTAAATGCCGCTGTCAGGAGATTGACAGCGGCATTTAACTAGTTAAGAGCCACGGGTGGATCGCAATTCCATCCGCGGCTGTTAGGAGCACATGACAGCTGATCAGCTCATCTGTCATGTGCCAGAAAAGGTGCGTGCTCAACGCCGCAGACCCCATCAAAGGGTGGCAGACGACCTATGACGGATATAGACGACATAGGTTTTTAAGGGGTTAAATATGGACGGTACATGGATTGTACACTAATGCCATCCGTGTGCTGTACATGTTTTTCACTGACCCATAGACTTGTATTGGCCTGTTTCATCCATGATACCGGAAAGAAACGGACATGTCTCCGTGAGTTTTCATGGACACAGTGCGTGAAAAAACAGTAATGTAAATAGCTCCATAGACTATAATTGGCATTTCTTGTATTCATAAAAAAAGAATGGATAGAACATGTAAGTGCCACACAGACGTCTGAATAAAGCCTAAGGGTAAGGCCAGGTGTAATGGTCATATCATGATCCTGGTGCAACTGCCCTAGGCCTGGACAATGGGCGGAGGTGGGGGCAACTATTAATGGGGAGGAATGTGGTAGTTAGTGAGCCTTTATAAGGCCAGTTTGGGGGTGGAGTCACCCATTCTCCCGCTCCCTGGGTCACAGCCTGAGTCCCACCCACCCTCCCTTATTTTCCAAGTCCTTCCGAAAGTGTTGGTAGTTTATCTGTCATAGTGGCATTTGGCGGAGTCCTTGAAGTTGGTTTAAATTGGTCCAAGGGATACATCAGGATCTGGATCAATACAATTTCATCAGATCTGCCTGATTGAAATTTTTTACAGGAGATAATTTCAGCAACATTAGCAGTTTCCTTTTTTTATGGTTTTCTAGGAGTCTTAAAAATTAACATAAGAACAAGGGATGTGGATAAAACACAACCATTACTCACAAGTTAAATCTCCCGCCACTCCAGCATTGATACTCTTGTGGTCCTTTAGGTCTTTGTATGGTACAAAACAGCTGTGGCCAGCTGAGATTCTCAGCGGCGGTCATGATGAAAATATACAGAAACAAAGATTGGTGAGGACTTCTGGTCATCAGAGCTGCAGGGAAGATTCTAGCAGGGGAGAAATTGTATTTTTTTTAAATGATCACATTTCCTATTGTTATGCTAATTTTTGACACTTCATGAAAACTCTTGTAGGGTACATGCACATGTTAATTTTCTGCACAGTAGCAAATTTAATGCATTAAGCTGCAGAAATGCAGCAGATTTGCTGCAGATTTAACCCCTGCACTGCAATAGTTGTAATCTGCAGTAAAAATTCCCAGAATAAATTTACATACTGTGGTGACAAATTTTGCTATGGATTATCAGTGATGCTAATACTGTAATAAGCCATGTATATTCCACCTGGAAAATCCATACAGTAAATCTGCAGTGTCAAAACTGCAATCTTTTCTAGCCCATGGAATATCTATTACATACATACATAATAGTATAGATTTCACTTCTTTACTTGTACAGAAAAAAAAGTTTATTTCATATGCAAAGGAGGCCTCTTTGGTGATGAATGTGTGGCACCCCAGGGGTCTGGTTTCCACAGTAACAGCAATGTTATGTCTGAGAGCAGGTGGGAGGTCTCTTGGTCAGGAATCCTATGCATGCCACACCTCCTGCCCAGTCCTGGGAGGGGAAGAACTTCCCCTATATAAACCTGGGGCTGAGGCAGGGTTAGAGAGTTCAGAGGGAGAGTGCAGCCAGGAGGGCTGACAGGGAGCTGTGGCTCCGGCTGGGCCCAGCTCCTGGGCCATGCCAGAAGTAGAGACAGAGAAGAGAAGCAGCTATAGGAAGAAACAACAGGAGCTCTGTGGGAGCAGTGTTACAAGGAGTCAGGGGCTGGCAGCTGCAGAGCTCGCCCTGACTGAGAAGATTTCTTACCGGACCCGGAGTCCGAGGCTGTGGGGACTAACTCCTACCCAGCAGCAGAATCCGTCAGGCAGGGGATTTCAGGTCCTCTGGCCAAGAAACCCGAAGGCACGGTCACACGCATGGGACCAGCACCGCCGTCGTGGAGCGGAAGCTACTAGAAGGCCCCGAGTCACCGGCCATACGGGTGAGCACCACACGGTACACTCAGGGACGTGGGCTACTTATACTCGCTTCTAGCAAGGTAGCCAGAAGAGTATCGTTAGTTTGGGAGGCCTACAACTCCGCCTGGCCAGGGGAGATCCCATCTGCTCAAGGACTGACCAGGCCCCAACCGCTAGCCAGTACTCCGGGAGGGTCTATCTTTGTCACCAGTAAAGACCCTGAACTACACCGCATCGTCTCTGAGTGGTTCCTGCTACCCCCATCATCCACGTCGGCTGCCCTGAGGCCATACCCCTCCCGTTGGGGGTTATACCATCCACGCTGCACCATCCTTCCACCGGCCTCAGCGGTCTGCCCTGCAGCGGCAGCTCCATAGCTGCATTCAACGGGTGGCGTAGTCGTCCATCATCTACCGCTGATACAGCGCCACTTAGTCTGACTCCCTGGGCACGGACCGGATCACCGCCACGAGACTACAACCCTCAAGAGATCCGGCTCCGGGTAAGCACCCGCGTGCGCAACGCAGCGCGACACAGGCCCAGGGGCGCGTCAACTTTTGGCGTAGTCGGCAGGATTTCGTGCCCGCAACTACCGGGTACTGCGTGCCTGAAAAAGACTGTTCAAACTTACCAGTGGTGAAGATTCCCGCCATCCAGCGCCATCTTCAGCCTTCTTCCCGCCATCGGTGAAGATTCCCGCCATCCGGCGCCATTTTCAGCCTTCTTCCCGCCTTCCATGGAGTTTTCCCGCCGTTGGACGCCATCTTGAAGACGCCGCGCGGGAAGAAGAGGGGCGTGGACTCCAAAAGCGCGCGAGAACTGAAGCCCCGCCTCACGTCCAGACGTCTCGTAAGGTCCTGGAAGGAGCCCAGCAGACGCTGACGTCACAGGAGCGCGACGGAAGGTCCTCAACCCTGACGATCCACTGCGGAGCCGCGGCCTACGGAAGAGGATCATCGCAAGGTAGGCCACAGTCCACTAGGGGGGAGAAGGATGTCGGATACGGAGGAGAGCTTCACCGCTTCAACCCCCGCCAGCGCCACCGCTGTTGCGGTCATGCCTTTCACCATGCCCTATATCCCGGGGGCAGCCTGGCTACCCCAGTACTCAGGGGAGTCACATACCCTGCATGACTTTAGAGAAAAGCTGGATAGCCTCTTCCAGGTGTACCCCCTCACAGAGGAGCAAAAAGTGAGCATCCTGGTGGCCCAATTAACCGGGGCAGCCCAAAGGGAGGTAAAGTCCTGGCCACCTGGGAGGAGGACTGTCGCAGAGATACTAACCCAGCTAACTGAGGAGGAGCTGCAGTACTACCAATACAAGGAAAGCCAAGAGGACCCGGACGGGTCTGAGGACTACCCTCAGGAGGGAGCACAAAGAGGACATAGCTACTGAAGGGAAGTAGCGTGAATAAAGAGCTGTAAATAGTTACCCGTAAGGGTACAAGGACTGCTGCTAATTAAAATATGGTCCCCGTTGGGATTAGTGAATTGTTCCCCGTGTGTCCCTATCCCTTACCAGGCTGAGGACTGTGAGCAGCCATCCCCTATCCCTTACCAGGCTGAGGACTGTGAGCAGCCAATCCTTATCCCCACTGGCCGAGGACTGAGAGCGGCCATATCCTGTAAATAATTATGTGTTTCTAGTAATTTATAGGAGTCCTTGGTGGATTTACCGGGAATCCTTTGTACAGTTAGTGGAGCGTAACCCAGGATGGACTAAAAGACTGTTAAGGACTTGGGGCAGGACAGACCCCTACCTGGTTACGTCTCCCTGTTTTGGTGAAATGGACACCTTTGTTTCTTCAAAGACTGCACCCGGTTACGGACATGCCGTGACCACCTTTATGTGTTTCTTTATTGTATTGTTATTGTTATATCTTGTTATGTTTTTCTAAAATATGTTTAGTCCCGGAGAACTAAATTTCACTAGGGGGGAATGTGGTACCCCAGGGGTCTGGTTTCCACAGTAACAGCAATGTTATGTCTGAGAGCAGGTGGGAGGTCTCTTGGTCAGGAATCCTATGCATGCCACACCTCCTGCCCAGTCCTGGGAGGGGAAGAACTTCCCCTATATAAACCTGGGGCTGAGGCAGGGTTACAGAGTTCAGAGGGAGAGTGCAGCCAGGAGGGCTGACAGGGAGCTGTGGCTCCGGCTGGGCCCAGCTCCTGGGCCATGCCAGAAGTAGAGACAGAGAAGAGAAGCAGCTATAGGAAGAAACAACAGGAGCTCTGTGGGAGCAGTGTTACAAGGAGTCAGGGGCTGGCAGCTGCAGAGCTCGCCCTGACTGAGAAGATTTCTTACCGGACCCGGAGTCCGAGGCTGTGGGGACTAACTCCTACCCAGCAGCAGAATCCGTCAGGCAGGGGATTTCAGGTCCTCTGGCCAAGAAACCCGAAGGCACGGTCACACGCATGGGACCAGCACCGCCGTCGTGGAGCGGAAGCTACTAGAAGGCCCCGAGTCACCGGCCATACGGGTGAGCACCACACGGTACACTCAGGGACGTGGGCTACTTATACTCGCTTCTAGCAAGGTAGCCAGAAGAGTATCGTTAGTTTGGGAGGCCTACAACTCAGCCTGGCCAGGGGAGATCCCATCTGCTCAAGGACTGACCAGGCCCCAACCGCTAGCCAGTACTCCGGGAGGGTCTATCTTTGTCACCAGTAAAGACCCTGAACTACACCGCATCGTCTCTGAGTGGTTCCTGCTACCCCCATCATCCACGTCGGCTGCCCTGAGGCCATACCCCTCCCGTTGGGGGTTATACCATCCACGCTGCACCATCCTTCCACCGGCCTCAGCGGTCTGCCCTGCAGCGGCAGCTCCATAGCTGCATTCAACGGGTGGCGTAGTCGTCCATCATCTACCGCTGATACAGCGCCACTTAGTCTGACTCCCTGGGCACGGACCGGATCACCGCCACGAGACTACAACCCTCAAGAGATCCGGCTCCGGGTAAGCTCCCGCGTGCGCAACGCAGCGCGACACAGGCCCAGGGGCGCGTCAAATGTATAGTTTCACCCCCCTTAATTAGCATACTGCTCACTTCCCCTTTGCATGATTGATAGCATTTGCTGGATATAGGATCACACTGTAGCGGGCGGCCAATACAAAAAACAGAGAGAGATGTGAGAGTGCCCGCACTGTCATTTTGTGTACACTTGTGGCAGCCCAGGGGTCCGGTTGCCACAGTGGCATTGCCTCCCTCATAAGGGGTGATGCCATGCTTGGAAGCAAGGAGGGGTCCCCTAATTAGGTACACCAGCATACAACACTTTCCTGGCTCCAGACCAGCAAGGGGAGCTCCTCCCCTTAGCAACTGGAATCTGGAGGCAGGGTTAGTAAGAGTGAGTTGAGAGGAGTTGAAGACAGGACAGCGACGAAGGACCTGGGGAAGGGAGCTGTGTACAAGCTCACCCCAGAGGAGCGAAGCGCAGAAGAACCGGACACCGGAGTCTGTGGTTGTGGGGCACTGAAGGCCCAGCAGCAGAAACCGGAGGGCAGGAGACTGCAGGTCTCCTGGCCCCACCAGACGCCCAGAGGCTCAGCAGCACATAGGGCCCAGCACTGCCACGAGGAAGCGACACTCCAGGAAGGCCCGAGCTGCCTGCCATACGGGTGAGCACAAAGACGTTTTAATCAGGGACGAGGGCCACAGCATAGCTACAAGCAGCAGGGCCAAAGAGATTAGCGCAGATGGAAGGCCTACAACTCCACCTGGTGAGGTGGATCCCCAACTTGCTTCCAGGCCGCCCGGACCTCTACTACCAGCTAGTACCCGTGCCCCGGTCTGCTTAACAACCGCAAGTAAGGATAAAAGGAAATCGCCATTAAGCTGTGGACTGGTCATTATCTGCGCCATTCCCTACACTACACCACACCAACAACATTACCTCATAGCATCACTATATCCTGCCCTGGAGCTAAGCTCTGCCTGTGGAGAACTGTACCAACTCTGCTGTGTCACCATCAGCTCCAGAGGATCTGCACCGCAGCGGCGGCCCCAAATAGCCGCATACCACAGGTGGCGTCACAAATATTATCTCTATAAAAACTTTATTCCCCTTTTACTTTTCCCCTTTAATTGACCGCCCTGGGTCACGGACCGGGTCACTGCCACCGTGACATCCCCCACCACCGACCGGCCCGGCCCCCTCCCTGAAACGAAGCGTGATCAGTGACGCTTGTTTCAGTGGCTATGCAAGACCATGCATGCTGTGCCCTGTGCGATGTGCACAATGACAGCGCGCTGTCCGTTGCCGTCTCAGATCAGCAGTAACGAACTGGCAACACAGTGCGTTGTCAGAGTATCCAGAGTCCAGTGACCTCACTTAAGGGAATACTGGAAGCAGACACAGACAGAAGAGGGCCACTGAGCAAGAACAATATATGGGCCCTTTGCAGTCCAATGGCTCTTCATAATGCACAATTCCTGCTTTGGAGGTGAAAGCGGGCCCCCTTTCTTCTTGGGCCCCTGTGCTGCTGCATAGGTTGCACCATTTGTATGTTCGCCCCTGACAAACATATTTCAGTTCTTGGTGACTGGAGAGTATTTATCATATAATTTCTAGTGATTATCTAGCTTAACCTATATCATTGTTTCTCAATATGGATTTCATGAAACCCTGGAGTTCCTTGGAACCTGTCTCTGGACTTCAGAACACAGCAGCATCACAGTGAAATCAACTTGTAGATATTGTCCTTAAATAAATACCTCACATTCCTAAGTGATTTTACATAGAAGCAGACACCATTTTATGAGTTCATACTTGTTTTGACTAAATTTTTTTCTGTGAAATAAAGCTTGAAGGGGTTTTCCCGTGCCAGAAAACCCCTCTCCCCCAATGCTATTTGTTTTAAAACCACAAACTGTGTTTTTAATCACCCTTCCCCCCTCGGGGCCCAGTACTACTTAATCTTCACTGCTGCCGCCGGTGTCTGTTATTGTCTGCAGCGCTGACGTTACATTGACAACACTGCAGTCAATAAGAGAGCTCAGCGGATCTGCCCATGTACAGTGCACGAGGCGCTCAGAGCCACTGACCTCACTGATTTGCTGCAGTGCTTTTCACGTGATGTCAGAGCTGCAAACGAAAAGCAATAGAGGAGACTCGGCCCTGGACCCAGGGAGGGTGAGTAAAGCTGTTTGTTTTTAAAAGAAGCTGCAGCTATGGGACAATGGTTTCTAAAAACCAGAAAACCCCTTTCAAGAGGGGTCAGTAAACAGCAAAGTTTCAGTAAACTTTCTACTCTAAGCTGTGATAGTTATAAAAACCACCCCTCAAAACTATTACTCACCCTTCCTGGATCCAGCACTGGCTCTCCGCTACTGCCCTAGTCCCTGTTGTTTGTCCGCAGTAGTAACGTCATGTTAAGAGCTCTGCAGCCAATTAGTGAGCTCAGTGGCTCATGTCGTCTACACTAGCAGAGTTGCTAACCTCAGTGATTGGTTGCAGTGCTGTCCATGTGACATTAGCCCTCCAGTCAAAAAATAGAGAAAGAAGAAGTGGGAGAGAGTTGGCTCTCGCCTTGAGTAAGCAATACTCTGTTTTTATGACTTTGGGAGCTTTTAGCAAAAAGATTTCTGAGAGGAGAAAACCTCTTTAAAGTCTACCTCCACTTTCAAAAGAAGAAAGATTACTGTGCAGGTCTTTACACTATAATATTTTTTCTATACAATTCTTCTAAAGCATACATGTCAAACTCTGGCCCATGGGCCAAATCTGACCCGCAGGGTGATTATACTTGGCCTGCACACCAGAACCGCCATCCCTATGTGGGGCCCATTATTTTGTATGGAGGACTATGTGGGGCCCATTATTCTGTATGGAGGACTACGTGGGGCTCATTATTCGGTATGTAGGACTATGTGGGGCCCATTATTCTGTATGGAGGACTATGTGGGGCCCATTATTCTGTATGGAGGACTGTGTGGGGCCTATTATTCTGTATGGAGGACTATGTGGGGCCTATTATTCTGTATGGAGGACTATGTGGGGCCCATTATACTGTATGGAGGACTATGTGGAGCTCATTATACTGTATGGAGGACTATGTGGGGCCTATTATTCTGTATGGAGGACTATGTGGGGCCCATTATTCTGTATGGAGGACTATGTGGAGCTCATTATACTGTATACTGGTTGGCCCTCGACTTTGTCCAAGTTTTTCATTTTGGCCCTCTGTGTGTTTGACATCCCTGTACTAAAGGTTTTTGCTTCTAACCTGCAGCATAAACCTCCCAATGTCTGTTCTTTGGGCTGAACTATCTAAGCAGTGTATGGCTCCTTCTACTTCCTTCAGTGTGGGAGCAAGCGTGATAGGATCTTACAGAGCTGGATCCCACACTGAAGACAATGGCTCAAAGCGACGAGCAGGAAGCTGCCTAAGTAAGTGCAGTCGACAGCACAAACCTCAGGAAGACCATGCTGCAGGTTAACAGCAAAAACCTCTAATAGAGTGATGTAGAAAAATTATTATGCTGCAACATCCTGCACTACAATCGTTTTTGTTTTGAAAGTGGAGGTAAGCTTTAAAACATTTTTACAATTTACAAAACAAAAACTGTGGTCCTGACATTGTGTTAGATGGTGAAGAGGTGCACTTTGTGTAGGAAAATAACTATATTGTGAGGCAGGTTCGGTTGACCTTTTATGTATATGTTAATGTCCCTATGTACCTCCTAATCCCACATTATTTTGTCTCCTCCCTTTTCTTCCTATTATTTCATGTTATATATACTGTTTCTTTATATATATCCTTGCGTGTGTAATAAAAATAATTTGAAGAAAATGAACTATATACAAAGGTTTCTAACCTTGTAAGGTCTTCAGAATAGGTTCTCATACACACCATTTTTTTAGGTCTATTCCTCTGTATGCCTTTCATTTATAATGCAGTATTAAGGTATGCGCCCACGACCAGGAATAGCAGTGTTTTGGAGGCAACCTTTTTTCGCTGTGTCCAAAACTCTGCGTTCTAATCACGTACTTAAATTCACATGTGTTTAGGGAACTATGCGGTTTTACCGCATCTAATGACTGGATATGCTGGAAACTACAGAGCAGAGACAAAATTAACATGCTGCAGCTCGTAAACACGCACCGCGGATGATTTTACGCAGCATTAAATAAACGCACAGTGTGCATGGGATTTCAATAAATCCCATCCACTGTGCTTGCAATGTAGAACACAGCATTTTGGATGCAGCAAAAATACGCTGCATCCAAACGCTCTATTCCTGATCGTGGGCACGTACCCTTAGAGGCAACATATAGGTTCACAAGTATTACAGGCCTGTCAGCACCCAGTATCCCACCATACAGAGTCCATAGATATAAAATTGCTGTCTGAATAAACACTTAGAGTGCAGTAACACTAGGCAATTTTCATAGATAATTCCTAGGAATGCTCATTCCCATAATCGAGCAGTATAAACAACCTGTCAATCACTCAGCAAAAATACTTATTCGTCCAATTAAATTATTTTTAAGCTTGCTTAAAAATCATCATCGGCAGCACATTTTCCTTTTTAAAACAGAGCTTGTGGTGCTGAGAACAACGATAGTCTAGAAAATGACTTTCGCGTTCCTACCCCTGAAGACACCAATCACGTCAATGTATTGTAATGTGAATAATGCCTTGCATCCAGGGGCGGACACAGACTGTAGTGGGCCCCTGTGCAAGAAATTTTGGGGGGCCCCCCCTGCCCTTCATAAGGCAACAAAGTTATGTAAACATAACCCCCCATGTGCATCTCTCACCCCCCCATGTGCAGCTCTCATCCCACCCATGTGCAGCTCTCATCCCCCCCATGTGCATCTCTCATCCCCCCCATGTGCATCTCTCATCCCCCCCATGTGCATCTCTCATCCCCCCTATGTGCATCTCTCACCCCCCCATGTGCATCTCTCACCCCCCCATGTGCATCTCTCACCGCCCCATGTGCATCTCTCACCCCCCCATGTGCATCTCTCACCCCCCATGTGCATCTCTCATCCCCCCCCATGTGCATCTCTCATCCCCCCCGTGCATCTCTGATTCCCCCCACTCCTAGTTAATTAATTGTATTTAAAAAAAATAAAACTTGTTATACTTACCCCCATGCAATCCCTGCAGAATCCTGGCGCTCGTCCACGTCGCTGCCACCAGGTTCTCCTGACGTTCGGCCATGTGACGGCGCCACATACATAGCCATCAGCTTTTGTTTTGGCCAAAAGATTTTTAAAGCCGCCACCACGATAAGGTAGACTCTTCTGGGCGGGCCCTACTCTAACCTATTAAAATTTTCTTAAAATATCCAATACTCTTTTTAGATATATTTTTATTTAGTTTTCTTTAAGGGAATGTGTCATATACATTTTTTTTTTAAATGACCAATAATACCACATACAGGGAATACCGCCACACCATGACCAGACCACATATTACCACAACATAGTGACCGAATAATACCACACAGAAGGGAGAAAAACTGCCACACCATGACCAGACCACATATTACCACTACATTACTAATATTACCACCACATTACTAATATTACCATAAGTGTCATTATACACGGGAGCTCTATACATGGTATGTATAACGTAAGTGTCCAGGTAATCTAGTGATCACCAGTGAAATTATACACAGGAGCTCTGTATATAGTGTCAGTGTACAGGTAATACAGTGACATTATACACAGGAGCTCTGTATATAGTGTACAGGTAATACAGTGATCATCAGTGACATTATACACAGGAGCTCTGTATATAGTGTCAGTGTACAGGTAATACAGGGATCACCAGTGACATTATACACAGGAGCTCTGTATATAGTGTCAGTGTACAGGTAATACAGTGATCACCAGTGAAATTATACACAGGAGCTCTGTATATAGTGTCAGTGTACAGGTAATACAGTGATCACCAGTGACATTATACACAGGAGCTCTGTATATAGTGTCAGTGTACAGGTAATACAGTGATCACCAGTGACATTATACACAGTGTACATGTAATAGACTGACTCACCGGTGACGTCTCTAGGTGAAGTCCTTCATCTTCGCTTTTCTCCTTCATCCAGCACAGACCGCCATCACGTCTTCCAGCCAGGACTCGTCTCTGCATAAAATAACACAGTTATCTAGAGCACATTCCCCAACTTCTACATTACGCAGCTGAATACAGACGTGCATCCACCATCAATATATGGTTAGTTATTAGGCAACCTACCATTCCAAATATAAATTGTAATCCACCACTGTGCCCCCATTAACTGTAAATAGGCACTTAATATATAATTTAATTAGAACCTCTACTCTTTCCGCCAATTTGTTACCAGTCACACTCCTGCATCCGCAACGCCCCCTACTCTATACTTCCTGCTCCCCGCATTCAATATTTACATGCACCCCCTGCCCCAATTCATTATATCATGTCCGTGCTCTCCCCACCCCATCATCATTTATCATTTACTCTCCCCCACCCCACATTCGTTATGTGCAGCTCATTATCCCCCTACTCACAATTCCCCCATGTGCAGCTCTCAAACCCCCCCATGTGCAGCTCTCATCCCCCTCCCCCACATGTGCCCCTCTCTCATCCCCCTCCCCCACATGTGCCCCTCTCTCATCCCCCTCCCCCACATGTGCCCCTCTCTCATCCCCCTCCCCCACATGTGCCCCTCTCTCATCCCCCTCCCCCACATGTGCCCCTCTCTCATCCCCCTCCCCCACATGTGCCCCTCTCTCATCCCCCTCCCCCACATGTGCCCCTCTCTCATCCCCCTCCCCCACATGTGCACCTCTCTCATCTCCCCCCACATGTGCATCTCCCATCTCCCCCCCACACATGTGCATCTCCCATCTCCCCCACACATGTGCATCTCCCATCTCCCCCCCCACACACGTCCATCTCCCATCTCCCCCCCCACACATGTGCATCTCCCATCCCCCCCCACACACATGTGCATCTCCCATCCCCCCCACACACATGTGCATCTCCCATCCCCCCTACACACACATGTGCATCTCCCATCTCCCCCCCCTACACACATGTGCATCTCCCATCTCCCCCCCTACACACATGTGCATCTCCCATCTCCCCCCCCACACACATGTGCATCTCCCATCTCCCCCCCCACATACATGTGCATCTCCCATCTCCCCCCCCACACACATGTGCATCTCCCATCTCCCCCCCCACACACGTGCATCTCCCATCTCCCCCCCCCACACACGTGCATCTCCCATCTCCCCCCCCACACACATGTGCATCTCCCATCTCCCCCCCCACACACATGTGCATCTCCCATCTCCCCCCCCACACACACACGTGCATCTCCCATCTCCCCCCCACACACACATGTGCATCTCCCATATCCCCCCCCACACACACATACATACATACATACACACACACACACACACACATGTGCTTCTCCCATCTCTCCACTCCTAGTTAATTGTATTTTAAAAAAAATAAAACTTGTTATACTTACCCCCATGCGATCCCTGCAGAATCCTGGCGCTCGTCCAAATCGCTGACAGCAGGTTCTCCTGACTTCCGGCCATGTGACGGCGCCGTCACATGACCGGAAGTCAGGGGAATCATGAAGGCGCTGCTGCAACAGCGCAGCTCAGCGCTGAAATGTCCCGGACCCGGCGCATAGCATGGGGCCGGGGGCCCCATGAGGAGAGAGACGCACAAGAGGGGGGCCCCCGAGGGGGCCCCTACCGGCCGGGCCCCATACTGGAGTCAGGGCAGTCATGCCCTGATGGCGGCCCTGCTGGAGGCTGGAGGGGCCCCCTCTCCCTCGGGGCCCCCGTTCAATGAACCGGCTGCACGGGCGGTAGTTCCGCCCCTGCTTGCATCTTTTGTAAGTATTGTGTCATGTGAATTATATTGTGATGTTTGCCTGTGTAATGAATAGTGTGTTGTAGCGTAAGATAAGTAATGTAATGTAATGCATAGTGTAATGCATAGTGTTATAGATGTATAATATTTTGTAAGGAAGATCTGGCCAGCAATAGACTGCAAGGATAGAGACAGTTAAGCGTTGGGACTAGCCCACAGTGGTAGGAGTTAGTATATAAGGACTGTAAAAGCAAGATGTGGTAATATTAAAATGTAACTTTTATTTGGTATGCAATAAAATAGATCAAAGTGAGTATCTACTCAAATCACAAATTAAACACACAAGGTCCTCATGACCCCAAATCCAGAGACAAGTGCATGTACTGGATATAAAATTCTACAGCAGAAAATTTTACTAAGTATATATATCAACCACTAAAATGAGTATAACTTTAGCCAAAGTCTATACCCATAAATGTATAAGTTATGCTCATTGTAGTGGTTGATATATATACTTAGTAAAATTTTCTGCTGTAGAATTTTATATCAGTACATGCACTTGTCTCTGGATTTGGGGTCATGAGGACCTTGTGTGTTTAATTTGTGATTTGAGTAGATACTCACTTTGATCTTTTTTATTGCATACCAAATAAAAGTTACAATTTAATATTACCACATATTGCTTTTATATTTCTATTGATAGTGGCTATAATATCCCCCATTGCTTAATTGTTGTAGTATATAAGGACAGAGACGGTTCCTCAGTAGTGGGAATTTAGAGTTGAAGTAGCAGACCTAGTGTGTGATAAGTACAGACATCTAGTCCGCAGGCTGATGAGGCCGTATGTATTGGGTGACTTGTGGCAGGAGAAGAGGGAGACCGGACTGGAGATAGCGTGATCTTCGAGCTGTGGTTTAAATATCAGACGAGAGCAACGAGGGGGCTGTAGACCGACTCTCGAACAAGCGGCCCTAGATTGAAGGACCTGAAGTACAGACTAATAGCCAGGCATCTTAACCGTCAAGGTATCGGATTATTTTCACTGGCGTGTGAGAATAGTCAACTTCCTGAGCGGATAGTCCCCAAGCGTCTGGGAGCACAAGGCTTTACTCTGGTCATGATGAGATCGGTAAGGAGACTAGACATGGAACAGCTGGAAGGGAACGTCACTATCACAAACTGTACTGTTGTGTTGGGCTGGGTAGCGCTGGAATTCATAGGACCAGTAACATCGGGAACACCCAGTGGGAACTGAAAATGTGTCTGATAATATGCTGTGAAACTGAATTGTATTTGAAGTTATGCGCCCGCTATCTTGTGTGTGAAGATGTAACTGAGGAAATGTTGGAACTGTAAAGAATTAATGTTTAAGATGAACTGTTGGTCTCTTGAGTTGTCTTATGGTCCTGGGCAGCCGAAAACAGCTGCAGCATACGGCCTGCACGAACACACAGCCCCCACTACCAAAGTTCACACACCCAGCCCAGCCAGAAACTCGTCTTCCATGTAGCGTGTTGGGACATCGAGAGTCAGTCCCTCACCCACGACTACCGCCACACGCCACTCTACATAAGCACGCAGAACAATTGTGGTAGTGATTGTTCCATGCGAATGCAAGTGTGATCAGTCTGTCTAAACAAGTAATGAAATGATCACTGATCAACTTCTATGTAGGCGAGCAGCGGGTTGTTTAATGCACAGGTCATCTAGTTTATAGCCACCTTGAGTGTTCTCAGCACATGTCTGCAGATGTAGATAAGATATACTTAGCACTTGACTAAAGGTCCTTCAAGGGATAATCTGTTAAATCACAAAACAATAGATTAGTGATTTGTACAATGAAATGGCCAATTTTGACTGGAATAAACTGCTGTTTCGGTGAAATGAACGATGCTTTGTTTCAACTGACAACCAACAAATCGTTGTAGTCATTCAAAATACCGGTTCTGTATGTTGGATTTTTTCTGACAAAGATTGGTTCTCACTGCATCATTGGCTAACAAAATCCAATATTGGCCGATGTAGTCTGTGATGCATTTTGGGTCAGCTCATCTAATGTGTCAACATTTACTTTTACATAGGCAAAATTGATGTGAACCAACAATAAATGATAATGGCCCTAACTCATCATTTGTGGGGGGGGGGGGGTTAAGTTGCTTTTGTCTTGTAGTATTTGTTGTGTGGAATTTTTTTGCACATGAATTTGGTGCAAAGTCAAAAATGCTTGTTATGTATTTAACCTTTATTCGTGACTTTTTAGTGCAAAAAGTCACACATTTTGCACAAAAATTTTTCTGGCGTACAAAAAGTCACTTCGGGGGGACACTGGAGCACATTTGCAAATGATGAATCAGGCAAAAACATCTGGAAAACCTTAAACTCATCCCATAATGGTCAACATAAAAAATACAAACATACGGTATATAAAATAGACTTAAAAGAAAAAGACGCAAATTAAAAGAAGTAGGCACACATGAAAAACAACAAAAACTAGAAAAAAAAGGTGCAAATGCATTAATGAATCAGGACCACTATTTTTACTTATTGATGGTCTATTTTTTATACACTAAACCATTTATTTCCACCTTTACTTGGCCGCAAGTGTTTCAAAAAGATAATAGGCCAGTGTAAACTTAGGCTCTGAACACTGATCATTGAGACATTCCATCCAAGGTGTATGTATCTGACACTCAGTACCCGGAGCCTAAGTCTATTAGATATATGAGAAACAATGATACCGCACACCACCTTACTGTATTTCACCCACTATAAGTCAACATCCATATTTATTCCAGAGTAATAGGCATTTTTCCCAGAATAGTAGAAAATAAATCATCCCAACCATTTATCAAATTATATCTGAAGGATATGATTGGGCAGAAATTACCATTGAGAGCACTGCATAGGAGGAATACGTTCCTGACACATACCTCCAACAAATATAATCAAGTGCATGTATTTATGCAGCTGGAAAAAATTTATGCTGATGCTTTCCACTCAAGCAAAGGCAGAAAGGACACTCTTTTTAACTGATTCATTCTGCCCAAACCACAGCTCTTGCATCCTAAACATCTATGCGTTATTCTGAAATAGAGAAAGAAAAATCCGACCATAAAAGTCCCAGTACATCAGAGTTAGTGAAAGAAAATCATATAAGAATCAGGTGACAACTAATAGAATAAAAAAAACATGTAATAAAACCATGGTAGATAAAATTATAAAACAAGGGGCGGAAACCCAGGAAACTATTAACCAATATCCAGAAGGAGGGTAGTATAGTCAATGCTCAATGCCTCTTGTTTTATAATTTTATCTATCATGGTTTTATGACATTGGTTTTTTATTCTATTAGTTGTCACCTGATTCTAATAAAATATGATTTTGTTTCACTAACTCTGATGTACTGGGACTTTAATGGTCGGATTTTTATTTTTTTTCTCTCTTGGTGTTTTACCGACTGTCCAATTTCTGGCTTTATAGGGTCCAGTTTTTTGATCTGTGAGGATGCTATATGCACTACATAATAATAGTAATATCAATATTATATGGTAATCTCACAACAGGACCAATTTTTCCCTTGTTACATATTTATTCTGAAATGTAGATATTTAGGTCAATTACAAATAAAAAAAAGACCTCCCCATTGGTGATAACAAGCAGCAGATATTTTAATAGGTGTATGGAAGAGCTAAGACAATGCTCCATATTACTGCACCACTCTGCGCTATATATCATAATTAGGTAAAGTATCAAAATGATTAATGAAATGATGCTGTTTTTTTTTAGAATTAACCGTATGTATAATTTAAGCTACTTAAAAAAAAAGTTCCAGGTACAATACCTGCCAATTTTTTTTGTCATCTTACTTAGCTATGTAAGCATTGAATTGATTATAATCATTGAGTACTACAAGGGAGCTGGACCCATTAGTGACACCATAATTCTTCATTGTTACACTTGCAAAGGAAGTTGTGCAAGATAGTGCACTTGTTAAGTAATGTCATGTTTTTCACAACACGGAACATTTTTTGTCACTACTGATTTAATTTGACACATGCTGTAATATTAACTAATATTGAGATGTAAGAGATAAATGTCATATGTATGCTTGGGGCCAATGTATCACCGAATGCAGAAATGGGAGCTTCATATAATGTAGGATAATATTAACTAGAAGCATAGACATACAATAATGAAAAATGAAAGAAGACATCAAATGCTGTAGGCAAGGAGACTTACTCATGTGATAAGATCAAATGAATCAGTCTTTTTGACAAGATTACGTACCATACCTTATTGAATGAAACGAGTTAAGGTTGGAATCTAATGTATGAAAATAAATTTAAAGAATGCACCATATATTTTCTTATATTCTCTATATCTATAAGTGACTCTCTGCGATGAAAGATTAAAAAGCTAATTTTTCATGACTGGGCCATGACATCTGCTATTACTGACCCTAATAGGCAGCGGGTATATGAAAAATAAAAATATAACGTGTCAGATCCTGTATTTTATGATGTCATGGGGTCTTCATCAATATTAGATTGTCTTCCGATTAAGCCAAATGATATCTTATGTCTCTGGTCAAATTTAGTTCTTAACTGGAAGTCTCAATTTGCAGAATCACACTTGCAGATTATCCATTTAGAAGCAGCTATGTCTTCCTGCAGATTAAACTGTTAGTTGTAGCTATGTTCTCCTTTTGCAGATCAACCAATTAGAAGCATCTTTTTCCACCTCCTTTATCTATGCTGTATAATACATGGTGAAATTTAATTAAATGGATAATAGTCTTATTCTGTATATAGTAAAATCCACCTCCCCTTACAGTTAGTTTATCCTAGAGAAGAGAATCTCACCAGACTTTGTGCTCACTCTGGAAAAATGGAAGTAAAACCTGCAATGCTGTAATAATGGGAGAAATCATATTGTTTGCCAATGATGCGTTTTTGAGAAAAATCTTATAATTTCATCTTCTGTTATTTTTTTTGTTTTTTTCTGTAAACTGATAGCTCCACATTAAGGACGCAGCTTCGATGCTTGATATATAACAGATGTGAGGAACAGTATTTTACTATTTTTAATAGTTAAGTACTATTTTGTGAGATGAATCATAAGGCCTATGTAGGTTTTCATAAAACATACTGTAGTTGAAAATTGGTCCTTGCTGAGGTACTGACTAATATTCTCCTGGCTCTCTCATGCTTTCCCATCCCTAGTAATTACATTTGTTGTGTGAGAACTAGACATTTCTAATCAAGTACAGGGTGTGCCAGGGTTAATTAAAATCAGAAAAGCGGAGGTATAAACACTGTTCTTAGGATTTTTTTTTTTTTACAACATCTTTTGGATAGAATCTTATATTTTGCTTTTTCTTTATATCCTTTTGATCCTTTAAACCATAAGTTGAGTTTCTCTGTGGATTCTGTTGAAATATGAAGTCTATTCTAGTCTGAGCTACTGTATATTGCATGTTTAAGTTGAAGAGCATGTGTTAGAGGCTCATGGTGGCCGAGGAGCCATTTGTTTTACAAGTTACAAACTTGAAGTTAGCATGTCATGGCAGCCCACTCAACAAAACTGAGTACCAAACAGTTGCCTGTAAATGGTTACTCTCATTCTGTCACAACGCGCACAACAAGCAGCAGCTATAGTGAAGAGAAGACTGGCATAGTTTACATCTATTGCACCATTCCACACAGGAATCCATGTTACATTACTTCTTATAAAACACCCAGCAGGAAGTAAGAGAGCAGCACAGATCTCCCCATGCTGCTCCTTCCACTTTCAGTGATACCTCCTAACTCAGAGGCAGGATCTCTAACAAAGCTTGTGAGACACTGGAAAAATCACAAGACACTGGAAAGACAGATTTAATCCAACTCCAGACTTTCTCTTAAAGAGAACCTGTCATCAGGGTTATTCATATTAAACTGAAGGTATGTCCATAATGGCATTGCTATACTGATTTAATCCATACATTCACTGAAGATATCTGCAGGCTCGTTGCTTTAAAAGCATCATTAAAAGTTTTGGTCTCCATGCATCACCTATAGTGTGACTGTGGGTAAGGTTTTCGGCTATGCCATGGCCCCTTCGCTGCCTCTGTTGTCTTTATCCTCTTCCATATTTAAATTTTGCGCCTACGCCATTCTAGCATAGGCGGTGCTTGCACAGATTGATCTCGTGGTAGTTTTCAGGAAAATGGTGCCAGTGTTGGCGCATGCACAGATTAAGATCTTGGCACAATGACGAGCCAAGATCTCAACCTGCGCATGAGCCGCTACCAGCTCCATTTTACTGAAGGAGGATGGATTCATTAGTTAGTTTGAGTGGAACTAGTGAGTTTTTAGGTCCCCTGGTCCTTGTGTGGCTAGGTCCTGAACCCGAACCCCTGGTCCTTGTGTGGCTAGGTCCTGAACCCGAACCCTTGGTCCTTGTGCGATCAGAGCCTGGACATGCTCACCTGGTCCTTGTGTGGCTGCTGCCTGAACCTGCTCCCCCGATCCTTGTGCGGTTTGTACCTGCACCTCGTCTACTGGTCCGTATGTGGCCAGAGCCTGAACCTCGTCCCATTGTCCTTGTGTGGCCGGTGCCGGAACCTCATCCCCTGGTCCGTGTGTAGCCAGTGCCTGAATATGAACTCTGTATATCCGGACTGCTAAAACCAGTCACAGAATCCAGTCCTAACTGTGACTCCATGTCTGTATCCGTTCTGCCCAAGGAATAGTCTGAACGGAGCCCGAGTCTATGTCAGCGAACCTGACCCTTGGTGTCAGCAGCTGCAGTACTGGGGACTGCCTAGGAGTGGTACCTGGCGGCTACCTGCAGCTCAAGCCTGACTCCATCATCAGGATCCCCAGTGAACACCAGGTAGCCGCTTAGCTACTCCCCTTCCTAGGTAAGCTCGGCCTTGTGGCACAGTGGGTCTACGAACCATGTGCAGCTTAATGTTTTAAATGGCTTTGTAATATAAAACAAGATTTTAATATTATTGGTGGTGCTTGATCCACTTGCTGGCAATTTAGCCCAAGTTTCAGGACAAATTTAGCCTCCTGAATACACTGTAGACACAGATTTGGATTTGCTAAGATTTGGCTGCTACTGTACCCTAATGGCACTCAAGGATCACATGACTGCTGGGACTGGAGCAGGAAGAAGCTCCATTATCACTTCCTGTATTGTATGACTGGCAATCATTCAAAACTGTATATACAGTGATGAGGAAAGCAAACATAGTACTAAACCATGAATGCCTTGTTCTTCCTCATAGGGAGCCAGCTGCACGTTCTTTGCTCAGATGCTGACTATGCAAGGAAGTTCTAAAATGTCCTGGCAGAGCTTTATGCGAAGCACCCCACGATTTAAAATGTTTGTCAGTTTGCAAGTAGCTAAACACATTTTATGGGGCTTAACAATCATCACATATCCCTAGAATATGTCATCAGTGTGTTACTAGTAGGAATCCAACCAGTGGACACTTCTTACTGAAAACAGTGTGAAAGACAGTGTTACCTTGTTTTTTTGGAGAGTAATCTTTTATCCCCTATCCTATGGATATCTTGCTGATCACTGCGGATCTGACTGCTGGGAGCTCCAGCAATTCTGAGACCAGGACTATTTAACCTAAGGAATTGGGCATTTAGGATGGGGCTGCAAAGGAGTGGAGGAGCTCATGCTCGGGCTCTGCTGAATTCATTGTCTCTAGAACTGGCGAGCACAACGTTTGGCTATTTCTGGTAGTACCACAGACAATTAATGGAGCGGCGTATGAGCATGCACACCTCTGCTCCATTCAGGGCGGGACTTAAAAGCCGCATTCTTGGAGTACTATAGCCCCAATATTAGGATTGTTGGGTGTTCCAGCAGTCGGATCTCCAGTGAGCTGCAAGTTGTCTTCCATCCTATAGATGGTTACAACTTGAGTTTTTGGGAATAATATTTTAAAGTTATGTTTTTTTTAAAACATCAGGGCTTTAGAGTTAAACAACAGATCTTTCTCAGGATCATGGAATCTGATAGTGGTTATGACAGCGTGAGCTTACTGACAGGATCTATAAATATAACTAAACTATCTATTTTTGTCTTGGAGATCTTGGATACTATTTATTTCATTGGTAGCTTTTGCATCATTAGTTCTTTGATGTGGAAAGATTCCTGGCCACAAGGTATGAACGGGGCATTAGCAGGGCCAAAACGATCGCTGTCGCAGTAGTTGCGACTGGGCCCATGCGGGTGAGGGGCTGCCCGCTGATGCCCGCGAATACTTCAGTTGGATGTCAAAGGACGCTCATTCAGCTGAACTGTATTGTGGCGCAGAGTTCTGCCGGATACCTACAACTGCAGTACATTTCTCCAGCCAATCAGAGGCTGGCAGCCGACGGCTTTAGAAATGGATGCCGCGCGGCGGAGGAGCGGATAGAAGGTGAGTAGAATCGCTTATTTTTTTGTGCCTTAAAGAACAGCGGCAGAACGGGGAAGATATACCTTGAAGGGCAACATATATATACCAGGATGGGGAACATGTATACCAGGATGGGGAACATATATACTAGGATGGGGCCAGGATGAGGGATATACAGTTAGGTCCATATATATTTGGACAGAGACAACATTTTTCTAATTTTGGTTCTAGACATTACCACAATGAATTTTAAACAAAACAATTCAGATGCAGTTGAAGTTCAGACTTTCAGCTTTCATTTGAGGGTATCAACATTAAAATTGGATGAAGGGTTTAGGAGTTTCAGCTCCTTAACATGTGCCACCCTGTTTTTAAAGGGACCAAAAGTAATTGGACAATTGACTCCAAGGCTATTTCATGGACAGGTATGGGCAATCCCTTGGTTATGTCATTCTCAATTAAGCAGATAAAAGGCCTGGAGTTGATTTGAGGTGTGGTGCTTGTGACGCGCCCCCTGGGCCGTGGGGGTACCCGGAGCCGGGCCTTGTAGATGCTGGGGGGTTGTAGTCACCGTGGCGGTGACCCGGTCCGTGACCCAGGGCGATCAAACCAGTGGCAGACTATTTGTGTGAGGTTAATGTCCGACTACGCCACCTGTGGATTGCGGTTATTAAGAACCGCCCGCTGCAGAGCAGGCCGCTGAAGCTGGTGATGTGTGCAGCAAGGTGATGTGACTCCCCACAGGAAGAGTGTAGCTTCAGGGCAGCGTGTATGGATGATGGTGGTAGTGGTGCGAAGCAGCAATAGTAACGACACAGAGTCTTTGCAGTGCAGTCCCAGGGTCTTTACTGATGGCACTTATATAGGCCCCAACGGGAGTACTTGCTAGAGATGAGGGCCCGGTCAGTCTGGGAGCAATCCTAGAATCCTCCTGGCCAGGTAGAGTTGTAGGCCTGCCATTCTGCCTGTACTCTTTAGCTACCCCGCTTATAGTCGTGTTGTAGCCCACGTCCCTGAGTGTAACGTACTGAGCGCACCCGTATGGCTGGCGACTCGGATCCTATGTATTCCTCGCTCCTCTGTGGCGGTAGTGGTCCTTTCGTGTGGCTGAGCCTCCGGGCTTCTGATGGGCCAGGAGACCTGCAATCTCCTGCTTTGCGGTATCTGCTGCTGGGTATATAATCCCCACAGCCTCGGACTCCGGTGTCCAGTTCTCTGTATGAACAATCCAGAACGAGCTATCTGCAGCTCCAGTCCCTGGATTCTGACTCCTGTGTCCTCAACTCGACTACTGGCCCTGTCTGAGCTAACCCCGCCTCCAGATCCAGTTATAAAGGGCAGGATCCTCCCCTTTCTGGCCTGGGGCAGGAGGTGTTGCATGTAGTGTGTTCCCTGACCAGGAAACTCCTGTTTTGCTCCCAGACATGGTATTACTACCACTGTGGCAATCAGACCCTCTGGGGTGCCACACTTGCATCTGGAAGGTTTTGCTGTGAAGTAAACATGCGGTCAAAGGAGCTCTCCATGCAGGTGAAACAAGCCATCCTTAAGCTGCAAAAACAGAAAAAACCCATCCGAGAAATTGCAACAATATTAGGAGTGGCAAAATCTACAGTTTGGTGCATCCTGAGAAAGAAAGAAAGCACTGGTGAACTCATCAATGCAAAAAGACCTGGGCGCCCACGGAAGACAACAGTGGTGGATGATCGCAGAATAATCTCCATGGTGAAGAGAAACCCCTTCACAACAGCCAACATAGTGAACAACACTCTCCAGGAGGTAAGCCTATCAATATCCAAATCTACCATAAAGAGAAGACTGCATGAAAGTAAATACAGAGGGTTCACTGCAAGGTGCAAGCCACTCATAAGCATCAAGAATAAAAAGGCTAGACTGGACTTTGCTAAAAAACATCTAAAAAAGCCAGCACAGTTCTGGAAGAACATTCTTTGGACAGATGAAACCAAGATCAACCTCTACCAGAATGATGGAAAGAGAAAAGTATGGCGAAGGCGTGGTACAGCTTATAATCCAAAGCATACCACATCATCTGTAAAACAAGGCGGAGGCAGTGTGATGGCTTGGGCATGCATGGCTGCCAGTGGCACTGGGTCACTAGTGTTTATTGATGATGTGACACAGGACAGAATCAGCCGAATGAATTCTGATGTATTCAGAGCCATACTGTGTGCTCAGATTCAGCCAAATGCAGCCAAACTGATTGGTCGTCGTTTCATACTACAGATGGACAATGACCCAAAACATAAATCCAAAGCAATCCAGGAGTTTATTAAAGCAAAGAAGTGAAATATTCTTGAATGGCTAAGTCATTCACCTGATCTCAACCCAATTGAGCATGCATTTCACTTGTTAAAGACTAAACTTCAGACATAAAGGCCCACAAACAGCAACTGAAAACCACCGCAGTGAAGGCCTGGCAGAGCATCAAAAAGGAGGAAACACAGCGTCTGGTGATGTCCATGAGTTCAAGACTTCAGGCAGTCATGGCCAACAAAGGGTTTTCAACCAAGTACTAGAAATGAACATTTTATTTACAATTATTTAATCTGTCCAATTACTTTTGGTCCCTTTAAAAACAGGGTGGCACATGTTAAGGAACTGAAACTCCTAAACCCTTCATCCAATTTTAATGTGGATACCCTCAAATGAAAGCTGAAAGTCTGACCTTCAACTGCATCTGAATTGTTTTGTTTAAAATTCATTGTGGTAATGTCTAGAACCAAAATTAGAAAAATGTTGTCTCTGTCCAAATATATATGGACCTAACTGTACTAGGATGGCGGACATATATACCAGGATGGAACTAGGATGGGGGACATTACTACATAATAGGGGAGGGGGTGCAACTTATATATTCTTATAGGATTTAATATGCCATACATCTGACCAGCATGCGGGTGGGAGCCCAGGTCCAAATCTTGCACCCGGGCCCATCGGACTCTAATTACGCCACTGGGCTTTAGTGTATTTTGCTCTAACTTTTTGTACATGTTGCCCAGAAAACCAAGACATTGTATTGAGATTCATGTAGTAACAATGTCTGAAGTTGACACAGAAAGTTCTATCTGCTATAAAATACTGAGACTTGTTTTACATACATTCATCTCGGCATCAGTACAAGGTGCAATGAAGCTTCTGTTTTGATCAAAGGCTTAGAGACATTGTGGGCGATTTGTAACTAGTGAGACAGGATAAAGGAACAATTCCTTCCAGACTTTTAATACAGCAATCAGAAAAATCAACGTTTCAACTCCAGATATCTAGTACACATACTGTAACTTGTGATATTATATTATTTAGAGCCTCCTTTAACTTCAGTGAATGAAGTACTAAATTGTGTGGCAGAGAATTCTATAGTTCCACTGTTCTTACAGGAGAAGGGGAAAATCTGTCTCGGTACTACCATCCAATGAGGAAAAATAGGTTAATAACAACCACCAAGCTACATGTTAAAGGCTGCCTGTTCACACATGGCAGCTGTGCAGCAGACAAATATCACAATGGCCCTGTGGAACTTTGGTCTTTTCACTGCTTCCCTGCATGATCACTTACAGGAAAACTGCTGCTTCTAGAGAAACAGCTTTTCCATGCAAAATTATGTGATTATGTAAGACAGTAGAGAAATAACCACAGTGGCACAGGATTGCCACAGTTTTTATCCTCAGAATCGGAACGCAGCTTAAATGATAACTTTACTTTTTGCTTTCAATGTACTTTACCATATTCTCTTGGAAATTGATATTGGCTTCCCTCATAAGGATTTGAGGATCTTCTGAGGAGTTTACAATCATTGAATATGGCCGCAACTGATGATCACCGTCTGGAGCATCAAATGATCTGTAACAAAAACAGATTGTCTTATAAGTACATTCTGCGGAATCCTGAGGAATTGCACTTGGATCAATATCGGACATGTCTCCTTGATTTTGCACGGACCTCGGCGCACAAAAAGTCACTGACATGTGAACATCCCATAGACTGTCATAGGCACTAGTGTTGAGCGAGCGTGCTCGACACTGCTTGGTACTCGCCGGAGCATCTCACTACTCGGGATGTTCGGCGAGCACCGAGCATTTTCGGGTTACTCGGGCGGGAGCTCGGGTCTCCGCCCTGCATGTTTGGCGCTCTTTACAGAGCCAATGAACATGCAGGGATTGCCAGCCAGTCACTGTAATGCCGTAGCCATGTTGGTTGTGGCCATTACAGTGACTGGCTGGCCGCACAGCATCACCTCGAGTATTTAAAACCGGGCGCCGCCATCTTGGACACAGTCGCTCCGGATCAGACAGTGTGGGGTCAGTGCTGCTGAGCTAGGGAGAGATTTATACTGCAAAATAGGTAGTGTAGGGTCTTTAAAGCGTGCAAAATCAAACAAACAGCCCTTCTGAGGACTAATATCCATCCCAGATAGACAAGGACTTGCATGGGGATAGTTGCAAGTCTGCATCTTCTGATGCGGCAAGGATCACTTCTGATGGGCACACTTTTAGGCAGTGACCTGGGTGTCAGAGATGCTTCCAGGGGTCTTCCCCATGCTGTTCCCATGTTTTTTTCAGCACTGTATGCATGTGTCACACAGCACATGGCCAGATAAGGTTGAAAAATGTTAAAATGACATTTCCCGGTGAATGCATTTGTCACGGTTGAAAGCAATACAAAAGTGCAAAAACGCATAAAAAATTCTACTTGTGAACATATCCCAAGGTGTGGAGGAGTATTTTTGTTTTTGGTTATTTATTTTACCTTATACAGAAGTCTTTACCCTGGAAAGGAAGTTCCTTAACATATTTCACAGGAAAACAGTTTCAGTTTTGTTTTTGAACGTTTTATTGTGAGCCCATAAAAGTGGCTTAATACCTCTGACTACGTTGTTGACAGCAGTGACCTGGGGGTCAGAAATGCTTCCTGGGGCGATCCCCATGCTGTCCCCATGTCATTTGAGCACTGTCACTATCATTTTGGGCACTTTTTAGGCTTTCTACAGACTGCCGGGGGTGCCGCTGCAAAAATGCTCGGGTCTCCCATAGACTAACACTGGGCTCGCTGCCCGGGTCGAGCACCTGAGTATCACGGTGAGCTCGGCCCGATCTTCGAGCACCCGAGCATTTTCGTGCTCGCTCAACACTAATAGGCACGAGTGCTATCATGAAAAAAATAGATAGTAATCATATGTGAAAAACTGACGTGTGAATGAGGCCTAACTCATCAAAAATTCACCAATTGATTAAAGATGAGATAACACATCGCTGACATCAGTTTATATTCCCAATTTGTTAGGGCTCATTCTGAAGTCTTTTTTTCCTCGGATAGCACTCGTACCTATTATAGTCTATGGGACTCTTCATATTTCCAAGTATTTTGGTGGATGTACACCTATCTATATGGTCCAATAATCAGCATGTAAGTTTTACGAACATATAAAAATTGTCCAATTTAATCCAGAAAAAATAGATTATTTTTCATCTATATTGCCATCCGTATGCAATTCATATAGCATCCATATGGAGTTCGTTTTTATACATCAACAGTGAATAAAATTTGCAAGACCAAAATCAGTTTACTATAGTGGATATAAATAGTCTGCACACCCCTATAAAAAATTGCAAGGCTTTTGTCATGTAAAAAAATCATACCAAGAAGAATCAATTCAGAACTTTTTCCACCTTTAATGTCACTCATAATCTGGAAAAATTCATTAACAAGCCATCTAAAATCATTTTGTCAGGTAAAATAAAACAATAACAAAACTAAAGTAATGAAGTTTCATAAGTGTGAACACCCTTTTATATTTGGGGAATGAGGTTGTCTTCAGAATTAGCGAATCACATTTAAACTCATGTTAGATAGTAGTCTGTACACAGTTGCCATCATTTACAGTGATTCTAATTAACTCCAAATAAAGTTTAGCTGTTCTAGTAGGAGTTTCCTGGCCTTTTCTTAGTTGCATTTTTCAGCAAAAGCCATGGTCCACAAACAGCTCACTACACAGCAAAGGGATCTCATTGTTGAAAGTTGTCAAGAGAAGGATACAAAAAAGGCCTTACATATGCCATGAAACACTGTAAATACAGTCATCAAAAAGTGGCTTAAATTTGGCACAAAAATGATAAAACCTAGAAACTGGATGTCCCTCAAAAATTGATGAAAAGACAAGAAGAAAATGAGTCCGGGAAGCTGCAAAGAGGCCTGCAGCAACATTAAAAGAGCTGAAGGATTTTCTGGCAAGTACTGATTGTGTACTGCATGTGACAACAATCTCCCATATCTCTCCATATTCTTCTCGTATGTTTAGCCTGTGGGGTAAGGTGGTAAGGTGGAAGCCTTTTCTTACAAAGAAAAACATCCAAGCCCGGCTATGTTTTGAAAAAAGCATGTGGTTTGAATCCATGCTATCTTCTGATGAGACCAAGGTTGAACTTTTTGGCCATGATTCACAAAAAAATTTGTGCAGCACCAAAAAAGCACCATACCCACAGTGAAGCGTGGTGGAGGCAGCATAATGTTTTTGGGGTTTTGGCAGCTGGAACTTGGGCTTTAGTCATGGTGGAGGGAATTGTGAACAGTTCAAAGTATCAGTCAATTTTGCAATGAAAGCTTCAGGGCTCTTCTAAAAAGCTGAAGATCAGGAAGATGACAACAACACTAAGCATTCCTCCAAATCAACAAAAGAATGGCTTTGCCAAAAGAAGATCAAAGTTTTGGAATGGCTCAGCCAAAGACCAGATCTGGATCCAGTTGATATCATTTGTGGGTGACCTGAAGAGGGCGGTACACAGGAGATGTCCTCACCATCTGACAGAGTTGGAGCACTACTGTAAGGAAGTGGAGAAAAATTGCCAATTCTAGATGTGCTATGCTGATAGACTCCTACCCCAAAAAGATTGAATGTTATCATAAATTCAACTAAGTATTTGTTTAAAGGTGTGTATATTTATGCAACTATATTATTTTAGTTTATTTTTAAATATGATTCTACAAATTATGGGTAACATTAAAAGTGGAAAAAGTTCTGAAATTGTTCTTCTTGGTGTGATCTTTTTACATGACAAAAACCTGGCATGTTAACAGGGGTGTGTAGACTTTTTATATCCACTGTATGTTAAGAAATGCAATTTATCCATAAAAATCATATGTTATGCGCTTGATCCGTATGGAATCTGTTTTTTTTTTTGCACCCATAGACTTCTACAGGCGATTCTTAGTTGAAATACAGAAGAGACTAGTATATGCTGTTATTTTTTGATCCGTGAAAAAAAGATCATCTAAACATTCCTATTGAATGTCCTGGTTGTCATTTTTTTTTTCATGAACAGCGCTCAGACTGAAAATACAATTGTGTGAATGTGCTCTAAGGAGCAGAATACTTGTTCGTTGGCTGACTGGATTGATCATGTGGGCCATTAAATCTTCATTTTGAGCAGCTCATCAGGGATGTGCTACTGACAACAAGCATTCTGTGTGGGTACAGAGCAATTTTATTAACGTTCGTTCTTTACCCATATAGTTTGCGTCCGCCAGTGTGAACAGCCCTTTAAGAGAATGCAAATCGACTTGTATATTAGCCCTTGCAAATGGTATACTCTTGAATCTGAACACAATGACTTCCCATCGCTCAAGCACTTGTATTCAGTAAGTCGGGGGTTACCATCCTGTATCCCCCCAGCTGTTGCATAACCACAATTTCTAGCATAGTTTCCTTTCAACAGCCACAGTCTCCCAGGGCATGCAGGGCAAAGCAGTTCTGCAATAACAGGAAAATCAAAGGTAGTTGACATTTACAGTAGGACAAACTTGCTATAGTGCTGCTATCATATAGAATCAAAGCAAGTGTTATGCAGTAAAAAAAGTGTCAGAACCTTGGTCACCATATAGTTCAAAACTGCAAATAAGTGCTTTTCCTTTCCACCCGTTAATTCAATGTAGACAGTGGCAGGTACTTTATAGGCCAGATCCAGATATTGTAGCTGTTATATTCCGTTCTGCTCATGGAATTAGTAAAACTATAAAAATCACATAACCAGTCAACGCAACTAGGAAATAAGAAGGCAATTGTGTCGACAGTCCTGAATAATCCCCAAGTTACTGATTCGCCTAATGGTTCAAAACATTTTCCATTTAGTTTCTAGTCAATGCTACCACCTAGTGATCTTGGTGTGTAACTACAATTAACTACAGAAAAAACAAACACTAGATGGCATCAAGAATACTAAAAAGGTTGCTACGGAGGAAGCTCAGTGTACAAAGGGGGAACACTAATAACACATAAATAATATATATAAATTTTAAGTTGACAATTAATGACCCTAAAATAATTATATATTTGGAGCTAAAAAAAAAACAGAAAAAAAAGAATAAATATTTAGACGGGGTCATTCATTTTTATGCAAATTATGCTTGATCATTTTTAATATAGATTGTTTTTAATCCCTCAATATCAACTTTTCTGTTTGCTGTCAGCTGCTGGGAACATTTTTGTTACCAGAATACAAAAAAAAACATTTTCTGAACCCGAACTATTACTATCATGTTCCATCGAAACCCCATTAGTCGTGATTTTATATACCATCATTGTAAAATATTTTTAAACATTTTATGCTAATAAGTTATATGTGACAAAGGCAAAGTGGATTATTGAAAATGTCAGGATGGCTCTTAGTGTTGCGCGAAAGTACTTGGATAAGGCGTTATCCAAGCATGCTTGAGTCCTAACCGAGTACCTTAGGCGTGCTCGCAAAATATGTTTGTGTCGCCGCGGCTTCATGTCTCATGGCTGTTACACAGCTGTAACACATGCAGGGATTGCCTGACTGTCAAGCAGTCTCTGCATGTATCGCTGTTGTCAAACAGCCGCGAGACATGCAGCCGCGGCGACACAAACATATTTTGCAGCCAGAGACGTAATCCTCTCCTCCTGCATATGTATGTAAGCATTCTTTATAAAAGCAATTGTATGTGTGGCGCCCCTGCGGGTCCAGTCGCCACAGAGGTACTGCATCTCAGCCGGAGATGTGGTACCCCACTCTCGGGTAAGGAGGGAGCACTACCCGGGACCCACACACCCACATCCAACACCACAGCACTCCAGTAGGGAAGGGCGAGATTGCTCCTGAGGGAGAGCACAGTCCCTGTCCCTGTCTGGAGGAGGGAACTAGGTAGAGGAGGTGGGTGGAGGAAGTAGTTTAGGAGAGCACACAAGGAAGGACTGAAGGTAGAGGGGACCACATAGAGTGATGTGGGTCACATGACAGACAGTATTAAAAGACAGGTAGAAACATCTAGAAGGGCCCAGTGAGTGAGGACTGTTGAGGAGTAGGGTCCAGACAGAGTGAGGGCCCAGTCAGAGGGGCCCAGTAGGAGAGAGAATGAGAGGAGCGAGGGAGTCAGAGAAGGGCTCCAGAGACAGAGAAGGGATCCTAGGGGCACGGGAAGTGCGGAGTCCACCCGTGCGCCCGAACTCACGCCGACCGTAGTCGGGAGAAGGGATCAGGGTGCAGTAGGGGACAGGCCCCAGACTAGAGGAGAACTGCAAGACTCAGCTAGCAAACCGGAGGCTGCGGTATCTCTAAGTGCCGTAGCCAAAACCACACACATTCGATGAAAAGGTGGCCATATAGGACCAAGGGGACAGAGAAGACGTCGCCCAACAAGGCCCGCGTCCACTGGATCGGGACACTGTGTGTGAGGCGCAGGGCAGGAGGGTGAGAGCCAGCGCAGAGAGTGCACCCAAGTTATCTGAGGGTTGGCTGGATCACTTCCCGGAAGGGCACAGGACTCGGTGGGCTGTTATAACCTGCTGGCAGTTGTAACCTGGAACATCATAAGAACTGTGAGTAAAAACTTGAAGACTGCACCCTGCTGTGTCCTTGACTTAATTGCTGCGTCACCTGCCGTGCAGTGCACCAACAACAAAGCTACCTCTTTAACTGCCCTGGGGCCTAGCTCTACCCGTGGAGAGCTGAACTATCTCTGCTGCGTCACCAACGGCTCCAGTGGATCTGAACAGCAGCTGCGGCCACCTATAGCCACATACCACCGGTGGCGTCACGAAACATTATCCTCAAAACTTTATTCCCCTCCGTTATTGACCGCCCGGGGCCACGGACCGGGTCATGCCACCGTGACTATCCCAAAAGAACCGACCGGCCCGGCTCCGAGTACTCCACGGCCCCAGGGGGCGCGTCAAATGCAATCTTTCTAAAGGTGGCAATGTGTTCCCTGAAATTACCACAAGGTGGCGGTATATAATTATAATGATGGTTTTCAAATGAGTGTTGTCCTGGATACTGCTGGACCAAAGTGGTATGGACAAATGTATTAGATGCAACTGGGATTAAATGGTATGCAAAATGTGTAAAAGTGCAAGACAACAAAATGTGCAAAATGGTAATAGTAAAAAAAATTATAAAAATATGTAGAAGAATGTCTGGGTATATATGTATATGTAACAAATAAGCAGAATGTATCCACAATAAAAGGTTATGCAAACACACATATATATATATATATATATATATATATATATATATATATATATATATATATATATACACAGGGTGGTCCAAAAGTAGGTGGACAGAAAATATAATAACATTTATTTTGATTTATATATAAAATTATATTTACTAACACAAGCATAACATGGACGATTAAATTTTATTCTGAACAATAATACAAAAGCCCTTAAGTTTTATCAACGCAGGTGCTCAAACTGTTTTCCATTACAATTTGCACAGCTTTGAAGTCGCCTCTTACGCTTCGACAAACTTTTTTGCACAAGTCACTTTGGGTTTTAATTTCTTGAAATGCATCTCTTATGTAATTTTTCAAATCACTGACACTTTTTGGTTTTCGACTATAAACTTTGTCCTTGAGTACTCCCCAAAAGAAAAAATCCATTGGGGTCAAGTCTGGTGAACGTGCCGGCCAATCAAGTGGGCCTCTTCGGCCAATCCATTCATTAGGAAATGTTTCATCAAGATACTCGCGGACTACTCTTGAATAATGTGGAGGGGCCCCATCTTGTTGGAAATAAAGGTCATTTGAATTAGGCTGTTGCTGTAACTGGGGAACAACTTGATTCATTAGAATTTCGAGATACTTATCTCCTGTGACTGTTCCATCAAAAAATATTGGTCCTAAAACACCAAAACTTGAAATACCACCCCAAACATTGACACCAGGCTCATTTAGTTGTTGCTCTAATGTTAAATGCATGTTCTCATTATACCAGTAAATACAATTATGTCTGTTAATATGGCCGGATAATTTGAAAGAAGCTTCATCACTCCACATAATGTTATCTAAAATTACTGGATTTTGTTTGATAAATCTCCCCCTTCATAACCTTATTACACTTTCTGTCCACCTACTTTTGGACCACCCTGTGTATATATATTGATGCTGCTATTGATTTATTTATTATATATCCCTATATACAGTACAGACCAAAAGTTTGGACACAGCTTCTCATTTAAAGATTTGTCTGTATTTTCATGACTATGAGAATTGTACATTCACACTGAAGGCATCAAAACTATGAATTAACACATGTGGAATTATATACTTAACAAAAAAGTGTGAAACAACTGAAAATATGTCTTATATTCTAGGTTCTTCAAAGTAGCCACCTTTTGCTTTGATGACTGCTTTGCACACTCTTGGCATTCTCTTGATGAGTTTCAAGAGGTAGTCACCGGAAATGTTTTTCACTTCACAGGTGTGCCCTGTCAGGTTTATTAAGTGGGATTTCTTGCCTTATAAATGGGGTTGGGACCATCAGTTGTGTTGTGCAGAAGTCAGGTGGATACACAGCTGATAGTCCTACTGAATAGACTGTTAGAATTTGTATTATGGCAAGAAAAAGCAGCTAAGTAAAGAAAAACGAGTGGCCATCATTACTTTAAGAAATGAAGGTCAGTCAGTGCGAAAAATTGGGAAAACTTTGAAAGTGTCCCCAAGTGCAGTTGCAAAAACCATCAAGCGCTACAAAGAAACTGGCTCACATGAGGACCGCCCCAGGAAAGGAAGACCAAGTCACCTCTGCTTCTGAGGATAAGTTTATCCGAGTCACCAGCCTCAGAAATCACAGGTTAACAGCAGCTCAGATTAGAGACCAGGTCAATGCCACACAGAGTTCTAGCAGCAGACACATCTCTACAACAACTGTTAAGAGGAGACTTTGTGCAGCAGGCCTTCAAGGTGAAATAGCTGCTAGGAAACCACTGCTAAGGACAGGCAACAAGCAGAAGAAACTTGTTTGAGCTAAAGAACACAAGGAATGGACATTAGACCAATGGAAATCTGTGCTTTGGTCTGATGTGTCCAAATTTGTGAAAGGATAAGTTGATCAGAGTCACCAGCCTCAGAAATCGCAGGTTAACAGCAGCTCAGATTAGAGACCAGGTCAATGCCACACAGAGTTCTAGCAGCAGACACATCTCTACAACAACTGTTAAGAGGAGACTTTGTGCAGCAGGCCTTCAAGGTGAAATAGCTGCTAGGAAACCACTGCTAAGGACAGGCAACAAGCAGAAGAGACTTGTTTGGGCTAAAGAACACAAGGAATGGACATTAGACCAGTGGAAATCTGTGCTTTGGTCTGATGAGTCCAAATTTGAGATCTTTGGTTCCAACCACCGTGTCTTTGTGTGACGCAGAAAAGGTGAACGGATGGACTCTACATGCCTGGTTCCCACCGTGAAGCATGGAGGAGGAGGTGTGATGGTGTGGGGGTGCTTTGCTGGTGACACTGTTGGGGATATATTCAAAATTGAAGGCATACTGAACCAGCATGGCTACCACAGCATCTTGCAGCGGCATGCTATTCCATCCGGGTTGCGTTTAGTTGGATCATCATTTATTTTTCAACAGGACAATGACCCCAAACACCTCCAGGCTGTGTAAGGGCTATTTGACCAAGAAGGAGAGTGATGGGGTGCTACGCCAGATGACCTGGCCTCCACAGTCACCAGACCTGAACCCAATCGAGATGGTTTGGGGTGAGCTGGACCGCAGAGTGAAGGCAAAAGGGCCAACAAGTGCTAAGCATCTCTGGGAACGCTTTCAAGATTGTTGGAAGACCATTTCTGGTGACTACCTCTTGAAGCTCATCAAGAGAATGCCAAGAGTGTGCAAAGCAGTCATCAAAGCAAAAGGCAGCTACTTTGAAGAACCTAGAATATAAGACATATTTTCAGTTGTTTCACACTTTTTTTGTTAAGTATATAATTCCACATGTGTTAATTCATAGTTTTGATGCCTTCAGTGTGAATTTACAATTTTCATAGTCATGAAAATACAGAAAAATCTTTAAATGAGAAGGTGTGTCCAAACTTTTGGTCTGTACTGTATGTAGACAAATATCTAAATATTCCTATAATAACATAAGCAGTTTTTGTTGCATTCTTTTCAGGCAATGTTCCTCTTTTTTTACTCAATTGTCACCTCCAGGCTGTGTAACCCAATCGAGATGGTTTGGGGTGAGCTGGACCGCAAAGTGAGGGCAAAAGGGCCAACAAGTGCTAAGCATCTCTGGGAACTCCTTCAAGATTGTTGGAAGACCATTTCCGGTGACTACCTCTTGAAGCTCATCAAGAGAATGCCAAGAGTGTGCAAAGCAGTCATCAAAGCAAAAGGTGGCTACTTTGAAGAACCTAGAATATAAGACATATTTTCAGTTGTTTCACACTTTTTTGTTAAGTATATAATTCCACATGTGTTAATTCATAGTTTTGATGCCTTCAGTGTGAATGTACAATTTTCATAGTCATGAGAATACAGAAAAATCTTTAAATGAGAAGGTGTGTCCAAACTTTTGGTCTGTACTGTATATACAACCTTCTTGCCGACAAAACATATTGTGCAATGCACAGCGGGTGCATCGTTTCTCCAGGTGAGGCAGCATTATTACCATTGGGCATTTACTCTGTCTATTGTTTTCCTGTAGGTCACATATATTGTTTTTTTTCCCTTTCATTTCTATATATTGCTCTTAACATCTAATATAGTGACCTTTGCTCTCTTTTCCTTCTGAGCATCTATCTCCTATGTAATTGGCAAAATATAAAGGCCCTGATTGTTCATGCTGGTCTTAATGCAGGGATGTGCTGGAGTCAGACGCTCCTGATTCATGAAGAGACTTACTCCTCTTAATGAATCAGGATCATTGGGAAACTAGTGTGCGCCTCCATGTGCTCCTTTCTGTTAATCTTACTCCAGTTAGAGACTGGAGTAAAATTTGTGGCGTAGCGAATGCCACCTCTCATGAATTTGACGAGCGACGGTCACCGTGCCCCCGTCCTGCACCAGCTCCATCCACTTTGTCGTGAGAATGCCAAAAGTCACAAGTTGTGCCAAAACTTTGCAACTTTTAAAAGCTTTTTACGCCAGAATTCTAGTGTAAAACCTTTGATGAATCAGGCCCATAGTTCTTAATTCCTTTTATCTTTCTTTAAGGAAACAAGTGTTTTCTATATAATAGATTTATGCTCACTTTATTTAAAACCAAATTGATTCTATCTATTGTACTGTGTATTGTTAGTGATATTGGATCAAGAAATCTAAAGACACCCATACACTCTAGATAGCTGTCAGTCAAACAGCTCATTCCACCGATCGTTCACTTGACAGGTTTCTCCTCTGACTCTCCTATACACAGGAGCACTTGCTCTGCCGGGCACTCCTTTGTTCTGTATGAGAAAGCTGCTGCCAGATTCCTGTGGAGGTGGTTTATCTCTTAGAGAACAAATGGATCAGCAGTCCGAAATTGGACATGCTGGATCCTTTTGTCCCTGAACATTATCAGGGGACAGTTGGGAGGCCCCCATACACATTTGACTACCAGCTGAATCCATTGATATCAGTGAGGTTCAGCCAATGTTAGCTTTATGTTTATGGGGGAGATAAGTGCTCATTATATTACAGACTACAGGTCACTTTATTTAAATTCTGATGTATTTAATTTACCTATTACATTGTTAATGATATTGGAACATGGGATGTTTTTATCCATCTGGTATTATTTTTGTCAAATATTGTTTATATATGTTTATATTGCCTTTTTTAAAAACTTGTGTATCAATAAAAATGATTTTTTTGCTTTCTATATTTCCAATCATGCACTCCTTTCATCATAGGTAGATGTTTCTATCCTGTGCATAAGGACCTTATACCTTATTGTAGTTATTATATATACACTGTCTATTTTCTTGTTTGAAATGGTCACGAACGACAAGAACTGTTTGTAGAATTGGAAAAATGTCTACTAAATAACTTCAGATTTCAGTTCATGGAATTCTGTCACGGTGTAGTATCCTGCAGCTTTTGTACAAAACCTAAAGCAGCTAGACAAGATTCTTAACAAGTAGAGAGCTACCAATCTACATTTTATCATAGAACATATCCATAACACATTTTATTATTACTTTTTTAAGATTTTTTTTTAATAATGATGAAGAACTGTGAAATGTCTTAATTATTTTATACATTTGTAATAACCACATAACAGTTTGAGCTAAAGTTTAATTCTATTATAAATAAAATCTTTGAACATTGAAAGCATAGCAGGAAAACGGAAATTATTAAGTTAAAGGGATTTTCACTACTATTTGACCACCTTTCATATGTCCTAACTCCTCCTAACAATCAGTTTTTTACTGTATTTTTATTGCTTGTACGGCTTTTGGAAGCACATCTCTGTGTAGGGGTGCGACTACTTTTAAGTGAGTGACGACAGTCTGAGCATGCATGCCCAGATTGCTGACTTCACTGTCCTCTGCTTGGATCCTGCCGATGCTTTGGAGCGCCGGCCCTTCATGCAGCAAACGCTGCGATATCCAGCTTGTCATTAGAGAGAATGTCACAGCGCTTGTCAGCTGAAGGGTCCGGCGCTTCAAAACATCAGCAGAGTCAGTCTGCACCATGCAGGACTAACTCAGATCAGGCTTCACTGTCCGCCTCTGTTTGGATTCTGCTAATGTTTTGAAGCGCCAATCCTTTTAGCTCACAAACCCTGTGTCATGCTTTCTAATAACAAGCAGCGCATGTCAACTAAGGGGCCGGTGCTTCAAAGCATCAGCAGGATCTATGCAGAGGAAGAGGAGGGTGAAGTCAGTGATCAGAGCATGTGTGCTCAGACTCCTGTCACTCATTGAAAGGTAGCTCCACCCCCCCAGTGAAGTACTCTTCTCATTTTGTCTGATTCTGGTGCCCACACAGAATGCAGTGGCTGACAAAGGAGTATATAATCCACATAGAGATTTGTTTCCTTTAGTTAATTTATTTTTTTCTATTCCTGGAGAACCCCTTTAAGGGCAGAGACACACTGCCGTATTTCTCGTTCGAGGATCGCATCATAAACCACGTACTGGCTGGCACCTCTCCTGACCTGAGCTTGATAGCTGCATAGAAATTCATCACGCTGTCATGCTCAGGTCAGGAGAGGTGCCGGCCAGTCCGTTCAGTGCTTAGATATCCTCCCACGAGTTGTACGGCAGTGTGTCTCTGCCCTAAGAAATACATACCATAGAAACAGAACTTACAGCTGCTGTGGAGCCTATTGTGAAAAGGTGACCAGCCCTGGTTGGTCCCATGCCCTTTTCTACTAAGTAGAGCAACACTGTTTATGACTTTCCTGGCCAAAATTGCATTGTTAGTGACCAAGATGTTGGGGAACAGGCCCCACAGTTCTCCAATAATTGGGGAAGGGGAATCAAGCACTAAATTCTCCTCTCCCAGGTGGCAAAATCCTACAAGATAAAGGGGTTCTCCAGTATATTTTTAATATACTCTTTTGAACTGAAAGCAAAGATGACTTGACCACCAATCTCTTAACTTTATAGTCAGGTCACTAGTGGTTTATTTTATTTATTTACTTAAATCACTTATATAGCGCCATTAATTCCACAGCGCTTTACAGACAATATCATCACTGTCCTCATTGGGGCTCACAATCTAGATTCCCTATCAGTATGTCTTTGGAGTGTGGGAGGAAACCGGAGAACCCAGAGGAAACACACACAAACACGGGGGAACATAGAAACTCCTTGCAGATGTTGTCCTTGGTGGGATTTGAAAGCAGGACCCCAGCACAACAAGGCTGCAGTGCTAATCACTGAGCCATCGAGCTGCTCTGATGTTATCACTTCCAATCCAGCAAGGACTGTTGGAGTGACCCGGTGGAGATAATTGGAGCTGCATCACTGCAGTGAGAAACATATGTCTTTTTTTCTTTCTCCAGTAATTCTTCCCCCTACAAGGTTTAAAAAGATACCTGAAAAAGCTCATTTTGATATTTACTATGAAACCATTCTCTTCCGTGTAGACCCCTGGGTGTAGGTATGATACTCTACCAAATGGAGCCAATATTTTTTTTTCATCAATTAGTAAAAAGTAAACATAAACTAATACATTCTTTTATATTGGATTTATTGGTAGTATATAGTTGACAAAAATATAAATACAAATTAGGATGCATAAAAAAATCAAATCACCCCAAAAAGGAATGCTTTTGAGACATCACTCACATTTATATAATACCAAATGCATTGAAGCTGAAAAGTAACAAATCACTAAGACATTTTTAATTCTTATGAAACATGCCTAGACAATCTTTTTAGCTGCTTGCAATACTTAATGATGAAGCATTACCAATGATGATTGAATTAGCCTTAAAGTAAAATTATGAAATTTTGTGAAGATAATCTTAAGGAATTTTAATGTAAAAAATGATGTCATTATTTACTGAATAATGCATTGCGTCAGTAAGTTACTACCTTTGATGAAAGATAATGACTCTTAAAAGAGAACATTGCCTAATGGTATATTGCTTTATGATACCGTATTTATGGTTTTATTTCAGGTTATACATTGCTATATTGAATGTGTCCTTGAATACTTTTTTCTTTTTTAAAGAATTATTTCCATCTTAGCAAGTTGTCACATATCCACAGGATAAGTAATAACTTGCTGAGCACTTGGCTATCTCACAGATAATATACAGGTGCTTCCCACAAAATTAGAATATCATCAAAAAGTTAATTTATTTCAGTTCTTCAATCCAAAAAGTGAAACTCATATACTATATAGAGTCATTACAAACAGAGTGATCTATTTCAAGTGTTTATTTCTGTTAATGTTGAAGATTATGGCTTACAGCCAATGAAAACACAAAAGCCATTATCTCAGTAAATTAGAATAATTAACAAAAAACACCTGCAAAGGCTTCCTACACATTTAGAAAGGTCCCTTAGTCAGTTTCAGTAGGTTCCACAATCATGGGGAAGACTGCTAACTTGACAGATGTCCAGAAGGCAGTCATTGACACACTCAACAAGGAGGGTAAGCCATAAAAGGTCATTGCTAAAGAAGCCGGCTGTTCACAGAGTGCTGAATCCAAGCATATTAATGGAAAGTTGAGTGGAAGGAAAAAGTGTGGTAGAGAAAGATGCACAAGCAACCGGGATAACCACAGCCTTGAAAGGATTGTTAAGAAAAGGCCATTCAAAGATTCACAAGGAGTGGACTGCTGCTGGAGTCATTGCTTCAAGAGCCACCACACACAGACGTATCCAGGACGTGGGCTACAAGTGTCGCATTCCTTGTATCAACCCACTCATGACCAATAGACAACACCAGAAGTGTCTTACCTGGGCCAAGGACAAAATGACCTGGACTGTTGCTCAGTGGTCCAATGTGTTGTTTTCAGATGAAAGTAAACTTTGCATTTCATTTGGAAATCAAGGTCCCAGAGTCTACAGGAAGAGTGGAGAGGCACACAATCCAAGCTGCTTGAAGTCTGGTGTGAAGTTTCCACAGTCAGTGATGGTTTGGGGAGCCATGTCATCTGCTGGTGTAGGTCCACTGTGTTTTATCAGGACCAAAGTCAGCGCAGCCGTCTCTTCCCTCTGCCGACAAGCTTTTTGGAGATGGAAATTTCATTCTCCAGCAGGACTTGGCACCTGTCCACACTGCCAAAAGTACCAATACCTGGTTTACAAACAACAGTATCACTGTGCTTGATTGGCCAGCAAACTCGCCTGACCTTCTAATTTTGTGAGAAGCACCTGTATGTAGTGGTGGCGCTTTTCAAAGCCTGAATCTCATGATTAGTGGGGGTCTCAGTGGTTGGACCCAGAATAATCAGCACGTCATCACCTTCACATGCTACAATGGGAATATCCTTTAGCATCTGTCTTCACACGGAAGCAAACAAAGAAAAGTGAAAGATCTAAACATGGTTCAGACCTAGGTGATTAATATGCAATTATCATGTAAAAAGTATCTCTGGTCTGGATGGTGTTTATTATGGCAGGAAAGGCTGCTGTGTCTGTCATTATATCAGGTGGAGAAAAATAGGGAGAATTGACATAGTGCTTAGCTCAAGCCCATGGAAAGCAAATAGCTGATCCAGTTAGGTTACCTACTCTAAAGGTATTAGAAAGGAGTTTCAGTTTAGGAGTAGTTGCCTGGATCATGTCCTAAATATTTCAATTGTGCAATGTTCTACAACTGAGTAAATTAATTATTCGTTTTATTTTCCTAACAGAGTGAACTTGAGCTATCGGGAGGTTGAGAAGAGATGGAGACTTTTTTTTACAGTCTAGTTGGTGTGTACTGAGTAGGGGCGTAACGATCGTGTTCACAGAGGGTGCGACTATGACCGAGTGTGTACGGGAGAGGGGCCCCTGATGGCAGCACCTACTGCAGCTGGATGTGTGTCCGAGGATGCACATTCAGCTGAAGTGTGTCCCTTCGGCTCCTGCACTGCAATATATGCCACTGGCCAATCAGAGGCTGGCAGCTGACGTTGACGTGCCAGTCAAAAGCAGCGCATTGAAGTGACATAATGCACAGCCCATGCATCAGCTGCCAGCCTCAGAAGAGGACGCCATATGTCGTGGGAGCGGGAGGAAGGTAAGAAGAATCATTTATTATTTTTATGTTTTGGAAAACAAAATGATCATTATACCAGGAAGGGGTCATATTAGAATGGGGTCCAGAATGGGGGATCATTATATAAGGATAATGACAAGAATGAGGGTTATAATACCAGAATGGTGCCCAGGATGAGGGTTGTTATACAATGAAGGGGCCCAGGATGGAAGTCATTATACCAGAATGGGGGTCATTATAGCAGAATGGGGTCTAGGATGGGGGTCATTATACCTGGAAGGGGCCCAGGATGAGGGTCATACCAAAATGGGGGAAAGGATGGGAGTCATTATTCAAGAGTGGGTTCCAGGATGGGAGTCATTATACAAGGAAGGGCCCATGTTGGGGAAGATTATACCAGAATGGGGTCCAGGATGGGGGTCATTATACCAGACTGGGGTCCAGGATGGGGATCATTATATCAGAATAGCTATCAGGATTTGGGTGAGTATACCATGAAGGCAGACATCACTATAGGATGGGGGTCATTATACTAGGAAGGGCCCCAGGATGGCGGATATTATTATAGGATGGGGGACATTATACCAGGAAGGGGACCATGACATGATGGGGGACAGTATACCAGGGTGGGGGATATTGTTATAGGAAGGGGACAGGATGAGGGATATTATTACAGTAAGAGGCCCAGGACATGGGACATTATACCAAGAAAGGCACAGGATGGGGGATATTGTTACTAGAAAAGGTTTAGGATTATAACATTATAACATTTTAGGACATTATAACAGGAAGGGGCCTAGGATGAAATAAATTATTACAGGAGGGGGCCAGAATACGGGACATTATTACAGAAAGGGACCAAGTATGAGGGACTTTATTACAGGAAGGTGCCACAATGGGAACACTATTACACGAGTATGTGTTTATAGGATCTAGAATGCTACAAAGGCCCTTACATCTGACCAACATGGAGGTAGGGGTCCTAGTCCAAGTTGCGCACGGGGGCCCATGGGACTCTTGTTACACCACTGGTGCTGAGTATCTATTTTTTTACAATTCTGCTTGCACATTTTTTTAAAAAAAATTATATGGTCATGGCCTATATATTTTATGGGACTGAAAAACGTACGCTTGTAAAAGGATGCCAACTAAAGAACATTACTCATTTGAGGTTAAGACGAAGAAAGAATCCAGGGGAATTCATGATGATATATTATTGTACAGTATATACTTATTTACATGTTAAAGGTGTTTTCTGGTTTTGGAAAAAACTTTCCCCAGTGCTAATTTAAAAAAAAACAAAACAAGCTGTGCTTTACTAACCTTCCCAGGTCCAGCGCTGAGTCTTTACTGCTGTTCCCAGTTTCTGGTATTATCTGCAGCTCTGACGTCACGTGCTACAGATAGTAACTGGGCTCTGTGAGTTTGCCCATGTTGAGGGCATGAGTTGCTTATTCTCAGTTATTGTCTGCAGGGCTGTTAACTAGTGCTGCAGACAACAATGATAAGTTCCCACAATGAGTATTTGGTGCGATTTTGATGTTGCAAATTTTGCGTTCTTTCATTGTGTTTTAGATTGTGTTTTTTTACATGCATTTTTATTGCGTTTTTAAGCTGCGGATTTTGTCTCTTTTTGACATGTTATGTTTTAAATCAAGTTGCTTTGCTTTAGCTACTCCTGTTAATTAGCTTTGAAAAAACTTTATTGTTATAGTCATGTGATGATTACATGTGTTTTATTGCTTTTAGACAACATTATAACAGTCAGTATTTGGTGAGTTTTTGATGTTGCAGATTTTCTGCAGGATTTCTGCACCTATTAGGTAAATTAGATTATTTGTGTTTTTCATTGCGTTTTCAAGTGCGTTTTTCTATGAGTTTTTATTGTGTTTTTGACACTGCATTTTTTGTCTCTTTTTGGTATACTATTATTATTTATTATAGTGCCATTAATTCCATGGCGCTTTATATGTGAAAAGGGGTATATATATAATAAAAAAACAAGTACAATAATCATGAACAATACGGCTATGTGCCCACGATGCAGAAATTTCCTGACCGTTTTTTCCTGTCCCTGGCAGAAAAAACACATGCAGATTTTACATGCGTTTAAGCGTTTTTACATGCGTTTATGCATGCGTTTTTTCATGCGTTTTTTCAAGCGGTTTTCCAAGCGATTTTGAGCATCACCGAAATGCATTTGGAAAAGGGCTTGACAATATAAGGCATGGATTTATATTGTGTGACCAACTTATGAGTAGAGTTCTGCTTTCAAATGGTGCATCTATACTAAAAAAAAAGACGTCAGTGGTCAGGTGATGGTCGCGTGACCATCAGCTGATTAAATGACATCACCGCAGGTCTTGCCAGTATACCGTGGGACATCGAGGAGAGAGGACACGGCCGGGAGGAGACCGGGGGCCACCGGATAGGTGAGTATGAATAATTTTTTTTATTTTTTACTTTATATTCTTTTTTAAGTTGCGGGTACGATGGTACCTGGGTCGGATGAGAGTCTCCTCTTTTCCAGACCCGGGTAAATTGGTTGTGGTGCAGATTTTTCCGCAATGATAATCTGCAGCGCAAATTTTCGAAGCATGTGCACAGCACATGCAGATTATCATTGGGAAACATGGCAGACATCTTAACAAGTGATTTTAATGCGTTTTTGCGGCGGAAATGCCGCCGCGAAAACGCATTAAACCTGCATCGTGGGCACACAGCCTACAAGTCATCGACTGTTATCAAAGGTGAGAGGACCCTTCCCGCGAGTACTCACAGTCTACAAGGGATGGGTGAGGATAAAGTAGGTGAGGGTAGAGCTGGTTGCGCAGCGGTATAGTAGAATGATGGTTAATGTAGGTTGTCGGAAGAGGTGGGTCTTCAGGTTCTTTTTGAAGGTTTCCACGGTAGGTGAGAGTTTGATATGTTGGGGTAGAGAGTTCCAGAGTAGGGGGGGATGCGCGGGAGAAATCTTGTATGCGATTGTGGGAAGGGGAGATAAGAGGGGAGTAGAGAAGGAGATCTTGTGAGGATCGGAGGTTGCGTGCAGGTAAGTAACGGGAGACTAAGTCACAGATGTATGGAGGAGACAGCTTGTGAATGGCTTTGTATGTCATGGTTAGGGTTTTGAACGGTAGTCTCTGGGTAATGGGGAGCCAGTGAAGGAATTGACAGAGAGGAGAGGCCGAAGAATAGCAGGGTGACAGGTGGATTAATTGGGCAGCAGAGTTTAGGATAGATTGGAGGGGTGCGAGAGTGTTAGAAGGGAGGCCACATCATGTTTTAAATAAAGCTGCTATTTTTTGGCGAGAAATTGACATTGCAGATTCAGAAATCACTTTGCAGGTCAAGTTTCACAACATAAAAAAAAGCTCAGAGGGCCTGAGATTTATATAAATCCCATTCACTGTGATGTAAATGTAACACGCTGTATTTTTTGTGTGCGAAAATATATAGTGCCAAAATTGCACCAAATACTCATTGTGGGACACTCAGCGCTGGACCCAGGAAGGTGAGTAGAAGACAGTTTGTTTTTAGAAACAAACTGCAGTAGGGGACAGTGTTTTTCTGAAATCAGACAACTCCTTTAAGTCTTAGTGTATATAATGTCTGGATACCTTTCCACCCTCAAATTGCTCATAAAATATGTGGAAATTCATTCAACTCAGTAAAAAGAAGCATTTTATAACACCCGCTTGCGCGCCTGAAGTGCAAAGGTAATCCAGTAGGACAGGTTTTGTTTTACAGAAATGAATCAGCACAACAATCTGTTAAAACAATGGCGCGAAAGCAGGTTTTAGCATGATTAGAAAACAGGTAAGAAAACAAAGTGATAAGGTCACGCTTAAAGGGGTATACCCACCTTAGACATTTACAGCATCTTAAAAAAAATCTACAAATGGGAATATTTATGATTATTATTAAGGGTTGCCAATGTAGAAATAGCCTTTAATCATTTCATTTTATCTCCCTCTAGCTAAAAGAGCATGATCTGAAAACCACATTGTGTCAATTGCTCAGTTAATCAAATTTTAGAGCAAAATGCAGCAAAACTGATGTGTGTGAATACACATTTTAAACCTATAGTGCAGCACAAATGGCCACTGAGTACGGTAATCCAGTGCAATATGTTACATTTACTACCTGTGATACACAGACAAAGGTTTGTGCAAAGGAATGTCACATCAGACTTACAAACCCATACACAATGCACAAAATGTATGACTTAACAAACAGAACTTGCCGAATACATCAAATCCAGAAATAAGTGCCTGTAAGTTATAGACCTCACTCGAAAAGCTCTCTGACCAGTTAGGTGACTGACAAAAGTGGGCAATAAAGTATATGATTCATTCACAATACTACTGTAATAGAAACACTAGAAGAGTTTCAGGCAGTTGTTTAACCCCTTCACCTGCCAGCCTGTTTTCACCTTCATGACCAGGCCAAATTTTACAATTCTGACCACTGTCACTTTATGAGGTAATACCTCTGGAACGCTTCAACGGATCCCACTGATTCTGAGACTGTTTTTTCGTGACATATTGTACTTGATGTTAGGGGTAAATTTAGGTCTATTTTTTGTGTTTATTTGTGAAAATATTGGAATTTTGGTGAAAATTTCGCAATTTACAAACTTTTAATTTTTATGTCCTTAAACCAAATAGTTATATGACACAAAACAATTAATAAATAACATTTATCACATGTCTACTTTACATCAGCATAATTTTTTAAACATAATTTTTTTTTGTGACAGCGGGAGCTCAGCTGTAACTTACGCCGGGCTCCTGTTGGCAATCGAGCAGGCACAGCTCCTGTGCCCACACAATCGCCATGACATAAATTTACGTCATAGGTCATGAACCCCTACCCGACCATGACATAAACTTACATCAAAGGTTGTGAAGGGGTTAAAGTAAAAAAAAAACTTATATGTGTATATAGTTGTGTATATAGTAGGGCTTGCGCAGGCGGCCGTGTTATCGCTCTGAGTGTGATCCGACAAAACATCAGATCGCACTCGGATCAATGTTAGTCTATGGGGCCATGCACATATCCGATTTTGATCTGATATTCGGATCGCACTAAATCATTTAAGTCAATGAGTGCTTGGAATTCATCAGACTGCACATCTGAGTGAAGTCCGATTTCTGCGGACTCAGACAATGGAGAAGATGGAGATGTTCTGTCTACACGAGTCTGCAGAGGAAACAGTTTTGCCCTGCAAATATTAAATAATTTTCATCAATTCACATAATGTTACTTACATTTGCAGTGAAAATGACCCAGTTTTAAAAATTGTGTGAATATCACCCTGCGCAAATAAATTGTAAATCCATATTTCTGTGGGTCGGTGCGATTACAGCAATACCAGATTTATATTTTTTTTTTATGTTTAGCTGCTGTCACAGACTAATAACCGCTTTTTTCTTACAAAAAAAGTTTTTTGCTTCGCCATATTTTAAGAGCTATAATTCTTCTATATATCGGCCGACAGACTCATTCATGTAAGAGCTTGTTTTTTTGCAGGACAAGTTGATGTTTTTATTGGTATCATTTTCGGGCTCATAACATTTTTTGATCGCTTTCTATTCAGATTTTTGGAAGGCAGAATGAACAAAATCCAGCAATTTAGGAATTGTTTTTTGGGCTTCCTTTCATGCCATTCACTGTGTTCTAAAATTGATAAGGCAGCTTTATTCTTAGGGTAAGTATGTTTATAGCGATACTACACTTATATCATTTTTTTATGTTTTGCTACTTTTACACAATAAAAACTATTTTTTAGGAAAAAGAATAGTTTTTGTATCGCTTTATTCTGAGAGCGATAACTTTTTTATTTCTCCGCTGGTGGAGCTGTGTGGTGGCTTAATTTTTGCTGGACAAGATGATCTTTTCAGCAATACTATTTTTATTTACATTCGACTTTTTGATCACGTTTTATTCCATTTTTTGTTTGGCAGTATGATAAAAAAGCATTGTTTTTTTAACACAGTTTATTTATTTATTTTACGGTGTTCACTGAAGGGGTTAACTATTGTGACAGTTTTATTGGTCGGGTCATTCCAGATGTGGCGATACCAAATATGTGTATTTTTTTTGTTTATTTTTGTTTTTACATAAATATATGTGTTTACTGGTATATTTTTTTCATTTTTTTTTTCAATCTTTGTTTTGTAATTTTTAAAAAATATATTTTTACAATTTTTTATTACTTTTTTTTTACTTAGTCTCTTTATGAAACTTTAATTTTCTTTGCTCTGATCACTCGTATAATGCATTGCAATGCATTATATCTGTCAGTGCTGCACTGACAGATCATCTCTTAGATCAAGGGTGGGGAATCTTTTTTCTGCAAAAGGGCCTTTTGGATGCTTATACCATCTTTCGGGGGCCGTAAAAATTGCGTGCTAACTCCGCCCATAAAGTATGTCCTCACGCTGGCACTGTGTGAGGACGTAATCTTTCATTGCACGCGCCACAGTGTTCAGCAATGAATGCTGCGTGGGCATGCTCAAAGAGCAAGAAAAAATTAAAGGGCCAGTGGCTGTCAAAATACAGTTGCCAGCCCAAGCACTGTAATCCCTGGAAAGCTGTCCAGGGCCCTGATAAAAGGTCATTGGGGGCCGTAAACGGTCCCCGGGCCTGGGGCTCCCCACCCCTGTCTTAGACCATGCTCTCAGCATGGTCTAACAGGCTTTCCGTAGCTGGGATGTCTTTGTGACAACCTCCGGTTGCCATGGCAATGATCGGACCCTCACAATGAAGTCACGGGGGAGCCACTCTGAAAGGAGACGAAGACCCCTCCATCTCGCAGCCTCCTAAATGTTGTGATCGATATCACTCGTAGCATTTAGGGGGTTAAATGGTCCGGCGTGGTGTGGGCACCTCTCCTGCCCATGACAGCGGGAGCTCAGCTGTAACTTATGCCGAGCATCTGGTGGCGAGCGCCGGGAACAGCTCCTGTGCCCACACAATCGTCATGACGTAAATTTACGTCATAGGTCATGAACCACTATCCCACCATGACGTAAACTTACAAAGGTCGTGAAGGGGTAAAATAGAAAAAATCTTTTATATGTTTACAGTAGTGCCCATGCAGACAGCCATATTATCGGTCCGAGTGCGATCTGACAAAACATCAGATCGTACTAGGATCAATGTTAGTCTATGGGGCGTGCACAAGTCTGATTTTGATCTGATATTCAGATCACACTCAGCCATTCAAGTCAATGAGTGACTGGAATTCATTGAACTGCACTTTGATGACATCTGAGTGCAGTCCGATTTCTGCAGACTCACACAATGGAGAAGATGGAGAAATGGAGATGTTCTGCCTGCACGAGCCCGCATAGGAAATAGTTTTGCCCGCAAATATTAAACAATTTTCATCAATTCATACAATGTTACTTGTGTTTGCAGTGAAAACGACCCACTTTTAAAAACTGTAAGAATATCACTTTTTTTCTACAGCAAAACCCTGTGAGAATCATTTGTAAATCCATATTTCAAATTTTAGCTGTTTGTTTGGAGAGTTCACCTCTCATGATAGAGCAGCCACCACTTAGATGTGCATTGGATTATTGTTATGACATGTACATAGTGTTTAGAAACCTCATTCTCGTGCATTGTGATGCATTTTCTTGCAGAATTTACACACACAAAAAAAAAAAAAATCACAAAAAATATGCCTCATGTGAACATGGCCTTAGATCATGCTGCATTGTGGTTAGTTTGCTGTCCATAATTTTAGTTGGGAAAATAGAGGTGGAATCCAGCTGAAAAGACAGGTGTAAAATCTTCTTTTAATCGTTTGATGCAATATTAAAAAAAAAATTGAAAAAAAAGGGCTGTATAAGTGTCATATCACTAATAGGATGTGTTGCTGTAGCCTTTTAGAAGTAACCATTACTCATTCCTACAATGATTCATAAAACTATAGCATTTAAAATAGAAGTAATCTGTAAAAAATGTATTTAATCTGCTAAAGGCAACTCAAATATGTGCTATTTCACACTCGTTCTGATGTTACACATGATACAACGGAAAGCAGCAAACACATCAAGAGAATATTTATGTAATTGGCTGCTCTGACATGTACTTGATATGTGTTAACTGCATTAAATTGACAAAACAGGTGACATTACTCACTAAAATGAGGTCAAATTACAGGTAATTTTATCTTTGCAAATTACGAGAAGTCTTAAAATCCAGTGCTATGTAAACTCTACCCACAGCGTAAGTAATGTAGAGACAATCATGTTCTGAACGCATATTAAAAATATTGCAGCTGGAAGAACACCTCTATCCAGTAGTCTGCTCATGTCATATAAATGCTAAAGAGGGTTCACAGTTAGAAAGCTATACCAAAAAGATTATTACAATAGGCACTGTGTAATGTTTAAAAGGAAGATATCAAAAAATGACCTTTTGTTTAAGGGAATGTGCACATGGCATCTTTTAGACGCTCCATTTTTGAAGCAGAAGAAGCTTCAGGATAGCGAATAATATATGTCACCTTTTCAGTAATTTTTGCCACGGCTTTGATGCTGGTGTCTTTTTTGTTAAATTATTCGTATAAAATAGTGGGGGCTTCCAAGCAGAAGCCACTTGAAGACTGGTCAGGTCACTTCTTTTAGCCGCTTTGAAACCTGAAATGGTTAAAAGAAGTTACAATAGACTGAATATTCACTTAGGACCAGAAATATTTGGACAGTGACACAAGTTTTGGCATTTTAGCTGTATACCAAAACATATTCAGGATACAGTTATACATAATCAATATTATATTAAAGTACAAATTCTTAGCTTTAATTTGAGGGTATTGACATCCTAATTGGAATAAGGGTTTAGGAATTACAGCTCTTTAATATGTAGCTGCCTCTTTTTAAAGGGACCAAAAACATTGGACAGGTAGCTCTTTAATGGGCTGTATAGGCTTTTCCCTCATTAATACATTATCAATTAAGCAGGTAAAAGGTGTCTGGAGCTGATTCCAGATGTTGGATTTGAATTTGGAAGCTGTTGCTGTGAACACAAAACATGCGGTCAAAGGAGCTCTCAGTGGAAGAAACTTAAAGCAGAAAGACCCACAAACAAGCAACAAATGAAGTCATCTGTAGTAAAGGCCTGGCAAAGCATCACAAAGGAGGAAACCCAACGTTTGGTGATGTCCATGACTTATAGACTTTAGGCAGTCATTGCATGCAAAGGCTTCAATACAAAGTATTAAAAATGAACATTTTATTTATGGTAAAGTCAATTTGTTCAATTACTTCTGAGCCACTGAAATGAGGAGGCTTTGTAGAAAAATGGTTGCAATTCCTAAATGCTTCACAGGATATTTTTGTTTAACCCCTTTAAATAAACCTGAAAGTCTACACTTCAACTGCATCTCAGTTGTTTCATTCTAAATACAAAATATTGGTATGCAGATTGCAGAGCCCAAATCACGAAGATTCGGTCACTGTCCAAATATTTCTGGTCCTAACTGCACAGCAAGTCGTTTTGACATTACAGTGAATAGGTCAATTCTTTTTTACATTATCCTTTTCTACCAAATTTCCAGTGGAATCTGCCTGAAAACGACGTTGTATGTACATAACCTAAATTAGGTTTGTGGAGGTACATGTAATTTTAAAAAAGAATTTAGAGTGTTTTTGTGTTCATAGCGTAATTTCTATTAAAAAACTAAAATTAGTAAGCATGAAACTTTCACACTAGCCAATGGAGCTTTTTTAAACTCATACTTCATACCCTTACAGGGACAGTTTCCAGCAGTCTCATTATCAACAGAGGTAGGATTACGACGACAGGTAACACCTCTATACACAGCTGATTTCACAAGATCCACCATTCCCAGTAAGTGATGTCACATCTGACCCTGTTCTCCTTCCACAATTACCTTTGCACATGCCGGTTAAATACTTTTATTCAAAAGATAGGACCAAAATGTGTTCATTGTGACTAATGTCTATGTGTTGTTTCCTGAAACAGCAGGAAGTTAGAATCTAAAAAAGACCCTGTGGCCAATGTGAAAATTGCAAAATTTCTATATTTTTCATACAAATTGTGATATGGTAAAAAAACTATTGCCCCCCAAAAATTACATATGACACAAAAACTTGATTTAAACAATAAGTGTATTTCAGTAAATAACTTATATGTTGAGAGTCCTTCAACACACAGGCCTCATATGAGGGGACAGTAGAAAAACCTTTCTACTGATCTTTTTACTCTATTTGTACATAGTAATAAGATCACCCCTAAGCCTTTGTTTTTCCAAACTAAATAACCCCAAGTGTAATAACCTGTCTTGGTATTGCAGACGCCCCAGTCCTCTAATAACCTTGGTCGCTCTTCTCTGCACCCGCTCTAGTTCAGCTATGTCTTTCTTATACACCGGAGACCAGAACTGTACACAGTATTCTCAGTGTGGTCACACTAATGACTTGTATAGAGGTAAAATTATCTTCTCCTCATGAGCATCTATGCCTCTTTTAATGCATCCCATTATTTTATTTGCCTTTGCAGCAGTGGCCTGACATTGGCCACCAAACGTGAGCTTGTCGTCCACCAATACACCCAGGTCTTTTTCAGTTACAGTTTTGCCCAGTGTTTTTACAATTAAGCATATAATTATACATTTTATTTCCTCTGCCCAAGTGCATTACCTTACATTTATCCCCATTAAAGCTCATTTGCCATTTATCAGCCCAAGCTTCTAGTTTACATAGATCCTTCTGTAATATAAAATTGTCCTCCTCTGTATTGATTACACTGCAGAGTTTAGTGTCACCTGCAAATATTGAAATATTACTCTGTATGCCCCCTACAAGGTCATTAATAAATATGTTAAAAAGGTAGGTAGAGACGTGTCAATCCACGGCAGCAGGTGGGGAGACGCCACCGGGAACCCGCCTGTCTGACTAGTCTAAAGTGTGGTCTCTGTCCCCAGTGGCTATTAAAGTGTATTTTTCTCTGAAACGATGTAGCAATTTAGAGTCAAATTTACCTGGCTGAGTTCATACAGCCAGTGCCTGATACATGCTGAGTTGCTCAGCCTACAGGGTTGTTTATCATTAACCCTCAACTAAACAAATTTGTCCATTGCATAAGACCCTATTGCGCTTGGTGTTCATCTGTCTCTCTAGTTGTATTTTACTTGTTAGAGACATGTTTAATGAATAATGTATGACCTATAGAATTTGAATTTATGTATACATCCCTGTGTTACAGAACATATTAATATGTCTACAAGTCTTGGGACCCGTATTAAAGCCTCCATACTCATTATACTAATATCTGCCTCCCGCTGACATTGACGAGTTCAGCTAACAGTCTGATGTGTATGAGAATCCCTGACTTTCACCTGACAGATCATGAGCCTTTTGTTCTCTAAGAGATAAGCTGTTAGACATGTCTGACAGTGGCCCTCTCATAGAAAACACAGAAAAGCTTGGCAAAGTGAGTGCTACTTTGTATGGGAGAGTCAGGTGCGATAGGTTTTAGGGATGGGCGGACCACTGGATGTTCAGGTCCATCGGGTTTGGCCGAACTTTATAAAAAAGTTTGGTTCGTATACCAGAACGGTACCTGAAATCCCGAACCGGAATCCCATTCAAGTGAATAGGGGACCTGAATATCCAGCGGTTCCCATGCTGTTATCTGTGTGACAGTATGGGAAACAGCGACTCTCAATGGCAGTAACCTTAATGAAGTCGCCGCCGGTCACAGCCGCTGGGTATCGTGGACTGCTGCGGGTTCCCGCGCTGTCACACAGAGGATAGTGTGTGAGTCAGAATCTGTGACTGGTAATGAAAAGGTTTCCGCCAGTCAGGCGTCGGCTGATGACTATTACTCTCATCATCGTGCACCTGGTCTCGCTGATAGCAGCGAGAACAGGCAACGCTGATGAGAGTATACACCTGCCGTCGCGTGTGCATAGTAAGAAATAGGTCAGTGAGATATACAATTAGTGAAGTGCATGTGTAGCTTACTGTACATGTATTTAGCTAATAAAGCAATAAAATAAAAAAATGGGTTGGGGTCCCCCTTTTTTTAATACCCAGCTGAGGGAAAGCAGACAGCTGGGGGCTGGTGATATTATTCTGGGAAGAGGCCAATATCTATGAAGCTTCCCAGGATATTAATATCAGCTCACAGCTGTCTGCTTAGCCTTTACTGGTTACTAAAAAGGGGACCCCCCCAAAAAAAGACGTGAGGTCCCCCCTATTTTTAATAACCAGCAAAGGCTAAACAGAGAGCTGCAGGCTGATATTAAATAGCTGCAAAGGGGTCATGGATATTGGCCCCCCCCTCCCAGACTAATAACACCTACTCTCAGCCGTCCCAGAAATGGCGCATCCGTTAGATGCTCCAATTCTGGTGCTTAGCCTCGGCACTTCCCGCTTGCCCTGATGCGCTGGCAAGTGGGGTAATGGTTTTGGGGTTGATTTCAGCTGTGTAATGTCTGTTGACATCAAGCCCAGAGGTGAGTAATGGAGAGGTGTTTGTCAGACATCCCCATTACTAACCCCTTAGTCAAAAGTAATAAACACACACAGAAAAGTCCTTTAATTGTACGAAACACTTCCCGACCCTCTTTTACCCATTTATTACCTTTAAAAAATAAAATAATCCAAAGGGGTTAGCCGTAAATCCATCCCACGACGATCCTTGACTCTGCTACATCCGGAAGCAGTGCTGAGCGGTAACATCCGTGATGTGACCGCTCAGCACGGCTGCCAGAACACGCTGACAGTAACGTGTGAATCCGGCTGCTGCGACGAGCAGTGACGTATGTAAGGTTATTGCAGTTCATAGCCGTTGAACTATGGTAACCTTACTGACTTCACCACTCGCAGTGTGAGAAATTACTGATGCAATTACATTACTGATGTCATCGCTCAGCACTGCTTCCAGATAAAGCAGAGTCGAGGATTGTCATGGTACATGGGATGGATTTACAGCGGACCCCTTTGGATTATTTTATTTTTTAAAGGTAGTAAATGGGTAAAAGAGGGTCAGGAAGTGTTTTGTTCAATTAAAGGACTTTTCTGTGTGGGGATAGTAATAGGGGTGTCTTATAGACCCCTCTCCATTACTAACCTCTGGGCTTGATGTCAATGGACATTACACAGCTGACATCAACCCCAAAACCATTACCCCATTTACCAACGCGCCGGGGGAAGCGGGAGGAGACAGGCAAAGCGCCAGAATTGGCACATCTAATGGATGCGCCTTTTCTGGGGCAGCTGTGGGCTGCTATTTTTAGGCTGTGGAGGGCCAAATATCCATGAACCTTCCCAGTCTGAAAATACCAGCCCCCAGCTGTCTGCTTTACCTTGGCGGGTTAGCAAAATCAGGAGGGACCCCACACTATTTTTTTTATTATTTATTCACATACAGTTGTGCTCAAAAATTTACATACCCCGGCAGAATTTTTGCTTTCTTGGCCGTGTTTCAGAGAATATGAATGATAACAAAAAACTTTTTCTCCACTCATTGTTATTGGTTGGGTGAAGCCATTTATTGTCAAACTCCTGTGTTTTCTCTTTTTAAATCTTAATGACGACCAAAAACATCCAAATGACCCTGATCAAAAGTTCACATACCCCAGTTCTTAATACCATGTATTGCCCACTCTGACATCAATGACAGCTTGAAATCTTTTGTGGTAGTTGTGGATGAGGTTCTTTATTTTCTCAGATGGTAAAGCTGCCCATTCTTCTTGGCAAAAAGTGGCTCAATGATATTGAGGTCAGGAGACTGAGAGGGACACTCCAGAACCTTCACTTTGTTCTGCTGTAGCCAATGATAGGTAGACTTCGCCTTGTGTTTTGGATCGTTGTCATGTTGGAACGTCCAAATACGTCCAATGCTCAGCTTCCGGGCTGATGAGTGCAAATTTGCCTCCAGTATTTGCTAATAACGTGCTGCATTCATCTTTCCTCCAACTTTTACCAAGTTTCCCGTGCCTTTGTAGCTCACACATCCCCAAAACATCAGCGATCCACCTCTGTGCTTTACAGTAGGAATGTTGTTCCTTTCATCATAGGCCTTGTTGACCTCTCTCCAAATGTAACTTTTATGGTTGTGGCCAAAATGTTAAATTTTGGTCCCATCACTCCAAATTACATTGTTCCAGAAGTTTTGGGCTTGTCTCTGTGCTGTTTGGTGTCTTGTAGGTGAGATACTTTGTGGCATTTTCACAGTAATGGCTTTCTTCTAGTGACTCGACCATGCAGCCCATTTTTTTTCAAGTGCCTCCTTATTATGCAACTTGAAACAGCCACAACGCTAGTTTTCAGAGAGTCCTGAATTTCAGCGGATGTTATTTGTGGGTTTTTCTTAGCATCCCAAACAATTTTCCTGGCAGTTGTGTCCAAAATTTTTGTTGGTCTACCTGACCGTGGTTGGTTTGACGTTCGTACATGACAACAATCCAAAACACAAGGCCAAGTCAACCTGTCATTGGCTACAGCAGAACAAAGTGAAGGTTCTGGAGTGGCCATCTCAGTCTCCTGACCTCAATATCATTGAGCCACTGTGGGGAGATCTCAAGCACGCAGTTCATGCTAGACAGCCCAGGAATTTAAAGGAACTGGAGGCTTTTTGCCAAGAAGAATGGGCAGCTTTACCATCTGAGAAAATAAAGAACCTCATCCACAACTACCACAAAAGACTTCAAGCTGCCATTGATGTTAGAGGGGGCAATACACGGTATTAACAACTGGGGCATGTGAACTTTTGATCAGGGTCATTTGGATGTTTTTGGTTGTCATTAAGATTTAAAAAGAGAAAACACAGTAGTTTGACAATAAATGGCTTCACCCAACAAATAACCATGAGTGGAGAAAAAGTTTTTTTGTTATCATTCATATTCTCTGAAACAAGGCCAAGAAAGGAAAAATTCTGCTGAGGTATGTAAACTTTTGAGCACAACTGTAATTAAAATAAAAACAGCTTGGAAGCCCCTCTATTTTTGATAACCAGCCAAGATAAACCAGACAGTTGAGGGCTACAGCCCGCAGCTGTCTGTTTTACCTGTGCCTTTTATCAAAAATAGAGGGGACCCAACATATTTTTTATTATTATTATTATTTTTTTTTTACATATTGCGCCGGCCAATCACAGCCATGCCAATACTTGGCATGGCTGTGATGGAGCCGGATTTGCCCACACCGGAAAAGCTTTTTCATTGGCTGTGCTGCAGCCTTTCAACAAGCTTTTTCAGGCTGCCGAACCCGAACAGTAACACGGACTTCCGTGAGAAGTTATTGTTCGGGGTCCATGCACAGACACTAGGTGTCCAGTACGGACCCAGAACTTTACTGTTTGGGTTCACCCATCACTAATAGCTTTATATATTTTTTGTACTAGCCGCATCAAGTGGCCATCTTACATTTTTATTTCATCTTTGCGGGTTTTTATGTATTTCTACATAGTTTTTATGAAAGTGAGTAATTAGTTTATTGTTAAGTCCAACATTTGCTCTTTGTTGGTAATCTGCTTATACTATAACAGCAGTTTTGCACGTGTACATATATTTTACTTTGTTAGGAGGTGCTGAATAACTTTTTGTTTTGCATCACTAATCAATGTCTTAACTTGTCATTTTGATTTTGAACCTGATCCTGCAGATGAACCTTGTGGCTGAATTATAAATTCTCATTACAATTGTATCAGCACATTTTGAATGTTTCTGCCACCAGACATCACATTCAGATGAGTTTGTTTAACTACATCTACATAACTGTGGTGTGAATCAGATGATCTCCTGACTGATTTACTTGCTTACTTACCTAGAAATATGTTTTATTTACTGCAAGTTACATAAAGTAGTTCAATAAACAAAGGTATTATAAAAAAGGGGTATTAGATGGCTTTCCTATAGATAACTAAATATGGTTACTTTAAAGGAGATACATCATGGATACCTTTGAGGATATGACATTGGGGGATTCTGTGGTATTGCATCAATATTCTGAACCAAAAAGATGTATAGGGAGTCAAAAGGGAACCTGTCACTAGGTTTGTCCCATGTGAGATAAGGCCACCAACTTTCAGCACTGTGTTACAGCATTCTAATATGCTGTCTATAAACCGCCAATCCGGCCTGCAAGACAAGAAAAAGACCTTTTATAATACTCATCTACGGGGCGGTTGGGTCCGATGGGCGTTGCTGTTCTTGGTCCGGTACCTCCTCTCTTCTTGGGATGCTGTCCTCCTTCTTGCTTCGTGTGGATTATGTGTCCTGCGTCATCCACACAGTGTTCCCCGGCATCGTGCTCCTGTGCAGGCGTACTTTTCTCTGCGCTGTTGAGGGCACAGCAAAGTACTGCAGTGTGCATGCGCAGGAAAAGGCCAAAAGAGCCCCGGTGAATGCGCACTGCATTACTATATCTGCCCTGGTCAGGGCTGAGAAGTACGTCTGCGCAAAAGCGCAATGCTGGGGACAGTGTGGATGATGTAGGACGCGTCATCCACATGAAGCAGAAGACAGGAGGACACCCACCGGACCCAACCACCCTGTAGTTGAGAATTATAAAAGGTGTTTTTCTTGTCTTGCAGGCCATTGGGGGCATATATACAGCATATATACAGCATATATACAGCATATTAGAATGCTGTATATCAGGGTTGATACATGGGACAAACCTGGTGAAAGGTTCCTTTTAAACTTTTTTGCCACTGCTCACAGATTTATGTTACTGGGAAAAACACTATGGGCCCCAGTCATAAAGCACATTTTGTCAAAATACTAACATAAAACCATTTTGTCAAAATACTAACATAAAACTACTTGACATGTTGCAAAATGTTTACACAACTCAAAGTTGCACAAAAATTTTGCGACTTTAGGAGTTTTAAGCCTGTCACGCCAATTTTTTGAAAAGTGGGTGAGCTAAAACAGCATGGCAGATCAGCGATGCACCGAATTCATTAAATAAAGGCACACCTCTTAATTAATAGGTGAATTTTACTCTAGCACTCCCTTCATTAACCCCTTAAGGTTGCGGCGATTTTTCATTTTTGTGCTTTTGTTTTTTCCTACTCTTATTCCAAGAGCCATAACTTTTTTTTTTCCATTTGAAGGCTTGTTTTTTTGTTGGACGAGTTGCACTTTTCAATTACACCATTCATTTTATTATATGATGTAATGGAAAGCAGGAAAAAAATTCCAAGTGTGGCAAAATAGCAAAAAAGTGCAATTCTGCAATTGTTTTTGTAATTTATTATTTACAGCGTTCATTTTACTGTAAAAATTACATGACAATATAATTCCCCAGGAAAGTATGATTACGCAGATACCAAACGTATAGTTTTTGTTTTATTTAAGTGGTGAAAAAAAATTCTGAAATTTGTAAAAAGGAAAACAAAAAGTTGCTTGTGTCGCCACTTTCTGAGAGCTGTAATGTTTTCAATTTTCAGGATACAGAGCTGTGTGAGGGCTAGTTTTTTGCACCCCGAGCTGATGTTTTTTATTTATATCACTTTGGGGTGTATACGATGTTTTGTTCATCTTTTATTGCATTTTTTTCTGCTGTTGCTTTGGCCAAAAAAACTCAATTATGGTGTTTCGATTCTTTTTCTTGTTATGCCGTACTGATCGAATTAATTTACTTTATATTTTGACAGATCAGACTTTTTTTTTTTTTTACTTTTCACTGTATTTGATAGTCCCCTTAGCTTAGCTAAAATCACTGTCTACTATGAATACCAACCACAGGCTTTTACAACAGACCCCTGGCTTTCATGGCATCCCATCGGTGTCCCACGATCGGGTTGCGGGCATGCCGATGAGCAGTTAAAACAGAGCTACCCCTGCCAGCGCATGTTAAATGACGCTGCCGCAGATTGACAACAGCATTTAAAAGGTTAACAGCCGTGGGCGAAGCTCTGCTACACTCGCGGCTGTTAAAAGCACATGGTGACTGATTAAATCAGCTATTATCTGCGGGGAAAGATGCGGGATCGGCTTGCGAGCCCACATCAATGGCAGCGAGACGACTTATGACAGATGTAAGTCATTAAGGGGTTAAGATTGCATATAAATTCTAGCCTTAATGAATCTGACACTATGTTTCCAAACTGGACTGGGCAAAGCTATAGATGTTGTATATCTGAACTTTTCAAAGGCATTTGATAGAATTTCACAAAATATTAAACACACATAAAATGAGAATGCCGAGATTTGGAAAACGTGTAAAATGTGGATATTTCAGGATTGTCACAGTTAACAATGGGTAGCACAGGGGTCAATATTGAGCCTTCCCATTTTGTTTAATCTATTTTATTTAAGATTTCATAACATCAGGCAAAAAAAGACAAAAAGACATGCAAACAGATGAAAAGGCCCCAAAAAAAGAAATCGTATACAACTTAACGTAAGTCATCAAATCAATGAAAACAGAAATCACTAAGAGAAACATCTAAAATACATTTAAAATACAACATTTTTGGCAAAGTAGACTTCCATAATACCAATGTCATACTCAAGGGTCTGTTATATACACAGATAAATAACAACATATTTAATACATATAATAGGTTGGGGAAGAGTAAACAATGAAAAGAGAAGAGAGGAAAAGAAAGACAGAGGATGAGCAAGAGAGAAAACAGTGTGAGTGGGTAAAGGAATCAGAAAAGAACTCACAAGAAAAATTGACCTAGCAAACCAGATCATCAACTAGTAGCTGCTACTTCCCCATGATATCCTTAAGTTCCAGGGCCCATTCATAACAGTTGCAATCAAAATTGTTCAACCCATATTGCAAATTAAGTTTATTAGCAAAATTTTCAAACTATCTACTGTAGCGTCGGCGTCCCTGCCTCCTGGTAGGCAGGGACGCTGTTCCCCTCACCTCTCCACTCCGTGCCCGGCGTCCTCCTCCCGCTCTGCTGGCAGCGCGCGCTGCTTCCCGGCCACTGTGCTTAGGGCGCGCGCGCTCCCCCTCTCTTAAAGGGGCCGCGCGCGCCGTCCTAAGGAGTCCCCGGCCAATGGCCGGAGGACCTCACCATATATAAGGCAAATCCTCCAAAATGGAGGTGCCCGAGCAATGTTGTTGCAAAGCCTTCACTCCTCTTCAGCCTTCAGGTCCCGTTACCAGTTACCTGTCAGTCACCTGCCAGATTCCTGCTTGATATCTGCCTGATATCCGTTTACCTGCTTGCAAGCCTGCGGTCCGACGGTCTGCGTTCCGACACCTGTCAGTCTGTCTATGGACCAGCCTGCCCGCTCACCTGGGAGCGCTCGCCTGCTACCTGTCTGCTAGCCTACCTGGAGGCTCCGCCGTCACTTGCCGTGACCACCTGCCTACCCAGAGACTCTTGCCTGCTCACCTGGGAGTGCTCACCTGCTACCTGTCTGCTAGCCTACCTGGAGGCTCTGCCGTCACTGGCCGTGACCACCTGCCTGTCCAGAGACTCTTGCCTGCTCACCTGGGAGCGCTCACCTGCTACCTGTCTGCTAGCCTACCTAGAGGCTCCGCCGTCACTTGCAGTGACCACCTGCCTGTCCAAAGACTCTCGCCCGCTCACCTGGGAGCGCTCACCAGCCACCTGCCTGCTGTCCTTCTACCCAGAGACTGTCCCTGTCACTTGCCGTGAGAACCCGTCCTTCTACCCAGAGACTGTCCCTGTCACTTGCCGTGAGTACCCGACCTTCTACTCAGAGACTGTCCCTGTCACTTGCCGTGACTACCTGCCCGTCTTCCCTGGGAGCCACCCGCTTCCTTACAAGGACCGCCCCCTTGTATAGTTGCTCAGAGGTTCCGCCTTCCAGACCCGTTACAGTTTGCTCGGGCCATGGAACCCGGTGGCACCCAAGCTCCCTCGCTCTCGGACCTATGTCATGAACTGTCCCGTCAGAGGTCCCAACAGGAGTCCATCCTGAGTCATCTGCGGAATGTCAACTCTCGCCTGGACACTCTGACTGCTCCACCAGCAACCACCGCTAGTGTCATGACTCGCAGCCCGGCAGCGCCGCTGCCCACCAATACCATGGCTTCCTGCCCCGGACCCCGGCTTTCTGCACCTCCACGCTTCGGAGGCGACCCCGCTCAAGCTCGGGGCTTCATAAACCAGTGCACCCTGCACTTTGAACTCCTGTCCCACCAGTTTATCTCTGACTGGGCCAAAGTAGCCTTCATCATGTCCCATCTCACGGGGGAGGCACTGGCTTGGCTAAATCCTCTATGGGAGAGAGGAGACCCCCTGGTGTCCAACCTGCCAGCCTTTCTCACGGCTTTCCGGAAAGTCTTCGACGAACCCGGACGGAAGACCTCATCCGCATCATCTCTGCTACGCCTCCATCAAGGAAATCTCACCGTGGGCCAATATGCCATACGGTTCCGTACCCTTGCCTCGGAGCTGGCCTGGGATAACGACGCCTTGGTGTCTGTCTTTTGGGAGGGTCTGTCCGGCCGTATTAAAGATGAACTCGCCGGTCGGGACATACCTACCACTCTCGACGACTTAATAACTCTTGCCACCCGGATTGACATCCGGTTCCAGGAACACGCCAAAGAGGTCACCCGTGAGAGGAGGTTTCCACGTCTAGCCTCTACCTTTCAGAAACCTGTCACTTCTCCCGCTACTCCCCAGGCGCACTCACCCGAGCCTATGCAGGTTGACCAGACCAAGATGGTCAAAACCCGTCAAGAGCTACGCCGTGCAGAGGGGAGCTGCTTCTACTGTGGCAGTAAGGAGCACCGGATCCGTTCCTGCCCGGAGAGGTCGGGAAACGCCTGTGTCTAGGATCGCTCAGAGAGGTCGTCCTAGACAAGAGTAAACCCTCTCCATCTCTGTTGCTGTCGGTCTCTATCATCTGCGGGGAGAACCGTTATTTTGAACTAGCCCAACTTGACTCTGGAGCTGCCGGAAATCTCATTTCTCAGTCTCTGGTAGAGAAATACCGCATTCCCACCAAACCTCTAGCTGTACCCTTATCTGTCGCTGCCATGGATGGGGGCCTCTTACCACATCCCATCCAACTCATCACCGAATCCATAACCCTGCAGGTGGGATTGCTGCACTCTGAGAGCATGTTCTTTCATGTTCTGCCTGGACTCTCTCACGCTCTCTTACTAGGCCTACCTTGGCTTCAGAGACATGCACCCGTGCTTGATTGGCAGACCGGAGAAGTCCTTCGCTGGGGACAGGACTGCCATAAGACTTGTTTAGTTCCCGTCCATCCTGTCCGTCCTTCTCCTACTCCAGCCAATCTACCTGGTCTTCCGGCTCCTTATTGGTCGTATGCGGACGTCTTTAATAAAAAGGAGGCAGAGACATTACCCCCTCATAGACCATACGACTGCCCAATCGACCTGATGCCCGGCGCTACTCCTCCCCGTGGGCGCATTTACCCTTTGTCCGCTGCTGAGACCCGATCCATGTCAGAATATATTGAGGAGAATCTGGCCCGGGGATTCATCCGGAAATCTACTTCCCCGGCGGGAGCAGGCTTCTTCTTCGTCAAAAAGAAGGATGGCTCACTCCGTCCCTGTATAGACTATAGAGGCCTTAACCAGATCACGGTGAAGAATAAATACCCTCTTCCGCTCATTCCGGAATTATTTGACCGTCTGAGGGGGGCTAGAATCTTCACCAAGCTGGACCTCCGTGGGGCGTATAACCTGGTCCGTATCCGTCAGGGGGATGAATGGAAGACGGCATTCAACACCCGGGACGGCCACTATGAATACCTGGTAATGCCCTTCGGTCTCTGTAACGCTCCCGCCGTCTTTCAAGAGTTGGTCAATGACATCTTCCGGGACCTTCTCTACTCCTGCGTAGTGGTGTACCTGGACGACATCTTGGTCTTCTCTCCGGATCTCCCCACACACCGGAGGGATGTTACATAGTTACATATAGTTACATAGTTACATAGTTTATAAGGCCGAAAAAAGACAAGCGTCCATCCAGTTCAGCCTATTTCTTGTGCACTGCAGCTATTCCGCAGCGTTGATCCAGGGGAAGGCAACAAAAAACCATGAGGTATAAGCCAATTTACATCATTGAGGAAAAATTCACTTCCCGACACCAATCTGGCAGTAAGATTAAATCCCTGGATTAATTAACTAAGCATAAGATGTAATTTTATTGTTCTCAAGAAAGGCATCCAGGCCTCTCTTGAACTCTTTAAGTGAGTTGGACATCACCACTTCCTCTCCCAGAGAGTTCCAGAGTCTCACGGCTCTGACCGTAAAGAATCCCCTTCTATGCTGGTGCAGGAACCTCCTTTCCTCCAGACGCATAGTGTGCCCCCTCGTCTTTGTCACCATCCTTGGTATAAACAGGTCATGGGAGAGATCTCTGTACTGCCCCCTGATGTATTTATACATGTTTATGAGGTCTCCCCTAAGCCTTCTCTTTTCCAATGTAAATAGGCCTAATTTTGACAACCTCTCTGGGTATTCAAGCCCCTACATTCCCTTTATTACCTTAGTCGCCCTCCTTTGTACCCTCTCTAGCTCCAATATGTCTTTCCTGAGCACCGGAGCCCAGAACTGTGCACAATATTCTAAGTGCGGCCTTACCAGCGCTTTATACAGAGGAAGAACAATGTTCTCATCATATGCCCCTATTCCTCTTCTGATGCATGCCATGACTCTATTTGCCTTTGCAGCTGCTGCCTGACACTGGGCACTCCAATTTAATTTGCTATTAACCAAGACGCCCAGGTCCTTCTCCATGTCAGATTTCCCCAACGGTTTCTCATTTAATATGTATGGGTGACTGCTGTTTTTCTTTCCCATGTGCATGACCTTACATTTATCGGCATTGAACCCCATTTCACATTTTTTGGCCCAACTCCCCAATTTATCTAAATCCTCCTGTAGCTGTGCCCTGTCCTCATCTGTATTAACTACTTTACAAAGTTTAGTATCATCTGCAAATATTGCTATTTTACTATGCAACCCTTCCACTAGATCATTAATAAATATATTAAATAATATTGTTCGTCAGGTTCTGCTCAGGCTCAGGCAGAACCACCTCTACGCTAAATATGAGAAGTGCCTCTTTGAGCAGACCTCGCTTCCGTTTTTGGGCTACATAATTTCTCAGACCGGCCTACGAATGGATCCAGAGAAACTGTCTGCCATCGAGAAGTGGCCTCGACCAGAGGGGTTGAAGGCTATTCAGCGGTTCCTGGGCTTCGCCAACTACTACCGCCTCTTCATACCGCACTTCTCTTCCCAGACTGCCCCAATCTCTGCGCTCACCCGTAAGGGCACTAATCCCAGAGAATGGCCACCGAAGCTGAGGAAGCCTTTCTTTCCTTAAAACAGGCTTTCTCTTCCGCCCCGGTGCTGCATCGCCCGGACGGCAACAAGCAATTCTTCCTGGAAGTTGACGCCTCCTCCTCTGGAGCCGGAGCGGTACTTACCCAAAAATCGTCTTCCGGGAGAATGGTAACTTGCGGCTTCTTCTCCAAACTCTTCTCCTCTTCCGAGCGCAACTATTCTATAGGAGACCGAGAGTTATTGGCCATTAAGCTGGCATTAGAGGAGTGGCGTTACCTGCTCGAGGGGGCTCTTCACCCGGTAATAATTTACACGGACCACAAGAACTTGGCTTACCTCCAGAGTGCCCAGAGACTTAACCTGCGCCAAACCCGGTGGTCCTTGTTTTTTGCTCGCTTTGATTTTGTTCTTCATTTTCTCCCGGCTGACAAAAACATCAAAGCTGACGCCTTCTCCCGATCCTTCCTGGTGTCTGATCTTGAGGAGGAACCTAAACACATCATCGATCCCGCCAGAGTAATGCAGGTGGCCCCCGTGAGTCTAAATCGTCTCCCTCCCGGTAAGACGTTCGTAACGGTACCTGATCGGGAGAAGATCCTACACTGGGGTCACTCGTCTAAGCTTGCTGGCCATGCCGGTCAGAAAAAGACCCTCCAGCTTATCACCCGGCACTACTGGTGGCCTACCCTGCACAAGGACGTAATAGACTTTGTTTCAGCCTGTGTGTCCTGCGCCCGCAACAAGGTTCCGAGACACCTGCCAGCCGGTCGCCTCCTTCCTCTTCCAGTACCTGCTGCCCCCTGGCAGCATATAGCTATGGACTTCATAACAGATCTCCCTGTCTCTGCCGGTTGTACGGTCATTTGGGTGGTCGCTGACCGCTTTTCCAAAATGGCTCATTTCATTCCCCTGCCAGGCCTCCCGTCTGCACCCGAGCTGGCTAAAGACTTTATCCGCCACATCTTCCGTCTCCATGGCCTGCCCCTCCACATCGTGTCGGATCGTGGGGTCCAGTTCACCTCACGCTTCTGGAGAGCCACATGTAAGCTGCTAGACGTCACCCTGGACTTCTCCTCCGCATACCATCCACAGTCCAATGGTCAAGTGGAGCGGATCAATCAGATCCTGACCAGTTACCTCCGGCACTTCGTTAATGCCCACCATTCGGACTGGGTGGATCTCCTACCATGGGCCGAATTCTCTTACAATAATCACGAGAGCGAATCTTCCTCCAAATCCCCGTTTTTTTGTAGTCTTCGGTCAGCATCCTCGGATCCCATTTCCCGTCTCCACCTCGGTGGACAATCCGGCTGCGGAATCTCTCGTTAGCAAATTTTCCTCCATTTGGGAGAGTACCCGATCCGCACTCCTTCAGTCGTCCGAGCGGATGAAAAAACACGCTGACAAAAAACGCCTGGATCCTCCACAATTCCGTCCTGGAGATAAAGTCTGGCTCTCGTTCAAGTATGTCCGGCTCAAGATTCCTTCCTACAAGTTAGGGTCTCGGTTCATCGGCCCACTAGAAGTTATCAAACAAATCAACCCGGTGGCCTATAAATTGAAACTTCCGGCCAACTTGCGGATCCCTAACTCCTTCCATGTATCTCTCCTCAAACCCGTGGTACTTAACTCTTTTTCCAAGTCTACAGGTACGCCTCCTGCTCCGGTTTCTGCTGAAAATGAGTTTGAGGTAGAGAACATTCTGGCCACCAAAAGGGTAAGAGGAAAAACCTTTTTTCTGGTAGATTGGAAGGGGTTTGGTCCTGAGGAGAGAACGTGGGAGCCCCGGGAGAACATCTATGCCCCTCTCATCCTTGATAAATTTCTGTCTGGCCTAAAAAAGGGGGAGCCTAAAGGGGGGGGTACTGTAGCGTCGGCGTCCCTGCCTCCTGCTAGGCAGGGACGCTGTTCCCCTCACCGCTCCACTCCGTGCCCGGCGTCCTCCTCCTGCTCTGCTGGCAGCGCGCGCTGCTTCCCGGCCACTGTGCTTAGGGCGCGCGCGCGCTCCCCCTCTCTTAAAGGGGCCGCGCACGCCATCCTAAGGAGTCCCCGGCCAATGGCCGGAGGACCTCACCATATATAAGGCACCTCCTCTAAAATGGAGGTGCCCGAGCAATGTTGTTGCAAAGCCTTCACTCTGCTTCAGCCCTCAGGTCCCGAACCAGTTACCTGTCAGTCACCTGCCAGATTCCTGCTTGATACCTGCCTGATATCCGTTTACCTGCTTGCAAGTCTGCGGTCCGACGGTCTGCCTTCCGACACCTGTCAGTCTGTCTATGGACCAGCCTGCCCGCTCACCTGGGAGCGCTCGCCTGCTACCTGTCTGCTAGCCTACCTGGAGGCTCCGCCGTCACTTGCCGTGACCACCTGCCTACCCAGAGACTCTTGCCTGCTCACCTGGGAGCGCTCACCTGCTACCTGTCTGCTAGCCTACCTGGAGGCCCTGCCGTCACTGGCCGTGACCACCTGCCTGTCCAGAGACTCTTGCCTGCTCGCCTGGGAGCGCTCACCTGCTACCTGTCTGCTAGCCTACCTGGAGGCTCTGCCGTCACTGGCCGTGACCACCTGCCTGTCCAGAGACTCTTGCCCGCTCACCTGGGAGCGCTCACCTGCTACCTGTCTGCTAGCCTACCTGGAGGCTCCGCCGTCACTTGCTGTGACCACCTGCCTGTCCAAAGACTCTCGCCCGCTCACCTGGGAGTGCTCACCAGCCACCTGCCTGCTGTCCTTCTACCCAGAGACTGTCCCTGTCACTTGCCGTGAGAACCCGTCCTTCTACCCAGAAACTGTCCCTGTCACTTGCCGTGAGTACCCGTCCTTCTACCCAGAGACTGTCCCTGTCACTTGCCGTGAGTACCCGTCCTTCTACTCACAGACTGTCCCTGTCACTTGCCGTGACTACCTGCTCGTCTTCCCTGGGAGCCACCCGCTTCCTTACAAGGACCGCCCCCTTGTATAGTTGCTCAGAGGTTCCGCCTTCCAGACCCGTTACATCTACTACAATAATAAAAAAAAAAATCCAGGGAAGTTGATTATTATGATAAAAAGTTCAGCAAGGCCTTAACAAATAATGGGGTGAAATTCAACCAGAATAGGGAATAAGAGTCAGCATATTTAACGCTGCTGGATGTGGACTCACTGCGCCACAGCTTACTCTGGAGGGATGTTATTAAGTGCCTACCGGGTATTCACTTGAGCCTATGATGGTGAGTATAGGTTGCGCCACCAGTACACACCAGGTATCACTCCAGGGCAGTCCCCAGAACTGCAGCAGCTGACCGGAAGGTCAGAGACTCGGGTGTGGCGTACAAGTGGAAGAAACAAAAGCAAAGTCAGACGGTTCGAGGTCAGAGCAGGCAGCACAGGTTCAGAAATCGTAGCCACGGTCAGGAGCGGAGAGATAAGGATAAACTTGAAAGCAAGCCGGGTCAATAACAGGTGAGACAAAACAGGGCTACGCCAATACAAGAACTAGAGACAGAGCTACTAAGAACCTAAGTTTAGGTGAGGAATGGAGGGTGGAGTCACCTGATATATCACCTGCTGGAAGGTGATAGGCTGGGGAAGCAAATCTCTACAGGATAGGGTGGATACAAATCCCTGTAGAGTTTGGCCGCACCCCCCTAATACTAACAAATAGCCAAGCTGGAAGATCATACAAGGCAGCTCAGAGCAATAGTCAGGTACTGGGTGGAGCTGAGCGAAACACGCCGTGAGTGGGGCAGCTCTTAGAAGGGGTGCGAGTGACTGGCATAGCTGCAGGAATGCAAACTTCTAAATATTTAATTGATAAAGGTTGCCATCAAAAAGGAAAATTAAAATTAAACTCAACATGCACAATAGATAGCTGTCGGACAAACTATGTTTTGGCCAATTGTTCATCTGACAGAACTCTCTCACACAGGAGCACTAGGTTCAACCGAGGCTGAAATCGTAGATGCTGGATCCTTTTCTTCTTCTACATCATCTGTCAGGTGAGTGTCGGGAGGCCCCAATATATATCTGACTGTTGGCCAATCCCCCGATATCGACAGGTTCAGACAACGTTTTCACAATGTTTTTGGGTGCCTTTAGACTGTAAGGCATGTACAATGTCCTTCTTGGGTATTAATGGATAAGTTCAGGGCTTTCTACTTTTAATAAGTGACTTTAAAATTGTGAAGGTGGCCAAACCTCCTGTGCCTCTTTATGAGGACAGATAACGCTATAGTTAGCTACAAGTGTGTAATGTTGCTTTGTGTTGTTTCCCCAATAGATATACCTCTAATGCCCAGGTTGGCTCTCAGAGCCATTTGTAATGAATGAAGTATAGCAATGACCAATGAATGTTGTATACAAATAGCAGTATACCATTCCAAATACATTGTGAATTACTGTAGGCCCATTACAAGATAACTCGATGTAGTACATCTAATGGAAGGAAAATATCTAAGTCCATACTCGAATGTATAAATACATAGTAAAACAAGATAAAATCTAATAAACTGTGGCAGGTAATCACAGGCTTTTTATGATGTAACATTTGTTAGTTCTGTAAAGCATTTTTGTACATAGAATAAATTATTTTCAGTTGCAGCAATGACTCCTAATTGAACAATTCGTATTGTTGAATGGGTGTCTGAATGTCAATACCCGCAGAGCATATAAGACGTACTATAATAAAATAGTTTATATATGCTTTCACATATCTGTATGTAGTAGTCAACAAAGTGTATCTATTGGCACAATAGCTTGAGAAAGGCTCACAGTTTGAAGAGCTGAAACGTCGCACATACAAGGGCGAATAAAGACCAGAGTTTTTTTCACTGTCATGTCTGTAGTGCTGCCATATTTGCTATATGTCTTGGCAGAATTGGTTTTCTAACAAATTTAATTTACTGCACCGTGGTAGATTAAATGCAAGTACCGTATATAAACTTTTCTGCACTTTAGTGCAATGGAAGCCCACAGAAAAATCGCCTGAAAAAAAGGGAATTTCTGTCACTGCACTTTAAAGGGCTTGTCCACTTTTCGGGACAAAATTATTAATTTATTTTACTTAAATGCATGTATTTTGGGCTAAAAAAAATGTTAACAATTGGATTCCATTAGAAATTTTGCACCTTTTCCATTTACAGTCTCTGTGCTGCACTGTCTATTGCTAGCTGCAGAATAAGATAACCGATAATCTGTCAGTTAGCCTACTATAAAGGTCTGACGGGGAATTTATAACTCTTTTACACGTCTTTCTCTGAGCTCCTTTCAGCTGATTTATGACTATGTATCATGTTAAAGGGGTTGTCCAGGCTCATCATGAAATTCTGGAGTCACTCTATCTGACTGCAGACTTGTGAATTCTCACAACGCACATTGAGCGCTGTGGGGATTCTCCTGTGCTGATGGCGAGACCGAGCGCTCATGTTACCGCAAGTATGCAATATGCATACTCCTGGCCACATTCCGAATACACATGTGCAGCCTTGCTCTGTTCACTTGTACTGAGCGAGGCCGCACACGTCTAGTTTGAATGTGACCGTAAGGAAGTATGCAGATCACATGCTTGCGGTCACATGGCCGCTCGGTCTCGCCGTCGGCAGAGGAGAATCCCCATAGCGCTCAATGTGCGTTGTGAGGATTCACAAGTCTGCAGTCAGATAGCGGTAGAGTGACCGCAGACTTTCTTGATAAACCTGGACAACCCCATTAAAAGTTGAATGTGCAGGGAAACAGAGCCTGTAAAAGCAAAACTGCAAAATTTTATGAAACCCAATTGCAAAAATATTTCTTTTTCCACTAATGCATGCAATTAAGTAAATTGACCCCAAAGATAGTCAACCCCTTTAATGGAGGCTTCTGTTAAAAACGTATGGTATTGCATTATAGATAAGTATCTGCCTTTATTTCTCAGTATTGAGGTTACCAAGAAATGGATGTGTTTAGGACCGTAGACGCAGTGGTCCTAAGCACAGGAGATGAAAGACACATCATGCTTTCCTTCATAAATGGAAGATGTCTAGCAGTGCCATCAGCTCAGAAATGGCAGTAACCAGTGGGACTCAGCAACACCTATTTATTGTTTGGAGAATTTTGGCCAGAAGAGCTCTTCACAATAGAATTCTGAAAAAAAAATCCTTGCCTTTGACATGGAAACAAGGCCAAGTGATTCATCTTTGCACAAAAACATAGGAAACAAGGTGAAGAAAAATGGCAGTAAGTTCTCTGGAATGATGAGTCAACATCTGAAATATTTGACTGTAACAGAAGGCAGTTTGTCTCTGAAGAACTGGAGAGCAGTACAAAAATGAGTGTCTGCATACAACAGTTAAGCATGGGGAAACTTCCTTGCAATTATGGGGCTGCATTTAAGCATATGGGGTTGACGATTTGGTCATAATTAATGGTGTCTTCAATGCTAAGAAATACAGGTAGATACTTCTCCATCATACAATACCATCAGGGAGGAGTCTGATTGGCTTTAAATTTATTCTGCAGCAGGACAACAACCCAAAACATACAGGCAATGTGATTAAGAACTATCTCCAGCATAAAAAAGAAGATGGACTCCTGGAAGTGATGCTATGGTCCTCACAGAACCCTGATCTCAACATCAAGTTTGTCTGGGAGTACATGAAGAGACAGAAGAATTTGCACAAACACTATATCCACAGAATATCTGTGATTAGTTCTCCAAGATGTTTGACGATTTTATAAAAAAATTAGCAAAAGTGTACATGTAAGAATTGATGCCTTGATGCTGTGTATTATTTGATTTTAATTTCTCATTTGTTTATTAATTTTTCATTTTGTTAATCGATAAAAATAAAAGTATTAAAAGAGTTGTCTACCATTAGGACATCCCCTTCTTGAACTAAATGTTTGACTCCGATAAAATAAGAAAAACCTATACTCACCTCCCGTGCTGGCACCATTCCAGCGGTGTTAGCACTCGCGGTCCCGGAGCTCTAATGCGGTGTTATGACACGTGGTGCCTGGCGCGAGTGCCGACACCGCTGGAACTGTGCCAGCACAGGAGGGGAGCATAGGTTTTTTTATTTTATCAGGGCCAAACATTTAGATCATGAAGGGGTTGTCCTAGTACTGGACAACCCCTTTAATACTATTATTTCTATCGATTAACAAAATGAAAAATTAATAAACAAATGAGAAATTTAAATCAAATAATACACAGCATCAAGGCATCAATTCTTCCAGGTACACTTTTTTTTAGAAATCAATCTTACTTTGCAGCATTTTTTTCCACACCTGCCTAAAACTTTTCTACGGTACTGTACATACAACTGTGCCTTGTAAATATACCCCCCAAAAACTCCACTTCACTCCGCTGTCCTCCTATTCCATTTACAGTTGTGTTTAAAAATTTACATACCCCGGCAGAATTTTTTCTTTCTTGGCCTTGTTTCAGAGAATATGAATGATAACAAAAAACTTTTTCTCCACTCATGGTTATTGGTTGGGTGAAGCCATTTATTGTCAAACTACTGTGTTTTCTCTTTTTAAATCTTAATGACAACCAAAAACATCCAAATGACCCTGATCAAAAGTTCACATACCTCAGTTCTTAATACCGTGTATTGCCCCCTCTAACATCAATGACAGCTTGAAGTCTTTTGTGGTAGTTGTGGATGAGGTTCTTTATTTTCTCAGATGGTAAATCTGCCCATTCTTCTTGGCAAAAAGCCTCCAGTTCCTGTAAATTCCTGGGCTGTCTAGCATGAACTGCGCGCTTGAGATCTCCGCAGAGTGGCTCAATGATATTGAGGTCAGGAGACTAAGATGGCCACTCCAGAACCTTCACTTTGTTCTGCTGTAGCCAATGACAGCTCGACTTGGCCTTGTGTTTTGGATCGTTGGCATGTTGGAACATCCAAGTACGTCCCATGCGCAGCTTCCGGGCTGATGAGTGCAAATTTGCCTCCAGTATTTGCTGATAACATGCTGCATTCATCTTTCCTTCAACTTTTACCAAGTTTCCTGTGCCTTTGCAGCTCACACATCCCCAAAACATCAGCGATGCACCTCCGTGCTTTATTGGAGGAAAGGTGTTCCTTTCATCATAGGCCTTGTTGACCTCTCTCCAAATGTAACGTTTATGGTTGTGGCCAAAACGTTAAATTTTGGTCTCATCACTCCAAATTACCTTGTTCCAGAAGTTTCGAGGCTTGTCTCTGTGCTGTTTGGCGTATTGTAGGTGAGATACTTTGTGGCATTTGCGCATTAATGGCTTTTTTCTGGCAACTTGAGCATGCAGCCCATTTTTCTTCAAGTGCCTCCTTATTGTGCATCTTGAAACAGCCACACCGCTAGTTTTCAGAGAGTCCCGAATTTCAGCTGATGTTATTTGTGGGTTTTGCTTTGCATCCTGCACAATTTTCCTGGCAGTTGTGGCCGAAATGTTTGTTGGTCTACCTGACCGTGGTTTGGTTTTTACAGAGCCCCTCATTTTCCATTTGTTACTCACAGTTTGAACGCTGCTGACTGGCATTATCAATTCCTTGGATATTTTTTTGTATCCCTTACCTGTGTTATACAGTTCAACTACCTTTTCCCGTAGATCCATTGACAATTCTTTTGCTTTCCCCATGACTCACAATCCAAAAACGTCAGTGGCTGGATGAAAGATGCAAGAGTCTGTCTGGATCCCAGAAACTCACTCAGCTTTTATGCACACACACTGATTACAAGCAAACAGGTCACAGGTTAGGATGTTACCTTTAGTAGCCATTCAAACCCATTTGTGTCAAATTCTGTGCATTTTATCATGCTAAAATCACTAGGGTATGTGAACTTTTGATCAGGGTCATTTGGATGTTTTTGGTTGTCATTGAGATTTAAAAAGAGAAAACACAGTAGTTTGACAATAAATGGCTTCACCCAACCAATAACCATGAGTGGAGAAAAAGTTTTTTTTGTTATCATTCATATTCTCTGAAACACTGCCAAGAAAGGAAAAATTCTGCCGGGGTATGTAAACTTTTGAGCACAACTGTATATGGTAAATACACATAGTATACTACTCTTCAAGTTTAACTTATGAGCTTACAATAAGGATCCAATGGATTTCGTCCTATTCAACCTCTGTTTTTTCCCTGGAGATTAATGATATATGAGGTGTCTGGAAGCCACTTATCCTTATTTCCTGTATTAGTGAAGTAAAGGTGGCCATACACCTTAAATACAAAAATACAACTATGCCTCTCAACCCACCTCTTTACACATGCATTCTGGTTTCAGCAAAGAATGCATATGTTCTCAAAGTAAGAGGGGAATAAGTTGCTGTCAGCCTCTGGTTTATCTTCGGCATTTTGAACACATGTATTCAGGAAGGAGCTGGTACGCCCCTATATTTAGGAGATGATTGGGTTCATCAAATTTGTCTGGTTTGGCCTTTTTTCATCTAATGTATATATGAACTCTTAAAGGTGTTGTCCACTGCTAGGACAACCCCTTCTTGATCTAAATGTTTGGACCCAATAAAATAAAAAAAACCTACAGTATGCTCCCCTCCTGTGCTGGCACCGTTCCAGCGGTGTTGGCACTCGCGGTCCCAGAGCTCTCATGCGATGGAATGACACATGGTGCCCTGTACCCAAACAGCGCTGGCGTCACTGTTCCCGCTTTTGTACAGATTGAACATGAATAAGTCAGCCCGGACTTCTTCTTCATGTTCAAAAACGTCCAAAGGTGGGGACAGTGATGCCAGCGCTGGAACAGCGCCTTCATGGGAGATGAGTATAGGTTTTTTTATTTTATCGGGGCCAAACATTTAGTTCAAGAAGGGGTTGTCCTAGTAGTGGACAACCCCTTTAAATGAAGATTTGGCCAAACCAAGAAAAGTGTTCCTAAATGACTTACAGGTAATACTGGTTGTTTAAATACAGGTAATCATTAGATTTGCAGCTAATATCTATGACCTACTAAATACATGTTTTCAGAACATAACAGCTCCTCATTTTATGTACTTAGAGTGAGTCACAATTTTGCCTTTTGATTATTACTGTTAGCATTTCACAATGTTGCTTTCTGCCAGTTCCTTATTACTGAGCATTGTTTGGGTAGCGGATCAAGGGTGGATATATTAGTATATAAATGCCAATGTTTGCTTAAAGTGGAGGCTCAATTTTAAACAACTTTTTACCAAACAACCCCAAATAAAAAGATGTTTTATATAATTTCTTGAACTTTTATTTTTCTGAAAGTTTTAAAGTACACTACATGACCAGCCAATTGCAATCAGTCCTTAGCGTGAAACCTGCCATCTGGTTATAACAACCTGGGTCACACTCTCTTAACTTTTAATAGGTCTTTATTACAAAAATAGAAATAACAATAAAGACGGATAGTGCTCATAAAAGACTCACCAAAACAAGGAACAAAACTAATGAAAATATTGATATATCCAACTTTTCACTTATATTTATATTATTTCATGATTTGTAGCTACTCAGTGAGGTAATATTTTGTCACCTTTTGTGGTAGCCTGTCAAAAAGTGCTTAATAGCATAGAACACATGAAAAAGGTATTTTTTGGGTTAATTATACCTTCAAGAGGAGACTATACAATGTATTTTTTTTAAACCGAGTACATCCTCCATTAGGCGCTACTCCACTGGAGTGGTTTTTCTTTTGTGCCCCTTCGTTCCAAAGTTATTTCCCCTGGTAATACAAATACACGTTTTCTTCAGCTACCTTTGCGTATATCACAGAACTTCTCTGTGGGTGTTTGGCTATTCTCCTTTCCACAGTCATTGCATCCCTTCCTGCTTTTACATAGTTACATAGTTAGTAAAGCCGAATAAAGACTTGCGTCCATCAAGTTCGACCTGTTAGTTCTGTAATTGCTAAAGTTGATCCAGAGGAGGGCAAAAATCCCAAATGATTTAGCCAATCTTCACCTGAGGAAAAATTCCCTCCCGACTCTGAAACCAGCAGTCAGAATAAATCCCTGTATCAACCTACTATTTTATTCTATTTTTAAGTATATGCAGAAATCTGCCTGGTATCTAGAAAAGCATCCAGTCCCCGCTTGAACTGGTTTAGTGAATCCGACATTACCGTCTCCTCACTCAGTGAATTCCATATTCTCACTGCTGTTACCGTAAAGAACCCCTTCCTATGCTGGTGCTGAAACCTTTTCTCTTCCAGTCTTAGTGAGTGCCCTCTTGTTACCGTAATATCCCTCCTTTTGAACAAATCCCGGGCAAGGTCTCTATACTGTCCCCTAACATATTTGTACACATTTATTATGTCCCCCCTCAACCTTCTCTTTTCCAGGCTGAATAGTCCTAGTTTTGCCAACCTCTCTGGGTATTGCAGTCCCTCCATTCCCCTTATTAATTTTGTTGCCCTCCTTTGTACCTTTTCAAGCTCATTTATATCCTTTCTATATATTGGGGCCCATAACTGAGCACAGTATTCCAAGTGTGGTCTGACCAGTGCTTTGTACAGTGGAAGAACAATGTTCTCATCCTTTGCAGCTATACCTCTTCTGATACACCCATTACCCTGTTTGCCCTTACAGCAGCGGCCTGACTTTGGGCACTCCAATTTAGTTTGCTATCAATCAAGATGCCCAAGTCCTTCTCCATCTCTGAATTCCCCAATGGTTTCCCATTCAGTGAGTACTGGTGACTTCCATTTTTCCTTCCCATATGTATGACCTTACATTTCTCCTCGTTAAACCTCATTTGCCATTTAATGCTCCACCTACCCAGCTTATCCAAATCCCTCTGTAGGTCTTCACTATCCTCTTTTGTATTAATTGTTTTACATAACTTTGTGTCATCTGCAAATATTGATATTTTACTATTTATCCCGTTGACTATGTCGTTAATAAAGATATTAAATAACATTGGGCCTAGTACAGACCCCTGTGGTACCCCACTAGTGACGCTTACCCAATCTGAGTATATTCCATTTATAACCACCCTCTGCCTTCTATCCTTTAGCCAGTTAGCTACCCACTTGCAGACATTTTTCCCCCAGCCCCATCATTCTCATTTTGTATACCAACCTATTATGTGGCACGCTATCGAACGCTTTTGAGAAGTCGAGATACACGACATCCACTGGTTCCCCCTGATCTACTCGAGAGCTAACCTCCTCGTAGAAGTCAATCAGGTTTGTTTGGCAGGAGCGATTCCTCATGAATCCATGTTGGTTCGGGGTTAATAGATTATTAGCATCAAGATGCTCCATGATTGCCTCATTAATAAAGCCTTCAAAAATTTTGCCCACAACGGACGTCAGACTCACCGGCCGATAGTTTCCGGTGTTACTTTTTGCTCCCTTTTTGAATATTGGCACTACATTCGCCTGTCGCCAATCAAGTGGTACAGACCCAGTCTCAACGGAGTCCTTAAATATAAGATATAACGGTCTGTCTATCACATTACTTAGTTCCCTTAGTACCCGTGGGTGTATGCCATCAGGTCCTGGTGATTTGTTTATTTTAATGTTACTGAGGCGTTTCTGTACCCCAGCTTGGGTTAGATTTGTCATACTTAGTGGAGGATTAAGCTTGTCACTTCTCATTTCGCCTGTTAGTTCTTTTTCCTTTGTGAAAGTTGACGAAAAAAATTTATTTAATAGATTAGCTTTATCCTCATCTTTCTCTATGATTTTGCCTTCATCACTTTTTATCGGTCCATTATTAGAGGGACAATTTTAGAGGGACAGAAAACAGGAGAGCAGCAGCACTGGAGAGCTGGAGGGACAGATCCAAAAACAGAGGTTAAATAGTTACAGGCAATACACGGTGTAGCTTCTCTTCTGTGATCCAACGATCCAGCGGAGCTGCTGCTTTCAGTGCTCTGGCATTCCAATACCAGAAAGGGACGGCGGCGACTGTAAATGTCCTACAAAACATCACTAGCTGATTCCGCTTCTCCAAATGCCCTAGATAGCCAGTAATTTATTTATGTTATTCACTTATATTGCACCATCGATTCAACAGCACTTTACAGACATCATCACTGTCCCCATTGGGGATCACTATATAAATTCCCTATCAGTATGTCTTTGGAGTGTGGGAGGAAACCAGAGAACCTGGAGGAAACCCACACAAACACGGGGAGAACATACAAACTCCTTGCAGATGTTGTTCTTGATGGGATTTGAACCCAGAATCCTAGAGCTGCAAGGCTAGAGTGCTAATCATTTTTCTTCCAGGTCATTTGAAGATAAATGTAATAAGAAATTGTCGGCTAACACTTGGCAATGTATGGCATGGTCCCCATATTTTTTATGTATCATACAGTGGATATAAAAAAATCTACACACCTGTTAAACTCACCAGGTGAGGTCAATCCTCCAAGCCCAAGTTCCAAGTGGGCACACAGACCATGGGTGTCAGCTCAGCAGATATGTGACACAGACAGCTGTGGGACAGAAGCCTGCAGGCAGGTAGACTGAGTGCAGGAAACTGCAAGCAAGCGAAGGATGTCAGGAAATCACACTCAGGTGGAGGACGTCAGGAAATCTCAGGGAGGCAGGCGGTTGAGTTAAGGTGAGTCTTACATAGGCCCAGGCTGATGTTCACATGGGATAACGCCGGACCATTTGCAAAGCCCGATGTAGAGCACATCTCACGAATAATTTGGGGATTTGTGGCAGCTCTAGGTATGCTGTAATTTAAATGTAGTTTTCTCCTTTTGGTCCAGCAAGGGTTAATCTTAGTCTCTTGCTGGCAGCTTTTTGAGGACGGTCAGCTGATATTGGTTGGTGCCACTCCCACCTCCCTTTAAATAGCCACATGATCCATCAGCTGACCGCTGGTTATAGTTCATTCTATGCTGACCTTTTTTTTTTTTTTGAAGGAGCCAGTCTCTGGAGAAGCTTTAGTATTCGTTGCAGTTGCAGCGGTGAAGTTTCCTGTTGTAAAGCTAAGTGTATTTTATGTTGTTATCTCCCATTGTTTGGCTTACCTTCCTTGTGTTGTCCTATTGTAGTGGTGAGACTAGTGTCTTGCTGGCCTGCGCACTAGCCAGGTTAAGTCAAGGGCCAGCGAGGGCTTAGGCACGTGATCGTGCACGGGGGGGAAGGACCCATCTAGGGGCGATAGGGGAGCTTAGGGACAGACATAGGTTGGTGTCAGGAGGTGTCCCTTCCAGTGGCGTACCGCCAATGGCGGCAGACCACGCCACTGCTATGGGGCCCATGGCCGGAGGGGACCCATGCCCATGAGGGCCCCAAGCAGCGTGGAAATGAGGAGGATAGGTGAGTAGGAGGTTGCGGCGGCAGAGGAGCGGGTTGCGCAGTGGATGACCGGTGCACATGCAGTAGCTGGCTGCTGCAGCCACCACGTGTCCCTGCTGCTAAAGGCACATGAATATTCCCTCTTCTCCACTCCCATGGGCGTGGAGAAGACGGAATATTCATTCTCATTAGTAGCGGGCACGGAGGAGCGCTGAGCCCCGGCTCCTGCTGTCAGTGCAGAGGAGTGAATGTGCCGGCAGCAGCTCACCTCTGTGTCTGACAGCGCGCGCTGCTCAGATGCCGACATGAGCTGCAGCAGACAGACGCAGCGCTGGAGCAGAGGTGAGGAAGGAAGGTGAGTATAAGTGTTTATTGTTTTGTGTGCAGTGATTGGGGGGTTGAGGAGGCCACACATACCAGGATACTTGGATTGAGGAGGCCACACATACCAGGAATGGGGGATTGAGGAGGCCACACATACCAGGAATGGGGGGATTGAGGAGGCCACACATACCAGGATACTTGGATTGAGGAGGCCACACATACCAGGAATGGGGGATTGAGGAGGCCACACTTACCAGGATTTGGGGATTGAGGAGGCCACACATACCAGGGATTAGGCGATTGAGGAGGCCACACATACCAGGATACTTGGATTGAGGAGGACACACCTACCAGGATTTGGGGATTGAGGAGGACACACATACCAGGATTGGGGGATTGAGGAGGCCACACATACCATGATTGGGGGTTTGAGGAGGCCACACATACCATGATTGGGGGTTTGAGGAGGGCACACATACCAGGTTTGGGGGATTGAGGAGGCCACACATACCAGGATTGGGGGATTGAGGAGGCCACACATACCAGGATTGGGGGATTGAGGAGGCCACACATACCAGGAATGGGGGATTGAGGAGGCCACACATACCAGGAATGGGGGATTGAGGAGGCCACACATACCAGGATTGGGGGATTGAGGAGGCCACACATACCAGGATTGGGGGATTGAGGAGGCCACACATACCAGAATTGGGGGATTGTAGGGGCCACACATACCAGGGATTGTGGGGGCCACACATACCAGGGATTGTGGGGGCCACACATACCAGGGATTGTGGGGGCCACACATACCAGGGATTGTGGGATTGAGGGGGCCACACATACGAGGATAGGGAAATTTACCAGTAGCTGCTGCATTTCCCACTCTAGGCTTATACTCAAGTCAATAGGTTTTCCCATTTTTATGTGGTAAAATTAGGGGCCTCGGCTTATATTCGGGTCGGCTTATTTAAAATATACGGTATTTTAAAATCAGTGAGTACGTGGTGCCCATAATACTGCAGGACTGTGGCGTGCATTATACTATATGGGGGCTGCATTTTACCCTATGGGGTGTGTAATATACTGTATGGAGGACTATGGGGAGTGCATTATATTCTATGGAGGACCATGGGAAGCTCATTATACTATATGGAGGATTATGGGGGGTGGATTATACTATATGGAGGTTTATGTGGGGAGCATTATACTATATGGAGGATTACGGGGGGTGGATTATACTATATGGAAGATTATTGGTGGTGCATTATACTATATGGAAGGCTATGTGGGGCCATTATAATATTTTGAGGGCTATGTGGGGGGCCATTATACTGTATGAAAGCAATTATACAGTGTGAATGTTTGTGTGGGGTCATTTTACTGTTTGGAGGGCTGTGTGGGGCCATGAGAGTGTATGGAGGGCTCTGTGGGGTTCACAGTTGGGGGATTATACTGTGTTAGGGTCACCATACTTTGCCGTGGGAGTTGAAGTGGGGTACAATAGTGTCATTATACTGTGCATGTGGAGGAATGCACCATAGGGGTATCATACTGTTTGGGGGGCACTTTTGTTGGCATCATACTTTATGGGGGCAATGAAGGAGGAATCTACGACTTCATAAGGAGGTAAATTACTATGTTAAGGCTGGAAAGTTATGAGATCTGCTCTTCTGTGACACAGACAAATATTTATTTTTTTGTAGGTGGGGGGCCCAATTAGAGCTTCTGCTATGGGGCCCCATGACTTCTATGTACGCCCCTGGTCCCTTCCCTCGTTCCCTACCACTATTATCCCGTTGTATTCGTGTGTTGTGCCGTCCTCCGGAAATCCCCTTGTTGTTCTGTGACAGCACAGGAGAGTCTAGCAGACTGGGAAGAGGGAAGCAAAGCATGGATCTGGTACAGGTGCGTAACAACACCCCTGTTTAAAAGTCAAGTTTTTGTCATGTAATAAAATCATATCAAGAAGAATCATTTCAGAACTTTTTTCCTTTAATGTCACCCATAATCTATGCAATTCAATTAAGAAATAAACTGAAATCTTTTTGGGTGGAAAAAGAAAAATAAAGAACTAAAATAATGTGGTTTCATAAATATGCATACTATTAAACTAATACTTTGTTGAAGTACCCTTTGCATTTATGACAGCATTCCATCTTTTGGGGTAGCAGCCATCAGCATGGTACATCTAGTATTGGCAATCGTTGCGCAATCTTTTTTGCTGTAGCGCCCCCACTCTGTCACATTGTGAAGGCATCTTCAGTATACAAACCTCTTCAGGTCAACTCACAGATTTTCAGTTGGATTTAGGTGTAAGCTCTGGCTGTGCATTTCCAAAACTTTGATCTTCTTCGGTCCAAGCAATTCTTCTGTTAATTTGGAGGTATGCTTAGGGATGTTGTGCTGAAGGATTTGTTTGTACTGAAGGTTTTGTTGCAAAATTGGATGATATTTTGAACTATTCACAATTCCCTCTACCTTAATGAAATCCCCAGTTCCAGCTGTCGAAAATCAGCCTCAAAGCATAATGCTGCATCCTCCATGCTTCACTGTGGTATGGTGTTCTTTTGTTATTTGTGTTGGTGTTGTGCCAAACATACGTTTTGTAAGTAAGGACAGGGATTTCAGTCCATAACACGTTTTCCCACATGCTTTTGGCAGATTTGTTAAAGGTTTTGGCAAAACATAGTTGGGCTTGGATGTTTTTCTTTGCAAGAAAATACTTCCGTTTTGCCACCTTACCCCACAGGCCAAACATATGAAGATTACAGAAGATTGTTGTCACATGCATTACAGAACCAGTACTTCCTGCAGCTCCTTTAGTGTTCCTGTAGGGCTTTTGGCAGCCCCCCGGACCATTTTTTCTAGTCTTTTCATCAATTTTGTTTCAGTTCTAGATAATGTCACTTTCCAGCCACGTCTAGATGTTCATCATCACAGTGTTCCAATGCTTTGGAAATGTTTTTGTATCCTTCTCCTAACTGATAACTTTCAACAATGAGATCCATTTGGTGTGTTGGAAGCTGTTTACTGACCATGGTTTTGCTGTAAAATACTTTATTTGGAGTTAATCAGAATAACTTTATATGCTGGCAGCTGTGTACTGACTATTAACATGAGTTTAAATGTGACTGACTAATTCTGAACAAAACCACATTCCTAATGATAAGAGGGCATTCACACCTATGCCACTACATGATTTTAGTTTTGTTATTTTTATTTTCCCTCTCAAAATGATTTCAGTTTGTTTCTCAATGGAGTTGTTCATATTATGGGTGACATTAAAGAGAACCTGTTAGTAGGATCAACCCTCCTAAACCTTTTATATGGATGTGCATGATGTAGGAAGATGAATAAAATTATATCTTGATATCTGCAATGTGATGTCTTATTCCAGAGAAATCCATTTTTTTCTTAAATGCATATGAGTTGTTAAGATCTATGGGCCGAACACAGATCTGCATGAGAATCTGACTCCAGAGCTGATTTTTTTAAAGGGGGCGTTACCAGTGTGATATATAGTGTCTGACACTCTGTTCTCATAATTACACACAGCTCTGCAGTGAGATCAGAATGAATACAGTACAGTAGAAGTAAACATTATTTCATTACAAACATTTGCAGCAACACTTGTCAGCTCTACTGCATAGCTCTGCCTGATTATGACCAACACAGTACAGCAGAGTGGAACCTTGTCTCATTAAAAACACAAGCACATTTGCAGTTCTCAGCTCTGCTGCCCTTCCCCATACTGGCTTGTGAGATGAAAACTGAAGCACTATTAAAATACTGCAGCTGCACATATGTTTGTAATGAGACAGAGTTCACTTCTGCTGTACTGAGTTAGTTTTGATCTCACTGCAGAGTTGTATGTGATTATGAGAGCAAAGTGTCAGTCATTACATGTCTCACACTGGTAACGCCCCCTTTCTTTTAAAATAAGCTTGGAAGCAAATTCTCATGCAGATCTGCGTTCAGACTATACATCTTAACAGCTTATTTACATATAAGAAAAATGTGGAATTCTTTGGAATAAGACTTCAGATCACAGATATGAAGGTATCATTTTGTTTAACGTTCTTTGACCTGCATGCCCATCTAGACGGCTTAGGAGGGTTAATCCTATTGATAGATTTCCTTTAAAGGTGCCAAAAGTTCTGAAATCGTTCTTCTTCAAATGATTTTTTTACATGATAAAAAACAGGTATTTTAACAGGGTGTGTAGATTTTTAAAATCCACTATGTATTTGGGAAACATGGTGGCTCAGTGGTTAGCATTGCAACCTTGCAGCGCTGGGGTCATGGGTTCAAATCTCACCAAGGACAACATGTGTAAGGAGTTTGTATGTTCTCTCCATATTTTTTGTGGGTTTCCTCTTGGTTCTCAGGTTTCCTCCCACACTCCAAAGACATACTGATAGGGAATCTAGATTGTGAGCCCCAATGGGGACAGTGATGATAATGTCTGTAAAGCGCTGTGGAATTAATGGCGCTATATAAGGAAGTAAGATAAATAAATAACTATTTACTATATTTGTACACGGATTAACAATATAAGAATCATTTTTAAAAAAGCATAGATAGTTGTTACATCCTATTAAAGGAGTTGTCCAGTCTAAATTGATAAGTCGGCAGTCACTTTGTGTGACTACAGACTTATGAATCCCCCTAGTGCAGGCAGTGTGCGCTGCGAGGATTCGCCAGTTTCTGAGCCAGAAACAACAGTGATGTATGCGTTATCCATGCTCCTGGGTAGAGCTTGTCTAGTGGGCACAGCCTCACTCCATACACTTGTATTGGGGGAGTCCGCGCCCCATCTATTGACACAGCTGTCCAGTGGGTGCAGCCTTCACCCAGTACAAGTGTATGTGATGTGGTGTCCCTGTAATCGTAACGACCTGCACAACACAGCGATCAGATTATTTATAGGGAAATGGTGTAAAAAAATGTCATGATTGATATTTTTTCTCTGTTAAACCCATTAAAAATGTAATAAAAATGTAATGCTAAGGCTGTGTTCACACATAGCGTAAATGCTGAGTTTTTTTCTACTGTTTTTTCTGCACATTTTCTGTTGGTGCCCACACCACACAACGCAATAACTATCTTCTCTGATTTTGGCGTGTTTGCCGCATTTCTTTTATGCGTGTTCCCACATATTTGATGTTTTTTTTTGGTGCAAATGTGAATTTACGGTTTTAATGTTTTTTTAATAATACTGAGATTTCATGAAATCACATGAATTTTGCTTGGACATTTAGACCATGTTCACATGTAGAGTGAATGCTGCATTTTTTCTGCTGCTCTTTTGCACAGAAATCCTGCTTTGTTTAACTGTCCAAGCAAAGTGGATGGATGTCATTTCATGAAAACTGTGCGGTTTTGGTGCTTTTTTTCTCTGGAAGCTTCAGGGAGGAGCCTAAAAACACATGTAAAAAAAGTGCGGTTACTTTAAGTGCAGAATCAAAGCTTTTCTGTACTATAAAAAGCAATTAAAAACACGGCTTCACATCTGTACCAGAAACGCATCAAATAAGGGGGAAAAGGCATAAAAAATGTAGTAAAAGTGCAACAACCAGAGAAGATTGTTATTGTGTAGTTTGGTGCGAACATCTGCAGAAAACAAAAACACAGTATTTATGCTACATGTGAACACGGCCTTACAGACACAACAAAGCCAAATGTTGTATAGTGAAGCTGCATAAGGATGAAAATGTTCTGGCTACTACAACTGTGAATGAATGAACGAATAAAAAATAAATCCACAGGTCCCAACTAGAGATGAGTATGAGGCACAGATGACATTGCGCCAGCCCTGGCTAATCAAAAGCCGGAACACCAGACGGTAAGAGATTCACAGGCCTCAAGTCCAGCCGCCCGGTACCACTGAGCTGGACGCTGTGTAATGCGGGGCGGTATCTGTGGGCGAGGTAATCATCTGTAGCACCCCGACACGTTACATGAAGGTGGGGGTCCAGGCTGGGTGTATGGACTTGTGCTGTGAGGGTGCTACGCCCGTGCAGGCCGCATGTAACTGATGATGCTGGTTTGCCAGGACCAGTTCATGAGAGATGACCACCATTTAAAATTAAACTTCTTTTAACTGAAGAATAACTTGATATGATTTATATACAGAAGATAGTAGGCATTTAGCTTCAAGGACTGAGCTGGACGCTGGACCAGAGACCCGCTAATCGATCAGCTGATCTCAAGTTCCTAACCGTTACGGATATTGCGGACAGTCCTGGATTTGGGTCTACGCTCTGCAGTCTCAGGTGTCTTAATTTCCTTCACTACCATCACCCCTCTGACATCTCCCCCTGCCAGGGGAGAAAGAAATGGTAAATGAGCGTGGATTGGAGTGTTGGGCCAGGAAGGACGTGACCAAAATTTGCCACGGTGCGCTGCATAATCTGTCCCCCTTTCTGCTTTTCATGAGTTGAGAGTTATGCACAGTGTGTGCGCTGAGGGGATTCATGAGTCTATAATTACACAGAGTGACAGCAGACTTTTCATTTTAGACCAGACAACCCCCTTAAGTTTCTATTAATCTGTTTCTATTATGCACATATGAAGAAAATTTGGGAAAATCTCTTCTAGCAAGGTTTGCATTGTAAGTTGGCTGCAACTTTTAGACAAACAGAACTATTTTCATTTGATATGGCCAGACAAAAGATCTCCAATCTAGCAGTACAAAGTACCAGAAACTCCAAACACACTTTTTAGACTGCAAATTTGTTTATCGGTCAAAAATCAACATTTATATTGTGCTCGGCCTTCGTAGTCTGCAAAACAAACAGTAAATAATCATGAGGCGTAGAAAATACTGATAATGAGACAGAAAAAAATTCAATATCTTCTGAGTCTGGAAAAGAAATACTCCATACAGCTATATATTTAACCTCATAAGCTATCACAGCAAAATGAAACTGAATACATTAGTGAATCAGTAGGATACTTTTTAAGGCTGGTTTCACACGTCAGGATATTTCCGATACCGGAAAAAACAGTACCGGAGATATCTGTGTCCCGTGTGTCCGAGTGTGTCACACGTGTGGCAACCTTGTGCCGTCTGTGTGCCGCATCAGGCTCACACGGACGGCGCCTGGGAATAAGCACTACAGTAAGCGCTGTTCCCAAGTGCCGGTGCTGAACGCTGCCCTCATCATGGTTCCCTGCCGGTGCTACCGGTCGCATGGATACAGCAGGGGACACCTAGGAGAGGTGAGTACATGGATTTTATTATTTTATTCTTATTTTTACAGATGGGGACACTGCGAGAGCAAACACTACCACTACCCTCATCATAGTCTCTGCTGGTGCTGTTGGTGAGGGCAGTGCTTAGCACCCGGCCCTTGGGAACAGCGCTAACTGTAGCGTTGATTACCAGGCGTTGGTCCGTGTCACACTGATGAGACACTGATGTCATCCGTGTGTGTTCAGTGTGAGGCACTTTTGCGGACACACGGACTTGTCTCCGCGTGGAGCGCACGGACACACTGTCCATGAAAACACACTGAGATGTGCACAGACCCATTCATTTGAATGGGTCTGCGTGTGTCAGTGTCTCCAGTATTTGTGGAAACTGTCACCACTGGTACGGGGATACTGACATGTGAAAGAGCCCTAAAGGGAATGTGTAATCACAAAAATGACCTGTTCTTTAACCCCTTCACTCTCCAACCAGTTTTCACCTTCATGACCATGATAAATTTTACAATTCTGACCAGTGTCACTTTATGTGGTAATAACTCTGGAACACTTTAATGTATCTCAGTGATTCTGAGATTGCTTTCTTGCGACACATTGTACTTTATGTTAGTGGTAAATTTAGGTCAATATGTTTTGTGTTTATTTATGAAAATATCTGAATTTTGGAAACATTTTTGAAAATGTCACAATTTTAAAACTTTGAATTTTTGTGCCCTTAAATCAGAGAGTTATGTCACACAAAATAGTTAATAAACAACATTTACCACATGTCTACTTTACAGCTGCATAATTTTTGAAACATAATTTGTTTTTGTTAGGAGGTTAGAAGGGTTAAAAGTTGATCAGCAATTTTTCGTTTTTCCAACAAAATTTACAAACCAATTTTTTTAGGGACCACATCCTATTTGAAGTGACTTTGAGGGGCCTATATGACAGAAAATACCCAAAAGTGACACCATTTTAAAAACTATACCCCTCAAGGTGCTCAAAACCACATTTAAGAAGTTTAATAATCCTTCAGGTGTTTCACAGGAATTAATGTAATGGCTCGGAAGATGAGGAGTGACGTTTGACTTTTCTAGTGCAAAATTGGCTGGAAGAGATGGCCGACGCCTTGTCATATTGGCAGAGCCCCTGATGTGCTTAAACAGAGGAAACCCCCACAAGTAACCCCATTTTGGAAACTACACCCATCATGGAATTTATCTAGCTGTGTGGTGAGCACCTTGAACCCACAGGTGTTCAACAGAGTTTTATAACGTTGAGCTGTGAAAATAAAAAATCACATATTTACCACAAAAATATTGTTTTTTCATTTTCACAAGGGTAACAGGCAAAAATGGACCCCAAAATTAGTTGAACAATTTTTCCTGAGTACACAGATACCCCATATGTTGCGGAAAACTACTGTTTGGATGCATGGCAGGGCTTGGAAGGTAAAGTTACATTTTCACATGGGGAAAAAGGTAAAAATTGCAACAAAATGTGTCCCACAATTTCTGCTGAACATGGCAATATCCCATCTGTGGCTATACAGTACTGATTAGCCACACGGCGAGACTTATCGTAGAATAGTTTGTGGATTCCATATACAGAGCCCCTAAGTGCCAGAAGAGCAGAATCCCCCCCTCAAGTGACCACATTTTCAAAATTGAAAAGACAATTTTGACTTCATGGGTGTTTTCCAGAAAAAGCAGCTATGGATGTTGCGGAGTGAAAATTTCAAATCTGCCATTGTAGTGCCCGTTGTAACGGGTCTGGGAGGTGGAACCTCTGAGCTACTATACAAAGGGGCAGTCCTTGTAAGGAAGCGGGTGGCTCCCAGGGAAGGCGGGCAGGTAGACACGGCAAGTGACAGGAACAGTCTCTGGGCAGAAGGGCAGGTGGTCTCGGCAAGTGACGGGGAAAGTCTCTCGACAGGCGGGTGGTCACGGCAAGTGACAGCAGGGTAAGAGTCTCTAGACAGGCAGGTGGTGACGGCAAAGCCTCCAGGTAGGCTAGCAGGCAGGTAGCAGGTGAGCGCTCCCAGGTGAGCGGGTAAGAGTCTCTCGGCTGGCTGGCAGGTGGTCACGGCAAGTGACGGCAGAGCCTCCAGGTAGGCTAGCAGGCGGATAGCAGGTGAGTGCTCCCAGGTGAGCGGGTAAGAGTCTCTCGGCTGGCTGGCAGGTGGTCACGGCAAGTGATGGCAGAGCCTCCAGGTAGGCTAGCAGGCGGATAGCAGGTGAGCGCTCCCAGGTGAGCGGGTAAGAGTCTCTCGGCTGGCTGGCAGGTGGTGTCAGGCAGGTGTCAGGCAGGTATCAGGCAGGTGCCTCCTGATCCACAGGCGGACTGGTCCATAGACAGACTGGCGGATGCTGGTAGACAGACTGTCGGACCTCAGGGAATGCAAGCAAGTAGACAGAGCTGGAAAACAGACTGGCAACAGGACCTGAGGGCTGAAGCAGAGGTGAAAGGCTTGCAACAACTTTGCTCGGGCACCTCCATTTTGGAGGAGGTGCCTTATATATGGGAGCTCCACCGGCAATTGGCTGGGGACTCCTTAGGACGGAGCGCGCGGCCCCTTTAAGAGCGAGGGAGCGCGCGCGCGCCCTAAGCACAGTGCCCGGGAAGCAGCGAGCGCTGCCAGCAGCGCGGGAGGAGGACGCCGAGGACGGAGCAGGGAGGTGAGGGGAACGGCGTCTCTGCCTAGCAGGAGGCAGGGACGCCGATGCTACACCCGTACGTTGTAGTGCCCGTACGTTGTAGTGTCTAGCTTGCGCTTCTGCAGACATGGAACCCATAAATTAAGCGGGCTCTCACATATCACTTTTTGGTCGCTTCTATTCTGATTTTTAGGAGGCAGAATGAACAAAAACCAGCATTTCAGGAATTGTCTTTTGTTTGTTTTTGTTTTGCCATTCTCCATGTGGTAAAAGTGATAAGACAGCTTTATTCTTCTTATATGAACAAAAAACTTGGCACTCAAGTAGGGTTGCAGTGAAAATAGAAGAAGCATTTATTCAGGCAATCATAAACGGTTTAACTTTTTCAGTCCTACAGTTGAACCTTCATCAGAACTGTATGAATTATACAAAACATAAAATTAAAATAAAATATAATTATTTTTTTTAAATATATGCAATGATAATTATCACAGGGGATTATTGAGTATGTTCCTTAAAATTAAATGTGACAAATAGCAAGAAACAAGCTCCTAGTTACAGCATTATGGTAGTAACTTAAGACAAGCAGCATTTCTCAATGGTGTATAAAGAAAGAGTGGCAAAAGCCATGCACCTAAATGCATCCAATAGATAATGCCAATAAAGGATATGAGGGAGCTGGAACGTTTTTACATGAATGTATGTATTTATTGGTATAAAAAAGTTATTTTTTTTTTATTTTCTATTGTGATTTTTTAAAACAAAATATTTTTACAATTTTGTTTACTTTTTTTTACTTAGTACCTCTATGAGACTTTAACTTTCATTACTCTGTCCGCTGGTATAATGCATTGCAATACCTTACATTAGTCAGTGTGACACTGACATAAGCATTTTAGACCATGCCCATGGTCTAACAAGGCCACCGTAGCTGCTAGACCCATAGTTTGTCATAACGACCTCAGGTTGTCATGGCAACGACCGGGCCTTTGCGATGATGTCGCTGGGGCACAGATCGGAAGGGAGAGGGAAACCCCTCCTTCTCCCAGCCTTCTAACTGTTGCAATTGATATAGATCGCAGCATTTCGGAGGTTAAATGGCCCAGAGTGGTTTGGACACCGCCATTGACCGTGGCAACCAGGGCTCCTGTGCCCACGCGATCACTGTGATATAAGTTTACATCATAGGTCGTCAACCCCTTCCCGATCATGACATAAACTTACACGAAAGGTCGTGAAGGAGTTAAAGGAAATCTGCCACCAAGTTTTTTCTACCTCATCTGAGAGCAGCATAATGTAGGACAAGAGACCCCAATTCCAGTGATGTATTACTTAGTTTACTGGGTGCAGCAGTTGTGATACAATCAGAGTTTTTTAAGGTGTAGCATGTAGCAGAACTCAGAAACTCCTCCTGCCCACACCACAGCTTTCTGTGTACATTGTATATTGACAGTAAGCTGCTTATCAGAGGAGGGGAACGTGGTCAGATCAGGACTCAGGAGCTGTACTGCATGCAGTGATAATCTCTTGGTGATAAAACATTCATTGTATGGGAACAACAGCACACAGCCCAATAAATGACACATCCGTGAAATCTGTGTCTCAATCCCAGCGCATGTTGTTCACAGATTACATAGCAAAAATCAGCTGACAGATTCCCCTTAAAGTATAACTTCAGCGTTTTTTTTTTAAATTTTACTGCTGGAGTGGTGTCACTAATCTAATTTCCCTGGCCCTAGTCTTATACTTACCAGCCGCAGTCTTCATCGGTTATCGGTGCCGCTCCTGCCGGTCTCCAGCAGTTTGTGACCTGCCAGATTGCTCCAGTGTTTGCTGGGTGATCCAAAAGTCACTACTAAATGTAAGTCTGAGAGCCAGAATAAGGCCAAAACGAGGCTCTCATACACTTACATTAAGAGCTTGTGACCATTACCTCTGACTTCCGATCAGTCAGAAGTTGCGGTCGCAAGATGGCTGATCGTGACCGGAGCGGAGCCGGGTACACCTGAAGACAGCAGATGGTGTGTATATTACAAGGGTCAGGGAACTTAAATTAGTGGCACTGCTCCAGTGCTGAAATAAAAAGATATGCCTGAGTGGTGCTTTAGACATAGACAAAAATTACCATGAAAGGCGGCCCTCTGCGTATAGCAGATAACACAGTATCCTCCCCCTTCCCTTCACTATATCTGCCCTTATCAGCACATGCTCATGCAGCGGCCGTGAGGGCCTAGGGTACTCGGTAGCCGGGCCGACAGTCTTCCAGGGAGGTCACGGTGGCAGTGGCCCAGCTCCGTGGCCCTGGCAGAGCAGATGAAGGGAGTATTTACAGGGGATTTGTAGTCTTTATGTGACGCCAACTGTGGTGCCTGGTCAGGGATGACCAGCGCTGCTGTGTGGACCCTGGGGAATAGATGGTATAGCAGCTGAGATGAAACACTTCCCACAGGCGAAGCGGGCCCCCAGGGACTGAGAAAGCTGATATGAAGGATGGCGGCAGGGGAAACTGGGTGCAGAGAGCAGGGTGGCAGCAGTGATGATAGTCACGGTGGTAGCACAGCTGCGGGGAGGTGCAGAAGAAGAAGACAAACACGAGGAATGCTGTCCGGTTACCTTTACTGCAGAGAAAGCTGTGGAGTCCGGGGCACTGGTCACTAGTTCCAGGAGGGTAAGGTCAGCCTGGAAGCAGTCGGAGTCCGCCCCGTCAGGTGGGTTTGGAGGCCTGCCTGCTGCGCTTCTCCGTTGCGGGCCCCGCTGCCTGTGAGCTACCCTGTGGTCCCTCTTCTTCACTCCTGCTCTAAGCTCCGTACTAGCAGGTGGTGCAAACCTATAATGGGTACTGCCGTCTTAAGTGCAGCTCCAAGCTCTAGTTATGCCGCAGTGTTGCCGGGCTTCTGCTTGTGGCCAGAAAACTTGCAGTCTCCTGTCCTCCAGATTCGGTTGTTGGGACGTGCAATCCCTGTACAACCCAGGACTCTGGCGTCCTCTGCTCTGCTCCCAGAACTTTCTCCTTCTCTTTCTCTGCTGCTTTCTCCCGCTCTCCCTTCCCTCTTACACTCACTGACTAACTCCTCCCCCCAACCAGAAAAGGCAGCTCCCCAAAAAAAGGGTGTAGAGCTCCCTTCAGGTAAGGGATCAGAACTTGTGTGTGCATGTGGGGTTTACCTGACGTGGGGAGCTCCTCCTGCTTGCAAGTGTAATATTACCTCCGGTGAAGGAGGCAGCACTACTGTGGCAACCGGCCTATGGGGCGCCACACTCAGATTAAAATCTTAGAAAGCCTTCTACACAAGCTAATAGGGTCTGTCTATGGCGGCTAATGTCCATGTACTCAACAGGAAGTGGGAACTTTAAATTAGGCATATTCGCTAGTATCGAAATTGCAATATTTTATTTATTTTAAATATAAGTAGTGATATGAAAAATACTAAATATTTGAAATGTTTAAAAAATACATTTAACATAAAAACCTGGTTTAAACAATTAGTCATTTTTTGCTTTAACAAAGTATAAATTCTCTACCTGGAAAATGACAACAGAGACATTTAATACTACTGTGGTGCTATTGATAAATCTGTGTTTTGGGATAAAGCAGTGAAGGAACATGTAGTGCATGTCGAGGTATAGGTGTGTCCACATGTTATCTGTAACTTTAAAAAATATTGATTTGATCTGGAATTTTTAATGGATGGTGAATGAACAAATTTGCGTGCAGTAGCTCGAAATCAAAAGCATGCGATTGTGAATCAAACTAAGGCTATGTGCCCATGATGCAGCAATGCTCCGGAATTTTTCCTGAGCGTTTCTGCATCTTGCTGGCAGAAAAAAATGCATGCCGATTGTACATGCGGATTGTACATGCGGATTGTACATGCGTTTTTCCTGCCAGGGACATTGGGATGTGAAGCGTTCTTCACTTGCATTTCCGCATGCGGGTTGTCAAGCGCTTTCCAAGCGATTTTAGCATCACTTGGAAAGTGCTTGTCAACTTGGTCACACTATATAAATCCATGCGACCGGCATGGATTTATATAGAGTGACCGAAAGAATGTTAAAAAAAATAAATAAATAAATCTATATTTACCTTCCAATGGCCCCCGCAGTCTTGCTTTGCTCCGTCCTGGCTTGCCGGCAGCTCGCGGTACACTGAAGGACCTGCTGTCACATGACTATGACATCAGCGCAGGTCCTTCAGTCCACCGCGATCTGCCGGCAAGCGAAGACAAGAAGAGGGGGGGCCATCAGAAGGTAAATATAATATTTATTTTTTATTCTTTTTTTTTACAGTTTTCTATGGTACCGGGGTCTGGAGGAAAGTCTCCTCTCCTCTAGACCTGGGTACCATCCGCACATTGAAACGCTTGGATTCCGCATCTACATATACAGTGATGCAGAATCCAAGCATTCCAATGAAAGTCAATGGCGGCGAAAATGCAGTGCTTCCGCAAAATAATTGGTAGTGCTGCATTTTATTTCCGGAATGATAACCCACAGCGGAAATCTCCGCAGCATGTGCACAGCACATGCGGATTATCATTGGTGAACATGGCAGGCCTTCTACCATGCATTTTTTAAGCATTTCTGCAGCGTTTTTGCCGCTGCAGAAACGCTGAAACGCTTCGTGGGCACACAGCCTTATAGATAAAAGAGAGAATTAAAACTAAAATATTAAAATTAAATATGGCAGGGAAAAATATTAAAGAAGTTGTCCACTACTTGTACAACTCCTTCTCATACCCCACGCTTGGCCCCGATAGAATAAAAAAAGCTTATACTCACCTCCCGTTCTGGCACCGTTCCCGCGATTTCGGCACTCGCTCTCCTCTGGGCTCTCGTGCTGTTATGACGCGTGACCCCGATGCCCAATTAGCGGTGGCATCACTGTCCTCACCTCCTGTCGAACTGAACATAAAGAGGAAGTCAGAGAGGAGCCACAACCTGGACTTCCTCTTCATGCTCGATTTGTCCGAAGGTGGAGACAGATACGCCAGCGCTGATTGGGCGCCGGATTCATGTGTCACAACAACCGCATGGCAGCCCAGGGATCCAAGTAGTGGACAATCCCTTTAAGTATTCATGATCAAACTACCTTGTTTACAATTGTTACATTTGCTCCTGATCATACTATTATTTATTTTACTCGTTTATATAGCGCTATTAATTCCGCAGCGCTTTACAGACATCTTCATCACTGTCCCCATTGGGGCTCACAATCTAAATTCCCTATCAATATGTGTTTGGAGTGAGGGAATAAGCCAGAGAACTCAGAGGAAACCCACACTAACACAGGGAGAATATACAGATGTGCTCAAAAGTTTACATACCCCAGCAGAATTTTTCCTTTCTTGGCCTTGTTTCAGAGAATATGAATGATAACAAAACTTTTTCTACACTCATGGTTATTGGTTGGGTGAAGCCATTTATTGTCAAACTACTGTGTTTTCTCTTTTTAAATCTTAATGACAACCAAAAACATCCAAATGACCCTGATCAAAAGTTCACATACCCCAATTCTTAATACCGTGTATTGCCCCCTTTAACATCAATGACAGCTTGAAATCTTTTGTGGTAGTTGTGGGTGAGATTCTTTATTTTCTCAGATGGTAAAGCTGCCCATTCTTCTTGGCAAAAAGCCTCCAGTTCCTGTAAATTCCTGGGCTGTCTAGCATGAACTGCGCGCTTGAGATCTCCCCCTGGTGGCTCAACGATATTGAAGTCAGGAGACTGAGATGGCCACTCCAGAACCTTCACTTTGTTCTGCTGTAGCCAATGACAGTTCGACTTGGCCTTGTGTTTTGGATCGTTGTCATGTTGGAACGTACAAGTACGTCCCATGCGCAGCCTCCGGTCTGATGAGTGCAAATTTGCCTCCAGTATTTGCTGATAACATGCTGTATTCATCTTTCCTTCAACTTTTACCAAGTTTCCTGTGCCTTTGTAGCTCACACATCCCCAAAACATCAGCGATCCACCTCCGTGCTTTACCATAGGAATGGTGTTCCTTTCATCATATGCCTTGTTGACCTCTCTCCAAATGTAACGTTTATGTTTCTGGCCAAAAAGTTCAATTTTGGTCTCATCACTCCAAATTACCTTGTTCCAGAAGTTTTGAGGCTTGTCTCTGTGCTGTTTGGTGTATTGTAGGCGAGATGCTTTGTGGAATTTGAGCAGTAATAGCTTTCTTCTGGCGACTCTACCATGCAGCCCATTTTTCTTCAAGTGCCTCCTTATTGTTCATCTTGAAACAGACATACCACTAGTTTTCAGAGAGTCCTGAATTTCAGCTGATGTTGTTTGTGGGTTTTTATTTGCATTCAGAACAATTTTCTTGGTAGTTGTGGCCGAAATTTTTGTTGGTCTACCTGACCGTGGTTTGGCATTTACAGAGCCCCTGATTTTCCATTTGTTAATCACAGTTTGAACGCTGCTGACTGGCATTATCAATTCCTTCGATATTATTTTGTATCCCTTTCCTGTGTTATACAGTTCAACTACCTTTTCCCGTAGATCCGTTGACAATTCTTTTGCTTTCCCCATGACTCACAATTCAGAAACGTCAGTGGCTGGATAAAAGATGCAAGAGTCTAACTGGATCCCAGAAACTCACTCAGCTTTTATGCACACACACTGATTACAAGCAAACAGGTCACAGGTGAGGTTGTTACCTTTAGTAGCCATTCAAACCCATTTGTGTCAAATTCTGTGCATGTTATCAGGCCAAAATCACCAGGGTATGTGAACTTTTGATCAGTGTCATTTGGATGTTTTTGGTTGTCATTAAGATTTAAAAAGAGAAAATACAGTAGTTTGACAATAAATGGCTTCACCCAACCAATAACCATGAGTGGAGAAAAAGTTTTTTTGTTATCATTCATATTCTCTGAAACAAGGCCAAGAAAAGAAAATTGTGCCGGGGTATGTAAACTTTTGAGCACAACTGTACAAACTCCTTACAGATATTCTCCTTGGGATTTGAATCCACAAGCCCAGCGCTGCAAAGCAACAGTGCAAGGAGCCAAAATACTGCCCTATAAATCAATATGCTGAAGATTATAACTCCTACAGTCCTACTCATTGTTATTAGCACCTATAAAGTTTAAGTACATAATGTGGAATATCTCTTGAAAAAAAATAAATGAAGTGAAACAGTTTTTTTGTATAGAGCACTCGTGCTAAATACAAAATAGCAAATGATAAACAATAATTTAAAACAAAAAACAATGGGAGGGAAAAATAGAAAAACCTAAAGCTTGTTGTGTCACTGGCATTGGCATCCTTTACATTAATTTAGTATGGAAACACATTATGACTCGCCTGTGGTAAATCACAAAAGAGATTCACCTGTGATTAATTGTCGGTGCCCATGTGACATGAATGAGCCAATGAATGATGACTTTAGTTTTTTAAAAAGCCACATGGTAGGCCCTGTTCCTTTGTCACAATGATGAAGACAAAGGAGCTGTCTGAGGACATCAGAACTGCTCTTATTAGCAAACACAAGTCTTCCAAAGGGTATAAGGCCATCTCCAAAGACCTTGGTATCCCAGTTTCAACAGTGTGCAATGTTATTAAGAAGTTTGCCAAGCATGGAACCATCAAGAACCTCCCTGGACGTGGAGGAAAGAGGAAAATTGACAAGAGATGTCTTCGAAGGTTGGTGCAAATGGTGGAAAAAACACCACTTCAAACATCCAAAGACCTAAAGGCCAACCTGGAACAGTCTGAGGTCATGATTTCAGCAAGTACCATACGCCGCACACTAAACCAATTAGAGCTTTATGGGCGAAGTCCAAGGAAGAAACCATTGCTGAAGAAAATACATAAAAAGGAACCACTGATCTTTGCCAAAGAGTGCCTTGACAAACCACAATCCGTCTGGGAAAATGTTCTGTGGACAGATGAAACAAAAATAGAACTTTTTGGCAATGCAAAGCAACAGTTTGTTTACAGACGGCACAATGAAGCTTATAAGGAAAAGAACACCTTACCAACAGTTAAGCATGGTGGAGGATTCATAATGATGTGGGGTTGCTTTGCTGCATCTGGTACTGGAGGCCATGACCATATCACAAGAATCATGAAATCAGAGAATTATCAAGAGATTTTAGAGCGAAATGTCCTACCCAGTGTAAGAAAACTTGGTTTGAGTTGAAGATCATGGGTCCTCCAGCAAGACAATGACCAAAAGCACACATCCAAAAGCAAACAGGAATGGTTGAAAAAGAAAAAATGGACTGACCTGACCTGAATCCCATTGAAAATCTTTGGTGTGAGCTGAAATCTGCCATTGGGAAAAAGAACCCTGCAAACATTCAAGAGCTTAAACAAACTGCAAAGCAAGAGAGGGAGAAAATTTCAGCTGAGAAGTGCAAGAAGCTTATAGATGGCTACAAGAAACATTTGGAGGCTGTCAGCAATGCCAAAGGGTGTGTAACCAAGTATTACTTAGGGGGTTCCTGTATTGCTGCACGTGCTGTTTATTCTGTTTCTTCTTTGAAATATGCAAATTGTCTCTTCAGAGAGGAAGAGTACTAGAACTCTAGTGCCACCTACAGGAAGTAGCAATCCTAAAAGTCAATAGTGACCCTTTAACGAGCCTTAACACATGACTTGGGATAAAAGTCAATACTAGAAACTCAATTTGCAGACACTGTTTCGGGGTACTGCCCCTCGTCAGTGCAAAGTTTGAGTTCTGGTTTGGCTGGATGAGAGGGGTCAGACCGGTATCTAGGGATAGTATTTCTCCTTGAGAAATAGCTCTTGAAATAGTTCTTTGAAATAGCAACATGGAAGTTGAAAAACAATGTTTTACTTTGGACCACTAATTAAAAAATCCTGAAGATATAACTTTGGTACATTTCCATTTATTTCTGAAGATATTGTACAGTCTATGAAAAAAATGATGGGGTGGCAATAATGGTGAACAGCACTGTACATACAATGGTGTTTGATCCTAACAAGAATTTCTCACTTAACTGTAACATTTTACACATCAAATGAGCTTATTTGAAGACCTTTAAAAATACACTGGATGGCAAAAAGAACAAACATGTAGATAGTGGGTTGCCAGCACCTGGGGCAACGCAAGAGTTGACGCACCCCTGGGCCTGTGTCGCACAGCGTTGCGCATGCAGGAGCTTACCCGGAGCCGGATCTGTTGAGGGTTGTAGTCTCGTGGCGGTGACCCGGTCCGTGCCCAGGGAGTCAGACTAAGTGGCGTTGTATTAGCGGTAGATGTTGGACGACTACGCCACCCGTTGAATGCAGCGAAGGAGCTGCCGCTGCAGGGCAGACCGCTGAGGCCGGTGGTAGGATTGTGCAGCGTGATAGTATCACCCCCAACAGGAGGGGTATGGCCTCAGGGCAGCCGACGTGGATGATGGGGGTAGCAGGAATCACTCAGAGACGATGCGGTGTAGTTCAGGGTCTTTACTGGTGATAAAGATAGACCCTCCCGGAGTACTGGCTAGCGATCGGGGCCTGGTCAGTCCTTGAGTAGATGGGATCTCCCCTGGCCAGGCGGAGTTGTAGGCCTCCCAAACTGACTGTACTCTTCTGGCTACCTTGCTAGAGGCGGGTATAAGTAGCCCACGTCCCTGAGTGTACCGTGTGGTGCTCACCCGTATGGCCGGTGACTCGGGGCCTTCTAGTGGCGTCCGCTCCACGACGGCGGTGCTGGTCCCATGCGTGTGACCGTGCCTTCGGGTTTCTTGGCCAGAGGACCTGAAATCCCCTGCCGGTCGGTTTCTGCTGCTGGGTAGGAGTTAGTCCCCACAGCCTCGGACTCCGGGTCCGGTGATAGCTTCCCAGTCAGGGCGAGCTCTGCAGCTGCCAGCCCCTGACTCCTTATAGCACTGCTCCCACAGAGCTCCTGATGTTCTTTTCCTATATCTGCTTCTCTTCTCTGTCTCTACTTCTTCTCTACTCACTAACCCTGCCTCAGCCCTAGGTTTATATAGGGGAAGTTCTTCCCCTCCCAGGACTGGGCAGGAGGTGTGGCATGCATAGGATCCCTGACCAAGAGACCTCCCACCTGCTCTCAGACATAACATTGCTGTTACTGTGGAAACCAGACCCCTGGGGTGCCACACAAGTACTTTACACTCCTTAAAAAATGGATCATCACTTTTTGACTCTCTTATCCCCAATGCATATGTATTTTATTTTAATAAACTACTGATATAATTAGTTTTTCCTTTTGTTCTTTTTGCTTTTGTTGAAATCTAATATATATATACAGTACAGACCAAAAGTTTGGACACACCTTCTCATTTAAAGATTTTTCTGTATTTTCATGATTATGAAAATTGCACATTCACACTGAAGGCATCAAAACTATGAATTAACACATGTGGAATTATATACTTAACAAAAAAGTGTGAAACAACTGAAAATATGTCTTATATTCTAGGTTCTTCAAAGTAGTTACCTTTTGCTTTGATGACTGCTTTGCACACTCTTGGCATTCTCTTGATGATTCTTGTGATATGGTCAAGGCCTCCAGTACCAGATGCAGCAAAGCAACCCCACATCATTATGACTGCTGCAGTTTGCATAACAAGTAAGGGCAGTCACCAAGATGACAAATCAGCTGCTGGCTGCTTTACTCATTTAGCTCACTGACTGCCACTTCAAGAAGCAGTGCATATTGCTGGTCCTCCTTGATCATCAGTAGAGTCAAGGGCAAAATTTATTGTCCCCCATAGATTTTAGTGTCCAGGGAAAATGTGACGCTGAATCACTTCTCACGCACAAGCCGTGAGTCGGGATAGTCGAGGTGTCCAAGTTCAATAGCCAGGAGAGTGCGTCATAAACAGAAGGAAGAGACAAAGGCATAGTCAGGTAACGGTCCGAGGTCAAAATACCAGGAAGATAGTGGATCGGGGCAAAGGGGTTAAACAGATGGATGGTCAGAACGAAGTCCAAGGTCAGGCAGCAATAGATCAATGAGCAAAATACAAGGCACAGAGTAAACCAACACACTTAGCTGAAACTACAGCCAACAGCTATCTGGGACTGCCAGCTCAGTTAAATAGCTGAGCAATTATGGGAACTGATAGCACCTAAGAAGAGATCAGCAACTCTCACTCTCAGATTGGACGGCCGAGCTGTCAATCAAAACATAGACAGCTCAGCACACCTCTGCACCAGACTTGACAACTGATCTGTCAATCACTGCACAGACAGCTCAGCACGCCCCTGCACTAGACTGGACAACTGGACAACACCTCTATTCCCCTCCCCTCCTCCATGCTGCGCAACTGCAAGTAGATAACATTCCTCTATAATGTACACTTTGAATAACAACTATGAGACGATCCTATTCTAAAAATATAGAAAATAAAATTATACAAGTAAGACTAATACGGAAAAGATGAGGAATGTAACCATCTTCCAATGGATGGAGAAAATCACAGGAATTATGAACATCTAGTTCAAAGCATGAAGTAAAAGGCCCTGGACATTTTGAAAAAATTGCATTCATTTAAGCTTAATATAAAAGTTTAAACTTGTTATCACAAATTAGATCTGTGATTAAATGAATGTCCAAAGGGGTTGTCTTATGTATCTAATTTCAGTTTAATTAATTAGATGTAAGTCTGTAAAAAGGAAATAATATATTAGAATTTTTTTATGTAAATCTTTAGTATATACATACACATAAGCTGTCTCAGGGATTGAGCCTGCTTCATATCAGGTAGTTGCTAGGTCTGTTACATAGTTCTGTCTGTAACTGCAGTGACCAGAGTTAGCTCTGATAAATGCAGTTTAACCATTTTAATCCTGCTGTTAATTTCTGTAATGCTGATATACGCTGTTTATGCAGGTAACTACTGCTCTATTGGCAATAATCAAGCTGCCTTAAAAAACTGCCTGAGGTCTGCTGATGTAGCAAGAAAGCAATAGTTGTCCTCACTGTCTTGCACCTTAAAACGGTTGTCTGGTCACATTCACATGGGTAACGTACAAACCAGGAAGACAAATACCTGAACCTGACAGGTCACTGTTCAGACTAGGGGAAGCCCTTCTCTGACCCTGGTCTGTTCATGCCTGACCATGGAAGTTGGCTAAGGTAATACAATGGTGCCCCCACTCGACTGCAGCTTACCCTGAATGTCCTTAGCAGCTCTTAGAATAGCTAAAGTAGCAATTTCCTAAGGAGAAAAGGAATCGCACACAAAGCAACTGCAACCAACACAAACTACAGCACAGTGACTGAATCCAATAAAGTCTATCACCAGCAAGAAACACCAGTGGGGGGAAGGTATTTAAAGCTGCACCTGAAAGGTGATAGGACAAATAAACAGAGTAAATGAAAAACACCTGTTACCGAAAACCGACAGAAACAAAGATAACAGAACTAAAACACCCAAAGAAAAGGTGTATCAGTTGTGGCTCAGTGGAAAGAGACGCCGACCACACAACACACAATCAAGTGTTCGAATCCAGAAGCATTACACACATGCAGTCAGGATTCTCCGGTACTGCCAGAAAGAGCAGGCAGCACATGACCGCAAGTATGGATTTGCATATGTGCCGACTAGACGTGCTCGGGCTTGCTCAGTGCAAGTTAATTGAGGGAAGATGAAAACGCCTAATTGAAATATGTCCGGAAGTATGCAAAGAGCATACTTTCGGTCTTATAACTGCCTGTTTTTGGGGGGCAACAGCAGAGAATCCCGACAGTGTGTTGTGCATGCTGTAAGGATTTAGAAGTCTGCAGTCACATAGTGTAACTGCAGATTTTTATTCGATGCCGGTGAACCCTATTAATATTGGACTGCTCCTGATTGCAAATATGATGTCTAATATACAGGTATTAGACCACCAGAGGTAAACTTACACATCAAAAGCTATTTTTAGGCCATTACTCTCAGAGTTCACTGCTGGAAACAAAAGATAATGAATATCTTGATCAGCAGGTTTGTGATATCAAATTAATTGGTGCTTGTATCTGTAGTACAGGTAGTAACACAACTACAATTAGAAAGCAAAAAAGCAATTACATTTGTGCCAAATAATCAAAGATGTTCAGGCTTCATTCATTCTGCTAGAGAGAAACCATATCTTCAATAGATGTCTGAAGCAACAGAGCGTGAACAAGCTCATATGATCACACTGAAGGTCCAGATACAGATTAAAGTCAATTTGTCCCAACTCAGCTAACCATTGTATTTGTACGAGGGCCCTGACACCTGATGTGTACAACAATTCAGAGGTACATCTCTATGTATGAAGATAGAAAGGCAACAGACAGCACTAAAGAAGCTCCAGGGTCAAGGGAGAAAGTGTGCCGAGAGAGACGTGTCTTGCCAGACGACAGGGAGTGGTCACCTTGCAGGAATGTTGCAGAAAAAGTGCAAGCTATACTTTTTTTTATTTCAAAGGGCACAGAATTGTAACATTTCTCAATCGTCACATTGCTTAAAAATTTGCACAAGTTTCTTAAGGGTCCAAGTGACTCAACATCTTAGCTTTTTTTTAAGTTCTCCATTCTTTATCACCCTCTCTTCTCCTCTGTGTAGGACTCTATTCCTTTGATACAGGGAGAATCCATCCTCCTTGAGGAACACTCCACTCTCTAGACCTCACAATGTTTTTTGCCGGACTCTTTTCGGCTAAATTCATATTTCTGTTTGCACATTCTGTTTGTCTGTTATTTGTCTTCTATTCCAAAATCTGATGACACAAAACGGAACTCAGATGGAGTCTCTGGGCAACAGATCTGTTTCGCACATGGATTCCATTTGTCTGTTCTTCTAAATGGGAAAGACAAACAAAATGTGCAATTGAAAAGAAAATGTGAAGTTAGCCTAAGTCAGGTATGCAATGACGGTGGAAAAACAGCTGTTTTCCAATTCCTTTAGAAAGCTCTCCCACAGTTTCATTACGCTTAGGCACATGCTCAACTACTAGTGCACACATTGCCATGCATCCAACACACTCAATCTGTGGTGCTAAACTACACACCTCTACATCTGATACCTAGTCCCCTCCCAGAGAGGGAAATCAGCAACCCTAGCCTCCAGCCACATGACATCAGAGCCGATTCTGTCCAGCATCATGTCACCTATAAAGCCACGACATCGCCTGCCAAAAAGGGAAAAGCACCACACAATAACATAGAGAGACAATAAACGTATCTCTAAAACAGTTGTTAACAGTATTAATAATCCTATTAACAACATTTAACTACACCAAGAAAATGGGCAATATTACACATTTTTACACCCAAGTCAGAATATTATTTAATAGGGCACTCTACGTTGTGTTATATCTTTTTACATGTCATGAAGACAGCTGAGGGTTTCTTGAGTCAAGGAACATTGACACTGCAAGATACTCGTAAATGAGTGTTATTAAAAATGTTCATTTCACGAATATCTTGCTATGTAAACAAGCTGCTGTTCACCTGATGAGCGAGCTAAACGCTCGTAGCATTAAAGATCATCATTCTCGCTGGTGCGTAGTCCTGTGTAAACAGGCTGCTGATCACCTGATGAACGAGCAAAACGCTCGTAGCATTAAAGATAATCATTCTCAACGGTGCGTAGTCCTGTGTAAACAGGCTGCTGATCACCTGATGAATGAACAAAACTCTCATAGCATTAAGGCTTTTAGCATCACTTGGAAAGTGCTTGACAATTTGGTCACACTATGTAACTCCATGGAACTGGCATGGATTTATATAGTGTGACCGAAAGAATGGTAAAAAATAAATATATACTTACCTTCTGATGGCCCCCGGTGTCCTTGTCTTGGCATGCCGGCAGCTCGTGGTAGACTAAAGGAACTACCGACGTCAGTGGTCACGTGACCCATCACATGACTAAATGACATCACCGCAGGTCCTTTTTAGACCATCGTGAGCTGCCGGCAAGCCAAGACGCATCGCTAAGGACACCAGGTGCCATCAGAAGGTAAGTATAATGTATATTTTTTATTTTATTATTTTTTTTACAGGTACTATTGTACCCGGGTCCGGAGGAGAGTCTCCTCTTCTCCAAACCCGGGTACCATCCGCACATTGAATCGCAGAATATCCGCATGTACAGATCCAGTGATGCGGATTCCATGCAGTCCAATGCAAGTCAATGGCGGCGAAAATGCCGCGCTTCGGCGAAATAATTGGTAGTGCTGCGTATTTTTCCGCAATGATTATCCACAGCGGAAATTTCCGCAGCATGTGCCCAGCACATGCGGATTATCATTGGAGAACATTGCAGACCTTCTACCAAGCGTTTTTTAAGTGCTTCTGCAGCGGAATTGCCACTGCAGAAACGCTTAAACGCATCGTGGGCACACAGCCTAAAGATCATCATTCTCGCCGGTGCATAGTCCTGTGTAAACAGGCTGCTGATCACCTGATGAAGGAGCAAAACGCTTGTAGCATTAAAGATCATCATTCTCGGTGGTACGTAGTCTTGTGTAAACATGACTTGCGCTGCCGAGAACAATGGCAGCTTATGGGCACCGAGGGATCTAGTATAGATCACACAGTGTGCATCGTTTACCTATCAGATGTATAATGCCGCCGGTCGGTCTGTGTGAACGAGTTTTCATTGAACTGGGACCCCACTGATTTATTGACTTGTGATTTATGCAACACCTAATAAAGTGCCTGAAATACTTCTCATAGTAGGTTAAAAATTCTAGTGCCTTGGAACTGATGACAGCATTTTACAAGAGTCATAGATTTAAATAGCATCTTTTTACACGTGTAATGTAATTAATGGTGTTTCTAAAGAATCATCGTGTTAGGATCTTTGGCTACAAATGCACTCATGAGAGTGCAAGTCTAGATCAGTACAGAAGAAAATGCTGAAAAAAATAAAACTTAGCCACACTTGGTTAAGACAGTCTGATGATACCCATAGTTGTGTAGACTGTTGGCTGTGGATGTAATGTTGCGGACCTATGGCTACTTTTATCTGCATTGCTTAAAATATCCATGTGTTTGATTGTCAGTTTTGAAGAAGCCGCTTATGTATGGTAAACTGATTATATGTAGTTGAACAGGTTGCATTGCTGCAGGTCATTATGAAGTATACACTAGAAAAATACAGTATGCCAATGTCACTTAATGATCCAAATTTAAGATTGATTCAGAGTTTCTCTCAAGCTTCTGCTTTGATATCACTAGTGTAGATATTGCTATATACATAGGTAGTTCTTCAGATGGTTAATCTCCTTTATACACAGAGAATAAGATACAAAAGAGTTTGTGATTGTTTAGATGAGGTCCTATTGTCTACACAGCTCTGCGGAAATATGTTTTTGGTTGCTTCTTCAAATCAGAGTGTTCAGAAAATACAAAGTACTCGGCATTGAAGCACGAATAACGTTAATTATGTTTAATACGATTTCATTTCTTCACACGTACCAGTAATGGTAGGCTTCCATTCATATATTGTAAATTCAAAATTGATGTTCAGCAGATATGTTTTCTGACTAATGAAAGATCACAACACAGTATCAGCATATACATTTTCTCTCTATAGATGATTAGTTCATTTTTCCACTACTTAAATTTGTAAAATTGTAATATAGTTATGGGATATGCAATAAATATTTAAGTGGTGGGCAAGAACGTACATGGAACTCATGGGGCCAGATAGCAAAAGTCCAAATTCCTTCCTCCAAAATAAAGTGTTAGTCAGGGTCATGGCGCATAGGCACAGTCACAGAAGGGCATATACCTCCCAACTTTTAAAGGTAGGGAGAAGGACATATTACAGCAACGGTAATTTTGCTAATATTGAAGCCCCTTAGTGTCCTCACCCACTAAAATACCCCTTTCATGGCCATCTTAGAGTACGACGGTAACAAAAATGACCCCACAGACAGTATGAAACAACAATAGAAAATCCACGGACTAAATGTGCACTTCCAAGGAGTAGGTAGTCCAGGCAGGTAAGAAATATAATTTATTAATAAAACTACACATTATGGAGTTGACTCCTTCATCAGGTCTATGCTCATAGGATATCATTTATGTTTATTGACTCCTTCATCAGATCTACCGTCACAGGATATCATTAATGTTTATTGACTCCTTCATCAGGTCTATACTCACAAGATATAATTTGTTTCTTGACTCCTTCATCAGGTCTATGCTCACAGGATATAATTTATGTTTCTTGACTCCTTCATCAGATCTACCGTCACAGGATATCATTTATGTTTATTGACTCCTTCATCAGGTCTATGCTCACAGGATATCATTTATGTTTCTTTATAGAGCTCCCACAGTGACATGTTGATCTCACCAGGGGCGAACACTGACTGCTTGGGGCCCCTGTGCAAGAAATGTGTTAGTACACAGTTCTCTTTTGTTATGTACAGCACCGTCTCTTACATATTGGATTATTTATAGCTCCCTGTCTTTATTACATACCGTCCTCTCTTGTTAGATATATAATGCAATAACGGCTCATGGAGAATGGGAAAGCTTCTTTTCTGATGGAAGAGCTGACGGACAGGTCTTCTGGTTACCGGCTGCTCCATCAGCAGTCATTTTATATCTAACAAGAGACGACTATGTAATAAAGAGAGGGTGCTGTGACTGACAAAAAAACAAGAACACACTATGTAAGGGACAACACTGTGCGTAACAGCAGAGACAGCTATATAATAAGAGACGGCACCATATATAGCTAGAGAGGATGGTACGTAATAAAGGAGAGTGTTATACATAATAAAAGAGGAAACTATGTAACTAAGAACGGCGCTAGACATAATAAGTGAGCACGCTATATATTAAGGGACTGTGCTATACATAATAAGGCTACATTCCTGTATCTGTGTGCAGTGTCGGTGTGCTGCCCGCTTTTACAGACGCATTGAGCATGTCCTATTCTGATCCTCAAAATCGGATCAGAACAGGACATTCTCTGGCATTGTGCCCCCCATTAACTATAATCTCCACCGGCCAATAATATAAATTATTCAGTCTCTGTGATCCAATTAACTATAAAGCTAAGTGCACATGGAAAATATACAAGGCTTTACAGTACAAGCAAAGTGAAACCCCCATCACTGCTCTCTCCCCGCACCCCCATCATTGCTCTCTCCCAGCAACCCCCAACATTGCTCTCCCCATCCTCGTCATTGCTCTCCCCATCCCCAACATCCTCATCATTGCTCTCCCCATCCCCACCATCCTCATCATTGCTCTCCCATCCCCAGCAATGCTCTCCCCATCCTAACCATCCTCATCATTGCTCTCCCCATCCCCACCATCCTCATCATTGCTCTCCCCATCCCTACCATCCCTATCATTGCTCTCCCCATCCCCACCATCCTCATCATTGCTTCCACCATCCCCATCATTGCTCTTCCCATCCCCATCATTGTTCTCCCCATCCCCACCATCCTCATCATTGCTCTCTCCATCCCCACCATCCCTATCATTGCTCTCCCCATCCCCACCATCCTCATCATTGCTTCCACGATCCCCATCATCCTCATCATTGCTTCCACCATCCCCATCATTGCTCTTCCCATCCCCATCATTGTTCTCCCCATCCCCACCATCCTCATCATTGCTCTCCCCATCTCCACCATCCTCATCATTGCTCTCCCCATCCCACCATCCTCATCATTGCTCTCCCCATCTCCACCATCCTCATCATTGCTCTCCCCATCCCACCATCCTCATCATTGCTCTCCCCATCCCACCATCCTCATCATTGCTTTCCCCATCCCCACCATCCTCATCATTGCTCTCCCCATCCCCACCATCCTCATCATTGCTCTCCCCATCCCCACCAACCCCATCATAGCTCTCCCCATCCCCATCATTGCTCTCCCCATCCCCACCATCCTCATCATTGCTCGCCCCATCATTGCTCTCCCCATCCCAACCATCCTCATCATTGCTTCCACCATCCCCATCATTGCTCTTCCCATCCCCATCATTGTTATCCCCACCATCCTCATCATTGTTCTCCCCTTTCCCATCATCCCCATCATTGCTCTCCCCATCCCCACCATCCTCATCATTGCTCACCCCATGCCCACCATCCTCATCATTGCTCACCCCATGCCCACCATCCTCATCATTGCTAACCCCATACTCATCATTGCTCTCCCCATCCCCACCATCCATATCATTGCTCTCCCCATCGCTACCATCCCCATCATTGCTCTTCCCATCGCCACCATCCTCATCATTGTCTCCCCCACCTCACCTCATTCTCCTGTTCCTCTCCCCAGTGTATCAGTAAAAAACAAAAAACAAAAAAAAAACACCTTACCTTTCTTCTCGTTCCCCTGCAGCATCCTCGTTGCCAGCAACTTTCTCTGACTCAGGCACGTGGTGCATGATGGCGTCATCAAGTCGCGTGAGCCTGTGTCAGGGAGGAAGCTCTAGGCAGGAAGGATGAATCCCGCAGCTCCGCTGCCATTTTCCTCCTGTCAGCAACAGAGCTGTAGGGATCGCTCCCTGCCTGCCGCACATGAGAGTCTCGGGCTCCAAGAAGCAGGCCAGATTGCCCTCAATATTAGCTGCCCGGCAAGGGCCCCCCTGACCCTCCGGGCCCCGCTGCACCGGCCGTATGTCCGCCCCTGGATCTCACATATGCTACTCCCAAAAGGAAGCAAATTAACATACACCAAATAAAATCACAAATTAAAAAACAACAAAAAGACAATTAATATATAAATTTTGTAACACATTTCCATAAATGTACCTTTAAATCACCCAGTATATTCAAAACATTAGTTTTCTTTTAGGATAGTTATACAAAAGGTTGCCACAAAGGAATCTCTAGCATTAACCCTTGGGGAGTATTCTCAATGCACTCATTTGATCTCATGTGAGCTTCAAACATTAACCCCTAGATAGTATTCTCTATGCATTTGTTTAATCCATCCGTTGAACTGGTTGATAATTGCTAAATCCAATAAAACCTATTAATCAGCCATTGGTATTGATTTCGGATATCCTCTGGTATATGTTCTATTATTAATTTTAAATTACTGGGGTCTTTGTGGTGTTTACTTAAAAAAAATTGACATATACTATGATTGATTATCCCATTGCGTATGTTTATTCATCCTATTATGGACGAACTGGATGGTTCTCCCTACCCATTGTAATTCACATTCATATTGCAATAAATAAATTACACAATTAATGTTACAGTTTAAGAATTGTGTGATATAAATACTTTCATTAGTAACCTCAGAACGGAATTCTTTACAGCCTGAACTTTTCATCATTCCGCAACACATTTAGTTCTCCCCCCCGCCCCCCGGCACGATATGATCCCCTAATCTGTTCAGAGGAAGAGAATCCCATTAGGGACATTTTATCGGTTTTATTGTTTCTAATCCTGCTCGGTGCTATATGGGTTTTTAGACTCATATTTCGTTGGAATATAATATTAGGTTTCTCGGGTAGGGAATAAGCAAGAATCAGATCATTCTTTATTATGGCCAATATTTTATAAGGATATCCCTAATGTTCTTATGAGATTGGTTAAAGTTGGTAACAAAACTGTATTTGATTTTGTTATCCATTGATTTAGTAACCTTCTGTTTCATAGTCCCTCCTCCCATTTAGACACTTTATTTGCTTTAATTTCCTTGTGTGTTTATATGACGGTAAGATCCGAGCTTTCGCATCAAAATCTGCATCATGGGTGCAATTCTTTCTATTGCGCCAGTACTGTCCATAGGGAATATTCCTAATCCTTTTAGGATAATTACCACTTGAATATTCTAAGTAGCTGTTGACATCCATGTTCTTAAAGTGGATGATGGTAATAATTCTGTTACTTTGGTATTTTTTACAGATCTTTAGATCAAGAAATTCTGTCTGACTCATAGAATATATGGCACCTCTGCATCCATAGACTTGGAAACAGTAAAAGACTACAAGATAACACAAGATAAACAGCATCTCAATCAAAAGCTTTGCTAGGCTATGTTCACATGTCCAGTAGTGATCTGTTAGAATGGATCCCGCAGTAATCCATTGGCAAAAAAGTTGCGCAGACACAACATTTTAGTCCGTTTTCAAATAACTGACCTCTCGTTTTTTTTAACATTGAAGTCTATGGAAAACCAATCCATTAATTAGTCATCCATTTTTCTTTCATTTGTAACTGGATCCAGTAAAGGATCCTTTACAACTGAAAGAAAAACGGATGGTTAATTAACGGATCCGTTTTCCATAGACTTCAATGTTAAAAAAAAGGATCAAGCAGAAATCAGTTATTTAAAAACAGACTAAAAAGTTGTGTCTGCACAACTTTTTTTGCCAATGGATTACTGCTGGATGTGTTCTAATGGATCATTACTGGACATGTGAACATGGCGTAAGAATGTTTAGATAGGGAAGAGAGATGCTGGCCATATCTCTAAATGCATTCTTCAATTTAAATGGAATCTGTCTGTAAAATCAATATACCCACCCTCCCTCTATCTGCATATATGGGCATGCAGGTCCTTGAAAGCTAAATCCATCAACACCTATATATTTTCTATCTGTCGTTGAATCCCAAGAAACCAACATTCTAAGTCACATGAAAATGAAGTGCTCAGCTTAATGACACAGCATTAAGGAGCTTCTGTCTCCCATCTCCGACATTGTTTCCCTACCTCGTACCAGCCTATTTAGCTTTATTGATAGCTCATTGTACAGACAAGACAAAAAGTTTGGACACATCTTCTCATTTAAAGATTTTTCTGTATTTTCTTGACTATGAAAATTGTACATCCACACTGAAAGCATCAAAACTATGAATTAACACATGTGGAATTATATACTTAACAAAAAAGTGTGAAACAACTGAAAATATGTCTTATATTCTAGGTTCTTCAAAGTAGCCACCGTTTGCTTTGATGACTGCTTTGCACACTCTTGGCATTCTCTTGATGAGCTTCAAGAGGTAGTCACCGGAAATGGTCTTCCAACAATCTTGAAGGAGTTCCCAGAGATGCTTAGCACTTGTTGGCCTTTTTGCCTTCACTCTGCGGTCCAGCTCACCCCAAACCATCTTGATTGGGTTAAGGTCTAGTGACTGTGGAGGCCAGGTCATCTGGCATAGCACCCCATCACTCTCCTTCTTGGTCAAATAGCCCTTACACAGCCTGAAGGTTTGTTTGGGGTCATTGTCCTGTTGAAAAATAAATGATGGTCCAACTAAACGCAAACCGGATGGAATAGCATGCCGCTGCAAGATGCTGTGGTAGCCATGCTGGTTCAGTATGCCTTCAATTTTGAATAAATCCCCAACAGTGTCACCAGCAAAGCACCCCCACACCATCACACCTCCTCCTCCATGCTTCACGGTGGGAACCAGGCATGTAGAGTCCATCCGTTCACCTTTTCTGCGTCGCACAAAGACACGGTAGTTGGAACCAAAGATCTTAAATTTGGACTCATCAGACCAAAGCACAGATTTCCACTGGTCTAATGTCCATTCCTTGTGTTCTTTAGCCCAAACAAGTCTCTTCTGCTTGTTACCTGTCCTTAGCAGTGGTTTCCTAGCAGCTATTTTACCATGAAGGCCTGCTGCACAAAGTCTCCTCTTAACAGTTGTTGTAGAGATGTGTCTGCTGCTAGAACTCTGTGTGGCATTGACCTGGTCTCTAATCTGAGCTGCTGTTAACCTGCGATTTCTGAGGCTGGTGACTCAGATAAACTTATCCTCAGAAGCAGAGGTGACTCTTGGTCTTCCTTTCCTGGGGCGGTCCTCATGTGAGCCAATTTCTTTGTAGAGCTTGATGGTTTTTGCAACAGCACTTGAGGACACTTTCAAAGTTTGCCCAATTTTTCGGACTGACTGACCTTCATTTCTTAAAATAATGATGGCCACTCGTTTTTCTTTACTTAGCTGCTTTTTTCTTGCCACCATACAAATTCTAAAAGTCTATTCAGTAGGACTATCAGCTGTGTATCCACCTGACTTCTGCACAACACAACTGATGGTCCCAACCCCATTTATAAGGCAAGAAATCCCACTTATTAAGCCTGGCAGGGCACACCTGTGAAGTGAAAACCATTTCTGGTGACTACCTCTTGAAGCTCATCAAGAGAATGCCAAGAGTGTGCAAAGCAGTCATCAAAGCAAAAAGTGGCTACTTTGAAGAACCTAGAATATAAGACATATTTTCAGTTGTTTCACACTTTTTTGTTAAGTATATAATTCCACATGTGTTAATTCATAGTTTTGATGCCTTCAGTGTGAATGTACAATTTTCATAGTCATGAAAATACAGAAAAATCTTTAAATGAGAAGGTGTGTCCAAACTTTTGGTCTGTACTGCATGTGTCACGTGAAGTGACCCGCAAGGAAATCAAACAGTGAGCTGTTAATCAGTCTAAAGAGGCTGTTGCTGGGTGGAGAAACAACCTGGGAGGCAGAGGCTCAGGAAGTGCTCTGTCACGCCCAGAGCACTTTATGTCTTATTTGCATGTGACAAAGAAGCGCTTCCATTAAGTTTTTTTCCCTCTAAATCTGTGTATATGTGTACGTAATGTACTGTCAGTGTTTTAAAATACTCACCTACCTCTGTCTTCTTCTGTATTCAGCACTGTTCCGCTTCTCTTCTCAGTGACTTCACCTCAGTGACGTCACCGCTCTTCTGACTAGCCAGATTGTTCTATGCATGAGCTGGTCGTCTCTTTTAGGCCTTCTTCACATGTCCGTTTTTTTATATCCGTATGCAGTCTGTTTTTTAAGGATTGCAAATGTGGACATACGCACACCCATTGTATTCAATGGTGGTGCGTACATGTCAGGTTTATCACACGGACCGTGTGTCCATGTGAAAAACCTGCAGACATATCCCTTTTTTAACGTACCACAGATGAAATGCGTGCTGCACACGTGCTCACTGATGACACACGGGTCACATATGTGTATCATCAGTGTGACCCATATAGGCACCTGGGAAAACGCAGTACAGTTCACACTGCTCCCAGGCGCCGGGTCCTGAATGCAGCTCTCATCATTGTTGCCTGATCTCCCTGCGATCAGCGAGACCAGGTGAGTCTGATGATATTTGTAGTCAGCGACCGCCATCTGTGTCGAGAGCTGACTACAACTGTCATCATTGTTGCCTGGTCTCCTTGCGATCAGCGAGACCAGGCGAGTCAGATGATATTTGTAGTCAGCGACCGCCATCTGTGTCTAGCACGTATTAAATAAATTATTTAAAAAAATAAATGGCTTGGGGTCCCCCTTAATTTTCATAACCAGCTAAGGCAAAGCCGATGGCTGGGGGCTGATGCGAATACTCTGGGAAGGGGCCAATAGCCATAAAGGTTCCCAGGCTATTAATATCAACACATAGCTGTTTGCTTAGCTTTCACTGGTTATTATAGAGGAGACCCCCCCAAAAATTACGTGGGGTTCCCCCTATATTTACTAAGCAGCAAAGGCTAAACAGACAGCTGCAGACTGATACTAATAGCCTAGGAAGGGCCATGGATATTGGCCCCCTCCCAGACTAAGAACATCAGCACTCAGCTGCAGCAGAAATGGCACATCCATCAGATGCGCCAATTCTGGCACTTAGCCTCCTCTCTTCCCACTTGCTCGGGTGCGGTGGCAAGTGGGGTAATAGTTGTGGAGTTGATGTCAGCTATTTAATGGCCACAGACATTAATTCCAGGGGTTAGTAATGGAGAGGCATCTATAAGACACCCCCATTATTAACCCCATAGTCAAATGTAATAAAGACAAAGAGAAAAGTCCTTTAATTGAAATAAAAACTCTCCGACCCTCTTTTACCCATTTATTACTTTCAAAATAAAAATAAAAAAACACAGTATTCCTCACCTGTCAGCCAATAATCCATTTGTGCCACGAAGATACCAACTCAGTTACATCTGGATGCATTGCTGAGTGGTGGCATGATGCGACCTCTCAGCCGTGCATCCAGGAGACACTGAGCTGAGTGTGAGAATGCATCTGCAGTGACCAGTGATGACGTCATTGAAGTTACCGCCGATCACAGACTGCGGTTCCCATGGTCAGTTCAGTGAGAACCATCCGGTAACCTTAATGGCGTCACCGCTCTCACCGTGAAATTTCTCAATGATGTCACCACTGGTCACTGAAGCTGTTTTCTGACGCTCAGCTCAGTGTCTCCTGGATTCACAGCTGAGTGGTCGCATCAGTACACACGGATGGCACTTAGACACGGACCACGGATCTCACCAGTACTGTTTTTTTCCAGTACAGGATTCACCAGTGAAGGAGGCCTTACAATGTAAGTCTATGGAGCCCTGTTCTGACACTCAAATTGGCTTACATTGTAAAAGATACTTTCAGGTGACTGAAAGTACAGTATGGCCTGGAGACTCTGAAGAGCAGTGACATCACTCAGAAGAGGACCCGAACGGTGCTGGATACTGGAGAAGACTGTGGCACGTGAGTATATTAACATATGGACATTTCACCACATACACATGTAAGGTTTTGTTTGGTCAAGTGTGATTTGGAAACCCTAAACACCAGTGAAACACGTGATGTAGTGACAATGTCTTCCCTCACACTAACTGTTCTGCGCCCTTAGGTTCCTGTCACAACGGCCTGCGATGTAGTGAGGTGGAGGAGACAAACAAAGAAGCAGGAGAGGCCATTATAGTTAACAACAAAGTCTTTTATTGAGGTAGAAGTTGAAAAGACATAACATATAACTGGCATCAGACTGGATGGTATTCACACTTGGAATTGACAGAGTTTTCATATAGATGGTTATACATGGCAGTGCTTTACATTTCATCTTCAACATGATCTCACAACTATACAATTACATACTAGCAGAATCCTCCTGTGCTACCTCCAGCACAGTGGCTGCAGCCGCTACCTTTCCAGATGCTCCCATGAGGCAAGAACTAGAATTCATTCTCTAAATCTTCCACACTAGGTTAGCAACTTGCAAACCACCACTGTGTCATGGCGACCTTGTCCAACCAGCCACAGTAACTATGATCCTCCGTTTTTCCCATTTGGACCGCTCCCAGCTTCCCACTAAGTTGTCCTCACTTCCAGGGTAATGATTCCGCCACTTTTTCTGGATTCCTGTTCTGCTTTCTGTGTGGCTGTTGTTCACTTGCGCTGTAACTACAGGCATTCTGGTGTTCTAGGCCTCTACAGCTCCTTACATAGCTGAAGCCCCTCTCTGAGCTTCCCACTAATTGCTAACACAGTACACTATACAAATCAATGCAGCAACTGAGAAATGCATCAACACATCACAATACAATTATTATATGACTTTCAGGTTGTGCTGACCATTCATTCACTCTCTGCCACACATATACACAGATTTAGGCTGTGTGCCCACTATGCGTTTTTCAATTGTTTTTGCCGCGGAATTTCCGCAGCGAAAACGCTTAAACGCTTGGTAATGCGTGTTCCATGGTCCCTAATGATAATCCGCATGTGCTTTGCACATGCTGCGGAAATTTCCGCTGCGGATTATCATTGCGGAAAAATACGCAGCATGTCCATTAATTTTGCGGACACGCTGCGTAATTGCCGCCATTGACTTGCATTGAATCGCTTAATATCCGCATGACTACATGTGCACACGTGGATATGAAGCGATTAAATGTGCGGATGGTACCCAGGCCTGGAGGAGAGGAGACTCTCCTCCAGACCTGGGTACCATAGAACCTGTAAAAAAAAATTTAAAATAAAAAATAAAGATTATACTTACCTTCCAATGTCCCCCGGCATCCTCAGAGATGCGTGCGGTGTGTTGGGCGGCTCGCGGTGGTGTGAGGACCTGGCATGACGTCATTGAGTCATGTGACAGGTCACGCGACCGCTGACGTTGTGGGGTGGCGTGACCTGTCACATGACTGAATGACGTCATCGCAGGTCCTTCACACCACCGCGAGACACCGGGGAGACCGGACGGCGCGGAGAAGGAGACCGCGGGCCATCGGAAGGTACAGTTATATGAAAAAGTTTGGGCACCCCTATTAATCTTAAGCTTAATGTTTTATAAAAATTGGTGTTTTTGCAACAGCTATTTCAGTTTGATATATGTAATAACTGTTGGACACAATAATTTTTCTGCCTTGAAATGAGGTTTATTGTACTAACAGAAAATGTGCAATCTGCATTCAAACAAAATTTGACAGGTGCATAAGTATGGGCACCCCTATCATTTTCTTGTTTTAAATACTCCTACCTGCTTTTTACTGACTTACTAAAGCACTTTTTTTGGTTTTGTAACCTCATTGAGCTTTGAACTTCATAGCCAGGTGTATGCAATCATGAGAAAAGCTACTTAAAGTGGCCACTTGCAAGTTGTTCTCCTGTTTGAATCTCCTCTGAAGAGTGACATCATGGGCTCCTCAAAACAACTGTCAAATGATCTGAAAACAAAGATTATTCAACATAGTTGTTCAGGGGAAGGATACAAAAAGCTGTCTCAGAGATTTAACTTGTCAGTTTCCATAGTAAGGAAATGGAAGAACACAGGGACAGTTCTTGTTAAAGCCAGAAGTGGCAGGCCAAGAAAAACATCATAAAGGCAGAGAAGAAGAATGGTGAGATCAGTCAAGGACAATCCTCAGACCACCTCCAGAGAGCTGCAGCATCAACTTGCTGCAGATGGTGTCACTGTGCATCGGTCAACTATACAACGCACTTTGCACAAGGAGAAGCTGTATGGGAGAGTGATGCGAAAGAAGCCGTTTCTGCAAGCACGCCACAAACAGAGTCGGCTGAGGTATGCAAAAGCACATTTGGAGAAGCCAATTTCATTTTGGAAGAAGGTCCTGTGGACTGATAAAACCAAGATTGAGTTGTTTGGTCATACAAAAAAGCGTTATGCATGGCGGCAAAAAAACACAGCATTCCAAGAAAAACACTTGCTAGCCACAGTAAAATTTGGTGGAGGTTCCATCATGCTTTGGGGCTGTGTGGCCAATGCCGGCACCGGGAATCTTGTTAAAGTTGATGGACGCATGGATTCCACTCAGTATCAGCAGATTCTTGACAATAATGTTCAAGAATCAGTGATAAAGTTGAAGTTACGCAGGGGATGGATCTTTCAGCAAGACAATGATCCAAAACACCGCTCCAAATCTACTCAGGCATTCATGCAGAGGAACAATTACAATGTTCTGGAATGGCCATCCCAGTCCCCAGACCTGAATATCATTGAACATCTTTGGGATCATTTGAAGAGGGCTGTCCATGCTCGGCGACCATCAAACTTAACTGAACTTGAATTGTTTTGTAAAGAGGAATGGTCAAAAATACCTTCATCCAGGATCCAGGAACTCATTAAAAGCTACAGGAAGTGACTAGAGGCTGTTATTTTTGCAAAATGAGGATCTACTAAATATTAATGTCACTTTTCTGGTGAGGTGCCCATACTTATGCACCTGTCAAATTTTGTTTGAATGCAGATTGCACATTTTCTGTTAGTACAATAAACCTCATTTCAAGGCAGAAACATTACTGTGTCCAACAGCTATTACATATATCAAACTGAAATAGCTGTTGCAAAAACACCAATTTTTATAAAACATTAAGCTTAAGATTAATAGGGGTGCCCAAACTTTTTCATATAACTGTAAGTATAATCTTTATTTTTTATTTTTCACCATTCTTAGTCTTTTTTTTTAACTGTTACTTGGTCACACTATATGTGATTTATATAGTGTGACCAAATTGTCAAACACTTTTCCAAGTGATGCTAAAATCGCTTGGAAAAGTGCGTGATAACCCGCATGCAAAAACGCTTGACAAACGCTTCTACCTGGCGGGAAAAACGCATGTAAAATCCGCATGCATTTTTCCTGCCAGGGAGAAGCGGAAAAAATATGCAGCATTTTTGCATCGTGGGCACATAGCCTTATAGGGAAAAAAAGTTCTGGTAGGGCATCTTTAAAATGCTGCTTTCTCGGGAATGCAGCAACAAATAGAAGATATAAAGGTGTTGATGGACCAGCACCGCCGTCGTGGAGCGGAGGCTAACAGAAGGCCCCAAGTCACCAGCCATACGGGTGAGCACTACACGGTACACTCAGGGACGTGGGCTACTTCTACCCGCTTACAGCAAGGTAGCCAGGAAGAGTGCAGACAGACGGGGAGGCCTACAACTCCACCTGGCCAGGGGAACTCCTGCTTGCTCACAGACTGACCAGGCCTCTTATGCTAGCCAGTACTCCCGGGAGGGTCTACCTTATAATCACCAGTAAAGACCCTGAACTGTACTGCAAAGACTCTGAGTCATTCCTGCTGCGCTCGTGCACCATCACCCCCATCATCCACACTCACTGCCCTGAGGCTATACTTCTCCCGTATACACACAACACCAGGCTCAGCGGTCTGCCTCGCAGGGGTGGTACTCCCTGACCGCAATCCACGGGTGGCGCAGTCGGACAATTAACCTCAAAACCTAAGAAAGACTGCCACTGGTTTGACCAGCCTGAGCCACGGGACCGGGTCACCGCCACGGAGACTACAGACCCCAGAGACCCGGCACCGGGTATCCCACACACATGTACACACGGCCCAGGGGGCGCGTCACATGCAGTACAGCATATTACAAACATAAGTCCCATTATTGGGGAGTGGGTCTCCCATAGTATTTGCTTATGCCTTGCAAGCAAAAGCTGCCAAAAATTAGGACGGAGCAACTTGCAATGCCCCTTACAAGAGCCATGCAGTACAGCATATTACAAACATAAGTCCCATTATTGGGGAGTGGGTCTCCCATAGTATTTGCTTATGCCTTGCAAGCAAAAGCCGCCAAAAATTAGGACGGAGCAACTTGCAATGCCCCTTACAAGAGCCATGCAGTACAGCATATTACAAACATAAGTCCCATTATTGGGGAGTGGGTCTCCCATAGTATTTGCTTATGCTTTCCAAGCAAAAGCTGCCAAAAATTAGGATGGAGCAACTTGCAATGCCCTTTACAAGAGCCATGCAGTACAGCATATTACAAACATAAGTCCCATTATTGGGGAGTGGGTCTCCCATAGTATTTGCTTATGCTTTCCAAGCAAAAGCTGCCAAAAATTAGGACGGAGCAACTTGCAATGCCCCTTACAAGAGCCATGCAGTACAGCATATTACAAACATAAGTCCCATTATTGGGGAGTGGGTGTCCCATAGTATTTGCTTATGCCTTGCAAGCAAAAGCTGCCAAAAATAAGGACGGAGGAACTTGCAATGCTGGCACCCTGGTGGTATAGTGGTGGTGGAGGCTGAGGATAAGGAGAAGAACATAAAACAGCCGAAACGAGGAAGTGTATACCCATGTGTGGGTGTAAAGCGGTGCATGTGAATACACATCCCGAAATAACACAGTGGATTTGACTTTATGTTACTCTGCTGTCATTTGGTGGTGATGAGAAGTCTGGCCCAATCCAGCCCTTGTTCATTTTGATAAGAGTCAGCTTGTCAGCATTGTCAGTTGACAGGCGAGTGCGCTTATCAGTTATAATTCCCCCAGCGGCACTAAAAACACGCTCCGATAACACGCTAGCGGCAGAGCAGGCCAGGACCTCCAAGGCGTACAGAGCGAGTTCATTCCAAGTGTCCAGCTTGGATACCCAATAATTAAAAGGCACAGAGGAATCACGGACGACGCTGGTACGATCGGCAAGGTACTCCCTCACCATCTTTTGAAACTTTCCACTCCTTGTGAGAGTACCCCGCGCCTCAGGGCCTGTAAGCTGGGCGGGTGTCAGAAAACTGTCCCAGAACGTTGACAGTGTTCCCCTGCCTCTGCTGGATTGGAGTTGCATCTCTCTCGCCTGTACGCCTTGGTTGGGCAACGAACTGTGACCTCTGCCGCTAGCGTGTTCAGATGGGAATTTTTTTAAGAGTTCTGCAGCAAGGGCCTTCTGGTACTGCCCCATTTTTGTAGACCTCTCCTCCTCAGGAATAAGAGAGTGAAAGTTCTCCTTGTAGCGGGGGTCTACAAGTGTCACCAACCAGTAATGACTGTCACCCAACATTTTGACAACGCGAGGGTCACGGTTAAGGCAGCGTAACATAAAGTCAGCCATGCGTGCCAGACTGGTAACGGGCAAAATTTCCGTGTCCTCACCAAGATGACGACTTGTACAGGTACTACCGTCTACAACGCATGATAGCAGCTCCTGTTCTTCCTCCTCCTCTCCCTCATTGTCCCCCAATGCACGTTGGGATGAGATGAGGCTGGGCTGTGTGTAATCGCCCGCTACGGCTTCTTGATCCATCTCATCATACTCTGGCTGCAATGCCTCCTCTTTAATTCTCTGCAGAGAGCGTTGCAAAAGTCAGACAAGTGGGATGCTGACACTAATGATGGCGTCATCGCCACTCACCATCTTGGTGGCCTCCTCAAAGTTTGTCAGGATGGTACATATGTCAGACATCCAGGTCCACTCCTGAGGTCTTATGTGTGGAGTCTGACCTGAATATCGACGGCCTTGTTGCAGCTGGTACTCCACAACTGCTCTCTTCTGCTCACAAATCATTTGCAACATGTGGAGGGTAGAGTTCCAACGTGTGGGGACATCATACACCAGTCGGTGTGCCGGAAGCTGCAAACGCTGCTGCAACACAGCAAGGGCGGCGGAAGCTGTAGCCGACTTGCGAAAATGAGCTGACAGGCGGCGTACTTTCACGAGCAGATCTGGCAACTCGGGGTACGATTTAAGAAACCGCTGAACCACGAGGTTAAGCACATGAGCCAGGCATGGTACGTGTGTGATCTCACCTCGCCTCAGAGCCGCCACCAGGTTACGGCCATTGTCACACACGACCATGCCGGGATGTAGGTTCAGCGGTCTCAGCCACAGATCTGCCTGCTCTTTCACAGCTGTCCACAACTCACAAGCAGTGTGAGGTTTATCACCTAAGCTTATGAGTTTCAGCACAGCCTGTTGCCGCTTGGCGGAGGCAGTACTGCAATGCTTCCAGCTTGTAACTGATGTGGTGAAATCTGAGATGGAGGCTGAACATGAGGAGGAGGAGGAGGAGGATGCGCAGGAGCTGTACACTGTGGGGGCAACTCTGACTGACATAGGGCCAGCAATCCTCGGTGTGGGGAGGATGTGTTCCGTCCCCAGGTCCGACTGGGTCCCGGCTTCCACTATGTTTACCCAGTGTGCCGTCAGAGAGATGTACCGTCCCTGCCCACAAGCATTTGTCCACGTGTAAGTTGTCAGGTGGACTCTCCCAGTAACTGCGTTGTTGAGGGCACGGCAGATGCTTTGGGACACGTGCTTGTGTAGTGCGGGGATGGCACACCGGGCAAAATAGTGTCGGCTGGGGACCGAGTACCGAGGGACTGCCACCGCCATAAGATTGCGGAAGGATTCCGTCTCCACCAGCCTAAAAGACAGCATTTCCAACGCAAGCAGTCGTGAAATGTGCGAATTTAGGACTGTGGCCTGTGGGGCGTTAGCTGCGAATTTCCGCTTTCATTCAAAGGTCTGGGATATGGACAATTGAACGCTGCGGTGGGACGTGGACGTGGACGTTGATGCTGTTTCTTGAGAAACTGCCATAACAATTGAAGACTGAGAGGAGGGGGCATCTTTACATGCAGTATGGACAGGGGATTGCCTTGCACACACAACAGGGGGTTCTATTGCACGCACAACAGTGGAAGAAGCAGTGGTGACACCCGCTGACACTGGTCGTGGACCCTGGGTTTCGCCCCACAAAGTTGGGTGCTTTGCTGCCATGTGCCTGATCATGCTGGTGGTGGTCAGGCTGGTAGTTTTGTCACCCCTGCTGATGCTGGCATGGCAGGTGGAACATATGGCCTTTTTGGGGTTATCAGCAGAGTCTTTAAAAAAATTCCAGACTCTGGAAGACCTACCGCTTGTACTGGCAACGTCCCTCGTGTTGGTGTTACGGGGAACGGTTGCCTGCCTTCTGTCTGCGGCCACCACACTGCTTCTTCCTGCCTGTTGGGGTACTCTGCCTCCCTCCCCCTGTGGGCTGCTGGCCTCACTCTGCATGTCCTCCTTCCACGTTGGGTCAGTTACTAGATCATCCACCACCTCCTCCTCTTCCACTTGCGCACCACGATCCTCCTCCTCACTTCCTGGCAATTGTGTCTCGTCATCGTCCACCTCTTGTGACAGATTGCCAACGTCGACTTCCTGTGGCCGTGGCTGTTCAAATATTTGGGCATCGCAACATGGGATCTCCTCTTCCACCACTTCAAGCGTATCAGGCGAGGGGCCCAAATATGGAAATGGACCAGTGAACAGCTCTTCAGAGTGTCCAAGTGTGGGATCACTTGCTGTCTGACGACACTCGGCATGGTGGGAGGAAGGAGCATCAGGGTGAGGAGGAGTATGCGGTCGAGACTCACGGCTACTAAGAGTTGACCGTGTGGAAGACAGACCGGAGGTGGTGGTGCCCAGGTAACTGGAAGTATTATCTGCTATCCAATTAATAACCTGTTCACACTGATCAGTTCTCAATACTGGTGTTGTTCTGTGCTTCCCTAGTAATTCGGTCAAGAAGTGAGAGCGAGAAGATGTGGCTGTTGGTTGTGGCACATTTTCACCTTGGCCACGGCCCCGTCCTCTGCACGAACCATCACCAGAACGTCCACTTCCACGTCCCTTGCCACGCGCCTTGCCCATTGCAAATGAAGTAAAATAGCTTACACTTGCACTATCAATGGAAAAAGGGTAATAAAGAGTAGATTAGAACCGTGGATGAGGAAAACCACAGTTATTGTTTACTGGGGTATACCACACTTTTTTAAATAGAGATATTGGCGGCTGAACAGTGAGCGACACACTCAAACTGCTTTTTTTTTAGATACCAAAGGCCCAAAACTCGATAGTACAGCGATTTGACTCGTGGAACTGCGAAACCACACTGGGATGTCGGGCCCACACAAGACTATTTTCAACAGATATATTTTTGTCACACAACAGTCAGGAGACACTACTGTTTTTCTTTACGGAAAATATACCAAAACCTGAATAACAGAGATTTTTTACCGTGGGATGGCAAAACCACAGTTATTGTTTACTGGGGTATACCAGACTTTTTTAAATATATAGATTTGCGGCTGAACAGTGAGCGACACACTCAAACTGTTTTTTTTTTTTTAGATACAAATGGCCCAAAATGGATAATATAGAGGTTTGAACCGTGGAAGTGCAAAACAACACTTCTGTTTCTCTAGCCTACACCAGACTATTTTCAACAGTTATATTTGTGTCTGAAAAATCAGAGACACGCTTTTTTTTGGGGGGGGGGGGCACCAAAAGGTTAATAAGATGGGTATTTGTACAGTGTGAAGGAGGAAAAAAAAAGGAGGATTTAGATGAAAAAAAAAAGGATTTTTCCTGGCCCCTGACACCTGGTGCTAAGTCCAGCAATTTCAGCAACAGGAGCACACAGGAATGTACTGCAGCGTTTGCTGGTATAACCACTGTGTCTCCTATACAGCCTGCCTGCCTGGTATCTGGGATGGATATTAGTCCTGAAAAGGACTGTTTGTTTGTTCTGGCAGCCTTTACAGACCCTACACTAACTATTTCGCAGTTTATATCTCTCCCTAAATCAGCAGCGCTGTCCCTACACTGTCTAATCCGGAGCAACTGTGTCCAAGATGGCGGCGCCCGGTTTTAAATACTCGAGGTGACGCTGTGCGGCCAGCCAATCACTGTAATGCCCACAACCAACATGGCTGCAGCATTACAGCGACTGGCTGGCAATCCCTGCATGTTCCTTGGCTCTGTAAAGAGCGCCAAACATGCAGGGCGGAGACCCGAGCTCCCGCCCGAGTAACCCGGAAATGCTCGGTGCTCGCCGAACATCCCGAGTAGCGCGATGCTCGGGCGAGTACCGAGCAGTGTCGAGCATGTTCGCTCAACACTAGTTACAATGTTTCTTACAAAATCAGTCTCACAATATTTACAAAATAAGTAAAAGAAGGTTAAACTCACTGGAGGACAAAGACTGAAAAAGGGCTCCTGTGCAAGAACAATAAATGGGCTCTTTGTAATCATAATGCACAACTCCACCTGTTTTGGAGGTTGATATGGGCCCCCTTACCTCTTGGGCCCCTGCGGCTGCACAGGTTACACCAATGATAGGTCTGCCTCCTATTAGGCCATTGTAACTAATTGTTAGAATAACAAAAGGAAAGTAGGAAATTCCCTCTTAATATGCTAAAAAATTGTAAGAAAATAGATACAGGTCATATATTTTCTTAATGGAGCCAAGACAGGAGGTATTAGCAACTGTGCTCCTTTTATCAAGGCCAACACATTTTGTGTTTTACTTCAATCTTTAACATTAGGGATGGGTGCAATAAATAGATCAGTGTTGTCAGCAGCACGTCTCACTGTCAAAGCACTGCACCCTTCTATCAGGCCATCCTATCAGAAAAATTAGCCACCGGCTAGATGTAAGGATGTATCTCTAACCTAAACATACACTAGGTCGATCACGGCCTTTTATTGCTTCAGTAAATATTATTCTGCAAACTATTTCCATAGATATATCATAATTCAACACTGCAGGGTGAGGCCAGGAAAGAAAATCAATTATTTATGTTTTCACAGTTAAAGATTTGTTCAGCTATATAATCAGTTTCTGTGTTTTTGTAAAGCATGAAGTATGAAGCTGTAGGTAATTGGATTGAGACAGACCTCAGGATCATGCGAGAACCCGCGGCATAGGTAGGATTGCGATAATTGGAACATATGCCTGGTGCTAGGTCTTAGAGGGGATAGGGCACCAAAAAGTCACTTTACCTTGGCTAGAGAATTCAGACAGTGAAATAAACCAAAGGAAAATTACATTCAGGAACTTACATTACTGGTTGGTTTACTTGCTGATATGTATAGACAGAGTTGGCGAATTATTGCTATTTACATTTGATTTATAAAATTGAAGTGGACAATTCCTTAAAGGGGTTGTTCACCGCTTGGACAACTCCTTGTAAAAATGCTGTAATCCCCCAAATAAAATGAGAAAAACTTTAGAATCACCTCCCGCACCATTGATGTTCCAACAGTGTTGGATCTCCCGTCACTAGTAGAATATCGTTATGTCACATGAGCGCTGCTGCCGATTAACATCCGCTAATGCCCTGTTTCGCTCACACTTCTCTAGGAGGTCTGCAGCCTGCTAATTGGCTGCAGTGATTGGGAAGCTATCCCCTACGGATAGGGAATAACTTCCAAACTTAATCATGCCCCTTTAAGAAGAGATTTTCCAAGCAGTGGACAATTTTTTAATGAGCAATGCCTGTCCATATCTCTGTAATATACTCCATTTTCTGGTATTTCATAACATAAACCATGCCAGATATTCACTTAAGTATTATTTTCTCAATTTGTAATTATCTTCGGATAAAGTGAAAAGAAGTATAAAATAAGGTCTCATTGAGATGTCAGTGATTTTTCTCATACGAATAAAAGGAACGATTTTCATCAGATTTTCATCAATGTCTGGTTTCTCAAGCTTCTCCTATAAAAAAAAACATGAAAATCCGAGTGCTGTCTGATTTTTTCAAAGATCCATAGAATTACATTAGCATGTTGGATCTGTGACTCGGATCAATAGTGGACATGTCTGCGTGTTTTGGTACGGACCACTTGGTTCGCAAAAAAATACAGAATTGTGAACAGCTGCATCAACTATGATAGGTATGACTTCTATCAGTGAAAAACACATGTGAAAAGCTGAAGTCTGAATGACGCCTAAGCTATAACACTCTTATAGGAAGATAAGAACACTCCATCAAACCACTTTTAAAGTGTAATCAACGGTTGCCGATGGGGTTACCATAACAGCCGAGGCCTATAAAAGGTCTCCGTCTCCATCAACTTTGAGATTGTAAATTTGACCATATATTATAATACTAAAATATTGCATTACATGGAAGAAGCAATCAAGCGACAGAATTTTCCCTAGGGAGATTAAATACAAATGTAAACATAGTGAAAATATTTTAAAACTAAAAAACCCTAAAAATTTAAGTCATCTCTCATTTGCCAATCTGAAAATAAAATAGAAAAAAGAATATTTGCTATTATTGCATCTATTAAAGTTCAGACAATACCTTAGAAAAAAAATACAAATGCCAGAATTTAAGTTTTCTATTACTTCATCTCCCCACAAAAAATGCAATAAAAAGCGATTAACAAATCATATGTACCCCAAAGTATCACCAATACAGCCCAACCTGCAGAAAAACAAACCCTCACACACTCCATGAATGGAAAAATAAAATCATGGGTCTCAGGCAACACAAACCAATTTTTCAAAAGCAGTGACATTTAGGAAAAACCTGAATACAGTTGGTTTTGCATTGTATTGAACTTCAGAATAAAGTTACCAGATAATTTTTACCTCAAAGTGAACAATGGAAAATGAACCATAGAAAACAATTGCATTTTTTTTCACCATTTCACCCCCATTTAGATTTTTTTCCTGTTTTTCAGTTCCTGGTATGGGGCCAAAACTAAAACTCATCCTCCAGAAAACAAACTTCCATATTGATGGAAAAAGTAAGGGAGGGAAAAATAAAAGTGCGAAAAGTAGTGCAAAAGTGCTGTGACAAGAAGGGGTTAGCTGGATTGTAGAAAGTTTACATGCTGTGTTGCTATACCTACATTTATCATTGACCCTGCTGTTTAGTCAATATGTCAGTCATTGTCCTATGCAATATTACAAGCCATCCCAGCCATCATTTCATACTAGTATACAATAAAAGAAGGTAATTCCCAGGTTATACATTACACATACACAGAGAAACAAACATAAAGTAAGGAACTCGGTTATCGCTGGCGCCTATACATTGTTATTAGAAACTAGTCTCTAGTGACTGGTACTGTACCTAGTGACTGGTGCAAAGGACTTATCAGACCAACCTGATACATTTGTATGAAGAGGTGATTAGAAATGTATGAACAGAGGGGTTACTAGGGATATAGTGTTTTTGGACTTTGCACAAGGCATTTGACACTTTCCCACACACAAGCCTAATGGTTTCTATAGGATTAGAAAGTAAGGTTTGTAGGTGGATCGAAAACTGTCATAAAGACTGCACCCAGAATGTTGGGGTGAATGACTGCTACTCTGAATTGTCTCCGGCTATAATTGGTGTATCTCAAGGTTCACTACTAGGTCTGCTACTAATGATCTTATTTATTAATAATATAGAAGACTGGGTTAATTATTATTATTTATTATTATAGCACCATTTATTCCATGGCGCTTTACATGTGAAAAAGGGGTATACATAGCAAAAACAATTACATAATCTTAACAAAACAAGTCAACGACTGGTACAGGACGAGAAAGGACCCTGCCCGCGAGGGCTCACAATCTACAAGGGATGGGTGGGGATACAGTAGGTGAGGGTAGAGGAGGTCATGCAGCAATGTGTGTGGTGGAGCAGTGGTTACTGCAGGTTGTAGGCTTGTCGGAAGAGGTTGGTCTTCAGGTTTCTTTTGAAGGCTTCCACGGTGTTTCTATTTTTGCAGATGACACTAAGCTATGTAATGTAGAGCAGTATATGGAGGATGTCCATAAATTACAAGATGACTTGGGCAAACTAAGTGTTTGGACATTCACTTGGCAGATGAGGTTCAATGTGGATAAATATATAGTTATGCCCCCGGGCACTAATAGTATGTGGGCATCATATGTTCTAGGAGGAGTAAAACTAGGGGAGTCACTTGTAGAGAAGGATCTGGGTATACATGTAGATCTCAGACTTGATAACAGCATGAAATGTCAATCAGCGGATTCTAAGGCCAGTAGGCTGCTGTCATGTATTAAAAGAGGAATGGACTCGCGGGAGATGGACGTAATATTACCATTTTCCAAAACTTTAGCCCCCAACTGGAATATGCAGTTTAGTTCTGGACACCAATTCATTGAAAGGATGCTCTGGAGTTAGAAAAGGTATAAAGAGCCACAAAATTGAAAAAGGGCACAGCTTATTTTAGTTATGAGGAATGGTTAAAATAATTATGTTTATTTAGTCTTGAGAAGAATCATCTAAGGGGGGAAAATATTAACTTGTACAAGTACATAAACGGCCCTTACAAATAAGTGCAGAGAAAAGCAGTTTTATGCAAATCCCCCAAGGGGGCACTTATTCCTCCTGGAAAAAAAAGGTTCAATCTCCAGAGAAGACAATTCCTCTTCACCATAAGAACTATTAATCTGTGGAATAGTATACCTCAGGAGCTGGTCACAGTGGGAACTGTCATCATTACAAAACAGGCATGGATGATTTTTTAGAAGAAAATAACAGAAATGCTTAATTAAATGTTACATAGATACAAAGGTTGAAAAAAGACACACGTCAATCAAGTTCAATCTTTCTTCACTAGTTATACATTCTCTATCACTAGATTATTTATAACCCACAATGCCATCTGTTGGGAGGAAAGCATCTTGCAATTTTTTAAATGTGGATATAGTATTTGCCATTACAATCTCTTGTGGTCGGACATTACACAGTCTAACTACTCTAACTGTAAAGAATCCTTTCCTATTCAGCTGCAGCCATCGCCTTTCATCCACACATAATGAATGCAATGAGTCTCTGTAAAGCTGGCCATACATATTAGACAGTAGCTATCGGACGAATGACAGCCATCTCAGCCGACACTCCCGTACACAGGAGAGCTTGGCCGATTTGCACTTACTTCCTCATAGAAACCCAGCATGTTGGTGAGACATGATATATGTTTCATGAATCAATATGCATATCGCATACTTGTGGTCTCGAAGCCGCCATTCCAGGCACTGGCGCAGGGGAATCTTTATAGCACAGTGTTGTAACATAGAGTGAGTGTAGTTTAAGACCGGACAACCCCTTTAAATAGCGGTAGTACGTCAACCATCTTCCAATCCTGTGTCACCGACACTGTTACCAGAGAATTCATGTGTAAAGCCCTTTTCTGAATGTTTAGTCCAATGGGTCGACAATTGAGATCTCATAGGGAAAGATGAACTTTTTTGAGGTGGACTGGACCATTCATTATGGTTGTACATTTGCCCCTTCCCTTTGTCCTTTCCCATGCCTCAGTTGAACTTGATGGACTTTTGTGTTTTTTCAATTAACTAACTTGTATTTTTTTACTAACTATGTAATATAACTACAGTATGTATGTAAAAGTTCTTAAAACAGTAATTTTATTAAAACTGCAGCAAACAGCCCAGTAAGTGACACTATGCTGGAATCAGGGCACTGTACTTGGCATGGGATAGCTGTGTGTTACAGCCAGGACCAGCCTCTAACAATCGCGGATAGAGCAGAACTCTACCCGTGATTGGTAACCTGTTAAATGCCGCTGTCAAACGCTGATAGCGGCATTCAACACGTGCCGGCAAGGGGGCGTGTCATTCAAAGTGACTATCAACGCGCCAATGACCCCATCAAGGGTTGCAGATGGGTTGCTATGACAGCAGGGGGTCTGTTCAAGACCTCCAAGCTTGTCATTACGCAGCTCCTTTGAAACTCTGCCTGTGGCTGGTCTTCAAAGGAGACCGTGATCTTTAATATATAGATCAATACTGCAGCATTGCTGTATATAGCACAAGTGATCAGATGATCGCAGCTTCAAGTCCCCTAAAAGGACTAACAAATACAGTGAAAAGTAAAAAAATGTTTTAAAAAATATGAAAATAATCAAAAAGACCTAAAAGTTCAAATCACCCCTTTTCCCCATTTAAAATCAAGATAATAATAAAAAAATACACATATGTGGTATCATTGCGAACAGAAAATTCTGATCTATCAAAATATAAAAATAATTAACCCGATCGGTAAACACCATAAACGAAAAAAATTCAAGAATGCCAAAATTACTTTCTATTACTTTTTTTTCACCACTAAAATAATTTAAAAAACTGTACGTTTGGTATTGCCGTAATCATACTGATGAGCAAAATCATATATTAAGAGGTAATTTTTACTGCAAAATGTACGCAGTAAAAGCAATTCCCAAAAAACTGTGTCAGAAAATGCGTTTTTTCACAATTTCTTCACACTTGGAATTTCTTTCCCATTTTCCACTATACTATGTGGTAGAGTGAATGGTGTTAATCAAAAGTACAATTTGTCCTGCAAAAAAAAAGGCCGCATAATGCTATATTGACAGAAAAATAAAAAAGCTATAGCATTGAAGGGGAGGAAAAAACAAAAGCGCAAAAACGGAAATTGGCAACTTTTTGAAGGAGTGAAACAATATGTCATGATCGTTGTTTTTAGTAATTGTGATATCCCGGTCTAAGTAGCAGATAATTTCGCTATATTCCAATCTATTATCATAATTTCCTATCAGTTGCTTGCCATATTTAAAGGAGTTTTCTCATGAAGACAATAGCTATCTACCTACATATCCACTCTTCCAAGGCACTGGACATCATAGCAGGGAATCCCTCACCAGATACTTTCCCTATGACCAAAAAAATAGAGTTCTGCAATGTGAAGGCCACCATACACTTTAGACCGCTGTTGGTTGAACGATGGTTTGGCTGATGATTCAACCGGGATCCATCTTGGAGGTATCTCCCGAACACAGTAGCGCATGTTCAACCGAACCCTCCTGTGTTCTCTATGATAGAGCTGTCCATGTGAATGTAAGAAAGCACTTTCCCTGCAATTAATGCAGCAGGAGAAAAGTCTGGCTTTCCACTGCTTCCTTCAGGAGAATCGACTGTGTGTGGGGCGGGGTGGGGGTGCTGGAATGGTTTCCATTCTTCATCTCAATGGACATCTATATGGGTTTGTCAGCGTGTGCAATTCACTTAAAATTTCAAAAATAATATTTAGAGCCTGTTTCCTAATCATTAACTATTGCATATTCACAAAAAAACAAGTCTAGTATTGAATCAAGGAGGAATATTTACAACAAATCAACATGGCTCAGCAGGTAAGAAAACCAGCTTTACCACAAAAACAAACTGCCTGGGGCTTTTACTTGGAACCTGAGGATTCTGGTTTGTAACAAGTAGCAATGATCTATTGTAACATCACTTTTTCCACACAGCTTCTCAATGTAAAAAAAGATAGCTACTGAATAATTTACATTCAATTATAATAACAGCAATTTACATCTGATGCAGCTGCACCGTCTGGACTTCTCATTTTAGGAGACCAAGTTATGCACGGAGGAAAACTCCAGAACTGCATATTGTATAGTTTTATATTTCTATATTTTTAACACAGAATGAATGTCTACTTGCAATTGCTTTTATAATGACTATGCTTAGAACATACTAAGCACCACAATGATTTGCATGAGATGTGTGGAGTCAATAATTTGTTCTACATCTTAATAAATGTGTCAACTATGGCTGCGGCGCTCCTCCGGATGTTGTCCTGGTGGCACTTCCGGGTCGCGCCTACGTCATGACGGGCGGCGCGGGGTCGTGTGGGGCGGTGACGACCCCAGGGCATGCGCCGTACATGCCGCCCATATTGTCTGATCACATGACAACACATGTGATCTCCTGGGGACCGGCATAAAAAGGTCCTTGAGCCCTCTGCATTTATGCTTCTTGATAAAGCAGTCGCAAAACGCGTGTCGAGGTCCATTCTGACGGGAGCTACCAGCCCTCCTCTGTCCCCCTTCATGAGCAACATTTTGTACCTTGTGGGTGAGTCATTTTGGTCATACAGTTATATGAAAAAGTTTGGGCACCCCTATTAATCTTAAGCTTAATGTTTTATAAAAATTGGTGTTTTTGCAACAGCTATTTCAGTTTGATATATGTAATAGCTGTTGGACACAGTAATGTTTCTGCCTTGAAATGAGGTTTATTGTACTAACAGAAAATGTGCAATCTGCATTCAAACAAAATTTGACAGGTGCATAAGTATGGGCACCTCACCAGAAAAGTGACATTAATATTTAGTAGATCCTCATTTTGCAAAAATAACAGCCTCTAGTCACTTCCTGTAGCTTTTAATGAGTTCCTGGATCCTGGATGAAGGTATTTTTGACCATTCCTCTTTACAAAACAATTCAAGTTCAGTTAAGTTTGATGGTCGCCGAGCATGGACAGCCCTCTTCAAATAATCCCAAAGATGTTCAATGATATTCAGGTCTGGGGACTGGGATGGCCATTCCAGAACATTGTAATTGTTCCTCTGCATGAATGCCTGAGTAGATTTGGAGCGGTGTTTTGGATCATTGTCTTGCTGAAAGATCCATCCCCTGCGTAACTTCAACTTTATCACTGATTCTTGAACATTATTGTCAAGAATCTGCTGATACTTGTAACGGGTCTGGGAGGCGGAACCTCTGAGCTACTATACAAGGGGGCAGTCCTTGTAAGGGAGCGGGTGGCGACCAGGGAAGACGGGCAAGAGGTCACAGCAGGTGACCGGGACAGTCTCTGAGTGAACGGGCTGGAGGTCACGGCAAGTGACCGGGGCAGTCTCTGAATGTACGGGCAGATGGTCACGGCAAGTGACCGGGGCAGTCTCTGGATGAACGGGCAGATGGTCACGGCAAGTGACCGGGGCAGTCTCTGGATGAACAGGCAGATGGTCACGGCAAGTGACCGGGGCAGTCTCTAGGTAAAGGATTGGTACGACCTGTGGCGGCTGATGATAGACGTGAGCTCCCAGGTGAGCAGGCGAGAGTCTCTGGATGAACGGGTGGTCACAGCATGTGACGGCGGAGCCTCCAGGAAGACCAACAGACAGGCGGCAGATGAGCGCTCCCAGGTGAGCGGGCAGAAGTCTCTGGACAGGAGGGTGGTCACAGCACGTGACGGCAGAGCCTCCAGGTAGGCTAGCAGACTGGCAACAGATGAGCGCTCCCAGGTGAGCGAGCAGGAGTCACTGGACAGGCAGGTGGTCACAGCACGTGACGGCGGAGCCTCCAGGTAGGCTAGCAGGCAGGTAGCTGGTGTGTGCTCCCAGGTGAGCGGGCAAGCTGGTCCATAGACAGACTGACAGGAGATGGAAGGCAGACCGACGGACCTCAGGCAAGCAGGCAGGTGGCTGATGTGCGCTCCCAGGTGAGCGGGCAGACTGGTCCTTAGACAGACTGACAGGAGTAGTAAGGCAGACCGTCGGACCTCAGACTAGCAGGCAGGTAGCAGATAATCAGGCAGGAATCTGGCAGGTAACTGGCAGGTAACTGGCAGGTAACTGGCAACGGGACCTGAGGGCTGAAGCAGAGTAGTGAACAGTGCAACAACATTGCTCGGGCACCTCCATCTTGGAGGAGGTGCCTTATATATGGTGAAGTCCTCCGGCCATTGGCCAGGGACTCCTTAGGACGGCACGCGCGGCCCCTTTAAGAGGGAGGGAGAGCGCGCGCGCGCGCCCTAAGCACAGTGGACGGGAAGGAGCGCGCGCTGCCAGCAGAGCGGGAGGAGGATGCCGGGCACGGAGCAGGGAGGTGAGGGGAACAGCGTCCCTGCCTAGCAGAGGGCAGGGACGCCGGCGCTACAGTACCCCCCCCTTTAGGCCCCCCCTTTTTTAGGCCAGACAGAAATTTAGCTAGGATGAGAGGGGCATGGATGTTCTCCCGGGGCTCCCACGTTCTCTCCTCAGGACCAAACCCCCTCCAATCTACTAGAAAAAAGGTCTTTCCTCTTACCCTTTTGGTGGCAAGAATGTTCTCTACCTCAAACTCGTCCTCAGCAGAAACCGGAGCAGGAGGCGTACCTGTAGACTTGGAGAAAGAGTTAAGTACCACAGGTTTGAGGAGAGATACATGGAAGGAGTTAGGGATCCGTAAGTTGGCCGGGAGTTTTAATTTATAGGCCACCGGGTTGATCTGACTGATGACCTCCAGAGGACCGATGAACCGAGGCCCTAACTTGTAAGAAGGTATCTTGAGTCGGACATATTTAGACGAGAGCCAGACTTTATCTCCAGGACGAAATTGTGGAGGATCCAGGCGTTTTTTGTCAGCGTGTCTGTTCATCCGTTCAGACGACTGGAGGAGTGCGGATCGGGTACTCTCCCAAATGGAGGAAAATTTGCTAACGAGAGATTCCGCAGCCGGGTTGTCCACAGAGGTGGAGACAGGAAAAGGAATCCGAGGATGCTGACCGAAGACTACAAAAAACGGGGATTTGGAGGAGGATTCGCTCTCGTGATTGGTATAGGAGAACTCGGCCCATGGTAGGAGATCCACCCAGTCAGAATGATGGGCATTAACGAAGTGCCGGAGGTAACTGGTCAGGTTCTGATTGATCCGCTCCACTTGACCATTAGACTGTGGGTGGTAAGCGGAAGAGAAGTCCAGGGTGACGTCTAGCAGTTTACAAGTGGCTCTCCAGAAACGTGAGGTGAACTGTACCCCACGATCCGACACGATGTGGAGGGGCAGGCCATGAAGACGGAAGATGTGGCGGATAAAGTCTTTAGCCAGCTCGGGTGCAGACGGGAGGCCAGGCAGGGGAATAAAGTGAGCCATCTTGGAAAAGCGGTCAGCGACCACCCAAATGACCGTACAACCGGCAGAGACGGGGAGATCAGTTATGAAGTCCATAGCAATATGCTGCCAGGGGGCAGCAGGCACAGGAAGCGGAAGAAGGCGACCGGCTGGCAGGTGTCTCGGGACTTTGTTGCGGGCGCAGGACACACAGGCAGAAACAAAGTCTATTACGTCCTTGTGCAGGGTAGGCCACCAGTAGTGCCGGGCAATAAGCTGGAGGGTCTTTTTCTGACCGGCGTGGCCAGCTAGTTTAGATGAGTGACCCCAGTGTAGGATCTTCTCCCGATCAGGTACTGATACGAACGTCTTACCGGGAGGGAGACGATTTAGACTCACGGGAGCCACCTGCATTACTCTGGCGGGATCGATGATATGTTTAGGTTCTTCCTCGAGATCGGACACCAGAAAGGATCGGGACAAGGCATCTGCTTTGACGTTTTTGTCAGCCGGGCGAAAATGAAGAACAAAATCAAAGCGAGCAAAAAACAAGGACCACCGGGCTTGGCGCGGGTTAAGTCTCTGGGCATGCTGGAGGTAAGCCAAGTTCTTGTGGTCAGTGTAAATTATTACCGGGTGAAGAGCCCCCTCGAGTAGGTAACGCCACTCCTCCAATGCCAGTTTGATGGCCAATAACCCTCGGTCTCCTATGGAATAGTTGCGCTCAGAAGAGGAGAAGAGTTTGGAGAAGAAGCCACAAGTTACCATTCTCCCGGAAGATGATTTTTGAGTAAGTACCGCTCCGGCTCCAGAGGAGGAGGCGTCAACTTCCAGGAAGAACTGCTTGTTGCCGTCCGGGCGATGCAGCACCGGGGCAGAAGAGAAGGCCTGTTTTAGGGAAAGAAAGGCCTCCTCTGCTTCGGGCGGCCACTCTTTGGGATTAGTACCCTTACGGGTGAGCGCGGAAATTGGGGCAGTCCGGGAAGAGAAGTGTGGTATGAAGAGGCGGTAGTAGTTGGCGAAGCCCAGGAATCGCTGAATGGCCTTCAACCCCTCCGGTCGAGGCCATTTCTCGATGGCAGACAGTGTCTCTGGATCCATTCGTAGGCCGGTCTGAGAAATAATGTAGCCCAAAAACGGAAGCGAGGTCTGCTCAAAGAGGCACTTCTCGTATTTAGCGAAGAGGTGATTCTGCCTGAGCCTGAGCAGGACCTGACGAACGTCCCTCCGGTGAGTCTGGAGATCCGGAGAGAAGACCAAGATGTCGTCCAGGTACACCACTACGCAGGAGTAGAGAAGGTCCCGGAAGATGTCATTGACCAACTCTTGAAAGACGGCAGGAGCGTTACAGAGGCCAAAGGGCATTACCAGATATTCATAGTGGCCGTCCCGGGTGTTGAATGCCGTCTTCCATTCATCCCCCTGACGGATACGAACCAGGTTGTACGCCCCACGGAGGTCCAGTTTGGTGAAGATTCTAGCCCCCCTCAGGCGATCAAATAACTCCGGAATGAGCGGAAGGGGGTACTTATTCTTCACCGTGATCTGGTTAAGGCCTCTATAGTCTATACAGGGACGGAGAGAGCCGTCCTTCTTTTTGACGAAAAAGAAGCCTGCTCCCGCCGGAGAGGTAGATTTCCGGATGAATCCCCTGGCCAGATTCTCCTCAATATATTCGGACATCGACCGGGTCTCAGCAGCGGATAAAGGATAAATACGCCCACGGGGAGGAGTAGTACCAGGTAACAGGTCGATAGGGCAGTCGTATGGTCTATGAGGAGGTAGTGTCTCTGCTTCCTTTTTATTAAAGACATCAGCATAAGACCAATAAGGAATCGGAAGTCCAGGTAGATTAGCTGGGGTAGGAGAAGGACGGACGGGATGGACGGGAACCAGACAGGTCTTATGGCAGTCCTGTCCCCAGCGAAGGACTTCTCCGGTCTGCCAGTCAAGCACGGGTGCATGTCTCTGGAGCCAAGGTAGGCCTAGCAAGAGGGCGTGAGAGAGTCCAGGCAGAACATGAAAGGAGATGCTCTCAGAATGCAGCATTCCCACTTGCAGAGTTACGGATTCGGTGATGAGTTGGATGGGTCGTGGTAAGAGGCCCCCATCCACAGCAGCGACAGATATTGGTACAGCCAGAGGTTTGGTGGGAATGCGGTATTTCTCTACCAGGGACTGTGAGATAAGATTCCCGGCCGCTCCAGAGTCAAGTTGGGCTAGTTCGAAATAACGATTCTCCCCGCAGATAATTGAGACTGACAGTAGCAGAGATGGAGAGGATTTATTCTTGTCTAGGTTGACCTCTCTGAGCGAACCTAGACACAGGCGTTTCTCGACCTCTCCGGGCAGGTACGGATCCGGTGCTCCTTACTGCCACAGTAGAAGCAGCTCCCTTCGGCACGGCGTAAGTCCTGATGGGTTTTGACCATCTTGGTCTGGTCGACCTGCATAGGCTCAGGAGAGTGTACCTGGGGAGACGGGTTTCTGAAAAGTAGGAGCTAGGCGTGGAAACCTCCTCTCACGGGTGACCTCTTTGGCACGCTCCTGGAACCGTAGGTCAATCCGGGTGGCAAGAGTTATTAGGTCATCGAGAGTGGTAGGAATGTCCCGACCGGCAAGTTCATCTTTAATACGGCCGGACAGACCCTCCCAGAAGACGGATACCAGAGCGTCGTTATCCCAGGCCAGCTCCGAGGCAAGGGTACGGAACCGTATGGCATATTGGCCCACGGTGAGACTCCCCTGACGGAGGCGTAGCAGAGATGATGCGGATGAGGTCTTCCGTCCGGGTTCGTCGAAGACTTTCCGGAAAGCCGTGAGAAAGGCAGGCAAGTCGGACACCAGGGGGTCTCCTCTCTCCCATAGAGGATTTAGCCAGGCCAGGGCCTCCCCGGTGAGATGGGACATGATGAATGCAATTTTGGCCCGGTCGGAGTTAAACTGGTGGGACAATAGTTCAAAGTGCAGGGTGCACTGATTTATGAAGCCCCGAGCCTGGGCGGAGTCGCCTCCGAAGCGAGGAGGTGCAGAAAGCCGGGGTCCGGGGTAGGATACCATGGTATTAGTGGGCAGCGGGGCTGCCGGATTGCGAGACATGGCACTGGCGGAGGTTGCTGGTGGAGCAGTCAGAGTGTCCAGGCGAGTATTGACATTCCGCAGGTGACCCAGGATGGACTCCTGTTGGGACCTTTGACGGGACAGTTCATGACACAGGTCCGAGAGCGAGGGAGCTTGGGTGCCACCGGGTTCCATGGCCCGAGCAAACTGTAACGGGTCTGGGAGGCGGAACCTCTGAGCTACTATACAAGGGGGCAGTCCTTGTAAGGGAGCGGGTGGCGACCAGGGAAGACGGGCAGGAGGTCACAGCAGGTGACCGGGACAGTCTCTGAGTGAACGGGCTGGAGGTCACGGCAAGTGACCGGGGCAGTCTCTGAATGTACGGGCAGATGGTCACGGCAAGTGACCGGGGCAGTCTCTGGATGAACGGGCAGATGGTCACGGCAAGTGACCGGGGCAGTCTCTGGATGAATGGGCAGATGGTCACGGCAAGTGACCGGGGCAGTCTCTAGGTAAAGGGTTGGTACGACCTGTGGCGGCTGATGATAGACGTGAGCTCCCAGGTCAGCAGGCGAGAGTCTCTGGATGAACGGGTGGTCACAGCATGTGACGGCGGAGCCTCCAGGAAGACCAACAGACAGGCGGCAGATGAGCGCTCCCAGGTGAGCGGGCAGAAGTCTCTGGACAGGAGGGTGGTCACAGCACGTGACGGCAGAGCCTCCAGGTAGGCTAGCAGACTGGCAACAGATGAGCGCTCCCAGGTGAGCGAGCAGGAGTCACTGGACAGGCAGGTGGTCACAGCACGTGATGGCGGAGCCTCCAGGTAGGCTAGCAGGCAGGTAGCTGGTGTGTGCTCCCAGGTGAGTGGGCAGACTGGTCCTTAGACAGACTGGCAGGAGTAGTAAGGCAGACCGTCGGACATCAGACTAGCAGGCAGGTAGCAGATAATCAGGCAGGAATCTGGCAGGTAACTGGCAGGTAACTGGCAACGGGACCTGAGGGCTGAAGCAGAGTAGTGAACAGTGCAACAACATTGCTCGGGCACCTCCATCTTGGAGGAGGTGCCTTATATATGGTGAAGTCCTCCGGCCATTGGCCGGGGACTCCTTAGGACGGCGCGCGCGGCCCCTTTAAGAGGGAGGGAGAGCGCGCGCGCGCGCCCTAAGCACAGTGGACGGGAAGGAGCGCGCGCTGCCAGCAGAGCGGGAGGAGGACGCCGGGCACGGAGCAGGGAGGTGAGGGGAACAGCGTCCCTGCCTAGCAGAGGGCAGGGACGCCGGCGCTACAATACTGAGTGGAATCCATGCGTCCATCAACTTTAACAAGATTCCCGGTGCCGGCATTGGCCACACAGCCCCAAATCATGATGGAACCTCCACCAAATTTTACTGTGGCTAGCAAGTGTTTTTCTTGGAATGCTGTGTTTTTTTGCCGCCATGCATAACGCCTTTTTGTATGACCAAACAACTCAATCTTGGTTTTATCAGTCCACAGGACCTTCTTCCAAAATGAAATTGGCTTCTCCAAATGTGCTTTTGCATACCTCAGCCGACTCTGTTTGTGGCGTGCTTGCAGAAACGGCTTCTTTCGCATCACTCTCCCATACAGCTTCTCCTTGTGCAAAGTGCGTTGTATAGTTGACCGATGCACAGTGACACCATCTGCAGCAAGTTGATGCTGCAGCTCTCTGGAGGTGGTCTGAGGATTGTCCTTGACTGATCTCACCATTCTTCTTCTCTGCCTTTATGATGTTTTTCTTGGCCTACCACTTCTGGCCTTAACAAGAACTGTCCCTGTGTTCTTCCATTTCCTTACTATGGAAACTGACAGGTTAAATCTCTGAGACAGCTTTTTGTATCCTTCCCCTGAACAACTATGTTGAATAATCTTTGTTTTCAGATCATTTGACAGTTGTTTTGAGGAGCCCATGATGTCACTCTTCAGAGGAGATTCAAACAGGAGAACAACTTGCAAATGGCCACTTTAAGTAGCTTTTCTCATGATTGCATACACCTGGCTATGAAGTTCAAAGCTCAATGAGGTTACAAAACCAAAAAAAGTGCTTTAGTAAGTCAGTAAAAAGCAGGTAGGAGTATTTAAAACAAGAAAATGATAAGGGTGCCCATACTTATGCACCTGTCAAATTTTGTTTGAATGCAGATTGCACATTTTCTGTTAGTACAATAAACCTCATTTCAAGGCAGAAAAATTATTGTGTCCAACAGTTATTACATATATCAAACTGAAATAGCTGTTGCAAAAACACCAATTTTTATAAAACATTAAGCTTAAGATTAATAGGGGTGCCCAAACTTTTTCATATAACTGTATTGGCGATATGTTATATGATGATTCACTAATACACTGCTAACCTAATTGACCTGATCCCCAATGTACTGCTCAGTACTTTTAATGTTTGCTTGTACCACCTTTCCTGCCTTCTCCTTTCCCCATCTTCCTCTTTTCATTCTCTCTCTATCCAGTGTAATCTGGACGGTACCTCTAGGTGAAGTGTCTCATTTTTCCATTTAGGACCTTCTTTGGTCTACTAAGACATATACGATAGTCACTTACCTGAGTCCATCCTGTGATAACAACGTATTTTCATGGTTCCCCCTAGGGTTTTATCCCCCGGGGGATTTATGTCTATTCATGGTTACTTCTATTGTGCTTATTTTTTTTCATCTCAAAAACCTTTTATGTACTGCCTTGGTATCTAGTCTTTTACCTTCCCATGGGTTTAAGGATATGGTGGGGTTTATGATCCGCAAGTCTATATACTGTCTTTATATCTTTGATACTGTTAAAAGTAATTTTTAAACAATAAAGCTTATTTATGCCAGTATACTCACTTGTCCTCTGCGTTTTTACTTTTAAGACCATAGTGGGTTATTCAGATAAAAAATATTTAAATAATTAATCAGCAATTGTTAAATGAGTTATTTAACATTCTGCAAGCTAATAAATCTTAATATTTAAAATCTATAACAGTCCTAAGGCAATCCTCCAAGGAACTGTCGGAGAAAGTCAAGTACAGTGCTCGGTTACTTCTGGTAGTCCCATAGACAGCGAATGGAGTGGAAGCCAAGCATGCTTTATAGCCTTTCATCTGGGTTCCAGGCCCCTGATTGCGGGATCACTGGGAGTCCCAGTAATCAGACCCACAAAGATCAGCAAGTTATCGCTATTCCAATGATAGGATATAACTTGTTATTATGGATGGAAATTATTGTTTAATATTCATTATGATCAATAGCATTGATCTCATAGACCCCCCACACAGTATTATGTATTTACAGCCCCCCTCACACAGTATAATTTCAAAGAAAACAAAAACCTACTCACCTTGCCCGTTCTACCAAAATTCTGCTTTGATCTGTGCAGTGTGCGGACTGAGGCTTTGTGCAGCAGATGTGATCTAATGATATCATCGCGCCTGCTGTTCTGAGACTCAGATACACAGGCTGAATGGTGTATACAACCTCCACCCATGTATTCAACAATATCTGCATCCTGAAAATGCAGATAACATTGAAATTAAGGCAGTGAGCAGGGAAGTTGGGCCTCTTCAGCACTGGGCCCCCCAAGTAATAATCTCCAAAGCTGCAATTTGGTTTGCCACTATTAATTTAATGCCTCTCTATTGAAAACTTCAAATTTTCACCCAAAGTGGCACCACCTTCTAAGGATTATAATTTAGGACCCATCTAATATGAATCAAGTATATGTTGGATGACTTGATCAGAAGTGATTTTAGATTTATAATCCTAACACTACGGGCTCGTGCACATGGCCGTATTTTCGGTCCGAGTGCAATCAGTCAAAACATCGAATCGCACTCGGACCAATGTTACTCTATGGGGCTGAGCACATGTCAGATTTTGGCCTCAGACTGGCTCAGGACGGACTCACAGAATGGAGAAGATGGAGAATTTTTTTCTCCATCTTCTCCTCATCTGAGAGAATCAGATCAGACTCTGATCAGATGTAGCAATTGTGAACATAAATGCAGTAGTGTCCTATGCAGTTTTCGTACCATGCCTTCACTAGGTTCCTAAGTGGCCACTCATATATTGTGCATATAGTTATGTGATACATCTGTATAAGCTTTGCTATATGTCAGCCATATTTGAGAAAACACTAACGTTATACTAAAATCTAAAGAGCAACAACATAAAGATCAAGCAGCGTTTTACCAATCTTCAAGCATTACAGAGCTTCTAACATCTTTTTCACCTATTCTGTCAAAATGAGAATGATTTGATATGTGTATGCATGTTTTTAGCTAGAAAGTTATCTGCTGGAATATTTATACTGAGGTATCTTCTGTTATTTAATATGCAGCTGCACATGGTTGAAATGTAAAATAGGTAGTACAAAAAAATGATAGTTTACATTGGTATCAAATATGAAACTTTCCTTTAAGGGCTCGTGCACATGACCGATTATATATCGGATGAGTGTCATCCATGGTTTCTCAGATAGCACTTGTTCCCATGATTTTCTATATGTCCGATTTTGGTCTGAGTGTTGGATCAAAGTTGTAAACGCAAGTCTATTGGCCTGTGAAAAACAGTGGACCACACGAAGATGACATCCTAGTGTGGTCTGATTTTTACTCGACTGACAGAATAGAGCTGGTGGAGAAACTTTTTTTTTCTCTCCTCGTCCGAGAAAAACTGATGTCTCTCTTGTCAAACTCTGCTCAAACTGATGGAGAGAAAATGGCAGTGTGCACTTAACATAAGACCATGTTCACACGTTCAGTATTTGATTAGTATATGTATGCCATCAGTATTTGTAAGCCAAAACCAGTAGTGGGTGATAAATACAGAAGTGGTGACGTATTCCTATTAGATTTTATTTTTGTTCTGATTATTCCACTCCTGATTTCGACTTACAAATACTGATGTAAAATATTGAGTACTGATTGTGTGAACGTGGCTTAAGGGCAAATTGAGACGTCCAAGAAACAAGCTCCGAGTATGTGGGTCTCTTTAACGGAACTTGACAGCTTCAAAGGCATAAATAAAGCTGTAACACAAGTCACGCCCACATACCTCCCCTTAGGTGACTTATAAAAGGGCTGGTCATGGGATGTGGCTAGGTCTTTAAAAAGTTATGGGATCCTCAACTTTCACAATATCTTCGCCCCTGGAGGTCCCAGGTGGCAGATATTAATGCCATATTTCCTATCATAATTTTATCTTTCCATAGATAGGAAAGATGGCATAGATATTGTCATCCATCTGACCAAAATTAATTTGGAGGTGCTGCTGCGACGGTCCAGGTATGTAAGACAATGCGCTACATTTGCCATTTTGTCACGCTGCCGAAAATATGTCTCTCATATTGGTCATATTTATGCCATTCATAAAAAAAAACAATATTCATACCAGAGCCTGAACTCAAGCAGTCTGCTTGTCTTTGTCTTTGTCACATTGAAGCCAACAGTTATCTCCACTGGCCATAAATCTGTCATCTCCAAAATTCCTCTGTCAGCCATGCCTGGTCTGCAATCCATCAGATAATCGACGTTAATTACCTGTTCACAGCAAGGGGGTCCCCTGCTGCATAAGGATCATGTAGACGTTAATAGAGTGCTAGCCATGCTTGAATGTTCACTATGATACCTATGAGAAGGCTTTATAGATTTTGCAATTAGATCTATGACACTGACCAAATACTGAATGTGTGAACGTGGCCTAATACTGATAGTTTGCAGTGATGTTTTCCAATTACTTGGAACATCAATGGATAAATATATTAGAAATTGAAAAAAGATTGGCAACAGAAGTATTTTTCATTTCAGTAAGGCCATGTTTACACAGTCAGTATTTGGTCAGTATTTTACATAGTGTGAATGAGGGCTAATTGAGACATCCATGAAACAAGCTCCGAGTACGTGGGTCACTTGATTGGAACTTGACAGCTTCAAAGGCATATATAAGGCTGACAAATTCAGGTCAGGAGACCAGAAGCAAGTCGATATGTGGACCGCAAAACATTTACTTCTGAATTCAGCCTTGGGAAGATAAATCAAGTACATTTTTGACTACTTAAACAATTGCAGATCAGATAAAGTGCAGTGAACTGACAGAGACAGTCTGAATTCTAATGGAGATGGTACAAGCAGCCCCACCTGTACAGACTCCAATGATCTCATGTCTGATGTCATAGCTGGATCAGTGAAGGGCCATTAATATGTATATGACCCAAAAAATAAAACCTTGTGAAAAACAAGAAAATACCCACATTATAACCAAAAATCAGGGATATTCGGCAAACCAGCAGGCTTTAATGATTGCGATTAAAATGAAACATTAACATTTTTCTAGTGCTGAGGTGTGGAAAAGCACCCTCACTGTTAAATTGGAATGACGTTATATGTTTTACCTTTTTACATGTTCTTTTATAGAAAAGCCTATGTGATTATATCTTGTTAAAATATATTTTATAGATATTGTTTGTCTAATTTATTAAGTACTGTGCCATTAAATTTGCAGTCATGAGTTTAAGGCATGGTGGATTCTTTGAAAATTAGACCATAGCCCCAACCTATGTTACACTAAGTTACATTTTGGGCTCCGGTGTTTTGATGGGTTTGGGACAGCTTGATTACTCCCTCACATGGCCCTGGATCAATCACACATAAATGATACATTACTGTTGTGGAGCTATGATGGACCTGATTAAAGAGGTGGCTCTCCACACACCATAAAGCTGTTGAAATGGGTGCACAAAGCTATGCTGTGTGGTGCAAAGTAGCTGCGCTGAAGCCAAGGGCATCCAGATAGCTGGTTGCCTAGATATCTACGAGTTTGTCCAACATATCTGGCAGTGGATTATCTCCATTTTGAATAACAGAATCAGCCTGAAATTCATCAGGTCGAATCCTTCTCTCCCATTGACATCAGCTGTGGGAAAACAGTTAGGATGCCCGCACAGAGCTGTCGAGAAGCTCACATACACATTAGAGGTGTCGGGAGGCCCGCATACACATTAGAGGTGTCGGGAGGCCCGCATACACATTAGAGCTGTCGGGAGGTCCGCATACACATTAGAGCTGTCGGGAGGTCCGTATACACATTAGAGCTGTCGGGAGGGCCGCATACACATTAGAGCTGTCGGGAGGGCCGCATACACATTAGAGCTGTCGGGAGGTCCGTATACACGTTAGAGCTGTCGGGAGGTCCGCATACACATTAAAGCTGTCGGGAGGTCCGCATACACATTAGAGCTGTCGGGAGGGCCGCATACACATTAGAGCTGTCGGGAGGGCCGCATACACATTAGAGCTGTCGGGAGGGCCGCATACACATTAGAGCTGTCGGGAGGGCCGCATACACATTACAGCTGTCGGGAGGTCCGCATACACATTAGAGCTGTCGGGAGGTCCGCATACACATTAGAGCTGTCGGGAGGCCCGCATACACATTAGAGCTGTCGGGAGGCCCGCATACACATTAGAGCTGTCGGGAGGCCCGCATACACATTAGAGCTGTCGGGAGGTCCGCATACACATTAGAGCTGTCGGGAGGTCCGCATACACATTAGAGCTGTCGGGAGGTCCGCATACACATTAGAGCTGTCGGGAGGCCCGCATACACATTAGAGCTGTCTGGAGGCCCGCATACACATTAGAGCTGTCGGGAAGCCCGCATACACATTAGAGCTGTCGGGAAGTCCTCATACACATTAGAGCTGTCGGGAGGTCCGCATACACATTAGAGCTGTCGGGAGGCCCGCATACACATTAGAGCTGTCGGGAGGGCCACATACACATTAGAGCTGTCGGGAGGGCCACATACACATTAGAGCTGTCGGGAAGCCCACATACACATTAGAGCTGTCGGGAAGTCCTCATACACATTAGAGCTGTCGGGAGGGCCGCATACACATTAGAGCTGTCGGGAGGTCCGTATACACATTAGAGCTGTCGGGAGGGCCGCATACATGTTAGAGCTGTCGGGAGGTCCGCATACACATTAAAGCTGTCGGGAGGTCCGCATACACATTAGAGCTGTCGGGAGGTCCGCATACACATTAGAGCTGTCGAGAGGTCCGCATACACATTACAGCTGTCGGGAGGGCCGCATACACATTAGAGCTGTCGGGAGGCCCTCATACACATTAGAGCTGTCGGGAAGCCCGCATACACATTACAGCTGTCGGGAGGGCCGCATACACATTAGAGCTGTCGGGAAGCCCGCATACACATTAGAGCTGTCGGGAAGTCCTCATACACATTACAGCTGTCGGGAGGTCCGCATACACATTAGAGCTGTCGGGAGGCCTGCATACACATTAGAGCTGTCGGGAGGGCCACATACACATTAGAGCTGTCGGGAGGGCCACATACACATTAGAGCTGTCGGGAAGCCCACATACACATTAGAGCTGTCGGGAAGTCCTCATACACATTAGAGCTGTCGGGAGGCCCGCAAACACATTAGATGGTTGGCCAATTCTGCTGAAATTGGAGGGTTCACCCAACTTTGATTTAATGTCTATGGAAGGTACATTTAGGAATTGTTCACACGTTGCATGTTTGCTGTGAAAACAATGCAGCTTTTTACTGCACCAGCAAAGTGAAAGAGATTTCTGAAATCTCATGCACATGCTACTTATTTTTTCCTAGCAGATTTGAAGCAGTATCATATCTGCAGCATGTCAATTCTTTCAGGGTTTTTCACCCATTCAAAGCAATGGGATAAAAATGCATCAAAAACGCTGTAAAAACATGCGTATTTTACATAGCGTTTTTGCTGCCAAGAGATATGTTTTTGTTGAAGAAATGTCTGCTGCAAATACTTAAACTATGAACATAACCTTACACTAAAAGATTATTGTGAACGCTCGTTTCATGATAATCTTGTAAACAGGTTGATGATCAATGATGAATGAGCAAAATGCTTGTTCATCGGGTAAAATGATTTTTAAGTTTGATTTAAAAAAAAATCAACTTTCTCACCAGCACATCGTCCAGTTTAACCAAGACCTGTGCTGTCGAGAACAATGGCAGCCTATGCGCACTGAACGATATATTAGATTGCTCAGTGTACATCGTTTTATGCGGTCTGCCTGTGTAAACAGCTTTTAACCGAACGCCAATAGGTAAATATTTACCGAACGGTGATTGTTTAGAGCCGCCGGTAAACTTCCCACATTACATTTGAGTCAGAAGATCCCACAGATTACAATACGATTATTTGCCAGTCTACTAGTAGTCTATATGGACTTGCAGAACTGTGCTGAAGGCTGCTTCAAAGGAGAAAAGGATTTGTTACCTAGTGAGGACAAGGCTATATAGCAACTTCTTATCTACACCTGAAAACATAAAGTATGTGGTAAAACAATAGTCACATAGAATGTCTTTGATCTCCAAACTTGGGTCAAGACAAAAGATTTTCTGTAAACGGACAAGCAATTCCATTCTTTCTGTTGTTGCTGTGAAAACTTCACTTTCTTTATGTGACGAGTAGGATCCTTGAGATTCTTACTGAAGTGAAGCCAAGCATAGATAAGTGAATCCTTTGCAGATCAGATTTATTTATAAACAGTGACATCATAACAGAAAAGTGGCAAAATGAAAAAAGAATAGTCACCCCATCTAAATATAAGATGGATTTAAATAGTAGGATGTCGTTTAAAAAACCAAGGAACCGTGCTAGGGATCTCCGCCAACTGAACACAATTATTTAATGTTTGTATAACAGGGAAGTTCTAGGGAAGAAACAATAACCAGGCTGCGGATTTCTCCACTGAATGTAACTATTAAATCAGTATAACAGCACCTTTATGCCCATACCTTTAGTGTAACATGCATGATCCAGAGGACAGGTTCCCTTTAAACCAAACTGCATCTGGGGGACAAAGGCTTTCCTCTTTGGAGAGAAGGATCAGGCATGTGTAGCACCCTGAGGATTCGGCTGCTACAGGGGTATTACACCTCAAGCCAGAGGTGTGGTATTCCACTCCCGGGTAAGGATGGAGTGTGGAACTGAGTTAGTAGGCTGCATGCACTACATACATCCCATTTCCGGGGGACAGAACTACGGTACTCCCACCAGTATATGTGCAGGTACGACAGCGTCTGTCCCTGGCTGGAGTGGGAGGGGGGTGGAACATCCCAGTAGTGTAGGGGCAGATAGGGGGAGCAGTCTGGGTAAAGCTAGGAGCTCATTGGGTGCTGGTCACCTGGGCTCACACATAGAGGGAGTATAAAAGGTGGGCACCATCTTAGATCAGGTGGAGTTCAGGCAGGAGGAGAAGAGCAGAGGAGCTCAGCCAGGAGGGCTGACAGGGAGCTGTGGCTCCGGCTGGGCCCAGCTCCAGAGCAAAGCCTGCAGTGAAGCAGAGGAGAGAGGAAGAGAAGAAGGACCCAGAGAAAGAGTCAGAAGGAACCCTAAGAACCTAGTCTTAAACCAAAAAGGGTGAAGGGTTGGCGGACACGGGTACCGGAACCCAAGCTGGCAGAGGCAGAAGTAAACCTTAGCCAGGAACCGGAGGTCGTGGTCAGGATCTGCCGCGACCCTCACCAAATCCACTAGAAAGGCACACCAAGTATAGGGTCAGGGAGCCCAGAGGAGGCTTGACCACCAAGAGACCCGAGGGAGCCGGCCAAAAGTGGATCCCTGGTGGGAACGGCCAGAGGAAGGGAGAGTCAGAAAGGAGCTCAGGACCACGCTCCGGAATTGCCTGGGGGTTGGCAGAGTCCAGGACCTGGTGGACGCAGCACGGCTCGGGTGGTCACTCAAGGCCAGAGTGACTAAAAGCAACATCCGTGAGTAAAAACCCTGAAACTGCATCTCCTGACTCTGCCTCTCCTTACTGCACCATCACAACCCCCATCATCCACACCTGCTGCCCTGAGGCCATACCCCTCCCGTTGGGGGTTATACCATCACTGCTGCACATATACCACCGGCCTCAGCGGACTGCTCTGCAGCGGCGGCTTCAAAGCCGCACTCAACGGGTGGCGTAGTCGACATCAAATTAACATCTACTGCCATAGACTGCCACTTAGTTTGACACCCTGGGCACGGACCGAGTCACCGCCACAAGGACTACTACCCCCATACAGATCCGGCTCCGGGTATCCCCTTGAACATGGCCCAGGGGGCGCGTCACATGCTGAATTCAATCACCTGATCCCTTGGCTCTCCCGAACACAGGCTGCTGCCTGAGATGTTTGGTTTCTTCTTTCTCCCCTCTCACCCATTGAAAAAATTTGAACTCTGAGCTGAGCATTCATATGTGGTAATATCGCTGCTGGCTTAAAGAGTGAGTTGCTGATAGCTTTTGTATATAGGCTGTATGGCCACCTTTAAGAGTGGAATCCGTGCCTAAGGCTATGTGCCCACTATGCAGAAATGCGCTGCATTTTTCCTGAGCGTTTCTGCATCTCCCTGGCAGAAAAAAACGCATGCGGATTGTACATGCGTTTTTCCTGCCAGGAACAAGCGGAAGTGAAGCGTTCTTCACATGCATTTCCGCATGCGGGTTGACAAGCGTTTTATAAGCGATTTTAGCATCACTTGGAAAAGTGCTTGACAACTCGGTCACACTATATAAATCCATGTAAACTGCATGGATTTATATAGTGTGACCGAAAGAATGGTAAAAAATAAATATATATTTACCTTCGGATGGCCCCCGGTGTCCTTGTCTCGGCTTGCCGGCAGCTCGCGGTAGACTAAAGGACCTGCCGACGTCAGCGGTCGGTGACCCGTCACATGACTAAATGACGTCAACGCAGGTCCTTTAGTCTACCGCGAGCTGCCGGCAAGCCAAGACAAGGACACCGGGGGCCATCAGAAGGTGAGTATAATATTTATTTTTTATTTTATTCTTTTTTTTTTACAGGTTCTATGGTACCCAGGTCTGGAGGAGAGTCTCCTCTTCTCCAGACCCGGGTACCATCCGCACATTGAAACGCTTTGAATCTGCATCTACAGATCCAGTGATGCGGATGACATGCGGTCCAATGTAAGTCAATGGCTGCGAAAACGCCGCTTTTCCGCAAAATAATTGGTAGTGCTGTGGATTTTTCCGCAATCATAATCCGCAGCGGAAATTTCCGCAGCATGTGCACAGCACATGCGGATTATCATTGGGGAACATGGCAGGCCTTCTACCAAGCATTTTTAAGCGTTTCTGCAGCGGAATTGCCACTGAGGAAACGCTTAAACGCATAGTGGGCACACAGCCTTAATCCTAACAGAACCCTGAACATGTGAATATGAACTGTACTTGTGTGGACTCCAGTTTCCTTATATACTTTATCAACATACTGATAAAATAATTATTTCCAGTGTGCAGATGAAGCTTAAAAGATAATATTGGAAGAAAGAGAAAATGGCTGATCTCATGGAACATCACTGAAAAAATATGTTTCTCAGTTTTAATTGTAAGAAAAGGAGAAGATTGGGAAGTAATTGCTGCTATTTTTTGTAAATTCACTTTAGCCTTCCTTTAATAAGTAAAGGACTTTACCTTTGTAGGAATTTTTAACCAAGGATGTTTATTATCTGTTAACTGGAGCCACCCCACCCATCTAACTGTTAATTAATGTCACTAACCTCATTTGTCTTGTGCAAGATACTTGAGAGCAATAAAAATGGTCACAGAGTAGAAAAAAGTAAAACAAATGCCCAAGTAATACATTTTTAACTTTGCCATTGTGACGTAACTGGCACAATATGAGTATCATCACTCATACTAATACAGAATGCCAGAGAACAATTATCGTACTGACAATAACAACAGTTTCTATATAAAGACATGACAACCATTGCAAGAAAACCACGAAAAAAAACTGTGGTTAGATACACATGATTTTTGCTGTGGTTTTTGTGAAGTGGCAATAAAATGACAATTTGCTCCACCAAAAGAACTGTATGTGAGTCATTATTGCATAGAAGTTACAAGAGCATGGCTGAAAGTCAGCTCAAAAAGGCTATCTCACAAATACTTGCTGGAAGCCACTCCACTTTGCAGGTCACTGAGGCAACCTGGCCTTCACCTCTTAACCCCTACATAAGGATTTAGGCTTACAACAGGGTCTCCTGGGTTGTGTCTATGGAGTAGCTGCTGGCTGGAGGAGCTAGTTTGAGGCAAAATACATCAGGCTAGCCAGGTCAATGAATGGAATGAAAGAACAGGGGCAAAATCAGGAGATGAAGAAAAGTAAGAAAAGCTGGTGTCTGGTAAGAGGAGGTCAGTCAAAGTGGGGTTAAGAAAGCTGTGGTCAAGGCAAGAGGTTATCACAGTGTAAAGTCTCCATACACATTAGATATAAATTGGCTGTATCTGCAGATTTTGGTAGAATCAGACAACCATCGAACATGTACTGGGGGTTCCCGACACTCCCTCGACAGATGTCAGAGTAGAGAAGGATCAGGATATTGGAATTTCAATGGCCGATCCATTATATTTTAAAGTTATTGGAAGATTTTAAAAAGGTAGGTACAAGTAAGATGAAGAAGACCTAATGTTACATGAAAAACATGAAAGCAAAGGATATAAAAAGTAAAATCAAAATATATATTCCAACACAATATCGCTTAGTCAGTGGAAGTCCATCATCAATTAGTACATTATTGACCCCTAAAGTAGTATGTAGAAAGAGAAATAAATTCACCAGTGTTGAATTCTGGAAGATACGAGTCATCGAGTTCACCTTTTTAATAGCAATACCCATTGTGATTTACACTTCCAAATTCTTATTACTGGAAAGCTGGCAATCCAAGTTATGGACATGGGAAGAATGAAAGAAATAAAGAAAAAATAGAGAGGAGGAAAAGACAGAAGAAGAAGCAGAAATAAAGAAAAAAGTAACAGAAATAGAAGTAAAATAACTATAAGGCTATGTGCCCACGATGCAGAAATGCTCCGGATTTTTTTCTGAGCGTTTCTGCATCTCCCTGGCAGAAAAAACGCATAAGGATTTTAGATGCGTTTTTCTGCCAGGGACAAGCGTATGTCCCGCGTTTTTCACATGCGATTTCGCATGCGGGTTGTCAAGCGCTTTTCCAAGCGATTTTAGCATCACTTGGGAAGTGCTTGACAACTTGGTCACACTATATAAATCCATGCAGCCGGCATGGATTTATATAGTGTGACCAAGTTAATAGTTAAAAAGAATGGTAAAAAACATTATACTCACCTTCTGATGGCCCCTGGTCTCCTTCTCCGCTGCGTCCGGTGTGTTGGGTGGCTCGCGGTGGTCTAAAAGGACCTTCCATGACGCCATTTAGTCATGTGACAGGTCACGCGACCGCCGACGTCAGCCGGGGAGCCAGGATGCACCGTACGGGGGGCCGTCGGAAGGTGAGTATAATGTTTATTTTTTATTTAAAATTTTTTTTTTTTTTTACAGCTACTATGGTACCCAGGTCTGGAGGAGAGTCTCCTCTTCTCCAGACCCGGGTACCATCCGCACATTGAATTGCTTAATATCCACATGTGCACATGTAGTCATGCGGATATTAAGCGATTCAATGCAAGTCAATGGCGCGATTACGCAAAATTAGTGGTATTGCTGCGGATTTTTCCGCAATGATAATCCAAGCGGAAATTTCCGCAGCATGTACACAGCACATGCGGATTATCATTGGGGAACATGGCAGACCTTCTACCAAGCGTTTTTTAAGCGTTTCTGCAGCGGAATTGCCTCTGCGGAAACGCTTAAAAAATGCATCGTGGGCACACAGCCTAAGAACAAGAAAAGAAAGTATTCGACCGGACTCCTGACTGTTGGGAAGAGAAGAGATATTCATCTACCACAGTAAGTTCATTGTGATAAACAAAGTCATGTCAATCAAACAAGGCCGCTTCTGCTATGAGGTGAGGTGAGCATTTCACTGGAACTTGGCCGATTCTCCAAACCAGTCCATGTAACAGCCGGCTCAGGAAGAACGCTGGGTCCTGCTGTTTGTATACAATTGTGTTTGCATCATACAGAGACACTGCAGAGGTCAAGCGGCGTCATGAGGTCACCTAATGCGATTGTTCATGTCACAGCTGCACCCCAGAGACACCAAAGACATGATAAGGTAAGTGCTTCATAGGAGCCAAAGATAGAAAATTTATTATAGACTGGAGTATGGAGAGTGGGCAGCTTGTGGGGGACAATATAGAGAGGGGTCATCATGTGGGGAACAGAATGAAGAGGGGCAGCATGTGGAGGAGATGTGGCACTCAGTGGGGGGCAGTATGGAGAGGAGGCAACCAGGGGGGACAGTATACAGAGGGGGCAGTGTGTGGGGAAGAGTGTGGAAAACAGTATGGAGAGGGGCAGTGTGTGGGAAACATTATGGAGAGGTGCAGCTTATGGGTGAAAGTATGGAGAGGGGCAGCTTGTAGAGGACAGTAAGGAGAGAAGCAGTGTGTGGTGGACAATATGGAGAAGGGCAGCTTGTGGGGGATAGTATAGAGTGGGCCAGCTCGTATTTTTGGCGAATAAAGCTAAATTTATTAAATATGTATTGTAGACAAATCACACATGTAATCCTCACCAAAACCCCCCAGCAAAAACGCACCAAAAGAAAGCAGCTGAGTGTAAACATAGCCTTAAGAGAAAAATAAAAGTAAAAACGCCAATACCCCCCCTCCATCCAAAAATGCAGTAAACAGCGAAAGAAAACGTTGATGGACGTCAAATTGGTATCACTAAAAACATCAGATCACTACACAAAAAAGCAAGCCATTGCATAGCTCCATTAACGAGACAATAAAAATGTTACAGGTCTCAAAAAATATCAACACAATCCAAAATTATTTTTTTTTGCAAAAAGACAAAATCTATGAAAGTTTGATATCTCTGTAATCACACAGACCACGAGAATCATGCTTGCAGTCATTTACAATGAATACCTTAAAGGGGGTTCGATACCTACTAAGCCCTTTATAAATACCTACCTTTAAGCCCTAATCATTTTTGTAATTAGCTTTATTATTAAATTCCTTACTACTCTTTCTATCCTTTATATGTCTTTTTTACTTTACTTCCTGTGACATTTCATTTGAGAGAAGTCTACGGGACGTCACAGGTGGCTGGGGCTGCACTCACTTCTCTACAGCGTCTATCATCCTCCTGAATCAGGACCACCCCTTTAAAAGCCCATTCAAATTTTGCTTGAGACTGCAGAAAAGCTAGAATCGACCCTGCCATTCAAATACTGAATACAAGGAAGCTAGTAACCATCAGTTTAATTTTTTTTATTATTAATCAAAAGTATGCATTAAAATAAGAAACTTTATGATATATCTTATTACAAAAATCCGCTTCTTTCTCCTTTTTAATTGATCTTTTGTTCTCAAAATTCTCAATTCATAAGTAAAGTCTGTCTTAAGTGATCAGGAGATGACAGTTGGTGATTATAAAGTTCTATGAAAAGCTGCCACTGTCATTTCAGGAGAACCTGCAGCAGGATGTCTGTCTTTGCCTCTACCTTCTCCTCCCTCCTCCATTTCCATAGAATTTTAAAAGCACCAACTGTCTTCACCTATCTCAGTAATGGGAAAAACTGTCTGAGGCCAGAAACATCAAATACATTACTTTTTGGGTGTGTTTAGGAATATCAGGAGTCAATGGCTGATCCTTTTGTTCAGCAAGTAGTTAATCCACTGCCAGAGGCTTGCACTTTGAAATCACAGGAATGCGAGGTCTAGCTGAATGATATTGTGTATATAGGAGTCGGGAACCATCATTCTACCGACAGCTATTTAATGTGTATGGCCAGCTTAAATAGGTTCTCTGTAAATAGGAAAAAAAATAACTAAAGGAAATGTCATTATAAATTCCTAAATACTTTTAATTAGCAAATCACATTTCTTATGTCTGGGTAGGTAATCAAAATATTATTAAATTGGCTGCAGCCTTGTGACAGTGGCAGAAACCTATCATAGAATGTTAATAGGACAGTGCAGTAGAAGCTCTGCCCTCCTCCTTCATGTGTAAGAAGATGTGCTCCCAGTGGGTATTCAGTTATAATAATGGAGATATCAGGGATACTGAGGTAAGAAGAGGCTGCTCACACTGCTGTCCATCTTGTCATTCTGATCTAATACTGGAGATGCAAGGAGTGCTGAACTAAGAAACGGTTACTCACTCTGCTGTCCACCATGTCTTTCTGACCTGATACTGGATATACAAGGTGCGCTGAAGTAAAAAGAGGCGGCTCATTCTACTTTCCACCTGGTCTTTCTGATGTAAGACTGGAGATACAAGGGGTGCTGAGGTAAGAGGCTGCTCACACTGCTATTCACCTTGTCATTCTAATCTAATACTGGAGATAGTGATATTAGTTGTGCTGAGGTAGGAAGAGGCTGCTCACACTGCTGTCCACCCTGTCTTTTTGAACTCATACTGGAGATACCAGGAATGCTAAGGTAAGAAGAGACAGCTCACACTGATGTCCACCAATTCTTTCTGATCTAATATCGGAGATAACAGGTAAGAAGAGGCTGCTCACACTGCAGTCCATCCTGTCTTTCAAATCTCTCCAAGGGTAGGTAGATGTGTATACATTTATACTGAGCATAATACTGTAGATGTTGCTTACTATTTATACTATGTATATAAATCCTGGATTTATTTCTTATGAATACATTTTTGAGATTTTATTTCAGTTTCTGAAGAAGGTCTGATTGTTTTAAGCCAAAACGTCATTTATTTGATTTATTTTGGATTGTCTACACAATAAAATACAACATTTCCATAACGAATGCAAGGTTCTTCGTATCTATAGCATGATTTGCTAATTAAAAATATTTAGGATGATATTTATAATGACATTTCCTTTATTTATTTTTCTCTATTCCTGGAGAACCCAAAGAGTCACAAGTCAGAATCAGACTAGGCAATAACATACAACAGCAAGCAATGCGTAGCAGAAATATGGGAATAAACCAAATACAATAACTGGCAAGTTCTGCAGACTGTTGGGAGTTTAAATAGGGTGCGGAACAAAATACTAATCCCACCGGCTGACCACCCCAAAAATAATCTTGGTGACACTAGAACACATATCTAGAACACCCAGCAACACTCATATACTTAGCCGAATGTTACTACAACTTTTGGTAATGGCACCTGCGCCGTCTAGCGATGCCATCAACACCTGCTCATCCAACGCTAGCACAATGTGGCGGCGCATGGCAACAGAGGCAAGGCAGGCATAAAAATCCAATCATCGGAACAACTGTTTTGCGCCTTCTACTGGCGATAAGTGGCATGTTTACATTGCTTTGAATGAACAATCATTTGTTGATTATTGGTCTGTAAAAGGGATCAAAGAATAAACATCATTTTTATTTTTTTTTATAAATTGATAGTACACTCAAAAATAAGAAAAATAGTAATATAAAGAAATCTGCTTCTTTCTCTTCCTGGACTGATCTCTTACTAACAATTCAATGGTAAAATCTGTATTCTGTGAACACAGATTTTCCTATTACTGAGATATGTGATGACAGTTGGTGCTCATAAAGTTCTATGGAGAGGGAAGGGAACAGGAGGCACTAGAGGAAGACCTAGAAATTCTGCTGCGAGTTCTCCTAAAAACACAATTTCCATGCAAATATTTGTCCCATTAGTGTGAATGTAATAGTAAGAATCAAATAGTATAGGACCGGACACAGGCAGAAGAAGGATCCTGTGCTAGAATAATACATGGCCCCTTTGCAGTCCAACAGTTCATCATAATGCTCAATTCCATCTGCTTTGGAGGTGGAGATGGGTCCTCTGTGCGACTGCACAGGTTGCACCAATGGTATGTCGACCCTTGCAATACTAGTAACCCCATAAATTGCCCACTCAATTGTGTTAATCACTCATAATTATTTTATAGGCACCGTTTTGTGTCTATCACAATTGTATATTTCTTATTATGGTGTGTTCCTGTCTATACAATAATACCAACCTAATAAAAGTGTCTACACAGTACTGGCAGCTATGGCCTAAATGATAAGTGATGAGCATTCCGAATATTGAACGGAAAATGACAACTAGTTTGGGCAGCAGTGGAGATTTGATCATTCAGTTAGCATCTGACCAAGGACAACATCTGCAAGGAGTTTGTATGTTCTCCCCGTGTTTCCGTTGGTTTCCTCCGGGTTCTCCAGTTTCCTCCCACAATCCAAAGACATACTGATAGGGAATCTAGATTGTGAGCCCCAATGGGGACAGTGATGATAATGTCTGTGATAATGTCTGTATTCCTTTGTCTATAGCCTATTTTTATGATATGAAAATAATGAAGATTGGCATTGATCTAAAGGTCCATTTAGACAGGCCAATCAGGGAATGAGAGTTCTTCTGAAAGCTTGTTTATGACTATCGACGTGTCTCAATAAGCCGGCAAGCATCCGAAAAACGAGCAAACTGTTTGTTCAATGAGGGCGATAATTTTTAGGCAAGCTAGATGATGTGCTGCCGATAACATGATAGTACGATCGTTCTGCGAGCATTGAATATCTGTGCGGACAGATCATCAGTATAGTCTTTAATGATTTTTATGCATTATCTGTTGCCCTAGTATGAAGCAGTAACAGCAGAGCAGATCATGCTGGATGCTCACAGTAGGAGATGAATGCTCAGTTGTGATGGGATACAGGATTGCTAGAATCCTGGTAACCTGAGAACTCCAGCTGTACCTGATGATCTTGAGCTGTCCCTTCTATACGTACAATGAAATAATATAATATTATGATTAATGTATTACTAAATTTCAACCAATGCTGATCAGAAAGACAAAATGACGCACTCATTTAAGAAAATAAATTGAGCTATTAATTATGTTCTATAATAGATTGTGATCTATAATTGTAGATAAAGGAAAGAGCTGACTCTGTCATTGCCTTTATTTCCCAGTAGCGCATCCATTGTTTGGCTTGTATAAGCGGTGTTTATATTCACAACACGTGGCTGAGAATGGCGGCTATTGTGTTTACTTACATTCACTCATTGGCATGCCAATTATAGAGGTTAGCTAAGCAACACTACTTCCGAAATGTGCCAGCATGCCAAGATATAGCAGCAGGCGGTTGGTTATACAGGCAGGTAGAGGCCATTGGCTAAGTGTAGTGCCACTGTCAGGTCACACGTTGCTTCGCCAACCTTTTCTATTGAACCTGCCACTGTTTACATTTTGTTACATTTTGCCAGTCGCTGCCTTTACCAAACAGTCTAAACTATGGCACCCATATCTGCAAAGGTGGCACAATGGCACGGGGCAGGCCTTGTTTTGTAAAATTGTTATATGCCCTCACAGTTTTCCTTGACTCCATTAAATCTAAGTAAACAGCAGAATCCTAAGTGACTGATAAGGATAGAAAAAAATAACATTCTTCGATAATCTTTTGTCTGTATCAGTAAACATGATTTAGTCATCCTCACGTATTATGAAAGTCCTAGATTCTTGACTAGAGCTCTGGGACATGTCAACTATTGTAAAATACCAAAAATCATTCAAGTGTGTCAGGAATTCTCCTATACTCTTTGTATGATGCTGTCGGCAGGAATGTCATGTGATTACAATACTTCTTTGTACACCCATCAAGGCATTGTAGAAATCAACTGCATGGAATTGTAATAATAAATATATCGCAAAGGATCTTTTCTGGATTAAATTCTACAAACATTACTCATTATTAGCAATAGCTACCTTAATCTAAACCACAAGAGAGTGTATTATCATTATCTTGTATTTACAGGCAGACTGAGACTGGTCCACAGGTGAACAGGAGAGTCCCCCGGTAGGCCCTTACACAGGAGTGGGCCTCACGCCCCCCTATATGAATAGTAGGAGGCATAATGTAATTGATTTACTATGTACAGACAAAGGCACCATCTCATGAATCATTTTACAAAATACCCAGTTTATTATTATTATATAGAAGTATAGGTAAATTTGTGAATAAGGGTCAGGTAATATCGGCATGTGGCTGAGCAGTGGGCACTCAGAATCAACGTTACTGGTAGGCCCTTGGCACTCCGGTCTGACACTGGTTACAGGCGCACAGATTGAGCTGAACATGTCTTCCCCAAACCCAGGGACTTACCTATCACTGGAATTAGAGGAACCTGGAGACGTAGGTGGGGATCTAGCCAGAGAATTACGAGATTTCTTTTTGTGCCTCCAGCTACCAAATGGTTTTCTTTTTGTCTCCATGTAAACATCCACATGTAAGGTGTGCTCCTCAGATGCAGGTGGCTCCTTAACAATGGCTTCATATCCAGGGTCTAGCTGTTCCTCTCTTGTCTGGACTTCATCAGATCCTTTCTCAGGGTCTGCAGACTTGCTCTTAAAGAATTTTCCCAGTTTTCGAAAGCTACGGCTTTTCTTTTCCTTCTCCATTGTGACTACTAATGCCACACCGGTAGACTATATACTTCAATAAAAAGATTACTGCGATCACGTAAATCAAAGGGTTTACAAGTTCAAAAAGTATTAAACAATCCAGCTGAATAGACAAGCAGCGTCTGAGTAGTATAATATGGCAAGTCCAAAAACAGGTATGACTTATTCCAAAACAAGCACAAAGTAGCTTCCACGATGGAGGAATAGTCACTATTAAGCAAGGTCTCCAAGTGGCCAGATCTTGTATTGATCCATTATGAGATGTTAGTGCTCTGCAGCCATCAGGTAAACGCCATTATCCGACCAGTTGCACCTTTAAACAAGTATCAGGTGTCCTATGACAGCAGAGTTGTTCTGGACCTCTCGCCTGCTATGTACCCATGCATGGGGAGCCTGTCACCGAGAAGGACAGGAGCTAAATGTGGTGATGAGCTGTGGACAGGTTCCTCTGCTCTCCTGTGTTGTCTCTATACATAAGTGTTTGTGCACCAGGGAAGGCACCAGGCATGTGTGATCAGCTGCTGTGCACAGAGGAGGAGTCTCCCTGAAGGCTCAGGTTACCAGGCTCTTTAGCCTGTCACCAGACACTGAAGGATGGGAGGTGTGCCACAGAAGCGACTTTGCAGCCACTGGCTAGCATTGCTGCCGGACCTGTATAGTCATTGACAGGAGGCAGAGATTTTGGACTGAGTCCCGCTTACTTGGAATTCATGTTGTTCTGTTTAGACAGCCACTGGGTATATGTGACAAAAGTCAGGTTAAACCTCAGACGTGTCATTCTGGATTTTGCCTTACAGTTTACTAGTGATTAAAGGAACTTTGAAGAGATTTTTTGTTTTTTTTTACTAGTTCACAGGCAGCATTTTTACTGCAGATTTTTTCTGTGCCCCCAAAAAAAAAATCTGTACAGGAAAAACGCTGCATAAAATACGTTTGCTTTTACAGTGTTTTTCCATGTGTTTTTACTTGCACTTTTTTATTCATTTGAGCAGATGGAAAATGTTACAAGAATGCTGAAAGAATTGTGGTTTTAAAATAACGCTAAGCAGCTTAAAAAAAACGCAGTGTGTGAATGAGATTTTAGAAATCTCACTTACTTCGCTAGTACTGTAATAAGCAGTGTTTTTTAGGCACAAAAACACACAGAAAAAAACACTGTAAAAACATGTGAACATACCCTTATGGTTTTATTTAAGTAAAGCTTATCATGAAAAGGAGGAAGAAGAAAGAAGGAATCAAAATTGCTGGACGAATCATGAACAATCTTAAAATACACAGACGATACAACATTAATAACAACAAGAATAGATGGAATGAAGGACTTATTATGAATTGTCAAGCTGGAAATCTTGAATATGGGACACAAAGAAAGACTCAAAGACTCAACAAAAAGAAGACAAAGATATTGACTACTGCCAGATATGACCAGGACACGTTTGAGATGGACAGCGACGAATTGGAACTAGTAAAGGACTTTGACCTACTCGGATCGATGATTACTCAAGATGCAGTGATGACACCAAAAGTCAATTGGAGAATAGCTATGGGCAAATCAACAAAGAAGTCACTGGACAAAGTCTTCAAATTGAGGAACATTTCACTGGCGATGAAGACATGGCTCATACATTGTTTGATCTTTTCTGTGATAACATATAGATGTGAAACCTGGAAAATAAAGAAACAAGACAAGAAAAACATTGTCACCTTCGAAATGTGGTGCTAGAGAAGGATGTTATCAATACCATGGATGGCAAGAAGAACAAACAAATCAATTTTGGAGTAAATCAAGTCTGAAATGTCACTTGAAGCAAGGATCACCAAGCTACGACTTGCCTACTTTGGACACATCATACAAAGAGAGCAATCATTGAAGAAGGACATCATGATGGGAAGAATAGAAGGAACAAAAGGAAGAGGAAGACCATCAACCTGATGGCTTTATACTATCAAGATAATGGCGGAGAAGACCCTGCATGACCTATTAGGCTTACACGAGATCGATCTTCCTACAGATCGTTCATCCATCAAGTTGCCATGGCTTGAGATCAGACCAAAGGCTGTTAAAAAAAAAATAATGAAAAATGATGCAACTCACTAATACACTTTTGAGTTAATTTTTCACAGTACTCAAGATCTCTAAAGACAATGTTAATCAATAAAAAAATCTTTATTGTTAACATTCAGGAGCTTAAAACCAGCCTGAATCTGGTACTGCTCATGCAGCTGCAGGGCTCTATACAGGGCTGTGGAGTCGGAGTTTGTGTCCATTTTGGTGGAATCGGAGTCAGAATCGGAGTCGGTATAAAATAGACTGACTCCAACTCCTAAAACATATAATAAATTGGGTAGAATAGATCAATACAGTTTGTGGGGAATATTTTTTTCATAAGAATTTGGGAAAGTTATGAAATGTGCTATAAATGTCTGTCCTATTCCTGATCTAAGGGTCTAGACTTTTAGCTGACATGAATCTGTGCTACAGTAAATTTATCACTTAAACATGAGCCATGTATGAGGGAGTCGGAGTCGTGGAGTTGGTGTCATGGAAATTGAGGAGTCGGAGTTGGAGTCGGAGGTTTGGCTTACCGACTCCACAGCCCTGGCTCTATAGAAGATGGAGTTGAATAACATTGTCATTTTGTCCTGGTGTATTAGTGGGCAGTAAGGTACCAATATCGGAGGGAAAGGCAAAAAAAAAAGTCAGAGCAGCAACATCTGGTCATTCAGAACTCTAGGGAAGTAGATGAAAACAAAGTAAATGATACCTGATTCAAAATTTGCAGGTGACATAAAGAAGTATTCATTTGTAGCTATAACCAGTGACTCGATACTGCAAAATTAATTGTGCCAGAATTCAATTTAAATAGCAGTTACATTTTTTACACATTCTAGAATTATATTGTATGGACTAATTTTTCAATAATGGGAACAAAATTTTCCCAGCAATTGGTTGCAATAGTTTCATACTGTAATTGCTATTGTTTCAGTACTGTAATTGCACAAAATTGGGATTTCTGAACATGGTAGAATAGCAGTGAGAATGTGGAGGTGGAGATCTGTGCCTGTTACTGATGCAGACACAGGCCCATCCATCTGGTCCATTAAGTGTCACACTCATCTCATCAGTGCATAAAACCTTTGACAAATCTGTCTTCAGATATTATTTGGTGGTCGGGTTTCAGCCTCCCTTACCTTGGCCATGTCTCTGAGCACTGAACACCTTGTACTTCTGGGTCCTCCAGGGAGGTTGTAGTTCTGGAATATGATAGCACTGGAGGATAATGAGCTCCTGGCCTCTTCACGTTTGATTCTTCTCAAATCTTGGTCAGTTAATGTTAATGTGTGTGTCTTTTTTTCTCAACACGTTTTTTGCGACCCTCTTGACAATTTGCAACAAAACATTTGATGATTCTGTGATCACATCCCAAAATCTAATCTATTTCAAGAGTGCAGCATCCCTCTGTAACACCTAATTTGACTTTTCGAAGTCAGGTAAATCTCTTTTTTTGCCCATTTTGTATGAGGAAAACAAGCTGCCTAATAATTCTGTGCATCTTGATAAAGGGTGTTAATATCCTGAGGCCACATCCTCCCTCATTACACAAATACACATCACCTGATCTGCTTCATCCAATAAGCATTCAAGTTTATACAGCGCCGGAGTTGGAAAATCTGCATACAAATGATGATGTGGTCAAAATACTCACTTGCCTAAAAATTGTGCAAACAATGTATCTGTTATGTTCTGCTACCAGAGCTAAGGAAAGAGAGGAGATCTGTCCCTACGATAGAACTCAGCTTAATCCCTACGACGTAACAGGGGACCTGATCCTGCGATCAGACCTGCTAAAGTCCTAAGCTAGTCTGTACGGAGACCTATAGATGTGGGGAGGGAATCCCTACAAGTACTAAGGACTGGGAGGAATATGGGACACCTCCTAACAGAAATAGTAGCAGACAGACGAACAAACAAAATATATAGAACATAGAGGTCAGTAGACCAAGCAAACTAACAGAGTTAGATACAGAGCACAGACTAGCTAGAAAGTAGATATACAATGAAGTCCAGCAAAGCCAGAAGGGCGGAGCAGGATTAAATAGGCCAACAAGGTCATGTGACCAGCAAAGGAAAAAAAAACCTAACAGCAAGGTTCTAACAGTACCCCCCCTTCTAAGAGGATCCTCCGGATCCCCTAGGACCAGGCTTATCAGGAAATCTCCTGTGAAACGCTCTGATAAGTCTGGACGCGGAAACATCATCTGACCTCACCCAAGAGTTATCCTCGGGTCCGAAACCTTTCCAGGCCACAAGATACTGCAAACTACCTCTATACCGTCTAGAGTTAAGGATGCGAGAAATTTCATATTCCCCGTCCTCCACCACCGGAGGAACAGAGGCAGAGGCGTCACCATCCGACAAAACAGCTTTTTTTAACAGAGAGACATGAAATACCGGATTAATTCTCCAGGAGGTAGGAACCTCCAACCTAACAGCAGATTGGTTGACAACCTGAAGCACCTTAAAGGGCCCTACAAACTTGGGACCCAATTTCTTAGAAGGAATCCTCAACCGCAGATTCCTAGAGGACAACCAAACCATGTCACCAACAGCGAACAAAACCTCCTGTCGTTTCCTATCAAAGTAGTCTTTAGATTTTCTGTTGGCCTCCTGACGATTACCACGCACATCCGTCCAAACTCTCTCCAAATCACCGTAAAAATTCTCCTCCTCAGGCACGGCAGATCCCAACTTGGAGAACGACCCAAACGACGGATGTCTCCCAGAACAACAAAAAAAAGGCGAACAACCAGCAGAAGAAGATGTATGATTGTTCAGAGCAAATTCAGCAAGTGGCAGAAACTCAGACCACCCCTCTTGATTGTCTGCCACAAAACAACGCAAGAACTGCTCAACATCCTGGTTTTTCCTTTCTGTCTGGCCATTAGATTCAGGATGATATCCGGACGAGAACGACAAATGAACTCCCAACCTGTCACAAAAGGCACGCCAAAAACGAGCCACGAACTGAGGACCCCTATCAGAAACAATGTCAGTAGGAACGCCATGAAGTCTGACAATTTCCTTGACAAAGGCCTTAGCGAGAGTTTTAGCGCAGGGCAGTTTGACGAAGGGAACCAAGTGACACATCTTGCTAAAACGGTCCACGACCACCCAGATGACAGTAAAACCCTCAGAGGGGGGAAGGTCAGTTATAAAGTCCATAGCCAAATGTGTCCAAGGAGCACTGGGAACCTCCAAAGGACAAAGTAACCCCGCAGCAGGAGTATGTGAGGACTTAGATCTAGCACATATAGTACATTGACGCACCCACTTAATGACCTCCTTCTGCCATCCAGGCCACCAAAAACTGCGACCCACCAGTCTCTTGGTCTCAGAGATTCCGGGATGACCTGCCAACCGAGATTCGTGACACTCAACAAACAAATCTCTCCTAAAGGTCCCAGGCACAAACAACCTCCCATGAGGAGTGTTAGATGGGGCATTCTCCTGTGCTTTAAGAATCTCATCTTCCAAAATGGAGTCCAAAGCAGCTATCACAACACCTTCTTGTAAAATGTTCTCCTCTTTCTCAGCACCGACTATGGGAGAAAAACTGCGAGACAAGGCATCCGCCTTAACATTCTTAGTACCAGGGATGTAAGTAACGGAGAAATTAAACCGCGAGAAAAACGGTGCCCACCTAGCCTGACCGGCATTCAGGCGCTTGGCAGCATCAAGATATATCAGATTTTTATGATCCGTAAGAACCTGAACGGGAAATTCCGCACCTTCCAAGAAGTGGCGCCAGTGTTCAAATGCGAGTTTAATAGCCAATAATTCCCGATTACCAATATCGTAATTCAGTTCAGTCTCCGAAAATTTTTTTGAAAAAAAGACACAGGGATGTAATCCATCCCCGTTATCCTGAGACAATACTGCGCCAACCCCCACAGAGGAAGCATCAACCTCAACCAAAAACGGCTTAGTCACATCAGGCTGCATAAGGATGGGAGCAGAGGTGAACCTCTCCTTGAGATACACAAAAGCTTCAATGGCCTCAGAAGACCACTGAACCGCATCAGCACCTTTCCTGGTGAGATCAGTCAGAGGTTTGACAATACTAGAAAAATTTTTTATGAATTTTCTGTAATAATTGGCGAAACCTAAAAACCTCTGTATCGATTTCAAACCAATAGGCCTAGGCCATTCCTGTACAGCTTGAACTTTAACCGGGTCCATCTCAAAACCTTCGCTGGAGATAATGTAACCCAAAAAACTAATTCTCTGTACAGCGAACTCACATTTCTCCAGCTTAGCAAAAAGCGAATTGTCCATTAATAACTGTAATACCTCACATACACTCCGCCAATGAGACTCCAGATCCGGCGAATAAATCAAAATGTCATCCAAATACACAACCACATTTTTGCCGATCAAAGGTCTAAGGATGTCATTAATAAGATTCTGAAAAAATGCAGGAGCATTAGTAAGACCAAAAGGCATAACCAGATTCTCAAAATGACCCACAGGAGTGTTAAAAGCAGTCTTCCATTCGTCACCCTCCTTCATGCGCAACAGATTGTATGCCCCCTTAAGGTCAATTTTAGAGAACCACTTGGCCCCCATTAACTGGTTAAACAGATCAGGAATCAATGGCAGTGGGTAAGGATTGCGTACAGTAATTTTGTTAATCTCACGAAAATCCAGACAAGGACGTAAACCGCCGTCCTTTTTTTTTACAAAAAAAAATCCAACCGCCACAGGAGACTTAGAAGGCCTAATGTGACCGGCGGCCAAACTTGTCTGTATGTATTCCTCCAAAGCCTTCCTCTCAGGAATAGTAAGGTTAAATAAACGACTTTTAGGAAGAGTCGCTCCAGGGACAAATTCAATAGAACAATCATAGTCTCTATGGGGAGGCAAAACCTGCGATTCCTTCTCAGAAAAAACTCTCCACAAATCCTGAATAGGAACAGGCAATTCTCCCCTATCCAAAGCTGCAATACGCCAGTTACAACACTTGTCATAACATTTATGGCTCCAGGATTTAATTTCACTGGTAGACCAATCCAGTACAGGATTGTGAAATTTTAACCAGGGCAATCCCAATATTACTGGAGAAGGCAAGTTATTCAAAACTACCAAATCCAATTTCTCATGGTGAACACCATTAATAGTGAGAGGAAATTCACAGACCTTGAGAGTAATATTCTTCAAAGGGGAACCATCCACAGAAACCACAGCAATGGGGGATGATAAAGGTTCGGGTTTTAAATTGAGTCTTTCCAAGAATCCCCCATCAATTACATTCAGAGTAGACCCACAATCAACAAACACCCGAAATTCCATTAATTTTTCCTGAGCAATCGTGGAAGCAGCTAAAATTACACCCTTGGAATTTAAACAGGCAATACGGGCATGACTGACCATTTTTTTTTCTTTCTTCATACGAAGCTCACAGCCTTTAATCAAATGAACAGATTTTCCGCAATAGAAACACAAGCCTTCAAAAAATCTACGGTCTTTTTCTTGAGAGCGAGGTGCCACCGATCCAATCTCCATCGGTTCACCACTGTTAGTACACACATTCTCATAACCATAAACTGACATAGCAGAGGATTTGCTCTCATTAACCCTTGCACGCAGTCTCCTATCCACCCGTATAGCTAATTGCATAGCCTGTTGCAAATCTTCAGGTGTAGGATAAGCAATTAGCAGGTCTTTAACCCTTTCATTGAGCCCAGCAAGAAATAGACTTTTCAGAGCAGAATCGTTCCACCCTGTTTGAGTAGACCAACGACGGAAATGAGTACAATATTTTTCCACATTACCTGATCCCTGTTTCAAACGTCTCAACTCAGTCTCAGCTGATGCGACACGGTCAGGATCATCATATAATAGTCCCAAAGCAGAAAAAAAACTATCCACTGATCTGAAGCATGTATCACTAGGTTGCAAAGAAAAGGCCCACTCCTGAGGCTCTTTGCGCAAAAGTGACATTATGAACCCTATGCGCTGGGATTCATCCCCAGAGGACTTGGGTCTCAAACGAAAATACAATAAGCAAGCATTTTTAAATGAAAAAAATTCTCGGTGTTCACCAAAAAATAAATCCGGCAAACATACCTTAGGCTCCAAGAAATGTGCTCCAGGACAGTTACTCACGTGCTGACGGAGCTCGGCCACCTCCAGAGAGAGTTCCTGCAGGCGATGAGCCAAATCCTGAACCGACACCATGATGGAACAGAAAAATCTTTCCTTAGAGAATTTGCTTGGCTGAACTTACTGTTATGTTCTGCTACCAGAGCTAAGGAAAGAGAGGAGATCTGTCCCTACGAAAGAACTCAGCTGAATCCCTACGATGTAACAGGGAACCTGATCCTGCGATCAGACCTGCTAAAGTCCTAAGCTAGTCTGTACGGAGACCTATAGATGTGGGGAAGGAATCCCTACAAGTACTAAGGACTGGGAGGAAAATGGGACACCTCCTAACAGAAATAGTAGCAGACAGACGAACAAACAAAATATATAGAACATAGAGGTCCGTAGACCAAGCAAAGTAACAGAGTTAGATACAGAGCACAGGCTAGCTAGAAAGTAGTTATACAATGAAGTCCAGCAAAGCCAGAAGGGCGGAGCAGGATTAAATAGGCCAACAAGGTCATGTGACCAGCAAAGGAAAAAACCTAAGAGCAAGGTTCTAACAATTTTACTACACAGTTAGCCTCCATTACTAATCTGAGCTTCACATCAGCCACCAATACAAGGCTGACGTGAACCCCTACCCCATTACCCCACTCATCAACGCTACAGGGCAGTTGGAAGAGCGGAGGCTAAGCGTCACATTTGGTGCATCTTATGGATGCGCCATTTCTGGGACTGGGGTAATGGGGTAATATTAATAGCTGCGGAGGGCGGCTAGTATTCATGGCCCCTTCCCTGGCTATTAATATCAGCCCACAGCTGTGTAGTTTAGCCTTTGCTGGTTAGATTTTATAGGGGGACCCCATGTCAATTTTTTTCTGGGGTCCCCATGTAATCTAGCCAGTAAAGGCTAAACAAACAGCTGTGGGCTGATATTAATAGTCAGGGAAAAATTTTGGCTAATGGCCCCTTCCCCAGCTACTAATATCAGCCCCCAGTGGTCAGCTTTCCCTCTGCTGGTTATAAAAATGACACGGGAGCATAATTTTAGGCTCTGTGCCCATGATCTGGACATAGCCGCGCTTCGGACGCATATTTTTTGCTGCGTCCAAAACGTTGCATTCTATTGAACGCAGGTAAATGTGTTCACTGAACCATGTGGATTTACCGCATTCTATACATTCAAGTGGTCAAATTTCTGTTGCGGAGACTAGCGACTCCGCACGAGAATTTGACATGCTGCATGTCAGTGTCCACGGGTGATCCGCAGCCTCTGATGCACGCATAGTGGACATGGGATTTCTAGAGATCCCATCCACTATACCGCAACATCTGGACACTGCGGGTTTGACGCAGTATAAACACGCAGCGTCAAACCTGCAGCGGCTTCTGACCGTGGCCAGGTACTCAAACTCACCCACAGCATGCCAATTTCTGTAGTGGACACGCTAGTCTCTGCTGCAGATTTTGACCGATTGAAGTGTCATTATATGCAGTGGATTCACATCTACCCACCACAAAAGTGTGACATTAGAACACTGCGTTTTGGAAGCAACAAAAATGCGCTGCCTCCAAAGCACTGCTGAGTGCTGATCGGGGGGATGTAGCGGCTAACGAACCAGCTGTGAGATGTTATTAAATGGCCAGGGACCATGTTTGAAAATGGCACCTTCCCAGGCTAAAACTATCAGCTCACAGCAGCCGCAGAAATTACATGAATACAAATGCTAATGAAGATTGGGTGAATGGGATCAGCTGACACCCAGCTCTTTTGTTTGGCTATGACAAGGTGTCCATCAGACCTTTTCATGACCAAAACTAATTAAAGTAAAAAGTTAAATAAACACACAGACACAGAGCAAACATTTATTTGAAATACAACAGACACATTCTTTAAATCATTTAAATTAACCAATATACTCACCCCAGTTCTGACGATAATCCAAGGGTTTAAGCAATGTCCCACCAAATAACTTTATTTAGCTCCAAAAAGCATTCATTGATGTACAAAAACACTTCAAAACCGCATAAAAAAAAACGCGTCAAAAACGCCCAGCGTTATTCTTGCCAAGAGATGCAGAAACGCTCAGGAAATTTCTGCTTACAATCCTGATCATGCGCACATACCCTTATAGGGAGTGTTATTCTGCTGTAGTGATCAACGCATGCGTTTGGGCACTGTCTGCCCCTTTAAAATTATTATATTTAGAAAATTATTTGGAAAGTCAAAATTTCCTTATTACCTAAAGAGGGGTATGTGGCTGATGATGGCACAATGGGACTGGGGGATTATCCATAGATTATTGTCTACACTCAGCTGGACACAGAGTTAATATTTTATTTGACTCCACTTATGATTGTTAATAGGTTTCTCTGGGCATTTAATATTTATGACTTATTCTTAGGGTAGGTCATCAATATCATATTGGTGGGGGTCCGATGCCCAGGAGGGGATCTAGAGTACTCAGCAGCAGATATTAAACAAAGATGTTCAATACAGCTCTCTTCAATGTTTACATCCAGCTGCCAACAGAGCTAATAACAGGGAGGTGTCAGGTGTCAGACCACCACCAATCTGATATGAATGACCCATCCCTGGAGGGTCTGTATGGATTTAAATTTTGCCCTACGACAAAGGATATTTGTAGAAATCAGTCATGTAGTTACCGAATAATAATTATCCCCATAAAATCACTGAACAAAATTCAACAAGACAATGTACCAATAATACCACATACAAAAGACAAATACTGCCACACCATGACCAGACCACATATTACCACCACATAGTGACCGAATAACACTACCATATTATTAGTAAAAATCACTGTCCTAACACTACAAATACAGTAGAACTGCCCCCATCGTGGCAACCATTCTGTAACATTGTCCACCTATTATGCCCCCATGCAGGTGTAACAGTTTCCCTCTTTGTGACCCAATATAGTAGTAATATTTCCCTATGTGGCCCCACACAAAAGTCCCCCATGAGGCCCTCATATACTGTAGTAATAAAGTATATCCCTCAATTCTGGCCCTTTTTCAATAATATTGACTCCTATATGACACCCATTTTGCCTCACAATGCTGTACTATTTAAGAATAAAACAACCCAATTTCTTACCTGTACCTGCTCCCACGCTGAGCAGCTCTGTACTCTTCCTCTGTTTCCTGGCTGGCTCCCTGCTCGTGTCGCAGGATTCTGCATCTGTGGGCCTCTGATAGTCTCACAGCTGTAAAATAATTGTGATACAGGCAGTGCCGGACTGGGGTGCTAAGGGCCCACCAGTAACATTGACTCTGGTGGCCCACTGTTCAGCTACATGCAAATATCACCTTACCCGCATTCACAAATGTACCTATTTTTCTATATAATAATAAACGGAGTAGTTTGTTAAATGAATGTTGAGATGATGCCCTTGTCTGAACATAGTGAAACAAATGTATTGTGCCAACTACTAGTGATGAGCGAGCACTAAAATGCTCGGGTGCTCGAAGCTCGGGTCGAGCACATTGGAATACTGGGGTGCTCGACCCGAGCAACAAGCCCAATGTAAGTCTATGGGAAACTCGAGCATTTTTCTGGCTGTCCCCCCCAGCGGTCTGCAAAAGGTCAAAATTTGCCCAAATAGATGGGAACAGTGCTTAATTAAACGTCAGGCAGGCAGAATATATAGGCAGACAGGCAGGCAGGGTATATAGGAGGGTGCATGAAAAACATAGCAGGGCACTTGGAACACACTAGTGCCCTCCGATTTTCATGCACCCGTCTCTTTAAAAAAGCCGGCTGGCAATTCAGCAACGGCATACACCGGTACCCGACAATTTAGAACAGAAAGAATAGAGCATCACACATAGATTAGATAGATAGAAACATGTCAGTCACATATATAATAAGTACAGTGATAGTGTTGGTTACTGTACTTGTCATTTAGTGTTAAAATAAAGGATTGATTAAAAAAAAAAATGGCATGGGGTTCCCTGTAATTTTAGTCTCTAGCGGAGGTTAAGCAAACGGCTGGGGCAGATGTTTGAAGCCTGAGAAGGGGGTAATACCCATGGAGCTTCCCAGGCTACTAATATCAGCCCCCAGCTGAATACCTAGCCTTTACTAGCTATTAAAATGGGGGACCCAAAAAATAAAGGATTGATTAAAAAGAAAAAAATGACGTGGGGTCCCCCTATTTTAATAGCTAGCAAAGGCTAGGCAGACAGCTGGGGGCTGATATTAATAGCCCAGGAAGGGAGAGAATTCTCCCACGCTGTCAGTGACGTGCATGAGGTGAGCTGAGTTCATTGGACATGAACTCGGCTCATCAGGATGCCGTCACAGCGAGACACTGAGGAGCCAAGCATGCCTGCGCTTCTCAGTGTCTGCGGCATGGCAAGCTGGATGGCAGCTTTCGGCTGCGATCCAGCCTGTCATGTCAATGTAGCAGAGCTGAAGCCGTCCTGGGAACCATGGAAAGGTAAGGATGAGGTTGGTTTATTATTTTACTTTTATTGCAGAAGACATTGGCTTCAGCTGCAATGGGCGATACGGTAAGTATGGTTTAATTTAGCACATTAAAGAATTGTGTGTTTATTTCAATTAAAGGACTTTATTTTGGGTGTTTTTTTAACTTTGACTATGGGGTTAGTAATGGGGGTGTCTTATAGACGCCTCTCCGTTACTAACCTGGGCTTGATGTCAGCTGGCATTATAAGCTGACATCAACCTCAGCCCTACTACCCCACTGCCACCGCTACAGGGCAGTGGGAAGAGCGAGGCTAAGTGCCAGAATTGGCGCATCCTATGGATTCGCCATTTCTGGGGCGGCTGACGGCTGGTGTTTCTAGCCTGGGAGGGGGCCAATATTCATGGCACCCTTCCTGGGCTATTAATATCAGCCCCCAGCTGTCTGCCTAGCCTTTGCTAGCTATTAAAATAGGGGGGACCCCACATCATTTTTTTAGGGGTCCCCCATTTAATAGCTAGTAAAGGCTAGGTATTCAGCTGGGGGCTGATATTAGTAGCCTGGGAAGCTCCGTGGGTATTACCCCCTTCCCAGGCTTCAAACATTTGCCCCAGCCGTCTTCTTAACCTCCGCTAGAGACTAAAATTACGGGGAACCCCACGCCAATTTTTTTTTTAAATAAATCCTTTATTTTAACACTAAATGACAAGTACAGTAACCAACACTATCACTGTACTTATTATATATGTGACGGACATGTTTCTATCTATCTAATCTATGTGTGAAGCTCTATTCTTTCTTTTATAAATTGTCGGGTACTGGTGTATGCCGCTGCTGAATTGCCGGCTTTTCATGTTTCACTGTGAGCACTGTTCCCATCGATTTGGGCAATCACTGTAATGCCACAACCACCATGGCTGTGGCATTACAGTGAGTGGCAGACAATCCCTGCACGAATGGTGCTCGAAATAGCGCCAGACATGCAGGACGGGGACCCGAGCTCCCGCCCGAGCATCTCGAAAGTACTTGGCGAGCTCCAAGCATCTCGAGTACTGAGATGCTCGGGCGAGTACCGAGCAGTGGCGAGCATGCTCGCTCATCACTACCAACTACTTCTCATATAGGTGGAGTGAAGAGCCCACTCCTGCATGGGGGCCCACCGGAGGATTCTTCTGTTCTCCTGTGGGCCAGTCCAAGCCTGGATACAGGGAGCCAGTAACTCTCTGCTCCTTAAAAGCTTTCAACTGGAAGTGTGTCCTCAGACACAACTCCAGTTAAAAATAGTGCTGGCCCCAATGGGTCATGCTCACCCACAGGCCCAGTTGCGGTCGATATTCAGTATTCATTAATATATTCTAACAGTAATAAGATAGGTCAACAAAACATAGGTTCTGGAAAAATCCCTTTAAAACATTGTCAATGTAAATACATAATGCATAACTATAGCTTAAATGAATAATGAATTGCTCTGCAGCCAATCTAGTAGAAAAATAACTTTTTTATTTTTGTAAGTAAAAGCAAAAGGAAGAATTGCCACAGCTTGTATCAGCTTGTGAACTAAACTTCTTGAAAATAGATTCTTGTCAAGGAGCCCATTTGTCATATTGACTTAACCTTTGTATTTATTTTATGAGAATATGTGAATTCATAAACAAAGACCTGAATTTTTAAGTAATTTGATCTAATGTAGTAAAGAAACGTAAGGTTCATTTCTACAGGCAAATACGTTCCCTTTAACTTGCAGTTATAGGTTTCAATAGTTATGAGGGGTTTTGTATGAAAGATCAAAATAAAAACGAAAACAAGCAACTTACCAGTCATCCTTTGATTGCTGGACATGTTCATACTGGCAACGATTTTAACAATCCTGTGTACATACGATCTTTTGTGTGATCACCACCCGGTGTATAATTACTGAGCGAAAATGAAAAAGTAAATCCATATAATAAAAAGTAATAAAATAATAAAAGTCAACAGACCAGACACTAGAGGCATCGGATATATTAGGGTCAGTCTGGTTCCCATCATGGTGTCAGGAATTTTCAAGTTAGTGCAACATGATGCACCATTTTATCTGGTATTTCATAAAATGTAGATAAAATGATAAATGATGATAACATGTGGACTTTGGCAGGATTTACAATGGAGGATCCTCTAATGCGGTTGTGAACAGAGGCATTCTTTTCTACCACCATTCATTTGAAAAAAAAAAAAATAATTAAACTTTGGGTGAATTTGATGGTGTTTTGGATAAAAAAAAATAGTTATCAAAATTAGAAAAAGTGGACATGAATACTCTGATAGGGCCTGGCCTCCTCATTTTTGACAAATTACTTGGAAATGGTGCATTTTTTGGCACAAATCAACACCACCACTGATGTACATTACATTTCCTGACAAATTTAATATGAATTTTTTGCATCCTTATACATGGGGTGCATTATATTTTAAGAAGATGCTAGTCATAGTAAATCTACTTCTTTGTTTTCTACCAGGTTTTTTTTTTAATTCTAGGAATCAAAATAAAATATTGCAGTAAGCCTATCCCTATTCATTTAATAGTTGAAACAAGTTTTCAAGTTTTCATTATAGATACGCATGTGTTCCTGGAACCAAATGTGAATTCATGATTTTAAAATATGCAAAGAAGTATGTAGAAGAGTTACAGAAATAGCAGGTACAGTTCACTCCACATGCTTGATGAGATTTCAGGCTCAGTGGCAGCGTACAGTATGTAGACAAGGAAATGTGTTTTATGTTAATAGTAGAATAAAGCAATGGTGTTACATTGTATGCATGGAAGTATTGGGCTATACCTCTAATTCACTGAAGTCAATTTCTTAAAATGTTTAGCAACCACAGCAACTCATGTAAATGTAACACAGGTGTCGGAATGCAACGCACAGAGACACAAGGCGGGAACAGTCAGAGGTTGATATAACGACTTTATATGAAACAACACAATTATGTAAGGGGGTTAGTAACAAGGGTAATAAACAATAACTTGAGATAACAATAAGACGTATTTTCAGTGAAAAACAATAAAGTTCTTTGCAAAAATTTGATACACCCAGTCGGGGAAGTCACCACGTGAGTTCTCTTTATAGGTCCCGTAAGGTTGCAACAGGACAGGTCATGGACGGGAGGTATGTGTCCCGAGGTGCCAAGCCTCGGTGATGTAGAAGTCAGAAAAGCAGGCTCCAGCACACATAGTACTGAGAGGTGTTAATGGTTCCGGATTATGGGGCCGGGCTTTACGAGCAGCTGAAAGAGCTGGGTAGGATCAGCTGCTCTATTACCTCCAGTCCAGGTCTTGGAAGGTCTGACTTAAGACAGCTGCGTCTCTCTCAGTCTACCTGTGTGTTGTGCAAGGTGAGCAGACCTTGCATGTGCTGCTCAGACTCTGCTGAAGGCAGAGAAAAGGACTGCATTTAAACGGATGAGGCCGTGCTATATGGACTTGTTATTTTTGAGTTTTGTTTTGTTATACCTTGTTTTGTGCCAGGAAAAGGCTGTTTTGTGTTTGTCTCCTAAGCGGTTTATGCAAGCAAAATATACCAACCTGGATTTCTAATGAAAAAGCTCCCTGTGCCTACCTCAATGGCAGCCGAGTGAGTACTAAACCCTACAGTCACTAGTGGGGGTCACCGGTTCTTCCAGCTAGACCGCAAGTCTCTTCCGGATAAAGTCTATCAGATCTCCCACGCACCAACCGGCCACCTCCCAACCTGAAGTCCTAATCCCAAATGTCCCCGGTACCGTACGTTAAAGTTGGAAGTGACGGCCCTGTTCACTTGCGCGGTTCCTCCGCTATTGCTGGTGCATCTCTCCTGTCATGGTCCTCTCTCAGCTCTTCTTGGCTTGACTGTCAACAGCAGTCTCTCACTCTTGGGGTAAGGGTATGCAGACCTCGGCTCTTGACAGGCGACGTCGGGTTTCCGGGAACTTACTCAGTACAGAGCGCAGATCCTGACTCATCAACCTGTGCAGAACTCGGGACACTTCTGTGAGCAGTCCGGAGCTTATCAGGTGGTGTCCGGCTCTTGTGCGACGCAGACCTTTGGGTGAGGCCTGTCGCGCTGAGCTCTGTGGTATGCCTGGAGCATGTCTGCTCCACTCTGCAGCCTGGCGCCAAATCTCCTTGTGGCTTGGTGCGCTGGACTTTTATTTCTAGGAAATCCTTCCTGGAGGTCACCTGATTAGGTCCGGCATCTGAATTTGCTCTCCCTTCAACTCTTCTGGCACTATTTGATTCAACTTGATTTTGCCTGGCCAGCAGATGGCTATCTCTCCTCATCACTGGCACACCCTGCAAGAGTTCTCCTGATGATTCATTGCCTTCTACCACATAAAGTGTCACGCTGGTGGGTGTGGACCCACTGCACCATGGGCCGGGCTTACCCTGGAGGGGCGTAACTAAGCAACTACCTGGTTCTTCACTAGAGCCTCTGGTGATGAGGTTAGGCTTGAGCCACCAGGTACCACTACAAGGCAGTCCATGATACTGCAGCAGCTGACCCCAGGAGTCTGGGACGCAGGTATGGATTTCGAATGTCGGTCAGGACAGGATTAGGATCACTGGCAGTATGGATACTGGTGCTGGTTCAGACAGAACGGGTTCTAGGTTGGATAGAACTGCTGGTTCAGACAGGAAGGGCTCAGGAACACTGGACAGCTATGCGTACAGGATTGCAGGATGGGTTCAGGAACAGAGACCTAACAACAGACTAGTAGTTTAGAGACACACAAGGTACAGAAGTTGCTCAGGCACCTCCCTGCATTGGAGGGTGCCTTAAATACTTACTGCTTCCCAGCTATCGGCTTGGGACATTTCCGGAGTGCACCCGCTGGCCCTTTAAGAAGTGATAGCTGGGAGACATCTTGTATAAAAGGCACCCTCCCCAATTGGGAGGGGCCTGAGCAACCACTATAGTTAGTAGGTGGTTAGTGTGAGCAACTGTTTGTTGCCAGGTCCCCCGTCCCTTGCCAGTGTCACGTATCCAATGTCCCATATCCAGTGTCTAGTCCATATTCCAAAACCGCACCTGCGGCACCTGTCTGCCACCCTGGGGGCTGAGTACCCGGGCCAGAGCCTTGAACCTGCATCAGTGGTACCTGTACCCCGTGGCCGCATTGGCGGTACCTGTCTGTTACTCGAGACCAGCGAGTCTGAACCCTGTCCCAAGTGACCCTCCTCTTTCAACTTGTTCTTAGTGGCCGTTCCACCCCGTAGTATTGTCTCTGCCATTTGTGGTCAGCAGCTACTGCCAGAACCACCATGGAGTGGTACCTGGCAGCTACCTGCCGCACAAGCCTGACCTTACCAATAGAGGCTCCAGCGAAGACCAAGGTTGCTGCTTAGTCATGCCCCTCCAGGGTAAGTTTGGCTCATGGCATAGTGGGTCCACAAACCATGTGCGCCACCTTAAAGCGTGACAGTTTGCTGATTCCAAGATTCCCCAGGTCGTGGACCTGTACCAAGAACTTTCCCGGCAGTGTGATCAGAAGGAATTTTTTTTTTCGTATTTGAGGACTGTAACTACTCGGTTGGATGCTTTGATCACAGCCGCTTCTTCCGCCCCAGCTCCGGCTGAGCCTGCTCAACCTTGCTTATCGGCTCCACCACAATATAGCGGAGACCCTCAGCAGTGCCGTGGATTCTCGAACCAGTGCACCCTGCACTATGAATTTTTTGGCTCATCAGTTCCTGTCTGATCGGGCTAAGGTGGGATTCCTAATGTCCCACCTTGGTGGAGAAGCCCTTGCATCGATTAACCCCTTGTGAGAGAGAGGCGATCCTGTGACCAGGCATTCCTGGCAGCCTTCAGAAAGGTGTTTACGAACCTGATAGTGCTTCCTCCACTGCATCTTACCTGCTCAGACTGCGTCAGGGAGAAGTGCCCGTCAGCCGGTAAGCTGTCCGGTACCGCACCTTGCCGTCCGCACTGGGATGGAATGATGAGGCTTTGGTAGCCGCCTTCTGGAAAGAACTATCTGGAAGGATCAAGGAGAAGTTGGCCGGACGTAACATCCCAACCTCCTTAGATGAATTAATCTTACTGGCCACCCGAATTAATCTTCGGTTACAAGAGCGTACCAAAGAGGTGACTTGTGAAAAGAGACTGGCATGTCTGGCTCACTCTTTTCAAAAACTGCTCCTCTCCAGCCACCTGATACATCCATAATGGCCGAACCCATGCAGGTCGATCGAGTAAGGCTAGCAGAGTGGCAGCCTGTGGATAGTCGTGCCAAGGGAGTGTGCTTCGGCTGCGGTAGCACAAAACACTTTATTCGGGATTGCCGTAGGAGGCCTAAACGCCTAAACCTAGGGCCTGTGGGTGAAGTATCCCTAGGGGAGAGGGGAGATTCTTCACTATTAACATTGAACGCTTCTGTGTCCAGTGGAGGAATCCGGTTTAACGAGACTGCCGTTCTTGAGCCCGGTTCGGCAGGAAATTTCATACAACAGGCCGTGGTGGGTCGGTACCGTATTCCTGTTCAATGCCTCCTGAACCCGTTGGCAGTGTAATCCGTTGAGGGGAAGGACCTCCCTGAAGTTCTTCATGTCGTCACACAACCAGTAGCGCTACAGATTGGAGCGCTCCATTTTGAGAAGATTGCCTTCTTTGTGCTTAACCCCTTTCTGATGCGGTCAGTAATACTACATCGCACTGGCCCGGGCCTATTCTGAACAGCCAATTACAGCATTTCTCACTGTTACAGGCAATCATATCAAATAAATTTTACCACTATCATGAAGTACAATATGTCATGAAAAAACATTCTCAGAATCAGGGGGATCTGTTGAAGCGTTCCAGAGTTATTACCTCATAAAGTGACAGTGGTCAGAATTGTAGAAATTGGGCTGGTCATTAACATGCAAACCACCCTCGGGGGTAAAGGGGTTAATGACATTTTTCACCCCCTTCTATTAGATCTTCCATGGTTGAGAGCTCATGAGCCAGTGCTAGACTGGAAGTCTGGAGAGGAAATTCAGTGGGGAAAGTCGTGCCACGAGAAGTGCCTGGTTTCTGTACTTCCAACCCGATTGCCTGTGTTGCCATCCTCTCCGGCAAGCGATGATTCCAACAGCCGATTTCCTAAAGACCTTCCGTCTGAGAGACATATCCTGGGTGAAGCCAATGTGAGGATTGACCCTGAGAAGGTATCTTTAAGTTCCAGGTGGCCGCAGGATGACAACGTCAAGCCGAAGGCATCCTCCCATTCTCCTCTGTCCACCAGCCAAGAGGAGGAGGTCCAGTCCATCTTTGTGCCTTCTAAGGGGACAGTTATTCCTGCCGAACGAAGAGAGGCTTTGCTAAAGAAAGTTCCTGACTCCATATCTGCTCCAATGATGCCCAGCCGGTGAGAGGCATTCTGGTCAAGAAGAAGGTAGGAGATGTGATTTTCTTCCCAGTAGCTGGGAGAGAACATGGTCCTGATGAGAGGTCGTGGAGGTTCAGGAGGAAGAATCTGGTTCCATCTCCTCTGCAAGGAGTCATCGGGAGCTTGAAGAAGAGGGGGAGTAAAGGGGGAGTACTGTTACAATGTGTCTGGCGCCCCGACACACTGTCCCCTTCTCTCAGCGTGCAGGATGCCAGGTTACTCACCGCCCCAGTCCAAGGTGCGGCCCCCGGTGGGTTCCTGCTCCTGCCTCCTTCCTTCCTTGTGCACACCACACTGTCTGTCGGTGGCGTGCCTAGTGCGCGCGCTCCCCTGTTCTTAAAGGGGTAGCGCGTACATGGCAAATGGTGTCAGCTGGGATATGTGATCAGCTGCAAAGTGTCTCCCAGCCAATAGCTGGGAGACATCTTGTATAAAAGTCATCTTCCCCAATTGGGAGGGGCCTGAGCAACCACTATAGTTAGTAGGTGGTTAATGTGAGCAACTATTTGTTGCCAGGACCCTGTCCCTTGCCAGTGTCCCGTATCTAGTGTCCCGTATCCAGTGTCTAGTCCGTATTCCATAACCTGTCTGCCACCCTGGGGGCTGAGTACCCAGGCCAGAGCCCTGAACTTGAAACCGCATCGACATACAGTACCTGTATCCGTGGCCGCATCGGTGGTACCTGTCTATTACTCGAGACCAGCGAGTCTGAACCCTGTCCCAAGTGATCCACCTCTCTGAACTTGCTCTTAGAGGCTGGTCCACCCCGTAGTATCGTCTCTGCCATTTGGGGTCAGCAGCTACTGCAGGAAGCGCCCTGTAGTGGTACCTGGCAGCTACCTGCAGCACAAGCCTGACCTCACCACTAGAGGCTCCAGTGAAGACCAAGGTAGCTGCTTACTCATGCCCCTCCAGGGCAAGTCCAGCTCGTGGCACTGTGGGTTCATGAACCATGTACACCACCTAAAGGCGTTACAACCGTTAGTAACACACTACGCCGTCATTGATTAAAATCCTGCAGGGCACGCAAGATCCCCCTGCTTATGGCAGCACATGTCCAGGCCCATTTGAAGCTCACCAATGACCATCTGGATGATCGAGAGGAGGCATGGGAGAAAGTCATGTAGTCAGATGAGACAAAAATAGAACTTTTTGGTATCCACTCCACTCACCGTGTTTGGAGGGAAAAAAAAGGATGAGTACAACCCCAAGAACACCGTCCCAACCGTGAAGCATGGTGGAGGAAACATAATACTTGGGGGTGCTTTTTTGCAAAGGGGACAGAATGATTGCACCGTATTGAAGGAAGGATGGATGGGATCATGTATTGCTAGATTTTGGCCACCAACCTTCTTCCTTCAGTCAGAGCATTGAAGATGGGTCGTGGCTGAGTCTTCCAGCATGAAAATGACCTGATTCACACAGCCAGGGCAACTAAGGAGTTGCTCCGTAAGAAGCATTTCAAGGTCCTGGAGTGGCCTAACCAGTCTCCAGACCTAAACCCAATAGAGAATCTTTAAAGGGAGCTAAAACTCAATGTAGCCCAGCAAAATCTGAAAGATCGGGAGAAGATCTGTATGGAGGAGTGGGCCAAAATCCCTGCTGCAGTGTGTGCAAGCTTGGTCAAGAACTACAGGAAACGTCTGACCTCTGTGTGACACTAGTCACTACTCACGGACAGACCATGAGGCAGATAGACGTCCCGGGGTCAATATCAAGAAAGCACGTAGATACAAAGGGAAAGACAGAGGCTTAAGTCAGAACACGGTCCAAAGGGTCAGGAACATCAGAACTCAGAACAACAGAATGAGGCAAACACTCACCGGGAAGCACAAACTACCTCTGGCAGGGAACAGGGCTGGTCAGCTCAGTTAAATATCTAGGGCAATCTCCAGAACACAGAACACCTGGAGAAAGTCCTGCACATCCCAGTCAAAGGTTGGAGAGTCGAGTTGTCAATCAAAGCACCCACAGCCCGCCTTGTCATTCAAAGGATTGGACAGCCAAGCTGTCCATCAAAACACAGCATAAACCAGTTTCTATAGGACAGCATAGCAATCCCTCACTGAGTGCAGGAATCGTGACACTCTGTAATTGCAAACAAAGCTTTCCGTACTAAATATTAAGTTCTGTTTTTCTATTGTATCAAATACTTATTTCATGCAACAAAATGCAAATTAATTATGTAAATATCATACAATGTGATTTTCTGTATTTTTTTAAGAGCCTGTCTCTCACAGGTGAAGTGTACCAACAATAAAAATTACAGAACTCTCCATTCTGGGAAAACTTGCAAAATCGGCAGTGTATCAAATACTTATTTTCCCCAGAAACGACTACTACATTTCACAATGTGTATAGATTGTATATGGCGTGATGTATATTACACAATTCAGGGCATGTTGGACAGTTAGGTGGAGATCCCAGCATTGCAGCTTTTGTTCTCGGAGCTGTAAGCTTTTCTACCACCAAATATGAAATTTGAATACTGTCGTTTCTAAATTCTAAGTAAAAGTGCTTGTGTGCCAAGTGCCAAGCTTTATTTGTATGTCAGAGTTTGCCTTGGGCGGTGTCAAGAATTAGATTTAAAAAAAAACGACCTTTTATTTGTTTCTATTTCAGTTCTCACATTAAATTTAAATGAGATCCCTCTGGGGCTAACAAGAGCAATTATGGACGTGTTTGTGCTGCGGTCCCCTGTGCAGTCACACATGGAAACCTTACATCGAACAGTACCAGGTATATGATAGACGACAAAACACCTGAAGGATTTCTGAAAACGTTTGACTTACAGTAATTATTGATAAGCCTTCTGTAACAAGATGAATAAAAGAAGCAGGGGGCTGCGATGGGAGGAAAGAGTGTAAGCTCTTCCACAACATCGACAGGAAGGCAGACAGGTTTAGATATGAAGGTCAGCCTAAAGCTGCCCATATGCAGAAGGGCAAAGTGAGTTAAAAATGCCAATGTTCTCAGGGCTCCCGACTCTCTGAGCTAGATGATGCCAGGGATAAAAGGATCCTGCAGAAATAGAGGAATTCTTTGACCCTTTAGCGGTGGACATCCCACCTGTTTTCGTAATTTTCCTTCTTTTTATGCAAATATCATATCCATGCAACTGTTAAGGCCATGTGCCCACGTAGCGTCTTTGTAGCATTTTTGCAGCGTTTTTACGGCTGCGAAAACGCTTGTAAAAAACCATCTGCCATGCAAAGCAATGTGAATTTGGATGTGCTGTGCACATGATGCGCTAATTTGCGCGCCGAATTTGCATTGCGTTGCGAAACGCAGCATGACCATTTCTGCCGCGATTACGCTGCAAATTCGCGGCCATTGAGGAACATTGAAACGCAGCAAACCCGCAGGTATATATGGATTTGCTGCGTTTCAATTAAATTCAATGGCCGTGAATTTGCAGCGTAATCGCAGTGCGTGTGGTACCCGGGATGAAGAGGAGACTACAACTCCTCTTCATCCTGGCTACCACGCGGTGAAAAAAAGAAATAAAAAAGTTAAAAAATAAACAAAACCTGTATATTCACCTCTCCGGCGGTCCCTAGTCTGCTCTCCGGTCTCCTCCAGTCTGCTCCCGGCCACGTCCTCTTTCCTTGGCGTCCCGCGGTGTACTGTCAGGACCTGCGGTGACGTCATTTAGTCACGTGATGGTCACGCGACCGCTGACGTCAGCGGTCAGGTGATGGTCGCATGACCATTAGCTGACTAAATCACGTCACCGCAGGTCCTGCCAGTACACTGTGGGACGCCGACGAGAGAGGATCGTCGCCGGGAGTCGCAGGGAGACGTCGGTAGGAGACCGGAGAGGTGTGTATACAGGTTTTTTTTATTTTTAACTTTTTAATTCTTTTTTTTTACTATAGATGCAGCATTTAAAGCATCTAAGTTGGTCACACATTATAAATCCATGCCGGTTGCATGGATTTATATTGTGTGATCAACTTGTCAAGCACTTTTCCAAGTGATGCTCAAAATCGCTTGGAAAACTGCTTGAAAAAACGCATGTGAAAACGCTGAAAAAATGCTTCTCTCTGGCAGAAAAAAAGCATGTAAATCTGCATGCGTTTTTTTCTGCCAGAGAGAGGCAAAAACGCTCTGCATCAAATCTGCTATGTGGGCACATAGCCTAAGTCTCATGTTATTTTGTGTTGTGTATCCTCTGCTGTGTATCCATAGCTAGGTAATTACTAGGTAGCTTCATGTCTATGTCCAGTTAAGTATTCCTCTAATACCTATTATATGCTAATGTACTCAAAGGGAATCTGTCACCAGGATATCAACACTTGATCTGTGATCAGTATAATGTAGAGACAGGCATCGATTCCAGTGATGAAAACCACTATTTGATCAGTAGGAGATTATCACTAGAGGACTAGTAAAACTGCTGCCATGTTCATGAGCTCTGTGTAATCCACCCCCACCACTGGCAGCTTTCTGCCTATGCACAGTGTACACAGAAAGCTGCCAATCAGTGGTGTGCATGTGGCTATACAGAGCTCAGAATTCAGAGAACTGCTGGCTCTGATGCAGATAAAGTCAGTTTATCAACTTCAGTAATCAGCCCAGCAAGTGATACATCGCTGGAGTCAGGGTCTCTTCCCCTATATCATGCTGCTTTCAGATGAGGTGAGAAAAACCTGGTGACAGATTCCCCTTAGTAACGTCTATTGCTGTGGAGAATATTCTAATTGCCATGTGACCGCAAGTGTGCAAATCACATACGTGCAGTGACATGATCTCCCATGCGCATGGGGAATACAGGGGAATTGCTATAATGTGTACATTGCCCACTGTCACGATTTGGCAGTTTGGAGTCATATATAGTGACTGCAGACCTTTCTTCTTAGACAGGATAACACCTTCTAAGCTTCATACACATGATCATATTATGTCCACATGTCTTACCATAGGTTCTTATGTTTCCGATGGTTTAGTTTTGTATTACATACAGACTACCACACATAAAATCCATGCATCTCTCTCTACTTTGTAGGCGTCTCTATGTCCAGTTATGCAGCCTCTGTCAGACCGAAGTCAGCTTAGAATGTCATATACAGATATTTCTTATAGAGTAAAAGGTGGCAGATGTTCTTATAATGTAACATCTGTGTGACATGTCAGGTGGTAGTGAGCATTTTCTCCATCCTCCTGCAGACACTTGCGTGGACCCCTGCTCTATTACACAAGTGCTTATAGTTTGTCTTACTGAGGTGTCACATCCACGTCTGCCTCTGGGATTTCGCAGAATAAAAATGGCTGCTGAAAACAGATCTACAGGTGAGGTAGTTTAAAGAAGTTGTCCACTGCTTTTACAATGATGATCTATCCTTAGTATAGGTCATCAATGTCTGATAGGCCGGGGTCCGACACCCAGCACCCCTGCGATCAGTTGTTATGGGTCGCGCTGGCCGTACGCCGAAAGTACTCACTTGCCGAGCTGCTCCGTCTACTTGTAGTGGTCGCCGCAGGGTACTACACATCCGCCTCCTATTGATTTGAACCAGTACCAAGCCCCGGCAACTACAAGCGGAGTGTCTTGGCAAGTGAGTACTTTGGGCTGGCAGCCACCGCTAACAGCTGATTGGTGGGGGTGCCGGGTGTCGGACTCCGGACGATCAGACATTGAGGACCTATCCTAAGGAAAGATCATCAATGTAAAAGTAGAGGACAACCTCTTTAAAGCCACAAGTAAGTGACATGCTTCTTAAAGTGTTTTGGTTGATATCCTGCACTGAAAATCTGCAAGAACGACAGAACAATGATTTCTTTTTTGTTAATTTACAAACCTTTTGTAATACACTTGGTAAAAACAGCACATTTGTGAATTTGTGATCATGGTGCAAAAATATGCAGCATATTACCACGTAATATTTTTAGATCTTGCGAGTGACGGACACAAACAGAAGAGGGCAGTCCGTCCCTGAATCTTGTGATCGATTTTACCTATTGCAGTGAAAACAATACCTTGTAGAAATTATACCATTGGTGCTGCCTGTTTACATATAATACCAGAAATGTGCTAACAACATACAGTGCTGGCCAAAAGTATTGGCACCCCTGCAATTCTGTCAGATAATACTCAGTTTCTTCCTGAATATGATTACAATCACAAATTCTTTGGTATTATCTTCATTTAATTTGTCTTCAATGAAAAAACATAAAAAGAATTGTCCTAAAGCCAAATTGGATATAATTCCACACAAAACCTAAAAAAGGGAGCGGACAAAAGTATTCGCACCCTTTGAAAAATCATGTGATGCTTCTCTAATTTGTGTAATTAACAGCACCTGTAACTTACCTGTGGCACCTAACAGGTGTTGCCAATAACTAAATCACACTTGCAGCCAGTTAACATGGATTAAAGTTGACTCAACCTCTGTCCTGTGTCCTTGTGTGTACCACATTGAGCATGGAGAAAAGAAAGAAGACCAAAGAACTGTCTGAGGACTTGAGAAACCAAATTGTGAGGCAGCATGAGCAATCTCAAGGCTACAAGTCCATCTCCAAAGACCTGAATGTTCCTGTGTCTTCCATGCGCAGTGTCATCAAGAAGTTTAAAGCCCATGGCACTGTGGCTAACCTCCCTAGATGTGGACGGAAAAGAAAAATTGACAAGAGATTTCAACGCAAGATAGTGCGGATGGTGGATAAAGAACCTCGACTAACATCCAACAAGTTCAAGCTGCCCTGCAGTCCGAGGGTACAGCAGTGTCAACCCGTACTATCCGTCGATGTCTGAATGAAAAGGGACTGTATGGTAGGATACCCAGGAAGACCCCACTTCTTACCCCGAGACAGAAAAAAGCCAGGCTGGAGTTTGCCAAAACTTTCCTGAGAAAGCCTAAAACGTTTTGGAAGAATGTTCTCTGGTCAGATGAGACAAAAGTAGAGCTTTTTGGGAAAAAGCATCACCATAGAGTGTACAGGAAAAAAAAGAGGCATTCAAAGAAAAGAACACGGTCCCTACAGTCAAACATGGCGGAGGTTCCCTGATGTTTTGGGGTTGCTTTGCTACCTCTGGCGCTGGACTGCTTGACCATGTGCATGGCATTATGAAGTCTGTAGACTACCAACAAATTTTGCAGCATAATGTAGGGCCCAGTGTGAGAAAGCTGGGTCTCCCTCAGAGGTCATGGGTCTTCCAGCAGGACAATGACCCAAAACACACTTCCAAAAGCACTATAAAATGGTTTGAGAGAAAGCACTGGAGACTTCTAAGGTGGCCAGCAATGAGTCCAGACCTGAATCCCGTAGAACACCTGTGGAGAGATCTCAAAATGGCAGTTTGGAGAATGCACCCTTCAAATATCAGGGACCTGGAGCAGTTTGCCAAAGAAGAATGGTCTACAATTCCAGCAGAGCATTGTAAGAAACTCATTGATGGTTACCGGAAGCGGTTGTTCGCAGTTATTTTGGCTAAAGGTTGTGCAACCAAGTATTAGGCTGAGGGTGCCAATACTTTTGTCCGGCCCTTTTTTGGAGTTTTGTGTGAAATGATCAATGATTTGATTTTCGCTTCATTCTCTTTTATGTTTTTTCCTTGCAAGCAAATTAAATGAAGATAATAATACCAAAGAATTTGTGATTGCAATCATTTTCTGGAAGAAACTGAGTATTATCTGACAGAATTGCCGGGGTACCAATACTTTTGGCCAGCACTGTATGCCTAACACCCAAATTAATGTTTGTCTTCTAATGTTCCATCTGGTATCTGTTATGCCAGAAGTTACAAAATGAAAGCCTGGGTGGTTAAGGGGAAACATTTCTCTTTGTGGAGAGTGCCAAGCCAGCCTAAGGAGACTTATAAGCCATGCAATGCTCCTCTGGGAATTCAAATATACAAAAAACCTCTTTAGACAGCAATAGGACTTGAACTCTAGCACCCCCTATTGGAAATAGCAATCCTAAAAGTCAATATAGACTCTTTAACGAACCTTGCCACATGAGTTAGTATAAGAAGCCAAACCAGAAGCATTTGCCGACACAAGTTTCGCGGTGTTTGCCCTTCATCTGTTTGCATATTTAAAATCCCAGAGGAGCATTACATTGGCTATGAATCTCCTTATGCATTCTCCCCATGAGAAACATTACCCCTTAGAACTCCAGTCAGAGGCCCCTCACCTAGCCAAATCAAATTTTCTGCTTTGCACTGATGAGAGGCAAAACCACAAAAACACATCTGCAATTGCAGTTTCTAGTTTGGCTTCATATCCTAAGTCTTGTTAAAGTCTTGGAAAAAGTCTTGTTAAAACCTTGGAAGGGCTTGTTAAAGGGTCAATATTGACTTGTAGTACTGCTACTTCCAATAGGTTTCGCTAGAGTTTAAGTTCTCTTCCTCTCTGAAGAGGCTATTTACATATTGTACAGATTTCACTCTATCTGGCAGCAGTTGAGGTATATACCCACAGGCACGAAGTGTCTTGATCACACGGGAAGGTTTATTAAAAGTCCTTAGCACTTTCAGTATAAGAAAATAAACAGCCTTTCTCCGGCACAAAAGGTATAACAAAAAGGGAACACAGTTTGTTCCAAAGGCACATTTATCAGTGTGGCATCTCCTGAATTAACTACTGTTCACACACTTATAGTCCTTGGCTGAGACTCACCAGCAGTACAGCTCTTTTCACCTAGCCACACAGACAGTTTCTGAGGCAGCTCAGCTGCCTTTTAAATGCGCTGCAAAGCCTGGATTGGAGCCAATGAACGACAAGTCCCACCCAGCTCTTCTAGCTGTGCCTAAAACCCAGACCCAAAAATCCAAGTCCACTAAAAAACCCTTTCAGCAACTACTTCGCTGGAGCCTTCTCTTTGGGATTCCCATCACCTGCTATCTATATGTTAATAGCGCTATTTTGCATGATCCGGGCTGATGACCGGTCACCGGATCATGCAGCCTTATATGAAAATCCCTATTTATTATAATTGCCTGACCTGAAATAACAAGCACTTTCCACCTATTTTGTCCCCCCATTTCCTTGTAGATTGTAAGCTTGCGAGCAGGGACCTCACTCCTGATGTAACTGTTTAAACTGTCTTACCTTGTATTGAATTTGTCTGTACATGTCCCCGCTTAATTGTAAAGTGCTGCGGAATATGTTGGCGCTATATAAATACAATTTTTTATTATAATTATTATTATGACAGGTTCTCTTTAATATCTCCAGTCTGCTGCACAAAATAAAAAATGCATACTTACCTCCCACACCAGTGCTGCTCCTCTGATCTACCTACTATGTTTCCTAGTGGTCAGCTAAAATTATTTCATGTGACCACTGCAGCCAATCAGCGGCTGCCAGTCAGCTGTAGCCTACTCTGCTCTGACAGAATACAGAACATAGGAGATTGGAGGAGCAGCACAAGTCCTGGAAATAAGTCTGCATTTTTTTGCAATTTGTGCAACAGAGTTTAGCTATTGTGAAGGGGATGTCCAACCCCTTTAAGTAGAAGTGTGTTCTGAGCATGCTCTGTGACCTGTACAGGTTGTTAGCAAATTAGTGCAGGGATTACTAAAGCCAAGAGTCAATACAAGTAGTAAACCTGCTGTCGTATGTCACAGTTTGTTGCAGAACAGTGTATTAATATTGTTAGATAAATAATATGTGTGATATTATTGTGTTAAAATGACACTATGTAAACATGACTGTGTACTCCTATCCAATGTTTTACAATGTATGCAGAATGGGGGGTCAAACAGTGCCACCTAGTGGGTATATGAAAATGTTTCCTCTTGGCGGGGGCCCTCTCCCCTGCACCAGTCTGTGCTCATTAAGCTCATGTTTATTGTTCTTGCTCGGTTTTATCATTTATTCATGAATACTCCGCTCTGAAAGGCAACATCTGCCCAACACGTTGACAACAATAGTGTGTGTCAGGCACATGGGAAATGCTAATGACTCATCACATTATAAAACTGTTCAGGTTATACTTTTATTAAAATTCGTAAACAAAGTAAAAAGAAAAAAAAATAGAAATTATTTCATTTACAGTGAATGAATATCTGCAGACATAAGAATTGTCTAAACTTCCCAATAACACATTTGAAGAAAGAACAATACACATTATATAGCCTCACTTATTGCTGCAGCAGACCCATCACACTCAGGCCATGTTCACACTGCACATTTGCTATAAGAAAATCTTTTTACTGATTTCATTACTGAATTCCACAGATGGATTTTTGCACACATTAAAACCATTGTACCCATTTTAAAATCTCCATAGCCTTCATTATTCTGTGTGAATTTTTTTCCGGCGCATGTGAAAAGTGACACTAAAAAGTGGAATGTGTGAACATGCGCTCTGTGAGGATTCTCCGGTGCTGGTGGCAAGACCGGGTGATTATGTGACCACAAGTATACAATATGCAGATTTCCAACCACATTACGACTAGACGTATGTAGCCTTGCTCAATGCAAGTAAAGTGAGTGAAGTCATACACGACTAGTCTGAATGTGGCCGGATCATGCACATCACATATTTGAGGCCATGTAACTTCTCGATCTCACCGCTGGCACAGGAGAATCCAGACTGCACAAGTTGTGGGGATTCACAAACCCCTTTAATCGACTAGTACATCAGATAAGCCACACCCCGGCCCTTGTGTTTTAATAACAAAATATTACAAAAAGGTGCCAACATTTCCACCCATGAAAGCAAACACATTCCACCCAAGTCATCAAAATAATAGACTCCTATATTCATTTGACCTGCCAATGTTATTGTATCTGGAGGAAAAATAAACTGCTGAAGAAGTGATATACAATAATATACTATACAAGTCAGCGATGTACTAGCTCACATCCTAAGTAGAAGGTAGGCTCTCCATCAGCTTAACCCCTTAAGGACAGGATTTTTCATTTTCGTTTTTACCTCTCCTTATTCAAGAGCCATAACTTTTTTATTTTTCCGTCAACATGGATATGTGAGGTTTTTTTTTGAGGGATGAGTTGTACTTTTGAACGACATTATTGATTTTACCATATAGTTTACTGGAAAACAGGAAACAAATTCTGAGTGAGGTGAAATTGCAAAAAAGTGCAATTCTATAATTGTTTTTTTTTTTTTTTTTTTATTTACAATGCTCACTATATGATAAAACTGACCTGGCAATATGATTTCCCAGGTCAGTAAGAGTATGCAGATATCAATAGTTTATTTTTTATTTTAGTGGTGAAAAAAAATCCGAATTTTGTATAAAAAAAAAGTTTTTGCATTTGTTGCCATTTTCCTAGACCCTTAACCTTTTTTTTTTTCGGGATCTAGGGCTGGGTGATGGGTTATTTTTTGCGCCCTGAGCTGACATTTTTATTGATACAATTTTGGGGTAGATATGATATTTTGATTGCCTCTTATTGCATTTTATTGCAATGTTGCAGAGGCTAAAAAAACGTAATTCTGGCGTTTCTTTTTCTCATTACACTGTTTATCGATCGGATTAATTGTTTTTATATTTTGATAGATCGGACATTTCTGAACTCAGCAAAACCAAATATGTGTATTTTTTTCAATTGTTTTATTTTTAATGGGGCAAAAGGGGGGTTATTTGAACTTTTGTGTTTTTTTTCCATACTTTTGAAAACTTTATTTTTTTCACTTTTTACTGTCTTCAATAGTTCCCTTAGGAGACTTGAAGCTGCGATCGTAAAAATCCCCATTGCCATACATAGCAGTGCTTCTACTACCATGAGCCGCTCGTAGATTCACACTGACAGGCACCGGGTCTTCTGCAGACCCCTGGCTGTCATGATAACCCAACAGCGCCCCCTGATCAAGTGATAGGGGCACCGACTTGTGAAGCACTGCCAGCTGGTTTGTGTTAAATCCCACTGTCAGATATTGACAGGTGAATTTTAACTGGTTAACAGCAGCGGGTGTACCTCCGATCCACCCGCGGCTTTTAACCCCTTTACCCCCTAGGGTGGATGCACGTTAATGACCGGGCCAATTTTTACAAATCTGACCATTGTCACTTTATGAGGTAATACCTCTGGAACGCTTTAACGGATCCCCCTGATTCTGAGATTGTTTTTTCGTGACATATTGTACTTCATGATAGTGGTAACATTTCTTCGATGTGACTTGCGTTTATTTGTGAAAAAAATGGAAATTTGGCAAAAATTTTGCAATTTTCAAAATTTTAATTTTTATGCCCTTAAATCAGAGAGATATGTCACACAAAATAGTTAATAAATAACATTTACCACATGTGTACTTTACATCAGCACAATTTTGGAACCCAATTTTTTTTTTATTAGGGAGCTATAACCATTTTTTTAGGGACCACATCACATTTGAAGTGACTTTGAGGGGCCTTTATGACAGAAAATAAAAAAAAATGACACCATTCTAAAAACTGCACCCCTCAAGGTGCTCAAAACCACATTCAAGAAGTTTATTAACCCTTCAGGTGCTTCACAGGAATTTTTGGAATGGGGAAGAATAAAATGAACATTTAACTTTTTTCACAAAAATGTTACTTTAGACCCAATTTTTTTTATTTTTGCAGGGGTAACAGGAAAAAATTGACCCCAAAATTTGTTGTGCAATTTCACCTGAGCACGCAGATACCCCATAAGTGGGGAAAAAACACTGTTTGGGTGCACGACAGGACTCAAAAGGGAAGGAGCGCCATTTGACTTTTTGAATGTAAAATTTGCTTGAATAATTAGCGGACGCCATGTTGCGTTTAGAGAGCCCCTGATGTGCCTAAACAGTGGGAACCCTCCATAAGTGATGCCATTTTGGAAACGAGACTCCTCAGGGAACTTATAGAGATGTGTGCTGAGCACCTTGAACCCCCAGGTGCTTCACAGAAGTTTATAACATGGAGCCGTGAAAATAAAATTTTCACATTTTACCCACAAAAATGTTTTTCAGCCCCCAGTTTTGCATTTTCATAAGGGTAACAGGAGAAATTGCACCATGCAGTTTGTTGTGCAATCTCTCCTGAGTAAGCCTATACCCCATATGTGGGGGGAAACCACTGCTTGGGCGTACGGCAGGGTTCGGAAGGGAAGGAGCATCATTTGACTTTTTGAATGTAAAATTTGCTTGAATAATTAGCGGATGTGCCCCTGATGTGCCTAAACAGTGAAAAACCCCCACAAGTGACACCATTTTGGAAACTAGACCCCTCAGGGAACTTATCTAGATGTGTGGTGAGCACCCTTAACCCCAAGGTGCTTCACAGAAGTTTATAACATGGAGCAGTGAAAATAAAAAAATCTAACTTTTTCCACAAAAATGATCTTTTACCCCAAATTTTTTATTTTCACAAGAGGAGAAAATGGAACCTAAAAACTGTTGTGCAATTTCTCCTGAGTACGCCAATACCCCAAATGTGGGGAAAATACACTGTTTCGGCGCACGTTAGGGTTCAGAAGGGAAGGAGCACTGTGTGACTTTTTGAACTCAAAATTGGCTTGAATCAAGAGCAGACGTCATGTCGCATTTCGTGAGCCCCTGATGTGCCTAAATAGTGGAAACCCCCCACAATTGACTCCATTTTGGAAACTAGACCCCTCAATGATTTTATCAAGGGTATAGTGTACATTTTGACCCCAGAGGTACCACAGAATTTGATAACATTTGGTCATAATATTGAATAAGTTGTCATTAGTCTTGAGCGCAAGTGCTCGCTACTTGAGTTTCCATCGGGTAGTCGGGTATGCACCATGTATCACGGGTGCTCAAGTGACGTTTCACGGTTGTTAGACACTCCAAAAAAACATGCGGGGATCGCTCGTGCATGGCAGGCGATCCCAGCAATGTTTTTTTTGGCCGCGAAGCATATGGGGCAGAGACTCGAGCATGACACTCGAACACCCATGATACTCAGTGCATACCAGAGTACCCAATGCAAACTCAAGTAGCGAGCACTTGCGCTCAACACTGGTCGCCATATCGTCATCATTTTTTTTTCTTTACTTTTGAAAAAATCCCAACCATAATACAACCCCAACCCTAGCCCAACCCTAACCCTAGCCCAACCCTAACCCTAGCTCAACCCTAACCCTAGCTCAACCCTAACCCTAGCTCAGCCCTAACCCTAGCCCAACCCTAACGCTAGCCAAACCCTAACCCAAGCCCAACCCTAACCATAGCCCAACCCTAATACAACCCCAACCCTAACCCTAGCCCAACCCTAACCCCAACCCTAATACAACCCCATCCCTAACCCTAGCCCAACCCTAACCCTAGCCCAACCCTAACCCTAGCACAACCCTAACCCTAGCACGACCCTAACCCTAGCACGACCCTAACCCTAGCACGACCCTAAACCTAGAGTTTATTTTTTTACACCGTTCCTCATGTGGTATAAGTGATTAGATGACTTTATTCTTCAGGTCGGTGCGATTACAGCGATACCAGATTCATATCGGGTTTTTATGATTGACAGCTGTCACACACTAAAAGACGCTTTTTTTGCAAAGACTAGTTTTTGCATTGCCATATTTTGAGAGCTATAATTTTTCCATATTTTGGCTGACAGAGTTATGTGACAGCTTGTTTTTTGCGGGACAAGTTGACGTTTTTATTGGTACCATTTTCGGGTATCTGACATTTTTTGATCGCTTTCTATTCCGATTTTTGGGAGGCAGAATAAACAAAAACCAGCAATTCCAGAATTGTTTTTATGTGTTTTTTTTTTATGCCGCTCCGCGTGTGGTAAAATTGATAAGGTAGCTTCATTCTTCGGGTCAGTACGTTTACAGCGGTACCGCATTTATATCGTTTTTTTATACTTTGTCGCTTTTACACAATAAAAACTATTTTCTAGAAAAAATAATTTTTTTGTATCGTTTTATTCTGAGAGCTATAATTTTTTCATTTTTTGGATGATGGAGCTGTATGGCGGCTTGTTTTTTGCGGGAGAAGATGACGTTTTCAGCAGGACCATTTTTATTTACATTTGTCTTTTTGATCTCGTGTTATTCCATTTTTTGTTTGGCGGTATGTTGATAAAGCATTGTTTTTTGCTTCGTTTTTTTTTTACCGTTAAGGGGTTAACTAGTGGGACAGTTTTATAGGTCAGGTCATTCCGGATACCAAATATGTGAACTTTTATTGGTTTAGTTTTTTTTTCAGAATAAATAAATATTATGAGTTCAATATATTTTTATTTTTTGGGGATTCTTTTTTTCATTTTTTTTATATATTTTTACAATTTTTTTAATTTTTTATTCACTTTACTAATTTTTTTTTTCTTTTACACATTGTCCCACTATGGGACTTTCACTTTTTGCAGCCTGATTGGCTGTATAGCATAGAGAGCAGCAGCTCCCTATGCTATGCAGCCTGTCAGCGCTGCACACAGGGGAGACATTACTTTGGTCATGCACTGTGCATGACCAAAGTAACGTCCTGCCTCCTGGTGACCCGGATGTTGTCATGATGACATCGGGTCATCATGACAACATCTGGAAGCCGCCGCAGACATCACTGGACGCCAGCAGGAGAGGTGAGCATAGCGATCACCTCCCCCCTTGCCCCCGCAATGCTGCGATCACCTTCGATCGCAGCATTGCGGGGGTTAATGTGCAGGGAGCGGTGCGGGACCGCTCCCTGCACATAGCACCGGGTGTCAGCTGTAACAATCATCTGACACCCGGCGGCGATCGCCCCGCACCGCTTGTGTGCGGGCGTGATCGCCGCACGCGTAATAATATGTAGCTGGTCCATAAGTCCCAGGGCACAGCTACGTACTATTACTGACCTCGTCAGAAAGGGGTTAAAAATACATGCCAGTTGATTAAATCAGCTGTCCTGTGAGGGAAAGATGCGGGCTCAGCGCCGGAGTCGAGACCACGACATATGATGTAAATATACGTCATATGTCGTGAAGGGGTTAAAGGGAATTTGTCAGCAGCATGTACATGTAGCTCTTTCAAAGTCAAGTCCAGCAATCCCTTTACATGGCCAGTCTGTTCCTTCGTTATTGAGAAATCATCATTTGAATTGATATGCAAATAAGGCTGTAGATCTGAAGTCTCCATCACTCCAGCTCTATTCCCTGTGTAAGGAGCCCAGGATGATAGCTGTAGGCGAGCTGCTGCTTCTTCACACCCTGGTACCCCACAAATAAACAGTGCTCCAGTCCATCAATGTTGTTCTGTGTACAATGCAGTGTACTCACTTTCAGGCCGGAGGCCTCCGTTGCATCCACGTCCTTTGGTCCAGGTTCAGCCAAAGATCAGGGGACACCCGATTCGCTATAACAAATTCAACTTTAGTAGCCAGTTCAGATACAACAGTCTTTAACATGCAGTATCGAGCACAGCACCCTCCAGTTCCAGTTTCATCAGTACAGTACAGTACATTTCAAGTCATTGCTTAAGTTCAGCTTGGATTATCCCTACCCTTGATTTTCCTGTCAGCCTCAGGGACTTCTCATCCGGCCCCACATCACTCCCGAAATCCACTAAGTTTCCCTCATGTGGTTCTTCGTCCGGCTTCCTCTGTAAGGAAGGGATTAAGGCACACTCCTCAGTGCCTGGTTCGGGCCTTAGGCCCCGGACATTACAGGAAGGTCCACAGGAAATTTGGCACCAACTCATGCTGTTAGAATGATATGTACTCCACGTGCCTCCAGCCAACTGCACACTGAATCTGAACTTCACAGGAACCTCTCACTAACTCAGACTGACTAAACCAGGAAATGATTCCTCCTTCTTGCTTGACCTTGTGCCCTACCATGCTGGGCTCGTCCCAAACATTTAACTGTATCTGCTTCTGCAGTCTATTGCTAGGCAACTTAACCTTTCACCTACATTCTAACATCAATACTTAACTACAGTCACTATCTTCTAACAGTATGCACTAAGCGTATTACACTTACAATGCTTATCACACTCTGTCTTATGTCCTCATGTACCTAAAGTCACTAGCTATCTCTAACCTGAGCATTAAACTATCTCCTATACTTTCCCTATATCTTATACACTAATAGCCCCACAACTGCCTATCTGCACTAATGTTCCTATCTATCACTAACTAAACACTAAACTATGTTCTATAATTTCCCTACCCCTGAGCTGAGTGTACCAGGTTACCTTAGGCATTACCAATACAGTACCCACACATTAGCATCAGTACCTATAACATTTTAAGAATTTTACACATTTCACATTATACAATAAAACGCACTAAATCTAAAGTCAATATTCAAACTATACCTGTTGTCTCCAGGGGCAGGTATACAACTGTCTCTGTCACACCCTTACACCTGCCCAGTTCGGCCTCTCCATACTTGACTGACAGCTCCCTTGTCTGAAGTCACACATCATAAAGGCTGTCAGTCAGACAGGAGGCAGCAGCACTAGGTGGGGTATAGAGTGACAGAGGCTTCAGATCTACCATAACCCTTCGGCCTCATTTGCATATCAAATCAGACTCTGATTTCTCAGTAATGGAGGAGTGGATTCTTTAGGTTTTTATGGGATCTGTCTTTGAAAGAGCTACATGCACATATAAATGGTTTTGGGAAGATTAAGTCATACCGATAGATTCTAAAAACTCTAGTAAATTGCATACTTGGGACTGATTCAGATGACAGTGATTTTTCTCATACACAAAAAAACACATCCAGGATCATCAGTTTTTTTTGATCAGAGTTAGGTCAATGTGTCAGTTTTTATCATTGGCGTTTCAGCAGTTTTTCTCTTATGCAAAAAAAAAAGGTACAAAAAAAAGACAGTACAAGAATGGCATCTGAGTGATGCATGATTTTTTCATGAACCCATAGACTTACATTTGTGAGTTTGATCAATGAGGTGGATAACAATTGTAAATGTGTCTGCTCAGTCTACAAAAATACAAGGAGACATGAACAGCCCTGTAAACTATGTGTATGAGTTTTATCCATGAAAACCACAGATACAACTCATTCATAAAAAAGTCTGAATGAGCCCTTAAAAATTTTCTAGAAAAGTACACTAGAAATAATGCACCAATAGGTTTTTGAAGGAACCTTGTCCAATAAATCCAATACTTTTCAATAGAAAAAAAAGTGTTTTCAAAAGCAGCTGGATATAGACAGAAGTTGCCAGATGAACAACAGCTCCTACTACTCCCAATAGCTCCTACCACTCCCCTCTCACATTCCAGTAGTGAAAAAACATTTTATTCGCATGGATTTCTATGATTAAAACAAGTATGTAAAGATGCACGACTGAAAATGCAATCAAGGATTTATGTACCTTCATTGTGTTAGGCTTGGGACACACTCATTGTCACAGAAGTAAATCCAGCTCACCACCTGCGGTCCCACACTTCTGGAACACGGATAGCACCTGGGCAGGGGGCAACATGAAAATGGAAAAAGCAGAAAAATCCAGCTCACAGATAAAGTCCAAAAAAGTGCATTTTATTTTTCAAGGTACATGAAGTAAAAATTAAAATTGTGTATTCACAAAAAAGAGAATGTCGGCATCTTTGGACGCGTTTCGAGCGGCAAGCGCTCTTTGTCTCTTTGCGTCTCTTTTTTCCCCCTGCTGGTAAGAGTCTCATTTGGATATCCAGCCATTCTGCTGTAGTTTAAGCCAGTCAGTGAAAGACCAGCTAGGGTTTATCTCTCTGCTGTTTATGTTCTTTACCCAGCACCTATCTTTCTTTTTAGGAAGTAGGTGGCGTAATCTATAAAAGTACGTACTTAATCCTTTATTTAGTATTTTGTGGTTTGTTTTACTCACTCTAAGATCTCGTTCTATTTCAGCACACTTTCCCTTCTGTACTGCACTCTGCTCTTCCCTCCAGTTCTTTAGGAGGAATGTGTAGCACTCGATGGCCTTTCACATAGCATAGGTCCGAGTTGCCATCATCTAGTCTGTGGTTAGTGCTATCTCTGTTCATGCAGGAACCACTAAGGACTGCGGGGTCAGGATCTCTAGTCTGTACAGGAACCGACAGGATCAGTTGCCGTTTTTAGTGTGTTACCTATTTTCCCGAGTGAGTTGCTACACTATTATACCAGCAGCAGGGAGTTTATTAGGCAGCTCCTCCCACCACTCCTTTCCTGAACGTAGGTTCCTAGTAGCTTGTCTCTAATTCCTGTTTCTGTTTCTCTCACTTCTGTTATTGACCCAGCTTGGTTACCGTTTATCCTAATCTCTCCGCTTCCGACCTTGGCTACATAAACTGAACCTATGCTGCTTGCCTTGACCTTGGATTGTCTGACCATGTCTTTGCCTTTGTACTCCTGTACCTTGCACCTGTGTCTCTGACCCTTTTGCAGCGGCTACAAACCTGGGGATAACCCTGGAGTGGTACATGGTGATTACCTGCGGCCAAGTCTATCCTCACCATCAGAGGCTTTAGTGAATACCAGATAGTTACTTAGTTATGCCCCTCCAGGGTAAGCCGGGCCCGTGGGTCCACATCCACCAGCATTACGCTTACACATTGCAGCATGAAACACATCTACAGGTTCCTCTCAGTGCTTCAGAATCCATATGACAGGCAGTCAGTGTTGCAATACAGCAGAGCTGTTATGAGACAACATTCGGTTCTACTACTCTACGTTCATTACATGTCTCCAGAGGTGTATCTAGGGGAGGGCAGCCCGGGCGCAACTGGCAGGGGGGGTGCAGTCGGGCCGCCTAATGCGGCGGTCCGAAGTGTCTCCCCCCGGCGGTAGCATTCTGCCGCCCCCCAGACTGAGAGTCGGCTGTTCTCTGAGCCGGGTGTCAAGCTGACAGCCTGCTCACATAAGGTGCAGCGTGTCGGCTCCCAGTGTGTTACGGGTCCGGGTGGTGGAACCTCTGTGCTTCGGTGCAAGGAGGGACCAGAGGGGCGTGACTAAGTGCCTACTCGGCCAGACCAAGGTCGCACGACGGCTCAATCGACTCCATGAACCAGGGAGGGACCGGGCAGGTGGACCAGGTGCCACTCTGGGACCGACCTTGTGTGAGAGCAGGTGACTCCCAAGGGTCAGATGGCAGCAACTGACCGATACAGCGGATGAGCACGGCAGGAAGGCTGACGGGTGGTCCGGGTAGTTAAGCAGGCTGGTTCGGCAGATAGCCAGACAGGTGCTCCTGGTACGCAGGCTGGCGGTCACGGCGGGTTACAGGTAGTTGCTCCAGGTAGGCTGGCTGGCATAACAGGTAACAGACAGGCGCTCCAGGTAAGCAGGCTGGCGGGCACAACAGGTAACAGACAGGTGCTTCCAGGTAAGCAGGCTGGTGGGCAAGGCAGGTAACTGGCAGGTGCTTCCAGGTAAGCAGGTTGGCGGCCAGAACTATAGACTGACTGGCGGGCTGGGCTGTAGACAGACTGGCGGGCAGGACTGTAGACAGACTGGCAGGCAGGACTGACAGGCAGCTGGACCTGAGGGCTGAAGCAAGTGTTAGCACATGGAACAACAACATTGCACAGGCACCTCCATATTGGAGGAGGTGCCTAATATAGGGGAAGTCTTCCGGCCATTGGCCGGGGACTCTATAGGATGGCGCGCGGCCCCTTTAAGAGTGGGGGGAGTGCGCGCGCCCTAAGCACAGAGCCGGGGAAGCTGCGCATGGTGCGCACCACAGCAGCAGGGAGGCGGGAGGACGCCGGACCTGTACCGCGGCGGTGAGGGGAACGGCGTCTCTGCCTGGCAGGAGGCAGAGACGCCGATGCTACAGTACCCCCCCTCCTTTACGCCCCCTCTTCTTTAGGCCCGCAAGAAATTTTTTAAGAAGATGAGGGACATGAATGTTCTCCCTGGGTTTCCAAGACCTCTCTTCAGGGCCAAATCCCTTCCAATACACAAGAAAGAAAGTCTTTCCTCTTACCCTCTTGGTGGCCAAAATGTTTTCTACCTCAAACTTGTCCTCAGCAGAAACTGGAGCTGGAGCGGTACCTGGATCGTCAGAGAAAGAATTAAAGACAACAGGTTTGAGGAGGGATACATGAAAGGAGTTGGGAATCTGTAAGGTGACCGGGAGTTTCAGCTTGTAAGCCACGGGATTGATTTGGTTCAGAACCTCGAACGGACCGATGAACCGTGGACCCAACTTATAGGAAGGCATCTTGAGACGAACATATTTGGAGGAAAGCCAGACCTTGTCTCCCGGACGGAATTGAGGCGGTTCCAGACGTCTCTTATCAGCATGTTTCTTCATCCGCTCCGAGGACTGAAGAAGTGCAGATCTAGTGTCTTCCCAAATAGCTGAAAATTCGCTGACAAGAGACTCCGTGGCAGGATTGTCCACTGAAGAGAAGACGGGAAACAGAATCCGGGGGTGTTGACCGTAGACCACAAAGAACGGGGATTTAGAAGAAGACTTGCTCTCACGGTTATTATAGGAGAACTCGGCCCAGGGCAGGAGCTCAACCCAATCGTTATCGTGAGCGTTGACAAAGTGCCAAAGAAAGCTGGTAAGGACCTGGTTGATACGTTCCACTTGACCATTGGACTGAGGATGATAAGCAGAGGAGAAATCTAAGGAGACATCCAGCAGCTTACACTTAGCTCTCCAGAAGCGGGAAGTGAACTGAACTCCGCGATCAGACACAATGTGGAGGGGTAGGCCGTGAAGACGGAAGATGTGATGGATGAAGTCCTTAGCCAGCACCGATGCAGATGGAAGACCAGGCAGAGGGATGAAGTGGGCCATTTTAGAAAAGCGGTCAGCAACCACCCAAATGACAGTACAACCGGCAGAAACAGGGAGATCCATAATGAAGTCCATTGCAATGTGTTGCCACGGAGCGGAAGGCACGGGAAGAGGAAGAAGACGGCCGGATGGAAGGTGCCTGGGAACCTTGTTACAGGCACAGGAGGAACAAGCCGCGACGAAGTCCGCAACATCCTTGTGCAGGGAAGGGCACCAGTAATGTTGGGCGATGAGCAGAAAGGTCTTCCTCTGGCCAGCATGACCGGCGAGTTTGGATGAATGGCCCCAGAGTAGAACCTTCTAACGATCCAGAACTGCTACAAAGGTCTTACCGGGTGGAAGATGAGACAGGTCAAAAGGAGCCACAGTCATTACTTTGGAGGGGTCGATGATATGTAGAGGCTCCTCCTCTTGGTCGGAAGACAGGAATGAGTGGGATAGAGCGTCAGCTTTAATGTTCTTGTCCACTGGGCGGTAATGCAGAGTGAAGCCGAATTAGGCAAAGAAAAGAGACCACCTGGCCTGACGCGGATTTAATCTTTGGGCGTTCTGCAAATAAGCAAGGTTTTTGTGGTCAGTGTAGATGACCACCGGGTGCAAAGCCCCCTCCAACAAGTAGCGCCACTCCTCCAGCGCTAATTTGACGAGGAGAAGAGCTTGGAGAAGAAGCCGCAGGTTACCATTCTCCCGGATGAGGATTTCTGGGTGAGCACCGCTCCGGCTCCGGAGGAGGATGCATCAACCTCCAGGAAGAACTGCCTGTTGCAATCCGGACAGTGCAGCACAGGAGCGGAGGAGAAGGCTTCCTCCGCTTCGGAAGTCCATTCCCTGGGATTTGCTCCTTTACGGGTGAGAGCAGAGATGGGAGCAGTCCAGGAGGAGAAATGAGGAATGAAGAGGCGGTAATAATTTGAGAAGCCCAGGAATCGCTGAATCGCCTTCAACCCCTCCGGTCGGGGCCACCTTAAGACGGCAGAGACATTCTTGGGATCCATCCACAGACCAGTCTCAGAGATACTATAGCCCAGGAACGGTAGAGAGGTCTGCTCAAAGAGGCATTTCTTGAGTTTAGCTTATAGGCGATTCTGCCGGAGCCTTAGCAGAACCTGACGAACATCCCTCCGGTGTGAGGGTAGATCCGGAGAGAAGACCAAGATATCGTCCAGGTACACCCCCACGCAAGAATACAGGAGATCACGGAAGATGTCGCTAACCAGCTCCTGGAAGACGGCTGGAGCATTACAGAGACCAAAGGGCATTACGCGGTATTCGTAGTGACCGTTCTGGGTGTTGAATGCCGTCTTCCACTCGTCTCCCTGGCGGATCCAGACCAAATTGTACGCCCCACGAAGATCGAGCTTGGTGAAGATCTTCGCGCCTTTAAGGCAGTCGAACAGTTCCGAGATGAGAGGCAGGGGGTACTTATTTTCGATGGTAATCTGGTTGAGACCCCTGTAATCGATACAGGGACTTAGAGAGCCGTCTTTCTTCTTGACAAAGAAGAATCCTGCTCCAGCCGGAGAGGTGGATTTCTGGATAAATCCCCTAGCAAGATTCTCCTCAATGTACTCAGACATGGCCCGGGTCTCAGCCAACGACAAGGGGTAGATACGCCCGCGGGGAGGAGAAGCACCAGGTAACAGGTCGATGGGGCAATCATACGGCCTATGAGGTGGTAGTGTCTCTGCTTCCTTCTTGTCAAAGACGTCCGCATAGGACCAGTAGGGTGCCGGCAGACCAGGTAAATTAGCCGGAGTAGACGGGAGTCGAGCTGGACGAACCGGAACCAGGCAGGACTCATGGCATTCCTGACCCCAACGGAGCACTTCACCAGATCTCCAATTCAGGACACGCTCATGTCTTTATAACCAGGGTAGACCAAGCAAGAGGGGGTGAGAGAGACCGGACAGCACATGAAAGGAGATCTTCTCCGAGTGCAGCATTCCCACCTGAAGGGTTACAGGCTCAGTGATGAGCAAGATGGTCTCCGAAAGAAGCCTCCCATCCACGGAGGCAACCGCCAACGGTTCAGCCAGACATACAGTAGGAATCTGATACCGCTCCACAACAGCCTGTTGAATGAGATTCCCAGCGGCTCCGGAATCCAGATGGGCAATCTCGAAGAAGCGGGAAATAGAAACAGACAGAGTAAAGGACAGAGAGGATTTACTCTTGCCTAGGACGACCTCTCCGAGCGGTCCTACACACTGGAGTTTCCCGGCTTCACCGGGCAGGAACGGATCAGATGCTCTTTACTGCCACAGTAAAAGCAACTCCCCTCAGCTCGGCGCGTCTCCTGGCGAGACTTGACCATCTTGGTTTGGTCAATTTGCATGGGCTCAGGCGAACATGCCCGGGGAATTGCATGCGGAAATCTTCTCTCCCGGGTAGTCTCCTTGGCATGTTACAGAAATGGATGTCAATCCAGGTAGCTAATGACACCAGGTCGTCCAGGGTTGAAGGAATGTCGCGACCGGCTAGCTCATCCTTGATCCGACCGGAAAGACCCTCCCAGGAGGTGGACACCAGGGCCTCGTTGTTCTAGGCAAGCTCAGATGCGAGAGTTCGGAAACGTATGGCATGCTGGCCCACGGAGAGACTCCCCTGGCGGAGACGGAGAAGTGAGGAGGCAGTAGAAGATTTTCGTCCAGGCTCATCGAAGACCTTCTGGAAGGCAGTGAGGAAAGCCAGAAGATCGAATACCAAGGGATCCCCTGTCTCCCACAGAGGGATTAGCCATGCCAATGCCTCCCCAGTTAGGTGAGACATGATGAACGCCACCTTGGCCCGGTCGAACGGTAATTGATGTGCCAGGAGTTCAAAGTGCAGCGTGCACTGATTTAGGAAGCCCCGACATAAGACGGGGTCACCACCAAAATGAGGAGGCGCAGAGAGCCGGGGTCCAGGGCCGGGTGCCATAGCGCCAGTAGGTTGAGGTGCCGCTGGAGAGGGTGACGCTCGGCTAGAGACGGACACAGACAGGGTGGACAGCGTGTCCAGGCGGGAGTTGACAGACCGCAGATAGGACAGGATAGTCTTCTGTTGGGATCTCTGATGTGAGACCTCCTGGTACAGGTCAGAGAGTGAAGGAGCCTGGGGGCCACCGGGCTCCATGGCCTGTGCAAACTGTTACGGGTCTGAGTGGTGGAACCTCTGTGCTTCGGTGCAAGGAGGGACCAAAGGGGCGTGATTAACCCTAGAACGCATGACCATAAAAATCTACTTTTTCACATACCTGGGGCCTTTTAGGCCCGTGTGCAAATAACATGGAATAACTCAAACAAAAATGACAAACAACTATATACCTGAGGAATACCTAGAGTTTCAAAATTCTAACTAAAGTAATCTTGCAGAAAATAGAAAACAATTAACAGGGCGGGCCTGCGAGGCCCCAGGTATGCGTTCTAGGGTTAAGTGCCTACTCGGCCTGACCAAGGTCGCACGGCGGCTCTATCGACTCCGTGAACCAGGGAGTGACTGGAGAGGTGGACCAGGTGCCACTCTGGGACCGACCTTGTGTGAGAGCAGGTGACTCCCACGGGTCAGATGGCAGGAGTCACCAGCGGATGAGCATGGCAGGAAGGCTGACGGGTGGTCCAGGTAGTTAAGCAGGCTGGTTCGGCAGATAGCCAGACGGGTGCTCCGGGTAGGCAGGCTGGTGGGCACAGCGGGTTACAGGTAGGTGCTCCAGGTAGGCTGGCTGGAGGGTGCAACAGGTAACAGACAGGCGCTCCAGGTAAGCAGGCTGGAGGGCACAACAGGTAACAGACAGGTGCATCCAGGTAAGCAGGCTGGTGGGCAAGGCAGGTAACTAGCAGTTGCTTCCAGGTAAGCAGGCTGGCGGGCAGAACTATAGACTGACTGGCGGGCTGGGCTGTAGACAGACTGGCGGGCAGGACTGTAGACAGACTGGCGGGCAGGACTGACAGGCAGCTAGACCTGAGGGCTGAAGCAAGTGTTAGCACACGGAACAACAACCTTGCACAGGCACCTCCATACTGGAGGAGGTGCCTAATACAGGGGAAGTCCTCTATAGGCCCCTTTAAGAGGTGGGGAGCGCCCTAAACACAGAGCCAGGGAAGCTGCGCGTGGTGCGCGCCACAGCAGCAGAGAGGCCGATGGACGTCGGACCTGGACTGCGGCGGTGAGGGGAACGCCGATGCTACACAGTGATTGTACTAGTGTCTGAAAGACACAGGGTCAGAGCGACACCAGCATCGTGATCAGGTCATGTGATCATGCTGCTGATGTTACTCATCGGTTCTGCAGACAGGGGCGTACATTGATGGTAAGCGCTCCACACTGGAGCTAAATACACCGGAGACTTAGTGTAACGTGGGGGGAATTCAATGTGTGTGGGGGTTTTTATGATTGGGGTATTCAATATGCTTGGGGGGTGATTTAGGATGTGGGCATTTAGTGCGTGTGGGGAGATTTGAGATGGGGGTATTTAGTGTATAGGGGTGATTAATTTAGTGTAACGGGGGACGGGTAGTGGAGATTTGGTGTAATGGGGGGGAGATTTGAGGACACTAGTTTGGGGAGCAAGGAAAGGTGCAGACACAAAATGGGAAGCGGGAGAAATTGGAAGACACTGTATGAGGAAGCAAGGGGGGAGATGGGGGGCATGTGTGAGGAAACAGTATGGGGGAATGAGTGCGGACACAGTATGGTGAGTGGGGGGTTGGTGCGGACACAGTATGAGGAGTGGGGGGATGTATAAGGGGAGGATGGGTGTAGACACAGTATGGTGAGTGGGTGGATTGGTGCGGATACAGAATGGAGCGGATGGGTGCGAATGCAGTATGGGGAATGAAGGGGAATGTATGTGGACACAGTATAGGGAGCGAGTGAGGGCATGAGTACAGTCACAGTATTGGGAGTTGGAGGATGTGTGTGGAGGCAGTATGGAGAGCGAGAGGGTAAATATGAGGAAACAGTATGGTTAGCAGGGGGAACATGAGAGGAGACAGTATGAAGAGGGAGGGGGAATAGTGTGAGGGGACAGTATGGGGGGAAAAAGTGTGAGTGGGCACAGAATAAAGACTGAGTAATGTGGTGCGTAGCATGGGGGGACAGTGTAAGGGCTCAGACAGGAGGGGACAGTATGCCTAGGAGGGGGGAGTGTGGTGAGAGGGCACAGTATAGAAACTGGGCAGTATAGGAGGGCATATTGTGAGAGGACAGTGTGAAGAGGGGTCCCAGTATGGAAAGGAGAGGGCAGTGTGGCGAGCATGTACTATAAGGCTGGGTGCCCACGTAGCGTTTTTCAAGGGTTTATGCTGCGGAATTTCCCCAGCGGAAACGCTTGTGAAACGCTAAGTAATCCGCACCCCATGGTCCCCAAGGGGATTCCGCATGTTCTATGCACATGCTGCGGATTTTTCCGCAGTGTTTATGCTGCGTACAAAAATCTGCAGCATGTCATTTAATTTTGCGGAAGCGCAGCGGAACTCCCGCCATTGACTTGCATTGAAACGCATCGAAACCGCGACTGTACATTTGTACAAGCGGCTTCTATGCGTCTCTATGTGCGGATGGTACCCAGTTCTGGAGGAGAGGAGACTCTCATCCAGACCTGGGTACCATTGTACCTGTAAAAAAAGAATAAAATGACAAATAAAGTTTATACTCACCTTTCCGAAGGCTTTTCTCTGAATGCCGGCATCGCTTGAGGACCTGCGGTGACGTCACAGTCATGTGACCGCAGGCCCTTCACCGCTCTGTCTCGCGATATGCCGGCAGCCGGGAACCAGACAGGAACGAGCGCTGCTGCACACACCGGGGCCTCGGGGGTGAGTATAGCTTTATTTGTTTTAATTTTTACGGTTCACACTGTATAAATCCATGCTGTTTGCATGGATTTATATAGTGTGACCTAGTTGTCAAGCACTTTCCAAGTGATGCTATCGCCTGGAAAGCGCTTGTCAATCTGCATGCGGAAACGCATGTGAATCCGCATGTGGATCCGCATGTATTCTGCAGGAAAAACGCATGCACAATCTGCATGCGTTTTTTCTGCCAGGGAGATGCAGAAATGCTGCAGAAATTTTCTGCTTCATTTCTGCATCGTGGGCACATAGCCTTAGGCTGTGTGCCCACGTAGCGTTTTTCAAGCGTATATGCTGCGGAATTTCCGCAGCGTAAACGCTTGAAAAACGCATGTATATCCGCACCCCATGGTCCCCAATGGCATTCCGCAATGTCAATGCCCATGCTGCGGATTTTTCCGCAGCGTATATGCTGCGGTCAAAAATCCGCAGCATGTTCATTAATTTTGCGGAAGCGCAGCGGAATCAATGTGCAGATGGTACCCAAGTCTGGATGAGAGGAGACTCTCATCCAGACCTGGGTACCAAAGAACCTGTAAAAAAAAGAATAAAATAAAGTTTATACTTATCTTCTGATGTTTTCCCTCCGTCGCGCTGTTGTCTGAAGGACCTGCCACGTCATTGAGTCATGTGACCCACCACATGACTCAATGACGTCACCGCAGGTCCTGCACACAACAGCGTGAGCCGCTCAAGACTCCGGACGGGGCAGAGAATGCATCGGAAGGTGAGTATAAAGTTTATTTTTTTATTTTTTACCATTCTGAACAAGTTGTCAAGCACTTTTCCAAGTGATGCTTGGAGAAGTGCTTGATAACCCGCATGCGGAAATGCATGCAAAGACGCCTCACAAATGCTTCTACCTGGCGGGAAAACCGCATGTAATATCCGCATGCGATTTTCCCGCCAGGGAGAAGCGTAAAAAATATGCTTCAGGTCCGCAACGTGGGCACATAGCCTAAGAGGGACTATTTTGTGCAGGGAATATAGTGAGGGGCAATTAATTATTCAGGGGCTCAGCGTAGGGCAGATATTTTTATTCAGGAGCATTATAATGACACTGCTATCTTTAAGGGCACCGTGTGGGTATGAGCTGCAGAAGACCAGAGAAGATGGAAGTCTGCAGAGACGAGGTGAGGATGGGAAAAATCATCATGGTGTCTGGACAAGATGAAGATGAAAAGCAAGAGGACGACTCCAGAGACAACGTCATCTATCAGGTACCTGGATGTAAACGTTATTTGTTTATTTGTGATACTGACTAAATTCTCATGTTTTTATTTATTAGGAGCATTAAAAGTGTTGCCCAAATTTGTGATGAGTCTGCTGTAATTCTGTGACTGCAGACTTTGGAATTCTCACAGTGCGCACTGCACGCTGTCAGGATTCTCTGGTGCAGGCGATTTACATACATGTGGTCACATGCCGACTAGACATACGTGGGCTCACTCAATGACAATGAATTGAGTGAGGCTGGACACGTCTAGTCAGAATGTGGTGTGAGGCAGTGACCGGGATCGTATACGAGGGACGTTATATATCCCCCAGAATGTGTACATAGACCTATTAAATCCATTGGAGTGCATTGCAGTCACAAACTCACCTGCGGCTGCAATGCAGGAATGAAGGTGAGCATTGACCTGGTCACGCTATCTGGCTAAGGCAGATTAGTAAAACCCGGCAGGGCCTTCATTTCTTGGAGGAGGCTACAGGAAGGCTGTGGGGCGGCCTCCTCCCTCCAACCCGGGTTTTCCAGTGGCTCTTGCCACAGGTCCTTTAAAAACCCTGCATTAAGGATTAGGGTTGTTCAGTGTTGGGACCTGCTAGAAACATAGCACGAAAGCTTGGCGGGCCTGTGTGTAGCTGAACCTACGCCTGGGAAGGCGTTGCACCCGTCAGGCTCTGAGAGAATTCAGAAGCCTGCAGTCACCTAGAGTGACTGCAGACTTTATTCTCAAATCTGGACGAAATCTTTAATTATAAAATAAAGCCCTGTAGCCAATCCTAACAGCGTGTAATTAAGGGCAGAGACACACTATAACTCGTGTGATGATCGCATCGCAGTGAATGGACTGGCCGGCACCTCTCCTGACCTGAGCATGACAGCATGATGTATTTCTATGCAGTTGTCAAGCTCAGGACAGGAGGGCAGAGAGCCAGTATGTGGTTTATGAAGCGATCCTCGCACAAGTTATACGGACGTCAGTCTCTGCCCTTAGGATTCAGCTCTGCTTGCTGGTTCCAGCAGTCATCACATGGCCCCTTCACTCATATGTGATTTTCACAGTTACGGTCACATGATAACGAGCTTTTCTTTTTGCTTCTCTCAGTTTTTCACTGAACATTGAATTAGGGAGAGCAGCTCGTCGGCACGTGACTAAGGACTCACCCTCACTTGCGATTAAATCGGACGAATGCAATCTGATAAAAAATTGAATTGCATTCGGCCAATTTAATCCTATGATGGTGTGCTCACTGGCGTTTTTTTTTCCAGCTCCGATCGGATTGGAAAAATATCGCAGAATGCTGCGATTGCATGTGACGCGCCCCCTGGGCCGTGGGGTACTCGGTGCCGGGCCGGTCGTTTCTTGGGGAGATGTCACAGTGGCGGTGACCCGGTCCGTGACCCAGGGCGGTCAGTAAAAAGGGGATTTTATAGTTTTTATGTACAAAGGTCGTGACGCCACCTGTGGTATGCAGCTAAAGGGAGCCGCCACTGAGGAGCAGGTCCTCTGGAGCTGATGTTAGTGCAGCAAAGCTGGTGTGGCTCTCCACAGGTAGAGCTTAGCTCCAGGGCAGTGTAGATGTTATAGGTGATGCTGGGCGTTGTAGTGCAGGTTTTGATGGCGCAGCAATAATCAGTCCACAACTTAATGGCGGTTTCCTCTTATCTTTACTGGCGGTGATTAGGCAAACCGGGACTAGGGTACTGGCTAGAAGTGGAAGTCCGGGCACCCTGGAAGCAAGTAAGGAATCCACCTCACCAGGTGAAGTTGGAGGCCTTCCCTTTCCACTAATCTCTTTGGCCCTGCTGCTTGTAGTTGTGCGGTGGCCCTCGTCCCTGAGTGCAACGTCTTTCTGCTCAACCGTATGGCAGGCAGCTCGGGCCTTGCTGATGCGTCGCTCCCACATGGCGGTGCTGGGCCCTGCGGTGCTGCTGAGCCTCCGGGCGTCTGGTGGGGCCAGGAGACCTGCAGTCTCCTGCCCTCCGGTTTCTGCTGCTGGGCCTTCAGTGCCCCACAGCCTCGGACTCCCGTGTCCGGTTCCTCTGTGTTGGTTCCTTCTGGGGTGAACTGCCGCGCAGCTCCACTCCCCAGCTCCTCTCTCGTCGACGTCCTCACTTCAACTCGTCACACTAAGTCTAACTAACCCCGCCCCCAGATCCCAGTTGCCCAGGGGAGGGGCTCCCCTTGCTGGCCTGGAGCCAGGACAGTGTTGCATGCTTAGCAAAACCTAATTAGGGGACCCCTGCTTGCTTCCAGGCATGGCATCACCTCTTGTGAGGGAGGCAATGCCACTGTGGCAACTGGACCCCTGGGGTGCCACATTCCCCCCTAGTTAACTTCAGTACTCCCGGACTGAGGATACCTTTTAAAATTAACAAATAACAATTCACATTACAAACAGGTTACAAAGTCAAAAATTACAAAAACCCAACAAAAACGTACAGCAGTCACTGCGGCGCTTAGTCTTTACGCCACAATCCGGGGATTGTCTTTTTCCGGATAACTGAAATTTGGCTGGTGGGAACCGCATCAACCCACTTTGTGAATCGTTCCTGGGCGTGGCTTCAGGGCACTCTTTCATTGGGCCTGGTCTTCAGCCACGCCTGCGGTTTATTTTCTATTCCAATTAGTAACTATTTTCAATATTGTCCTGACCACACCTAGTCCTGTGGCCCAATTGTCCATAAATTCAACAAATATACATATCCAAGATTATTTAACGGGTACAACTATATACAACATAAGCTTTAATTCTCTTATACTTTAGTTCCTTCAGCGGGCAGGACGCTGACCTTTTGTACTCCGGGTCGACATACGTAGTACATTTGTTGTCACTGTCCTACCCTGGTCCCTATTGTCTACCCCTGGTGTGGTGGGTTCACTATCCTCTACATTTCTCTTGGACCTACTCCGTACTGGTATACCGGACTGCCTTCTCCGGACTCCTAAACCCACCATGGGACTGACAGGTTCACTGCTAGCAGAGTGTAGATTCTCCTGATCTGCTGCTGATGAAACATCTGTCTCTGGGGTCCGCTGGTCTTCCAGATGTTCTGAAGCCTCTGCAGTTTCCGGTGAGGCCGCTTGGAGAAAGGTCAGGACCGGTACCACAATCGATTTGTTCACCTGCGTCCAAGACCGGGGAAATTCTCCGAGGACTGTCTGAACCGTTTCCTCCACTTTTTCTGTGGGCCGAGGGCTGTCTTGATCTTCTTCTGTGTGTTTCAACTGTTCAGGACATATCTTCAAGTGGTCCCTTGAGACTGCCGCTGAAGTTTCCCCTCCATCTTTGCTGATGAGGCTCACTTTGGTGTTGTCGTAATTCGAGGGTAGGACTGTGCATGGCTCAACCTCCCACTGGTCATCTAACTTGTGGACTCGTCTTTTCCTCTTAAGTACCTGTTCTCCAGGTGATAAGGGAACGGCAGGTGCATGCTGATTGTAAGTTTTCTCTTGCTTCTGTCTCGCCTGGGACAAACTTTTCTCAACACACTCTTGCACCTTGCGGTATTGTTGCTGCCGCTTTTTATCCCAATCTGCATCTGGTGATGTCGTCTCTGGTGTTAAGACTCCCATGTTTAAGTCGATGGGTAGCTTACCAGGTCTTGCTCTCATCAGGTAAGCGGGTGTACAGTTGGTGGAGTTCACCGGGATGTGGTTATATAGGTCGACAAAATCTGGTAACTCCTCTGGCCACAGGCTACGTTCTTCAAGGGGCAACACTTTCAACAGGTCTATTACCACCTGGTTCATCTTCTCACACAACCCGTTGGTCTGGGGATGATACGGCATCGTCCTTATTTTCTTGCAGCCGTACAAGTTACAGAATTCCTGGAACACCTCTGCTTCAAAGGCTGGACCTTGGTCGGTAAGTACCCGTTCAGGGTAACCGTGCGGGCGACAAAAGTGCTGTTGGAACGCTTTGGCTGCCGTCTGGTCTTTCACTGGCACTACTACCAAAAACCGGAAGTAGTGGTCCACTATGGTGAGAGCGTAGACATAGCCTGACCGGCTTGGAGCTAGCTTCACGTTGTCCAAGGCTACCAGTTCAAGTGGTTGTTTGGTGATTATGGGCTGCAGGGGAACCCTTTGGCTGTCACGGTCTTTCCGTCTCAGGTTGCATGGACCACATTCTCGACACCATCTCTTGATTGCTTTCCTCATGCCAACCCAGTAGAATCGCTCACGTAGCAGGACTTCTAACTTCTTCCACCCGAAGTGTCCTGCTCCATCGTCGTACGCTTCTAAGACCATTGGCGCATCCCGCCTCCGGACTACCACCTGCTAGACCAGTTTGTGTGTCCGGGGGTTGATACTTCTTCGACACAGGTTTCCCTCATAGATCAACAGCTTGCCCTTCTCCTTCCACAACTGTTGGGTCTCCTGTGGAGCATCTGGATCAGGATGCGAGTCCGCCTGTGTCAGTAACTCCTTTACCAGGCGGACAGCCGGGTCGCTATCCTGCGTCTCTGCCCATCCATGGTAGGGCAATGGGTTGAACGTGGCCTCTCTGTTGGCGGAGCGCTTGTCCCTCACACAGTGGGAGCACTGGGTCACCCCATGACGATGGAAAGCGGGTAGCTCTATCTCCTCCAGCTCTTCTGGGTCTTCTCCCCCATCTGGCAAGTTGGGCATCCTGGACAGCGCATCAGAATTAGTGTTTTTATGCCCCGCCTGATACTTGATAGTAAACTCATAGTTAGACAGTCGGGCCATCCATCGTTGCTCTAGGGCACCAAGCTTCGCAGTCTCCAGGTGCGTCAGCGGGTTGTTGTCTGTGAAGACTGTAAATCTGGAGGAGGCGAGGTAGTGTTTGAAGCGCTCTTTTACAGCCCAGACTATGGCGAGAAACTCCAACTTGAAGGAACTGTAGTTGTTGGGGTTCCTTTCCGTAGGACGGAGCTTCCTGCTGGCGTAGGCAATCACTCTCTCTCTGCCTTGATGTACCTGGGACAGCACCGCTCCCAATCCCACGTTGCTGGCATCTGTATGAAGTATAAAGGGTTGGCCATAGTCGGGGTAGGCCAGGACTTCATCTTCTGGTTTACCCCATTTGAATGGAGGTTTCTGGTTCTTGGCCTTCTTGGACTGGCCCACTAGGAGGTCCTGCATTGGTGCCGCTATCTTGGTGAAACCCTTGATGAATCTCCTGTAGTAGCCCACCAGCCCGAGGAACTGCCACACTTCCTTGATAGTGGAGGGTCTTGGCCAGTCCTTGATCACGGTGACTTTTTCGAGGTCTGGTGCTACACCTTCGGCGCTTACCACATGACCTAGGTACTGCACCTTGGACTTCAACAGGTGGCACTTGGACGGCTTTACCTTCAGGCCAAAATCAGAAAGGGCTTCGAACACCTCGGCCAGGTGCTCCAGGTGGTCTTCATATGTCTTTGAGTAGACAATTACATCATCTAGGTACAGCAGGACGGTTTCAAAGTTTTTGTGTCCTAGGCAGCACTCCATTAACCGCTGGAAGGTTCCCGGTGCGTTGCAGAGCCCGAATGGCATGCAGTTGAACTCACTGAGGCCCATTGGTGTTGTAAACGCCACAGGAACCTGCCAATACCCACTGGTGAGATCCAAAGTGGAGAAATAATTAGCAGGTCTTAGTGCAGCCAATGATTTCTCAATTCTGGGTAATGGGTAGGCGTCCTTATGTGTAATGCGGTTAATCTGCCTGTAATCAACACACATCCTCATTGTACCATCTTTCTTTCTTACGAGAACTAATGGAGCTGCCCAGGGGCTACAACTATTTCTGATCACCGCAGCCTCCTTCATCTCCCATAACATTCCTTTGGCACATTGATAGTGAGCTGGGGGTACAGGCCGGTACCTCTCTTTAATGGGCGTATGATCTCCTGTGACGATATGATGTTGGACCCCTTTTACCTGCCCAAAGTCTAGTGGGTGTTTGCTGAAGACTCGCTCATATTCTTGGACCACCCGGTATACTCCATGCTTTTGGTGCAAAGGGGTGGAGTCAGTGCCTACTTGTAGCTTCTGACACCAATCCTCCATCTGCCCCTTGGAGCCGTTATCCTCCGCCGGTTTGGATGGAGGCAAGGGTTCCACTGCCTTTATTGCATTGTTACTGACAGTGAACAGCTTAGCAAGGGTAGCATACCGTGGTAAATGGACCTCTTTCTCCCCACAATTCAGGATGCGTATCGGTACTCTCCCCTTGCTGACATCGACTACCCCCCTGGCTGTCAAGATGGTGGGCCTACTGTCAGAGTACATGGGTTCCACCAGGGCATGATAATCTTGACCCCTGAGACCTATTGCTGCCCGACACCATATTATCATTTCACTCCTAGGGGGCAGTGCAATGGGGAACGGATCACTCATCCTGACACTGCCGACTTCTCCACCAGACAGCTCTACCTGTTGTCTTTTCATCAGGGCTCTGATTTCCCTCTGCAGAACTCGCTGTTGACTGGAACTGGCAGTCTCTGCGACCTGTTGCAACAAAACAATAATTTCTCCAAGACAATTTTCTATCACATTCGTGCCTAAGGTTATCATGGGATGACTTTCTCGGCGATCAATATCAGCAATAATCATTCCTTGTGATGCCAATTCTACTTTGCCAACTTTTATGGTCACCTCTTTATACCCCACCTGAGGCAAGGGCTGACCATTGCTGGCATAGATACTAAGATGTTCATCTGGACGGCAGGTAATGTCTGAATCAGTCCAGTATTGTTTATAAAGGATATATGGCATCGTGGTCACCAGGGACCCAATGTCCAGCAACGCGTTCATTGGGATGCCATCAAGCACGACAGGTAGGACCGGTCGTCCTCCCACGTACTTGTCTCGACAGCTTTGTGGGCCCGGTCGTCTTACTCCTGGGGGTTGGCCCTCTGCCCCAGAGGTTGCTCGTTTAAATTATAGAACCTTGCGTAGTGCCCCACCTTTTGACAGCGGCGGCAGATGGGTTGTCCGTCCTGGTCGTAGCGATCGCTGTTCCTCCCTCTGGTCGGTGGAATTCTTCTCTGTCATCGCCACGGGATGTCATCTGGACTGGTAGCCAGCTGGATCTTTTCCTTTGGAGACACTTGCATGGCCTGCACGGTTTTGGTTAGTGTAGTCACACTTTTGGTCAGCTCCTGGACCTGAAGGCGCAGGTCTGCAGATGGATCATTATCTAGGGTCTGCGCGTCAGCCTCCACAGGTGCTGGGGAAAAGGACGCCACCTTCTGGTGGTATGTGATAGCGGGGCACCGGAGGGATGCAGTGCCGCCTGGGGTTGATTCTCGCAGCACCCGGATGGCTCTGTCTTTAAATTGCGCAAAGTCCAGATCAGGGTTTTGCAGAGCCATAATGCGCAGCTGTGTCCTGTGAGCGCTGGACAGGAGTCCCTCAATAAACTGCTCAGTTAGCAATCTGTCCTCATCATGCACACTGGCGGGGTCTACCTGCTTGATGGCCCGCAGCGCCTCCTGCAGGTTTAGAGCATAGTGCCGTACACTGTCCTGCATCCTCTGTTTGCACCCGTAGAACTTTATCTTTATTTCTGCTGCGGTGCGGATGTCAAAGGTATCCTTCAACCGGGCCAGGATTTCCTTGACCGTGCCTTTGTCTCTGCCCGGCCAGGACTTCACCTCTCTCTGGGCTGCACCGATTAGCTGGCCTATGAGGATGCTGACTTTCTGCTCCTCAGACAGGGGGTACACGTTAAACAAACTGCGCAGTCTCTCCTCAAAGTCGTTCAGGGTGTGCGACTCCCCTGAGTACTGGGGCAACCACGCCGCCCCTGGTATGTACGGCATTGATAACGGCATTACAGTGGCGGCAGCGGCGCCTGCGGCTGAATCCTCCCCCCGGTTGGGCATCTTCCTCCCCCCTAGTGAACCTCAGCCAGGTCCTGGGAGTCTGCTGACATACCAGTATGCTGCTCTGCAGGCGGAGGGATCTCTTACCCGGCGGTCCTCTTGCTTTTCCTCGGCGGGCGGCAAACCACGTGATAACACCGTTTAGTAAAGTCTATGGCACACAGGACCCGGTTATACCGGGCTTCGTGAATGTTGTTCGTGATGCCAAGTTGACGCGCCCCCTGGGCCGTGGGGTGCTCGGTGCCGGGCCGGTCGTTGCTAGGGGAGATGTCACAGTGGCGGTGATCCTGTTCGTGACGCCAAGTTGATGCGCCCCCTGGGCCGTGGGGTACTCGGTGCCGGGCCGGTCGTTGCTTGGGGAGATGTCACAGTGGCGGTGACCCGATCCGTGACCCAGGGCGGTCAGTAAAAAGGGGATTTTATAGTTTTTATGTACAAAGGTCGTGACGCCACCTGTGGTATGCGGCTAAAGGGAGCCACTGCTGCGGAGCAGGTCCTCTGGAGCTGATGTTAGTGCAGCAAAGCTGGTGTGGCTCTCCACAGGTAGAGCTTAGCTCCAGGGCAGTGTAGATGTTATAGGTGATGCTGGGCGTTGTAGTGCAGGGTTTGATGGCGCAGCAATAATCAGTCCACAACTTAATGGCGGTTTCCTCTTATCTTTACTGGCGGTGATTAGGCAAACCAGGACTAGGGTACTGGCTAGAGGTGAAAGTCCGGGCAGCCTGGAAGCAAGTAAGGAATCCACCTCACCAGGTGAAGTTGGAGGCCTTCCCTTTCCACTAATCTCTTTGGCCCTGCTGCTTGTAGCTGTGCGGTGGCCCTCGTCCCTGAGTGCAACGTCTTTGTGCTCACCCGTATGGCAGGCAGCTCGGGCTTTGCTGATGCGTCGCTGCCACGTGGCGGTGCTGGGCCCTGTGGTGCTGCTGAGCCTCCGGGCGTCTGGTGGGGCCAGGAGACCTGCAGTCTCCTGCCCTCCGGTTTCTGCTGCTGGGCCTTCAGTGCCCCACAGCCTCGGACTCCCGTGTCTGGTTCCTCTGTGTTGGTTCCTTCTGGGGTGAACTGCCGTGCAGCTCCACTCCCCAGCTCCTCTCTCGTCGACGTCCTCACTTCAACTCCTCACACTAAGTCTAACTAACCCCGCCCCCAGATCCCAGTTGCCAAGTGGAGGGGCTCCCCTTGCTGGTCTGGAGCCAGGACAGTGTTGCATGCTTTGCAAAACCTAATTAGGGGACCCCTGTTTGCTTCCAGGCATGGCATCACCTCTTGTGAGGGAGGCAATGCCACTGTGGCAACAGGACCCCTGGGGTGCCACACATGCTGGATTCAGATTGCACGCACCCATATAAGTCTATGGGTGAGTGTGAGACATCGCACTGCACTCGGCTATCACCCGAGTGCAGTGCGATTCCCGTCAATGCCAGGAACAGAGAAGATGGAGAAATTGATTTCTCTGTCCCCTCCACAACTGTGCTGTGTTCCTCTCAGTGCGAGAGGATCAGAGGACAGAGCACTGACATTCGGCTCACGCTCGCAGCAGAGCAGGAGCCGAATGTCATTAGCATATCACATCTGATGCTCTCTCATCAGATGCCATACGCTAGTGGGACCCCGGCCTAAGTGTACAAATCGCATATGTGCTTGGGATGGTTGGGGGAGGAAGGGGGTGGGCGCCAAATTGAATTCTTGCCCCGTGTGCCAGAAAACCTACATATACCTCTGGTAATACTGGTAATATCTGCTTTCATTTACATTGCAAATTTTACAATAACTTCTGAAGTCAGATTCTCATGGAGATCTATGTCCGGCCCATAAATCTTAACAGTTCATTTATATATAAGAAAACATGAATTTCCCTGGAATAACCAGAGCTTACAATCAAAGAGAGTACCAGTGCTATGGAAGACTAGAGATGAGCGTTGTTCTACTCGAACTGTTCGCCAATCTCAAATTCGAGCTGTTTTGGGCGGTGTTCGAGCCGTTCGGCGAACACGAACAATTTGAGAAAAATTCGGCTGTTCGAGGTTATGTTCGATAACTGTTCGCGCACCAAAATCATAACTGGATTTTTTCTCAGTAATGATGAAAATTAATGTTAATACGCAGTTTGAGTGTACAGCGGGGTGGGGGGAGGGGCAGGGGATGGATCTCTGCAGGAACAATGAAGATCTCCATTTTTTTTTCTCTTTCCCGCATTTACAGTGGGGAGGTGCAATCGGTCAGCCTATCAGCAGCGCACACACGGAGCGAAGTGCTTTTTTTCACACAAGCAAGGGCATGTGTCATTGGCAGTGTATGTCACATGTCCTTGCCCTATAAGACCAAGCCATTTTCCCCGTCGCCACCATTTTCTCACTGCTGCAGCTGCGTGTTAGACGGCACCGCTGTTGCTGTGTGCGCTATACCTTGTTAATTTCAAGCCAATTTTCGCACAAATCTACAGATAGCTTGGGAGTAGGGAATAGTTGTGATTGCAGTCCTTTTAAGGACTAGGTTACAGCATTTCCTACGACTTTTATCAGGCAGGTCTGTGCTCTTAAATAGATAGATTGTGGGAGTAAAGACTAATTGTAATTGGAGTCCTTTTCAGGACTAGGTTACATCAGTTCCTATCAGTTTTTGCCAGGCAGGTCTGTGCCAGTTTTTTTCACAGCATTTGGCTGAATCTAGCAAAGCTAATCCTTTTTGGCCTATTGCAGAGTGTGTTAGTCAGTGGAGTAGCCTATCTGTGTTGCAAGATATACCACCTGTGTATAGAATACCAATTTTTTTACTGCACCTAGTGAAGTAAAATCTTTTGGGCATAGCATCATTCTATTAGTCCATCTATACTGACCTCCATCAGGTTGCAAATTGAATATAATTTTTTTCTGCATCTAGCTCTGAAAAAATATTGGGCTTCTAGCTGTGTGTGGGACTTGTTGTATTAGTTCATCTATACTGACCTCCATCAGGTTGCAAACTGAATATATTTTTTTCTGCATCTACCTCTGAAAAAATATTGGGCTTCTAGCTGTGTGTGGGACTTGTTGTATTAGTCCATCTATACTGACCTCCATCAGGTTGAAAACTGAATATATTTTTTTCTGCATCTACCTCTGAAAAAATATTGGGCTTCTAGCTGTGTGTGGGACTTGTTGTATTAGTCCATCTATACAGACCTCCATCAGGTTGCAAACTGAATATATTTTTTTCTGCATTTACCTCTGAAAAAATATTGGGCTTCTAGCTGTGTGTGGGACTTGTTGTATTAGTCCATCTATACTGACCTCCATCAGGTTGCAAACTGAATATATTTTTTTCTGCATCTACCTCTGAAAAAATATTGGGCTTCTAGCTGTGTGTGGGACTTGTTCTATTAATCCATCTATACAGACCTCCATCAGGTTGCAAACTGAATATATTTTTTTCTGCATCTACCTCTGAAAAAATATTTGGCCTTCTAGCAGTGTGTGGGACTTTCTCTATTAGTCCATCTATACTGACCTCCATCAGGTTGCAAATTAAAAATAATTTTTATCTGCATCTAGCTCTGAAAAAATATTTGGCCTTCTAGCAGTGTGTGGGACTTTCTCTATTAATCCATCTATACTGACCTCCATCAGGTTGCAAATTAAAAATAATTTTTATCTGCATCTAGCTCTGAAAAAATATTTGGCCTTCTAGCAGTGTGTGGGACTTTCTCTATTAGTCCATCTATACTGACCTCCATCAGGTTGCAAATTGAATATAATTTTTTTCTGCATCTAACCCAGCCAATAGTTTTGGCCTAATACCACAGTTTGGCCACTCAGCTCTGCTCGGTTCCCATCCATTGTTTTTTTGTGCAAACAACTCCAGAGTTGTTAATTAGTTAACCACCAAAATGAGTGGAAAAAGGCCTGCTGCTGGTGGAAAGGGGAATAGGCGAGTTGGGAAGGGGAAAAAAGGTTGTGTCCGTGGGGTAGGTGTTAAAGCAACAGTAACATCTGCAGAAGAAAGACCATCTTCCAGCCAAACTAAAATGTCTACTTCTTTTAGCGGACAATGTGATAAGATCCCTTTCTTACGGCCACGCCAATCGCTACAAATTCCAGATGAGGCACAAAAACAGCAGGTGCTTCAACGGATATCAAGTGCTCCTTTAAGTGGGCTCTCCTCCACATCAACTTCAACATCACAAATACTCCAGTCCTCAAAGGTGTCACCCCAATCGCACTTGCTTCCTCACAGCTCCCAAATCTCCAGCTGCCCGTCTGAGTATGAGGTAGAACAGATGGTTGAGTCTGCAGAGCTGTTTACTCATACTATAGCCTGGGAATCAGAGGTCGACTCCAGCGCTTCTGTGAATCCAGACGAGGAAATGATCTGCACTGATGCCCAGAATCTTTATGAGTCGGATCCAGGACCAGACGCAGAAGGTTCTGACCATAATGTAGACCCTCATTCCCAAACTGTAACTCCTGTTGGTGGAGACAATGAGGAAGACGATGATAAGACTCAAATACCTGATTGGAGCGACAACTTTAGTTTTTTGTCAGGGCAGGAACAGGTTGGCTCTGAGGACGACGGGTGTGATAACGCACAGGGTGATGATGATGAGGTTGGAGATCCCACTTACTGTCAACCCACAGTCAGCCAAGAGATGAGGTCAGCAGAGGAGGTGGAGGAAGATGCTAGTGACGACGAGGTCAGGTTGCGCCTTCCTGGACAGAGACGTAGTACTGGAAGCACGTCAACAACTGCATCCTCAAACACAACTCTGCCTCTCACCACAAGTCGTGGTGGCTCTTCAGGTCGCATGGGTGCTAAGCCTTGCATAGCCTGGGCATTTTTTCAGATCGATAAAGATGACCCAACTCGTGTTATCTGTAACATTTGTCAGCAAAAGATAAGTAGAGGCCAAAAAATACATAGTTTGAGTACTTCATGCATGAACCGGCACATGGACATGAAGCATAAGTTGCAGTGGGAAGCTCAGTGTGCTACAATGCGGCCTAGCCGGCCGGGCCAACCACCGTCTGCCATATCTTGTGCATCCGCGGCCTCTTCATCCTCTGTGACTTGGGGGACAGCAGTCACACCTGTTTTGGGGCGCAGACCTGCCACCTCTTTACCCGCAACAGCCAGCGTGATTGGCAGGTCATCATTTTCTTTGGAGGTGGTAACACCAGCTAGTGTTGAGCGCTGTCCGACATCGATAGCACCACCTTTGGATCAAGGCAACCTAACATGTCCGCCTGCATCTTCCTCACAGACCGGCAGTTTGCCGGGGACACCCTTATCAACCCCGTCTAAGCACAATAGCCAGCCCTCGGTCCCTCAGATGTGGACAAGTAAAAGACCATTTCCTCCTAGCCATGAGAAAGCTAAGAGGTTGAATTTCACCATCTGCAAGTTCTTGGCTACAGAAATGCTGCCTTTCCGCCTGGTGGACACAGAGGATTTTCGAGACCTTATGTCCGTCGCAGTGCCCCAGTACCAGATGCCCAGTCGGCACTACTTCTCAAAGAAAGGTGTGCCTGCGCTCCACCAGCATGTCGCACACAACATCACCGCTTCTTTGAGAAACTCTGTGTGTGACAGGGTGCATTTCACCACAGACACTTGGACGAGTAGGCATGGACAGGGGCGTTACATGTCGCTGACTGGGCACTGGGTAACTATGGTGACAGCAGGACAAGGGGCTGCTGTCCAAGTCTTGCCGTCCCCACGAGTTGTGCGTCAATCCTCTTTATGTCAAAGTTCCTCCACTGCTTCTGCCTCCTCAACCTCCTCTCGGTCTTCCACCTGCACCCAAAGCCTGTCTGGTCATGCCACAAGCTTTCTAACTGCGCAGAAGGGATCCTGCACACCTCCTTACTATGCTGGCAGTAGGGCTCAACGTCATCAGGCGGTTTTTACATTGAAATGTCTGGGAAATGTGAGTCACACAGCTGAGGAGTTGTGGTCAGCTCTGGAGAACCAATTTCATGAATGGTTGTCTCCACTGGACCTGAAACCAGGGAAGGCCGTGTGCGACAATGCTGCAAACCTGGGTGCGGCCCTTCGCCGGGGCAATGTCACACACGTGCCTTGTATGGCTCACGTGTTGAACCTGGTTGTCCAGCAATTTTTAGCCCACTATCCCAGACTAGATGGCCTTCTGCAGAGGGCATGGTCGCTGTGTGCTCACTTTCGCCGTTCGCATCCCGCAGCTCAGCGACTTACATCTCTACAGAAGTCGTTGGGCCTGCCACTTCACCGGCTAAAATGCGATGTGCCTACCCGGTGGAATTCAACTCTGCACATGTTGCAGCGACTGTGGCAGCACCGACAAGCCCTGGTGCAATACGTTCTGACGTATAGCCTGGGCCAACGAGATCCAGAGGTGGGGCAAATCACGCTGGAGGAGTGGTCTCAGATCAGGGACCTATGCACCCTTCTGCACAGTTTTGAAATGGCGACGAAGATGTTTAGTGCTGACGATGCCATTATCAGCATGACTATTCCGGTGATTTACATGCTGGAGCACATGTTAAACAGAATTCGGAGTCAGGTGGTGGCACAAGAGGAGGTGGAGGAAGTAGAGGAGGAGGAGTTGTATGCGGAAGGGCTAACATCTGCAAGGTCCAGACGGTCGGCAGCACCAAGGCGGCAGGCATGTGAGGGTGGGGGAGATGGTTTTACCAGGGCGCATGGTAGCAGCCAAACTAGTGAGGAAGGTGCAGGAGCCCAGGAAGAAGTGGAGGACGAACTGATGGAAGACTCATCAGATGAGGGAGACCTTGATCACATTTCTGTTGTGCGAGGTTGGGGGGAGAGGACAGAGGAAGGAAGCATGATTGTTACCTCGCCACCAACACAACAGGGACTTGGTGCTCCTGGATGCGCAACACACATGAGTGCCTTCTTGCTGCACTACCTGCAACATGACCCTCGAATTGTGAGAATTAGAAATAATCCTGACTACTGGGTTGCCACACTGTTAGATCCCCGGTACAAAAGTAAATTTGCAGAAATTATTCCTGCCATAGAAAGGGATGCACGCATGCAGGAGTATCAGCAGAGACTGTTGCAGAATCTTACATGTGCTTTTCCACAAAATACCAGTGGTGCACGTAGTGAATCTCACAGTTCCAACTTGCCAACCGTGGGACCGTCAAGTGTTCAGCACTCAAACCGTAACAGAACCACAGTATCTGCTGGTAACATCAATTTTGCGGAATCATTTCACCACTTTTTTAGCCCATCCTTTGCAAGGCCACAGGAGACAAGAAGTCTGACACATAGTCAACGCCTAGAGACGATGGTACAGGAGTATCTCCAAGTAAACATTGAAGCCACGACTGTGTCACTGGACCCTTGCTCTTTTTGGGCTTCCAATCTGGATAAATGGCCGGAGCTAGCCACTTACGCCTTGGAGATCTTGTCATGCCCCGCAGCCAGCGTTCTGTCTGAACGTGTGTTCAGCGGTGCTGGTGGTGTGCTGACAGATAAGCGCACGCGGCTCTCCACTGATAATGTAGACAGACTCACGTTCATAAAGATGAACAAATCATGGATCCGAAACGACTTTTCTACCCCTGTGTCATCCTGGGGAGAGTAAAAGCTTGATGATTGGTTAAAATCACCCTACCAACCGTTTTAAGCTTTCAAATTACTAATCATGTTTATCTGTATCTTGGCTGGAAAATAATTTGGGCTTTGTAGCAGTGTGCAGCACTGATTCTATTAGGCCATCTATAATAAGCTCCACCAGATTTAAAATTACTAATCATGTTTATCTGTATCTTGACTGGAAAATAATGTGGGCTTTGTAGCAGTGTGCAGCACTGATCCTATTAGGCCATCTATACTAAAGCTTCACCAGATTTAAAATTAATAATAATTTTTAGCTGCATCTAGCCCGGAAAATAATTTTGGGGCTCCGAGATGCGCAAGACACATAAGTGCCTTCTTGCTGCACTACCTGCAGCATGACCCTCATATTGTCAGAATTCGAAGTAATCATGACTACTGGGTTGCCACACTCTTAGATCCCCCAAACTTTTCGATCAACCTTTTCATTTTAATAAAGACCAAAAAAATGGTCATTTTTGAAATTATAAGCATTAGCAGGTTGTTAGAAACTGAAATCAAACAGTTTTCAACTCAAAACTTTATTCTAGGTGATGTTACATTTTCACATAGGACCCCTTGTTCGAAAGGAGCTTCTGAACTCTCTCGTCCATTGAATTTGTCAGGTTTTGGATGGTTTCTGCTTCAATTGTTTTGCATGAGGACAGAATACCCTCCCAGAGCTGTTGCTTAGATGTGAACTGCCTCCCGCCATCATAGACACTCCTTTTAATGATGCTCCAAAGGTTCTGAATGGGGTAGAGGTCAGGGGAGCATGGGGGTCACACCATAAGTTTGTCCCCTTTTATGCCCATATCAGCCAGAGATGCAGATGTTTTATGTGCAGCATGAGATGGTGCATTATCATGCAGAAAAATGATCTTGCTGTGAAATACACGGTTCTTCTTCTTGAACCATGGCAGGAAGTGCTGTTTGAGAAAATCCACATACATTATGGAGTTCATCTTTAGCGCCTTCAGGGATCCTAAAGGGGCCGACAATCTCTCTCCCCATGATTCCAGCCCAAAACATTACTCCACCTCCTCCTTGTTGGCGCTGTAGCCGTGTTTGCGTGGGGTGTCCATCAACCAGCCATCCTCCACTCCATCCATCTGGACCATCGAGCGCTGCACGGCACTCATCCGTGAACAAAACAGTTTTGAAATCAGTCTTCATGTAATGTTTGGCCCACTGGAGCCGTTTCTGCTTGTGTGAAGTGGATAGAGGAGGTCGACAGGATGGCATATGCACAGCTGCAAACCTCTGAAGGACCCTGCATCTTGTTGTTCGGGGGACGTTGGAGGCACAAGCAGCTTCAAAAACTTGTCTGCTGCTATGACAAGGCTTTTTTGCCGCTGCTCTTTCAACCTGACGTAATTGCCTGTAGGAAAGAGTCCTCAATTTGCCCTTATCAGCACGCACACGTGTGTACTGTGAATCAGCTACATACTTCTTGATTGCCAAGACACTTCATCCTGATCATCGCACAATGTTGATTGTAGTCATGCCTTGACCTAAACACTCCATAATTTGTTGCTTCTCAGCAGCCGACACATCCTTTTTCTTTCCCATTTTGGCAGAAAATGTAGGCTGCTTAATAATGTGAGACAACCTTCTTAAGTAGTCTTGCCTTTCATTGGACACACCTGCCAAACTAATTAGCACAGGTGTCTGCAATTGCTTACAGTGATATAAAGAGCCCTGACACACATCACCATCAATGAGTTTAACTGACAAACAAACAAATTCTTCCCTTATCACTCCTAAACACTTTTTGCATAATAATTTGGAACACAGTGTACATGTGCTTTTCCACAAAACACCAGTGGTTCACGTAGTGAATCTTATAGTTCTAACTTGCCAACCGTGGTCTGTATGGAGTTGTTCAATAAAGGGTCCAAAATTAAGATAACATAGATGGGAGAGGTCTCTATGAATAGGAATTCCTAAGTATTTGATACCCTGTGAGGGCCAGGCAAAGGGAAAGTTGGACTGGATGGAATCCTATATGGATTTGGGGAGGGAGACATCGAGGGCCTCAGACTTCGCTGCATTGATTTTAAAATTTGACCATGTAACAAAGTGATCTATTTCAGCCATAACAGCATGGATGGATATATGTGATTGAGTGATATATACTAGGACATCATCAGCAAATAGAGAGCACTTGTACTCGGTGCCTCCCACCTCAATCCACCTAATATTGGGGTTATGGCGAATTGATGAATGCAGGTGCTCCGTCACTAGGATGTATAAGAGAGGGGACAGAGAACATCCCTGCCTTGTCCCATTGGTGATTGTGAAAGGTGATGAAAATGTTCTGACGCGCCCCCTGGGCCTTGGGACACCCGGAGCCGGACCCTTTTTGGTGGATGCTGGTGGTTGTAGTCTCCGTGGCGGCAACCCGGTTCCGTGGCTCAGGGCGGTCAAACCAGTGGCGGAACTATTTATGTGGTTTCGATGTTTAAATGTCCGACTACGCCACCCGTGGATTGCGGTCAGAGTGAACCGCCGCTCCAGGGCAGACCGCTGAGGCTGGTGTTGTGGGTGCAGCAGAGCGTAGCATAACTCCCCACGGGAGGAGTATAGCCTCAGGGCAGTGTATGCGGAGGATGGGGGTGATGGTGCAGGGCAGCAGCAGTAATGACACGGAGTCAGTGATGCAGTCCAGGGCCTTTACTCACAGTTCTTATTATCCAGACCACGTCTGCAGGTAACGGCTGCCCACGTCGTACTGTGCTCACCAGGTGAGGGGCTCAGACAACTCCCAGATAACTTTGGAGTGCTTCACAGGACCCCCTTTGTGTGTCCTTTGTCTGGCCTTTCTTACCAACCCTTCTGTCCGGCTGCCTCGGGCCTCCTCTTGGTAAACTTGGCGCCAGTTTCCCTGACCCTATGTGGTGCCTTCCTAGCGGGTGTAGCGAGGAGCTGCGCCACATAAAATGTCACAGCCTCCTGTTTCTAGCTGAGGGTCGTTTCCTGCCTCCACTAGTTTCGGGGACCGGTCTCCCCCTTTGGCCTGACCCCTCCACGCAGGTGGATTCGGGCGTGCGGTGGCGACTCGCCCGTCCGCACCCCTGAGATCCCTTCGTTCCTCGTTCCTGGAGCCTTCTCCGCTCCTCTTCCTTCCTTCTCCCTCTTCCAGGCCTGGGCCTCTGTTACTAGGCCAGCCTCCGGAGCAGAGCTCATGCAGAGCCCCTGCTCCCTGCCACTTCTGCTCAGACTTCTCTGCACTGAACTAAGATGGTGCCCACCTTTTATACTCCCTTCTCAATGCACCCAGGAACTGCTTCCTCCCTGCTCCTGCACTACAGGGTTCCCCTTCCTCAGTGTTCCCTCCCCCCACTCCAGCCAGGGACAGGGACTGTCGTGCCCATCTCAGGGGCATATTGGTCGCCCTGCCCCACGGCAATGTGGTGTAATGCATGCAGGTGTCGGGTCCTGATTCACACTACATCCTTACCTGAGAGTGAGATATCACACCTCTGGGTGAGGTGCAATACCTCTGTAGCAACCGAGCCCTCAGGGTGCTACAGTTCCATTTATCTTCAGCCTAGGTGACGTATTGCGATACAGGGCCGTGATTTTGGCTATAAAAGGGTCCCCTAGACCCCTACCCCAAGCTTTTTAAGAGAATCATATATGGCGTGCCAGGAGACTCTATGGAATGCTTTCTCAGCATCCAACGAGAGTATCTAATTACAAATTTTTAACTGCATGTAGCCCAGGAAATACTTTGTGCCTAGTAGCAGGGTCTGCTAGTCAGCGGATTATCCCGGCTGTTAAGCAAGCTACACCACCTGTAGTTTGGACACTTCATTTTTTCAAAGGAAATGCTTCGGGACCACGGGATACTCAGTGAAGAGCATCAGGAGGCACCCCAAGGCATAGGGGCTCAGACTGGCAGTAGGATGCCTTGCGGTGGACAGCCGAGCTCGATCCTTATAAAAGCTTTTTAACTGCAGCAGCTTTAGTGGACGCTACTGGAGCTGGAATTACGCGGCTGCTGGCATGAGACTTGCCCTCCAATAGATCCTTGTAAATGGATTTAAAGTGTATTTATTCAAATTAGAGAGACAATTTAAATTAAAAAGCTTAGAGCTGCCTCCACCACAGGGGGGCTCGCTCAACCCACCAGCGGACAGGCACCAGTATTGGGAGAGGGGGGCTGGCCGTCAGGGTTCACCGCGGCTCTGGCACAAACCCGGCGACACGGAGGTGGCACGGGCAGGAGCGGACTGAACGTGTCGGCTTCTCACTTTTTGGATTTTAGAAGGGCATGACATGCCTATATCTGTGTCTCCCCCTCCTTTTACTCCTCCACCTCTTTTCTTTTCGCATGACTATATGTACTTGTCACTTTTCCATGTGTTAGTTGTGTCTTCTGAGCAGTTTGTCAGCTTTTGGACACCTTTGAAGGTGTTTTCTATGTGTTTCTATGTGTTTTTGTTTGCCTGCCATTGGTTTTAACGGTGTTCGAAGGTGTTCGACGAACAGTTCGACGAACAGTTCGGCAAACACACGGGTGTTCGACGAACCGAACCGAACTCGAACACTACGGGGGTGGCTCAACACTATGGAAGACTTCCTGCCTGGTGCCGGTTCCCAAGACTACCTTCCCGGCTTCCCCGGGGGACTATAGACCGGTGGCCTTAACATCGCATGCGATGAAGTCCTTGGAGAGAATAGTACTTGCTCATTTGTGTCCGAGGGTGATGGCGCATACTGATGCTCTTCAGTTTGCGTACCGGCAGGGACTGGGGGTGGACGATGCTGTAGCGTCTCTGCTACAAACAGTACATTCCTTTTTGGACAATGATGGAACCACAGTGCGTGCTTTGTTCTTTGATTTCTCTAGTGCGTTCAACACATTACAGCCACTCTTACTGCGTGGAAAGTTGATTAAAATGGCGGTGGATGAGGGACTTGTGAATTGGATAATTGACTACCTGTCGGATAGGCCACAGTTTGTTAGGTGGGGGACGGCTACATCAGATAGTGTACTGAGCAGTGTCGGAGCCCCGCAGGGAACAGTGCTGTCGCCATTCCTCTTTACATTGTACACAGCTGACTTTCAGCATAAATCAGACCGTTGTCACCTCCAGAAGTACTCGGATGACTCTGTGATAGTTGGCGGTATTGGGAAGGACCAGGATGAAGAGGAATATAGAAGGGTGGTTGCGGACTTTGTAGTATGGTGCCAGGCTAACCATCTAGAACTAAATGTTAAGAAAACCAGGGAGTTGGTGATGAGCTATGGAAGGTGCAAGAAGGTATGCCTACCTGTTACCATTGACGGTCAGGATGTGGAGATGGTGGACAGTTTCAAATATTTGGGGGTTTACCTGGATAGCAAGCTAGACTGGAAGTGCCACATGGAGAAGGTCTACAAGAAGGGGATGAGTAGATTGTACTTCCTAAGGAAGTTAAGGTCTTTTAATGTGTGTGGCAAAATGCTTGAGGTGTTCTACCAATCCATTGTGGCTAGTGCCACCTTTGCGGCAATAATTTGCTGGGGTAACAGTGTGCGTGTTGCTGCCGCCAACAAGCTCAACAAACTTATAAAGAAGGCTAGCGCGACGGTGGGCCTACAGCTTGGGACTTTTGAAGAGGTGGTAGAGGATAGGATTAAGAAGAAGTGCAGAGCTATAATGGGCAACAACACACACCCGCTTTATGAACTGTTTGCGAAACAGAAGAGCACATTCAGCAATCGCCTAATACAACTAAGGTGTAAAAAGGAAAAATACAGGAGATCGTTTGTTCCAACAGCTATGGGGGTGTTTAACAAATGTCTGAAAAGCAATGTCTAAAGCATTCCAAGTGTTATGTTATCATATGTGTCATGTTCGAGATCTGTGTTCTGCTGCTGTGATACCGCAATTTCCTCCGGGATAAATAAAGTATATCTTATCTTATCTCATCTTATAAGACATCGGATCACAGATTTTAAGGTATCATTTTATTCAACTTTCTATGACCTACATGCCCATATAGACGGTTTGGGAGGGTTGATCCTACTGACAGATTCCCTTTAAGAAAGAAAATAAGGGTCCATAGCGTGAGCCAAAAAGTCAGAGCTTAAAATGGCAGAAGACAGCGATGGGTAAGTATTTTAATGTACACATTGTACACATATTACAAATTGCTAACAAAGGGGACAATAAAAAAAGCCCTAGTGGTCATTTAACTGTTTAGTTAAACAAAGGTTATGACAGCACATACCTGCCAGAGGCCAAAAGAACACATTTTGGCCTCCATCTGATGGACTGGGGCAATAGGAACATTAAGGTATACAAGGGGAAAAGGATAGAAAGTTTACTTTAGACTAAGTGAACAGAGGCATTGTGTGCTTAACCTAACTTGTTAAAGACATTGTCAGAGATGTTTACTTTACTACTTGTATTAAAGCACCACTCTAGTGTTTTTTATTGCACCGCTTTCATCTCTATGAGAGTCTCGTTTTGTCTCTCATAAACTTGCATTGAGCTCTTTGACGTAACTTCTGACTTCCGGGATGTCAGAAGTTATGGGCATAAGATGGTGCCATGGGACTGGAGTGGCGCTGGTAAAAGGTGAAGCCGCAGGAAGGTGAGTATAAGAACAGAGGCAGGGGCTTACAATTAAAGTGGCACTCCAGCGCTGAAAAGAAAAAAAATATCAAGTGATGCTTTAAAGTAAATCTGTTACCAAATTTTACAACAAAAAACTGTATATACAAAATACAAAAGAGATCTCTTAGACCTGATGAGACTGGTTTATTTACTTTGAAAATCTATATCAGAATTGCTGTATAATCCTGATATTAAGAGCAGTATTTTAGGAGTGCAGCTTAGAATGAATTAGCTCATGAGCCCAAGTGTATTCTGTCTCTACCCTCCCACCCTGACTGACAGCTTCAGACTGTACTGAGCAGCCTGAGATCTCAGCAGCAGGAGGGAGTAGGTACACTGAGAAGTTGTCAGTCAGGCTTGGTGAATGGAGATTGAGCTAAACTGTCATTAAAGGATTAAACAGCCATTCAGACATGGATTTCAAAAGTAAATACAGCATCCTTATCAAGCCGAAGAGATGTATATAATAATATATGTAGTTTATATTGTGCAGTCTAGTGATTGATCCTCTTCAAGCTATTGTTGACTGAAGTACGTGCATATTCCTTAGCTATGCAAACAACTTATCTCACAAATGGCATTTGAAAGAATGTACATGCACAAAAAGTATTTCTTCCAAACAATTCACATTCTTTTGCATCCCATTCCTTACCCAATCACCTGCAACGATTTCCTTTTCTTTCTTTTTCAAAAAATCATTTTTCCACAGTCACACTTTCCTGCCAGCTGAAGAGGCTAAAGCTGTTATTGCTAGCCATGATAAGTATGTTCACATCACAATATTGCCATAATGTTGAGTCATACGTATATGGAACAAGGTGCGACTGGGTGCATCCTATAAGGTTGCATCCTGCAGCCATTGACTTCCATTGTACAAGAAAAACAATGTACAACTGGATACTATTTTTTCAACAGACAGAAAAATATAGTGATCTGCTCTTTTCTGTCCAGTCAAAAACTGTATCCAGAAGTATCATTTTTTTTTCTTCTTACAATAGATGTCATTGGCTTGTATATGGCGCATTGCTATAGGCTAAAAAGAGCTTCTTCTGACAACATTTTTTACATCACTTTGCATTTTTTGGCTACATAAAAGCGTAGTTGACTATGCATTTTTTGCCTTGTTCCGATGCGAGCAGGATTACACTGAAAGCATGTAACAGAACTGCAGAAGTCTGGAAACACCATAGTGAATGTTGTGGTATCTGCAATATCATCCATCATGACCAGTTTGGCAATGGGACTAGTAATGGTCTGGGGAGGCATATCCATATAGTGTTACACAAACCTTCATATGATAGCAGTTGGTACCTTCCAACTCCAGATCCTGGAATAAAATCCTCAGATTTAGGCTAGGGTCACATGATAGTATAAAAAATCAGTTTGATTTTCATCCAGAGAAGAGGGACATTCAAAACCACCAAGTAGGGTCAGGCTCCCAAGTAGTTCACTGATGCCCTAGACAAGGGTGGGAGGAGATCCCCCGAGCACCAGCCGCTGACTCTTCAGGAACATGCTTAGACATTGTCAGGAGTCCTTCAGGCCCGTGGGGGCAATACACACTACTGAGTCACATTAGAAATTGCTTACTTTAATTTTCGGAGTGATTTGGAATTCAGCCCTCAATTAATTAATTATTTTGGTTTCCATTGTCTGTTGATACATTATTTTGCGCTCAACAAATTATACAAATTATAACATAAAGATTTCAACTTGAATCTTTCATTCACTGAAATGCAATGTGTGAATTAAGTGTTTCTTGAATCTTTTTGAGAAGTGCGTGTTGTAATCTGTCACCAAGATTTTACTACCCCATTTGAGAGCAGCAAAATGTAGGGGCAGATACCCTAATTCCAATAACGTCACTTTGCTGCTCTGCTTGCTGTCAATTTGATAAAATCACTGTCTTATCCACTGCAGATATTGTAGTTAGGCCACAGCCCCACTATCAGTATTTGGTCAGTATTCAATCAGTATTTTTTCTCAGGAGTTGGAGCCAAAACCAGGTGAGGAACAATCAGAGAAAAGGTATAATAGAAACAAGTCACCAATTTGGATTTATCACCCACTCCTGGTTTTGGCTCCTACTCCTGAGAAAATACTGACTGAATACTGACCAAATACTGATAGTGAGGCCGCGGCCTTATCTGAATGCTGAGCTGATTGGCAGCTTTCTGCCGATGTACAGTGTACACAGAAAGCTGGCAATCAGTGGTGGGGGCAGGTTATTCCGAGCTCATGATGAATATGCTTAACTACAGTAGCGACCAAAAGTTTTGTATTTTTTTTTTTTTTAAAGTGTGATTACTTCTGTCTGGTTGTTATGATGCCATTTTCCTGGTGATGAATTGAAAGTGAATGAAGTTGTCGTCATGCAAGACCTTAATTTTAACCAAAATACTTTTGAATATAGGTATGATCATTTAATTAAAGAAAACTGACTTCCAAAAGTTTTGCATATACTATTTATTGATCACAACATAGAGAGTAATTCATTGTTTACAATGCCATAACTTAGTATTTTGTATCATAACCTCTTGCTTTAAATACTGCACCACACGGGACTTGGATTCATCGGACCACAACACCTTACACCAATCTGTCTCTTTCCATTGGCTGTGTTCTTTCAAGTTGGACCTTCCAGTTCTTTGCAGAGATGAAAGGCTTCTTGATTGGAACTCGTGCATTCAACCCTTCTGCTCTTAGCCGTCGCTTCACAGTTTGGGACTCACTTTGACCCCATATTCTTCATTCATTTCATGTGCAATCTGTACAGCACTTTTATGGACATCAGATACTGACTTTTTCTTAATAATGTGATCAACTTTGGAGGAAGTTTTCCGTGGTCGTCCACTTCTAGGTTTTTCAGCTGTTCCATAACCTTCTTTTTCTTTCTTTAATATACGTGACACTTGACTCTGAGAACAGTTGAATTCCATAGCTACCTCTTTTTGACTTTTGCCTGACTTCACTCTCAAAATGATAAGCTTCCTGACATCTGGTGATAAATTTGACTTTGTTGCTGCCATGTTTTAACCTAAAAACAAACATAACAAAAAATATATATATTTTAGGCAAATTTCAACTACCCATGACAAAATATGCAAAACATTCGGTCCAGCAAATGTTGAAAACTAACACATAAAAGGATAAAACAATGTCAAACACAATTTTCGTCCTTATAGCTGACAACCATTTGATTCCGGTTTACTAAAATCACCAGGAAAATGGCATCACAACAACCAGACAGAAGTAATCACACTTTAAACTAAAAAATGGCAGAGGGTTTACTAGTCTAAAAACCTGATGACAGATTGTATATGTGACCTTAATGTTTACATGTGTAATGTGTGTATATTGAGTGTATATGTGCTCAATGTGTACATGCATGTATGATGACTATATGTGTCTTTAAATGTGTACATGCATGTCTAATCTATATATGCATGTTTACATGCATATTTTATTTATACCTGTGTAATGTGTATATGTTTGTGTAACTTGGATTATTGTGTGGGGTGGCATAATGTATGGTAGCTGGACCCCGCTAGTCCTGATTGCAGGTACACTAACATCTGAGCGTTGCATAGATTTAGTCATGGAAACAGTGGTATGGCCATGTCTTCAAAGTGTCCCAAGAGCCGTTTTTCAACATGACAACGCCAGGTCGTATGTTGCTCGTTCTGCTGTGCGCTGCCTGTGTGGCCTAAATGTGTTTCCTTGGCCTGTAATGTCCTCGGACTTCTATCCCATTGAGCACATATGGGATGTCAACAATGTAAGGATGGCTGCTCTTAAAGCCTCTCTATACCACCATTGAAAACAAAAACCATACCAATGTGAACACTATTATTTTTTGTTTTTAAATTAAAGAAATACTATTTTGCATTCTTACACTTATCTATATGTATATATACAGTAAAGGAAATAATTATTTGATCCCTTGCTGTTTTGGCAAGTTTGCCCACTGACAAAGACATGAACAGTCTAAAATTTTAAGGGTAGGTTAATTTTAACATTGCATGATAGAATATCCCCCCCAAAAAATCAAGAAAATCACATTGTATTGTAATGCAGCGGCTTGCGGCCTTGCTCTAATGGTCCAGGGTGTGTTCTGGCTGACCATGTACCTCTCCCTGAGGTGACTGATCACATGACTGTGACATCAGCACAGGTCCTGTGCACACAGAAGGACTGATCACATGACTGTGACATCAGCACAGGTCCTGTATGCGCTGGAGGATATATAAATCCTGGTGCTTTTGAAACAGCACGTGAGGTCTGTTCCCTGTGTGTGGGACACCGTTAGCCTGGAGAGGCTTAGTGAGGCCTAGAGAGGCCTGGTGAAGCCTGAAAGGCAGAGGCTGGATCCTTGTGTGTAAGAGATGCCAGTAGCCTTGGAGGGCAAGACGCTTGGAAGACAAGAGTCCTGAAAGGCAGAGGCTGGATCCCTGTGTGTGTAAGAGATGCCAGTAGCCTTGGAAGGTACGAGGGCTGGAGACCCCCATCTGGGAAGCCGTAAAGCTACAGCTGTGGCAGAACAAATCTGATGGAAACCGCTAGACCCGGCAACAGGTAAAAGTGGTGTGTTATATAGACATTGATATAGTTACTTTGCTGAAGGCTGTAACTGGAGCCAAGTGGGCCTGTCTGCCACTTGAAAGGCTCTTGGATGTTATGTGTGTAAACATGCCAGTGAGCCACTGAGACGGACTGTGTGATAAGCAGTTTTGAAGTGTAATAAACTGCTGGATTTCATATTACTGGAAAACGTGGCTGGTGTGCTTTAATTGACCCGGTGAAGCGAGTGTCCCCCAGCATGATGACTAGCGCTGCCTTACAGTATAAATTAGATACATTTATTTGCTTTTTGCCGTGAGAAATAAGTATTTGATTCCTCTGGCAAACAACACTTAATACTTGGTGGCAAAACCTTTGTTGGCAAGCACAGCAGACGTTTTTTGTAGTTTATGATGAGGGTTGCGCACATGTCAGGAGGAATTTTGGTCCACTCCTCTTTGCAGATCATCGCTAAATGATTAAGATTTTGAGGCTGTCGCTTGGCAACTCGGAGCTTCAACTCCCTCCATAAGTTTTCTATGGGATTAAGGTTTGGAGACTGGCTAAGCCTCTCCATGACCTCAATGTGCTTCTTTTTAAGCCACTCCTTTGTTGCCTTGGCTGTATGTTTTGGGTCATTGTCTTGCTGGAAAACCCAGCCATGACTCATTTTTAATGTCCTGGCGGAGGGAAGGAGGTTGTCACTCAGGATTTTACGGTACATGGCTCCATCCATTCTCCTATTGATGCGGTGAAGTAGTCCTGTGTCCTTAGCAGAGAAACACCCCAAAAAAAACATGTTTCCACCTCCATGCTTGATAGTGGGGACGGTGTTCTTTGGGTCATAGGCAGCATTTCTCTTCCTCCAAACACGGCGAGTTGAGTTAATGCCAAAGAGCTCAATTTTTGTCTCATCTGACCACAGCACCTTGTCCGAATAACTAACGGAGGGGCCTGCACATGTGCCTTCTTGAGCAGGGGGACCTTGTGGACACTGCAGGATTTTAAACCTTTAAGGCGTAATGTGTTACCAATGGTTTTCTTGGTACCTGTGGTTCCACCTGCCTTGAGATCATTAACAAGTTTTCCCCATGTAGTTTTAGTCTGATCTCTCACCTTCCTCATGATCAAGGATACCCGACGAGGTGAGATTTTACATGGTGCCCCAGATCGATGTCGATTGACAGTCATTTTGTATTTCTTCCATTTTCTTACTGTTGCACCAACAGTTGTCTCCTTCTCACCCAGCGTCTTACTTATGGTTTTGTAGCCCATTCCAGCTTTGTGCAGGTCTATGATCTTGTCCCTGACATCCTTAGAAAGCTCTTTGGTGTTGCCCATGTTGTAGAGGTTAGAGTCTGACTGATTAATTGAGTCTGTGGACAGGAGTCTTTTATACAGGTGACTATATAAGACAGCTGTCTTTAATGCAGGTAACGAGTTGATTAGGACTGGTCTGTAGGAGCCAGAACTCATAAAGGTTTGTAGGGGACCAAATTCTTATTTCTCGCTGCAAACTGCAAATAAATATATCTAATTTACACAATGTGATTTTCTTGATTTTTTGGGGGGATATTCTATTTCTCAATGTTAAAATTAACCTAAAATTATAGACTGTTCATGTCTTTGTCAGTGGGTAAACTTACAAAAACAGCAAGGGCTCAAATAATTATTTCCTTCACTGTATATATAAAATATACATATATCCATACTTGTAGCTATATAGATGCATACATGTTTACATAACTGTCTATATGCATATATATAAATTATTATATGTGTAGAGGTATATATATACAGTACAGACCAAAAGTTTGGACACAACTTCTCATTTAAAGATTTTTCTGCATTTTCTTGACTATGAAAATTGTCCATTCACACTGAAGGCATCAAAACTATGAATTAACACATGTGGAATTATATACTTAACAAAAAAGTGTGAAACAACTGAAAATATGTCTTATATTCTAGGTTCTTCAAAGTAGCCACCTTTTGCTTTGATGACTGCTTTGCACACTCTTAGCATTCTCTTGATGAGCTTCAAGAGGTAGTCACCGGAAATGGTTTTCACTTCACAGGTGTGCCCTGTCAGGTTTAATAAGTGGGATTTCTTGCCTTATAAATGGGGTTGGGACCATCTGTTGTGTTGTGCAGAAGTCTGGTGGATACACAGCTGATAGTCCTACTGAATAGACTGTCAGAATTTGTATTATGGCAAGAAAAAAGCTGCTAAGTAAAGAAAAAAGAGTAGCCATCATTACTTTAAGAAATGAAGGTCAGTCAGTCCGAAAAATTGGGCAAACTTTGAATGTGTCCCCAAGTGTAGTTGCAAAAACCATCAAGCACTACAAAGAAACTGGCTCACATGAGGACCGCCCCAGGAAAGGAAGACCAAGAGTCACCTCTGCTTCCGAGGATAAGTTTATCCGAGTCACCAGCCTCAGAAATCGCAGGTCAATGCCACACAGAGTTCTAGCAGCAGACACATCTCTTCAACAACTGTTAAGAGGAGACTTTGTGCAGCAGGCCTTCATGGTAAAATAGCTGCTAGGAAACCACTGCTAAGGACAGGCAACAAGCAGAAGAGACTTGTTTGGGCTAAAGAACAAAAGGAATGGACATTAGACCAGTGGAAATCTGTGCTTTGGTCTGATGAGTCCAAATTTCAGATCTTTGGTTCCAACCACCGTGTCTTTGTGAGACGCAGAAAAGGTGAACGGATGGACTCTACATGCCTGGTTCCCACCGTGAAGCATGGAGGAGGAGGTGTGACGGTGTGGGGGTGCTTTGCTGGTGACACTGTTGGGGATTTATTCAAAATTGAAGGCATACTGAACCAGCATGGCTACCACAGCATCTTGCAGAGGCATGCTATTCCATCCGGTTTGCATTTAGTTGGACCATCATTTATTTTTCAACAGGACAATGACCCCAAACACACCTCCAGGCTGTGTAAGGGCTATTTGACCAAGAAGGAGAGTGATGGGGTGCTACGCCAGATGACCTGGCCTCCACAGTCACCAGACCTGAACCCAATCGAGATGGTTTGAGGTGAGCTGGACCGCAGAGTGAAGGCAAAAGGGCCAACAACTGCTAAGCATCTCTGGGAACTCCTTCAAGATTGTTGGAAGACCATTTCTGGTGACTACCTCTTGAAGCTCATCAAGAGAATGCCAAGAGAGTGCAAAGCAGTCATCAAAGCAAAAGGTGGCTACTTTGAAGAACCTAGAATATAAGACATATTTTCAGTTGTTTCACACTTTTTTGTTAAGTTTATAATTCCACATGTGTTAATTCATAGTTTTGATGCCTTCAGTGTGAATGTACAATTTTCATAGTCAGGAAAATACAGAAAAATCTTTAAATGAGACGGTGTGTCCAAACTTTTGGTCTGTACTGTATATATATATATATATATATATATATATATACACACACACACAGTTAGGTCCATATATATTTTGGTTCTAGACATTACCACAATGAATTTTAAACAAAACAATTCAGATGCAGTTGAAGTTCAGACTTTCAGCTTTCATTTGAGGGAATCCACATTAAAATTGGATGAAGGGTTTTTAAAGGGACCAAACGTAATTAGACAGATTAAAAAATTGTAACTAAAATGTTCATTTCTAGTACTTGGTTGAATACCCTTTGTTGGCAATGACTGCCTGAAGTCTTGAACTCATGGACATCACCAGACCCTGTGTTTCCTCCTTTTTGATGCTCTGCCAGGCCTTCACTGCGGTGGTTTTCAGTTGCTGTTTGTTTGAGGGCCTTTCTGTCTGAAGTTTAGTCTTTAACAAGTGAAATGCATGCTCAATTGGGTTGAGATCAGGTGAATGACTTAGCCATTCAAGAATATTTCACTTCTTTGCTTTAATAAACTCCTGGGTTGCTTTGGCTTTATGTTTTGGGTCATTGTCCATCTGTAGTATGAAACGACGACCAATCAGTCTGGCTGCATTTGGCTGGATCTGAGCACACAGTATGGCTCTGAATACATCAGAATTCATTCAGCTGCTTCTGTCCTGTGTCACATCATCAATAAACACTAGAGACCCAGTGCCACTGGCAGCCATGCATGCCCAAGCCATCAAACTGCCTCCGCCGTGTTTTACAGATGATGTGGTATGCTTTGGATCATGAGCTGTACCACGCCTTTGCCATACTTTTCTCTTTCCATCATTCTGGTAGAGGTTGATCTTGGTTTCATCTGTCTAAAGAATGTTCTCCCAGAACTATGCTGGCTTTTTTAGATGTTTTTTAGCAAAGTCCAGTCTAGCCTTTTTATTCTTGATGCTTATGAGTGGCTTGCACCGTGCAGTGAACCCTCTGTATTTACTTTCATGCAGTCTTCTCTTTATGGTAGATTTGGATATTGATACGCCTACCTTCTGGAGAGTGTTGTTCACTTGGTTGGCTGTTGTGAAGGGGTTTCTCTTCACCATGGAGATTATTCTGCGATCATCCACCACTGTTGTCTTCCGTGGGCGCCCAGGTCTTTTTGCATTGATGAGTTCACCAGTGCTTTCTTTCTTTCTCAGAATGTACCAAACTGTAGATTTTGCCACTATTAATATTGTAGCAATTTCTCGGATGGGTTTTTTCTGTTTTTGCAGCTTAAGGATGGCTTGTTTCACCTGCATGGAGAGCTCCTTTGACCACATGTTTAGTTCACAGCAAAACCTTCCAAATGCAAGCACCACACCTCAAATCAACTCCAGGCCTTTTATCTGCTTAATTGAGAATGACATAACGAAGGGATTGCCCACACCTGTCCATGAAATAGCATTGGAGTCAATTGTCCAATTACTTTTGGTCCCTTTAAAAACAGGGTGGCACATGTTAAGGAGCTGAAACTCCTAAACCCTTCATCCAATTTTAATGTGGATACCCTCAAATGAAAGCTGAAAGTCTGAATTTCAACTGCATCTGAATTGTTTTTTTTAAACTTATTGTGGTAATGTCTAGAACCAAAATTAGAAAAATGTTGTCTCTGTCCAAATATATATGGACCTAACTGTATATATATATATATATATATATATATATATATATACACACAGTACTCAAAAAAATAAAGGGAACACTTAAACAACAGAATATAACTCCAAGTAAATCAAACTTCTGTGAAATCAAACTGTCCACTGAGGAAGCAACACTGATTGACAATCAATTTCACCTTCTGTTGTGCAAATGGAATAGACAATAGATCATCAACCTCATCAGGAGCATGCCCAGGCGTTGTAGGGAGGTCATACAGGCACGTGGAGGCCACACACAATACTGAGCCTCATTTTGACTTGTTTTAAGGACATTACATCAAAGTTGGATCAGCCTGTAGTGTGTTTTTCCACTTTAATTTTGGAGGTGACTCCAAATCCAGGCCTCCATTGGTTAATAAATTTGATTTCCATTGATGATTTTTGTGTGATTTTGTTGTCAGCACATTCAACTTTGTACAGAACAAAGTATTCAATGAGAATATTTCATTCATTCAGATCTAGGATGTGTTATTTGAGTGTTCCCTTTGTGTTTTTGAGCAGGTATGTGTCACTGAGATGTTTACTGGATTTTGCGTCTGGGATTTAGAAGCGACCGAAAGAGTCTGGGTGGGAAAAGTCGCTCCCATACTCCAGGAAGAGCTCAGCAGAGTATATGTTGTGTTGGAGCTGGAGAAAGACCAGTCATGGTGTATAGTCTATGCTAGACACTGAGAAGAGCCTGTAATACCAAGTTGGTGAGAACGTTTGATTTACTTTGCCTCAGGCTCTCCTGGTTTTGGCTTACAAATACTGAGGTAAAATACTGACCAAATACTGAACGTGTGAACGTGGCCTTACACAGAGAAAGGACTGTGTTGTTGTTTATTTGTGCTGAAGAAAGGCTGTTTTCATTTGTGGAGCTGTAAAGTTTATGAAGGACAATAAACTTTATTCTGTTTTGATATAAAAATCCTGTGCGTATTCAAAGATCTGAAACCCCAAAAATACATATTACCCACACACACATATACACAGAAGGGTAAGAAGGCAGAATATTTCATTTTTTTTATTGAAAAAAAACCCAAAACAAAGTGTTCACATTGGTGGGGTTTTTGCTTTCAGTGATGGTATAGGGAGGCTGTAAGAGCAGCTGTCCTTATATTGTTATGCCCTTGGCTATCAGGTTCCCGTCAAAATAAATGTTATGGCTGCTGAAAAATCCTGGAAGAAGCTGTCCTTCATACAGAAGATGTTGGAAAGAGAGATGGGATAGCCTCTAAGATGTGTATTTTGTCTTAATAATTGATAAGCCTCAATAGGCCTTGATAGTAGCTTCCACTTTGTCAGTCTTATAGACAGTAAACGGTGCAACAGAGCAGTCCCTTGTGGTGAGACTCCGACAACTATCACCTATTCTTTGTATAGGTTGTAATTGTAGGACAACTCTTTAATGGCTGCTGCAAAAATGTCAAGATCTCTTTTTCTTTAGCTTCTGTGGCGTCATCACCTTGAGTATCTGCCGAGTTTTCAGGGAATAAAGTCATTACTCCTCATGGCCTCTCTATTGGTCTTTGATGAGTTGGCTTCATTCACCACTGTGGTCCATTGCTGCTATGCCGCTCGATTCACCATGAATGGAATGTCTCAAATGTCATGAAAAGTGTCACCACAAGTTTCTAGTTACAATACAGTGCGAAGTATGAGGTTATTGTTAGTTAAAGGGGTTTTCCAGTTTCGGATAAAAACCCCTGTCTGCCGTCTGCATTTTTTTTATTTTTAAGACCTTCTGTTCTTTACTCACCTTCCCCGGATCCGGTGCTGACTTTGCGCTGCTGCTCCCAGTGTCGGCTATTGTCTGCAGCACTGATGTCTCAACAGTGGTCGAGTTGGCAGCACAAGTTCATTAATTGGCTGCATCGCTGTCAACATGACTTCAAAAACAATAACAGACGGGAGCGGTGGAGACTCAGGACTGAACTCAGGGTGGCTGCAGTAAAGCACAGTTTAAACCCCTTTAAAATACAGAATATTGCCGCTGTAAAAGATAACGTATGGATGATTAGTCAGATGTCGCCACCTAGTGACCAAAGTCCAAATGTATGATAATTCATAAATCTGCCCTCAGTTATTACATACTGTGTTAGCAAAACTGAAGTATAGGGACTGGATATTAATGGAGTCTCTAAAAATGTTTATACATCTTCCAAAATCTGGATGAGTTATTCTGTGCTCTTAATAAATTTACATTATAGATTATGTGCAGTGAGGAGAAGATACAGTGGGGAAAATAAGTATTTGATACACTGCCGATTTTGCAAGCTTTCCCACCTACAAAGAATGGAGAGGTCTGTAATTTTTATTGTAGGTATACTTCAACTGTGAGAGACAGAATCTACAAAAAAAAATACAGAAAATCACATTGTATGATTTTTTAAATAATTAATTTACATTTTATTGCATGAAGTATTTGATACAATAAAAAAAACAGAACTTAATATTTGGTACAGAAACCTTTGTTTACAGAGGTCAGATGTTTCCTGTAGTTCTTGACTAAATTTGCACACATTGCAGCAGGGATTTTGGCCCACTCCTCCATACAGATTTTCTCCAGATCTTTCAGGTTTCAGGACTGTCGCTGGGCAACATTAAGTTTCAGCTCCCTCCAAAGATTTTCTATTGGGTTCAGGTCTGGAGACTGGCTAGGCCACTCCAGGACCTTGAAATGCTTCTTACAGAGCCACTCCTTAGTTGCCCTGGCTGTGTGTTTCAGGTCATTGTCATGCTGGAAGACCCAGCCATGAACCATCTTTAATGCTCTTGCTGAGGGAAGGCGGTAGTTGGCCAAAATCTCGCGATGCATCACCCCCATCCATCCTCCCTTCAATACGGTGCAGTCATTCTGTCCCCTTTGCAGAAAATCACCCCCAAATTCCCCCACCATGCTTCACGGTTGGGACGGTGTTGTTGGGCTTGCACTTCTTCCTCCAAACACAACAAGTGGAGTTGATACTAAATTTTGGTCTCAGCTGACCACATGACCTTCTTCCATGCCTCCTCTGGATCATCCAGATGGTCATTGACGAACTTCAAACAGGCCTGGACATGTGCTGGCTTGAGCAGGGGAACCTTGCTTGCCCTGCAGGATTTTAATCTGTGACGGCATAGTGTATTACTAACGGTAATGTTTGAGACTGTGGTCCCAGCTCTCTTCAGGTCATTGACCAGGTCCTCCTGTGTAGTTCTGGGCTGATTCCTGACCCTTCTCAGAAACATCCTTGCTCCAAGAGGTGAGACCTTGCATGGATCCCCAGACTAAGGAAGAGTGACAGTCATATTGTGTTTCTTCAATTTTTTAATTATTGTGCCAACAGTTGTTGCCTTCTCACCAAGCTGCTTACCTATTGTCCTGTAGCCCATCCCAGCCTTGTGCAGGTCTACAATTTTGTTCCTGGTGTCCTTGGACAGCTCTTTGGTCTTGCCCATGGTAGAGAGGTTGGAGTGTGATTGATTGAATGTGTGGACTGGTGTCTTTTATACAGGTAATGAGTTCAAACAGGTGCAATTAATTCAGGTACTGAGTACAGAGTAGGAGGGCTTCTTAAAGAAAATCGAACAGGTCTGTGAGTCAGAATTCTTGCTGGTTGGTAGGTGATCAAATACTTATTTCATGCAATAAAACGCAAATTAATTATGTAAAAATCATACAATGTGATTTTCTGGATTTTAGTTTTAGATTCTGTCTCTCACAGTTGAAGTGTACCTATGATAAAAATTACAGACCTCTCCATTCTTTGTAGTTGGGAAAACTAGCAAACTCAGTAGTGTATCAAATACTTATTTTCCCCACTGTATGTAGTAATGGATGCTTACGTTCACAAAGTGCACTGTGCTTGGTGCTTTTCTACAAGCTATAACAGTTCAGGATGCTGGTGAGCTGAGATGTGAAGCTTATTCATATTTTTTTTATTTCTTTCTCTGAAAATATTTTTTTAGCAGTCAGTCGTCATAAAAGGAATGTCACAAAGTTTTCCAATAATTTACTACTAACATTTAGTACATGGGATACATAGAAGCATTCTACAGTTATTACCACAAAAAGTGATACATGTCAGAAATTAAAGATTTGGTTTGGTCATTAAGGCCAAAAGTGGCTCGTTACTAAGGGACTCTATCACCAGGTTTTTGCTACTCCATCTACGCTGAACATTAACGTTAGAATTTCCATCTAAATTTCCAAAAAAATGCGATTTCGATGAATTTTCAGCGGTACCACTCACTATAATGAGGCAGATGGAGTCACTTTGGAGAATGGTTCAATCAGGAGGTTTGTCGGAATCACGTTTTTGTTTAGATTTAGCTGGAAAACTGAGGTAAATGCTAAGTGTAAAGCACATGATAAAATGTGATCTGAATCTTATAATCATTTTTGGGAGACAGAATGGACAAAAAAATAGAAAAAAGACTATTTACTTTTACCTTTTTTAAGCAGTTCAATCTTGTATAAGAAATTTAAATTCTATGTATTTTTCGTTATGTTTTGCCACTTAGTTAAACACTGAAAACATATTTTCCATATTCTGAGAGACATAACTTTTTTAGAACTGCATTTTTTGGTGAGATGATGTTTGCAGGGATACCATTTTTCTAACATACAATTTGTTATTTTATTTCTTTTTTTGCTTGTCAGTATGATGAAAAAGCTACATTTTAAAGTTTTGTTTATTTTTGCAGTGTTTGCCAAATTTAATATTTAATGTGACTGTTTTATTCTTTAAATGTGTTGTCTCCCAGTTATCTTTGTTCTAGTTCTGTTAAATCTGGCAACACTTACCTTGCTTTTAATGACTTTTTTAGGTGTGGCAGTAGCGATGATAATGCATGGCAATTTGCTAATAAGTTTGTCCCTTAATCTAAAATTTGTCCAGGGCATATGCTGGTACAAGTGCAAAGCACAGGTGCACATTCATACCGTGGCCATCCAACAAGCAGAACCCAAGATAAAAACAAAATGAGAAAATACCCTGTAGTAAGTAAATAGGATACTTGCATAACGTTGAGTTGCTTTGTCTTGGGTTTCCATTCTTGGCTTAAGATCTTCCAGTTGGTATTCTTTCACAAAGCGGGTAATATCCCCATAGAATCAGGGAGTGTGGCAGTTGCAAGGGAAGGAGCTGTCCCTTCAGAGGCGTAGCTAGTGGTTTGGTTCACGGGGGGAAGGGATGGAGTGGGGGGGGACAAAACTTCTGAATGGGCCCCTAACCAGGTAACCCTGATTACAAATATGGTGGCATACCCTACTAGTGCATGTAGGAGAACCTCAGCAGATGACCGCACTGTTACTAAAAAAAATCTCTATACAAAGACCAACACTGACAATACTGCCATATGGGGACCATATAGTGGTAGATACCAGTCCTGCAGAACATGTAAGAGATTACAGTACAGTGGTGACTTACAGCTGACATTCATTCTGGTGAGGTCATTCACTTTTCCCGTCTTTTCCATCTGGCCCAGACCGACATGACAATTTCTCCAGCCAGGACTCGACAGCAGAGATTACAACAAAGACACATATGACTTCTCACATTTCAGGCACCATCCCCACCTATCCGCAACTTGCCCAATCTCCTTATCCTGCTGATATCCCAATGCTGAATCCTGCAGCCATATGTGTCCCTACTACTGCACCTACTATGTGGTACTGTGTGCCCTTTAATTTTCCTCCTACTGGAGCCCCAGATCCCTCTTGCATTGCACTCATAAAGTATGATGTCAACAAAAGTGCCCCACAAACACGAAGATACCCCTACAATGAATTCCTTCACAGTACCCTCCATATGCACAGTATGATGAGCCTACTGTACCCCACCCCTCAACTGCCCTGGAAAAGTATGGTGACCCCCAACACAGTATGATCCCCCAACTGTAACCGCCACACAGCCCTCCATGCAGTATAATGGGCCTACATACAGTATATTGGCCCCACACCTCTCAACACTGTATAATAGCCCCCACACAGCCCTCCACACAGTATGATGGACCCCACACAAATATTCACACTGTATAATTGCTTGCATACAGTATAATACACCCCATAGTCCATACAGAATAATGCACTTCCCATAGTCATCCATACAGTATAATGCACAGCGCATAGTCCTCTGTATAGTATAATGCACCCCATAGTCCTCTGTATAGTATAATACACCCCATAGTCCTCTGTATAGTATAATGCACCCCATAGTCCTCTGTATAGAATACACCCCATAGTCCTTACAGTATAATGCACCCCATAGTCCATACAGCATAATGCACCCCATAGTCCATACAGTATAATGCACCCCATAGTCCTCTGTATAGAATAATACACCCCATAGTCCTTACAGTATAATGCACCCCATAGTCCATACAGCATAATGCACCTCATAGTCTATACAGTATAATGCACCCCATAGTCCTCTGTATAGTATAATGCTTCCCATAGTCCTCTGTATAGTATAATGCACTCACCATAGTCCATACAGTATAATGCATCCCATAGTCCTCTGTACAGTATAATACACCGCATAGTCCTTACAGTATAATGCACCCCATAGTCCTCTGTATAGTATAATACACCCCATAGTCCGCTGTATAGTATAATGCACCCCATAGTCCTCTGTATAGAATAATACACCCCATAGTCCTTACAGTATAATGCACCCCATAGTCCATACAGCATAATGCACCTCATAGTCTATACAGTATAATGCACCCCATAGTCCTCTGTATTGTATAATGCTTCCCATAGTCCTCTGTATAGTATAATGCACTCACCATAGTCCATACAGTATAATGCATCCCATAGTCCTCTGTATAGTATAATACACCTCATAGTCCTTACAGTATAATGCACCCCATAGTCCTCTGTATAGTATAATGCACCCCATAATCCTCTGTATAGCATAATGCACCCCATAGTCCTCCATACGGTATTCTAGGTACTACAATGTTCTAAGAAAAAAAATACAATACTCACCTCTTCTCCTTATTATCCCACTGCTCTGGTCTCTGCATCGAGTGCTCTGAATCTCAGTGTAGTGGGCGCCATGTAGTGACTTCATCGCACCTGCTTCGCTGAGACATCAGGCGCCAAGGAAGAATGATGGGGAAGCATCAGCTGACACTCCCTCCTTCATCATCTTCATCATTGCTTTCATCTGTAGCAGCATCTAGGATGCCGACACAGTTGAAGTTGCGATAACTAGTGGGGGATCCGGGGCTGGCACTGGCACCGCCGGACCCCCCAGCTCACAGGCCGCATAGCGGCAGTTCAGGGAGATCGTGTCTCCCGGCTCTGCTGGAGAGCTTAACTGTAACAGCGCACTGTGGACGCCTATACTGTTAAAAGTAGCGTAGCTCCGGGTGGGCCCCTCAGAGCATGGGGTCCCGGGCGGTCGCACCCACTGTCTCCCCGGTAGCTACGCTACTGTGTCTAATTTGTCCCAGCCAAGCCCACCCCTTAGTGGTTGGAGACAGAAACTGGTTATAGACCAGCCTACAGAGCCTAGAACTCTACAAATACAGTTATACAGAAAGATCTGCAGTAGGGTGGGGATATATGTGTAAACTCCTTTACCACTGTTGCAGGGTTCCTTTTATATACCAAAGAATTTCTGAGCCTCAAAATTAGCAAAAACACAGTGATGGCCATGACTGTACAGTGTGCTGGAGCTCAGGCAGAGCTTTGTTACACAGTTAGTGCTTTGCTGTAAATGACAAGTTTTATGATTCTCCAAAGTATGATTTTTTATTGACTTTGGCCATGTGTCCGTCTCACACCTTAGAGCCCCACCTTTCTTGTGATTAGGTAGTGGTAAGTATGGCCTTTTTTCTGTAATGATTTTTGGATTTGATGTCCTTTTCAGCAAATTGCTTTTCATTTTTGAGTAGGGAACTGCATAACAATGAGGACGCTTGGAGCAGGTTGCGTTCTTGTGTATTTTGGCCAAAATGTTAACAAATACCTTATGTTTCTTTTCATCATTGCAGGATGCAGTCAGTCCCTGCAAGGTTGGTGGGAGTAAATATGGTGTTTGTCTATGTGTGGTGAACTTCCATGTGGGGCTCTGGGAAGCCTGCCTGATTTAATAGTATGAGTGTGACCTACAGGATATAAAATGACATGGTACACTACATGCATCTCTGTGATTGGCGCTTTAAACAAGCCTTGTCTGCGTGCATTTATAATACTAAGCAGCCATCCCCTCATGTTTGGCAGGTGTGGAAGTGGATGTTCATCAGTATTTTATTTCGCACCAATCTTTTACCATGGGGACCAGTCTCCATTCTACAGCGCCTTGGTATTGTGTACAGGTATTGGTATGTAGGCTTTCTCATATCTTCTAAGGTTTCATTTACACGGACCGACCGATGGCACTAAACGACCTCCGATCGGTAAATGTTGAAAAGTCTGTTTACACAGGCAGACTGTTGTAAAAGATGCTCAGTGAACTATCTGTAATAGGTCATTTAGTGTATATAGGCTGCCATTGTTCTTGGCAGCACAGGTCCTGTCTATATAGGATGATGCGCCGCTGAAAATAATGTTTTTTTTTTAACCTGTTTAAAAATTATTTTACCCAATGAACTAGCATTTTGCTCATTCATTGGGTGATCAGCAGCCAGTTTACAATATAAGTTTATCGTAAAGCGATACTAGGAACGCTCATTCACGATAATCTTTTAGTGCAAATGCACCTTAACTTACTGCAGTTGAGCTTTGCCCTTGAAGCCTGGTTGAACTTCTTGCAGGCCTGAACAATGGTCAGTGCAACAGATGGTCATGTTGTCCATTGTGACAGAGTCACTGGTGTTATATCCGAGGACAGGTATGTGTCACTCAGGATGCTTTCCTGTGTGAACTGAGACCTACTGAATTTCTGCCAGCATGTTATATGCTGGGAGTTACCTCTTTTAAAGGGTGAGGTTTTATGGGAATGACATAAAGATGGGAGGGAAGTCATTCCCCATACCTCCACCTCGGTGTGGCTGAGCAAGGTTTAAATGTTCAGTCCTGTTTTTTTTTCTCTATGTTGTGTTTGGAGAGGCAAGGTCTCCAGACTGGACAGCCATAGCTCAAAGAGGAGCTGAAGGCTGGACATAACCTGTGTGAGCAAATCGCACATCCGGTTTCTGAGTCTACTTCCGGAAGCAGCCGAGCGAGTTGACCTACCACTCCATGTACAATGAGCACTTGACCTTATGGTGGTCCTGGTGCACCGATTACTCTGATGTCTCCAATCTCCACAGAATCAGCAAAGTTTGCTTTAAAACAAATGAAAGAAGAGGTGAAAGAGGGTCAGTCACCCAACTCAGCACTGCTTTGTAAGTATCAAGGTACATCAGGTTTTTATACTCCAAACTAATGCCATCTATGTAAAAGCACTGTAATGCTGATTACATTCATATGTTTATTTTAGAAATCTGGTTTACAATGTATTGTGTATTATTGTGAAATTAGCTGCAAGTGCAGTGGGACTCATGATTAAGAGTTCCTGCTGGACTCAAAATGCGTAGACCCGGTTCCCTATGCTACTATTGGTATTTTATTTATTTTCTGTTTAAATTAATTCCAAATGAAATGGGAGTTTTAATTTTATCCGATGGCACTAAACGACCTCCGATCGGTAAATGTTGAAAAGTCTGTTTACACAGGCAGACTGTTGTAAAAGATGCTCAGTGAACTATCTGTAATAGGTCATTTAGTGTATATAGGCTGCCATTGTTCTTGGCAGCACAGGTCCTGTCTATATAGGACGATGCGCCGCTGAAAATAATGTTTTTTTTTTAACCTGTTTAAAAATTATTTTACCCAATGAACTAGCATTTTGCTCATTCATTGGGTGATCAGCAGCCAGTTTACAATATAAGTTTATCGTAAAGCGATACTAGGAACGCTCATTCACGATAATCTTTTAGTGCAAATGCACCTTAACTTACTGCAGTTGAGCTTTGCCCTTGAAGCCTGGTTGAACTTCTTGCAGGCCTGAACAATGGTCAGTGCAACAGATGGTCACGTTGTCCATTGTGACAGAGTCACTGGTGTTATATCCGAGGACAGGTATGTGTCACTCAGGATGCTTTCCTGTGTGAACTGAGACCTACTGAATTTCTGCCAGCATGTTATATGCTGGGAGTTACCTCTTTTAAAGGGTGAGGTTTTATGGGAATGACATAGAGATGGGAGGGAAGTCATTCCCCATACCTACACCTCGGTGTGGCTGAGCAAGGTTTAAATGTTCAGTCCTGTTTTTTTTTTCTCTGTGTTGTGTTTGGAGAGGCAAGGTCTCCAGACTGGACAGCCATAGCTCAGAGAGGAGCTGAAGGCTGGACATAACCTGTGTGAGCAAATCGCACATCCGGTTTCTGAGTCTACTTCCGGAAGCAGCCGAGCGAGTTGACCTACCACACCATGTACAATGAGCACTTGACCTTATGGTGGTCCTGGTGCACCAATTACTCTAATGTCTTCAATCTCCACAGAATCAGCAAAGTTTGCTTTAAAACAAATGAAAGAAGAGGTGAAAGAGGGTCAGTCACCCAACTCAGCACTGCTTTGTAAGTATCAAGGTACATCAGGTTTTTATACTCCAAACTAATGCCATCTATGTAAAAGCACTGTAATGCTGATTACATTCATATGTTTATTTTAGAAATCTGGTTTACAATGTATTGTGAATTATTATGAAATTAGCTGCAAGTGCAGTGGGACTCATGATTAAGAGTTCCTGCTGGACTCAAAATGCGTAGACCCGGTTCGCTATGCTACTATTGGTATTTTATTTATTTTCTGTTTAAATTAATTCCAAATGAAATGGGAGTTTTAATTGTATTCTACCTCCAGATGCTGGACCCTTCCCACCTTTCTAAACTGCACCTACAGCTCTGCTGCCTCTCTCCCCCATTCTCACACCTGCCGCCTGGGTCCTATCAGTCATTGACTGGTCATTTTTCTTTCAGTGACCTGCCTCTCCCATCTGAGATCTAGTGCCATCATTACCCAGGGCAAGGAAAAAGAAGGGAGGCAGCAGAGGAGTAAGTGCAGTGTCCGCCCACTGCACTCGTGGTTAATTAAAATAACAATTCAACAATACATTTCTTTATAACATGAATCCTGATTTCTAAAGTAAAGATATGGGTGTACTCAGCATTACATAGATATCATTAGTTAGGGCTGTAAAACATAATGAGAGGTACCCTTTTACATACAAACAGGAGATTTTGGGTAACTCAAGCCTGGTCTCTGAAGTCGAGAGAAACTCAGACAAATGCCTTTTTCTGATCAAGACTGACTATAATGTATTGTACCATATGTCTCAGAAGACCAAGACCAGAAATGCTGTAGGTCTAGTTTGAGTGGATGATGTCTGATGACAACCTTTAGCTGTCAGGCGAGTACTCTGGACAAGGATTTTGTAGTATGTCTACAGTAGAGAGATGGGATGCAATTTTTCAAGTCCCATTTTTTTTCCCATTTTCATTAATACAAGATTGCAATCATGGCTTCTCTCAATGACAGGGTTATTCTGCCCTTTAACACCATCTCCTCATACAGCTCCAACTCGTCTAGGCAAATAATGTACCCCAGAACTATGTATTGCTGCTGGAAGACCGTCACTCTTAATGGTCATCTATTCTTCTTCTTGTCCACCGGTTGTAGCTGGGATCAAGCAGGGTGCTAGTGTGAGTTGTGCTGCTCTCAATTTAGAAGAGGAGATTTCTGTGATGATGGCAACTAGCCTTCACTACAAACAATGCTGTGACTGCCGGGGATAATGGACTGTCCGTCTGGTAGTGCTAGGACCTTGTCCACCTTGCCCTACTATTTTTTCCGTTCTTTCTGCTGTTAAACTTATTTGTTCCTTCTCTTAGACTTATTTTTATTTTTAAACATAAGTCGGTTTTCCTAGATTGTTAAAAATTTTGATAAAACAAAAATATGAGATATTCTACTGTTAATCCTTTCCCACAGAAGAATACCTTAGACATTACACCGGACCATTTTCTCACTTTTTTATTGTTTCATTCTGAGAGCCTTAACTTTATATTTTTGTTTAAGTCATCGTATAAGGACTTGAGTTTAAACTTTATGCTATTCACTGTGCTGCACAAATAAAGTATTAACTTTGGGGCTCATTCATGCAAACGTATAATACGGATGTGTGCTGTCCAAGTAAAAATTAGATGGCATACTGACCAATGTAATTGCATAGGGCTGTTCAGATGATACTTTTTTCACATGAACCGATAGTCCACGTGAAAAAAAAAAATGCAGCATGCACTATTCTCTTCCAATTAATAGATGAAAACTGATAATCTGTGCAGCATCCGATTTATATGGATACATTGTCATTATTGAAGGAGTTGTCCACGAACTTAGACAACTCCTTCTCAATCCCTGTTCCCCCCCTAGTAAAATAATAATACCTATACTCCCCTCCAGTGTAGGCGCCGTTCTGTTTTGGCACTAGCCCTCCCGGGGCCGATACCGGAATAACGTCACGCAATCTCTGCGGCCAATAAGCGCTAGCTTCACTCCATGTAACTGACATGCGGATGAAGTGAGACCTGTGGCTGCTCCCTCACTACTTCTAGATGTTCGGTTTGTCCGAAGGAGGGGAGTGCTTATTGGCCGCAGGGATCGCGTGACCTATATTCTACGAAAAACAAAACCTCACTTTTACTTTCTTAAATATACAGGGTTCAGGTTTATTAACCATTTGGATTGACTGATAGATCTGTAGTCCCATTATAATAAATGCACTTCATGTTAGTTGTCTTGTGGTGGTCCTATGTATTGAAATATGTACTCTGCTGCACTTTCCTATCCTCTTGAAAAGATATAACAATATATCCTAGCTCATCAGAGATCAAAAAGACACTATCTTGGCTTAGTAAAGGAGCCCTATAGACACGTTTAAATGGAATCTGTCAGTCAAGCAGGAAGAGCAAGGAATAGCAGGGAGAGCAGGGAATAGAGCTGGAGTGACAGAGGCTTCAAATTTACAGTCTCATTTGTATATCAATTAAATGCTGAATTCTTAGTAATGGAGGAATGAACTGGCCATATAAAGGCATTGAAGGACTTGTCTTTAAAAGGGCTAAATGCACATAAACATAGTTTAGGGGGTGAAATCCTACAGAGAGATTTCCTTTAAGATGATGGAGGTGCTACCTTCTACCTAGTACAGTATGTAACCTAGTACATGGCTGATTCGTTGAAAAATATGTTTTGCATATCACTTTAGCCATTTAGTTTTCTTCCAAATACAACAACTTTGGCAGGTACCTTTAAGACATTGTTCTAATTATGTTTTTGTCTTTTTTTTTTATTATGTATACTGAGATAACCTCACAATGTATACATTAAACAGAGGCAGTGACAAATGCCTCACAATGGGATCAGTCACCCACAGGCTATAATGACATCCACTTAACATGTACAATGCATCATGAGCATTTTAATAGATTTTCATGACGTATCCGTTGCACAGATATTATTATAGCCTATGACTCACAGATGTCACTGGTATAATGGCATTTTGTCATAAAATAGGTCTTGAAATGCTCACAGATTATGGCCCCAATTCATGGTGTTTTGTACGCTAGTCTTGATGATGTGTGTGCTGGAGTAAGAGGCGTATGACTCTTAATGAATTTGGTGCATTTACCTGTTGTGCGCCACAACAAGAAATGTATGCGAGTCAGAGACTGACGTACATTTCTGAAGTAATTTATGCCACTTTTCTGAAATTAATTTGTCAGATACGCCCAGACATGCTCCTAAAGTGGAGTGCTGCTCACTTTTCAAAAAGTTGTAGGTTCATGTGATACAAGTGTATATGGGGCTGACCTGGCACAACAATTGATCGCTGTACTAAGCTTGGTGCTGTATTCATGTACTGATGGTGACTCTGATGCTGCATTCATGTACCACCAGTGGTTCTGAGGCTGGATTCCTGTACCACTGGTGATTCTGGCACTGCATTCATGTACTACCAGTGGTTCTGGTGCTGCATTAATGTACCGATGGTGGTTTTGGTGCTGCATTCATGTACCGACGGTGGTTCTGGCACTCCATTAATGCACTGATAGTGGTTTTGCTGCTGCATTCATGTAGTGATGGTGGTTATTGCACTGCATTCATGAGCTGACGGTGTTAATAGTATTGCATCAATGAACCAATGTTGGTTCTGGCACTGCATTCATGTAACGATGGTGGTTCCAGCGTTGCATTCAGGTACCGAAAGGGGTTCTGGTCTTGCACACATGTAGCAATCCATAACGTGCTTTATGGCTATGTTAAGAATGAAGAATCCTCAAAGCTTAGAGTTTTGAGATTATTGCATTCATGTACCGCCAGTGGTTCTGGTGGTGCATTCATGCACCGCTGGTGGTTTTGGCGTTGCATTATTGTACCTACAGTGGTTTTGGTGCTGCATTCATGAACCGACAGTGGTTATGGCGCTGCATTGATGTACTGACGGTGGTTTTGGTGCTGGATTGATGTACTGACAGAGGTTCTGGCACTGCACTCATGTACCAAAGGTGGTTTTGATGCTGCATTCATGTACTGACGGTGGTTTTGGCGCTGCATTCATGAACCAACGGTGATTATGGCATTGCATTCATGTACTGACGGTACTTTTGGCACTGCATTGATGTACTGACGGTGGTTATGGCGCTGCATTCATGTACTGATTGTGATTATGGCGCTGCATTGACGTACTGACGTTGGTTTTTGCTCTGCATTGATGTACTGACGGTGGTTATGGCGCTGCATTCATGTACTGACGGTGGATTTGGCGCTGCATTCATGTACCAATGGTGGTTCTGGCACTGCATTCATGTAAAGATGGTGGTTCTGGCTTTGCATTCATTTATCAAAAGTGGTTCTGATCTTACACACATGTAGCAATCCATAACGTGCTTTATGGCTATGTTAAAAATCCTCAAAACTTAAGAGTTTTGAGATTATGAGTTGGATTTGGCGAGTTTCTGCTCAATTTCTGCATCAAACACTCTGTGTAAGGCTATGTTCACACCCATTGTGTTTTTTTCCTCTGCTAACTTTTCTCTGGCAGGAAAACAGCTGGGTTCAAAACGCAGGTTTTAGTGCGTTTTTTTGACCACCCTTTACTTCCTATGGGTGAAAAAACGCTGTAAGTACGCAGCAAAAACGCAGGTGCGTTTTCTGCTGTAAAATGCTGAAAGAAGTGACATGCTCTATTTTCCAAAAACACAACCAAGTCACAAAATACGCTGCAAAATAAAAAACGTGTGAACATAGAATTTTGGTTTCTCATAGACTTTGCTGGTACTGCAAACCGCAGCTGAAAATTTGCATAAAAATCTGTAGCAAAATACGCTGCAAAACCCAACATGTGTGAACATAGCATTAGTTTGTGAGTGTTTACACTGAGCTTTTGAAGAAGAAACTGAGCAAAAACTCTTCAAATTCTTTTCAAATAATCAAAACTTGGAGCTGTACTGACAGTGGTTATTGTGATGTATTTATGTAAGTACCCCATTACATTTGTTTGCTGCTCTTCGGATAGGTTTATTGGGACAACTTGGCCCTTGGACCGAAAAAATGTTGTGCACCCCTGCATGGAAGCTTCTGCATGAGAAAAGCAGATACAGCGAATTAACTTCTCATTCTACATTAGAGTCTATGGCGGCAGAGGATCCAGCTGTGAGAAAATCCTTCCAAAGTGCTCACACCCGCAAGGACAATTCGAAATGTGGCTGCAAAGAGCAGAGAATGTAAAGGGGAAAAGATGGAGAACTGTGATTGGGCAGAATTCTGCGCAGGGCATCCTGGGATGTGAGGGAAGGGGGTTCGCCCTCTCAAGTGAGGGCAAACGTCACAGAAGTGACTGCTCTTCCACTCCAATGCCTGAAGAAGAGCGGTGAGGAAGAGACCAGCGGAAAGCAGAGCCTGCCCTCCCGCCTGCCGGTTAGACGAGTGTAGCAGCCACAGGAGTTTATTCTCTATGTGTAATCACAGCTGCGCGCTCACAACACAAATGTACCTCCGCGCTATCCGTACCATGACGTGACGGAGGTGGGCGGGGTGAAGGATAGCACCCGGAAGCTGCTGAGCGTGCCGAGGGAGAGAAGTGCCAGAGATTCGGGTAACAGAGCCGCTCGCTCCGGTGTACGCCCACGGTCTCCTGTCACTGTGGACACGTGTGTCCTGTCACAGGTGCTGCGCTCACTCGTGGAGTGTCGTGTCTGGGAACATGTTTGGTGCTATAGAGAGTGTGTCCTGTCAGTCACCACCCCACACCTGCTGTAGTACGGAGGGTCGTCCCCAGTCCGCAGCTGGCCTGGTGTCGGCTGCATGCACAGGAGGCATCAGTGCAAACCTCCATCTTCCCACAGGGCAGAGGCTGCTGTCATTCCCATACATGTGAGCGGGGCAGGGTCTGCAGGAAGCACATGGACTTCTACAGCCCCAGTCAGATGCACTGGGCAGAGCGGACATGTCTGTGAGCGCTGCTGCCTGCAGGAACTGGCTCCCACCATAACACGGACCCCTTAATGATCTGACCCCGCGTTACCGTTCGTTCTCCAGGGTGACACCACTCTGGGGTATCAGGATCCCGCATGGGGCTGAACCTCACTGAAGACAGGATCCCACCTAGAGAGCAGAGGGGCTCTTACCTGGTATCAGATGACGGGGTAATGCACAAACATTTTAGTAGATTCTGGGATGAGGAAAGGACGGATTCTGGAGATAATATTTAGTTGGAAGCGGAAGGAGGTGGCGAGGGCTTGGATGTGTTTGAAGGACAGGGTACAGTCGAGGGTTACTCCGAGGAGCGGACTTTCAGTACAGGGGAAAACGTGATGTCGTTTATTGTGATGGATGGATCAGGTAGGGGAGTTAGGTGAGATGGAGAAAAGGTGAGTTCTGTTTTTCCATGTTGAGGTGGAGAGGTGATATCTGGGCCAGACAGGTAGATCTGAGTATCCTCAGCATATAGGTGGGACTTTGAGTTGTTTGAGGCCAAAGGTGTAGATGGAGAAGGGATCTCAAGACTGATCCTTAAAGAACACCAACAGAAAGAGGGTGGGATGAGGAGGTAGTGTGGGAATGGGAGACTCTTAACATGCAGGAAGAAAAATATGAGGAGATCCAGGGGAGGGCAAGGTCTTTGATGCCAAGGCAAGAAAGAATCTGTAGTAGGAGGGACTGGTCAACTGTGGCGAAGGCAGAGGACAGGTCTAGAAGGAGGAATATAGAGAATTGGCAGTAAGTAGTTAGTAATTTTTGGTTAGGGGAGTTTTGGTGGAGTGGTGGGGACAGAGGTTGGATTGTTGGTTGTCAAAGAGTGAGTTAAATGAGGTGGGAGGAAAGTTCAGCATGGACATGCTCTTTGAGGAGTTTGGAGGTGAGGTATAGGTTGGGTCGAGTGATGGTTTCTTCAGAATATAAGTGATTGTGGCAGGTTTGAAAGCAGAAAGGAAGGTACCAGAAGTTAACGATAGGTGGAAGAGAGATTAGGGAGGAGATGGGGTGGGGTCCAGTGCACAGGTGGTGAGGTGCGATTTGGAGAGAAGATGAGTAAGCTCTCCTTCAGTGATGGTAAAGAGGGAGGTTATGGGGGCAGGTCAGTGGTCTGTTATACATAGGTGTTGTGGTTTATGAGCAGTAAAGACTTGTCTTGTTTGGTCAAATTTATTTTTGCAATGTGTGGCAAAGTCTTCTGCAGAGAAGAGGGAGATTGGAGGGGGTAGTGGTGGGCGGAGGACTTTCCATACCCAGGCTATCTATCCATGAGCATGTCCTCATCTGACTCCACCGGAGATCCAGATCTGATGCTAGTTATCATGGACTTGAGTCCCAGTTCCCTGCTCTGTCAGCCAGATGGAGAAGTGTAACCAGAAGGTCGGACCCTGTGCTGGCCAAAAGCCTTCCCCCATGGAACCAGTATCCTGCCAGAGAGTCTGGTATAAATAATCCTGGCTCACGAGTGATAGAAGTCCTACCTGGTGTGAAACTGAGGGCGGCATCTGCTCTGAAGCTCACAGGGGTCAGCCAGTCTAGAGTCCTCTGTTTAGAAAATTGGATGGAGGGGTCTTACCAGGAGGTTTGGGGGCCCTAGAAGTTCTAATGGGCATGAAGTTGTGTGAGAAGCCTGAGAGGGGAGGTGTCCAGATAATGGACATTAACTCCCTCTTTTTTCTGACATGGCACTATTGAAATAAATACAGAAATTCATACCATGTTCCCTTTTGGGGTGTTACAAAATGTCATGGTGTCCTAAAAGAACACTCAGGAAACTGTAAAAAGAAAAAAATATCCCATTATACCTGCCCTATAGTGGGTGCAGGGGTTGCAGTTGTACAGGGACTCTGATGGACCCTGGAACCTTTGACCCATATAGGAAGACCAATATTATTAAAGATCCTTGATAGTTGGGGGCCACAAGCTTGATGTTATGCCACTGCTACCTTCCAGATGTTTTTTTCATCCCATTATTTAGTTGACAAGTGTTATGTCATACATTGTGATGTGATGTCACTTGCTGGTAGCAACAAACTCTGAACCTCCCTGGCTTGAGATGAGAGGTTATGGCGTGTCACGTTAGTAAGGACTCGGTTACACTGGCCGATGCCGGGTGTTGAATAGCCTGTGTAGACAGGCTGACTGCATTTCCAGTGTGCACAGAAACAATCTGTAATGGATCATTCTGTGTACACAGACTGCCATTGTTCTCGGTGGCACCTGTCCTGTTTACACAAGGTGATGTGCTGCCAAGAACAATGATTTTTAGTGTAAAAATTAATTCACTCGCTAATTAGGTGATTGACAGCCTGATCCCGATAATCGGCCAGTGTAAATGCACCCTTAGGACAATATCCGCCCTATGAGTGTGTATTGATTCTGTAGAGACTATGGGGAAAGTGAAGTTCCCGGGCAGCTAGCATTGTGTTCGTACATGACTCCCAAAACTGAAAGAAACAATTGTAGTAAAGTTTAAATCTGTAAGGGATTTGATCAGTATGTCTGTACCAAAACCAGGAGTATCTCCAAAACACAGAACTGGTGTCAATCTTTCAATTATTATTTTTTTGTAAGTTCCACTACTGGTTTTGGCATAGAAACACTGACACAAAATGCTGACCGAACACTGATGTGTGAATAACCCCGAAGATCTACAGTTTATAGTAAGTAGTTACTATAACCTAATTACAATGTCACTGGCAGGAAGACCTGGCTGATTGTTCTGTTACCTTCTGATAACAAGGTAGCAGTGGCACGGGTGCCATAGAGCAAACACGATTGGCAGCAAAAAATATCTAGTGTATGGTGACTGTCTGTCAAACTGCAATTTAGATTTATTATATTTTTGATATTTTTTTTCTCATAATACAATGTTTATATAAGAGGCGATGTACCACCTATGGATAGAAGCAACCAGGCAATCTAAAGCTGTTTAATTCTTTTGGACTCATGCTTTTATATGGGTCGCCAAACTAGCATGTGACTTGCAATGGTCTTAAATGTTGGACTGTCAGTCGAACCCATTGTTATCAGCAGGTTAGGCCAACATTAGTCGAGTGTGTATAAGGGCCTTTAGTTTACACTGTATAAAAATTAGTTTTAGTATATCTGCCCCACAGAATGAACCTGGCCTTTAGTGTAGACAAGCATATGAAAAATCTTACTTTTTTTATTATTTTTGTTTGAAAAAAATAGCCTTTTTTTATCCAAGTGGTGTTCTGTGAGTCTGATTTTCACATCTGGATGATATTAATTTTTTTTACATTAAAATTAAAAATAAAAAGGATTTATTTTACTATGAGACATTTGCAATGGATCTAGTAGAAATGAATGCAATATGGATGTGTCTGCATCGCATCCTTTTTTTTTTTAACAATGAATTGCTGGTCTTTCAGATCCCATTTTCAACACATAACCGGTGAATGAACCAAGATCGTCTTTATGTGCAGCCCACACTGCTGGAAGAATGACAGATGACAAGGACGTACTCCGAGATGTCTGGTCAGGGCGAATACCGACATGCTTCACATTATATCAGGATGAACTCACTGAGAGGGAAGCTGAACCTTACTATGTAAGTCCTTTCAGGGTAGGTGGGACATGCTCTCAAATACAATATATGAAATGGTTGATACCCTCCTCGCACGCATAGCACATGTTTACCTCTATGTCAGGACTTTAAGTGTCTTTGTTGATCTGATCCAATGGGGATATTGTGCATTTTGCAGCCCTTCCAAACTAAACCTGAAAAATCTATCTGTAAATTGAAGCTGCAATACTTTCATGTTACAGGGCAACCCTATTATAAGTTAGTGGGGTCTGCTGGTTGCTACTAGTCTCCGTGAGACAGGCCCAGCGGTGCTTTCTTGTATGATGGAAACCATGACACAGAAGGGAACACAGACTAAAATGATTGCGGTATACGGGAAAGATTTAGCATTATTGTAGTTTTAGCCCTTTTCCTCCTGTAACAGTGGAACAGAGTGGACATAACTGGATGGCATTTACAATGGCCGTGCTTTATAAAAGCCGCCTTTTCCCAGCATATCAAGCTGTAAAAACAAGGTCACTCTTTTTATGCCTTTGGACACAGTGCATTTATACAGTACATCTGGCTATTTAATCTGTATTTACCAGAAAACAATCCCGCTGTGAGAACAATGGCTGGAACCGTGCTTGTAATTTTCTAGTGGCACAATACATTCCATCTGCTTATGTCCAGAAAGCTGATTGCTGTTCGCTCACTTGCATTGGCATGAATCAAATAGAAATATTTCAGTGGGAACATTTTGTGTAGTAAAGGCTTGTCTATAGAGTTTAATGGGGATTTTTTTTTAAACTGCACTGCTTACTGCAAAGGCAATAATTAGGGATGAGCCCATGGAAGTTCGGGTTATGGCACCCGGACTAAAATCTTGGACTTCCCCTGGAATTCTGTGTTCAGAGTTTAGCACCGGATAATAAGTGTCCGGTAAGAACCCCATACTTTTAGGTTCGCTTAGCTCTAGGAATAATCTATACTTTGCAGTACACCACACATTACTATCTCTGTCACCAGGTCAAAAGTGGGTATCTTTGTTTTTTTTTTTTATTCCCACTGCTTTATTTATAATGCCATTTATTTTTTAATTTGGATTATTGCTCCAGAGATATGGGCTTTTATTTAGTGCTAATTTTTAAGGTCTTTATGAAAGCATAAAAGAGGGGTCTGCTAGCAGGTCTCTCATAGAGAACACAGGAGCGTTTGGTTGGCTCGTGTGCGGTAGAGTCAGGCGAAATAGCTACCTACCGAACTATCGTTCGGCCAACAGCTATCTAAAGTGTTTGGGGACTTCACTGCCTCACTACTCAATAGCGTAAATAGTTTTTTAATGTTTAAATTGTATATATCTTTTAATTAGGCTGTGTTCACATCTGCATTGTGACTCCTAATGACGCTTCGGGCCTTTATGTGAACAGAGCCTTACGTTTACAAGATGTGCCGTATTTAATTTTTTTAAAAAGGGTATATAAAAGTTTAGTAAATTTCATACAATTCGGGTAAACATATTTTCTTTCCAGCTGCTTCTACCTCGTGTGAGCTACATGACCCTGGTAACTGATAAAGTGAAGAAACATTTTCAGAAAGTTCTGAGGACAGAAGACATAGGCGAGATTTGGTTTGAATTTGAAGGCATTCCTTTAAAATGGTGAGTTGCATGATGGCATAGTTCATTTTATAAGATTGAATAGGAGATCTTTTACTTTGCTTGCTCAAAATGTTCCTTAAAATCTATTAGAAAATGTTGTTCTAAATTGAAAAAGAGGAATCACAATTTCCTGACCCATGTAATATAATAAGGGCAGGTCAGTGCTTGCTTCACAACTCTCATCTGTTGGGGGAGAGAAGGATCAGCCTGTGGAAAACTTTTTCATGGTACATACAGTAAGTCGTTGCCACTGGAGTCTGGCAGTGGCTTTCTATGCCTATTGAAAACACATGTATGCTCAGCCGAATGTTCCTTTGTATGGGTTGGTGGCGAGTGCTACCTGCTTAATAAATGTTTGGTCAACACTTCTCTCATCTGTGTGATCAGATTTAAGGCCCTCATACTCATTGTTCGTTGATTGGATGAACAGTTTATCTTTGACTCTCAAAGTACATCTCAGAGTGTATTGGCCAATTTTGTATATTTTCAGCTGATAATGCAGCCAGTGCTTATCAGCTGAAACAATCTTCATGCCTGACTGGTGTTATGAATGATGATAAATACATCACGAGTCGGTCTTCTCGTCTCAAGGAAATGCCTGTCATTCATTATGGTCAAAATTGGCCATTTTGGCTGACTTTTATCTTAGTGTATGGGCATACTTAATGTAGGGCACACCAGAGATAACGAAAGAAGTAAATTTGTTGTGAGTTCCTCTTTCTCCAGATGGGGATGGTGGTGATTGTTGTCTTAGTGTTTAATCTATTTTTTTCCATTTGGGTGTTTAGAAATCTCTTAAAAAGAATCTGCCAGCAGGTTTTTGCTCTTTAATATGATAGCAGCATGATGTAGGGGCTGAGACCCTGATACCAGCAATGTGACACTTGATTGTCTGAATACTGTCATTTTGATGCAATCACAGTTTGATCTGCTGCACATCTAGCAGTTCTCTGGATGCTGAGCTCTATATAACTCGTCCACACCACTGATTAGCAGCTTTCTGCCTATGCACAGTGTACACAGAAAGCTGCCAATTAGTGATGTGGGCGGGATGACCAGAAGGCGCAAGGCCAACTATCCTGTAATGTTGATCTCCTGCTGATAAAACACTGATTTTCTTGAAATAACAACAGTCCAATTAGTGACACATTGGTGGAATCAGGGTCTCAATACCTTTTTGTGGACGATGGCAGGAAACGGGGATCAGGCATATTTGAGTCCAATATGCCAAAATTAAAATAATGGTTATTCACTCCAATATTTTAATAAAGAGAGATCTGGTGAGCTCACCAAGTGGCGGCACTACGTGCAGATAGAAGTAACCCTTGTAACAGTGTGGCTGTGACTAAGCTTATTAATCTACCACCCCAATCATTGAGCCTGCCATAAAAGGACATTGTTCAAAACCTTGTCCAAATGTCTGCCTAGTATTGTCTTTATTTATATCTTCTGATTGATAGCTTGCTGTTATTCTGTGTTTTCAGTCTAGATATGACTTTCATTTTTGCATTAAGCTGTGAAAGTTCATTTACTTTAGAACATTGTCTAACTGTCACAGTGTTAAGAGCCGTTCTTAGTCAGAAAGACAGACCAGGAGTTTCAGAAATTATTTTTACTGCTTTCACTATCCCGTGTTCAGTCGTTTGTACACCCTGATTTAATTTTTGTAAGACAAGAGCTCAGTGCTTAGTTACACTTTAATCATTTTAAATACATTTTTGTATTTAACACTTATCATAACTAGTAAAGGCAGATGTACGAATATTAAGATATATGCCCATCTTGTAACTTTATAGCATATCCCCCATATGTTTATGATTGGCAGTGGTCTGGTTTGTAAGAGCCCTACCGATCAGGAGAACAAAGGTAGTAAGGTACTTTCACCGTTTCTGCTGGCCCATTGACCACGTGTTGTTCTAGAAACTTCACTACAGTTCTTCCCAAGTGAATGGGGCTGAGGATTAGACAATGTATAGCCAGGTATATATTCAGATTTTTCTGCCCTAAGCACTCTGTGCTCATGCCTTATTAGTGATTCTGATAAAGAAATCCAATCATTATGCAGGGGGGGTGTAGGGTGTCATAACAGACTTACTTGCCACCATTAGAAATTAACAGTGGCATTTAAGTAGTTAAACAGCAGCGATTGGACAAGCTCTCAAGCTCCAGTCTCTGTCGTTAGAGGGGGGTGCTGGCTGTAGAACGCCTGAGCCCTCGTCATAGACAACTGCCGTACATGTAAGGTGCATGTCAGGAATCTCCATAGACTCTCCCCTCATGTTAATGTCAGCACTCTTCTCTTGGGTGCTTTTTAAAAAGGGAGGGGACGCAACATGATTGCATGTATAGATAGATGGATAGATAGATATAGATCTCTACCCTCTATCCTCTACCCTCTATCCCACACAAAATCTCCCACCTTTGTTAAAAACAGCCAAGGTAAACCCATGTTAGCTAGGCTAACAATAACCAGAGTTTTATTTTTATGGCTCAGCATTTTTTTGGTTTTGGCTTTTTATACCTTCTGGGTTACATATATTTTTTGACCAGAGTGGGGTCATCCCCTGTAACCTTCCCCCATAGTCAAGAACCTCATCTTCCTACGTACAGTACATCAAGTTGTCAAGAACTTTGCTGTATAAAGACACACAATGAAGACAGTCTGTGATCCTTCAGAAGTCGGACCCTCAGCTGTATAGTCACTTACTGTTTTTCACAGGTAGAACAGTTTGGAAAATATCTGAATAATTGTTGACTCTTTCATTCTATTAAGATCTGATTTGATCTCAAAATATATTGTCTGTAGAGATAAAATAGGAATTTCTTAGTTCAAGCTTTACATTTTTTTTTTGTCTTAATTTTCTCTAGTATGCTACTATTACATCAGGCATATCCTGGTGTTTTCCACAGCAAGAACTTTTTACAGCAGCAAGCCTTCACCCTGGCACTGAACAGTGAGGATTCATTTGTCATGTATAGTCCTCCTACTTGGTGCCCATTTTCTTCCCACAGTTTCCTCCGATGAGACTGGTGTTCTGGTCTACCTGCATCAGCAGTATCGTAGGGAGTACAGTGGAAAGTCAACCACACTGGCACTGCCTATCCTATGCTTTGGAGGTGGGGTTCAGACTTACCGCTGCTCCCTATTCAACTGTGGTGGCCATCTGTGATGGAGGACCAGAATACCGATCTAGACGCTGCAGAAGACAAATGGATAGCACTAGGTAGGCTGTCTACTCACAACAAATGTATAGTCCCTTTTCAGTGCCAGGGTGAAGGGTCACTGTAATACCAACTGAAGCCACATGAGTCAGGGACCAAGAACAGCAGCCATCTGTCACGGTTCTATCTCTCGGTATAGCTTTGTGAACTTTTCCATGTTAGAGTATTATTCACAAGTTCGTCTTTGAAGCATACAACACACAGATGCCACACTAATGCAAAATAACATGTGAAAAGAGCCGTAGACTATATTTGTCTGTCTGCATTCCATGTAAAAGACAGAAGGCGAGGTCTTGCAAGCTACAAAAGAAGGGGGAATGAGACCACTGAGGGTAGAAGCTGCTCATAGGTCATTGCAGGTATTATAGTTGTGGGCTTTTTTAAAAAGGTAAGGTTTGAGGGTTGGAGAATATTTTGGGATATCATGTTTCTAGACTATAGAGATGTATGGGAGAAATCTTGGAGGTGGTGGGGCGGTGAGAAGAGGAAAGCAGAGTAGGAGTTCTTGAGAACCAGGGATCGGGAAGTTAGGTTGGAAATATATGATGCAGACATGTTGGCCATTGTGGACAGTGATGTCATTGTTAAAGGGGTTTTGCCTCTAAATACACATGGTAGGTAATAGATGTATTATTTCCTCTCCAGGAAAGGGAAGGGGATAGGTGATGAACATATTCATTGGGAAAATGTCTTCAATTGAAGTGATTGGAGACTGGAAGTCAAATCAATATTATGAGGCTATTAACAGCATATATTAAAGGGTTCCAGCCGATCTGCCTGTCTCTTTTCTCTGCAGCAGAGATGTAATGTTGGTGCCCATTCAAGTGAATGGTCTGAGTGAGCGAAGCAATTTATTGCCTGACTTGTATTGGGGATTTCTGCGCAGGGCACCCACTCGTCTATGACAGCCATGTCCTAATCAGTTGGCACATTCTGGTACTATATACAATTCCAATCTCAAAGCTTTAGATTGTGCTTAGATACCTGAACCAAACTGTCCAGTCAAATTACTAGCTATAAGAAATATATAGGTGGTAAAACAAATTAAACCATTTTAGTTTTTTTTTTTTCATTTTTTTTTTTTTACGTATTAAGGGTCCCTCAATTGTATGGCATAAAAGTGGTGGGAACCTTAACTAGCATGTTAGAAACAGGAAGTTTATTGTCCCTGCATTTATTATTCCCCTCTTCAACTCCTGACCCAGCTGCTTCTCCCCATTTCCCTGTCATTGACTTTTGCAGTGACTTATGACTCCTACAGGGGAAATTAACCTCCTGTTTCTACATAGAGCTTAGAAGGAGTCAGCTAGTCAGTTTTTAATCATGTGATGTCATAGACCTAATGGAAAATAGAAGAATTAGCTGAGTAGAAGGGCAGAATAAGCAATTGTAAGTACACAGTGCTATATAATATGATTGCAATATATTCACAGGATAAAAATTTTGATGGGAGTGCATCTTTGATAATATAGGTCAGTCTTTGTAACATATGCATATTGTCAGAAGCATATCTCTTTACACAGGTAGATGTTTCTCTAACAGCAATGATTTAATACAGGGCAGCACGGTGGCTCAGTGGTTGGCACTGCAGCATTGTGGCGCTGGGGTCCTGGATTCAAATCCCACCAAGGACAACATCTGCAAGGAGTTTATGTTCTCCCCGTGTTTGCGTGGGTTTCTTCTTGGTTCTCCGATTTCCTTCCACACTCCAAAGACATACTGATAGGGAATCTAGATTGTGAGCCCCGATGGGCACAGTGATGATAATGTCTGTAAAGTGCTGCGGAATATGTTAGCGCTATATAAAAAATAAAGATTATTATTATTTAATGGCCTGCATAATAATTGTGAGCCTACAAATGAGCGTTTGGCTTGTTTATTGGCTGATTGGTCTGGGAAAAAATGCCACCAATCATCAGGAATGGATATTTTTTATAAACACCAATTTGCTCAATTATTGGCTCATGTACAATGACTGAGGTTATCCTGAGGGTTAGGTCATAATTTGCTGATCAGTTGGTGTTCTCACTGCTAGGACCCACACCAATTGGTAGATCGGTAGAAAATGCCAAGTGCAGTGCCTAACTGCCCCATAGGGACACTGCAGAGGGGTGATGACTTATTTTCACCGGATAATCCCTTTTAAGTATAGAATTCTTAACCAATAAGCAGTCCATTTGCAGTACTGCTTCTAATCTCCACAAGATGGCGCATTTGCTCTTTCCTCTTGGTGAGCCTCGCATGATAGGCTGATCTCATCTGCAGCACTGTGCGCTGTATTTTTATATGTCTGTGATACATTGTGTTTTCCAATAATGTGACCCACACAAAATAAATGGCATCTTTTACATTAGTGTTCTTAATCTGCTTGTATAAATATTGGCTTATCGAGATGATGCTGTTTACCAGTTACAAAAAAAGATTTTGACATTTTATCATTAGAATCTATTCATACAATGTTTTGGGTGCGCGTTCTGCAAATGCACCTGACCATATGTTAAACTGGTATACACACCCCAAAAGATCCGACAGATGCCAAAAGTGTGACCTTTTGGCATACATTGGGCATAAAATATATAATGCTTCAGGCACTTCCCAACCACATCATGATAAAATATTACTTCCAAAGCTACAATGCATTTAGTCTGGAGCTCTTCCTATAACTGTAGATTAACTGGTCAATCTGGACATTGTCATATATTGGGGCCTGCATGTGTAATCTCAGCCTCCAGACTGATCTTCAGCAATGCAAAATGTAGATATCCGATAACAATAGACTTTGGGAGGGGGAAGCAGAACTTCTAGCCCAGTTTAATCTATTATGTGGACTTTTTCCTTCTATGCGGTCACCCTCGATTTTATATTCAGAGATGCAGTTTCAAATTTACCGTATGTGCAAATTTACTGGAATTGTTTACTACTACTAAGAAGAGGTTTCATGTAAGTATCTATAGAATAGAGTCCCTCATATGTTTAAAAAATATTTTAATAAACTATTTGATCCTTTTTTGAAATAGATTTTGTTTGCATTTTTCGGTCTAATTATGTATTTTTTTTTTTTTTTTAAAGGCATTACCCAATTGGCTTACTTTTTGATCAGCATGCATCAAACACATCTCTTCCTTGGAGCATCACTGTCCACTTTAAGGTATTTTGATAATGCTCTTGTTTTAAGGAATGTTTTAACCCCGATGTCTTTTTACTGACCTGCGATATAAGAGACTAGCATCCTCCGACGGGTGACAATCCAGGAGCTGTCAGCTGTACGTTATAGATGACAACTTGCTGCATCAGCCACGAACAGGGTTGGCATCGAACATTGCCGTTTAACTCCTTAGATGTTGCTGACAATAGTAACTACAGAATCTAAATAGTTAACTGTGGAGGCTTCCTCTTTAACCACGTCCCATGAGATCTTGATTGTGTGGTCCTGATGTTTGCCTTGGCAGTTCATCGCCAAATAACGTCCTTAGTCTGTTGGTTATAGCGGCCTGATCAGAAGTTATCAAAATGTAGGTTGGAAAAATAAACTTTTTCATTCCTGTCATGCCACTTTGAATTAATTCCTGAAATGCACCTGAAGGGTTAATGAACTACCTGAAAGCAATTTTAAATACGTTGAGGGGTGCGGTTTTTAAAATGCTATCACTTTTGGGTGGTTTGCAATATATAGGATCCCCAAAGTCACTTCAAAACTGAACAGGTCCCTATAAAAATAAGTTTTGTACATTTCCTTGAAAAAAATTAAAACATACTTCTACATTTTTAAACCTTCTAAAATGCAAACAAAATAAAGCAACACTTTACAGATGGTGTCGATGAACAGCAGACATGAGGGACGTGTTATTTATTAATGTTTTTGTGTGGTATGACTTGAGATTTAAGGGATAGTCATTCAAAGTTTGAAAATTGTTGATTTTTTTAAATTTGGCAAATTTCTGATATTTTTATAATCAAACACAAAACATATCAACCTAAATTTACCATTATTATAAAGTAAAATGTGTCATGAAAAAACTGTCTGAAAATCATTGGAAATGTTGAAGCATTCCAGAGTTATTACTACATAAAGTGACACTGATCAGATTTAAAAAAAAAAAAAAATTGGTCCGGTCAATAAGGGATTAATAAAAAGCTTCACCACCCTTTATATGTCATTATGTCAGATATCCAGAACTGCTCAGGTGCGGAGTGGCACAGCTCCATCCGTGGAATTGTGCCCATGACTGGGTACTGCATTTTTGCACCTTATTGATTCTAATAGGGGGTGGATGTGCTGTACCCAGCAGCGGCCATTATACAGTTGACAAAGCTGTACTGTGCATCTCCGCAACTTTACAGTTCCGGCCAACACCAGGAACAGCTGATTGGTTGGGGTGCGACACCTGGCACCCATGCCAATCAGACATTGATAATCTGTGCTAAGGATAGGCCATCAATGTTAATGTTCCAGACAACCACTTTAACCACTTCGCGCCAGAGCCTGTTTTTGCCTTCATGAACAGGCCAATTTTTACAATTCGGACCACTGTCACTTTGAGGTAATTACTCTGGAACGCTTCAACGGATCCCCCTGATTCTGAGATTGACATATTGTACTTCATGATAGTGGTAAAATTTCTTCGATATCACTTGCGTTTATTTGTAAAAAAAATCGGAAATTTGGCGAAAATTTGGAAAATTTAGCAATTTTCAAACTGAATTTTCATGCCCTTAAATCAGAGAGATATGTCACACAAAAGAGTTAATAAATAACATTTCCCACATGTCTTCTTTACATCAGCACAATTTTGGAACCAACATTTTTTTTTGTTAAGAAGCGTTAAAAGTTGGCCAGCGATTTCTCATTTTTCCAGCAAAATTTACAAAACCATTTTTTTAGGGACCACATCTTATTTGAAGTGACTTTGAGGGGCTTTTATGACAGAAAATACCCAAAAGTGACACCATTCTAAAAGCTGCACCCCTCAAGGTGCTCAAAACCACAATTTGTAGTGCAATTTCTCCTGAACACACTGATACCCCATATGTGAGGGAAAACCACTATTTGGGTACACTGCAGGGTTCGGAAGGGAAGGAGCGCCATTAGACTTTTTGAGTGTAAAATTTGTTTGAATAATTAGCGGACGCCATGTCGCCTTTGGGGAGCTCTTGATGTGCCTAAACAGTGGAAACCAACCACAAGTGACACAATTTTGGAAACTAGACCCCTTAGGGAACTTATCTAGATGTGTGGTGAGCACCTTGAACCCCCATGTGCTTCACAGAAGTTTTTAATATTGAGCCGTAAAAATAAAATTTTTCACATTTTTCCCACAAAAATGTTTTTCATTCCCTAATTTTGCATTATCATAATGGTAACAGGAGAAATTGCACCATGAAATTTGTTGTACAATTTCTCCTGAGTACTCCGATACCCCATAGGTGGGGGAAAACCACTGCTTTGGTGTACGGCAGGGTTCGGAAGAGAAAGGAGCGCTATGTTGGCTGGGATAGGTGGCTGACACCATGTCACATTTGAAAAGTCGGTGACATGCTGAAACAGCAGAAACCCCCACAAGTGACCCCATTTTGTAAACTACACCTCTCAAGGAATTCATCTAGGGAAGTAGTGAGTATTTTTTCATTTTTAAATTTATACCATTGGGCAGTGAAGAAAGCATAATTATATTTTTACCACAAAAAAATGTTTTACCCTCAGATTTTACATTTTCACGCAAGGCAATGGGTAAAAATGGTGCTGAAATGTGTCCACAATTTCTTCTAAACGTGGCAATACCTGATATGTGGTTGTACCGCTTAGCCATATGGCGAGATCCGGGAGGGACCGAGCGCTATTTGACTCTTGGAGAACAAATTATTGTAGAATAGTTTGCGGACTCCATATACACAGCCCCTAAGTGCTAGAAGAGCATCATCCCCCCTCAAGTGACCCCATTTTGGAAATTATACCCCCTTGGGAATTTACCTACAGGTGTAGTGACGATTTTGACTCCATGGGTCTTTTCCAGAAACAAGCAGCAGTGGATGTTGCTGAGTGAAAATTTCAAACTGCTGTTGAAATGACCAGTACGCTGTAGTGACCAGTACATTGTGCCCAGATCGTGTTTCTTGAGACATGCACCTGTAAATTAGGCAAGCTCTCATCGCTACAGGAATGCTAAACATGTGAACCCTAAATGTAGTTTAGGCACATTGTGGGGCTCAGAAGGGAGGGAGGCATTTGGATTTGGAAGCACAAAATCTTCTGAATTTCTTTTGGGGGGCAAGGGCCATTTCGCTTTTCCAGAGCCTTTCTGCTACCAGTAACTTGGAATATTTGTAACAGATAACGGACCTGAGTGGGGACTAGCTTTTTTGAGGACTGAGTTGAAGCTTTTATTGGGAACATTTTATGTAACATTTATCCGGTGCTCTAGGCCAGGGTTCCCCAACTCCAGTCCTCAAGGCCCACCAACAGGTCATGTTTTCAGGATTTCCTTAGTATTACACAGGTGATGGAATTATTGCCTGTGCAGGTGATGTAATTATCACCTGTGCAATACTAAGGAAATCCTGAAAACATGACATGTTGGTGGGCCTTGAGGACTGGAGTTGGGGAACCCTGCTCTAGGCTGAGCACTTACATCGGGGTTTCCATCTAAATTTCCAAGTGATGTAATTCAGATGAAACCCCTGCGGGATCCATTCACTGTAATGAGGCAGCAGAGTTACTCTGGACTCCGTCTGGCCTCTGTTTAGCGGTGTCCTTTGCTTCAGAAGTGCACAAAATTGTGGCCAACCTTACTTTTATGCACTCCTAAAAAAACTGACAGCGTGGGATCACAGGCCAGACGGCATCCACAGTGCCTATATCTGCCTTATTACAGGGAATCTTCCGTCATGGGTTCCGTCTGAATCACGTATTTCAGAGATTTACACAGAAACCCTGGTGTAAGTGCTTAGCGCAGAGCGCAGGATAAATGTGAGCAGAGCTTTACTGCTATCTTTGGGAGACATAATAAACAAATCAGCAGCAGGTAAGGAATTGGTTTTATTTATTTTTTACGCTGTTCCTCGTGTGGTATAAGTGATTAGATTACAGCAGCGTTATTCTTCGGGTCAGTATGTTTACAGCGATACTACACTTATATCTTTTTTTATGTTTTGGCACTTTTACACAATAAAACTGTTTTATAGAAAAAATATTTTTTTGCATCGCTTTATTCTGAGAGCTATAACTTTTTTTATTTTTCGGCTGATGGAGCTGTATGGTGGCTTTTTTTTTGCGGAACAAGATGTCGTTTTCAGTGGTACCATTTTTATTTCCATTTGGCTTTTTGATCGCATTTTATTCCACTTTGGCGATATGATGAAAAAGCATAGATTTTTTTGCTCTGTTTTTTTTTTTTTTTTTTTTTTACGGTGTGCACAGAAGGAGTTAATTAGTGTGACAGTTTTATAGATCGGGTTGTTTCGGACGCGGCGATACCAAATGTGTACTTTTTTTGCTTTTGCATAAATATACTGATTTATTGGTTTAATATTTTATTTGTTTATTTTGTGATATATATTTTTAACAGTTTGAAAACATTTTTAGACTTTTTTTTTTTTTTTTTACATTTTTACTTAGTCCCTGTATGGGACATCAATTTTTATTTTTCTAATCACTGTTCTCATGCAATGCAATAGACATGTATTGCATTGCAGTAGAGCTCTGCTGACAGTGTAAAACTGTCATTATCTGCTGCTAGACTCAGCTGCAGGCTGAGCCTGGCAGGACACCGCACATGGCTGACCTGGAGGCGGTCATGTGACCTCCGGCTGCCATGACAACGCCAGGTCCTCTCAGACATCAGAGGGGCTGTCGGAGAGGTAAGTGGACGACCCCCTCTCCTCTCACTATCTTCTAAATGCCGTGATCGCTATAGATCGTGGCATCTACATGATAGCAAAGGGTTAACATCATTGGGACCTGATCCAATCAGGTCCCGATGATATCCCCTGTCAGAGCTGTTGCTCTGCACCGCACCTGCAGCACTTGCAGGACCCTGGGGATACTGAGCGCTGCGGGACCACCGACCGTTTATAAACGTCGGCGCTGCACAGAGCCCAGGCAGCGCCGACGTTTATATACAGTGGGCAGTCGGGAAGTGGTTAAGGAATTGTCTATTATGTTTTTTTTCTCAATAGGCAGGTAATAAAATTAAACAATAAATAACCAATATTTAGTTCACTGGCATAATGCTGAGGCCAGAGATTAGCTACAGCAGTCAGGTACTTAAATTCCATAGTTGTATCACTCTTGCATTTGTAAAATAGAATTATATACTGTATTACATACCCGTATGAACCAGACTTGAAATGGAAATTGATTTTTACTTGCCTTAAAGGGGTATTCCCATCTCCAAGATCCTATCCCAATATGTAGTAGGTGTAATAATAATATTAGCAAATACCTCCAATTAGAAATGTAGTTTAGTATTTTTGATTCGCTGTGTCTCTTTCCTCATGTGCAGGCATTGCAGGACCTTAGCTATCTATGGTTACGTCCACTGATATAGTGACAGTTAGCTAGCTGCTAGTGGTCGTGACCGTGGATACCTAAGGTCCTGCAATGCCTGCACATGAGGAAAGTGGCATAGCGAATCAAAAATACTATACTACATTTCTAATTGGAGGTATTTGTTATTATTATTATTACACCTACTACATATTGGGATAGGATCTTGGAGATGGGAATACCCCTTTAAGCATTTGCTAAACATCTACCCTCTTGCTTTATGTATATATGGTCATGTGCATGCCGACAAAGTAAATAGGAGCTACTGAAACCTCGGAATGAGAGCAGGTCATTAACAGAATTGTTGAGATGACTCCCTAGATGTGGCACTTATCCGTAGAATCATTTGCTTGATACATGATTTCGTCCCCCTCCACTGTCCTTAACTCAAACCTAAAAGAGTTGTCATAAAAAATATTAAAAACTCCTTTATTTAGATATTTCTGTGAAAAATATTTTTTTTTGTTTTCCCTACTGTTCTTTTTAAGTCCTCGCCACTTAATGTGTGTAGTGATGGTGGAACCTTGTGCTTAGACCACATTCACACACTTGTGGGTCATGGTCCCTGTACGGACAGTAATTCACGGACTGGTCATGGTCTCCTGATTTGAACTTGACAGCTTCTTATTTGCCTATGAGGCGGTCAAGTTTGGGTCAGGAGATCCGCAGCCAGTCCATCCTCAGACCGTGGCACCCTGATGTATGAATATGGCCTTAGTCTAACCATCTACATATATTATTACATAGTAAAAATATACTGTATAGGGTAGTCGTGTAATTTAAGCTATTGTGCATGCCAACCAAGGGTACGCTGCACCCGAAAGAGCCTTTTTCTCTGTAGCTCTGTGCACTTTAGGTGAAGGTCATAAGAACTACTTGGGCGCCATAACAAGCAATATCTTGTCAATGAAGCATTTTCTTAAAACTGATTTCAACTGAAACACTTATGTTTTCCTCATCTAATGGAGACTTTTATTACTTAACCCTTTCCTGACGTAGCCAGTTTCTGTTTTCGTGTTTTATTTTTTCCAAGAGCCATAACTTTTTTTTATTTTTCTTTATACTGTACTGGAAAATGGGAAAAACAAAACAAGTGCGATGAAATTGCAAAAAAAATCCCTGCAATTCTGACATGGCTTTTTGGGTATTCTTTTTACAGCACACATTGAGTGGTAAAAATGACTTTGCATCATGATTATCCTCATCCGTATAATTATGGCGATACCAAATTTGTCCTTGTCCAATTTTATTTGTTTTAGTGGTGAAAAAAAATCTTAAAATTTGTTTTTAAAAAAATGTTGAATGTGTCATAATTTTCTGAGATGCATAACATTTTCAGTCAATGGGAACTGTGTGAGGGTTTATTTTTTGCGGGATGAGACAATGTTTTTGAGACCTATTTTGATTGTGTCTTACAGCACTTTTTTACAGTGTTGCAGCAACCAACAAAAGGCAATTTTGTCTCTTTGAATTTTTTTTTCTGTTTACGATGTTTGCCTATCAGGTTAATTAATTTTATAGTTTAATAGGTTAGACTTTTATGGGATTGGTGATACCAAATGTGTGTTTTTTTTTTTTCATATATACATTTTTAATAATGGGTGTGATACAATATATTTTTTTTCTCTCCTTCCCCCAGGACTTCACCACGGAGAGAGGGGATCCGCCCTTCAAGGACAGGAAACCTACAGATAAAAATGGCGGTATCTCTCTTCCTTATCAGTTGGTTTTCTGTCCTTGACGGGGAACCTGCAGTACGGCGTACCTGTGTAAGAAGAAAGGCATACCTATGTAACAAGAAGATGAATCCTCGTTGGAGCCGGGCCCGACCAGTCTGACTTAGGCAGCGGGGGGTTCCCTGCCTCAGCTGGTGCGGTGACCCGAGGTGCCAATGCTGGGGTCAGTGGACTTCTAGGGTGTGCAGGGGGAGAGGTAGCGGAAGATGGAGCGATGCACATGCTACCTCTTCATGGTGACGACGGTGAGCCGAGGTCAACGCCCCCATGACACGTCACGCCCATGATGCTGCGCGCTCGGATGCTGGGCGTTATCCTATGGTGGGCGAATGCGCGGATGTGATGCGCCGCTCCCATCATGCGGTGCTCTCCTTTGGTGGGCGCGCCCCCTGCTGACTCAGCGCCACAAAGCCTGACTGGGAGTACAGTCGGGCGCAGATTCAGGAAAGGGATGTGAGGGTGCTATTTTCGCTCACTGAAAAAAAAATGAAAAAAAAAGGTGGCAGACGGGGAGGAGACCAGAGATAGATATATAGATATATATATATAGATATATATATAGATATATATATATTGGCAGAGAGCACTGCAGAGTGCTTCTGATAGAGCTCTGGCAGTCTCCTTTTGGCCATGAGTGAACAGTAGCACTAGGAGGTGCGGACCCTGCATCCCCAATCAACTCCACCACCCCCTTCACCACGCCAGCCTCAGTCGCAGCAGAGGAAGAAGCGGGATAAGGAAACGGGACCTCAGGAGACGTCCCAGCACAGCAAGGACGTCAGCGCGGCGCCAAAGCCAAGAGAGAACCAGTCTACAAAAACGGTTCCTCTTCCTAACCCGGTACCTCTTTTTCCATCTGAATGGTAAATGATCTTCGTGAAAGTTTACCTTATAATTGGGTCCCCCCATTTTCTCTTCTCTCGTTAGAGAAGAAAAAGTGTGTGCAAGACAAAACATAGGACCTGTGCACTTTGCGCAGAAGAATTACCCACTACATGGGAAAAGAGACTCTGTATAGAGTCAACTATTTGTGAAGAGACCCCAAAGTTTGCAGAAATTAGGTCAATTATAAAGTCAAGTCACAGGTAGACAACACTGTTTGGTCCCTCCAGGGGAAGGGGGAAAAACAGAAAAAAACACAAATGTGTCCCCTGAATCCGTATCCAGAAGCCCTGAGGGTGATGACGAAGATTCAGATCTGTCCAGTTAATCGTCATCCTCATCTAGGGATAGAAGCGGGCGTAGCTGCTCTCCCATAGAAGAAACAGATGGTCCCATCAAGGCTGTCGGGGCAATTATGGGGCTGACTGACCCCCGTCCCAAAAGATCTCTCCAAGATATGATGTTTGGGGGTCTAGAAGAAAAAAAAAATAAAATCTTTTCCCCTTAATGAAAAAGTCCACTCTTTCATTAAAAAAGAGTGGAAAAGACCAAAGAGAGAGGCTAAGGCCTCCAAAAAGTTTTCTCTTTCATTTGAGGATATGCTGGTATTAAAAGATCCTATGGACAAAAAAGCAGATGCCTTCTTAAAAGGTTCATGGGAAGCCCGCTGGGGGAGGGTTGAGTCCCACAGTAGCAGCCACTTGTACAGCTAGATCTTTGATGGTCTGGTTGGATCAGTTAGAAACACAACTGAGGGAAAAAACTTCTAGGGATACTATATTAGAATCTATCCCTGTAATGAAAGGCGCTGCTGCTTGTTTGGTGGATGCCTTGGCTGACTCGGTCAGGTTAGCGGCCAGTGCAGCAAGTTTTTCCAATGCAGCCCGTTGGGCCATCTGGCTTAAATGTTGGCCGGGAGATCTCCAGACAAAGTCAAGATTATGCTCCATTCCCTGTGAGAGCGAATTTTTGCTCGGTCCTACTCTGGACGATATCCTGGACAAAGCCGGGGATAATAATTATAAAAAAAAAAAAAAAAAAGTTTCCCTGTCCCGGCCAACAATTCCTATAAGAAATCTTTTTGGAGTAAGAAATATATACGTAGGAAACCCCCCAGGGACCAGAATAAGTGGGAGGATAGAAGGGAAAGGCCAAAGGATTCCTGTTCAGCAGACCCTCCAATGATAATAGAAAGCCCTCACAATGAAGGTTTTCCCCTGGTGGGGGGGGAAGGCTATCCTTGTTTCTCCCGACCTGGGAAGAAATATCCAACAGCTCCTGTATCCTAAACTTAATAAAATCAGGGCTGAAATTCCTATTCCACTCCATTCTCCATCCAAATTTCATAGTGACTCCCAAAAGATCCTCAAACTAAGAGCAGCTAGCCTTAGGCCTGATAGAGAAAGCCGTCCTTCAAGAAGTCCCTGCCCAGGAAGAAGGAAGGTTTCTACTTCCCTCGGTTCCTGAGGAAAAAAACGGACGGGACTTACAAGACAATTGTAAATCTCAAAAAAATTGAACAAGCTGTTGAAAGTTCAAACCTTCATAATGGAGTCAATAAAGACGTCAGTAAAAATAGTGTTTCAGGACTGTTTTATGACTGTTCTGGACTTAAATGACGCTTACTATCACATCCCTATCCACAAGGATTATCAGATATTCCTCAGGGTAGCAATATCTATGGGGGTAGTTGGTCAAGCACTACCAGTATACGGCTCTCCCATTCGGTCTAGCCATAGCCCCAATGGTATTTACCAAAATAATTTTGGATGTAACTGCACACCTGAGAGAAGAAGACGTGCTGATTGTCCTATACCTGGACGATTTTCTGAAAACAGTCAGTTCTTTCCAGCATGCCAAAGACCATCTAAGAAAGGTCATGGATTCCTTGAGCAGCTCAGGCTGGCTTTTAAATCTAAAAAAATCCAGAACCGAGCCGAATCAAGTACAGGAGTATCTAGGCATCATATTAGACTCAAAAAATTAAGAATGTCGCCTCCCTGCAGGAAAGATTCAAAAGATCATAGCTCAAATTTCTCAAATAAAGGATCACCCATTGATGTCTCTACGAAAAGCTATGTCTCTCCTAGGTTCTATGATGGCCTGTTTTCCGGCCGTTCAATGGGCTCAGATACATACCAGACAGTTGCAGTGGGAGAGAACGGGCATTTAGAAGGTTAGCTAATCTTGTCGTCAAAAACTAAGTTTTCTCTGGGATGGTGTATGAGGATGGACATTTTGACCCGGGGTATTCCGTGGGTGATTTCAGTCCAACAGATCCTGACCACAGATGCAAGCCCCAGAGGCTGGGGGGCTCACTTGAACGACCAGGTAGCTCTGGGGGTTTGGACAGAGGACCTGAGTTCAGCATCCTCAAACATGAAGGAGCTGCTAGCAGTGGAATTCGCCCTTTTGGAATTCCTGGACACTTTGCGGGGGCACCATGTAAGAGTGTTCTCAGACAACCGGGAGGGGGGAGGGTACCTGGTCCCTTCCTCTGATGCTAGTGACAGAGTCTATATCTTTCAGTTAGCCGAAAGCAATCTGAATTGGCCCTCCACATAAGGGGGATAGAAAATCGCAGGGCAGACGACCAGAGCAGAACCCAGTTGGGACAGGGCGAGTGGGAACTGAAAGAATCCATGTCCAATCAGAACACAGTTGTGGGGGCGTCCTACCATAGACCTATTCGCCAACAGTCAGAACAGGAAAGTGGAGGCGTTCTGCTCAATAGACCACAAAGGGAATCCCTATTGTTAGACACCTTCACGATTCCATGGAATTCCCCTCTAGGCTATGCTTTTCCTCCAATTGCCCTGATTCCGGCAATTCTGAAAAGGATCAGGGAGGACAGATGATATCCATTTCCGACCCCTGGGTTCTTCCAGAACTTCCGGACCTTCTTTCTCAGGGGCCGGTTTGTCATTCTCCGGTAAAAAAATTGCACATGACAGCCTAGAATTTGAAAGGGCTCTCCTGAGGAATAAGGGGTTATCACAAAATTTAATCTCCACGCTACTACAATGTAGGAAGCCAGTAACCACCGGACTTTATGGGAAAACTTGGAGGCAGTTCCTTTCGTCGTCAGGTTCCGGGTTGAATGGAGGGGTTCTGTTGTCAGAGAAGGAATTGGAAAAGGGTCTAGCTACAAGTACTTTGAAAGTTCAGTTCCCAGCATTAGGGGCCCTATACAACTGCGACCTGGCTAGAAATAGATGGATATCTAGGTTCATCAAGGCATCCTCCAGATCTAGACCTATCCCCCCTCGGAACACGCCTCTTTGGGATCTAAACTTAGTCCTCACAGCTCTAACCAAACCTCCCTTCGAGCCCTTGGCACACACATCTCTAAGAACCCTGTCCCTAAAAACATCACTGCTAGTAGCACTCACGTCAGCACGTAGAGTCAGCGATATCCAGGCACTATCTGCAGGCCCTCCATTCAAACAAATCGAGGATAGAGTTGTCCTTAAAACAGATCCAGCCTACCTACCAAAAGTGGCGTCACGTTTTCATAGGTCTCAGGCGATCACCTTCCCTTCCTTTTGTCCCAATCCCAAAAACAAGTGACAAAGAGACTTACATACACTAGACGTCAGAAGGTGCCTAATCCAGTACTTAACGGCAACCCAAGATTGTAGGAAGTACAGGGCTCTCTTTGTGTGCTTTGTGACCTCGAAAGGGGCGCATTGGCGCGATGAATAAGAGACACCGTCACCCTGTCATACTCCTCACGTGGGGAAGCCACCCCAGAGAATCTAAAGACTCATTCGACAAGAGCAGTGGCAGCCTCCTGGGCGGAAAGAGCTGGGGCTTCGATAGAACAGATATGTAGAGCCGCTAGGTGGTCATCTCCCTCTGTATTCTTTAATCATTATCAGCTGGACCTAGCCTCTTCTTCAGATCTTACTTTTGGTAGAAGTGTTCTGGTAGAAGTGGTCCCTCCCTAACGTTGCATTTCTCTGTAATTCTCTCCGTGGTACCATCATGTGGGAAGGAGAAAGACGTAGTTACTTACCGGTAACCAGATTTCTCAGAGCCCATGACGGCACCCGTACATTTCCTACCTTCATGCTTTGGTGTGCACACTTTTATAGTTTATATGTAGTCACATGGTGTTCCTAATAATCATCATAATAATGTTGTATATTGTGTTGTGTGTAAACAAAAAAAAACCTCTAAAAAAATATTTTATTCAAATTTTTCTTAAACACCAAAAAACCCTTGTGATACATGAGTAAGAAGCTCCATGGTTATATCAAGAACCACCCAATATCTTTCAGCACTATTTAGCATTGAATCAAAAAAATGGAAGTAGATGACCACAAATGGGCCAGTAAAGTCTTAGACATGATAAATATTCATATACAATATAGACTTAAAACTGCCCTATCTCAAAAAGCTTCAACTGATACTGCCTGTCATGGAGGTTGGCACCCTAATATACGAGTTTGGCACCCCCATTCAACGGTGGATGTCCCTCACTTTCCCTGCTAGGCCCTGATAATGTGAGCTATAAACAGGTAATGAGTGACTGCCTGCTCTAATACACTTTTCATACTATACTAATCGATAAATAAAGAGAATGCAACATGATGGCAGACTTTTCTCACATTCTGGAATTCACCCCAACGCGTTTCCCCTTCCTGTGGGTTCATCAGGAGGCCAAATGTACAGGACTCCAGAACAGCCACCGTTGAATGGGGGCGCCAAACTCGTATATTAGGGTGCCAACCTCCATGACAGGCAGTATCAGTTGAAGGGTTTTTTGGTGTTTTAAGAAAAATTTGAATAAAATATGACTGTGTCCTTGACAAGAAATTTTTATGCACTAGTTTATCCCAAAATTTTAAGCTGCATTTAACAGCTACACCTGTCCAAGGGTTGAATCTTAGAAATGTATTTGAGAGGTTCTGGAAAGTATACCTTATCCAGTGCAATTCATTGTTTTAGCATTAAAGGTGGCGTAAAATATTATATTATGAAAAACCCAGAAGTTTTATGCCGCATCTTAATTTGTAGGCTTATTTTCTGTCGAGACCTTTAAAACCTAAACCTGAATAGTGCATATCAGAGCAAGACAGGAGAATAATTGGAGCTTCCTAGGGCCCGCTTAGACCACTGTATTTTCTGTCCAAGTGCGATCCAATCAAACATCAGATCACACTTGGACAAATGTTATTATATAGGGCCACAGACATATCCAATTTTTTCCTCGGACCAAAGCTCTCCAAGGAAAAAATTGCAGCATGTCCGAGTTTGATCTGGCATTTGTATTGGACTTGGTCATGGAAGTCAATGAGTGCATGGAAATCATTGGACTGCACTCAGATGACAATTCTTTCTCGGATGAAAGACTCTATGGCCGTCTGCACCTGCCCTTATAATAACTAATGAAACCTTGGCCCGATATACATTGTAAGGAAATTTATCCTCCCAAGGCACAATAGTTTTTATATCTATTTTATGATGATAAAGGTTTAAAGTCTTTTAAGTCCCTTAGTGACAGGACTAGTGATGGGCGAACTCGAACAGTAAAGTTCGGGGTCCATACTGAACAATTACTGTTCGGTTACGGACCCCGAACACAGACTTCCTCTGGAAGTCCGTGTTACTGTACAGGTTCCGGTTCGGGTGTTTGCCGCGCTGTCACTTGCGCTGTCTTTCTGATGGATGTGCCATTTCTGGGGTGGTTGAGGACTGATGTTCTTAGTCTGGATAAGGGACAATATCCATGGCCCCTTCCTAGCCTATTAATATCAGGCCGCCGCTGTCTGCCTAGCGTTTGCTGGTTATTGAAACTGGAGGGGACCCAAGTAATTTTGTTTTTATTAATAACCAGTAAAGGCCAAGTACAAAGCTGTGAGCTGATAATAATAGCCTGGGAAGATTCATGTTTATTACCCCATTCCCACACTATAATCATCAGCCCCATCAGCTGTTGGCTGTCCCTCAGCTGGTTAATAAAAATTTTGGGGACACCACGCATTTTTTTTCATTTATTACTTAAATACATGTACAGTAAGCTACACATGCAAAACACTGATTATGTATCTCACTTACATATTTCTATCTTTCTGTCTATGTATTGAAGAATATTTACTTAGAAAACTATCATTAAATGACAGAATTACTCTATGTAAAAGCTGATGTTAAAATCACATTGCATACACCTGTTATATGGATGTCATGCTGATGCTTTTTAATAAAAATCACTTTCCACTCACATGACACTCATCCGACTTTTCAGAAACCTCGTCGGAATGTTTGTATTTACACAGATGTGTGAGCCCCAATGATGCTTTTAAATGCTTCGTAGTGATAATGGTGGTCTATAAGAAAAATCTCTCCCAATATTTTGCTGATTTTTGTACTGTGCATATGTTGATTTACATTGAAAAGTCCCTTTAGACAAAGAAGCTAAAATGCTGACTAAGAACCATTTTTGAGTAGGTGATTTCTAAACCATGAAAGCTTTCAGCTAAAAACAGACCCATGATACTTTATTCAGCGTCATCTTTGAATCCGTCTTCCAGGGCATGACTTAACATGTTTTTTGAATAAACTGAACTGACTTTGATAACATCCAAACGGTTTATGAAAACCACTGTACTCTTAGATGCAGGCAGAAATGTAGCCTCCCTTTCAGTATGTGAAGCTGTGGCTCTAGTTCTGAGTCACTAGTTCCACTATGCTGCACGCATAGATGTTTTATAGGTGCTATCATTCTTTTTTTGCACTCCAATAATATTTTGTAAATCTATTTCGCTGTGTATGAAAACACTATGGGCCTATTTCATTGTTCACACACCGGTCTAGATTAGGTGATGTGCTAGGTTCCGACATCCCTGATTCATTAAGAGGCGCAACCTCTTCATGAATCAGGAGCGTTGGAAGAGTGACATGCACCTCTCCACAGATCCTACTCCAGTCTCTGCTGTAGTAAGATTTGTGGCCTGAACGACGCTGCTTGTCATGCCCCCCTCCTGACCCAGCTCTGCCCGTTTTGCCAGAGCTGGCAAAAATGGTTTGAAAATATGAAAAGTTGCAAAATTTTAGTACACTTGTGCCAAAATTTTAACTTTTCAAAGCATTTTACACCAGAATACTGGCAAAAACTTAAAAACACAGGCTATGGCACTGAATTACCTTTTGTCTATTCATATATGCCAAATGTATATAGGAAATCGCCACATGACCTACATCTCCACATGATAAATGGTTAAACTTGCTGTCACGCTCCCAGGTGACGCATTTGGTTCGTGGATTTGGAGACTGACAGACAGTCCGGATAACGTGGATCTTGGAGATAAACTGTGTCTGAACGAGAACCTATCGTGAAATGGTTAAGGTACTGCTGACATGGGTTTCGGGGTTCGGATACTGCAGGGGTGGCCACAGGATCACGTACAAACTACACAGGGCTGTAGGGAATATACTGAATAAGGGAATACTATTAACAGACTAAGTATGGGAGACCTGGCAACATACAGCTGAACACACTACCACTACAATCTTAACTATAGAGGTTGCTCAGGTTCCTCCCTATTGGGGAGGGTGCCTTGTATACCAAATGCCTCCCAGCCATTGGCTGGGTGCATCTTTGCAGGTGCGCTAGGTGCCCCTTCAAGAGCAGGAGAGCATGTGCACACTTGGCGTGTCGCCGGAAGACAGTGTGGTGTGCACAGAGGGAGGAGGAGGAACACTGGATGCTTGCATCTTTCATCCAGCCACTGACATTTCTGGATTGTGAGTCATGGGGAAAGCAAAAGAATTGTCAACGGATGTACGGGAAAAGGTAGTTGAACTGTATAACAGAGGAAAGGGATGCAAAAAATATCCATGGAATTGATCATGCCAGTCTGGAGCGTTCAAATTGTGATTAACCAATTGAAAATCAGGGGCTCTGTAAAAACCAAGCCACGGTCAGGTAGACCAACAAATTTCGGCCACAACTGCCAGGAAAATTGTTTGGATTGCAAAGAAAAACCCACAAATAACATCAGCTGAAATTCAGGACTCTCTGAAAACTAGCGATGTTGCTTTTTCAAGATGCACAATAAGGAGGCACTTGAATAAAAATGGGCTGCATGGTCGAGTCACCAGAAGAAAGCCATTGCTGCGCAAATGCCACAAAGTATCTCGCCTAAAATACGCCAAACAGCACAGTGACAAGCCTCAAAACGTCTGGAACAAGGTAATTTGGAGTGATGAGACCAAAATTTAACTTTTTGGCCACAACCATAAATGTTACATTTGGAGAGAGGCCAACAAGGCCTATGATGAAAGGAACACCATTCCAACAGTAAAGCACGGAGGTGGATCACTGATGTTTTGTGGATGTGTGAGCTACAAAGGCACAAGAAACTTGGTAAAAGTTGAAGGAAAGATGAATGCAGCATGTTATCAGCAAATACTGGAGGCGAATTTACACTCATCAGCCCGGAAGCTGCGCATGGGACGTACGTGGACTTTCCAACATGACAATGATCCAAAACACAAGGCCATGTCGACCTGTCATTGGCTACAGCAGAACAAAGTGAAGGTTCTGGGGTGGCCTTCTCAGTCTCCTGATCTCCATATCATTGAGCCACTCTGGGGAGATCTCAAGCGCGCAGTTCATGCTAGACAGCCCAGGAATTTACAGGAACTGGAGGCTTTTTGCCAAGAAGAATGGGCATCTTTACCATCTGAGAAATTAAAGAACCTCATCCACAACTACCACAAAAGGCTTCAAGCTGTCATTGGTGTTAGAGGGGGCAATACACGTTATTAAGAATTGGGGTATGTGAACTTTTTGATCACGGTCATTTGGATGTTTTTGGTTGTCATTAACATTTACAAAGAGAAAACACTGTAGTTTGACAATAAATGGCTTCACCCAGCCTGTAACCATGAGCAGAGAAAGTTTTTTTTTTTTTTTTTTTTGTTATCATTCATATTCTCTGAAACACGGCCAAGAAAGGGAAAATTCTGCCGGGGTATGTAAACTTTTGAGCACAACTGTGTGTGTAAATAAATATCCATATATATGAATTGTGAGATGAATGCACCATTTTCAGTTAAAACAGAATTAACAGTAAGCAATTCTTCATCTAAAAATGCAGTCTATGATGTCTGCTGTAAGTTCTCTGTTATGTATTTTCCTGTGAACTAGTTTAAGGGCTTTGTCTGATCTTTGCGGTTTGGCCTCTAAAACCTCAAGCAAATTGCCAGGGGAAAGTTGCTGGCAGATGCACATTTGTCCATGTAGTGGAAATGTGGTGGCCATTCATTCAATATATGGATGCTCTGTGTGACCAGACACAGCAGCTCTTCGGTTTGTATCATATATATGGCGTTGGTGCAGGTCGTCTTGAGATAAATTAATGAAATGTATAAGAAATTAATTAGAACAATAATACAAAAAGGAAGTAAAAGGGATAGGAAAGCGCCTTAGGCTTTGCATATACTTTTTGGTTTTCCATCTTTCATATATGCCCCCCTGCCTCTTTGGCTGCATGTTCAGGTGCATGCCTTACATCCTACAGGGCTGTGCTGGGTGGCTATGGCTCCCTCCAGGTGTTCACCCTCCCTTTTTCCTCACTCATGGCGTGTGTTCTTGCCACTCTTTGTGTTTGGTCTCTGCCCCACAGGCTTTCTTGCCCTGGAGGATGCAGATGTCTGCATTGATGTATGTGCTTGCCATCTTTCCCGATGTCGCTGCTGTGCTGTTTGTGGGCATCTATGCCCACTCATGTATCCTTGTCGGCCTACGCATGTGCCGGGTAGCGCTCTATTCTGTGAGTAAATATCACGTGACACCGCCCACGTGATCCACCTTTGCACACGCCACTTCCTCCTTCCACCGGAGACGGCGTGCTCCGTACGCTGGATCGTGGGGTCAGGTAATCATGTTGCACATATATATATGTGCACTGACCCTATAGTATTAGCACCTGCCCTGACGAAGCCGCCTCAACGGCCAAACGCTTGGGCTCTGCTCACAACCATGGTTCCTCTCCCATTCTTCCCTCCATACTCACTTGATCTTGCTCTCTCTCTAATATTATCACACGGAGACTTATTTTGAAACACATTGCTTCGACAGGTTTGAGTAGGCATCTCAGTCTTGAACTAGACACTCTCTACTCTAGGCTCATATGGCCTTTTATATTTAAGATATTTGGCTGTGCACAGACATCAGATTGGTGCCAAACACCCTTTCCAGGGACGTCTGGCTTTGGGCTTCATATTATTGACACACCATATATTCATATAGATTATTGCTTTTTCTATATGATCCATTAAAACCTGTTGTGCTTATATTTGACATAATTGATCTCCATGGGGTATGGTGGCTATTTTTGATCTATGTCATTATCAGCATTATCTTAATTCTCAGGTTGACTATTTTGTGATTTTTGGACATGGCCTTTTCTTATGGTCTTTGTTTTTAACTGTTTTTAGTTTGTCAGTGTTCATTAATAAACTTTGTAATTTTGATACTATTGATTTGACCCTCGGTGTGCATATCCATTTTTGCATTGTCTCTTTCCTCCTCTTTTTTTGCTATAGATTATTATGTCAATGTAGGATTTAGCACCCGTTATACTATAATTACATTTTACGTTTGGCGCATGGTGCACCCCTAACCTCATATATTTACTTTTGGCTTGGAGTGCGTCCTGTTAACATTGCTCTCATTAAAGGAAGCTGCTGATTCATGCTGCCTGAACCAGGGCAACATGAGTTGGCTCCTGTGTTACAAGCATCTTTGTTTTGCTCTGAAAGGCTATGGCGTTTCAGAGAAAAACCTAGTTGGATGCGCTACCGGGGACAATGTGACTAGTCAAGGGGGAGATTTCAACCAGCTTCTCCCTAACAGCCAAGCTACACTGACAGCAATGTTTGCTGCCAATTAACATGGTAAGGGTGTGCATCTTGAGTGGCGGGCAGTTAATGCATCAGAATGAGCAAACACGTCGTGCTGAGCTTGCGACACCTACAAGATCGAGCTAACTGCTTTCAATACGTAGCCGAAGCTCCACTGTGAAGACCTGGGGGTCTTCTGTGGGCGTAACAATACTCAGACAACACAGGGTGAGGGTAAAACAGAGTGGCAATACTTTATTGAACCACCAAATGGACAATAAACACATAGAACAGTCCCAGCAAATACCCAAGATGGTACAACATTACACAATCCTCACCCTTCCGTTGGCCCGCCTGGGATAGAACAGCTGCGACTTTGGGACTTCCAGGGCCAACTACCTCAACCAGTGGCCCCCCTGCTTCAGGCGGTCCCCCACAGAGAGGAGGTAGCGGCAAGTTTGGGAAGCTAGCCGTCCATCGAGGTACAAGGCCTGGAGACCCGAGGGTCCCACCCTGACCTCTCCGAGAGTTTCCACGGGGCCAGATAACCTGCTGGTCCCGATCTGGCTTCTCCGAATGTCTCCATGGGTTCCAGGCGACCGGAGGTTCTCACCTGGCAACCCCAAACAACATCTCCCCAAATGTATCCATGGGCTCTCTGATGATCAATGGAGCAGATCCGTATCTTTCCAGTCAGAGCCATACATCCTTAGGCTGGATCATTTAGAATCCAAATCTGTGACTCTTTGGGTAAAGCCATGCTTCCAAGCTGATGGTCTAAGAGATCCTGAACCTTGACTCTCCCTGTAAAGTCTCTTTCCAATTTCTGTTTCAAGTCTCTTTTCAGCAGGATAGAAAAATCATTTTTATATTTACATATAAAGGTCATCAGTCACAGGTCGGGGTTAGGGAGGGCTTTACTCACAGGGCTCAGGTCTCATTGTTTGAGCTAATCTATTTACATAGTTGGTATAGTAGGGGGCTCTTGTAAATAAATATCTAGCTAGCTTAGTATAATATGTCATTAGCATATTAACAACATTGTTTCCAAGAGAAGAGAAGCCAACATTCAGTTTTATGCACATAATAGTGTGTCCATCTTGATCAGCCACAGAAATACACATACATTTACAAGTCAACATGAAGACAGTATATTTCTCTTGGCTTAACAAATCTAATTGTCTGGCTGATTAAGATTATAGGCTGTATCATCACACCCACTATAATTGTAAAGATCACTGGAATGCAGTATGACAATTGAGAGACTGAGCACATACATTTGATTGGGTCACACGTAATGATCAAAGTTGATAACTTATATGAACAGATGGACCCGAGTCCATTTAAAGGTCTTGTTCAGTCATTTGATATTGATGATCTAAGAACGGTGGGGGTCTGACATCTGGCACCCCCACAAATCTGCTATTTTTAGCACTAGCAGCTGAATGTAAACATTGAATGAAGGTGAACTGCACTACTCTGTTCAGTGTGTCGTGGCCGCTGCAGGGAACAGCAGAATAACTCCAATTCAAGAGAATGCCGAATACTAAGAGAGTAGGAGTGTTCTGCAGTACCCAGAGCTAGTATCAGTTGTTTGGTGAGAGTGATGGCTGTTGGACCCCCACTGATCTGATACTGATGACCTATCCTAAGGAAAGATTATTGGAATTATAAGCCCGGAGATCCTTATTAAAGGAGTTGTCACACAAAGTTCATTTTAACTAATAGATCTTGGAATAATAAATGCCCTACTGCTGTGTACTGTGCAATGGCTGTCTCTGACCATGTACGGAACATGGTCTGATCATATCACATCTCCTGGGCAGGGGAGGACACGAGTATACAGACATTACAGCAGGGGATCACATCTGATTCTTTCTTTGCGGTAAAACATTGCTTAAAAACAGGCAGTGAAATTTTTGCCTCACAAAAAGAATCATCTGCGATCTCATGCTGTCCTGTCTGTATACTCATTTGTTCAAAAATCCAAGGAAATCCGAGGCACCAGAAAATTTCTCATAGGGATAAAATATAACTTTTATTCTGTCTTTAACCCCTTTCTGGCCCAGGGCGTATTAATACGTATTTGTGCCCTGGGCCTGATACGTATTAATACGCCCTGGCGATTGCGCCCGCACACAGGTTGTGCGGGCGCGATCGCCGCCGGTTGTCAGCTATGTGCAGGGAGCGGTGCCGCACCGCTCCCGGCACATTAACCCCCGAAATGCTGCGATTGAAATCGATTGCATCATTCCGGTGGCAAGAGGAGGTAAGCGCTATACTTACCTTCTCTGCCGGCGTCTCGCGGCGTCTGAGTCCGGTCCCGGATGTTGCCATGGTGACCCGACGTCATCATGACAAGATCCAGGACACCAGGAGGCAGGAAGTTGCTTTGGTCATGCTTAGTGCGCGACCAAAGTAACTTTTCCCTGTGCAGCGCTGACAGGCTGCATGGAATAGGGAGCTGCTGCTCACTATGCCATGCATCGGATCAGGCTGCAAAAAGTGAAAGTCCCATAGTGGGACAATGTGAAAAAGTAATAAAAATGTCAGAAAGTGAAAAAAAAAAAAAAAAAAAAAAAAAATCGTTTTATGTTTTGTTATCATCATACCGCCAAACAAAAGATGGAATAAAACTCGATCAAAAAGACAAATGTAAATAAAAATGGTGCCGCTGAAAACGTCATCGTGTCCCGCAATAAACAAGCCGCCGTACAGCTCCAACGGCCGAAAAATAAAAGTTATAGTTCTCAGAATAAAGCGATGCAAAAACAATTTTTCTCTATAAAATAGTTTTTATTGTGTAAAAGCGCCAATATATATAAAAAAAAATATAAATGTAGTACCGCTGTAAACGTACTGACCCGAAGAATAACGCTACCATATCGATTTTACCACACGCAGAACGGCATAAAAAAAAACAAAAAAAAAACATTTCCTGAATTCAAGAGAATGCCGAATACTAAGAGAGTAATTGGTTGGTTTTTGTTTATTCTGGCTTCTAAAAATCAGAATAGAAAGCGATCAAAAAATGTCATGTGCCCGAAAATGGTACCAATAAAAACGTCAACTTGCCCCATAAAAAACAAGCTGTCACATGACTGTCGGCTGAAATGTGGAAAAATTACAGCTCTCAAAATATGGCGATGTAAAAACTAGTCTTTGCAAAAAAATGCGTCTTTTAGTGTGTGGCAGCTGTCAATCATAAAAACCCGTTATGAATCTGGCATCGCTGTAATTGCACCGACCCGAAGAATAAAGACGTCTAATCACTTATACCGCACGAGGAACGGCGTAAAAAATAAACTTTAGGGTTAGGGTCGTGCTAGGGTTAGGGTCGTGCTAGGGTTAGGGTCGGGCTAGGGTTAGGGTCGGGCTAGGGTTGGGGTTGGGATTTTTTCAAAAGTAAAGAAAAAAAAAAATGACGATATGGCGACTAATGTTGAGCACAAGTGTTCGCTACTTGAGTTTGCATCGGGTGCTTGAGTGACATGCTAGAGTCTCCGCCCCAAATGTTTTGGAGCTGTTATACTGCCAAAAAAACCTTGCGGGGATTGCCTGCCACCACACATCTAGATAAGTTCCCTAAGTGGTCTAGTTTCCAAAATGGTGTCACTTGTGGGGAGTTTCCACTGTTTAGGCACATCAGGGGCTCCCCAAACACAACATGGTGTTCTCTAATTATTCAAGCAAATTTTACATTCAAAAAGTCAAATGCCACTCCTTCCCTTCCGAACCCTGCCGTGCGCCCAAACAGTGGTTTTTCCTCACATATGGGGTATCCGCATGCTCAGTGAAAATTGCACAACAAATTTTGGGGTCCATTTTTTGCTGTTACCCGTGTGAAAATAAAAAAAATTTGGTCTAAAGTAACATTTTTGTGAAAAAAGTTAAATGTTAATTTTTTTCTTCCACATTCCAAAAATTCCTGTGAAGCACCTGAAGGGTTAATAAACTTCTTGAATGTGGTTTTGAGCAGTTTTTAGAATGGTGTCACTTTTCGGTATTTTCTGTCATATAGGCCCCTCAAAGTCGCTTCAAATGTGATGCGGTCTCTAAAAAAAAATGGTTTTGTAAATTTTGTTGTAAAAATGAGAAATCGCTGGTCAACTTTTAACCCTTATAGCCCCCTACTAAAAAAAAAATTTTGGTTCCAAAATTGTAAAGTAGACATGTGGGAAATGTTATTTATTAACTATTTTGTGTGACATATCTCTCTGATTTAAGGGCATGAAAATTTAAAATTTGAAAATTGCAAAATTTTCAAAATTTTTGCCAAATTTCCGATTTTTTTCCACAAATAAACGCAGGTGATATCGAAGAAATTTTACCACTATCATGAAGTACAATATGTCACGAAAAAAACATTCTCAGAATCAGGGGGATCCGTTGACGCGTTCCAGAGTAATTACCTCATAAAGTGACAGTGGTCAGAATTGTAAAAATTGGCCTGGTCATTAACGTGCAAACCACCCTCGGGGGTAAAGGGGTTAAAAGCATATGGCAGTAGTTACAAATGAGTTAGATGAATCAAGGCATGATAGGCCTTTCTCAAGCTAAAATTACAAAAAGTCAGCCATAACATTTATACTGTAGTATGATCAGACCATGTCAGATACGGCCATTACACAGTACACAGCTGGGGCACATTTATAAGATTATCTCAGAACATTCAAAAAAAATTAAACACATCCAATTGTGGAACTTATTAACTTTGTTCTTGAGAAAACCCTTTTAAGGACTGTCCCAAAACATTAAATTATTATCACATACCGGTATCTAGTATTGTCACGACCATAACAACCTTTGCAATAAATTTGTAGCATCATTTATGATTATCAATGTATGCCATAAAAGTAAAAACTTCTGAGGAATTGCTTTTTATTAAAATTAAAATGAATAAGTTAAACTGAAATATATGTTTACAATTTGCTAAGTAAGAAGTAAGTCTTCCCACCGCTGTGACAAATAAAAAGTAGAGTATGACCACCAAAATACAAAGAGGAAATATTTAGGCTTTCAAGCCAAAACTGGTCTGGCCCATTTGTGGTTTCACGCAGTTAGCTCTGTGATGTAACTCACCCTTGATTCATTAATGATATGCTCTGTAATTTTGAAGAAATAAAAGCTTTGTTTGTAGGTTACAATTCACATATCCTTTATTTTCTTGACAGAATTTTCCATCAAAAGATCTTTTGCATTGCCAGTCCAAAGAGGTGATTGAAGCACACTTTATGTCATCTGTGAAGGAGGCTGATGCTTTAAAGCACAAAAGTCAAGTCATAAATGAAATGCAGAAGAAGGATCACAAACAACTATGGATGGGTTTACAGAATGGTATGTATTCTCCTTACAGTGTGTCATTCTTGGGGCGGGAGTGTGAGGGGATGGTGTCCAACTGTTGGGACCCCGACCATTCCTGAGAACCGGGCTCTGAAGAGCCCCTTGTGAATGGAGCGGTGGTGAATCATGTACACTGCTGTTCCATTCATTCGTATGGGAAGAATGCTGTTTAAGTCTAAAATTCGGAAATCAGACCGTTCCCAAGTTATGAACATCAAACTTGCATGCGACTTGTATTTAGGAACGTAAAATAATAGAAAAAAACACTCACCCTGGTTCTCACCTCTCCGGCCGCCCATCCGGTCATCTTCTTTCTGCTATTGCGTGCTGAATCCTTGGCCTCTTTACGATTTTCTAGGACTTTAAGCCACGTCCAGGCCTGAAAAGTCACTGGTTGTTGTAAGGTTGTGATGTCATGAAGTGCGCCGCAACCTTGTGATGCGTAGTGACCTCCGAGACCTGATCCTGGCGAAAGTCCTTGCCTATAGTGAAGATTCAGCGCGCGACAGATGAAAGAAGAGGACCGGACGGCGAGCAGCCGGGCGTCCGGAGACATTAGCGGTAAGGTATTTATTATTATTTCTTTTGATACAGACATTGTACCTCTTCCAATCTACATATAAATTTAACTTAAAGGGAATCTGTCATGTCGAAAAACGCTATTAACCTGGTCAGAATGTGTTAATCTACAGGTTAAATGCGCTTTAAAGCTGTATGGCTTCCACTCTAAAAAGCCTGGCTACCGGGAGGGAATTAACTTTATTCCTCCCGGCAGTTTTTGACTTTCAGTCATAGAGGCACGGCCTGCAGGACTTCAGTCACCACTCAGTACATAGAGAGCAGCGGCTGTAACCACGCCCCAGCACTGACTGACAGCCGGCTCAGTAGTGCATTAGTTTTTGCTATTTGATCGTAGAGCAACGTGACGTAGAGGCAGACACCCACAAGCCATGTAGGGGACACAACTAGTATATGGAAGAAAGTGCTCTAGTGAGATGTGACGAAAGTAGAACTTTTTGGGCTGAATGCAAAGCACTAACACTGCACATCACCCTGAAAACACCATCCCAACCGTCAAACGTGGTGGCAGCAGCATCATACTATGGTGATGCTTTTCTTCAGCAGGGGCAGGAAAGCTTGTCAGAGTTGATGGGAAGAAGGATGGAGCTAAATGCAGGGCAATCCTGGAGGAAAACCTGTTAGAGACTGCAAAACAACAACCCTAAATACCGTATTTTTCGGACCCTAAGACGCACTCTTTTCCCCCAAAATTTGAAAGGAAAGTGGGGGTGCGTCTTATGGTCCGAACGGTACTTTACCGGTTCTGGTGAAGCGGGGATCGCAGGGTCCTCCGGTGGCGGCAGAGGTGAGATGTGGCTGGAGCCAGGGCCTGTACCTCTGCTGGTGTCCGGCGGTGAGGCAGAGGAGCCGGGGCCTCTGCCGGGCTGTGAGTGGCATCCGGCGGTGAGGCAGAGGAGCCGGGGCCTCTGCCGGGTAGTGAGCGGTGTGCGGCAGAGCAGCGTGTGCGGCTTCCGGTGGCCGCGGCCCTCTTCCCGAGGCCGTAATCCACGGGAAAATAGCAGCCCGAGCTCCGGGTCGGCGCATGCAGATCACAGCCTCAGGATGCCGGAAACCGCACACGCTGCTCTGCCACATCGCCAGAAACCATTCACAGCCCGGCAGAGGCCCTGGCTCCTCTGCCTCACCACCGGACGCCACTCACAGCCCGGCAGAGGCCCCGCCTCCTCTGCCTCACCGCGGACACCAGCAGAGGGCCAGGCCGGGCCGGGCCAGGCCGGGCCCCAGTCGACAGGCCAGGCCGGGCCCCAGTCGACAGGCCAGGCCGGGCCCCAACCAGACACCGGCATCTCACCTCTTCTGCTGCCGCCGGGTTCCTGAGGCAGGGAACGGAGGGACCTGCGATCCTGCTCCACCACCTCCCAGGTACGATACCTAATCGGACTATAAGACGGACTCCATCTTATAAAAATTAATTTTTTTCCTATTTTACACCCCAAAATTTGGGGTGTGTCTTATGGTCCAGTGCGTCTTACAGTCCGAAAAATACGGTATACTGCCAGAGCTACAATGGAATGATTTAGATCAAAGCATATTCATGTCTGTGAATGACTCAGTCATAGTCCAGACTTAAATTCCATAGAGAATCTGTGGCAAGACTTGAAATTTGCTGTTCAGACTCTCTCCATCCAATCTCACTGAGTTAGAGCTAGTTTGCAAAGAAAAATGGGCAAAAATTTTAACCTCCAGATGTGCAAAGCCGATAGACACAGACCTCAAAAGACTTGCAGCAGTAATTGCAGCGAAAGATGGTCCTACAAAGTATTGACTCGGGGGGGCTGAATACAAATGCATTTCAGAATTTTCAGATTTATATTTTTAAAATATTACATGTTTTTTTTTTTTTTTTTTTTTTATCATTTCCAGTATATGTATGTATGTATATATTTTTTATTTTTAATATTACACACATCTATGTGTGTACATATTTATACACACATATACACTACTCAAAAAAATAAAGGGACCACTTAAACAACAGAATATAACTCCAAGTAAATCAAACTTCTGTGAAATCAAACTGTCCACTTAGGAAGCAACACTGATTGACAATCAATTTCACATGCTGCTGTGCAAATGGAATAGACAATATATGGAAATTATTGGCAATTATCAAGACACTCTCAATAAAGGAGTGGTTCTGCAGGTGGGGACCAAAGACCACATCTCAGTACCAATGCTTTCTGGCTGATGTTTTGGTCACTTTTGAATGGTGGTTGTGCTTTCACACTCGTGGTAGCATGAGACGGACTCTACAACCCACAGAAGTTGCTCAGGTAGTGCAGCTCATCCAGGATGGCACATGAATGCGAGCTGTGGCAAGAAGGTTTGCTGTGTCTGTCAGCATAGTGTCCAGAGGCTGGAGGCGCTACCAGGAGACAGGCTAGTACACCAGGAGACGTGGAGGGGGCCATAGGAGGGCAACAACCCAGCAGCAGGACAGCTACCTCCGCCTTTGTGCAAGGAGGAACAGGAGGAGCGCTGCCAGAGCCCTGCAAAATGACTCCCCAGCAGGCCACAAATGTGCATGTGTCTGCACAAACTGTTAGAAACAGACTCCATGAGGGTGGTATGAGGGCCCGGCGTCCACAGATGGGGGTTGTGCTCACAGCCCAACACCATGCAGGACGCTTGGCATTTGCCACAGAACACCAGGATTGGCAAAGTCGCCACTGGCGCCCTGTGCTCTTCACAGATGAAAGCAGGTTCACACTGAGCACATGTGACAGACGTGACAGAGTCTGGAGACGCTGTGGAGAGCGATCTGCTGCCTGCAACATCCTTCAGCATGATCGGTTTGGCAGTGGGCCAGTAATGGTGTAGGGTGGCATTTTTTTGGATGCCTGCACAGCCCTCCATGTGCTCTCCTGAAGAAGCCTGACTGCCATTAGGTACCGAGATGAGATCCTCAGACCCCTTGTGAGACCATATGCTGGTTCGGTTGGCCCTGGGTTCCTCCTAATGCAGGACAATGCCAGACCTCATGTGGCTGGAGTGTGTCACCAGTTCCTGCAAGATGAAGGCATTGAAGCTATGGACTGGCCCGCCCGTTCCCCAGACCTGAATCCGTTTGAGCACATCTGGAACATCATGTTACGCTCAATCTACAAACTGTCCAGGAGTTGGCGGATGTTTTAGTCTATGTCTGAGAGGAGATCCCACAGGAAACCATCCGCAACCTCATCAGGAGCATGCCCAGGCATTGTAGGGAGGTCATACAGGCACGTGGAGGCCACACACAATACTGAGCCTCATTTTGACTTGTTTAAAGGACATTACATCAAAGTTGGATCAGCCTGTAGTGTGTTTTTCCACTTTAATTTTTTGGGGTGACTCCAAATCCAGGCCTCCAATGGTTAATAAATTTGATTTCCATTGATGATTTTTGTGTGATTTTGTTGTCAGCACATTCAACTTTGTACAGAACAAAGTATTCAATGAGAATGTCCAAAGCAATGAAAAAAGAAAAAAAGGTAGCACTCACCGGTCGTCTTGTTAAAAAGCCATAAATTTATTATTCCATTAAAAATGGTACAGGGGGAGAATGGAAGGAAACCTCCGGATGTTTCCTTCCATTCTCCCCCTGTACTTTTTTTCTTTTTTCATTGCTTTGGACATTTACTTTACTATTGGTAAGCACCTGGTCTTGTTGGAAGTTGTGGACTCTTTGTCTCTCATTTGGATTGCGGTCCTGGGTATTTGTTCACCAGTTGCACAGGTGCGGACTTTCTCTCTTCGTACAGATATTCAATGAGAATATTTCATTCATTCAGATCTAGGATGTGTTATTTGAGTGTTCCCTTTATTTTTTTGAGCAGTGTATATGGAAATATATCTCATGGGCACTTTTTGGCAGTGAAGAGAGGGTTGCCCAGTGGTGTATTCTTGAGAATTTGTCTTGGTGGCTGCAGTGCTTTTGTAGGAATATTTAATAGCGCTACTTCACATAAACTTTCTGTGTATTGATTGCTTTCCCTTTGAAGAGGTTGGTATGTTTTTACCAAGTGATCGTCACTGTTTACAGTGTTCTTATAATGGACAGTGTTCAGATATTAGGTTTTTTGAGTGATGAAAGGATATTTTTTTTCATTGAGAATCTAAAGCTTGGTGACACTTTCACATGGATCACCTCTTGACCTTTTTCACACCTTTTAAGGATGTAATAAAGAAAATGTTAACAAAATGGGCCGGCTGCTAGGTTCCGAGAAGCTTTGAACGGCTGGTGAAAGCATGTGGGCTTTGGATGGCATTTGGTGTCTCCCATCTGCTAACAAACAATGACTCAGATAAGTAGTGACCTCCATCTTTCTGTTGCAGTATGACAGATTACATGTTTCCAGGTGCGGCAAAGAAACATACTGAAAACTTAGTCATTTTAATGGTGGTTTAACCCCTTGATAGTATCAAAAATGATACTATAGTTTCTATAATTTATAACTTTATACTTTGTTTTTGTAGTAGTACCGTTAACCCCTGCCCTACATGGTGATTTTGCATTTTGGTTTTTTTTCTTCCAGGAGCCATAACTTTATGATTCTTCCACATAGCCATAAGAGGTGCCTCCGAGACCTGTAATGTTTTAATGACTGGTTGTTTTGATCACTTCTTATTTATTTATTTTTTTAAGGTTTTGTGGCAACTGAAATAAACTCATTCTGGCGCTTTTATCCTCTTTTCTCTTCTTACACCTTTTACTGAATTAATTTTTTATTTTGATCGGACTTTTACAGACATGGAGATTCCAAATATGTTTTCCTTTTTTTTTCTTATTTCTATATTTTTAATAGAAGAAGCGGCAGGATAATTTTGACATTTTTAATATTTTTATAAGATTTAAAATTATTTTTTTTGTACTCTGTCAGGCTAATCGATTGCACTGCCGTGGAGTTACAGAATATAGTACAGTGTATACTAAAAATCACAATCTCCTATGAACGCTAGCTACATGCTGGTTTTCATGGAAGCACTGTTATGACAGGCTTGGGGTGTCTTCAACAGACCCACTTCTATCATGGTAACCCATCAGCATCTTTTGATCACTTTGCACGGTGGTTGAAGGGTGTTTGTTACGCATGCCCCCGGACATTCTCAAAATGCTGCTGTTACAGATTGATAGCGACATTTAAAAAGTTAACAGCAGTGAGCAGAGATAGGCTTCACCTACTGCTATTGGAGGCAGATGATGGTTGAATAACACAGACCTCATCTGTTGGCATTAATGCAGGCTCCACTTTTTAACCTGCTTTAAAGACAGAGACACCCAACGTGACGTACCAGTGTGTCATATGTCAGGAAGTGGTTAAGTTACACTGATCATTGAAATTACAAATTTATTCAGTATCGAATATGTACAGAAATACCTGCACTTGGCTTGCTATCAATGAGGTTATTAATGTCCTGCCATGCCAAATGCACTCATTCACACGAACTGCTAAAATCTACTGCTAGCAGCTCCCTTTGCAAGTGCTAACCAATGACGTTCCAGATGTGCTCAGTGGGAGATAAGTAGTCTAGACATGCTGAGGCCATGGTAACACGTTTAGGCCACGCAGTCTGGTCACAGTAGCAAGAGCAACATACGTTGGCATTAACCGTTGAAATATTGCTTTTAGGACTCTTTGGAGAAATGTAAGCTTTGTATGTGACGTCAAATTTAACTTGCAGTACAGAATTAATCATTTGGGGCTGCCATTTCACCATGGTGTCCCAATAGCAATTTTCAACAAAGCAGTGCTAGACTGCATATGGCTTGCAGCATCTCCAGACTTGTCTCCCAATGAGCACATCTGGAACAATTGCAAAGGAAACTGCCAGCAGCGGATCTTGATGATTTGCATGCCCAAGTGCTTACCTCACTGCCAAGATGTGTATTTTTGAATGTGGTGCTCATACTCAACACTGAATAAATTGAGATGTGTTTTGAAAAAATATTAGCCCGTTTTTCATCATTTGCATATCAGTAACATGTCTGTCAATCCTGCAATTTCAATAATTCCATGACTTTTCCTTCTTGGTGTTTCAAACCCTTGCTGTTTGGGCTTCTGGAGAGCAAACTTTCCGGCATCCTCCTATGCCCATCCCAAGTCCCATTTTGAATCGCTGTGCTCTTCCTCAAGCCTGTCAGACACCATCTCTCCTTAATCTATGCCATGTTATTGTCTCCCCCAGTAAAGTCCCTCCACCCTTTCATCATTAACTGGGAAAGGGATCTGGGAGTTACTTTTCAGCCAATGATCTTTAAAGACTTTATTGCTTAGCCCATGGCTCCTCCATTTCCTGTTATGTTCTGGAGGAAAGCTAGAAGTTATCTAGGCGGAACTCTGCACCATCTAAATTCTCTGATTGCTGCGCTGGTTCAGTTGGAACGCTGAGAAAACTATGTAACATACATTTTGGGACTTTTCGGTACTCTTTCTTTTGGAATTAGGTTTCTCTGACATTATTTCTGCTCCTACGCTGCAAAATTTTCTTAGTTATACCAAAAGTCAAACCTGTGCCGTCTTGTTAATGCAGCAGGAGTATGCATACCAGCATTGTGAAAGTGAACTGAACATCCTTTTCTGAAACTATGGGTTCAGAGGGTCTAAGCTTTGAGATGCATGGAAGAAATATCTTGCCAAACGTACAACCCTTTTGACACTTTTTCACACACGATTCTATTGGATTCAGTTCCAAAAATCGGCTAAATATAAATCTATTTTGGTGAATTGGCATTGAAACTGGTGCTTCTGTTTCTGTGGTGGGGTGGAGTAATTGGAGGATGCATCCCTCCATTCAACCCACCTATCTGTGCACCCCTTTAGAGTGTTTGCATTCTTTTTGGGAGTTAAGGAGGGCGGTTATTTTTCTTTTGGTTTTTGTGTTCGTTTGCGTCCGTATGTCACTTTGTATGCAATTGTTTGGCTTTGTACTGTAGGTGCTTATATTGTGTTCGGTACCTTGTGTCTGGATTATTGATTTCATAAAAATGTAATATAGATACCAACATTTTCTTTACCACTTTCTTTTAATTTGTTAACTGAGTGAAGCAACTTCTTCAGTTGCTTGTCAGGCTGTGTGCCCACTATGCATTTTTTTAAGCGTTTCCGCAGCGGCAATTCCGCTTAAACGCATGGTAGAAGGTCTGCCATGTTCCCCAATGGTAATCCGCATGTGCTGTGCACATGCTGCGGAAATTTTCGCTGCGGATTACCATTGCGGAAAAAAACGCAGCACTACCAATTATCTTGCGTAATCGCGGCGATTTCGCATTGAATCGCATAATATCCGCATCACTACATGTGCACATGCGGATATTAAGCGATTCAATGTGCGGATGGTACCCAGGTTTGGAGAAAAGGAGACCATAGTACCTGTAAAAAAAAAAAAAAAAAAAAAAAAAATTAAAATAAAAAATATACATTATATTTACCTTCTGATGGCCCCCGGTCTCCTCAGCGATCCATCCTGGCTTCCCGGCAGCTCGTGATGGTCTAAAAGGACCTGCCATGACATCATTTAGTCATGTGATGGGTCACATGACTAAATATATGTATATATTAGATACCCTCGGCACAAAAAGAGATTACTAGTATAATGTCAAAAAAGAAAATTTTATTCAGAGCGACCCAAAAAATGGAAAACAGTGCAATCCATCCAACATTTCGGCTATTTGCCTTTATCAAGGTTATTCTGGGTTGAGGCTCGGGGCTCAAAAAAGTGGTGTTGTCACTGCATGTAGAGCTGCACATAACACATCTGCATCTCTGGCTGCTATGGGCATAAAAGGGGACAAACTTTTATGGTGTGGCACCCATGCTCCCCTGACCTCAACCCCATTGAGAACCTCTGGTGCATCATCAAAAGGAGCGTCTATGATGGCGGGAGGCAGTTCACATCTAAGCAACAGCTCTGGGAGGGTATTCTGTCCTCATGCAAAACAATTAAAGCAGAAACCATCCAAAACCTGACAAATTCAATGGACGAGAGAGTTCAGAAGCTCCTTTCGAACAAGCGGTCCTATGTGCAAATGTAACATCACCTAGAATAAAGTTTTGAGTTGAAAACTGTTTGATTTCAGTTTGTAATAACCTGCTAATGCTTATAATTTCAAAAATGACCATTTTTTTGGTCTTTATTAAAATGAAAAGGTTGAAAACTCTCCTGTGCATAATAATTTGGAACATGCATTTTGAGTGCAGTTTGAGTTTATTTTTTTCAAAATATACTGTTATCATAGGCAGTTTGTACAAAAACCTTTCAGTTGTACTCTAATAGTTATTTGAGTGGAAAATTACAATGACTGCAATTCATATAGGTAATTTGGGAAAATCTGAGAAAATATTATTTGCATAATAATTTGGAACACCGTGTATATAAATCCATGCCGGTTGCATGGATTTATATAGTGTGACCAAGTTGTCAAGCACTTTCCAAGTGATGCTAAAATTGCTTAGAAAGCGCTTGACAACCCGCATGCGAAATCGCATGATCAAAACGCTTCAATTACGCTTGTCCCTGGCAGGAAAACTCATGTACAATCCGCATGTACAATCCGCATGCGTTTTTTCTGCCAGGGAGATGCAGAAACGTTCAGGAAAAATCGGGAGCATTTCCGCATCGTGGTCACATAGCCTCATAGTGATTATTTCCATTCTGCTTGTGGACGGTTTCCAGAATTCACTAAAGAAGAAATGTAATTGCTGTCATTAAGCTTTTTCCCGACCCCCTCTGGTATGTTATTTGAAAAGGGAATATACATATGTTTTAGTTCTTGACTAGGCGACATCCAGTCACCTGCAGCCCAGATGACCGTATTAGCCACCAGAACACAGTAGACCAAATCCCAGCTTATGTTCCACCGCATTGTGTATGCCGTCTGAATAGGTCAAGCTATTGTCCAGGGTGCTCTTTTAAGGCTGATTTAGTGCTGTTAATGTTATTCACACATGGGATGTGTACCCAGCTGAATTTTTATATGGATTTACCGCTAAAAAAAATCTGCTGTGTATTTAGGAAATCTCATGCACATGGTGCACTAGACATACCCAGTGTGAATTATCTTGTATGGCAGGTTTAAAATCTGGGGTCAAGTTTGCGGGAAATGTTGCAGATTTTCCACTGCAGGGAAACTTCAGCAGATTAGACCAATGTGAATTTAACTTAAAGGGGTTGTCCATTACTAGGACAACCCCTTCTTTATCTAAATGTTTGGCCCCGATTAAAATAAAAAAAAGCTTATACTCCCCTCCCCGTGCTTGCGCCGTTCTAGTGGTGTCGGTACTCCCGTGCGGTTTTGTGACCCCGGCACCCAATCAGTGCTGACGTCACTGTCCCCGCCTTCTGTTGAATTGAACATGGAGAAGAAGTCCCGGCAGCAGCTGATCTGACTTCTTCATATTCAATTTGCCCGAAGGCGAAGACAGGGACGCCAGCGCTGATTGGGCGCCGGGCTCACGTGTCACAACAGAATGAGAGCCGGGGACCACGAGTGCCGACACCGCTGAAACGGCGCCAGCACGGGAGGCGAGTATAAGCCTTTATTTTATCGGGGCAAAGCGTGGGGTATGAGAAGGAGTTGTCTAAGTAGTGGACAACTTCTTTAAGATATCTACAGTAGATTATAGTGCTTCTGTCTCTAGATTAAACTGGTCTGCTAGCATGGGATTTTTTTTTTTTTGTCACATCTTAGAAACTGTTGACCGACTTTCTAACACAGCACATGAAATGTTCCTGAAACATACAGAACAGCTTATGAAACCTCTTTCGAAAACTTTCAAAAGCTAATTTAGATCACTCGGCTGTTTGCAAAAGAGAAATAAGAAAAGTTAGTGAAACCAAGATACAATGTTCTTTTCAGTTTATTTTCTTATAAAGCTCACAAAGAACATTTTACTTCAGATGTGATCATTTCTAATGTCCCAGTGAAACACTGTCAATGACCACAAAAAAAAGAAAAGAAAGTAGCATATGTGATAACTGACTCGCGGTACATGGCTACATCTGCTGATGGTTATTTAGAAACTGTTGGACAGTTTAAATTTGGGCTGAAACAGAGAGAAAACATTTACATTTCTGCAGTGTCTGTTCCATTCCTGATATCCATAAGCAAATTTTTTTCAAGGTCAAAAAAATGTGTGTTTTCCCCTTTTTACTTCGGTTTTGTTTTACAATTAACTATGGCCTTGTGCACTTACTAAGAGTACACCTACATAAACGGTGTATAAGCCATGTAACATGACATCCAATAAAGGGAACCTGTCAGCGGGTTTTAGACCCTAAACAAACGTCATCTATGTAAAGTCCATCTCATGTTGATGATATCAATACCTAACTTTTTATAAGTCCATGCCTCTGTTTTATAGAGATCTATTGGCAAATTCTCATGCAAATGAGCAGCAAGTGCTTATAGGTCTCCAGCTCCTCTCCCTCCTTCACTGCCCTCTGACTGCCTCCTTTCAGTGTCTGACAGGTCCCTCTTCTCTGTGACCTGCTCCCCCACCCGAGATCTCGCTGTCACTCCTGGCTGTGGTGCATGCGCAGAAAGGGCCTGATGGCGCTCGAGAGCTGGACTATCTACTAATGCATGCAATGATGATACTTAATTTTTTTTATATATATATTTATAAGAATTTTTTTTTTATTTTTTTGTTCCTATAATTTCATAGAAGTGAGTTGAGCAATGGTCACCCCTTCACAGTGCCACTCTTTCACACTGCCACTTCATACACACAAGACTTTGGGACCTTTGTTTGCTGGGTGGGGACCAGCAGTTGGGTTGATATCCAATGGATAAGTGTTAGGTACTTATGGAGCTACAACTTTAAACAATCCCACCCATACACATTTTTAGGGGGAAAAAATGTTTATATGTGTGTAGTGTCAGTGTGTTAACATATAGCCATCTTTTGCGGGATCCCGTGCCGATCCGGTCATCATTTGAGTGAAGTCACAGCTCTTCAGACTCTCCAGATCACTTTATGCTCTATGCTTGAACCAGAAGTCTCTTTTACAATGTAAGTCTATAGAGTCTCGTTCTGACACACCATAGACTTACACTGTAAAAGTCACTTCCGAGACTGAAAGAGACTGCAGATGGGTGATGTCATTCCGAAGAGGACTGGAAAGGTGCCGTATTTTTTAGAAGACTGCATTAGGTGAGTATATTAATACTCACACTACACTACATATACACAAATACACTTGTTCAGGTTCTTCAGGGGGAAAAAAAGTTCATGGAATGACTTAAGGGCCATTTAAAAGAACTCTGCTTTCCTTATATCTGTTTTACTAAATATTTTTATCCACTATGAAAAAAAAAAAAAAAAAAAAAACTATTTTGGATCACTTTTCTTAAACTATGTTGTGCCATTTCTCTTTTATTTTCCGGAAATATATAAATAATTTAACATCTCTCCCATTCCCATTATCAAAGTGATGTGACCCTCCACAGTTATCACTTATCAGACAGTGTTTGGGTATGTGCACACGTTCAGTATTTGCAGCAGAAAAATCTCCTGCAAATACTGTAGTGTTGGCAGAAAAAACTCTGTGCGGAATATGCACATTTTTTATATGTTTTTTTCCCCCCATTTATTTAAATGGATGAAAAACGTTGTGTAATTCTGAAAGAGTTGTCAAGTTGCAGATAGGAAACTGCTTCAAATCCACAAGGATAATAGCAGCTTGTATGCTGCTGCTGTGGGCAGATGCAGGATACGTGACACAGCTCCTGCCATGTGTGGCGCATGAAGGCGTTAACCAATACACTAAACATTTGTTTTTTTGTGTTTTTTTTTTTTTTTTTTTTTAAATAAAACCACTGCAAGAATTGCTGTTTTCCAATCATCACCTTGAAGAAGTGGAATAAAAAAAGTCATTTGTAGTACAAAATGGTGCCAATGAAAAATTTGTCCTAGGAAAAAAAAACAACAACCCCTTATACAACTTTATGGATGGAAAAATAAGAAGTTATGGCTTTCATACCATGGCGATAAAAATTTATTTTTTCTAGGAAAGTGTTTTTATTGAGCAACATTATCAAAACATAAAAACTAATACAAATTTGGTATCGCTATAATTGAACTGACCTGTAGAGTAAAGTTAACGTCACTTAACCCACTTTGTGAACACTTTAAAGTTGAAAAAATGAACTGAAAATATTACCATTGACGTTTTATTTAAATAAATAAAAAATAAAAAAACCTTGGCCTGTTATAAAACAAGCGTTTACATGGCTATATTACCGCAAAGTCAAACAGGTATGAAGCAAAAAACCCCATTCATTATGGGCCTGATTCATCAAAGCTTTTTCACCAAAAATTCTTGCGCAAAAAGCTTTGAAAAGTCGCAAAATTGAGGCACACATCAAAGCTGTGATTATAATTTTGCTTATGAATCAGGAGCCTTGCATTCTACCGGTGTGAAGATTGCTGGTCTTGGTGAATTGAGACCATGTTCTCGATTCCCAAAGTGGCGTCCTGAAAGGGATAAGAGGCATTGTTTAGCTTTTACTGTACTTGCATAATCGCTCACCTTTCTGCTTTGTATTGGTGAAATGCATTTACTGCCGTCTATGGACATATACCATGTATGCTATTGATAGAGCACATAGTCCTATTTCAGCTATTTAGTAATGGATCCAGTTGGATGAACACGTAAGTGCGCTGCTCTGCTGGAGTAAATCAATTCTTCAGAGATGATGATGAAAAGGCTTTTTATTCACAACACTTTTCAACACCGTACCGGCCAATTACATAGGGAACACCCACAGGAACACTTAAACCAATGGGGAAATTAGGAAGGGGTGGGGAAGTTCAACTGGCACTTTCAAATTAATTCAAGTTATTTAGCCCCTTCTTGACATATTATATTGCTGGAATCTACCTGCTGCAGCATCTGGAGCAAGCTGGGATCAAAGCTGCTTAACCATTTAGATGCCACTGTCAGTTACTGACAACAGTGCCTAAGCTCGGACAGGCAGGTAGTTGCTAGCTACCTGCCTGTTGTACCTGACGCCATTCTCCGCTGGCACAGAGTGGTCACAGACATCTGCTGACATCATGTCAACAGAGTGGCAGTTTGTCATCCTGCTGATAGGGCGGGACTACTAGTGTCATGCTGATTGACAGCTGCCTCCATGCTGCCTAATTGAGGGAAGCCGGATGCAACAGACAGGTAGTTGCCTCTGTTAGCAACTACCTGCCTTTTTTTTTCCAAAGTCCCGGATATCCCCTTTAAATGATTTGGTTACCGATGTGTGCATGCACAGTATCCCATACTGCTCCGCCTACCCCGCCCTCCCCCCTGCTACTTGATCACAGCGGTTGCTACCCTACAGGGTACCCCCTTGTCTGCTTTTACTACTTCTAATGTCTGAACTTCATACAAAACCGTGATTAGTACTATATTAATGCTATATATAGAGCAAGCTATCAAATAATTGCATGTTCAAGTCCCTTATGTAGACTAAAAAATATAATGTAAAGTTAAAAAAAAAAGTTTTAAATAGAAATAAATGAAAAAAACACTTTGGAATCACTCCCTCTTCCCATGTTAGAAATATTGAAATTGAAAAAAAAACGCCACAAAAGAATAAACATATGTTGGTATCAAAACATATCAATCAAAATATTCTTTAAAGGCCTGAAGCAAAAAAAAGTCAAAATACCATAATTTGTTTTTTGGTCACCACGCCTCCTCTGAAAAATGCAATAAAAAGCAATCAAAACATTGTATCAAAATCAAAATGGTACAAATAAGGCCACATTCACACGCTCAGTATTTGGTCAGTATTTTACATCAGTATTTCTAAGCCAAAACCAGGAGTGGAACAATCAGAGGAAAAATATAATAGAAACACGTCACCACTTCTGTATTTATCACCTATTCCTGGTTTTGGCTTACAAATACTGAGGCAAAATACTGACCAAATACTGAACGTGTGAACGTTGCCTTAAGATGCAGCTCGTTCTCACACAGATCTAAGTTCTTATTCTCGCAAACCATACGATTTATTTATTTTTTTCTCCACCATTTAGCATAAAATCTGTGAGTGCCTGGCCATTTTTTACTTCAGAATGAGTGACTGATATTGGCAGAACTGCATTTATTTTCACCATTTAGCCTCAGTTAAATGTTTTTTTCCTGTTTTCCAGTACATTACATGATAAAATTAATGCTGTTATTCAAAACTACAACTCATTTTGGGAAAAACAAACCCTCATACAGCTATGTCAATGGAACAATGTAAAAAAAGCCTCTACCTCTTGGAAGCAGAGGTTGAATAAATGAAAGAGTGAAATAAAAAATGGGCAAAACCTGTCTGGTATTATAAAATAATAGCTACCTATTGTGATATGTTCTTCAGCTTGCATGACGTGGTAAAATGTACCGATACTTTACCACCCTGTGGATTAGAGCGACTAATAAGAAGTCTGCGCCTGTTGGCACACAGCACAAGTTGGCTTTTTTATATGTCCTCCTGAAATCATAAATGACTGTTTTAGTAACACTTTAAAGTTAATTTAGAAGTAAAAAAAAATTTGTATTGCTGTTCATGGTAGTGATATGTGAAGCTGTGGTTACCTTCCAGTCGATGTCACGAAACCGAGAGTAGTTGTCAACATAAAATAAAAAAATATTACGCTGTCACCATGGTAGATTTAATGCAAAATAGAAAAACACCAGCTCACCTAGACTCAGGCGTCCTGAAGCGCGGAAAACAAGGGACCACTTGTATCCAAGAAAAAAGGGGGAAGAATTCCAGCTTCATAAATGTTTCAAAGAATGTATTCTTTAAAAACAGTTCCAAAATCCGAACCAGGAGCAACGTGTTTCGAACGCAACAGACCTGATAAAGAACTCAGGTCTGTTCCATTCGAAACTTGTTGCTTTTTATTCTAATTATGAAATCTGTTTTTAAAGAATACATTCTTTGAAACATTTATGAAGCTGGAATTCTTCCCCCTCTTTTCTTGGATTTAATGCACATGCAAACCGATCATAACTTTACAAGGTGAGGGAGGAGAGGGGCTATTTTGTTTATGAAAGGCCTGGTTTAATACTGGGACACATTGTCTGACAAATATAACCTAGATGCTCTGCAGTAAATAAATAGTAGTAATGCATGTGCAGTAAAACATGGGGTACTTGGTTGACACTTTTTTTGATCAAAAAAGTAAAAGTCATCACTATGTGCCAGCATGCCTCCAAATAGAAGGGGGCAGAGAAGGACCTGTGCCTGACTGTAGACAGACACAGCCCAAAGACTGAGGGCCACAACCTCTGCTACTGGTGTAATGTGCAGGTGCTCATACATTATCTGTATGGTATAACTACAGATTTTCTCTTCACACATTATTTGAATATAGGTGGATATAGATGTCCTATATAGATATCATGAAAAATGTACTCAGAGAGAAATAAATTACATGACTATTAACGGCGTTAGACCTCATTCAGATGTCTGAGAGTCACATAGGTGTTTTATCCGTGGTTTTCACGGATAAAATACGCACCCATTATAGTGTATGGGGCTGTTTGCAGACTGCGTATCCGCCAAAGACATATCTTTTTTTTTTTTTTAATTGAAGGTACAGATTAAAACTTACTGATACAAAGCCTGTGAAAATCACTGACAGCCCACAATGTCATCAGTGTGCTGTCCGTGATTTTTTATATATATATATATATATATATATATATATATATGTATATGTATGTATGTATATGTGAAAATCACTGAAACTGATGTCAAAGACTGATACACTGATCAAAATCACGGACACTCGGACTGCTTTGTGCGCTTGTGTAAAATCCCGGATGTCGGAATGAGGTATTGAGAGGGAACCGCTCTATCTTTGTGTGAAATTAGGAGATAACATTTTAGCAGTTGACTCTTGTAGGGACACATTTCTGTTGATTTTCTTGTTTGTGATGGTGCACAGCGGAGGCAGTTCAGGTATTTCGTAAGTGAGACAACACTTCACTTACTAGTACGACTGCTCAATTATGGCCACCACTGGAAGAGATCCAGCGAAAACACAAGCACAACGAGATGCTTCATGTGGTTTGCCATGTGTGGGAAAATAGAACTTCAATTGGGTTTTTGTTTTTCAAACCTACCTGATGGGTGTTTGTGGTTGTTGGCAATGCTGTATTTTTATGTCACGGGTGTATTTTACAGGGTTAGGCAGTCTAAGGTGTTTCTTGCCATCTAGGTCACTGTATGCCCTTCTTCCACAATCCACAAACAATGCTGTGCTTTCACGTAAAGATTTCCTCAAGTTTCACTTTTGTGAGAGGACTAGTCTGTGTGTTCTGTGTTGTAATTGCTTTCTTCACCAAAAGAAAATTGTTGGGTTGTGTGTGTCACTCCACGCGCATCTACACATTCATAGATTTTCCCCTAAAATAACCTACCAGTACATCTGGACTGATTTGGTCTTTTTCTTTGTCCCCTTCTTGCCTAAATGGCTGGATTCATTGGATTAAACAGTCAGTATGATAACGTATTTATTAACACTTTTTTTTTCAAACAAATTACATTTGTAATTCTGTAATATATATAGCTTTTGAGAAGTTCAGTCTGGAAAATGCTTGCTCTAAAATAAGCAGCTTAAACCTCTAGACATCAGCTATTATCTATAGGGGAGGCTGCGGAGAGCGGCATATGTCCCCTGCAGTGACTGGGGAATGTGGTTTACATGGCACCCATTCTAATGAATCTGTAATGCGTGGTTACGGTAAGTTCGCCAGTAAGCCACACTTTGCAACAGCGCTCTAATGTGGCTATTACAGGGTTTTCTGAGGGACCAGTTCTATTATAAAAATATTTTTACTGGAGCTTATGGAGAGGATTTGTTCTAATATGTGGTGTCCAAAAAAGCAAATTTTGTGGAAAATGGTTTGAGTAATATCAGAAAGCATTCTGGTCTCTGTCACCGTCAGTACAATAGATACAACAAGAGGGGGTTGTCGTGACTTACAGTAGATTTAGTCTTCAGTTGTCCCAACAACACTGTCTGTAATCTTGCTTCCGTTCTTTATTTTTCTATTAGGTTATTTTCTGCTCATAGGGGAATTAAATTGGGTGATCGTTGTATATTAAATAGGTTTCCCAGTTGTTTAAAATAAAGGCTTTACTTCGAATCAATCAATATTAGATTGGTGGGAGGCTGACTCGCCACTACCACTGATCAGCTGATTGAAGTGAAAGTGGCCTTATTCCAAGCACCAGACAAAGCCACCGCCACTTTCAATCAATGCGTCTGCTTAGTCAGACGGCACCGATCTAATATTGATTGTCAAGCCCAAGGATAGGCCTCAGTTTTAAAGGTCTTACACAACTCATGTCAGCACAGTATGACTGTTCAAACCAAGTACAGGCTCCCGGCTCAACCTTGGCATGGCCAAACATTTAAGTACACCTTCTTGCCTACTTGTTTTCTCTCTATTTCCACCCCCATCTTCTTTGACTGCTTTGGTCTTATCATGCCAGAGAAGGGTGGCGATAGATGGAAATCAAGTAGATGGAGAGGTGCACTTAAAGGTCATCTGTCAGTAGGATCAACCCTCTTAAGCTATTTATATGGGCATGTAGGTCATAGAGAGTTGAATAAAATCATATCTTTATATCTGCTGTCTAATATCTTATTCCAGAGAAATCCACATTTTTTGGAGTTGCCCGGTCAGTCACTCTGTGTGATTGTTATTATGAATCCCCCAGCGCAGGCATTGTGCGCTGCGGGTATTCGCCGGTATGAGACCCAGTAACGGAGGGTATGTATGTGTTATACGTACCCCCGGGCAGTGGGCGTGGCCTCGCTCTACATACACTTGTATTGAGCGAGGCCGCGCCTCCTAGTCGGACGCGCCTAGTGGCTGTCCACGTCACTAGACAGGGCGTGGCCTTGCTCTATACAAGTGAATGGAGCGAGGCGGCGCTGAATGGCCAGGGGTATGTATAACACATACATGGCCGTCATTACCAGGTCTCATACCGGCGAATCCCCGCAGCTCACAGCCTGCGCTGGGGGGATTCATAGGTCTGCAGTCACACAGAGTGACTGCAGACTTATCTATTTGGACCGGACAACCCCTTTAAGACATGGGCCGGGCACAAATCTACATGAGAATCTGCCTACAAAGCTTATTATAAAAAGGGGAATTACCAGTAATGGCTGACACTTTGTGCTCATAATTAAACACAGCTCTGTAGTAAGATGGGAACTGACCTAGTACAGCAGAGTTGAACATTGACTCATTACAAAGACATTTGTAGTTGGTTGTCCTCTCACAGTGCTCTCAGCTGTGCTGCCCTTCCCTCTTTGAGCTGAAAGCTGCTGTTGCAAATGTGTTACTAATATGAGAAAGTTCAACTGTGTTGTGCTGTTGGTTCTGATCTCACTACATACAAGTCGCATACTGGTAACGCCCTTTCCACGATGCATTTTTTCCCCACAATTTCATCCCACTTGGAATTTTTCTGTTTTTCATTGCATTTTATGGTTAAGTGAATGGTGTCATTTAAAGCTACAACTCGTTCTGCAAGAAGCAAGCCCTCATGCGGCTCTGTAAACGGAAAAAGTAATAAATTTGCCTCTTTGCAAAAGGGAAGGAAAAAAACAAAATATCGCCGCATCAATAAGTCTAAGCATAGGTTAATTAGCTTTTACTAAACATTTTCAAGTCTTTCATTTTAAATACAATTGATTCTGACACTATCCTCAACGTGTACATTGTGAACTGTTTTATTTTAAAGTTGTCCAGCCCAGTGCAATTTTTCGACAAGCAAGGCAGCTTGGCAAATCCCAAAGTACACACTATTATAATTCAGCTCGGCTAGCCCCTTTAAGCAGTCTTCACGTGGTGACTAGATTCTCATCTTCTTTTGTTAATTTTTTATTGAGAGAATCGGATGAAAAGTTAGTTGGCACATAACTACGAGCATGCAAAATTCATTTTAGTGGTCACTTCGACTTCTTAAATGGGCAAGCCAAACCGAATCCTAAGGGTGCAGACAGACTGCCGTATTACTCGCGGATCACATTCCTTGGACTGGCCTTTGCCTCTCTTCTTGACCTGAGTGTGACATCTGCATATAAATTCATGCTGTCACACTCAGGTCAGAAGAGCCGCTGGCCAGTATAAGGTTTGCAATGCGATCCTCGCGCGAGTAGTGACTGCAGTCTGACTGTGCCCTAACAGTGTGTATGTTACACACTGTTAAGATTCGGCAAACTGCAGTACTTGCTGCAAAATTGCACTTGGCTGGACAACCCCTTTAATGATGGGAGGGTGGTATTATCTGTCTACCTGTACTTTTAGTTTTGTCTGTTGTGCTGAAAATGATCGGGTAAACCTGTGGGAATATGTCTCATTGGTTGGAGCCTTTACCCTCCATTCTTTCTTGGTCGCTGATGGTATTCGTACAATTAAATATTTATCATATTTGTGGCTTATTACCGTACCTGTGGGACATTGCATAGATAAATAAGTGCTGCTTCTTAAAAGGAATCTGTCAGTAGGATCAGTCCTCCTAAGCCGTCTATATGAACATGTAGGACATAGCAAGCTGAATACCTTGATATCTGCAATCCAATGTCTTATTCCAGAGAAATCCACATATTTTTTTTTTTTTTTTTATATGTGAATGAGTTGTGAAGATCTGTGGGCCAGTCACAGGTTACCAGTGTGAGACGTGTAATGACTGACAGTCTGCTCTCTGATCTGCATGTCTCACACTGTTAATACCCTCTTTCATTTAAAAGGAGCTCTGGAAGCAGATTCTCATGCAGATCTGTGTCCGGCTCATAGATCTTAACAGCTCATTTACATATTAAATCTAGACTCTGCTCTGTCCTACAAACCACACATCCAAGCCCTCACCACCTCCTGTCGCCTCCAGCTCAAAAATATTTCCAGAATCCGTCCTTTCCTCAACCCTCAATCTACTAAACTGCTTGTGCATGCCCTCATCATCTCCCGCCTCGACTATTGCAACATCCTACTCTGTGTCCTACCTGCTAACACGCTCGCACCTCTCCAGTCTGTCCTTAACTCTGCTGCACGACTGGTCCATCTCTCTCCTCTGCTTCCCCCCTCTGCAAATCTCTTCACTTGCCAGGAGTATCCAGTTCAAACTACTAACACTGACCTACAAAGCCATCCATAACCTTTCTCCTCCGTACATCTCTGAACTAATCTCCCGATATATTCCCTCACGTACTCTCTGGTCCTCCCAAGACCACCTCCTCTCCTCCACACTTATTCGTTCCTCACCCAACTGCCTCCAAGACTTCTCCTGAATATCCCCCATCCTATGGAATTCTGTGCCTCAACACGTCCGATTAGCCTCCACATTCGGAGCCTTCAGACGGAACCTGAAAACCCATCTCTTAAAGGAAGCTTACAACCTGCAAAGACCACGCTGCCTCCTCAACACCACTGGAACTGCTGCCTTACCAGCACCAGTCCTGTGCCTCCCCACCACCAGAGCTCTGCACCCCCCACCTGCTGTCTCCTTCCCCATTACTGTAGAATGTAAGTCTGCAAGCGCAGGGTCCTCTTCTCACTTTACCAGTCTATCATTGTTAGTTTGTTACTGTAAGGGTATGTGCACACGATGCAGAAATGCTCAGGATTTTTTCCTGAGCATTTCTGCATCTCCCTGGCAGGAAAAAACGCATGCGGATTGTACATGCGGTTTCCTGCCAGGGACATGCGGATGTGAAGCGGTCTTCACTTTCATTTCCGCATGCGGGTTGACAAGCGCTTTCTAAGCGATTTTAGCATCACTTGGAAAGTGCTTGTCAACTTCACACTATATAAATCCATGCAAACGGCATGGATTTATATAGTGTGTGAATGTCAAAAAATAAAGATATACTTTACCCTCTGATGGCCCCCGGTGTCCTGCTTCGCTCGGTCCCGGCTACCGGCAGTGAAGACTGAAGGACCTGCCGACGTCAGCGTCACGTGACCCGTCACATGACTCTGACGTCAGCAAAGGTCCTTCTTCATTCAACCGCGAAGTGCCGGGAACCAAGCAGGAGCGCTGAGCGGGCCGTCAGAAGGTGAATATATATATATATATATATATATATATATATATATATATATATATATATATATATATATATATATATATATATATATATATATATATATATATATATATATATATATATATATATATATATCTATCTCTCTCTCTCATCCACACCCGGGTACCATCCGCACATTAGACCGCATGGAATGCGCATCAACCTATACAGTGATGCGGATTCCATGCTGTCTAATGCAAGTCAATGGCGCCAAAAAAGCAGCGTTTCCGCAAAATTAATTGACATGCTGCGGATTTTTGAGCGCAGCGTTTACGCTGCGGAAAAATCCGGATCATGGGCACAGCACATGCGGATTTCAATTGGGGAACATTGCTGCCCTTCTACCATGCGTTTTTCATGCATTTCCGCGGCGTTTACGCAACTGCAAAAACGCCACGGAAACGCATTAAAAACGCATCGTGTGAACTCAGCCTAAGTGATATTTTTACTTGGTATGTAACCCCTTCTTATGTACAGCACCATGGAATCAATGGCGCTATATAAATTAATAATAATAATAAGAATAATAATAAGAAGAACGTAGCTTTCTCTGGAATAATGCATCAGATCACCGATATCAAATGATCATTTTATTCAACTTGCTATGACCTACATACCTATATAAACGGCTTGGGAGGGCTGATCCTACTGACAGATTCCCTTCAGAAGATCCCAGTCTGCTCTGAATAAATATCTGCTATGGTTTTCCTACATGTGTAAAGATTGCAATAAGGTAGGAGCTGTGTAAAAGATCTTGCCTGCTTGATCGTTACTTCCAGGAATTGCCGTGCTGCTGGATGGAAAATCTCTCCTCTGATATTTACATAGTGTGCTTTTGATGCGGTTCAGTTGTGTGTGTAGGGGGAGAGCATTTACAGGTTTTGTTTTGAAGGCGGAGGCCAAATGTGACATTTGCTTTAATTCACGTTAATGTTAGTGTGTATAATGATGTGATGTAACCAAAGGTTTATTTTCATTGTAAAGTGTGCTAGCATTCTGGTGACTGGAGAGACATCTTGTTCTTATGTTGATTTGAAGTCTCCTAGTCATATCTCATTCACTTCAGTCTGGGGATATTTCACTTTCCCGCTTGTGCACTGATTCTTTCTGAGTCTAACAGTTTTGAGGGTGGGGGTCTATGGGCGTTCTGAAAATCACTCTCACTTTTCTAATGACTTTAAGTGGTGAAACACCCATTCTCGCCTGTAATTGTTTTAAAATGGTCCTGTTTGATTTCTGTAGAAAATGTATTGTAATTTACATCAACACCTTTAAAGGGAACCAATCTATTAGTTTGGACAGCAGGAATCAAAGAGCAGCTGCACCATTGCAGTCGCGGGCATTTTACTATGAAACTCTGATCATGTATAGCGAGAAAACTGTCAGTAAAGGGATGCGGGCTGGGAGAATTTGACTGGGACTAGTCTTCCAAAAGCCATTGTCCCCCAACTATCAAAATGTTTTCTCTGAAATGCTGCAGCGTTAAAGAGTAAAACACGCTGCTGCAATAGTGCAGACGGACTATAGCAGTGATGGCGAACCTTTTAGAGACAGAGTGCCCAAACTGCAATCCAAAACCCACTTATTTATCGCCAAGTGCCAACACGGCAATTTAACCTGAATAATGAGGTTTTACTGATACAAACAACTGATACAAAGAGCAGGCAAGGGCAGCATAGAGCAGCCACAGAAAGGAGCAGGGGTATGAGACTGCAGAAATAAAGAATGTGCTCACCCCCATCTTGGTATATGCCCCATCCTTGTATATATGCTGCCCTCCCCCTATCCTTGTATATATGCTGCCCTCCCCCCATCCTTGTATATATGCTGCCCTCCCCCCATCCTTGTATATATGCTGCCCTCCCCCCATCCTTGTATATATGCTGCCCTCCCCCTATCCTTGTATATATGCTGCCCTCCCCCTATCCTTGTATATATGCTGCCCTCCCCCTATCCTTGTATATATGCTGCCCTCCCCCCATCCTTGTATATATGCTGCCCTCCCCCCATCCTTGTATATATGCTGCCCTCCCCCATCCTTGTATATATGCTGCCCTCCCCCATCCTTGTATATATGCTGCCCTCCCCCCATCCTTGTATATATGCTGCCCTCCCCCCATCCTTGTATATATGCTGCCCTCCCCCCATCCTTGTATATATGCTGCCCTCCCCCCATCCTTGTATATATGCTGCCCTCCCCCCATCCTTGTATATATGCTGCCTTCCCTCAATCCATGTATATATGCAGCTCCCTCTCCCAGTCCATGTGTATATGCTCCCCCCCAGTCCATGTGTATATGCTCCCCCCCAGTCCATGTATATATGCTCCCCCCCAGTCCATGTATATATGCTCCCCCCCAGTCCATGTATATATGCTCCCCCCCAGTCCATGTATATATGCTCCCCCCCCAGTCCATGTATATATGCTCCCCCCCCAGTCCATGTATATATGCTCCCCCCAGTCCATGTATATATGCTCCCCCCAGTCCATGTATATATGCTCCCCCCAGTCCATGTATATATACTCCCCCCCCAGTCCATGTATATATACTCCCCCCCCAGTCCATGTATATATACTCCCCCCCCCCCCCCCCCCCCCCCAGTCCATGTATATATGCTCCCCCCCAGTCCATGTATATATGCTCCCCCCCAGTCCATGTATATATGCTCCCCCCCAGTCCATGCATATATGCTTCCCCCCAGTCCATATATATGCTCTCTTTCCCCCAGTCCATATATATGCTCTCTTTCCCCCTGTCCATGTATATATGCTCTCTTTCCCGCTGTCCATGTATATATGCTCCCTCTCCCCCTGTCCATGTACAGTGCCTACAAGTAGTATTCAACCCCCTGCAGATTTAGCTGGTTGACACATGCGGAATTAACTTGGCATTGTGACATTTGTACTGTAGATCAGCCTGGAAGTGGGAAATGCACTGCAGCAAATATATATATATTTTTTTAAAACGTTAAAAGTTAATTCAGAGTGTCATTTATTATTCGACCCCTCAAACCACAAGAATTCTGTTTGGTCCCCCTAAAGTATTAAGAAGCAGTTCAGGCACCAAGAATAATGAGCTTCACATGTGTGGATTAAAGATCTCTTTTGCCAGCCTTTTCTGACTATTTAAGACCCTCCCCAAACTTGTGAACAGCACTCAGACATGGTCAACATGGGAAAGACAAAGGAGCATTCTAAGGCCATCAGAGACCAGATCGTGGAGGGTCACAAGGCTGGCAAGGGGTACAAAACCCTTTCCAAGGAGTTGGGCCTACCTGTCACCACTGTTGGGAGCATCATCCATAAGTGGAAGGCTTATGGAACTACTGTTAGCCTTCCACGGCCTGGACAGCCTTTGAAAGTGTCCTCCCGTGCCGAGGCCAGGCTTGTCCGAAGAGTCAAGGCTAACCCAAGGACAACAAGGAAGGAGCTCCGGGAAGATCTCATGGCAGTGGGGACATTGGTTTCAATCAATACCATAAGTAACGTACTCCACCGCAATGGTCTCCGTTCCAGACAAGCCCGTAAGGTACCTTTACTTTCAAAGCGTCATGTCCAGGCTCGTCTACAGTTTGCTCATGATCACTTGGAGGACTCTGAGACAGACTGGTTCAAGGTTCTATGGTCTGATGAGACCAAGATCGAGATCTTTGGTGCCAACCACACACGTGACGTTTGGAGACTGGATGGCACTGCATACGGCCCCAAGAATACCATCCCTACAGTCAAGCATGGTGGTGGCAGCATCATGCTGTGGGGCTGTTTCTCAGCCAAGGGGCCTGGCCATCTGGTCCGCATCCATGGGAAGATGGATAGCACGGCCTGCCTGGAGATTTTGGCCAAGAACCTCCGCTCCTCCATCAAGGATCTTAAGATGGGTCGTAATTTCATCTTCCAACAAGACAACGACCCAAAGCACACAGCCAAGAAAACCAAGGCCTGGTTCAAGAGGGAAAAAGTCAAGGTGTTGGAGTGGCCTAGTCAGTCTCCTGACCTTAACCCAATTGAAAACTTGTGGAAGGAGCTCAAGAATAAAGTCCACATGAGACACCCAAAGAACCTAGATAACTTGGAGAAGATCTGCATGGAGGAGTGGGCCAAGATAACTCCACAGACCTGTGCCGGCCTGATCAGGTCTTATAAAAGACGATTATTAGCTGTAATTGCAAACAAGGGTTATTCCACAAAATATTAAACCTAGGGGTTGAATAATAATTGACCCACACTTTTATGTTTAAAATTTAATAAAATTCAACTGAGCAACATAACTTTTTGGTTTGTAAGATTTATGCTTCTGTTCATAAAACCTACTCTCGTTTGCAGTTTGAAGGCTCTAACTTATTTGCATCTTATCAAACCAGCTAAATCTGCAGGGGTTGAATACTACTTGTAGGCACTGTATATATGCTCCCTCTCCCCCAGTCCATGTATATATGCTCCCTCTCCCCCAGTCCATGTATATATGCTCCCTCTCCCCCAGTCCATGTATATATGCTCCCTCTCCCCCAGTCCATGTATATATGCTCCCTCTCCCCCAGTCCATGTATATATGCTCCCTCTCCCCCAGTCCATGTATATATGCTCCCTCTCCCCCAGTCCATGTATATATGCTCCCTCTCCCCCAGTCCATGTATATATGCTCCCTCTCCCCCAGTCCATGTATATATGCTCCCTCTCCCCCAGTCCATGTATATATGCTCCCTCTCCCCCAGTCCATGTATATATGCTCCCTCTCCCCCAGTCCATGTATATATGCTCCCTCTCCCCCAGTCCATGTATATATGCTCCCTCTCCCCCAGTCCATGTATATATGCTCCCCCCTCCCCCCAGTCCATGTATACAGTACAGACCAAAAGTTTGGACACACCTCATTTAAAGAGTTTTCTGTATTTTCATGACTATGAAAATTGTACATTCACACTGAAGGCATCAAAACTATGAATTAACACATGTGGAATTATATACTTAACAAAAAAGTTAGAAACAACTGAAAATATGTCTTATATTCTAGGTTCTTATAAAGTAGCCACCTTTTGCTTTGATGACTGCTTTGCACACTCTTGGCATTCTCTTGATGAGCTTCAAGAGGTAGTCACTGGAAATGGTTTTCACTTCACAGGTGTGCCCTGTCAGGTTTAATAAGTGGGATTTCTTGCCTTATAAATGGGGTTGGGACCATCAGTTGTGTTGTGCAGAAGTCTGGTGGATACACAGCTGATAGTCCTACTGAATAGACTGTTAGCTGCTTTTTTCTTGCCATAATACAAATTCTAAGTAAAGGAAAACGAGTGGCCATCATTAAGAAATGAAGGTCAGTCAGTGCGAAAAATTGGGCAAACTTTGAAAGTGTCCCCAAGTGCAGTTGCAAAAACCATCAAGATCTACAAAGAAACTGGCTCACATGAGGACCGCCCCAGGAAAGGAAGACCAAGAGTCACCTCTGCTTCTGAGGATAAGTTTATCCGAGTCACCAGCCTCAGAAATTGCAGGTTAACAGCAGCTCAGATTAGAGACCAGGTCAATGCCACACAGAGTTCTAGCAGCAGACACATCTCTACAACAACTGTTAAGAGGAGACTTTGTGCCGCAGGCCTTCATGGTAAAATAGCTGGTAGGAAACCACTGCTAAGGACAGGCAGCAAGCAGAAGAGACTTGTTTGGGCTAAAGAACACAAGGAATGGACATTAGACCAGTGGAAATCTGTGCTTTGGTCTGATGAGTCCAAATTTGAGATCTTTGGTTCCAACCACCGTGTCTTTGTGCGACGCAGAAAAGGTGAACGGATGGACTCTACATGGCTGGTTCCCACTGTGAAGCATGGAGGAGGAGGTGTGATGGTGTGGGGGTGCTTTGCTCGTGAGACTGTTGGGGATTTATTCAAAATTGAAGGCATACTGAACCAGCATGGCTACCACAGCATCTTGCAGCGGCATGCTATTCCATCCGGTTTGCTTTTAGTTGGACCATCATTTATTTTTCAACAGGACAATGACCCCAAACACACCTCCAGGCTGTGTAAGGGCTATTTGACCAAGAAGGAGAGTGATGGGGTGCTACGCCAGATGACCTGGCCTCCACAGTCACCAGACCTGAACCCAATCGAGATGGTTTGGGGTGAGCTGGACTGCAGAGTAAAGGCAAAAGGGCCAACAAGTGCTAAGCATCTCTGGGAACTACGGTATATGCTCCCCCGACAGTCCATGTATATATGCTTCCCCCTCAGTCCATGTATATATGCTCCCCCTCAGTCCATGTATATATGCTTCCTCCCCCAGTCCATGTATATATTCTCCCTCCCCCTATCCATGTATATATGCTGCCTCCCCCCCCAATCCATGTATATATGCTCCCTCTCCCCCAGTCCATGTATATATGCTCCCTCCCCCAGTCCATGTATATATGCTCCCTCCCCCAGTCCATGTATATATGCTCCCTCCCCCAGTCCATGTATATATGCTCCCTCCCCCAGTCCATGTATATATGCTCCCTCCCCCAGTCCATGTATATATGCTCCCTCTCCCCCAGTCCATGTATATATGCTCCCTCTCCCCCAGTCCATGTATATATGCTCCCTCTCCCCCAGTCCATGTATATATGCTCCCTCTCCCCCAGTCCATGTATATATGCTCCCTCTCCCCCAGTCCATGTATATATGCTCCCTCTCCCCCAGTCCATATATATATGCTCCCTCTCCCCCAGTCCATATATATATGCTCCCTCTCCCCCAGTCCATGAATGTATGCTCCCTCCCCCAGTCCATGAATGTATGCTCCCTCTCCCAGTCCATGAATGTATGCTCCCTCCCCCAGTCCATGAATTTATGCTCCCTCCCCCAGTCCATGAATGTATGCTCCCTCCCCCAGTCCATGAATGTATGCTCCCTCCCCCAGTCCATGTATATATGCTCCCTCCCCCAGTCCATGTATATATGCTCCCTCTCCCCCAGTCCATGTATATATGCTCCCTCTCCCCCAGTCCATGTATATATGCTCCCTCTCCCCCAGTCCATATATATATGCTCCCTCTCCCCCAGTCCATATATATATGCTCCCTCTCCCCCAGTCCATATATATATGCTCCCTCTCCCCCAGTCCATATATATATGCTCCCTCTCCCCCAGTCCATATATATATGCTCCCTCTCCCCCAGTCCATATATATATGCTCCCTCTCCCCCAGTCCATATATATATGCTCCCTCTCCCCCAGTCCATATATATATGCTCCCTCTCCCCCAGTCCATATATATATGCTCCCTCTCCCCCAGTCCATATATATATGCTCCCTCTCCCCCAGTCCATATATATATGCTCCCTCTCCCCCAGTCCATATATATATGCTCCCTCTCCCCCAGTCCATATATATATGCTCCCTCTCCCGTAAGTCCGTGAATGTATGCTCCCTCTCCCGTAAGTCCGTGAATGTATGCTCCCTCTCCCGTAAGTCCGTGAATGTATGCTCCCTCTCCCGTAAGTCCGTGAATGTATGCTCCCTCTCCCCCAGTCCGTGAATGTATGCTCCCTCTCCCCCAGTCCGTGAATGTATGCTCCCTCTCCCCCAGTCCGTGAATGTATGCTCCCTCTCCCCAGTCCGTGAATGTATGCTCCCTCTCCCCCAGTCCGTGAATGTATGCTCCCTCTCCCCCAGTCCGTGAATGTATGCTCCCTCTCCCCCAGTCCATGAATGTATGCTCCCTCTCCCCCAGTCCATGAATGTATGCTCCCTCTCCCCCAGTCCATGAATGTATGCTCCCTCTCCCCCAGTCCATGAATGTATGCTCCCTCTCCCCCAGTCCATGAATGTATGCTCCCTCTCCCCAGTCCATGAATGTATGCTCCCTCTCCCCCAGTCCATGAATGTATGCTCCCTCTCCCCCAGTCCATGAATGTATGCTCCCTCTCCCCCAGTCCATGAATGTATGCTCCCTCTCCCCAGTCCATGAATGTATGCTCCCTCTCCCCAGTCCATGAATGTATGCTCCCTCTCCCCCAGTCCATGAATGTATGCTCCCTCTCCCCCAGTCCATGAATGTATGCTCCCTCTCCCCCAGTCCATGAATGTATGCTCCCTCTCCCCCAGTCCATGAATGTATGCTCCCTCTCCCCCAGTCCATGAATGTATGCTCCCTCTCCCCCAGTCCATGAATGTATGCTCCCTCTCCCCCAGTCCATGAATGTATGCTCCCTCTCCCCAGTCCATGAATGTATGCTCCCTCTCCCCCAGTCCATGAATGTATGCTCCCTCTCCCCCAGTCCATGAATGTATGCTCCCTCTCCCCCAGTCCATGAATGTATGCTCCCTCTCCCCAGTCCATGAATGTATGCTCCCTCTCCCCCAGTCCATGAATGTATGCTCCCTCTCCCCCAGTCCATGAATGTATGCTCCCTCTCCCCCAGTCCATGAATGTATGCTCCCTCTCCCCCAGTCCATGAATGTATGCTCCCTCTCCCCCAGTCCATGAATGTATGCTCCCTCTCCCCCAGTCCATGAATGTATGCTCCCTCTCCCCCAGTCCATGAATGTATGCTCCCTCTCCCCCAGTCCATGAATGTATGCTCCCTCTCCCCCAGTCCATGAATGTATGCTCCCTCTCCCCCAGTCCATGAATGTATGCTCCCTCTCCCCCAGTCCATGAATGTATGCTCCCTCTCCCCCAGTCCATGAATGTATGCTCCCTCTCCCCCAGTCCATGAATGTATGCTCCCTCTCCCCCAGTCCATGAATGTATGCTCCCTCTCCCCCAGTCCATGAATGTATGCTCCCTCTCCCCCAGTCCATGAATGTATGCTCCCTCTCCCCCCAGTCCATGAATGTATGCTCCCTCTCCCCCAGTCCATGAATGTATGCTCCCTCTCCCCCAGTCCATGAATGTATGCTCCCTCTCCCCCAGTCCATGAATGTATGCTCCCTCTCCCCAGTCCATGAATGTATGCTCCCTCTCCCCCAGTCCATGAATGTATGCTCCCCTCTCCCCCAGTCCATGAATGTATGCTCCCTCTCCCCCAGTCCATGAATGTATGCTCCCTCTCCCCCAGTCCATGAATGTATGCTCCCTCTCCCCCAGTCCATGAATGTATGCTCCCTCTCCCCCAGTCCATGAATGTATGCTCCCTCTCCCCAGTCCCATGAATGTATGCTCCCTCTCCCCCAGTCCATGAATGTATGCTCCCTCTCCCCCAGTCCATGAATGTATGCTCCCTCTCCCCCAGTCCATGAATGTATGCTCCCTCTCCCCCAGTCCATGAATGTATGCTCCCTCCTCCCCCAGTCCATGAATGTATGCTCCCTCTCCCCCAGTCCATGAATGTATGCTCCCCCTCCCCCAGTCCATGAATGTATGCTCCCCCTCCCCCAGTCCATGAATGTATGCTCCCCCTCCCCCAGTCCATGAATGTATGCTCCCCCTCCCCCAGTCCATGAATGTATGCTCCCCCTCCCCCAGTCCCATGAATGTATGCTCCCCCTCCCCCAGTCCATGAATGTATGCTCCCCTCCCCCAGTCCATGAATGTATGCTCCCCCTCCCCCAGTCCATGAATGTATGCTCCCCCTCCCCCAGTCCATGAATGTATGCTCCCCCTCCCCCAGTCCATGAATGTATGCTCCCCCTCCCCCAGTCCATGAATGTATGCTCCCCCTCCCCCAGTCCATGAATGTATGCTCCCCCTCCCCAGTCCATGAATGTATGCTCCCCCTCCCCCAGTCCATGAATGTATGCTCCCCCTCCCCCAGTCCATGAATGTATGCTCCCCTCCCCAGTCCATGAATGTATGCTCCCCCTCCCCCAGTCCATGAATGTATGCTCCCCCTCCCCAGTCCATGAATGTATGCTCCCCCCTCCCCAGTCCATGAATGTATGCTCCCCCTCCCCAGTCCATGAATGTATGCTCCCCCTCCCCCAGTCCATGAATGTATGCTCCCCCTCCCCAGTCCATGAATGTATGCTCCCCCTCCCCCAGTCCATGAATGTATGCTCCCCTCCCCCAGTCCATGAATGTATGCTCCCTCCCCCAGTCCATGAATGTATGCTCCCTCCCCCAGTCCATGAATGTATGCTCCCTCCCCCAGTCCATGAATGTATGCTCCCTCCCCCAGTCCATGAATGTATGCTCCCTCCCCCAGTCCATGAATGTATGCTCCCTCCCCCAGTCCATGAATGTATGCTCCCTCCCCCAGTCCATGAATGTATGCTCCCTCCCCCAGTCCATGAATGTATGCTCCCTCCCCCAGTCCATGAATGTATGCTCCCTCCCCCAGTCCATGAATGTATGCTCCCTCCCCCAGTCCATGAATGTATGCTCCCTCCCCCAGTCCATGAATGTATGCTCCCTCCCCCAGTCCATGAATGTATGCTCCCTCCCCCAGTCCATGAATGTATGCTCCCTCCCCCAGTCCATGAATGTATGCTCCCTCCCCCAGTCCATGAATGTATGCTCCCTCCCCCAGTCCATGAATGTATGCTCCCTCCCCAGTCCATGAATGTATGCTCCCTCCCCCAGTCCATGAATGTATGCTCCCTCCCCCAGTCCATGAATGTATGCTCCCTCCCCCAGTCCATGAATGTATGCTCCCTCCCCCAGTCCATGAATGTATGCTCCCTCCCCCAGTCCATGAATGTATGCTCCCTCCCCCAGTCCATGAATGTATGCTCCCTCCCCCAGTCCATGAATGTATGCTCCCTCCCCCAGTCCATGAATGTATGCTCCCTCCCCCAGTCCATGAATGTATGCTCCCTCCCCCAGTCCATGAATGTATGCTCCCTCCCCCAGTCCATGAATGTATGCTCCCTCCCCCAGTCCATGAATGTATGCTCCCTCCCCCAGTCCATGAATGTATGCTCCCTCCCCCAGTCCCATGAATGTATGCTCCTCCCCAGTCCATGAATGTATGCTCCCTCCCCCAGTCCATGAATGTATGCTCCCTCCCCCAGTCCATGAATGTATGCTCCCTCCCCCAGTCCATGAATGTATGCTCCCTCCCCCAGTCCATGAATGTATGCTCCCTCCCCCAGTCCATGAATGTATGCTCCCTCCCCCAGTCCATGAATGTATGCTCCCTCCCCCAGTCCATGAATGTATGCTCCCTCCCCCAGTCCATGAATGTATGCTCCCTCCCCAGTCCATGAATGTATGCTCCCTCCCCCAGTCCATGAATGTATGCTCCCTCCCCCAGTCCATGAATGTATGCTCCCCTCCCCAGTCCATGAATGTATGCTCCCTCCCCCAGTCCATGAATGTATGCTCCCTCCCCCAGTCCATGTATGTATGCTCCCTCCCCCAGTCCATGTATGTATGCTCCCTCCCCCAGTCCATGTATGTATGCTCCCTCCCCCAGTCCATGTATGTATGCGCCCCTCCCCCAGTCCATGTATGTATGCGCCCCCTCCCCAGTCCATGTATGTATGCGCCCCTCCCCTGTCCATGTATGTATGCGCCCCCTCCCCCTGTCCATGTATGTATGCGCCCCCTCCCCCTGTCCATGTATGTATGCGCCCCTCCCCCTGTCCATGTATGTATGCGCCCCCTCCCCCTGTCCATGTATGTATGCGCCCCCTCCCCCTGTCCATGTATGTATGCGCCCCCTCCCCCTGTCCATGTATGTATGCGCCCCCTCCCCCTGTCCATGTATGTATGCGCCCCCTCCCCCTGTCCATGTATGTATGCGCCCCCTCCCCCTGTCCATGTATGTATGCGCCCCCTCCCCCTGTCCATGTATGTATGCGCCCCCTCCCCCTGTCCATGTATGTATGCTCCCCCTCCCCCTGTCCATGTATGTATGCTCCCCCTCCCCCTGTCCATGTATGTATGCTCCCCCTCCCCCTGTCCATGTATGTATGCTCCCCCTCCCCCTGTCCATGTATGTATGCTCCCCCTCCCCCTGTCCATGTATGTATGCTCCCCCTCCCCCTGTCCATGTATGTATGCTCCCCCTCCCCCTGTCCATGTATGTATGCTCCCCCTCCCCCTGTCCATGTATGTATGCTCCCCCTCCCCCTGTCCATGTATGTATGCTCCCCCTCCCCCTGTCCATGTATGTATGCTCCCCCTCCCCCTGTCCATGTATGTATGCTCCCCCTCCCCCTGTCCATGTATGTATGCTCCCCCTCCCCCTGTCCATGTATGTATGCTCCCCCTCCCCCTGTCCATGTATGTATGCTCCCCCTCCCCCTGTCCATGTATGTATGCTCCCCCTCCCCCTGTCCATGTATGTATGCTCCCCCTCCCCCTGTCCATGTATGTATGCTCCCCCTCCCCCTGTCCATGTATGTATGCTCCCCCTCCCCCTGTCCATGTATGTATGCTCCCCCTCCCCCTGTCCATGTATGTATGCTCCCCCTCCCCCTGTCCATGTATGTATGCTCCCCCTCCCCCTGTCCATGTATGTATGCTCCCCCTCCCCCTGTCCATGTATGTATGCTCCCCCTCCCCCTGTCCATGTATGTATGCTCCCCCTCCCCCTGTCCATGTATGTATGCTCCCCCTCCCCCTGTCCATGTATGTATGCTCCCTCTCCCCCTGTCCATGTATGTATGCTCCCTCTCCCCCTGTCCATGTATGTATGCTCCCTCTCCCCCTGTCCATGTACATATCCACCCCCCTCAGCCTGCTGGCATCACTGTGCATCGCATATTAAAAAAACAAAACATAATAAACACTCCTACTCGCCTTCCTTCTTCTCCCGCGTTGCGTCCTCTCCTTAAGCCGGCAACTGACTTCAGCGTCCTAACGACAGGGCGCATGACGTCACTGCCATGTGCCCAGTTGCGTGTACGGTGACGTCAGCTGCTAGCTGCTGGCCTCAGATTGGCAGCGTGTATTGCAGCGCACGGGCCTGGCAAGTTCGTGCGCTGCAATACACTTCAGCTAGATGTGCGTACGAACGCACATCTAGCTGAAGTAGCGGTACTGGTGTCGGCACTCGGCGGGCTCAGAGTTCTCACCCGCTGGGCCCGATCCAGTAGCGCTAGTGCTGCGGCTATGGCGCGCGTGCCATAGGTTCACCAGCACTGGACTATAGTAATAGCACAGCAGCATGAACCAGCTGACAGATTCCCTCTTAACAAGTTATTTGTAGGAAATATTCTGTTTGTTTAGTACAGATACCTTATTTTGCGGATTATAAAACGCACCGGGTACAAATTTTGGGGTGCAAAATAGGGAATTTTTTTTTTTTTTTAAATACTATGATGCGCCTTATAATCCTTTTTACCTGAGGGGGGTGGTGGTGGTGGAGCAGGGGTCTCAGGAGCTAGGGTGACAGATACAGGAGGTTAGCGGCGACTATGGCAGGAGTCGGGGAATGCTGCGGGCCCTGTCCTCTCAGAAGGGTCGCTGATTCAGGATGACTTGGGCGGTGGTGGCGGCGGGAGTGGGGCGATGCTGTGGGCCTCGTCCTCACAAGAAGACGGCGGCGAGTGTAGGTTCCCTCTCCCATACATAGCACTGCGGTGGGCTTAGTGAAAATGGCTGCTAGAGCATGCAGAGATCAAGATCTCGAGAGAGGAACCTCTGCTCACTGCCGAATTCTTTTAAGAGGACCGGGCCCGCAACATCTCCCCACTCCTACCCCAACTTCCTGTACTGTAACCCCTTTCCACCGTCGCCGGCCTCCAGGTAAAATACTGTACCTTCACATTATAAGATGCACCCCCTTTTTTCTCCCAAATTTAGGGGGGAAAAGTGCGTCTTATAATCTGAAATACGGTAACTTTTATGACTTTTTTTCAAAATATTTTTTTTTTAGTCAACTGCTTATTTTTTTTTTTTTCTTCACTTTCTACAACAATTTCAGTGTCCTTTTTACAAGGAACTTTTGTAATTGGCACCAATAGCAAAACACACCTAGAATGACCGCATGCAAACAACCCTTTGTGATCATCTTGTATTTCTTCCTATTAGTGATGAGCGAGTATGTTCTGTTAACCCTTTCGACGAGCAAGCTCGGGTGCCCGCCGAGTATCTTCAGCGTGCTCGGGTGTTATGTTTGAGTCACTCCGTGTGCATGATTTGTGACTGTTTGACAGCTTTAATACATGTGAGGAATGCTAAGAAACAGGCATTCCTCATATTCCTCACACTACTGTTTCAAGCCATTGTCCATGGCTAAAGGCCCCTATACACAGTAGATACCTTTCAGCCTAACAGTCGCTCATCCGACAGCTGATTGTCCTGACTCCCTCATACACACGAAACCATAGCAGAGCATGTTCTCTGAGTGAGCCTCTGACTACGTTAGCTGCAGATTTTGTTCCTATTGAGCAAAAGGATTGGCTATTGAAATTGCAATAACTGGATTCTTCTCTGCATTGACATAATCTGTCAAATAAAAAATGCAAAGCGCAATAGGGTCTTATCCAAATTGGTAAGGATAAAACTAGTATAAACTCACCTGATAAGGTTAAGGCAAAAAGTGTTAGTTGCTGTAATACCCGCAAGCGTATTCAGAAGGTTACTAGAGTAGAGTGGATTTATGATATGCACTGCTGATTTATACACAATCCAAGTCATGAAATAGTGGTTTATTGTCAATGCGTTTCAGAGTCCATCTGACTCCTTCCTCAGGACCACCCCTCAGGACAACCATAAATGATCTGTATTCGTTTCTTCAGTGATTTTGATCAGAGTTCCGTACCCTGCAGACAAGCGTATGAGAAATCATCCGATTTTCATCCAGAAAACTTGGACAACTTTTTTTTTTACGTCTGTATGCTATCCGTTTTCACCTCTACTCTAAAAAATTGACATAATCAGATATTTCCTAGGTTTATAATAGAAATGTATCAATAAAAATTGGATGACACTCTGATGTTTTGTGTAAGAGCTGATTTATTTTTTTTGCATAGATTTGTTTTTAAAAACTTCTTCTTTTTTTTTCTAAATTCTATAGATCATTTTTTTTTAGTCCCCTCAGTGGCCTTGAACCATTGGTCGTCCGATCTCTCTTAGTATATATCGCTATACCACAATTTTTCAGTATATAGTGTAAATTGCTGTCTCCTAATGAAGCTCAACTTTACAGGCGTACCAAGATGACAGCAACGGGGGCCTGCAGCAGGCCTCCGGCTGGCGTGGTAACCTATCGGTGCAAAGTAATCGAGTTACGGGGTAGCGATGGGAGCTAGTGCTCATTCTCTGCCAATGATTGGCAGTCTCATTTAAATGGTTAACAGCTGAGAAAGGAGCTTGGATCTTGAAATTGCTGTTAGTAACAGATGACATTCATGTAACAAAGCTGGCATCTACGACTTATGGAGGGACCTCCACTGCTGAGCCACTTCCATACCACACGGATACCCCAGTGCAGGAAGTACATTACGCCTATGTGCACGAAGGGGTTAAAAGAAGTCTGTTGGCACAGAGTGACTGTTCAAACCAAGCACAGGTGCTTAGGCACAGTTATCGTGGTCAAAAAGTTCAGTGCACCTTCCCACCTACTTGTTTTACATCAATCTCCACCTTCCCTCTTTGATTGACAGCTCTGACTTTATAGAGCCGGAGAAGGGTGGAGATGGATGGAAAACAAATAGGTGGGAAGGTGCACTTAACTACTCAGCCATGCCAAGGGTGCACAAGCGTCTTTTACTATGTTATTTGAGGACAGATGGAGGTACGGGTTAAAATACTGAATTCAAGGAGGTCTCACATGTCAGGCTGTGTGCTGTTATTTACTTACACTAAAGGTTTTATCACCTGGTGATTATCATTGTCCATACTATAGCAGCTACAGCAGCGCGTGCATGCTGCTCCAACTCCGCCCCCTCCTGTGATAAGCACCTCACTGTCTATGGACTATGTACATAAAGAGCCTGATGTGGACGGGGTTAGCTTTCTCAGCTCTGCTGCATTGCTAAATCTAAAAACTGTGTCAGAACTGCTGCATCCAGTAAACTAAGTGATACATTGTTGGGTTCAGGGTCTCTTTGCCTACATCATACTGCACTCAGATGAGGTACCAAAAACCTGCTGATAGATTTGAACATCATTTTGTGCAGACCTATTCCCTTTAACTTTCAACTACCCATGAAAGGTAGCAGTTACTTGATTGCTTAATTGAGACATTTTTTACCTAACAATCGGGATAAAAGGTTGGAAAAAACATTCGTACAATTTCTTGCTTTAAAAATAGTGTTAAATTTTATAGTAACTAACAATTTAAGAAAAACTTTAGAGGTTTAGAGGTATATTAAAAAAAACTATCTGCAGTAAAATCCTTTTGCTGAATGCTGCACAAAAACGGTTAATGCTAACAAAACACTTTCTGTCCACAAACCAAAGCGTACTTTCTTCTGTTCAAATCTTTGGTTTACTAACTGTTCATGTATATATGTAAGAAAGGTGATTGTTTACAGCACGCCATAACAACATAGCATGGTTTCTTATGGTTAAGTCAAACTGGTTACCTACAGGATGTGGTTGCATTTCGTCGTACCCCTTAGCTGCAGTCTATGGAAATATCAGCCAAGTCTGTATTTACTTCTATAATGTCCAATAATTTTATTGCTTAGATTTTATTAATGAAATATGTATGGTTTTATAAAAATTTTTCATGAAATGTTCACATTTCTTATTATAAGATCTTACAATTTAAAGAGTAACTTTTTTATTTTTATTATTGTCTAGGCATTGCAAAATTATGATTTTTTTTTAATATACAGTACAGACCAAAAGTTTGGACACACCTTCTCATTTATAGATTTTTCTGTATTTTCATAACTATGGAAATTGTACATTCACACTGAAGGCATCAAAACTATGAATTAACACATGTGGAATTATATACTTAACAAAAAAGTGTGAAACAACTGAAAATATGTCTTATATTCTAGGTTCTTCAAAGTAGCCACCTTTTGCTTTGATGACTGCTTTGCACACTCTTGGAATTCTCTTGATGAGCTTCAAGAGGTAGTCACCGGAAATGGTCTTCCAACAATCTTGAAGGAGTTCCCAGAGATGCTTAGCACTTGTTGGCCCTTTTGCCTTCATTCTGCGGTCCAGCTCACCCCAAACCATCTCGATTGGGTTCAGGTCTGGTGACTGTGGAGGCCAGGTCATCTGGCGTAGCACCCCATCACTCTCCTTCTTGGTTAAATAGCCCTTACACAGCCTGGAGGTGTGTTTGGGGTCATTGTCCTGTTGAAAAATAAATGATGGTCCAACTAGACGCAAACCGGATGGAATAGCATGCCGCTGCAAGATGCTGTGGAAGCCATGCTGGTTCAGTATGCCTTCAATTTTGAATAAATCCCCAACAGTGTCACCAGCAATGCACCCCCACACCATCACACCTCCTCCTCCATGCTTCACGGTGGGAACCAGGCATGTAGAGTCCATCCGTTCACCTTTTCTGCGTCGCACAAAGACACGGTGGTTGGAACCAAAGATCTCAAATTTGGACTCATCAGACCAAAGCACAGATTTCCACTGGTCTAATGTCCATTCCTTGTGTTCTTTAGCCCAAACAAGTCTCTTCTGCTTGTTGCCTGTCCTTTAGTAGTGGTTTCCTAGCAGCTATTTTACCATGAAGGCCTGCTGCACAAAGTCTCCTCTTAATAGTTGTTGTAGAGATGTGTCTGCTGCTAGAACTCTGTGTGGCATTGACCTGGTCTCTAATCTGAGCTGCTGTTAACCTGCGATTTCTGAGGCTGGTGACTCGGATAAACTTATCCTCAGAAGCAGAGGTGACTCTTGGTCTTCCTTTCCTGGGGCGGTCCTCATGTGAGTCAGTTTCTTTGTAGCGCTTGATGGTTTTTGCAACTGCACTTGGGGACACTTTCAAAGTTTTCCCAATTTTTCGCACTGACTGACCTTCATTTCTTAAAGTAATGATGGCCACTCGTTTTTCTTTACTTAGCTGCTTTTTTCTTGCCATAATACAAATTCTAACAGTCTATTCAGTAGGACTATCAGCTGTGTATCCACTAGACTTCTGCACAACGCAACTGATGGTCCCAACCCCATTTATAAGGCAAGAAATCCCACTTGTTAAACCTGACAGGGCACACCTGTGAAGTGAAAACCATTTCCGGTGACTACCTCTTGAAGCTCATCAAGAGAATGCCAAGAGTGTGCAAAGCAGTCATCAAAGCAAAAGGTGGCTACTTTGAAGAACCTAGAATATAAGACCTATTTTCAGTTGTTTCACACTTTTTTAAGTATATAATTCCACATATGTTAATTCATAGTTTTTATGCCTTTAGTGTGAATGTACAATTTTCATAGTCATGAAAATACAGAAAAATGTTTAAATGAGAAGGTGTCCAAACTTTTGGTCTGTACTGTATATCCTCGACGTTCCCATCTCTGTCCATCATTGTTCCACTGCTGTTTCACTAACAAGTTTATGCTCCTTTTAGCAGCTTTTTTCAGCTGCTGCTCCGAAAAGATCCGTATACATATGAGGTTGGGGAGAGCAACAGAGAAGCTCAGACAGGAAAAGACCCATACACAGATGGTGAACTGATTGCTGTGCGGATCGTCACTGAATAGCAGTTGAAAGCATATTGCACACTATGAGGATTCTGTAGAAAATTTTTGTTGAGCCTGAAAAACTTCATTGAAGTACACCTTCAACTATATTTTATAGAAGATATGTGGCTGGATACACTCTCAGCTTCAATGATGGAGAATCTTGTACTGCCCAGTGTTCACACTGATGACAACTTTTTAAAAGTCTTTCAGTGGGCAACTGTATTTAAAGGGGTTACCCATTACTCAGACTTCCCCATCTTACATACTGTATTGCCTAGTGAGCTAAATTAAAAATAACACATACTCGCCTCCCTCACCGATACCCTACCAAGGATGTAGACGCCGTGTCTCCCTAGTGCTCGCATGACATTATTTTCAGAGTGAGCACTTAGCATGGCCTTGAACAAAAAGTGCCCATTTTGGCCTAAAGTGAGTCTGTTTAAAAAGCTGATTTTTCAAGCACCATATTGTCCTAACTGAGGCCCTTTGATGTAGGATCAGGAAAAATACTCCTAGTGTTAATGTCTTAAAAAAAAAAAAGTATCCACAAGATTTACAATGCTGCAAATGTCAAACCAGCTGTAGCAAACTACCCTTAAACACAGTTTTTTGCCTTCTATTTGCTCAGAGCTGTAAGGTAGTAGGACTTTACTTTGTGGGTGCATGAATTTTTTTACAATGCCATATTCAATACACTCCCTATAATGTTCATTAGGCTAAGATCACACGAGAATATAAAATATTGTCTAATGTTCATCCAGAAAAGACAATTTTTCTTCTTTTGTCATCCGTATAACATCTGTTTTTATACATCAGCAGTTACTAAAATTTACAAGAGTTTCCTTTTTAAAGAATTGTAAAGTATCCATAAAAATCAGATGATAGTTTTTTTTTTTTTGTGCTTTTATAGACTTGAATAGGCGAATCTCATTTGAAATATAAAAATAGTGCATGCTGCATTTTTTTTTTTTCTTGGATACTTTGTAGAAATTAAAAATAAAAAAATCAGTCATCTGAACAGCCACATTGAATAACATTGGTCTGAGTGCTGTCAGTTTTATTGCATGGATAGCACTCGGGCCGAAAATATGGCCCTGTAAACATAGACTTAAACAGACTTTTGTGGCAATCCAGAACTTTGCATACGAAGATGTGTGACTTCTATGTCTGGTCCACAATTTAATGTAACATCTTTATCCATAACAAAAAAGGGGAAAAAAAACTATCTGGGGCCAAATCACTGTATGTCTGGAGTTGTTGTAAATTAGGGAACCTAAAGGGAAAGTGTTACTAGATCCCCAAATATATTTGGCAACGTTACATGACAGCTACTATCCATCTTTGCTTCTGCAACTTCCGCAACTGCGAATTTCTCCTTGGTATCAGAAGTAGAACTTGCAGCGTCTCGCCTTTCAATTTCTACCTTTTTGTTTCTGCCTGATTCAGAGCACAAAATAGTGTAAGCTTGCTCTGCGCTAAAATTGTACGTTGCATTCTAATGAAATATATATAACCATAATTGAACACCTATAATGTAAAAATGATAACTATATATGACCCTTTTTTAATAATTCTTTAAGGAACTTTAGGGACCGTAGCGAATCAAAGACATTGGTATAAGTAAACAAAAATTAACAGATAATCGTGTAAACAGAAGAAAAATAGTAAATAAGTACAGGTACAAAAAGCAATCAAACTGAGTATAGTATACAACCTAGAAGTAAACACTACAATATGATTACAAAACTGGGTAGAATGGAAGAGTCCATCAAATACTGTTCACGTAAAGGCTGAAATCCAGAATATTCCCAGTTTGTGCCATATGAGAGAAGACTACCATATTTCAGCCCTCATATACAGCATTCTAATATGGCAGAGTAAAGTACTGCCGTGCGCATTTGCCGAGCCACTTTCACCTTTCCCAGCGCATGCGCACAGCAGTACTTTGCTCTGCCAAGGTCAGGGCAGAGAAGTACGCCTGCGCAGGTTGACATAGGACGCGTCATCCACACGAAGCGCAGAAGGAGGACGGCATCAAAAGAAGGGAGGCGCCGGGCCAAGACAACGACACCCATCGGACCCGACCGCCCCTCAGGTGAGCATAATAAAAATGTTTTTCTTTTGTTGCAGGCTGGTTTGGGTCTTATACTGCATATTAGAATACTGTATATCAGGGCTGAAAGGTGGTGGTCTTATCTCATATGGGACAAACCTGATAACCAGTTTGCTTTAATATCCGCCCAGTATTGTAGTTTAGGACAATACCAAAAAATATGCGATAAACTCCCTATAGGAGTACCATATCTCTAGCACAGATTTGAATCAAATAGACCTAGGTAATGTAAAAATTCGGGGGTCCTGTACCAGCGAGAGAGAATTGTATAAGATTTCTCTTGTAGTAGTGCGCATCTGGAGAATCCATGCGAGTTGGACAAAATGCTCTTCATTTCAGCTTCGGTCAGTTTTATATTTAGTTCCTTTATCGTTGGGGAGGTTAGATGAGTATATATTTTAGAGATCATCGTTGGAAAAGGGAAGGGAAACCTGGAAAATAAGTCTATCCAAGACAAATTTCGTAGTCAGGAATTGTAGTTTAAATTGATCAAAACTGTGTTTAACATGTATTTGTTGTAAGAAATTAGTGTGTTTCTTGGCTACTTTTGACCATGAGTTTTCCATGGGAACCTTCGTTAACTATCTAGGAAGATAGTACCATAGATCATATGTATCAACATAGTTAGGGTCGAGAATATATAACCTTTTTTAATTTAAAAGTAGGACTCAACTGTTATGCATGTCAGGGCTAATGGCTATTACACCGAAAAATATAAACTGGATCATAGTTGGGGTTAGAAAAAGACTGAAAAAAACATTAAATGTGTGTTTTGTTTTTATTATACATTTTCAACAGTTCTGTTCATATGTCTGTCTCTTTTCACAATATCAATGGTGAGAATAATGACAGGAAGTTGAGTGTGAGCTTTTTTGGTTATCAGATTATCGTAATGATCACAACTGTGATAAGCCTTTCACAACTTCTCCCGTATCCCGGCTGTAACTAAACAGATGGGGTTTGGAGATTTTAGTGCTGCTTACAGCGCAATCTGATTTTACAATGCCACTGTAAAAAGGTGGTGTAGAATAAAGCCTATTAGTGACCACAATAAAGAGGAGTATTGGTGATTAAGGGGTTAAGCACGCAAACAATATCTTTTTTATATCATGCTTTGATCTTCAACACTGGACATTGATTGCAAAGTATTAGATTTTTTTTCTCTTTGACCTTAATGTAGCCAGTTTGGCCATAAAGCCTCTATACTGAGCACCTTTAATCCAGGCTGTTGGTGGCATTACATTATGTAACTGTGTTTTCACCAGGGAGTAATGTTGCAATTGGAATCTTTCGAGTTCATAAAAAGCCTGAGTGTGTTTTCAATGAACTTAGCTAAATGTGACATTTCAAACACCTCCACATAGTTTTTTTTTTTAGCAGTATGGACTCACATTGTGTAAATCTGATTCATCATTACTGTAGATCATTTGTAATTTATCTGACAAACATTGCACTTTATGACAAAGCATATTCCACTTAGAGACTTCTGTTTTTTTTGCCCTATTTTTTTTTCTTCACATTTTTACTAGTGAAGTGCAAGTTATTTTTTTATTTTGATTGATTGTAGCTTTTATAACCAAATATTAGTTTTGTTAAGATCACAGAACACTAATAAATATCCTAAGTGCAGCTTGCCATGAAAAAACTGTATTTAGGTGGAGCCATACTGCTAGTCTGCACATAAACTGTTTTACATACAGTCATGGCCAAAAGTGTTGGCACCCTTGAAATTGTTCCATAAAATGAAGTATTTCTCCCAGAAAATTATTGCAATTACACTTATTTTGTTACATATATGTTTATTTCCTTTGTGTATTGGAGCAACACAAAAAACAAAGAAAAGGCAAATTGGACATAATTTCACACAACCCCCAAAAATGGGCCAGACAAAATTATTGGCACCTTTCCAAAAATATGGGTAAACAACTTTTTTTTCAAGTATGTGATGCTAGTTTAAACTCTTGTGGCAAGTAATATGTGGGCAAAATGAAAATCACACCTGAAACAAGATAAAAAGGAGAGAAGTTGACTTAAGCCCCCTGCTGAGTCACGGTTTTGGTGACTCACCAGCGACCTCACCAGCGATGTCGCTGTGTGTGACACTTTGCAACGATCAGGCCCCTGCTGTGAGGTCGCTGATCGTTGCAAAGTGTCCTGGACCATTTTTTGGTCGTTGGCCTCCCGCTGGCCAGCACACATCGCTGTGTGTGACCAGCGGGACCAACGATCTGGCTGGTAACTATGGTAAACATCGGGTTACTAGGGGCACGCGCGCACTTAGTAACCCGCTGTTTACCATGGATACCACTCTGCTACGGTGCACGGAGGCTCCCGCGCACCGTAGCAGAGTGGTATCCATGGTAAACAGCGGGTTACTAGGGGCACACGCGCACTTAGTAACCCGATGTTTACCATAGTTACCAGCCTGCTCCTGCTTGCAGCAGGCTGGTAACGGGAGCAGGACATCGTGGAACGATTCTTTCCACGATATCGCTGCTCCCCTGATCGCTGGTGAGCCTGCCTGTTTGACAGCTCACCAGCGATGTATTAGCGATGCAGCAACGATCCCTGACAGGTCGTATCGTTGTCGGGATCGCTGCTGCATCGCTTAGTGTGACGGGGCCCTTAGTCTTTGCAATGTGTGTCTGTATGTGCAACACTTAGCATGAAGAACAGAAAGACAACTGTCTGAACACTTGAGAACCAAAATTGTTGAAAAATATCAAGGTTACAAGTCCATCTCTAGAGATCTTGATGTTCCTTTGTCCACGGTGCGCAACATAATCAAGAAGTTTACAATCCATGGCACTGTAGCTAATCTCTCTGGACGTGGACGGCAGAGAAAAATTGATGGAAGGTTGCAATGCAGGATAGTCCGGATGGTGAATAAGCAATCCCAATCAAGTTCCAAAGAAATTCAAGCTGTCCTACAGGCTCAAGGTGCATCAGTGTCAGCGCAAACTATCTGTCGACATGTAACTGAAGTAAAACGCTATGGCAGGAGACCCAGGGGGATCCCACTGCTGACACAGAAACATAAAAAATCTAGACTGCAGTTTGCCAAAATGTACATGAGTAAGTCAAAATCATTCTGGGAAAGCGTCTTGTGGACAGATGAGATCAAGATAGAGCTTTTTGGTAAAGCACATCATGCTTCTGTTTACCGAAAACGGAATGAAGCCTAGAAAGAAAAAAACAAAGTACCTACAGTCAAATATGGTGGGGGTTCAAAGATGTATTGGGGTTGTTTTGCTGCCTCTGGCACTGGGTGCCTTGACTGTGTGCAAGGCATCATGAAATCTGAAGATTGCCAAAAGACTTTGGGCTCCAATGTAGTGCACAGTGTCAGAAAGCTCAATTTGCATCCTTGGTTATGGATCTTCCAGCAGGACAATGATCCCAAACATACTTCAAGAAGCACCTGGAAATGGATGGAAACAAAGCGCTGGAGAGTTCTGAAGTGGCAGCAATGAGTCCAGATCTAAATCCCATTGAACACCTGTGGAGAGATCTTAAAATTGCTGTTGGGAGAAGACACCCTTCAAATATGAGCGACCTGGAGCAATTTGCCTAAGAAGAGTGGTCCAAAATTCCAGTTTAGAGGTATAAGAAGTTTGTTGAGGGTTCTAAAAAGTGATTGATTGCAGTTATTTATTCGAAACTGTGTGAAAATTTGAGTGTGCCAACAATTTTGTCTGGTCCATTTTTGGGGTTTTGTGTGAAATTGTGTCCAAATTGCCTTCTTTTCTCGTTTTTTTTTTTGTTTCAGTACATACAGAGGAAATAAATGTGTATAGCAAAACCATGTGTAATTGCAATAATTTTCTGGGCGAAATACTTCATTTTCTGGAACAATTTCAAGGGTGTCAACTTGTTCGGCCATGACTGTGTATGTGGCTGTCTTATTGGAAATTTGGCTATAGGGAGAATATGAAGTAATATTCTCCCTGTAGCTGCTTGCTTCCTGTCATGATGATATCTGCACAGTAAGGTCCTGATGACTTTGCAAGAGCCGGACTATCCATCTTTCCACATGTGCGTCTTCTACGACACTCGCATGAGATCTTGGGCGGGGGGGAAGAGGTCACAGAGAAAAGTGACCTGTCAGTCACTGACAGAGGCCAGCGACAGGAGGAGAGGGAGAGACGCAAGGGACCTGTAAGTCTGGTTTACACCGGCTACTTGCGGTGTTAAATGAACGCTGATAGGCTATATGTGTATGCTGATTGGTGGACATTTAGCAGCCTGTTTAGACCGACCACCATGCTTCTGATGTGCACAGATCAATCTGTAATAATAATTCTATGCATATCTTATATACGGTCATTGTTCTCAACTGCTTAATCTCTCTCCCGATAGATGAACGTTTTGCTTCTTATCGGGTGATCTTGGGCAATTATTGGGAAATAATCATGCTTAAGAACGGTCATTCACAATAATTGGCTAGTGTAACATGGAGTGAACTTTTAGTTAAGCTAAGCATTTGTTTTTTCTTGCTTATCCTAGATAAATTTGAACAGTTTTGGGCGATAAATCGGAAACTTATGGAATATTTGCCAGAAGAAGGAGGCTTTCGTTATATACCCTTTCGAATATATCAGGCAAGTGTTTTAATTTACAAGATGTTTTGCATAATGCCTTGAACGACTGAGTGAGTGCTAGCAGAAAACTTGGAGGTCATAATCTCCGTCTGTAGAGTGAAGTTATGATGTACAATACCCATTTATTTCTTGCATTTACGCTCATCAGCTGTAGCTTTTCACAGGTATCCTAAATAACATTGTATGATTACAAGGGTTGGGATCAAAGCATCTCCAAAACGGCAGGTCTTGTGGCTTGTTTTCAGTTTGCAATGGTTACTACCTAGGCAAAAGTGCTACGGGGTAGGATAGGTGATCAGCCAGAGACATATTAATATGTACTTTACAGAGGCTGATGCCCCACTCTGGACTTCACCTTTGAGGCTTCAGAGAGATTTATAATGCTGTATATACATTTGCATCTCACTAGATTAAAATATCATCAAAAAGTTAATTTATTTCAGTTCGTCAATACAAAAAGTGAAACTCCTATATTATATAGAGTCATTACAAACAGAGAGATCTATTTCAAGTGTTTATTTCTGTTAATGTTGATGATTATGGCTTAAAGCCAATGAAAGGAGAAAAGTCATTATCTCAGTAAATTAGAATACTTTATAACAGTTTGAAAAATTTTTTAAAATCAGAAATGTTGGCCTACTGAAATGTATGTTCAGTAAATGCACTCAATACTTGGTCGGGGCTCCTTTTGCATCAATTACTGCATCAATGTGGCGTGGCATGGAGGCAATCAGCCTGTGGCACTGCTGAGGTGTTATGGAAGCCCAGGTTGCTTTGATAGCCGCCTTCAGCTCGTCTGCATTGTTGGGTCTGGTGTCTCTCATCTTCCTCTTGACAATACCCCATAGATTCTCTATGGGGTTGAGGTCAGGCGAGTTTGCTGGCCAATCAAGCACAGTGATACTGTTGTTTTTAAACCAGATATTGGTACTTTTGGCAGTGTGGACAGGTGCCAAGTGCTGCTGGAGAATGAAATTTCCATCTCCAAAAAGCTTGTCGGCAGAGGGAAGCATGAAGTGCTCTAAAATTTTCTGGTAGATGGCTGCGCTGACTTTGGTCTTGATAAAACACAGTGGACCTACACCAGCAGATGACATGGTCCCCAAACCATCACTGATTGTGGAAACTTCACACGAGACCTAAAGCAGCTTGGATTGTGGCCTCTCCACTCTTCCTCCAGACTCTGGGACCTTGATTTCCCAATGAAAATTGGAACTCTGGTACCTTGTGGAGTGTGTCAATGACTGCCTTCTGGACATCGGTCAAGTCAGCAGTCTTTCCCATGATTGTGGAGCCTACTGAAACAGTCTAAGGGACCTTTTTAAGTGCATCGGAAGCCTTTGCAGGTGTTTTTTTGTTAATTATTGTAATTTACTGAGATAATGACTTTTGTGTTTCCATTGGCTGTAAGCCGTAATCATCAACATTAACAGAAATAAACACTTGAAATAGATCACTCTGTTTGTAATGACTTATATAATATACGAGTTTCACTTTTTGTATTGACGAACTGAAATAAATTAACTTTTTGATGATATTCTAATTTAGTGAGAAGCACCTGTATATGCCATATTATATCAGCATTCAACAGTCCACCTCTTACATGTCTGGCCTTTTATCCATATCTGCCCAGCTATGGCTTCCCCCGACCAATTCAACTATTTGTATCTGAAAGTTGTTGTATGTCATGTATTTCTTTATTCAAGGGCTAGTTGATTATTTAATTTTTGGACCAAATAAGATCCTCCACTTTTCATGCACCAAGCTAAACTATACACATAATATACTGTGAATTGAGTTACTTATTGATACTTCATCACTTTTTTTGTCTTGGAAATAAACCTTGGTACTTGGAAATAAGGCTCCTTAGTAACCTCTATTCCTGGCATAAAAGGATTGATTTTCTGCCCATGAAGAAAGTGCAGTTTACCATTGGACAACTTAATACTTTGGTACAAGGTACCAAGAATTTAAGTGGAGCTGACAAGTTTGCTTAATGGCAAAAATATCTACTCAAACCGAAACTAATGATTAATTGGGAACGGAAATTGCAGCTACTATCATGAAAGCTACCCGATGTTTAAGCAATGGCCCACTTGTACTTCACTGCTTAACATACAGTAATTTTCTGAGTTGTTCAGCCTCCTTTTCTCTTTATGAACAAAGATCAGCATGTTTTAAATAGGTGTTAACCACTTACTGCTTGAAAAGAGACTACACTGTACTATCACTAGGACATTTATTTTTGCTTTTTACATTCTAAGGATTATTTATTGAGGACTGAGCACATATATTCTTAAATATTATTTTCATGTTATAGGAAAAGGTGAACTTATTCTCTAATGGTATATGTAACCTATAAATGTGACATACAGCAGCAGATATTTAACATAATATTAATTCATACAGTGGTGGCCAAAAGTATTGGCACCCCTGCAATTCTGTCAGATAATACTCAGTTTCTTCCTGAAAATGATTGCAATCACAAATTCTTTGGTATTATCTTCATTTAATTTGTCTTCAATGAAAAAACACAAAAAGAATTGTCCTAAAGCCAAATTGGATATAATTCCACACCAAATCTAAAAAAGGGGGTGGACAAAAGTATTGGCACTGTTTGAAAAATCATGTGATGCTTCTCTAATTTGTGTAATTAACAGCACCTGTAACTTACCTGTGGCACCTAACAGGTGTTGGCAATAACTAAATCACACTTGCAGCCAGTTAACATGGATTAAAGTTGACTCAACCTCTGTCCTGTGTCCTTGTGTGTACCACATTGAGCATGGAGAAAAGAAAGAAGACCAAAGAACTGTCTGAGGACTTGAGAAACCAAATTGTGAGGAAGCATGAGCAATCTCAAGGCTACAAGTCCATCTCCAAAGACCTGAATGTTCCTGTGTCTTCCGTGCGCAGTGTCATCAAGAAGTTTAAAGCCCATGGCACTGTGGCTAACCTCCCTAGATGTGGACACGGAAAAGAAAAATTGACAAGAGATTTCAACGCAAGATAGTGCGGATGGTGGATAAAGAACCTCGATTAACATCCAAACAAGTTCAAGCTGCCCTGCAGTCTGAGGGTACAACAGTGTCAACCCGTACTATATGTCAGCGTCTGAATGAAAAGGGACTGTATGGTAGGATACCCAGGAAGACCCCACTTCTTACCCTGAGACATAAAAAAGCCAGGCTGGAGTTTGCCAAAACTTACCTGAGAAAGCCTAAAACATTTTGGAAGAATGTTCTCTGGTCAGATGAGACAAAAGTAGAGCTTTTTGGGAAAAAGCATCACCATAGAGTGTACAGGAAAAAAAAAAAGAGGCATTCAAAGAAAAGAACACGGTCCCTACAGTCAAACATGGCGGAGGTTCCCTGATGTTTTGGGGTTGCTTTGCTGCCTCTGGCACTGGACTGCTTGACCATGTGCATGGCATTATGAAGTCTGAAGACTACCAACAAATTTTGCAGCATAATGTAGGGCCCAGTGTAAGAAAGCTGGGTCTCCCTCAGAGGTCATGGGTCTTCCAGCAGGACAATGACCCAAAACACACTTCCAAAAGCACTATAAAATGGTTTGAGAGAAAGCACTGGAGACTTCTAAGGTGGCCAGCAATGAGTCCAGACCTGAATCCCATAGAACACCTGTGGAGAGATCTCAAAATGGCAGTTTGGAGAAGGCACCCTTCAAATATCAGGGACCTGGAGCAGTTTGCCAAAGAAGAATGGTCTACAATTCCAGCAGAGCATTGTAAGAAACTCATTGATGGTTACCGGAAGCGATTGTTCGCAGTTATTTTGGCTAAAGGTTGTGCAACCAAGTATTAGGCTGAGGGTGCCAATACTTTTGTCTGGCCCATTTTTGGAGTTTTGTGTGAAATGATCCATGATTTGATTTTTGCTTCATTCTCTTTTGTGTTTTTTCCTTGCAAGCAAATTAAATGAAGATAATAATACCAAAGAATTTGTGATTGCGATCATTTTCAGGAAGAAACGGAGTATTATCTGACAGAATTGCAGGGGTGCCAATACTTTTGGCCACCACTGTAAATGACATACGAATAAAATAGTTAAGGGAAAATATTACACAGATAAAATTAAAAAGGCACGATATAGGGGTATACCATTATTATGAACTAGATGGTGGCCCGATTCGAACGCATCGGGTATTCTAGAATAGGTATGCGGCCGACGGGGCGCAATTAGCAGAGCGGCGTTTAAATTTGGCGCCCAAATCGCTGATTGGTCGCGGTTGCCTAACGCGACCAATCAGCAAAGCGGTGTTTAAATTTGGCGGCAATATCGGTGATTGGTCGCGGGCGGCAGCCGCGACCAATCTGCGAACCGTGTTAGTGAGGACTGGAGAGCGTGTTTAAATTTGGCACCAAAATCGCTGATTAGCCGCGACCAATCAGCAGAGCGGTGTTTAAATTTGGCGCCAATACTGCTGATTGGTCGCGGCCGCCGACCGCGACTAATCAGCAGAGCGATACAGAGCGGGGTTTAAATTTGGCACCAAAATCGCTGATTGGTCGCGGACGCCAGAAGCGTCCAATCAGCAGAGCGGTGTTTAACTTTAGCGCCAAGATCACTGATTGGTCGCGCTCTCCTCACGCGACCAATCAGCGAATCGTATTGGTGAGGAGTGGGGAGTGGAATCGTATTAGTGAGAACCGGGGAGCACCGCTGCCTGTGCGGCTACTTCCGCTGCGAGAACTCGGGATATGAGCGACTGCTCGCAGCAGAAGTATCCCGACCCGCAGCGCCGCTCCCCGGTCTTCCCTTCACACCCTAGCCGCTGATCTCCCCACAGTATCCGCATGGTGTTACAAAGGTCCGGACATTTGTGTTTAAAAATCGCTGATTGGTCGCGGGCAGCGCCCGCGACCAATCACCGATTTGGGCGCCAATTTTAAATATCGGCCGCGACCAATCACCGATCTTGGCTCCACATTTAAACACCGCTGTACTGATTGGTCGCGGACGCTATTTATATGTGGCACCAAAATCGGTGATTTGTCGCGCCCAGCGTCGGTGACCAATCAGCACAGCGGTGTTTAAATGTGGAGCCAAGATCGGTGATTGGTCGCGGCCGATATTTAAAATTGGCGCCCAAATCGGTGATTGGTCGCGGGCGCTGCCCGCGACCAATCAGCGATTTTTAACACACATGTCCGGACCTTTGTAACACCATGCTGATACTGTGGGGACATCAGCGGCTAGGGTGTGAAGGGAGGACCGGGGAGCGGCGCTGCGGGTCGGGATACTTCTGCTGCGAGCGCCCGCTCATGTCCCGGGTTCTCGCAGTGGAAGTATCCGCACAGGCAGCGCCGCTGACATCCATGCGGCAAGGGTGTGAAAGGAGGACCGGGGAGCGGCGCTGACATCCAATTGGTCGCGGACGCTATTTAAATGTGCCGCACAAATCGGTGATTGGTCGCGGTCTTGGCCCGCGACCAATCATTGATCTTGCGGCTAAAGTTAACCACTACTGTGCTGATTGGTCGCGGCCGATATTTAAATTTGGCGCCCAAATCGGTGATTGGTCGCGGGCAGCGTCCGCGACCAATCAGCACAGCGGTATTTAACTTTTGCGCTAAGATCAGTGATTGGTCGGGTCCGAAGACCGCGACCAATCATCGAATCGTCTTGGTGAGGACCGGGGAGCGGCACTGCCTGTGCGGCTACTTCCGCTGCGAGAACCCGGGACATAAGCGGGCGCTCGCAGCAGAAGTATCCCGACCCGCAGCGCCGCTCCCCAGTCCTCCCTTCCGCATGGAGGTCAGCGACGCCGGCGGTCCTTCCGCTGCTACCGGTCGGGACATGAGCGCCGCTAGTCTCCCGGCTGCATCTCCGTCCCGCAGATGGGTCCGGCGGTCGAGGTCCTTCTGCTGGTACCGGCCGGGACATGAGCGCCTCGCGCCGCTCATCTCCCGGCTGCATCTCCGTCCCGCAGATGGGTCCGGCGGTCGGGGTCCTTCTGCTGGTACCGGCCGGGACATGAGCGCCTCGCGCCGCTCATCTCCCGGCTGCATCTCCGTCCCGCAGATGGGTCCGGCGGTCGGGGTCCTTCTGCTGGTACCGGCCGGGAGATGAGCTCCTCGCGGCGCTCATCTCCCGGCTGCAACGCCGCTGAGCTCCGCCCCGCAGATGAGCCGCTAATGGCTGCCATCTTTTTTCTGAAATCCCGCGGCGCTTATTGGCCGCTGCAGGACCAATGAGCGACGCGGGATTTCCTGGACAGACAGACAGACAATTATATAGTAGATATATCGATGATATCAAGAATTCTATCAGTAAATACATAATCAATATTTTGGAAATAACACTACCTATTTATGAAGTAGGTACAGACCCCTTGCAGAGATGTTGTGCCCAACGCTCGTTTCGCCTTGGCTTTGACTAGAGAACTGATATCACTATGCAGAATAAAATCAAGCCCGAACCTTGAGCGTTTTGGTTTTCAGATTTGCATCCAGAGGTCAAAGATGAAGAAAAAGCAATAGAACTAAACCTACCAGCAGATTCATGTGAAAAAGTTACATCCGTAGAAAATGAAAGCTAGACTCTGTGCAATTGGTGACAAGACTGTGTAAGTTTTTGCTGCTATTTGCAAATTCTGGGGTGCCGTTTTGGCTGCCATTTGAAGCTTTATGTACTTTCCATTTTTAACGTGGCCTGAAGCTCAAAAGCCGTCATCCAACGCAATGTGAATGTTTTGGCTTGCTCTCGAATGCTGGCACGCTTTGCAATTATAATGCCCCTGCGACTTCATGACGTCGTGTGAGGCATAGTGACTTGGCCTCATGTGATGTCGTAAGGTTTTCTGTGCCACGGCATCGCAGGAGCCTAGTAATCACAAGAGGTTCCCGGTCAGCATGGTGGTATGTTAATGCCACCTGAGGAAGGTCACACTGCCATAGTCTGGCTGCAATAGAGTGCTGGACCACGGTAGTGCAAGTCTTTGCTCCTCTCTACTAGGGTATGTGCACAACCACCAAGTTTTCCAAGGTGAAACCGCTTTAGCAAAATGCCAGCAGTCTTTTTCTTGAAGTGGCTTCGCTGCTGGTCTTGCCGTTGTTTTTGTGGCAGCTCTGCCATCGGCATCTTTGCTTTGTACTTTCAAGTATATAAGTCAGGCTGTTTCTAAACTGAGCCGCCCGAAGAATGAACATGTTACTTCTTTTAACCACTTCAAGGTTTCCAAACGCTGAAGTGGTTAAAAGAAGTGACATAAGACTGAACGTGTGTACAGCAATGTTGTCTTGCATTGCTGTGCTCTGTGTTCATTTTTTGTGGTACTTTTTCCACCTGAAAAAGACGACACGTGCAAAAAAAAAAACGATTCAAAAATTGCTCATAAAAATGTGTTTTTATTGGACGTTCAAACAGTTCCCGGTGTTTTAACTGCCACATACCATAACAAATGTAATCTCATTCAGAATGAAGTTAGCAGGATGCCTTTTTACCTCTAGAGGGCAGATCTGTACCACATGTATTAGCTTGTGTCTTTACTGCTGCAGAAACAGCACACTTGGAAGAGAAAAGGGTTGGTGATCAAACCTTTCAGACACCGATCACTTTCCAGACCAGACTGATATGACTATAGCACCATTTCTTTTGGTAATATTGAACTGCTTATGTAGCTGGCCTTTTTCATTCTGCTACCACTTTATGGTGTGCGCACAGCCAGGTGTCATTGTTGTGTCTTTTCTCAGTTTTGATCTTTTTAGTTCCTTTTCCCTTTCAGACAATTTGTTTGAATATAGAACATTCACGCATCTGTTTCTCTGCCGCCTCACTTCTTTCTTTTCCCCTCCCAATATTGTTCTAGATGTATGCATATTCTGTCTGGTATAAGTTTGCTACTGTCACTACTACTACTTACTTGCCTGTGATATTACAGTTGTAACTATCAGATGAACAGATAATTTAAAAGGTCAATTAAGAATTACTACAGCCAAAATCTCCATGCACTACTTGGCTCTCCAGTCCTGTTATGCCGCAGTCCTGTTTTCCGTCCTGACCTCTGTCCATCACCATGCATGGAACTCCCACATAAGAGACCTGTCACTACTTCACAAGTGGCCAGTTTTTGCTCTTCTTTTATTCCCACTGAGCCTCTGAGTACTCAGTTTTGTTTTTTTTTGTAAATCCACCATACTGTTCGGGATATGGGCCTTTTTTCTTCAGAGCTTCTTTTAATGGTCTTTGCCAAAGGGGCATAGCTCACAAGATAGTAATGTAGAGCAGAATAAAGACATGTCCTCAGAGAATACTATGAGCACTGCCCCCTTGGTAAACACCATCCATAAAAATTAGCGCAAAATAAAAAGGCCCATGTCTCTGGCACCATATGGCAGATTTGAAAAAAAAACAAAACGGAGCAGCACAAATCAATAAAGAGCAAAAACTGTTCACTTTTGAACTGGTGACAGGTCCTCTTTAAAACCAAAAGCTGAGTTGTTCCCTACTAGGCCACAACTAACCTTCAACTCGGCAATAGAACAATGCTGTTGTGATCCACTTGGCAATCTTCATAGGAAACACTGCACCTATCAACCACAAGTTCTATAAGAATTAGACTCCGACATGGTTGTATGCAAATAACACTGTTAATGGCCATTGTAGAAAAAGATCTACAGTACAGCTCCAAGCCACGTGGCCCTTTTCTTTTGATGATTTGTGAGATGTCCTACCAATCGCATATTGAAGGCCAATATTTACTTTTTTTGTCCTCCAGTACATCTTTATTTTAAAGGTCTTTAACCCCTTCACAACTTTTGACGTACCCATACATCATAGATGGGAAGGAGTTCCCGACCTTTGATGTATGGGTACATCATGTCGATCATGCGAAGTGCAGGAGCTGTGCCTGTGCAGTCACCACCTGGTGCTCAGCAAGTTAAAGCTCAGACCTTGCTGCCACTGCTAGGAAAAGTGCCCGCACTGTCCCTGGCATTTTAACCCCCTAAATGCCATAATCCATATCAATCGCAGCATTTCGAAGGCGGGGAGGGTGCTCCACCGTTTTGTACACCTCTGAAAAGGACACTGCTGAACAGAGGCTAGACAGAGTCCAGAGTAACTCTGCTGACTCATTATAGTGATGTGATTCAGATGAAACCTCCGAGGGATCCAGTCACTCAGAGATTTAGATGGAAACCCCAATATAAGCGCTCAGCGTAGAGTGCAGGATATACGTGATCCAAAATGTTATGTAAAATGTTCCCAATAAAGGCTTCAACTCGATTTACAAATAAAAAACAAATCCCCACTTAGCACATTCTGCGCTCCCAAATCCAACTGCGCTCCCTTTAGGGTCCACATGTTTGACATTTCTGTAGCGATGAGAGCCCGCCTAATTTACAGGGTCGTTGTCTCCAGAAGCACGAGCTGGGCACAATTTACTGGGCACTACAATGGCAGAATTGAAATTTTCACTCCGCAATATCCACTGCTGCTTGTTTCTGGAAAAGACCCACGGAGTAAAAATAGTCACTACACCTGTAGATAAATTTCCAGAGGGGTGTAATTTCCAACGTGGGGTCACTTGAGGAAGTATTCTGCTCTTCTGGCACTTAGGGGCGCTGTATATGGATTCTGCAAACTGTTCTAAAATAATTTGTTCTCAAAGAGTCAAATAGCTCTCCTTCCCTCCCGAGTCTCGCCGTGTGGCTAAACAATACTGTACAGCCACATATGTGGTATTGCTACGTTCAGCACAAATTGTGGAAATTTTGTTAGTTTTACTCCTTTCCCATATGAAAATGTAAAATCTGGGGTTAAAACAATTTTTTTGTGGTAAAAATGTATTTTTTTCGCCACTGCCCAATGGTATAAAATTCTGTGACACACCCATGGTGTCAATATGATCACTGCACCCTTAGATGAATTCATTGAGAGGTGTAATTTGTAAAATAAAGGTCACTTACGGGGGGTTCTGCTGTTCTGGCACGTTAAGGGCTTTTCCAGTGGGTCATGGCACCCGCAATCCATAACAGCCAAATCTGCACTACAATTTGGTGCTCCTTTCCTTCTATGTCTCAAAAGTAGTTTTTGACCACACATGGGGTATTGGCGTACTCAGGAAAAATTGCGCAACAAGTTGTACGGTACATTTTCTCCTATTACCCCTTTTGAAAATTAAAAACTTGGGGCTAAAGCAACATTTTGGTGGAAAAAATGGTGATGTTCCATTGACTCAGCCCAATGTTATACAATTCTGTGAATCGCGTGAGGGTTAAAAATGCTCACTACACCCCTAGATGAATTCCTCAAAAGGTGTAGTTTCTAAAATGGGGTCAGTTGTGGAGCTTTGTGCTGTTTAGGCACATCGGGCTCTGGAAACGTGACATGGTGTCCACTATGTATTCCAGCCAATTTTTTACTCCAAAAGTCAAATGGCGCTCCTTCCCTTCTGAGTCTAGTCGTGCGTTCAAGCAGTAGTTTTCCACCACATATGGGGTATCGACGTACTCAAGAGAAATTGTAGAACAAATTGTGCAATCCATTTTCATCTGTTACCCTTGTGAAAACTAAAAATTTGGGGCAAAATCAACATTTTTGTGGGAAAAAATGTATTTTATCATTTTCATGGCTCAACGTTCTAAAATTCTGTGGACACCTGTGGGTTAAAGGTGCTCACCACACCTCTAGATAAGTTCCTTGAAGGGTGTAGTTTCCAATATGGGGTCACTTGTGGGTTTTTTCCACTATTTAGGCACATCAGAGGCTCTCCAAACGCGACATGGCATCTATCGATTCCAGACAATCTTGCACTCCAAAAGTCAAATGGTGCTCCTTCCCTTCCGAGCCCTGCCGTGTGCCAAAACAGTAGTTTTCCACCACGTATGGGTATCAGCGTACTTGGGGCTAAATGATCAATTATGATGGAAAAAGTAAAATGTTAATTTTTTCCTTCCATATTGCTTTAATTCCTGTAAAGCACCTGAAGGGTTAATAAACTTCTTGGATGTGGTTTTGAGCAGTTTGAGGGGTGCAGTTTTTATAATGGTGCCACTTTTGTTTTTTTTTCTGTTATATAGACCCCTCAAAGTCGCTTCAAATGTGATGTGGTCCCTAAAACAAAAAAAATTTGGTTTTGTAAATTTTGTTGGAGCCCTTCTAACTTCCTTACAAAAAAAAAAATGATTGTGAAGTAGACCTTTGGTAAATGTTATTTATTAACTATTTTGTGTGACATAACTCTCTATTTTAAGGGCATAACAAATGTGAAGTTTGAAAATTGCTAAATGTTCAACATTTTTGCCAAAATTCCTATATTTTCACAAATAAACGTAAAAAATATCAGCCTAAATTTACCACTAATATAAAGTACAATGTGTCGCGAAAAAATAGTTTCAGAATCACTGTGATATGTTGAAGCGTTCCAGAGTTATTACCACATAGTGACACTGGTCAGAATTGTAAAATTTGGCCTGGTCAGGATTTGAAAACAGTCTGGGAGGTGAAGGGGTTAAAGGAGTTATGTATGCCCTTTTGAATGCCCTCCCATGTGCAGAATCCCCCCAGAACAAGCACCGTGCGTTGCGGGGATTCACCGGTTTCTAAGCCGGGACCGGAAGATATGTATGCGTTATACATACTCCTGGGCCATAGCCCGACTAGTGGGTGTGGCCTCGCCGCATACACTTATATTGAGCGAGGCTGTGCCCACTGGATGGCCGCATCAGTAGTCAGGGCGCGGCCTCGTTCAATACAAGTCTATTTAGTGAGGCCACGCCCACTGGATGGGCTCTGGCCGGGAGTATGTATAGCTCATACATTCCCTCCGGTCCCGCCTCAGAAACTGGTGAATCCCCACAGCTCACAGTGCGTGACTGCAGACTTACCGAATTGGACCGGACAACCCCTTTAAAATAGTTTTTTTTTAATTAGACAACCATTTTAATACTTAACGTTAGTACAATCTGTTAGCACATACTATTACAGTATGTGATGACCTTTTTCAACATTTTTGTTTGTTTGAAATACCCTAAAAATTCCCAATACAATGGCATTAATTTTTATGGTCCAAGTAAAAGCAAAAGAAAATACTAGAAACAATTTTTACAACTCCTGAAGGTCAGATTTACAAGCCATTCATTTAGGACATTGATAGCGCCCAGTAGTTTATCAGTTGTTCATCACATTGATCATTAAGTTGCCAGACTAATGGAATTATAATTGGTTGTGAAAGTACTTATCACTTGAAAGTCTTATAGGCAATCTGTCAGCAGGATTTCACACCCGATTTATTTATATGTACATGTAGCTCTTACAAATACTAGTCCAACAATACCTTTACATGGCCAGTCTGTTCCTCCATAACTGAGAAATCATTGTTTCAATTGATATGCAAATGAGGCTGAAGTCTATGGTAGCTCTGAAAGCCTTTGTCACTCCAGCTCTATTACCCACCCGGCACCACCTCCTTCTGTTTGACTCAGGTTCTATGCCATGTGATTTCAGATAAATAAAAGCAGTCAGTCAAGCAGGAGGAGGCAGCGCATGATGGGGAATAGAGCTGGAGTGACAGAGGCTTCACATTTACAGCCTCATTTTCATTTCAACTCACGTATAGGTATTGCTGGACTTGTCTTTGAAAGAGCTGCATGTGCATATAATAGTTTGGGGTATTAAATCCCGCTGTCAGATTTCCATTAACCTCATTTAAAAGGCATGAAACATTCTGAAATGTTTGATTCTGAGAAGTTAGTAAAGCAGTGGTGAGTTATATTGGAAAGCACCTAATATCTAATCAGACGTCTGAAAGTAAATTGTATACAGATAGTAGAAGAACAGAACAATGAGAAAATGGGATATGACTTCATGGTCTAGGAATATTGCAAACATATAGGAAGTGTCTGCAAATGTCTGCTTATTCCAAAGTACAGGAGTTGATTAGCAACGCACAGCCTGCCACATGTTTACAGCTTTTTTTTTTATTTTTTGGGCTAAAATAAAATGTTCTTAGGGACGGGCTGGAAATAAAATGCTATCACCCTAAATCCAATGAAAGAGAAGGAAAAAATTAAAACCCACTTCTTAAAGAAGTTGTGCATTACTTTAGATTACCCCCCCCCCCCCTTCAATGTATCCCTCTGGAGCCCCTAAGACTTTTTGTAAATACCTTCTGTTGCTGATAATGCCTTGAACGGCGCTATCCTTGGCCGCTCACAGGCATCACGTGACCTCACGCTGACGTCACGACAAGTGAGGCGTAACTCAGCTCTGGGGTCCCCGCGGTGGCTGCTGGGTTGTGGGCGGGGTTACCCCCCACGTCACACCCGGCATCCACCGCGTGCTTTCCCAATGAATGGGGAGAGGCAGAGCGTGCGGTGGATGCCGGGTGTGACGTGGGGGGGAGCTAACGCCGCCCACAGCCTGGCATCCACTATGGAACCAGGAAGGAAACGACCCCCGGCTGCTGCCAGAGCTGCCGCCGGGTGTCACATGATGCCTGTGAGCGGCCAGTGATAGCGCCGCTCACAGGCATTATCTGCAATGGAAGGTATTTACAAAAAGTCTTAGGGGCCCTGGGGGATACATTGGGTGGGTACTCTAAAGTAGTGAACAACCCCTTTAATGGTAACATTAAATCCAATGATACTCCCTTCTATTGTATTTTGTGTGTTATGGTACCTTCTCTCAACAAAACGGTAGATACTAAGTTTTGCACATCAAGCACCACTGTTGAAGATGATCTGTCCTCCTGACGTCTGTTTTATTAAATCCCTTATTACTCATAACAGTTCTGCAGCACCTATTCTTACAAACTGACAAGGACAATGTTTATTAATATGTTTCCACAAGGAATAACAGAGAAACTGTATATTGCATGTTATTTTCCTAGCCTCGAGAGAATGGTAAGTCTGCATTGTACAGGTACATTGTGTGGTGTAAGGACCCATCTGAGTGAGGTCGTCTTGTCATGGCAGGTGGGCTTACACAATTTGATAAAAAATACGTGCAGGGAACCTCAAATGTATAAGTATAGTGCACAGTGCAGTGATGCTATTCTTTCAGCTTTTTGCAACGTTTTTCACCCATAGAAAGCAATGAGAGTGCAAAAAAAACCTGCAAAACATGCATCAAACAGGTTTGGCTATGTATTGAGTTTTTTTGGTGAATAAACTTTATTAAACATGTAGTGTAGACTGATCATACATGTAATCTGCATTAAAACACAAAAAAAACTCCAGCAAAAATGCTGCAAAACAGCCAAGAGAGCAGGTTTTGACTGCCTGTGAACTTGGCCTTAGACTTCTTTGCGTCAACTTCTGATTTTGACTTTAGAATAGTGATCTCTCGTGAAAAAGTGCTGCTTATTATTGGCGGTGCAGTCTGGACCCATGATGTCCTCATGCCCTAATGGAGCATATGGTCTGGTGTTTTCCTAATGGGACAACCTCATACATTACGGAGTAGATTTTCACATTCGTGAAGCATCGAACCCCTGAGGCGATATTGGTTGTCTCCAAGCTTTCGGAGAACTCTTTAAAACTAGAACTGTAATAAAAGCTGCAGAAACGTAACTCATTGTTAGATTTTATGTGGATATCTTCTTCACAGGTGGAAATCTGTCTTTTTTTAGAAAGTACTGTAATGGAGCAATATCTTGTGCTGCAGAAATGCGATCATGTTCTGGCTATGAAAGGAGTGCACACATCTGTTCTTGAAGTGGTTAACATAGTTTTATCTAGATAGAAAATACCAGTGAGAACAAAACACATCAAAGACCGTTTTTTTTTTCTGTTCGAAATGTTTATAGCTTCTATATAAATATACTTTCATTTTAAATGGTTGCGCTGTAGTAGAGGTTTTACATTTTCTTTGTGTTCGGGCCCCCCCTCACAACTATAAAGGAATATAGGTCACGTATGAGGTGAGCCATAAAAGTCTGACTTGTGTCTTGGTCTTCATCCTGTCTTCTCTTCTGAGAGTATTTGCATATGTGTTATAGGCCAGGTTCCTCAAGACATGAAAAGCTAAACCACTCTACCTTACGGCAAATGTGCGGAATCAGTCATTGCGACTGTATCTTGAGCAATGTGGGAATTTTGTTTTCAGTTCAACATTCTGAAAACTTGCTTGGTCATTGCAGTTTGTCAGTCTGTATTTTTTTTTTTCTGCCTGACACACAATAATCGTCTGATTTTTATAACCAATGAGTGCTTAAAAAAAAAGCGTTATGAGCCAGAAACACTGCAGTGCATTAGTCATCGCTGGCTGTACAGTAAACTTTCACTTCACATTGTACTTGCCTGTTGTACTTTTTGGTCATGAGTCTTCTGTTCCAGACACTTGAAAAGCACTTATGCCGGGTGGATTTCATCAGAACTTTAACCGAAATTTCTGTAAAAAATGTTTGACTATTTATCACTTAGAACGGCTAGATCTAATGAGGCTGGCATGTGAAATGCTCATTTTACCATCAGAATTATACTACCACTCTGTGGAAAAGAAAAAGAAAGGATGCCAGCCTCATCAGGTCTAACAGATCTACTTAATGTATGTAGTCTGTATTGTGATTTCTGCTGACAGATTCTCTTTCATATAGCGCATGTGTGCAGGCTCACTAAGGATGAGCCTAAAACCTAACTAGTCAACTTTAAAGGGGTTGTCCCCTTATGGACAACCCCGGTTAAATGCCTTTTTTTTGTATGCTGAATAAAATCAGAAAAAAAGCACTCTCCGCTCTGAGTGCTGTTTCCCCTGGCAATCTTGTGACCTAGTTTGTCACATGAGCGCTGCAGCCTCTTATTGGCTGCAACCTTCACAGTTGTGTCAGACTGAACTGTCCCAGATTTGCTGATGTATCTTCTGAAGCTTCTCTGCCTTAGGAGCCTTGCAATAGAGCAGGGTTCCCCAACTCTGGTCCTCAAGAGCCACCAACAGGATTTCTTAGTATTGCACAGGTGATTGCATTCTTGCCTGTCCAGTTGATGCAATTCTCACTTGTGCAATACTAAGGAAATCCTGAAAACATGGCCTGTCGGTGGCTCTTGAGGACCGGAGATGGAGAACTCTGCAATAGAGGCTTCTAACAGCCGAGTTCCCACAGCCACCCTGCTGTAGCTGCTGATTATAAGCCTGGAAATTCCATCTAAACACACAAAAACCCTACCCTTTTATTTCATATATTTAATAATGAAAAAACAATTAGATGAGTATTCCCCCCTTGCAAAAAAAAAGACATAAACTCACCGTCCCAGCAGGTGTCCCAAGGTTATTCCACGTTATCCCTGCAGTCAGTCTTCAGCTGCTTTAGGGCTACTGCTTTCTCACTTCTTCGGTTTGTCCAACATTCGTCTAGGGGTTGGATGTAGGAGCACTACAATCCAATAGCTGCCGCTGATTGGTTGCAGGGCTCACGTGGCATAATACCACGTGGACCAAGGTAGAATTGGTGCTACAACTGCTGGAGTAGCGCCAATGTGGGAGGTTTTTATTTTACAAGGGGAACCCCTTAATTGAAAAGTGGTTGTCAGGGTAGTGGACAACCTCTTTAAACTATGCTGGAGTTATATAACCCCTACTGGTATGGCTCCCTCTCCTTTTCTTTAATCTCATAGGCGTATCTCACTTATTAAATTGTTCATGTTCACGGTCATTAAAAATTGTTCCTGTCCATTCTGGGAAGCATGAGTCACAACAGGCAATATTAAGGTCCCTCTATGACGACTTCTTCAGTCTTAAGGATATGAGAACACTATGAGCTGTTTCCCAGGAATTAGGAATAAAGTTGCTGCAGAAGTTTATGAGGTGAAGAGTTGTTCAGCGGTGTTGTCTAGAAAGAAATAGGGTAAAACCAGATGTGCAGAATTCACATTTAGTATACAATTTCAGAAAACTACAATTACAACTGTTAAGGCTATTCCATGTAGGCAAATTGTAATGACAGTGTTCAGGAGAAGAATAGACCATTCTCTATCACACATATCAATTATAGGCCTAAAACCCTATATTTACCAACAATTGATAACAATATTCAAGACAAATCTTTAGTAAGGCTTAAATAGGTAATTGCTTAAACTAACATTGTACTTCTCAGTTCTGTTGCCAATGGGCCTTGATGGAGAGTGCATTAATTCTAGTACGGGAGGGGACTAAGGGATGCCATACACAATAGATACCTGTCATCTGAACAATGGTTCGGCCAGCAGCTATCTCTACCAACTCCTCCATGCACAGGAGCACTCGCTCTGACATTTGATACTCCTTTCCCCCAAAATCATTTGTCGGGAGAGTCGGAAGGCTCCAATACACATTAGACTGTGAGCTGAGCCCTCCGTTACTCTAATGTGTATGGGGGCCTTGAGCCTCTGTCCGACAACTTTGGTAGCATCTTATCTTCTGTGAAAACAAAAGCATCAGGCATATTGAAATTCAGTGTCCAAATTCTCTGCACCTCCATACACGTCAGATGGTCATCTGGTGCTGATGAAATTGCCATGTTTGACCAACATTCATCTAAAGCATCTTTCACCAATAAAATGATGGCCTTCAAGATTAACTTTTCAACTGAAGATGAGAAATATTTTATTTTTCCAGTTCTTACAAAGAGCTTCATTCGTGATGCAAATTTATAACTCGCAACCGTTTAGCCCGTTGCGTGCTGCAATTTTTTGCACTCCAATCTTTCTCTGAGTAATAATCATTTATAGTTCCGAAACAAATCTATTGCAGCACGAATTGCCCATTGTAAAATATCAGTGGTATATCTGCCATTTATTGATGATCTGAATTGATTTGGTCTGTATAAATTATTGGCACTTGCCAAGTCTCGGACTCCAGAGTTTCCTTGGCTCACCAGAGAAAAAGATTCTCCATCTATACAGAGTGTTTGTATTAATTGTATCATGATCTTTGTTATTGTACACGCAGGATGTATCATCAAGAAGATCAAATGTTGATATAGTCTCTACTCAGTACATATTTTTTTTACAGTTCAGTGCTGGAGTATTAGAATTCCTGTTTTATTGGAAGCTAAATTTAAGAAACATTTCACAGGCGATGACACCGTTCGTACGTAGTTTGGTCTTTTCTGTGGTGACCTACGGATGCGAAGAGGAATCCAACGCCTTCAAAATGTGTTTCTGGAGAAGGATCATAGAATCATAGAATGTTAGAGTTGGAAGGGACCTTCGGGGTCATTGTGTCCAACCCCCTGCTCAATGCAAGAGTCACTAAACCATCTCAAGCAGATGTCTGTCCAGCCCCTGTTTGAAGACTTCCATTGAAGGAGAACTCCTCACCTCTTGTGGAAGCCTGTTCTACTGATTAATTACCCTCTCTGTCCAAAAGGTTTTTCCAATATCTAATCTAATCTGTATCTTCTCCCATTCAGTTTCATCCCATTGCTTCTAGCCTTTCTTTGTGCAAATGAGAATAAAGCTGATCCCTCTACAGTGCGACAGCTGCTATTAAGTCTCTTCTCAGTCTTCTCTTTTGCAAGCTAAACATTCCCAAATAATGCTATAAATACCATAAATGGCAAGAAGAACGAACAAATCAAGCCAGACCGGTCACTCGAAGCCAGGATCACCAAGCTATGACTTGCCAACTTTGTGGACACCTCATACAAAGAGCGCAATCTCTGGAGAAGGACACCATTGTCGTAAGAATAGATATAACAAGGCGAAGAGGAACACCAGCAACTCTGCTTAATGCAATCAATCTGACTGCAGAGATCTTTCTACAGAGTGTTCATCCATCAAGTCGCCATGGCTCGAGATTGAGCCAAAGGCTGTTTTTAATTTTTTTTTTTTTTTAAAGGGGTATTCCAGTTATAACATTTCTTGCAGATAGTTTGTTTGGCTGTCTCCAGCCATCTCATCAGGAATAAGAGTGGTGGTTGAGCTTGTGCACTGCCACATCATTCACATGTAGACAGAGGTCCCCTGTGCTGGAAATCAATGTGGGGCTTAGCGGTCAGACCTGCACTAATATAGAAATAACTACTACCTACTTGAATGCCCCTTTAAAACAATGTTCCCCAAACTGTAAACCAACGCACAGAGAAATGTGTAAAATATCACTTCTTTATCGTAATGCTTATGCTGTTGCTTTTTTTCCTTTGCCTTTTTTTCTCACTCATGTCAATAATTTATTAGGCTTCTTAAAAATTTATTATAAAACGTGCCATACAATGCTGCCTGTTTTAGGGCATGTAGTTTAATCCCCCAGATCCGTCACATCCTGCCAGTGAGTCACCTTTACTGGTAACTCAATAGTTACATGATCAGCTTTTCGCCATCCTCATTTTCGCTCTTGAATGGTTTAGATTACAAGCTGGAGATTTAAACCTGCTTCTCCATTGTCTTTTCTGGGTCCACTTATTAAGCCTTTTGTCCACTGTGGCACAACGGACACCTTGATCTAAGTCATTACTTTATCAGACTGTGTGAATTTTTCCCAAGTATTCTTTTCAATTTATATTGACAGGGAATAAGGGAACAAAATATATGCAAATCACAAAACAGATGTAAGAAGGAAAGCCTTAGTGTGGAGCTAAGTTTGCGATCATGATGGGAATGTAATATAATGTAACAATGCACTCGCGTTCACGGCGGAGACCATGTTAAACTACTAAAGGGCTATCTTGGGAGTTCTCAAATCCGCACAGTACAGGCTGAAATTTGGAGTTCCCTTGCTAGCCCTGTATTTATGCTGGAGAAGAAACTTGTAAGATTCATATATATATACTTATCATAGTGTGTATTTAGACTGCTGTTGAGCGTAATACGTGCGACTTGCAATTTGTCTGATGTCACATCAAGTGGTCAGTACGTGAATCACTATCCTGTGTCATTTCCTTACCTTAAGAATTGTGACTGATAATCATCCTGTGTTTACTGTAATATTTACTTTTTTTGTGTGGGAATTTTAGACGTGGTTCAACAAGAGCATGGAATGCTAAACTTTTTATTTGTGAGTTTCACTTCTTGTCTCCGTGCTGAATCTGCTCCCCCCTCCCCATTCAACTATAGTGTATTACGTAATGATTGAAGTCTTAAACGGCAAAAATGCATCATACAGTAGTAGTGAGAACAAGGAATAAAATCCACTTGAGAAAATTCGCCAGCATGTTTATTACTTTGAAATTAGAATAAAACTTGTTACTAACTCAAAAGAGGCCAGTGGTATTACTAAAGGGCATTGTTCATGGGGGTCATAATGCCCCCAAAGAATCCTATGAGCACCGCCCCCTTAGTAATGGCCATAAAAATTGGCACAAAGTAAAAAGGCCCATAATCTCCGAGACTGTATGATGGATTTGAAAAAAAAACAAAGAGAAATGCTCAAGGGACCAACGGGTATAAAATAGGGACAGAAACAAGCCCGCTTTAAGCTTCAAAGCATTTGTCATGCCCCATTGTTATTGATAAATGGAAAAGGATTTCTCTTTGTTGAAATTTATTTACAGTATTACAAAATTGCATAAATACAAAATTGCATAAAAAGCACAGGATGCCCAGGGGAATTAAAAATTCCCAAAGTCCGTGTTGACTCACCGTAGATCAGAAGCTACACGTCTCATAAGTCTGTTTCTAGTGGATCCTGGCTGCCTAGCCCAATGCCAGGATTTAGTAACTGAGAACATGACATATCTGTTATTCTTTCTACCCCACTTGTTTTCTCCACTTTGTATGGTTCGTTTGACAAAGAAAATGTATATCAGAGGTCTCTTAGTTTTCGACTATGTTAAATGTATTATGAATGCTGTCCCATGGTTTTGGTTTAGCTTTAGTTTCTTGTACTTGGTACATTTGGGGGAGGGGGCGCTCACCTTTGAACTGTGCATCTTCTTGTCTATTTAGCCTTCCACAGACAAGGGCAAAATGCTGTGAGTTCCAGGCCCTGCTCTGCCCCTGTGTATTTTGAGGCCTTCTGCACATAGCAAGGTGACTAACTAGAGTTGAGGATCTTCCTGATTGGGTACACCTTGTTGTGGTGGGATGACATGCTTTTGATTTTCATCAAAATAGTGTTAATGAAGTACTCAGTTTTTTACTTATTTACTTGCTGCAGGGTATCTATTCATTGTTTTTATCTTTAGGTTTTGTATATTAAATGTAGTATTTTGCAGATAACATTAAGTACTTAACAACGGAGTAGGAGATAAATATATGATTGTGGGAACTCCCACTACTGAGAAACATACTGATTACCACAATGGCAGTCCTGTGCACCCTGTTTAATAGGAGCGATGGACATTTATGAGCAGTACTGCTTTGGGTGCTTTCACACTGCGTTCAGGCACCTGTCCAGTGGCCCCTTCGGGGCTTATGTTCGAACCCCCTGCAAAACAGGATTCGAATGTATGCGCCGACGGGGTCATAGACTATAATAGTGCCGGCAAAGCAAAAGTGAGGCTCATTATTTTCGGGCGTGCACGCCTACTGGAGGCGGACACCCAGACGTAGTAGACTGCCTCTGGGTGTCCGACTCCAGTAGGTGTATACGCCTGAAAATGATGCTCTGCAGAGCGCACGTTCGCTCTGCAGGAACCATTATAGTCTATGGCCCCGTCGGGGCATACGTCCGAATCCCATTTGCGGGTGGTTCAGACATAAGCCCCAACGGGTCCACTGGACAGGTGCCTGCGCACACTATGAAGGCACCTTGTGGTATTGGTTGAGAGAGCCAATCGCTTTACTCCACTATCGTCATCAGTCCCATACATAAAATGAATGGAGTGGTAGTACACATGCATGACCACCGCTCCATTTAAGCAAGTGACGCTTTAATCGTGTGATACCCAGTGATTTTATACTTTTTACCATTTTACTTGTGCCTAGGATAGGAAAGAAATGAATCTTGCTTGTGAGTCAGCTCCTTTACAGTTTGGTGAATAGGTAACATATACTATTAAAAACATCTCACGTACTTGTGGAGCATTTACTGCGGTTAAAACTGAGAACTCAAGGAAGTTTTCAAGGCAAACTGTGACTTGTATGTGCAATGTAAGGCTACGGTTAAATGGCCCTAGAGTCTCTCATCCTAGAGAATCGGGCCGATTATGCAAATTACACTGTGATCAAACTGATTAGAGTTTGATCAGTGTCAGCATAGTGTGATCTGATTCTTTCTCCAGCTTATCCATTGTGTCAGTGTGCAGTAATCAGACTGCACTTGGATGGTCATCCAAGTGCAGTCTGATGTTTTACATGCACCCATAGACTTGAGTGGGTGAGTGACATCCGATTTCAAAGCAAAATCGCAGCATGCTGCAATTTTCTTTTCACTGACAGATTCTGTCAGTGAAAATAATTGTGCATCAGCACTGCCCAATTGAATGAATAACATTGGTCCGAGTGCCATCCGACAAAAAAATCAGATAGCACTCGTCTGATGTATACTCTGGTGTTAGCAAGCCCTAATAGTCTTAAACTACCAGTTCCACAAGATGCGCTGTAAGCAGTCCTAGACATGATAGTGAGGCAATGTAATCTGTGAGGAAGAAAGCTGTGGGTCATTTGCTGAGCAAAAAGCATGAGTGGGTTAGTAGATGAAAATGATGATCCCATTTCTGTTCCCAAAGTGATCTTATGACATTTGGTTGAGTTTAGGAGGATTTTGTGTAATATTGTGGAGGTTTTTGAGCTTGAGAAAGTAACCTGTAGCTGATTGTTTTACAAGGCTGAGATGAGTCTACCATCATTGAAACACACAGCTAAACAGATCTACTCAACAAAACGATATTTTGCAATTTGTCTCCATGTATGCAAAAGGGAATTTACATCACTTTGTGTAGATCATCTGCCTGGTAATCACATATCTTACAACACAATACATTTTTTACATAGACAGACATTGTGGCTACCATACCATGGCATGGTCAACTAAAATTCAACATCTTAATAAAAAAAAAGTTATTTTAAAGAATCTTGAAATAAGCAACTGAAGGGTTAACAATACACCCCATCTTCAATTCATCAGTGAAGAACTGCCCTGTAGCGGTGATGATAAAAGCAACCATATGTCCATACTGAAGGTTGTTATGTCTCTGGTTTTATGAGACCAGGGTAATGCTGTGTACTTAATTTCTTCATTTATTAATAAAAGTTCATTTCTTTTTAGAATTTAATTTTATTTTTCTAGCTCAAGGACAAAAGATGATATATGGCCTGCATGAAAGCACATGGTCTGATCTGGTGCACAGTTGTGAGCAATAACATCAGTCTGTAGCTTTTAAAATGCTTTTCATGCTAAAATAAGAATTATGTTTGATTCATGAAGTTTGTAATTATATTTCTCACTTATTTTGTGTTTACCACTAAAAAATATTATATATGTATATCATCAGAGAGAGAGAGAGAAAAATATATTATGAGGTTTTTGAAGCTATTAAAAATTTGGGTTGTTGAGACCATTGATGACAATTTTTTTATATTCTGTGTACCTCTTGTTATACCTGGCAGTGCAGTACTGTTGAGGGCCATTGGCAATTTCTCCTGTATTTAGTCACAATTTTGGCTCTCTGATTGTAAAGCTGAAAGAGGATTTCAACTTTTAATTTTCTTAGCCTCCCAAAAAAAGTTTACCGTACGAAACATGGATTTTCTTATAAAGAGGCTGCAGTTTCAACAGTATACTGATTGGTTAACTGTAGATAATTTGGTGGAAATAAATAGATAATTGATGAGACTCCCACAAACTGAAAATGAGGGAGCTGAAGGAGCAGTGTGAGCTAGCTTGGCTATTTCTGAAACTTCTATGTGCTGTAATGGTCCGACTGGAACATTGTGCGGCTTACCTCGTAGTTGAGTCTTTGACCTTGCTATGCACTGGGATGCCAAATATACAGTGGGGAAATTAAGTATTTAATACACTGCCAATTTTTGTAAGTTTTCTCATCTACAAAGAGTGGAGTGGTCTGTAATTTTTATCATAAGTACACTTCAACTGTGAGAGACAGAGTCTAAAAAAAATCCAGAAAATCACATTCTATGATTTTTACATAATTATCTTGCATTCTATTACATTAAATAAGTATTTGATTACTTACCAACCAGCAAGAATTCTGGCTCTCACAGACCTGTTAGTTTTTCTTTAAGAAGCCATCCTACTCTGCACTCATTACCTGTATTAATTGCACCTGTTTGAACTCGTTACCTGTATAAAAGTCACCTGTCCACTCAATCAATCACACTCCAACTTCTCAGCCATGGGAAAGAGCAAAGAGCTGTCTAAGGACTCCAGGGACAGAATTGTAGACCTGCCCGCACTGGGATGGGCTACAGGGCAATAGGCAAGCAGCTTGTTGAGAAGGCAACTGTTGGCACAATTATTAGAAAAATGAAGAAATACAAGATGACTGTCAATCTTCCTTGGTCTGGGGCTCCATGCAAGATCTCACCTCGTGGGGTAAGGATGATTCTGAGAAAGGTCATGAATCAGCCTAGAACTACACGGGAGGACCTGGTAAATGACTTCAAGAGAGCTGTGACCACAGTCTCAAACATTACCGTTAGTAACACACTACGCCTTCATGGATTAAAATCCTGCAGGGCATGCAAGGTTTCCCTGCGCACGCCAGCACATGTCCTGGCCCGTTTGAAGTTCGCCAGTGATCATCTCAATAATCTAGATATGAGGCATGGGAGAAGGTCATGTGGTCAGATGAGACCAAAATAGAACTTTTTGGTATCCACTCCAATCGCTGTCTTTGGAGAAAAGAGAAGAATAAGTACAACCCCAAGAACACCATCCGAACCGTGAAGCATGGTGGGGGAAGCATCATACTTTGGGGGTTCTTTTCTGCAAAGGGGACAGGACGACTGCACCATATTGAACGGAGGATGGATGTGGTCATGTATCGTGAGATTTTGGCCAGCAACCTCCTTCCCTTAGTAAGGGCATTGAAGATGGCTCATGGCTGGGACTTCCAGCATGACAATGACATGAAACACACAGTCAGGGCAACTGAGGAGTGGCTCTGTAAGAAACATTTCAAGGTCCTGGAGTGGCCTAGCCAGTCTCCAGATCTGAACCCAATAGAATATCTTTGGAGGGAGCTTTTGGCATAAAGTACACCACAACTTTTAATGGATCTTATCACGGGGTCATTGCCACTCCCTGTATCACCCCAGGTCCTCCCCGGCTCCCCAAACACTTACTCAGTAATACCAAAACTGGCATTAAAATGCTAAGACGCAAAATTTTTACAACATTTGAAGGTGTTTTATGCCAGAATTTTGGTGTAAACACCTTGATTAATCGAGGCCATTGTTTGAGATGGTAGATACATCTTTTTATCCAATTTACTTGATTTAATTCTTTTCACCTGTATATTCTTCCTTCAGTCTTCATTAGCATAATACTGACTTACAGAACTGTATGGTAAGTGACGCATTGTATCACAATCATAGTAGTTGCAGAACATGGTGAAGGTTTCTTTCATTAGTTTTTTTTTTTTACTGTCCTCATAGCATTGGGCACCCTGTTTCTGATCTTTGCTGAATCAAAATGTATGCCTGGTCAGAAGAATTGATTAAGTGATGGTCTCTATCTAATCTTTAATTATTTTTCATAGCTCGAAAATAATTAGATGGCTTGATTTGAAGCTTATTTATGACACTTGATTTTTTTTTTTATGGCTTTTTTTTTCCACTTGGAACATTTCACTTACCATGCTGAATCCGCTCATACGTGTTGTTCATATGCACAGTATATTCTTTTTAGCATGAGTCATGATCATTGTCTTTTGTCATTTTTACAATATCTTTCATATGGTGGCAGAAACTATCGTAGACTGTTCTGGTTTATATAGTGAAAACTTTAAGACTTTTTGCAGCATTAATTTCAGAACACTATTCCACCGATTTCTTGATCGCAGTGCTACATAATAAGACATCCTCTTAATAAATACACTCTTAACATTTCGTTGTGGCAGAGGTATATCTGGATTGTGTCTCCAATGTCAGTTCAGATCCATGACACTCCCTGCTACTTTTTTTGCAGTAGTATGTTTGTTTAGTGGATTTAAGAAGATTACAAAATGTAACTTACTAGTTATCTTACTTATCTATATTAATGAACTTAACCATTTCTGTGAAAAATGAACTGAACAATGGAATGTGTAAATACCAATGTAAGTTAAGGCCTGTTAAACTGACTGTGATGGTCTTTTATTTGCTTACCTAAACCACTTTGGCACTGGCAAAATTGACAATCGTTTTGCAGAAGAAGTATAGACTCCATTCTGAAATCTGATAGTTGTTTTAAAGTATTATCATACTATTTTTATTCTTTTTTACAAACCCCCTATTACATGTTCCTGAAAAATGCCATGTGGATTCTATACCTTATATAGTAGATATAAAAAGTCTACATCCCTCTTGAAATGAACAATGTTTTTGTCATTTAAAAAAAAAATCATACCAGAAAATAATTTCAAAACTTTTTCTGCCTTTAATCTGTACAATTCAATTGAAAAATAAATGTAAATCTTTTCAGGTGGAAAAAGAAAAATACCTAAATATTATTTGGTTTCATAAATATACACACCCTTACGCTAATACTTTGTTGAAGTGCCCTTTGAATTTATGACAGCATTCAGACTTTTTGGGACAAAGTCAATCAGCATGGCACATCAAGAATTGGCAATCATTGCCCACTCTTCCTTGCAGTAATGCTTCAAATCTTTCAGATTGCAAGGGCGTCTCCTGTGGACACCCCTCTTCAGATTAACCCAGGATTTTCATTTGGATTCAGTTATTTGCTCTGGTTGGCCCATTCCAAACTTTTATCTTCTTGCTATGTTGTTATACTTAAAGGTTTATTTTATCTTCAACTTTTTAGTAGAGGACTTAAGGTTTTGTTACATAATTGACTAATGTTTGGAACTGTTAATAATTCCCTCAACCTTGACTAAAGCCCAAGTTCCAGCTGCCAAAAAACAGCCCTAAAGATTAATGCTGCCCCCACCATGCTTCACTGGGTATATGGTGTTCTTTTTGTGATGCAAAGTGTTAGCTTTGTGACAAACAGAGTTTAACCTTGGTCTCATCAAATCATAACATATCTTTCCTAATGCTTTTGGCAGACTTGATGTAGACTTTGGCAAAGCATAGCTGTGCTTGGGTGTGTTTCTTTTTGTAAGAAAAGGCTGCGGTCTTGCACCCCTACTCCACAGGTCACCGACATCCGCAATATTGTCACATGCAGTACATCCAGAACTTTCTAGAAATTCCTGCTGCTCCTTTAACCCCTTCACGACCTTGGACATAACCATATGTCCATGTAGATGGGTACGTATGGATACATCCAGGTGATTTTGCTCACACAAAGGCTGTGTATGTGTGATCGCCGCTGGGTGTCAGCTGATTCTGCCAGGAGTGGTGCCGCACTGCTCTCGGAATTTTAACCCCCTAAATGCTGCAATCAAAATCGTCCGCAGCATTTAAAGAGCAGGCAGAGGGAGAAAGCCCCCTCTGCCTTTAGATCTGCACCCCCATGGGCCTGATTGTTGCTATTGTGACCCGATGTCGTCATGATGACATCCGGGTCACCAGAGCTAGCAAACTTGCTAGATCGTGCTCTGTGCATGATCTAACAAGTTTGTCGGTCAGTGCCACGCTGACAGTTTGTATAGCATAGGAATACTCCTGCAACCCTATGCTATACAAACGATCAGCCTGCAAAAAGTGATAGTCCGTAGTGGAACAAAGATAAAAATAAATAAATAAGTAATAAGAAAATAAGATTGTACCTTTTTAAATAAAATATTTTTAGGAAAAAAAGTAAACAAAAAAGTACACATTTGGTATTGCTGCGTCCGGAACGACCCGACCTATAAAACTGTCCCACTAGTTAACCCCTTTAGTGAACACCGTAAAAAATAAATAAATTATAAAACATTGTTTATCATCATACCTCCGAACAGAAAGTGGAATAAAATGCAATCAAAAAGACGAACGGAAATAAAAATGGCACCGCTGAAGACTGCATCTTGCCCGCAAAAAACAAGCCACGATACAGCTGTCAGTGGAAAAATAAAAAAGTTATAGCTCTCAGGATAAAGCGATGCAAAAATAATTATTTTTTCCATAGAATAGTTTTTATTGTGTAAAAGCGCCAAAATATAAAAAACTATAAATGTGGTATCGCTGTAATCATACTGGCCCAAAGAATAAAGCTGCCTTATCAATTTTACCACATGCGAAATGACCTAAAAATGAATAAATAAATTCCTGAATTGCTGGTTTTTATTCAAACGTGATGTAAAATGTTCCTAACAAAAGCTTCAAATCAATCCACAAAAAAAGCCCTCACTCAGGTCCGTCTTCTGTCAGTGGAAATATAGGGGGCTTCCGTGCTACTGTTAGTACAAAGGCTCTGGAAAAGTGAAATGGCTCCTCGCCCCCAAAAGAAATCCAGTGAATTCTGCGCTCCCGAATCCAAATGCTGCTCCTCTTTTCTGAGCCCCAGTTTGCTTAAAACGAACCGGTCAGCAGGATTCTGCAAACAAAACTACAGGCAATGTCATGTTGAGGCTGCTGCACTGATTAATATGATACCGGAGGTGAAGAAATCCGTCTCGTGGTTCTTGTGTTTGCAGTTTTGAGCTAATGATGTGCCCGTGATCCGGGGCAGGACTGTAGGCAGAGTCTTTCCTTGGTGCTCTAGACCAGATCAGCAAGAAGTTTCAAAAACAAAGCGGCTTTATTTAAAGCATGACACACCAGAGACAAAAAACACAATGGAAAACGAAGATGGAGAAATTCTGCAACGTCTAAAACTCAACAAACACTGATCGTGGAAACGTAGCCTACCTTCACCTAATAGTATACAAAGACCCTTCCCTTCTCACTCCATGTCTGTCTCTTTAGTGTGCGCTGCTCTGAAAGTCATGCACCAACAGAACAAACTATAAGCACTCTGGTAGAGCAGCTATAATAACTTGTGCAAGTTATTAATAAAAAAATGTATCTATTTCTTTCCTTTTTTTTTATATAAAAAGAAAAACAAAACAAATGTTTCCTTGGCTTTTTTTTTTAGTTTGCCAGTTGTTTCACTCCCCTTCTTTAGCAGACAGTGTAGAACACCTGAAAACATGAACAGAATTTTATTGTTGGGTATTTTTTACACATCTAATATGGTACCACTTTCAAACAGAACATGTTTTTGTTTTACTATGTCTGCATATTGTAGATTGCATGTTCTTCAAGGATTACTGATGTAAGCCTTCTCTCCTTTTCAATGACCTGATAAACAAGGTAATTAGAGGGCGAGAGAGATGGTAAACACCTCCAAAATTGTTCTTTCCTTTTTAACAGGTGGTTATTGTTTATGGTGTGCTTTGTAGAGCTTGTGGAAATCTCCCTGATATGCCTGGCTTTATGTGGTTTCATTTCGTCTAAGCATGTAGCAGTACCAGGCCAATTTTGCTTAAAACGAAGACCTTTTTCACACCAAGTTGTTTTCTGTATACTCTACTTGTACTGGTCATATAAGTTTTTCCCACAGTTATTTTTTCTTTAAAGTGTCTTTACAAAGAAGCTGTCTTTAGCTTTATTCTCCCCAAACCATGAGCAGTATTATTCGGACAGAGGCTGCACAGTTGCCTACAGGTATGTGTTAGTTTTTCTGAAATGCTATGCTGTTATTGAGAAAACATACTAGGGAAAAACCGGGCAAGGGGACTACGGCCCCCAATTCATCAGTTGCGATTGGTAAAGTCACTTTCTTTTTCATTTTGACTTGTGTTTATTTGGTGATGCTTTTTTTGTGCTAAATTTTTCAAAATGAGTAATGAATTTAATGCAAAATGAAAACTGCTCTATTTTTGTCTTTAATCTTTTTTTTTTTTTAGACTTTTTAGCTCCAAAAGTTGCCGTTCCTTTAAAAATTTACAAAATTTGTCTAAAAATGCACGAAATAAAAAATAGAAACATTACTCCGGGCAGGGGCTGGAGTGAGAGGCACCAAAAAAAATGGTGACATTTTGGTAAATGTCGCCTTTTATGAATCAGTCTTTTTTTTTTTTTCTTCACAACATTGCTCATCCAGATGTTTTTACATAATACCTTTAATCAGGTTTAGCATTTTAAACTGGCCACATCATGGAATATTGACTGCAGAGCTGAATAAAACCTTCTTTTTTTAAACTATTTTTTAATTTCTTCTCTTCATTGTGGAGATATCAGCATGTAAAGTTTAGGTTATCATTTATAAGCCCAACAGGGTGTTACCAGAAATGTTTCACTAAGTGTGTGTACTACTTCCCCTGTATGATGACATTGTACAATTATAAACAGGCAGGAACATACAGGGGGAAAAATAACATATCAAAAGAAAGCTTAGAGCAGGCTTTCCCCTGTGTGAGACATATAATTACAGTCTCTTCTCACTGATCTTGGTGTGCGAGTACAAGGTTCCTTGAGTAGAGCAGAGCAGAGTGTGATTTGAAACACTTATCAGCTTTCATCTCCTGTAAGTCAATGTGGGTGAGGGGAATAGATCAGAGCTGATAGCAATTTGAGAGGAGTGCTTCAATGGGACAAAGCTCAATAATAAAAATTATTTTACTGTCCGACAATCCTTTTTAAAGGGAACCTGTCACTAGGTTTTCCCCAGATAAAGTAGGGCCAGTACCATCTCTCATATATACAGCGTTCAAGAAAGCCGTATATGTCCCCAATCTGCCCTGCAAGGCAAAGAAATAGCTTTTATTCTACTCCCCTATGGTGCGATCTGGTTCGATGAGCATCTCTGGCCTTGATCCAGCGCCTTCTCTGTTCTTACGATTGCCGTCCTTCCTTGCTTCATGTGGATGATGCGCCCTACGTCATCTACAGTGTTCTCCATCGCGCTCCTGCGCGAGGGCAGAGCAAAGTACTGTAATGCCCATGCACGGGGGAAGGCCAAAGCGTGCCGGCGCAATGCACGCTACAATACTTTGCTCTGCTCTCAGCAGGGTAGAGAGAAGTACGCCTGCTCAGGTGCGCGATGGAGGACACGGTGTGGATGACGTAGGACAGCAATGAAGTGCTTTCTTTTGAATAAATTAATATTCATAAGAAACTTGGAACACTGAATTCTTGGGGTTGATTTGATAATGGTTCTTCTTAGAAAGGTGTTTCCACTATAAACAGTTATGGTATTGTAATAATAGAAGGATAAAAGTCTTTCAGAGAATCAATGCGAGATGTATGTTATAAGGAGAAAGAGCGCCATCTGGTGAGCAATTTCAAGTTTGCACGCTGGACCTGGTCAGGTGACCTCCAGCAGAGGATTTCAAAATTTAACGGTCGAGCGCGCAGTGCCTGAGGTGATTTCGGCGTCAGACACAGAGAGAGATGTGACGCAGGCCGGACACGCTGATGGAACCAGCGAGAGAGACCGGGGTGAGAGATCCATAAGGCAGGATAGGTGGCGGCTGGTGCCCGTTTGGCTTGTTCCACCTCACCCGCCATTGACCGACCCTGTCAATATCAGTGGGTACAGCTAGCATTAGGCTAATGTGTAAAGGGGCCTCAAGACTGTAGTAATAAAAACAAAAGCAGAGGATATGGGGACAGTGGATCGTAGTTTGTATCCCTGCACACAAAAACTCTCTAAATTAGTATCCCCATTATAGAAGAATATGATGTATCTACGATATGTCATAAATGCCTTAAAGGTTTAGGTTCCATTTTTGGAGATGACTTCTTTTATACTTAAAGTTCTGAATGCTCTTGTATACAGATATAGGGATCGCTCAGATGAGTGTATATTTGGTCAGTGTACTATCCATGTGCTCAACGGACAGCAACTGACCCAATCGTAACCTGTCTACCTGTGCATACCAGCAATTATATAGACAGATGGTCCATGTGAAAAAAATTGCGGCATGTACTACTGGGTGGGTAAAAAACATCCTATACAGAAGACCGCTCTTAACAGATCAATTGCCATGATTGATTAACATAGTTTCCTATCTTTGGCTTTGTGTAAAAATGGCATTCGGAGGGATTTTTTTTTTCCCAGATGAAGAACTGACTACTTTTTATACGACAGTTTGAGCCCGTCCTCAGATACTAGTATACCTTCATAATGTAATGTTCTGTGCATAATATCTAGTACTAAAACAAGAAAGAGGTTAACTATTACACTAAGATCTGTATGTATTTTCTTTCCTTTATTTTGACTACAAAGCATGTTGCAAATGCCAAAATGACCAGGTATTGGAAGAAAAAATGTTTTAAATATTTCTGACTTGAAATACCAGTTTGTCATGTCAGTAAATATGAATTTAGTATATAATTAGGTGTAATAGATTTATTCGTCAACACATGAGTTGTAAAATCTCTGGGTGTGGTTTATATAAGACATTGAGAAGATGATCATAACCTCTGCATACATTGTGTTGTATTCTAGCATCCATGCCCTAGCTGTAATGTTTAGGTCCTCTTCAGCCATTTTGCTTCACCGTTTATTAGTACCATTGACATCTGCCATTCTCAACATATTAGATTACTCTTTTGCATTGCCTTTTAGAGGCTAGACATGACTTATACGCTGGGGAAAGCAATCATGGGCAAGTTCTCCATTTGCCTGAAGTTTTTATGAAACCTGTTGAGAATTTCATTGTACTTTTTTTTTCATTTTTTGTCTCCATATCTGACGTACAAGGAAGCAATTTAGTAATGATATTATCATTGTGGAGGAAGCAAATGTCAGTAACTACCTCGAGACCTCAGATTTATTTTTTTGTTTGTATTGCAAAATTTCTGATACCATTTTACCAAGTTGCCTATATTACATAGCATTTGTATTGATTAAAATATTACGAGGAAATGAGAGAAGAACGTGCGAATGTAAACAAGAAAAATGACATACAAAGTGATGCAATGGGATGTCTCCTCATAAGGTGGATGTGGAAGGACGACAAGTGCTTCTTTTTTATACAAACTAAAGTAAGCAAATTGACAAAAATGTGAAAAAATGTAACCAAATATGTCACCCTTACTTTGTTTTTAATCTGAGGACTTTGAGTAGAGTGGTATAATATGTGTTCTACTTTAGGCAATTTATCAGGGTCCTTTTACATGTGTACTGAGCACCAAGTAATGATGTAGGAAGCTGACACTCATTTACATTTTTAATACAGTAGCAATCATGATGATCATTGGGTTGTACTGCAGACAAACAATAACTTTCATGTTCACATAGTGTTTTATTGATTATTTGATCACTGGGCAACTTTTACACAGGGCAATGATTACAAATGATCGTATAGGCAACTACTGACCCGTGTAAAAGTAACTGTTGGATTCTTTTCTATTACTATTTAATCATCCAAAATATTTGTTTATTTGGTGGGTAATATGGATTCCATTGGGAACAAGGGGGTTGGTTTAGAAATCCGTTTTCCACTGCTTCTTAAATGTTTTCAGGTTGTGTTTTCCGATGTTGAATGTAACTTAAAGAGCACCCGTCAGCAGGATTGTGGGTGGGGGGGTTCTATCCGGTGCTCTGCTTACATATTCATCTGTGTGCTCTTATGACAGCTCACTGATCGTTTACTGACCTGCCTCCTATTTTACCTAACCCCGCACTACTAGATGCATTATATAAAATAGGAGGCAGGTCAGTGAAGTCACAGTGAGCTGTTATAAGAACATACAGATGAATAAGTAAGTAGAGCACCAGATCGAGCGCCCCCCACAGGCCGCCCCGAAGCACGGGCATATCATTATCTCCAAACTGAAAGTAAAGATTACACAAGAACCACAGCACGTATTTCATCAACCAAGGTATCATTTTAATCAGTGTAATTTCGCCCACCTGACAGTGTATGTAGTTTACTGAGCACAATTCTGCTGACAGGTGCACTTTAAAGAAGTTGTCTATTACTTGGACAACTCCTTGTCATACCCTACGCTTGGCCCCGATAAAATGTAAAGCCTATACTCTGCTCCCATGCCGGCGCCGTTCCAGCGGTGTTGGCACTCGTGGTCCTGGGGCTCACATGCAGTTGTTGTTACACGTGAGCCTGGGGCCCAATCACTGCTGGCATCACTGGCTCCACCTTAGGACAAATTGAACAAAAAGAAGTCGTCAGAGATCATCTTTAGCCCGGACTTCCTCTTCATGTTCAATTCGACAGAAGGCGGGGACTGTGATTCCACTGCTGATTTGGCGCCTGGCTCACGTATCACAACTACCGCACGTGAGCCCCAGGACCACGAGTGCCAACACCGCTGGAACGACGTAGGCACGGGAGGTTAGTATAAGCTTTTTGTGTTTTATTGGGGCCAAACATTTAGATCAAGAAGGTGTTGTCCTAGTAGTGCACAACCCCTTTTAGGATTTCTACAAAATTACACAACTCTTCGGAATGAGGGTTACAAGTATGTGTATATAGTTGGTCAACAATGGTTGTTTTGAGCCCACCATCCTTGAATGGAGTCATGTAACCTTGAAATAGTTAGAAAAGATCTAAAAGACATGTATTTAAAGGGAATCTGTTAGATGGTTTTTGCTATTTAATCTGGGAGCAGCATAATATAGGGCAAGTGAGCCTGATTCCAATGATGTGTCTCTTACTACCCTGTGTGTTGTAGTTTCAATGCAAATTGTGTTTTATCAATAGGAGAATAAAAACTTCCTGACTAGGTCTCACCTGCACTGCAGTCCAGCTAATCGGTCAGTACAGCTAGAGCTGCCAATCAGTGGTGTGGGTAGGGCTATACATATCTTGGTAATATGGCCACTGCTACATCTTCAACAGATGAAACTGGTATATCAAAATTACACTAAGTGAAAGGTTGTGGTACCAATGTGAGACATGTAATGACTAACAGTCTGCTCTCTTGATCTACATCTCACATTTCTAACGCCTCCTTTCAGGTAAAATAAGCTCTGGAGGCAGATTCTCAAAGAAATCTGTGTCCGGCCCATAGACTGGCATGTAAAACACAATTGTTTTGAATTCCTCCCTGTGTTGTGCTATCACTTTTACTCCTCCCGAATTAAGGACCTACAGTCATGGCCAAACGTTTTGAGAATGACACCAAAATTATATTTTCACATGATCTGCTGGCCTGTGGTTTTTATTAGTGTTTGTCTGATGTTTATATCACATACAGAAATATAATTGCAATCATATTATGAGTACCAATAGGTTATATTGACAGTTATAATGAGTTAATGCAGCAAGTCAATATTTGCAGTGTTGCCCCTTCTTCTTCAAGACCTCTGTAATTCTCCCTGGCATGCTCTCAATCAACATTTGGACCAAATCCTGACTGATAGCAGTCCATTCTTGCATAATCAATGCTTGCATTTTGCCAGAATTTGTTGGGTTTTGTTTGTCCACCCGTCTCTTGATGATTGACCACAAGTTCTCAATGGGATTAAGATCTGGGGAGTTTCCAGGCCATGGACCCAAAATCTCTATGTTTTGTTCCATGAGCCATTTAGTTATCACCTTTGCTTTATGGCAAGGTGCTCCATCATGCTGGAAAAGGCATTGTTGGGCGCCAAACTGCTCTTGGACGGTTGGGAGAAGTTGCTCTTGGAGGACATTCTGGTACCATTCTTTATTCATGGCTGTGTTTTTAGGCAAGACTGTGAGTGAGCAGATTCCCTTGGCTGAGAAGCAACCTCACACATGAATGGTTTCAGGATGCTTTATAGTTGGCATGAGACAAGACTGGTGGTAGCGCTCACCTCTTCTTCTCCGAATAAGCGGTTTTCCAGATGTCCCAAACAATCGAAAAGGGGATTCATCAGAGAAAATGACTTTGCCCCAGTCCTCAGCAGTCCACTCCCTGTACCTTTTGCAGAATATCAGTCGGTCCCTGATGTTTTTTCTGGAGAGAAGTGGCTTCTTTGCTGCCCTCCTTGAAACCAGACCTTGCTCAAAGAGTCTCCGCCTCACCGTGCGTGCAGAAGCACTCACACCAGCCTGCTGCCATTCCTGAGCAAGCTCGGCACTGCTGGTAGTCCGATCCCGCAGCTGAAACAGTTTTAAGATATGGTCCTGGCTCTTGCTGGTCTTTCTTGGGTGCCCTGGAGCCTTTTTGACAACAATGGAAGCTCTCTCCTTGAAGTTCTTGATGATGCGATAGATTGTTGACTGAGGTGCAATCTTTGTAGCTGCGATACTCTTCCCTGTTAGGCCATTTTTTTGCAGTGCAATGATGGCTGCACGTGTTTCTTTAGAGATAACCATGGTTAACTGAAGAGAAACAATGATACCAAGAACCAGCCTCCTTTTAAAGTGTCCAGTGATGTCATTCTTAATCATGACTGATCGCCAGCCCTGTCCTCATCAACACCCACACCTGTGTTAATGGATCAATCACTAAAACGATGTTAGCTGCTCCTTTTAAGGCAGGACTGCAATAATGTTGAAATGTGTTTTGGGGGTTAAAGTTCATTTTCTGGGCAAATATTGACTTTGCAAGTACAGTACTTGCTGTTAAGCTGATCACTCTTTGACATTCAGGAGTATATGCAAATTGCCATTACAAAAAATGAAGCAGTAAACTTTGGAAAAATTACTATTTGTCTCATTCTCAATACTTTTGGCCATGACTGTATACAGACAAGATAGAGCAGTTGTTCAATGCAACCAGTTTTCTAGGGAATGTTGGAATTTTAATCTGGCTGCTATCGGAAGCTTCTCCACTTTGTCTGCACTAGTTCTTATACACATGGCTCACACAGGAAAATTTATTGAAGCAAATGCCGGAAAACATACAGAATAGCATCTCTGTGTTTTAATTCTAGATCTAACCTTTTTCAGAGGGGCTTTGGGAAAATAAAGCAGAAATATAATTGGTTAGTGTGTGTAGCTTCTCCTCTTCTCCACAGCGCTAGTTGTAATAAATTTTGCACGTTTTGTTTAGAGGAATAATTTTGTTCTTCTCCAACTATATTTACAGGCAACCAGTGACCGTCCGTTTGTGCAAAAGCTGTTTCGACCAATTGCCAGTGACGGGAAACCTCATACACTTGGTGATTTAATAAAAGAAGTGTGTCCTGCAGCAATCACACCAGAAGGTACAAGCTCAGACAATCCTTTAACAATTTCAGATTGAGAGGTGTTTGCATTCAGTATCTATTACTTTCTTGTTGCCTAAAGTTTAGCTGTAGATGTTTCAGCCGTATTAACATTTGTCATGTAAAGCATTTTAAAACAGGTAAATACAATTTTAAGAATGAGATGACTGTACATAGCAAGTATTGAGGACCTGAGAGAAGATCATAATCAGAGACACATTGAATTAAAGGGAACCGGTATGGATGTAAAAAATAAATGTGCCTGATGTAAGCATACTTCTAAGTTCCCGGCAGGATCCCTTTTTCGTAAAACAAAAAAAAAATAGTCACTGATATAAGTACAGGCCCTGTCTCGCTTGCTTTTATTACTTATCCTTCAGTTTTTTGACCTTCACAAATTGTCTATAAAGAAAAGAAGTTATCGGACACCTTTTGCTACGTCCTCTATAAGTGTTAGGGCTCATGCAGACGTCCGTGATCTCGGTCTGATTTCGAACTACAATACACGGACTGGCTGCAGATCTCCCGAACTGATCGTGACAACTTCATATTTTTCTGTGAAGCTGTTCTGCTTGGATATGGAGACCCGCGGCCAGTACGTACATTAGTGGTCCATGCTCGGGCCGATTTGCACGGACGTCTGTATGAGCTCTAAGGCTTCATGCAGATGTCCGATGTTCTCTTGCGAGTGCTATTGATGATTTTCACTTATAGCACTCGTACCTGGGATAGTCAATGGGGCCATTCACATATCTGTAATTCGTAATTTTTCACGGACCAAGCGGTTTGCGAAAAATCGCGGAGACATGACCGATTTTGATCCGACTGTTGATTCAAAGTCAGTAATGTAAGTCTATGGGTCTGTGAAAAAAAAAAATCAGACCACACCTACACTCGAATAACATCCAAGTGCGGTCTGATTTTCACGGCCTGTCCGAAAGGGGAAGATGGAGAACTTTACATATATAAGAAAAGCTGATGACTCTCAAACCGAATTCTGATCAAAATAAATAATTTTTCTTACACGTGAAAAAAAGGACGTCTGAATGAGGCCTAACTTGTTATAAGTGGCGCATAGATGAAGGTGGGGCAGGCACTTAAGAATGCCATCACTTGCGCTTCCTTGGTCCTCTAATACAGTGTTCCCCCAACTCCAGTCCTCAAGGCCCACCAACAGGTCATGTTTTCAGGATTTCCTTAGTATTGCTCAGGTGATAGAATTATTGCCTGTGCAGGTGATGGAATTACCGTATCACCTGGGTGATACTAAGGAAATCATGCAAACATGATCTGTTGGTGGGCCTTGAGGACTGGAGTTGGGGGAACACTGCTCTAATATTGTCAGCATTGCCAGCAAAAGATGCAATTGTTCAGCTGAGCATTAAGAAGTAGGCAGCTAAAGCACAGCACTGCCTGCCCCCCAAGCGTCTCCTGTAGCCATCTGGAAGTTTAGAAAGAGACTGTGCAGTGACATGGTCCATTATTGTAATGCAGAAGTTTCATTGCTTGGTGAGCACAGCCCCTCTAAGTTAATTTGTTGTGGTTCCTCCATTGCACTAGCTTTGAATACCTTCCCTAGTATATGTTCTGCAAGATTATTGCAGTGTTAAATCAAAGTCTCAAACTATCTTTTGACCTTTTGTTTACATTCTGTAAGTATCACTTTGTATGGCTGCACGCATAGAGGAGGGGTAATGAGCGAGTACCTGTGAAGACACCTGTCTGAGGTCTGACATAAGGGAAACCACAGACACTTAGGCATCTAAAGCTTACAAAACATTGAAACCTTATAGAAGAAAGCAATGTGCAAGGGATCAAGCTTGGCTTTTCTTGTCAATAATTGACAGGCTATAGGGGTGGAGCAAAGGAGAAGTAAAAAAGAGACAGGGTACCTGCAGCTTCATGTGTATGAAAAGGCAGCTATTATAGACGTCCCTTTGAAGATTTAGAACAGGTAAGATATTCCTCTCTGGCAGATGAAAGAAGGCTTTTATTATCCACTCTGTTTGAAGATCTGAATATTATCACCTCCTTTAATTTCTTGGCTCGCTGTGCCCCCTCTTTTGTTTTGTTTTTGTTTAATCTCTCATGTGTTACAATGTTTAGGCCAAAACGGGTTAGTACAAAAGTAAAGAGATTGTCATTCACCATTGTGTGCTTTATTAGATATTCTAGCTAAAGACCAGTAACTAGAAAATATTTTGGTTTCTTTTTTATGAAAGTTGTTAAAAACATAGACAAAACTAGAAATCTTTGAATTCCCTACAGGAATCTAGTATGAGGCTCACGCAGTTCTTCAGAATCCAAATGGCAGATCTGTCTTCTTCAGTCAGTCATTGGTAGGATGGCACAGGAAGTATTGCCTGATACCTCAAAGAACATTTTCCCATCTTTTTGGTAGCGGGGATGTTGACTATTGTTATGATGATATCCCCTAGGTCACTGGAATCGCTCCACTAATATAATATTGATGACTTGTCCTCAGGTCACTGATTAGTGTGGCTGCCTGATGTCACTTGCCTGATCTTATATTAATCACCTATACTAAGGACAGATCCTCAATATCATGGTAGAGGAAAACCTTTAAAGCAACTTGATTATGTACTTAATGCCTCTTCTAAAGCATTAAAGCGTTTTTGATTTTTTCTTCTTGGGTTTAACCCATTAGTGACCAATAGACTTCTTTTTACTGACCTGCGATATAAGAAACTAGCGTTCCCCGACATGTTACAATCATGTAACTGTCACCTGTACACTATAGCTGACAACTTGCTGCATCAGCCACAATCAGTGTTAGCACCGACCATGGACGTTTAACCCCTTAGATTCTGCAGTCATTAGTGACTACAGAATCTGAATAGTTAACGGAGTATGGGGGCTCCCTCTTTAGCCCCATTGGCACCCTGAGATCTTGATTGTATGGTCCAGATGTTTGCCATGGCAGGTAACAGCCTAATAACGGCCTTAGAGTCTGCCCGCTCTAGTGGCCTGTTCAGAAGTTAGCAAAATTTAGGTGGTAAAAATAAACTTTTTCTTTCTTGTCATGCCACTTTCCATTACTTCCTGAAAAGAACCAGAAGGGTTAATGAACTACCTGAAAGCAATTTTAAATACGTTGAGGGGTGCAATTTTTAAAATGGTATCACTTTTGGGTGGTTACCAACAGGGCTGTGGAGTCGGTAAGCCAAACCTCCGACTCCAACTCCGACTCCTCAGTTTCCATGACACCGACTCCACGACTCCGACTCCCTCATACATGGCTCATGTTATAGTGATAAATTTACTGTAGCAAAGATTCATCTCAGCTAAAAGTCTAGACTCTTAGATCAGGAATAGGACAGACATTTATAGGACATTTCATAACTTTCCCAAATTCTTATGAAAAATATTCCCCACAAACTGCATTGAACTACTGTACCCAATTTATTATATATTTTAGGAGTAGGAGTCGGTTTATTTTATACCAACTCCACCAAAATGGACGCCGACTCCAACGCCACAGTCCTGGTTTCCAACATAAGATGCCCAAAGTCACTTTAAGGGTAAGGGCCCATGATGCAGATTTGATGCACAGCGTTTTTGCCTCTCCCTGGCAGAAAAAACACATGCAGATTTACATGCGTTTTTTCAGTGTTTTCGCATGTGTTTTTTCAAGTGCTTTTCCAAGCGATTTGGAGCATCACTTGGAAAAGTGCTTGACAAGTTGGTCACACAATATAAATCCATGCAACTGGCATGGATTTATATTGTGTGACCAACTTAGATGCTTTAAATGCTGCATCTATAGTAAAAAAAAAAAAAAGAATTAAAAAGTTAAAAATAAAAAAAAAACCTGTATAAACACCTCTCCGGCGGCCCCCGGTCTCCTCCCGGCTGCATCCTCTCTCGGCATCCCGCGGTGTACTGGCAGTACCTGCGGTGACGTCATTTAGTCAGCTGATGGTCACGCGACCATCACCTGACCGCTTACGTCAGTGGTCGCGTGACCATCAGCTGATTAAATGACGTCACCGCAGGTCCTGACAGTACACTGCGGGACGCCGAGGAGAGAGGATGCGGCCGGGAGAAGACCGGAGAGGTGAGTATACAGGTTTTTTTTTTTTTTTTTTTTTTTTTTTTTTTTTTTTTTTACTTTATTTCTTTTTTTCACCGCGTGGTAGCCGGGATGAAGAGGAGACTACAACGGGATGAAGAGGAGACTACAACGGGATGAAGAGGAGTTGTAGTCTCCTCTTCATCCTGGGTATCACACGCCGCAAATTTGCAGCCATTGAATTTAATTGAAACGCAGCAAATCCAGATACACCTGCGGGTTTGCTGCATTTCAATGGCCGCAAATTTGCAGCGTAATCGCGGTAGAAATGGTCATGCTGCATTTTGCAACGCAATGCGAATTCGGCGCGCAAATTAGCGCATCATGTGCACAGCACATCCAAATTCACATTGCTTTGCATGGCAGACGGTGTTACAAGCGTTTTCGCAGCCGCAAAAACGCTACAAGAACGGTACGTGGGCACACAGCCTAAAACTGAACAGGTCCCTATAAAAATAAGGTTTGTAAATTTCCTTGAAAAAATGAAAAATTACTGCTACATTTTTAAACCTTCTAAAATGCTAACAAAATAAAATAACACTTTACAAATGGTGCTGATGTAAAGCCGACATGAGGGAAATGTGATTTATTAATATTTTTGTGTGGTATGACTATTGGGATTAAAGGGATAGTCATTCAGAGTTTGAAAATTGCAATTTTTAAAACATTTTTGTCAAATTTCTGATATTTTTATAAATAAAAGCAAAACATATCAACCTAAATTTACCATTATTATAAAGTATCATGTGTCACAAAAAAACAGTGGGGTATGTTGAAGCGTTCCAGAGTTATTACTTCATAAAGTGACACTGGCAAATTTCAAAAAATTGGTCGGTCACTAAGGGTTTAAACATAGTCTGTCAGGAAACTTTCACCCTTTTAGCTCCCATATATAAAATAATGGGGAGTGCTTGAATTCCAAAGTCCGAATCACTCCTTTTGTGTGATAGAACTTTTGCAGCAACAAATTTCATGATTGCCTTGCAGACTTGTCATTGAAATGTAGACCCTTTGGCCTAGGTCCCAATTTTTATTATCGGTCTTGATAAAAAGGCATGGTGAGGCTCCTGACACCTCTTAATAAATTAGGCAAGGTGCGAAGTGCCATGCATCTCTCCGCAATCTTACTCCAGTCTGTAGTAAGATTTGTGACGTGACGAACTCCACTTCTCGTCATGAATTTGAGCGGGGGACGTTACTCCTCACTATGCCCCTGTACTACCCCAGCTCTGCCCATTTTGGGAAAACTGATGTATAAAAACCAAAATTCGCTAAATTTTTGGGCAACTTCACATGGCGCATAATATTTTGCTACTTTTTAACCGCTTCCCCACCGCCCACTGTAGATAAACGTCCGCGCTGCCTGGGCTCTGTGCAGCACGGACGTTTAAAAACGGTGGGTGGTCCCGCAGCGCTCAGGACCCCCAGGGTCCTGCAAGCGCTGCAGGAGCATTGCAGAGCGATAGCTATGACAGGGAACATCATCGGGACCTGATTGGATCAGGTCCCAGTGATGTAAACCCTTTGCGGTCTTCTATATGCCACGATCTATAGTGATCGCGGCATATAGAAGACAGCAGGAGGAGAGGGGGTCGTCCACTTACCTCTCCGACGACCCCTGATACCTTCCAGGACCTTGGGTTGCTATGGCAGCTGGAGGTCACATGACCGCCTCCAGCTCTGCCATATATGGTGTCCTGCCTGGCTCAGCCTGCAGCTGAAGCCTGGCAGGAGACTCTGACTGTGAAAGTCAGTGAAGATCTCATGTAATGTAATATATGTCTATTACATTACATGAGATCAGGGATCAGAAAAATAAAAATTAATGTCCCATACAGGGACTAAGTAAAAATGTAAAAAAAAGTTAAAAAAAATGTTTTGAAACTATTAAAAAAAAAATACAAAATAAATTAAAATAAAGAAATAAAATATTAAACCGATAAATCCGTATATTTATGCAAAAATAAAAAAAGTACACATATTTGGTATTGCTGCGTCCAAAACAACCCGAGCTATAAAACTGTCACACTAACTCCTTCTGTGCACACTGTAATAAAAATAAATAAAAAACGGAGCAAAATCCAATGCTTTTTCCTCATATCGCCAAACAAAAAGTGGAAAAAAATGCGATCAAAAAGCAAAATGGAAATAAAAATGGTACCGCTGAAAACGTCATCTTGTTCCGCAAAAAAAAAGCCGCCATACAGCTCCATCAGGCGAAAAATAAAAAAGTTATAGCGCTCAGAATAAAGCAATGCAAAAAAAATATTTTTTCTATAAAATTGTTTTATTGTGTAAAAGCGCCAAAACATAAAAAAAATATACAGTAAGTGTAGTATCGCTATAAACGTACTGACCCGAAGAATAACGCTGCCTGATCACTTTTACCACACGCAGAACGGCATAAAAAAAAACTCAAAAAACAATTCCTGAATTGTTTGTTTTTGTTAATTTTACCTCCCAAAAAACGGAATAGAAAGCGATCAAAAAATGTCCCGTACCCAAAAATGGTACCAATAAAAATGTTAACTCGTCCCGCAAAAAACAAGCCGTCACATGACTGTCGGCCGAAATATGGAAAAATTATAGCTCTCAAAATATGGCGATGCAAAAACTAGATTTTGCAAAAAAAAAAGCGTCTTAGTGTGTGACAGCTGTCAGTCATAAAAACCCGATATAAATCGGGTATCTCTGTAATCGCACCGACCCGAAGAATAAAGTAATCTAATCAGTTATATCACACTAGGAACGGCGTAAAAAAATAAATAAAACCAATTCTTCACCTGCTACTGATTTGTTTATTATGTCTCCCAAAGATCGCAGTATGGCTCGGCACACATTTATCCTGCGCTCTGCGCTAAGCACTTACGCCAGAGTTTCCGTGTAAATCTCTGAAATATGTGATTCAGCCGGAACCCATGACGGAAGATTCCCTGTAATGAGGCAGATATAGGCCACTGTGGATGCCGTCTGGACTGTGATCCCATGGTGTCATTTGTTTTAGGCGTGCATAAAAGTGCGGTTGGCCACAGTTTTGTGCACTTCTGAAAAAAAGGACACCGCTAAACAGAGGCCAGACGGAGTCCAGAGTAACTCTGCTGCCTCATTACAGTGAATGGATCCCGCAGGGGTTTCATCTGAATTACATCACTTGGAAATTTAGATGGAAACCCCGATGTAAGTGCTCAGCCTAGAGCGCCGGATAAATGTTACGTAAAATGTTCCCAATAAAAGCTTCCACTCAGTCCTCAAAAAAAGCTAGTCCCCACTCAGGTCCGTCATCTGTTAAAAATATAAGGGACTTCCAAGTTACTGGTAGCAGAAAGGCTCTGGAAAAGCAAAATGGCCCTTGCCCCCCAAAAGAAATTCAGAAAATTTTGTGCTCCCAAATCCAAATGCCTATTCTACAATAATTTGTTCTCCAATTGTCAAATAGCGCCCTGTCCCCCCCCAGATCTCGCCGTATGGCTGAGTGGTACGATACAGTCACATATGGGGTATTGCCACTTTTAGAAGAAATTGTGTGACACATTTCGGCACCATTTTTACCCATTGCTCTGTGTGAAAATGTAAAATCTGAGGGTAAAACATTTTTTTGTGGTAAAAATATAATTATGCTTTTTTCACTGCCCAATGGTATAAATTTAAAAATTAAAAAATACTCACTACTTCCCTAGATGAATTCCTTTAGAGGTGTAGTTTACAAAATGGGGTCACTTGTGGGGGTTTCTGCTGTTTCGGCATGTCAGCGACTCTTCAAATGTGACATGGTGTCTGCTGCCTATCCCAGCCAACATAGCGCTCCTTTCTCTTCCGAACCCTGCCATACACCAAAGCAGTGGTTTTCCTCCACATATGGGGTATCGGCGTACTCAGGAGAAATTGTACAACAAATTTCATGGTGCAATTTATCCTATTAACCTTATGATAATGCAAAATTAGGGAATGAAAAACATTTTTTGTGGGAAAACTGTGAAAATTTTATTTTTATGGCTCAATATTATAAACTTCTGTAAAGCAGCTGGGGGTGCAAGGTGCTCACCACACATCTAGATAAGTTCCCTAAGGAGTCTAGTTTCCAAAATGGTGTCACTTGTGGGGCGTTTCCACTGTTTAGGCACATCAGGGGCTCCCCGAATGCAACATGGCGTCCGCTAATTATTCAAACAAATTTTACTTTCAAAAAGTCAAATGGCGCTCCTTCCCTTTCAAACCCTGCCGTGCGCCCAAACAGTGGTTTTCCCCCACATATGGGGTATCGGCGTGTTCAGGAGAAATTGCACAACAAATTTCATGGTGCAATTTATCTTATTACCCTTATGATAATGCAAAATTAAGGGATGAAAAACGTTTTTGTGGGAAAAATGTGAAAATTTTATTTTTACAGCTGATTATTATAAACTTCTGTGAAGCACCTTGGGGTTCAAGGTGCTCACCACACATCTAGATAAGTTCCCTAAGGGGTCTAGTTTCCAAAATGGTGTCACTTGTGGGGGGTTTCCACTGTTTAGGAACATCAGGGGGCTCTCCAAACGCAACATGGCGTCTGCTAATTATTCAGACAAATTTTACATTCAAAAAGTCTAATGGCGCTCCTTCCCTTTTGAGCCCTGCTGTGCACCCAAACAGTGGTTTTCCCTCACATATGGGGTATCAGCGCGCTCAAGAGAAATTGCACAAAAATTTTTGGGGTCCATTTTTTCTTGTTACCCCCTGTGAAAATAAAAAAAAAATTGGGTCTAAAGTAACATTTTTGTGAAAAAAGTTAAATGTTAATTTTTTTCTTCCACATTCCAAAAATTCCTGTGAAGCACCTGAAGGGTTAATAAAGTTCTTGAATGTGGTTTTGAGCACCTTGAGGGGTGCAGTTTTTAGAATGGTGTCACTTTTGGGTATTTTCTGTCATAAAGACCCCTCAAAGTGACTTCAAATGTGATGTGGTCCCTAAAAAAATGGTTTTGTAAATTTTGTTGGAAAAATGAGAAATTGCTGGTCAACTTTTAACCCTTATAGCTCCCTAAAAAAAAAAAAATTTGGGTTCCAAAATTGTGCTGATGTAAAGTAGACATGGGGGAAATGTTATTTATCAACTATTTTGTGTGACATATCTCTCTGATTTAAGGGCATGAAAATTCAAAGTTTGAAAATTGCAAAATTTTCAAAATTTTCACCAAATTTCTGTTTTTTTCACAAACGCAAGTGATAGCAAAGAAATTTTAGCACTATCATGAAGTACAATATGTCACGAAAAAACAATCTCAGAATCAGGGGGATCCATTGAAGCGTTCCAGAGTAATTACCTCATAAAGTGACAGTGGTCAGAATTGAAAAAATTGGCCTGTTCATGAAGGCAAAAACAGGCTCTGGCGCGAAGTGGTTAAAGCTTTTTAAGCCAGAGTTCTGGCATAAAAGATTTGATGAATTGGGGCTTTAGGCTACAGCCTATAGTGACAGTCCATTGATAAGCAGGGTTCTGAATTTATTAGCCTGCTGACAGGTCTGCAGTTTTCATTTACTAGTGCCAGTGTGGGATTTGCAGTGCCACACACAATTTAACACAGTCAGTTGTAAGACCCTGTGCACATATAGCAATAGTAATAATGCTGATAGCTGTATGAAAAAAAAAATGTTTTTGAATGTAATAATTATTTTATTTTTAGAAAGACGTTAATAGATGTACTACAAAATCAGGTCCCGGAAGAATCAAATTCTATTTGATATAAATGGTTATTTTAGTGTTTTTCTACAGTTGTACATTGTGAAAGCATCCTGTCCCATTTATTGTTTTTTAATGGATTTTATTGATTATTTGTTTTAGATGACACCTGCGACCTCATAGTACAGGCAATAACAGAGGGTAGATCCCCAACCTATCTGATAATTCTATTGTGCACCCTATATAGTTCTTGGGCAGCAGTGAAATTGGAATGATTGAATAATTACAATTCCTTATTTGCTCAAAATATAAATATTCCTTTTTAGAAGTGGAAGTAATCTCTATAGATTTATTAAAGCAGCGCAACCCTTTTTTTCCCTTAATCATGTCTAATTATGTAATGCAATGTAGGTGCTTTAATATGCGGTACTTACTGACCGTAGTATTCCCCACTTTCTAGTGCCGTTCTGGTCCTCTCTTAGGTCATGTGACTTAACTACCGCCTTACCGGATCATACGGGGTTATGTGAACCGGAAGTCATTCTCACAATGTAAGTCTATGGAGCTTTGTTCTGAGGCCTCCTAGGCTTACATTGAGAATGTAGCACTGCCTCACAGTCAGTATTTTGCCTCAGTATTTGTAAGTCAAAACCAGAAGAGGAAGAGTCACCAATTCTGTATTTTTCATCTACTCCTGGTTTGGGCTTACAAGTACTGATGTGAAATACTGAATGTGTGACCGTAGCCTGACAAACTGTACAAGGGTGTCTGTGAAGCACTTTAACTCAAACTATATATACTTACTCCTGAATGTTGTCTGTTTGCACTTTAAGCTAGAGGGAAGCAGCCAAACATGATGATTTCTAAAAGACCAACCAATGTTCTAATGTGTATGGAGTGTCCCAATTCTCCTTTAACTTCAATTAATGCGGTAAGGAAGTAGGATCACGCATGTTGGTTTCAACATGCCCAATCCTTTGTTGACACAGGAAATTAGGCTCTATCAGAGGAGTCTGGCAGCCTCTTATCACCTTTCACCATTCAAAATACATGCACACTCGGCCAAGCATGTCCGTGTATGTGATAGTTGGTAGGAATAGTAATCGGCACAACAAACCTTTTTCAATGAAGAAATATTTCCTAAAAGATAGACTGCCTAAATAATTGTTCTGTTTACAACCACATGAAGAACAACAGAACAAGTAACTTTTTGCTGTGATGAGGTAATTTTTAGGGCTGGTGAACAGTAGTCACTGTTGTAAAATATGATAGGAGGCGGAATTTGAGAGCGGGGATGACTGGAAATCTCTGGAGGAAATTGCCTCTGTCTGAGACTCTCTTCTTTTGAGATGGAAACTGTTTACTTCACACAAAGGGATTGTCTGTAATCCGGGCTTCACCTGAACCAGGTAATTGTTTCTGTTGATGACATCAGTAAGTTTACCGAATACCAGAAATTTTCTGAATAACTTTTTCTTTTTTACTTGCCATTTTTCTTGAGTTTTTTGTTGATGGATAAAAGTACAAATGTAGCATTCAAGATAAGGGAACTCCAAGAGCGCTCCAGGCTCAAGCTCCTTGGTGGTGTTTAGATATCACAGCTTTATAGTATGCGCACATATATTGGTACTTGTTGCAGTCCCCAATCTAGTCCTGCCCCCAGGAATTGTCCTTTTTTTGTACTTATTAGGGTCACGCTATAGGTTACCAGGTTATATCATTACTTATTTAGTGTGCATGTAATGAACATTGATTTAGTAATACATTTTAGATATCAAATTTGAATGTAGAATTCTGTGACTTGATCCTTAGTGACCGGCTCCAATCTGACAATGGACACACTAAATATTTCAGGGTATTTACTATAATCTGAGCTATAGCAAATGATGCATTTCTTCTTTCCTCACAGTCATAAGGATACAGGTGGTGCTATTGTGATTGTGTGTTTATTGCACAAGTGATACAAACTGTTTTATCTTCATTTCTACTGTTCTCAATGTTCTGTTCTCCTGTTTCTCCTCCATGTGCTCTTTTCACTCTCAGCAGAACATTTTATGCAGAATTGGTGGGAAATCGTATGTTCTCCCTCACCACAAAACACTTATTTAGAGAGCTGTTTTTTAAATGGAGCAGTCGCCACTTGTGTGGTTCCTCTCAACTAAAGTAAATGGAAGCATACCTGTGCTCAAAACTCTGTTTAAGGACATCATGCAGAAAGACCATTGAAACCAGAAGTTTACATACACATATGTATGTTTTTCTCAATATCTCTCATGAAATCAGAATAAACCTTTACCAGTACGTCCATCATAACGGCACGACAGGAGTTAAGTCCTCTGTTCCTCTAGGGACAGGAAACACATGAGAGGTTAAAAGCCCCCCCCCCCCCCCCTTCATCTCACCCTCAGTGTTTTTCCTGTCCCCAGCAGGACAGGACGCTAGGGAGAGGTTCTCTCTGAAGCTTAAAGATACCTGAGAGCCAGGGGGATTGGGGGGGTCTGAACTCTCCCCTTCCTTCGGTCCAGAGGCTCCATGCTGATACCCCACTGAGCGGGGGTCCCTTAGCCAGAAACCACCATCATGCCGCTGTATCCCCTGGACAGGGGGCTCTGAGCGTTGCGCTGCCCGCCGGCGTTGTCCTGAAGGGCCGGAGGCTGCGTGCGCTCCACAGAGGAGCGCTGTATACTTGGGCCTAGACTTCCGACTGGGAGACACCGGGGGCGGAGTAAGGTAAGCGGACATCCGCTTTGGGCCGCCGTGCGTTCCAGGGTGGAACGCACGCCACGTGGGCCTGTTCTTCTGGAGCGATGACGCTGGGAGGCGGGACTTCTGGCGGCCAGACCGCACAGGTGCCCGGAGGCGGTGGTGAGCCTTCAGGGCACGTTCTGAATGGCGACAGAATTTAGGACGCATCCCTGCAGAAGCAGCGGTTGTCGTTGGGGGCGTGACCTACTCACCTGGATCAGGCAAGACCCTATAAAAGGGTACACCTCAGGCACACACACTCTGACACCATGGAATCCAATCCTATACGGTCAGAAGCCCCTTCAGAGTCCCTGGGCAGTGTGAGTACAGTCTTAGGCCCTTGCCTGGATAATTGAACCCTGTAATCCAGGACAGGTCTTTTATTACCAAATCTCCTGTGTCCTTTTTTCTGGATTAGGATAGGGGAGCCCAGAGGTCCTGATCATCCTCCAAAAAATCAAGAAGATGTCTATCCTGTAACTCTAAGCTTCAGGACTCGTATAAAAAGAGGCTGTGTAAAGAATGTATAGCTGAGGTTTTAAAGGAAGAAAAAGCTTCCTTTTTGACGGACATGAGATCTATGATCCGTGAGGAGGTCCAGAACACAGTCTCGAGCCTTATACCTTCCCATACACAGCCGTCACCCCAAATAGTTCAACCCTCTCCTCGCCAGAAAAGACCCAGGTGGGAGATGGAAGAGTTGTCTGAGGAAGGAGAATATTTAGACTCTGCATCAGAGCACAGTCTGGAAGAGGACGAGGATCGTTTCTCTGTTACCCTCACAAGAGAGAAAAAAATATATCTTCTCTGCAGAACATACGGATGAGCTATTGAAATCCGTTAGGCATACTATGAACTTGGAGGACACTCAGGTCTCCCACTCCAGACAAGATGAAATGTTCGCAGGTCTGAGGACTCAGAGAAATAGAGTGTTCCCAGTAAATGAGCATTTGAAAGCAATGATTATGGAGGAATGGGAAGAAGTGGAGAAAAGACTCATTGTGCCAAGAGACTTTAAATCCCGTCTTCCTTTCAATCCGGAGGACATCAAACTTTGGGAGGAAATCCCTAAGGTAGATGTCCCAATAGCGAAAGTGGCTAAGAGAATGTCCATCCCCTTTGAAGATTCGTCTTGCCTCAAAGATGCAATGGATAGGAAGGTGGAGAGCATGCTCAAGAGTAGTTGGAAAGCCTCAGGAACCATAATTAAACCTAATATCGCTGCCACTTCAGTGGCAAGATCCATGTGCCTTTGGTTGGAGAAGCTGTCAGATCAAATTAGGTCCGACTCCCCTGTAGAAATGCTATCAGACTCTCTTCCTATGTTAAAGCTGGCGACGCAGTTCATGGCTGATGCCTCGGCCGAATCTGTCAGATTCGCAGCTAGATGTAGTGTACTATCTAATACCGCTAGATGGGCAATATGGCTAAAAACATGGTCGGGTGATAGCCACTTAAAAAATAAGCTGTGCTCAATTCCTTTTTCGGGTACCCGGGTCTTTGGTCCAGTGTTGGACGAGATCCTAGAGAGAGCGTCCGACAAGAAAAAAGGGTTTTCCGAGGATAGGGTTAAAAGATACCGGCCCTTTTGTGGAACCCGTCGCTCCCCTAAACGTGATTACAGGGGTAAGGGTAAGACAGGGAGATGGTCTTACAGGAAGGGAGGAAAGGACCCAGCTAGACCATGACGCCATTGAAGTGGGGGACAGGCTTCGTTTCTTTCGGGACAAGTGGGCGTCCATTACAAAAAATCAATGGATCCTGCGTTCCTTGGGGGAAGGTTACAAAATAGACTTTTCCCATACTCCCCCTCGTCGTTTCCAAATCACTCGTCCTTGCTCCCCCGTAGATCTCAGAAGTATATAGCAGGATATATTAGTCCTTAAATCCCTACATGTGGTAAAACAGGTTCCCCCTTCAGAGCAGGGTTTAGGCCATTACTCCTCCCTCTTCTCGGTGTTAAAACCCTCAGGCAAACGCCGTACGGTTATAAATCTCAAGCCCCTAAACCAGTGGGTGGAATACAAAAGGTTCAAAATGGAGACTATAAAAACCAGCATTCCATTAATAGAGAAGGGATCGGTAATGTGCACCCTAGACCTCAAGGATGCATATTACCATGTTCCAATTCACCCAAGTCACCAGCAATACCTAAGGTTCGCTCTAGAGCAAGAGGACACAGTACACCACTTTCAATTCACTTGCCTACCCTTCGGTCTGTCCTCGGCCCCCCGAATATTTACAAAGGTTATGACAGAAGTAGCGGCCTTCTTAAGAACACAGGGGATTGTAATCATCCCTTACCTGGACGATATACTGTTGGTGGCCGAATCAGAGTCTCTTCTTCTCAGTCAACAAGATCACACGATCAAAACCCTGGAATATTTGGGGTGGAACATCAATTGGGAAAAGTCAAGCCTCCAACCAAGTACCTCAAAGGTATTTTTAGGGGTACTTTTAGATTCCAGTCTTCAGAAGTCCTCCTTGCCTCAGGAGAAATAGGAAAAAATAAAACTGGAGATTTACAACTTCGAGAAGCGAAAGACCACCTCAATCAGATACGCCATGCGGATCTTAGGATTAATGACTTCATGCATTCCCAGCGTGAAATGGGCACAGGCCCGTTCAAGGCTGTTGCAGAAATCGATCCTGTCAGTTTGGAACAGACGACCGTCGGGATTAGACAAAAAAAACGAGACACTCAAGGGAGCTAAAAAACTCCCTTTCCTGGTGGACAGACCCTTCGAACTTAGAAAATTCAGTAGACTGGTTCCTTCTTCCTAAAATCCAAATCCATACGGATGCCAGCCAAAAGGGCTGGGGAGCAAGCATAGGAATATATCTACAAGGGATGTGGCCCAAAGAGATACGACACAGGTTGTCAAATTTCAGGGAGCTAAGGGCAGTCTGGGAGACTCTTCAACATTTGCTCGGAGGAAATCACGTAAAAGTTTTCTCAGACAACGGCACCACCATCTCTTTTCTTTGTCGACAAGGAGGTCCAAGAGGAAAATGGTTACAATCCTTGGCGGCAAGAATTTTCCACTGGGTGGAGAGAAATGTTCTTTCAATATCGGCTATTCATCTAAGGGGGTCCGAAAACGTGGTAGCAGATTTTCTCAACAGAGCAAGAGTTGGTCCCTCAGATTGGGAACTAAATCCAGATGTTTTTCATCAAATCATTCAACGATGGGGCACCCCGTCCATTGACCTGTTCGCGACCAGAAAAAACAGGAAGCTGCAGCGCTTTTTCTCCTTGGACCCGGCCGACAGCCCAGAAGGAATAGATGCCCTTTCTCAATCATGGGGAACAAAACTGGTGTACGCCTTTCCTCCAGTCCCTCTCATCTCAAGAGTACTAAGGAAAATCCAACAGGAGAGGGGAGCTCTTATCCTGATAGCGCCTTACTGGCCCAAAAAGAGCTGGTTTCCTCTGCTACACCGGATGTCGGTGGATCTCCCATTCAGACTCCCAGCCAGGAAAGATCTTCTATCGGATGTCCTTTATTACATCCGAACATCCAATTCCTCCAGCTAACAGCATGGAACCTGAGAGGCGGATCCTAGCCTCTAAGGGCCTTTCTCATAGAGTGATTACAACTCTCCAAGCCTGTAGGAAACCAGTAACGTCAGCCATCTATTCTAGAATCTGGAGACAGTTCTGTAGCTTTGCATGTGAGTCTGTGGGAAATTCTTCTCGCCTCAATGTTCCAAAGATACTGGATTTCCTCCAACAGGGGTTTGATAAGGGTCTGAGACCAAATACGTTAAAGGTTCATATCTCGGCCCTAAGTACTTTCTTGGACTACTCCTTGATAGACGACACATGGATATCAAGGTTCATAAAAGCAACTTCTCGTTTAAGACCTACGTTAAGGAGTCCTGTACCGCCGTGGGATCTGAACCTTGTGTTGAGAGCTTTATGTAAGTCTCCCTTTGAACCCCTGGTAGAAACATCAGTAGACCTGCTTTCTATGAAATCAGCCTTTCTTGTGGTAGTTACTACAGCGAAGCGGGTAGGTGAGATCCCGGCTCTCTGTTCTGGACCCATACCTTAAGATCCTGGAGGACAGATTGGTTCTTAAACTGAATCCCTCCTTTCATCCTAAGGTGGTGTCCAGTACTAACCTGAATCAAGAAATAATACTGCCATCTTTCTGCCAGTTTCCCAAAAATGAAAAGTAAAAATTCTTCCATACCTTGAATGTCAGGAGGGCAGTTATTCGGTATATAGAAGTCACAGCCCCCCTGGAGGAGAGACTCAAACCTGTTTCTGCAATTCTCGGGTGTGAATAAAGGCAAGAAAGCTTCTAAGCCGACTCTAGCCAGGGGAGGAGTCCTGAGGAGATAATTTGCATATTCCCACTGCATTTTGGGGTAAGTGAAGAGTCTCCGCGAGCTCAAAGAACACTGGATTTTGGCTGTTGGAGCTGAAAAGAGGACATCGGTAAACCAGGGGAGGAGTCCTGAGGAGATAATTTGCATATTCCCACTGCATTTTGAGGTAAGTGAAGAGTCTCCGCGAGCTCAAAGAACACTGGATTTTGGCTGTTGGAGCTGAAAAGAGGACATCGGTAAACCGCGCGCCTACCGGCGCGTGCATTTTTAAGCTTTTTTTTTAAGCTTTTTTCACTGTTTTCAGAACATTAACAATAAGAACATGGAAGAGTCCAGGAGCCATTTGGTGAGCTGCATATCCTGCTACATGTTCACAGACTTGCCAGTGGAAAAGCCAAACTTCACATGCCAGAAATGCAAGCTTGTGTCCCTGTTGGAGGAAAAGTTGCGAAATCTAGAAGAGAGGTTAACTACCTTGAAAATCATTAAGGAAGGTGAAGAGTTCTTAGACAGAGCAGAATTATCTCTTCATGATTCAGAAAGAGAAGAAATTCGAACTGCACCTGACGAAACAGAGGAATGGAAGCATGTGACCCACAGAAGCAGGAGGATCGAGAGGCAGTCAGCACCCATACTGCTCAGGAACCAGTACCAGGCTCTCACGCAGGAGAACCATGAAGAAATACAGCAAAATAAGACTTTGCCAGCAATGAATAACCTTGTAAGCCCTCAGAATCCTCCTGGATGGAGAAAGAAGAATGTTGTGAAGAAAAAACGGAGAGTGGTGGTCATGGGGGATTCCCTGTTAAGAGGAACAGAGGCCGCTATCTGCAGACCAGACATAACCTCAAGAGAAATGTGCTGTCTTCCAGGAGCAAAAATTAAAGATGTGTCTGACAGGATATCAAGACTCTTCAGACCTACAGATCACTACCCATTCCTGCTAATACATGTGGGGACAAATGACACCGCAAGAAAGGACCTGGAAACCATCTGCAGTGACTTTGAAGACTTAGGCAAGAAAGTGAAAGAATTGGGAGCGCAGGTGGTCTTCTCATCCATCCTCCCAGTGGATGGCCATGGAACAATGAGGTGGAATAAGATTCTACAGGTGAACAACTGGCTACGTCGATGGTGCCGTCAACAAGGATTTGGATTTCTGGATCACGGAATGAATTACCTATACGATGGACTACTTGCTAGAGATGGGGTGCACCTTACGAAGACTGGAAAACATGTATTTGGAAGTCGCCTTGCTACACTCATCAGAAGAGCTTTAAACTAGAACAATCTGGGAAGGGAAGCAAAAGGCCAGAAAAAGCCATACAGCTGACAAATACTATTGAGATCTCTGCTACTGGAAGTGGAAAGGAAGAACAAAGACAAAACAATTTAAATAATAAAAATATGGGAGGAAGAGAAACCAATCACAAACTAAAATGTTTTTATACAAATGCACAAAGCATGGGCAACAAACAAGGAGAATTGGAACTACTAATGCAGGAAAAGAAATATGATGTCATTGGAATCACTGAAACTTGGTGGGACGATACACATGATTGGAATAAAAGGCTAAAAGGATACAACTTATTTGCAAGAAACAGACTTGATAAACGAGGAGGAGGTGTTGCATTGTATGTTAGAAAAGCGTATATCTGCACAGAGATTGAAGCTTCAGAGACTGGGAGTTCTGTGGAAACTGTTTGGGTAAGAATACAAGGAGAGAACAACGGAAAGGACACCATTGTAGGCATTTACTACAGGCCACCTGGGCAAGCTGAAGATATGGATGAACTCTTTATGTATCAAATGACCAAGTTCTCCAAAAAATATGACGTAGTGGTCATGGGAGATTTCAACTATCCAGACATTTGTTGGGAATCTCTCTCAAGTAAAACTAACAGGTCAAGCAAATTCTTATCCTCTCTTGCTGACAACTTTATCTTCCAAAAGGTAGGGGAGAAAACAAGGGGATCTGCTACTTTGGATCTAATCCTTATAAACAGGGAGGAAATGGTTGAGGAGGTAAAGGTGGCTGGGACCCTAGGAGGCAGCGATCATGCTATTATAGAATTTTGGATAACTAGAGGAGGAAGACATGTGAAGACTCAAACTTCAAGGTTAGATTTTAGAAAGGCAGATTTTAAGAGACTCCGAAAGAGAATAGGAGGGATCCAATGGCTGGATGTCCTTAAGGACAAAAATGTCCAGGAAGGATGGGAAATTTTTAAAAATGAGATTCTCAAAGCACAATCGTTAACAATCCCGAAAAGTAGGAAGAATGGGAAGCATTTAAGGAAATCAGGATGGATGAACACAGAACTTAAACACATGCTAAAAAGAAAGAAAGAAATGTTTATTAAATGGAAAGAGGGAGGCATATCTAAAGAAGATTATAATGCAGTCTGCAGATCCTGCAGTGCACGTATCAGGTTAGCTAAAGCTGACAATGAATTAAGGCTTGCAAGAGATGTCAAAAGCAATAAAAAAGGATTTTGGGGGTATGTCAAAAGTAAAAGAAAAGTCAAAGATGCTATAGGATTTTTACAGGATGAAAATGGAGAAATGGTAAGAGAGGATGTTGAGAAGGCCGAACTTTTTAATTCCTATTTTGCATCTGTTTTCTCTCAGAAAGAAAATGTAACATCAACTGATCTTCACTGTCCTTTTAAAGGAATAGAGGAATCCAAGTTATCTGTAAACAGAAAGATTGTGAGGGAATATTTAGCTAACATAAATGAGTTCAAGTCTCCAGGTCCAGATGAATTACACCCCAGAGTACTGAAGGAGATCGTAGAAGAAATTTTAGAACCACTCTCCATAATCTTTGAAAATTCTTGGAGAACAGGAGAAGTCCCAGAAGACTGGAGAAGAGCAAATGTTGTTCCTATCTTCAAAAAGGGGAAGAAGGTGGACCCAGGGAACTATAGGCCGGTGAGTCTGACTTCTATACCAGGAAAGATCTTTGAACAAATTATTAAACAACATGTATGTAAGTACATGGATAAGAATGAAGTGATTAACCAGAGTCAGCATGGGTTTGTAACTAACAAGTCATGTCAGACTAACTTAATTTCCTTCTATGACAGAATCACTGACTGGGTGGATCAGGGAAATGCTGTAGATATAGTATATCTTGACTTCAGCAAAGCATTTGACAAAGTATCTCACACCATCCTTATTGAAAAAATGACCAAGTATGCAATGGACCAGGCAACTGTTAGGTGGATTTATAACTGGCTTAGTGATCGGACTCAAAGGGTGGTTGTAAATGGCTTCACATCCAGCTGGATGAATGTCTCAAGTGGGGTACCACAGGGCTCCGTCCTGGGACCTGTATTGTTCAACATCTTTATCAATGATTTAGATGAAGGAATTGAGGGTAAACTGATTAAATTTGCTGATGACACAAAGCTAGGAGGGATAGCTAATACTAGAGAAGAGAGAGAGAGGATTCAAAAAGACCTAAATAAACTGGAGCAGGGGGCAGCAACCAACAGAATGGTTTTTAACAGGGAAAAATGCAAAGTACTACATCTGGGCAATAAAAATGAAAAAAGCATATACAGAATGGGAGGAATAGAGCTAAGCAACAGTACATGTGAAAAAGACTTAGGTATACTAATAGATCATAGACTGAACATGAGTCAACAGTGTGATGCAGCAGCAAAAAAGGCAAATACAATTCTGGGATGTATTAACAGAAGCATACAGTCTAGATCACGTGAAGTCATTATCGGTCTTTACTCCTCTTTGGTCAGACCTCATCTGGAATACTGTGTACAGTTTTGGGCACCACATTTTAAAAAAGACATAGACAAACTGGAGCAAGTTCAGAGAAGAGCGACCAGAATGGTGACTGGTCTGCAAACCATGTCCTATGAGGAACGGTTGCAGGATTTGGGAATGTTTAGCTTGCAAAAAAGAAGACTGAGAGGAGACTTAATAGCTGTCTACAAATATGTCAAGGGCTGTCACATTGTAGAAGGATCATCTTTATTCATTTGCACAAGGAAAGACTAGAAGCAATGGGATGAAACTAAATGGGAGGAGACACAGATTAGATATTAGAAAAAACTTTTTGACAGTTAGGGTGATTAATGAGTGGAACAGGCTGCCACGAGAGGTGGTGAGTTCCCCTTCAATGGACGTCTTCAAACAGAGGCTGGACAGACATCTGTCTGAGATGATCTAGTGAATCCTGCTTTGAGCAGGGGGTTGGACCAGATGACCCAGGAGGTCCCTTCCAACTCTACCATTCTATGATTCTATGATTCTAGCAAGGTGGTTAACAAGGACTATCGCCCTCGCATATGAATCAGAGGGGAAGGATCCACCAATTTCCCTTAAAGCTCATTCCACTCGAGCAATCTCCGTTTCTTGGGCGGAGAAAGCGGGAGCATCAGTAGGCCAAATTTGCCAGGCAGTACCCTGGTCTAATATATCTACATTTAGTAAACATTATAAATTAGATGTATTGTTCAGTCAACAATTAGCCTATGGCCGTAAAGTCCTTCAGGCAGTAGTCCCGCCCTAAACGTTCCAATTTTGATTTGGTATGTCTCCTGTCGTGCCTTTATGATGGACGTACTGGTAAAATAGGAATTATTCCTACCGTTAATTACGTTTCCAGGAGTCCATCATAACCGCACCATATTTCCCTCCCCTGCTCTTGACACTAATGTGAATGTAACATTGGTATATGTATATAATAAAATAGAGTTGCATCCATCCTGGTTGATGATTAGTACAAATACTGAGGGTGTGATGAGGGGGGGGGGGCTTTCAACCTCTCATGTGTTTCCTGTCCCTAGAGGAACAGAGAAGGTAACTCCTGTCGTGCCGTTATGATGTACTCTTGGAAACGTAATTAACGGTAGGAATAATTCCTATTTTCCCCTTCTCCCATGACAGCACCACCTGAGAGAGGGTATCCGCCCACCAAGGACAGGAACCTACTGAATAAAAAGGCGGTACCTCTCCTCCGCATCAGTTTTGGTTCCTGTCCCTGATGGGAGCCTCACCAGGTGCAAGGAGAGTGGGAGTTGAATCCATCCGTTTTTCAGCAGATTGTGGATCGGTGGGGACAGCCCCAGATAGATCTGTTTGCAAACAGACACAATCGGAAGACCGAAACCTTTTGCTCCCTGAATTCAAAAGAGGGGGCGTTTGCGGTGGACGCGCTGCATATTCAGTGGGATTTCACTCTAGCTTATGCCTTTCCCCCTTTAGTACTGATCCCTACTATCCTGAGGAAGATCCGAGAGGAACGGGCGAGGGTTATATTGATCGCCCTGTTCTGGCCCAAGAGACCATGGTTCACTTGGATGAAGAGAATGTCCCAAGCAGATCCATGGGTTCTTCCGGACATCCCGGATCTCCTCAGGCAGGGCCCAGTCTGTCATCCCCAAAGAGCGGGCCTGCATTTGACGGCTTAGATTTTGAGAGGTCGCTATTGACGCAAAGGGGGTTTTCTCCGGATCTTGTTACTACCCTTCTAGCAAGTAGAAAGCCGATAACAACTAGAATCTGTGGTAGAACCTGGGCTAAGTTCTTGTCTACCTCGGGTCAGTCTGCCAAAGGGAGGATTCCTATTGAGGCCATACTAGAATTCCTCCAGAAGGGGTTAAACATGGGACTAGCCACCAGTACTCTTAAGGTACAGGTATCGGCTCTGGGGGCACTGTATAATTATGACTTGGCAGCAAATAGATGGATCATTAGATTTATTAAAGCCTGTCATAGATCCAGACGTATTCCTGTTCCAAGAATGCCTCCTTGGGACCTTAATTTAGTTCTGGAAGCATTAACCAAACCTCCCTTCGAGCCCTTAGAGAAGGTTTCAGAAAAAATCTTAACTTTAAAGACTGCTCTATTGGTGGCCCTGACATCAGCTCGTAGAGTCAGTGACTTACACGCACTATCCGTTAACCATCCATTCACTCAAGTATGTATGGATAGAGTAATCTTAAGACCAGACCCGGCCTATCTTCCAAAGGTAGCCTCCAAGTTCCATAGGACGCAAGTAATCACTCTCCCTTCCTTCTATCCTAATCCTAGGGATTCTGAGGAACAGAAGCTTCACACCTTAGATGTTAAGAGGGTGTTAGTCCAGTATTTGGAAGTGACAAAAGCCTGGAGAAAGAGTGACGCTTTATTTATATCCTTTCAGGGGGCTAGGAAAGGACTTAAGGTTACAAGGGGGACCATAGCTAGATGGGTCAGGGATACTATTACCTTAGCCTACTCTTCTAGCAATCTGCCGGTTCCTGAGAACCTGAAGGCCCATTCCACCAGAGCGGTAGCTGCTTCCTGGGCTGAGAAGGCGGATATGCCCATCGACATTATATGTAAGGCGGCAACTTGGTCATCCCCCGCTACATTTTACAAACATTACCGTCTTGACCTTTCCTCTTCTACTGATCTGTCCTTTGGTAGAAGGGTGTTGCAAGCGGTGATCCCTCCCTCTGGTATTTGATCTCTATAAATCTCTCAGGTGGTGCTGTCATGGGAGAAGGGGAAAAGATCCTAGTTACTTACCGGTAACGGGATTTTACAGAGCCCATGACAGCACCCTATTAATTCCCTCCCCTTTATCACTGTGGTGTGCACTTTTTTAAGGTGTTTAGTACATATGTTGAGGTGGTGGTTATGTATTAACCTGTCTTCGGAGGCCCTCTCATGCTCTGAAACAAAACTGATGCGGAGGAGAGGTACCGCCTTTTTATCAGTAGGTTCCTGTCCTTGGTGGGCGGATACCCTCTCTCAGGTGGTGCTGTCATGGGCTCTGTAAAATCCCGTTACCGGTAAGTAACTAGGATCTTTTCCCGTCTTAGGTAATTTTAATATTTGCCAAATGCCATAATAATGAGAGCAGGCAAATGTTTTAGGCTGTGTGCCCATGATGCGTTTTTTAAGCGTTTCCGCAGCGGCAAAACGCTGCAGAAACGCTTACAAAACGCTTGGTAGAAGGCCTGACATGTTCCCCAATGATAATCCGCATGTGCTGTGCACATGCTGCGGAAATTTCCGCTGCGGATTATCATTGCGGAAAAAAACGCAGCACTACCAATTATTTTGCGGAAGTGCTGCGTTTTCGCCGCAATTGACTTGCATTAGAACGCATGCATTCCGCTTCACTAGATAAGAACATGCGGAATGCATGCGTTCCAATGTGCGGATGGTGCCCAGGTCTAGAGGAGAGGAGACTCTCCTCCGGACCCGGGTACCATAGAAACTGTGAAAAAAAGAATAAAATAAAAAATAAAGATTATATTTACCTTCTGACGGCCCCCGCTGCACTCGTCCTTTTATGCCGGCAGCTGGCGATGGAATGAAGGACCTGCGCTGACGTCATAGTCATGTGACGGGTCACGCGACGCTGACGTCGGCAGGTCCTTCAGTGTACCGCTGCCGGCAGCCAGGGCGGAGGGAATTAAGACTGCGGGGGCCATCAGAAGGTAAGTATATATTTTTTTATTTTTTACCATTCTTTCGGTCACAGTATATAAATCCATGCTGTTTTGCGTGGATTTATATAGTGTGACCAAGTTGACAAGCACTTTCCAAGTGATGCTAAAATCGCTTGAAAAGCGCTTGTCAACCCGCATGCGGAAATGCATGTGAAGAACGCTTCACTTCCGCATGTCCCTGGCAGGAAAACGCATGTACAATCCGCATGCGTTTTTTTCTTCCAGGGAGATGCAGAAACGCTCAGGAAAAAATCCTGAGCATTTCTACATCGTGGGCACATAGCCTTAAGACATTTTTATTACTTACTGCAAAGTCTAAAGTTTACATACACTAAGATTACTATGCCTTTAAACAATTCTGGACTGCACATATGATGATGTCATGTGTTTGGAAGGTTTTTTGGCAACATCTGAGTTAGAGACACACCTGTGGATGTATTTTAATACACACCTGAAACACACTGCTTATTTCTGTAGCATCATGGGAAAGTGTAAAGAAATCAGCCAACATATCAGGAAGAGAATTGTGGACTTGCACAAGTCTGGCTCATCCTTGGGTACAATTTCAAGATATCTGAAGGTGCCTCGTTCATCTGTACAAACCAGATGGGAATGTCCAGCCATCCTACTGCTCAGGAAGGAGACGGGTTTTGTGTCCCAGAGATGAATGTGCTTTGGTCCAACATGTGCATATCAACCCAAGGACAAAGGCAAAAGACCTTGTGAAGATGATGGTACAAGCTGGTAAGATTGTGTCAATAACCACAGTGAAGTGAGTACTGTATCATCATGGGCTGAAAGGCCACTCTGCCAGGAAGAAGCTATTACTCCAAAAGAAACATATAAAAACCAGATTAATATTTGCAAATGCACACAGGAACAAAGACCTTAATGTTTGGAGACCTGTCCTGTGGTCTGATTGAACTTTTTGGGCATAATGACCATCGTTACATTTGGAGGAAAAAGGGAGAAGCTTGGAAGCCTAAGAACACCTTCCCAACTGTGAAACACGGGGGTGGTAGCATCATGTTGTGGGGACTGGTGCACTTCACAAAATAGATGGCATCATGAGAAAAGAAGATTTTAGCAATACTGAAGCAACATCTCAAGACATCAGCCAGGAAGTTGGGCGGAAATGGGTCTTCCAAATGGACAATGACCCGAAGCATACTGCCAAAATGGTAACAAAGTGGCTTAAGGATAACAAAGTCAATGTTTTGGAGTGGCCATCACAAAGCCCTGATCTCAATCCTATTGAAAATTATGGGCAAAGCTGAAAAGGCAGGTGCGAGCAAGGCAACCTACAAACCTGGATCAGTTACACCAGTTTTGTCAGGAGGAATGGGCCCAAATTCCGACCAACTATTGTGAGAAGCTTGTGGAAGGATATCCCAAACGTCTGACCCAAGTCAATCAGTTTAAGGGCAATGGTACCAAATACTAATGAAATGTATGTAACATTTTGACTTTGCAGTAAGTAATAAAAATGTCTTTTTATATAGTGTATGTAAACTTCTGGTTTCAACTGTAAAGGGTTTTGAGGGGTGCAGTTTTTAAAATGTCACTTTTGGGTATTTTCTGTCATAAAGGCACTTTAAAGTCACTTCAAATGTGATGCGGTCCCTAAAAAAAAGCCTTTTTCTAAATTTTGTTGGAAAAATGAGAAACTGATGATAAACTTTTAACCCTTCTAATTTCCTAACCAAAGTTTTAAAAATTATGCTGTTGTAAAGTAGACATATGGGAAATGTTATTATGTTATTTATAAATTAATTTTTACAGCATGACGGACCAATTTAAGGATTTGAAAATAGTAACATTTTCACCAAAATTCTGATATTTTCACAAATAAACAAAAAAAATTTTACCTAAATTTACCACTAACATAAAGTGCAATGTGTCACGTAAAAAACAATCTCCGAATCACTGTGATTTATTGAAGCATTCCTCAGAATTATTACCAGATAAAGTGACACTGGTCAGAATTGTAAAATTTGGCCTAGTCAGGAAGGTGAAAACAGGCTTCGCAGCAAAGTGGTTAAAGGGAATCTGTCAGCAAGTTTCTTCTATATATCTAACTGTAGGGACACTGACTCTGATTCCAGTGATGTATCACTTTGTTTACTGAGTGCAACAGCTGTTATAGAATCACAATTTTGTCTGTTGCAGATCTAGCAAAGCTTAGAATATGGGGTCCATGTAATCCCGCCCACATCACTGATGAGCAGTTTTCTGTGTACACTATGTATTGACAGCTGCTAATTAGTGCTGGGGATGTGATTGGACTACAAGGCAGCTTGTACTGTAGTGATAATCTCCTGCTGATTAAAACACAGATTGTATTGAAACAGCAAAACATAGCCTAGTAAAGAGAGGTTAACTACCTTGAAAATCATTAAGGAAGGTGAAGAGTTCTTAGACAGAGCAGAATTATCTCTTCATGATTCAGAAAGAGAAGAAATTCGAACTGCACCTGACGAAACAGAGGAATGGAAGCATGTGACCCACAGAAGCAGGAGGATCGAGAGGCAGTCAGCACCCATACTGCTCAGGAACCAGTACCAGGCTCTCACGCAGGAGAACCATGAAGAAATACAGCAAAATAAGACTTTGCCAGCAATGAATAACCTTGTAAGCCCTCAGAATCCTCCTGGATGGAGAAAGAAGAATGTTGTGAAGAAAAAACGGAGAGTGGTGGTCATGGGGGATTCCCTGTTAAGAGGAACAGAGGCCGCTATCTGCAGACCAGACATAACCTCAAGAGAAATGTGCTGTCTTCCAGGAGCAAAAATTAAAGATGTGTCTGACAGGATATCAAGACTCTTCAGACCTACAGATCACTACCCATTCCTGCTAATACATGTGGGGACAAATGACACCGCAAGAAAGGACCTGGAAACCATCTGCAGTGACTTTGAAGACTTAGGCAAGAAAGTGAAAGAATTGGGAGCGCAGGTGGTCTTCTCATCCATCCTCCCAGTGGATGGCCATGGAACAATGAGGTGGAATAAGATTCTACAGGTGAACAACTGGCTACGTCGATGGTGCCGTCAACAAGGATTTGGATTTCTGGATCACGGAATGAATTACCTATACGATGGACTACTTGCTAGAGATGGGGTGCACCTTACGAAGACTGGAAAACATGTATTTGGAAGTCGCCTTGCTACACTCATCAGAAGAGCTTTAAACTAGAACAATCTGGGAAGGGAAGCAAAAGGCCAGAAAAAGCCATACAGCTGACAAATACTATTGAGATCTCTGCTACTGGAAGTGGAAAGGAAGAACAAAGACAAAACAATTTAAATAATAAAAATATGGGAGGAAGAGAAACCAATCACAAACTAAAATGTTTTTATACAAATGCACAAAGCATGGGCAACAAACAAGGAGAATTGGAACTACTAATGCAGGAAAAGAAATATGATGTCATTGGAATCACTGAAACTTGGTGGGACGATACACATGATTGGAATAAAAGGCTAAAAGGATACAACTTATTTGCAAGAAACAGACTTGATAAACGAGGAGGAGGTGTTGCATTGTATGTTAGAAAAGCGTATATCTGCACAGAGATTGAAGCTTCAGAGACTGGGAGTTCTGTGGAAACTGTTTGGGTAAGAATACAAGGAGAGAACAACGGAAAGGACACCATTGTAGGCATTTACTACAGGCCACCTGGGCAAGCTGAAGATATGGATGAACTCTTTATGTATCAAATGACCAAGTTCTCCAAAAAATATGACGTAGTGGTCATGGGAGATTTCAACTATCCAGACATTTGTTGGGAATCTCTCTCAAGTAAAACTAACAGGTCAAGCAAATTCTTATCCTCTCTTGCTGACAACTTTATCTTCCAAAAGGTAGGGGAGAAAACAAGGGGATCTGCTACTTTGGATCTAATCCTTATAAACAGGGAGGAAATGGTTGAGGAGGTAAAGGTGGCTGGGACCCTAGGAGGCAGCGATCATGCTATTATAGAATTTTGGATAACTAGAGGAGGAAGACATGTGAAGACTCAAACTTCAAGGTTAGATTTTAGAAAGGCAGATTTTAAGAGACTCCGAAAGAGAATAGGAGGGATCCAATGGCTGGATGTCCTTAAGGACAAAAATGTCCAGGAAGGATGGGAAATTTTTAAAAATGAGATTCTCAAAGCACAATCGTTAACAATCCCGAAAAGTAGGAAGAATGGGAAGCATTTAAGGAAATCAGGATGGATGAACACAGAACTTAAACACATGCTAAAAAGAAAGAAAGAAATGTTTATTAAATGGAAAGAGGGAGGCATATCTAAAGAAGATTATAATGCAGTCTGCAGATCCTGCAGTGCACGTATCAGGTTAGCTAAAGCTGACAATGAATTAAGGCTTGCAAGAGATGTCAAAAGCAATAAAAAAGGATTTTGGGGGTATGTCAAAAGTAAAAGAAAAGTCAAAGATGCTATAGGATTTTTACAGGATGAAAATGGAGAAATGGTAAAAGAGGATGTTGAGAAGGCCGAACTTTTTAATTCCTATTTTGCATCTCTTTTCTCTCAGAAAGAAAATGTAACATCAACTGATCTTCACTGTCCTTTTAAAGGAATAGAGGAATCCAAGTTATCTGTAAACAGAAAGATTATGAGGGAATATTTAGCTAACATAAATGAGTTCAAGTCTCCAGGTCCAGATGAATTACACCCCAGAGTACTGAAGGAGATCGTAGAAGAAATTTTAGAACCACTCTCCATAATCTTTGAAAATTCTTGGAGAACAGGAGAAGTCCCAGAAGACTGGAGAAGAGCAAATGTTGTTCCTATCTTCAAAAAGGGGAAGAAGGTGGACCCAGGGAACTATAGGCCGGTGAGTCTGACTTCTATACCAGGAAAGATCTTTGAACAAATTATTAAACAACATGTATGTAAGTACATGGATAAGAATGAAGTGATTAACCAGAGTCAGCATGGGTTTGTAACTAACAAGTCATGTCAGACTAACTTAATTTCCTTCTATGACAGAATCACTGACTGGGTGGATCAGGGAAATGCTGTAGATATAGTATATCTTGACTTCAGCAAAGCATTTGACAAAGTATCTCACACCATCCTTATTGAAAAAATGACCAAGTATGCAATGGACCAGGCAACTGTTAGGTGGATTCATAACTGGCTTAGTGATCGGACTCAAAGGGTGGTTGTAAATGGCTTCACATCCAGCTGGATGAATGTCTCAAGTGGGGTACCACAGGGCCCCGTCCTGGGACCTGTATTGTTCAACATCTTTATCAATGATTTAGATGAAGGAATTGAGGGTAAACTGATTAAATTTGCTGATGACACAAAGTTAGGAGGGATGGCTAATACTAGAGAAGAGAGAGAGAGGATTCAAAAAGACCTAAATAAACTGGAGCAGTGGGCAGCAACCAACAGAATGGTTTTTAACAGGGAAAAATGCAAAGTACTACATCTGGGCAATAAAAATGAAAAAAGCATATACAGAATGGGAGGAATAGAGCTAAGCAACAGTACATGTGAAAAAGACTTAGGTATACTAATAGATCATAGACTGAACATGAGTCAACAGTGTGATGCAGCAGCAAAAAAGGCAAATACAATTCTGGGATGTATTAACAGAAGCATACAGTCTAGATCACGTGAAGTCATTATCGGTCTTTACTCCTCTTTGGTCAGACCTCATCTGGAATACGGTGTACAGTTTTGGGCACCACATTTTAAAAAAGACATAGACAAACTGGAGCAAGTTCAGAGAAGAGCGACCAGAATGGTGACTGGTCTGCAAACCATGTCCTATGAGGAACGGTTGCAGGATTTGGGAATGTTTAGCTTGCAAAAAAGAAGACTGAGAGGAGACTTAATAGCTGTCTACAAATATGTCAAGGGCTGTCACATTGTAGAAGGATCATCTTTATTCTCATTTGCACAAGGAAAGACTAGAAGCAATGGGATGAAACTAAATGGGAGGAGACACAGATTAGATATTAGAAAAAACTTTTTGACAGTTAGGGTGATTAATGAGTGGAACAGGCTGCCACGAGAGGTGGTGAGTTCCCCTTCAATGGACGTCTTCAAACAGAGGCTGGACAGACATCTGTCTGAGATGATCTAGTGAATCCTGCTTTGAGCAGGGGGTTGGACCAGATGACCCAGGAGGTCCCTTCCAACTCTACCATTCTATGATTCTATGACACATCACTGTAATCAGAGTCTGTGATCCTACATCATGCTGCTTTCAGATTACCGTATTTTTTGGACCATAAGACGCACTTTTTTCCTCAAATTTTGGAGGAAAATGGGGGGTGCATCTTATAGTCCGAATGTTGGGGGGGGGTGTATATTTGTGTGGTGTGGGGGGAGCTGTATCGGTGGAGGAGCGGGGCACAGGAGGCAGCAGCCGCCCTCTGCAGCCTACACTGTCCCCGCTGCTAAAGAAAATGAATATTCACTGCTCCCCACGCCCATGGCCCATGCCCACGGGACATTACCCCTATACCAGTGTCAGCAGAAGACCCCCTCCCCTTTAAAAGTGCATCATGACCACATTTTTTGCTTAAATTTTTATTTTTTTATTTTCCTCCTCTAAAACCTAGGTGCGTCTTATAGTCCGAAAAATACGGTACATAGCAAAAACTTGCTGACAGATTCCCTTTAAGCTGACCATGCACATAAGATAGTTATAACCAATCACTATTTCGACTGAATCTATATCTCCCAACTAACCCATGTTCGTGAACATTTAGCTCAGCCAAGATCTCATGTTTTTATAATGGGCTGAAGGGAGAAAGCTGCTGACAGACATCTCTGACTGTCACTTATCTCCTTTAAAAAGTTAAGAATGTATACATTTTAACTGCTGGATCTTAGGTTATTGTAACACGTATTCTTACTTGTAACAGCAATTCAAAACCATATAGTTTACTGCTTTTTATAAAAAAAAAAAAAAAACTAAATCATACTGTTCCTTTTATTTAGCCTTTGTACCTTGATTACCAGCTCCCAACACAATATGATGTCCGTGCACAGCCCCTCAAATAGTATGATGTCCCATGACAAAGTATGTCATAAAAGAGCCCCCATGCAGTATGATGTTCCCACACAACCCACTTACTTAGTACAATGTCCTCACACAGCCCCCTTACATAGTATGACTTCCCCTCACTACTCCCGAAACAGTAAGATGTCCCCACCCAACACCCATACACAGTATGTCAACAACAAAGCCCCTCACACAGTATATTGTACCCTCAAACAGTATGTCACCACAGAGCCCTCCCATGCAGTGATATGACCACACAGCCCCCTACGAAGTATGTTGTCCTTATACAATCCCCCTACACATTATAATGTCCACACAAAGCCCCCTACACTATATGATATCCCCACAAAGTCCCCCTAAACAGTATGATGTCCCCACAAAGCCTCACTACACAATATCATATCCTACACAGCCCCCTCGCATAGAATGATGTTCCCACACGGGCCCTTTGCACAGTATTGTATCCCCAGACTGCCCCGTAGCACAGTATTATGTCTCCACAGTTTCCCACAATGTACTGTAAATTTAAAAAAAGCTACTTGCCTAACCCCGTTTCCCCACTGCAACTGTCTACGCTGTGTACTGAGGCACAGATGGCGTGATGTCGTCTGCTGCGCTCTCTGACGCACAGGCTCAATCATGGAGGATAGAACTATCTGCTCCCTATCCATCATTGTTTTTACTGGTATCTGCATCCCGAAGATGCAGATGTCAGGTGCATACCTCAGAAGGTATGTGCCCAAAAACGGGCATAGTTGCAGTGTGGACCAAACATTAGGGTGAGGGCACACATCTTTTTTCAGGCAGATTCTGCCTGGAACCTGTCTGCAAAAGCGCAAGAAAAAAATTAACATATGCACTGCAATGTAAAAACGACTCGCTGTGCATATATTTAGTCTTTTTCAACTTCTTTCAACTGTTTCATGCTTCAAAAGTCATGAGCCCGCTAGAAGTGACTAGTCCACTCTTCTGGCAGTTTTTGCTTCAGTATCGCTCACTATTATACATGAAAAAACAAAACACAGCTATAAAACACGTCAGATAAGACCTAAGAAAAGATGTTTTAGGAAAAACACGTGCAGCATTTTTTTATGAAGCATCTTTTTAAGGGTACACTGGCATTCATAAGTGTGCACATACCCTATTGACATTAGTTTTACTTATCAGTGTTATTGAAAGGGTAAGCCATAGTTTTAAAAACATTTATAGTGTTAACATGGATTGTCTGCTCACAGCATATTGATGATCTTACTACTGAATGGAGCTGCGAAGGACAGCTTCATTCAATGTTTAGTGGCTGCTGCTGGGTACTGCAGCTCAGCTCCTATTCTTTTGATAGATGTTCTGCAGTTCACTTTGCAGCTCTGTTAAAAGTGTTTACATCTGACCTCTGCCAGTGCAAATAGCATCTGATCTGTGGGGGTGTGATATGCTGTGACTGGGCAACCCCTTTAAGCCAACATTACAATATTCTGGCCTGACTTTATTTGAACTCCGGCCCTTCTTAATGTTCCTTACATGCCTTCTGTCTCTTTTAACTGTGCCCTCTGGAACTCCCTGTCAGCGTGTAACAAACTCTCCTACATTCATGACTTTTTACTTTTAAATTCCCTTAACCTTCTGGCTTATCTTACTGAAACCTGGATCCAGCAATCAGACACCACTGCCGCTTCTGCTCTCTCGTCTGGTGGCCTACGTTTTTCACATACTTCCAGACCTGAAAACAGATCAGGTGAAGTTGTTGGTCTGCTCCTTTCAAGAAAATATACTTTCCAGGTTATCCCCCCAGTACCCTCACTTATCTTCCCTTCTTTTAAGGTTCACACTGACAGACTCTACCGGCCCTTCTCCTTGCGAGTGGCGGTTGTCTATCACCTTCCGGGGCCCTTCCCATCAGTTCCTCGGTCACTTAGCCACCTGGCTTCCACATTTTCTATCCTGTGACATCCCCACTCTCATCATGGGGGACTTTAATAGATACATTTGTGATCCCCTCTCCAAATCTGCCACTCACATTTTATCTCTAACTTCCTATCAGCTTTTCACAGCTGACTAATTTTCCTACTCCTGAAGATGGGAATACGCTGGACCTTAGTCTTCTCCCGGCTCTGCCAAGTGTATGATTTTACTAACTCCCCTCTCTTGCTCTCTGACCACAACCTTCTTTCATCCTATGTCAAGAACTGTCATGCCACTCAGGACATCTCCACTTACCACACTTATAGAAATATACGTGCTATTAATGTTACGAAGAATTTCAAGTCCTCATTGGCCCCAATCTCCTCCCTCACATGTCCTGACTCTGCATTGAAACATTATAATGAAACATTGCAAAGTGCCCTTGATGAAGCTGCACAGACAGCGACAACCCTGGCATACTCTGCAAACATGTCTTCTTCAGCGGTGCTCCAGGTGCGCCCAATGTCTGTGGAGAAAATCCAGTCTAGCTGAAGATTTTATCCATAATAAATTTATGCTTAAAACCTACAACTCTGCCCTTCACTTCTCCAGACAAACTTACTTCAACACCCTTATCATCGCACAGTGCAACAATCCTAAACTACTCTTAGACACTTTTCATTCTCTCCTCAGTCCAAGAGTTCATGCCTCCACCACCGACCTCAGCGCTGACAATCTGGCCAATAATTTCAAAGAAAAAATTGACCATAACAGACAGGAAATTTTCTCCCAATCTCCTAATATCATGCATTGTCCTCTCTCCCGCACTGCATCTAGCTCATTTTTGGTCTTTGAACTGGTCATGGAAGATGTGACCAGCTTTCTTGCATCTTCTCACCCTACTACCTGCACCAGTGACCCTATTCCCTCACATCTCCTCCAGTCCCTTTCCCTGGCTGTCACTACTTGCCTAACTAAAATATTTAACCTCTCTCATCTACATCTAGCATCTTTCCCTCCTCATTTAAACATACCAGCATGCATCCATTACTTAAAAAACCATCCCTCGCCCAGATCTGTGCTGCTAACTACAGACCTGTCTCTAATCTGCCCTTCATCTGTAAACTCCTGGACCGCTTGGTCCACTCCAGTCTATTCCGCAATCTCTCAGATCGTTCTCTTCTTGATCCTTTACAATCTTTTTTTTTTCTCGCTCCTTACACTCTACTACAACTGCCCTTACTAAAGTCTCTAATGATCTACTAACAGTTAAATCTAATGACCACTACTCCCTGCTGATTCTCCTGGATCTCTCTGCAGCATTCAACACTGTGGATCACCTGCTCCTCCTTACTATGCTCCACTCTATTGGCCTCAAAGATACTGTTCTCTCCTGGTTTGACTCCTACCTCTGCCCGCTCCTTTACTATAGCTTTTGTTGGCTCCCCTTCCTCTCCTCTTCCCTTTACTGTTGGAATTACATAAGGATCAGTCCTAGGCCCCCTCCTCTTCTGCTTATATACTGCCTATATTGGGCAGTAGATTCGGTTTTCAGTGCCATCTCTATGCTGATGACACCCAATTATATACATAATCTCCTGACATCACCCCTGCATTACTACAAAATAACAGTGATTGTCTTTCTGCTGTTTCTTAATATTATGTCCTCCCTCTGTCTAAAACTGAATCTGTCAAAAACTGAACTTCTTGTGTTTCCTCCCTCCACTAACCTACATATGCCCTATATTGCCATTTCCATGTGTAGTTCTGCCATTACTCCCCAGCAACATGTCTTGGGGTCATTACTTGATTTAGATTTTTCATTCACCCCCTACATCCAATCACGTGCTCACTCATGTCACTTACACCTCAAAAACATTCAACCTTTTCTTACCTTTTATTCTACTGAAACTGTTACTATTGCTCTTATTTATTTTCATCTGAAATATTGTGACACTCTACTAGTCGGTCTCCCTCTTACTAAACTCTCTCCTCTCCAATCTGTCCTGAATGCAGCAGCCAGGATCATATTCCTTTCCAACCGCTACACTGATACCTCCACCCTGGGCCAGTCATTGCACTGGTTACCCATCCGCTACAGAGTTCAATATAAACTTATCACTCTTACCCATAAAGCTCTCCACAGTAATGCACCACCCCTAAATCAACTCCCTCATCTGTCTACCACCCTACCTGTACTCTGTGTTCTGCTAATGACCTAAGATTAACATCCTCAATAATATGGAGCTCCCTCTCCCATCTCCAAAACTTCTCACGTGCTGCGCTAATTCTTTGAAATGCACTACCCAGGACAATTCGATTCATTCCCTATACCCAGTTTTAAGCGTGGCATAAAAATGCATTTCTTTACACTGGCTCATCACCTCACCTCAACTTTTCTAACTATCCCCGTTTTGCCATACAAAATTTTATTCAAAATCCGGATTCCCATAGCATCTATTCACACATCCTCCATGCACTTAATAGCCCTCTGTGTCTGTAATGTACACATTCTGGCTGGTGACTGGATCATGCAGCATTTTGTGAATACTCTATTTATTATATCGATGTCTGGACCATACAATACAAGCGCTTTTTGCCTCTCATGTCTTCCCTGTTTTCTCATACATTGTAAGATTGCGAGCAGGGCCCTCACTCCTTTTGGTATTTGTTCAGTTATGTATTATTCTGTAATGTCTTTATTGTCTGTACGTGTCCCCTCTAAAATATAAAGGGCTGCGGAATATGTTGGCCCTATTGAAATAAAAAATATTATTATAATTATTATTAACAGAGTGAATACCTTTTTCTAGAAATTCATAGGCAGGAATATTCATCTCATTCTGGTAATTGTATTTGAGATGTTTGTGACATTGAAAAGAAAAGCTAGTTATCCCATAGCTTGGAATTTCCTGGTGGTTAAGCCTGGGAAAAGCTGCCTTTTTTGACCATTTCCCTGGTCATGGGATTATACTATTAGGAGTCTACAGCTATCGTCAGATCTTTACGCACTTAAACATGCTTGTTAATATATAAAAGATGAAGATATAAGGCTTTCATGTTTTTTTTTTAAAAAAAAAACTGTACAAGAATGAATTTTGTCCAGAGCACTGTATAAAACAAAATCCTTTCTTCTATAGAAAAGTCTGTATGAGCCAAAAAAACAAGTTTTTCAAACACACATACAGTGGTGCTTGAAAGTATGTGCATCCTTCAGGATTTTTCATATTTTTGCATAAGTTCGACCTAAAACTACATCGGATGTTCACTCAAGTCCTAAAAGTAGTTAGAGATGCAAATCAAACAAAAGATTAAAAAATGACTGACTCATTTTTTTTATGGTGGAAAATGATTTACTATCACATGTCCATGAGTGGAAAAAGTATGTGAACCTTTGCTTTCAGTAGCTGATGTGACCCTCATGTGCAGGACTAACTGCATCTAAACGTTTCCTGTAATAGATGATTACTCCTGCACATCAGCTTGGAGGCGTTTTAGCCCATTCTTTCCTACAAAGCAGCTTACATTCTGTTATGCTGGTGGGTTGTCTCCCATGAACTAATTGCTTTGGGTCTTTCCACAACATTTTTAAGAGTTTAAGGTCAGGACTTTGAGTTGACCATTTCAAAACTTTAACTTTATTCTTTAACCATTCTTTGGTAGAAGGACTTCTGTGCTTTGAGTTGTCTTCTTGCCTGACCCACTTTCTCTTGAGATTCAGCTCATGTACAGGTGTCCTGCCATTTTCGTTAAATATTTGCTGGTATACCATATTTTTCGGACAATAAGATGCACCGGACCATAAGACGCACCTAGGTTTTAGGGGAGGAAAATAGGAAAAAAAATTTAAGCAAAAAATGTAGTCATGATGCCCTGTTATGGGGGAGGGGGTCTGCTGCTGACACTGGTATTGGGGTAATGTCCCCCAATTCTGTTAATATCCTCCATCCTGGTATGTATGGCCCCTCCATCCTGGAATACGTGGCCCTCATCCCCATCCTGGAAAGCATGGCATCCCTTGATACCCCATCCTGGTATGCATGGCATCCCTTGATCCCCCATCCTGGTATGCATGGCACCCATTGAACCCCCATTCTGGTATGCATGGCACCCCTTTGATCCCCCTTCCTGGTATACATGACACCCCTTGATCCCCCTTCCTGGTATGCATGGCACCCCTTGATCCCCCTTCCTGGTGTGCATGGCATCCCTTGATCCCCCTTCCTGATGTGCATGGCATCCCTTGATCCCCCTTCCTGGTGTGCATGGCATCCCTTGATCCCCCTTCCTGGTGTGCATGGCATCCCTTGATCCCCCTTCCTGGTGTGCATGGCACCCCTTGATCCCCCTTCCTGGTGTGCATGGCACCCCTTGATCCCCCTTCCTGGTGTGCATGGCACCCCTTGGTCCCCCTTCCTGGTGTGCATGGCACCCCTTGGTCCCCCTTCCTGGTGTGCATGGCACCCCTTGGTCCCCCTTCCTGGTGTGCATGGCACCCCTTGGTCCCCCTTCCTGGTGTGCATGGCACCCCTTGGTCCCCCTTCCTGGTGTGCATGGCACCCCTTGGTCCCCCTTCCTGGTGTGCATGGCACCCCTTGATCCCCCTTCCTGGTGTGCATGGCACCCCTTGATCCCCCTTCCTGGTGTGCATGGCACCCCTTGAGCCCCCATCACGCTGCCCACAAAAAAAATAAACACTCATACTCGCCTCCTCTCTCCTCCAGCGCTGTCCCACTCTGCTGCCGAGACTCTCACTGTGTGAGCAGCGCATGGCAGGTGCGCGCATGGCGTCCCTGCCATGCGCCCTCACACACTGTGAGATGCTGTGCTGGAATAGTCACTGCTCCCCGCGCCGAGACTGTTTGCATAGGGAGCAGTGACCATTCAGTCTCTTTAATAGCCGGCTCACTGTACCGCAGCGCGGCTCCTGCTCCCGCTCTGCAGTCAGTGTGCCTGCTATTAAAGACCATGAATATTCACTACAACCCATGGGAGTGAATAGGCACAAAACATGATGATACCACCACTGTGTTTCACAGATGGTATGAGGTTTTTATGCTGTAATGCAGTGTGTTCGTTTCTCAAAACAGAGCGCTACTCATTTAAATCAAAAAGCTGTAATTGTGTCTAACAGCCGCAAATCATGCAGACGCAGAGACTCGAACATAATATACGAGCACCCTGAAGATACTCGGATACCACCCGAGCATGCTCGGTTAACCCGTTATCCGAGCATGTTTGCTCATCACTAGTCAAGGATCTTAGTAGGATTTCTGGGGTAAGGAACTGCACAGATTGTTATAAATTAGACTATCTGTGGTGTCGCAACCCCAGCTGCACTCCCGTCCTTCCCCAGTTTTGCCCATTTTGTAAGAACTGGGTGCTAGTGGCTTGAAAACTCCAAGTCAAATAATTTTTCAACTTTTTCAAAGCGATTTATTATGCCAGAATTCTTGTGTAAGTGGTTTGATGAATCTGGGCCATAATTTTCTCTGGTGAGTGTTTAGCCTCTCCGCTCTACATTCCTAATATACCCTTTTGCTGAAGACCTATGCATCTATGTTTTTCGGATTAGGGAAAAAAGCACATCATGCAGAACTTCTCTTTTTTTCGTTCTAAAAGCTGGCACAAACTAATACGGACCTCATAATTATTAATGGGGTCTCTGCTTCTGTTTGCATCATATACGCAATGGATCCTTTTTATACATGAAATTAGTTTTTTTAACAAACTGAATCCCTGGAGACACGTGTGAACGTAACTATATTACAAGTTTAGGCACCAGTGATACTAAAAAAGAGACAATAATTTGCTGGATATGCACCTCACATCATCTTAAGGGTGTTGATCTTGTCCAAGCCAATGTATAATATCTTTGTAGATTAAGTAAGCGTACAGATCTTTTTATGTTCCATTGTAAAACATGTTTCCTATAGATGAGAAAATATACTTTTTTTTGTATTATTACAATACCTTCTAGGATGTTTGGAGCATTATTCACATAAAACGCTGACATACCAATCATTTTGCTTGGGTTGTGTGTAGTTTTTATACCTTAATGTGCTTAAAAGGTAGCCTTCAGCCTCCTGTAAAACTGTTTTGCTCTAAGAGTGTCATCAACCTCCAATCCCAAACAGTGGGAACGTCTGGTTAATGCACAAGTCCTGACATTATGTAATCCGGACATTTGTCTTTTATACAGTGTGTGCACAAACAAGGCAGTGATTAAATGATCCGCCACAGTAAATTACATTAGTGAAACCTTAAGGATGGACCCCGTGTCTTCCTTTTGACCTCAGGAACTGGTATTGTCTTTTGTGACCTATTGTAAAAGAAGTAATTGAATATACTTTCGTCTTCTCTCTGCAGAGTTTCTTTTATTTATATAAACTCTGGGAAATCTAATTTGTGTGACCTGGTAGAAAAGGATCATTTATCTTTCTTATATGTTATATTTGTACACAATTTTTCCACCTGAAAGCTGAAATCTGAACTTTATTTGTGCACATTCATACTTGACATATGCACCAAGGCCGTCTCTAAACTTAAACATTACCTTATAGGTTACAGATTTCCATATACGTATAATATTCTTTATGGGAGTTCTCGACTATGTAACAGTCATTGAGTTAGCCATATTTCTGGACATTATACCAGCTCTAAATTATGTACAATAAATGTTTGCACTATTAGACTGTGTGCCCACTATGCGTTTTTTAAGCGGTTCCGCAGCGGCAATTCCTCTGCAGAAACGCTTAAAAAACGCTTGGTAGAAGGTCTGCTTTGTACCCCAATGATAATCCGCATGTGCTGTGCACATGCTGCGGAAATTTCCGCTGCGGATTATCATTGCGGAAAAAAACACAGCATTGCCAATTATTTTGCATAATCGCGACGTTTTCGTTGCCATTGACTTGCATTGAATCACATAATATCTGCATGACTACATGTGCACATGCGGATATTAAGCGATTCAATGTGCGGATGGTACCCGGGTCTGGAGAAGAGGAGACTCTCCTCCAGACCCCGGTACCATAGGAAAAAAAAAAAAAAAAAGAATTAAAATAAAAATTATATATTATACTTACATTCCGATGGCCCCCGGTCTCCATAGCGATGCGTACTGGCTCCCCGGCAGCTCGCGATGGTCTAAAAGGACCTGCCATGATGTCATTTAGTCATGTGACGGGTCACGAGCCCGCTGACATCGCCGATCGCGTGACCTGTCACATGAGTAAATGATGTCATGGAAGGTCCTTTTACACAACCGCGAGACACCGGGAAGACCGGACGCATCGGATAAGGAGACCAGGGGCCACCGGAAGGTGAGCATGTTGTTGTTTTTTTGTTTTTTGTTTTTTTTTTTAGAACATTTTTTTTTTTTTTTTTTTAACTAACTTGGTCACACTATATAAAATCCATGCCGGTTGCATGGATTTATATAGTGTGACCAAGTTGTCAACCACTTTCCAAGTGATGCTAAAATCGTTTGGAAAGCGCTTGACAACCCGCATGCGAAATTGCATGATCAAAACGCTTCACTTACACTTGTCCCTGGCAGGAAAAATGCATGTACAATCCGCATGTACAATCCGCATGCGTTTTTTCTGCCAGGGAGATGCAGAAATGCATTTCTGCATCGTGGGCACTTAGCCTTAAGCCAGTTGTTTAAAACAGAATATGCTGTAATACGCTTTAAGTCGCTTCAATTACAAATTAAAAAAAAAATAATAATTCCCTTTCTTTATTAAAATATGTAACCATGCAAATCATTTCATTGCACTCTTATCTATGGCTTCTTGGCATAGCATTCCAAAAAATCATAGAATAAAACTATTCTGCACTTAACACTATTTCTGTGGTGGCTGCTTGCAGCTTTCCATTTTGTCACCATATTCTTAAGGGTATGTGCCCACGATCTGGAGCCGCTGAGACCCCAACGCTGCAGAACAGCCACACGGCTTCCGCCCTCATTATGCAATTGAGTGGCCACGATTTTTTTTTCACATGCAGACTTTCCTCATTAATGATTAGTCTATTGGAAAAGTCCACATGCGGACCCACAAGAGAAATTGACATGGTGCGGGTGTGAAAAATGAGCCGCATGTCAGTTTTCGCGGGTGATCCGCAGGTGCACAGAAACGCATAGTGGACTTGGGATTTCTAGAAATCCCATCCACTATACTGTAACATCTGGACACTGCGGGTTTTATGCTGCATAAAAACACAGCGGCTCCTGATCATGGCCGCATGACCTAAAATGGTTTTACAGTTTCAGAAAACCCCTATTCCCTGGCTGCTGTTTATTTATTTTAAAAAAAATGTGCTTTACTCACCCTCCCAAGTTCCAGCGCTGATTCTTCACCACTGCTCCCTGGGGTTTGTCATTGTCAACAGGTCTGGTGTCACATCAACAGCACTCCAGTCAATAACTGAGCTCAGCGACTTTTTGCTAGTTGACTGCACAAACTGCTCAGCGCCATTGAGCTCACTGATTTACTGCAGCACTGTCAACATGACGTTAGCGCTGCATATTGTATGAAATAAGTATTTGATCACCTGCAAACCAGCAATAATTCTGGCTCTCACACACCTGTTAGTTTTTCTTTAAGAAGCCCTCCTACTCTGCACTCATTACCTGTATTAATTGGACCTGTTTGAACTCGTTACCTGTATAAAAGACACCTGTCCACACAATCAATCACACTCCAAACTCTCCACCATGGCCAAGACCAAAGAGCTGTCTAAGGACACCAGGGACAAAATTGTAGACCTGCACAAGGCTGGGATGGGCTACAGGACAATAGGCAAGCATGTTGGTGAGAAGGCAACAACTGTTGGCACAAATATTAGAAAACGGAAGAAACACAAGATGACTGTCAATCTTCCTTGGTCAAAGGCTCCATGCAGGATCTCGCCTCGTGGGGTAAGGATGATTCAGAGAAAGATCAGGAATCAGCCCAGAACTACACAGAAGAACCGGGTCAATGACCTGAGGAGAGCTAGGACCACAGTCTGAAACCTTACCGTTAGTAACACACTAAGCCGTCGTATATTAAAATCCTGCAGAGCACGCAAGGTCCCCCTGCTCACGCCAACACATGTCCAGGCCCTTTTGAAGTTTGCCAATGACCATCTGAATGATCCAGAGGAGGCATGGAAGAAGGTCATGTGGTTAGATGAGATCAAAATATAATTTTTCTGTATCATCTCCACTTGCCGTGTTTGGAGGTAGGACGAGTACAACCCCAAGAACACAGTCCCAACCGTGAAGCATGGTGGGGAAAACATCATACTTTGGGGGTGCTTTTCTGCAAAGGGGACAGGATGAATGCACCTTATTGAAGAGAAGATGGATGGAGTCATGTATTTTGTCAAACAACATCCTTCCCTGAGTAAGAGCATTGAAGATGATTCGTGGCTGGGTCTTCCAGCATGACAATGACCCAAAACACACAGCCACGGAAACTAAAGGATAGCTTTGTAAGGAGTATTTCAAAGTCCTGGAGAAGCCTAGCCAGTCTCCAGACCTGAACCCAATAGAAAATCTTTGGAGGGAGCTGAAACTGAATGTTGCCCAGCGACACCCCCGAAACCTGAAAGATCTGGAGAAGATCTGTGTGGAGGAGTGGGCCAAAATCCCTGCTGCAGTGTGTGCAAGAACTTCAAGAAATGTCTGACATCTGTAATTGCAAACAAAGGTTTCTGTACCAAATATTTACTTCTGTTTTTCTATTGTATCAAATACTTATTTCATGCAATAAAATGCAACTAAAATGCCAAGGATGCACAGAGTACCTTCATTTGCATAACAAAGATCTTTTTATGGATTATCATAGCTGAGAAAATAAAACCACAAGCAATGATATTTATTGGGCTAAATCTTCTATAGGACTATCTGAGCAGCTTAAAAGGAATCTATCACCAGGTCTTTGCTACCCCATCTGAGAGCTGCATGATGTAGGATCAGAGTCCCTGATTGCAGCGATATATCACTTATTGGGTTGTTTGTTGTATTTTTTTTTTTAATCGTTTTTATCTGCTTCAGATCTACCAGTTCACTGACTGCTAAATATGAGCACTGTATAACCCACCCACACCACTGATTGGCAGCTTTCTGTGCATAGGCAGAAAGCTGCCAATCCGTGGTGGAGGTGGGGTTATACAGAGCTCATGAACATGGAAGACTACATGGCAGCAGGTTTTCTAGTCCTCTAGTGATAATCTCCTGCTGATAAAACAGTGATTTTATCAAGAACTACACTAAGCAGCCCAGGAAGTGAGACAACGCTGGAATCATGGTCTCTGTCTCTACATTAAAGTGAAACTGACTGGTCTCTGATGCCCTCCATCCCACCATAATTCCATATTCCTTTCTAAGTACCTTGCCTAACAAGCCCTTTATCCTGGATGACACATAAACAGATGTTTAAAAAAAAGTATTTTTACAGTTTGCTTTTAACATGCAAATTAACCTTTTAACTAGTTGATGGGGCATGTGTTTCACCAGACTAGTCCCATTTGGGTCAAAACCTGATGACAGATTCCCTTTAAACTGAGTTTAGGGGTGACAGACTCACTTTAAGGGTATTTACTTCCCAAAATATAGTCCTTTATATTTGTGGGAGTCAGACTTTTGTCATTTTGATTAATGCAATAGGACAGTTGTGACCTGTTGTCCTCTCATTTGCACAAGTTATTTGCTTTTCTGACTAATTACTCTGTTAAAACCACAGTTTGATGTATACCTACTGACCAAGTTTAACCCTCTGACAATTACTATCAGCGCACAGAGCAGATTCGGTTTTTTTGGTCAAGTGTAATGATATGGTGAGATTATACTTTTCCTACTTTCTCTTGGCAAGCGGCCACATTAATCTTTCAGAACTAGTTTTATATAAGTTTATTAGTAACCAGTAGTGTCAAATCTTTTCAGAAGTTATATTAAGGATACTACAACTCCTTGCGTTCAGACTGCATATGTTCATAACTCTGAGCCAAGTAATTACGGTACTAACTTTCATTCCGAATTTAACTTGGCTATTTTGTTTCTTTACTTTTTTCTTTCCATACACCCCCTCAATACGGCTTCATCAATTCTATTTAATTACCAGAACCAATTCTGAAATTTAATTTCCACACCTCCCATGCAGCAAACTGAATGTTATGCCTTATGATAATAATGACTCAAAACAATAGTGTATTTGGTTTAATATTTGCTTGGTTGTTGGTTATGTGAATATAAAAACACTCTATTAGTTTAACCCATTAAAGGGGTTTTCCACCTTTTTAAACATTTTAAATCACTGGGGTCTTTGCCGTTTTTTGGTAATTACCGTGTCTTCAGTATTAATATTGACCACATGTCACTATGACCCAAGCAATATGGTGCAGGACAATCGGAAATCTATAACAAGATGCTGGGAAAGATGACAGTGACCCGCAGGAACTTTCTCTTAGGCTGTGTGCCCACTATGCGTTTTTCAAGTGTTTTTACCGTGGAATTTCCGCAGCGAAAACTCTTAAAAAAACGCTTGGTAATACGTGCCCCACGGTCCCCAATGATAATCCGCATGTGCTGTGCACATGCTGCGGAAATTTCCGCTGCGGATTATCATTGCGGAAAAATACGCAGCATGTCCATTAATTTTGCGGACACGCAGCGTAATTGCTGCCATTGACTTGCATTGAAACGCTCAATATCCGTGTCAGCACATTTGCACACACGGATAATATGCGTTTCTATGTGCGGATAGTACCCGGGTTTAGAGAAGAGGAGACTCTCCTCCAGGCCCAGGTACCATAGTACCTGTTAAAAAAAAAAGAATTTAAAATAAAAAATAAAGATTATACTTGCCTTCCGATGGCCCCCGACCACCTCAGCGATGCGTGCGATGTGTTGGGCGGCTCACGGTGGTGTGAAGGACCTGACATGACGTCATTGAGTCATGTGACTTGTCACGCGACCGCTGACGTCGGCGGTCGCGTGACCTGTCACATGACCCAATGACGTCATGTCAGGTCCTTCACGACACCGGGGAGGCCGAACGGAGCGGAGAAGGAGACCGAGGGCCATCGGAATGTAAGTATAATCTTTATTTTTTATTTTTTACCATTCTTATTCTTTTTTTTTTTTTTTTTTTTAACTATTACTTGGTCACACTATATAAATCCATGCCGGTTGCATAGATTTATATAGTGTGACCAAGTTGTCACATACTTTTAGTGATGCTAAAATCGCTTGGAAAACCGCTTGATAACCCGCAGGCAGAAATACATGCAAAAACGCTTGACAAACGCTTCTACCTGGCGGGAAAAACGCATGTAAAATCCGCATACGTTTTTCCTGCCAGGGAGAAGCGTAAAAAATATGCAGCATTTCTGCATCGTGGGCACTTAGCCTTATGGGCTAAAACACACTTTTAGGCTATGTGCCCACGTTGCATTTATGAAGCAGAAAATTTCTGCTTCATTTCTGCAAGTCCTCTCCGGGAAAAACGCATGCGGAATTCCGCACACGTTTATCGCGCATTTTTCGCGCGTTTATCACGCGTTTTCCACATGCGGAATTGCCTTGCGTTTTTTATGCATTGGACAAAGGCAATTCTGCTTGCGGAAACGCAAAATTAAATGACATGCTGCGGATTTTTGAACGCGGCATAAACGCTGTGGAAAAATCCGCAGCATGGGCATTGACATTGCGGAATGCCATTGGGGACCATGGGGTGCGGATATACATGCGTTTTTCAAGCGTTTACGCTGCGGAAATTCCGCAGCATATACGCTTGAAAAATGCTACGTGGGCACACAGCCTTACGCTGCCTATAGACAGCTTTGGTCTAGTGAAGAAATTAATCTGACATGCAGTTTTTCTTTTGGAAAGTTTTTATTTGTTACCTATGCAATAAGAGTTCCAGAAGGAATACAGCAGCCAATTGGCTTTGCACCTCCAAATAATTACATTTGTCTAAGCTGACATGAATGTAATGTGGGTCATCTGCCATTTTATTTGGTGGGAAAAAGAGAACACCTTTACAGTCAGAGGAAACCAATCCATACATAGTGGAGACAACTCTATCCAATGTCAACAATGCTTTGTGTGCTAAATAGCCATTGTAAGCTAATCACCTACCATAATCCTTTTTAATTAGTTTGAGTTGGTTAGGTGTAGGGATGGGTGGAATGGTGAAAGTTCGGATTCTGGTACCTGACCTGAACTTTTGAGAAAGTTCGTAACGGGTACCAGATCAGTTCCCGAAATTCCGCCAGAACCTGAACCCCATTGAAAATCATGGAAATCTCTTGCGCTTGCTCTCCCTCTCCCCATCTCCCCCTCTCCCCATCAACAGAACCCACATACATTATACATATTGAGGGGGGGTTTCAACTCTTTCTCTGCGACAAATGTCGAGAGCAGAATGATCAAGCTTGTTAAATGTCAGAAGTGTCAGAACCTATGCTTGTTTTTTATTGTACGTTCGTTACTTTATGCCATGCCTCTTTTTCTTTTTAAACTATAAGTCTTTTGACCTCTGCTGCACGGATATAACTTTGTAGACACAGATAATGTGTGTGGATTACATACCAAATCTACATCACAAATTTGATGTGAACGTAGCCTTATACTCACACATTTAAAGACTTAAAGGGATATTTTGTTTTCGATTTATTTTAAAATGATATAATAAAAATACATTTAATTCAATTCCATTTTTGACAAAAAAAAGTAATAATTGTAAAGTTGAAGCTACTATTGGCAATTTCACTGTAACAAGTATATATGCATTATAGTGCGAATTCTTTTCACTGCTGATATTTTTTTCCTTTGGAGTAGGACTAAGTTTCGTTATTGTAAAACAGTTTCCTCTGAGTAATTTTCTTTTGTCCCAGCAGAGAGGTAAAAATAAAATGGCTCTTCTGCAGCGATGCTGGTTAAAAACCACAACAGATTTATAAAGATAATGCCTTTTAAGTCACTGAGACAGATTCCTAACTTGTTCCCAATCTGTCTGCTCTGCGGAATGTGCATTATACATTTTTGGGGAGCTGAATGTTAGTATCTGTCCATTAAGGTTTTTAGTATGAATGTTTAATTGCACCAGAGCTACAGGAAAAGTAACTTTTCCCAATAATGAATGTGATTTATGAAGTTGGTGTATACTGTGTTTGAGATGTCTCCTACGAAGAAGCATTCCATGCAGTCTGGGCAGACAGAGTGACTCAGCTTCAGTTTTCAGCCCTTTTAACCAAAGCGCTTATGATGTATCTTCTCCCCTGGAGTTGGACTTGTGGAGACTGTCAGATGAATAATTAAAAACTGATATCTAATGTATGAGACCATTGTCATCAGTGACTCCCAAACACTTTTTATAATTGATTGTTCCTAAAATTAGCCAAATTTTAATAAAATTATGTAGACTTCGTTGTATTGTCCATTCTGCCTGCAGTTTCGGAACTTGTATTGAATTTGCATTTCAGCTCCACTGTAAATTTGGCTTTTTGTGTTTTACATTACAGGATCAAACAGTCTAGTGTTAAAATTAGTTGTGGCTAGCGCTTAGTATGTAACTATCCAATTTTTGCAAGGTTAGCAGATGATCTTTTTGTTTTATTTTTCATGATTTGTGGAAAGAATTATGCCTGAGTACCTTATTTGTTACTAAAGACAGGCAATAAAAAGAAAAAGTTCATGATGCTATATTTGAAGCTGGATCCCACTAATTATAGTTATTTTACATCAAAACATAATGGGTCTCATTTAAAGGGGATGTCAACTAATCGGACGACCCCCTTCTCAACTTCTATATTCCCCCATGTAAAATAACAGCCTATATTCCTCTCCAGTGTTGGGACTGTTTTTGCGACATCAGCGCCTGGTTTCTCAGGGCTCATGTGACATTATGCCACGCGAGTCCTGTAGCCAATCAGCAGCCACTTCACTCTCATTTCCTTTAGACGTAACTGACATCCGGATGGTGTCCGAGAGCAGTGACCACTCTCAATTCTTCCGGGTGTCCATTTCGTCTGATGGAAATGAGTGAAGTGGCCACTGATGTTATGCCATGGGAGCCCGGCATCCAAACGTCACATGAGCCTTGGGAGACCAGGGGATGACGTTGTAGGAACTGCTCTAGTACTGGAGGAGAGTATAGGTTGTTTTTATATTATATGGAGGAATATAGCAATTGAGAAGGGGTTGACACAAGTAGTGGACAACCGCTTTAAGGAAAGTAGACAAAATGTAGATTCCTTGCCCATAATAAATGATGATATTTCTATGTTATGAGATGTGATCTAATTCTATTCTACCATCTTACTTTTCATGAAATATCAAGCTAATTTTAGATTTTTTTTGGTTTGTCATATTGTTTTAATGTTTTTGTTTCTAGATGGAGAAAAGAAATATCAAGTGATGATCCACGGCATAGAACCGTTGTTGGAAACCCCATTGCAATGGCTAAGTGAACATTTCAGCTATCCAGACAACTTCCTCCACATAACCATCGTCCCTCAGCCCACTGACTGAAGAACATGATATGGATCAGCAAAAATAAGGACTATTAAACTTGGGCAGGATCTTCCAAGATCACTGTACTGGCTTTTGGTTGGCAGGGCCGATTTCCAGGAAACGTGAAGTCAGATTGTCCTATAGCTTCTGAGAGATTGAAGTTTGTCTTTCAGTCTTTTGCTCTGCCACCACTTGAGCTTTGTGTAAAAAAGGAGAATATGCTGGAGGCTTCCTGTAGCCAAAAACAAACACATTCAGAAAGCCAGGGACAGTATGTGCCTCCAATTTCTAGTTTGTGGTAACAAATATTCTCAAATGATATCCCCAATGGTTTCCTGGTGTGGCCAGTGTTTAGCATTATATTGAAAGAGGGAAAACAAATCATTGACTTGATTTTGTAATACAGAAGTCAGTACTGGAAAGTGCACTTGTCGTGTTAAAGCTTTATGAGAGGTTCAGTTACCTTCCAGCAGTGCGGTGCTGGCGGAGTACTAGTTTACAATTCTTCTAGGTTTAATAGCGCATGAGCAAATGTCCTCATTTGTGAATGATAACCTAGAATAATACTGGACGCCAGCAGTAACATGCTTTAACGCAGTGAAAGCTTAATGGACTACTTTTATATGATGTTTATGGTAAGAATCTAATCAGTTATGTGAAACATGTCAATGACCTACTATTTCGATGATATTTGCAATTATCATTTTTTAAATGATATAGTTTTTCTTTGCAAATCTGTATATTTGTTATGCTGCCATAGAAGTTATAATTATTTTTTCAAGTATAATGGCAATATTGATCATTGTTTTGCTCCAAACCATCTAGATCAGATTAAGTTTATGTACTGGTGTGTATTAGTTGTTAGAGACCAAATGGCCAATAAAAGTCGTTCTCCTCTAGGAGATCATAGACCCCTATGGAGGACAGACGTCTGGCACATCTAATCATCCCAAGTGCCTGATTCCCTAATGCCTCAGACTGGCACCTAATGCACACTTAGGACCTTCATAGATTATATAGAGTCTCGCAATGATAATTGATTGCCCTGCAGTTACTGACATCAGAATTAGTCAACCTTGTGGGATATGCATTTCTAGATATCCATAATAATTCACTGCTACATTTGCTCTACATTTTTCATTATTGCCAAATTAAATTCTATAAAACATATAAACATTAAGAGAGTTGTCCAGGATTAGAAATAAGAATATACCTTTTTTTTTCCAGGAACAGTGTGGCTCTTACTGTTTTGGCTTTGTCTGGTATTGTAGATCCGTCCATTTCATTGTAATGTGGATGAGCTGCAATACCAAACAATGTCCATGGATCAGAATGGAGCTTTTTCCAGAGTTTAGAAAAAAGGTCTTTTTTTTTTTTATCTCGGACAAACCCTTAAAGGGAATGTGTCACCAGGTTTTTGCTACCTCATCTGGGAGCAGCTAATGTAGGGAAAGAGACCCTGAATCCAACAATGTATCACTCAGTTCAATGGGTGCAGCAGTTGTGACACAATCAGAGTTCTTAGATGTAACATGATGCAGAGCTGAGAAAACAAAGGCCGCCCACACCAGGCTCTATATATACATAGTCTATTGACTGTGAGCTGCTTATCACAGGAGGGGGCGTGGTTGGACTAGCAGTTGCATTAGACCTGGCAGTGATAATGTCCTAGTGATAAAACCTCCATTATAAGTAAACAGCACACAACTTTATAAATGACACACAGCTGAAATCTGTCTTTCAGCCTCTATCTCCTGCTATCTTCACATTCAATAGCAAAAACCTGCTGACAGATTCCCTTTAAAAGGTTAGCATGAGCTCCATTTCTGTACTATCGTTTTATCATAAAAAAACAAAACAATTTAAACCTGTAAACTGTGATGTAGTTGCTCATGGGAACAATGAATTTGCATTGTTTTATAAAAAGAGTGACTGTGATAATGGCTACTTTTTGTGTATCCGCATTGTTTTGTTTGCACATTTACATGTCTCTCCATGATATTTTCTGTATATCTCAATCTACAAATGCTTTAGTAGCTTCTCTTTATTTTGACATAAGGTAAATAACCAACCTTCTCACTGCTGTAAGTTTATTGTAAAAGTCTCTTTAAATCACATACCACTGTTACTATAATGGTTTACATTCATTAGAAAGAAAAATTTCCAATTGTCTGTAATGAAACCATTGTCTAGTATTATATTGTTTGCTTTTTCTCCATCGTCCATAATATACTTATAGGCATCTGTGAACAAATCTAGGGTATGAAATGGTGCAAACTAGATTAAAATATTGGTTAAAGACTTGCATCAAGGTTACAATTTCTAGCTTTTTTTTTACTTTCTGTTGCTTATTTATTATGCTGTAAGGGATGCACATCACTCCGTATCTGTGGGTGCACAGAAGGTGAACCAATCCGTATTAAACAAGAGAAAAAGATTCAGCACTCCTTGTGGTGTTGAGGAAAACCATCTTTAATGGTGCAATCCAGAAAAATAATGTTTAATTTCGACCTTCATCAGATGAATTGCCATGTAGTAAATGAGAGTATAGATCCAAGCGCTGAATGAGACTGACATGCGAGACTGGCATGCTCGGACGCCCCAGGGAGAAGTGCTTTTTTCTTATTTTTTTATTACATATCTTCAAACCAGAAGGTCAACCTGACTAATGAATATTTATCGCAGTACTAGTATTTACTACCTATTACCATTATCACATCTACTGGGCCAATATAGTCTGCTAATCACATAGCTTATGTCTTTCATGTTTCACCATTTTCCTTGGGTCAGTGAATATGCTGTTATACATTGACATCTGCAGTTTTAATCCGTTGTGTAAGTCTTTCATATGGAATGCCTATGGTCTGCCTAGCCAAAATAGCTGGATAGCCATCTGAGCCAGACAACATACACAAATGTGTAAAGTCAACCCATTATCAGCTAAACATGTGCAAAACACCTAAATAATGATTGTGACCATCAAAAGGATTTATTAAATAATCTATTTAACTGACCTTGGCATAGAGCTGGAAAGAGTGGTCTGCGGGCTGCTCCTCAGGATGTAGATACTGGATAATACAATGGTGGCACAGGGAGACATTGGCTCCCTATTTTACCATTCAGCTTGTGCATCTGAGACTCAGCGTAGCTGGTGAGATGACGTCACTAGATTGCGCCTGCCGTGCGGAGTCTTTGTCCACACAGTGCACAGACCAGAATAGTGGATTAGGGGAATGCGGCTAGGTGAGTAGTTCTATTACTTTTTATGTTTGTCAGTAGCAAAGGGTAAACTGGAGGGGGGCATCATACTCCATGGGCTACTGTAGAGACTATTATACTGTGTGGTGTGGGGCTGTAGGGCATCATACTGTGTGGTGGGTACATCATACTTTGTGGCAGGAGACTATGGATTCCATTATTCTGTGGGGGGTTACAGTCTTTTGGGACCTTGTACTGTGTGGGGAGGAGGGTACAGTAGGAGTCATTATTCTGTGGGCTTAGAAGGTGACTGGAGGCATAATATTTTGTGGTGGGTGAGCTGTTTATCTAGGTCAGGAATGTTAAACACATAGAAGGCCAAAATTAAAAACGTGGCCAAAGTCGCGGGCCAACCAATATACAGTATAATGGGCCCCACACAGTCCTCAATACTGAATAATGGGCCCCACGTATTCCTCCAAATAGTATAATGGCCCCACAAAGCTTTCCATACAGTATAATGGGGCCCACACAGTCCTCAATACCGAATAATGGCCCCACATAGGGGTGGTGGTTCTGGTGTCGGAGGCCAAATATAATCACCCTGCTCATCAGGTTTGGCCCACGTGCCAGAGTTTGGCATGTATGATCTACGTACAAGGGCTCAATAACAGGAGTAGTATGTTTTAATGCTTTTATTAACTTTATAAAAAGCAGTAAATTATACAAACACTATGGTAACATGTATTAGCAACAGCAACTAGTCAATATACTTAAAGGGGTTGTCTGGCACTTTTTTTTTTTTTAAGTTGTCCAATGTATTCAGCATGTGGACATAAGTATCTCTGTAAATACCTTGTGTTGCTGATAATGCCTGTGAGCGGCGCTATCGGTGGCCGCTCACAGGCCTCACGTGACCCCTGGCTGCAGCCGGCGCTGACATCCGCTAACGTCACGACAAGTCCAGGCTGCAGCCGAAGGTCCCTCTTCCACGTTCCACTGGTAGCTGCTGGGTTGTGTGTGGTCTCTCTCTCCCAATTCATTGGGAAAGCGCGCAGTGGATGCTGGGTGTGACGTGGGGAATAACCCCACCCACAACCCAGCAGCCACCGCGGGGACCCCAGCGCTGAGTCACGCCTCACTTGTCGTGACGTCAGTGCGGGGTCACTTGATGCACACCGATAGCGCCGCTCACAGGCATTATCAGCAACACAAGGTATTTACAGAGATACTTATGCCCACATGCTGAATACATTGGGCAATTTAAAAAAAGTACCGGACAACTTCTTTAATTCTGCTCAATATTAAAATGAACCTGACAGCTGATACATGCTGCCCATGGATTGGGCAGCATGGATTAGCTGTCAGATTTAAAAGTTAATATTAAATAATATTAAGCAGAATTTATTTTGGCCTTTTGGTTCAGATCTCCAGAACAGTCATTGTTTCTCTCGTTTTGGGAAAATGAATTTGCCACCCCTGATGTATAGGCATTACTAGCTACATAATGCGCTACATACCAGTAGGCATGCTTGCCAACATTCTTAAGAACTTAAATAGAGAGAACCTAACTACTTTTTGGTATATAGACTCTTCACAGCATGAAATGCCGTTTACAACCGGGGTCTGCCATTGTACATCAGAACTAGGAAAAGAACTTAACAAGTGTATTTTCCAAAATGACAACAGAAACTTTAATGTAGACCCAACAATCTATACCCAGGTTCGCTATGAATATATGGATTGAAGAGTATATTTAGCTTAGCATGGGTCAATTATAAGCCTCAGGAGCCAATATATATATATACACCTTTATTCACAGCTGCACATACCTTGAAATGAAATAAATTCATTAATATTTAACTTAACTATGAAGTATATAATGTGAAGGCTTCGGTATAAACTTCAGTTATAGGTAACTCAACTGCAAACTAAAGTGATGAAGCAAATTTATTGATCAACGTTAAACAATTTATTCACCTTTTTAAGCAAAGTTATATAAAACAAATTCTAAAGCATTGCTACTTGTGAAGGTGTGATAGATGTGTAACATCAAACTTGACAGTGGCACTAGTGCTACACAATCCAAGGTAAACATAGTGGCTTTTAGGGTCCTTCAGTATACTTTAGTATTGTATGTGACAAAATCAATATGGCAGATTGTTCCAATTGTTATCACAGTACTCCTGTTTTAGTTGTTTCATTTGTTGTATTGTATGACAATGAATTCATCTTAAAAAAAAAAAAAAAAAAAAAAAGCATTTTTCAACACAAATATTGATTTTTCTAAAAATAAAGTGAAGCCCATGTTCCTTAATGCTCAGGTTTGACATTGTAGGAGTTACTTCAAGACTCAAACTTTTTTCTTTTTGTCAACTTCATTTGATTTAATTAAAGTAAACAACATATAAAGAAGAAAACAGCGTTACAAATTTAGAAATGGTCAACTGGTAGTCCCTCGATGTATGGTTCCTGCCCAGAAATTGAATGGGTTTCTTCATTTGTTGGAGGTGGGGGATGTCTTTAAAACAATTTTGTAAGGTTATAATACATCGCAGATTTATGTTAATTCTTACAGTCCAAACTTAGACTGTGTGCCCACGATGCGTTTTTCCGCACTTTCAATGCCCATGCTGTGGATTTTTCCGCAGCGTTTATGCTGTGCTCAAAAAATCCGCAGCATGTCCATTAATTTTGCGGAAGCGCTGCGTTTTCGCCGCCATTGACTTGCATTAGAACGCGCCAATTCCGCAAGACTGCACTGTACTTGCGGAATTGGCGTGTTCTAATGTGCGGATGGTACCCAAGTCTGGAGGAGAGGAGACTATCATCCAGACCTGGGTACCATAGAATCTGTAAAAAAAAAAAAAAAGAATTTAAAATAAAAAATAAAGTTTATACTCCCCTTCCAATGTCCTCCCGGTGTTTTGTCCACGCCGTCCGGTCTCTTGCAATGCTCACGCTGTTGTGAAGGACCTGCCATGACGTCACTGAGTCATGTGACCCATCACATGACTCAATGACGTCACCGCAGGTCATTCACACCACCGCGAGCATTGCAAGAGACCGGACGTAGCAGAGATGACACCGGGAAGACACCGGAAGGTGAGTATAATCTTCTTTTTTTTTTTTTTTTTTTTAACTATTACTTGGGCACACTATATAAATCCATGCCGGTTGCATGGATTTATATAGTGTGAACAAGTTTTCAAGCACTTTCCAAGTGATGCTAAAATTGCTTGGAAAAGCGCTTGATAACCCGCATGCAGAAATGCATACAAAAACGCTTGACAAACGCTTCTACCTGGCGGGAAAAACGCATGTAAAAACCGCATGCGTTTTTCCCACCAGGGAGAAGCGGAAAAAATATGCAGCATTTCTGCATCGTGGGCACTTAGCCTTATACTAGACTGTATTAAAATGCCAATGTAAAGAGAAAATAGTTTTAAAATGCACCAATTTATCACAGTGTCACAATTTTGGCTCATGGTATTGCATGTCCGACCAAGCCCTTTTTCAGTAAAGTCATGCCATCTTGTCAGATATGGCCTAGAAACGGTCTAAAACACATAAATATGGTGCAATTTATGAAACATGTTTTGGGTGCAAATTGCACCATTTTCTCACATTTAACTTGACAAATCTCCCCTATTTTTTCTTCTATATCCTCAAGCAAATTTTGCAAATGTCTTGTTCTATAAAAAGGCAGAAGCTCTTGTACCATGTTGGTGTAGTTTTGCCATTAATTTAGATGTGTTTATCTACTCTGTTCCTGAGGTGCAGGGCATGTAAAGCACATACGATAAGTTACCAGTTTGACCATTGTTTTAATAATATATGCTTCTGGCATAAGGCCTAGTGCCCACGAAGCAGAAATGCTCCAGATTTTTTCTGCATCTACCTGGCAGGAAAAACGCATGCAGATTTTACATGAGTTTTTCCTTCCAGGTAGAAGCGTTTTTCAAGCGTTTTTGCATGCATTTCTGCATGCAGGTTATCAAGCGCTTTTCCAAGCGATTTTAGCATCACATGGAAAGTGCTTGACAACTTGGTCACACTATATAAGTCCATGCAGCCGGCATGGATTTATATAGTGTGACCAAGTTAATAGTTAAAGAATAAAAATGATAAAAAAAAACAAAAACATTATACTAATCTTCTGATGGCCCCCAGTCTTCTCTCCGGTGCGTCTGGTATCTTGGGTGGCTCGTGGTGGTGTAAAAGGACCTTCCATGACTTCATTTAGTCATGTGACAGGTCACGCGACTACCAACGTCAGCGGTCGTGTGACCTGTCACATGACTAAATGACGTCATGGAAGGTCCTGTTACACCATCGCGAGCCGCAGGGGAGCCAGGACGCACCTTTCAGGAGCCCGGGGGCCATCAGAAGGTGAGTATATTCTTTATTTTAAATTCTTTTTTAACAGGTACTATGGTACCCGGGTCTGGAGGAGAGTTTCCTCTTCTCCAGACCCGGGTACCATCCGCACATTGAACCGCTTAATATCCGCATGTAGTCATGCGGATATTAAGCGATTCAATGCAAGTCAATGGCAGCAATTACGCCGCGTTTCCGCAAAAATAATGGACACCACAGCACATGCGGATTATCATTGGGGACCATGGGGCACGTATTACAAAGCGCATAGTGGGCACGCAGCCTAGCAGTGATATGTTGTGTTGAAATTCCAGCTGCTATTGACTGAAACTAGACGTGAATGGTATGATACTTTATCACTTTACCTAAAACAATGTAATGCACTTGCTCAACATGCACAGCATCACTGCCTCTTTCAGTAGAATGAGGTTTCCATGCTGCGAAATGTTAGTCTGTTTTTTTTTAAGCCATTCCCAAAGAGATCAGGCTGTTCAGTTAGCTTTACATATTCTCAGTCTGAAGCATCTGAAAAATCATGGGAAAAATAAGTTCAATCCATTCAGACTAGTTGGTCAAAAAAGGCAAAGTCTTGGATTACAGAGGAATCTACAGCGTAGACTCCACCGATTGGAGTACAATGCTCAGCTTCTTCATTTTATGTTTCAATAATTTTATTAACAGCTTCTTCTTTTTATCATTGTTTCTATTGAATGTCCTCAAACAGCCAAAGTCGGGGTCTATGAATTTATAGAATGTATATCAAATTAAAACATTCAGGTGTACTCTTACTTTTGGTTATATAATATAGGATTCTAGCGGATTTAGCCACATTAGTAACAAATTGAAAAAGGAAAGCATATGTTCTGCACTGTCAATTGTCAAGCATTATCAGTAATCTGAGCCATATTTATGAAGCTCAGCCAAGCAAGCGCCATAGCATCAGCCCAATGACTGCTGTTCAACCGTAATATTCAGACGCTGTAGAATTTATAAATGATTCCATTTGAAGAATCTGTTTCATAAGAAATATATAAAGTATATTTCATTATCTGACAATTCTTTTTAAGTTCAGTTCTTGAAACTAAAAAAAATCACGAGCTGTAAACTGCAATTCATGTAATGTAAGACATACAAGTGCTTCTCACTAAATTAGAATATCATCAAAAAGTTAATTTATTTCAGTTCTTCAATACAAAAAGTGAAACTCCTATAGAGTCATTACAAACAGAGTGATATATTTCAAGTGTTTATTTCTGTTAATGTTGATGATTAAGGCTTACAGCCAATGAAAACACAAAAGTCATTATCTCAGTAAATTAAAGTAATTAAAAAACACCTGCAAAGGCTTTCTAAGCATTTAAAAAAGGTCCCTTAGTCTGTTTCAGTAGGCTCCACAATCATGGGGAAGACTGCTGACTTGACAGATGTCCAGAAGGCAGTCATTGACACACTCCACAAGGTCCCAGAGTTCCAATTTTCATTTGGAAATCAAGGTCCCAGTGTCTGGAGGAAGAGTGGAGAGGCACACAATCCAAGCTGCTGGAGGTCTAGTGTGAAGTTTCTACAATCAGTGATGGTTTGTAGAGCCATGTCATCTGCTGGTGTAGGTCCACTGTTTTTTATCAAGACCAAAGTCAGCTCAGCCGTCTACAAGGAAATTTTAGAGCACTTCATGCTTCCTCCTGCCGACAAGCTTTTTGGAGATGGAAATTTCATTCTCCAGCAGGACTTAGCACCTGTCCACACTGCCAAAAGTACCAATACCTGGTTTAAAAACAATAGTATCACTGTGCTTGATTGGCCAGCAAACTCGCCTGACCTTAACCCCATAGATAATCTATGAGGTATTGTCAAGAGGAAGATGAGAGACACCAGACCCAACAATGCAGACGAGCTATCAAAATAACCTGGGCTTCCATAACACCTCAGCAGTGCCACAGGCTGATCTCCTCCATGCCACGCCGCATTGATGCAGTAATTGATGCAAAAGGCGCCCCGACCAAGTATTGAGTGCATTTACTGAACATACATTTCAGTAGGCCAACATTTCAGATTTTAAAAACATTTTTCAAGCTGTTGTTATAAAGTATTCTAATTTACTGAGATAATGACTTTTGTGTTTTTATTGGCTGTAAGCCATAATCATCAACATTAACAGAAATAAACACTTGTAATAGATCACTGTTTGTAATGACTCTATATAATATATGAATTTCACTTTTAGTATTGAAGAACTGAAATAAATTAACTTTTTGATATTCTAACTTAGGGAGAAGCACTTGTAGACTATTGCATGCAAAATTGCAAACTCTAATCAGGCCAAAATAAGAATAATCTCAATGCATTTACTATAACTATTTGAACCAGCTGGGGAAAAAAATCAGACATAGTTTTAATCACTTTTATACCAATTTTTATTAGATATACAGAGTGGTCCAAAAGTAGGTGGTCAGAAAATAACATTTATTTTGATTTATATATAAAATTATATTTACTAACACAAGCATAACATTGACAATTAAATTTTATTCTGAATAATAATACAAAAGCCCTTAAATTATATCAACGCAGGTGCTCAAACTGTTTTCCATTACAATTTGCACGGCTTTGAAGTCTGCCTCTTACGCTTCGACAAACTTTTTTGCACAAGTCTCTTTGGGTATTCATTTCTTGAAATGCATCTCTTATGTAATTTTTCAAATCACTGACACTTTTTGGTTTTCGATTATAAACTTTGTCCTTGAGTACTTCCCAAAAGAAAAAATCCATTGGGGTCAAGTCTGGTGAACATGCCGGCAAATCAAGTGGGCCTCTTCGGCCAATCCATTTATTAGGAAATATTTCATCACGATACTCGCGGACTACTATTGAATAATGTGGAGGGGACCCATCTTGTTGGAAATAAAGGTCATTTGAATTAGGCTGTTGTAACTGGGGAACAACTTGATTCATTAGAATTTCGAGATACTTATCTCCTGTGACTGTTCCATCAAAAAATATTGGTCCTAAAACACCAAAACTTGAAATACCACCCCAAACATTGACACCAGGCTCATTTAGTTGTTGCTCTAATATTAAATGCATGTTCTCATTATACCAGTAAATACAATTATGTCTGTTAATATGGCCGGATAATTTGAAAGAAGCTTCATCACTCCACATAATGTTATCTAAACTTACTGGATTTTCTTCAATTTCGTTAAGCATAATCTCACTAAATTGCAGCCGCCTGTCTGGATCATCCTCCAATAAACCATGAATTAGACGTGGACGATAAGCTTTCTACCCAATAGATTTCAGGATTCGCATGATAGAAGCTCGTGAAATTCCCAATTCCAAAGAGGCTCTTCTGGTGGACTTTTTTGGACTCTGAACAAATGTTTCAGCAACAAGTTGTTTATTATCTTCTGTACAGACTGTTTTGGGTCGACCATTTTTTGGAGCATTAAGGATTGAGCCAGTGGCATTGAATTTGTCATGAATGCGGTAAATGGTTTGTCTCTTTTAGGGCTTGGTAAATGGTTTGTCTCTTTTGGGCTTGAGTACCAAATGTTTCAACCCAATTTTCTCTAACAGTTTCAGCATTTTGAGATTTCCAATACTCTGTTAAAATCCATTTTCTTTAATCTGTATTTAAATTATTTGCCTTTATGTATTATCTGAATTATCTAAAAAGAAAACAGATTTGGGGGAGATCTATCTGTGAAACTGGCTCAGTTGCCCTTAGCAACCAATCAGATTCCACCTTTCATTTTCCAAAGAGTCTGTGAGGAATGAAAAGTGGAATCTGATTGGTTGCTAAGGGCAACTGAGCCAGTTTCACTTTACACCATGTTTGATAAATCTCCCCCTTCACAACCTTATTACACTTTCTGTCCACCTACTTTTGGACCACTCTGTATTTACTTTGACTACGTTTTTGTGCCTTATAAAATTGTTCCTACTGTCTGGAGTCCAGTTCTACTCTTTGTCTAACTTCTTGCTTTTCGTTATGTAAGGGAGTTCGTCAGCACAGAATGACTGTTCAATCGAAATACTGGCGTTCCGCGCACCTTTGGTGTTGCCAAACATATCAGTGCACCTTCCCACCTACTTGTTTCCCGTGCAGTTGTGCAGAATGACAAAAGAAAATCTTCTGTTGCATATAGTGGACCTTTCACCTCTTTTTGCTTGTTAATCTAGCTATCTCATAATAAAGTGGCTGAAGAGCTGAATATCTCTGTTGCAAAGATATTGGCTTCTAAAGTTTATGGCACCTAATATGCTCATTCCCCTTTTAACTGAGGGGATGTTAACCGAGATTCTTCTATGGAGCACATTTACTTTTTTCTTTGCAGAACACTGCCCAATCATAAGAAGGCAGCATCATACATTGAACAAAAAAGCAAATGACCCCACAGACGCTCAGAACAGTCTTGTTTTTCACTCTGATTTGGTGAGACTTCTTGTCTTATCACACTGAGATCTCCCCTCTCCTAATGCTTACTGACCATAGAAATGCTAGAGTACACCCAAACTGATTTGTCAGAAAACCTTTAGTTTCCTTTAAGAATCGACGTTTTATATGGGCTACCATACTACAAAATCCTCCCACAAATATGGGCCATTGATTGCAAACCATATTTGTTATTTTGCACATATGAAAAAGTAATTTTACAATGATCTAAAACACACATCTTTGGCCACTGTTGCAAATCTGAAGGAGAACGGGGTGAAAGTGATTCAGTGGCCAAGTATGTCTCCTGATCGGAACCCAACCGAAACACCTATGGGGAATTCTGAAGAGGCAAGTTGAGCATCTCTCTCCAACATCCAGGCTCTAAAAGAGGTCATTCTTGAGGAATGGAAAAGGGTGTTGCAATATGTCGCCAACTTGTTCATTCCATACCTAGAAGACTTGGTGCTGTCTTTTAAATTCATGAAGGTCATACAAAATACTAGATTTACTTGTTTTTGATGTGAGATTTTTTCATTTCTGCATCAAATAATTTGAGTAAAACTGAAGATTTTGTTATGAAAATTATTATAGTTATATTATTAAACTTACTTTCATGTTATGGGTTAAAAAAATGTTCTATGAAACTGTCCTGTCAACATTTTTTAAATTGTTCCTGTTTTTAATGAGCTATTGATTAAATCTTACTTTTCAAAGGGGTTGTACTATTTTATGGTGCGCACTGTATATGGCTCTGGATATATCTCCAGTATCGGGGAATAATACCGGGGAGAGATCCAAGACATTGTATGTGACAAACTGCTCACACGATCATCTCCCTTACTTCCTTTCCTCTCCTGGCTCTGTTATGACATGACAGCATCGAGAGAGGAGAGCTGCATTGTAATAACATTACAATGCCAATAGATCAGAGCTGCAGCAGTGATCCGTAATGAATATGATCATATGAGCAGAATTTACCACAATTCTTTGGATTAATCCCAGGTATCGGGGTGTTATTTCCCAATACCTGGGATAGATCCAGAGCCTTGTATGTAATGACATCACAGTACAGTTCTCCTAGCCTTGGCGCTTGTACTGTAATGTTGTGCTGATTTTCAGAAAAGGCTCTAGGTCTTTCCTGGTAATAGACCAGTATGCTTAACAACCATTGTGGGAAAAAAATGTTTAAGGGACTATATACAGGATTATGTGATCGTACATTCATGCTATCACTTATGTTATTTTCAAAAAAACAAGTTGCCAATCCAACCTTATTAGTTTTTATGAGGGTATCCACACTGCAGATGAGGTTCATTTTAAAGTTATGCGCCTTGGCACTAATTATATGCTAGCATCATATGTTCTACGGGAGTAAAACTAGGAGAACCACTTGTAGGAAAGGATCCGGGTGTACATGTAGATCACAGACTAAGAGCATTATCAATTATAAGTTTCTAAGGCCAGCAGAATATTGTCGTGTTAAAAGAGCTATAAACTCGTGTGACAAGGAGGTAATATCACTTTACAAAGCATTAGTATGACATTGTATGGAATATGCATTTCAGTTTTGGGAACAAATTCATGTCTTGGAATAAGAAAAAGTACAAAGAAGAGTCACAAAAAAATAATTAAGTATTGTCAAAAGCTGTTGCAAGTAAAGTCCTCTCAAAAGACAAGGGGGCACGCCTTACACCTGGAGAAATAAAAGGTCAATCTACAGAGGATACAGGCATTCTTTGTCAAAAGAACTATTAAAGTATTACGCCAAAAAAGTTATGCTTTAAACATGTTTGAATGTGTGTTGTGTAGATGCATAAAAAAAACTTACCAATCGTTAGTTTTCAGCGCCACTCCGGTCCTTTTAGGAGTAACTTGACATTCCAACTTGCCAGATCACATAGGGGATTGTGTGAACCAGAAGTCTCTTTTACAATGTAAGCCCATGCAGCGTCTGAATGAGGCTCAATAGCCTTACATTGTAAAAGCGAATTCCAGGTCACACACACAGTTTTAGAACATAACATTTTTGTTGGTTAGGAGTGCCGCTTTAATCTGTGGAATAGCCTACCTCAAAAGCTTTTCACGCCTGTCAATGGTTTTAAAAAAAAAAGAAAAAAAGCTTGGATTCTTTTTTAGAAGAAAATAAGATAAATGCTTCTGTTAATGTGTAAAGTTCTTTTCTGAATGTTTGGTCCAGAGGATCAACAATTGAGGGAAAGATTAGCTCTTTTGGAGTGGACTGGATCATGGACTCTGGTTGTGCATGTGCCCTGTCCCTTTCGTCCTTTTCCTTCTCTCGATTGAACTTGATGGATTTGTCTCTTTGTAACTGTATTAATTATGTGACTGTAATAAAAAAAAAGCAAAACTGTTTATTATGTTTATAACTTGCAACCAGATATGTTTGGCAATTGTTTTATTCATTCTTACAATTTACATAAACCTGCATGGTTTGTCAGCCTTCCATATTTATGGAGAAGTCATCCAGATAGTTGTCAGACGGATGAACATATGACTTTTTCAGTGGATAAATTAATAAATAAAGGAGTATCTTGATGCTTCTGACTCTGCACCTACCATTTACAACACTTGTGCTTTCCATATGTACAGTGGGTACGGAAAGTATTCAGACCCCTTTAAATTTTTCACTCTTTGTTTCATTGCAGCCATTTGGTAAGTTCTAAAAAGTTCATTTTTTTTCTCATTAAAGTACACTCTACACCCCATCTTGACTGAAAAAAAACAAAAATATCGTACACAGCTAAAATAACAAAGGAGTGGCTTCAGAACAACTCTGTGACCATTCTTGACAGGCACAACCAGAGCCCTGACCTAAACCCAATTCAGCATCTCTGGAGAGACCAGAAATGGCTGTCCACCAACACTCACCATCCAACCTGACGGAACTGGAGAGGATCTGCAAGGAAGAATGGCAGAGGATCTCCAAATCCAGGTGTGAAAAACTTGTTGCATCATTCCCAAGAAGACTTATGGTTGTACTAGCTCAAAAGGGTGCTTCTTCTCAATACTGTGCAAAGGGTCTGAATACTTATGACCATGGGATATTTCAGTTTTTATTTTTTAATAAATTTGCAAAAATTTCTACATTTCTGTTTTTTTTCTACTTTAATGAGAAAAAAATGAACTTTTTAGAATTTACCAAATGGCTGCAATGAAACAAAGAGTGAAAAATGTAAAGGGGTCTGAATACTTTCCGGACCCACTGTATGAAGATTTTTTTAACAAACCATTCAAGCGACTTTTTAGAATAAGGTGTCCTGTGTGTATAAATGAAGAAAAAACTAATTTCTACATAGCCTTCAATAGACAGATGTAATTTGATCCCTCTGGGAACTGGTGGTTCATTTGGTATCAGTCAGGGGCTCCGTCACATCAGTGATTTTTATCGTACTCAAAAGAACAGTCCGAGTTTCATCAGAGATTTTGATCAGAGTTTATCAGTTTTTCTCGGATGAAAAAAAATGGTAACGGTTTCTCAAGCTTCTATCAAATAGTCTGAAAAACAAGCTGCACATAGATTGCATCCACGAGCTGTCCAATTAATTTTTTTTTTTCATGGATCCATAAACTTGTATTGGGGGTTTGATTCGACAGTCTGAACAATATCGGACAAGTCTTTCATGTGGACCACTCTGAGGAAAAAATTGGACATGTGAACTACACCATAGACTAGGAATAAGTGCAATCCATGATAAACTTCTAGTTTTTAGTTTGTTTGTTATTTTAAATCACTGTTTCATCAGCAGAAGATTATCACTAAAGGATTACTTGGCTTGCTGCCGGATAGTCCAACTATGCCCCCACCATTGATTGGCAGCTTTCTGCTCATGCACAGTGTACACAGAAAGCTGAAAATCCGTGGTATTGTCGGAATTATACAGAGCTCAGCATTCAGAGAACTGGTAGATTTGCAGCAAATACGTTTTTAATTAAAACACCAACAAGCAGCCCAGTAAGTTATATATTGCTAAAATCAGGGTCTCTGCCTCTACATTATGCTGCTCTCAAATGGGCTTTCAAAAATTTAATTATTCTTTGTTCACTGCCCAATGGTGTACAATTCTGTGAGGCACATATGGTGTCAACATGCTCACTGCACCCCTAGATGAATTCATTGAGCAGTGTAGTTTGTAAAATGGGGTCCCTTATGGGGGGGTTCTGCTGTTCTGGCACCTTAGGGGCTCTGCCAATGTGACATGGCACCGTCAAACCAGCCCAGCAAAATTTGAACTCCAATATGGCACTTCTTCCCTTCTGAGCTTTGCACTATGCCTCAAAAGTAGTTTTTGACTACATATGGGGCATCTGCGTGCCCAGGAGAAATTGCACAACAACTTTTCGAGTCCAATTTTTCCTCTTACCCTTGTGAAAATAAAAAAATTGGGCTAAAAGATCACTTTTGTGGGAAAATTTTTTTTTTTTTTCATTTTCACGGCTTTACGTTATAAACTTTTGTGAAACACTTGGGGATTCAAAATGCTCACCACACATATAGATACGTCTCTTAGGCAGTTTAGTTTCCAAAATGGTGTCACTTGTGCGGGGTTTCCACTGTTTAGGCACATCAGGGGCCCTCCAAACGCAACATGGCTTCCGCTAATTATTCAAGCAAATTTTACATTCAAAAAGTCAAATAGCTCTCCTTCCCTTCCAAACCCTGCCGTGCGCCCAAAGAGTGGTTTTCCCCCACATATGGGGTATCGGCGTGCTCAGGAGAAATTGCTCAACAAATTTTGGGGTCCATTTTTTCCTGTTACCCTTGCAAAAAATAAAAAAAATGGGTCTAAAGTAACATTTCTGTGAAAAAAAAATTAAATGTTTATTTTCTTCCACATTCCAAAAATTCCTCTAAAGCACCCGAAGGGTTAATAAACTTCTTGAATGTGGTTTTGAGCACCTTGAGGGGTGTAGTTTTTAGAATGGTGTCACTTTTGGGTATTTTCTGTCATAAAGGCCCCTCAAGGTGACTTCAAATGTGATGTGGTCCCTAAAAAAATGGTTTTGTAAATTTTGTTGGAAAAATTAGAAATCGCTGATCAACTTTTAACCCTTATAACTTCCTAACAAAAAATGTAAAGTAAACATATGGGAAAAGTAATTTAATAACTATTTTGTGTGACATATCTCTCTAATTTAAGGTCATGAAAATTCAAAGTTTGAAAATTGCAAATTGGAAATTTGACGAAAATTTTGCAAACAACCTTCGGGGTAAAGGGGTTAATTTATGCATTTTTTGTTAAAATGGCAGTGACCATTTAAGTGACCTGATGTTTAGTTAATGAAAAGTGTTTACCATAAAGCAAGCACCTTTTGATTACATTTATTCTGGAAAGCTGGAAACAGCTTTTATAGACTTATTACTGTACGATAATGTTCTGGCTACTTTAATTACACCAATTATGCTCATACTATACACATTTTTTGCATCCCTCTGGTGAATACATAGCCAGAAATGCTTTGAACTTTTGCTGACTAAGAATTCTGGAACATCTATGCTGCTATTTTTTTTATATTTCTCATTAAACCCACTACTAAAGCTAACCATATGATGTACATATCTTACTTTCACTATAAGGATGCACAGGCATAAAGTCATTGTCTTCTAGAACAATAGCACTGAACCCACTTTATGCTGTACCTTGGGTTACATATGTTTTCTGTGTGACACATTCCTGGGGCACCATATACTTCCTAGAAGCCATGGTACAATTTGTTGGACAATAATTCCCGTATTCAATTAAATTAGTATGCAATGCAAACAACTGAAATGATTGCATAAGTCATCAGGTGGAGGTCTACCTAACCTGTACACATTTCATTAACTAGAACAACCAAATCTATGGGCTACATATCTAAATAATAGAGGTCTCTGATCTGGTCTCAAGATGGCTTCTTTGGCAAAAATAAAAATAGAAATGCTGTTTAAAGGTCCCGCTGGGCCAAACATATTTCAGGTACATAACTTGTATCTGAAAATATAATATTTCTAATTAAAATCAATATCTTATACACTCTACATAGTGGTGATCTCCCACAGCGAAGGAAATTCCCACATTGCTGTCAATGTGTTGCTTGAAAAGAAAAAAAAAAGTCTCAAATCTTTAGAAACGTTTATTTAATGTACTGCCAAAGCATCTGAAAATAATTACTAATTAAAAGGAAACTTTGACATGTAGCTTCCCACGCCTGGGACAAATGTGTTAGTGAAAGCTCAGCATCTGCTTTAGGATCGCTTTGACATCACTCTGAACATAAAAAAAGAAACAAAAAAACTGTTCAAAAGTCTGTGCTTTAGTGTTTAACCACATAAGGGGCAATATCTTATACATTGCCCTATATTGTCAGCGGATGTAATAGAATAAAAGGATACATAGCCACACAGTGCATTAATGAGGGATGTTCTGCAAACAGTGCATGTCATTTGAGTTAAATCAATTTCAAAGAATCCTTAAAAGTTGCTTGCGTGACTGGGAACATTAGACGAGATGAGCAAAATTTAAATTCCTTCCAGCAGGAAACAAGATGTAAACATGCAATTCTATTTTATGTGGCTCACTATTTAATGGGGTTCTTTGGGGCAAGCAAGTTTTCACCTATCCTTAGGTGATAACTTATTGTTCGGTTGGGGTCCAACCACTAGGACCTGCACCGATTTGCACAATCAGGAAATTGTATCCCTTTAAGCAGGGTTGTAATTAGAAATCATGGGGCCCCATACCAAAACTTCTAATTTGGCCCCTCTGCCCCCTAAAAATATATATTTGGCATGGCAAGCAGAGTCAAGGCACCTAGGTGAAGTCACAGAAGAGCATACCTCCAAACTTTAAATACAGGGAAAAGGGACATGTATTGCCGTAATTACATAGTAATTTTGCCCATATTGAAACCCCTTAGTGTTCTCACCCACTATGATACTGTCACGCACAGTGTAGGAAAGACAAAGTGCAATATGAAGGGATGAGGGGAAGGGAGCACAAATACTAGGGATAGTGGAAGTGACCCTGTCTCCCCTACCGTCCCTATATTGGTTCCTCACCAATCCAGAAAACCTAAGCCTTGTATTACCCTAGAGCTAGGCCCTGTATAGGGTAGGGGGGTGAGCACTGGTCAGTCCCCACTATAAACTAAAGACAACAAGGGAGACAAACACGGGGAGGAGAAACTTAGCTTGAGCAGACTTCAGAGAGATTACACCAAATGTCCTTCAGAGCACCAAAGAGGTAGTAAACCGACTGCAATAGCTCCAAGCCTTCACAAGGGAACGTGTAAATATCACCGGCCCCTCCCTGCAGCAAACTGAAAGTATTTAAACACCCAGGCCAGGGTGTCAATCAGAGCAGGAGGGAGGTAGCTGCTGGGTCCTAAAGTAAGATAGATTTAAGAAGGTGTCTGTAATGTCAAAGGAAGTGACCTTCTGCAACCAGCTGTAGAACGACTGTCTGCTACATCTAACACACCCATGACAGTATCCCCCCTTCAACGAGTGGCTTCTGGACACTCAGGACCAGGTTTCTCAGGATAAGAGGTGTGGAATGAATGAACCAGCCTGGGAGCATTCACCTCTGATGCTAAAACCCACATCCTCTCCTGAGGACCATAACCCTTCCAGTGCACCAAGTATTTTAGGGAACGACGTTGGAGACAAGAATAAACAATCCTCGAAATCTGAAACTCCAGATTACCGTCAACCATTATTGGGGGCGGCAGTAGAGTTGAGGACTCAAGAGGTTCCACATATTTCTTGAGTAGAGACCTGTGAAACACATTGTGGACCTTAAGGGACTGAGGTAGCTCAAGACGAAACACTGCTGGGTTAATGACAGCAGTTATTTTATAGGGACCAATAAACCTAGGTCCCAGCTTCCAAGTAGGAACTTTCAACTTGATATTCCTGGTAGACAACCACACAAAGTCATTCACATTCAGGTCCGGACCTGGCAAGCATTTTCTGTCAGCCATACGTTTGTACCTGTCTCCCATGATCTTCAAATTACTCAGAACTAGTGATGAGCGAGCATGCTTGTTACTCAAGATTTACGAGCATCAGGTGTTTTCTTCGTTGTGCTCGGGTGTTATGTTTGAGTCACTGTGTGTCCATGATGTGCAACTGTTTGACAGCTTTAATACATGTGAGAAATGCCTGTTTCTTAGGCATTCCTCACATGTATTAAAAAGCTGTCAAACAGTTGTAAATCATAAGCACAGAGTGACTCAAGCATTACACCAACACCCAATCACGCTGAAGATACTCTGTGAGCACCCGAGCATGCTCGCCGAAAGTGTTAACAGAACACGCTTGCACATTGCTACTGAGGACCCCCTGCCACACTGAGGAGAGCAACAAAGCAAAACTTTCCCCTCAGGAACTCCTGAAGCTCTCACCATTAAAAGAACAAAACTGTGGATGGTAACCGAATGCACCAAAGAATGGTGACCAGCCTGTAGATTCTTGACGATGATTATTAATGGAAAATTCTGCCAGCGGTAAGTAGGATGCCCAATCCTCCTGATTTTCGGAGACAAAACACCTGAGGTAGGTCTCCAAATTCTGATTGACGCGCTTGTCCATTCGACTAAGGATGGAAGGCAGAGGAAAAGGACAGCTGCACCCCCAGTCAAGAAAAGAATTCTTTCCAGAACTTGGAAGCAAACTGGGTCCCCCAATCTGACACCGTATCAGCGGGAACCCCGTGAAGCTTCATGATCTCATTTATAAACACCTAAGCAAGAGTCTTGTCATTTGGAAGTGCTGGTAATGCGTTGAAGTGAACAATTTTACTGAACCTATCTACAACCACCAAAACCACCTTTTTTCCTGCAGAAACCAGTAGGTCAGTAATAAAATCCATGGACAAGTGTGTCCATGGCCTACTAGGGATAGGTAGCGGAAGAAGAGTACCAGACGGACGGATATGCGATACTTTAGAACGTGGGCAAATACTACAAGCAGATACGTGTTCAACCACATCCTGATGCAACCCTGGCCACCAAAAACGACGAGAGAGGAGGTCCTCGGTTGCCTTACCACCTGGATGACCAGCAAGCACAGAGTTGTGATGTTCCTTAATTACTTTGCAGAGCAGATTAGATGGTACAAATAACCTTCCGAAGGGCAGGAGGCAGGGGAGTCCCCCTGGGCCTCCAACAACTCACCCTCCAGTTCAGGGTACAATGCCAAAATGACTACCCCCTTCTGTAATATCGGGGCAGGGTTCTCATAGTCACTACCACCAGGGAAGCTCCGGAACAAAGCATCAACCTTGACATTTTTGACCCCTGGATGAAAAGTGACAACAAAATTGAACCTAATAAAAAACAGGGACCATCTAGTTTGCGACATAGCCTAGACTCAGCCAAGGCGACTCGGTCAGGGTCATCATAGATGAGGGCCAGGGCTCCAAAAAAAACCTCCACAGACTGGAGACAAACCGAATCCTGCAGCAACAAAAAAGCCCAGGATTGAGGATCTCCCTGCAGCAGTAAGATCACAATTCCCACTCGTTGCTCCTTACTTCTGGAGGAGTAAGGACGAAGTTTAAAGTACAGTTTGTAGGCCTACTTGAACACAAAAAACTTGTACCTACCTCCTGAAAATCTGTCTGGGAGGGTTCAAGCTGGACCTGCCTACCTGCAGAGACCCCAACATTAGCGACCTGCAGCCACTGATGCTGCTGCTGAACCTCTCAGCGGAGGTCAGTCACCTCCAGAGACAGACAGCGCAGCTGCTCTGCCAGCTCTGCAACCGAATCCATAACCAAAGGAGAAAGAAAAAAAAACCACGCCCGAAAAAACCCCCCACAAATAAAACCACATGTCAGGTTTTGTTTTTTTTTCTAAATATGCACGGTCGGTGATTATGTCACGCACAGTGTAGGAAAGACAAAGTGCAACATGAAGGGATGAGGGGAAGGGAGCCCAGACACTAGGGAAAGGGGAAGTGGAGACCCCTAGGCTGATCTAATATCACCCTGTCTCCCCTACCGTCCCTATTTTGGTTCCTCACCAATCGCTGAACAGGAAACCTAAGCCCTGTATAACCCTAGAGCTAGGCCCTGGATAGGGAATCGGGGAGTGAGCACTGGTCAGTCCCCACTATAAACTAAAGACAACAAGGGAGACAAACACGGGAGAGAAAAATAGCTTGTGCAGAGTTCAGAGAGATTACACCAAACGTCCTCCAGAGCACCAAAGAGGTAGTAAACCAATTGCAATAGCTCCAAGCCTTCACAAGGGAACATGTGAATATCACCGGTTCCCCCCTGCAGCAAACTGAAAGTATTTAAACACCCAGGTCAGGGTGTCAATCAGAGCAGGAGGGAGGTTGCCGCTGGGTCCTAAAGTAAGACAGATTTAAGAAGGCGTCTGTAATGTCAAACAAAGTGACCTTCTGCAACCAGCTACAGAATGACTGTCTGCTACATCTGACACACCCGTGACAGATACCCCTTTCATGGCACCCATAGAGTATGTTACCCTGAAAAGTGCCCCTAACACACATTGATACTCCCATAGTGAATTTCCTTCTCTGTACCCCTCACATGCACAAGATGATGACCCAATAGTGCCCCCCAGCAAAATATGATGTTGGCACAGTGCCCACAATACATTATGCCATTTTACAGTGGCCAACATAACCCCATACACAGTATGATGACCCCAAATCCACCCTATACACAGACAGCATAATGGCCCCCACAACCCTACACCCCCCCTACACACACACACAGCATGATGTCCCCATCATACAGTATAATGCCTCCAACACAGTATGTTGATCCCCTAACAGGCCCCGCCATATACTATGATACCACCACAGGTCCCCATTACAGTTTGATGACCTCCACCGCCATCCAAAACATTATGATAGCCCTTAAATCCCCCCACACGGTATGGTAGCCCAAACAGACCTTCAAACAGTATGATGGCCTCCATTGTCTCCATTACAGTATAATAGCTCCCACAGCCCACACCCGATACAGTATAATGGCCCCACAGTTCCGCCACACAGAATGATGACTCCCAAAGTCACCACCACATATTATGATTCCCCCACAGAGTAGTATGGCCCCCACAAACATCCCACACAGTGTTATGGCCCCACTGCCCATCCCCATATAGGTTAATGGTCCCTATAGCCCCCGCCACACACACACAATTTGATGGTCCCTATATCCACTTCTCAGAGTATAATAGCCCCCACAGCCCACTAAAATAACTGAATGATGAAAAAAACTACTACAACCCTCATTCTCCGGATGAACTGTTGTGTGTGCAATATGTGGACTGAGGCTCTGCACAGTCAACATGATGCAGTGATGTCATCTTGCCTGCTACACTGAAATTCAGACCACAGACTGAGTTCTCTGGCTCACAGGCCCCAAGGTGGCTGCATGGTTTTCCACCGTTACTGGTATGCCACTGTCTGTCATGATGGAGCGGCAGTGCTCATTTTCGACCCCCGCTACATTCACTCACTATGGAGTTGTTGAGTGCTACTCTCGACTTTTTCTGGCAGCCCTATAAATAGTGAATTGAGTGTCAATTGGGCATGTGCCCCACTGTTCCATTCTAACTGGTATAAAAGTGCCCTGTTGTGGATAAAAATTCCCCATATTGATGATTAGTGCAGTTCTCATCGCTGTAGATTTTTAACATTGAATGGGTTCTCCAGGATATAACGTCAATTACTTATCATTAGAAGAAGCCATCAGTGGATGTATCACCCTTGGTACCTCCATATTTGACGCTATCACAGCAGCCCTTTCACTGTACTGCAATGTTCCAGTCATCTGTGTGGGGTTGTTTCAGAAGAAACAACTGCAGAATTTTTCGTAATAAAATAAGCAGAGTGTAAAATCACCCTAATATTGATGTTCTGTGCTCTTGATTAATCCACTGCTCCATTCTCACAGGCCCAGTTCTTGGGATTGGTGGGGCTCTCAGCGGCAGACCCTTCAACGATCGGAAAGTTATCTCTTGTTCCATGGTTAGGGGAAAACTTTCAAACTTGAGACAACCACTTTAACTAGACATTTATGCTAAAAGGCCTCACCTTAAATTTCACATGAAGTTGTCAACTCTTACCATTTTTTACCAGTCCGACCCTGTTGGATTTTTTGTTACTTGTTTGTCGTGGTCGCAGTACCCTTGGGGGTATTTGTATAGCACTGCAATGTAGTAGTGATAAGTGTCATGGCCAAGTCGTTTACAAATCTTACAATTTTTGGGGGGTAAACTAATAAAAGAAGCAATATTTACATTACAAATTTCCTTCTGCTTCTGATATATCACTGCTCCCGGTGCCCCGGTGGTCTCTTCTACTTGCTGCAGGAATGACATCCCCAACTCACAGCACACATGTCAGCTCTACCAATGCAACCACTATTTGCAGAGTAAATACTATTACATTCAGTAGAGTAATGTAATACATTGAGGAACTGGGGGCGCTAGAGCAGGACACTCTTTTGTGAGAAGTTCTGGCTAATAGAAGGGGAAAAATGAATGAAACACGGTAGACCAGGTGTGTATAACATTTTTTGGTCCAAGGGCCACATTGTCATACTAAACCATTCCAAAGGGCCTCAAAAAAATTTAAGGTGGTACTTACATGAAACATAATCAGAACCAAGTTTTTGAGTAGTTGAGAAGGATTTGGAGAGTTTCTGCTCAGGTTCTGCGCAAAAAAAAATAGTATGTACACACTCAAACTTACACTGAGCATTTGGAGCAAAAACTAAGCAGAAACTCAACCAAATATTCCTCATAATTTCAAAACTAGGTTTTGAGGATTTTTCAGTTATAACATGAAACACGTTATGGATTGCTACATGATCAGAATGACCATCAGTACATGAAAGAAGTGCCAGAACCACCATCAGTAAATGAATACAGCGCCAGAACCACCGTCAGCACATGAATACAGCACCAGAACCACTGTCAGTACATGAATGCAGTGCCAGAACCACCATCAGTACATGGATACATCACTAGGACCACCGTCAGTACATCAAGAAATCCCCAGAACCACTGTCAGTACATGAATACATCACCAAAATCACTGTCAGTACAGGAATACATCACCAAGCTTGGTACAGTGATCAATTGCCGTTTCAAGTCAGCCCCATATATCCTTGTATCACATGAACCTGCAACTCTCAGTATGTCCTTAACAATAAGGAGATAAGAAGAACAGCCATTCTCAGACTGCAGGCCATACAGAAACCACAGTACTGATGAGACATAGTGTCACAAATAAACACTTACATCCAGGTACTTTATAGGTGACATCTTCTCTGATTGAAGTCATTCCCATCTTTTTTGTCTCCAACCCTTTTGTCATAGTACAGATGCCATGATGAGATTTCACGCCCACAGCTCATCTGTCCAGGCTTCCCTCTTTTCTGGCCTTCTGCAGCACTTCCTGACTTGGAGCCTGTAAAAGTAAAAGTATTATTATAATGCCGTATGAATAAAAATATCTCCTATGCTGTGCCCCTGAATAAATAGTTGCCTCTCACTGTGCTTCCTGCACAAAATATTCCCCCCACACTGCCCTTCTCCATAATATTCACCTCACAATGCTCCTCTCTATAATGTGCCCCCACACTGCCTCTCTCTATAGTGTCTCCAAACACTGCCCCTCTCCATTATGTTCCCTGGGCTGCCTCTCTCCTTAATGCCCCCACACTGCCCCATTCCATAATGTCCTCCACATACTGCCCCTCTCCAGAATATCTCCCCACACTGCCCCTCTCCAAAATATCTCTCCCCACACTGCCATTCTCCATAATGTCCCAGATACATGGCCTCTCTCCATAATGTCCCTCCAAACTCTGCCCCTCTCCATAATGCCCCCTCACACTGCCCCTCTTCATAACATCCCAGACACACTATCTCTCTCCATATTATCCCCCACATACTGCCCCTCTCCATAATGTCCCTCCTTTACACTCCCCTTCTCCATAATGTCCCCCACACTGCTCCTATCAATAATGTCCCCCCACACTGCCCCTCTCCATAATGTCCCTTTTACACTGCCCCTCTCCATATTGTCCCCCCACACTGACCCTCTCGATAATATTCCCCCCACACTGCCCCTCTCCAAAATATCCCCTTCATTGTCCCTCTGCACACTGTGCCCCCTTTACAATTTTCCGCCCATTGTTCCCATAAGGTGTCCTCACAGTAACACCATCTTCCCCACCCCTCCTATAATAGGATATTTAATCTTCAGCTCCTCCATGGAGGACTTAATGTTCCCAACGCGTCCTCATCACCTCTGCGGCACTGGAAACAGCAGCATTGTGATGAGTTCAGCAGCGTGATGACCTCATCACGATGCTGCATGTCGGGGCGGCGGCTGGCAAAAGCTGCTCTGCCCCTGTCCTGGTGCCAAAGTATTAAAATGTATTCTTGTCTGAAAGACGCAAATACATTTGAATATAGGAAGATGAGAACTAGAGTCTTCCAGTTCTCCATGGGCCACAAACATCCTTTTGGTGGGCCCCATGCGGCCCCCAGGCTGTATGTTTTGCAGGCCTGCTCTAGTCTATTATTTCCACGTGCCTAATAAGCAATCATGGAAAGGGGTTGTTTTAAACATGCATCAAGCAGTACTACTATTAGAATCCAATTATTGTCATTAATTAAAAGCTATAATAAAATAATTGGACTGTGATTACAAGTTGACTGTTTCATAGTTGCTCATTTGTTCCACTGATTTAATCATGTTTCCAGAAATTAGAAAGCTGCAATTATTGTTTTATCAAAAGCTGTTTTCAAATATTTCCAGAATATTAAACAAGTATGGAATTATACAAAGGGGGCTTACATAATAAGCTGACAGCCTATATTTTTACACAAGTCATAAAAAGTATATGACAAATGATTTACCACCAATGTGATATCAATATTTCATCACAGTTCATTGCCTGTTTTGGATTCTTTGCAATCATTATGCAAGTAATGCTGTTTGGGGTACTAAGAAACAACAGCGGAAGTCACATAGACGTGGGGGTAGTGTAGGTGTTATGCCAGGAATTAAGATGTTTCAATAACAAAAAAAAATCCAAAATGTTTTGAAAATGTTTTTGTTCATTTCTAGTGGCTCATACTTGAAAGACATACCGTAAGTAGTTTATTTGTAGAGATTATCCAAAGTCCGATATACACTATATAGAAACAGGTATTAGGACACATCTCTAAAACTTTGAATTCAGGTTTTTCATTCAGTCCCATTGTCACAGATTTTCTTTAAATCCAGTCCCGAGCCATACACTCTGCCTTTACTAACATTTGGAAAAGAATGGTCCATCCTAAAGAGCTCACTAATTTGAAGTGGTCCTGTAATAGGAAGTCACCATTGTTCCAAGTCAGTTTTTGAAATTTCTTCCTTCCTAAATATTCTATTATTAACTGTGAATGCCATTATTGAATATTGGAAGCATTTAGGAACGGTAGCAACTCATCCACAAAGTGGCAGACCACATAAAGTTACCAAACGAGGTGTAGAGTGCTGAGGTGAATAGTTCTGTAAAAGTCGCCAATGTTCTGCTGACTCAATACCTGCAGAGTTTTATGCCTCCCCTGGCATTAACATCAGCAGAAAAACTGAGCTGTGAGCTCCATGGATGGATTTACATGCCAAGCAGCTTCATGCAACGTTTACATTGCCAAGCATAATGCTGAGTGTTAAATCACCAACACTGGACTAGGGGGCAGTGGAAATGTGATCTGTGGAGTGACAAATCACGCTCCCATCTTTGGCAGTCTGAGAATCTGGGGTTGGTGAATTTCAGTAGAACGTTACCTGACAGCATTTTGGCATCTGTACAGTTTGGTGGAGGAAGTGTAATGATATGTTTTTTTTTTATAGTTTGGCCTAGGCCCCTTAATTTCAGAGAAGATTAAATATTGATGTTTGGGCATATCAAGGCATTGTGTACAATTGTATGGTTCCAATTTTGTGGGAAAAGTTTGAGAGAGGTTCCAGTGCATAAAGCAAGGTCCATAAAGACATGGTTGGGTGAGTTTGGTGTAGAAGAACTTGACTCGCTGCACTGTCCTCACCTAAACCCCATTAAACATATGTAAGATGGTCTAGAACAAAGATTATGAGCCAGGCTCTCTCTTCCAACATCAGTGTCTGACCTCATAAATGTTATGCTGGATGAATGGGCAAAAATGTGCCAAAGACACACTCCAAAATCTTGTAAAAAGACTTCCTAGAAGAGTGGAAGCTGTTATAACTGTAAAGGGGGGGGGGACTCCATGTTAATGACAATGGATTTAAAATGGGGTGCCATAAAAGCTTATGTATGTCTGACGTGTAGGTATCCCAGGACTTTGTCCATATATTGAACATTCCTCTGTAGAACAGTACAGTGTCTGCAGTTGTCTCAATCGACATCAATATGCAGATTATATAACTAATCTAGTATCCAATTAAAGCATTTTGCACAGATATTCTCAGAAGGAAAACATGTACTTCCTGGACCTTAAAAGCTCTTAAAAGTAAAAGACCACTTTAAGGCTACATCAACCAATAGAAAATACAAACTCGTGGACAAAGACTGTCTAGTAGGCACTGTTTTATTATTTCACAACCTCCTATGCCCATTCATTAAAGAAGTAATGTTCATAATGTAGATTCATAAAATTGCGTCAAGTCAACCTTGCTCCCTTCTCACGTGTTCTCTGATAATTCAGATGAACGTCCGTGGAACCGGATGATTACATTATAGCATGTGCAATAATGTGCCCTCAGACTCTTCCATTGGTATTTGGAAGGGGAAAGAAGGATTAATGATGTTGGTTATAGACATGCCCAATCCTTAGTTTCCATGGTATATAAGGCACTGCTAAATCAGTGCTGTGAATTACTAATGTGATCATAAAATGGCATGTTCCCGTAAGGGACTAATAACTACTGTAAAAAATGCTTTTAAGTGTCTATAAAAAATAAATAAAAACACCCTCCCCGAAAAACATTTTCCCAATAAAAAAAGCTTAAATCTGGAAAAAATAAACATAGATTAAAAACTAACATATTTGGTATCACCCTGTCCGTAACAGCATGTACTATAACACCATGTCATTATTTATGGTGAACAAAAAATAGAAAAAACAACGCCAGAATTGTTGTTTTTAGTTATATGTCTTCACAAAATAACAAAATAAAAAGAAATAAAAAAGATGCAGATATACCAAAATAGTACAAATAAATATTATTGCTTGTCAAGCCTTCATACTTCATGAAAAAAAAAAGAAAAATGTATTTGATAAAAAGTGATTTTCTTGTGAAAAGTTTAACTATATATATTTATTTATATATATAAATATATATATGAAACAATAAATAGATAATTTGTACTGTATATACACTGCTCAAAAAATAAAAGGAACACTAAAATATCACATCCTAGATGTCACTGAATGAAATATTTCAGTTGCAAATCTTTATTCATTACATAGTGGAATGCGCTGAGAACAATGAAACATAAAAATGAACAATGTAAATGAAAATTAATATATCATGGTGGTCTGGATTTGGAATGATACCCAAAATCAAAGTGAAAAATCAAATTACAGGCTGATCCAACTTCAGTGGAAATGCCTCAAGACAAAGAAATTATGCTCAGTAGTGTGTGTGACCTCCAGGTGCCAGTATGACCTGCCTACAACGCCTGGGCATGCTCCTGATAAGGCGGTGGATGTTCTCCTGATTAAAGTATCAGTAAACTCCTGGACAGTCTGTACAGCATCATGGCGTTGGTGGATGGTATGAGACATGATGTCCCAGGTGCATGGCTGCCACCAGGAATTTCAGGGCCCCATACTGGCAAAATTTTTGGGCCCCCTTGAGACTCCGCCCAGGCTCCACCCCAGCTCCGCCTCCAACCCAGTTATGCCTCCACCCCTCGAACCTTACACAGTCCCACCGCCCACTCTTGGAAAAACTCCACTTCTGGACCACGTCCTCACCAATCACACATTAACAGTTCCCATCGAACACCATATCACACACACAGCCATTACCTTTTGTTTTCGCTAAAAGATTTTTTAAGCCGTCACCATGACAAGGTAGATTCTTTTGGCTGGGCCTTACGATACTTTAACCTATTAAACATTTCTTAAAATATCCAGTACTCTTTTTAGGTATATTTTTATTTATTTTCTTTAAGGGAATGTGTCACATACATTTTTGAAAATGACCAAAAGTATCACATACAAGGGACAAATACCGTCACACCATGACCAGACCACTTATTACCACCACATAGTAACCGAATAATACCTCATACCAGGGTAAAATACTGTCACACCATGACCAGACCACATATTAGAACCACATAGTGACAGAATAATATCACATACAAGAGACAAATACCACCACACCATGACCAGACCACATATTACCACCACATAGTGACCGAATAATACGAAATACAAGGGACAAATACCTTCACATCATGTCCAAACCACATAATGACCGAATAATACCACATACAAGGGACAAATATGGTTAAATCATGAATGGATCACATATTACCACCACATAGTGACTGAATAATACCACATACAAGGAACATATACCGCCACACTTTGACCAGACCACATATTGCCACCACATAGTGACCGAATTATACCACATACAGGGGATAGATACCGCCGCACCATGACCAGACCACATATTACCACCACATAGTGACTGAATACTACCATACTGATCATTAATAAAAAAACCCACAATACTAATATTACCATAAGTGACATTATACACAGGAGCTCTGTACATAGTATACAGTGTATAGTGCAAGTGTACAGGTAATACAGTGGTCACCAGTGACGTTATACACAAGAGCTTTGTATATAGTGTATAGTGTATAGGTAACACACCAGTTGAGGTCCTTCATCTTCGCTTTTCCTCTTCATCCAGCGCAGACCACCATCACTTCTTCCAGCTAGGACTCATCTCTGCAGAAAATAACACAGTTATCTAGAGCACCGATTCCAGAGCTCATTCCTCAATTTATCCCCAACTTCTACACTGCGCCAGATGAAGAAAAAAAAAAAGCAACATAGTGTCGCCCTGCACAGTAACATGACCCCTCTCACTGAAAACAGTATCCTCAAAAATAAAATATATCACAGCAGTAATAATATCCATAGTTAGCCCCTACAGTAATAATATCCCCCATCCTGGCCCCTTGTGTCTCACTACTAGCCCCTTGTGTCTCATTCCTGGCCCCATTCATATGTTCTCCCATCCTGCCCCCATGTGCCTCCATCCTGCCCCATATGATCTCCTATCCTGCCCATATGATCTCCCATCCAGCCCCATATGACTTTCATCCTGCCCTATATGATCTCCATCCTGCCCCATATGATCTCCATCCTGCCCCATCTGATCTCCATCCTGCCCCATGATCCTGCCCCATCTGTCTCCATCCTTCCACATGTCTCTCCATCCTGCCCCATGATCCTGTCCCATATGTCTCCCATCCTGACCCACCTGTCTCCATCCTGCCCCATCTGTCTCCATCCTGCCCCATGATCCTGCTTCATCTGTCTCCCATCCTGACCCATCTGTCTCCATCTTGCCCCATCTTTCTCCATCCTGTCCCATGGTCCTGCACCATCTGTCTCCATCCTTTCCCATGACCTTGCCCCATTTGTCTCCATCCTGCCCCATCTGTCTCCATCCTGCCCCATGATCTTGCCCCATCTGTCTCCATCCTGTCCCATAATCCTGCCCCATCTGTCTCCATCCTGTCCCATGATCCTGCCTCATCTGTCTCCAGTCCAGCCCCAACTGTCTCCATCCTGCCCCATCTGTCTCCATCCTACCCCATCTGTCTCCATCCTAACCTATGATCCTGCCCATCTGTCTCAAACCTGCTCCATGATCCTGCCCCATCTGTCTCCATCCTGCCCCATGATCCTGCCTCATCTGTTACCATATTGAGCTTTCTCGTTACCTGGCTGCGCTCCAGCGACGCCCGGCTCTCACTCATCCATTTGAGGTGCGGATACGTTGGCGCATGACGGTGACGTCATACGCTGGCGAAGTGCGTGTGACGTCAATTCCCGGCAATAGATTTTTAACTGAACGTGTGTCCGAGGATGCACGTTCAGTCACTGAACCGGCAGAATCCTGTCGCTGGGGCCCGGTGAGCAGAAGACCGGCCAGGTCTGTCTATGAATTGTTGTCTCTTTTGTACATTCTACCTCCAAAAAAAGTGTAATACAAAAAATGATCAAATTGTTGTATGTATCAGAAAATGGTACAACTGAAAACTACATCATGCAAAAAATAAATCCTTATACAGCTCTTTTGCCAGAAAATTGTAAAACGAATATCTCTCAGAATATGATGACACAAAAAACATTCTTGTAACTCAGTCTATTTATTGCACAAAAGTAATAAAACAAAAATAAAACTACATAACTTTGTGTCGCCATAATCATGCAGCACATGAATAGTGGAAAATGTAAACTGGCAAAAATCAACAACAGAACTGCTGTTTTTTTATATTCCTTATTATAAAAAGTTAATAAAAGTTTAAGTTATATGTACTCCCAAATCCTGCCACTGACAACCAACTCATTTTGAAAAAAAGAAAAAAACAAGCCGTCATACAGCTATGTTGACAAAAAAAAAAATACTGTTGCTCAGGAACAATAAAAGAAAAACAATAAAAAAATTCTTTGTTGTAATTGAGTAAAATTTCAAAGTGCTTGTAAAAAAAAAAAACAATCAACTTTGTAATTTACCGCTTATTAAAAATTCTCTCCGTTCTCAGGAATAGAGGGATTTTTTATTTTATTGTTTATTTCTCAATGCGCTCCTGAAGAAGATGCTACAGCCCCTTTAAATCTTTGCAATGCAAACATACCTTCAGGACCTCCACTAGGCATTAAGCAATGTATCCATTTTGCAAGAAGGCCTGATAAGCCTGTGCCAACATTGCTAGATTATGAATGCTGTTAATGCATGTTTTTCTAAATGCAATGGTTTCCTGCTGTATAATTTGTTGGAAAGTTAAATGCATAGCCATGTTATTATTGTGTTTTCTTAAATTGTAGGTTAAACACCACATACGCCTCAAATGTGTACTTGTGGAGGAGTAATGTTCTCCGCTGGTCACTTCTATCACCTCATATTATTCATAATGGTTTGTGGCCTATATTTTCTAAATTGAAAAATTATTATCTTGTCATTTCAAAAAAACTGAAAAATGATATATTGCTTGCATTGCTGTCACAGTTTGTACTCCTTTTAAAGCCTGTAAATAAATATGTTCTTCTGAGTCAAACTGATTCAGCGACAGCAGTTCTGAGATCTAGAACAAGTCTTTGTTTCATACACTTACAGATGTACACGATTTTCATAGCTAATAGACAAAACCATTTATTTGAATAGTAGAATATTAAGATTACATCGCAACTAGCATATGATCACTTATATCAGCATTGTGGATATGAACCACTAGGGGGGATTCAATGTAACACCAGGACCATTTTCCCTTTTTGTCTATTAGTAATTGAGTGTTTAGAAGAGGCCAGCCATATACATGAGATTTATATCCAAAGCAATGGCTATACTAAATGTAGTGTAAATCATGGCAAGACAATTTGCCTTTCTTTACCTACAGAATAGTGGTAATTCTGCCTTGACTTAAGGCCAAAGTAATTTACAAAAGACTATTTGCTGGAGACAAACTGCCCAGCGTTACTGAAATATTGTTCTTAGACCTGGCTTCCCAACTCCAGTCCTCAAGGCCCACCAACAGGCCATGTTTTCAGGATTTCCTTAGTATTGCACAGGTGATAATTCCATCCCCTGCACAGGCAAGAAATCCATCACCTTTGCAATATTTTTTTTCGATATTCAAATAAATTTTGCCTTTTTTCGAGTGATACTTGGGGCTTATTTTTATAGTTTGCAGGCACCAGTGGGAAAATAATGGAAATATGTTTTTCACATTTTTCTTTACTGCTTTTTAATAGCCACAAGGAACCACTAAAATATATTTTAAAATTTGTTTCCCTTAGTTATATATTGGACACTATTAGTTATATATTGGACACTTTTTTGCGACTGGTGCAGGGCTAGTAACAACAATTTTTTTATTTCTTTGTCTCACCCTACTTTTTATTCATTTTTTTATTTGTTTTACACACACATAAAAGATCTTTGGATGACATTTCAATATTAAAATACTTTTATATTAGCCTGATTTCCCCTGCAACTTGAGCTGGTCTAATAGCTCCAGTTACAGTGGAAATGCAATGTCCTGGCTGCATAGCAAAGCTTCCTGGGTCTCCAAGGACCCAGCAACTTCTGCTCCCCCCCTAAAGATATCCTCCCTATAACATTACCACTGGGTCAGGAGAAGGAAGCGCCGTTAGCACTCCCTATATGCTGGGTATACAGCGCTTGTTTAACAAAGTGTATAGAGCTGCCAGAAAAACAGAGATAGTAACAAACCATCCCTGCGTTCTCTATGGTGAGTTTGGCTGTGTTTAAAAGCCGACACCTTACTCCTGCAGCTGCATGATGATGTTTTATAACATCACTGCAGAGTAGAACACGGACTGCCTACACATTTAAAGTATATGGGCGGTCCATAAACAGTTAAAAAATAACAGCCATTTTAATTTTTATTTCATAGATCAATAGTACATGTGAGAATAAGAAACTTTACAACATAAATGTCACCTGAGAAATTAGCTTCTTTCCCTTTCTGGACTGCTCTTTCACTCTCAATTCATGGGTAAAACCTATAAAATCTGTATTCGGTGCAGACAGATTTTCCCATTATTGAGATAGGAGATAGCAGTTTATTTTAAAATTCTATGGAGGAGGGAATACCTAGAGGTAGACACAGACTTTCTGCTTCAAGCTCTCCTGATCCACAGTTACAGTTTTCCTGGTATGTATGGTACCCCTCATCCCTATCCTGGTATGCATGGCACCCCTTATCCCCAATCCTGGTATGCATGGCACCCCTCATCCCCAATCCTGGTATGTATGGCACCCCTCATCCCTATCCTGGTATGCATGGCACCCCTTATCCCCAATCCTGGTATGCATGGCATCCCTCATCCCCAATCCTGGTATGTATGGCACCCTCATTCCTATCCTGGTATGCATGGCACCTCTCATCCCTATCCTGGCATGCATGGCACCCCTGATCGGTATCCTGGTATGTATGGTACCCCTCATCCCCAATCCTGGTATGCATGGTACCCCCTCATCCCTATCTTGGTATGCATGGCAACCCTCATCCCAAATCCTGGTATGCATGGCACCCCTCATCCCCAATCCTGGTATGCATAGCACCCCTCATCCCCAATCCTGGTATGTATAGTACCCCTCATCCCTATCCTGGTATGCATGGCACCCCTCATCCCTATCCTGGCATGCATGGCACCCCTCATCCCTATCCTGATATGCATGGCACCCCTTATCCCCAATCCTGGTATGCATGGCACCCCTCATCCCCAATCCTGGTATGTATGGCACCCCTATCCTGATATGCATGGCAACCCTTATCCCCAATCCTGGCATGCATGGCATCCCTCATCCCCAATCCTGCTATGTATGGCACCCTCATTCCTATCCTGGTATGCATGGCACCGCTCATCCCTATCCTGGCATGCATGATACCCCTCATCGGTATCCTGGTATGTATGGTACCCCTCATCCCCAATCCTGGTATGCATGGTACCCCCTCATCCCTATCTTGGTATGCATGGCAACCCTCATCCCAACTCCTGGTATGCATGGCACCCCTCATCCCCAATCCTGGTATGCATAGCACCCCTCATCCCCAATCCTGGTATGTATAGTACCCCTCATCCCTATCCTGGTATGCATGGCACCCCTCATCCCTATCCTGGCATGCATGGCACCCCTCATCCCTATCCTGGTATGCATGGCACCCCTCATCCCTATCCTGGTATGCATGGCACCCGTCATCCCTCATCCTGGTATGCATGGCACTCCTCATCCCCCAATCCTGGTATGCATGGCACCCCTCATCCCTATCCTGGCATGCATGGCACCCCTCATCGGTATCCTGGTATGTATGGTACCCCTCATCCCCAATCCTGGTATGCATGGTACCCCCTCATCCCTATCTTGGTATGCATGGCAACCCTCATCCCAAATCCTGGTATGCATGGCACCCCTCATCCCCAATCCTGGTATACATAGCACCCCTCATCCCCAATCCTGGTATGTATAGTACCCCTCATCCCTATCCTGGTATGCATGGCACCCCTCATCCCTATCCTGGCATGCATGGCACCCCTCATCCCTATCCTGGCATGCATTGCACCCCTCATCCCTATCCTGGTATGCATGGCACCCGTCATCCCTCATCCTGGTATGCATGGCACTCCTCATCCCCCAATCCTGGTATGCATGGCACCCCATCTCTCATTCTTGTAAGAATGGCTCCCTCATCCCTCATCCTGGTATGCATGGTACCCCATCCCTCATCCCTATCTTGGTATGTATGGTACCCCTCATCCTGGTATGCATGGTACCTTCATCCCTATCTTGGTATGTATGGTACCCTCTCATCCCTATCCTGGTATGCATGGCACCCCTCATCCCTATCCTGGTATGCATGGCTCCTCATCACTATCATCGTATGGATGGTACCCCTTTATTCATCTCCTGGTATGCATGGTACCCCCTCATCCCTATCTTGGTATGCATGATACCCCTCATCCCTATCCTGGTATGCATGGCACCCTTTATCCCCAATCCTGGTATGCATGGTACCCCTCATCCCCAATCCTGGTATGTATGGCACCCCTCATCCCTATCCTGGTATGCGTGGCACCCCTTATCCCCAATCCTGGTATGCATGGCACCCCTCATCCCTATCCTGGTATGCATGGCACCCGTCATCCCTCATCCTGGTATGCATGGCACTCCTCATCCCCCAATCCTGGTATGCATGGCACCCCTCATCTCTATCCTGGCATGCATGGCACCCCTCATCGGTATCCTGGTATGTATGGTACCCCTCATCCCCAATCCTGGTATGCATGGTACTACCTCATCCCAAATCCTGGTATGCATGGCACCCCTCATCCCCAATCCTGGTATACATAGCACCCCTCATCCCCAATCCTGGTATGTATAGTACCCCTCATCCCCAATCCTGGTATGTATAGTACCCCTCATCCCTATCCTGGTATGCATGGCACCCCTCATCCCTATCCTGGCATGCATGGCACCCCTCATCCCTATCCTGGCATGCATGGCACCCCTCATCCCTATCCTGGTATGCATGGCACCCGTCATCCCTCATCCTGGTATGCATGGCACTCCTCATCCCCCAATCCTGGTATGCATGGCACCCCATCTCTCATTCTTGTAAGAATGGCTCCCTCATCCCTCATCCTGGTATGCATGGTACCCCATCCCTCATCCCTATCTTGGTATGTATGGTACCCCTCATCCTGGTATGCATGGTACCCTCGTCCCTATCTTGGTATGTATGGTACCCTCTCATCCCTATCCTGGTATGCATGGCACCCCTCATCCCTATCCTGGTATGCATGGCTCCTCATCCCTATCATCGTATGGATGGTACCCCTTTATTCATCTCCTGGTATGCATGGTACCCCCTCATCCCTACCTTGGTATGCATGATACCCCTCATCCCTATCCTGGTATGCATGGCACCCTTTATCCCCAATCCTGGTATGCATGGTACCCCTCATCCCCAATCCTGGTATGTATGGCACCCCTCATCCCTATCCTGGTATGCGTGGCACCCCTTATCCCCAATCCTGGTATGCATGGCACCCCTCATCCCCAATCCTGGTATGTATGGCACCCTCATTCCTATCCTGGTATGCATGGCACCCCTCATCCCTATCCTGGCATGCATGGCACCCCTCATCGGTATCCTGGTATGAATGGTACCCCTCATCCCCAATCCTGGTATGCATGGTACCCCCTCATCCTTATCTTGGTATGCATGGCAACCCTCATCCCAAATCCTGGTATGCATGGCACCCCTCATCCCCAATCCTGGTATGCATAGCACCCCTCATCCCCAATCCTGGTATGTATAGTACCCCTCATCCCTATCCTGGTATGCATGGCACCCCTTATCCCTATCCTGGTATGCATGGCACCCCTCATCCCTATCCTGGTATGCATGGCACCCCTTATCCCCAATCCTGGTATGCATGGCACCCCTCATCCCCAATCCTGGTATGTATGGCACCCCTCATCCCTATCCTGGTATGCGTGGCACCCCTTATCCCCAATCCTGGTATGCATGGCACCCCTCATCCCCAATCCTGGTATGTATGGCACCCTCATTCCTATCCTGGTATGCATGGCACCCCTCATCCCTATCCTGGCATGCATAGCACCCCTCATCGGTATCCTGGTATGAATGGTACCCCTCATCCCCAATCCTGGTATGCATGGTACCCCCTCATCTTTATCTTGGTATGCATGGCAACCCTCATCCCAAATCCTGGTATGCATGGCACCCCTCATCCCCAATCCTGGTATGCATAGCACCCCTCATCCCCAATCCTGGTATGCATGGCACTCCTCATCCCCCAATCCTGGTATGCATGGCACCCCATCTCTCATTCTGGTAAGAATGGCTCCCTCATCCTGGTATGCATGGTACCCCATCCCTCATCCCTATCTTGGTATGTATGGTACCCCTCATCCTGGTATGCATGGTACCCTCATCCCTATCTTGGTATGTATGGTACCCTCTCATCCCTATCCTGGTATTCATGGCACCCCTCATCCCTATCCTGGTATGCATGGCCCCTCATCCGTATCATCGTATGGATGGTACCCCTTTATTCATATCCTGGTATGCATGGTACCCCCTCATCCTTATCTTGGTATGAATTATACCCCCTCATCCCTATCCTGGTATGCATGGTACTCCCTCATCCCTATCCTGGTATGCATGGCACCCCTCATCCCTATCCTGGTATGGATGACACCCATCATCCCCAATCCTGGTATGTATGGTACCCCTCATCCCTATCCTGGTATGCATAGTACCCCTTCATCCCTATCCTGGTATGCATGATATCCCCTCATCCCTTTCCTGGTATGCATGGTACCCCCTCATCCTCAATCCTGCTATGTATGGCACTCCTCATCCCCAATCCTGGTATGCATGGCACCCCTCATATCAATCCTGGTATGCATGGTACCCCTCAACCCCATCTTGGTATGCATGGCACCCCTCATCCCCCAATCCTGGCATGCATGGCACCCCTCATCCCCAATCCTGGTATTTATGACATCCCTCATATCAATCCTGGTATGCATGGTACCCCTCAACCCCATCTTCGTATGCATGGCAACCCTCATCCCCCAATCCTGGCATGCATGGCACCCCATCCCTCATCCTGGTATGTATGGTACCCTTCATCTCCAATTCTGGTATGCATAGTACCCCTCATCCCCAATCATGGTATGTATGGTACCCCTCATCCCCAATCCTGATATGTATGGTACTCCTCATCCCCAATCCTGGTGTGCATGGCACCAGTCATCCCCAATCCTGCTATGCATGGCACCCGTCATCCCCAATCCTGATATGTATGGTACCCCTCATCCCCAATTCTGGTATGTATGGTACCCCTCATCTCCAATTCTGGTATGCATGGCACCAGTCATCCCCAATCCTGCTATGCATGGCACCCGTCATCCCCAATCCTGGTATGTATGGTACTCCTCATCCCTATCCTGGTATGTATGGTACCCCATCCCTCATCCTGGTATGTATGGTAACCCTCATCCCTATCCTGGTATGCATGGCACCCCTCATCCCTATCCTGGTATGCATGGCCCTTCATCCCTATCATCATATGGATGGTACCCCTTCATTCATATCCTGATATGCATGGTACCCCCTCATCCCTATCTTGGTATGCATGATACCCCCTCATCCCTGTCCTGGTATGCATGGTACCCCCTCATCCCTATCCTGGTATGCATGGCACCCCTCATCCCTATCCTGGTATGGATGGCACCCATCATCCCCAATCCTGGTATGTATGGTACCCCTCATCCCTATCCTGGTATGCATAGTACCCCCTCATCCCTATCCTGGTATGCATGATATCCCCTCATCCCTTTCCTGGTATGCATGGTACCCCCTCATCCCCAATCCTGCTATGTATGGCACCCCTCATCCCCAATCCTGGTATGCATGGCACCCCTCATATCAATCCTGGTATGCATGGTACCCCTCAACGCCATCTTGGTATGCATGGCACCCATCATCCCCCAATCCTGGCATGCATGGCACCCCTCATCCCCAATCCTGGTATTTATGACATCCCTCATATCAATCCTGGTATGCATGGTACCCCTCAACCCCATCTTGGTATGCATGGCACCCCTCATCCCCCAATCCTGGCATGCATGGTACCCTATCCCTCATCCTGGTATGTATGGTACCCCTCATCCCCAATCCTGGTATGCATGGTACCCCTCATCCCCAATCCTGGTATGTATGGTACTCCTCATCCCCAATCCTGGTATGCATGGCACCAGTCATCCCCAATCCTGCTATGCATGGCACCCGTCATCCCCAATCCTGGTATGTATGGTACCCCTCATCCCCAATGCTGGTATGTATGGTACCCCTCATCTCCAATCCTGGTATGCATGGCACCAGTCAACCCCAATCCTGCTATGCATGGCACCCGTCATCCCCAATCCTGGTATATATGGTACTCCTCATCCCTATCCTGGTATGTATGGTACCCCATCCCTCATCCTGGTATGTATGGTACCCCTCATCCCTATCCTGGTATTCATGGCACACCTCATCCCTATCCTGGTATGCATGGCACCCGTCATCCCCAATCCTGGTATGTATGGTACTCCTCATCCCTATCCTGGTATGTATGGTACCCCATCCCTCATCCTGGTATGTATGGTACCCTTCATCCCTATCCTGGTATGCATGGCACCCCTCATCCCAATCCTGGTATGCATGGCACCCCTCATCCCCCAATCCTGGTATGCATGGCACCCCATCCCTCATCCTGGCATGTTTGGCACCCATCATCCCCAATCCTGGTATGTATGGTACCCCTCATCCCTATACTGGTATGTATGGTACCCCTCATCCTTATCGTGGTATGCATGGCACCCCTCATCCCCTATCCTGGTATGCATGGCACCCCTCATTCCTATCCTGGTATGCATGGTACCCCTCATCCCCTATCCTGGTGTGCATGGCACCCCTCATCCCTATACTGGTATGCATGACACCCCTCATCCCTATCCTGGTATGCATGGCACCCGTCATCCAAAATCCTGGTATGTATGGTACCCCTCATACCTATCCTGGTATGTATGGTACCCCATCCTTCATTCTGGTATGTATGGTACCCATCATCCCTATCCTGGTATGCATGGCACCCCTCATCCCAATCCTGGTATGCATGGCACCCCTCATCTCCCTATCCTGGTATGCATGGCACCCCTCATCCCCCAATCCTGGTATGCATGGCACTACATCCATCATCCTGGTATGTATGGCACCCCTCATCCCCAATTCTGGTATGTATGGTACCCCTCATCTCTATCCTGGTATGTATGGTATCCCTCATCCCTATCCTGGTATGCATGGCACCCCTAATCCCCAATCCTGGTATGCATGGGACTCCTCATCCCCAATCCGGTTATGTATGGTACCCATCATCCCTATCCTGGTATGCATGGCACCCCTCATCCCTATCCTGGTATGCATGGCACCCCTCATCGCTATCCTGGTATGCATGGTACCCCTCATCCCCAATCCTGGTATGTATGGTATGTCTCATCCCTATCTTGGTATGCATGGCACCCCTCATCCCTATCCTGGTATGCATGGCACCCCTCATCCTAATCCTGGTATGCATGGCACTCCTCATCCCAATCCTGGTATGCATGGTAGCCCCCTCATCCGTATCCTGGTATGCATGGTACCCCTTCATCTGTATCCTGGTATGCACGGCACCCCTCATGCCAATCCTGGTATACATGGCACCCCTCATCCTTATCCTGGTATGCATGGCACCCCCTCATCCCTATCCTGGTATGCATGGTACACCCTCATACCCAATCCTGGTATGCATGGTACCCCATCCCTTATCCTGGTATGCATGGTACCCCCTCTTCCCAATCCTGGTATGCATGTCACCCCTCATCCGTATTCTGGTATGCATGGTACCCCCTCATCCATAACCTGGTATGCATGGCCCCTAATCCGTGTTCTGGTATGCAGGGTACACCCCCATCACTATCCTGGTATGCATGGTACCCCATTACTCATCCTGGTATGCATGGCACCCCTCATCCCTATCCTGGTATGCATGGTACCCCATCCCTCATCCTGGTATGCATGGTACCCCCTCATCCCTATCCTGATATGTATGGTACCCCTCATCCCTATCCTGGTATGCATGGTACCCCATCCCTCATCCTGGTATGCATGGTACCCCCTCATCCGTATCCTGGTATGCATGGTGGCTCCTCATCCCTAACCTGGTATGCATGGTACCCCATCCCTCATCCTGGTATGCATGGCACCCCCTCATCCCTATCCTGGTATGCATGGTACACCATCCCTCATACCTATCACGCTGCACATACAAAAAAAATAAACACTTATACTCACCTTTCTTCTCTGAGCTCCAGTGCTGTGTTGCATTCTGCCGGAGGCCGGGGGAGGAATGTGGTGCCGGAGTACGCGCGTGCCTATACCGAGCTGTCCGGCGCCATTTTGCTAAAGACACACTGCAAATATGTCTTCAGTAAAAAGGTGCCAGATACCGCTATGCGCATCTCCCGGGGGGGGGGGGGGGGGGGTAGTCTCTCATACTGGGGCCATATTTAAACAGCACTAGATACATAGCCCAGGTATATCAGCATGGGCATCCGTTTGTCATAGTTTTCGTATCTAGGAAATACATGCATACTGGCCTCCTGATGAACCAGTGAGGGGAAACACGTCAAGGCAGAGGCATGAAAATCATCTCCATCTATGGACATCCAAATGATAAGTAACAAGCCCTATTATCAGATCCACCTCTCTCCCCTTCTTAGATAGTTGATTCATGTCTAATCCAGGTTCCCGTAGTCTATACTAGGGATACATAGGGAAAGTGAGGGTCAGCCGCCGTTGAGCGGGGGCGCCAAAATCTCATTATCTAGGTTGCCAACCCCCGCTGCCAGACAGGGCAGATAGATATTGGCTCCAGGGTTATGTAGGTCCCATGTGTTTTCACCTGGGATAGATTTAATATTCTGCATTTTGTTTTGGCAAATCTATTGTCTATATTTGATGTTTATAACTATCTGTGGCACTGATCTCTTTGCATGACATGGCTGATCGGGTCTAGAAGCAAGGGAGACAAGATTAGCTACATGTGTGGATTCTGTATATTTATTTTTCTATCAGTTTGGTCTTGATCAGACCAATTGTATACGTCAGTGCTTTTTGTGCTTTAGGGTCTTAGGGTCTTGGTGTCATTTTAACTTTGCTAATAAAATATATTAATTTTAAGGGGTTTAAGTAAGCACACTTTTTGTCCCACTTGAGCTATTATTTGATTTCTATGTATGAATTACTCTTTAAAGTTGTCAGAACTCCATTTTTCTAATATTAAGCTTCAGATACCCTGGTTAGACATAAAGCTATAACATAATAACTAATATAAACATTATGCAGTAAGTACAAGTACTGCATGATTGCAAGCAGCAAGAATTTTATCATTTTACCCTTTCAGTAGATTTGCACATAAAGAGAACTTTGACTGCTAACAACATTTATTAAGAAATTAACAAGTACAGGATCGTTACACCCCATTAGAATAAAAGAGCAATATAGTGTTCAAATATAGTCATTAAGTCACACCATTCATGCTTCATGACAAATTCAATGACACATTTTATTTTCAACTATTATACCTAATGAACATGTTTATGTAAAGATTTTGTACTACTGTTTTATGTATTGTAAAGATGTTTACTATAAAGGGGATCACATTAGAATAAAACCGGTAGCAGATTGAAACTAGTCCACCTACTTTAGTTATGTGCTACTGGTGATTTCAAGATGAGAGTATTTTACTGAAGTGTTTCATATGTTTTATTACATAATAGACATATATCTTGTCACGTCAATAACATGAGCAAAAACTCAACTGGGAATGACTCAGGAGGAGTTAATATGACATCAGGTGACATTTCCCTTTCAGATGGTCATGCAAGAATTGATTGAAGGTAGCTAAAAACATACAGAAAGTAAGAATGCATTTAGCTGCACTCCTTAATCCATCCTTTGTCTAAACCCAACACTCATTTATAGGAGAAACATTTCCAACACCCCTGTTTTTTCAAGACCAAAACAGGTTACCATGGAGCACTAGGAGGTGCGGTAATATAATATATAATATAATCCTTGTAATTTACATGATACATTTTATGAAGATTGTGATACACTGTAAAAAAGGCATGTGTCTACAGAGATATATCAATTATCCCAAATAAATTTTTACTTTTTTAGCATCTTTCTTTACCCTTCTTTACATGTCCCGCAGATCAGTGGAGGCAATCAGAAGCACTGAGCTCTTGTACATGTGGTGTACATGTTCATATATTTTCTATTGAGCCCATACATCACTCTTTGCAATCGTTCTTACAGTAGCTAAATTCTTCAGAGCATTTTTCTTATGAGCTCCGAGTCTTGAGATTTCCACAAATCTGCAGGCCAGGTATAGAAAGGTATGGATATTTAATTATGTTTGTATATATATATATATATATATATATATATATATATATATATACTGTGTATATATATATATATATATATATATATATATACCGGTATATATATATATATATATATACAGGTGCTTCTCACAGAATATCATCAAAAAATTAATTTATTTCAGTTCTTCAATACAAAAAGTGAAACTCATATATTATATAGAGTCATTACAGACTGATCTATTTCAAGTGTTTATTTCTGTTAATGTTGATGATAATGGCTTACAGCCAATGAAAACACAAAAGTCATTATCTCAGTAAATTAGAATAATTAACAAAAAACACATGCAAAGGCTTCCTACACATTTAGAAAGGTCCCTTAGCCAGTTTCAGTAGGTTCCACAATCATGGGGAAGACTGCTAACTTGACAGATGTCCAGAAAGCAGTCATTGACACACTCAACAAGGAGGGTAAGCCACAAAAGGTCATTGCTAAAGAAGCTGGCTGTTCACAGAGTGCTGAATCCAAGCATACTAATGGAAAGTTTAGTGGAAGGAAAAAGTGTGGTAGAGAAAGGTGCACAAGCAACCGGGATAACCGCAGCCTTGACTGGATTGTTAAGAAAAGGCCATTCAAACATTTGGGGGAGATTCACAAGGAGTGGACTGCTGCTGGAGTCATTGTTTCAAGAGCCACCACACACAGACGTATCCAGGACATGAGCTACAAGTGTCACATTCCTTGTGTCAAGCCACTCATGACCAATAGACAACGCCAGAAGCGTCTTACCTGGGCCAAGGAGAAAAAGACCTGGACTGATGCTCAGTGGTCCAAGGTGTTGTTTTCAGATGAAAGTAAATTTTGCATTTAATTTGGAAATCAAGGTCCCAGAGTCTCCAAGAGTGGAGAGGCACACAATCCAAGCTGCTTGAGGTCTAGTGTGAAGTTTCCACAATCAGTGATGGTGGTTTAGGGAGCCATGTCATTTGCTGGTGTAGGTCCACTGTGTTTTATCAAGACCAAAGTCAGCGCAGCCGTCTACCATGAAATTTTAGAGCACATCATTCCTTCCTCTGCCGACAAGCTTTTTATAGATGGAAATTTCATTCTCCAGCAGGACTTGGCACCTGTCCACACTGCCAAAAGTACCAATACCTAGTTTAAAAACAACAGCATCACTGTGCTTGATTGGCCAGCAAACTCGCCTGACCTTAACCCCATAGAGAATCTATGGGGTATTGTCAAGTTGAAGATGAGAGACACCAGACCCAACAATGCAGACGAGCTGAAGGCTGCTATCAAAGCAATCTGGGCCTCCATAACACCTCAGCAGTGCCACAGGTTGATCGCCTACATGCCACGCCGCATTGATGCAGTATTTGATGCAAAAGGAGCCCCGACCAAGTATTGAGTGCATTTACTGAACATACATTTCAGTAGGCTAACATTTCGGATTTTAAAAACATTTTTCAAGCTGTTGTTATAAAGTATTCTAATTTACTGAGATAATGACTTTTGTGTTTTCATTGGCTGTAAGCCATAATCATCAACAATAACAGAAATAAACACTTGAAATAGATCACTCTGTTTGTAATGACTCCATATAATATTTGAGTTTCACTTTTTGTATTGAACTGAAACACCTTCTCATTTAAAGATTTTTCTGTATTTTCATGACTTTGAAAATTGTACATTCACACTGAAGGCATCAAAACTATGAATTAACACATGTGGAATTATATACTTAACAAAAAGTGTGAAACTACTGAAAATATGTCTGATATTCTAGGTTCTTCAAAGTAGCCACCTTTTGCTTTGATGACTGCTTTGCACACTCTTGGCATTCTCTTGATGAGCTTCTAGAGGTAGTCACCGGAAATGGTTTTCACTTCACAGGTGTGCCCTGTCAGGTTTAATAAGTGGGATTTCTTGCCTTATAAATGGGGTTGGGACCATCAGTTGTGTTGTGCAGAAGTCAGGTGGATGCACAGCTGATAGTCCTACTGAATAGACTATTAGAATTTGTATTATCGCAAAAAAAAAGCAGCTAAGTGAAGAAAAACGAGTGGCCATCATTACTTTAAGAAATGAAGGTCAGTCAGTCTGAAAAATTGGGCAAACTTTGAAAGTGTCTCCAAGTGCAGTTGTAAAAACCATCCAGCACTACAAAGAAACTGGCTCACAAGAGGAACGCCCCAGGAAAGGAAGACCAAGATGCACCTCTGCTTCTGAGGATAAGTTTATCCGAGTCACCAGCCTCAGAAATCGCAGATTAACAGCAGCTCAGATTAGAGACCAGGTCAATGCCACACAGAGTTCTAGCAGCAGACACATCTCTACAACAACTGTTAAGAGGAGACTTTGTGCAGCAGGCCTTCATGGTAAAATAGCTGCTAGGAAACCACTGCTAAGGACAGGCAACAAGCAGAAGAGACTTGTTTGAGCTAAAGAACACAAGGAATGGACATTAGACCAGTGGAAATCTGTGCTTTGGTCTGATGAGTCCAAATTTGAGATCTTTGGTTCCAACCACCGTGTCTTTGTGCGAAGGTGAACGGATGGACACTACATGCCTGGCTCCCACCGTGAAGCATGGAGGAGTAGGTGTGATGGTGTGGGTATCCTTTGCTGGTGACACTGTTGGTGATTTATTCAAAGTTGAAGGCATACTGAACCAGCATGGCTACCACAGCATCTTGCAGCGGCATGCTATTCCATCCGGTTTGCGTTTAGTTGGACCATCATTTATTTTTCAACAGGACAATGACCCCAAATACACCTCCAGGCTGTGTAAGGGCTATTTGACCAAGAAGGAGAGTAATGGGGTGCTACGCCAGATGACCTGGCCTCCACAGTCACCAGACCTGAACCCAATCCAGATGGTTTGGGGTGAGCTGGACCGCAGAGTGAAGGCAAAAGGGCCAACAAGTGCTAAGCATCTCTGGGAACTCCTTCAAGATTGTTGGAAGACCATTTCCGGTGACTACCGCTTGAAGCTCATCAAGAGAATGCCAAGAGTGTGCAAAGCAGTCATCAAAGCAAAAGGTGGCTACTTTGAAGAACCTAGAATATAAGACATATTTCCAGTTGTTTCACACTTTTTTGTTAAGCATATAATTCCACATGTGTTAATTCATAGTTTTGATGCCTTCAGCGTGAATGTACAATTTTCATAGTCATGAAAATACAGAAAAATCTTTAAATGTGAAGGTGTGTCCAAACTTTTGGTCTGTACTGTATATATATATACAGTTGTGCTCAAAAGTTTACATACCCCGGCAGAATTTTTGCTTCATTGGCCTTGTTTCAGAGAATATGAATGATAACAAAAAACCTTTTTCTCCACTCATGGTTATTGGTTGGGTGAAGCCATTTATTGTCAAACTACTGTGTTTTCTCTTTTTAAATCTTAAAGACAACCAAAAACATCCAAATGGCCCTGATAAAAAGTTCACATACCCCAGTTCTTAATACCAATGACAGCTTGAAGTCTTTTGTGGTAGTTGTGGATGAGGTTCTTTATTTTCTCAGATGGTAAAGCTGCCCATTCTTCTTGGCAAAAAGCCTCCAGTACCTGTAAATTCCTGGGCTGTCTAGCATGAATTGCGTGCTTGAGATCTCCCCAGAGTGGCTCAATGATCTTGAGGGCAGGAGACTGAGATGGCCACTCCAGAACCTTCACTTTGTTCTGCTGTAGCCAATGACAGGTCGACTTGGCCTTGTGTTTTGGATCATTGTCATGTTGGAACGTCCAAGTACGTCCCATGTGCAACTTCCGGGCTGATGAGTGCAAATTTGCCTCCAGTATTTGCTGATAACGTGCTGCATTCATCTTTCCTTCAACTTTTAACAAGTTTCCTGTGCCTTTGTAGCTCACACATCCCCAAAACATCAGCGATCCACCTCCGTGCTTTGCAGTAGGAATGGTGTTCCTTTCATCATAGGCCAAAAAGTTCAATTTTGGTCTCATCACTCCAAATTACCTTGCTCCAGAAGTTTTGAGGCTTGTCTCTGTGCTGTTTGGTGTATTGTTGGCGAAATACTTTGTGGCATTTGTGCAGTAATGGCTTTCTTCTGGCGACTCGACCATGCAGCCCATTTTTCTTCAAGTGCCTTCTTATTGTGCATCTTGAAACAGCCACACCACTAGTTTTCAGAGAGTCCTGAATTTCAGCTGATGTTATTTGTGGGTTTTGCTTTGCATCCCGAACAATTTTCCTGGCAGTTGTGGTCGAAATTCTTGTTGGTCTACCTGACCGTGGTTTGGTTTTTACAGAGCCCCTGATTTTCCATTTGTTAATCACAGTTTGAACTCTGCTGACTGGCATTATCAATTCCTTGGATATCTTTTTGTATCCCTTTCCTGTATTATACAATTTAGCTACCTTTTCCCGTAGATCCGTTGACAATTCTTTTGCTTTCCGCATGACTCACAATCCAGAAATGTCAGTGGCTGGATGAAAGATGCAAGAGTCTGTCTGGATCCCAGAAACTCACTCAGCTTTTATGCACACACACTGATTACAAGCAAACAGGTCACAGGTTAGGATGTTACCTTTAGTAGCCATTCAAACCCATTTGTGTCAAATTCTGAGCATGTCATCAGGCCAAAATCACCAGGGTATGTGAACTTTTGATCAGGGTCATTTGGATGTTTTTGGTTGTCATTAAGATTTAAAAAGAGAAAACACAGTAGTTTGACAATAACCATGAGTGGAGAACAATTATCATTCATATTCTCTGAAACAAGGCCAAGAAAGCAAAAATTCTGCTGGGGTATGTAAACTTTTGAGCACAACTATATATATATATATATATATATATATATATATATATATATACAGTGGGTACGGAAAGTATTCAGACCCCTTTAAAATTTTCACTCTTTGTTTCATTGCAGCCATTTGGTAAATTCTAATAAGTACATTTTTTTTCTCATTAAAGTACACTCTGCACCCCATCTTGACTGAAAAAAACAGAAATGTAGAAATTTTTGCAAATTTATTAAAAAAGAAAAGCTGAAATATCACATCGTCATAAGTATTCAGACCCTTTGCTCAGACTCTCATATTTAAGTCACATGCTGTTCATTTCCTTGTGATCCTCCTTGAGATGGTTCTACTCCTTCATTGGAGTCCAGCTGTGTTTAATTAAACTGATAGGACTTGATTTGGTAAGGCACACACATCTCGTTATATAAGACCTCACAGCTCACAGTACATGTCAGACCAAATGTGAATCATGAGCTCAAAGGAACTGCCCAAGGAGCTCAGAGACAGAATTGTGGCAAGGCACAAATCTGGCCAAGGTTACAAAATAATTTCTGCATTACTCAAGGTTCCTAAGAGCACAGTGGCCTCCGTAATCCTTAAATGGAAGAAGTTTGGGACCACCAGAATTCTTCCTAGACCTGGCCGTCCAGCCAAAGTGAGCAATCGTGGGAGAAGAGCCTTGGTGAGAGAGGTAAAGAAGAACCCCAAGATCACTGTAGCTGAGCTCCAGAGATGCAGTAGGGAGATGGGAGAAAGTTCCACAAAGTCAACTATCACTGCAGCCCTCCACCAGTCGGGCCGTTATGGCAGCGTGGCCCGACGGGAGCCTCTCCTCAGTGCAAGACATATGAAAGTTTGCATAGAGTTTGCTCAAAAACACATAAAGGACTCCCAGACTATGAGAAATAAGATTCTCTGGTCTGATGAGACGAAGATAGAACTTTTTGGTGATAATTCTAAGCGGTATGTGAGGAGAAAACCAAGCACTGCTCATCACCTGCCCAATAAAATCCCAACATGGTGGTGGCAGCATCATGCTATGGGGGTGTTTTTCAGCTGCAGGGACAGGACGACTGGTTGCAATTGAAGGAAACATGAATGCGGCCAAGTACAGAGATATTCTAGATGAAAACCTCTTCCAGAGTGCTCTGGACTTCAGACTTGTCCGAAGGTTCACCTTCCAACAAGACAATGACCCTAAGCACACAGCTAAAATAACAAAGGAGTGGCTTCAGAACAACTCTGTGACCATTCTTGACTGGCCCATCCAGAGCCCTGACCTAAACCAAATTGAGCATCTCTGGAGAGACCTGAAAATGGCTGTCCACCAATGTTCACCATCCAACCTGATGGAACTGGAGAGGATCTGCGAGGAAGAATGGCAGAGGATCCCCAAATCCAGGTGTGAAAAACTTGTTGCATCATTCCCAAGAAGACTCATGGCTGTACTAGCTCAAAAGGGTGCTTCTACTGAATACTGAGCAAAGGATCTGAATACTTATGACCATATGATATTTTAGTTGTTCTTTTTTAATAAATCTGTTTTTTCAGTCAAGATGGGGTGCAGAGTGTACTTTAATGAGAAAAAAATGAACTTTTTAGAATTTACCAAATGGCTGCAATGAAGTAAAGGGTGAAAAATTTAAAGGGGTCTGAATACTTTCCGTACCCACTGTATATATATACATTGTACAAAGATTTTATTTTAAAGATTACCTATGTTTTAAAAAAATACACAGTGTCGTTAGTATTCTTTGCCAAATGAGTATGTAGTGTGACAAAGTCACTAGCAAAGTACTGGAGGGAAGATGTGTAGCACTTCGATTGTTAGCTCCAGTAATATAAATATAGAAAAAAGTGTTCCAGCACACACAGTATAGAAAGGGGTTAATCAGCCATCTTTAGTGCAAGGGTGATTAAACACCTTTAGAAAGGGAGGAACTCAGAGGATAAATTCCCAACCTTTTAGAGCATTTGGTGTGGGGCGGGCCTGGAGGCACAAGCTCTGGAGCTGTGGTGTTCAAGTTAAGGAAAGCTAAACCTTGGGCTGTGTTTTGTTCCTGAAGCGGGTGGTTACCTGTAGCAACAAGGACTGTGCCATATGCTATGTTTTGCTTTCCTGTTAGGCCGGAAAGCCATGTTCGTTTTTGCTAACGTTGCCCTGGTTTTATGCAGTACTTTTAGTAAAGCCAGCAGAAGATTAAAAGAGACAGTGTTCCTGTGTCTACCTCTATGTGGAGCCGAGTGAGCTGATCTACCACAGTAGTCATCAATTAACAACATGCGCCATTTATCAATGAAAAAAAAGGATTGGTGATCAGCTGGTTTCAAATATTAGTGACAATTTTGCATGACCTTCCAGAAATCATAATTTCTCCCTGTATCCCACTTACACAAATATATTTTAAATCTTGATTGGATAGAAGCCATCCCTAGCAAATTCTGTGGATAGAAGATGCAAGTTGATAGTATATAAAACCAAGGGTTTATTAAAGGGGATATCTAGGACTTAAAAAAGCTTAAATAAAGAATATGTGAGGAGACAATATGGGGAAGGGGTAAAAATATGCAAGGAGAAAGTATGGGGAGAGGTGCAATCTTGTGAGGAAACAGTATGGGGAGGGTGGGGACGTGTGAGGAGACAATATGGGGAGGGGAAAAACATGTGAGGAGACAATATGAGGAGGGGGTAATGAGTGAGGAGACAGTAGGGGGAGGGATGAAATGTGTCAGGAGACAGTATGGTAAGGTAGAGGGGAGAAATTTCTGAGAGGTCGGTAGGAGGGGTGAGTGTAAGGGGACAGTATGGGGGGAGAAAAGTGTGAGGGACCACAGTATAGAGACTGGGTAGCGTGGGGGACAGTATTGTGGACAATAATGTGAGGATAGAGTATGGGGGATAAAAGTATGAGGGGGCACAGAATAGAAACTGGAGAGTGTGGGAGCAGTATAGAGAGGGGAAAACGTGGTGATACAGTGTGAGGACACAGTATTGAGGGGACAGTATGTAGAAGAGAGGAGAGTGAGGAGGGGGCACAGTAGAGAAAGTGGGCAGTATAGGTGGAACACAGTGTGACCCGACAGTGTCAAAGCACAGTGAAGCGCAATTATTCAAGGGCTCGGTGTAGGGTAAATATTTTTAGTGAGAACATTATAATGACACTGTTATTTTTAAGGACACCTTGTCTGGATATGTAACAGAAGGCTGGAATAGATCAGAGTCTGAAGAGACGAGTGGTGGATGTTCATAGTCATCATGAGGTCTGGACAAGATTGAGAAGAAAAGAAAGATAATAACGCCAATCAGAGTAGATGCCACCTATAAGGTACTTGGGTGTAAATGTATATTTGTGATACTGACTACGTCTCATCAGTTCTGTATGATTCACACTCTGATAATAAGACTGGTAACAACAACCCCCAGTATCTCCTTACCATTGTTAGGGAGATACTGGGAGCTATAGGTTCATGTGATACAATTGTATATATGGCTGACCTGACAATACAATTGATCACTGAACTAAGCTTGGTGCTGTATTCATATACTGATTGTGGTTCTGGTAATGTAGTTTGGTACTGTTAGTTGTTCTGGTGATGTATTTCTGTACTGTTGGTGGTTCTGGTGATGTATTTCTGTATTTTGGTGGTTCTACTGATGTATTCATGTACTGATAGTGACTCTGCTGATGTATACATGTACTGATGGTGATTCTGGTGATGTATTTCTGTACTGTTGTTGATTCTAGTGATGCTTTTCTGTACTGTTTTTGGTTTTGATCCAGTACACATGTAGCAATTCATAACTTGTCAGATCATGTGATACATGGCAATGTTAAAGAAGCATTCACATCAAAGTTTTTATCCTCTTAATATATTGCACTTGTCATATTATATAGCACTGTGTACTCTCAATTGCTCATTCTGCTTTTCTACCAAATTAATTATTATTTTTCTCTGCCCTATGTAGAAGGAAGAAGTATCTTGTCCCTGGATGATTCATTCCCGTCTTCAAACTCTGACTCAGCTGCTCTACTCCTCCCCACCTGCCATAGACTTTTGCAGAGACTCATGACTTGTGCAGAAAAAAATGACCTCCTGTTTCTACATATAGCTTACAAGGATTCAGTTAGTCAGTTTTTAAATCATGTGATGTTATACACCTAATGTAAAACAGAATAATTAACTGGGTAGAAGGGCAAAATGAGCAATTATAAGTACAGTGCTATATAATATAATGATTGCAATATATTAAAGGACAAAAATCTTGAGCAGCTAGTCAGCACATGGCTATTGGAATGAAGATTGCATATGAGCGGCCATATGATGACTACTAAAACCATTTGAGCTACGTATTGGAGGGGATGCCAAACTGAATTTTTGCCCTGGGTGTAGGAAAACCTAGAGTCGCCTCTGCATTACCTCCATTTAGTTTTCATAATCCTTTCTAATTTATCTGGTTCAATAGAAAAGTGTCTTTCTTCGCTCTTGCTAACAAAAAGTAAAAATAACAGATAAAGGGATTGATAGGTAGTTGAACATAAGTAATTAGTGTAAAAGTGCTAGTGTAAGGAGTATTGTGGTAATTGTGTTCATGCTTGTTGACCACTTTTTAGTAACTAAAGACCCCAATGCACATTAGAGAACAATCTGCCAAACTGCTTGACTGGCTGATCAATTCTTATTTCATTCTCTCCTTTAAAAACACACAATCAATTGCCATGCCATAAGTTCATGTGTGTGTAAAACTTGGCAGAGTTATTCTCTTCTGCCAAGCTGGAAATTTTTACTTATATTTGTAACAACCACTTATGGCCACTTTAACTTTTTCCATACTCAGCTTTTTCAGACCTGTTAATCTATTCAATATTAATACATATTGTACAAAAGCCCATCTGGTAGTGCTAAACTAAAGGTTGCTTAAAGTGGGCATGTCACCAGATCAAAAGTGTTCAGTTTTTTGCCCTTATTTTATTCCCAGTGCCTCCCTGGGAATTCCATGTTTTTGTAAATCCACTATACGGTTCCATGTTTGGTCATCTTTGCTAAAAGTGGGGAAAATAAGTATTTGATACACTGCCGATTTTGCACGTTTTCCCTCCTACAAAGAATGGAGAGGTCTGTAATTTTTATCACAGGTACAACTGTAAGAGACAGAATCTTAAAAAGAAATCCAGAAAAAAACATTGTATGATTTTTCCTGTAGTTCTTGACCAAGTTTGCACACACTTCAGCAGGAATTTTGGCCCACTCCTCCATTCAGATCTTCCCCAGATCTTTCAGGTTTCGGGACTGTCGCTGGGCAACATTGAATTTCAGCTCCCGCCAAAGATTTTCTATTGGGTTCAGATCTGGAGACTGGCTAGGCCACTCCAGGACCTTGAAATGCCTCTTACGGAGCTACCCCTTAGTTGCCCTGGCTATGTGTTTCGGGTTATTATCATACTGAGGGAAGGAGGTTGTTGGACAAAATCTCGCGATACATGACACCATCCATCCTCCCTTCAATAAGGTGCAGTCGTCTTGTCCCCTTTGCAGAAAAACACCCTCAAAGTATGATGTTTCCCCCACCTTGCACATGACCATATCCCATGCCTCCTCTGGATAATCCAGATGGTCATTGGAGTACTTCAAACGGGCCTGAACATGTGCTGGCGTGAGTAGGGGAACCTTGTGTGCACTGCTGGAATTTAATCCATGACGGCGTAGTGTGTTACTAACGGTAATGTTTGAGACTGTGGTCCCAGCTCTCTTCAGTTCATTGACCAGGTCGTACCATGTAGTTCTGGGCTGATTCCTGACCTTTCTCAGAATCATCTTTACCCCACGAAGCGAGATCTTGCATGGAGCCCCAGACCGAGGAAGATTGACAGTCATATTGTTCTTCTTCCATTTTCTAATAATTTTGCCAATAGTTGTTGCCTTCTTACCAAGCTGCTAGCCTATTGTCCTGTAGCCCATCCCAGCCTTGTGCAGGTCTACAATTTTGTCCTTGGTGTCCTTAGACAGCTCTTTGGTCTTGGCCATGGTGGAGAGGTTGGAGTGTGATTGATTGTGTGGACAGGTGTCTTTTATACGGATAATAAGTTCAAACAAGTACAGTTAATACTGGTAACGAGTGCAGAGTAGGAGGGCTTCTTAAAGAAAAACAAACAGGTCTGTGAGAGCCAGAATTCTTGCTGGTTGGTAGGTGATCAAATTTTTATTTCATGCAATAAAATGCAATTTAATTATTTAAAAATCATACAATGTGATTTTCTGTTTTTTATTTTTAGATTCTGTCTCTCACAGTGAAGTGTACCTACGATAAAAATTACAGACTTCTCCATTCTTTGTAGGTGGAAAAACTTGCAAAATTGGCAGTGTATCAAATACTTATTTTCCCCACTGTAGTTTGAATCTTTATGGTCTTTATCAAGGGAGCATGGCTCATAGGGAAATAGTGCAGAGCAGCCTAAAGACACATCCTCAGAGAATCCTGTGAGCAATGGTAAAAACCATAAAATTTGTATTAAACAAAAAAAAAGGCTATGGACGTGGGCACGTTGGTACCCTTCTGTTTAAAGTAAAAAAAAAAACACAATAATGACAGAAGTAATTTTCAATTCAAATGTAATGAATATGAACTAATGAAAATCATACATTGCTTTTGCGTTCTGGTTCAACAGAAAAATTCAAAATAACAAACTAATGAAAAAAGTCCAGACAAAAATGATGGTACGGTTAACTTTAAAGCGGTTGTGCCACCATACAGAATACATTTAACTAAGCAGAAAATATGGAAATAAATGTTTTTGGCATTTACAGTTATTGAAAATGATGCTCCATTAACAAAATAACCTTTCATCTTCTGAAATAGGCCCCCTGGCATTATTCCCTCTGCAAGCTTTATTCGTCCATCCTAATGGCCAATCAGCTGGTCGAGCATGCGCAGATCCTGTCATCATAAAAATAGTTCCCCACCTCTCCACGCCCAGTGTGCACAACGTATGTGAGACGCTCCCTGCGCTTACACAGGTCTGACATCTGGGTGAGATTGGCCTGCTTCACATACAAATGGTCCGAGCTGTGTGATCGCGATTGCAGACAGACGCTTCCCACGCTCACACAGCTCAGACCGCACTCATGTGAAGCAGAAAAATCTCACCCATATGTCAGACCTGTGTGAGCGCAGGGGGAAAAATGACTGCACACGCTCCCGTGCTTCTCAGCAATCTGCATCCTGCACACGCTGCCTGACCTGTATGAGCGCAGAGAGCATCTCACATATGTTGTGCACACTGGGGGTGGGGAGGTGAGGGAACTCTTTTTTATGATGACAGGAACTGCGCATGCTTATTTGAAAGATGACTTCTTCAGACTTCCTGTTTCAATGCCTTTCAATAGAATTTAGATCATGGCTCATAGAAGGCCACTTCCGAATATTCCAATACATTGCTCTCAGTCATGCTTTGATGTTTTAGCTGAGTTTTTAGCTGTGTTTTGGGTCATTATCCTGTTGGATGACCCATGACCCCTGCATTTCGCTCCAGAATGCCTTGATAGCCCTGAGATTTCATTGTGGCCTGCACAGATTGGAGACATTCTGTGCCAGATGCATAAAATCAGACCCAAAACATAACTGAGCCTCCTCCATGTTTCACACTAGGTACAATGTTCTTTGTATGCTTCATTTTTGCATCTGTGAACTTAGAGCTGATGTGACTTGCCAAATAGTTCCAGTTTTATCTCATATGTCTAGAAGCTTTGTGGCTTGTCAATATGAATTTTGGCAAATTCCAGTCTCACATTTTTGTGATTTTCTTTCAACAGTAGTTTCCTCCTTGGTCATCTTTCATGAAGTCCACTTTGGCCAACATACCAATGGATGGTGCGATCCGACTCTGATGTACGCTGACCTTGGAACTCACTTCTAATGTCTTTGAAAGTTTTTCTGGGCTCTTTGGTTACCAATCGTATTCTCCGTTACCTCAATTTGTTATCAATTTTCCTACGTCCAGCGAGGTTGGCTACAGTCTCATAGACCATAAACTTCTGAATAATATGTGCAGCTATAGTAACAGGAGCATCAAGTTGTTTGGTCTTATAGCATTTATCTTTAACATGTTTGTATATCATTTTCTTTCTAATCTCCTGACATAACTCCTTAAATATGTTTGGTCCATGTTCAGTGAGGCACACACCATGATACCAAACAGCACAGTGACTACTTTTCACCATTGAAATAGGCAGACTAACTGATTACAAGTTTGTAGACACCTTTTATGCTAATTACATGACACATCTTAGTTAACATGTCTCTATGGTGAAATTATTTTCAATATTTTCTAGGGTACCATAATTTGTGTCCAGGCTATTTTCATTAGTCTGTTTTTTTTTTTTTTTTACGTTTTCTATTGATCCACAATTCAAAGCAATGTATGATTTTCATTGATATTCAGTAAACTTAAATTTAAATTTATTTCAAGTTATTTCAGTGTCTATTGCAGATTTTTCTTACTTTAACAGAAGGTACCAACAATTTTGTCCATGTTTGCATATCTCTGGAACTGCATGGCTGATTAAAAAATAATAATGCAAAAAAAAACAATACTCATGTGAGCAACAGGAATAAAATTAAGGCACACACTGGCCACTTTTGACCAGTTGACAAGCCCCTTTTAAAGGGATTATTGTGGCTAGAAAGAAAAGTCTGTAATCACTCTATTTATCTTCAGACTGCAGAATTGTTACAAATGCACACACTGTCACAATTTTCCAGTATTTGCAGTGTGAGTGGGCTGTCACTTGACCACAAGAAAGCGGTTTACATACAGTGGGGAATATAAGTATTTGATACACTGCCTATTTTGCAAGTTTCCCCACCTGCAAAGATTGGAGAGGTCTGTAATATTTATCGTAGGTACATTTCAACTGTGAGAGACAGAATGTAAAAATATAAACCAGAAAATCACATTGTAGGATTTTTAAATAATTAAATTGCATTTTATTGCATGAAATAAGTATTTGATCACCTACCAATCAGCAGGAATTCTGGCTCTCACAGACCTGTTAGTTTTTCTTTAAGAAGCCCTCCTACTCTGCACTAATTATCTGTATTAATTGCACCTGTTTGAACTCACTACCCGTATAAAAGACACATGTCCACACACCAACTTCTCCACCATGGGCAAGAACTACAAGGGAGGACCTGGTCAATTACCTGAAGAGAGCTAGGACCGCAGTCTCAAACATTATCATTAGTAGCACACTACGCTGTCATGGATTAAAATCCTGCAGGGCACGCAAGGTCCCCCTGCTCATGCCAGCACATGTCCAGGTCCCTTTGACGTTCGCCAATGACGATCCTGGAGATCCAGAGGAGGCATGGGAGAAGGTCATGTGGTCAGATGACACCAAAATAGAACAATTTGGTATCAACTGCACTCGCTGTGTTTGGAGGAAGAAGAACGATGAGTACAACCCCAAGAACACCGTCCCAACTGTGAAGCATGGTAGGGGAAACATCATACTTTGGGGTGCTTTTCTGCAACGGGAACAGGATGACTGCACCATATTGAAGGGAGGATGGATAGGGTCATGTATAGCGAGATTTTGGCCAACAACCTCCTTCGCTCAGTAAGAACATTGAAGATGGGTCGTGGCTGGGTCATCCAGCATGACAATGACCCGTAACTCACAGCCAGGGCAACTAAGGAGTGGCTCCGTAAGAAGCATTTCAAGGTCCTGGAATGGCCTAGCCAGTCTACAGACCTGAACCCAATAGAAAATCTTTGGAGGGAGCTGAAACTCAATGTTACCCACTGACAGTATCGAAACCTGAAATATCTGGAGAAAATCTGTATGGAGAAGTGGGCCAAAGTCTGTAATTGCAAACAAAGGTTTCTGTACCAAATATTATGTTCTGCTTTTCTATGGTATCAAATACTTATTTCATGCAATAAAATGCAAATTAATTATATAAAAATCATACAATGTGATTTTCTGGTTTTTATTTTTAGATTCGGTCTTTCACAATTGAAGTGTACCTACGATAAAAATTACAGACCTATCCATTCTTTATAGGTGGAAAAACTTGCAAAATCGGCAGTGTATCAAATACTTATTTTCCCCACTGTAACTGTGATCTGGTGTCAACTACATTCTCATCCACTTCAGTCACTGATGTATTTAGAAAAGTGACCAAGACACTAGTAGGCATGTGATCACTAGTATGCTTATCGCTTATTTGAAGTCCAGTGACTGCACACTCACTCTGCTAATGCAAGGGAATTGTGGCAATGTGTGCATTGCACACTGTCATGATTTGGCAGTCTGCAATTACATAGAATGACTACAGAGTTTTCTTTTCAGCCCTGAAATCGTCTTCAAATATGTCCTTTTTAACAGGGAAGATGCCTTTTGTAACCTCCAGGTAAGATAAGAGCTCAGTGAATCTTCATAGCAGTTGTTACCAAACAGACAAAATATTACCTGATTCACAAGTAAACTGCAGGGAATTAGAATTCCCCACAGTTTTGTGTGTTATTATTGTACTACTCCCACATCTAAAGGAGGCATTATGGATAATAATGTTACATTATATAGGATTTCACAAATTGCTCACCAAGCAACCTACACTGAATGTTTACATATTTTTAGAGAAGGACAGTCTATTGTGATTTTCAGTATCAAGAGAATATAGTCGGCACTCCGTAGAGCTGGGGTGGTGCATGTGGAAAATAATGTTTCTAGGAAAAGCAAATCCCGGCACTCACGTGTTGGTGGTAATTCATTTGTTCCACAACTCAAAAGAGGTTTCAGCCTGTCCAAGGCTTTTTTCAATTGTCATTTTGTGATTTTCAGACACTTTAACCATACCATAAAAATGTGTTATCCCTGCATATTCATCTATGAGCTCATAAATCACTGTAGGGAAATAAAGATAGAACCAATAATTATTAAGAAAAACATGTCTTATCTATTGTCTTTATCTTTGTGGCAAATGGCATTAAAGAGGACCTTTCGCTGCATTTTTTTACATTTTAAACTGAGAACTTCCTCCATTTGGTGCTGCTCCACTGATTCTGAAACAGTTTGCTTTACTCCTTTTGTGTCCCTCTATGCCCCTAGAAATAAAGAAGTAAACTTACCCTTCAAACAAATGGGCACATACCACAAAACTACTCTTTGGTCATTTGCTTTTTCACTGTATAGAGGGTGAAAAGGTAACAGTTGCATTTGGGATCTGATATCTAACTGCTCTACCACTTAAAGGGATTCTGTAAGCAGGATTTCAGCCCCAAATTAATTATATGTGTGTGTAGCTTTTTCAATGACAAGTCCAGCAATACCTTTACATGGCCAGTCCATTCCTCTATTACTGAGAAATCGGCATTTGAATTGATATGCAAATGAGGCTGTAGGTCTGAAGCCTCTGTCACTCCAGCTCTATTTCCTGCCCAGCACCACCTCCTCCTGCTTGACTGAAAGCCTCTATGCTGTGTGACTTTAGGCAAAGAAGCAGTCAGTCAAACAGAAGGAGATGGCTCTGGGTGGGAAATAGAGCTGGTGTGACAGAGGATTTAGATGTACTTCCTCATTTGTATATCAGTTCAAACACTGATTTCTCGCAACAAAGTTTGGACTGGCCATGTAAAGGTATTGCTGGACTTGTCTTTAAAGGATCTAAATGCACATATAAATAGTTTGCAGAGGGAAATCCTGCTGACAGATTATCTTTAAGAAATAACCAGTATTATAAATCACATATGATAGATTTTTGTCCCCATTGCAGATTTTATATTGAGGCCCATAAACTTCAAGGTACGTCTCTGGGAAAGTACTAATGGAAGGAATATGTCCATTTATGTGGTTTCTTACCATACATATCTGTTTGCATGTTATATTACAATATAAACTAGCTCTTGTCTATCTCTCTTTAATTGAAATGCTCATGTAGACAAAATGACCCTGCAACATTGTTAATGCTTCCTGACGTATATATAAATGGATTATAGTCATAAAGGAGGCAGAAACTACAAGAAAAAAAAAGAAAGGCGTAGGTGCAGTTAATGTTGTAGTCAGACAATATTTTTTTTGATGGTGGTGAAAACACACCCTGCGCCTGTGTGGCTGTACAATACCTGTCTATACTTAGGAATGTCTGCTTGTGTGGATCCAGCATAGGAGCAGGTTCATCTGGAGGAACCACTTTTATTATGGTGGTAACAAGTGAATGATCACACTAATTGACCAGGAATGCTAACCCGAACTTCTAAGCTGTTTTGACTACTCCAAGTCACGATATACGGAAATGGAAATGGTATGTTTTTAAATGAACTGAATTCCATCAAATAAAGTTAACATCACAAAATCTATTAAATATATTGAAACCTATCAAAGTATTCAGTATTAGTTAGACATTTCAGTAGAACATCATAGTGATTATGGTATTAATGTTTTCTAATTCTTTTATGTATTATAGAGGGATTGCCATTCTGACCCCACAAACAGGTTGCTAGACTCTTTATGTAGTAGTGATAGGCATTCATGGAGTTGACTACATGCAAAAGTGATCGCCTTTACATTTATTTTTGTGGGACAATGGCTGGTCTGAATTGGTGAATGGAGGCTTCCTTATTCAGATGGATAAAGCCCCCGTCACACTAAGCGAGATCGCTAGCGAGATCGCTGCTGAGTCACAAGTTTTGTGACGCAACAGCGACCTCAGCAGCGATCTCGCTACGTTTGATACTTAGCAGCGACCAGGCCCCTGCTGTGAGATCGCTGGTCGTGTCGAAATGGCCTGGACCATTTTTTGATCGTTGAAGCCCTGCTGGGTAGCATGCATCGGTGTGTTTGACACCTTACCAACGACCTCGTTGGCAACTCAGAACTGAGACACATAGGCGTGCATCGTTATACTGGTCGTTACGGGTCGCTGCATCGCTGCTGTGTCGTTGGGAAGATCTGACTGTTTGACATCTCATCAGCGACCACATAGCGACGCAGCAACTATCCCTGCCAGGTCGTATAGTTGTCAGGATCGCTGTAGCGTCGCTAAGTGTGAAGGTACCTTAAGGGTTATAGAGATAAGACCTGCGCCTAATCGTTGTGGCATATCCTTGATATTTGTCATAAATCTTTATAATTGAGACACTCCTTTAACCCCTTCATGACCATAGATGCATCCATACATCCTGGCTGGGAAGGGGTTCCCGACCTTTGATGTATGAATACATCCTGGCTATCGTGCGCATAGGAGCTGTGCATGTGCAATCGCTGCCCGGTGTTCAGCTAACATGAAAGCTGATACCTGGGTCTCACTGCCAGGAGCAGTGCCCCCACTACCTCTGGCTACTTATCCCCCTAAATTCTGAGATTGATATAGATCGCAGCATTTAGAAGGCAAGGAGAGGGAGGGGGCTCCCCTCCGATCGGCGCCCTTGCGACTTCATTGCCAGGGCCCGATTGTAGCCATGGTGACCCAAGGTCGTCATGGCAACATCCGGGTCACCAGGCTATGGAAAGCCGGTTATACCATGCTCAAAGCATGGTCTAAGAGGCTTGTGTCAGTGCAGCACTGACTGTTATAAAGCATTGCAATGCTTGTGCATTGCAATGCTTTATACGAGCGATCAGAACTATGAAAATCAAAGTCCCACAGATGAGCTAATTAAAAAAGTTAAAAGTAAGTTAAAAAAATAAAATATTTTTTAAAAAATCACAAAAAAAGATAAAAAAATAAAAAACATTATACCCATAAATACATATTTTTATGTAAAAAAATTAAAACAAAAAAAGTACACGTTTGGTATTGCTGCATCCGTAACGACCCGGCCTATAAAACTGTCACACTAGTTAACCCCTTCAGTGAACACTGTAAAAAAAAAAAATATATATATGTTTTTTCATCATACAGCTGAACAAAAAGTGGAATAGAATGCAATCAGAAAGAGGAATGTAAATAAAAATGGTATTGCTGAAAACATCATCTGTCCTGCATAAAACAAGATGCCATACAGCTCCATCATCCGAAAAATAAAAAAGTTATAGCTCTCAGAATAAAGAAATGCAAAAATAATTATTTTTTCTATAAAATAGTTTTTATTCTGTTGAAGCCAAAACAAAAAAATTATAGAAATGTGGTATCGCTGTAATTGTACTGACCTGAAGAATAAAGCTGCCTCATCAATTTTACCACACGCAGAACGGCATAAAAAAAAACTAAAAAAAGACAAGTCCTGAATTGCTGGTTTTTGATCATTGTGCCTTCCAAAAATCGGAATAGAAAGTGATCAAAAAATAAAATAGTACCAATAAAAATGTCAACTCATCCCACAAAAAACAAGCCCTCACACGACTCTGTCGGCAGAAATATGGAAAAATTATAGCTTTCAAATATGGCAATGCAAAAAAAAAAGCGTCTTTTAGTGTGTGACAACAGCCAAACATAAACAACACAATATAAATCAAGTATCGCTATAATCGCACCCGAAGAATAAAGACTCCTAATCACTTATACGGCATAAGGAATGGCGTAAAAAATAAGTAAAACCAATTCTTCACCTGCTGTTGATTTGTTCATTCTGCTTCCCAAAGATCGCAGTAAGGCTTGGCTCACATTTATCCTGCACTCTGCTCCGAGTGCTTACACCGGGTTTTCCATGTAAATCTATGAAATACATGATTCAGACGGAACCCATGGCAGAAGATTCCCTTAAATAAGGCAAATGGAGACACTGAGGACACTGTCTGCCCTATCATCTGGCGCTGTCCGTCTTTTGAATCTAGCATAAAACTGCGGTCGACCACAGTTTTGTGCACTTCTGAAAAGAAGGAAAAAGCGGACAACGGCCAGACAGAGTCCAGAGTAACTCTGCTGCCTCATTATAGTGAATGAATCCCTTGGGGGTTTCATCTGAATCAGGTCACTCGGAGATTTAGATGGAAACTCCGATGTAAGTGCTCAGTGTAGAGCACAGGATAAATGTGATCCAAAATGTTCTGAAAATGTTACCAACAAAAGCTTCAAATCAATCCACAAAAGTCCCCACTCATCTCCATCATCTGTTAACAGAAATATAGGGGGCTTCCACATTACTGGTACTATAAAGGCTGTGGGAAAGCGAAATGACTCCTCGCATCCCCAAAAGAAATTCAGAAAATTCTGCACTCCCAAATCAAAATGCCCCCTCCCTTCTAAGTTCCAGTGTGCCGAAACCACATTTAGAGTCCACATGTTTGGCACTTATTGGGGAGTTCTGAGTCCTTCCCTTCTGAGCTCTCCACTGTGCCTGAAAAGTAGTTCTTAATTACATGTAGGATATTAGCGCACTCAGGAGAAATTGCACAACAAACTGAGGTCAATTTTTTCTTATTCGCCCTTATAAAAATTTAAAATTTGGGGCTAAAACAACATTTTAGTGGTAAAAATTAAATTATTTTTCCTTCACTGGCCAATGGTATAAAATTCTGTGAAGCACAATTGTGTCAACATGCTCACTGCACCCCTAGATGAATTCACTGGGAGGTGTAGTTTGTAAAATGAGGTCACTTCTGGGGAGTTTCAGCTGTTCTGGCACCTCAGGGGTTCTGCCAATGTGGCATGGCACCCTCAAACCATTCCAGCAAAAATTGAACTCCAATATGGCGTTTCTTCCCTTCTGAGCTTTGCACTGTGCTTCAAAAGTAGTATTTGACCACATATGGGGTATTGGTGTGCTCAGGAGAAATTGCACAACAAATTGTAGTGTCCATTTTCTCCTGCTATCCTTGTGAAAATGAAAAAATTGGGGCTAAAACAACTTTTTTGTAGGAAAAATAAATTTTTTTAATTTTCACAGTTCAAAGTTGTAAACTTCTGTGAAGCACTTGTAGATTTAATGTGCTCACCGCACATCTAGATATATTCCTTAAGGGGTCTAGTTTCCAAAATGGGGTAACTTGTGGGTTTTTTCACTGTTTAGCCACATCAGGGGCTCTCCAAACATGACATGATGCCCACAGACCATTCCATCAAAGTCTGCATTCCAAAACATCACTCCTTCCTTTCCAAGCCCTGCTGTGTGCCCGAACAATAATTTCCCACAACATATGGGGTATCGCTGTACTCAGGAGAAATTGCACAACACATTTTGTGGTCCATTTTTTAAAAAAAACAACAATTTAGGGCTAAAACAACATTTTTGTGGGAAAAATGTGCATTTTTATTTTCACGGCTCTACGTTGTAAACTTCTGTGAAACACTTGGGGGTTCAAGATGCTCACCACACATCCAGATAAATTCCTTGAGGGGTCTAGTTTCCAAAATGGGGTCACTTGTGGAGGGTTCCACTATTTAGGCATATCAGGGGCTCTTCAAACGCAACATGGCATCAGCTCTCAATTCCAGCAAATTTTGAGTTCAAAAAGTTAAACGGTGTTCCTTCCCTTCAGAGTACTGCCGTGCGCCCAAACAGTAGTTTTCTCTGCATACTCAGGAGAAATTGCAGAATAAATTTTGAAGTCCATTTTCTCATGTTACTATTGTGAAAATAAAAAATTTGTGGCTGAAGTAAAATTTTTGTGAAAAAAGTAAAATGTTAATTTTTTCCTTCCCTATTGCTTTAAGTCCTGTGAAGCATCTGAAGGGTTAATAAACTTCTTGAAGGTGGTTTTGAGTACTTTGAGAGGTGCAGTTTTTAGAATGGTGTCACTTATGTGTATTTTCTGTCTGTTTATTTTATTTCACAAATAAACGCAAGTCATAACTAACAAATTGGACCACTATCATGAAGTAAAATATGTCACGAAAAAACAATCTCAGAATCAATGGGATCCATTGAACGGTTCCAGAGTTATTACCACAAAGTGACACTGGTCAGAACTGTAAAATTTGACCTGGTCATGAAGGTGAAAACTGGCTTGGGGGTGAAGGGGTTAAAGTGCTCACAGAATAGATATTTTTTAGCAGATATAGCTCATTTATTGATAAAATAATGTCTATTGACAAGGTAACATGGATAGTATAAAAGCTTGGGAGGAGGTAGAAAGGGGTGATGCCTCAGGCCCACATACATGGTGAACCTCACTCAGATATCTGTGTGAACGCTAGTTTAAAAGGAACCTGTCACCTAAGAAAGTGCTATTTATCTGCAGATATAGGGTTAATCTGTAGATAAATTGTGTTACAATGCTGCCTGACTTTCTTAGGGAAAGTGTGGCTACCGGGAGAAAGTGAACCTCAATCAAAGTGCCAGGGTGGGCATTATATACACATTATATATATATATATATATATATACACTGCTCAAAAAAATAAAGGGAACACTCAAATAACACATCCTAGATCTGAATGAATGAAATATTCTCATTGAATACTTTGTTCTGTACAAAGTTGAATGTCCTGACAACAAAATCACACAAAAATCAGCAATGGAGATCAAATTTATTAACCAATGGAGGCCTGGATTTGGAGTCACCCCCAAAATTAAAGTGGAAAAACACACTACAGGCTGATCCAACTTTGATGTAATGGCCTTAAAACAAGTCAAAATGAGGCTCAGTATTGTGTGTGGCCTCCAAGTGCCTGTATGACCTCCCTACAATGCATGGACATGCTACTGATGAGGTTGCGGATGGTCTCCTCTGGGATCTCCTCCCAGACCTGGACTAAAGCATCCGCCAACAACTGGACAGTCTGTGGTGCAACGTTACGTTGGTGGATGGAGCGAGACATGATGTCCCAGATGTTCTCAATCGGATTAAGATCTGAAGAACGGGCGGGCCAGTCCATAGCTTCAGTGCCTTCATCTTGCAGTAACTGCTGACACACTCCAGCTACATGAGGTCTGGCATTGTCCTGCATTAGGAAGAACCCAGGGCCAACCGCACAAGCATATGGTCTCACAAGAGGTCTGAGGATCTCATCTCGGTACCTAATGGCAGTCAGGCTACCTCTGGCGAGCACATGGAGGACTGTGCGGCCCTCCAAAGAAATGCCACCCCACATTATTACTGACCCACTGCCAAACCGGTCATACTAAAGGATGTTGCAGGCAGCAGATCGCTCTCCACGGCATCTCCAGACTCTGTCACGTCTGTCACATGTGCTCAGTGTGAACCTGCTTTCACCTGTGAAGAGCACAGGGCACCAGTGGCAACTTTGCCAATCCTGGTGTTCTGTGGCAAATGCCAAGCGTTCTGCACGGTGTTGGGCTGTGAGCACAACCCCCATCTGTGGACGTCGGGCCCTCATACCACCCTCATGGAGTTGGTTTCTAACCATTTGTGCAGACACATGCACATTTGTGGCCTGCTGGAGGTCATTTTGCTGGACTCTGGCAGTGCTCCTCCTGTTCCTCCTTGCACAAAGGCGAAGGTAGCGGTCCTGCTGCTGGGTTGTTGCCCTCCTACGGCCCCCTCCACATCTCCTGGTGTACTAGCCTGTCTCCTAGTAGCGCCTCCAGCCTCTGGACACTACGCTGACAGACACAGCAAACCTTCTTGCCACAGTTCGCATTGATGTGCCATCCTGGATGAGCTGCACTACCTGAGCAACTTCTGTGGGTTATAGAGTCCGTCTCATGCTACCACGAGTGTGAAAGCACAACCAACATTCAAAAGTGACCAAAACATCAGCCAGAAAGCATTGGTACTGAGATGTGGTCTGTGGTCCCCACCTGCAGAACCACTCCTTTATTGAGGGTGTCTTGATAATTGCCAATAATTTCCATCTATTGTCTATTCCATTTGCACAACAGCATGTGAAATTGATTGTCAATCAGTGTTGCTTCCTAATTGGATAGTTTGATTTCACAGAAGTTTGATTTACTTGGTGTTATATTCTGTTGTTTAAGTGTTCCCTTTATTTTTTTGAGCAGTGTATATATATATATATATATATATATATATATATATATATATATGTATATACATATGTATATACAGTGACGAGCGAAAGGGTAACAATGTTTTGAACTTTGGACTTTCAGGCTCCATAACTCACCATCCACTGCTGCTTCGAATGTTACCATCATTTTATAGGCAATCTTGTCTATCTCATACATAAATTTGACTTGCAACTATTTAGCATATGATTAGTTCTACAGATTCCTCTCATATCACCTCATTGTTATTGTTTTGCTCCTAAAAATCAAAATTTTAATTTTTATTATTTTGTTAGTATTTGTAAATCCACCTTTGGTTTTCAACACTGGCTTAATCCTTCTGGACATGCTCTTGATCAGATTCAAGCATGTCTCAACCGAAATCTTATGCCAGGTCTCTTCCCAAAGTTGGCGCATACTGGTCGACTCACTTGGGTATACTACAACTTTTTCTTCAATTCTACCCACAAGTGTTCGATTGGGTTGAGGTCTTGGGACTGTGGGGGCCATTCCAGTACCTCTGCTTCATTATCATTGAACCATTTCTTTGTCAATCTTGACGACCGCTTCCGGTCGTTGTCCAACTGGAACACTATGTTGTCCTTTTCATACCCATAGAACTCGAGAGTACGAAGTAACTCGTCTTGTAGGATACTCACATAAAGCTCAGCATTGAGACCACCATTGATCCTGGTCAAGTATCCAAGTATCCCACGCCTTTGGCTGTAAAAAAACCCCATATCATTAGGCTTCCTCCACCGAACTTGACAGTTCCTTCAATTTCTAAATTTCTCAATGTAAAACTGTGTAACCCTTTCAAAGTAACTAGAGGATACATGCTGCTTGGAGGAAGAGCCAAATCCCATGACTCGTCAGACATAAATCCTACCTCTGTCTCCCACTCTGTTCTAGCCTTTATGATTCTGTGATTTAATTCTGTTTTCTTATTTAGCAAAACCTCATATAGAATGGAAATGTGCAGAGTTGTAAGAGTGGAATTGTGAAACTTGGCCTGCAGGGGGTTTTTCAGTTGCAGAAAACAGAAGAGCAGTTTATTAGGAACCCAGTTCTTCTTTCAGGATTTGGAATGATTTCATATCCTGTGTCATGCATCCCTGTTCCAAGTACACCAGGCCCATTCTGTTTCACATGGGACCATTCCTCAATTTCCTAATTTCTCATAGTTTTGCATTATGCCAGAGGGGAGTATGGATAGTAACCCCTTCACCCCACAAGCCTGTTTTCACCTTCATGACCAGGCCAAATTTTACAATTCTGACCAGTGTCATTTTATGGGGTATTAATCTGGAAAGCTTCAACGGATCCCACTGATTCTGAGAATGTTTTTTCCTGACATATTTTACTTCATGATAATGGCAAAATTTGTTCGATATGACTTGCGTTTATTTGTGAACATGTATCGGAAATTTGGCAAAAATTTGGAAGATTTTGCAATTTTCAAACTTTTAATTCTTATTAGTGTTGAGCCACCCCCGTAGTGTTCGAGTTCGGTTCGGTTCGTCGAACACCCGTGTGTTCGCCGAACTGTTCGTCGAACTGTTCGTCGAACACCTTCGAACACCGTTAAAACCAATGGCAGGCAAACAAAAACACATAGAAACACATAGAAAACACCTTCAAAGGTGTCCAAAAGCTGACAAACTGCTCAGAAGACACAACTAACACATGGAAAAGTGACAAGTACATATAGTCATGCGAAAAGAAAAGAGGTGGAGGAGTAAAAGGAGGGGGAGACACAGATATAGGCATGTCATGCCCTTCTAAAATCCAAAAAGTGAGAAGCCGAGACGGCCAGTCCGCTCCTGCCCGTGCCACCTCCGTGTCGCCGGGTTTGTGCCAGAGCCGCGGTGAAGCCTGACGGCCAGCCCCCCTCTCCCAATACTGGTGCCTGTCCGCTGGTGGGTCGAGAGAGCCCCCCTGTGGTGGAGGCAGCTCTAAGCTTTTTAATTTAAATTGTCCCTCTAATTTGAATGAATACACTTTAAATCCATTTACAAGGATCTATTGGAGGGCAAGTCTCATGCCAGCAGGCGCGTAATTCCAGCTCCAGTAGCGTCCACTAAAGCTGCTGCAGTTAAAAAGCTTTTATAAGGATCGAGCTCGGCTGTCCACCGCAAGGCATCCTAGTGCCAGTCCCAGCCCCTATGCCTTGGGGTGCCTCCTGATGCTCTTCACTAAGTATCCCGTGGTCCCGAAGCATTTCCTTTGAAAAAATTAAGTGTCCAAACTACAGGTGGTGTAGCTTGCTTAACAGCCGGGATAATCCGCTGACTAGCAGACACTGCTACTAGGCACAAAGTATTTCCTGGGCTAGATGCAGTTAAAAATTTGTAAGTAGATACTCTCGTTGGATGCTGAGAAAGCATTCCATAGAGTCTCCTGGCACGCCATATATGATTCTCTTAAAAAGCTTGGGGTAGGGGTCTAGGGGACCCTTTTATAGCCAAAATCACGGCCCTGTATCACAATACGTCACCTAGGCTGAAGATAAATGGAACTGTAGCACCGAGGGCTCGGTTGCTACAGACGTATTGCACCTCACCCAGAGGTGTGATATCTCACTCTCAGATAAGGATGGAGTGTGGATCAGGACCCGACACCTGCATGCATTACACCACATTGCCGTGGGGCAGGGCGACCAATATGACCCTGAGATGGGCACGACAGTCCCTGTCCCTGGCTGGAGTGGGGGGAGGGAACACTGAGGAAGGGGAACCCTGCAGTGCAGGAGCAGGGAGGAAGCAGTTCCTGGGTGCATTGAGAAGGGAGTATAAAAGGTGGGCACCATCTTAGTTCAGTGCAGAGAAGTCTGAGCAGAAGTGGCAGGGAGCAGGGGCTCTGCATGAGCTCTGCTCCGGAGGCGGGCCTAGTAACAGAGGCCCAGGCCTGCAAGAGGGAGAAGGAAGGAAGAGGAGCGGAGAAGGCTCCAGGAACGAGGAATGAAGGGATCCCAGGGGTGCGGACGGGCGAGTCGCCACCGCACGCCCGAATCCACCTGCGTGGAGGGGTCAGGCCAAAGGGGGAGACCGGTCCCCGAACTAGTGGAGGCAGGAAACGACCCTCAGCTAGAAACCGGAGGCTCTGACATTTTATGTGGCGCAGCCCCTTGCTCCACCCGCTAGGAAGGCACCACATAGGGTCAGGGAAACTGGCGCCAAGTTTAGTTTACCAAGAGGAGGCCCGAGGCAGCCGGACAGAAGTGTTGGTAAGAAAGGCCAGACAAAGGACACACAAAGGGGGTCCTGTGAAGCGCTCCAAAGTTATCTGGGAGTTGTCTGAGCCCCTCACCTGGTGAGCACAGTACGACGTGGGCAGCCGTTACCTGCAGACGTGGTCTGGATAATAAGAACTGTGAGTAAAGGCCCTGAACTGCATCACTGACTCCGTGTCGTTACTGCTGCTGCCCTGCACCATCACCCCCATCCTCCGCATACACTGCCCTGAGGCTATACTCCTCCCGTGGGGAGTTATGCTACGCTCTGCTGCACCCACAACACCAGCCTTAGCGGTCTGCCCTGTAGCGGCGGTTCACTCTGACCGCAATCCACGGGTGGCGTAGTCGGACATTTAAACATCAAAACCACATAAATAGTTCCGCCACTGGTTTGACCGCCCTGAGCCACGGAACCGGATCGCCGCCACGAAGACTACAACCACCAGCATCCACCAAAAAGGGTCCGGCTCTGGGTGTCCCAAGGCCCAGGGGGTGCGTCAGAACATTTTCATCACCTTTCACAATCACCAATGGGACAAGGCAGGGATGTCCTCTGTCCCCTCTCTTATACATCCTAGTGACGGAGCACCTGCTCTCATCAATTCGCCATAACCCCAATATTAGGTGGATTGAGGTGGGAGGCACCGAGTACAAGTGCTCTCTATTTGCTGATGATGTCCTAGTATATATCACTCAATCACATATATCCATCCCTGCTGTTATGTCTGAAATAGATCACTTTGTTACATGGTAAAATTTTAAAATCAATGCAGCGAAGTCTGAGGCCCTCGATGTCTCCCTCCCTAAATCCATATAGGATTCCATCCAGTCCAACTTTCCCTTTGCCTGGCCCTCACAGGGTATCAAATACTTAGGAATTCCTATTCATAGAGACCTCTCCCATCTATGTTATCTTAATTTTGGGCCCTTTATTGAACAATTCCATACAGACCACGGTTGGCAAGTTGGAACTGTGAGATTCACTACGTGCACCACTGGTATTTTGTGGAAAAGCACATGTAAGATTCTGCAACAGTCTCTGCTGATACTCCTGCATGCGTGCATCCCTTTCTATGGCAGGAATAATTTCTGCAAATTTACTTTTGTACCGGGGATCTAACAGTGTGGCAACCCAGTAGTCAGGATTATTTCTAATTCTCACAATTCGAGGGTCATGTTGCAGGTAGTGCAGCAAGAAGGCACTCATGTGTGTTGCGCATCCAGGAGCACCAAGTCCCTGTTGTGTTGGTGGCGAGGTAACAATCATGCTTCCTTCCTCTGTCCTCTCCCCCCAACCTCGCACAACAGAAATGTGATCAAGGTCTCCCTCATCTGATGAGTCTTCCATCAGTTCGTCCTCCACTTCTTCCTGGGCTCCTGCACCTTCCTCACTAGTTTGGCTGCTACCATGCGCCCTGGTAAAATCATCTCCCCCACCCTCACATGCCTGCCGCCCTGGTGCTGCCGACCGTCTGGACCTTGCAGATGTTAGCCCTTCCGCATACAACTCCTCCTCCTCTACTTCCTCCACCTCCTCTTGTGCCACCACCTGACTCCGAATTCTGTTTAACATGTGCTCCAGCATGTAAATCACCGGAATAGTCATGCTGATAATGGCATCGTCAGCACTAAACATCTTCGTCGCCATTTCAAAACTGTGCAGAAGGGTGCATAGGTCCCTGATCTGAGACCACTCCTCCAGCGTGATTTGCCCCACCTCTGAATCTCGTTGGCCCAGGCTATACGTCAGAACGTATTGCACCAGGGCTTGTCGGTGCTGCCACAGTCGCTGCAACATGTGCAGAGTTGAATTCCACCGGGTAGGCACATCGCATTTTAGCCGGTGAAGTGGCAGGCCCAACGACTTCTGTAGAGATGTAAGTCGCTGAGCTGCGGGATGCGAACGGCGGAAGTGAGCACACAGCGACTGTGCCCTCTGCAGAAGGCCATCTAGTCTGGGATAGTGGGCTAAAAATTGCTGGACAACCAGGTTCAACACGTGAGCCATACAAGGCACGTGTGTGACATTGCCCCGGCGAAGGGCCGCACCCAGGTTTGCAGCATTGTCGCACATGGCCTTCCCTGGTTTCAGGTCCAGTGGAGACAACCATTCATGAAATTGGTTCTCCAGAGCTGACCACAACTCCTCAGCTGTGTGACTCACATTTCCCAGACATTTCAATGTAAAAACCGCCTGATGACGTTGAGCCCTACTGCCAGCATAGTAAGGAGGTGTGCAGGATCCCTTCTGCGCAGTTAGAAAGCTTGTGGCATGACCAGACAGGCTTTGGGTGCAGGTGGAAGACCGAGAGGAGGTTGAGGAGGCAGAAGCAGTGGAGGAACTTTGACATAAAGAGGATTGACGCACAACTCGTGGGGACGGCAAGACTTGGACAGCAGCCCCTTGTCCTGCTGTCACCATAGTTACCCAGTGCCCAGTCAGCGACATGTAACGCCCCTGTCCATGCCTACTCGTCCAAGTGTCTGTGGTGAAATGCACCCTGTCACACATAGAGTTTCTCAAAGAAGCGGTGATGTTGTGTGCGACATGCTGGTGGAGCGCAGGCACACCTTTCTTTGAGAAGTAGTGCCGACTGGGCATCTGGTACTGGGGCACTGCGACGGACATAAGGTCTCGAAAATCCTCTGTGTCCACCAGGCGGAAAGGCAGCATTTCTGTAGCCAAGAGCTTGCAGATGGTGAAATTCAACCTCTTAGCTTTCTCATGGCTAGGAGGAAATGGTCTTTTACTTGTCCACATCTGAGGGACCGAGGGCTGGCTATTGTGCTTAGACGGGGTTGATAAGGGTGTCCCCGGCAAACTGCCGGTCTGTGAGGAAGATGCAGGCGGACATGTTAGGTTGCCTTGATCCAAAGGTGGTGCTATCGATGTCGGACAGCGCTCAAGACCAGCTGGTGTTACCACCTCCAAAGAAAATGATGACCTGCCAATCACGCTGGCTGTTGCGGGTAAAGAGGTGGCAGGTCTGCGCCCCAAAACAGGTGTGACTGCTGCCCCCCAGTCACAGAGGATGAAGAGGCCGCGGATGCACAAGATATGGCAGACGGTGGTTGGCCCGGCCGGCTAGACCGCATTGTAGCACACTGAGCTTCCCACTGCAACTTATGCTTCATGTCCATGTGCCGGTTCATGCATGAAGTACTCAAACTATGTATTTTTTGGCCTCTACTTAGCTTTTGCTGACAAATGTTACAGATAACACGAGTTGGGTCATCTTTATCGATCTGAAAAAATGCCCAGGCTATGCAAGGCTTAGCACCCATGCGACCTGAAGAGCCACCACGACTTGTGGTGAGAGGCAGAGTTGTGTTTGAGGATGCAGTTGTTGACGTGCTTCCAGTACTACGTCTCTGTCCAGGAAGGCGCAACCTGACCTCGTCGTCACTAGCATCTTCCTCCACCTCCTCTGCTGACCTCATCTCTTGGCTGACTGTGGGTTGACAGTAAGTGGGATCTCCGACCTCATCATCATCACCCTGTGCGTTATCACACCCGTCGTCCTCAGAGCCAACCTGTTCCTGCCCTGACAAAAAACTAAAGTTGTCGCTCCAATCAGGTATTTGAGTCTTATCATCGTCTTCCTCATTGTCTCCACCAACAGGAGTTACAGTTTGGGAATGAGGGTCTACATTATGGTCAGAACCTTCTGCGTCTGGTCCTGGATCCGACTCATAAAGATTCTGGGCATCAGTGCAGATCATTTCCTCGTCTGGATTCACAGAAGCGCTGGAGTCGACCTCTGATTCCCAGGCTATAGTATGAGTAAACAGCTCTGCAGACTCAACCATCTGTTCTACCTCATACTCAGACGGGCAGCTGGAGATTTGGGAGCTGTGAGGAAGCAAGTGCGATTTGGGTGACACCTTTGAGGACTGGAGTATTTGTGATGTTGAAGTTGATGTGGAGGAGAGCCCACTTAAAGGAGCACTTGATATCCGTTGAAGCACCTGCTGTTTTTGTGCCTCATCTGGAATTTGTAGCGATTGGCGTGGCCGTAAGAAAGGGATCTTATCACATTGTCCGCTAAAAGAAGTAGACATTTTAGTTTGGCTGGAAGATGGTCTTTCTTCTGCACCTACCCCACGGACACAACCTTTTTTCCCCTTCCCAACACGCCTATTCCCCTTTCCACCAGCAGCAGGCCTTTTTCCACTCATTTTGGTGGTTAACTAATTCACAACTCTGGAGTTGTTTGCACAAAAAAACAATGGATGGTAACCGAGCAGAGCTGAGTGGCCAAACTGTGGTATTAGGCCAAAACTATTGGCTGGGTTAGATGCAGAAAAAAATTATTTTTAATTTGCAACCTGATGGAGGTCAGTATAGATGGACTAATAGACCAAGTCCCACACACCGCTAGAAGCCCAAATATTTTTTCAGAGCTAGATGCAGAAAAAAATTATTTTTAATTTGCAACCTGATGGAGGTCAGTATAGATGGACTAATAGAACAAGTCCCACACGCTGCTAGAAGCCCAAATATTTTTTCAGAGATAAATGAAGAAAAAAATTATTTTTAATTTGCAACCTGATGGAGGTCAGTATAGATGGACTAATAGACCAAGTCCCACACACCGCTAGAAGCCCAAATATTTTTTCAGAGCTAGATGCAGAAAAAAATTATATTCAATTTGCAACCTGCTGGAGGTCAGTATAGAAGGACTAATAGACCAAGTCCCACACACTGCTAGAAGCCCAAATATTTTTTCAGAGCTAGATGCAGAAAAAAATTATTTTTAATTTGCAACCTGATGGAGGTCAGTATAGATGGACTAATAGACCAAGTCCCACACACCGCTAGAAGCCCAAATATTTTTTCAGAGCTAGATGCAGAAAAAAATTATATTCAATTTGCAACCTGCTGGAGGTCAGTATAGAAGGACTAATAGAACAAGTCCCACACACTGCTAGAAGCCCAAATATTTTTTCAGAGCTAAATGAAGAAAAAAATTATTTTTAATTTGCAACCTGATGGAGGTCAGTATAGATGGACTAATAGACCAAGTCCCACACACTGCTAGAAGCCCAAATATTTTTTCAGAGCTAGATGCAGAAAAAAATTATATTCAGTTTGCAACCTGATGGAGGTCAGTATAGATGGACTAATAGAATGATGCTATGCCCAAAAGATTTTACTTCACTAGGTGCAGTAAAAAAATTGGTATTCTATACACAGGTGGTATATCTTGCAACACAGATAGGCTACTCCACTGACTAACACACTCTGCAATAGGCCAAAAAGGATTAGCTTTGCTAGATTCAGCCAAATGCTGTGAAAAAAACTTGCACAGCACTGGCACAGACCTGCCTGGCAAAATTGATAGGAACTGATGTAACCTAGTCCTGAAAAGGACTCCAATTACAATTAGTCTTTACTCCCACAATCTATCTATTTAAGAGCACAGACCTGCCTGATAAAAGTCGTAGGAAATGCTGTAACCTAGTCCTTAAAAGGACTGCAATCACAACTATTCCCTACTCCCAAGCTATCTGTATATTTGTGCGAAAATTGGCTTGAAATTAACAAGGTATAGCGCACACAGCAACAGCGGTGCCATCTAACACGCAGCTGCAGCACTGAGAAAATGGTGGCGACGGGGAAAATGGCTTGGTCTTATAGGGCAAGGACATGTGACATACACTGCCAATCACACATGCCCTTGCTTGTGTGAAAAAAAGCACTTCGCTCCGTGTGTGCGCTGCTGATAGGCTGACAGATTGCACCTCCCCACTGCAAATGCGGGAAAGAGAAAAAAAAATGGAGATCTTCATTGTTCCTGCAGAGATCCATCCCCTGCCCCTCCCCCCGCCCCGCTGTACACTCAAACTGCGTATTAACATTAATTTTCATCATTACTGAGAAAAAATCCAGTTATGATTTTGGTGCACGAACAGTTATCGAACATAACCTCGAACAGCCGAATTTTTCTCAAATTGTTCGTGTTCGCCGACCGGCTCGAACACCGCCCAAAACAGCTCGAATTTGAGATTGGCGAACAGTTCGAGTAGAACAACGCTCATCTCTAATTCTTATGCCCTTAAACCAGAGAGTCATGTTACACAAAATAGTTAATAAATAACATTTACCTCATGTCTACTTTACATCTGCATAATTTTTTAAATATAATTTTTTGTTAGTAAGTTAGAAGCGTTAAAACCCTTCAGGTGCTTCACAGGAATCAATGGAATGTGGAAAGAAAAAATGATAATTTTTCTTTTTTTCACAAAAATTTTACTTTAGCCCCAAACTTTTTATTTTCACAAGGGTAACAGGACAAAATGCACTATTCAATTTGCTGTGCAATTTCTCCTGAGTAGGCTGATACCTAATATGTAGAGGAAAACTACTTTTTTGGAGCACGGCAGGGCTCGGAAGGAGCGCCATTTGCCTTTTTGCTGTGTAAATAAAAAATCTAATTTTTCCCACAAAAATGTTCTTTTAGCCCACAATTTAGCATTTTCACAATTTGTTGTGCAATTTCTTCTGAGCACAACGATACCCAATATGTGGAGAAAAACTACTGTTTGGGTGCATGGCAGGACTCGGAAGGGAAGGACCACCATTTGACTTTTTGAATGCAAAATTTGCTGGAATTATTAGCGGATGCCATGCCATGCCTAAACAGTGGAAACACTCCACAAGTGACCCCATTTTGGAAACTAGACTTTTCAAGGAATGTATCTAGATGTGTGGTGAGCACCTTCAACCTCCAGCTGCTTCACAGAGGTTTATAACGTAGAGCCGTGAAAAAAAAATCCCATTTTTCCCACAAAAATGTTCTTTTAGCCCTAAATTAAATTTAGCATTTTCACAAAGGTAACAGGACAAAGGGCACTGTATAATTTGTTGTGCAATTTCTCTTGAGTACGCAGATACCTCATATGTGGGTGAAAACTTTTGTTTTGGTGCATGGCAGGGCTTGGAAGGGAAGAAGCACCGTTTGACTTTTTGAATGCAAAATTTGCTGGAATCATTAGCGGACACCATGTCACGTTTCGACAGCCCCATATGTGCTTAAACAGTGGAAACCCCCCACAAGTGACCCCATTTTGGAAACTAGGCCCCCAAGGAATTTATCTAGATGTTTGGTGAGCACTTTGTACTACTAGGTGCTTCATAGAAATTTATAATGTTGAACTGTGAAAATGAAAAAAAAATTTTTTTTTCCTTCAAAAATGTTGGTTTTGCCCCAAATTTTTCATTTTCACAAGGGTAAAAGGAGCAAATGGACCATACAATTTGTTGTACAATTTCTCTTGAGTATGCCAATATCCCATATTTCTGCCGATAGAGTCATAAGGGTGTTTGTTTTTTGCGGCACAAGTTGACGTTTTTATTGGTACCATTTTCGGGCACATGACATTTTTTGATCGTTTTCTATTCCAATTTTTGGGAGGCAGAGTGAACAAAAATCAGCAATTCAGGAATTGCTTTTTTTTTATGCTATTCCGCATGTGGTAAAATTGATAACGCAGCTTTATATTTTGGGTCAGTACGATTACAGCGATGCCACATTTATATAATATTTTTATGTTTTGGTACTTTTACACAATATGAACTATTTTATAGAAACAATTATTTTTGCATCGCTGTATACTGAGAGCTATAACTTTTTTATTTTTCTGTTGATGGAGCTGTATGCCTGCTGTTTTTATGTGGGACAAGATGTCGTTTTCAACTAAATAATGTTTATTTACATTTGTCATTTTGATCACGTTTTATTCCACTTTTTGTTCGGCGGTATGATGAAAAAGTATTGTTTTGTGCCTCATTTTTTATTTTTACATTGTTCACTGAAGGGGTTAACGAGTGTGAAAGTTTTATAGGTCGGGTCGTTCTGGATGTGGCGATACCAAACGTGCACTTTTTTTGCTTTTTTTACATAAAAATACTTATTTATGGGTACAATATATATACATATATACAGTATATACATATATATATATTTTATTATTATTATTATTATTATTATTATTTCGTGATTTTTTTTTTTCATATACTTACAATTTTTTTTTACTTTTTTTTTACTTTTTTACTTAGTCCCTCTATGGGACTTTCACTTTCAGCAGTCTGATCGCTGTTACAATGCATTGCAATGCACTAGCATTGCAATGCATTATAACTGTCACTTCTGCTTTTACACAAGCTTCTTAGACCCTGCAGTGCGCAGGTCGCCATGGCAACCATCGGGCCCTCCCTCTCCCTGCCTTCTAAATGCTACAAACCATATCAATCGCAGCATTTAGGGGGTTAAACTGCTGGGAGCGGTGTGGGCAGTGAGAGCCAGGTGTCAGCTGTCATGTAAGCTGAACACCCGTCATTAATCGTTGTGCGTGCAAAATCGCCAGGAAGTATCTGTAACATGCATGGTTCCTCTCCTCCCTCCATGTAGGGACACTGACATACTCGCCCCACCACAGCGGCATCCCCGTGATGCTCCTCCTTCCCCTGTGCATGCCGCACTGTGTTGTGGTGGCATGCCTAGTACGCATGTGCTTCCCTGCTCTTGCACGTGCACATAGTAAAATACTTGAAAAACATACAAAAAAGTTAATATCTGCTCACCACCTCCTGGAGCGCATGGATCCTGCTGTGCGACAAGTTTTCAGAACTTAGAAAGTATTCTTCATTTATTTCATAGCTTCAAATAGTATAAAATCCATTAAAGGGGTATTCCCATCTCCAATATCCTGTCCCAATATGTAGTAGGTGAAGTAATAATAATAATATTAGCAAATACCTCCAATTAGAAACGTAGTATAGTATTTTTGATTCGCTATCTCTCTTTCCTCATGTGCAGGAATTGCAGGACCTTAGGTATCCACGGTTACGACCACTAGCAACTAGCTAACTAACTGTGACTTTATCAGTGGACATAACCATGAATACCTAAGCTCCTGCGATACCTGCACATGAGGAAAGAGAGATAGCGAATCAGAAAAAATATACATTTTTAATGGGAGATATTTGCTAATATTACTATTATTACACCTACTACATATTGGGATAGGATCTTGGAGATGGGAATACCCCTTTAAGTCACAGTCCAGACATTAAAAACATACGCGTTTCGAGGTAAGGCAGTGCGTCTTAATCATTCAATGATTAAGATGCACTTCTTTGCGTCGAAACGCGTATGTTTTTAATGTCTGGACTGTGACTTAATGGATTTTATACTATTTGAAGCTATGAAATAAATGAAGAATGGATTTTTAATGGACTTATAGCGCTGGACTTATTCCTTTCTAAACACATAGTAAAATACCCCCAGCGAGCAGCTCGGATTCATTTAGTAAAGTGTATACCTGTAAGATGACTCCCAGCCAATAGCTGGGAGGCATCTTGTATAAAAGGCACACGCCTCAATAGGGAGGTGCCTGAGCAACCTCTATAGTTTAGTGTTAGTGGTGTTGTTGTGTGCAACTGTATGTTGCCATGTCCCCTGTCCTTAGTCTGTTATAATGATTCCCTTTCCTGTGTCGTTCCATTAGTATAGTATAGTGTGCTCTTTATCCTATGGCCGCTTTGGTGGTATTCGTATTTAAATCCTGAAACCACGTCGGCGGTACCTATATCCAAACCCCTGGTTCTAGTGCGGCCAGCTCCCAAACTATTTCCTGATAACTGCATAAGTGAACAAGAACCTATCCTCAAGATCCACGTTGTCCATACAGTTCGTCTGTGTCCGAATCCTGCTCGGCTGTGACTCCGGTCACGTCTTCCCGTCCAGCGAACCTGACCACTTGGGATAGGTATCTGCAGTACAGAGGTCTGCCCGGGAGTGGTACCTGGCGGCTACCTGCAGCCCAGTCTGTCTCCACCATCAGGAGCTCCAGTGAACACCTGGTAGCCATTTAGATACGCCCCTACCTAGGCAGACTCGGCCCTGTGGCACAGTGGGTCCACGAACCACATGCGCCACCTGCGAGTGTGACAGTTTGCTCAGGCCATGGATCCCGCTGATCCCAATATTCCCCAGGCCTCGGAACTGTATCAAGAGCTGACCCATCAGTGGGTTCAGCAAAAAAAATTTTGTTATGTCTTCGGATGGTAAGTACCCTGTTGGATGCTCTGACCACGGCTGCTTCTTCCGCTTCAGCTCAAGTTGCCACAGCTACAGTCGAGGCTACTCTGCCTGCAACCTATGCTCCAGGAGTTAATCTTCCTTTATCGGCTTCACCATGATTCATTGGAGACCCTAAGCTGAGCTGTGGATTCTTGAACCAGTGCACCCTGCACTATGAACTTTTGGCCCATCAGTTTCCAACTGATCAGGTTAAAGAGGGATTCCTGATGTCCCACCTTGCAGGAGAAGCCCTAGCATAGATTAACCCCTTATGGGAGAGAGGGGACCCTGTGACCATGGACCTACAGGCCTTCCTAGTGGCCTTCCGAAAGGTCTTTGACCAACCTGGTCATGCTTCCTCCACTACATCTTCCCTTCTCAGACTGCGTCAGGGAGAATTGTCCATCAGCCAGTATGCGGTCCAGTACCGCACATTGTCTTTCGAACTTGGATGGAACGACAAAGCATTGGTAGCCGCCTTCTGGGAGGGATTATTTGCAAGGATCAAGGACGAATTGGCTGGTCATGACATCTCGGCCACTCTGGACAAATTAATCTCCCTGAATCCACCTCTGGTTTCAAGAGCAGACCAAAGTGGTGATGCGTGAAAGAAAACTGTCGCGTCTGGCTCCATCTTTCCAAAGACCACTCTTTCCTCAGCCTCCAGAAACAGCCGTACTTGCGTAACCCATGCAGGTCGATCATATTAGGCTGGCAGAGTGGCAGAAAGAAAGTGGTCATGCCAAAGGAGTGTGCTTCGGCTGTGGTAACGCGGAGCACTTTATTCGGGGCTGTCCTGGGAGGTCTAAACTCGTAAACCTAGGGCCTGTGGGTGAATCTTCCCTACATGAGAGAGGAGATTCTTCATCACTGATTTTTGAACGCATCCATGTCCTCCAGAGGTATCCGGTTCAACAAAACAGTCTTTCTTGACTTCGATTCGGCGGGAAATTTCTTACAGCAGGCTGTAGTGGATTGGTATAATATTCCCATTCAACGCCTCCAGAATCCGCTGAAAGTGTCATCCGCAGAAGGGAAGGACCCACCTGAAGTTGTTCAAGTCATCACAGAACCTATAGAGTTCCAGATAGGAGCACTCTATTCGGAAAAAAATTGCTGTCTATGTGCCGGCTGACATTTTTCACCCCCTTCTCTTAGGTCTTCCATGGCTGAGAACCCATGAGACTGAGATGGATTGGCAGTCCAGGGAGGTGTTCGATGGGGAAAGTTGTGTCACAAGGGGTGTCTGGTTCCTGTGCCTCCATCTGGACCGCCAGTGTTGCCATTTTCTCCGGCAGGCGATTGTTCCAGTGACCTGTTTCCTGAAAACCCCCCACCTCAATGACGTATTCTGGGTTAGACCAATTTGAAAATTGACCCTGAGAAGGTATCTTCTAGTTTCAGGTGGTCGCAGGATGACAACATCAAGGCGGTGGCATCTTCCAAGTCCCTGTTGTCCACCGACCAGGAGGAAGAGTCCCAGTTCATCTTCATTTCTTCCAAGAGGACAGCTATTCTTGCCGGACTAAGAGAGACTCAACAAGTTAAGGTTCCTGTTTCAAAACCCACACCATTCTGCTCCGAGGATGTCCAGTCTGTGAGAAGCATCCTGACCAAGAAGAAGGCGGGAGATGTAACCTTTCTTACAGTGGCGTGGAGAGAACCTGGTCCTGATGAGAGGTCGTGTAAGTTCAGGAGGAAGAATCTGGTCCCATATTCTCTTCGGGGAGTCCTCGTGGGATTGAAGAAGAGGGGGCGTAAAGGAGTGTTATTGTAATGGCGCCACCGCATGGTCCCCCCCCCTCCCTTCATGCGAGGATGCCGGCATACTCACCACCCCACCCACTGCGGCATCCTCTCGATGCTCCTCCTTCCCCTGTGCACGCCGCACTGTGTTACAGCGGCGCACCTAGTGCGCGTGCTTCCCTGCTCTTAATGGGGCAGCACACACATAGTAAAATACCCCCAGCCAGCAGCTGGGAGGCATTTAGTAAAGTGTACACGTGCAATATGACTCCCAGCCAATAACTGGAGGCCTCTTGTATAAAAGGCACACTCCTCAATAGGGAGGTGCCTGAGCAACCCCTATAGTTTAGTGTTAGTGGTGTTGGTGTGTGCAACTGTATGTGGCTAGGTCCCCTGTCCTTAGTCTGTTATAATTATTCCCTTTCCTGTGTCATTCCATTAGTATAGTACAGTGTGTTCTTTATCTTGTGGCTGATTCGGAGGTATCCGTATCCAAATCCTGAAACTGTGTCGGTGGTGCCTATGACACAGTGGGTCCACAAATCACGTGTGCCACCTGCGAGCGTGACAGTATCCATACATCCAAGATCGGGAAGTCCTTCGTAAACTGGATGTAAGGATACATTTAAGGTCATGAAGTGCATAAAAGAAGGTGTCTAAAATAAAGTCTGAAAACAGCCACCCAAACCAACAAGGCCTGTATGATAAGTGTGAACTTCTTTTGTATCAGATGGGACCATGCAGAGGTCCGGAATAAGACATGAAGAGAGTGTGTGATATCGGGTGCATATGAGTGGACCACTGAGAGCAATACTTTTACATAACCTTCACCCGCCATGTACATACAGTAAGTCGGAGATCTGTGCTGCCTAGTAATAAAGGCCTCCTCCTCAGGTTCATTGGTAATGTAGTATTAGTCTGCAGATCCTAGCCTTACACCTCTGCCAGATGAGCTCAGTTTAATGAATGTGTCTGAACTAATACATGTTTGGGATTGCAGAAAAACATATAACATATTTGGCATCAAAATAAAATAATTTTATTGAGGCTAACTCAGGCCATATCTGACAGGGGTAATTTATCCCATCCACACATTTTAGATTGTTTGAATTTAAATAAAAGGACAACATTAAAGAGAATCTGTCAGCAGATTTTTGCTATGTTACCTGACAGCAGCATGATTTGGGGACAGAGATTCCGATTCCAGCCATATGTCCCTTACAATACTGGTTGCAGCAGTTGTGATAGAATCATATGTTGAACTGTGTATAATCTCGCCAAAACCACTGATTGGCAGCTTTTTGTGTATATTGTATATTGACAGAAAACTGATAATTAATGGTGGGGCGTGGTTGGACAAGGAGGCACAAGACACCTAGTCCTCTAGTGATGATCTCCTGCTGAAAAATACTGATTTTATTGAAACAGAGAAACACAGCCTATTAAGGCACACTTCACTGGAATCAGGCTCTCAGTCCCTGCATTATGCTGCTCTCAGATTACATAGCGAAAACTTGCTGACAGATTCCCCTTAAGTGTATAAAAGTCACTAATGTTTCTAGATATTGTAATCTTTACATGTAAATTGTGCAACCTATTTAGAGGCAGTTGGAAAATTTGCCTGGAAGTGTCTGTCACATAAATCGTAAATATACAGGACTTGTCCCAGTTGACTTTAAGGCAGGAAAACAGGCTGCATTCGTCGGGGAGGTCAAGTGCTGCAGGTAATGAAACTTCTACATCCTGTAAGTATAGTAGTGCACAGTGCATTATTCATGCATATACTGATTCTATGATATATTGGCCCCTTGATAAAACCCTGGAGTGTGGTTGTGTGTAAACACGAGCAACCAGCGGTTCCATCACAACTGCATACAGCACTGAGGAAAGTGGGCAGCCCTGGCGGATTTGTTCAAGATTAATGTGAAGGTATCAGATATGTACCCATGAACCCATACCCATGCTTATAGCTACCTGTTTTCAACTTTTAGGTACTGCATCAGCCGGGGCCGGACTGGGACTAAAATTTAGCCCTGACATTTGAAGGTACACAGGCCCATTTGCTATGTGGTGAATGAGTAATATCTTTGTGCGCTTGTATCTTACAAGAAATCAGGTGAGTGTAACATGACTATATAACATATAGTCACAGCTGGATCCAATATTACAGCTTAGTCCTATTTATTGCTCTAAGGCCGGGGTCACACAAGCGTATAACATGGCTGAGTGCTATGTGATAAAACATTGCATAGCACTTGGACCACTATTATTCTATGGGGCAGCTCAGATGTGCGATTATTTTCTTTTACAGATTCGGCAGCATGCTGCGATTGGCAGAGAGACTTGGCTCGCACGCACCCATACAAGTCTATGGGTGCGTGTGAAACATCGGACTGCACCTGGATATCATCACAGTGCAGTCCGATATACGCCGAGACAAGCAATGGAGGAGATGAAGAAATTACTTTCTGTTACAATACTGGCGTAGCACTGCTGGAAACCAGTTGCCGAAGGCACACAAGCAGGAACAGCAAGCGGTTATAGATGTTCTTAGATATAGCAAAGGAGTTGTAGGAAACAATACGTAGATAGGTGAGAACAGTATGGGTAAGACAGTCCAGGAGCTGGAGACTGGAACTAGGCTAACAGCTAGACACAATACTCAAGCAATGAGTGAAAGATCCATGTGGCTTTCAGCAGGCCCAAACAGGAAACAAGATGGACTCCACAGGTTCCAAATCTGTCTTCTTAGTAAAGGGCAATTGCAGAACACAACAGCAGCCTCCAGTGGTAAGGAGCGGGATTGCAGCACAATTATCAGGGTGAACAATAGCAGCCACTTGTGGTCAAACTGTAGAAGGACAACAGGAATCCTGACACTTTCACTGTCTCCTCCGCACCTGTGCTGTGATTCTCTCATGCAAGAGGATAGGAGCACAGTGCACTGACACTCAGCTCACGCTCGAAGGAGAGCAGGAGCCGAGTGTCACTACCATATCACATGTCCTGCGGCTCCTATGGCATGCTAGGAGTTATAGTTCACCACAGGAGTGGTGATTTACTTTTGAGCTAGTGGCATGGGAGCAGAGTGGACACAGTGCTTTGCTTTTTTTTCTTAATTATACTAATGTTTGCCTCTTACAGCTTCTTTCTTCCTAAGTTCAGCTCTGGTGCTTGTTTTCTGTGCTCTTCTGCTCCTTGCACTCACGTTAAGGTTAACAGCTGCTTGTAAATCCTTTCTGGCCCTGCCACTGCGCTAGTCGGGCTGATGTTCTGATCACGAGCTGCAGTAAGAGGCAGGGCCGGAGCAGCACAGAACAGCACAGCGCGCCTCCCCCTGCTGTGCTACCTGACTGCAGCTCGATATCAGGACATCAGACCGCCCACTTCATCGTGTCTAGCGCGACGGCAGTGATTTCGGCAGTGCGGTGTGATCGTGTGCTCAGGTAAAGCTGATGCAGCCTGGCGTGCTGGCTGCAGAAGAGAACACTGGAACTCCCACTAACAGCATGAAGGGGCAACATATCGAGTGGCCCACTACAGGGACCGGCCCTTCTGGCATTTGCCAGAAATGCCAGATGGCCAGTCCGGTCTTGGCTGGGTGGGTTTATTCATATAACTAAAGTATATCAACAGAGTAGATTCACTGGCTTTCCATAAAACTGATCATGTATATGCCTGTGAATGTATACGCCCAGAATGGAGAAATTAGATGAAGGGACTGTTGTGAATGAATGCATTTTCTATACATTTCTGCTAAATATTGGAAATCATATAACCTGACTGGGATGATAAAATAAAGTGTTAGAACCTTGCTGTTAGGTTTTTTTTTTCCTTTGCTGGTCACATGACCTTGTTGGCCTATTTAATCCTGCTCCGCCCTTCTGGCTTTGCTGGACTTCATTGTATATCTACTTTCTAGCTAGCCTGTGCTCTGTATCTAACTCTGTTAGTTTGCTTGGTCTACGGACCTCTAGGTTCTATCTATTTTGTTTGTTCGTCTGTCTGCTACTATTTCTGTTAGGAGGTGTCCCATATTCCTCCCAGTCCTTAGTACTTGTAGGGATTCCCTCCCCAAATCTATAGGTCTCCGTACAGACTAGATTAGGACTTTAGCAGGTCTGATCGCAGGATCAGGTTCCCTGTTACATCGTAGGGATTCAGCTGAGTCTTATAGTAGGGACGGATCTCCTCTCTTTCCTTAGCTTTGGTAGCAGAACATAACAGTAAGTCCAGCCTGTAAATTCTCTAAGGAAAGATTTTTTTTTTTGTTCCATCATGGTGTCGGTTCAGGATTTGGCTAAACACCTGCAGGGACTCTCTCTGGAAGTGGCCGAGCTCCGTCAGCACGTGAGTAACTGTCCTGGAGCATATTTCTTGGAGCCTAAGGTATGTTTGCCGGATTTATTTTTTGGTGAACATCGAGAATTTTTTTCATTTAAAAATGCTTGCTTATTGTATTTTCGTTTGAGACCCAAGTCCTCTGGGGATGAATCCCAGCGCGTAGGGTTCATAATGTCACTTTTGCGCAAAGAGCCTCAGGAGTGGGCCTTTTCTTTGCAACCTAGTGATACATGCTTCAGATCAGTGGATAGTTTTTTTTCTGCTTTAGGACTATTATATGATGATCCTGACCGTGTGGCATCAGCTGAGACTGAGTTGAGACGTTTAAAACAAGGATCAGGTAATATGGAAAAATATTGTACACATTTTCGTCGTTGGTCCACTCAAACAGGGTGGAACGATTCTGCTCTGAAAAGTCTATTTCTTGCTGGGCTCAGTGAAAAGGTTAAAGACCTGCTAATTGCTTATCCTACACCTGAGGATTTGCAACAGGCTATGCAATTAGCTATACGGGTGGACAGAAGACTGCGTGCTAGGGTTAATGAGAGCAAATCCTCTGCTATGTCAGTTTCTGGTTATGATAATGTGTGTACTAACAGTGGTGAACCGATGGAGATTGGATCGGTGGCACCTCGCTCTCAAGAAAAACACCGTCGTTTTTCAGAAGGCTTGTGTTTCTATTGCGGGAAATCTGGTCATTTGATTAAAGGCTGTGAGCTTCGTATGAAGAAAGAAAAAAAAATGGTCAGTCACGCCCGTATTGCCTGTTTAAATTCCAAGGGTATATTTTTAGCTGCTTCCACGATTGCTCAGGAAAAATTAATGGAATTTCGGGTGTTTGTTGATTGCGGGTCTACACTGAATGTTATTGATGGGGGATTCGTGGAAAAACTCAATTTAAAACCTGAACCTTTATCATCCCCCATTGCTGTGGTTTCTGTGGATGGCTCCCCTTTGAAGAATATTACTCTCAAGGTCAGTGAATTTCCTCTCACTATTAATGGTGTTCACCATGAGAAATTGGATTTGGTAGTGTTGAATAACTTGCCTTCTCCAGTAATATTGGGTTTGCCCTGGTTAAAATTTCACAATCCTGTACTGGATTGGTCTACCAGTGAAATTAAATCCTGGAGCCATAAATGTTATGACAAGTGTTGTAACGGGCGTATTGCAGCTGTGGATAGGGGAGAATTGCCTGTTCCTATTCAGGATTTTTGGAGAGTTTTTTCTGAGAAAGAATCGCAGGTTTTGCCTCCCCATAGAGACTATGATTGTTCTATTGAATTTGTCCCTGGAGCGACTCTTCCTAAAAGTCGTTTATTTAACCTTACTATTCCTGAGAGGAAGGCTTTGGAGGAATACATACAGACAAGTTTGGCCGCCGGTCACATTAGGCCCTCTAAGTCTCCTGTGGCGGTTGGATTTTTTTTTGTAAAAAAAAAGGACGGCGGTTTACGTCCTTGTCTGGATTTTCGTGAGATTAACAAAATTACGGTACGCAATCCTTACCCACTGCCATTGATTCCTGATCTGTTTAACCAGTTATTGGGGGCCAAGTGGTTCTCTAAAATTGACCTTAAGGGGGCATACAATCTGTTGCGCATGAAGGAGGGTGATGAATGGAAGACTGCTTTTAACACTCCTGTGGGTCATTTTGAGAATCTGGTTATGCCTTTTGGTCTTACTAATGCTCCTGCATTTTTTCAGAATCTGATTAATGACATCCTTAGACCTTTGATCGGTAAAAATGTGGTTGTGTATTTGGATGACATTTTGATTTATTCGCCAGATCTGGAGTCTCATTGGCGGAGCGTGCGTGAGGTATTACAGTTATTAATGGACAATTCGCTTTTTGCTAAGCTGGAGAAATGTGAGTTCGCTGTACAGAGAATTAGTTTTTTGGGCTACATTATCTCCAGCAAAGGTTTTGAGATGGATCCGGTTAAGGTTCAGGCTGTGCAGGAATGGCCTAGGCCTATTGGTTTGAAATCGATACAGAGGTTTTTGGGTTTCGCCAATTACTATAGAAAATTCATAAAAATTTTTTCTAGTATTGTCAAACCTCTGACTGATCTCACCAGGAAAGGTGCTGATGCGGTTCAGTGGTCTTCTGAGGCCATTGAAGCTTTTGTGTATCTCAAGGAGAGGTTCACCTCTGCTCCCATCCTTATGCAGCCTGATGTTACTAGGCCGTTTTTGGTTGAGGTTGATGCTTCCTCTGTGGGGGTTGGCGCAGTATTGTCTCAGGATAACGGGGATGGATTACATCCCTGTGCATTTTTTTCAAAAAAATTTTCGGAGACTGAATTGAATTACGATATTGGTAATCAGGAATTATTGGCTATTAAACTCGCATTTGAACACTGGCGCCACTTCTTGGAAGGTGCGGAATTTCCCGTTCAGGTTCTTACGGATCATAAAAATCTGATATATCTTGACGCTGCCAAGCGCCTGAATGCCCGTCAGGCTAGGTGGGCACTGTTTTTCTCGCGGTTTAATTTCTCCGTTACTTACATCCCTGGTACTAAGAATGTTAAGGCGGATGCCTTGTCTCGCAGTTTTTCTCCCATAGTCGGTGCTGAGAAAGAGGAAAACATTTTACAAGAAGGTGTTGTGATAGCTGCTTTAGACTCCGTTTTGGAAGATGAGATTCTTAAAGCTCAGGAGAATGCCCCATCTAACACTCCTCATGGGAGGTTGTTTGTGCCTGGGACCTTTAGGAGAGATTTGTTTGTTGAGTGTCACGAATCTCGGTTGGCAGGTCATCCCGGAATCTCTGAGACCAAGAGACTGGTGGGTCGCAGTTTTTGGTGGCCTGGATGGCAGAAGGAAGTCATTAAGTGGGTGCGCCAATGTACTATATGTGCTAGATCTAAGTCCTCACATACTCCTGCTGCGGGGTTGCTTTGTCCTTTGGAGGTCCCCAGTGCTCCTTGGACACATTTGGCTATGGACTTTATAACTGACCTTCCCCCCTCTGAGGGTTTTACTGTCATCTGGGTGGTCGTGGACCGTTTTAGCAAGATGTGTCACTTGGTTCCCTTCGTCAAACTGCCCTGCGCTAAAACTCTCGCTAAGGCCTTTGTCAAGGAAATTGTCAGACTTCATGGCGTTCCTACTGACATTGTTTCTGATAGGGGTCCTCAGTTCGTGGCTCGTTTTTGGCGTGCCTTTTGTGACAGGTTGGGAATTCATTTGTCGTTTTCGTCCGGATATCATCCTGAATCTAATGGCCAGACAGAAAGGAAAAACCAGGATGTTGAGCAGTTCTTGCGTTGTTTTGTGGCAGACAATCAAGAGGGGTGGTCTGAGTTTCTGCCACTTGCCGAATTTGCTCTGAACAATCATACATCTTCTTCTGCTGGTTGTTCGCCTTTTTTTTGTTGTTCTGGGAGACATCCGTCGTTTGGGTCGTTCTCCAAGTTGGGATCTGCCGTGCCTGAGGAGGAGAATTTTTCCGGTGATTTGGAAAGAGTTTGGACGGATGTGCGTGGTAATCTTCAGGAGGCCAACAGAAAATCTAAAGACTACTTTGATAGGAAACGACAGGAGGTTTTGTTCGCTGTTGGTGACATTGTTTGGTTGTCCTCTAGGAATCTGCGGTTGAGGATTCCTTCTAAGAAATTGGGTCCCAAGTTTGTAGGGCCCTTTAAGGTGCTTCAGGTTGTCAACCAATCTGCTGTTAGGTTGGAGGTTCCTACCTCCTGGAGAATTAATCCGGTCTTTCATGTCTCTCTGTTAAAAAAAGCTGTTGTGTCGGATGGTGACGCCTCTGCCTCTGTTCCTCCGGTGGTGGAGGACGGGGAATATGAAATTTCTCGCATCCTTGACTCTAGACGGTATAGAGGTAGTTTGCAGTATCTTGTGGCCTGGAAAGGTTTCGGACCCGAGGATAACTCTTGGGTGAGGTCAGATGATGTTTCCGCGTCCAGACTTATCAGAGCGTTTCACAGGAGATTTCCTGATAAGCCTGGTCCTAGGGGATCCGGAGGATCCTCTTAGAAGGGGGGGTACTGTTAGAACCTTGCTGTTAGGTTTTTTTTTCCTTTGCTGGTCACATGACCTTGTTGGCCTATTTAATCCTGCTCCGCCCTTCTGGCTTTGCTGGACTTCATTGTATATCTACTTTCTAGCTAGCCTGTGCTCTGTATCTAACTCTGTTAGTTTGCTTGGTCTACGGACCTCTAGGTTCTATCTATTTTGTTTGTTCGTCTGTCTGCTACTATTTCTGTTAGGAGGTGTCCCATATTCCTCCCAGTCCTTAGTACTTGTAGGGATTCCCTCCCCAAATCTATAGGTCTCCGTACAGACTAGATTAGGACTTTAGCAAGTCTGATCGCAGGATCAGGTTCCCTGTTACATCGTAGGGATTCAGCTGAGTCTTATAGTAGGGACGGATCTCCTCTCTTTCCTTAGCTTTGGTAGCAGAACATAACATAAAGCATGTTTTATGTTGCTGCTCTAATAGGCCCAAAGTCAAAACTGTGTCTTTTCTTTTAATCGCAATTATTTTTGGCAACACATTAAAAAAAAGCAAGGAATAAAATAAAACCACAATGCATAAACCAAGCATGTCCCACATTGTTTCAGGCAAATACATCTTGTATGAATAGCTGGAAGTTAAGTAAAATACATTGGCTCAAGTCGAAATTGCTGCCTGTTGTCCATGTGGAGAGCATACCCACTTTTCAAGTAATTTTAATAAATCCAGTGGTGTATATTTATGTTCAGTTCATTTATTTGCTTTAGTCTGGTCAATTTTTGACAATTCTTAAAGAGGATATTTCCCTTCTGTATAGACCATTTTCTCTAAAAACACCTTTCTTTTTATACACCAACATAGTGAATACTTCAATTTAAAAGTAACCCTACACATGATTTTAGGACTCTAAACCACCATTACAGCACTTGGATGAGAATAGGTTTAAAGATGTCCCTGTGTAAACTTTCCAATGATGTATTATGTACAGTATATAATAAAGTTGTAAAATGGTACAAGCAATATTATAATTACTGCTGAATAGTCATACTGGTGGTGCTGCTACCCTGAAAAGTCACAGTAGGGCTCCCCATATCTGCTGTACCAGCCTCCTCCAAATCATGGGGATGCAGCATTGCCTTGTACTCCAAGGTGTATACAATACAGGGAGATGCCCCCTCATTGGGAAGGGGAGTCCTAAACAAACTATGCTCCTTGAATGTAATAGTGCTACACATAATATGTCTCCTGTATATTATATTTATACCACCTGAGTATAAAAATGCTAGACACCCAGTGCCTGCTCAAAACAATAGCACTACACACACCACTGTTCCCCCCTAAATTGAATGACATCATGCCATGTGCCCCAGAACATAATGATGTCACATGCTGTTGTCCCTGAATATAATGTTGTTACACTATGTACAGTGTTGTGAAAAAGTGTTTGCCCCCTTCCTGATTTCTTATTATTTTGCATGTTTGTCACACTTAAATGTTTCAGATCACAAAACAAATTTAAATATTAGACAAAGATAACACAAGTAAACACAAAATGCAGCTTTTAAATGAAGGTCTTTATTATTAAGGGAAAAAGAAATCCAAACCTACAGGGCCATGTGTGAAATAGTTATTGATCCCTCCACCCCCTAAAACATAAATTTACTGTGGTTTATCACATCTTTGGGAAGCTGAGTTCAATTTCCCTAGCCACACATAGGCCTGATTACTGCCACACCTGTTCGCAATCAAGAAATCAATAAAATAGGACCTGCTTTGGGATTCCAGCGAACCACAGTGAAAGCCATTATTAACAAATGGCGAAAACATGGAACCGTGGTGAACCTTCCTAGGAGTGGCTGACCGACCAAAATTACTCCAAGAGTGCAGCAACGACTCATCCAAGAGGTCACAAAAGACCCCACAACAACATCCAAAGAACTGCAGGCCTCACTTACCTCAGTTATGGTCAATGTTCATGACACCACCATAAGAAAGAGACTCGGCAAAAATGGCTTGCATGGCAGAGTTCCAAGATGAAAACCACTGCTGAGCAAAAAGGCTAGTCTCAGTTTTGCCAGAAAACATCTTGATGATCGCCAAGACTTTTGGGAGAATACTCTGTGGACTGATGAGACAAAAGTTGAACTTTTCGAAGGTGTATGTCCCATTACATCTGGCGTAGAAGTAATGCAGCATTTCAGAAAAGAGTGGTGATATGCCATCCAACGTCCCCTGCGTGCGCCTTCTCCAACAAGGCGCAGGCCGAAAGTGACCTCCATCTTGCTGGAGATTCCGGCAGAGCAGCGGGCTAATTACAGCTCCTCCGCTTCTTTCCTGGGCAGCAGACACAGCAATTGTATTCTCGTCTGACAGACATGAATACAATTGAGTGCGGGGAGGGAGCGACGGCCAGGGCGCAGGAAAGAGGGGTGAACGGTGTCAGTGACTGACATCACTCACCTCCATGCCTGTGCCCCAGCAGTCACAGTGCTGAATGTCTGCGGCCGAACGAAGGTGCCAAGTCGCCGCAAATATTCATCGATTTTTTTTTAACATGTGCCCCTCTCAGACAGGCAGGAAGTGGCACCCTAGGCAGGTGCCTACCCTGCCTACCCCTTGTCCCGGCTCTGCCTGGAACCTATCTCCTCATAGAAGCTAGTCAGATTAGTTTGATAGGACTTAATCCCTCATAAATAAATGTTGAGTTACTCCAGGAAACATAAAAATTTGTACAACATAACAGAGGTCTCTGTTACATTATCAGCAGCTTTATTTCAAGCACAAAATACCAAGCATTCTACAAAATAAGGAAAATGGATTATTTCCAAAATGCCATCTTGTTACACCGCGCATGGAAGCAAATTTAAGGTTAGGTCTTAATGAGAGTTAATGAATGTAATGTGTTAAACTGTCCATTTACTATGAAAATGTTATAATTGTTTTAAAATGAACAGCTCTTAATTCATTAAAAGTCTGCGATCATTTCATATTTTATGAGCTTTAAAACCACACTTAGTAGCATTAAGATTTAGTGGACCATTCCTCTGGGAAGACTTGGCTCTACTCTCTGTTCAAATGTTTCAAATAGCTGTCAATGACACAATTTCCAAGCAGCGAAAGAGTACTATAAATATTTCTTATGACAGCGGTGAGTAATTCTGAGGAATACTCCCAGCTAATTATAATTGTTTGCCAATTCTTGTGTTTGTTACCTTTCCTTAAAGGTGACAGATGATAACATTCAACACCTTGAAGCAAACAGCTTGTATTAAGTAACAGAAGGCGTACCTACCACTGATTAAAGAATGTTATCCTCTTCTGCTAATGTAAAATAACAGGCACACAGTTCTTGTCTCATTTTGTTAAATTGGTATTTTTTTGTAAACTGTAGATTATATTGTTTGACCTTGAAAGATGTTTAGAACATTTATAAAACATCCAGCCAAAAACTCCAATATTCTCATCCACAGGATTTTAGGGAGCTTTGATGAAAGTGGAAGACAAGCATGGCCACTAGTGATTTTCTTTTAGTGAATAACAATAATAGTAACTAGTCCTGATAGTGCAGTGAAATGCTCTAGTGCTCGGTACTCGAATCAAGCACGACGGATGCTCAGACGTGCTCGATTCGAGTAGCGAGTATGATGGAAGTGAATGGCAAACTCAAGCATTTTTCCGGAGGATGGAAAATTCATTCTCTCTCACTCGCTCACCACTAATAGTGACTCTGTAGGATTTAGGCTTGAAAACGTAAATTTTCAGAAAAGCCTTAGAACTCCTAAGGTATTATAATGTGAAGATCAAATAACTCTTCATATCTCCATTTCTTAATTGAGCATATGGTGATTTAGGGGTTTCCAGAATTAGAAAAATCTTGTTGCGTTTTCCTCCCAAAATGGCCAAACTTATCCATGGGTTGTGTTTGGTAGTGAACAGGGCTGAACTCGTAAACCACGCACAACCTCTCTACAAGTGTATTGCTGTTTTTGAAAGGAAGCAGCCATATCTGAGCGATACTAGACAATCTATTAACACGTTCCTTGCATGTGATATACATGAGCACCACATGTCAGACAGCAGTGTATGGAGTAGCTAAGTAGCTAAGTCTACTGTATAAGTTGAGGGTGCCATTTGTTGTTAATCCGTTAGATGCTACGTTCAATAGTTAAATGTTAAACTAAGGGCCCATTTAGACAAGATTGTTCGGTGACCTGGTCAGCAGTCATTTAATGACCTGTTTAGACAGGCCGACCAGAATTCTATGCAGACAGAACAATCGTTTATATAATCTTTCTGTGAGCATTGAATCATTATCAGCAGCACATCCCCAGTTTATACAGGACGATCTGCTGCCGAGAACAATGATTTTAATGAATGACATTCATACTTGCACAAGCCAATAAACGGTTAAAAAGTGTTCCAACAAACGCCCATTACAACTATCGCCTTGTCTCAATGAGCCAGCGGGTGGTCTGTACAAATTATTGGTTCCTTCTATCAAATCTCTTATGTTAGAAGACAGTATTTACATCAGTTTCCTAATATATAGCTACATTCAAAATCATTCCATGTACCGTATGAGCTGAAGAAGTAGTGATAGAGAAGCACGTCAGGGAAATCAAATTCCCCGTGGATTCACAGCATCAGGCAGCACAATGGGGTCTTAAATTTCCCACTGCTGCAAAATTATAAGGTCTTCTTATAATAATTAGTTAACAAATGGTTAAATAATGGTTAAATAATTATATATTATTATATATTTGTGACTCCACTGCACTGTATATAATGAATGGCAGGCACATGGATTTTTGTACGTTTTATTCTGATGGGATAGAAATTTGTGCAGCAAAAAACAGCAATGTGTAAAAAGACCCTAGAAGGGGGGCAGCAGACTGATAGAAGGGAAAAGTAGTGCCAGAGGGCGCGTTGTTGTCTGGGACGCTCTACGTTCTCCACCCCCCCCCCATCCTACCCTGCTTACACTTTGCACAATGTAATGGCGAGTGCCACTAGATTTTTCCTACTTGGGGTTTCTTATGAAAAGTTGTGCCATAACTTCTTTATCTGAAATAAATAGGAATTATAAAAAATGGCTAACTAAATATGGGAAAATCGAATTATTTTTGCAAATATATCAGATTCTTGATGTCTGGTTATCTCCTCCATTTCGTCTGTGTCTGTGAAGTCAAGAAACACAAATTCTTTAAGTATACATATTGTGTTGACTATAAAATAACAAACAATTTAGAGAATTAAGAAGCGCACATCAGTATATCTTGTGACAGATAAAGTAGAAAGGAATACCATTAAGGAATTCACTAAAACAAAATGCTTGTGATTTTAGAACAGTGCATGAATTAGGTGCAGCAAGTGTATTGTCTGGCATTGCAGCCCACACACACATCAAAAGCCAATGAAAACAATCTTCAGCCTATGGTGTTCAACTCAAGAAAGCATGTTACTCACTGGAAGAATTACCAGCGCATTCAGATATTGAAAACACATTTGCGTCTTTAACGTTAAGGTCTTTTGTCTGCCTGAGGCTGATTTAATTTATATGTTTTATTGAGATGTTACAGCAAGATCTCTCTCCAAGGAGCTGCCATATTGTAAGTAGACATTGCATTTAGGCACGCATATCTTGTAGGTGTCTATTGTTTTATGTCTCAGGTAATGAGAGGGGGCCCCATTATAGTGCCGGATTTAACCACAAAGAAAGAAAGAGTTGTTTATTTCCTTCACCACTCACTTTCCATTACTGTTCATCCACAAAGGAAATGCTAAAGTTACTGGGACTGAACAAAGCTAGGTGCCTCTATGTAAGAGCCCCATAGGAGAAATATGGGATACCGATAAGAAATATACACCCTTATTGTATGGATCTACTGTCAATCTAATGTGTTTGTGAACATCCCAACTCTCCCTAGATGGCAGACGTCATGTTTGTCAAACCTTTTACGCAAGAAAACTGTCATAAAAGCTTTGAAAAGTTGCAAAAAAAATTGCACCATGGGGAGGGGTGGGGCAGAGCCAAGACAGTGCAGGACCACCCTCACTTGTCAAATGTATCAAAAATGCCAGTGGTTAGTATGCGCAGTCGCTGACTGGAGTAGCATTTCTGGCACAGCACATGGAGGCACAAGCCACTTAGAAGAAGTGCTGAATTCCTTAAGGGGAATCTGTCAGTAGAATCAACCCTCCTAAGCCATCTATATAGGCATATAGGTCATAGGAAGCTGAATAAAATAAATACCTTGATATATGCGGTCTGATGTCTTATTCCAGAGAAACCCACGTTTTTCTTATATGTAAATGATTTGTTCAGGACTATGGACCGGACACTGATCTGCATGAAAATCTGCCTCTAGAGATTATTTTATATGAAAGGCGGAGTTACCAGTGTGATATGTAATGATAACCAGTGTGATGTGCAATGGCCGCTCACTGTACTCCTGATCTCACTGCAGAGCTGTGTGTGATTATACCTGACACATCTGCAGGTTTTTCTCAGCTACAACTTCCATCTCACAGGCAGACCGGGTTGCAATACATTAGAGCTGTGAGAGCTGCAGCAAATATGTTTGTTATGAGACAGAGATCAGTTCTACTGTGCTGTGCTAGTTACATGTCTCACACTGGTAATGCCACCTTTCATTTAAAACAAGCTTTAGAGACAGATTTGCATTCAGATCTGTGTCCTACCCATAGGCTGGAACAGCTCATTTACATATAAGAAAAACGTGGATATCTCAGGAATAAGACATCAGATCGCAGATATTAAGGTATCACTTTATTCAGCTTTCTATGACCTACATGCCCATATAGACAGCTAGCAGGGTTGATCCTACTGACAGATTCCCTTTAAGTGGCATGTAGCTCTTAATGAATTTGGGGCCTATTATTTCAGCAAGTCTGGCATAGCGTGATTGTGTGTCACACCAGTCTTGATGAAAGAATCGGCTCCTATATCTTTTTTGAGATAAGATAAGATCTTCCAGATGTGTCTTGCACTGATTTGCAACCCTCTCACCTTTAAAATGAGCCAAGCAAATATGTTTATAGGAAGGGACAGAGCATAGCTGTTAGCCTAAGTAATGGGTTTACTCTTGCTGACCTGCAGCCATTAAAGGACCGCTGATTGGCAACATGTTTGCCAATTCGCAGTCGTTTAGTAGCCTGTTTAGACAGGCCAATCACACTTCCCATGCACACAGAATGATTGGTAATAGATCATCCTGTTCTCACACCAAATACAAAACGCAAAACCACAATAAGAAGAATTTAAATTCCCCCAAGATTCAAGAATTTTGTTTACACAAAATGATGTCCTGGCAAGAACAATGATTATTAAGCAAGTTTAAAAATTGTTTCTTCTGACGAATTAACATTTTGCTCATTCGCCAAGTGATTTGTACCCTATTTACACTGAGCGATTATTGGAAAGGTTGGGCAGTGTGAACCCTAATTCTATCTTATGTGTATAGCCTGGTTTAGACATTGGGATATCTGACCCAATATCAGAAGAAAAAAGGTAAATTAATCTGTCTAAATTTAGATGAGTAGGTTTCAGTGTTCTCTTACACGGGGAGATAAACACTTCAAGTGAGCTCCGAATGATATAGGAAGTGGAGCTTCGCACTTTTTAAATGCGGTAATCATCTTGAATGTGCAAATTGTATGGGAACAAATAATCGTTACTGCGATTGTTTGGGCCACACATAAAAGAGGCAATCGGCCACAATGGATATATTTTTGACAGGATAGGCTTACTTGGGCCAATGATTGGGAATGTCCAGTTTTATGTATGTTCATTCTTCTGATTGGCCTGTATGAAACATAGTGTTACAGTTATCGGTTATGTTTTCATAGCAGAAACTACTATTTCTTTTTTTCTGTAACCCAAGTAAGTTAATTACCATTGTCACAAGTGTGACATGGTGTGGTATTGGAATGGCACATTTGATGATGAGGTTAATTTAGGAGATGGTAAACTACACTGTGTGCACAATTATTTGGTCAGTGAGAACTTTTACAGTATTATCATTTGTATGCAGATTTTTCAACACCTAGCGGTATAAACTTGAATGCTTATTGGATGAGGCAGATCAGGTGATGTGTATTTGTGTAATGAGGGAAGGTGCGGCCTAAGGATATTAACACCCCTTATCAAGGTGTGCAGAATTATTTGGCAGCTTGTTTTCCTCAGGCAAAATGGGCCAAAAAAAGATTTAACTGACTGACTGAGAACATGATCAGGGCTGTTTTTTCTGGTCCCTGATCACGTGATTGCCGTTATTCAATGAATAACGGCTATCAAGTAAATAAAAAAAGTGTGCCTCTGTTACAATTATTTCTCTCTCTTCTGACATGATATACATGTCAGAGGAGAGAGAAATGATATTGGGTTTAGGGTTTTGTTAGGGTTACGATTGGGTTGGGGTTAGGGTTAGGGTTGGGGTAGGGTTGTGTTAGGGTTAGGCTTATGGTTGGAGTTAGGGTTAGGGTTGGGCTTAGGTGTTAGGATTGTTTTTTTTTCAAAAGTTTAAAAAAATGATGCCAATATGATGACTAGTGTTGAGCGCAAGTGCTCGCTACTCGTAGTTTGCATCGGGTGCTTGGGTATGCACCGAGTATCGAAGGTGCTTGAGTGACATGCTTGAGTCCCCGCCCTGCATGTTTCACGGCTGTTAGACACCCAAAAAAACCCATGTCCCGGCATTGCCCATGTATGGCAGGCATTCCCCGCATGTTTTTTTTGGCTATCTAACAGCCGCGAAACATGTGGAGCGGAGACACGTGCATGTCACTCGAGCACCCGTGATACATGGTGCATAACCGAGTACCCGATGCAAACTCGAGTAGCGAGCACTTGTGCTCAACACTAATGACAACGTATTAAATATGACGACCTAATGTTATCAAATGTATAGTACCTTTGGGTTCAAAATCCTCATTATACCCCTGGATAAAATCCTTGAGGGGTGTAGTTTCCAAAATTGGATGAGTTGTGGGGGGTTTCTGTTGTTTAGGCACGTTAGGGGCCCTGCAAATGAGACATGTTGCCTGCCGTCTCTTTCAGCCAAATTAGTGTTCCAAAATTCAAATATTACTCCTTCCGCTCCGAGCCTTGCCATATGTCTAAACAGAAGTTGTTGACTACATGTAGGGTATTGCCGTGCTCGTAAGAAAGTGGGTATTAAACTGTGCGATCCACTGTTTGGTGTTACCTCTTGCAAAAGTGAGAAATTTGGGGCTAAAGCAAGATTTTTGTGGAAAAAAATGAACTTTTTCAATATGACGACCTAATGTTATCAAATGCTGAGTTGTACCTGTGGATTCAAAATGCTCACTATACCCCTGGATAAAATCCTTGAGGGGTGTAGTTTTCAAAATGGGGTCACTTGTGGGGGGTTTCCACTATTTAGGCATATGAGTAGCTCTCCAAATGCAACATGGCATCCGCTCTTGATTCCAGCCAATTTTGCATTCAGTCAGAGGAGCACTTCCTTTCTTTCCGAGCCCTGCCGTGCGCCCAGTGATCCCCCCCCCCCATATGGGGTATCGGCATACTCAGCAGAAGTTACGCAACAAATTTTAGGGTCCATTTTTTCTTGTTAACCTTGTAAAAATAAAAATACATTTCTGAAAAAAGTTAAATGTTCATTTTTCTTTCCACATTGCTTCAGTTCGTGGGAAGAACCTGAAGGGTTAATAAACTTCTTGAATGTGGTTTTGAGAACCTTGAGGGGTGAAATTTTTAGAATGGTTTCACTTTTGAGTATTTTCTATCATATAGGCCTCTCAAAGGCCCTAAAATGTGGTCCCTAAAAAAATGGTTTTGTAAATTTTGTTGGAAAAATGAGAAATGGTCAAATTTTAACCCTTATAACTTCCTAACAAAAAAAATTATGTTCCAAAAATTGTACTGATGTAAAGTAGACATGTGGAAAATGTTATTCATTACCTATTTTGTGTGACATAACTCTTTGATTTAAGGACATAAAAATGAAAAGTTTGAAAACCGCAAAATTTTCAAAACTTTTGCCAAATTTCAGTTTTTCTCACAAATAAACATAAGTTATATCGAAGAAATTTTACCACTATCATGAAGTACAATATGTCACAGAAAAACAATCTCAGAATCAGGGGGATCCGTTGAAGCGTTCCAGATTTATTACCTCATAAAGTGACAGTGGTCATAATTGTAAAATTTGGCTTGGTCATTAAGGTCAAAATGGCTTCCGTCACTAAGGGGGTAATATGCCTTAATATGATTCTCAAGGTCAGTACGAGTATGTAGATGCCAAACATGTATAGTTTTTTGTTTATTTAAGTGGTGAAAAAAATCGAAAATTTTTAAGAAAAAATAAGTTTGCCTATGTTGTCATTTTCCGAGACCTGTAGCGTTTTCAATTTTATGGGTATGGAGCTGTGTGAGGGCTTATTTTTTGTGCCTTCTTATTGCATTTTATTGCACGGTGGCTCAGTGGTTAGCACTGTAGCCTTGCAGCGCTGGGGTCCTGGATTCAAATCCCACCAAGGACAACATCTGCAAGGAGTTTGTATGTTCTCCCAGTGTTTGCGTGGGTTTCCTCCGAGTTCTCCAGTTTCCTCCCACACTCCAAAGACATACTGATGGGGAATCTAGATTGTGAGCCCCAATGGGGATAGTGCCGATAATGTCTGTAAATTGTCTGAATTGTAAAGCGCTGCGGAATATGTTGGCGCTATATAAATAAAAAGATTATTATTATTATTATTATTATTAATCTTGCGACAAAAAAATGTAATTCTGCTGTTTTGATTTTTTTTCGTTACGCCGTTTTCCGATCTTATTAATTTACTTTACATATTGATAGATTTGACTTTTACGAACGCACCAATACCAAATATGTGTATTTTTGTTGTTTTATTTTTAATGGGGCAAAAGAGGGGGTGATTTGAACTTTTGTGTTTTGTTATTTTTTCCATATTTTTAAAAACTTTTTTTTTAAAAAAACTTTTTACTGTATTTAATAGTCCCCTTAGGAGACTTGAAGCAGTGATTGTCCAATCACCTGTGCTATACATATGTATTGCAGAAATCACAATCGCCTATGAATGCCGGCAACGGGTAGGCGTTCAAAGGAGGATAGTGATGTCAGGCATGGGGGTCATCAGCAGACCCCGGCTGTCATGACAACCCATCTGCCACCCATGATCACATGACAGGGGCGCCGATGGTCAGGATGAATGACGCCTTTCTAGCCAGTGCGTGTTAAATCCCGCTGTCAGTGATTGACAGCAGGCCTTAACTGGTTGACAGCTGTGGGAGGAGCACCGTTCCACTCACGGCTCTTAAGGGCGTATTATGGCTGATTATATCATGCGTGTGAACCCACATCAAAGGCAGGGACATGACCTTTGATGTAAATATGCGTCAAAGGTCGTCAAGGGGTTAGGAAACTGACAGACCCCATGAATATAAGTCTTATGACTGTTATTGAAAATAAGGGTAGATTTGTTGGTTACTAATATTTTTTCCAAATGTAATTTGTTTTAAATGTAAATATTGTGCACTCATTGTATGGCCATAAACAGATGTGTATGCCAATAAAACTCAGGTAGGCAGTGGTGTTCATGAAAGATTCAGTTGGTATTAAATGGACCAATGTATTCCAAGAAAATATCTGCCATACCAATACACCATTGTCAGCTCCACGAGTGTAAACCATAGGCAAGGCAAGACAGATCCATTCATTCATGTGGCATATCTCCATATACTGTATGTCTACATGATAGGTCATAAATGAAGATAATATTATTTTTCATAATACACATATGTTCTCCTGTAGACCTTCCGAAAATATGTATATATATAGCTTCGATGAATATCAATATTCTCTACATTTATCACATAGTAAAGAATTATATTGCTATGCTGATGCATCATTTCTTGTAGTCTCTAAGTTTACTCCTTTGGTATGTCATGGCAAAAGTTTTGTCTAATGCAACACTTATCGCAGAAGTTTTGCACAGTGATGTTACATAATTAAGCAAAATTGTGCTTACTGAATAACAAAACATCTAAATTGTTTGACGTTAAGTCATGTGCTGGTGTATACAATTTACACATTTTATTTTCAGTTTTATGTCGTTGTTAAGTAACTGTGCTGACCGGTTTTTACAATGATCTTTTCAATCAATGATTAAGTCACTAAGTCATGCATCATATTCAGATTATAAAGTTTGTTTTTCGGTGGTGAGTACGGCATGTGCTAATTGGTATAATTTTTCATTATCCATAGCATAGTTTACTGGTTACACTTGTTATGACACAGATATGCACACAAATATATGCTCTGATTATATAATAGGATCAATGATGAAAGCATTTTCTGTTTCATCCATTAAACTATAATATTTACAGTGGCTTGCAAAAGTATTCACCCCCTTGGCATTTTTCGTGTTTTGCTACCTCACAACCTGGAATTTCCCTGTTTTATTTGAGAGTTTGCATCAGTTCATGTAAAGAACATGCCTACAACTGTGAACATTTGGTTTTCTTTTTATTGTAAAGCAAATAACAAATCGGACAAAAATAACTGAAAACTTCAGTGTGCATAACTATTCACCGCCCTAAAGTCAGTATTTTGTAGAGCCTCATTTTGCGTAATTACAGCTGCAAGTCATTTTGGATAAGTCTCTATGAGGTTTCCAAATCTTGCCACTGGGATTTTTGCCCATTCCTCAAGGCAAAACTGCTCTAGCTTCTTCAAGTTAGATGGTTTCCTCTGGTGAACAGCAATCTTCAAGTCTGACCACAGATTCTCAATTGGATTAAGGTCTGGGCTTTGACTAGGCCACTCCAAAACATTTACACGTTTCACCTGAAACCACTCGAGAGTTGCTTTAGCAGTATGCTTTGAGTCATTGTCTTTTGGGAAGGTGAACCTCTGTCCCAGTCTCAAATCACTGACAGATTGAAACAGGTTTTGCTCAAGAATATCCCTGTATTTCTCACCATCTGTCTTCTCCTCGACTCTGACCATTTTCCCTGTCTCTGCTACCGAAAAACATTTCCACAGCATGATGCTGCCATGACCATGTTTCACTGTGGGGATGGTGTTCTTGGGGTGATGAGCTGTGTTGGTTTGGCGCCAGTGTCTACCTTGGTGGAAAAAAAGTTCAATTTTGGTCTCATCTTACCACAGCACCTTCCTCCATACATTTGGAGTCTCCCACATGTATTTTGGCAAACTCAAAATGAGCCTTACAATTTTTGTGTGTAAGTAAAGACTTTTTTATGCCCACTCTTCCATAAATGCCACCTCTTATTGTGGTTGTATGGACAGATACTCCAGTCTCTGCTTGGGAACTCTGCAGTTCCTTCAGGGTTACCTTTGGTCTCTGTGCTGCCTCTTCTGATTAATCGCCTCCTTGCATAGGCTGAGAGTTTTGGTGGGAAGCCCTCTCTTGGCAGATTTGTTGTGGTACCATGATCTTTCCATTTGATGATAACGGATTTGATGGTGCTATGGGGGATCACCAGAGCCTTGTTCTTCTCAACAGCTTTGTTTCTGACTTGTTTGGAGATCTCCTTGGTCTTCATGGTGTTGTTTGGTTAGTGGTGCCTCTTGCTTAATGGTGTTACAGCCTCTGTGGCCTTTCAGAAAATGTGTGTATATACTGACAGACCATGTGACACTAAGACTGCGTGTCCACTATGCGTTTTTTAAGCGTTTCCGTAGCGGCAATTCCGCTGCAGAAACGCTTAAAAAACGCTTGGTAGAAGGTCTGCCATGTTCCCCAATGATAATCCGCATGTGCTGTACACATGCTGCGGAAATTTCCGCTCGGATTATCATTGCGGAAAAATCCGCAGCACTACCAATTATTTTGCGTAATCGCGGCATTTTCGCCGCCATTGACTTGCATTGAATCGCATAATATCTGCATCACTACATATGCACATGTGGATATTCTGCGATTCAATGTGCGGATGGTACCCGGGTTTGGAGAAGAGGAGACTCTCCTCCAGAGCCGGGTACCATAGTACCTGTAAAAAAAAAAGAATTTAAAATAAAAAATAAATATTATACTTACCTTCGGATGACCCCCGGTCTCCTTATCCGATGTGTCCGGTCTCCCCGGCAGCTCGCGATGGTCTAAAAGGACCTGCCATGATGTCATTTAGTCATGTGACGGGTCACGCGCCCGCTGACGTCGGCGGTCGCGTGACCCGTCACATGACTAAATTACGTCATGGCAGGTCCTTTTACACAACCGCGAGACCCCGGGGAGACCGGACGCATCGGATAAGGACACCGGGGGTCATCAGAAGGTAAGTATAATATATATTTTTTATTTTTTACCATTCTTTTACGGTCACACTATATAAATCCATGCCGTTTGCATGGATTTATATAGTGTGACCAAGTTGTCAAGCACTTTCCAAATGATGCTAAAATCGCTTGGAAAGCGCCTGACAACCCGCATGCGGAAATACATGCAAAAACGCTTCACTTACACTTGTCCCTGGTAGGAAAAACGCATTTAAAATCCGCATGTGTTTTTTCTGACAGGGAGATGCAGAAACACTCAGGAAAAATCCGGAGCATTTCTGCATCGTGGGCACATAGCCTTAGATTGCACACAGGCAGACTTCCTTTCACTTATGAAGATAACTGATTGCACCAGAAATGTTTAGGGGCTTCATAGCAAAAGGGGTGAATAGATATGCACATGACAATTTTTAGTTATTTGATCCCATAAATTTAATTTATGCCTATATTTTTTCACTTCCCTTCATCAACTTAGACTATTTAGTGCTGATTAGTGTTGAGCGAGCACTAAAATGCTCGGGTGCTCGAAGCTCGGGCCGAGCTCGCCGTGATACTCGGGTGCTCGACCCGAGCAACGAGCCCAATGTTAGTCTATGGGAGACTCGAGCATTTTTGCGGTGGCACCCCCGGCAGTCTTTTAAAAGCCTAACAAGTGCCCAAAACGATAGTGACAGTGGTCAAATGACATGGGGACAGCATGGGGATCGCCCCAGGAAGCATTTCTGACCCCCAGGTCACTGCTGTCAACAACGTGGTCAGAGGTATTAAGCCACTTTTACGGGCTCACAATAAAACGTTCAAAAACGAAAGTGAAACTTTTTTCCTGTGAAATATGTTAAGGAACATCCTTTCCAGGGAAAAGACTTGTGTATAAGTTAAAATAAATGACCAAAAACAAAAATACTCCTCCACACCTTCGGCTATGTTCACAAGTAGCATTTTTTATGCGTTTTTGCACTTTTGTATTGCTTTCAACTATGACAAATGCATTCACCGGGAAATGTCATTTTAACATTTTACAACCTTATCTGGCCATGTGCTGTGTGACACATGCATAAAGTGCTGAAAAGACATGGGAACAGCATGGGGAAGACCCCTGGAAGCATCTCTGACTCCCAGGTCACTGTCTAAAAGTGTGCCTATCATAAGTGATCCTTGCCACATCAGAAGATGCAGACTTGCAACTATCCCCATGCAAGTTCTAGTCCCAGGGCAGTGTTCAATTGTACCTCCCCCATTCCTTGCAATACAAGCGCAAATATGCAGCCTGCCACCCACCCACCCCCAGGCTGCAATACCATACTGCTTGCTTGCTTGAACTTGAAATTGGGCCTTTTAGGCATGTGGAGGCGGAATCTGGCCACCACGTCATGGCTGTGTTGGCGGCCTGGAATCCATACTCAGTCCCCAGCCGCCCGGTGGCCGGGTGTCCCCGCTTGCTCCCCAGCCTCCAGGGGGTGGCCGGGTGTCCATACTCGGTCCCCAGCCACCCCTATTTGTCCCGGTAACCTTTCCTACACTTTTCTTAGCCTGGCCTGCTTTAGGGCAGCATTGGCCGAGCCCACCGGACTATCAGACTCCTCCGGTGGGCCCTGGCTTCTCCATCAGGGGAGTTGAGAGTGCCAAGGTGAGGAGCATGATGAGGATGATAGAAGTTAGCATCTGCTTTGTTTTGTTGTAATGCAAGCGCATGTATGTAGTAGCGGCTAGGCCTGAGGTGGTCAGCGTTTTGGCGCATATCCTACCTCCTCCGAGGATTGCTGGATGTTTTCCTGCTACTATCCAAGTTCTATGACTCCCGTTAAAACAAAGCTTCAGGTGATAAATGATGGATGAGGTAGTGGCAAAGGAGAAAGAGCAGGAGGAACAGGGACCATTCACATCAATATCAGGCCAGTCAACCAGATATGTCTTGTAGGATATGTTTCTGTAACAAAAGGAGCGGTTTGGCTACACAGTTATAGGGCATACAGTGAGTGCAATGCCTACCAAAAATTTTGAGGCACTCCAATGCCCCTTGGAAATGACATGGAGGTCAGAGGGCGTTAACTAAACCTTTTTTTCCATTTATAGCAACTGGGTCTCCTGTGCACTGTTGGCCTAAGCAGTGAACGGAAGGCTTTCCAAAAATTATGAGGAACTGCAATGCCCCTTACAAGAGCTATGTGTGGCACTCCAGGGGTCTGGTCACCACAGTAATAGAGATATTACGTCGGAGAGCAAGTGGGAGGTTTCCTGGTCAGGATCCCTTAAACATGCAACATCCTCCTGCCCCAGTCCTGGGAGGGGAGAATTCTGCCCTTATAAACTGGATCTGGGGCGGGGTTGAGTGAGTCAGAGAACAGTCAGAGTCAGAGTGAGAGCAAGGGAAAGTAACAGCAAGGAGCTCTGTAGGAGCTAAAGACCAGGGGCTGGAAGCTGAGCAGAGCTCGCCCTGGCAGAAGACAATAGGAACCGGACACAGGAGTCCGAGGCTGTGAGGACTTATATATCCAGCAGCAGAAACCAGCCGGCAGGGGATTTCAGATCCTCTGGCTATAGACGCCCGGGGGCTCAGTCACAAGCAAGGGACCAGCACCGCCGTCGTGGAGCAGAGGCTAACAGAAGGCCCCAAGTCACCAGCCATACGGGTGAGCACTACACGGTACACTCAGGGACGTGGGCTACTTCTACCCGCTTACAGCAAGGTAGCCAGGAAGAGTGCAGACAGACGGGGAGGCCTACAACTCCACCTGGCCAGGGGAACCCCTGCTTGCTCACAGACTGACCAGGCCTCTTATGCTAGCCAGTACTCCCGGGAGGGTCTACCTTATAATCATCAGTAAAGACCCTGAACTGCACTGCAAAGACTCTGAGTCGTTCCTGCTGCGCTCGTGCACCATCACCCCCATCATCCACACTCACTGCCCTGAGGCTATACTCCTCCCGTGGGGAGTTATCCCATTCTCTGCTGCGCACACAACACCAGCCTCAGCGGCCTGCCTCGCAGCGGTGGTACTCCCTGACCGCAATCCACGGGTGGCGCAGTCGGACAATTAACCTCAAAACCTAAGAAAGACTGCCACTGGTTTGACCAGCCTGAGCCACGGGACCGGGTCACCGCCACGGAGACTACAGACCCCAGAGACCCGGCACCGGGTATCCCACACACGTGTACACACGGCCCAGGGGGCGCGTCACATGCAGTACAGCATATTACAAACATAAGTCCGATTATTGGGGAGTGGGTCTCCCATAGTATTTGCTTATGCCTTGCAAGCAAAAGCTGATAAAAATTAGGACGGAGCAACTTGCAATGCCCCTTACAAGAGCCATGCAGTACAGCATATTACAAACATAAGTCCCATTATTGGGGAGTGGGTCTCCCATAGTATTTGCTTATGCCTTGCAAGCAAAAGCTGCCAAAAATTAGGATGGAGCAACTTGCAATGCCCCTTACAAGAGCCATGCAGTACAGAATATTACAAACATAAGTCCCATTATTGGGGAGTGGGTCTCCCATAGTATTTGCTTATGCCTTGCAAGCAAAAGCTGCCAAAAATTAGGACGGAGCAACTTGCAATGCCCCTTACAAGAGCCATGCAGTACAGCATATTACAAACATAAGTCCCATTATTGGGGAGTGGGTGTCCCATAGTATTTGCTTATGCCTTGCAAGCAAAAGCTGCCAAAAATTAGGACGGAGCAACTTGCAATGCCCCTTACAAGAGCCATGCAGTACAGCATATTACAAACATAAGTCCCAATATTGGGGAGTGGGTCTCCCATAGTATTTGCTTATGCCTTGCAAGCAAAAGCTTCCAAAAATTAGGACGGAGCAACTTGCAATGCCCCTTACAAGAGCCATGCAGTACAGCATATTACAAACATAAGTCCCATTATTGGGGAGTGGGTCTCCCATAGTATTTGCTTATGCCTTGCAAGCAAAAGCTGCCAAAAATTAGGACGGAGCAACTTGCAATGCCCCTTACAAGAGCCATGCAGTACAGCATATTACAAACATAAGTCCCATTATTGGGGAGTGGGTCTCCCATAGTATTTGCTTATGCCTTGCAAGCAAAAGCTGCCAAAAATTAGGACGGAGCAACTTGCAATGCCCCTTACAAGAGCCATGCAGTACAGCATATTACAAACATAAGTCCCATTATTGGGGAGTGGGTCTCCCATAGTATTTGCTTATGCCTTGCAAGCAAAAGCTGCCAAAAATTAGGACGGAGCAACTTGCAATGCCCCTTACAAGAGCCATGCAGTACAGCATATTACAAACATAAGTCCCATTTTTTGGGAGTGGGTCTCCCATAGTATTTGCTTATGCTTTCCAAGCAAAAGCTGCCAACAATTAGGATGGAGCAACTTGCAATGCCCCTTACAAGAGCCATGCAGTACAGCATATTACAAACATAAGTCCCATTATTGGGGAGTGGGTGTCCCATAGTATTTGCTTATGCCTTGCAAGCAAAAGCTGCCAAAAATAAGGACGGAGGAACTTGCAATGCTGGCACCCTGGTGGTATAGTGGTGGTGGAGGCTGAGGATAAGGAGAAGAGGATAAAACAGCCGAAACGAGGAAGCGTATACCCATGTGTCGGTGTGAAGCGGTGCATGTGAATACACCTCCCGAAATAACACAGTGGATTTGACTTTATGTTACTCTGCTGTCATTTGGTGGTGATGAGAAGTCTGGCCCAATCCAGCCCTTGTTCATTTTGATAAGGGTCAGCTTGTCAGCATTGTCAGTTGACAGGCGAGTGCGCTTATCAGTTATAATTCCCCCAGCGGCACTAAAAACGCACTCCGATAACACGCTAGAGGCAGGGCAGGCCAGGACCTCCAAGGCGTACAGAGCGAGTTCATTCCAAGTGTCCAGCTTGGATACCCAATAATTAAAAGGCACAGAGGAATCACGGAGGACGCTGGTACGGTCGGCAAGGTACTCCCTCACCATCTTTTGAAACTTTCCACTCCTTGTGAGAGTACCCCGCGCCTCAGGGCCTGTAAGCTGGGCGCGTGTCAGAAAACTGTCCCAGAACGTTGACAGTGTTCCTGTGCCTCTGCTGGATTGGAGTTGCATCTTTCTCGCCTGTACGCCTTGGTTGGGCAACGAACTGTGACCTCTGCCGCTAGCGTGTTCAGATGGGAATTTTTTTAAGAGTTCTGCAGCAAGGGCCTTCTGGTACTGCCCCATTTTTGTAGACCTCTCCACCTCAGGAATAAGAGAGTGAAAGTTCTCCTTGTAGCGGGGGTCTACAAGTGTCACCAACCAGTAATGACTGTCATCCAACATTTTGACAACGCGAGGGTCACGGTTAAGGCAGCGTAACATAAAGTCAGCCATGCGTGCCAGACTGGTAACGGGCAAGATTTCCGTGTCCTCACCAAGATGACGACTGACCATGCTCTCCTCCTCCTCCTCTTCCTCCTCCCCCCTGTCCTCAGGCCACCCACGCTGAACCGACGGTATGACACATGTACAGGTACTACCGTCTACAACGCATGATAGCAGCTCCTGTTCTTCCTCCTCCTCCTCCTCTCCCTCATTGTCCCCCAATGCACGTTGGGATGAGATGAGGCTGGGCTGTGTGTAATCGCCCGCTACGGCTTCTTGATCCATCTCATCATACTCTGGCTGCAATGCCTCCTCTTTAATTCTCTGGAGAGAGCGTTGCAAAAGACAGACAAGTGGGATGATGACACTAATGATGGCGTCATTGCCACTCACCATCTTGGTGGCCTCCTCAAAGTTTGTCAGGATGGTACATATGTCAGACATCCAGGTCCACTCCTGAGGTCTTATGTGTGGAGTCTGACCTGAATATCGACAGCCTTGTTGCAGCTGGTACTCCACAACTGCTCTCTTCTGCTCACAAATCCTTTGCAACATGTGGAGGGTAGAGTTCCAACGTGTGGGGACATCACACACCAGTCGGTGTGCCGGAAGCTGCAAACGCTGCTGCAACACAGCAAGGGCGGCGGAAGCTGTAGCCGACTTGCGAAAATGAGCTGACAGGCGGCGTACTTTCACGAGCAGATCTGGCAACTCGGGGTACGATTTAAGAAATCGCTGAACCACGAGGTTAAGCACATGAGCCAGGCATGGTACGTGTGTGATCTCACCTCGCCTTAGAGCCGCCACCAGGTTACGGCCATTGTCACACACGACCATGCCGGGATGTAGGTTCAGCGGTCTCAGCCACAAATCTGCCTGCTCTTTCACAGCTGTCCACAACTCACAAGCAGTGTGAGGTTTATCACCTAAGCTTATGAGTTTCAGCACAGCCTGTTGCCGCTTGGCGGAGGCAGTACTGCAATGCTTCCAGCTTGTAACTGATGTGGTGATATCTGAGATGGAGGCTGAACATGAGGAGGAGGAGGATGCGCAGGAGCTGTACACTGTGGGGGCAACTCTGACTGACATAGGGCCCGCAATCCTCAGTGTGGGGAGGATGTGTTCCGTCCCAAGGTCCGACTGGATCCCGGCTTCCACTATGTTTACCCAGTGTGCCGTCAGAGAGATGTACCGTCCCTGGCCACAAGCACTTGTCCACGTGTCCGTTGTCAGGTGGACTCTCCCAGTAACTGCGTTGTTGAGGGCACGGCAGATGCTTTGGGACACAAGCACGGGGATGGCACACCGGGCAAAATAGTGTCGGCTGGGGACCGAGTACCGAGGGACGGCCACCGACATAAGATTGCGGAAGGATTCCGTCTCCACCAGCCTAAAAGGCAGCATTTCCAACGCAAGCAGTCGTGAAATGTGCGAATTTAGGACTGTGGCCTGTGGGGCGTTAGCTGCGAATTTCCGCTTTCGTTCAAAGGTCTGGGATATGGACAATTGAACGCTGCGGTGGGACGTGGACGTGGACGTTGATGCTGTTTCTTGAGAAACTGCCATAACAAGTGAAGACTGAGAGGAGGGGGCATCTTTACATGCAGTATGGACAGGGGATTGCCTTGCACACACAACAGGGGGTTCTATTGCACGCACAACAGTGGAAGAAGCAGTGGTAACACCCGTTGACACTGGTCGTTGACCCTGGGTTTCGCCCCACAAAGTCGGGTGCTTTGCTGCCATGTGCCTGATCATGCTGGTGGTGGTCAGGCTGGTAGTTTTGTCACCCCTGCTGATGCTGGCATGGCAGGTGGAACATATGGCCTTTTTGGGGTTATCAGCAGAGTCTTTAAAAAAATTCCAGACTCTGGAAGACCTACCGCTTGTACTGGCAACGTCCCTCGTGTTGGTCTTACGGGGAACAGTTGCATGCCTTTTGTCTGCGGCCACCACACTGCTTCTTCCTGCCTGTTGGGGTACTCTGCCTCCCTCCTCCTGTGTGCTGCTGGCCTCACTCTGCATGTCCTCCTTCCACGTTGGGTCAGTTACTAGATCATCCACCACCTCCTCCTCTTCCACTTGAGCACCACGATCCTCCTCCTCACTTCCTGGCAATTGTGTCTCGTCATCGTCCACCTCTTGTGACAGATTGCCAACGTCGACTTCCTGTGGCCGTGGCTGTTCAAATATTTGGGCATCGCAACATGGGATCTCCTCTTCCACCACTTCAAGCGTATCAGGCGAGGGGCCCAAATATGGAAATGGACCAGTGAACAGCTCTTCAGAGTGTCCAAGTGTGGGATCACTTGCTGTCTGATGACACTCGGCATGGTGGGAGGAAGGAGCATCAGGGTGAGGAGGAGTATGCGGTCGAGACTCATGGCTACTAAGAGTAGTCCGTGTGGAAGACAGACCGGAGGTGGTGGTGCCCAGGTAACTGGAAGTATTATCTGCTATCCAATTAATAACCTGTTCACACTGATCAGTTCTCAATACTGGTGTTGTTCTGTGCTTCCCTAGTAATTCGGTCAAGAAGTGGGAGCGAGAAGATGTGGCTGTTGGTTGTGGCACATTTTCACCTTGGCCACGGCCCCGTCCTCTGCACGAACCATCACCAGAACGTCCACTTCCACATCCCTTGCCACGCGCCTTGCCCATTGTAAATGAAGTAAAATAGCTTACACTTGCACTATCAATGGAAAAAGGGTAATAAAGAGTAGATTACAACCGTGGAAGAGGAAAACCACAGTTATTGTTTACTGGGGTATACCACACTTTTTTAAATAGAGATATTTGCGGCTGAACAGTGAGCGACACACTCAAACTGCTTTTTTTTTAGATACCAAAGGCCCAAAACTGGATAGTACAGCGATTTGACCCGTAGAACTGCGAAACCACACTGGGATGTTGGGCCTACACAAGACTATTTTCAACAGATATATTTTTGTGTCACAACAGTCAGGAGACACTACTGTTTTTCTTTACGGAAAAAACTACCAAAAGCTGAATAATAGAGATTTTTTACCGTGGGATGGCAAAACCACAGTTATTGTTTACTGGGGTATACCACACTTTTTTAAATAGAGATATCTGCGGCTGAACAGTGAGCGACACACTCAAACTGCTTTTTTTTTAGATACCAAAGGCCCAAAACTGGATAGTACAGCGATTTGACCCATGGAACTGCGAAACCACACTGGGATGTCGGGCCTACACAAGACTATTTTCAACAGATATATTTTTGTGTCACAACAGTCAGGAGACACTACTGTTTTTCTTTACGGAAAATATACCAAAACCTGAATAATAGAGATTTTTTACCGTGGGATGGCAAAACCACAGTTATTGTTTACTGGGGTATACCACACTTTTTTAAATAGAGATATTTGCGGCTGAACAGTGAGCGACACACACAAACTGCTTTTTTTTTAGATACCAAAGGCCCAAAACTGGATAGTACAGCAATTTGACCCGTGGAACTGCGAAACCACACTGGGATGTCGGGCCTACACAAGACTATTTTCAACAGATATATTTTTGTGTCACAACAGTCAGGAGACACTACTGTTTTTCTTTACGGAAAAAACTACCAAAAGCTGAATAATAGAGATTTTTTACCGTGGGATGGCAAAACCACAGTTATTGTTTACTGGGGTATACCACACTTTTTTAAATAGAGATATTTGCGGCTGAACAGTGAGCGACACACTCAAACTGCTTTTTTTTTAGATACCAAAGGCCCAAAACTGGATAGTACAGCGATTTGACCTGTGGAACTTCGAAACCACACTGGGATGTTGGGCCTACACAAGACTATTTTCAACAGATATATTTTTGTGTCACAACAGTCAGGAGACACTACTGTTTTTTTTTACGGAAAAAAAAACTACCAAAAGCTGAATAATAGAGATTTTTTACCGTGGGATGGCAAAACCACAGTTATTGTTTACTGGGGTATACCACACTTTTTTAAATAGAGATATTTGCGGCTGAATAGTGAGCGACACACTCAAACTGCTTTTTTTTTAGATACCAAAGGCCCAAAACTGGATAGTACAGTGATTTGACCCGTGGAACTGCGAAACCACACTGGGATGTCGGGCCTACACAAGACTATTTTCAACAGATATATTTTTGTGTCACAACAGTCAGGAGACACTACTGTTTTTCTTTACGGAAAAAACTACCAAAAGCTGAATAATAGAGATTTTTTACCGTGGGATGGCAAAACCACAGTTATTGTTTACTGGGGTATACCACACTTTTTTAAATAGAGATATTTGCGGCTGAACAGTGAGCGACACACTCAAACTGCTTTTTTTTTAGATACCAAAGGCCCAAAACTGGATAGTACAGCAATTTGACCCATGGAACTGCGAAACCACACTGGGATGTCGGGCCTACACAAGACTATTTTCAACAGATATATTTTTGTGTCACAACAGTCAGGAGACACTACTGTTTTTTTTTACGGAAAAAAAAACTACCAAAAGCTGAATAATAGAGATTTTTTACCGTGGGATGGCAAAACCACAGTTATTGTTTACTGGGGTATACCACACTTTTTTAAATAGAGATATTTGCGGCTGAATAGTGAGCGACACACTCAAACTGCTTTTTTTTTAGATACCAAAGGCCCAAAACTGGATAATACAGTGATTTGACCCGTGGAACTGCGAAACCACACTGGGATGTCGGGCCTACACAAGACTATTTTCAACAGATATATTTTTGTGTCACAACAGTCAGGAGACACTACTGTTTTTCTTTACGGAAAAAACTACCAAAAGCTGAATAATAGAGATTTTTTACCGTGGGATGGCAAAACCACAGTTATTGTTTACTGGGGTATACCACACTTTTTTAAATAGAGATATTTGCGGCTGAACAGTGAGCGACACACTCAAACTGCTTTTTTTTAGATACCAAAGGCCCAAAACTGGATAGTACAGCGATTTGACCCGTGGAACTGCGAAACCACACTAGGATGTCAGGCCTACACAAGACTATTTTCAACAGATATATTTTTGTGTCACAACAGTCAGGAGACACTACTGTTTTTCTTTACGGAAAATATACCAAAACCTGAATAATAGAGATTTTTACCGTGGGATGGCAAAACCACAGTTATTGTTTACTGGGGTATACCACACTTTTTTAAATAGAGATATTTGCGGCTGAACAGTGAGCGACACACTCAAACTGCTTTTTTTTTAGATACCAAAGGCCCAAAACTGGATAGTACAGCAATTTGACCCGTGGAACTGCGAAACCACACTGGGATGTCGGGCCTACACAAGACTATTTTCAACAGATATATTTTTGTGTCACAACAGTCAGGAGACACTACTGTTTTTTTTTACGGAAAAAAAAACTACCAAAAGCTGAATAATAGAGATTTTTTACCGTGGGATGGCAAAACCACAGTTATTGTTTACTGGGGTATACCACACTTTTTTAAATAGAGATATTTGCGGCTGAACAGTGAGCGACACACTCAAACTGCTTTTTTTTTAGATACCAAAGGCCCAAAACTGGATAGTACAGCAATTTGACCCATGGAACTGCGAAACCACACTGGGATGTCGGGCCTACACAAGACTATTTTCAACAGATATATTTTTGTGTCACAACAGTCAGGAGACACTACTGTTTTTCTTTACGGAAAATATACCAAAACCTGAATAATAGAGATTTTTTACCGTGGGATGGCAAAACCACAGTTATTGTTTACTGGGGTATACCAGACTTTTTTAAATATATAGATTTGCGGCTGAACAGTGAGCGACACACTCAAACTGTTTTTTTTTTTAGATACAAATGGCCCAAAATGGATAATACAGAGGTTTGAACCGTGGAAGTGCAAAACAACACTTCTGTTTCTCTAGCCTACACCAGACTATTTTCAACAGTTATATTTGTGTCTGAAAAATCAGAGACATGCTTTTTTTTTGGGGGGGGGGGGGGACACACCAAAAGGTTAATAAGACGGGTATTTGTACAGTGTGAAGGAGGAAAAAAAAAGGAGGATTTAGATGAAAAAAAAGGATTTTTCCTGGTCCCCGACACCTGGTGCTAAGTCCAGCAATTTCAGCAACAGGAGCACACAGGACTGTAATGCAGCGTTTGCTGGTATAACCACTGTGTCTCCTATACAGCCTGCCTGCCTGGTATCTGGGATGTTTGTTTGTTCTGGCAGCCTTTACAGACCCTACACTAACTATTTCGCAGTTTATATCTCTCCCTAAATCAGCAGCGCTGTCCCTACACTGTCTAATCAGGAGCGACTGTGTCCAAGACGGCGGCGCCCGGTTTTAAATACTCGAGGTGACGCTGTGCGGCCAGCCAATCACTGTAATGCCCACAACCAACATGGCTGCAGCATTACAGTGACTGGCTGGCAATCCCTGCATGTTCATTGGCTCTGTAAAGAGCGCCAAACATGCAGGGCGGAGATCCGAGCTCCCGCCCGAGTAACCCGGAAATGCTCGGTGCTCGCCGAACATCCCGAGTAGTGTGATGCTCGGGCGAGTACCGAGCAGTGTCGAGCATGTTCGCTCAACACTAGTGCTGATGCATCACACACAAATCAGATTACAAAAATATTTAAATACAGGTTGTAATGTTACAAAATAGGTAAAAAAGCCAAAGGAGTAAATACCTTTGCAAGCCACTCTAGTTTGTGTGTGTTTTTTAAGTGGAAACCACTTAAGGAAAGAAACTCTTCTTTTTGGGGTGTTTTCATTTTCTTGATGCATTTTTTAAGAGGTTATCATTTTCTTCCAAATGTTTTTTTATTTTTTTTTTGCAGCATTTTTACTTGATTCAAAAGAACTCAAAGAACTGACATGCATTTCCCCCCCACTGTGCATTTTTCAAACTCCGAAAAGAAAAAAACCTTGAAAAAACTGAACTTGTGAACATCAATGTGGATTAACACTGAAATGAATAGGGAGAGTCTTTCAAATATTTTTGAAGATGGTATTTGGAGCGGAGGTACTAAAAAAAAACCTCTTAAAAAAACCTTGTCACTTCTATGAGGCGGAGGAATCAGCCTCAATAAAATGACAGGCTTGAAAAACTCATCGTTCTTGAACACCTCAAAAAAAGTATGATCACTACCTTAAAGTACAACAATGTCTTCTTTAAAGTGAACCTGTCACCATGAAAATACAGTGCAATCTGCTGACATCATGTTATAGAGCAGATTGATACATAGTTTACTGAGGAAAGATTCAGTATAACTTGTGTTTTCATCATTTAAACCTCTGCTCTTTCTGGATTTTTGGTCCAGTGGGCGGTCCTATTAGTGATTGACAGCTATATCTGTGTAAGAATGCATACAAAGAAAGCCTGTCAGTCACTTATAGGATCGCCCACTAGACCAAAAATTTCAGAAAAAGCAAAGGTTTTGAAAACACAGGTTTTATACTGAATCTTTTCTCACAAAACTATAAATGTGTTCAGCTGCCCCTGCTCTATATCATACTGCCTTCAGATTGCACCACATTTTCATGGTGACAGGTTCTCTTTAAGTGATAACTTTTGTTTCTAAACCTGGGCCTTGAAAGTTGGAAAAAAGCCCCTGGACAAAATGTTCTTATATTTTCCATAAAGACTTCCTTATATACCAGTTTTTTGGTGCGCAAATCAAAAATAATCATAAAAATTGAATCGTTTATACTACTAATAACTTGGAAGATGCCTCTTTGAAACACAGTTTACTTTGAATAACCCTTACTTGATAGGCCACATGTACACGTTGAGTATTTGGTGAGTTTTTTACTTCAATTTTTGTAAACCAGGAGTGGAACAATCAGAGGAAAAGTATAATAGAAGCACGTCGCCACTTCTGTATTTGTCACCCACTCCTGGTTTTGGCTTACAAATACTGATACAAAATACTGATGAAATACTAAACGTGTGAACGTGGCCTTACAAGGATCTCATGATGAAAAGCTGATCACAAGGAGTCCAGCTGCTGGTGTGCTCATGTGAGGAAAGATATACTGCGGAATTTCTGTCCAGATTAAAGTACCAGAAACGTGGATGAAATTTTAACAAATCTCATCCATACGCTCCAAATGGAAATTGCCCTCCAGTGTGGATTTTATTTCTGCTGCATGTCAAATTATGATGCAGATTTTCACATTGAATTTCACCCCTTGCAATGCATAGTGTAAAATTAATTTCACTGCAAATTCCTCGGCAATAAATTGGAGTTAAACAGAAGCAGGTCAAGATGGAAATGAAACAGATCTGTTAAAGTAGTTTGGTGTGCAAGTCATTAAAATGTCTATTTGTGAACCATCAGGCGAGTATATTCCTGTAACAGGTTTTTGTCATTCGTGCAATAAAGTGATTATGTAGAGATTGATATTTTCAGTAAATCTACTCACTATATTGCTCAGGCCTAAACTATTCCTTTAAAGTGGGTACAAACACTGTAAAGTTCAACTTGAAATATTCAGAACACTAGAAAAGTGCCTCACTATTAACAAAGTAATGCAGTTATGTCATCCTTGATCATCACATAAAATCAGCTGATGACAAGTTATTGAAGGGCTGTTGAAAAATCAAAGAGACAGAAAAAAAAGTATAGAACAATCCTTCCAGGATACTGAAATTCCTCCAGAGCGTCGATCACTCTTCTTTGTTTTCAATCTTGGTGCATTCATCAATATCATATGCAGAGACAAAAGCTCTGGTGGTCACCAAGTTTATAAGGTAGTGATGCTTAAAATTAGCCCCTTATGGATGTGGCTTTCAGTTTTTAAGACAGGCCTTGTTTTACTTTTCTTCATAGCACTTCAAAGCCATAATTTTTTTTTTTTTTTTTTTATATACCTAACAATATCAGGACTTGATTTTGTGGGATGTGTTGTTTTTTAGCTATGCTAATTTAGAATTCATATGCAATTTTTTTAGCTGTTTTTTTTTGAGTGGGGGTTGGTGGTCAAAATTAAAACATAAAGTTTCCATTATTGTTTTTTGGGATTTGTTTTTAAAACATATACTATACAGCAGTGGTCCCCAACCTTTTTTACCCTGAGAGCCACATTCCGCTCTGTGATATGGTCGCGAGCCACAGTCTGTGCGAAAAAATCATGGATAGTTAGTCAATAAAGGGTAATGCTGGGATTTCCTGGTTAATGTGGGTCAGTGTATCTACTACTCATAGTTACATAGGATGAATAAAGATCTAGGTCCCTCAAGTTCAACCTTCCTCCCCCAATTGTACATTTTGTCACAAAATGTAACTATAACCTACAATGCTATATGTACTGATGAAATCATCCACTCTTTTTTAAAAGCTATTAGGCTATGTGCCCATGATGCAGAAATGCTCCAGATTTTTCCTGAGCGTTTCTGCATCTCCCTGGCAGAAAAAAACACATGCGGATTGTACATGCGGATTGTACATGCGTTTTTCCTGCCAGGGATAAGCGGAAGTGAAGCGTTCTTCACATGCATTTCCGCATGCGGGTTGTCGAGCGCTTTCCAAGTGATTTTAGCATCTCTTGGAAAGTGCTTGACAACTTGGTCACACTATATAAATCCATGCAACCGGCATGGATTTATATAGTGTGACCGTAAAAGAATGGTAAAAAATAAATATTACACTTACCTTCTGATGGCCCCCGGTGTCCTTAGCGATCCGTCATGGCTTGCCAGCAGCTCGCAGTGGACTAAAAGGACCTGCCATGACGTCATTTAGTCATGTGACGGGTCATGCGACCGCCGACGTCAGCGGTCGCGTGACCCATCACACGACTAAATGACGTCATGGCAGGTCCTTTTAGACCATTGCGAGCTGCCGGGGAGACCGGACGCATCGGATAAGGAGACGGGGGGCCATCAGAAGGTAAGTATGATATTTATTTTTTATTTTAAATTCTTTTTTTTACAGGTACTATGGTACCCGGCTCTGGAGGAGAGTCATCCACACATTGAACCGCATGGTATCCGCATCTGCAGATGCAGTGATGCGGATGTCATGCGGTCTAATGCAAGTTCAATGGCAGCGAAAACGCCGCGATTACGCAAAATAATTGGTAGTGCTGCGGATTTTTCCGAAATGATAATCCACAGTGGAAATTTCCTCAGCATGTGCACAGCACATGAGGATTATCATTGGGGATCATGGCAGACCTTCTACCAAGCATTTTTTAAGCGTTTCTGCAGCGGAATTGCTGCTGCGGAAACGTTTAAAAAATGCATAGTGGGCACACAGCCTAATAGTGTTGGCCATTACTACCTCTTGTGGTCGGCATTCCACAGTCTGACTGCTCTGACTGTAAAGAACCCTTTCCTATTTAGCTGCCGTCATGTGCCAGTACTTTGCACTGACCACATATATATTTGTACAGGTAAATGAGATCTCCTCTAAGGTGTCTTTTTTCTAAGCTAAACAAGCCCAACTTTTTCAACCTCTCATCATATGATGGGCCTTCCATCCCTTGTAATAATCTAGTTGCCCGCCTTTGAACTCACTCTAATTTTTGAATATCCTTTTTAAAATGTGGAGCCCAAACTGCATCCCATATTCCAGATGTGACCTCACCAGTGAGTTATAGAGGGGTAACAATAAGTTGGGATCGCGGGATTTTATCTCTCTTTTTATACAGCCTAAAATCTAGCTTGCTTTTGCGGCTGCTGCTTGGCATTGAGTACTGCTGCTCAGCTTACTTGTAACCAGAATACCCAAGTCCTTATCCTGTTCTGTAGTCCAGAGTATACTCCAATTTAATGTATATGCAGCAATAGGATTACTCCGTCCCAGGTGCATTACTCTACATTTATCTACATTAAACCTCATCTGACAAGTGTTTGTCCATTCAAGTCATCTTATTCAGATCGTTCTGCAATATCGTAATGTCAAGATCAGATTTTAATATCCTTCATAGTTTGGTGTCGTCAGCAAAGGCTGAAACTTTACTCTCAATCCCATCCACAAGGTCATTAATAAAGAGGTTAAAAAGAATAGGGGTCCTAGCACAGATCTCTGCGGTCCCCACTATGACGTACCATTTATGACGACTCTTTGTTTCCTGTCATTTAGCCAATTCCTTACCCATTTGCCTATAGTTCCCCCAGTCCTTGCTTCTGTAGCTTCAGTATAAGGCTGTTATGTGGTACGGTATCAAATGCCTTTGTAAAGTACTCTTTCTATTCTACTTTCAGACAGCTGTTGTAAAACTTGGAACAGTCATGTCCGCAAATTTAGAAATTGACTTGCTCTGTATGCAGCTCCGTCTTATTGTCCACATAGTGGACTGGTGCAGGAACCGTCTGCTATTTCCTTGCATTAATTTAGCCTGTAAATCGGGTCAGAGTACTGCATTCTGACATTTTTTTTGCACAGTGCAAAGGCTAACATTTGATTGTACATGGACCAAAAAATAATTTTGAACGTAGCTTAAGGCTGAATTAAGACACCTGTATATCACAGTCCCACCATGATTTATCTGACTGACTGCTGGACTCCTGACCCGAATTAAACAGCCACATAGACATATATAAGACTGTTAAGGTCAGGTTAGATAACCCACAGTTAGTCCTTAAATGGTGGTTTCAGACTGTGATATATAGATGTCTGACATGGAAAACAAAAACAGTAGGAGCGCCAATGGTGAAGAGCCTGAGGTTTGGGGGGGGGGGGGAATGAAGGGGGAGATGTAGTGACCACTCACCTGGTCCTGTTGTGCAAAGGAGCCCCGCACAACAAGGGAAAACGCTTCCAGGTGGGAGTCTGTAAGATGATCACAACTTGGCAGGAACTGTTGTAAGGAGCTTCTGTCTGCTTCAGCGGTCACATGACCAGGACTGTGTGACCGAAGTGGGCATTCCACAATGACATCACGGCAGGTCCTGTAGTAGGCTAGTTGTAAACAGAGCAGCTTCCACCGCTCTCCACAAGGGAGATTAGCAATCAAGAAAGAAGGAATTCTGCAGTGTTAGTGAAGCGCTAGAACAACTAGACAGTGGATTAGGTTATAACACACAAACCTTTTATTGTTTAGTACGCTCTCTAACGCCACGACGCGTTTCGATAGCAGACGCTATCTTCCTCAGGTAGATCTAATTTTTATTTTATGCCAAGTCAGTAACCTAACCTCGCCCTCAATATCCTTTATATGTAGCCACACAAAAATATTGCTCCTAGTGAAGCCTGTTGAGTGTTCCCACACCGTATGGTACCATTTTCATGGATCCCACAGTACCACCCATACAGTATGATGCCCCCCACACAATTTTATGCCCCTCCAAACACAGTATGATGTCCCTTTAGTGAACACAGCTCTGTTGCATCAACACATACTGTACACACACATTGATGTGTCCTGCTCCTCGTTTCCGCTGCCTAGCTATTTGATCTCTCTATTCATTCTATGCAGAGACTGAATGTCCTGACAGGACCTATAAGTCATGTGAGAATGTCACGTGGCAACAACAAACCACAACAAAACATTCATATTGGACTTTTCTCATATTGGGCTTAAAGCACCAAAGGGTCCTGGCAGGATCTCCAGTGTCTGCATAGACTGAATGGTGGAGGAGGGTGTAAGGTTCCCTGCTCCACCGTTATATTCAGCTGTATCTGGGTCCTGAGAGGACAGATAAAGCAGAAGTCAGGACATAGCCCAGTATCAGCGAGACAGCTCCCCAAATTCAGGATAGTCCAGCTGGATCAGAGATGGTTGGGTGGAATGGTTCTTATATGAATCTGTTAAGTTTGGGTTAGGACTTAGGACTGGAGACCTGTTGCCGGTCTGTGCTTTGCAGTCTGTACTCTGACTGTGATACATGGACGTGTGAAATCTGCCTTACTGATACTGCCCTACATCCATTACAGCCCGGCACATATAATTATAGAATTTCTCACAAAGAGATGACATACATGTATAGTTATTAACATCCCCCGTCAGAGTCAGATCACTTATTCCTAGTTCTGCTATTCTTAAAGGGGTTGTCCACTTTCAGTAAAGTGATCCCCAAAGTGTGTACATAACATAAAAGCTCATCAGATACTCGCCCCACCATGCTTATTTTTTGCGTCCTGAGCTGACATCTTTTTTAGACACCATTTTGGAGTAGATAACAATGTTTTGATTGCCTCTTATTGCATTATATTGGAATTTTGTGGCAGACATAAAAACGTAATTCTACCGTTTCAATTTTTTTCTCATTACGCCGTTTACCGATCGGATTAATTTATTTTAGATTTTGATAGATTGAACTTTTACAAATGCAGCAATACCAAATATGTTTATTTTTTTGTTTTATTTTTTAATGAGGCAAAAAGGAGGTGATTTAAACTTTGTGTTACTTTTTTCCATATTTTTAAGAATTTTTCTTTTTGAACTTTTCGCTGTATTGAATAGTCCGCTTAGGGGATTTGAAGCCTCGATTGTCTGATTGCCTGTGCTAAACATAGAAAACTCAGCATTGCTATGTATAGCAGATATCACGATCGCCTATGAATGTCAGTAACGGACTGGCTTTCACACGAAGATCGTAATGACAGGCACGAGGGTCATCAGCAGACTCCCAGCTGTCATGACAACCCATCAGTGCCCTGCAATCAAGTCACGGTTGCACTGATGGGAGTGTGTAATGACGCGCCCCCTTGCCGGCGCATGTTAAATCCCCTGTCAAGAGATTAACAGCAGCATTTGACAGGTTAACAGCTGTGGGTGGAGCACCACTCCACCCGCAGCTGTTAGAGGCACATGATGGCTGATTAAATCAAGCTTTTATAGTCTGCTGGGTTCTCTCTCTCCTCTCCCTATGTATTTTCTGAGCAATTACAAGTTTTCCAAAATTGAGTTTTTTGGGGGAAAATTCAGCAAAGTCGTTGAATTCGAATTTCAAGAGATCCATTCCTCTCTAAACAGAAGCTAACTCCATGTGCCTCATGCATGGAGCTCGGCATCATTAACTTCAACCTAAGTGCCCAAGTGCTGAGCTCAGTGACCGGCTACAGCGGTGATGCAAGCCGATGACAAAGATGTCACAACTGTAATCAAAATACCGGAAGCAGAGCAGCGGTGGGGTGATGGTGCTGTACCCAGGGAAGGTGATTACCTGCTGATAATACACCATAAATGCAAAAACGGTTGTTATTACAACCACTATCCAACACATTACAGAAAATGGAATTAACCTCTGTGTAGAAAAACAGATTTTTACTATATTGTGTCCAGGCATTTCTTTTTATAAAAGGTATTTAAACGGGTTGTCACATTTAGAAAAGTTTTTTCTATACACCGTTAGTGAAAAAACAAACTTCCCAGGTCCACTGCAGAGTTGTGGCCTTTACACCTAATGTCTGTTATTGTCTGCAGCGCCAACATTATATCAGAAGCGCTGCAGAAAATAACTAAGTTCAGCGGCTCTGCCGATGTTGACAGCACAAAGTGCTGAGCTCACTGATTGACTGCTGCACTGTTCATGTGAGATCAGCACTGCAGACAATAACATGACCGGTGGCCTAGAAGCTGGACCTGGCCAGGGTAAGTAAAGAATAGTGTTTTTTTTGCAATTAACGATACTTTTAAGAAAGTTTTTTTTGAAAGGTGACAACCCCTTTAGGAGTTATGCTTTTGGGACAACGGTTTCGCATTTTGTCAATGCTGTTGAGAAAACCCATCTTGTTTCACAATGTAAATTTGGCCAGCACTAGAAACTCTCACACACCAAAGGATCCTTGAGGTGACAAAACAAAAAAAGAAACCAGTGAGTGAAACATACGGGCAACAGATGGTCTATTGTTCTGTAGTACACTGGTTACATAGAGGCTTGTGTGATGTGGATGGGTCTGTTTCTTCAAAGACGTCTTCATAATACTTTAAAATTCATATCGGGACAATGACACTTTCATGAATCTCTTGTCCTCATTAGCTAATGTCGACTCATGATGCTGGAGTATAGCCGGTTTATCAGCTATACAACACTTCTGTTCCACCGGTCCCTGGGTAGGCTTCTACTCCATATACAGTCGTGACCAAAAATTTTGAGCCTGACAGACTAGTGTTTTCACAAAGGTTTACTTCAGTGTTTAGATCTTTTAGTCAGATGTTTGCATGGTATACTGAAGCACACGTTTATGCATATTTACATTGCTGACCCTTATTTTTCAAGGCTCCTACAAATCGCCAAGGTGTGCTGGTACCAACTTCTGGGCCAAATCCTGGCTGATGGCAATCAACCCACTGTTGTCTAATAAATGCTTGGAGTTTAATCACGATTTGTGTTTTCCACCTCTTTTTGAGGATTGACCGCAGGTTCCCAATGGGATTAAAATCTGGGGTGTTTTACTAGGCAAACAAAATTTCAATGTTTTGCTCACAGTCACTTACTATATGAAAAGGCAAAAGTAATAACTGATAATGTTTTGTACAGCATGTTGGAGCACTGGTAAATCACCAAATTACTCCTGGATCATTGCGAGAAGTTGCTCTTTGACAATATTAGGTACCATTTTATATTCATGGCAGTGTTAAGCAAACTTGTGAGTGAGCTCACTCCTTTGCATAAAAAGCAACCCAAATAGTGAATGGTCAGGGAAGCTTTACTGTTAGCATGACACAGGACTCATATTAGAGCTCACCTTTTCTTTACCTAACAATCATTTTTCCAGATGTCTCAAACAATCTGAAATTCCATTAGGGCACAGTCAGACGACCATGTAAATCAAAAGATTGGAAAGCAATGCACAGACTGGCCGGCGGCTCTGACTCGAGCATGACCACTTCATGTATTTCTATGCAGCGGTCATGCTTGGGACGGGGGAGCAGCCGGCCACTCCCAAACACTGCGTTCCGATCTCTTATTTACATGGCTGTATGGCTGCACCATTGGAAAAAAATATTTTTACCCCAGTCCTAAACAGTCCAATCCCTGTACTTCTTGCAGAATGTCAGTCTATAGGAAGTACAGGGATTGAACTGCAGCAGACTAGAATAATGATTGTCCAGAAAATAAAAGGTGAGCGCTAACATGAGTCCTGAGTCATGCTAAACTATAAAGCATCCTGAGACCATATAGGTATAGGGTTGCTTACTAGGGGAGTGGGCTCACTCGCAATTTTTTCCTAAGAACTAAAAATCCTCCAAAAGCAACTGCTTCCAGGAGCCATTTAGGTGTTGGTAAACAATGCTTTTTCCCCAGCATGATTGAGCACCATGTCATAAAGCAGAAGTGATAACTCCAGGAATTGATATTTTGGCTCCATCACTAGAAAACTCCCCAAGTCTAAATCCCATTGAGAACCTGTGGTCAATCCTCCAAATGAAGAAAAAAAACAAATAAAAAAAATTGTGACAAACTCCAAGCACTGATTAGCTAATATCCAGAATGTCAGGGCAAACTGTAGAAGCCTTGAAAAATAAGGATCAACACTGTAAACATTGGGTCTTTGCATAAATTTGATGTATTTGTACTTCAGTAACCATAGAAGCATCTGACTAAACGATCTAAATATACTTAAACTATGTGAAAACAAAAATTTGCATCAGTCTCAAAACTTTTGGCCACAACTCTAAAATTTACAGATAATTAACTTGTCACTCCAGTAAGTTAGGTAGATTCAAATATTTATTTTTTTGAAATCCAAAGTTGAACATATGTAAATCGAAGACCTTCATCTATTAATAGAAGAGATGAAGGAGAGATAGGAAGAACTAGCGTTGCTAATTGCGCAATCAGTTTCATCAAATAAAATTCCCCAAATTCTGAAAAAAAAGAAGTTTTCCTGTATCTCGCTTATTGGAGTGCGGAGTTATTTATCTGCAATAGTATAGCAGATTCTTTACCCCTTTCTGTAAGAGATGTTGTCTATAGAAATAAGAAACAAGTCATATGTATAAAGAAACGCACATTTAGTTTTAATTTACATCTTTTGACAATTTGCACATAAATAACAATGTAAACCAAAATGCAAACATAAGAAATTTGTTGTTCTAGCAAAGTAAAAAAGCCTGTTAACTTTGGTCAGATTTTCTTAGAAAAACAATAAAACAAAAAAAAAAAACCATGGTTTGCTACATTCACATGTAATAAAATCCTATTTTTTTTTTTTTTTTAAAAAAAGTAACATCTTGAAAACAGTCATACATTAAGTCTTCGAAGTGAATACAGAAAAGCACTACTGGCAACAAGTAAGGGAAGTGTGTGTTCAGAAACAGTAGTGATACTTTGGTATATATTACATTAATACTTTCGACCTTGCTACATTATTTCTCAGAATTCTGCTTGTATACAGTTGTAACAAACGAGAATTTTGTAAAGCTGTATTTTTTGGTACCTTTGCTCAGAATTTTGGCATTGTATTAATGGACGGCATAAAGATCAGACTGTACAATGCCAGAAATGGTTTATAAAACAGTGCCACTGCTTTGCCTATATCTTAGGTTTATGCATGCTCAAGGTGTGCTTTGTCACATTTGGATGCTAGAGTATTAGGTTGGATATCATTGGAAGTCTATTTATAGTGATGTCACTATGTCACCAGTAGGGGGAACTCCAGTGACATTTGTAAATTTTAATATGGACCACTTTCTACCAGTGTGCGGTAACTAACCGAAAGGTGTAAATTGCTGGAAGTATATCCACTCCTGGATAGAGTAGGTAACCTAAACCCCAATATCTAGCCATATAACTGCAATATCTTTGGAGTCAGCAAGCAAAGCAACAGTACAAAATGTAAGTGCAGTTTGTAGACTGCATATATTTGGTTTCTCCTTGAAAGTCACAAAGCTATTGGTTTCGCCAGCTTTTTTCTGCACCACTGGACACAATCAATGAGGTAACTTGTCAAACAATTTTGCAATGCCCTTTTCACTTAAATTAACCACAACAAATAAATGTACAAAACACAAAATACTAAAGGAAATGACTCACAAAAAATATAGATGAGATGAGTGCCAGTAACAGAAGAAAGACCTTTTTACCCGTGTCTACTACTGGACCATGGTGATGTAGTCAATCCTGCACCTTGTTACATCACACAGTATCTTTCATTTTGGTGTTCTGTAAGGTTGGTTTACCGAACAAAACCATAATAAGCAGGATATTGTTACTATAACATCTCGTGCACTTTTCTGATGCTCTTAAAGTAAGAGGGTTTTAAAGAAAAAAAACAACACACACTACAGTTTGTGTGCAGTGAAATAAATACACATTTCCATTATGTAATGTCCAGCTTTGGCAACAAAATATTGATCATTGGTATGGAGAGCTAAGGTGTTTTACACATATTACAATTCGCTTACTTTTAACAAAAAAAAAATATAAACACAAAACAAAGACACTGCAGAAAGTATATACATCAATGGCCACATTTAAATATATACAATTATAGTCGAAATTACAATGATTTTTCCTGTCATTGTAAACTTTTTAAAATTATTGCTTTTGTAATGATAAATTGCATAATAAATTATGAAGTACATTTCAGTGACACATAATTAGACATAAATGATTGTCTTTTTAACATTAATAATAATTAGAATTATAATAATATTAAATTAGTAGGCAATACCCATATCCCTGCCTCTTTCCTTGCCCTGAGAATACGCTTACTCGGAGTTCCTTCTTGGAGTTTGGTCTTCTAGAAGAATTCTACCTGTCATAAACTAAGACCATGCCGCAGCATTATAAAACTGTACATGTTTAGGCTGCAATCACCTCAACTTCCTATAAATAACACTTGTCCCACGAGTCCATTAAGAGTCCATTTGGTCTATGGTTTCTTGTTTGACCTTAACTGGTAACAGAGGTAGCGGGGAGTTAAGGGGCAGCTTTATGACGGAGTCTGATTGTTCATAAAAGTTGCACCCTGATGTAATTAAACTGTTTCCCATACTCCTTGACACAGATACCTTCATACTTGCACCTTCTATTTCTCTTCGAAGAAGAGTCATTATTTCTTTCTCCACTGCAGGCGACATGTCACTTTCATCTAGTCTGTCTGCGCTGTCACTGATGTCAAATTTCTCAATCTCTTCATTAATTACACTGAGGTCATCCCTTGTGAGACCAGGTCTTGGGGATGCTGGACAGTTTCCCTTCATGTGTACTTGAAGACTGCACATGTGAATGTAACTTTTGTGGCAGTGAATACATTTATGTGGACGTTCCCTAGTGTGAAGTCGTTTATGGAGTTTGAGGTGAACAAATTGGGTGAACTTTGCTGGGCAGAGCTTGCATTGGTACGGTTTTTCACCAGAGTGCAGCCGTAGATGAGTTTTCAGGTTGCTTGTGCTGCTAAATCGTTTATGACACACCTAAAACAAAAGACAATATTGAGGTTATTCCTTGTATATAGCACATTGATGTCTGATTTCAGCATAATAGTGTTTAAACAATTCCAATTTCTAATACAATATAAATATATAATAAACATACACACCTGACATTCATGAGGCTTTTCCCCAGTGTGTACCAAAAAGTGCTTCTGTAGATGTGCCAGCTGGGTGAATCCCTTGTTGCAAGTCTGACATTTGAATGGGCGCTCACCACTATGAACTCGTAGATGGACCTATAAAATAAAATTATTGACTTTCAGCAAAATTTATAATTGGATAGCCAAGTCTTCGATAAACTAAAAATATAAAGTCATATGTATGTATATTCTCTTACCTTAAGATTTGATAGTTGTCCAAAGGTCTTGGAGCAAATGTTACACTCGTATTTGATTTTCCCATTTTGTTTTTTAAGTGGGTACGGAAGAGTCTTATATCCAGTCATGTTCCTTTTGCTTTTAATTAAATTGATTGCTTCATCACTGTTGGTGGTCATCAGTGCTGAGGTAGGTTTAGGTTGCATTACATGCTCAGAACTTGCTGCTGTGCCAGCAGTTGGGGATCCGCTTGTTGGACTGATCTGCTTATCTTTCATGCTAGCAGCAGCACCTGTGATGGAAAAGGCACTATTGGGTGCAGGAATGAGAAAATCTCGATGCTGATCAGGCTGTAGCAGCCTGCGCCCTCCTTCGTGGGGAAGGGAACCAGGAATAGCTGCAGGGTTTAGCATGTGATGAGAAAGGCTTCCCCCTCCAAGCATACTGTTGTAAAATGGATACATTCGTGGGAGAATATTGAAATTATTCATGGCATTGATGTTAGTTAGGGTGTTAAGGCTATTGCATCCAAGACCAAGAGGTGGTAGCAAGAACTTGTGGTAGGGTGGATGGTATGACGGTATAAAGGCTGGAGGTAGATGACTTGCAGGAGGTGCATAAGTGGGAAAGGATGCCAGTCCTTCAGCACTGTATGGTCTGTTTAGTAAGGGGTACAATTCTCTGTGCTCTTGGGATAGTTGGTGAGGAGAAAGCGCAGATCCAGGGCTATGGTGAGGACTTGAGCTTTTAAAACTCTTGTCCGGGCTACTTCTCGTTGAAGGACTTGGTGGTGTTGATGGCTGAATTGGTGAATGCATCATATAATTTGATCTCTCGAGGCCATACCCAACTGTAGTCTTTAAATAATCATCATGAATTTGAGAGCGGAATGGATACATAACTCTTGGGAATATTGGTCTCTCAGGGCTGGAACTTTTAAGTGGTTCTATGTCTTTGTCAGAAGTTACAACATCAATATTATTCAGGGAGATGTCTTTGGGTTTTGAATAATGTGTGTTTTTTAGAATCTCCTTAACACTGTGCTCCTTCTTGGGCGTGCTTTTTTGAAGCGTCCTCTCTTTTTGAGAAATCTGATCCTCTGTGATGATCAAACTTTGCTCTGAAAAAGATGAATATTTAAAGTTAATATAACCGAAATATTAGACAATTTGAAAATTATAGTTATTTTTATTACCAAAAGAATTGAATATTACTACTAATTACCATCAACTTATTTAGTGTTCCAAATCTTTCCATTTCTCTACAAAGCAATTATTAGGGACAGTAAGAATTTACATGTTATGCAATGCCTCTCCAGCTCCTGAAATAGTTCTGGAGGAATTTAGAAAGATATTAATTTAAAAACTCGATTGAGAATAGATGAACCAAGACTTATTCGATATCTACTTCTTATGGTCACCTGTTTTTCACTTGATGTCAGAAAAGAAAATCAAGTTTGATTTAAAAAAAATATAAATACATTTGAAAAGTCAAACCAAGGTACAAAAGGACCTGAAACGCTTTAGTGCTAAAGAAGTAAAAATACACCAAGACCAATAATTATATTTTAATCTAAAACTAGTTTTCCACTTTACATTGCAATTTAACAATTTGATATTAATCACTGGCATGAGATTATCATTAGTATAATTTGTGCTAGAAAAGTCTGTCAGTTGCTTATGTCTTCTGACACCTTGGAGTTGTGGAGCTATAGCCATCTGTAGAAGAACAAATTATGAAGAGGGGCTTAATTTACTCATTTTGCTCTGGGGCAAGGAGCTTGACATACGCTTTTGCATACAGCAGACAGTTCTTATGTCTATGGCTGGCTGTGGTCTCTATACATCATATGTACATACTCATAATCAGGCCATTTCCACCTGGAACCTGCCTGACAAAAGCACCACAAAAGTGATCATAATGCACAGCAATGTAAAAATTCTATTGCTGTAAACATACTATTAACTACAAGATGCAGAAATTGTGAAGTGTTTAAAAGTAGCAATTCTTTTTCGTTATGAGGCTTCTTAAAGATGCCATGTGCACACACCCTAACAGTGCTGAGAAAAAAAAAGCTTTAGTAGTAGTTTCAATTTACCAAGTTACGTCCAGAAATATTTGGACAGTGATTGAATCTTCGCAATTAGGTTCTACCTGCCACTATTTTAGATTTAAAATTAAACAACTGAGATGCAATTGAAGTGTAGACTTTCAAGTTTAATTAAAGGGGTTCAACAAAAATATTCTGTGAAACGTTTAGGAACGGCAACCTTTTTTCTACAAAGTCTCCTCATTTCAGGGCTCAAAAGTAATTGGACAAATTAACTTCACTATAAATACAATGTTCATTTTTAATACTTTGTAGAGAATCCTTCGCAGGCAATGACTGCCTGAAGTCTGGAAGTCATGGACATCACAAAGCACTGGGTTTCCTCCTTAGTGATGCTTTGCCAGGCCGTTACTACAGTGGACTTCAGTTGTTGCTTGTTTGTGGGTCTTTCTGCCCTAAGTTTTGTCTTAAGCATGTGAAATGCAAGCTTGATGGGGTTGAGATCTGGTGATGGACTAGGCCATTACAAAATACTCCACTATGCCTTAAAAAAAACTGCTGGGATGCTTTCCCAGTATGTTTTGTGTCATTGTCCACCTGCACTGTGAAGCGCTGTCCAATCAAACTTGATGTATTTGTTTGAATCTGAGCAGAAAGTATAGCTCTGTACACTTCAGAATTCATCTGGCTGCTTCTATCTTCAGTCACCTCACAAATAAACACTAGTTATCCAGTGCCATTGGAAGCCATACATGCCCATGTGGTGTGTTTTGGATCATGAGCTGTTTTAAGTCTTATCCATACTTTCCGGTAGATCTTCGTTTCATCTGTCCAAAAAATGCTTTTCTAGAACTGGGCAGGCTTCTTTAGATATTTTGTGGTAAAGTCTAATCTGGCCTATTTTTAAGGCTAGTTAATGGTTTGCACCTTGTGGTGAGCCCTCTTTATTTGCTCTCATGATGTCTTCTCTTTATGGTAGACTTACATGATGAAACACCTACTTTTTGGAGAGTGTTCTTCACTTGGGTGGATGTTGTGAAGAGGTTTTTCTTCACCATGTAAAAGTATTCTCTGATCATCCACCACTGTTGTCTTCTATGGATGTCCAGGCCTTTTTTGGATTTCCCAAGCTTACCAGTGTGCTCTATTTGCAGAATGTACCAAACTGTTGATATGGCCACTCCTAACATTTCTGCTCTCTGATGGATTTTTTTTTCTTTTTTTTGGAGCCCAATGATGGCCTGTTTAACTTAAAATTGAGAACTCCTTTGACCGCATGTTGTGGGTTCACAGCAACAGCTTCCAAATGCCACAACTGGAATCCGCTCCAGACCTTTTACCTGTTTCATTAATGATGGATTAATGAGGAAAAAGCCAAAGCATTAAAGAGCTTTTGAGATAATTGTAGAAATTTCCCTAAAAAAATTGAAATAAAGGCTACATATTAAAGAGCTGTAATTCCTAAACCCTTACTCCAATTAGGATGTGAATACCCTCAAATTAAAGCTGAGAGTCTGCACTTTAAGCCTATAGTGATTCAATAAGTGTAACTTGAATATGTTTAAATAAACAGCTAAAATGCCAAAACTTGTCACTGTCCAAACATTTCTGGACCTAACGGCATATAAGGCAACTCACTTAAGGAGGAGTAAATAATTGTAGTTTTCTATTGCTCTTGACTTAGAATTAATTTGTGAGCTGAACTCATTGTAATATAAAGTTTCAAGTAGTCAAATAGGTGAAAGTTAAAAAAAAAAAAAAAAAAAAAAAGGAAACTGACAGTAAATGTGAGATGAAGACATATCTCGCAAGGCAAGAGATGCAATCAACTTAACCCAAAGAAAGGAAGTGAATAACAACTTCTACAGAAATTTCTTCAAATGGCTTGCTTAAAAAAATACATGCGAATAAACTGGTTTATGTGGTGTCTGAACGTGTGAAAAAAAAAAATTAAATAGTTTTGTGCTCCATATTTCAAATGTGAAAATATTTACAGTTTATATTAATGAAAAATTAGAAAAACAAAAACAGTACATAGATGACATGTATTGCCAAGGATGAACTGGCCACTTCAGGGATTAGTAAAAAATGCTAGATAAGTATTGGATGTTGCGGTTCCCTGTCAAAAATGGTTTGGCTGTTGCAATCATTTAATAGGTTGCAACAGTAAACTGCATAGGCAGTACTGGACACTTTCCATATATTACCTTCAATATACACTTTACAAGGAGTTTGTATGTTCTCCCTGTGTTTGCGTGGGTTTCCTCCCACACTCCAAACACATACTGATAGGGAATCTAGATTGTGAGCCCCAATGGGGACAGTGCCGAGAAGGTCTGTGGAATTAGTGGTGCTATATAAGTGAGTAAAATAAATACTTACTAAGATTCATCACCAGCTCTCCAGAAGAAGGATAGTCAAGCCTGTCTGCAAAGTCGCGGCAGTACCATACAAGCAGTTCCTGATTGGCTGGAATAGGCTTGATGGTGTAGAAATAGATATTCATGCCATTTTGGCAGGCAGCTAGATTCTGTTCTTGAATGGAGTGGGCTGGATTCACATAGCGCATCCAATTACTCTTTTCTTCATTGTAGCCATCAATAAAATGGTTAAATTCGCTATTTGAATATATCTACAAATACAATAAAACCGCATTAGAAAAAAAAATAAAAAATCTATTTAGAGACTAGCATGGCAATAATGTCCTCATGGTTATTATGCTATAAACGTCCCTCCTTCCTTTAATAGTCACAATGATATTTAATTGTTCCAACTTTATCTATGATTACGCAAACACACTAAAAAAAAGGTTCTGAGTCAGTACGGTCTCATTAACATTACTTCAAGCTAAACAGGCTTTTGCACTTGCAGTTTCCCTGGCCATCCCAAATTTCCTCCTCATGTCACAGAGCTAACGCTTAATCATATAAATACCTGGAATGTAGTCATTTTGACAGAACACTGGGTGGAGCAAAGGTGAACTTCACCTGCCAAAACAATGACTAGAGTTGGAACAGGGCCAGTCCTGTCTTTCAATCTTTGCCCCAACACTCACTTTTCCTCATGCTAGACAAGCACTGTCTTGTGATGTTTTGCACTATGCATTTACTGGGGAGGGAAGTCTCATTTTCACAATCCATGGTTAAAAATAAAAATACAATAGAGAGTAAAGATTGTATAATCAGACTCAAAAATGCCACGAGACAAAACTTTTTATGCTTCTTTTAACATGGATGTTCTGCTTATGAAAGTGAGACTACAGGAAAGGCTGATGCTTAAACAAATAATGCTTTGTGTTCAGGTCAATGGACCCCAAATAGCTCTTGTTTTACACAAAAGGAGGTGGGGGGGGGAGGTGTAAAAAAATCAAGTATTAGGAGTTGTCTGGAGGTTTGAAATACTTGCATTCTGCGGTATCAAAATTTTTGCCTTGGTCTACTGTTACAATGGAATTTTAGAGGATTAACCTTTACAAATTTTTACACCATGTACATCCATGTGTATTTACAGCAAAAAGGGTTCTTGAAACTGATGAGACTTTACAGAGAAAAAAATGTGAGAAAAGAAAATAACTGACGGAAATTAACCACTGTGTCTGAATATTCAAAGCTCAAGTTTGTCCAGTGGCAGAAAAGAAAAGGACCTCTGTGCAAGAACAGTATATGGAGGTGGTAGAGGGCCCCCTTCCTTCTCGGACCCCCGTATTAGTGATATGTCCACCCCTGACTTTGTCCCCATGAGATCTTCTGAATATTAACAGAGAAGCAGTATGGAAAGAGCTCCTTTTTTACTCTTCATTTGAAGTCTTACACTAATGAAAACTAGCTAAAAAGCAGCGCAGACCAAATTCACACGTTTACCGAGAAAGAAACTACCCAAAACCATGCTATTTCCATGTTACACAGCAGTGAGGGTGCTGACTCACAGTTCACTTACAAGAAATAATGTCACTTTAGGGGTTTGCTCAACCCCAAACATCCTCTCTTTCTATGCATGAAATGAGAAAGACTTTTTTCCTAGCAGACATAATTATCACACCCTTTGTTCTGGATATACAGTGTGGCGTTACACAAAAAAAAAAAAAATAATTTATCAATTATAACCTTACCCTCCAAAAGTATTTCCTATTGGCATTTTTAGGAACAGTGTCGTTCGTGTAGACCTCTCCTACAAAAGGCCCAAAACGGGTTCCTTTTGGAATATACTCTTTGCTTAAAACACCAGTCACCTGTCCAAACAAGGAACAAAATCCAGTTAGAAAGTCATGCATGTAAAATAATCAGCGACAATTAAAGACAGAATCCCACTCTTCTATAGATTTTAGGCATTTTACTAGCAGATCCCATAGGAGTCAAAGGATGTTTTACAGGATGGGGGAAAATCCTGTCCATTGTCCTGAATTCTTGCGAAATGGGAGTGACTATGTACTCGATAAGGTTGTTTGCCCCCTATGTCAACAGAGGGCGATATAGACAGGAGAAAATCCAGACACTGAAGACTCTCGCAGGTCACATTTACATTGAAACTTGACAAATATGTATGCTAGTTTTCATGCACTCAAACAAAATTATAGACTTTGCACGTAGGAGAATACTAAAGTTACTATATTAAAAGAAACAAAATAATGGAACTGCTATACAGGATAGGAGAATGTATAGAATATGTAAAAAGATGATAGATACAGATGTACGACCAATGAACAGGAGGGTTTCATGCTTCCCCACAAAACACTTTCATGTAAGAATTTTTTCTACTAAAGTCATGATTAGCACATTGCACTTGTAAGGCTTTCTTGAAAACCCCCTTACTTGAAAGAGTCAAAGCAAAAAAAAAACAAACCAAAACATCTGCTGCTTAAGTTTCAGTGACAAAGCAATACATAGATGACTGTTTACACATCTGAAATTACCTGCTCTAATTGTGAATTAGGCAAAATATCACTTTAGAACTTGCGGCAAAATTATATGATTTGGGTCCGGTCTACACTATGGGTCCTCCTCGGGCTACTAAACTCTGAAAGGTGTACACAGGATCATTCCTGGCCTCGCCCTCTACTTGCATGGCTCTGTTAAGTGCTTAGAAATCCATTATACAACTTCTAATCTAAACTAGGATGAATCTGCCACTGGAACTGGCCCAGAGGTCCTTATGATTCATTGCCGGGGCAAGGCCTTTTCTATAAACACTTCAGGAGAGGGGGCAGAGGGCTTTTAGCAAGTCCATTCTTAATCTTCCCCCTCCATTTCTTTACAAGCACCAATGACCTCTCTACCAATTTAAAAAAATCAATCTTTGTCATCATTCTGAACCATGGAGTACAGCCTGATAACCTATCTTCTCCTGAAAAACAGCCTGGGTGAATATAATTTGCGTGGTGGGAATAAAGGGGAACACTTGCTGACTTTGCTTCAAACATGATGATTCGACAACACATTAAAAAGTGCAAAAATCTAATCATTTGCTATTTTAGATACAAAAAACACACAAAATATACACAGCACCAAGAACATAGCAAAGGGTTGGTATAGGTGTTTAGTACATTACTCTATGAGCAATAGACTATATTGGAAAGCACCGATTTATAGGCATGAGGTATATGAAACACTAGAAGCAAAGCAGCAAAATATCATAAAAAAACAATATGCTAGCAAAGTAAGAAATCATATCGATGTTCTGTCTTTATTAGAGCTGCTGCAGTACGGAAAGGAAAACATCCTAAGAAGCTGCTCTGCCGGAAACCTGTGGAATGCAGCAGCATAAAGGAAAGGTCTTCGAGATTACAAGACAGCTGATTTTAGCCGTACACCTCACTATAATTGCCATATAAAACTTTAAACCGACGTTGCTCACTCCACAGCCCTTATAAAAACAAAAACGCAAAGAATGCACCCGCTCAGACTGTTCTCAGTGACATGAGAAAAAGTTAGAAATGTAGACAGGCAATCTGCACTGGAATCTATGGAGGAACCTGAGCTGACACCAAACAATGTTTCCTTCAAGGCTTATACCTTATGTCTGAAAGGTTGTCTGAGATTACGGCTCCTTACTGTAATAAAGTTCTCATTTACCAGAAGCCAACATCCTATTGATGCCATGTAAATGATCAGCAGAGTGGCTCAGTGGTTAGCACTGAAGCCTTGCAGCGCTGGTCCCTAAGTTCATATCCCACCAAGCACAACATCTGTAAGGAGTATGTTCTTCCCGTATTTGCGTGGGTTTCCTCCCACACTCTCAAACACATACTGATAAAGAATATAGACTGAGCTCCAACGGGGACAGAGCTGATAAAGCGCTGTGGTAGTAATGGCGCTATATAAATGAGTAAAATAAATTAAAAGGTATTGAGGATGCTTTAATCATAATCGCGGATTCTTTTCTTTAAGAGCAGTGAGATTCGAACTCTCTGCCACATGATGTAATGGCTGATTCACTACTCAATTTAAAGAGGATCTAGATCCCCTTCTTGGAAAATACAATATTACAGGTTATGGGCACGAGATTCTGCGATGGGACATAGATCCAGGGAACTAGTCCGATTGTCATACGTGGAGGCAGAAAATAATTTTTCCCCTAATAGTGTCTGCCTTCCTAGGCTATAGGTTAAACTGGATGGATTTAAAGTGTACCATCAACCTTAAAATCTATGAAAATAAGTAAGCAATTATACATTTCAGACCAAGAAACTCGTAAAACTGTGATCCAACTAGGAGGTCGATCTTTTCCGCAATGCGGCCAAGTTTTTAGCAATTGTTATTGAAAGTTACTCTATAGTGATATGCACTAACCTCTTTAGAGCTGGGTGCGTGGTTGAAAAGTAAATTCCTAGGTAGAGACGCTTGTGCTTGGACAATGTTACTTCCATCGGAGCTGCTGTCCCATGGGTGATCCTTCACTATATACGTGCACTTTGCCTCAAACTCGGCCTCCGGCCAAAGAGTCATGTCGGCTCCTTCCACGTCCATTTTCATGGTCTGCTATGTCCCCTCTGGACGGGGCAATTCAATACTTTTACTGATTGTTTCTTGTGTGGCGGCCTGACATAGGGAGAAGTAGAAAGAAAATCTTAGTTCTCATAGTCGTGTGGTTTTCTGAGTAAATCTGAGAAATAAATTGTTAATCTAAAGCAAATATAAGGAATAAAACAATATAGAGGAATGAATCAACATTATAAACTGGCGTAACCATATACTGAGGAGCAATGAGAAGCATCACCTACTAATGGTGGCAGTATCTTACATGCTCCTTGGAAGTGTGCCTGGAGTACTGGCTGGTAGATTACTGGATCCCCTTGGAAGCACTGCCTTAGAAAGTGTCACAAACAAGGAAAGGAAGAGGAAGCTGCCGCTGTCTACGTCTGAATGAACTAAAAATGGAACATGCATGTTACAAGCCTGACTCTTCCGAATGGGGAAGCCTGAACTTTCCCACCAGCTTCCAGCTCACAAACAACTTTCAAAACAATCTAACTCCTCTGACGTCTACTTTTTTTTTTTTCATCCTGTTGAAGTTAAAGAAAATAGAAAAAAAAAAAAAAAATCTTCAACATCCTGCCAGCATCCCTGGCCACAACAAAATCTCCTCGACTACTGGGAGGGGGTTGTGGGGGTCTTGTTAACTCCTTCTTTCCCACAGCTTCATTATTAAAAGTTTTAAACACCTCTCATTACACAGTAATCATTAGTCCAACATTTCCAGCAGATATTATCAGTCTATAGATCTACATACATACTCCTACTGAAGACTGGGGAGTTCAAAACAGAACACATACACACGAAGTATGACAAAACTAAATCAAAGTAGTGGACGTACCACAAATTATATTATATATTACACACATTCATCACCACCAAGTTCAGAACTTAACTGTAAACTAAATGACAAACTAAATCCTAAATATTTTGTACGTAGCAGAATATATGAACACAATATACATGTATATGAAAAACATAAGGCACACATACATTCATGACCACCGAGTTCACAGCACAAATGCAAACTAAATCATAATAGATAAATATATAGCCATATGTAATGCGCACACACACACACATATATATATATATATTACACACAGAATGTATGTATAGCGTATACATCACTTGCAGATCAGCTTTTTAGGAAGAGCTGCACATATTGAAGCTATCCAGTGCAGCTCCCATTCATTGCACCAGTCCTCGGTTCAGCCCCAGCTCCCTGGCAGTCCCTCAGTTTCCTCTCCCCCAGGAGCTGCAGTGAGTCGCACATAGAACAATCCATCACTAGGAGACGTGCTGCTGAGGAGTTCCTCTCCTTAGAAGGAGCACACAGGCGGCAGTAAGTTGTGTCTTACCGGGGCAGAGTCCACACACTTCCCGGAGGAGTAACAGAGCATTGGAGGCGGCTAGCTGGCAGCGCACAGAGCAGCAGAGCCCCGCGGAGCCTCCACACCTCGCTGTGCCGCGCTCATACTGGCAGGCAGGTGCTGCCTCACACACTGCAGCGCTGCGCTGGACTCCGCTGCTTATTACTTGCTCTTCCTGCTTCAGCTTCCGATTACTAGTCAGTGTGAATTACCCCCAGCGCTGTCACATGGGGGGGAGGGGCCAGAACATGCTACCTGCACTAGTCTGCTGTCTGCCAGGTAGCTGACATCATAGTGGCCTGAGAGCAGCTCCGCTAGTCACTCCCCGGTGACTTATCCAGTCAGTAGCCTGAGCTCCTGGGCAGTGGAGGGGTTAATGAGGAGCCGCCTGCTGCTTACTATGCGCACGGTGAGACAATGCGGGCTGACTGAAGGTGGCTCCAGCTCCTCACAAAACACTGCCAGACACTTTCAGATGCAGATGGAATCTCCTCTAGCAAAATAAAGCCATGCGGAGTGAAACTGCCCGGTGTTTGTGGGAGGAGGCGGCTGTGGATAGAAATGGCTGTTTTCTTATGGTAAATGAAGCTTTCTTTAGTGGCGGTAATGGAGCTGCTCTCATCGTCTCAGCGCCAGTGTGCAGGGCAGGCTGACAGGCTTCTGCGGTGTGGGGCAAGCAGCCATGCTGTGGTGGCGACCACACTTCGTGCCCACTCACTGTCACAGGACGCCCGTTGCCTACGTGCTTTTTTGTCATTGACTGGAATCTGTAAGTCGAAAAATCATGACTGAGCTTTTTACTAAATTTCTTCCTTCCTCGTGTCCCCAAAAAACCTCAATTACCTCAGAAATCAGCAGTTCTCATGCGCTGCTCGGCGCTGGCTGCTTTCACATTTGCGACTTCGGGCTGATCTTAGAATTTCCCAAAGCAGTCGCCTATGTCTGTAGAATAAGTTACCTATAGCTATGGACATACTGGGGCAGTCATTAAGGAGAGAGGATTATCAATGATATAGTAGACAAAGAGAGGCTGCCATACTTCTGTACATCTACCCCACTGTATCCCTCAAAAACGTGGCTGCAAAACCTTAAAAGTGATCATGTTTTCCATAAATATGGCAGTGTTTTTATCAGAACAGGGTATGAAAAATTGTTCATTTTTTAATCCAGAAAACTCAGCCAAATTTCATCCATATTGTCATCTGTGTGGCATCCGTTGTCATACAGCAACATCTTAAAATGTACATGATGAAATACAGTTACCTATGTTAATAATAGCCATGGATCTGTATAAATCGGATGCTTTACGGAAGAGACTAGTGCATGCTGCGATTCTTCATGGGCCATGCGAAAAAACAGCCATTTACTCAGACAGAATACATCCGTATAATACGCTAATCTGAACGAGCCCTTACACACATGCTGATTTCTCTCTCTCTCCATATACACACATATATATATATATATATATATATATATATATATATATATATATATATATAATGTGTATGTAAACTCACACACACTCTTAGAATATATCGCCAACACATTCCTCAGTGCCTTATAGATTGAGAGCCTCTATGGTAACACATATATATATATATATATATATACATATATACATACATACATACATACACACAGACTTCTTATCTCTCTCAGATTATTTACCGTACAAAATTCAGAGAAGGTTGGGTAATAAAGGTGAAAAATGACTCTATAAGATAATGCCCTGACTTATCTCTACCACTATCAAACAAGCTATTGTTTTCTGATGGGTCTCATTGAGGAAGGTGGAGTAATGCGGTTATTGTTCAATGGGTATGTCCCAGTCCCCTGAAGGAATACAGTTGCTGACAGAAGAACAACACCAAGTCCTCTTTTAACTTCCTCTCTTAAAATGAAGGGGACACGGCACAGTGATGGCTATTTTAACTCCCTAAGCAACTCTTCTTCTTGAAGAAAGAACTTGTTCTTAGAAGAGATAATCCTACAATGGAGAGTCCATTAGAGGTATTACGAGGTTGGCAGCAGTCGTGATCTGCAAGAAAGGCCCTGTCCTGACAATGGACAATTAATGCTGATAAATCTCCACTACTTGTTGCTGTTCTAATTCCTCATAATTGTGCGCTGCTTGTCTTGCCTCCTGCCACACGGGGGATGATGCGTGGCTCATATAATCTCTCCGAGTACCTGACCTAGTTCCTGGCACGGTCTTTTCAGGATCCGTCTTCTGCCCCATCTGGACTTTTGCCTGCCTGCCACCAACCCCCTCCTTGCAGAGTTCACTGGTACATAGCAAAAAGCTGCCAGAAGTGTGGTGAAACCCATCTCTGTGACACACATCCAGATCAATACTGTCCAACACAAGACAATACTGTCCACTAATCTGTAATAACAGCTAATCATGCTCAATTTGGCTCACCAGTGATTAAAATGTACTTTTCATTAAGCTCAAAGGACAAGACAGACGCGTGCTGACAAGCTGAAGATTTAGTTGTCAAACTTGAAAAAATGGCAACAGGAGGAATGATATCAGTTGACCCTTATTTTACGCATCAAATATATTAACCGAGGCTTAGAATTAAAAATTGTACTCAAGAGATTATATATATATAGATAGATAGATATGCACAATGACATTACTAGTAGTAGTATAAGTAACAACAACTTAAGGAAGTAATCAATACAGTGTATACAGCTTAAAAGAAGACAGAGAAAACACATTGCTCATTACAGGAGCCAGTTCGTTTGGTAGCTGTATTTGGAATGCCATAAGACAGTGACTCCCTCCAAGCATCCGGGTGTATATTAGAAGCATGCTTTGTGTAGCTGGCTCACTGTACGTCACATCAATCTCTGTCACAGAGGATTGTCAGACTGTTAACAATGTACCTCAGATAACTCACTTTTTTGTGATAAAGCAGAAGCAAGCAGCACCCAGCAGAAGCTTAACTGATAAAACAGTGTCAAATTGAAACCATTTGTCAAGCAGGGTTCCAGGCTGAAATACTGGGCCCAGGAAGTAGAGTTATCTAGTACAGTACATTAACTAGTATAAATAAGATTGACAAAAGTAAACATTGCTACTCAACAGTGTCTCCAGTAAACAAAAGAAAACCAGCAGGAGCCCCACACCTTTTACTTCAAGGAGCAGAATGCCTCTAAGTGCTAAAATTCTAAAAATGATTTTCAATATTCTTTTTCTATCTGAAACATATTTTGTAGAATTGCCATTTCCACACAAGAAAACAAAAATATCATAAAAAGCAGATTTTAAAGATTAAAATTCAAGTTCAGAATTGAAACTATTTTGCAACTATTTTAACAAAATATCACATAAAATGAAATAATTTGAAGCGATACCTTGCGTTATTTCCATATAGCAGGAATTCAGTGAAGCATAAGTGCATTCCAGTTTTAGTCCATGTGTAACATCTGTGACTAACTCACATGCGTTCACTGTCTGCTGTATACACACTCTCACTGGCACTAACCCTCTCCCAGACTGCTTCAAGGATTTTAAAGTTTTTCCTTACTACAAGCTTCTCCCTCCCCTTGAATCAGCTCCTCCCTCATTTAGTAATTAGGCTTAACAACAGCAATTAACAAAACAAACTCTTTTTGGCCAGGCTGATAATTCCAATGCCAAATTGTTTTAAGATGTGCAAGACAGTTTGCTTAGGCTGAGTGAAATCAGGAAGGAAAGACAAGGAAAAAATGCTCAATAGCTGCTTGGTTTGGAGTATGAATTTGGTATCTGGTATGTTTGCTTGAGAGAGGGAGTAGGCAAATTGTCCTAATGGGAATCATGGACAATAGTTGTTTCCTGGCAGCACGGATTTCTTTGTTACTTTAAATTCAATAAAAAATATTCATCTCAAAGATATGAGAATTCAGTACAGGAAACACAAATTAAAATCTATTGTACCTGTTTCCAATATAAAATCTATGTTTTGCAGTATGATTTTAGGGAATAATTAATTTCTTTCAATATTTTTGTGTTGTTTTTTTTCAGTTGTAGAAATAAAAATAACCTTACATATTTAACTCCTAGTACCTAATTTATGAAAATGTATTTTTTTTTTAAATATATAAAATAGTCTCAAGTCTAAAATATCATAATGCTCATTTAGAATGACCTGGTGAGAATGTGAGACATGGTAGTTTTGAACCATATATTCTTTCTTCGTAATAATTACTAACTTTAAATACGTCTTCTGGAAGCATTACACGGATTTGTTTTTGTAAGATAGCTGAGCCACAAGCCACTTATTTTATGAGCGAATACTCAATATTTTTCTGTCAATTATATATATATATATATATATATATATATATATATATATAAAAATATGAAGAAATATAAAGGAAATGACTGAAAAAAATATTGAACCTTGTAGAGCATCAAGTGGAGGATTAAAGATAAGCTGTTAAGCAGTCATACATATATTTTTAATAATCCTACATTTAATATTCTACAAGTTTCAATACTCTTGCATCGTTTACTGCTCAGAAAAAATGATGGGTGATCAGAGGTTTGAAAAATCCTGAGTGCCTAATGGACATTTCATCCGTACAATTCTCAAATATAAAGGAGACAAATTTCATACTTGTAGTTTATCTGCATCTGTATGAGTTTTAAAAGCAGGTAATTTTTATCTCCATATTAAAAGGATGGTGTGTACATCCAAGGAAGAAAAGGCAGCTTATGTGTTTTCATCCTAATATTGGTTATGTCATAATTTGAGTCACATTATATAGATGCTAATCTAATGATTTTAGGTATGCAGTGCACAATCACTTATGCGCAACAATGGTCAGCAATAATTACAATATTTTTTTAAAGATTTTATTAAATTTTTTCTTTATACAACACACAGTCAGTTATTTATAGATCGGTGTTGCATATTGTCCAAATAATTGGCAGTTATAATATAATATAGAGAGACAAATGGAACTGATAACAGTAAAACAACAAGTTAGTAAATATAAAAGATAGCAAAAACAATATTCTGCACACTTCTAATAAAGAATAAAAGGAATGAAAACATGCATAATAGAAGATGAAAAATAATAAAGGTGCATGTGCTAAATCTCGTTGACTATAGACAGGACCAATCGGGTGGGATGCAGGTGAGCCAAACCTATTGCATAATCCATTTCCTATTTTAGAGTTTTATCCTAATGTGCTCTTCTCCCTCCGCAGTTATTGTTTCTCCATTCTACTAAAGAGATCACTTCTCCATCTTTCTGACATTTTTATATAAATCCATACAAGAGTGTTTTAATCATTCTGAAATGAACATATCATAACATTTAATAATACAGGTAAATATCATTTAAAATGTTTATAGTTTTACATCACTTGTCTGCTGAGCCAGAATATATATGAAAATATAAGTCCCAATACTGCTAGAATAAAATAATTTTAATATTTCCCTTTAGATATATGGTTCATTGCTGCAATGCAAGCTATATAATATGTTTAGTTTTGGTTATTATAATGAAATAAAGCATAATTAATAAAATAATCCAATTTGAATGATCAAATGCAAAATAAAACAATTTGACATATAGAAATAACATCTATGGATTGCGCCTCAGCTCTTTAACTAACTTTAAGTAAAAGATACACCATAATTGTCAAAATGAAGTGCTTGAACACAATTGGTTGATTCTTGTTTTTATCGTAACTTTCAGTATTTTATATACTCAGAAAATATGACTTTTAATACTGAAAACCTTAACAGTGGTATAACTTTGCCCGGACTTGTGCTGATTTCCCATATGTGATGTGTAATTTCTACTGTGCACATATTAATCTTGAAACATATAGATCTAATTAAATACTTAACTTTATAACTTACAATCAAGACCTGAACATATATTTTTATATATTTACTTTATGCTACCAACTTCCTTTATTTATGACTCAATATACCAGAAGTTGCCCCTCCTGTTCTCTTGTATACCAAATGACTGACAACCTGACACTTTGGTGTGCCACCTGTTGGCATTCCAGCAATAGCTTGCTGCTTAAATGTTTTACTTAACAAATAAATCACATCAACTTGTACAGAGAAGTGTGGGATGTTTGTGCATTTTTTGGGTTAGTTTGATGAAACTACCAGGTTGAAATGTGTATATTCTATTGTATATTTGCTGACTGTCCATTTACTACATTTTTGTAATTTCAGTGATGCACATATAGAATAGATAACTAGCTTAATATATGTTGTGGAATAGTACATATTTTATTGAGATATAGAATATATATAGAGTTTTCCATTTAGCTATTAAATCTAACAGAAATAACTTGCATTAAAAATTTTCCTTTCTGATTCTTACTTCTTCCTTTGGTGAACATTAGTGAAAAAAAAAATTAAAGGAGATGTAAGGCTATTTTTTAACAGAAAATTTCAATTCATGTACCCTTATTAAGGAAAATTTACCAAACTAACTACTAACTTTTGTAAATGTTTGCTAGAACAATTCTTCTTCAATATTTTTTGTACCAATACAGATTGTAAGAGTAAATGCGAGCCACCCAAAGGAAGCACGCAAGGTAAGTAATGCTTGCCATACAAATTATCATTAAATCCCACCAATGTCTATTAAGTCTCATGTGAGATAAGTGGCAATTGATGTGTCTGGTATCGGTGTATTTATTTATTAAAATGATGTGCACACTTGGACAAGATAAACATATACGTTAGTGGAGAAGTCTGAAAGGATAGCTCTTGATTAAATGATGAATCTATTGGCAGCTCAGCTGTACCATTGACGTAACTGACTTCTATGATTTAAATACATGTGACTGCTTATAGAAGAAATTATTAATTATTATTATTTATTATTATAGCGCCATTTATTCCATGGCGCTTTACATGTGAAAAAGGGGTATAATACAAGAACAGTTACAATAATCTTGAACACAATGTGACAGCGACTGGTACACTAGGAGCGAGGACCCTGCCTGCGAGGGCTCACAATCTATTAATGAATATATTCTAAACAAAAACATCTCTAAAGTATCATTTACTTCAACATGCAGCCGTAACAGAGGTCGCTATTAAAAATACACTTCTATTAATTCTTTCAATTAAGTGAATGTAGCACATATTACTGGCCATGGCAGTCCATATGTTGTGTTCCAATTACCTAAATATTAAAGCGCCTCTAATTAATTTATCTAAAGAACATTCAGCGGATTCAAGGTGGCAACCAGCCAGGAAATCCCAGCAGAAGGTGACACTGAGGTGGAGGGCAAAACCATTTTGCCAATTTGATTTTCTGTTTTTTTTCTTCTAGGTTCATTATATTAATCCAATTAAGGCTCACACAAGTATTTATCTTTTACTAAAACACAACCAGTCTTACAATAGGAACATGCTAAGTAGATTCGGGAAAGGCTTTTCATTAAGGATATCTACAAGTTTTATAATTACTACATTTTTGCTTTGTGTCTTAAACAGCTAATATATTTGGTTTGTATTAACAACGTGATAGGCAGCAAAGGCAAAATAACATGGCAAACCTCAGTGTCTGAAGTTTAATAAAACAAGCACTTAAAGTTTAGGGCCCGTTGTTAAAACATTTTTATATCTAGAGAAAGTGCATCTACTTGAAGTTGTCTCCTGTGTATTCAGGCACAGATTGAATATGCCCAGAACACACAAGATGACACAGAAGTGCTCTGCTTGCTAGGAAAGCCCCCTCTGTCTCAGCTGCAGTTGCGAATAGCTCAGTTCACAAGAGTGCATTTTTTTCCAGCAGAAATATTTAGCTTGGCTGTCAGCCAGAGAATGCTGGAAGAATAGACTGAATTAGGGGATTTACCTTCCACGTGTTTGGCACGCGTCTTTAGAGACTCTTAGCAACTCTCTCCACTCTTTTACTCCCTCAGCTTTATTAAGAGTGGACATGTTGTATTAAACTGGATCAGTATTCCACTAGAATTACATTATAATCATAGGATTCCTCCCCACACTTATGCAACAAGTTATTTAACCATAGCAGTTACATGCACACTGAATAATTTGTTTTAATATAGCTGCTTTCTATCCCTGACTTCCATATCCAAAAACTGTTATCTGTGTCGATACAATGTTTGTAACAAATGCATCGTTATATACAGTCACGAGAAAAAAGTTCAACCTCTCTTGCGGTTTTATGCATCAGGACATAATATAAAAACATGTGGTCCTTAAAAGGTCTAAAAAGCTAAAAACACATGTCTCGGGTAAATACACATGGCAAATTACATTGTGTCATTATTTAAATGGAATGTGTCACCAGGTTTTTGCTACCTCATCTAAGAGCAGCATGATGTAGGAAAAGAGACTCTGAATCCAATGATGTATCACTTAGTTCACTGGGTGCAGCTGTTGTGACACAATTAGAGTTCTTAGATGCAGCATGTAGAAGAACTTAGAAAGATTCTCTATGTACTTTGTCTATTGACAGTGAGCTGCTTATCAAATAAGGGGGCGTGGTTTGATAACTGTTCAGAGCCAGATAGTCACAGCAGGGATAATGTCCTAGTGATAAAACCTTCATTTTAGGTAAACAACAGCACACAGCCTGATAAGTGGCACATCGCTAAATTCATTGTTTTAACCCCTAGCTCATGTTGTCCTCAGATTTCATAGCAAAAAATCTGCTGACAGGTACCCTTTAACAAATACTAGACCAAAATGCAACACTTATTGAAAAATTAAGTACACCCTATGAATCAACAGCTTCTAGAACCACATTTAGTATAAATAATTTGAAGTAATCATTTTCTCTATGAATTTATCAATCTCTGACATCACTCTAGAGAGATTTTGGTCCATGCTTTTTATGTTACTTAAGTACATTGCGGTATGGGGGCATTCATTTATGCACAGCTCTCTTAAGGTTCCACTACAGTATTTTAATTGGGCTGAGAGCTGAACTTTGTCTTGGCCTTTGCCATACTGTTAGTCTTTTCTTTTTCAGTCATTCTGATGAAGGTTTGCTGGTGTGCATGACCCAGTTTCTGCCATGTTTTGGTCAAGCTTTAGCTTTTGGATAGACTTACATTTGACTTTAGAATACTTTGGTATACAGAGGATTTCATGGTCAACTCAATGACTGCAAGGTGACCAGGTACTGTGAAAGCAAAACAAAACCTAATCATCACCCCTCTATCACTATGCTTGACAGTTGGTATGAGGTGCTTGTGATAATATGCTGTGTTTGATTATCACCAAACTTGGCACAGGACATTACGGCCAAATATCTCCACCTTAGTTTCATTCTGTCTAATGGACATTGTTCCAGAAGTCTTGTGGTTTGTTCAGATGCAACTTTTCAAATCTAAGTCATACTGCCATTGTCTTTTTATAAACCAGACGCCTTCTCCTGGATACCCTTCCTAACAAGCCACACTTGTTCATTCTTTATCTGATTGTGCTCTCATGAACCTAAACTGCTAACATGCTTGTGCCTTTAGAGTCTTGCGCCTGTAGCTCTTGAGTTTTTGTAGTTTCTCTGAGTATCATACAGGTTGACCATGGGGTGAATTTGCTGGGACATCCACTCCTGTGAAGATTCTCAACAGTCTTAAAGGCTTTCCACTTATGAAGGTCTACAAAAAAAATATTTTTTTCTGGCATTGACTTTAAGAACAGTTTTAGACTAATTTGAGGGTGCTGAATTCAAATCTGATCTTATAATTTCTCTATCACATCACGTTTTTGCGCTATAGGTATATAGCCCATTTTCATGAGTTCCATGAAAAATATAAGTAGTGTATGAAAAGTGCCAGTTTAAACGGTTCACTAAGGTAAATTTAGTTTTCATTTAGTCTCCCAATAAATGTGAGAATATCTTTGTTTTCTTTGAACATGCATAATTCCCATTTGTTATGATAAGAAAGTAAAAAAACTGTTTTCAACGTACACAACAGTCGTGTGCAGGTACTGTTTTATTTATTGAAATTTTCAATGAATTTTGATATTTATTGTTTTTATACTGCTGGTTTTCTGTTTTTTGTTTGTGAATCAATACCTAAGGTGTGTGTGTCGGGGGGGGACAGAAATTCAATGAACAACTCAGGTAGCTAACAACTTTTATCTTGTATTTCTCTGCAGGATGTTTTGCTGATCTAACAATGGCCTCTACATCTCGCAGAAGACAGTGCTGAAATGATCCAAATATTTTTTGTTACATCTGTGGAAACTTTACTGTGAAGACTCAGAGGCGCAACATTGCTGACTTTGTTAAGAGGGTGTATTTTGCATACTTCAAAGTAAAACTTGGAGACCAAGACAAGCATTGGGCTCCTCACAAAGTGTGCAAAACCTGTATTGAGAGCTTGAGATCATGGTCTCAAGGAAAGAATGCTAAACTTCAGTTGGAGTTCCTATGGTTTGGAGAGAACCAAGCAATCATTTAGAAGACTGCTATTTCTGCCTTGTCGATGTAAAAGGTTTCAATAAGAAAAACAAGCAATATTTGCAATACCCGAGTATCCCTTCAGCTATTCGACCAGTTGCCCATAGTGAAGACATACAGTACAGACCAAAAGTTTGGACACACCTTCTCATTTAAAGATTTTTCTGTATTTTCATGACTATGAAAATTGTACATTCACACTGAAGGCATCAAAACTATGAATTAACACATGTGGAATTATATACTTAACAAAAAAGTATGAAACAACTGAAAACATGTCTTATATTATAGGTTCTTCAAAGAAGCCACCTTTTGCTTTGATGACTGCTTTGCACACTCTTGGCATTCTCTTGATGAGCTTCAAGAGGTAGTCACCGCAAATGGTCTTCCAACAATCTTGAAGGAGTTCCCAGAGATGCTTAGCACTTGTTGGCCCTTTTGCCTTCACTCTGCCGTCCAGCTCACCCCAAACCATCTCGATTGGGTTCAGGTCTGGTGACTGTGGAGGCCAGGTCATCTGGTGTAGCACCCCATCACTCTCCGTCTTGGTCAAATAGCCCTTACACAGCCTGGAGGCGTGTTTGGGGTCCTTGTCCTGTTGAAAAATAAATGATGGTCCAACTAAACACAAACCGGATGGAATAGCATGCCGCTGCAAGATGCTGTGGTGGCCATGCTGGTTCACTATGCCTTCAATTTTGAGTAAATCCCCAACAGTGTCACCAGCAAAGCACCCCCACACCATCACATCTCCTCCTCCATGCTTCACGGTGAGAACCAGGCATGTAGAGTCCATCCGTTCACCTTTTCTGCGTCGCACAAAGACACGGTGGTTGGAACCAAAGATCTCAAATTTGGACTCATCAGACCAAAGCACAGATTTCCAGTGGTCTAATGTCCATTCCTTGTGTTCTTTAGCCCAAACAAGTCTCTTCTGCTTGTTGTCTGTCCTTAGCAGTGGTTTCCTAGCAGCTATTTTACCATGAAGGCCTGCTGCACAAAGTCTCCTCTTAACAGTTGTTGAAGAGATGTGTCTGCTGCTAGAACTCTGTGTGGCATTGACCTGGTCTCTAATCTGAGCTGCTGTTAACCTGCAATTTCTGAGGCTGGTGACTCGGATAAACTTATCCTCAGAAGCAGAGGTGACTCTTGGTCTTCCTTTCCTGGGGCGGTCCTCATGTGAGCCAGTTTCTTTGTAGCACTTGATGGTTTTTGCAACTGCACTTGGGGACACTTTTAAAGTTTGCCCAATTTTTCGGACTGACTGACCTTCATTTCTTAAAGTAATGATGGCCACTCGTTTTTCTTTACTTAGTTGCTTTTTTCTTGCCATACTACAAATTCTAACAGTCTATTCAGTAGGACTATCAGCTGTGTATCCACCAGACTTCTGCACAACACAACTGATCGTCCCAACCCCATTTATAAGGCAAGAAAACCCACTTATTAAACCTGACAGGGCACACCTGTAAAGTGAAAACCATTTCCGGTGACTACCTCTTGAAGCTCATGAAGAGAATGCCAAGAGTGTGCAAAGCAGTCATCAAAGCAAAAGGTGGCTACTTTGAAGAACCTAGAATATAAGACATATTTTCAGTTGTTTCACACTTTTTTGTTAAGTATATAATTCCACATGTGTTAATTCATAGTTTTGATGCCTTCAGTGTGAATGTACAATTTTCATAGTCATGAACATACAGAAAAATCTTTAAATCAGAAGGTGTGTCCAAACTTTTGGTCTGTACTGTACCTGTTCCAAAATTTACTGCGCTTCCAGAAAACGTTGACACAGATCTCTCCTCACATTGTTATACTGATGAAGAAGACAGTCCAGATATTTTTCAGCCATGTGATGAACAATGTGACAAACCAATTCTGTTTACTCAGTCTGCTTTGAATGATCTGGTTATAGATCTTTCTTTACCAAAAGAGTCTGCTGAACTATTGGCTTCAAGACTACAAGAGAATCGAATGTTGAAACCTGGTACAAGTGTCTCATTTTATCGTAACAGGGAAGCAGAACTGCAGAAGTACTTCCATTCAGATGGCCAGCTTGTCTATTGTACTGATGTTGAAGGGCTACTTCTCTTTATGGGACTGCCAGCATATGATTCAAGGGATTGGAAGCTTTTTATTGATAGTTCCAAAAGAAGTTTAAAATGTGTTCTGTTACACAATGGAAATAAGTATGGCTCTGTACCAATTGGTCATTCTGTAAAATGTAAAGAAGAATATAAAAACATCAAGATTGTTCTAGAGAGGTTACAATATAATGTTCATGGGTGGTTAATTTGTGTTGATTTGAAAATGGTTAACTTTCTTTTGGGTCTGCAAGGAGGGTACACAAAACACCCTTGTTTTCTGTGCTACTGGGACAGTAGAGCTACAGCAGAGCATTGAGTGAAAACTGAATGACCTCAGCGACAGAGTTTGGCATATGGCGATAAGAATGTCATCCATGATCCTCTAGTGGATAGGAAGAACATTGTCTTTCCTCCCTTGCACATAAAACTTGGATTGATGAAGCAGTTCGTCAAAGCTCTCAATCACAGTGGAGAATGCTTTAACTATATATGTTCAACTTTTCCTGGTCTTAGTGAAGAGAAGAAAAAGGCTGGAATATTTGATGGACCTCAAATAAGAACACTTATGAGAGACCCAAATTTTATCACATCAATGAATGAGACAGAAGAAAGAGCTTGGAATGCATTTTGTAATGTGGTGCAGAATTTTCTAGGGAATAAGAAAGCAGACAACTATGAAGAGCCACTAATGAGTCTGCGAAATCTTGGATGTAGAATGAGTATCAAGATTCATTATTTACACAGGCATTTGGACTTTTTTCCAGAGAACCTTGGGGATGTGAGTGAGGAACAAGGGGAGCGTTTTCATCAGGACATTAAAACAATGGAAGAACGGAATCAAGGCCGGTGGGACTCACATATGATGGCTGACTATTGCTGGAGCTTGATGAGAGACAACCCAGAAGCTGTATATCACAGATCAGCCAAGAAAAGAAAGTTCAAATAACTGCCATTTGCCATTCATCTGTGTGCCATATATATGTGTTTTTATATTTTGTAGTTTAATTCTGTAAGTATATTTGATTTGCTGTACATAGACTTTGTAATCTTTGTTATTCCTTGATTAAAAATATACAAAATGTAGTACCGAAAATCATGTGTTTTTATCAAAAAACATTCGATAGGAGTAATTTTCATCAAAAATTGAAAATATCTCGAAATCCTGATGTGATAGCCAAAAACGGAGTTCGTATTCGTAATCAGCAGCCAAAATTGACTTAAAATATGTTTTAAAACCTTTTGCCAGAAAAATTGTGATCCGGTCCGTGCCCAGGGAGTCAGACTAAGTGGCGCTGTATTAGCGGTAGATGTTGGACGACTACGCCACCCGTTGAGTACAGCTAAGGAGCTGCTGCTGCAGGGCAGACCGCTGAGGCCGGTGGTAGGATTGTGCAGCGTGATAGTATAACCCCCAACGGGAGGGGTATGGCCTCAGGGCAGCCGACGTGGATGATGGGGGTAGCAGGAACCACTCGGAGACGGTACGGTGTAGTTCAGGGTCTTTACTGGTGACAACGATAGACCCTCCCGGAGTACTGGCTAGCGATTGGGGCCTGGTCAGTCCTTGAGCAGATGGGATCTCCCCTGGCCAGGCGGAGTTGTAGGCCTCCCAAACTAACGATACTCTTCTGGCTACCTTGCTAGAAGCGGGTATAAGTAGCCCACGTCCCTGAGTGTACCGTGTGGTGCTCACCCGTATGGCCGGTGACTCGGGGCCTTCTAGTAGCTTCCGCTCCACGACGGCGGTGCTGGTCCCACGCGTGTGACCGTGCCTTCGGGTTTCTGGGCCAGAGGACCTGCAATCCCCTGCCGGTCGGTTTCTGCTGCTGGATAGGAGTTAGTCCCCACAGCCTCGGACTCCGGGTCCGGTGATAACTTCTCAGTCAGGGCGAGCTCTGCAGCTGCCAGCCCCTGACTCCTTGTAGCACTGCTCCCACAGAGCTCCTGATGTTCTTTTCCTATATCTGCGTCTCTGTCTCTACTTCTTCTCTACTCCCTAACCCTGCCTCAGCCCTAGGTTTATATAGGGGAAGTTCTTCCCCTCCCAGGACTGGGCAGGAGGTGTGGCATGCATAGGATCCCTGACCAAGAGACCTCCCACCTGCTCTCAGACATAACATTGCTGTTACTGTGGAAACCAGACCCCTGGGGTGCCACAAATTGCGTTGACCATCTTTCTCACTGTAGAATGATGTGCTCCAAATTGTTTTGAAATTACTTTCCTAGATTGATGGACAGCAACAATTGCTTCTTTAAGTTCATTGCTGATATCTTTGTTTCTGGCATTTTGTTAATACATGCCAGAATGCGACCAGCAAACTGTGAAAGCCTCTGCTGTTATGTTCTGCTATCAGAGCTAAGGAAAGAGAGGAGATCTGTCCCTACGATAGAACTCAGCTTAATCCCTACGATGTAACAGGGAACCTGATCCTGCGATCAGACCTGCTAAAGTCCTAAGCTAGTCTGTACGGAGACCTATAGATGTGGGGGAGGAATCCCTACAAGTACTAAGGACTGGGAGGAATATGGGACACCTCCTAACAGAAATAGTAGCAGACAGACGAACAAACAAAATATATAGAACATAGAGGTCAGTAGACCAAGCAAACTAACAGAGCAAGACACAGAGCACAGGCTAGCTAGAAAGTAGATATACAATGAAGTCCAGCAAAGCCAGAAGGGCGGAGCAGGATTAAATAGGCCAACAAGGTCATGTGACCAGCAAAGGAAAAAAAAACTAAGAGCAAGGTTCTAACAGTACCCCCCCCCTTCTAAGAGGATCCTCCGGATCCCCTAGGACCAGGCTTATCAGGAAATCTCCTGTGAAACGCTCTGATAAGTCTGGACGCGGAAACATCATCCGACCTCACCCAAGAGTTATCCTCGGGACCAAAACCTTTCCAGGCCACAAGATACTGCAAACTACCTCTATACCGTCTAGAGTTAAGGATGCGAGAAATTTCATATTCCCCGTCCTCCACCACCGGAGGAACAGAGGCAGAGGCGTCACAATCCGATACAACAGCTTTTTTCAACAGAGAGACATGAAATACCGGATTAATTCTCCAGGAGGTAGGAACCTCCAACCTAACAGCAGATTGGTTGACAACCTGAAGCACCTTAAAAGGCCCTACAAACTTGGGACCCAATTTCTTTGAAGGAATCCTCAACCGCAGATTCCTAGAGGACAACCAAACCATGTCACCAACAGCGAACAAAACCTCCTGTCGTTTCCTATCAAAGTAGTCTTTAGATTTTCTGTTGGCCTCCTGAAGATTACCACGCACATCCGTCCAAACTCTCTCCAAATCACCGGAAAAATTCTCCTCCTCAGGCACGGCAGATCCCAATTTGGAGAACGACCCAAACGACGGATGTCTCCCAGAACAACAAAAAAAAGGCGAACAACCAGCAGAAGAAGATGTATGATTGTTCAGAGCAAATTCAGCAAGTGGCAGAAACTCAGACCACCCCTCTTGATTGTCTGCCACAAAACAACGCAAGAACTGCTCAACATCCTGGTTTTTCCTTTCTGTCTGGCCATTAGATTCAGGATGATATCCGGACGAGAACGACAAATGAACTCCCAACCTATCACAAAAGGCACGCCAAAAACGAGCCACGAACTGAGGACCCCTATCAGAAACAATGTCAGTAGGAACGCCATGAAGTCTGACAATTTCCTTGACAAAGGCCTTAGCGAGAGTTTTAGCGCAGGGCAGTTTGACGAAAGGAACCAAGTGACACATCTTGCTAAAACGGTCCACGACCACCCAGATGACAGTAAAACCCTCAGAGGGGGGAAGGTCAGTTATAAAGTCCATAGCCAAATGTGTCCAAGGAGCACTGGGAACCTCCAAAGGACAAAGCAACCCCGCAGCAGGAGTATGTGAGGACTTAGATCTAGCACATATAGTACATTGACGCACCCACTTAATGACTTCCTTCTGCCATCCAGGCCACCAAAAACTGCGACCCACCAGTCTCTTGGTCTCAGAGATTCCGGGATGACCTGCCAACCGAGATTCGTGACACTCAACAAACAAATCTCTCCTAAAGGTCCCAGGCACAAACAACCTCCCATGAGGAGTGTTAGAAGGGGCATTCTCCTGTGCTTTAAGAATCTCATTTTCCAAAACGGAGTCCAAAGCAGCTATCGCAACACCTTCTTGTAAAATGTTCTCCTCTTTCTCAGCACCGACTATGGGAGAAAAACTGCGAGACAAGGCATCCGCCTTAACATTCTTAGTACCAGGGATGTAAGTAACGGAGAAATTAAACCGCGAGAAAAACAGTGCCCACCTAGCCTGATGGGCATTCAGGCGCTTGGCAGCATCAAGATATATCAGATTTTTATGATCCGTAAGAACCTGAACGGGAAATTCCGCACCTTCCAAGAAGTGGCGCCAGTGTTCAAATGCGAGTTTAATAGCCAATAATTCCCGATTACCAATATCGTAATTCAGTTCAGTCTCCGAAATTTTTTTTGAAAAAAAGGCACAGGGATGTAATCCATCCCCGTTATCCTGAGACAATACTGCGCCAACCCCCACAGAGGAAGCATCAACCTCAACCAAAAACGGCCTAGTAACATCAGGCTGCATAAGGATGGGAGCAGAGGTGAACCTCTCCTTGAGATACACAAAAGCTTCAATGGCCTCAGAAGACCACTGAACCGCATCAGCACCTTTCCTGGTGAGATCAGTCAGAGGTTTGACAATACTAGAAAATTTTTTTATGAATTTTCTATAGTAATTGGCGAAACCCAAAAACCTCTGTATCGATTTCAAACCAATAGGCCTAGGCCATTCCTGCACAGCCTGAACCTTAACCGGATCCATCTCAAAACCTTTGCTGGAGATAATGTAGCCCAAAAAACTAATTCTCTGTACAGCGAACTCACATTTCTCCAGCTTAGCAAAAAGCGAATTGTCCATTAATAACTGTAATACCTCACGCACGCTCCGCCAATGAGACTCCAGATCCGGCGAATAAATCAAAATGTCATCCAAATACACAACCACATTTTTACCGATCAAAGGTCTAAGGATGTCATTAATCAGATTCTGAAAAAATGCAGGAGCATTAGTAAGACCAAAAGGCATAACCAGATTCTCAAAATGACCCACAGGAGTGTTAAAAGCAGTCTTCCATTCGTCACCCTCCTTCATGCGCAACAGATTGTATGCCCCCTTAAGGTCAATTTTAGAGAACCACTTGGCCCCCATTAACTGGTTAAACAGATCAGGAATCAATGGCAGTGGGTAAGGATTGCGTACAGTAATTTTGTTAATCTCACGAAAATCCAGACGAGGACGTAAACCGCCGTCCTTTTTTTTTACAAAAAAAAATCCAACCGCCACAGGAGACTTAGAGGGCCTAATGTGACCGGCGGCCAAACTTGTCTGTATGTATTCCTCCAAAGCCTTCCTCTCAGGAATAGTAAGGTTAAATAAACGACTTTTAGGAAGAGTCGCTCCAGGGACAAATTCAATAGAACAATCATAGTCTCTATGGGGAGGCAAAACCTGCGATTCCTTCTCAGAAAAAACTCTCCAAAAATCCTGAATAGGAACAGGCAATTCTCCCCTATCCAAAGCTGCAATACGCCCATTACAACACTTGTCATAACATTTATGGCTCCAGGATTTAATTTCACTGGTAGACCAATCCAGTACAGGATTGTGAAATTTTAACCAGGGCAATCCCAATATTACTGGAGAAGGCAAGTTATTCAACACTACCAAATCCAATTTCTCATGGTGAACACCATTAATAGTGAGAGGAAATTCACAGACCTTGAGAGTAATATTCTTCAAAGGGGAACCATCCACAGAAACCACAGCAATGGGGGATGATAAAGGTTCAGGTTTTAAATTGAGTCTTTCCACGAATCCCCCATCAATTACATTCAGAGTAGACCCACAATCGACAAACACCCGAAATTCCATTAATTTTTCCTGAGCAATCGTGGAAGCAGCTAAAAATACACCCTTGGAATTTAAACAGGCAATACGGGCATGACTGACCATTTTTTTTCTTTCTTCATACGAAGCTCACAGCCTTTAATCAAATGACCAGATTTTCCGCAATAGAAACACAAGCCTTCAAAAAATCGACGGTCTTTTTCTTGAGAGCGAGGTGCCACCGATCCAATCTCCATCGGTTCACCACTGTTAGTACACACATTCTTATAACCAGAAACTGACATAGCAGAGGATTTGCTCTCATTAACCCTAGCACTCAGTCTTCTATCCACCCGTATAGCTAATTGCATAGCCTGTTGCAAATCTTCAGGTGTAGGATAAGCAATTAGCAGGTCTTTAACCCTTTCACTGAGCCCAGCAAGAAATAGACTTTTCAGAGCAGAATCGTTCCACCCTGTTTGAGTAGACCAACGACAGAAATGAGTACAATATTTTTCCACATTACCTGATCCTTGTTTTAAACGTCTCAACTCAGTCTCAGCTGATGCGACACGGTCAGGATCATCATATAATAGTCCCAAAGCAGAAAAAAAACTATCCACTGATCTGAAGCATGTATCACTAGGTTGCAAAGAAAAGGCCCACTCCTGAGGCTCTTTGCGCAAAAGTGACATTATGAACCCTACGCGCTGGGATTCATCCCCAGAGGACTTAGGTCTCAAACGAAAATACAATAAGCAAGCATTTTTGAATGAAAAAAATTCTCGGTGTTCACCAAAAAATAAATCCGGCAAACATACCTTAGGCTCCAAGAAATGTGCTCCAGGACAGTTACTCACGTGCTGACGGAGCTCGGCCACCTCCAGAGAGAGTCACTGCAGGCGATGAGCCAAATCCTGAACCGACACCATGATGGAACAGAAAAATCTTTCCTTAGAGAATTTGCAGGCTGGACTTACTGTTATGTTCTGCTATCAGAGCTAAGGAAAGAGAGGAGATCTGTCCCTACGATAGAACTCAGCTTAATCCCTACGATGTAACAGGGAACCTGATCCTGCGATCAGACCTGCTAAAGTCCTAAGCTAGTCTGTACGGAGACCTATAGATGTGGGGGAGGAATCCCTACAAGTACTAAGGACTGGGAGGAATATGGGACACCTCCTAACAGAAATAGTAGCAGACAGACGAACAAACAAAATATATAGAACATAGAGGTCAGTAGACCAAGCAAACTAACAGAGCAAGACACAGAGCACAGGCTAGCTAGAAAGTAGATATACAATGAAGTCCAGCAAAGCCAGATGGGCGGAGCAGGATTAAATAGGCCAACAAGGTCATGTGACCAGCAAAGGAAAAAAAAACTAAGAGCAAGGTTCTAACATCTGCCTCTACTTGCTGATGAGCAATTAATCAAGGGCAGAGGCATAGCTAGGTGTTCAGCTTAGGGGGAACAAAATGTCTGAGTGGGCCCCTAACCAGGTAACCATGTTTACAACTACGGTGTCCCTAATAGTGGATATAGGGAACCTCAGAAGATGACCATGTTGTTACTGAGAATAAATCACTATACAAAGACCAACACTGATATTACCATCATATGGTGACAATATAGTGGTGGATACCTGTCCTGCAGAAAATATAACTGATTACAGTATAGTTATAGATAGTGACTTACAGCTGGCGATCTTTCTGATGAAGTTGTTCATTTTTCCCATCTTTTCCATCTGATCCAGAACGACATGACCCCTTCCCCAGCCTGGACTCATCTGCAAAGTTTACAACAAGACACATTTGACTTCTCATATTTCCAGTACCCTCCCCATCTATTCCTAACCTGCACAAACTCCTCATCCTGCTGATACCCCAATACTGAGTCGCTGCTGCGTTATGTGTCTCTATTACAGTGGAGGGTGTTGTTCTACACTCAAAGGTAAATGGAGGTGCTGGTTGAGTGGGATGTTGTCCCAACAAGTCATAGAAAACAAATCCACCACATTCTCAGGAATATGATAAAAGTTGCAATTCCTTTATTGTGATTGTTCAAGAACACACTTAGGATGTAATATAAGGTGAAGCATCAGGACAGGAAATGACAATCAAAAGACCTCCCCTATCGGGACTTTATCGTAGAGTTGCTGCGTCCAGCTTGTGTATTGTGGGGAAATGGCAAGCACCACCTGCGCTATTGCAGAGCCTCTGTGTGTCCCTATAACTGTATCTACTGTGTGGTACAAAACAGTGCTCCTCTTAATGCCCCACATAATAATGTCCACCACTGTGCCTATTACAAAGTAAAATTACTCATTTGTGCTCTCTAGATGATAAAACTGACCCTTAGAATATTTTAATTCCCCATGCAAATATCCTAGAAAATAGTGCCCACATTTTGCCCCCTGTAAAGTAATAATGTCCCCTTGTTCCCCCTTTACCGTTACAATACCCAGAGTGCCCCTATAGCAATAAATGCCTATGTAACATTTAGTAATGTCCCCTTAGTCCCCTCATTTATAGCTCCCCTTATACACAGTGTGATGGGCCCACAGCTCCCTTATACACAGTATGATGTCCTCACAGCTCCTCTATACACAGTATAATGGGCGCACAGGTCCTCTTTGCACAATATGCTGTCCCTACAGCTCCCCTATACACAGAATAATGCCCCCACATCTCTTCTATACACAGTATGATGTCCATGCAGCTCCCCTATACACATTATATTGCCCACCCAACCCTACATGCACAGTATAATGGGCTCACAGCTACCCAATACAAAAGATTATGTCCATACAGTTCCGCTATACACAGTATGTCTGGCCCACAGCTCCCCTATATACAGTATGATGTCCCCACAGCTCCCCTATACACAGCAGTATGATGTCCCCACAGCTCTCCTGTACACAGTATGAAGGTCCCACAGCCTCCCACTATACAGGACAGTGTCCCCACAAATCCCTATACACAGTATGATGTCTCCACAGCTCGCTCTCCTATTCACACTTTAATGCCCCCTAAACTGTACAATGCCTCCACAGTAGTCCCCACACTGCATGATGGCCCCACAGTTGCCCTCACAATGTATAATGGCCTCTTAGTAGCCCCCACAATTTATAATATGGCCCCATAGTAGCCCCCACGCTGTTTGATAGCTTCCACACTGTTTGATGGCTCCCACAATGTTTAATGGCCCCCCTCACTGTATGATGGCCCCACGGTAGTCACCACACTGTATGATGGCCCTGCAGTAGCCCGCACATTGCATCATGCCACCATGCTGTGTGATAGCGCCACATTAGCCCCCACACTGACGGGCCCCTTACTGTATGATGGCCCCCACAGAAGTCCCCAAACTGCGTGATGGCCTACATAGTAGTCCCCACTTTGTATGATGCTCCCCATAGTAGCCCTCACTGTGTATGAAGGCCTCCTTAGTAGCCCCCACACTGTGTCATGGGCCTCTTAGTAGCTCCGATACTGTATCATGGCCCTTCTAGTAGTCCCCACTCTGTATTAGGACCGCCTTAGTAGCGCCCACTTTGTATTAGGACCCCCTTAGTAGCCCCCACTCTGTATGATGGTCCCCTTAGTAGCTCCATGCTGTATAAGAACCCCATTAGTAGCCCCCACTATGTTTGAGGGCAACCTTAGTAGCCCCCACTCTGTATGAGGGCCCCCTTTGTAGCCCCCACTATGTATGAGGGCCCCCTTAGAAGCCCCCACATATAATGGCCCTCACACAATATTAAAATAAAAAAATAAACATCATATACTTACCTAACGTCAGCGAGTCAAGTAGCAGACATCAGCAGGAAGACAGACACATTAATGTCATTGCGCCAGGATTCTGATGTCCTGTGCATGTCACGTTGCGATGACAACATCACGTTGCTCTGCTTGGGACCTGCCGTTCCGCAGGCCTAAAGCGACCTGCGTGCTATAGAACAGAGTGGGGTAGTGCAGGGAGACTGTCCTCTTTCTCTACCGCAGAGTTTAACTGTATCGACATGCTGTAAACCCAAATACAGTTATGTTTGGCAGTCGCTCCGGTGGGCCCCTCCAACCCGGGTCACCCACCCCCTCTGCCCCACCATTAGCTATTCTACCAATCAAGGACATTTGATTATCAGTACCATCTACTTACCCTGTTAGTTATTATGGAAGCTATATAGGGTATACTTTATTTTGGTTCTCAAGTCCTCATACAGTTCTATTTTCCTCTTTCTGTTCTGCATGCTTAAGCCCCCGTCTCACATAGCGAGATCGCTGCTGATTCACGGTTTTGGTGACGCAACAGTGACCTCACCAGCGATGTCGCTATGTGTGACACGTTGCAGGCCCCTGCTGTGAGGTCGCTGATCGCTGCAGAATGTCCTGGACCATTTTTTGGTCTTTGCCCTCCCGCTGGTCAGCACACATCGCTGTGTGTGACCAGCGGGACCAGCGATCAGGCTGGTAACCATGATAAACAGCGGGTTACTAGGGGCGCACGCGCACTTAGTAACCCGCTGTTTATCATGGTTACCACTCTGCTACGTGAGCGGTAACCTCCCGCTCACCGTAGCAGAGTTGTAACCATGATAAACAGTGCCCCAAGTAACCCGATGTTTATCATGGTTACCAGCCTGCTCCTGCTTCAGCAGGCTGGTAACCAGGAGCAGGAAATTTGCCTATTTGACAGCTCACCAGCGATCACATAGCGACGCAGCAACGATCCTTGACAGGTCGTATCGTTGTCGGGATCGCTGTAGAGTCGCTAAGTGTGACGGGGCCTTTAGTGAGGCACACACAGACACACAATGCAAAGATTGAGTCAACTTCTCCCCTTTTTATCTGGTTTCAGGTATGATTTTCATATTGCCCACACTTGTTACTTGCCACAGTTGAGTTTGAACGAGCATCAAATGCTTGAAAGAAAATTGTTTACCCACAATTTTAGAAAGGTGGCAATAATTTTGTCCAGCCCATTTTTGGGGTTTTGTGTGAAATTATGTCCAATTTGCCTTTTTTTCCTCAGTATTTTTGTGTTGTTCCAATACACACAAAAGAAATAAACGTGTATAACAAAACGTGTAATTGCAATAATTTTCTGGGAGAAATAGTTAACTATTTGGAACAATTTCAAGGGTGTCAACACTTTTGGCTATGACTGTATTCTAGGTATTCATGTTCTGTAGCCATAAGCAGTGGTTCAGAGGATCCCACCATTGTACCTGTATGCATAATAAACTCACATTGCTTAAAATGTTACCTAAGGTGGCCTTACTCTTTAATGAACTTGGTCAGAAACTGTCAATTTATGTGAAACTGGATGACTATCTAATGAGTATTTAATTGCATGTGTATTTATTAGCAGATGCCATATAAAAAAGATTTGGCATGTTAAAATTCAGCAAGCCTAATCCTTTGGCGATAAGTCCCCATCAAATATGTGTGGCAGTAACTTTTATTATTCCTTTCTCTACTGAGAACACATACATGTTTAGCTGAATTGAGTGTGATTGTGCATGGGAGACTGTCATGGGTGTGTCAGGTGTGAGAGACAGTCATTCTAGATCCAGCTATAGAAGGTGATTGCGCTTGGCTCTGCAGGCACCTTCTTGATCTTTCTATGTCTGCAGTGCAGTGATATCCTGCTCTCTCTAGGACCTAGCAGTTACCTTCACCTTCTGCTGCTAATTGACACACCCTTGCTGGATGTTTAAATACCCTCAGTCTCTCCAGAGAGTCACCGGTGATAGCTCTATGTTCCTCTGTCCAGGCTTGAAGTACTAGTAGTCGGTTAGTGTCTTCTTGGAGTTCCCTTGGAGGATAGTTGGCTTGATCTCTCTGGTGTCCTCTCAAGCTAAGTGTATTCCCTTGTCTGTCTACCTGTTGGTCTTTAGTTGCAGTGGGGGCTGACTAGTGCTCACCCCGTCCCCTCCCTATTTAGGGCCTATCGCTAGAGGCAGTCAGGGATTAGGTTTCCTGCTCGGCGATAGGTGCAGAACCTATTTAGGGACGTTATGGGAGTAAGGGTGTTGTCAGATCTGCCTAGGGGTCTACACTTCCCCTTTCCCTAATGTTTGGGCTTCCTGTCCCCTCTTCCCGTCGTTGTGCACTTAGTCTTTCCCTCACCTTGCGTGACAGAGACAAGAGAATAGCTTTAGTCTCTTCTCACACATATTTTATTGATGCAAGTAGATGCAATGGGTGAAGTAATAATCTTTTTTTTATATTTTCATTCCTTTTGACTTCAGTTCTGGCATTAGCTGGAAAAAAAACACATCAAAAATCGCACCAAAGCCTGTATTTTTTATTCAAGTCTTGTAATAGTTGTAATAGCTGTGCCATGGTCACTGCAATGAGAGTGTAGTATTGCACCATTTTCATGCATACTGTCCTCTGAATTGTAATGTCTCTTTGTAGACACTCTTCAATCTTGCTAATATTGGAGGGTCCTGCGTGGGGAGACCATATTCTCTCTTTATTTTACTGCATCATTTTTTTTTTATTTCTTGTATAGTGCGTATGTATTCCCAATGTACTATACTTATGAAAGGGATTATACAGGACTATTTTATTTCTTATGGGACTAAGAACTTACAGGCAGTTAATTGTTAACTACTGTACCTTCCTGTTGGGCCCGGCGCCGATCTTTGCCAGCTCAGAGCGGTCATGGACTGCTCCTGTTGGCGATTCTGCAGCTTCCGGTGACGTCATGTCAACAGAGCAGAGTCTTCTCTTCCGGGCTGCTCTGTTGATGGGGTGTTATTGCCGATGTCATGCTGATTGACAGCCGGCGCCCTGAGCTGACTGTCAGTCAGCATGACATTAGCATTCACGCCCTGTCGACTGAGCAGCTCGGAAGAAGAAGAACTGCTGTGTTGATGTGAAGCAGCAGAATCGCCAGCAGGAGCAGTCTATGGTTGCTTTGAGCTGGCTGCGGGCAGAACAAGAAGGTAGTTAGCAACTACCTGCCTGTCAGTTCTTAGCCCAATGAGAGAAAAAAAATAGTCCCGGATAACCACTTTAATTGCTCACATAATTACCAGTTAATGTCCCGATCTAAAGCACACTCAGGGAGTATCTAGTAAAGCCCACAGTGTACAGAGTAAAAGAAAATGTTATAAAGATCAGCATTAAATCAGTTTTAAACTCAAGACTCCAATGCTGCAAAGCTACATAAGTAACCACAGAACCACAGTCCATCATATGGTATATATCCAACTTGTCTATACAGAACTGTTCTTTAAATCTGTCTATGAGGGTTGGTATGATACAAAGGCCAAATTATAAAAGTGTAGCACTTTAAATTCTGCAACTACTATGACTTCAACCTTAAGCTTCTATATACACAAACTCAGCATCATGTTGATGTGTATTGTATGTTAATAGATACAGTTGGCAAGCCCAGGAAATCTGCCCAGTAAGTAGACTAAATGTATTTTTTAGTCAATCAGTGCTGTGTAATGAGTGATGCATGTTAACACTACATTAAGAAGCATGAAGACATTTACACATCATTAACTAAAAGGGAGAGATCTTCTCACCTAGTTCACCAGTTCTCTTGCAGTTTATTTTGCTGCTGTACAAACATTGACAGTCATTACCCAACTTTCACATGGAATCCGGAGAAGACAGATTGCATTTAAAATAATTCCATTTGATCAATATTTTGATTACCATTTCTGAATGATTCTGAGTTGGCACCTGTATACAGGAAATACACCCAGATCTCTAATAATGTAAATATTGAAAAAAAGTACAGTAGCAGTCAAAAGTTTAGACACACCTGTTCATGTTATTGTTTTCCTTGTGTGCATTGTAGATTTAGACTGAAGGCAAACCCACGTAGGAACACATATGGAAGCAAGGAGTAAGAGACACACATGAAACAAATCTGAATGTGTGTTAAACCCTCGATTCCTCAAAGTAACCCCTTTTATTCTGATGACAGCTTTACACCCCCTTGCTATTCTCTCAAGCAGCTTCATCAGGTAGTCATATGGAATGAATTTCCAGCAATCCTGAATCCTGCTTTACCTGTACTCTGCAGTCTTACTCATCCCAAACCATCTCAAATGAGTTGAGATCAGGTGATTGTGGGTGGAGGTCATGTCATCCGACGCAGTACTCCATCCCTCTCCTACTTAGTCACATAGCCCTTACATAGCCTGGTGGTGTGCTTTGGGTCATTGTCCTGTTGCAACACAAATGATAGTCCCACTAAGTGCAAACTAAATGGGATGACATTTTGTTGCAATATGCTGTGGTAGCCATGCTGTGCAAGTGTGCCTTCAGTTTGGAATAAATCACCAACTGTGTCATCAGCAAAGCACCCACAGACCCATCAAACCTCCTTGCTTCACGGTGGGCACTACACATGTAGAAACCATGTGCTCACCTTTTCTGCATCTCACAAAGACATGGTGTTTGGTACCAGAAATCTCAAATTTGGACTCAACAGACCACAGTACAGATTTCCACTGATCTAATGTCTAGTCCTTGTGTTGTTTTGTCCAAACAAGTCTCTTCTTATTTCCAGGAGAGTCTTTTTTTTGCAGCAATATGACCATAAAGGCGTGATTCTCACAGTCTCGTATGGACAGTTGATATTGAGATATAAATAGAATAACACCCGCGCTCACTCACACACCAAGGAACAAAGTATAACAGCAGCAATAGGATATTGAGATATGTCTGCTACTTGACATTTGTGCATCATTTATGAGGGCTGTTATCTGAGTTGCTGTCAATTTGTAAATCTGAGACTGGTAACACTAATGTACTTATCCTCTGCAGTAGAGGTAATTCTTGGTCTTTGTTTCCAGAAGAGGTTCTCGCTAGAGCCAAGTTCATCATAGCAAATCATAATTTTCATGACTGCACTTGAGAATACCTTCAATATTCTAGCAAATTTCTGGATTGACTGACCTTCATGTTTGAAAGTAATGGTGGACTGTCATTTCTCTTGACTTAGTTGACTGGTTTGTACCATATTCTGGCCTCGACAGTTGTGGAATAGAGCTCAGTATGGAACTGTGTAAAAACACTGCCCTTGCAAAATACACCTGATGGTCACAAACATGGGAATCTAAGGTTTAACATGTACAGTACTTCGTGCTTTTGCTGCGTTGAATTTGAATCTATAATGTGTGAATTCCAATAAAATCAAAGAAAATTATGCATGTCCAAACTTTTGACTGGTACTGTATATATAATTTTAAGAAAAATAATTTAAATCTAATAAAATACTTGTTTAAGGCATATTAAATAAAATAAATTAGCTGTACACACACAGATAAGGCTTCAACCTCCTACCAGTCATTTTATCAATTGAATATTTGCCAGTGTATGTAGCAACAAATGTTATATTGCAACTGTTAAATGACTTGAACAATTTTCCCCCCAAAATTGAGTCAAAGTGAAAAATGTCTGGCTTCAAGTTAAGTGGCATTTACACTGCAAGATAATCATGACCAAGCGTTGTTAAAAGCTCTTCTTTCACGATTATATTGCCATATGAACAGGCTGCTGATCACCTGATGAACAAGCAAAACGCTTGTTCATGTGGTAAAATGATCTTTTGTACAGCATAAAAGATCATCATTCTCGGCGATGCATCGTTCTGTGTAAACAGGAATCGTTCTGCAGAGAAACCCGGTAGCCTATGCACACTGAGCGATCTAGTATGGATTACTCTGTGCACATGGTTTACTTTGGTGTGCTTGTGTAAACTGCCATTCAAATGACCGCAGATCGGTAAAAGCTTACTGATCGACATTTGTATTGTGCCGCCGGTCGGTCTGTGCAAACATACCCTTAGTTAGGGACATCATCACTGTGGTGCAAGTTTTTTGTTATCTGTGCTGCAGAGATGACAAGCCAGTCTGCTTTCATAACCGTTATAGCCAATCATTGACATCAGCTGTGTACTGAATGATAGGTTGCAGTGATCATGTGAGTAGTCTGGCACATCATCATTGGATTACAATAAACAAATATTGACCTGGAGCACTGGTTCTGGAACATGGAGTGATATATCAGTTAAGTGATTGGTCTTTAATTATTTTATGGCAAATCTTTCCTTTTCTTAGTCCATTTTTTTATTACATTGGCAATAATCACCATTTCTAAAGTAATGTCCATTTATGTTTTCTTTTCCAGTTAAACCTATAAATTGAGAAACTTTTACTGTGGGTAAATTTGATCAACAGTTACTAAACATAAAAGCCTGTGACAAGATCACATGTGGTCATTAGGAAATAAATGTGACTAGTTCATTGGTGTTACTTGTCGCCTGAAATTACCAGAACAAACTAAAACTGCCTCTGCTTAATGTACTCATATGTTGGAATACACCCACATATACTTTGTTTACACATAGACTTATGTAATATAAGACTACTTAATATTATGTTGACATTTGGTCAAAAGATTTTTCATACTTATAAAACAAATTAAAAACTTTCATCTTTATGCCAAAAGTAAAAGAAACTGCAAAATAAAGGTTGCTACAAATGTATAAAATGCATATTGTGCCTAACAACTTAAATGCAAAGAACAAAATTAGTCAGCAGCACAAATAGATATGCAAGTACAAATCTGGTTGCTGACACATTTATGTGAAGTTGAATGTATAATTTAATATTATGGAGTGAAACATCAGATCCCACTATCTCTTGGGTTATAAGGACAAGGACTCTATGCAGGGGCATATATAGGGGGGCAGGCGGGGCATTTGCCCTGGGCACAGACGGCAAGGGCATGCTGTCAGGCAGCCTGACGCGGCGGTCCGATGTCTCCCCAGCGGCTGCATTTTGCCTCCCCCGGACTGGGATTCAGACATTCTCTGAGCTGGCTGTCAAGCTGACCGCCGGCACAGAGAAGGTGTAGCATGCCAGATACCAAGTTATCCTCTATCAGAGTCGAGTAGAATTTATGCCCTGACTGCAGGGTCAGGGAAACGTCAGCAGCGTGATCATGTCATGTGAACACACTGCTGACGTCACTCGCCGGCTCCGCAGAGACGCAAACAACATTGGTGGTAAGTGCTCCAGTGGAGCTAAAGACAACAAAGATTTAGAGTAACGGGATGGGGAAGATTTGAGGACACAGTTTGGTGAGCAAGGAAGGGATGGGTGCGGACACAATATTGGGAGCAAGAGAAATTTGAGGACACAGTATGAGGAGCAAGGGTGGAGATGGGGACCATGTATGAGAAAACAGTATGAGTGGGGGAGATTTGTGCGGACACAGAATGGGGAGGATGGGTGTGGACACAATATGCAGCAAGGAGAGAATGTATGCGGACACAGTATGGGGAACGAGAGCGAGGATGGGTGCAGACACAGTATGGTGAGTGGGGGAATGGGTGTGGACACAGTATGAGGAGCGAGGGAGGAATGTATGCGGACACAGTATGAGGAGCAAGGGTGATGGCATGGGTGCAGACACAGTATGGTGAGCGAGGGAGGGGCTGGTTGCACACACTGTACGATGAGATGGGGATGAGTGTGGACACAGTATGAGGCGTTGGGAAATGTATGCAGACACAGTATGAGGAGCGAGGGCGGAATGTATGAAGACGCAGTATGAGTAGCGAGGGTGGAAATTTATGCGGACACAGTATGAGGAGCGAGGGGAAGAATGTATGCGGACAGAGTATGGGGAGTGAGGGTGATGAGATAGGTGCAGATACAGTATGGGAAATTGGAAGGATGTGTGAGTAGGCAGTATGGAGAGCGAGGGGGTAAATATATGTGGAGACAGTATGGTTAGCGGGGGGATGCGAAAAGAGACAGTATGAGGAGGGTGGGGGAATAGTGTGAGGAAACAGTATGAGGGAGAAAAGAGTGAGTGGGCACAGAATAGAGACTGAGTAGTGTGGAGGGGGTGGCATGGGGGGGACAGTGTAAGAGCACAGCCAGGATGGGAACATATGCCAAGGAGGGGGAGTGTGATGAGGGGGCATAGTATAGAGACCGTAGAAAGGGCAGTGTGGAGGGCATGTACCATAAGAGGGACATTGTGTGGGTCATATTTTGAGTAGGGAATATAGTGAGGGGCAATTATTTATTCAGGGGCTCAGCATAAGGCAGGTATTTTTTATTCAGGAGCATTATAATGCACTGCTATTTTTAATGGTATCATGTGGTGATGTGCTGCACAAGACCTGAGGAGATGTAAGACTGCAGAGATGAGATATGGCTGTGAAAAGTCTGGACAAGATTATTATTATTATTTATTGTTAAAGCGCCATTTATTCCATGGCGTTTTACATGTGAAAAAGGGGGTATACATACAAAAACAATTACAATAATCTTGAACAAAACGTGACGGCGATTGTTACAGGAGGAACTCACAGTCTACAAGGGATCGGTGAGGATACAGTAGGTGAGGGTAGAGCTGGTCATGCAGCGGTATGGCGGCTACTGCAGGTTGTAGGCTTATCGGAAGAGGTGGGTCTTCAGGTTCCTTTTGAAAGTTTCCACGTTAGCCGAGAATCTGATATGTTGGGGTACAGAGTTCGGCAGTAGGGGGATGCACGGGAGAAATCTTGTATGCGATTGTGGGAAGAGGAGATAAGAGGGGAGTAGAGCTCTTTTGAGGATCGGAGGTTGCGTGCAGGTATGTATCGGGAGACTAGGTCACAGAAAAAATGGAGGAGACAGGTTGTGGATGGCTTTGTATGCCGTGGTTAGGGTTTTGAACTGGAGTCTCTGGGCAATGGGGAGCCAGTGAAGGGATTGACAGAGAGGAGAGGCAGGGGAATAGCGGGGGACAGGTGGATTAGTCAGGCAGCAGAGTTTAGGATAGATCGGAGGGGTGCGAGAGTGTTGGAAGGGAAGCCACAGAGCAGGAAGTTGCAGTAGTCGAGGCGGGAGATGATGATGGTGTGCTCTAGTGTTTTTGCAGATTCATGGTTGAGGAATGTGCGGATCTTGGAGATATGTTTGAGTTGGAGTCGGCAGGAAGTGGAAAGGGCATGGATATGTGGTTTGAAGGAGAGATCAGAGTCCAGGGTTACCCCAAGGCAGCGAGCTTGAGGGACTGGGGAGAGTGGGCAGCCATTGACGTTGATAGATAGGTCAGTTGGGAGGGTTGAATGAGATGGCGGAAAGATGATGAATTCTGTTTTGTCCATGTTAAGTTTTAGAAATCTGTTCAAAGAACCTCGGCACTCAATCGTCCTTTTGCAAGAGAAAATTTATTGACTTTGTGAAATAAACTGCACACAGAAATAACACCAAAACGTTTTCGGTCTTAGCGACCTTCTTCAGTTGACGGGTAATTCTGTAGATTGTGAGCCCTCGTGGGCAGGGTCCTCGCTCCTCCTGTACCAGTCGCTGTCACATTGTGTTCAAGTTTATTGTAATTGTTCTTGTATTATACCCCTTTTTCACATGTAAAGCGCCATGGAATAAATGGCGCTATAATAATAAATAATAATAATAATAATACATGGCTATGTTAATAAAATGTTGTACTGTCTAACAAGTTAAGGGTTACTATGTTTTTATTTATGTTAGGAGCATTAAAGGGGTTGTCCAAGTTTGTGATGAGTCTGCAGTCATTCTATGTGACTGCAGACTTCTGAATTCTCACAGTGCGCACTGCACGCTGTCAGGATTCTGTGGTGCTGGCAGTGAGAGTGGAAGGTCACAAAGCCACAAGTTTGCAATTTGCATACATGTGGTAACGTTCCGACTAGACATGCGTGGCCTCACTCAATGAAACTGAATTGAGCGACGCCGGACACATCTAGTCGGAATGTATATAAATCACATACTTGTGCTGACATGACTGTCCACTCTTGCCAGCAAAAGAGAATCCTAAAAGTGTGTAGTGCATGCGCTGTGAGAATTTAGAAGACTGTAGTCACCTAGAGTGACTTCAGACTTTCATCTCAAACCTGGACCAGCCCTTTAATTATAAAATGAAACACTGTAGCCAATCCTAACAATGTGTAATATACTCACTGTCGATTCAGCTCTGCTTGCTGGTTCCAGCAGTCATCATATGGCCAGTTCACTCATATGCAATTTTCATACTTACGGTCACTTGACAACTAGATTTTCTTCCTCCTTCTCCCAGTTTTTCACTGAACATTGAGAGAATTAGGAAGATCAGCTAGTCGCCATGTGACTTTGAGTGTGCTTGGGATGGGGGTGGAGAGGGCGCTAAACTGAATTCTTGTTCCTGGTGCTGGAAAACCTAGTTACATCTCTGACTATGAAAATTTAGCTGGTCACCCTGTTTCTTCTTTGTCTATCATCTGTGACTTATTTTTTGCTCTGTCACATCATATAACTCTGCAACCTATTTCCTATTCCTCTTGCTATAAAGTTTAGAAGAACCATTGTTCTTGTAAACTTTAGTCATGAAGTGATGTAGATCATGTTGTGTGTGCTAATTAGTGAATAGTCTTATTGTGGATAGGTTACTGCAGCTATTAAACACATAATCAGTGTCAGGCTGCTAAACATCTTCAAACTTTAGCACAATCTGCCATTCAGATACACATAGAATTTAGGGGTGACAAAATTGTACTTTATAGATGTAGTACTTTCCATACATATAATAACTCATGTCCAATGTCATCTAATGTGGTATTTTCTTAGAAATCTAAAAGCTTGTAATTAGGCTTACCATTAGCCAAAGTACAGCAGCCGTGTAAGAGCAGATTTTAAAGCACTCCCTCCTGGGGTTTTGAGCGTATAGTTGGCACAAATCATGGGCATCCATATGGCTTCAAAAATAAATACTGTCAAAACCCAGTACCATATCCAGCAGCATGGCATGCTGGCTGTCAGGGGGTGGGTAGCATTAGTTAAGCCAGTGAAACTAGCCTGATATAGTCATAACAATATTCTGGAGACCTCACACGTTGCCTGTGTGGGTAGTGCATTGTAAATAAGTTCTCATCATCTGTACAATAGTTATTCCTCTTTGTTCTGAAGAAGTCATCAGGCCCCATTTTCTTTGCTTTCTATCAGAAGTAGAACACATTGTTATTTCAACACTCCAATAAAAAAAAGTGTCAGAAATAGAAAGAGCAGCAAGATTTCTATGTGACTTAGTAATGCTCGACATGTGGAAAAAAATGTACTTCTCAGTAATATTCTATTGCATTATACACATAATAACAGATATTACCCATTGAAGAACATAAATGGCACAAATGATATTTAACAATAAATGCTAAGGTATAGATAAGTTGTTTGCAATGCCAGATCATTGAAAATTGTGGCACAGTACACAAAAATGATCTTTGCGCACTAAAATTGAAGAAAATAGCAGCAAGTTCTTCACAGTTCTTTCTTCGTTAAATTCTTATTTGACTCATAATCTCCTTTTGATCTCTAAAGTTATAAGACCCTCCATCCACCTCCCACTCCTGTTCTGATGGTATCAGCGCCTGGCTTTTGACTAGGCAGCATGATGAATTAAATGTATGACAGTTATGACAGGTGAGGAGTGCTTGGTTGGGGCTTACGCAGCAGGGATAAGACAAAGCCCCCATTTAAGAACAAAACCCCCTGCCTGATTGTGATGCCATTAATGACAAACCACAGAATCACTCTTTATTTGCCCTTCTAAATGAGGAGCAAGCTGATACCACAGACAAAGCATTGTTAGCAAGGAAACCGTTTCTAAACCAAGCCGTACAAGCGACTAATTTAAAAGGGCTGCCTGCTTGCTCAGCTTTTGACGTAAGTGTGTCTCAACATTTTCAATGCAGGATGCTCCATAAAATGGTGCATTAAAATCCAACCACAACTTTACAGCTGGCCTGAGTGGAATTAAAATATATAACCCTGAAAATCTATCTGCAGGGATCCCACTAAGCCAAAGGGAGAGACCAGACTGGCAAATCCAAAGAATTTTGGAAGTCAATCCATTAGGATTATTGGGATAGCTCTTTAATTTTGGAAGCCACAGACTAAAATATAGGAACTCTGAACTGCTAAAACTGACTTTATTTTATATCATATGGCTTATTGAGTTAGTTTCTTATATCAAATCCAGTAGTAGCCTGCAAGACAATGCCTGTACACATAGATTATTCAACTATTAGATTGTAGAGAATAAATGGAACATTCACAGCGTTGTATCTAGAAGACCAACTGCTGACCCATTTACCTTAAACTTTGTTGCTATACTATAAGAGACACTGTATGTCTTTACATACATTTCCTGACCACTTCACCTCAAGCTTTGTTCTTCTTTTACATCTTTGCGCTGTCTGTGTAAAAGTGAGATATTAACCGAACCACACACTCTCACAGAAGAAGAACCTACCATTGTATCTCTTAACCAGCTTTGCAGGACACATTTGTGGTTACCCCAGAATACAATGACAGATGCATCAGAAAATATCACATTGTAAACTTCTTTTTTACCCTTTAATGGTTATTTTTTTTTGCTTCTGGTTATATTATAATATTCTCCTCATGGTAGGATAAATATTTATTATTTGTTATAATGTGTATGCTGTTTATTGAAGCCTAATAAGATATAAATTGAAATTTTTATTTAATGTACGTATATAATTTTTGATAGGTTTTTTGTTTATTGAAGGATTGATGCGATAAATAAAAATAAACAATTTTTCTACACATTAGATAAGAGCCAAATCTGCTGATTTCAATCTAATATACACTGCTCAAAATAATAAAGGGAACACTTAAACAACACAATGTAACTCCAAGTCAATAACACTTCTGTGAAATCTACCAATCCAGTTATGAAGCAACACTGATTGTGAATCAATTTCTCCTGCTGTTGTGCAAATGGAACAGACAACTGGTAGAAATGATAGGCAATTAGCAAGATACCCCCTATAAAGGAGTGGTTCTGCAGGTGGTGACCACAGACCATTTCTCTGTTCTCATCCTTTTTGGCTGTTGTTTTGGTCACTTTTTAATTTTGCCATTGCTCTCACCCCTAGAGGTACAGTAGCAAGAGGCGGTGTCTACAGTACAACCCACAGAAGTTGCTCAGGTAGTGCAGTTCATGCAGAATGGCACATCAGTGCGAGCTGTGGCAAGAAGGGTAGCTGTGTCTGTCAGAACAGTGTCCAGAACATGGAGCAGATACTAGGAGATCTGGAGGGAGCCATAGGAGGGCAACAACCCAGCAGCAGGACCATTACCTCCTCCTTTGTGCAAGGAAGAATAGGAGGAGCACTGCCAGAGCCCTGCAAAATGACCTCCAGCAGGCCACAAATGTGCATGTGTCTGCACAAACGGTTAGAAACCGACTCCATGAGGGTGGTATGAGGGCCCGACGTCCACAGAGGGGGGTTGTGCTCACAGCCCAACACCGTGCAGGACGCTTGGCATTTGCCACAGAACACCAGGATTGGCAAAGTCGCCACTGGCGCCCTGTGCTCTTCACAGATGAAAGCAGGTTCACACTGAGCACATGTGACAGACGTGACAGAGTCTGGAGACGCCGTGGAGAGCGATCTGCTGCCTGCAACATCCTTCAGCATGACCGGTTTGGCAGTGGGTCAGTAATGGTGTGGAGTGGCATTTCTTTGGAGGGTCGCACAGCCCTCCATGTGCTCGCCAGAGGTAGCCTGACTGCCATTAGGTACCGAGATGAGATCCTCAGACCCCTTGTGAGACCATATGCTAGTGCGGTTGGCCCTGGTTTCCTCTGAATGCAGGACAATGCCAGACCTCATGTGGCTGGAGTGTGTCAGCAGTTCCTGCAAGATGAAGGCATTGAAGCTATGGACTGGCCGGCCCGTTCCCCAGACCTGAATCCGATTGAGCACATCTGGGACATCATGTCTCGCTCCACCCACCAACGTCACGTTGCACCAGACACTGTCCAGGAGTTGGCGGATGCTTTAGTCCAGGTCTGGGAGGAGATCCCACAGGAGACCATCCACAACCTCATCAGGAGCATGCCCAGGCATTGTAGGGAGGTCATACAGGCACATGGAGGCCACACACAATACTGAGCCTCTTTTTGACTTGTTTTAAGGACATTACATCAAAGTTGGATCAGCCTGTAGTGTGTTTTTCCACTTTAATTTTGGGGGTGACTCCAAATCCAGGCCTCCATTGGTTAATAAATTTGATTTCCATTGATGATTTTTATGTGATTTTGTTGTTAGCGCATTCAACTTTGTACAGAACAGAGTATTCAATGAGAATATTTCATTCATTCAGATCTAGGATGTGTTATTTAAGTGTTCCCTTTATTTTTTTGAGCAGTGTGTATGAGGTTCTTTCAACTCTTTTTTTGACATACAATGATGGGAGAGAAAAGGATCGTTTCTTCCACTAGATATGCCACTGCTAGAGGTGTCTGGCTGCGACTTTCTCTTCTTGAAACTCTAAATAGTTGATCAATCATGAACATTCGTGTTTATTGGTGTCACGGGTGTGTCAGAGGTGACAGACAGTCGCCCTGCAGTTGGTTGCAGGAGATCTCTACATTTGGCATTACAGACATCTTCTTAGAGGCTGGCTGTCTCTAGGACCCAGCAGCTACCTCCCTCTGGCTAATTAGCACCCTGGCCTGAGTGTATAAATACCTGGTGTGTCTGAAAGGCAGGTGCCGGTGATATTCATTACTACTTGTGAGGCTTTAGCAAAAGCAGTACTTCGTCCTCTCTGGAGCTTGAGGCCGTGTGCGCATTTGTCTTGAGTCGTCTAAAGCTAAGCAATCCCACCTGTTTGTCTACCCTTGTTGTCTATAGAGTTTATTGGAGATCGACTAGTGTTCATCTCCTCTCTTCCCTAGCCTTAGCCATATGACAGGGAAAGTCAGGGCAAGGCACGCGTGTGGTGATTGGTGAAGAGCCTATATAGGGATGGTAGTTGAGACAGGGTGATACTAGACCAGACTAGGAGGTCTCCACTCCCCCCTTTCCCTAGTGTCTGGGCTCCCTTTCCCTCTTCCATCTGTGTTGCACTAAGTCTTTCCCACACTCTGCGTGACAATTGGGTAGTTGGTAGAGGTAACTGTCTGAGGTGTATGGGCATTTTTTTGGCCTTGTTCACAGTGATAATGGGGTTCATTAGATACTACATAAAAGTGGATCACTGATTTCGATTTGAAAATGGATCCTACATAACTATCAAGACACCATCATTAGCAAAAGCCATGACATTCATGTGAACAAATCCTTAAAAATATGGAGATTTTATATTACTGATTTCCTGAAATCTTATAACTACTAAAATGCTCTAAATAAACTAACCAATTACAAGAAGTTTATTAATAATGTAAATGTAATTCACTAGTAAAATTAAATCGTAGTCAAAAAGTGGCCAATACAGCCACCTTAAAATGCCGTGAGTTCTTATGTAGTAAGCAAGTGGGTATCTTTATTTGTAATTTTGCTGCTCTTCTTAGGTGACATTTTATTTAATACCTTTCCTAACAGGATAAACTTTTCTAAAACTGCCCACCCTGTGTTACTATTGTAGTGCAGGAGGCCTTCTTCCCTAGACTATGTGTTGAGCAGGCCTGGTTTGTGTCTGTCCACAGCTCAGCACTCCTAGAGAGCTACATTTTGAAGAAGAGTCAGAGAGGACATACAGGAAAGCGGCTTTCAGTACCTTATCTGAGTGACAGAACACTTAACTTTCACCACCTGGGTCTGGCCTTGGAGAGGAAACAGTTGTGCTTAATTATTGTCTCCTTACTGGTCCCAGACAACTACTGTTTAATCATATGTCCTACTGATATAGGCTGGCAAAAAAAGCTATTTTTAGAGAAGACAGTGATTTTCCTCCTTTCATCTATGAGTAATGTACTTCCTCCTAGTCTTTGCTGTACCACAAGCCAGTCTGCACCAGATGCTGGATATTAGGTAAAATTAGAGACCGGGCATCATACCCCATGTGAGGTGCTTTGATGTTTGAACTTTACTCGCTAAAAGCTATTTTTAATTAAAGATATCCTACTTTTTTCTCAGTCTTTCACAGTTATCTTAATTATAATTTCAGTAAAGTTACACTAATGCTTCCGGACCATAGGAAAAAAGCCACTTATGCATTACATTTGCAGGCCTTGTGACCAAAAGTTAGTCAATGCACTTGAGTGTTTACAGACAGGATCAGTTGAGAGACAGACTCATCACTGCAAAAAAGTCAGTCATGTACCCTTTCTGAACCCCATAGATTAAAATTATTGTGTATATCTTCCATGTTATTCATTCAGCAGCATGACAAGTCACTGCCATATTATCCAAAGAGATATATAAAATCTTACTCCTTTTACTAAACTAACAAGATGGAGAAAGATCTATCTTGTTTGTTGTTTTAGATTTGAACCAATCTTTTATGGTATCCAGTTCTGTCCCTGTGGCAGCCGAATTAGGGCAGTGTCCTCTTCTGCATCAGCAAGCATCTGCACTGCATCTTGGCCGCTTAGTAGGCTCCTGTGACATTGCAGCACAATGCCCGTCATGACTTCACTCATTGTCATGACATTTAAATGGCCATGTAAATGGCAGAGGCACCCAGGATGGCGGGTAGAGGATTACCAGTGCAGAAGAGAGCACTTCCTTGATTGGGTTGCCTTGGAGGACTGAACTGGACAATTGAGTAGTTTGAATCTTTTTGCTCATCTTTAGTCCACATGTGTATTGCTTCCATTTGGTCTTATTTGATTTTGCAGAGGTGTCTGTGACGGAAAAAAATTGATGGAAAAAATTATCCCTTAAAAATGTGAAATGGCTTTATTTAAAGTGCTTGACAAAAATTAACTATTTCACATCTAAATAAATGTAAGATTAGTGAAATAAAGACAGTGTTTGCCCTCGGCTGATAACCATGGATTTCCCGCTTTGTATAAAAAATTGGTTGAGCATGAATAAAATTGGAGGAAAGTCTGTGCATGACATGCATATGAAGTCCTTTTTCTCCACCAAATTCAATGTAGGTCAAGTTAAAGATGGGGGAGCAGGGGAAATTAGTGGGGGAAGTGAATATGTACATTTTGTTTTACTTTTTTTGTAAAATATAACATTTGTTAATAAACAAAACATTTAAAAAGATTTAAACACGTGAAATCATAGTGGACATTTATTAGAACTAAAGGTGATTATATATTTGACGAAACTCAGCTGAATGTACCAATTTTGGGAAAAAAGGTTGTATATGTTCGATCCTTTCTTACCATGTGACAGAAGGTATTGTTATAGGTGATAGGAACTGGCTTATTTCCCTTTTGCCATGGAAATGTCTGAGCAAAGCACACACTTATATGTGTGTATATGTGTTTTCTTCTCATAATCGTATAGAACCCATGAGGGAAAAAAATAAGGCACGTTACATAACATTTTGCATTATGAAGTAATTACTGCTTTGAATAGACAGATACAGTCTGTAGGCACATATGGCCTGATTTCTCAATGTGTTTTCACCAGTTTTCTCCTGAAAAACAAATTGAAATATATCAAAGTTTTTTTGGCATTTTTACACCAGTACCAAACAACTCTGTCAAAGTGGACAGAGCGTGGGTGGGATGGAGTGTGGCGAAACCAGCAAATTCATCCAAATTTACACCACTTTAGCAGCATAAAATACACCCGAAATATACATTTCTTGCGGAGGTGCATGTCACTTAAAGAATTAGGTGCATCTTACTCCAAAGGGGCCTTTATTAAGACAAGTGTGCAAAATGCCAGTCTTAATGAATCAGGCCCATAGTGCCTACAGCTTTGCAGTCTTTACCATATGCATGAGGCTTAAAGGAAACCTGACAAAAATTGTAAAAGTGCATCAGGAGTTCAACTAATCTTGCTAGTATTCATACTCTGCAACTAGGGAAGATGATCCTTCTGGTCTGGCATACTCGAGTGCAGAAATGCATAGTTCTTCTAATCTGCCATAGTTTTATCTGTACTACTGACATAAATTCCTAAGCAACTACAAGGACTTTTTTCGTTTAAACATTGAACTTGTGGGCCTGCTAGAACTAGAGCAAACAACCAAAAAAAATGACGGTGTTCTCCTACCAGACCAGAAACTTTCTTTCAGTTAGAATATGTTTAGAATCATAATTGAGACACATCCCATTTGTTAAATAGGCATTTTATATGTGGTTCTGTACAGAATAAAAAGTTGTAATAGTTTTTTTGTTTGAAATTTACTATATGAAATAGTTACAGAAAATAAACCATAGTTTCATACTGCTTAAAACATGAATTACAAGTGGCTAAGCAAATGCTACCCTTTGGCAACAAGCCAGAAACCTAACTCCATAAGGATTAGTTAGTATGGTTCCTCAATACCTGCATAGAAAATGACAACTGTTATAGACAAACTGCATCCATACACACTGGGATCTAAGTTAACCACAATTTGGTCTGCCTAAATTTTTGAGCTGCTTAAAAGGGGTTTTCCCACGAACCAAACTTGATTTTAATCAATAAATCTTGGAATACTAATAAGTTCCACAATTGGATGTGTTTAAATAAAATGTTCTTGTGCTGAGATAATATTAGAAATGCTCCCCTGTGTAATGGCTGGGTGAGGGGAGAAAGCAAAAGAGTATACAGACATTACAGAAGGGGGATCACAGCTGATTCTTTCTGTGAGGTAAACATTTCCCTGCCTGTTTTTAAACAATGTTTTACTTCAAAGAAAGAATCAGCTGTGATCCCATACTGTCCTGTCTGTATACTCTTTTGCTTCCTCCCCTGCCCAGGAGATGTAGTATGACCAGACCTTGTCCTGTACACGGTAAGACACAGCCATTACACAGTAGACAGCAGGGACACATTTATATGATTATCTCAGCACAGGAACATTTTATTTAAATACATTCAATTGTGGAACTTATTATCATTTCAAGATCTATTGATTAAAATCAATTTTTGTTCGTGGGAAACCTCTTTAATGTAAAACAATTTTAGGAACTGTTTGTTCTACAGACTGACTGAAAAATTTGTCTAATCTAAATAAAAAGGGTAGTGTGACGCTCACAGCCCTAACCCTGGGAAGATGGGGAATTACTCAGAGCCGGGTCCTACGCTTTTGATGGGGTGCAGCCGTGGCCTGGACCCGTTCCGTGCCCAGGGCTGTCACATTAAAAAGGATGTAATGGGCTATCAGGGTTGAGTGGTTGCTATCGACTATGCCACCTGTGGTACCTGGTGAAGGCCACCAGCGCTGCTGCAGTCCTCCGAGGCGGGATGTTATGGCAGCCGAAGTTGTTACTACTCCCCACAGGCGGAGCAGGGCCTCAGAGCAGCGACTGGGATGAAGGGGGTTGTAGTGTAGGAGGTCCGGTGCTAAGTGGTGTGGTGCAGTGCAGAATAAAGAGTCCGGAGGCCATAGGGGTCGACTTCCAGGGTTTTTACTCACGGTGGAGAGTACATCTGCAAGGCTTCTCCCTGCTCCTCGCGGAGTTCTGCGGTCACCAGGGACGGGGGTCCGACAACCTCCGAGTAATGCAAGCGTTTAATCAGGACCCCGCACCAGAGTGTTCCTAGACTTCAGACCGAGTCCTTTCCTGTCTGTGTGTTTTTGTAGATAGGCCGGGTCTCCCTCTGGACTTCGCTCAGAAAAAGGGTACGGGTGGCAGCTCCGCTCCTTCCGTTACCCGGTGGGATCCTCTGGGCCTTACCGGGCTTCCCTGACCAGGACGTAGAGTAGCAAGGTCAGGTGTCGGGGGCCAGTACCCCTCTTGCAGCCGGAATCCCCCTGGCTGGGCCAGAATAGCGAGGACAGGTGGCGTATACCACTCCGTCTGCATCCCCCTGGGGTCCTTTTGCGGTGGAGCTACACTCTCAAGCTCCGGGCCTTCTTGGTCATGGTCCTTGACCGGGTTGAGACATACGTTATCTGCAACCTGCCCCTCGACCCAAGGCCAGGGTGCGAGGGCCGTGTCCCCATCCACTGCAGGTTCTCCCAAAAGCCATGTTCAGGGAGGGAGATCACAATCAAAGAACCATGAGCCAAGATGGCTGTTTATTAAATATGAAATATTAAGTGTCACTAAATGTGAGTCCTCCACCCTCACCCACTAATTGGTTCCCCCTATCTCTAGGTTCCCCAGTCTCCCACTTTCCCAGTAGGGGCAGCACTCTAGTGCCTACTAGCCCCCTCTGGTGGGAGAAGTGTGGTGTTGGATGTTGAGGTGGGGTCCTGACCATTGCACGGTTCTTACCTCAGAGGAGGAACACCACACTCCATTAAAGAAGTGCAGCATCCCTGTGGCGGTCGAACCCTCAGGGGCGCCACAGTAGGTTCACGCTGTTTTCATGCAGTGCGTTTGGAGGTTCTGCCTCATTCTTCCTAAAAGCAGGATTCACCTGAACTCCTAATGGGGCCATAGCATGCAATAACACAAATGTAGTTCAAGTGACTTTTGTGTTATTTTCAGAAAGTGTCCATCATTTCAGAAGGGCACAGGTACGTAGCAAAATGTTATATTGTACAGCTGTCTTAAAGCGTGTGCTAGTCTGTGAAATCAGTGATCTCTGTTCCATATTCTTTAACATGATTGCTCACCTTAATAAGGCACATGCTACTTACTGAACTATTTCAGGCTTGAAGTAGCCTCATTATATGCTACTATTTAGAGGTTGGTAAAAAAGTTGTTTTTAGATGTTTTTTACACAGTTCATGAGCAATTTGTGGAGGCAGTGCTGGAACAGAAGGGGGGAAAGGTAGGTTTCACAAATTCCTGTTTTTTTCTTATACATGAAAAACAGTCCATGTTTTTTTCAGTATGCTGTATCAATTTTTGGTCCATGTGTCAGTTATTATAATCCTTGTTTCATCTATTTTTCTTGCATAAAAAAAGAAAAAAGACTTAGTTTCTCCTAACCATTAAAGTGAACCTGTCATGTAAAAAAATGCTATTAACCTGCAGATATGGGGTTAATCTGCCTGTTGATAGTGTTCTGAAGTTGTGTGGCCGCTGTACTGAGAACCCAGCTACTTTATTCCTCCCAGCAGCCTCCGGCTTTCAGTTATAGAGGCAAGACTTGTGCGGCTTCAGTCACGGCTCAGTAGTGAGCCGTGGCTGTAACCACGCCCCGGCAGTGACTGACCACAGGCTTAGCACTGATGTACTTCAGAGGTGGCTGTCAGTCAGTGCCAGGGTGTGCTTACAGCCACTGCTCACTATGTACTGAGCAGTGATTGAGGTCGCACTAGCCTCGACTCTATGACTGCTTGGAGTAATAAAGTCCTGTTCCTCCCAGCAGCTGGGTCCGCACGGCTTCAGAACTGTATTAACCTGAATATTAACCCCATATCTGCAGGTTAATAGCGTTTTGACATGACAGGTCCCCTTTAAACCGTAAAATACGGACAGCACATGGATGACATTCATGTGCTAGTCATTTTTCTTTTTGACGGGGCCCTTGACTTGCATTGATGAGTTTGGTCCTGCATACAAAGTAGCATGTCTCCATTTTTTTTGCGAAAAATTGAAAAATAACACTTGAAAAGGCACATTGATTGTAATGGGTTTGTGATTTAGTCACAAAAAAACTGACAGCAAATATACCAAAAAAATTGATTTGTGAAACTGACCTTATTTTATCACAGACCAAGCCTTTAGAATAAAAAAAGTTAAAGATGGAAAACCCTTTTAGTTTCTTACAGTAAATATGCTTGATTCAAATTCGGTGTGAATTTTCCATATGGAATCTGAAGCATATCTGCAGCCTCTCCATAACAAAAAACTCTCATAAAAAAACTACATCAAAATCTGAATGTAACAAATAGGATTTTGATGCTAATTTATTTGAGTGTTTCACCAAATGCATTGCAAAAGCTGTAGTCTGCAATTAATTCTGCACAAGGAATTGATAATACAGGTCAATTTATACCAAACCTTCAGGATTTGAAGAGTGTGTGAAAGAATGGGCCAAAATCACACCTGAGCAATGCATGCAACTAATTTCTCCACACAGGAGGCATCTTGAAACTGTCATCACCAACAAATGGCTTTTGTACTAAGTATTAAATAAATTTCAGTAAGCGTGTTTAATACTTTTTTCTTGTGTCATTTCTCATCATTACACTTAACTTAATTTATGGACATCTATGGTTTTATTTCTTTGCCTGTGTGGATTGGGTGGTGGTTACTGACATTTGGTGAGAATTTCATGTCAATAGCACCTTTAGAAATATATTTACTTAGAAAATTGGTGACATGTTCAATACTTATTTCACCCACTGTATATATATATAAGTGTTAATGGTTTACTTTTCTCAACAAAATGCAGAGTGAATTAATAAAAGAGTAATATAAATCAATATTTGGGGTGACCAGACTTTGCATTCAAAGCAGCATCAAAGCAGAAATTCTTCTAGGAACACTTGAGGTTTTGTAAGGCAGTTTCAAGTAAAAGGTCATACACCATGGCTAGCAGAGCACAGCAGCAAAGACACAAGGTAGTTATACAGCATCAGCAAGGTCTCTCCTAAGCAAAGATTTGAAAGAAGACTGGAGTTTCAAGATGTGCACATTTTTTGTATACATACAAAAAGTTGGGACGCTGTGAAAAATGTAAAGAAAACAAGAATGCAATGATTTGGAAAACTCTTGGAGACATATTTTATTCACAACAAGGCAAAATACAGATCAGACGTTAAAATACATTTTTCTATTTTATTTAAAAAAAAAGAATTAATTTAGATATTGCTGTCAGCAATACATCTCCAAAAAATTGTAACGGTTAACAAAAGGCTGGAAAAAGTATGTGGTGCTAATGAACAAAAGCTGTAGAATCATTTTTCAACTTAGTCATATGACTTAATAAAAAGAGCATGTTAGAGAGGCAGAGTCTCTCAGAAACAAAGATGGCTGGAAGTTCCCCAATTTATAGGCAACTGCATCTAAAAATTGTGGAATAATTTCAGAAAAATGTTCCTCAAAGTAAGACTTTGAATATCCCTCCATCTACAGTGCATAATATCAAAACATTCAGAGATGCTGTAGAAATCCATGTGCACAAGGGACAAGGCCGAGGGTCAATATTGGATGTTCATGATCTATGGGCCCGTGAGCGGCACTTCATTAATACAGGCATGATTCGATTGTGTAAATCACTGCATGAATGAATACTTTCATAAGTTATCTGTGAACACGGTTTGCCATGCAATCCACAAATGCAAGTCTAAACTTTATCATACAAAGAAGAAACCATATATCAACACAATCAAGAAACACTGCTGTCTTTTCTGGGCCCAAGATAATTTAAAATGGAAAACTGTGGTCAGATAAATAAAAATTTGAAATACTTAAGAGGAGATGGACCATCCAGTTTGTTATCAGTTCACAGTTCAAAAGCATGCACCTCTGATGGTATGGGGGTGCATTAGAGCCTATGGCATGGGCAACTTGCACATCTTGCAAGGTACCAGCAATGCTGAGCATTATATAGAGGTTTTAGAACAACAAATGCTCCTATAAAGGCAATGTCTATTTCAGGGAAGGCCTTGCATATTTCAGCAAGACAATGCTAAACCACATACTGCAACCATCACAATAGAAAACGGCATGGCTTTGCAAAGGAAGATTTTTTTATGTTGAACTGATCGTTTGCTGCTCAGACCTTTCACTCATAGAAATCATTTGGTGCATTATGAAATTAAAAATCCAGTAAAGAAAACCCAGGACTGTTGTACAGTTAGAATCCTACATTAGACAAAAATGGGACAACATTCCTGTCCCAAAACTGCAGCAATTGGTCTCCTCACTTCCCAGACACTTACAAACTGTTGCAAAAAGAAGAGGTGATGTCCCTGTCCCAACTTTTTTGAGATGTGTTGCTGTCATCAATTTCTAAATCAGTTATTTTTTTCAAATTGAATTGAAAAATGTCTAACTTTTACCTTCTGATATGTGTTCTATGCTCTGTTGTTAATACATATAGTTTTAAGAGATTTCCTAATCATTGCATTCCAGCTTTCTTGACATTGTACACAGCGTCGCACTTTTCTGGGATTAATATTTCATATGTACAGTACAGACCAAAAGTTTGGACACACATTCTCCTTTAAAGATTTTTCTTTATTTTCATGACTATGAAAATTGTACATTCACACTGAAGGCATCAAAACTATGAATTAACACATGTGGAATTATATACTTAACAAAAAAGTGTGAAACAACTGAAAATATGTCTTATATTCTAGGTTCTTCAAAGTAGCCACCTTTTGCTTTGATGACTGCTTTGCACACTCTTGGCATTCTCTTCATGAGCTTCAAGAGGTAGTCACCGGAAATGGTTTTCACTTTACAGGTGTGCCCTGTCAGGTTTAATAAGTGGGTTTTCTTGCCTTATAAATGGGGTTGGGACGATCAGTTGTGTTGTGCAGAAGTCTGGTGGATACACAGCTGATAGTCCTACTGAATAGACTGTTAGAATTTGTATTATGGCAAGAAAAAAGCAACTAAGTAAAGAAAAACGAGTGGCCATCATTACTTTAAGAAATGAAGGTCAGTCAGTCCGAAAAATTGGGCAAACTTTAAAAGTGTCCCCAAGTGCAGTTGCAAAAACCATCAAGTGCTACAAAGAAACTGGCTCACATGAGGACCGCCCCAGGAAAGGAAGACCAAGAGTCACCTCTGCTTCTGAGGATAAGTTTATCTGAGTCACCAGCCTCAGAAATCGCAGGTTAACAGCAGCTCAGATTAGAGACCAGGTCAATGCCACACAGAGTTCTAGCAGCAGACACATCTCTTCAACAACTGTTAAGAGGAGACTTTGTGCAGCAGGCCTTCATGGTAAAATAGCTGCTAGGAAACCACTGCTAAGGACAGACAACAAGCAGAAGAGACTTGTTTGGGCTAAAGAACACAAGGAATGGATATTAGACCACTGGAAATCTGTGCTTTGGTCTGATGAGTCCAAATTTGAGATCTTTGGTTCCAACCACCGTGTCTTTGTGCGACGCAGAAAAGGTGAACGGATGGACTCTACATGCCTGGTTCTCACTGTGAAGCATTGAGGAGGAGGTGTGATGGTGTGGGGGTGCTTTGCTGGTGACACTGTTGGGGATTTATTCAAAATTGAAGGCATACTGAACCAGCATGGCTACCACAGCATCTTGCAGCGGCATGCTATTCCATCCGGTTTGCGTTTAGTTCGACCATCATTTTATTTTTCAACAGGATAATGACCCCAAACACCTCCAGGCTGTGGAAGGGCTATTTGAGCAAGAAAGAGAGTGATGGGGTGCTACGCCAGATGACCTGGCCTCCACAATCACCAGACCTGAACCCAATCGAGATGGTTTGGGGTGAGCTGGACCGCAGAGTGAAGGCAAAAGGGCCAACAAGTGCTAAGCATCTCTGGGAACTCCTTCAAGATTGTTGGAAGACCATTTCCGGTGACTACCTCTTGAAGCTCATCAAGAGAATGCCAAGAGTGTGCAAAGCAGTCATCAAAGCAAAAGGTGGCTACTTTGAAGAACCTAGAATATAAGACATATTTCCAGTTGTTTCACACTTTTTTGTTAAGTATATAATTCCACATATGTTAATTCATAGTTTTGATGCCTTCAGTGTGAATGTACAATTTTCATAGTCATGAAAATACAGAAAAATCTTTAAAGGAGAATGTGTGTCCAAACTTTTGGTCTGTACTGTATATATATATATATATATATATATATATATATATATATATTATGTATATGTAGCACCCTGAGGATTCGGCTGCTACAGGGGTATTGCACCTCAACCCAGAGGTGTGATATTCCACTCCCGGGTAAGGATGGAGTGTGGAACTGAGCTCAGAAAGCTGCATGCACTACACACATCCCATTTCCGAGGAACAGACCAACGGTACTCCCACTTAGAAATGTGCAGGTACGACCGAGTCTGTTCCTGGCTGGAGTGGGAGGGGGGTGGTACATCCCAGTAGTGTAGGGGCAGATAGGGGGAGCAGCCTGGGTAAAGATAGGAGCTCATTGGGTGCTGGTCACCTGAGCTCACACATAGAGGGAGTATTTAAGGTGGGCACCATCTAAGATCAGGGTCAGTCTGTGAGAAGTCAGAGGAAGAGAGCAGAGAGCAGAGAAGCCCCAGAGAGAGTGAGAGTGGAGCAAGAAAGACCCAGAGGGGGAAACAAAAAGGAACTCTGAGAACCCATATACGAACCTGGGGTGAAGAGTTGGCAAAAGGGTACCGGATCCCAAACTGGTGGGGGCTAAAGCACACCTCAGCCAGAGACCGGAGGCCGTGGGCAGGATCTGCCACGGCCACCCACCACATCCACCCTGAAGGCAAACCACGTGTAGGGTCAGGGAACCCAAGGCCAAGGGTCGCCCAACAGAAGGCCCGAGGGAGCTGGACTTAGGTGGATCCCTGGTGGGGACGGCCAGAAGAAAGGACAAGAAGGAGGGCTCAGGGACACGCTCCGGACTTACTTGGGGGTTGGCTGAATCCAGGACCTGGTGGACGCAGCACGGCTCGGGTGGTCACTCAAGGCCGGAGTGACCGGAATATCTGCAGTAAGTAAACACCCTGAACTGCACAACCCGACTCTGTCTTTACTTATCATCTACGCTGCACCACCACAACCCCCATCCTCTGCACCTGACCCCCTGAGGCCATACCCCTCCCGTTGGGGGTTATACTATCTAAAGCTGCACCAACACCATCAGCCTCAGCGGACCCTGCTGCAGCGGCGGCCGTAGTGACCGCAATCCAACGGGTGGCGTAGTCGACATAAAGAACATCCAGTAACATCATAGGACTGCCACACACTGAGCTTGACACCCTGGGCACGGACCGGGTCACCGCCACTCGGAGACTACAACCCCCATCTGATCCGGCTCCGGGTATTCCCCTAAAGAATATGGCCCAGGGGGCGCGTCATATATACAGTGGGGAAAATAAGTATTTGATACACTGTAATTTTTATTGTAGGTACACTTCAGCTGTGAGAGACAGAATCTAAAAAAAATCCAGAAAATAATATTATATGATTTTTAAATAATTAAATTGCATTTTATTGCATGAAATAAGTATTTCATCACCTACCAACCAGAAAGAATTCTGTCTCTCTCAGACCTGTTGTTTTTTTTTTTAAGAAGCTCTCCTACTTTGCACTCATTACCTGTATTAATTGCCCCTGTTTAAACTCGTTACCTGTATAAAAGACACCTGTCCACACACTCAATTAATCACACTCCTATCTCTCCACCATAGACAAGACCAAAGAGCTGTCTAAGGACACCAGGGACAAAATTGTAGACCTGCTCAAGGCTGGGATGGGCTACAGGACAATAGGCAAGCAGCCTGTTGAGAAAGCAACAACTGTTGGCGCAACTATTAGAAAATGGAAGAAACACAAAATGACTGTCAATCTTCCTCGGTCTGGGGCTCCATGCGAGATCTCACCTTGTGGGGTAAGGATGATTCTGAGAAAGGTCAGGGTCAGCCCAGAACTACATGGGAGGACCTAGTCAATGATCTGAAGAGAGCTAGGACCACAGTCTCAAACATTACCATTAGTAACACACTACTCCTTCATGAATTAAAATCCTGCAGGGCACATAGGGTCCTCCTGCTCACGCCAGCACATGTCCAGGCCTGTTTGAAGTTCACCAATGACCATCTAAATGATCCAGAGGAGGCATGGGAAAAGGTCTTGTGGTCAGATGAGACCAAAGTAGAACTTTTTGGTTTCAACTCCACTCGCCGTGTTTGGAAGAAAAAGGATAAGTACAACCCCAAGAACACCATCCCAACCGTGAAGCTTGGTGGGGAAAACATCATACTTTGGGGTGCTTTTTTGCAAAGGGGACAGGGCTACTGCACCGTATTGAAGGTAGGATGGATGAGGTCATGTATCGCAAGATTTTGGCCAACAACCTCCTTCCCTCAGTAAGAGCATTGAAGATGGGTCGTGGTTGCATCTTCCAGCATGACAATGACCCGAAACACACAGCCAGGGCAACTAATGAGTGACTCCCTAAGAAACATTTCAGTGTCCTGGAGTGGCCTAGCCAGTCTCCAGACCTGAACCCAATAGAAAATCTTTGGAAGGAGCTGAAACTCAGTGTTGCCCAGCTACAGCCCTGAAACCTGAAAGATCTGGAGAAGATCTGTACAGAGGAGTGGGACAAAATCCCTGCTGCAGTGTGTGCAAACTTAGTCAAGAACTACAGGAAACGTCTGCCCTCTGTAATTGCAAACAAAGGTTTCTGTACCAAATATTAAGTTCTGTTTTTCTATTGTATCAAATAGCTATTTCATGCAATAAAATGCAAATTAATTATGTAACAATCATACAATGTGATTTTCTATATTTATATTTTAGATTCTGTCTCTCACAGTTGAAGTGTACCTACGATAAAAAATACAGACATCTCCATTCTTTGTAGGTGGGAAAGCTTGCAAAATTGGCAGTTTATCAAATACTTATTTCTCTCATTGTATATACAATATATATATATGTGTATATATATATATATATATATATATACTGTATATACTATATATTTTTCACATGTGTGTGTGTATATATATATATATATATATATATATATATATATATATATATATATATATACACATGTGAAAAATATCAGAGTATTAGCTGGATGAATATCAGAATGTTAGTTGGATGAGGTGTAAATGTGCTCTCAATAGATAGTATAACACAACTCTTCAAACATATATCTTGTTACAAAGAAAAATAAACAAGATGATTTCCTATATACTCCTGAATCCATGCTTTTTTATAAGTTATTTAGTGAGAAGGTATAAAACATTATAACGTAAATTATTGTGAAATCCAAAAATCTAAGCATAATTACTTATTACATAGGTGAGCTTTCCCATGGTGACCTGTATCTGACCCTGTGCTGCAGTTTATAAAGTTGTGCGCAGCGGTCACCGCCAGGAAGTACTTTTCTGAAATCTTGCCCTTTCAAAACAGCACAAGAAGAAGAAACAGTTCAGGCCGAATAGGAGCCATTCGTCCATATCTGCCACTCCTCAGGACATATCACTTCCATGACTTTTAAAATCATCCATCTTCATTTGCATTCTCTTGCTGTTATTTCCTCTGACTTACCATATGCAGACAGTGTTAGCTATTATCCTCGTTTTCACCTTTCTATGGCTTGGCCTAAGTATATCAGAGTGCAGACATAAGTATACATCACTGTCATTGAGAACACCAGAGCTCACAAACTGTTTTTTAGTCTGGAATGTAGGGCCATTGTGGATGCAAATCTTTAAATGCTAAAATCTCATCTTACAATTAAAATAGGTAAAACTATATGATAGATACAATAAAAAGATGATATTGTCATAGTATCTGACTGTGCGAATATAAGAATTGTTATTGTTGAAAAATCTGATGTAACCAATTATTTAGCTTCCTGTGAAAATGTATATTCACCTATGTAAGCTATGATCTCTTTACAGTCCTATAGTATATGTGGATGCTATAGAAATAACCGAAATAAATCAGGTGGCTTAGTATAAAATGTACATCTTTTACAAGCCATGAACCATTTTTTTTGCGCACTGTAAGGGAACTTGTCATGGTGAAAATGATATCTGATCTGCAGGCAGAATGTTATAGAGCAGGAGGAAACAATCAGATTGATACGTATTTTTGTGGGAAAAGTCTCAGTAAAACTTAATAAATAAAAATATTTTATTCAGTGAAATTCCTGGTGTTTGAATGTATATGAGTCTAGTGTGTGGTCCTATGATAGACATTCTTTCCTGTGTAACTGTAAATGCTGTGATAGCTGAAAATCACTTGGTAGGACTACCCACTGGACTCATAGGCATACAAACACTAGGGACCAGTTATATCTAATCTTTTCCAACAAACCTACATATCATTCTGCTCAGCTTTTCCTTCTCTTTTCTATGCTGTTCACAAATGGGACTGCATGCATAATATATGACAGACTCCCTTTAAATCACCACTCCAGCGTGGGTTTTTTCAGCGCTGGAGTGGCGCTTTTTAATGTAAGTCCCCTGCCCCTGGTCCTATACCCACCCTATGGCGCCTTCACCATTTTTCGTAACCGCTTCAGTCCTGCAGCGTCATCTTGTGAGTTTAGTCTGACTGCCTGGAACTCAGAAGCACCGTCACAAGCTCTCAATGCTAGTCTATGAGAGCCAGAACAAGTCCAGAACGATACTCTCATAGACTTGTATTGAAAAGTGACCTCCGCGCGGCTCCATGAAGCACTGGAGTTGCAGGCAGGTCACTTTTCACTGAAGACCCATGGGAGCAATACTGGAAAATGATGAAGGCAGCGGCAGGTGAGCATGAGACAGGGGGTATGGGAATTACATTTAAAGCACCACTGTAGCGATGCAATAAAGAAAAACGCTAGAATTTTGCTTTAAGGCTAAGGCAAATTGTAGACATGACTAGCTCTGTGTCCCTGTCCATAAATCAGCCTACTAGAGGAGTTGCCTGCACTAGTCTGTTCTATAAATCAAATCAAACTAGTTCATGATGTAGCGTCACCCACACATGCGGTGGGTGTTTACCATGCTTTCATTCATACAAACATTGGCTTAAGGTAATGTTGGCTCTTATTTATTATGCATATGTATATCTTTTGATGTGGATTGATCTGTTCACCTGTTAAATAGGATATTTCTCTATGCACATTAGGGCCCAATTCAGTATTATTTACCTCCCAAATATATTGCCAAGTAGTAGCATGTATATACATCTCTTGTAATGATTCATGGTTTAACACCCTACATCTGTGGTATGGGTTATCCACTGTTTTTATATCTTTAATTTTAAAAAATATCAATAAATATAATATATTTTAAACCTTAGTTACACTTTGTGGTGGTTTGGATTTATATATCCCACACTCGTTGTTACTATATTGATTGAGTTTGGTGGTGGAGGTTAATTTCCTCCGTTTGGATACTATCCAGAACCTGTTTAGATTGTTAAACCCGCGTCAGGCCAGATGGTCTTTATTCTTTGCTCAATTCTGCTTCACTCTTCATTACCGCCCGACCGACAAGAACATTAAAGCTGACGCTCTTTCTCGCTCATTTCTGTCTACCGACCAAGAGGAGGAGTCTCTACACATCATTGACCCCTCCAGAATAATGACTGTTGCTCCGTTCGACCTGTCTCATCTACCTCCTGGTAAGACCTTTGTAGCGGCTCAGGATCGGAAGAGGTTCTTACTCTGGGGTCATTCGTCCAAACTTGCTGGCCATGCCGGCCAGAGGAAGACGCTTCTGCTCATTGCCCGGCATTATTGGTGGCCCACCCTGCGCAAGGATGTTGCGGATTTTGTCGCGGCTTGTTCCTCTTGTGCCCATAACAAGATACCTAAGCACCTTCCAGCCGGTCGTCTTCTTCTCTTCCCGTGCCTTCCACTCCATGGCAATATATTGCAATGGATTTCATCATGGATCTTCCTGTATCGGCCGGTTGTACTGTCATTTGGGTGGTCGCTGACCGCTTCTTCAAGATGGCTCACTTCATCCCTCTGCCTGGTCTTCCGTCTGCACCTGTGCTGACTAAGGACTTCATCCGTCACATCTTCCGTCTCCATGGCTTACCCCACCACATTGTCTCAGACCGAGGAGTTCAGTTCACTTCTCGCTTCTGGAGAGCCACTTGCAAGCTGCTGGATTTCTCTTTGGATTTTTCTTCGGCCTATCATCCTCACCAGTTTTCTTCAGCACTTTGTCAACGCTCACCATAGCGATTGGGTAGAGCTCCTGCCCTGGGCCGAGTTTTCCTATAACAACCATGTGAGTGAATCTTCTGCTAAGTCTCTATTTTTTGTGGTTTACAGTCGACACCCCCGGATTCCGTTTCCTGTCTTCTCTTCAGTGGACAATCCTGCCGCGGAGTCTCTCGTCAGTGAATTTTCAGCGATTTGGGAAGACACTAGATCTGCGCTCCTTCAGTCCTCCGAGTGGATGAAGAAGCATGCTGATAAGAGACTTCTGGATCCGCCTCAATTCCGTCTGGGAGACAAGGTCTGGCTTTCCTAATATGTCCGTCTCAAGATACCATCTTACAAGTTGGGTCCGCGGTTCATCGGTCCGTTTGAGATTCTGAACTAAATAAATCCAGTGGCGTGCAAGCAGAAACTCCCAGCCTCATTATGAATTCCCAACTCCTTTCACGTGTCTCTCCTCAAGCCGGTTGTCCTTAATTCTTTCTCTGACGATCCAGGTACCACTCCAGCTCCAGTCTCCGCTGAGGACGTCTTTGAGGTAGAAAACATTTTGGCCATCAAGAGGGTAAGAGGAAAGACTTTCTTTTTTGTGGATTGGAAGGGGTTTGGTCCTGAGGAGAGGTCTTGGGAGCCCAGGGAGAACATTAATGCCCCTCGTCTTCTAGAAAAATTTCTTGTGGACCTAAAAAGGAGGGGGCGTAAAGGGGGTTACTGTAGCGTCGGCGTCTCTGCCGCCTGCCGGGCAGAGACGCCGTTCCCCTCACCAGCGCGGTCCCGGTCCGGCGTCCTCCAGCTTCCCTGCTGCCATCTGGGGTGCGCGCATCGCACGCAGCTTCCCGGGCACTGTGCTTAGGGCGCGTGCGCTCCCTCCCTCTTAAAGGGGCCATGCGCCGTCCTAAAGAGTCCCCGGCCAATGGCCAGAGGACCAATCCTATTTAAAGCACCTCCTCCAAAATGGAGGTGCCTGTTCAAGGTTGTTTTTTGTGTGCTACACTCTCCTCAGCCCTCAGGTTTCTGTGCCCGCCAGCCTGTCTATCAGCCGTGCCCACCTGTCTATCAGCCATTCCCGCCTGCCTGTCTATCAGCTGTGCCCGCCAGCCTGTCTATCTGCCGTGCCCGCCGGTTTGCCTACCTGCATCACTTGTCAGTTTACCTGCCGTGCCTGCCGGCTTGCCTACCCGGATCACCTGTCAGGCTACCTGCCATGCCCGCCTGCTTGCCTACCCAGATCACCTGTCATTCGACCTGCTGTGCCCACCTGCTTGCCTACCCGGATCACCTGTCAGGTCACCTGCCATACTCATCCGCTGTACCTGTCAGCTTCAGCTATCTGACCAGTGGGAGTCACCTGCTCTCACACAAGGTCGGTCCCAGAGTGTCACCTGATTCACCTTCCCGGTCCCTCCTTGGTTCACGGAGTTGACTAAGCCGCCGTGCGGCTAGGGTCGGTCCAGGTTGGCACTTAGATATGCCCCTCTGGTCCCTCCTTGCATCTCAGCACAGAGGTTCCACCCCCCGGATACGTAACACATGATAAGATTATTTTCACGTGCACCTGAGGTTTATGTAAGGAATAGCCCATGTGAACAAGTACATAGGCAAAAACTGCGTCTGTGTGCAGCCTGTTTTCCACAGGGATAGTACACACACAAAAAATACATTCGTACCCTATGGTGTAAGGCTTGATTTATTAGTCATTTATTCTTCATTGCATTTACTATCATACATCTATGGAACAAAGTTTGGTTTTCCACAAATAAAAGTTTTTGTCATTCCGAAAATCGATCTGATTTTGTGAAATGTATATTCTGATTGAGTCAGAACTTTTACATTTATTGCCACTTTTTTTTATTCCTAATAGAATTTGGTGCAGTCAGGACTGACTAGATGCCTAGATATTTATGTATTTTTCACACTGAACTCTTATTATGGGGTTTTTGATTGTGACAAAATAGTCCTGGGTTAATCTCAGTAAAGGCAATGTGTTATTCTTGAATTGCGCAGTGACATTTTGAAGTCATAAATATAGTGAGCTGTGACTTAAAGAAAGCAAACAGTATTTGATAAAATGCTACATTATGTAGCCTTATGTAAACAATCTCCTGGAGATTAACATATTGTTTCTGGTAGAGTACAAACATTCGTGAGATCCATAAGTCCGATGTGGAAAACAGGCTTACGTCCTCTGTGAAGCTGGAACACGCAGTGTCCTGAATCATACGACCATCCTTGAGCAATTTCTCACACTTATAATACACTTATGTCTTATGCAAAACAGATGCGTGCCTTTAGGGACAAGAATCCTCTTTTATTCTCGTACTGAGAAAGTCCTCTTTAATTAAAACAGGAAATACAAATCTCCTTGTCTAGTTCTAAAGCTACAGAGACATATATCTCAAACAGCTGCCTGCAATTTTACATTCAACTGTTGGCCACATACACTGCGGGTGAACAGCATTTCTTCAGCACCTCTCAAAATGAAGGTAGACAGCATATTTTTGGTGATATCTACACATCATCAAGATACCATTATAGAGTCCTCATGTAGAAGTAGTTCTCTAGCAGGAGGACTATGACCAGGTGAGCTCAGTAGCATAGATAATGGATTAGTGCTAATGAGAACCTAATGTTTAATGAAAAAAGAATAAATGAAATAAGAGTCCTCCACAAGATTGTTTTGTATAGGGAGCACATGTAAAACACATTAAAGACTCACTACCAGCAAAAAAAATATTAGGCTATATTTATCATTTTAACCCCCTTTTCAGCATCAACCATATATGTATGGTTTGGACTCGGGAGCTGAGCTGGCTTCATACTCTGCTGTGTTATATTGTTGTTATTGCTATTATATACTGTTTAACCCAATTGTTGCTGTTTCACCCCTTAACTAACACTGTCAATCACAGATAATGTCATTTAACCCCTTTACCCCCGAGGGTGGTTTGCACGTTAATGACCAGGCCAATTTTTACAATTCTGACCACTGTCACTTTATGATGTAATTACTCTGGAACGCTTCAACGGATCCCCCTGATTCTGAGACTGTTTTTTCGTGACATATTGTACTTCATGATTGTGGTAAAATTTCTTCGATATCACTTGCGTTTATTTGTGAAAAAAATGGAAATTTGGCAAAAATTTTGAAAATTTAGCAATTTTCAAAATTTGAATTTTTATGCCCTTTAATCAGAGAGATATGTCACACAAAAGAGTTAATAAATAACATTTCCCACATGTCTTCTTTACATCAGCACAATTTTAGAACCCAAATTTTTTTTCGTTAGGGAGCTATAAGGGTTAAAACAAGTTGACCAGCGATTTCTCATTTTTCCAACAAAATTTACAAAACCATTTTTTTTAAGGGACCACATCACATTTGAAGTCACTTTGAGAGGTCTTTATGACAGAAAATACTCAAAAGTGACACCATTCTAAAAACTGCACCCCTCAAGGTACTCAAAACCACATTCAAGAACTTTATTAACCCTTCAGGTGCTTCACAGGAATTTTTGGAATGTGGAAGAAAAAATTAACATTTAACTTTTTTCACAAAAATCTTACTTTAGACCCAATTTTTTTTATTTTTGCAGGGCTAACAGGAAAAAATGGACCCCAAAATGTGTTGTGCAATTTCCCCTGGGCACGCAGATACCCCATATGTGGGGAAAATCCACTGTTTGGGCGCACGGCAGGGCTCGGAAGGGAAGGAGCGCCATTTGACTTTTTGATTGTAAAATTTGCTTGAATAATTAGCGGACGCCATGTTGTGTTTGGAGAGCCCCTGATGTGCCTAAACAGTGGAAACCCCCCACAAGTGACCTCATTTTGGAAACTAGACCCCCCAAGGCACCTATCTAGATGCATAGTGAGAACTTGGAACCCCTAGGTGCTTCACAAATTGATTCGTAAAAATGAAAAAGTATTTTTTTTTCACTTTTTCATTTTTACGAATCAATTTGTGAAGCACCTGAGGGTTCCAAGTGCTCACTATGCATCTAGATAGGTGCCTTGGGGGGTCTAGTTTCCAAAATGGGGTCACTTGTGGGGGAGCTCCACTGTTTAGGCACATCAGGGGCTCTCCAAACGCGACATGGTGTCCGCTAACAAATTGAATGGAAAATCGGCTCAAATTGTTAGCGGACACCATGTTGCGTTTGGAGAGCCCCTGTGTGCCTAAACATTGGAGCTCCCCCACAAGTGACCCCATTTTGGAAACTAGACCCCCCAAGGCACCCATCTAGATGCATAGTGAGCACTTGGATCCCCCAGGTGCTTCACAAATTGATTCGTAAAAATGAAAAAGTGGAAAAAAAAAACACTTTTTCATTTTTATGAATCAATTTGTGAAGCACCTGGGGGTTCCAAGTGCTCACTATGCAACTAGATAGGTGCCTTGGGTGGTCTAGTTTCTAAAATGGGGTCACTTGTGGGTGAGTTCCAATGTTTAGGCACACAGGGGCTCTCCAAACACAACATGGTGTCCGCTAACAATTTGAGCCGATTTTCCATTCAATTTGTTAGCGAACACCATGTCGCGTTTGGAGAGCCCCTGATGTGCCTAAACAGTGGAGCTCCCCCACAAGTGACCATTTTGGAAACTATACCCCTCAAGGATTTTATTAAGGGATATAGTGAACATTTTGAACCCAGAGGTACGACACAGAATTTGATAACATTTGGTCATCATATAGAATAAGTTGTCATTACTCTTGAGCGCAAGTGCTCGCTACTTGAGTTTGCATCGGGTACTCAGGTATGCACCATGTATCATGGGTGCTCAAGTGAAATGCTCGAGTCCCCGCCCGCATGTTTCATGGTTATTAGACACCCCAAAAAAAACATGCGGGGATCGCTCATGCATGGCAGGCAATCCCTGCGAGGTTTTTTTGGCCGCGAAGCATATGGGGCGGAGACTCGAGCACCCGCGACACTCAGTGCATACCCGAGCACCCGATGCAAACTCAAGTAGCGAGCACTTGCGCTCAACACTAGTCGCCATATCGTCATTTTTTTTCTTTTTTTTTTACTTTTGAAAAAAAAACAACAACCCCAACCCTAACATTAGCACAACCCCAACCCCAGCCCTAGCGTTTATTTTTTACGCCGTTCCTCGTGCGGTATAAGTGATGAGATTACTTTATTCTTCGGGTCGGTGCGATTACTGCGATACCAGAATCATATCGGGTTTTTATGATTGACAGCTGTCACACACTAAAAGACACATATTTTGTAAAATCTAGTTTTTGCATCGCGATATTTTGGCCGACAGTCATGTGACGGCTTGTTTTTTGCGGGATGAGTTGACGTTTTTATTGGTGCCATTTTCAGGCACGTGACATTTTTTGATCGCTTTCTATTCCAGCTTTTGGGAGGCAGAATAAACAAAAAACAACAATTCATGAATTGTGTTTTTTTACATTTTTTTATTCTGCTCCGGGTGTGGTAAAATTGATAAGGTAGCTTTATTCTTCAGGTCAGTACGTTTACAGCGGTACCACATTTATATTGATTTTTATGTTTTGGCGCTTTTACACAATAAAAGCTATTTTATAGAAAAAATTATTCTTTTGCATCGCTTTATTCTGAGAGCTGTAACTTTTTGATTTTTCGGATGATGGAGCTGTATGGTGGCTTGTTTTTTGCGGGATGAGATGACGTTTTCAGCGGTACCATTTTTATTTATATTCGTCTTTTTGATCGCGTGTTATTCCATTTTTTGTTTGGTGGTATGATGATAAAGCATTGTTTTTTGCTTTTTTTTTTACCGTGTTCACTGAAGGGGTTAACTAGTGGAACAGTTTTATAGTCCAGGTCGTTACGGACGCGGCGATACCAAATATGTGTACTTTTATTGTTTTTTTTTTTTTTTCATAATAATATTTATTGATGGGTACATTATATTTTTATTTTTAGTGGATTATATATATATATATATATTTTTTTATATTTTTACAATTTTTTTTTTTTTTTCAATTTTTGGGAGTTTTTTTTACTTTTATACTTTGTCCCACTATGGGACTTTCACTTTTTTTATTCTGATCGCCTGCACAGCATAGGGATGGAGCACCATCCCTGTGCTATGCAGGCAGTCAGCGCTGGACAGGGAGAAGATAGTTTGGAGATGCACTCCGCATGTCCAAACAATCTTCCTGCTGTCTGGTGACCCGGATGTTGTCATGACGACATCGGGTCGTCATGGCAACACTCGGGAAGCCGCGGCAGACAGCGCTGGAGGCCGGAAGAGGAGGTGAGTATACCGATCACCTCCCCTTGCCACCGCAATGCTGCGATCGACTTCGATCGCAGCATTGCGGGGGTTAATGTGCTGGGAGCAGTGCAGGACCGCTCCCTGCATATAGTATCGGGTGTCAGCTGTGACAATCAGCTGACACCCGGCGGCGATCGCGCCCGCACAGCCTGTGTGTGCGCGCGATCGCGATGACGTACTAATACGGGTCAGGCTCTTAAAGCCCAGGGCACTGACGCGTATTAGTACGTCATGGGCTTTAAAGGCGTCATGGGCTTTAAAGGAGAACCTTTCACTGTATTTTTTTTTAATTGCCTTCCAGGAATAAAAATGCTAATTTTCCCTTTAACCAACTGAATGTGTAACACAGAACTTCTGGAGATAATGCAAATACCCAAAGAGAAGTTCTGTGGTATTCGCCAAGTTGGTTATAAGGAAAACTTGCATATAATTTACAGGGAAGCATAACTTTGAAACAGAGGGACACAGAAGAAAATCTGTTCCAGGATCAGTGGAACAGCAGCAGTTTTAAGTAGGTGCTTAGTTCAAATGAATAAAACCTGTGAAAGGTCCTCTTTAAGTGTGCAAATCCCACTGGCGCACTGGCACTGGTTTGGGCGTCCATCACCCACCCGCCCTCACAGATGGACGCCTTTGGGATCCTGTCAAGTTCAACATGTGGGCTCATGAATATAGACTGTGGCTGGACGCCATAGGAGATTGTTCATTTCACTATACACTGCCAAACTATAGAAGTATATAGTGCAAGTGGTCAAACAATCTTTCAAGTCCTGTATGAAATTTAAAAAATAAAGTGAAAAAAAAAATTAAAACAAAAATCAAATTACCACTGCCTTTACACAGTTAAAAAGGTGTTAAAATGTAACATAATTGGTATCATCAGTTCACCACATCTGCAAGTCCAATTAATCAAAATATAAAAATATTTAACCTGCATGTTAAACTTTGTAAAGCAAAAGAAAAAAAATTAGTTGCCGGAATTGATGTTTCTCGGTCTCTGCACTCCCTCCCTTCCCCCAAAAATGCAATAAATATGAATCAAAACATTGCTTGAGCCCAAAAATTATACAAATGAAAATGCAGAACAACAACAAGCAAGATCTCACACAGCTCCATTGATAAAAAAGTCATGGATTATGGGTTTTAGAATATTGGGACACAAACTAAATTATTATTTTTTTAAACAAATTTATGATTTTTTTTAAAAGGGATTTCCACAAAGATCATTTTAACACTTTCATGTCAGAGCCTGTTTTCACCTTCCTGACCAGGCCAATTTTTTCAATTCTGACCAGTGTCACTTTATGTGGTAATAACTCTGGAACACTTTAATGTATCCGAATAATTCAGAGATTGTTTTTTCTTGACATATTGTACTTCATGTTTTTGGTAAATCTTGGTCGATATTTTTTGCATTTATTTGTGAAAATATTGGAATTTTGGAGAAAATTTTTCAATTTTCAAACTTTTAATTTGTACGCCCTTAGAGAGAACCTGTCAGCAGGATTTTACTAAGTAAACTACAGGCAGTGTCATGTTGGGTCTGTTACACTGATTAATATGATACCTGAAGTGAAGAAATTTGTCTCCTGGTTCTTGTGTAATCAGTATTTGCAGTTTTGAGTTAATGATATGCCCGTGCTCCGGGGCAGGACTGTAGGCAGGGTCTTTCCTTGGTGCTCTAGGCTAGATCAGCAAGGAAAGATCCTGCCTACAGGCCAGCTCCAAAGCACAAGTATGTTCCTCATCATAGAGACAGCCAGAGAGACAGCTAGGGGTGGGCCTGTGGGCCTGTCTTATCTTGCTGATCTGGCCTAGAGCACCAAGAAAAGATCCTGCCTATAGTCCTGCCCCGAAGCACGGGCATATCATTAGCTCAAAACTGCAAACACAATTTAAACAGTTTTAATCAATGGGCTCATTTATACTTAGTTTTGGAGTAAACTTATTAATCCATAAATTCCATCTTAACAAATATCTCTTAGTTTATTGATTCCTTATTTCAAAATTGTCCTGTTTTGAGGAAGATGTGGATAGATATACAAGATCTCTTCTTTAAATAACACATGTTAATATCCCACTTACTCCTCAATTAGTTTTATTTTCAATAGGTATAGAGGATCTACCAAGCAAACTTTGATACATAATTTGTCATATACTCCTAACAATTAAATATTTGATCGCAACCAAATGGAAAGACGCATGCAGTTATTTATATGAGAGAATCATGCCTGTTTTTAATGAAGTGCATGAGGGTCTGTAGTTCACGAGCATCTAATTTTGTCCTTTTCCCATGTCACTTGTGCACATGTACTTCTCAAGATTCTCTGAATCTTTTAATGATATTATGTACTGTAGATGGTGGGATATTCAAAGTCATTGCAATTTTACATGGAGGAACATTTTTCTGAAATTTTTCCACAATTTTTAGATGTAGTTGTTTACAGATTGGTAAACCTCTGACCATCTTTGTTTCTGAGAGACTCCACCTCTCTAACATGTTCAATTTATACACAGTCATGTGGTGCCCAGTACCTTTCGAGATCACCAACTTTACACCTGAAATAAAGCTCATAACATTTTTTTACAAGTGGCGTAAAATTTAATCTTTGACTCTTGAACTTCAGTGCACCACACACATAACAGAAATTGTCTCGATGACTTAAACACTTTCTTGGCATTATTGAAAAATTTATAACAACTAATAGAACTAATAAAATATGAGATACAAGCAAAACACTTTGGATGAAAAGAATAACAAACTACTGGCTCTCTACTTACACAAGAAGAAATATCTAAGCACGTCTGAACATGAATGAACCTGCATAATCTTGTTAATTTGTCTTTTACAGTGGCATGTAAGAGTTTTGGCACCCTTGGTCAAAATTACTGTTATTGTGAACAGTTAAGCAAGTTGAAGATGAAATGATCTCTAAAAGGCCTAAAGTTAAAGATTACACAAAAAGTATAGATTTTCATCTTTTACATTTTAAAAATTACAAAAAGGAAAATGGGGCCGATGCAAAAGTTTAGGCACCATGCATGGCTAGTACCTAGTAGCACCCCCTTTTGAAAGTATCAAAGCTTGTAAACGCCTTTTGCAGCCAGCCAAGAGTCTTTCAATTCTTGTTTGAGAGATTTTCATTTATTCTTCCTTGGAAAATTCTTCCAGTTCTGTGAGATTCCTGGGTAATCTTGCATGCACTGCTATTTTGAGGTCTAGCCATAGATTTTCAATGATGTTCACCTCAGGGGACTGTGAGGGCCATTGTAAAACCTTCAGCTTGTGCTTTTTGAGGTAGTCTATTGTGGATTTTCATGTGTGTTTAGGTTCTTTTTTCAACTTCAGCTTTTTTACAGATGGTGTGATATTTTCATCAAGAATTTGTTGAAATTTCATTGAATCCACTCTTCCCTCTACCTGTGAAATGTTCCCCGTGCCATTTGCTGCAACACAACCCCAAAGCATAATTGATCCACCCCCATGCTTAATGGTTGGTGAGATGTTCTTTTCCTGAAATTCTGTTCCCTTTTTTCTACAAACATACCTTTGATCATTGTGGCCAAAGAGTTCTATTTTAACCTCATCGGTTCACAGGACTTGTTTCCAAAATGTACCAGGCTTGTTTAGATATACTTTTGCATATTTCTGCCGTTGAATTTTATGGTGAGGATGCAGGAGATTTCTTCTGATGACTCTTCCATGAAGGTCATATTTGTTCAGGTGTCTCTGAACAGTAGAACAATGTACCACAGCTCCAGAGTCTGCTAAATCTTTCTGAAGGTCTTTTGCAGTCAAGCGGGGGCTCTGATTTGCCTCTCTAGCAATCCTACGAGCAGCTCTCACTGAAATTTTGCTTGGTCTTCCAGATCTTATCTTGACCGCCATTGTTCCTGTTCACTGCCATATCTTAATTACATTTCGAACTGAGGAAAGGGCAACTTGCAATTGCTTTGCTATTTTCTGACAGCCTTCTCCTGCTTTTTGGACCTTCACCATTTTCATTTTCAGAGGTCTAAGCAGCTCCTTGGAAGAACCTATGGCTGCAGTTAAATTGAGACCAGATTAGAGGAGGCTGGGATTTTATAAAACTGGGAAATTTGCATCACCTGGCCTTTCCTAATGATGATAGTGAACAAGCCATAACCCTAACAGGTCAATTAAGGTCTTTAAAATGTAAAAAATGAAAAAAAAATAAAATAAAATAAAAAATATATATATTATTATTATTAATTTATATAGCGCCATTGATTCCATGGCGCTGTACATAAGGGGGTTACATACAAAATAAGAATATCACTACAGTAAACAAACTAACAAAGATAGACTGGTAGGGGGGGAAGAGGACCCTGCCCTTGCGGGCTTACATTCTACGGGACTATGTTTTTCTTTTTTTTGCCTAAAATACAAAGGAAATGTGTCATCTTTAACTTTAAGCCTTTTAGAGATCATTTCATCTTCAACTTGCTTAACTGTTCACAATAACAGTAGTTTTGAGCAGGGGGTGCAGAAACATTTACACTGTAACATAACATAAGACCTCAGTCCTCTGATCACATACTAATTAGAACACAAAATAATTTAGTTTAATCATCCTGCATAAAAAAAACATAAAAACTGCTAAAATTAAAAATGAAAAATAAGTGTAAAAAAAGTATGTTCCTGATGAAAAAGTTCATATTTAATTTCAGAAAGTGAAATCTTACTAGAATCACCTTTAAATGTTCTTCTGAAAAAAAAAATCATATTGTCCAGTGTATTTTGATCGCCATTATGAGTTGCCATTCTCAATGGGTATTCAGCAAAACAGAAGCAAGGGGTAAATCACTGCATATTTTACAACATAACAGTTTTGTTGTTCAGGAGTTTGTAAATGTGCCGGTCAAATGGTAGGAGCTGTAACAGAAGTTATATTAGTTGTACCTAGCTTTCATAATAAACAGATGTAACCCAGAAATGGTGGAACTAAAATTTTGTCAGTCTGAGAAACTTTTACAACTGTTCCTGATTGTTTAAGGTGCCCTTTAATGCTGTGCAATGCACTACAAATTATGAACTGTGAATGAAAAGATGATTTAGTAAGTAAAAGAGGATTTGTTTTTACAAGCTTATAGGCTGGGTAAAACTATTGACCATGTTCAAGCATGGAAATTGACATTTCACACAGAAATTTGAAGCAATGATATTTTGTCTCCTTCTGAGATCATATCTTCAGATATTTCAAATAAAATAATTTTGAAAAATTTACATTGTAACTTATCCATAGAATAAAATAATATGTCTACAATATTCTATTCATGTAAATTATTTACTAGCCACTTAAAATTTACAGGATTGGTTGATGACATTTTAGTGATTTAAAAAGCGATAAGGTAATCCCAAATAGCTCATAAGATATGCGTGCTGGCGATTGGTCTAGATAAAGACCACTAACTGGTTTTCACACCTGTCATACTTAGATTAATAAATCCACTAATTGCTCTTCAGGAACGGCCAATTAGTTCTTGTTCACCAGTTTTAATGGTGGAGGTCAAAGACTTATCACAAATCAAGACTCTTTGTCTCTGTACCCGATTTATTTGTGGGATTTGTAGATAAAAGCATGTGCAGGAGAAATTCTGCATCACACTGTTCATAGCACTTGGACATATCCAGGCATTTGACTTTAAACATAGATTTAGTTAAAAATCATTCATCAAAACTGCTTTCCTCAGGCAAAAATTAGAAGTACAAAGAATCATCAATGTTAACTTTACTGCCAGTTGTAGAAATAAATTAGGAAAATTCTCCATTATAGCTTAATTATAATGTGCATTACATTTAATATAACTATAAAAGACAACTAAACCATACAAATCTGAAGGTTATGTTTGATGCTGAAAGCTTGTGTTCTCCATGCAGCAAGTAGGTTTAGCAGCTCTGATGAACAGTTCTGTGTGAATGGCATATTTGAAATGTGTATCACTTTTGGGCTATTTCCTATTTAACCCCTTTACGACCTTAGACAAATCCATACGTCCAGGTCACCTGGGACTTAACGACCTTGAACGTATGCACACGTCATGGCGATTTTGGGCGCACAGAGGCTGTGTGCGTGCGATCGCCGCCGAGTGTCAGCAGATTCCCGACACTTTAACCATCTAAATGCTGCGATCACAGCATTTAGCAAGCAAGCAGATGGAGAGAAGACCCTCTGCTCTTGGAACAGCGCCCCCGCGACATTGCCATTGTGACCTGATATCATTATGACAACATCCAGGTCACCAGGCACTAGCAAGGTAGTTAGATCATGCTCAGTGCATGATCTAACTAACTTGTGTCTCCAGAGTTGATAATTATAAGGCATGGCAGTGCTCCTGCATTGCTATGCCTTATAACAACAATCAGCCTGCAGAAAGTGATTGTCCTATTGTGGGACAAAGTAAAAAAGTAAAACAAAAGTGAAAAAAAGTTGTAAAAATATTTAAAAAAAAATCACAACATAATACTAATAAATATATATATATATATATACAGTACAGACCAAAAGTTTGGACACACCTTCTCATTTAAAGATTTTTCTGTATTATCATGACTATGAAAATTGTACATTCACACTGAAGGCATCAAAACTATGAATTAACACATGTGGAATTATATACTTAATAAAAAAGTGTGACACAACTGAAAATGTCTTATATTCTAGGTTCTTCAAAGTAGCCACTTTTTGCTTTGATGACTGCTTTGCACTGTCTTGGCATTCTCTTGATGAGCTTCAAGTGGTAGTCACCGGAAATGGTTTTCACTTCACAGGTGTGCCCTGTCAGGTTTAACAAGTGGGATTTCTTGCCTTATAAATGGGGTTGGGTCCATCAGTTGTGTTGTGCAGAAGTCTGGTGGATACACAGCTGATAGTCCTACTGAATATACAGTTAGAATTTGTATTATGGCAAGGAAAAAGCAGCTAAGTAAAGAAAAACGAGTGGCCATCATTACTTTAGGAAAGGAAGGTCAGTCAGTCCGAAAAGTTGGGAAAACTTTGAAAGTGTCCCCAAGTGCAGTTGCAAAAACCATCAAGTGCTACAAAGAAACTGGCTCACATGAGGACTGCCCCAGGAAAGGAAAACCAAGAGTCACCTCTGCTTCTGAGGATAAGTTTTTCCGAGTCACCAGCCTCAGAAATCGCAGGTTAACAGCAGCTCAGATTAGAGACCAGGTCAATGCCACGCAGAGTTCTAGCAGCAGACACATCTCTACAACAGCTGTTAAGAGGAGACTTTGTGCAGCAGGCCTTCATGGTAAAATAGCTGCTAGGAAACCACTGCTAAGGACAGGCAACAAGCAGAAGAGACTTGTTTGGGCTAAAGAACACAAGGAATGGACATTAGACCAGTGGAAATCTGTGCATTGGTCTGATGAGTACAAATGTGAGATCTTTGGTTCCAACCACCGTGTCTTTGTGTGACGCAGCTGTTAGGAGGAGACTTTGTGCAGCAGGCCTTCATGGTAAAATAGCTGCTAGGAAACCACTGCTAAGGACAGGCAACAAGCAGAAGAGACTTGTTTGGGCTAAAGAACACAAGGAATGGACATTAGACCAGTGGAAATCTGTGCATTGGTCTGATGAGTACAAATGTGAGATCTTTGGTTCCAACCACCGTGTCTTTGTGTGACGCAGAAAAGGTGAACGGATGGACTCTGCATGCCTGGTTCCCACCGTGAAGCATGGAGGAGGAGGTATGATGATGTGGGGGTGCTTTGCTGGTGACACTGTTGGGGATTTATTCAAAATTGAAGGCATAGTGAACTAGCATGGCTACCACAGCATCTTGCAGCGGCATGCTATTCCATCCGGTTTGCGTTTAGTTGGACCATCATTTGTCAACAGGACAATGACCCCAAACACACCTCCAGGCTGTGTAAGGGCTATTTGACCAAGAAGGAAAGTGATGGGGTGCTACGCCAGATGACCTGGCCTCCACAGTCACCAGACCTGAACCCAATCGAGATGGTTTGGGGTGAGCTGGACCGCAGAGTGAAGGCAAAAGGGCCAACAAGTGCTAAGCATCTCTGGGAACTCCTTCAAGATTGTTAGAAGACCATTTCCAGTGACTACCACTTGAAGCTCATCAAGAGAATGCTAAGAGTGTGCAAAGCAGTCATCAAAGCAAAAGGTGGCTACTTTGAAGAACCTAGAATATAAGACATATATTCAATTGCTTCACACTTTTTTGTTAAGTATATAATTTCACATGTGTTAATTCATAGTTTTGATGCCTTCAGTGTGAATGTACAATTTTCATAGTCATGAAAATACAGAAATATCTTTAAATGAGAAGGTGTGTCCAAACTTTTGGTCTCTACTGTATATATATATATATATATATATATATATTGTATCCATAAATAAATATTATTCTGAAAAAACAAACAAACAATAAAGGTACACATATTTGGTATCTATAAAACTGGCCCACTAGTTAACCGCTTTAGTGAACAGCGTAAAAAAAGAAATAAAAAACGAGGCAAAAATTGATACTTTACCGCCAAACAAAAAGTGGAATAAAATGCGATCAAAAAGATGTAAATAAAAATGGTATTGCTGAAAACGTCATCTTGTTCCACAAAAAAGAAGCTGCCATACAGCTCCATCAGCAGAAAAACAAAAAACGTATAGCTCTCAGAATAAAGCAATGCAACAAATAATTATTTTTTCTCTAAAATAGTTTTATAGTGTAAAAGCGCCAAAACATAAAAAAACAATATAAATGAGGTATCGCTGTAATCGTACTGACCCGAAGAATAAAGCTACCTTATCAATTTTACTATACGCAGAATGGCATAAAAAAAAACAAAATTCCTGAATTGCTGTTTTTTGTTTATTTTGCCTCCCAAAAATCGTCCTAGATAGCGATCAAAAAATATCATGTGCCCGAAAATGGTACCAATAAAAACGTGAACTCGTTCCGCAAAAAAAAACAACTCATGTGTAGCGTCGGCATCCCTGCCCCCTGCTAGGCAGGGACGCTGTTCCCCTCACCTCTCCGCTCCGAGCCCGGCGTCCTCCTCCCGCTCTGCTGGCAGCGCGCGCTCCTTCCCGGCCACGGTGCTTAGGGCGCGCGCGCGCTCCCCCCCTCTTAAAGGGGCCGCGCGCGCCGTCCTAAGGAGTCCCCGGCCAATGGCCGGAGGACTTCACCATATATAAGGCACCTCCTCCAAAATGGAGGTGCCCAAGCAATGTTGTTGCACTGTTCACTACTCTGCTTCAGCCCTCAGGTCCCGTTGTCTGTTACCTGCCAGTTACCTGCCAGTTACCTGCCAGTTACCTGCCAGTTACCTGCCAGTTTCCTGCCAGTTTGCTGCCTGATTCCTGCCTGTCATCCGCTTTCCTGCTTGCTAGCCTGAGGTCCGACGGTCTGCCTTCCGGCACCTGTCAGTCTGTCTATGGACCAGCTTGCCCGCTCACCTGGGAGCGCTCACCTGCTACCTGTCTGTTAGCCTACCTGGAGGCTCTGCCGTCACGTGCTGTGACCATCTGCCAGTCCAGAGACTCTTGCCTGCTCACCTGGGAGCACTCATCTGCATCCGCCTGTTAGCCTACCTGGAGGCTCCGCTGTCACATGCTGTGACCACCTGCTTATCCAGAGACTCTCGCCTGCTCACCTGGGAGCACACACCTGCCATCCGCCTGTTAGCCTACCTGGAGGCTCCGCCGTCACATGCTGTGACCACCTGCTTATCCAGAGACTCTCGCCTGCTCACCTGGGAGCACACAACTGCCATCCGCCTGCTAGCCTACCTGGAGGCTCAGCCGTCACAGGTCGTACCAACCCTATACCCAGAGACTGTCCCGGTCACTTGCTGTGACCTCCTGCCCGTTCACCCAGAGACTGCCCCGGTCACTTGCTGTGACCTCCTGCCCGTTTACCCAGACACTGTCCCGGTCACTTGCCGTGACTTCCTGCCCGTTTACCCAGAGACTGTCCCGGTCACCTGCTGTGACTACCTGCCCGTCTTCCCTGGTCACCACCCGCTTCCTTACAAGGATCGCCCCCTTGTATAGTTGCTCAGAGGTTCCGCCTCCCAGACCCGTTACAATATGACTCTGTTGGCAGAAATATAGAAAAATTATAGCTTGCAAAACATGGTGATGCAAAAAAAGTGTCTATTAGTGTGTGACAGCAGCCAAACATAAAAAAAGAATATAAATCTGGTATAGCTGTAATTGCATCTACCCGAAAAATAAAGTCGTCTAATCACTTTTACCGCATGAGGGACAGCGTAAAAAATAAATAAAACCAATTCTTCTGCTGTTGATTTGTTCATTCTGCCTCCCAAAGATCGCAGTAAGGCTGCGTTCACACATTGCGTATTTTCGCGCGCTTTTTTGCGCGCGCTTTTTCAAAATACGCAATGTGCCTTGTGTCTGCCAGCAAAGTGAATGGGAAATTCACTTTGCCATTCAGACACAGTCTAATATTACGCAGCTGCGTCCTGCGCTTTCTCCCTATTGTGCCCATTATAAGCGATGGAATTACGCAGCTGTGTTCACACACTGCGTAATTCCAGCGCTTTTTTTACGGAGGCGCAGGAGAAACTATGGATACTCACCTATCCGATGGATGGGAGAGGCATCCGGTCCGGTCCCGCGGCTTCCAGCATCTGCTGGTGAAGCGATCAGCTGATTTACAAGCCGGTTAGCTAACAGCTGATCGCTTCACCGGCAGATGCTGGAAGCCGCGGGACCGGACGCCTCTCCCATCCATCGGATAGGTGAGTATCCATAGTTTTTTTCTTTTTAAAAGCAGTGTATGTACTGCAGCCAGAAGCTGTCTGTGCATACACTGCTAGGGGGACACTCACACTCACACACACGATACATAGACACAGACAGTACACACAGGACACACAGACACATACATTACATACATACACATACAGACACATACATTACATTACATACAGGTGTCCATGCTCCTCACACTTCATTTCTCCTGCACCTCCGTAAAAAAACGCAGGAAAAAACGCAGTGTGTGAATGGAGGTGCTTTTTTTACCTGCGTAAAAAAACGCAGGTAAAAAAAGCAGGAAAATACGCGCGTAAAAAAACGCAGGAAAATACGCAATGTGTGAACGCAGCCTAAGGCTCGGCTCACATTTATCCTGCGCTCTACGCTAAGCGCTTACACCAGGGTTTCCATTTAAATCTCTGCAATACGTGATTCAGATGGAACTACCGGCGGAAGATTTTCTATAATGAGGCAGATGGAGGTACTGTGGACACCGTCTGGCCTATGATCTGACGGTGTCCATCTTTTTATTAGGCGTGCATAAAAGTGCCGTCGGCCACAGTTTTGTGCACCTCTGAACAAAAATGACACCATTGAACAAAGGTCAGACGGAGTCCAGAGTAACTTTGCTGCCTCAGTATAGTGAATGGATCCCTCGGGGGGTTTCATCTGAATTTTGTCACTCAGAGATTTAAATAGAAACCCTGATATCAGTTCTCAGCGTAGAGCACAGGATAAATGGGAACATTTTACATAACATTTTGGATCACAATAAAAGCTTTGACTCAGTCCACAAAGAAAGCAAGTCCTCTCACTCAGGTCTGTCATCTGTTAACGGAAGTATAGGCGGCTTCCACGTTACTGGTAGCATATAGGCTCTGGAAAAGCGAAATCGCCCTTGCCCCCCCAGCTAATTTTGAACTCCCAAATCTAAATGCCCCCCCTCCATTCTGAGCCCACAGTGTGCCTAAACTGCAGTTAGCGTCCACATGTTTGGCATTTCTGTAGTGATGGGAGCCCATCTAATTCTCCAGAAGCATAAGCTGGGCATACCGTACTGGTCACTACAACATGCTGGTCACTACAACAGCAGTTTTCAATTTTGACTCAGCAACATCCACTGCTGCTTGTTTCTGGAAAACACCCATGTAGTTAAAATCCTCACCACATCTGTAGATAAATTCCCAAAGAGGTATAATTTCCAAAGTGGGGTTGCTTGAGGGGGGATTCTGCTCTTCTAGCACTTAGGGGCTATGTATATGGAGTCCGCAAACTATTCTTGGAAAACCTGCGGTCCAGTGGGCAAATAGTGCTTCGTCCCTCTATAGTTTCTCCGTGTGGCTAAGCAGTACTGTACAGCCACATATGGGGTATTTCTACATTCAGCAAAAATTGTGTGACGAATTTTGGTGCTATTTTTATCCATTTCCCAGTGTGAAAATGTAAAATCTGGGGCTAAAACAAAACTTTGGTGGTAAAAATGTAATTATTCTTTCTTCACCGCCCAATGGTATAAAACTCTGTGAGGCACATGTGGTGTCAACATACTCACTCTACCCCTAGATGAATTCATTGAGAGGTGTAGTTTGTAAAAGGGGGTCTATTATGGGGGGCTCTGCTGTTCTGGCAACTTAGGGGCTCTGCCAATGTGACATTGCACTGTCAAACCAGTCCAGCAAAATATGGTGCTCCTTCCCTTCTGAACTTTACCGTGTGCCTCAAAAGTAGTTTTCGACCACATATGGGGTATTAGCGTACTTTGCACAATAAATTTTGGGGTCCATTTTCTCCTGCCATCCTTGTGAAAATGAAAAAATTGGGGACTAAAACATTTTTGTGGGAAATTTTTTTTTCATTCTCACTGATCAACGTTGTAAAATTCTGTGAATCCCCTGTGGGTTCAAGGTGCTCACCACACACCTAGATAACTTCCATGCGGGATCTACTTTGTAGAATGTGGGGGTTTTCCACTGTTTAGGCACATCAGGGTCTCTCCAAACGCGACATGACACCCGCAAACAATTCCATCAAAGTCTGCGTTCCAAACCAAACCCCCACTTTTTTTCTGAGCTCTGCCATGCGCCAAAACAATAGTTTACCCCTACATATGGGGTATCTGCATACTCAGGAAAAATTGCACAACAAATTTTGGGTTTAATTTTCGCTTGTTATCCTTCTGAAAATAAAAAAAATGGTGCTAAAAGATCATTTTTGTGTGAAAAATTAAAAAATTCGATTTTTATTTTCACAACTTTACATTATAAACTTCTGCGAAGCACCTTGGGGTTCAAGATGCTCACCACACATCTAGATAAGTTTCCTGAGGGGTCTAGTTTCCAAAATAGTATCACTTGTGGGGATTTCCACTCTTTAGGCACATCAGTGGCTCTCCAAACGCAACACGGCGTTTGCTAATTATTCCAGCAAATTTTGCTTTCAAAAAGTCAAATGGCACTCCTTCCCTTCCAAGCCCTGCTGTGTGCCCAAACAGTAGTTTTCCTCCACATATTGGGCATCGGCATACTCAGGAGAAACTGCACAACAAATTGGAGGGTGCAATTTCTCCTGTTCCCCTTATGAAAATGCAAAATTTGGGGCTAAAAAACATTTTTGTGGGAAACATGTGAAATTTTATTTTCACAGCTCAATGTTATAAACGACTGTGAAGCACCTGGGGGTTCAAGATGCTCACCACACATCTAGATAAGTTCCCTGAGGGGTCTGGTTTCCACTGTTTAGGGGCTCTCCAATTTGCATTCAAAAGGTCAAATGGTGCTCCTTCCCTTCTGAGCCTATGGGATATCGGCATGCTCAGAAAAAAATTTACAACAAATTTTGGGGTCCATTTTTTCCTGGTACCCTTGTGAAAATAAAAAAAATTGGGTTTAAAGTAACATTTTTGTGAAAAAAAGTTAAATGTTCATTTTTCTCTTCCACATTCCAAAAATTCCTGTGAAGCATCTGAAGGGCTGATAAACTTCTTGAATGTGGTTTTGAGCACCTTGAGGGGTGCAGATTTTAGAATGGTGTCACTTTTGGGCATTTTTTTGTCATATAGACCCCTGATAGTCACTTCAACTGTAATGTGGTCCCTAAAAAAATGATTTTGTTAACTTAGTTGGAAAAATAAGAAATCACTGGTCAACTTTTAACCCTTATAACGTCCTAACAAAAAAGAATATTGTTTCAAAAACTGTGCTGATGTAAAGTAGACATGTGAGAAATGTTATTTATTAACTATGTTGTGTAACATAACTCTCTGATTTAAGGGCACAAAAAAAAATTGAAAATTGCTACATTTTTAAAATTTTCACCAATATTCCATTTTTTTTCAAATATAAACACAAAAGATATCGAACAAATTTTATCACTATGATGAAGTACAATATATCTTGAAAAAACAGACTCAGAATCAGTGGGATCCGCTGAAGCGTTCCAGAGTTATTACCTCATAAAGTAACACTGGTCAGAATTGTAAAAATTGGCCTGGTCATTAAGGTGCAAACAGCCTTGGGTGGTAATGGGTTTAAATGTTGTATGTTGTGTTTTTTATTTATATTTTATATATTTATATATTTTTAATGAGTTAATGACCTGAGACACATTTAAAGGTGTCGTACACTAGTGAACAAGGTCCTGTTCTTTTGTCACAATGGTGAAAACAAAGGAGCTGTCTGAGGACATCAGAACTGCTATTATTAGCAAACACAAGATTTTCAAAGGGTATTAGGCCATCTCCAAAGACAATGGCATCCCTGTTTAAACAGTGTGCAATGTTGTTAAGAAGTTTGCCAAGTATGGAACCATCAAGAACCTCCCTGGACGTGGGGGGAAGAGGAAAATTGACAAGAGATGTCTTCGAAGGTTGGTGCGAATGGTGGAAAAAACACCACTTCAAACATCCAAAGACCTTAAGGCCAACCTGGAACAGTCTGGGGTCATGGTTTCAACAAGTACCATATGCCACACACTAAACCAAGCAGAGCCTTATGGGCGAAGGCCAAGGAAGAAAACATTGCTGAAGAAAAGGCATAAAAAGGAACGACTGATCTTTGCCAAAGAGTATCTTGACATACCACAATCCTTCTGGGAAACTGTTTTGTGGACAGATGAAATAAAACTAGAGCTTTTTGGCAATGCAAAGCAACAGTTTGTTTACAGACGGCGCAATGAAGCTTATAAAGAAAAGAACACCTTACCAACAGTTAAGCATGTTGATCCATAATGCTGTGGGGTTGCTTTGCTGCATCTGGTACCGGAGACCTTGACTGTATCACAGGAATCTTTAAATCAGAGAATTATCAAGAGATTTTAGAGCGAAATGTCCTACCCAGTGCAAGAAAACATGGTTTGAGTCGAAGATCATGGGTCATCTAGCAAGACAATGACCCAAAGCACACATCCAAAAGTACACAGGAATGGTTGAGAAGTAAAAAAATTGCTGTTTTATAATGGCCAGCAATGAGTCCTGACCTCAATCCCATTCTTTGGGGTGAGCTGAAATCTGCCATTAGGAAAAAGAACCTTGCAAACGTTCAACAACGTGAACAAACTGCAAAGGAAGAGTGGAAGAAAATTCCAGCTGAGAAGTGCAAGAAGCTTATAGATGGCTACAAGAAACATTTGGAGGCTGTCAGCAATGCCAAAGGGTGTGCAACCAAGTATTAATTAGGGGTGCCTTTATTGCTGCACATGCTGTTTATTCTGTTTTTTCTTTGAAATTGCAACATGGAAGTTGAAAAACAATGTTTTATTGTTGTATTACTTTGAACCACTAATTGAAAAATCCTGAGGATATAACTTTGGTACATTTTCATTTATTTCTGAAGATATTGTATAGTCTATAAAAAAATGAAGGGGTGCCAATAACGGTGAGCAGCACTGTACGATAAAAAGTGTGAATGTGCACCTACACGTTGCTGGGCATTTTGTTTATATAGTTTTCCATGGCCAGGTATCTGGACAGACGGATCTGGGTCCTGCTCTGCCTTTATCTATTATGACATCTGCTGACACATAGTGAAGTGAGCTACAAGAGCTAGGGTCCATCCCTATTGGGTACACCTTGTCACCTTGTGATGACTTTTATACTTTTCTTATCAAAATATTGTTAACTTAGTACCCTGTATTATTTTCATTTACTATTACTATTTATTTACTTACTACAGAGTATTTGCTCATTTTGTTTTTATCTTTGACCACGCTGTGAATGTGCACCTACACATTGCACTTATACCAACATATATTCCGGCTCATTTCTTTGGGTCTCTTAAAATGGCATAAACAAAAACATTTTTTTTTTACAAACTTCTGAATTTTTTCCCCCTACTTATGTAAAAAAAAATGCTAGTTTTGTATTACCATTATCATACTGACCTGGAAAATGATGTTTGTAAGTCATCAAAACCCCCAAAACAGTGGTGGCTTTGAATTTTTGCACCATTTCATTCCATCTGGTATTTTTTCCCCTCTTTTCAGTACATTACATGCTAATCTGAAATTGTGTGTTTCAAAACTTCTACATGTCCTCATATGTATATGTCGACTGGAAAATAAAATATTATGGCTTTTGAAAGAAAAGATGAAAGAGCAAAAATGAAAAATCGCCAGGGATCAAAGGAATTAATTTCCTGTTTTTCTCAGTAGGCAACTAGATGGTCATTTTGAGGCAATTTGGGTTTTGTAATCAGGGAGCTAGAGACACTATTTACTGTTTCATCAATATAACTGAGCACAAGCCATGCTACATGTTGATAAGATGTTCTGCTTGTTTGCATGTCACATGTCTGATCTTTGTAGGCCATGTACGGACTGCCATTGCTGTACCGAATGTGAGTCTCTTGACTAGAACTAACAGTCTTGTAGGCATATTTGAGCCTATTAGCTCAGACAGCAGACCCATTGTCAGTCTGAAAATTTAGGTTTAAGTGCTGAAAAGTGGGTCCTGAGTATCAATGATGTTACTGGTGAGCCCATCGCACCCAAGTCCAACCCTGCCTATTGTGGTAGTGCACACAGGGCTTGCTGTAAAACCTTACCAACTGCGTTACTTTGTGCAGTGTTTAAGGAGTATTCAAGTTGCACATACATGTCCTAATCCTGTCACACAGGACATTTTTTATCACCACCGTTTTACAACGTGAACAATCCCATATTGTATTTTTACCTGTGGACAGCAAAATTAAATATACAAAGTAAACAGTTCATTAGCAAATAAAGTGCAAATCCATCGTTAAAATGTAAAGCATTCATGAGAGGAACAGAAAAGTTTGAAAACATAGATATGGTCCAGTTCAAAGGTTGCTCACATACCCATAAAGTAAACATGGAAAGAAGACTAGTTAATAAACACCAGTGAACCCCCTCAATTACCGCAATAAAGTGTTCAATTGGTAAAATGACCACAGTTTCTGCTGAGAACATCTCTATAAGCTGTTTAGCTAGCAAACTGTTACATCACTCAACAAACAGAAATGGTCAAGTAAAAGGACCCATGACCCTCTCAAATCAAGTGAACTGATCTTTCCTGATTTTACAATGCTGGCAATTGACTACTCATTAAAACAGCTTCTGCAGTAAAATGATGTGTTCTTGCTAGATCATGGAAAGGCAACAACTAAGTACATAAAGACTATCACTAAGAGAGCACACAAGAGACTTTTATTTTGAATAAACATGTTTGTTCTCAAACACTTTTTCTCAATCTCCCTTCTTCTGGATTACAGTTACCAATACATCAATGCAGAATTTTACACAATGTCTCATAGACATGAGATAGAAACTGGATGTGAGTCTTGTCGGTATGTTTGGGCAATATCATTAAATCCACGCACAAAGATTAATCTTTTAAAACCCCTGAATGAGCTGCTTTTTGTTTATTTCTTCTATAGTTTTTGTGGCTGACCTTTGGCATGTTGTGTAAAAGAATATGACTGATTAAAGACTGACTGAATCAGAACATAATGCTTTGGCAATTACCTTATGTCTAAATGAAGAATTATATTTCTTTCAACTTTATGTCATATCTTCAGAAATAACATATTGAACTTTGAATAACTACTTAAGGGAAACTGTCAAGTTTTGTTTGCCTGCCCAAACTACTCTGCCTGTCATGCAGCTTAAACTACAGTCTGTCTCTAGTTATTTTTTTTTTTCTTTAAATATGCCCCATACCTTTGCTCTGCTTATACAAAGATTACACAAACTGTATATTAGCTCACAAATGTGCAGGACTCTTTCTCAGACTACAGTGACTAGCAGACTACTTGGCCAGTCATTTAGGCGTGGTGTAAAAGGAAAAGAAGGTATGGGGTAAACTTTTGCAATACAATAAATGTTAAACAGCGTTCCTTTATTCAAATACATGACATTACAGATGGGGGTATCGAAATAGACATGACAGTGTCTTTTTAAGAGTGGATTTACTCCACCGTCCTCTATTTTCAGTCACTTCTGTTTTGTGGTATTCTTGGAAAAACACAAAAAAATAAATGGTTATTAAAAGAACAAGATGTGTTTACATTTTCCATTAATGGTCACATTGAGGCTGTGTCGGTTTTGCCAACTGGAAAAAAGGAATCAGGATACATTTTATCAGTAGCTGTGAAGTATTTTTAACTAAATGTGATCTTTATCAATTCTTTTTGACATTGTAGTTAAGATGACCAGTGTCTAGATGTTAATCAGGGCTGTACTTAAAGGGAATGTAATCAAAACATGACCTATTGTTTTTGGCAATGGGTTTTTTTCTTAACAGTATATGTATCAAAAAAACTAAATTTTGATATTGCAATTTTCAATTTTCACACTGGCCACTAGGGCTGTTTTGGACTCACATTTCCTGTTCTTTCAGAAAGTTTTCATCAGGTCCCTTTTAAAGGCAAGATTAAAATGACACGTAAGACAAATACACAGCTTCCAAAGCTCACTCCCCCTTCACATTGACCTTTGCACATACATATTAGATACTTCAGTACAAAAGATAGGGTCTGAATCAGTTTATTGCTGCTAATGTACATGAAGATTTCCTTAAAAAAAACAGTAAGCTAGAGTATGAAATAGCCCCAATGACCAGCATGATAATTGCAATATTTCACATTTTATTTTTAGGATGATGATTATTTAACCCCTTTTTGATGTGAGGCGTAATAACTAATAATTAGTGTTGAGCGAGCACTAAAATGCTCGGGTGCTCGAAGCTCGGGCCGAGCTCACCGTGATACTCGGGTGCTCGACCCGAGCAACGAGCCCAATGTTAGTCTATGGGAGACTCGAGCATTTTTGCGGTGGCACCCCCGGCAGTCTTTTAAAAGCCTAACAAGTGCCCAAAACGATAGTGACAGTGCTTAAATGACATGGGGACAGCATGGGGATCACCCCAGGAAGCATTTCTGACCCCCAGGTCACTGCTGTCAACAACGTGGTCAGAGGTATTAAGCCACTTTTACGGGCTCACAATAAAACGTTCAAAAACGAAAGTGAAACTTTTTTCCTGTGAAATATGTTAAGGAACATCCTTTCCAGGGAAAAGACTTGTGTATAAGTTAAAATAAATGACCAAAAACAAAAATACTCCTCCACACCTTCGGCTATGTTCACAAGTAGCATTTTTTATGCGTTTTTGCACTTTTGTATTGCTTTCAACTATGACAAATGCATTCACCAGGAAATGTCATTTTAACATTTTACAATCTTATCTGGCCATGTGCTGTGTGACACATGCATAAAGTGCTGAAAAGACATGGGAACAGCATGGGGAAGACCCCTGGAAGCATCTCTGACTCCCAGGTCACTGTCTAAAAGTGTGCCCATCATAAGTGATCCTTGCCGCATCAGAAGATGCAGACTTGCAACTATCCCCATGCAAGTTCTAGTCCCAGGGCAGTGTTCAATTGTACCTCCCCCATTCCTTGCAATACAAGCGCAAGTATGCAGCCTGCCACCACCCACCCCCAGGCTGCAATACCATACTGCTTGCTTGCTTGAACTTGAAATTGGGCCTTTTAGGCATGTGGAGGCGGAATCTGGCCACCACGTCATGGGTGTGTTTTGGCGGCCTGGAATCCATACTCAGTCCCCAGCCGCCCGGCGGCCGGGTGTCCATACTCGGTCCCCAGCCGCCCTGCGGCCGGGTGTCCACACACGGTCCCCAGCCGCCTGGGGGCAGCCGGGTGTCCATAAACGGTCCCCAGCCGCCCCTATTTCTCCTTGGAACATCCCCCCACACACTTTTCTTAGCCCGGCCTACTTTAGGCAGCATTGGACAAGCCCACCAGAGAACCAGACTCCTCCGGTGGGCCCTGACTTCTCCATCGGTGGAGTTGAGAGTGCCAAGGTGAGGAGCATGATGATGATGACAGAAGTTAGCATCTGCTATGTTTTCTTTTAATGCAAGTGTAAGTGTGCAGCCTGCCACCCACCCACCCCCAGACTGCAATTCCATACTGCTAGCTTGCACTTGAAATGGGGCCTTTTAGTTTGGAGGAGGCCAAAGCTGGCCACTACCTCATAGCTGCTTCGGCAGCGAGGTATCCATACTCAGTCCCCAACCGCCCCTATTTGTCCTGGTGTGCCTTATACATAAGATTAAGCGCGTATACCAAAACATTACCTGTGCCCTCCCCAGTGCATTTAGTGGGAAGGAGAGCCTATTCCGCTGTAGTGTGTGCATGCCAAACCCCTGTTCATGGTACATGCGAAGATGCCTCCCACCTTGCACCTGTCGTTGCAGACTTGCAACTATCCCCATTCAAGTCCTTGTCCCAGGGCAGTGTTCAATTGTACCTCTCCCATTCCTTGCAATGCAAGCGCAAGTATGCTGCCTGCCACCCACCCACCCCCAGGCTGCAATACCATACTGCTAGCTTGCTTGCACTTTAAATTGGGCCTTTTAGGCATGTGGAAGCGGAATCTGGCCACCACGCCATGGCTGTGTCGGCGGCCTGGTATCCATACTCAGTCCCCAGCCGCCTGGTGGCCGGGTGTCCCCGCTTGCTCCCCAGCTTCCAGGGGGTGGCCGGGTGTCCATACACGGTCCCCAGCCACCCCTATTTGTACCAGTAACCTTTCCCACACTTTTCTTAGCCTGGCCTGCTTTAGGGCAGCATTGGCCGAGCCCACCGGACTATCAGACACCTCCGGTGGGCCCTGGCTTCTCCATCAGGGGAGTTGAGAGTGCCAAGGTGAGGAGCATGATGAGGATGATAGAAGTTAGCATCTGCTTTGTTTTGTTGTAATGCAAGCGCATGTATGTAGTAGCGGCTAGGCCTGAGGTGGTCAGCGTTTTGGCGTATATCCTACCTCCTCCGAGGATTGCTGGATGTTTTCCTGCTACTATCCAAGTTCTATGACTCCCGTTAAAACAAAGATTCAGGTGATAAATGATGGATGAGGTAGTGGCAAAGGAGAAAGAGCAGGAGGAACAGGGACCATTCACATCAATATCAGGCCAGTCAACCAGATATGTCTTGTAGGATATGTTTCTGTAACAAAAGGAGCGGTTCGGCTACACAGTTATAGGGCATACAGTGAGTGCAATGCCTGCCAAAAATTTCGAGGCACTCCAATGCCCCTTGGAAATGACATGGAGGTCAGAGGGCGTTAACTAAACCTTTTTTTCCATTTATAGCAACTGGGTCTCCTGTGCACTGTTGGCCTAAGCAGTGAATGGAAGGCTTTCCAAAAATTATGAGGAACTGCAATGCCCCTTACAAGAGCCATGTGTGGCACCCCAGGGGTCTGGTCACCACAGTAATAGAGATATTTCGTCGGAGAGCAAGTGGGAGGTTTCCTGGTCAGGATCCCTTAAACATGCAACATCCTCCTGCCCCAGTCCTGGGAGGGGAGAATTCTGCCCTTATAAACTGGATATGGGGCGGGGTTGAGTGCGTCAGAGAACAGAGAACAGTCAGAGTCAGAGTGAGAGCAAGGGAAAGTAACAGCAAGGAGCTCTGTAGGAGCTAGGAGCTAAAGACCAGGGGCTGGAAGCTGAGCAGAGCTCGCCCTGGCAGAAGACAATAGGAACCGGACACAGGAGTCCGAGGCTGTGAGGACTTATATATCCAGCAGCAGAAACCAGCCGGCAGGAGATTTCAGGTCCTCTGGCCATAGAAGCCCGGAGGCTCAGTCACAAGCAAGGGACCAGCACCGCCGTCGTGGAGCGGAGGCTAACAGAAGGCCCCAAGTCACCAGCCATACGGGTGAGCACTACACGGTACACTCAGGGACGTGGGCTACTTCTACCCGCTTACAGCAAGGTAGCCAGGAAGAGTGCAGACAGACGGGGAGGCCTACAACTCCACCTGGCCAGGGGAACTCCTGCTTGCTCACAGACTGACCAGGCCTCTTATGCTAGCCAGTACTCCCGGGAGGGTCTACCTTATAATCATCAGTAAAGACCCTGAACTACACTGCAAAGACTCTGAGTCGTTCCTGCTGCGCTTGTGCACCATCACCCCCATCATCCACACTCACTGCCCTGAGGCTATACTCCTCCCGTGGGGAGTTATCCCATTCTCTGATGCGCACACAACACCAGCCTCAGCGGTCTGCCTCGCAGCGGTGGTACTCCCTGACCGCAATCCACGGGTGGCGCAGTCGGACAATTAACCTCAAAACCTAAGAAAGACTGCCACTGGTTTGACCAGCCTGAGCCACGGGACCGGGTCACTGCCACGGAGACTACAGACCCCAGAGACCCGGCACCGGGTATCCCACACACGTGTACACACGGCCCAGGGGGCGCGTCACATGCAGTACAGCATATTACAAACATAAGTCCCATTATTGGGGAGTGGGTCTCCCATAGTATTTGCTTATGCCTTGCAAGCAAAAGCTGCCAAAAATTAGGACGGAGCAACTTGCAATGCCCCTTACAAGAGCCATGCAGTACAGCATATTACAAACATAAGTCCCATTATTGGGGAGTGGGTGTCCCATAGTATTTGCTTATGCCTTGCAAGCAAAAGCTGCCAAAAATTAGGACGGAGCAACTTGCAATGCCCCTTACAAGAGCCATGCAGTACAGCATATTACAAACATAAGTCCCATTATTGGGGAGTGGGTCTCCCATAGTATTTGCTTATGCTTTCCAAGCAAAAGCTGCCAAAAATTAGGACGGAGCAACTTGCAATGCCCCTTACAAGAGCCATGCAGTACAGCATATTACAAACATAAGTCCCATTATTGGGGAGTGGGTGTCCCATGGTATTTGCTTATGCCCTGCAAGCAAAAGCTGCCAAAAATAAGGACGGAGGAACTTGCAATGCTGGCACCCTGGTGGTATAGTGGTGGTGGAGGCTGAGGATAAGGAGAAGAAGATAAAACAGCCGAAACGAGGAAGCGTATACCCATGTGTGGGTGTGAAGCGGTGCATGTGAATACACCTCCTGAAATAACACAGTGGATTTGACTTTATGTTACTCTGCTGTCATTTGGTGGTGATGAGAAGTCTGGCCCAATCCAGCCCTTGTTCATTTTGATAAGGGTCAGCTTGTCAGCATTGTCAGTTGACAGGCGAGTGCGCTTATCAGTAGTGTTAAGCATTCCGATACTGAAATATCGGGTATCTGCCGATATTCGCGGTATCGGAATTCCGATACTTAATTCCGATACTTTTACAATATCGAATACCGGAATCGGAAGTTCCCATAATGCCTGCGCTCTGCAGTGTCTCTGAAGGATGACAAGCTGGATGGCAGCGCTCAGCTGAGATCCAGCCTGTCATCAGAATGCCATCCCAGCGTGGGAGAATTCTCCTGATTGTTTAAAAGCCGGCGGGCGGTAAAAAGCCGCCGGCTTTTAAACAATCACACAGCCCCATACTGCTTCCCCGCAGCCTCCCACCCCGATCCTCCGCTCCCTTCGCCACCTCCCATCCCGATTGTAAGTTAGGACCGGGCGGGGAGCGCAGCACCAAGGAGCGGGGAGCGAAGGACCCGGGCGGGGAAGCCGGCAGTGAAAAGACTTCACCGCCGGCTTTCCCGTTCTGTGCTGCGCTTTCCCGCCGGTTATTTCAAATGAACAGCTGAGGTATCAGGTGATGCCGATCAGCTGTTCTTTTGAAGTAGCCGCGGTGCCCTCGGAGGGTTCATGTGAGTTCATGCTTGACTGCATGAACTGAAATGAAATTTCCCACGGTCGCACAGGTCAGCCACACCTCCCAGACCGGTCATGATTGGTGTGTGTGGGTGTCTGTGCGGGTGTGCGCGGTGTGTGGGGTGTCTGTGCGGTGTCTGCGGGTGTGTGCGGTGTCTGCGGGTGTGTGCGGTGTCTGTGCGGTGTCTGTGGGTGTGTGCGGTGTCTGTGCGATGTCTGCTAGTGTGTGCGGTGTCTGTGCGATGTCTGCGGGTGTGTGCGTGCAGGCAGACATAGGCCGATGTGACACTACTACTCCCATCGGCCTATGTCTGTCCCCCGTCCACTCGTGCCAGCAGGATCAGCTCGATGGGAGCAGTAGTTCCCATCAGCCTGATCCTGCTATTTAAATTGCCCTACTGTGTCCCCAATAAATTTTAAATACATGTCATTGGTGGCCAGTGGTTACCTACAATAAATTAGTTCATACATTACCTGTCCCCGCCGATCGCCACCTAAAATAAAGTAAAAAATAAAAAACTACACCTATACTCACCTAGACACCTAATTCCCCGAAGCCATCGATCTCCTGTAATAAAATATAAAATAATAAACCACAACCTTATCCTTACCCCTCCGTAGTAGTCCACGAGTGTCCCACGATGATCTCCAGTTTAGAACCGCCACATAGAATGTGACCGCTCTGAACCGCTGCCGCCGCTAGAATGATGGGGCCGTAAAGCAGCCCCGTCATTGCATAAGTGGGTTCGCCGGAGTTCAGGCAGCGCTGCTCCGGTCAGCTCCTTTACGGCCCTGCTGTATCGTGAGAAATTCCCACGGTACAGCAGTGCCGTAAAGGAGGTCTCCGGAGCTGCGCTGCCTGAATGCACTCCGGTGACCTCAGTCAGTGGCTCCCGCTGCCGGGAGCGGACGTGTTCCCGGCAGTGTGAGCTTACAGCAGCCATGCACAGCTGTCACCATCTCCAGATGTGACAGCTGTGCATGGGAGATCAGCTCAGGAACGTGGACAGGTAACTATTTTTTTTTAGTAAACTAAGAATTAAATAAAATGGTGTGTTTTATTTCAAATAAATTATTTTTTTCTGGGTGTAGTGTGTGTTTTCTTTTTAACACTTTGTAGGTTAGTAATGGAGGTGTCTTATAGACGCCCATCATTACTAACCTGGGCTTCATGGCAGCTGGCGCTGACATGAACCCCAGCCCCATTACCCCCTGCCACCGCACCAGAGCAGCGTGGAAGAGCGAGGCTAAGTGCCAGAATTGGCGCATCCTATGGATGCGCCATTTCTGGGGCGGCTGACGGCTGGTGTTTCTAGCCTGGGAGGGGGCCAATATTCATGGCACCCTTCCTGGGCTATTAATATCAGCCCCCAGCTGTCTGCCTAGCCTTTGCTAGCTATTAAAATAGGGGGGACCCCACGTCATTTCTTTTGGGGGGTCCCCCATTTTAATAGCTAGTTAATTCTAGGTATTCAGCTGGGGGCTGATATTAGTAGTCTGGGAAGCTCCGTGGATATTGCCCCCTTCCCAGGCTTCAAACATCTGCCCCAGCAGTCTGCTTAACCTCCGCTAGAGACTAAAATTATGGGGCATCCCACGCCAATTTTTTTTTTAAATGAATCCTTTATTTTAACACTAAATGACATTTGAGGAGTTAATAAAGATGCAGTCCCTAAATTATTATTTATTTTTTAATTAATTTTTCCCAAAAATTTTGACGTGGGCTTTGCCATATTTTTGTATGCCAGCCAGGTACAGCATCCAGCTTCTATGAACGTGCCATTTTCTGGGGTGGCTGCGGACTGCAATTTGCAGTGGGGGGGAGGCCCAGAAAGCTTGGGTCTCCCTGCGCTGCAGATTCCATCCCCCAGCTGCCTAGTTGTACCTGGCTGGACACAAAAATAGGGAGAAGCCCCACGTATTTTTTTTAAAAATTATTTCATGAAATATTTTTTTAAAAAAGGGCTTCCCGATATTGTTGTGTCCGGCCAGGTACAAATAGGCAGCTGGTGGTTGGGGGCAGCCCATTCCTGCCTGCTGTACCTGGCTGGACACAAATATAGTGCGAAGCCCCACGTCAATTTTTTTTTAATTATTTCAGGAAATTCATGAAATAATTAAAAAAAAATTGACGTGGGGCTTCGCACTATATTTGTGTCCAGCCAGGTACAGCAGGCAGGAACGGACTGCCCCCAACCACCAGCTGCCTATTTGTACCTGGCCGGACACAACAATATAGGGAAGCCCTTTTTTTCTTAACTATTTCATGAATTTCAGCTGGGGGCTGGAATCTGCAGCGCAGGGAGGCCCAAGCTTTCTGGGCCCCACCCGCTGCAAATTGCAGTCCGCAGCCGCCCCGGAAAATGGCGCGTTCATAGAAGCGCCATCTTCTGGCGCTGTACCCAACTCATCCAGGGCCCTGGTGCGGTGGCTCACTGGGTAATAAAGGGGTTAAGGCCAGCTTGGCATTATCAGCTGGCCCTAAGCCCGAAATTCATGGGGTCACGCCAATATTAGACATGACCACCATGAATTTCTAGTAAAGTATTTAAAAAAAACACAACACCCAGAATAAAGTCCTTTAATTGAAATAAAGACACAATTCTTTATTGTTCTAAATTAAACCATACTTACCATCACGCCCATTCCAGCTGAAGCCAACGATCTCCTGCAATAAAAGAAAAATAATAAACCAACCTCATCCTTACCTTCCCATGGATCCCACGACAGCTTCAGCTCTGCTACATCGAGATGACAGGCTGGACCGCAGCAGAACGCTGCCATCCAGCCTGTCATCCCGCAGACACTGAGAAGCGCAGGCATGCTTGCTCTCCTCAGTGTCTCTCTGTGACGTCATCCAGATGAGCCGAGTTCATGTCCAATGAACTCAGCTCACCTCATGCACGTCACTGACAGCGTGGGAGAATTCTCCTGCACTCAGCGCTTCAGCGTGAGAATTTTCCCACGCTGTCAGTGACGTGCATGAGGTGAGGTCATGTCCAATGAACTCAGCTCACCTCATGCACGTCACTGACAGTGTGGGAAAATTCTCACGCTGAAGCGCTGAGTGCAGAAGAATTTTCCCACGCTGTCAGTGACGTGCATGAGGTGAGGTCATGTCCAATGAACTCGGCTCACCTCATGCACGTCACTGACAGCGTGGGAAAATTCTCCTGCACTCAGCGCTTCAGCGTGAGAATTCTCCCACGCTGTCAGTGACGTGCATGAGGTGAGCTGAGTTCATTGGACATGACCTCACCTCATGCACGTCACTGACAGCGTGGGAAAATTCTCACGCTGAAGCGCTGAGTGCAGGAGAATTCTCCCACGCTGTCAGTGACGTGCATGAGGTGAGCTGAGTTCATTGTCGGCTCATCTGGATGACGTCACAGCCAGACACTGAGGAGCACAAGCATGCCTGCGCTTCTCAGTGTCTGCGGGATGACAGGCTGGATGGCAGCTTTCTCCTGCGGTCCAGCCTGTCATCTCGATGTAGCAGAGCTGGAGCCATCGTGGGAACCATGGAAAGGTAAGGATGATGTTGCTTTATTATTTTTCTTTTATTGCAGGAGATCATTGGCTTCAGCTGGAATGGGCGTGACGGTAAGTATGGTTTAATTTAGAACAATAAAGAATTGTGTGTTTATTTCAATTAAAGGACTTTATTCCGGGTGTTTGTGTTTTTTTTTTTAACTTTGACTATGGGGTTAGTAATGGGGGTGTCTTATAGACGCCTCTCCATTACTAACCTGGGCTTGATGTCAGCTGGTATTATAAGCTGACATCAACCCCAACCCTATTACCCCACTGCCACCGCTACAGGGCAGTGGGAAGAGCGAGGCTAAGTGCCAGAGTTGGCGCATCCTATGGATGCGCCATTTCTGGGGCGGCTGACGGCTGGTGTTTCTAGCCTGGGAGGGGGCCAATATTCATGGCACCCTTCCTGGGCTATTAATATCAGCCCCCAGCTGTCTGCCTAGCCTTTGCTAGCTATTAAATTAGGGGGAACCCCACATCATTTTTTTGGGGGGGTCCCCCATTTTAATAGCTAGTAAAGGCTAAGTATTCCGCTGGGGGCTGATATTAGCAGCCTGGGAAGCTCCGTGGGTATTACCCCCTTCCCAGGCTTCAAACATCTGCCCCAGCCATCTGCTTAACCTCCGCTAGAGACTAAAATTAAGGGGAACCCCACGCCAATTTTTTTTTAAATAAATCCTTTATTTTAACACTAAATGACAAGTACAGTAAGCAACACTGTCACTGTACTTCATATATATGTGACTGACATGTTTCTATCTATCTAATCTATGTATGATTCTCTATTCCTTCTATTCTAAATTGTCGGGTACAGATGCTGAATTGCCGGCCGGCTTTTTTAAAGAGACGGTGCACGAAAACACTAATATTTTTTTTAATAAATCCTTTGCACTAAATGACAAGTACATTAAGCAACACTGTCACTGTACTTCATATATATGTGACTGACATGTTTCTATCTATCTAATCTATGTGTGAAGCTCTATTCTGTCTGTTATAAATTGTCGGGTACCGCTGCTGAATTGCCGGCCGGCTTTTTTAAAGAGACGGTGCATGAAAACACTAATATTTTTTTAAATAAATCCTTTGCACTAAATAACAAGTACATTAAGCAACACTGTCACTGTACTTCATATATATGTGACTGACATGTTTCTATCTATCTAATCTATGTGTGAAGCTCTATTCTTTCTGTTGTAAATTGTCGGGTACCGGTGTATGCGCTGATGAATTGCCGGCTTTTCGCATAATACATTCTACATTATTCTTAGTTGTTTTACTTCATATAGAATTAACCTACAAGGAAAGAAAGGGTTTATTTTCATTCCGATATTTCTGTCCCATTGACTTGCATTGGTTTCCGGTATCGGAATCGGCGATATCCGATACTTTTTGAGTATCGGTCAGATCCAATCCGATACGATATTTCCTGATATCGGAAGGTATCGCTCAACACTACTTATCAGTTATAATTCCCCCAGCGGCACTAAAAACACGCTCCGATAACACGCTAGCGGCAGGGCAGGCCAGGACTTCCAAGGCGTACAGAGCGAGTTCATTCCAAGTGTCCAGCTTGGATACCCTATAATTAAAAGGCACAGAGGAATCACGGAGGACACTGGTACGGTCGGCAAGGTACTCCCTCACCATCTTTTCAAACTTTCCACTCCTTGTGAGAGTACCCCGCGCCTCAGGGCCTGTAAGCTGGCGGGTGTCAGAAAACTGTCCCAGAACGTTGACAGTGTTCCCCTGCCTCTGCTGGATTGGAGCTGCATCTCTCTCGCCTGTACGCCTTGGTTGGGCAACGAACTGTGTCTTCTGCCGCTAGCGTGTTCAGATGGGAATTTTTTTAAGAGTTCTGCAGCAAGGGCCTTCTGGTACTGCCCCATTTTTGTAGACCTCTCCACCTCAGGAATAAGAGAGTGAAAGTTCTCCTTGTAGCGGGGGTCTACAAGTGTCACCAACCAGTAATGACTGTCACCCAACATTTTGACAACGCGAAGGTCACGGTTAAGGCAGCGTAACATAAAGTCAGCCATGCGTGCCAGACTGGTAATGGGCAAGATTTCCGTGTCCTCACCAAGATGACGACTGACCATGCTCTCCTCCTCCTCTTCCTCCTCCCCCCTGTCCTCAGGCCACCCACGCTGAACCGATGGTATGACACTTGTACAGGTACTACCGTCTACAACGCATGATAGCTCCTGTTCTTCCTTCTCCTCCTCCTCCTCTCCCTTATTGTCCCCCAATGCACGTTGGGATGAGATGAGGCTGGGCTGTGTGTAATCGCCCGCTACGGCTTCTTGATCCATCTCATCATACTCTGGCTGCAATGCCTCCTCTTTAATTCTCTGCAGAGAGCGTTGCAAAAGACAGACAAGTGGGATGCTGACACTAATGATGGCGTCATCGCCACTCACCATCTTGGTGGCCTCCTCAAAGTTTGTCAGGATGGTACATATGTCAGACATCCAGGTCCACTCCTGAGGTCTTATGTGTGGAGTCTGACCTGAATATCGACGGCCTTGTTGCAGCTGGTACTCCAAAACTGCTCTCTTCTGCTCACAAATCCTTTGCAACATGTGGAGGGTAGAGTTCCAACATGTGGGGACATCACACACCAGTCGGTGTGCCGGAAGCTGCAAACGCTGCTGCAACACAGCAAGGGCGGCGGAAGCTGTAGCCGACTTGCGAAAATGAGCTGACAGGCTGCGTACTTTCACGAGCATATCTGGCAACTCGGGGTACGATTTAAGAAACCGCTGAACCACGAGGTTAAGCACATGAGCCAGGCATGGTACGTGTGTGATCTCACCTCGCCTCAGAGTCGCCACCAGGTTAGGGCCATTGTCACACACGACCATGCCGGGATGAAGGTTCAGCGGTCTCAGCCACAGATCTGCCTGCTCTTTCACAGCTGTCCACAACTCACAAGCAGTGTGAGGTTTATCACCTAAGCTTATGAGTTTCAGCACAGCCTGTTGCCGCTTAGCGGAGGCAGTACTGCAATGCTTCCAGCTTGTAACTGATGTGGTGATATCTGAGATGGAGGCTGAACATGAGGAGGAGGAGGATGCGCAGGAGCTGTACACTGTGGGGGCAACTCTGACTGACATAGGGCCTACAATCCTCGGTGTGGGGAGGATGTGCTCCGTCCCAAGGTCCGACTGGGTCCCGGCTTCCACTATGTTTACCCAGTGTGCCGTCAGAGAAATGTACCGTCCCTGGCCACAAGCACTTGTCCACGTGTCCGTTGTCAGGTGGACTCTCCCAGTAACTGCGTTGTTGAGGGCACGGCAGATGCTTTGGGACACGTGCTTGTGTAGTGCGGGGATGGCACACCGGGCAAAATAGTGTCGGCTGGGGACCGAGTACCGAGGGACGGCCACCGCCATAAGATTGCGGAAGGATTCCGTCTCCACCAGCCTAAAAGGCAGCATTTCCAACGCAAGCAGTCGTGAAATGTGCGAGTTTAGGACTGTGGCCTGTGGGGCGTTAGCTGCGAATATCCGCTTTCGTTCAAAGGTCTGGGATATGGACAATTGAACGCTGCGGTGGGACGTGGACGTTGATGCTGTTTCTTGAGAAACTGCCATAACAAGTGAAGACTGAGAGGAGGGGGCATCTTTACATGCAGTATGGACAGGGGATTGCCTTGCACACGCAACAGGGGGTTCTACTGCACGCACAACAGTGGAAGAAGCAGTGGTGACACCCTGTGACACTGGTCGTGGACCCTGGGTTTCGCCCCACAAAGTCGGGTGCTTTGCTGTCATGTGCCTGATCATGCTGGTGGTGGTCAGGCTGGTAGTTTTGTCACCCCTGCTGATGCTGGCATGGCAGGTGGAACATATGGCCTTTTTGGGGTTATCAGCAGAGTCTTTAAAAAAATTCCAGACTCTGGAAGACCTACCGCTTGTACTGGCAACGTCCCTCGTGTTGGTGTTACGGGGAACGGTTGCCTGCCTTCTGTCTGCGGCCACGACACTGCTTCTTCCTGCCTGTTGGGGTACTCTGCCTCCCTCCCCCTGTGTGCTGCTGGCCTCACTCTGCATGTCCTCCTTCCACGTTGGGTCAGTTACTAGATCATCCACCACCTCCTCCTTTTCCACTTGCACACCACGATCCTCCTCACTTCCTGGCAATTGTGTCTCGTCATCGTCCACCTCTTGTGACAGACTGCCAACGTCGACTTCCTGTGGCCGTGGCTGTTCAAATATTTGGGCATCGCAACATCGGATCTCCTCTTCCACCACTTCAAGCGTATCAATCGAGGGGCCCAAATATGGAAATGGACCAGTGAACAGCTCTTCAGAGTGTCCAAGTGTGGGATCACTTGCTGTCTGACGACACTCGGCATGGTGGGAGGAAGGAGCATCAGGGTGAGGAGGAATATGCGGTCGAGACTCACGGCTACTAAGAGTTGACCGTGTGGAAGACAGACCGGAGGTGGTGGTGCCCAGGTAACTGGAAGTATTATCTGCTATCCAATTAATAACCTGTTCACACTGATCAGTTCTCAATACTGGTGTTGTTCTGTGCTTCCCTAGTAATTCGGTCAAGAAGTGGGAGCGAGAAGATGTGGCTGTTGGTTGTGGCACATTTTCACCTCTGCACGAACCATCACCAGAACGTCCACTTCCATGTCCCTTGCCACGCGCCTTGCCCATTGTAAATGAAGTAAAATAGCTTACACTTGCACTATCAATGGAAAAAGGGTAATAAAGAGTAGATTAGAACCGTGGAAGAGGAAAACCACAGTTATTGTTTACTGGGGTATACCACACTTTTTTAAATAGAGATATTTGCGGCTGAACAGTGAGCGACACACTCAAACTGCTTTTTTTTTAGATACCAAAGGCCCAAAACTGGATAGTACAGCGATTTGACCCGTGGAACTGCGAAACCACACTGGGATGTCAGGCCTACACAAGACTATTTTCAACAGATATATTTTTGTGTCACAACAGTCAGGAGACACTACTGTTTTCTTTACGGAAAATATACCAAAACCTGAATAATAGAGATTTTTTACAGTAGGATGGCAAAACCACAGTTATTGTTTACTGGGGTATACCACACATTTTTAAATAGAGATATTTGTGGCTGAACAGTGTGCGACACACTCAAAATGCTTTTTTTTAGATACCAAAGGCCCAAAACTGGATAGTACAGCGATTTGACCCGTGGAACTGCGAAACCACACTGGGATGTCGGGCCTACACAAGACTATTTTCAACAGATATATTTTTGTGTCACAACAGTCAGGAGACACTACTGTTTTTCTTTACGGAAAAAACTACCAAAAGTTGAATAATAGAGATTTTTTACCGTGGGATTGCAAAACCACAGTTATTGTTTACTGGGGTATACCACACTTTTTTAAATAGAGATATTTGCGGTTGCACAGTGAGCGACACACTCAAACTGCTTTTTTTTTAGATACCAAAGGCTCAAAACTGGATAGTACAGCGATTTGACCCATGGAACTGCGAAACCACACTGGGATGTCTGGCCTACAGAAGACTATTTTCAACAGATATATTTTTGTGTCACAACAGTCAGGAGACACTACTGTTTTTCTTTACGGAAAAAACTACCAAAAGCTGAATAATAGAGATTTTTTACCGTGGGATGGTAAAACCACAGTTATTGTTTACTGGGGTATACCACACTTTTTTAAATAGAGATATTTGCGGCTGAACAGTGAGAGACACACTCAAACTGCTTTTTTTTTAGATACCAAAGGCCCAAAACTGGAGAGTACAGCGATTTGACCCGTGGAACTGCGAAACCACACTGGGATGTCGGGCCTACACAAGACTATTTTCAACAGATATATTTTTGTGTCACAACAGTCAGGAGACACTACTATTTTTCTTTACGGAAAATATACCAAAACCTGAATAATAGAGATTTTTTACCGTGGGATGGCAAAACCACAGTTATTGTTTACTGGGGTATACCACACTTTTTAAATAAAGATATTTGCAGCTGAACAGTGAGCGACACACTCAAACTGCTTTTTTTTTTAGATACCAAAGGCCCAAAACTGGATAGTACAGCGATTTGACCCGTGGAACTGCGAAACCACCCTGGGATGTCGGGCCTACACAAGACTATTTTCAACAGATATATTTTTGTGTCACAACAGTCAGGAGACACTGCTGTTTTTCTTTATGGAAAAAACTACCAAAAGCTGAATAATAGAGATTTTTAACCGTGGGATGGCAAAACCACAGTTATTGTTTACTGGGGTATACCACACTTTTTTAAATAGAGATATTTGCGGCTGAACAGTGAGCGACACACTCAAACTGCTTTTTTTTAAGATACCAAAGGCCCAAAACTGGATAGTACAGCGATTTGACCCGTGGAACTGCGAAACCACACTGGGATGTCGGGCCTACACAAGACTATTTTCAACAGATATATTTTTGTGTCACAACAGTCAGGAGACACTACTGTTTTTCTTTACAGAAAAAGCTACCAAAAGCTGAATAATAGAGATTTTTTACCGTGGGATGGCAAAACCACAGTTATTGTTTACTGGGGTATACCACACTTTTTTAAATAGAGATATTTGCGGCTGAACAGTGAGCGACACACTCAAACTGCTTTTTTTTTTAGTTACCAAAGGCCCAAAACTGGATAGTACAGCGATTTGACCCGTGGAACTGCGAAACCACACTGGGATGTCGGGCCTACACAAGACTATTTTCAACAGATATATTTTTGTGTCACAACAGTCAGGAGACACTACTGTTTTTCTTTACGGAAAATATACCAAAACCTGAATAATAGAGATTTTTTACCGTGGGATGGCAAAACCACAGTTATTGTTTACTGGGGTATACCACACTTTTTTAAATAGAGATATTTGCGGCTGAACAGCGAGCGACACACTCAAACTGTTTTTTTTTTTAGATACAAATTGCCCAAAATGGATAATACAGAGGTTTGAACTGTGGAAGTGCAAAACAACACTTCTGTTTCTCTAGCCTACACCAGACTATTTTCAACAGTTATATTTGTGTCTGAAAAATCAGAGACACGCTTTTTTTTGGGGGGGGGGGGACACACCAAAAGGTTAATAAGACGGGTATTTGTACAGTGTGAAGGATGAAAAAAAAAGGAGGATTTAGATGAAAAAAAAAGGATTTTTCCTGGCCCCCGACACCTGGTGCTAAGTCCAGCAATTTCAGCAACAGGAGCACACAGGACTGTAGTGCAGCGTTTGCTGGTATAACCACTGTGTCTCCTATACAGCCTGCCTGGCTGGTATCTGGGATGGATATTAGTCCTGAAAAGGACTGTTTGTTTGTTCTGGCAGCCTTTACAGTCCCTACACTAACTACTTTGCTGTTTATATCTCTCCCTAAATCAGCAGCGCTGTCCCTACACTGTCTAATCTGGAGCGACTGTGTCCAAGATGGCGGCGCCCGGTTTTAAATACTCGAGATGACGCTGTGCGGCCAACCAATCACTGTAATGCCCACAACCAACATGGCTGCAGCATTACAGTGACTGGCTGGCAATCCCTGCATGTTCATTGGCTCTGTAAAGAGCGCCAAACATGCAGGGCGGAGACCCGAGCTCCCGCCCGAGTAACCCGGAAATGCTCGGTGCTCGCCAAACATCCCAAGGAGCGTGATGCTCGGGCGAGTACCGAGCAGTGTCGAGCTTGTTCGCTCAACACTACTAATAATACATCTCTGTGACCTGGCCTTAATGACCAGGTACGTATTATTACGTTTGCGGGTGTGATCGTCTCCGGGTGTCAGCTGATTCTGACAGTTCCCAGCACATTAACCCCCGAAATGCTGCGATGGAAGTCGATCACAGCATTTCCGGAGCAGGCCGAGGTAAGAGAGCACCTCTTACCTTGGATTGTTGTCTTGGTGACCCGATGTCGTCATGATGACATCCAGGTCACCAGGCATCAGGAAGTTAGTTAGATCATGCACAGTGCACAATCTATCAAACTTGTGCCAGTGCAAAGCTGATAGCCTGCATAGCACAGGGATGCTGCTTTAGCTCAATCGCTACTTGAGTTTGCATCGCATGCTAGAGTATGCACCGAGTATCGCGGGTGCTCGAGTGACATGCCCATATGTTTTGCGTCTCTTATACAGCCAAAAAACCTACGTGGGGATTGACTGCCATGCACGGGCAATCCCTGCATGTTTTTTTTGGGTGTCTAACAACCGTGAAACATGTGGGACAGGGACTCGAGCATGTCACTCGAGCACCCGCGATACTTGGTGCATACCTGAGTACCCGATGCAAACCCAAGTAGCAAGCACTTGCACTCAAGACTAATGACAACTTATTCAATATGATGACCTAATGTTATCAAATTCTGTGTCGTACCTCTGGGGTCAAAATGTTCACTATACCCTTTTGATGAAATCCTTGAGGGGTCTAGTTTCCAAAATGGGGTCACTTAGGGGGGTTTCCACTGTTTAGGCGCATTAGGGGCTCTCCAAATGCGACATGGCGTCCGCTCTCGATTCCAGTCAATTTTGCGATCAAAAAGTCACACAATGCTCCTTCCCTTTTGAACCCTGCCATGCTCCCAAACGATGTTTTTTCCCCACATATGGTGTATCTGTATACTCAGGAGAAATTGCACAACAGTTTTTGGGGTCCATTTTCTCCTCTTACCTTATGAAAATCCAAAATTTGGGGCTAAAAGAACATTTTTGTGGAAAAAGTTAGATTTTTTTATTTTCACAGCTGTACATTATAAACTTCTGTGAAGCACCTGGGGGTTCAAGGTACTCACCACACATCTAGATAAGTTCCCTGAGGGGTCTAGTTTACAAAATCACTTGTGGGGGGGTTGTACTTTTTAGGCACATCAGGGGCTCCCCAAACGCAACATGGCGTCCGCTAATTATTCAAGCAAATTTTACATTAAAAAGTCAAATAGCTCTCCTTCCCTTCCGAGCCCTGCCATTTGCCCAAATAGTGGTTTTCGTCCACATATGGGGTGTTGACGTGCTCAGGAGAAATTGCAAAACAAATTTTGTAGTCCATTTTTTCCTGTTACCCTTGGGAATATAAAAAAAATTGGGTCTAATGTAACATTTTTGTGAAAAAAAATTAAATGTTCATTGTTTTCTTCCACATTCCAAAAATTGCTGTAAAGCACCTGAAGGGTTAATAAACTTCTTGAATGTGGTTTTGAGCACTGTGAGGGGTGCAGTTTTTAGAATGGTGTATTTTCTGTCATAAAGGCCACTCAAAGTCACTTCAAATGTGGTCCCTAAAAATGGTTTTATAAATTTTGTTGGAAAAATTAGAAATCGCTGGTCAACTTTTAACTCTCATAACTTCCTAACAACAAAAAAATGTTGGTTCCAAAATTGGGCTGATGTAAAGTAGACATGTGGGAAATGTTATTTATTAACTATTTTGTGTGATATATCTCTCTGATTTAAGGGCATGAAAATTCAAAGTTTGAAAATTGCAAAATTTTCAAAATTTTCGCCAAATTTTTGATTTTTTCACAAATAAATGCAAGTGATATCGAAGAAATTTTTACCACTATCATGAAGTACAATATGTCACGAAAAAACAATCTCAGAATCAGGGGGATCTGTTGAAGCGTTCTAGAGTTATTACCTCATAAAGTAACAGTGGTCAGAATTGTAAAAATTGGCCTGGTCATTAGCATGCAAACCACCTTCGGGGGTAAAGGTGTTAATGATATAGAAAAAATACCATGACAATATTTTTTTAAAGATAAGTGTGAAACAAAAACCAGATTTAAACAGTAGGTCCCGATTTCCGATGACTCATTCATTTTATGGCTCATGCTGCCTTAAGCACAAAGCCTGAATATGTCTCCATTGAAGGCCCAACTCACAAGCAGATTTTTATCATTACATACTAATTTTTAATGATGATAGCAGTAATTGGACAGTGTTATGGGTGGACAAAATTAATAATAAACAATGATAATTATTGTTTTATTGTTGATCTTCATTTATTCGGCTGTTACTAAATGATTTTTATTGAAGGCATGTAATCACGACAATACATCATTCACATAGGGTTACAAGTTGATCCTGCTTTTACTGCCAATATTAGAGACTAACAGCATTGTTAGTACACCATAAATAATCACCAATAATCCAATCACTGGTTTTACACTTGGGCAGAAATTTTATTATAGTAAATATACAGTGCCTTGAAAAAGTATTCATACCCATGAACTTTTCCACATTTTTTCACATTACACTCACAAACTTAAATGTATTTTATTGGGCTTTTAAGTGATACATCAACACAAAGTAGTAAGTATTTGTGAAATTTAAAGAAAATGATACATGATTTTCTAATTATTTTAAAAATATAAATTCGAAAATGTTATCGTACATTTGTATTCAGTCACATAATTAGTAAATTGAATACACCTGTGTGTAATTTTTTCTCAGTATAACTAGAACTGCTCTGTAAAGCAGTCAGAGGTTTGTTTGAGAACATTAGGAATCAAACAGCATAATGAAAACCAAGGAGGACACCAGATATGTCAAGGATAAAGTTCTGGAGAAGAGTAAAGCAGGATTAGGTTATAAAAAAAGCCCAAGCTCTGAACATCTCACAGAGCACGGTTCTAACCATCACCCAAAAATGGAAGGAGTATGACACAACTGCAAACCTACCAAAACATGGCTGTCCACCTAAACTGACATCCCAAGCCAGGAGAACACTAATTAGAGAAGTAGCTAGGAGGCCCATGGTAACTCTGGAGGAGCTGCAGAGATCCACAGCACAGGTAGGATAATCTGTCCACAGGACAGCTATTAGTAGTTCTCACATTCATGTCTGAACATGCTGATATAACCCCTTCCCTGGTCGCTAGGCTGCACCACACTAACAGTATTGTTACTGCTAGACGTCAACAGTGTGTGGTTGTTTAGGTTTCACATTGCTGAGACTAGTTCTCCTTTGCCATGCTCTTGCGTTTTGCTGCAGTGAGCTGTCAGGTAATTAGCTAACTGCTTAGAGTCATGGGCGGGGCTCTCTTCTATATAAACCCCAGGAGACAGGCTCTAGCTGTCAGTTACTGGTGTGTTTAGCTAGCACTAGGGTCTCTGACTTGGCTTCTGTAATCTGTTTTGTATTTCCAATGTTCCCGGCTTGAATGTTGACTACCCATTTGCCTCCTGATTTTGTCCTTCATTTGGCTTCACGGCTTTGACCCTGCTTGGTGACCCTTCCTGCCTTTGGTTCGCACTTACGGATGGCAGCCCTACCATTGAAGCAATCTACTGGACCCCGCTGTAAGACCAGATCCCTGTACCGTAGTTAAAAGGTGTCTGGGTTTCTCTGTAAGCTGCCAGCTGGAGTGGCTTGTGCCAAATTCATCTGAGATAGCCTTTTTGAGCCTGTGGCCTCTGACAAACATAACCATTGTATACGCCACAAATCTGGCTTTTATGGCAGGGTGGCAAGAAGAAAGTCATTTTTGAAAGCAAGCCATAAGAAGTCCCGTTTGCAGTTTGCAAAAAGCCATGTAGGGGACACACACAGTATGTCCTGATTGTATGACACCAAATTAAAACTTTTTTTAACTAAATGCAAAATGCTATGAGTGGTGGAAAACTAACGCTGCAAATTACCCTGAAAACACCATCCCTGCCATCAAATATGGTAGTGGCAGCATCATGCTGTGGGGATGCTTTTCTTCAGCAGGGACAGGGAAGCTGGTCATAGTTGATAGAAGATGGAAGGAGCTAAATACAGGGCAATCCTACAGGAAAATCTGTTAGGGGCGGCAGAAGACTTGATATTGGAACATAAGTTCACCTTCCAGCAGAACAACAACCCTAAATATAGTGCCAGAGCTACAATAGAATGGTTTAGGTCAAAGCATATTCATGTGTTTTAAAGTCCAGAGCTAGATCCCATTGAGAATCTGTGGCAAGACTTGAAATTTGCTGTTCACAGATACTCTTCATCCAATCTCAATGAGCTAGAGCTAGTTTGCATAGAAGAATGAGCAAACATTTCAGCCTCTGGATGTGCAAAGCTGGAAGAGACAGACCTCAAAAGACTTGCAGCAGTAATTGCAGCGAAAAGTGGTTCTACAAAATATTGACTTAGATGGGCTGAATACAAATGCATGTTACAATTTTGAGAGTTATATTTTTAAAATAATTAGAAAACTATGTATCATTTCCTTTACGCTTCACAAATACTTGCTACTTTATGTTGGTATATCACATAAAATCCCCAAGTGTGGGGGTGTATTGTGAAAATATGTGGAAAAGTTCATGGGGTATGAATACTTTTGCAAGGCACTGTATATACACTGCTCAAAAAATAAAGGGAACACTCAAATAACACATCCTAGATCTGAATGAATGAAATATTCTCATTGAATACTTTGTTCTGTACAAAGTTGAATGTGCTGACAACAAAATCACACAAAAATCATCAATGAAAATCAAATTTATTAACCAATGGAGGCCTGGATTTGGAGTCACCCCCAAAATTAAAGTGGAAAAACACACTACAGGCTGATCCAACTTTGATGTCATGTAATGGCCTTAAAACAAGTCAAAATGAGGCTCAGTATTGTGTGTGGCCTCCACGTGCCTGTATGACCTCCCTACAATGCCTGGGCATGCTCCTGATGAGATTGCGGATGGTCTCCTGTGGGATCTCCTCCCAGACCTGGACTAAAGCATCCGCCAACTCCAGGACAGTCTGTGGTGCAACGTGATGTTGGTGGATGGAGCGAGACATGATGTCCCAGATGTGCTCAATCGGATTCAGGTCTGGGGAACGGGCGGACCAGTCCATAGCTTCAATGCCTTCATCTTGCAGGAACTGCTGACACACTCCAGCCGCATGAGGTCTGGCATTGTCCTGCATTAGGAGGAACCCAGGGCCAACCGCACCAGCATATGGTCTCACAAGGGGTCTGAGGATCTCATCTCGGTACCTAATGGCAGTCAGGCTACCTCTGGCGAGCACATGGAGGGCTGTGCGGCCCTCCAAAGAAATGCCACCCCACACCATTACTGACCCACTGCCAAACCAGTCATGCTGAAGGATGTTGCAGGCAGCAGATCGCTCCAGACTCTGTCACATGTGCTCAGTGTGAACCTGCTTTCACCTGTGAAGAGCACAGGGCGCCAGTGGCGACTTTGCCAATCCTGGTGTTCTGTAGAAAATGCCAAGCGTCCTGCACGGTGTTGGGCTGTGAGCACAACCCCCATCTGTGGATGTTGGGCCCTCATACCACCCTCATGGAGTTGGTTTCTAACCGTTTGTGCAGACACATGCACATTTGTGTCCTGCTGGAGGTCATTTTGCAGGGCTCTGGCACTGCTCCTACTGTTTCTCCTTGCACAAAGGCAGAGGTAGCGGTCCTGCTGCTGGGTTGTTGCCCTCCTACGGCCCCCTCCACATCTCCTGATATACTGGCCTGTCTCCTGGTAGCGCCTCCAGCCTCTGGACACTACGCTGACAGACACAGCAAACTTTCTTGCCACAGCTCACATTCATGTGCCATCCTGGATGAGCTGCACTACGTGAGCAACTTCTGTGGGTTGTAGAGTCCGTCTCATGCTATCACGAGTGTGAAAGCACAACCAACATTCAAAAGTGACCAAAACATCAGCCAGAAAGCATTGGTACTGAGAAGAGGTCTGTGGTCCCCACCTGCAGAACCACTCCTTTATTGAGGGTGTCTTGATAATTGCCAGTAATTTCCATCTATTGTCTATTCCATTTGCACAGCAGCATGTGAAATTGATTGTCAATCAGTGTTGCTTCCTAAGTGGACGGTTTGTTTTCACAGAAGTTTGATCCACTTGGAGTTATATTCTGTTGTTTAAGTGTTCCCTTTATTTTTTTGAGCAGTGTATATATATTTTGCTTACTGTGAAAAAGTTTTAAGGAGATGTGAAGACAACACATGAAAATGCATTATACCACATATTAACAAATTTATGGTTTATGGTACAAAACTTATACAGCACATTATATCTATCTATATAAACTCCTTGTTCTTTACCCTGAAGATAGTTCTTAATGACATTGGCTGTATGTTTGGGGTCGTTGTTCTGCTGCAGAACAAATTTGTAGCCAATTAGACACCTACCTGAAAGCAGGGGCATACCTGGGAGAAGGCAGTCTGGGCATTTGCCCTGGGCACAGCTGGCAAAAGGGTGCTGTCACGTCAGCTAATATAGCAGTTCGAAGCATTTCCCAGACAGATGCATTTTGCCACCCCTGGAGTGGGATTTGACGGTTCTCTGAGCCGGCTGTCAAGCTGACACCTGGCTCAGAGAAGGTGTAGCACACTGGTTCCCAGCATTCAATTGTACTCTCGTCTGCCAGGTGCGAGTACAATTGAAGCTCTGACCGCCAGGACTTCCGGGTTAGGGCAACATCAGCAGCGTGATCAGGTCATCTGAACAGTACATGGAGTGGGGGTGTGTGTGAGAAGACAGTATGAGGGGCAGAGGGAGATGTATGAGGAGACAGTACGGGCGAGAAAAGTGTGGGGGCAAAGTATAGAGAGGGCAGCATGGTGGGACAGTATGAGAGCACAGTGTTAAGGGGACAGTTCCAAACAACTTTATTAAATAATGGAAAGCAACCGAACCCAGGGTCCGCGATGCAGCCTGGAGGACTGCGGCCGAACACCTTCCGGGTAAGAAGGTAAAACAACCAACTGAAATAACAATCCCTTCCGTGTTACTGCACACCGGAGTGGGAATAGGGATTCGCACTATCTCCGTTAACTGCATGAGAGATGTGCGACAAATAATGTATCTGTAGCCCTGTTTACAGCATAGGGACTACACAGCAGGCACTAGGATGCGTGTGTGATACACGCCGGCATATACGTGCTCCCAGCCGGCGTGCTACCGGACTGAGGAGTATCTCTCCACGTGGCTTACAGGCGGTGCCGGGAATACAGCGTCTGCAGACTGCTCGGGGTGTATGGCGGCCCCTTTGTCGGAGCCAGACTGTCAGACGAAGCTACCTGCCTCCCTCCATCTAAGCCTGCCTATCCCCCGCTAAACCTGCCTGACAGAAGCTAAAGCATACGTGGAGCCCAAACGACCAAGCGTCCACACAACAACACCATCACAGCTCAATGATCAGAGCGCGCCGCCATGTTTATGGGCGGGCTATTTAAAGATTAAGCCCTGCCCACCGTCGCACTATTGGTGACGTCACCCACGACCAATCAGGCGGTGCCAGGTCACCGGATCAGCTGACTCCCAAACCACCAATCACGGTCCGCCATGTCACGGGCATGCTCAGTGCAGTGAATCCTGGACTTAGGCTGTAGAAGCCCTGTTTCCCACCGCAACCTACGCTTCATGTTGCTAGGAACAAAGACCCGAGAGACAACTTGTATATCTCGTGCACCAGTTAGGCGTTGGGACTGACGATGATGCTGAGCAGCATCAGCCCCGGCTGGACCATAGAATCCACTGATGGTTCTGAACCCATTTCAAATCCAGCAAACGCCCGACGCCTAACATTATCCCCCCTTCTAACATCCCCCTCCACTTGACGCTCATATTCCTCAACGAGCAGGGGAGCATGAATGTGGTCCACCGATTCCCAGGGATGATCCTCAGATCCATGGCCCCTCCAGTGTACTGGGTGACCTTTTTTCCCACGAACCATCTTAGACCCCATATTAGCCTGCACCTCGAGATTATCACCCCTGGTGTCTATAGCAGGTTGGGGTTCAGCGAGTTTTGTCAGGCGAATGGGTTTAAGCGACAATTGAAAAGTGTCGTCACTCCACAGGTGTCGTGGTAACTGTAAACGGTACATTACTGGGTTTACTTGGGCCAAAATTTTGAAAGGACCAATAAAGCGGGGGGCAAACTTAGCAGATTCCCCGAGAACTTTAATATTGCGAGCCGTGAGCCACTCTCTGTTGCCCGGATTAAATACGGGAGCAGGACGACGAAAAGTGTCAGCCGATTCTCTCATTCGATTCTTGGAGGCCAATATAGCATCCTGGGTATGGTCCCAAACCCCCCGCGCTTCCAGAGCCAAACCTCTGACCCAAGGTTCCCTAGAGGAAACTGGCATAGGAACCGGAACGCGCGGATGTTGGCCATTATTCAGAAGAAGCGGAGTCAGATCTGTGGAATCCGCCACGGGTAACGGGTGGACAAGACCAGCTGGACTTTGACGGGATGATTTATCTCTCGCACAGGAGACACACGCTAGAACATATTCCTTAACGTCCTGGCGCCACCCGGGCCACCAATACGACCATTGAAGGAACTTTGTGGTACGTTTGACCCGAAAATGACCTCCGATCTTAGGGGCATGTGCCCAGGAGAGCACCTCATTTTGTAGATTAGGGGGAATGAACGTCCTCCCAGAAGGAAGAGTGAACCTGGGCTCGTCATCATCCTCAGCCATATCCATGGACCGGGACAAAAGGTCTTCCCAAGGGTTCTTTTTGATATAATCTGACAAGACCTGGGTCTCGGGGACAGACAGAGGATCTGTGCCGGGGACCAAATTAATAGGACAGCCATACAATCGGTGGCGAGGTAAAGTGTCTGCAGCCTTTTTGGGAAAGACATCCGCAAATGTCTGATTTTGCACAGAGAGAGTGGCCAAGTCGGAAGAAGGCTCAGAGACCACCCTCCGCGTGACTGTAACCATACACTGAGACACACAATTCTCACTCTAGGAAGAAATTCTCCCCGAATTCCAGTCAATGTGTGGAGTGTGACAACGTAACCACGGGAGACCCAATAGCACCTCATCTAATCCACCGGGAATAATAAGAAAGGAGATAACCTCCCGGTGACCCTGAGGAAATGACATGGTGAGGGGAATCGACTGGTGGGTGATTTGTGTGTCCAGAAGTGAACCGTTGACTACCCTAATGTTCATTGGTTTTGGCAGTAACTCCATAGGAATGGCGTACTTCTGGGCAAACGTAGATGACAAAAAATTGCCATCGGCACCAGAATCCACCCACGCCTTGGCAGTGACTGTGGTTGTTCCGAAGAACAATGTCACCTTATACAATAATTTGGAGGAAGGAGCCCCGGAATCTAACACATCTCCTCCAACGGCGGTTAGACACACTTGTTTTCCCGACTGCTTGGAACCCTTAATAATGGGGTACTCCAAGAGATGTGCAGGTCGGGAACGAGAGGGGCTAGACTCAGTCCGGGATATATCCATAGCCCCAGGCTCTGGGTCGGGAGTCGCGGGTTTGGAAATGGGTCTAGAGAATTATGGTGCCAACCGACACTGAGGTCTGGGGACCTCCAGCTCTAACTTGTGTTCTGCATGACGCAAATCTATTCGGTTAGCGAGGGAGATTAACTCCTCCAGGGAGGTTGGAATCTCTCTGGTAGATAGAGCATTTTTAATATGCCCAGTCAGACCCTTCCAGAACACCGGGATTAAAGACCGCTCGGACCAATCCAATTCAGCCGCTAAGGTTCTGAACTGGATGGCATAGTGGCTGGCGGTGACCGAACCCTGGACCAATGCAAGAAGCTTAAAAGCCATATCATGCGTGACTTGAGGACCTAGGAAGACATTTTTTAGGGCTGTGAGAAAGAGACCCGCGTTAGCCACTACCAGGTCACTCCGCCCCCACAGGGGTGTAGCCCACTCCAAGGCCCTGCGAGAAAGTAACGAAATGACAAAACCCACTTTGGCCCTTTCGGAGGAGAACCGTGCCTCCATCATCTCCAACGGAATGGTGCACAAATTAATAAAACCTCTGCAGGATTTGCTGTCACCCGAAAATTTTTCCGGGACAGCAAAACGGGGTAATAGGGCGATTGCAGCTGCCGCAGCATTCACCGCGGCCGAGTTAACCAGATTGGCTGCTTGAGAAGCTGCCTGGGTAGCTACTGCAGTGATATCAACCACCGGGGCAGCTTGTTCCAGAGTCCTAAGTCTGGCTTCAAGTTGCTGTATATAGCGCTGCAGTTGCTGGTTGTCAGCCATGTTCGGCAAGACCCTGGCGCTATGATACTGTTAAGGGGACGGTTGCAAACAACTTTATTAAATAATGGAAAGCAACTGAACCCGGGGTCCGCGATGCAGCCTGGAGGACTGCGGCCGAACACCTTCCGGGTAAGAAGGTAAAACAACCAACTGAAATAACAATCCCTTCCGTGTTACTGCACACCGGAACGGGAATAGGGATTCGCACTATCTCCGTTAACTGCACGAGAGATGTGCGACAAATAATGTATCTGTAGCCCTGTTTACAGCACAGGGACTACACAGCAGGCGCTAGGATGCGTGCGTGATACACGCCGGCGTATACGTGCTCCCATCCGGCGTGCTACCGAACTGAGGAGTATCTCTCCACGTGGCTTACAGGCGGTGCCGGGAATACAGCGTCTGCAGACTGCTCGGGGTGTATGGCGACCCCTTTGTCGGAGCCAGACTGTCAGATGAAGCTACCTGCCTCCCTCCATCTAAGGCTGCCTATCCCCCGCTAAACCTGCCTGACAGAAGCTAAAGCACACGTGGAGCCCAAACGACCAAGCGTCCACACAACAATGCCATCACAGCTCAATGATCAGAAAGCGCCGCCATGTTTGTGGGCGCGCTATTTAAAGATTAAGCCCTGCCCACGGTCGCACTATTGGTGACGCCACCCGCGACCAATCAGGCGGTGCCAGGTCACCGGATCAGCTGACTCCCAAACCACCAATCACGGTCCGCCATGTCACGGGCATGCTCAGTGCAGTGAATCCTGGACTTAGACTGTAGCAGCCCTGTTTCCCTCCGCAACCTACACTTCATGTTGCTAGGAACAAAGACCCGAGAGACAACTTGTACATCTCGTGCACCAGCTAGGCGTTGGGACTGACGACGATGCTGAGCAGCATCAGCCCCGGCTGGACCCGAATAGGAGACCACAGAATCCACTGATGGTTCTGAACCCATTTCGAATCCAGCAAACGCCTAACACACAATATGGATGGAACTTTATGCAGAGGATGGCATTGTGTGAGGATGGGGCACAGTATAGAGACTAGCCAGTATAGAAGGACAGTGTTAAGAGGGGGCCCAGTATGTACACACATGGTCAAAATTGTTGGTACCCCTCGTTTAATGAAAGAAAAACCCACAATGGTCACAGAAATAACTTGAATCTGACAAAAGTAGTAATAAAATAAAAATCTATGAAAATGAACAAATGAAAGTCAGTCATTGCTTTTCAACCCTGCTTCCACAGAATTAAAAAAAAATGAAACTCATGAAATAGGCCTGGACAGAAATGATGGTACCCCTGAAAATAATGTGACAAAAGGGACATGTTAAATCACGTTGTGTCCACTAATTAGCATCACAGGTGTCTACAATCTTGTAATCAGTCAGTGGGCCTGTATATAGGGCTACAGATACTCACTATGCTGTTTGGTGACATGGTGTGTACCACACTCAACATGGGACAGAGGAAGCAAAGGAAAGAGTTGTCTCAGGAGATTAGAAAGTAAATTATAGTCAAGCATGTTAAAGGTAAAGGTTATAAGACCATCTTCAAGCAGCTTGATGTTCCTGTGACTACAGTTGCACATATTATTCAGAAATTTAAGATCCATGGAACTGTAGTCAACCTCCGTGGACATGGCCGCAGGAGGAAAATTGATGACAAATCAAAGAGACGGATAATACGAATGGTAATAAAACAGCCCAGGATAACTTCAAAATAGATTAAAGGTCAACTTCAAACTCAAGGAACATCAGTGTCAGATCGCACCATCCGTCGTTGTTTGATCCAAAGTGGACTTCATGGGAGACGACCAAGGAGAACACCATTGTTGAAAAAAAAAATCATGAAAATGCCTGGACTGGACTGGAATTTGCCAAACTACACGTTGACATGCCACAAAGCTTCTGGGAGAATGTCCTATGGACAGATGAGACAAAAATGGAAGTTTTTGGCAAGGCATATCAGCTCTATGTTCACAGATGGAAAAATGAAGCATATCAAGAAAAGAACACTGTCCCTACTGTGAAACATGGTGGAGGCTCTGTTATGTTCTGGGGCTGCTTTGCTGCATTTGGCACAGGGTGTCTTGAATCTGTGCAGGGTACAATGAAATCTCAAGACTATCAAGAGATTCTAGAGAGAAATGTGCTGCCCAATGTCAGAAAGCTTGGTCACAGTCGCAGGTCATGGGTCTTGCAACAGGATAATGACACAAAATACACAGCTAAAACACCCAAGAATGGCTAAGAGGAAAACATTGGACTATTCTGAAGTGGCCTTCTATTAACCCTGATCTAAATCCTATTGAACATCTTTGGAAAGAGCTGAAACATGCCATCTGGAAAAGGCAACCTTCAAACACGAGACAACTGGAGCAGTTTGCTCATGAGTGGGCCAAAATACCTGTCGAGAGGTGCAGGTCCAGGCCTATTTCATGAGTTTTATTTTTTTTTAAATTCTGTGGAGGCAGGGTTGAAAAGCAATGTCTGACTTTCATTTGTTCATTTTCATAGATTTTTAATTTAGTATTACTTTTGTCAGATTCAAGTTATTTCTGTGGGTTTTTCTTTCATTAAACAAGGGGTACCAACAATTTTGGCCACGTGGGTAAAGGAGAGGATGGTGCGGAGGTTATATATCATAAAACGGACAGTGTGGGAGACACTGTTTGTGCAGGAAGCACAGTGTGGGATAATTATTTATTCAGGGGCACAATGTAGTGCAGAAAATATGTCACCTATAAGGTACCGGGTTGTAAATGTTTATTTGTGATACTGCCTATGTCTCATCTATCATTTGTGGCTGATGATGATGACTGATAACAACAACTCCCAGTATCTATTTACCATTGTTAAGGACATACTGGGAATTGTAGGTTTATACAATATAATTGTATATTGGGCTGACCTCACGTTACAATAGATCGCTGTACAAAGCTTAGTGCTGTGTTAATGTACTGATTGTGGTTCTGGTGTTGTATTCATGTACTGATGGTGGTTCTGATGCTGTATTTCTGTACTGATAGGGGTTCTAGCGATGTATTTCCGTACTGATGGTGGTTCTGGTGATGTATTTCTGTACTGTGGATGGTTCTGGTGATGTATTTCTGTACTGATGCGGGTTCTGGTGATGTATTCCTGTAATGATAGTGTTTCTGCTGATGTATTTCTGTACTGATGGGGGTTGCGATGCTGTATTTCTATACTGATGGTCTTTCTGTTGATGTATTTCTGTGCTGTTATTAGTTCTTATCCTGTACACTTGTAATAATCCTTAACTTGTTAGAGTATGTGATACATGGCTATGTTAATAAAGTATTGTGCTGTCTGATAACTTAACGGTTACTACATTTGTATTTGTGTCAGGAGCATTAAAGGGGTTGTCCAGGTTTGTGATGAAGTCTGCAGTCTCTCTATATTCTGAATCCTTACACTGCACGCACAGTACGCTGTCAGCATCCTCCGGTGCTGGCAGTGAGAGCGGGACGTCATGTATTGCATACATGTGGTCACGTGCCAACAATATGAGGTTTAGCATGTATGCAAATTGCATAAACCCATTTTCACCACTGGTCTAAAACATACTGACAGCGTGCAGTGCACGCAATGTGAGGACTCAGTCATACATACAGTGACTGCAGACTCACAAAGCTGGATAACCCCTTCAATGATAATATTAAGCACTGTAACATGCCCAATCCTAACCTAACAGCATGTAATATACTCACTGTCAGGATTCGGCTCTTCTTGCTGGTTCCAGCAGTCATCACATGAACACTCATGCGATTTTTTTTTACTTGCGGTGACGGCTGACTAGCTTCTAGTCCTGCTTGTCTCAATAGCAGAGGCTCTATTATTTTACTGAACATTGAGAGAATTAGGAAGAGCAGTTAGTCGGCACGTGACTGTAAGTAGGCAAATTGCATATGAGCGTTTACATGACTACTCCTAATAGCTTTGGGGGGGGAATACTGATTTCTTGCCCTGGGCGCTGGAAAACCTAGATTTGTCTCTGCTGATGGTATTGCATAATGGATAAGTATCTGCCTATATTTCTCAGCAATGAGGAAACAATCATGATCAAAGTCCAAATTCCATTTGTTGAAATACAGTCCCAAGCTTGCAAGGAACCTCCATCATTCTTCATTGTTACCTCCAGACACTCATTATTGACCCACTCTCATCAGTTCAAAAAACATTTATTTTGGACTCATTTCTCCAGAATATAGAGCATTTTTGAGCATGGGTCCTGGCAAATTGTAGGCGGGAATTTTTATGCATGGGCTTTAGGAGATGCTTCCTTTGTGGACGACACCCATGCATGCCATTCCTCTGCAGTGTATGGTGCATTGTGTCATGGGAAACACTCAACCTAGTTTGGCTTTCTACTTCTTTAGCTAACTGCAGTGATCTTGCATGTTCATTTTATTCAACCCTTCTTATCAGAAGTATTTGCTGTTTAGGTGTTAACTTCCGTGGTTGGCCTGGACATCTCTGTGAGATGGTTGCAGTTCCATCTTTGTTAAATTTTTGTATCACTTTTGCTACAGTATTCTGACTGATAAGTAAAGCTTTGAGGATGTTCTTGTGTAAAGAAATTATTTTCTTTCTCAGGTCTTGTGACATTTCTCTTGGCTAACGATGTACAAAGCCAAACCAGGGTGAGTGTTTCCTGCTACACAATACAGCAGAGGAAAGAAATCATGTTTTTTCCCATGAAGGAAGCCCCTCCTAAAGTTCATGCACAAAAAATCCCACCTACACTTTGCTAGGGCCCATGTTGAAAAATATGAAGACTACTGGGATTACATACTTTGGAGTGATGAGACCAAGATAAATGTTTTTGGAACTGATGGATTCAAAACTGTATGGCGTTGCAAAGGTAAGGAGTACAAAGAAAAATTCATTGTGCCAACAGTAAAACATGGTTGTGGCACTATCCTTATGTGGGGCTGCATGAGTGCTGCTGGTGTTGGGGAGCTACGTGTCATCGATGGTATTATGAATTCACAGATGTACTGCTCGATATTAAAAAAGAAGACACTACCTTGGTACACATGCACTTTTCCAACATGACAATGTGGCGCCCCTGAGGGTTCAGTCGCCATGAAGATACTGCACCTCACCCCGAGGTGTGGTGTCTCCCTTCTCTCAGGTAGGATGGGAGTGCTGCACGGAACCCCAACCACCTACATCCAACACAACACTGCTGCAGGCCAGCAGGAGGGGCAAGACGCAATGTAGTTTTCTGCTGAGCCCTGGCCCTGGCTGGAGTAGCAGGGGAACCCAAAGGTAGGGGGAACCAATAGTGGGTGTGAGTGGAGGAAACAGATACACGGACCACATATACAGTAAGTATATAATAGGAAGTCATATTAGGTCTAAAGGGCAGTTCTAGTGAGGGCTGTTCAGAGGAACAGTCCGGGAGCAGAGGCTCAGTCAGAGCTCTGCTCCACAAGTTAGGGCCCAGGATAGAGGCCCCGGAGTGGAGCAGGGAGCAGGCTCCATTCTACGTAAAGGATCCCAAGGGGTACGGCACGTGCAGGACGGCACCCGTATGCCCCGCTCCTGCCAGGTGTCAGGAAGGATCGGTTGCTACACTCAAAACCCCAGGGGGTCAGGTTGGTCCCGGATCCGACGTACAGGAAGGACTTCAGCATACCCGAGCGGGAATGAGAGTGGGCAGCGTAGGACAACGGTGAGAAGGACCGAGTGTGAAAAAGGTCAAGATAGGTACATATGAAAGTGGGGTTCCGCCAGGCATTCCTAAATTTGCTTGAGAAAGGATTGAACCCCTGCCCGGTGAATGCAGCACGACGAGGAAGGCCTTCACCTGCTAAGTGCATTTGTGAATTGCCTAAGAACTGTAAGTAAAACCTTGGACAACTGCATCGAACAGCCTCTGTCTGTTTCTTCACCGCCATCACTGATCCTCACCGCACTACAACGCCCAGCACACCATACCACCAACTATCTATTGACACTGCCCTGAGGCCCGCTCCACCTGTGGGGAGCTGTATCATCTTTAGCTGCCTTGTCACCTGCCTCAGAGGACTGCTGCAGCGCTGGTGACCTTCACCAGACACCACTGGTGGCATCACGAATTTCTCTGAACTTTATTAGTAATCGCTACCCCTTTTGTGCACTGTCCGCCCTGGGCCAGCCACCGTAATATATATATACTGTCCCCAAACAGTAAGGCCCCCGGGGGCGCGACATCCCAACTGGCATCACGAACAGGATGTGTGACCAGCCCGTACCAGCGGGTGAAGTGTGCCTAAACAGTTGTGTTGTGATACTGACTGTAGCGCCCGCCCCATAAGAACAGGCGCCATTGTCTGCATGCCAAAAGACAACAAAATGGAGCCTCCCATCGTGGGCCGGGTCCCAGAATAGCGCCGAAAGCAGGCCCTGCCTCTTGCAACAGTGACTGTCCGCAGAGATGTGTCCGTCAAAGCGGGGGGGGCGTCACAGGGAGTGACCGACAGCAAGTTGCCATGGGACCGCCCCAAAAGAAGAAAGGAGGAGGAGAGAAAGAATGGAGACAGGGGGTGGTCTCCACCTGTCTGGCGAGACCGCACCCGGCAGCCGAGATGGAAGCATGCGAGAGTCCAACCTCCGCCTCAGGCCTGCCGCTGCAACAGGTGACCCCCCTCACCCAGGAAAGAGAGAAGAAGAAGCTGTCCCCGGAGGACATGGAGTTCCTCGAGAGTGAGGTTCTCGAGCTGGGCCAGCAGGTCGAGCAAGCCCAGCAAGCAGCGGTCGCTAAATGGAAAAGCGAGCTGCTAGAAAAACTGGCAGCCCATGGGAAAGTGAGGCCGGAAGCCAGACTGGATGCCAACAGCCACACGCCAGCCCCGGCGGAGCTCGCTGAAGACCAGGAGGCCGCGCAGAGTCCAGGAGCAGGTATGAGAGAATCCCCTGCCCCGGGTGCTGAAACCGCGGGCCCACTACTAGAAGCCCTTCCGCCGCCTCCGCCTCCGGCACTGGCATGGATCTATGGTGCGCCGGTCTTCGACTGGACCGCACGGTATGAAGACCAGCACTCCTGCCCACTTCTCCCAATGCCAGCACCCCCGGTTGCCTGCCCCGGGGGAGAGGAGTTGTGCTGGGACAACCGGGGGGGGGGGATCTGATGGGGCTCTCTTATGAAACAGAGTCCGCCACCCGCCAAAACATTACGGAGCTTGCGTACCACGGGCCGGATATACGTCACAGTGAATCCGGAAGTGACTTGGAAGTCCGGCCGAGAGCGCATGCGCAGTAAGAAATTTTGCGCTCCAGTGTGCATGTCAGGAAGCAGACACGAGCACGACTATAGAGCTTAGTACTGCAGGGACACGGATACCGGATATGCACATCACATGGTATGTCTGGCAGTTGGCGTATATATTGGATGCAATCCATTAATAATGTCAGATACTTTTGGAAGATGGCACAAGGCTCTTAACTCCCCTGAGGAAAATGAAACGCGTCGGGAGCCGAAGCTTTGCATGGTCTACACTGACACCAATGAAGGAGACGTTATGACAGATAAGTCTGTGTACATTTAAGAAATTGGTGATATAGTTTATAATGTGCCATAAGTTCTTTATTTTGCAATTAAATCTATGGGCTGCTGGGAGAATTTAGTTACCAGCAGATTGATATACAGTATTATGGGAATTCTGTGTCTTAAAAATGTTTCCCTTAAAAAACTGACTAAAAAGAAGGAGCTGAAGTATTGCATTTTCTGCACTGACACCAAATGTAGGAGACTTTATGATAGATAAGTCCGCGTTTATTTATGAAATTGGTGATATGGTTAATAGTGTGCCGAAAAGCTCTTTACTCTGCAATAATTAATCTGTGGGCTGCTAGGAGAACTTGATATACAGCAGGGTGATATTTTGAGTTGTAAGAACCCTGTGTCTCAAAAATGTTTCCGTTGTAAAAAACTGACTTAAAGAAAGGGGTTCTATATCCATTCACTCTGATCCCTGAAAGAGGTATACTTCTGTGAGTGTTTCTAATAATATAATAAGGACCCTATAGCATCGAAATTGTGTTAGTCAGTCAATAACTTGGTCTCATGAAAGTGTAAATCCAAGAGCATTTTCTACTTTTCTAATCAGATTATACATGTACATCTGATTTTGATACGCACAGCGCACTTTTTTGGGGTGATTACTCCATTTTTAAAATGAATTAATAAAACAATATTTTTTAACCTCTTGCTATTATTACATCCAACACAACACTGCTCCAGGCCAGCAGGAGGGGCAAGACGCAATGTAGTTTTCTGCTGAGCCCTGACCCTGGCTGGAGTAGGGGGGGAACCCAGAGGTAGGGGGAACCAAAAGTGGGTGTGGGTGGAGGAAACAGATACACGGAGCACATATACAGTAAGTATATAATAGGAAGCCATATTAGGTCTAGAGGGCAGTTCTAGTGAGGGCTGTTCAGAGGAACAGTCTGGGAGTAGAGGCTCAGACAGAGCTCTGCTCCACAAGTTAGGGCCCAGCTTACTTAACATTGCAGAGGAGAAGGAGGAGCAACTCCCTTTGCATTGAAACCTGTGCCACTAAAACATTGCCCTCCCTAACCCCCACCGAAATTATGCCAGATTTATTAGAAAGTCCAGAAGGAGGCAAGGGTGACGGTTTTAACAAATATATTTGTAGTTTAGATTGTTAACAGCGGGCAACGCTAATTGCAAGTTGCTTCTCTAGGCACTGGACCTCCAGTGCCTAGTGGTAAATGCAGCCATGTTTTTATTTGTATAGACCACATAAGTGATTTTGAAATGCAGAACCCACTGGGATGCATGTATTGTTTTTAAGGCTTCATGTCACTACCGCAGACTGAATGTTATGGTATACCTAAGGTGTCCTAAAAGAGCTGCATTTGTACCCGCTAAACTTCCTTTATTTAAAAAGTCTGGGGATGTAATGTTCTTCATATCTATTGTGCACATGCAAAAACTTATATACCTACATCATGCAGTGTCTTGTAACACAGTCAAAGCACGGTCGGTCTCTATTGGGCCTAATACTGGTCAGTAGGTAAATATCCGTCCATTGCTTGTGCATACAAGTCTCCAGGTCATTTCATCATAAATCCTCAATGAATCACTTGACATTGGACTTTTTTTATATCACTTAGGTTCATATCTTTGATATACATTTGAAATAGACTCAATAGAATTGATGATTGACCCTTATGGAAAGCTTGGTTCAAAAAGTACATAAAATTTGCTCACAGTGACTACATATAGCCTGACCACTTAAGACACTTAAGCGTGGATGTATTCTGAAGTAGGTACTCAAGTGCCTAGTTACACTAAACTAAACACACTTGGCAACTCTGGAAGTTAATGAAAAGGCTAAATTAATTCACTTTGATTAAACAATCATGGTTATTTGAGTGGATGCATAGTTTGTTCTACAGAATCGTTCTTCAAGGATAATTCAATAATATAAAATAGAGAAGGGACGGCACAATAGGCTACGCTCTACTGAAGATTAACTCCAGACACTGGCGATATTATGACTGACAGGAAGGATGAGGAATACAGGAAGCACGCCATAGACATATTGTGTGAGATCAAAGAATCTAAAAATAAAATAAGTCAACATAAAAGACACATTTAGGTTTGTTATCCAACACTTGTAGGAAAATACAATGGCAAGTGATTATGACCAGATGAAATGTCCGTCATACCTTTCTTCTATACAACATACCTAGCTGTATATACACTGCTCAAAAAAATAAAGGGAACACTTAAACAACAGAATATAACTCCAAGTAAAACAAACTTCTGTGAAATCAAACTGTCCACTTAGGAAGCAACACTGATTGACAATCAATTTCACATGCTGTTGTGCAAATGGAATAGACAATAGATGGAAATTATTGGCAATTATCAAGACACACTTAATAAAGGAGTGGTTCTGCAGGTGGGGACCACAGACCACATCTCAGTACCAATGCTTTCTGGCTGATGTTTTGGTCACTTTTGAATGTTGATTGTGCTTTCACACTCGAGGTAGCATGAGACGGACTCTACAACCCACAGAAGTTGCTCAGGTAGTGCAGCTCATCCAGGATGGCATATCAATGTGAGCTGTGGCAAGAAGGTTTGCTGTGTCTGTCAGCGTAGTGTCCAGAGGCTGGAGGCACTGCCAGGAGACAGGCCAGTACACCAGAAGACGTGGAGGGGGCCGTAGGACAACAACAACGCAGCAGGACCGCTACCTCTGCCTTTGTGCAAGGAGGAACAGGAGGAGCACTGCCAGAGCCCTGCAAAATGACCTCCAGCAGGCCACAAATGTGCATGTGTCTGCACAAACGGTTAGAAACCGACTCCATGAGGGTGGTATGAGTGCCCGATGTCCACAGATGGGGGTTATGCTCACAGCCCAACACCGTGCAGGACGCTTTGCATTTGCCACAGAACACCAGGATTGGCAAAGTCACCACTGGCGCCCTGTGCTCTTCACAGATGAAAGCAGGTTCACACTAAGCACATGGGATAGACATGACAGAGTCTGGAGACGCTGTGGAGAGAGATCTGCTGCCTGCAACATCCTTCAGCATGACCGGTTTGGCAGTGGGTCAGTAATGGTGTGGGGTGGCATTTCTTTGGAGTGCTGCACAGCCCTCCTTGTGCTCGTCATAGGTAGCTTGACTGACATTAGGTAACGAGATGAGATCCTCAGACCCCTTGTGAGACCATATGCTGGTGCGGTTGGCCCTAGGTTCCTCCTAATGCAGGACAATGCCAGTCCTCATGTGGCTGGAGTGTGTCAGCAGTTCCTGCAAGATGAAGGCATTGAAGCTATGGACTGGCCCGCCCATTCCCCAGACCTGAATCCGATTGAGCACATCTGGGACATCATGTCTCGCTCCATCCACCAACGTCACATTGCACCACAGACTGTCCAGGAGTTGGCGGATGCTTTAGTCCAGGTCTGGGAGGAGATCCCACAGGAGACCATCCGCAACCTCATCAGGAGCATGCCCAGGCATTGTAGGGAGGTCATACAGGCACGTGGAGGCCACACACAATACTGAGCCTCATTTTGACTTGTTTTAAGGACATTACATCAAAGTTGGATAAGCCTGTTTTTCTACTTTAAGTTTGAGGGTCACTCCAAATCCAGGCCTCCATTGGTTAATAAATTTGATTTCCATTGATGATTTTTGTGTGATTTTGTTGACAGCACATTCAACTTTGTACAGAACAAAGTATTCAATGAGAATATTTCATTCAGATCTAGGATGTGTTATTTAATTGTTCCCTTTATTTTTTTGAGCAGTGTATTGCGGTATTTAGGTGTGATAGTAGTCTGTGACTATATATAATTCAGATTAATTGTATTTCTCTGTTCTATAAAATAACTTGTATGTTTAGTAAAGAATAAAAATGAACAAACTTGTTAGAGGAGCTGTGGGTGATTGATGAGTGGTTGTTTAACCAGCACTTATCTAATATCTATGGCTAGCTTTATTACTAAATTATTTTTTGTGCAAAAACAATTTGTATTATAACAACATATAATGTGTATATTTGTAAAGAAATCATAAAAGCATTTTTTTTCTACTAAAAAGATTCTTAAAGGCGTTTTCTTTGTAACTCTTAAGTATGTTCTCTATTAAGCAAGACTGTAAGTGCTGTAGGTGCCACAGTGAATTAAAGTTTTTTTTAGGATTTTGTCTACCATGGTTTGAGTTCAGTTAGCAGATGATTTCTACTTAGGTGTGATTCAATGATCTCTGAACATCCTAAGAGGTGGGCTTACCTGGGTGTGGTAAATAACTATGTCTTTACAGCTTTTTACAATGTCGTCCCAACCTCAAGGAAACACTGGAGAGAGTAGCTATTTTTTCCTTCTACACATGTATTGCTCTGGTTTTATGTGTAGCAGTTAAATAACTCTTTCCATGCAACCTACTTAAAGATAAAAAAGAAGCTACCGGAATCAATGCAAAGATAATAGTCTACAGTCATCATAGAAACATTTTTGGAACCTCATAAAACAGCATTATTATAAATGAGTTTTTTTTTAATATGGATATTTATTTTTCATTTTGAAAAGCAAGCCATCGTAAAAAGCATCACATATCTTCACATCCTCATGGTTATTAAAGTGGTTGCCCAGCTTAAGAAACCCACTATCATATACCCTATTAGAAATTTCACAGTTCCCTTGTTCAGGATCCTTATAAGTTAGCCAGAATGTCCTCCACATTGTAGGAGCTTTCCTGGATTACAAATACAGCATATTGATTTATATGAGCACTGTGTAGTGCTGTAATTCCCCTGTGCTGAAGGGAAATTGAACACTAAAGGCCCAGAGACCAGTTAACCATCTAATATGTACGTAGGACTCTCGACTGTCCCCAAATAGATGATATCGAGGAAGAATAAATCAAATGCCCCATCCTCTTGTTCTTCCCTCTCGTCATTAAAAACTGTAGTAGTTTAGAGAGATAGCTGTTGTCCAAAAGAGCGTTTGGCTTAAAGGTGCGGGTAACAGCTTGATTAGCCTAATTTCAAGTGACCTTTTTAACAAATGGAAATTGTCCAAAGAGGAGAACCACTTTCCGACAAATGTTGTCTGTTATTCCCTAATTAAATAACCTGAAAGATTATCAAATTATCCTTACCTTCTCAATGTAGATGATTAGGCATTACTTGATCCCACTGGTATAATTTTTGGGGGATTTTTAAAGGGTGTTTTTTTCAGCTTTGTTATATTTATAATGTGTATTATATTATTTTCATGTATGTCCTACAGAAAAAAATAAGATTTCTTCCATACCCATTACATGTAAATGCCTGCATAGAAACTGGGATTAATAGGTTTTATTATGGACAGCAAAAAAGATTCCAGAAATAAACTTCATATTACATTCATCTGCATTTAAATCATGTATCATATTAGCGCTGCTGTTTAATATTTGACAAAAAACATGCATTAGCTTTATACTCTCATTTTTTTTTACATTATTATTTAATTGCACATGGAGACCACCAAATACAAATGCAATCTCCTTTTGCAATAGAGCTTCCCCAAGGACTTTTATTTCAATAGGTTTTACAAGCAGTTCATAACCTTTCTACCCCAGATGGCTTGTGTGTTATTTCTGATCTGTGTTTGACTACTGATTTGACAGGAAGGATATTCAACAGTCTAATAGTATAAGGCAACCTGGTAATCCTATGTAGCTTAAAAACTCCAACTATATATATGTGTATTCTGCTTAGATTTTTGGTATCATTGCCTATATTTATATGTGATTTTGACATTTAGACATCTATATAAATATATAAGTGCAGTACATCATCATAAACTCAAGTAGATCATTATTATGAAGCCACATATACAGTATATGTGTATATATATATAAAAATATATACAAATATATAAACATATATATGTGGCTTCATAATATGATCTACTTGAGTTTATGACGATGATTTATTATAAGAACATTAGCTATGGTCTAGTACTGCATTTATATGTTAAAATCACATATAAATATAGGCAATGATACCAAAAATATAAGCAGAATAGGAAGCAACAAATAGTAACTTAAAGCCCTTTAACCTACAGTATATAAAATACAGACTAGCACATCTGTGGCTGTATCAGTAACACAGACAAGCACATTTAGGCCTACATCATTGTCAAGTTTTAAAGGGAATGGGCAGCATGAATCAGAGCCTGGCTGGATGATTGCTCCGATGTTTCAGAGAAAAAGAAATCTAGATGTGGGGAACAGAGCGCACAATAGGGTGGGGAACAGAGCGCACAATAGGGTGGGGAACACAGCGCATAATAGGGTGGGGAACAGAGCGCACAATCGGGTGGGAAACAGAGCGCACAATAGTAAGTACTTGATTAATGCTCACTTAGTGGAGTTGTGACAAGCACAACTCCTATGTAGACATAAAGAAAAATAGCTGCTGCCCCATGGCTGGTGGATAGATCCTCCAGGAAATATTGGATCCAGTTAGATAAAAACACGTTAGATGGGCTGCGCTGCTGGAGTAAACCCATTCTTCAACAATGATGATAAGGTTTTAATGCAGTACAGACGTCTTTATCAAGTGCAAAAAACAAATGACCAATTTGTTTTTTTCACTTGATAAAGATGCTGGTATGGCTTTAAAATGCAAAGTGATAAAAAACCCTTATCATTATTGTTAAAGAATCAGTTTACTCCAGCAACGCAACCCAATTAGCATGTTTTGTCCAACTAGATCCGACGTTTCAGAGAAGAGTTTACAGATCCGGCCTTGGACTATATGAAGAGATCGGGCTAGTCCTGAACTGCCCACAGCCGGCTTCTCCCCACACCGCTCTTGTTGATTGACAGATATTTCCCGGGAGAAACCTGTCAATCACTCTGCAAGATTCACTAGAGTAGGCCACATGCACATACTTTTTTTGTGTAGTGTATCAAAAAATGTAAAGGAAAATGTTCTTCAATAAATCCAACTGACTTAAGTGACCTTGAGCTAGGTCTGTTGATCAGGAGTCACCCCATGATCTTTATGTTGAAAGCACATACACCAGTAAGTTAACATGTAGACAAAAATAATCTTTTAAGCTACACCAGTACATTTATGATTATGTTTTACTTGTTGTTACTACTGCAGGAAAGCTCCTGTTATGGTTTTTATTACTCTGAAACTCGGAGAACTAGTCACAAACTGATCAATTCATCACAAACATTTCCCAATGGTATAAACCACCTTACAGTGAGTCTCCTTTGATGTGATTATGACTTCATGTAATTCTGCCACTTTGTTACACATATCAATTGACTGCAATATCCATATGAACTTCTTTTACATCAGTGTTCTTATGTTCACAGAGGTGTCAGAGATGATTTCCTTGTTTTTTGCCCTTTTCCGTCAGTCGGATTAGAAACTTACATTAGGTTCTGGCATTGTGGTTTCTATTTTTACAGGACCCATGATGCATATTAAAAATTTGTTATGATCCAATTGGCATGTTTTCTCCCTGTACATCCATAAAGCTTACATTGTTTTTACTGTGTAGAATAGTATTGAAGTAATAATGATTTTCAGACCCACAAACCTCAGTCACTTTCCAAAAGATAAATAGGTATGGAAAGGTTGAAAGAAAAAAAATGCACAGATTAATCCATATCAACAACCATTTAACTGGTTAAGGACTGCTTAAGAAAAAGTTATGCCAGTCATCTCAGCCAGTTCTGTCTTGAAACAAGCACCTGTCCAGACAACAGTCACTTAAACAAGCAAAATAACAGCTGAACAATTCAGGACAGTTGGCCTGTTGCATTTCAAGACATCTCCTGTGAGTCTGCCCTCATCTCTCTACATGAAAATAGCCTTTAAGAAACTGAATATCTTTCTATATGCTGATAGTAATGAAAACTTTAATAGCTTTTCTGTTGTGATAGAAGACAAAAGTATAAAGAGACTTGTAAAATTGATCTAAAACTAGAAAAAACTATTAAAAGACCACAATATAGCAAAAAAAACTTCCTTGCCAAATGTGTGTATATACATATTTGTATATATATATATATATATATATATTTATATATATATATATATATATATATATATATATATATATATATATATATATAAAAAAACTAATTTCTAAAATCTGGAAGCAATGTATACACTCACACAAGACTATAATCCCTTCCCTTTCGTCATGTAAGTGGCATGAGAATGTAGATTTAATACTCACTTGTTTCAAGAACCCCTTGAATGAATGTTCTCGGTTAACAGCTCAGCAAGGTCCTGCTCTTCAAAACCACTTGAGCCGCTTTCGCTCTTCAATGTAGTAAGAGAACAGCATGCATTGTCAACTCACTGCTTCTACCACCTTAAAATGTCGATCTCGCTGCTTTGTGTGTCATCCTGGAGGTCACATGATATGCTTTTTATGCATCCCTTGAAGGTGTTGAGGTGGTCATGGCCAGTGATTAGGAATGTATGATGTGAAGAGATGAAAAATGTTTAATCGACGATCACAGCTGCCAAAGAGGCAGGCTTAGAATGTCATTTCACTCTGGGGTAATCATTACCTGTTTCCTCCTCTACTGACCCTCTTGAGCTTATAAGATGCTAATTTCAAACCAATATACCACCAAGCACGTACAATAAACCATTGCACCCTGTAAGAATGACTACATATTGATAACCCAGAAGACCATCCATCTTTCAGTGGTGAAAGAAATACCCACCTTCTTTTTGTTACTTCGACCTGAAGATCAGGCTAATCACTGTGATCCAACCAATTTTAATTAAGTTCTTCAACATTACTCACACTTTGACCTGATCCCACAGGCGTCTTAATTGTATCTGAAATGAAGGAATATTCTGCTGTTACTACGTATAGATATTGTGATTAGCATGTCTACAATCATTTATCCTACTTCAAAACGTGGTTGTATTGTGTCTTTTCACTTTGATTGTGGTTAATATTAACAAACTCTATATAGAAGGGAAAATATTAATATTTGTCATTTTTGTAAGTTGTGCATGTACTATAAAAATATACATATACCTAATTTAAATAAAAGATCCTGTATATTTTTTTATTTTTTAATAGGATAAGCCATAGCTAACGGCAGCACGGTGGCTCAGTGGTTAGCACTGCATCCTTGCAGTGCTGGGGTCCTTGGTTCAAATCCCACGAAGGACAACATCTGCAAGGAGTTTGTATGTTGTCCCCGTGTTTGTGTGGGTTTCCTCCGGGTACTCCAGTTTCCTCCCACACTCCAAAAACATACTGATAGGGAATGTAGATTGTGAGCCCCGAATGGGGACAGTGCCCATAATGTCTGTAAATTGTCTGAATTGTAAAGCACTGCGGAATATGTTAGCGCTATATAAAAATAAAAAAGAAGAAGAGATAGTTATGTGATCTGACCACAGAGACTACCACTTATCAAAATGAAGAGGCTGTAGCACTCTCTTCATAGTTTATCAATGCACAACATTTTGTCCATGTGTGGTTGTGCCAGGTCTTCCAGCTCACATCCATTCACTGTTCACTCATAGACTCTTGAGTGGTGGAAGTATGATAGGTTAGACCCCCGCTCAGCACACACTGTCTACAATAGGCGTTAAAATGCACCTGTCAGGCAATTCATGCTGCCAAAGCCACAGTGGGTTAAATAATTTTATATTTTGATAGATTGAACTTTTGTGGACATGGTGATATTAAATTTTTATTAACATAAAATGTAACATACTTTTTTACTGCTTATAGGGGACTTGAACCTCCAATTATTTGTTCTATATACTGCTAAACTGGAATATTGTGGTATATAGGGAAAATGACAGTCTTCTATAAAGCTTGTGCCTTGCTTCAAAGGAGTACCAAGATGGTGGCAATATGGGCCTTTAGCAGGCGCCCTGCTACCAAAGTAATCCATCTGCACACCACTATCAAGTTGCAGGGGGGATGGGACGATGAGCACCCTAGCAAGCAACCATGGCAGGGTTACCTCATTTAATGCCACTGCCAGAAATGGACAGCTGCATTTTAAAATGTTAAAAAACAGTGATCGTAGTTAGCCCGAGTGGTGGTAGAGGTGGATGGCATTAGTATTACACAGTTGCCACTCACTGTGCGAGGATCAGGAACACCTATATACACGCAAACCCATCCTACGTCCAAATGATTGTTGGTTTGAAATGTCATATAGCATGGAGATTATAAATATTTCTATCACTGAAGTATTGCTGGTATGGAGGAGACACCTTCTCACTGGTTGAGGAACGTCGTTGTCCCTTAGAGACAACTTTCGCTATAAGTGTGAATGTTGCTATGAACGCCATTTTTCATTTGCCTAAACCAATGAATTTTTTACATAACGATATATCAAGATTAACAATGATTTTGAAGCTTTTTCTTCACTTAAACCGAGCAAAGTTTATAATTGTTTGGAAACCAACAATAATTGTGCTCTAATGACGAAAAGAGGTTGACCCATTCCTTTGCAAAAGGATATGCCATAAATGTACAGGATGAGAGATCCCCTATTCTCAAAATAGATGGAGGTCCCAGTGGATTTGCCATAAAGATAGCAAAAACCCTTTAAAGTCTTTAAAACTGTTTTACTAGTGTAATGAGCATAGCACTGTCCTAATGTTAGCAGTCAAAATCTATAGTGATACACAGTGCATTTGGACAACTATCACATGATTTCCTATGTTTTACATAAAACCTTTTTAATTGTTCCCATCACTTCCAAAAAGTATTGCATACAGCACTTCCAGCAAAGATTCCCAACACAATACTGTTTCCCACATTACTTTATCTTTTAATCTTGGATAATTAACTCCAGGACCACGGACCTCAAATTGACCTGATTTTCGGGCTGTCGCCAGTTTATATGGAGTGTAGTTTATAAGTAAGCCACTTTCCTGTAAAGAAGGGAATATTCTCCACTAGTAAAAATGATCATTAGCAATTCCTTTTCTTGCCTTAAGCTGCAATTATCTATTAAGGTAAGAGGTCTGAACTATCAGGTAAACAGAAATGCTGTATATATATATATATATATATATATATATATATATATATATATATATATAGATATATATGTATATCTATATATACATAGATATACATATATATATAAATATATACACAACGCAAACATATACGCTGAGCTCCTTATTACAGGAATACCGTTCACAAATGTCTGGCATTGATGACCATGAATTATTTCAACATGTCTAAACAGTTTTCTTTTTCTCTATTACAGAGAAAGAATTTTTTTCTTTAAAAAAAAAAATGTAGCCGCAGACATTCTCAACCTTCTTGTTTTCTAGAATTTGGGAAATATTTACCTCTTGGCTAACGTTTTGCAACTACATTGCACATAAGCTTACTTATTGCTGTCTGATGTAGATATTAATGTCCTATAGATATTTGTAGTTAAAAAATAATAAATCCAGTGGAATATTTTTCCAAATTATGAAATATTATTTTTCTCTAAGATGGAAGGTGGCACATGAAAGCTTTAAATGTGAACACATGTATCAATTATATCAGGGAAAAGGGGAAATCACATCAAAGAAGGATGACCTTCATGTTTCCTCTGGTCTTTCATTAAGTGTCCACAAAGGTGATGCCTGGTCAGAGACAGTCAATTCAGACCATGACAAGATGAATTACAAGATGAATTAGACATTGCTGCCACAAATTTATAACTACCAAGGCCTTTCCTGATTAAATCTTCAAGACTTGAAAGTAATTTCAATGGCATTGCTGTTAATTTAAGACAGGATCAGCATCAGAGCAAATGAAGGAAGGGATAATACTTTTTCCTTCAAATTATTGCAGTTTTGTTTAATTTAGAAGAAATTACATAAATTCATATATTTGGATGTATCATAGATTCTGACAGGGAATGGGGAATTAAATTGAATGAGTGATCAGAAGATAACCTATTTAAATCAGGCTTTTGTGGTAAATTTATTTGTTTACTTTTTTGGCAATTTTTTTCTGTTTCCCAATATAAAATGTAGAAATCTTGCAATTTTCACGCTGGTGACTGAGGCTATTCTAGACTTTAACTTCTTGTTGTTTCTGGAAATTCACACGTTCATTAGCATTTATAGACTGAGGCTATGTGCCCACGATGCAGAAATGAAGCAGAAAATTTCTGCAGCATTTCTGCATCTCCCTGGCAGAAAAAAACGCATGCAGATTGTGCATGCATTTTTCCTGCAAAATACATGCGGATCCACATGCGGGTTCACATGCGTTTCCGCATGCAGATTGACAAGCACTTTCCAGGCGATAGCATCACTTGGAAAGTGCTTGACAACTAGGTCACACTGTATAAATCCATGCAAACGGCATGGATTTATACAGTGTGAACCGTAAAAATGAAAACAAATAAAGCTATACTCACCCCCGAGGCCCCGGCCTGGCGGCAGCGCTGCTTCCTGGCTGGTTCCCGGCTGCCGGCATATCGCGAGACAGAGCGGTGAAGGGCCTGCGGTCACATGACTGTGACGTCACCGAAGGTCCTTCAGCGCTGCTGGCATTCAGAGAGAAGACGCCGGACAGGTGAGTATAAACTTTATTTGTTATTTTATTGTTTTTTTACAGGTACAATGGTACCCAGGTCTGGAGGAGAGTCTTCTCTCCTCCAGAACTGGGTACCATCCGCACATAGAGACGCATAGAAGCCGCTTGTAAAAATGTACAGTCGCGGTTTCTGTGCGTCTCAATGCAAGTCAATGGCGGGAGTTCCGCTGCACTTCCGCAAAATTAAATGACATGCTGCGGATTTTTGTACGTAGCATAAACGCTGCGGAAAAATCCGCAGCATGTGCATAGAACATGCGGAATCCCCTTGGGGACCATGGGGTGCGGATTACCTTGCGTTTTACAAGCGTTTCCGCTGCGGAAATTCCGCCGCATAAACGCTTGAAAAATGCTACGTGGGCACACAGCCTGAGGCTATGTGCCCACGTAGCAGATTTGATGCAGAGGGTTTTTGCCTCTCTCTGGCAGAAAAAAACGCATGCAGATTTACATGCTTTTTTTCTGCCAGAGAGAAGCATTTTTTCAGCGTTTTCGCATGCGTTTTTTCAAGCACTTTTCCAAGCGATTTTGAGCTTCACTTGGAAAAGTGCTTGACAAGTTGGTCACACAATATAAATCCATGCAACTGGCATGGATTTATATTGTGTGACCAACTTAGATGCTTTAAATGCTGCATCTATAGTAAAAAAAAAAGAATTAAAAAGTTAAAAATAAAAAAAGCCTGTATACTCACTTCTCCGGTCTGCTCCCGGCGGTGTCCTCTCTCTTCGGCGTCCCGCGGTGTTCTGGCAGGACCTGCGGTGACGTCATTTAGTCAGCTGATGGTCACGCGACCATCACCTGACCGCTGACGTCAGCGGTCGCGTGACCACCAGCTGACTAAATGACATCACCGCAGGTCCTGCAAGTACACCGCGGGAATCTGAGGAGAGAGGACGCGACCGGGAGAAGACCAGAGAGGTGAGTATACAGGTTTTTTTTTTTACTTTATTTCTTTTTTTTCACCGCGTGGTAGCCGGGATGAAGAGGAGTTGTAGTCTCCTCTTCATCCCGGGTACCACACGCACCGCGATTACGCTGCAAATTCGCGGCCATTGAATTTAATTGAAAGGCAGCAAATCCACATATACCTGCAAGTTTGCTGCGTTTCAATGTTCCCCCAATGGCCGCAAATTTGCAGCGTAATCGCGGTAGAAATGGTCATGCTGCGTTTTGCAACGCAATGCGAATTTGGCGCGCTAATTAGCTCATCATGTGCACAGCACATCCGAATTCACATTGATTTGCATGGCAGATGGTTTTACAAGCGTTTTCACGCCCGTAAAAAAGCCGCAAAAACGCTATGTGGGCACATAGCCTTACTCTATTTCTTGTATCAGCGCTTCTAATGAGCATGTGAAAAGGTCATTATGAAGGGAGAAGGAGCTATGTCATGAACCATTGTGAATGGTGGATCCTCGGGTAACAGTTGTGTTGCCTGTCATTGTAATCTGGCCTCTGATGATAATTAACCCTCATGAACACTCTTCCTGAATGAAGAGAATGAAGAGGGAACATAAGTCTAAAATAGGCCAGTGTGAAAATTGCAAGATTACTAATTTTTGTTTTTTTTATTACTGAGCATGAGATGAAGGAAAAAAAACATTGGCAAAATATAAAAAAATGCAAGCAAGTAACACAAAAACAGTTTCTAATAACAGATGCCCTTTAAAGGAAAACAAGTACCATCTTTTTCTTAAGATCTGTGGAGTTTCCTTCAGGAAGCCACCCACCATTCCTAAAAAAAGGGTTTCTGGTTCTTTGTTCCAACCATGTATGTACTGTCTTTATTATAATAAAAAATAGTATATCCATGTACTATAATGAAAAATGACTATGTACACACAGACACCTCTCTTCCATGAATGGCGGACCATGCATTGTTTTTATAAAGATTTATGTGGATTCCAAACAATCATGAAGTGCCAAAGAGGCCTTAGTCCTGCAGGGGTGATATGGCTTTGAAAAAAAAGATCTGAAAAGGGTTTCATTAACAACTCACTAGCACAAATGATATATTGCCTACACCTTTATGTGCTCTAATAAGACAACTGAGCAACTGCGTGTATGATTCATAAGACAATGCTTAAATTAATTTCAAATAATAATGAATATAATAATAATGTAGTTTTATCATAATTTGACTACACACGTTATTCTAAAAATGTTGGGTTTAGACCTATTGTCAATGCTACATATGTATTTAAATATTCAGCATAAGGGATGAATGAATATATAGCATGAAAGCTGACTATTAACCTTACCATCTGACTTTTTGCATTAGAGCAATATCCTAGATGTGCTAATTTGACACTTGTTTGTCTACCCATTTCATGCCATTATTATGTAGCAATGCCAGGTAGGCTAGGGTTAAATCCTAACTCCAGGCTAGCTCATCTAAGTTGTTCATCTAAGTCTGTCTGCTGGCGAGGCTGAGCAGACTGGATCTGTCTTGAAGTTAAAGAGAGAAACAAGCCAGAATCTATTTGATAAGAGTCTGCACAGGCCGTGTACAAGTATCAGTGGTTGCAATGGATGATAGCAGTTTTGTTTGACCAAACTTCAGCTAGTTCAGCGGTGTCTGAAGTAGTCAGGGTCTATATTGCTTAGTTAGTGCCTGGGAAAGGCTAGGGATTTATGTTAATGATTTTGTTATCTTGGTGCTGTGGAACCTGTGGAAAACAATAAAAACTGCACGTGTTTGGACCAAAGCTGTATTGCCTGTGTGAACGCCACCCAAGGCCTGATGCCTACCAGAGCAAGTGAATCCCTACTATATATGTAGATAGATAGATCGATAGATATGTATAGTGGATGTAAAAACTCTACACACTATTTAACATGAGTTTAAATGTGACTGGCTAATATTTGAACAGAGCCACATTCCCAATTATAAGTGGGTGTTCACACTTACGCAACCATATTATTTTATTGTTATTATTTTCCCCCTCAAAAATGAATTCAGTTTGCTGAATTGCATTTAACCATGTGAAATTAAAGGTGGATTTTTTACGTGACAAAATCTGATATTTTAGCAGGGATGTGTAGACTTTTTATATCCACTGCATATAATAGACATAACAGGGAAAACTCAGTAAGTAAAATAAGCCCTAATTTTGTTACAAATCATATCAAAATATTGAGTACCTGTTAGATATTCAATTCTCTTAACTGATGGCATCCCAGTCTCCTCTTTTGATTATCTGGCCTGACACAATGTCATCATTGCAGCGTGACACACATCAAATCAAAAGAGGAGCCGCAGTTGCCGTCAGATAAGTGGCGGGTTTCAGTGCTCCCTTCCAGTGGCCACGGATTACTGAGATGGCCAATGAACTGGGTCCTGTGAATCTATTTGCATCAACTGTAATACCTGGCCTACTTATATTTTTCAATATTTCATGTGCCAATTTGATACATTTTGTGAAATTTGCTTGTGGAAAATAAATTAAAATAAACAGCATAATGCACTGTATCAGGGGCTATGTGGTAGGAGACACCTACTAAAGGTGTAATTATTAAATGCAATTATTTTCATGTCACTAAACATTTTTTGCTGAAACTGCATTAACAGTGTCTTAGAGTATAGGTTTTTAAACAGAAGCCCAGAGGCATTCTTGCATTGTGAAATATTACATTTTCCCATGAAATGTAGTTTACTGAAAATCTGGTTGTGAAATGTGTTTCTTTCCTGTGAAGAAGTTGTCCTTTGGCTAGATGCACTCATTCAGAAAAAATGGTCTGGTTTCTAGAAGCACGTCAGAGTTATTTCTTTACTCTGTCATGGACCAATAGATTGTAATTAATGAATTACAATTAGTCTGTATAGGCTTAAATGTCAAATAATAATAATGCAATACAAATGTACAATTACAATACACAATATAAAACCACTGTCCCTAAAGATTATTTTCAGTTTTCTAATCTTCAGAAATCTAATCCAATATCTAAACCAATTATCTTCATTTGCGTCTGGAGGAAAGAAGGTTTAATCATAATCACAGACGGGGATTCTTTACTGTAAGAGCAGTGAGACTATGGAACTCTCTGCCGCATGATGTTGTAATGAGTGATTCACTACTAAAATTTAAGAAGGGCATGGATGCCTTTCTTGAAAAGTATAATATTACAGGTTATATATACTAGATTCCCTGATAGGGCGTTGATCCAGGGAACTAGTCTGATTGTCGTATGGAGTCGGGAAGGAATTTTTTACCCCAATGTGGAGCTTAGTGTTTGCCACATGGTTTTTTTTTGCCTTCATCTGGATCAACATGTTAGGCTATGGGTTGAACTAGATGGACTTAGTCTTCCTTCAACCTTAAAAACTATGTTACTATGTGTATGACTGAACCAAACTCACATTGGCAATTATCCAATTCCTATGGCTAAAATCAGTCAAGAATGACAAAAGTAAAGGTGTTCTGTCATCAAAGACATTTTCAGCAGTGACTTTCTAATTGCTAGAATGAAGTCTATGTGACGCTAGGTAAGTACTCTGCCATTTTGTCTGCTGGAGGTTCCACTTGTCACTTTCGGTCACAGCGATATGCCACCAATGACTAATGAAGGAACACCTTTAACTTATTAACAATATGTTTTGCCTTGCCCAAAAATGATCTTTATCAGTGTTCGAAATATAGGATGATTTATCGATACATCCTATAATGTGGTTTATACATATAGTAGCTAGGGTATACAGTGAATAATTATCAATTCTGGCATGCTTAGGGACGTCCATAATGCTTCCTCACTTCATTACATCTGTAGTTGTAAGTGGCTGATGACATAAATACTTTCCAAGGCTGATGCAGAAATGTCTATGTAGATTAGGAGATAGTGGTAAGCATGTCTGCAAGACAGGTTTAAATGTCTCAGGACATCATCTTCTTTAGTAAAGTGTATCAAGACTGCATTGCCCTAGCCAAGCAAGTGTCATTACAGGGTGTCCCCGCCTGCATGTGAAAGCCCTTATTAACTTAGAAAGCAGAGCACAAGTAGAGAGGACATCTTATAAGCAGGATACTTGGGAGCCTCTTCAATCCCTTTACCAGACACATCAATACAATCTTATTTTTCCCTCTTCTAAAAATACAAGCTCTTGTGAACTAGTTGGACAGGATGAGAAAGGAGAAGAGCCGGAGAAATCAGTGTAGCAGGTCACCTTTCAGCCACCTATGACATCAGACTTGCTGCCCTGATTCTTACATTAATACCTTTGAGCTAAAAACAATAGTCCAGCCATTAAGCACCTTGCAGTCTGAGATAAGAAAGCTCTAAGAAGATAATAATCTCTGCATTTATCTGGATTGCAACCATTCAGCTCCTTAATCATTTTTCCTCTTGTACCCAATCAAAAACATAGAGGAAGCCTTGCTGAACTTGTGACAAAAATACAATGGAAGAGAAAAAAAGATGATAACAAAAAGACAAATAGGGAATCAATGAAGAGTAAGTTGGATAAGTAGAGCAGAAACTATGGAAATTTTAGAGCAGAAAGATAAAACTGGCAAAAAGGAAAGTGAGAGCTGAAGAGAAAAAGAGAGATTGAAAGAGTGAGAGAGAAAAGAAAAGATCCTAAGAATAGTTGCAAGGAGGTGGTGAAGACAGAGAGTCACGGATTTCTCAGACAATCCCTTTGTGAAATGAAAACATTTCTTAATTGCCATTAGGGAAATAGGTTAAATGCCATCTGTATAAGCTGCTAAATACTGGCAAACAGATTAACGCAGGGAAGACTTTCTGAGCAAACACATTTCAACTGTCAGTGTTTTCTGTCCTAATTTGTCCTTTGACTGGTATTACATTTAAGGAGGATGGATCACTTCCTAACACTTTTTAAAGGGATAACTATAGGTAAAGTTGTACATTCTGACAAAGGATAAAGGGGTGGTCCAAAACTAATATATATTTTAATCCTAAATGTCTATTGTAATAATCTAATCTCTTTTCTAATATACATTTTATTAAAAATTCCCTATCATTTCCTCACTATGCTATCTAACTGCTTTAATTTTTTACCTATTTCCTGTTTGATGTCGCTTAGTTTGAGAACCCCCAGTGCATCCTGGGCTACTCAAACAAGACGTCATCAGGGGGCAAAGGGAGCCGTCACTGCCGCAGTGTCTGCCCCCACCTTGAAATGAAACATCATCACTGACATTCGTTTCAGTAGCTGAGCACGCATCAGTTATCAATTCTGATGTCTGCTCAGTATAACCTTGTCATTGTGCAATATTCTCTTTAATGCACAAAGACAGTGCGCTCCCTCCTTGGGGTCTGATGAAAAGTGACGAGCTGGCAAGATAGTGCACTGGCAGTGCACATTGTAAGGAGGTAACTCGCTATGCCGGTTGAACAGAGACCATCCCTGCCCCCGAAAATGACGTCACTTGCGGGGGCATTGCTGGTCTATGCTCGCCTGGTAGTTTAATTAGAATGCGCTTTGACAGTGCGCTCTCTTGCCAGCTGTCAGAGTTTAATTTTAGCCACCGATCAAAATCACCCATTCCAGTCTATGGGTCAGTGGAAAAATCAGACAGTACTAGAATGCAACTAGATGCCGCCAGCGTGCTATCTGATTTTCACTGACTGATAGGATAAGATAGAAACCTTTCATCTTATTTTATGTATACTAGAAGGACTGTTATCCAAGGGATAACGTTTCTCCATGCGGAGAGTGACATGTTAAGCATGTCAAGGTGAGGAGACTTTTAAGCAGCAATGCTCCTCTGGGAAATATGCAAATTGTCTCTTCAGAGAGGAAGAGGACTAGAACTCTAGTGCCACCTATAGGAAGTAGCAATCCTAAAAGTTAATATCGACCCTTTAACAAGCCTTGTCATATGACTTATGATAAAAGCCAGAACCATAATCTCAATTTGCAAACACTGTGTTTCTTTTAGAGTAATGGCTTCTTCCTGTAAGTGAGACCTTTCAGCCCATGTTGATACAGTACTCGCTTCACTGTGGATATTAACACAATCTTACGAGCTTCCGCCATCAGCCTCACAAGGTCTTTTGCTTTTGTCCTTGGGTTGATATACACATGTCGGACCAAAGCACGTTCATCTCTGGGACACAGAACCTGTCTCCTTCCCGGTATGATGGCTGGACATTCCCATCTTGTTTGTACTTGCGTATAATTGTTTGAACAGATGAACGAGGCTCCTTCAGGTATCTTGAAATTGTACCTAAGGATGAGCCAGACTTGTGCAAGTCCACAATTCTCTTCCTGATATCTTGGCTAATTTCTTTAGACTTTCCCTTGATGCTGCACAAACAGACAGTGTGTTTCAGGTGTGCATTAAAATACATCCACAGGTGTGTCTCTAATTAACTCAGATGTTGCCAAAAAAACTATCAGAAGCTTCCAAACACATGACATCATCATATGGACAGTCCAGAATTGTTTAAAGGCATAGTAATCTTAGTGTATGTAAACTTTTGACTTTGCAGTAAGTAATAAAAATGCCTTAAAACATTCTCTCTCTCTCATTATTCTGGCATTTGGCAAATATTAAAAATTATGGTAATCCTAATTGACCTAAAACGGAAAAGGTTTATTCTGATTTCATGTCAGATATTGAGAAAAATATGCATATGTGTCTTTTTATATAGTGTATGTAAACTTCTGGTTTCTTCCTATTGCGACTCAGCGATCCTCTGTGCCTGCTATTAGAGAGGCACAGAGGATCCCTGAGCTGCTGCAGGAAGTGTGTCTGCGACTCACACTGCGCTAATAAAGAGAATGACTTTTCACTCTTCTACACAGCCATAGTCCCGGGTGGAGAGGAGTGAATATCCCGGCATCTGAGGACGCATGGCAGTGACATCATGCGCTGCTCAGATGCTGAGGTGAGCTGCTGCTGGCAGAACAGGACGCAGCGTTGGAGCACAGGGGAGGAAGGTGAGTAGAAGTGTTTCTTTTTTTTCATGTGTGCAGTGATGGGGAGCCATGTATACCAGGATTGGGGATGAGGGGGGCCATGCATACCAGGATTGGGGATGAGGGGGCCATGCATACCAGGATTGGGGATGAGGAGTGCCATGCATACCAGGATTGGGGGATGAGGGGGGCCATGCATACCAGGATTGGAGATGAGGTGGCCATGCATACCAGGATTGGGGATGAGGTGGCCATGCATACCAGGATTGGGGATGAGGGTGCCATGCATACCAGGATTGGTGATGAGGGGGGCCATGCATACCAGGATTGGGGATGAGGGGGCCATGCATACCAGGATTGGGGATGAGGGGGCCATGCATACCAGTATTGGGGATGAGGGGTGCCATGCATACCAGGATTGGGGGATGAGGAGGGCCATGCATACCAGGATTGGAGATGAGGTGGCCATGCATACCAGGATTGGGGATGAGGTGGCCATGCATACCAGGATTGGGGATGAGGGGGCCATGCATACCAGGATTAGGGATGAGGGGGCCATACATACCAGGATTGGGGATGAGGGGGCCATGCATACCAGAAATGGGAATGATGTGACCATGCATACCAGGATTGGGGATGAGAGGGCCATGCGTACCAGGATGGGGAAATTTACCAGTAGCTGCTGCATTTCCCACCCTAGTCTTATACTCGAGTCAATAAGTTTTCCCATTTTTTTGTGGTAAAATTAGGGGCCTCGGCTTATATTCGGGTCAGCTTATACTAAAGTATATACGGTATATCGGTATATAGATTTTATTGCAGATCCATTTCTCCAGTAGTGACACACTATTCTCAGAGCGCATGTTTTCATTTTCTTAACCTTTGTCTAAAAGCAATCCGGTCATCTGATGAAGGCCAGGGATCTGACTGAAACGTTATGCATTGAACTGTGGAATTTAGAACGTATAAAGGCAGGCACCACCAATATCCCAATAGTCAACCTAATGCATGCATAAAAACATCAATAAAGACATAGAGAAAAGAATATCCAATATACTGAGACCTCTGGAAAAATAACCACAAATTTTATTTAATAAAAGACTAGAGGCAAGAAAACATTTAAAAACATTTAAAAAGCCCAAGGCCTAAAAGTACTGACCAAAAAACTCCTGATAATGCTATGGTCACCCTGATCCATCATACAGCACAAGCATGTACATCACAATGTGCTACTGTATACAAAGGATTAAAGGAGAAAAAGTATACAGTGGGGGAAATAAGTATTTCATCCCTTGCTGTTTTTGTAAGTTTGCCCACTGACAAAGACTATAATTTTAAGGGTAGGTTAATTTTAACATTGAGAGATAGAATATCCCAAAAAAATTCAAGAAAATCACATTGTATAAATTAGATAAATTTATTTGCATTTTGCAGTGAGAAATAAGTATTTGATCCCTCTGGCAAACAACACTCAATACTTGGTGGCAAAACTCTTGTTGGCAAGCACAGCAGTCAGACTTTTTTATAGTTGATGATGAGGTTTGCGCACATGTCAGGAGGAATTTTGGTCCACTCCTCTTTACAGGTCATCTCTTAATCATTAAGATTTTGAGGCTGTCGCTTGGCAACTCGGAGTTTCAACTCCCTCCCATAGTTTTCTATGGGATTAAGGTTTAGAGACTGGCTAGGCCACTCCATGACCTTACTGTGCTTCTTTTTGAGCTACTCCTTTGTTGCCTTGGCTGTATGTTTTGGGTCATTGTCTTGCTGGAAGACCCAGCCACGACCCATCTTCAATGCTCTTACAGAGGGAAGGAAGTTGTTGGCCAAAATCTCGCGAAACATGACCCCATCCATCTTCCCTTTAGTACGGTGCAGTCGTCATGTCCCCTTTGCAGAAAAGCACCCCCAAAGTATAATGTTTCCCCCCCAATGCTTCTCGGTTGAGACGATGTTCTTAGGGTTGTACTCATCCTTCTTCTTCCTCCAAACACGGCGAGTTGAGTTAGTGCCAAAGAGCTCAATTTATGTCTCATCTGACCACAGCACCTTTCCCCCCATGTAGTTTTAGGCTGATCTCTCACCTTCCTCATGATCAAGGATACCCCACGAGGTGAAATTTTGCATGGTGCGCCAGATCAATGTCGATTGACAGTCATCTTGTATTTCTTCCATATTCTTACTATTGCACCAACAGTTGTCTCCTTCTCACCCAGCGTCTTACTCATGGTTTTGTAGCCCATTCCAGCTTTGTGCAGGTCTATGATCTTGTCCCTGACATCCTTAGAAAGCTCTTTGGTCTTCCCCATGTTGTAGAGGTTAGAGTCTGACTGATCAATTGAGTCTGTGGACAGGAGTCTTTTATACAGGTGACTATGTAAGACAGCTGTCTTTAATGCAGGTAACAAGTTGATTAGGAGCGTCTAACTGGTCTGTAGGAGCAGAACTCCTAATGGTTTGTAGGGGATCAAATACTTATTTCTCACTGCAAGATGCAAAAAATGTATCTAATTTATACAATGTGAATTTCTTGATTTTTTTTGGATATTCTATCTCTCAATGTTAAAATGAACCTACTCTTAAAATTATAGACTGTTCATGTCTTTGTCAGTGGTCAAACTTAAAAAAACAGTAAGGGATCAAATATTTATTTCCACCACTGTACATAAAAAAAAGTGTATTTCATGTGAAAAAATAGTAACGGACACTCAGACGCAGCAGCCTATGTCTGAGTGTCCTCCTCCTGTGGGCGTATACTCCCGAAAAAAGTGCACGGCAGAGCGCATGTTCGCTCTGCCGTCACCATTGCGGTCTATGGTCCCCGTCAGAGCATACGTCCAGACCCAGTTTTGCGGGGAATTTGGGATGTATGCGCCGACGGGGACACAGAACGCAATGAGAAAGCACCCTAGACAGGGATTTTCTGGTTTGGAGGGAGCCTTAAAAGTGCAGCTCGCGCTGTGTTATGGCCACAGCTGTTAACCATTTAAATGCCACGTTCAATGTCTGACAGTTGCGTTTAAAAAGAATGTGCGCCAGTACTTGCGCACAGTGACTCCCATCGGCTGCCTGTGATGTGATTCCTGTCATTGTCATTTAGGTACTCCTGTGAGATTCGGACATAGGGTGAGCTCCATAGCAGACCGAGATTTTCACTATATACTGCAATACTGTTGATAGCAGGTGCAGGGGACTAAAAAATAATGTAAAAAATAAAGTTTGTAAAAAAAATGTAAATAAACATATGAAATTGCAATACTACATTAAAAATAAAGGAACAAAATAATAAAAATTAACAGATTTGGTATAGCTGTGTTGGTAAAAGTCTGATCTATTAAAATATTGAATTAATTAACCTGATCAGTAGATGCTGTAAAGAGTAAAGAAATCTAATTTTCAGAATTGCGTTTCTCTGGTCACCTCTCCTCCCTAAGAAACAGTAACAAGATGAAATCAAATCATCTTTTGTACACAAAATTAGTATCAATGAAAACTTCAGCTCATTGTGCCAAAACAAGGCACGGGTCTTGGAAAATAGCGACGCAAAGCTAAATTTTTTTTTATATAATATTCTGAATTTTTTGTCATGATATAGAAAAAAAATCAATGCATGTTTGGTATCGCTGTAATTGTACACACCTGGACAATTATGTTTCCAGGTTTTTACCGCTCAATGAACACTGTAAAAACAAAATCAAAAAAACAATTGCAAACTTGCATTTCTTTCACCATTTCATACCACTTGGATCATTTTTCCCATTTTTTTAGTACATTATATGGTAAAATGAATGGTGTCCTGCAAAACTACAATACAAAAAACAAGCTGCCATATATCCATGTGGTCCTTAAAGGGGTTGTCTGGTCCAAATAAATAAGTCTGCAGTCACTGTGTGTGACTGCAGACTTATGAATCCCTCCAGCGCAGGCTGTGTGCTGCAGGGATTCGCCAGTTTCTGACCTGGGACCGGAGGGTATGTATAAGTTGCTGCTGCATACAGTCTCCTAGTATCCAGGGGACTGATGAAGGTCTTGTATTGACCGAAACGTCTTATTCTTTTCTGGATGTTCCACATGTAATAAAATACTCCTGTTGAACATATTTAATGAGTGCCAAGTATCGTTTGCATATTATTAACAGATTGGGATAATACTTGCGCACCTTGCATCCAGAAGTGCTGTGCTATCTCATAGTGGAGACGACTGGCGGGGCGACAAATCGGCGAGACCACTTGGCACGAGGATGTTTCTCATCACTGAGGTTCAATGCACTCTCACTTCTCATGAACCAAAGTATGTATAGTCCAACTTTCAGTGTGGTTGACCGTCTCTTTTAGAAGTTGCAACAATTTTTCTGGGTAAAGTAGCAGGAGAATCACCCTGTAGAAAATACAATTGATTGGCCTAAATAAATATTCACCATCAAGGAAAGGGCATTTCACACAGGACACTAATTTTCAATCATTGTCCAGTGAAAACATGTCCAGCCAGTGAAAGATAAACTATAATTTGTAAGTTTTTCATTGATTGCATCTTTTATGTTAATGTAAAAATCATCATTTGTTATTTGATGCTGGACATCCCCTGTTGTATATGGAATGTGCCATAATTAATATTGTAAATTGTATTGGAGGGGTGAAAACAAGCTATATCATTCAGGCAAAAAACAAAATAACTTTAGCAGGTAAATGATATTAAAAGAGAGCTGATTGGCTTGTTATATTATCAATAGACACTCATTACAGACTCATTAGTTGCCCGTATTAAAGCACCCTTAAGGTGCATGTTTAAGTAGGTGACTCCACAAACTGTCTTTATATGACCAGTTGAGTAGCTCATGATAATCAATATTTACGGGACACGATCAGCCAGATAACAATGATTTCTTACATGTGAATGTTCAATTTAAAAAAAAGTAGCTCCTAATACGATTTATTCTTAAGGTTCCCATACATGTTAGATGGAGCGTCTTTAGTGTGTGACTATTTGTACGTGTAAACAGGCCTTTCTAGTTGAGAAATGCATGTATTATAAGATTATACAGCAAGCATTAAAAATAAAGAAAAGTGCAAGTATGTTTTCCTACTACTACTTTGTACTTAATATATGTATTTTGATGTTTTAAGAAAAGAGTTTACTGTAGGAAAAAAAGGTCTGTCAAATGCATGGCAACTGTATATACACATTTTTTTTGCTTTAACCTTTGTGACGTATCTGTCAAAAAGTCTACAGCTGGCATAAATGTATAATCCGTTTGATGGATCTTTTTTTCTAAAGGGAAATGAAGTGTTTTTGCCTCTTTTATCCTTAGACAGATGAAAATATATACCCATACATTTAGATATATCTCCTGCTGACTTCCATTACTGAAAAAATACACACTAAAAGTTTTGGGACACACCTCTTTTTCATTCAATGCTATTGCCACAGGGGTATAAATTCCAGCCCCTAGCCATGCAGTCTGTCTTCATAAACATTTGTGAAAGAATGGGTCATTCTAAAGAGCACAATTCATTTTTGAATAGTGCTGTAATAAGATGCCAACGTTGTAACGGAGTTGAATGTTGAAAGTATTGGTCTATAATGATATAGAGCCCTCTTTGAAAATGGACATCACATTAGCTTTGAACCAGTCACTCGGCACAGTACCGGTCACTAGCAAGTCTCTAAAAGTTATATACAGGGGCACAATAATAACTTAGCTGAGTTCCTTCAGAACTCTTGGATGTAGCTTATTTGGGCCAGGGCTTTATTGACATTGATTGTATTTAACTTAGCTCGGAGAAATATATTAGCCAACTGAGTATATTAGTTGATGTATTATGAGTAATGGGATTGACTACATCTGGCTCTCTCTCTTCTTTACAACTAAAATGAAATGAAGGGGTTAAATCTTCACTGCCAGTGGATCAAGGATGGAGAATAAAAAAGGTATCCAGAAATGCGATTTATTTGTCAATGCGTTTCGAAGTTACAAACTTCTTCATCAGGACAAACCACAATGCCCTCCCTGCATGAGTTTTTTTTAATACAGATTGAGCAAAATTAAACAAGGTCTGTATTGTTAGAAAAGATCAGATTCAACAGAGGTTTGCCTCTTGTTGGGTCTTCTGGAAAGTTAAAATATCCCATAATCACTATTGTATCAGCCAGTGTAACCTGCGCCATCTAATAATGCTGCCGAGTGTTTACCGCTATTTATGATCTCACTCATAAGATTTCAACTTCTTCACCCCGTCACACTTGCTTTCATATTATTGCTAACATAGAGACATACTCTTCCCCCTTTTCTATTTGTCCTATCTTTCTGAAAGAGTGTAAAACCAGGAAGATTTACAAACCATGTTTCAGCAATACCAGCTACTGTACATCAATGTGTTCCTACAGTATCAAGTCCTCAAGCTGTCATGTTTTGTATGCTAAACTCCTGGCATTTGTGAACATACACTTTAAGTTTCCATACATTTTTCCATATTCACTTTTAGAAATGCTAATTCCTGAAATTACAGTGCTGCTCACCATTGTTAGCACCACTTCATTTTTTTCATAGACTTTACAATATCTTCAGAAATAAATGGAAAAGTACCAAAGTTATATCCTCAGGATTTTTTAATTAGTGGTCCAAAGTAATATCACAATAAAACATTGTTTTTCTACTTCCATGTTGCAATTTCACAGAAGAAACTGAATAAACAGCATGTACAGCAATAAAGGCACCCCTAATTAATACTTGGTTGCACACCTTGTGTCATTGCTGTCAGCCTCCAAACGTTTCTTGTAGCCATCTATAAGCTTCTTACACTTCTCAGCTGGAATTTTCTCATACTCTTCCATTGCAGTTTGTTCAAGCTCTTGAATGTTTGCAGGGTTCTTTTTCCCAATGGCAGATTTCAGCTCACCCCAAAGATTTTCAATGGGATTGTGGTCAGGACTCATTGCTGGCCATTTTAAAACAGTCCATTTTTTCTTTTTCAACCATTCCTGTGTACTTTTGGATGTGTTCTTTGGGTCATTGTCTTGCTGGAGGACCCATGATCTTCAACTCAAACAAGTTTTCTTACACTGGGTAGAACATTTCGCTCTAAAGCTCTTGATAATTTTCTGATTTCATGATTCCTCTGATACGTTCAAGGCCTCCAGTACCAGACACAGCAAAGCAACGCCACAACATTATGGATCCTACACCATGATTAACTGTTGGTAAGGTGTTCTTTTCTTTATAAGCTTCATTGCGCCGTCTGTAAGCAAACTGTTGCTTTGCATTGCCAAAAGATTATTTTTGTTTCATCTGTCCACGGAACATTTTCCCAGAAGGATTGTGGTTCCTTTTTATGTCTTTTCTTCAGAACTCAGGAAACCCCTGTCCACTCTTCGTACACACTCACAAGAGATGAGGTTGAAATGCTTAACAGGTTTATTTACAGAGAAATAAATGGTGTTAAATTCAGAGGGCATAACAGGGAACAGCAAAACATATAATATCACTCAATCTACGATACAGGTTCAAAATGTGCTTTGCAGTAGGTCTGAACGTTAATGATGACACTTCCCCTTTAAGTGACAGCAAACACTCTCCTACCTAATATCATTTAGTGACAGCTCTCTTATTAACTCCTCAACAGTGGAACCACAAGTCCCAGCAATATGAGCGAGATGTTCTTTTCCTGAAATTCTGCGCCCTTTTTCTACACATACAGTACCTTTGATCATTGTGACCAAAGAGTTCTATTTTAACCTCATCGGTCCAGAGGACTTGTTTCCAAATGCATCAGGCTTGTTTAGATGTTCTTTTGCATACTTGTGGCGCTGAATTTTAGGGTGAGGACGCAGGAGAGGTTTCTTCTGATGACTCTTCCATGAAGGCCATATTTGTGCAGGTATCTCTAAACAGTAGAACAATGTACCAAAACTCCAGAGTCTACTAAATCTTTCTGAAGGTCTTTCGCAGTAAAGTGGGGATTCTGATTTCCTCTCTAGCATCCTCTGAGCAGCTCTCACTGAAATTTTGCTTGGTCTTCCAGACCTTACCTTGACCTCCACTGTTCCTGTCAACTGCCATTTCTTAATTACATTTCGAACTGAGGAAAGGGCGACTTGATAACTCTTTGCTATCTTCCTATCGCCTTCTCCTGTTTTGTGGGCCTCCATTTTCATTTTCAGAGTGCTAGGCAGCTGCTTAGAAGAACCCATGACTGCAGTTTTTTGGCACAAGGTTAAAGGAGACTGGGTTTTTATAAAGCTGGGAAATTTTCATCACCTTGTCTTTCTTAAGATGACAGTGAACAACCCTAACAGGCTAAGTAAGGTCTGAAACCTTAGTTAAAGTTATCTGAGCACACAAATCTCCAAGGGTGTGGAAACTCTTGCGTCAACCCATTTTCCTTTTTGTAATTTTTTAAATGTAAAAATGACAATATATTTTCTTTTGCCTAAAATACAAAGGAAATGTGTCATCTTTAATTTTACCCTTTTAGAGATAATTTAATCTTCAACTTGCTTAACTGTTAACAATAACAGTAATTTTAACCAGTGGTGCCCAAACTTTTACATGCCACTGTAGCTAGTCACTCCTTGATTTAGCAGCTTTGTGGTCACACAGGGATCCAGCTTGGGGCTGCAGGGTCCATATGCCGGAGACACAAGACTGTAGACTCGTTCCCTTAGTTAAGGCAGGCAGTGGTGGACATCTCCTGGTAACCTGGCTTGTCTGTAGATGTTGTTCAGTTGCAGGATTATCTTCTCCCCTCACACACTGAGCTGCTGGACTAATAGTACTCACTCTGTGCCTCTGTTCCCCTCTCTCCAGGATCGGACTATCACAAGTCTGACATGGAGGATTGCACACATCTCTCTGTCTCATGCTAGCTCCACCTTTATTCTCCAAGCTGCTCAACCAATCAGTCACTTCATCTGCTGCTCCTCCTCCCCTATGATCCAGAGAGGAGCAATGTCTGGTGGGAGTTGTAGTCCAGGGCAGTGCAGGAATAGAATCATTGTCTGCTGCTGTGAATGTCTGTGTAATGCCAGCAGCAGCAGTAGTTTCTGTACACATAGGTCTCACTGCAGGTGTTACACTCTCCCCCTGGTGAGTCGCTGTAGGCCCCAGAGTACAAAATGATGACTCACCACCTGAATACTAACTTGTGGTAAAGCAACCTGACTAACACCACAACCAGTCACTTGCACATTACTCCCATGACTTATGGGTACCGAGGGGTAATATGGCCATATACCATTGAAATACGGGCTACTACTCTGGAAACCTCAGTAATGAGACCCATCTGTTCATATGTTACCATTACGGGGGGCCTAGTGACCCATTTGGGATGATTGTGTACTACAGAGACTTCCTCATCGACCCCCAACTCTTGACTTTCAGGCTCAGGTCCCATAACAGTCATCTCTTCCATTGGTAATTCTGTGTCCCCTGAACTCTCCCCGACTGTGGACAGCATGGGCTTTGTGGCTGAAACAAACAGATGTTCGGCCCTACAGGCACTAGAAGCTGACTAGGATAGGTATTTTCAGTCCCCCTTTCATTCTCGGGCTTCACAACTTGTTCTCAAAGTCTTCTGCCATGTTGAGTTTTCCTGGGGACACACCGTGTGCAGGATTTACAATAGTCCTTAATATCAGCTCTCATTGTTGGCCAGTAGAATCGATCGGCTATACAGTAAGTGGTCTTCTTAACACCCAGGTGCCCTTGGTCATCAGGCAGCACTCTCATGACCATCTTCCGTAAAAGCGTGGAAAGCACCAACTGTTTTGATGCTTGAGCTCCTGATAAAGCAGTCCATTTCTTACAACTAGGGACTGGAACAGGTGAGTAAGCAAAGGAGATTCTTTTGTCTTCAAGATGTTCCTCTCAGGCCTTTTTTCACGGACCATCGAACTACTCCTATAGAAGGATCTTCCTGTTGAGACTTCTCAGCCTGGCTTTGCATCAATGATGGCAGAGAGAAAATATTCACCTTAGCCAACTGGTAGAACAAATGTGCAGTGGCTTCCTCTGAAACTCCCAAAAGCTGAGCACTGTTCCATGATGGAATGATCTTGCATTGCATCCAGTGACAAATGACTTCAGTGAAGGGCTAAGTGCCTCCGGTTTGGAAGGGGGCCCTATACAGGACTCTTCGTCTCCAGACAACCTTTTCTCATGGTGGGGGTGAGACTGGGACTTCTTTAAACCCCACCGTTTTGAGCACTGATGCATCATGTGATTGGGATTCCCACAGACCAAGCATCCCTCTTCCTCCATATCTCAGATTCTCTGACCATCAATCATCCATCTTGAAGGACCTCTGACCATCTATTGTTGTTTTTTTATTGGCTCATTCAACAGTTTGTTTTAGCTGCTCCACTTCCCTAGCATGGGCATTTAGAAGTTGGCCAATTTGCTCCATTTGCTTCTCAATGATTTTCAAGATCTGTTCTTCTCGATCACTCGGCTTGGGATTTAAGGCAACAGCAGCTACTCGCTTGATTGCCTCTGGCTGCTAGAATATCTCCCTCTTGTCGCACCTCCTTAAGCAACAAATGGGGTATCTGTTCTTTATCACAACACCTCAGTCATTCAGCAATGGGATCATGGGTCAGAGCTCAAAGTCCATCCTTGGATACTATTCTGTACACTAACTTGTCCAGTCGATAAAGATAATTGGACATTTTCTCACCAGAGTCCTGGTAGGTGGTGCGGAGTTTATATAGGAGGTCTATGGCATCCTCCTGGGATCCAAATGCGTCTTTCAGGGCAACTATGTAGTCTTAATAGGATGCCTGTGGCTAGCTTTGTCCAGCAGCTTGTACCACTTCCATAGCAGGGCCTTTCAGACTCTCCACAATTCTGTTTTTTCACAGCATCGGTGCACTGCCATTCTTCTAGATACTGCAGGGCAAAATCTCTCCAAGTATCATACCCTTTTTCATCATGGGATGGGACTGACACCCGAAAAAGTTCTCAGACGACAGTAGGCCCCTTCAAGCTGCAATTTTGCAAACTGGGTGACTAACTTTTCCATAACTTTTCCATGGCTGCCACCACCACATCTACAGTAGTGGCAGTTTCATCAGGCTTGTCCTGAGCCAGTGTGGGAGGTAAAGAACTCCTAGATCTTCTAGGAGGTGTGCTTGACTCTGGACATGATGCCTCACCTGCAGACCTCGCAGGCCAGGTGATCTTCCATTGCTGTCCATGTTTTAATGGCACAGTTATGACTGATGGGATGTAAATTTTTTGCAGAGTCTTTTTTCAGTAGTGATTAGTAGTGATGATCGTCTCCCCCTATCCCTTCTTCTATCAACCACTTTGGGTTTAACAACTTCCTGGAGTCGATTCACGCTGTGTAGCACCTTTTCATCAAAGCATCAGTGAGATCACCACATACTACAAAACTGAGTTCCGCTGTTATACTCATCTTCCCACACCACATGGACACTTGTGCTTCAATTAAGGTTTCCATAATAGCGGTACCTGTCTTGATCTATCTCAGCAGTGCCTCCACTGTAACACTTCTTTAAGCCGCCTCTGTGGACAGGGTGTTCGGTAGTTCTCAAATCAATATGAATCTTGTTGGGAGCTGTAGTGGGAAGCAGGAGGGTCTTCTTCTTCTGCCAGGTGTCGACTTGGGATATCCCTTTCCACGCTCCGTACACACTCACAAGAGATGAGGTTGAAACACTTAACAGGTTTATTTACAGAGAAATAAATGGTGTTACGTTCAGAAGCCATAACAGGGAACAGTGAAATATAATATCACACAATCTACGATACAGGTTCAAAATGTGTTTTGCAGTAGGTCTGAACGTTAATGATGACAGTTCCCCTTTAAATGAAAGCAAATACACTCCTACCTAATATCATTTATCCCTGAAAAGGCTACAGCAATGACAGTAACACTGTCCAAGGATGGGGCCCAGTTGCACATGGCACAGGCAGTATTCCAGAAAGTACTACATTGCAGGACCTACCTTTCAGCTTGCAGCTCAGTTTTTTTAAAATTATTCTTAAAGATTCTCCACCTACTTCTTTTTCCGTCATTGATTCACAGATGACCCACAACAGCTGGATCATCACCATTTTTCCTTGTAAATTATCAAACCATTCCACCACACACTGATTCATGGCACTATAGAGACAGCAAAACATTTGGTTGTGTGTTTAAAGACAAATGACTTCATGTTCATAGAATCCCCTATAATCACCAACTGTCTGACCTTACCTACATTACCCTCCCTTCAGCTACAAGTTCAGCTGTTAGCTTGGCTGTTAGGAAGAGCAGTATCCACTGGAGTTGCCATTTCTTAGACTGACGCCATTGCATCATCACCCAATTTGGCAATTTTGCTTGGAAGTATAGAAACAGCAGCGACCTTATCTAGATCCTCTTTCCTCTTCCACTTGCTGCATTAAGTCAGTAAGTTAATGCCTTTAACTCAGTAAGTTGCTTTTTTTTAATGGCCGCCCTCCATGTCTACCCCACTAATTGCTTGCTCAATGAGAAGCATGCTTCTATAAAGATTGTCAGTCACCCTTATTGTTGCATTTTGATCTTCCATATCTCAAATACATACTTCCTAAATTTCCCCTGTAACTGGAGCAAGCATACCAGCCCAGTTACAGGGGTAATCAGATAAAAAAAGTATTTAAATGTTGGAATGCACATTAAAGGTCTTTTATGACCTTTTTATGATAAAAATGTGTGAAATAAATAAAAAAATAATAAATAAATAAAAAGCAGGAGAAAAGTACGAAAATTACATTAAAAATTTACAGCTCTTTAAAGCTCATGTTCAAAAAACCCAAAAAGTGTCTGGTCACTAATTGGGCAAAATGACTTAGTCTTGAACTAGTTTAACCCCTTCACAACATATGACGTATATTTATGTCCTATGTCCTTAATGCGGGCACCGACGCTGAGTCTGCATCTTTCCCCACACATGACAGCTAATTTAATAAGCTGTCATGTGCCTTTAACAGCTGTGGGCGGAACTGTAAGGAAAAAAACAAAATGAAAAAAACCGAAATTGGCCGAGGGGTGAAGGGGTTGACAAGAGCAAGAAAGGTTCCAAGCGGATACAGGAATGTTTTCAAAGAAAAGTTTTGGAAGTAATTTAGTCCTTCCTTTATCATAGGTTCTTGTTTAACAAAAATCAAAAGGATGTACAGTCAACTTTTTGGAAAGGTACACTTTATATACAGTTGAAACCAGAAGTTTCCATACACTATATAAAAAGACACATGCATGTTTTTCTCAATATCTGACATGAAATCAGAATAAACCTTTCCCGTTTTAGGTCAATTAGGATTACCATATTTTTTAATATTTGCCAAATGCCAGAATAATGAGAGAGAATGTTTTAAGGCATTTTTATTACTTACTGCAATGTCAAAAGTTTACATGCATTTCATTAGTATTTGGTACCATTGCCCTTAAACTGAATGATTTGGGTCAAACATTTAGGATATCCTTCCACAAGCTTCTCACAGTAGTTGGTCGGAATTTGGGCCCATTCCTCCTGACAAAACTGGTGTAACTGATCCAGGTTTGTTGGTCGCCTTGCTCGCACCTGCCTTTTCAGCTTTGTCCATAAATTTTCAATAGGATTGAAATCAGGGCTTTGTGATGGACAATTCCAACCAAGCTTTAACTTCCTGGCTGATGTCTTGAGATGTTGCTTCAGTATTGCCACATAATCTTCTTTTCTCATGATGCCAGTCCCTCCTGCAGCAAAACAATCCCACAACATGATGCTGCTACCCCCATGTTTCACAGTTTCAATGGTGTTTTTAGACTTCCAAGCTGCTCCCTTTTTCCTCCTAACGTAATGATGGTCATTATGCCCAAAAAGTTCAATTTTAGTTTCATCAGACCACAGGACATGTCTCCAAAAATTAAGGTCTTTGTTCCCGTGTGCGTTTGCAAACATTAATCTGGCTTTTTTATGTTTCTTTTGGAGTAATGGCTTCTCCCTGGCAGAGTGGCCTTTCAGTCCATGTTGATACAATACTCGTTTCACTGTGGATATTGACACAATCTTGCCAGCTTCCGCCATCATCTTTACAAGGTCTTTTGCTTTTGTCCTTGGGTTGATATGCACATGTCGTGCCAAAGCACGTTCATCTCTGGGACACAAAACACATCTCCTACTCAGATGTTGCCAAAAAAACTATCAGAAGCTTCCAAACACATGACATCATCATATGGGCAATCCAGAATTGTTTAAAGGCATAGTAATCTTAGTGTATGTAAACTTTTGACTTTGCAGTAAGTAATAAAAATGCCTTAAAACCTTTTTTCTCTCTCATTATTCTGGCATTTGGCAAATATTAAAAATTATGGTAATCCTAATTGACCTAAAACAGGAAAGGTTTATTCTGATTTCATGTCAGATATTGAGAAAAACATGTATATGTATCTGTTTATATAGTGTATGTAAACTTCTGGTTTCAACTGTATATAATGTGTGTTGATATGATAGCTGTGTCACACTTCCAATACTACTTTCATAATACAATTCAATTTAAAGAACGGAGAAATAATATTTCACATTTGCTGATCGTATATTTCCGCTGCAAAATTTTAAATCCTAATAGTGTAAAATATGATTGTATACTGTTAGAATTTCAATATGATTTATGATGATGATTTATTTATGTGTTGACCATCTGATTATATTGTTATTTTTTTTGTGCTTAGCAGAGTAGAGAACATGTATTAAAGAGCCCTAAGTTATAACAGATTTTCTCTTGAAGTTATCTCTTCCATCAGGCAATTGTGAAAGGAATGCCCATGATAGCAGAAGCAGAGAAGCAAAAGTCCTTGTTTTGCACATGTAGTTGTTTCATGGTTGCTGTGATTTACTGTCGTAATTAAAGCATGAAAGAAGACGAGAGAGTTTTTGCCGATGTCCCCCTCCTTTTACTCTCTAAAATGCTGAGCTCTTGGGGGCTTTCTGTGGACACTAAGCAGGATTCCCTAGCAGAAGAAAATGAAACAGATTTCATCGTACAAGCTTTTCCTTTACAAGCATCACAATAAATCTGCTGTCACTCAGTTTGCACTAAGGTGGACATTAAAGGACCTCCCACTTCTTTTCCTCTGCAGCACTTCCCCAGTTTAAGCAATATAGGCTGTGTAGAGACAGCAGGCCCAGTAAATCAATTTAATGAGAATTGATTCACTTGTAAAAAATTCCTGTGTAAAACAAATAGCGTGGTTGGGTGGTGATGAACAAACTTTAGACCAGGAAAGTTCTATTAGGCAATACTGCTACTTAGTAGTGATTCTGGCAAATAATATCAGCATGTGCAGCTCCAGGCTTAGAGACTTTGAGTTTGAATGGTTTGAATGGAAAGCCATAATGCACTTTGAATGAATAATAATGTTACAATAAAAATCAGTAATTTACTTTTCAAATAAAACCCCAATTCCAAAAAAAGTTGGGACACATGGTAAAATGTAAAGAAAATAATAATTCAATGATTTGGAAATCTCTCATAGATATATTTTATTTACAACATAATATAGGGTCCATATCAGAAGTTGAAAGTTAGACATTTTTTAATTTAATTTGAAAAAAATAGCTCATTTAAAAAATGATGGCAGCAACACATCTCAAAAAAAGTTGGGAAAGGACCATGTATATCATTGTGTAGTGTAGCATCCCCTATTTTTTTTTACAGCAGTCTGTAAGGGTATGTGCACACGATGCAGAAATGCTCAGGATTTTTTCCTGAGCGTTTCTGCATCTCCCTGGCAGGAAAAAACGCATGCGGATTGTACATGCTCTTTCCTGCCAGGGACATGCGGAAATGAAGCGGTCTTCACTTTCATTTCCGCATGCTGGTTGACTAGCGCTTTCCAAGCGATTTTAGCATCACTTGGAAAGTGCTTGTCAACTTCACACTATATAAATCCATGCAAACAGCATGAATTTATATAGTGTGTGAATGTCAAAAAATAACAAAATATATACTTTACCCTCTGATGGCCCCCGGTGTCCTGCTTCGCTCAGTCCCGGCTACCGGCAGTGAAGACTGAAGGACCTGCCGACGTCAGCGTCACGTGACCCGTCACATGACTCTGACGTCAGCGAAGGTCCTTCTTCATTCAACCGCGAAGTGCCGGGAACCAAGCAGGAGCGCTGAGCGGGCCGTCAGAAGGTGAGTATATATATATATTTTTTATTTTATTCCTTTTTTTTTAATGGTACCTGTGTCTGGATGAGAGACCTCTCATCCACACCCGGGTACCATCCGCACATTAGACCGCATGGAATGCGCATCAACATATACAGTGATGCGGATTCCATGCGGACTAATGCAAGTCAATGGCGCCAAAAAAGCAGCGTTTCCGCAAAATTAATTGACATGCTGCGGATTTTTGAGCGCAGCGTTTATGCTGCGGAAAAATCCGCATCATGGGCACAGCACATGCGGATTTCAATTGGGGAACATTGCTGCCCTTCTACCATGCGTTTTTCATGCGTTTCCACAGCATTTACGCAACTGCAAAAACGCCGCGGAAGCGCATTAAAAACGCATCGTGTGAACTCAGCCTAAATGTCTAGGAAGTGAGAAGACGAGTTGCTCGAGTTTTGGGAGAGGAATTGTGTCCCATTCGGGTCTGATGTAGGATTCTAGCTGCATTTAATTCTAACCAATAGTCCAACAGAATATCAAATGTATGAGTTGGGCTCACTTGAGTGATAGTGCAAACAAAATAATAAGTTTTCACATATACTTTAATAAGATGTTTAGTAGAGGGACTACAAGGAAACGAAACTTCAGGAATGCTAATTTCCATCGAGCACTAAGAGATGGTCTCAGTGCTATATACTGGGGCAATGTACTTGTAAATAAAAGTGCACAAAGCAAATGGGACACTTTTGTATGCATCTTGAAATACAGTCATCGCTGAAAGTGTTGGCACCCTTAAAATTGTTCTAGAAAATGAAGTATTTCTCCCAGAAAATTATTGCAATTACACGTTTTGTTATACACATGTTTATTTCTTTTGTGTATATTGGAACAACACAAGCCAATGGACAAAAGGCAAATTGGACATAATTTCACACAAAACCCCAAAAATGGACCAGACAAAATTGTTGGCACCCTCAACTTAATATTTGGTTGCACACCCTTTGGAATAAATAACTGCAATCAATCGCTTCCTATAACCATCAACAAGCTTCTTACACCTCTCAACTGGAATTTTGGATTAATCTTCTCTTGCAAACTGCTCCAGGTCTCTCATATTTGAAGGGTGCCTTCTCCAAACAGCAATTTAGGATCTCTCCACAGGTGTTCAATGGGATTTAGATCCGGACTCATTGCTGGCCACTTCAGAACTCTCCACCACTTTGTTTCCATCCAGTTCTGGGTTCTTTTTGAAGTATGTTTGGGGTCATTGTCCTGATGGAAAACCTATGACCTAGGATGCAAACCCAGCTTTCTGACACTGGCCACTACATTGCAACCCAAAATCCTTTGATACTCTTCAGATTTCATGATGCCTTGCACACAGTCTAGGCACCCAGTGCTAGAGGCAGTAAAACAACCCAAAAACATCTTTAAATATCCACCATACTTGACTGTAGGTACCGTGTTCTTTCATTTGTAGGCCTCATTATATTTTCGGTAAACAGTAGAAATTTTGACAAACTGCAGCCTAGCATTTTTATGTCTCTGTGTCAACAGTGCGGTTCTCCTGGGTCTTCTGCCATAGCGTTTCATTTCATTTAAATGTCGATAGATAGTTCGCACTGAAACTGATGCACTGTGAGCCTGCAGGACAGCTTGAATTTTTTGGAACTTGATTGGGGCTGCTTATCCACCATATTGACAATCCTGCATTGCAACCTTTCATCAATTTTTTTATGCCGTCCACATCCAGGGAGATTAGCTACAGTCCCATGAGTTGTAAAATTCTTGATTATGTTGCGCACTGTGGACAAAGGAACATCAAGATTTCTGGAGATGAACTTGTAACCTTGAGAATATTGATATTTTTCAACAATTTTGGTTCTCAAGTCCTCAAATAGTTCTCTTCTCCTCTTTCTGTTCTTCATGCTTTGTGTGGCACACAAAGACACACAATGCAAAGATTGAGTCAACTTGTCCCCTTTTTTTTTTGGTTTCAGGTGTGATTTTCATATTGTCCACAGCTGTCACTTGTCACAGGTGAGTTTGAGCTAGCATCACATATTTGAAACAAAGTTGTTTACTCACAATTTTGGAAAGGTCCATTTTTGGGGCTTTGTGTGAAATTAGGTCCAATTTGCCTTTTTTTCTCTGTTCTTTTTTTTGTGTTGTTCCAATACACACAAAGGAAATAAGCATGTGTATAAGAAAACGTGTAATTGCAATAATTTTATGGGAGAAATACTTCATTTTCTGGAACAATTTCAAGGGTGTCAACATTTTCGGCCATGACTGTAGGTCCTGTGTACAATACATATTTTATGGGAATAATCAAGCAAGAAATAGGAGAACACCACTATAGGGCTGTAAAAGGCACAATAAATGACAAAAAAAAGTGTTTAGAGAACTAAAGCAAGAGAGAAGTGATGTGTCATTAAGGGGAACCTGTCACGTCAAAAAACACTATTAACCTGCAGATATGTGATAAATCTGCAGGTTAATATCATTCTGAAGCTGTGCTGCCATCACACTGAAGGCCAAGCAGCGTGGGTCTAAGTGAGGGAGCCGAGCAGGTTCAGAACGCTATTAACTTGCAGATTAACCATATATTTGCAGGTTAATAGTGCTTTCTTCATGTTCCCTTTAAATAAATTATAGAGAAAAAAATATGTAAAAAAACAAAGATTGAGATAGAGAGGCTCATTGGTAAAGTTAATTAAAAATAATCCCAAAATATTATTCAACTACATGAAGAGTAAGAAACTCAAAAATTATAGTGTTAACCCTGTCAAAAACATTCTGGGTACAATGGACGGAAATGATAAGAGAAAGGTTAATCTACTAAATGCCTTCTTTTCTAGGGTATTCAAGAGAATCCCATGACAGTTGAAATGATTAGGGATACGATGAATTCTTCATTCAACGTCTGTTGCTTAACCCAGCAGGAAGTACATCGCAGCCTCAAAATCACTAAAGTAGACAAATCACCGGGCCCAGAAGCCGTACACCCCGAGTACTGCAGGAATTAAATATTGTAATAGGCAGATCCTAATTTATAATATTCAAGGATACTGCAATAATAGGGTTGTATCACAGAACCGGCGCTTAGAAAACGTGGTGCCAATATTCAAAGAGGGGACAAAAACTGAGACTGGAAACATAAGCAGGTATGTTTAACCTCTAATATGGCTATAATCTTTGAGGGTTTTCTAAGAGATGCTTTTCTGGAGTATCTTTATAAAAATAACATTGTGACCCAACATCAACATGAGTTTATGAGGGATCGATCATGTCAAACTATTCTGACCAGCTTCTATGAAAAGGTATGTTCCAGTCTTAAGAACATGGATGTCCTCGATCTGGACTTTTAAAAGACGTTTGATACAGTGCCACATAAAAAGTTGGTATATAAAATGAGAGCAATCAGAAAATATGTGTAATTGGGTTAACAATTTGCTCAGTCATAAGAAATAGAGAATAGATATTAGTGGAACACACTCTGATTGGATCACAGTGGATATTGGGGTACCACAGTGGTCAGCATTGGACTCTCTTCTTTTAAAATATTTATTACTGACCTTGTAGAGGACATACAGTGCAGAATTTCAATATTTGCAAATAATACTAAACTCAAGGTAATCAATACATAGGAGAATAATTTAATATCACAGTGGGATTTATATAAGCTGGAGTCGGGCTGAGAAATGGCAATTGAAGTTTAATGTAATATATGTAAAGTCATGTATGTGGACAGAGGAAATAAAATGTACAGTTACGTAGTATATGGTAAAATACTGGGTAAAACACTGGGTAAAACTGTTACTGAAAAAGACTTGGGAGTATGGATAGACGGAAAACTCAACTTTAGTGACTGGTTGCAGGCAGCTGCCGCCATGGCAATTAAAATCATAAGAGGCATTAAAATAGGCATAAACGTGCATGACAACAATGTAGTTTTGCCTCTATATAAACCACTTATACAGCATAGAGATCTTTCTAATGATCTTTTAACACCTAGGCCTGCAACGATTACAAGGAGTATCCACTACTTCTAGGGAAAAGAAGGATTAATCATCATCACAGACAATTTTTTACTTTAAGAGCAATGAAATTTGGGAGCTCTCTGCCACATAATGTTGTAATGGATGTATAGGGTTTCATGATCTCAGGTAGGCATTAGGTAACGTTCACACAGCCACTGAATCAAAACAATGTGGCATTTGTTTTCCACTGGTTACACACGGCCGAACAAAAAACAAAAATAAATCCCTAGCCTTGTCCAGGCGCTAACTAAACGACACAGACCCTGGCTACTCATACACGGCTGAGGTAGTCCCAATCCGGTCAAACAAAACAGTTATCGTCAATAGCAACCATTCATACTTGCACTTTGGTGCACATGGCCTGTGCAGACTTCTCTCAGAGATAAATTCCTGATTGTCTCTCTCTTTAGCCCCAACACAAATCCACTCTGATCAGCTTCCCCCAGCTGACTGACTAAGGTGAACACTTAGCCTGGTTACATGCAGAGCTAGCAAGGTGAAAATAATCAGAGCCTGTAGAGCTAGGATTTAACCCTAGCCTACCTGGCTTTGCTACAGTGGTTTCACTAAAAAAAAGTTCAAGGAGGGACTGGATGCCTTTTTTGAAAAATATAATATTACAGATAATATGTACTTCATTCTGTGATGGAACGTTGATAGAAGGAACTAGTCTCATTGCCCAGTAAATTCAGTCAGCAGTGCCCCTTTGGTAAAGTCCATAAAAATTTGCAGTTTAACACCAAATAAAAAAGGTCTATATCTCTGAAACCATATAGCGGATTTAATAAATAAAAATGAAAAAAAAAAATGAATACTCTGGGGAGCAGCATGAATAAAATAATATAAAAAACTGGCCACTTTTGCGTTGTTGACAGCTCCCCTTTAAGGATGTTGTCTGTGGGTTGTGTCCAGAGCTGTGGAGTCGGTAAGCCAAACCTCCTACTCCTCAATTTCCATGACAACGACTCCAACTCCGATTCCACGGCTCCGACTCCTCAATTTCCATGACACCGACCCCAACTCCGATTCCACGACTCCGACTCCTCAATTTCCATGACACACACTCCGACTCTACGACTCCGACTCTACGACTCCGACTCCCTCATACATGGCTCATGTTTAAGTGATAAATTTAATGTAGCACAGATTCATCTCAGCTAAAAGTCTAGACCCTTAGATCAGGAATAGGACAGACATTTATAGGACATTTCATAACTTTCCCAAATTCTTATGAAAAAATATTTCCCACAAACTGCATTGAATTACTGTACCCAATTTATTATATATTTTAGGAGTCGGAGTTGGTCCATTTTATACCAACTCCGACTCCACCAAAATGGGCTCCGACTCAAAGACTCCGACTCCACAGCCCTGGTTGTGTTTGATATTGCAGCTCATCCTTATTCAAGTAAATTAAACTGAACTACAATACCAGGCACAATCCATGGTCAAGAATCATACATTATATATGAAAAAAACAGAGTGCTTTTTTTCTCTAATCATGTAAACCCTTTTTTTTTATTTTTGTACAAAAACAATGCATGGAATGACCTTCAATCTTATATTTAGGTTATATGATATGCCTAAGAGGCAAAATAATGGCAAAAATAAAAGAAGCTACAAAATCAACCTTAGGTGTGTATTCATAGTTGTAGTAGGTGATCTACTGTACTTCAGTTGTGTTGGAAATAATCGTATTGTTTCAATTTCCATAAATAGTGTTAAATATGAATTTACTATCAGTACTTCATCAACCTAACTTTAAGTAAATGCTTAACTTCCTGTTTTACTAGATATATTTATATAATCAATATATAATGATTAAATATTTTTAATGCTCAGGCTAAAAACCACATTTTTTTCTGTAAGATTAACAATTTAGAAAAAAATAAATTATTTTTCCAGTTATATTGTGATAGTGATCATAATGTTTCAAAAAACAAGAAATCAGATGCCTACTCTATTGTGCTTCAATGGGTACAGTCTGTAGATGCTTCTGTCAGCTGTGAACTAGAAGGTGCTGATGACCCTGTAGAAATGTAATGTTTTCTGTTGGATTTGTTACATTGTCTTTTCTGCTACAGTTCAGACAACCTACATTCATCAGCCAAACTGAAGAATTTGTAACAGATATTCTTTAAATGACAATGACAAGGACTGCATAAGTCAGCCAAAAGGAAGAGCTCAAACAAGAGTAAAAATGGCTTGCCCCATTTGGTGGAGGTCAGTAATGTCATCTCTTGAAGACAGAAAATAAAAGCAAAAGATAAAGCTCAAACTCTTGGAATACCTTCTTGGTGGTTTCATGTCAAGTGGTTATAAGTGTTTAAGTTTTTTTTCCAAGAAAGGTCAACAGAGTATTTCCAGAACTCTCAAACTAAATAAGAGATCTATGAGTGCAGCAGAGTTTTATAGTTAAGTGAAATACTTTGAAGTTGCAATCCTAATGCTACTATGACTGTTAGCTATAAATCTACAATGTAACACTTGTCAATTTAAACTGATCTCTTTTACAATATCAGTTGCCAAGTTATGTTAGCTATTCACTCGATCAGGACAGTGGTCTACCTAAAGTGTAGTGGACGGATATGCAGCAGTTGCATTGCAAATGTCAATAGTAGATGGACCAATTTTTTCTTTTGATGTGATTGTGTTTTTTCTTCTTCACTTCTTTGTACTTCACATTGGGAAGTATATACATTGGGCAGTAAAGGACCCCATACATATTGTAAAGCTATTGGCTAAGCAATCGTTCTCCTGATAGCTATCTGTTCCCAAATTTTCATACACAGGACTTCTCGGCTGTCAGGAGAGAGTCAGGAAGCCCCCATAAGCATTAGGCTGCTGGCTGATCCTGTTGATATGGCGGATTCGCCTGTCTAATATGTAGAGGGCGTTTAGGCTCTGGTATTTGCTTACACTTAAGAAAAATGCTTACATTTAAGATAGCCATACACAAGATAATTATCTGCAGATCATTGGCAAGACCAGTAAATTTTAGTAGAAGCTGCTGCTAATTTTATATGTTCGACCAGATAGGCAGCAAAACTGATCAAAATTGTCTGGATATGCCGATGATCTGCAGATTTTTAATTCAAGCTTATGTCAAGCTTTATTGTAGGTGACTGAATGATGAATTTCTTGAACTGAAGATATGAGTATAACAATCTTCACTGAACTGACCCAAGGAATAAATCCGGCTGCATTATAAGATCCTTCTAATGTTCCTTTGGAAAGTTTTTATAATGAGTTGCCACAAATAAAGTGTTGTTTCCCATTATTATAACGTTTTCTCGAGTGGCAGTGAACTTAAAGACGATCTGTCTTCAGATTTCACAGTAAAAACTGCATACATTAATAAAGAAAATCTTTTAGACCTGGTTATGCTGGTCAACGTACTTCGAAAATTCATGACAGAATGACTGATATTTTTTTCAACTTTTCTTGAAATAATCAAACAAAAACTAGTTAGCATTGTACATTTACGGTAATTATAATTACTTTTATTTCCAGCGTAATAAAGCTAGCTGTTCAAAACCGATCCGGCTTATCTGAACAATCTGGTCAATGGCGCACTGGCATAGATGGAGCTGATAAGAAGTGATATCTCTCTGCTTGTGATTTACCGGTGCTTCTTACATAGTGACGTAATGGACTCACAATGTGTTGGTGGTGTTAGCTGCTAATAGAATATCTCACTGAGTATTGACATTATTTATTTGAGATATATATTTAAATAAATATATGTCAATTAGACTTGTCATCACGTTGCGGACATGAAGGCTCAATTTCTTGAGCTCTAATGCATGATCACTCTTAACTGTAATGTATTCTGTCGAGAATTATGAAAGGTTTAATTTGAAAACTTCCTTTGAAGGTCCAAATACATTGTCACTCAACAAGATTGACATTTTGTGCACCAGTCTTGATGTAGAGTCTACTGGAGAAAGCTGCCCCAAATGAATTAGGAGTTGTGCATGTTTTAGCGGATGTGTGCAACTGCAAGAAATGTACTCTACTGACTGGAGTACCTTTCTGTCCTAATTTACTCCACTTTTTTTGGTTTAAGTTTTGATGAATTTGCTGGTTAGGCTCGATCACTCCCCTCCCATTTAATCTTCTTCCACTTTTCAAAATCTTCACGGAGCTAGCTGGGACTGACCTAAAATAGCAAAAGTGAGTTGTGCAAAAATATGGATATGTTTTACATTGCCTAAGTTTTTATATGAAATATGTTCCAATCATTTAGCTCTTTGAGGATGTATAATGAGATTGCTCATCACAGCCCACATGTTGTTCCCCATCAGGACAAGTGCCCTGTCATGCCCTGTCACACCGACACAGCACGTATGCCCATACAAACAACAGCAGAACAACAATTATAATGCACCGCTGCAGCTTAGCTCTAAGGTTAGAGACCTGTGAAACCTCTGATATCCATTGTTTAATTCTTTGAATGCTGCGATTAGTACTGAATGTAGCATTCAAAGGCCATTCATGTCATAGAAATTAACGCACCGCCTACATTATAGACAGTTGGTCGATGAATTGGCCTGACTTCCCATACACAAGTACTCTCGCTCTGCCTTACGACTAAGGGCGCAGTCAAACGGCCGTAATACTCACGCGAGGATCGCATGGCAATCCTCGGACTGGCCGTCGGCTCTCCTGACCTGACCATGACAGCTGTATAGAAACACATACTGTCCTGCTCAGGTCAGGAAAGTGGATGGCCAGTCCGAGGATTGCAATGCCATCCTGGCGCGAGTATTACGGATGTCTGACTGCGCCCATATAGCTAGCAGGGGCAGACAGTCCAGAGTCTTTTAAAGAACCCTATAGTATCTATTTGGCTATATTTAATGTCGTTAAGGCAACTAGTAAACAGGCTAATTTGACTGGCATTAAACATATATTTTTCATAAATATTGTAGATATAATTCCAAAATGTAAAATGAATGTGAAAATGTAGAATGAATACAAATATAATAACGTGTATAAAAAAAAACAAATAAAAAAAATGACAATAAAAACCCCAATGGTAAAAATGTAAAATGAACAAACAAATCGATTTTTTTTAAATAAACTTTATTAAATTTAAGTCTCTAAATATTGAACAATAAACATATTTAACATTGCTACAACTGTAACAAGATGTATAATACATTTATGGTATACCTTAAAAAAAATAAAAACTGAAGAATTACTTTTTTTTTTGCTTTTTTATATATAATAAACATTAATGTAAATGTAAGGCTATACATGTACTGAATGGCTCATAAATAAAGTACAACTGTTTCTGAAAAAAAAATTCAAAGAATACACTGCTACTTTGAGCAAAAAAGAATTATAGTTGCCAGAATGCAAAGAGGTAAAAAAAATATATATTCTAGTTCTCAAGGCCAAAATTGGCCTGGTGCTTAATATGTAGGATTGAACAGGGGTTCTCTGGTGAAAATCACATTACATTGACTCAAGCAGGGAGTCAATGTAAAGGAGCACAAGCCTCATCTATGCTCCAGAGAGTATATTATATTACTTTTTCTCTGCAGTAGTTGTGCGGGGGGAACTGAATACTTAGGCTATGTTCACAAGATGAGAATTTGGTGTGTTTTTGATGGTGTGTCTTTTTGTTTCTCAAAAAATGCAGAATATTACAGTTCCAGAAAAGTGTATGGGATTTATATAAATCTCATGCCCACTGAACTTTTTTTAAATGCTGCAAGTTTATTGAATGCCAAAAATATAAATTATAGGATACATGTAAAGTAAAAAAACATTGATGCCTAGCAAGTAGTGTTGAGCGAGTATGTTTCATTAACTCTTTCGGGTGCCGTTGCTGCAAGTGTCACGGCTGTTAGACCACTATGACACATGCAGAAATTGCCTGTTCGACAGGCAATCTCTGCATGTGTCACAGCTGTCTAACAGCCGTGATACTTGCAGCCGCGGCGACAGTAAAAAAAAAATGCTGAGCACCCCAAAATACTCGGCGAGCACCTGAGCATACTCACTGAAAGAGTTAATGAAACATACTCGCTCAACACTACTCGCAAGAGAGAGACACAGAAAATAGACCTGCTCACAGAGTAATGGCAAAAAAAGACAAAATAGTGCTGTTATTAAGTTCTAATCCTGTTTTGAACAGTGCAACAGTGCTTGTGATATATCCACTAGTAATAGACTTGGATGTGGTGATAGTACCTTGTACTGAAAAAGTCCCTAGGGCATAGAGCCGAGTCAGTTCCAGTGTCCCTCCACCACAGGAAATATCCCAAATAAAGTGGTTTTATTGAAAACATGACAAAATAAAAAGGCAAAAATCACAGCAGAAAAAAACATGATAAAAACACATGTAAATAAATACACTCAAAAACACCATGAAAAAACACACGTAATATAATTTAGCTAATTGGGGTTGAAATGCTGCAAAAAGTCTGTAACATCAAAATCGCACCAAATAATTATTGTGAAAACTTAGCCTTACTGCTGGGTTTCCTTAAAGGTTACGCTAGTTTCGGGGGGAGCCAGACAACCCATGTAAGGTAAGATGAGCATTTCTATTATGTGCCCCCCACTGACAGGTTGAAGGTTTGTCACATGTGCAACAACTAAAAACCTTTATAACTAAAAAATGCAGCAGTAACGATGTTTAAATACTTTGTATTTCATTTGTCACTTTAGCAGGTGCAGCTGAATAAGTTATTTTTATGCAAGTATCCTTGTGCACACAGCATGTGAATTTACAACTTTCCAGCAGATCAAATGGTTACACTCATTATGGTACTACCGGATCTGCTTTCAAGAATTAAGGTCTGGTCACTGTAGTCCACAGAGTGCACTCAGAAGTCAAAAGGGCAAACAGCACTGTGAACTCAGTTCAATGGGACTTAGCTTGGAATACTTGCTTGAAGTAAGAAGCAGCCAGCAAAATCCGCTTTGTATACTGTAAAATTCCCAGGTCAGTTAGCCTGGCACATAAGTAAGCACCAAAAGCCAGTACATTACTAATACAACTGAAAGGTAGGTACAGTGTCTTGCAAAAGAATTCACCCTTCTTGGCTGTTTACCTATTTTGTCACATTACAACCTGTGTTTAAATATCTTTGTAATCCGATTGGTGAAGTGAGAAAAATATAGGCATAAATTCAATTTATGGGATCAAATAACTAAAATTGGAATATGCATATGTATTCACCCCCATGAAACCCCTTAAAATTTCTGGTGCAAGCAATTACCTTTGTAAGTCACATGCTTAGTGAAAAGAAGTCCACCTGTGTGTAATCTAAGTGTCACCTGGTCTGTCAGTATATACACACCTTTTCTGAAAGGCCACAGAGGCTGCAACACCATTAAGCAAGAGGCAACACTAACCAAACCACACCATGAAGACCAAGGAGATCTCCACAGAGACCAAAGGTAACCCTGAAGGAGCTGCAGAGTTCACAAGCAGAGACTGGAGTATCTGTCCATACAACCACAATAAACTGTACGCTCCATGGGGAATTTTTCGGCAGCAGGAACAGGGAAAATGGTCCGAGTCGAGGGGCAGATGGATGGTGCAAAATACAGGGTTATTTTTTAGCAAAACCTGTTTCAGTCTGTCAGTGATTTAGTGATTTGTGACTGGGAGGTTCACCTTCCAACAAGACAATGACCCAAATCATACTGCTAAAGCAACACTTTAGTGGTTTAAGGGGAAACGTGGAATGTTTTGGAGTGGCCTAGTCAAAGTCCAGACTTTAATCTAATTGAGAATCTGTGGTCAGGCTTGAAAATTGCTGTTCATCAGAGGAAACCTTCTAACTTGAAGGAGCTGGGGCAGTTTTGCCTTGAGAAATGGGCAAAAATCCCAGTGGCAAAATGTGGAAAGCTCACATAGATTTATCCAAAGTAACTTACAGCTATAACTGCCACAAAAGAAGGCCCTACAAAATACTGACTTTAGACTTCAGGGGGTGAATAGTTATGGACACTGAAGTTTTCAGTTACTTTGTCCTACTTGGTGTTTGCTTCAGAATAAAAAGAAAACCAAATGTTTACAGTTGTAGGCATGTTCTTTACATGAACTGATGCAAACCCTCAAAAAAAAGTGAAATTCCATGTTGTGAGGTAGTAAAACACGAAAAAGGCCACCACCATGTTTCACTGTGAGGATGGTGTTCTTGGGGTGATGAGCTTTGTTGGTTTGGCGCCAGACATAGCATAATAATAATAATAATTTTTATTTATTTAGCGCCAACATATTCCGCAGCACTTTACAATTAAGCGGGGACATGTATAGACAATAAATTCAATACAATTTAAGACAGTTTAAACAGTTACATTAGGAGTGAGGTCCCTGCTCGCAAGCTTACATTCTACAAGGAAATGGGGGGACACAAGAGGTGAAAAGTGCTTGTTATTTCAGGTCTGGCAATTATAATAAATAGGAATTTTCATATAAAGTTGCATGATCCAGTCATCAGCCGGTATGTTTAAGTGTAATACTCAAGTATCGAGTGCAGTTATCATGTGCATGAAGGGTGTGGAGACAGATGACTAGTAGGGTGCAGATTCTGAATAATATTTAGAAGGAGGTGACAGGGGAAAGTTAGCCTACTGAGTAGTTGAGGTGGTAGGCTTGTTTAAAGAGATGGGTTTTTAAAGCGCACTTGAAGACATTGGGGCTAGGCATCAGTCGGATTGTTTGGGGTAGTGCATTCCAGAGAACTGGCGCAGCACGAGAGAAATCTTGGAGACGGAGGTGCGAGGTTCAGATTATGGGGGATGTTAGTCTTAGGTCATTTGTAGAACGGAGGGCACTTGTAGGGTCATAGACAGAGGTGAGAGAGGAGATATAAGGTGGTGCAGAACTGTGGACAGCTTTGTGGGTGAGAGCAATGAGTTATATTGGACCCTGTAGTGAATGGGTAACCAGTGTAATGACTGGCACAAGGTGGAGGCATCGGTGAAGCGGCTGGACAGAAATACGACCCTGGCTTCCGCATTCAGGACGGATTGGAGAGGAGAAAGTTTCGTAAGAGGGAGACCAATCAGAAGAGAGTTACAGTAGTCCAGACGAGAGTGAATAAGAGCGACAGAAAGAGTTTTAGCAGTTTCAAAGGTGAGAAAAGGTCGGATTCTGGAGATATTTTTAAGGTGCAGGTGACAAGAGCGAGTGAGTGATCGGATATCAGGAGTATAGGACAGGTTAGTGTCGAATAAGACCCCAAGGCAGTGGGCTTGCTGCTTGGGTTATGGTTGAACCTTCCAAGGTAATTTTGATGTTAGGTAGAGTTAGGTTAGTAGAGAGGAGAAACACAAGAAGTTCAGTTTTGGAGAGATTCAGTTTAAGATAGAGGGAGGACATGATGTTAGAGACAACAGACAGACTATCCTTGGTATTTTTTATTAGAGTAGTGGTGATGTCAGGGGAAGAAGTGTATAATTGGGTTTCGTCAGCATAGAGATGATAATGGAACTGAAATCTGCTGATTGTTTGTCCAATAGGGGCAGTGTATAGAGAGAAGAGGAGGGGGCCTAGGACTGAGCCCTGCGGAACCCCGATATTAAGAGGACGAGGAGAGGAAGATGAGCTGGCAAAAGATACAATGAAGGAACGGTCAGAGAGGTAGGAGGAGAGCCTGGAGAGAACGGTTTCCTTGAGGCCTATAGAGCGGAGCATAGTGAGGAGGAGCTGCTGATCCACAGTGTCAAATGCGACAGAGAGATCCAGGAGAATCAGCAGGGAGCAGTGACCTTTGGATTTAGCTGTTAGTAGATCATTAGAGACTTTAGTGAGGGCAGTTTCAGTGGAGTGTAAAGAGCAGAAACCAGATTATAGAGGGTCGAGAAGAGAGTAATCTGAGAGATAGCCGATTAGACGGGAGTGGACCAAGCGTTCCAGGAGTTTAGAGATGAAAGGAAGATTAAAGACCGGTCTGTAGTTAGCAGTTCAGTTCTGGTCCAGGGATGGTTTTTCAAGTAAAGGGGTTATTATGGCATGTTTAAATGAGGAGGGAAAGATACCTGAAGAAAGAGAGAGGTTAAATATTTTAGTCAGGTGAGTGGTGACCACCGGTGAGAGAGACTACAGGAGATGTGAAGGAATAGGGTCACTGTTGCAGGTTGTAGGTCGAGAAGAAGTGAGGAGCTGGGTAACTTCTTCTGTAACAGGCTCAAAGATGGCTAGTGAGCTTGAAGTGCGGCAGGGAAGGGGATTCAGGCACTGAGGAGATTGGGCTGAGATGTCCTGATGGATGTGGTTGATTTTTTCTAGGAAATAAATGGCCAGATCCTCACCGCTGAGGTTGGTGATAGGGGCCTGTGCTTTAGGGCTCAGGAGGGAGTTTAAGGTTTCAAAAAGTCGTTTTGGATTGTTGGATAGTGAAGTGATGAGGGTGGGTAAGTGGGATTGTTTGGCCAGATGAAGGGCAGAGTTATAGGTTTTGAGCATGAATTTATAGTGAATGAAATCCTCTGCTAAAAGAGATATTCTCCACTGATGCTCAGCACACCTTGAGCAACGCTGAAGAAAACGTGTTTGCATTGTGTGCCAGGGCTGCCGTTGTCTGTGTCGAGTCTTTCTGCATGTAGAAGGTGCTGCTTCATCTAGGGCACTCTTCAGTGTATATTGTAGTGTGACAATACTAAGTCTGGACAGGAAAAGGAGGAGATGGGGGCTAAAGATGTGTGGAGATTATCCATAAGCTGCTGGGTATTAATGGTACGTGTATTCCTATAAGTGTGGTAAGTGGGGGTGTCCCGGGTGAGGAGACAGTTCTTGACAGAGAAGGAAAGAAGGTTGTGGTCCGAGAATGGGAGAGGGGAGTTAGTAAACTCATGCAGTGAGCAGAGACGGGAGAAAACCAGGTCCAGAGTATTCCCGTCTTCATGCGTAGGAGAATTAGTAAACTGTGAGAGGCCGAATGAGGAGGTTAGAGAAAGTAGATTAGAGGCAGATTGGGAGAGGGGATCATTTATGGGTATGTTAAAGTCTCCCATGATGAGGGTGGGGATGTCATAGGATAGAAAGTGAGGAAGCCAGGTGACAAAGTGATCCAGGACCTGGCGGAAGGAGCCTAGAGGGCGATACACAACCACCACTTGCAGGGAGAAGGGTTTGAAACATAAGTGAGGGAACCGGGGTGATGACCTGGAAAGCACATTGTGGTGAAAGGAGCAAACCAACACCTCCACCCTGTCTATTCTCAGGGCTGGCGGTATGTGAAAATTTCAGTTCACCAAACGAGAGAGCAGCAGCTGCTGTGGTGTCTGAATGCTGGATCCAGGTTTCTGTAATAGCCAGAAGGTTAAGGGAATTAGAGAGGAAAAAATGTGAATGTAAGTTAGTTTGTTACACACTGACCGTGCGTTCCAGAGAGCACAGTGGAAAGCAATAGGAGAGGGCATGTACTGAATGCTAATAAGATTAGCAGGGTTTCTATATGCAGCTGGAGAAGAGTAGTGTATGCTAGTGGAGGGAGGCCCAGGGTTGGGGGAGATGTCACCAGCGACTAGGAGAAGGAGAAAAAAGAGAAAGAGCAGGTGGTGCAATGATTTGTATGAACGTTAGCATATAGCATTTACCTTGGTGGCCAAAAAGTAAAATTTTGGTCTCATCTGACCACAGCACCTTCCTCCATACATTTGGGGAGTCTCCCAAATGTCTTTAGACAAACTCAAAACGAGCCTTATAATTTTTATGTGAAAGTAAAGGCTTTTTTCTGGACACTTTTCCATAAATGCAACCTCTATGGAGTGACTCGTACTTCTCAACAACTTTGTCCCTGACTTGTTTGGAGATCCTTGGTCTTCATGGTGTTGTTTGGTTAATGGTGCCTCCTCATGCCTCTGTGGCCTTTCAGAAAAGGTGTGTGCATACTGACAGACCATGTAACAATTAGATTGCACACAGGTGGACTTCCTTTCATTAAGCATGTGACTAATGAAGGTAATTGCTTGCATCAGGAATTTTTAGGGGCTTGGTCGCAAAAGGGGTGAATACATATGCGCATTCCAATTTTTAGTTATTTGATCCCATAAATTGAATTTATGCCTATATTTTTCTCACTTCACCAACTTGGACTACTTAGTGCTGATGCATCACACACAAATCGGATTACAAAACTATTTAAACACAGGTTGTAAAGTAACAAAATAGGTAAAAAGGTGAATACTTTCGCAAGCCACTGTATATGTTTACCCCCCTTGGTGGGTAATATGTTATTATGTTGTGTTATTTGTGTACACATTTTTTTCCTGTTTCATTCTCTCTGAATCTAAGAGAAAAAATTGTGACATGTTTCAGCATATAATGTATAACTGACATATTCTTTTCAAAGACACATCGCTTTTAAAGGAAATCTGTCAGCAGGTTTTTTCTATTTGATCTGAGGACAGCATGATGTAGGTGTTAAAACACTGAATTCAATGATGTGTCACTTATTAGGCTGTGTGCTATTGTTTACTTACAATGAAGGTTTTATCAAAAGGCATTATCACTTCTGGGACTAGCTACCTAGAGCCAAATAATTTTCCGCCCCCCCTTTTCTCATAAGCAGCTTACTGTCAATAGACAATGCACATAGAAAGCTATGGTGTGGGCGGGGTTTGCTTTCTCAGCAATGCCACATTCTACATCTAAGAACTCTGATTGTGTCACAGCTGCTGCACCTAGTCATCTATGTGATACATTGTTGGAATCAGGGTCTGTTTTCCTACATTATGCTGTACTCAGATGAAATAGCAAAAACCTGGTGACAAATTCCCTTTAACCCCTTTACTCCCTGGCAAAGTACTGGAGGGGAGATATTTAGCACTGAGATTGTTAGCTCCAGTATTTCAACATAGGAAAAAAGGTTCCAGCACACAAAGGGGTTAATCAGCCATCTTTAGGACTAGGATGATTGAACACCTGTAGAGAGGGAGGAGGTCAGAGTATAAAATTCACACCTTTGAGAGCATTTAGTGAGGGGAGGGCCTAGAGGTGAAAGCTCTGAGCTGTTTTGTTATGTGAAGGAAAGACAAACCTTGGGTTGTTTGTTCCTGAAGTGGGTGGTTACCCGTAGCAACAAGGACTGTGCCATATGTTATGGTTATGTTTTGTTTTTCCTGTTGGGCCAGGAAGGCCGTGTTTTTTTAGCTATCATTGCTTTGGTTTATGCAGCACTCTTAATAAACTCAGCAGAATATTTAATGAGACAGTTTTCCTGTGTACCTCTGTGTTCAACCAAGTGAATCGATCTACCACAGTTGGTGTTAGAAGTGCAGACAAGATCCACAGGAAGCAAGTGTGACGGCTGTGGACAGACTGCATGTCCTGGGTAAAGGCGGCTGTGAGCATGGACCAGTAGTCAGACAAACTGGAGGAGCTCATCAAGCACCTGGTCCAAAGCCAGCTCCTGCAGCAGCTACAGCAACACAGAGAGCAGCAGCAGCTACAGCAGCAGAGGGAGCAGCAACAGCAGCAGCTACAGCAGCAACAGCTGGCACAACAGGAGACAAGTAAGCTGCTGATGCAACAGCTGCAGCAGCAACAGCAGCAGCTTCAACAGCAGCAGCAACAGTACCAGCAATAGAGACGACAACAGCAGCAGCAGGTTGATTTACTCACGGAGGCGGTTCGTGGCATGGCAGCGGCTCCGACCCCAATATGAGCTGATGATTTCTCTGTCTGGGAGGCAGTGAGGAGAGCCTTGCAGAAAATGACCCTGGGTGATGACATAGAGGCCCTTTTAACCATTTTTGAAAGGGTCGCCGATAGAGAAACTCCCACCAGAGCAGTGGGCAGAAGTCCTGGTGCCATACTTAACAGGGAAGCCGCAAAAGACCTACTGTGATTTGACCTTACAGGACGCCAAAGAATATGAAAAATTGAAAACAGAAATTTTGGCGCTTGGGGGTGACAATGTCTGTCAGGGCACAACGGGTCCATCGCTGGACATATCACCATGACAAACCCCCTCACTCACAAATGTTTGATCTTCTATACCTCATCCAAAAGTGGTTACAGCCGGAGTCCTCTACCCCAGCGCAGATAGTGGAGCGAGTTGTAACGGACCAGTCCTTGCACTCCCTTCCAAGCCCGATGCAGACTTGGGTTGCTCAGGGAGATCCCCGGAATGCCGATGACTTAGTCGGACTGGTCGAAAGGTATCAGGGGGTTGATGGATCCGTGGGGATGCAACCCATTCCATACTGGGGGGTGGAGGTTATAAGGGGGGTGGGGTGTCCAAAGTCCAAGGGGGCGGCAGAGGTTATGCCAAGGCCCTCATCGGATGATGTAATTTGTTGGAGATGTCACTTTCCAGGTCATATAGCAGCCCATTGTCCCCTGACCACCGAGCAAATGGACTGTAGCATGGGACGCCAGTGTTCCTTCTATGCATATCCATCTTGCAGTGTAGACTATTCACCCGGCAATGGGCCCCAAACTTGTCCTGTAAAGGTGAATGGCCTGCAAATGACTGGACTACTAGACCCCGGGAGTTTGGTGACACTTGTGAGGGACACACTCCCTCTCCAATTGATCCCTGGGAAGAAGGTGGGTGTCAGCTGCATTCATGTGGATGCTAAAGACTATCTGGTGGCCAGAGTGGTCATTGAGACCGACGGGGTACTCAGTCCCATGAGGTTGGCGTGGTCCAAGATTTGTTGCACTCAATTATCATAGGTCGGGACTTTGTGTTGTTTTGGGACTTGTGGGGCAATGGCTGAGACCTCAATTGCTCGGGTAAGAAACGGGTTGGTGCTAAAAAAAAATCACACCAACCTCAGAGTCTGATGAGTTTTTTGTTCTGTGTAATGGGTGAAGAGGAGAAAGTAGTATCCCCCATGGCAGACATTCCTGAGATACAGGTGACCAGAGAAAATTTTAGGTTTACCCAACATAGGGACCTAACTCTAAAAGAGGCATTCAATAAGGTAACCGTCATAAACGGCATAGCACAGGAGTCAGGTGGCTGAAACAAGGCTTCCCTATTTCATGTTGAGTGGGGACTTATTGTACTGGGTCACTAAAGTGAGGGAGAGATAGTGGAGCTATTGTTGGTACCAGGACCCTACAGACAAAGGGTGTTGGACAGGGCCCATTCACATGTCTTGGGTGGCCATCTGAGGGTGGACAAAACTCAACAATGGGTCATGCAGAGGTACTATTGGCTTAGATGTCACAGTGAAATCCTAAAATATTGCAATTCCTGTCTCACTTGCCAGTTGACCTCTACCACCTCTCCATTCCAAAATCCTCTCATGCCAATATCAGTCAAGGCAGGGCAACAGAGAAACCAAGTTGAAACTCCATGTGGGCTGGACAGACCAGAAGGTGACACTAAGGGTGTCCCTGTGGCAGAGACACTGTCACCGGCCCAGAAACAACAGTGCAGAGAACTTCTTAATCAGAACCGGGACCTGTTTTCGGAGTTACCAAGGCGTACATGGGTTGGTGAACATGGAATCCTGATGGAACCACATGTGCAGGTGAACCAAAGGCCGTATAGAATCCCCGAAGTCCACTGCAAGGTGATTTCGAAGGAAGGGGCTAAAAATGACACGTATCCAATACCCTGCGACAATGAACTCATATCAAAGCTGGGGTCAGCCAGATACATAACCTCCCTGGACTTAACGAAAGGTTACTGGCAAGTCCTCTTCTCTCAAAGTGACAAGAAGAAGACTACCTCTTTTACACCCGACGGTTGCTTCCAGTATACCAGAAGCCCATTGGGCCTGCAAAGAGACCCAGCTACCTTCCGGAGGGCCGGGTCTTAGCCCCTCACAGAAAGTACACCACAGCTTTTCTTGACGATATTGTGATATTCAGCCCGGATTGGGGAAGTCATCTGCAGAAGGTCAAAGCCGTGCTGGATGCGCTGAGGAAAGTTTACTATAAACCCAAAGAAGTGTAGCATCGGGAAAAAAAAGGGAAAATACATGGGCTACATCGTTGGAAGAAGCAAAGTAAAGCCACAAGTGAATAAGGTGGAGGCAGTCCAAACTTGGCCAAAACCGGTCTCCAAGGAACAGCTTCAAGCATTTCTGGGAATGGTGGGATAATGTCAGCGGTGTATCCCGAATTTTGCCTTAAAAGCCGCACCCCTAACTGACCTTCTTAATGGCACGAAAACATCAATGGCCAAATGGACTCTTGAAGCAGAGATGGCGTTCAAAGAGTTGAAACTCAGGACTATAAGTCTGCATCTTTCATGTGAATACAGGCATGGGATGCTGCATGGTAATGCAGATGCCAGTTTAGACTCCCCTGTTTTGTGACTGAGAGTGCCAAAACCTATGGCTTTGGGCAGAGGGGCGATATGTGACAAAGTCACTGGCAAAGTAATGGAGGGGAGATATGTAGCACTGAGATTGTTAGCTCCAGTAATTCAACATAGGAAAAAAGGTTCCAGCACACAAAGGGGTTAATCGGCCATCTTTAGGACTAGGATGATTGAACACCTGTAGAGAGGGAGGAGGTCAGAGGATAAAATTCACAGCCTTGAGAACATTTGGTGTGGGGAGTGCTTGGAGGTGAAAGCTCTGAGCTGTTTTGTCATGTGAAGGAAAGACAAACCTTGGGTTGTTTTTTCCTGAAGCGGGCAGTTACCCGTAGCAACAAGGAGTGTGGCATACGTTACGGTTATGTTTTGTTTTTCCTGTTGGGCCAGGAAGGCCGTGTTTGTTTTTGCTAACATTGCTGTGGTTTATGCAGCACTCTTAATAAACTCAGCAGAAGATTTAAAGAGACAGTGTTCCTGTGTACTTCTGTGTGCAATCACATAAATTAATCTACCACACTCCGAAGACTGTTTGCACGTTAGTGACCAGGCCAATTTTTACAATTCTGACCAGTGTCACTTTATGAGGTAATAACTCTGGAATGCTTCAACGGATCCCACTGATTCTGAGACTCTTTTTTCATGACATATTGTACTTCATGATAGTGCGAAAATGTATTTGATATGACTGGTGTTTATTTGTGAAAAAATCTGAAATTTGGCAAAAATGTAGAAAATTTAGCAATTTTCAAATTTTGAATTTTCATGCCCTTAAATCAGAAAATTATGTCACACAAAATAGTTAATAAATATCATTTCCCACATGTCTACTTTACATCAACACAATTTTGGAACCAATTTTTTTTTGTTACAAAGTTGAATTGACTTTGAGGGGCCTTTATGACAGAAAATACCCAAAAGTGACACCATTCTAAAAACTTCACCCCTCAAGGTGCTCAAAACCACATTCAAGAAGTTTATTAACCCTTCAGGTACTTCACAGGAATTTTTGGAATGTGGAAGAAAACAATGAACATTTAACTTTTTTCACAAAAATGTTACTTTAGACCCAATTTTTTTTATTTTCGCAAGGGTAACAGGAAAAAATGGACCCCAAAATTTGTTGTGCAATTTCTCCTGAGCATGCTTATATGTGTGGGAAAACCACTTTTGGGCGCATGGTGTGGCTCAGAAGGGAAGGAGTGCCATTTGACTTTTTGAATGTAAAATTTGCTTGAATAATTAGCGGACGTCATGTTGCATTTGGGGAGCCTCTGATGTGCCTAAACAGTGGAAAACCTCCACAAGTGACACCATTTTGGAAACTAGCCCCTCAGGGAACTTATCTAGATGTGTGGTGAGCACCTTGAACCTCCAGGTGCTTCACAGAAGTTTATAACATTGAGTTGCAAAAATAAAATTTTCACATTTTTCCCACAAAAATGTTTTTTTACCCCAAATTTTGCATTTTTATAAGGGTAATAGGAGAAATTGCACCAAACCATTTGTTGTGCAACTTCTCCTAAGTAAGCTGACACCCCATATGTGGGGAAAACCACTGTTTGGGAGCACGGCAGAGCTCGAAAGGGAAGGAGCGCCATTTGACTTTTTGAATGTAAAATTTGCTTGAATAATTAGCGGACGCCATGTCGCGCTTGGGAAGCCCCTGATGTGCCTAAACAGTTGAAACTCCCCACAAATAACACTAATTTGGAAACTAGACCCCTCAGGGAACTTATCTAGATGTGTGGTAAGCTCCTTGAAGCCACAAGTGATTCACAGAAGTGTATAATGTGGAGTCGTGAAAATAAAAAAATCCCATTTTTCGCACAAAAATGTTTTTTAGCCCCAAATTTTTCATTTTCAAAGGGGTAACAGGAGAAAATGGACCCCAAAATTTGTTGTGCAATTTCTCCTGAGCACACAGATACCCCATATGTGGGGCGAAACTATTGTTTTGGCGCACGGCAGGGCTCAGAAAGGAGTAACATTTTGGAATGCAGACTTTGATGGAATGGTCTCCAGGTGCCATATCATGGAGAGCCCCTGATGTGCTTAAACAGTGGAAACACCCAAAAGTGACCCTATTTTGGAAACTAGACCCCTTAAGGAATTTATTTAGATGTGTGGTGAGTACCTTGAACCCACAGGTGCTTCACAGAATTTTACAAAGTGGATGTGTAAAAATGAAAAAATATATATTTTTCCAACAAAAATGTTGTTTTAGCCCCCAATATTTTCATTTTCACAAGGATAGCAGGAGAAAATGGACCCCAAAATTTGTTGTGCAATTTCTCCTGAGTATGCCGATACCTCATATGTGGTCGAAAACTAATTTTGAGGCACGGTGCAAAACTCAGAAGGGAAGAAGCACCATATTAGAGTTCATATTTTGCTGGGCTGGTTTGACGGTGCCATGTCACATTGGCAGAGGCCGTAAGGTGCCAGAACAGCAGAACTCCCCATAAGAGACCCCTTTTTAGAAACAATACATCTAAATGAATTAATCTAGGAGTGCAGCTTGTTGACACCACATGTGCTTCACAGAGTTTTACACCATTGTGCGGTGAAGAAAGAATAATTACATTTTTACCACCAAAGTTTTGTTTTTGCCCCATATTTTACATTTATACATTGGGAAATGGAACCAAAATTTGTCACACAATTTTTTACTGAATGTAGAAATACCCCACATATGGCTGTACAGTACTGCTTAGCCACACGGCGAGACTCGGGAGGGATGGAGAGCTATTTACCTCCTGGAGCGCAGATTTTCCTAGAATAGTATGCAGATTCCATATAGAGAGACCTTAAGTGCTAGAAGAGCAGAATCCCCCCTCAAGTGACCCCATTTTGGAAATTATACCCCTTTGGGAATTTATCTACAGGTGTGGTGAGGATTTTAACTACATGGGTGTTTTCCAGAAACAAGCAGCAGTGGATGTTGCTGAGTGAAAATTGTAAAGTGCCGTTGTAGTGACCAGTACGTTATGCCCAGCTTGTGCTTCTGGAGACAAAAACCCTGTAAATTAGGCGGGCTCTCATCGCTACAGAAATGCCAAACATGTGGACGCTAACTTTGGTTTAGGCACACTGTGGGGCTCAGAAGCCATACAGTGGAATACATAAGCAGAGCACCAGATAAAGCCCCTCCCAAAAGGCCGCCCTGAAGCATGAGAATATCATTATCTCAAAATTAAAAATAAAGATTGAAAAAGAACCACAGGACGGATTTCATCAACCAAGCTATCATTTTAATCAGTGTAATGGCTCCCACCTGTATGTAGTTTACTAAGCACAATCCTGCTGACAGGTACACTTTAATTGGACTCTGTCAGCACATAATGACTGTTTAGTACAGGCACTCAGGGCAGGGCCAATCATTTATATACACCTTCCCACCTACTTGGTTTCCATCTATCTCCAGCCTTCTTTGGCTCTATGAAGCCAGAGCTGTACTTCAGTGTTACATTTTTATAGGTTTTTAACAAATTAATACATTATTACAAGAGTCAATGGATAGAAAAGTTTACACTTTTTACCTGCTTCAATGAAAAAAAAAACAGCTGAGAAAAACAATCAGAAGCAGCTAGGATGACACGAGGAAAAAAATTGGTCCGATTCTCTTGTATAGTAACACTCATACGGATGTTTGAATTTAGCTTTAAGTCTCATTTAGGCATCCATTTTTTTCCTCAGATGCTGCAGACCAAATACGTTTCTTTTTGACTCACCCCCTGGGCCGTGGGGCACTCGGATCCGGGCAATAGGGGGAACGATGGGAGTAGTAGTGGCAACCCGGTTCCGTGGCTCAGGGTGGTCAGGCCAGTGGTAGTCTGTTATGTGTTGTTGATTATGTCCGACTATGCCACCCGTGGATTTGCAGTCATTAGGAACCGCCGCTGCAAGGCAGACCGCTGGGGCTGATGATGTGTGCAGCTGGGATGGTGTGACTCCCCACGGGAAGAGTGCGGCCCCAGGGCAGTGTAGTGGATGGTGGGAGTGATGGTGGTGAGAGTCCCAGTACCGGTAGTGCTGGAGGCGCGAAGGAGCACACAGACAATAGGTTGCAGTCCAGGGTCTTTACTGAAACAGGTAAACTGACCCATAAACAGTCCCAGCTAGGAGGGGATCTGGATGTCTGAGAGCAACGGGGAAATTGGCCCTGGTCAGGGTGAGGGTGTAGGCCTACCGTGCTTTCTGCGCTCCTTCTGGCTATCTCCTCGTTATAGGGTAGCAGCCCACGTTTCCGAGCTTTCCGTGTATTCTCGCCTGTATGGCCTGCGACGTGGGTTCCTTTCTGCTCCCAGCCTTGTACGGCTTTGCTGGTCCCTTCTGTTGTGGCAGGGCCTCCAGGCTTCTTAGGCCAATATACTGTCCCTTGTGGACTGGTTATCTGCTGGGGAATGTGGAATCCTCCCAGCCTCAGACACCAAAGTCTTGTAAAGTCAGTCTCTTATCTGCCAAGACAGGCTTGCTTCGCCTCTTGTCTCTGGCTTGTGGCTCTCCTCCTGCCACACTTCCTCTTAGGTGCAGTGCAACTGTCTGTCCCTGCTCTGCTCTGGGACAAGTCTCAGTGCTGAGACAGGCCATCAAGTTCTCCCTAACCCTGCCCCCAGCACCAGCTTTTATAGGGGCAGCCTGCTCCCCCTACTGGCCTGAGACAGGAGGTACTGCATGCTAATGTTCCCCTGACTAGAGAACCTCCCCCTTGCTCTCAGACACAGCTTTAATTACACTTGTGGCATCCAGGCCAGGGTGACACATTCCCCTCTAGTGAAATTTAGTACTCCGGGACTAAACAATAAACAAGAACAATATGCATGACCATAAAACATTAGTATACAAGTGACGCACAGATTGAGTTCTTAAGGTCACAGTGTGGCCTGTGACCGGGTGTCCATATCACCAATACAACAGGGAGCCTTAACCAGGTGGGGGTCTGTCCTACCCCAAGTCCTTTACAGTCTTAGTTCATTCCTTGGTTAAGCTCCGAACGCAGTACATACAAGGTCCCGGTTATAAAAAGTCCATAACCTTTGAGTCCTTAAGGTAGCTGCAAGAAACTGAAACACAGAATTACCAAACATGCATGTAACTTGGCAAACAATTCAACATTTGGCAACAGGGTTATTTACAATCTTAGTACACTCTATATTCTCCAGCGAGCGGGTATCTGCCCCTTTGTGCTCCTGGTTGACCTACATAGCCCACTGTCTGGTGGTGGACCAAGCTGGCTTTCCCCACTAGCGTTAGGGGTACAGCTACCAGCTGGGTGTACAGGTAGGGCAGGCAGCTGTCTGCGGGTTCTTTGGCTTACCGCAGGCATGGCAGGCTCACTGTCAGCAGAGGGTTGACTCTCCTGGGCTGCTGGTACAGGCTCTTCTGCCTCTGGAACCGCTTGCTCCTCTTCACCTTCCGGCTCTGGTGTTGGTTGTTGCTGTGCCGGTTGCAGGAAATGCAGGACGGGTACCACTATGGCATCATTTATGCGAGTCCAGGACTGAGGGAACTCTCCCAGAACGGTGCTGATCATTTCTTCCTTGTCCTCTGCGGGTTCAAGGTCACTCTGATCCTCTTCTGCACTACGGAGTTGCTCGGGGCACCTTTTGAGGTGGTCTCTGGAGACGACACTAGTGGTTTCTCCTCCGTCCTTGGTGATTACGCACACCTTTGGGTTGTCGTGGTCAGACTGCAGTACGGTGTAGGGTTCCCTTTCCCACTGGTTGTCCAACTTATGTAGCCTTCTTTTTCGCTTTAGGACTTGCTCACCAGGTTCTAGGGGACCAGCAGGGGCGTGTTGATTGAAGAGTTTTTCTTGCCTCTCTCTCACCTGGGCCAGGCTCTTCTCCACACTCTCCTGTACCTTCTTGTACTGCAGTTGCCTTTCCGTATCCCAGTCCACATCCGGGGAGGTGTCCTCAGGTATTAGGACTCCCATCTCCAGGTCTGCGGGCAGCTTACCCGGTCTGGCTCGCATCAGGTAAGCCGGGGTGCAGTTGGTAGCATTCACCGGGTTATGATTGTATAAGTCTATCAGGTCCGGCAGTTTTTCTGGCCACAGGCTGCGTTCCTCCAGGGGCAACATCTTCAGGAGATCAATAACTATATTGTTCATCTTCTCACACATCCCATTGGTTTGTGGGTGGTAAGGCGTTGTCCGAATCTTCTTACAGCCATAGAGGTTGCAGAACTCCTGGAAGATTTCAGCCTCGAACGCTGGACCCTGGTCCATCAGGACCTGTTCCGGATACCCGTGTGAACGACAGAAGTATTGCTGGAAGGCTCTGGCCGCTGTTTGCGCTGTCAAGTCCTTTACCGGGACCACCACAAGAAAATGGGAATAGTGGTCCACGATTGTCAGGGCGTAGATGTACCCTGACCGGCTTGTAGCCAACTTGACGTGGTCTAGAGCTACCAGCTCAAGAGGCTGCGTGGTGACGATGGGCCTCAAGGGTGTCTTCTGGCTGGTGCGGTCCTTCTTCCTTAGGTGACAAGGGCCACAGTCTCTGCACCACTTTTCTACAGCTCCTCTCATACCGACCCAAAAGAACCATCCTCTTAGTAGGAACTCCAGTTTCTTCCAACCGAAGTGTCCCGGTCTGTCATGGTAAGCCCCCAGGACCATAGCTGCATCTCGCCTTGGGACCACGACTTGCCAGGTCAGCTCGTGCGTCCGGTGGTTGACAATCCTTCTGCACAACTTGCCTTCGTAGAGGAACAGCTTGCTCTTCTCTTTCCATAGCTGCTTGGCTTCCTCTGGGGCATCTGGATCTAGGCGGGCGTCTTCTCGGGTCAGCAGATCTTTCACCAGGCGGACTGCAGGGTCACTATCTTGGGTCTCGGCCCAGCTGTGGTGAGGTAGGGGATTGATCATCACAGTTGTTAGATCCTCCTCCTTCACGCGGTGAGAGTATTGAGCGGCTCCATACCGGTGAAACGCGGGGAGTTCTACCTCCTCCAGCTCTTCTGGGTCTTCGTCACCTTCAGGTAAGTGAGGCATCCTCGATAGGGCGTCTGCGTTGGCATTGGTTTTGCTGGCCCGGTACTTGATCACGAAGTCATAGTTGGAGAGACGGGCCATCCACCGCTGTTCTAGGGCACCCAGTCTTGCATTGTCCAGGTGTGTCAACGGGTTGTTGTCCGTGTACACAGTGAACTTTGCGGAGGCCAGGTAATGCTTGAAGCGTTCCGTCACGGCCCACACCACCGCCAAGAATTCTAGCTTGAAGGAGCTGTAACTCTCCGGGTTCCTCTCGGTGGGCCTCAGCTTCCGGCTGGCGTATGCGATCACCCGTTCTCTGCCCTGTTGGTTTTGGGACAGTACGGCTCCCAGTCCCACATTACTGGCGTCCGTGTGGAGAATAAAAGGCTGGCCATAATCAGGGTAGGCCAGGATCTCATCCCCCGTGAGGGCCATCTTTAGCTGGCGGAAGGATTCCTCTTCCGGTTTATCCCACTTGAAGGGTGGCTTTTGACTTCTGGACTTAGACTGTCCGATCAGGAGGTCCTGCATAGGAGCTGCCATCTTAGTGAACCCGGGGATGAACCTTCGGTAGTAGCCTACCAATCCGAGAAACTGTCTCACCTCTTTGATTCTCGAGGGGCTTGGCCAGCTCTTGATTGCCATGACCTTGTCAGGGTCGGGGGCTACTCCTTCCGCGCTTACCACGTGCCCTAGGTACTGGACCTTTGGTTTCAGCAGGTGACACTTCGATGGTTTCACCTTCAGGCCATAGCCTGCCAGGGCTTCGAACACCTCGGCCAGGTGCTTTAGGTGGTCCTCGTAGGTCTTCGAATAGACGATCACGTCGTCCAGGTAAAGGAGAACCGTCTCGAAGTTTCGGTGCGCTAGACAGCATTCCATCAGCCGCTGGAAGGTCCCTGGTGCGTTGCAGAGCCCGAAAGGCATGCAGTTGAATTCGCTCAGTCCCATCGGGGTGGTGAAGGCGGTCTTCTCCTTGTCAGCCTCTGCCACAGGAACCTGCCAGTACCCGCTAGTAAGGTCCAAAGTAGAAAAGAAGTTAGCAGATTTTAGTGCGGCTAAAGACTCCTCTATTCTAGGCAGCGGATATGCGTCTTTGTGGGTGATACGGTTGATTTGTCTATAGTCCACGCACATTCTCATGGTGCCGTCTTTCTTTTTCACCAGAACCAAGAGGGCTGCCCAGGGGCTACAGCTATCTCTAATGACCCCAGCTTCTTTCATCTCTCTTAGCATGCCCTTGGCATTCTGATAATGTGCAGGGGGTACAGGTCTGTGTCTTTCTTTTATCGGTGGGTGGCTCCCTGTGGGGATGTGGTGTTCTATCCCCTTTACTCTACCGAAGTCTAGCGGGTGCTTACTAAAGACTCTCTCGTACTCCTGTACCACCCGGTAGACTCCTTGTTTTTGGTGCAGGGGAGTGGAGTCAGCACCCACATGGAGTTTCTGGCACCAGTCCTCCTTTTGTTTCTGGGAGCCATTACCCTCCGCCTGTGGAGATGGAGGCAAGGGTTCCACGGCCCTGATAGCTTTGTGTTCGACAACAAACAGTTTGGCGAGTGTAGCGTACCTGGGTAAGTGTACTTCCCTCTCCCCAATGTTGAGGATGCGGACGGGCACCCTCCCATGACGGACATCAACCACCCCCCGGGCTGTCAAAATGGTGGGCCTGCTGTCTGAGTACACGGGTTCTACCATGGCTTGGTAGTCTCTACCTCTCAACCCGATTGCAGTCCGACACCAGATCATCATTTCACTTTTGGGAGGCATGGAAATGGGGAATGGGTCACTCAGTCTTACGCTACCGATCTCACCACCAGACAGTTCTACCTGCTGCCGTCTCATCAGGGCTTTTATCTCCTTGTTGAGGACTCTCTGTTGGCTGGAACTAGCATTCACCGCCACCTGTTGTAAGATTACAATTACCTCTGAAAGACAATTTTCAATTACGTTAGTACCCACAGTTATTTTAGGGTGACTTTCACGACGGTCAATGTCCACAATAATTACTCCCTGTGCCGGTAGTTCAACTTTACCAATTTTAATGGTCATCTCCTTGAACCCCATCTGCGGCACGGGCAAGCCATTACTGGCGATGATGCTCAAGTTACTGTCTGGATACCGTGTGATATCAGCATCAGTCCAATACTGCTTAAAAAGTACATAAGGGATAGTGGTTACTTGCGACCCAGTATCCAGCAAGGCGCTCATGGGGATACCGTCCAGCACCACGGGTAAAACCGGGCGCCCCCCAACATACTTATTACGCCAATTGTAAGGGCCTGGTGATCTTATGCCTGGGGGTTGGCCCTCTGCCCCAGGTTGGACCCGTTTAAATTACAGTACCTGGAAATGTGTCCGGGCTGGTTGCATCGATGGCAAATGGGCTGTCCATCCTCTGCGTAGCGGTCTGTAGACCTCCCTCGGAATGACGGGATCCTCCTCTGTCGACGCCACGGGACATCCTCCGGACTTGAAGCCGGCTCGATGGGTCTTGACGGGTCCACTTGCAACGCCTGGACGGTCCTGGTCAACGCCGCGACGCTCCTGGTCAGCTCCTGTACTTGGTGGTGCAGGTCTTTCGACGGGGCTTGGTTCAGGGCCTGTGCATCAGCCCCCACGGGGTCCATAGAGGAGGGCGCCGCCTCCTGGTGGTAGGTGAGAGCAGGGCGCCGGGGGTTTATAGCGCCACTGGTTGCAGATTCACGGAGCACCCTTATGGCCCTGTCCTTAAATTGGGCAAAGGTCAGGTCGGGGTTCTGAAAGAACATGAGGCGCAGCTGGGCCCTGTGGTCGCTGGACAGCAGACCTTCTATGAATTGTTCTGTTAGCAGCTTATCCGTTTCCTGCACGCTGCCAGGGTCAGTTTGTTGGATGGCCCTTAGGGCTTCCTGCAAATTTAGGGCATAGTCTCTGATGCTGTCCTGTGCCCGCTGCTTACATCCATAGAACCTCATTTTAATCTCAGCAGAGGTACGTGTGTCAAAGGTACCCCGCAGCTGGGCCAGAATACCCTTCACAGTCCTTTTCTCCTCAGTGGGCCATGATTTTACCTCCCTTTGGGCTGCGCCAGTTAACTGCCCTGTTAGTATGCTGACCTTCTGTTCCTCTGTCAGGGGGTAGACTTGGAACAAACTGTGCAGCCTTTCCTTAAAGTCAGTTAGGGCATGGGGCTCCCCTGAGTACTTGGGCAGCCAGGCCGCTCCAGGGATGTAGGGCAGGGAAAAGGGCATCACCGCTGCTGCAGCCGCCTTGGTGGTAGTGGGCGCCTCTGTGTCCGACATCTTCCTCCCCCCTAGTTAAGCGTGGCCTACCTTCTTACGATCCTCTTCTGTAGGCCGCGGCTCCGCTGCTGCTGCTATGGACGAGGACCTTGCGTCGCGTCCTGATGACGTCAGCGTCGCTCTCTTTCCCTTCCAGGACCTTGCGCAGCGTCGGTGCGTGGGGCGGAGCTTCGGGTCTCACGCGCTTTCGGCGTCCACGCCCCTCTTCTTCCCGCGCGGCGTCCTGAAGATGGCGTCTGACGGCGGGAAAACGACTTCGGATGGCGGGAAAACAGCTGAAGATGGCGGGAACCGACTGAAGATGGCGGGATACGGCTCCGGATGGCGGGAACCTTCACCACAGCAGGTATGACAGTCTTTTGAAGGCACGCAGTACCCGGTGGTTGCGGGCACGAAATCCTGCCGACTACGCCAAAGCTGACTCGCCCCCTGGGCCGTGGGGCACGCGAGACCGGGCAATAGGGGACGATGGGAGTAGTAGTGGCAACCCGGTCCCGCGGCTCAGGGTGGTCAGGCCAATGGTAGTCTGCTACATGATGTTGATAATGTCCGACTACGCCACCCGTGGATTGCGGTTATTAGGAACCGCCGCTGCAAGGCAGTCCGCTGGGGCCGATGATGAATGCAGCTGGGATGGTGTGACTCCCCACGGGAAGAGTGCGGCCCCAGGGCAGTGTAGTGTACGGTGGGAGTACCGGTAGTGCCGGAGGCGCGAAGGAGCACACAGACAACAAGTCACAGTCCAGGGTCTTTACTCACAGTTCATTTGTTCCGGGTCACTTCTGTACAGGTAGTGACCGCCCGAGCCGTGCTGCGTCCACCAGGTGTGGGGCTCGGTCAACTCCCAAGCAGTCAAGAGCATGGCACAGGACCCCCTTTAATCCTTTCTCTGGCCTGCCTCACCAGTGACCCACTTTTGTCCAGCTGCCGCGGACTTGTGCGGTTAAATGTGGGCCCCGTCCTCCGCTGTCCTATATGGTGCCTTCCTAGCAGGTTTGATGAGGTGTCGCACCATTAGATGATCACGATGACCGGTCTTTGGCTGAGGGTTGTTTCTCCTCCACCAACTTGGGATCCGGTACCCTTAATCTGCCTGACCCTGCACCCTGGATTCTCGTGGGTTCTTAGGGTCCCTTCCACCTTCTTGTTCCTGAGCCCTTCTGTTTCTCTGTCTCTCCTTCTCTTTCTCTGTTCCTTTCTGTTCCTTTCTGTTCCGTTCTCTTGGAGCTGAGATGAGCCAAAATCCCAGCTCCCTTCACCTCCTCCTCGGCCTCTCACTAGGCCCTCCTGGAGTAGAGCTCCTACAGAGCCTCTACTCCCTGTCTTCTCCTCTGGCTGAACTGACCCAGAACTAAGATGGTGCCCACCTTTTATACCTCCCTCTTACCATGAGCCCAGGTGACCAGCAACCAATGGGCTCCTACCTACGCTCAGGAACCAACCCCTATCTGCCCCTACAGCACTGGGTGTTCCACCCCCCTCCCCACTCCAGACAGGGACATAGTCGGTCGTGCCTGCACTTCTGTCTAGTGGGAGCACCGTTGAGCTGTCCCTCGGAAATGGGGTGTGTGTGCTGTATGCAGCTAACTGAGCCCTGGTCCATACTCCATCCTTACCTGGGCGTGGAATATCACACCTCTGGTCTGAGGTGCAATACCCCTGTAGCGGCCGAACCCTCGGGGCGCTACATTTTTATCTCTTTATTTTTTAAATGGGAAATGGAGATCATTGAAACATATATATTTTTATCTTTATCATTTTTAATCATTTTAGGGGAATTGTACCTGTGATTGTTGGATTGCTTGTTCTTTATGCTGCAATACCACAGACTGTGGGACCTTGAAACCCTGTGATTGTGGAGGGGAGGTTTGGGGGCGATGCAATTACAGGCGCTTAGTGCTTCAAGGTGGGGCCAATCTTTTAAGTACACCTTCCCATCTGCTTGGTTTCCATCTATCTCCACCCTTCTATGGCTCTATGAAGCCAGAGCTTTCAATCAAAGAATAGGGGAGTGGAGATTGAGGGAATACAAGCCAGTGGGAAGGTGTATTTAAAGGGACTTTGTCAGCACAGAGCGACTGTTTAAACTAAGTTCAGGCCCTCGGTGCTTCATGGCAGGGCCTATTATTTAAATACACCTTCCCACATGCTTGTTTTCCTTCTGTCTCTGCCCTTCTCTGTTATGTTATGAAGCTAGAACTGTCAATCAAATAAGGGGGGAGTGGAAATAGAGGGAAAACTAGATGGTGGGAAGCTGTATTTAAATGATTGGGACACCGAACGGCAGGACTTAGTTTGAACAGTCATTCTGTGCTGTGAGTCCATTTTAAGTGCTGCTGTCAAAGATTGACAGAGACATTTAAATGGTTAAACAGAAGCAACCGAAGCTCTCACTGGTTGCTGTTATTACATGCAGATGCCGGCTGTATACATAGCCAGCATCTGTTGAGTATTGTGTGTGTCCAGTTTAAGTGCTTGCTTCATACACTCACACCAAATGTACAATGTACTCCTTCGTCCTACATTTGGAAACGGTTATATCAGGATAAGTCTTCAATACATGAATGGTGGGGGGCCGACACTCTCAACCCAATAATTAGCTGTCATTAGCTTTAGTGGCTGCCAGATATACAAATTAATGGAGCTGCAAAGCACAGATCCGCTCCATATGTAGCGGTAGCCACTGAGTACTGCAGATCAGTTCCTATTTCTCAGGTTAAGGGCAGATGCAGATGACTGTATTTTCGGTCCGAATGCGATCTGGACCAATGATATGCTATGGGGCCATTCACATGTCCGATTTTTTCCTGACATCCAAGTGCTGTCCAATTTTCACAGATGGACAGAATGGAGAAGATCGATTTTTTTTTTTGCCATCTTCTCCTCATCCAAGAAAATCGGATCACACTCTGATCATACTCTGATTAACATCAGGGCTGCCGTCAGGGCATTACTGCCCTTACTTCTGTATGGGGCCCGGTGACCAGAGGCAAAGAGCAGGGGCCCAGTCGGGGCCCCCCTCTTGTGCTACTGCTCACCAGGCCCCAGGGTATTGTGTGACAGAATGCCGCCGCCGGCGGTGTACATGTCCTAAGTGCAGGGAGCCTTGGAGGTCTCACAGCTGTCAAAACTGAATGGCCGTGCAGCTGCCTCTTCTGTGATGCACTAGTAAAGGTGCGTATGTGATGACGTCATAGCGTACGTGCCTGCGTCAAGCGCCAGGATGTCAGTCCAGAAGTGGAGCTGCAGGGGATCATATGAGAGGTAAGTATGAAAAACTTTATTTTTTTTAATAGAATTAATTAAATGGTCTTGGGGGAAAGCATATGATAAACTGCGAGTGGGAGGTGGGGAGAGCAAATGATGAACTAGGAGTGGGTGTGGGGAGAGCAAATGTGAATTGAGAATGGGGATGGGGAGAGCAAGTGGTGAGTTGGGAGAGGGGAGAGCACATGGTGAATTGGGAGTGGGGGGTGGGGAGAGCAAATGATGAATTTGGAGTGGGGGTGTGGGGAGAGCACATGGTGAAGTGGGGGTGGGGAGAGCAAATGATGAATTGGGAGTGAGGGGTGGGGAGAACAAATGATGAATTGGGAGTAGGGGGTGGGGAGAGCACATGGTGAAGTGGGAAAGGGGAGAGCACATGGTGAATTGGGAGTAGGGTGGGGAGAGCAAATGATGAATTGGAAGTGGAGGGTGGAGACAGCACATGATGAATTGGGAGTGGGGGGTGGGATCAGCACATGATGAATTGGGAGTGGAGGGTGGGGAGAGCAAATGATGAATTGGGAGTGGGGGGAGGGGAGAGAAAATGATGAACTAGGAGTGGGGACAGCACATGATGAATTGAGAGTGGTGAGTGGGGACGGCACATGATGAATTGGGAGAGCAAATGATGAATTGGGAGTGGGGGGAGGGGAGAGAAAATGATGATCTAGGAGTGGGGACAGCACATGATGAATTGGGAGTGTGGGATGAGGAGAGCAAATTATGAACTGGGAGTGGGGGGTGGGGAGAGCAAATGATGAACTGGGAATGGGGGGTGGGGAGAGCAAATGGTGAAATGGGAGTGGAGGTGGGGAGAGCAAATGATGAATTGGGAGTGGGGGTGGGGAGAGCAAATGATGAATTGGAAATGGGGGAGAGCAAATGATGAATTGGGAGTTGTAGGAGCAAATCATGAGTTGGGAGTGGGGAGAGAGAAAATGATGAATTGGGAGTGGGGGGAGAGCAAATGATGAATTGGGAGTTGGGGGAGCAAATGATGATGAATAGAGGGTGGGGGTGGGAGAGAGGCAATCTCTGCATGTGTCACATCTGTCTAACAGCCGTGGCACATGCCGCCGCGGCAACAGTAAAAGAAATGCAGAGCACGCCAAAATACTTACCATTAGAGATGAGCGTTGTTCGACTCGAACTGTTCGCCAATCTCAAATTCGAGCTGTTTTGGGCGGTGTTCGAGCCGTTCGGCGAACACGAACGATTTGAGAAAAATTCGGCTGTTCGAGGTTATGTTCGATAACTGTTCGTGCACCAAAATCATAACTGGATTTTTTCTCAGTAATGATGAAAATTAATGTTAATACGCAGTTTGAGTGTACAGCGGGGCGGGGGGAGGGGCAGGGTATGGATCTCTGCAGGAACAATGAAGATCTCCATTTTTTTTTCTCTTTCCCGCATTTACAGTGGGGAGGTGCAATCTGTCAGCCTATCAGCAGCGCACACACGGAGCGAAGTGCTTTTTTTCACACAAGCAAGGGCATGTGTCATTGGCAGTGTATGTCACATGTCCTTGCCCTATAAGACCAAGCCATTTTCCCCGTCGCCACCATTTTCTCACTGCTGCAGCTGCGTGTTAGACGGCACCGCTGTTGCTGTGTGCGCTATACCTTGTTAATTTCAAGCCAATTTTCGCACAAATCTACAGATAGCTTGGGAGTAGGGAATAGTTGTGATTGCAGTCCTTTTAAGGACTAGGTTACAGCATTTCCTACGACTTTTATCAGGCAGGTCTGTGCTCTTAAATAGATAGGTTGTGGGAGTAAAGACTAATTGTAATTGCAGTCCTTTTCAGGACTAGGTTACATCAGTTCCTATCAGTTTTTGACAGGCAGGTCTGTGCCAGTGCTGTGCAAGTTTTTTTCACAGCATTTGGCTGAATCTAGCAAAGCTAATCCTTTTTGGCCTATTGCAGAGTGTGTTAGTCAGTGGAGTAGCCTATCTGTGTTGCAAGATATACCACCTGTGTATAGAATACCAATTTTTTTACTGCACCTAGTGAAGTAAAATCTTTTGGGCATAGCATCATTCTATTAGTCCATCTATACTGACCTCCATCAGGTTGCAAATTGAATATAATTTTTTTCTGCATCTAGCTCTGAAAAAATATTTGGGCATCTAGCAGTGTGTGGGACTTGTTCTATTAGTCCATCTATACTGACCTCCATCAGGTTGCAAACTGAATATAATTTTTTTCTGCATCAAGCTATGAAAAAATATTTGGCCTTCTAGCAGTGTGTGGGACTTGTTCTATTAGTCCATCTATACTGACCTCCATCACGTTGCAAATTCAAAATAATTTTTTGTCTGCATCTAGCTCTGAAAAAATATTTGGCCTTCTAGCAGTGTGTGGGACTTTCTCTATTAGTCCTTCTATACTGACCTCCATCAGGTTGCAAATTAAAAATAATTTTTATCTACATCTACCTCTGAAAAAATATTTGGGCTTCTAGCTGTGTGTGGGACTTGTTCTATTAGTCCATCTTTACTGACCTCCATCAGGTTGCAAACTGAATATAATTTTTTTCTGCATCTAGCTCTGAAAAAAATATTTGGTCTTCTAGCAGTGTGTGGGACTTTCTCTATTAGTCCATCTATACTGACCTCCATCAGGTTGCAAATTAAAAATAATTTTTATCTGCATCTAGCTCTGAACAAATATTTGGCCTTCTAGCAGTGTGTGGGACTTTCTCTATTAGTCCATCTATACTGACCTCCATCAGGTTGCAAATTAAAAATAATTTTTATCTGCATCTAGCTCTGAAAAAATATTTGGCCTTCTAGCAGTGTGTGGGATTTTCTCTATTAGTCCATCTATACTGACCTCCATAAGGTTGCAAATTAAAAATAATTTTTATCTGCATCTAGCTCTGAAAAAATATTTGGCCTTCTAGCAGTGTGTGGGACTTTCTCTATTAGTCCATCTATACTGACCTCCATCAGGTTGCAAATTAAAAATAATTTTTATCTGCATCTAGTTCTGAAAAAATATTTGGCCTTCTAGCAGTGTGTGGGACTTTCTCTATTAGTCCATCTATACTGACCTCCATCACGTTGCATACTGAATATATTTTTTTTCTGCATCTACCTCTGAAAAAATATTTGGGCTTCTAGCTGTGTGTGGGACTTGTTCTATTAGTCCATCTATACTGACCTCCATCAGGTTGCAAACTGAATATAATTTTTTTCTGCATCTAGCTCTGAAAAAATATTTGGCCTTCTAGCAGTGTGTGGGATTTGTTCTATTAGTCCACCTATACTGACCTCCATCAGGTTGCAAATTCAAAATAATTTTTTGTCTGCATCTAGCTCTGAAAAAATATTTGGCCTTCTAGCAGTGTGTGGGACTTTCTCTATTAGTCCATCTATACTGACCTCCATCAGGTTGCAAATTGAATATCATTTTTTTCTGCATCTAGCTCTGAAAAAATATTTGGGCTTCTAGCAGTGTGTGGGACTTGTTCTATTAGTCCATCTATACTGACCTCCATCAGGTTGCAAACTGAATATAATTTTTTTCTGCATCTAGCTCTGAAAAAATATTTGGCCTTCTAGCAGTGTGTGGGACTTGTTCTATTAGTCCATCTATACTGACCTCCATCACGTTGCAAATTCAAAATAATTTTTTGTCTGCATCTAGCTCTGAAAAAATATTTGGCCTTCTAGCAGTGTGTGGGACTTTCTCTATTAGTCCATCTATACTGACCTCCATCAGGTTGCAAATTGAATATAATTTTTTTCTGCATCTAGCTCTGAAAAAATATTTGGGCTTCTAGCAGTGTGTGGGACTTGTTCTATTAGTCCATCTATACTGACCTCCATCAGGTTGCAAACTGAATATAATTTTTTTCTGCATTTAGCTCTGAAAAAATATTTGGCCTTCTAGCAGTGTGTGGGACTTGTTCTATTAGTCCATCTATACTGATCTCCATCACGTTGCAAATTCAAAATAATTTTTTGTCTGCATCTAGCTCTGAAAAAATATTTGGCCTTCTAGCAGTGTGTGGGACTTTCTCTATTAGTCCATCTATACTGACCTCCATCAGGTTGCAAATTAAAAATAATTTTTATCTGCATTTACCTCTGAAAAAATATTTGGGCTTCTTGCTGTGTGTGGGACTCGTTCTATTAGTCCATCTATACTGACCTCCATCAGGTTGCAAACTGAATATAATTTTTTTCTGCATCTAGCTCTGAAAAAATATTTGGCCTTCTAGCAGTGTGTGGGACTTTCTCTATTAGTCCATCTATACTGACCTCCATCAGGTTGAAAATTAAAAATAATTTTTATCTGCATCTAGCTCTGAAAAAAATATTTGGCCTTCTAGCAGTGTGTGGGACTTGTTCTATTAGTCCATCTATACTGACCTCCATCAGGTTGCAAATTAAAAATAATTTTTATCTGCATCTAGCTCTGAACAAATATTTGGCCTTCTAGCAGTGTGTGGGACTTGTTCTATTAGTCCATCTATACTGACCTCCATCAGGTTGCAAATTAAAAATAATTTTTATCTGCATTTACCTCTGAAAAAATATTTGGGCTTCTAGCTGTGTGTGGGACTCGTTCTATTAGTCCATCTATACTGACCTCCATCAGGTTGCAAACTGAATATAATTTTTTTCTGCATCTAGCTCTGAAAAAATATTTGGGCTTCTAGCAGTGTGTGGGACTTTCTATATTAGTCCATCTATACTGACCTCCATCAGGTTGAAAATTAAAAATAATTTTTATCTGCATCTAGCTCTGAAAAAAATATTTGGCCTTCTAGCAGTGTGTGGGACTTGTTCTATTAGTCCATCTATACTGACCTCCATCAGGTTGCAAATTAAAAATAATTTTTATCTGCATCTAGCTCTGAACAAATATTTGGCCTTCTAGCAGTGTGTGGGACTTTCTCTATTAGTCCATCTATACTGACCTCCATCAGGTTGCAAATTAAAAATAATTTTTATCTGCATCTAGCTCTGAAAAAATATTTGGCCTTCTAGCAGTGTGTGGGACTTTCTCTATTAGTCCATCTATACTGACCTCCATCAGGTTGCAAATTAAAAATAATTTTTATCTGCATCTAGCTCTGAAAAAATATTTGGCCTTCTAGCAGTGTGTGGGACTTTCTCTATTAGTCCATCTATACTGACCTCCATCAGGTTGCAAATTAAAAATAATTTTTATCTGCATCTAGCTCTGAAAAAATATTTGGCCTTCTAGCAGTGTGTGGGACTTTCTCTATTAGTCCATCTATACTGACCTCCATCACGTTGCATACTGAATATATTTTTTTTCTGCATCTACCTCTGAAAAAATATTTGGGCTTCTAGCTGTGTGTGGGACTTGTTCTATTAGTCCATCTATACTGACCTCCATCAGGTTGCAAACTGAATATAATTTTTTTCTGCATCTAGCTCTGAAAAAATATTTGGCCTTCTAGCAGTGTGTGGGATTTGTTCTATTAGTCCACCTATACTGACCTCCATCAGGTTGCAAATTCAAAATAATTTTTTGTCTGCATCTAGCTCTGAAAAAATATTTGGCCTTCTAGCAGTGTGTGGGACTTTCTCTATTAGTCCATCTATACTGACCTCCATCAGGTTGCAAATTGAATATCATTTTTTTCTGCATCTAGCTCTGAAAAAATATTTGGGCTTCTAGCAGTGTGTGGGACTTGTTCTATTAGTCCATCTATACTGACCTCCATCAGGTTGCAAACTGAATATAATTTTTTTCTGCATCTAGCTCTGAAAAAATATTTGGCCTTCTAGCAGTGTGTGGGACTTGTTCTATTAGTCCATCTATACTGACCTCCATCACGTTGCAAATTCAAAATAATTTTTTGTCTGCATCTAGCTCTGAAAAAATATTTGGCCTTCTAGCAGTGTGTGGGACTTTCTCTATTAGTCCATCTATACTGACCTCCATCAGGTTGCAAATTGAATATAATTTTTTTCTGCATCTAGCTCTGAAAAAATATTTGGGCTTCTAGCTGTGTGTGGGACTGGTTCTATTAGTCCATCTATACTGACCTCCATCAGGTTGCAAACTGAATATAATTTTTTTCTGCATTTAGCTCTGAAAAAATATTTGGCCTTCTAGCAGTGTGTGGGACTTGTTCTATTAGTCCATCTATACTGATCTCCATCACGTTGCAAATTCAAAATAATTTTTTGTCTGCATCTAGCTCTGAAAAAATATTTGGCCTTCTAGCAGTGTGTGGGACTTTCTCTATTAGTCCATCTATACTGACCTCCATCAGGTTGCAAATTAAAAATAATTTTTATCTGCATTTACCTCTGAAAAAATATTTGGGCTTCTAGCTGTGTGTGGGACTCGTTCTATTAGTCCATCTATACTGACCTCCATCAGGTTGCAAACTTAATATAATTTTTTTCTGCATCTAGCTCTGAAAAAATATTTGGCCTTCTAGCAGTGTGTGGGACTTTCTATATTAGTCCATCTATACTGACCTCCATCAGGTTGAAAATTAAAAATAATTTTTATCTGCATCTAGCTCTGAAAAAATATTTGGCCTTCTAGCAGTGTGTGGGACTTGTTCTATTAGTCCATCTATACTGACCTCCATCAGGTTGCAAATTAAAAATAATTTTTATCTGCATCTAGCTCTGAAAAAATATTTGGCCTTCTAGCAGTGTGTGGGACTTTCTCTATTAGTCCATCTATACTGACCTCCATCAGGTTGCAAACTGAATATATTTTTTTTCTGCATCTACCTATGAAAAAATATTTGGGCTTCTAGCTGTGTGTGGGACTTGTTCTATTAGTCCATCTATACTGACCTCCATCAGGTTGCAAACTGAATATAATTTTTTTCTGCATCTACCTCTGAAAAAATATTTGGGCTTCTAGCTGTGTGTGGGACTTGTTCTATTAGTCCATCTATACTGACCTCCATCAGGTTGCAAACTGAATATAATTTTTTTCTGCATCTAGCTCTGAAACAATATTTGGCCTTCTAGCAGTGTGTGGGACTTGTTCTATTAGTCCATCTATACTGACCTCCATCACGTTGCAAATTCAAAATAATTTTTTGTCTGCATCTAGCTCTGAAAAAATATTTGGCCTTCTAGCAGTGTGTGGGACTTTCTCTATTAGTCCATCTATACTGACCTCCATCAGGTTGCAAATTAAAAATAATTTTTATCTGCATCTAGCTCTGAAAAAATATTTGGCCTTCTAGCAGTGTGTGGGACTTTCTATATTAGTCCATCTATACTGACCTCCATCAGGTTGAAAATTAAAAATAATTTTTATCTGCATCTAGCTCTGAAAAAATATTTGGCCTTCTAGCAGTGTGTGGGACTTGTTCTATTAGTCCATCTATACTGACCTCCATCAGGTTGCAAATTAAAAATAATTTTTATCTGCATCTAGCTCTGAAAAAATATTTGGCCTTCTAGCAGTGTGTGGGACTTTCTCTATTAGTCCATCTATACTGACCTCCATCAGGTTGCAAACTGAATATATTTTTTTTCTGCATCTACCTATGAAAAAATATTTGGGCTTCTAGCTGTGTGTGGGACTTGTTCTATTAGTCCATCTATACTGACCTCCATCAGGTTGCAAACTGAATATAATTTTTTTCTGCATCTACCTCTGAAAAAATATTTGGGCTTCTAGCTGTGTGTGGGACTTGTTCTATTAGTCAATCTATACTGACCTCCATCAGGTTGCAAACTGAATATAATTTTTTTCTGCATCTAGCTCTGAAAAAATATTTGGCCTTCTAGCAGTGTGTGTGACTTGTTCTATTAGTCCATCTATACTGACCTCCATCAGGTTGCAAATTAAAAATCATTTTTATCTGCATCTAGCTCTGAAAAAATATTTGGCCTTCTAGCAGTGTGTGGGACTTTCTCTATTAGTCCATCTATACTGACCTCCATCACGTTGCATACTGAATATATTTTTTTTCTGCATCTACCTCTGAAAAAATATTTGGGCTCTAAGCTGTGTGTGGGACTTGTTCTATTAGTCCATCTATACTGACCTCCATCAGGTTGCAAACTGAATATAATTTTTTTCTGCATCTAGCTCTGAAAAAATTTTGGCCTTCTAGCAGTGTGTGGGACTTGTTCTATTAGTCCATCTATACTGACCTCCATCACGTTGCAAATTCAAAATAATTTTTTGTCTGCATCTAGCTCTGAAAAAATATTTGGCCTTCTAGCAGTGTGTGGGACTTTCTCTATTAGTCCATCTATACTGACCTCCATCAGGTTGCAAATTCAAAATAATTTTTTGTCTGCATCTAGCTCTGAAAAAATATTTGGCCTTCTAGCAGTGTGTGGGACTTTCTCTATTAGTCCATCTATACTGACCTCCATCAGGTTGCAAATTAAAAATAATTTTTATCTGCATTTACCTCTGAAAAAATATTTGGGCTTCTAGCTGTGTGTGGGACTTGTTCTATTAGTCCATCTATACTGACCTCCATCAGGTTGCAAACTGAATATAATTTTTTTCTGCATCTACCTCTGAAAAAATATTTGGCCTTCTAGCAGTGTGTGGGACTTTCTATATTACTCCATCTATACTGACCTCCATCAGGTTGCAAATTAAAAATAATTTTTATCTGAATCTAGCTCTGAAAAAATATTTGGCCTTCTAGCAGTGTGTGGGACTTGTTCTATTAGTCCATCTATACTGACCTCCATCAGGTTGCAAATTAAAAATAATTTTTATCTTCATCTAGCTCTGAAAAAATATTTGACCTTCTAGCAGTGTGTGGGACTTTCTCTATTAGTCCATCTATACTGACCTCCATCAGGTTGCAAACTGAATATATTTTTTTTCTGCATCTACCTCTGAAAAAATATTTGGGCTTCTAGCTGTGTGTGGGACTTGTTCTATTAGTCCATCTATACTGACCTCCATCAGGTTGCAAACTGAATATAATGTTTTTCTGCATCTACCTCTGAAAAAATATTTGGGCTTCTAGCTGTGTGTGGGACTTGTTCTATTAGTCCATCTATACTGACCTCCATCAGGTTGCAAACTGAATATAATTTTTTTCTGCATCTATCTTTGAAAAAATATTTGGCCTTCTAGCAGTGTGTGGGACTTGTTCTATTAGTCCATCTATACTGACCTCCATCAGGTTGCAAATTCAAAATAATTTTTTGTCTGCATCTAGCTCTGAAAAAATATTTGGCCTTCTAGCAGTGTGTGTGACTTTCTCTATTAGTCCATCTATACTGACCTCCATCAGGTTGCAAATTGAATATAATTTTTTTCTGCATCTAGCTCTGAAAAAATATTTGAGCTTCTAGCAGTGTGTGGGACTTGTTCTATTAGTCCATCTATACTGACCTCCATCAGGTTGCAAATTAAAAATAATTTTTATCTGCATCTAGCTCTGAAAAAATATTTGGCCTTCTAGCAGTGTGTGGGACTTTCTCTATTAGTCCATCTATACTGACCTCCATCACGTTGCATACTGAATATATTTTTTTTCTGCATCTACCTCTGAAAAAATATTTGGGCTTCAAGCTGTGTGTGGGACTTGTTCTATTAGTCCATCTATACTGACCTCCATCAGGTTGCAAACTGAATATAATTTTTTTCTGCATCTAGCTCTGAAAAAATATTTGGCCTTCTAGCAGTGTGTGGGATTTGTTCTATTAGTCCACCTATACTGACCTCCATCAGGTTGCAAATTCAAAATAATTTTTTGTCTGCATCTAGCTCTGAAAAAATATTTGGCCTTCTAGCAGTGTGTGGGACTTTCTCTATTAGTCCATCTATACTGACCTCCATCAGGTTGCAAATTGAATATATTTTTTTTCTGCATCTACCTCTGAAAAAATATTTGGGCTTCTAGCTGTGTGTGGGACTTGTTCTATTAGTCCATCTATACTGACCTCCATCAGGTTGCAAACTGAATATAATGTTTTTCTGCATCTACCTCTGAAAAAATATTTGGGCTTCTAGCTGTGTGTGGGACTTGTTCTATTAGTCCATCTATACTGACCTCCATCAGGTTGCAAACTGAATATAATTTTTTTCTGCATCTATCTTTGAAAAAATATTTGGCCTTCTAGCAATGTGTGGGACTTGTTCTATTAGTCCATCTATACTGACCTCCATCACGTTGCAAATTCAAAATAATTTTTTGTCTGCATCTAGCTCTGAAAAAATATTTGGCCTTCTAGCAGTGTGTGTGACTTTCTCTATTAGTCCATCTATACTGACCTCCATCAGGTTGCAAATTGAATATAATTTTTTTCTGCATCTAGCTCTGAAAAAATATTTGGGCTTCTAGCAGTGTGTGGGACTTGTTCTATTAGTCCATCTATACTGACCTCCATCAGGTTGCAAACTGAATATAATTTTTTTCTGCATCTAGCTCTGAAAAACATTTGGCCTTCTAGCAGTGTGTGGGACTTGTTCTATTAGTCCACCTATACTGACCTCCATCAGGTTGCAAATTCAAAATAATTTTTTGTCTGCATCTAGCTCTGAAAAAATATTTGGCCTTCTAGCAGTGTGTGGGACTTTCTCTATTAGTCCATCTATACTGACCTCCATCAGGTTGCAAATTGAATATCATTTTTTTCTGCATCTAGCTCTGAAAAAATATTTGGGCTTCTAGCAGTGTGTGGGACTTGTTCTATTAGTCCATCTATACTGACCTCCATTAGGTTGCAAACTGAATATAATTTTTTTCTGCATCTAGCTCTGAAAAAATATTTGGCCTTCTAGCAGTGTGTGGGACTTGTTCTATTAGTCCATCTATACTGACCTCCATCACGTTGCAAATTCAAAATAATTTTTTGTCTGCATCTAGCTCTGAAAAAATATTTGGCCTTCTAGCAGTGTGTGGGACTTTCTCTATTAGTCTATCTATACTGACCTCCATCAGGTTGCAAATTGATTATAATTTTTTTCTGCATCTAGCTCTGAAAAAATATTTGGGCTTCTAGCAGTGTGTGGGACTTGTTCTATTAGTCCATCTATACTGACCTCCATCAGGTTGCAAACTGAATATAATTTTTTTCTGCATCTAGCTCTGAAAAAATATTTGGCCTTCTAGCAGTGTGTGGGACTTGTTCTATTAGTCCATCTATACTGATCTCCATCACGTTGCAAATTCAAAATAATTTTTTGTCTGCATCTAGCTCTGAAAAAATATTTGGCCTTCTAGCAGTGTGTGGGACTTTCTCTATTAGTCCATCTATACTGACCTCCATCAGGTTGCAAATTAAAAATAATTTTTATCTGCATTTACCTCTGAAAAAATATTTGGGCTTCTAGCTGTGTGTGGGACTTGTTCTATTAGTCCATCTATACTGACCTCCATCAGGTTGCAAACTGAATATAATTTTTTTCTGCATCTAGCTCTGAAAAACATTTGGCCTTCTAGCAGTGTGTGGGACTTGTTCTATTAGTCCACCTATACTGACCTCCATCAGGTTGCAAATTCAAAATAATTTTTTGTCTGCATCTAGCTCTGAAAAAATATTTGGCCTTCTAGCAGTGTGTGGGACTTTCTCTATTAGTCCATCTATACTGACCTCCATCAGGTTGCAAATTGAATATCATTTTTTTCTGCATCTAGCTCTGAAAAAATATTTGGGCTTCTAGCAGTGTGTGGGACTTGTTCTATTAGTCCATCTATACTGACCTCCATTAGGTTGCAAACTGAATATAATTTTTTTCTGCATCTAGCTCTGAAAAAATATTTGGCCTTCTAGCAGTGTGTGGGACTTGTTCTATTAGTCCATCTATACTGACCTCCATCACGTTGCAAATTCAAAATAATTTTTTGTCTGCATCTAGCTCTGAAAAAATATTTGGCCTTCTAGCAGTGTGTGGGACTTTCTCTATTAGTCTATCTATACTGACCTCCATCAGGTTGCAAATTGATTATAATTTTTTTCTGCATCTAGCTCTGAAAAAATATTTGGGCTTCTAGCAGTGTGTGGGACTTGTTCTATTAGTCCATCTATACTGACCTTCATCAGGTTGCAAACTGAATATAATTTTTTTCTGCATCTAGCTCTGAAAAAATATTTGGCCTTCTAGCAGTGTGTGGGACTTGTTCTATTAGTCCATCTATACTGATCTCCATCACGTTGCAAATTCAAAATAATTTTTTGTCTGCATCTAGCTCTGAAAAAATATTTGGCCTTCTAGCAGTGTGTGGGACTTTCTCTATTAGTCCATCTATACTGACCTCCATCAGGTTGCAAATTAAAAATAATTTTTATCTGCATTTACCTCTGAAAAAATATTTGGGCTTCTAGCTGTGTGTGGGACTTGTTCTATTAGTCCATCTATACTGACCTCCATCAGGTTGCAAACTGAATATAATTTTTTGTCTGCATCTAGCTCTGAAAAAATATTTGGCCTTCTAGCAGTGTGTGGGACTTTCTCTATTAGTCCATCTATACTGACCTCCATCAGGTTGCAAATTAAAAATAATTTTTATCTGCATCTAGCTCTGAAAAAATATTTGGCCTTCTAGCAGTGTGTGGAACTTTCTCTATTAGTCCATCTATACTGACCTCCATCAGGTTGCAAAGTAAAAATAATTTTTATCTGCATCTAGCTCTGAAAAAATATTTGGCCTTCTAGCAGTGTGTGGGAATTTCTCTATTAGTCCATCTATACTGACCTCCATCAGGTTGTAAATTAAAAATAATTTTTTGTCTGCATCTAGCTCTGAAAAAATATTTGGCCTTCTAGCAGTGTGTGGGACTTGTTCTATTAGTCCATCTATACTGACCTCCATCAGGTTGCAAATTGAATATAATTTTTTTCTGCATCTAACCCAGCCAATAGTTTTGGCCTAATACCACAGTTTGGACACTCAGCTCTGCTCGGTTCCCATCCATTGTTTTTTTGTGCAAACAACTCCATAGTTGTGAATTAGTTAACCACCAAAATGAGTGGAAAAAGGCCTGCTGCTGGTGGAAAGGGGAATAGGCGTGTTGGGAAGGGGAAAAAAGGTTGTGTCCGTGGGGTAGGTGTTAAAGCAACAGTAACATCTGCAGGAGAAAGACCATCTTCCAGCCAAACTAAAATGTCTACTTCTTTTAGCGGACAATGTGATAAGATCCCTTTCTTACGGCCACGCCAATCGCTACAAATTCCAGATGAGGCACAAAAACAGCAGGTGCTTCAACGGATATCAAGTGTTCCTTTAAGTGGGCTCTCCTCCACATCAACTTCAACATCACAAATACTCCAGTCCTCAAAGGTGTCACCCCAATCGCACTTGCTTCCTCACAGCTCACAAATCTCCAGCTGCCCGTCTGAGTATGAGGTAGAACAGATGGTTGAGTCTGCAGAGCTGTTTACTCATACTATAGCCTGGGAATCAGAGGTCGACTCCAGCGCTTCTGTGAATTAAGATGAGGAAATGATCTGCACTGATGCCCAGAATCTTTATAAGTCGGATCCAGGACCTGACGCAGAAGGTTCTGACCATAATGTAGACCCTCATTCCCAAACTGTAACTCCTGTTGGTAGAGACAATGAGGAAGACGATGATGAGACTCAAATACCTGATTGGAGCGACAACTTTAGTTTTTTGTCAGGGCAGGAACAGGTTGGCTCTGAGGACGACGGGTGTGATAACGCACAGGGTGATGATGATGAGGTTGGAGATCCCACTTACTGTCAACCCACAGTCAGCTAAGAGATGAGGTCAGCAGAGGAGGTGGAGGAGGATGCTAGTGACGACGAGGTCAGGTTGCGCCTTCCTGGACAGAGACGTAGTACTGGAAGCACGTCAACAACTGCATCCTCAAACACAACTCTGCCTCTCACCACAAGTCGTGGTGGCTCTTCAGGTTGCATGGGTGCTAAGCCTTGCATAGCCTGGGCATTTTTTCAGATCGATAAAGATGACTCAACTCGTGTTATCTTTAACATTTGTCAGCAAAAGCTAAGTAGAGGCCAAAAAATACATAGTTTGAGTACTTCATGCATGAACCGGCACATGGACATGAAGCATAAGTTGCAGTGGGAAGCTCACTGTGCTACAATGCGGCCTAGCCGGCCGGGCCAACCACCGTCTGCCATATCTTGTGCATCCGCGGCCTCTTCATCCTCTGTGACTGGGGGGACAGCAGTCACACCTGTTTTGGGGCGCAAACCTGCCACCTCTTTACCCGCAACAGCCAGCGTGATTGGCAGGTCATCATTTTCTTTGGAGGTGGTAACACCAGCTGGTGTAGAGCGCTGTCCGACATCGATAGCACCACCTTTGGATCAAGGCAACCTAACATGTCCGCCTGCATCTTCCTCACAGACCGGCAGTTTGCCGGGGACACCCTTATCAACCCCGTCTAAGCACAATAGCCAGCCCTCGGTCCCTCAGATGTGGACAAGTAAAAGACCATTTCCTCCTAGCCATGAGAAAGCTAAGAGGTTGAATTTCACCATCTGCAAGCTCTTGGCTACAGAAATGCTGCCTTTCCGCCTGGTGGACACAGAGGATTTTTGAGACCTTATGTCCGTCGCAGTGCCCCAGTACCAGATGCCCAGTCGGCACTACTTCTCAAAGAAAGGTGTGCCTGCGCTCCACCAGCATGTCGCACACAACATCACCGCTTCTTTGAGAAACTCTGTGTGTGACAGGGTGCATTTTACCACAGACACTTGGACGAGTAGGCATGGACAGGGGCATTACATGTCGCTGACTGGGCACTGGGTAACTATGGTGACAGCAGGACAAGGGGCTGCTGTCCAAGTCTTGCCGTCCCCACGAGTTGTGCGTCAATCCTCTTTATCTCAAAGTTCCTCCATTGCTTCTGCCTCCTCAACCTCCTCTCGGTCCTCCACCTGCACCCAAAGCCTGTCTGGTCATGCCACAAGCTTTCTAACTGCGCAGAAGGGATCCTGCACACCTCCTTACTATGCTGGCAGTAGGGCTCAACGTCATCAGGCGGTTTTTACTTTGAAATGTCTTGGAAATGTGAGTCACACAGCTGAGGAGTTGTGGTCAGCTCTGGAGAACCAATTTCATGAATGGTTGTCTCCACTGGACCTGAAACCAGGGAAGGCCGTGTGCGACAATGCTGCAAACCTGGGTGCGGCCCTTCGCCGGGGCAATGTCACACACGTGCCTTGTATGGCTCACGTGTTGAACCTGGTTGTCCAGCAATTTTTAGCCAACTATCCCGGACTAGATGGCCTTCTGCAGAGGGCACGGTCGCTGTGTGCTCATTTCCGCCGTTCGCATCCCGCAGCTCAGCGACTTACATCTCTACAGAAGTCGTTGGGCCTGCCACTTCACCGGCTAAAATGCGATGTGCCTACCCGGTGGAATTCAATTCTGCACATGTTGCAGCGACTGTGGCAGCACCGACAAGCCCTGGTGCAATACGTTCTGACGTATAGCCTGGGCCAATGAGATCCAGAGGTGGGGCAAATCACGCTGGAGGAGTGGTCTCAGATCAGGGACCTATGCACCCTTCTGCACAGTTTTGAAATGGCGACGAAGATGTTTAGTGCTGACAATGCCATTATCAGCATGACTATTCCGGTGATTTACATGCTGGAGCACATGTTAAACAGAATTCGGAGTCAGGTGGTGGCACAAGAGGAGGTGGAGGAAGTAGAGGAGGAGGAGTTGTATGCGGAAGGGCTAACATCTGCAAGGTCCAGACGGTCGGCAGCACCAAGGCGGCAGGCATGTGAGGGTGGGGGAGATGGTTTTACCAGGGCGCATGGTAGCAGCCATGAGGGAGACCTTGATCACATTTCTGTTGTGCGAGGTTGGGGGGAGAGGACAGAGGAAGGAAGCATGATTGTTACCTCGCCACCAACACAACAGGAACTTGGTGCTCCTGGATGCGCAACACACATGAGTGCCTTCTTGCTGCACTACCTGCAACATGACCCTCGAATTGTGAGAATTAGAAATAATCCTGACTACTGGGTTGCCACACTGTTAGATCCCCGGTACAAAAGTAAATTTGCAGAAATTATTCCTGCCATAGAAAGGGATGCACGCATGCAGGAGTATCAGCAGAGACTGTTGCAGAATCTTACATGTGCTTTTCCACAAAACACCAGTGGTGCACGTAGTGAATCTCACAGTTCCAACTTGCCAACCGTGGGACCGTCGAGTGTTCAGCACTCAAACCGTAACAGAACCACAGTATCTGCTGGTAACATCAATTTTGCGGAATCATTTCACCACTTTTTTAGCCCATCCTTTGCAAGGCCACAGGAGACAAGAAGTCTGACACATAGTCAACGCCTAGAGACGATGGTACAGGAGTATCTCCAAGTAAACATTGAAGCCATGACTGTGTCACTGGACCCTTGCTCTTTTTGGGCTTCCAATCTGGATAAATGGCCGGAGCTAGCCACTTACGCCTTGGAGATCTTGTCATGCCCCGCAGCCAGCATTCTGTCTGAACGTGTGTTCAGTGCTGCTGGTGGTGTGCTGACAGATAAGCGCACGCGGCTCTCCACTGATAATGTAGACAGACTCACGTTCATAAAGATGAACAAATCATGGATCCGAAACGACTTTTCTACCCCTGTGTCATCCTGGGGAGAGTAAAAGCTTGATGATTGGTTAAAATCACCTCACCAACCGTTTTAAGCTTTCAAATTACTAATCATGTTTATCTGTATCTTGGCTGGAAAATAATTTGGGCTTTGTAGCAGTGTGCAGCACTGATTCTATTAGGCCATCTATAATAAGCTCCACCAGATTTAAAATTACTAATCATGTTTATCGTATCTTGGCTGGAAAATAATTTGGGCTTTGTAGCAGTGTGCAGTACTGATTCTATTAGGCCATCTATACTAAGCTCCACCAGAATTAAAATTACTAATCATGTTTATCTGTACCTTGGCTGGAAAATAATTTGGGCTTTGTAGCAGTGTGCAGCACTGATTCTATTAGGCCATCTATACTAAGCTCCACCAGATTTAAAATTAATAATAATTTTTAGCTGCATCTAGCCCGGAAAATAATTTTGGGGCTCCGAGATGCGCAAGACACATAAGTGCCTTCTTGCTGCACTACCTGCAACATGACCCTCATATTGTCAGAATTCGAAGTAATCCTGACTACTGGGTTGCCACAGTCTTAGATCCCCCAAACTTTTCGATCAACCTTTTCATTTTAATAAAGACCAAAAAAATGGTCATTTTTGAAATTATAAGAATTAGCAGGTTATTAGAAACTGAAATCAAACAGTTTTCAACTCAAAACTTTATTCTAGGTGATGTTACATTTTCACATAGGACCCCTTGTTCGAAAGGAGCTTCTGAACTCTCTCGTCCATTGAATTTGTCAGGTTTTGGATGGTTTCTGCTTCAATTGTTTTGCATGAGGACAGAATACCCTCCCATAGCTATTGCTTAGATGTGAACTGCCTCCCGCCATCATAGACACTCCTTTTGATGATGCTCCAGAGGTTCTGAATGGGGTAGAGGTCAGGGGAGCATGGGGGTCACACCATAAGTTTGTCCCCTTTTATGCCCATATCAGCCAGAGATGCAGATGTTTTATGTGCAGCATGAGATGGTGCATTATCATGCATAAAAATGATCTTGCTGTGGAATACACGGTTCTTCTTCTTGAACCATGGCAGGAAGTGCTGTTTGAGAAACTCCACATACATTATGGAGTTCATCTTTACCCCTTCAGGGATCCTAAATGGGCCGACAATCTCTCTCCCCATGATTCCAGCCCAAAACATTACTCCACCTCCTCCTTGTTCGCGCTGTAGCCGTGTTTGCGTGGGGTGTCCATCAACCAGCCATCCTCCACTCCATCCATCTGGACCATCGAGCGTTGCACGGCACTCATCCGTGAACAAAACAGTTTTGAAATCAGTCTTCATGTAATGTTTGGCCCACTGGAGCCATTTCTGCTTGTGTGAAGTGGATAGAGGAGGTCGACAGGATGGCATATGCACAGCTGCAAACCTCTGAAGGACCCTGCATCTTGTTGTTCGGGGGACGTTGGAGGCACCAGCAGCTTCAAAAACTTGTCTGCTGCTATGACAAGGCTTTTTTGCCGCTGCTCTTTTAACCTGATGCAATTGCCTGTAGGAAAGAGTCCTCAATTTGCCCTTATCAGCACGCACACGTGTGTACTGTGAATCAGCTACATACTTCTTGATTGCCAAGACACTTCACCCTGATCATCGCACAATGTTGATTGTAGTCATGCCTTGACCTAAACACTCCACAATTTGTTGCTTCTCAGCAGCCGACACATCCTTTTTCTTTCCCATTTTGGCAGAAAATGTAGGCTGCTTAATAATGTGGGACAGCCTTCTTAAGTAGTCTTGCCTTTCATTGGACACACCTGCCAAACTAATTAGCACAGGTGTCTGCAATTGCTTACAGTGATATAAAGAGCCCTGACACACATCACCATCAATGAGTTTAACTGACAAACAAACAAATTCTTCCCTTATCACTCCTAAACACTTTTTGCATAATAATTTGGAACACAGTGTACATGTGCTTTTCCACAAAACACCAGTGGTTCACATAGTGAATCTTACAGTTCTAACTTGCCAACCGTTGTCTGTATGGAGTTGTTCAAGAAAGGGACCAAAATTAAGATAACATAGATGGGAGAGGTCTCTATGAATAGGAATTCCTAAGTATTTGATACCCTGTGAGGGCCAGGCAAAGGGAAAGTTGGACTGGATGGAATCCTGTATGGATTTGGGGAGGGAGACATCGAGGGCCTCAGACTTCGCTGCATTGATTTTAAAATTTGATCATGTAACAAAGTGATCTATTTCAGCCATAACAGCATGGATGGATATATGTGATTGATATATACTAGGACATCATCAGCAAATAGAGAGCACTTGTACTCGGTGCCTCCCACCTCAATCCACCTAATATTGGGGTTATGGCGAATTGATGAGAGCAGGTGCTCCGTCACTAGGATGTATAAGAGAGGGGACAGAGGACATCCCTGCCTTGTCCCATTGGTGATTGTGAAAGGTGATGAAAATGTTCTAATGCACACCCTGGGCCTTGGGACACCCTGAGCCGGACCCTTTTTGGTGGATTCTGGTGGTTGTAGTCTCCGTGGCGGCGACCCGGTTCCGTGGCTCAGGGCCGTCAAACCAGTGGCGGAACTATTTATGTGGTTTTGATGTTTAAATGTCCGACTACGCCACCCGTGGATTGCGGTCAGAGTGAACCGCCGCTGCAGGGCAGACCGCTGAGGCTGGTGTTGTGGGTGCAGCAGAGCGTAGCATAACTCCCCACGGGAGGAGTATAGCCTCAGGGCAGTGTATGCGGAGGATGGGGGTGATGGTGCAGGGCAGCAGCAGTAACGACACGGAGTCAGTGATGCAGTCCAGGGCCTTTACTCACAGTTCTTATTATCCAGAGCACGTCTGCAGGTAACGGCTGCCCACGTCGTACTGTGCTCACCAGGTGAGGGGCTCAGACAACTCCCAGATAACTTTGGAGCGCTTCACAGGACCCCCTTTGTGTGTCCTTTGTCTGGCCTTTCTTACCAACCCTTCTGTCCGGCTGCCTCAGGCCTCCTCTTGGTAAACTTGGCGCCAGTTTCCCTGACCCTATGTGGTGCCTTCCTAGCGGGTGTAGCGAGGGGCTGCGCCACATAAAATGTCACAGCCTCCGGTTTCTAGCTGAGGGTCGTTTCCTGCCTCCACTAGTTTCGGGGACCGGTCTCCCCCTTTGGCCTGACCCCTCCACGCAGGTGGATTCGGGCGTGCGGTGGCGACTCGCCCGTCCGCACCCCTGGGATCCCTTCGTTCCTCGTTCCTGGAGCCTTCTCCGCTCCTCTTCCTTCCTTCTCCCTCTTCCAGGCCTGGGCCTCTGTTACTAGGCCCGCCTCCGGCGCAGAGCTCATGCAGAGCCCCTGCTCCCTGTCATTTCTGCTCAGACTTCTCTGCACTGAACTAAGAAGGTGCCCACCTTTTATACTCCCTTCTCAATGCACCCAGGAACTGCTTCCTCCCTGCTCCTGCACTACAGGGTTCCCCTCCTCAGTGTTCCCTCCCCCCACTCCAGCCAGGGACAGGGACTGTCGTGCCCATCTCAGGGGCATATTGGTCGCCCTGCCCCACGGCAATGTGGTGTAATGCATGCAGGTGTCGGGTCCTGATCCACACTCCATCCTTACCTGAGAGTGAGATATCACACCTCTGGGTGAGGTGCAATACCTCTGTAGCAACCGAGCCCTCAGGGTGCTACAGTTCCATTTATCTTCAGCCTAGGTGACTCATTGCGATACAGGGCCGTGATTTTGGCTATAAAAGGGTCCCCTAGACCCCTACCCCAGGCTTTTTAAGAGAATCATATATCGCGTGCCAGGAGACTCTATGGAATGCTTTCTCAGCATCCAACGAGAGTATCTAATTACAAATTTTTAACTGCGTCTAGCCCAGGAAATACTTTGTGCCTAGTAGCAGTGTCTGCTAGTCAGCGGATTATCCCGGCTGTTAAGCAAGCTACACCACCTGTAGTTTGGACACTTAATTTTTTCAAAGGAAATGCTTCGGGACCACGGGATACTCAGTGAAGAGCATCAGGAGGCACCCCAAGGCATAGGGGCTGGGACTGGCAGTAGGATGCCTTGCGGTGGACTGCCGAGCTCGATCCTTATAAAAGCTTTTTAACTGCAGCAGCTTTAGTGGACGCTACTGGAGCTGGAATTACGTGGCTGCTGGCATGAGACTTGCCCTCCAATAGATCCTTGTAAATGGATTTAAAGTGTATTCATTCAAATTAGAGAGACAATTTAAATTAAAAAGCTTAGAGCTGCCTCCACCACAGGGGGGCTCGCTCGACCCACCAGCGGACAGGCACCAGTATTGGGAGAGGGGGGCTGGCCGTCAGGGTTCACCGCGGCTCTGGCACAAACCCGGCGACACGGAGGTGGCACGGGCAGGAGCGGACTGGCCGTGTCGGCTTCTCACTTTTTGGATTTTAGAAGGGCATGACATGCCTATATCTGTGTCTCCCCCTCCTTTTACTCCTCCACCTCTTTTCTTTTCGCATGACTATATGTACTTGTCACTTTTCCATGTGTTAGTTGTGTCTTCTGAGCAGTTTGTTAGCTTTTGGACACCTTTGAAGGTGTTTTCTATGTGTTTCTATGTGTTTTTGTTTGCCTTCCATTGGTTTTAACGGTGTTCGAAGGTGTTCGACGAACAGTTCGACGAACAGTTCGGCGAACACACGGGTGGGTGTTCGACGAACCGAACCGAACTCGAACACTACGGGGGTGGCTCAACACTACTTACCATGCTCGCCAAAAGGGTTAATGAGACATACTCGCTCATCACTAGACATGACATAATGAATTGGGGTGGAGGGGGCATGTAAATATATTGAATCGGGAGAGCGGGATGTACAGCGTGGGTTGGGGTCGTTGAGGATGACGGAGGGTGACTGGTAATGAATTGGGAGAAAGAGTACAGGTTCTAATTAATTTATATATTTATTAGGTAGGGAAAGTGGCTATTTATAGTTAATGGGGGCACAGTGGTGGATTACAATTTATATTTGGAATGGTGGGTTGCATAATAACTAATTTTATATTAATGGTGGGTGCACGTCTGTATTCAGCTGCGTAGTGTAGAAGTTGGGGAATGTTCTCTGGAAGTGGTGCTCTAGATAAGTATATTATTTTATGCAGAAATGAGTCCTGGCTGGAAGAAGTGATGGCGGTCTGCGCTGGATGAAGGAGAAAAGCGAAGATGAAGGACTTCAACTAGAGATGTCACCGGTGAGTCAGTGTGTTATCTGTACACTGACAATATACACTATATACTATGTACAGAGCTCCTTTGTATAATGTCACTGGTGATCACTGTATTACCTGTACACTGACACTATATACAGAGCTCCTGTGTATAATGTCTCTGGTGATCACTGTATTACCTGTACACTATATACAGAGCTCCTATGTATAATGTCACTGGTGATCACTGTATTACCTGTACACTATATACAGAGCTCCTGTGTATAATGTCACTGGTGATCACTGTGTTACCCGTACACTATACACAGAGCTCCTGTGTATAATGTCACTGGTGATCACTGTATTACCTATACACTGACACTATATACAGAGCTCATGTGTATAATGTTACTGGTGATCATTGTATTACCTGTACACTGACACTATATACCGAGCTCCTGTGTATAATGTCACTGGTGATCACTGTATTACCTGTACACTGACACTTTATACCGAGCTCCTGTGTATAATGTCACCGGTGATCCCTGTATTACCTGTACACTGACACTATATACAGACTGTTCCTTGCATGTGGTATTATTCGGTCACAATGTGGTGGTAATATATGGTCTGGTCATGGTGTGGCAGTATTTGTTATTTGCATGTGGTATTATTCGGTGACTATGTGGTGGTAGTATGTGGTCTTGCCATAGTGTGGCGGTATTTGTTCCTTGTATGTGGTATTATTCGGTCACTATGTGGTGGTAATATGTGGTTCCACCATAGTGTGATGGTATTTGTCCCTTGTATGTGATATTATTTGTTATTTTAAAAAATGTATGTGACATATATAAATAAAAATATACCTAAAAAGAATATTGGATATTTTAAGAAATGTTTAATAGATTAGAGTAGAGTAAGGCCCTACCAAAAGAGTCTACCTTGTCGTGTTGGCAGCTTAAAAAAATATTTTGGTCAAAACAAAAGCTGCTGGCTATGTATGTGATATGGTTCAATGGGAACTGTTAATGTGTGACTGGTGAGGACGATGTGCGGAAGTGGAGTTTTTCTAAGAGTGGGTGGTGGAACTGTGGAAGGTTTTAGAGGTGGAGGTAAAGCTGAGGTGCGGCCTGGGTGGAGTCTCAAGGGGACCCGAAAATTTTGCCAGTATGGGGCCCTGAAATTCCTGGTGGTAGCCATGATTAACATAATCGACCCGATTCTCTCAGATGAAAGAAAATACGGTGAGGTGACTCACGATGAATCAGACTTGTCAAAATCTATCAGGCTTGGTCCTTCTTTTACTTCAACACCAAACATCAGTGGAAGATCAAGCTGCCTTCATACATATTAGTCTTGATCTGTCAACAATTATCAAATATGAATGGTAACATAGCATGTCAGAAGCCTTGGATTCTATTAAAATACAGAAAGTTTTAGTGTTAAATTCTCTGTTATGTTATTTCCCTACTCAGAAACTGGCTAGCTTGATTCTTGATGGCAGTGCTGCATAATGAGAAAGCAATGTGAAATACAGTGATTTAATGCTTGAATTCTAAATATTTATTAACTTATAAAATTAATATTAAGTGCACATCAAACATGGATGAAAACAAATAGAAAAACATGACAAAGAACAAAAACCAATTCTTTGCTTTATTTCTTCTGTCTTGGTCCGTTCCCTCCAGGCAACATCTTCACTTGTCACTTTTTCCAAACAACATCCTGTGTGACTCAGCCTGTAGTGCTAGAAAGATCCAGCTGCCACAAGCTGAAATGGAGTGGAACCCCTGCAAGTAGCCCTCAAGCATATTCCTCCTTCTCATTAACCCCTTGATGTAAAATAGTATATAAAATAAACTTTAACAAATGTTCCCCATGGTTTTGTCATTTTTTATATATGTTGATAATGATAAACTAAACTTTTTGTAAATCTCATTTTTCTGCCGACATAGCCATATGTGGGTTTGCTTTTTGCTGGACAAGTTGTACTATTTAACGACGCCATCCATTTTGCTGTGTGATTTGCTGGAAAACAGGAAAAAAAATATTCCAAGTTCGGTGAAATTGCAAAAACCAAACACAATTCCTCAAATTTTTTGGAATAGTGGGGGAGGGTGTTTTTATGGCCTTTATTGTTCCTTAAAAATGACCTGGTCAGTATCATTATAGCAATACCAAACTCACATTTTTTTTTTTAAATTTAGGTGGTGTTGTAACATGGTGCGGGGCAGTAGCTGTGGGCAAGGTACTCATGCTTCACGCCCCTGCACGCTACATAAAAATGGGGGTCCTGGCTGGGTGTGTGGACTTTTGCTGTGATGGCGATATGCCCTTGCAGACCACATAGTGCCGTTGTATTTGGCTGACTAGGACCAGATGTAACAGAGTTCTGTGAGGGAGACCATAGTTCATAAATAAAATTATTTTACTGAATAACTTATGAAGAATTATGTACAGCAGATATTAGGTATTCATCTTCATGGACATTACTGTTTTGACATGGAACAGTATCACACACTTCTCTTTCCTGGAGTCACTCTCGCTTTCTGCCTCAACACAGCCCAGCACACTATTCCGGGAGCCACCTTGTCCCCAATAACAGCACTATAGTCCAGCAAGCAAGAGTACTATGCTTCCACCCTTGGTTTCGCATCCTTCTCCCCCTAGGTGAGTTTGCTATGACAATATGACTGCTACTTACCTTTCCACTTTATTGATGCTTCTGGACCACCTCACGGGCCATTTCATTTTTGTCTCGCTTATTTTTCCTCTTCCATCCCGTTGCCTAAGTGAAAGACAACTAGGCTTCCTGTCCCAGGCCCTGATACTTCTTCCTTTTCTCCCTTTTGCCCTGGTCCTACTAGACAGTAATCACCTCCTTCTCTTTGTCGCTTTTCCCATAGGAGCTTACTACCTGCCTTGGTCATCTCTCTCTTGCCACAAAAGTACCCACTGCATGCGGTTCTGCTACTCAGCCAGATCTGAGGTCTGCTTCTACTGCAGGCTCGTCCCTATCTGATGTCCTGACAGGAAACTCTCCACTGTCTTCCCACTTATCTCCTCCCACTCTGGGCTAGTCCCAACTATTAACTCTTTCTATTCCTGTCAACTACCTGTGGCTGGGCAGAACACAACCTATCACTGTCAATGTAAAAACATTAAACATTCCAAATACCATAATACATTACATTATTTCTCATATCTTCAAGGGTGAGTGTGGGCAACACCTCCACTTCCTTACAGTGTAAAAAATTTCTAAGATTTGTAAAAAAAAAATTCACTTGTGTCACCATATTCTGTGACACATAACTTTTTCAATTTTCACGGTGCGAGAACATGATTTTAGCGTGGCAAGCTGATGTTTGATATAATGTTTGATATAATGTTTTCGTAAAACTTTGAAGAGAGGAAAGGCGGCACACTCTGTCCCATAGAAACGGATGACTGTTGTTTCGCACACAGTGGTGCTTCAACGGGTCCGAAATGCGGATGTTTGAGTTAGTCGGGTTTGGCCGAACTGTAGTTCAAAGTTCGGTTCAGGCATCAGACCTTGACCCCGTACGCAATGAAAGTCAATGGGGACCCGAACTTTGGTGTTTTAAAATGGCTGTAAAATGGTCATAGTAAGGGCTAGGGGGCTGAAAAGGGAAGCAAAATGGGGGATAATTGCCCTGCAAACACATGTGGATAGGGAGTTAACTTACAATAACATAGAATAAAAAAAAATAAACCTGAACCAGGAGGCAGAGGTCCAAGTGGAGCAGGAGGTTGAGGAGGAGGTGGACGTGGCGATGAAGGTGGAAGAGGCAGAGGAGTAGGAGGTAGCCAACACTGGGGAGGGTACTCCAAAAACAGGCTCTGTGGGGGCACTATGCATGTAGGCAGTGTAATAAAATGCTTGTCACACTCTCTCTGCATACAGGCTGTGTAATACTCTGCACTCTTTTGGGGTGAAAACAATGAGGAGAGCATCAAATAGAGAATGTGGCCGTATTGCTGCTGGTGGTGGTATAGCTGCTGCAGGAAGAAAGAGAACGTGGTCGATCTGTGCCTGCTATGCACTCAAATGAAACATCTTCTTCTGGTGCATGCAAGCAACAGGACGTTCTGTGTAATTTCGTAGGCCCGAGTACTGCTGGACAAATGGTGAGGCCAGAATGAGTAGAGGCAGTTTTAGATTGGATGGCTGAGAGTGCCTTCAGTTCCTTTGCTTTGTCTTCCACCCAGTCCCTGCTGAAAGCGCAGAGTTTTCACCTGCGGTCCATGGGCATGGTTGTGATGTCTCCGAAAGTGCCAACAGCCTAAAAGCTTGTTGATTGGCTGAGCGACAGCCTTTCAACAAACTTTATTCAGCACCGAACCCGAACAGTAAAACGGACTTTACAGTTCGGGTTCGCTCATCCCTAGTCCTGTTGACAAAGGCCCATGCCGAAACGCGTGTCGGGGTTGTTCGCACAGTTTGGTGATCCTCCGGGTACTGACACTTATCACAGGTAATAAATTCATAGGTCTTTTTATATGTTCTATTGAGTGTCAGCTGTGATTGTGTATGTATACATATAGATTGTTTCTTTTTTGAACTATACCCGTTTTTGAGGTTCCCCATCAAATGTATATTTGTATATTAAGACAGACACTACTTCATATCTTTTAGGTACTACATATGGTAGCCATATACATATATATTTAGTCTCCCTGTGTGCCTTTTCCACATGGCAAGTATTGTTGGTGTTCTTATCCCACATTAACCTGTTAATATTTTAATAATAAAGTTTATCTATTTTTGTACACTATGGATGTCTTTTGATTCATCATTTAGGCGATTCCTCATCGTTTCTCCCTCTAGTTATATAATGTAGTCATTTATTATAGCACAATGTATGATCTAGCATTTTGGAATCCCAGCACCATCTCATCTGGACAGTAGTTGATACCAATCTCTGCAACACTTCTGTGGCTTCTGCTCTCTATTCCTACCTCCCTGTAAAACTTGCTGAAGACTACTAGCCACACTCACCCTTGTCATCACCATTCAGCATGGTGGCTGAACCCCAATGCATTCTTGCTGGGCTTTGCTTGACTGACAGACTTATTTCCATTCAAAGCACAGACAAGAAATCTCTGAAATTTCTGTACTCTGTGCTCTAATCAGCAAGAAGTAAGAAGCTGCAGGTCACATGACTGTATGTGACAGCTCAGGAACAGCAGAATTTTAATCCCTTCTGGACTGGGCAATTATTCCTTTTTGCACTTTCGTTTTTTCCTCCCCTTATTTCGAGGAAAGAACAGGAAAAAAAATCCAACTGTGACAAAATAGCAAAAAAAAAGCACAATTCCACAATTGTTTTTGTGTTTTTTTTTTTACAGCGTTCATTTCATGGTAGAAATGACCTGGCAATATAATTCTCCAGGTCAGTGCTAGTATGCCGATACCAAACATGTTTAGTTTTCTTATTTATTTATTTAACAGTGAAAACAAATTCAGAAATTTGTAAAAAAAAATTAACTTATGAAGCACTTTTCCGAGAGCCGTAATATTTTCAATTTTCGGTACATGGGGCTGTGTGAGGGCGTGTTTTTTGTGCCTTGAGCCAATGATTTTATTGATATCATTTTAGGGTAGATTGCCTCTTACTACATTTTTTTGTTATGTTGTGGCAGCTAAAAAAACGCAATTCTGGCTTTTTAATTTTTTTTTTTCTTGTTGGCCGTTTACCAATAGGATTAATTTACTTTGTATACTGATAAATCAGACTTTTACGAATGTAACAATATCAAATATGTGTATTTTTTTTAATTCTTAAATTATTATTGGGGGAAAAGGGGGATGATTTTACCTTTCATATTTTATTTATTTTTCCATATTTTTTTACTGTTTACTGTATTTGTTAGTCCACTTCGGGGACTTGAACCTGTGATTGTCTGTTTGTTCTATATACAGCAATACTACAGTATTGATATCTATAGCAAAATTTAAAGTCTCCTACGTACTGTCATCATATAGGCACAGGGGTCTTCAGCAGACCCTTGGCCTTCATGACAACCTATCAAATTCTACTCTCAATCTGTGACAGTAGCATTTACAGCACACCGGCAGGGGGGCATGCTGTTCTATTTGCCTGTGATGTGATGCCGCCGTCCTGTAAATGCTGCTGTCACATATTGACAGTAGCATTGGATAGGTTAACAGCCGTTGGCGAGTCAAAAAAAACACCAGTGGTTGTCACAGGCAGATGATGGCTGATTGATGATGTCACATGAAGATGATGGCTGATTGATGATGTCACAGGCAGATGATGGCTGCAGTCATTGTCTGAAGGCAAAGATGAGGGCTCAGCTTGCGAGCCCGCATCAAAGGCAGGGAGCAGGCATATAGCATACCCTGTACGTCATATGTCATTGACAGCTAGTAAATTATGAAGTTTCTTCATTTCTTACAAGCTTTACAGCGCTTTAATAATCTGCGTGCCCCCCCAAAAAAAACTATAACCGGTGTAGGAAGAAAAGAAAAGAAAATTATTAATTCAATTTGTTGCATGTTTTATGTAGTTTATTGATATCACTGTCTGTGCTAAGACATTTTGTAATATCAGAGTAATCTGCTTCTTTCTCCTGGTCTGATCTTTAATTCTCAAGTTCTCAATTCCCAGGTAAAATCTGTATTCAGTGAATGCAGATTTTTACATTACTGAGATAGAATCTTATCAGTAGCAACTGTCATCTCCTATGGAGACAGGAGTAGGTAAGAGGGTAGTGGAGTGAAAGTCAGAGCTCCTTCCCCCTTCCGTTATTCATAAAATCTTAAAAGCAGCAACTGTCATCTCCTATCTCAGTAATGTAAAATCTGTCATCACTAAATACAGATTTTACTCCTGAATTGAGAATTTTGAGAAGGAACGATCAGTCCAAGACGAGAAGGCAGCAGATTTCTCTGATAAGATATACTACAAAGTCGCTTTTTTTCACATGTACTATTTATTGATTTACGATATAAAAATTAAAATGATGGTTACACTTTAACTACATGGATGAAACACACTTATGAATATTAGCTAACATATAATGAATGTTCCTGTTCTTGATGCAACTAATACTTATGGATTTGTAGGATGTGGATACATTCATAGATTTGAAACATAGATTGTCATGGTGATATAATGCAATAACTTTATATCAACTACGGTAATTGTTAGTATACTTAGATGTTGCAACTAATAATTAATTCAATGAACTTATGTCTCTTGCAGGACTTGGCATTAGACGACACAACTAGAGGGATAGGTGGTCAAGTTGCATATCCAATGGCAGAATCCTTAGGGTAAAGCTTCTCTCAACTTGCAAACTGAAATGACCGCTATCCTGCCTCGTCTCCTATAGTCAGTGTTAATATTCTGCTCATCAGAGATGTCCTGTAAAAAGAAAGAAGGAAACAACCAACAATATAATCGTGACCTGGACCATGAAACCATTGTTGGAAAGAATTGCCTTAGCTTACAATAGAGTAGCAGCATTTAGAGATAATGGTAGATCAAGAGATTAGGCAAAATAAGAGTTTGCCAGTACAACCACCTTAATCAATTTCTTATTGCAGCCAATTTTCATTTTTATGCTTTCGCTTTTTCCATCCCTTTTATTTTTCATAAAGATAGCTGTATGAGGATTGTTTTTGTGGGCCAAGTTGTAGTTCATTATTCCATGCAATATACTGGAAAATGGGCAAAGTGTGGTGATATGGTAAAATTAACCCCACAATTCTTCCTTAATTTTTTGGATTTTGATTTTATACAACATCCATTGTGTAAAAAAGTACCTAGCAATATGATTATCTTGGTCAGTATGATTTTGTACTTTTTAAAAAAAAACTTATTCTGAAATGTATAAAAAAATAAATAAATTGATTTGTGTCACCATTTTCTAAGGCCCATAATTCTTTTTATTTTCCATTCTTGGAACTGTATGAGGGCTTGTTTTTTGCTTTGTGACCTGGCATTATTTTGACCAATTTTTTCTCCATTTTTTGGGTGACCAAAAATGGCAATTGTGCCATCGTTTTTTCTTTACACCATTTACTATACAGGTTCAATTACTTTAGATTTTGATAGAATGAACTTTTATGGACTTGGCAATACCAAATCTATTTTTTATTTTTCTTTATTGTTAAATGAGGAAAATTCGATTACTTTTTTTTTTAACTGTATTGCAGCATATGGCAAAAATTACAATCTTCTATTAAGCTCAGCTTCACAGAAGTACCAACATGGCATCCATGGGGGCATTTAGCAGACCCCAGCAGCCATAGCAACCAATCAACACCACAATACCATTTTGTATGGGGTGCATAATGGTTGACTGAATGTGTGCCCGAGCTGGATTAATAGTAATAACTTTTATTTCTATAGTGCCAATATATTTCGCAGCACTTCACAATTTAGAGGGTACTTTTACATATAATATGAGACATTACAGAATAAAACAGAATTCTACTCATACTAAGAGGAATGAGGGCCCTTCTATGAGGAAATAGGGGTGACACAAAAGATAAAAATAAAGTGCTTGTTGTGTAAAGTCCAGCCATAGGGGCATTCAAATAACTCTGCATGAACCAGTCACCAACCAGTATCTGTATGAGTACAGATACAAAGTGCTATTGAGGCCATTGAAGAGAGAACAGAGAATAGTTAGATTAGTGAGGTAGGGTTATAGGCCTGTCTAAAGAAATGTGTATTTAGGGTACACTTGAAACTGTGGATACTGGGAAGTAACTGGATTGTTTGGGGTAGTGCATTCCAGAAACCTGGTCCTGCCACTAGAGAAGTCCTGGAGATAGTAGTGGGAGATTCGGATTATAAAGTTTGTCTTTGTCCTTAGCAGAATGGAGAGGATGGGAAGGGTGATAGACAAAGATGAGGGAGGAGATGTGTGGCAGTGCAAAACTGTGGAGAGCTTTGTGGGTAAGAGTGATAAGTTTATATTGAACTATATTTGACTGTAGCAGATGGCAACCAGTGCAAAGACTAACACAGAGTTATGGCATCAGTGTACCGGTTGAACAGAAATATGACCCTGGCTGCTGCTTTCAGGATCAATTGGAGAGGGGAGAGTTTATTGAGGGGGAGACCGACAAGTGGAAAGTTGCAGTAGTCCAGGTGAGAATAAATCAGAGAAACTGTAACAGTTTTTGCAGAGTCAAAGGTAAGGAATTCTAGAGATATTTTTGAGGTGCTGGTGACATCATTAAGCACATTAAATGCCGCTGTAGGAGATTGCCAGTGCCATTTAAGGGGTACAATGTCTGCTCATCTCCTGAGTCGGTTCCATATACTTGCAACTGATGTAGGACATATTGTTACTAGTGATGAGCGAACCTGCTCGCCACTGCTCGGTACGTGTCCGACCATCACGGTGCTCGACAAGCTCGGCGCTTGGCGAGTATTTCTGGGTTGCTCGGGCAGGAACTCGGGTCTCCACCCTGCATGTTTGGCGCTCTTTAGAGAGCCAATGAACATGCAGGAATTGCTTGCCACGCACTGTATTTCCATAGCCATGTTGGCTGTGGGCATTACAGTGATTGTCTGGCCGCACAGCGTAATCAGGTCTCTATAAGACCTGGCGCCACTATGTTCATCACAGTCTACCCCGGAATCAGGCAGAGTCGGGAGTGCTGCTGCTGAGTCAGGGAGAGATTTGCTGGTTTAGAGTTAGTATAGGTATTCCACAACATATATATCCATCTAAACTAACAGTCGTTCTGAGGACTAATCCAGCTGCATATTTTCGGTGTTGAAGGTGATAGCAGGAGTTAGGCAGGCAGGCAGTGTATGTGGCAGATTGCAGTGTATATACGGCAAGAGGGTCCATAGCACGTTCCTGCTGCTGCTGTTCTTACAGATATTTGTAGACATAGCCCCAGATATCAGGGTCAGGCCCAATTTTGTTTAATCCTGATTATTCAATTATTAAGCAATCCAGAGTACACATTTTTTTCTGCTCCATTTGCTTGTTAGCACTGCAGAATACAGCCAGATCTTTTCCATATTACAGCGATAAAAATCCAGAAATTTGTACTGAACGTGGAAAATATTAGTTTACATTTTCATTTTGTTGCAGTGTGTCGGTCAAGCTATTCACACTAAGTCTCTGAGAAGAATAGTATTACTAAACTATAGGCCTGCTATTTAAAACCGGGGTTTTCTATCAGAAGTATCTCACATATAACTGTGTTCCAAAATCTGCCATTTCTGCCTTCCACTTCGTTGCAGTGTGTCGGTCAAGCTATTCACACTAGGTATCTGTGAAGAATAGTATTAGTAAATTACAGGCCTGCTATTTAAAACCGTGGTTCTCTGTCAGACGTATCACATATATAACTGTGTTCCAAAATCAGCCATTTCTGTCTTCCATTTCATTGCAGTGTGTCGGTCAAGCTATTCACACTAGGTCTCTGTGCAGAATAATATTAGTAAATTACAGGCCTGCTATTTAAAACCGTAGTTCTCTGTCAGACGTATCACATATATAACTGTGTTCCAAAATCAGCCATTTCTGCCTTCCATTTCGTTGCAGTGTGTCAGTCAAGCTATTCACACTAGGTCTCTGTGAAGAATAGTATTAGTAAATTACAGGCCTGCTATTTAAAACCATGGTTCTCTGTCAGATGTATCACATATAACAGCGTTCCAAAATCAGCCATTTCTGCCTTCCATTTTGTTGCAGAGTGTCGGTCAAGCTATTCACACTAGGTCTCTGTGAAGAATAGTATTACTAAATTACAGGCCTGCTATGTAAAACCGTTGTTCTCTGTCAGACGTATCACATATAACAGTGTTCCAAAATCAGCCATTTCTGCCTTCCATTTCGTTGCAGTGTGTCGGTCAAGCTATTCACACTAGGTCTCTGTGCAGAATAGTATTACTAAATTACAGGCCTGCTATTTAAAACCGTAGTTCTCTGTCAGACGTATCTCACATAGAATTGTATTCCAAAATCAGCCATTTCTGCCTTCCATTTCGCTGCAGTGTGTCGGACAAGCTATTCACACTAGGTCTCTGTGAAGAATAGTATTAGTAAATTACAGGCCTGCTATTTAAAACCATGGTTCTCTGGCAGACGTATCACATATAACTGCGTTCCAAAATCAGCCATTTCTAGTGAACGTGGATAATATTGTCCTCCATTTAAAATGGGCAAGGTGCGTGGCAAGGGATAAAGAAGTGGACGTGAAGGTGATGGTGCATGCAGAGGCTGAGGCCGAGGCCGTGGGCAAGCTGAAATTGTGCCAGAACAAACACCCACATCTTGTTGCCCGACCTTTCTGTCCCAATTGCTAAGGGACCGCAGCACACCACTATTGAACCCAGAACAATGTGAAAAGGTTTTTGGTTGTATAGCACATAATGCTTCCAGTCATTTTGCCACCACCACTACCACCCTGTCTTCCACACAGTCAAGTCTCAGAAGCATTGAGTCTGGACCGCATATTCCTCATCCTGATCTTCCTTTCTCCCACCATGCCGAGTGCCCGGAGACAACTGATCCCACACTTGGACACTCAAAAGAGCTGTTCACTTTTTGATTTGTAGATTCGGGCCTCTCACCCGGCCAGTTTCAAGCGAGTCAAGAGGAGAACGCGTGTAGCGATGACCAAATATTTGAGCAGCCACGGTCACACGAAGGCAACAGTGGGAGAGTGCAATTACTGTCACAAGAGGTGAATGATGATGATGATGAGACACAATTGCCAGAAAGTCAGGAGGAGGACCAGGGAGCTGTGGATGATATTGTAACTGACCCAAGCTGGCAGGGGGACATACAGAGTGAGGACAGCAGCACACGGAGAGGAAGGCGTAGCACCGCAACAGGCAGGAAGAAGCAGTGTGGTGGCCGCAGACACAGGACGAGAAAGCGTTCCCCGTAACACCAACATGACGGAAGTTGCCAGTACAACTGTTAGGTCTTCCCGAGTCTGATTGTTTTTAAAAGACTCTGCAGATAACCCCAATTTGCACCACCTGCCAGGCCTGCATCAGCAGGGGTAGCAAAACTAGCAGCCTGACCAGGCACATGGCAACAAAGCACCCTACTAAGTGGGCCGAACCCCAGGGTTCAGAAAGAGTGTCTGTGGGTGACAGCACTGCTTCTTCCGCTGTTGTGCGTGCACAACAATCCCCTGTCCATTGCGCATGCGACGATGCCTCCCGCCCTGCATGTGTCGTTGCACACTCTCAACTAGCACCATCAGCAAGCACGTTCACGTCCTTGTCCCAGCGTAGCGTTCAGTTGTTCCTACCCCAGTCCTTGGAACGCAAGCGCAAATGCGCAGCCAACGCCCCACAGGCCACACTACTAAATTTACACATTTTGCGACTGCTTGCGCTCCAAATGTTGCCTTTTAGGCTCGTGGAGACGGAAGCTTTCCGCAACCTGATGGCGACGGCCGTCCCTCGGTATCGGTCACCAGCCACCACTATTTCTCTCGATGTGCCATCCCCACATTACACGAGCACTTGTGCCACAACATTTGCTGTGCCCTCAACAACTCAGTTACTGGGAAAGTCCACCTAACCACGGACACGTGGACAAGTGCTTGTGGGCAGGGACGGTACATCTCTCTCACCGCACCCTGGGTTAATATGGTGGAAGCCGGGACCCAGTCGGACCTTGGGACGGAACAAATCCTCCCGCCGCCGCTGAGGATTGAGGGCCCTGGGTCCATCAGGGTTGCCCCCACATTCTACAGCTCCTGCACCTCCTCCTCCTCTTCAGCCTCCATCTCCGAAATGACCACATCAGTCAGAAGCTGGAAGCAGTGCAGCACTGCCTCGGCCAAGCGGCAACAGGCTGTGCTGAAGCTAATATGCTTAGGTGACAAACCGCACACCGCTGAAGAGTTGTGGACAGCTCTGAAAGAGCAGGCAGATCTGTGGCTTACACCGCTGAACCTACAGCCAGGCATGGTCGTGTGTGGCAATGGCTGGAACCTGGTGGTGGCTCTGAAGCGAGGCAAACTCACACACGTACCATGCCTGGCCCATGTGCTTAACCTCGTGGTTCAGCAGTTTTTCAAAACCTACCCAGATCTGTCGCATATGCTTGTCAAAGTACGCCACGTGTGTGCCCATTTTAGAAAGTCAGCTACAGCTTCCGCCGCCCTTGCCGTGCTTCAGCATCGTTTGAAGCTTCCAGCTCACCGACTGGTGTGTGATGTCCGCACGCGTTGGAACTCTACATTGCAGATGTTGGGAAGGATTTGTGAGCAGAAGAGGGCAGTTTTTGACTACCAGTATCAACACGGCCATCGGTATTCAGGTCAGACTCCACATATAAGACCTCAGGAGTGGACATGGATGTCAGACATCTGTACCATACTCCAAAACTTTGAGGAGTCCACCAAGATGGTGAGCGGCGATGACGCCATAATTAGTGTCACCATCCCGCTTCTCTGTCTTCTGAAACGCTCTCTGCTCACAATTAAAGAGGATGCATTGAAGCCGAGCACGATGATATGGAGCAAGGAACCATACAGAGTGATTCCACACAGCCCAGCCTCATCTCATCCCAACGTGGATTGGGTGACAATTAGGAAGAGGAGGAGGAGGAAGAACACGAGCTATTTTCCTGCACTATAGACGGTACTACCTGCACAATTGTCATACTGTCTGTTCAGCATGGATGGCCTGAGGACAAGGAGGAGGAAGAGGAGGAGGATAAGGAGGAGAGCATGGTTAGTCGTCCTCTTGGTGAGGACACGGAAGTCATGCCTTTTTGCAGTCTTGCACAAATGGCTGAGTTTATGTTACGCCGCCTTTCCCGTGACCCTCGCATTGTTCAAATTTTGGGTGACAGTCATTACTGGTTGGTGACACTTCTAGACCCACATTACAAGGAGAACTTTTCGTCTCTTATTCCTGAGCAGGACAGGCCTAATAAAATGGTGCAGTACCAGAATGCCCTTGTTGCGAAATTATTAAAAAAATTCCCATCTGAAAACGCTGGCGGCAGAGGTCACAGTTAGTTGGACAACCAAGGCGAGAGAGACACAAATGCAATCCAGCAGAGGCAGGGGAACACTGTCAAAGTTCTGGGACAGTTTTCTCAGACCCTCCCATCGCACAGGCCCTGAGGCGTGGAGTACTCTTACAAGGAGGGGAAAGTTTCGGAAGATATTGAGGGAGCACCTTGCTGACCGTACCAACGTCCTCCGTGCTTTCTCTGTGCCTTATAATTATTGGGTATCCAAGCTGGACACGTGGCATGAACTGGCTCTCTATGTCCTGGAGGTCCTGGCCTGCCCTGCCGCTAGCGTTTTGTCAGAGCGGGTTTTTGGTGCCGCTGGTGGAATTATAACCGATAGGTGCATCCGCCTGTCAACTGAAAATGCTAACAGGCTGACTCTTATTAAAATGAACAAGGGCTGGATTTGGCCAGACTTCTCAACACCACTGATTGATAGCAGCGTAGCATAAACTCAAATACAGTGTCTTTTTTTGGGGGGGTCGAACTCTATTTGCATGAACCTCTGTATTCACACCCAGACATGGGTATAAGCTTCCTGATTTTGTCTATTTGCTCTCATCCTCCTCCTTCTCCTCCTCCTTATCCTCCACCACCATATCACCACAATATGTATCATATCACCATATCTACGTCTCTTGCAAGGGACATTGGAGTTCCTGCAAATTTTTGGCAGTCGTTGCATTCACTGCATAGGCAAACAGTATTGGAGACCCACTTCATAATAATGGGAACATTGTTTTCAGGAGGCCCTCTGACCTCTACGTCTCTTGCAAGGGACATTGGGGTTCCTCCAAATTTTTGGCAGCTGTTGCATTCACTGCATAGGCAAACAGTATGGGATACCCACTTCCTAATAATGGGAACATTGTTTTCAGGAAGCCCTCTGACCTCTACGTCTCTTGCAAGGGACATTGGAGTTCCTCCAAATTTTTGGCAGCTGTTGCATTCACTGCATAGGCAAACAGTATGGGAGACCCACTTACTAATAATGGGAACATTGTTTTCAGCAGGCTCTCCGACCTCTACGTCTCTTGCAAGGGACATTGGGGTTCCTCCAAATTTTTGGCAACTGTTGCATTCACTGCATAGGCAAAAAGTATGGGAGACCCACTTCATAATAATGGGAACATTGTTTTCAGGAGGCCCTCTAACCTCTACGTCTCTTTCAAGGGACATTGGGATTCCTCCAAATTTTTGGCAGCTGTTGCATTCACTGCATAGACAAACAGTATGGGAGACCCACTCCTTTCTAATGAGAGCATGTCGTTACTGTGGCCCAGCTCTATGTGTATTTAAATATTATTGGGGTATTTCCTAAATTTTGGCAGCCTTTGGACTCACTGCATACCCTATAACTGTATAGTAGACCCTTTCCTTTCTAATGGGAACATGTCATTACTGTGGCCCAGCTCTATGTGTCTTTAAGGCTGAGTTCACACGATGCGTATTTAATGCGTTTCCGCGGCGTTTTTGCAGTTGCGTAAACGCCGCGGAAACGCATTAAAAACGCATGGTAGAACGGCAGCAATGATCCCCAATTGAAATCCGCATGTGTTGTGCCCATGATGCGGATTTTTCCGCAGCGTAAACGCTGCGCTCAAAAATCCGCAGCATGTCAATTAATTTTGCGTAAACGCGGCGTTTTCGCCGCCATTGACTTGCATTAGAACGCGCCAATTCCTCAAGACTGCATTTGTACTTGCGTTATTGGCGCGTTCTAATATGCGGATGGTACCCGGGTGTGGAGGTGAGGAGAGTCTCATCCACACCCAGGTACCATGAAAAAAGCTGTAAAACAAGAATAAAATAAAAAATATATATATACTTACCATCTGTCGGCCCGCGCACCGCTCCTGCTTGGTTCCCGGCACTTGCAGTGAGTTGTAGTACCTGCGCTGACGTCAGAGTCATGTGACGGGTCACGTGACGCTGACGTCGGCAGGTCTTTCAATTCAAAGTTGCCGGCGAGGGAGAATGGATTGAGCAGGACAGCGCGGGCCATCGGAGGTAAGTATATACACTCTCTCGGGTCACACTATATAAATCCATGCTGTTTGCATGGATTTATATAGTGTGACCTAGTTGTCAAGCACTTTCCAAGTGATGCTAAAATCGCCTGGAAAGCACTTGTCAATCCACATGCGGAAACGCATGTGGAAACGCATGTGAATCCGCATGTATTCTGCAGGAAAAACGCATGCACAATCTGCATGCGTTTTTTCTGCCAGGGAGATGCAGAAATGATGCAGAAATTTTCTGCTTCATTTCTGCATCGTGTGCACATACCCTCAATTGGTATTGGGGATTTTCCCAAATTTTGGCAGCCCTTGCAGTCACTGCATGGGCATTACCACTATACGGGACACACTCCTTTATAATAGAAGCATTTTTTTTACTGAGACCCTCCTCTCTGTCTATTCAAAGGGATATTGGAGTGCGTCCAAATTTTTGGCAGCCCTTGCAGTCACTTCATACGCAATATCAGTATAAGAGACCCACTCTTTAATATTATGTATATCTTTAATTAATGGGAACAACAAAGCATAGCCGACTGCTGGCCCTTTAAGAATAGTAAGGGCCGCCTGATGGTCCTATAAAAATAGAGTTTGTGACTTTCAGAGTCCCTCCTTCATAAATGAAACAGGATGTGTCTGATGATGTCTCACACACCACATGGCCAGATAAGGTAGTAAAATGTTAAAATGACATTTCCTGGTGAATGCATTTTTCATTGTTGAAAGCAATGCAAAAGTGAAAAAACGCATCAAAAACGCTACGTGTGAACATAGCCAAAGGTGTGGAGGAGCATTTTTGGTTTTATTGTGAGTCCGTAAAAGTGGCGTAATACCTCTGGCAACATTGTTGACAGCAGTGACCTGGGAGTCAGAGATTCTTTCAGGGGTCTTCCCCATGCTGTTCCCATGTCATTTGAGCACTGTTCCCATTGATTTGGGCAATTTTTAAGCCCTCTGCAGACGGCCGGGGGGCCACCGGAATAATACTTGAGTTTCCCATAGGCTTACATTGGGCACGTTACTCGGGCCGAGCACGCGAGCATTCCAATTTGCTCGACCCGAGCAACGAGTGCCTGAGCATTTTAGTGCTCGCTCAACACTAATTATTACATCCGATGTCGTGAAGTGATTAAAGCTAGTATAGTTCTGTACAGGAAAGCCATATTATATTGTCCACAAAAGACTAATTTCTCACCCAATAACACTTACAATTAAAATCCCAATGTTATGTGAGTCAAGATGAAAGTCTGATCTTAATTTCAAAGAGTTGAAGGGTATAGATTTCACCCAAAAATATTCTTACACCTGGTTAGTAAAAGGTAGGCTTGAATATTTGTTACATTGCCCTTTGGTGCTTTAAAGCTAGTGACCCTATGTTGCTCTCTAGCTCTGCTGTGAGGCCTTATGGGGTCAATCCTCTGTAGATGTCACTAAACTAACATGTCTTTTAAGGAATGGCTTAAGCTTCCGCAGCTGACCTTCAAAGTTCATACTCTACTGCATTCAAACTGCTTGAACATTTATCATTGTGAAACAAGTGGACATTTAAGCTGGGTGAGGATGACAGAGGACTGCCATGAACTTTACAACATCACCTCCTGACTCAACCAAGTTTGTCAAGAGCTAATCTTAGAGGATTCTTAAACACTACATGGTGACCCAACAGTAGACACAAGGTAGCCAACCATGTGATGAGGTCAAGTCATCAGGGAGTCTGAGTACACACAAGAGGAGAGTGTTTTCTATTAGCATAATAGTAGGGTGACCTTTTAGAACTTTGCAGTGAGATAGGTTAAAGTAGTGTATCTTTATCAAAGTATTCTACTAAAATTCTAATTTTATTCTAAAAAATGTTAATTGCAACTTAAAGAAAATAATAAAAATTATTAGATCATATTTAGGTTTGGAAAAAGTATACTTTCAAGACCCTCAGCGAGCACCTGTATACAAGGGAATTTCTATCCCAAGTGTAGATATCACTATATATTAATGAATCAGATCTTAGGGCAGTAGCCATAGTTTACATGTTATAATTGTTTTGTTTATAGTGAAATTGGGAATATTTTTGTTTTTTGTAATACTAACAGTAACGCTGGGGTCAGAAGGCCGTTGATTCTCTCATGCGAGAGAATCGGGCTGTTTATGCTAATATCACTTGGATCAAACTCTGTCAGAGTTTGAGCCGAGTGTCATCTTAGTATGATCCGATTCTCTCACATGAGAGAATTGTATTACAGGTGCGGAGAAGACGGAGAACTTAATTTCACCATCTTCTCCATTCTTTTTGTCCACGGTAATCAAACTGCACTCGGATGATATCTGAGTGCAGTCCGATGTTTCACACGCTCCCATAGACTTGTATGGATGCGCCTGATCTGATTACTTGATGCACTCGCAGCATGCTGTGATTTGGGATACACTCTAGGGGTGTGTAATCCTCTTAATTGTCTGCTGCCAAATTTGACATAACATGTCGCATACGCATGCATGTACGCCAAGAAAAATTACATTTTGTTTTCTCATGACAAATTGGCATGAGAGAAAAACCACAGATCTGCACTGCCCTATAGTATAACATTGGCCTGTGTGCTATCTCTGAAACATCACATAGCTTTTTTAAAAAGTATAAGAATTTGGAGAGTGAGGCAACATATCCAGTGAAATTAACCTTTTATTCACCCATGCGACAATGAGATTTTCTCAAGCTATTGTAAAAAGTATGACTCCTTCCTTAGTCTTTTGTATCACGCCCCTGTATTGCCCCAACTCAGCCCATCTTGGTGGAGCCGGGAGAAACTGGCATGAAAATGCCAAAAGTTGCAAAATTTTCAAAGCAATTTACGTCATAATTATATAAAATTTCTTTATTGAATCTCATTCCTATACCTCCCAACTGCCTAATTTTTATGTTCTCAGTAAGATATGCTGAAGCAAGAAAAGTCGTACTCAGCTCATCCTATTAATGTTACGCTAAGCCAAGCATACATTAGCATGGTCAGGGGTGATAGCTGTTCGCCAAACCTCTCTTTGGCCAACAGCTATCTAATGTGAAAGGCCAGCCTAGACCTCCCCTGCTGACCATGGTCCAGCTGAGGATATAGTGAATGTGTCCCTGTCACTGCAATTCTAGATGGCGGCAGTCATGTGAATTAACAATGTGACTGCCTCAAATTAAAGACAGAAAATGTAGAAAATAGAAGCACAACACTATAGCAAGGGTTGATTTCATGTTCTGGCTTGAAGACACACCAAAATGTAACCAATTTATTGTGATGTGTATGCTGTTTAGTAAATTTGGCACAATTAACTACAATGAAGTTCAGGTTCAGACTGGTATATTTCATGGTCCATATACAGACTGTTATGCCTGGACTGACCATGGATCTCTGAACCTGAGCTAACAACCTCATAGACACGTATGAGAGTTTGGGTCAAGAGGCGGTCACTGCGGATCATACATGGACCGTGAAATACGTCCATCAGAAAACTGGCACATTAACCTCTAGATTTACAACGTCGTCCCTATATCTCCTATGACTAAGGAGATGACAGTATTTTTTGCTTTTGTGCTGTCCTCTATCTTTGTAGACCAGTGGCCTCCATAAAAAGTGCTACTCTGGATTGATTTGCAGAGCAAACACGCCCATTCTCATGAATGAATTAAAGTGAAAAATGATACAGCACATGGATGGCATTCATATATCAGTGGCTTGGAGACGCTTGGTATAAACTTCCCTCTCGGTAAAAATGGATTAATAACTGGTAATTACACGGACGACAATACAGTCTTTTTTTGTAGGTTCAGAACAGCCTTTCTTTTCAGTTCACATCTTTCTTTGTTATTGTTCCTTCTAATGAAGATGTCATGTTTCTGAAGCTACACCGAATCAGTTTCAGCAGACACCGACAGCAATAGACACTGGAGACATGTCAGTAGAGATGAACCCAAGCTAGTTCCATGAAGATCAAACTTGTACCGAATACAGAGCGCTCTTAGGTGTTTTGAAGATCATCATCGGAGTGTGATAGGTTCCAAGGGCAGAAGAAGTTATATGCAAAGCAGTGGAAAAATGCAACCTTGCAACCTTTAGGTTATCTGTGCAAACAAAGCCATTTGGAAACAACTGCTGTTCAGAAGACAACTGGCAACTAATAAGAGAGGTGGTCTTTTGTTTTTTTAACCATTTTGCTGCTGGGAAGTTTCCCAAGGAGCAGAACATTTTGGTTATTTGTTAAAAGTCTTTGAGCTGGTTGGACACTAGAAAATATTAAGAAAATGTACGTCGGATTCTTGCCCCTTGACGTCCCTGGACAATTCCTTTACTATTTTGGTAATGTTTTACTAGCTCAGCTGTGCAGCATGTTTGAGCTAAAATCGCATCTGCTAGGAAGCATGCTGATTGAAGTGCAAAGTCAAACATTCTACCTTGATATTGATGCCCATAGTCATGTTGCATATAGCTTTCTCCGTCCTTTTAATGCTAAAGAAATATTAATTTGTGTACAGTGACTTGCTGGTATGCCACCATATAAGGTAGATATTGACTTGAAATTAAAGAGTTACCCAAGGTTAGAAAAAAAAAACTATTTTATTTATATAGAGACCGTATCTCTATAGTCCATGGGCTGGGTCTGATGTGGCAACTCAGCCCAATTAAAAACATTTTTGAGTTATAATGATTGTAATTTTATAGTTACCTCTTCACAAAATTCTTTGAGACTATAGATTACACCCAATATTTTTCTGAAAAACGACACTTTTTTGTAGCACTTTTTGTTCATTTTTAGGTGGCGTTTATGAGATCATTGCCATTTCTTTCAAAATACCTCAAGCTCTGGTTATACCATTACTCACACTACTTTTTCACATTTTCCCATAGGCTGCTCTGTAGAACTGAAAATGCCATAAATAAACATGCTAAAAATGTAAATGCCATAATAGATGCTTTCAATTCACAATATTTTTACGAGGAGGAATAATAAACTAAAATGAAGCGTGTGGATGGACACCTAGATCACACAGGTCACTTTTTATCACAAGGAGTCCTTAAAGGGAACCTATCATGTGCCAAATAGTATTAATCTGCAGATATAAGGTTAACTTGCAAGTTCATAGCATTGCAATGCTGTCTGGCCACCTTATTAAAGGAGTGGCTACCATGAGAAAATGAACTTTATTCCTCAAGGGAGCCACCGGCTTTCAGATAGAGTCGTGCATTGAGCGGCAACTGTAAGCACGCCCCTGCACTTTGATAAGGCGCGCTGCAGTGCATCTGTTCAGATTGAGCTGTCAATCAAAGTGACGGGACGTGCTTGCAGCCGATGCTCCAATGTCAGTGGTGACCGTAGCCACTCTGGTGGCTCCTGGGATTAATAAAGTTCAGTTTCTCCCAGTAGCCTCACCTTCGTAAGGTGGCCAAATAACATTGTATTTCTATTAACCTGCAGATTAACCCTATATCTGTAGGTTAATAGCATTTGGGACAAAACCGGTCCTGTTGCCAGGTAAAAAGTGGCTAGTTTTTGCTTTTATTTTATTCCCTCTCTCCTGAGTAATCTTTTTTTTTTTTAATCCACCATACAATTCCAAAGATTTGAGCCTTTTTTTATTTTATGCTCCTTTTTATGGTCTTTATCAAGGGGGCGGTGCACACAGGGTACTAATGCAAAAGTGGCCTAAAGACACCCCCCCCAGAGAACATTGTGAGCCACACCCCCTTGGTAAAGATCATAAAAATGAATACTAAAGAAAAAGGCCCATATTTTATTCCTGCAACCATATGGTACGCAGGAATAAAATAACAAATCCTGACCACTTTTTACTCGGTGACAGGTCTTCTTCAAGGTCTGTATGGAATTGCATTAAGAGAATTATTGAAAATCATGGGCGTTCACTGTACCATACCAAACTGATCCATTGAGATGAGGCAAACCTCATCCTTTACAGTACATTAGAAAGTGTGTTATGTAGTACTAATGACATCCGGACAAGAAGCTTATATCTCTTTTGCTTCTCCCCTATCAACTTCATGAATTTAGCAGACATTTATTGTTCTGTCACATTTTTACTAGACTCAGAAGACTATCCTAGGATTTAGGCAGTAAAAAGCTGATACTTATCTGTAGAAAGGATCTTTCTTTTACATTGTAACCTTCATGGTAAGGTACGTAATTAGTGCAGTTTCCCACGCTTTTGTGTCTCAGACTTTAGGTACCATAATTGTAGGCATGCATAGGTAAAATGGGTAAGGAAAATGGAATTTTAATATGTTGTGACAATGAGTTGGCCAACCACATGAGATGTCATCATCTATGGCTGTGTAGCACTAAGACAAAACTAAACAATTCCAAGAATGAGTTGTGAATCAGCAATAACACAGTGACCTAGACATAGACCGGCCTTTAGTCTGAACCGTCAAACATCTCCATATCTAAATTGATTGCACATGTACCTGTAACGCAGCATGTAGACAACTAAAGGACAACCATGCTTTACTCATACTTGAGTAAGCTCAACCCACACAGTAAGATGTAGACTGAGCTATTACCATGCACTTGGTCACTTCTTCTCAGCATATGGTTACAATTTGGGTGGAAAACTTAACTGTGGTGTATCCAGCTGTCTGGTGACAACACTACTTTCCAAAATATATTGCAACAAAATGCAGAACTTTCTACATGAGATGCTTTGTGGAAGAAATCTAATGCATCCAGATGTCATGCTAAAAGTAAGGAACACATATTTGTTTATTCTATTAACATTAATGTAAAAAAGTTACAACTACAGTCATAGGAATTTTCCCTGTAGAGACATTTTTTAGGTTATCCAACAACCCCATTCAGTCAGATGAGGAGGGTTTTAGGGAAGATTAAACAGGAAGGAAACTTCTTTCATTCACCTATATAAGAGTTACTGAAGCAGCCAAACAAGTATCCTCATCACAGGAGGGGGTTCTTGAGGTGGGCACGCACATATGAAGCATGCAATGGTTGTTTCACTTGAAAAATACGCTAGTCCAGCATTGAAACGCTTTGTGGAAAGAAAAGTCATTCAACTCATCTTGGTCCTAAGGATTCTTCTGATATTGTCTTATCATTCAAATTAGCATATCCTGTGTATATAATAAAAGTGTCTATGCTAAGAAAATTATTTAAAGGGAATCTGTCACCAGGTTTTTGGCTACCCCATCTGAGAGCAGCATGATGTAGGGACAGAGACCCTGATACCACCAATGTATGACTTACTGGACTGCCTGCTGTTGATATGATAAAATCACTTTTTTATCTGCTGCAAATCTACCATTTCTCTGAATGCTGAGCTCAGTAAAACCCCACCCACATCACTGATTGGCAGATTTCTGTGTACACTGTGCATAGGCAGAAACCTTCCAATCGCTTTTGGGGCAGGGTTAAACATAGCTGATGGAAATGACAGCAAGTTTTCCAGTACTCTATTGATAATCGCCTGCTGCTAAAATAGTGATTTTATGAAAACTACAGCAAGCAGCTCAGTAGGTGGCACATTATACATTATGCTGCTCTCAGTTTGGGTAGCAAATACCTGGTGACAATTCCCTTTAACCAATTGCAGATGCTACACCAATTAAACTTCTACTAGCTATTGAACCCGTTTTACGCCTGGGTGGCGAGCATTTTTATTGGTATATGGTCTCCCATGCTGGTATGTGCTGCCCCCCTCCTGGTATTTGCCCTCATCCTGTCCCCACCATAATATTCTGGTATTCATGGCACCCCTCATCCCCATCCTGGTATGCATGACACCCCTCATCCCTATCCTGTAATGCATGTCATCTTTCACCCCCAATCCTGGAATGCATGGCACCCCTCATTCCTATCCTGTAATGCATGTCATCTTTCACCCCCAATCCTGGTATGCATGGCACCCCTCATCCCTATCCTGTAATGCATGTCATCTTTCACCCCCAACCCAGAATGCATGGCACCCCTCACCCCCAATCCTGGTATGCATGGCACCCCTCACCCCCAATCCTGGTATGCATGGCACCCCACACCCCCAATCCTGGTATGCATGGCACCCCTCACACCCAATCCTGGTATGCATAGCACCCTTCACCCCCAATCCTGGTGTACATGGCACCCCTCAACCCCAATCCTGGAAGGCATGGCACCCCTCATCCCCAATCCTGGTATGCATGAGACCCCTCACCCCCAATCCTGGTATGTGTGGTACTCCTTATCCCTATCCTGGTATGCATGGTACCCCATCCCTAATCCCTATCCTGGTATGTATGGTATCCCTCATCCTGGTATGCATGACACCCCTCACCCACTTCCTGGTATGCATGACACCCCTCACCCCCATCCTGGTATGCATGGCCCCTCATCCCCATCCTGGTATGCATGGCACTCCTCATCCCTATCCTGGTATGCATGGCCCCTCATCCGAATCCTGGTATGCATGGCATCCCTCATCCCCAATCCCGGTATGTATGGCACCCCTCATCCCCAATCCTGGTATGCATGGCACCCCTCATCCCCAATCCTGGTATGCATGGCACCCCTCATCCCCAATCCTGGTATGCATGGTACCCCTCATCCCCAATCCCGGTATGCATGCCACCCCTCATCCCCAATCCCGGTATGCATGCCACCCCTCATTCCCAATCCTGGTATGCATGCCACCCCTCATCCTCAATCCTAGTATGCATGGCTCTCTCATCCCCAATTCTGGTATGCATGGCTCCCTCATCCCCAAACCTAGCATGCATGGCACCCCTCATTCCCAATACTGGTATGCATGGCACCCCTCAACCCCAATCCTGGTATGCATGGCACCCCTCATCCCCAATCCTGATATGCATGGCTCCCTCATCCCCAATCCTGGTATGCATGGCACCCTCATCCCCAATCCTGGTATGCATGCCACCCCTCATCCTCAATCCTAGTATGCATGGCTCTCTCATCCCCAATTCTGGTATGCATGGCTCCCTCATCCCCAAACCTAGCATGCATGGCACCCCTCATTCCCAATACTGGTATGCATGGCACCCCTCAACCCCAATCCTGGTATGCATGGCACCCCTCATCCCCAATCCTGATATGCATGGCTCCCTCATCCCCAATCCTGGTATGCATGGCACCCTCATCCCCAATCCTGGTATGTATGGCACCCCTCATCCCCAATCCTGGTATGCATGGCACCCCTCATCCCCAATCCTGGTATGCATGGCACCCCTCATCCCCAATCCTGGTATGCATGGCTCCCTCATCCCCAATCCTGATATGCATGGCACCCTCATCCCCAATCCTGGTATGCATGATACCCTTCATCCCCAATCCTGGTATGCATGGCACCCCTCATCCCCAATCCTGGTATGCATGGCTCCCTCATCCCCAATCCTGATATGCATGGCACCCCTCATCCCCAATCCTGGTATGCATGGCTCCGTCATCCCCAATCCTGGTATGCATGGCTCCCTCACCCTCATCCTGGTATGCATGGCACTCCTCATCCCTATCCTGGTATGCATGGCCCCTCATCCCCAATCCTGGTATACATGGTACCCCTCATCCCTATCCTGATATGTATGGTACCCCTAATCCTGGTATGTATGGCACCCCTCATCCCTATTCTGGTATGTATGGTACCCATCATCCTGGTATGCATGGCACCCCTCATCCCAATTGTGGTATGTATGGCCTCCTCATCCCAAAAACTTGGTATGCATGGCACCCAAACCCTCATCCTAGTATGCATGGCACCCCTCATTCTTATCCTGGTATGCATGGTACCCCTCATCCCTATTCTGGTATGCATGATACCCCTCATCCTGGTATGCATGGCACCCCATCCCTCATCCTGGTATGCATGGTACCCCGCATTCCTATCCTGGTATGTATGGTACCCCTCATCCCTATTCTGGTATGAATGGCACCCCTCACCCCCAATCCTGGTATGCATGGTCCCCTCACCCCCCAATCCTGGTATGCATGGTCCTCTCACCCCCCAATCCTGGTATGCATGGTCCCCTCACCCCCCAATCCTGGTATGTACGGTCCCCTCATCCCCCAATAATGGTATGAGTGTTACCCCTCATCCTGGTATGCATGGTTCCCTCACCCCCCAATCCTGGTATGTGTGGTATCCCTCACCCCCCAATCCTGGTATGCATGGTCCCCTCCCTCCACAATCCTGGTATGCATGGTCCCGTCACCCCCTAATCCTGGTATGCATGGTCCCCTCACCCCACAATCCTGGTATGTGTGGCCCCCTCACACCCTAATCCTGGTATGTGTGACCCCCTCACACCCCAATCCTGGTATGTGTGGCCCCCTCATCCCTTTCACGCTGTACACACATACAAAAAAATAAACACTTATACTCACCTTTCTTCTCTGTGCTCCAGCGCTGCTGCGTCCGGTTCTGCTGAAGGCCTGGGGAGGAGTGCGGCGACGAAGCACGGCACTGTCCGGCGCCATTTTGCTGAAGACACACAGCAAATGTGTCTTCAGTAAAATGGCGCCGGATAGCGCTATGCGCATGCGCCGATCCGACGCCTCACTTCTGCCCCAGTCTCCGGCGAAGAGAGGCGCCGCGGCAACGCTCCTCCCAGTCAGGTATGTATGTAAGTATGACGCCGGAGATCGCGGTATGTGTTCAGTGTCTAGTGTCTACGCATGCCGCGATCTCCGGCGCCATACACCTCCTCTTACCAATAACGGCTGGATCGTGCTTCTGTCTGGAGCCAGACTGCGCGTCGCGCATGCGCAGTATATCGAGGATTCAGACAGGGACCCGCATCCCCAGTTATATTATAGATTTGCTAATTTTTTAATTTTTGCCAAATCTGATTGTCTACAATGTGCAGTTTCTTTATTCTGTATGCCTCGGTTTTTATACATAAAAAACTCCATGAGTTACATAAGGCACTGTAGGAAAATATTAGGTATATGTGTAGCAGCTGCAAATTGAATGTATTTAGTTATATGTGGAATTTTCAAGTTCTATAATGCTTTAGATGGATGACTTACTTGAAAGATGCATGGGACATATATATTATTATTGAATCTTATGCAAATTTAAGGTTCTGTAATTATTTGTACAAATACCTGTACTTAAAGAGTGACTGTCAATTTAACTTTTATCTCATAAATTAATAGTACAAGTGAAAATAAGAAACTTTGTAAAATATCTTATCAGAGAAATCTGCTTGTTTCTCCTTCTGGACTGATCTTTGATTCTCAAAATTCTAAATTCAGGGGTAAAATCTGTATTTAGTGAAGACAAACTTTTTACATTACTGATATAGTGCTGGTAAGATTATATAAAGACAGGACAGGGAGGATTCAGGAGCTCTGCTTCTAGCCCCTTCGCCCTCCTCTGCCTCCTCCCTATATAGATGACAGTTGCTACTGATAAGATTCTAGCTCAGTAATGTAACAATCTGTCTTCACTGTAAATTGAGAATTTTGAAAGTGAAAACACTTTAACCCCTTCACAACATATGACGTATATTTATTTACGTCATATGCCGTGTCCCTAACTTTGATGCAGGCTCCGGCTCTGAGCCTACATCTTTACCCGCACATGACCACTGATTTAATGACCGGTTCTCTTTGAAAAATAAATGACTGTTCATTTTTAGACCAGACAACATACAACTTTTATTAAAATAAGACAAGAACTGTATAATATCTATCTATCTACCTATCTATCTATCTATCTATCTATCTATCTATCTATCTATCTATCTATCTATCTATCTATCACATATCTATCTATATATCTATCTATCACATATCTATCTATCTATCACATATCTATCTATCTATCTTATCTATCTATCTATCTATCACATGCCTATTTATCTATCATCTATCACATATTTATCTATTTATCCTGCTGTATCTATCTATCTATTTATCTTTCTATCTATTTTTCTATCTATCCTACTGTATTTATCTATCTATCCTACTGTATCTATCTATCTATCTATCTATCTATCTATCCTACTATATCTATCTATCTATTATCTACAGTGGTGGCCAAAAGTATTGGCACCCCTGCAATTCTGTCAGATAATACTCAGTTTCTTCCTGAAAATGATTGCAATCACAAATTCTTTGGTATTATTATCTTCATTTAATTTGTCTTCAATGAAAAAACACAAAAAGAATCGTCCTAAAGCCAAATTGGATATAATTCCACACCAAACCTAAAAAAGGGGGTGGACAAAAGTATTGTCACTGTTTGAAAAATCATGTGATGCTTCTCTAATTCGTGTAATTAACAGCACCTGTAACTTACCTGTGGCACCTAACAGGTGTTGGCAATAACTAAATCACACTTGCAGCCAGTTAACATGGATTAAAGTTGACTCAACCTCTGTCCTGTGTCCTTGTGTGTACCACATTGAGCATGGAGAAAAGAAAGAAGACCAAAGAACTGTCTGAGGACTTGAGAAACCAAATTGTGAGGAAGCATGAGCAATCTCAAGGCTACCAGTCCATCTCCAAAGACCTGAATGTTCCTGTGTCTTCCGTGCGCAGTGTCATCAAGAAGTTTAAAGCCCATGGCACTGTGGCTAACCTCCCTAGATGTGGATGGAAAAGAAAAATTGACGAGAGATTTCAACGCAAGATTGTGCGGATGGTGGATAAAGAACCTCGACTAACATCCAAACAAGTTCAAGCAGCCCTGCAGTCCGAGGGTACAACAGTGTCAATCCATACTATCCGTCAGCGTCTGAATGAAAAGGGACTGTATGGTAGGATACCCAGGAAGACCCCACTTCTTACCCCGAGACATAAAAATGCCAGGCTGGAGTTTGCCAAAACTTACCTGAGAAAGCCTAAAACGTTTTGGAAGAATGTTCTCTGGTCAGATGAGACAAAAGTAGAGCTTTTTGGGAAAAAGCATCAACATAGAGTGTACAGGAAAAAAAGAGGCATTCAAAGAAAAGAACACGGTCCCTACAGTCAAACATGGCGGAGGTTCCCTGATGTTTTGGGGTTGCTTTGCTGCCTCTGGCACTGGACTGCTTGACCGTGTGCATGGCATTATGAAGTCTGAAGACTACCAACAAATTTTAACAACAAAGTTCCACACTTGGAATCCTGAAAATTGTTATTGGCTATTTAACTCAATTCGCATAAACACACCTACTCTTCTCAAATGGGACACGAGTCCCTCGAGAAAAGAAAACGAGTATTTAAACCTTAAAAAATCAATGTTTTATTGAGACAATATTAAAAACATGATAAAACAAATCACAGTGCTTCACATATAAGAACGGGCTTATGAATATACAACCACTGTTGCTGCAGCTATGGGGTTGCAAATTTGCAATATGCTGCTCACGAATGCGACTATATTGCTTGTTCAAAAATATAAGTGAAATTAAATATAGTAGTGCCAGTAAAGTTATCTATCTTTGTAAAGTAATTGTCGCTGGCAGAAAGAATGTTATAGAATACTATGCAAAAAAATGCAAGAAAAGCCCATAAGCATCAAAGCATAGACAACAGTGGAAAAAACCTAATTGGGTCGCGCCAACAGGGTAATACTGAATGAAGTTACCTGAATCTGTATATTGACGCTAAAGCCCGTCTGTCGCCCCGACGTACGTTTCAAATATCTTTCCTCAGGGAGCAGCATAATGTAGGGCCCAGTGTAAGAAAGCTGGGTCTCGCTCACAGGTCATGGGTCTTCCAGCAGGACAATGACCCAAAACACACTTCCAAAAGCACTATAAAATGGTTTGAGAGAAAGCACTGGAGACTTCTACGGTGGCCAGCAATGAGTCCAGACCTGAATCCCATAGGACACCTGTGGAGAGATCTCAAAATGGCAGTTTGGAGAAGGCACCCTTCAAATATCAGGGACCTGGAGCAGTTTGCCAAAGAAGAATGGTCTACAATTCCAGCAGAGCATTGTAAGAAACTCATTGATGGTTACCGGAAGCGGTTGTTCGCAGTTATTTTGGCTAAAGGTTGTGCAACCAAGTATTAGGCTGAGGGTGCCAATACTTTTGTCTGGCTCACTTTTGGAGCTTTGTGTGAAATGATCAATGATTTGATTTTTGCTTCATTCTCTTTTGTCTTTTTTCCTTGCAAGCAAATTAAATGAAGATAATAATACCAAAGAATTTGTGATTGCAATCATTTCCAGGAAGAAACTGAGTATTATCTGACAGAAATGCAGGGGTGCCAATACTTTTGTCCACCACTGTATCTATCTATCTATCTATCTATCTATCTATCTATCTATCTATCACATGTCTATTTATCTATCATCTATCTATCTATCACATATTTATCTTTTTATCCTGCTGTATCTATCTATCTATCTATCACATATTTATCTATTTATCTTACTGTATCTATCTATCTTTCTATCTATCCTACTGTATCTATCTATCTATCTATCCTACTGTATCTATCTATCTATCTATCTATCTATCCTACTGCATCTATCTATCTATCCTACTGTATCTATCTATCTATCTTTTTATCTATCTATCTATCACATATCTATTTATTTATCTCTCTATCACATATCTGTCTATCCTATCACATATCTATCTATCTATCATACTTTATCTATCTATCTATCTATCTATCTATCTATCTATCTATCTATCTATCATACTGTATCTATCTATCACATATCTATCATACTGTATCTATCTATCTATCTCACATCTATCTAAGTATCTATCCCATATCTATCTATTATTATTTATTATTATAGCGCCATTTATTCCATGGCGCTTTACATATGAAAAGGGTATACATAATAAAAAACAAGTACAATAATCTTAGACAATAAAAGTCGCCGACTGGCACAGGAATAGAGAGGACCCTGTCTGTCTGTCTGTCTATCTATCTATCTATCTATCTATCTATCTATCTATCTCCTATCTATCTATCTATCTATCTATCTATCTCCTATCTATCTATCCTACTCTATCTATCTATCTATCTATTATCTATCTATCTAATCCACTGTTACAAATTTTCACTAATTTTCTTGTCTTTGCAGTTTCTGCAGTTTCATTCTGCAGCTTGAGGCTAAATAGAACTTCTGAATCAGAAAGCAGTCTGCCTGGCTCTTATAATTAAAGGGTAGCAATGTTCCCGCTGAGTTGGGAGCTCCACTGCCTGCTGACTGTCAGTAAGAGGAAAATGGTCTTCCATTCAGACCACCATTTGAGTGTAGACAGAAGCATGCAGGGAAGCATAAGGGGAAATCTGGTGTGTAGCCAAAAAGGCAGTAGCCTTCATTTGCACATGAATATGCAACAACTCAGCACTTTTATCCCTGGATCTTCATCGGGCAGAGAGATTACAAGGTCAAAAGTAAGTGTCTTTGCCCCTCTACAGCTTTTACTTTTAAGGCCCCGTCACACTAAGCGATATCGCTAGCGAGATCGCTGCTGTATCACGGTTTTGGTGACTCACCAGCGACCTCACCAGCGATGTCGCTGTGTGTGACACTTTGCAACGATCAGGCCCCTGCTGTGAGGTCGCTGATCGTTGCAAAGTGTCCTGGACCATTTTTTGGTCGTTGGCCTCCCGCTGGCCAGCACACATCGCTGTGTGTGACCAGCGGGACCAACGATCTGGCTGGTAACCATGGTAAACATCGGGTTACTAGGGGCACGCGCGCACTTAGTAACCCGCTGTTTACCATAGATACCACTCTGCTACTGTGAGCGGAGGCTCCAGCGCACGGTAGCAGAGTGGTATCCATGGTAAACAGCGGGTTACTAGGGGCACACGCGCACTTAGTAACCCGATGTTTACCATAGTTACCAGCCTGCTCCTGCTTCAGCAGGCTGGTAACGGGAGCAGGACATCGTGGAACGATTCTTTCCACGATATCGTTGCTCCCCTGATCGCTGGTGAGCCTGCCTGTTTGACAGCTCACCAGCGATGTATTAGCGATGCAGCAACGATCCCTGACAGGTCGTATCGTTGTCGGGATCGCTGCTGCATCGCTTAGTGTGACGGGGCCTTTAGAATTGGAGAAAAATCCTATCTCCACATTCTGAAATTGTAATGTCCATTGCCAGCTTTAGACAAACAAATCCGGCAGCAGACCCCGAATAGAGTTAAATTACTATGGATGGAATGTATGGAACAGCTGGCTAAATATCATATGGTGCACCAATTACTATGGTGAGTGATAATATTAGTCATCATTAAAAAAGGAATAATCACAATATTTTAAATATTTTAAAGGGTTTGTCCAAGACTGAAGGATATCCTTTGAGTTTGCAGTATTAATAATCAAATAATTATGGAGCGGCCTAGATGTATGCCCAATACTGTGACATAATGTCCTAAAGTCTTGGACCTTCATTATAAAGAAAAACTGGTAACACTGGATCTTTGTTTTGATGTATACAGTTGTATTGAAAAGCAAATGCATTCAATACAATTGGAAAAACAAGTCTATACTGATAGCATACTGGCCAAACATGTGACCAATGGGCCCAATAACTTTTCCCAACTTTTAAGCAAGATGTAACGAAAGTCTACAATGTAAACATTGCAAAATTTCTATTTTTTATTTTTAATACAGATTGTGATATGGGAAATAAACATTGACAAAAAAAAAAATAACACAAAAACCTGATTTGTATGGAACCCCTCAGCTGATACCTGCTGCCTAAACCGTGAGCTGCTTGTATCAGCCACTGGCTGTATTATGCCAGTCAGGTATGTTTGACTACGAAACGTTTCGAAGAAAAACATACTTTTAATAGCAGCCAGGGACTGAGCCGCACTGTGCACTAGTCGTGCAGGCGGGTCCCCAGCGGCTCACAATGACTGACAAGTCTCTGCCCACATACGAGTATACGCAGTCAAACATACATGGCTGGGATAATACCGCCAGTGCCTGATGCATGCTGTCCATGGTTTAGGCTGCATGCCTCAGCTGTCAGGTTCCCTTTAAACAGCAGGTTATTTTATCATGATAGTTTTCTCTTTAAAATCGGTATCAAAATCTGTTTTTATGAACCTCATTGTGGAAATATTAAGCAATAGTGCTTAATTTAGCTTAATTTTACACACAGAGGGTTCGTACAGGCAACCGTATTTTAGTCAATCTGCCAAAACATCGAACCACCTGATGAAGATGGCTTGATGCTATCGAAACGCATTTTGATATTTTTATACCAAATTATATTAAAAGTTTGCTACCTTATATTTTTATAATACTCCCTTGTCCTAGCGCTCCTTAAACCGCATCTTTTTTACCTTCCAAAATATCGGATCATACTCGGACCAATGTTATTCTATGGGACCGTTCACATGCCTGATGTTTTCTTCTGACTGAACCGGTCCAAGGAAGAAAATGCTGCATGTCCGAGTCTGATCCAATACTCGGCCATGCAAGTCAATGAATCTGTGAAAAACATCAGACGCACTCGCATGACATCTGAGAGCGGTCTGATTTCCACAGACTGACAGAAAGGAGAAGATGGAGAATTCTTTTTCCCACCTTCTCCTCATCTGAGAAAATCGGATCATACTCTGATCAAACGTTAATCAGAGTGTGATCAGAGTGTAATTAGCATAATCGTCCTGATTCTCTCGAATGAGAGAATATACGCTCGTCTACACCAGCCCAGAAAGTGACTAATGTTTTATAGAATCCTAATCAATAGTATTGAAGGCATGTTAAACCCCTTAACACTCCATGATGAGTATATTAGTCATGAAGTGGGTGTATAGCTGGCTTAAATTTATTTATTTTTTTTATATTTTTTAGGATTGCATTCAGGTATTTAAATCAATTAGTGAGTGGAAATTATGGGACTGCACTTGGATGATATCTGAATGCAGTCCCAATTCCGTGCACTGAAACAATGGAGAAGATGATTTTGTTCTCCATTCTCTCCTCACAGAGTGCTCTAATTCTCTGATCTGAGAGTCGGATCACACTATGCTGACACTGATCAAACTCTGATCAGAGTGTCATTTGCATAATCGACCCGATTTTTTCGATTGAGAGAATCTACGGACCCCTGCACCAGCTCTTAGACTATTTACCCATAAATTAAATATATCTTTCATTCCAAACCGGAAGTACCTGCTTCTTTTATTGGTAAGCTAATTCCATTTAGAGATAAAATCTATTGGCATGCTAATTTCTTGTTTTCTGGAGCCAGAATTAAACAATGGCTTAACAGGTCCTAATAAAATTATCACCATGTTGACATCTCTTGCAGACAGGGATTACTACAAAAAGGAAATGATGGCTAAACATTTCCAATAAACACAGGGCCCAATTCATTATTGTATTTGTGCCTTTTTTGTGCAATTTTACACCTCTTTTTAATTTACACCTCATTCTTCTTTTAATTTGCGTCTTTTTTATATTTGTTCACCTGTTTCTTTTTATGTTAATCATTGTGGATGTGTTTTTGGGTTTCTCAGATGTTTTCAGCTGACTCCTCAATTGCAACTTTTAGGGTATATGCCCACGATGCATCCAGACCTGCGGCCCAGATACTGCGGAAGAGCCAGCGGCGGCTTCCGCTCATTTATGCCAGTGAGTGGCGCCATTTTTTTCACCTGCGGACTTTCCTCACAGAGGTTAGGTCTATGGGGAAAGCCTGCATGCGGACCAACCAAAGAAATTGACATGCTGCAGTCTGGAAAGACGCGGCGCATGTCAATTTCCGTATGTGATCCGCAGGTGCCCAGAGATGCATAGTGGACATGAAATCCCATCCACTATACTGTAACATCTAGCCGCTGCGGGTTTGACGCTGCATAACTCTGCAGCGTCAAACCCGCAGCGGCTCCGGATCGTGGGCACACAGTCTTACAATTCTTTTGTGCTTCACTCCTTTCCCCCCTAAAATGATATTATGTATGCCAGTGCAAATTTTGTTCCATCTTATGAAACATTCAACGTTTTGCACTAAAGAGTCGCAAAGCAGGTAAAAGAAAAAAAAGACAATTTCTGACTTTGCACAAAATTCATGAGCCACGGGCTTCATTTTGAAGAAAAACGGCAATGAATGCCACAAGACAAAAAAGAAAAGTGACTTGAAAAAAGCCGCTTATGATATATTTGTATAGACAGAGCATGGTGGCTCAGTGGTTAGCACTGTTGTTTTGCAGCACTGGGGTCCTGGGTTCAAATTCCACCAAGGACAACATCTGCAAGGAGTTTTTATTTTCTCTCCATGCTTGTGTGGGTTTCCTCTTCCTCTGGGTACTCTGGCTTCCTCCCACACTTCAAAGCAGTGGAGCACATATGCCCAGTTGATAAAGGGGTCCAGCTAGGTGGAATTTTGGAATTTTTCATTATGATGATCTATTGGACTGCAAAGGGCCCATATACTGTTCTTGCATGGGGGCCCTCTTCTGTCTGTGTCCACCACTTCTCCAAAGACATACTGATAGGGAATTTAGATTGTCAGTGAACAGTGATGTGATGTGATGTCTGTAAAGCGCTGTGGAATTAATGGTGCTATACAGTGTCTTGAAAAAGTATTCAAACACCCACAAACTTGAATGTATTTTATTAGGATTTTAATTGTGAAGTTTAAAGGAAATGATTTTTGGTTTTCTAATTATTTTAAAAATATAAATCTGAAAATTATGACATGCATTTGTATTCAGCCTCTCTGTAGTCTGATACACCTAAATAAAATCCTTAGTGACCAATTGTCACATAATTTGGAAAGTGAGCCCACCTGTGTGTAATTTATTCTCAGTGTAACTATTGCTGTTCTGTGAAGGCCTCAGAGGTTTGTTTGAAAACACTGTTGCTCAAACAGCGTCATGAAGACCAAGGAACACACCAGACATGTCAGGGATAAAGTTGTGGAGAAGAGTAAAGCAGGGTTAGGTTAAAAAAAAAAATTGCCAAGACTCCCATGGTCACTCTGGAGGAACTGCAAAGATCCAAAACGCAGGTGGAAGAATCTGTCCAAAGGGCAACCATTTATGGCTCGCTCACACGCGCGAATAACATGGCCGACTACTATCCTATGTTTTATTGAATTGCACTAGGACCATATTATACTATAGGGCAGTGTCGCAGCAAGCTGTGAGTGCATCTGATAATAGGACCATGCACACCCATACAAATCTTTGGGTGCATGTAAAACACCGGACTGCATCCGACTGCTGTCTGATTTACGCGGACAGAGTCAATGGAGAAGATGGAGAAATTAAGTTCTCTGTCTTCTCCACAATTGTGCTGCGATTATCTCATGCGAGAGAATCGGATCACACTAAGATGACACTCTGCTCAAACTCTGATAGAGTTTGAGCTTAGTATCATAAGCATAATCGGTCCTATTCTCTCTCAGAAGAGACCATACAGCCCTCTGACCGCAGCCTTATTCATATACTCCACAAATCTGGCTTTTATGGAAGAGTAGCAAGAAGAAAACTATTTTTTGAAAGTAAGCAAAAAGACGTTCCGTTTGCAGTTTTCAAAACCCATGTAGGGGACACATCTAGCATGTGGAAGAAGGTGCTCTGATCAGATGAGAACAAAGTAGAACTTTTTTGGCTAAATGCAAAACGATATCTGTGGTAGAAAAGTAATACTGCACACTACTCTGAAAACACCATTCCACCTGTCAAACATGGTGGTGGCAGCATCATGCTTTGGTGATGCTTTTCTTCAGCCAGGACAGGGAAGCTATTAGAGTTGATGGAAAGATGGATTGAGCTAAATACAATTCAATCCTGGATGAAAACCTGTTAGGGACTGCAAAAGACTTAAGACAGGTGCGTAGGTTCATCTTCCAGCAGGACAACGACCCTAAACATACTGCCAAAGCTATAATGAACTGGTTTAGATCAAAGCATATTCATGTGTGTGAATGGTTCTGTTAAAATCCATACCTATAGTACATCCCATTGAGAATCTGTGGCAAGACTTGAAAATTACTGTTCACAGACGCTCTCCATCCAATATCACTGAGTTAGAGCTATTTTCAGATTTATATTTTTAAAATATTTAGAAAACTATGTATCATTTTCTGTACATTTCACAAATACTTGCTATATTGTGTTGATATATCACATAAAATTCCCCCATAAGTTTATGGGTATAACATGAAAAAATGAAAGTTCACAGGATATGAATACTTTTTCAAGGCAATGTATAAGTGAGTAAAATAAATAAATAAATAATGGAGAATGTACCATCTGGATGCCATGCATAGCTTTGGATAGAGGATCATTGAGGCTAGACAACTCAGACAACTTGGACACCTTAGATGGCTGTTTGCTGAATGCTCTTTCAGCCATTGTTATTCCTTTCAATCCCCCCTCCCATGCTCATACCTGGTTGTCTTGGCTGAGTGTGCATGTGAATATGGGTAGATTGTCTTAGGATCCTTAAGTACAAGAGAATTAGGAATTCATGACTCTTTTATCCCTTTTGACAAAGGCTTGTTTGGGGTTAAAACATTGCGTATGCTGTGGTTCTATCTATCCCCCATGGTGGATTTTCATGATGGAGTGCTGTGGTCATCTTGCTTGCATGAACCTTTTATACCTCCCCAACATCTTCCATCAGAGAAGAGTAGGCATAAGGCTGTGTTCTATAAATTTGTATCCCTACAGTCGTTTTAACCTTTAACTGGATACAACTCATGACAAAGTTGTACATTTTTTTGTACTAGTCCAGTGTCCACAGCCAAATAAAACAAATGATGGGAAATTTACCATCTGAATGCCATGCATAGCTTTGGAGAAAGGATCATTGATGGTGGCTATACAACTTAGACACCAAGGATAGCTGTTGGCTGAACACTCTTTCGGCCACTGCTATTACATTCAACACCATGGCATGCAACATTTTTGATCAGGCTCCTTGTAGTGATCTGGTTTTACTACTATATGAAAGGAAAAAAACATCAGATGCTGTCTAGATGGAGACAGGGCTTTACATGGTCTGAAGGTCCTGCCAAAAACATCAGGTTCAGTCAACATTGAACTCATGTGTATGGCCAACTTTACACTCTATGGTGGACAAATTTTGGCTTGGAAAATCAGTGGATCCTCATTGCCGGTGGTAAAACTTTTCCTAGCTTGATGGGAAACATCACTGTTGCCTAGTAATGACTTTTGTGAGAGCCATGACCATATCAAGTTTTTCTATTGTAAATGTCTTTACATGCAGCATTAATCTCTATATAATGATGACTTCTTTTGGTGGCACAATCAAATAGTATCAGTGATAAAATGGTTTAATTCATGGTTTATCTCTGCCTACATTTAAACTTTGGCAATTGTTGTTACTTGAAAACTAGCAAAGAATGATAATAATTGCCAAGAGTAAAGGGGCCTAAACAGCCACAGACAATGAGGAAGTTGAAAAGGAAGCGGAACAGACTTAACACATAGTTCCTGTGGCTAGTACAAAGCCTTTATTAAGTTTAGGCATAGCATTATACTTAGTTTAGTTCACACTTGTCATTTTTTACTGAAACATCTACTTTGGCTATGTAATACACAGACAGAAGTGCTGTAAATAGTGCTGAAAAACATTCTGAAATGAAATGAATGACACATTAAAACAATTCGACACCGTAACATGTTGTAGACCATTGAAGGGTGTGGCGGAATGGTGCACCCTTTGGGAATTTGAAGGTATTTTTATGACTTTCATTTTATTCCTTTAAGCCTCAAGGTGGAAAGATTCAAGTCAACTGGTAGACTGCGGATGTAATCTTTTCACAAAAGAGGAAATGTACAGTATTCATAATGCTGTAAACTACATGACTCAGGAATCCTTTCAGGTGAGCCTGGGAAATTGCATAGCTTAACCGTTTAAGGACCAGAAAATTTTTCGTTTTTGCACTTTCATTTTTTTCCCAACCTAGGAGTCACAACTTTTTTTATTTCTCTGTTGACATAGACGTGTGAGAGATTGTTTTTTTTTTTGCAAGAGAAGTTGTAATTTTGAATGGCACCATTTATTTTACCAGGTAATGTACTGAAACACGTGAAAAAAATTGCAAGTGTGATGAAATGGTGAAAAAAAATGAAATAATGTCATTGCTTTCTGGGTTTTGTTTGTACTGCATTCATTGTGCGGTAAAAATGACCTGGAAACAAGATTGTCCATGTCAGTCTGATTATGATTATACCAAACATGCATTGATTTTTTTGCATTTAATTAAGTGATGAAAAAATTTTTTTGGGCTATTTTGCAATTATCTGAGACCCGTAACATTTTTTTTATGCTGATGAGGCTGCGTGAGGACTTGTCTTTTGCACGGCGATCAGATGTTTTTAATGATACCAGTTTTAGAATTTAAAAATCAGCTGCTACAAACCCTTCCCAGGCCCAAGAGTGCGTCTCTGTTGCTGCTCCGTTAATTGTTTACAGGCTGTAGCGGTAACCTTACATCAACAGAGCTGCAGCCAATCACTGGACTAAGGGGCTCATTCTGCCTATTGCTGAGCCCAGTGATTGACTGCAGCACTGTTGATGTGATTTCATGTGATAATGTGCCTGTGCTCATTTTCTGGAACAGCAGTGGAGATGCGACAATGGAACCCGGAATGGCAAGTATCGGCTGATTTTATTATTTTTATCTTGGCTTCAATGAAGAAGTAAAGGCAAAAAACACTTTAATAATTTCCAGTATTGAAATGATGGGGCATTTACAGGGGTTGTCCACAACTAGGACAATATCTTCTGATTCTTCATGTTTGCTCCGATTAAAATAAAAGCACTTATATTCACCTCCTGTGCCGGTGCCATTCAGTGGTGTCGGCACTTGCTCTCCCGGGGCTCACATGACGTAACAATCTCACGTGCGCCCCGGGAGAGCAAGTGTCAACACCACTGGAACGGTGCCAGCACGGGAAGTGACTATAAGTGTTTTTATTTTAATGGGGGCAAATATGGGGAATGAGAAAGGGTTGTCCTCGTAGTGGACAACTCCTTTAAGACTGGTGTTGCACTTGACAATCTTAATGAAGAGCTATATTCCTAATTCCTTCGAAGGCGCACGTCACTTAATGAATTGGCATGTGGCTCTGTGTACCTTGCCTCTGTATGGTGTAGCATTTCTGTAGTAAAAAACGCTGGCACTTTTGATAAATTTAATGTGCAGGTATAGCCATGCCCCATTCCGACTCCTCCCCAGCTCTGTCCATTTTGATGGATCTGCTTCACATTGACATGAGAACGGCAAAAGTTCTAAAATATTGGAGCAACTTTATATAGCACAATAATTTTGAGACTTTTAAAAGTGTTTTATGCTAGCTTTTTGGCAAAAAGACTTTCATGAATCGCCCTCTATGGGTTTGTAAGAGAGTGGAAGGTTGATCAGCACCTCCTGAAGATCATATGATAATTGTAATTTTTATATTTATGCATTCTCAACTGTTTCATTGATTTATAAGTGTGCTGTAAAACTATTGCTAGCTGCAGGTGTTTTAATAATAATAATAATAATAATAATAATATAATAATAATTTTTATTTATGTAGCGCCAACATATTCCACAGCACTTTACAATTAAGTAGGGACATGTACAGACAATAAAAACAATAAAATGTATCACATTTCAACAGTGACAGGAGGAGTGAGGGCCCTGCTCGCAAGCTTACAATCTATATGAAAATGGGGGGACACAATAGGTAGATAAAGGGTAATAGGTAATTTAGGTAATAAAGGGTTAGCAATTAGTGGGAAGCTCAGAGAGGGGCTTCAGCTATATAAGGGGCTGTAGAGGCCTAGTACACCAGAGTGCCTGTAGTTACAACACAAGTGAACAACAGCCAGACAGAAAGCAGATCCTATCATAACAGGAATCCAGAAAAAGTGGCAGAAGGGAGGACAACTTAGTGGGAAGCTGGGAGAGTTGAGAACCATGGTGGTGTAGAGCTATTAGTAGTTCTGAGACTGCTGTAGGTTAGACAAGGTCGCCTCTATACAGTAATGGATTACAAGTTGCCAACCTAGTGTGGAAGATTTAGAGAAGGAATTCTAGTTCTTGCAGCATCTGAAAAAGTAGCTGGTGCAGCCACTGTGCCGGAAGTAGTCAAGATGGATTTTGCTAAAATGGATTCATATGACTGTGAGATCATCTTGAAGAAGAATTATAAAATGCTTCCATATGAAGACTCTGTCAAAAGCCAATGTGAACTCCCATCTTTTTTTATGCTAATTTTTCGTTATATTTGTTCAACCTTTATCTCAGTATTGGACTTTCTGTTAACTATAATGGCCTCTCCTGCTTCCTTGTTTGTCCCCTCCACCACACTAAATCTCAGGCCGTTGCCACCAGCCGCCAAAGGAGCAGTACAGTTAGTGTGAGGGAAGACATTGTCACTATATCACGTGTGTCACTGGTGTTCTGGGTATTCCAATCACACTTGGCCAAAAAAAACCCTTATGGTTGTCATATACCCAGCAGATATTCTGGATGGAAAATATGCTGTTGACCAGAGTTGAGCCACACTATATGAATGTATGCGGCATGTTTCACCCTTTACAATGCAAAAGGTGAAATGCTTGCGAAAATAAAAGCTGTGTTTTTTTATGCTGCAGATTACACTGCAGGTTTTCTAAAAAAAAACATTAATTTCTCATTTATATGACCAGTTTTTCTGAAATGGCTTGGTAAATATTTGGTGTTAACAGAGAAAAGCACTATGATGGCACTTACTTCTTCACCTGCAATCCTTAACCCCTTTTAGTGGCATTAGCCTCAGAGTAACATTCATTAACTCAGACAAAGGTTGTCTAATTCCCTTTGACAAGCAGTCAGAATGGTTTGCTGAAAGATTAGACAACAGGTTCAATATTTGCCCGTTTCTGCGTTTGTTATTCCTTTCCTTGTAGCTTAGTAGAGTCTAAATCTGCAACATCCTGAATAAGTACATAGGTGGACTCCATTCACCTCTAAAGTTTCTCTATGAAAGAAAGTCCTCCTAACCAAACATATCGATATGACTTGGTTTCCAGTCAAATAACAGGCTAACAATGAGAAAGTTCAAAGGTCTAGGTGGCTATATCATGGTAACCCCCTTTCCCTTTTTTCAGTGCCTGGAGGTTTGCTGTAGTAACACCTTGCGGACCTTTGATCTGAATTTCAACTGTGGAAATATACAAACACACACTCCCATATTAAATACTCACAGGTGTACATTCCTAAAAGGCCGCCTTCACCTTGCTACTTTTTTGCACAAGTGAAAACTAGTACTTCACAGAGGATCTCTTTGCATTGTGCCCGGCTGCTTTCTTGTTGGTTCACCAAAGTGAGACCAATGTATTATTATTATTAATTCATTTATTTACTTAGAGTGTGAGGCTTGTGCTCTTTAGGGTCACATCACAATTTACAATTAGATTTACCAAAAAAATCCCCACTGCTATTTTATACATTGCAGAAGAATTCATTAGCCAAATAAGGCTCCCATGACTTCAAATGCAACCATGCAGGATTCCCCATATTGCCATATAGCTACCACATCATATGGTATAGTGCAGCCAATCAGGAGGGTCTATCATAGCCTGTATAAAATCTGAGGCAGGGAATGCAGTAGCTATTTTAGGGTGATTCAAAACTGTGAGAGGACATCAGAGCTCACAGCTCAGCAACATACATAGGGAAAGAAAGCCCTAAAATATTGACAAAATACTCAAGACAGTTTGTGTTGCACAACTGCAGCAAAGAAGAAAATGAGTGTAGTAGTCTGCATATAATGCTGGAATCATACCAGCATATGGCATCCGATCCGAGAGCATGGGATGCGATATACTAATGACCCGAGCGAGCGTGAGCCGAGTGTCATGCTACTGTGCTCCGATCCTCTCGCATGAGAGAACCGCAGCACAGCTGCAAAGGAGACAGAGAAAGTAATTTCTCCATATCCTCCATGGCCTGACTCGGTGTATATTGGACTGCACTGGGATGACATCCGAGTGCAGTCCAATGTTTCACTCGCACCCATAGACTTGTATGAGTGTGAGTGAGCCGAGTCTCGCTGACTATCGCAGCATGCTGCCATTGTTCTGTCATGACGAATCAGCATGAGAAAATAATCACTGATCTGCACTGCCCCATAGAATAATGTAGCACCCTGAGGATTCGGCTGCTACAGGGGTATTGCACCTCAACCCAGAGGTGTGATATTCCACTCCCGGGTAAGGATGGAGTGTGGAACTGAGCTAGTAGGCTGCATGCACTACACACATCCCATTTCCGGGGAACAGACCGATGGTACTCCCACTAGAGAAATGTGCAGGTACGACAGTGTCTGTTCCTGGCTGGAGTGGGAGGGGGGTGGAACATCCCAGTAGTGTAGGGGCAGATAGGGGGAGCAGCCTGGGTAAAGCTAGGAGCTCATTGGGTGCTGGTCACCTGGGCTCACACATAGAGGGAGTATATAAGGTGGGCACCATCTTAGATCAGGGTCAGTCTGTGAGACGTCAGTCAGTCAGTCAGTCTGTCAGAGTGTAGCCTGAGAAGCAGAGCAGAGGAGAAGAGAGAGAGACCCAGAGGCGCAGAGGGGACCCCAAGAGCCCATAAGAGAGCTAATAGGGTGAAGGGTCGGCAACAGGGTACCGGATCCCAAGCTGGCAGAGGCTACAGCACACCTTAGCCAGGAACCGGAGGTCGTGGGCAGGATCTGCCACGATCACCCACTAAATCCACCCGGAAGGCAGACCAAGAATAGGGTCAGGGAGCCCAGAGGAGGCTTGACCAACAAGAGGCCCGAGGGAGCCGGACTTAGGTGGATCCCTGGTGGGAACGGCCAGAAGAAGGGAGAGACAGAAAGGAGCTCAGGACCACACTCCGGAGTTGCCTGGGAGTTGACCGAGTCCAGGACCTGGTGGACGCAGCACGGCTTGGGTGGTCACTGCTGTACACAGTGACCCGAGCAACACCAGTAAGTAAAACCCTGGAACTGCATTTTATGCCTCTGAGTCTCCTTGCTGCACCTTCACAACCACCATCCTCCACGGCTGACCCCCTGAGGCTATACCCCTCCCGTTGGGGGTTATACTACCTAAGCTGCACTCACATCATCAGCCTCAGTGGACCCTGCTGCAGTGGCGGCCGTATTGACCGCAAATCAACGGGTGGCGTAGTCGACACAAAAGAACATCTAGTAACATCATAAGGACTGCCACACACTGAGCTTGACACCCTGGGCACGGACCGGGTCACAGCCACTCGGAGACTACAACCCCCATCTGATCCGGCTCCGGGTATCCCTAACAGCACTGGCCCAGGGGGCGCGTCAACTTTGGCGTAGTCGGCAGGATAACGTGCCCGCAACAACCGGGTACTGCGTGCCTGAAGAAAAGTTCACCGTTACCACAAAAAGAAGTCTCCCGCCGGTTCTGGAGGGTCCCCGCCATCGGGCCCCATCACAGGTCGTTTCCCGCCGGTTGCCCGCCATCTGCAGCTTTTTCCCGCCATCCATGGAGTTTCCCGCCACTGGGAGACGATTCCCGCCATTTCCAAGGATTTCCCGCCTTGGGGGAGCGGACGCCATTATGGGCGTGCCAGAGGGTGGCAAGAGGCCACCTCCCATCGTGGGCCAGGTCGAAGAATGGCGCCAAAAGCGGAAACCGCGCCCACCAACAGAGACTGTGATGCTGGAAGTGTCCATCAGCGTAAGAGAACTGCCCCTGGAACTGAAGTTGCCCCGGGACCACCCTCGATGTGGGCGGAGACAGAACAAGAGAACAAAGATGGGTGTCGCCTGGAGCAGTCTGGAGAGAGCGCACCCGGAGATGAGACGTCTGGAAGAGAGTCCAGAGAGAGTCTACCCGGAGATGGAGGGAGAGTCAGGCAGCACCGACCCAGTGGTCAGGAGCCTGTTGCAGGTCGCCACTCCAGAAGGCCTGCTGGAGATCCTAACACAGCTCCCCCGAGACCGGGAGTGTGCACAGACCGCGCTGGAGGGCCTCGCACGGAGGATGGCCCGGGTGCAGCGGGAGACGTTGGCGGAGTGGAGCCGAGAGATGGCCCAGCAGACCGAAACCCGTCAGCGGAGCACGCCGCCCGAGACGAGGAGACAGACCGCCTCTGAGGATGGCGCAGGAAGAATGAAGGCAGGAGACGGCGCCGAGAAGGGAGCTGAACGGACGGAGGCAGGTAAAGGGGACGTCTCTACCCCGAGCCGGGAAACCGCGTGCCTGCCCCAGCTCCCCGTCGCAGAGCCCGAAATTCCCCCTGCCGTGCCCGTCGCTGCATCGTCACCGCCGCCGACTAGGCCTCAACCGGAAACCGCGGCCGCGACCCCTGTGACGTCACACGCCTCGACCCTGAGCGCGACCAAACAGGAAATACCATCGGCCTGGTCGCAAGGCCTAGTACCTCCGGGCGCCGCAATACCAACAGCGCCCCCTACCTCCGCGGAGCCACCGGCCTGGCCGCAGGGCCGAGTAACCACGGGCGCCGCCGTTCTTACGGTGCCCTTTGCCTTTAGGGTGCCCCAAGCCTGGTCGCAAGGCCTGGTCGACCCGGGCGCAGCTACCATCAACGCGCCTTCAACATCTAGAGTGCCGCACCTGGGTGAAAATCTATTTGCCCAGCATACGTGCCCGGATGGGCAGCCCTTCATATGGCCACCGGAGTTTCACCATCCCCGACTCCGGAAAGAGAGACCCCTAGACGAGCCCCTGATTCCGGCTCCGAAGCCTGTAAAGAGGACCTCGCCCCCGCTGGAGGAGGCACAGTTCGAGTGGGACCCCACCGGAGAAGAACTCATGGGGTTCACTCAGGAGACTCGGGCGGCCGCAGCAGAGCGTGCAGAGTGCTGCCGGCAGCAGCTCGAGGTCTTCGAGAGGGAGCGGAGAGAGAGGCGGGTCCGGGAACAGCAAGCGCAGATAAGGAGCGCAGAGCAGAAGAGCCGGACCAGGAGGAATCCCCGTGCAGCACATGGTCCCCCTTCCACCGGGACTGTGATAAAATTCAACATGCAGCACGGATGGGGCTTTATCAGAGACCATCAGACCCCCGGCGACGTCTTTGTGACCCGCAGAGACGTAGAAAGCCATCTGCCGGAGGGACACAGAGGTCGTGACCTGTACGTAGGGGACGAGGTCACCTTCACCCGGCACAAGTGTGCCAAAGGACCCTACGCCCTCCATGTGCATCGCCTGACGGAGGAGGAGCTGCGGTGTGAGGAGGAGCAAGAGGACCCGGACGGGTCTGAAGAATCTAAAGAAGGAGCAGGAGGACGCCGTCGTTGAAGTACGGTAGAGAGAGACTGTATAAAGTTGCCCGTCAGGGTATAAGAACTGTTCTAGTTAAAATATAGTCCCCGTTGGGACCAGCCAATTGAACTGATGCCCGTGTGTCCCTAGTTCCTAATACCTGGCCGAGGACTGAGAGCGGCCATATCCCCTTGTATATAGTTGCGCTTCCTAAAGCGCCCCCTACCGGTTTTATAGGAAACTGTTTTTCTTCAAGAGACTGTAGCACTTTACCCGGTCACAAGTTGCACCGTGGCCGGAGGAACAAAAATGTTTATATGAAAAAGTTTTATGCTGATAATATATGATGTTTTATATGTTTATGTTTTATGAAAAAAAAAAAAAAAATGTATGTTTTGGATGTTTATATTTTACAGCCCGAGGACGTGCTGTGATTTACCAGGGGGGAATGTAGCACCCTGAGGATTCGGCTGCTACAGGGGTATTGCACCTCAACCCAGAGGTGTGATATTCCACTCCCGGGTAAGGATGGAGTGTGGAACTGAGCTAGTAGGCTGCATGCACTACACACATCCCATTTCCGGGGAACAGACCGATGGTACTCCCACTAGAGAAATGTGCAGGTACGACAGTGTCTGTTCCTGGCTGGAGTGGGAGGGGGGTGGAACATCCCAGTAGTGTAGGGGCAGATAGGGGGAGCAGCCTGGGTAAAGCTAGGAGCTCATTGGGTGCTGGTCACCTGGGCTCACACATAGAGGGAGTATATAAGGTGGGCACCATCTTAGATCAGGGTCAGTCTGTGAGACGTCAGTCAGTCAGTCAGTCTGTCAGAGTGTAGCCTGAGAAGCAGAGCAGAGGAGAAGAGAGAGAGACCCAGAGGCGCAGAGGGGACCCCAAGAGCCCATAAGAGAGCTAATAGGGTGAAGGGTCGGCAACAGGGTACCGGATCCCAAGCTGGCAGAGGCTACAGCACACCTTAGCCAGGAACCGGAGGTCGTGGGCAGGATCTGCCACGATCACCCACTAAATCCACCCGGAAGGCAGACCAAGAATAGGGTCAGGGAGCCCAGAGGAGGCTTGACCAACAAGAGGCCCGAGGGAGCCGGACTTAGGTGGATCCCTGGTGGGAACGGCCAGAAGAAGGGAGAGACAGAAAGGAGCTCAGGACCACACTCCGGAGTTGCCTGGGAGTTGACCGAGTCCAGGACCTGGTGGACGCAGCACGGCTTGGGTGGTCACTGCTGTACACAGTGACCCGAGCAACACCAGTAAGTAAAACCCTGGAACTGCATTTTATGCCTCTGAGTCTCCTTGCTGCACCTTCACAACCACCATCCTCCACGGCTGACCCCCTGAGGCTATACCCCTCCCGTTGGGGGTTATACTACCTAAGCTGCACTCACATCATCAGCCTCAGTGGACCCTGCTGCAGCGGCGGCCGTATTGACCGCAAATCAACGGGTGGCGTAGTCGACACAAAAGAACATCTAGTAACATCATAAGGACTGCCACACACTGAGCTTGACACCCTGGGCACGGACCGGGTCACAGCCACTCGGAGACTACAACCCCCATCTGATCCGGCTCTGGGTATCCCTAACAGCACTGGCCCAGGGGGCGCGTCAATAACACTGGGCCGAGTGCTGTGCGATGTTTTATCGCATAGCACTTGGCCGTGTTGTATGGTAGTGTGACCCCAGCCTAATACAGAGATTCAGGGGGAAGGAGAAAAAGGTGAGGTACCAGCAGCAGTGCCATTGTGATTGATGAGTGATATAGCATAGCTGTGCTGGTAGATTGTCCTGCTGCATTTGAATTGCACATTTTTTTCTTTATTCTTAAAGAGAACCTGTCAGCATAATTTTGTAATGTAAAGTACAAACATACTGATTACATTAATACCTTTGTTGTTTTTTTGTAATTAGCATTTGAAGTTTTTTTACTAAATAAGGACTTCTCTTCCCTGTCTGTGATTCCCTGGGCCCTCCGCCTTCCTCTGGTCTTTGAATGACAGGTCACTGCTGAGATTTTAAACACAGGAGGCAGGTCAGGCAAAGGCTGGAGGCAGAAGAAGAGGCCGGAAAATCACAGACAGGGAGGAGAAGACACTACCTACAGTCCAGCCCCTGTGCACTGAAATCTAATTAGCAGGAAACTTGAAATGGTGATGAAAGAAGAACCGCAAAGTGGATTTATTCACCAAAGGTATCAATGTAATCAGGATTACAGTGCCATTACTAAATCAGGTTCTATTTAATGCCCAAGAAAGCTGCAAGCCAAAACAATTATTTTTCAAAGAAAAAAAGAATTTGAACTTATCTATCAGAGAAAGTGTGCTTGTCACATGCGAGCCACGGTACTGAGCTTTCACATTTGATGTGCAATCCTTTTTGTGAATGGGAGAATAATTGTATTTTAAAAAGACAAAAGAAAATTCCCCAAAATTCAGACATTTAATGGGGTTTTCTGAAACTAATATTTCTTTTAATTCTAAATGTCTATTTATTGTAATAATCCAATCTTTTTTCTAATAGATTTCTAATATAATTAAAAAATCCCTACCGTTTCCTCATTAATCTATCTAATTACTTTTTACCTACTTCCGTTTTGATGACATTTCATTTGAGAAACCTGCCGCAGCCTCTTTTCCCACCCTGGAATGAAGTGATGTCTGTTTCAGGGGCTGGCTAGTCCCTGCTCTACTGAGAATGCGTCTTATGCAAAGTGAAAGCTCCCTTGTCATTGTGCAATATTCTTTTCAGTGCACAATGACAGTGCACTCCCTTGCTGGCTCTAATAAAAAGTGGCAAGACTGTGTGTCTAGAGGTCTTCATCAGCACATGAAGCAACATCACCTGCTCATTTGGAGAAAGTAAGCTCGCAACCAATATGAGCAAGGCTCAGACTGTCTTCCTATCTTCCTTCCAGATCTCCTCATTCTCCTCTTTCTGGTAGTCAGGAAGTATCCTCAAGTAGTGACTGGTCATTATTATAATAACCATTATTATCCTCATCTACTGCTTTCTGTACTCTTCCTCTGTTGCATTGTCAGTTAGCCATATGTGTGTCCAGTAAAAATGATCCCAGTCATCTACTTGTGTGGAAATTAAACTCCGAATTAAACTCTCACATGTCCAAGTTTACCTCAAACTCTGTTGTAGAACATGGCTTGTTCTGCCTTTTGAAAAATGATGGTGTGTTCTCAGACTCAATGGCAAATACCTTATCCATTACTTCTTAAATAGAGCTGTCCCTTCTTTGTACTCTCATGTGGAAGAGACTATTGGCCGCTCCTTAGAATTGTGCAAAATGCACTCCACCATCGACAGCAGCAATTACGGTCCGGTACTTTATATTTCTTCCATGGTCAGTATCTTGAACAGCTGCGATTAAAAATCAAAAGCTTGTGAATTTGATATTCAAAAGATTTGATCATTAGTTTCTGGGATCCAACCACTGGTCACGAGAACTGGAAAGGGACAAAGGCGCCTGCTTGATTATAGCTGCAGCAGACCTGGGCAAAATGTGGCCCTCAGGCCACATCTGGCATCCTCTGGCTGTTCGAGACTGGCTCGCGGATCGAGACAGCCTAAGGGCTAAGACAGCCAAAGGGCTGAAAATACTGGCCCACGGGCAGCACCATGAAGCCCCCTCCCCGCCCGATGTCCCGATTTCACTGCTAAGTGCATCCTCAGGATGCAAATAACGGTGAATATAATGGTGGAGGAGAGAGGGAGCCGCAACCTCCTTGTTCTACCTTTCAATGTGTACGACTGAGACAGAAGATGCGATGTCACTATATCGCATCTGCTATGTGAAGCCTCAGTGCACACAGCAAAGACTGAAGCAGAGCGCTAAGGGAACGGGAGTATGCTTTTTTTTGTGGGATTTGTGTCTGTATGTAGGGGTGCTTTGTGAGGGCTCATTCTGTATATTGGGGGGGCTGTGTGTGGGTCCATACTGTATATGGGGGGGCCCATACTGGTTATAGGGGGCTTTGCGGGGCTCATTTTCTATATAGGGGACTGTATGTGAGCTCATATTGTATATGGGGGCTCATACTGTATATAGGGGGCTATATAAGGGCTCATATTGTATATAGGCAGACTGCTTGAGGGCTCAAACTGTACATGTGATGGCTCACTGTATATAGGGCGGCTGTGTGGGGGCTCATACTGTATATATGGTGACTGGGTGTGGGCTCATACAGTATATAGGGGTGCTGTGTAGGGATTCATACTATATATAGGGGACTATGTGGGGCTCATTCTTTGTATAGGGTGGCTTTGTGTGGACTCATACTGTATATAGAGGAAGTGTCAGCAAACTTAATTCTGCTCAATATTTGGTGATACAATTAATATTAATATAAAATAATTATAATCAATATATTAATATTAATATTGAGCAGAATTAATGTCAGTCTGTTGGTTCGGCCCTCCACAACAGTCACAGCCTCATATGTGGCCCCATAAGAAAATTAATTAATGCTCATGTATGTGCTCTAGAACTTTATTCACACAGGAGACTTTGAGATCCCCATTCTCGTGATCACTGTGAATCCAAACATCAGACCCTCAGTGATCACAGAATCACGCCCAATCCTGTGAATAGTGAATAAATGTTGTTCATGTAAATATGATTGATAGAATCACAACTTGGAGGAAAAGAAATTAGAATTTGAAAATGTAGTGGACTAATTAACAACATACAGCTGACATAGCTGACAAGATATTACATCGTAAGATATTGTTAAAGAGCGCAAATATAAACTATAACTGATATAAGAAACATTACTGAATAAACTAATATTAAAAAAAAGATACAATCCGACCATAGACTTACCTATCTATAGACTACTTTGTTATGTAAGATTTAATTGTATAGGGACTTTTACAAGTAGAAAAATAGAGCATTCAGCCAACTACATAGACATGTAAGGGACAATTGCATGGCACCCCTTGATCCTGGTATGCATGGCACCCCTTGATCCTGGTATGCAGGGCACTCCTTGATCACACATCCTGGTATGCATGGCACCCCTTGATCCCCCATCCTGGTATGCATGGCACCCCTTGATCCCCCATCCTGGTATGCATGACATGCCTTGATCCTGGTATGCATGGCATTCCTTGATTCCCCCATCCTGGTATGCTTGGCACCCCCTGATCACACTGCCCACAAAAAAAATAAGCAATCATACTCACCTCCTCTCTCCTCCAGCGCTGCGTACCGCTCTGCTGCTGACACTCTCACTGTGTGAGCCACGCATGGCAGGGCGTGCATGGCGTTCCTGCCATGCGCCCTCACACAGTGAAGTGCTGTGCCGGAAAAAAAAGTCACTGCTCCCCACGCCAGGACTGTGTGCGTGGGGAGCAGTGACCATTCACTCTCTTCAATAGTGTTCACACTGTACCCGCAGCGCGGCTCCTGCTGCGAATATTCATGAGATTTAAAAGCGGGCACACAGACCGCCAGCCGCAGCAGGAACCGCGCTGCGGGTACAGTGTGCTCGCCATTAAGGAAAATGAATATTCATTGCTCTCCACGCCCATGGGTGTGGGGAGCCGGGAATATTCATTATCTTTAGCAGCGGGCACAGCGTAGGCTGCAGCAGGCGGCTGCTGCCTCCCTTGCCCCGCTCCTCTGCCGCTGCTGCTCATCCCCAGGTCCCCAACCACCCACAGCCACATATGTTCGGACTATAAGACACCCCCCCACTTTCCTCCAAAATTTTGGAGGAAAAAAGTGCGTCTTATAGTCCGAAAAATACTGTAGCTAGTTTAAATAATCTCATGAGCTTCCTCTGTGATCGCAGCAGCTAAAATGTGTGAAGTATTAAAGGGTACCTACACTATTTTATTGAATATAATTTATTACACTGCATAAAAAGCCTGGCAGAAGCATTCAGAACATTTGTTAGATGTGGGCTACCTGAGTAGCAGGAGCGTTGTGCTCCAGCACAAGTCCACACACAGTGCGGTGTATGGGCTCATAGACAGAGCAGTGGTCATAGTCCAATCCTAGTACGGGCTCATTGACAGAGCAGTGTATAGGGTCATAGTCCAATCATAGTACGGGCTCATAGACAGAGCAGTGTATAGGTCATAGTCCAATCATAGTACGGGCTCATAGACAGAGCAGTGGTCATAGTCCAATCATAGTACGGGCTCATAAACAGAGCAGTGGTCATAGTCCAATCATAGTACGGGCTCATAGATAGAGCAGTGCATAGGGTCATACTCCAATCATAGTAAGGGCTCATAGACAGAGCAGTGGTCATAGTCCAATCATAGTACGGGCTCATAAACAGAGCAGTGGTCATAGTCCAATCATAGTACGGGCTCATAGACAGAGCAGTGTATAGGGTCATAGTCCAATCATAGTACGGGCTCATAGACAGAGCAGTGGTCATAGTCCAATCATAGTACGGGCTCATAGACAGAGCAGTGTATAGGGTCATAGTCCAATCACAGTACGGGATCATAGACAGAGCAGTGTATAGGGTCATAGTCAAATCATAGTAAGGGCTTACAGACAGAGCAGTGGTTATAGTCCAATCATAGTACGGGCTCATAGACAGAGCAGTGTATAGGGTCATAGTCCAATCATAGTACGGGCTCATAGACAGAGCAGTGTATAGGGTCATAGTCCAATCATAGTATGGGCTTATAGACAGAGCCGTGGTCATAGTCCAATCATAGTATGAGCTCATAGACAGAGCAGTAATAGGGTCATAGTCCAATCATAGTACGGGTTCATAGACAGAGCAGTGTATAGGGACATAGTACAGGCTCATAGACAGAGCAGTGGTCATAGTCCAATCATAGTACAGGCTCATAGACAGAGCAGTGTATAGGGTCATAGTCCAATCATAGTACGGGCTCATAGACAGAGCAGAGTATAGGGTCATAGTCCAATCACAGTACAGGCTCATAGACAGAGCAGTGCATAGGGTCATAGTCCAATCATAGTACGGGCTTATAGACAGAGCAGTGTATATGGCCTTAGCCCAATCACAGTACAGGCTCATAGACAGAGCAGTGTATAGGGTCATAGTCCAATCATAGTATGGGCTCATAGACAGAGCAGAGTATAGGGTCATAGTCCAATCACAGTACAGGCTCATAGACAGAGCAGTGCATAGGGTCATAGTCCAATCATAGTACGGGCTTATAGACAGAGCAGTGTATATGGTCTTAGCCCAATCACAGTACAGGCTCATAGACAGAGCAGTGTATAGGGTCATAGTCCAATCACAGTACAGGCTCATAGACAGAGCAGTGTATAGGGTCATAGTCCAATCACAGTACAGGCTCATAGACAGAGCAGTGTATAGGGTCATAGTCCAATCACAGTACAGGCTCATAGACAGAGCAGTGTATAGGGTCATAGTCCAATCACAGTACAGGCTCATAGACAGAGCAGTGTATAGGGTCATAGTCCAATCACAGTACAGGCTCATAGACAGAGCAGAGTATAGGGTCATAGTCCAATCATAGTATGGGCTCATAGACAGAGCAGAGTATAGGGTCATAGTCCAATCATAATATGGGCTCATAGACTTTCTATTAGCTCACCGGGCTGTCTGCGCATGAGTGCTATTGCTTCCCAAGCCGCTTACATCTATCAAGTGTTTTAAGCGATCTGTGGGATCTCAGGAACTAGATTCCAACCTACCTATAGGGCATCTTATACTCTGTATTATATATTGGAAATTAGAAAATATTGTGGCTTTCAAAAATCAATGAATATCATTGTGAACTAGATAATACATGAAATCTATACTTTTCTAGTCTAATAGCCCCACGCTTCTGTTCGGCGCCTTGAGCCATGTTTGTGTTGTGCCCCACTTTCCCTTTTCATGATTTGTGTGAGGTGTAGCAGCAAATATTACATGGGTAATGAGAAAGGGTACAAGGCTCAGTTTGTGTATTCCTGCAGAACACAAAATATCAGCCTAGACAATAAAAACAAGCTTGAGCCATCTGCTAACCTGAAGGCATTTCAAGATTAGTAAAGGTTGGAAGGGCAGTTCCAGAATCCAAACAACACCTATTGTTACTACCCGCCTTTCAATGATTAAAGGAGGAAGCTGTTACCTGGTATTACCTCAGTAATATATCCAACATAACCAGCTTCAAAAGAATGTGGGACTTTTCATGAAGGGACAGATATTTCTCCATGGCTAATTATAAAAATAAAACATAATGGATTTTTTTTCTATAATTTTTCATTCAGATTTGATGTGATTCTTGTTTTATCAATTACACTTGTCAAGAAGGATTTTTTTCGATTTTGCTCTTATGTTTTTAACTCACCCTCTTCTAAGAGCCATCATTTTTTTTCCATCAACAAATGAGGACTTATTTTTTTGCAGAACGAGCTTTCGTTTTGAATGACACCATTCATTTTGCCATACAATATATTTAAAAATTGGAAAAAATTCAAATAAAAAGGAAAAAAATTGCAATTCTACCATTGTTTTTTTTTAAGTTTTGTTCTTACGGTGTTCATTATGTGACAGAAATGACTAGGAAACATGATTATTTATGTCAATCTGATTATGGTGAGAATAAACTCACATTGGTTTGTTTTTATTTTAGTGATGCACAAAAAATGTGTAATAAAAATGTTTTTGTCTTGCCATTTACCAAGACCCGTAACTTTTTCATTGTACTGTGTAGATATACACTGCTCAAAAAAATAAAGGGATCACTCAAATAACACATCCTAGATCTGAATGAATGAAACATTCTCATTGAATACTTTGTTCTGTACAAAGTTGAATGTGCTGACAACAAAATCACACAAAAATCATCAATGGAAATCAAATATATTAACCAATGGAGGCCTGGATTTGGAATCACCCCCAAAATTAAAGTGGAAAATCACACTACAGGCTGATCCAACTTTGATATAATGTCCTTAAAACAAGTCAAAATGAGGCTCAGTATTGTGTGTGGCCTCCACGTGCCTGTATGACCTCCCTACAATGCCTGGGCATGCTCCTGATGAGGTTGCGGATGGTCTCCTGTGGGATCTCCTCCCAGACCTGTACTAAAGCATCCGCCAACTCCTGGACAGTCTGTGGTGCAACGTGACGTTGGTGGATGGAGCGAGACATGATGTCCCAGATGTGCTCAATCGGATTCAGGTCTGGGGAAAGGGCGGGCCAGTCCATAGCTTCAATGCCTTCATCTTGCAGGAACTGCAGACACACTCCAGCCACATGAGGTCTGGCACTGTCCTGCATTAGGAGGAACCCAGGGCCAGCCGCACCAGCATATGGTCTCACAAGGGGTCTGAGGATCTCATCTCGGTACCTAATGGCAGTCAGGCTACCTCTGGCGAGCACATGGAGCGCTGTGCAGCCCTCCAAGGAAATGCCACCCCACACCATTACTGACCCACTGCCAAACCGGTCATGCTGAAGGATGTTGCAGGCAGCAGATTGCTCTCCACGGCGTCTCCAGACTCTGTCCCGTCTGTCACATGTGCTCAGTGTGAAGCTGCTTTCATCTGTGAAGAGCACAGGACGCCAGTGGCGACTTTGCCAATCCTGGTGTTCTGTGGCAAACGCAAAGAGTCCTGCACGGTGTTGGACTGTGAGCACAACACCCATCTGTGGATGTCGGGCCCTCATACCACCCTCATGGAGTCGGTTTCTATCCGTTTGTGCAGACACATGTGACGCGCCCCCTGGGCCAGTGCTGTAGGGGATACCCGGAGCCGGATCTCGATGGGGGTAGTAGTCCTTGTGGCGGTGACCCGGTCCGTGCCCAGGGTGTCAAACTAAGTGGCAGTCTATGGCAGTAGATGTTAACTTGATTGTCGACTACGCCACCCGTTGAGTGCGGCTTTGAAGCCGCCGCTGCAGAGCAGTCCACTGAGGCCGGTGGTATATGTGCAGCAGTGATGGTATAACCCCCAACGGGAGGGGTATGGCCTCAGGGCAGCAGGTGTAGATGATGGGGGTTGTGATGATGCAAAAAGAAGATTCAGAGTCAGGAGATGCAGTTCAGAGTTTTTACTTACTGGTGTTCTTTTGGTCACTCTGGCCTTGAGTGACCACCCGAGCCGTGCTGCGTCCACCAGGTCCTGGACTCGGCCAACCCCCAGGCAATTCCGGAGCGTGGTCCTGAGCTCCTTTCTGACTCTCCCTTCCTCTGGCCGTTCCCACCAGGGATCCACTTTTGGCCGGCTCCCTCGGGTCTCTTGGTGGTCAAGCCTCCTCAGGGCTCCCTGACCCTATACTCGGTGTGCCTTTCTAGTGGATTTGGTGAGGGTCGTGGCAGATCCTGACCACGACCTCCGGTTCCTGGCTGAGGATAAGTGGCCTCCACCAGTTCGGGTTCCGGTACCCGTGTCCGCCAACCCTTCACCCTTCTGTCCTTATTCTGGGATCTTGGGGTTCCTTCTTGTTTCCTCTCTGGGTCCTTCTCACTCCTCTCTCTCTCTCTGCAGGCTCTGCTCTGGAGCTGGGCCCAGCCGGAGCCACAGCTCCCTGTCAGCCCTCCTGGCTGAGCTCCTCTGCTCTGCTCCTCAGGCTAAACTCTGACCCTGTTCTAAGATGGTGCCCACCTTATATACTCCCTCTATGTGTGAGCTCAGGTGACCAGCACCCAATGAGCTCCTATCTTTACCCAGACTACTCCCCCTATCTGCCCCTACACTACTGGGATGTTCCACCCCCCTCCCACTCCAGCCAGGGACAGACGCTGTCGTACCTGCACATAAACTGGTGGGAGTACCGTCGTTCTGTCCCCCGGAAATGGGATGTATGTAGTGCATGCAGCCTACTAGCTCAGTTCCACACTCCATCCTTACCCGGGAGTGGAATACCACACCTCTGGGTCGAGGTGCAATACCCCTGTAGCAGCCGAGTCCTCAGGGTGCTACATTCCCCCCTGGTAAATCACAGCACGTCCTCGGGCTGTAAAAGAATAAAAACATCCACAAACATACAATTTTTTTCAAAAACATCATAAACATATAAAACAATATATATATTATCAGCATAAAACTTTTTCATATAAACATTCTTGTTCCTCCGGCCACGGTGCAACTTGTGACCGGGTAAAGTGCAACAGTCTCTTCAAGAAAAAACAGTTTCCTATAAAACCATTAGGGGGCGCCTTAGAAAGCGCAACTATATACAAGGGGAGGTATGGCCGCTCTCAGTCCTCGACCAGTGGGGAAAAGGGAAGGAATGACCGCTCTCAGTCCTCGGTCAGTGGGAAGAAGGGACACACTGGAACAGTTCACTGGTCCCAACGGGGACTATATTTTAACTAGCAGCAGTACTTATAACAGTTCTCATACCGTACTCTAATAACGGCGTCCTCCTGCGGGGTCCCACTCAAACTGTGCCTCCTCTAGCGAGAGTGGGGTGATCTGGGCGGGCGCCGGAGCCGGGATCAGGGGCTCATCCAGAGGTCTTTCTTTCCGGAGTCGGGGATGGTGGAACTCCGGTGGCCACACAAAGGGCTGCCCATCCGGGCATGTGTGCTGGGCAAATAGGTCTTCACCCAGGTGTGGCGCTGTGGACGTTGAGGGCGCTGTTGTGGTGGCGGTGCCTGGGTTCACCAGGCCTTGCGACCAGGCTTGGGGCACCCTGAATGTAAAGGGCACCGTGAAGACGGCGGCGCCCGGGGTTACTTGGCCCAGCGACCAGGCCGGTGGCTCAGTGGAGGTAGAGGGCGCTTTTGGTACTGCGGCGCCCGGGGGTACTCGGCCTTGCGACCAGGCCGGTGGCGTCTCCTGCTTGGTCGCGCTCAGGGTTGAGGCGCGTGACGTCACAGGGGGCGTGGTCGCGGCTCCTGCCGCTTGAGGCCTAGCTTGGAGCGGTGACGATGCAGCAACGTGAGTGGTGAGTGGGGTCTCGGGCTCTGCGACGGGGAGTTGGGGCAGGCTTGCGACCATCGGGCACGGGATGTTGTCGTCCCCATTACCTGCTCCCTTTTCTTCAACTCCCTCCCCGGCGTCGTCTCCGGCCGTCGTCCCTCCTGCACCGTCCTCAGAGGCGGACATGCTCCTTGTTGTGGGTGGCGTGCTTCGCTGGCGGGTTCCAGCCTGCTGGGCCATCTCTCTGCTCCATGCGGCCAGTACGTCCCGCTGCACTCGGGCCATCCTCTGAGCCAAGCCCTCCAGTGCGGTCTGTGCACGCTCCCGGTCTCGGGGGAGCTGTGCCAGGATCTCCACCAGGCCTTCTGGGGTTGTCGCTTGCAACAGGCTCCTGACCACTGGGTCGGTGCTGCCTGCCTCTCCCTCCATCTCCGGGTACGGCTCCTCCAGACTCCTCCAGGCTGCTCCCATCTTCTCTCTTTTGTTTTGTATACGCCCATACTGAGGGCGGTCCTGGGGTAACTTGGTGATTGTCAGTTCCAGGGGCAGTCCCCTCACGCTGATGGACATCTCTAACATCACAGTCTCTGCTGGTGGGGGCGGTTTCCGCTTTTGGCGCCATTCCTTGACCTGGCCCACGATGGGAGGTGGCCTCTTGCCACCCTCCCGCACGCCCATAATGGCGTCCGCTCTGCCAGGGCGGGAAATCTTCTGAAATGGCGGGAATCGTCTCCCAGTGGTGGGAAACTTCGTGGATGGCGGGAATCTTCAACGATGGCGGGAAGAAGGCTGAAGATGGCGCCGGATGGCGGGAATCTTCACCGATGGCGGGAAAACTTCACGGATGGTAAGTTTTAAAAGTCTCTTTTTCAGGCACGCAGTACCCGGTGGTTGCGGGCACGTTATCCTGCCGACTACGCCAAAAGTTGACGCGCCCCCTGGGCCAGTGCTGTAGGGGATACCCGGAGCCGGATCTCGATGGGGGTAGTAGTCCTTGTGGCGGTGACCCGGTCCGTGCCCAGGGTGTCAAACTAAGTGGCAGTCTATGGCAGTAGATGTTAACTTGATTGTCGACTACGCCACCCGTTGAGTGCGGCTTTGAAGCCGCCGCTGCAGAGCAGTCCACTGAGGCCGGTGGTATATGTGCAGCAGTGATGGTATAACCCCCAACGGGAGGGGTATGGCCTCAGGGCAGCAGGTGTAGATGATGGGGGTTGTGATGATGCAAAAAGAAGATTCAGAGTCAGGAGATGCAGTTCAGGGTTTTTACTTACTGGTGTTCTTTTGGTCACTCTGGCCTTGAGTGACCACCCGAGCCGTGCTGCGTCCACCAGGTCCTGGACTCGGCCAACCCCCAGGCAATTCCGGAGCGTGGTCCTGAGCTCCTTTCTGACTCTCCCTTCCTCTGGCCGTTCCCACCAGGGATCCACTTTTGGCCGGCTCCCTCGGGTCTCTTGGTGGTCAAGCCTCCTCAGGGCTCCCTGACCCTATACTCGGTGTGCCTTTCTAGTGGATTTGGTGAGGGTCGTGGCAGATCCTGACCACGACCTCCGGTTCCTGGCTGAGGATAAGTGGCCTCCACCAGTTCGGGTTCCGGTACCCGTGTCCACCAACCCTTCACCCTTCTGTCCTTATTCTGGGATCTTGGGGTTCCTTCTTGTTTCCTCTCTGGGTCCTTCTCACTCCTCTCTCTCTCTCTCTCTGCAGGCTCTGCTCTGGAGCTGGGCCCAGCCGGAGCCACAGCTCCCTGTCAGCCCTCCTGGCTGAGCTCCTCTGCTCTGCTCCTCAGGCTAAACTCTGACCCTGTTCTAAGATGGTGCCCACCTTATATACTCCCTCTATGTGTGAGCTCAGGTGACCAGCACCCAATGAGCTCCTATCTTTACCCAGACTACTCCCCCTATCTGCCCCTACACTACTGGGATGTTCCACCCCCCTCCCACTCCAGCCAGGGACAGACGCTGTCGTACCTGCACATAAACTGGTGGGAGTACCGTCGTTCTGTCCCCCGGAAATGGGATGTATGTAGTGCATGCAGCCTACTAGCTCAGTTCCACACTCCATCCTTACCCGGGAGTGGAATACTGCATACTCTGGGTCGAGGTGCAATACCCCTGTAGCAGCCGAGTCCTCAGGGTGCTACACATGCACATTTGTGGCCTGCTGGAGGTCATTTTGCAGGGCTCTGGCAGTGCTCCTCCTGTTCCTCCTTGCACAAAGGTGGAGGTAATGGTCCTGCTGCTGGATTGTTGCCCTCCTACGGCCCCCTCCACGTCTCCTGGTGTACTGGCCTGTTCCCTGGTAGCGTCTCCAGCCTCTGGACACTACGCTGACAGACACAGCAAACCTTCTTGCCACAGCTCGCATTGATGTGCCATCCTGGATGAGCTGTACTACCTGAGCAACTTCTGTGGGTTGTAGAGTCCGTCTCATGCTACCATGAGTGTGAAAGCACAACCAACATTCAAAAGTGACCAAAACATCAGCCAGAAAGCATTGGTACTGAGATGTGGTCTGTGGTCCCCACCTGCAGAACCACTCCTTTATTGAGTGTGTCTTGATAATTGCCAGTAATTTCCATCTATTGTCTATTCCATTTGCACATCAGCATGTGAAATTGATTGTCAATCAGTGTTGCTTCCTAAGTGGACAGTTTGATTTCACCAAAGTTTGATTTACTTGGAGTTATATTCTGTTGTTTAAGTGTTCCCTTTATTTTTTTGAGTAGTGTATATACAGTACAGACCAAAAGTTTGGACACACCTTCTCATTTAAAGATTTATCTGTATTTTCATAACTATGAAAATTGTACATTCACACTGAAGGCATCAAAACTATGAATTAACACACGTGGAATTATATACTTAACAAAAAAGTGTGAAACAACTGAAAATATATCTTATATTCTAGGTTCTTCAAAGTAGCCACCTTTTGCTTTGATGACTGCTGTGCACACTCTTGGCATTCTCTTGATGAGCTTCAAGAGGTAGTCACCGGAAATGGTTTTCACTTCACAGGTGTGCCCTGTCAGGTTTAATAAGTGGGATTTCTTGCCTTATAAATGGTGTTAGGACCATCAGTTGTGTTGTGCAGAAGTCAGGTGGATACACAGCTGATAGTCCTACTGAATAGACTGTTAGAATTTGTATTATGGCAAGAAAAAAGCAGCTAAGTAAAGAAAAACGAGTGGCCATCATTACTTTAAGAAATGAAGGTCAGTCAGTGCGAAAAATTTGGAAAACTTTGAAAGTTTCCCCAAGTGCAGTTGCAAAAACCATCAAGCGCTACAAAGAAACTGGCTCAAATGAGGACCGCCGCAGGAAAGGAAGACCAAGAGTCACCTCTGCTTCTGAGGATAAGTTTATCCGAGTCACCAGCCTCAGAAATCGCAGGTTAACAGCAGCTCAGATTAGAGACCAGGTCAATGCCACACAGAGTTCTTGCAGCAGACACATCTCTACAACAACTGTTAAGCGGAGACTTTGTGCAGCAGGCCTTCTTGGTAAAATAGCTGATAGGAAACCACTGCTAGTGACAGACAACAAGCAGAAGAGATTTGTTTGGGCTACAGAGCACAAGGAATGGACATTAGACCAGTGGAAATCTATGCTTTGGTCTGATGAGTCCAAATTTGAGATCTTTTGTTCCAACCACCGTGTCTTTGTGTGACGCAGAAAAGGTGAATGGATGAACTCTACATGCCTGGTTCCCACCGTGAAGCATGGAGGAGGAGGTGTGATGGTGTGGGGGTGCTTTGCTGGTGACACTGTTGGGGATTTATTCAAAATTGAAGGCATACTGAACCAGCATGGCTACCACAGCATCTTGCAGCGGCATGCTATTCCATCCGGTTTGCGTTTAGCTGGACCATCATTTATTTTTCAACAGGACAATGGCCCCAAACACACCTCCAGGCTGTGTAAGGACTATTTGACCAAGAAGGAGAGTGATGGGGTGCTACGCCAGATGACCTGGCCTCCATAGTCACCAGACCTGAACCCAATCGAGATGTTTTGGGGTGAGCTGGACCGCAGAGTGAAGGCAAAAGGGCCAACAAGTGCTAAGCATCTCTGGGAACTCCTTCAAGATGGTTGGAAGACAATTTCCGGTGACTACCTCTTGAAGCTCATCAAGAGAATGCCAAGAGTGTGCAAAGCAGTGATCAAAGCAAAAGGTGGCTACTTTGAGGAACCTAGAATATAAGACATATTTTCAGTTGTTTCACACTTTTTTGTTAAGTATATAATTCCACATGTGTTAATTCATAGTTTTGATGCCTTCAGTGTGAATGTACAATTTTCATAGTCATGAAAATACAGAAAAATCTTTAAATGAGAAGGTGTGTCCAAACTTTGGTCTGTACTGTATATATATATGATTACATTTATTAAAACAATGTTTTACATAATTTTTACATCCCTTAGAGGGCTTGAACCTGCTACTGTTTAATTGCTTGTACCATATACTACCGTACTACGGTAGGCCCCAAACTGCCATGGTAACCAATCATTACCCTACAATCGCATTGCAGGGGGCCAACGGGAGCCAGTGTGCATGAGCACCAGCATACATTCCATTTAAACGCTGCTACCAGAGATTGACGTCAGAATTTATATTGTTAAAAGCCGAAGCTAGATAAAGATGACGGCTATGTAACGTAGCCGTCATCTACCTCTTGTGGCTAGAGCTCAGCCCAAGGCCCCTCCACACTTGCAGAACCCTACCCAAGATTTTTATTCATGACCTAATGCAGGAATGTCCTAATTCATGTCGTAATGCGGTTGTGTCTCTAGGTAATAATGACAAGAAGGTCAAGCAGTTAAGTCTTAAAGGGAGCCTGTCACAATGCACATCCAGTCCCACCTTTGAACAGCATGGTACAGAGAAGGAGAAGCTGAGAAGAAAGATATATAGGTTTGTGGAAAAAGATTTAGTACAACTTGCATTTCATTTATTGAAATCCCAGATGATGGAATGCACAGGAGTCCAATAGGCGGTCCTACAAATGATTGACAGCCATCTCTGCATGTGACGCGCCCCTGGGCCTGTGTTGCGCTGCGTTGCGCATGCGGGAGCTTACCCGGAGCCGGATCTCTTGAGGGTTATAGTCTCGTGGCGGTGATCCGGTCCGTGCCCAGGGAGTCAGACTAAGTGGCGCTGTATTAGCGGTAGATGTTGGACGACTACGCCACCCGTTGAGTACAGCTAAGGAGCTGCTGCTGCAGGGCAGACCGCTGAGGCCGGTGGTAGGATTGTGCAGCGTGATAGTATAACCCCCAACGGGAGGGGTATGGCCTCAGGGCAGCCGACGTGGATGATGGGGGTAGCAGGAACCACTCAGAGATGGTACGGTGTAGTTCAGGGTCTTTACTGGTGACAACAATAGACCCTCCCGGAGTACTGGCTAGCGATTGGGGCCTGGTCAGTCCTTGAGCAGATGGGATCTCCCCTGGCCAGGCGGAGTTGTAGGCCTCCCAAACTAACGATACTCTTCTGGCTACCTTGCTAGAAGCGGGTATAAGTAGCCCACGTCCCTGAGTGTACCGTGTGGTGCTCACCCGTATGGCCGGTGACTCGGGGCCTTCTAGTAGCTTCCGCTCCACGACGGCGGTGCTGGTCCCACGCGTGTGACCGTGCCTTCGGGTTTCTGGGCCAGAGGACCTGCAATCCCCTGCCGGTCGGTTTCTGCTGCTGGATAGGAGTTAGTCCCCACAGCCTCGGACTCCGGGTCCGGTGATAACTTCTCAGTCAGGGCGAGCTCTGCAGCTGCCAGCCCCTGACTCCTTGTAGCACTGCTCCCACAGAGCTCCTGATGTTCTTTCCTATATCTGCTTCTCTTCTCTGTCTCTACTTCTTCTCTACTCCGTAACCCTGCCTCAGCCCCAGGTTTATATAGGGGAAGTTCTTCCCCTCCCAGGACTGGGCAGGAGGTGTGGCATGCACAGGATTCCTGACCAAGAGACCTCCCACCTGCTCTCAGACATAACATTGCTGTTACTGTGGAAACCAGACCCCTGGGGTGCCACATTCCCCCCTAGTGAAATTTAGTACTCCGGGACTAAACATTTTTTTTTTTTTAGAAAAACATAATAAGGTATAAACAATAATAATACAACAAGAAAAACACATAAAGATGGTCACGGCGTGTCCGCAACCGGGTGCAGTCTTTGAAGAAAGCAAGGTGTCCATTTCACCAAAACAGGGAGACGTAATCAGGTAGGGGTCTGTCCTGCCCCGAGTCCTTAACAGTCTTTAGTCCATCCCTAGGTTACGCTCCAACCATGTACAAAGGATTCCCGGTAAATCCACCAAGGACTCCTATAAATAACTAGAAACACATAATTATACACAAGCAACAAGAAAAACAGGTAACCATAAATAAAACAATTTATACACTTCAAATCCTCCAACGTGCGGGTAACTGGCCTCTAGTGGCCCTAGTGGACCTACGGAGCTGACTGTCTGGCCCTGAACTACAGGGTGTAGGAGCTGTCAAGGGTAAACTGGGCAGCTGTCCACGGGCCCTTTGGCTCACTAGAGGTATGGCAGGTTCACTACAAGCAGAGGGTTGATCCTCCTGGTCTGCTGGTGTGGGGTCTTCTGCCTCCTGGACCGGCTGTTCTTCCAGCTCTACCTGTTGCTCCGTAGGTGCTTGGGATGCTGGTTGGAGGAAGGTGAGTACGGGTACCACAACTGCGCCATTGACTTGAGTCCAAGACCGAGGGAAGTCTCCGAGCACAGTACTAACCATGTCTTCCCTTTCCTCTACGGGTCGAGGGTCTTCTTGTTCCTCTTCAGGGTTCCGTAGCTGTTCGGGACACTTCTTCAGGTGATCCCGGGATACAATGGTTGTGGTTTCCCCTCCGTCTTTACTGATGGTACAGACCTTTGGGTTGTCGTGGCTTGAGGGCAGTACGATGTACGGGTCCTTCTCCCACTGGTCGTCCAACTTGTGGAGCCGTCTTTTCCTCTTCAAGACCTGCTCTCTGGGTACCAGGGGAACAGCGGGAGCATACTGGTTGTAAGTTTTCTCTTGTCTTTCCCTAGCTTGACAGAGACTTCGCTCCACGCTCTCCTGTACTTTCCGGTACTGCTGCTGCCTCTCTGTGTCCCAATCTGCTTCTGGTGAAGTGTCCTCGGGTGTCAGGACTCCCATTTCCAGGTCAACAGGTAACTTACCAGGTCTCGCCCTCATTAGGTAAGCCGGGGTACAGTTGGTGGAACCTACCGGGATGTGGTTGTATAGGTCCACCAGATCGGGCAGCTTCTCAGGCCACAGACTGCGTTCTTCCAGGGGCAACGTTTTCAGAAGATCCATTACCACCTGGTTCATTTTCTCACAAAGTCCATTAGTTTGCGGATGATAGGGTGTCGTCCTTATCTTCCGGCAGCCATACAGATTGCAGAATTCCTGGAAGACCTCCGCTTCAAAGGCAGGTCCCTGGTCCGTCAGCACTTGGTCCGGGTACCCGTGCGGACGGCAGAAGTGCTGCTGGAAGGCTCTAGCTGCTGTTTGAGCCGTTAAGTCCTTGACGGGGACGACAACCAAGAACCGGGAGTAATGATCCACGATGGTTAACGCGTAGACGTAGCCACTTCTGCTTGGGGTCAGTTTTACATGATCCAAGGCTACCAGTTCCAACGGCTGCCGGGTGACGATGGACTGCAGGGGAGTCTTCTGGCTGGCACGGTCCTTCCTTCTTAGGTTGCACGGGCCACAGTCTCTGCACCACCTCTCGATGGTTCCCCTCATGCCTACTCAGTGGAACCGCCCGCGCAGCAGGAACTCCAGCTTCTTCCATCCGAAGTGTCCAGCCCCGTCGTGGTATGCCTCCATCACCATCGCTGCGTCTCGTCGTGGCACCACTACTTGCCAGATTAGTTCATGCGTCCGGGAGTTAACCATTCGGCGGCACAACTTCCCCTTATAAAGGAACAGTCGACTCTTCTCAGCCCACAGTTGCTTGGCTTCCTCCGGAGCGTCTGGGTCAAGGCGAGCCTCTGGCCGAGTCAGCATCTCTTTCACCAGTCGGACGGCAGGGTCACTGTCTTGTGTTTCCGCCCAGTTGTAGTGAGGCAAGGGGTTGAACGTAGCGGCTTGCTTACTCCTTACCCGGTGGGAATACTGGATAGTCCCATGACGGTGGAACGCGGGGAGTTCGACTTCTTCCAGTCCCTCTGGATCTTCTCCTACGTCCAGTAGGTTTGGCATCCTGGACAGGGCGTCCGCGTTGGTATTGGAGCGTCCTGCCCGGTATTTGATTGTGAACTCGTAGTTGGACAGACGGGCCATCCATCTCTGCTCTAGGGCACCGAGTCTTGCTGTGTCCAGGTGTGTCAACGGGTTGTTATCCGTGTACACGGTGAACCGGGAGGAAGCGAGGTAGTGCTTAAAGCGTTCGGTGACTGCCCACACCACTGCCAGGAACTCTAGCTTAAATGAGCTGTAATTCTCAGGGTTTCTCTCGGTGGGTCGCAGTTTTCGGCTGGCGTAAGCGATTACTCGTTCTTTCCCCTGCTGGATCTGGGACAGCACGGCTCCTAGCCCGATGTTACTTGCGTCGGTGTAGAGGATAAAGGGCTGGCTGTAATCAGGGTACGCCAGGATTTCATCCCCCGTGAGGGCCATCTTCAGCTGGCGGAAGGACTCTTCTTCTAACTTCTCCCATCTGAAGGGTGGCTTCTGGTTCTTGGCCTTCCGGGACTGGCCTATCAGGAGGTCCTGCATAGGAGCTGCCTTTTTGGTGAAACCGGGGATGAATCTGCGGTAATAGCCTACCAACCCGAGGAACTGCCGCACTTCCTTTACACTGGAGGGACTTGGCCATTCCTTAATTGCGGTGATCTTATCAGGGTCGGGAGCCACTCCATCAGCGCTCACCACGTGTCCCAGGTACTGCACCTTTGGTTTCAGGAGGTGACACTTGGAGGGTTTCACCTTTAGGCCGTAGCTTGCCAGAGCTTCGAACACTTCTGCCAGGTGTTTCAGGTGGTCCTCATACGTCTTGGAATATACGATGACATCGTCCAGGTACAACAGGACCGTCTCGAAGTTTCTGTGGCCCAGACAGCACTCCATTAATCGTTGGAAGGTTCCTGGTGCGTTGCAGAGTCCGAACGGCATGCAGGTAAACTCGCTAAGTCCCATCGGGGTGGTGAATGCGGTCTTCTCCCGGTCCGCCTCTGCTACAGGAACCTGCCAGTACCCGCTAGTGAGATCCAAGGTAGAGAAGAAGTTAGCAGATCTTAAAGCAGCCAAAGACTCCTCTATCCTTGGTAAGGGGTACGCATCCTTGTGTGTGATACGGTTGATTTTCCGGTAATCTACACACATCCTCATGGTGTTGTCTTTCTTTTTAACTAAGACTAGTGGAGCTGACAGGGGCTACAGCTATCCCTGATCACCCCAGCCTCCTTCATGTCTCTAAGCATCCCCTTGGCGTGTTGGTAGTGTGCAGGGGGTACGGGTCGATACCTCTCTTTTATGGGAGGATGGTCTCCCGTGGGGATGTGGTGTTCTACCCCCTTGACTCGCCCGAAGTCTAACGGGTGTTTACTAAACAGTCTCTCGTACTCTTGAACCACCCGATAGACTCCCTGTTTCTGGTGTGAGGGAGTGGAGTCAGTACCCAAATGTAGTTGCTGACACCAGTCCTCCATTGTTTTCTTAGAGCCGTTACCTTCCTCCGGGGAAGATGGAGGCAAGGGTTCTACGGACTGTATGGAATCTTGATTGATGGTATACAATTTGGCTAGCGTGGCATACCGGGGCAGGTACACTTCCCTCTTCCCGATATTTATTATGCGAACGGGCACCCTCCCATGGCGTACATTGACCACCCCCCGTGCTGTCAAAATGGTGGGCCTACTGTCTGAATAAACTGGTTCTACCATTGCCTGGTAATCTCTACCTCTCAGACCAATAGCTGCACGGCACCAAATCATCATTTCACTTTTTGGGGGCATGGCAATAGGGAAAGGGTCACACATTCTTACGCTACCAATCTCACCACCGGAGAGTTCTAGCTGTTGCCGTCGCATCAGTGCCCGGATCTCTTTCTGGAGCACTCGCTGCTGGCCGGAGCTGGCGTTCTTGGCAACCTGCTGTAAAAGGAAAATCACCTCTGCAAGACAATTTTCAATTATATTAGTTCCTAGAGTTATCTTTGGGTGACTCTCGTGTTTGTCAATGTCTACAATGATCAGTCCCTGTGCTGCCAGTTCGACTCTACCGATTTTAATGGTCACCTCTTTAAATCCAATCTGTGGCACGGGCTGACCATTGCTGGCGATGATACTCAAGTCGTCGTTAGGGTAGCGGGTGATATCCGAGTCATTCCAGTACTGCTTGAAGAGCACGTACGGGATGGTGGTGACCTGTGACCCGGTGTCCAGTAGGGCACTCATAGGGATGCCATCCAGTACCACAGGCAAGACTGGACGTCCTCCCACATATTTGTCGCGCCAGTTCGATGGGCCTGATGATCTTTTTCCTAGGGGTTGGCCCTCTACGCTAGGTTGTGCCAGTTTAAAGGACAGTACCTTGCCATATGTCCGGGTTGATTGCAGCGGCGGCAGATGGGTCGTCCGTCCTCGTATCGGTCGCTGGGTCTTCCTCTGGCCGGTGGGGTCCTCCTTGGTCGACGCCACGGGATGTCCTCCGGTCCGGATGCCAGCTGGATCTTCCCTGGAGTGGAAACCTGTAAAGACTGCACAGTTCGGGTTAGCGCAGCAACGCTTTTAGCTAGCTCTTGGACCTGATGGTGCAGGTCTGGAGCCGAGTCATTGTTCAAAGCCTGCGCATCAGCTCCCACAGGCCCTGCCGACAAGGGCGCCGCCTCCTGGTGGTAAGTGGTAGTGGGGCGTCTGTGGGTCACAACGCCACCTGGTGCCGGTTCTCGGAGCACCCGGATGGCTCTGTCCTTGAACTGTGCAAATCCCAGATGAGGGTCCTGTAAGGCCATTGCCCGCAGCTGGGTTCGGTGGGCATTGCAATATAAACCCTCTATAAATTGTTCAGTCAACAGCCTGTCCTCGTCTCCCACGCCGTCAGGGTCGGTCTGCTTAATGGCTCTCAGGGCCACTTGTAGGTTCAGGGCATAGTCCCTTATACTCTCATGTGCCCGCTGTTTGCACCCGTAGAATCTAAGCTTGATCTCGGCTGAGGTGCGGGTATCAAAGGTGTCCCTCAGCCGGGTTAGTATCCCTGCGACAGTCCTCCCCCCAGGTGGCCAGGACTTTACCTCCCTTTGGGCTGCCCCGGTTAATTGGGCCACCAGGATGCTCACTTTTTGCTCTTCTGTGAGGGGGTACACCTGGAAGAGGCTATCCAGCTTTTCTCTAAAGTCCTGCAGGGTATGTGACTCCCCTGAGTACTGGGGTAGCCAGGCTGCCCCCGGGATATAGGGCATGGTGAAAGGCATGACCGCAACAGCGGTGGCGCTGGCGGGGGTTGAAGCGGTGAAGCTCTCCTCCGTATCCGGCATCCTTCTCCCCCCTAGTGGACCGTGGCCTACCTTGCGATGATCCTCTTCCGTAGGCCGCGGCTCCGCAGTGGATCGTCAGGGTTGAGGACCTTCCATCGTGCTCCTGTGACGTCGGCGTCTGCTGGGCTCCTTCCAGGACCTTACGCAACGTCCGGACGTGAGGCGGGGCTTCAGTTCTCGCGCGCTTTCGGAGTCCACGCCCCTCTTCTTCCCGCGCGGCGTCCTCAAGATGGCGTCCAATGGCGGGAAAACTCCACGTATGGCGGGAAGAAGGCTGAAGATGGCGCCGGATGGCGGGAAAACTCCACCGATGGCGGGAAGGAAGCGGAAGATGGCGCCGGATGGCGGGAATCTTCTCCACAGGTAAGTTTGAACAGTCTTTTTCAGGCACGCAGTACCTGGTGGTTGCGGGCACGAAATCCTGCCGACTACGCCAAAAGTTGACGCGCCCCTGGGCCTGTGTCGCGCTGCGTTGCGCATGCGGGAGCTTACCCGGAGCCGGATCTCTTGAGGGTTGTAGTCTCGTGGCGGTGATCCGGTCCGTGCCCAGGGAGTCAGACTAAGTGGCGCTGTATTAGCGGTAGATGTTGGACGACTACGCCACCCGTTGAGTACAGCTAAGGAGCTGCTGCTGCAGGGCAGACCGCTGAGGCCGGTGGTAGGATTGTGCAGCGTGATAGTATAACCCCCAACGGGAGGGGTATGGCCTCAGGGCAGCCGACGTGGATGATGGGGGTAGCAGGAACCACTCAGAGACGGTACGGTGTAGTTCAGGGTCTTTACTGGTGACAACGATAGACCCTCCCGGAGTACTGGCTAGCGATTGGGGCCTGGTCAGTCCTTGAGCAGATGGGATCTCCCCTGGCCAGGCGGAGTTGTAGGCCTCCCAAACTAACGATACTCTTCTGGCTACCTTGCTAGAAGCGGGTATAAGTAGTAGTGTTGAGCCACCCCCGTAGTGTTCGAGTTCGGTTCGGTTCGTCGAACACCCGTGTGTTCGCCGAACTGTTCGTCGAACTGTTCGTCGAACACCTTCGAACACCGTTAAAACCAATGGCAGGCAAACAAAAACACATAGAAACACATAGAAAACACCTTCAAAGGTGTCCAAAAGCTGACAAACTGCTCAGAAGACACAACTAACACATGGAAAAGTGACAAGTACATATAGTCATGCGAAAAGAAAAGAGGTGGAGGAGTAAAAGGAGGGGGAGACACAGATATAGGCATGTCATGCCCTTCTAAAATCCAAAAAGTGAGAAGCCGACACGTTCAGTCCGCTCCTGCCCGTGCCACCTCCGCGTCGCCGGGTTTGTGCCAGAGCCGCGGTGAACCCTGACGGCCAGCCCCCCTCTCCCAATACTGGTGCCTGTGCGCTGGTGGGTCGAGCGAGCCCCCCTGTGGTGGAGGCAGCTCTAAGCTTTTTAATTTAAATTGTCTCTCTAATTTGAATGAATACACTTTAAATCCATTTACAAGGATCTATTGGAGGGCAAGTCTCATGCCAGCAGCCGCGTAATTCCAGCTCCAGTAGCGTCTACTAAAGCTGCTGCAGTTAAAAAGCTTTTATAAGGATCGAGCTCGGCTGTCCACCGCAAGGCATCCTACTGCCAGTCCCAGCCCCTATGCCTTGGGGTGCCTCCTGATGCTCTTCACTGAGTATCCCGTGGTCCCGAAGCATTTCCTTTGAAAAAATTAAGTGTCCAAACTACAGGTGGTGTAGCTTGCTTAACAGCCGGGATAATCCGCTGACTAGCAGACACTGCTACTAGGCACAAAGTATTTCCTGGGCTAGATGCAGTTAAAAATTTGTAATTAGATACTCTCGTTGGATGCTGAGAAAGCATTCCATAGAGTCTCCTGGCACGCCATATATGATTCTCTTAAAAAGCTTGGGGTAGGGGTCTAGGGGACCCTTTTATAGCCAAAATCACGGCCCTGTATCGCAATACGTCACCTAGGCTGAAGATAAATGGAACTGTAGCACCCTGAGGGCTCGGTTGCTACAGAGGTATTGCACATCACCCAGAGGTGTGATATCTCACTCTCAGGTAAGGATGTAGTGTGGATCAGGACCCGACACCTGCATGCATTACACCACATTGCCGTGGGGCAGGGCGACCAATATGCCCCTGAGATGGGCACGACAGTCCCTGTCCCTGGCTGGAGTGGGGGGGAGGGAACACTGAGGAAGGGGAACCCTGTAGTGCAGGAGCAGGGAGGAAGCAGTTCCTGGGTGCATTGAGAAGGGAGTATAAAAGGTGGGCACCATCTTAGTTCAGTGCAGAGAAGTCTGAGCAGAAGTGGCAGGGAGCAGGGGCTCTGCATGAGCTCTGCTCCGGAGGCGGGCCTAGTAACAGAGGCCCAGGCCTGGAAGAGGGAGAAGAAAGGAAGAGGAGCGGAGAAGGCTCCAGGAACGAGGAACGAAGGGATCCCAGGGGTGCGGACGGGCGAGTCGCCACCGTATGCCCGAATCCACCTGCGTGGAGGGGTCAGGCCAAAGGGGGAGACCGGTCCCCGAAACTAGTGGAGGCAGGAAATGACCCTCAGCTAGAAACAGGAGGCTGTGACATTTTATGTGGCGCAGCCCCTCGCTACACCCGCTAGGAAGGCACCACATAGGGTCAGGGAAACTGGCGCCAAGTTTAACAAGAGGAGCCCCGAGGCAGCCGGACAGAAGGGTTGGTAAGAAAGGCCAGACAAAGGACACACAAAGGGGGTCCTGTGAAGCGCTCCAAAGTTATCTGGGAGTTGTCTGAGCCCCTCACCTGGTGAGCACAGTACGACGTGGACAGCCGTTACCTGCAGACGTGGTCTGGATAATAAGAACTATGAGTAAAGGCCCTGGACTGCATCACTGACTCCGTGTCGTTACTGCTGCTGCCCTGCACCATCACCCCCATCCTCCGCATACACTGCCCTGAGGCTATACTCCTCCCGTGGGGAGTTATGCTACGCTCTGCTGCACCCACAACACCAGCCTCAGCGGTCTGCCCTGGAGCGGCGGTTCACTCTGACCGCAATCCACGGGTGGCGTAGTCGGACATTTAAACATCAAAACCACATAAATAGTTCCGCCACTGGTTTGACCGCCCTGAGCCACGGAACCGGGTCGCCGCCACGAAGACTACAACCACCAGCATCCACCAAAAAGGGTCCGGCTCCGGGTGTCCCAAGGCCCAGGGGGTGCGTCAGAACATTTTCATCACCTTTCACAATCACCAATGGGACAAGGCAGTGATGTCCTCTGTCCCCTCTCTTATACATCCTAGTGACGGAGCACCTGCTCTCATCAATTCGCCATAACCCCAATATTAGGTGGATTGAGGTGGGAGGCACCGAGTACAAGTGCTCTCTATTTGCTGATGATGTCCTAGTATATATCACTCAATCACATATATCCATCCATGCTGTTATGGCTGAAATAGATCACTTTGTTACATGGTCAAATTTTAAAATCAATGCAGCGAAGTCTGAGGCCCTCGATGTCTCCCTCCCCAAATCCATATAGGATTCCATCCAGTCCAACTTTCCCTTTGCCTGGCCCTCACAGGGTATCAAATACTTAGGAATTCCTATTCATAGAGACCTCTCCCATCTATGTTATCTTAATTTTGGGCCCTTTATTGAACAACTCCATACAGACCACGGTTGGCAAGTTAGAACTGTAAGATTCACTACGTGAACCACTGGTGTTTTGTGGAAAAGCACATGTACACTGTGTTCCAAATTATTATGCAAAAAGTGTTTAGGAGTGATAAGGGAAGAATTTGTTTGTTTGTCAGTTAAACTCATTGATGGTGATGTGTGTCAGGGCTCTTTATATCACTGTAAGCAATTGCAGACACCTGTGCTAATTAGTTTGGCAGGTGTGTCCAATGAAAGGCAAGACTACTTAAGAAGGCTGTCTCACATTATTAAGCAGCCTACATTTTCTGCCAAAATGGGAAAGAAAAAGGATGTGTCGGCTGCTGAGAAGCAACAAATTGTGGAGTGTTTAGGTCAAGGCATGACTACAATCAACATTGTGCGATGATCAGGATGAAGTGTCTTGGCAATCAAGAAGTATGTAGCTGATGCACAGTACACACGTGTGCGTGCTGATAACGGCAAATTGAGGACTCTTTCCTACAGGCAATTACGTCAGGTTGAAAGAGCAGCGGCAAAAAAGCCTTGTCATAGCAGCAGACAAGTTTTTGAAGCTGCTGGTGCCTCCAACGTCCCCCGAACAACAAGATGCAGGGTCCTTCAGAGGTTTGCAGCTGTGCATACGCCATCCTGTCGATCTCCTCTATCCACTTCACACAAGCAGAAACGGCTCCAGTGGGCCAAACATTACATGAAGACTGATTTCAAAACTGTTTTGTTCACGGATGAGTGCCGTGCAGCGCTCGATGGTCCAGATGGATGGAGTGGAGGATGGCTGGTTGATGGACACCCCACGCAAACACGGCTACAGCGCCAACAAGGAGGAGGTGGAGTAATGTTTTGGGCTGGAATCATGGGGAGAGAGATTGTCGGCCCCTTTAGGATCCCTGAAGGCGCTAAAGATGAACTCCATAATGTATGTGGATTTTCTCAAACAGCACTTCCTGCCATGGTTCAAGAAGAAGAACCGTGTATTTCACAGCAAGATCATTTTTCTGCATGATAATGCACCATCTCATGCTGCACATAAAACATCTGCATCTCTGGCTGATATGGGCATAAAAGGGGACAAACTTATGGTGTGACCCCCATGCTCCCCTGACCTCTACCCCATTCAGAACCTTTGGAGCATCATTAAAAGGAGTGTCTATGATGGCGGGAGGCAGTTCACATCTAAGCAACAGCTCTGGGAGGGTATTCTGTCCTCATGCAAAACAATTGAAGCAGAAACCATCCAAAACCTGACAAATTCAATGGACGAGAGTGTTCAGAAGCTCCTTTCGAACAAGGGGTCCTATGTGAAAATGTAACATCACCTAGAATAAAGTTTTGAGTTGAAACTGTTTGATTTCAGTTTCTAACAACCTGCTAATGCTTATAATTTCAAAAATGACCATTTTTTTGGTCTTTATTAAAATGAAAAGGTTGATCGAAAGTTTGGGGGATCTAAGAGTGTGGCAACCCAGTAGTCATGATTACTTCGAATTCTGACAATATGAGGGTCATGCTGCAGGTAGTGCAGCAAGAAGGCACTTATGTGTCTTGCGCATCTCGGAGCCCCAAAATTATTTCCGGGCTAGATGCAGCTAAAAATTATTTTTAATTTTAAATCTGGTGAAGCTTATTATAGATGGCCTAATAGGATCAGTGCTGCACACTGCTACAAAGCCCAAATTATTTTCCAGTCAAGATACAGATAAACATGATTAGTAATTTGAAAGCTTAAAACGGTTGGTAGGGTGATTTTAACCAATCATCAAGCTTTTACTCTCCCCAGGATGACACAGGGGTAGAAAAGTCGTTTCGGATCCATGATTTGTTCATCTTTATGAACGTGAGTCTGTCTACATTATCAGTGGAGAGCCGCGTGCGCTTATCTGTCAGCACACCACCAGCAGCGCTGAACACACGTTCAGACAGAACGCTGGCTGCGGGGCATGACAAGATTTCCAAGGCGTAAGTGGCTAGCTCCGGCCATTTATCCAGATTGGAAGCCCAAAAAGAGCAAGGGTCCAGTGACACAGTCGTGGCTTCAATGTTTACTTGGAGATACTCCTGTACCATCGTCTCTAGGCGTTGACTATGTGTCAGACTTCTTGTCTCCTGTGGCCTTGCAAAGGATGGGCTAAAAAAGTGGTGAAATGATTCCGCAAAATTGATGTTACCAGCAGATACTGTGGTTCTGTTACGGTTTGAGTGCTGAACACTTGACGGTCCCACGGTTGGCAAGTTGGAACTGTGAGATTCACTACGTGCACCACTGGTATTTTGTGGAAAAGCACATGTAAGATTCTGCAACAGTCTCTGCTGATACTCCTGCATGCGTGCATCCTTTCTATGGCTGGAATAATTTCTGCAAATTTACTTTTGTACCGGGGATCTAACAGTGTGGCAACCCAGTAGTCAGGATTATTTCTAATTCTCACAATTCGAGGGTCATGTTGCAGGTAGTGCAGCAAGAAGGCACTCATGTGTGTTGCGCATCCAGGAGCACCAAGTCCCTGTTGTGTTGGTGGCGAGGTAACAATCATGCTTCCTTCCTCTGTCCTCTCCCCCCAACCTCGCACAACAGAAATGTGATCAAGGTCTCCCTCATCTGATGAGTCTTCCATCAGTTCGTCCTCCACTTCTTCCTGGGCTCCTGCACCTTCCTCACTAGTTTGGCTGCTACCATGCGCCCTGGTAAAATCATCTCCCCCACCCTCACATGCCTGCCGCCCTGGTGCTGCCGACCGTCTGGACCTTGCAGATGTTAGCCCTTCCGCATACAACTCCTCCTCCTCTACTTCCTCCACCTCCTCTTGTGCCACCACCTGACTCCGAATTCTGTTTAACATGTGCTCCAGCATGTAAATCACCGGAATAGTCATGCTGATAATGGCATCGTCAGCACTAAACATCTTCGTCGCCATTTCAAAACTGTGCAGAAGGGTGCATAGGTCCCTGATCTGAGACCACTCCTCCAGCGTGATTTGCCCCACCTCTGAATCTCGTTGGCCCAGGCTATACGTCAGAACGTATTGCACCAGGGCTTGTCGGTGCTGCCACAGTCGCTGCAACATGTGCAGAGTTGAATTCCACCGGGTAGGCACATCGCATTTTAGCCGGTGAAGTGGCAGGCCCAACGACTTCTGTAGAGATGTAAGTCGCTGAGCTGCGGGATGCGAACGGCGGAAGTGAGCACACAGCGACCGTGCCCTCTGCAGAAGGCCATCTAGTCTGGGATAGTGGGCTAAAAATTGCTGGACAACCAGGTTCAACACGTGAGCCATACAAGGCACGTGTGTGACATTGCCCCGGCGAAGGGCCGCACCCAGGTTTGCAGCATTGTCGCACACGGCCTTCCTGGTTTCAGGTCCAGTGGAGACAACCATTCATGAAATTGGTTCTCCAGAGCTGACCACAACTCCTCAGCTGTGTGACTCACATTTCCCAGACATTTCAATGTAAAAACCGCCTGATGACGTTGAGCCCTACTGCCAGCATAGTAAGGAGGTGTGCAGGATCCCTTCTGCGCAGTTAGAAAGCTTGTGGCATGACCAGACAGGCTTTGGGTGCAGGTGGAAGACCGAGAGGAGGTTGAGGAGGCAGAAGCAGTGGAGGAAAAATGACATAAAGAGGATTGACGCACAACTCGTGGGGACGGCAAGACTTGGACAGCAGCCCCTTGTCCTGCTGTCACCATAGTTACCCAGTGCCCAGTCAGCGACATGTAACGCCCCTGTCCATGCCTACTCGTCCAAGTGTCTGTGGTGAAATGCACCCTGTCACACACAGAGTTTCTCAAAGAAGCGGTGATGTTGTGTGCGACATGCTGGTGGAGCGCAGGCACACCTTTCTTTGAGAAGTTAGTGCCGACTGGGAATCTGGTACTGGGGCACTGCGACGGACATAAGGTCTCGAAAATCCTCTGTGTCCACCAGGCGGAAAGGCAGCATTTCTGTAGCCAAGAGCTTGCAGATGGTGAAATTCAACCTCTTAGCTTTCTCATGGCTAGGAGGAAATGGTCTTTTACTTGTCCACATCTGAGGGACCGAGGGCTGGCTATTGTGCTTAGACGGGGTTGATAAGGGTGTCCCCGGCAAACTGCCGGTCTGTGAGGAAGATGCAGGCGGACATGTTAGGTTGCCTTGATCCAAAGGTGGTGCTATCGATGTCGGACAGCGCTCAAGACCAGCTGGTGTTACCACCTCCAAAGAAAATGATGACCTGCCAATCACGCTGGCTGTTGCGGGTAAAGAGGTGGCAGGTCTGCGCCCCAAAACAGGTGTGACTGCTGTCCCCCCAGTCACAGAGGATGAAGAGGCCGCGGGATGCACAAGATATGGCAGACGGTGGTTGGCCCGGCCGGCTAGACCGCATTGTAGCACACTGAGCTTCCCACTGCAACTTATGCTTCATGTCCATGTGCCGGTTCATGCATGAAGTACTCAAACTATGTATTTTTTGGCCTCTACTTAGCTTTTGCTGACAAATGTTACAGATAACACGAGTTGGGTCATCTTTATCGATCTGAAAAAATGCCCAGGCTATGCAATGCTTAGCACCCATGCGACCTGAAGAGCCACCACGACTTGTGGTGAGAGGCAGAGTTGTGTTTGAGGATGCAGTTGTTGACGTGCTTCCAGTACTACGTCTCTGTCCAGGAAGGCGCAACCTGACCTCGTCGTCACTAGCATCTTCCTCCACCTCCTCTGCTGACCTCATCTCTTGGCTGACTGTGGGTTGACAGTAAGTGGGATCTCCGACCTCATCATCATCACCCTGTGCGTTATCACACCCGTCGTCCTCAGAGCCAACCTGTTCCTGCCCTGACAAAAACTAAAGTTGTCGCTCCAATCAGGTATTTGAGTCTTATCATCGTCTTCCTCATTGTCTCCACCAACAGGAGTTACAGTTGGGAATGAGGGTCTACATTATGGTCAGAACCTTCTGCGTCTGGTCCTGGATCCGACTCATAAAGATTCTGGGCATCAGTGCAGATCATTTCCTCGTCTGGATTCACAGAAGCGCTGGAGTCGACCTCTGATTCCCAGGCTATAGTATGAGTAAACAGCTCTGCAGACTCAACCATCTGTTCTACCTCATACTCAGACGGGCAGCTGGAGATTTGGGAGCTGTGAGGAAGCAAGTGCGATTTGGGTGACACCTTTGAGGACTGGAGTATTTGTGATGTTGAAGTTGATGTGGAGGAGAGCCCACTTAAAGGAGCACTTGATATCCGTTGAAGCACCTGCTGTTTTTGTGCCTCATCTGGAATTTGTAGCGATTGGCGTGGCCGTAAGAAAGGGATCTTATCACATTGTCCGCTAAAAGAAGTAGACATTTTAGTTTGGCTGGAAGATGGTCTTTCTTCTGCACCTACCCCACGGACACAACCTTTTTTCCCCTTCCCAACACGCCTATTCCCCTTTCCACCAGCAGCAGGCCTTTTTCCACTCATTTGGTGGTTAACTAATTCACAACTCTGGAGTTGTTTGCACAAAAAAAACAATGGATGGTAACCGAGCAGAGCTGAGTGGCCAAACTGTGGTATTAGGCCAAAACTATTGGCTGGGTTAGATGCAGAAAAAAATTATTTTTAATTTGCAACCTGATGGAGGTCAGTATAGATGGACTAATAGACCAAGTCCCACACACCGCTAGAAGCCCAAATATTTTTTCAGAGCTAGATGCAGAAAAAAATTATCTTTAATTTGCAACCTGATGGAGGTCAGTATAGATGGACTAATAGACCAAGTCCCACACACCGCTAGAAGCCCAAATATTTTTTCAGAGCTAGATGCAGAAAAAAATTATATTCAATTTGCAACCTGCTGGACGTCAGTATAGAAGGACTAATAGAACAAGTCCCACACACTGCTAGAAGCCCAAATATTTTTTCAGAGCTAAATGAAGAAAAAAATTATTTTTAATTTGCAACCTGATGGAGGTCAGTATAGATGGACTAATAGACCAAGTCCCACACACTGCTAGAAGCCCAAATATTTTTTCAGAGCTAGATGCAGAAAAAAATTATTTTTAATTTGCAACCTGATGGAGGTCAGTATAGATGGACTAATAGACCAAGTCCCACACACCGCTAGAAGCCCAAATATTTTTTCAGAGCTAGATGCAGAAAATTTTTTTATTCAATTTGCAACCTGATGGAGGTCAGTATAGATGGACTAATAGACCAAGTCCCACACACTGCTAGAAGCCCAAATATTTTTTCAGAGCTAGATGCAGAAAAAAATTATTTTTAATTTGCAACCTGATGGAGGTCAGTATAGATGGACTAATAGACCAAGTCCCACACACTGCTAGAAGCCCAAATATTTTTTCAGAGCTAGATGCAGAAAAAAATTATTTTTAATTTGCAACCTGATGGAGGTCAGTATAGATGGACTAATAGAACAAGTCCCACACGCTGCTAGAAGCCCAAATATTTTTTCAGAGATAAATGAAGAAAAAAATTATTTTTAATTTGCAACCTGATGGAGGTCAGTATAGATGGACTAATAGACCAAGTCCCACACACTGCTAAGAAGCCCAAATATTTTTTCAGAGCTAGATGCAGAAAAAAATTATTTTCAATTTGCAACCTGATGGAGGTCAGTATAGATGGACTAATAGACCAAGTCCCACACACCGCTAGAAGCCCAAATATTTTTTCAGAGCTAGATGCAGAAAAAAATTATATTCAATTTGCAACCTGCTGGAGGTCAGTATAGAAGGACTAATAGAACAAGTCCCACACACTGCTAGAAGCCCAAATATTTTTTCAGAGCTAAATGAAGAAAAAAATTATTTTTAATTTGCAACCTGATGGAGGTCAGTATAGATGGACTAATAGACCAAGTCCCACACACTGCTAGAAGCCCAAATATTTTTTCAGAGCTAGATGCAGAAAAAAATTATATTCAGTTTGCAACCTGATGGAGGTCAGTATAGATGGACTAATAGAATGATGCTATGCCCAAAAGATTTTACTTCACTAGGTGCAGTAAAAAAATTGGTATTCTATACACAGGTGGTATATCTTGCAACACAGATAGGCTACTCCACTGACTAACACACTCTGCAATAGGCCAAAAAGGATTAGCTTTGCTAGATTCAGCCAAATGCTGTGAAAAAAACTTGCACAGCACTGGCACAGACCTGCCTGGCAAAAACTGATAGGAACTGATGTAACCTAGTCCTGAAAAGGACTCCAATTACAATTAGTTTTTACTCCCACAATCTATCTATTTAAGAGCACAGACCTGCCTGATAAAAGTCGTAGGAAATGCTGTAACCTAGTCCTTAAAAGGACTGCAATCACAACTATTCCCTACTCCCAAGCTATCTGTATATTTGTGCGAAAATTGGCTTGAAATTAACAAGGTATAGCGCACACAGCAACAGCGGTGCCGTCTAACACGCAGCTGCAGCAGTGAGAAAATGGTGGCGACGGGGAAAATGGCTTGGTCTTATAGGGCAAGGACATGTGACATACACTGCCAATCACACATGCCCTTGCTTGTGTGAAAAAAAGCACTTCGCTCCGTGTGTGCGCTGCTGATAGGCTGACAGATTGCACCTCCCCACTGCAAATGCGGGAAAGAGAAAAAAAAATGGAGATCTTCATTGTTCCTGCAGAGATCCATCCCCTGCCCCTCCCCCCGCCCCGCTGTACACTCAAACTGCGTATTAACATTAATTTTCATCATTACTGAGAAAAAATCCAGTTATGATTTTGGTGCACGAACAGTTATCGAACATAACCTCGAACAGCCGAATTTTTCTCAAATTGTTCGTGTTCGCCGACCGGCTCGAACACCACCCAAAACAGCTCGAATTTGAGATTGGCGAACAGTTCGAGTAGAACAACGCTCATCTTTAATAAGTAGCCCACGTCCCTGAGTGTACCGTGTGGTGCTCACCCGTATGGCCGGTGACTCGGGGCCTTCTAGTAGCTTCCGCTCCACGACGGCGGTGCTGGTCCCACGCGTGTGACCGTGCCTTCGGGTTTCTGGGCCAGAGGACCTGCAATCCCCTGCCGGTCGGTTTCTGCTGCTGGATAGGAGTTAGTCCCCACAGCCTCGGACTCCGGGTCCGGTGATAACTTCTCAGTCAGGGCGAGCTCTGCAGCTGCCAGCCCCTGACTCCTTGTAGCACTGCTCCCACAGAGCTCCTGATGTTCTTTCCTATATCTGCTTCTCTTCTCTGTCTCTACTTCTTCTCTACTCCCTAACCCTGCCTCAGCCCCAGGTTTATATAGGGGAAGTTCTTCCCCTCCCAGGACTGGGCAGGAGGTGTGGCATGCACAGGATTCCTGACCAAGAGACCTCCCACCTGCTCTCAGACATAACATTGCTGTTACTGTGGAAACCAGACCCCTGGGGTGCCACACATGCACTGTCGACAGGGAAGACTGTCAATCACTGATAGGGTCACCAAGTGGAATCATGTGCCACATTATACTGAAAATTTTCCCATAAAAATGTATATGAATCTGATCCGCTCCTCCTGCTCTATAACATCCTGCCTGTGGATCACATACAATTTTCTAAATAATAGGTTCCATTTAAGTGGAGGTAGATTTATAATAAGGCATTAAAACTTATATCAACTGCATGTCTGATTTAATGGTGCATGTTTTGAACCTTTACTATGGATTATCTGTGTAGACCCTATGGGTGTATAGAGCTGGTTCTTTTTATAGAGATTTCTACAATTTTAGATATAAATCCTGATCTATGTTTGTATAAGTATCTTATTTGCGATATGTACTTTACCCCATCAGTTTCCTGATTCTACCGTAATACATTTGTTGCTTAAATTTGATAACTGGCTTCTTCCTCTTTCCCTTGAAAACGTTTCTAATGTTAGCATAGCTATTAGAGGTCTGCTCTTTTATTCTAATGATTTCCTCAAAAACTCCTTATGGGATTTAAATAGAAAAGACATGTTTAAAGAATTACTCAAATTAATATCTGCCTATTAGAAACTTTAACAAAAAAAAATGTTTGCAGTCGTGTCTACTTCAAAGTTATAATGTGGACTAGTGAATTTTGGTTTTGGCTTCTGATATATTTGTAGGTGAGGGTAAACGTAACTGTGCCGTTAATATTTGAGATGCATTACTACACGTGCTACTGAGAGCAACAATGTAGTAAATCTAGTTTTAAAAACAATACCAGTGTAACCTGAAACAGATTATATGCATATCTGCACTACATAACTCTGCATAATACATGTGTAATACATTTGAAATACATCTACACTAAATATAGCCAAGTCATGACAAATCTCCCTAGCGGCCCTTGTCAAGGATATGTTTTTCCAGGCTAGCACCCATGCGTGTGTCAAGCGCAGGGTACACCTTGTGCACTCAATAAGCAGTCCGAGTCCTGAATAATTGCCGAAGCCAATGTTTGTCTAGCTTTCAAAGTCTTTAGAAAGCAAGCAGGAGGGAGAATGCCAATTCCAGAGCAGCTGCCAGGGCAGAGGAATCGGTTACATCGTATAAAAAGAATACAAGGATGATTTGTAACAGTCTGACACATAATTAATTATTAATGAACTTTACATTTTTTTTATGTTTATAAAAGGATATATGTATAATATATACATATATCAATGTCGTTATCTAATATATACATATGTATATCGTTATAATCATCCTTTGCCTGCGAAACATCATTAATTTTTCTAGGTATACTTGAAGAAAGTCAGGAATTTTTTTAGGATTATAGTCAGGTATGAGTAACAAAATATACCAAGCAGGTGATAATGATCATCACTTTCATATGTAGGTTGAAATACAGTCATTAGCTCAGACAGAAAAAGTTGTGTAGAAGACTCAAAACAAGGTGTTGAAAAGCCTAACTCTGTTGCAAAGGTGAGGTTGTTGAAGCCACCACCCCCCCAAAAAAAATATTCAACAGGGTCACAGAAGAGCATATCTCACAACTTTGCAGCCCTTACAAACTAATTTTGCTTCTATTGAAGCCCTTTAGTGTTCCCATGCACTAAGATACCACTTTCATGGCCCCCATAAATTGTGATGATTTCCAACTAAAGTACTCTCAAACAGTATGATACTCCCATAGTGAATTCCTCCACAGTATCCTCCACATGACAGTATGATGACCCCACAGCTCCTCTGCAAAATATGATACTACTACAGTGACTCCAACACAGTATGATTCCCCCTCAGTGACACTCACACAATATAATGGCCCCTACAGTCATCCACATACGCACAATATGATGACCACATAGTACCTCCCCTGCAAAGTTTGATAACATCACAGTGACCCCAACACAGTATGATGACCCCTAGTGACCCTAAAACGGTATGATGGCCCCACAGTAACCCCACACACACTATGATGGCCCCGATACAGTCCTTCCATACAGTATGAGGACCTCCACACAATATGATTGCTCCCACACAGCCCTCCACACAGTATGATGTCCCTCCATATAGTATAATGGCAGTTCATACAGTATTATTGCCCTCATATACTATAATGATCTTCCATACTGTAGAATGGATCTCACACAGCCCTTAAAACAGCATAATTGCTCCCAACCAACCCTCCGCACTGTATGATGGCCGCACACAATATAATGGCCCCCACAGATCAAAAAAATAGTGTAATGGCCCTCCACACAGTATAATGACCCCCACATAGCTTTCCAAGCAGTATAATGGCTCCCACATAGCACTCCAAACAGTGTAATGCTCCCAACATATCTCTAATAACAGTATAATGGCCTCCACATAGCCCTCCAAACAGTATAATGGCCGCATATAGCCATATAAATGGCCCCACATAGCTCTCCATGCTTTGTATTGCCCCCCACACTGTTTGTTGGCCTTAACACTGTATAATGGCCCCCACAGTTATCCACACTCTATAATGGCCTGCACGCTGTATATTGGATCCCACAGAGTACAATGGTCCCCACACAGCATAACGACCCCCACAAACTCCAAAAAATGGGCCAAAAAATGGCAAATGGGGTTCAATGCCGATAAATGTAAGGTCATGCACATGGGAAAGAAAAACAGTAGTCACCCATACATATTAAATGGGAAACCGTTGGGGAAATCTGACATGGAGAAGGACCTGGGCGTCTTGGTTAACAGCAAATTAAATTGGAGTGCCCAGTGTCAGGCAGCAGCTGCGAAGGCAAATAGAGTCATGGCATGCATCAGAAGAGGAATAGGGGCATATGATGAGAACATTGTTCTTCCTCTGTATAAAGCGCTGGTAAGGCCGCACTTAGAATATTGTGCACAGTTCTGGGCTCCGGTGCTCAGGAAAGACATATTGGAGCTAGAGAGGGTACAAAGGAGGGCGACTAAGGTAATAAAGGGAATGGAGGGACTAGAATACCCAGAGAGGTTGTCAAAATTAGGCCTATTTACATTGGAAAAGAGAAGGCTTAGGGGAGACCTCATAAACATGTATAAATACATCAGAGGGCAGTACAGAGATCTCTCCCATGACCTGTTTATACCAAGGATGGTGACAAAGACGAGAGGGCACACTATGCGTCTGGAGGAAAGGAGGTTCCTGCACCAGCATAGAAGGGGATTCTTTACGGTCAGAGCCGTGAGACTCTGGAACTCTCTGGGAGAGGAAGTGGTGATGTCCAACTCACTTAAAGAGTTCAAGAGAGGCCTGGACGCCTTTCTTGAGAACAATAAAATTACATCTTATGCTTAGTTAATTAATCCAGGGATTTAATCTTACTGCCAGATTGGTGTCGGGAAGTGAATTTTTCCTCAGTGATGTAAATTGGCCTATACCTCATGGTTTTTTGTTGCCTTCCCCTGGATCAACGCTGCAGAATAGCTGCAGTGCACAAGAAATAGGCTGAACTGGATGGACGCTTGTCTTTTTTCGGCCTTATAAACTATGTAACTATGTAACTATGTAACTATGTAACTCTCCAAACTGTATAATGGCCTCACATAGCCCTCCAAACAATATAATGCCCCCCAAAAACACACAGTATAATGTAGCCAACACATCCCTCCACACAGTAATATGGCCTGCACACAGTATAATGGCTCCCACACAGCCCTCCACACATTACAATTGTTCCGTGTTCCATCATTCCTTTCAACTGTATCTGCATTCAAGACGGAGATACAGTTGAAAATGTGATGTCAAGCAGGTGGGGGCCCAGTGCTGGCACCCGACTCACAGCCCCATAGTGACCCTATTAGCGGTAGGCCGCTGTCATACATCATGGAAAAGCTGAGCACAGCAACAAGATAAATGGTAGTTCTACTGGATTATAGTCAGGTGTATGAGTGATCCATTATACTAAATAGATGATAATCTATTAATAATTATTTTCATTTGTAGGTTGAAACACAGACATTAAATGCCAAACTCTGTAACAAGCAAGACTGAGCACAGCAACAAGGCACAAGGTAATTATACTACATCAGCAAGGCCTCTCCCATAAAAAGGTTTCAAAAGAAACTGTCATTTCAAGATGTGTTGTTCAAGTTCTTTGAGGGAGCAATAAGAAAGTAGCAATGTTGAGGACCATAGACCTAATGGTCAGAAAGGGAAAGTTAGTGCAGCAGATTAAAGATCCATCATGTTTATTTCCCTTTGAAATCAGAAGATGTTCGGCAATGCCATCAACTCAGAACTGGTAACATCCAGTGGTACCCAGCTACACCAATCTACAGTTCTGTGAAGTCTAGCCATAAGTTATCTTCATGGAAGATTTTCAAGCCATACCTTCAATATAGAAACAAAGCAAAAAACGCCTAAGCACGAACACATAGTAAGTATGGTGCAGAAAAATAGCAGCAGGTGCTCTGGACTGATAAGTCAAAATATGAAATATATGACTATAGTAGAAGGCAGTTTGTTCTCCAAAGAGCTGATGAGCGGTATAATAATGAGTGTCTGTAGGCAACAGTGAAGCATGTTGGAGGTTTCTATCCAGTTTGGGGCAGCATTTCAGCAAATGGAGTTTGGAATTTGGTCAGGAATAATGGTGTCCTCAATGCTGAGAATTAAAAGCAGATATTATCCATCATGCAGCACCATCAGGGAAGCATCTGATTGGCTGCAAATTCATTCTGCAGAAGGTGAACAACCTCAAACATACAGAACTATCTTTACTGTCAAGAAGAACAAAGAGTCCTGGAAGTAATGATATGGCCTCAACAGAGCTCTGATTTCAATATCATCGAGTCTGTCTGGGATTTCAAGGGAAGTCTACATCCACAGAAGATCTATGGTTAGTTCTCCAAGATGTTTGGAAAAATCTCCCTGCCAAGTACTTTAAAAAACTGTGTGCAAATGTACCTAGTAGAATTGATGCTTTTTTTGAAGATAGATAAATAGATAGATTCTATCGTGCATAAAATAATTTGTTTTCAACATATACAACTGGACTTGCGCTAACTTTGTTAAGTATGGCCTGTACTCATATATTCTGCTTGTTTTCTAAAGAAAGTCTACTTTGTTAATATTATTTGGACTTACAGTGCTACTAAGTACTGATGATATAGGCTCAGGAAAGGAAACCATTCAGCTGTGGCTTTGTAGTAATGAGAGTCCGTAGGGATATTTGTTACAGGGCAGTTTAAAATTCTTGTGCTGGCATGATGACAGTCTTCTTGAACTTTAAAGACATTGCAAGCAGAACTTTGCCATTAAGGGGGAACAACATGTTCTACTCTTATTTCCGCATGCACAATTCACTTTCAGTATTGAAAATCATGAACTATTTTTAAATCTACAAGATGCTCTAGCATTTTCTTGTTTTCTATAAAAGTTTGTGTAGCAAAGTTTAAAAATGTAATTATATTCATAGTATTAAGTTGCATAATTTAATATCTGTGGAATTAATGGCACTACATAAGTGAGTAAAATGAAATCAAATGAAAAATGAAATGAAAAAAATTCACAAATTCCAGCTAAACTGATATTTTTGATTAACGGATCCAACAGTCAGCTTGAAACACTCAAAGTGGGCCTTCTATATACAATATTGAGCAGAGCACATGAAATTTGAAAGTGTTGAATAAGGTAAGTAAAAGTTTCATGCTTTTTCTTAAAAATGGCACAATTCTTGTCTATTGGCTTTGTCTGGTATTGTAGTGAAATTACACTGAGACACAATACCATCCACAGTTAATAAACTAGGATGAAAAGCAGCCATGTTTTTCTAAAGTCATATAATCCATTTAAATTTCCAGGCATCAGACGGAACTGGCAGAGTGAGTAGTCCTGTGTACGAAGCAAACGTAGAAATAGTTTTATCAAAGCCACTTTCCAAAGTAGTAAAAACCGTGCAGAATAAGGCTTCCAACTTGGCTCAGATGCTTTAGATACAGAGCTGCTCACTTACCCTTGTCTACTAGTGATGAGCGAGTATGTTCTGTTAACCCTTTCGGCGAGCATGCTCGGGTGCTCGCCGAGTATCTTCAGCATGCTCGGTTGTTATGTTTTAGTCACGCCTGTGCGCATGATTTGCGACTGTTTGACAGCTTTTATACATGTGAGGAATGCCTAAGAAACATGCATTCTTCACATGTATTAAAGCTGTTAAACAGACGCAAATCATGTGCACGGCATGACTCAAACATAACACCCGAGCATGCTGAAGATACCCTGAAAACACCCGAGCATGCTCGTAAATCTCAAGTAACGAGCATGCTCGCTCATCACTATTGTCTACTAATGTCTGGAGACTTAAGTGTTGTGTGAACAGCATTATAGAGGTACACAAGCTTGTTACCTGTGGATTGTCCTGTGGACTTGGCTGGGGATTTTGCAGTGATGCAAGTTTTTTAAGTAAACTGAGAACTTGACTCATGGGACAATTTTTATTTAAGCATTTGTTCTTTTTCTCCTCTTGCTCCACCACACTATATCTTGTCATTTGGGGTGAGCCACATTCTCAAACAGCTTTTTATACTTGAACTGTTCATCAAAGCACTGCTATTAAAATATAAATTCACTTTTCTTTAGGGATATATGAAGCTAAGTATATATTTATGTCAGTATTTCAATATACAAAATTGTAAAAAACAACACAAAGGCAACCAACAGCAGTCTTCACATCATTCCATGTAGATTAAAATTATTGCAAATTATGCACACACCTAGTGAATACAGTATAATCAAATATAAAGAGCACCACATGGGTGTTTTTTGTCCCAGAGGTCCCTGACCTCACTAAATAACTGATATTAGAAAGGCTGTAAGAAGACATAATAAGGCCATGTGCCTAAGATCTAATACCCATATACTCCCTCTCTGAAGTCCTATAGATACAGCTCTGGTTTCAGTTCTTGGTTCCTTCTCCTGTAACACACACCTGTGTATGATGCTTCCAACATGCTAAGGGCAACAGATGTGATGATGGAAATTCTTTCTTTTCTTCTTGGACATTTGTCATTTATCAACAATAGATGTGACTGTGTCAAGACATCTTGATGAAGTATTTACAGAAAAACAAAATTGTTCCATATATGTTCTTTAAATCTAAAAAAAATAAATAAACATTTATCCAAAATATACTTAATTTAAGTCGTTATGCAATAATACTGTTGGCTTGCGAAAGGATAGCTGAGTGCCAAGCAACAGGGTGTACTCCTTAGGACATCCAACTTTTTTGCACTGATTATTCATTTTTTTTGCATTGATACCCAGCAATTTGCCTTTATGATTAGGCAATTTGTCTGTATAAATGAATGAATTATGTGTTTCACCGCATTGAAATTGGAGTTACTCTTTTGTCAAAGTCTTCATTTATTAATTTTCTAGCTACAGGTATGTCATGTATAGGTTCTCATTCAATTGTGTGTCTGAAATTGTATAGAAATTGTGTTAATGCTGTATACATTGCATAGGTCTTTTTTATAGCATTTGCACAATAATTTGCATAAGTATTAAATATAAACGATTAAATTATTGATTTTCATTTTATTTTTACAATTCAATAGAAGGAAAAAAGACAATTATTTTTTCGCTTCTTTGCTGGAACCTTTTACATTCTCTATGGGGTAACCCTTATAGCTGGTGAAAGAGAGGATTGAAATTAATCTTCTGTCTACATGAGCATCCTCAACTTGAAGTCATACTTTCTATATGCTTTATTTTCTAATCTACAAGCTTATCCGAAACATAAAGGCACTAAGGTATGTCATGAACCACAACTAAAGATCACAAGAAAGGAACTCAATCTGTTCAGAAATTTGTCAAAACTAAAACAACACTTTGATTTTGTCTAACAAAACCACATTGCTTTATATAATGGTGAGGTATTCCTGAGCCTTTTTTCTGTAAGAAACAATGTAAAATACAATCTAACATGGTCCATTCTGGATGCTATAATCCAAACTGTGTAATGGAATGGAGGATCATTCCCACAAGTTGGATTGTACTCAAGTGTCTTCATACCAATAAAATTTGCATAATTTTTTTTCAGTCGTGGGCAAAAGTTTTGACACTGACACAAATTTTGGTTTTCAAAAAGTGTTATTAGATCTTTTAGTCAGATGTTCCTATGGTTACTCAAGTACAATTATAAACATTTCATACATTTTTATAATTTTTTGATAAACACATCAAGTTTATGTAAAAATTCAATTGCTGTTGACCCTGATTTTGTAAAGGGGTGGTCTAGCATCTAAAATGTATTTTCTAAATATCTATCCTTACACCCTAACCACTTTTGTCATTTGCTTTGCTACACAATACACTACACTTCTCTCTATTTAGCTAATCCCTAAATGTGTTTCTTTTTCTTTACTTCCTGTGATGTTTCATTTCAGAAGAGTCTCAAATGTGACATCATAGTAGGCTGGGGCTGCATTAACTCCCTGCAGAGTATATTACCCCTGCTGGAGCAGGACGTCATCAGGGGGCAGCACTGCAGTTACTTACTAGTTTCTTGCATCGCTGCCTCCTCTGATGACCTCCTGGATTGTGGGTGATAAACACAGTAGGAGATGTGAATGCAGCGCTCCGCACTCTGCTTCTATCTCTAGCACTATGGCTTCTGTGAGTGAAGACATAGTCAGGGGACTGAAATAGAAGCAGTGAGGGACATCAGCTCCACCATACAGCTTCTAGAATCAACCTCAAATTTTTCGCCATCAGTGGCGGCGGCTTTGGTGTCACCCAATGCTTCTATCATTGACCCCTGCTGATGATTCATTTGAGGGCGGTGCTAGAAACAGTGAGTCACAACAGTGCTGCCCCCTGATGACAATTCATTTGAGGGTGGTGCTAGAAGCTGTGGGGCGGTGCTGGTGTCACTCATTGCTTCTATCTCTGCCCCCCTGATGACATCTTTTACAGTTAGAAGCTATGGCAGCAATGGAGTTAGGAGCAGAGTGCCGGTGCTGCACTCACATCTCCCACAGCGTCTATCAGCATGGATGCAGGATGTCTTCAGAGGGAGCGACAATGCAAGAAACTAGTAAGTAACTGCAGCGCTGCCCCCTGATGACGTACTGTTTCAGGAGGGGCTGATGCTGATGCAGAGAGTGAGTGCATCTCCAGCCTTCTGTGATGTCATGTTTAAGACTCTCAAACAAAACGTCACAAGAAGTGCAGAAAAAAGCAAAAAAAAAAAAAGCAAAATACAAAAATGGTTAGGTGTAAGGTAGATATGTAGAAAATAGATTTTAAATGCATTTTAGGACTTCTGCAGTTCACCCTTTCATGCTGGATATTAGCTTCTGGGTCAAATCCTGACTGATGACAATCCATGACAATCCATTTTTGTCTAGTCAGCGTTTGGCATTTATCACAATTTCTGTGTTTTTGTTTGCCCATGTGCTTTTTGAGGATTAACTACAGGTTCTCAATAGGATTGAGATCTGGGGAGTTTCCAGGCTATGAACCAGAATTTCAATATTTTGTTCACTTGTGACATGGTTCTCCATGATGCTGGAAAAAGCATTATTGATCACTAAATTGCTCCTGAATCATGGAGAAGTTGCACTTGGAGGATGTTTAGATATAATTTTTCATTCATGGCAGTGTTTTTAGGCAAAATTATGAGTGAGCCCACTCTCTTGGATGAAAAGCAACCCGGCATGTGAATTGTCTCAGGATACATTATTGGTGGTTTGAGACAGGACTCATGGCAGCTCTGGTCTTTACTTCTAGATAATCATTTTTTCAGATGGTCTGAAGGGGGCCTCATCATAGAAAATAACTTTAACCCAGTCCTCTGTAGTCCAATTATTTTGCTTCCTGCAAAGTTATTTTCTATATTGAAGTCCCTCTTCATACCTTTTGGTACATCTGGAAGTTTGATTGTCCAGAGAAGAAAAGGTTAGCGCTACCATGAGTCCTATGTCATACCAACAGTAAAGCATCATGAGACCATTCATATGTGTATTTGCTTTTCATTCAAAGCAGTGGGTTCACTCACAATTTTGCTTAAGAACACTGCCATGAATAAAGAATTGTATCTAAGTGTCCTCGAAGCGCAACTTCTTCCATAGACCCAGGAGCATTTTGGCAACGAACCATGCTTTTTCCAGCCCAATGGAACACAGTGTCAAAAATGATAACTAAGTGGTGAGGGTAACAAAACATTGAAATGTTGGGTCAATGGCCAGGAAACTCCCCAGAGCTCAATCATATTTAGAACCTGTGGTCAATTCTCAAAAAGAATATGAACAAACAAAAGTACAGAAATTATGATAAGCACTAAATAGGCAAGAATAGTTTATCATCAGCGAGGATTTGGCCCAGAAGCTGATATCCATCTTGCTTGGGCGAATTGCAAAGTCTTGAAAAATAAGGATCAGTACTGTAAATATTGAGTCTTTGCATAAACTTGATGTGTTTGTCAATAAAAGTTTAAAAACTTATGAAATGCTAAATGCTGTCTAAAAGATCAAAAAACACTGAAATAGTAATCTTTCTGAAAAGCAAAATTTGTGTCAGCTTCAAAACTTTTGGGCATGGCTTTATAAGTTACAGATAAATTACTTCTAATTAAAGATTGCAGTAATAAATTGCTAGTCTCACCTGTAGAAAACATTATCTGACTTAAAGGGGTTATTCATTTTTTGATGAAAGTCTGCACTCTATGTGAGAGAAAGTACTTACTGCATGGGGCATTCACGTGATTGCAAGTATGCGATTTGCATACCGTATTTTTTGGACTATAAGACGCACTTTTTTCCTCCCAAATTTTGGAGGAAAATGGGGGGTGCGTCTTATAGTCCGAATGTTGGGGGGGGTATATATTTATGTGTGTTGTGGGGGGAGCGGTATCGGTGGAGGAGCGAGGCACAAGAGGCAGCAGCCGCCTACTGCAGCCTACACTGTCCCCGCTTCTAAAGAAAATGAATATTCACTGCTATTAAGGAGCATGAATATTCAGTGCTCCCCACGCCCATTGGGCATGGGGAGCACTGAATATTCATGCTCCTTAATAGCGGTATACAGTGTAGCCGCACTGCAGCTGCTTCTGCCGGCTATCTCCTGTTCCCGCTGTTAAAGGGCATGAATATTCAATCTCTCTCCACGCCCATGGGCATGGGGAGGGGGTGAATATTCATGCCCTTTAATGAGCGGGCACAGGAGATAGCCGGCAGCAGCAGCAGCCGCAGCGCGGCTCCGCTGTGTGCCGGCTATGAAGGAGAGTGAAGTCACTGCTCCCCACGCACACAGTCCCGGCATGGGGAGCAGTGACTTCCGGCTGCTGATCTCTCCTTGTGAGCCGCGCATGGCAGTGGTGTCATGCGCAGCTCACATGGAGAGATCAGTGCAGGCAGACTGGACGCAGCGCTGGAGGAGAGAAGAAAGGTGAGTAGGAGTGTTTATTTTTTTTTAATGTGCAGTATGATGGGGATTAGGGGGACCATGCATACTAGGACAGGGTTTAGGGGTGCCATGCATACCAGGACAGGGATTAGGGGTGCCAAGCATACCAGGACAGGGATTAGGGGTGCCATGCATACCAGGACAGGGATTAGGGGTGCCAGGCATACCAGGACAGGGATTAGGGGTGCCATGCATACCAGGACAGGGATGAGGGGTGCCATGCATACCAGGACAGGGATGATGGGTGCCATGCATACCAGGATAGGGATTAGGGATGCCATGCATACCAGGACAGGGATGAGGGGTACCATGCATACTAGGACAGGGATGAGGGGTGCCATGCATATCAGGATAGGTATGAGGGGTGCCATGCATACCAGGATAAGGATGAGGGGTGCCATGCATACCAGGATAGGTATGAGGGGTGCCATGCATACCAGGATAAGGATGAGGGGTGCCATGCATACCAGGATGGAGGGATGCCAGGCATACCAGGATGGGGATGGGGACCACGTATAAAAGGAAGGGGGGGGCATATATACCAGGATGGGGGATATTGTCAGAATTGGGGGACATTACCCCTATACCAGTGTCAGCAGAAGACTCCCTCCCCCTTGCAAGTGCATCATGACCACATTTTTTGCGAAAATACGGTAATTCCAGCCACATTCCAACTAGATGTGCTCGGCCTTGCCCAATTCACTTGTATTGACTGAGGCCGAACATGTCTAGTTGGCATGTGACCATATACATGTAAATAGCATACTTGTGGTCATAAGATCACCCACTCTCGCTGGCGGCACCTAAGAATCTTGATAGCATGCGGTGCACACTGTAAGAATTTACAGACCTACAGTCACATAGAGTGTCTGTAGATTTTCATCAGAAGACCAGAAATCCTTTTAAATATTTAATCCATGCTGTAGAAAAACTTTTTTTTATTGATTAGGTCTAAGTACCATAGCTATAGAAAAGCTAAGTAGAATTGCTGCTTTATGTACTTACAGTAGTATTATGAAATCCAGAAGACTCAGATATCATGTGCTCTATCAATTGGTCAACAATAGGGCAGAACGATAAGTATATAGCTGCAAATGAATAGACTCTATAGTGCCAAAAAGTCTACAGGAAAAACCAACACAGAAAATGAGTAGAATCAATACTTGTAAGAAAAAAATGTGGATTGCCTCTATACAAATTAAGGTGTGAGCCACCATGAGCAAATGCTAACTGATAATCACAGTCTGAAGTTTATTGCTGTTAAACCTTTAAATCAACTAATTAGATATCACCACAGATTGACAATGAAAATGTCTTGGGTGGGTACAAGGACATGTACTCCATTGTCATTATTAGGCCCCGTTCACACATTCTGTATTTGGTCAGTATTTTACATCAGTATTTGTAAGCCAAAACCAGTGGACCAAATTGGTCAAAATGGATCACAAATATCTCTTGAAATTAGCCAATAATAACCAATAGCTAAACTTTAATATAAATGCAAAAATTAAGACTGTAAAAAAGGCAATATTTTTTATTTATATATTGAATTTATACAGAGTGACAGGTTTAGAATGAATGGGCACGCAGAACATAAAACCACCATCTACTGTACCTGGGAGCTTTTAGGGAATGCCACTGTGTATGTCAGTAGATAATTAACCTTTGTTGTTTGCTTTCCTTGCTGGATTTAACTTGTCTGTGGTATAAACCTAAAAACCAAACATGGCTGTTATTCTAAAGCAGATCTTTCAGCGAGAAGTATACCTACTCTGCTACTTTTCAGCTCTAATTACACTCACACCTATCAGAGAAGATCTACCTGAGAATAATCACTTCTCGGGCAGGAACATACAATGAAGTGTGTTTTAGGTCATTTGACCACGCATTATGCCTCTTCAAACACTTTCCTCTCTCTTCACCAAAATTACAAATGCTTTAAAAGAATGTAGCTATCATGATAGATTTTGCTGGTCTCTTCAGCAACAACTTATTTTTAGTCATAGCTGTGTAAGTGTATATATATATATATTTATATATATATATATCTACATATATATATATATATATAGGTAAATATATATATTTAAATATCTATCTATCTATCTACAGTTATATGAAAAAGTTTGGGCACACCTATTAATCTTAAGCTTAATGTTTTATAAAAATTGGTGTTTTTGCAACAGCTATTTCAGTTTGATATATGTAATAACTGTTGGACACAGTAATGTTTCTGCCTTGAAATGAGGTTTATTGTACTAACAGAAAATGTGCAATCTGCATTCAAACAAAATTTGACAGGTGCATAAGTATGGGCACCCTTATCATTTTCTTGTTTTAAATACTCCTACCTACTTTTTACTGACTTACTAAAGCACTTTTTTTGGTTTTGTAACCTCATTGAGCTTTGAACTTCATAGCCAGGTGTATGCAATCATGAGAAAAGCTACTTAAAGTGGCCACTTGCAAGTTGTTCTCCTGTTTGAATCTCCTCTGAAGAGTGGCATCATGGCCTCCTCAAAACAACTGTCAAATGATCTGAAAACAAAGATTATTCAACATAGTTGTTCAGGGGAAGGATAGAAAAAGCTGTCTCAGAGATTTAACCTGTCAGTTTCAACCGTGAGGAACATAGTAAGGAAATGGAAGAACACAGGGACAGTTCTTGTTAAGGCCAGAAGTGGCAGGCCAAGAAAAACATCAGAAAGGCAGAGAAGAAGAATGGTGAGATCAGTCAAGGACAATCCTCAGACCACCTCCAGAGAGCTGCAGCATCAACTTGCTGCAGCTGGTGTCACTGTGCATCGGTCAACTATACAACGCACTTTGCACAAGGAGAAGCTGTATGGGAGAGTAATGCGAAAGAAGCCGTTTCTGCAAGCACGCCACAAACAGAGTCGGCTGAGGTATGCAAAAGCACATTTGGAGAAGCCAATTTCTTTTTAGAAGAAGGTCCTGTGGACTGATGAAACCAAGATTGAGTTGTTTGGTCATACAAAAAGGTATTATGCATGGCGGCAAAAAAACACACCATTCCAAGAAAAACACTAAAATTTGGTGGAGGTTCCATCATGATTTGGGGCTGTGTGGCCAATGCCGGCACCGGGAATCTTGTTAAAGTTGAGGGACGCATGGATTCCACTCAGTATCAGCAGATTCTTGACAATAATGTTCAAGAATCAGTGATAAAGTTGAAGTTACGCAGGGGATGGATCTTTCAGCAAGACAATGATCCAAAACACCGCTCCAAATCTACTCAGGCATTCATGCAGAGGAACAATTACAATGTTCTGGAATGGCCATCCCAGTCCCCAGACCTGAATATCATTGAACATCTGTGGGATCATTTGAAGAGGGCTGTCCACGCTCGGCGACCATCAAAGTTAACTGAACTGGAATTGTTTTGTAAAGAGGAATGGTCAAAAATACCTTCATCCAGGATCCAGGAACTCATTAAAAGCTACAGGAAGCGACTAGAGGCTGTTATTTTTGCAAAAGGAGGATCTACTAAATATTAATGTCACTTTTCTGGTGAGGTGCCCGTACTTATGCACCTGTCAAATTTAGTTTGAATGCAGATTGCACATTTTCTGTTAGTACAATAAACCTCATTTCAAGGCAGAAACATTACTGTGTCCAACAGTTATTACATATATCAAACTGAAATAGCTGTTGCAAAAACACCAATTTTTATAAAACAATAAGCTTAAGATTAATAGGGGTGCCCAAACTTTTTCATATAACTGTATATATATATATATATATATATATATATATGTATACAGTACAGACTACCTCTTGAAGCTCATCAAGAGAATGCCAAGAGTGTGCAAAGCAGTCATCAAAGCAAAAGGTGGCTACTTTGAAGAACCTAGAATATAAGACATATTTTCAGTTGTTTCACACTTTTTTGTTAAGTATATAAATTCATAGTTTTGATGCTTTCAGTGGGAATGTACAATTTTCATAGTCGTGAAAATACAGAAAAATCTTTAAATGAGAAGGTGTGTCCAATCTTTTGGTCTGTACTGTATATATATAGGCATAGAGTTGCGTAGTAGTGGTCATATGTTTGACAGGACTGTTTCAGACTGTACAGATAAATGTAAGCATTAGTGATGAGAGAGCATGTTCGCTACTGCTCGGTGCTCGCCCGAGCATCTCACTGCTCGACATGCTCGGCGCTCACCGAGTATTTCCGGGGTTGCTCGGTGGGAGCTCGGGTCTCCTCCCTGCATGTTTGGCACTCTTTAGAGCGCCAATGAACATGCAAGGATTGCCTGCCACTCACTGTAATGCCGTAGCCATGTTGGTTGTGGCATTACAGTGATTGGCTGGCCGCACAGCATCATCAGGTCTATATCAGACCTGGCACGCCATGCTCGTCACAGTCACTCCGGAATCAGACAGTGTAGGGAGAGGTGCTGCTGAGCTAGGGAGAGATTTGCTTGTTTCTAGTTAGTGTAGGTGTACCAAACTACAGTATATTAGAGACACATATCCATCTCAACAAACAGTCCTTCTGAGGACTAATCCATCTGCAGAGATATCAGGCAGGCAGTGTATATAGCAGACTGCAGTGCATATAGCACAAGAGGCTCCATTCCAGTTCTGCCTTCTGCTGCTGTTAGATATTTTTAGAAATAGGCCCAGGTCTCAGGGGTCAGGAATAATTTTTTTGGGATCTTAATCCTCATTATTTGCTTAAAAAGCAATCCAGAGAACACAGTTTTTCTGCGCCATTTGCTTGTTGGCACTGCAGAATACAGCCAGGTCCTTTCCATATTACAGCGCTATAAATCCAGCTATTTAAAACTGTGTTTTCTCCGTCACACGGATCACATATACGTTTTCAGAAAATACTGCCATTTCTAGCCTCCATTAAAAAAAATTTCAGTGTGTCAGTGAAGCAATTGACACCAGATAGCTGTTCAAAATAGTTACCTACAGGCCAGGTATTTAAAACTGTGTTTTCTCCGTCACACGGATCACATATACGCTTTCAGAAAATACTGCCATTTCTGACCTCCATTAAAAATTTGTTGCAGTGTGTCAGTGAAGCAAATGACACCAGATTACTGTTCAAAATAGTTACCTACAGGCCAGGTATTTAAAACCGTGTTTTCTCCGTCACACGGATCACATATACGTTTTCAGAAAATACTGCCATTTCTGACCTCCATTAAAAATTTGTTGCAGTGTGTCAGTGAAGCAATTGAGACCAGATTGCTTTTCAGAATAGTTACCTACAGGCCAGGTATTTAAAACTGTGTTTTCTCCGTCACACGGATCACATATACGTTTTCAGAAAATACTGCCATTTCTGACCTCCATTAAAAATTTGTTGCAGTGTGTCAGTGAAGCAATTGACACCAGATTGCTGTTCAAAATAGTTACCTATGGGCCAGGTATTTAAAACTGTGTTTTCTCCGTCACACGGATCATGTGGAGGATATTGTCCTCCATTTAAAATGGGCAAGGCACGTGGCAAGGGACGGGGAACTGGACGTGATGGTGATGATGGTACATGCAGAGGCCGGGGCCGTGGGCAAGCTGAAATTGTGCCACAACAAACACCCACATCTTCTCGCTCGACCTTCCTGTCCCAATTAATAGGGGACCGCAGAACACCACTATTGAACACAGAGCAGTGTCAAAAGGTTATTGGTTGGATAGCAGATAATGCTTCCAGTCACTTAGCCACCACCACCACCATTTTGTCTTCCACACGGTCAAGTCTCAGTAGCTGTGAGTCTGGACCGCATATTGCTCACCCTGAGCCTCCTTCCTCCCACCATGCTGAGTGCCCAGAGACAACTGATCCCACATTTGGACACTCCGAAGAGCTGTTCACTTTCCCATTTATAGATTGTATTATTATAGGCATGCCTGGACCCGTAGAAGCGTGATATACCCGCGAAACGGCCGTCGTCCGAAAAAGGTGCCGCTTCCCTGCATTTTTAATGGAAATTGAATGAAAGAAGATTTTATGACATCAGTGTGCCACCCCGCTTTCTTCATGCATGAATTGTGGCTTATTTTGTTTCTGGAGGGAGTTGCACCCGATGGTAAGACTGATTGCTCCAGCCGATGAGGTCAAGCTTCTAGAGTCTCTGCACATGGACTGAGTCGCTGCAGTGCTGGTTGCCTGTGCACTTGTATTTGATATAGCATGCTGTTGTGCATGCAAGCCAATCCTCTGTCCATGGTGCAAGCGAAGATGCCTCCTACCCTACACCTGTCGTTGCACACTCTCATGTAGCAGCATCTGTAAGCACGTCCACGTCCTTGTCCCGACGCAGCGTTCAGTTGTCCATACCCCAGTCCTTGGAACGCAAGCGCAAATACGCAGCCAACGCCCCACAGGCCACAGTACTAAATTCCCACATTTCACGACTGCTTGGGCTCAAAATGTTGCCTCTTGGGCTCGTGGAGACGGAAGCATTCCACAACCTGATGGCAGCGGCCGTCCCTCAGTGCCCGGTCCCCAGCCGCCACTATTTCTCCCGGTGTGCCATCCCCGCATTACCCAAGCACGTGTCCCAAAACATTAGCCGTGCCTTCAACAACACAGTTACCGGGAAAGTCCACCTAACCACGGACACGTGGACAAGTGCTTGTGGGCAGGGACGGTACATCTCGCTGACAGCACATTGGGTTAACATAGTGGAAGCCGGGACCCAGTCTGAACACGTCCTCTAGATGCCAAGGATTGCGGGCCCTAGGTCAATCAGGGTTGCCCCCACAGTCTACAGCTCCTGCACCTCATCCTCCTCAGCTTCCTCCTCCTCTTCAGCCTCCATCTCTGTAATGACCACATCAGTCACAAGCTGGAAGCACTGCAGCACTTCCTTGGCCAAGCGGCAACAAGCTGTTCTGAAGCTAATATGCTTAGGTGACAAACCGCACAACGCTGAAGAGTTGTGGACAGCTCTGAAAGAGCAGGCAGATCTGTGGCTCACACCGCTGAACCTACAGCCAGGCATGGTCGTGTGCGACAATAGCCGGAACCTGGTGGTGGCTCTGAGGCGAGGCGAGCTCACATACGTACCATGCCTGGCCCATGTGCTTAACCTCATGGTTCAGCGGTTTCTCAAATCCTACCCGAAGCTGCTGGATCTGCTTGTTAAAGGTCGCCGCCTGTGTGCCCATTTTAGAAAGTCAGCTACAGCTTCCACCGCCCTTGCCGTGCTTCAGCAGCATTTGCAGCTTCCGGCTCACAGACTGGTGTGTGATGTCCCCACACGTTGGAACTCTACACTGCAGATGTTGGGAAGAATTTGTGAGCATCAGAGGGCAGTTATTGAGTACCAGCATAAACAAGGCCGTCGATATTCAGTTCAGACTCCACACATAAGACCTCAGGAGTGGACATGGATGTCAGATATATGTACCAAAACTTTGAGGACTTCACCAAGATGGTGAGCGGCGATGACGCCATAATTAGTGTCACCATCCCCCTTCTCTGTCTTCTGAAACGCTCTCTGCTCACAATCAAAGAAGATGCATTGCAGGCGGAGCACGATGAGATGGAGCAAGGAACCTTACAGGGTGATTACACACAGCCCAGCCTCATCTCATCCCAACGTGGATTGGATGACAATGAGGAAGAGGAGGGGGAGGAGGAAGAACAGGAGCTAGTTTCATGTACTATAGACGGTACTACCTGCACAACTAATTATACACAACACATTTAGCTGGCACCGCTCAATGATTAGCTATAAAAAAAATTTTGTTTTTAACAAAGGGGTGCTACAGTAAACCCATGCTGGGAATCAATTGGTATACAGAAGAGAAAAGGGCAGAGGGCAAATAAAGACCATGCACTCCCAAATGTAATGCAAAATATCAAAAAGTTTTTATTAATAATACATCAACAACACACAAACAACCAAGTTTTTTTAAAAAACACTTAAAACACAACTTGTGTAGAAAATATTCAGATACAAGAGGTATGGGAAAATAACCCAGCAATGCAGAAAACCTCTAAACTTTGTAGGTACTGTGAAAAGCCAAGTATTTATTGAGTCCAGATAGAAAACAATACCGTAGGTCACTGACCACTGGATCAATATATTAATAAACAATCAATATTTGCGGTAAAAAACGTGACCTTGGCAGATGAAAGCATTATATATAGGATCAATGCATATAGTTACCTACAAAGTGAGTGGACCCAACGCGTATCGCTGCTCACCAGCAGCTTCGTCAGGGGTCACTACCTGCACAACTGTCATACCGTCTGTTCAGCGTGGATGGCCAGAGGACAGAGAGGAGGAGGAGGAGGAGAGCATGGTCAGTCATCCTTTTGTTGAGGACACGGAAGTCTTGCCTGTTAGCAGTCTGGCACGCATGGCTGAGTTTATGTTACGCTGCCTTTCCCATGACCCTCGCGTTCTCAAAATGTTTGGTGACAGTCATTACTGGTTGGTGACACTTCTAGACCCACGCTACAAGGAGAACTTTATATCTCTTATTCCTGAGGCGGACAGGTCTACAAAAATGGGGCAGTACCAGAAGGCCCTTGTTGCGGAACTATTAAAAATATTCCCATCTGAAAATGCTGGCAGCAGAGGTCACAGTTTGTTGGACAGCCAAGAAGTACAGGCGAGAGAGACACAAATGCAATCCAGCAGAGACAGGGGAACACTGTCAAAGTTCTGGGACAGTTTTCTCAGACTCTCCTATAGCACAGGCCCTGAGGTGCAGGGTACTCCCACAAGGAGTGCAAAGTTTGGGAAGATGCTGAGAGAGTATCTTGCCGACCTTATCAACGTCCTCCGTGATTCCTCTGTGCCTTTTAATTATTGGGTATCCAAGCTGGATACGTGGAATGAACTGGCTCTCTACGCCTTGGAGGTCCTGGGCTGCCCTGCCGCTAGCGTTTTATCAGAGCATGTTTTCAGTGCCGCTGGTGGAATTATAACTGATAAGCACATCCAACTGAAAATGCTAACAGGCTGACTCTTATAAAAATGAACAAGGGCTGGATTGGGCCAGACTTCTCAACACCACCGAATGATAGCAGCGTAACATAAACTCAAATCCAGTATCTTTTTTTGGGATGTGTATTTCCATGCACCTCTTCACACCCACACATGGGTATACGCTTCCTGATTTTGGCTATTTGCTCTTGTCCTCCTCCTTCTCCTCATCCTCATCCTCCACCACCATATCACCAGGGTGACCGTGGTCCGTGATGCAACACCCACATCATTTTTTTAAAGGGTGTTTATGATGCCAGTAAAAAAAATAATTATACAGTATGTTCATGTATACCCCCCAGGGGTAAATGTTTGCCAGCCCATACACTTAGTGCATGGGCATTACAAGTATACAGTAGGAGACCTGCTCCTTTCTAATGTGAACATTTTTTTATGAGGCCCTCTAAGTCTCTTCCAAGGGGCATTTCAGTGCCTCCCAATTTTTGTCAGCCCTTGCATTCACTGCATAGGCCAACACTATGGGAGACCCTCTCCTTTCTAATGGGAATTTGTCATTACTGTGGCCATGCTCTATGTGTCTTTAAATTCTTAGTGGGGTTTTTCCTAAATTTGGTCAGCTGTTGGACTCACTGCATACTCTATAACTGTATAGCAGACCCTCTCCTATATAATGGGAACATGTCGTACTTGTTACTGTGGCCCTGCTCTATGTGTCTTTAAATTCTTAGTGTGGTTTTTCCTAAAATTGGTCAGCCGTTGGACTCACTGCATACCCTATAACTGTATAGCAGACTCTCTCCTTTCTAATGGCAATTTGTCGTTACTGTGGCCCTGTTCTATGTGTCTTTAAATTCTTAGTGGGGTTTTTCCTAAAATTGGTCAGCCATTGGACTCACTGCATACCCTATAACTGTATAGCAGACCCTCTCCTTTCTAATGGGAACATGTTGTACTTGCTACTGTGGCCCTGCTCTATGTGTCTTTAAATTCTAAGTGTTTTTTTTTTTCCTAAATTTAGTCAGCCGTTGGACTCACTGCATACCCTATAACTGTATAGCAGACCCTCTCCTTTCTAAAGGGAACATGTCGTACTTGTTACTGTGGCCCTGCTCTATGTGTCTTTAAATTTTTAGTGGGGTTTTTCCTAATATTGGTGAGCCATTGGACTCACTGCATACCCTATAGCTGTATAGAAGACCCTCTCCTTTCTAATGGGAACATGTCGTACTTGTTACTGTGGCCATGCTCTATGTGTCTTTAAATTCTTAGTGGGGTTTTTCCTAAATTTGGTCAGCCATTGGACTCACTGCATAGTCTATAACTGTATAGCAGACCCTCTCCTTTCTAATGGGAACATGTTGTACTTGTTACTGTGGCCCTGCTCTATGTGTCTTTAAATTCTAAGTGTTTTATTTTCCTAAATTTGGTCAGCCTTTGGACTCACTGCATACCCTATAACTGTATAGCAGACCCTCTCCTTTCTAATGGGAACATGTCGTACTTGTTACTGTGGCCCTGCTCTATGTGTCTTTAAATTTTTAGTGGGGTTTTTCCTAATATTGGTGAGCCATTGGACTCACTGCATACCCTATAGCTGTATAGAAGACCCTCTCCTTTCTAATGGGAACATCTCGTACTTGTTACTGTGGCCATGCTCTATGTGTCTTTAAATTCTTAGTGGGGTTTTTCCTAAATTTGGTCAGCCGTTGGACTCACTGCATACTCTATAACTGTATAGCAGACCCTCTCCTTTCTAATGGGAACATGTCGTACTTGTTACTGTGGCCCTGCTCTATGTGTCTTTAAATTCTTAGTGGGGTTTTTCCTAAATTTGGTCAGCCGTTGGACTCACTGCATACCCTATAACTGTATAGCAGACTCTCTACTTTCTAATGGGAATTTGTCGTTACGGTGGCCCTGCTCTATGTGTGTTTAAATTATTTTACCAAATTTTGGCAGCCCTTGCAGCCACAGCATGGGCATTACCAGTATAGGAGACCCGCTCCTTTATAATAGGAACATTTTTTTTACTGAGACTCTCCTCTATGTCTCTTCAAAGGGGTATTGGGTTGCGTCTAAATTTTTGGCATCCCTTGCAGTCACTGGATAAGCAATAAGGCTATGTGCCCACGATGCAGAAATGATGCAGAAAATTTCTGCAGCATTTCTGCATCTCCCTGGCAGAAAAAACGCATGCAGATTGTGCATATGTTTTTCCTGCAGAATACATGCGGATCCACATGCGGATTCACATGCATTTCCGCATGCAGATTGACAAGCGCTTTCCAGGCGATAGCATCACTTGGAAAGTGCTTGACAACTAGGTCACACTGTATAAATCCATGCAAACAACATGGATTTATACAGTGTGAACCGTAAAAATAAAATAAAATAAAGCTATACTCACCCCCGATGTCCCGGCGTGGCTGCAGCGCTCGTTCCTGTCTGGTTCCCGGCTGCCGGCATATCGCGAGACAGAGCGGTGAAGGGCCTGCGGTCACATGACTGTGACGTCACCGAAGGTCCTTCAGCGCTGCCGGCATGCAGAGAAGTTTTCGGAAAGGTGAATATAAACTTTATTTATTATTTTATTCTTTTTTTTACAGGTATAATGGTACCCAGGTCTGGATGAGAGTCTTCTCTCCTCCAGACTTGGGTACCATCCGCACATTGAAACGCATATAGAATCCGCTTGTCAAATGTACAGACGCGCATTCTATGCGTCTCAATGCAAGTCAATGGCGGCCATTCCGCTGCGCTTCCGCAAAATTAAATGACATGCTGCGGATTTTTGTGCGCAGCATAAACGCTGCGGAAAAATCTGCAGCATGTGCATAGAACATGCGGAATCCCCTTGGGGACCATGGGGTGCTGATTACCTAGCGTTTCACAAGCGTTTACGCTGCGGAAATTCCGCAGCATAAACGCTTGAAAAACGCTACGTGGGCACCCAGCCAACAGTATAGGAGACCCACTCGTTAATAATGGGAACAACAAAGCATAGCCGGCTGATGACTCTCTAACAATATCGAGGGCCGACTACTGGCCTTTTAAGAATAGTAAGGGCCGTCTGATGGCCCTATAAAAATAGTCTTTATGACTTTCAGAGTCCCTCCATCATAAATTAAACAGAATGTGTCTGATGATGTGTCACACACCACATTGCCAGATAAGGTTGTAAAATGTTAAAATTACATTTCCCGGTGAATGCATTTGTCTTAAAAAATAACATAAAAAACCCAAAACAATAGGATCTTTCTTTAGTATAAAAAACAGCGTCACCAATTTAACCTCAATGTAATCATATTGTTCAGCTCCTGCACCTCCTCCTCCATCTCCGAAATGACCACATCAGTCACAAGCTGACAGCACTGCAGCACTGCCTTGGCCAAGCGGCAACAAGCTGTGCTGAAGATAGCATGCTTAATGCTTAGGTGACAAACCGCCCAGCACTGCAGAATTGTTGAAAGCTGTAACTCAGCAGCCTGATCTGTGGCTCTCACCGCTGAACATACAGCCAGGCATGGTCGTGTATGACAATGGGCAGAACCTGGTGACGGAGAAATGACAGCCGGAGTAGATACGGTTTCACTCTATGCCAGTCCTTTCACCGATCTAAAGAATATGGCTGTGGTGAAATACAACTCCCACTGAGAAGCTGTTTCAGATTGAAAAACATTGTGCCTACCAGAGGATTTGATTCTGGTGGCTCACCTTTCTCCCCTGCTCAAGAGCCCCATAGCAGCTGCAAAGTTAGCGCTATCATGAAGTCTCCTGAGGTAGAAGCCAGGGCACACCAGAGGACTCTCTGGTGGGACTGTCCAACCCTGTCGAGAAGCAGTCCGGCCTAAGAAAAGTGTGTGGGAAGGTTCCCGGACACTCTATGGCTGCTTTTTTACTGAGGAAGAAACACACGCAAACACGGGGAGAACATACAAAGTCCTTGCAGATGTTGTCCTTGCTGGGATTTGAACCCAGGATCCCAACTCTGCAAGGCTTCAGTGCTAACCACTGATCCAATTTGCTGCCATTCACCCTCTAATATCTAACAGGCTGGAGAAACTTGCAACAGCAGCTCCTTTGTGAAAAACTAATGTATTTGGGCAGCCACTCAGTCTACCAAATAAAATTCCTGAGAAGGAAATTGGCGATGGCTTCGCTACTGGTACTGGGGGCAGTGCTAATACCATGGTGTCGTACCATAGTTTACAGGAAATATTCCAGGCTGATAGGAGGCAAGCAAATTCCCACAGAAAAGTACCAGCAGTAATGTTCAGGGACCCGCGCTTGTAGAAGGCGGAGACAACACCGGGAGAAATAGTGGTGGCTGGGGACCGAGTATGGACACGAAGCATGAGAATGTGAAAAGCTTCTACCTCCACGAGTCTAAAAGGCCACATTTCAAGTGAAAGCAGCTTTATAGGACTTCCTGGGAGAAATGACAGCTGGGTAGATATGGTTTCCCAAGTCCTTTCACCAAGCTAAAGAATATGGCTGTGGTGAAATACAACTCAGCAAAAAAGCTGTGGACTGGCTCCGTACCGTCCCTGGCCACATTCACCTGTCCACGTGTTTGTGGTTAGGCGGTCCTTCCCAGTAAGTGCACTGGGGAGGGCACGGGTAATGTGTATTTCATACCTCATTAGCTATCCTGCCATCCTCTACACAGCCTCAAGCCATCCTGTATACTTCCCTTCTTTCTCCCTCCTCTTCCACTCACCTACACACTTATTATAGCCTTCTTTCCCTCCCAACAACCCCTTCCCCCCCAAGTATAGCTTTAAACAGCACCAGTTAGCTACTAGGTCCATATCTCCACTAGACAGTTTAAGCCCTTTCATTTATTTGGCCATTTTGTGCCCCCCCTAGTCACGGCCATCTTCTCTCCATACTTGTTCTATCCCATATCCCCCTATCTCATGTTACTATACCTCTATCTTTCCCCTCTGTATCACCCTGTACATTATCATATTCCCATCTACCCTACTTCATCCCCATAATTTACATTCCTAGCCAATTGTCCTGTTTCCATTCCTCTACATGGGTTTATTCTCTTTGTGTACATAACCCTTCCCCCCTATCATATATCTGCTTTTCCCACATTAGTACTCTGCCTCCGCTGCTGCCCCGTAGCACCAGGTCACACAGTGCTCCCGCAGTGTTGCCCTCTGATATGAGGCTATCACGCAGGCGCCCTCGGTCAGGAAGCATTTCTGCTTCCATGATTACCACCATTCTGGCTTCAGCTACCGGCCAATTTGACGCGACTTTCGGGGGCGTGGCCTAGTGATGCACGTCCGGTCCGGCGGTACACGCCAGCATTATAAACCACGGGCATACACTCTGCACCACACCTGGACAAGGACCCCAGGGCACAGGAGCTCCCTGGCGCCATGGTAACAAGGTAACTGGCTGACCCCTCCTCCCATATCTGCTACCAGTCCTCTCCCCATGTGGTATGTATTTTATTTATCAGTCTCCCTTACTTCCACCGCAACCCTCTGTTTCCCTGTTGTGTATTTTGACCAGGTAACTTGTAAGTTGTGAGCAATCCAGTCCACCTAGCAGGCCACATACCTTTATTAACACTGTGCTTTACCTTACAGCCTTTTGCCAAAATCTCTTATCCTTGGACTTAGTTCCATTGAATTCCATTTACTATTCTACATTCAAAGTAAGATTTCACCCTTGTACCTGCTACACTTTCTCGTACCCTTATATCCTTAAATCTACTGATCTACTGCATTAATGTCCTCTGGTGGTGATCCACAAGGTACTACGTTACTGTGTATATACTGTATATTATTTGTAGATTATTTGTACTATTTGTAAATTTTGTATGTTGATTTTTGTTTCTACCTATGCCACGTTATATGCCATACCACCACACAACAAGCCCACCTGTGTATATACCACTGCTGTGGTTGTATTTACCACCTGTCTTTTGTGGGTTCAATTTTGTATCCCTTTGATGCCTTCATCATCCATTCTCTTATCAGCAATATACTCATGTGTTATGTTTTCCTTGCAGTGACGCTTTGAAAAAGACCCACTAGGGTCGAAACGTTATCTATATCTGGTCACATTCAAGTATAAAAATGTTCTTGCACGTTTGAATTCTGCTTGTCACGGAGAATCAATAAACTGTTCATCACCCAAGCCCGGAGTGTGCGGTGAATCTTTAATCTATTGATCTGTGGGTACCATACCCCGTTCCACCAGCACCTTGCCCATTAATTATGTGCACGCCAATCCTTTTATATACCACGTGTTTGTGGTTAGGCGGTCCTTCCCAGTAAGTGCACTGGGGAGGGAACGGGTAATGTTGTGGGACCCGTGCTTGTGGAAGGCGGAGACAATACCAGGAAAAATAGTGGCGGCTGGGGACCGAGTATGGATACCCGGTCGCCGCCGCCTTAACATTGTGGACAGCTTCCGACTCCACGATCCTAAAAGGCCACATTTCAAGTGCAAGCAGCTGTCAAAAATTTGGCAGTATAGTATTGCAGCCTGTGGGAGGGCGGGTGGCTGGCTGCATACTTGCACTTGCATTCCAAGGAATCGGGTAGGGACAACTGAACGCTGCACTGGGACAAGGACTTGGACGGTTATTGTTGCAAGTCTGCAACGACAGGTGCATGGTGTGAGGCATCTTCGTATGCACCAAGGATCACTTATGATGGGCACACTTTTAGGCAGTGACCTGGGAGTCAGAAATGCTTCCAGAGGTCTTCCCCATGCTGTTCCCATGTCTTTTCAACACTGTATGCATGTGTCTGATGATGTGTCACACACCACATGGACAGATATGGTTGTAAAATGTTAAAATGACATTTCCCAGTGAATTCATTTGTCTTGGTTGAAAGCAATGCAAAAGTGCAAAAACGCATCAAAAACGCTACGTGTGAACATAGCCCAAGGTGTGGAGGAGCATTTTTGTTTTTGGTTATTTATTTTGCCTTATATACAAATAATTACCCTGGAAAGGATGTTCCTTAACATATTTCCCAGGAAAATCCATTTTGGTTTCGTTTTTGTAAGTTTTATTGTGAGTCCGTAAAAGTGGCATAATACTCTGACAACATTGTTGACAGCAGTGACCTGGGAGTCAGAAATGCTTCCAGGGGTCTTCCCCATGCTGTTCCCATGTCATTTGAGCACTGTTCTCGTCGATTTGGGAAATTTTTAGGCCCTCTGCAGACGGCCAGGGGGAGCCGCCTGAAAAATACTCGAGTTTCCCATAGACTTACATTGGGCTCGTTGCTCGGGTCGAGCACCCGAGTATTCCAATTTACTCGACCCGAGCAACGAGTACCCGAGCATTTTAGTGCTCGCTCATCACTAGTAAGCATCAAACAGCATGTGACTTTAGCCAAAAACTGAACATAGGTGATGAATATCTATGGCCTGAACAATTATCTTTACCAATCTCCCCATTAACATAGAGCGTGCACGTGTTCTTACCAAGAAGCTGCTGCTAGACTCCTTTAGTGGTGACTTACCTGCTGAAAATAAAAGGAATGGGGCAATTGAACTTCATGCTCGTTATCTCATCTGACATCTGCCAACAGGAGATAATTAACAGGCCTCTATACACGCTAGCTGGTCGGCAGGTTACGATAATTTACACTAAATGGATAAAAGTATTGGGACACCTACACAATGAACCTACAGGAGCTTCTATGACATCCTATTCTACAATATAAATCCAAAGGCATTATTATGAAGTTGGCTCACCACCTTTGCAGCTAATATAAAACCAAACAGAGACTAGGAGTATAAATGGCTTACAAAATAAGATTGTTTATTAATAGATAAATATACCGTACAAAAATACATTTTAAATATCATAAATGTAGGAGAAGGGGAAAAAAAGTGCAAAGTGCCTAAACCAATGTCCCCAAAAGTTCACTGCATCCCATCCCAAATGCTGAGGAAGTTGCGGCCATCAAAATTTCACTGAAACTTAGGGGCCTAGTCAATTCCTTGAAAAACAACCACCGGCAGCACTATCCCTCCTTCACCAAGCTTTAAAGTTGGCATAATGTGCAGTCAGGCGGATAACCTTCCCCTCGAATTTGCTTAACTCAGACTTGCCCATCAAACTGCCAGATGAAGAAGAAATTCATTATTCCACAGAAAATATTTCCACTGCTCCAGAGTTCAGTAGTTGCATGCTTTACACCACTCCATCCAACATGCATGCCGCTACTTGGCTACTGAGCCAGCGGAGTGGTGGTGATGACTTTTATCCACTACATAATATTACGTACTCTCCCACCTTGTAGAAGAATTACTGTGGTTCTTAAATGCTTTCACTTTTCAATAATACCACTCACACATCATGGGATAAGCAGGGAAAAAATGTAAAGAACCGACTTGTTACAATGGTGGGATCAGTGATCTCTTTAGAATGACCCATTCTTTTACAAATGTAATAAAGACAGACTGCATGGCTAAGGGCTTGATATTATTGACCTGTGATAATGGGACAGAAAGAATGCTTGAATTCAGGGACTAAAAGGTGTGTCCCAATACTTTTTGTTCTAGTAGTGTACTTTGAATATGTATAGCCAGAAGAGAACAGTCACTTGACAATGAAAGCATTTACATTTCATTTCAACAATACTGAGCGACAAGTAAACAAAACTACAATACTAAAATATATACAGTATATATATATATATATATAAAAAACAATTAACCTTGGAGTCTCAAGTGGTGGGATTAAATGATAAGCCACTGTTTTACTCTGGAACACCCTAAAATGGCCTTGAAAAGCCTTGTTTCATGCAAAAAATACATGAGCCATTCCTTATCACTGACTAATTCACAGAACAGTGTGAGAAAAAGGACTCTAGGAGGAGACCTCAGATCTTTACAGTTTTGATTTGTGCTGCTGGTTAATATTAAAGAAATTGGCTAATTATTATTGCTCCATAAAATTAAAATAAAAATGCATTGGTTAGTGTATAAAAACAAAATAGAATAATACTCTGCAGCTCCTCTTCTGACACAACGTAAGAAAGGGCAGATGCCCATGAGGGACATCACCAGTTGCGCTCACCCTCCTAATCTATGCTGTTATGTAACTAATTACCTTGATGATCATCAGGATAAAAAAATATTACTATCCTATACAAGAGGACAACCCAGAGTGGAATATTGCTATTTAGCCCTGACATTGTGTCTATATGAACTATAAAATTAAATTGATCATCCCCCAATTTTCAAGACTTTATTTACAGTTCACAGATATCGATTTTCTAAAAGTCCAATTGTATCCCAAGGTCACATTATTTGCACGTAGTCCTTCTGGATGATTAGATCAATGTGATTTTGCCTCCTACAGTATGCCGCAAACTACTATTATGGCAAAGTGATATCAAGTGTTGCGTGAGTCACAAATCCTTCCTATGTTGTGAATTCTTTAGAGACATGATTTCCCTGTGTAGATAGCATATGGTTGTTGGATTTTCTCAGGAGCAAAGGTGCAATAGTGATAAAAGTACTTAACCATTTCTGGTGGCAGGTGCTTTTATGTGCACCACATGTGAGTATAATATAAAGTGATGGATGTGTCTCTGCTGAAAATTGCTGCTTATGAATACAATTAATTTTTTGGCTTTGCCTGTAAGGATTGATTAAATGGGTGGTAATTTTGCGCCCCTGACAAATCCACTGTAAAATCTGCATGTCTTACTTGATTGTGTTACCACATATAAAAACACATGAAGTAAAATGGTGCAGTAACATTTTCCAGCCAGAAATGCTTCTTTGATAAAACTACATCCAATGGCCCCACTATCAGTATTTGGTCAGTATTCGGTCAGTATTCTTTCTCAGGAGTGGGAGCCAAAACCAGGAGTGGGTGATAAATGCAGAATTGGTGACTTGTTTCTATTATACCTTTTCTCTGATTGTTCCTCTCCTGGTTTTGGCTCCCACTCCTGAGAAAAAATACTGACCGAATACTGACCAAATACTTGCAGTGGGGCCATGGCCATATAACTGAGGCAAGATTCACATGTCGTAATGTATACCCTGCTGCAGTATTTTAAGATGTGCTTACTACATAGAAATAAAACCAAATAACTCAGGGCAATGGTTTCTCTTTTTCAACTCGGACCAACCAATCAAAAGAAAATGATGCCTGGCCCCAGTGTTGTATTGGGGTACCAAGGCCCCAACAGTAACTTTCATTCTGGGGGCCTACTGTACAGCTTCATGCAGATATTACCTGAACCTTGTTTGCATTTGCATGGAAATATGGCTGTGTTGTGTCTGAAGCCACATCTCCACTGAAATACATGGAGAATGTAGTGGGGTGGAATTGAGGGACCCCCAGCCACCTGATGAAGGAGGATCCAAAAGGTAACACTTATGACACTTTTAATAGCACGCTCAAACTGCAGGTGGTCTGCCTATATTTTGTGCATCTAATGTACTGTGCCAAGCAATGCTCATGTAGGGGGCCCACCAAGGGATTTACCTATTCCCTTGTGGGTCAGTCTGAGCATGCCTGGGTATCATGGTCAGTGGTCAATTCTATTCCAAAATTAAAATTATTGCTTGATTCAATGCGCACGATCCGATTTGTATCCATTTTTGGTTCTGGTATCGATTTCTGCCGTTAATGTAGCATCTGTTTTTCTCATATGCCCCCAAAAATTACAAGCTTCTCCTACCCTTTAAACAGTAAAAAAACAGACAGCACTTGGATGATAAACAGACAGCATTCATGAGCTGTCCTTTGTTTTTTTTCACTGATCAAATCACACAAGGAGCTATGTTGGTGAAGCCGGAGAAAGATCTGTGCAGCTTTTGATCACTTTTGGGAAAAATGCCTCCCAACCTGCAAAGTAGCAACAACTAATGAACACCCCCCCTGCTGAGGCCCACCTTGCTTGTGCCCCTGGCAATGCTGGTTGGTGAAGAATACCTATGTAATAAAGCATTTAATTGAATGTGACACAACTTGTTTTTCTCATTCATTTGCATAAATCCATGACAAAAAACCCTGAATTGTAAAGGGTTGTTTCTTGTATGTGAAGGTTGCATTACCCTCCTCTTATCCTCCCTTTATTTCATCCATCTCTTGCTCTTCCAATGATTCCTAAAGGTTTTACATATTTTATACTCATTTCCCAAGAATTACATAGTCATATTGAAGTCATATTAAATTTCCTTTGGCTGCTCTCAAAGGCACTGCCAGCAGAAAATAGCCACTTTTTTAGTGGTTTATATTTTAATTAAGTGATGACAGCTGATCTACTAAATTTGACAGAATAGACACCAGATTTGGTGCCTGTAGACTGTTTACAGAGAGTAGATGTGATAGAATTAAGCAAACATTTCTAGTATATGGTCTAAGGAGATATATGACTCAGGGATTCAAAGAACTGCAAAGAAAGAATTCCTACAGTGGCTTGCAAAAGTATTCACCCCCCTCCTCCCCTTGGCTTTTTACCTATTTTGTTACATTACAACTTGTGTTTAAATATTTTTGTAATCCGATTTGTGTGTGATGCATCAGCACTAAATAGTCTAAGTTGATGAAGTGAAGTGAGAAAAATATAGGTATAAATTCAATTTATGGGATTAAATTACTAAAAATTGGCATGTGCATATGTATTCACCCCTTTTGCTATGAAGCCCCTAAAAATTTCTGGTACAAGCAATTACCTTCATAAATCACATGCTTAATGAAAAGAAGTCCACCTGTGTGTAATCTGTGTCACATAGTCTGTCAGTATATACACACCCTTTCTGAAAGGCCACAGAGGCTGCAACGCCATTGAGCAAGAGGCACCACTAACCAAACAACACCATGAAGACCAAGGAGATCTCCAAACAAGTCAGAAACAAAGCTGTTGAGAAGTACATTATCATCAAAAGGAAAGAACATGGTACCACAACAAACCTGTCAAGAGAGGGCCCCACAACAAAACTCTCAGCCCGAGCAAGCAGGGCATTAACCAGAAAGGCAGCACAGAGACCAAAGGTTACCCTGAAGGAGCTGCAGCGTTGCAGAGCTGCAGAGTTCCCAAGCAGAAACTAGAGTATCTGTCCATATGACCACAATAAACCGTACACTCCATAGAGGTGGCCTTTATGGACGAGTGGGCAGAAAAAAAGAGTGCCCACTCTTCCATAAAGGCCACCTCTATGGAGTGTACGGTTTATTGAGGTTGTATAGACAGGTACTCCAGTCTCTGCTTGGCAACTCTACAACTCCTTCAGGGTTACCTTTGTTCTCTGTGCAGCCTCTCTGATTAAGTCCCTCTATAGTTGGGCTGAGAGTTTTGTTGAGCGGCACTCTGTATCTGTACTTGTTCATACAGCGTTATATAAATACCCTATTTATTATATTGATGGCTGGATGTTACAATACAAGCGCTTTTTACCATTTATCTTTCGTGACTCCCCTAATTCCTCATAAATTGTAAGCTTGGGATCAGAGCCCTCCCTCCTCTTAGTGCCTTTATTGTCTGTACACGTACACTTTGTAATGTAAAGTGCTGTGGAATACGTTGGCGCTATAGAAATACAAATTATTATTATAGGAAAGGACTAATTACATAACCACAGTTTTGTCTAATAATTTGAGAAAAATGTATTAATTGTACAATTGATGAAATGCTTACTTTTTACCTACTTTAGATGACTGGTAATTTGTGGAGTACAAAACCAATAATCCCATGCCTTGCCTTTGATTTCCAACCAGAGACTTAGTGTCTCCACTCACATAATGGAGGGCCAAGTTGAAAAGTATCAAGATGCATCTTTATTGAAAGCTCCAAGTCCGCTCTGTGAATGACAACAGGTTAAAATAACGAATTCTGTTTAATTGTATCACAGAGTTAATCTGCAAACATAAGGCTATTATTAGAGGTTACCACTTGCTGTTTTACACTTTCTACCATCTTGATTTGCATCATAATACAATTATCTGTGTCCCCCTGTGCAGTGTTTGCTTTCCGTAAATGAGTCTAAGACAGGAAAAGTGACTTGTTAGCAACTCCATGCATTATGTTGTAAAATGTCACCATACACTGTTTGTATTGTATACAAGAATGGAAGTCATTGGTAATGAAAGAGCAAACTTGCAATGTATATTGAAATGTGTATTCTACCAAGCTCATTGGAAAGAGGGTATTCTACCAATTCTCCTTCCATAGTGGGTGAGGGGCATAGGCTGGGTATAATATATTTGGACTAGATTAAGTTCTGATCGTGCAAACATCAATAAGAGGATGCATGGAAAATATAAAAGCTTAGCACACCCTAGGATATATACATTTTATGGTATAATTGTTTTTTTTAATGAAAACAAGCTCAATTGCAAAATTTCTGTTTCCAGTAAGATGAGACTGTAAATTCAGTCTATTCTTCATAGTATAGTTTCATTAGATTTGGTAGATGTGGATTGCTTTACAGTATCCTATTCCCAAGAGAGGTATGTGTCCGTGCTATGAGAGGTAGATGTCACATCTTAATTAATCAGCTTGTTCTAATTAGCTGTCTTAATATTTTATACGCCACACACAGAGGAACATTTATCTTTTTGTCCATACTTAAAATTTCAATATTGTTCAACTACAGATGGCCTGTAAAAACGCCAATATATAATTACATGTGACTGATTTTCACATATTTGAATATTTTTAAGTTTCTCATTTGCTGTACTAACAAATCTAAGCGTATGTGCTCGCGATGTGTCTGGTTCATCAAGACTGGCCCAGCACACGCTCATGCTACGGCAGCCTTGCTGGAGTATAAGGTGCCGAAGTCTGAGTGGCGTGCGCCTCTGTGCACCGCTCCACAAATGCTACTTCAGTCAGGAACTGAATTTGACGGGCCGTCCCGGCTCTTCCCCAGCGCTGCCCATTTTGGCAGAGCAGATTTAAGCTGAATGAAAATGCCAAAAGTTACAACAATTTTGCGCAAACTTTTTGCAACTTTTTAAAGCTTTTATGGTCTTTTTCTGGTGTAAAAGCTTCTATGAATCAGAGTTGATATCTTATTCAAGCAGATCCTGAAAATACTTAAAAGCCTGAACATATGCACAGCAAAGCATTTTTACAAGAAATGCATATATTCAGGCTTTTGAGTGTCTTTTAACAACGCACCTAACCCAGTCTCCACATTTACCAAATTTACCAACCATCCCCACCTTCAGATTTCTAAAGAAAAAAGTGACATACTCATTCTTCTGACATCTTCTGCTCAGAAGTGGCTCTGTACTTTACAATACAAGTCATTGGAAAAGTCAAAAGATGCCCAGAAGACGCCTTATTTTAGGGTATGTGCACGCGTTAAGCATTTGCAGCAGAAATTTCAACATCAAAAATGCTGCAGTTTACAAAACCGGCAAAATGAATGAGAAATTTGGTCTGTGAAAAAAATTGCCCATGTGTTCTACGCCATTGAATAACATTGATCTGACATCTGTCCGCGTGCTGTCTGTTTTTTCACGGACAGCACTCAGATTGAAAATACGCTTGTTTGAACCTACCCTAGCAAACCCTATCCAAAATTTTACCTTTAAATAATACTTAAATTTATTTAAAAATAATGTAAAGTTTATTATAAAATTAGAAAAGAACACGTAATAATATTCACAATAATCTATCCTATATAATTCATGTAAATTCCTATGGAATTCTTACGCAAACAACTACAAGCTTCTTTGTTGCCAAAACACATTTTTCTGTATTCAGAACTGTCCAGGTATCACTATTTATATAAAACATAGCTTTGTCTGCTACATTTTTGCAAGCAATGAAAGGTTACAAGTTTTCCATATTTTCTTGTCATTAAATGTAGGTGATACCTTTGCTCTAGATAAAATCATTTCCAATTTCCAGAAATATTCAGATTTCCAGTAATGCAAAAAGGCAGCATTAAACCATGGTCATGTGTGTGTGTGTATACATATATATATTTGTATATATATATATATATATATATATATATATATATATATATATACAGTATATATAATGAAGCGTAATTATATTTATTTTATTTATTCATTTTATTTACTTAATTTATATAACAACATTAATTCAACAGCGCTTTACAGACATCACCATTGAAAAACAACTAGTAACTTATCAATTTCCATTAATAATGTCAGAAATGTTTCTTTATCAAATGCGAATATATAAAATACAATTAGAAAAAATAAAATTCTGCACTTTAACAATGGAGACTTAATTTACTTATTAAATAATTGAATTAAATGTATTTTAGAATTGATCCTTTTGAAATTTAATCTACATGTTTATTATTCACTGTTTAAACTATATATTTTTTATTATTATTATTAGTCTATGCATATGAATTTTTGCTTTCACAAGTCTGTTACTATTTTTGTGATAAAATATTTTTACGCAGATTCACTTTATTTTAATGCTCAGTAAAACATGGTTTATGTTTGATTAGTTATAGAATTCGAACTTACGTGTTAACCATTTGTCGATGATTATATAATTTAAATAAACGTATATATTACTGTATAATGATCTTTTTTTTTTGCAGTACCCTTGCAATGCTACTGTGAAATATTTGGGTGAATTCAGTAGTGGTAGTTTTTTCTCAACTAAATTGTTTTGCTATTCATAAATAATACTTTTCTTGTAAGAAGCAGCATTAATGACAAATATCTATAACTATTGGTTTGTTTGGTTGGAAAAACATTTCTTGGTGTTATTAGTGAGAGCTTGTCTTGAAAAGTTTTATGTTTAAAAAATGGGAGAATATTAAAAAACTAAGAGTATATCCACACATTACAGATATTTAGTGCATTAGTTAATGAGCAGCGTGTTAGCTGAGTAGGGCTATGTTCACACATTGCATTTTTTTTTTCGGCAGGCAAAACCTGCTCTCTTAGTAGTAAAGGAGCAACTTTAAAAAAGCAGGTTTTGCTTGTTGAGTTAAAAATCCATAGATAAATCACAAAAGTGCAGGGGTTTATTGGATATTTCCACATCAATATCCGCACTCAGTATCGCACAAAATTGTGTGGATTTGTCACAACAGACTGACTTTGAATATTTTTTAGCAGAAGATATCAAGAAGAATTTGACAATGTGTGAACTTACCCTAAAAATACCTTTATACACGTAACAATATAATAAATCCGTAGTCAATGAAAGAGTGCCGTACACTGAGGACTGAAAGCCTTTAGGTTTTTATTTGTGATTCTTAATATATCATCTATATTTATAGCCCAAATATACAATGTTTATGAATAAATATTAATTAACATCTGCATTCATATTTAGGATTCCAGCATAGACAGTGGAGATGATTTACAATGATGTATGAGCTATGGGATTTCACACAAAGTGCCCTGCTTGTAAAGTGTAAAGATTTATAAATGACCCCCAGGGAGTCTCAGTTGTGTCAACTGTTCGCTTATTTGCAGGGATTCCTGTTAATTGAATGCACCAAATTAGTAACATCACACCCTTCTAAGGAACATATTGTCTTACTCTTACCATAAATCAATGATATTTTAATTAAGTTAGGTTAAACATCAATACATTTCTGCCACAACTTGAAGGGTTACATGAAATGACTATTACAGCAAACACATACATAATAGATATGCAAAAAGCTTCTTCACATAAGAATGTATCCTCTTTTTTATAAACATGCCCTAAGAAATATTGTTATCTGGTCACCAGCTTTTTGCTTAATTTCCAATGATTTTACACTATTTTTTTACCAAGCATATATGCTTAAAATAATATTTTAATTACAATCTAATGATAAAAGTATTCTACCTTGCTGTGTAGACAAGGTGGCGCAGTGGTTAGCACTGTAGCCTTGCAGTGTTGGGGTCAATAGGTTCAAATCCCACCAAATATCACATCTGCAAGGAGTTTGTATGTTCTTCCCGTGTTTGCGTGGGTTTCCTCCGGGTTCTCAAGTTTACTCCAAAGACATACTGATAGGGAATTTAGATGGGGACAGTGACGATGATCACTTTGGAATTAATGGCACTATATAAGTGAGTAAAGTAAAGAAATAAATGGGCATCTGCAAATAAGCATAGCACCTTACTACAGTTGTGGTCTGTAAGATTTCAGCTCTGGAAGATTTCACATGAGGGACTGAAAACCAAATTTAAGAGGCGATTCATGAACACCTTGATAAGTCGCAATATTTTTGCGACATTCAACAGTTGTGCAAAAATATTGTGACTTTTGGCTTTTATGTGCCAGTTTTGGCCAGCTACACCAATATGGGTGCAGCATGGGCGGGACAGAGCATAGTCACTCCTGCACATCGAATTAATCATAAATTACGCCATTAAAGTGGTATAACTTACTCCAGAAATGTACACCAGCCCCCCAGCGCACGCTCGGTTTCAGATGTGTCTTATTCATTAAGCAGCGCTCGTTGCTTAACGAATCAGGTCAGTGTACTCTGGCGAGCACTTCATTAAAACTGGCATGCACTACACCAATCTTAATGAATCACCCCTTAGTATAATTATATTACTAAATGTTATATGGTACCAGCCTCAAATATAATACATTATTTCATACTTATACCATATAACATTTATTAATATACTTACACCAGTTTTCTATGTTTGTATTAAAATGAAAAGTGTTCATGCTCATATGTCAGCACCTCTGTCACTTCTTAGGACACCTACAAAATGTGTCAGAAAAAGGGGGCTTTTAAGTCCCATTTAGTGTAATGTACTCAAAAAAGTTATCAATCATCAATCACTTTTGCAAAGAGAAAAATGGCTGTGAGCTATGCCAGGGCTCAACCCAACATTCATAGTAGGTAAACTATATGCCCTAATTGCTATATATCATCTTGGGAAATATTTTAATTACACCTAATAAATAATTTATCACATTCTAATTCAGACAACCCTATGTACTGTGTGAATGTGCACAAGACAATCCTTAATCTTCTCCCATGGAACATTTCTGTACATGCATAAAACATTGAGGAGAGGAAGCCCATCCATCAGATATTATCTCAAGGTGACTACAGGAGCTGTGCCCCTCAGCATAACTCTAATTGGTGAGCGTATCTGTAAGTCTATGTTCACATGTCCAGTAGTGATTGGATCCAGCAGCAATCCGTTGGCAAAAAAGAATTGCCCTGGTTTGGAGGTGCTATTATTCACTAAGGGTGCTTTCACATTGTGTTTTGGCATCCATTCAGTGACCCGTCGGGGGTCTAAACCCCCCTCAAAATAGAATTCGGACATATGTGACGACTGGGCCATAGACAGATTGACAGTTATTACTATATGTAAAAAATATATTTCACCTGGTAAAGCTGCAAAGCCTATATCTGCACCACATAATTGCAACAGTTTGTATGAAACATGTTTGTTTGTGTGAACTATGCCTTATTAACCCTTCATGTATCTAAATGGAAAAAATGAAAATAAAAGTAAAGGTCTGTGATATCACCATCTGGCTTGGAACTGTACAGATCAATAAAATTGCTTTACTGACCCATTATTGTATGGATGTCAGACTCAGACTTGTGGGTCATATCTGGCTCGCAGTGTAATTACATTTGGCCTGTGAGAAAATACTAAATGTCTATTAGAGCTGGTCCTCCGGGAGACAGTGCACGCACCACTAATACTACGTTTCCGGTCTGGCACTCTCCTTGGTAACTACCAGACTGGTTACAACCCGCCCCATACTAATACACTCCCCAGCTATAACGCACTTCCTGACCGGCATTCACGTGGGCCGGAAGTTCCCACCTCTTCTCCCTAGATCAGCACGCACTCCCCTTGTGCTCTCCCATACATCTCAGTGCATAGCGCCTATTACCCTCTCTGCTCCACAAGCCGGGCATGGGTATGCTATTGTGCTGATGCGCTCATGCCATGATTTATTGTATAGCTCTCTTTGGTCATGTATTGGGGGCAGATTCCTCCCTCCCCTTTTTTCTGTCGCGATTAATGTTATTCCTTTACATGTCTTCTGGAATTTCTACATTTTGCCATTATTTATTGAATGTATATTTTCTTTATGCACTTTCCCTTGCTACGCCAAGGCATAAACTTGAATGGTTGTATTTTCATTGAAGGAAATTACTATTATTATTATTATAAGGTTACCCGTGAAATTTAACTCGGAAGGTTAGAAATAGAGAAAGAGGCATACGATTTTTTTAAAATTTTATTTAAGAAATGAATGCTACAGATGTGCCTTTTATTTGACATTTGATTTCACATGTGTTTATAGTATTGCTTGTTCCAGATTCAATATTTAAGCAAAACTAAAGTTTATTTCCATATGAAAATATTAATTGTTATATTTGATGAGAAGGAAAAAATTACTGAATTGTAGACATTTATTCTATAAATGTCAAGGTTGGTCCACGACTTTGTCAAAGTTTTTAATTTTCTGCGTAATTGAGTTTGACATCCCTATAATATTGCATTTCTTTCAGTGGATGAGTAATTGGAGAACCAACAGCGCAGGTTTTTCGGGTGTTGTGATTATGCATTACATGGGATACCCACCAGTTGCATGGCTGATGTTACCCATCCTGAAACAGTGAGAACTACCATCATTATATCATGATATCCAGGTTCATTATGTTGTAAGCAATCACAATTAGGGATGAGCGGACCAGTGGAAGTTCAGATTCATCAGGTTCGCCTGAACTTTAGTCCAAAGTTCTGTTCGGGTACCAGAAATGTACCCGAACTAGAACCTCAACCCCATAGATATCAATGGGGAACCGAACTTTACAGCTGGAAAAATTTCTCCCTCTTTTTCTCTCTTCCAGGAGAAGTCCGTGTTCGGAGTTCAGTTTGCTACGAACCCTGAATTTTGCAGTTCGGGTTCGCTCATCTCTAATCTCAACCAAAATGCTGCTGACAATGGCAGTGACTGGGAATTCATTAATGGATATCTCTTTTAACCCTTACCTAGAAGACAGTGACTTTCCCCACACACTGAAAACAAAGAGTTTCCCTGCCAGCTGCTTTTGCTGGGAAACAGTTACACATGAATTAATCAGAAAGGCATTTACTTCTCACCCAAGAGAAACTTAATATTATCACCGGTGGTGTCAGGTGCTGGAGAGAAAAGCTCACCCTGCGTGTTGAGAACGTGGGGAAGGTGTTACAGTACTCAGCTGTACAGATGATGCTGGCAGCGTTTAAAGTAATTATATCAAGTCCATCTGATCTCTGGGATCAGTGTCTGCCCTATGAATATTGGATGAGGAAGATTTTGGATGGTGTGAGATACTGGCAATGATCAGTTTGCTATTGAATTACTTTGCTCTTCATGTTAAACATAAGGGACAGGATCAGGTGTGTGGATCAGCCAGCTGAAAAGAACTGGGATGATGTTGCCTGGCTGAAACATGCCTGGCTTGAACTTAGGGTCAAGTAACCAGATACCTCAAGACATGGAAGATAATGACAGAAACGAGAAATTAATGGGGGTAGTCTATCATGTCTTCCAATAAATTGCATGATTAAAATGTTGCATACTCGGCATCTTGATAGCTTTATTTCTGATGAGAGATGTATTACAATATTGCAGTGTGTGCACAGGGCCTACAACCAGTGCCCATCCTCTGCAGGTGAAGGGTCAGCTCATTATCTTATTCACACAACAGGCTTCTGTCCCATGTATTAATCAAGCAGGTCACAAAAGGCTGCGACTCACATGACTTTTACTGAAGCCATATATCAGGTGATGAAAAGCCCACTGATCATAGAGTGTCAGCACTTGTGAATTTCTCTTCAACCAGGCAGATTGTATCAGGAAAGTAGAATGAGACATGTTACATAGGTCTGAATATTTATAAGAATGTAATTGTGAGTATAAATAATGATAATAATGTAGTTATACATTTACAATTACCGGAACTCTTCATCACTATACATCCGTCTATATCAGGGGTGGGCAAATAATTTTCCAGAGGTGCCACATGAGAGACCGTAACTGTTGTGGAGGGCCAAACCAATAGGCAGAAATTAATTCTGCTCAATATTAAAATTAGCATAACAATTTCAATTTTTATTTTAGAGTAATATTATCATTTAATATTGAGCAGAATTAAGTATGCTGACATGCCGCTATATACCTTATAAGCCCCCACACAACCCCACTATATACAGAATGAACACCCACACAGACCCCTACATACAGTATGAACTCTCACATAGTCCCTGTATATACAGTACAAAACCCCACAAAACCCCCTATTTATAGTATGAGCCCCTACATAGCCCCATATATACAGTATGATGCCCAAATAGCCTCCTATATACAGTATGAGGCCCCCACATATCTTCCTACATACAGTTTGAGCCCCCACATAACCTTCTATATACAGTATGAGCCCCCACATAGCCTCTTATTTAGAGTATGAGCCCCCACATAGACCCTCTATATACAATATGAGCCCTCACATAGCCTCCTATATACATACAAACATCCCATACACATGAAAAAAAAATCATATACCTTTCTCCCGTTGGAGAGCGGACAGCGGGAGCAATATAATGCTGTCATCATATCTACTGCCTCACACACTGATTGGTTGAAGAAGGAGTCCGCAGCTCCTCCACCAATCTATTCATCACTGTCTGCATCCTGAGGATGCGGATAGCAGTGACATTGGGAAGCGAGCAGCGGACAGCCGGCGAGCGAGGCAATGGTGTGGCCCATGGCCCATTGTTTTCAGCTATTTGGCTGTATCGGTCTGCAAGCTGGACTGGAACAGCCAGAGGGTCGGATGTGACCTGTGGGCTGCACTTTGCCGAAGTCTGCTCTATGTCATTCTCTGTAATATTTAAAGGGACTCTGTCAGCACAGAATGACTGTTCAAACCAAGTACAGGTGCTCGGTGCTTCATGGCGGGGCCAAACATTTAACTACACCTTCCCACCTGCTTGTTAGAGGCCGAAAGACGCTGCTGCTCATCACCACCACCGCCTGAGAGGCGGCTGCCTCTACTCCCTGGCACCGCTGCTGCGGCTTCTTCTCCAGCAGGTGAGTCTTATTTCCGACTGCGCAACAACAAGCGGGGGAGAGAGGGAGGCTGCACGGAGAGGCACAGGCTGCGGACTTCGCTCTGGGCGCTGAGCTGGGCCTGAGCCTCGCAGCAGTGGGCGGATAGCGAGCAACTGCAAATCCCACCGTGCCACCGGCGGGAGTGGAGCTGTGGCGCTGTGATCTGGCATTGTGAGATTAAATATTTTAGAAATGTGTGCTTTCTCTTTTCTTTCTTTTCCATTTAACGAGGTTGAGCCACAGCAATGCGTGGCCGGGTATAGCTCGTACATAATAAAAAGAATACAATAGAATGTGCTGAAAAAATAAATATTAAAAATAAATGCAAGTGAAGTTGATTTTACTATTCTCATTCACATGCAGCAGAAATAATCAGTATGGGTTTTGCTGTGAAATTAGATTGTGAAATGATAAAATAATCTGCCTTGTAATTTACATTAGTTCGCTCAATCCCTGAAACCTAATACACCGGACAATCCCCCGGCTGTATTTCGGTGTGCTCGTGTACATTTTGTGTATGTAATTACACTGTGTAATGATGTGCACATTTACACCATGTTAACATTTCTGGGACTTGTGATTAATTGCTGGGGCTTATCACATTCTATGCAAAGTTTTCTTTCCTCAGGCTGCAATTGTTGTAGGAGTTAGTTCATTAATTTTCTCACGTAAGATTAACACTTCCACTGTTTGAATAAGGCTTCAGGCCTATACTTTTCCATTTTAATGTTGTTTTTTCTACTTTGAAAAACAATTCTTTCAGGGCTGTATGCACTGGCGCGCCTTTCAGATGAGGTCTACAGCTCAGCCAAAAACCCACAGTTTTAGTGAGCAGAAGCACTTTGACAAACTCAAGCATTGTCATGCGAGAATGTCTTAGAAGGCCTTATCTGATGAACAGTAGAGATGCCAGACAAAGGCCTTGGGCGTGGTGGAAGATGTTGTGATAGAAAGAGAAAGGAAATTTACCTGGATATCTGAATATTAAATTGCCTTTCTTTCACTTTTAGAAATAATAAAACAAAACTATTAAAACTACCTATTTTCATGATTATAATATTAACACATTCCTTCTGCCCCTCATTTTTGGTCTAGGATGTCGTGGTGTTGACACCATATCCACATAGCTTCCTGTATGCTCCGTGGAGTCTAAGCAGTTTTTTGGTCCTACTCTTTGACGAAGCAAAGTGTATAGTTATGTCTCAAAGATTCCTTGAGCTCTACACTTGTGTTTGAAACGATTTCAAAAGCAGAGAAAATTAGAGAAAATGAAGTGCATGTGAAGCACTATAGGAGAGCACCGAAGCATGGCATCTAGTGTTACTTGATCTCCTTTCTTAAGCAGGCATAAAACATAGATCGTCATGAGTCCTGTAGTGAAAGAAGCACGATGAATGTCTGCTGCTATAAAGGAGTTGGCTTCATCAGGCTTGATACAGATGCAACAGAGATAAATGTACTATTTAACTCTATGGGGGAGTTTTTACTTTTAAGGCACTTTTACAAAAGTTGCACACTTTCTTTAATGCAGTTTGTGCCAAGTCCATCATTTTTATTTTGAGCTTGTCAAAACAGGCAGGTCCTAGCATTTTCCCTGTTTAAAGCCAGATTTATGACGAGGTGCATACATAGAATTCCCGGTGACCGACTGCAGGTGTCTGTATTGGGCCCTCACTACAGAAATAAAAAATCTGCGTTGTAGGCGGAAAGAGGACTCGTAGCCATAGTCACAGATGGGTATACCTCCCAACTTTTAAACACATGGAGAGGGATATGTATTGCCCCAAGTAATGTTCTCAGCAACTAGAAACGCTTGTTTCCTGATAATCGTACAGTGGAAACAGGCTAACGATCACCCGATGAACATAACAATTATTTGCTGAGTAAAATGAACTTCTGGTTTGCTTAAAGAGGACTTGTTTCTTGCTCAAAATATTGAGTTAAATAACTAGTAAAAATCCTTGAGCGCCCCTGATTCTGATGCTCTTTTCCGTTTTGCTCTGTGTCACTTCATTACAAAGATATTTATATTTGTTTCTTGTGGAGTGCATTATGTAGATTTTCTGCTTTGTAGTCCACTTGGACTGTGTTTCTTCACAGTCTTCTTTTGGGGTGTGAGCTTTAACCCAACTCTGCCAGACGCTACCAATCACAGCTCAGCAGCTCCTGAGATTGATAGGCTGCTAGATCACCTGCTGAGCTATGATTAGCAATGTCTGAAAGGGGTAAAAGCACAAGACACATTGTCTTTAAAGGGCTTGGCAACTACTTTACATGTTTCTTTCCTGTAAACTAACCGACAAAGATAAGCATTTCATTAAATACCTTGCAATAGCAAGATCTTTGGCTGAGAATCTCTAGTCTTCCTGTGATGTCACATCAAAATCTCTCTCAGTTCTGGAAACTGTCGTGTGGGTGGGTCTCGCTGCGCATGTGAATGGGGCTTGTCGTGTGGGTTGGGTGGGGCTGAATTCTGCAGAGCTTACTCTGTTTCTGTGAATGCTACTGCAGACCCAGCTCTCCCTTGTATCTGTATGTCTACAGCAGGGTATACAGTTTATATATGTACACAGACTGCTGTACACCGGTGTAATGTATATACACCATGCTGTACTCCCTTTATAATGTGAATACATTCAGATTTATCCCCATCCAATTGATCAATCCATCCCATCCATCGATTGATATATCCATCCTATCCATCCATCCATCTATCCAATCCATCTCATCCATCCACCCATGTCCGTGAGCGTGAGTATGGGATAATCTGTATTGCCTGGGTTGGTGTAATGGTGCTTTGTGCATTACTTCTATTCCCTACAGTGTACTTACATGAGATTGTGCTGATGCTGTGTGTACTCTGGACGAGGAGTGGGAGGGTTTAGACAGAGTTAGAGGGAATGTGCTCACTGCTGGCTTGCAACTCAGCACAAGGAATTATGGGAAATGTAGTAAGAAGTGAGCAGAGGATTCTAAAGAATAAGTGATTGCTATGACAAAAGAGCTGGTGCCGAGGCACAGGAAGTGAAGCAGAAAGGCATAAATCAACATGATACTTGGCAAAAAAGGTGTCATCATGATTCTGTCACTCGCTGTGTCCTGGGGAAATTGTGAATGACAACTCAGCCGCCCTATGGATAACAGGGGCGTGTAGATCTGTCGGTGCTGTGAGTGACAGCTCAGCCGCCCTATGAATAGCCTTTCTAAACAGGCTAATAAAAAAATAACCACCGATCAACAAACAAATAAATGATGGGCAATGTTTAATGCAAGTCAGGTGTTGTAAGCCCATTTTAAGGGGCCCTGTACACATAAATTGTCATTTGACAGACCGCTATCTGTCCACACTGATGGATCCTGTCTATAGAAGTGTTACTTGTCATTGTAATCCTGCCTCTGATACTATGAAGCAAAACTTTTCCACTTGAAAGGTGCAAAATTGCTAATTTTGTTGAGTTGCTTTTTTTAAATTTTTTTTATAAAGATCATGATATGAAAAAAAACAGCCAATTTCTTGAAAAAAAAAATACATGTAAGGCAAAAACATGATTTAAACAATAGATAATTTTCTGATGATAGCTTTCCTTTAATTATATTACCTGTTACTATTGGAATACTTGAAGAATCTCAGGTTACTGTGATAGGAAGACAATGAGAATTAATCAGTTAGAGATATGATTGTGCAATACGCTTGACATTCCCACAGATAGCGAGCTGCAGATGCTTTGAATTAAACGCCTGCCTGGACTGCATAAACTCTCTATATAGCGGAAATGGGAGAGTGAGTAATTTGTTCAGTTACGGCACTTTAGATTTTGTCCCAGATTACAAACCTAATTCCTTATTCAGCACTTTTTATGCATTTTACAAGATATAAGAAACTCATTTCCCATGATACCTAGCCTGACTGTGTGCTATGTAATGTGCCAAATATACATCGCTTTAGTGGTGGTTGTATCAGGTTGTCTTTGCACACTGAATAGTCTTGAAGCAATGATGTGAATAGATAAAACTAGTAAAATAAATAAAATTATTTATAAATACTTTTTTTTTCTCCAAATGTTATTGATTTGAATTATGTATCCAAACATTAGACAAAACTCATATTACATAACAATGATTAAGACCTAATGAGTATAAAACACTTTGGCACAATTTCAGCAATATGACCTATCGTTATAGATGCAAAAAAAATAGTTTTACTGGCATATCTTTAATAAGGTGAAATTCCTATTATGGAGCTATATCTCTTCTTTTAAGAGAAATGAGGATGTAGGAACCTGTACTGAAGTAATCCACGTTTCATTCTCTTGTATGTTAGAAATGCTGCTTCGTATTAGAAATAAATGAGTTTTTTGATGAAACATCAGCATAGTAATTTTTTCAATGACTGGAAGCGAGTGGCTGCAGGGAGAATCAAACTCGATTTTCTACCTTTAGCTATTTCTCCACACAGGATTTAAATGTGATTTACTTTCAGTTTATATATGTTTACTTTAAGATTGTATATAATATAACCCTATATCTGCAGGTAAATAGCTTTTCTAGGTATGACAGGATCTCTTTAACCCCTTCACCCCCCCAAGCCAAATTTTACAATTCTGACCAGTGTCATTTTAAGTAGTAATAATAACTCTGGAATGCTTCAATGGATCCCACTGATTTTGAGAATGTTTTTCATGACATATTGTACTTTATTATAGTGGTAAAATTAGTTTGTAATAACTTGCATTTATTTATGAAAATAATCAGAAATTGGCAAAAAATTTGCAATTTTCAAACTTTTAATTTTTATGCTCTTCCAGAGAGTTATGTCCACCATGTCTACTTTATATCAGCACAATTTTTGAAACATAATTTTTTTTGTTAGTTAGAAGGGTAAAAAATTGACCAGCGATTTCTAATTTTTCCAACAAAATTTACAAAACCATTTTTTTTATTGACCACATCACATTTGAAGTCACTTTGAGGGGCCTATATGACAGAAAATGACCAAAATTGACACCATTCTAAAAACTGCACCCCTCAGGGTGCTCAAAACCACATTCAAGAAGTTTAATAACCCTTCAGGTGCTTCACAGGAATTAATGGAATGTGAAAGCAAAAAGTGAATATTTAACTTTTTTTCACAAAAAATTTACTTTAGACCCAACTTTTGTTTATTTTCACAAGGGTAACAGGAGAAAATTTGCCCCAAAATTTGTTGTGCAATTTCTCCTGAGCACGACAATACCCTATATCTGGGGGAAAACTACTGTTTGAGCAAACAGCAGGGCTCGGAAGGGAAGGAGCACCCTTTGAATTTTTGACAGCAAAATTAGCTGGAATTGAAAGCGGACGCCATGTTGCATTTGGAGAGCACCTGATGTGCCTAAACAGTGGAAACTTCCCACTAGTGACCCCATTTTGTAAACTAGACCCTATCAAAAAACGTATCTAGATGTGAGGTCAGCACTTTGAACCCCCAAGTGCTTCACAGAAATTTATAACATTGAGCCGTGAAAACAAATAATTACTTTTTATCCACAAAAATGTACTTATAGCCTCAAATTTTGCAATCTTCCGCTGGGGGTTCTGTCTGAATCACGTATTTCAGAGATTTACATGGAAAACCCGTTGTAAGCGCTCAGTGTCGAGCGCAGGATAAATGTGCGCCGAGCCGTACTGCGATTTTTGGGAGGCAGAAAGAACAAATCAACAGCAGGTTAAGAATTTGTTTTATTTATTTTTTATGCCGTTCCTTGTGCGGTATAAGTGACGACTTTATTCTTCGAGTTGGTGCGATTACAGCTGTACCAGATTTATATCGGGTTTTTCTGTTTGGCTGCTGTCACACTACTAGTTTTTGCATCGCCATATTTGAGAGCTATAATTTTTCCATATTTCTGCTGACAGAGCCATGTGAGGGCTTGTTTTTTGTGGGATGAGTTGATCTTTTTTATTGGCAGCATATTCAGGAACATGACATTTTTGATCGCTTTCTATTTCGATTTTTGGGAGGCAGAGTGAACAAAAAACAGCAAATCAGGAATTGTTTTTTTTTATGCTGTTGCACATATGGTAAAATTGATAAGGTAGCTTTATTCTTCGGGTCAGTACGATTACAGCGTTACCATATTTCTATAATTCTTTTTATGTTTTGGCGCTTTTACACAATAAAAACTATATCACTTTATTCTGAAAGCTATAACTTTTTACCTTTTTCACTGATGGAGCTGTATGGCAGCTTTTTTTTGCGAGACAAGATGACATTTTCAGTGATACCATTTTTGTTTGCATTTATTTGTTTGCATTTTATTTCAGTTTTTGTTTGGCGACATGATAATTAAGCATAATTTTTTGCCTCGTTTTTTTTTTACCATGTTCACTGAAGGGGTTAACTAGTGGGACATTTTTATAGGCCTGGTCGTTCGGGACTCGGAGATACCAAATATATGTACTTTTTTTGTTTATTTTTTTTTCTCCATAAAAATATTTATTTATGGGTACAATATATCAATATATATATATACAGTACAGACCAAAAGTTTGGACACATCTTCTCATTTAAAGACTTTTCTGTATTTTCTTGACTATGGAAATTGTACATTCACACTGAAGGCATCAAAGCTATGAATTAACACATGTGGCATTATATAGTTAACAAAAAAGTGTGAAACAACTGAAAATATGTCTTATATTCTAGGTTCTTCAAAGCAGCCACCTTTTGCTTTAATGACTGCTTTGCACACTCCTGGCATTCTCTTGATAAGCTTCAAGAGGTAGTCACCGGAAATCGTCTTCCAACAATCTTGAAGGAGTTCCCAGAGATGCTTAGCACTTGTTGGCCCTTTTGCCTTCACTCTGCGGTCCAGCTCACCCTAAACCATCTCGATTGGGTTCAGGTCATCTGGCGTAGCACCCCATCACTCTCCCTCTTGGTCAAATAGCCCTTACACAGCCTGGAGGTGTGTTTGGGGTCATTGTCCTGTTGAAAAATAAATGATGGTCCAACTAAACGCAAACCGGATGAAATAGCATGCCGCTGCAAGATGCTGTGGTAGCCATGCTGGTTCAGTATGCCTTCAATTTTGAATAAATCCCCAACAGTGTCACCAGCAAAGACCCCCACACCATCACACCTCCTCCTCCATGCTTCACGATGGGAACCAGGCATGTAGAGTCCATCCGTTCACCTTTTCTGCGTCGCACAAAGACACGGTGGTTGGAACGAAAGATCTCAAATTTGGACTCATCAGACCAAAGCACAGATTTCCACTGGTCTAATGTCCATTCCTTGTGTTCTTTAGCCCAAACAAGTCTCTTCTGCTTGTTGCCTGTCTTTAGCAGTGGTTTCCCAGCAGCTATTTTACCATGAAGGCCTGCTGCACAAAGTCTCCTCTTAACAGTTGTTGTAGAGATGTGTCTGCTGCTAGAACTCTGTGTGGCAATGACCTGGTCTCTAATCTGAGCTGCTGTTAACCTGCGATTTCTGAGGCTGGTGACTCGGATAAAGTTATCCTCAGAAGCAGAGGTGACTCTTGGTCTTCCTTTCCTGGGGTGGTCCTCATGTGAGCCAGTTTCTTTGTAGCGCTTGATGGTTTTTGCAACTGCACTTGGGGACACTTTCAAAGTTTTCCCAATTTTTCGGACTGACTGACTTTCATTTCTTAAAGTAATGATGGCCACTCTTTTTTCTTTACTTAGCTGCTTTTTTCTTGCCATAATACAAATTCTAACAATCTATTCAGTAGGACTATCAGCTGTGTATCCACCTGACTTCTGCACAACACAACTGATGGTCCCAACCCCATTTATAAGGCAAGAAATCTCACTTATTAAACCTGACAGGGCACACCTGTGAAGTGAAAACCATTTCCGGTGACTACCTCTTGAAGCTCATCAAGAGAATGCCAAGAGTGTGCAAAGCAGTCATCAAAGCAAAAGGTGGCTACATTGAAGAACCTAGAATATAAGACATATTTTCAGTTGTTTCACACTTTTTTGTTAAGTATATAATTCCACATGTGTTAATTCATATTTTTGATGCCTTCAGTGTGAATGTATAATTTTCATAGTCATGAAAATACAGAAAAATCTTTAAATGAGAAGGTGTGTCCAAACTTTTGGTCTGTACTGTATTTTAAAATTATTATTTTGTGATTTTTTTAAAAAAAATATTGTTACTATTGTTTTTTACTTTTTTACTTAGTCCCTTTATGGGACGTTCACTTTCACAACTGTTATGCTGGAGCATTGCTATGCTTCATAACTCTCATTGCTGCACTGACACAAGTAAGTTAGATCATGCATTGCGCGTGATCTAACTAAGTTGCTAGAGCCAGGTGACGTGGAAGTCGTGGGTCACCATGGCAACGATCGGGCCTCCACAATGACGCCGCAGGGGCGTCGATCAGTGGGCAGAGGGAGCCTCTTCCCTCTGCCTGCCTTCTAAATTCTGCGATTGATGTCGATCACAGCATTTAGGGAGTTGAATTGCCAGGAGCGGTGCGGCGGTGCAGCTTCTGTAGCCCTAAAACGCACTTATTTAGACTGGCCTATTGCCTCACTCACTTTTGTAACTATTCCAATTTTTCCCTTCCAAAATTTTCTTCCAAATCTGGTCCCTTGTAGCATCTGCTCACACATCCTCCATGCACTTAGTAGCCCTCTGTGTCTATACTCGTACACACACTGTATGGTAACCGGTTCATGCAGCATTATGTGAATGAATATTTATTATATTGATGATGGGACCTTACAATACAAGCAATTTTTGCCATTTACCTTTTGTGTCCCCCCTATTTCCTGATAGACTGTAAGCTTGCGAGCAGGGCCATCATTCCTCTTGGTATCTCTTGAATTATGTATTAGTCTGTAATGTCTTTTATTGTCTGAACAAGTCCCCTCTAAAATGTAAAATGCTGCGGAATATGCTGGTACCATAGAAATAAAAAATATTATTATTGTCTGTCTATCTATCCTATCTATCTATCTATCTATCTATCTATCTATCTATCTATCTATCTCTCTATCTATCACATATCTATCTATCTATCTATCTATCTATCCTATCACATATCTATCTATCTATCTATCTATCTATCCTATCACATATCTATCTATCTATCACATATCTATCACATATCTATCTATCTATCTATCTATATATCTATCTATCTATCTGTCTATCACATATCTATCTATCTATCTAGCTATCTCCTATCTATCTATCTCATATCTATCTATCTATCTATCTATCTATCTATCTATTATCTATTATCTATCTATCTATCTATCATCTATCTATCTATATATCTATCTATCTATCCTATCACATATCTATCTATCTATCTATCTATCTATCTATCTATCTATCTATCTATCTATCTATGTATTCACTTCTATAGTTTAGTACATTGATGCCATCCTTGACTCATGTTAGAGGGAATTAATATAAACCGGCAGAGACTGAACAGAACGGAAACATGTTATTGGCTAACTTCCTGTGGTTTAAACCTCTGCGTTTGATGTGTGCAAGTGACTTTAATATGGGATGCACTAAACGCTCATACGTTCTTTATTAAATAAATATAGATCTTTATGGAGGAAGATAGCACAGAGAATTTTAGATCTATGAGCTAAGTGATTTTTTATTCTAGAAGTCAGTAAGCTATGGAGCTCTCTGCTCATCTTCTCATATGTGTCAGGCTTTGTGTGTCTACATGTTTGTGTGTTGCGCGTATACAACTAGACTGTCTGATTCATGATTACCAGCTTGTAAAAGGACATTGTTCTGCTGTAAGGCGATCCATGGAAAATGCAATTCAATATGTAGCAGCAACAAGTGGTAGGTGGCAGGAGGCTTCAGATAAAGGTGTGATTTCACTTAGTTGCCACTAGTGATTACTCTAAAACTTTCATGATGCCTCTGATACAAGGATCCTTCCCTCCGAGTTACAGCCTGTGTCCATCAAAGCTTCTTTACAGATTGCTTAATAGACTAGAAACACAAAAACTGCCACAAAATAAGTGCAGCTTCAGCAGGAAAGCATAAAACTCATGACTTAAAAGTATAATTTTATTTAGATGTACACATAAAAGGACTAACAAGAATAAAAAATACTAAAAAAGCAGGAACCCTTGAGTTCCCTACAAAATAGCTCACTCAACCATGCAATAATAACATTAAATCCAATGTTTGGGTAAGAATATATCCCCTTACAAGTAATGATCATAAGCAATGAAAGTACATGTACTAAAAAGTGACATTAGTAAGAGATCATTAGTTGTGTAAGGTGCTAGTGCATATGTAGCACCCTGAGGATTCGGCTGCTACAGGGGTATTACACCTCAAGCCAGAGGTGTGGTATTCCACTCCCGGGTAAGGATGGAGTGTGGAACTGAGCTAGTAAGCTGCATACACTACATACATCCCATTTCCGGGGGACAGATCGACGGTACTCCCACTAGTTTATGTGCAGGTACGATAGTGTCTGTCCCTGGCTGGAGTGGGAGGGGGGTGGAACATCCCAGTAGTGTAGGGGCAGATAGGGGGAGCAGTCTGGGTAAGGCTAGGAGCTCATTGGGTGCTGGTCACCTGAGCTCACACATAGAGGGAGTATATAAGGTGGGCACCATCTTAGGACAGGGTCTTTTGTAGAGTCAGAGGAGCAGAGCAGAGAAGCTCAGCCAGAAGGGCTGACAGGGTGTTGTGGTTCCGGCTGGGCCCAGCTCCAAGGCCAAGAGAGAGAGAGGAGTCAGAAGGACCCAGAGAGAAGGAGAAGGAACCCCAAGACCCCAGAATACAAGCAACAGGGTGAAGGGTTGGCACCCAGGGTACCGGATCCCAAGCTGGCAGAGAGAAAAGCACACCTTAGCCAGAGACCGGAGGTTGTGGGCAGGATCTGCCACGACCCTCACCAAATCCACCAGGAAGGCAGACCAAGTATAGGGTCAGGGAACCCAGAAGAGGTGTACCCACCAAGAGACCCGAGGGAGCCGGACATAGATGGATCCCTGGTGAGAACGGCCAGAAGAGAGGGAAAGTCAGACAGGAGCTCAGGACCACGCTCCAGAATTACTTGGGGGTTGGCCGAGTCCAGGACCTGGTGGACGCAGCACGGCTCGGGTGGTCGCTTCAGGCCAGAGTGACCATAAGAACACCCGTAAGTAAAAACCCCTGAACTGCACAGCCCGACTCTGAGTCTTCTTGCTGATTCATCCTGCACCTTCACAACCACCATCCTCCACAACTGACCCCCTGAGGCTATACCCCTCCCGTTGGGGGTTATACTATCAGAAGCTGCACACACACCACCAGCCTCAGCGGACCCTGCTGCAGCGGCGGCCGTATTGACCGCAAATCAACGGGTGGCGTAGTCGACACTAAAGAACATCCAGCAACATCTGTAGGACTGCCACACACTGAGCTTGACACCCTGGGCACGGACCGGGTCACCGCCACTCGGAGACTACAACCCCCATCTGATCCGGCTCCGGGTATCCCCCAAACAACACTGGCCCAGGGGGCGCGTCACATATAGAGGATACTCATACCTAGTATAAACACATGAACAGTAGGTAAGGTAAGCAGGTAATAGGATAAGCATAGATAGAATAATAAGTCTTAATGCTTCCAAGGAAAAAATAGTGGTGTATATAAAAATACAAGTGTATATAAAGTGTATATGGAGATCCAAGGATTAGGGTATAGTACTTGCCAAAGGAGAGAGCTTGTAGGGAACCAACCCCGACGACGCCGTTTCGCGAGTGCTTCTTCTGAGGGGGCGTGAAGAAGAAGCACTCGCGAAACGGCGTCGTCGGGGTTGGTTCCCTACAAGCTCTCTCCTTTGGCAAGTACTATACCCTAATCCTTGGATCTCCATATACACTTTATATACACTTGTATTTTTATATACACCACTATTTTTTCCTTGGAAGCATTAAGACTTATTATTCTATCTATGCTTATCCTATTACCTGCTTACCTTACCTACTGTTCATGTGTTTATACTAGGTATGAGTATCCTCTATATGCACTAGCACCTTACACAACTAATGATCTCTTACTAATGTCACTTTTTAGTACATGTACTTTCATTGCTTATGATCATTACTTGTAAGGGGATATATTCTTACCCAAACATTGGATTTAATGTTATTATTGCATGGTTGAGTGAGCTATTTTGTAGGGAACTCAAGGGTTCCTGCTTTTTTAGTATTTTTTATTCTTGTTAGTCCTTTTATGTGTACATCTAAATAAAATTATACTTTTAAGTCATGAGTTTTATGCTTTCCTGCTGAAGCTGCACTTTTTTTGTGGCAGTTTTTGTGTTTCTAGTGTATTATTAGGAAATTATACTTGGACCGTTGTGGTTTATACAGATTGTTTAATAGGTATGACTGCTATGGACTGATATTAGCTGTAGTTATTAGGTTATAGCTGTGCCCCCCTAGTAGAGACCTCTTGGACTTATTAAATAATGCAGCCCCCCTGCATAATCCGTAGCCCCTCCAGATGTCCTCCCTTATAGGCAGAGCAGAGTTATTAACAATCTTAAATAGGGTATTATCATTCAGCCATATGTTCTTGTTTTTATTTTACTTGGAAATAGAGTTTCAATTTCTTTGGAGCTCACAGGAACGAGCACATTTGTTACTCTAAAAAAACTGTGGACATTTCACTGTTTCCATAAGGAGCCCCTCTGTACAAGAAGTGGGATTCGGCCCCACTGTTTTATTGACTGCTAATTTGAACATTTGAAGACATCTACAAAACACTATTCCAAAGGCATAAATAATACATATTGGCTGGAGTTTAACTTGGTCATATCTCCCCATTTAGTGATTATGGACAAAACTATGCAGTGGATCCCTAATCATACAACCTAAACTTGGAATAAATCCAAATACCACTGGCAAATATTTATAATAACATTCTTTATTGAAAAATATTTTTTTAAAAGTTCATTTTACAAAACCACAAATTAATAAAAAATTCAAGAGTCAAAGTCCCTTATTGGGTGGAGAGGTGGGGCCCATTTTAATCCCCCTCTATTGATCATTAATCTACTGTATATTTATGAGATCTCAACATCGGGGATGTAGCCTGGTCCATGTGTGCCCACATTCTTTTGACTCATCTTTTCCTCTTGAATTTTTTATGAACTTTTTAAAAAATATTTTTCAATAAAGAATGTTATTCTAAATATTTACAAGTGGTATTTGGATTTATTCTTAGTTTAGGTTATTTGAAGACATCTGCAGACAAAGTGTTAATGTGCAGTCTATTATTTACCTTCAGCAGGAGAGAAAATTATATATAAATGCAATTAAAATGTAACCTTCAGGCTAAGTGCCCACAATGCAGAAATGCTGCGGAGCGTTTCTGCATCTCCCTGGCAGAAAAAACGCATGCGGATTTTACATACTTTTTTCTGCCAGGTAGAAGCATTTTTAACATACAATTTCGCATGCGGGTTGTCAAGCGTTTTTCCAAGCGATTTTAGCATCACTTGGAAAAGTGCTTGACAACTTGGTCACACTATATAAATCCATGCAGCCGGCATGGATTTATGTTGTGTGACCAAGTTACGATGCTGCAAATGCAGCATCAATAGTAAAAAAAAGAATAAAAATGTTGAAAAATAAAAAAAAACATTATACTCACCTTCCGATGGTCCCCGGTCTCCTTGTCCGGTGTGTCTGGTGTCTTTGGCGGCTCGTGGTGCTCTAAAAAGGACCTTCCATGACGTCATTTAGGCATGTAACAGGTCACGCGACCGCCGACGTCAGCGGTCACGTGACCTGTCACATGACTAAATGACGTCATGGAAGGTCCTTTTACACCACCGCAAGCAGCCGAAGAGCCAGCAGCGCCGCCGGGAGCAGACAGTGGGTCATCAGAAGGTAAGTATAATGTTTTCTTTTTTTTTATTTTAATCCTTTTTTAACTACAGGTACTATGGTACCCGGGTCTGGAGGAGAGCCTCCTCTTCTCCAGACCTGGATACCATCCGCGCATTGAAACGCATAATATCCCCATGTGTACGTGTAGTGATGCGGATATTATGCGGTCCAATGCAAGTCAATGGCGGTGATTTCGCCGCGATTCCGCAAAATTAATGGACATGCTGTGGATTTTTCTGCAATGCGGATTATCATTGGGAAAAATGGCAGACAACTTAACAAGCGTTTTTAATGCGTTTTCGCCACAGAAATGGCGCCGCAGAAACGCATTAAGTCAGCATCGTGGGCACGCAGCCTCAATGATACATATTAAAAGACAGTACCTAAGAGTCAATGACACACAAAAACATCTAAAGTGCAAGTGCTGCAAATATCAACCTGTGCTCAAATAAAAAAATGGTTTGGCTCCTGATTAGTGTTGAGCCACCCCCGTAGTGTTCGAGTTCGGTTCGGTTCGTCGAACACCCGTGTGTTCGCCGAACTGTTCGTCGAACTGTTCGTCGAACACCTTCGAACACCGTTAAAACCAATGGCAGGCAAACAAAAACACATAGAAACACATAGAAAACACCTTCAAAGGTGTCCAAAAGCTGACAAACTGCTCAGAAGACATAACTAACACATGGAAAAGTGACAAGTACATATAGTCATGCGAAAATAAAAGAGGTGGAGGAGTAAAAGGAGGGGGAGACACAGATATAGGCATGTCATGCCCTTCTAAAATCCAAAAAGTGAGAAGCCGACACGGCCAGTCCGCTCCTGCCCGTGCCACCTCCGTGTCGCCGGGTTTGTGCCAGAGCCGCGGTGAACCCTTATGGCCAGCCCCCCTCTCCCAATACTGGTGCCTGTCTGCTGGTGGGTCGAGCGAGCCCCCCTGTGGTGGAGGCAGCTCTAAGCTTTTTAATTTAAATTGTCTCTCTAATTTGAATGAATACACTTTAAATCCATTTACAAGGATCTATTGGAGGGCAAGTCTCATGCCAGCAGCCGCGTAATTCCAGCTCCAGTAGCGTCCACTAAAGCTGCTGCAGTTAAAAAGCTTTTATAAGGATCGAGCTCGGCTGTCCACCGCAAGGCATCCTACTGCCAGTCCCAGCCCCTATGCCTTGGGGTGCCTCCTGATGCTCTTCACTGAGTATCCCGTGGTCCCGAAGCATTTCCTTTGAAAAAATTAAGTGTCCAAACTACAGGTGGTGTAGCTTGCTTAACAGCCGGGATAATCCGCTGACTAGCAGACCCTGCTACTAGGCACAAAGTATTTCCTGGGCTAGATGCAGTTAAAAATTTGTAATTAGATACTCTCGTTGGATGCTGAGAAAGCATTCCATAGAGTCTCCTGGCACGCCATATATGATTCTCTTAAAAAGCTTGGGGTAGGGGTCTAGGGGACCCTTTTATAGCCAAAATCACGGCCCTGTATCGCAATACGTCACCTAGGCTGAAGATAAATGGAACTGTAGCACCCTGAGGGCTCGGTTGCTACAGAGGTATTGCACCTCACCCAGAGGTGTGATATCTCACTCTCAGGTAAGGATGTAGTGTGGATCAGGACCCGACACCTGCATGCATTACACCACATTGCCGTGGGGCAGGGCGACCAATATGCCCCTGAGATGGGCACGACAGTCCCTGTCCCTGGCTGGAGTGGGGGGAGGGAACACTGAGGAAGGGGAACCCTGTAGTGCAGGAGCAGGGAGGAAGCAGTTTCTGGGTGCATTGAGAAGGGAGTATAAAAGGTGGGCACCATCTTAGTTCAGTGCAGAGAAGTCTGAGCAGAAGTGGCAGGGAGCAGGGGCTCTGCATGAGCTCTGCTCCGGAGGCGGGCCTAGTAACAGAGGCCCAGGCCTGGAAGAGGGAGAAGGAAGGAAGAGGAGCGGAGAAGGCTCCAGGAACGAGAAACGAAGGGATCTCAGGGGTGCGGACGGGCGAGTCGCCACCGCACGCCAGAATCCACCTGCGTGGAGGGGTCAGGCCAAAGGGGGAGACCGGTCCCCGAAACTAGTGGAGGCAGGAAACGACCCTCAGCTAGAAACAGGAGGCTGTGACATTTTATGTGGCGCAGCCCCTCGCTACACCCGCTAGGAAGGCACCACATAGGGTCAGGGAAACTGGCGCCAAGTTTACCAAGAGGAGGCCCGAGGCAGCCGGACAGAAGGGTTGGTAAGAAAGGCCAGACAAAGGACACACAAAGGGGGTCCTGTGAAGCACTCCAAAGTTATCTGGGAGTTGTCTGAGCCCCTCACCTGGTGAGCACAGTACGACGTGGGCAGCCGTTACCTGCAGACGTGGTCTGGATAATAAGAACTGTGAGTAAAGGCCCTGGACTGCATCACTGACTCCGTGTCATTACTGCTGCTGCTGACGCGCCCCCTGGGACATATTCCTTTTTGAGGGGAATACCCGGCACCGGATCAGATGGGGGGTTGTAGTCTCCGAGCGGCTGTGACCCGGCCCGTGCCCAGGGCGTCAAGCTCAGTGTTATGTGGCAGTCCTACAGATGTTATTAAGAGTTCTTTTGTGTCGACTACGCCACCCGTTGTGATGCGGTCACTGTGGCCGCCGCTGCAGCAGGGTCCGCTGAGGCTGATGGTGGGTGCGCAGCTTGGTGGGATAACCCCCAACGGGAGGGGTATAGCCTCAGGGGGGACAGGTGCAGAGGATGGGGGTTGTGGTGGTGTAGTGCAGCCGGCAATGAAGACAGAGTCGGGTTGTGCAGTTAAGGGTGTTTACTTACTGCAGATGTTGTACCGGTCACTTCAGCTTCGAGTGACCACCCGAGCCGTGCTGCGTCCACCAGGTCCTGGATTCAGCCAACCCCCAAACAAGTCCGGAGCGTGGCCCTGAGCTCTCCTTCTGTCCCGTTCTCTGGCCGTCCCCACCAGTGATCCACCTAGGTCCAGCTCCCTCGGGCCTCCTGTTGGGACACCCTTGGCCTTGGGTTCCCTGACCCTTCATGTGGTGTGCCTTCGGGGTGGATGTGATGGGTGGCCGTGGCAGATGCTGCCCACGGCCTCCGGTCTCTGGCTAGGGTGTGTTTTCTGCCCCCACCAGCTTGGGATCCGGTACCCTGTGCCGACTCCTCACCCGGTGCTTTAATTTGGGTTCTTGGGTCCTCTCTGTTTTCCCCTCTGGGTACTCCTTCTCTGCTCCTCTCTCACTCAGGGTCTCTCTCTTGCTGCAGGCTGACTTCCTCTCTGCTTGCTGTCTGCTCCTCTGCAGCTGTCTTGCTGTCTCCAACTGACTTGTTCTCTGCATCTGACCCTGTTCTTAGTTGGTGCCCACCTTATATACACCCTCTATGTGTGAGCTCAGGTGACCAGCACCCAATGAGCTCCTATCTTTACCCAGGCTGCTCCCCCTATCTGCCCCTACACTACTTGGGATGTACCACCCCCCTCCCACTCCAGCCAGGAACAGACTCGGTCGTACCTGCACATTTCTAAGTGGGAGTACCGTCGGCCTGTTCCTCGGAAATGGGATGTGTGTAGTGCATGCAGCCTACCGAGCTCAGATCCACACTCCATCCTTACCCGGGAGTGGAATACCACACCTCTGGGTTGAGGTGCAATACCCCTGTAGCAGCCGAATCCTCAGGGTGCTACACTGCCCTGCACCATCACCCCCATCCTCCGCATACACTGCCCTGAGGCTATACTCCTCCCGTGGGGAGTTATGCTACGCTCTGCTGCACCCACAACATCAGCCTCAGCGGTCTGCCCTGGAGCGGCGGTTCACTCTGACCGCAATCCACGGGTGGCGTAGTCGGACATTTAAATATCAAAACCACATAAATAGTTCCGCCACTGGTTTGACTGCCCTGAGCCACGGAACCGGGTTGCCGCCACGGAGACTACAACCACCAGCATCCACCTTTTGCATCCACCAAAAAGGGTCCGGCTCCGGGTGTCCCAAGGCCCAGGGGGCGCGTTAGAACATTTTCATCACCTTTCACAATCACCAATGGGACAAGGCAGAGATGTTCTCTGTCCCCTCTCTTATACATCCTAGTGACGGAGCACCTGCTCTCATCAATTCGCCATAACCCCAATATTAGGTGGATTGAGGTGGGAGGCACCGAGTACAAGTGCTCTCTATTTGCTGATGATGTCCTAGTATATATCACTCAATCACATATATCCATCCATGCTGTTATGGCTGAAATAGATCACTTTGTTACATGGTCAAATTTTAAAATCAATGCAGCGAAGTCTGAGGCCCTTGATGTCTCCCTCCCCAAATCCATATAGGATTCCATCCAGTCCAACTTTCCCTTTGCCTGGCCCTCACAGGGTATCAAATACTTAGGAATTCCTATTCATAGAGACCTCTCCCATCTATGTTATCTTAATTTTGGGCCCTTTATTGAACAACTCCATACAGACCACGGTTGGCAAGTTAGAACTGTAAGATTCACTACGTGAACCACTGGTGTTTTGTGGAAAAGCACATGTACACTGTGTTCCAAATTATTATGCAAAAAGTGTTTAGGAGTGATAAGGGAAGAATTTGTTTGTTTGTCAGTTAAACTCATTGATGGTGATGTGTGTCAGGGCTCTTTATATCACTGTAAGCAATTGCAGACACCAGTGCTAATTAGTTTGGCAGGTGTGTCCAATGAAAGGCAAGACTACTTAAGAAGGCTCTCTCACATTATTCAGCAGCCTACATTTTCTGCCAAAATGGGAAAGAAAAAGGATGTGTCGGCTGCTGAGAAGCAACAAATTGTGGAGTGTTTAGGTCAAGGCATGACTACAATCAACATTGTGCGATGATCAGGATGAAGTGTCTTGGCAATCAAGAAGTATGTAGCTGATTCACAGTACACACGTGTGCGTGCTGATAAGGGCAAATTGAGGACTCTTTCCTACAGGCAATTACGTCAGGTTGAAAGAGCAGCGGCAAAAAAGCCTTGTCATAGCAGCAGACAAGTTTTTGAAGCTGCTTGTGCCTCCAACGTCCCCCGAACAACAAGATGCAGGGTCCTTCAGAGGTTTGCAGCTGTGCATACGCCATCCTGTCGACCTCCTCTATCCACTTCACACAAGCAGAAACGGCTCCAGTGGGCCAAACATTACATGAAGACTGATTTCAAAACTGTTTTGTTCACGGATGTGTGCCGTGCAGCGCTCGATGGTCCAGATGGATGGAGTGGAGGATGGCTGGTTGATGGACACCCCACGCAAACACGGCTACAGCGCCAACAAGGAGGAGGTGGAGTAATGTTTTGGGCTGGAATCATGGGGAGAGAGATTGTCGGCCCCTTTAGGATCCCTGAAGGCGCTAAAGATGAACTCCATAATGTATGTGGATTTTCTCAAACAGCACTTCCTGCCATGGTTCAAGAAGAAGAACCGTGTATTTCACAGCAAGATCATTTTTCTGCATGATAATGCACCATCTCATGCTGCACATAAAACATCTGCATCTCTGGCTGATATGGGCATAAAAGGGGACAAACTTATGGTGTGACCCCCATGCTCCCCTGACCTCTACCCCATTCAGAACCTTTGGAGCATCATTAAAAGGAGTGTCTATGATGGCGGGAGGCAGTTCACATCTAAGCAACAGCTCTGGGAGGGTATTCTGTCCTCATGCAAAACAATTGAAGCAGAAACCATCCAAAACCTGACAAATTCAATGGACGAGAGAGTTCAGAAGCTCCTTTCGAACAAGGGGTCCTGTGTGAAAATGTAACATCACCTAGAATAAAGTTTTGAGTTGAAAACTGTTTGATTTCAGTTTCTAACAACCTGCTAATGCTTATAATTTCAAAAATGACCATTTTTTTGGTCTTTATTAAAATGAAAAGGTTGATCGAAAAGTTTGGGGGATCTAAGAGTGTGGCAACCCAGTAGTCATGATTACTTCGAATTCTGACAATATGAGGGTCATGCTGCAGGTAGTGCAGCAAGAAGGCACTTATGTGTCTTGCGCATCTCGGAGCCCCAAAATTATTTTCCGGGCTAGATGCAGCTAAAAATTATTTTTAATTTTAAATCTGGTGGAGCTTATTATAGATGGCCTAATAGGATCAGTGCTGCACACTGCTACAAAGCCCAAATTATTTTCCAGTCAAGATACAGATAAACATGATTAGTAATTTGAAAGCTTAAAACGGTTGGTAGGGTGATTTTAAACAATCATCAAGCTTTTACTCTCCCCAGGATGACACAGGGGTAGAAAAGTCGTTTCGGATCCATGATTTGTTCATCTTTATGAACGTGAATCTGTCTACATTATCAGTGGAGAGCCGCGTGCGCTTATCTGTCAGCACACCACCAGTAGCGCTGAACACACGTTCAGACAGAACGCTGGCTGCGGGGCATGACAAGATCTCCAAGGCGTAAGTGGCTAGCTCCGGCCATTTATCCAGATTGGAAGCCCAAAAAGAGCAAGGGTCCAGTGACACAGTCGTGGCTTCAATGTTTACTTGGAGATACTCCTGTACCATCGTCTCTAGGCATTGACTATGTGTCAGACTTCTTGTCTCCTGTGGCCTTGCAAAGGATGGGCTAAAAAAGTGGTGAAATGATTCCGCAAAATTGATGTTACCAGCAGATACTGTGGTTCTGTTACGGTTTGAGTGCTGAACACTTGACGGTCCCACGGTTGGCAAGTTGGAACTGTGAGATTCACTACGTGCACCCACTGGTATTTTGTGGAAAAGCACATGTAAGATTCTGCAACAGTCTCTGCTGATACTCCTGCATGCGTGCATCCCTTTCTATGGCAGGAATAATTTCTGCAAATTTACTTTTGTACCGGGGATCTAACAGTGTGGCAACCCAGTAGTCAGGATTATTTCTAATTCTCACAATTCGAGGGTCATGTTGCAGGTAGTGCAGCAAGAAGGCACTCATGTGTGTTGCGCATCCAGGAGCACCAAGTCCCTGTTGTGTTGGTGGCGAGGTAACAATCATGCTTCCTTCCTCTGTCCTCTCCCCCCAACCTTGCACAACAGAAATGTGATCAAGGTCTCCCTCATCTGATGAGTCTTCCATCAGTTCGTCCTCCACTTCTTCCTGGGCTCCTGCACCTTCCTCACTAGTTTGGCTGCTACCATGCGCCCTGGTAAAACCATCTCCCCCACCCTCACATGCCTGCCGCCTTGGTGCTGCCGACCATCTGGACCTTGCAGATGTTAGCCCTTCCGCATACAACTCCTCCTCCTCTACTTCCTCCACCTCCTCTTGTGCCACCACCTGACTCCGAATTCTGTTTAACATGTGCTCCAGCATGTAAATCACCGGAATAGTCATGCTGATAATGGCATCGTCAGCACTAAACATCTTCGTCGCCATTTCAAAACTGTGCAGAAGGGTGCATAGGTCCCTGATCTGAGACCACTCCTCCAGCGTGATTTGCCCCACCTCTGAATCTCGTTGGCCCAGGCTATACGTCAGAACGTATTGCACCAGGGCTTGTCGGTGCTGCCACAGTCGCTGCAACATGTGCAGAGTTGAATTCCACCGGGTAGGCACATCGCATTTTAGCCGGTGAAGTGGCAGGCCCAACGACTTCTGTAGAGATGTAAGTCGCTGAGCTGCGGGATGCGAACGGCGGAAGTGAGCACACAGCGACCGTGCCCTCTGCAGAAGGCCATCTAGTCTGGGATAGTGGGCTAAAAATTGCTGGACAACCAGGTTCAACACGTGAGCCATACAAGGCACGTGTGTGACATTGCCCCGGTGAAGGGCCGCACCCAGGTTTGCAGCATTGTCGCACATGGCCTTCCCTGGTTTCAGGTCCAGTGGAGACAACCATTCATGAAATTGGTTCTCCAGAGCTGACCACAACTCCTCAGCTGTGTGACTCACATTTCCCAGACATTTCAATGTAAAAACCGCCTGATGACGTTGAGCCCTACTGCCAGCATAGTAAGGAGGTGTGCAGGATCCCTTCTGCGCAGTTAGAAAGCTTGTGGCATGACCAGACAGGCTTTGGGTGCAGGTGGAAGACCGAGAGGAGGTTGAGGAGGCAGAAGCAGTGGAGGAACTTTGACATAAAGAGGATTGACGCACAACTCGTGGGGACGGCAAGACTTGGACAGCAGCCCCTTGTCCTGCTGTCACCATAGTTACCCAGTGCCCAGTCAGCGACATGTAACGCCCCTGTCCATGCCTACTCGTCCAAGTGTCTGTGGTGAAATGCACCCTGTCACACACAGAGTTTCTCAAAGAAGCGGTGATGTTGTGTGCGACATGCTGGTGGAGCGCAGGCACACCTTTCTTTGAGAAGTAGTGCCGACTGGGCATCTGGTACTGGGGCACTGCGACGGACATAAGGTCTCGAAAATCCTCTGTGTCCACCAGGCGGAAAGGCAGCATTTCTGTAGCCAAGAGCTTGCAGATGGTGAAATTCAACCTCTTAGCTTTCTCATGGCTAGGAGGAAATGGTCTTTTACTTGTCCACATCTGAGGGACCGAGGGCTGGCTATTGTGCTTAGACGGGGTTGATAAGGGTGTCCCCGGCAAACTGCCGGTCTGTGAGGAAGATGCAGGCGGACATGTTAGGTTGCCTTGATCCAAAGGTGGTGCTATCGATGTCGGACAGCGCTCAACACCAGCTGGTGTTCCCACCTCCAAAGAAAATGATGACCTGCCAATCACGCTGGCTGTTGCGGGTAAAGAGGTGGCAGGTCTGCGCCCCAAAACAGCTGTGACTGCTGTCCCCCCAGTCACAGAGGATGAAGAGGCCGCGGATGCACAAGATATGGCAGACGGTGGTTGGCCCGGCCGGCTAGGCCGCATTGTAGCACACTGAGCTTCCCACTGCAACTTATGCTTCATGTCCATGTGCCGGTTCATGCATGAAGTACTCAAACTATGTATTTTTTGGCCTCTACTTAGCTTTTGCTGACAAATGTTACAGATAACACGAGTTGGGTCATCTTTATCGATCTGAAAAAATGCCCAGGCTATGCAAGGCTTAGCACCCATGCGACCTGAAGAGCCACCACGACTTGTGGTGAGAGGCAGAGTTGTGTTTGAGGATGCAGTTGTTGACGTGCTTCCAGTACTACGTCTCTGTCCAGGAAGGCGCAACCTGACCTCGTCGTCACTAGCATCTTCCTCCACCTCCTCTGCTGACCTCATCTCTTGGCTGACTGTGGGTTGACAGTAAGTGGGATCTCCAACTTCCTCATCATCACCCTGTGTGTTATCACACCCGTCGTCCTCAGAGCCAACCTTTTCCTGCCCTGACAAAAAACTAAAGTTGTCGCTCCAATCAGGTATTTGAGTCTTATCATCGTCTTCCTCATTGTCTCCACCAACAGGAGTTACAGTTTGGGAATGAGGGTCTACATTATGGTCAGAACCTTCTGCGTCTGGTCCTGGATCCGACTCATAAAAATTCTGGGCATCAGTTCAGATCATTTCCTCGTCTGGATTCACAGAAGCGCTGGAGTCGACCTCTGATTCCCAGGCTATAGTATGAGTAAACAGCTCTGCAGACTCAACCATCTGTTCTACCTCATACTCAGACGGGCAGCTGGAGATTTGGGAGCTGTGAGGAAGCAAGTGCGATTTGGGTGACACCTTTGAGGACTGGAATATTTGTGATGTTGAAGTTGATGTGGAGGAGAGCCCACTTAAAGGAGCACTTGATATCCGTTGAAGCACCTGCTGTTTTTGTGCCTCATCTGGAATTTGTAGCGATTGGCGTGGCCGTAAGAAAGGGATCTTATCACATTGTCCGCTAAAAGAAGTAGACATTTTAGTTTGGCTGGAAGATGGTCTTTCTTCTGCAGATGTTACTGTTGCTTTAACACCTACCCCACGGACACAACCTTTTTTCTCCTTCCCAACACGCCTATTCCCCTTTCCACCAGCAGCAGGCCTTTTTCCACTCATTTTGGTGGTTAACTAATTCACAACCCTGGAGTTGTTTGCACAAAAAAACAATGGATGGTAACCGAGCAGAGCTGAGTGGCCAAACTGTGGTATTAGGCCAAAACTATTGGCTGGGTTAGATGCAGAAAAAAATATATTCAGTTTGCAACCTGATGGAGGTCAGTATAGATGGACTAATACAACAAGTCCCACACACAGCTAGAAGCCCAATATTTTTTCAGAGGTAGATGCAGAAAAAAATATATTCAGTTTGCAACTGATGGAGGTCAGTATAGATGGACTAATACAACAAGTCCCACACACAGCTAGAAGCCCAATATTTTTTCAGAGGTAGATGCAGAAAAAAATATATTCAGTTTGCAACCTGATGGAGGTCAGTATAGATGGACTAATACAACAAGTCCCACACACAGCTAGAAGCCCAAATATTTTTTCAGAGGTACTGTAGATGCAGATAAAAATTAGTTTTAATTTGCAACCTGATGGAGGTCAGTATAGATGGACTAATAGAGAAAGTCCGACACACTGCTAGAAGGCCAAATATTTTTTCAGAGCTAGATGCAGAAAAAAATTATATTCAGTTTGCAACCTGATGGAGGTCAGTATAGATGGATTAATAGAACAAGACCCACACACAGGTAAAAGCCCAATATTTTTTCAGAGGTAGATGCAGAAAAAAACATATTCAGTTTGCAACCTGATGGAGGTTAGTATAGATGAACTAATACAACAATTCCCACACACAGCTAGAAGCCCAATATTTTTTCAGAGGTAGATGCAGAAAAAAATATATTCAGTTTGCAACCTGATGGAGGTCAGTATAGAATGGACTAATACAAGAAGTCCCACACACAGCTAGAAGCCCAATATTTTTTCAGAGGTAGATGCAGAAAAAAATATATTCAGTTTGCAACCTGATGGAGGTCAGTATAGATGGACTAATACAACAAGTCCCACACACAGCTAGAAGCCCAATATTTTTTCAGAGGTAGATGCAGAAAAAAATATATTCAGTTTGCAACCTGATGGAGGTCAGTATAGATGGACTAATACAACAAGTCCCACACACAGCTAGAAGCCCAATATTTTTTCAGAAGTAGATGCAGAAAAAAATATATTCAGTTTGCAACCTGATGGAGGTCAGTATAGATGGACTATTACAACAAGTCCCACACACAGCTAGAAGCCCAAATATTTTTTCAGAGGTAGATGCAGAAAAAAATATATTCAGTTTGCAACCTGATGGAGGTCAGTATAGATGGACTAATACAACAAGTCCCACACACAGCTAGAAGCCCAAATATTTTTTCAGAGGTACTGTAGATGCAGATAAAAATTAGTTTTAATTTGCAACCTGATGGAGGTCAGTATAGATGGACTAATAGAGAAAGTCCGACACACTGCTAGAAGGCCAAATATTTTTTCAGAGCTAGATGCAGAAAAAAATTATATTCAGTTTGCAACCTGATGGAGGTCAGTATAGATGGATTAATAGAACAAGACCCACACACAGCTAGAAGCCCAATATTTTTTCAGAGGTAGATGCAGAAAAAAATATATTCAGTTTGCAACCTGATGGAGGTCAGTATCGATGGACTAATACAACAAGTCCCACACACAGCTAGAAGCCCAATATTTTTTCAGAGGTAGATGCAGAAAAAAATATATTCAGTTTGCAACCTGATGGAGGTCAGTATAGATGGACTAATACAACAAGTCCCACACACAGCTAGAAGCCCAATATTTTTTCAGAGGTAGATGCCGAAAAAAATATATTCAGTTTGCAACCTGATGGAGGTCAGTATTGATGGACTAATACAACAAGTCCCACACACAGCTAGAAGCCCAATATTTTTTCAGAGGTAGATGCAGAAAAAAATATATTCAGTTTGCAACCTGATGGAGGTCAGTATAGATGGACTAATACAACAAGTCCCACACACAGCTAGAAGCCCAATATTTTTTCAGAGGTAGATGCAGAAAAAAATATATTCAGTTTGCAACCTGATGGAGGTCAGTATAGATGGACTAATACAACAAGTCCCACACACAGCTAGAAGCCCAAATATTTTTTCAGAGGTACTGTAGATGCAGATAAAAATTAGTTTTAATTTGCAACCTGATGGAGGTCAGTATAGATGGACTAATAGAGAAAGTCCGACACACTGCTAGAAGGCCAAATATTTTTTCAGAGCTAGATGCAGAAAAAAATTATATTCAGTTTGCAACCTGATGGAGGTCAGTATAGATGGATTAATAGAACAAGACCCACACACAGCTAGAAGCCCAATATTTTTTCAGAGGTAGATGCAGAAAAAAATATATTCAGTCTGCAACCTGATGGAGGTCAGTATAGATGGACTAATACAACAAGTCCCACACACAGCTAGAAGCCCAATATTTTTTCAGAGGTAGATGCAGAAAAAAATATATTCAGTTTGCAACCTGATGGAGGTCAGTATAGATAGACTAATACAACAAGTCCCACACACAGCTAGAAGCCCAAATATTTTTTCAGAGGTACTGTAGATGCAGATAAAAATTAGTTTTAATTTGCAACCTGATGGAGGTCAGTATAGATGGACTAATAGAGAAAGTCCGACACACTGCTAGAAGGCCAAATATTTTTTCAGAGCTAGATGCAGAAAATAATTATATTCAGTTTGCAACCTGATGGAGGTCAGTATAGATGGATTAATAGAACAAGACCCACACACAGCTAGAAGCCCAATATTTTTTCAGAGGTAGATGCAGAAAAAAATATATTCAGTTTGCAACCTGATGGAGGTCAGTATAGATGGACTAATACAACAAGTCCCACACACAGCTAGAAGCCCAATATTTTTTCAGAAGTAGATGCAGAAAAAAATATATTCAGTTTGCAACCTGATGGAGGTCAGTATAGATGGACTATTACAACAAGTCCCACACACAGCTAGAAGCCCAAATATTTTTTCAGAGGTAGATGCAGAAAAAAATATATTCAGTTTGCAACCTGATGGAGGTCAGTATAGATGGACTAATACAACAAGTCCCACACACAGCTAGAAGCCCAATATTTTTTCAGAGGTAGATGCCGAAAAAAATATATTCAGTTTGCAACCTGATGGAGGTCAGTATAGATGGACTAATAGAGAAAGTCCGACACACTGCTAGAAGGCCAAATATTTTTTCAGAGCTAGATGCAGAAAAAAATTATATTCAGTTTGCAACCTGATGGAGGTCAGTATAGATGGATTAATAGAACAAGACCCACACACAGCTAGAAGCCCAATATTTTTTCAGAGGTAGATGCAGAAAAAAATATATTCAGTCTGCAACCTGATGGAGGTCAGTATAGATGGACTAATACAACAAGTCCCACACACAGCTAGAAGCCCAATATTTTTTCAGAGGTAGATGCAGAAAAAAATATATTCAGTTTGCAACCTGATGGAGGTCAGTATAGATGGACTAATACAACAAGTCCCACACACAGCTAGAAGCCCAAATATTTTTTCAGAGGTACTGTAGATGCAGATAAAAATTAGTTTTAATTTGCAACCTGATGGAGGTCAGTATAGATGGACTAATAGAATGATGCTATGCCCAAAAGATTTTACTTCACTAGGTGCAGTAAAAAAATTGGTATTCTATACACAGGTGGTATATCTTGCAACACAGATAGGCTACTCCACTGACTAACACACTCTGCAATAGGCCAAAAAGGATTAGCTTTGCTAGATTCAGCCAAATGCTGTGAAAAAAACTTGCACAGCACTGGCACAGACCTGCCTGGCAAAAACTGATAGGAACTGATGTAACCTAGTCCTGAAAAGGACTGCAATTACAATTAGTCTTTACTCCCACAACCTATCTATTTAAGAGCACAGACCTCCCTGATAAAAGTCGTAGGAAATGCTGTAACCTAGTCCTTAAAAGGACTGCAATCACAACTATTCCCTACTCCCAAGCTATCTGTATATTTGTGCGAAAATTGGCTTGAAATTAACAAGGTATAGCGCACACAGCAACAGCGGTGCCGTCTAACACGCAGCTGCAGCAGTGAGAAAATGGTGGCGACGGGGAAAATGGCTTGGTCTTGTAGGGCAAGGACATGTGACATACACTGCCAATGACACATGCCCTTGCTTGTGTGAAAAAAAGCACTTCGCTCCGTGTGTGCGCTGCTGATAGGCTGACAGATTGCACCTCCCCACTGCAAATGCGGGAAAGAGAAAAAAAAATGGAGATCTTCATTGTTCCTGCAGAGATCCATCCCCTGCCCCTCCCCCCACCCCGCTGTACACTCAAACTGCGTATTAACATTAATTTTCATCATTACTGAGAAAAAATCCAGTTATGATTTTGGTGCACGAACAGTTATCGAACATAACCTCGAACAGCCGAATTTTAATCAAATTGTTCGTGTTCGCCGAACGGCTCGAACACTGCCCAAAACAGCTCGAATTTGAGATTGGCGAACAGTTCGAGTAGAACAACGCTCATCTCTACTCCTGATTTACCAGCCTCCTGTTTCCTGAAAACAAATCATCTAAGTGGTGATATCAAACCATTTTTTTTATTTGAGCAGTGGTTGATATTTGAAGCACTTGCACTTTAGATATTTTTGTGTCATTGACTCTTAGGTACTGTCTTTTAATATGTATCATTAAAGGTTACATTTTAATTGCATATATATATGATTTCTCTCCTGCTGAATATTCTGATTATTTATATGACAGTTGTCCCAGGGACAGTGACCATAGTGTTACCCTTGCTGTGTTCATATTATTTACCTTCCCCAAACATATAATCTATAGGCTACTATCCACACTAGTGTCTTCTGAAGTATGTCCTTTCCTTACTGCAGATGCACTTTGACCCATTTAGACAATCCAATATCGGGCAAACAAGCATTTGTAGGGCAAACGCTCTGAACAGGTAAAACGCTTGTTCTTGGCGTAGGTTATTTTTTGTGCACACATAAATATCATTGTTATCCATAGCACATCATACTGTGCGAACAGGAGATGTGCTACCAATAACGTGCACAGAAATGATTATATTTACGATGGTTCTGTACATGTAGAATGTTGGTCGTCTCTCTAAAAAGGGAGGAATAGAAGAGGTGCTTTGTTGCCGTGAGAGAAAATGAAGCAGCAGAATCGCGGGTGGGAACAGTCCGTGAACGCTTTGAGCCAGCAGATATTGGCGCAGGGCAGTACAGGTAGGTAGTTGCTGATTAGTGTTGAGCCACCCCCCGTAGTGTTCTGGTTCGGTTCGGTTCGTCGAACACCGGTATGTTCGCCGAACTGTTCGTCGAACGATTCATCGAACACTGTCGAACACCGTTAAAACCAATGGCAGGCAAACAAAAACACATAGAAACACATAGAAACACATAGAAAACACATAGAAAACACCTTCAAAGGTGTCCAAAAGCTGACAAACTGCTCAGAAGACACAACTAACACATGGAAAAGTGACAAGTACATATAGTCATGCGAGAAGAAAAGAGGTGGAGGAGTAAAAGGAGGAGGAGACACAGATATAGGCATGTGATGCCCTTCTAAAATCAAGAAAGGCTGGAGTAAAAATATAAAATCAGCCTACCAACACCCAGACGTCGTGACAAGAAAATTAAAAAAAGAAATATCTTTAGGTAGAATGGCGGTTCCATTCAGAACACTTTCCTTACAAGACATAGTGGTATCCCCGTTGGGAGTTGTACCAAAAACGGAACCCAATACATTCGGACTAATCCACCATTTGTCATATCCAAGGGACAGGTCAGTAAACGACAACGGAACCAAGTACAGTAGTATATACTGTACATCCTTTGACAAGGCAATCAGGGGGGTCAAGAAATTGGGAAGGGGCACCCTAATGGCCAAAACAGACATTGAGGGGGCGTGTCCGCCTATTGGGCTGCTTCTGGGAAGGAGCATACTATATAGATCGCTGTTTGCCCATGGGGTGCTCCAGATCCTGCTCACTATTTGAGGCGTTTAGTTGCTTGCTCGACTGGGTCGTCATGAACGTTTCTAAGGGGGCACATATTATCCATTACTTCGATGACTTCTTATGCCTGGGCCCAAAAGATTCGCCACAGTGTGAATACATGCGGTAGTCCACCTGCGAGAAGGAGAGAGCTGGAGGGAGAGCGGACACCACAGAGCCGAGGGGTTAGATGGGGAACGGAAGAAGGAAAGAGGGCGAGGGAGGTAAGGGAGTACGGTGGCAGACCGACCTGAGCTCCCCCACGTTCCTGCTGGGCGGGAAACAGCCCTGGGAAGAAAAGCCGCTTGCGCATCCCTTTGAGGTTATGGGCGCGAGCGGGCAGAGGGACTACGCTGGAGTGCGAAGCCAACACGGCCAGGCCGTTCCTGCCCGTGTGACCTCCCTGTCGCCGGGTTTGTGCCAGAGCCACGGTGGACCCTGACGGCCAGCCCCCCTCTCCCAATACTGGTGCCTGTCCGCTGGTGGGTCGAGACCCCCCGCAGTGGAGGCAGGTCTAAGATCTGTAATTTGAATGAGTACACTTTAAATCCTTTTGCAAGGATCCATTGGAGGGCAAGTCTGGTGCCAGCAGCCATGGTAATTCCAGCTCCAGTAGCGTCCACTAAAGCTGCTGCAGTTAAAAAGCTTTTATAAGTATCGAGCTTGGCGGTCCGCCGCAAGGCGTGCTACCGCCAGTCCCAGCCCCCTTGACTTGGGGCGCCTCCCCAATGCTCTTCACTGAGTGTCCTGGGGGCCCGAAGCGTTTCCTTTGAAAAAATTAAGTGTCCAAACCACAGGTGGTGTAGCTTGCTTAACAGCTGGGCTACTCCACTGACTAGCAGAAATTGCTACTAGGCCCAAAGTATTGCCTGGGCTGGATGCAGTTAAAAATTTGTAATTAGATCTACAGGCGGTGTTACTTGCAAAACAGCTGGGCTACTCCGCTGACTAGCAGACACTGCTACTAGGCCCAAAGTATTGCCTGGGCTAGATGCAGTTAAAAATTATTAGATACACAGGCGGTGTAGCTTGCTTCAGATGGGCTACTCCGCTGACTACCAGACACTGCTACTAGCCCAAAATGATTGGCTGGGTTAGAGATGCAGTAAAAAATTGTTATTAGATACAAAGGCGGTGTAGCTTGCTTCAGATGGGCTACTCCGCTGACTACGAGACACTGCTACTAGCCTAAAATGATTGGCTGGGTTAGATGCAGTAAAAAATTGTTATTAGATACACAGGCGGTGTAGCTTGCTTCACAGCTGGGCTACTACGCTGACTAGCAGACACTGAAGCTTTGGAGCAGACCTCTGATTCCCAGGCTATAGTATGAGTAAACAGCTCTTCAGACTCAACCATCTGTGTTACCCCAAGCCATAGTGTATGTAGTTTCTTACGGTTAAAAAGGGGCGGAGCGACCCGACCCACCTGGAATTGACGATGCCAACGTCATGTAGAACACAGCAAGGGGACTCCAAAAAGAGTCTCCATTTTTTCCAAAAATTGTGGCACAGACACCACTTAAGTGGCATCAATTGCCCCAGAGTTGCTTAAAATGGTTGGTGAGGTGATTTTCCAAAATCCTCAAGCTTTTAGTCTCCCCAGGATATCACAGGGGTAGAAAAGTCCTTGCGGATCCATGATTTGTTCATCTTTATGAACGTGAGTTTGTCTACATTGTCAGTGGATAGCCACATGCTCTTATCTGTCAGCACACCACCAGCAGCGCTGAACACACGTTCAGAGAGAACGCTGGCTGCGGGGCACGACAAGATCTCCAAGGTGTGAGTGGCGAGCTCAGGCAATTTTTCCAGATTGGAAGCCCAAAATGCGCAAGGGTCCAGTGACACAGTCATGGCTTCGATGTTCACTTGGAAATACTCCTGTACCATCCTCTTTCGGCGTTGACTATGTGTCAGACTTCTTGTCTCCTGTGGCCTTGCAAAGGATGGTCTAAAAAAGTGGCGAAACGATTCCCCAAAATTGCTGTTACCAGCAGATACTGTGTTACTGTTACGGTTTGAGTGATGAAGACTTGACAGTCCCACGGTTGGCAAGTTAGAACTGTGAGATTCACTACATGCACCACTGGTGTTTTGTGGAAAAGCACATGTAAGATTTTGTAACAGCCTCTGCTGATACTCCTGCATGCGTGAATCCCTTTCTATGGCAGGAATTATTTCGGCAAATTTACTTTGGTACCGGAGATCTAAGAGTGTGGTAACCCAGTAGTCGGGATTACTTCGAATTCTGACAATCCGAGGGTCATGTTGCAGGTAGTGCAGCAAGAAGGCACTCATGTGTCTTGCGCATCCAGGAGGACCAAGTCCTTGTTGTGTTGGTGGCGAGGTAAGAATCATGCTTCCTTCCTCTGCCCTCTCCCCCCAACCTCGCACAACAGAAATGTGATCAAGGTCTCCTCATCTGATGAGTCTTCCATGCCCATTGCCAGTTCGTGCTCCACTTCTTCCTCGGATCCTGCACCTTCCTCAACAGTTTGACTGCTACCATGCGCCCTCGTTAATCCCTCTCCCCCACCCTCCCATGCCTGCCGCCTTGGTGCTGCCGACCGTCTGGACCTTGGAGATGTTATCCCTTCCGCATATGACTCCTCCTCTACTTCCTCCCCCTCCTCTTGTCCCACCACCTGACTCCGAATTCTGTTTAAAGTGTGCACCAGCATGTAAATCATCGGAATAGTCATGCTGATAATGGCATTGTCAGCACTAAACATCTTCGTCGCCATTTCAAAACTGTGCAGAAGGGTGCATAGGTCCCTGATCTGAGACCACTCCTGCATCGTGATTTGCCCCACCTCTTGATCTCGTTGGCCCAGTCTATTCGTCAGAACGTATTGCACCAGGGCTCGTCGGTGCTGCCACAGTCGCTGCAACATGTGCAGAGTTGAATTCCACCGTGTCGGCACATCGCATTTCAGTTGGTGAACTGGAAGGCCCATCGACTTCTGTAGAGATGTAAGTCGTTGAGCTGCGGGATGCGAACGGCGGAAGTGAGCACACAGCGACCGTGCCCTCTGCAGAAGGCCATCTAGTCCAGGATAGTGGGCTAAAAATTGCTGGACAACCAGGTTCAACACGTGAGCCATACAAGGCACGTGTGTGACATTGCCCTGGCCGCACCCAGGTTTGCAGCATTGTCGCACACAGCCTTCCCTAGCTGCAGGTTCAGTGGAGACAACCATTCATGAAACTCGGTCTCCAGAGCTGACCAGAAATCCTCAGCTGTGTGACTCACATTTCCCAGACATTTCAAAGTAAACACCACCTGATGCCGTTGAGCCCTGCTGCCAGCATAGTAAGGAGGTGTGCAGGATTCCTTCTGCGCAGTTAGAACGCGGGTGGCATTACCAGACAGGCTTTGGGTGCAGGTGGGGGACCGAGTGGAGGTTGAGGAGGCAGAAGCAGTGGAAGAACTTCTAGATAAAGAGGATTGACGCACAACTCGTGGGGACGGCAAGACTTGGACAGCAGCCCCTTGTCCTGCTGTCACCATAGTTACCCAGTGCCCAGTCAGCGACATGTAACACCCCTGTCCATGCCTACTCGTCCAAGTGTCTGTGGTGAAATGCACCCTGTCACACACAGAGTTTCTCAAGGAAGCGGTGATGTTGTGTGCGACATACTGGTGTAGCGCAGGCACACCTTTCTGTGAGAAGTAGTGGCGACTGGGCATCTGGTACTGGGGCACTGCAACGGACATAAGGTCTCGAAAATCCTCTGTGTCCACCAGGCAGAAAGGCAGCATTTCTGTAGCCAACAGCTTGAAGATGGTGAAATTCATCCTCTTAGCTTTGTCATGGCTAGGAGGAAATCGTCTTTTACTTGTCCACATCTGAGGGACTGAAGGCTGGCTGTTGTGCTTAGACGGGGTTGAGTAGGGTATCCCCATCAAACTTCCGGTCTGTGAGGAAGATGCAGGCGGACATGTTATGTTGCCTTGATTCAAAGGTGGTGCTCTCGATGTCGGAGAGCGCTCAACACCAGCAGGTGTTTCCACTTCCAAATGAACTGACGACCTGCCAATCACACTGGCTGTTGCGGGTAAAGAGGTGGCAGGTCTGCGTCCAAAAACGTGTGACTGCTGTCCCCCCAGTCACAGAGGATGAAGAGGCCACGGATGCACAAGATGGGGCAGACGGTGGTTGGCCCGGTCCGCTAGGCCGCATTGTAGCACAGTGAGCTTCCCACTGCAACTTATGCTTCATATCCATGTGACGGTTCATGCATGAAGTACTCAAACTATGTATTTTTTGGCCTCTACTTAGGTTTTGGTGACAAATGTTACAGATAACATGAGTTGGGTCATCCTTATTGATCTCAAAAAATGCCCAGGCTATGCAAGGCTTAGAGCCCATGCGACCTGAAGAGTCACCACGACTTGTGGTCAGAGGCAGAGTTGTGGTTCAGGATGCAGTTGTTGACGTGCTTCCAGTACTCCGTCTCTGTCCAGGAAGGCGCAAACTAACCTCATCATCAATAGCATCCTCCCCCACCTCCTCTGCTGACCTCATCGACTGGCTGACTGTGGGTTGACAGTAAGTGGGATCTCCAACCTCGTCATCATCACCCTGTGTGTTCTCAGAGCCAACCTCTTCCTGACCTGACCGAAAAGTCAAGTTGTCGCTCCAATCAGGTATCTGAGTCTCATCATCGTCTTCCTCATTGTCTCCACCAACAGGAGTTACAGTTTGGGAACGAGGGTCTACATTATGCTCAGAACCTTCTTCATCTGGGCCTGGATCCGACTCATAAACATTCTGGGCATCAGTGCAGATCACTTCCTCATCTGGATTCACAGAAGCTCTGGAGCAGACCTCTGATTCCAGGCTATAGTATGAGTAAACAGCTCTGCAGACTCAACCTTCTGTGTTACCCCATACTCAGAGGGGCAGCTGGAGACTTGGGAGCTGTGAGGAAGCAAGTGCGATTGGGGTGACACCTCTGAGGACTGGAGTATTTGTGATGTTGAAGTTGAGGTGGAGGAGAGCCAACTTGAAGGAGCACTTGATATCCGTTGAAGCACCTGCTGTTTTTGTGCCTCATCTGGAATTTGTAGCGATGGGCATGTCCGTAAGAAAGGGATCGTATCACATTGTCCACGAAAAGAAGTAGACATCTTAGTTTGGCTGGAAGATGGTCTTTTTTCTGCAGATGTTACTGTTGCTTTACCACCTACCCCACGGACAGAACCTTTTTTTCCCTTTCCAACACGCCTATTCCCCTTTCCACCAGCAGCAGGCCTTTTGCCACTCATTTTGGTGTTTAACTAATTGGCAACTCTGTTTTTGTTTGCACAAAAAACGATGGATGGAAACCGAGCAGAGCTGAGTGGCCAAACTGTGGTACTAGCCCAAATGGATTGGTTGGGTTAGATGCAGTAAAACAATTTATTAGATACACAGGCGGTGTAGCTTGCTTCATAGGTGGGCTACTCCGCTGACTACGAGACACTGCTACAGGCCCAAAAGGATTTACTGGGCTAGATGCAGTAAAAACTTGTTATTAGATACACAGGTGGTGTAGCTTGGTTCAGATGGGCTACTCTACTGACTACCAGACACTACTACAGGCCTAAAAGGATTTACTGGGCTAGATACAGTAAAAAATTGTTATTAGATACACAGGTGGTGTAGCTTGGTTCAGATGGGCTACTCCACTGACTACCAGACACTGCTACTAGGCCCAAAAAGATTTACTGGGCTAGATGCAGTAAAAAATTGTTACAGGCTCAAAAGGATTGGCTTAGCTAGATTTAGCCAAATGCTGTGAAAAACACTTGCACAGCACTGGCACAGACCTGCCTGTCAAAAAGTGCTAGGAACTGCTGTAACCTAGTCCTCAAAAGGGCTGCAATTACAACTAGTCCCTACTCCCTAAACCTATCTCTCTATTTAACTGGAAATTTGTTCGCAATTCACACAGTTATACTCTATAGCGCCCACAGCAGCAGCGGTGCCGTCTAACACTCAGCTGCAGCTGTGAGAAAATGGTGGCGACGGGGAAAATGGCTGGGTCTTATAGGGCAAGGACATGTGACATACACTGCCAATGACACATGCCCTTGCTTGTGTGAAAAAAAAGCACTTCGCTGCATGTGTTCGCTGCTGATAGGATGACAGATTGCACCTCCCCACTGTAAATGCTGGAAAGAAAAAAAAATGGAGATCTTCATTATTTCTGCAGAGATCCATCCCATGCCCCTCCCCCCGCCCACTCTACACTGAAACTGTCTATTAACATTGATTAACAGTATTACTGTGAAAAAATTCAGTTACGCTTTTGGTGCACGAACGGTTATCGAACATAACCTCAAACAGCCGAATTCTTTGCAAATTGTTCGGGTTCGTCGAACGGCTCGAACACCGCCCAAAACAGCTCGAATTTGAGATTGGCGAGTCGAACACCGCTCATCTCTATTGCTGACTAGTGAATACCTGCTTATACTGCCCGGCACCAATATCTGCTAAGTTCCTAGCTCCACAAGAGAAAAATACAAAAGTCCTGAATAAAACAAACACTGAAGGCTTTGTGCCCACAATGAGTTTTTGATGCTGTGTATTTTCGCTGCATAAAAAAAGCAGCGTCTTACAGTTCCAGCAAAGTGGATGGGATTTATAGAAATCGCAGGCCCGCTGTGCTTTTTTTAATCAGTGTAAACTGACCTGCGGTGCGTGTTTCATATCAACAACAATCTCTTCCGGGTACGTTGATTTTTATGTGTGGATTTTTCCCCATAGACTTACATTAGATGCGGGAAAAACGCATATTCTGCAGCAGAAAAGCGTGTAATCCACACATGACTATATCAACAAAGTTTTTTTAAAGCGAAATACCAGGAAGTATCAGAAACAAAACAGCTTTATTTAAAACATGACATATAAAAAAGAGATAAAAACTGCAGCGTCAAAAAAGCTCTAAAAACACATGTAAAAAAACGCAATAAAAAAGGCCTGTAACTTAATTTACCTAATAGGTGCAGAAAATCTGTAACATCAAAAACTCACCAAAAGCTCATAATGTGAATGTAGCCTAAGGCTCAAACGCCCAGTCATTTCAGCACAGTCTTCTATGTGAAGTTTTCATCTCTTGCAGTAAGCTTTGGAATTGCCTAGGAAATTCTAATATTACATGGGGATCCTAAACTTTTTTTGTCTGTTCAACAAGATCTATTTATTTCTAAAGCCTCATTCACACTTAAAGTAAAAAGCAATAGAGCATATAAATAACATAAGGTACTTAGTAAACAGTTTTTTTGTTAAAAAAAGCATAAAGCCATCCTACCGGCGGTGTACCCAATCAGGATAGTCCTAAACTAGGACCGTCCCGACTAGGTACACCTTGACGCTGGTGTGCTGGCTTTTACACATTTTTTTAATCAAAAACAGTGTTTACTAAATACCCTGTGTTATTTATATGCACTATTGCTTTTTACTTACTTATAGCAGGGTATATGTTCATTTTCTTTCTATCTTAGCTTTTGCCTGTTTAATAGACTATAATAGTTACATGTTCTGTCTTTGATAAACACGCATACCATGAATATGAGAATAACAGACATTTCAATGAGGCTTTACCCATATATCAACCATCAACCATCCAATAATGATTTTGCAATTACACATAGCATACTCATTATTTGTAAAATATTATCACTTGTTACTTTATATTGGTTTAAATAACTCAATTGTTTTGTATTATTATTATTGATATTATTATGATTAGTGACAAAATTGTTAACATCTATTATTTTCTTACTTGGAATATTACAACGGTTGCCATTAGGAAAGTATACATTTAATTGTTTGCACTCTAGTGTGTGTTAACCCTTCCGTAGTGGCGTGACACCAGATGAATGCCGCTGTTGGGTTAACACGTTTCTTGAATGTGCTGCAGGGTATCCTGAGACAGTGAAAGCCAAATGATGGAGTCCATTAGTGTGAATGATGACTTCCTTTTACACACAGCTCAATTTGCAGGTAAAGTTTTTGCACAGTGTCAGGAGATAAGGAAAGCTTCTTTTTTCACATGTCCTGCAGCTGATCCTTGGGCCATGGAAGGCCTGGACCCAGTAAAAGCTTTTGTTTGTTGACATTGTTCAGCTATTTTGAAAACTGTTACTCCATTGTTCCCCCATACTGATGAATTAATAAGGGTATTCCTGGGTCACCTAAAAGCAAATCTTTAATTTCTACATCATTCTCCTTTTTTGAAGATTTAATTTCTGTATCACACGTGTCGCTCTATATTAACCTTTTAAGGACCCTGACTGTTTTGATTTTTTTGCGCTTTCAATCTACCCTCCCCTTATTAAATAGTCATAACCTTTTTATTTTCCTGTCGACATAGCCTTATGAGGGTTGTTCTTTGTGGGATTAGTTGTAGTTTTGAAAGACACTATTAATTTTATCAATTAAAAAAAACAGGATAAAATTCCACGTGGGGTGAAATGGTGATAAAAATGCAATTCTGCCATAGCTTTTTTGTTTTGTCTTTATGGTGTTCATTGGGGGGTAAAAATGGCCCAGAAATAGGATTCTCCAGGTCTGTGCAACTACCACAAACTTATAAGAAATTTTTTTTGTATTTTAGTGCTTAAAAAATTTCAGAACCTTGTAACAAAATAAATAAAATTGTTTGTGTCGCCTTTTTCTCAAACCTGTAACGTTTTTATTTTTTTTCCATGTTGCTGGAGGAGGCCTTGTTTTTATTTATTATTATTTTTTTCTACTCCCCTCAAGGGAGTTGAACCTGTTATTTGCAGTGTATAGTGAAAATTCGCTTCTCAGGCAGACTATAATGTCAATTACTGGTCAGTCTGTCGCGGTAAACAATCGCTTTGTGGGGGACCGAAGGGAAATGGTGCTCACGTGCATTGGCAATGGCATCATTTAAATGCTGCTGTCAGTGATTGTCAGTGGCATTTTGAATTGTTAAACTGCAGTGATTGGAGGAAGCTCTGGTCGCTTCAGTTACAGGTAGAAACTGGATGTAACACAGCGTATGACACAGACTTAGCTTCTGAGCTGGCTTCATGCAACCCTTAGCAAGGTATCTATGACAAAAATGTACATCATAGGTTCTTAAGGGGTGTGGTAGGTTGGTCACTCAGCTTTTTAAAGAGGTAGGCACAGGAACTGTTTCTATGTAAAGTCCGCTGGTTTATTGCAATCCTCATAAACCACATCACCAGAAAACTTAAATACAGCCTTTCTTCCGCACAAGGTAAAACATAATGTAACAAGTACATACAATAATGCTGGTTAGCCCACCTGGCTTAGAGTCCAGCTTCCACGTCCTTTAGCAAAGGACATTCAATCCTGGAGACCTGCAACCTCCATATGTCCAGCATGTGAGACAAACAGGTCTCAATTTATCCAGTGAATCCAACCCAGGGTTTGAGATATGGTGTTCAGCCGTTGGGCTCCTCCTTGTCAAATGTCATGGCCGATTAACCCTTTTTGGTTTTATATGGATTAAAGCATTATTTCAAGTTTATCTCCCAGCCACTAGGTGTCTAACAGACACCTTACAGGGGTTAATACCTAATCACAATTGAGTAATTGGAAATCATCACTTTTTTGGTGGACATAGTAAATCTTACATTGATATGTAAATTAATTGATTGTACAGCAATATCCTCATAATTTGAAGTGTTCCATTTATGGGGCTAGTGTTGGAGAAATCAAATATTCTATCTTCAGGAGCACACTGCTCCACTGCCTCAAGTTTCCTGCTTGCCAGTCGCTAGCCCAAACTTTTCAATGCTACAATTAGAGATAGCTTTGCCTTTGCAACATCTGAAGGGCACATGGGCACTGAAGCTTGTAAATATTGCACTCTTTGCCTTGGAGACCTTCCTCATCTGATAGACTGAAAAGGTGGCTGGTAACCTAAGCGACGAGCAGTACACAATAAAATAAAATATTCCTCCATTCTCAAGGACAAAAGGTAAATTACAAAGTTGCTTGTTTTTAGAACCACTTAGCAATTTTCACCATTTAAAAAGATGAGACATCCTCTTTAAGGATTTCATACATGTGTCAATGATCTACAAAACAATACTAATCTTCACCCCATGTAAGTATAGTCAGTGAGTGAACAAACAGGGTTAATTTACATGATTATCACTGATTGTGTCTTTTACACAGACCTAAAAATTATCTTTAGTCAGTAGTACTGTATGTTCATCTATGGGATGTGCAGCCGACTACAATGTAAAAGGTTTCATATAAAACCCTTATGAATATTAAATCATGTAGAATGAAATAAACAAGCTCTGGTCGACTTGTTATATCATTTATCAGCACTAGTGTTGAGCGATACCTTTCGATATCAGGAAATATCGTATCGGATTGGATCGGACCGATACTCAAAAAGTATCGGATATCGCCGATTCCGATACCGGAAACCAATGCAAGTCAATGGGACAGAAATATCGGAATGAAAATAAACCCTTTCTTTCCTTGTAGGTTAATTCTACATGAAGTAAAACAACTAAGAATAATGTAGAATGTATTATGCGAAAAGCCGGCAATTCATCAGCGCATACACCGGTACCCGACAATTTACAACAGAAAGAATAAAGAATCACACATAGATTAGATAGATAGAAACATGTCAGTCACATATATATGAAGTACAGTGACAGTGTTGCTTAATGTACTTGTCATTTAGTGCAAAGGATTTATTAAAAAAAATATTAGTGTTTTCATGCACCGTCTCTTTAAAAAAGCCGGCCGGCAATTCAGCAGCGGTACCCGACAATTTATAACAGACAGAATAGAGCTTCACACATAGATTAGATAGATAGAAACATGTCAGTCACATATATATGAAGTACAGTGACAGTGTTGCTTACTGTACTTGTCATTTAGTGTTAAAATAAAGGATTTATTTAAAAAAAAATTGGCGTGGGGTTCCCCTTAATTTTAGTCTCTAGCGGAGGTTAAGCAGATGGCTGGGGCAGATGTTTGAAGCCTGGGAAGGGGGTAATACCCACGGAGCTTCCCAGGCTGCTAATATCAGCCCCCAGCGGAATACTTAGCCTTTGCTAGCTATTAAAATGGGGGACCCCCCCCAAAAAATGACGTGGGGTTCCCCCTAATTTAATAGCTAGCAAAGGCTAGGCAGACAGCTGGGGGCTGATATTAATAGCCCAGGAAGGGTGCCATGAATATTGGCCCCCTCCCAGGCTAGAAACACCAGCCGTCAGCCGCCCCAGAAATGGCGCATCCATAGAATGCGCCAACTCTGGCACTTAGCCTCACTCTTCCCACTGCCCTGTAACGGTGGCAGTGGGGTAATAGGGTTGGGGTTGATGTCAGCTTATAATACCAGCTGACATCAAGCCCAGGTTAGTAATGGAGAGGCGTCTATAAGACACCCCCATTACTAACCCCATAGTCAAAGTTAAAAAAAAAGTCCTTTAATTGAAATAAACACACAATTCTTTATTGTTCTAAATTAAACCATACTTACCATCACGCCCATTCCAGCTGAAGCCAATGATCTCCTGCAATAAAAGAAAAATAATAAACCAACATCATCCTTACCTTTCCATGGTTCCCACGATGGCTCCAGCTCTGCTACATCGAGATGACAGGCTGGACCGCAGGAGAAAGCTGCCATCCAGCCTGTCATCCCGCAGACACTGAGAAGCGCAGGCATGCTTGTGCTCCTCAGTGTCTGGCTGTGACGGCATCCAGATGAGCCGACAATGAACTCAGCTCACCTCATGCACGTCACTGACAGCGTGGGAGAATTCTCCTGCACTCAGCGCTTCAGCGTGAGAATTTTCCCACGCTGTCAGTGACGTGCATGAGGTGAGGTCATGTCCAATGAACTCAGCTCACCTCATGCACGTCACTGACAGCGTGGGAGAATTCTCACGCTGAAGCGCTGAGTGCAGGAGAATTTTCCCACGCTGTCAGTGACGTGCATGAGGTGAGCCGAGTTCATTGGACATGACCTCACCTCATGCACGTCACTGACAGCGTGGGAAAATTCTCCTGCACTCAGCGCTTCAGCGTGAGAATTTTCCCACGCTGTCAGTGACGTGCATGAGGTGAGCTGAGTTCATTGGACATGAACTCGGCTCATCTGGATGACGTCACAGAGAGACACTGAGGAGCGCAAGCATGCCTGCGCTTATCAGTGTCTGCGGGATGACAGGCTGGATGGCAGCGTTCTGCTGCGGTCCAGCCTGTCATCTCGATGTAGCAGAGCTGAAGCTGTCGTGGGATCCATGGGAAGGTAAGGATGAGGTTGGTTTATTATTTTTCTTTTATTGCAGGAGATCGTTGGCTTCAGCTGGAATGGGCGTGATGGTAAGTATGGTTTAATTTAGAACAATAAAGAATTGTGTCTTTATTTCAATTAAAGGACTTTATTCTGGGTGTTGTGTTTTTTTTAAATACTTTACTAGAAACTCATGGTGGTCATGTCTAATATTGGCGTGACCCCATGAATTTCGGGCTTAGGGCCAGCCGATAATGCCAAGCTGGCCTTATCCCCTTTATTACCCAGTGAGCCACCGCACCAGGGCCCTGGATGAGTTGGGTACAGCGCCAGAAGATGGCGCTTCTATGAACGCGCCATTTTCCGGGGTGACTGCGGACTGCAATTTGCAGCGGGTGGGGCCCAGAAAGCTTGGGCCTCCCTGCGCTGCAGATTCCAGCCCCCAGCTGCCTAGTTGTACCTGGCTGGACACAAAAATAGGGCGAAGCTCCACGTATTTTTTTTTAAAATTATTTCATGAAATTCATGAAATAATTAAGAAAAAAAGGGCTTCGCTATATTGTTGTGTCCGGCCAGGTACAAATAGGCAGCTGGTGGTTGGGGGCAGTCCGTTCCTGCCTGCTGTACCTGGCTGGACACAAATATAGTGCGAAGCCCCACGTCAATTTTTTTTAAATTATTTCATGAATTTCCTGAAATAATTAAAAAAAAATTGACGTGGGGCTTCGCACTATATTTGTGTCCAGCCAGGTACAGCAGGCAGGAACGGGCTGCCCCCAACCACCAGCTGCCTATTTGTACCTGGCCGGACACAACAATATCGGGAAGCCCTTTTTTAAAAAAAATATTTCATGAAATAATTTAAAAAAAAAATACATGGGGCTTCTCCCTATTTTTGTGTCCAGCCAGGTACAACTAGGCAGCTGGGGGATGGAATCTGCAGCGCAGGGAGACCCAAGCTTTCTGGGCCTCCCCCCCCACTGCAAATTGCAGTCCGCAGCCACCCCAGAAAATGGCGCGTTCATAGAAGCTGGATGCTGTACCTGGCTGGCATACAAAAATATGGCAAAGCCCACGTCAAAATTTTTGGGAAGAATTAATTAAAAAATAAATAATAATTTAGGGACTGCATCTTTATTAACTCCTCAAATGTCATTTAGTGTTAAAATAAAGGATTTATTTTAAAAAAAAATTGGCGTGGGATGCCCCATAATTTTAGTCTCTAGCGGAGGTTAAGCAGACTGCTGGGGCAGATGTTTGAAGCCTGGGAAGGGGGTAATACCCACGGAGCTTCCCAGACTACTAATATCAGCCCCCAGCTGAATACCTAGCCTTTACTAGCTATTAAAATGGGGGAACCCCAAAAAAAATGACGTGGGGTCCCCCCTATTTTAATAGCTAGCAAAGGCTAGGCAGACAGCTGGGGGCTGATATTAATAGCCCAGGAAGGGTGCCATGAATATTGGCCCCCTCCCAGGCTAGAAACACCAGCCGTCAGCCGCCCCAGAAATGGCGCATCCATAGGATGCGCCAATTCTGGCACTTAGCCTCGCTCTTCCACGCTGCCCTGGTGCGGTGGCAGGGGGTAATGGGGCTGGGGTTCATGTCAGCGCCAGCTGCCATGAAGCCCAGGTTAGTAATGATGGGCATCTATAAGACACCCCCATTACTAACCTACAAAGTGTTAAAAAGAAAACACACACTACACCCAGAAAAAAATAATTTATTTGAAATAAAACACACCATTTTATTTAATTCTTAGTTTACTAAAAAAAAATAGTTACCTGTCCACGTTCCTGCGCTGATCTCCCATGCACAGCTGTCACATCTGGAGATGGTGACAGCTGTGCATGGCTGCTGTAAGCTCACACTGCCGGGAACACGTCCGCTCCCGGCAGCGGGAGCCACTGACTGAGGTCACCGGAGTGCATTCAGGCAGCGCAGCTCCGGAGACCTCCTTTACGGCACTGCTGTACCGTGGGAATTTCTCACGATACAGCAGGGCCGTAAAGGAGCTGACCGGAGCAGCGCTGCCTGAACTCCGGCGAACCCGCTTATGCAATGACGGGGCTGCTTTACGGCCCCATCATTCTAGCGGCGGCAGCGGTTCAGAGCGGTCACATTCTATGTGGCTGCTCTGAACTGGAGATCATCGTGGGACACTCGTGGACTACTACGGAGGGGTAAGGATAAGGTTGTGGTTTATTATTTTATATTTTATTACAGGAGATCGATGGCTTCGGGGAATTAGGTGTCTAGGTGAGTATAGGTGTAGTTTTTTATTTTTTACTTTATTTTAGGTGGCGATCGGCGGGGACAGGTAATGTATGAACTAATTTATTGTAGGTAACCACTGGCCACCAATGACATGTATTTAAAATTTATTGGGGACACAGTAGGGCAATTTAAATAGCAGGATCAGGCTGATGGGAACTACTGCTCCCATCGAGTTGATCCTGCTGGCACGAGTGGACGGGGGACAGACATAGGCCGATGGGAGTAGTAGTGTCACATCGGCCTATGTCTGCCTGCACGCACACACCCCTAGACATCGCACAGACACCGCACACACCCGCAGACATCGCACAGACACCGCACACACTCGCAGACACCGCACAGACCCGCAGACACCGCACAGACACCGCACACACCCGCAGACACTGCACAGACACCGCACACACCCGCAGACACTGCACAGACACCGCACACACCCGCAGACACCGCACAGACACCGCACACACCCGCAGACACCGCACAGACACCGCACACACCCGCAGACACCGCACAGACACCCCACACACCGCGCACACCCGCACAGACACCCACACACACCAATCATGACCGGTCTGGGAGGTGTGGCTGACCTGTGCGACCGTGGGAAATTTCATTTCAGTTCATGCAGTCAAGCATGAACTCACATGAACCCTCCGAGGGCACCGCGGCTACTTCAAATGAACAGCTGATCGGCATCACCTGATACCTCAGCTGTTCATTTGAAATAACCGGCGGGAAAGCGCAGCACAGAATGGGAAAGCCGGCGGTGAAGTCTTTTCACTGCCGGCTTCCCCGCCCGGGTCCTTCGCTCCCCGCTCCTTGGTGCTGCGCTCCCCGCCCGGTCCTAACTTACGATCGGGATGGGAGGTGACGAGGGGAGCAGAGGATCGGGGTGGGAGGCTGCGGGAAAGCAGTATGGGGCTGTGTGATTGTTTAAAAGCCGGCGGCTTTTTACCGCCCGCCGGCTTTTAAACAATCAGGAGAATTCTCCCACGCTGGGATGGCATTCTGATGACAGGCTGGATCTCAGCTGAGCGCTGCCATCCAGCTTGTCATCCTTCAGAGACACTGCAGAGCGCAGGCATTATGGGAACTTCCGATTCCGGTATTCGATATTGTAAAAGTATCGGAATTAAGTATCGGAATTCCGATACCGCGAATATCGGCCGATACCCGATATTTCAGTATCGGAATGCTCAACACTAATCAGCACTCATTTCTTGGTACATCATTTTCCTATGTAAAATATCCTTAGCAATGGTTCCTCTTATCACCCCATGCATTGGCTGCTTGCATGTGGAATGGAAGAATACCGGCTAATGGCTTCATAGGGAAACAAAGTGAATATAGTTTCCCCATTGCTGTCCTATACTTTCATTGGTTAATTTTCTCTTGTATATGGAGAAAACCTGGCAAAGGGAGTACATTAGTAAGTAAATTGTTAGACATCCACCAGTTCCATGATATAAGGAAAGGATACTTTACAGGGGTTTTCCAGATGTAATATATTGATGACCTATTCTTAGGAAAGGACATTAGTATCAAATCAGTAGGGTCTGACACCCACTGCTAAGCCTTAAGATTGCAAGCTCTTGTGAGCAAATTTATCTCAGCACCTAAGTCATAAATTATTTAATTTATAATATACATGTATTATATACCAAAATATCATAACAAATGAGTTTAAACCCATTCACCCAGCCAACCTGCAATGAGAGAGAAAGAAAAAGTATAATTTATAATTTCATTTATAATCGATGAAAATATTTTAATCAGCTCCAGCAGTTTTCCATGGCTACTATGTGTCTTTAGTTTTACCATTACTTTTATCCAACGTTGCCATACTAGTGGCTGATTTTACCCAAGCCATTACTGAAGGGCTATTAGCACACTTCCAATTTTTTGCTGTTTCTCATTTTTGCTAGGAACAGTGCTCAAAACCGCCAATATGGATTGATAGCCAAACCCTATTCCTACATCTATCCCAATATCCACAGTTATTGAAATTTCAGCTTATTCACTGTTTCCCTCCAAAATCTTATAAGCTTGCTGTATCCCGAAAACGTGTTGGTAACGCTGGCTTGAGTTTCAGAATATCTTGAACATTTAGGCACTGGTCTCCTAGAAAATCTACTTAAAGCTATGTTCCCACAATGAGTGTTTGGTGACTTTTTGATGTTGCAGAATTTCTCTAGCATTTCTGCTCCTATTAGGTAAATTGTGTTTTTTTCATTGCATTTTTGTGGGTTTTTTTTTTACACTTTTTTATCATGTTTTTGATGCTGGGTTTCTTGGCTCTTTTTGGTCTGTCACATTTTAATTAAAGCTGCTTTGTTTTTGATACTTTCTGATACGCACTAAAAACACATATGCGTTATTTACCTGTGGATATTCCGCATCCAATTCAAGTGGGGAAATTCTATGGGGAATTCTATGGGGAAAATTCTATGTGGAAAATCTGTGCATAAAACTCAGCATATCCTCAAGAAAATTGTCATCTTGTGGATTTCAAACCTGCACCGCAGGTTAGTTTACACAGCATAAAAAAAGCCATTTGGCAAGAGCTTTGTATAAATCCCATGAACTTTACTGGAACTATAAGACGTGTTTTTTTCTGCAGCCAAAATACGCAGAATCAAAAACTCACTGAAAACTCACCATGGGAACTTAACCTAAGAGCTTAGGTGTGTAATACATCATATGTGAACGACTGTGAAGTCCTATGCACCCCATTCTTCAATACTCATGGTATTAATTTTAGGGCTCTTATCCATTGTTCTTTATTAATCCAACATACCTTCTACAGGAAAACAACAAAAAGAGAGAGAGCGCCTCATGTGGAGATCACCAACAGCAGAGGTAGAGGGAGGAAAGGTATCACACTCAAATCCAGTGGTTGCGCATAGCAGGCACAACACTGTGAATAATAGTTGTAAGCCGGCAGTCCCAGAGCGCTGCTGCACCTTCTGCCCGACCCAAACACCAATTGCAGGAGCCGTAACACGAGGAAGAATGAAGAGACTAGAGGGGCGGATATCATCAGGGCGCCACGATTGAGGGAGTGAGGGAACCAGCCAGACCGGATTAAAATAGCGATTTATTGGACACTACGTGTTTCAGGGACGGTCCGTCCCCTTCATCAGGTGGATACAAAACATGGACATCACTGAGCACTTTATATAGACCAGCACTGGTGTGATTAATTAAGAGCTTAGTGTTCAATAAATTTCTATCTTGACCCGATCTGGCTGGTTCCCTTACTCATAGCGTGGCGCCCTGATGATATCTGCCCCTCCACTCTCTTCATTCTTCCGCACATACCTTCTACATCATATAATCTAACTCTTATCTAATATTGGAGTTGTATTTTTCTTATTCAACATATGTCTTAGAGAGTACATCCATTTTATAATATAGGTGCAGTATGTTGGGACATCTGGACCACTATGGTTTTCTTCTACGGGAGTTTTTCACATTTCCTTATGGTCCGGCATCATCCCTATATGTCACCTTTACTGACATGTACTCTCTTTAAAATTTTGTTCAGTTCCTGGTCTTTATAATGTAACAAAAAAAAACAGACTGTGTTCGGTGCGGACAGCTGTGTTCTATATGGTAGCTAGTGGGCAAGGTTGTACAATCAGGAGGCTGCTAGACACATTTGACCTCAGTCTAATGGCCAATCAACATTTCTTAGCCAAATCTGTCAGTCACTTTTCTCACTATTGAAAACAAATAGTCTTGGCAGGAGCTGGAACTATCTATCAGTAAGAGGATGTTGGCTGTCAAAAAGAAGTTACATTTACTGATACATAGGGACTTTCAACGGGACGTTAGTGCTCAGAGAGGAAAGACATTTATCAGCTCAAAATATTGATAATTGATAGAAGCGTTGCATCCTGGCAGCTATCTCAATATCTACTACATTTGTTACATGGCAGTAGAGATGAGCGTTGTTCTACTCGAACTGTTCGCCAATCTCAAATTCGAGCTGTTTTGGGCGGTGTTCGAGCCGTTCGGCGAACACGAACAATTTGAGAAAAATTCGGCTGTTCGAGGTTATGTTCGATAACTGTTCGTGCACCAAAATCATAACTGGATTTTTTCTCAGTAATGATGAAAATTAATGTTAATACGCAGTTTGAGTGTACAGCGGGGTTGGGGGAGGGGCAGTGGATGGATCTCTGCAGGAACAATGAAGATCTCCATTTTTTTTTCTCTTTCCCGCATTTGCAGTGGGGAGGTGCAATCTGTCAGCCTATCAGCATTGCACACACGGAGCGAAGTGCTTTTTTTCACACAAGCAAGGGCATGTGTCATTGGCAGTGTATGTCACATGTCCTTGCCCTATAAGACCAAGCCATTTTCCCCGTCGCCACCATTTTCTCACTGCTGCAGCTGCGTGTTAGACGGCACCGCTGTTGCTGTGTGCGCTATACCTTGTTAATTTCAAGCCAATTTTCGCACAAATATACAGATAGCTTGGGAGTAGGGAATAGTTGTGATTGCAGTCCTTTTAAGGACTAGGTTATAGCATTTCCTACGACTTTTATCAGGCAGGTCTGTGCTCTTAAATAGATAGATTGTGGGAGTAAAGACTAATTGTAATTGGAGTTCTTTTCAGGACTAGGTTACATCAGTTCCTATCAGTTTTTGCCAGGCAGGTCTGTGCCAGTGCTGTGCAAGTTTTTTTCACAGCATTTGGCTGAATCTAGCAAAGCTAATCCTTTTTGGCCTATTGCAGAGTGTGTTAGTCAGTGGAGTAGCCTATCTGTGTTGCAAGATATACCACCTGTGTATAGAATACCAATTTTTTTACTGCACCTAGTGAAGTAAAATCTTTTGGGCATAGCATCATTCTATTAGTCCATCTATACTGACCTCCATCAGGTTGCAAATTGAATATAATTTTTTTCTGCATCTAGCTCTGAAAAAATATTGGGCTTCTAGCTGTGTGTGGGACTTGTTGTATTAGTCCATCTATACTGACCTCCATCAGGTTGCAAACTGAATATATTTTTTTCTGCATCTACCTCTGAAAAAATATTGGGCTTCTAGCTGTGTGTGGGACTTGTTCTATTAATCCATCTATACAGACCTCCATCAGGTTGCAAACTGAATATATTTTTTTCTGCATCTACCTCTGAAAAAATATTGGGCTTCTAGCTGTGTGTGGGACTTGTTGTATTAGTCCATCTATACTGACCTCCATCAGGTTGCAAATTAAAAATAATTTTTACCTGCATCTACAGTACCTCTGAAAAAATATTTGGGCTTCTAGCAGTGTGTGGGACTTGTTCTATTAGTCCATCTATACTGACCTCCATCAGGTTGCAAATTGAATATAATTTTTATCTGCATCTAGCTCTGAAAAAATATTTGGCCTTCTAGCAGTGTGTGGGACTTTCTCTATTAGTCCATCTATACTGACCTCCATCAGGTTGCAAATTAAAAATAATTTTTATCTGCATCTACCTCTGAAAAAATATTTGGGCTTCTAGCTGTGTGTGGGACTTGTTCTATTAATCCATCTATACAGACCTCCATCAGGTTGCAAACTGAATATATTTTTTTCTGCATCTACAGTACCTCTGAAAAAATATTGGGCTTCTAGCTGTGTGTGGAACTTGTTGTATTAGTCCATCTATACTGACCTCCATCAGGTTGCAAACTGAATATATTTTTTTCTGCATCTACCTCTGAAAAAATATTGGGCTTCTAGCTGTGTGTGGGACTTGTTCTATTAATCCATCTATACAGACCTCCATCAGGTTGCAAACTGAATATATTTTTTTCTGCATCTACCTCTGAAAAAATATGTGGCCTCCTAGCAGTGTGTGGGACTTTCTCTATTAGTCCATCTATACTGAACTCCATCAGGTTGCAAACTGAATATAATTTTTTTCTGCATCTAGCTCTGAAAAAATATTTGGCCTTCTAGCAGTGTGTGGGACTTTCTCTATTAGTCCATCTATACTGACCTCCATCAGGTTGCAAATTCAAAATAATTTTTTGTCTGCATCTAGCTCTGAAAAAATATTGGGCTTCTAGCTGTGTGTGGGACTTGTTGTATTAGTCCATCTATACTGACCTCCATCAGGTTGCAAATTAAAAATAATTTTTATCTGCATCTACAGTACCTCTGAAAAAATATTTGGGCTTCTAGCTGTGTGTGGGACTTGTTCTATTAGCCCATCTATACTGACCTCCATCAGGTTGCAAATTGAATATAATTTTTATCTGCATCTAGCTCTGAAAAAATATTTGGCCTTCTAGCAGTGTGTGGGACTTTCTCTATTAGTCCATCTATACTGACCTCCATCAGGTTGCAAATTAAAAATAATTTTTATCTGCATCTACCTCTGAAAAAATATTTGGGCTTCTAGCTGTGTGTGGGACTTGTTCTTTTAGTCCATCTATACTGACCTCCATCAGGTTGCAAATTGAATATAATTTTTATCTGCATCTAGCTCTGAAAAAATATTTGGCCTTCTAGCAGTGTGTGGGACTTTCTCTATTAGTCCATCTATACTGACCTCCATCAGGTTGCAAATTAAAAATAATTTTTATCTGCATCTACCTCTGAAAAAATATTTGGGCTTCTAGCTGTGTGTGGGACTTGTTCTATTAATCCATCTATACAGACCTCCATCAGGTTGCAAACTGAATATATTTTTTTCTGCATCTACCTCTGAAAAAATATTGGGCTTCTAGCTGTGTGTGGGACTTGTTGTATTAGTCCATCTATACTGACCTCCATCAGGTTGCAAACTGAATATATTTTTTTCTGCATCTACCTCTGAAAAAATATTGGGCTTCTAGCTGTGTGTGGGACTTGTTCTATTAATCCATCTATACAGACCTCCATCAGGTTGCAAACTGAATATATTTTTTTCTGCATCTACCTCTGAAAAAATATTGGGCTTCTAGCTGTGTGTGGGACTTGTTGTATTAGTCCATCTATACTGACCTCCATCAGGTTGCAAACTGAATATATTTTTTTCTGCATCTACCTCTGAAAAAATATTGGGCCTTCTAGCAGTGTGTGGGACTTTCTCTATTAGTCCATCTATACTGACCTCCATCAGGTTGCAAATTCAAAATAATTTTTTGTCTGCATCTAGCTCTGAAAAAATATTGGGCTTCTAGCTGTGTGTGGGACTTGTTGTATTAGTCCATCTATACTGACCTCCATCAGGTTGCAAATTAAAAATAATTTTTATCTGCATCTACAGTACCTCTGAAAAAATATTTGGGCTTCTAGCAGTGTGTGGGACTTGTTCTATTAGTCCATCTATACTGACCTCCATCAGGTTGCAAATTGAATATAATTTTTATCTGCATCTAGCTCTGAAAAAATATTTGGCCTTCTAGCAGTGTGTGGGACTTTCTCTATTAGTCCATCTATACTGACCTCCATCAGGTTGCAAATTGAATATAATTTTTATCTGCATCTAGCTCTGAAAAAATATTTGGCCTTCTAGCAGTGTGTGGGACTTTCTCTATTAGTCCATCTATACTGACCTCCATCAGGTTGCAAATTAAAAATAATTTTTATCTGTATCTACCTCTGAAAAAATATTTGGGCTTCTAGCAGTGTGTGGGACTCATTGTATTAGGCCATCTATACCAAGCTCCACCAGCTTTGAAATTAATAATAATTTTTAGCTGCATCTAGCCCTGAAAATAATTTTTCCCAATAGTGGTAGCAATAGAAATATGGGGCGCGCGCCTGGCTAACAAAAATATACGCTTCATAACACAAAACACCAGCCTAGCGCACTGCATTAATAAGATGGCATCATCGTCTCTCCCAGTGCTAGGCCTACTACGCAGGCTAGTATTCCTGTGCCTAAAACACAATGTATGGGTCCGCGCTAGCCACTATGCTGAGGGGTATAAAGCTGCTGCTAACGCTTTATAACAATTCAATTGGCAGATTTTCACAGAGCTCTTCCACAACGCCCACCCATCGGGCAACAGTTGCCCACCCTCCCTATGGGATCTAGTGGCGAATAGTTGATGCCATTAATCAGAGCGTCAGTTGCCCCGTCAACGTGGCAAGCATACGGTAAGGCATGGGAAGAGTGGACACGACTAGTAGCAGGCAGACGGGTTGACCAATGTGAACAAGCCAGATCACAAGTCACCATAGAATTTCTCCACCAGCTAATGATGAGGGGCATATCAGGGGCGTCAGCGCAGCGGTGTCTGACCGGAGTAGCATTTCACTTCCAACTACTGAATTGGGGAGATGTGACAAAGATTCATCATCAGACAATCCATAAAAGGGTGGAAAAGGGGTCAGCCAAGTCAGGAATGTAGACGTCCCGTCCCGTGTCACTAAAACTGATTTCTCACATCTTATCCCTAACACCATTAACATGACACTCACAATTTGAAGCAACACTAATGTCTACTGCATTTGTGATCGCCTTCTTCGGGGCGCTATGTATAAGCGAATTAGTCCCTCAATCCAAAAATTACCACCAGTGGATGCTTATTACACCAGGAAGTAGTCATAGCCAATAATGCAATACGTGTACGCATACACCAATCGAAAACGGTTCCAGCGGGCTGGGGTACTTGGGTACTTCTACAACCCACAAACGGTACACTGAGTCGGGTAACAATAGTAAAAACATATCTAACCATCAGATCACAAAGTAATTTCTTCGTATCACACATTGATGGAACGCCATTATCAAGATACCTGTTCCAAGCTATATTTAATAAATGCATAACATCAGCAGGGAACCACCCCAAAGATTACGGGACACACTCATTCCGCATAGGTGCGGCCACGGAAGCAGCAAGAGCAGGACTGTCAGAAACGGAAGTTCAGAGGATAGGGAGATGGCGATCCACGTGTTTGGCGAGATACATAAGACCGGACTTGTTATCCTAACGTGGTTTGTTTCTTTTACAGGTGACGCTAAGCCAACAGTGTGAGTGATAGGCCACTCGTATATATATTGGGCACAAAAAAGGGCGAAAGTCCGCCCAGGCGGGAGGAAATTAGAGTTTCATAACACATATTTCAACTGGAGAGGTATTAGAGGCCTGCTATGGCCACAGGTACTAATGGAGGTAATCAAGGTAGGGAGAGAGGCAAGAGGTCCGGTCATCTTAGTTATACAGGCCGGGGGAAACAACCTAGGTCATCACAAGAGCGCATAACTAATGGCAATAATGAAACTAGACACTGAGCGCTTCAGAGAATTTTTCACAAAATTAGCTATAGTATGGTCAGAGATTGTGCCGATAGCGGTATGGCAAGGTGCGCGAGACATCACGGCCATCGAATGGACAAGGCGGGTAATAAATATTCGGATGGCAAAATTTAGAAGAGACAGAGGCGGTGTAGTGATACGACACCGACAACTGGAAGGAGATAAAGCAGGCCTCATACGGCCCGACGGTGTTCACTTAATAGATATTGGACTGGACATATTCCTGTCAGGACTCCAGGACGGAGTGGAACAAGCGTTAAGAGTGATGGGTGAGGGTCAGAGTCCTGCATACGAGTACGCTGGATCCTCCGTGGCCTGGAAATAGAAAGGACATGTTGGAGAGTTACACTTGTTGGCCAACTTGCCGGAGTGGGGACCCAGGGCATGCTGCAACAAGCTGAATTATTTTAGAAATAAAATGCCTTTCTAATGGAATGAGTATAAAGAGTTAATAAAGCTGTGACCGATCCTCACCCATCCAGTTGTAAAAGTTACATTATTGGGTTGTCCATGAAAGGGGGGCGGTAGGGGGGCTGAGCATCTGGGTTTGGTTGGGGGTCCCCACAGTCTGCCTAGGCTAGATTAATTTAAAAATTCTTAGATACACAGGCGGTGCAGCTTGCTTCGCAGCTGGGCTACTACGCCCAAAGTATTGCCTAGGCTAGATGCAGTTAAAAATTCTACGCTGACTAGCAGACACTGAAGATTTGGAGCAGACCTCTGAGTAAACAACTCTTCAGACTCAACCATCTGTGTTACCCCAAGCCATAGTGTATGTAGTTTCTTACAGTTAAAAGGGGGGGGGGTGCGACCCAAACCACCTGGAATTGACGATGCCAACGTCACGTAAGACACAGCAAGGGGACTCCCAAAATTGTGGCACAGACACCACTTAACCCTAGAACGCATACCTGTGGCCTTGCAGGCCCGCCCAGTTAATTGTTTTCTATTTTCTGCAAGATTGCTTTAGTTAGAATTTTGAAACTCTAGGTATTCTTCATGTATATAGTTGTTTGTCATTTGAGTTTGAGTTATTCCATGTTATTTGCACACGGGCCTAAAGGGCCCCAGGTATGTGAAAGTGTAGATTTTTATGGTCATGCGTTCTAGGGTTAAGTGGCATCAATTGCCCCACTGTTGCTTAAAACGGTTGGTGAGGTGATTTTACCAAATCCCCAAGCTTTTAGTCTCCCAAGGATGACACAGGGGTAGAAATGTCCTTGCGAATCCATGATTTGATCATCATTATGAACGTGAGTCTGTCTACATTCTCAGTGGACAGCCAGGTGCGCTTATCTGTCAGCACACCACCAGCAGCGCTGAACACACGTTCAGAGAGAACGCTGGCTGCATGGCATGACAAGATCTCCAAGGCGTGAGTGGCGAGCTCCGGCGATTTTTCAAGATTGGAATACCAAAATGAGCAAGGGTCCAGTGACACAGTCATGGCTTCGATGTTCACTTGGAGATTCTCCTGTACCATCCTCTCTAGGCATTGACTATGTGTCAGACTTCTTGTCTCCTGTGGCCTTGCAAAGGATGGTCTAAAAAAGTGGTGAAACGATTCCACAAAATTGCTGTTACCAGCAGATACTGTGTTACTGTTACTGTTTGAGTGATGAAGACTCGACAGTCCCACCGTTGGCAAGTTAGAACTGTGAGATTCACTACACTACGTGCACCACTGGTGTTTTGTGGAAAAGCACATGTAAGATTCTGCAACAGATACTCCTGCATTCGTCAATACCTTTTTATGGCAGGAATTATTTCGGCAAATATACTTTTGTACCGGGGATCTAAGAGTGTGGCAACCCAGTAGTCGGGATTACTTCGAATTCTGACAATCCGGGGGTCATGTTGCAGGTAGTGCAGCAAGAAGGCACTCATGTGTCTTGCGCATCCAGAAGGACCAAGTCCTTGTTGTGTTGGTAGCGAGGTAAGAATCATGCTTCCTTCCTCTGCCCTCTCCCTCCAACCTCGCACAACAGAAATGTGATCAAGGTCTCCCTCATCTGATGAGTCTTCCATGCCCATTGCCAGTTCGTCCTCCACTTCTTCCTCGGCTCCTGCACCTTCCTCAACAGTTTGGCTGCTACCATGCGCCCTGGTTAATCCCTCTCCCCCACCCTCCCATGCCTGCCGCCTTGGTGCTGCCAACCGTCTGGACCTTGGAGATGTTATCCCTTCCGCATACGACTCCTCCTCTACTTCCTCCACCTCCTCTTGTCCCACCACCTGACTCCGAATTCTGTTTAACATGTGCTCCAGCATGTAAATCACCGTAATAGTCATGCTGATAATGGCATCGTCAGCACTAAACATCTTCGTCGCCATTTCAAGACTGTGCAGAAGGGTGCATAGGTCCCTGATCTGAGACCACTCCTCCAGCGTGATTTGCCCCACCTCTGGATCTCGTTGGCCCAGGCTATATGTCAGAACGTATTGCACCAGGGCTTGTCGGTGCTGCCACAGTCGCTGCAACATGTGCAGAGTTGAATTCCACCGTGTCGGCACATCGCATTTCAGCCGGTGAACTGGCAGGTCCAACGACTTCTGAAGAGATGTAAGTCGTTGAACTGCGGGATGCGAACGGCAGAAGTGAGCACACAGCGACCGTGCACTCTGCAGAAGGCCATCTAGTCCGGGATAGTGGGCTAAAAATTGCTGGACAACCAGGTTCAACACGTGAGCCATACAAGGCACGTGTGTGACATTGCCCCGGCGAAGTGCCGCACCCAGGTTTGCAGCATTGTCGCACATGGCCTTCCCTGGTTGCAGGTCCAGTGGAGACAACCTTTCATGAAACTGGGTCTCCAGAGCTGACCAAAACTCCTCAGCTGTGTGACTCACATTTCCCAGACATTTCAAAGTAAACACTGATGCGTTGAGCCCTGCTGCCAGCATAGTAAGGAGGTGTGCAGGATTCCTTCTGCGCAGTTAGAAAGCAGGTGGCATTACCAGACAGGCTTTCGGTGCAGGTGGAGGACCGAGAGGATGTTGAGGAGGCAGAAGCAGTGGAGGAAGTTCGAGATAAAGAGGATTAACACACAACTCGTGGGGACGGTAAGACTTGGACAGCAGCCCCTTGTCCTGCTGTCACCATAGTTACCCAGTGCCCAGTCAGCGACATGTAACGCCCCTGTCCATGCCTTCTCGTCCAAGTGTCTGTGGTGAAGTGCACCCTGTCACACACACAGTTTCTCAAAGAAGCGGTGATGTTGTGTGCGACATGCTAGTGGAGCGCAGGCACACCTTTCTTTGAGAAGTAGTGCCGACTGGGCATCTGGTACTGGGGCACTGTGACGGACATAAGGTCTTGAAAATCCTCTGTGTCCTCCAGGTGGAAAGGCAGCATTTCTGTAGCCAACAGCTTGCAGATGGTGAAATTCAACCTCTTAGCTTTCTCATGGCTAGGAGGAAATGGTCTTTTACTTTTCCACATCTGAGGGACCGAGGGCTGGCTGTTGTGCTTAGACGGTGTTGAGTAGGGTGTCCCCGGCAACTGCCGGTCTGTGAGGAAGATGCAGGCGGACATGTTAGGTTGCCTTGATCCAAAGGTGGTGCTCTCGATGTCGGAGAGCGCTCAACACTAGCAGGTGTTTCCACTTCCCAATGAACTGACGACCTGCCAATCACACTGGCTGTTGCGGGTAAAGAGGTGGCAGGTCTGCGTCCAAAAACATGTGTGACTGCTGTCCCCCCAGTCACAGAGGATGAAGAGGCTGCGGATGCACAAGATGGGGCAGACGGTGGTTGGCCCAGCCGGCTAGGCCGCATTGTAGCACAGTGAGCTTCCCACTGCAACTTATACTTCATATCCATGTGACGGTACATGCATGAAGTACTCAAACTATGTATTTTTTGGCCTCTACTTAGCTTTTGCTGACAAATATTACAGATAACACGAGTTGGGTCATCCTTATCGATCTGAATAAATGCCCAGGCTATGCAAGGCTTAGAGCCCATGTGACCTGAAGAGCCACTACGACTTGTGGTCAGAGGCAGACTTGTGGTTGAGGATGCAGTTGTTGACGTGCTTCCAGTACTCCGTCTCTGTTCAGGAAGGCGCAACCTAACCTCGTCGTCAATAGCATCTGTGATGCCCCGCTGCGCTTGGTATCACAGATCCTACAAGAGTGCATTGATGGAATCCTCCACAAGAGGCCCCCATAAACATTCACACATCTCCACCTTCCACCTCAGACCAGCAGAGGGAGCCCGTTAGGGATATAAATAGGGAAGGTGGAGCTAGGCAGTTCAGTTCCTCTGAAGAGTTCCTGCAGTAGAGAAGCCTAAGAGAGGTCAGTCTGCAGTGGAGCTCAGTCTAGTCTAGAGAACGCAGTTAATAGTTCAGCAGTGGAGCATGAGGCTCCTGCTTGCTAGATTCAGGGAGCCCAGATAGAGCTTAAGGTGTGCCGGTGCCGTAAGATCAGTGAAGCGCGGCAAGCTACCGTTAGTGTGTATAGCCTAGTGAGGGCCCGAGTAGGCCGAAGGCGAGTGGCGAGTTAGTACATAAGGGGCAGAGGAGCTTAACCAGTTCACCCCGAAGCATTTACCAGACACAGGATCCGAGCTTACCGGTATCTCTATGACCCAGTAAGGCATAACCGGAATCCCTGGAGAACTACAAGTCCCAGGATCGCTAAGGTGCTGATATGTAACAGAGCCAGGAGACGCTTAGGCCCCGCATACTGGGAGCGTGAACTCCAAGAGAAGGCCCTACCACAAGGTCAGCCAGTGCAGGACAGAGACAAAGTTAGGCCTAGCTCCAGGCAGGTCAGAAACTTACTACGCAGAGGCAAGAAACAGGAGGCCCTACACGCGCTCATTGGGGAGGATCCTGATATGCACCCTTCACCCTACAGTGATCCGGGATGTGCCTGAATTTCCACCAGTAAAAGGTACTGAAGTGACTACCGTGTCCGTTCCCGTTCTTGCTCTGACCCAGCTGGGTTTCGCCTGTCCTGCATTCCCCCTGCATACGCTGCCCTGAGACCTAGCTCCACCTGTGGGGAGCTATACCATCGAGCTGCCTTATCACCGGCCTCAGTGGACTGCTGCAGCGCTGGTGCTTGTCACCAGATACCACAGGTGGCGTCATGAACTCTTATAAAATTAACAATTATCCACCCTTTTAAAGAGAGACCCCAGGGTACGGGCCAGGGAGCCGACCACCGCGACATCCCCAAGGCCAGGCAAATGCCCGGGTACCGAGTCATCCCCATCCCCAGGGCTAGTCACATCCTCCTCCACCTCCTCTGCTGACCTCATCGACTGTCTGACTGTGGGTTGACAGTAAGTGGGATCTCCAACCTCGTCATCATCACCCTGTGTGTTATCACACCCGTCGCCCTCAGAGCCAACCTCTTCCTGCCCTGACCGAAAAGTCAAGTTGTCGCTCCAATCAGGTATTTGAGTCTCATCATCGTCTTCATCATTGTCTCCACCAACAGGAGTTACAGTTTGGGAACAAGGGTCTACATTATGCTCAGAACCTTCTTCATCTGGTCCTGGATCCAACTTATAAAGATTCTGGGCATCGGATCAGATCATTTCCTCATCTGGATTAACAGAAGCTCTGGAGCAGACCTCCGTTTCCCAGGCTATAGTATGAGTAAACAGCTGGGCAGACTCAGCCATCTGTGTTACCCCATACTCAGACGGGCAGCTGGAGACTTGGGAGCTGTGAGGAAGCAAGTGCGATTGGGGTGACACCTCTGAGGACTGGAGTATTTGTGATGTTGAAATTGAGGTGATGGAGAGCCCACTTGAAGGAGCACTTGATATCCGTTGAAGCACCTGCTGTTTTTGTGCCTCATCTAGAATTTGTAGCGATGGGCGTGTCCGTAAGAATGGGATCGTATCACATTGTCCACGAAAAGAAGTCGACATCTTAGTTTGGCTGGAAGATGGTCTTTCTTCTGCAGATGTTACTCCCCCCCCACCATGGGGGGCCTCGACCCACCGGCGGACAGGCACCAGTATTGGGATAGGGGGGCTGGCCGTCAGGGTCCACCGCGGCTCTGGCACAAACCCGGCGACACAGAGGTGGCACAGGCAGGAACGGACTGGCCGTGTCGGCTTCTCACTTTTTGGATTTTAGAAGGGCATGACATGCCTATATCTGTGTCTCCCCCTCCTTTTACTCCTCCACCTCTTTTCTTTTCGCATGACTATATGTACTTGTCACTTTTCCATGTGTTAGTTGTGTCTTCTGAGCAGTTTGTCAGCTTTTGGACACCTTTGAAGGTGTTTTCTATGTGTTTCTATGTGTTTTTGTTTGCCTGCCATTGGTTTTAACGGTGTTCGAAGGTGTTCGACGAACAGTTCGACGAACAGTTCGGCGAACACACGGGTGTTCGACGAACCGAACCGAACTCGAACACTACGGGGGTGGCTCAACACTATATGGCAGTACTATATCAGTGATTTCTGATCAAAACTTCACATTATATTACAGTATCTTAGCCAAAGTATTTTTCTAGTCATCATGAACAATTTTAGAACTTTTGAATCTAACCAGTGAATCCACATAAATAAAGAAGAGTAAGGATTTTTATTTGGGAAACATACTTGTGTGCATTGGTCAAACTGAATGCATTCTGGTTTATATATAATATATACTATATGGATTCATTTAAAGCACCCCTCCAGCATTTGTTTGTTTTTCACCACTGGAATGGTGCTGTAAACGTAAGTCCTGAGCACCTGGTCATATATTCACCCTCCGGTGTCTTCACTGCTTTTCAGCGCCAGTCCGGTTTTGCGGCGGCATCTTGTGAGCGCAGCTTCTGACTGTCCGGAAGTCAGAAGCTACGTCACGAACTCTCAATGCAAGTTTATAAAAGCCAGAACGAGGCTCTCATAGACTTACATTGATTAATTCCAAGAAACACTGGAGCAGCCGGCAGGTCACAAACTGCAGGAGACGGACCGGAGCAGCGGCAAAAACAGATGAAAACCCTGGAATGTGAGTATCAGACAAGGAGTAGAGGACTTAGATTTTAAGCACCACTCCAGCGATGAAATAAAAAAAATGCTGCAGTGGTGGTTTAAGGAACACTGCCTAGAACACTAATCTGTAGATCTGCCACTTACACTTAGTGACTAGATTTAACCCCCTGCTTACAATATGCTATAAGACTTTTACACAACATTGAGGAGGGAGCAAGAGATTTAGACAGGCTGATAATTTGGTAATGAGTGTTTATTGGAATGGTCATTCCCCACAGGGTGATTCTAGCATTTTTACTGCCTGAGGAAAAAACTGAAATAGCATCACTTCCTGCAGTAAAACCTGCTGCAAATAAATGCAATTCCGTCATTAGGTTTTGAGTTTTCCTTTTAAGGTGTTCACTGAATGGTAAAAGTGAATTCTGAACATGATTCTCCAGGTCACTGCGGTTACAATGTTACCAAAATTTTTGTAAAAAAAATGTTTAGTTTGTAATTTTATTTATAAGATCTGTTCAAGTTTTATTGTTCTGTCCATGGAACTGTGTAAGGGTTTCTTTTTTGTTTTTTCTTTGTGGTAAGCTGCCATTTTATTGATTTTAATTTGGGGTACAAAAGACGTTTTTATCCCTTTTTGCTGCCTTTTTTTAGGGCAGTAAGTAAGGTAACAAAAAAGAGCAGTTCTAGCATTTCATTGTTTCTTCTCCATATTGTATGAGTTTTGATAAATGGAACTTTTATGGATGTGGACATACCGTGTGGAATACATCACCAAAACCACTATAAGTACATGAATATTCATTAAAACCACCATCAGTACATGAATACATCACCAGAACCACAATCAGTAAATGAATACATCACAGAGCCAACATCAGTACAAGAATACAGCACCAGAACTATAATCACTAAATTACTACATCACCAGAGCCATCATCAGCACAAGAATACATCACTAGAACCACCAGCAGTACATGAGTACAGCACCAGGATCATTATTAGTACATGAATACAGCAGCAAGCTTGAATGGGTTGTCCCCTTTCAGAAAATTCTGGAAAATTTAAAAACAAACAAAATGTGCTTTACTCATTTTTTATGGGGTCAACTGATGAGTTTCCACTGCTGGTCTGGTGTCTGGAATTGGTTGTAGTAGCACAGCTGCCAATCAGGGAGCTCTGTTGGTATAGAAAGAGCACATCCCTCAGATCCGCCGAGCTTAGTGATTGGCTGCTGTGCTGTCAACATAATCTCAGAGTTGCAGCCAAATCCAGACACCCAGTCATGGAGATTTAACTCTGGACACAGGGATGGTGAATAAACCGGGATTTGTTTTTAAATAACAAACTGCGATTTGGGCCCGGAAAGGATCAATTGCAACGTAAAATCAGATCCTGCATTATATATTTGTTTCAAATAAACCTTTATCTCCCAGTATGTCCTTAACAACGATATTCGGAGTTGTTGTTATGAGGCATCATCAGACTGAAGACTATACATAAACCATAGCACTAATGAGACATTGTCAGTATCACAAACAAACATTTAAATCCAGGTACCTTATTAGTGACATCTTCTCTGATTGGAGTTTTTTTCATCCCTTTCATCTCCATTTGGTCCAGATGCTGTGATGACTTTTCACATCCACAGCTCACCTCCGCAAACCTCCCTCTTCTCGGGTCTTCTGCAGAACATCCCGACATGGTGCCTTTTTAAAATAGCCGTGTCATTATAATGCTCCTGAACAAAAATATCTAACCTACACTGTGCCCCTGAATAAATAATTGCCCCTCACTGTTCATTTCACACTGTTGCCTTTCCACTGTTTATTCTAACACTTTCCCTATTTTCTCCCTCTCCATACTGTCCTCCACATGCTGCTCCTCTCCTTTCTGTCACCCACAAGCTGCCCCTCTTAATACTGTCCCCCACACTCTCACTCTACCCACTCTCCATACTTTTTTTTCCATATGTTGCCCTCTCTCCATATTGTCCCATACAACCTGCTCTAGCTCCATACTGTCCCCCATAAGCTGTGCCTCCTCATACAGTCCCTCACAAGCTTCCCCTCTCCATACTACCCCCCAGACTGCTCTCTCACACATTAATCCACCCTCTTGCCCTCGGTTTCCACATACTGCCCCATCACACTAAGCCCCCTCCTCCACTCCACAAAACAGTCTTCTGTGTCTTTGGATTCTAAGGAGTATTTACTTTAACACCATCTCTGGCAGCTCGTGGACACAACTGTGATGTCAGCAGAGTGATGCATCAAATCTCGCTGCTGAACATATGTCACGCAAGGTTTAGGAAAGACTAAGTGCAACACAAAGGGAAGGGGGAAAAGGGGGCCCAGACTCAAGGGAAAGGGGGTAGTGGAGACCTTCTAGGCTGACCTATATTATCCTGTCTCCCCTAACGTCCCTGTATTGGTTCCGCTCCAATCGCTGCACAGGAACCTTGCCCTGACTTTCTCTGGCATTTGGCCCTGGCTAGGGAAAGGAAGGGATGAGCGCTAGTCGATCCCCACTGACTACTAAAGACAACAAGGGGAACAAACAAGAGAAGATAGCTTAGCTTTAGTCGACTTCAAAGAGATGAACACACATCCTCTTAGCTCCAGAGAGGAAGAAGTACTGCACTAGCTCCAAGCCTTCACAAGGGGTCATGTAAGTATTGCCGGCACCTCCCTCTAGCAAACAGCAGGTATTTATACACCCAGGCCAGGGTGTTAATTAGCAAGAGGAAGGTAGCCACTAGGTCCTAGGGAGACAGCTTCTAAAAAGATGTCTGTAATGCCAAACGAAGAGATCTCCTGAACCCAACTGCAGAGCGACTGTCTGTCACTTCTGACACATCTGTGACAACATATGGGCAGATGAGCACTCATCCTCTGTCTCTGCAGTACTGGCGCTTTTAGTGTGTTCAATTATGTTAGAGTCTGTAAGATGCAATTGCTTACAGAGAGCAGGAACCAACATTCTTCCTGTTCTCCGAGCCAGCTGTTAATATAACCAATGTAGCAGCCAGTTTAGAGAAGCAGCCCAGTTCCACTACTGGGGGACAGCAAAATGCCATCCTCTGGGAGATAACTCTGACCGCCACTGGAGCATCTATGATCGACCTGTCTAGTCATGCCGGAAAAAAACACTCATTTGTCAGGTGCTATGATTTTTAAGCAGGTTTAGAAATAATTTTAATTGACAGTACATCGCCCTGTGTTCTCATAGAAAGGTGGTCAGCCTGTCTAAACAGGCTATTAAAGGGAACCTGTCATGTAATTTGTTGTATCTAAACTGGCCCCATTGCGTTGTTAGTGATGCAATGTGCATCACAAACATACTACTTTCATTAAAATCTACACTTTTATCCTTTGTAAAAAGCATTTTGCACACTTATATGTTACCTGCTCGTTTAGTCATAGGGGTGTGCTTCATGACGTTCAGTCAGGCTTGTCGCTGCCCACACCATTTGAATTTTTTTCACTGTGTTTGCACCGACGTCACTATTTTCATTGTTTAAATCTCACGCTTGCGCAGTGTGTATTGGGAGCCGCGCTTGCGCAGTGTGTATTGGCCAGCCGCGCGTGCGCAGTGAAGCTGTGTGTAGTTCCATGGAGACATGATTAAAACTTAAACATTGAAACGCGTAGGTCCTGATCCTTCTAGTGCACCATATAGACAATTGGTGTGGAGCAATGTTTTAATGGGCACAATAAAATCTATCTTTTATGTTAAGAAATTAGCCTGATATGATGGATCATCCTTCCCTTTTTGCTCAATTTTTCCAGAAAACCCTAACAGGAGGGCTGGGGAGGCAGGAAAATCACTGAAATGGATGGAAGCAGCACTCAAATGGAATGGGAACCGCATGGAGAAGACGCCTGGAAGCATCTCTGACTCCTAGGTCACTGCTGGGAACAATATAGTTAGAGTATTACTCCACTTTTACGGACTGACAATAAAACATACAAAACCGAAGATAAAATGGATTTTAAAGGAAAAATTGTTAGAAAACATTCTTTCCTGTATAATCACTTGTATATAAGGCAAAATTAAAAAGAGAAAAAAATGCCTCCTCCACCCTCAATAGCCAGGCCATCTCTCACCGTATTTCCCCATCTCCTATGACTACATAGTAGAGGGGGAAGCAAAACTACACCCATCGTTAGTCACCAGTAAATGTAATTTTAACATTTTACCACCTTATCTGAGCATGTGGTGTGTGTGACATAGTCAGACACATCCAGTTTAATTTATGAAGGAAGGACTCTGAAACTCACAAAGTCTATGTGGATAATGCAAGAACTGCCAAAAATTAGAAGTAAGACGTACTCCATAAAGCCTATACACTAAGTGCAAGAACTGCCAAAAATTAGAAGGAGGGACTGCAATACACTCTGGAAGACACATAGAAGTGGGCTTCAGAAAACATTTTTTTTCCAATTTTTAAGGATTTGGACTCCTAGACTTGTAAAGGTTCTGCACTAAGTGCAAGGGTTGCCAAAAATTAAAAGGAAGACTGCAATACATCCTGAAAGACACGTAGAAGAGGGCCTCAGAAAACATTTATTTCCAATTTAGAAGGACTCATAGACTGGTAAAGCCTATGCACTAAGTGAAAGGGCTGAAAAACATTTACCCCTGGGGGGTTTACATATATATATATATATATATATATATATATATATATATATATATATATAATAGAATTGTAGAGGTAAGCCTCATACACAGCCTGTAAAAATTATGAAGGAGGGTATCATATTCACCCTGGAAAAATTAAGAGTGAGGGCCGTCTGATGACCCTCTAAAAATTGTGAACAAAGGCCGCCAGTTTACCCTTTAAACATTATGAGCGAGGGTCGCATAATGATCCTCCAAAAATTATGATCGAAGGCCGCCTGTTTACTCTCTAAAAATTATGAGTGAGGGCCATCTGACAACCCTCTAAACATTTGGAGCGAGGGCCGCTTGATGATCCTGTTGATATGATGGAGGAGGAAAAGAAAAGAAGAAACCATGAACCGTATAACCTTTATTGGTTGGGAACGGGTGCATGGGGAATACACCAGAAAAGAAAGGAACATTCGAATTGGCTTTATGTTCCGTTGCTTTCATAAAGTGGGGTTGAAAAGTCAATCCGTGCACCATCAGCAGCACGTCCACTTCCCTTACAGCACACCTTGCAAATTTTAAATTAGGTATATAAAATATGCCTGCAAACTTTTCGTTATGAATAGTGAAAAGAAAATATGTAGCTCTGAAAAGGGCTTTTGTTTTTAGGTTGCAGCAGCAGTAGCTACGGCATTACCGTGTATGGCAGGCAATCCTTGCATGTTTATTGGCTGTCTAACAGACGCAAAACATGTGGGTCAGTGACTCGAGCATGGCGCTCAATCACCCGCGATACTCGATCGAGTAATGAACTTACCAAAGAACCATGATGCTCGATCGAGTATCGAGCAATGGCGAGCACACTCTCTCATCATTAGTTAGGATATTAAAAGATTTAAAATTTTGGCAGAAAATTTTCATTTTTTCAAGATAATTTACTAAACCTGTTCTTTCACATACTTATTCAGGGCCCGATAGTTTCCATAGCAACCCGAGGTCGTCTTGATGACCTCCAGATCAGCCAGCTACGGAAAGCCTGTTAGACCATGCCAGGAGCATGGTCTAAAAGGCTTCTGTCAGTGAAGCACTGACAGGTATAATGCATTGCAGTGCTGGTGCATTGCAATGCATTATACCAGCGGTCAGAGTAAAAAAAAAATGGAACGTCCCTTAGAGGGACTAAGTAAAAAAGTAAAAAAAGTTAAAAGAAATTGTAAAATTATTTTAAAAAAATCACAAATTAAAGAACAAAAAAAAGAAAAAAATACACATATTTATGTAAAAAAAACAAAACAATCAAACAAAAAAATTAAAATAAATATATAAAAAAGTACACATATTTGGTATCACCGTATCTGGAATAACCCGATCTATAAAACTGTCAGATTAGTTAACCCCTTCAGTGAACGCTGTAAAAAACTAAATTAAAAACGTGGCAAAAAACTATCCTTTTTCATCATACCGCTGAACAAAAAGTGGAATAAAACGTGATCAAAAAGCTGAATGGAAATAAAAATGGTATTACTAAAAACGCCATCTTGTCCCATAAAAAACAAGGTGCAATACAGCTTTCTTAGCAGAGAAATAAAAAAGTTATAGCTCTCAGAATATAGCAATTCAAAAACATTTTTTTTCCTGTAAAATAGATTTTTTGTGTAAAAGCGGCAAAACATAAAAACATTTATATAAATGTGGTATCACTGAAATCATACTGACCCGAAGAATAAAGTTGTATTATCACTTTTACCACAAGATGAACGGCATAAACATAAAAAAGCAACAACAATTCCTGAATTGATGGATTTTGTTAATTCTGCCTCCCATAAATCGGAATAGAAAGCGATCAAAAATGTTATGTGCCCGAAAATAGTACCAATATAAATGTCTACTCGTCCTGCAAAAAATAAGCCCTCATATGACTCTGTTGGTAGATATACGGGAAAATTATAGCTCTCAAATATGGCGATGCAAAAACTTGCTTTTGCAATAAAAAGCGTTTTTTAGTTTATGAAAGTAGCCAAACAAAAAAAACTACCCAAAGAATAATCACTTATATCGTACAAGGAATGCCGTAAAAAATAAATAAAACCAATTCTTGACCTGCTGTTGATTTGTTCATTCTGCCTCCCAAAGATCACAGTAAGGTTAGGTGCACATTTATCCTGCGCTCTGCACTGAATGCTTATACCAGGTTTTCCATTTAAATATCTGAAATACGTGATTCAGACGGAACCCCCGATGGAGTCCGCAAACTATTCTACGATCATTTGTTCACCAAGAGTGAAACAGCACACCTTGACTCTCGAGTCTCGCCATGTAGCTAAGCAGTACTGTACAGACACATATGGAGTATTGCCACATTCAGCAGAAATTGTGTGACAAATTTTGTTGCCAGTTTTACACATTTTCCCATGTGAAAATGTAAAATCTGGGGCAAAAACAACATTTTTGTGGTAAAAATGTAATTATTTTTTCTTCAGTGCCCAATGGTATAAAATTCTGTGACACACCCGTGGTATCAATATGATTACAGCACCCTTAAATGAATTCATTGAAAGGTGTAGTTTGTAAAATCGGGTCACTTATGGGGGGTTCTGCTGTTCTGGCACCTCTGGAGCTCTTCCAGTGGCTCTTGGCACCCACAAACCATAACAGCCAAATCTGCACTACTGTATGGCTACCCTTCCCTTCTGAGCTTTCCACTGTGCCTGAAAAGTAGTTCCTGATTACACGTAGGGTATTGACGTACTCAGGAGAAATTGCCAAAGAAACTGTGAGGTCCATTTATTCCTATTAGCCCTTTTAGCCTATTAGTAAAAACTTGGAGCTAAAACAATATTTTAGTGGTAAGAATGTAATATAGGGTACTGGTGTACTCAGGAAAAATCACATAACATATTTTGGGGTCCATTTTCTCTTGTTACCCTTGTGAAAAAGAAATATCTTGGATTAATGCAACATGTTTGCGGGAAATTTCAAGGTGCTTGTTAGAATCTATGTTGTTTTACTATCGGCTATCTTGTTGTAGTTTGCCGGCTTCTAGTCTTTTTCTCTGGTGCTGGGTTTCTTGGTCACGTGATCTCTGCACCCTTTATTACTCAGCACCTGGCTCTCATTCCCCACTGGACATCAGTGTTGTAACGCTTGTGCTCTGGCTAAGTAGCTTTGTTTAGTTCTTTATGCTTTGGACTATTGTTATCCTGGGACTTCTTGTTCCACCAGTTTTGTGTCCTTTGATTTTCGTTTCTGCAACTAACTTTTCTGTTAGGATGTCTCCTGCTTTCGCTCCCAGTCCTTAGATCTTTTAGGGACCCCTTTCCTCTTCCTACAGGTCTTCGTTTGAGTTCAGTGCAGGAGTTTTGGTGGGGCTATTCATAAGGAATAGGGCACCCACCCCAGCGTAGGGTAAAGCTGAGTTTCAGTGCAGGGACAGCTTTTCCCTCCTAGTCCTTAGTTCTAAGTTGCAGAACATAACAGTGCTCACCACACCTCTAGATAAGTACCTTGAGGGGTTTAGTTTTCAAAATGGGGTCCTTTGTGGGGGGTTTCCACTGTTTAGGCACATCAGGGCTCTCCAAACGCAGCATGGCGTCTACTATCTATTCCAGCAAATTTTGTGCTCCAAAAGTCAAATGGTGCTCCTTCCCTTCCAAAATTCTGCTTCTTAGAAAGCATGAAAGGTGCCAGATTTGATGTGATCATAAGGATAATAATTCTTTAATGCCCCTGCATGCAAAAAAAGAACTATTTTTAAATGAAAAAATAAATCATTACAGTTCTAGATTACCGTTTACCTCTTCATGTTACCTTGCACCCATTATGAGACCAGCTTCTTTCTTATCTGCGGATATCTATCCTTTGATATGGTCCTATATCACATTCTACACTGCATATCCTTGGGTCTCATCAGTACATATTTTACAGGTAAAGTCAGCTATATTTATATAGTGCATCCACACATGGAACATATACAAATATACACCTCACTATGCACATTAACCCTTTCACCCCAAATCCTGTTTTCACCTTCCTGACCAGGCGATTTTTTTTGATTCTGACCAGTGTCACTTAATGAGGTAATAACTCTGGAACGCTTCAAAGGATCCCGGTGATTCTGAGACTGTTTTTTGTAACATATTCTACTTCTGATAGTGGTAAAATGTATTTGATATGACATACCTTTATTTGTAAAAAAAATCAGAAATTTGGCGAAAATTGTGAAAATTTTGCAATTTTCAAATTTTTAATTTTTATGCCCTTAAATCAGGGAGTTATGTCACACAAAATAGTTAATAAATAACACTTCCCACATGTGTATTTTACATCAGTACAATTTTGGAAAAATATATATTTTTTTGTTTGGAAGTTATATGGGTTAAAAGTTGACCAGCGATTTCTCATTTTTACAACAAAATTTACAAAACCATTTTTTTAGGGACCACATCACATTTGAAGTGACTTTGACTGGTCTATATGACAGAAAATACCCCAAAGTGACACCATTCTAAAAACTGCACCTCTCAAGGTGCTCAAAACTACATTCAAGAAATGTACTAATCCTTCAGGTGCTTCAGAGGAATTTTTGGAATGTGGAAGAAAAAAATAAAAAACTTTTTTTCACAAAAATTTTAATTTAGACCCAATATCTTTTACTTTCACAAGGATAACAGAAAAAATGGACCCCAAAATTTGTTGTGTAATTTCTCCTGAGCACACTAATACCCAATATTAGGGGGAAAACCCACAAGTCACACCATTCTGGAAACTAGACCCCTCAGGGAGCTTGTATAGATATGTAGTGAGCATCTTGAACCCTCAGTTGCTTCACAGAAGTTTATAATGTTGAGCCATGAAAATTAAAAAAATCACATTTTTCCCACACAAATGTTTTTTAGCCCCATATTTTGCATTTTCACAAGGGTAACAGGAGAAATTACACCATGCAATTTGTTGTGCAATTTCTCCTGAGTACACTGATACCCCATATGTGGGGGAAAACCACTGTTTGGGCGCACGGCAGGGTTCGGAAGGGAAGGAGTGCCATTTGACTTTTTGAATGCAAAATTAACTGGAATAATTGGAGGACTCCATGTTGCATTTGGAAAGCCCCTGATGTGCCTAAACAGGCGAAATCCCCCACAAGTGACACCATTTTGGAAACTAGACCCCTCAGAGAACTTATCTAAATGTGTGGTGAGCACCTTGAACCCCAGGTGCTTCACAGAAGTTTATAACATTGAACCGTGAAAATAAAAAAATCACATTTTTACTGCAAGAATATTTTTAAGAGCAAAATTTTGCATTTTCACAAGGGTAACAGGAGAAATTTGTTGTGCAATTTCTCCTGAGTACACAGATACCTCATATGTGGCCGAAAACTACTTTTGAGGCATAGTGCAAAGCTCAGAAGGGAAGAAGCGCCATATTGGAGTTCAGATTTTGCTGGACTGGTTTGAGGGTGCAATGTCACATTGTTAGAGCCCCTGAGATGCCAGATCATCAAAACCCCCATAAGTGACCACATTTTACACCTCTAATGGAATTCATGTAGGGGATCATATTGACACCACACGTGTGTCACAGCATTTTATACCATTGGGCAGTGAAAAAATAATTATATTTTTACCACCAAAATTATGTTTTAGCCCCAGATTTTACATTTTCACACTGGGAAATGGGTAAAAATGGCACCAAAATTTGTCACACAATTTCTGCTGAATGTAGAAATACCCCATATGTGGCTGTACTGTACTGCTTTGCCATACGGCGAGACTCAGGAGGGACGGAGCACTTTTTGTCTCCTGTAGCACATATTTTCCTAGAATAGTTTGCGGACTCCATAAACAGAGCAGAATCCCCCTCAAGTGACCCCATTTTGGAAATTATACCCCTTTGTGATTTTATCTACAGGTGTAGTGACGATTTTAACTCCATGGGTGTTTTCCAGAAACAAGCAGCAGTGGATGTTGTTAAGTGAAGATTGCAAACTGCCATTGTAGTGACCAAAATGTTGTAGTGACCAGTATGTTATGCTTAGCTTGTGCTTCTGGTGACATGCACCCGTAAATTAGACGGGCTCTCATCGCTACAGGAATGTCAAACATGTGGGCGCTAACTGCGGCTTAGGCACAATGTGGAGCTCAGAAGGGAGAGGGACATTTGGATTTGGGAGTGCATAATTTGCTGGATTTCTTTTGGAGGGCGATGAGCCATTTAGTTTTTCCAGATCCTTTGTACTACCAGTAACGTGTAAGCCCCTATATTTCCGTTAACAGATGAAGGATCTGAGTGGGAACTTGCTTTTTTTGTAAATGGAGTTAAAGCTTTTATTGGGAACATTTTACATAACGTTTGGGATCACATTTACCCTGTGCTGTATGCTGAGCACTTATATCAGAGTTCCCATCTAAATTTTTGAGTGATTCAGATGAAACCTCCAAGGGATCCATTCACTATAATGAGGCAGCAGAATTACTCTGGACTCTGCCTGGCCTCTGTTCAGCATCATCCTTCTTTTCAGAAGTGCACAAAACTGTGGCTGATGCCATTTTTATGCATGCCTAATAAAAAGATGGACACCACCAGATCATAGGCCACACGGTGTCCACAGTGCCTCCATCTACCTCATTATGGGGAATATTCCACCAGGGTTTCTGTCTGAATCACGTATTTCAGAGATTTACACGGAAACCCAAGTGTAAGCGCTCAGTGCAGAGCGCAGGGTAAATTTAAGCTGAGCCTTACTGCGATCTTTGGGAGGCCGAATGAACAAATCAGCAGAAGGTAAAGAATTAGGCTATGTGCCCACGATGCAGAAATGCTGTATATTTTTTCTGCTTCTCCCTGGCAGGAAAAACGCATGTGGATTTTACATGCGTTTTTCCCGCCAGGTAGAAGCGTTTGTCAAGCGTTTTTGCATGCATTTCTGCATGCGGATTATCAATCGCTTTTCCAAGCGATTTTAGCATCACTTGGAAAAGTGCTTGACAACTTGTTTACACTATATAAATCCATACAACCGGCATGGATTTATATAGTGTGACCAAGTTAGTTAAAAAAAAAGAATAAGAATGGTAAAAAATAAAAAAAAAAGATTATACTTAGCTTCCGATGTCCTCCCTGTGTTTTCTCTGCTGCGTCCGGTATCTTGGGCGGCTCGCGGTGGTGTGAAGGACCTGCGGTGACGTCATTGAGTCATGTGACAGGTCACGTGACTCAATGACGTCATGGCAGGTCCATCACAACACCATGACCCATACAGCAGACCAGACGGAGGGGAGGAAACACCGGGAGGACATCGGAAGGTAAGTATAATCTTTTTTTTTTATTTTAAATTCTTTTTTTAACAGGTTCTATGGTACCTGGGTCTGGAGGAGAGTTTCTTCTTCTCCAGACCTGGGTACCATCCGCACATTGAACCGTGTGATATCCGCATGTACAGATGTAGTCATGCGGATGCCACGCGGTCCAATGCAAGTCAATGGCGCCGATTACACTGCGTGTCCGCAAAATTTATGGACATGCTGCGTATTTTTCCGTAATCATAATCCGCAGCGGAAATTTCCGCAGCATGTGAACAACACATGCGGATTATCATTTGGGGACCATGGGGCACGTATTACCAAGTGTTTTTTAAGAGTTTTCGCTGCGGAAATTCCGCGGCAAAAACTCTTGAAAAACGCATAGTGGGCACGCAGTCTTATTTTTATCTATTTTTTACACCGTTAAGTGATTAGGCAACTTTATTCTTCGGGTTGGTGCAATTACAGTGATACCAGATTTATATCGGGTTTTTATGATTGGCAGCTGTCACACACTAAAACACACTTTTTATTGTAAAAACAAGTTTTTGCATCTCCATATTTTGATAGCTATAATTTTTCACATTTCTGCCAAGAGAGTCATGTAAGGGCTTGTTTTATGTGGGACGAGTTGACGTTTTTATTGGTACCATTTTCGGGCCAATGACATATTTTGATCGCCTTCTATTCCATTTTTTAGGAGGTAGATTGAACAAAAAATAGCAATTCAGGAATTGTTTTTTGGGGATTTTTTTTATGCCATTCTGCGTGTGGTAAAATTGATACATTAGCTTTATTCTTCGGGTCAGTACATTTACAGCGGTAACACATTTATATATTTTTTTATGTTTTGGCGCTTTTACACAATAAAAACTATTTTAGAGAAAAAATAATTAATTTTGCATCGTTTTATTCTGAGAGCTCTAACTTTTTTATTTTTCCACTGACAGAGCTGTATGGTGGCTTGTTTTATGCGAGACAAGATGAAATTTTCAACGGTACCATTTTTATTTACATTCATCTTTTTGATCGCGTTTTATTCCACTTTTTGTTTGGCGGTATGCGGCAGTATGCTGATAAAGCATAGTTTTTTGCCTTGTTTTTCTTTCTTTTTTTACGGTGTTCACTGAAGGGGTTAAGTAGTGGGACAATTTTATAGGTTGGGTTGTTCCGGACGCGACAATACCAAAAATGTGTACTTTTTTTGTTTATTTTTTTTTTACACGGATTATTGTATTTATTGGATTAATATATATATATATTTTTTTTGTTCTTTATTTTGTGATTTTTTTAGTTTATTTTTAGAATTTTTATTAACTTTTCTCTTACTTTTTCATATTGTCCCAGGATGGGACATCAACTTTCCTTGCCCTGATCGCTGATCTGACACTCTGCAATGCTTCTGCACTGCAGGGCATCAGATCAGCATCTGACAGGCAGGAAGGAGGCATCTCAGCTCCTGCTCTCTGAGCAGGGGCTGACAGGCCACCTTCCTGCAGGAACCTGAAGGACCCCACGGCCATCTTGTGGGGGTCACCATGGAGACCATCAGCACAAAGGATCGCGTTGTGCTAATGGAAGCAGACAGGGAGCTCACTCTCTCTGCGATGCCCTACATTGTCGCTGTCACTATTGACAGCGCCGCGGCATCACAGGGGTTAAACTTCTGCGATCGGTGCTAGCACCGATCGTGGGCATTGCTGCGGTGTGTCAGCTCTCTCTTGGGCATTGCTGCGGTGTGTCAGCTCTCACACAGAGCTGACACCTGCACTCAATCGCGGCGGCGCTCAGAGTGAGCCAGCGCGATTGCGGCACCGTATATATCCTGCTCTTTGCGTGAAACGCAGCTCCCGCAGAGCAGTATATATACGGCGCATGTTGCATGTTGGCAAGGGGTTAATAGATGTGTGACATTATTATATATATTGCTATAGGTGACTTAATTGTTATCTATGGCCTTTCCCACTATATTGTCCACACTAAATATTGAGGGATCAAGGGCATCGTCAATATTCTCGCTATCTCTACACTATCTCACTATGTCGTTTATTGTGTCTATGGTCAGTTTTTCTACCTGATATACAGTACTGTGCAAAAGTTTTAGGCAGGTGTGGGAAAAAATGCTTAAATGGAACCTGTCACCATGAAAATGCAGACCAATCTGCAAGCATCATCATCGTGTTATAGAGCAGGGGAGCTGAGCAGACTGATACAGTTATATGAAAAAGTTTGGGCACCCCTATTAATCTTAAGCTTAATGTTTTATAAAAATTGGTGTTTTTGCAACAGCTATTTCAGTTTGATATATGTAATAACTGTTGGACACAGTAATGTTTCTCCCTTTAAATGAGGTTTATTGTACTAACAGAAAATGTGCAATCTGCATTCAAACAAAATTTGACAGGTGCATAAGTATGGGCACCTCACCAGAAAAGTGACATTAATATTTAGTAGATCCTCCTTTTTCAAAAATAACAGCCTCTAGTCGCTTCCTGTAGCTTTTAATGAGTTCCTGGATCCTGGATGAAGGTATTTTTGACCATTCCTCTTTACAAAACAATTCCAGTTCAGTTAAGCTTGATGGTCGCCGAGCATGGACAGCCCTCTTCAAATGATCCCACAGATGTTCAATGATATTCAGGTCTGGGAACTGGGATGGCCATTCCAGGACATTGTAATTGTTCCTCTGCATGAATGCCTGAGTAGATTTGGAGCGGTGTTTTGGATCATTGTCTTGCTGAAAGATCCATCCCCTGCGTAACTTCAACTTTATCACTGATTCTTGAACATTATTGTCAAGAATCTGCTGATACTGAGTGGAATCCATGCGTCCCTCAACTTTAACAAGATTCCCGGTGCCGGCATTGGCCACACAGCCCCAAAGCATGATGGAACCTCCACCAAATTTTACTGTGGGTAGCAAGTGTTTTTCTTGGAATGCAGTGTTTTTTTGCCGCCATGCATAACGCCTTTTTGTATGACCAAACAACTCAATCTTGGTTTCATCAGTCCACAGGACCTGCTTCCAAAAAGAAATTGGCTTCTCCAAATGTGCTTTTGCATACCTCAGCCGACTCTGTTTGTGGCGTGCTTGCAGAAACGGCTTCTTTCGCATCACTCTCCCATACAGCTTCTCCTTGTGCAAAGTGCGTTGTATAGTTGACCGATGCACAGTGACACCATCTGCAGCAAGTTGATGCTGCAGCTCTCTGGAGGTGGTCTGAGGATTGTCCTTGACTGATCTCACCATTCTTCTTCTCTGCCTTTCTGATGTTTTTCTTGGCCTGCCACTTCTGGCCTTAACAAGAACTGTCCCTGTGTTCTTCCATTTCCTTACTATGTTCCTCACAGTGGAAACTGACAGGTTAAATCTCTGAGACAGCTTTTTGTATTCTTCTCCTGAACAACTATGTTGAATAATCTTTGTTTTCAGATCATTTTACAGTTGTTTTGAGGAGCCCATGATGCCACTCTTCAGAGGAGATTCAAACAGGAGAACAACTTGCAAGTGGCCACTTTAAGTAGCTTTTCTCATGATTGCATACACCTGGCTATGAAGTTCAAAGCTCAATGAGGTTACAAAACCAAAAAAAGTGCTTTAGTAAGTCAGTAAAAAGTAGGTAGGAGTATTTAAAACAAGAAAATTATAAGGGTGCCCATACTTATGCACCTGTCAAATTTTGTCTGAATGCAAGATTGCACATTTTCTGTTAGTACAATAAACCTCATTTCAAGGCAGAAACATTACTGTGTCCAACAGTTATTACATATATCAAACTGAAATAGCTGTTGCAAAAACACCACTTTTTATAAAACATTAAGCTTAAGATTAATAGGGGTGCCCAAACTTTTTCATATAACTGTATATAGTTGTGTGAGAAAAGATTCAGTACAACCTATGCTTTACTCATTTATTCATCTGCTCTGAAATTTTGGTCCAGTGGGCGGTACTATCGGTGATTTACAGCTATATCAGTATGTAAACTTATGGAAAGAAAGCTGTCAATCATTGATAGTACCATCCACTGGACTGAAAAGTCCAAATAGAGACGAGGTATAAATGATTAATACACAAATCATACCGACTCTTTTCTCGCAAAACTATGTATCAATTTGCTCAGCTCCCGCTGCTCTATAATATAATGCTTACAGATGGCACTGCATTTTCATGGTGACGGGTTCCCTTTAATGCTAGTAAAAATAGTTGAAAATCCAGCTGTCATATCTCGGTTTGGGGATCTGATCCAGTGACCTGTTGCTGCGTGGTCGGTTCCTCCGTCTGTTGAGCTATTGCCCTTTCTTCCTTGTCCAAATGCTGACAGTTTCCATTGCCTTTGTGTTCTTTCTTGTTTTGCTCCTCTTCAGGTGTTTCTCATTTTCCCGTTTTGGTTTGCCCTATCACATTCTGGGTGGGGTTTTATATTTTCATCCTTCACTGCACTCCCTTGCTGGCTATACCTCATGGTGGATGTGTGTTCATGAGTTCTAGCTCTTCAGTTAAGGGCTTTATCTTGCTTGGTAAACTCCAGTTGTATTCTTGCAGTGAGTTTGTTAGGTTTCTGGGATGTAATACTTGTTCCTTTTATTTTTGGTTCTCCTTAGCTTTTCCTGTCTACCTTATATGAATGTGTTTTAGTTTCTCACCCTCGGTTTTCATATCTTACTTCACACTTTCCTTTCCCCTTGTTGACAGTGTGTTGCGACTTCCCCTCTAGTTCCTCAGGAGGTACAAGAAACCTTTAGACGATCTTTGAGGGAGTTTGGTCCGAGATGGTGTTTTTAGTTGTGCAGTTAGGGCCTTTCTAGTCTATACAGGACCAGTTGGGTGTAGGTGTGGAGTTACCTGTGTATGAGTGTGTACACGTTCATAACACCAGCCACATGGAACAAAAATGGAATTTTCCCAATTGTTTAAACAACCATCAACCGGTTCCCGACCGCCCACTGTACATAAACGTCCACGCTGCCTGGGCTCTGTGCAGCGCGGACGTTTAAAAACGGTGGGTGGTCTCACAGCGCTCAGGACCCCCAGGGTCCTGCAAGCGCTGCGATTCCGGTGCAGAGCATTAGCTCTGACAGGGAACATCATCGGGACCTGATTGGATCAGGTCCCAGTGATGTTAACCCTTTGCTGTCTTCTATATGCTGCGATCTATAGTGATCGCGGCATATAGGAGACAGCAGGAGGAGAGGGGGTCGTCTTACTTACCTCCGAAGACCTCGGATTCCTTTCAGGACCTGAGGTTGCTATGGCAGCTGGAGGTCACATGACCGCCTCCAGCTCTGCCATATATGGTGTCCTGTCTGGCTCAGCCTGCAAGCTGAGCCAGACAGGAGACTCTGCCTGAAACAGGGAAGATCTCATGTAATGTAATGTAATATATGTCTATTACATTACATGAGATCAGTAATCAGAAAAATAAAAACTAATGTCCCATACAGGGACTAAGTAAAAATGTAAAAAAAAAAGTTTTTAAACTGTTAAAAAAAAAATCACAAAATAAATAAAAATAAATAAATAAAATATTAAACCAATAAATCCGTATATTTTTACAAAACCAAAAAAAGAACACATATTTGGTATCGCTGCGCGTCCAAAACAACCCGAGCTATAAAACTGTCACACTAATTAACTCCTTCTGTGCACACCGTAATAAAAATAAATAAAAAACGGAGCAAAAAAATATGCTTTTTCATCATATCGCCAAACAAAAAGTGGAAAAAATGTGATCAAAAAGCAAAATAGAAAAAAAAATGTTACCGCTGAAAACGTCATCTTGTTCCGCAAAAAACAAGCCGCCATACAGCTCCATCAGTCGAAAAATAAAAAAGTTATAGTGCTCAGACTAAAGCAATGCAAAAAAAATATTTTTTTCTATAAATTTGTTTTATTGTGTAAAAGCGCCAAAACATAAAAAAATATACAGTAAGTGTAGTATCGCTGTAAATGTACTGACCCGAAGAATAACGCTGCCTGATCACTTTTACCACACGCAGAACGGCATAAAAAAAAACCTCAAAGAACAATTCCTGAATTGTTTTTTGTTAATTTTACCTCCCAAAAAACGGAATAGAAAGCGATCAAAAAATGTCACGTACCCAAAAATGGTACCAATAAAAATGTCAACTTGTCCCGCAAAAAACAAGCCATCACATGACTGTCGACCGAAATATGGAAAAATTATAGCTCTCAAAATATGGTGATGCAAAAACTAGATTTTGCAAAAAAAAGGGTCTTTTAGTGTGTGACAGCTGTCAGTCATAAAAACCCGATATAAATCTGGTATCTCTGTAATCGCACCGACCCGAAGAATAAAGTAATCTCATCACTTATACTGCACGAGGAGCGGCGTAAAAAATAAATAAAACCAATTCTTCACCTGCTACTGATTTGTTTATTATGTCTCCGAAAGATCGCAGTAAGGCTCTGCTCACATTTATCCTGCGCTCTGCGTTGAGCACTTACACCAGAGTTTCCGTGTAAATCTCTGAAATACGTGATTCAGCCAGAACCCATGACGAAAGATTCCCTGTAATGAGGCAGATATAGACCACTGTGGACGCCGTCTAGCCTGGGATCCCACGGTGTCATTTGTTTTAGGCGTGCATAAAAGTGCGGTTGGCCCGTTTTGTGCACTTCTGAAAAAAAGGACACCGCTAAACAGAGGCCAGACGGAGTCCAGAGTAACTCTGCAGCCTCATTACAGTGAATGGATCCCGCAGGGGTTTCATCTGAATTATATCACTTGGAAATTTAAATGGAAACCCAGATGTAAGTGCTCAGCCTAGAGCGCCGGATAAATGTTACATAAAATGTTCCCAATAAAAGCTTCAACTCAGTCCTCAAAAAAAGCTAGTCCCCACTCAGGTCTGTCATCTGTTAAAAATATAAGGGACTTCCAAGTTACTGGTAGCAGAAAGGCTCTGGAAAAGCGAAATGGCCCTTGCCCCCCAAAAGAAATTCAGAAAATTTTGTGCTCCCAAATCCAAATGCCTATTCTAAAATAATTTGTTCTCCAATTGTCAAATAGCACTCCGTCCCCCCCAGATCTCGCCGTATGGCTGAGCGGTACGATACAGCCACATATGGGGTATTGCCACTTTTAGAAGAAATTGTGTGACACATTTAGGCACCATTTTTACCCATTGCCCTGTGTGAAAATGTAAAATCTGAGGGTAAAACATTTTTTTGTGGTAAAAATATAATTATGCTTTTTTCACTGCCCAATGGTATAAATTTAAAAATTAAAAAATACTCACTACTTCCCTAGATGAATTCCTTGAGAGGTGTAGTTTACAAAATGGGGTCACTTGTAGGGGTTTCTGCTGTTTCGGCATGTCAGCGACTCTTCAAATGTGACATGGTGTCAGCCACCTATCCCAGCCAACATAGCACTCCTTTCTCTTCCGAACCCTGCCGTACACCAAAGCAATGCTTTTCCCCCACATATGGGGTATCGGCCTACTCAGGAGAAATTGCACAACAAATTTCATGGTGCAATTTATCCTGTTACCCTTATGATAATACAAAATTAAGGGATGAAAAACGGTTTTGTGGGAAAAATTAGAAAATTTTATTTTTACAGCTCAATATTATAATCTTCTGTGAAGCACATTGGGGTTCAAGGTGCTCACCACACATCTAGATAAGTTCCCTAAGGGGTCTAGTTTCCAAAATGGTGTCACTTGTGGGGGGTTTCCACTGTTTAGGCACATCAGGGGCTCCCCAAATGCAACATGGCGTCCGCTAATTATTCAAACAAATTTTACATTCAAAAAGTCAAATGGCGCTCCTTCCCTTTCAAACCCTGCCGTGCGCCCAAACAGTGGTTTGCCTCCACATATGGGGTATCAGCGTGTTCAGGAGAAATTGCACAACAAATTTCATGGTGCAATTTTTCCTATTACCCTTATGATAATGCAAAATTAAGGGATGAAAAACGTTTTTGTGGGAAAAATGTGAAAATTTTATTTTTACAGCTCAATATTATAAACTTCTGTGAAGCACCTTGGGGTTCAAGGTGCTCACCACACATCTAGAAAAGTTCCCTAAGGGGTCTAGTTTCCAAAATAGTGTCACTTGTGGGGGGTTTCCACTGTTTAGGCACTTCAGAAGCTCTCCAAACGCAACATAGCGTCCGCTAATTATTCAGACAAATTTTACATTCAAAAAGTCAAATGGCGCTCCTTCCCTTTCAAACCCCGCCGTGCGCCCAAACAGTGGTTTGCCTCCACATATGGGGTATCAGCGTGTTCAGGAGAAATTGCACAACAAATTTCATGGTGCAATTTTTCCTATTACCCTTATGATAATGCAAAATTAAGGGATGAAAAACGTTTTTGTGGGAAAAATGTGAAAATTTTATTTTTACAGCTCAATATTATAAACTTCTGTGAAGCACCTTGGGGTTCAAGGTGCTCACCACACATCTAGATAAGTTCCCTAAGGGGTCTAGTTTCCAAAATGGTGTCACTTGTGGGGGGTTTCCACTGTTTAGGCACATCAGGAGCTCTCCAAACGCAACATGGCGTCTGCTAATTATTCAGACAAATTTTATATTCAAAAAGTCTAATGGCGCTCCTTCCCTTCCGAACCCTGCAGTGCGCCCAAACAGTGGTTTTCCCTCACATATGGGGTATCAGCACGCTCAAGAGAAATTGCACAAAAAAATTTGGGGTCCATTTTTTCCTGTTACCCCTGTGAAAATAGAAAAAATTGGGTCTAAAGTAACATTTTTGTGAAAAAAGTTAAATGTTAATTTTTTTCTTCCACATTCCAAAAATTCCTGTGAAGCACCTGAAGGGTTAATAAAGTTCTTGAATGTGGTTTTGAGCACCTTGAGGGGTGCAGTTTTTAGAATGGTGTCACTTTTTGGCATTTTCTGTCATAAAGACCCCTCAAAGTGACTTCAAATATGATGTGGTCCCTAAAAAAATGTTTTTGTAAATTTTGTTGGAAAAATGAGAAATCGCTGGTCAACTTTTAACCCTTATAGCTCCCTAACAAAAAAAAATTTGGTTCCAAAATTGTGCTGATGTAAAGTACACATGTGAGAAATGTTATTTATTAACTATTTTGTGTGACACATCTCTCTGATTTAAGGGCATGAAAATTCAAAGTTAGAAAATTGCAAAATTTTCTAAATTTTCGCCAAATTTCCGATTTTTTCACAAATAAACGTAAGTTATATCGAAGAAATTTTACCAGTATCATGAAGTACAATATGTCACGAAAAAACAATCTCAGAATCAGGGGAATATGTTGAAGCGTTCCAGAGTAATTACTTCATAAAGTGACAGTGGTCAGAATTGAAAAAATTGGCCCGGTCACGAAGGCAAAAACAGGCTCTGGTGCGAAGTGGTTAAAATACTGACAAAGAAAAACACATGGTAAGCAAGCACAATACGTACACCATTAGGTTCCCTGCTTACCGTGATGTTTTTTATGTTTGGATTTTAATGGCTGTTTAAAGAGGTGTTCCACTACAATGTATATTCTGCCCATCAATTTAAACCTTTTAAATACAGTAAGTATTTTTGTAAATACCTTATGTTGCCAATTTTATCTGTGAGCGGCGCTATCGCTGCTCGCTCAGTCCGCATCATGTGACTGGATACTGGGCTGTGATGTGTGGTGAAATACCGCCCACAGCCCAGTCAATCAGAAGGGGTGCTTGCGTCTGGGTCACGCCTGGGTGATGCAAGTTGATGTGACATCAACGGGTGTCAGAGGCAGCTCCATTCAGGGTCACATGATGCGGCCTGAGTGAGCAGTGATAGCGCCGCTCATATGCAAATATGGCAACATAAGGTATTTACAAAAATACTTATTTGAAAGGTTTAAATCGATGGGTGGAATATACATTGTAATGGACCACCCCTTTAAATAAAAAAGGTTACATTTTTACTCCATGTTGCTGGACTTTGAATTTTTTTTACTAATGTTGTAGTGCTGGAGAGCAGGAAAATGTAAAATATCCACCCCTTGTGACGTGGCTTTCATGTTTTCACTATGTACAAGCTAATGGTTCCAGTCTCTTAGGAGCGACGACACTTGACGGATGCTATCTTAATTCATGGACTCAGCTTCTTGAACAGTTTAACTACTTGACAGGTTGAGGCTTATTAAACAGGAAACAAGTCAAGGTAACATGTTCCACTATGGTTCCAATAATGGCAAGGTCAAACCAGCGACTTGTATAGGATGCCATGGTTCCTCCAATGGGATCTGCTAGACCAAACCCTTTGTCTAGAATAAATCTGATTACCAGCCATGTGTGTTTTGCAGTTTGCAGTTTCTACACCAGAGTTCTCTATTTGAAACACTACTTCTTTAAGAATGATACTTTAACATATTCAAAGGAAATCCGTCAAGACGTTTTTATATATAGAAATAATGGTATAGCTTTGTAGGTACTTGTCCCCTAATATAAATTATATCTTTTTTGAAAAGGTTCAATAGACCAGTTATTAGAAATTTAGCATAGAAACCATATGAAAATAAGTCTGGAAGCGAACTGGGGGTGTGAAAAGGCAGTTCAACTGCTTTTACTGGGGGACAAGTGCCTACACAGCCATATCACTAATTCCTGTTGTAAAGTGTGCTGACCAATTCCCATTAAACAGTTCACTGCACGCGGCATCATTTGCCACAATTGGTATTTAGAAGATTAATGACGGATATACTTTAAAATCAGTGCAAACTCAGTAAAGCAATTTACCATTAAGTATAAATCTTCATGTAGATTAAAAGAGAATTTAATCAAAACCAGAAAAAAAAACCCAATAGAGAGCAGCATTTCTGCACTGGAATATATTCACTATCTCATAAGATATGGGGAGAAAGCAATGGGCCAGCCATTTACTGCAGTACACATTACAGTGATCATGCTTTGTCATAATCTTCAAAAGAAATCTCACATGTTAAATCGGCTACAGAGGAAAGAGTAAATTTATTGTTTTTCCTGTTCACTTCTATAGTCTTTGCCACTGGTACCACATCTAAGCGTGTGCTTCACACAATAATGGTATAATTAGGTTTATGCCAAGCAGCTTTCTTCCATGTTTGCATGCTTCAGAGACATTGGAATTTTGATGAGCAAAGGAGACTACAATGCTCTTTATAATAAATTACAAATAGTAATAATAATGTTAATCAAAAGAAAAGAACATGTTGGCATAATGGGGGAGTAATAATGTTATCTTTATGTATGGCTTGCATGTGAGAGATTCACTGGGTAAAGAAAGATCCAATAAGTTTAGACTGTTTATGTTAGAAATATTTTATTTGAGTATAACATCTGCCACTGATTTTGGATGCCCATGTTTTATATCAGGACACACTCTAAATGTCTAAATTCCCTGTCAATTTTTTATAGTTTACTTTTTTTTTTTTGTTACTGATAATATGGGCAAACCAAATGAAATACACAACAGGGACATGTATATTGATCCTGCGTATATACACTCCTCAACATTAGAAACAAGGGAACACCAAGCACATATTATACGATGGACAAATTTGTATAGGTGAGGGGTAAACTGCTCACGTTTTGTTTTTTTGTAATACACAACTGAGGAATCAAGGATTGACAGCTGCTGTAAGTACCTAAGGTAAGGATATCCTGCCATATAGAGCAATTAGTGGGAGAATAGGAGTAGTAGTCTGCACTGCTGATGTAATTCATGTAATTCAATGCATTTTGAAGTTGAACCAACGTCTTCATCAGAAGAACCACAATATCCTATACACTGTGTGCAGAATTATTAGGCAAGTTGTATTTTAGAGGATTATTTTTATTATTGATCAACAACTATGTTCTCAATCAACCCAAAAGACTCCTAAATATCCAAGCTTAATATTTTTGGAAGTTGGAGTGTTTTTTTTTTAGATTTGGCTATTTTAGGAGGATATCTGTTTGTGCAGGTAACTATTACTGTGCAGAATTATTAGGCAACTTAATAAAAACCAAATATAATCCCATCTCACTTGTTTATTTTCACCAGGTAAACCAATATCAGTGCACAAAATTTAGAAATAAACATTTCTGACATGCAAAAACAAAAACCCAAAAAATTAGTGATCAATATAGCCACCTTTCTTTATGATGACACTCAACAGCCTTCCATCCATAGATTCTGTCAGTTGCTTGATCTGTTTTCGATAACATTGCGTGCAGCGGCCACCACAGCCTCCCAGACACTGTTCCGAGAGGTGTACTGTTTTCCCTCCCTGTAGATCTCACATTTTATGATGGACCACAGGTTCTCTATGGGGTTCAGATCAGATGAACAAGGGGGCCATGTCATTATTTTTTCTTCTTTTAGACCTTTACTGGCCAGCCACGCTGTGGAGTAGTTGGATGCATGTGATGGAGCATTGTCCTGCATGAAAATCATGTTTTTTTTAACGATACCGACTTCTTCCTGTACCACTGCTTGAAGAAGTTGTCTTCCAGAAACTGGCAGTAGGTCTGGGAGTTGATCTTCACTCCATCCTCAACCCGAAAAGGTCCCACAAGTTCATCTTTGATGATACCAGCCCATACCAGTACCCCACCTCCTCCTTGCTGGCATCTGAGTCGGAGTGGAGCTCTCTGCCCTTTACTGATCCAGCCTCTGGCCCATCCATCGGGACCATCAAGAGTCGCTCTCATTTCATCAGTCCATAAAACCTTTGAAAAATCAGTCTTAAGATATTTCTTGGCCCATTCTTGACGTTTTATCTTATGTTTCTTGTTCAAAGGTGGTCGTTTTTCAGCCTTCCTTACCTTGGCCATGTCCCTGAGTATCGCAAACCTTGTGCTTTTTGATACTCCAGTAACGTTGCAGCTCTGAAATATGGCAAAACTGGTGGCGAATGGCATCTTGATAGCTTCACGCTTGATTTTCCTCAATTCATGGGCAGTTATTTTGCGCCTTTTTTGGCCAACACGCTTCTTGCGACTCTGTTGGCTATTTGCCATGAAACGCTTGATTGTTCGGTGATCATGCTTCAAAAGTTTGGAAATTTCAAGACTGCTGCATCCCTCTGCAAGACATCTCACAATCTCACAATTTTGGACTTTTCAGAGCCCATCAAATCTCTCTTCTGACCCATTTTGCCAAAGGAAAGGAAGTTGCCTAATAATTAAGCACACTTTATATAGGGTGTTGATGTCATTAGTCAACACCCCTCCTCATTACAGAGATACACATCACCAGATTTACTTAATTGGTAGTTGGCTCTCAAGCCTATGCAGCTTGGAGTAGGACAACATGTATAAAAAGTATCATGTGATCAAAATACTCATTTGCCTAATAATTCTGCACACAGTGTACATGAAAGCTGTTAATAATATGCAATAATGCAAAAAAGAGAGTGCGTAGATACAGTCACTTTCTATAGAAAGGATCAGGTGATGATTCCACTCCTCAGGCCTTGGCTTGCACTTGTGCCATTTTTCGGCATCCAGGTCTGGATCACACATGACAGAGAGTAAAAGAGCAGGAATTTATGACATATGATCTGTGTAGTTGGAGTTTTCCTGCATTTCTACAACAATGTGATCAGCCATATGGCCTTCTGTCTGACCATGGGCAGGAAGGTGAAGGAGCAGCCGCTTCCTTCTGTCTGTCCATGGCCAGGTAGGTGAAGGAGCAGATGCTTCCTTCTTTTTGTACATGGCCAGGTAGTTGAAGCAGCAGCCACTTCCTTCTTTCTGTACATGACCAAGAAGGCGAAGGAGCAGCTGCTTCCTTCTGTATGTGTCACGCATGATGAGGGAAGGAACAAGTGTACAACGATGGTAAGAGGGGGGAAGGGAGCCCAACAGCTAGGGAAAGGGGGAGTGGAAACCCCTAGGCATATCTAATATCACCCTGACTACGCTATCGTCCCTATATAGGTTCTGCACCTAATCTCTGAATGTCCCTAGAGCTTGGCCCTAGGTAGGGATGGGACAGGGTGAACACTAGTCAGGCCCCACTGTAACTAAAGACAACAATGAAAAACAAAGGGGATACACTTTACTTGAGAAGATATCAGAGACATAATGCCAACTATCCTCCAAGGGAAGTCCAAGAAGAAACTAGCTGACTACTAGTACTCCAGGTATGGACAGAGGAACATAGAACTATCACCGGCAACTCTCTGGAGACACTGAGAGTTTTTAACTACCAAGCAAGGGTGTGTCAATTAGCAGCAGAAAGTGGAGGTCACTGCTGGGTCCTAAAGGAAGTAGGATATTACTACACTACAGAGATAAGAGGATCAAGAAGGAGTCTGCAATGCCAAGCGCAGTGACCTTGTACAGCCGGATCCAGAGCGACTGTGTGTCACACTTGATACACCCGTGACAGTATGTCCATTTCCTATAAGTAAAGGAGCAGCCACTTCGTTTTGTAGGGCAAATCCGGTAGGTGAAGGAGCAGCCTGTGCCATTTTTCTGTCCATATCCTGTAGTCTTCTCCTTACCACCACACTGTAGATGAGTCATATAGATGGTGACATAGGAAGTATATCTGAAAGAAGTCCTTCAATTTCGGCATTTAATTACTTGCTATGTTGATCCAGAGGAAGGCAAAAAATAACCCTGACGACTCGTTGTTAGATTATCCTCATACTAAGGGAAAAAAATTCCTTCCTGACCCCAAATATGACAATCAGAATAAATTCCTGGATGTTTGGTGCTCAAATATACGTGGATGTTACGTGGTGGAAGCTCTGTAAGTTTTTCACAGTCCGGTAAATAAGAAAGTCCAGTTTAGTTGTCTCATCCGATTAATGTAAAGCTTTATTCCTAGATGTTACTGAAATGGGGCTAATTTTTATCAGTCTAATACTTCTGCTGTAAGAAGAGAAATATACATGTTTGAGAATCAGCTCCTCACATACAGTATATTGGGGGGGATATAACGATAAGGTGTATAGTGGGTAAGTGTGTTACTTTGTAGTGATAACACTATGAATGTCTGTATGTGTTGTACATTCATGGCCAAAAGTATTGAGAATGACACCAAAATTATATTTTCACATGATCTGCTGGCCTCTGGTTTTTCTTAGTGTTTGTCTGATGTTTATATCACATACAGAAATATAATTGCAATCATATTATGAGTACCAATAGGTTATATTGACAGTTAGAATGAGTTAATACAGCAAGTCAATATTTGCAGTGTTGCCCCTTCTTCTTCAAGACCTCTGTAATTCTCCCTGGCATGCTCTCAATCAACTTTTGGACCAAATCCTGACTGAGAGCAGTCCATTCTTGCATAATCAATGCTTGCATTTTGCCAGAATTTGTTGTTTTTTGTTTGTCCACCCGTCTCTTGATGATTGACCACAAGTTCTCAATGGGATTAAGATCTGGGGAGTTTCCAGGCCATGGACCCAAAATCTCTATGTTTTGTTCCATGAGCCATTTAGTTATCACCTTTGCTTTATGGCAAGGTGCTCCATCATGCTGGAAAAGGCATTGTTGGGCGCCAAACTGCTCTTGGACGGTTGGGAGAAGTTGCTCTTGGAGGACATTCTGGTACCATTCTTTATTCATGGCTGTGTTTTTAGGCAAGACTGTGAGTGAGCCGATTCCCTTGGCTGAGAAGCAACCCCACACATGAATGGTTTCAGGATGCTTTACAGTTGGCATGAGACAAGACTGGTGGTAGCGCTCACCTCTTCTTCTCCGAATAAGCTGTTTTCCAGATGTCCCAAACAATCGAAAAGGGGATTCATCAGAGAAAATGACTTTGCCCCAGTCCTCAGCAGTCCACTCCCTGTACCTTTTTCAGAATATCAGTCGGTCCCTGATGTTTTTTCTGGAGAGAAGTGGCTTCTTTGCTGCCCTCCTTGAAACCAGCCCTTGCTCAAAGAGTCTCCGCCTCACAGTGCGTGCAGAAGCACTCACACCAGCCTGCTGCCATTCCTGAGCAAGCTCGGCACTGCTGGTAGTCCGATCCCGCAGCTGAAACAGTTTTAAGATACAGTCCTGGCGCTTGCTGGTCTTTCTTGGGCGCCCTGGAGCCTTTTTGACAACAATGGAAGCTCTCTCCTTGAAGTTCTTGATGATGCGATAGATTGTTGACTGAGGTGCAATCTTTGTAGCTGCGATACTCTTCCCTGTTAGGCCATTTTTGTGCAGTGCAATAATGGCTGCACGTGTTTCTTTAGAGATAACCATGGTTAACTGAAGAGAAACAATGATACCAAGAACCAGCCTCCTTTTAAAGTGTCCAGTGATGTCATTCTTACTTAATCATAACTGATTGATCGCCAGCCCTGTCCTCATCAACACCCACACCTGTGTTAATGGATCAATCACTAAAACGATGTTAGCTGCTCCTTTTAAGGCAGGACTGCAATGATGTTGAAATGTGTTTTGGGTATTAAAGTTCATTTTCTGGGCAAATATTGACTTTGCAAGTACAGTAATTGCTGTTAAGCTGATCACTCTCCGACATTCAGGAGTATATGCAAATTGCCATTACAAAAAATGAAGCAGTAAACTTTGGAAAAATTACTATTTGTCTCATTCTCAATACTTTTGGCCATGACTGTACTTACATAGTAATATGGGAATGGTGGGTCAGCTCTGCAAGACTCCACATCACTCCAGTCTATAGAGTAGAAGAATGGGTGGGATTTGATGGATGATGTCATAGCAAATCGGCCAAATGGAGTTTTGCAGAGAAGCTACAAAATATAATATAATGACCATTAGTCATTATATTATGTATTATTACTGATAAGTTATTGCACAATGTCTATCAACTGTCCACATCTTATCTTCTATCTCTTCTTGTAATCCCCCATCATCCTTACCCATCTGATCTTACTAATTCCTTCTATATAAATGGTATCAAAGCAGATCCCGGGTGGAAAATAAGGGATGTCCTCATGTAGAGACTGGTGGTATTCCTCCATTGAGCCTCCGCTATAGAATGGCAGGTCACCTACACTCATCATAAATAGCATGACGCTAAAAGAAAATGAATCTGCCAGATGGTTGTAGCCTTCACCATTCATTATCTGTGGGAACATGAGATTGGCGAGGAGTTGAATATACCACAAGGGGGATTTACATAAAGAGGCTATGAGGACCAGTCTGTGATTAGATATGAGCAGGATACATTGGGATCAGATTATCCCTCAATGTTACTATTCTTACCTCAGGTGCTATGTAACCCTTAGCATCAACAAAGTCATCCAATATTTTATCCTCCAACACATTCAAGGCTGATAAGCCAAAGTTGGAGATTTTGATGTGTCTACTGTCTTAGATGAGGATGTTCTCTGGCTTCAGGTCACTGCAGGGAGAAGGAGCAGACACTGATTGTGAAGACAATTCATGAAAAGAACTTTCTACAATAGATATGTAAGCAGACAACAGAGAGTCACAGGTGACAGATTTATGAAGGTGGAATCATTACCAATGTATGATGCCGTGTTCATGCAGGAATTGGAGTCCACACACCATCTCTACTGCAAACAGTCTATGGAATAGAAAGTAAAGGATGGATCAGTGGTTTTATACACAATCATACTGAGAACACAAGGAGATCACACGTGTATCCTTTTCACGTTGTTATTTTTTCCTGCTGTCATTGTCCATTGATCTAGAAGTAGAATATTTCCGTCAGCAGATAATTAAGATCCAGCATTTACCTTGTTGTGTTAAACAGCATTGAATCTGCGAGGTCTCCCCCGGTCATATAATCCATGGCTATCATACACTCAATAGGTGTCCCAAAAACACCCGCAGAGACATTAGGTAACGACACCCAGCAGGCATTCTGAGGACTTCTAGCTCTGTAGAGATTATGTCCTCACTACAAGAACTCTTGTCCATGATTTTAATGGCCAGCAGTCCTTCACTGACTAGATCTGATGCCAAGATGACCTGGAGAAAAATGGCAACAGATCAGACCAAACTCTCATCTATTACTAATAGTTCACTAGTTTATCCAAATGATCATTACATATGATCAACATCCTATAATGGATATGTATATCCCTCCTGTGTATCTGGTGCAGGATACATTGAGGAACAAGAAGGAGGATAAATTTACACTTACTTTTCCAAAGCCTCCCTCTCCAAAATCTTTCTGGAATTCAAGACCGCAAAGGTCAATAGGATTTTTTGTGTTGACCATTTCTCTCAAGGGTTGTGCTGGCATGTCTGCTATGTCAGGGGGTATCAAAAGGCTTCCATCTGCTGAGATTATACAACATTTATTAACCCCTTTACAAACACATGATGGAAATGTTTGTTATGTTATGCTACAAATGTATGGCGCGGGCTCAGGAGCTGAGCATGCACCATACCAGGCAGATGCTGCCTGTATTACATAGATGCCATCTGACTACAACTGCAGTGACAGGAACACACTCCAATTACTGTATTTTAACCATTTCAATGATGACTGTGGTATTTAAATGAAGCTATTACTGAGTTAGTTGCATGCACCAGCACCCATTTGCACCCCCATGACATGACTGCAGGGGGTACATTTTTTTTAAATGACTACCTGGACCTGCTGTCTTTCACTTTAGTCCTCCTATTAAGACCAGCTTGGCTTAATTTCATATGATAATGTTAATTTAGCTGTATACAGAGAAACAGTTCTATCACAGTATATAGTACAGTACAAGTGACCAGAAAATCACAAGTTTAAGTTCTCTAAGGAGAAAAATGAAGTAAATAAAAAAAAAAAAAAATTTTAAAAAACAGGAAGGAAAATGTAAAAAATATAATTTGAATTACCCAACTTTCCCCATTAATAATAATAATAATAATAATAATAATAAAAATCAAAAAGCATATCTAGTATCACCACATCCGTATTAGTTTGATGTATAAACATATAAAATTAATTATCCCAAACAGTAAACACTAAAATGAGGAAAAAAATTAAAACACCAGAATTGTGTTTTTTTTGAAGGAGCAGTATCCACCTAAAAAATTGCACTAAAAAATATCACAATGTCCTGTCTACCTAAGAAAGGTGTCAATAAAAGTTACAACTCGACACTCAAAAAACAAGCCTTCATACAGCTCCATAGAGCTATCAAAATTAAAATGTCTCAGAGAAGCACCCTGCGCATGACTGGAACTTCTGGTACACTTCCGGTCATGTGCAGTGGGTCTCTCTGAAGCCGGTACACACACACCCAGCTTCAGAGGATCAATGAAGAGAGAGGAAGAAGACGAGCGCATGCACGAGGTAAGTATAGCGCTTGCAATGATGCCGCACTTACAAGTTATGTTAAGTGGGTCGACTAGTCTGGGGACACTAACTCCCCCACGACTAGTCAAAGCCCTCATTTGTATATTATAAACGGACTTTAGAAATACTTGTTCTAAAGATCTGTTTATGTATGTAATGTAATACAGGGACTGTTAGGCAGAGAATTTATATATGTACGCGCAACTGCTGCTGGTTCTGGAGGTACTGGAGACCTGACAGGTTCTCTTTAACATACTACGGAACAATGAAACCTGCATTGTGATTTGTTGCTATGGACAACAAAGACTGTTTTTCTGCACTTTTGATAATTGAGGCCTGTATATAATATTAGAAGTAAAATCCCCCTCACCCCTAGTCTAATTGTAATGAGCAGGTTCCATCTTACCTGGTTCATCTCAACTCAACTGTTTGTTCTCTGGGATGGAGATATTTTCAGCTGATGACCTGGACCTTCATCATTACCATTTATAATGTGTTTGGCATAGATGAGATGTCTTCTACATTGGACAACCCAGTCTCTGCTGTTCCTGATTCTTTTCTAGGCTGCCACTCTTTGTAGTTTTGGTGCCTCCAGACTTTCAGATCTGGAGAATGGGACATGTCTCGGTGTTTTTGGGAGAACCTCTTCCAGCTCTAAGTCTGAGCTGATGTTTCTCCGCTTATTCAGAATGGAATCTGTGTTAATCCTCTTAATTTCAGGGACCACATCTCCGATTTATTTCAATATGATAATAATAATAATAATGTTTTTATTTATTTAGCGACAACATATTCTGCAGCTCTTTACAATTCACACAATTTACTGACATTATCATCACTGTCCCCATTGGGGCTCACAATCTAGATTCCCTATCAGTATGTCTTTGGAGTGTGGGAGGAAACCGGATAATCCGGAGGAAACCCACGCAAACACGGGGAGAACATACAAACTCCTTGTAAATGTCCTTGGTGGGATTTAAACCCAGGACCCCAGCACTGCAAGGCTGCAGTGCTAACTACTGAGCCACCATGCTGCCCATGAGAATGGCCCTCTGAAGCTCAGCGGAGGCTGCAGAATGAGACTTCATGAGGTTCTCCATTTTCCTTTTGTTGGAATAATGCTTATTATTGTATATATTGCAACAACTATCTAATTTACTGTTTAATAGTGCATGAGTTTCTGTCTTCAGCAATAGTGTTATATTGCCAGTAAAGCACTGTTAAAAAAACAAAACAGGAAGTTCCTTTTCACTGTGTGTAGTTGGTGCACACTTTACTTTCACTTTGAAAACTGACAGAGAAGATGCTAAGATCCTAGGCTATAAGAAATACCAGTCGTAAGCTGTGTTATCTTTGTCCCTGAATAAATATATATTTACTGTTGAACAGCTGAACAGTACAGACATGAATCCATTGTCAACAGTATATGGGCCCAGAGACAAAGAAACTCAGAAACCCAGAGACCCAGAGAACAGCCAAAAGGAGAGAGAACAACAGTGTACTAAGAAGGAGAAACAAAGATGGCCACCAGAAGCAACTCTGTGAAGTTCACAATACTGTATCTGACTTACCAGAACTACCAATCCTGGAAATTCAAGGTAAAGATGCTGCTGATAAGAGTACATTCATGGAACACAGGAGTCTAGACCTGACCAACTACCAAAACACTGGGTAGAGAAAGATCAAAATGCACAAATCTCTCTCAGTATAGATGATGATCAGATTGTGCATGTATGTAAATGTGAAACTGCAAAGAAGTGTGGGAACAGCTGCAGAAAGTGCATAAAAGCATGCATCTCAGCAATAAGCTCTATTTAATGAGAAGGCTGTATCAGTCTAAGCTAAATAAAGGCCAAGATATACAGGATTACATAAAAAATACTCTAGAAATTGTAGAACACCTTTGGGGCATTGGGGAAGATCTAAAGGATTTCCATGTTGCTGCACTACTAATAAGCAGTCTACCAGAAAGCTATGACACACTTGTAACTGCACTAGATGTGCTCCCAGATTATGAGTTTACATTGGAGTATGTCAGAGGAAAGCTTGTAGATGAGTATACTGTTAATGCAAGTACATAAAAGCATGCATGGTGTATAGAATCTTGGGCAACTAGTTATATGACTAAAGACAAAAGCTTCTTTCCTAATATTGACCAAAGTAAGTCAGAGAAAGTGATCTTAGCTAATGGTCAGTAAATCAAAAATGAGTTGTACCAGCTAAAATGTAAGGAAAGTGTATGCACTACTAAACATGAACAGCACAAGAATTGTATCCAATTCTAGAGACCCAGAAGCAATAAGGAAGTTAGGCTGTGTGCCCACGATTCCTTTTTTTAAGCGTTTCCGCAGCAGCAAAAACGCTGCAGAAACGCTTAAAAAACGCATGGTAGAAGACCTGCCATGTTCCCCAATGATAATCCGCATGTGCTGTGCACATGCTGCGGAAATTTCTGCTGCGGATTATCATTGCGGAAAAAAACGCAGCACTACCAATTATTTTGCGGAAGTGCTGCGTTTTCGCCGCCATTAACTTGCATTAGATGCATGCATTCCCCTTCACTAGATAAGGACATGCGGAATGCATGCGTTCAATGTGCAGATGGTACCCAGATCTAGAGGAGAGGAGACTCTCCTCCGGACCTGGGTACCACAGAAAACTATGAAAAAAAGAATAAAATAAAAAATAAAGATTATATTTACCTTCTGACGGCCCCCGCTGCACTCGTCCTTTCATGCCGGCAAATCGCGATGGACTGAAGGACCTGCGCTGACGTCATAGTCATGTGAGGGGTCACGCGATGCTGACGTTGGCAGGTCCTTCAGTGTACCGCTGCCGGCAAGGGAGAACGGAGGGAAGCAAGACACCGGGGCCATCAGAGGGTAAGTATAGATTTATTTTTTATTTTTTACCATTCTTTCGGTCACAGTATATAAATCCATGCCGTTTGCATGGATTTATATGGTGTGACCAAGTTGACAAGCACTTTCCAAGTGATGCTAAAATCGCTTGGAAAGCGCTTGACAACCCGCATGCGGAAATGCATGTGAAGAACGCTTCACTTCCGCATGTCCCTGGCAGGAAAACGCATGTACAATCTGCATGTACAATCCGCATGCTTTTTTTTTGCCATGGAGATGCAGAAACGCTCAGGAAAAAAATCCTGAGCATTTCTGCATCGTGGGCACATAGCCTTAGTTCAAAAACAACATGCTGATGGTATTATAGTCGATCTGTCTAATCAGACAAAGAAATGTACTAGCTGTCTAAAAGGAAAAATGTCAAGAAAATCCTTTCCTAAGAATAGTACTACAAAATCAGAACAGCTTCTGGACTTAATACACACAGATGTTTGTGGTCCAATGAGTACTCAAACTCCTGGAAAGAAGAGATATTTTCTCACATTTAGAGATGATTATTCCAGATATACAGTTGTCTATCTGCTTCACAGCAAAGATGAAATTCCAGAGAAACTTGAAATATATCTCTCTGAAGTATATAACAAATTTGAGAGAATGCCAAAAATTCTGCATGCAGATAATGAAACTAAATATACAAGTAATGAGACACAAAATGTTTTAAGGAAAAATGGAATTGTGTTTCAGACCACTGCACCATACAACCCTGAACAAAATTATAATATAATGTGAAGTAATGATTGATGAGAACTTTGTGTCACTCAAGTTTCATGACATCATACCAGTAGTCCAGCTGAAGCAGCAAAAATCTCAGTCACAATTTCAAAATAACAAGGAAAAGGATGTAAAAGTTTGGTCAGGTTTTATAACCAAAGAAGAAGCAAAAGAAAAATCAAGTGAACCTGAAGTCAGGAGATTGTTGAGATCAAACAAGGGAATACCAGCTAAGTGTCTATCCTGCTTTGTAAAAACTCTACCTGAGTCAGAGCCGGAGTCATGGGATGAGATGCAACAACTACCAGTCCATGAAAAACTGAAATGACTTAATGCTGCTAATGAGGAGGAAATGAAGTCCCTTCATCAACTTCAGACTTGGGAACTTACCAAAGTACCACAAAGCAAGAAAGCAAACAAATGAAAATGGGTTTTTATCACCAAGTATGACTCTGAAGGCAAGGTTCACAGATTTTAAGCAAGAATAGTCGAAAAAGGATATTCTCAGAAATATGGTAAAGATTATGATGCCACATTTTCTCCAGTTTCTAAGCAGACCACATTCATGACTCTAATGGCTGTAGCTGCTGTACAAAAGATGTTTATCAGACATTTGGACATCAAAACTGCCTTTTTAAATGGTGACATTGAGGAGGACTTGTACATGACTCAACCTGGAGGTTATATCAAAGAGGGTGAAGAGTAGTGATGAGCGAGCGTGTTCGTCACTGCTCGGTACTCGCCCAAGCTTCTCACTGCTTGACATGCTCGGCGCTCCATGAGTATTTCCGGGATGCTCGGGCGGGAGCCCGGGTTCCCACCCTGCATGTTTGGCGCTCTTTAGACAGCCAATTAACATGCAGGGATTGCTTGCCACGCACTGTAATGCCATAGCCATGTTGGTTGTTGCATTACAGTGATTGGCTGGCCGCATAGCGTCATCGGGTCTATATAAGACCTAGTAGTGACCCTATGCTTGTGACAGTCTACCCCAGAAACAGGCAGAGTAGAGAGAGGTACTGCTGAGTTAGGGACAGAATTGGCGGTTTATTAGTTAGGTATAGTTATTCCACAACAAGATATATATCCATCTGATCTAACAATCCTTCTGAGAACTAATCCAGCTGCATATATTACTGGTGATAGTAGGAGTTAGGCAGGCAGGGTTAGTGGCAGTGTATACAGCACAATAGGATGCATGTTCTGTCTGCTGCTGTTGCACAGATATCCATAGCTTTACATGCTATTTTTATTTTTTTTTGCTCTTAATCATGATTATTTGTTTAACAAGCAATATAGAGTACACCATTTTACTGGTCCATTTGCTTGTTAGCAGAATACAGCCTGATTTTTTTTTTATTATATTCGCATTACTGTATTGTGGAAGCAAAGAATCTTTTCCATGCTCACATGTAATCCCATATTACTGCGGTAATTATACAGACTTTTTGTGGAGCATGCCAAATATTACACTCAATTTAAGGTCAGCCAGCTGTGTTTTGTTGAACCTATTGACACTTGGTCGCTGACAAATACCATACTGTTAGGCAACTGACTTAAACTGTGGTCATCAGACGTGATCCCATATTACTGCCGTAATAATGCAGAAATTTTTGGGAATGTGTCAGATATTACACTCCATTTAAAGTATGCCAGTTGTGTGTTCAAACCTATTCACAGTTGGTCGCTGACCAATAGCATATCTGTGAACAATGTTGTCAGAGTATTATGCCACTTTTATGGACTGACAATAAAACAAACAAAAGCCAAACTAAAATGGATTTTACTGGAAAAATGTTAAGAAACATTCTTTCCGGGGTAAGACCAAAGAAATGAAAAAAAAAAGTTATGGATTGTGGAAGAGATTTATTGACCAGAATGAACACTCATCTCGAGCTGATGATACCACCTAGCAGCACCTGTCCCTATTGTACATGCATGTAACAGCAGTAACAATAGGGAATAGAACAGATTTTTATTTTTTTTCAGCAGAACCAGTAGCACGCAGTATAATACAATAATACCTGGCTGGATCAGTTTAATACGCTATCCATGCTGCGATACCTCACCCGTAAACAAATTTCAGATAAAGAAGGTAAAATTCTAGAATATAGAATCTATTTGAATTGTTCTTCCCATTATTAAAGAGTGGGTTTCCTATACTGTTATTGTGTATATGCAGCAATTTCAATGGCTGCCAAAAATTAGGACGTACTTCATTGCACATTTGAAGAAACGTAAAAAAATAAAATAAAAAACACAGCAGGATTTTTTGTATAAAAACCAGACTCTCCATTGTAACCTCAATGTAATCACATTCTACAGCTCCTGCACCTCCTCCTCCTCTTCGGTCTCCATCCCCGAAATGACCACATCAGTCACAAGCTGGAAGCACTGCAGCACTGCCTCGGCCAAGCTGCAACAGGCTGTGCTGAATATAATATGCTTATGCTTACGAGACAAACCGTACACCGCTGCAGAGTTGTTGAAACCTGTAACACAGCAGGCAGATCTGTGGCTCTCACCACTGAACATACAGCCAGGCATGGTTGTGTGTGATAATGGCTGGAACATGGTGGAGGAGAAATGACAGACGGAGTAGATACTGTTTCCCTCTATGCCAGTCCTTTCATCCGACCTAAAGAATATGGCTGTGGTGAAATACAACTCTCACCGAGAAGCAGCCCTGGCTAAGAAAAGTCTGTGTGAAGGTTCCCACTTTCCTTTTTTAGTACGGACTGGCTCCAGCAATCTATAAGACTTAAAAAGATGCAATCTGGCACCTTGGAAAAGCCAAATTCTGTTCTCCCTCTGATATCTAACAAATAGGTCATGCTGGAGAAATGTGCACCTACTGCCACTCAGTGTCTTCAGCTCCTTTGTGAGAAACTAAAGTTTGGGCAGCCACTCAGTCTACCAAATAAAATTCCTGAGAAGGAAATTGTGGATGGCTTCGCTTCTGGTACTGGGTGCTAAGACAAAATCATGGCGTGCTATAATTCGCTGGAAATATTCCATGCTGGTTGGAGACAAGCTCATTCCCACAGAAAAGTACCAGCAGCAAGCTAAGGAGATGGTGGCCTCTATCATCATGAATAATTTGCTTGTTGTCTAGGAGACAGACCACTGCTGCTGTCTACCTTGTGAACATTGTGTTGAAGCTTGATTGACCCAGGGCCCGCAATCCTATGCGTCAGCAAGACGTGTTCCATCCCAGGGTCCGACTGGGTCCCGGCTTACACAATATTAACCCAGTGTGCCGTCAGTGAGATGTACCGTCCCTGGTCACAAACACTTATCCACGTGTCTGTGGTTGGGCGGTCCTTCCCAGTAACTGTGTTGGTGAGGGTACAGGTACTGTTCTGGGACCCGTGCTTGTATAAGGCAGGCACAACACCAGGAGAAATAGTGGTGGCTGGGGACCAAGCACAGATGGGCATGAGGTTGTGGAAAGCTTCCGCCTCCACGAGCCTAAAAGACAAAATTTCTAGTGCAAGCAGTCGAGAAATGTGGCAGTTTAGTATTGTGGCCTGGGGGTGGGTGGCTGGCTGCATATTTGCACTTGCGTTCCAAGGACTGGGGTAGGGACAACTGAACGCAGCGCTGGGACAAAGATGTGGACGTGGTTGCCGACGGTGATGGTTGCAACTGTGCAATGACAGGTGCAGGGTAGGCGGCATCTTCGCTTGCATCATGGACAGAGGCTTGACAAGCACATACAACAGAGGAACAGGCAGTGGTGTCACCCACAGACACTGTCTCTGGACCCTTGCGTTTGGCCCAATGACTTCATCGTCCACCACTTCATCTTACACTTCCGCACCCTGGTCCTCCTCCTGACTTTCTGTCAATTGTGTCTCATCATCATCTATCTCTTGCAACAGTAATTGCACTTTCCCACCATCACCTTCAGATGACCATGACTGCTCAAATATTTGGGCATCGTTACGTGCGATCTTCTGTTGCCCCGCTTGAAGCGGGCCGGGCGAGAGGCCCGAATCTATAAATGGAAAAGTGAACAGCTCTTCGGCGTGTGGGATCAGTTGTCTCCGGGCACTCGGCATGGTGGGAGGAAGGAGGATCAGGGTGAGGAATATGCCGACTCCAAGTAAAAAAAATCTCCCAGATCCACACATTCCTCAAACAAGAATCTGCAAAAACACTAGTGCATGCCCTCATCATCTCCTGCCTCGACTACTGCAACTTCTAGCTCTGTGACCTCCCTTCTAACACTCTCGCACCTCTCCAATCTATCCTAAACTCTGCTGCCTGACTAATCCTCCTGTCCCCCCACTATTCCCCAGCCTCTCCTCTTTGTCAAACTTCCTGCCTGTGAACCGCATACAACTTCTTTATGACACGCAGGGCCTCCAATCGCGGTCCACCGCATCACTTCCGGTGACTTCACCGGCATCCCCCAACCGCTTCCATATTATCTTCTGCCCTTTGATTGGCTGTTCGCCGCGCCTACTCCAGCTCACTTCCTACATAGGACACCACACCTTCAATCCCAGTACATCCATTACAAGTTGTGGATACCACATTTTGGCAGCCGCACAGATAATTCAGAGCCCTCAGGTGAGCACACTCTTCCTCTCACACAGGCACATATGTGCCTTTACATCAGGTTACTGCCCTCACTAACAGTGCTTGTGTACATATATACCTTACAGCCCCTGACAAGCAGTGGATACCGTGTTGTGACAGCTACACAGATATTTCTGAATCCTCAGGTGAGCACACTCTCTCCCTCACATGGGCATATGTGACTTTATATTAGACTATAGCTCTGACTAACAGCGCGTATATACATGTATACCTTACAGCCTCTGACAAGAGGCGGTATCTGTTATGTTCTGCTACCAAAGCTAAGGAAAGAGAGGAGATCTGTCCCTACTATAGGACTCAGCTGAATCCCTACGATGTAACAGGGAACCTGATCCTGCGATCAGACCTGCTAAAGTCCTAATCTAGTCTGTACGGAGACCTATAGATGTGGGGAGGGCATCCCTACAAGTACTAAGGACTGGGAGGAATATGGGACACCTCCTAACAGAAATAGTAGCAGACAGACGAACAAACAAAATAGATAGAACATAGAGGTCTGTAGACCAAGCAAACTAACAGAGTTAGATACAGAGCACAGGCTAGCTAGAAAGTAGAAATACAATGAAGTCCAGCAAAGCCAGAAGGGCGGAGCAGGATTAAATAGGCCAACAAGGTCATGTGACCAGCAAAGGAAAAAAAACCTAACAGCAAGGTTCTAACAGTACCCCCCCTTCTAAGAGGATCCTCCGGATCCCCTAGGACCAGGCTTATCAGGAAATCTCCTGTGAAACGCTCTGATAAGTCTGGACGCGGAAACATCATCTGACCTCACCCAAGAGTTATCCTCGGGTCCGAAACCTTTCCAGGCCACAAGATACTGCAAACTACCTCTATACCGTCTAGAGTCAAGGATGCGAGAAATTTCATATTCCCCGTCCTCCACCACCGGAGGAACAGAGGCAGAGGCGTCACCATCCGACACAACAGCTTTTTTTAACAGAGAGACATGAAAGACCGGATTAATTCTCCAGGAGGTAGGAACCTCCAACCTAACAGCAGATTGGTTGACAACCTGAAGCACCTTAAAGGGCCCTACAAACTTGGGACCCAATTTCTTAGAAGAAATCCTCAACCGCAGATTCCTAGAGGACAACCAAACCATGTCACCAACAGCGAACAAAACCTCCTGTCGTTTCCTATCAAAGTAGTCTTTAGATTTTCTGTTGGCCTCCTGAAGATTATCACGCACATCCGTCCAAACTCTTTCCAAATCACCGGAAAAATTCTCCTCCTCAGGCACGGCAGATCCCAACTTGGAGAACGACCCAAACGACGGATGTCTCCCAGAACAACAAAAAAAAAGGCGAACAACCAGCAGAAGAAGATGTATGATTGTTCAGAGCAAATTCGGCAAGTGGCAGAAACTCAGACCACCCCTCTTGATTGTCTGCCACAAAACAACGCAAGAACTGCTCAACATCCTGGTTTTTCCTTTCTGTCTGGCCATTAGATTCAGGATGATATCCGGACGAAAACGACAAATGAATTCCCAACCTGTCACAAAAGGCACGCCAAAAACGAGCCACGAACTGAGGACCCCTATCAGAAACAATGTCAGTAGGAACGCCATGAAGTCTGACAATTTCCTTGACAAAGGCCTTAGCGAGAGTTTTAGTGCAGGGCAGTTTGACGAAGGGAACCAAGTGACACATCTTGCTAAAACGGTCCACGACCACCCAGATGACAGTAAAACCCTCAGAGGGGGGAAGGTCAGTTATAAAGTCCATAGCCAAATGTGTCCAAGGAGCACTGGGGACCTCCAAAGGACAAAGCAACCCCGCAGCAGGAGTATGTGAGGACTTAGATCTAGCACATATAGTACATTGGCGCACCCACTTAATGACTTCCTTCTGCCATCCAGGCCACCAAAAACTGCGACCCACCAGTCTCTTGGTCTCAGAGATTCCGGGATGACCTGCCAACCGAGATTCGTGATACTCAACAAACAAATCTCTCCTAAAGGTCCCAGGCACAAACAACCTCCCATGAGGAGTGTTAGATGGGGCATTCTCCTGAGCTTTAAGAATCTCATCTTCCAAAACGGAGTCTAAAGCAGCTATCACAACACCTTCTTGTAAAATGTTTTCCTCTTTCTCAGCACCGACTATGGGAGAAAAACTGCGAGACAAGGCATCCGCCTTAACATTCTTAGTACCAGGGATGTAAGTAACGGAGAAATTAAACCGCGAGAAAAACAGTGCCCACCTAGCCTGACGGGCATTCAGGCGCTTGGCAGCATCAAGATATATCAGATTTTTATGATCCGTAAGAACCTGAACGGGAAATTCCGCACCTTCCAAGAAGTGGCGCCAGTGTTCAAATGCGAGTTTAATAGCCAATAATTCCCGATTATCAATATCGTAATTCAATTCAGTCTCCGAAAATTTTTTTGAAAAAAAGGCACAGGGATGTAATCCATCCCCGTTATCCTGAGACAATACTGCGCCAACCCCCACAGAGGAAGCATCAACCTCAACCAAAAACGGCCTAGTAACATCAGGCTGCATAAGGATGGGAGCAGAGGTGAACCTCTCTTTGAGATACACAAAAGCTTCAATGGCCTCAGAAGACCACTGAACCGCATCAGCACCTTTCCTGGTGAGATCAGTCAGAGGTTTGACAATACTAGAAAAATTTTTTATGAATTTTCTATAGTAATTGGCGAAACCCAAAAACCTCTGTATCGATTTCAAACCAATAGGCCTAGGCCATTCCTGCACAGCCTGAACCTTAACCGGATCCATCTCAAAACCTTTGCTGGAGATAATGTAGCCCAAAAAACTAATTCTCTGTACAGCGAACTCACATTTCTCCAGCTTAGCAAAAAGCGAATTGTCCATTAATAACTGTAATACCTCACGCACGCTCCGCCAATGAGACTCCAGATCTGGCGAATAAATCAAAATGTCATCCAAATACACAACCACATTTTTACCGATCAAAGGTCTAAGGATGTCATTAATCAGATTCTGAAAAAATGCAGGAGCATTAGTAAGACCAAAAGGCATAACCAGATTCTCAAAATGACCCACAGGAGTGTTAAAAGCAGTCTTCCATTCATCACCCTCCTTCATGCGCAACAGATTGTATGCCCCCTTAAGGTCAATTTTAGAGAACCACTTGGCCCCCAATAACTGGTTAAACAGATCAGGAATCAATGGCAGTGGGTAAGGATTGCGTACCGTAATTTTGTTAATCTCACGAAAATCCAGACAAGGACGTAAACCGCCGTCCTTTTTTTTTATAAAAAAAAATCCAACCGCCACAGGAGACTTAGAGGGCCTAATGTGACCGGCGGCCAAGCTTGTCTGTATGTATTCCTCCAAAGCCTTCCTCTCAGGAATAGTAAGGTTAAATAAACGACTCTTAGGAAGAGTCGCTCCAGGGACAAATTCAATAGAACAATCATAGTCTCTATGGGGAGGCAAAACCTGCGATTCTTTCTCAGAAAAAACTCTCCAAAAATCCTGAATAGGAACAGGCAATTCTCCCCTATCCAAAGCTGCAATACGCCCGTTACAACACTTGTCATAACATTTATGGCTCCAGGATTTAATTTCACTGGTAGACCAATCCAGTACAGGATTGTGAAATTTTAACCAGGGCAAACCCAATATTACTGGAGAAGGCAAGTTATTCAACACTACCAAATCCAATTTCTCATGGTGAACACCATTAATAGTGAGAGGAAATTCACTGACCTTGAGAGTAATATTCTTCAAAGGGGAACCATCCACAGAAACCACAGCAATGGGGGATGATAAAGGTTCAGGTTTTAAATTGAGTTTTTCCACGAATCCCCCATCAATTACATTCAGTGTAGACCCGCAATCAACAAACACCCGAAATTCCATTAATTTTTCCTGAGCAATCGTGGAAGCAGCTAAAAATATACCCTTGGAATTTAAACAGGCAATACGGGCGTGACTGACCATTTTTTTTTCTTTCTTCATACGAAGCTCACAGCCTTTAATCAAATGACCAGATTTTCCGCAATAGAAACACAAGCCTTCCGAAAAACGACGGTCTTTTTCTTGAGAGCGAGGTGCCACCGATCCAATCTCCATCGGTTCACCACTGTTAGTACACACATTATCATAACCAGAAACTGACATAGCAGAGGATTTGCTCTCATTAACCCTAGCACGCAGTCTTCTATCCACCCGTATAGCTAATTGCATAGCCTGTTGCAAATCCTCAGGTGTAGGATAAGCAATTAGCAGGTCTTTAACCCTTTCACTGAGCCCAGCAAGAAATAGACTTTTCAGAGCAGAATCGTTCCACCCTGTTTGAGTGGACCAACGACGAAAATGTGTACAATATTTTTCCACATTACCTGATCCTTGTTTTAAACGTCTCAACTCAGTCTCAGCTGATGCGACACGGTCAGGATCATCATATAATAGTCCCAAAGCAGAAAAAAAACTATCCACTGATCTGAAGCATGAATCACTAGGTTGCAAAGAAAAGGCCCACTCCTGAGGCTCTTTGCGCAAAAGTGACATTATGAACCCTACGCGCTGGGATTCATCCCCAGAGGACTTAGGTCTCAAACGAAAATACAATAAGCAAGCATTTTTAAATGAAAAAAATTCTCGGTGTTCACCAAAAAATAAATCCGGCAAACATACCTTAGGCTCCAAGAAATGTGCTCCAGGACAGTTACTCACGTGCTGACGGAGCTCGGCCACCTCCAGAGAGAGTCCCTGCAGGCAATGAGCCAAATCCTGAACCGACACCATGATGGAACAGAAAAATCTTTCCTTAGAGAATTTGCTGGCTGGACTTACTGTTATGTTCTGCTACCAAAGCTAAGGAAAGAGAGGAGATCTGTCCCTACTATAGGACTCAGCTGAATCCCTACGATGTAACAGGGAACCTGATCCTGCGATCAGACCTGCTAAAGTCCTAATCTAGTCAGTACGGAGACCTATAGATGTGGGGAGGGAATCCCTACAAGTACTAAGGACTGGGAGGAATATGGGACACCTCCTAACAGAAATAGTAGCAGACAGACGAACAAACAAAATAGATAGAACATAGAGGTCTGTAGACCAAGCAAACTAACAGAGTTAGATACAGAGCACAGGCTAGCTAGAAAGTAGAAATACAATGAAGTCCAGCAAAGCCAGAAGGGCGGAGCAGGATTAAATAGGCCAACAAGGTCATGTGACCAGCAAAGGAAAAAAAACCTAACAGCAAGGTTCTAACAGTATCCCTGCTGCCTAATCCACATACCCAGGCTTATAGGTGGGCTTCCTCATTATATATTCACTTACTTTAGACCATGTCTATATCCTATATCCTTCTGTTATCAATGTGTTTTTCAACCTTTGACAAGTTTATACTAGCTGTGGATGCCGCATTTTGACTATCATTCCAACATATCCGACCTACTGGAGGTCTCCCTGATATACCTATGTTAATTCATTTTGACCTGTGGTAACACTTACGTTCCTATGTATTCTCCAGCCCCTTTACTTTAATACTAGCGGTGGATACCGTGTCCTAGTTACCGCATTCAGTCACCCCTTCTTACAGGTGCTCTCCATTACTTACAAAGGCACCCACACATCAACCCAATTGGATATAGATACATACGTTTTGTATTTGCTTCCATACCTGCAGAAACCACACTGCCGGGACACTGCGTTCCTCTCTACCTGGTACTATTCCCAGCATTTGGGTAGGTCCTTCTTTTTATTTCTCTGCCATCTGTGTCATAGTCAAGTAATATTTCTGTATTTTACACCAAGACCATTACTTATCATGTTTCTGTCTGTTTTGTTTTTCACTTTGCCTTGTATATTGTAGTACACTGATGAAGGTCGTGTTGACTGAAACGTTTTTTTGCTGTGGATTGCTATCAAATCACGTTTACTTTATGCCTTTGCGTACCGAGGTTTTTCTATAATTACACAGTATTGGGCCCTACTCGAGCACCTGGTTCAGTAGTGCTGCATTATATATTCTATTATGGACCGTGTGGAAGACGGTGGTGGTTGCAAACTGACTGGAAGCATTATTTATTTATCTGCTATTCAACCAATAACCTTTTCACACTGGTCTGGCTTCCAGAGTGGTATTCCGTGGCCCCCTAGAAAGTGGGACAGGAAGCTAGGTCAACATGATGTGGGAGCTTGATGTGCTCCCTCAGCAGGCACAGTTTAATCTTGCCCATGGCCTCGGCCTCTGAGTGCGCCATCACCATTACATCCACTTCCCCGTCCCTTGCCACGCGCCTTGCCCATTTTAAATGTTTAATATTTGTCACATTGCGAAAAATGTCGGTATTATTACCGCAGTAATATAGGATCAAGTCTGATGACAACAGTTTTAGGCAGTGACCTGGGAGTCAGAGATGCTTCCAGGAGTCTTCCCCATGTTGTTCCCATGTCTTTCCAGCACTGTATGGATGTGTCTGATCATGTCTCACACACCACATGGCCAGATCAGGTAGTAAAATGTTAAAATGACATTTACCGGTGAATGTATTTTTCACCGTTGAAAGCGATGCAAAATTGCAAAAATGCATCAAAAACGCTACGTGTGAACATAGCCCAAGGTGTGGAGGAGCATTTTTGTTTTAGTGCTTTTTTTTGCCTTATATACAAGTCATTACTGTGGAAAGAATGTCCCTTAATGTTTTTTCCAGGAAAATCCATTTTGGTTTAGTTTTTGGTTTAGTTTTTGTATGTTTTATTGTGAGTCCGTAAAAGTGGCGTAATACTCTGACAACATTGTTCACAGCAGTGACCTGGGAGTCAGAAATGCTTCCAGGGGTCTTCCCCATGCTATTCACGTGTCATTTTAGCACTGTTCTCATAGATTGATTGAGTTTCCCATTTACTTACACTGGGCTTGTTGCTCGGGCCGAGCACCTGAACATTAAAATTTGCTCGACCCGAGCAATGAGCACACAAGCATTATAGCGCTCGCTCACCACTAGTGAAGAGAATATCGTTTGCTAACTACAAAAATCTCACTATGGTCTTAAGCAATCGGCAAGAGCATGGAACACCAAAAGAAACAAAGTCTTTTTGAAAGAAGGATTTAAAAGACGTCAAGCAGATCCATGTTTATACACAAAATGTACAGATGGAAAGTGGATATATATTCTCTTATATGTGGACAATGTGATTATGGTTCATCAAGAGGAAACAGAAATTGCAAAGATGACTAAAATTCTGAATTGTGAAACTAAAGACCTTGGAAATGTGACATATTATTTAGGAATCCAGGTCCGAAGAGAAGATGGAAGCTTTCTTCTAAACCAAAGTGCAAAAATCAACTCAATTCTGAATCAGTTTGGAATGTCAGAAGCCAAAGGTATATCAACTCCAATGGAACCATCCTACTTAAAGTTGGAAGGAGAAGATGATCTGTTACCTAACAATGAGAAATACAGACATGCAGTGTGGGCACTTCTATACATAGCAACTATGACTCGACCGGATATCGCAGCAACAATTGGAATTCTCTGCAGATATGTGGAAAAACTGTGCCAAAAAGACTGGAATGCCGTTAAGAGAATTCTTCGATATTTGAAAGAGACTCAAGATATAAATTTAATGATATCTGCAGCAGGAGATCTAAAACTCACAGGCTATGTGGATGCAGACTGGGCTGGTGACTTAAGCGATCGTAAATCGACAAGCTGCTATTTGTTCAAGCTTGGAGAAAGTTAAATGTATTGGTCTAGCAGAAAACAGGTGTCTGTAGCATTATCATCTACAGAAGCAGAGTATGTGTCTGCAGCCCATGCAAGTCAAGAGGTCATTTAATTAAACCAATTCTTAGGCGATGCATGCAATGGATCATTGTCCTGCATAAAAATCATGGTTTTCTTGAACAATGAAAACTTTTTTCTAGAACGCTGCTTGAAGAACGTGTCTTCTAAAAACTGACAGTAGGTTTGGGAGTTGATTTTGAGTCCACCTTCAACCCGAAAAGGTCCAACTAGCTCATCTTTAATATTCCCAGCCCATAGCAGTACCTCACCTCCACTTTGTTGGTGTCTGAGTTGAAGTTGAAGTCTGTGCCCGTTACTGATCCATACACAGGCTCATATATCTGATCCATCAAGAGTCAGTGATCTTACCAGTCCATAAAAACTTCAAAAAATTTGTCTTCAGATATATCTTGGCCCAGTCTTGATGTCTCAACTTACTTACCTTGACCATGCCTCTGAACACTGAATACCTTATAATTCTGGGCACTCGAGGGAGGTTGCAGTTCTGAAATATGACAGCACTGGAGAATAATAGGTCGCTTCATTTTTGGTTCTTCTCAAATCTTTGGCAGTTAAAGGGAATTTGTCAATAGTATCAACCCTTCTAAATCGTCTATATGGGCACTCAGGTCATGGGAAGCCGAATAAAATGATATCTTAATATTTGCACTCCGTTGTCTTATTCCAGAGAAATACACATTTTTCTTACATGTAAATGAGCTGTTCCAGGCTAAGTAATAGTAAAATAAAAAATAAACATCTAACCCCAGACCCTGGCGAGTTCGCTGGCAGACAGTGGCAAGGCGCTGGCGGACCAACATGGTGATGGCATGCACGGGACATCTGGGTCATGGAGTGATGATTTCACTATCGCACCCCCCCATCTGCTGGGACTCATCCAGTGTGTCACCCTGCCATTCTGTAGGCTGCAGGTCCAAAGCAACTAGCGGCCTACAGACCTAAGAGCGGTAGTGTAGTGAGACCATGTTTCCCTGCTCTACCATAAAGTCTATCTGTATCGACATGCTGCGCACACCAATACAGTTAAGAGTGGCAATCGCTTTGGATGGGCTCCTCTGAGTAAGGGGCTGGGGTGACTACCCCATCTGCTCTCCCAGTAGCTATGCTGTGAGGTGAGCAGTAAAGTGAGTATAAGTATTTTTTTTGCCCTTTTGATGGGTCTTTTTTTAGCAAAATGGTGGCTGGGTTAATCTATGCAGAAGCGAATTACAAAATATTCCGCATTTTGGGGAAAACTGATTTTTGTAAAATTCTATTATGTAATACAGAGTAGCATTTAATTTCACTTGAATAAATTCTCTCATCTCTTTTTAGAACATAAATATTTTACTCTATGCAGCAATCTTTATGTAAGTTATTCAGCCCCTTCCACAATTACATTATGTCATCATGATCAGGCTCGGGATGAGGTGAAGGCATGGTAGGCACCGATGAGTCAAGAAATAGTCCAGCTTCACAAATAGATTCTTTTTATTAACATGAAATCCATTCACAGAACATATCATGAAGACAGGTAATGTAACATTGTTGTAACGCTTGCATCTACGCATTTCAGGTAAACACTCACCCTTAATCATGATCATGACTTTTATGTCCTGTGTATGGATTTCATGTAAATAAAGAAAAATCTATTCATGAAGCTGGACTATTTATTCACTCATCAATTATTTGGGCTGTGGCAGAGCTGTTGTCCGAGCTGCGAGTGGATTGGATGAACGTCAATGGTGAGCTGGAATCTACTTTATGATAGACACCTGCCTACGGCGCTACCTTGTGCCTTCCTTGCCTCACCACTGCAATTTAAAAAATAAAACAAAACCTGACTTGCTGAATGCCTGTGGTCGCCTGGTACGTGCCTCAGGTCGCAGGCACTCAACACACTGATGGCTGGGGCACAGGCACAAAGGTGAGCAGTGTCAGTTAATCACTAACATCGCTCTTGGCCTGAGCTCCAGCTGTCACTCCCTCCCTACACTTAATTGTATTTGCATCTGTCCGGGACAGAAGGAGAGAAGCAGCAATCCGTTCCCTGCTTTTCCAGTAACTGCAGCAAGACGCAGGCTACTTCTGACCTATGCCCTGTTGGAGGATGGCGCCACGCAGGGGATGTTGGGCGGTGTGATGACATCACTACATCGCACCGTCCAGCACCCACTGCTATTCAAGATAGAAGAGAGGAGGCTGTGATGGACGGGTAGCCTGGATTAGGAGAGTATAAGCTCTTTTTTATTTTTCTTATATTATTTGCCATAAGATGCTTATTTAGGGCATAGTATGGATAGACATTTTTATGCAAAGGGCATTTCATAACACTGTTATTTTCAAGGGCACCATGTCAGAATATGCTGAAGAAGACAGGAGAAGAAGGAAGTCTGCAGATCTGCAGATACGAGCTGTGGATGTGAAAAATCATCATGGCATCAGGACAAGATGGAGACGAAAAGAAAGAGAATGACGCAATTAGAGAAAATGTCACATATAAAGGTACTTGGGTATAAATGTTTGTTTGTGATACTGCCTGCGTCTCATCAGTACTAATGATGGCTGGTAACAACTCCAAGTATCTTTTTACCATTGTTAAGGACATACTGGAATTTGTAGGTTCATGTGATACAATTGTATATGGAGCTGACTTGACATTACAATTGATTGCTGTACTAATCTTGATTCTTGTATTCAAGTATTTATGGATGCTCTGTTGATATATTCCGGTGCTGTTGATTGTTTTGGTGATGTATTTAGGGTATTCATGTACTGATGGTGGTTCTGTTAACATATCCATGTACTAATGATGGTGCTGGTGTTGTATTTATTTTCTGATGATTGTTCTGGTGTTGCATTAATGTACTGATAATGGTTCTGGTGATGTATTCATGTTCTAATGTTCTGGTGATGTATTCATGTACTGATAGTGGTTCTGGTAATGTATCCATGTACTGTTGATGGTACTGGTGTTGTACTGATTTTCTGATGATGGTTCTGGTTTTGTATTCATGTACTGCTTATGGTTCTGGTTTTGTATTCATGTACTGATCATGGTTCTGGTGCAGTATTAATGTACTGATGGTGGTTCTGGCAAAGTATTTATTTACTGATGATGGTTCTGGTACCGTATTCATGTACTTTTGATGGCTCTGGTAATCTATTTATGTACTGATGATGATTTTGGTTTTGTATTCATGTAGTGATGATGGTTCTGATGATGAATACATCACCAAAACCATAATCAATACATCACTAAAGCCACCATCAGTACAGGAATACATCACCAGAACCACCATGAGTACAGTACAGACCAAAAGTTTGGACACACCTTCTTATTTAAAGATTTTTCTGTATTTTCTTGACTATGAATATTGTACATGCACACTGAAGGCATCAAAACCATGAATTAACACATGTGGAATTATATACTTAACAAAAAAGTGTGAAACAACTGATAATATATCATATATTCTAGGTTCTTCAAAGTAGCCACCTTTTGCTTTGATGATTGCTTTGCACAGTCTTGGCATTCACTTGATGAGCTTCAAGAGGTAGTCACCGGAAATGGTTTTCACTTCACAGGTGTGCCCTGTCAGGTTTAATAAGTGGGATTCCTTGCCTTATAAATGGGGTTGGGACCATCAGTTGTGTTGTGCAGAAGTCTGGTGGATACACAGCTGATAGTCCTACTAAATAGACTGTTAGAATTTGTATTATGACAAGAAAAAAGCTGCTAAGTAAACAAAAATGAGTGGCCATCATTACTTTAAGAAATGAAGGTCAGTCAGTCTGAAAAATTGGGAAACTTTGAAAGTGTCCCCAAGTGCAGTTGCAAAAACCATCAAGCGCTACAAAGAAACTGGCTCACATGAGGACCGCCCCAGGAAAGGAAGACCAAGAGTCACCTCTGCTTCTGAGGATAAGTTTATCCGAGTCATCAGCCTCAGAAATCGCAGGTTAACAGCAGCTCAGATTAGAGACCAGGTCAATGCCACACAGAATTCTAGCAGCAGACACATCTCTTCAACAACTGTTTAGAGGAGATTTTGTGCAGCAGGCCTTCATGGTAAAATAGCTGCTAGAAAACCACTGCTAAGGACAGGCAACAAGCAGAAGAGACTTGTTTGGGCTAAAGAACACAAGGAATGGACATTAGACCAGTGGAAATCTGTGCTTTGGTCTGAGGAGTCCAAATTTGAGATCTTTGGTTCCAACCACCGTGTCTTTGTGCGACGCAGAAAAGGTGAACAGATGGACTCTACATGCCTGGTTCCCTCCGTGAAGCATGGAGGAGGAGGTGTGATGGTGTGGGGGTGCTTTGCTGGTGACACTGTTGGGGATTTATTAAAAATTGAAGGCATACTAAACCAGCATGGCTATCACAGCATATTGCAGCGGCATGCTATTCCATCCAGTTTGCATTTAGTTGGACCATCAGTTATTTATCAACAGTACAATGACCCCAAACACACCTCAAGGCTGTGTAAGGGCTATTTGACCAAGAAGGAGAGTGATGGGGTGCTACGCCAGATGACCTGGCCTCCACAGTCACCAGACCTGAACCCAATCGAGATGGTTTGGGGTGAGATGGACCGCAGAGTGAAGGCAAAAGGGCCAACAAGTGCTAAGCATCTCTGGGAACTACTTCAAGATTGTTGGAATACCATTTCCAGTGACTACCTCTTGAAGCTCATCAAGAGAATGCCAAGAGTGTGCAAAGCAGTCATCAAAGCAAAAGGTGGCTACTTTGAAGAACCTAGAATATAAGACATATTTTCAGTTGTTTCACACTTTTTTGTTAAGTATATAATTCCACATGTGTTAATTCACAGTTTTGATGCCTTCAGTGTGAATGTACAATTTTCATAGTCAAGAAAATACAGAAAAATCTTTAAATGAGAAGGCGTGTCTAAACTTTTGGTCTGTACTGTATATGAATACTGCACCAGAACTATCAGTACAGGAATACAGCACTAGAACCACAATCAGTTTTGTTGTAAGCTGCTCTTGTCGCATGACGGAGGCAAAAACCATTAGACATATCACTTTATCTATAATGGTGTCTTCCAATACTCCTAAGCTGGAGTACCATAGTTGTCATCTTTAATTGCTTTGTTCTCTCTTAAATCAATTTTTGGCATTTTTTAGGTGTGGGGGCTGCATTGGGGTTAATGTTACCTTAGTCTCAGACCCAATCTTTTGCTTTGGGGAGAGGGGAGGTGCCATTGGCTTCATCTGCCTATGACACCAAAATACCTTGCCCTGGCCCTTGTCCCTTTCCTGGCATAGACAATAACCCATTGGCATGGCTTATATACAGGTTGTATAGAAATCATATTTAGAGCTTTTTACGATAAGAATCAGTTAATATCATCCAACACTGTGGTGTAAATCTGAATCCTAGTGAATACAACCCTGCTGTATTGGTGGCAGTACAACTGGCAAAAAGCTTTTGATAATGCGCAGATATTTTACCTACAGTTTTGTTGATGAGGCATATGGACACCTATGGCTGGCATAATTCCCTTAAGTTTCTCAGCAAATATCTTGTGGACATTGTTTACCATTTCTGAATACTATATTTTGTGAATACTAAATTATGACTACTATACTTTTTATGTTACAATGTAGGTTTTGCATAATAAAAAATGTTCTGTTCTTTTCATCCCCTGGTACCAGTGAGTGGTAGAACAGGTACTAGTTTAAGAGCCCCTAAAATAACTATAGTGCATAATTTGATTTATTAGGCCTGGCCTTTGTTCTTATGTGCTCTTTGCACATATTCTCTTAAAAATACAGACCCAAAGCCTACATTCAGTTGTGAATAAAATAAAATCAATTTTCTCAACTATACCAAGTGTGAGCTGATTCATGAAAACCTTTAATGGACGGAAAGAGTTTCTTGTTAAGTCATTTGTATTCCTTTACTGGAAAGAAGAAAGAAGGAAATCTCATAAAATGTGCTAAAAAGTTACATTTTTCAACAGGGCACCATTAGAAAGTAGCTTTAAAAAAAAAGGTATTTTGGGAAGTATGAAGTCAACATAGGTAATGTTTTCAGAGCTGCATATTAATTGCAGAGAATGAACTTCCAATTTGCATACATTGTTATGCCACAGAAAAAAACATGGTATCCCATCTCATAATAATTGAACACAATATTACCCAATGCATCTGAAGTCAGAGCAGGGGATTTTATTAACCACAGGTTTAATATAAATTCATATTCATACAACTATAAAGTCGCATTTGTTTACTGCTTTCCATTATTACTATAATGGATGTAAGAGTCTATTAAAATAGGATGCCGAAAATTGATTTAGGAGATAACAAAACAATTAAAGATGACAACTATGGTATTCCAGCTTAGGAGTATTTGCAGACCTCAGCAAACAGGGACACGCGTGCCCCTCGGTTTGGTTGGTAGCCTATAAGGTACTTTCTATGCTGTATCTTTCTTTTACATTGTCTTGTACTGCTCATACAATACCCAAATAATGCAATCACACTGTTACAAAAAATAAAAACCTCTGTAAATTGCCCCAATTACACTGCCCACTAATGAAATAGAAAATGTAACTGTATCATAAACTTTAAATGTGGGAATAAGGGTAGAAACTCTGAGCATCTATGCCATCTGGGTTAGTTGCATCCTTTCCAGTAGTGACTAGTGATGAGCGAGCACTAAAATGATAGGGTGCTCGTTGCTCGGGTCAAGCAAATCGTAATGCTTGGGTGCTCGACCCAAGCAACGAGTCCAATGTAACTCAATGGGAAACTCAAGTATTTTTCCGGCGCCACCCTCCTTCCTTTGCAGGTCTGCAGGGGACTTAAAAACTGCCCAAATCGATGGGAACAGTGCTAAAATGACATGGGAACAGCACGGGGAAGACCCTTGGAAGCATCTCTGACTCCCAGGTCACCGCTGTGAACAATGTTGTCAGAGTAATACGCCACTTTTACAGACTGACAATAAAACATAGAGAAACAAAGCCAAAATGGATTTTCCGGGAAAAAATATTAAGGCTGTGTGCCCACGATGCGTTTTTTAAGCGTTTCCGCAGCGGCAAAAACGCTGCAGAAACACTTAAAAAACGCATGGTAGAAGGCCTGCAATGTTCCCAATGATAATCCGCATGTGCTGTGCATATGCTGCGGAAATTTCCGCTGCGGATTATCATTGTGGAAAAAAACACAGCACTACCAATTATTTTGCGGAAGCGCTGCTTTTTCGCCGCCATTGACTTGCATTAGAATGCATGGATTACGCATCACTGTATATGTAGATGCGCATTCCATGCGTTCTAATGTGCAGATGGTACCCAGGTCTAGAGAAGAGGAGACTGGGTACCATAGAAAACGGTAAAAAAAAAAAAGAATAAAATAAAAAATAAATATATACTTACCTTCTGGTGGCCCCCGTTGCGCTCCTCCTATCATGCTGGCAGTTCGCGATGGACTGACGGACCTACGCTGACGTCATAGTCATGTGACGGGTCACGCGACGCTGAAGTCGGCAGGTCCTTCAGTGTAACGCGATCTGCCGGCAGCCGGGACGGTGAAGCAAGACACCGGGGGCCATCGGAAGGTAAGTATAGATTTATTTTTTATTTTTTTACATTCTCTCGGGTCACACTATAGTGTGACCAAGTTGTCAAGCACTTTCCAAGTGATGCTAAAATCGCTTGGAAAGTGCTTGACAACCCGCATGCGGAAATGCATGTGAAGAACACTTCACATCCGCATGTTCCTGGCAGAAAAAACGCATGTACAATCTGCATGTACAATCCACATGTGTTTTTTCTGCCAGGGGAGTGTAGAAACGCTCAGGAAAAATCTGGAGCATTTCTGCATCGTGGGCACTTAGCCTAAGGAAAATTCTTTCCAGGGTAATGACTTGTATATAAGGCAAAAAAAAACACATTTATGAAGGAAGGACTCTGAAAGTCACAAAGCCTATTTTTTCAAGGCCATCAGGCGGCCCTTACTATTGTTAGAGGACCACCAGCCGGCTATGCTTTGTTGTTCCCGTTATTAAAGAGTGGGTCTCCTATACTGTTTTTGCGCATGCAATGACTGCAAGGGCTGCCAAAAATGTGGACGCACTGCACTACCCCTTTGAAGAGACGTAGAGGAGGTCATCATTAAAAAAAAATGTTACTATTGTAAAGGAGTGGGTCTCCTATACTGGTAATGCCCATGCACTAAGTGCATGGGCTGAAAAACATTTATCCCTGGTGGGTATACATGAACATACAAAACATACAGAATGTTAGAGGTAGACCGCTAAAAAAATTTCCTACAGGCATCATAAACACCCTTAAAAAAATTATGTGGGTGTTGCATCATGGTCACCATTGTGATATGGTGGTGGAGGATGAGGAGAAGGAAAAGGAGGAGGACAGCAGAAAATAGACAAAATCAGGAAACGTATACCCATGTCTGAGTGTGAAGAGGTGCATGGGAGTAGACTCCCCAAAAATAGCCAATGGATTTGACTTTATTTTCCGCTGCTATCATCCGGTGGTGTTGAGAAGTCTGGCCCAATCCAGCCCTTTTTCATTTTAATAAGAGTCAGTTTGTCAGCATTTTCAGTTGACAGGCGGAAGCGCCTATCAGTGATAATGCCCCTGGCGGCACTAAAAATCTGCTCTGACAAAACGCTAGTGGCAGGGCAGGCCAGGACCTCCAAGGCATAGAGAGCCAGGTCATGCCACGTGTCCAGCTTGGATACCCAAAAGTTAAAAGGCACAGAGGATTCACAGAGGATGTTGGTACAGTCGGCAAGGTACTCCTTCAGCATCTTCCAAAAATTTTCACTACTTGTCAGAGTACCCTAATCATCAGGGCCTGGGTGCTGGGAGGGTCTGAGAAAACTGTCCCACACCTTTCACAGTGTTTTCCTGCGTCTGTTGCATCGTATTTGTGTTCACTCGCCTATACTCCTTGGTTGTCCAAGGAACTGTGACCTCTGCCGCCAGATTTTCAAATGGAATTTTTTAAAATAATTCCTCAACAAGGGCTTTCTGGTACTGCAACATTTTACTAGACCTCTCCGCCACGGGAAGGAGAGATAGAAAGTTCTCCTTGTAGCGTGAGTCTAGAAGTGTGGCCAACCAGTAATTTCTGTTGGACAAATGTGTCACGGGAAAGGCAGAGGAACATAAAGTCAGTCATGTGTGCCAGACTGCCAACAGCCAAGTTTTCCCTTTCCTGACCAATAGGACAACTGTCCATGCTCTCCTCCTCCTCATGCTCCTCCTGGTCCTCCTCTTCATTCTCCCTCTCTTCAGGCCATCAAGGCTGAACAGACGGTATGACAGTTGTGCGGGTAGTACCGTCTGTATCGCAGGAAATCAGCTCCTGTTCCTCCTTTTCTTTCTCCTCCTCATTATCATCCAATTCGCGTTTGGATGAGATGAGGCTGGGCTGTGTGGCATCACCCTGTATGGTTCCTTGCTCCATCACATTGTGCTCCACCTGCAATGCCTCCTCTTTAATTGTGAGCAGCGAGCATTTCAGTAGACAGAGAAGCGGGATGGTGACACTAATTATGGCATCATCGCCACTCACCATCTTGGTGGAGTCCTTAAAGTTTTGTCTGACATCCATGCCCACTCATCAGCTCTTATGTGCGGAGGCTGACCTGAATAACGACAGGCGTGTTGAAGCTGGTACTCAACAACTGCCCTCTGCTGCTCACAAATTCTTCCCAACATCTGCAATGTTGAGTTCCAATGCATTGTGACATCGCACACCAGTCGGTGAGCTGCAAGCTGCAAATGCTGCTGAAGCACAGCGAGGGCGGCAGAAGCTGTGGCTGACTTTCAAAAAATGGGCACACACGCGGCGTACTTTGACAAGCAGCTCAGGCAGATCCGAGTAGGTTTTGAGAAACCGCTGAACCACTAGGTTGAGCACATGGGCCAGGCATGGTACGTGTGCAAGCTTGCCTAGCTTCAGAGCCGCTACCAGGTTCTGGCCATTGTCATACACGACCATGCCTGGCTGCAGGTAGGTTTGTTGAGGGAGGGCACCAACGTCCCTTCACGGTTGACCAAGTGAGTGTCAAATTATTATGTTGATTGCGCAATCCAACAGAAAACCAGACGGAGGCCATGGTCTGTATGGGAGGATTCAGAAAATCTCTAATCTCGTTTATTTCTGCTTAGCATTTTATATTGTTTTGAATATATCGATAACCAATCATCTACAGCCGTACTACAGTACTACAGGCTTGAGCCAATGTTAGTGCAATTATTACGGAAACACATATATGGTCATATTATCGTTAGTTCGAAGCACGATGGAAATTTACAAGGTTACCCATCGTGGCTCAGACTAGTCAGATAACGGGAGCAGGGTGTCTCACAGAATGTTCTTGTGAGAAAAGGTTAGTGTGAGAAAGTTGCATGAGAAAAGAAGGAAAGAATGTACAGTATGTTATGCAAGGAGTGATAATAACATGATTTTAAAGCAAGCAGACAAAATGGAGTTGCTCTAGCATGAGTATCAATATGTCCTTTACACTTGGATAGCATGAATATTAATATGTCCTTTACATTCCCCCCTAAAAATTATGTTATTATCAACAATAGAGGTGCTTTCCCAGGGTCATGTTTTGAGCCTGAGGGACATTGGTCTTCACTCAATTAGTGCCCTTGTTACCAATTGAGGCCGTCACGACATGTCCATCCCCCCTTGTTTGTTGACATAATCATAAAGCTCTGATCTTCAAACGTGAGGTTGGTTGGGGCATGCGGGTAAAGGTCATCATTCCCTTGTCGTTCAGGTCCTCAATGCTGGTTACATCTGGGAGGTCCGTGTATAATAGCACTGGATGTCGGTTGGCAGCGTCCTCCTTGCTCTCTGATGATTGGCAGGTTTTCCTCATGCAAATTGGGATACAATAATAGACTAGTTTTAGTAAGACGTATATTAACAAGATGCAAGCAGCAATATGCAACACTCCTTGTAATATTCCAGCAATCCATCCACCAATCCCTTTAAACCAATTAGCAGGATTTAAAAAGGAAAACGTATCAGACCACCAACTGTCTTTGGTCAATTCGTTATGTTTGTTATATTCCTCCCTGAGTTTCCTAATGTCTTCCCTTTTAGTCTTTAACCTATGGTAGAGTCTGGGTCAATATAGTGACAACAGGCTGGGCCTATAACCTGACACATCCCTCCTTGAGCTGCTGTCAAATAGTCCAGCACTAAAGTATGTTGATTAGCTACTATAATAAGTTGATTCTGCACTGCAACAGTAGTATTAATTACTTCCAATACACTCCAAATTTGGTCATCTAAGTAATCAGTGACTTCCACTAATTTTTCCCACATTTGTGTAACCATAGGGTAGAGGAAGACAGTACTGGCTATCTTATTGGGTATACTCATTTGTACTAAATGAGGTCTTCCTGATGGGCGTGGGGTGTTGTCCTTAGCACGTTTATAGATGGTATGGAGAGGGATGGCTCTCATATCTACTTTACTATGGGGAATAAGATAAGTGGCTGGAGATAGCCGGGCCAACGTACAAGTCCCCCCTACTCCAACTGGGAGCCATTTGAGCGCATTATTCCCACAGACCCAATATGTGGCTGATGGCAGATCCCATAAAGCAGAGTGCTGTAATACTAATTTATGTACCAAATCGATAAAAACGGTGTTATTTGATAACATACACCATGAAGACATTTGTCCCAGGGGGCTACAATATCCAACATCCGGATTGCCACATGTTGGATCACTAGGCTTATATTCAGAAAATTCATGTTTTACTGCTGTTGGGGTTGTCAGGAGCACTTGGTATGGTCCGTCATACAGTGGTTCTAGTCCGTGTTTCCGAACATGCTTCTTCACATACACATAATCTCCAGGCTTGAGGGTATGACAACCTTCTGCATCAGCTGGATCTGGAATAGAAGATGATACTAACGCATGGGTGTTAGTTAAGGCTTTGGCAAGCTGAATCACATATTGCACAACATGATCTGTTTCTTCTGATAATTGTTGTGGGGTAAATCTAGCTATAGCTGGTTGTGACCCAAATAGTATCTCATAGGGTGACAGTTTGTGTTTCCCTATGGGTGTGGTGCGTGTGTGATATAGTGCAATGGGAAGGAGCTCAGGCCACTGGGCCGTAGTCTCCTACATCATTTTGGTCAGTTGCCTTTTCAGTGTGCCGTTCAATCTCTCCACCTTGCCACTTGACTGTGTATGGTAAGGAGTATGTAACGCCACTGTTGATCTGATCATGGTAAGTATTTCTTGATATACGCATGAGGAAAAGGCTGGTCCTTGATCACTTTCGATGACTTCTGGGACTCCATACCGGCAAACAACTTCAGAGACCAACTTCTTGGCAGTGGTAAGGTTGCAGCCTCTACCAATGTATCTTCAGTTGTGACAGCATATCTAGTATGAAACCTGCCAGAGGTGTCAACATATCTAGATCTATCCGTATATAACGTAAGTTCTGGATCATCCAAGGGTACTTCCCCCACTAGAACAAGTGGAGTTGACTCCGCAGTAATTTGTTCCAGACAATCATGTGGTGGAGCCTCTTTCCCCTCTCCTTCAGGTGCCGGTGGCGGGGTGGCCGGGTTGATGGTGGTGCACCAGTGTTATTTCACATTTTCTGGCAAAATCAACGAACACTGCAGCCGCAGGTGTCTCTGTGTGGACAGATGTTTAGGTTGCTGTAAAGCCAAAACAGCCGCAATATCGTGTGGAACATAAATGTGAGTCTCATTTCCAAGGATGATGTCCGCCATCTTCTCAAGTAACTGCTGTGTGGCGTGAGCCGCTCGTAGACAGCTGGGGGAGGCCCTGACTGCCGGGTCCAGATGCGCTGAGTAATACCCGACTGGACGCTGCTTTGAACAGTGTCTCTGCGTGAGTACTCCGGCTGCATGCCCTCCCGTCTCAGAGACATACAAATGGAAAGGTTGAGCATAGTCCTGGTTTCCAAGGGCAGGGGCTGTCATTATCCTTGACTTTAGTTGCTCAAAAGGTTTGTTGCAGCAGTTCTTGGTGGTCCTTGTTGTTTACATCAGCCAGAGTGTCTTCTTTTAATGCATCATATAGGGGCTGCATCAGACGTGAGGCGTCTGGTATCCATTGTCTGCAATATGTACATAGTCCAAGAAACCTTTGCAGCTCTATGGGATCTTTTGGGAATGGTAGCAGGTAGATGGCCGTCTTTCTTTCTTCTGTGAGATGTCTGGCACCCTGAGTAAGGCAGTGGCCTAAGAAGACCACTTGACCAAGGCAGAACTGAAGTTTCGAGGCTGAGACTCGACAATTCAGTTCTGCTAGATGCTTGAGGAGGCTAACACTGGCCCTGATGGACATTTGCTCCGTGGGGGCACACAAAAGAAGATCATCCACGTATTGTAATAGTACTACCTCAGAGTTGTTCAGCTGCCATGGCAGCAGACAGCTAGACATGTTCTTTGCAAACTGATTAGGCAAAGATACCCATGGAAATAAATGGCAGGGCTAGGGTTGGGACCGCATGAAGCTGTGATGCGTATGCTATGGTGTTTTGAATTGTTTCTGTAAGCAGGTGTTGTAACCTGGGTACATCCAGGGGATCATATTTTGGTCCCACCGTTTGTATAACATACTAACATGATGATCTTCATCATACACATTCCGGGTGTAGTGTGTATTGCTGCCTGTATTCCGGATGTGCCAAGATGGCCGCCACCAGAAGGAAACACACTACAGGAAGGGTGCGCCAAGATGGCCACCACCAAAGGGACATCTGGCCAGAGGCCGGAGGTGATGCAATGGGTGTAGCAACATGGCCGCTGCAGGAAGGGTTGGAACTTTGGGCGGACATAGGTATAACAGATGAGGATGGGGCACTAGGAGTGGCTTGGGTAGTAGCAAGGGGTGGGCCTCCTGGACGGGGTGCGTGACATGCAACACAATAATCTGCTAACAATGGATTCTGCTGGCCACAATTAGTACAGGTCAATCCCCCCTGTCCACCATTATCGGGCGGTGGCTGGAGAACAGTATCTTTGTAATACACATAACATGGCATCTTTCCCTTATTGTCTGTATTTTCTTCCTCCATCCACCCTTCTTTGACAAATTCTCTGCTGTTCTATACCAAGCCAAAGCTATTTGTAACAATCCTTTATCCTCTAATTTGCCCTTTTTCTTCTTCATAATTAACCGGCCCTTATCTGGTAGCTCGCATATTTTAGTTAACTGTTTAAGTTTCTGCACATACTTTTTCCCTTCTTTCGACAAACTCAGAGCAGCCTTTTTTTCACATGTATGCACTTTCCAACAAGCCATTTATCTATCTCGTACTGTAATCTACCCAGCCGGGTACGACCCACACAATGACATTACTCTTTAGGTTTTCTCTACATATTTCCTTCCTTCTATTTCAACATACCCTTCATCACAAATCTCATGTGCAACTTTCCTAAACTTTTCAGCGTCTTCCAACAATCCACAGTCAACTAATCTACCCCTTTTCTGCCGGATGCCTTCGTCCCACAACGCAGGCTGAAGTCTCCCTCCCACAGGAAAATTTAACACCTTAAACACTTTTGGTGCACTCTTAAATGAACTTTTCCCCTCTCGACCGACCATGATATTCATCACATCCTCTCCCTCCTGCAGGGGAGACAATTTCTTTCTGCTCCACGGAAACATTGATTAATCACTACAACTGACAAAAGATCCTTGATTTGTGCACAGCACGAGTCCGGCCGGACCTCATCTGCTGTTCCACTGACTTCACTTCACCCCTCCCGTCGGGGGAGTCTCGAACGGCTCAGATGAAAGGAGGAGAACTCTCAGGTTCAGCATTGACAGCCACAGATCTGCCTGCTCTTTTACAGCTGTCATCAACTCTGCAGCGGTGTGCAGTTTGTCACTTAAGCATATTAGCTTCAGCACAGCCTGTTGCCGAGGCAGTGTTGCAGTGCTTCCAGCTTCCGACTGATATGGTCATTTCAGAGATGGAGACTGAGGAGGAGGAGGTGCAGGAGCTGTAAAAAGTGGGGGCAACCATGATTGACCCAGTGCCCGCAATCATCGGCGTCGGGAGGGCGTGTTCCGTCCAAGGGTCCAACTGGATCCCGGCTTGCACTATATTAACCCAGTGTGCCATCAGCGAGATGTACCGTCCCTGGCCACAAGCACTTGTCCATGTGTCCGTGGTTAGGTGGACCTTACCAGTAACTACGTTGTTGAGGGCACGGGTAATGTTCTGGCACATGTGCTTGTGTAAGGCGGGTATGGCACACCGGGAGAAATAGTGGCGGCTGGGGACCGAGTACCGAGGAATGGCCGCCGCCTTCAGGTTGCGAAAAGATTCCATCTCCATGAGCCTAAAAGGCAACATTTCAAGTGCAAGCATTCAAGAAATGTTGAAGTTTAGTATTGTGGCCTGTGAGGCGTTGGCTGTGTATTTGCGTTTGCGTTTAAAGGACTGGGGTAGGGACAACTGAACGCTGCACTGGGACAAGGACGTGGACGTGGTTGCTGATGGTGGTGGTTGCGAGTGTGCAACGACAGGTGCAAGCGGGAGGCATCTTCACCTGCGCCATGGACAGGCAATTGGCGTGCACGCACAACAGTGGAACAGGCAGTGGTGTCTCCTGCAGACACTGATTGTGAACCCAGGCGTACAGTCCACCTAGTTGGGTGCTTTGCTGTCATGTGCCTGGGCATGCTGGAGGTGGTCAGGCCGATAGTTTTGCTGCCCCTGCTGATGCTGGCATGTCAGATGTTGCCCGTCTTGTGACTGTGGCCACCCCACTGCTTGTTCCTGCCTGTTGTGGTGCTACGCCTCCTTCCCCCTCTGTTCTGCTGTCCTCGATGTGCATGTCACCTTGCCAGGTTGCGTCAGTGATTTTATCGTCCACCACCTCATCTTCCATGTACGCACCCTGGGCCTCCTCCTGACTTGGTGGTAATTGTGTCTCATCATCATCCACCTATTTCAAGTTTCCCACCGTTATCTTCATGTGACCATGGCTGCTCAAATATTTGGGCATCGTTACATGCGATATCCTCTTGCCCCGCTTGAAGTGGGCCGGGCGAGAGGCCCAAATCTATAAATGGAAAAGTGAACAGCTCTTCGTAGTGTCCAGTTGTAGGATCACTTGTCTCAGGTCACTCAGCATGGTGGGAGGAAGGAGGATGAGTGTGAGGAATATGTGGTCTAGACTCACGGCTACTGAGACTGGACCATATGGAAAACAGGGTGGTGGTGGTAAACTGACTGGAAGCATTATATGCTATCCAACTAATAACCTTTTCACACTGCTCTAGCTTCAAGAGTGGTGTTCCGCGGGCCCCTATAAATTGGGACAGGAACGTAGTTTGACATGATGTGGGATTTTGTTGTGCTCCCTCAGCAGGCAGTTTCATCTTGCCCACGACCTCGGCCTCTGTGTGCACCATCACTTCCCATCCCTTGCCACTCGCTTTGCCAATTTTAAATGGAGTATAATATTTGGTACGCTCCACAAAATGTCTGTATTATTACCGCAGTAATAAGGGATCACGTGTAATGACCACAGTTTTAGGCAGTGGCCTTGTAGTGTAGTATTGGTCAGCGACCAAGTGTGAATAGGTTCAATAACACACAGCTGGCAACTATATAGGTATTTAAAGAAGGCCTTTCACTATATCAAAAATGGCCAGTTGTTGCTCTTTTTTTATTTTCACTGCTCCCATGAGTTTTTCATTTTTTACGTTCAATCCTCAATACTGTTCCAGAGATATGGGCCTTTTTATTTAGTGCTAATATTTACGATTATTACCAAGGGGTGTGGATTCTCTGAGGGCTTGTCTTTATGTTTCTCTGTATTATTATCCTGTGAACACCACGGTGGTGGATTTAAAAAAAAACAGAAATCAGAATACTCAGTGGAGTATTGGGAATGAAATGAGAGCAAGAAAAGTCAACTTTTCACCTGGTCCTTAAATAAATCTTCCCTGAAGACTATTTTACTGATTTGGTTAAGCATTTATCTAACTGAATAATCATTCCATACTGTTGAAACTGAAAAAAATTAAAAATGTTCCAACAAAAATTAAAGGTTTTCTAAATGATTATATGGAGATGTAGTGTTTGATGGTGGAGATATCACCCAGACTCGTCAAGAAAGCTTTGCTCACATTAGAAAGTCTGAAGGGATCAAATGAGGACGCTAGAAAACATGGTGGAAATGTCTCGGAGTGGGAAGCACTGGTATTATGTAGGACATTCTCCAGATGGGGTATGCCTGGATTAGACCTTAAGGCTGTAGTTAGCTAGACTGGCTTTGGAGGTTAAGCCTCCTGAATAAGCTATTACAGATTTTTGGGTAAATGCCAGCGAAGCTTTATCTCACCATCCTTCTATGAAAAGCTTTTAATATTTTTCACTTTTAAGGTGTCTTTTTGTGTGAATTTGGAGTGCTTTGATTATCTTTGTAGTCCAACAGTTGGTATCAAGCCTAGGATTTCATGCTTCAATAATAATATTACTACACATTTATAAATTTTTGTCTGCTTATCTGGAATTAATTACCAAAACAACAGACAAAATGTGTTAATCAGTTCTTTACTGTAATCATTGCCAGTTTGCAGATGAAGTGTTATTTCAAGGAATTGCATGTTGTAAGACCGAGCTAGGCATACAGTTGTTGTACAGCTGGTTTCCAACTACAACCCCCCAGGAAGCAACCCATCATTCTCAGGGTCTTAGCTCAGACAGGGTATTTCATCTTCTCTCTCATTTCAGGAATTTTAATTTACTCCTAATCACTTATATAAATTATAGATTTCTTGCATTGTACATGTAATATAAATGTATCAATTTACTAATGAATTGTCTTATTAGGTTCAGCAATGCTTGTTTTTAGTCTTCATTAATGAAAATATCTGTTGACTTCCTGAATAACCCCAAGGATCATTGGCCTACAGATAATGTTTATGAACTGATGATTTCCCTAGATTTATGATAAACTCATGAATTACTAGCAAAATTGTGAAATAGTGAGGTTCTGGGCAGAAGCACAAGGGTTATTTGTATATACCAGGGGTCCTCAAACTACGGCCCGCGGGCCACATGCGACCCGCGGAGGACTTTTATCCGTCCCGCCGGGCTATGGGCGGAGGAGAGGAGAGCGGTGCCATTGCCCGCCCTTCCCCCCGCTTGCTCAGGGCCCCGGCAGGCGGATACTTACCTCTCCCCGTGCCTCTGCAGATCCGCTGTCTTCCTGCTCTGCGCTTCCTGTGACGTGTCGGATCAGAGGGCACGGTGACGTCTTTACACCGCGCTCTCCCGAGGCCGTCACAGGCAGCGCAGAGCTGGACAACTCTGCCACGACGCTGGAGTCCGGACCAGAGTAGAGCAGTGGCAGCGGCAGCAAGTGAGAAGTGAGGTGAGCATTGGATTTTTTTTTTTTTTAATGTATGGAGGCATAGGTCATTATATGGGGGGGTGACATCCTGCAAGGGGTATAATATGGGGGGCTGACATCCTGCATGGGGCATTATATGGGGGGGAAAGGGACATCCTGTGTGGGACATTATATGGGGGGAAAGGGACATCCTGCATGGGGCATAATATGGGGGGGGAGTGACATCCTGCATGGGGCATTATATGGGGGGGAGGGTGACATGCTGCATGGGGCATTATATGGGGGGGAGGGTGACATGCTGCATGGGGCATTATATGGGGGGGTGACATGCTGCATGGGGCATTATATGGGGGGAAGGGTGACATGCTGCATGGGGCATTATATGGGGGGAGGGTGACATGCTGCATGGGGCATTATTTGGGGGGGAGGGTGACATGCTGCATGGGGCATTATATGGGGGGAGGGTGACATGCTGCATGGGGCATTATATGGGGGGGGAGGGTGACATGCTGCATGGGGCATTATATGGGGGGAGGGTGACATGCTGCATGGGGCATTATATGGGGGGGAGGGTGACATGCTGCATGGGGCAGTATATGGGGGGGAGGGTGACATGCTGCATGGGGCATTATATGGGGGGGAGGGTGACATGCTGCATGGTGCATTATATGGGGGGGAGGGTGACATGCTGCATGGGGCATTATATGGGGGGGAAAGGGACATCCTGCATGGGGGGGGCATTATATGGGGAGGAAGGTGACATGCTGCATGGGGCATTATATGGGGGGGGAAGGGACATCCTGCATGGGGGGGCATTATATGGGGGGGAGGGTGACATGCTGCATGGGGCATTATATGGGGGGGAGGGTGACATGCTGCATGGGGCATTATATGGGGGGCTGACATCCTGCATGGGGCATTATATGGGGGGGAAAGGGACATCCTGTGTGGGACATTATATGGGGGGAAAGGGACATCCTGCATGGGGCATAATATGGGGGGGGGTGACATCCTGCATGGGGCATTATATGGGGGGGAGGGTGACATGCTGCATGGGGCATTATATGGGGGGGAGGGTGACATGCTGCATGGGGCATTATATGGGGGGGTGACATGCTGCATGGGGCATTATATGGGGGGAAGGGTGACATGCTGCATGGGGCATTATATGGGGGGAGGGTGACATGCTGCATGGGGCATTATATGGGGGGGAGGGTGACATGCTGCATGGGGCATTATATGGGGGGGAGGGTGACATGCTGCATGGGGCATTATATGGGGGGGAGGGTGACATGCTGCATGGGGCATTATATGGGGGGAGGGTGACATGCTGCATGGGGCATTATATGGGGGGGAGGGTGACATGCTGCATGGGGCAGTATATGGGGGGGAGGGTGACATGCTGCATGGGGCATTATATGGGGGGGAGGGTGACATGCTGCATGGGGCATTATATGGGGGGGAGGGTGACATGCTGCATGGGGCATTATATGGGGGGGAAAGGGACATCCTGCATGGGGGGGCATTATATGGGGGGGAAGGTGACATGCTGCATGGGGCATTATATGGGGGGGGAAGGGACATCCTGCATGGGGGGGCATTATATGGGGGGAGGGTGACATGCTGCATGGGGCATTATATGGGGGGGAGGGTGACATGCTGCATGGGGCATTATATGGGGGGGAAAGGGACATCCTGCATGGGGCATTATAAAGACAGGGGAGTGATATCTTGCATGGGGCATTATATGGTGTGAGAAAGGGACATCCTGCATGGGGCATTATATGGGGGGTGGCATCCAGCATGGGGCATTATAAGGTGGGGGAACAGCCTGCATGGGGCATTATAAGGGGGAAACATGCTGCCTATTGGGGACCTATGCTGCCTATTGGGGACATTTACCTGCCTATTGGGGACATTTACCTGCCTATTGGGGACCTATGCTGCCTATTGGGTACAGTTACCTACCTACTGAAATACCGGTTTATCTAACTTTACTTGTTCTTCATTTTAAATATTGTATTTGTTCCTGTATTGTTTTTTTACTTCAAAATAAGATATGTGCAGTGTGCATAGGAATTTGTTCATAGTTTTTTAAAAAAACTATATTCCGGCCCTCCAATGGTCTGAGGGACCGTGAACTGGCCCCCTGTTTAAAAAGTTTGAGGACCCCTGGTATATACAGCTTGGAAACCTGTATGTTGCATCTACCTGCTACTAGCAAAAAAGCAAATCTGGACCCAATCTCATTAACATCTGCAGTGGTATCTGATATTGCATGTTCCTAGCACTAACAAGTTCTATTATTATGTATGCATATACGATGTGTATAAATAAATATCTGTATATACTTCTCAACATTAAAATTGCATCAAGAAGGAAAAGTTGGGGAATTATGTGTAACGGGTCCGGGAGGCGGAACCTCTGAGCTACTATACAAGGGGGCGGCCCTTGTAAGGGAGCGGGTGGCAGTCTCTGGATGAATGGACAGGGAGATACGGCAAGTGATCAGGGCAGTCTCTGGGTGAACGGACAGGGAGATACGGCAAGTGATCAGGGCAGTCTCTGGGTAAGGGGTAGGTACGACCTGTGATGGCAGAGCCTCCGGGTAGGCTAGCAGGCAGATGGTAGATGGGTGCTCCCAGGTGAGCAAGCGAGAGTCTCTGGAATAGCAGGTGGTCACGGCACGTGACGGCGGGGCCTCCGGGCTGGCAGGCAGGCAGGTAACGGAGAAGCGCTCCCAGGTGAGCGGGCAAGAGTCTCTGGAATAGCTGGTGGTCACCGCACGTGACAACGGGACCTCCGGGCTGGCAAGCAGGCAGGTAACGGAGAAGCGCTCCCAGGTGAGCGGGCAAGCTGGTCCATAGACAGACTGACCGGAGTAGTAAAGCAGACCGTCGGACCTCAGACTGGCAGACAGGTAACAAGTATTCAGGCAGGAATCAGGCAGGTAACTGGCAGGTAACTGGCAGGTAACTGGCAGGTAACTGGCAACGGGACCTGAGGGCTGAAGCACAGGTGAGACACAGGTGCAAACAACATTGCTCGGGCACCTCCATTTTGGAGGAGGTGCCTTTTATATGATGAAGTCCTCCGGCCATTGGCCGGGGACTCTTTAGGGCGGCGCGCGCGGCCCCTCTAAGAGGAGGGGAGCGCGCGCGCGCGCGCCCTAAGCACAGGGGCCGGGAAGGAGCGCGCGCCGAGAGCAGAGCAGGAGGAGGACGCCGGGACGGAGCGCGCGCTGACAGCAGAGCGGGGAGAGGACGCCGGGCAGGAGCGCGCGCTGACAGCAGAGCGGGGAGAGGACGCCGGGCACGGAGCAGAGCGGTGAGGGGAGCAGCGTCCCTGCCTAGCAGAGGGCAGGGACGCCAGCGCTACAGTACCCCCCCCTTTAGGCCCCCCCTTTTTTAGGCCAGACAGAAATTTAGCTAGGATGAGAGGGGCATGGATGTTCTCCCGGGGCTCCCACGTTCTCTCCTCAGGACCAAACCCCCTCCAATCTACCAGAAAAAAGGTCTTTCCTCTTACCCTTTTGCTGGCAAGAATGTTCTCTACCTCAAACTTGTCCTCAGCAGAAACCAGAGCAGGAGGCGTACCTGTAGACTTAGAAAAAGAGTTAAGTACCACAGGTTTGAGGAGAGATACATGGAAGGAGTTAGGGATCCGTAAGTTGGCCGGGAGTTTCAATTTATAGGTTACCGGGTTGATCTGACCGATGACCACCAGTGGGCCGATGAACCGAGACCCTAACTTATAGGAAGGGATCTTGAGTCGGACATATTTGGACGAGAGCCAGACTTTATCCCCAGGACGGAATTGAGGAGGGTCCATCGCTAAATGCTGCCAGGGGGCAGCAGGTACTGGCAGAGGAAGAAGGCGGCCGGCCGACAGGTGTCTCGGAACTTTGTTGCGGGCGCAGGACACACAGGCAGAAACAAAGTCCATAACATCCTTGTGCAGGTTAGGCCACCAGTAGTGTCGGGTAATAAGCTGGAGGGTCTTTTTCCGACCGGCGTGGTCAGCTAGTTTAGACGAATGACCCCAGTGTAGGATTCTCTCCCGATCAGGTACCGATACGAACGTCTTACCAGGAGGGAGACAATTTAGACTCACGGGAGCCACCTGCATTACTCTGGCGGGATCGATGGGGCAGTCACATGGTCTATGAGGTGGTGATGTCTCTGCCTCCTCCTTAACAAAGACATCAGCACTAGACCAATAAGGAATCGGAAGTCCAGGTAGATTAGCTGGGATAGGAGAGGGACGGACGGAATGGACGGGAACCAGGCAGGTTTTATGACAGGCCTGTCCCCAGTGAAGGACTTCTCCGGTTTGCCAGTCAAGCACGGGTGCATGTCTCTGGAGCCAAGGCAGACCTAGCAAGAGGGCGTGAGGGAGACCAGGCAGAACGTGAAAGGAGATACTCTCTGAATGCAGCATTCCCACCTGCAGAGTAATGGATTCGGTGATGAATTGGATGGGGCGAGGTAAGAGGCCCCCATCCACGGCAACAACAGACAAGGGTACAGCCAGAGGTTTGGTGGGGATGCGGAATTTCTCCACCAGGGACTGTGAAATAAGATTTCCGGCTACTCCAGAGTCAAGTTGGGCTAGTTCGGAATAACGATTCTCCCCGCAGATGATTGAGACTGACAACAGCAGGGATGGAGAGGATTTATTTTTGTCTAGATCGACCCCTCTGAGTGAACCTAGATACAGGCGTTCTCCCGACCTCTCCGGGCAGGCACGGATCAGATGCTCCTTACTGCCACAGTAGAAGCAGCTCCCCTCGGCACGGCGGAAATCCTGACGGGATTTGACCATCTTGGTCTGGTCGACCTGCATAGGCTCAGGAGAGTGTACCTGTGGAGAAACGGAAGGAATGACGGGTTCCTGGAAAGTAGGAGCTAGACGTGGAATCCTTCTCTCACGGGTGACCTCTTTGGCACGCTCCTGGAACCGTAGGTCAATCCGGGTGGCAAGGGTTATTAGATCATCGAGAGTGGTAGGAATGTCCCGACCAGCAAGTTCATCTTTAATACGGCCGGACAGACCCTCCCAGAAGACGGATACCAGGGCTTCGTTATCCCAGGCCAGCTCCGAGGCAAGGGTACGGAACCGTATGGCATATTGGCCCACGGTGAGGCTTCCCTGACGGAGGCGAAGCAGAGAAGATGCGGATGAGGTCCTCCGTCCGGGTTCGTCGAAGGCTTTCCGGAAAGCCATGAGAAAGGCAGGCAAGTCGGACACCAGGGGATCTCCTCTCTCCCATAGAGGATTTAGCCAGGCCAGGGCCTCCCCGGTGAGATGGGACATGATAAAGGCAATTTTGGCTCGGTCGGAGTTAAACTGGTGGGATAATAGTTCAAAATGCAGGGTGCACTGATTTATGAAGCCCCGAGCCAGGACGGAGTCGCCTCCGAAGCGAGGAGGTGCAGAGAGCCGGGGTCCGGAAAAGGATACCATGGTACTGGCGGAGGTTGTTGGTGGATCAGACAGAGTGTTCAGGCGAGTATTAACATTCCGCAGGTGACCCAGGATGGTCTCCTGTTGGGACCTCTGACGGGACAGTTCAAGACAGAGGTCCGAGAGCGAGGGAGCTTGGGTGCCACCGGGTTCCATGGCCCGAGCAAACTGTAACGGGTCCGGGAGGCGGAACCTCTGAGCTACTATACAAGGGGGCGGCCCTTGTAAGGGAGCGGGTGGCAGTCTCTGGATGAATGGACAGGGAGATACGGCAAGTGATCAGGGCAGTCTCTGGGTGAACGGACAGGGAGATACGGCAAGTGATCAGGGCAGTCTCTGGGTAAGGGGTAGGTACGACCTGTGATGGCAGAGCCTCCGGGTAGGCTAGCAGGCAGATGGTAGATGGGTGCTCCCAGGTGAGCAAGCGAGAGTCTCTGGAATAGCAGGTGGTCACGGCACGTGACGGCGGGGCCTCCGGGCTGGCAGGCAGGCAGGTAACGGAGAAGCGCTCCCAGGTGAGCGGGCAAGAGTCTCTGGAATAGCTGGTGGTCACCGCACGTGACAACGGGACCTCCGGGCTGGCAAGCAGGCAGGTAACGGAGAAGCGCTCCCAGGTGAGCGGGCAAGCTGGTCCATAGACAGACTGACCGGAGTAGTAAAGCAGACCGTCGGACCTCAGACTGGCAGACAGGTAACAAGTATTCAGGCAGGAATCAGGCAGGTAACTGGCAGGTAACTGGCAGGTAACTGGCAGGTAACTGGCAACGGGACCTGAGGGCTGAAGCACAGGTGAGACACAGGTGCAAACAACATTGCTCGGGCACCTCCATTTTGGAGGAGGTGCCTTTTATATGATGAAGTCCTCCGGCCATTGGCCGGGGACTCTTTAGGGCGGCGCGCGCGGCCCCTTTAAGAGGAGGGGAGCGCGCGCGCGCGCGCCCTAAGCACAGGGGCCGGGAAGGAGCGCGCGCCGAGAGCAGAGCAGGAGGAGGACGCCGGGACGGAGCGCGCGCTGACAGCAGAGCGGGGAGAGGACGCCGGGCAGGAGCGCGCGCTGACAGCAGAGCGGGGAGAGGACGCCGGGCACGGAGCAGAGCGGTGAGGGGAGCAGCGTCCCTGCCTAGCAGAGGGCAGGGACGCCAGCGCTACATTATGAAAATGACAGGATGGATAGATGTGTTAATAATATGTAGATGATGAAAAAATTGAAACAAAAGTTTCAAAACTGCTCGTCTTATTCAGTGTCGAATATAAGTGCCACGTGCGGATCTTGATGATTTGCGTTCTCAAGTGCATTCAGCGTGGCAGAACTTTCCTTTGAGAATTATTAATAAACAGATATCATGTCAATTTGTGTTTGTGAATGTATTTTTATGTGTGGCGCTCATACTCTATGATAAAAATAAGTTGAAATAAGTTGAAACCTTTGTTTCCATTTTTCATCATTTGCATATCATTAACGTGTCTATTTATCCTGTGTATTTTCCATGATTCCACCACTTTTCTTTCTTGGTGTTGAAATTTCATTGTTGAGGAGTGTAGATGAACTGATAAGTCTTGACATGAGTTGGTAGAAATTTCAGGTTTTAATGGAGAACAGGCAAAATATGTGCATTAAATTACCCAAATTACAGTAAATGAGGTATGGGAGGTATAAGGTAAAGTAGATAAGTTATGGGAGATTGACCATACTATGCTTAGAAGATCTGAATTTTGCCTTTTCCCTCTAGGTACTGTGTTTTATCCTTAGTTCTAATAAGTTGACAGTATGATTAATACTGAAAGGAGTATTCTTATCTCATACATTTATTGTAGATCCACAAAACATACCATAAATATATAACATCTATCTCAAGAATGGGGCCCCCTTGTTTGCTGCATTCAGTGTAGATGTGGGCAGAATTCTCTTACAAATAAATGGACATTCTGATTACATCCCCACAGTCCGGTTCTTCATATCAGGGGCAGTTGACGCGCCCCCTGGGCCGTGGGGTACTCAGTAGCCGGGTCGGTCGATGCTGGGGGATGTCACAGTGGCCGTGACCCGGTCCGTGACCCAGGGCGGTCAATAAAAGGGGAATAAAGAAAAGGGGATATAGTTTTTATATAATGTTCATGACGCCACCTGTGGTATGCAGCTATATGGAGCCGCTGCTGCGGTGCAGATCCTCTGGAGCTGATGGTGACGCAGCAGAGTTGGTTCAGCTCTCCTCAGGCAGAGCTTAGCTCCAGGGCAGGCTATAGTGATGCTATGAGGTAGATGTTGTTGGTGTGGTGTAGTGCAGTGAATGGCGCAGATAATGACCAGTCCACAACTTAATAGCGGTTTCCTCTTATCTTTACTTGAGGTGGTTAGGCAGACCGGGGCACGGGTACTAGCTGGTAGTAGAGGTCCGGGCGGCCTGGAAGCAAGTTGGGAATCCACCTCGCCAGGTGAAGTTGGAGGCCTTCCCTTTGCGCTAATCTCTTTGGCCCTGCTGCTTATAGCTGTGCTGTGGCACTTGTCCCTAAGTAAAACGTCTTTGTGCTCACCCGTATGGCAGGCAGCTCGGGCCTTCCTGGAGTGTCGCTCCCTCGTGGCGGTGCTGGGCCCCATGTGCTGCTGAGCCTCCGGGCGTCTGATGGGGCCATGAGACCTGCAGTCTCCTGCCCTCCGGTTTCTGCTGCTGGGCCTTCAGTGCCCCACAACCTCGGACTCCGGTGTCCGGTTCTTCTACGCTCCTCTCTGGGGTGAGCTGCCGTGCAGCTCCACTCCCCAGGTCTTTCCTCGTGGCTGTCCTGTATTCAACTCCTCTCACTAACTCTAACTAACCCCGCCTCCAGATTCCAGTTGCTAAGGGGAGGAGCTCCCCTTGCTGGTCTGGAGCCAGGAAAGTGTTGCATGCTAGTATACCTGACTAGGGGACCCCTGCTTGCTTCCAGGCATGGCATCACCCCTTGTGAGGGAGGCAATGTCACTGTGGCAACTGGACCCCGGGGGTGCCACACAGACATCTTAAGTGAGACCCACATCTACTATAAATTTATGGTATATCTTTTGGATTTGTCGTAAAAGTACTAGATTTCAATATCCCTTTAACCACTAAGCCCTAAAATGTTCTGGGTGTATTTACCATTACACCAAGACTCATATTCATTAGTATGGTTAATGTATTTACCATTATACACAGGCGTATATGTAATAAAAATAATATAAAAGTCTTCTAAGTTGTACATGGAATAGTGAAGTCTCAGGAGAAGCAACAAAGTATTTTTTTTCTTACATTTATCTTATTTATCTTATTCAGCTTTCTTACATTTATCTTATTTAGTAGCGTATTTTAGAGGCCTAAGATATGTAATGATTCATGAAATAATTCTTCTCTGTATATTGCATGATAATAGGATCTTATCTTCGAGGCTATAACAAACTGACAAATATGATGATTACACAGGTGCTGACTGTCTTATTCATGAAGATGGTGAATTTGTTTCCAGATTTCCTGGGATAACCCATGATTCATATATATTTGGCACTGGGCTTTACACTAACCAGCATCTGGAGAGCAGCTTCTCAGCTGGGTCTTGGCCATGCTTGTTCTCCATGACTACAGTGCATGTTACAATGTTAACAGTATGTTAACAAATGGCATATTGTTACATGAACATTTTTGCTTTTTGACAGTAAGCGACTTTGAATTGACTTATCTATAGTAAATATTTTTGGCTTCATTTATCTAGTCAATTCTAAAGTTAGCTAATGGTTGCATGTTCATTTACATTTCATGATAATTATACAAAAGATGATGTGTTATCTAATGTCACATTATTCTGGAAAGTATTGCATAATATTAAAAGGTTATTCCCATCTCAGTCTTTCATTGGTGAAATGGGAATAATTCCCTCCAGCATTGGCCAAAGGCCCTGGAGTGGTAGAAGTCAGTGGAGAGCCGCTGACCTTCCTTCATTCAGCAACTCCCATTGAAATGCATTGTAGTTAGGGAAACAGTGTACCACAGTGAGCTATGCTGTTTTCATAACTTCCATCTATCTGTATTTCCATCTCAGTCGTGTAAAATAACTCTTTTACATGACAAAGGGTAATGGCGAGTCATGCGTGACATAATCTTTCTTACCCCTCCCCCTAAAATAACCATACTACACACCAAGATGGATTAAATTGGTTCCAGCAGCCTTTATTAAACAAACAACGTAAATAACAAAAAACAACCATATTGAGGAAAATGGAAGGTGGTCTTTGAAGCCACTGACTTATGACGGGTGGAATATATCCACATCTGCACAGGTTGATTTTACCTCTAGCCGTTTTAGCACCAGCTCAGACACACCTGTAAACCAACCTGGCAATTAAACATAATCCCTTCCCGCCCATAGCTCAGGAGTTCCACTATTCGCCACCACTTAATTAAGTCCACTTGGGAGGGTCCAATACCTTTTGTGCCCCCCCCCACTGATCCACCATTAACCACATCCACCATTTTTGAGGACTTCCCCACTGCTGCTATGACGGAAAGATTGAAACTCCCCAACTGACCAAAAGGCAATAAACTGCTACAGTTCTAAAAACGAACACCCTAGTGAAAAGAATCCAATTAATAAAAAAGGAAGGGAGGGTGGGCGATTGTTTCCCCTAGGGCTGTTCCTAAAATGGTTGCCCCCTCACCAACAGGCCCCACCTTTTAAATGCCCTCCTCCCTCCAGTGACCATCCCACTCTGATATCACCCCATATCCTTCATCTTTCCATTAACCCTTCTGGTCCCTAATCCCCTTATTCACTCTATTCCTGCCCTAAACTTTGTCATATCGGCCTCCTTTTAACACAAGGGGCCCAGTACAGCCTCTCTTGGCAGCAGACGCCGCATGCGAAAAGACAATGTACCCTTCAATACAGACAACAGGATGCAAAATTTTATCATGCAGCAGACTATAGAAGAGAATATTGCCCTGATCAGGAGAAGTCACAGGCAGAGTACGTAACAATTAGAGTGCCTGACTGGTCTACTTACTGCTTTAGTCAACAGTTGCTATGAAATACAATTATGTAGCGTCTTTTCATCCAGATAAAAATTTGTATAATTTCTTCAATATTTCTCCTGGAGATATATGAAAAAAACTGAATGTTGTAATTCTTCTTGTCAAAGGGACTGTCCTTAAAGAATGACACTATGGAATCATTGTTGACAGTATCAGACTCTGTAGGGACACATTGTATTGACAAAAGAATTTTAACTAGTTGTCAGTTAGACTTTGGCTAATTCTTATACGTATATGTGACACCCCAGGGGTCTGGTTGCCACAGTGATAGAGATATTACGTCTGAGAGCAGGTGGGAGGTCCTTTGGTCAGGGATCCTGTGCATGCCACACCTCCTGCCCAGTCTTGGGAGGGGAAGGACTTCCCCTATATAAACCCGGGGCTGAGGCAGAGTGAGTGAGAAAGAAGACAGAACAAGAGTAGAGAAGAGAAGCAGCATAGCAAGAAACATCAGGAGCTCTGTGGGGAGCAGTGTTACAAGGAGTCAGAGGCTGGCAGCTGCAGAGCTCGCCCTGACTGAGAAGATTTCTAACCGGACCCGGAGTCCGAGGCTGTGGGGACTAACTCCTACCCAGCAGCAGAAACCGTCCGGCAGAGGATTTCAGGTCCTCTGGCCCAGAAGCCCGAAGGCACGGTCACACGCGTGGGACCAGCACCGCCATCGTGGAGCGGAAGCCATTAGAAGGCCCCGAGTCACCGGCCATACGGGTGAGCACCACACGGTACACTCAGGGACGTGGGCTACTTATTCCCGCCTCTAGCAAGGTAGCCAGAAGAGTACAGTTAGTTGGGAAGGCCTACAACTCCGCCTGGCCAGGGGAAATCCCATCTGCTCAAGGACTGACCAGGCCCCTATCACTAGCAAGTACTCCGGGAGGGTCTATCTTTGTCAGCAGTAAAGACCCTGAACTACACCGCACCGTCTCTGAGTGGTTCCTGCTACCCCCATCATCCACGTCGGCTGCCCTGAGGCCATACCCCTCCCGTTGGGGGTTATACCATCCACGCTGCACCATCCTTCCACCGGCCTCAGCGGTCTGCCCTGCAGCGGCAGCTCCATAGCTGCATTCAACGGGTGGCGTAGTCACCAACCATCTACTGCTAGTACATCGCCGCTCAGTTTGACTCCCTGGGCACGGACCGGGTCGCCGCCACGAGACTACAACCCTCAAGAGATCCGGCTCCGGGTAAGCTCCCGCGTGCGCAACGCAGCGCGACACAGGCCCAGGGGCGCGTCAACTTTGGCGTAGTCGGCAGGATCTCGTGCCCGCAACCACCGGGTACTGCGTGCCTGAAAAGCAAAGACTGTTCAAACTTACCAGTGGTGAAGATTCCCGCTATCCGTGGAGGTTTCCCGCCATCCGGCGCCATCTTCTACCTTCTTCCCGCCATCCGCGAAGTTTTCCCGCCATCCGGCGCCATCTTCGACCTTCTTCCCGCCATCCGTGGAGTTTTCCCGCCATTGGACGCCATCTTGAGGACCCCGCGCGGGAAGAAGAGGGGCGTGGACTCCGAAAGCGCACGAGAACTGAAACCCCGCCTCACGTCCGGACGTTGCGTAAGGTCCTGGAAGGAGCCCAGCAGACGCCGACGTCACCGGAGCGCGACGGAAGGTCCTCAACCCTGACGATCCACTGCGGAGCCGCGGCCTACGGAACAGGATCATCGCAAGGTAGGCCACGGTCCACTAGGGGGGAGGAAGATGTCGGATACGGAGGAGAGCTTCACTGCCTCAACCCCCGCCAGCGCCACCGCTGCTGCAGTTATGCCCTTCACCATGCCCTATATCCCGGGAGCAGCTTGGCTACCCCAGTACTCAGGGGAGTCACATACCCTGCATGACTTTAGAGAAAAGCTGGATAGCCTCTTCCAGGTGTACCCCCTCACAGAAGAGCAAAAAGTGAGCATCCTGGTGGCCCAACTAACTGGGGCAGCCAAAAGGGAAGTAAAATCCTGGCCACCTGGGAGGAAGACTGTCGCAGGGATACTAACCCGGCTGAAGGACACCTTTGATACCCGCACCTCAGCTGAGATTAAGCTTAGATTCTACGGGTGCAAGCAGCGAGCGCATGAGAGTATAAGGGACTATGCACTAAACCTACAAGAGGCCCTGAGGGCCATAAAGCAGACCGACCCTGATGGGGTGGGAAACGAGGACAGGCTGTTGACTGAACAATTTATAGAGGGTTTATATTGCAATGCCCACCGAACCCAGTTGCGGGCAATGGCCTTACAGGATCCCCATCTAGACTTTGCACAGTTCAAGGACAGAGCCATCCGGGTGCTCCGAGAACCGGCACCGGGTGGCGTTGTGACCCACAGGCGCCCAGCTATCACTTACCACCAGGAGGCGGCGCCCTTGTCGGCAGGGCCTGTGGGAGCTGATGCGCAGGCTTTAGACAATGACCCGGCTCCAGACCTACGCCATCAGGTCCAAGAGCTAGCTAAGAGCGTTGCTGCGCTAACCCGAACTGTGCAGTCTTTACAGGTTTCCACCCCAGGGAAGATCCAGTTGGCATCCGGACCGGAGGACATCCCGTGGCGTCGACCAAGGAGGACCCCACCGGCCAGAGGAAGACCCAGTGACCGATACAGCGAGGACGGACGACCCATCTGCCGCCGCTGCAATCAACCCGGACATATGGAAAGGTACTGTTCTTTAAACGGGCACAACCTGGGATAGAGGGCCAACCCCCAGGAAAAAGATCACCAGGCCCATCGAACTGGCGCGACAGATATGTGGGAGGACGTCCAGTCTTGCCTGTGGTACTGGATGGCATTCCCATGAGTGCCCTACTGGACACCGGGTCACAGGTCACCACCATCCCGTACGTGCTCTTTAAGCAGTACTGGAATGACTCGGATATTACCCGCTACCCTGACGACGACTTGAGTATCATCGCCAGCAATGGCCAGCCCGTGCCACAAATCGGATTTAAAGAGGTGACCATCAAAATCGGTAGAGTCGAACTGGCAGCACAGGGACTGATCATTGTAGACATTGACAAACATGAGAGCCACCCAAAAATAACTCTAGGAACTAATGTAATTGAGAATTGTCTTGCAGAAGTGATTTTCCTTCTACAGCAGGTTGCCAAGAACGCCAGCTCCGGCGAGCAGCGAGTGCTCCAGAAAGAGATCCGGGCACTGATGCGACGGCAACAGGTGGAACTCTCCGGCGGTGAGATTGGTAGCGTAAGAATGTGTGACCCTTTCCCTATTGCCATGCCCCCAAAAAGTGAAATGATGATTTGGTGTCGGGCAGCTATTGGTCTGAGAGGTAGAGATTACCAGGCAATGGTAGAACCAGTTTACTCAGACAGTAGGCCCACCATTTTGACAGCACGGGGGGTGGTCAATGTACGCCATGGGAGGGTGCCCGTTCGCATAATCAATATCGGGGAGAGGGAAGTGTACCTGCCCCGGTATGCCACGCTAGCAAAATTATATACCATCAACCAAAACTCTATACAGTCTGTGGAACCCTTGCCTCCATCTCACCCGGAGGAAGGTAACGGCTCTAAGAAAGTAATGGAGGATTGGTGTCAGCAACTACACTTGGGAACTGACTCCACTCCCTCCCACCAGAAACAGGGAGTCTACCGGGTGGTTCAAGAGTATGAGAGAGTGTTTAGTAAACACCCGTTAGACTTCGGGCGAGTCAAGGGGGTAGAACACCGCATCCCCACGGGAGATCATCCTCCCATAAAAGAGAGGTATCGACCCGTACCCCCTGCACATTACCAACACGCCAAGGGGATGCTTAGAGACATGAAGGAGGCTGGGGTAATCCGGGATAGCTGTAGCCCCTGGGCAGCCCCGCTAGTTTTAGTCAAAAAGACAGACAACACCATGAGGATGTGTGTAGATTACCGGAAAATCAACCGTATCACACACAAGGATGCGTACCCCTTACCAAGGATAGAGGAGTCATTGGCTGCTTTAAGGTCTGCTAACTTCTTCTCTACCTTGGATCTCACTAGCGGGTACTGGCAGGTTCCTGTAGCAGAGGCGGACCGGGAGAAGACCGCATTCACCACCCCGATGGGACTTAGCGAGTTCACCTGCATGCCGTTCGGACTCTGCAACGCCCCAGGAACCTTCCAACGATTAATGGAGTGTTGTCTGGGCCACAGAAACTTCGAGACGGTCCTGTTGTACCTGGACGATGTCATTGTATACTCCAAAACTTATGAGGACCACCTGAAACACCTGGCGGAGGTGTTCGAAGCTCTGGCGAGTTACGGCCTAAAGGTGAAACCCTCCAAGTGTCACCTCCTGAAACCAAAGGTGCAGTACCTGGGACACGTGGTGAGCGCTGACGGAGTGGCTCCCGACCCCGATAAGATCACCGCAATTAAGGGATGGCCAAGCCCCTCCAGCGTAAAAGAAGTGCGGCAGTTCCTCGGGTTGGTAGGCTACTACCGAAGGTTTATTCCCGGTTTCACCAAAAAGGCAGCGCCTATGCAGGACCTCCTGATAGGCCAGTCCCGGAAGGCCAAGAACCAGAAGCCGCCCTTCAAATGGGAAGAGCTAGAAGAAGAGTCCTTCCGCCAGCTGAAGATGGCCCTCACGGGGGATGAAATCTTGGCGTACCCGGATTATAGCCAGCCCTTCATCCTCTACACCGACGCCAGTAACATCGGGCTAGGAGCCGTACTGTCCCAGATCCAGCAGGGGAAAGAACGAGTAATAGCCTACGCCAGCCGAAAACTGCGACCCACTGAAAGGAACCCCGAGAATTATAGCTCATTCAAGCTAGAGTTCCTGGCCGTGGTATGGGCAGTCACTGAGCGCTTTAAGCATTACCTTGCTTCTTCCCGGTTCACCGTGTACACGGATAACAACCCGTTGACACACCTGGACACGGCAAGACTCGGTGCCCTGGAGCAGAGGTGGATGGCCCGTCTGTCCAACTACGAGTTCATAATCAAATACCGGGCAGGGCGCTCCAATACTAACGCGGACGCCCTGTCCAGGATGCCCAACCTGCCGGACGAAGGAGAAGATCCGGAGGGACTGGAAGAGATTGAACTCCCTGCGTTCCACCGTCATGGGACTATCCAGTATTCCCACCGGGTAAGGAGTAAGCAGGCTGCTACGTTGAACCCCTTACCTCACTACAACTGGGCGGAAACGCAAGACAGCGACCCTGCCGTCCGACTGGTGAAGGAGATGCTGACTCGGCCGGAGGCTCGCCTTGAACCAGACGCTCCGGAGGAAGCCAAACAACTATGGGCAGAGAAGAGTCGACTGTTCCTTTACAAAGGGAAGTTGTGCCGCAGAATGGTTAACTCCCGGACGCATGAATTACTCTGGCAAGTAGTGGTGCCACGAAGAGACGCAGCCATGGTGATGGAGGCATACCACGACGGAGCTGGACACTTCGGGTGGAAGAAGCTGGAGTTCCTGCTGCGCGAGCGATTCCACTGGGTAGGCATGAGGGGAACCATTGAGAAGTGGTGCAGAGACTGTGGCCCGTGCAACCTGAGAAGGAAGGACCGCGCCAGCCAGAAGACTCCCCTGCAGTCCATCGTCACCCGGCAACCGTTGGAACTGGTAGCCTTGGATCATGTAAAACTGACCCCAAGCAGAAGTGGCTACGTCTACGCGTTAACCATCGTGGATCATTACTCCCGGTTTCTGGTTGTCGTCCCCGTCAAGGACTTAACGGCTCAAACAGCAGCTAGAGCCTTCCAGCAGCACTTTTGCCGTCCACACGGGTACCCGGACCAAGTGCTGACGGACCAGGGACCTGCCTTTGAAGCGGAGGTCTTCCAGGAGTTCTGCAATCTGTATGGCTGCCGGAAGATAAGGACGACACCCTACCATCCGCAGACTAATGGACTTTGTGAAAAAATGAACCAGGTGGTAATGGATCTTCTAAAAATGTTGCCCCTGGAAGAACGCAGTCTGTGGCCTGAAAAGTTGCCCGATCTGGTGGACCTATACAACCACATCCCGGTAGGTTCCACCAACTGTACCCCGGCTTACCTAATGAGGGCAAGACCTGGTAAGTTACCTGTTGACCTGGAAATGGGAGTCCTGACACCCGAGGACACTTCACCAGAAACGGACTGGGACACAGAGAGGCAGCAGCAGTACCGGAGAGTACAGGAGAGCGTGGAGCGAAGTCTCTGTCAGGCTAGGGAAAGACAAGAGAAAACTTACAACCAGTATGCTCCCGCTGTTCCCCTGGTACCCGGAGAGCAGGTCTTGAAGAGGAAGAGACGGCTCCACAAGTTGGACGACCAGTGGGAGAAGGACCCGTACACCGTACTGCCCTCAAGCCACGAAAACCCGAAGGTCTGTACCATCAGTAAAGACGGAGGGGAAACCACAGCCATTGTATCCCGGGACCACCTGAAGAAGTGTCCCGAACAACTGAGGAACCCTGAAGAGGAACAAGAAGACCATCGACCCGTAGAGGAAAGGGAAGATATGGTTAGTACCGTGCTCGGGGACTTCCCTCGGTCTTGGACTCAAGTCAATGGTGCAGTTGTGGTACCCGTACTCACCTTCCTCCAACCATCATCCCAAGAACCTACGGAGCAACCGGTAGAGCTGGAAGAACAGCCGGTCCAGGAGGCAGAAGACTCTACACAAGCAGACCCGGAAAATCAACCCTCTGCTTATAGTGAGCCTGCCATACCCCTAGTGAGCCAGAGGGCCCATAGACAGCTGCCCAGTTTACCCTTGACAGCTCCTACACCCTGTAGTTCAGGGCCAGACAGTCAGCTCCGTAGGTCCACTAGGGCCACTAGAGGCCAGCTACCCGCACGTTGGAGGATCTAAATGTTTAAGCTATCTTATAATGTTTACTTGTTTATAGTTGCTTGTGTATAATTTTGTGTTTCTAGTTCTTTTTAGGAGTCCTTGGTGGATTTACCGGGAATCCTTGTACATAGTTGGAGCGTAACCCAGGATGGACTAAAGACTGTTAAGGACTCGGGGCAGGACAGGCCCCTACCTGGTTACGTCTCCCTGTTTTGGTGAAATGGACACCTTGCTTTTCAAAACTGCACCCGGTTGCGGACACGCCGTAACCATCTTATGTGTTTTTCTTATTGTATTGTTATTGCTATACCTTGTTATGTTTTTCTAAAAAAAATATGTTTAGTCCCGGAGTACTAAATTTCACTAGGGGGGAATGTGACACCCCAGGGGTCTGGTTGCCACAGTGATAGAGATATTACGTCTGAGAGCAGGTGGGAGGTCCTTTGGTCAGGGATCCTGTGCATGCCACACCTCCTGCCCAGTCTTGGGAGGGGAAGGACTTCCCCTATATAAACCCGGGGCTGAGGCAGAGTGAGTGAGAAAGAAGACAGAACAAGAGTAGAGAAGAGAAGCAGCATAGCAAGAAACATCAGGAGCTCTGTGGGGAGCAGTGTTACAAGGAGTCAGAGGCTGGCAGCTGCAGAGCTCGCCCTGACTGAGAAGATTTCTAACCGGACCCGGAGTCCGAGGCTGTGGGGACTAACTCCTACCCAGCAGCAGAAACCGTCCGGCAGAGGATTTCAGGTCCTCTGGCCCAGAAGCCCGAAGGCACGGTCACACGCGTGGGACCAGCACCGCCATCGTGGAGCGGAAGCCATTAGAAGGCCCCGAGTCACCGGCCATACGGGTGAGCACCACACGGTACACGCAGGGACGTGGGCTACTTATTCCCGCCTCTAGCAAGGTAGCCAGAAGAGTACAGTTAGTTGGGAAGGCCTACAACTCCGCCTGGCCAGGGGAAATCCCATCTGCTCAAGGACTGACCAGGCCCCTATCACTAGCAAGTACTCCGGGAGGGTCTATCTTTGTCAGCAGTAAAGACCCTGAACTACACCGCACCGTCTCTGAGTGGTTCCTGCTACCCCCATCATCCACGTCGGCTGCCCTGAGGCCATACCCCTCCCGTTGGGGGTTATACCATCCACGCTGCACCATCCTTCCACCGGCCTCAGCGGTCTGCCCTGCAGCGGCAGCTCCATAGCTGCATTCAACGGGTGGCGTAGTCACCAACCATCTACTGCTAGTACATCGCCGCTCAGTTTGACTCCCTGGGCACGGACCGGGTCGCCGCCACGAGACTACAACCCTCAAGAGATCCGGCTCCGGGTAAGCTCCCGCGTGCGCAACGCAGCGCGACACAGGCCCAGGGGCGCGTCATATACACTATTTAAAAAAAATAAGGGAACACTTTTGCATCAGAGTATAACTCTAAGGTCAATTAAACTTAAAGGATATCAGTCTGTCGAGTTAGGAAATATAAGTGATTGCAAATCAGTTTCACCTCCTTGGGTGAAAATACAAGGGACAAGTATAATGGAAAGGCAACAGCAAGAGAGAATGGTTTTTCAGGTGGTGACCATAGACAATTTCTTGTCTAGTTTTGCATTTTTCTAAAGTCTTTATCACTACTGTAGCATGAGGCAGTATCTGCATCCTATTCTGATTACACAGGTAGTCAATCTCCAGCACCATTGTAAGGTTTGCTGTCATGGGTATACCACAACAGAGAGGGGCCAGAAGATTGCGGCATCTGGTTACACAAACTCCTGCACTGATTAGAACTAGGTCACCATCCTATTAAACAGTGCAGGTTTTCCTTGCTCTGTCATTGAAAGGGTTAATCAGTTCAGTTGATCTTCTGGAGCTCTCATCCTGAATTGTCTCAGCTATTCTGTGTTAGCCACTCCCCTCTGGTATATATGTGTGTCACTGGCACTTGGGAGTTGCCAGTGATAGCTACAACTTCCTGGTTTGGTGGTGAAGGAGAAGTTCAGTGTTTAGAGAAGGCGGTTGGAGAGTTTTTCAGGAGAGTTCTGCTTGGAGTTGATTTGTTTGTTTATCCTTATCCTCTCCCATTTGGTTTGTGCCTCCTATTCCTCCCCTGTTTCCCACTCTGTTTTATTTTTGAGTATATTTGTATGATTGTAGTTTTCTTTTGTCCCTGTCTGTTTATCCCTGTCTCTCTGATTAGTGTAATCCTATACACTTCAGCCTCACACTTCCCTGGGTGGGTGTGGGAGCAGATAAGGATTAAGATAGGAGCATAGCAAGGGAGGAGACCCTGTCATCTCCACGATCTGGGATAATCCAGGGGACAGGGATAGCTTAGAGTACCCCTAGTTCGAGGGATCAGTAGGTGCCCACAGTCCCTTCTCACTACGTAACATGCTGTGTCTTCCAGTACAGTAACTAGAACATGGAGAAGATTGAAGAACGTGGATAGTTACTCCAGGAGAGTTAGACAGTAGAATGGCATCCCCACCTCAGCAGCAGGATCGGTATCTGCTCTTCCAAAGCCCTACAGAATGATATCAAACAGGTCACTGGTGTGCATGTTTCTGACCAAACTGTCAGAAACTGAATCTATGAGGCTGGCATGAGGGCCCGACATCCTATAGTGGCACCTTTAATCATAGCACTGGGCAGCTCCATTGTCATTCACAAAGAAACACCTCAATTTGCAGGTCCGACAATGGCACTTTGTTCTTTTCACAGATGTGAGTGGGTTCACACTGATTACATGTGTAACGGGTCTGGGAGGCGGAACCTCTGAGCTACTATACAAGGGGGCGGTCCTAGTAAGGGAGCGGGTGGCGACCAGGCAGGCAGTCACAGCAGGTGACCGGGACAGTCTCTGGATGGACGGGCAGATGGTCACGGCAAGTGACCGGGGCAGTCTCTGGATGAACGGGCAGATGGTCACGGCAAGTGACCGGGGCAGTCTCTGGATGAACGGGCAGATGGTCACGGCAAGTGACCGGGGAAGTCTCTGGATGAATGGGCAGATGGTCACGGCAAGTGACCGGGGCAGTCTCTGGATAAAGGGTTGGTACGACCTGTGGCGGCTGATGGTAGACGTGAGCTCCCAGGTGAGCAGGCGAGAGTCTCTGGATAAACGGGTGGTCACGGCATGTGACGGCGGAGCCTCCAGGAAGACCAACAGACAGGCGGCAGATGAGCGCTCCCAGGTGAGCGGGCAGAAGTCTCTGGACAGGCGGGTGGTCACAGCACGTGACGGCAGAGCCTCCAGGTAGGCTAGGAGACAGGCAGCAGATGAGCGCTCCCAGGTGGGCGGGCAGGAGTCACTGGACAGGCAGGTGGTCACAGCACGTGACGGCAGAGCCTCCAGGTAGGCTAGCAGGCAGGTAGCAGATGTGCGCTCCCAGGTGAGCGGGCAAGCTGGTCCATAGACAGACTGACAGGAGTTGGAAGGCAGACCGTCGGACCTCAGGCAAGCAGGCAGGTAGCTGATGTGCGCTCCCAGGTGAGCGGGCAAGCTGGTCCTTAGACAGACTGACAGGAGTTGTAAGGCAGACCGTCGGACCTCAGGCTAGCAGGCAGGTAGCAGAATATCAGGCAGGAATAAGACAGCAAGCTGGCAGGAATCTGGCAGGTATCTGGCAGGTAACTGGCAACGGGACCTGAGGGCTGAAGCAGAGTAGTGAACAGTGCAACAACATTGCTCGGGCACCTCCATTTTGGAGGAGGTGCCTTATATGTGGTGAAGTCCTCCGGCCATTGGCCGGGGACTCCTTAGGACGGCGCGCGCGGCCCCTTTAAGAGGGAGGGAGCGCGCGCGCGCCCTAAGCACAGTGGCCGGGAAGGAGCGCGCGCTGCCAGCAGAGCGGGAGGAGGACGCCGGGCTCGGAGCAGAGGGGTGAGGGGAACAGCGTCCCTGCCTAGCAGAGGTCAGGGACGCCGGCGCTACAGTACCCCCCCCTTTAGGCCCCCCCTTTTTTAGGCCAGAGAGAAATTTAGCTAGGATGAGAGGGGCATGGATGTTCTCCCGGGGCTCCCACGTTCTCTCTTCAGGACCAAACCCCTTCCAATCTACTAGAAAAAAGGTCTTCCCTCTTACCCTTTTGGTGGCCAGAATGTTCTCTATCTCAAATTCGTTTTCAGCGGAAACCGGAGCAGGAGGCGTACCTGTAGACTTGGAAAAAGAGTTAAGTACCACAGGTTTGAGGAGAGATACATGGAAGGAGTTAGGGATCCGCAAGTTGGCCGGGAGTTTCAATTTATAGGCCACCGGGTTGATCTGACTGATGACCTCCAGAGGACCGATGAACCGAGGCCCTAACTTATAGGAAGGAATCTTGAGCCGGACATACTTGGACGAGAGCCAGACCTTATCCCCTGGACGGAATTGAGGAGGATCCAGACGTTTTTTGTCAGCATGTCTTTTCATACGCTCGGATGACAGAAGGAGTGCGGATCGGGTACTCTCCCATATGGAGGAAAATTTGTTAACAAGAGATTCCGCAGCCGGATTGTCCACCGAGGTGGAGACGGGAAATCGGATCCGAGGATGCTGACCGAAGACAACAAAAAACGGGGATTTGGAGGAAGATTCGCTCTCGTGATTGTTGTAAGAAAATTCGGCCCATGGCAGGAGATCCACCCAGTCTGAATGGTGGGCATTAACGAAGTGCCGGAGGTAACTGGTCAGGTTCTGATTGATCCGCTCCACTTGACCATTAGACTGTGGGTGGTAAGCGGAGGAGAAGTCCAGGGTGACGTCTAGCAGTTTACAAGTGGCTCTCCAGAAGCGTGAAGTGAACTGTATCCCACGATCCGACACGATGTGGAGGGGCAGGCCATGAAGACGGAAGATGTGGCGGATAAAGTCTTTAGCCAGCTCGGGTGCAGACGGGAGGCCTGGCAGGGGAACGAAATGAGCCATCTTGGAAAAGCGGTCAGCGACCACCCAAATGACCGTACAACCGGCAGAGACGGGAAGATCAGTTATAAAGTCCATTGCTATATGCTGCCAGGGGGCAGCATGTACTGGGAGCGGAAGGAGGCGACCGGCTGGCAGATGTCTCGGAACCTTGTTGCGGGCGCAGGACACACAGGCAGAAACAAAGTCTATTACGTCCTTGTGCAGGGTAGGCCACCAGTAGTGCCGGGTAATAAGCTGGAGGGTCTTTTTCTGACCGGCGTGGCCAGCTAGTTTAGACGAGTGACCCCAGTGTAGGATCTTCTCCCGATCAGGTACTGATACGAACGTCTTACCGGGAGGGAGACGATTTAGACTCACGGGAGCCACCTGCATTACTCTGGCGGGATCGATGATGTGTTTCGGTTCCTCCTCGAGATCAGACACCAGAAAGGATCGGGACAAGGCGTCCACCTTGATGTTTTTATCAGCTGGGCGAAAATGAAGAGCAAAATCAAAGCGAGCAAAAAACAAGGACCACCGGGCTTGGCGCGGGTTAAGTCTCTGGGCATGCTGGAGGTAAGCCAAGTTCTTGTGGTCAGTGTAAATTATTACCGGGTGAAGAGCCCCTTCGAGCAGGTAACGCCACTCCTCCAATGCCAGCTTGATGGCCAATAACTCTCGATCTCCTATGGAATAGTTGCGCTCAGAAGAGGAGAAGAGTTTGGAGAAGAAGCCACAAGTTACCATTCTCCCGGAAGATGATTTTTGGGTAAGTACCGCTCCGGCTCCAGAGGAGGAGGCGTCAACCTCCAGGAAGAACTGCTTGTTGCCATCTGGGCGATGCAGCACCGGGGCGGAAGAGAAGGCCTGTTTTAAGGAAAGAAATGCCTCCTCTGCTTCGGGCGGCCACTCTCTGGGATTAGTGCCCTTACGGGTGAGCGCGGAAATTGGGGCAGTCCGAGAAGAGAAGTGCGGAATGAAGAGGCGGTAGTAGTTGGCGAAGCCCAGGAACCACTGAATGGCCTTCAACCCCTCCGGTCGGGGCCATTTCTCGATGGCAGACAGTTTCTCTGGATCCATTCGAAGGCCGGTCTGAGAGATAATGTAGCCCAAAAACGGAAGCGAGGTCTGCTCAAAGAGGCACTTCTCATATTTAGCGAAGAGGTGATTCTGCCTGAGCCTGAGCAGGACCTGACGAACGTCTCTCCGGTGAGTCTGGAGATCCGGAGAGAAGACCAAGATGTCGTCCAGGTACACCACTACGCAGGAGTAGAGAAGGTCCCGGAAGATGTCATTGACCAACTCTTGAAAGACGGCAGGAGCGTTACAGAGACCAAAGGGCATTACCAGATATTCATAGTGGCCGTCCCAGGTGTTGAATGCAGTCTTCCATTCATCCCCTTGACGGATACGGACCAGGTTGTACGCCCCTCGGAGGTCCAGTTTGGTGAAGATTCTAGCCCCCCTCAGACGATCAAATAATTCTGGAATGAGCGGAAGGGGGTACTTATTCTTCACCGTGATCTGGTTAAGGCCTCTATAGTCTATACAGGGACGGAGAGAGCCGTCCTTTTTTACGAAAAAGAAGCCTGCTCCCGCCGGGGAGGTAGATTTCCGGATGAATCCCCTGGCCAAATTCTCCTTAATATATTCGGACATCGACCGGGTCTCAGCAGCGGACAGTGGGTAAATACGCCCACGGGGAGGCGTAGTACCGGGTAACAGGTCGATAGGACAGTCGTATGGTCTATGAGGGGGTAATGTCTCTGCCTCCTTTTTATTAAAGACATCAGCAAATGACCAATAGGGAATTGGAAGTCCAGGTAGATTAGTTGGGGTAGGAGAAGGACGGGCGGGATGAACAGGAACCAAACAAGTCTTATGACAGTCCTGTCCCCAGCGAAGGACTTCTCCGGTCTGCCAGTCAAGCATGGGTGCATGTCTCTGGAGCCAAGGTAGACCTAGTAAGAGGGCGTGAGAGAGTCCAGGCAGAACATGAAAAGAGATGCTCTCAGAATGCAGCATTCCCACCTGCAGAGTTACGGATTCGGTGATGAGTTGGATGGGACGTGGTAAGAGGCCCCCATCCACAGCAGCGACAGATAATGGTATAGCCAGAGGTTTGGTGGGAATGCGGTATTTTTCTACCAGGGCCTGTGAAATAAGATTCCCGGCCGCTCCAGAGTCAAGTTGGGCTAGTTCGAAATAACGATTCTCCCCGCAGATAATTGAGACTGACAGCAGCAGAGATGGAGAGGATTTATTCTTGTCTAGGTCGACCTCTCTGAGCGAACCTAGACACAGGCGTTTCCCGACCTCTCCGGGCAGGCACGGATCCGGTGCTCCTTACTGCCACAGTAGAAGCAGCTCCCCTCGGCACGGCGTAAGTCCTGACGGGTTTTGACCATCTTGGTCTGGTCGACCTGCATAGGCTCAGGAGAGTGTACCTGGGGAGAGACGGAGGGAGTAACGGGTTTCTGAAGAGTAGGAGCTAGACGTGGAAACCTCCTCTCACGGGTGACCTCTTTGGCACGCTCCTGGAACCGTAGGTCAATCCGGGTGGCAAGAGTTATTAAGTCATCGAGAGTGGTAGGAATGTCCCGACCGGCAAGTTCATCTTTAATACGGCCGGACAGACCCTCCCAGAAGACAGATACCAGAGTGTCGTTATCCCAGGCCAGCTCCGAGGCAAGGGTACGGAACCGTATGGCATATTGGCCCACGGTGAGACTTCCCTGACGGAGGCGTAGCAGTGATGATGCGGATGAGGTCTTCCGTCCGGGTTCGTCGAAGACTTTCCGGAAAGCCGTGAGAAAGGCAGGCAAGTCGGACACCAGGGGGTCTCCTCTCTCCCATAGAGGATTTAGCCAGGCCAGGGTCTCCCCGGTGAGATGGGACATGATGAAGGCAATTTTGGCCCGGTCGGAGTTAAACTGGTGGGACAATAGTTCAAAGTGCAGGGTGCACTGGTTTATGAAGCCCCTAGCTTGAGCGGGGTCGCCTCCGAAGCGTGGAGGTGTAGAAAGCCGGGGTCCGGGGCAGGATGCCATGGTATTGGTGGGCAGCGGCGCTGCCGGGCTGCGAGTCATGACACTAGCGGTGGTTGCTGGTGGAGCAGTCAGAGTGTCCGGGAAAGAGTTGACATTCCGCTGATGACTCAGGATGGACTCCTGTTGGGACCTCTGACGGGACAGTTCATGACATAGGTCCGAGAGCGAGGGAGCTTGGGTGCCACCGGGTTCCATGGCCCGAGCAAACTGTAACGGGTCTGGGAGGCGGAACCTCTGAGCTACTATACAAGGGGGCGGTCCTAGTAAGGGAGCGGGTGGCGACCAGTCAGGCAGTCACAGCAGGTGACCGGGACAGTCTCTGGATGGACGGGCAGATAGTCACGGCAAGTGACCGGGGCAGTCTCTGGATGAACGGGCAGATGGTCACGGCAAGTGACCGGGGCAGTCTCTGGATGAACGGGCAGATGGTCACGGCAAGTGACCGGGGCAGTCTCTGGATGAACGGGCAGATGGTCACGGCAAGTGACCGGGGCAGTCTCTGGATAAAGGGTTGGTACGACCTGTGGCGGCTGATGGTAGACGTGAGCTCCCAGATGAGCAGGCGAGAGTCTCTGGATAAACGGGTGGTCACGGCATGTGACGGCGGAGCCTCCAGGAAGACCAACAGACAGGCGGCAGATGAGCGCTCCCAGGTGAGCGGGCAGAAGTCTCTGGACAGGCGGGTGGTCACAGCACGTGACGGCAGAGCCTCCAGGTAGGCTAGGAGACAGGCAGCAGATGAGCGCTCCCAGGTGAGCGGGCAGGAGTCACTGGACAGGCAGGTGGTCACAGCACGTGACAGCGGAGCCTCCAGGTAGGCTAGCAGGCAGGTAGCAGATGTGCGCTCCCAGGTGAGCGGGCAAGCTGGTCCATAGACAGACTGACAGGAGTTGGAAGGCAGACCGTCGGACCTCAGGCAAGCAGGCAGGTAGCTGATGTGCGCTCCCAGGTGAGCGGGCAAGCTGGTCCTTAGACAGACTGACAGGAGTTGTAAGGCAGACCGTCGGACCTCAGGCTAGCAGGCAGGTAGCAGAATATCAGGCAGGAATAAGACAGCAAGCTGGCAGGAATCTGGCAGGTATCTGGCAGGTAACTGGCAACGGGACCTGAGGGCTGAAGCAGAGTAGTGAACAGTGCAACAACATTGCTCGGGCACCTCCATTTTGGAGGAGGTGCCTTATATGTGGTGAAGTCCTCCGGCCATTGGCCGGGGACTCCTTAGGACGGCGCGCGCGGCCCCTTTAAGAGGGAGGGAGCGCGCGCGCGCGCCCTAAGCACAGTGGCCGGGAAGGAGCGCGCGCTGCCAGCAGAGCGGGAGGAGGACGCCGGGCTCGGAGCAGAGGGGTGAGGGGAACAGCGTCCCTGCCTAGCAGAGGGCAGAGACGCCGGCGCTACAACATGACTCATGAGAGTCTTGAGGGTTGCACAAATCTTCCCGTGATTGCTATCAGGTACTGCAATTAATTCCTCAGAACAGTTTCAAACCTTACACTGGTGAACTTGGACCTGGTTTCCTCCTCATACAGGAAAACTCCAGGCCTCATGTGGCCAGAGTGTGTAGGCAGTTCCTGGATGAAAAAGACATTGATGCCTATGACTCACCCTCATTTTTCCCAGGCCTGAATTCCATTCAAAATCTCTGGGACAATATGTATCAATGCATCCAATGTCAAAAAGTTGTGCCACAGATTGTCTAGGAGATTATTGATGTCCTGATCTAGGTCTGGGACGAAATCCCACAAGACACCATTTGCTATCTCATCTGGAGCATGCCCAGACATTGGCAGGAGTGCTTACAGGCATGTGGAGGCCAGACATACTACTGAGTCACTTTGTGAGTTTCATGATAAAAGTCATGCAAATTGGATCAGCCTGGGATCTCAATGTTAATATTTTGCTTTTCTGGGTGATTTGGAATCCATCCCTCAATTTGATGATGCTTTTGTTCTCCATTTACTACCTCATTTTGTTCTCAACAAATTTCATAATTTATATCACTGAAGGTTTTCAACTTGAATCTTTTGTTCATTGAGATCCGATGTGTAATTGAAGCATTTTCTTAATTCATTTGAGCATGTTGTGACAGAGGAACGTCACAGCACAGAGTAGATGCTCCTCAATTGTTATTTCAATTTTTGATACAAGTAATTGCTATAATAGACATATTATGAGGAGTGACAGCTCCTATAAATCTAGTGACTCACAGTCACAGTTGATATGTTCTTTCACTGTGAACATTCTTTTTTCCTTTTCTTCTCCATCGGGCTAAGAAAGCTCTTGCTTCTACAGCCATCCTGAGTTTCTACATCATCACAAATAAATTCAGGCCCCAGATAAGACCACAAGCCAGCACTTTAAATAAACGCAGATCTATCACCGCCCTATGCAGCACTTAAACTGTATTCCCATCTCCAAGATCCTATCCCAATATGTAGTAGGTATAATAATAGTAAGATTAGCAAATATCTCCGATTAGAAATGTAGTATATTTTTTCTGATTCGCTATCTCTCTTACCTCATGCAGGACCTTAGGTATCCATGGTTACCTCCACTGATAATGTCACAGTTAGTTAGCTAGCTGCTAGTGGTCGTAACCGTGGATACCTAAGGTCCTGCAATGCCTGCATATGAGGTAAGAGAGATAGCGAATCAAAAATACTATACTACATTTCTAATTGGAGGTATTTGCTAATATTACTATTATTACGCCTACTACATATTGGGATAGGATCTTGGAGATGGAAATACCCCTTTAACAATGATCTGTAATATCCTGGCATTTATGCTGAAGCTATTGTTTTTGATATTAGGTAAATAGGGTGGTCAAACTAGAATAGTTAGGTTGCATAACGCAATGCTTGTAGGACCTACACATTCACTGTTTCTGGATGTGTTCATCTCTTTCCCAGACCAGCAGGAACTGACTCCTGGCATGCTGCCTTGATGAAGAGGACATCTTCAGCTTGGGCAAGACAGGGAGGGACGTGCAGCCAGTGATCTTATTAGAGGGTCCATGGACAGGACTGACTGCTGAACTACATGCAAACAGAATGACTTTGTTTAGGGAAAATTTAACGAGGTTAGGCTATTTACTATGTAAACGGCCATTGGGGAAACTGCCTGGTAAGGCAGAATGCCAACCTGGTATAACTTGTTGATCGCTGGGGGTCTGAGTGGTGGGACACACAGCATCTTGAATGTACTGGAGGTACGCATGCTTTGCCAATGCCTCATTCATTGTCAATAGGACTGCTATAAAAAGCTAATTGCTGTACTCCTCTTGAGATACATGGAGACTTTTTAGGCCACATTCCCAATTTTATCTCAAACTACTGCTGTAGAGTAATTTTAGTTACTAATATGAGTATACAGTAGTGGCAAACACCATCATAAAAGCATTGTCCATGATATATTATGCAGCTTGGACAGCATTGCACTCCTCTGAATGCTATATATATTTCTGCACCTACAAGTGCTGTGACTGCGAATGTTAGCTGTTTGCTGGGAACTTTTGAAATGTATAGTATCAAAACAGTAAAACAAGAACAAATAAGTTTCCTATTTAGTGTATCCATAAATTCCAACATGTCATAATCATATCATTTTCGAGGAAGTGGTGATTTCACATGATTGTAGCAATGCTTTGATGGCAATCGACCTCAATAACCTCCATATGTTTTCATTATAATTGAATTGACACAATTTTTGCAGCTTTAGCTAACATTTATTTTTATTTAGAATCTGTTTTTGTGTTTTTATAGCCTCCAGTTTCTGCCATTATTCTATGTATCTGTATCTTTCTTTTTGTTCGCTGTTGAGTTCCTGGCCGCTCTGCCGCATTAGGACAAAACTATGGGCACTATAATTTAGTTGCATTCTAGCTCCAGTTTGTTCAAGCTACTTTCTTATCATATTTTTATATAGCGCCATCATTTTAGTTATATAGCGCCATCATATTCCTCAGCGCTTTACAATCATTATCATCTATTTCCCCACTGGGCTCACAATCTAAATTCCCTATCAGTATGTTTTGGAGTGTGGGAGGAAACCGGAGAACCCAGAGGAAACCCACACAAACACGGAGAGAACATACAAACTCCTTTCAGGTCCCAATACTGTAAACATGAGAACTAACCACTAATCCATCATGTTGTCCTTCTCAGATACATTATATTGAACACCATTTTATGCCTTAAATTGGCCTTAAGCTAAAATAATGTAAAGATATTGGGCCTGTCATACTAAGAAAATGCAAGTCAGTCTCATTTTCGTTCAATGTCAGCTGAACTAGGCTGTGTTCTAACCTAAAATTTTTATTTACGCAAGATTTTTTTCCCCTCAAATAAACAATTCCTAGAAATGGAAATTGTATTTTTCCTAGTAGTTTTGTTATTACAGTCATTGGGAATGCACACTACAGGAAAACTCAAGAGGTCCAAAGTGTAAAGTATCGCCGTTACCCCTTCCAAAAAAAAAAAAATATTCTTGAACTGTATTATTTGCATTGGAACAGTGAAATAGTCTGGCTTTAATTATTTAAGGTGATGTCCGAGCCTTAAAACAGAGTAATGTGGGTACCTTGCAAGAAATGCCCAACTATGGCCCTTACATATATATAGTGAGTCAGGCAAACTGCCCTATATGATTTATATGCTGTGCTTATTATAGGGAGTGCATATCAATGAATGTGATGCAAACTGTGGTTTGATTTATGTTGTGTGCGATGGGTGCAAAGGCTTGTTGAGGTCACAGGCCACCTGCGCTGGATGCTAAAGCATTGAGCTACACAAACTCTATTCTCAGCAGATCAGGAGTTAGAGGTCAGAGGCAGTAGAAGCAGTAGATGATAGGTAGGAAAAGTGTGCAGTTGATTGCAGCCAGAAAAAGTGTAAGCTAGAGAGACCTGCTCGGGATCACTGCCAAAAGAGAACCTGCTGACGGAGTGTGTGAAGTAGCTTTCCCCAGAACTGTTCCATGCTGCTGAGTAACCATTCAAATGTTACCCTCATTTAAGAGACTCTAAAGCTGGGCTCACACGTCTATGAAATACAGATTGCAATAACCAGCCCTGCCCTGAACTAACTGCCTCATATATGCAAAGGAGTCAGGTCAAGAGACCCTCAAGTCTGGCCAGCCATTGTTAATTGGCACAGTCTGTATATCATGCACGTGTGAAGCCGGTCTTAGGCTGTGATCCCACAATGCTGCTGCCGGATGCGACCGATGGTCACACCCACATTGGCCACGAACGAGTTCATGAGTTTGAAGTGACACTGAAGGCTCGACTTCCATCCGGCTACGGTAGCACAGCATGTGAATACAGCCTAACCACTACATGTACTGGAGAGGCAAAACTACACTGAGTACTATACCATAAGTGGGTATAGTCTTGGGAAGAATCAAGGGGCCTATACTGAGTATTGTGCCACCTGAACAAAGTGAGAAATACTTTAATTCAGGGAAGCCTCGTCATAATTGCTATGGATGCAACTAACAGCTATGTAGTAACAGATGTGAAACTTGGTGCTTTCAAAACTCCACTGATCCCTGACTTTACAAGTCTCCTGACAGCAATGAAAGTGTAATTTTAAGTGAAATGAAACTTGTTGCAATAAGCAGTATTTTGAAAGTGGAAGGTGAAAGTGTCAATGTCTGCTGTTAAGGCAGAATACTGAGGTTTGTCTTCTGTCACAATCCATGAGGTGGTTAGGTTTTCTCATCAATGTCTGCATGTCATGTTTTGTGGTCAATGCCTGTGTAGTTTACGACAGAAAATGACAAGATGAGAAGTTGCCTATGTAACACAAAGTTGTATTATTATATACGTCCTTGGCACATATTTAATGCAGGATATTCAAGAAATGTTGCAATGTTTCATAGTTAAAAGAAATGTTTAAGGCATGGCCTCACTGTCCTGGTTTTCTTTTTTCAGTTTGACATGAAAGGAAGCTCCTCATCCTGCAAAAACTTGACAAAACTACATCTAAATACATCCAGCCACATTTATAGCTGGTGACAAGGGCCAATCGTTCTAAGTACCCACCCATCGGCCTAACAATGTGATCGCGGAGTGCCGATATGGTGCCAGGGTCTACTGAAGACCCCGGTGACAGTCATGAAAGTGCCCATATGAATCCCAGCCTGAAGTTGAATTTTACTAATACAGTTGTATTGCAGTATAAAAGTGATCAGACGATTGCATGTTCTTAAAAAGTAAAAAGAAATTTTTCAAAAATATCTACAAAAATTTAAAAAACACAAAAATTTGTATCACATCCCGTTTCCTTCATTATAAAGTCCAATATATCAAAATATAAAATTGATTAAAGCGATCATTAAAAACTGTGAAGAGCAAAAGAAAATCTATACTCTACAGTCATGGCCAAAAGTATTGAGAATGACACCAAAATTATATTTTCACATGATCTGCTGGCCTCTGGTTTTTATTAGTGTTTGTCTGATGTTTATATCACATACAGAAATATAATTGCAATCATATTATGAGTACCAATAGGTTATATTGACAGTTAGAATGAGTTAATGCAGCAAGTCAATATTTGCAGTGTTGCCCCTTCTTCTTCAAGACCTCTGTAATTCTCCCTGGCATGCTCTCAATCAACTTTTGGACCAAATCCTGACTGATAGCAGTCCATTCTTGCATAATCAATGCTTGCATTTTGCCAGAATTTGTTGGTTTTTGTTTGTCCACCTGTCTCTTGATGATTGACCACAAGTTCTCAATGGGATTAAGATCTGGGGAGTTTCCAGGCCAAGGACCCAAAATCTCTATGTTTTGTTCCATGAGCCATTTAGTTATCACCTTTGCTTTATGGCAAGGTGCTCCATCATGCTGGAAAAGGCATTGTTGGGCGCCAAACTGCTCTTGGACGGTTGGGAGAAGTTGCTCTTGGAGGACATTCTAGTACCATTCTTTATTCATGGCTGTGTTTTTAGGCAAGACTGTGAGTGAGCCGATTACCTTGGCTGAGAAGCAACCCCACACATGAATGGTTTCAGGATGCTTTACAGTTGGCATGAGACAAGACTGGTGGTAGCGCTCACCTCTTCTTCTTCGAATAAGCTGTTTTCCAGATGTTCCAAACAATCGAAAAGGGGATTCATCAGAGAAAATGACTTTGCCCCAGTCCTCAGCAGTCCACTCCCTGTACCTTTTTCAGAATATCAGTCAGTCCCTGATGTTTTTTCTGGAGAGAAGTGGCTTCTTTGCTGCCCTCCTTGAAACCAGCCCTTGCTCAAAGAGTCTCTGCCTCACAGTGCGTGCAGAAGCACTCACACCAGCCTGCTGCCATTCCTGAGCAAGCTCGGAACTGCTGGTAGTCCGATCCCGCAGCTGAAACAGTTTTAAGATACGGTCCTGGCGCTTGCTGGTCTTTCTTGGGCGCCCTGGAGCCTTTTTGACAACAATGGAAGCTCTCTTCTTGAAGTTCTTGATGATGCGATAGATTGTTGACTGAGGTGCAATCTTTGTAGCTGCGATACTCTTCCCTGTTAGGCCATTTTTGTGCAGTGCAATGATGGCTGCACGTGTTTCTTTAGAGATAACCATGGTTAACTGAAGAGAAACAATGATACCAAGAACCAGCCTCCTTTTAAAGTGTCCAGTGATGTCATTCTTACTTAATCATGACTGATTGATCGCCAGCCCTGTTCTCATCAACACCCACACCTGTGTTAATGGATCAATCACTAAAACGATGTTAGCTGCTCCTTTTAAGGCAGGACTGCAATGATGTTGAAATGTGTTTTGGGGGTTAAAGTTCATTTTCTGGGCAAATATTGACTTTGCAAGTACAGTAATTGCTGTTAAGCTGATCACTCTTTGACATTCAGGAGTATATGCAAATTGCCATTACAAAAAATGAAGCAGTAAACTTTGGAAAAATTACTATTTGTCTCATTCTCAATACTTTTGGCCATGACTGTAGAATGGTGGTTTTTTTTGTCACCACAACTTCACAAAAACGCCATAAGAAGCAATAAAAACATCATATCTACCTCAAAATGGTGTCAATAAAAACATCAGCTCGACATGCAAAAAATAAGTCCTCACACACCTTCATCGACCAAAAAATGAAAAAGTTACAAGCATTGTAAAATGGCAGCACAAGCTAAATTTTTTTAACACATTTCGGAATTTTTATTCATCACTTAAATAAAAAAAAATGCAAGTTTGGTATCGCCATAATTGAACTGACCTGGAAAAATATATTTCCTTCACATTTTTAATGCACAATGAATGCCATAAAAAGAAAATCCTAAATAAACAAACAATTGCATTGAAATGTTTTTCCTGTTTTCAAGCACATCGCATGGGAAAATAAATGGTGTAATTCAAAACTATAAACCGTCCCACAAAAAAAGAAGACTTAATATGGCTATTTTGCTGGAAAAAAAAATAAAAAGTTATGGCTCTTGGAAAAATGAAAAATCTCCCAGTCCTTAAGTGTTTAAAGGGGACCTATCACTTCCTGGAAAAACTTCATGATATAAAAGGAGACTAAAATATAAAAAGATTCTCAAATAAATAAAATTTGAAAAACTTAAAAATTCCAATGAAATCCAGTGATAATACTGTAGCTCTGTACTTTTAAGAAAGAGAGGTTGAAGTCATCTGACCTTAGGGTTCTCTTCTGTCTCACTATTTGACAGATGTTTGAGACTTCCTACTTCTCAGCTGGGAGATATCACTGTGTGGCGGGAGACTTTGAGTGTGCAACATGGAAGATTTGTGCTGTAATGACAAAAGAAGATATGTAAGAGAGATTCCTATGTGTTACTAAGTAGCAAATTGAGAGCCTAGAATGGTCATTGAGGTAAAACTTGTCACAGCTTCTCCTATGTGTGTTATGAGAGACTCAGGTTAACCCATATAGGCAGTTGATTTTTTTTGCAGAAAAAACCTTTACAATCAGCTATGTCCTCCACTTGCAGATTAACCCTGTAGAAGCAGGTCTATCTTTATGTTAACTCTTGTTACATGGCTGATAAAGAAGAATATGAGGTACACTTGTGGCTATTGGTTAGAGGTGTGGTCAATTCTTGCTTGATTTATTTTAGGGAAATTTAAGATAAAAAATAGGTGAATTGATTCTTGCATTGTATTCTAAGGGTAAATCCTGCCAAGTCTGAATGCAAGGCACCACTTTACCATTCAAATTCTCTATATAATTAGCTATCCCTTCACGTTAAAGGGGAATTTCCATCTCCAAGTTCCTATTCCGATATGTAGTAGGTGTAATAATAATAATATTAGCAAATACCTCCAATTAGAAATGTAGTATAGTTCTTCTGATTCTCTATGTTGCTTACCTCGTGTGCAAGGCATAGCAGTAGCATAGATACCCATGGTTATGACCACTAGCAACTAACTAACTGTCACTATATAAGTGGCCGTACCCATGGATACCTAAGGTCCTGCAATGCCCTGCACATGGGGTAAGTGACATAGCAAATTACTACATTTCTAATTGGAGGTATTTGCTAAGATTATTATTATTACACCTGCTACATATGGGGATAGGACTTTGGAAATAGGAATGCCCCTTTAAGTTCTGTGCTCACGATCATAAAGTGAAAGTATAAGCTGTGTATCTGTTGTATTAAGAGAAATCATCTGATTTTCTAATGACTCATATTTGAGAAAAGTCTTATCATTACATTTTACTGTCAATTTTGATGTTTCTCATAACCGATAGATGCTCTTTCACAGGGGTATCGAAAGGTACTATAGTCTACAGGGAACTATCCGTGACAGATCCCCATTAAAAACTAGAAAAGCCTTTTGAATGTTTTGAACTTTTTTTTTGAAGTGTTACAATTACAATAGTTCAGATGATGTGTTCACTGCTTTTGTGGGAGTGCTGTCTACCTTCTGTGGAAACGTATGTAGTTTCTTAATAAATCATGCTTATACAACGTTTAGTTTCTTGAAGTCATAGCTGCTCATTCAGTGCTAGTCACAGACCCTAATTCCATGGATCATGCAGGTAACGTGCCTGTTGGTAAACACAGCTGGCGATATATACACTCGCAGCTTGGACTTTAGAAACATTACATCAAACATCATCTGACCTGAATAAAGACTTTTGAAAAAGATGTTTGTATTTATGTGTCGGAGCTGCTTCACGGAGAGAAAACTTAGGAAGATAATCTATCAAAGGTTTTCATGCGGAGTGTAGAAACTTCTAAGGGTAATTGCTAGAAGTTGCTAAATTGTGTATATAAGAGATTAGGTACTTAAAGGACATCAAATTGTGAGATTGTTCTAATGATTTTATATTACCTCTTCTTAGAAATAAAGGAAGCGAAATATATACATCTAAGGGCTAGAACTAACCGTAGATAAGAAGATGTTCTATGACACCACGAGCGTAGCAAAATGTTTTGGCAATTGTGAAACTCATGTGAAGTAGTAATATATTCTTCCAACTATATTAGTGATTTACACCATGAAAAATGTGTTCTTTTCTCAGGTCCCATCAATAATTCTAGTGATAGAACATTTATTAAACTATTTACTATGCTACTGTAAGCTATATATTAATACTTTTATTATCATCTGTCTTACACATGCCCTTCAATACCATGCCACATATAGTTTTATGGCACGAATATTGACTGCATATTCTGCCAGATTGTGAGTGCTTTCCAGCAAGGATTACAGTCTGGAACCTCTTCTGAATCTTCCCATGTTATAAACAGATATGTGTGGCACCCCAGGGGTCTGGTTACCACAGTAATAGAAATATTACGTCTGAGAGCAAGTGGGAGGTTTCTCTGGTCAGGAGCCCTAAGCATGCAACACTGCCCACCCAGATCTGGGAGGGGAGGAATCTGCCCTTATAAACTGGGTCTGGGGCGGGATTAGAGAGTCAGAGCCTGGAGACAGTTCCAGACACAGGGAAAGTGTCAGCAAGGAGCTCTGTAGGAGCAGGAGCGAGTGCCAGGGGCTGGAAGCTAGATAGCTCGCCCTGGCTGAAGCTATTAAGACCGGACACGGAGTCCGAGGCTGTGGGGACATCCAGGTCCAGCAGCAGAATCCAACCGGCAGGGGATTCCATGTCCTCTGGCCAGAGAAGCCCGGAGGCACGGTCACAAGCAAGGGACCAGCACCGCCATCATGAAGCGGAGGCTAACAGAAGGCCCCAAGTCACCGGCCGTACGGGTGAGAACCAAACGGTATACTCAGGGACGTGGGCTACTTCTACCCGCACACAGCAAGGTAGCCAGGAAAGAGTACAGATAGATGGGGAGGCCTACAACTCCACCTGGCCAGGGGAGATCCTGCTAGCTCTCAGACTGACCAGGCCTCTACTGCTAGCCAGTACTCCCAGGAGGGTCTGCTTTATAACATCAGTAAAGACCCTGAACTACACTGCACGGACTCTGAGTTATTCCTGCTGCGCTCGTGCACCATCACTCCCACCATCCACACCAACTGCCCTGAGGCTATACTCCTCCCGTGGGGAGTCATCCCGTTCTTAGCTGCACACACAACACCGGCCTCAGCGGTCTGCCTTGCAGCGGCGGTCCCCACTGACCGCAATCCACGGGTAGCGTAGTCGGACTATTACCTCACTAATAAGACTGCCACTGAATTGACCACCCTGGGCACGGACCGGGTCAGCGCCACGGAGACTACAGCCCCCAGCGATCTGGCTCCGGGTATTGCCTGTACAACACAGGCCCAGGGGGCGCGTCAACTTTGGCGTAGTCGGCAGGATTCAAACCAACCCGCCCCAACGGGTATTGCGTGCCTGAAAAAAAGACTTTTGCACTTACCTGAGAGAAGTTTCCCGCCGTCCGAAGTCGTTTCCCACCATCGGACGCCATCTTGGGTCGTTTCCCGCCATCTTCTGCCGTCTTCCCGCCATCCGCAGCCGCTTCCCGCCATCGGACGCCATCTTCGGGACGCCACGCGGGAAGAAGAGGGGCGAGATCCGAAGCTCCGCCCCACGCGCTGACGCTGCGCAAGGTCCTGGAAGGGAGAGGGAGCGACGCTGACGTCACAGGAGCGAGACGCAAGGTCCTCAACCCCGACGATCGACTGCGGAGCCACGGCCTACGGAAGAGGATCATCGCAAGGTAGGCCACGGACCCCTAGGGGGGAAGGAGGATGTCGGATACAGAGGGAAGCTCCACCGCCACAGCTGCCGCCAGCGCAACCGCTGCTGCGGTCATGCCATTCACCATGCCCTATATCCCGGGGGCAACCTGGCTACCCCAGTACTCAGGGGAGTCACATACCCTAAGTGACTTTAGGGAAAGACTGGATAGCCTCTTCCAGGTATACCCCCTCACGGAAGAGCAAAAAGTGAGCATCTTGGTGGCCCAGTTAATCGGGGCAGCCCAAAGGGAGGTAAAGTCCTGGCCACCTAGGAAGAAGAGGACTGTCAGAGAAATACTAGCCCGGCTGAAAGACACATTTGATACCCAAACCTCAGCCGAAATAAAGCTCAGATTTTACGGGTGCAAACAACGGGCACATGAAAGTATAAGAGACTATGCTCTAAACCTACAAGAGGCCCTGAGAGCCATTAAGCAGGCAGACCCTGACAGCGTGGGGAATGAAGACAAGCTGTTGACCGAACAATTTATTGAGGGTCTACTGTGCAATGCCCACCGAACCCAGTTGCGGGCAATGGCCTTACAGGACCCTGACCTGGACTTTGCACAGTTCAAGTACAGAGCCATCCGGGTGCTCCGAGAACCGGCACCAGGTGGCGCTGTGACCCACAGGCGCCCTGCTATCACTTATCACCAGGACGCGGCGCCCTTGTCTGCAGGGCCTGTGGGAGCTGATGCGCAGGCTTTGAACAATAACCCGGCTACAGACCTGCACCATCAGGTCCAAGAGCTGACTAAGAGCGTTGCCGCGCTAACCAGAACTGTGCAGTCTTTACAGGTCTCTTCTCCAGAAAAGATCCAGCTGGCATCCGGACCGGAGGACGTCCCGTGGCGCCGACTGAGGAGGACCCCACCGGCCAGAGGAAGACCCAGCGACCGATACAACGAGGATGGACAACCCATCTGCCGCCGCTGCAATCAACCCGGACATATGGCAAGGTACTGTCATTTAAACGGGCACAACCTGGGGTAGAGGGCCAACCCCCAGGCATAAGATCATCAGGCCCATCGAGCTGGCGTGACAAATACGTAGGGGGATGTCCGGTCTTGCCTGTGGTACTGGATGGCATTCCTATGAGTGCCCTACTAGACACTGGGTCACAGGTGACTACCATCCCGTACGTGCTCTTCAAGCGGTACTGGAATAACTCGGACATAACCCGCTACCCAGATGACGACCTGAGCATTATCGCCAGCAATGGTCAGCCCGTGCCACAGATAGGATTTAAAGAGGTGACCATCAAGGTCAGTAAGGTTGAACTGCCAGCACAAGGACTGATCATTGTGGACATTGACCGCCGCGAGAGTCACCCAAAAATAACCCTAGGTACTAACGTAATCGAAAACTGTCTTGCAGAGGTGATTCTTATTTTGCAACAGGTTGCCAAGAACACCAGTTCCAGCCAGCAGCGTGTCCTCCAAAAAGAGATCCGGGCACTGATGAAACGGCAACAGGTGGAACTATCTGTTGGTGAGATTGGTAGCGTGAGAATGTGTGACCCGTTCCCTATTGCCATGCCCCCGAAAAGTGAGATGATGATTTGGTGCCGGGCAGCTATTGGTCTAAGAGGTAGAGACTACCAAGCAATGGTAGAACCCGTCTACTCAGACAGTAGGCCCATCATTTTGACAGCACGGGGGGTGGTCGATGTACGCCATGGGAGGGTGCCCGTCCGCATCATAAATATCGGGGAGAGAGAAGTATACCTGCCCCGGTATGCCACGCTAGCCAAATTGTTCACCATCAACCAGAACTCTGTACAGGCCATGGAACCCTTGCCTCCATCTCAACCAGAGGAAGGTAACGGCTCTAAGAAGCCAATGGAGGACTGGTGTCAGCAACTGCATTTGGGTACTGACTCCACTCCCTCACACCAAAAACAGGGAGTCTATCGGGTGGTTCAAGAGTACGAGAGAGTGTTTAGTAAACACCCGCTGGACTTCGGGCGAGTAAAGGGGGTAGAACATCACATCCCCACGGGAGACCATCCTCCCATAAAGGAGAGATACCGACCCGTACCCCCTGCACACTATCAACACGCCAAGGGGATGCTAAAAGACATGAAGGAGGCTGGGGTAATTAGGGACAGCTGTAGCCCCTGGGCAGCTCCACTAGTCCTAGTGAAAAAGAAAGACAACACCATGAGAATGTGTGTAGACTACAGGAAGGTCAACCATATCACACACAAAGATGCGTACCCGTTACCAAGGATACAAGAGTCCATAGCTGCATTAAAATCTGCTAACTTCTTCTCTACTTTGGATCTCACTAGCGGGTACTGGCAGGTTCCTGTAGCAGAGGCGGACCGGGAGAAGACCGCATTCACCACCCCGATGGGACTCAGCGAATTTAACTGTATGCCGTTCGGGCTCTGCAACGCACCAGGAACCTTCCAACGGTTGATGGAATGCTGTCTGGGACACCGGAACTTCGAGACGGTCCTATTATACCTGGACGATGTCATTGTCTATTCCAAGACCTATGAGGACCATCTGGAACACCTGGCAGAAGTGTTAGAAGCCCTAGCAAACTATGGCCTAAAGGTAAAACCCTAAAAGTGTCATCTACTGAAGCCAAAGGTACAGTACCTGGGACACGTGGTGAGTGCTGACGGAGTAGCCCCCGACCCTGACAAGATCACCGTGATTAAGGACTGGCCAAGACCATCCAGCATAAAGGAAGTGCGGCAGTTCCTCGGGTTGGTAGGCTACTACCGAAGATTCATTCCCGGTTTTACCAAGAAGGCAGCTCCTATGCAGGACCTCCTGATAGGCCAGTCCAGGAAGGCCAAAAACCAGAAGCCACCCTTCAGATGGGAAAAGGTGGAAGAGGAGTCATTCCGCCAGCTGAAGATGGCCCTCACGGGGGATGAAATCCTGGCGTACCCTGATTACAGCCAGCCCTTTATCCTCAACACGGACGCAAGCAACATCGGGCTAGGAGCCGTACTGTCCCAGATCCAGCAGGGGAGAGAACGGGTAATTGCTTACGCCAGCCGAAAACTGCGACCCACGGAAAGAAACCCTGAGAATTACAGCTTGTTCAAGCTAGAGTTCCTGGCAGTGGTGTGGGCGGTAACCGAATGTTTTAAGCATTACCTTGCCTCTTCCAGGTTCACCGTGTACACGGACAACAACCCGTTGACACACCTGGACACTGCAAGACTGGGTGCCCTGGAGCAGAGATGGATGGCCCGCCTGTCCAATTATGAGTTCACGATCAAATACCGGGCAGGACGCTCCAATATCAATGCGGACGCCTTGTCCAGGATGCCAAACCTACCAGACGGAGGGGAAGATCCAGAAGAACTGGAAGAGGTCGAACTCCCTGCGTTCCACCGTCATGGGATTACCCAGTATTCCCACCGTGTGAGGGGCCAGCGATCCGCTACATTCAACTCCTTACCCCACTACAACTGGGCGGAGACGCAAGACAGTGACCCCGCAGTCCGTCTGGTGAAGGAGATGCTGACCCAGGCTGACGCCCGCCTGGACCCAGACGCTCCGGAAGAGACCAAGCAACTGTGGACGGAAAAAAAGCAGACTGTTTCTCTACAAGGAGAAGTTGTGTCGCAGAATGGTCAATTCCCGGACACATGAACTGATCTGGCAGGTTGTGGTACCAAGACGGGACGCAGCTATGGTGCTGGAGGCCTACTACAATGAGGCAGGGCACTTCGGATGGAAGAAGCTGGAGTTCCTGCTGCGTGAACGGTTCTACTGGATAGGCATGAGAGGAGCCATTGAGAGATGGTGTAGAGACTGTGGCCCGTGCAATCTAAGAAGGAGGGACCGTGCCAGCCAGAGGACTCCCCTGCAGCCCATCCTCACCAGGCAGCCGCTGGAACTGGTCGCTCTGGACCATGTTAAACTGGCTCCAAGCAGAAGCGTTGATGTCTACGCCCTAACCATCGTGGATCACTACTCCCGGTTCCTGGTGGTGGTCCCTGTCAAAGACTTGACGGCTCAGACAGCAGCCAGAGCCTCCCAGCTGCACTTCTGCCGCCCACACGGGTACCCGGACCAAGTGCTGACGGACCAAGGACCAGCCTTCGAAGCGGAGGTCTCCCAGGAGTTCTGCAACCTGTATGGCTGCAAGAAGATAAGAACAACGCCCTATCACCCCCAAACCAATGGACTCTGCGAGAAGATGAACCAGGTGGTGATAGATCTGCTAAAAACATTGCCCCTGGAAGAACGCAGTCTGTGGCCTGAGAAACTGCCCGATCTGGTGGACCTGTATAACCACATCCCGGTAGGTTCCACCAACTGTACCCCGGCTTACCTAATGCGAGCAAGACCTGGTAAGCTGCCTGTTGACCTGGATATGGGAGTCCTGACACCCGAGGACACCTCGCCAGAGGCAGACTGGGATACAGAACGGCAGCAGCAGTACCGAAAGTACAGGAGAGCGTCGAGCGAAGTCTCTGTCAATCAAGAGAAAGGCAGGAGAGGACTTATAACCAACATGCTCCCACTGTTCCCCTGGTACCTGGAGAGCAGGTCTTGAAAAGAAAAAGGCGGCTCCATAAGTTGGACGACCAGTGGGAAAAGGACCCGTACACCGTACTGCCCTCAAGCCACAATAATCCAAAGGTGTACGTCATCAGCAAGGATGGAGGAGAGACCACAGCCACTGTCTCCAGAGACCACCTGAAAAAGTGCCCTGAGAAGTTGCAAAGCACGGATAAAGATCAGGAAGACTCTCAACCCGTAGAGGAAAAGGAGGAAATGATCAGCACCGTACTCGGAGACTTTCCCCGGTCCTGGACACAAGTAAACAATGCTATCGTGGTGCCCGTCCTCACCTTTCTCCAGCCAGCCCCTCAAGTGCCTACAGAAGACCAGGTAGAGCTGGAAGAGCAGCCGGCCCAGGAGGCAGAAGAGTCCACACCAGCAGCGCAGGAGGATCAACCCTCTGCTAGTAGTGAGCCTGCTGTGCCCCTAGTGAGCCAAAGAGTACGCAGACAGCTTCCCAGCTTACCCATAACACCTCGTACACCCTGTAGTGCAGGACCAGTTAGTGAGCTCCGTAGGTCCACTAGAGTCACCAGAGGTCAGATGCCCGCTCGCTGGAGAATATAAAGTAATGCACTGTAAATTTACCTGTTTCTTGAAGATGTTTACGGTTTTTGTTGTTGCCTGTTATTAATTATGTTTCTCAGTTACCCTGCAGATTTCTATGGACTAACAGGTTATGAACGCTGGATAACCGGAACAATCTTGTAGATAGTTGCACATTGTGCCTCTTGCGAAGACGGCCGCGGAAGAGAAAACCTGTCTGGCGTGGCCTCCTTGCGGCCCAAAGTAGCTAGCTTCAGCCTTGCAGCCACGCCCAAGGCCAACGCAAGGGGTTTTCTTTTGACAGGTCCCCTACCTCTTTTCAAAAACTTCACCTTGGGTGATATGGACACCCGGTTACGGAAACGCCGTGACCACAAAATGTACTTTTTCATGTTGTCTTGTTATTGTTATACCCTGCATTTATGTTTCTTTAAAAATATGTTTAGTCCCGGAGTACTAAATTTTACTAGGGGGGAATGTGGCACCCCAGGGGTCTGGTTACCACAGTAATAGAAATATTACGTCTGAGAGCAAGTGGGAGGTTTCTCTGGTCAGGAGCCCTAAGCATGCAACACTGCCCGCCCAGACCTGGGAGGGGAGGAATCTGCCCTTATAAACTGGGTCTGGGGCGGGATTAGAGAGTCAGAGCCTGGAGACAGTTCCAGACACAGGGAAAGTGTCAGCAAGGAGCTCTGTAGGAGCAGGAGCGAGTGCCAGGGGCTGGAAGCTAGATAGCTCGCCCTGGCTGAAGCCATTAAGACCGGACACGGAGTCCGAGGCTGTGGGGACATCCAGGTCCAGCAGCAGAATCCAACTGGCAGGGGATTCCATGTCCTCTGGCCAGAGAAGCCCGGAGGCACGGTCACAAGCAAGGGACCAGCACCGCCATCGTGAAGGGGAGGCTAACAGAAGGCCCCAAGTCACCGGCCGTACGGGTGAGCACCACACGATATACTCAGGGACGTGGGCTACTTCTACCCGCACACAGCAAGGTAGCCAGGAAAGAGTACAGATAGACGGGGAGGCCTACAACTCCACCTGGCCATGGGAGATCCTGCTAGCTCTCAGACTGACCAGGCCTCTACTGCTAGCCAGTACTCCCAGGAGGGTCTGCTTTATAACATCAGTAAAGACCCTGAACTGCACTGCACGGACTCTGAGTTATTCCTGCTGCGCTCGTGCACCATCACTCCCACCATCCACACTAACTGCCCTGAGGCTATACTCCTCCCGTGGGGAGTCATCCCGTTCTTAGCTGCACACACAACACCGGCCTCAGCGGTCTGCCTTGCAGCGGCGGTCCCCACTGACCGCAATCCACGGGTGGTGTAGTCGGACTATTATCTCACTAATAAGACTGCCACTGAATTGACCACCCTGGGCACGGACCGAGTCAGCGCCACGGAGACTACAACCCCCAGCAATCCGGCTCCGGGTATTTCCTGCACAACACAGGCCCAGGGGGCGCGTCATATGACAACCCTAGAATATGCCAGCAGTTTATGATCAATTGGAATTCAACCTCTGATACCCCCACAGATCTTGAGAATGAAGGTGATGCAACAATGGTCCTAATAAAATGAACAACTGGATCTTTTAAAGGGGTTGATCACCTCTGGGGACAATTTTATTTTTACTTTTTGCTAGCGCCGGGAACGGTGGTAATGTGACCTCAAATATGCGAAATGCATACTAGCAGCCACATTCTGACTAGACTGTTTCCAGCTTCGTTCAATACACTAGCATTGAGCGAGGCCATGCCCATCTAGTCTGCATGTGGCCAGAGTATGCATATCACATATTTGTGGTCACATGACCGCCGTTCCAAAAGAAACCTCACCGTGTGCAGGATTCACAAGTCTGCAGTCACATAGAGTGAACATAGAGTGACTGCAGATCTGTATTTTAAGACTGGACAATCCCTTTAATGCAGTCACACTTCCCCTGCTTTGAATTCTTAGTGATGTATAAATCATATTTTATGATTTATGTTAATTAACATCAAGATAAGTAGCTCTAATCCCAGAGATCTATAACATTTGTGCCCCTGAATAATCAGGCTTTTCCTATTATTTTGAAATATTTTCAATTTATGGGACTTCATGAGCAAAGATGTAATGCAGGAAGACAATAATTTATGTAAGAACACTGGTCAGAAGGAAGTGAGGGGAAACAAAAAATCCCTCTTTTTTTAGTATATGACTAACATATTGTCACAAAGCACATGCTTGTACTTGCTCCAATATTTATCAGTGGCAAAAATAGATATATTACATTGTGTGCATTAGTTACCACTTAGAATAATATTGTGACATCAATGCGGATCTCAAATATCCCAAATGGAGAGCTGCCATATTCTTCATTTTAAAATTCAGGTCATTATGCTGCCTGACAATAACACGAAACAAATCTTTCTTCCTCCTTGGCATGAAATGCACACCCATGAAAATGTCACATGCATTAGTGCTTCAGCTTCAAGTACTAGTAAAACTGGAAAAAGTTAGCGAGGAACTACTCCACCATAACCATGTTCACTATCAAACTCAGAGTATGGAAGCCTGTGATTTTCTCTCCTGTTTTTTTAATAAACAGTGATATTGCAGTACATTTATTATTGGCACAGTAATATCAGAATCAGAATTGTAGGGAACTCTGCATTGGGAAAGTTACTTACAGCGCATACTTAAAGTGGTTGTCTGGGCTTAAACTACAAGTCTGCAATCACTCTATGTGACTGCAGACTTGTGAATCCTCACATGGAGTGCCCTGCACCCTGAGGATTCTTGGGTGTCGGGAACGGTGATCATGTGACCACAAGTATGCGATATGTATAGCCCCGGCCACATTCTGACTAGATGGGGCGGCCTCTTTCAATGCAATTGGCTGCATATCACATACTTGTGGTCACATTACCGTCACTCCCTGCGCAAACACCGGAGAATCCTCACAGCAAGCAGTACATGCGATGTGAGGATTCACATATCTGCACACTCACTGGCAGACACAGACAGACGAGGTCCCACAATATATGGGCTCTTTGCAGCCCAATAACTCATCAAAATGTTCACCTGTGATGGAAGTGGAAATGGGCCCCCTAACTCTTGGGCCCCTGTTGTTGCACCAATGTTTAAGCCTGGATAACTCCTTTAGTATCCACCTTGATGTCACTGTTCAAGGATAATGCACACAGGGATGTCATGGTTCAGAAAATGATCCAAACAACACTTGGTAAATGCTTTTCTATGAGTAAACCTGTACATGCTCTGTCCAGCTATCTTCTGTAAAAGAGCTACTCTTTTTCCTTTCTGTAATTGGTATATTTCCTATCTTCAAAAGTAGTCCATGTTTAAGCATTGTGGGAGATTTGCTCCATAGTGCTGACACAGTGACATGGAAGTTCTGCTCAAAAAGGGTTTTACCTATTCTTAATAAACATATAGCCCTAATAGACCATTAATTCCACAACGCTTCACAGACATTATCGGCACTGTCCCCATTGGGGCTCTCAATCTAGATTCCCTAGCAGTATCTCTTTGGAGTGTGGGAGGAAACCGGAGAACCCGGAAGAAACTCACCCTAAAACTGCTTTCAGATGTTGTCCTTGGTGGGATTTGAACCCAGGACCCCAGCACGCAGTGCAAAACAACAGTGCTAACCACTGAGCCAACGTGCTGCCCTTTTCTCCAACATCAAAAATACAAATATAAAACTTAGCTTGAATTTCTCTAGAACCTGCTAGAGCAGTTACAAACCCGACAAGGTTCTGTGTGTGTACATCAAATTACAGAATATAACATGTGCTTTGTGTATACTATATAGGTCTGCTCATGCCAATACAGCATTAGTTAACTATCCAGGACTGAATACACTTATGAGAGTGGTGGCTGCAGATCATCACCTTCTCTATATTATTTGACACAGAACTCCTGTTCTTTATTGAAAGTCTGTTCCCACAGCCCCCCAGTAATGAGTTCAGCCCATCGCCTGGATTGAGTGAAGGCTACAGAGAAAACCAATACGGACAGGGAGGGAATGACAGGCTCCGCTACCAACCTGCCAATCATTCCATAAAAATCCAGGCCATAAACATTAGCAAAGCCCTTAGAGAACACACTTTTCCGGGATATCCATCTTCCCTGGATTCCTTATATCTTATACAACTTTCCATGGATGAGATGTATACATCCTGGAGCCTAGTACACATAGGAGAGGAATCTTGGTGAAATATAGCAATCCCTACCCCTTTTCTTGCCACGGTCTCTGGTATATAAGTGATGAGCCTTATTATATTCTTGTGATCTGTTTTCCCCTTATATTTATTTGTGTTAATAAAAGAACAAATCTTTGAAGATATCTCTTGGTATTTTTTTTTAAATTAAAAAACTATTTAGGATATGTAAATATTTAAAAAATATTTACATATCCTAAATAGGTAAATATGTAAATACATCTTTGTGTTAAAAAAAAGTCACACGTGTGTTTCCCACCCACTTATCTAGCTGGTCCTTGGATGAGACACCCCCAATATATTGGTTTAATCACCACTATGCTCTAGGACTGTGAAAGAAATGTCACACTATACAGTTCCCATGGCCAGTAAGGGGATTAGTCATAAATGCCATAGAGACATATGTTACTATGACCACCTATTCCCAACGGGGACCACTCAAGCAATACTTAAAAGGAACCTGATGCGAAAGCCATGGTGCCTTCAGACACGTTCTGCGTTATTACAGCCATGTATATTTTACACTAAAATGCAAAGGCTGGCCATGGTGACATAGATCACAGTGACTTCCAATATGGCTACTACAGTTTTTTTTTCCACAGGGGTGGTAATTCGTTTTTTTGTACCTGTTTTCCCTTGTCCATTACTTGGAATCACAGTAGGACACATTACATAATATTACTCCCTTTTCCAGGTATTCAGCACATATCTTATGTGTCTATACTGTAAATGCATTGATTCATCCATTACATAGTCTAGTCATTTAGAATGGGGGATGGGGATGGATAATTTACTTATGTTACAGAAGCTGTGATCATTTGGATAGCTTTGATTTCCCAATGTGGACTCATGAACAAAAAAGATCGGAAAAGTATTAATTTCCCTAAGTTATACACCTTGCCTAGCTAAGAGGAAGCCTGGGGGAAACTTTATGACTTCAGCAATTTATAGTGTTCTAATTTCAAATCTGATAGTATTTTAAATGTAACCATATGTCATCACATGATTCATTACTTATAACATGCAAATAATGAAATACAGATATACATGGAATTACGACATGAGAGTTGAAGAGCTAAGATTCACAATGGGTTTACTGGGAAATATTTGTGACAATTGGCTCAAGGGACAGTGGAGTTGTTAGTAAACTCCAGCACTTTTTTTTTATTTGTGGAGCTTAATTGCTTTAGGACTACCCATTGACTTTATATATCCAGGTGGTCCAGCTCCTATTCTGCCATGATGGTCTAAACGTAACTGCATAGTAGCGCCACGATCGCGTAGCTGCAGAAACAGCCAGAGTCCCCATAGAGAAGACAGACGGTTTATTGATGACTATAATCACTCAGATGATAATCTGTGTCTTCTTGATAACCGTATACACAGTGCTAAACATGCACTGTGTATGCAGTAATAGGAAGTGTAGACAGCACTGTGATCGCTGTGTATAAGGAGCGATCAGGAGCTGCTGGGTCACTGGAGACGCAGACAGCTCTACTGTGCAGCCAGGAGGCTACGTTTTCCTTGTAAATGGGGCTAATATACCTGCCTCAATTACAATTAAGTTAAAAACAAAAATATTCTAATATTTAAATCACCCCCAAAGGTCTTTTATGACCTTATCGGGGCACAGTGTGTAAAAGAAATAAAAAATAAATAGATACAAAATAACAGGTGAAAAACAAATACATGAAAAAAAATTACCACTATCAATCCAAATCACTGTTACTAGTCCTGCCATTGTAAAAAAAAATGTCCAATATACAGAAATATCTGTTATAGAATTGGAAACAAACTTTTAAATGTATTTTAGTAGTTCTAAAACATGGGAAAAGCAGACACTCATTTCCTTTATTTTTTCCACTGGTATCACCCGATATCAGCAAAAGAAAAAAATAATATAACAGTGACATAAAATTGAAGCTCAATGTATCACAAAAAAGACTGAAAAATTAGCTGAATATCTGAATGGGAAAAAAACTACAGCTGTTTAAACCACGTGTGGGAAAAAAAACTGAAAATATGCAAGGTTAGGAACGAGGAAAACGGCCTGATCTTGATCTGATTTAGGATAATGAAAACAGCAGCCTTATCAGTAACTACTGAAGGTACAATTACAGCACAATCCTAATTACAGTATTTTTGGGTTCAAATATTTCTATTGTATGTATTATACAACAGTGATAATGAAATATGGATATAGATGGGATCAGTGTCGGACTGGCTTGGTAAAGGCTCACCAGTAACATTGACTCTTGGGGCCACTGTTCAGCTACATGCAAAAATAAATAATCTGACCCTAGTACACAAATTTATTTTTGCTTCTATATTTATTCATTTTACACACTTGTAGCGCCATTAATTCCACAGCACTTTGCAGACATTATGGGTGCTGTCCCCCATTGGGGCTCACAATCTAGATTCCCTATCAGTATGTCTTTGTAGTGTGGGAGGAAACCTGAGAACTCGGAGGAAACCCACGCAAACACGGGGAGAACATAGAAACTCCTTGCAGATGTTGTCCTTGGTGGGATTTGAACTCACGACCCCAGTGCTATCTTGTTTAATGAATGATTAGAAACACTTTTCTGCAAATTGTGAATTAAGTGTAATAGCACTACTCATTAGTGTTCCCTCACAGGGGCCTACCTGAGGATTCTCCTCTTCTCCTGTGGGCCAGTCCAAGCATGGATGGGATAAAGAGGCGTTACAGATTCAGTGAGTAAATGTTATTCTTTCTATAATAGAAAGTTAGACGACTTTCCAACATTCTCTCTCTATAAATGACAGATCTAATTAAAAGAAAACAAGCAGAGATCTGTGAAGGACTGATGTGGGAAGGATGTTGGAAAAATTGTATAGCTTTTGAAAATATAAAAAAATAAACACAAAAATAATTCCTATTTGACTCATTGCCTAGGATATAAGCAATGGATTAGTGGTGTACAATGCTGATAATGAAACACTGATATGCATAGATATAAATCTATGGGAGCTGAACTGTGACAAGTCCTTTACTTGTTAGTGCAATGGATTAGGAGCAGAAGTGACTTTTAACAAGCGATGTAATGTGATGCTGGTGGAGAAGTGAGGAGATGCAGCTTCTGGATGATCTCTGCAGTTCCTGCTTGTTGTTAAATTACTAAGCTTGTCTGTTAAATTGGAAACGTGCTGGAGTAATGACCTAACATAGAAGGAGAAATAACTTCAAAGAGGACAACAAAAATGATCAAAACAACCAAAACCAGTTAAATTATTGCATGTTTCTTTCAGCTTATTAAAGACGTTTAGTCTGCATTTATTGCACATTTCAGACCCGAAATACGACAAGAGCAAGCATGTACGCTTTCAATTTGCATCCTGTGTAAAAATGAAAATTATACAATGTTTCCACAGAAATCAGAAAAGCATTGTGTTGTAATCAGGAACGGTGAATATCTGGAGGCAGAGAACGGCCTAACAAACCATGAAACGCTCTACAGAGCAGTTCCTCTGTGTGGGGGTTTTGATTTGGGACATTTCATAATTTCCTCAGATACTAACATTTGGGACGACTCAAATTAGAATCATAACTTGTGCTTATGAGATCTTTGTCTCCTTTCCACCCCCAAAGTGAAATGAATGCATCTGTAAGCGTATCTTGTTGTCAGTAGTCCACATTTTGTTTCTTTACACGACCCATATGTTGCCTTTGATCAATTGCCTGAACATGTGGCACGTTACCTTTTAATGTCCTTCTCAAACATCACATCTGCACAGGTGTCCCTCAATTTTGTTCCTATCTTCTGGCATTATATGTTACGTTCTTTGTCAAGCTGAAGATGAACACAAAAGCCCAGATAAAACAAGGTGAAAATAATACTGTTTAAAGGCTTTGCTTGATCTCACAATTTATGTTACGTGTTTGTATTGTGCTTTTTACAGACAAACGAAACATCTCTTCAGATCCTCTTTTTTTTTTTTCCTTGCAGGACTTTCCAGTTATCTTTTTGAACTTGATGATTTCCTCCTGAAAATCTTTGCAAGTTCACAGTGATACAGCCTGCAGAGACACCAATAAAGGTTCGCTGTGCTGCATTTGTGTTTGTAGTCCATAGTGGGAGGTCTGTATGTTCACAGCAGATACAACTGTTTAATTTGAGGCATTACAGACCACCCGCAAGAAAGATAGATGAGAGCTTTCTCTTTCCAGCTTTCTAACCACACTCCAGAAAACAAAAACAAAACAATATTAACGGTCACAGAGTGGAAACTGATGTTTTTCTTCTGTTGTTTCCAAAATGGAAAGATTGAGGAAATATCTGTGTCACGCACAGATCCATCAATATGATGGTAGGTGGAAAGCTGGAACAACGTACTGGAGGACTAGTGACTGTGATATCCTACATCCGGCAGTATGTAACTTATTCCAGTGAAGTCTATAATGTGCACGTTAACATAGCCACCGATCACCATATTATCAGCATATATATAGATAACAACCTCAGTGGCACACCTACAGGGGTTGCAGTCAGCAGAGCTTTAGTTGACCAATAGGTCCCTGTGCCAGTACTATAAATAATGCATTAGAATTTGGCTCTCTGTTACATATTATACATGGAGTCCAAGGAGTTTTACGTATCACCTCTGCAACCTACATAAAAAGTTGGTTAACATTACAAATATATAACATTATCAGTCTTTTACAGGTGATGCATTGTAGCCTGTCACATCTATAGGTGCATTACCGATTCTCCTGGCTTTCGAGCTCACATCTACCAACACACTCTGCAATTCCAGAGTCTGCATGGTGTGTGCTGTTGCCATTTACACCCTACAATGTTTGCACTTTACGACTAATATTACATTACAAAGTGTTCACAAATTCTGATTCACTTAGGATACGGAGCAACAAAAAGAACTACATTAGACCAAACTGACACAATGCAACTTTCACTGTGTCTGTAGGCACAAAAAAAGATAATCTTTCCACTACACTTTTACTGTCAAATGCATATCTTAAAGGGACTCTGTCACCAGGTTTTTGCTACCCCATCTGAGAACAGCATGAGATGTAGGGGCAAACACCCTGATTCCAGCAATGTGTCATTTACTTTACTGGGTTCTGCAGTTTTGATAAAATCTCTATTTTCTCTGCTGCAGATCTAGCAGTTCTCTGAATGCTGTGCTCTGCATAATCCCGCCCACACCCCTGATTGGCAGTAGGCATAGGCAGAAAGCTGTCTATCAGTGCTGGAGGCATGGTTGGACTACCAGGCAGCAAGGCAAGTAGTCCTCTAGTGATAATCTCTTACTGATTTTATATAAACTACACTAAGCAGCCCGAAGTGATATATTGCTAGAATCAGGGTCTCTGCTCTCAGACTACGTAGCAAACTACTCATGACAGATTACCTTTGATGCTCCTAGGACCCAAATCAAAACCTCTAAAAGACCCCACCTACAATATGACATTCATAATACTGCTTTCTTTTTACATGGCAGAGGGGTTGAGTATCTTCACCCTTTTATTCAGTATTTTGCAATCATTTTAGTATTTGGCTGAAATTTGTATCCCTGGATGAAACTGGCCATATAGAAGCTGAGCTAAAGCTCTGCTACATGTACAGTTATCATGAGTATTTTATGTATATGAATGTGTTCACAATTGGATTTCAACATCTTTTTTTCCCATGGGAGAGAAACCGCAACCAAAGTAATCTGGTAGCATATTATTTCCCTATCCCAATGGAAAAAAAACATGCACACTAGGTTAAGCCGAGTGTACATGTGTATGAGGAAGTTGGAAGCAATGACTGTAGGTTGAATATATGTATCTAAATTATATGAAAACCTTTTGGAACAACAATAGGACCCTGCCCAATCCCTTATTTTATGTTGAGGGACACTCAAGCAATACTTATGGAACCTGACAGCAGATTCATGCTGTGTGAACTGTGGGCTGCAAGAATCAGACACTGCCTGCGGTATTGGAGCCATGTATATTTTACCCTAAAATGATGTTTCAGAAAAATAAAACTTTCAAAAACTGTCCTGGGTCTATGTGTCTCAGATAACTAGTCAAAAAAAGTTGGTCTTTGGTGGCTTCTCACTATCCCGCTCAACTAAACTGACATAGTGAAAGACCTGTCAGTCTAGAGGAGCCACGCGGGGCAGGGTGAAACCAGCAGGATCCAACCTCTTGGACTAGTCATCCGAGAACCATGGTTCCCAGATCTTGAATGTGTATTTTCACTGAAGCACGGAAGGGTTTCATAGTAAAGCATACATGGTTGCAATAATTCAGCAAGTGTCTGATTCATGCTGCCCAAGGTTCGGTCAGCATGACTCTGCTGTCGGTTCCTCTTTAATAGACATGCTATTGTCTATTAGTACAAAAGTTAGGATATATAGACTCATTTTGATATCAGTCATAATATTTATATATAAATCTTGGGGTACCATAAACAAGTATCATGTCAAAACCATTACCACCCAGATAGGATAATAAGATATGTATCACATTTAAATTATTGCAAAAATAATAATCTTTATTTAGCACCCAAAAGCAGACAAAAAAAGCTATAAAATAGCCCCTTAAAAAACCCTGACGAAGGTGCACGCAAAACGCGCGTTGGGGTACTGGGCAGTGTGGTATAGCACTATGGCACATGGTGTGTACAGACTGATATTATTGTTTGATGTGTGTTGCCTTCACTAACGGGTACTTTTCTGTGACTGCAGGGTATTTGCACATATAGGGTAAAACCTAAATCTCTTTGGTATACTGTAAGCTATATTGCTTTATTTGCCAATATTGCAAATTATGTTAATCTGGCACTGGTATAACTGGTAATATTATGTATGATGTTGACTATTTGTAGTCTATATTTATACACCTGTATAGATACTTTCCATTTTCTATTTAGCATAACATTTCTGCCACCTGCCTATAACAACTATGTAACCACACTGCCCTATCTGTTTTTAATATTGTTTTTAAGGGGCTATTTTATATCTTTTTTGTCTGTTTTTTGTGTGCTAAATAAAGATTGATATTTTTGCGATAATTTAAATGTGATACATATCTTCTTATTATCCTATCTGGATGGTAATGGTTTGGACATGCTACTGTCTCTTGACTGATTTCTTATGGCAGCTTTAATGGTGAATACCATGGATTAGTTAGTTATAGGATTGGGCTGTTGGGGATATAATGAGAGCAACATTCACATTTTTTTTTGGGGATGAATGTGGCAGAAAGGTTGCCACATGCTACAGTTGCTATCACCTCTATTGTGCTCCACAATGTCTGTGTATTTCTCCAGCCTTATGTTGAACCTCCAATTTCCCGGCATTGTGATTGCTGGTGGCCCACTCCTAATTTGTGACTGTTAATATACCACATATAGAGTTAGACTTGTATTTCTTAAAAACGATTTGCTGTAATTATTTCCTGTGTACTGTATCTACAAAACTATTCTGACTTGGAAAAAACTAGAGACACATTCTGCTCATCAAGGAGATTATAACTCACTAGTCTCTGTAACTACTGGCAAACTTCCAAAGCTTTAATCTTTTTTTCTTACCTCAAAGTCTTATAATTGATGTGATGACATTATAAGCCGATTTGTGAGGCCGTTCATAAATCACTAGTTATATGGGATCACAAATGTCTACATATCAGGTGTCATAACACCTTCAACTACACGTATGATTATCTTGTGAAGGAATGCTGAACTGCAAGGAATATACTCAGTCACTACACCTTACGAGAATTAGGAAACAATCTTTCACTTTGGTCTGTCAGGTCTCGAGACACTGTAAGTGATCTGTAATTTTTTTTTTCTTCCACCTTCCCCAAGAATGTCCTTACTCACTAAATATGCTGCACAACCGACTACTAAACCCATAAGCATTACTTCCTTAAAGGATAAACATATTTTATTTGAAAGGTATATTGCTATTGTAGTCTCTTAAGAAAACTAAATAGTGATGACAAGACATTTATTCAAATCACATTAAAGGGAATGTGTCGTCAGAAAATTACCTATTTTTTAAATCAATTTTTATGTTAATTTTTTTATTTTTTTTATATGTTTTAGTATTCATTTTTTACATCTATATCTAAAAAATATAGAATCATGCAATTTTCACACTGAATCTAATGCTGGACTCCTACTTTCTGTTAGCTATAAGGACATTCAGAGCAATAGACTGACTTAAACCCTATTTGTTTGTATAGAAGCCTTTTCTGAGCATGCTCCAATCTGGGCAAAGGTCATTGTGAATGGAGGAGCAGGAGAAGACCTCTGACTATTTTCTGGTTCTGGCTTATATCCTAAGTCATGCGATAAGGCTCGTTAAAGGGTCACTATTGACTTTTAGGATTGCTACTTCCAATAGGAGGCACTAGAGTTCTAGTCCTCTTCCTCTCTGAAGAGACAATTTGCATATTTCCCAGATGAGCATTGCGGATTTAGAAGTCTCCTCACCCTGACATGCTTAACATGTCACTCTCCGCAAGGGGAAATGTTACCCCTTAGATACAGGTCTGATGCCTCTCACCCAGCCAAACCATAACTCACACTTTGCACTGACGAGGGGCAGTACCTCGAAACACAGTGTCTGCAAATTGAGTTTCTGGTTCCGGCTTATATCCTAAGTTATCTGATAAGGCTCGTTAAAAGGTCAATATTGACTTTTAGGATTGCTACTTCCTGTAGGTGGCACTAGATTTCTAGTCCTCTTCCTCTCTGAAGAGACAATTTGCATATTTTCTATTGTGAATGGAGGAGCAGAAGAAGACCTCTGACTATTTTCTATTGTGAATGGTGAATCTTGTGTTATTTACTGTATATAGAGGTGTTAGCATTCATTTTAATCCTGGCTGTGATGAAAATAACTCCTTTGACTTGTCATCTGTACAGAATATGAAGTGTCAGTCTAGAATAAGGCCTAATTACCGATGTGAAAGTTTAAAGATTTCTTCATTTTGTTGGCAATATAAATAGTAGTATGTAAAATTGAAAAAAAAAAAACATTATTGAAAATAAAATTAATTAAAACGTGCTTGCTACCAGGTCAAAAGTGGACAGTTTTTGCTCCTATTTTATTCCCATTGCTCCTGAGTATTCCATATGGTTCCGGAGATATGGGTCATTTTATGTAGTGGTAATTTTTATGGTCTTTATCAAGGGGATGGTGCTCACAATGTAATGATGCAGAGTAGTCTTGAAGATACTCAACCCTTACCCCCCCCCACATTCCCAAGAGTTCATTCTGTGAATTGCCCTCTTCATAAAGACCATAGATGTAATCCTGTTTATTATAATGTGGCTGTTGAAAATTTTTACTGAAAGAACAGGAAGTATGAGTCTAAAATAGCCCCAATGATCAGTGGAAAAATTACAAAATGTATAATTTTATTTTGATACAGATTGTTATATGAAAAAAAAAGACTGGTAAACGCTATAAAACAATCCTTGAGATACAAAAACCTGATTTAGTTCATTTCTGATCAAGCATTCCCTTTAAATGCAACTGTCAATCTCTGACTGCGGTAATTATGCTTTGCATTACTGGTGAAGTGTCTCTTTGGCACCCATCTCCCTCAAGCGACATGATTGTGGAGTGCTGATGGGTTGTCATAACAGTCAGGGGTCTGCTAGATGTCTCAGACGCTGCCTTCTTGGTACTGCTATTGCACTATATAGTACAAGTGATCAAAGGATCACATCAGGTTCATGTCCCTTATGGGGACTCAAAAATATAGTTTAAAGTAAAAAAACTGTGTAAAATAGTGTAAAGTACGGAACACGGTCTGATCATACTGCAGCTCCTGGGCCGGGGAGGAAGCAAAAGAGTATACAGACATTACAGCACAGGATCACAGCTGATTCTTCTTGTGAGCTAAAACATTTCCCTGCCTGCTTTTAAACAATGTTTTACTGTTTTACTTCAAAGAAAGAATCAGCTGTGATCCCATGCTGAACAGTCTGTATATTCTTTTGCTTCCTCCCCTGCCCAGGAGATGTGATATGATCAGACCGTGTTCCTGTATGGTGAGACACAGCCATTACACAGTACACAGCAGGGGCACATTTATAAGATTATCTCTGCACAGGAACATTTTATTTAGATACATTCAATTGTGGAAGTTATTATTATTCCAAGATCTATTGATTACAATGAACTTTTGTTCGTGGGAAAACCCTTTTAAACCCTTTCCGGCCCAAGGCGTACTAATACATATCTGCGCACTGGGACTTAAGAGCCTGATACGTATTAGTACGCCTCGGCGATTTCGCCCACACACAGACTGTGCGGACGCAATCGTCGCCGGGTGTCAGCTGATTGTCACAGCTGACACCTGTTGCTATGTGCAGGGAGCGGTCCTGCACCGCTCCCAGCACATTAACCCCCGAAATGCTGCGATTGAAGTCGATCGCAGCATTGCGGGAGCAAGGAGCGAGGTAAGCGTCGATACTTACCTCCTCGCCAGCATCCCGTGGCGTCTGAGTCCGGTCCCGGATATTGTCATGGTGACCCGATGTCATCATGACAACATCCGGGTCACCAGGAGGCAAAAAGTTACTTTGGTCATTTGCAGTGCGCGACCAAAGTAACTTCTCCCTGTGCAGCTCTGACAGGCTGTAGAGCACAGGGATAGTGCTGCATTCCTGTGCTATACAGCTGATCAGAATGTAAAAAGTGAAAGTCCCATAGTGGGACAATGCGTAAAAGTAAGAAAAATGTCAGAAATTGAAAAAAAAAATTGTAAAAATATTATATATATATATATATATATATATATATACATATATTGTACCTATAAATAAATAATCTTATGAAAAAAAAATAAACCAATAAAATTACTCATATTTGGAATCACCACGTCAGGAATGACCTGACCTATAAAACTGTCCCACTAATTAACCCCTTTAATGAACATGGTAAAAAAAAAAAAAAAAATGAAGCAAAATACGATGCTTTATCATCATACAGAAAATGGAATTAAACGCGATCAAAATGACGAATGTAAAGAAAAATAGTACTGCTGAAAACGTTATCTTGTCCCGCAAAAAACAAGCTGCCATACAGCTCCAATGGCTGAAAAATAAAAAAAGTTATAGCTCTCAGAATAAAGCGATGCAAAAACAATTCTTTTTTCTATAAAATAGTTTTTATTATGTAAAAGCTCCAAAACATAAAAAAATATATATAAATGTGATACCGCTGTAAACGTACTGACCCGAAGAATAAACCTGCCTTATCAATTTTACCACAAGCGGAACGGCATAAAAAAAAAAAAAAATTCCTGAATTATTGGATTTTGTTTACTCTGCCTCCAAAAAATCGGAATAGAAAGCGATCAAAAAATGTCACGTGCCCGAAAATGCTACCAATAAAAACGTCAACTTGTCCCGCAAAAAGCAAGCCATTACATGACTCCTTGTCAGCCAAAATATGGAAAAATTATAGCTCTCAAAATATCGCGATGCAAAAACTAGTCTTTGCAAAAAAAGGGTTTTTTAGTGTGTGATAGCTGTCAATCATAAAAACCCGATATGAATCTGGTATCGCTGTAATTGCACCGACCCGAAGAGTAAAGTCGTCTAATCACTTATACCGCACGAGGAATGACGTTAAAAATAGGGTTAGGGTTGTGCTAGGGTTAGGGTTGTGCTAGGGTTAGGGTTGAGCTAGGGTTAGGGTTGGTTTAGGGTTAGGGTTGGGCTTGGGTTAGGGTTAGGATTGTGCTAGGGTTAGGGTTGTGTTAGGGTTAGGGTTGTGCTAGGGTTAGGGTTAGGATTGGGCTTGGGTTAGGGTTGTGCTAGGGTTAGGGTTGTGCTAGGGTTAGGGTTAAGGTTGGGCTAGGGCTAGGGTTGAGCTAGGGTTAGGCTAGGGTTAGGGTTGGGGTTGGGGTTGTATTAGGGTTGGGGTTATGGTTGTATTAGGGTTGGGGTTGTATTAGGGTTGGGATTAGGGTTGTGTTGAGATTGGGAGTTTTTCAGAAGTAAAGAAAAAAAATGACGATGATATGGCGACTTTATTGCCAGTGCAGCGATACCCTACATGGAGTCAAAAAGTTCTGTTTGGACAAACAGCAGGGCTCGGAATGGAAGGAGCAATATTTGAATAAATGACCCCATTTTGGAAACTACACTCCTCAAAGGTTCTATTCAGGGATATAGTAAGAATTTTGAACCCAAAGGTACTACAGAAAACTTGATAGCATTAGGTCATTATATTGAATATGTCGTCATTAGTGATGAGCGCAAGTGCTCGCTACTTGAGTTTGTATCGGGTACTCGGGTGTGCACCGAGTATAGCGGGTGCTCGAGTAACATGCTCCGCCCCATATGTTTTGCAGCTGTTATATAGCTAAGCAAACCTTGCGGGGATTGCCTGTCATCCACGAGCGATCCCCGCATGTTTTCTTTGGGTGTCTAATAACCGTGAAACATGCGAACGGGGACTCAAGGTTTTCCACTGTTTACGCACATCAGTGGCTCTCCAAATGCAACATGGCGTCCGGTAATTATTCAAGCAAATTTTACATTCAAAAAGTCAAATGGCGCTGCTTCCATTCCGAACCCTGCCGTACACCCAAACAGTGGTTTTCCCCCACATATGGGATATCTGCTTACTCAGGAGAATTTACACAACAAATTTCATAGTGCAATTTCTCCTGTTAACCTTATGAAAATGCAAAATTGGAGGCTGAACAACATTTTTGTTGGAAAAATGTAAACATTTTATTTTTACAGCTCAATGTTATAAACTTCTGTGAAGCACCTGGGAGTTCAGGGTGCTCACCACACATCTAGATAATTTCCCTGAGGGGTCTAGTTTCCAAAATGGAGTCACTTGTGGGGGGTTCCACTGTTTAGGCACATAAGGGGCTCTCCAAATGCAACATGGCATCTGCTAATTATTTAAGCAAATTTTAAATTCAAAAAGTCAAATGGTGCTCCTTCCCTTCTGAGACCTGCCGTGCACCCTAACAGTGGTTTTCCCCCACATATGGGGTATCAGCGTACTCAGGAGGAATTGCACAACAAATTTTGGGTTCAATTTTTAATTATACCCTTGCAAAAATAAAAAAAATTGGGGTCTAAAGTAACATTTTTGTGAAAAAAAATAAATGTTCATGTTTTTCTTCCACATTCCAAAAAATCCTGTAAAGCACCTGAAGGGTTAATAAACTTCTTGAATGTGGTTTTGAGCACCTTGAGGGGTGCAGTTTTTAGAATAATGTTACTTTTGGGAATTTTCTGTTATATAGACCCCTCAAAGTCACTTCAAATGTGATGTGGTCCCTAAAAAATTGGTTTTGTAAATTTTGTTGTAAAAATGAGAAATCGCTGGTCAACTTTTAACCATTATAGCTCCCTAATAAAAAAAAATTTTGGTTCCAAAATTGTGCTGATGTAAAGTAGACATTTGGAAAATGTTCTTTATTAACTGTTTTGTCTGATATATCTCTCTGATTTAAGGGCATGGAAATTCAAAGTTTGAAAATTGTGAAATTTTCTAAATTTTCGCCAAATTTCAGTTGTTTTCACAAATAAATGCAAGTGATAGCAAAGAAATTTTACCACTAACATGAAGTTCAATATGTCAGGAAAAAACAGTAATTACCTCATAAAGTGCGACTGGTCAGAATTGTAAAAATTGGCCCGGTAATTAACGTGCAAACGACCCTCGGGGGTAAAGGGGTTACGTTTGGGGGAAATAGCTGTCAGTCAAATTGCATATTTTGGACTTTATTGTGTGTGGGCAGGAAAAAGGACATTGTGAACAAAGCTTGCACACTTTTGGTATAAAATTGTATTTTATATTTATATATTTACATGCCAAAAATGTGGTTTTATACTATGAAACTGCTAGTGATGTGGTACAAACCTATTTTAAATATGTTAAATACGAAGTCAAAATTGGTGTTGCTCTACACTTCCCTATGGAAGCACAAAATATATATGCAAGGGGCCTGAGAGGCTTCATACAGGTTATAATATTTCCCTTCACTTCAAGATCAGTGGAGATGAAAGTTGATGAACACAGTTGTCTGATATCACCACTGTACATCCTTGGGGTACATTCACATAGGGTGGCTTATAACAAGAATTTTTTGGATGCAATGCAGAGTTTGAGGTTTTGAATTAATATTTCTCTAAGCCAATACATATTTGTATGTTTATATTACCAACTACATGATGATGACATAAAAGTAACAAACCTCAACTAATTGTGTTATTATCATTATGATTTTAACAGAAATTGAATGAACAATAAAATGCAACAATAAAATGCAACAAATAAAAATGGCATAAAAATGCCAGGCGTAATAAAAAAGTTACAAATAAAGTTTTCTATTCGAATGAATCATACAAAATTTCCCATTTCTAACAAATATGGATAGAGTGTCTTTTTTTCTGAGAAAAGTTGCACATTGAAATAAGGAAGTATGGCACAAGAAAACAAACTACAGTATATCGCCTGTGACTCTGACTCACATGGCATGCATTTTCATGGTTTGTGTGGAAAGACTGCATTAAAATCAGTACCAATTCCCAGGGGAGCTATTATGTATTTGCATTAATTGCTGAATTCTATACGACATTACGTTTATTCCAAATCTAATGTTTTGTTTCATTGTGAATGATCATTATACTGGATGCCAGTGATGAGAGGTAGGTTTACACTACCCAACGGCAGTATTAAACGACCACCAATCAGCTACAAGTTTGCCGATCGGTCGTTATTTTATGACCTGGACAGGTAGGCACATTTCATATGCGCACTAAACACAGGGTACCATTATTCTCGGAAGCACACTGATTTACATGTCCAAGTGCATTCAGTGTGGCAGAATATTCCTCAGACCACCATTAATAACCTCATTAACAGCATGCCAAGGCACGTAAAAGCAGGTATTTCTGTGCGTGGCTATCATAATCGCTACTAATTAAATCGAGATGCATATTATTTACATGTCTATAGATCCAGTGATTTCCATAATTTCACAACTACAGTTATGCTCAAAAGTTTACATACCCCAGTAGAATTTTTGCTTTCTTGGCCTTGTTTCAGAGAATATGAAAGATAACAAAAAACTTTTTCTACACTCATGGTTATTGGTTGGGTGAAGCCATTTATTGTCAAACTACTGTGTTTTCTCTTTTTAAATCTTAATGATAACCAAAAACATCCAAATGACCCTGATCAAAAGTTCACATACCCCAGTCATTAATACCGTGTATTGTCCCCTCTAACATCAATGACAGCTTGAAATCTTTTGTGGTAGTTGTGGATGAGGTTCTTTGTTTTCTCAGATGGTAAAGCTGCCCATTCTTCTTTGCAAAAAGCCTCCAGTTCCTGTAAATTCCTGGGCTGTCTAGCATGAACTGAGTGCTTGAGATCTCCCCAGAGTGGCTCAATGATATTGAGGTCAGGAGACTGAGATAGCCACTCCAGAACCTTCACCTTGTTCTGCTGTAACCAATGACAGGTCGACTTGGCTTTGTGTTTTGGATCGTAGTCATGTTGGAACATCCAAGTACGTCCCATGCACAACTTCCGGGCTGATGAGTGCAAATTTGCCTCCAGTATTTGCTGATAACATGCTGCATTCATCTTTCCCTCAACTTTTACCAAGTTTCCTGTGCCTTTGTAGCTCACACATCCCCAAAACATCAGCGATTCACCTCCGTGCTTTACTGTAGGAATGGTGTTCCTTTCCTCATAGGCCTTGCTGACCTCTCTCTAAATGTAACATTTATGGTTGTGGCCAAAAAGTTCAATTTTCGTCTCGTCACTCCAAATTACCTTGTTCCAGAAGTTTTGAGGCTTGTCTCTGTGCTGTTTGGCGTATTGTAGGCGAGATAATTTGTGGCATTTGCACAGTAATGGCTTTCTTCTGGCGATTCGACCATGCAGCCCATTTTTCTTCAAGTGCCTCCTTATTGTGCATCTTGAAACAGCCACACCGCTAGTTTTCAGAGAGTTCTGAATTTCACCTCATGTTATTTGTGGGTTTTTCTTTGCATCCCAAACAATTTTCCTGGCAGTTGTGGCCGAAATTTTTGTTGGTCTACCTGACCGTGGTTTGGTTTTTACGAGCCCTTGATTTTCCATTTATTAATCACAGTTTGAATGCTGCTGACTGGCATTATCAATTCCTTGGATAATTTTTTGTATCCCTTTCCTGTGTTATACAGTTCAACTACCTTTTCCTGTAGATCCATTGACAATTCTTTTGCTTTCCGCATGACTCACAATCCAGAAACGTCTGGATGAGAGATGCAAGAGTCTGTCTGGATCCCAGAAACTCACTCAGCATTTATGCACACACACTGATTACAAGCAAATTGGTCACAGGTGAGGATGTTACCTTTAGTAGCCATTCAAACCCATTTGTGTCAAATTCTGTGCATGTTATCAGGCCAAAATCACCAGGGTATGTGAACTTTTGATCAGGGTCATTTGGATGTTTTTGATTGTCATTAAGATTTAAAAAGAGAAAACACAGTAGTTTGACAATAAATGGCTTCACCCAACCAATAACCATGAGTGGAGAAAAAGTTTTTTTGTTATCATTCATATTCTCTGAAACAAGGCCAAGAAAGGAAAAATTCTGTCGGGGTTTGTAAACCTTTGAGCACAACTTTATATATACTAATATATATATATATATATATATATATATATATATATATATGTATATATATATATATATATATATATATATATATAGTCATGGCCGAAAGTGGCACACACTGATACACAATGTAAAGATTGAGTCAACTTCTCCCCTTTTTATCTGGTTTCAGGTGTGATTTTCATATTGCCCACACCTGTTACTTGCCATAGGTGAGTTTGAACGAGAGTCACATGCTTGAAACCAAGTTGGTTACATTCAATATTGGAAAGGTGCCAACAATTTTGTCCTGCCCATATCTGGGGTTTTGTGTGAAATTTTATTCAATTTGCCTTTTATTCTCAGTTGTTTTGTGTTGTTCCAATGCACACAATATAAATAAACATGCGTATAAGAAAACGTGTAATTGCAATAATTTTCTGGGAGAAATACTTCATTTTCTGGAACAATTTCAAGGGAGCCAACACTTGCGGCTATGACTTTATATATACAGACATACTGGGGAGTGTTTAGCCTTCATATTATCCTATCAGCTGCATGTGTACATCGTATATCATGACAATTTTGGATGTGTTCATTTGGTAAATTGCAGTTTGGTTAAAATGTTGCTAACATTTGGTTGGGATTCTATTTGCTGTGTCAATCCAATATCTCCTTCAAAGATATAAGACATTCACAGCAAGAAAAAGGAAGCAAGACACAAGTTTGCTATAGTGGGTATATACTACTAAACAAAGTGCAAAACAGAGTTTCATGCTACTTGAGTAATCTACACCTACTGCCCCAAACACTTTATTATTTATTCATGTTACTTGAACCATACAGTTAATGAATCAATGCTAAAAGCTTCATTTAACCTATTCCATAACTTTGCCCTCTTCTAATCGCATGCTTACAGACAATTGTTTGTTTTGACAAGGTAGATTATGACAGTACAATTTTGCACAATCAGGTTGGCACAAATGCTATGTTGTGAAAACTCCTCAAAGGGAAGTATCAGTTTTGTAACTGTAAATATACATGCATTATAATATTACTCAATACTATACCATATAATATAATGCAAGTTACATAATAAGGATTTTACCTAATGAATACATTGAAAAACAAGCATATCAACAAGACCTACCTATATTACTGCTATTACTACATGGTTTCCTCACCTCTAGTGCGTTATATAATTTAGACATAGTAGGAGGGGATCACATGAGGAACATTGTTAATACATTCATCTGTGGAAATGCCACTAATGCAAATGCTATTAGAAAATTAATATCCATATGGAAATTTTCACTTCCTACAGAAAGAGTATGAAAATAAGTCATGTTATTTTTTATATTGTATAATAATATAAGAATTCAACCGTCATGTCCAAAACAGGCTATCTACTTTTGTCCTTAAATTCCATAGAAATTTGCCTTGAATTGGAAAAACTAGCTAAAATAAAATAGAAAAAGAAAAAACAAAAGTATATAAAGAGGATCTGCTTGTTTAATATGCTGAAATACAGTGAAGGAAATAAGTGTTTCATCCCTTGCTGTTTTTGTAAGTTTGCCCACTGACAAAGACATGAACAGTGTATAATTTTAAGGGTAGCTTAATTTTAACATTGAGAGATAGAATATCCAAAAAAAATCAAGAAAATCACACTGTATAAATTAAATAAATTTATTTGCTTTTTGCAGTGAGAAATAAGTATTTGATACCTCTGGCAAACAACACTTAATACTTGGTGGCAAAACCCTTGTTGGCAAGCACAGCAGTCAGATGTTTTTTGTAGTTGATGATGAGGGTTGTGCACATGTCAGGAGGAATTTTGGTCCACTCCTCTTTGCAGATCATCTCTAAATCATTAAGATTTTGAGGCTGTCGCTTGGCAACTCTCTGCTTCAACTCCCTCCATAACTTTTCTATGGGATTAATGTCTGGAGACTGGCTAGGCCACTCCATGACCTTAATGTGCTTCTTTTTGAGCCACTCCTTTGTTGCCTTGGCTGTATGTTTTGGGTCATTGTCTTGCTGTAAGACCCAGCCACGACCCATTTTTAATGTCCTGGCGGAGGGAAGGAGGTTGTCACTCAGGATTTTACGGTACATGGCTCCATCCATTCTCCCATTGATGCGGTGAAGTAGTCATGTGCCCTTAGCAGAGAAACACCCTCAAAACATAATGTTTCCACCTCTATGCTTGACAGTGGGGACGGTTCTTCCAAAGAGCTCAATTTTTGTCTCATCTGACCACAGCACTTTCTCCCAATAACTCACAGAATCATCCAGTTGTTCATTGGCAAACTTCAGACGGGCCTGCACATGTGCCTTCTTGAGCAGGGGGACCTTGCGGGCACTGCAGGATTTTAAACCTTTAAGGCGTAATGTGTTACCAATGGTTTTCTTGGTGACTGTGGTCCCAGCTGCCTTGAGATCGTTAACAAGTTCCCCCATGTAGTTTTAGGCTGATCTCTCACCTTCCTCATGATCAAGGATACCCCACGAGGTGAGATTTTGCATGGTGCCCAGATCGATGTCGATTGAAAGTCATTTTGTATTTCTTTCATTTTCTTAGTATTGCACCAACAGTTGTCTCCTTCTCACCCAGCGTCTTACTTATGGTTTTGTAGCCCATTCCAGCTTTGTGCAGGTTTATGATCTTGTTCCTGACATCCTTAGAAAGCTCTTTGGTCTTGCCCATGATGTAGAGGTTAGAGTCTGACAGATTCATTGAGTCTGTGGACAGGAGTCTTTTATACAGGTGACTATGTAAGACAGCTGTCTTTAATGCAGGTAATGAGTTGATTATGAGCGTCTAACTGGTCTGTAGGAGCCAGAACTCATAATGGTTTGTAGGGGATCAAATACTTATTTCTCACTGCAAAATGCAAAAAAAAATCTCTCATTTATACAATGTGATTTTCTTGATTTTTTTGGATATTCTATCTCTCAATGTTAAAATTAAGCTACCCTTAAAATTATAGACTGTTCATGTCTTTGTCAGTGGGTAAACTTACAAAAACAGCAAGGGATCAAATAATTATTTCCTTCACTGTATGTGAGGTGAGAGTAGAATATTACAGCTACAGGTCTGTACTCTTAGGAGCCAAACAGCACAAATGTTGGCTCTATTTGGCTACTAAGAAATATATTCGTTCTGGATTGGACGGAACCCCGGGTGGAATATTCCCTATAGTGAGGCAGATGGAGGCACTGTGGATACTGCCTTGCCTATGATCCGGCAGTGTCCGTATTTTTAGACATGCATAAAAATGCCGTTGCCACAGTTTTGTGCACCTCTGTAAAAAAGGACACAGCTGAACAGAGGCCAGATGGAGTCCACAGTAACTCTGCTGCCTCATTATAGTAAATGGATCCCTCGAGTGTTTCATTTGAATCACATCATTCGGAGATTTAGATGTAAACCCCGATGTAAGTGCTCAGCGAGGAGCGCAGGATAAATGTGATCCAAAATGATTTGTAAAATGTTCCTAACAAAACCTTCAAATCAATCAACAAAAAAGCCCCACTCAGGTCCATAATCTGTCAATTGAAATATAGGGGCTTCCACATTACTGGTAGTACAAAGTCTCTGGAAAAGCAAAATGGCTGCTCGCCCCCAAAAGAAATCCAGCAAATTCTGCGCTCCCCAATCCAAATGCCACCCCTCCCTTCTGAGCCCCAGTGTGCCTAAACCACAGTTAGCATCCACATGCTTGGGATTTCTGTAGCGATGAGAGCCCACCTAATTTACAGGTGCGTGTCTCCAGAAGTATGAGCTGGGCACAACGTACTGATCACTATAACGTTCTGGTCACTACAACGTTAGTTTGCAATTTTCACTCAGCAATATCCACTGCTGCTTGTTTCTGGAAAACACCCATGGAATCAAAATCATATATAAATTCTCAAAGGGGTATAATTTCTAAAATGGGGTCACTTGAGGGGGGATTCTGCTCTTATAGCACCTAGGGGCTCTGTATATGGAGTCTACAAACAATTCTGGAAAAATATGTGCTCCAGGAGGCAAATAGCGCTCCATCTCTCCCGAGTCTCGCCGTATGGCTAAGCAGTACTGCACAGCCGCATATGGGGTATTTCTCCTTTAAGTGGAAATTGTGTGACAAATTTTGGTGCCATTTTCACCCATTTCCCAGTGTAAAAATGTCAAATCTGGGGCTAAAACAAAATTTTGGTGGTAAAAATTGAATTTTTTTTCTCTGCCCAATGGTATAAAATTCTGTGACCCATGTGTGGTGTCAATATGATCACTGTAACCCCCAGATGAATTCACTGAGAGGTGTAGTTTGTAAAATGGGGTCTTTTATGGGATGCTTTGCTATTCTGGCACCGCAGGGGCTCTGCCAATGTGACAAGGTCCCCTCAAACTAGTCCAGCAAAATCTGAACTTCAGTATGGTGCACCTTCTCTTCTGAGCTTTGCACTGTGCCTCAAAAGTAGTTTTCAACCACACATGTGATATCGACATACTTGGGAGAAATTGCACAACAGGGGCTCTCCAAACTTTACATGACACACGCAGACCATTCCATCAAAGTATGCTTTCCAAAATGTCACTCCTTCCTTTTTGAGCCCTGCGGTGTGCCAAAAACAGTAGTTTTGCCCTACATATGGGTTATCAGCGTACTCAGGAAAAATTGCACAACAAATTTTGGGGTCCATTTTGTCCTGTTATCCTTGTGAAATTACAAAATTTTGGGCTAAATAATATTTTTGTGGGGAAAAATTAGATTTTTTTATTATCATGGCTCAAGTTAACAAACTTTTGTGAAGCACCTGGGGGTTCAAGGTGCTCAGCACAAATCTAGATAAGTTCCCTGAGTGGTCTAGTTTCCAGAATGGTGTCACTTGTGGGGGTTTCCACTGTTTAGGCACATCAGTGGCTCCCCAAACGCGACATGGCATTTGCTAATTATTCCAGCAAATTTTACATTCAAAAAGTCAAATGGCGCTCCCTTCCTTCCGAGCCCTGCCGTGCGCCCAAACAGTGGTTTTCCCCCACATATGGGATATCAGCGTGCTCAGGAAAAATTGCACAACAAATTTTTGAGTCTATTTTCTCCTTTTGCCCTTGTGAAAGTAAATAAAATGGGTAAGAAAATTTTTTGTGAAGAAAAGTTAAATGTTTATTTTTTCCCTCCACATTCCATTAATTCCTGTGAAGCACAGTGAAGTTTTTAGAATGGTGTCACTTTGGGGTATTTTCTGTCATACAGACCCCTCAAAGTCAACTTCAAATATGATGTTGCTTAAAAAAGGTTTTGTCAATTTTGTTGGAAAAATGAGAAATGGCTGGTCAACTTTTAACCCTTATAACTTCCTAACAAAAAAATGTATGTTTCAAAAATTGTGCTGATATAAAGTAGACATGTGGGAAATGTTATTTATAAACTATTTTGTGTGACATAACTTTCTGATTTAAAAGCATAAAAATTAAAAGTTTGAAAGTTTTTTTTCACAACTAATCTCGTCATATAGAAGAAATTTTATCACTTTTTTCAGTAATGTGATTCAAATTTTTTTGCAAAATTTGGTGAAGCAGGTGAATTTATATTTCAAATCATCCGCTCATCAGTAATTTTAATGTGTGTGTTTTTTTTCGGGAAATACTTTTCTTCCATTGTGAACAGCTCTCAAGGGCAGATTCCGGTATTATGAAGTACGGTATGTCACAAAAAACAATCTCAGAATCAGTGGGATCCACTGAAGCGTTCCAGAGTTGTTACCTCATAAAGTGACAGTGGTCAGAATTGTAAAATTTAGCCTGGTCATGAAGGTGCAAACAGGCTTGTGGGGTGTAGGGATTAATGCATTCCAGTCCTAAAGTTAAAGAAGCACGTCCACTAAGTTTTTTTATACATTAAATGTCTGTATATATGCATGTAATATAGTGTAAGTATATACTCATCTACCACTGCTTTCTCCAGTGCCCATCACCGTTCTTCTCCTCTTCTGAGTGATGTCACCGCTCTGCAGGCTGTCTGGGTCACACTGCGCTCGGCGTGACTCGGAAGTGTATTTTACAATATAGGGAGTGCTTCTTTAAAAATGTATGTGAAACCAAAACGTGGTAGGGTCAATGGACATGGTAGCAGAATAGAAAAAAAAACATATGGAAAAAAATGTGTAAACCGATAGCAGCAACACCACAGACACTGCTGGCAGTAACCGTCCCACCAGTAGTAGTACCAAACACAGGTGATACTTGTCCTTCTTCGATTCTGGCAAGCATATTAGTGGGAAGGAAGCAGAGAACGTAAGGGAATATTTGTCTCACCACTCATCTCAAGCACAGCCTGATGTAGCCTGTGACAGTGACACCATTAGCTGGAGTTACTCTTCTGCTCAGTCCATTATCATAACACTTAATGTTATACAGAGTGGAATTTCCATTCTGTTAATCACATCTTTATCTATTCTGCCCCAAAGTCCCCAAATCCACAGCACCCAGTGGGCTAAGGAACATAGAACACCAACAACTCTTTTTAGTTGATTTAGTGAAAGATAAAAATAGTCATCCTTTATTCTTAGGTGACATTGGGCCAATGGAGATGGAGAACATGATTTTAATGCCAAGCTGTGCTGCTAGCTCTGTAAGTCGTGGTGGTAGGGGCACTGGCAGTGGTAGTAGCTCTTTGAGCCAGGGCAATTTTGAGATTGGAATCTGGTAAGGGAATTCAAGGAGCACATGCCATTACCATCAGAATGTCATGTAATGTCAGAGAGGGTGTTCAGCATGGTCGGTGGCTTTGTCACAGAAAATCAGGAATGGATCATTGCTAAATTTCATTCACCTACGGCAGATGCCAATGATTAGATCAGCCATACCATCTACCTGCCTGATTGTCCATTGTCTGTTTTCTACACAATTCTTCTGGCACCAGAGCCAATGGCCCATGTTCAGCTGGGCATCCACCCTTGTCCATCATATTTTATATACTGTACAGCTGTTGCCAGGGCTGCCATTGGTGGCCCTTAACTGTCAGACATATCCTTACCTGCACCATCTTAATTCTCTACCTTGCAGCTTCTGCAACTGTCACTGCAGAGTTATGCCAGCCACACATCTCATGGTTGTCCTTCTTTGTTTTATAGCACAACACCATAAAGCTGTCAGGGCTGACATTGCTGACCCTACACCTCCAGATATCTGCTTGTCTGCCCAGTCCTAATTCTCTACCATGTGGCTTCAGCCTATGCCACTGCAGAGCCACGCCAGGAACACATCTCTTGACTCCCCACTGTGTTTTACAGTGCTAGTCCATACTGCTGCTGTCAGGACTGCCATTGCTGGTCCTTTAGTGACAGACATTTCCTTGTCATCTCTCAAAATAGGACTATTTTTTGGAAAGGCATGGTGGCAAGCCATTGCTTCTTCACTTTGAAAATAGCTAGCCTGTTCCTGCTCCCTAAAAAAAGGTATAATTTTTGGACAGATTTATAACTGCTTATTCATTTTGTGCATACAAAAATGTTGTGTATTACAAAAAAGGGATCATTTTTTCACTTCTGATTGAGATGCCATTACTTCTTCACGTCCAAAACAGTGCACCTGTGAAAAAGCTATCACTACTTTCTTTAGCAAAGAACAAAAGTCTTAATATTATTCAAACAGGGATTATTTTTGCAATTCCCATGTGAAAAAGCCACGGCTTCTTCCATTTGCTCCGCCTGTGAATAAAGACCAGCAATTGAGGCATCTGCTACCAAAAAGGAATAATTTTTTGACACTTTATACGCTGTAAGTATCCTACAAAGTCTGAAACTGCAGTGTGTAGTTAGATTGCTGGTTACCACTGATTACCATCCGTTTTCCTCTAGCCAAATAGGTTAAGGTCTCTTTGACATTAATAAGGCTGCGTTTGCATTACAGTGTTCAATGGGTTTAATACATACGTAGAAGATCTCAGAGTATTATACACATATTTTCTAAGCAGTCACAGGTTTTCAGTAATGTGATTCAATTTTTTTTGCAAAATTTGGTGAAGCAGGTGAATTTATATTTCAAATGATCCGCTCATCTGTAATTTTAATGTGTGTGTTTTTTTTCAGGAAATACTTTTCTTCCATTGTGAACAGATCTCAAGGGCAGATTCCGGTCCCTCCTCTCACAAAAAGTGAAAAGTGAGACGGTCAGTGATGGGTGAACAAAGCCTGGCTTCTTACTGTCTGATACGCTGTGATTGATGCAATAGGCCTATCACATAGCTGAGACCTGTCATGAGACTATCGCAACCTTCTGTTGTGGTGGTGCATCAAGATTTTACCACTGGCTGTAGAGTGATCTTATTCTGATGCGAATAAGGCCCATTAATGACTCCGGATAAACAGGCATGTCGGCAATCAATAAGGGGTTAAACTAACATGCAGTGCATATACTGTACATTTGCATTGTGAAGCGGGAAGCTTTTTTTTTTTGCCTTGATATTGTATTGGCAACTAACAACTTAAATTTCTTTATTACATCGTCAGTTGCATTTGTAGGGCTGAAAAACAGTATACGGTAGTAGAAAAGGGATATATCAACATAATATAATAATAATAATTTTTATTTTTAATGCACCAACACATTCCGCAGCACTTTACATTTTTGAGGAGACATGTACAGACAATAATGACATTAACGAATAACACATAAATCCACAGATACCAAAAGGAACATATTTAAAGGAGCTACAATGAAACAATTACACAACAACCCAAATTTTAACATCCCATTTCACTTCAAGATGGCAAACTTGGCAATTTCTATAATTAGCAAAAATGTATATAATGTCTAGGCAAGAGACGATGAGTCACAGAGATGTTCACTATTTTTTCCATTTAGTCAACATGGATTAATGTAATAATAACAGGCGGTTAAGTTTTTGGGTACTTTTTTCTACATCCCTATATTTGGCACTCAAAAAAGTAATGACTTTAGTGGTCATTTTTTCCATGTATACTTCATTTTTATTTATTTTGGGTTTATTCCATCTCAAATACAAATTTTAAATGTTCCAGAGGAAGTTACTTTGTGAAATATGACATGAGACTGAACTGGGAACAACCAAAGACTTAAAGAGTAATGGTTGATTTATTTTTTTTTCATAAATCAATAGTACACATGAAAATAGAAAACTTTTTAATATATTTTATTAGAAAAATACGCTTCTATGTCCTCCAGGACTGATTATTTATTCTCAAAATGCTCAATTCATTGGTAAAAACGGTCTTCAATGAATACAGATTTACTTATTACTGAGATAAGAGATGACAGTTGGAGCTCATAAAGATTTGTGGAGAACTGTACTTGTCATTTCAGGATAACTTGCAGCAGAATCTTTGTGTCTGCGTCTAGCTCCTCCTTGCTGTTCCATCTCACTTCTACATAGAATTTTAAAAGCACCAAAGGTCATTTCCTATCTATGTAATGGGAAATTTTGTCTTCATTGAATAGAGATTTTACCCATAAATTGAGAGTGAAAGATCAATCCAGAAGGATAAATAGGCAGATTGATCTGTTAAGTTTAGTGTTGAGCGAATTTGTTCGGCGAATGTTTGAAAGTTTCAAATTCGGCACGAATATGGCACATTCGAATTCGTGATTGCAAGGGTGAGCAAATTTTCTTAAAATCGGAAAAGTTTGACGAATTTGCACGGGACCGTGAATACTGGGCAACCACGGCGTTTTGAACAGTTTTGTGAGCATAGTGCAAGTGTATGATGAGCAGTGGCATGTGCCAGGTGAGTGTGGGGACTGTGGAGAGCTTAGAACAGGTCAGATCAGCGGCGCACTGGTTTTATTTATTTATTTTTTCCTGTGGGCTGTAACTTTAACTGAGGAAAGCGCGGCCAGCCAATCATAGCGCAGGAAGCATCTACACTGTCCAGACATAAGGGCTTCAGCAATTGGCTGCAGAAACACATGTCCTCTAAATATAAAAAGCGGCCATGTTGCGTCAGCGCCATTATATCCATGTCACTGCTGGAGACAGACGCAGCTCAGTGTTCTCCTGTGTAATGAGAGATATTAGCTAGATAGATGGGCGCTTGTGAAGCAGTCAGATAGTGTAGATAATTCCTGGCCTGTGTACCTCTGCAACCGCTGGTGCAGCACATTTTTAGTGTTCTTGTGCAAGTACTGAGATTCTGACAGAAACAGAGGGCCCATGCCATACAATAGTGCTGTGCACCGCTGGTATAGAGCTACATGTCTCAGTATACCTTAAATCTTTTTTTGCACTTGCTAATGTGATCAAGCAAGCGCAGTGCATCTTTTCATTTAGTGAGGTTGAAATTGTGCTCTGCACAGTCTGCAGAGCTTCTTATTGCAGAGCACAAAATCTGTTTTTTTTCTGTTGCTGTTATGATATTGAAGGCTGTGTGCACTAAAGTTTTTTTTAGTGTCAGATACTATTTTAGTGGAGTTGAACTTCAGGTGGTTTCAAAGTTAAAAAATATATTTTTTCTCTTGCTACACCCTGTCCAAAAAATATTTTTTCCTGTGCCAAAAAACATACAGTGCTATAAGCCAGCTACTACGTCAGTGGAGGTCAAAGTCAGCCGGACGCAGAGCTTATGCAGAGTAACCCAAAAATATTTTTTGCTCTGAGTAAAGTGATACAGCTGGCTAGATCTGAGTTTGAAATATTTTGGAGCATATATTCTATGTCATACAGGCCTCCATCCACATTCAAAAAAAAAAATTCTTCTGTTCCTAAAGTAATACAGCAGGGGACATCTCAGTTTGAAATTGTTTGGAGAATATCTCGTAGGTTTTATCGGCCTCATGCACACTAACAAATTTCTTTTGTCTGTTAGTAACGTTATACGGCAGGCCATATCTTACCTCGTCATTTAGTGTCGCTGAAATTCAGGTGTGTGCTGAGCTATTGCACAGGAAAAAAACTTATTTTTCTTTAGTTAATTGTGTGCTCCTACCACTGTATCTGACCAACATGAGTGGGAAAAAGAGAGAGCGTGGTGGAAGAGGTAATAGGCTTGGTGTTCATAGTGTACGTGGGGTACGTGGTAATGTTAGTGAAAGCACTAGTGAACCAACACAAACAGGTCCTATCCAAAGACAACTGACAACTTATGTTAGTGGGCGGCCTACTGCACTCCCTTCCTTTGGCAGCCGCACAGCGATACGCCTTGTTGATAAGGCCCAGAAAGAGCAGGTGCTCCAGTGGATGGCGAGCTCTGCTTCCAGTGCCCTCGACTCTTCTTCCTCCACCTCAACATCACACGCAGTACAGTCCACAGAGGTGGCACCCCAATTACCCATGCTTCCCTCTGCATCACAGCTGGCTAGCTGCCCGATTGACTGTAGCGAACCACAGATGGGCGAGTCAGTAGAACTCTTCACCCATTCTACACCATTGGCATCAGAATTGTACTCCAAACAGTCACAGAGTCAAGGGGAGGAAAGCATCTGCACCGATCCCCAAAATTTTATTAGCTTGGATTCGCTGCAGGACGAAGTAGGGTCCGAGCAGGTTCCTGACTCTCGTCACCAGACGTTAACCGCAGGGGAGGGAGGTGATCCCGATGAGACTCAGATACCTGAGGCTCATGCGGACTGTACTGTGCTGTCAGGGCAACAAGAGGAGAGGGGTCACTCTGAGGGCGAGAAATGGGATAACATATTGCATGATGACGAGGTTGAAGATCCTATGTGGTGTGAACCCAGAGTCATGCAGCCAAGTAGCTCATCTGAGGAGGTGGAGGAGGAAGACGAAGAGGTTACATTTCGCCCTACGGCGCAGACACGGAGAGATGCAAGCACAAGGAGCACTGCATCCTTAGCCTTTTACATTTTGTAACGGGTCTGGGAGGCGGAACCTCTGGGCTACTATACAAGGGAGCGGTCCTTGTAAGGGAGCGGGTGGCGACCAGGCAGGCAGTCACAGCAGGTGACCGGGACAGTCTCTGGGTGTACGGGCAGGAGGTCACGGCAAGTGATCAGGGCAGTCTCTGGAAGAACGGGCTGGAGGTCACGGCAAGTGACCGGGGCAGTCTCTGGAAGAACGGGCTGGAGGTCACGGCAAGTGACCGGGGCAGTCTCTAGGTAAAGGGTAGGTACGACCTGTGATGGCTGAACCTCCAGGTAGGCTAGCAAGGCAGATGGAGGATGTGTGCTCCCAGGTGAGCAAGCGAGAGTCTCTGGAATAGCAGGTGGTCACAGCACGTGACGGCGGAGCCTCCAGGTAGGCAAGCAGGCAGGTAGCGGAGAAGCGCTCCCAGGTGAGCGGGCAAGAGTCTCTGGAATAGCTGGTGGTCCCAGCACGTGACAGCGGAACCCCCGGGCAGGCAAGCAGGCAGGTAGCGGAGAAGCGCTCCCAGGTGAGCGGGCAAGAGTCTGGAATAGCTGGTGGTCACAGCACGTGACAGCGGAGCCTCCGGGCAGGCAAGCAGGCAGGTAGTGGAGAAGCGCTCCCAGGTGAGCGGGCAAGAGTCTGGAATAGCTGGTGGTCCCAGCACGTGACAGCGGAACCCCCGGGCAGGCAAGCAGGCAGGTAACAGGAAATCAGGCAGGATTAGGACAGCAAGCTGGCAGGAATCTGGCAGGTAACTGGCAGGTAACTGGCAACGGGACCTGAGGGCTGAAGCAGAGTAGAATGGTGCAACAACATTGCTCGGGCACCTCCATTTTGGAGGAGGTGCCTTATATATGGTAAAGTCCTCCGGCCATTGGCCGGGGACTCCTTAGGACGGCGCGCGCGGCCCCTTTAAGAGGGAGGGAGGGCGCGCGCGCGCGCCCTAAGCACAGTGGCCGGGAAGGAGCGCGCGCTGCCAGCAGAGCGGGAGAGGGACGCCGGGCACGGAGCAGAGCGGTGAGGGGAACAGCGTTCCTGCCTAGCAGAGGGCAGGGACGCCGGCACTACAGTACCCCCCCCTTTAGGCCCCCCCTTTTTTAGGCCAGATAGAAATTTAGCTAGGATGAGAGGGGCATGGATGTTCTCCCGGGGCTCCCACGTTCTCTCCTCAGGACCAAACCCCTTCCAATCTACCAGAAAAAAGGTCTTTCCTCTTACCCTTTTGGTGGCAAGAATGTTCTCTACCTCAAACTCGTCCTCAGCAGAAACCGGAGCAGGAGGCGTACCTGTAGACTTGGAAAAAGAGTTAAGCACCACGGGTTTGAGGAGAGATACATGGAAGGAGTTAGGAATCCGTAAGTTGGCCGGGAGTTTCAATTTATAGGCCACCGGGTTGATCTGACTGATGACCTCCAGAGGACCGATGAACCGAGGCCCTAACTTGTAAGAAGGTATCTTGAGTCGAACATATTTAGATGAGAGCCAGACTTTATCTCCTGGACGAAATTGTGGAGGATCCAGGCGTTTTTTGTCAGCGTGTCTTTTCATACGCTCGGATGACAGAAGGAGTACGGACCGGGTACTCTCCCATATGGAGGAAAATTTGCTAACGAGAGATTCCGCAGCCGGGTTGTCCACAGAGGTGGAGACAGGAAAAGGAATCCGAGGATGCTGACCAAAGACTACAAAAAACGGGGATTTGGAGGAGGATTCGCTCTCGTGATTATTATAAGAGAACTCAGCCCATGGTAGGAGATCCACCCAGTCAGAATGGTGGGCATTAACGAAGTGCCGGAGGTAACTGGTCAGGTTCTGATTGATCCGCTCCACTTGACCATTGGACTGTGGGTGGTAAGCGGAAGAGAAGTCCAGGGTGACGTCTAGTAGTTTACAAGTGGCTCTCCAGAAACGTGAGGTAAACTGTACCCCACGATCCGACACGATGTGGAGGGGCAGGCCATGAAGACGGAAGATGTGGCGGATAAAGTCTTTAGCTAGCTCGGGTGCAGACGGAAGGCCTGGCAGGGGAATAAAGTGAGCCATCTTGGAAAAGCGGTCAGCGACCACCCAAATGACCGTACAACCGGCAGAGACGGGGAGATCAGTTATAAAGTCCATTGCTATATGCTGCCAGGGGGCAGCAGGTACAGGAAGCGGAAGGAGGCGTCCGGCTGGCAGATGTCTCGGGACTTTGTTGCGGGCGCAGGACACACAGGCGGAAACAAAGTCTATTATGTCCTTGTGCAGGGTAGGCCACCAATAGTGCCGGGCAATAAGCTGGAGGGTCTTTTTCTGACCGGCGTGGCCAGCTAGTTTAGACGAATGGCCCCAGTGTAATATCTTCTCCCGATCAGGTACTGAAACAAACGTCTTACCGGGAGGGAGACGATTTAGACTCACGGGAGCCACCTGCATTACTCTGGCGGGATCGATGATATGTTTAGGTTCTTCCTCGAGATCGGACACCAGAAAGGATCGGGACAAGGTGTCTGCTTTGACGTTTTTGTCAGCCGGGCGAAAATGAAGAACAAAATCAAAGCGAGCAAAAAACAAGGACCACCGGGCTTGGCGCGGGTTAAGTCTCTGGGCATGCTGGAGGTAAGCCAAGTTCTTGTGGTCAGTGTAAATTATTACCGGATGAAGAGCCCCCTCGAGTAGGTAACGCCACTCCTCCAACGCCAGCTTGATGGCCAATAACTCTCGGTCTCCTATGGAATAGTTGCGTTCAGAAGAGGAGAAGAGTTTGGAGAAGAAGCCACAAGTTACCATTCTCCCGGAAGATGATTTTTGAGTAAGTACCGCTCCGGCTCCAGAGGAGGAGGCGTCAACTTCCAGGAAGAACTGCTTGTTGCCGTCCGGGCGATGCAGCACCGGGGCGGAAGAGAAGGCCTGTTTTAGGGAAAGAAAGGCCTCCTCTGCTTCGGGCGGCCACTCTTTGGGATTAGTACCCTTACGGGTGAGCGCGGAAATTGGGGCAGTCCGGGAAGAGAAGTGCGGGATGAAGAGGCGGTAATAGTTGGCGAAGCCCAGGAACCGTTGAATAGCCTTCAACCCCTCTGGTCGGGGCCATTTCTCGATGGCAGACAGTTTCTCAGGATCCATTTGTAGGCCGGTCTGAGAGATAATGTAGCCCAGAAACGGAAGCGAGGTCTGCTCAAAGAGGCACTTCTCATATTTAGCGTAGAGATGGTTCTGCCTGAGCCTGAGCAGGACCTGACGAACATCCCTCCGGTGAGTCTGGAGATCCGGAGAGAAGACCAAGATGTCGTCTAGGTACACCACTACGCAGGAGTAGAGAAGGTCCCGGAAGATGTCATTGACCAACTCTTGAAAGACGGCAGGAGCGTTACAGAGGCCAAAGGGCATTACCAGATATTCATAGTGGCCGTCCCGGGTGTTGAATGCCGTCTTCCATTCATCCCCCTGACGGATACGAACCAGGTTGGACGCCCCACGGAGGTCCAGTTTGGTGAAGATTCTAGCCCCCCTCAGACGATCAAATAACTCCGGAATGAGCGGAAGGGGGTACTTATTCTTCACCGTGATCTGGTTAAGGCCTCTATAGTCTATACAGGGACGGAGAGAGCCGTCCTTCTTTTTGACGAAAAAGAAGCCTGCTCCCGCCGGGGAGGTAGATTTCCGGATGAATCCCCTGGCCAGATTCTCCTCAATATATTCGGACATCGACCGGGTCTCAGCAGCGGATAATGGATAAATACGCCCACGGGGAGGAGAAGTACCAGGTAACAGGTCGATAGGGCAGTCGTATGGTCTATGAGGGGGTAGTGTCTCTGCCTCCTTTTTATTAAAGACATCAGCATAAGACCAATAAGGAATCGGAAGTCCAGGTAGATTAGCTGGGGTAGGAGAAGGACGGACGGGATGAACGGGAACCAGACAGGTCTTATGGCAGCCCTGTCCCCAGCGAAGGACTTCTCCGGTCTGCCAGTCAAGAACGGGTGCATGTTTCTGGAACCAAGGTAGGCCTAGCAAGAGGGCGTGAGAGAGTCCAGGCAGAACATGGAAGGAGATACTTTCAGAATGCAGCATTCCCACCTGCAGAGTAATGGATTCGGTGATGAGTTGGATGGGGCGTGGTAAGAGCCCCCCATCCACGGCAGCAACAGACAAGGGTACAGCCAGAGGTTTGGTGGGGATGCGGTATTTCTCTACCAGGGACTGTGAAATAAGATTCCCGGCTGCTCCAGAGTCCAGTTGGGCTAGTTCGAAATAACGGTTCTCCCCGAAGACGATTGAAACTGACAACAGCAGGGATGGAGAGGATTTATTCTTGTCTAGGTGGACCTCTCTGAGCGAACCTAGACACAGGCGTTTCCCGACCTCTCCGGGCAGGCACGGATCCGGTGCTCCTTACTGCCACAGTAGAAGCAGGTCCCCTCGGCACGGCGTAAGTCCTGACGGGTCTTGACCATCTTGGTCTGGTCGACCTGCATAGGCTCAGGAGGGTGTACCTGGTTAGAGACAGAAGGAGTGACGGGTTTCTGAAAAGTAGGAGCTAGACGTGGTAACCTCCTCTCACGGGTGACCTCTCTGGCACGCTCCTGGAACCGTAGGTCAATCCGGGTGGCAAGAGTTATTAAGTCATCGAGAGTGGTAGGAATGTCCCGACCGGCAAGTTCATCTTTAATACGGCCGGACAGACCCTCCCAGAAGACGGAAACCAGAGCGTCGTTATCCCAGGCCAGCTCCGAGGCAAGGGTACGGAACCGTATGGCATATTGGCCCACGGTGAGACTTTCCTGACGGAGGCGTAGCAACGATGATGCGGATGAGGTCTTCCGTCCGGGTTCGTCGAAGACTTTCCGGAAAGCCGTGAGAAAAGCAGGCAAGTTGGACACCAGGGGGTCTCCTCTCTCCCATAGAGGATTTAGCCAGGCCAGGGCCTCCCCGGTGAGATGGGACATGATGAATGCAATTTTGGCTCGGTCGGAGTTAACCCCTTAAGCCCCGCGGGTGGTTTGCACGTTAATGACCGGGCCAATTTTTACAATTCTGACCACTGTCACTTTATGAGGTAATTACTCTCGAACGCTTCAACGGATCCCCCTGATTCTGAGATTGTTTTTTCGTGACATATTGTACTTCATGATTGTGGAAAAATTTCTTCGATATCACTTGCGTTTATTTGTGAAAAAAACGGAAATTTGGCGAAAATTTTGAAAATTTTGCAATTTTCAAAATTTGAATTTTTAAGCCCTGAAATCAGAGCGATATGTCACACAAAAGAGTTAATAAATAACATTTCCCACATGTCTACTTTACATCAGCACAATTTTGGAACCAAAATTTTTTTTTGTTAGGGAGCTATAAGGGTTAAAAGTTGACCAGCGATTTCTCATTTTTCCAACAAAATTTACAAAACCATTTTTTTAGGGACCACATCACATTTGAAGTCACTTTGAGAGGTCTTTATGACAGAAAATACCCAAAAGTGACACCATTCTAAAAACTGCACCCCTCAAGGTGCTCAAAACCACATTCAAGAACTTTATTAACCCTTCAGGTGCTTCACAGGAATTTTTTGAATGTGGAAGAAAAAAATGAACATTTAACTTTTTTCACAAAAATGTTAATTTAGACCCAATTTTTTTTATTTTCACAGGGGTAACAAGAAAAAATGGACCCCAAAATTTGTTGTGCAATTTCCCCTGGGCACGCAGATACCCAATATTTGGGGAAAAAATACTGTTTGGGCGCACGGCAGGGCTCGGAAGGGAAGGAGCGCTATTTGACTTTTTGATTGTAAAATTTGCTTGAATAATTAGCGGACGCCATGTTGTGTTTGGAGAGCCCATGTGTGCCCAAACTTTGGAGCTCCCCCACAAGTGACCCCATTTTGGAAACTAGACCCCCCAAGGCACCTATCTAGATGCATAGTGAGCACTTGGAACCCCCAGGTGCTTCACAAATTGATTCGTAACAATGAAAAAGTGAAAAAAAAAACACTTTTTCATTTTTATGAATCAATTTGTGAAGCACCTGAGTGTTCCAAGTGCTCACAATGCATCTAGATAGGTGCCTTGGGGGGTCTAGTTTCCAAAATGGGGTCACTGGTGGGGGAGCTCCAATGTTTGGGCACACAGCGGCTCTCCAAACGCAACATGGTGTCGCTAACAATTTGAGCCGATTTTCCGTTAAATTTGTTAGAGGACACCATGTTGCATTTAGAGAGTCCCTGTGTGCCCAAACATTGGAGCTCCCCCACAAGTGACCCCATTTTGGAAACTAGACCCCCCAAGGCACCTATCTAGATGCATAGTGAGCACTTGGAACCCCCAGGTGCTTCACAAATTGATTCGTAACAATGAAAAAGTGAAAAAAAAAACACTTTTTCATTTTTATGAATCAATTTGTGAAGCACCTGAGTGTTCCAAGTGCTCACAATGCATCTAGATAGGTGCCTTGGGGGGTCTAGTTTCCAAAATGGGGTCACTTGTGGGGGAGCTCCAATGTTTGGGCACACAGCGGCTCTCCAAACGCAACATGGTGTCGCTAACAATTTGAGCCGATTTTCCGTTAAATTTGTTAGAGGACACCATGTTGCATTTAGAGAGTCCCTGTGTGCCCAAACATTGGAGCTCCCCCACAAGTGACCCCATTTTGGAAACTAGACCCCCCAAGGCACCTATCTAGATGCATAGTGAGCACTTGGAACCCCCAGGTGCTTCACAAATTGATTCGTAACAATGAAAAAGTGAAAAAAAAAACACTTTTTCATTTGTATGAATCAATTTGTGAAGCACCTGAGGGTTCCAAGTGCTCACTATGCATCTAGATAGGTGCCTTGGGTGGTCTAGTTTCCAAAATGGGGTCACTTGTGGGGGAGCTCCAATATTTGGGCACACAGCGGCTCTCTAAATGCAACATGGTGTCCGCTAACAAATTTAACGCAAAATTGGCTCAAATTGTTAGCGACACCATGTTGCGTTTGGAGAGCTGCTGTGTGCCCAAACATTGGAGCTCCCCCACAAGTGACCCCATTTTGGAAACTAGACCCCCCAAGGCACCTATCTAGATGCATAGTGAGCACTTGGAACCCCCAGGTGCTTCACAAATTGATTCGTAACAATGAAAAAGTGAAAAAAAAAACACTTTTTCATTTTTACGAATCAATTTGTGAAGCACCTAGGGGTTCCAAGTGCTCACTATGCATCTAGATAGGTGCCTTGGGGGGTCTAGTTTCCAAAATGGGGTCACTTGTGGGGGAGCTCCAATGTTTGGGCACACAGGGACTCTCTAAATGCAACATGGTATCCGCTAACAAATTGAATGGAAAATCGGCTCAAATTGTTAGCGGACGCCACATTGCGTTTGGAGAGCCCCTCTGTGCCCAAACTTTGGAGCTCCCCCACAAGTGACCCCATTTTGGAAACTAGACCCCCCAAGGCACCTTTCTAGATGCATAGTGAGCACTTGGAACCCCCAGGTGCTTCACAAATTGATTCGTAATAATGAAAAAGTGAAAAAAAAAACACTTTTTCATTTTTACGAATTAATTTGTGAAGCACCTAGGGGTTCCAAGTGCTCACTATGCATCTAGATAGGTGCCTTGGGGGGTCTAGTTTCCAAAATGGGGTCACTTGTGGAGGAGCTCCAATGTTTGGGCACACAGGGACTCTCCAAATGCAACATGATATCCGCTAACAATTTGAGCCGACAATTTGTTAGCGGATATCATGTTGCATTTGGAGAGTCCCTGTGTGCCCAAACATTGGAGCTCCCCCACAAGTGACCCCATTTTGGAAACTAGACCCCCCAAGGCACCTATCTAGATTCATAGTGAGCACTTGGAACCCCAGGTGCTTCACAAATTGATTCATAAAAATGAAAAAGTGTTTTTTTTTTCACTTTTTCATTTTTACGAATCAATTTGTGAAGCACCTGGGGGTTCCAAGTGCTCACTATGCATCTAGAAAGGTGCCTTGGGGGGTCTAGTTTCCAAAATGGGGTCACTTGTGGGGGAGCTCCAAAGTTTGGGCACAGAGGGGCTCTCCAAACGCAATGTGGTGTCCGCTAACAATTTGAGCCGATTTTCCATTTAATTTGTTAGCGGATACCATGTTGCATTTAGAGAGTCCCTGTGTGCCCAAACATTGGAGCTCCCCCACAAGTGACCCCATTTTGGAAACTAGACCCCCCAAGGCACCTATCTAGATTCATAGTGAGCACTTGGAACCCCAGGTGCTTCACAAATTGATTCATAAAAATGAAAAAGTGTTTTTTTTTTCACTTTTTCATTTTTACGAATCAATTTGTGAAGCACCTGGGGGTTCTAAGTGCTCACTATGCATCTAGATAGGTGCCTTGGGGGGTCTAGTTTCCAAAATGGGGTCACTTGTGGGGGAGCTCCAATGTTTGGACACACAGGGGCTCTCCAAACGCAACATGGCGTCCGCTAACAATTTGAGCCGATTTTCCATTCAATTTGTTAGCGGACACCATGTCGCGTTTGGAGAGCCCGTGATGTGCCTAAACAGTGGAGCTCCCCCACAAGTGTCCCCATTTTGGAAACTATACCCCTCAAAGATTTTATTAAGGTGTATAGTGAACATTTTGAACCCAGAGGTACGGCACATTATTTGTTTACATTAGGTCATCATATTGAATAAGTTTTCATTATTCTTGAGCGCAAGTGCTCGCTACTTGAGTTTGCATCGGGTACTCAGGTATGCACCATGTACAGCGTGTGCTCGAGTGACATGCTCGAGTCCCTGCTCCGCATGTTTCACGGTTATTAGACACCCAAAAAAAAACATGCGGGGATCGCTCGTGCATGGCAGGCAATCCCCGTAAAGTTTTTTGGCCGCGAAGCATATGGGGCAGAGACTCGAGCATGTCACTCAAATACCCACGATACTAAATGCATACCAGAGCACCCGATGCAAACTCAAGTAGCGAGCACTTGCTCTCAACACTAGTCGCCATATCGTCATCTTTTTTTCTTACTTTTGAAAAAAATCCCAACCCCAGCCCTAACCCTAGCACAACCCTAGCCCCAGCACAACCCTAGCCCCAGCACAACCCTAGCCCCAGCACAACCCTAGCCCCAGCACAACCCTAGCCCCAGCACAACCCTAGCCCCAAACCCAGCCCTAACCCTAGCCCAATCCTAACTCAAGAGTTTATTTTTGACGCCGTTCCTTGTGCGGTATAAGTGATTAGACGACTTTATTCTTCGGGTCGGTGTGATTACAGCAATGCCAGAATCATATGGGGTTTTTATGACTGACAGCTGTCACACACTAAAAGACGCATTTTTTGTAAAATCTAGTTTTTGCATCGCCATATTTTGAGAGCTATAATTTTTCCAAATTTTGGCAGACAGTCATGTGACGGCTCGTTTTTTGCGGGATGACTTGACGTTGTTATTGGTGCCATTTTCAGGCACGTGACATTTTTTGATCGCTTTCTATTCCGATTTTTGGGAGGCAGAATAAACAAAAACCAACAATTCAGGAATTGTTTTTTTTTTTTTTTTTTTATTCTGTTCCGCGTGTGGTAAAATTGATGAGGCAGCTTTACTCTTCGGGTCAGTACGTTTACAGCGGTACCACATTTGTATAATTTTTCTATGTTTTGGCGCTTATACACAATAAAAGCTATTTTATAGAAAAAAATATTTTTTAGTATCGCTTTATTCTGAGAGCTATAACTTTTTTATTTTTCGGCTGATGGAGCTATATGGCGGCTTGTTTTTTGCGGGACGAGATGACGTTTTCAGCGGTATCATTTTTATTTATATGCGTCTTTTTGATCGCGTGTTATTCCACTTTTTGTTTGGCGGTATGGTGATAAAGCATTGTTTTTTGCTTGGTTTTTTTTTTTTTTTTTTTACCGTGTTCACTGAAGGGGTTAACTAGTGGGACAGTTTTATAGGTCAGGTTGTTCCGGACGCGGCGATACCAAATATGTGTACTTTTATTGTTTTTTTTTTATTTTTTTTATAATAATATTTATTGATGGGTACATTATATTTTTATTTTTGGTGTATTATTTTTTTTATTTTTTTATAATATTTTTGCACATTTTTTTTTTTTTTTTTTTCCACTTTCACACAGTTTATACACTTTATTACTTTGTCCCACTCTGGGACTTTCACTTTTTTTTTTCTGATCGCCTGCATGGCACAGGAATGGAGCACCATCCCTATGCCATGAAGGCTGTCAGAAGTGCACAGTGTGAAGATTGCTTGGAGATGCACTGCGCATGTCCAAGCAATCTTCCTGCTCTCTGGTGACCCGGATGTTGTCATGACGACATCGGGTCGTCATGGCAACACCCGGGAAGCCTTTGCAGACTGCGCTGGAAGCCGGAAGAGGAGGTGAGTATCGGCGATCACCTCCCCTTGCCCCCGCAATGCCGCGATCGACTTCGATCGCAGCATCGCGGGGGTTAATGTGCTGGGAGCGGTGCGTGACCGCTCCCTGCACATAGTACCGGGTGTCAGCTGTGACAATCAGCTGACACCCGGCGGCGATCGCGCCCGCACAGCCTGTGTGCGCGCGCGATCGCCATGACGTACTAATACGGGTCTGGCTCTTAAGTCCCAGGGCACAGACGCGTATTAGTACGTCAGATGTTATTAAGGGGTTAAACTGGTGGGACAATAGTTCAAAGTGCAGGGTGCACTGATTTATGAAGCCCCGAGCCTGGGCTGAGTCGCCTCCGAAGCGAGGAGGTGCAGAAAGCCGAGGTCCGGGGTAGGATATCATGGTGTTAGTGGACAGCGGAGCTGCCGGATTGCGAGACATGGCACTGGCGGAGGTTGTTGGTGGAACAGTCAGAGTGTCCAGGCGAGTATTGACATTCCGCAGGTGACCCAGGATGGACTTCTGTTGGGACCTTTGACGGGACAGTTCATGACACAGGTCCGAGAGCGAGGGAGCTTGGGTGCCACCGGGTTCCATGGCCCGAGCAAACTGTAACGGGTCTGGGAGGCGGAACCTCTGGGCTACTATACAAGGGAGCGGTCCTTGTAAGGGAGCGGGTGGCGACCAGGCAGGCAGTCACAGCAGGTGACCGGGACAGTCTCTGGGTGTACGGGCAGGAGGTCACGGCAAGTGATCAGGGCAGTCTCTGGAAGAACGGGCTGGAGGTCACGGCAAGTGACCGGGGCAGTCTCTGGAAGAACGGGCTGGAGGTCACGGCAAGTGACCGGGGCAGTCTCTAGGTAAAGGGTAGGTACGACCTGTGATGGCTGAACCTCCAGGTAGGCTAGCAAGGCAGATGGAGGATGTGTGCTCCCAGGTGAGCAAGCGAGAGTCTCTGGAATAGCAGGTGGTCACAGCACGTGACGGCGGAGCCTCCAGGTAGGCAAGCAGGCAGGTAGCGGAGAAGCGCTCCCAGGTGAGCGGGCAAGAGTCTCTGGAATAGCTGGTGGTCCCAGCACGTGACAGCGGAACCCCCGGGCAGGCAAGCAGGCAGGTAGCGGAGAAGCGCTCCCAGGTGAGCGGGCAAGAGTCTGGAATAGCTGGTGGTCACAGCACGTGACAGCGGAGCCTCCGGGCAGGCAAGCAGGCAGGTAGCGGAGAAGCGCTCCCAGGTGAGCGGGCAAGAGTCTGGAATAGCTGGTGGTCCCAGCACGTGACAGCGGAACCCCCGGGCAGACAAGCAGGCAGGTAACAGGAAATCAGGCAGGATTAGGACAGCAAGCTGGCAGGAATCTGGCAGGTAACTGGCAGGTAACTGGCAACGGGACCTGAGGGCTGAAGCAGAGCAGAACGGTGCAACAACATTGCTCGGGCACCTCCATTTGGAGGAGGTGCCTTATATATGGTAAAGTCCTCCGGCCATTGGCCGGGGACTCCTTAGGACGGCGCGCGCGGCCCCTTTAAGAGGGAGGGAGGGCGCGCGCGCGCGCCCTAAGCACAGTGGCCGGGAAGGAGCGCGCGCTGCCAGCAGAGCGGGAGAGGGACGCCGGGCACGGAGCAGAGCGGTGAGGGGAACAGCGTCCCTGCCTAGCAGAGGGCAGGGACGCCGGCACTACACATTTTGGTCTTCAAAAATGGATGAATGGCCTGAGCTGGTAGTGTCTTGACGGATAAGGGCACCCGGCTGTCTCCTGAAAGTGCAGACCGCCTAACTTTCATCAAGATGAACAAGTCATGGATCTCCAAGGACTTTTGCACCCCAATTGCAGACTGTACATTGTAGGCGATGTTGTCGTTTTCAGTGTGCTGCATTGATCTCTTGAAATTGCAGTCTGTGATATGGCTTCTGTGCCTACTCTTGCTCCTGCTGCAGGTTTTAGGTCCTAATTTTGGGAAATGTGGAGAATTCTGATTGTGTCTCCATCCATTGGGTTGGCTGTAGTGGGACAGGTTTGGGTCTGCGTTAAACTACTTGTAGTCTGATGACATTGATGCCACTTTCGGTGGTGTTAGGCCCTCATTTAGGGCAATGTGAACACTCCTGGTTAGGTCTCAATCTCCTGGGTTGGCAGTACTGGAAGAGGTGTGGGTCTTATTTACACCATTTGTACAGTAGTGAAATTGATGCCACTTTGCTGGCATCTGCCACTAATTTTTTAAAATGTGGGGAATCCTGATTGGGCCTCCATCCATTGGGTTGAGTGTAGTGGAAGAGGTTTTGGTCTCCATGCATTTCTATAGTTATACTGTAGTGAAATTGAGCATTTGGTGCAGATATTATTCTCCCCAAACAGGAACACAAACATGATAAACTCTAAATTGATTTTCAATAAACAACCATCAGTCGCCCCATCAAACACCTCTGCTGCTTCTTCCTCCTTCTCTGTTACCGTGCCAAGTTGTGTCACGCAGGTGTCCGACAAAACCAGCTGTATACCCACTGCAGTTACGCTGAGTGACAGCCCGTCAGCTGTAAGTGAAGTGGACATGTGTCTCTGAGCACACCACACGTTTCTCAATCCACCGTAACATCTCCGCCTGCGCCTCACTCACTGTCTATCGGTTTGTCCATTTCACCGTACTCTGTCGCTATTGTAATGGTTTGTGTGCCAGCTAGACGAGTCAATGGAGGCAAGGGAGGATCCACAGAAGTATGTGAGAGGGACTTCACTGCTGCAGCAAGGCGCAGGAGCGCCGCTGATATAACCCCAGCAACCTGGAAAACAGCTTCCAGCAGGACACAGGAGCGCCACACAGAAGGCCAGACTGACGCCACACTCTACGGGGACCCAGTGAAGTCCCTCTCACCTACTACTGTGGATCCTCTTGCCTCCATTGACTCGTCTAGCTGGCACACAAACCATTACAATAGCGACAGAAATGAGTAAGGCCATTATAGGCCGAAAAGTCTTCTACTAATTGCCGCCATTCATGTTTGGTTTGTCCAACTTATTTTCGGTGTCTAAATAAAAATATTTTTCATATTCATAACCAGAGGGCACTCTGATACAGACTTTGCCTGCTGCACTCTGATACAGACTCTGCCTGCTGCACTCCTAATACAGACTCTGCCTGCTGCACTCCTAATACAGACTCTGCCTGCTGCACTCCTAATACAGACTCTGCCTGCTGCACTCCTAATACAGACTCTGTCTGCTGCACTCCTAATACAGACTCTGCCTGCTGCACTCCTAATACAGACTCTGCCTGCTGCAGTCCGATACAGGCTCTGCCTGCTGCACTCCGATACAGGCTCTGCCTGCTGCACTCCGATACAGGCTCTGCCTGCTGCACTCCGATACAGACTCTGCCTGCTGCACTCCGATACAGGCTCTGCCTGCTGCACTCCTAATACAGGCTCTGCCTGCTGCACTCCTAATACAGGCTCTGCCTGCTGCACTCCTAATACAGACTCTGCCTGCTGCACTCCTAATACAGGCTCTGCCTGCTGCACTCCGATACAGGCTCTGCCTGCTGCACTCCGATACAGGCTCTGCCTGCTGCACTCCGATACAGGCTCTGCCTGCTGCACTCCGATACAAAGTCTGCCTGCTGCACTCTGATACAGACTGCCTGCTGCACCATCTAGTCTCTCCTACTCCTGCGCGTCCATTGGTCTGTCCTGAAGTGGCACCTGGCGTTCATCGGGAGCCAAGTCTAACCTCACGATCAGAGGCTCTAGTGAACAGTCCGGTGCTTGCTTAATGAATACAAAGAGAGAGAGAGCGCAAAGACCAATAGAGTTTCACCTGTAGACATAGGAATGAATAATAAAAAGGTGGTGCTCACCTGGTTTGGTTGTGTAAGGACACAACCACCATAACGTATAAAAAGCAGCTGCAGCGGATCTCCAATGGGTGTCCCACAGGACCAGAATAAATCCAAAGGCGGTGAAAGTAGAGATATCCATCCGCGCCGCTGAAAGATCCTCAAGTCAGGAACATGTAATAATATCCTTGTTTATTGGTAAATGCCTACGCGTTTCTGGGTGTTCCACACCCCTTCATCAGGGCACCAACAGATATATCAATGTATGCACTGAAACACTCCATTTATATACAGACAGCAAATGAAAAAAAAGGGTTCAAAAAGGAAGAGCAGAAAAAAACCAAACATAACCTTTGCACCTGAGGCCGTGTGCAAAAGAGAGAAAAAAAAGAAAAAAAGGGGGCAAAAAGATAATGTTGGACAGAAAAGTATAAATAATCAAAAGGTATCAGTCAAATGGAGTAATTACATAAAAGCAATATTACTTACTAACAAGTAAGTGTACACATTAGGTAAGAACAAAATAAATATGTGTATAACATTAAAAACTCTAATGAGAATACACCCATCAGATATCGTTCCATAAAGGGAGATGGAACTGGAAAGAACAAAATAAAATGAAAAAAAAAAAAGTAAAAAGTACCCCCATATAAAATATAGCTAGTAGTATCCTCTGTCAACGGAGGAATAGTGCAAGGAACAGGTTATCTGACATATGTCATGTAGTGACGTAGAGACCTAATGTGTAGTAATAGGATCCTGAGAAAACGCCGCAATGTAGTATAAAGACTGCGGCTTAAATACAGGAGATACACAGACAGGTAGTGAATCACCTGACGTGCGGTGGCGTGGAAGGAGAGAGGTGTGTGATAGTAGCATCCAGCAGAGCGCTGCGATGCGGGTTCGAATTATACTACTCCCAGAAGGAAAACATAAAAGAGGGAATATTTATAATAGCGTACATGATTTTAGAGGAACACCATATTTGTGTCAAAAAACTATGATAAATGTAAAACCAAGGATTTATGTGTATATATGTGAAAAACAATATTATTTATAGATCTTGTGAATAACACAATAAAAAGGAATAGTAGTACAATAAGGAAGTAATTATGAAAATAGAAAAACATACATTAACTATAAAAAAACTTCAGAAACATCATTCAGACCAAAGGGCTTAAGAGTATTCAGTCTGTAAATCCAATAAATTTCTTTTCTGTTTAGTTCTTGGAGCCTATTAGGATAATTCTCGGGAATTTGATCAATAGGGCTGATTTTTAGATTCAGAAAATCTTTATTATGCACCATTGTGCAGTGTCTAGAAAGACCTTGTTTTAAAAACCCTTTAAGAACATTATGCCTATGGGAGTTGAGGCGTAGGTGGAGGGGCTGTATCGTTCTCCCCACATATTGTTTATTACAACTGCATTCTATCAGATAAATAACAAAGGTAGAATTGCAGGTGAGATATTTATTGATCTCAAAACTCTCCATATTAGTATTTGATTGAAAGTGAGTAAGACCATGCATAATACTTTTACAGCATAGACAATTTTTGTTGCCACATTTAAAAACCCCTTTACGGGATGTTACAGGAGTCATACTGTTGTTCTTTGTCGTATCCCTTATCCTACTTGGAGCTATGATGTTTCTTAGTGTGGGGGCACGCCTAAAAGTAATACCCGTTTTTTTAGGCAAGATCTTTTTCAGTATGGGATCATCCAGAAGAATTTTCCAATTATCTTCTAGTATTTTTCGTATTTGTCCATGAGATTTGTTGTAGGAAGTTATGAAGTTCAAGGAATAATTACTCTCCTTGGCATTTTTAGTTTTTTCTTTACCTATCAATAGACTATCCCTATTTTCTATATTTAAAGCCTCCAGATATGCTTTTTTGATTAGATTACCGGGGTATCCTTGGTTTTTGAACCTGTTAATAAGAGTGCTAGATTGCACTATAAAATCATCTTTGTGAGTACAATTCTTTCTAATCCTATATAATTGGTTTCTAGGAATATTTTTTAGCCATTTAGAGTAATGGCCGCTTTTAAAATTAATATAGCTGTTTGTGTCAACATCTTTAAAATATGTTTTTGTGCAAATATTCTCTCCTATTGGAAATAATGTGAGATCCAAAAAATTGATAGTCTCAGGATTAACATAGGGTGTAAAAGAGAGACCCCAAAGGTTTCCATTCAGATGATTTAGAAACTCAGCCGGACCAACAAGTTCAGCATCCCAGATAATGATCAAGTCATCAATGTACCGTTTGTAAAAAATTATGTTCACAAAAAAAGGGGAGTTATAAATATATATTTTTTCAAAGAGACCCATAAAAAGATTAGCGTATGTAGGTGCTATTTTAGACCCCATCGCTGTACCTGATACCTGATGATACATTTTATCTCTAAAAGTGAAATAGTTGGTGTTCAATATAAACGACAACCCTTCAAGTAAAAAATCCCTTTGTGTAACCATAAGCCTATTATCTAGATCTAAGAAGTGCCTAAAAGCCGCAAGGCCAATTGTGTGTTCTATATTGGAATATAAAGATGCTACATCTAAAGTGATGAAAGTATAAGTGTCTTTCCATTTGATCTCTTTTATTAAATTAATCAAATGTGCGGAGTCCCTAAGGAAGCTATCCAGATGCAATACATGTATTTTCATAATTTTATCAATGTATTCAGACAATTTACTCGTAAGCGAGCCAATACCTGAAATAATGGGTCTACCAGGGGGATTTTTTTGATTTTTATGTAATTTGGGTAGATGGTAGGAGAAGGGGGTATTGGGACTCCTAATGGTCAGGAATTTTTTCTCTGTTTCATTAATGCTCTTGTTAGCAAAGGCCTGATTAATTCTTGTAGTATATTCCTTAATTAAATCAAAGGAGGGATCAATATGAATATTTTTATAATATTTAGTATCTGACAAAATATTGTTGGCTTCTTTGACATAATCATCAGAATTCTGTATAACAATAGCCCCCCCTTTGTCTGCTGAACAAATAATGATGTCTTTATTCTCCCTGAGAGATTTAATGGCCATTTTTTCTTTTTTTGAGATGTTTATTTTATTGTTTTTTAGAAAAAAAGGTTTATCATTAATCCTTTTGAACCGACTAATCAAAAGATCACTAAAGGTACTAAGATGGTGTGTTTTACTCTCTAGCGGATAAAAATGTGATTTTCCTCTCAAATCCAGATGTAAACCTCCTTCAATTTCACTTTCTTTTTTTATATAGTCATATTTTTATCCGGAGCTATTGCAGCTTTTATTGCAAAGTGTCTTTTAAGGGTTAATTTCCTTATAAAGACTTGAGTGTCTAAAAATAAATCAAAGTCTTTGGGAGTGTTAGTTGGACAGAAGGAAAGACCCTTACTTAAAATGAGTTTTTCATCATGTGTGAGTGAATATGAGGACAAATTAAAAATGTTTCCAAAATCCATGGTCTTGTCTAATTCCTTGGATCTATTTTTTCTTTTTTCCTTTGCCCTCCTCTACACCCTCTTCGGATTTTTTTCTTTTTATAGTCTTTTTTGGAAAAAAATGATCTATCCTTCCTTTTATGGGCAGTGCTGAGGGTAAAAAAGGCACTGAGCAAGTTGCCCCTGTGTTGGAATTATCGACAATATGATCCCTGGTAGAGGGCCCAGGGATCTCGGTATCTGGGGGGGTGTTGCTGAGGTCAATATTTTCATGTATAGAGAAATCCAGTAATTCTCCAATTGGAGGGTCCTCCCTTGCAGGTGAAAGGGATAAGGAAGTATCAGATGCCGCATACACGGGGAGTGTAAAAGAAGAGGATTTCCTCCTTTCCTCAGTAATTAAATTAATTTGGGCAATAACCTGTTCGATATTAATGTCAGGACCCTTGTTAAGGGGAGTGATTACATCAGGTACATTAGACGGTGACGGCACTGTAACAATATTGTTCGGCTCAAAAGGCGGAACTCTAATAGTGTCTAAAATAATATTAGAAGACATAGGTGTTGTTATCATCGTGTTTAATTTAGAATCAGAGGTTCTAATACCATTGTTCGACAATGGGATAGTGTCAGACTCTTTATCCCTTTGAGCTCTTTTATCACTCATTTTGTTGGAGGTAGAATTTGAGTGGTGTCTGTTGCTGTTTGAAAATGTACGAAACCTATTTATATTATTTCTAGTATTGGAAACCAGGGGTTTATTTGGCACCACTTTTGGAGACAAATTATTGTCCTTTTTATTAACAGAACAATTAGATAGCTCATTCGAGTTGTAGTCATCACGATCCCTGATTAGTTTTTTTGATTTTTTTAGAATCATGTCATGTTCAAGTTTAAGGATATCTGTGTTAATACTAGAGTTAATTTTCATAAACAAAGGATGATTTTTATATTTTTCCAGTTCTTTAACGATCGCCAACGCTTTAATTTCACCAAGCCCACAAAGTTGTGAGCGTTTTTTATAAAGACAAGTCAGCATGTTCATCATACAATTATCCAAAATGGATTTCCATTCATTAGAAAAAACTTTATCATCAGGGAACGGAGAATCATGTGAAATCCTCAGTCCTCTTGGGCAAATCTTCTCTTTCAAATAAAACTCCAAAAATCTCGCATCAGTACCAAAAAATAGTTCATCTTTTATACAGTCCTCAAATTCATGAAAAAGTTTTTTCATTAAGGAAGTCTCCTCATCACTAAAGATGGCATTCACTTCATTATCCATACATATTTGTATATTAGAGGCTCCAACAGCTTGTAGGATAAGCCTTTCCCTTGTAGTAACACGATGTTTAAAATATTCCATAGTGAAAGGAAAAAAAAAAAAAAACACACACAACTTTCCAGGTGAAGACTTCAATGCAGCTCCCAAATAAAGACGAAAACTGTCAGCACGCGGTGCAGACCGCAAAACCGCTCCACAGTGCAGCTAGATGAATACAAAGAGAGAGAGAGCGCAAAGACCAATAGAGTTTCACCTGTAGACATAGGAATGAATAATAAAAAGGTGGTGCTCACTAGTGTTGAGCCACCCCCGTAGTGTTCGAGTTCGGTTCGGTTCGTCAAACACCCGTGTGTTCGCCGAACTGTTCGTCGAACTGTTCGTCGAACACCTTCGAACACCGTTAAAACCAATGGCAGGCAAACAAAAACACATAGAAACACATAGAAAACACCTTCAAAGGTGTCCAAAAGCTGACAAACTGCTCAGAAGACACAACTAACACATGGAAAAGTGACAAGTACATATAGTCATGCGAAAAGAAAAGAGGTGGAGGAGTAAAAGGAGGGGGAGACACAGATATAGGCATGTCATGCCCTTCTAAAATCCAAAAAGTGAGAAGCCGAGACGGCCAGTCCGCTCCTGCCCGTGCCACCTCCGTGTCGCCGGGTTTGTGCCAGAGCCGCGGTGAACCCTGACGGCCAGCCCCCCTCTCCCAATACTGGTGCCTGTCCGCTGGTGGGTCGAGAGAGCCCCCCTGTGGTGGAGGCAGCTCTAAGCTTTTTAATTTAAATTGTCCCTCTAATTTGAATGAATACACTTTAAATCCATTTACAAGGATCTATTGGAGGGCAAGTCTCATGCCAGCAGCCGCGTAATTCCAGCTCCAGTAGCGTCCACTAAAGCTGCTGCAGTTAAAAAGCTTTTATAAGGATCGAGCTCGGCTGTCCACCGCAAGGCATCCTAGTGCCAGTCCCAGCCCCTATGCCTTGGGGTGCCTCCTGATGCTCTTCACTAAGTATCCCGCGGTCCCGAAGCATTTCCTTTGAAAAAATTAAGTGTCCAAACTACAGGTGGTGTATCTTGCTTAACAGCCGGGATAATCCGCTGACTAGCAGACACTGCTACTAGGCACAAAGTATTTCCTGGGCTAGATGCAGTTAAAAATTTGTAAGTAGATACTCTCGTTGGATGCTGAGAAAGCATTCCATAGAGTCTCCTGGCACGCCATATATGATTCTCTTAAAAAGCTTGGGGTAGGGGTCTAGGGGACCCTTTTATAGCCAAAATCACGGCCCTGTATCACAATACGTCACCTAGGCTGAAGATAAATGGAACTGTAGCACCGAGGGCTCGGTTGCTACAGACGTATTGCACCTCACCCAGAGGTGTGATATCTCACTCTCAGATAAGGATGGAGTGTGGATCAGGACCCGACACCTGCATGCATTACACCACATTGCCATGGGGCAGGGCGACCAATATGCCCCTGAGATGGGCACGACAGTCCCTGTCCCTGGCTGGAGTGGGGGGAGGGAACACTGAGGAAGGGGAACCCTGCAGTGCAGGAGCAGGGAGGAAGCAGTTCCTGGGTGCATTGAGAAGGGAGTATAAAAGGTGGGCACCATCTTAGTTCAGTGCAGAGAAGTCTGAGCAGAAGTGGCAGGGAGCAGGGGCTCTGCATGAGCTCTGCTCCGGAGGCGGGCCTAGTAACAGAGGCCCAGACCTGCAAGAGGGAGAAGGAAGGAAGAGGAGCGGAGAAGGCTCCAGGAACGAGGAATGAAGGGATCCCAGGGGTGCGGACGGGCGAGTCGCCACCGCACGCCCGAATCCACCTGCGTGGAGGGGTCAGGCCAAAGGGGGAGACCGGTCCCCGAACTAGTGGAGGCAGGAAACGACCCTCAGCTAGAAACCGGAGGCTCTGACATTTTATGTGGCGCAGCCCCTTGCTCCACCCGCTAGGAAGGCACCACATAGGGTCAGGGAAACTGGCGCCAAGTTTACCAAGAGGAGGCCCGAGGCAGCCGGACAGAAGTGTTGGTAAGAAAGGCCAGACAAAGGACACACAAAGGGGGTCCTGTGAAGCGCTCCAAAGTTATCTGGGAGTTGTCTGAGCCCCTCACCTGGTGAGCACAGTACGACGTGGGCAGCCGTTACCTGCAGACGTGGTCTGGATAATAAGAACTGTGAGTAAAGGCCCTGAACTGCATCACTGACTCCGTGTCGTTACTGCTGCTGCCCTGCACCATCACCCCCATCCTCCGCATACACTGCCCTGAGGCTATACTCCTCCCGTGGGGAGTTATGCTACGCTCTGCTGCACCCACAACACCAGCCTTAGCGGTCTGCCCTGTAGCGGCGGTTCACTCTGACCGCAATCCACGGGTGGCGTAGTCGGACATTTAAACATCAAAACCACATAAATAGTTCCGCCACTGGTTTGACCGCCCTGAGCCACGGAACCGGATCGCCGCCACGAAGACTACAACCACCAGCATCCACCAAAAAGTGTCCGGCTCCGGGTGTCCCAAGGCCCAGGGGGTGCGTCAGAACATTTTCATCACCTTTCACAATCACCAATGGGACAAGGCAGGGATGTCCTCTGTCCCCTCTCTTATACATCCTAGTGACGGAGCACCTGCTCTCATCAATTCGCCATAACCCCAATATTAGGTGGATTGAGGTGGGAGGCACCGAGTACAAGTGCTCTCTATTTGCTGATGATGTCCTAGTATATATCACTCAATCACATATATCCATCCCTGCTGTTATGGCTGAAATAGATCACTTTGTTACATGGTAAAATTTTAAAATCAATGCAGCGAAGTCTGAGGCCCTCGATGTCTCCCTCCCTAAATCCATATAGGATTCCATCCAGTCCAACTTTCCCTTTGCCTGGCCCTCACAGGGTATCAAATACTTAGGAATTCCTATTCATAGAGACCTCTCCCATCTATGTTATCTTAATTTTGGGCCCTTTATTGAACAATTCCATACAGACCACGGTTGGCAAGTTAGAACTGTAAGATTCACTACGTGAACCACTGGTGTTTTGTGGAAAAGCACATGTACACCGCGTTCCAAATTATTATGCAAAAAGTGTTTAGGAGTGATAAGGGAAGAATTTGTTTGTTTGTCAGTTAAACTCATTGATGGTGATGTGTGTCAGGGCTCTTTATATCACTGTAAGCAATTGCAGACACCTGTGCTAATTAGTTTGGCAGGTGTGTCCAATGAAAGGCAAGACTACTTAAGAAGGCTCTCTCACATTATTAAGCAGCCTACATTTTCTGCCAAAATGGGAAAGAAAAAGGATGTGTCGGCTGCTGAGAAGCAACAAATTGTGGAGTGTTTAGGTCAAGGCATGACTACAATCAACATTGTGCGATGATCAGGATGAAGTGTCTTGGCAATCAAGAAGTATGTAGCTGATTCACAGTACACACGTGTGCGTGCTGATAAGGGCAAATTGAGGACTCTTTCCTACAGGCAATTACGTCAGGTTGAAACAGCAGCGGCAAAAAAGCCTTGTCATAGCAGCAGACAAGTTTTTGAAGCTGCTTGTGCCTCCAACGTCCCCCGAACAACAAGATGCAGGGTCCTTCAGAGGTTTGCAGCTGTGCATATGCCATCCTGTCGACCTCCTCTATCCACTTCACACAAGCAGAAACGGCTCCAGTGGGCCAAACATTACATGAAGACTGATTTCAAAACTGTTTTGTTCACGGATGAGTGCCGTGCAGCGCTCGATGGTCCAGATGAATGGAGTGGAGGATGGCTGGTTGATGGACACCCCACGCAAACACGGCTACAGCGCCAACAAGGAGGAGGTGGAGTAATGTTTTGGGCTGGAATCATGGGGAGAGAGATTGTCGGCCCCTTTAGGATCCCTGAAGGCGCTAAAGATGAACTCCATAATGTATGTGGATTTTCTCAAACAGCACTTCCTGCCATGGTTCAAGAAGAAGAACCGTGTATTTCACAGCAAGATCATTTTTCTGCATGATAATGCACCATCTCATGCTGCACATAAAACATCTGCATCTCTGGCTGATATGGGCATAAAAGGGGACAAACTTATGGTGTGAACCCCATGCTCCCCTGACCTCTACCCCATTCAGAACCTTTGGAGCATCATTAAAAGGAGTGTCTATGATGGCGGGAGGCAGTTCACATCTAAGCAACAGCTCTGGGAGGGTATTCTGTCCTCATGCAAAACAATTGAAGCAGAAACCATCCAAAACCTGACAAATTCAATGGACGAGAGAGTTCAGAAGCTCCTTTCGAACAAGGGGTCCTATGTGAAAATGTAACATCACCTAGAATAAAGTTTTGAGTTGAAAACTGTTTGATTTCAGTTTCTAACAACCTGCTAATGCTTATAATTTCAAAAATGACCATTTTTTTGGTCTTTATTAAAATGAAAAGGTTGATCGAAAAGTTTGGGGGATCTAAGAGTGTGGCAACCCAGTAGTCATGATTACTTCGAATTCTGACAATATGAGGGTCATGCTGCAGGTAGTGCAGCAAGAAGGCACTTATGTGTCTTGCGCATCTCGGAGCCCCAAAATTATTTTCCGGGCTAGATGCAGCTAAAAATTATTTTTAATTTTAAATCTGGTGAAGCTTATTATAGATGGCCTAATAGGATCAGTGCTGCACACTGCTACAAAGCCCAAATTATTTTCCAGTCAAGATACAGATAAACATGATTAGTAATTTGAAAGCTTAAAACGGTTGGTAGGGTGATTTTAACCAATCATCAAGCTTTTACTCTCCCCAGGATGACACAGGGGTAGAAAAGTCGTTTCGGATCCATGATTTGTTCATCTTTATGAACGTGAGTCTGTCTACATTATCAGTGGAGAGCCGCGTGCGCTTATCTGTCAGCACACCACCAGCAGCGCTGAACACACGTTCAGACAGAACGCTGGCTGCGGGGCATGACAAGATCTCCAAGGCGTAAGTGGCTAGCTCCGGCCATTTATCCAGATTGGAAGCCCAAAAAGAGCAAGGGTCCAGTGACACAGTCGTGGCTTCAATGTTTACTTGGAGATACTCCTGTACCATCGTCTCTAGGCGTTGACTATGTGTCAGACTTCTTGTCTCCTGTGGCCTTGCAAAGGATGGGCTAAAAAAGTGGTGAAATGATTCCGCAAAATTGATGTTACCAGCAGATACTGTGGTTCTGTTACGGTTTGAGTGCTGAACACTTGACGGTCCCACGGTTGGCAAGTTGGAACTGTGAGATTCACTACGTGCACCACTGGTATTTTGTGGAAAAGCACATGTAAGATTCTGCAACAGTCTCTGCTGATACTCCTGCATGCGTGCATCCCTTTCTATGGCAGGAATAATTTCTGCAAATTTACTTTTGTACCGGGGATCTAACAGTGTGGCAACCCAGTAGTCAGGATTATTTCTAATTCTCACAATTCGAGGGTCATGTTGCAGGTAGTGCAGCAAGAAGGCACTCATGTGTGTTGCGCATCCAGGAGCACCAAGTCCCTGTTGTGTTGGTGGCGAGGTAACAATCATGCTTCCTTCCTCTGTCCTCTCCCCCCAACCTCGCACAACAGAAATGTGATCAAGGTCTCCCTCATCTGATGAGTCTTCCATCAGTTCGTCCTCCACTTCTTCCTGGGCTCCTGCACCTTCCTCACTAGTTTGGCTGCTACCATGCGCCCTGGTAAAACCATCTCCCCCACCCTCACATGCCTGCCGCCTTGGTGCTGCCGACCGTCTGGACCTTGCAGATGTTAGCCCTTCCGCATACAACTCCTCCTCCTCTACTTCCTCCACCTCCTCTTGTGCCACCACCTGACTCCGAATTCTGTTTAACATGTGCTCCAGCATGTAAATCACCGGAATAGTCATGCTGATAATGGCATCGTCAGCACTAAACATCTTCGTCGCCATTTCAAAACTGTGCAGAAGGGTGCATAGGTTCCTGATCTGAGACCACTCCTCCAGCGTGATTTGCCCCACCTCTGAATCTCGTTGGCCCAGGCTATACGTCAGAACGTATTGCACCAGGGCTTGTCGGTGCTGCCACAGTCGCTGCAACATGTGCAGAGTTGAATTCCACCGGGTAGGCACATCGCATTTTAGCCGGTGAAGTGGCAGGCCCAACGACTTCTGTAGAGATGTAAGTCGCTGAGCTGCGGGATGCGAACGGCGGAAGTGAGCACACAGCGACCGTGCCCTCTGCAGAAGGCCATCTAGTCTGGGATAGTGGGCTAAAAATTGCTGGACAACCAGGTTCAACACGTGAGCCATACAAGGCACGTGTGTGACATTGCCCCGGCGAAGGGCCGCACCCAGGTTTGCAGCATTGTCGCACACGGCCTTCCCTGGTTTCAGGTCCAGGGGAGACAACCATTCATGAAATTGGTTCTCCAGAGCTGACCACAACTCCTCAGCTGTGTGACTCACATTTCCCAGACATTTCAATGTAAAAACCGCCTGATGACGTTGAGCCCTACTGCCAGCATAGTAAGGAGGTGTGCAGGATCCCTTCTGCGCAGTTAGAAAGCTTGTGGCATGACCAGACAGGCTTTGGGTGCAGGTGGAAGACCGAGAGGAGGTTGAGGAGGCAGAAGCAGTGGAGGAACTTTGACATAAAGAGGATTGACGCACAACTCGTGGGGACGGCAAGACTTGGACAGCAGCCCCTTGTCCTGCTGTCACCATAGTTACCCAGTGCCCAGTCAGCGACATGTAACGCCCCTGTCCATGCCTACTCGTCCAAGTGTCTGTGGTGAAATGCACCCTGTCACACACAGAGTTTCTCAAAGAAGCGGTGATGTTGTGTGCGACATGCTGGTGGAGCGCAGGCATACCTTTCTTTGAGAAGTAGTGCCGACTGGGCATCTGGTACTGGGGCACTGCGACGGACATAAGGTCTCGAAAATCCTCTGTGTCCACCAGGCGGAAAGGCAGCATTTCTGTAGCCAAGAGCTTGCAGATGGTGAAATTCAACCTCTTAGCTTTCTCATGGCTAGGAGGAAATGGTCTTTTACTTGTCCACATCTGAGGGACCGAGGGCTGGCTATTGTGCTTAGACGGGGTTGATAAGGGTGTCCCCGGCAAACTGCCGGTCTGTGAGGAAGATGCAGGCGGACATGTTAGGTTGCCTTGATCCAAAGGTGGTGCTATCGATGTCGGACAGCGCTCAACACCAGCTGGTGTTACCACCTCCAAAACAGGTGTGACTGCTGTCCCCCCAGTCACAGAGGATGAAGAGGCCGCGGATGCACAAGATATGGCAGACGGTGATTGGCCCGGCCGGCTAGGCCGCATTGTAGCACACTGAGCTTCCCACTGCAACTTATGCTTCATGTCCATGTGCCGGTTCATGCATGAAGTACTCAAACTATGTATTTTTTGGCCTCTACTTAGCTTTTGCTGACAAATGTTACAGATAACACGAGTTGGGTCATCTTTGTCGATCTGAAAAAATGCCCAGGCTATGCAAGGCTTAGCACCCATGCGACCTGAAGAGCCACCACGACTTGTGGTGAGAGGCAGAGTTGTGTTTGAGGATGCAGTTGTTGACGTGCTTCCAGTACTACGTCTCTGTCCAGGAAGGCGCAACCTGACCTCGTCGTCACTAGCATCTTCCTCCACCTCCTCTGCTGACCTCATCTCTTGGCTGACTGTGGGTTGACAGTAAGTGGGATCTCCGACCTCATCATCATCACCCTGTGCGTTATCACACCCGTCGTCCTCAGAGCCAACCTGTTCCTGCCCTGACAAAAAACTAAAGTTGTCGCTCCAATCAGGTATTTGAGTCTTATCATCGTCTTCCTCATTGTCTCCACCAACAGGAGTTACAGTTTGGGAATGAGGGTCTACATTATGGTCAGAACCTTCTGCGTCTGGTCCTGGATCCGACTCATAAAGATTCTGGGCATCAGTGCAGATCATTTCCTCGTCTGGATTCACAGAAGCGCTGGAGTCGACCTCTGATTCCCAGGCTATAGTATGAGTAAACAGCTCTGCAGACTCAACCATCTGTTCTACCTCATACTCAGACGGGCAGCTGGAGATTTGGGAGCTGTGAGGAAGCAAGTGCGATTTGGGTGACACCTTTGAGGACTGGAGTATTTGTGATGTTGAAGTTGATGTGGAGGAGAGCCCACTTAAAGGAGCACTTGATATCCGTTGAAGCACCTGCTGTTTTTGTGCCTCATCTGGAATTTGTAGCGATTGGCGTGGCCGTAAGAAAGGGATCTTATCACATTGTCCGCTAAAAGAAGTAGACATTTTAGTTTGGCTGGAAGATGGTCTTTCTTCTGCACCTACCCCACGGACACAACCTTTTTTCCCCTTCCCAACACGCCTATTCCCCTTTCCACCAGCAGCAGGCCTTTTTCCACTCATTTTGGTGGTTAACTAATTCACAACTCTGGAGTTGTTTGCAGAAAAATACAATGGATGGTAACCGAGCAGAGCTGAGTGGCCAAACTGTGGTATTAGGCCAAAACTATTGGCTGGGCTAGATGCAGAAAAAAATTATTTTTAATTTGCAACCTGATGGAGGTCAGTATAGATGGACTAATAGAACAAGTCCCACATGCTGCTAGAAGCCCAAATATTTTTTCAGAGATAAATGAAGAAAAAAATTATTTTTAATTTGCAACCTGATGGAGGTCAGTATAGATGGACTAATAGACCAAGTCCCACACACTGCTAGAAGCCCAAATATTTTTTCAGAGCTAGATGCAGAAAAAAATTATTTTTAATTTGCAACCTGATGGAGGTCAGTATAGATGGACTAATAGACCAAGTCCCACACACTGCTAGAAGCCCAAATATTTTTTCAGAGCTAGATGCAGAAAAAAATTATTTTTAATTTGCAACCTGATGGAGGTCAGTATAGATGGACTAATAGACCAAGTCCCACACACCGCTAGAAGCCCAAATATTTTTTCAGAGCTAGATGCAGAAAAAAATTATTTTTAATTTGCAACCTGATGGAGGTCAGTATAGATGGACTAATAGACCAAGTCCCACACACTGCTAGAAGCCCAAATATTTTTTCAGAGCTAGATGCAGAAAAAAATTATTTTTAATTTGCAACCTGATGGAGGTCAGTATAGATGGACTAATAGAACAAGTCCCACACGCTGCTAGAAGCCCAAATATTTTTTCAGAGATAAATGAAGAAAAAAATTATTTTTAATTTGCAACCTGATGGAGGTCAGTATAGATGGACTAATAGACCAAGTCCCACACACTGCTAGAAGCCCAAATATTTTTTCAGAGCTAGATGCAGAAAAAAATTATTTTTAATTTGCAACCTGATGGAGGTCAGTATAGATGGACTAATAGACCAAGTCCCACACACTGCTAGAAGCCCAAATATTTTTTCAGAGCTAGATGCAGAAAAAAATTATTTTTAATTTGCAACCTGATGGAGGTCAGTATAGATGGACTAATAGACCAAGTCCCACACACCGCTAGAAGCCCAAATATTTTTTCAGAGCTAGATGCAGAAAATTTTTTTATTCAATTTGCAACCTGATGGAGGTCAGTATAGATGGACTAATAGACCAAGTCCCACACACTGCTAGAAGCCCAAATATTTTTTCAGAGCTAGATGCAGAAAATTTTTTTATTCAATTTGCAACCTGATGGAGGTCAGTATAGATGGACTAATAGACCAAGTCCCACACACTGCTAGAAGCCCAAATATTTTTTCAGAGCTAGATGCAGAAAAAAATTATTTTTAATTTGCAACCTGATGGAGGTCAGTATAGATGGACTAATAGACCAAGTCCCACACACTGCTAGAAGCCCAAATATTTTTTCAGAGCTACATGCAGAAAAAAATTATTTTTAATTTGCAACCTGATGGAGGTCAGTATAGATGGACTAATAGAACAAGTCCCACACGCTGCTAGAAGCCCAAATATTTTTTCAGAGATAAATGAAGAAAAAAATTATTTTTAATTTGCAACCTGATGGAGGTCAGTATAGATGGACTAATAGACCAAGTCCCACACACTGCTAGAAGCCCAAATATTTTTTCAGAGCTAGATGCAGAAAAAAATTATTTTTAATTTGCAACCTGATGGAGGTCAGTATAGATGGACTAATAGACCAAGTCCCACACACTGCTAGAAGCCCAAATATTTTTTCAGAGCTAGATGCAGAAAAAAATTATTTTTAATTTGCAACCTGATGGAGGTCAGTATAGATGGACTAATAGACCAAGTCCCACACACCGCTAGAAGCCCAAATATTTTTTCAGAGCTAGATGCAGAAAAAAATTATATTCAGTTTGCAACCTGATGGAGGTCAGTATAGATGGACTAATAGAATGATGCTATGCCCAAAAGATTTTACTTCACTAGGTGCAGTAAAAAAATTGGTATTCTATACACAGGTGGTATATCTTGCAACACAGATAGGCTACTCCACTGACTAACACACTCTGCAATAGGCCAAAAAGGATTAGCTTTGCTAGATTCAGCCAAATGCTGTGAAAAAAACTTGCACAGCACTGGCACAGACCTGCCTGGCAAAAACTGATAGGAACTGATGTAACCTAGTCCTGAAAAGGACTGCAATTACAATTAGTCTTTACTCCCACAATCTATCTATCACACACCTCTCTCCTTCCACGCCACCGCACGTCAGGTGATTCACTACCTGTCTGTGTATCTCCTGTATTTAAGCCGCAGTCTTTATACTACATTGCGGCGTTTTCTCAGGATCCTATTACTACACATTAGGTCTCTACGTCACTACATGACATATGTCAGATAACCTGTTCCTTGCACTATTCCTCCGTTGACAGAGGATACTACTAGCTATATTTTATATGGGGGTACTTTTTACTTTTTTTTTTTTCATTTTATTTTGTTCTTTCCAGTTCCATCTCCCTTTATGGAACGATATCTGATGGGTGTATTCTCATTAGAGTTTTTAATGTTATACACATATTTATTTTGTTCTTACCTAATGTGTACACTTACTTGTTAGTAAGTAATATTGCTTTTATGTAATTACTCCATTTGACTGATACCTTTGATTATTTATACTTTTCTGTCCAACATTATCTTTTTGCCCCCTTTTTTTTTTTTTTTTTCTCTCTTTTGCACACGGCCTCAGGTGCAAAGGTTATGTTTGGTTTTTTTCTGCTCTTCCTTTTTGAACCCTTTTTTTTCATTTGCTGTCTGTATATAAATGGAGTGTTTCAGTGCATACATTGATATATCTGTTGGTGCCCTGATGAAGGGGTGTGGAACACCCAGAAACGGTGCTTGCTTAGTCACGCTCCTCCTTCTACAAACCACGTCCGTGACAGTGCGCCCTCGCAGGCAGGGTCCTCTCTCCTGCTATACCAGTCGGTGACCCATTTTGACATGTAAAGCGCAACTGTATAAATGTCGCTGTCACAGTAATAATAATTATAGTAATTGTACTCTGGGTCAATTGATGGCACTTCCCTGGTGTCTACACCTAATTTGATGTGTTTTGGCAGCTTGTGGTCCCATTTCTAGGTGTTGTATATGCGTTTTTTTGGCCCCCCCCATTGACTCCTATGGGATTCGGAAATGTTTGACGAACATTCGGAGAATAAATTTGGTGAATATCAATTTGTTCGGCAAACTTTTCCAAACTGAACATTGAAATGTTCGCTCATGCCTAGTTAAGATATATTATAAAGTTGATTATTTTCATGTATTCTACTGATTTATGAAATATGAATTAAAATGACTGTTACTCATTTAGGTTCAAGACTGCCAGAATTAAGTGGGTATAAGAAGAAATAAAAACAGTTTATCTGGGAACAACAGATACATTTTAAGCATGATATTCACATAATCTGCATTGTAGATGGAAGGCCTCATGTACAATGCTCTATTATGACTCCATTTGAATGCAGCCATAATTGGACACCCATAGTGACTAGTGAGTGGGATACTAATATACTGTGGTATACCACTGATTTTATTCAGTTTTTCCTCTATGGTATGCTGTTTTAGATACAAAGTTATTTTTCCTTAAAATATTCCACATATCGCATCCAATAGATTAAATTACATTGGCATGTGACAGATTCATTCATTTTTAACCTGACAACAACTAAGTACTGTAAATTTGCAGTGCTTGGTCCTAGGTTTTAAATGGAATCTGTCAGCAGGTTTTTGCTATGTAATCTGAAGAGAGTATGCTGTAGGGGTTAAAATGCAGATTTCAGTGATTTCTCTCTGATCAAGCTCAGTGCTGTTGTTTGCTTGAAATGGTTATTTTAGCACCGGAAGTCCATTGCTGGACTAGAGCAGCGCGTGCCTCCTGGTCCGACACTCTCCCTTCTATGATAGGTACCTCACTGTCTATGGACATTGTATATACAGAGCCTGGTGTGGGTGGGGTTGGCTTCCTCAGCTCTGCTTCATTGCTAAATCTAAAGACTTTCATTGTGTCAGAAGTGCTGCACACCCAGTAATCTAAGTCATACATCATTGGATTCAAGGTCTCCTTGCCTACATCATGCTGCTCTCAGATGAGGTAGCAAAAACTACTCACAGATTCCCTTTAACCCCTCTCTTTTGTAAAATTTCAACAAGGTAGGAGCAGGTCAAGTCCCTGGCAGTCAGATACAGCTAGAGACCCAGGGGAAAAGACAGAAGTGTTTTTTTTCCGATGGTTGCCAAGTTACATGGAAAAAATTAATAATAAATGAAAAAAAATGTTCCCCAGAGATCTTTTATGAACTCTTGCAAGATAAATAATGTCTAATATATAAAACATCTGCAAAAAATATCTAAAAACAAAGTTATAAAAATTACCCACCCCCAAAAAATACAGAAAGATCTGATATTTATGATATAAAATACATTGTTCTACACACCATAAGCATAACAATGGGGGTTATATAGACCAGGAAGGAAACTAGGATGGGGGGCATACATACCAAGATGGGGGACATATATACCAGAAAGGAGTCCAGGAGGGGAGACATTACTACATTATGGGGGGGCAACATGTATGTCCTTGTAGGATTTAGAATGCTACAAGGGACCATATATCTGACCAACATGCAGGGAGGGACCCAAGTCCAAATTTTGCATCAGGGCCCATCAGGCACTAGTTATGCCACTGCTGCACACATATAACAAATAAAAAAACTGTATTCAGATTAGATATTCACACGATTGTAAGAACTTTTAATTATTTATTATGCTTTTCTTATATAGCACCATGATATTCCACAGCGCTTTACATACATTATCATTGCTGTCACCAATGGGGCTCACATTCTAAATTCTTTATAACATGTCTTTGGAGTGTGGGAGAAAACCGGAGAACCTGGAGGAAACCCAAGCAAACACAGGGAGAACATACAAACTCCTTGCAGATGTTGTCCTTGGTGGGATATGAACCCAGGACCCCAGTGCTTCAAGGCAATAATGCTACATACTGAGGCACTGTGGAGTGAAACATGAACAAAAATATATAAATTTTATTAGTGACTCGTGTATACCCCAAAACAGCGTTAATAATAATACAATTCTCTCACATATAAGAAAACCTTACATTATCATTTCAGTAAAAATATTAAAATAAATTAGGTCTGAAAAAAATGACCAATCATTAAGACCCTTACAGGCCTGGTTAGTATGGCGTTATGTATATTCTGCTAAGTTATGCGAATTAATCCCTACATGCTTGATTATGTCTGTAAATGACTTTACAAAGCATGTAAAAAAATTGCACATATGGTATGCTGAAGTATTACAGTAATATTAATCTTCACTAACACTAAGAGTCCTAATCCAACCCCTGAGAAACAACCCAATATAATTATACCTCTTCCACAAAACTTGACAGTTGGCAATTACAGTCAGGCAGGTAATGCTCTGGCATTCTCATCCATCAGGCTGTCACATAGAGAAATGGGATTTGTCAAACTACAAAATATGTTTCATCTGCTCCAGAATCTGGTGCCAGCATGCCTTACATCACTCCATCCGATGGCATTGTGCTTGGTGATGTAAGGCTTTCATTTAGATGCTTAGCTATGCCAAGCCATGCTGTGAAACTCCTTTTTCATAGGTTTTGTGCTGATGTTAATGCCAGTAGAAGTTTAGATTTCTGCAGTTATGGATACAGCTCAGTGCTGGTGAATTTTATGCATTATGCTATTCAGTACTCAGTATTTATGTATGTATGCAAATAATATGTGTGTATACTGATAGAATGAGTGGCTGGACCAGTTTTTCATTTTATTAATTATTTCCAATACTTAAAGGATGATTCCCATCTCCAAGATCCTATCCCAATATGTAGTAAGTGCAATAATAATAATAGCAGATACCTCCAATTAGAAATGTAGTATAGTATTTTTGAGTCGCTATCTCTCTTTCCTCATGTGCAGGCATTGCAGGACCTTATGTATCCATGGTTACGACCACTAGCAGCTAGCTAACTGTCACTATATCAGTGGACATAACCATGGATACCTAAGGTAGTTCAATGCCTGCACATGAGGAAAGAGACATACTATACTACATTTCTAATTGGAGCTATTTGCTAATATTATTATTATTACACCTACTACATATTGGGACAGGATCTTGGAGATGGGAATACCCCTTTAATTCATTTTTTGCTGGGTTACTTTTCGATTATGCTATTATGTCATATTGTTATGTTTTTCACTTTTATAATAAAATAGCTACAGAGCAACTATATTTTCAAAGAGTGAGAAATCTTTATAATTATAATACGGTAAAAACAAACTCCAAACTATTATCACTTCCCACGTTGCATTGAATAGATTTGTAAAGGGGCATGTATGAATACCATGGAATAGTAGTGGTCCTAGGCAAGAAAAGGACTCCTGCCCTCTGGATATTCATTCAGGAATGGTTGGAAGGTTATAACATACTTGTTACTAAGAGTACTCAGTCTTTTTACATGATTCACCAAATAAATCATATGAATGATGGAGTTTTGCTACCTAAATAAGGTCATAAAATTTCAAGCATGTTGTGATGAAGTAATTTAGAATGCACACACTTATTATCTAACTCTGTAATATGTCTCAGCTATATGACAGACAATACATATTTAGGGTCATAATTACATAATTTATCCTTATTTATCCTTACTCATCCAGCCAAACCAGAACTCATACTTTGCACTGATGAGGGGCAGTACCCCGAAACACAGTGTCTGCAAATTGAGTTTCTGGTCTTGACTTTTATCCTAAGTCATGTGACAAGGCTCGTTAAAGGGTCAATATTGACTTTTAGGATTGCTACTTCCAATAGGTGGCACTAGAGTTCAAGTTCTCTTCCTCTCTGAAGAGACAATTTGCATATTTCCCAAAGGAGCACTGCGGCTTGAAAGGTCTCCTCACCTGACATGCTTAGCATGTCGCTCTTTGCTAGGAGAAACGTTACTTCTTAGATATAATTTATCGTTAAACCTGATTTTTGGAATAAATTAACTCTGACAAATTTCCCAGGAATCTAGAAATCCTCATGAATAATAACTTCTTTATCTACTGACTTTACTGAATTTAGGAATAGACTGCAAATCTGTGTATATGAATGGGTTCTAAATACACATTTTACTAATTTACTGCCTGGAACCTGTATAAAAGAAACATTTTCCACTTGTTCTCAAAGTAGATCGCTAACAAAGTAGTGTAAATACAGACTGCCCATATGTTTCTTCTCCTCCATACACATGATTGGAAATCTGCCTGAGGACTCAAGTCCATGATCACTAAACATCTAACTTCATACACAAAGGGAGAAAGCCTTATGCACCACTCATTTTCCTATTATGAACTTTAACCCCTTAGTGACGGAGCTAACTTTGACCTTAAAGGAGTTTTCCCACTAACGAAAGTTCATTTTAATTACTAAATCTTGGAATAATAATAAGTTCCACAATTGGATGTGTTTAAATAAAATGTTCCTGTGCTGAGATAATCTTATAAATGCTGAGTAAAAGGAGGGGGAGACACAGATATAGGCATGAACAAATAAAGTAGCACACTGTAACACTGAGTATATAGATATGAAATATGAATAGCATAACTGCTGTAGAAAATAGAAATAAATGGAAAAGATTTTTTGAAAAAATTTTTAGCGCATGTAAATATGAAGTATGGAAAATGAATAGCATTACTGCTGTAAATAAATGAGAAATCTTAGCGCATAAATTGGCCAATTCATGTGTACCTGACAGCCGCGGTAAGGCGTTTCTCGATGTCAGGACCTATCAATGTGAATACCTCTGTAAGAGACCTCCGTCTGCTTATGTGTGGGAAAGACAGATCCTGATGCATTTAAAACCACCTGCGGCATGGGGGTGGGGGTGGAGTGCTCAGTCAACGCTGAATCTAGTAACAAAGAAAATGACGGCACTTCCACTACAAAAACTAGGTGTGAACAGGTGCTTACTAAGAGCAGCTACCTCCATATATAATGAACAAATAAAGTAGCACACTGTAACACTGAGTATATAGATATGAAATATGAATAGCATAACTGCTGTAGAAAATAGAAATAAATGGAAAAGATTTTTTGAAAAATTTTTTAGCGCATGCCGCAGGTGGTTTTAAATGCATCAGGATCTGTCTTTCCCACACATAAGCAGACGGAGGTCTCTTAGAGAGGTATTCACATTGATAGGTCCTGACATCGAGAAACGCCTTATCGCAGCTGTCAGGTACACATGAATTGGCCAATTTATGCGCTAAGATTTCTCATTTATTTACAGCAGTAATGCTATTCATTTTCCATACTTCATATTTACATGCGCTAAAAATTTTTTCAAAAAATCTTTTCCATTTATTTCTATTTTCTACAGCAGTTATGCTATTCATATTTCATATCTATATACTCAGTGTTACAGTGTGCTACTTTATTTGTTCATTATATATGGAGGTAGCTGCTCTTAGTAAGCACCTGTTCACACCTAGTTTTTGTAGTGGAAGTGCCGTCATTTTCTTTGTTACAGATATAGGCATGTCATGCCCTTCTAAAATCCAAAAAGTGAGAAGCCGACACGGCCAGTCCGCTCCTGCCCGTGCCACCTCCGTGTCGCCGGGTTTGTGCCAGAGCCGCCCTGAACCCTGACGGCCAGCCCCCCTCTCCCAATACTGGTGCCTGTCCGCTGGTGGGTCGAGCGAGCCCCCCTGTGGTGGAGGCAGCTCTAAGCTTTTTAATTTAAATTGTCTCTCTAATTTGAATGAATACACTTTAAATCCATTTACAAGGATCTATTGGAGGGCAAGTCTCATGCCAGCAGCCGCGTAATTCCAGCTCCAGTAGCGTCCACTAAAGCTGCTGCAGTTAAAAAGCTATTATAAGGATCGAGCTCGGCTGTCCACCACAAGGCATCCTACTGCCAGTCCCAGCCCCTATGCCTTGGGGTGCCTCCTGATGCTCTTCACTGAGTATCCCGTGGTCCCGAAGCATTTCCTTTGAAAAAATTAAGTGTCCAAACTACAGGTGGTGTAGCTTGCTTAACAGCTGGGATAATCCGCTGACTAGCAGACACTGCTACTAGGCACAAAGTATTTCCTGGGCTAGATGCAGTTAAAAATTTGTAATTAGATACTCTCGTTGGATGCTGAGAAAGCATTCCATAGAGTCTCCTGGCACGCCATATATGATTCTCTTAAAAAGCTTGGGGTAGGGGTCTAGGGGACCCTTTTATAGCCAAAATCACGGCCCTGTATCGCAATACGTCACCTAGGCTGAAGATAAATGGAACTGTAGCACCCTGAGGGCTCGGTTGCTACAGAGGTATTGCACCTCACCCAGAGGTGTGATATCTCACTCTCAGGTAAGGATGGAGTGTGGATCAGGACCCGACACCTGCATGCATTACACCACATTGCCGTGGGGCAGGGCGACCAATATGCCCCTGAGATGGGCACGACAGTCCCTGTCCCTGGCTGTAGTGGGGGGAGGGAACACTGAGGAAGGGGAACCCTGTAGTGCAGGAGCAGGGAGGAAGCAGTTCCTGGGTGCATTGAGAAGGGAGTATAAAAGGTGGGCACCATCTTAGTTCAGTGCAGAGAAGTCTGAGCAGAAGTGACAGGGAGCAGGGGCTCTGCATGAGCTCTGCTCCGGAGGCGGTCGTAGTAACAGAGGCCCAGGCCTGGAAGAGGGAGAAGGAAGGAAGAGGAGCGGAGAAGGCTCCAGGAACGAGGAACGAAGGGATCCCAGGGGTGCGGACGGGCGAGTCGCCACCGCACGCCCGAATCCACCTGCGTGGAGGGGTCAGGCCAAAGGGGGAGACCGGTCCCCGAAACTAGTGGAGGCAGGAAACGACCCTCAGCTAGAAACCGGAGGCTGTGACATTTTATGTGGCGCAGGCCCCTCGCTACACCCGCTAGGAAGGCACCACATAGGGTCAGGGAAACTGGCGCCAAGTTTACCAAGAGGAGGCCCGAGGCAGCCGGACAGAAGGGCTGGTAAGAAAGGCCAGACAAAGGACACACAAAGGGGGTCCTGTGAAGCGCTCCAAAGTTATCTGGGAGTTGTCTGAGCCCCTCACCTGGTGAGCACAGTACGACGTGGGCAGCCGTTACCTGCAGACGTGGTCTGGATAATAAGAACTGTGAGTAAAGGCCCTGGACTTCATCACTGACTCCGTGTCATTACTGCTGCTGCCCTGCACCATCACCCCCATCCTCCGCATACACTGTCCTGAGACTATACTCCTCCCGTGGGGAGTTATGCTACGCTCTGCTGCACCCACAACACCAGCCTCAGCGGTCTGCCCTGCAGCGGCGGTTCACTCTGACCGCAATCCACAGGTGGCGTAGTCGGACATTTAAACATCAAAACCACATAAATGGTTCCGCCACTGGTTTGACCGCCCTGAGCCACGGAACCGGGTCGCCGCCACGGAGACTACAACCACCAGCATCCACCAAAAAGGGTCCGGCTCCAGGTGTCCCAAGGCCCAGGGGGTGCATCAGAACATTTTCATCACCTTTCACAATCACCAATGGGACAAGGCAGGGATGTCCTCTGTCCCCTCTCTTATACATCCTAGTGATGGAGCACCTGCTCTCATCAATTCGCCATAACCCCAATATTAGGTGGATTGAGGTGGGAGGCACCGAGTACAAGTGCTCTCTATTTACTGATGATGTCCTAGTATATATCACTCAATCACATATATCCATCCATGCTGTTATGGCTGAAATAGATCACTTTGTTACATGGTCAAATTTTAAAATCAATGCAGCGAAGTCTGAGGCCCTCGATGTCTCCCTCCCCAAATCCATACAGGATTCTATCCAGTCCAACTTTCCCTTTGCCTGGCCCTCACAGGGTATCAAATACTTAGGAATTCCTATTCATAGAGACCTCTCCCATCTATGTTATCTTAATTTTGGGCCCTTTATTGAACAACTCCATACAGACCACGGTTGGCAAGTTAGAACTGTAAGATTCACTACCTGAACCACTGGTGTTTTGTGGAAAAGCACATGTACACTGTGTTCCAAATTATTATGCAAAAAGTGTTTAGGAGTGTTAAGGGAAGAATTTGTTTGTTTGTCAGTTAAACTCATTGATGGTGATGTGTGTCAGGGCTCTTTATATCACTGTAAGCAATTGCAGACACCTGTGCTAATTAGTTTGGCAGGTGTGTCCAATGAAAGGCAAGACTACTTAAGAAGGCTGTCCCACATTATTAAGCAGCCTACATTTTCTGCCAAAATGGGAAAGAAAAAGGATGTGTCGGCTGCTGAGAAGCAACAAATTGTGGAGTGTTTAGGTCAAGGCATGACTACAATCAACATTGTGCGATGATCAGGATGAAGTGTCTTGGCAATCAAGAAGTATGTAGCTGATTCACAGTACACACGTGTGCGTGCTGATAAGGGCAAATTGAGGACTCTTTCCTACAGGCAATTACGTCAGGTTGAAAGAGCAGCGGCAAAAAAGCCTTGTCATAGCAGCAGACAAGTTTTTGAAGCTGCTGGTGCCTCCAACGTCCCCCGAACAACAAGATGCAGGGTCCTTCAGAGGTTTGCAGCTGTGCATACGCCATCCTGTCGACCTCCTCTATCCACTTCACACAAGCAGAAACGGCTCCAATGGGCCAAACATTTCATGAAGACTGATTTCCAAACTGTTTTGTTCATGGATGAGTGCCGTGCAACGCTCGATGGTCCAGATGGATGGAGTGGAGGATGGCTGGTTGATGGACACCCCACGCAAACACGGCTACAGCGCCAACAAGGAGGAGGTGGAGTAATGTTTTGGGCTGGAATCATGGGGAGAGAGATTGTCGGCCCCTTTAGGATCCCTGAAGGGGTAAAGATGAACTCCATAATGTATGTGGAGTTTCTCAAACAGCACTTCCTGCCATGGTTCAAGAAGAAGAACCGTGTATTCCACAGCAAGATCATTTTTCTGCATGATAATGCACCATCTCATGCTGCACATAAAACATCTGCATCTCTGGCTGATATGGGCATAAAAGGGGACAAACTTATGGTGTGACCCCCATGCTCCCCTGACCTCTACCCCATTCAGAACCTCTGGAGCATCATCAAAAGGAGTGTCTATGATGGCGGGAGGCAGTTCACATCTAAGCAACAGCTCTGGGAGGGTATTCTGTCCTCATGCAAAACAATTGAAGCAGAAACCATCCAAAACCTGACAAATTCAATGGACGAGAGAGTTCAGAAGCTTCATGTCCATGTTCCGGTTCATGCATGAAGTACTCAAACTATGTATTTTTTGGCCTCTACTTAGCTTTTGCTGACAAATGTTACAGATAACACGAGTTGGGTCATCTTTATCGATCTGAAAAAATGCCCAGGCTATGCAAGGCTTAGCACCCATGCGACCTGAAGAGCCACCACGACTTGTGGTGAGAGGCTGAGTTGTGTTTGAGGATGCAGTTGTTGACGTGCTTCCAGTACTACGTCTCTGTCCAGGAAGGCGCAACCTGACCTCTTCGTCACTATCATCCTCCTCCACCTCCTCTGCTGACCTCATCTCTTGGCTGACTGTGGGTTGACAGTAAGTGGGGTCTCCAACCTCATCATCATCACCCTGTGCGTTATCACACCCATCGTCCTCAGAGCCAACCTGTTCCTGCCCTGACAAAAAACTAAAGTTGTCGCTCCAATCAGGTATTTGAGTCTCATCATCGTCTTCCTCATTGTCTCCACCAACAGGAGTTACAGTTTGGGAATGAGGGTCTACATTATGGTCAGAACCTTCTGCGTCTGGTCCTGGATCCGACTCATAAAGATTCCTGGCATCAGTGCAGATCATTTCCTCGTCTGGATTCACAGAAGCGCTGGAGTCGACCTCTGATTCCCAGGCTATAGTATGAGTAAACAGCTCTGCAGACTCAACCATCTGTTCTACCTCATACTCAGACGGGCAGCTGGAGATTTGGGAGCTGTGAGGAAGCAAGTGCGATTGGGGTGACACCTTTGAGGACTGGAGTATTTGTGATGTTGAAGTTGACGTGGAGGAGAGCCCACTTAAAGGAACACTTGATATCCGTTGAAGCACCTGCTGTTTTTGTGCCTCATCTGGAATTTGTAGCGATTGGCGTGGCCGTAAGAAAGGGATCTTATCACATTGTCCGCTAAAAGAAGTAGACATTTTAGTTTGGCTGGAAGATGGTCTTTCTTCTGCAGATGTTACTGTTGCTTTAACACCTACCCCACGGACACAACCTTTTTTCCCCTTCCCAACACGCCTATTCCCCTTTCCACCAGCAGCAGGCCTTTTTCCACTCATTTTGGTGGTTAACTAATTCACAACTCTGGAGTTGTTTGCACAAAAAAACAATGGATGGGAACCGAGCAGAGCTGAGTGGCCAAACTGTGGTTTTAGGCCAAAACTATTGGCTGGGTTAGATGCAGAATAAAATTATATTCAATTTGCAACCTGATGGAGGTCAGTATAGATGGACTAATAGAGAAAGTCCCACACACTGCTAGAAGGCCAAATATTTTTTCAGAGCTAGATGCAGACAAAAAATTATATTCAGTTTGCAACCTGATGGAGGTCAGTATAGATGTACTAATAGAACAAGTCCCACACACTGCTAGAAGCCCAAATATTTTTTCAGAGCTAGATGCAGAAAAAAATGATATTCAATTTGCAACCTGATGGAGGTCAGTATAGATGGACTAATAGAACAAGTCCCACACACTGCTAGAAGGCCAAATATTTTTTCAGAGCTAGATGCAGACAAAAAATTATTTTGAATTTGCAACCTGATGGAGGTCAGTATAGATGGACTAATAGAACAAGTCCCACACACTGCTAGAAGCCCAAATATTTTTTCAGAGGTAGATGCAGAAAAAAAAAATATTCAGTTTGCAACCTGATGGAGGTCAGTATAGATGGACTAATAGAGAAAGTCCCACACACTGCTAGAAGGCCAAATATTTTTTCAGAGCTAGATGCAGATAAAAATTATTTTTAATTTGCAACCTGATGGAGGTCAGTATAGATGGACTAATAGAACAAGTCCCACACACTGCTAGAAGCCCAAATATTTTTTCAGAGCTAGATGCAGAAAAAAATGATATTCAATTTGCAACCTGATGGAGGTCAGTATAGATGGACTAATAGAACAAGTCCCACACACTGCTAGAAGGCCAAATATTTTTTCAGAGCTAGATGCAGACAAAAAATTATTTTGAATTTGCAACCTGATGGAGGTCAGTATAGATGGACTAATAGAACAAGTCCCACACACTGCTAGAAGCCCAAATATTTTTTCAGAGGTAGATGCAGAAAAAAAAAATATTCAGTTTGCAACCTGATGGAGGTCAGTATAGATGGACTAATAGAGAAAGTCCCACACACTGCTAGAAGGCCAAATATTTTTTCAGAGCTAGATGCAGATAAAAATTATTTTTAATTTGCAACCTGATGGAGGTCAGTATAGATGGACTAATAGAGAAAGTCCCACACACTGCTAGAAGGCCAAATATTTTTTCAGAGCTAGATGCAGAAAAAAATTATATTCAGTTTGCAACCTGATGGAGGTCAGTATAGATGGACTAATAGAACAAGTCCCACACACAGCTAGAAGCCCAAATATTTTTTCAGAGGTAGATGTGACTCGCCCCCTGGGCCGTGGGGCACGCGGAACCGGGCAATAGGGAGACGCTGGGAGTAGTAGTGGCGGCCCGGTCCCGCGGCTCAGGGTGGTCAGACCAATGGTAGTCTGCTACTGTACTTTAGATAATGTCCGACTACGCCACCCGTGGATTGCGGTTATTAGGAACCGCCGCTGCATGCAGACCGCTGGGGCTGATGAGGTGTGCAGCTGGGGTAGTGTGACTCCCCACGGGAAAAGTGCGGCCCCAGGGCAGTGTAGTGGATGGTGGGAGTGATGGTGGTGAGAGTCCCAGTACCGGTAGTGCCGGAGGAGCGAAAAAGCACACAGACAACGTACTGCAGTCCAGGGTCTTTACTCACGGTTAATATCCAAGTCACTTCAGCTGGCGATGACTGCCCGAGCCGTGCTGCGTCCACCAGGTGAGGGGCTCGGTCAACTCCCAGGCAGTTCAGGAGCATGGCACAGGACCCCCTTTAATCCTTTCTCTGGCCTGCCTCACCAGTGACCCACTTTTGTTCAGCTGCCGCGGACTTGTGCGGGTAAACGTGGGCCCCGTCCTCCGCTGTCCTATATGGTGCCTTCCTAGCAGGTTTGATGAGGTGTCGCACCAATAAATGATCACGACGACCGGTCTTTGGCTGAGGGTAGTTTCTCCTCCACCAACTTGGGATCCGGTACCCTTAATCTGCCTGACCCTTAACCCTGGATTCTCGTGGGTTCTTAGGGTCCCTTCCACCTTCTTGTTCCTGAGCCCTTCTGTTTCTCTCTCTCTTCTCCTTCTTTCCTGTTCTGTCTTCTCCTCCTTCCCTTGGCCTCTTCTCTAGGCCCACTTCTCCTTCTCCTCTCAGGCTCCGGCCTCTTCTCTAGGCCTGCCTCTGGAGCAGCACTCAGCCTGAGCTGCTGCTCCCTGTCAGCTCTCCTCTCCTCACAGACTGAACACTGTTCTAAGATGGTGCCCACCTTTTATACCTCCCTCTGACCATGAGCCCAGGTAACCAGCAACCAATGAGCTCCTATCTACGCTCAGGAACCAACCCCTATCTGCCCCTACAGCACTGGGTGTTCCACCCCCCTCCCCACTCCAGGCAGGGACATAGTCGGTCGTGCCTGCACTTCTGTCTAGTGGGAGCACCGTTGAGCTGTCCCTCGGAAATGGGGTGTGTGTGCTGTATGCAGCTAACTGAGCCCTGGTCCATACTCCATCCTTACCCGGGAGTGGAATATCACACCTCTGTACTGAGGTGCAATACCCCTGTAGCGGCCGAACCCTCGGGGCGCTACAGATGCAGATAAAAATTATTTTTAATTTGCAACCTGATGGAGGTCAGTATAGATGGACTAATAGAGAAAGTCCCACACACTGCTAGAAGGCCAAATATTTTTTCAGAGCTAGATGCAGAAAAAAATTATATTCAGTTTGCAACCTGATGGAGGTCAGTATAGATGGACTAATAGAACAAGTCCCACACACTGCTAGAAGCCCAAATATTTTTTCAGAGCTAGATGCAGAAAAAAATTATATTCAATTTGCAACCTGATGGAGGTCAGTATAGATGGACTAATAGAATGATGCTATGCCCAAAAGATTTTACTTCACTAGGTGCAGTAAAAAAATTGGTATTCTATACACAGGTGGTATATCTTGCAACACAGATAGGCTACTCCACTGACTAACACACTCTGCAATAGGCCAAAAAGGATTAGCTTTGCTAGATTCAGCCAAATGCTGTGAAAAAAACTTGCACAGCACTGGCACAGACCTGCCTGGCAAAAACTGATAGGAACTGATGTAACCTAGTCCTGAAAAGAACTCCATTTACAATTAGTCTTTACTCCCACAATCTATCTATTTAAGAGCACAGACCTGCCTGATAAAAGTCGTAGGAAATGCTGTAACCTAGTCCTTAAAAGGACTGCAATCACAACTATTCCCTACTCCCAAGCTATCTGTAGATTTGTGCGAAAATTGGCTTGAAATTAACAAGGTATAGCGCACACAGCAACAGCGGTGCCGTCTAACACGCAGCTGCAGCAGTGAGAAAATGGTGGCGACGGGGAAAATGGCTTGGTCTTATAGGGCAAGGACATGTGACATACACTGCCAATGACACATGCCCTTGCTTGTGTGAAAAAAAGCACTTCGCTCCGTGTGTGCGCTGCTGATAGGCTGACAGATTGCACCTCCCCACTGCAAATGCGGGAAAGAGAAAAAAAATGGAGATCTTCATTGTTCCTGCAGAGATCCATCCCCTGCCCCTCCCCCAACCCCGCTGTACACTCAAACTGCGTATTAACATTAATTTTCATCATTACTGAGAAAAAATCCAGTTATGATTTTGGTGCACGAACAGTTATCGAACATAACCTCGAACAGCCGAATTTTTCTCAAATCGTTCGTGTTCGCCGACCGGCTCGAACACCGCCCAAAACAGCTCGAATTTGAGATTGGCGAACAGTTCGAGTCGAACAACGCTCATCTCTACTCAGTACCCAATATATGACATAATAGCACGTCATATGTAGGGAAGGCATTCGAAAAGTTTTTCATGAAGACAGTCTCATCCAGTTTACGTGTCATATTGTAGCATGCTACTTTTTTTCCATATCGAATCAGTATGAAAAAAAAAAATGTTGATCAGCACTGCCCCATTACATATCATTGGTCCGAGTGCTGTCCGGTAAAAAATCGGATAGCACTCATATGATGTATACAGTGGTGTGAGTGAGCCCAGAGGAGTACAGGCTCAGGAGGACAAATTACCTGCTGTGTCATTCATACGTCTGTGTTTTATGTAGTGTTTCTTTTTGTGTTTTCTTTTTACAGAAGAACAATACCTATTGTAGTCTATTGTGCTATTCATATGTCTGTGTTATTTTGTGAAGCAAGGTTTTAAAAAGAAAAAAAGGAAGGAGATATGTCCAATTTTGATCCAAGTCACAGATCAAAGTCTATGAGTCTGTGAAAAACTCAAAACAGCCCAACTATGCCATCCTACTTACACCCATGTGCTGTCCATTTTTGACTGATGGAGGTTTTAAAAGCTTCTCTTAGTGTTTTTTTGTATACGAGAAAAACTAATGGAACACTGCTAAAAACTAAACATGGACAAAACACTTATGCAAATCGATCTGTACAAGATAAAACATGAGGAAAAAACACATTTGAAAGAAGACTAAATCAGCTGTTGACAGTATAAAATAGGCTGTCTAGTTTAGAAAACCCATTTTAAATACTATATAAGAGGAATCTGAGTTAAAATGAATCTGTCACCAGATTTTTGCTATTTCATTTGAGAGAAGCTTGATGCAGGGGCAGAGACCCTGATTCCAGCAATGGATCACTTACTGGGCTGCTTGCTGCAGTTTTAATAAAATTGTTGTCTTATCTGCTGCAGATTTACCGGTTCTCTGAACGCTGAGCTCTGTATAACCTGCCCACACCACTAAGTGGCGGCTTTCTGTGCACACTGTGCATAGGCAGAAAGCTGCCAATTGATGGTGGGGGCTGAGTTACACAGAACAGGAGGACTATATGGCACGAGACATTCAGCCCTCTAATAATAATTTACTGATGATACAACAGTGATTTTATTGAAACCATGACAAGCAGCCCAGCAACACATCGCTGGAATCAGGGTCTCTGCCCGTACATTATGCTGCTCTCAGATTAAATAGCAAAAACCTGATGAAAAATTCCCTTTAACATATGTGGATTACCAGTTGAGCCAGCCGCTTACTAGCAAGAACATAAGTCAGATACAGACCAACTCTAGAAAACCCAGCACATTGATTGAGACGGAAGGGAAATAAAAGATGCCAATGGATTAGTGATGAAATGTTCACACTCTTTGTATAGTAGAATGGAAACGTGCTCATCAGAGATCCCTGATTAATTACCAAACAGCCTTGAAGCATGCATGAAGTGTCCTCTGAATTTCTCAGAAAGCCTAATATGATTTGGATTTGTAGTTAGTTTCGGCCTCCGTAAATGTAATAATATGCCGCTCAGTAGTAATGATGACTAATCTGACTGCGTCATTTAATGCTGGTCATTAGCCCTAAATACCTCCACAGTAAGACCCTGCATACTCACTTCACAACCGAATGACTAAGATATTTGTCGCACTTCCAGTAAACAGAAACCATATATGAACAGATCTGCATGAATCTGATCTATTCCTTTTCTATGACCAGTGCACATATCAAGGCTCTGATGACGTGTGCGTGCATTTTCTTGTCAGTAACCATCATGGACTGTTTTTGACCCAAGTTGTAGCTATTACTGAATCATGGTTCATAAACAGTAATCTATTAATTTTTCACTGCTGTGTCAGAAGGGCTGCAGTAAAAGAGGAATTTCTCTTAAAACCCGCATGACTTTAATTTTTGTTTTGGCAGTCAAAATTTATGGTAAAAATAATGCAATAAAATTTACTGTATAACAGAGCAGCGTGTGACTGTATCTGTTTAATCAAAGCAGAAAAAAGAAGCTTCCCACTACTGTATTTCATATTTCATCCAACTGACCTCAGTCAGGAACTTGTAGGAACCAACGCAGAATTTTCAGTTTTCAATACGTAACTTTCTGCTTAGTCACTAAGAGTTTGTTCTTTTTTAGGACAGAAAGATTTTTTCTTCTTTTTCCAATTAACAATAACCTTGTAATCTAGTATATCTTATTTGAAGGGACCCTGGATAGTAAGATAATCACTGGGTAATGGGATCCCATGATGGAGTGAAGTGCTTATTATTCCTGCAGAATCTTTGTATCAGCTCTCTGATATAAGGAGGTCCTGAATGCTGACATTATCAAACTATTACCCCGCTTGCCAGGGCAAGCGGGAAGAGCCGAGGCTAAGCTCCAGAATTGGCGTATCTAATGGATGCACCATTTCTGGAGCGGCTGAGGGCTGGTGTTATTAGACTGGGAGGGAGGCAATATACAGTACATAGCCCCTTACCTGCCTGCAGCTGTCTGCTTTTCCTTAGCTGGTTTTTAAAAATAGGAGGGACCCCACGTCATTTTTTTAGGGTCCACCCTATTTTTAATAACCAGCTAAGGCAAATCAGACAGCTGTGGGTTGGTATTAATAGGCTGGCCAGCTCCATGGATATTGGCCTTTTCCCAGTCTAAAAATACCAGCTACCAGCTGTCTGTTTTCCCACTGCTGGTTTTAAAAAGGAAGGGGACCGCAAGCCGTTTTTTTTTAATTATTTATTTATTTTAACTGTCCAGCAAATCACAGACATGCCATTACTTGACATGGCTATGATGGAGCCGGATGTACCAAGACAGCCTTAAAGCTTGTTAATTGTGCTGCAGCCTTTCGAAAGCTTTATTAGACTTCCTGACCCGAACATGAAACCGGACATATAGTAAGAAGTCCAGTTTGGGTTTGCTCATCCCTAAAGTGCACATTCCAATGCTATGTTGGTTGGGTCTCTTAGGGTTCCCTCTAAAACCCACTTAAAAAGTGCTCAAGAGATTTATTATACACATTTCTATGTAAAAACGACATGATGTTCATTTGTTCAGTATTTTGATTATCTTTTAACTGCTTCAGGTTTCAAAAAGCGATTAAAAGAAGTGACCTGAACATCCTTCAGGCGGCTTCTGTTTGTAAGATGCAACCAATTTAATAAAAAAGGCTATGGATGCCTTAAGATAGACAGAATACACTTGGCGTATTTGTAACATTTTAAAAATGACGCAAAAAATGTCTGCTTTTCCTGAAGCGTGTTTTGCTTAAAAAACTTGGTTTGTTCGCCTACGTACCCTTACACTGATTAAGACTATGCAGCACTCTTTCACTACAGGACTCCACACCGTAACTAATTTATACCCCTATTATTATAGGTACCTCTTTAACCCCCAAACTTGTAAATACGCTCCCCTGATTATTGGCTGGGACCCAGTGCTGGTTTATAACTCGGCGGGTTCGCCCAAGTTTAGAACACGTGATGTGCACATACCCTTAAAGAAGTTTTGCTTTATCTTCATCATGCTTTTGTTGTTTTCAGGTATTATTTATCAGTTGTACTTTTCACATTGAATAAAAATATCATTTTGCCATCTTGCCACAGATAACAAGCAGGCCAGTGGCTGATACAATTGTACTCCTCTAATTAGCACTTTGAGTTGCATACTGGGGATTCGGATATTTAGCTTAGCTATGTAGTAGAAATGAGTAAATAGCTTCAAGGAAAATCAAATTTGCCTCAAATTTCATAAAAAATAAATTCAGATTTGCCAGAAACAAATTTTGTGACTAAAAAAAAGGGACAAAAGGAAATATTCAAATAAAGGTTGCACTCCAAGAAAAAATGTATACCTTTATATAGAAGTCCACAGACCAGTACATAAACATTTAAAAATAATTAAAACTGTCCAAAAAAATTGAGGTACTAGGTTATAGCCTATAAAAAGACTAAAAAATCACTCCAAATGAAAAATAAATAGATGGATAGTTTAGGCTATATAACACTACAGTAATCCAATCTACCCATATCGTAAATCCTTATACAAAATATATCAATGATAGCAGTATATCCCAAATATTCAACCAAAAATGCAATAATATTTTATAAAACAGTATGTTAGTGACAATGAGAATCACAGTTTGATCCCCACATTAATGAAACGGCATAGTATCTATTTCAGAATAAACAGTATAGTTAAATCCTATGTCCTCAGTAAATGGGTGGCTGAGAAGATAAAGCAATACTTTGTTCCAATCTGTCCATGTGGTAAGTCCATATACAATGATGCAGTATGGGATTTATTCCAATAGAAGCAATTTACTCTGATAGTCAACGATAGGTGCAATAATACATTCTATAGTATAGTATAGTATATACATACTGAAATGGATGGCCCTCACCTGTCCCACAGTGGCAGCTCTGTAATCTTTGGGTGCCTGGTATCTTCAGAGTCTACCATGCACTTCATCTTCTCCATTTCCTGCACTGTCTAGGCCACACTTGTCAAACTCCGACCTGTCGGCCAAATCTGGCCCACGGGGTAGTTTTATTTGGCCCTCGACTCCAGAACCACCACCCCTATGTGGGGCCATTATTCTGTATGGAGGACTAAGTGGGGCCATTATTCTCTATGGAGGACTATGTGGGGCCCATTATTCTGTATGGAGGACTATGTGAGCCCATTATACTGTGTGGAGGACTATGTGGAGCCCATTATTCTGTATAGAGGACTATGTGGGGCCATTATACTGTATGGAGGACTATGTGAGGCCCATTATACTAGATAGAGGACTATGTGGGGCCCATTATTCTGTAAGGAGGACTATGTGGGGCTCATTATACTGTATGGAGGACTATGTGGGGACCATTATACTGTATACTGGTTAAATGGTTAAGTTTTTCATTTTGGCCCTCTGCGTGTTTGAGTTTGACTTCCCTGGTCTAGGCCATGATGTCTGGTTACATCGGTGACCATAACAAACATAATGTTTGGACAGTTGAGACAGGTTAGTATAATTTTATTTTTTTACATGTTTATCATGGTCTTTGGATTAACATTGAATAATTTTAATGCTATTCGATTTTCTTGGCCAAAAGTAACGGAAGCTTATTTTCATACAATGAACATGATAAAAGCAAAGTGAAAAAAATAGGCAACATGGCAAAAAAAGGTAATGTCCCTTCCCAAGATTCTAGTCTTACATTTGTAGTTTGCTATACTGGACAGTCACATGAATCAGTCCATTATAGAATCTGCTGGAACATAAAACATGTAAGTAAAATGTATCTTGTCTGTAAAGAGAAATCAGTACAAAGACATTGTAATTATAGATGACTAAACAGCTTGGAAGTTTAAGTGTATGTTGTAACCGAGAAAGACGTATTACCGACAATTATTGTTTTTGCGTGGCCTCAAAACTATTTAGAGACATTCCTATTTATTAACAAACAGTTACCACCTAAAATCAAAGCAAATCCAGAAATGGTAAACAGCCAATGTGTGCACATAGGCAATTACTGATTCTTCAGTGTTGATCTTCTCTAAAGAAGCAGTTAAGATCAATCACATTAATATCAATGACACATTGTGGTATTATTGTTTTTAAAAACACTCCCTTGATTTTGGCCACATTTCAAGCTTGAAAAAGCCTCAATAAAAAAAATATTTCAGAATGGAAGCCTCATTCATGTGACACCTGATAGACTGGAATTGCGGATGGTCCATTACATGTCGAAAATATTCACAAAATCTATTTCATAACTTCCTGGATTTCAAATGAAAACTAAATCTGTCAATACAAGAATCTCTCAGTCGTACAGACGCTGAATGCACTAAGCTGTAGGTATCTATAAAGAATGTAGTATAATGGTGTAATAGAATCAATAAATTTAACTTAGTTTACAGGTGTTTGGTCACCTAGTAATTTACTATTTAGGAGAAGCACATTGGGGGAGCTGTAATTGACACCCATTTATCCCCTGATGAAGCACGCTGAGTGAAACGTGCATCGGATTAGCAAGACACTTGGAGTCTTCCTTTACTTTGGTTGGTACCATGCATCTGACCATGCTGTAACATTGTCTAAATTATATTATATTTTGGGTGCTTTTCTGTTCTGTGTGTGATTGCAGTCACCACTTTATATACTGTATATTGGGTGTCTAGCATTATTATCTTCATTTATGCTTGATTATAGCTGGCACCACTATATATGTATAAATATGTACAGTAGATATAGATATATACAGTATATATACTTGCACCTTATTATTATTACTGGTATCATTCAACTTTGATTATTGCATCTTCTTTTTATTTAAATATACAGTGGGGGAAATAAGTATTTGATCCCTTGGTGTTTTGGTAAGTTTGCCCACTGACAAAGACATGAACAGTCTATAATTTTAAGGGTAGGTTAATTTTAACATTGAGAGATAGAATATCCCCAAAAAATCAAGAAAATCACATTGTATAAATTAGATACATTTATTTACATTTTGCAGTGAGAAATAAATATTTGATCCCCTACAAACCATTATGAGTTCTGGCTCCTACAGACCAGTTAGACTCTCCTAATCAACTCGTTACCTGCATTAAAGACAGCTCTCTTACATAGTCACCTGTATAAAAGACTCCTGTCCACAGACTCAATTAATCAGTCAGACTCTAACCTCTACAACATGGGCAAGACCAAAGAGCTTTCTAAGGATGTCAGGGACAAGATCATAGACCTGCATAAAGCTGGAATGGGCTACAAAACCATAAGTAAGATGCTAGGTGAGAAGGAGCAGGGCGGGCTCTAGGTTTTTGTGGGCCCTGGGCAAAAAAGTCTCAGTGGGCCCCTTTAACACATACCACGATTCATGATGCACAGATACTGCAGAGAAATACAGAAATAGTACAATGCCAAAGATTTCACTTCTTACATTACATGAGCGATATCTATTGTAAATTCTACAATAGCTCAGAAACCGGCGAATCCTCGCAGCGCACAGTGCAGACCGAACAGTATAGTCCTCTATACAGTATTATGGGCCCCATATATTGCTCCATACAGAATAATGGACCCCATATAATGTTCCATACAGAATAATGGACCCCATAAAATGATCCATACAGAATACTGGTCCCCATATAACGCTCCATACAGAATACTGGCCCCCATAAAATTCTCCATACAGGATGCTGGCCCCCATAAAATGCTCCATACAGGATATTGGTCCCCTTATAATGCTCCATACAGGATACTTGCCCCCGTATAACGCTTCATACAGGATACTGGCCCCCATATAACGCTCCATATAGGATACTGGCCCCCACATAATGCCCCATGCTGGCTGTCCGCCCCCCACATAATGCCCCATGCTGGCTGTTTCCCCCACATAATGCCCCATGCAGGCTGTCCCCCCCACATAATGCCCCATGCAGGCTGTCCCCCCCACATAATGCCCCATGCATGCTGATCCTCCCACAAAATGCCCCATACAGGCTGTTTGACCCCACACATAATGCCCCATGCAGGCTGTTTCCCCCCCACACACAGAATTCCCCATGCAGGCCATCCCCCCCCCCACATAATGCCCCATGCAGGCTGTCCCCTCCCCACATAATGTACCATGATAGCTGTTTCCTCCCCCCATGTAATGCCCCATGCAAGATCTCACCCCCCCATATAATGCCCCATGCAGGATGTCACCCCCCCATATAATACCCCATGCAGGATGTTCCCCCCCATATAATGCCCCATGCAGGATGTCACCCCCCATATAATGCCCCATGCAGGATGTCATCCTCCTCCATATAATGCCCCATGAAGGATGTTACCCCCCTATAATGTCCCATGCAGGATGTCACCCCCCCTCCATATAATGCCCCATGCAGAATGTCACCCCCCTCCTTATAATGCCCCATGCATGATCTCACCCCCCCACCATATAATGCTCCATGCCTCCATACATTAGAAAAAAAATTAAATACTCACCTCACTTCTCCTCACCTGCTGCCTCTGCTTAGCTCCAGACTCCTCAGCGTCGCCAGCATCTTCCCACTCTGCGCTGTGACTGCTCAGGAGAGGGCGCAGTGTATAGACATCATTGCGCCCTCTGACCTGAGCGTCACAGTGCAGCAGCCACGAAAGACACCGGACCTGCTGCGGAGGCACGGGGAGAGGTAAGTATTGTGCCGCCAGCTGCTAATGCCCTGAGCAAGCGCAGGAGTAGTGGGCGCTGGCACCGCTCTACTCCACTCATGGGCCCCATAGCATGCTGGGGTGCCCAACAGCGGGTGGGCCCCCCGCCTGCTCAGGGCCCTGGCACTTGCCCGGGTGCGCTAGTTGCTGACGTCGGGCCTGAGAAGGAGAAAACTGTTGGTGCAATAGTAAGAAAATGGAAGAAATACAAAATGACTGTCAATCGACATGGATCTGGGGCACCATGCAAAATCTCACCTCATGGGGTATCCTTGATCACTAGGAAGGTGAGAGATCAGCCTAAAGCTACCTACATGCGGGGAACTTGTTAATAATCTCAAGGCAGCTGGGACCACAGTCACCAAGAAAACCATTGGTAACACATTATGCCTTAAAGGTTTAAAATCCTGCAGAACCCGCAAGGTCCCCCTGCTCAAGAAGCACTGTTTGAAGTTTGCCAATGAACACCTGGATGATTCTGTGAGTTATTTGGAGAAGGTGCTGTGGTCAGATGAGACAAAAATTGAGCTCTTTGGCATTAACTCAACTCGCCGTGTTTGGAGGAAGAAGAAGGATGAGTACAACCCTAAGAACATCGTCCCAACCGTGAAGCATGGTGGGGGAAACATTATACTTTAGGGTGCTTTTCTGCAAAGGGGACATGATGACTGTACCGTACTGAAGGGAAGATGGATGGGATCATGTATCACGAGATTTTGGCCAACAACCTCCTTCCCTCAGTAAGAGCATTGAAGATGGGTCATGGCTGGGTCTTCCAGCAAGACAATGACCCAAAATATACAGCCAAGGCAACAAAGGAGTGGCTCAAAGATAAGCACATTAAGGTCATGGAGTGGCCTAGCCAGTCTCCAGACCTTAATCCCATAGAAAACTTATGGAGGGAGTTGAAGCGACAGCCTCAAAATCTTAATGATTTAATAATAATGTTTATTTTCATATAGCGCTAACATATTCTGCAGCGCTTTACATACATTACCACCGTTGTCCCCATCGGGGCTCACAATCTAGATTCCCTATCAGTATGTCTTTGGAGTGTGGGAGGAAACCCACCAAACACGGGGAGAATATTCAAACTCCTTGCAGATGTTGTCCTCAGTGGGATTTGAACCCAGGACCCCAGTGCTACAAGGCTGCAGTGCTAACCACTGAGCCACTGTGCTGCTGATTTAGAGATAAGCTGCACAGAGGAGTGGACCAAAATTCCTCCTAACATGTACGCAACCCTCATCATCAACTACAAAAAACGTCTGACTGCCAACAAGGGTTTTGCCACCAAGTATTAAGTGTTGTTTACCAGAGGGATCAAATACTTATTTCTCACTGCAAAATGCAAAAAAAGAAATATATAATTTATACAATGTGATTTTCTTGATTTTTTTTTAATATTCTATCTCTCAATGTTAAAATTAACCTCCTTTAAAATTATACACTGTTCATGGCTTTGTCAGTGGGCAAACTTACAAAAACAGCAAGGGATCAAATACTTATTTCCCCCATTATACTTCATTCATCTACTTATCAATTCTTCATGCATGCCCATCTGCATTGTGCCATCCCTTGGGGCCTCTAATGGCTCTGCTCATTTTTTCTTTTGTCTGGTCCTTAACCTTGAATGGATATTTTGCATTTATGTATGGTCTTAGTCATGCTTCTCATGTTAAGGTCTACAGTTTTTCTTTTAGACAGACGTTAGGCTATATTTAAACTACTGGGTGCACATTTGGCATTTGACGGAAAAATAACACAAAACTATATATGCCAATGTGCCCATAGACTTTAATAGTCAAGTATGTGCCAAAAGTGTGCGATTTGGCCAAAATAAGTTGCTATTACATTTTAATAGGCCATCTAGGAAAAATTAACAAAAATGAAAGAGTCAGTATTTTGTTATACTTTAATACTGGAAGAAAAAACTATGCATGATTAATATAAACTTACCTAGAGGATGGGACTTTAGTCTATACTAGTGTTGATCGAGCACTAAAATGCTCGGGTGCTCGAAGCTCGGGCCGAGCACATTGTGATACTCGGGTGCTTGACCCGAGCAACGAGCCCAATGTAAGTCTATGAGAAACTCGAGCATTTTTCTGGCGGCCCCCCCCCCGGCGGTCTGCAGAAGGTCAAAAATGGCCCAAATCGATGGGAACAGTGCTCAATGGAACATGTCAGGCAGGCAGAATATATAGGCAGACAGGCAGGCAGGGTATATAGGAGGGTGCATGAAAAACATAGCAGGGCACTCGAAACACACTAGTGCCCTCCGATTTTCACACTCCCGTCTCTTTAAAAAAGCCGGCAATTCAGCAGTGGCATACAGTTATAACACCGGTACCCGACAATTTAGAACAGAAAGAAAAGAGCATCACACCTACTGTGCATATAAAAATATAAACATATATGCATATATGTCTGTATATTTACATATAGATTTATATATATATTATATAATATACATATCATATGAAACAGCAATCTGAAAATGGAATTTTCACAGGCCTTGCATCTACATTTCAGGCTACAAGTTATGAACAAAAAGCAGTGATTGGCAGATTTATTTCACATAGGAAAATTGGCTTTGTTTCTTTATGTATTATGTGTTTTTTTTGCTTATGTTTTTTTTTTTGCTTAACAGTGAAACAGTGCAGATCAAAGTGCGCTCACTGCTAGAATACACATCAAAGTTAGATGCTATCTAGGTGGAAACACATCACCAATATTTCAGAGATATCATACACTTTTGATGTGTCTTAATGTATTCTTACCCTATGGTGTAATGTTTGTCTTAGATGTACCAAGTATTACCCCAATCGAAAGTGACAACTCCCATATCATAAATATTTTATCAGTTTAACAAAGGGACCTTTGCTAACACATAGGATACAACAAACACAGCCCACACAGTGTGGGAGCATTTGTTTTATTGGTAGACTACTCCCTTGGCATGGCATTGACATTTTGAATATCCTTATGCATGTTATATTGTTGAAACTCCAAATTATCTGATGCCAAAGACAATATTTACTGGAAATTAGGGGAATTTCAAAAAGAGAGGTTATCACAGGTGACATCAAAGTGATAGCCAGTGACACATATATGATCAGACCTGTGTTACTACCAAGGTTCTTAACAGTAGGTCTGATCATTCAGTTTACTGGTATGTGGTAAGTAATTCCACTTCTCTATTCTCAAAGAAGATTTGCAACTGCGCTGCGATTTCTGTGTTTTTACATTTTCATTAAGGACATTTCTAATTAAGGAAATCTGTTTTAGACCTGAATAACCAGTTCTAATTTATGGTTTGGTGAATAATGTATAAAACAGTACATAGCCCCCATTGCTATGAGGGTTGCCTCATAACTTGGACATGTTCAATCTATGGGCAGCATGCTATCGAGCAGGAGATGCTGAACAGATTGATACAGAGGCTTAGCTCCACATTGAAGAGGAATCTCAAACCGGATAGCACCTGGTAACAAGTACAAAGGTGCACCCTAATCATAGTGGGCATAGGGGGCACCTTAGCAGACAAACACACTTTTACAATATACAAAGAACAGAATTATTAGCACCATACAGTGACTATCTAGTTATCATACAGTGACAATATAGAAGCTATCAGTTCTGCAGAAAGTATAAGTGATTACAGTACATTTATATACAGTGACTCACAGTTCACGTTATTTCTGATTGGAGCTCTTCACTTTTTGCATCTTTTCCATCTTGCCCAGACCACCATGAAGACTTCTTTCAACTATGACTTATCTAGAGTCTGCAATATGGACACAATTCACTTTTCACATTTCCAGCACCCCCACCTATTCCCAAACTACACAAGCACCTCATCCTGCTGATAGCTCCAATTCTATGTCTGTCATAGTCTTACCCCTTAGAAAATAATAACGCTCCTTGAGTGCCACCTTAAAGTGCTCACTTAAATTATAAAAATGCAACAAGTGCCCCCTTAATGATTAATAATGCACAGTGTGCCCCCTAAATAAATAATAATAATAATGCCCAGAATTCTCCCCTAACCAATATTGGTGAGAATGCCCCCAAACCTCCAAATCAATAATAATCATATTGCCCAGATGCCCTCTTAATAATAACGCCTAGAGTGCTCCATAATTAATAGTAATAGCACCCAATGTGAGTAATGAGTAATAATGACGTACTGGTAGGGAGTTTAGACTGAGATCCCACCAGGGACAGTGATGGTGGTGTCTGTAAGGCGCTATGGAATTAATCGTGCTATATAATAAGAGAGTAAAATAAATAAATAATTTAACTAAGGATTTCTCCAATAATGAGTTATCCACTAATCAGACAAACCCTTCTCAATTTCTATATTCCCTTATGTAAAGTAAAACAGGCCATACTCACATCCATTGCCAACTCCAGGTCTCCCAGGGTTTGTGTGATGTTGTTAGTCACGTGAGCCCTGCAGCCAATCAGCAACTGCTTCACTTTCACTTCCTTCGGACATAACAGACATTTGGAGGAAATCAGAGAATAGCAGCAACTCACTTCCTCTGGTTGTCAGTTTCATCCGAAGGAAGTGAGAGTAAAGTGGCTTCTGATTGGCTGCAGGGCTCATGTGACTAACAACATCACATGAGCCACAGGAGACCCAATGTCGTCATCGCTGGAAGAGGCCAACACCAAAGGTGAGCATACCCTGTTTATATTTGATATGGAGGAATATAGCAATTGAAAAAGGTTCGTCCAAGTAGTGTGCAACCAATTTAAAAGTATTAATGACCCAGAAAAGAATAATCATATATATTCTCAGCTAATCTTGAGCCCCTGACCAATCAGCAGTCCTCTTCTGCACAAATAATGGACAAGAGCCGGCAGACCAATGCAGTGATGTCATCAATTTGCCTGCGCCAGGCTGCTGAGGTTTTGCATAGTTCTACTGTTGCGCCCCCCAAAAGAAGCAGGGTGAAATGCGCGTAGGGGTGGAGGGGTACGGTGCCTGATCAGTTGTGGCCACTGTTGATTTATACAATAAGGTAATACCTTGTATTTATGATGTAATTACTGTTGGCTGCAACTTTACTCTATTGACTATACTGTTTATGGCTCATGCCACAAGCCTGTGGGCATTAGTGGGCATGTGCCAATGGTTTGGCTCAGCTCCTCCTCTATAACATGCTGTCTTTAGATTGTATGCCATTTGTAAGCTATCAGGTTCCCTTTAGATGTCCATTTTTCCAATTTCACTAATTTTACTTTACAGTTGTCTGCAGCAGAGGTACTTGTTCTAGTCATGCTGGATATATAAGATAGATAGATAGATAGATAGATAGATAGATAGATAGATAGATAGATAGATAGATAGATAGATAGATATGAGATAGAAAGATAGATAGATAGATATGTGATAGGATAGATAGATAGATAGATATGTGATAGGATAGATAGATAGATAGATAGATATGTGATAGGATAGATAGATAGATAGATAGATAGATAGATAGATAGATAGATAGATAGATAGATAGATAGATGCAGATCTAAGTTGAGTGTAGTATTCTGCAGACCATAAAAGTTCAGGTAGACCAGCAGCAACTTTGCTTCCTGCCTACAGAAACAGAATTTAATTTCATGACAATAGCAGCATGATGTATAGAAGTAGTCACAGGAAGTTCTATAAATTGTAGCTATATGATACATAGATTTGTTTTAGGCCACAAGGTTCATGAGAACATGAAAAAATCTTGCAATTCAGACACATGAGCAAAAACATTCTATGTAAAACACATGAACATAAATTTGGCTTATTCTTCATTCCTAGGATACTCATCAAAGCAGACTGGAGTGTTTCTGGAAGTGATAAGTAAATGTATTGTGCGACATCAAACATTTCTACCATTACTGGTAATTTTTTTCATGGTTTTAAATGGAAACAGGAATGAGTAAGTAAATAACTGCATGTTTACGTTCCAACACTGGTAACACTGTACTTTTACAGTAAGCAAGTCATCCTATTAATGAAGTGAAATTTCTGTTGTTTCTATGTTTCCGTAAGTCAAACCTAACTAGTTTTACTTTCTTTCTTACTGGGAAGTTCCCAAATAAAAAAAATCACACTTTCACTCTATCAGCATTTAGTAATTTATTGAAGCTTTCTCTGCTGCGCTGATACATTATTGTCCTCAATGTTTCATTTTTTTTACTATCTGTGTTCATATAAATTACTATATTCACATAAGAACAGTATTGGTAACATGTTTTCATCGGTACATTTATGCCTCTTTTACTCATTCCATAGAGTATGAGAAAACAATGAAAATAAATAATACATTTTACTACATCTGATAAAAAATAGAAGTGTAGAAAACATCTCTTACTTCATATACTCTGGATAGCGTGGTTCAGGCATGCAGGCCTCTTCAATGTGGCACATAACTAACAATTTGGAAAGCCTGGAAAATCACATCTGCCAGCACAGAAATGTAAATTTAATCACAATTAAAAATATATATTGTCTTCCAAAAAACTGCACAGACCTTAGGTTCAGCAAAATCAAAAAACTGAGCTGGACTATAAGCTGGTATACATGCGAAGTGTAAGAGCACTTACACATAGACAAAACCCAAGAAAAAAAGACAAAAAAGGAACCTTTTGGTTCAGTTATTTTGTACAGCTTATATCTGTTAATAATTTTTTTGAGAAAGTATGTTGACAGCATATTTGACGTGTGCTAGATAGTTGGTGCTAGAGTAGGGTGCTAAACTGTAAAATACAAAAGCAGATCTCTGCACACAAACTTGGAAGTGGTAGATAGTGGAGATGAGAAAATCAATTTGATGCAGATCGAATTTGGGTAGAATTTGCTGAACCCATTGAATTCAAACAATTTGTGATTTTGATTCACGTGAGTCACCCAAAATGGCCGCCTTCATATTAGACATTGCTGAAGATTGCATCAGCTACAGAAGGCTCCATGAAATTGGGTGCAGCTGGGTGGGCTTTCCCATAATGCTTTGCAGCTATCACATGACAAGATATAGCACAGCCGATCAGGAGGGACTTGTAGTAATCAAATAGGTAGGTGGCACACCCAGCTGTATATCAAGGCACCCACTGCTGTAGAATCTTGAGTGCATATCTACATTGCTATGAATGACAGGATAGCAGAATGTACCACTATATAACTTGTATATTTGCTATTTAGTGGTCTAGGAAAACTAGGTAACAAGCACTGCTGGAATTCTCTGTGTGGTCATATTAGAAGTATTCTTGGAAACTTCTTGGAAGAGAACCAATTAAGGTAACCAAACAAGGTAGTCCATTCTTGCTCAAACGCCAAATGAGGTGCTACCTTAAAATTCATTCAGTTGAAAATGAAAATGTTAGCACTTCAGTTTGCTGAAAGTCCCCTCAACCATCAAGTTCCAACATGTCAATGTGTACAGTAAGTTATGGTGTAGGAGTTGTGACTGATTTCACAAGTACATTGGAAGGAAAAACACAAACTCTGTGACTGCTAGCAAAGTCTAATGCGTAGTCTCGCCTGGAGGAAAAACTGGTGCCAGACTTACTAGTAGAAGTGTTTACTTCAAATTAGTCCGAGAAAAAGAGCCGCGTGTGCAGACATGATTTGCAGATAATTTCACTTTTATGAAACGGTCTACTCATAAAATGACAGGGTGAATAGTCAAGATAAGAAGCAAATTCTTTTTATAGTTTGTTCGCTCGAAGTACCAGGAGGGTTGATGATAGATTACATACTCCCTTTGACAGGGTTCTTAATCCTTTTAATAACTGTACTCATATTGCCTAGCATACTCTTTTATGGAGAGTGCTAGGTAAGTGGCTCACAAGTGGCTTGGCCAGAGGTAGACATAAAAATTCACTATAGCTCCCATTATTACAGGAGCATTGAGTTGTACATGCAAAGTCCTTGCTTATTTGTTGTTATTTCAAACCCAGGAAATCAAATTCATCACATATGGTTCAATTTAATAGAATGGTGCAACCAGAATTTGTGCCAAAATGTTGTCGCTTTTTTGGAGTATTGCTGAATCTTAAGCCATGCCCCTTTTTAACTAAAACACACTTTTTTTTATAGAAGAAAAAGTTTTCCAGCGAAGTGGTATCCAATTTCCAAAATTTATTGTGCAAAAGATAAAATTTTCAATCAAACAGGGGGTTACACAGTGCTTAAGCCAACATGTTTCGACAGATGGCCTTAGTCATGGCCATGGCCATCTGTCGAAACATGTTGGCTTAAGCACTGTGTAACCCCCTGTTTGATTGAAAATTTTATCTTTTGCACAATAAATTTTGGAAATTGGATACCACTTCGCTGGAAAACTTTTTCTTCTATGTTGATTACTGGTCACAGGACGGTGTCCGTGCGAGTGAATATCTAACGGGACAAATTTATACTACTGGCTCGGGAGCTGCCTCACCTCCTTTTACTATACACTTTTTTATGTTCCCTAGCTGACCAATGTGAAAACAATGTACATTATTGAATCTACCACACTCTTTGGCTGGACAGACTTCTTAACTTTAAAGTTCCATTTAAAAGATATCAATCAGCCTATAGCCTTTAACTGATTTTCCATTTTGTCTTAGGCAGGGTTCCCATGTATCAGTGGTGTCAGGTTAGTTACTTTATGCCTAGTGCTAAATTATGCACTTTGTGTACAGAACCGGTTTCCGTAGCCAGATCAAAATAAGCTTAGTGCAACATTTTTGATCCATGCCTAGGACCAGTCTAATGCAGCAACAAATGTAAATATGACTAGACATGGTTTCATTGCAATCTTTGGGATCAGCTCTAGCATCCGATTCCATCTAGCATTTTGCTGCCTTGCCATATTGCCATGTATATATAAATGATGTCAAATTGTGCTGATTACAAGGCAAACAAAATTCAAATATAATTCACAGTGATTTCATTGATCTTTTTGGAGCCAATATGACTAGACACTAATAATACAGAATTCCAGAATCAATAGTTTAAGAAGATATAGTCCTACAGAAAGTGTGGTCACTTTTCTGCATGGTTACATTACTCAATAAACAGGTTGCAGGAGGGACCAAAAGAGTAGCTGAAACGATTTATGGCTGCTTTCACTCATCTGCAAGTCACAGTCCCTGACTCACAGATTGGCCATGGGGTGTCCTACTTTGGACACATCATTCGAAGAGAGCAAACACTGGAGAAGGACATCATGATAGGAAGAATAAAAGGAATAAGGCGAAGGGGAAGATCAGCAACCCGATGACTTAATATTATCAAGACAACAGCAGATAAGACCCTGGTGGACCTATCTAGGTTTGCACAAGGCTGATCTTCCCACAGATCATTCATCGATCAAGTCGCCATGGCTCGAGATCGAACTAAAGACCGCTAAAATAAAAGTGATTAACCTCAACAGCCTCATAGACATATATAAGGTTGTCTAGTTCGGGTCAGGAGACTTGTACCCAGTCCATGAATAGCAGACCATGACACATGGATGTGTGAATCTGGCTTTAAACATAGGAAAAACATTCAGCATTAAGATTTATTGATTTAAAGAGGGCTTTTCACTGGATTGTTTTAAATTTAAAAAAAATAGTACCTCCCCAAATGTCGCTGTTCAACAGATTCTGGAACAATTTTCCTTTTTTTTTGTCCCTCCATCTCAAAGTCCCAGACATTTTCTGGTGATAAAAGTGCAAATTTTCCCTTCAAACAACTGGGCATATATAACATAGTAACATAGTAACATAGTTTTTAATGTTGAAGGAAGACTAAGTCCATCTATTTCAACCCATAGCCTAACTTGTTGATCCAGAGGAAGGCAAAAAAACCCATGTGGCAAACACTAAGCTCCACATTGGGGAAAAAAATTCCTTCCCGACTCTGTAGACATTTGCTTTTTATCCTCTACAAAACTAGTCAATCAAAACATGGTTGAGGGGGAAAAAGAAAATTCACACAATAATAGTCACAGCTGCAGCCTGGCACAGCATGTTCTCTGAAGCAAGATTTGTGCCATGTGAACATGTAAGAGTGGTGTACTGTACTGTCGCTCCTTTGCCCCTGAAGACACCAATCGAATTATGATATCAAGCGTTTTATGTATACATTGTCTCATGTGAAGTGTGAACTGTGTATTACGGTTTTTAGGTGCAAACGTTGATATGGTAATGTGTAAATGCATAACTGACATTTAGTCTATACAGTGGGTACGGAAAGTATTCAGATCTTGAGAAAAACATGCATGTGTCTTTTTATATAGTGTACAGTGGGTACAGAAAATATTCAGACCCCTTTAAATTTTTCACTCTTTGTTTCATTGCAGCCATTTGGTAAATTCTAAAAAGTTCATTTTTTTTTCTCATTAAAGTACACTTTGCACCCCATCTTGACTGAAAAAAACAGAAATGTAGAATTTTTTGCAAATTTATTAAAAAAGAAAAACTGAAATATCACATGGTCATAAATATTCAGACCCTTTGCTCAGTATTGAGTAGAAGCACCCTTTTGAGCTAGTACAGCCATGAGTCTTCTTGGGAATGATGCAACAGGTTTTTCACACCTGGATTTCGGGATCCTCTGCTATTCTTCCTTGCAGATCCTCTCCAGTTCCGTCAGGTTGGATGGTGAATGTTGGTGGAAAGCCATTTTCAGGTCTCTCCAGAGATGCTCATTTGGGTTTAGGTCAGGGTTCTGGCTGGGCCAGTCAAGAATGGTCACAGAGTTGTTCTGAAGCCACTCCTTTGTTATTTTAGCTGTGTGCTTAGGGTCATTGTCTTGTTGGAAGGTGAACCTTCGGCCAAGTCTGAGGTCCAGAGCATTCTGGAAGAGGTTTTCATCCAGGATATCTCTGTACTTGGCCGCATTCATGTTTCCTTCAATTTCAACCAGTCATCCTGTCCCTGCAGCTGAAAAACACCCCCATAGCATGAAGCTGCCGCCACCATGTTTCACTGCTGGGATTGTATTGGGCAGGTGATGAGCAATGCCTGGTTTTCTCCACACATACCGCTTAGAATTGTCACCAAAAAGTTCTATCTTCGTCTCATCAGACCAGAGAATCTTATTTCTCATAGTTTGAGAGTCCTTCATGTGTTTTTGAGCAAAATCTATGTGGGCTTTCATATGTCTTGCACTGAGGAGAGGCTTCCGTCGGGCCACTCTGCCATAAAGGACTGGTGGAGGGCTGCAGTGATAGTTGACTTTGTGGAACTTTCTCCCATCTCCCTACTGCATCTCTAGAGCTCAGTCGCAGTGATCTTGGGGTTCTTTTTTACCTCTCTCACTAAGGCTCTTCTCCCACGATTGCTCAGATTGGCTGGACGGCCAGGTCTAGGAAGACTTCTGGTGGTCCCAAACTTCTTCCACTTAAGGATTATGGAGGCCACTGTGCTCTTATGAACCTTGAGTAATGCAGAAATTCTTTTGTAACCTTGGCCAGATCTGTGCCTTGCCACAATTCTGTCTCTGAGCTCCTTAAGCAGTTCCTTTGAGCTCATGATTCTCATTTTGTCAGACATGCACTGTGAGCTGTGAGGTCTTATATAGACTGTAACATATCTGGCGGCGTCCTTGCAAAGTGGTCCATCTCCCACTGTGCAAGAGCGTGCACTTGATCTCCAGTCCAGAATGTCTCTCTGGCTTCCCTCCATGCTGTCTGTTTGTGTCTGTTTCTGCTGCTTAAGGGCGGCGCCCGATCACTTCCTGCTTTTTGTACCTGCTGTGGGTCACACCCCTTGTGCGTCCTCAGCCTATTGCTGTCTGTCACCTGGTATTTAACCCTGCTGCTCCAATCAATCCCTGCCTGAGCATCTTGCCCTGTCAGTTGGCTTTTGTCTCTGACATGCCAGGTCCTGTCTATGTTACCTGTCTTGCAGTATCTGTTCCCATGTCTGTACTGTGTCCTATCTGTGTACCCTAACCTGCAGTCTGTACACGTTCCTTGCCTGTTTGTTCCGCCTTCCTGGAGGCTGTATTTCCAGGCCAGTCTGAACACGCTCCTTGCATGTTTGTTCCGCCTTCCTGGAGGCTGTATTTCCAGGCCAGTCTGAACACGCTCCTTGCCTGTTCGTCCCGCCTCTCTGGGGGCCGTATTCCCAGACCCGCTCCTGTATCCCGCTGCAGTGTCGGTCTCCTCCGTACACTCAGTTCCAGTCTGAACTCTCTCCTATCTTTTACCTGTTTTGTCTCTATGTCCGTCCCTTCCCTTTTCCTGCATTGTCTGAACCTGTACCTAACTCCCTCTTGTTGTCGCTGTACTTCAGTTGTGAGTTTTGTGCTCTCTCGTTACTTCTTTGTAAGTATCTAGTTTGTTTCTGGTTCCGCCTTTCCCTTCCTTCCTGTCCTGTGTGAACAGTGTCCTGTCTCGCTCTGCTCCTTCTTTCTCACTGCTCCGGCAGTCTCGTTCTGCTCTCTCCCCTTTGCTCGCTGCTCTGGCAGTCTCGCTCTGCTCCCTCTTGCTCGCTGCTCCGGCAGTCTGCTCTTACCCTTTGCTCGCTGCTCCGGCAGTCTCGCTCTGCTCTGACCCTTTGCTCGCTGCTTCGGCAGTCCTACTCTGCTCTGACCCTTTGCTCGCTGCTCCGGCAGTCCTACTCTGCTCTGACCCTTTGCTCGCTGCTCCGGCAGTCCTACTCTGCTCTGACCCTTTGCTCGCTGCTCCGGCAGTCTCGCCCTGCTCCCTCTTGCTCGCTGCTCCGGCAGTCTCGCCCTGCTCCCTCTTGATTGCTGCTCCGGTAGTTTGCTCTGACCCTTTGCTCGCTGCTCCGGCAGTCTCGCTCTGCTCTCTCTTGCTCACTGCTCCGGCAGTCCTACCCTGCTCTTACCCTTTGCTCGCTGCTCCGGCAGTCTCGCTCTGCTCAGACCCTTTGCTCGCTGCTCCGGCAGCCTCGCTCTGCTCTGACCCTTTGCTCCGCTCCTGGCGGTCTCGTCTTGCTCTGCTCTTGCCCGTCGCTCCGGGCTGTCTCAACCTGCTGTGTTTGTATACCGCTTCTGCGGTTCTGTTCCAGAAGTCCCAGTCTGTACTGGGTCCTATCCTCTCTGTGCTCCAACCTGTTGTACCTGCCAGTACCTCCCCGTCTGCATACCAGTGTGCCAGCCTAAACCTTCCAGTTCCTGTATTCCCCGGTGTGGGCCAACAGCCGTGTCCGGAGTCTGACCTGGAGTAGACCCTGGTCCCTCTGCTCGGTTCCTCCCTGGTGCACAGGCGTCGTATGCCGTCGTGCGATCTTGGTCGGATTGGGCAGACACTTAGTTACGCCCCTCCAGGCACTCTCCGGTACGGTACAGTGGAATCACTACAATCACACGCACACGCCGCTCAGCCCGGGCGTGTGCATTACATAGACAGGTGTGTGCCTTTCCAAATCAAGTCCTATCAGTTTAATTAAACACAGCTGGGCTCCAATGAAGGAGTAGAACCATCTCAAGGAGGATCACAAGGAAATGGACAGCATGTGACTTAAATATGAGTGTCTGAGCAAAGGGTCTGAATACTTATGTGACGCGCCCCCTGGGCCAGTGTTGTTTGGGGGATACCCGGAGCCGGATCAGATGGGGGTTGTAGTCTCCGAGTGGCGGTGACCCGGTCCGTGCCCAGGGTGTCAAGCTCAGTGTGTGGCAGTCCTACAGATGTTGCTGGATGTTCTTTTGTGTCGACTACGCCACCCGTTGAATTGCGGTCAATACGGCCGCCGCTGCAGCAGGGTCCGCTGAGGCTGGTGATGTGTGTGCAGCTCAGGTAGTATAACCCCCAACGGGAGGGGTATAGCCTCAGGGGGTCAGGTGTAGAGGATGGTGGTTGTGGAGGTGCAGTGAGGATGGTAATGAGACTCAGAGTCGGGCTGTGCAGTTCAGGGTCTTTACTTACTGCTGTTATTCTGGTCACTCCGGCCTTGAGCGACCGCCCGAGCCGTGCTGCGTCCACCAGGTCCTGGACTCGGCCAACTCCCAAGTAATTCTGGAGCGTGATCCTGAGCTCCCTTTCTGACGTTCCTTCTCTCTGGCCTTCCCCACCAGGGATCCACCTAAGTCCGGCTCCCTCGGGCCTCTTGTTGGTAAACCCTTGTCTCTGGGTTCCCTGACCCTATTCTTGGTCTGCCTTCTGGGTGGATTTAGTGGGTGGTCGTGGCAGATCCTGCCCACGACCTCCGGTCTCTGGCTGAGGATTAGTGCCCTCCACCAGCTTGGGATCCGGTACCCTTGTGCCAACTCTTCACCCTCTGATCTAATCTTGGGTTCTTGGAGTTCTCTCTTCTCCCCCTCTGGGTCCTTCTTTCTCCTCTCTCTCTCTGGGCCTTGGAGCTGGCTGAGCTTCTCTGCTCTGCTCCTCAGGTTACACTCTGACAGACTGACCCTGATCTCAGATGGTTCCCACCTTATATACTCCCTCTATGTGTCAGCTCAGGTGACCAGCACCCAATGAGCTCCTAGCACTACCCAGACTGCTCCCCCTATCTGCCCCTACACTACTGGGATGTTCCACCCCCCTCCCACTCCAGCCAGGGACAGACACTGTCGTACCTGCACATTTCTCTAGTGGGAGTACCATTGGTCTGTCCCCCGGAAAAGGGATGTGTGTAGTGCATGCAGCCTACTGAGCTCAGTTCCACACTCCATCCTTACCCGGGAGTGGAATATCACACCTCTGGCTGAGGTGCAATACCCCTGTTGCAGCCGAATCCTCAGGGTGCTACATTCCCCCCTGGTAAATCACAGCACGTCCTCGGGCTGTTAAAGATAAAAACATCCAAAACATACAATTATTTTTCATAAACATCAACATATAAACATATAAAACATCATATATATCATCAGCAATAAAACGTTTTCATAAATAACATTCTTGTAAACATTCCTGTCTCTGGTTCCTCCGGTCACGGTGCAACTTGTGACCGGGTAAAGTGCGACAGTCTCTTGAAGAAAAATGGTTTTCCCATAAAACCAGTAGGGGGCGCTTTAGGAAGCGCAACTATATACAAAGGGGATATGGCCGCTCTCAGTCCTCGGCCAGGTATTAGGAACTAGGGACACACGGGTATCAGTTCACACTTTGTCCCAACGGGGAACATATTTTAAATAAGTAACAGTTCTTGGTACCCCGACGGGCAACTTTATACAGTCTCTCTCTACCGTACTTCAACGACGGCGTCCTCCTGCTTTTTCTTTGGATTCAGACCCGTCCGGGTCCTCCTGCTCCTCCTCACACCGCAGTTCCTCCTCCGTCAGGCGATGTACATGGAGGGTGTAGGGTCCTTTGGCACACTTGTGCCGGGTGAAGGTGACCTCGTCCCCTACATACAGATCACGACCTCTGTGTCCCTCCGGCAGATGGCTTTCTACGTCTCTGCGGGTGACAAAGACGTCGCCGGGGGTATGATGGTCTCTTATGAAGCCCCACCCATGCTGCATGTTGAATTTTATCACAGTCCCGGTGGAAGGGGGACCATGAGCTGCACGGGGATTCCTCCTGGTCCAGCTCTTCTGCTCCACGCTTCTTATCTGCATCTGCTGTTCCCGGACCCGCCTCTCTCTCCGCTCCCTCTCGAAGACCTCGAGCTGCTGGCGGCAGCACTCTGCACGCTCCGCTGCGGCCGCCCGAGTCTCCTGAGTGAACCCCATGAGGTCTTCTCCAGTGGGGTCCCACTCAAACTGTGCCTCCTCCAGCGGGGGCGAGGTCCTCTTTACGGGCTTCGGAGCCGGAATCAGGGGCTCGCACATGGGCCTTGCCTTTTGGAGTTCCAGCTGAATATACTCCTGGGGCCATATGAAGGGCTGCCCATCCGGGCACGTATGCTGGGCGAATAGATCTTCACCCAGATGCGGCACTCTAGATGTTGAGGGCGCGTTGATGGTAGCGGCGCCCGGGTTAACCAGGCCTTGCGACCTGGCCTGGGGCACCTTAAAGGCAAAGGGCACCGTAAGAACGGCGGCGCCCTGGGTTATTCGGCCCTGCGACCAGGCCGGTGGCTCCGCGGAGGTAGGGGGCGCTGTTGGAATTGCGGCGCCCGGGTGTACTAGGCCTTGCGACCAGGCCGGTGGTATTTCCTGCTTGGCCACGCTCGAGGTCGAGGCGTGTGACGTCACAGGGGTCGCGGCCGCGGTTTCCGGTTGAGGCCTAGTCGGCGGCGGTGATGATGCAGCGACGGGCACGGCAGGGGGAACTTCGGGCTCTGCGACGGGGAGCTGGGGCAGGCACGCGGTTTCCCGGCTCGGGGTAGAGACGTCCCCTTTACCTGCCTCCATTCGTTCAGCTCCCTTCTCGGCGCCGTCTCCGGCCTTCACTCCTCCTGCACCATCCTCAGAGGCGGTCTGTCTCCTCGTCTCGGGTGGCGTGCTCCGCTGACGGGTTTCGGTCCGCTGGGCCATCTCTCGGCTCCACTCCGCCAACGTCTCTCGCTGTACCCGGGCCATCCTCCGTGCGAGGCCCTCCAGCGCAGTCTGTGCACACTCCCGGTCTCGGGGGAGCTGTGCCAGGACCTCCACTAGGCCTAGTGGGGTTGTGGCTTGTAGCAGGCTCCTGACCACTGGGTCGGTGCTGCCTGACTTTCCCTCCATCTCCGGGTAGGCTTTCTCTGGACTCCTCTCCAGACTTCTTGTCTCCGGGTGCGCTCTCTCCAGACTGCTCCAGGCGACACCCATCTTTGCTCTCTTGTTCTGTCTCCGCCCACATTGAGGGTGGTACCGGGGCAACTTAGTGATTGTCAGTTCCAGGGGCAGTTCTCTTACGCTGATGGACACTTCCAGCATCACAGTCTCTGTTGGTGGGCGCGGTTTCCGCTTTTGGCGCCATTCTTCGACCTGGCCCACGATGGGAGGTGGCCTCTTGCCACCCTCTGGCACGCCCATAATGGCGTCCGCTCTTCCAAGGCGGGAAATCTTTGGAAATGGCGGGAATCGTCTCCCTGTGGCGGGAAACTCCATGGATGGCGGGAAAAAGCTGCAAATGGCGGACAACCGGCGGGAAACGACCTGTGATGGGGTCCGTTGGCGGGGACCCTCCGGAACCGGCGGGAGACTTCTTTTTAAGGTAACGGTGTACTTTTCTTCAGGCACGCAGTACCCGGTTGTTGCGGGCACGTTATCCTGCCGACTACGCCAAAGTTGACGCGCCCCCTGGGCCAGTGTTGTTTGGGGGATACCCGGAGCCGGATCAGATGGGGGTTGTAGTCTCCGAGTGGCGGTGACCCGGTCCGTGCCCAGGGTGTCAAGCTCAGTGTGTGGCAGTCCTACAGATGTTGCTGGATGTTCTTTTGTGTCGACTACGCCACCCGTTGAATTGCGGTCAATACGGCCGCCGCTGCAGCAGGGTCCGCTGAGGCTGGTGATGTGTGTGCAGCTCAGGTAGTATAACCCCCAACGGGAGGGGTATAGCCTCAGGGGGTCAGGTGTAGAGGATGGTGGTTGTGGAGGTGCAGTGAGGATGGTAATGAGACTCAGAGTCGGGCTGTGCAGTTCAGGGTCTTTACTTACTGCTGTTATTCTGGTCACTCCGGCCTTGAGCGACCGCCCGAGCCGGGCTGCGTCCACCAGGTCCTGGACTCGGCCAACTCCCAAGTAATTCTGGAGCGTGATCCTGAGCTCCCTTTCTGACGTTCCTTCTCTCTGGCCTTCCCCACCAGGGATCCACCTAAGTCCGGCTCCCTCGGGCCTCTTGTTGGTAAACCCTTGTCTCTGGGTTCCCTGACCCTATTCTTGGTCTGCCTTCCGGGTGGATTTAGTGGGTGGTCGTGGCAGATCCTGCCCACGACCTCCGGTCTCTGGCTGAGGATTAGTGCCCTCCACCAGCTTGGGATCCGGTACCCTTGTGCCAACTCTTCACCCTCTGATCTAATCTTGGGTTCTTGGAGTTCTCTCTTCTCCCCCTCTGGGTCCTTCTTTCTCCTCTCTCTCTCTGGGCCTTGGAGCTGGCTGAGCTTCTCTGCTCTGCTCCTCAGGTTACACTCTGACAGACTGACCCTGATCTCAGATGGTTCCCACCTTATATACTCCCTCTATGTGTCAGCTCAGGTGACCAGCACCCAATGAGCTCCTAGCACTACCCAGACTGCTCCCCCTATCTGCCCCTACACTACTGGGATGTTCCACCCCCCTCCCACTCCAGCCAGGGACAGACACTGTCGTACCTGCACATTTCTCTAGTGGGAGTACCATTGGTCTGTCCCCCGGAAATGGGATGTGTGTAGTGCATGCAGCCTACTGAGCTCAGTTCCACACTCCATCCTTACCTGGGAGTGGAATATCACACCTCTGGCTGAGGTGCAATACCCCTGTAGCAGCCGAATCCTCAGGGTGCTACATATGACCATGTGATATTTCAGTTTTTCTTTTTTAATAAATTTGAAAAAAATTCTACATTTCTGGTTTATTTCAGTCAAGATGGGGTGCAGAGTGTACTTTAATGAGAAAAAAAATGAACTTTTTAGAATTTATCAAATGGCTGCAATGAAACAAAGAATGAAAAATTTAAAGGGGTCTGAATACTTTCCGTACCCACTGTAAGTATAGAGTAAGACATAGGTTAGAACATAAGTCAGTCAGTATAGGGTAAGATAAACTTTGGTAAGAATTATAGGCATAACCTAGTTAATGTATCGTGTGAGACAAGTATTGTTAGCATAATAGGCATAAGGTGCAGTAGGAATATAGGAAGTGTGAAGTATAAGATAAGTAATATAATACATAGTGTTGTGTGGGTGAACTGCAGATTAGATAGGGAAGTACAGTAACCAAGGTCAAGTTCGAGTTTCAGCGAGCAAGCATCTACCATTCGGGGCAATGGGAGGCCTTACTGGGATCCGTTGCTGACATTCCTGCAGCATCCGGAGCTCAAGGCTCAATAAAGGTACTATGAAGAGTGCCTTATCCTCTAGTGTATAGGAGACTATGGAAGCAGAACCGCATGAAGGGGAGGTAACGGATCCCGGGTGCTCTGTGGAACTGGATGGGAAATCCCTTGAGCTATCAGAGCCAGTAAACGTAGGGATAGTCCAGAAGGAACGGAAAGTAATGCTAGTAACATACTGTATTAAGAAAACAAGGAATAAGTACTGTTGTACCGTATACTGCATGTTACTATCTGATGAACTTAAACTGTCCAGTAAATTTTTGGTTGTTAAAGTGAACTGGGTGTCCCCTGAGTTATGTGTGGCGACTCCAGAAGATGGATGCCTGGAGATAGCAGAGTCCTGTGGCCTACAAGGGAGTGTGACACACCTCACACCTGACAGCACATTGGGACTGGGACACGATTTTCCTGTAAAGTGCCAGGGCATTATGGAGCAGCAGATCGTCCATGGCTACCGCCTTAGGTCACTTTACAAACACACTAAGAACTCCGCAGTTGCCACATCCCTTCCTCCTGTTGGACTGACAGACACAAGAGAGCAGTAGCAAATCACCTATAACAGAGTCAGTTCTGGGGCTCTGACTCTCCAGTGCCACTCCTCTCCTCTGCCACTGCAGTAGCAAAAAAGGATGCAGCAACTGTGGAGTAGTGTTGAGCCACCCCCGTAGTGTTCGGGTTCGGTTCGGTTCGTCGAACACCGGGATGTTCGAGGAACTGTTCGTCGAACTGTTCGTCGAACACCTTAGAACACCGTCGAACACCGTTAAAACCAATGGCAGGCAAACAAAAACACATAGAAACACATAGAAAACACCTGCAAAGGTGTCCAAAAGCTGACAAACTGCTCAGAAGACACTCTGTTTAAAAAAGCCGGCCGGCAAATTCAGCAGCGGCATACACCGGTACCCGACAATTTAGACAAGAAGGAATAGAGCATCACACATAGATTAGATAGATAGAAACATGTCAGTCACACATATAAGAAGCACAGTGACAGTGTTGGTTACTGCATTTGTCATTTAGTGTAAAGGATTTATTAAAAAAAATATTAGTGTTTTCATGCACCGTCTCTTTAAAAAAGCCGGCCGTCAATTCAGCATCTGTACCCGACAATTTAGAACAGAAAGAATAGAGCTTCACACATAGATTAGATAGATAGAAACATGTCAGTCACATATATAATAAGTACAGTGATAGTGTTGCTTACTGTACTTGTCATTTAGTGTAAAGGATTTATTTAAAAAAATAATAGTGTTTTCATGCACTGTCTCTTTAAAAAAGCCGGCCGGCAATTCAGCAGCGGTACCCGACAATTTAGAACAGAAAGATAGAGCATCACACATAGATTAGATAGATAGAAACATGTCAGTCACATATATATGAAGTACAGTGATAGTGTTGGTTACTGTACTTGTCATTTAGTATTAAAATAAAGGATTTATTATTAAAAAAATTGGCGTGGGGTTCCCCTTAATTTTAGGCTCTAGCGGAGGTTAAGCAGACGGCTGGGGCAGATGTTTGAAGCCTGGGAAGGGGGTAATACCCACGGAGCTTCCCAGGCTACTAATATCAGCCCCCAGCTGAATACATAGCCTTTACTAGCTATTAAAATGGGGGACCCCCCAAAAAAAATGACGTGGGGTCCCCCCTAATTTAATAGCTAGCAAAGGCTAGGCAGACAGCTGGGGGCTGATATTAATAGCCCAGGAAGGGAGCCATGAATATTGGCCCCCTCCCAGGCTAGAAACACCAGCCGTCAGCCGCCCCAGAAATGGCGCATTCATAGGATGCGCCAATTCTGGCACTTAGCCTCGCTCTTCCACGCTGCCCTGGTGCGGTGGCAGGGGGTAATAGGGTTGGGGTTGATGTCAGCTTATAATGCCAGCTGACATCAAGCCCAGGTTAGTAATGGAGAGGCGTCTATAAGACACCCCCATTACTAACCCCATAGTCAAAGTTAAAAAAAACACAAACACCCAGAATAAAGTCCTTTAATTGAAATAAAGACACAATCCTTTATTGTTCTAAATTAAACCATACCTACCATCACGCCCATTCCAGCTGAAGCCAACGATCTCCTGCAATAAAAGAAAAATAATAAAGCAACCTCATCCTTACCTTTCCATGGTTCCCACGACAGCTTCAGCTCTGCTACATCGAGATGACAGGCTGGACCGCAGCAGAACGCTGCCATCCAGCCTGTCATCCCGCAGACACTGAGAAGCGCAGGCTTGCTTGCGCTGCTCAGCGTCTCTCTGTGACGACATCCAGATGAGCCGAGTTCATGTCCAATGAACTCGGCTCACCTCATGCACGTCACTGACAACGTGGGAAAATTCTCACGCTGAAGCGCTGATTGCAGGAGAATTTTCCCACGCTGTCAGTGACGTGCAGGAGGTGAGCTGAGTTCATTGGACATGACCTCGGCTCATCTGGATGCCGTCACAGCGAGACAGTGAGGAGCGCAAGCATGCTGTCTCTCAGTGTCTGCGGGATGACAGGATGGATGGCAGCGTTCTGCTGCGGTCCAGCCTGTCATCTCGATGTAGCAGAGCTGAAGCTGTCGTGGGAACCATGGAAAGGTAAGGATGAGGTTGCTTTATTATTTTTCTTTTATTGCAGGAGATCGTTGGCTTCAGCTGGAATGGGCGTGATGGTAAGTATGGTTTAATTTAGAACAATAAAGGATTGTGTCTTTATTTCAATTAAAGGACTTTATTCTGGGTGTTTGTGTTTTTTTTAACTTTGACTATGGGGTTAGTAATGGGGGTGTCTTATAGACGCCTCTCCATTACTAACCTGGGCTTGATGTCAGCTGGCATTATAAGCTGACATCAACCCCAACCCTATTACCCCCTGCCACCGCACCAGGGCAGCGTGGAAGAGCGAGGCTAAGTGCCAGAATTGGCGCATCCTATGAATGCGCCATTTCTGGGGCGGCTGACGGCTGGTGTTTCTAGCCTGGGAGGGGGCCAATATTCATGGCTCCCTTCCTGGGCTATTAATATCAGCCCCCAGCTGTCTGCCTAGCCTTTGCTAGCTATTAAATTAGGGGGGACCCCACGTCATTTTTTTTGGGGTGTCCCCCATTTTAATAGCTAGTAAAGGCTATGTATTCAGCTGGGGGCTGATATTAGTAGCCTGGGAAGCTCCGTGGGTATTACCCCCTTCCCAGGCTTCAAACATCTGCCCCAGCCGTCTGCTTAACCTCTGCTAGAGCCTAAAATTAAGGGGAACCCCACGCCAATTTTTTTAATAATAAATCCTTTATTTTAATACTAAATGACAAGTACAGTAACCAACACTATCACTGTACTTCATATATATGTGACTGACATGTTTCTATCTATCTAATCTATGTGTGAAGCTCTATTCTGTCTGTTATAAATTGTCGGGTACCGCTGCTGAATTGCCGGCCGGCTTTTTTAAAGAGACAGTGCATGAAAACACTATTATTTTTTTTGATAAATCCTTTACGCTAAATGACAAGTACAGTAAGCAACACTGTCACTGTACTTCGTATATATGTGGCTGACATGTTTCTATCTATCTAATCTATGTGTGAAGCTCTATTCTGTCTGTTATAAATTGTCGGGTACCGCTGCTGAATTGCCGGCCGGCTTTTTTAAAGAGACGGTGCATGAAAACACTATTATTTTTTTTGATAAATCCTTTACGCTAAATGACAAGTACAGTAAGCAACACTTTCACTGTACTTCGTATATATGTGGCTGACATGTTTCTATCTATCTAATCTATGTGTGATGCCCTATTCTTTCGGTTCTAAATTGTCGGGTACAGGTGTATGCCGCTGCTGAATTGCCGGCTTTTCATGTTTCACTGTTGGCACTGTTCCCATCGATTTGGGCAACCACTGTAATGCCACAACCACCATGGCTGTGGCATTACAGTGAGTGGCAGACAATCCCTGCATGATTGGTGCTCTAAATAGCGCCAGACATGCAGGACACGCTTTTGGTGCACGAACAGTTATCGAACATAACCTCGAACAGCCGAATTTTTTGCAAATCGTTCGGGTTCGTGGAACAACTCGAACACCGCCCAAAACAGCTCGAATTTGAGATTGGCGAACAGTTCTAGTCGAACACCGCTCATCTCTACTGTGGAGTTCTCAGTGTGTTCAGAAGAGACAAATCTCAACTCTCTAAAAATCTGGCATGTGAGCCCACATCTTAGGCAGGGACACGACCTTTAATGTAAATATACGTCGAAGGTTGTGAAGGGGTTAAAAGACGATCAATGGTTACTATATAATATACTATATTATACTATACTATACAATACTATACTATTAGCATACCTCAGTAGTTGTATATGGTGCAAATTACAATGCAAAAGAAAAATATCCCTTGTTCCTGGTAGAAAGTTCCTCAGGAATAGGCAACGATTGTTCCTGTTGGCTGAAAGTTAACACTTTGAAAAAGGTGCAGTGAGCTGATCCATTTTATGTGTAGTGGCTGCTCCCGGGTACTGCAGAACAGCTCCTATTATTTTGATAGGAGCTGTTCTGCAATACCCGAGAGTGGCCACTGCACATTGAATAAAGCTTCTCACTGCAGCACCTTTCAAAGTATTTACATTCAATTGCTGCTGAACATAATAACAGCTGACCGATGGAGTTCCATGTGCTGGAGCACTACCGATTTGATATTGATGACCTATCCTGTGAGTAGATCATCCATATATTAGAAATGGACAACCCATTAAACTCCAATAAATTCCACAGTATGGTTCCATATTCTGTACTGTTATATGGGCCAAAATACACATTGCAATCAATGGACTTGCTTTGTCAGTGTTATTTTGAAATCTGATAGGAGGTTTATATCATTCATTGAAAAGGAATATTGCTCATCACAATCATAACCTTAACTTAAAGGGGTATTCCCATCTCCAAGATCCTGTCCCAATATATAGTAGGTGTAATAATAGTAATATTAGCAAATACCTCCAATTATAAATGTAGTATAGTATTTTTGATTCGCTATGCCACTTTCCTCATGTGCAAGCATTGCAGGACCTTAGGTATCCACGGTTACGACCACTAGCAGCTTGCTAACTAAAGCCCCCATCTCACATAGCGAGATCGCTAGCAAGATCGCTGCTGTGTCACGGTTTTGGTGACGCAACAGCGACCTCACCAGCGATGCCGCTATGTGTGACACTTTGCAGCGATCAGGCCCCTGCTGTGAGGTCGCTGATCGCTGCAAAGTGTCCTGGACCATTTTTTGGTCGTTGCCCTCCCGCTGGTCAGCACACATCGCTGTGTGTGACCAGCGGGAGCAGCTATCAGGCTGGTAACCATGATAAACATCGGGTTACTAGGGGCACACGCACACCTAGTAACCCGTTGTTTATCATGGTTACGAGCCTGCTAAAGTGAGCGGTAACCTCCCGCTCACTGTAGCAGAGTGGTAACCATGATAAACAACGGGTTACTAGGTGCGCGTGTGACTCGCCCCCTGGGCCGTGGGGCACTCGGAGCCGGGCAATGGGGAGACGATGGAGGTAGTAGTGGCAACCCGGTCCGTGGCTCAGGGTGGTCAGACCAGTGGCAGTCCTTTATGAGTTTTACGTGATATCCGACTACGCCACCCGTGGATTGCGGTCAGTGCTAACCGCCGCTGCAGTGCAGACCGCTGGGGCTGATGTCAATGTGCAGCGCTGAATAGTACAACTCCCCACGGGAGGAGTATGGCCCCAGGGCAATATATAATGGATGATGGAGGAGATGATTCTGACCGCGTTAGCCAGGAAAAGGAGGCCTCTTAAACAGTTCAGGGTCTTTATTACAACAGGTAATATGACCCAGAAACAGGCCCGGCTAGGAGGGGGCCTGGATGTCTGAGAACAAGTGGGAAGCTGGCCCTGGTCAGGGTGAGGGTGTAGGCCTACCGTGCTCTCTGTGCTCCTTCTGGCTATTTTCCTTGTGGTAATGTACAGCCCACGTTCCTGTGCTCACCGTGTCCTCTCGCCCGTATGGCTTGCAACTTGGGTCCCTTTCTACTCCCGGCCTGGTACGGCTTTACTGGTCCCTTCTGCTGTGGCGGAGCCTCCGGGCTTCTTAGGCCAAGGAACATACAGTCCCCTGCGAACTGGTTATCTGCTGTAGGACGTGGAATCCTCACAGCCTCAGACACCAAAGTCTGGTAGATTAGTCTCTTTATCTGCCAGGACAGGCTCACTCCGCCTTTGTCCCTGGCTCGTGGCTCTCCTACTGCTACACGTCCTCTTAGGCTGCAACACAACTGTCTCTCCCTGCTCTGGGACACCTCTCAATCCAGAGACAGGTCGTCCAGTTCTCCCTAACCCTGCCCCCTGCTCCAGCTTTTATAGGGGCAGCCTGCTCCCCCTACTGGCCTGGGACAGGAGATTGTTATGTTCTGCTACCAGAGCTAAGGAAAGAGAGGAGATCTGTCCCTACGATAGAACTCAGCTTAATCCCTACGATGTAACAGGGGACCTGATCCTGCGATCAGACCTGCTAAAGTCCTAAGCTAGTCTGTACGGAGACCTATAGATGTGGGGAAGGAATCCCTACAAGTACTAAGGACTGGGAGGAAAATGGGACACCTCCTAACAGAAATAGTAGCAGACAGACGAACAAACAAAATATATAGAACATAGAGGTCCGTAGACCAAGCAAACTAACAGAGTTAGATACAGAGCACAGGCTAGCTAGAAAGTAGTTAAACAATAAAGTCCAGCAAAGCCAGAAGGGCGGAGCAGGATTAAATAGGCCAACAAGGTCATGTGACCAGCAAAGGAAAAAAACTAAGAACAAGGTTCTAACAGTACCCCCCCTTCTAAGAGGATCCTCCGGATCCCCTAGGACCAGGCTTATCAGGAAATCTCCTGTGAAATGCTCTGATAAGTCTGGACGCGGAAACATCATCCGACCTCACCCAAGAGTTATCCTCGGGTCCGAAACCTTTCCAGGCCACAAGATACTGCAAACTACCTCTATACTGTCTAGAGTTAAGGATGCGAGAAATTTCATATTCCCCGTCCTCCACCACCGGAGGAACAGAGGCAGAGGCGTCACAATCCGATACAACAGCTTTTTTCAACAGAGAGACATGAAATACCGGATTAATTCTCCAGGAGGTAGGAACCTCCAACCTAACAGCAGATTGGTTGACAACCTGAAGCACCTTAAAGGGCCCTACAAACTTGGGACCCAATTTCTTAGAAGGAATCCTCAACCGCAGATTCCTAGAGGACAACCAAACCATGTCACCAACAGCGAACAAAACCTCCTGTCGTTTCCTATCAAAGTAGTCTTTAGATTTTCTGTTGGCCTCCTGAAGATTACCACGCACATCCGTCCAAACTCTCTCCAAATCACCGGAAAAATTCTCCTCCTCAGGCACGGCAGATCCCAACTTGGAGAACGACCCAAACGATGGATGTCTCCCAGAACAACAAAAAAAAGGCGAACAACCAGCAGAAGAAGATGTATGATTGTTCAGAGCAAATTCAGCAAGTGGCAGAAACTCAGACCACCCCTCTTGATTGTCTGCCACAAAACAACGCAAGAACTGCTCAACATCCTGGTTTTTCCTTTCTGTCTGGCCATTAGATTCAGGATGATATCCGGACGAGAACGACAAATGAACTCCCAACCTGTCACAAAAGGCACGCCAAAAACGAGCCACGAACTGAGGACCTCTATCAGAAACAATGTCAGTAGGAACGCCATGAAGTCTGACAATTTCCTTGACAAAGGCCTTAGCGAGAGTTTTAGCGCAGGGCAGTTTGACGAAGGGAACCAAGTGACACATCTTGCTAAAACGGTCCACGACCACCCAGATGACAGTAAAACCCTCAGAGGGGGGAAGGTCAGTTATAAAGTCCATAGCCAAATGTGTCCAAGGAGCACTGGGAACCTCCAAAGGACAAAGCAACCCCGCAGCAGGAGTATGTGAGGACTTAGATCTAGCACAAATAGTACATTGGCGCACCCACTTAATGACTTCCTTCTGCCATCCAGGCCACCAAAAACTGCGACCCACCAGTCTCTTGGTCTCAGAGATTCCGGGATGACCTGCCAACCGAGATTCGTGACACTCAACAAACAAATCTCTCCTAAAGGTCCCAGGCACAAACAACCTCCCATGAGGAGTGTTAGATGGGGCATTCTCCTGTGCTTTAAGAATCTCATCTTCCAAAACGGAGTCCAAAGCAGCTATCACAACACCTTCTTGTAAAATGTTCTCCTCTTTCTCAGCACCGACTATGGGAGAAAAACTGTGAGACAAGGCATCCGCCTTAACATTCTTAGTACCAGGGATGTAAGTAACGGAGAAATTAAACCGCGAGAAAAACAGTGCCCACCTAGCCTGACGGGCATTCAGGCGCTTGGCAGCATCAAGATATATCAGATTTTTATGATCCGTAAGAACCTGAACGGGAAATTCCGCACCTTCCAAGAAGTGGCGCCAGTGTTCAAATGCGAGTTTAATAGCCAATAATTCCGGATTACCAATATCGTAATTCAGTTCAGTCTCCGAAAATTTTTTTGAAAAAAAGACACAGGGATGTAATCCATCCCCGTTATCCTGAGACAATACTGCGCCAACCCCCACAGAGGAAGCATCAACCTCAACCAAAAACGGCTTAGTCACATCAGGCTGCATAAGGATGGGAGCAGAGGTGAACCTCTCCTTGAGATACACAAAAGCTTCAATGGCCTCAGAAGACCACTGAACCGCATCAGCACCTTTCCTGGTGAGATCGGTCAGAGGTTTGACAATACTAGAAATTTTTTTTATGAATTTTCTGTAATAATTGGCGAAACCCAAAAACCTCTGTATCGATTTCAAACCAATAGGCCTAGGCCATTCCTGTACAGCTTGAACTTTAACCGGGTCCATCTCAAAACCTTCGCTGGAGATAATGTAGCCCAAAAAACTAATTCTCTGTACAGCGAACTCACATTTCTCCAGCTTAGCAAAAAGCGAATTGTCCATTAACAACTGTAATACCTCACGTACGCTCCGCCAATGAGACTCCAGATCCGGCGAATAAATCAAAATGTCATCCAAATACACAACCACATTTTTGCCGATCAAAGGTCTAAGGATGTCATTAATAAGATTCTGAAAAAATGCAGGAGCATTAGTAAGACCAAAAGGCATAACCAGATTCTCAAAATGACCCACAGGAGTGTTAAAAGCAGTCTTCCATTCGTCACCCTCCTTCATGCGCAACAGATTGTATGCCCCCTTAAGGTCAATTTTAGAGAACCACTTGGCCCCCATTAACTGGTTAAACAGATCAGGAATCAATGGCAGTGGGTAAGGATTGCGTACAGTAATTTTGTTAATCTCACGAAAATCCAGACAAGGACGTAAACCGCCGTCCTTTTTTTTTTACAAAAAAAAATCCAACCGCCACAGGAGACTTAGAGGGCCTAATGTGACCGGCGGCCAAACTTGTCTGTATGTATTCCTCCAAAGCCTTTCTCTCAGGAATAGTAAGGTTAAATAAACGACTTTTAGGAAGAGTCGCTCCAGGGACAAATTCAATAGAACAATCATAGTCTCTATGGGGAGGCAAAACCTGCGATTCCTTCTCAGAAAAAACTCTCCAAAAATCCTGAATAGGAACAGGCAATTCTCCCCTATCCAAAGCTGCAATACGCCCGTTACAACACTTGTCATAACATTTATGGCTCCAGGATTTAATTTCACTGGTAGACCAATCCAGTACAGGATTGTGAAATTTTAACCAGGGCAATCCCAATATTACTGGAGTAGGCAAGTTATTCAACACTACCAAATCCAATTTCTCATGGTGAACACCATTAATAGTGAGAGGAAATTCACAGACCTTGAGAGTAATATTCTTCAAAGGGGAACCATCCACAGAGACCACAGCAATGGGGGATGATAAAGGTTCGGGTTTTAAATTGAGTCTTTCCAAGAATCCCCCATCAATTACATTCAGAGTAGACCCACAATCAACAAACACCCGAAATTCCATTAATTTTTCCTGAGCAATCGTGGAAGCAGCTAAAAATACACCCTTGGAATTTAAACAGGCAATACGGGCATGACTGACCATTTTTTTTTCTTTCTTGATACGAAGCTCACAGTCTTTAATCAAATGACCAGATTTTCCGCAATAGAAACACAAGCCTTCAGAAAATCTGCGATCTTTTTCTTGAGAGCGAGGTGCCATCGCTCCAATCTCCATCGATTCACCACTGTTAGTACACACATTCTCATAACCAGAAACTGACATAGCAGAGGATTTGCTCTAATTAACCCTTGCACGCAGTCTCCTATCCACCCGTATAGCTAATTGCATAGCCTGTTGCAAATCTTCAGGTGTAGGATAAGCAATTAGCAGGTCTTTAACCCTTTCACTGAGCCCAGCAAGAAATAGACTTTTCAGAGCAGAATCGTTCCACCCTGTTTGAGTAGACCATCGACGGAAATGAGTACAATATTTTTCCACATTACCTGATCCCTGTCTCAAACGTCTTAACTCAGTCTCAGCTGATGCGACACGGTCAGGATCATCATATAATAGCCCCAAAGCAGAAAAAAAACTATCCACTGATCTGAAGCATGTATCACTAGGTTGCAAAGAAAAGGCCCACTCCTGAGGCTCTTTGCGCAAAAGTGACATTATAAACCCTATGCGCTGGGAATCATCCCCAGAGGACTTGGGTCTCAAACGAAAATACAATAAGCAAGCATTTTTAAATGAAAAAAATTCTCGGTGTTCACCAAAAAATAAATCCGGCAAACGTACCTTAGGCTCCAAGAAATGTGCTCCAGGACAGTTACTCACGTGCTGATGGAGCTCAGTCACCTCCAAAGAGAGTCCCTGCAGGTGTTTAGCCAAATCCAGAACCGACACCATGATGGAACAGAAAAAAAAATCTTTCCTTAGAGCATTTGCTGGGCTGGACTTACTGTTATGTTCTGCTACCAGAGCTAAGAAAAGAGAGGAGATCTGTCCCTACGATAGAACTCAGCTTAATCCCTACGATGTAACAGGGGACCTGATCCTGCGATCAGACCTGCTAAAGTCCTAAGCTAGTCTGTACGGAGACCTATAGATGTGGGGAAGGAATCCCTACAAGTACTAAGGACTGGGAGGAAAATGGGACACCTCCTAACAGAAATAGTAGCAGACAGACGAACAAACAAAATATATAGAACATAGAGGTCCGTAGACCAAGCAAACTAACAGAGTTAGATACAGAGCACAGGCTAGCTAGAAAGTAGTTAAACAATGAAGTCCAGCAAAGCCAGAAGGGCGGAGCAGGATTAAATAGGCCAACAAGGTCATGTGACCAGCAAAGGAAAAAAACTAAGAACAAGGTTCTATCAGAGATATTGCATGCTAATGGTCCTTGACTAGAGGACCTCCCCCTTGTTCTCAGACACAGCTTTATTATATTTGTGGCATCCAGGCCAGGGTGACACATTCCCCCCTAGTAAAATTTAGTACTCCGGGACTAAACAATAAACAAAGATAATATGCATGACCATAAAACATCAGTAGACAAACGACGCACAGGTTGAGTTCTTAAGGTCACAGTGTGGTCTGTGACCGGGTGTCCATTTCACCAACACAACGGGGAGCCTTAACCAGGTGGGGGTCTGTCCTAGCCCCAAGTCCTTTACAGTCTCAGTTCATTCCTTGGTCAGGCTCCGAACGCAGTCCATACAAAGTCCCGGTTATTAAAAGTCCATAACCTTTGAGTCCGTACGGTAACTGTAAGAAACTGAAATACACAATTACTAATCATGCATGTAACATTGCAAACATTTCAACACTTGGCAACAGGGTTATTTATAGTTTTAGTGCACCCTATATTCTCCAGCGAGCGGGTATCTGCCCCTTTGTGCTCCTGGTTGACCTCCTTAACCCACTGTCTGGTGGTGGACCGACCTGGCTTTCCCCACTAGCGTTAGGGGTACAGCTACCAGCTGGGTGTACAGGTAGGGCAGGCAGCTGTCTGCGGGTTCTTTGGCTCACCGCAGGCATGGCAGGCTCACTGTCAGCAGAGGGTTGATTCTCCTGGGCTGCTGGTACCGGCTCTTCTGCCTCTGGAACTGCTTGCTCTTCTTCACCTTCCGGCTCTGGTGTAGGTTGCTGTTGAGCCGGTTGCAGGAAATGCAGGATGGGTACCACTATGGCATCGTTTATTCGAGTCCAGGACTGAGGGAACTCTCCGAGAACGGTGCTGATCATTTCTTCCTTGTCCTCTGCGGGTTCAAGGTCACTTTGATCCTCTTCTGCACTACGGAGTTGCTCGGGGCACCTTTTTAGGTGGTCTCTGGAGACGGTACTAGTGGTTTCTCCTCCATCCTTGGTGATCACGCACACCTTCGGGTTGTCGTGATCAGACTGCAGTACGGTGTAGGGTTCCCTTTCCCACTGGTCGTCCAACTTATGTAGCGTTCTCTTTCGCTTCAGGACCTGCTCACCAGGTTCTAGGGGACCAGCAGGGGCGTGTTGGTTGAAGAGTCTTTCTTGCCTTTCTCTCACCTGGGCCAGGCTCTTCTCCACACTCTCCTGTACCTTCTTGTACTGCAGTCGCCTTTCCGTATCCCAGTCCGTATCCGGGGAGGTGTCCTCAGGTGTTAGGACTCCCATCTCCAGGTCTACGGGCAGCTTACCTGGTCTGGCTCGCATCAGGTAAGCCGGGTGCAGTTTGTAGCATTCACCGGGATATGGTTGTATAAGTCTATCAGGTCCGGCAGTTTTTCTGGCCACAGGCTGCGTTCCTCCAGGGGCAACGTCTTCAGGAGATCAATGACTATATTGTTCATTTTCTCACACATCCCGTTGGTTTGTGGGTGGTAAGGCGTTGTCCGAATCTTCTTACAGCCATAGCGGTTGCAGAACTCTTGGAAGATTTCGGCCTCGAACGCTGGACCCTGGTCTGTCAGAACTTGTTCCGGATACCTGTGTGGACGGCAGAAGTATTGCTTGAAGGCTCTGGCCGCCGTTTGGGCTGTCAGGTCTTTTACCGGGACCACCACTAGAAAACGGGAATAGTGGTCCACGATTGTCAGGGCGTAGATGTATCCTGACCGGCTTGGAGCCAATTTGACGTGGTCCAGAGCTACCAGCTCAAGAGGCTGCTGGGTGACGATGGGCTTCAAGGGTGTCTTCTGGCTGGTGCAGTCTTTTCTCCTTAAGTTACAAGAGCCACAGTCCCTGCACCACTTCTCTACAGCCCTTCTCATGCCGACCCAAAAGAACAGTCCTCTTAGCAGGAACTCCAGTTTCTTCCAACCGAAGTGCCCCGCTCTGTCATGGTAAGCCCCCAGGACCATAGCTGCATCCCGCCTTGGGACCACGACTTGCCAGGTCAGCTCGTGTGTCCGGTGGTTGACAAGTCTTTTGCACAGCTTGCCTTCATAGAGGAACAGCTTGCTCTTCTCTTTCCATAGCTGCTTGGCTTCCTCTGGAGCATCCGGATCTAAGCGGGCGTCTTCCTGGGTCAGCAGATCTTTCACCAGGCGGATTGCAGGGTCACTATCTTGGGTCTCGGCCTAGCTGTGGTGAGGTAGGGGATTGATCATAACGGCTGTTAAATCTTCCTCCTTCACGCGGTGGGAGTATTGAGTGGCTCCGTACCGGTGAAACGCGGGGAGTTCTACCTCCTCCAGCTCTTCTGGGTCTTCGTCACCTTCAGGTAAGTGAGGCATTCTCGATAGGGCATCAGCGTTGGCATTGGTTTTGCCTGCCCGGTTCTTGAGCACGAAGTCATAATTGGAGAGACGGGCCATCCACCGCTGTTCCAGGGCGCCAAGTCTTGCACTGTCTAGGTGTGTTAACGGGTTGTTGTCCGTGTACACAGTGAACTTTGCGGAGGCCAGGTAATGCTTGAAGCGTTCCGTTATGGCCCACACCACCGCCAACAATTCTAGCTTGAAGGAGCAGTAATTCTCCAGGTTCCTCTCGGTGGGCCTCAGCTTCCGGCTGGCGTACGGGATCACCCTTTCTCTGCCCTGTTGGTTTTGTGACTGTACGGCTCCCAGTCCCACATTACTGGTGTCTGTGTGGAGAATGAAAGGCTGGCCATAATCAGGGTAGGCCAGGATCTCATCCCCTGTGAGGGCCATCTTCAACTGGCGGAAGGACTCCTCTTCCGGTTTATCCCACTTGAAGGGTGGCGTTTGGCTTCTGGATTTAGACTGTCCTATAAGGAGGTCCTGCATAGGAGCTGCCATCTTAGTGAACCCGGGGATGAACCTTCGGTAGTAGCCTACCAACCTGAGGAATTGCCTCACTTCCTTGATGTTCGAAGGGCTTGGCCAGCTCTTGATTGCCGTGACCATGTCAGGGTCGGGGGCTACTCCTTCCGCACTTACCACGTGCCCTAGGTACTGGACCTTTGGTTTCAACAGGTGACACTTTGATGGTTTCACCTTCAGGCCATAGCCTGCCAGGGCTTCGAACACCTCGGCCAGGTACTTTAGATGGTCCTCGTAAGTCTTCGAATAGACAATCACGTCGTCCAGGTAAAGGAGGACCGTCTCGAAGTTTCGGTGCCCTAGACTGCATTCCATCAGCCTCTGGAAGGTCCCTGGTGCGTTGCAGAGCCCGAAGGGCATACAGTTGAACTCGCTCTGTCCCATCGAGGTGGTGAAGGCGGTCATCTCCTTGTCAGCCTCTACCACAGGAACCTGCCAGTACCCGCTAGTAAGGTCCAAAGTAGAAAAGAAGTTAGCTGATTTTAGTGCGGCTAAAGACTCCTCTATTCTAGGCAGCGGGTATGCGTCTTTATGGGTGATACGGTTGATTTGTCTATAGTCCACGCACATTCTCATGGTGCCGTCTTTCTTTTTTACCAGAACCAAGGGGGCTGCACAGGGGCTACAGCTATCTCTAATGACCCCAGCTTCTTTAATTTCTCTTAGCATGCCCTTTGCGTTCTGATAATGTGCAGGGGGTACAGGTCTGTGTCTCTCTTTTATTGGTGGGTGGCTCCCCATGGGGATATGGTGTTCTATCCCTTTTACTCTGCCGAAGTCTAGCAGGTGCTTACTAAAAATTCTCTCGTACTCCTGGACCACCCGGTAGACTCCTTGTTTTTGGTGCAGGGGAGTGGAGTCAGCACCCACATGGAGTTTCTGGCACCAGTCCTCCTTTTGTTTCTGGGAGCCATTACCCTCTGCCTGTGGAGATGGAGGCAAAGGCTCCACGGCCCTGATAGCTTTGTGTTCGACAGCAAACAGTTTGGCAAGTGTAGCGTACCTGGGTAAGTGTACCTCCCTCTCCCCAATGTTGAGAATGCGAACGGGCACCCTCCCATGACGGACATCAACCACCCCCCGGGCTGTCAAAATGGTTGGCCTGCTGTCTGAGTACACGGGTTCTACCATGGCTTGGTAGTCTCTACCTCTCAACCCGATTGCAGTCCGACACCAGATCATCATTTCACTTTTGGGAGGCATGGAAATGGGGAATGGGTCACTCAGTCTTACGCTACCGATCTCACCACCAGACAGTTCTACCTGCTCCCGTCTCATCAGGGCTTTTATCTCCTTGTTGAGGACTCTCTGTTGGCTGGAACTAGCATTCACCGCCACCTGTTGTAGAATTACAATTACCTCTGAAAGACAATTTTCAATCACGTTAGTACCCACAGTTATTTTAGGGTGACTTTCACGACGGTAAATGTCCACAATAATCACTCCCTGTGCCGGTAGTTCAACTCTACCAATTTTAATGGTCATCTCCTTGAACCCCATCTGCGGTACGGGCAAGCCATTACTGGCGATGATGCTCAAGTCACTGTCTGGATACCGTGTTATATCAGCATCAGTCCAATACTGCTTAAAAAGTACATAAGGGATAGTAGTTACTTGCGACCCGGTATCCAGCAAGGCGCTCATGGGGATACCGTCCAGCACCACAGGTAAAACCGGGCGTCCCCCAACGTACTTATCACGCCAATTATAAGGGCCTGGTGATCTTATGCCTGGGGGTTGGCCCTCTGCACCAGGTTGGACCCGTTTAAATTACAGTACCTGGAGATGTGTCCGGGCTGGTTGCATCGACGGCAAATGGGCTGTCCATCCTCTGCGTAGCGATCTGTGGGCCTCCCTCGGAACGACGGGATCCTCCTCTGTTGACGTCACGGGACATCCTCCGGACTTGAGGCCAACTCGATGGGTCTTGACTGGTCCACTTGCAACGCCTGGACGGTCCTGGTCAACGCCGCGACGCTCCTGGTCAGCTCCTGGACTTGGTGGTGCAGATCTTTTGACGGGGCTTGGTTCAGGGCCTGTGCATCGGCCCCCACAGAGTCCATAGAGGAGGGCGCCGCCTCCTGGTGGTAGGTGAGAGCAGGGCGCCGGGGGTTTATAGCGCCACTTGCTGCGGGTTCACGGAGCACCCTTATGGCCCTGTCCTTGAATTGGGCAAAGGTCAGGTCAGGGTTCTGAAAGAACATGAGGCGCAGCTGGGTCCTGTGGGCGCTAGACAGCAGACCTTCTATGAACTGTTCTGTTAGTAGCTTATCCGTATCCTGCACGCTGCCAGGGTCAGCTTGTTTGATGGCTCTCAAGGCTTCCTGCAAATTTAGGGCATAGTCTCTGATGCTGTCCTGTGCCCGCTGCTTACATCCCTAGAACCGCATTTTAATTTCAGCGGAGGTACGGGTATCAAAGGTACCCCGCAGCCGGGCCAGAATGTCCTTTACGGTCCTTTTCTCCTCAGTGGGCCATGACTTTACCTCCTGCTGGGCTGCGCCAGTTAACTGCCCTGTCAGTATGCTAATCTTCTGTTCCTCTGTCAGGGGGTAAACTTGGAACAAACTGTACAGCCTTTCCTTAAAGTCAGTTAGGGCATGGGGCTCCCCTGAATACTTAGGCAGCCAGGCCGCTCCAGGGATGTAGGGCAGGGAAAATGGCATCACCGCTGCTGCAGCTGTGCTGGTGGTAGTGGGCGCCTCCGTGTCCGACATCTTCCTCCCCCCTAATTAAGCGTGGCCTACCTTCCGAAGATCCTCTTCTGTAGGCCGCGGCTCCGCTGGTGCTGCTCCGGACGAGGACCTTGCGTCGCATCCTGGTGACGTCAGCGTCGCTCTCTCTCCCTTCCAGGACCTTGCGCAGCATCGGTGCGTGGGGCAGAGCTTCGGGTCTCACGCTTTTTGAACGTCCACGCCCCTCTTCTTCCCGCGCGGCGTCCTGAAGATGGCGTCCGATGGCGGGAAAACTCCTGAAGATGGCGGGAACCGACGGAAGATGGCGGGAGACGGCTGAAAATGGCGGGAAACGGCTCCGGATGGCGGGAAAACTCTTCTTCAGGTACGTGTACAGTCTTTTTCAGGCACGCAATACCCATTTGTGGCGGGTTGGTTACAATCCTGCTGACTACGCCAAAGCTGACTCGCCCCCTGGGCCGTGGGGCACTCGGAGCCGGGCAATGGGGAGACGAAGGGGGTAGTAGTGGCAACCCGGTCCGTGGCTCACGGTGGTCAGACCAGTGGCAGTCCTTTATGAGTTTTACGTGATATCCGACTACGCCACCCGTGGATAGCGGTCAGTGCTAACCGCCGCTGCAGTGCAGACCGCTGGGGCTGATGTCAATGTGCAGCGCTGAATAGTACAACTCCCCACGGGAGGAGTATGGCCCCAGGGCAATATATAATGGATGATGGAGGAGATGATTCCGACCGCGTTAGCCAGGAAACGGAGGCCTCTTAAACAGTTCAGGGTCTTTATTACAACAGGTAATATGACCCAGAAACAGGCCCGGCTAGGAGGGGGCCTGGATGTCTGAGAACAAGTGGGAAGCTGGCCCTGGTCAGGGTGAGGGTGTAGGCCTACCGTGCTCTCTGTGCTCCTTCTGGCTATTTCCCTTCTGGTAATGTACAGCCCACGTTCCTGAGCTCACCATGTCCTCTCGCCCGTATGGCTTGCAACTTGGGTCCCTTTCTACTCCCGGCCTGGTACGGCTTTGCTGGTCCCTTCTGCGGTGGCGGAGCCTCCGGGCTTCTTAGGCCAAGGAACATACAGTCCCCTGCGGACTGGTTATCTGCTGTAGGACGTGGAATCCTCACAGCCTCAGACACCAAAGTCTGGTAGATTAGTCTCTTTATCTGCCAGGACAGGCTCACTCCGCCTTTGTCCATGGCTCGTGGCTCTCCTACTGCCACACGTCCTCTTAGGCTGCAACACAACTGTCTCTCCCTGCTCTGGGACACCTCTCAATCCAGAGACAGGTCGTCCAGTTCTCCCTAACCCTGCCCCCAGCTCCAGCTTTTATAGGGGCAGCCTGCTCCCCCTACTGGCCTGGGACAGGAGGTATTGCATGCTAATGGTCCTTGACTAGAGGACCTCCCCCTTGCTCTCAGACACAGCTTTATTATATTTGTGGCATCCAGGCCAGGGTGACACACGTGTGCCCCTAGTAACCCGATGTTTATCATGGTTACCAGCCTGCTAAAGTGAGCGGTAACCTCCCGTTCACTGTAGCAGAGTGGTAACCATGATAAACAACGGGTTACTAGGTGCGCGTGTGCCCCTAGTAACCCGATGTTTACCAAGGTTACCAGCCTGCTCCTGCTTCAGCAGCAGGCTGTTAACCAGGAGCAGGACATCATGGAAAGATTCTTTCCACGATGTCGCTGCTCCCCTGATCGTTGGTGAGCCTGCCTGTTTGACAGCTCACCAGCGACCACATAGCGACGCAGCAACGATCCCTGACAGGTCATATCGTTGTCGGGATCGTTGCAGCGTCACTAAGTGTGACGGGGCCTTAACTGTTACTTTATCAGTGGACGTAACCATGGATACCTAAGGTCCTTCAATGCCTGCACATGAGGAAAGAGACATAGCGAATCAAAAATACTATACTACATTTCTAATTGTAGGTATTTGCTAATATTATTATTATTACACCTACTACATATTGGGATGGGATCTTGGAGATGGGAATATCCCTTTAACTTATCTTCTATATTCGTAAGTGCCTGAAAAAATAGTTATGTTCATTTGAACCATTTTATACACATGGGAGAAAAGTGAACCTGCCTCTTAGGACGATCTCATGACTTTCAAAAAGGATCAGGTGTGTAGGATTGCAATATGCTGAATATCCATTGATATAAACATGCATGCTGGTTGAAGGAGAGCCTGTACTATGTACTGGTATACAGTGATTTTGGTGGCAACAATGTCTGAACGGTTTATATTAAGTTTATGGTGCTGATTAAGAATATGGCTTTGGTTTTGCCAGATTGACTCTAGTTTCTGAGATATTTAATAGCTAGTTAATTAATTAATTACAGTAGAATCATGGCTTCAAAAAATCACTTTTATAGCATTGTAAACCTACAATTTGAAATATAAAATAATTATATGGGATATTTCATTACCTAAGACTAGTGTTGAGTGAGCACTAAAATGCTCGGGTGCTCGAAGCTCGGGCCGAGCTCACCGTGATACTCGAGTGCTCGATTCAAGCAACGAGCCCAATGTTAGTCTATGGGAGACCCGAGCATTTTTGCGGCGGCACCCCCGGCAGTCTGTAGAAAGCCTAAAAAGTGCCCAAAACGATAGTGACAGTGCTCAAATGACATGGGGACAGCATGGGGATGGCCCCAGGAAGCATTTCTGACCCCCGGTCACTGCTGTCAACAACGTGGTCAGAGGTATTAGGCTGTGTGCCCACGTAGCATTTTTCAAGCGTTTTTGATGCGGAATTTCCACAGCGTAAACGCTTGAAAAACGCTTGGTAACACGCACCCCATGGTCCCCAATGGGATTCCGCAAGTTCTATGCACATGCTGCGGATTTTTCCGCAGCGTTTATGCTGCGTTCAAAAATCCGCAGCATGTCATTTAATTTTGCGTTTCCGCAAGCAGAATTGCCTTTGTTCAATGCATAAAAAACGCAAGGCAATTCCGCATGTGGAAAACGCGTGATAAACGCGCGAAAAAAGCGCGATAAACGCGTGCGGAATTCCGCATGCGTTTTTCCGGGAGAGGACTTGCATTTATGCAGCAGAAATTTTCTGCTTCATAAATGCAACGTGGGCACATAGCCTTAAGCCACTTTTACGGGCTCAGAATAAAAAGTTCAAAAACGAAACTGAAAGTGCTTTCCTGTGAAATATGTTAAGGAACATCCTTTCAAGGGTAAAGACTTGTGTATAAGGTAAAATAAATAACCAAAAACAAAAATACTCCTTTACACCTTGGGCTATGTTCACAAGTAGCATTTTTTATGTGTTTTTGCACTTTTGTATTGCTTTCAACCGTGACAAATGCATTCACCGGGAAATGGCATTTTAACATTTTACAACCTTATCTGCCCATGTGCTGTGTGACACATGCATACAGTGCTGAAAAGACATGGGAACAGCATGGGGAAGACCCCTGGAAGCATCTCTGACACCAAGGTCACTGCCTAAAAGTGTGCCCATCAGAAGTGATTCTTTCCGCATCAAACTTGCAAGTCCTTGTCCCAGGGCAGTGTTCAATTGTACCTCCCCCATTCCTTGCAATGCAAGCGCAAGTATGCAGCCTGCCACCCACCCACCTCCAGACTGCAATACCATACTGCTTGCTTGCACTTGAAATTGGGCCTTTTAGGCATGTGGAGGCGGTATCTGGCCACCAAGTCATGGCTGCGTCGGCGGCCTGGTATCCATACTCAGTCCCGAGCCGCCCCGCGGCCGGTTGCCCACATACGGTCCCCAGCCGCCTGGGGGCGGCCGGGTGTCCATAAATGGTCCCCAACCACCCGTATTTGTCCCGGTGCACCTTATACACAAACGCGCATGCCAAAACATTACCTGTGCCCTCCCCAGTTCAATTAGTGGGAAGGACAGCCTAACCACAAACACGTGGACAAGTGAATGGTCCATCTCACTGACGCCTTCACACTGGGTTAATATTGTGGAAGCCAGGACACAGTTGGACACTGGGATGCAACACGTCCTCCAGACATAGAGGATTGCGTTTCCTGGGTCAATCAGGCTTCAACACAAAGTTCAGAAGGTAGACAGCAGCAGTGGTCGACCTCCTACACAACGAGTAAATTATTCATGATCATGAGGCCATCCATCTCCTTAGCTTTCTGTTCCTTGGAATGCAAGCGCATGTATGTAGTAGCGGCTAGGCCTGAGGTGGTCAGCGTTTTGACTCATATCTTACCTCCTCCGAGGATTGCTGGATGTTTTCCTGCTACTATCCCAGTTCTATGACTCCCGTTAAAACAAAGCTTCAGGTGATGAATGATGGATGAGGTGGTGGCAAAGGAGAAAGAGCAGGAGGAACAGGGACCATTCACATCAATATCAGGCCAGTCAACCACACATGTCTTGTAGGATATGTTTCTGTACCAAAAGGAGTGGTTTGGCTACACAGTTATAGGGCATACAGTGAGTGCAATGCCTACCAAAAATTTCGAGGCACTCCAATGCCCCCTGGAAGTGACATGGATGTCAGAGGGCCTTAACTAAACCGTTTTTTCCATTTATAGCAACTGGGTCTCCAGTACACTGATGGCCTAAGCAGTGAATGGAAGGCTTTCCAAAAATTATGAGGAACTGCAATGCCCCTTGAAACAGACGTGGATTACAGCGTACTAAAAACTTTCTACCCATTATTGGGGAGTGGGTCTCCCTTAGTGTTCGCCTATGCATTGAAAAGCAAAAGCTGACTAAAATTAGGAGGAAATGCAATGCCTGTTGGAAGAGTCGTGGAGGTTAGAGTTAATTAAAAACAACATTTCAATGCCCTTTGAAAGAGCTGTGGAGTTCAGAGTGGTTTAACAAGACGGTTTTAACGCCCCTTGGAAGAGCTGTGGAGTTCAGAGTGCTTTAACAAGACGGTTTTAATGCCCCTTGGAAGAGACGTGGGGGTCAGAGTGGTTTAACAAGACGGTTTTAATGCCCCTTGGAAGAGACGTGGAGGTCACAGTAGCTTAAAAAGACGGTTTTAATGCCCCTAGGAAGAGTGGTGGAGGTTACAGTGGAATAAAAAGACAATATCAATTCCCCTTGGAAGAGACGTGGAGGTCGCAGTGGAATAAAAAGACAATATCAATGCCCCGTGGAAGAGACGTGGAGGTCACAGTAGCTTAACAAGATGGTTTTAATGCCCCTTGGCAGAGACGTGGAGGTCACAGTAGCTTAACAAGATGGTTTTAATGCCCGTTGGAAGAGTAGTGGAGGTCACAGTGGAATAAAAAGACAATATCAATGGCCCTTGGAAGAGTGGTGGAGGTCGCAGTAGAATAAAAAGACAATATCAATGCCCCGTGGAAGAGACGTGGAGGTTAGAGTGGTTTAACAAGATGGTTTTAATGCCCCTTGGAAGAGACGTGGAGGTTACAGTAGCTTAACAAGATGGTTTTAATGCCCCGTGGAAGAGACGTGGAGGTCACATTAGCTTAACAAGACGGTTTTAATAGCTCTTGGAAGAGACGTGGAGGTCACAGTAGCTTCACAAGACAGTTTTAATGCCCCTTGGAAGAGTGGTGGAGGTCGCAGTGGAATAAAAAGACAATATCAATGCCCCTTGGAAGAGTGGTGAAGGTCGCAGTGGAATAAAAAGACAATATCAATGCCCCGTGGAAGAGACGTGGAGGTCACAGTAGCTTAACAAGACGGTTTTAATGCCCCTTGGGAGAGTGGTGGAGATCGCAGTGGAATAAAAAAACAATATCAATGCCCCTTGAAAGAGTGGTGGAGGTCGCAGTGGAATAAAAAGACAATATCAATGCCCCGTCGAAGAGACATGGAGGTCACAGTAGCTTAACAAGGCTGTTTTAATGCCCCTTGGAAGAGACGTGGAGGTCACAGTAGCTTAACAAGACGGTTTTAATGCCCCTTGAAAGAGACGTGGAGGTTACAGTGAAATAAAAAGACAATATCAATTCCCCGTGGAAGAGACGTGGAGGTCACAATAGCTTAACAAGACGGTTTTAATGCCCCTTGGAAGAGACGTGGAGGTCACAGTAGCTTAACAAGATTTTTTTTAATGCCCCTTGGAAGAGTGGTGGAGATGGCAGTGGAATAAAAAGACAATATCAATGCCCCATGTAAGAGACGTGGAGGTCACAGTAGCTTAACAAGACGATTTTAATGCCCCTTACAAGAGCCATGCAGTACAGCATATTAAAAACATTATTTCCATTACTGGGGAGTGGGTCTTCCATAGTCTTTGCCTATGCCTTCCAAGCAAAGGCTGCCAAAAATTAGGACCGAGGAACTTGTAATGCTGGCAGCACGGACCACGGTCACCCTGGTGGTATAGTGGTGGTGGAGGTTGAGGATAAGGAGAAGAGCAAAAAACGGGGAATACACCTCCCGAAACAACACAGTGGGCTTGACTTTATGTTACTCTGCTGTCATTTGGTGGTGATGAGAAGTCTGGCCCAATCCAGCCCTTGTTCATTTTGATAAGGGTCAGTTTGTCAGCATTGTCAGTTGACAGGCGAGTGCACTTATCAGTTATAATTCCCCCAGCGGCACTAAAAATACGCTCCGATAACACGCCAGCGGCAGGGCAGGCCAGGACCTCCAAGGCGTACAGAGCGAGTTCATTCCAAGTGTCCAGCTTGGATACCCAATAATTAAAAGGCACAGAGGAATTACGAAGGACGCTGGTACGGTCGGCAAGGTACTCCCTCACCATCTTTTGAAACTTTCCACTCCTTGTGAGAGTACCCCGCGTCTCAAGGCCTGTAAGCTAGGTGGGTCTCAGAAAACTGTCCCAGAATGTTGACAGTGTTCCCCTGCCTCTGCTGCATTGGAGTTGCATCTCTCTCGCCTGTACGCCTTGGTTGGGCAACGAACTGTGACTTCTGCCGCTAGCGTGTTAAGATGGGAATTTTTTTAACAGTTCTGCAGCAAGGGCCTTCTGATACTGCCCCATTTTTGTACACCTCTCCACCTCAGGAATAAGAGAATGAAAGTTCTCCTTGTAGCTGGGGTCTAAAAGTGTCACCAACCAGTAATGACTGTCACCCAACATTTTAACAACGCGAGGGTCACAGTTAAGGCAGCGTAACATAAAGTCAGCCATGCATGCCAGACTGGTAACGGGCAAGACTTCCGTGTCCTCACCACAATGATGACTGACCATGCTCTCCTCCTCCTCCTCCTCCCCCCTGTCCTCAGGCCACCCACGCTGAACCGACGGTATGACAGTTGTACAGGTACTACTGTCTACAGCGCATGATACCATCTCCTGTTCTTCCTCCTCCTCCTCCTCCTCTCCCTCATTGTCCCCCAATGCACGTTGGGATGAGATGAGGCTGGGCGATGTGTAATCGCCCGCTACGGCTTCTTGATCCATCTCATCATACTCTGGCTGCAATGCCTCCTCTTTAATTCTCTGCAGAGAGCGTTGCAAAAGACAGACAAGTGGGATTCTGATGCTAATGACGGCGTCATCGCCACTCACCATCTTGGTGGACTCCTCAAAGTTTGTCAGGATGGTACATATGTCAGACATCCAGGTCCACTCCTGAGGTCTTATGTGTGGAGTCTGACCTGAATATCGACGGCCTTGTTGCAGTTGGTACTCCACAACTGCTCTCTTCTGCTCACAACATGTGGAGGGTAGAGTTCCAACGTGTGGAGACATCACACACCAGTCGGAGTGCCGGAAGCTGCAAACGCTGCTGCAACACAGTAAGGGCGGCGGAAGCTGTAGCCGACTTCCGAAAATGAGCTGACAGGCGGCGTACTTTGACGAGCAGATCTGGCAACTTGGGGTACGATTTAAGAAACCGCAGAACCACGAGGTTAAGCACATGAGCCAGGCATGGTACTTGTGTGATCTCACCTCGCCTCAGAGCCGCCTCCAGGTTACGGCCTTTGTCACACACGACCATGCCTGGATGTAGGTTCAGCGGTCTCAGCCACAGATCTGCCTGCTCTTTCACAGCTGTTCACAAGCAGTGTGAGGTTTATCACCTAAGCTTATGAGTTTCAGCACAGCCTATTGCCGCTTGGCTGAGACAGTACTGCAGTGCTTCTAGCTTGTAACTGATGTGATATCTGAGATGGAGGCTGAACATGAGGAGGAGGAGGATGATGCGCAGGAGCTGTTCACTGTGGGGGCAACTCTGACTGACATAGGGCCTACAATCCTCGGTGTGGGGAGGATGTGCTCCGTCCCAAGGTCAGACTGGGTCCCGGCTTCCACTATGTTTACCCAGTGTGCCGTCAGGGAGATGTACTGTCCCTGGCCACTAGCACTTGTCCACGTGTCCGTTGTCAGGTGGACTCTCCCAGTAACTGCGTTGTTGAGGACACGGCAGATGTTTTGGGACACATGCTTGTGTAGTGCTGGGATGGCACACCGGGCAAAATAGTGTCGGCTGGGGACCGAGTACCGAGGGACGGCCACCGCCATAAGGTTGAGGAAGGATTCCGTCTCCACCAGCCTAAAAGGCAGCATTTCAAATGCAAGCAGTCGTGAAATATGCGAATTTAGGACTGTGGCCTATGGGGCATTGGCTGCTAATTTGCGCTTTCATTCAAAAGTCTGGGATATGGACAAGTGAATGCTGCGGTAGGACGTGAACGTGGACGTTGATGCTGTTTCTTGAGAAACTGCCATAACAAGTGAAGATTGAGAGGAGGGGGCATCTTTGCATGCAGTATGGACAGGGGATTGCCTTGCACGCACAACAGGGGGTTCTCTTACACGCACAACAGCGGAAGAAGCAGTGGTGACACCCGCTGACACTGGTCGTAGACCCTGGGGTTCGCCCCACAAAGTCGGGTGCTTTGCTGACATGTGCCTGATCATGCTGGTGGTGGTCAGGCAGGTAGTTTTGTCACCCCTGCTGATGCTGGCCTGGCAGGTGGTACAAATGGCCTTTTTGGGGTTATCAGCAGAGTCTTTAAAAAAATTCCAGACTCTGGAAGACCCACCGGTTGTACTGGCAACGTCCCTCGTGTTGGTGTTACGGGGAACGGTTGCCCGCCTTCTGTCTGCTTCTTCCTGCCTGTTGGGGTACTTTGCCTCCCTCCCCCTGTGTGCTGCTGGCCTCGCTCTGCGTGTCCTCCTGCCACGTTGGGTCAGTTACTAGATCATCCACCACCTCCTCCTCTTCCACTTCCGCACCACGGTCTTCCTCCTCACTTTGTGGCAATTTTGTCTCGTCATCGTCCACGTCTTGTGACAAATTGCCAGCGTTGGCTTCTTGTGGCCGTGGCTGTTCAAATATTTGGTCATCACTACATGGGATCTCCTCTTCCACCACTTCAAGCGGAGCAGGCGAGGGGCCCAAATATGGAAATGGACCGGTGAACAGCTCTTCAGAGTGTCCAACTGTGGGATCAGTTGCTGTCTGATAACACTCGGCATGGTGGGAGGAAGGAACATCAGGGTGAGGAGGGGTATGCGGTCGAGACTCGCGGCTACTAACACTTGACCATGTGGAAGACAGACCGGAGGTGGTGGTGCCCAGGTGACTGGAAATATTATCTGCTATCCAATTAATAACCTGTTCACACTGATCAGTTCGCAATAGTGGTCTTGTTGTGTGCTTCCCTAGTAATTCGGTCAAGAACTGGGAGCGAGAAGATGTGGCTGTTGGTTGTGGCACATTTTCACCTTGGCCACGGCCCCGTCCTTTGCACGCGCCATCACCAGAACGTCCAGTTCCACGTCCCTTGCCACACACCTTGCCCATTGTAAATGAAGCAAAAGGGTAATAAAAAGGAGATTAGAACCGTGGAACTGCAAAACCACAGTTATAATTTCCTGGTGTACAAATAGATATATTTGTGTCTGAACAGTCAGCGACACACTCAAACTGTTTTTTTTTTATGGAAAAAAGGCAAGCAGGTTGATAACACTGAGATTTGAACCGTGGAAGAGGAAAACCACAGTTCTATTTCTCTGGCCTACACCAGACTCTTTTAAACAGATATATTGGTGTCTGAACAGTCAGCGAGACACTGAAAATGTTTTTTTTTTATGCAAAAAAGACAAAAAAGTGGATAATACAGAGATTTGATCCGTGGAACTGCAAAACCACAATTATAATTTCCTGGTGTATACCAGACTTGTTAAAATAGATATATTTGTGCCTGAACAGTCAGCGACACACTCAAACTGTTTTTTTTTTTATGGAAAAAAGGCAAGCAGGTTGATAACACCTAGATTTGAACCGTGGAAGAGGAAAACGACAGTTCTAGTTCTCTGGCCTACACCAAACTCTTTTAAACAGATATATTGGTGTCTGAACAGTCAGCGAGACACTGAAAATGTTTTTTTGATGCAAAAAAGACAAAAAAGTGGATAATACAGAGATTTGAACCGTGGAACTGCAAAACCACAGTTATAATTTCCTGGTGTATACCAGACTTGTTAAAATAGATATATTTGTGTCTGAACAGTCAGCGACACACTCAAACAGTTTTTTTTTTATGGAAAAAAGGCAAGTAGGTTGATAACATCCAGATTTGAACCGTGGAAGAGGAAAACCACAGTTCTATTTCTCTGGCCTACACCAGACTCTTTTAAACAGATATATTGGTGTCTGAACAGTCAGCGAGACACTCAATTTTTTTTTTTTTTGGGGGGGGGGGGAAATACCAAAAGGTTAATAAGACGGGTATTTGTACAGTCTGACTGAGGAAAAAAAAAACAACAGGATTTAGATGAAAAAAAAGGATTTTTCCTGGCCCCTGAGACCTGGGGATAAGTCTAGCAATTTGACCAGCAGGAGCACACAGGACTGTAATGCAGTGTTTGTTGGTTTAACCACTGCGTCTCCTATACAGCCTGCCTGCTTGCCTGATATCTGGGTAGGATATTAGTCCTGAGAAGGACTGTTTGTTTGATTTGGCAGGCTTTAGAGACCCTACACTAACTATTTTGCAGTATAAATCTCTCCCTAGCTCTGCAGCACTGACCCTACACTGTCTGATCTGGAGCGACTGTGTCCAAGATGGCGGCACCCGGTTTTAAATACTCGAGGTGACGCTGTGCGGCAAGCCAATCACTGTAATGCCCACAAACAACATGGCTGCGGCATTACAGTGACTGGTTGGCAATCCCTGCATGTTCATTGGCTCTGTAAAGAGCGCCAAACATGCAGGGCGGAGACCCGAGCTCCCGCCCGAGTAACCCGGAAATGCTCGGTGCTCACCGAACATCCCGAGTAGTGAGATGCTCGGGCGAGTACCGAGCAGTGTCGAGCATGCTCGCTCAACACTACCTAAGACATTGTTAAAGAAAGAGTCAAAAGACAGACAAAAGACCAAAAGCTATTGCATTTATAATCACACACGAGTCGCATTGGGGGAATGCATTATTTTCATGGATGAATTATCTCAAAAACTAGAAACAATTCAGCAAAAGTAATGGGATTTTTTAATTCTGCTCCTGAAAAAAAAATAGTTTTTTGTAGAGCTGAGTTGAGCCTACAGCAATAGCTATCCCGAGTGTATGGCTTTAGAAACCCTCTAGATCTGGAAGTTAAACAATAGAAATAACATAAAATCGTACCGTCTGATTTACAAGAACTCTGAACTAAAATATTTTTTCTCTTAACATCCTCCAGTTTCTTGTCTTAAATTGCTATAAAATGAGAATTATAGGAAGAAGTCTATATGTGTCACAGTATATATGTGTATATTCTTTCCTTTTCTTCAAAATCTTGTGTCTGGCAGTAAAAAAATGGCTGCATTCGGAACTCTCTCCTTTGCCCTGTTTGAAATAGAAAACAAATAATGTTAAGCTTCATTCCTTGGCTGAGCCCTTTTTCTTTCATTTTCCAGCCTAAAATTAAAAACATCAACTCAAAATTAACTGGTGTTCTCTGCAGGATTTCAGCATGGCTACCAGCTTTAGCAACATGCAGTGTTTCCAAAATGTCATTGATGGCTCAGTGGTTGGAATAAATAAAATCATAAAAGTCTCTCGCGCATGCCGATTTCCTCTTCCTCACGGCACATGGTAAACATACACAGTGAGAGCACCTGTGTTTTAATGTTATCCATGTGCTAAGGCTCATCCCGCTTTTTAGCACTGTGACTGCTGTAGCCAACAAGTACAGAAGAATAACCACAGGGACCACGGGAGCTTTGAGTTGGACAAGTCTTTTGACTCGGCAGTAGGGAGTAAAAAGATGATGTTTTATTGCAAGCATGCTTTTTTACTATATTTCTGGCTGCAGCAGTCACATGTTCGTTCCGGTAGAGGAAAAAGTACCAGGGGTCAACTAAGAAGTGTTGAAAAGAGAGTGTTGAGGGTTTGGTAAGGTGAGGATTAGTGTTGAGCATTCCGATACTGAAATATCGTGTATCGGCCGATACTTAATTCCGATACTTTTACAATATCGTATACCGGAATCGGAAGTTCCCATAATGCAATGAGCCAGTTTCATTTTATTCAGCCAATGAGGATCCTAAGAAGTGTGGGCACATCCTGTTAGGCATCTTAACTAATGGCATGGCTGTGATTGGCTGCTGAAATGATGTCATGATGCACTATAAAAGCCGCCGCCATTTTGAGCTCACTCTGCTGTGAATTCAGTTAGGGATAGGACGCTGTTGTTCTGAGGGACAGTTTTAGCTACCTATTTGGTCCATTCTGCTTTACCCAAGCTACTTTATAAATCGCTGTGCCTTGCAGCGCTAGTGCACAGTTCTCTGTGCTGTTCACCGCTCTCTGCAAGGTCTCTGTGTGTGAGTGCAGCTCACCCTGTAGTGTGTGCTTCAGCCACGTCTGGTTGTAGTGCACTCAGTGTGTTTCACTGCCTCATACATTGTCCTTTTTTGCTAATTCATAATTTTTCCTGATATCTCCTATTAGTGTGGTGGTTCCACCCGTATTCAGCTAAATTGGTTCCAAACACAGTATATAGGAGTAGATAGAGAATTTTTTTTTGTCTTGCAGCGCTAGTGCACAGTGCTCTGCATCTGAACTGTTCACCCCTGTCTGCAAGGTCTCTGTGTGTGAGTGCAGCTCACGCTGTAGTGTGTGCTTCAGCCACGTCTGTTTGTAGTGCGCTCAGCGTGCGTCACTGCCTCATACATTGTCCTTTTTTGCTAACTGAACATTTTTCCTGATTTCTCCTATTAGTGTGGTGGTTCCATCCGTATTCAGCTACATTGGTTCCAAACACTCTATATAGAGTAGATAGAGGAGCCTTTCTGCAGCATTGTGCCCTGCAGCCCCAGCCAGATTAGTATTAGTCTATTTTTTGTAGCCTCATCTATTGCATTGTAGGTTACCTTCCTACATTGTAATAGCTACAAAAAGTTTGTGATACTATCGGTATTACATCTTTGGGCACATCCAGTGTCTTTTTGTGACAAAAAAAACCTAAATAAAGTTCACCAAACACTCCACTTTACAGTTGTGTAGGCCACATTAGCTAATATTAAAGTCTAGTCCACACTTTATAAAATTAGTGTTTCTTATACCTGTTAGCAGCTGTTCAGGAATAAGCACACTAAGCCCTTAGTACTTTTCTGCCTATCTTTATCAATCTACCAAGATGAAGAAGGCAGGGAGTAAGGCATGTGGTCGTGGGCGTCGAGTTTCTGCAGGGAGAGGACGTGAGGATTCTGTGCCTGCAGGGAGAGGATGTGGGGATTCTGTGCCTGCTGCGGGCACCAGTGACTCAGCATCCCACAATTTTACCAGGGAACAGTCCTTTATGCGCAGCTTTGTAGGAGCTAGCCGTACCCCACTGCTGCAGGAGGACCAAATTGAAGCCATTGTCGGATGGATGGCAGCTAACGCATCGACTTCAATTAGTTCCAGATCCTCTCAGGTCCTGAGCACTGAAGAGCACCCATCTGTCTCTTCACCACCTGCCAAATTTCCCAGGCAGTCAGAGAGCCCTGGACAGGAGCCATCTCTACTTCTGTTCTCTGAATCTCTTGGCTTGGAAAGAGGAGGCCAGCCAAGCAGAATTCGAGAATTTGAAGAAGAGGTAGTATGCAGTGATGCGCAACCGTTTTGTCTCTCTGAATCTGAAGAGGCGGGTGGGCCAGTGCCTATGGTCAGCAGCACACCTCAGTATGCATCTGATGATGAGACTCAGGTGCCACTTTCTGGTGCGTACTGTGCTGTCGAGACTACCCAGGAGAAGCAGTTGTTTGAAGAGGGTGGTATAAATGATGAGGTCCTTGACCCATCATGGCGTGAGGGACAGGAAGGTGGTGGGAGCAGCTCTGAGGAAGAGATTCCCCGAACGGCCCAAAAAGGAGGGAGAGGGAGGGGGCAGACTTGGTTGCCTGTAGCCTCCACTTCGGCACCCATTAGGAGCATGGCTCTTCCAAAATCCAAAGCGGGCGCTCCCAAGACTTGCAGTGCCTGGTCCTTTTTTGACACAGTTGCGGATGACATTTGCTTTGTCAAATGCAAGCTGTGTAATCAGAAGGTGAAAAGAGGGAAAAGTGTCAGCAACCTCAATACCACAAATATGTGGAAACATGTGCGGACCAAGCACGTGGTGGAGTTACAAAAACACACTGAAGACCTATGCCAACATACAGCGCCACCTACCACCTCTTCAGCTCGTGTTGTAGCCTCTTCCTCCAGCTCACACACAGCTGGTTCGGCTTCCTCACAGGATCGCCATGGAAGAATCTCTGGCACTGTTGTACAGAGACACAGTGTAATTCCACCCACAGCACCACTTTCCCTGTCATCCTCACACTCCCAGGCCAGTCTACAGCCATCGTTAGCACAGGCATGGGAGAAAAGGCGCCCATACTCGGCAAACCACCCCTGAGCACAGGCTCTGAATGCTGGCATTGCTAAACTACTGGCCCTTGAAATGCTATCATTCAGGCTGGTGGAGACTGACACCTTCCGTAACTTTATGGCATTGGCAGTCCCACAATACAACGTGCCCAGCCGCTTTTATTTCAGCAGGCAAGCCATCCCTGCCCTGCAACAGCATGTGGAGGGAAAAATTAAACATGCGCTACAAAACGCCGTCAGTAGCAAGGTCCACCTGACCACCGATGCGTGGACCAGTAAGCATGGACAGGGACGATACCTTTCCCTCACTGCCCATTGGGTAAATGTTGTGGAGCCGGGTACAGATCTTGAGAGTGGCGCTGTACGTGTTCTGCCAACTCCAAGGATTGCAGGAATCCAGTCTGTACACATTGACTCCTCCTCATACTCCAGTTCCTCTGAATCAGCGCTGCAGTAGCCGTCAACGGTTTACCTCCACATCGACCCGTGAACGGTTACCTGTTATGATGACCGATATGAGCACAGCCGTGGCCAAATGTCAACAGGCCGTATTAAAATTAATTTCTTTGGGGAATCGAAGCCACACAGCGCAGGAGCTCTGGAATGCCATCAAGCAGCAGTGCGACGTGTGGTTTGTGCCAGCGAATCTCCAGCCAGGCATGGTAGTGTGTGACAATGGCCGAAATCTGGTGGCAGCTCTGGGCCTAGGCAACCTCACTCACATCCCATGTCTGGCACATGTGCTCAACTTGGTCATGCAGAGTTTTTTGAGGGACTATCCGGATCTTGATGCACTGCTTCACAAGGTCCGCATAGAGTGCGCTCAGTTGCGGCGTTCCAGCAACGCAAGATCGCGCATTGCAGCTCTGCAGCGCCGATTACATCTTCCGGAACATCGCATCATATGTGACCTACCCACCAGGTGGAATTCAACGTTACATATGTTGGAGAGGTTGTGTGAGCAGCAGGCAGCAGTAATGGAGTACCAGCTGCAGCAGGCGCAAACAAGTCGCAGTGCGCGCCGTTCACACTTCACCACCACTGAGTGGGCCTTTATGAAGGACATTTGCCACGTTTTGCGTCCCTTCGATTATTCCACGGGGATGGCGAGTGCAGATGATGCACTAGTCAGCATGACTATCCCCCTTATCTGCCTGCTTGAAAAAACACTGCAAGCACTAAGGGAGGAGGTTTTGGAAGAGGTGGAGGATGAGGAGTCACAAATGCCATCTGCTTCTCTACAGTCTGCGCAACGTGGTTCCTCCCAAAGGCCTAGGCAGGGGACACTTTGTGAGGAGGATGAGGAGGAGTCAATGGAGGAGGAAGACATCGGTCCAGAGGAGGGAGGTACACAATGCTCTAGTAGTCAGTATCTAGAGCGAGGGTGGGGTGATGCAGAGCAGGCAGAGATCACGCCTCAAACAGGGGACAGCGTTTCTTGGCCAGTTGGCAGTCTGCAGCACATGGTTGATTTCATGCTGCAGTGCCTGAGAAACGACCGCCGCATCGCCCACATTCTCAACACGGCTGATTATTGGGTGTCCACCCTCCTAGATCCTCGCTACCGGGACAACTTACAAAGCCTCATAACACCGTTGAACCGGGAGCGTAAAATGCGGGAGTACCAAGACGCACTGGTGCATTCCATCATGTTCTCCATTCCAACCGAGAGCAGTGCTGTTAGTGCTTTACAAAGCAGCTCAGTGCGTCGAGGCAGTGGAGGAAGCTCTGCACAAAGAGGGAGCAGAAGCAGTGCCTCAGCACAAGGCAAGACCAGTATGGCCCAAATGTGGCAAAGTTTTGTGTCCCCGCCGCCACAAATGTCTACACCATCACAGACGGCTCCAGTCAGCAGGAGGCAACGTTTCCGTCAGATGGTGACAGACTACATGTCTTGCCCTCTCAGTGTACTCCCAGACGGCTCTTCTCCCTTCAAGTTTTGGGTCTGTAAGCTGGATACATGGCCAGAGCTTAGCCAGTATGCATTGGAGGTGCTAGCTTGCCCTGCTGCTAGTGTATTATCGGAACGCGTCTTTAGTCCCGCAGGTGGTGTACTAACAGACCATCGCATGCGACTATCCTCCGATAACGTTGACCGGCTTACTTTTCTCAAAATGAACAAGGCCTGGATCTCTCATGAATTTGCCAGTCCTCTTCCAGAATAAATAATTGGTTGGCAACAGTATCCAGGTCTCCTGTTGTGTTCATGTTTCTACCACCTGAACTGTAATCCCTGAGCTCCAACACTGCCAGTTGGCGCTCAGAAGTGCTGTCTGCACAGTCAACACTTGCTGCCGTGTTATTGGGGTTCAGTAACGTCAGCTGTTCCCCTGCTGTGCGGACGGCAATTTCTCCTGCTCTGTCCACATTCTCACTACTACAGATTTTAAAGTTGCTCCAATTACACCTCTGGCTCCTCTGTTTTTAGTATTATCCCTGAGCTCCAACACCGCCAGTTGGCGCTCAGAAGTGCCGTCTGCACAGTCAATGCTTGCTGCCGTGTTATTGGGGTTCAGTAACGTCAGCTATTCCCCTGCTGTGCGGACGGCAATTTCTCCTGCTCTTTCCACATTCTCACTACTACAGATTTTAAAGTTGCTCCAATTACACCTCTGGCTCCTCTGTTTTCAGTATTATCCCTGAGCTCCAACACCGCCAGTTGGCGCTCAGAAGTGCCGTCTGCACAGTCAACGCTTGCTGCCGTGTTATTGGGGTTGAGTAACGTCAGCTGATCCCCAGCTGTGTGTCCGGCAAATTCTCCTGCTTTGTCCACATCCACTGTACTACTGATTTAAAACTTGCTCCAATTACACCTCTGGCTCCTCTGTTTTTAGTATTTACCCTGGGCTCCAATACCGCTAGTTGCTGCTCAGAAGTGCCGTCTGCACAGTCAATGCTTGCTGCCGTGTTATTGGGGTTCAGTAACGTCAGCTGATCCCCAGCTGTGTGTCCGGCAAATTCTCCTGCTTTGTCCACATCCACTGTACTACTGATTTAAAACTTGCTCCAATTACACCTCTGGCTCCTCTGTTTTTAGTATTTACCCTGGGCTCCAATACCGCTAGTTGCTGCTCAGAAGTGCCGTCTGCACAGTCAACGCTTGCTGCCGTGTTATTGGGGTTCAGTAACGTCAGCTGATCCCCAGCTGTGTGTCCGGCAAATTCTCCTGCTTTGTCCACATCCACTGTACTACTGATTTAAAACTTGCTCCAATTACACCTCTGGCTCCTCTGTTTTTAGTATTTACCCTGGGCTCCAATACCGCTAGTTGCTGCTCAGAAGTGCCATCTGCACAGTCAACGCTTGCTCCAGTGTTATTGGGGTTCAGTAACATTCAGCTGTTCCCCTGCTGTGTGTCCGGCAAATTCTCCTGCTCTGTCCACATTCACACTACTATTGATTTTAAAGTTGCTCCAATTAGGCCTCTGGCTCCACTCTGTTTTAGTATTTACCCTGAGTTCCAGCACCAGGAGCTGTTTCCCAGCAGTGTCTTTGGCACGGGTACTCCCTCCTGCCCAGCCTGGTTCCAGCACGTCAGCTGTTTCCGGGTAGTGTCAACGTCACTTTGCCTCCAATGCGTTGTCCTGTCGTGTTGCGGTCGGGTTAGCCGACTCTATGGTGCCTGCAGTTTTGGTGACTCGTATGTGGGCTGCGGGATCTGGCAATGAAGGCTGGTTCCATAGTGCCAATAAGACAAGCACCCCCTGTAGGACTGTGGGTTTCGGTAACTGCGGCCGGATCGCGGCCTTGCAACTTTTTTTTACATGGGTACCTTCTGCTACCCATCCGGGTTCCAGTACCGTCAGCTGGTTCTCGGCAGTGCCTTTGGCTTAGGTGCCTCCTTCTCGGTATCCAAGTTCCACCAACGTCTGCTGGTCCTTGGTAGTGCTTTCTGGCACAGGTACCTCCTGCTTAGTAACCTAGTTCCAGTACCGTCAGCTGGTCCTCGGTAGTTCCATTGGCTCTTGTACCTTCTGCTACCCATCCGGGTTCCAGTACCGTCAGCTGGTCCTCGGTAATTCCATTTGCTCTTGTACCTTCTGCTACCCATCCGGGTTCCAGTACCGTCAGCTGGTACTCAGCAGTGCCTTTGGCTTAGGTGCCTCCTTCTCGGTATCCAAGTTCCACCAACGTCTGCTGGTCCTTGGTAGTGCTTTCTGGCACAGGTACCTCCTGCTTAGTAACTGAGTTCCAGTACCGTCAGCTGGTCCTCGGTAGTTCCATTGGCTCTTGTACCTTCTGCTACCCATCCGGGTTCCAGTACCGTCAGCTGGTTCTCGGCAGTGTCTTTGGCACGGGTACTCCCTCCTGCCCAGCCTGGTTCCAGCACGTCAGCTGTTTCCGGGTAGTGTCAACGTCACTTTGCCTCCAATGCATTGTCCTGTCGTGTTGCGGTCGGGTTAGCCGACTCTATGGTGCCTGCAGTTTATGTGACTCCTATGTGGGCTGCGGGATCTAGCAATGAAGGCTGGTTCCATAGTGCCAATAAGACAAGCACCCCCCTGTAGAACTGTGGGTTTCGGTAACTGCGGCCGTCTCGCGGCCTTGCAACTTTTTTTTACATGGGTACCATCTGCTACCCATCCGGGTTCCAGTACCGTCAGCTGGTTCTCGGCAGTGCCTTTGGCTTAGGTGCCTCCATCTCGGAATCCAAGTTCCACCAACGTCTGCTGGTCCTTGGTAGTGCTTTCTGGCACAGGTACCTCCTGCTTAGTAACCGAGTTCCAGTACCGTCAGCTGGTCCTCGGTAGTTCCATTGGCTCTTGTCCCTTCTGCTACCCATCCGGGTTCCAGTACCGTCAGCTGGTTCTCGGCAGTGTCTTTGGCACGGGTACTCCCTCCTGCCCAGCCTGGTTCCAGCACGCCAGCTGTTTCCGGGTAGTGTCAACGTCACTTTGCCTCCAATGCATTGTCCTGTCGTGTTGTGGTCGGGTTAGCCGACTCTATGGTGCCTGCAGTTTAGGTGACTCCTATGTGGGCTGCGGGATCTGGCAATGAAGGCTGGTTCCATAGTGCCAATAAGACAAGCACCCCCTGTAGAACTGTGGGTTTTGGTAACTGCGGCCGGCTCGCGGCCTTGTAACTTTTTTTTACATGGGTACCTTATGCTACCCATCCGGGTTCCAGTACCGTCAGCTGGTTCTCGGCAGTGCCTTTGGCTTAGGTGCCTCCTTCTCGGTATCCAAGTTCCACAAATGTCTGCTGGTCCTTGGTAGTGCTTTCTGGCAAAGGTACCTCCTGCTTGGTAACCAAGTTCCAGTATCGTCAGCTGGTCCTCGGTAGTTCCATTGGCTCTTGTACCTTCTGCTACCCATCCGGGTTCCAGTACCGTCAGCTGGTCCTCGGTAATTCCATTGGCTCTTGTACCTTCTGCTACCCATCTGGGTTCCAGTACCGTCAGCTGGTACTCGGCAGTGCCTTTGGCTTAGGTGCCTCCTTCTCGGTATCCAAGTTCCACCAACGTCTGCTGGTCCTTGGTAGTGCTTTCTGGCACAGGTACCTCCTGCTTAGTAACTGAGTACCAGTACCGTCAGCTGGTCCTCGGTAGTTCCATTGGCTCTTGTACCTTCTGCTACCCATCCGGGTTCCAGTACCGTCAGCTGGTTCTCGGCAGTGTCTTTGGCACGGGTACTCCCTCCTGCCCAGCCTGGTTCCAGCACGTCAGCTGTTTCCGGGTAGTGTCAACGTCACTTTGCCTCCAATGCATTGTCCTGTCGTGTTGCGGTCGGGTTAGCCGACTCTATGGTGCCTGCAGTTTAGGTGACTCCTATGTGGGCTGCGGGATCTAGCAATGAAGGCTGGTTCCATAGTGCCAATAAGACAAGCACCCCCTGTAGAACTGTGGGTTTCGGTAACTGCGGCCGGCTCGCGGCCTTGCAACTTTTTTTTACATGGGTACCATCTGCTACCCATCCGGGTTCCAGTACCGTCAGCTGGTTCTCAGCAGTGCCTTTGGCTTAGGTGCCTCCTTCTCGATATCCAAGTTCCACCAACGTCTGCTTGTCCTTGGTAGTGCTTTCTGGCACAGGTACCTCCTGCTTAGTAACTGAGTTCCAGTACCGTCAGCTGGTCCTCGGTAGTTCCATTGGCTCTTGTCCCTTCTGCTACCCATCCGGGTTCCAGTACCGTCAGCTGGTCCTCGGTAATTCCATTTGCTCTTGTACCTTCTGCTACCCATCCGGGTTCCAGTACCGTCAGCTGGTACTCGGCAGTGCCTTTGGCTTAGGTGCCTCCTTCTCGGTATCCAAGTTCCACCAACGTCTGCTGGTCCTTGGTAGTGCTTTCTGGCACAGGTACCTCCTGCTTAGTAACTGAGTTCCAGTACCGTCAGCTGGTCCTCGGTAGTTCCATTGGCTCTTGTACCTTCTGCTACCCATCCGGGTTCCAGTACCGTCAGCTGGTTCTCGGCAGTGTCTTTGGCACGGGTACTCCCTCCTGCCCAGCCTGGTTCCAGCACGTCAGCTGTTTCCGGGTAGTGTCAACGTCACTTTGCCTCCAATGCATTGTCCTGTCGTGTTGCGGTCGGGTTAGCCGACTCTATGGTGCCTGCAGTTTAGGTGACTCCTATGTGGGCTGCGGGATCTAGCAATGAAGGCTGGTTCCATAGTGCCAATAAGACAAGCACCCCCCTGTAGAACTGTGGGTTTCGGTAACTGCGGCCGTCTCGCGGCCTTGCAACTTTTTTTTACATGGGTACCATCTGCTACCCATCCGGGTTCCAGTACCGTCAGCTGGTTCTCGGCAGTGCCTTTGGCTTAGGTGCCTCCTTCTCGGAATCCAAGTTCCACCAACGTCTGCTGGTCCTTGGTAGTGCTTTCTGGCACAGGTACCTCCTGCTTAGTAACCGAGTTCCAGTACCGTCAGCTGGTCCTCGGTAGTTCCATTGGCTCTTGTCCCTTCTGCTACCCATCCGGGTTCCAGTACCGTCAGCTGGTTCTCGGCAGTGTCTTTGGCACGGGTACTCCCTCCTGCCCAGCCTGGTTCCAGCACGCCAGCTGTTTCCGGGTAGTGTCAACGTCACTTTGCCTCCAATGCATTGTCCTGTCGTGTTGTGGTCGGGTTAGCCGACTCTATGGTGCCTGCAGTTTAGGTGACTCCTATGTGGGCTGCGGGATCTGGCAATGAAGGCTGGTTCCATAGTGCCAATAAGACAAGCACCCCCTGTAGAACTGTGGGTTTTGGTAACTGCGGCCGGCTCGCGGCCTTGTAACTTTTTTTTACATGGGTACCTTATGCTACCCATCCGGGTTCCAGTACCGTCAGCTGGTTCTCGGCAGTGCCTTTGGCTTAGGTGCCTCCTTCTCGGTATCCAAGTTCCACAAATGTCTGCTGGTCCTTGGTAGTGCTTTCTGGCAAAGGTACCTCCTGCTTGGTAACCAAGTTCCAGTATCGTCAGCTGGTCCTCGGTAGTTCCATTGGCTCTTGTACCTTCTGCTACCCATCCGGGTTCCAGTACCGTCAGCTGGTCCTCGGTAATTCCATTGGCTCTTGTACCTTCTGCTACCCATCTGGGTTCCAGTACCGTCAGCTGGTACTCGGCAGTGCCTTTGGCTTAGGTGCCTCCTTCTCGGTATCCAAGTTCCACCAACGTCTGCTGGTCCTTGGTAGTGCTTTCTGGCACAGGTACCTCCTGCTTAGTAACTGAGTACCAGTACCGTCAGCTGGTCCTCGGTAGTTCCATTGGCTCTTGTACCTTCTGCTACCCATCCGGGTTCCAGTACCGTCAGCTGGTTCTCGGCAGTGTCTTTGGCACGGGTACTCCCTCCTGCCCAGCCTGGTTCCAGCACGTCAGCTGTTTCCGGGTAGTGTCAACGTCACTTTGCCTCCAATGCATTGTCCTGTCGTGTTGCGGTCGGGTTAGCCGACTCTATGGTGCCTGCAGTTTAGGTGACTCCTATGTGGGCTGCGGGATCTAGCAATGAAGGCTGGTTCCATAGTGCCAATAAGACAAGCACCCCCTGTAGAACTGTGGGTTTCGGTAACTGCGGCCGGCTCGCGGCCTTGCAACTTTTTTTTACATGGGTACCATCTGCTACCCATCCGGGTTCCAGTACCGTCAGCTGGTTCTCAGCAGTGCCTTTGGCTTAGGTGCCTCCTTCTCGATATCCAAGTTCCACCAACGTCTGCTTGTCCTTGGTAGTGCTTTCTGGCACAGGTACCTCCTGCTTAGTAACTGAGTTCCAGTACCGTCAGCTGGTCCTCGGTAGTTCCATTGGCTCTTGTCCCTTCTGCTACCCATCCGGGTTCCAGTACCGTCAGCTGGTCCTCGGTAATTCCATTTGCTCTTGTACCTTCTGCTACCCATCCGGGTTCCAGTACCGTCAGCTGGTACTCGGCAGTGCCTTTGGCTTAGGTGCCTCCTTCTCGGTATCCAAGTTCCACCAACGTCTGCTGGTCCTTGGTAGTGCTTTCTGGCACAGGTACCTCCTGCTTAGTAACTGAGTTCCAGTACCGTCAGCTGGTCCTCGGTAGTTCCATTGGCTCTTGTACCTTCTGCTACCCATCCGGGTTCCAGTACCGTCAGCTGGTTCTCGGCAGTGTCTTTGGCACGGGTACTCCCTCCTGCCCAGCCTGGTTCCAGCACGTCAGCTGTTTCCGGGTAGTGTCAACGTCACTTTGCCTCCAATGCATTGTCCTGTCGTGTTGCGGTCGGGTTAGCCGACTCTATGGTGCCTGCAGTTTAGGTGACTCCTATGTGGGCTGCGGGATCTAGCAATGAAGGCTGGTTCCATAGTGCCAATAAGACAAGCACCCCCCTGTAGAACTGTGGGTTTCGGTAACTGCGGCCGTCTCGCGGCCTTGCAACTTTTTTTTACATGGGTACCATCTGCTACCCATCCGGGTTCCAGTACCGTCAGCTGGTTCTCGGCACTGCCTTTGGCTTAGGTGCCTCCTTCTCGGAATCCAAGTTCCACCAACGTCTGCTGGTCCTTGGTAGTGCTTTCTGGCACAGGTACCTCCTGCTTAGTAACCGAGTTCCAGTACCGTCAGCTGGTCCTCGGTAGTTCCATTGGCTCTTGTCCCTTCTGCTACCCATCCGGGTTCCAGTACCGTCAGCTGGTTCTCGGCAGTGTCTTTGGCACGGGTACTCCCTCCTGCCCAGCCTGGTTCCAGCACGCCAGCTGTTTCCGGGTAGTGTCAACGTCACTTTGCCTCCAATGCATTGTCCTGTCGTGTTGTGGTCGGGTTAGCCGACTCTATGGTGCCTGCAGTTTAGGTGACTCCTATGTGGGCTGCGGGATCTGGCAATGAAGGCTGGTTCCATAGTGCCAATAAGACAAGCACCCCCTGTAGAACTGTGGGTTTTGGTAACTGCGGCCGGCTCGCGGCCTTGTAACTTTTTTTTACATGGGTACCTTATGCTACCCATCCGGGTTCCAGTACCGTCAGCTGGTTCTCGGCAGTGCCTTTGGCTTAGGTGCCTCCTTCTCGGTATCCAAGTTCCACAAATGTCTGCTGGTCCTTGGTAGTGCTTTCTGGCAAAGGTACCTCCTGCTTGGTAACCAAGTTCCAGTATCGTCAGCTGGTCCTCGGTAGTTCCATTGGCTCTTGTACCTTCTGCTACCCATCCGGGTTCCAGTACCGTCAGCTGGTTCTCGGCAGTGTCTTTGACATGGGTACTCCCTCCTGCCCAGCCTGGTTCCAGCACGCCAGCTGTTTCCGGGTAGTGTCAACGTCACTTTGCCTCCAATGCGTTGTCCTGTCGTGTTGCGGTCGGGTTAGCCGACTCTATGGTGCCTGCAGTTTAGGTGACTCCTATGTGGGCTGCGGGATCTGGCAATGAAGGCTGGTTCCATAGTGCCAATAAGACAAGCACCCCCTGTAGGACTGTGGGTTTCGGTAACTGCGGCCGGCTCGCGGCCTTGCAACTTTTTTTTACATGGGTACCTTCTGCTACCCATCCGGATTCCAGTACTGTCAGCTGGTTCTCGGCAGTGCCTTTGGCTTAGGTGCCTCCTTCTCGGTATCCAAGTTCCACCAACGTCTGCTGGTCCTTGGTAGTGCTTTCTGGCACAGGTACCTCCTGCTTAGTAACCGAGTTCCAGTACCGCCAGCTGGTCCTCGGTAGTTCCATTGGCTCTTGCACCTTCTGCTACCCATCCGGGTTCCAGTACCATCAGCTGGTTCTCGGCAGTTCCTCAGCCTTCTTGTACCTTCTGCTACATTTCCAAGTTCAAGCTTTTTGAAATGGTTCTTGGTTATCACTCTGGATCTCCCTGACGAGGACCCTGAAGACGAGGACCCTGAAGACCACCCCGAAGAAGACGAGGACCCCGAAGACGAGGACCCTGAAGACGAGGACCCTGAAGACCAACCCGAAGAAGACGAGGTCCCCGAAGACGAGGACCCTGAAGACTAGGACTCTGAAGACCAACCCGAAGAAGACGAGGACCCCGAAGACGAGGACCCTGAAGACGAGGACCCTGAAGACCACCCCGAAGAAGACGAGGACCCCGAAGACGACGATCCTGAACATGAGGACCCTGAAGACCACCCCGAAGAAGACGAGGACCCCAAAGGCACAGGAAACTTGGTAAAAGTTGGAGGAAAGATGAAAGCAGCACGTCATCAGCAAATACTGGAGGCAAGTTTGCATTCATCAGCCCGGAAGCTGCGCATCGGACGCGATCCAAAACACAAGGCCAAGTCGACCTGTCATTGGCTACAGCAGAACAAAGTGAAGGTTCTGGAATGGCCATCTCAGTCTCCTGACCTCAATATCATTGAGCCACTCTAGGAAGATCTGAAGCGCGCAGTTCATGCTAGACAGCCCAGGAATTTACAGGAACTGGAGATTTTTTGCCAAGAAGAATGGGCAGCTTTAACATCAGAGAAAATAAAGAACCTCATCCACAACTACCACAAAAGACTTCAAGCTGTCATTGATGTTAAAGGGGGCAATACGCGGTATTAAGAACTGGGGTATGTGAACTTTTGATCAGGGTCATTTGGATGTTTTTGGTTGTCATTAAAATTTAAAAAGAGAAAACACAGTAGTTTGACAATAAATGGCAGCACCCAACCAATAACCATGAGTGGAGAAAAAGTTTTTTTGTTATCATTCATATTCTCTGAAACAAGGCCAAGAAAGGAAAAATTCTGCCGGAGTATGTAAACTTTTGAGCACAAATGTATTTACCAGGATGGGAGACATGTATACCAAGATGGGGGACATATATACCAGGATGGACCCAGGATGGGGGACATATATACCAGGATGGAGTACATATATACCATGATCGGGGACATATATACCATGCGGAGACCAGGATTGGAGTCATATATACCAGAAAGGAGCATACAATGGGGGAATATACAGTGGGGAAAATAAGTATATGATACACTGCCAATTTTGCAAGTTTTCCCACCTACAAAGAATGGAGGGGTCTGTAATTTTTATCTTCAGTACACTTCAACTGTGAGAGACAGAATCTTAAAAAAAATTCAGAAAATCACATTGTATGATTTTTACATAATAAATTTGCATTTTATTGCAATATATTAAGTGGATAAATACTTTAATGGAAATGCTACTTTAACAATTGTGTGTACACCAGGGGTCTCAAACACGCGGCCAGTGGGCCACATGCGGCCCTTCAGGCTGCTTCATGCGGCCCACAGGCACCATAGACCCCGATCGCAGCCCGGTCCAGGAGCTGCCGCAGCTGCTCTTCAGTTCAGTGTATTGCCGCGCAGAGACCGGCTCTCTGCACAGCAATACCAGTGCAAGCCTCCAGCTGACACCAGCGCAGCAGCGTATGACGTCACTGACACGCGCAGATGTCAGCTGCTGGCCTCTGATAGGCCGGCGGCTGCCACTGGTATTGCTGTGCAGAGAGCCGGTCTTTGCGCGGCAATACACTGAACTGAAGCGCAGCTGCCGGCAGCTCCTGGACCGGGCCGCGATCAGGGTCTATGGTGCCTGCGGGCCACAGGTGCAGAAAGGACGCCGAGGGAACGGAGGACAGGTGAGAAGAATCTTTTTTTTTCTCTTGTATGTGTAGAACGGCACATGGGACAGTCCTCCGAGATGGGGACCAGGCTGGGGACAGTCCTAAAACATGGGGACCAGGCTGGGGACAGTCCTCAAACATGGGGACCAAACTGGGGACAGTCCTAAAACATGGGGACCAGGCTGGGGACATTACTATAAGAGGGGGACCAGGATGGGGACATTCCTAGAAGATGGGGACATTACAACAAGATGGGGACCAGGATGGGGCATTACTACAAGATGAGGACATATCTACAATATGGGGACCGATATGTGACATTACGACAATATGGGGCCCAGTATGGAATATTACGACAAGATGGGGACAAAGATGGGGGACATTACAAGATGCAGACCAGGGTGGGGCACACTACTACAAGATTTTGGCAGAAAAACTTCAAAATATAGCATGAAAAAATATTTTGCCACTAAAAATGCTGCTTTATATCTAAACTAAAGTAAACAAAAATAGTGCATGTTTTATTATCGCCACATCCATAACGACCCAAGCTTCTTGCACTTCTCAACTGGAATTTTCTCCCACTCTTCTTTTGCAGTTTGTTCAAGCTCTTGAATGCTTGCAGCGTTCTTTTTCCCAATGGCAGATTTCAGATCACCCAAAAGATTTTCAATGGGATTGAGGCCAGAACTCATTGCTGGCCATTTTAAAGTAGTCCATTTTTTCTTTTCCAACCATTCCTGTGTACTTTTGGATGTGTGCTTTGGGTCATTGTCTTGCTAGAAGACCCATGATCTTCAACTCAAACCAAGTTTTCTTACACTGGGTAGGACATTTTGCTCTAAAATCTCTTGATAATTCTCAGATTTCATGATTCCTGTGATATGGTCAAGGCCTCCAGTACCAGACGCAGCAAAGCAATCGCACAGCATTATGAATCCTCCACCATGCTTAACTGTTGGTAAGGTGTTCTTTTCCTTATAAGCTTCATTGCTCCGCCTGTAAACAAACTGTTGCTTAGCATTGACAAAAAGCTCTATTTTTATTTCATCTTTCCACAGAACATTTTTTCTTAAGGATTGTGGTTTGTCTAGGTACTCTTTAGCAAAGATCAGTCGTTCCTTTTTATGTCTTTTCTTCAGCAATGGTTTCTTCCTTGACCTTCGCCCATAAAGCTCTGCTTGGTTTAGTGTGCAGCATATGATACTTGTTGAATCCATCACCCCAGATTGTTCTGGGTTTGCCTTCAGGTCTTTGGATGTTTGACGTGGTGTTTTGCCACCATTCGCACCAACCTTCAAAGACATCTCTTGTCAATTTTCCACTTTCCCCCACATCCAGGGAGGTTCTTGATGGTTCCTTGCTTGGCAAACTTCTTAATAACATTGCGTACTGTTGAAACTGGGGATACCAAGATCTTTGGAGATGGCCTTATACCCTTTGGAAGTCTTGTGTTTTCTAATAATAGCAGTTCTGATGTCCTCAGACAGCGCCTTTGGCTTCATCATTGTGAAAAAGGAACAGGGTCTACCAGGTGGCTTTTTAAAACACTGAAGTCACCATTCATTGGCTAATTCATGTCACATGGGTACCGACAATTAATCACAGGTGAATCTCTTTTGTGATTTACCACAGGCGAGTCAAAATGTTTCCATACTAAATTAATGTAAAGGGTGCCAATACCAGTGAGACAGCAAGCTTTAGGTTTTTCTATTTTTCCCACCCGTTGTTTTTTGTTTAAATTATTGTTTATCATTTGCTCTTTTGTATTTAACACGAGTGCTCTATACAAAAAAGCTGTTTCACTTGATTCATTTTTTTCAGGAGATATTCCACATTATGTACTTAACCCCTTTAAAGCCCATGACGTACTAATACGCGTCTGTGCCCTGGGATTTAAGAGCCTGACCCGTATTAGTACGTCATGGCGATCGCGCGCGCACACAGGCTGTGCGGGCGCGATCGCCGCCGGGTGTCAGCTGATTGTCACAGCTGACACCCGATACTATGTGCAGGGAGTGGTCCTGCACCACTCCCAGCACATTAACCCCCGCAATGCTGCGATCGAAGTCGATCGCAGCATTGCGGAGACAAGGGGAGGTGATCGCCGATACTCACCTCCTCTTCCGGCTTCCAGCGATGTCTGCCGCGGCTTCCCTGGTGTTGCCATGATGACCCGATGTCGTCATGACAACATCCGGGTCACCAGACAGCAGGAAGATTGTTTGGACATGCGCAGTGCATCTCCAAACAATCTTCTCCCTGTCCAGCGCTGACAGCCTGCATGGCACAGGGATGGTGCTGCATTCCTGTGCCATGCAGGCGATCAGAATAAAAAAAGTGAAAGTCCCATAGTGGGACAAAGTAAAAAAGTAAAAAAACTGTCTGAAAGTGAAAAAAAAAATAAAAAAAAAATTGTAAAAATATAAAAAAAAAATAAAAAAAATAATCCACTAAAAATAAAAATATAATGTACCCATCAATAAATATTATTATGAAAAAAAAACAAAAAAAACAATAAAAGTACACATATTTGGTATCACCGTGTCCGTAACGACCTGACCTAGAAAACTGTTCCACTAGTTAACCCCTTTAGTGAACACGGTAAAAAAAAAAAAAAAAACAAAGCAAAAAACAATGCTTTATCATCATACCGCCAAACAAAAAATGGAATAACACGCGATCAAAAAGACGAATATAAATAAAAATGGTACCGCTGAAAACATCATCTCATCCCGCAAAAAACAAGCCACCATACAGCTCCATCATCCGAAAAATCAAAAAGTTAGAGCTCTCAGAATAAAGCGATGCAAAAAAATAATTTTTTCTATAAAATAGCTTTTACTGTGTAAAAGCGCCAAAACATAGAAAAACTATATAAATGTGGTACCGCTGTAAACGTACTGACCTGAAAAATAAAGCTGCCTTATCAATTTTACCACACCCGGAGCAGAATAAAAAAATGTAAAAACACAATTCCTGAATTGTTGGTTTTTCTTTATTCTGCCTCCCAAAAATAGGAATAGAAAGCGATCAAAAAATGTCACATGCCTGAAAATGGCACCAATAAAAACATCAACTCATCCCGCAAAAAACAAGCCGTCACATGACTCTGTCGGCCAAAATATGGCGATGCAAAAACTAGATTTTACAAAATATGTGTCTTTTAGTGTGTGACAGCTGTCAGTCATAAAAACCCGATATGATTCTGGTATCGCTGTAATTGCACCGACCCGAAGAATAAAGTAATCTCATCATTTATACCGCATGAGGAACGGCGTAAAAAATAAACGCTAGGGCTGGGGTTGGGGTTGTGCTAATGTTAGGGTTGGGGTTGTTTTTTTTTTCCAATGTAAAAAAAAAAAAAAAGATGACGATATGGCGACTAGTGTTGAGCGCAAGTGCTCGCTACTTGAGTTTGCATCGGGTGCTCGGGTATGCACTGAGTATCACGGGTGCTCGAGTCTCCGCCCCATATGCTTCGCGGCCAAAAAAAACTTGGGGGGATTGCCTGCCATGCACGAGCGATCCCCGCATGTTTTTTTGGGGGTGTCTAATAACCGTGAAACATGCGTGCGGGGACTCGAGCATTTCACTTGAGCTCCCGTGATACATGGTGCATACCTGAGTACCCGATGCAAACTCAAGTAGAGAGCACTTGCGCTCAAGAGTAATGACAACTTATTCAATATGATGACCTAATGTTATCAAATTCTGTGTCGTACCTCTGGGTTCAAAATGTTCACTATACCCCTTAATAAAATCCTTGAGGGGTATAGTTTCCAAAATGGGGTCACTTGTGGGGGAGCTCCACTGTTTAGGCACATCAGGGGCTCTCCAAATGCGACATGGTGTCCGCTAACAAATTGAATGGAAAATCGGCTCAAATTGTTAGCGGACACCATGTTGCGTTTGGAGAGCCCCTGATGTGCCTAAACAGTGGAGCTCCCCCACAAGTGACCCCATTTTGGAAACTAGACCCCCAAAGGCACCTATCTAGATGCATAGTGAGAACTTGGAACCCCTAGGTGCTTCACAAATTGATTCGTAAAAATGAAAAAGTATTTTTTTTTCCACTTTTTCATTTTTAAGAATCAATTTGTGAAGCACCTGAGGGTTCCAAGTGCTCACTATGCTTCTAGATAGGTGCCTTGGGGGGTCTAGTTTCCAAAATGTGGTCACTTGTGTGGGAGCTCCACTGTTTATGCACATCAGGGGCTCTCCAAACGCAACATGGTGTCCGCTAACAATTTGAGCCGATTTTCCATTCAATTTGTTAGCGGACACCATGTTGCGTTTGGAGAGCCCCTGATGTGACTAAACAGTGGAGCTCCCCCACAAGTGACCCCATTTTGGAAACTAGACTCCCCAAGGCACCTATCTAGATGCATAGTGAGCACTTGGAACCCTTAGGTGCTTCAAAAATTGATTCGTAAAAATGAAAAAGTGGGAAAAAAAAAACTTTTTAATTTTTACGAATCAATTTGTGAAGCACCTAGGGGTTCCAAGTTCTCACTATGCATCTAGATAGGTGCCTTGGGGGGTCTAGTTTCCAAAATGGGGTCACTTGTGGGGGGTTTCCACTGTTTAGGCACATCAGGGGCTCTCCAAACGCAACATGGCATCCGCTAATTTAAGCAAATTTTACAATCAAAAAGTCAAATGGCGCTCCTTCCCTTCCGAGCCCTGCCGTGCGCCCAAACAGTGTTTTTTCCTCACATATGGGGTATCTGCGTGCCCAGGGGAAATTGCACAACAAATTTTGGGGTCCATTTTTTCCTGTTACCCCTGCGAAAATAAAAAATATTGGGTCTAAAGTAACATTTTTGTGAAAAAAGTTAAATGTTCATTTTTTTCTTCCACATTCCAAAAATTCCTGTGAAGCACCTGAAGGGTTAATAAAGTTCTTGAATGTGGTTTTGAGCACCTTGAGGGGTGCAGTTTTTAGAATGGTGTCACTTTTGGGTATTTTCTGTCATAAAGACCTCTCAAAGTGACTTTAAATGTGATGTGGTCCCTAAAAAAAATGGTTTTGTAAATTTTGTTGGAAAAATGAGAAATCGCTGGTCAACTTTTAACCCTTATAGCTCCCTACCTAAAAAAAATTTTGATTCCTAAATTGTGCTGATGTAAAGTAGACATGTGGGAAATGTTATTTATTAACTCTTTTGTGTGACATATCTCTCTGATTTAAGGGCATTAAAATTCAAATTTTGAAAATTGCAAAATTTTCAAAATTTTCGCCAAATTTCCATTTTTTTCACAAATAAACGCAAGTGATATCGAAGAAATTTTACCACAATCATGAAGTACAATATGTCACGAAAAAACAGACTCAGAATCAGGGGGATCCGTTGAAGCGTTCCAGAGTAATTACCTCATAAAGTGACAGTGGTCAGAATTGTAAAAATTGGCCTGGTCATTAATGTGCAAACCACCTTGGTTGTAAAGGGGTTAAACTTCATGGGTGCCAATTATGATGAGCAGGACTGTAGCTGACTTTTTTGCTTGTTCAACGTGAGTAGGAAGTTCATTTAGCGACATACCAAGTCAGATTATCATAAAGTGTCCCATCTAGTCCAGCAGCATGACATGCTTCACAATATATATATATATATACAGTGGCATGTAAATGTTTGGGCACCCCTGGTAAAAAAAAATACTGTTATTGTGAACAGTTAAGCAAGTTGAAGATGAAATGACCTCTAAAAGGCCTAAAGTTAAAGATGACACATTACCTTTATATTTTTATTACATTTTAAAAATTGCAAAAAGGAAAGTGGACTGATGCAAAAGTTTGAGCACCCTTGGAGATTTGTGTTCACAGAAACTTTGACCAAGGTTTCAGACTTTAATTAGTCTGTTAGGATTATGGCTTATTCACTATCATCGTTAGGAAAGGCCAGGTGATGCAAATTTCCCAGCTTTATAAAAACTCAGCCTCCTCTAACCTTGTGCCAAAAAACTACAGCTTTGGGTACTGATAAGCAGTTGCCTAGCACTCTGAAAATGAAAATGGTGGAGGCCCACAAAGCAGGAGAAGGCTATAAGAAGATAGCAAAGCATTTTAAGTTGCCCTTTCCTCACTTCAAAATGTAATTAAGAAATGGTAGTTAACAGGAGCAGTGGAGGTCAAGATAAGGTCTGGAAGACCAAGCAAAATTTCAGTGAGAGCTGCTTGTAGGATTGCTAAAGAGGCAATTAAGATCCCCCTCTTGACTGCAAAAGATCTTCAGAAAGATTTAGCAGACTCTGGAATTGTGGTGCATTGCTCTACTGTTCAGAGACACCTGCACAAATATGGCCTTCATGGAAGAGACATCAGAAGAAAACGTCTCCTGCGTCCTCACCATAAATTCAGCATTAGAACTATGCAAAAGAACATCTAAACAAGCCAGATGCATTTTAGAAACAAGTCCTGTGGACCGATGAGGTTAAAATAGAACTCTTTGGCCACAATGATCAAAGGTATATGTGGAGAAAAAACCCACAGAATTTTAGGAAAAGAACATCTTGGTAACCATTAAGCACAGGGGTGGATCAATCATGCTTTGGGGTTGTGTTGCAGCCAATGGCACGGGGAACATTTCACGGGTAGAGCAAAGAATGGATTCAATGCCATTTTAACAAATTCTGGATGCAAACATAACACCATCTGTAATAAAGCTGCAGTTGAAAAGAGGATGGCTTCAACAAATGGATAATGATCTTAACACACATCAAAATCCACAATAGCCTACCTCAAAAGGAGCAAGCTGAAGGTTTTATAATTGCCCTCACAGTCCCCTGATCTGAACATCATTGAAAATCTGTGGCTAGACCTCAAAATAGCAGTGCATACAAGATGACCCAGAAATCTCACAGAACTGGAAGAATTTTCCAAGGCAGAATGGATGAAAATCCCTCAAAGAAGAATTGAAAGACTCTTGGCTGGCTACAAAAAGCATTTACAAGCTGTGGTATTCTCAAAAGGGGATGCTACTAGGTACTAACCATGCAGGATGCCCAAACTTTTGCATGTGCCCATTTTCCTTTTTATAATTTTTAAAATGTAAAAGATAAAAATATATAATTTTTATTTGCCTAAAATACAAAGGAAATGTGTCATCTTTAACTTTAGGCCTTTTAGAGATAATTTCTTTGTCAAGTTGCTTAACTGTTTACAATAACAGTAATTTTGACCAGGGGTGCCCAAAATTTTACATGCCACTGTATATATATATATATATATATATATATATATATACACTGCTCAAAAAAATAAAGGGAACACTTAAACAACAGAATATAACTCCAAGTAAATCAAACTTGCGTGAAATCAAACTGTCCACTTAGGAAGAAACACTGATTGACAACCAATTTCACATGCTGTTGTGCAAATGGAATAGACAATAGACTATATTGGCAATTATCAAGACACCCTCAATAAAGTAGTGGTTCTGCAGGTGGGGACCACAGACCACATCTCAGTACCAATGCTTTCTGGCTGATGTTTTGGTCACTTTTGAATGTTGGTTGTGCTTTCACACTCGTGACGGACTCTACAACCCACAGAAATTGCTCAGGTAGTGCATCTCATCCAGGATGGCAAATCAATGCGAGCTGTGGCAAGGTTTGCTGTGTCTGTCAGCGTAGTGTCCAGAGGCTGGAGGCGCTACCAGGAGACAGGCCAGTACACCAGGAGACGTGGAGGGGGCCGTAGGAGGGCAACAACCCAGCAGCAGGACCGCTACCTCCACCTTTGTGCAAGGAGGAACAGGAGGAGCACTGCCAGAGCCCTGCAAAATGACTTCCAGCAGGCCACAAATGTGCATGTGTCTGCACAAACGGTTAGAAACCGACTCCATGAGGGTGGTAGGAGGGCCCGATGTCCACAGATGGGGGTTGTGCTCACAGCCCAACACCGTGCAGGACGCTTTACATTTGCCACAGAACACCAGGATTGGCAAAGTCACCACTGGCGCCCTGTGCTCTTCTCAGATGAAAGCAGGTTCACACTGAGCACATGCAACAGACGTGACAGAGTCTGGAGACGCCGTGGAGAGCGATCTGCTGCCTGCAACATCCTTCAGCATGACCGGTTTGGCAGTAGGTCAGTAATGGTGTGGGGTGGCATTTCTTTGGAGGGCTGCACAGCCCTCCATGTGCTCACCAGAGGTACCCTGACTGCCATTGAGATCCTCAGACCCCTTGTGAGACCATATGCTGGTGCGGTTGGCCCTGGGTTTCTCCTAATGCAGGACAATGCCAGACCTCATGTGACTGGAGTGTGTCAGCAGTTCCAGCAAGATGAAGGCATTGAAGCTATGGACTGGCTTGCCCGTTCCCCAGACCTGAATCCAATTGAGCATATCTGGGACATCATGTCTCGCTCCATCCACCAACGTCACGTTGCACCACAGACTGTCCAGGAGTTGGCGGATGCTTTAGTCCAGGTCTGGGAGGAGATCCCACAGGAGACCATCCGCAACCTCATTAGGAGCATGCCCAGGCATTGTAGGGAGGTCATACAGGCACGTGGAGGCCACACACAATACGGAGCCTCATTTTGACTTGTTTTAAGGACATTACATCAAAGTTGAATCAGCCTGTAGTGTGTTTTCCACTTTAATTTTGGGGGTGACTCCAAATCCAGCCCTCCATTGGTTAATAAATTTGATTTCCATTGATGATTTTTGTGTGACTTTGTTGTCAGCACATTCAACTTTGTACAGAACAAAGTATTCAATGAGAATATTTCATTCATTCAGATCTAGGATGTGTTATTTGAGTGTTCCCTTTATTTTTTGAGCAATGTATATATATATATACATCTATAATATGATTGTAGATGCGTCCCTCTGTCTGAAGCCTTTATAGACTGCGTAAACGCGGCTAACCTGCGCAGTCTGGCTCCAGACAGAAGAACGCATCGAGCCGTTACAGGTAAGAGAAGTGTATGGCGTCGGAGGTCGCGGTATGCGTAGACACTGAGCGCATACCGCATGCGGCTGAGCATGAGGCTGAGGGGGCCATACATAGCAGGATTGGGGATGAGGGAGCCATGCATACCACGATTGATATGAGGGGGTGCCATGCATATCAGGATAGGATGGGGGCAGCACATAACAGGATGGGGGAACAGGATTGGATAGCACAAATACCAGGATGGGATCCACACATACCAGGATGGGGGCAGCACAAATACCAGGATGGGGACAGCACATAACAGGATGTGGGCGCAGGATGGGGACAGCACATAACAGGATGGGGGCAGCACATAACAGGATGGGGGCAGCACATAACAGGATGAGTGCAGCACATAACAGTATATGGGACCATATACCAATAAAAATGCTCGCCACCCGGGCATAAACCGGGTTCAATAGCTAGTATATACAGGTGCTTCTCCCCACATTAGAATATCATCAAAAAGTAAATTTATTTCAGTTTTTTTTTCAATGCAAAAAGTGAAACTCATATATTATATAGAGTCATTACAAACAGAGTGATTTATTTCAAGTGTTTATTTCTGTTAATGTTGATGATTATGGCTTACAGCCAATGAAAATACAAAAGTCATTATCTCAGTAAATCAAACGAATTACCAAAAAAAACTTGGAAAGGCTTCCTAAGCATTTAAAAATGCCCTTTAGACTGTTTCAGTAGGTTCCACAATCATGGGGAAGACTGATGACTTGACATATGTCCAGAAGGGAGTCCTTGACACACTCCACAAGGTCCCAGAGTTCCAATTTTAATTTAAAAATCAAGGTCCCAGAGTCTGGAAGAAGAGTGGAGAGGCACACAATCCAAGCTGCCTGAGACCTAGTGTGAAGTTTCCACAATGAGTGATGGTTTGGGGAGCCATGTCATCTGCTGGTGTAGGTCCACTGTGTTTTATCAAGACCAAAGTCAGTGCAGCCATCTACCAGGAAATTTTAGAGCACTTCATGCTTCCCTCTGCCGACAAGCTTTTTGGATATGGAAATTTCATTCTCTAGCAGAACTTGGTACCTGTCCACACTACCAAAAGTACCAATACCTGGTTTAAAAACAGTAGTATCACTGTGATTGATTGGCCAGCAGACTCGCGTGACCTTAACCCCATAGAGAATCTATGGGGTATTGTCAAGAGCAAGATGAGAGACACCAGACTCAACAATGCAGACGAGCTGAAGGTTGCTATCAAAGCAACCTGGGCTTCCATAACACCTCAGCAGTGCCACGCCGCATTGATGCAGTAATTGATACAAAAGGAGCCCCGACCAAGTATTGAGTGCATTTACTGAACATACATTTCAGTAGGCCAACATTTCGGATTTTAAAAACATTTTTCAAGCTGTTGTTATAAAGTATTCTAATTTACTGAAATAATGACTTCTGTGTTTTCATTGGCTGTAAGCCATAATCATCAACATTAACAGAAAAAAACACTTGAAATAGATCACTCTGTTTGTAATGACTCTATATAATATATGAGTTTCACTTTTTGTATTGAGGAACTGAAATAAATTAACTTTTTGATGATATTTTAATTTAGTGAGATGCATCTGTATACAGTATATCTATATATATACATATATATAGAGATATATACAGTGGGGAAAAAAGTATTTAGTCAGCCACCAATTGTGCAAATTATCCACTTAAAAAGATGAGAGAGGCCTGTAATTGACATCATAGGTAGACCTCAACTATGAGAGACAAAATGAGAAAACAAATCCTGAAAATCACATTGTCTGATTTGAAAATGAATTTTTTTCACATTTTGGTGGAAAATAAGTATTTGGTCACCTACAAAAGTGCATCTCAATACTTTGTTATATATCCTTTGTTGGCAATGACAGAGGTCAAACGTTTTCTGTAATTTTTCACAAGGTTGGCTTGTGAAGAATTTTGGTGGAAAATAAGTATTTGGTCACCTACAAACAAGCAAGATTTTTGGCTCTCACAGACCTGTAACTTCTTCTTTAAGACGCTCCTCTGTCCTCCACTCATTACCTGTAGTACTGGCACCTGTTTGAACTTGTTATCAGTATAAAAGACACTTGTCCGCAACCTAAAACACTCACACTCCAAACTCCACTATGGTGAAGACCAAAGAGCTGTCGAAGGACACCAGAAACAAAATGGTAGCCCTGCACCAGGCTGGGAAGACTGAATCTGCAATAGGCAAGCAGCTTGGTGTGAAGAAATGAACTGTGGTAACAATAATTAGAAAATGTAAGACATATAAGACCACTGATAAACTCCCTCAATCTGGGGCTCCACACAAGATCTCACACCCTGGGGTCAAAATGATCTCAAGAACGGCAAGCAAAAATCCCAGAACCACATGGGAGGACCTAGTGAATGACCTGCAGAGAGCTGGGACCAACGTTAAACAGGCTACCATCAGTAACACACTATGCCGCCAGGGACTCAGATCCTGCAGTGCCAGACGTGTCCCCCTGCTTAAGCCATTACATGTCCAGGCCCGTCTGAAGTTTGCTAGAGAGCATTTGGATGATCCAGAAGAGTAGTGGGAGAATGTCATATGATCAGATGAAACCAAAGTAGAACTGTTTGGTAAAAACACAACTCGTCGTGTTTGGAGGAGAAAGAATGCTGAGTTGCATCCAAAGAACACCATACCTACTATGAAGCATGGGGGTGGCAACATCATGCTTTGGGGCTGTTTGTCTGCCAAGGGACCAGGACGACTGATCTGTGTACATGAAAGAATGAATGCGGCCATGTATCGTGAGATTTAGAGTGCAAACCTCCTTCCATCAGCAAGGGCATTGAAGATGAAACGTGGCTGGTTCTTTCAGCATGACAATGATCCCAAGCACACCGCCAGGGAAACGAAGGAGTGGCTTCGTAAGAAGCATTTCAAGGTCCTGGAGTGGCCTAGCCATTCTCCAGATCTAAACCCTATAGAAAACCTGTGGAGGGAGTTGAAAGTTCGTGTTGCCCAGTGACAGCCCCAAAACATCTAGAGGAGATCTGCATGGAGGAATGGGCCAACATACCAGCAACAGTGTGTGCCAAGCCAACCTTGTGAAGAATTACAGAAAACGTTTGACCTCTGTCATTGCCAACAAAGGATATATAACAAAGTATTGAGATGCACTTTTGTAGGTGACCAAATACTTATTTTCCACCAAAATTTGAAAAAAATTCCTTTCCAAATCAGACAATGTGATTTTCAGGATTTATTTTCTCATTTTGTCTCTCATAGTTGAGGTCTACCTATGATGTCAATTACAGACCTCTCTCATCTTTTTAAGTGGGAGAACTTGCACAATTGGTGGCTGACTAAATACTTTTTCCCCCCACTGTATATATATATAAAGGGAACACTCAAATAACACATCCTAGATCTGAAAGAATGAAATAGTCTCATTGAATACTTTGTTCTGTACAAAGTTGAATGTGCTGACAACAAAATCACACAAAAATCATCAATGGAAATCAAATTTATTAACCAATGGAGGCCTGGATTTGGAGTGACCCCCAAAATTAAAGTGGAAAAACACACTACAGGCTGATCCAACTTTGATGTAATGTCCTTAAAACAAGTCAAAATGAGGCTCCGTATTGTGTGTGGCCTCCACGTGCCTGTATGACCTCCCTACAACGCCTGGGCATGCTCCTAATGAGGTTGCGGATGGTCTTCTGTGGGATCTCCTCCCAGACCTGGACTAAAGCATCCGCCAACTCCTAGACAGTCTGTGGTGAAACATGACGGTGGATGGAGCGAGATATGATGTCCCAGATGTGCTCAATTGGATTCAGGTCTGGGGAACGGGCGGGCCAGTCCATAGCTTCAATGCCTTCATCTTGCAGGAACTGCTGACACACTCCAGCCACATGAGGTCTGGCATTGTCCTGCATTAGGAGGAACCCAGGGCCAACCGTAATAGCATATGGTCTCACAAGGGGTCTGAGGATCTCATCTCGGTACCTAATGGCAGACAGGCTGCCTCTGGCGAGCTCATGGAAGGCTGTGCGGCCCTCCAAAGAAATGCCTCCCCACACCATTACTGACCCACTGCCAAACCGGTCATGCTGAAGGATGTTGCAGGAGGCAGATCGCTCTCCACGGTGTCTCCAGACTCTGTCACGTCTGTCACATGTGCTCAGTGTGAACCTGCTTTCATCTGTGAAGAGCACAGGGCGCAAGTGGCTACTTTGCCAATCCTGGTGTTCTGTGGCAAATGCCAAGCGTCCTGCACGGTGTTGGGCTAGGAGCACAACCCCCATCTGTGGACGTCGGGCCCTCATACCACCCTCATGGAGTCGGTTTCTAACTGTTTGTGCAGACACATGGACATTTGTGGCCTGCTGGAGGTCATTTTGCAGGGCTCTGGCAGTGCTCCTCCTATTCCTCCTTGCACAAAGGAGGAGGTAACGGTCCTGCTGCTGGGTTGTTGCCCTCCTATGGCTCCCTCCACATCTCCTGGTATCTGCTCCATGCTCTGGACACTGTGCTGACAGACACAGCTACCCTTCTTGCTACAGTTCGCACTGATGTGCCATCCTGGATGAACTTCACTACCTGAGCAACTTCTGTGGGTTGTACTGTAGACACCGCCTCATGCTACTGTACCTCTAGGGGTGAGAGCAATGGCAAAATGAAAAAGTGACCAAAACAACAGCCAAAAAGGATGAGAACAGAGAAATGGTCTGTGGTCACCACCTGCAGAACCACTCCTTTATAGGGGATATCTTGCTAATTGCCGATCATTTCTACCAGTTGTCTGTTCCATTTGCACAACAGCAGGAGAAATTGATTCAAAATCAGTGTTGCTTCATAACTGGAAAGGTTGATTTCACAGAAGTGTTATTGACTTGGAGTTACATTGTGTTGTTTAAGTGTTCTCTTTATTTTTTTGAGCAGTGTATATATAAATATGGTGTCTGGAAAAAGTATTTCTATACTGTGAACTTTTCCACATTTTTTCACGTTACACCCACAAACCTATTTTATTGGGATTTTATGTGACATACCAACACAAAGTAACAATTATTTGTAAAGTATAAAGGAAATGATTAGTGATGAGTGAGCATACTCGCAAGTACTCGGTATTCGCCCGAGCATCTCAGTACTCGAGATGCTCGGAGCTCGCCGAGTACTTGTGAGATGCTCGGGCGGATGCTCGGGTCCCCTCCCTGCATGTTTGGTGGTCTTTAGAGCGCCAATCAACATGCAGGGATTGCCTGCCACTCACTGTAATGCCGCAGCCATGTTGGTTGTGGCATTACAGTGACTGGCTGGCCGCACAGCGTCATCAAGTCTATATCAGACCTGGCACCGCTGTGCTCGTCAGTCTACTCCGCAATCAGGCAGTGTAGGGAGAGGTGCTGCTGAGCTAGGGAGAGATTTGGTTGTGTATTAGTTAGTGTAGGGAGAAAACAAGTACATTACACATATACAGTACAGACCAAAAGTTTGGACACACCTTCTCATTTAAAGATTTTTCTGTATTTTCATGACTATGAAAATTGTACATTTGCACTGAAGGCATCAAAACTATGAATTAACACATGTGGAATTATATACTTAACAAAAAAGTGTGAAACAACTGAAAATATGTCTTATATTCTAGGTTCTTCAAAGTAGCCACCTTTTGCTTTGATAATTGCTTTGCACACTCTTGGCATTCTCTTGATGAGCTTCAAGAGGTAGTCACCGGAAATGGTCTTCCAACAATCTTGAAGCAGTTCCCAGAGATGCTTAGCACTTGTTGGCCCTTTTGCCTTCACTCTGCGGTCCAGCTCACCCCAAACCATCTCGATTGGGTTGAGGTCTGGTGACTGTGGAGGCCAGGTCATCTGGCGTAGCACCCCATCCCTCTCGTTCTTGGTCAAATAGCCCTTACACAGCCTGGAGGTGTGTTTGGGGTCATTGTCCTGTTGAAAAATAAATGATGGTCCAACTAAACACAAACAGGATGGAATAGCATGCCGCTGCAAGATGCTGTTGTAGCCATGCTGGTTCAGTATGACTGCAATTTTGAATAAATCCCCAACAGTGTCACCAGCAAAGCACCCCCGCACCATTACACCTCATCCTCCATGCTTCACGGTGGAAACCAAGCATTGAGAGTCCATCCGTTCACCTTTTCTGCGTCGCACAAAGACACGGTGGTTGGAACCAAAGATCTCAAATTTGGACTCATCAGACCAAAGAACAGATTTCCACTGGTTTAATGTGCATTCCTTGTGTTCTTTAGCCCAAACAAGTCTCTTCTGCTTGTTGCCTGTCCCTAGCAGTGGTTTCCTTGCAGCTATTTTACCATGAAGGCCTGCTGCACAAAGTCTCCTCTTAACAGTTGTTGTAGAGATGTGTCTGCTGCTAGAACTCTATGTGGCATTGACCTGGTCTCTAATCTGAGCTGCTGTTAACCTGCGATTTCTGAGGCTGGTGACTTGGATAAACTTATCCTCAGAAGCAGAGGTGACTCTTGGCCTTCCTTTCCCGGGCAGTCCTCATGTGAGCCAGTTTCTTTGTATTGCTTGATGGTTTTTGCAACTGCACTTGGGGACACTTTCAAAGTTTTCCCAATTTTTCAGACTGACTGACCTTCATTTCTTAAAGTAATGATGGCCACTTGTTTTTCTTTACTTAGCTGCTTTTTTCTTGCCATAATACAAATTCTAACAGTCTATTCAGTAGGACTATCAGCTGTGTATCCACCAGACTTCTGCACAACACAACTGATGGTCCCAACCCCATTTATAAGGCAAGAAATCCCACTTATTAAACCTGACAGGCCACACCTGTGAAGTGAAAACCACTTCCGGTGACTACCTCTTGAAGCTCATCAAGAGAATGCCAAGAGTGTGCAAAGCAGTAATCAAAGCTAAAGGTGGCTACTTTGAAGAACCTAGAATATAAGACGTATTTTCAGTTGTTTCACACTTTTTTGTTAAGTATATAATTCCACATGTGTTAATTCATAGTTTTGATGCCTTCAGTGTGAATGTACAATTTTCATAGTCATGAAAATACAGAAAAATCTTTAAATGAGAAGGTGTGTCCAAACTTTTGGTCTGTACTGTACATCTCAACAAACAGTCCTTCTGAGGACTAATCCATCTGCAGAGATATCAGGCAAGCAGTGTATAAAGGCAGACTGCAGTGCATATAGCACAAGAGGCTCCATTGCAGTTCTGCCTTCTGCTGCTGTTAGACATTTCTAGACAAAAGCCCAGGTCTCAGGGGCCAGGAATACTTTTTTTTGGATCTTAATCCTCATTATTTGCTTAAAAGCAATCCAGAGAACAACCTTTTTCTGCGCCATTTGCTTGTTGGCACTGCCGAATACAGCCAGGTCCTTTCCATATTATAGAGCTAAAAATCCAGCAATTTAAAATTGTTGTTTGTCCGTCACACGGATCACATATAATTGCGCTGAAAATACTGCCATTTTTGACCTCCATTCAAATTTTTTTTCAGTTAGTCAGCAAAGTTTTTGACACCGGTTTGCTGTTCAAACTAGTTACCTACAGGCCAGGTATTTAAAACTGTGATTTGTCCGTCACATGGATCACATATATGTTTTCTGAAAATTCTGCCATTTCTGGCCTCTATTCTAATTTTTTTCAGAGTGTCAGCAAAGTTTTTGACACCGTTTTGCTGTTCAAAATAGTTACCTACAGGCCAGGTATTTAAAACTGTGGTTTGTCCGTCACACGGATCACATATACGTTTTCTGAAAATTCTACCATTTCTGGCCTCCATTCTAATTTTTTTTCAGTGTGTCAGCCCGTCACACTGATTACATACAACATTGCTCCAAATTCAGCCATTTGTAGTGAGCGTGGAAGATATTGTCCCACATTAAAAATGGGCGGGGAGCTGGACGTGATGGTGATGGTGCATGCAGAGGCCAAGGCCATGGGCAAGCTGAAATTATGCCATAACAAACACCCACATTGTCTCGCCCGACCTTCCTGTCCCAATTCCTAGGGGACCACAGCACACCACTATTGAACCCAGAGCTGTGTCAAATGGTTGTTGGTTGGATAGCGGATAATGTTCCAGTCACTTTGCAACCACCACCACCCTGTCTTCCACACGGTCAAGTCTTAGTAGCCGTGAGTCTGGACTGCACATTCCTCACCCTGATCCTCCATCCTCCCACCATGCCGAGTCCCCGGAGACAACTGATCCTACACTTGGACACTCCGAAGAGCTCTTCACTTTTCCATTTATAGATTCGGTGCTCTCGCCTGGTCCACTTGAAGCGGGGCAAGAGGAGATCGCATATAGTGATGCCCAAATATTTGAGCAGCCACGGTCACACGAAGGCAACGGTGGGAAAGTGTCACAAGAGGTGGACAATGATGAGACACAATTGCCAGAAAGTCAGGAGGAGGACCAGGGTGTGGAAGTGGAAGACAAGGTGGTGGATGATATAGTAACTGACCCAACCTGGCAGGAAGACATGCAGAGTGAGGACAGCAGCACACAGGGGGAGGGAGGCAGAGCACCCCAACAGGCAGGAAGAAGCAATGTGGTGGCCGCAGACAGAAGGCAGGCAAACGTTCCCCATAACACCAACACGAAGGAAGTTGCCAGTGCAACTGTAAGGTCTTCCCGAGTCTGGTTGTTTTTTAAAGAATCTGCCGATAACCCCAAAAAGGCCATTTGCACCACCTGCCAGGCCGGCATCAACAGGGGTGGCAAAACTAGCAGCCTGACCACCACCAGCATGATCAGGTACATGGCAGCAAAGCACCCGACTCTGTGGGCCGAACCCCAGGGTCCAGGAACAGTGTCTGCGGGTGGCACCACTGCTTCTTCTGCTGTTGTGCATGCAAGCCAATCCCCTGTCCATGGTGCATGCGAAGATGCCTCCTGCCCTGCACCTATCATTGCAAACTCTCAAGTAGCAGCATCAGGAAGCACGTCCACATCCTTGTCCCAGCGCAGCATTCAGTTGTCCATACCCCAGTCCTTGGAACGCAAGCGCAAATACGCAGCCAACGCCCCACAGGCCACACTACTAAATTCCCCCATTTCACGACTGCTTGTGCTCGAAATGTTGCCTTTTAGGCTCATGGAGATAGAAGCATTCCGCAACATGATGGTGGCAACCGTCCCTCGGTACTCGGTCCCCAGCCGCCACTATTTCTCCCGGTGTGCTGTACCCGCATTACACAAGCAGGTGTCCCAAAACATTAGCCGTGCCCTCACCTAACCACGGACACGTGGATAAGTGCTTGTGAGCAGGGACGGTACATCTCGCTGACGGCACACTGGGTTAACATAGTGGAAGCCGGGACCCAGTCGGACCTTGGGACGGAACAAGTCCTCCCGACGCCAAGGATTGCAGGCCTTAGGTCAATCAGGGTTGCCCCCACAGTCTACAGCTTCTGCATCTCATCCTCCTCAACCTTCTCCTCCTCTTCAGCCTCCATCTCCGAAATGACCACATCAGTCACAAGCTGGAAGCACTGCAGCACTGCCTCGGCCAAGCGGCAACAGGCTATGCTGAAGCTAATATGCTTAGATGACAAACCACACAATGCTGAAAAGTTGTGGACAGCTCTGAAAGAGCAGGCAGATCTGTGGCTCACACCGCTGAACCTACAGCCAGGCATGGTCATGTGTGACAATGGCCGGAACCTGGTGGCGGCTCTGAGTCGAGGTAAGCTCACACACGTACCATGCCTGGCCCATGTGCTTAATCTCGTGGTTCAGCGGTTTCTCAAATCCTACCCGGAGCTGCCGGATCTGCTTGTCAAAGTACGCCGCCTGTGTGCCCTTTTTAGAAAGTCACCTACATCTTCCGCCGCTCTTGCCGTATTTCAACAGCGTTTGCAGCTTCCGGCTCACAGACTGGTGTGTGAGGTCCCCACACGTTGGAACTCCACATTGCAGATGTTGGGAAGGATTTGTGAGCAAAAGAGGACAGTTGCTGAGTACCAGCATCAACAAGGCCATAGGTATTCAGTTCAGACTCCACACATAAGACCTCAGGAGTGGACATGGATGTCAGACATATGTACTATCCTCCAAAACTTTGAGGACTCCACCAAGATGATAAGCGGCAAAGACGCCATAATTAGCATCACCATCCCGCTTCTCTGTCTTCTGAAACGCTCTCTGCTCACAATCAAAGAGGATGCATTGCAGCCAGAGCACGATGAGATGGAGCAAGGACCCATACAGGGTGATTACACACAGCCCAGCCTCATCTCATCCCAACGTGGATTGGGTGACAATGAGGAAGAGGAGGAAGAGGAGGAAGAATAGGAGCTAGTTTCATGCGCTATAGACGGTACTACCTGCACAACTATCATACCGTCTGTTCAGCGTGGATGGCCTGAGGACAGAGAGGAGGAGGAGGAGAGCATGGTCAGTCGTCCTGTTGATGAGGACATGGAAGTCTTGCCTGTTAGCAGTCTGGCACGCATGGATGAGTTTATGTTACGCTGCCTTTCCCATGACCCTTGCGCTCTCAAAATTTTGGGTGACAGTCATTACTGGTTGCTGACATGCTGACTCTTATAAAAATGAACAAGGGATGGATTGGGCCAGACTTCTCAACACCACTGAATGATAGCAGCGTAACATAAACTCAAATCCAGTGTCTTTTTTTGGAAGGTGTATTCCCATGCACCTCTTCACACCCACACATGGGTATATGCTTCCTGATTTTGGCTATTTGCTCTTGTCCTTCTCCTTATCCTCCATCACCATATCACCAGGGTAACCGTGGTCCGTGATGCAACACCTACATCATTTTTTTAAAGGGTGTTTATGATGCCCGTAAAAAAATGTTTTATACAGTATGTTCATGTATACCCCCCAGAGGTAAATGTTTGTCAGCCCATACACTTAGTGCATGGGCATTACAAGTATAGGAGACCTGCTCCTTTCTAATGGGAACATTTTTTATGAGGCCCTCCTCCATGTCTCTTCCAAGGGGCATTAGAGTGCCTCCCAATTTTTGGCAGCCCTTGCATTCACTGCATAGGCCAACACTAAGGGAGACCCACTTCCTAATAATAGGAACATTTTTTATCAGGAGGCCCTCCTCTACGTCTCTTCCAAGGGGCATTGGAGTGCCTCCAAATTTTTGGCAACCCTTGCATTCACAACATAGGCAAACACAATGGGAGACCCACTTCCTAATAATGGGAACATTGTTTTCAGGAGGCCCGCTGACCTCCACGTCTCTTCCAAGGGGCATTGGAGTGCCTCCAAATTTTTGGCAACCCTTGCATTCACAACATAGGCAAACACAATGGGAGACCTACTTCCTAATAATGAGAACATTGTTTTCAGGAGGCCGTCCTCTAAGTCTCTTCAAAGGGATATTGGGGTGCGTCCAAATTTTCAAAGTGGTATTGGGGTGCGTCCAAATTTTTGGCAGCCCTGCCACTCACTGCAAGCGCAATAACAGTATAGGAGACCCACTCTTTAGTAATGGGAACAATAAAACATAGCCGGCTGATGGCTCTCTAAGAATAGTGAAGGCCGACTGCTGGCCCTTTAAGAATAGTAAAGGTCGCCTGATGGCCCTATAAAAATAGGCTTTGTGACTTTCAGAGTCCCTCCTTCATAAATGAAGCACGATGTGTCTGATGATATCTCACACACCACATGGCCAGATAAGGTTGTAAAATGTTAAAATGACATTTCCTGGTGAATGCATTTGTCACAGTTGAAAGCAATGCAGAAGTGCAAAAATGCATCAAAAACGCTAAATGTGAACATAGCCCAAGGTGTGGAGGAGTATTTTTGTTTTTGGCTATTTATTTTGCTTTATATACAAGTCATTACCCTGGAAAGGATGTTCCTTAACATATTTCCCAGGAAAATCCATTTTGGTTTCTTTTTTGTATGTTTTATTGTGAGTCCGTAAAAGTGGCGTAATACCTCTGACAATGTTGTTGACAGTTGTGACCTGGGAGTCAGAAATGCTTCCAAGGGTCTTCCCCATGCTGTTCCCATGTCATTTGAGCACTGTTCCCATCGACTTGGGCAATTTTTAGGCCCTCTGCAGACCGCCAGGGGGAGCCGCCTGAAAAATGCTCGAGTTTCCCATAGACTTCCATTGGGCTCGTTGCTCGGGCCGAGCACCCGAGAATTCCAATGTGCTCAATCCAAGCATCGAGCACCCGTATTTTAGTGCTCGCCCTTCACTAGAAATGATACATGGTTTTCTAATTATTTTAAAAATATAAATCTGTAAATTATGATGTGTATTTGTGTTCAGCCCCCCTGTAGTCTGATAATTAAAATCCCGAGTGACCCATTGCTTCCAGAAGTCACATAAATAGTAAACTTTGTCCACCTGTGTGAAATTTGTTCTCAGTGTAACTACAGCTGCTCTGTGAAGGCCTCAGAAGTTTATTTGAGAACATTAGGTATCAAACAGCATCTTGAAAACCAAGGACCATACCAGATAGGTCAGGGATAAAGTTTGTAGTGGCAGCATCATGCTGTGAGGATGCTTTTCTTCAGCAGGGACATGGAAACTAGTCAGAGTTGATGGGAAGGTGGATGTAGCTAAATACAGGGCAATCCTGGAGGAAAACCTGTTAGAGGCTGGAAAAGACTTGGGAATTCACCTTCCAGCAGGACAATGAACCTAGATATACTGCCAGAGCTACAATGGAATGGTTTAGATCAAAGCATATTCATGTGTGAATGACTCAGTCACAGTCCAGACCTAAATCCATTGAGAATCTATGGCAAGACTTCAAAATTGCTGTTCACGGACGCTCTCCATCCAATCTCACTGACTTAGAGCTATTCTGCCAAGTAGAATGTGCAAAAATTTCAGCCTCTAGTTGTGAAAATCTGGTAGACACAGCCCCCAAAAGACTTGCAGCAGTAATTGCAGCGAAAGGTGGTCCTACAAAGTATTGACTCAGGGGGGCTGAATACAAATGCACATCACAATTTTCAGATTTATATTCTTAAAATATTTAGAAAACCATGTATCATTTCCTTTACACTTCACAAATACTTGCTACATTGTGTTGGTATATCTCTATTGGCGAAACTTGAAGCTGGGCCCCAATGCAAAAGCTCTAACAGGCCCCGAATTATTGTTAGTCTTTAATAGTATTGGTCTTTTCATATAGGCCCCTTAGGCTCCTGGGCCCGGGTGCGAGTCATTGTCCCGAGTCATTGTAAATTGTGGCACTCGTATTGACTGAATAAGTTCTTTTACAAATTTTAATAAGGGGAAATGGAGTACAAAAAACAAATGTTTCGGTCACATTCAATTTTCATCAGTGTACTAAAATAAGATAACAAAACAAAAATTAAATGGTGGTACAAGTATGAGGTCACAATAAAGTAGTCATGTATCATAGGAAAGACAATGATGGCAATAACTACAACGAACAGCAGAAATAAAAATATGTAAATGGGTAGATAGGGATGGGGACGGGGAAAAAAAGGAAGGAGAAAAAAGGAAAACATTCTTCCTATTTCCAGTATTGCACGCTGTCTGTAGCACTGTGGAACGCAGATTACTGGTGGTGGAACGCACTCAGCGCATCACTTCCGCCCATGTAACTGTCGACATGCAATAGGACCTGCCAACGTCATTGTGACGTCACTTCCGGTCCCGCAGGTCCTATTAGTTACGCATTCTCTAATGCCTGTGAACGGCCACCGATAGCGCCACTCACAGGCATTATCTGCAACGGAAGGTATTTACAAAAAGTCTTAGGGGCCTCGGGGGGATACATTGGTGGGGTAATCTAAAGTAGTGCACAACTTCTTTAATTCTTGGCCTAATACAAGAGGGGAGTTGGGAAAGAGTTGGTTTCCCGCAGAAACAGTCCATCCAATGTGATAGATTGTGCCTGGGGCGACTGCAAGCTATTGTTTTTAGATTATGAAGTAACCAGCATGCTAACTACCTGCTAGTTCCACCAGGCATTGGCTCAGATCAAACAACGACCGCTCCTGTCAGCTGCTCCACGTCAACAGAGAAGCTGTTTTTCTTCCGGGCTGCTCTTTCAATGGGCATGACTTCTGACGTTATGCTGTTTGACAGCCAACTTCCCTCAGTTAGTCAGCTGGGAAGCAGAATGATGTCGGCAATCACGTCCCGTCGTCAACAGAGCAGAGAAGAAGAGAAGCCTCTGCTCTGTTGACATGACCGCTAGAAACCACTGAATCACTAGCAGGAGTGGTCAGTGACCACTTTGTGCTGGCAGAGATTGGAACCGGGCACAATAGGCAGATAGTTAGAAGCTACCTGCTTGTTGATTCTTAGGCACATTGTAAAAATAAAAAATGAGAAGGGGAACAGCCTCTGGGTGACGAAAAGCAGCACTGGCTGAAGTCCCAGTGATAGTAGTGGAAAGTTGTCTGTCAGATACATTATTAATGCTGTAATAAAGTGTTAAAAAATAAAAATATTAAAAAAATATATATATTCCCGCTAGCGTCCCTCTGTGACCATTTTAATAAAGATATGGCGGTCCAACATAGTCCATCAAATCCAATTTAGACCAAACTGGAAACCTGCAAAAAGTAAAAGCACTAGAAAAATATGATAATAAGGCCACGTTCACAAGTTTAGTATTTGGTCATGTGACTCGGATCAAAAATTGACGTATATTCGTAATTATTTTGCGGTGCAGACACACAATCCGCAAAAAAACCACAGAGATGTGAACAGCCCCATAGAATATGATACGTTTTATCTGTGAAGAACATGGATAGAATACATAAATGAAAATGGATGTCTGAATGAGGCCTTAGGTAGGGGACAGCAGAAACCCCTTGTGTATCACCGTCACTGTTTCCTCAGGGGTAGTATGTCTACTGAAGGTTTGGCCTTAAATAATGACTATGAACATGGTAATAATTTACACAATTATTACATCCAGTAAATAATAACCTGCTGTAATTCTCACCAAGTATACCTTGGTCTCATGGTGAACTGCACATGGGATCATCGCTTACAAGCAGGTACAGAGAAAACATTAGATTTCATACAGCATTTCAATTAATTACAGTGCAAAGTGGAAATTCCACATCAATTCCTTGTGACAATTTTCACTGTGGATTTAACCCTTTGCATTGCATGAGGTAAAATGTGTAGCAAAATCTGCATGTAATAAGTGAGGTTATTGGCAATACAGATCAAAGTAGGATATGTCTCAGGGTTTTTTTTCCGCAAAAAAAAAGACAGGTGAAACAATATATTCACTGTTATGGGTCCACGAACTTTCTGAAAAATGATGAATAGCACACGTACCAAAAAATCTGATGTGTGAAAGAACCCTTATTGATGGAGATGGGGGATGGGAGGGGGCTCTTAACCAGTTATGACTTTATTAATATAGAAAGAGAACTTTCTCTAACTCCCCACCATTATAGTTTATTCATGAAAAGTTCTGTTTCTATTTCACCTATAAGGTCATAACTGATTGAGGGCCCGTAGCTCAACCCACACAGCTGACAGTGTGGTTGTGTACATGTGTATACGGAGTGTGAATGTTTATACTCATGCACAATGCATATATAGCTGTCAGTGTACAAAGGGTGCCCTCATTCAGTAAAGGATGATCTGGGTGTTGTGGGATGGAGGCCCCCAGTCACCCATAACTGATTTAAGGCTCCATCCACCACCCATCTCACCCCTTACTGAATGAGGGTTCCCCTCACTCACACTGACAATTATACACACATCCTACATGGGTATAAGTGCTCACACACAGGTTACACAATAAACACATACCCAATAAATACACACACAGAAAACCTTACTTTACAGCTGAGCTGCTGAGTGCAGGTAAAAAGGCTCCACTCAGTGTAGTTGCAGACTGCAGACCGCTCTCTTTGCCCTTACAGCAAGGAAGACAGAGGTGTGTTTGCGAGGGGGAAGGAAGGAGGTGTTAAGGTGGCACAGGGAGTTTTATTAAGGTACAACTACAGAACTCAATGTAGATGCTAGTACTACCTTAAATTATGCTCCACACTTCACCCAAAGTGAATTAGCTCCAACATACAGAAGCATGGGGAAGGACCCACCGGAGGATCCTCCGATGTTCCGCTGAGCCAGTCCGACACTGGTTACCAGTGTGATGTATAATGGCAGCTCTCTGCTCTCCGGATCTTACTGCAGAGCTGTGTGTTATTATACCTGACACATCTGAAGGTTCCTCTCAGTGATTCAGCTTCCATCTCACAGGCAGACAGGGTGTAATACAGCAGAACTGTGAGAGCTGCAGCAAATGTGTTTGTAAGGAGACAAAATTTAGTTCTACTGTTCTGTGTTAGTTACATGTCTCACACTGGTAATACCTCCTTTCATTTAAAATAATCTCTGTAAGCAGATTCTTATGCAGATCCGTTTGCATAACCTAGAACAGCTCTTTTACGTTTAAGAACAGAGTGTATTTCTCTGGAATAAGACATTGGATCGCAGATATCATTTTATTCAGCTTCCTTGACCTGCATGCCCATATAGATGGTTAAGGAAGGTTGATCTTACTGACAGATTCTGTTTAAGAGATTATTTACTTTCCATTACATGTATGGTCAATACAAAAAATGGATTCTTTATAATGACTTTACTAAGGACCAAGGGGCATTGATAACATCTGGTGGAAAAGTGATTTACACATGAGTGTAGGTAAGAGTTCTTTCCAATTAGCATAATCAAACTTTGGGATGCCTAACCCCAAGAGGAAGAAATGATAGATAACATGTCAGCATTTAAGAAACTGCCAAGTGCTTATCTAATTACAAAAGGCTTGAGGGATATAATTAATCTAGCAATTAAAGATGTATAATTGGGCGATAAAGGTTAAACTTGATGGACCTGTATCTTTTATCAATCCATCTAACTATGTCTGCAATTCAATTCAACTGTCGCATTAGTGCTGTACTGTACCTCATGCATTATGCTAATACTGTATAATCGCAAATCCTAGGTGGAGATCACCAGGGTTATCTCAAGAATTATTCCCATTGATTTGTTATTTTCAATATTTTATAATATAATATAATATAATATTCACTTTTAGTTAACAGGCAGGGGCTGGTAAATGACTTCAGTGTTATAGAGGACCTGACATCAAATTAAAAGTGGCCAGTTTTTACTCTTATTTTATTCCCACTGCTCCCCTTTTTTATTCTTTTTTTAATCTACCATACAATTCCAGAGATATGGACCTTTTTATTTAGTGCTAATTGTAATGGTGTGATAAGGCTTACCTTGTGAGATGGATCTGTGGCACCCCAGGGGTCTGGTTTCCACAGTAACAGCAATGTTATGTCTGAGAGCAGGTGGGAGGTCTCTTGGTCAGGGATCCTATGCATGCCACACCTCCTGCCCAGTCCTGGGAGGGGAAGAACTTCCCCTATATAAACCTAGGGCTGAGGCAGGGTTGGAGAGTAGAGAAGAAGTAGAGACAGAGAAGCAGATATAGGAAAAGAACATCAGGAGCTCTGTGGGAGCAGTGCTACAAGGAGTCAGGGGCTGGCAGCTGCAGAGCTCGCCCTGACTGAGAAGTTATCACCGGACCCGGAGTCCGAGGCTGTGGGGACTAACTCCTATCCAGCAGCAGAAACCGACCGGCAGGGGATTGCAGGTCCTCTGGCCCAGTAACCCGAAGGCACGGTCACACGCGTGGGACCAGCACCGCCGTCGTGGAGCGGAAGCTACTAGAAGGCCCCGAGTCACCGGCCATACGGGTGAGCACCACACGGTACACTCAGGGACGTGGGCTACTTATACCCGCCTCTAGCAAGGTAGCCGGAAGAGTATCGTTAGTTTGGGAGGCCTACAACTCCGCCTGGCCAGGGGAGATCCCATCTGCTCAAGGACTGACCAGGCCCCAATCGCTAGCCAGTACTCCGGGAGGGTCTATCTTTGTCACCAGTAAAGACCCTGAACTACACCGTACCGTCTCCGAGTGGTTCCTGCTACCCCCATCATCCACGTCGGCTGCCCTGAGGCCATACCCCTCCCGTTGGGGGTTATACTATCACGCTGCACAATCCTACCACCGGCCTCAGCGGTCTGCCCTGCAGCAGCAGCTCCTTAGCTGTACTCAACGGGTGGCGTAGTTGTCCAACATCTACCGCTAATACAGCGCCACTTAGTCTGACTCCCTGGGCACGGACCGGATCACCGCCACGAGACTACAACCCTAAAGAGATCCGGCTCCGGGTAAGCGCCGGCGTGCGCAACGCAGCGCGACACAGGCCCAGGGGCGCGTCAACTTTTGGCGTAGTCGGCAGGATTTCGTGCCCGCAACCACCGGGTACTGCGTGCCTGAAAAAGACTGTTCAAACTTACCTGTGGTGAAGATTCCCGCCATCCGGCGCCATCTTCCGCTTCCTTCCCGCCATCGGTGGAGTTTTCCCGCCATTGGACGCCATCTTGAGGACGCCGCGCGGGAAGAAGAGGGGCGTGGACTCCGAAAGCGCGCGAGAACTGAAGCCCCGCCTCACGTCCGGACGTTGCGTAAGGTCCTGGAAGGAGCCCAGCAGACGCCGACGTCACAGGAGCGCGACGGAAGGTCCTCAACCCTGACGATCCACTGCGGAGCCGTGGCCTACGGAAGAGGATCATCGCAAGGTAGGCCACGGTCCACTAGGGGGGAGAAGGATGTCGGATACGGAGGAGAGCTTCACCGCTTCAACCCCCGCCAGCGCCACCGCTGTTGCGGTCATGCCTTTCACCATGCCCTATATCCCGGGGGCAGCCTGGCTACCCCAGTACTCAGGGGAGTCACATACCCTGCATGACTTTAGAGAAAAGCTGGATAGCCTCTTCCAGGTGTACCCCCTCACAGAGGAGCAAAAAGTGAGCATCCTGGTGGCCCAATTAACCGGGGCAGCCCAAAGGGAGGTAAAGTCCTGGCCACCTGGGGGGAGGACTGTCGCAGGGATACTAACCCGGCTGAGGGACACCTTTGATACCCGCACCTCAGCCGAGATCAAGCTTAGATTCTACGGGTGCAAACAGCGGGCACATGAGAGTATAAGGGACTATGCCCTGAACCTACAAGAGGCCCTGAGAGCCATTAAGCAGACCGACCCTGACGGCGTGGGAGACGAGGACAGGCTGTTGACTGAACAATTTATAGAGGGTTTATATTGCAATGCCCACCGAACCCAGTTGCGGGCAATGGCCTTACAGGACCCTCATCTGGGATTTGCACAGTTCAAGGACAGAGCCATCCGGGTGCTTCGAGAACCGGCACCAGGTGGCGTTGTGACCCCCAGACGCCCCACTACCACTTACCACCAGGAGGCGGCGCCCTTGTCGGCAGGGCCTGTGGGAGCTGGTGCGCAGGCTTTGAACAATGACCCAGCTCCAGACCTGAACCATCAGGTCCAAGAGCTAGCTAAAAGCGTTGCTGCGCTAACCCGAACTGTGCAGTCTTTACAGGTTTCCACTCCAGGGAAGATCCAGCTGGCATCCGGACCGGAGGACATCCCGTGGCGTCGACCAAGGAGGACCCCACCGGCCAGAGGAAGACCCAGCGACCGATACAACGAGGACGGACGACCCATCTGCCGCCGCTGCAATCAACCCGGACATATGGCAAGGTACTGTCCTTTAAACTGGCACAACCTGGGGTAGAGGGCCAACCCCCAGGAAAAAGATCACCAGGCCCATCGAACTGGCGCGACAAATATGTGGGAGGACGTCCAGTCTTACCCGTGGTACTGGATGGCATTCCTATGAGTGCCCTACTGGACACCGGGTCACAGGTCACCACCATCCCGTACGTGCTCTTCAAGCAGTACTGGAATGACTCGGATATCACCCGCTACCCTGACGACGACTTGAGTATCATCGCCAGCAATGGTCAGCCCGTGCCACAGATTGGATTTAAAGAGGTGACCATTAAAATTGGTAGAGTCGAACTGGCAGCACAGGGACTGATCATTGTAGACATTGACAAACACGAGAGTCACCCAAAGATAACTCTAGGAACTAATGTAATTGAAAATTGTCTCGCAGAGGTGAGTTTCCTTTTACAGCAGGTTGCCAAGAACGCCAGCTCCGGCCAGCAGCGAGTGCTCCAGAAAGAGATCCGGGCACTGATGCGACGGCAACAGCTAGAACTCTCCGGTGGTGAGATTGGTAGCGTGCGAATGTGTGACCCTTTCCCTATTGCCATGCCCCCGAAAAGTGAAATGATGATTTGGTGCCGGGCAGCTATTGGTCTGAGAGGTAGAGATTACCAGGCAATGGTAGAACCAGTTTACTCAGACAGTAGGCCCACCATTTTGACAGCACGGGGGGTGGTCAATGTGTTAGAACCTTGCTGTTAGGTTTTTTTTCCTTTGCTGGTCACATGACCTTGTTGGCCTATTTAATCCTGCTCCGCCCTTCTGGCTTTGCTGGACTTCATTGTATATCTACTTTCTAGCTAGCCTGTGCTCTGTGTCTTGCTCTGTTAGTTTGCTTGGTCTACGGACCTCTATGTTCTTTATATTTTGTTTGTTCGTCTGTCTGCTACTATTTCTGTTAGGAGGTGTCCCATATTCCTCCCAGTCCTTAGTACTTGTAGGGATTCCTCCCCCACATCTATAGGTCTTCGTACAGACTAGCTTAGGACTTTAGCAGGTCTGATCGCAGGATCAGGTTCCCTGTTACATCGTAGGGATTCAGCTGAGTCCTATAGTAGGGACAGATCTCCTCTCTTTCCTTAGCTCTGGTAGCAGAACATAACAGTAAGTCCAGCCAGCAAATTCTCTAAGGAAAGATTTTTTTTTTGTTCCATCATGGTGTCGGTTCAGGATTTGGCTAAACACCTGCAGGGACTCTCTCTGGAAGTGGCCGAGCTCCGTCAGCACGTGAGTAACTGTTCTGGAGCACATTTCTTGGAGCCTAAGGTATGTTTGCCGGATTTATTTTTTGGTGAACATCGAGAATTTTTTTCATTTAAAAATGCTTGCTTATTGTATTTTCGTTTGAGACCCAAGTCCTCTGGGGATGAATCCCAGCGCGTAGGGTTCATAATGTCACTTTTGCGCAAAGAGCCTCAGGAGTGGGCCTTTTCTTTGCAACCTAGTGATACATGCTTCAGATCAGTGGATAGTTTTTTTTTCTGCTTTAGGACTATTATATGATGATCCTGACCGTGTCGCATCAGCTGAGACTGAGTTGAGACGTTTAAAACAAGGATCAGGTAATGTCGAAAAATATTGTACACATTTTCGTCGTTGGTCCACTCAAACAGGGTGGAACGATTCTGCTCTGAAAAGTCTATTTCTTGCTGGGCTCAGTGAAAGGGTTAAAGACCTGCTAATTGCTTATCCTACACCTGAGGATTTGCAACAGGCTATGCAATTAGCTATACGGGTGGATAGAAGACTGCGTGCTAGGGTTAATGAGAGCAAATCCTCTGCTATGTCAGTTTCTGGTTATGAGAATGTGTGTACTAACAGTGGTGAACCGATGGAGATTGGATCGGTGGCACCTCGCTCTCAAGAAAAAGACCGTCGTTTTTCGAAAGGCTTGTGTTTCTATTGCGGAAAATCTGGTCATTTGATTAAAGGCTGTGAGCTTCGTATGAAGAAAGAAAAAAAAATGGTCAGTCACGCCCGTATTGCCTGTTTAAATTCCAAGGGTGTATTTTTAGCTGCTTCCACGATTGCTCAGGAAAAATTAATGGAATTTCGGGTGTTTGTTGATTGCGGGTCTACACTGAATGTAATTGATGGGGGATTCGTGGAAAAACTCAATTTAAAACCTGAACCTTTATCATCCCCCATTGCTGTGGTTTCTGTGGATGGTTCCCCTTTGAAGAATATTACTCTCAAGGTCTGTGAATTTCCTCTCACTATTAATGGTGTTCACCATGAGAAATTGGATTTGGTAGTGTTGAATAACTTGCCTTCTCCAGTAATATTGGGTTTGCCCTGGTTAAAATTTCACAATCCTGTACTGGATTGGTCTACCAGTGAAATTAAATCCTGGAGCCATAAATGTTATGACAAGTGTTGTAACGGGCGTATTGCAGCTTTGGATAGGGGAGAATTGCCTGTTCCTATTCAGGATTTTTGGAGAGTTTTTTCTGAGAAGGAATCGCAGGTTTTGCCTCCCCATAGAGACTATGATTGTTCTATTGAATTTGTCCCTGGAGCGACTCTTCCTAAAAGTCGTTTATTTAACCTTACTATTCCTGAGAGGAAGGCTTTGGAGGAATACATACAGACAAGTTTGGCCGCCGGTCACATTAGGCCCTCTAAGTCTCCTGTGGCGGTTGGATTTTTTTTTGTAAAAAAAAAAGGACGGCGGTTTACGTCCTTGTCTGGATTTTCGTGAGATTAACAAAATTACGGTACGCAATCCTTACCCACTGCCATTGATTCCTGATCTGTTTAACCAGTTATTGGGGGCCAAGTGGTTCTCTAAAATTGACCTTAAGGGGGCATACAATCTGTTGCGCATGAAGGAGGGTGATGAATGGAAGACTGCTTTTAACACTCCTGTGGGTCATTTTGAGAATCTGGTTATGCCTTTTGGTCTTACTAATGCTCCTGCATTTTTTCAGAATCTGATTAATGACATCCTTAGACCTTTGATTGGTAAAAATGTGGTTGTGTATTTGGATGACATTTTGATTTATTCGCCAGATCTGGAGTCTCATTGGCGGAGCGTGCGTGAGGTATTACAGTTATTAATGGACAATTCGCTTTTTGCTAAGCTGGAGAAATGTGAGTTCGCTGTACAGAGAATTAGTTTTTTGGGCTACATTATCTCCAGCAAAGGTTTTGAGATGGATCCGGTTAAGGTTCAGGCTGTGCAGGAATGGCCTAGGCCTATTGGTTTGAAATCGATACAGAGGTTTTTGGGTTTCGCCAATTACTATAGAAAATTCATAAAAAAATTTTCTAGTATTGTCAAACCTCTGACTGATCTCACAAGGAAAGGTGCTGATGCGGTTCAGTGGTCTTCTGAGGCCATTGAAGCTTTTGTGTATCTCAAGGAGAGGTTCACCTCTGCTCCCATCCTTATGCAGCCTGATGTTACTAGGCCGTTTTTGGTTGAGGTTGATGCTTCCTCTGTGGGGGTTGGCGCAGTATTGTCTCAGGATAACGGGGATGGATTACATCCCTGTGCCTTTTTTTCAAAAAAATTTTCAGAGACTGAATTGAATTACGATATTGGTAATCGGGAATTATTGGCTATTAAACTCGCATTTGAACACTGGCGCCACTTCTTGGAAGGTGCGGAATTTCCCGTTCAGGTTCTTACGGATCATAAAAATCTGATATATCTTGACGCTGCCAAGCGCCTGAATGCCCGTCAGGCTAGGTGGGCACTGTTTTTCTCGCGGTTTAATTTCTCCGTTACTTACATCCCTGGTACTAAGAATGTTAAGGCGGATGCCTTGTCTCGCAGTTTTTCTCCCATAGTCGGTGCTGAGAAAGAGGAAAACATTTTACAAGAAGGTGTTGTGATAGCTGCTTTAGACTCCGTTTTGGAAGATGAGATTCTTAAAGCTCAGGAGAATGCCCCATCTAACACTCCCCATGGGAGGTTGTTTGTGCCTGGGACCTTTAGGAGAGATTTGTTTGTTGAGTGTCACGAATCTCGGTTGGCAGGTCATCCCGGAATCTCTGAGACCAAGAGACTGGTGGGTCGCAGTTTTTGGTGGCCTGGATGGCAGAAGGAAGTCATTAAGTGGGTACGCCAATGTACTGTATGTGCTAGATCTAAGTCCTCACATACTCCTGCTGCGGGGTTGCTTTGTCCTTTGGAGGTCCCCAGTGCTCCTTGGACACATTTGGCTATGGACTTTATAACTGACCTTCCCCCCTCTGAGGGTTTTACTGTCATCTGGGTGGTCGTGGACCGTTTTAGCAAGATGTGTCACTTGGTTCCCTTCATCAAACTGCCCTGCGCTAAAACTCTCGCTAAGGCCTTTGTCAAGGAAATTGTCAGACTTCATGGCGTTCCTACTGACATTGTTTCTGATAGGGGTCCTCAGTTCGTGGCTCGTTTTTGGCGTGCCTTTTGTGACAGGTTGGGAATTCATTTGTCGTTTTCGTCCGGATATCATCCTGAATCTAATGGCCAGACAGAAAGGAAAAACCAGGATGTTGAGCAGTTCTTGCGTTGTTTTGTGGCAGACAATCAAGAGGGGTGGTCTGAGTTTCTGCCACTTGCCGAATTTGCTCTGAACAATCATACATCTTCTTCTGCTGGTTGTTCGCCTTTTTTTTGTTGTTCTGGGAGACATCCGTCGTTTGGGTCGTTCTCCAAGTTGGGATCTGCCGTGCCTGAGGAGGAGAATTTTTCCGTTGATTTGGAAAGAGTTTGGACGGATGTGCGTGGTAATCTTCAGGAGGCCAACAGAAAATCTAAAGACTACTTTGATAGGAAACGACAGGAGGTTTTGTTCGCTGTTGGTGACATGGTTTGGTTGTCCTCTAGGAATCTGCGGTTGAGGATTCCTTCTAAGAAATTGGGTCCCAAGTTTGTAGGGCCCTTTAAGGTGCTTCAGGTTGTCAACCAATCTGCTGTTAGGTTGGAGGTTCCTACCTCCTGGAGAATTAATCCGGTCTTTCATGTCTCTCTGTTAAAAAAAGCTGTTGTGTCGGATGGTGACGCCTCTGCCTCTGTTCCTCCGGTGGTGGAGGACGGGGAATATGAAATTTCTCGCATCCTTGACTCTAGACGGTATAGAGGTAGTTTGCAGTATCTTGTGGCCTGGAAAGGTTTCGGACCCGAGGATAACTCTTGGGTGAGGTCAGATGATGTTTCCGCGTCCAGACTTATCAGAGCGTTTCACAGGAGATTTCCTGATAAGCCTGGTCCTAGGGGATCCGGAGGATCCTCTTAGAAGGGGGGGTACTGTTAGAACCTTGCTGTTAGGTTTTTTTTCCTTTGCTGGTCACATGACCTTGTTGGCCTATTTAATCCTGCTCCGCCCTTCTGGCTTTGCTGGACTTCATTGTATATCTACTTTCTAGCTAGCCTGTGCTCTGTGTCTTGCTCTGTTAGTTTGCTTGGTCTACGGACCTCTATGTTCTTTATATTTTGTTTGTTCGTCTGTCTGCTACTATTTCTGTTAGGAGGTGTCCCATATTCCTCCCAGTCCTTAGTACTTGTAGGGATTCCTCCCCCACATCTATAGGTCTTCGTACAGACTAGCTTAGGACTTTAGCAGGTCTGATCGCAGGATCAGGTTCCCTGTTACATCGTAGGGATTCAGCTGAGTCCTATAGTAGGGACAGATCTCCTCTCTTTCCTTAGCTCTGGTAGCAGAACATAACACAATGTACGCCATGGGAGGGTGCCCGTTCGCATAATAAATATCGGGAAGAGGGAAGTGTACCTGCCCCGGTATGCCACGCTAGCCAAATTGTATACCATCAATCAAGATTCCATACAGTCCGTAGAACCCTTGCCTCCATCTTCCCCGGAGGAAGGTAACGGCTCTCAGAAAACAATGGAGGACTGGTGTCAGCAATTACATTTGGGTACTGACTCCACTCCCTCACACCAGAAACAGGGAGTCTATCGGGTGGTTCAAGAGTACGAGAGAGTGTTTAGTAAACACCCGTTAGACTTCGGGCGAGTCAAGGGGGTAGAACACCACATCCCCACGGGAGACCATCCTCCCATAAAAGAGAGGTATCGACCCGTACCCCCTGCACACTACCAACACGCCAAGGGGATGCTTAGAGACATGAAGGAGGCTGGGGTGATCAGGGATAGCTGTAGCCCCTGGGCAGCTCCACTAGTCTTAGTCAAAAAGAAAGACAACACCATGAAGATGTGTGTAGATTACCGGAAAATCAACCGTATCACACACAAGGATGCGTACCCCTTACCAAGGATAGAGGAGTCTTTGGCTGCTTTAAGATCTGCTAACTTCTTCTCTACCTTGGATCTCACTAGTGGGTACTGGCAGGTTCCTGTAGCAGAGGCGGACCGGGAGAAGACCGCATTCACCACCCCGATGGGACTTAGCGAGTTTACCTGCATGCCGTTCGGACTCTGCAACGCACCAGGAACCTTCCAACGATTAATGGAGTGCTGTCTGGGCCACAGAAACTTCGAGACGGTCCTGCTGTACCTGGACGATGTCATCGTATATTCCAAGACGTATGAGGACCACCTGAAACACCTGGCGGAAGTGTTCGAAGCTCTGGCAAGCTACGGCCTAAAGGTGAAACCCTCCAAGTGTCACCTCCTGAAACCAAAGGTGCAGTACCTGGGACACGTGGTGAGCGCTGATGGAGTGGCTCCCGACCCTGATAAGATCACCGCAATTAAGGAATGGCCAAGTCCCTCCAGTGTAAAGGAAGTGCGGCAGTTCCTCGGGTTGGTAGGCTATTACCGCAGATTCATCCCCGGTTTCACCAAAAAGGCAGCTCCTATGCAGGACCTCCTGATAGGCCAGTCCCGGAAGGCCAAGAACCAGAAGCCACCCTTCAGATGGGAGAAGTTAGAAGAAGAGTCCTTCCGCCAGCTGAAGATGGCCCTCACGGGGGATGAAATCCTGGCGTATCCTGATTACAGCCAGCCCTTTATCCTCTACACCGACGCAAGTAACATCGGGCTAGGAGCCGTGCTGTCCCAGATCCAGCAGGGGAAAGAACGAGTAATCGCTTACGCCAGCCGAAAACTGCGACCCACCGAGAGAAACCCTGAGAATTACAGCTCATTTAAGCTAGAGTTCCTGGCAGTGGTGTGGGCAGTCACCGAACGCTTTAAGCACTACCTCGCTTCTTCCCGGTTCACCGTGTACACGGATAACAACCCGTTGACACACCTGGACACGGCAAGACTCGGTGCCCTAGAGCAGAGATGGATGGCCCGTCTGTCCAACTACGAGTTCACAATCAAATACCGGGCAGGACGCTCCAATACCAACGCGGACGCCCTGTCCAGGATGCCAAACCTACCGGACGTAGGAGAAGATCCAGAGGGACTGGAAGAAGTCGAACTCCCCGCGTTCCACCGTCATGGGACTATCCAGTATTCCCATCGGGTAAGGAGTAAGCAAGCCGCTACGTTTAACCCCTTGCCTCACTACAACTGGGAGGAAACGCAAGACAGTGACCCTGCCGTCCGACTGGTGAAGGAGATGCTGACTCGGCCAGAGGCTCGCCTTGACCCAGACGTTCCGGAGGAAGCCAAGCAACTGTGGGCTGAGAAGAGTCGACTGTTCCTTTATAAGGGGAAGTTGTGCCGCCGAATGGTTAACTCCCGGACGCATGAACTAATCTGGCAAGTAGTGGTGCCACGAAGAGACGCAGCCGTGGTGATGGAGGCATACCACGACGGGGCTGGACACTTCGGATGGAAGAAGCTGGAGTTCCTGCTGCGCGGGCGGTTCCACTGGGTAGGCATGAGGGGAACCATCGAGAGGTGGTGCAGAGACTGTGGCCCGTGCAACCTAAGAAGGAAGGACCGTGCCAGCCAGAAGACTCCCCTGCAGTCCATCGTCACCCGGCAGCCGTTGGAACTGGTAGCCTTGGATCATGTAAAACTGACCCCAAGCAGAAGTGGCTACGTCTACGCACTAACCATCGTGGATCACTACTCCCGGTTCTTGGTTGTCGTCCCCGTCAAGGACTTAACCGCTCGAACAGCAGCTAGAGCCTTCCAGCAGCATTTCTGCCGTCCACACGGGTACCCGGACCAAGTGTTGACAGACCAGGGACCTGCCTTTGAAGCGGAGGTCTTCCAAGAATTCTGCACTCTGTATGGCTGCCGGAAGATAAGGACGACACCCTATCATCCGCAAACTAATGGACTTTGTGAGAAAATGAACCAGGTGGTGATAGATCTTCTGAAAACATTGCCCCTGGAAGAACGCAGTCTGTGGCCTGAGAGGCTGCCCGACCTAGTGGACCTATACAACCACATCCCGGTAGGTTCCACCAACTGTACCCCGGCTTACCTGATGAGGGCAAGACCTGGTAAGCTACCTGTTGACCTGGAGATGGGAGTCCTGACACCCGAGGACACTTCACCAGAAGCAGACTGGGACACAGAGAGGCAGCAGCAGTACCGGAAAGTACAGGAGAGCGTGGAGCGAAGTCTCTGTCAAGCTAGGGAAAGACAAGAGAAAACTTACAACCAGTATGCTCCCGCTGTTCCCCTGGTACCCGGAGAGCAGGTCTTGAAGAGGAAAAGGCGGCTCCACAAGTTGGACGACCAGTGGGAGAAGGACCCGTACATCGTACTGCCCTCAAGCCACGACAACCCAAAGGTCTGTACCATCAGTAAAGACGGAGGGGAAACCACAACCATTGTATCCCGGGATCACCTGAAGAAGTGTCCCGAACAGCTACGGAACCCTGAAGAGGAACAAGAAGACCCTCGACCCGTAGAGGAAAGGGAAGATATGGTTAGTACTGTGCTCGGAGACTTCCCTCGGTCTTGGACTCAAGTCAATGGCGCAGTTGTGGTACCCGTACTCACCTTCCTCCAACCAGCATCCCAAGCACCTACGGAGCAACAGGTAGAGCTGGAAGAACAGCCGGTCCAGGAGGCAGAAGACCCCACACCAGCAGACCAGGAGGATCAACCCTCTGCTTATAGTGAACCTGCCATGCCTCTAGTGAGCCAAAGGGCCCGTGGACAGCTGCCCAGTTTACCCTTGACAGTTCCTACACCCTGTAGTTCGGGGCTAGACAGTCAGCTCCGTAGGTCCACTAGGGCCACTAGAGGCCAGTTACCCGCACGGTTGGAGGATTTGAAGTGTATAAGTTGTTTTATTTATGGTTACCTGTTTTTCTTGTTACTTGTAAATAATTATGTGTTTCTAGTTATTTTTAGGAGTCCTTGGTGGATTTACCGGGAATCCTTGTACAATTGGTTGGAGCGTAACCTAGGAATGGACTAAAGACTGTTAAGGACTCGGGGCAGGACAGACCCCTACCTGGTTACGTCTCCCTGTTTTGGTGAAATGGACACCTTGCTTTTCTTCAAAACTGCACCCGGTTGCGGACACGCCGTAACCATCTTTATGTGTTTTTCTTATTGTATTATTATTGTTTATACCTTGTTATGTTTTTCTAAAAATATGTTTAGTCCCGGAGTACTAAATTTCACTAGGGGGGAATGTGGCACCCCAGGGGTCTGGTTTCCACAGTAACAGCAATGTTATGTCTGAGAGCAGGTGGGAGGTCTCTTGGTCAGGGATCCTATGCATGCCACACCTCCTGCCCAGTCCTGGGAAGGGAAGAACTTCCCCTATATAAACCTAGGGCTGAGGCAGGGTTGGAGAGTAGAGAAGAAGTAGAGACAGAGAAGCAGATATAGGAAAAGAACATAAGGAGCTCTGTGGGAGCAGTGCTACAAGGAGTCAGGGGCTGGCAGCTGCAGAGCTCGCCCTGACTGAGAAGTTATCACCGGACCCGGAGTCCGAGGCTGTGGGGACTAACTCCTATCCAGCAGCAGAAACCGACCGGCAGGGGATTGCAGGTCCTCTGGGCCAGTAACCCGAAGGCACGGTCACACGCGTGGGACCAGCACCGCCGTCGTGGAGCGGAAGCTACTAGAAGGCCCCGAGTCACCGGCCATACGGGTGAGCACCACACGGTACACTCAGGGACGTGGGCTACTTATACCCGCCTCTAGCAAGGTAGCCGGAAGAGTATCGTTAGTTTGGGAGGCCTACAACTCCGCCTGGCCAGGGGAGATCCCATCTGCTCAAGGACTGACCAGGCCCCAATCGCTAGCCAGTACTCCGGGAGGGTCTATCTTTGTCACCAGTAAAGACCCTGAACTACACCGTACAGTCTCCGAGTGGTTCCTGCTACCCCCATCATCCACGTCGGCTGCCCTGAGGCCATACCCCTCCCGTTGGGGGTTATACTATCACGCTGCACAATCCTACCACCGGCCTCAGCGGTCTGCCCTGCAGCAGCAGCTCCTTAGCTGTACTCAATGGGTGGCGTAGTCGTCCAACATCTACCGCTAATACAGCGCCACTTAGTCTGACTCCCTGGGCACGGACCGGATCACCGCCACGAGACTACAACCCTAAAGAGATCCAGCTCCGGGTAAGCTCCCGCATGCGCAACGCAGCGCGACACAGGCCCAGGGGCGCGTCAACTTCTCTAATCCCAGGTCTGGTTGGGCACACGGAACCCGGGTGTTGATGCAGCAGCAGAAAGGCATGTATGGAGCGAGGACTTGTAGCACTAGAGGCCGCAGGCAGGGCCGGCTCCAGGTTTTCGTGGGCCCCGGGTAAAAGAGTCTCAGTGGGCCCCTTTTACACATACCACGATTCATGATGCACAGATACGGCAGAGAAATATAGGTATAGTACAGTATATAATAAATATGACCACCCATGTCATGCCGTAAATAAGCCCTACACTGTGCCCCAGAATAAATAATTGCCCCTCACTGTGCTCTTTGCAAAAAAATGACCCCCTCTCTTATGTTATATGGTGTCCACATTGTCACCTCCTATAAAATATTCCCAACATACGGTTCCAATTTTTTTTTACTATGACTACCACCATACTGTGCTCCTTGGTGAACTACAACTGCCACATTGTCAAGGGTGAGATATACCCAAAACACCTTCCTTCTTCATGAACTATAACCTCCACATTGTTTTCCCCCAATGCAGACCGCCCCACTATGCCTACACTCCATATTGAGCCCCCTCTTTACACTGTCCCTTTACTCCTTACTGAACCTTACACTGTCCTTCCATTGCTATCCCTTCTCCATTATGATCTCCATACTGCCCCTCCTTCATAGACAGCCCCCATATTGCCCCATCTCCAGTAACAGACTCTTCATATTGATCCATCTGCACACCGAGTTCCCCCTATACTGCCCAAACTCAGTATCGAATCCCCACATACTGCCCCCCATTCTGACTGATCTCTATATTGAGCCTTCCATAATGTCTTATTTCCACACAGTGACCCCCATCATTACTCCATATTCATATAGAGCTCCCCTATACAGCCACATCTCCACAGTCCCCCTATACTGCCTAATATCCATATTGAGCCCCCTATGCTGCCTCATCTCCACATAAAGGCACCATCACTGACCCATCTCTACATAGAGCCTGCCTATGCAGCCATACTAAACCTCCTATACTTCCCCATTTCCATATAGAGCCCCCTATCCTGCCCCATCTCGGTACAGAGCACCCTATGCTGCCCCATTTCCATACAGACCCCTCCTATACTGCCCTATCTCCATACAGAACCCCTATACTGCCCAATTGCCATACAGAATGCCCCCTATACTGCTCCATCTCCATAGATAATCTCCCCATTCTGCCCCATGTCTATATTGAGCCGACCTATACTGCCCCATCTTAATATTAAGCTCCCCTCTACTGCCCCATCTTTATATTGAGCCCTTTCATAGTTCCCCATCTCTATATAGAGCCCCCTACTGCCAGATCTTCATGTCAAACTGCCCTATACTGCCATATCTCCAAATTGAGCCCCTTATTCTGCAGCATCTCCATAAAGACCCAGCTGTACTACCACATCCCCATACTGGCCCCTTTCCACATTAAGCCCCTCTGTGTATTAAGGCAGTACAGGAGAAATGTGGGGTCTTGAGGGACAGAGGAGTTGGGAGAGTGAGGGATCTAGATGGACAGAGGAGTCTTGAAAGGAACAAGCAAAAGAGGTAGTTCTTGAGGGAAGTACTAGTGTCTGGAGCAAGATTAATGGGTGTCGAGATGAATGTAGGGTGGAATGAGAGGTCTATATGGGGGCCAGAAGGGTCTGACAGTGGAGTTGGGAGCCTGAGGGGAAGCAGAGAAGGATGGAGGGGTCTGGTACACAAGGTGTCTTGAAGGGAACTGGAGAAAACAAAAAGGTCTGGCAATGGGGACAGTGGGGTGGGGAAGAGGATAGGGCTTTCTGGCAGTGGCTCTCTCTTCTCTCCCCTTTCAGTCATTCAGTTGTCTCGGGAGAGACAACTGAATGACTGAATGAGTTTAGTTGTACTATGCCCATGTCTTCAGCTCCTTGAGCACTTACCGTCTCCCAGCTGCTGCACCCATGCTGTCCAGTCCTCTGCGGCGCTTTCATGATGTCTGTAGCGTGATGAGATGACCTCATCATGCTGCACGTCGGACAGGGAGAAGATCCCGGAAGTGCCAGGGCTCATGACACGCCCCCTGGGCCGTGGGGTACTCGGTGCCGGGCCGGTCAGTGCAGGGGATGTCACAGTGGCAGTGACCCAGTCCGTGACCCAGGGCGGTCAATAAAAAGGGGATTATAGTTTTTATAGTTTAATGTTCGTGACGCTACCTGTGGTATGCGGCTATATGGAGCTGCCGCTGCGGTGCAGGTCCTCTGGAGCTGATGGTGACCCAGCAGAGTTGGGACAGCTCTCCACAGGCCTCGGTCTCCGTCTCCCTTGGGAACCTCATGAGGATACCCTCCGGATTGTTCCACCTGTAGACTTCTCCTTCCTGGCAGGCAACCGAGGGTGCGGGCGTGGGCACTAGTGGGGCTCTCTGCTGGTCCTCAAACTTGGCTGACCAGTCCCACACAGGACGCCCATACACCCATGCAGGTGCAGGAAGAGGAGGCTCTGGTAGAGGACCCAGGAGCTGGTTATCGCTGCAGGCGCCGGGAGCAGGGGGTTCCTGTACAGGGCCCAGGAGCTGATCGGTGTGGTAAGCGCCCGGGGAAGGAGCTTCTGGCAAAGGGCCCAGGAGTAGGTTGGCGCCCTCAGCGCCCCGGACAGGGGCGCCGTCGTTACCTTCTCCTGCGGCTGCTCCAGCATGGCTTGGTACCTCCTGGTCCAGGAGAGGCTACGCCGGGGCAGGGGTGCTGCTGGTGACATGCCGCGTGGACTTCTGCCAGGTCAGCAACTTTTCCAGGAGCTCGGCCCTCCAGACGGCGACGGCAGCCTGCTGAGCCTCCTCCATCCGCCGGCCCAGCGCCTATACCTCATCGTGGAGGAAACTTGTATCCTCCAGGGACAACTGAGATAATACCCCTTCCAGGTTGAGGGGTGCAGCTGCAGGCTTCAGGCCACGAGCCGGAGCAACAGGTTGGTCTCCCTCTATCGTGCCTTCTGGGTGCGGTCTGTCTGCACTGCTGGAGACTCTGCCCTGTCTCCAAGGTTTCTTCTCTCCTCTCTCAATTCTGGGGCGGTCCCATGGCTGCTTTCTGTCGGCCACACCTGGGGGCGGTTTCCTCAGACTGATGGACACGTCTAGGTATATGGCCACAGGTGCATTGTGCGGGTTCCACTTTTGGCGCCATTATGGGACCCGGCCCACGATGGGAGATTCCTTTTTGTCCTTGATAAAGCACATAATGGCGCCCGTTCTTCTGGGGAGGGCGCCACATTCAGTATACAACACAGTCTCTAGGTGCACAATACCCGGTTATAACGGGTTGGTTCATATCCTGTTCGTGATGCCAAATATGACGCGCCCACTGGGTCGTGGGGTACTCGGTGCCGGGCTGGTCGGTGCAGGGGATGTCACAGTGGCTGTGACCCGGTCCGTGACCCAGGGAGGTCAATAAAAAGGGGATTATAGTTTTTATAGTATAATGTTCGTGATGCCACCTGTGGTATGTGGCTATATGGAGCTGCCGCTGCGGTGCAGATCCTCTGGAGCTGATGGTGACGCAGCAGAGTTGGGACAGCTCTCCACAGGCAGAGCTTAGCTCCAGGGCAGTGCAGTGATGTTATAGATGAGGTAGATGTTGCTGTGCAGTGTAGTGCAGGTGATGGCGCAGATAATAATTCTAGGACACAGTGGGGTGCAGTCTTCACATTTACTCACAGTTGTTGAACTCCAGGTTACCAGTACTAGAGTTTCCTCCCACGTCGTCCTGTGTTCACCAAGGAAGGGGTTCAGCAATCTCTCAAGTAACTCAGGAGTACTTAAACAGGACCCTGTTCTATGTGCCTTCCTCGGTCATCTTCCTGCGCTGGCTCTCACCCTCCTGCCCTGCGCCTCACAATCAGTGTCCCAAGCCGGTAGCCTCGGATCTTGTCAGGCGACCTGCAGTCCCCTGGACCCTCTGTGGCCACCTTTTCGGTGATGTAATTGCACCTTGCAAGTACAGCAGCACCTTGCAAGTACAGCAGCCTCCGGTTTCTAGCTGAGCCTTGTAGTTCTCCACTAGATTAGGGTCCTGTCCCCTCTGCGGCCTGATCTGTGGCACCCTGCTGCGCACAGGTACCACAGGACCCAGGGTGCATGGATGGACTTCTCCACAAGAGGCCCTCATTACATACAAACACCTCCACCCTTCCACCTCACACCACCAGAGGGAGCCCATTAGGGATATATATATGGAGGGTTGAGCCAGGCAGTTCAGTCAGTTAATTGTTAGTAGTCAGACTGAGAGAGTCTGAGAGCGTGCTGACGCTGAGAGCAGCGAATACGCAGCACGCTGGCAGCTGTGCTTAGGCGAGCCAAGGCCTACAGCACGAGTTGAGTTCTGAGGGCCCCGAGTGTGGCCGACGGCAAGAGGAGAAAGGAGAGAGGAGTTGAGGGGGCAGGGGAGCATCATAGTCTCACCCCGATATACAAACCGGACACCGGGTCCGCGCCTGCAGGGTCCCTTTATACCCAGTAGGGATAATCGGCATTCCAGGAGAACTACAAGTCCCTGGCAGACCTGAAGCTAGACCCATTACAGGACCAGGAACCACAAGGCCCCAGCGTCCAGGGAGAGTGGTTGCCAACCGAAGGTGCTACTACCGAGCGACAGGTGAAGGAACAGCACGACACATAAGCTAGGCCCAGTTGCAGGCTGGCCAGGAGCATACAGAGAGGCAGACACAGACCAGGAGGCCTTATACCCGCTCACTGGGGAGAAGTCCTGAAGTGCACCCATCCTACTGAGTACCCTGGACCGTACCTGACATCCGCACCAGTAAAGGTATTGAAGCGAATCCCCTGTCTCTGTCAGTTACTCCTGCTGCACCATCCGCCTGCACTACAAGCCCCAGCATCACCACCATCACACTCCACACTGCCCTGGGGCCCGCTCCGCCTGTGGGGAGCAGAAACACCTTAGCTGCCATCCCATCACCCCCCAGAGGTCTGCAGCAGCGCTGGTAAACCTTACCAGGTACCACAGGTGGCGTCACAAACTATTTATTTTATTTTTATTCTCTATCCAAGTTTCACCCCCCCTTTTTGGTGGACCGCCCTGGGCCACGGACCGGGCCAGCCACCGTGATATCCCCCATCAGCATCCATAGGCCCGGCTGCCGAGTACCCCATTGCCCCGGGGGCGCGTCAGATCACTCTACGTTCCTGCAGATTCGGACGCACGAGTGGCATCCGCACTTCCCGTGCCCCTAGGATCCCTTCTGTTCCTCCTGGAGCCTTCCCTGCTCCCGTCCTCTCTCTCTCTTTCCTGGGCCTCTCAGGCTTGGCCCGACTCTTCTCTCTCTCCTCTCAACCCCTGCTCCAAGCACTGGAGCCTGGAGCCTGGACCTCCTCCACTGCTCTCCTGAGCAGGACTGGCTGCTTCTAGATGGTTCCATTCCTTCTTATACTCCTTCTGCTTGTGCTCCCCTGATCTCTTCCTCCACCCATACCCACTACATGGTTCCACCCTCCATCTAGGGACCAGGCACTGTGCTCTCCCTTAGGAGCAATCTCGTCCTTCCCTCTGAAGTGGAGTGTAATGGATGCAAGTGTGTGGGTCCCGGACAGTACTCCCTCCTTACCTGAGAGTGGGGCACCACACCTCTGGTTGAGATGCAGTACCTCTGTGGGATCATGTAATGTCTCGTTTAAAACCAAACTCTCACATCCAGACTGATTAGCATATTTAGAAGACTTTGTTAAGGAGCTTTGTTATGTCTAACATCTGAGTATTTAGGTGATTGAAATCCGCAGTAATATGTCCTTTCATCCTTTATAGTTCTGTGTTACCTCTGATAGTACTACACACCTGTTGTTTACCCTCTTACAAGTGCATTGGGCTTGAATGTTTCTCAGAACTTTTTTCTTTAAAACATCAAAGTTGACAAAAAAACAACGTTCCCCCCTGTGATAACAAATTAACTCCTTTAATAATTGAAATAAACTCAAGTTGTATTCGAGAGTCAAAAAGAAAAGTATCGTGTAATTAGCCCATATGCCTTATGCCACAATACTATATCCATGGTAAACTAAGCTGGCATTGTTGTTACTTTCGTGGTTAGTGATGAATCTCTAAGTCACATTCAAGCCAGTTTTTAAGAGATTGTCTTACTAGAATTATGAAAATAGACATGTTCATGTTCCGGAAATGTTTGTGAAGTTGGTAAAAGTTTATTCTGCCATTTCTTCGTTTTATGGTATTGTTATATACTTGGGTAGAGTTGTTGTGTAGGATTCTAGAAAACTAAATTTTGATCTTGACAGAAGGTTAACCAGTAGACATGTACACTGGTGTTTTTTTGTAAGGATCCTTTTTTTGATATCTTGCTTTCTTCTAGACAGTATTTTCCTCTTGAAGTTTCTGGGAAGGAATATGGTGCAGTAAGAGGAAACATGTGTTGGCACATGGAAAGGCTACAGAACTGTGGGGACCCCATGTGGTACTGTAAATTTCTATGTTGTACATGTTTTGCAAATGAATCTAATGAATCATCATTATGGTTTTTCTTTTTTGATTTGAGAGTAGATTACTAGCAATGACAATCATTTTATGAAATAAGATAAACATTAAAACTAATTTTAAGACAACCTCCTATAAGGTTATGATGAGGCTATGTGCACTTTTGCCTCCATTATTTTGGTCTGATTCTGCAGTCACTATTTGTACCCATCCTGATGTCTCTAGGAAAAAAGATGAGGCAGATGAAAGGCTCTATGTGCTGTCTGTAACCATAGAGACACATAGATTTGCATGTGCTCCGTGAACCATTGCGGTAGGCTTGTTAAGATTATTTGCAAAGCTGCCTCATTTTCTTTTTTTTAGGTGGGAAGCAAGGGTGTACAGAGAAATCATGGGACCCCATTGCAATAATTCAAATTAAACCCTCTATCCCCCCCCCCCCAAAAAAAAAAAGTCAGCAAGGCCATAGCACATAGAAGAGATTGGCCAGAAACGTCAGTGGATTCAGTTGCATATGGGCCAGGCTTTGGAGTCAGGCCTAGGTTTGCAGAAGTGGGCTGATACCTGGCAGGGAGTAGGATAGCTCCGCAGCTGTGTGGTCTGCCTGCATTGGGGTTAAGCCACTGTTTATACAGGAGCACAGAAAAACATTATGTTCCAACAAATGGCGAAAGGACACATACATGGGGCTCTAAAGTGTTAAAAAGAGCATATGAATAGAGCAACAAATAGATGGACACTTTTTTCCTTGCTGCATCCATGTCTTACACATTGCAGCTCTACTACAGCCATAGGACACACAAATATCATTGCTAAAGCCATAGTATACACATAGCTCTGCTACTGCCATAGTATACACACACAGCTCTACTACAAGCATAGTACTCAAAATTCAGCAATAATCCACACAAAGCTCTGCTACTGCCATAGTACACACACAGCTATGCTACTGACGCTCCCCCTGGGGCCGTGGGGTAATCGGTAGTGCTGGGGATATCATGGTGGCGGTGACCCAGTCCGTAGCCCTGGGCGGTCAAATAATTAAAGAGAAAAGGAAATAAAGTTTTTTGAAATAATAATGTTCGTGACGCCACCTGTGGTATGGGGCTATATGGGGCCGCCGCTGCGGTGCAGATCCACTGGAGCTGATGGTGACGCAGCAGAGTTGGTTCAGCTCTCCACAGGCAGAGCTAGGCTCCAGGGCAGTGTAGGTAATTTTAAGGGGTAGATGTTGTTGGTGCAGTGTAGTGCAGGGCTGGTGACGCAGTAATTAGCCGAGGACACAGTGGGGTGCAGTCTTCAGGTTTTACTCACAGTTCTTAAGTTCTCCAAGTTACAGTTACCGGTGTGTAACTGCCCACGTCGTCCTGTGTCCTTCGGGGTAGTGATCCAGCTAACTCTCAGGTATTTCAGGAGCACTTGGACGGGACCCCGTTCTATGTACCTTTCCAGGTTGTCTCACTATGCTGGCTCTCACCCTCCTGCCCTGCGCCTCACACCCAGTGTCCCAAGCTAGTGGCCGCGGGCCTTGTCGGGCTATGTCCTCTGTGTCTCCTTGGTCCTCTATGGCCACCTTTTCGGCGATGTAAGTGTGGAGTGTGGCTGCAGCACCTGAATTTCTGCAGCCTCCGGTTTGCTAGCTGAGACCTAAAGTACTCCACTAGGCTGGGGCCGGTCCCCTACTGCGGCCTGATCCCTCCACATGAGCGTGAATTCGGGCGCACGGGTGGCATCCAGCTCTCGCTGTGCGCCTGGGATCCCTTCTGTCTCCCTGGACCCCTCCTCACAGCTCCCGTCCTCTTTCCTCTCTTCCCTCCTGGTCCTCTCTCACTAGACCCAACTCCTCTCTCCTTCCTTGCTCTCCTGAACAGAACAGACCTCTACTGCTCCCCTGAGCAGAACTCTCTCTAGAACTTTCTACCCTTCTTTTTATACTCCTACCCTCTGTGCTCCACTGAGCTTCTTCCTCCACCAACCTCCTCTACCTAGTTCCACCCTTCAGCTAGGGACCAGGGAATTTGCTCTCCCTTAGGAGCAATCTCACCCTTCCCTACTGAAGTGGAGTGTATTGGATGTGGGTGTGTGGGTCCCGGGCAGTACTCCGTCCTTACCTGAGAGTGGGATACCACATATCTGGGTGAGATGCAGTACCTCTGTGGCTACTGGACCCGCAGGGGCGCCACACTACAACCATAGTACACAGAATACAGCTATAATAGGCTCAAAGCTCTGCTACTGCCATAGTATACACACACAGCTCTGCTACAGCCACAGTACACACTACAGCTCTACTACAGCCATAATACACACACATTACACCCATGGCACACAGACAGCCTTGCTACATCCATATTACACATACTCTATTGCCATAGTACACACATAAGTACACATAGCTCCAATACAGCTATGGTACACACAGACAGAACTCTGCTACAGCCATAGTACACACACACACTACAGCCATAGTGCACACACCTCTGCCACAGTCATACTACAACATACCTCTGCTACAGGCATAACACACACTATGACTATAGTACACAAACACAGCTCTGCTACATTCATAGTTCTGCCACAACCATTGTATACACATACACACAGCTTTGCTACATTCATAGTGCACACACAGCTCTGCTACACCCATAGTACACAGGCACACACACAACTCTGCCACATTCATAGTTCATACACACACACACACACACACACACACACACACACACAATACAGCCATAGTACACACTCACCTCTGCTACAGGCATAACACACACTATGGCTATAGTACACAAGCACAGATCTGCTACATCCACAGTTCACATAGCTCTGCTACAACCATAGTATACACATATACACATTTTGCTACTTTCATAGTGCACACACAGCTCTGCTACAGCCATAGTACACACACACACACACACACACACACACACACACACACACACCACAGCCATAGTACACACATAGTACACACACACCTCTGTTACAGGCATAACATTATGGCTATAGTACACAAACACACCTCTGCTACATCCACATTTCACACACACAGATCTGCTACAACCATAGTATACATATACACACAGCTTTGCTACATACATAGTGCACACACACAGATCTGCTACAACCATAGTATATATACACACACACAGTTCTGCTACAGCCATAGTACACATGTGACACCCCAGGGGTCTGGTTGTCACAGTGATAGAGATATTACGTCTGAGAGCAGGTGGGAGGTCCTTTGGTCAGGGATCCTGTGCATGCCACACCTCCTGCCCAGCCTTGGGAGGGGAAGAACTTCCCCTGTATAAACCCGGGGCTGAGGCAGGGTTAGTGAGTCCAGGAAGAGCAGAGACAAGAGCAGCATAGGAAGCAGCAGAGTCACAAGGAGTCAGGGGCTGGCAGCTAAAGAGCTCGCCCTGACTAAGAAGATTCTTTACCGGACCCGGAGTCCGAGGCTGTGGGGACTAACTTCTACCCAGCAGCAGAATCCGTCAGGCAGGGGATTTCAGGTCCCCTGGCCCAGAAGCCCGAAGGCCCCGAGTCACCGGCCATACGGGTGAGCACCACACGGTACACTCAGGGACGTGGGCTACTTACATCAGCTTCTAGCAAGGTAGCCAGAAGAGTACAGTCAGCTTGGGAGGCCTACAACTACGCCTGGCCAGGGGAGATCCCATCTGCTCAAGGACTGACCAGGCCCCGTTCGCTAGCAAGTACTCCGGGAGGGTCTATCGTTGTTATCAGTAAAGACCCTGAACGCTACCATACCGTCTCTGAGTGGTTCCTGCTACCCCCATCATCCACGTCGGCTGCCCTGAGGCCATACCCCTCCCGTTGGGGGTTATACTATCACGCTGCACCATCCTTCCACCGGCCTCAGCGGTCTGCCCTGCAGCAGCAGCCCCCTGGCTGCATTCAACGGGTGGCGTAGTCATCAACCGTTTTCTACCGCTAACAGACTGCCGTCCAGTTTGACTCCCTGGGCACGGACCGGGTCACCGCCACGAGACTACAACCCTAAACAGATCCGGCTCCGGGTAAGCTCCCGCGTGCGCAACGCAGCGCGACACAGGCCCAGGGGCGCGTCAACTTTGGCGTAGTCGGCAGGATCACGTGCCCGCAACCACCGGGTACTGCGTGCCTGAAAAGCAAAGACTGTTCAAACTTACCAGTGGTGAAGATTCCCGCCATCGGTGAAGATTCCCGCCATCCGGCGCCATCTTCAGCCTTCTTCCCGCCATCGGTGAAGTTTCCCGCCATCCGGCGCCATCTTCAGCCTTCTTCCCGCCATCCGTGGAGTTTTCCCGCCATTGGACGCCATCTTGAGGACGCCGCGCGGGAAGAAGAGGGGCGTGGACTCCGAAAGCGCGCGAGAACTGAAGCCCCGCCTCACGTCCGGACGTTGCGTAAGGTCCTGGAAGGAGCCCAGCAGACGCCGACGTCACAGGAGCGCGACGGAAGGTCCTCAACCCTGACGATCCACTGCGGAGCCGCGGCCTACGGAAGAGGATCATCGCAAGGTAGGCCACGGTCCACTAGGGGGGAGGAAGATGTCGGATACGGAGGAGAGCTTCACTACCTCGACCCCCGCCAGCGCCACCGCTGCTGCAGTTATGCCCTTCACCATGCCATATATCCCGGGAGCAGCTTGGCTACCCCAGTACTCAGGGGAGTCACATACCCTGCATGACTTTAGAGAAAAGCTGGATAGCCTCTTCCAGGTGTACCCCCTCACAGAAGAGCAAAAAGTGAGCATCCTGGTGGCCCAACTAATCGGGGCAGCCAAAAGAGAAGTAAAATCTTGGCCACCTGGGAGGAGGACTGTCGCAGAGATACTAACCCGGCTGAGGGACACCTTCGATACCCGCACCTCAGCCGAGATCAAGCTTAGATTCTACGGGTGCAAGCAGCGAGCGCATGAGAGTATAAGGGACTATGCACTAAACCTACAAGAGGCCCTGAGGGCCATAAAGCAGACCGACCCTGATGGGGTGGGAAACGAGGACAGGCTGTTGACTGAACAATTTATAGAGGGTTTATATTGCAATGCCCACCGAACCCAGTTGCGGGCAATGGCCTTACAGGATCCCCATCTGGACTTTGCACAGTTCAAGGATAGAGCTATCCGGGTGCTCCGAGAACCAGCACCGGGTGGCGTTGTGACCCACAGGCGCCCAGCTATTACTTACCACCAGGAGGCGGCGCCCTTGTCGGCAGGGCCTGTGGGAGCTGATGCGCAGGCTTTGGACAATGACCCGGCTCCAGACCTACACCATCAGGTCCAAGAGCTAGTTAAGAGCGTTGCTGCGCTAACCCGAACTGTGCAGTCTTTACAGGTTTCCACTCCAGGGAAGATCCAGCTGGCATCCGGACCGGAGGACATCCCGTGGCGTCGACCAAGGAGGACCCCACCGGCCAGAGGAAGACCCAGTGACCGATACAGCGAGGACGGACGACCCATCTGCCGCCGCTGCAATCAACCCGGACATATGGAAAGGTACTGTTCTTTAAACGGGCACAACCTGGGGTAGAGGGCCAACCCCCAGGAAAAAGATCACCAGGCCCATCGAACTGGCGCGACAGATATGTGGGAGGACGTCCAGTCTTGCCTGTGGTACTGGATGGCATTCCCATGAGTGCCCTACTGGACACCGGGTCACAGGTCACCACCATCCCGTACGTGCTCTTCAAGCAGTACTGGAATGACTCGGATATTACCCGCTACCCTGACGACGACTTGAGTATCATCGCCAGCAATGGTCAGCCCGTGCCACAGATCGGATTTAAAGAGGTGACCATCAAAATTGGTAGAGTCGAACTGGCCGCACAGGGACTGATCATTGTAGACATTGACAAACATGAGAGTCACCCAAAGATAACTCTAGGAACTAATGTAATTGAAAATTGTCTTGCAGAGGTGATTTTCCTTTTACAGCAGGTTGCCAAGAATGCCAGCTCCGGCGAGCAGCGGGTGCTCCAGAAAGAGATCCGGGCACTGATGCAACGGCAACAAGTGGAACTCTCCGGCGGTGAGATTGGTAGCGTAAGAATGTGTGACCCTTTTCCTATTGCCATGCCCCCAAAAAGTGAAATGATGATTTGGTGCCGGGCAGCTATTGGTCTGAGAGGTAGAGATTACCAGGCAATGGTAGAACCAGTTTACTCAGATAGTAGGCCCACCATTTTGACAGCACGGGGGGTGGTCAATGTACGCCATGGGAGGGTGCCCGTTCGCATAATAAATATCGGGGAGAGGGAAGTGTACCTGCCCCGGTATGCCACGCTAGCCAAATTATATACCACTAATCAAAATTCTATACAATTTGTGGAACCCTTGCCTCCATCTCACCCGGAGGAAGGTAACGGCTCTAAGAAAGACATGGAGGACTGGTGTCAGCAACTACATCTGGGTACTGACTCCACTCCCTCACACCAGAAACAAGGAGTCTATCGGGTGGTTCAAGAGTATGAGAGAGTGTTTAGTAAACACCCGTTAGACTTCGGGCGAGTCAAGGGGGTAGAACACCGCATCCCCACGGGAGATCATCCTCCCATAAAAGAGAGGTATCGACCCGTACCCCCTGCACATTACCAACACGCCAAGGGGATGCTTAGAGACATGAAGGAGGCTGGGGTAATCCGGGATAGCTGTAGCCCCTGGGCAGCCCCACTAGTTTTAGTCAAAAAGAAAGACAACACCATGAGGATGTGTGTAGATTACCGGAAAATCAACCGTATCACACACAAGGATGCGTACCCCTTACCAAGGATAGAGGAGTCATTGGCTGCTTTAAGATCTGCTAACTTCTTCTCTACCTTGGATCTCACTAGCGGGTACTGGCAGGTTCCTGTAGCAGAGGCAGACCGGGAGAAGACTGCATTCACCACCCCGATGGGACTTAGTGAGTTCACCTGCATGCCGTTCGGACTCTGCAACGCCCCAGGAACCTTCCAACGATTAATGGAGTGCTGTCTGGGCCACAGAAACTTCGAGACGGTCCTGTTGTACCTGGACGATGTCATCGTATACTCCAAAACTTACGAGGACCACCTGAAACACCTGGCGGAGGTGTTCGAAGCTCTGGCGAGTTATGGCCTAAAGGTGAAACCCTCCAAGTGTCACCTCCTGAAACCAAAGGTGCAATACCTGGGACACGTGGTGAGCGCTGACGGAGTGGCTCCCGACCCCGATAAGATCACCGCAATTAAGGGATGGCCAAGCCCCTCCAGCGTAAAAGAAGTGCGGCAGTTCCTAGGGTTGGTAGGCTACTACCGAAGGTTTATTCCCGGTTTCACCAAAAAGGCAGCGCCTATGCAGGACCTCCTGATAGGCCAGTCCCGGAAGGCCAAGAACCAGAAGCCGCCCTTCAAATGGGAAGAGCTAGAAGAAGAGTCCTTCCGCCAGCTGAAGATGGCCCTCACGGGGGATGAAATCTTGGCGTACCCAGACTATAGCCAGCCCTTCATCCTCTACACCGACGCCAGTAACATCGGGCTAGGAGCCGTACTATCCCAGATTCAGCAGGGGAGAGAACGAGTGATCTCCTATGCCAGCCGAAAACTGCGACCCACCGAAAGGAACCCCGAGAATTACAGCTCATTTAAGCTAGAGTTCCTGGCCGTGGTATGGGCAGTCACCGAGCGCTTTAGGCATTACCTCGCTTCTTCCCGGTTCACCGTATACACGGATAACAACCCGTTGATACACCTGGACACGGCAAGACTCGGTGCCCTGGAGCAGAGGTGGATGGCCCGTCTGTCCAACTACGAGTTTACAATTAAATACCGGGCAGGGCGCTCCAATACCAACGCGGACGCCCTGTCCAGGATGCCCAACCTGCCGGACGGAGGAGAAGATCCGGAGGGACTGGAAGAAGTTGAACTCCCTGCGTTCCACCGTCATGGGACTATCCAGTATTCCCACCGGGTAAGGAGTAAGCAGGCTGCTACGTTGAACCCCTTACCTCACTACAACTGGGCGGAAACGCAAGACAGCGACCCTGCCGTCCGACTGGTGAAGGAGATGCTGACTCGCCCGGAGGCTAGCCTGGAATCAGACGCTCCAGAGGAAGCCAAACAACTATGGGCAGAGAAGAGTCGACTGTTCCTTTACAAGGGGAAGTTGTGCCGCAGAATGGTTAACTCCAGGACGCATGAACTACTCTGGCAAGTAGTGGTGCCACGAAGAGACGCAGCCATGGTGATGGAGGCATACCACGACGGAGCTGGACACTTCGGGTGGAAAAAGCTGGAGTTCCTGCTGCGCGAGCGGTTCCACTGGGTAGGCATGAGGGGAACCATCGAGAAGTGGTGCAGAGACTGTGGCCCGTGCAATCTGAGAAGGAAGGACCGGGCCAGCCAGAAGACTCCCCTGCAGTCCATCGTCACCCGGCAACCGTTGGAACTGGTGGCCTTGGATCATGTAAAACTGACCCCCAGCAGAAGTGGCTACGTCTACGCGTTAACCATCGTGGATCATTACTCCCGGTTTCTGGTTGTCGTCCCCGTCAAGGACTTAACGGCTCGAACAGCAGCTAGAGCCTTCCAGCAGCACTTTTGCCGCCCACACGGGTACCCGGACCAAGTGCTGACGGACCAGGGACCTGCCTTTGAAGCGGAGGTCTTCCAGGAATTCTGTAATCTGTATGGCTGCCGGAAGATAAGGACGACACCCTACCATCCGCAAACTAATGGACTTTGTGAAAAAATGAACCAGGTGGTAATGGATCTTCTAAAAACGTTGCCCCTGGAAGAACGCAGTCTGTGGCCTGAGAAGTTGCCCGATCTGGTGGACCTATACAACCACATCCCGGTAGGTTCCACCAACTGTACCCCGGCTTACCTAATGAGGGCAAGACCTGGTAAGTTACCTGTTGACCTGGAAATGGGAGTCCTGACGCCCGAGGACACTTCACCAGAAACAGACTGGGACACAGAGAGGCAGCAGCAGTACCGGAAAGTACAGGAGAGCGTGGAGCGAAGTCTTTGTCAGGCTAGGGAAAGACAAGAGAAGACTTACAACCAGTATGCTCCCGCTGTTCCCCTGGTACCCGGAGAGCAGGTCTTGAAGAGGAAGAGACGGCTCCACAAGTTGGACGACCAGTGGGAGAAGGACCCGTACACCGTACTGCCCTCAAGCCACGAGAACCCGAAGGTCTGTACCATCAGTAAAGACGGAGGGGAAACCACAGCCATTGTATCCCGGGACCACCTGAAGAAGTGCCCCGAACAACTGAGGAACCCTGAGGAGGAACAGGAAGACCATCGACGCGTGGAAGAAAGGGAAGATATGGTTAGTACCGTGCTCGGGGACTTCCCTCGGTCTTGGACTCAAGTCAATGGTGCAGTTGTGGTACCCGTACTCACCTTCCTCCAACCATCATCCCAAGAACCTACGGAGCAACGGGTAGAGCTGGAAGAGCAGCCGGTCCAGGAGGCAGAAGACTCCACCCAAGCGGAACGGGAGAATCCACCCTCTGCTTATAGTGAGCCTGCCGTACCCCTAGTGAGACAAAGAGCCGGTAGACAGCTGCCCAGTTTACCCTTGACAGCTCCTACACCCTGTAGTTCAGGGCCAGACAGTCAGCTCCGTAGGTCCACTAGGGCCACTAGAGGCCAGTTACCCGCACGTTGGAGGATCTAAATGTTTAAGTTGTTTTACAATGTTTACCAGTTTATTGTTGCTTGTGTGTAATTTTGTGTTTCTAGTTGTTTTTAGGAGTCTTCGGTGGATTTACCGGGAATCCTTTGTATATAGTTGGAGCGTAACCCAGGATGGACTAGAGACTGTTAAGGACTCGGGGTAGGACAGACCCCTACCTGGTTACGTCTCCCTGTGTTGGTGAAATGGACACCTTTGCTTTTCTTCAAAGACTGCACCCGGTTGCGGACATCCGTGACCATCTTATTGTGTTTCCTTATTGTATTTTATTGTTCTTTGATATACCTTGTTATATTTTTCTAAAAAATGTTTAGTCCCGGAGTACTAAATTTCACTAGGGGGGAGTGTGACACCCCAGGGGTCTGGTTGTCACAGTGATAGAGATATTACGTCTGAGAGCAGGTGGGAGGTCCTTTGGTCAGGGATCCTGTGCATGCCACACCTCCTGCCCAGCCTTGGGAGGGGAAGAACTTCCCCTGTATAAACCCGGGGCTGAGGCAGGGTTAGTGAGTCCAGGAAGAGCAGAGACAAGAGCAGCATAGGAAGCAGCAGAGTCACAAGGAGTCAGGGGCTGGCAGCTAAAGAGCTCGCCCTGACTAAGAAGATTCTTTACCGGACCCGGAGTCCGAGGCTGTGGGGACTAACTTCTACCCAGCAGCAGAATCCGTCAGGCAGGGGATTTCAGGTCCCCTGGCCCAGAAGCCCGAAGGCCCCGAGTCACCGGCCATACGGGTGAGCACCACACGGTACACTCAGGGACGTGGGCTACTTACATCAGCTTCTAGCAAGGTAGCCAGAAGAGTACAGTCAGCTTGGGAGGCCTACAACTACGCCTGGCCAGGGGAGATCCCATCTGCTCAAGGACTGACCAGGCCCCGTTCGCTAGCAAGTACTCCGGGAGGGTCTATCGTTGTTATCAGTAAAGACCCTGAACGCTACCATACCGTCTCTGAGTGGTTCCTGCTACCCCCATCATCCACGTCGGCTGCCCTGAGGCCATACCCCTCCCGTTGGGGGTTATACTATCACGCTGCACCATCCTTCCACCGGCCTCAGCGGTCTGCCCTGCAGCAGCAGCCCCCTGGCTGCATTCAACGGGTGGCGTAGTCATCAACCGTTTTCTACCGCTAACAGACTGCCGTCCAGTTTGACTCCCTGGGCACGGACCGGGTCACCGCCACGAGACTACAACCCTAAACAGATCCGGCTCCGGGTAAGCTCCCGCGTGCGCAACGCAGCGCGACACAGGCCCAGGGGCGCGTCACACAGACACACGCACAGCTCTGCCGCATTCATAGTACCCACATACACACAAACTTACCTCAACTGCAGGTGACTAAAGTGCACACATGTCAAAGAAAATATATACTTGAGAAGCACAACCCAAAGCCAACATCCTTTACATACATGACTGAACACATAGTCCTGACATCATTCGGGCCTATAGCAGGACAGGCCACAATCATTGTGGTATCATTCTTACCGTAACTGCTTCCTGGCTGTAGTAAGATCTGTGATGGCCTGGCAGTGGAGGGGCAGACAGAAAACAATTCTCTGCAATGTGCACACGTCTTGGCTATATTGATATGATCTCTACTGATGTTACATATTACAAACATCTATGATAGTTGGACATGTGGCTCTGGGCCCCCTGACTCACGGACCCCATAGCAGTTACAAGGCCATCCACTACTGTTTAGTGACAGAGCTAATTTTGACCTTAATGACCAGGCCAAATTTTTGAAATCTGACTATTACGACGTCATGTGGTAATAACTCTGAAACGCTTTAATGTATCCCAGTGATTCTGAGTTGTTTTTCATGACATATTGCACTTCGTAATAGTGGTAAAATTTGTTTGATATGACTTGCATTTATTTGAGTAAATATCGCAATTTTGTCGAAAATATTGAAATCCCCCCCGCAATTTTCAAACTTTTAATCTTTATACCGTTAAGCCAGTTAGTCATGCTGTACAAAATAATTACTAAATAACATTTCCCATGTCTACTTTACATCTGCATCATTTTTCATTTTTATTTTGTTAGGATGTTAGAGGGGTTAAAAGTTTATCTGAAATTTCTAGTTTTTTCAACAAACTTATAAAACCTGTTTCTTTAGGGATCTATTCAAATTTCACTGGACCCTGAGAGGCCTATAAATTGGAAACTCCCCAAAAGTGATACCACTTTAAAAACTGCACCCCTCAAATACTTCAAGACTGTTGTCAGGAAAATGTTTAACCCTTCACGTGCTACACAGCAATTAATGCTAAGTGGATTCAAAAATAAAATAAATTTAAATGTTGCTATATCCCTAAGTTTTTCACTTTTTCAAGAGGTAACCCAAAAAGTGGACCCCACAGTTTGTTACCCACTTTATTGCCAGTGCAGTGATACCCCACATGAAGTCAAAAAGGTTCTGTTTGGACAAACGGCAGAGCTCGAAATGGAAGGAGCAATATTTGAACAAATGACCTCATTTTGGAAACTACACCCCTCAAAGGTTCTATTCAGGGGTATAGTGAGGATTTTGAACCCAAAGGTACTACAGAAAGCTTGATAGTATTAGGTTATTATATTGAATATGTTGTCATTAGTGTTGAGCGCAAGTACTCGTTACTCAAGTTTGCATCAGGTACTAGGGTATACACCGAATATCACGAGTTTTTGAGTGACATGCTCGAGCCCCTGCCCTGCATGTGTTCCATCTGTTAGACACCCAAAAAAGACATTTATGAGCCCGCCATTTTTTTTTCATGAAGAGGAGGCGGGGGGCCGGGGGATGGCAGATGTACTGAAGCAGTCTTGGGGACATAATTTCTCTCTCCGCTGACATGTTATATCATGTCAGAAGAGAGAAAAATGATTTTTATAGTGGACACACTTTTTTTTTTCTTGCGGGAGATCACGTGATCAGGGACCGGAAAAAGTGGCCCTGATCGTGTTCTCCAGGAGATTTTTGGACTCTGGACTTATTTCCGATCACCGTTTTAAAACAGCGATGAGGAAATAAAGCCACTTTGGGGCCACCGTTTTAATGCGTATCGGCAGTTGTTAAGGGGTTAATATTTAGTAATGGAATCACTTCGGACTACCCTATTTAGTAGTATATTTTAGCTCATGTGACTGCTGCCCCCTTGACATTTTTCATTTCTTTTACAATAATCATCAAATAAAAAATAAAATACTATTGCCTTAAAAATCGGTCTTGCTAAGCCCCATTTTTACTGAAATCTCCTGGATTAGGCTGTGCAATATCCCCTTTAATGGCAGCAAGAATGCTTATTTGCCAGCTCTCTAAGCCCATGTAAGCATCAGAATCTTCCAGATCACATAATGCTAATTTACCCTTAAGTCCAAAATGCCAACTATAATAATGTGCCAACAATGTGGCCGTGCCAGTCTATAAGATGTGCCAGCTGTCACTGTTACAGTAACAAAAGGACTTTCATCACTGCCCAGAAATGACAGGAAATACTTAGCTATTATTAATTTGCATAATCCAATTAATATAATATCCACTGTAGAATCCACATTGATGTTTCCTGGAATAGGAAGGCATAAAGTAAGAACGTATGTAGGGCTGTGCTGTATTATCATCAGAATTGCCTCTTTATTCTCGCAAGCCAAATTCTGTTTAGTTAGACTGGAAACCTGGTCTGCAGTAGATCTTATGGTACCCGTTCCTGCAAGCAGTGCTGGCAATGTGTGCATGAAAACATACTATAAAAAGCTCCAGGTAAAACAAGTTGAGGCCTTTCTATGTTCAAAATATCTTCTACCTACAGACTGGTAGGAAATGTAGATAGGGACAGACTGAGTAGTTAGGCACCTGGTCTCATGAAGATGGCAGGGCAGAGACAGATTCCAGTCTGGTGGTAGTACACCCAATTATTTTTGTGTCTTTTAGTAATTTATTAAAAGGAAAATGTCAGTCAATTCATGCTGCCCAAACCACAGGCAGCTTGAGTCAAAGCCTGGCTTCAAGCTTGTAGCCTGGTATGTTTTTCTCTGAAATACTACAGTGTTTCAGAGAAGATGTAGTTTAAGCAACTGGCCGGGGACCATAGGCAGAGATGAGATTTCTCCAGCACCACTCCTAGCCGGCTTCTTCTCACACCACTTCAGGTGACTGGCAGGCCGCTTCCTATGTACACATATGGTAAAGACCAACTTGTCAATCAACTACAGTGATGTGGGAAGAAGACTACCGGAGGACTATTGTTCCTAGCCTTATATGTAAAAATTGTTTTCTCTGAAATGCCCATACTATTAGATAAGACAGGCTGCCACTATGGCTGCACCCCACTGGGTCATTTTGCTGTGTTTTTGCGCTTTATTTTAGTGTAGGGACTCACAAGACATGCGGGCCCTTGATGTAGGTTGCGAGCTTTGGCCAAAATATCGACCAATACCTCATACATATTATTTGTATTTTACTGCACATCTTTCATTTTTATGCAGGTTGCAGCCAAGCCCATCAATGTTCGCCTTGTAAACTAGGGTGTCTGTCCCGGTGGGATTTACTTATATAGTGGTGGGCAGCCCGCCTTATCTACATCTGTGTGACATGCGCCCTATACAAGTCTTATCTGTGTGCAATTCTAATACTAGGTGACCACCCCCTCCATAGATTGTAGGTTGTGAGTGGTTGTTTCATCAGTATTTTGCACCTGTGTGGCCTCCGCCTGTATCAAGGGGGTTGGCTGCATCCTATAATGCATTATTTTTTGACTTTTCTTGGTAAATACAGCTGCTACATTTTTTTTCATGAACTGGTTAACAAGTGGCTTATTCTTCTATCAAGATAGGCTGTCTATTGCTTTTAAATATTGTTTGTAGCATATTGACTGTAGTTGACTTAGAGAAGTGTTGCTTACAAAGTCTAGGCCTTGTCACTGCTGCCAGCAATATTTTTAAATATTTATTAAATAAAGTTTTGGATTTTAACTTTACTCTTGGTTTTGGATTTACACCTCTTGGATCCACTCCTATCTTCAATGTCCATGAAGCTATCCATGCACCACCCAGAACTCTCTCAGCTATAGGAACAAGAGGACTATTTGTTACTGGTACAGTGTCCATTTTAGGACATGATCAGATATCAAAATCAAACATCAGAATGATGTCAGTTTGAGGCTAAACACCCTGTCTGAGAACTGATTCTGACAAGTGATTTTGACGAGTGATTTTGATGAGTAATTCTGACAAGTGATTCTGACGAGTGATTCTGACGAGTGATTCTGACGAGTGATTCTGACGAGTGATTCTGACGAGTGATTTTGACGAATGATTTTGACGAATGATTCTGACGAGTGATTCTGACGAACGATTCTGACGAGTGATTCTGACGAGTGATTTTGACGAGTGATTCTGACGAATGATTTTGACGAATGATTCTGACAAGTGATTTTGACGAGTGATTCTGACGAATGATTGATTTTGACGAGTGATTCTGACGAATGATTCTGACTAATGATTCTGACGAGTGATTCTGACGAATGATTCTGACGAATGATTCTGACGAGTGATTTTGACAAGTGATTTTAACGGGTGATTCTGACGAGTGATTCTGACTAGTGATTCTGACAAATGATTCTGACGAATGATTTTGGCGAATGATTCTGACGAATGATTCTGATGAGTGATTCTGACGAATGATTTTGATGAGTAATTTTGACGAGTGATTCTGACGAATGATTCTGACAAATGATTTTGACGAGTGATTCTGACGAGTGATTCTGACGAGTGATTCTGACGAGTGATTCTGACGAGTGATTTTGACGAGTGATTTTGACGAGTGATTTTGACGAGTGATTCTGACGAATGATTTTGATGAGTGATTCTGACGAGTGACTTTTACAACTGTAATAATAATAATAATTATTAAAAAAACTCTAACGGTTCGCTAATGGGACTTGAACCCAAAATTCCATGTCCGAAAGCCAGTGCACTAACCACTAAGCTATTAACTTAGTTGTAGTCACACATCAGACTCACACATCAGAATCAAACATCATTTGAATTTGGCTTGCTTGCAGTCTGTGCATACATCACAATGAGTTTTAGACAAGTTTACACTGAAAATCATATAACCAAATAGAACTTCAAAGTTTTTACATCTAAGTTAATTGCTTAGTGGTTAGTGCACTGGCTTTGGGACACTGAATTTTGGGTTCTAGTCCCATCAGCGAATAGTTACTTTTTTTTTATTATTATTATTACAGTTGTAAAAGTCACTCGCCAAAATCACTCGTCAGAATCATTCGTCAGAATCACTCATCAGAATCACTCGTCAAAATCATTTGTCAGAATCATTTGTCAGAATCACTCGTCAAAATCATTTGTCAGAATCATTCGTCAGAATCACTTGTCAAAACTCTCATCAGAATCACTTGTCAAAATCACTCGTCAGAATCACTCGTCAAAATCATTCGTCAGAATCACTCGTCAGAATCACTTGTCAAAATCACTCGTCAGAATCACTCGTCAAAATCACTCGTCATGTCATAAAATGGACACCGTATACTGGTGATCCGTCTGCTTCTCCTTTTCTATATTTATAATGAATCAAGATTTTATTTTAGCCCTGGGCTACAAGCACACTGCACTATTTTGCTGACTTGTCTAGCTATGCTATATTAGTAATGATTGTCAGAATACCTGTTGTGTTTATTTAGAAAAGCCTTTTACTCCAAAAAATAATTCCATTGCATCTTTTAGTATTCTGCATTGTGCCGTTGTAAAATGAGGCCATAATGTAGCCTTACATAATCTCTTCCCTTCCTTGTAGATGTCAATCAGCATGACATTGGCAAAGATTTCCCATCAACAGAGCAATATGGAGGAGAAGCAGCTGCTGTGTCGACGTGACGTCAGCGCAAGCTGCAGAATCGCTGGCAGGAGCGAGCCTATAACCGATCTGAACCAGCATACATCAGTGGTTGGCAGAACAGGCAGGTAGATAGCAACTACCTGCCTGTAAGTTCTTAGGTCCATAGTAAAAGCCTAACAACCTAAAATAACAATGTGCACACCAAATGATTCGTACTGTCTGAACATAATTCTTTAAACTGTCAGATTAATTTTAATTACAACACTACCAATTTTGTGAACATAGGTCACTTACATAAAAGTATCACTAAATAAATTGTAGATAAAACCTCTCCCTTAAAGGGGTTGTCCAATACTTTTAAAAATATGCCAATGTGTTTTAATGATAAATAGAAGCTTCTTTATAATTACCTCCTGGTGCTGTTTCTGCCTGTGAGCGGCGCTATCGTGGCCGCTCACAGGCAGCACGTGACCCCCCGCTGACGTCACGTCAAGTGAGGCGTGACTCAGCGCTGGGGTCCCCGCGGTGGCTGCTGGGTTGTGGGCGGGGTTATTCCCCTGTGTCACACCCAGCATCCACCGAGCGCTTTCCCAATGAATGGGGACAGGGAGAGCTCGCGGTGGATGCCGGGTGTGACACGGGGGGGGGTAACCAAACGCTCAAAAGAGAAAATTAATTTTATTCTACCGGGCAGCATTTGGGTTTCAGTCACGGGGGCACACCGGTTCAGTCACTGCTCTGAGTATAGAAGAGCCTCGGCTGTAACCGCGCCCCAAGCCCTGACTGACAACCGGCCCCAATGCAGAGCTAGTGTCAGTCAGGACCGGGGGTGCAGTTTCAGTCACAGGGGCGATGCTGGCGCTGGTTTAATCACCGCTCTGAGAATGCCCCAGCATTAGGGTCAGCTGTCAGTCAAGGACCGGGGGCCTCGTTATAGCCACTGGTCTGTATGCTTAGAGTGGTGACTGGCCGTTGCTGCCCCCAAGACTTAAACCCGAATGCTGCGGTGGAGAATAAAGTTAATTTTCTCCCCTGAGCATTCGGCTATGTGCAGGCACCAGCCAGCATAATAACGCTTTAAACCTGCAGATTAACCCCATATCTGTAGGTTAATAGCCTTTTTTCTGTTGACAGGTTCCTTTTAACATTTCGGTCCCAAAACATAGACCTTCATCAGACACAGATTGCTGAGAAATGAGGAGAAATAATATTAAAATCAGCACTGTAGGGAAGTAGCCGTAATTGCAATGTAAAAGTGCGTCTTTCACACAGCGACTGCGGCCGCTTCTCTACAGCGCTAGCCATTACAGACGATGCCAGACATGATAAATGTGCCAGTACAATTTATGCGTAGTCACGCAAGCTAGCAAAATAGGATGTAAAAGATTCGGGTCATACTTATATTGAGGCTGGTAGGCTGCGTTCCCCCACCCCAACAGGCGTTTTTCCCTATTTTGTCAGGGGGCATGTCAATGACAAAGCAAGGCAAAACATGCGCTGACACATAATCTAACAGCAACAGCATCAATACATGTAAGACCTGCATCTTTTACATCTCATTTTGTTAGTTTGTGTGATTATGCATAAATTGTATAAAAATCTTTGAATATGGTTAATAAGTGGCAGTGTTTTTCCTGTTAGCATTATTAGACTTTTCATTTGAAATATTATTTATAATATTTATTATGAATTATAAGTTTTAAAATAAACATTGTGGGGACTTTATTATTTTGCTAATTTTTTTTTTCTAAAAGTCAATTTTTCTTGGCGATATAGCAGCCACAGTTAAAGGGGTAAATAACCTTAATAATTTTTTAAGGATGTTTGAATGCTGAAGAATGTATTGTTGTAAAATATGTCATGGTAAATTAATATTAGGTCCAGTTTCAAAATGAAAATTTTTTGAGTATTTTAGGTAAAACTTCAAAATTTCCCATTTTATTCAATGGAATTAATTGGTAAATTCATTTATCTATGATGATGAAAGTTCTACTTGCCTTTGACTTCATGACACCTGCAAAGCATATTGTAAGCTTCTCTTCAGAATTAATGGTTTGGGGGAGATGTCACAGTCAGGTCAGTGCGTTCTGTCTCATGGTTTGCATTAGGCATTAGTATGTCATAATGAAAAAAGAAGTGAGAGCATCTCATCACATTTTTCTTGAACACATGGCTTAAGGAATATTAGTAGTAGTATCTCTTGGACTTCAGAACAATGGTTGTATATCAAAATGTAAATACTAATCTTGACAGTGTCGGATTGATCCACAATGGGCCCATCAAGCAAAACTATTCTTCAGACATATTCATTTCTTCCATACCTTCTATACATACAGAGTATATGTTCACTATTACAGTATTAAGTGTTTTATTTCCATTGCACACATACATGATATCTCTAGGAAGATCTTACAACTTACTTGTGAAGTAAAGGTATTTAATATCTTGTATTTCTAGGTAAAATACTTTTTCGAAAGTCTAAAGCTGGCCATACACATCAGATAGCTGTCGGCCAAAAGATTGTCCATCTGACAGCTAAGGCCTGCTTAAGACTTTTTAAAATGGCCATACAGATTATATAGATGGCAGCCAAAAATTCACTACTCGGTCAACCCCTTCTCAATTACTATAGTTTCCTATGTAAAATGAAAAACAGCCTATACTCATCTCAGACAAAACTGACATCTGAAGGAACTCAAAACTGCTGCAGTTCTCTCACTTCTGTCAGTTTTGTCCAAAGGAAGTGAGAGTAAAGCTAAACATTATTGGATGCTGAATGGCTGCAGGGCTCACGTGACATAACAATGTCACACAAGCATTTGGAGACCAGCCATTGACATTTCTGGAATGGTGCCAGCACTGAAGTGAAGTACAGGCTGTTTTTATTTTACATCGGGGAAGGTAGTAATTGAAAGGGGTTGTTCGAGTATTGGACAAACCCTTAAAGACTTTTTAAGCTGGTCATACACATTAGATAGCTGTCAGCCAAACCATTGTTCAGCCGACAGCTATCTAATGTTTATGGCCAGTTTAAGACCCTTGAAAAACATTCATAGAGAATACAGGAACTGATTGGCTGACATATCTGGGAGCACATTGCTTCCCCACCAAACAAAAGGAACAGGCAATTGAATTATAATCACCCGAACCCGATCCTTACGTCCCCTGAAAATATCTGTCGGGGGTCAGTCAGGAACACCCCGTACATATAAATCATGGGTTTAGATGACTTTTTTCTTAGAATGCTGGCTAACATCACCCATTGGAGCTCTCTGTAGTGACACAGGCTATCACACACTGTTCCCTGAAACCGGCATCCCTTAAAAAAATGGCTTCATAGAATTTTCAACAACTTGATGGATGAGGACAGCTCTATAAACGTTTCAGACAATCCGAAGACAGTTCCACACTAAATCTACACAAACAAAACTTTAAAACCAGAGTCTACTAATGCTGAAATATTTAAGTCTAACATCTATTTTTGGATATAAGACAGCATGTCGCGTGTGAAGATTTATGACAGGACAAAAGAAGGTAAAACAGCAATTTCATTCACTCACTCACTTGGTCTGACGCCCTGTGTTTCATCTTTGCACTATTATTGTGAAGAAAAGAGATCATTATCATGTCAACCACACGAGAGCTGTAGTCATCGGATTGGTCGTCTGGGTACTTCTTTAGTAACATAAATGAACCTTGTTCGCTTGATATTAAAATGTGATTATTTTAACAAAACAGTATCCTGCATCTTTTAATTATTGTTCTTTATTTTTCAGAATGTTTTAATTATTGTTTTTCCCCCAAGTTCTGTTTTTGCTGATTTGATGCCAGTGGAATTGTCTCAGCAGGACCTCCCAGAACTGAGTAAGTTTACCTCAGGGTATTCTGTCTGCCTTCTTGTTTAAAAGGAAACCAGATCACCCAAGACATGAAACAAGGGTAAAAGAGGAAGAAAATTACAACTAACAGCTATAGTCACAGCTCAGAAATATGCCAACATGTACACGATATACTTGGGGAGTTAACTAATGACCGCAAGTGGTAAGGAATCGGATGTCACTTTTCAATATGCATCTAGGTGATGACACCATATATTGCTATGAAGAACAGAGAGTGAATTCACATTTATTGCAGCATGCTAAAGGTTGCTTTGTACAGTACAAAGTAATTATGTTGTAACCTTAATAAACCTATGCCATTCCCGGCTTTAGAATAAGTAATACAAAGCCTGTACTAAGGCATATATTAGGCCATACATAAGTGACAAAATACTGTGATCGCAAATTACAGACTGATATTTTTTAGGGTGGAATATTGACTGGTGAAGAGTTAGCTTTAAACAAGATTTTTCAGTTAACATATCAAATAATTCTACATAAAAAGTTGAATTATTTTGGAAAAGCATTGCCATATATATTTTTTTGATTGATCCTGAGTTAAAGCCTCTATTATCGTCTAGAACTTCATTCACAATTCTTGTGACTTATAGCAATGCTGAAATATAGCAGTGTTATCAGCTTGTTTAGTGTTTATGTCAGGAGTAGTGTTGAGCATTCCGATACTGAAATATCGGGTATCGGCCGATATTCACTGTATCGGAATTCCGATACTTAATTCCGATACTTTTATAATATCGAATACCGGAATCGGAAGTTCCCATAATGCCTGCGCTCTGCAGTGTCTCTGAAGGATGACAAGCTGGATGGCAGCGCTCAGCTGCGATCCAGCTTGTCATCAGAATGCCATCCCAGCGTGGGAGAATTCTCCTGATTGTTTAAAAGCCGGCGCGCGGTAAAAAGCCGCCGGCTTTTAAACAATCACGCAGCCCCATACTGCTTCCCCGCAGCCTCCCACCCCGATCCTCCGCTCCCCTCGCCACCTCCCATCCCGATCGTAAATTAGGACCGGGCGGGGAGTGCAGCACCAAGGAGCGAAGGACCCGGGCGGGGAAGCCGGCAGTGAAAAGACTTCACCGCCGGCTTTCCCGTTCTGTGCTGCGCTTTCCCGCCGGTTATTTCAAATGAACAGCTGAGGTATCAGGTGATGCCGATCAGCTGTTCATTTGAAGTAGCCGCGGTGCCCTCAGAGGGTTCATGTGAGTTCATGCTTGACTGCATGAACTCACATCAACTTTCCCACGGCCGCACAGGTCAGCCTCACCTCCCGGACCCGTCATGATTAGTGTGTGCGGGGTGTGTGTGTGTGCGGGGTGTGTGTGTGTGTGCGGGGTGTGTGTGTGTGTGCGGGGTGTGTGTGTGCGCGGGGTGTGTGTGCGGGTGTGTGTGCGGGCAGACATAGGCCGATGTGACACTACTACTCCCATCGGCCTATGTCTGTCCCCCGTCCACTCCTGCCAGCAGGATCAGCTCGATGGGAGCAGTAGTTCCCATCAGCCTGATCCTGCTATTTAAATTGCCCTACTGTGTCCCCAATAAATGTTAAATACATGTCATTGGTGGCCAGTGGTTACCTAAAAGAAATTAGTTCATACATTACCTGTCCCCGCCGATCGCCACCTAAAATAAAGTAAAAAATAAAAAACTACACCTATACTCACCTAGACACCTAATTCCCCGAAGCCATCGATCTCCTGTAATAAAATATAAAATAATAAACCACAACCTTATCCTTACCCCTCCGTAGTAGTCCACGAGTGTCCCACGAAGATCTCCAGTTCAGAGCAGCCACATAGAATGTGACCGCTCTGAACCGCTGCCGCCGCTAGAATGACGGGGCCGTAAGGGTTCACCGGAGTTCAGGCAGCGCTGCTCCGGTTAGCTCCTTTACGGCACTGCTGTATCGTGAGAAATTCCCACGGTACAGCACTGCCGTAAAGGAGGTCTCCGGAGCTGCGCTGCCTGAATGCACTCCGGTGACCTCAGTCAGTGGCTCCCGCTGCCGGGAGCGGACGTGTTCCCGGCAGCGTGAGCTTACAGCAGCCATGCACAGCTGTCACCATCTCCAGATGTGACAGCTGTGCATGGGAGATCAGCGCAGGAACGTGGACAGGTAACTATTTTTTTTTTAGTAAACTAAGAATTAAATAAAATGGTGTTTTATTTCAAATAAATTATTTTTTTCTGGGTGTAGTGTGTTTTTTCTTTTTAACACTTTGTAGGTTAGTAATGGGGGTGTCATATAGACGGCCATCATTACTAACCTGGGCTTCATGGCAGCTGGCGCTGACATGAACCCCACCACTATTACCCCCTGCCACCGCACCAGGGCAGCGTGGAAGAGCGAGGCTAAGTGCCAGAATTGGCGCATCCTATGGATGCGCCATTTCTGGGGCGGCTGACGGCTGGTGTTTCTAGCCTGGGAGGGGGCCAATATTCATGGCACCCTTCCTGAGCTATTAATATCAGCCCCCAGCTGTCTGCCTAGCCTTTGCTAGCTATTAAAATAGAGGGGACCCCACGTCATTTTTTTTTGGGGGGTCCCCCATTTTAATAGCTAGTAAAGGCTAGGTATTCAGCTGGGGGCTGATATTAGTAGCCTGGGAAGCTCCGTGGGTTTTACCCCCTTCCCAGGCTTCAAACATCTGCCCCAGCCGTCTGCTTAACCTCCGCTAGAGACTAAAATTATGGGGGATCCCACGCCATTTTTTTTTTAAATAAATCCTTTATTTTAACACTAAATGACATTTGAGGACTTAATAAAGATGCAGTCCCTAAATTATTATTTATTTTTTAATAAATTTTTCCCAAAACTTTTGACGTGGGCTTCGCCATATTTTTGTATGCCAGCCAGGTACAGCATCCAGCTTCTATGAACGCGCCATTTTCCGGGGCGGCCGCGGACTGCAATTTTCAGCGGGGGGGGGGAGGGCAAAAAGCTTGGGCCTCCCTGCGCTGCAGATTCCATCCCCCAGCTGCCTAGTTGTACCTGGCTGGACACAAAAATAGGGAGAAGCTCCACGTTTTTTTTTTTTAATTATTTCATGAAATTCATGGAATAATTAAGAAAAAAAGGGCTTCCCTATATTGTTGTGTCCGGCTAGGTACAAATAGGCAGCTGGTGGTTGGGGGCAGCCCGTTCCTGCCTGCTGTACCTGGCTGGACACAAATATAGTGTGAAGCCCCACGTCAATTTTTTTTTAATTATTTCAGGAAATTCATGAAATAATTAAAAAAAAATTATGTGGGGCTTCGCCCTATAATTGTGTCCAGCCAGGTACAGCAGGCAGGAACGGGCTGCCCCCAACCACCAGCTGCCTATTTGTACCTAGCCGGACACAACAATATAGGGAAGCCCTTTTTTTCTTAATTATTCCATGAATTTCATGAAATAATTAAAAAAAAAAATGTGTGGCGCTTCGCCCTATTTTTGTGTCCAGCCAGGTACAACTAGGCAGCTGGGGGCTGGAATCTGCAGCGCAGGGAGACCCAAGCTTTCTGGGTCCCACCCGCTGCAAATTGCAGTCCGCAGCCGCCCCGGAAAATGGCGCGTTCATAGAAGCGCCATCTTCTGGCGCTGTACCCAACTCATCCAGGGCCCTGGTGCGGTGGCTCACTGGGTAATAAAGGGGTTAAGGCCAGCTTGGCATTATCAGCTGGCCCTAAGCCCGAAATTCATGGGGTCACGCCAATATTAGACATGACCGCCATGAATTTCTAGTAAAGTATTTAAAAAAAACACAAACACCCAGAAAAAAGTCCTTTAATTGAAATAAAGACACAATTCTTTATTGTTCTAAATTAAACCATACTTACCGCCACACCCATTCCAGCTGAAGCCAACGATCTCCTGCAATAAAAGTAAAATAATAAAGCAACCTCATCCTTACCTTTCCATGGTTCCCAGGACAGCTTCAGCTCTGCTACATCGAGATGACAGGCTGGACCGCAGCAGAACGCTGCCATCCAGCCTGTCATCCCGCGGACACTGAGAAGCGCAGGCATGCTTGCGCTCCTCAGTGTCTTTCTGTGACGTCATCCAGATGAGCCGAGGTCATGTCCAATGAACTCAGCTCACCTCATGCACGTCACTGACAGCGTGGGAAAATTCTCCTGCACTCAGCGCTTCAGCGTGAGAATTCTCCCACGCTGTCAGTGACGTGCATGAGGTGCGCCGAGTTCATGGGACATGACCTCACCTCATGCACGTCACTGACAGCGTGGGAAAATTCTCACGCTGAAGCGCTGAGTGCAGGAGAATTCTCCCACGCTGTCAGTGACGTACATGAGGTGAGCCGAGTTCATTGTCGGCTCATCTGGATGCCGTCACAGCCAGACACTGAGGAGTGGAAGTATGCCTGCGCTTCTCAGTGTCTGCGGGATGACAGGCTGGATGGCAGCGTTCTGCTGCGGTCCAGCCTGTCATCTCGATGTAGCAGAGCTGGAGCCGTCGTGGGAGCCATGGAAAGGTAAGGATGAGGTTGCTTTATTATTTTTCTTTTATTGCAGGAGATCGTTGGCTTCAGCTGGAATGGGCGTGATGGTAAGTATGGTTTAATTTAGAACAATAAAGAATTGTGTGTTTATTTCAATTAAAGGACTTTTTTCTGGGTGTTTGTGTTTTTTTTAAATACTTTACTAGAAATTCATGGTGGTCATGTCTAATATTGGCGTGACCCCATGAATTTCGGGCTTAGGGCCAGCTGATAATGCCAAGCTGGCCTTAACCCCTTTATTACCCAGTGAGCCACCGCATCAGGGCCCTGGATGAGTTGGGTACAGCGCCAGAAGATGGCGCTTCTATGAACGCGCCATTTTCCGGGGCGGCTGCGGACTGCAATTTGCAGCGGGTGGGGCCCAGAAAGCTTGGGCCTCCCTGCGCTGCAGATTCCAGCCCCCAGCTGCCTAGTTGTACCTGGCTGGACACAAAAATAGGGCGAAGCTCCACGTTTTTTTTTTTTTAAATTCATGAAATTCATGGAATAATTCAGAAAAAAAGGGCTTCCCTATATTGTTGTGTCCGGCTAGGTACAAATAGGCTGCTGGTGGTTGGGGGCAGCCCGTTCCTGCCTGCTGTACCTGACTGGACACAAATATAGGGCGAAGCCCCACATCAATTTTTTTAAATTATTTCATGAATTTCCTGAAATGATTTAAAAAAAATTGACGTGGGGCTTCGCACTATATTTGTGTCCAGCCAGGTACAGCAGGCAGGAACGGGCTGCCCCCAACCACCAGCTGCCTATTTGTACCTGGTTGGACACAACAATATAGGGAAGCCCTTTTTTTCTTAATTATTTCATGAATTTCATGAAATAATTAAAAAAAAAAAATACGTGAAGCTTCTCCCTATTTTTGTGTCCAGCCAGGTACAACTAGGCAGCTGGGGGATGGAATCTGCAGCGCAGGGAGGCCCAAGCTTTCTGCCCCCCCCCCCTCCCCCCGCTGAAAATTGCAGTGCGCAGCCACCCCGGAAAATGGCGCGTTCATAGAAGCTGGATGCTGTACCTGGCTGGCATACAAAAATATGGCGAAGCCCACGTCAAAAGTTTTGGGAAAAATTAATTAAAAAATAAATAATAATTTAGGGACTGCATCTTTATTAACTCCTCAAATGTCATTTAGTGTTAAAATAAAGGACTTATTTTAAAAAAAATTGACGTGGGGCTTCGCCCTATATTTGTGTCCAGCCAGGTACAGCAGGCAGGAACAGGCTGCCCCCAACCACCAGCTGCCTATTTGTACCTGGCCGGACACAACAATATAGGGAAGCCCTTTTTTAAAAAAATTATTTCATGAAATAATTAAAAAAAAATTGACGTGGGGCTTCGCACTATATTTGTGTCCAGCCAGGTACAGCAGGCAGGAATGGGCTGCCCCCAACCACCAGCTGCCTATTTGTACCTGGTTGGACACAACAATATAGGGAAGCCCTTTTTTTCTTAATTATTCCATGAATTTCATGAAATAATTTTAAAAAAAAATGCGTGGGGCTTCGCCCTATTTTTGTGCCCAGCCAGATACAACTAGGCAGCTGGGGGCTGGAATCCGCAGCGCAGGGAGACCCAAGCTTTCTGGGCCACCCCCGCTGCAAATTGCAGTCCGCAGCCGCCCCAGAAAATGGCGCGTTCATAGAAGCGCCATCTTCTGGCGCTGTACCCAACTCATCCAGGGCCCTGGTGCGGTGGCTCACTGGGTAATAAAGGGGTTAAGGCCAGCTTGGCATTATCAGCTGGCCCTAAGCCCAAAATTCATGGGGTCACGCCAATATTAGACATGACCACCATGAATTTCTAGTAAAGTATTTAAAAAAACACAACACCCAGAAAAAAGTCCTTTAATTGAAATAAACACACAATTCTTTATTGTTCTAAATTAAACCATACTTACCACCACGCCCATTCCAGCTGAAGCCAACGATCTCCTGCAATAAAAGTAAAATAATAAAGCAACCTCATCCTTACCTTTCCATGGCTCCCACGACAGCTTCAGCTCTGCTACATCGAGATGACAGGCTGGACCGCAGCAGAACGCTGCCATCCATCCTGTCATCCCGCAGACACTGAGAAGCGCAGGCATACTTCCACTCCTCAGTGTCTGGCTGTGACGGCATCCAGATGAGCCGAGGTCATGTCCAATGAACTCCGCTCACTTCATGTACGTCACTGACAGCGTGGGAAAATTCTCCTGCACTCAGCACTTCAGCGTGAGAATTTTCCCACGCTGTCAGTGACGTGCATGAGGTGAGCTGAGTTCATTGGACATGACCTCATCTCATGTATGTCACTGACAGCGTGGGAGAATTCTCACGCTGAAGCGCTGAGTGCAGGAGAATTTTCCCACGCTGTCAGTGACGTGCATGAGGTGAGCTGAGTTCATTGGACATGAACTCGGCTCATCTGGATGACGTCACAGAGAGACACTGAGGAGCGCAAGCATGCCTGCGCTTCTCAGTGTCTGCGGGATGACAGGCTGGATGGCAGCTTTCTGCTGCGGTCCAGCCTGTCATCTCGATGTAGCAGAGCTGGAGCTGTCCTGGGAACCATCGAAAGGTAAGGATGAGGTTGCTTTATTATTTTTCTTTTATTGCAGGAGATCGTTGGCTTCAGCTGAAATGGGCGTGATGGTAAGTATGGTTTAATTTAGAACAATAAAGAATTGTGTCTTTATTTCAATTAAAGGACTTTACTCTGGGTGTTTGTGTTTTCTTTTAACTTTGACTATGGGGTTAGTAATGGGGGTGTCTTATAGACGCCTCTCCATTACTAACCTGGGCTTGATGTCAGCTGGCATTATAAGCTGACATCAACCCCAACCCTATTACCCCCTGCCACCGCACCAGGGCAGCGTGGAAGAGCGAGGCTAAGTGCCAGAATTGGCGCATCCTATGGATGCGCCATTTCTGGGGCGGCTGACGGCTGGTGTTTCTAGCCTGGGAGGGGGCCAATATTCATGGCACCCTTCCTGGGCTATTAATATCAGCCCCCAGCTGTCTGCCTAGCCTGTGCTAGCTATTAAATTAGGGGGGACCCCACGTCATTTTTTTGGGGGGGTCCCCCATTTTAATAGCTAGTAAAGGCTAGGTATTCAGCTGGGGGCTGATATTAGTAGCCTGGGAAGCTCCGTGGGTATTACCCCCTTCCCAGGCTTCAAACATTTGCCCCAGCTGTCTGCTTAACCTCCGCTAGAGCCTAAAATTAAGGGGAACCCCACGCCAATTTTTTTTAAAATAAATCCTTTATTTTAACACTAAATGACAAGTACAGTAATCAACACTGTCACTGTACTTCATATATATGTGACTGACATGTTTCTATCTATCTAATCTATGTGTGATTCTCTATTCCTTCTATTCTAAATTGTCGGGTACAGATGCTGAATTGCCGGCCGGCTTTCTTAAAGAGACGGTGCATGAAAACACTATTATTTTTTTAAATAAATCCTTTACACTAAATGACAAGTTCTGTAAGCAACACTGTCACTGTACTTCTTATATATGTGACTGACATGTTTCTATCTATCTAATCTATGTGTGAAGCTCTATTCTGTCTGTTATAAATTGTCGGGTACAGATGCTGAATTGCCGGCCGGCTTTTTTAAAGAGACGGTGCACGAAAACACTAATATTTTTTTTAATAAATCCTTTACACTAAATGACAAGTACAGTAAGCAACACTGTCACTGTACTTCATATATATGTGACTGACATGTTTCTATCTATCTAATCTATGTGTGAAGCTCTATTCTTTCTGTTGAAAATTGTCGGGTACCGGTGAATGCCGCTGATGAATTGCCGGCTTTTCATGTCATTCTACATTATTCTTAGTTGTTTTACTTCATGTAGAATTAACCTACAAGGAAAGAAAGGGTTTATTTTCATTCCGATATTTGTGTCCCATTGACTTGCATTGGTTTCCGGTATCGGAATCGGCGATATCCGATACTTTTTGGGTATCGGCCCGATCCAATCCGATACGATATTTCCTGATATCGGAAGGTATCGCTCAACACTAGTCAGGAGTAAATGTATAGAAGGTGCCGAGGTGGCAGCCACACCTGCACTTGGCGATAGCGCTAGATATAAGAAGACACCGGTTTTACATATTTTACATGGCAAGTAGGGGTCTTGTTATACATTTTACTTTGGGGCCCAAAAGTATGAAATCAGCTGTTAACTGAATTACAACAGCTCAATTAAGCTGTAAAGGCTTCTATACACATTAGATTAATGTCAGCTGAACCCACCGATATCAACGGATTCACCCGACTGTCTAATGTGTATGGGGCACCGAAAAAATTATGGTAGGGGGATATGTCAGATTGTCGATCACATTGTTCTTCTGAAGATTTGCCAACATGTCAACCGGCAGCTTTCTCATAGAGAACAAAGATGAGCTAAGCCAAGTGAACACTCTTGAGTGCGGGATAGTAGGCTGAGATGGCTGTGGGAAAGAACGATCGGTGAAAGCATCGTTTGGCCGACAGCCATCAAATGTGTATGGCCAGCTTTAGGGATCTATCCAAACTAATTGAGACTTACAACTTTGGGGATATATTACAGGCTTTAACTCAGAATCAATGCAAAAACTGCAATGCAATGTATTTCATAAAGTTTTTATATAGAATCTACCTATGTATAATCTACATTGGGGTACTCAAATGTATCTTTCTAAAGCCAGTTGAACATAGTAACACCATTTACAGCTTGCCTTACACATAATATACAGTATATGGCACTGTAATATGCCGACTTTTCCAATTAATGTGCACATATGGTTGGACAGAACATCCCTTTAATTTCAAAATTAATACTCATACGAAAATATTCCAGACCAGTAAAATTCCTTAACGTTGGCCAAAGCAAAAGCATAGTGACAACAGATGGCAGCAACTGATAACATTATTGGACTAGCAGCTGAAATGACTTACTTCTATTTGGAACTATGAAGTAACCAGCCGAAAATAAATCACTCTGTCTTTAATGTAAAGTATATTTTCAGATTAAATCATAAAACAATAGAGAGGTTTTTAGGGTTTACCCTAAATGTTTTCAAGTCCAGCTACTTTCCTGAAATTTTAAACATGTGAAAGATAGAATTTATCCTGTCCTACTTCAGTGTACAATTGCCAATATTTACTATGGCATGAGTAATATCTACTGTTTAACTCACTTATTCCACCCTACTATTATATTTTATGAGGTTAAGTGTACCTGCTAGGACTATTTTAACAACTCAGAGGATAAATATGTTAATTACTTTCTTATATAGTTAACTCCATTTAAGACATTTAACTTTGCGGATAAACATTCAAAAGTATCAGAGTCCATGCCAGGAACATATACTGCTTGTTTTGCGTTCTGGGCCTTTTTAACTTGAAAATGTTAGTATTTTTCAAAGATCCATAAAATGCCCAAATAACAGAGAAATGTAGTCTTCAAATAATATATTGCCAAAGAGAACACAACAATGATACCACAAAATTTCTCAAGTAAAGCTTTCTATGAACTGTATCAGCCATAGTACTCACAAATAGTGATGAACGAGCGTGCCTGCCACTGCTCAATACTCGATCGAGCATCATGATGCTCGGGTACTCACGTTATTGATCGAGAATCGCGGGTGTTCGATTACCATGCTCGAGTCCCAGCTAAGCATTTTTCGTGGTTGTTAGACAGCCAATAAACATGCGGGGATTACCTGCCATACACAGTGATGCCGTAGCCATGTTAGCTACTGCCATTATTGTGATTGGCTGGCTGCATCGCGTCATCAGGTCTTATATAAGACCCAGTGACACGATGCTCGGCACACTCTCCTTTGGAAGCAGTTCAGAGACAGTTGTTATAGGAGGGAGAGCTTATTTTAGAACAGGCATATAGGCAGTGTTTAAAATTGCTATTGCAGTACTTGTATACCGCTGCTGCATTATTAAAGCAAAAGTCCTTTTAAGGGCTACATACTGTCCTTTCTCTAGTAAAACTGCTGTTACCTACATTTAGTGTAGAAATAGCTGGTGGAGGAGGGATAGTTTTGGATTAGAGGCATATAGGCAGGGTTTATTGCCTTACGGTCCTTCTTTAGGTATATTGCTGCTGCAACCTAAAAACAAAAGTCCTTTTCAGGGCTACATATTTTCATTTCCATACTAATTCCAGAAATTTACCAGGCATATACATTGGCTTGAGAAAGTATTCACTCCCCTTGGCACTTTTTCATGTTTTGCTACCTCACAACCTGGAATTTCACTGTTTTTTTAGGTTTTGCATCAGTTCATGTACAGAACATGCCTACAACAGTGAACATTTGGTTTTCTTTTTATTGTAAAGCAAATAAAAAATAGGACAAAATAACTGAAAACTTCAATGTCCATGACTATTCACCCCCCTAAAGTCAGTACGTTGTAGAGCCTCTTTTTGCAGCAATTGCAGATGCAAGTCGCTTTGTTTAAGTCTTTATAAGCTTTCAACATCTTGCCACTGGGATTTTTGCCAATCCCTCAAGGCAAAACTGCTTCAGCTCCTTCAAGTTAGATGGTTTCCACTGGTGAACAGCAATCTTCAAGTCTGACCACAGATTTTCAAATGGATTAAGGTCTGGATTTTGACTAGGCCTCTCCAAAACATTTTCCCTTAAACCACTCAACTTTTGATTTAGCAGTATGCTTTGGGTCACTGTCTTGTTGGAAGGTGAACATCCGTCCCAGTCTCAAATCACTGACAGACTGAAACAGGTTTTGGTCAAGAATATCCCTGTATTTCCCACCATCCATCTTCCCCTCTACTTGGACAATTTTCCCTACCAAAAAACATCTGTACAGCATGATGCTGACACCACCATGTTTCACTGTGATGGTATTCTTGGGTTGATGAGTAGAGATGGGCGAACCCAAACAGTAAAGTTCGGGGTCCGCACCAGACACCTAGTGTCCGTGCACAGAACCCGAACAAGGACTTCTCACAGAAGTCTGTGTTACTGTTCACGGGTTCAGCAGCCCGAAGAAAGCTTGTTGAAAGGCTGTAGCGCAGCCAATCAACAAGTTTTTCCTGTGCTGGTACTTTCGGCCCCATCACAGCCATGTCAAGTATTGTGTTTTTTGCTTTCAACTTACAGGGCTAGTAATGGACGTGTCTTATAGACGCCTCTCCATTACTAACCCCTTGGCTTGATGTCAGTGGACATTACACAGCTAACATAAACCCCAAAACCATTACTCCGCTTGCCAACGCACCAGGGCAAGTGGGGAGAGCAGAGGCTAAGCGCCAGAATTGGCACATCTAATGGATGCGCCATTTCTGGATTGGCTGAGGGCTTGTGTTATTAGAGACCAGGCGCATGATGATGAGAGTAGTAGTTGTCAGCTGACTCCTGACCGGCAGTAACCTTTTCACCTCTGGTCACAGCTGCTGGCTCACAAGTTGTCCTCTGTGTGACAGTGTGGGAACAACGATATCCAGCAGCTGTGACCGGCGGTGACTTTTGTAAGGTTACCGCCAATCAGAGACGTTGTTTCCCACGCTGTGACACAGATGACACCATGGGAACAACCGGATGTTTGGGCACATGTCATCAAAGCACCCCACTAGGTGGGCCAAATGCCTGGGTCCACAAACAGTGTTTGCGGGTGATACCACTGCCTCTTCCCCTGTGCTACATGCTTGCCAATCCCCTGTCCAGGACGCAGGCATGTATGCCTCCTGCCGGGCACCTGTTGCTGCGCATTTACAAGCACCATCAGCAACCACGTCCAATTCTTTGTTCCAAAGCAGCTTTCAGCTGTCCCCTACCCCAGGCCTTGAAATGCATGTGCAAATACCCAGTCACCCACCCAAAGATCCAAACACTAAACGGGCACATTTCCAGACTGCTTGTGGCCAGGGATGCTACATTTTCCTGACAGCACACTGGGTGAACCTTGTGGAGGCCAGGACTGAGTTGGACCCTGAGATTGCACATGTGCTACCGACGCCGAGGATTTTGAGCCCTAGTTCCATCAGGGATTGCTCCGCATCCTACACCAGTTTCTGCACCCCCTACTCATCATCATCCTCCATCTCTGAATTGTCATCTTGGAGCACATCGTCCATATCAGTCGCAAGCTGGAAGCACAGCAACACTGCCTTGGTAAAGCACCCATTTTTACAAGTCAGCTCCAGCTGCCGCAGTGCTGCAGCAATGCTTGCAAGGGCCAGCTCACAGACTTGTGTGTGGCTTGACCACATTACACATGTTGGCAAGGCTTTGTGAGCAACGGAGGGCAATTGTTGAATACCAGCTACAACATGCCCGTCGGTATTCCGATCATCCTCCACACATAACAACCGAGTAGTGGGCAAGGATGTCTGACATCTGTGAGGTTCTCCAAAACTTTGAGGAATCAACCAAGATGGTGAGCGGCGATGATGCCATAATCAGCTTAACCATCCTGCTTCTGTGTCTACTTAAATGCTCGCTGCTCACAATTAAAAAGGAAGCTTTGCATGTGACCAGGTGGAGATGGAGGAAAAAATTACACAGGGTGATACTACCCAGTCCAGCCTCATCTCATCTCAGCGCGTATTGGGTGATAATGAGGATGGGGGGGCTGAGGAGGTGGAACAGGAGATGCTGCCTGTGCTACAGAGGGTAATACCCACACCAGCTTCATCCTGTCCGTTCAGTGTCGATAGGCTGAACAGGAGGAAGAGAGGGAGGATGAGGAGATGGAGAGTCTTCCTCATGGTGCAGGGAAGTCTTGCCTGTTGGGAGTCTGTCACACATGGCTGACTTTATGTCCCGCTGCTTTTCCAGTGACCCTCACGTTATACGCATTTTAGCCAACAATTATTACTGGTTGTTCACCCTTCTCGACCCATACTACAAGGAGAACTTTCTGCCTTTCCTTTCTGTGGCGGAGAATGCTAGTAAAATGGTGCAATACCAGAAGGCCCTAGTCGAGCAATTAATAAAAAAATTCACATCTGACAATGCTGGCAGCAAAGGTCATAGATTCTTGGGCTACTAAGGAGGAGAGATGAGGGAGACACACACCAGGTCTAACAGAGGCAGAGGAACACTATCAAAAGTCGGGGACAGTTTCATTAGACCTTACCAGCGCCCATGCCCTGATGCACGGGGTAGTCTGACAAGGAAGGAAAAGTTTTTGAAGATGGTGGAGTACCTATCCAACCATACCAGCATCCTCCATGATTCCTCTGTGCTGTACAACTATTGGGTATCCAAGCTGGACATGTGGCATGAAATGTCCCTCTACGCCTTGGAGGTGCTGGCCTACCCTGCCGCTAGCGTTTTGTCAGAGTTTTTAGTGCTGCCGGGGGTATAATATCTGACAGGTGCATCCAATACAGGGAGAGATGGCCTGGCTATTTAGGAGTGGAGGTGTTTTTTTTTTTTAAAATTTTGCCTTATATACAAGTGATTATGCAGAAAAGAATGTTTCCTACCATTTTTTGCTGTAAAATCAATTTTATCTTCGGTTTCGTATGTTTTATTGTCATTCTGTAAAAGTTGCATAATACTCTGAGAACAGTATTCCCAGCTGCAACCTGAGAGTCAGAGATGCGTCCAGACATCTTCCCCATGCTGTTCCCATTCCATTTGAGTAGTGTTGAGCCACCCCCGTAGTGTTCGAGTTCGGTTCGGTTCGTCGAACACCCGTGTGTTCGCCGAACTGTTCGTCGAACTGTTCGTCGAACACCTTCGAACACCGTTAAAACCAATGGCAGGCAAACAAAAACACATAGAAACACATAGAAAACACCTTCAAAGGTGTCCAAAAGCTGACAAACTGCTCAGAAGACATAACTAACACATGGAAAAGTGACAAGTACATATAGTCATGCGAAAATAAAAGAGGTGGAGGAGTAAAAGGAGGGGGAGACACAGATATAGGCATGTCATGCCCTTCTAAAATCCAAAAAGTGAGAAGCCGACAAGGCCAGTCCGCTCCTGCCCGTGCCACCTCCGTGTCGCCGGGTTTGTGCCAGAGCCGCGGTGAACCCTGACGGCCAGCCCCCCTCTCCCAATACTGGTGCCTGTCCGCTGGTGGGTCGAGCGAGTCCCCCTGTGGTGGAGGCAGCTCTAAGCTTTTTAATTTAAATTGTCTCTCTAATTTGAATGAATACACTTTAAATCCATTTACAAGGATCTATTGGAGGGCAAGTCTCATGCCAGCAGCCGCGGTAATTCCAGCTCCAGTAGCGTCCACTAAAGCTGCTGCAGTTAAAAAGCTTTTATAAGGATCGAGCTCGGCTGTCTACCGCAAGGCATCCTACTGCCAGTCCCAGCCCCTATGCCTTGGGGTGCCTCCTGATGCTCTTCACTAAGTATCCCGTGGTCCCGAAGCATTTCCTTTGAAAAAATTAAGTGTCTAAACTACAGGTGGTGCAGCTTGCTTAACAGCCGGGATAATCCGCTCACTAGCAGACACTGCTACTAGGCACAAAGTATTTCCTGGGCTAGATGCAGTTAAAAATTTGTAATTAGATACTCTTGTTGGATGCTGAGAAAGCATTCCATAGAGTCTCCTGGCACGCCATATATGATTCTCTTAAAAAACTTGGGGTAGGGGTCTAGGGGACCCTTTTATAGCCAAAATCACGGCCCTGTATCGCAATACGTCACCTAGGCTGAAGATAAATGGAACTGTAGCACCCTGAGGGCTCGGTTGCTACAGACGTATTGCACCTCACCCAGAGGTGTGATATCTCACTCTCAGGTAAGGATGGAGTGTGGATCAGGACCCGACACCTGCATGCATTACACCACATTGCCGTGGGGCAGGGTGACCAATATGCCCCTGAGATGGGCACGACAGTCCCTGTCCCTGGCTGGAGTGGGGGGAGGGAACACTGAGGAAGGGGAACCCTGTAGTGCAGGAGCAGGGAGGAAGCAGTTCCTGGGTGCATTGAGAAGGGAGTATAAAAGGTGGGCACCATCTTAGTTCAGTGCAGAGAAGTCTGAGCAGAAGTGGCAGGGAGCAGGGGCTCTGCATGAGCTCTGCTCCGGAGGCGGGCCTAGTAACAGAGGCCCAGGCCTGGAAGAGGGAGAAGGAAGGAAGAGGAGCGGAGAAGGCTCCAGGAACGAGGAATGAAGGGATCCCAGGGGTGCGGACGGGCGAGTCGCCACCGCACGCCCGAATCCACCTGCGTGGAGGGGTCAGGCCAAAGGGGGAGACCGGACCCCGAACTAGTGGAGGCAGGAAACGACCCTCAGCTAGAAACCGGAGGCTCTGACATTTTATGTGGCGCAGCCCCTCGCTACACCCGCTAGGAAGGCACCACATAGGGTCAGGGAAACTGGCGCCAAGTTTACCAAGAGGAGGCCCGAGGCAGCCGGACAGAAGTGTTGGTAAGAAAGGCCAGACAAAGGACACACAAAGGGGGTCCTGTGAAGTGCTCCAAAGTTATCTGGGAGTTGTCTGAGCCCCTCACCTGGTGAGCACAGTACGACGTGGGCAGCCGTTACCTGCAGACGTGGTCTGGATAATAAGAACTGTGAGTAAAGGCCCTGAACTGCATCACTGACTCCGTGTCGTTACTGCTGCTGCCCTGCACCATCACCCCCATCCTCCGCATACACTGCCCTGAGGCTATACTCCTCCCGTGGGGAGTTATGCTACGCTCTGCTGCACCCACAACACCAGCCTCAGTGGTCTGCCCTGTAGCGGCGGTTCACTCTGACCGCAATCCACGGGTGGCGTAGTCGGACATTTAAACATGAAAACCACATAAATAGTTCCGCCACTGGTTTGACCGCCCTGAGCCACGGAACTGGGTCGCCGCCACAAAGACTACAACCACCAGCATCCACCAAAAAGGGTCCGGCTCCGGGTGTCCCAAGGCCCAGGGGGTGCGTCAGAACATTTTCATCACCTTTCACAATCACCAATGGGACAAGGCAGTGATGTCCTCTGTCCCCTCTCTTATACATCCTAGTGACGGAGCACCTGCTCTCATCAATTCGCCATAACCCCAATATTAGGTGGATTGAGGTGGGAGGCACCGAGTACAAGTGCTCTCTATTTGCTGATGATGTCCTAGTATATATCACTCAATCACATATATCCATCCATGCTGTTATGGCTGAAATAGATCACTTTGTTACATGGTAAAATTTTAAAATCAATGCAGCGAAGTCTGAGGCCCTCAATGTCTCCCTCCCCAAATCCATATAGGATTCCATCCAGTCCAACTTTCCCTTTGCCTGGCCCTCACAGGGTATCAAATACTTAGGAATTCCTATTCATAGAGACCTCTCCCATCTATGTTATCTTAATTTTGGGCCCTTTATTGAACAACTCCATACAGACCACGGTTGGCAAGTTAGAACTGTAAGATTCACTACGTGAACCACTGGTGTTTTGTGGAAAAGCACATGTACACTGCGTTCCAAATTATTATACAAAAAGTGTTTAGGAGTGATAAGGGAAGAATTTGTTTGTTTGTCAGTTAAACTCATTGATGGTGATGTGTGTCAGGGCTCTTTATATCACTGTAAGCAATTGCAGACACCTGTGCTAATTAGTTTGGCAGGTGTGTCCAATGAAAGGCAAGACTACTTAAGAAGGCTCTCTCACATTATTAAGCAGCCTACATTTTCTGCCAAAATGGGAAAGAAAAAGGATGTGTCGGCTGCTGAGAAGCAACAAATTGTGGAGTGTTTAGGTCAAGGCATGACTACAATCAACATTGTGCGATGATCAGGATGAAGTGTCTTGGCAATCAAGAAGTATGTAGCTGATTCACAGTACACACGTGTGCGTGCTGATAAGGGCAAATTGAGGACTCTTTCCTACAGGCAATTACGTCAGGTTGAAAGAGCAGCGGCAAAAAAGCCTTGTCATAGCAGCAGACAAGTTTTTTAAGCTGTTGTGCCTCCAACGTCCCCCGAACAACAAGATGCAGGGTCCTTCAGAGGTTTGCAGCTGTGCATGCGCCATCCTGTCGACCTCCTCTATCCACTTCACACAAGCAGAAACGGCTCCAGTGGGCCAAACATTACATGAAGACTGATTTCAAAACTGTTTTGTTCACGGATGAGTGCCGTGCAGCGCTCGATGGTCCAGATGGATGGAGTGGAGGATGGCTGGTTGATGGACACCCCACGCAAACACGGCTACAGCACCAACAAGGAGGAGGTGGAGTAATGTTTTGGGCTGGAATCATGGGGAGAGAGATTGTCGGCCCCTTTAGGATCCCTGAAGGCGCTAAAGATGAACTCCATAATGTATGTGGATTTTCTCAAACAGCACTTCCTGCCATGGTTCAAGAAGAAGAACCGTGTATTTCACAGCAAGATCATTTTTCTGCATGATAATGCACCATCTCATGCTGCACATAAAACATCTGCATCTCTGGCTGATATGGGCATAAAAGGGGACAAACTTATGGTGTGACCCCCATGCTCCCCTGACCTCTACCCCATTCAGAACCTTTGGAGCATCATTAAAAGGAGTGTCTATGATGGCGGGAGGCAGTTCACATCTAAGCAACAGCTCTGGGAGGGTATTCTGTCCTCATGCAAAACAATTGAAGCAGAAACCATCCAAAACCTAACAAATTCAATGGACGAGAGAGTTCAGAAGCTTCTTTCGAACAAGGGGTCCTATGTGAAAATGTAACATCACCTAGAATAAAGTTTTGAGTTGAAAACTGTTTGATTTCAGTTTCTAACAGCCTGCTAATGCTTATAATTTCAAAAATGACCATTTTTTTGGTCTTTATTAAAATGAAAAGGTTGATCGAAAAGTTTGGGGGATCTAAGAGTGTGGCAACCCAGTAGTCATGATTACTTCGAATTCTGACAATATGAGGGTCATGCTGCAGGTAGTGCAGCAAGAAGGCACTTATGTGCCTTGCGCATCTCGGAGCCCCAAAATTATTTTCCGGGCTAGATGCAGCTAAAAATTATTTTTAATTTTAAATCTGGTGAAGCTTTAGTATAGATGGCCTAATAGGATCAGTGCTGCACACTGCTACAAAGCCCAAATTATTTTCCAGTCAAGATACAGATAAACATGATTAGTAATTTGAAAGCTTAAAACGGTTGGTAGGGTGATTTTAACCAATCATCAAGCTTTTACTCTCCCCAGGATGACACAGGGGTAGAAAAGTCGTTTCGGATCCATGATTTGTTCATCTTTATGAACGTGAGTCTGTCTACATTATCAGTGGAGAGCCGCGTGCGCTTATCTGTCAGCACACCACCAGCAGTGCTGAACACACGTTCAGACAGAACGCTGGCTGCGGGGCATGACAAGATCTCCAAGGCGTAAGTGGCTAGCTCCGGCCATTTATCCAGATTGGAAGCCCAAAAAGAGCAAGGGTCCAGTGACACAGTCGTGGCTTCAATGTTTACTTGGAGATACTCCTGTACCATCGTCTCTAGGCGTTGACTATGTGTCAGACTTCTTGTCTCCTGTGGCCTTGCAAAGGATGGGCTAAAAAAGTGGTGAAATGATTCCGCAAAATTGATGTTACCAGCAGATACTGTGGTTCTGTTACGGTTTGAGTGCTGAACACTTGACGGTCCCACGGTTGGCAAGTTGGAACTGTGAGATTCACTACGTGCACCACTGGTATTTTGTGGAAAAGCACATGTAAGATTCTGCAACAGTCTCTGCTGATACTCCTGCATGCGTGCATCCCTTTCTATGGCAGGAATAATTTCTGCAAATTTACTTTTGTACCGGGGATCTAACAGTGTGTCAACCCAGTAGTCAGGATTATTTCTAATTCTCACAATTCGAGGGTCATGTTGCAGGTAGTGCAGCAAGAAGGCACTCATGTGTGTTGCGCATCCAGGAGCACCAAGTCCCTGTTGTGTTGGTGGCGAGGTAACAATCATGCTTCCTTCCTCTGTCCTCTCCCCCCAACCTCGCACAACAGAAATGTGATCAAGGTCTCCCTCATCTGATGAGTCTTCCATCAGTTCGTCCTCCACTTCTTCCTGGGCTCCTGCACCTTCCTCACTAGTTTGGCTGCTACCATGCGCCCTGGTAAAACCATCTCCCCCACCCTCACATGCCTGCCGCCTTGGTGCTGCCGACCGTCTTGACCTTGCAGATGTTAGCCCTTCCGCATACAACTCCTCCTCCTCTACTTCCTCCACCTCCTCTTGTGCCACCACCTGACTCCGAATTCTGTTTAACATGTGCTCCAGCATGTAAATCACCGGAATAGTCATGCTGATAATGGCATCGTCAGCGCTAAACATCTTTGTCGCCATTTCAAAACTGTGCAGAAGGGTGCATAGGTCCCTGATCTGAGACCACTCCTCCAGCGTGATTTGCCCCACCTCTGAATCTCGTTGGCCCAGGCTATACGTCAGAACGTATTGCACCAGGGCTTGTCGGTGCTGCCACAGTCGCTGCAACATGTGCAGAGTTGAATTCCACCGGGTAGGCACATCGCATTTTAGCCGGTGAAGTGGCAGGCCCAACGACTTCTGTAGAGATGTAAGTCGCTGAGCTGCGGGATGCGAATGGCGGAAGTGAGCACACAGCGACCGTGCCCTCTGCAGAAGGCCATCTAGTCTGGGATAGTGGGCTAAAAATTGCTGGACAACCAGGTTCAACACGTGAGCCATACAAGGCACGTGTGTGACATTGCCCCGGCGAAGGGCCGCACCCAGGTTTGCAGCATTGTCGCACACGGCCTTCCCTGGTTTCAGGTCCAGTGGAGACAACCATTCATGAAATTGGTTCTCCAGAGCTGACCACAACTCCTCAGCTGTGTGACTCACATTTCCCAGACATTTCAATGTAAAAACCGCCTGATGACGTTGAGCCCTACTGCCAGCATAGTAAGGAGGTGTGCAGGATCCCTTCTGCGCAGTTAGAAAGCTTGTGGCATGACCAGACAGGCTTTGGGTGCAGGTGGAAGACCGAGAGGAGGTTGAGGAGGCAGAAGCAGTGGAGGAACTTTGACATAAAGAGGATTGACGCACAACTCGTGGGGACGGCAAGACTTGGACAGCAGCCCCTTGTCCTGCTGTCACCATAGTTACCCAGTGCCCAGTCAGCGACATGTAACGCCCCTGTCCATGCCTACTCGTCCAAGTGTCTGTGGTGAAATGCACCCTGTCACACACAGAGTTTCTCAAAGAAGCGGTGATGTTGTGTGCGACATGCTGGTGGAGCGCAGGCACACCTTTCTTTGAGAAGTAGTGCCGACTGGGCATCTGGTACTGGGGCACTGCGACGGACATAAGGTCTCGAAAATCCTCTGTGTCCACCAGGCGGAAAGGCAGCATTTCTGTAGCCAAGAGCTTGCAGATGGTGAAATTCAACCTCTTAGCTTTCTCATGGCTAGGAGGAAATGGTCTTTTACTTGTCCACATCTGAGGGACCGAGGGCTGGCTATTGTGCTTAGACGGGGTTGATAAGGGTGTCCCCGGCAAACTGCCGGTCTGTGAGGAAGATGCAGGCGGACATGTTAGGTTGCCTTGATCCAAAGGTGGTGCTATCGATGTCGGACAGCGCTCAACACCAGCTGGTGTTACCACCTCCAAAGAAAATGATGACCTGCCAATCACGCTGGCTGTTGCGGGTAAAGAGGTGGCAGGTCTGCGCCCCAAAACAGGTGTGACTGCTGTCCCCCCAGTCACAGAGGATGAAGAGGCCGCGGATGCACAAGATATGGCAGACGGTGATTGGCCTGGCCGGCTAGGCCGCATTGTAGCACACTGAGCTTCCCACTGCAACTTATGCTTCATGTCCATGTGCCGGTTCATGCATGAAGTACTCAAACTATGTATTTTTTGGCCTCTACTTAGCTTTTGCTGACAAATGTTACAGATAACACGAGTTGGGTCATCTTTATCGATCTGAAAAAATGCCCAGGCTATGCAAGGCTTAGTACCCATGCGACCTGAAGAGCCACCACGACTTGTGGTGAGAGGCAGAGTTGTGTTTGAGGATGCAGTTGTTGACGTGCTTCCAGTACTACGTCTCTGTCCAGGAAGGCGCAACCTGACCTCGTCGTCACTAGCATCTTCCTCCACCTCCTCTGCTGACCTCATCTCTTGGCTGACTGTGGGTTGACAGTAAGTGGGATCTCCGACCTCATCATCATCACCCTGTGCGTTATCACACCCGTCGTCCTCAGAGCCAACCTGTTCCTGCCCTGACAAAAAACTAAAGTTGTCGCTCCAATCAGGTATTTGAGTCTTATCATCGTCTTCCTCATTGTCTCCACCAACAGGAGTTACAGTTTGGGAATGAGGGTCTACATTATGGTCAGAACCTTCTGCGTCTGGTCCTGGATCCGACTCATAAAGATTCTGGGCATCAGTGCAGATCATTTCCTCGTCTGGATTCACAGAAGCGCTGGAGTCGACCTCTGATTCCCAGGCTATAGTATGAGTAAACAGCTCTACAGACTCAACCATCTGTTCTACCTCATACTCAGACGGGCAGCTGGAGATTTGGGAGCTGTGAGGAAGCAAGTGCGATTTGGGTGACACCTTTGAGGACTGGAGTATTTGTGATGTTGAAGTTGATGTGGAGGAGAGCCCACTTAAAGGAGCACTTGATATCCGTTGAAGCACCTGCTGTTTTTGTGCCTCATCTGGAATTTGTAGCGATTGGCGTGGCCGTAAGAAAGGGATCTTATCACATTGTCCGCTAAAAGAAGTAGACATTTTAGTTTGGCTGGAAGATGGTCTTTCTTCTGCAGATGTTACTGTTGCTTTAACACCTACCCCACGGACACAACCTTTTTTCCCCTTCCCAACACGCCTATTCCCCTTTCCACCAGCAGCAGGCCTTTTTCCACTCATTTTGGTGGTTAACTAATTCACAACTCTGGAGTTGTTGCACAAAAAAACAATGGATGGTAACCGAGCAGAGCTGAGTGGCCAAACTGTGGTATTAGGCCAAAACTATTGGCTGGGTTAGATGCAGAAAAAAATTATTTTGAATTTGCAACCTGATGGAGGTCAGTATAGATGGACTAATACAAATAGTCCCACACACTGCTAGAAGCCCAAATATTTTTTCAGAGGTACTGTAGATGCAGATAAAAATTATTTTTAATTTGCAACCTGATGGAGGTCAGTATAGATGGACTAATAGACCAAGTCCCACACACTGCTAGAAGCCCAAATATTTTTTCAGAGCTAGATGCAGAAAAAAATTATTTTTAATTTGCAACCTGATGGAGGTCAGTATAGATGGACTAATAGACCAAGTCCCACACACCGCTAGAAGCCCAACTATTTTTTCAGAGCTAGATGCAGAAAAAAATTATATTCAATTTGCAACCTGCTGGAGGTCAGTATAGAAGGACTAATAGAACAAGTCCCACACACTGCTAGAAGCCCAAATATTTTTTCAGAGCTAAATGAAGAAAAAAATTATTTTTAATTTGCAACCTGATGGAGGTCAGTATAGATGGACTAATAGACCAAGTCCCACACACTGCTAGAAGCCCAAATATTTTTTCAGAGCTAGATGCAGAAAAAAATTATTTTTAATTTGCAACCTGATGGAGGTCAGTATAGATGGACTAATAGACCAAGTCCCACACACCGCTAGAAGCCCAAATATTTTTTCAGAGCTAGATGCAGAAAAAAATTATTTTTAATTTGCAACCTGATGGAGGTCAGTATAGATGGACTAATAGACCAAGTCCCACACACTGCTAGAAGCCCAAATATTTTTTCAGAGCTAGATGCAGAAAAAAATTATTTTTAATTTGCAACCTGATGGAGGTCAGTATAGATGGACTAATAGACCAAGTCCCACACACCGCTAGAAGCCCAAATATTTTTTCAGAGCTAGATGCAGAAAAAAATTATTTTTAATTTGCAACCTGATGGAGGTCAGTATAGATGGACTAATAGACCAAGTCCCACACACTGCTAGAAGCCCAAATATTTTTTCAGAGCTAAATGAAGAAAAAAATTATTTTTAATTTGCAACCTGATGGAGGTCAGTATAGATGGACTAATAGACCAAGTCCCACACACTGCTAGAAGCCCAAATATTTTTTCAGAGCTAGATGCAGAAAAAAATTATTTTTAATTTGCAACCTGATGGAGGTCAGTATAGATGGACTAATAGACCAAGTCCCACACACTGCTAGAAGCCCAAATATTTTTTCAGAGCTAGATGCAGAAAAAAATTATTTTTAATTTGCAACCTGATGGAGGTCAGTATAGATGGACTAATAGACCAAGTCCCACACACTGCTAGAAGCCCAAATATTTTTTCAGAGCTAGATGCAGAAAAAAATTATTTTTAATTTGCAACCTGATGGAGGTCAGTATAGATGGACTAATAGACCAAGTCCCACACACCGCTAGAAGCCCAACTATTTTTTCAGAGCTAGATGCAGAAAAAAATTATATTCAATTTGCAACCTGCTGGAGGTCAGTATAGAAGGACTAATAGAACAAGTCCCACACACTGCTAGAAGCCCAAATATTTTTTCAGAGCTAAATGAAGAAAAAAATTATTTTTAATTTGCAACCTGATGGAGGTCAGTATAGATGGACTAATAGACCAAGTCCCACACACTGCTAGAAGCCCAAATATTTTTTCAGAGCTAGATGCAGAAAAAAATTATATTCAGTTTGCAACCTGATGGAGGTCAGTATAGATGGACTAATAGAATGATGCTATGCCCAAAAGATTTTACTTCACTAGGTGCAGTAAAAAAATTGGTATTCTATACACAGGTGTTATATCTTGCAACACAGATAGGCTACTCCACTGACTAACACACTCTGCAATAGGCCAAAAAGGATTAGCTTTGCTAGATTCAGCCAAATGCTGTGAAAAAAACTTGCACAGCACTGGCACAGACCTGCCTGGCAAAAACTGATAGGAACTCATGTAACCTAGTCCTGAAAAGGACTCCAATTACAATTAGTCTTTACTCCCACAACCTATCTATTTAAGAGCACAGACCTGCCTGATAAAAGTCGTAGGAAATGCTGTAACCTAGTCCTTAAAAGGACTGCAATCACAACTATTCCCTACTCCCAAGCTATCTGTATATTTGTGCGAAAATTGGCTTGAAATTAACAAGGTATAGCGCACACAGCAACAGCGGTGCCGTCTAACACGCAGCTGCAGCAGTGAGAAAATGGTGGCGACGGGGAAAATGGCTTGGTCTTATAGGGCAAGGACATGTGACATACACTGCCAATGACACATGCCCTTGCTTGTGTGAAAAAAAGCACTTCGCTCCGTGTGTGCGCTGCTGATAGGCTGACAGATTGCACCTCCCCACTGCAAATGCGGGAAAGAGAAAAAAAAATGGAGATCTTCATTGTTCCTGCAGAGATCCATCCCCTGCCCCTCCCCCCACCCCGCTGTACACTCAAACTGCGTATTAACATTAATTTTCATCATTACTGAGAAAAAATCCAGTTATGATTTTGGTGCACGAACAGTTATCGAACATAACCTCGAACAGCCGAATTTTTCTCAAATTGTTCGTGTTCGCCGAACGGCTCGAACACCGCCCAAAACAGCTCGAATTTGAGATTGGCGAACAGTTCGAGTAGAACAACGCTCATCTCTACATTTGAGTGCTGTTTCCATCCATTTCAGTGATTTTACTGACCCCCCCACCCTCCTGTTAGAGTCTTCCATAAAAATGCTAGAGTTTCCCATTGATTTCTATTAAACTCGTTACTTGAGTCAAACCAGTCCGACCTGCTTGATTCGGGTTCTGAGCACTAGAGCATTTTAGTGCTCGATCATCACTATTCGCTACATATGGCATGGTTCCTCTTTTTGTACCATGGAAGAAAGTAGTCAGTCAGAAACTCTATATACTTTACCAAGGACATTTTCACACCTTCAAGGACCCTAAGGCCTCGTGCACACGTTGAGTATTGGGTGAGTTTTTTACCTCAGTGTTTGTAAGCCAAAACCCGGAGTGGAAGAATAAGAGGAAAAGTATAATAGAAAAACGTGCAACACTTCTGCATTTTTTTACCCACTCCTGGTTTTGGCTTAGAAATACTGAGGTAAAAAACTCACCAAATATTGAACATGTACACATGGTCTAAAGGGGCCTACCAGCTTTCTCCCCATGATACCAGCTTAAAACATGACTCTGCCACCTCCTTACTGACATCGCAGCCTTGTTGGGACATGATGACCATCCACCAACCATCAACTGATCCTTCCATCTGGACCATCCAGGTTTCCACGGTGTTACGCCAGCCACTCACACGCCTTCTAAGCGCCGCCCCACTCACTGCGTGTTTTGCTTGGCTCCACACAGTACCTGTCCATCACACTGAGCGGCCTTGTACTATCTTCTAGCTCAGCTGCTTGTGAGTCATAGGGGGGCGCAGTCGAACTCTGCAGGAATTGTATCTATTCTGTCATGCAGAGATCTGCTTCCCCTGCTTTTCAACTCCCAGCAGGTGATATATCACCCTTCCATTCCTCGCCTGAACTTAGGTTCTTAGTAGCTCTGTCTCTAGTTCCTGTATTGGCTTATTCCTGCTTTGCCTCACCTGTTATTGACCTGGCTTGCCTTTTCCTTTATCCTGATCTCTCCGCTCCTGACCTCGGCTATGAATTCTGAACTGTTTGCCCCAACCTCGAACTGTCTGACCTCGTTTTTTGTCTTGTTTACCTGTATGCCATACCCAAGTCTATGACCCTCCGGTCAGCTGCTGCAGTCCCATGGACTGCCCTGAAGTGGTGCCTGCTGTCTACTGGTGGCCCAGCCTATCCTCACCAGAGGCTCTAATGAATACTTAGTAGTAGGTCCACACCACCAGCATTACTGTAAGTGCAGGCTGCTGACAAATCATGACCCAGAGGCCCTGAGTCTAATATACACAAGTATGTCCATTTTGAACGAGAGTGTCAAGACCAGCTGATACAGACTATCAGTGTGGTGGCAAATCAGTTGCAGGATCTGACCACCGTAATGTCCTCCCTATCCCATGGCTCCTCCTTGTCTGACCATCCTACTACAGGACAGACTGCCTCTCCAATGGAACAACCAATGGCTCTTTCTGGCAGACCAACTAACCTCCAGTTTCCGCTCCGGTCTCGCTATGATAGAGATCCCAAGGAGAGCCGTGGCTTTATTAACCAGTGCCAGATACACTTCTCTCTCCACGCCAACCTGTTTCCAAAAGACCATAAAAGATAGCATTTATGGTCTCTCTGCTGTTTGGACAAGCCCTGGCTTGGACAAATCCCATTTGGGAGCGTGGAGGTTCAGAGACCCGCGACTTAGGGAGGTTCCTGAAAGAGTTCAAATGGTTTTTAAGGTACCAGACTGCACCTCCTTAGTTGCCTTATCCCTGTTGAATATTGGACAAGGCACCGGACGCTGTGGCACAGTATGCTCTACGCTTCTGTACTCTGTCTGCGGAGCTAGCCTGAAATGAAGAAGCCCTGGTGGCAACCTTCTGTCAGGGCCTGTCTGGTCGAATTAAGGATGAATTGGTAGGCAAGGATCTTCCCTCTTCCCTGGATGCGCTTATACATTTAGCTTTTAGGACTGATCTCTACTTTCATGAGTGTGCTCAGGAATAAACCTGTTGGTCTCCTTCAGCCTCTGCTGGTTCCTTCCGCCCCCTGGCAAGATACAGCTATGGATTTCATCTCAAACCTGCCCCTATCCCAGGGTTGAAACACAATCTGGGTCGTGGTGGACCAGTTCTGTAATATGGCGCACTTTATCTGCCTGCCTTCCACTCTTAACCTTGCCACACAATTCCTCCAGCATGTGTTTTGTCTCCCTGGTCTCCCTCTCCACATTGTCTCTGACTGTGGAGTCCAGTTTATATCAAAATGTTGGAGGATTCTTTGCAAGCTGCTGAATGTCCAGTTGGATTTCTTTTCCGCATAAAATCCACAGACTAATGGGCAAGTGGAACAGGTTAAACAGACTGTCGAAAACTATCTTCGCCTCTTTATTTCTACCCATCAGTATGACTGGGTACAACTACTCACGTTAGTGGAGTTCTCCTACAACAATCACGTTGGGGAGTCTTTTGAAGCATCGCCATTCTTCATTGTTTACTCCCTGAATTTCAAGTTCCCTCTCGTATGTCTGCTTTCTCTAGGGTACCAGCAGCTGATACCTCGCACCGCAACTTCCTCCAGGTCTGGCAGCAGACCGCTGCTTCCCTCCTTAAGGCTGTGTCTTGGATGAGAGCTCATGTGGACAAGAAGAGAGGTTCGCCGCCTCAGTATCATCCTGGAGATAAAGTCTGGCTATCATCCCAGAATATTCGCCTGAATGTGCCTTTGTTCAAGTTTGTCCCCCGGTAACTCAATCCATACAAAATCCTCAGGCAACTTAATACAGTGACCTACTGTCTTCAACTCCCTGCAAATCTATGGATCCCAAACACCTTTCATGCCTCGCTCGTGAAACCAGTGGTCTTAAATCGCTTCTCCAAGGTCCATTATCCTGCCTTTACTTCCATTCTTGAGGGGTCTTTGGATGTGTTCGAGGTCAAAGACATTCTGGATTCTATGAGGGTCCAAGGGAAGATATTCTATTTAGTCAATTGGAAGGGTTTTGGTCCAGAGGAGAGATCTTGGGAGCCTGCGGAGAATATCTGTGCCCCTATCATGTGCGGCCTGGCCTGATCTCAGACCTTGCTGTTTTCTCACCAACCTGTACCCCGTACCTGAGTCTCTGACCCTCCAAGCAGCTGCTGTAGTCCCGGGGACTGCCCTGGAATCGTACCTGATGTCTACCGGCGGCCCAGCCTATACTCACCATCAGAGGCTCTAGTGAATACCCGGTAGACACTTAGTCATGTTCCTCCAGGGTACGCCAGGCCCGAGGCGCAGTGGGTTCACACCCACTAGGGTTAAATATGGCACTCATCAGTAAACAACACTTTTTTAAAATTAGTCTACACGTACTGTACGTCTGGGCCCACTGCAATGATTTTTCCTTGTGAGTACTATTTAGGGATGCCGAAGAGTAGGTTTATGAGGATCCTACACCTTGAGGTCCGCGGGACTCCAAATTCACCTTCAGCTTCAAATACCTGTTTGCTGCTTTGTAATGGTATTTTAGCAGCTGCTCTCTTAATCCGATGAATTTGTCTGGCAGAAATATTCCTCATTATGCCTTTATCTGCACAAACCTGTCTGTGCTCAGTATAAGCCACTCTCCTTAATAGCGCGCACACTGTACCTATAACGCGGCTTTTGCAGTGGCTCTGTGGTCTGTGTGCCCGCTATTAGAGACCATGAATATTCACTACAACCCACTCCCATGAAAGTGGGTTGTAGTGAATATTCATGGTCTTTAATAGCGGACACACATGACCACCGGCTGCAGCAGGAGCCACACTGCAGGTACAGTGTGAGCGCTATTAAGGAGAGTGAATGGTCACTGCTCTCCACGCACACAATTTCGGAGTGGGGAGCAGTGACTATTCTGGCACAGCATCTCACAGTGTGAGGGCGCATGGCAGTTACGCCATGCACGGCTCACACAGTGAGATCCCTGTCGGCAGCAGAGCAGGACTCGGTGCTGGAGCAAAGAGGAGATGAGTATAATTGTTTATTTTTTTGTGTGCAGCATGATGGAGATCAGGGGGTGCCAAGCATACCAAGATGAGGAGTGCCAAGCATACCAGGAAGAGGGATGAGGGGGGCCTTATACATACCAGGATGAGGGATGAAGGGTGCCATACATACCAGGAAGAGGGATGAAGGGTGCCATACATACCAGGATGAGGGGTAACATACATACCAAGAAGAGGAATGAGGGGTGCCATACATATCAGGAAGAGGGATGAGAGGGGGCCATACATACCAGGATGAGGGATGAAGGGTGCCATACAAACTAGGAAGAGGGATGAGGGGTGCCATACATACCAGGAAGAGGGATGAGGGGGGCCATACATACCAGGATGAGGGATGAAGGGTACCATACATACCAGGAAGAGGGATGAAGGGGTGCCATACATACCAGGAAGAGGGATGAGGGGGGCCATATATACCAGGATGAGGGATGAAGGGTGTCATACATACCAGGAAGAGGGATGAAGGGTGCCATACATACCAGGAATAGGGATGAGGGGGGCCATACATACAAGGATGAAGGGTGCCATACATACCAGGATGAGGATGAGAGGGTCCATACATACCAGGATGAAGGGTTCAATACATACCAGGAAGAGGGATGAGGGGTGCCATACATACCAGGAAGAGGGATGAAGGGGGCCATACATACCAAGAAGAGGGATGAGGGGGGCCATATGTTATGTTCTGCAACTTAGAACTAAGGAATAGGAGAGAAAAGCTGTCCCTGCACTGAGACTCAGCTTAACCATACGCTGGGGTGGGTGCCCTATTTCTTGTGAATAGCCCCACTGAAACTCCTGCACTGAACTCAAGCAAAGACCTGTAGGAAGGGGAAAGGGGTCCCTAAAAGATCTAAGGACTGGGAGCAAAAACAGGAGACCTCCTAACAGAAAAGTTAGTTGCAGAAACGAAGATTAAAGGGAACAAGACTGGTGGAACAAGAAGTCCCAGGATATCAATTGTCCAAAGCACAAAGAACTTAACAAGGCAACTTAGCCAGAGCACGAGCGTAACAACACTGATGTCCAGTGGGGAATGGGAGACAGGTGCTGAGTAATAAAGAGTGAAAAGATCACGTGACCAAGACACCACAGGAAAAGACTAGAAGCCAGTAAACCACAACAAGATGGCCGATAGTAAAACAACATAGATTCTAACACCATACATACGAGGATGAAGGGTGCAATACATACCAGGAAGAGGGATAAGGGGGGCCATGCATATCAGGATGGGGATGAGGGCCACAAATAACAGGAAGGAGGGGGCCATATATACCAGGATGGGGGATATTAACAGAATTGGGGGACATTACCCCTATAACAGTGTCAGCAGCAGACCCCCTCCCCCTTAACAGGGCTTCATGACATTTTTTGCTTGCATTTTTTTCCTATTTTCCTCCTCTAAAACCTAGGTGCGTCTTATGGTCCGATGCGTCTTATAGTCCGAAAAATATGGTACCCCTGACATCTTGTCTGATTACAGTTTTTTTCTTCTTAACCTTATCAAACCTTCATGTCAATGTCCTAACGCCATAACTCAGTCTCTGCACAGTTTGCCACAATGATAACTGTGCCCCTGAAAATAAAACATTTCACTGAAAACATTTGTTTCTTGAATAAGAAATTCCCCACCCTGGACTGCTGAATACATAGACATGCACCCACCAATTAGCTATTATGCAACCCACCATTACAAATGTAAATTGATAATACATCACTTGCCTCCTGTTAACTATAATTAGCCACTTTCCCTGCCCAATAAATATATAAATATTAATTTAATTCAATTTACCATAATATAATGTCCTCAATCCCACCCCCACTCTCAATTTACTATAACATAATATCCTCTTTCCTAACCCCCACCCTCAATTCATTATAATATAATGCCCTCAATCCCACCCCCACCCTCAATTTATTACAAAATAACATCCTCTCTACCATCACACACCCTCAGTTCATTATAATTTCCTCTCTCATTCACTTTGTTGAAAAAAAAGGTTTTAATACTTACCTCTACATATGATCTCTCATGTCTTGTGGCTCACACATGCATGCTGGTGCAATGATGTCATCACACTGCCTGAATCACAGAGAAGGCGTTGGGAGCTCCCCTATAGCTGCGCTGTTGACAACGAAGCTTCAGGAAGGTATCCTGCCTGGCGATAAACGGCACAAATGGTGGCACACAAAATATTATAATGGGGGAAATCTGGCCACGTGCGCTGGGCAGTAGCCCAGATTGCCTTCATTATAATCCACCTATGATTGTTGAATGCTCTGTGAGATCTATATATTATATTTTTATTATAGTTTACAGTGGACGAACTTATGTCCTTATAGACTGTGGGGTCCACCCATCTAAGCAGCTTGCTAGTGGGAGGGATGCAGGTCCAAAATTTGGCCTGTGTCCCTTAAGGCTCTACTGTAGTTAAGCCATTGCCTTTTGTTACCATAATATGTTTAGGAAGTGGAGCTAAATTTACTTTATAATCATTTTACAAAGTATTATTTCATAAGGTATACAAACTTCATAAGCATACACTCCAGACATTTATATTACATGTTATTAGTATGCTTTTTTTCCTGACAACTACTTGGAATTAGTGTATAACGCCCTTGAAATGTTCCAAAAGAGTTTCTAATTCCATCCTAATACCTTTTAGTAAAATCTAAATATTTACTTACTAACCTATTTTAAGAGTGGGAATTTAAACGTAAGATAAAAAGTCAGTCATGAAAAGAAAGTATCAACTAGAAAGCCATATACTTGAACAAGACTTAGGATATGTACTTTATTAATTCGCACAGGATGAGTTAACTAAACAGGATGAGATAAACTATACAAAAAAGCAAGACTGGAGACATGGCTGAAACAGTGATGCTCTAGTTCCATACAAAATGTCTTCAGCTAACTATAAATAGCGGTATTATACCATATCATATCCCCGACATTCAGGCAAAGGAATCAACATACTTGCTTTGAAAATGAAATGAGTAAACTCCTAAAATTGTTATCCCCTTCATCTTGGTATCATGCAAGTCAGTGCCAAGGCAAATCAGTAAAAAATACCAATGTAAATGCCTGTTTTCTAACGAGAAGTGCACAAAAATCTGCATATTTTTCACAGATCTATTATCATCTCGATCAGGAAGTAGAACTTCCACTAGAATAGCATGTTTGAGAAAGTTCTCTGCAGTCTTTTTGAACCACTATAGTGTGACCTAAGCCCAGCACCACAAACCTAAATAAGGAACGTCTCCACCTAAACAAAAGTTCTCTGGAAATAGAACACCCTGACTTATCCCCTTGTGTCGTCATATTACCTTCTAATAATGGCAGATAACAATCCATGGCTGACATTACTGAGCCCAAAGAGGTTGTCATTTGACTTTCTGCCACTCACAACAATTGCCATATCATTTAGCAATTTTTTTGTAAATCCTAAATAGTATGTCAAATATTAAATCTATAGAAAGGATGTGTATGTGTAGCACCCTGAGGACTCGGCTGCTACAGGGGTATTACACCTCAAGCCAGAGGTGTGGTATTCCACTCCCGGGTAAGGATGGAGTGTGGAACTGAGCTAGTAGGCTGCATGCACTACATACATCCCATTTCCGGGGGACAGATCAACGGTACTCCCACCAGTATATGTGCAGGTACGACAGCGTCTGTCCCTGGCTGGAGTGGGAGGGGGGTGGAACATCCCAGTAGTGTAGGGGCAGATAGGGGGAGTAGTCTGGGTAAATGTAGGAGCTCATTGGGTGCTGGTCACCTGAGCTCACACATAGAGGGAGTATATAAGGTGGGCACCATCTTAGGACAGGGTCAGTCAGTCAGTCAGTCAGTCTGTGAGTCAGCAGTAACTCCAGGAGAGGAGAAGGAAGAGGGACCCAGAGGCGCAGTACAAGAGGGGACCCCAAGATCCCAGAATAAGGACAAAAGGGTGAAGGGTCGGCAAAAGGGTACCGGATCCCAAGCTGGCGGAGGCCAAAGCAAACCTTAGCCAGGAACCGGAGGTTGTGGGAAGGATCTGCCACGACCCTCACCAAATCCACTAGAAAGGCACACCGAGCATAGGGTCAGGGAGCCCAGAGGAGGCTTGACCAACAAGAGACCTGAGGGAGCCGGACATAAGTGGATCCCTGGTGGGAACGGCCAGAGAAAGGGAGAGTCAGAAAGGAGCTCAGGACCACGCTCCAGAATTGCCCGGGAGTTGACCGAGTCCCGCACCTGGTGGACGCAGCACGGCTTGGGTGGTCACTGCTGTACAGAGTGACCCGAGCAACACCAGTGAGTAAAAACCCTGAAACTGCATTTCATGCCTCTGAGTCTCCTTGCTGCACCTTCACAACCACCATCCTCCACGTCTGACCCCCTGAGGCTATACCCCTCCCGTTGGGGGTTATACTACCACAGCTGCACACACACCACCAGCCTCAGCGGACCATCCTGCAGCGGCGGCCTTTTGACCGCAAATCAACGGGTGGCGTAGTCGACACTAAGAACATCTGCAAGGACTGCCGCACACTGAGTTTGACACCCTGGGCACGGACCGGGTCACAGCCACTCGGAGACTACAATCCCCATCTGATCCGGCTCCGGGTAATCCCCAAACAGCACTGGCCCAGGGGGCGCGTCATATGCTTCTGTGATGCATCCTGCTGGTTCTAACAAAAACACTAAAGACTGATTTGACAAACAAAACCCTTTTTTGTAATCTTATAACAATGCAGATCCTTACCCCATGGTGTTGGGGTAACTAGCCTTTAGATACCATCATCCAGCCACTTGGTGGAGATAATACCAGCTGATCAGTGGTGGTGCCCAATGCCAGACCCTCGCCGATTTGATATTGATGAGCTAACCTAAGATCAATATCATATGGCTAACACAAATCCTTTAAGATTTATTAGTGTAAATAATTTTGGTTGCACAGAAAGAACACTAACTGAAAATATGACAGTCTGAACAAGGTGTAATAATAATGGTAATATTTATAGGAAAAGTGCCAAGAGATTCAGCAGCACATACACTGTAGTTGTTATATTCACTCACAAATACTTAAACAAATTATTAAATACATATAATTAAATATTTGGGTGTTGTTCACCAACTCCAAATGAGAGTAACTGATCTTGATTTTGACAGTCAGAAGGAAGCCCCCATGAACTGTTGGTATTTTTGGACTATAGGCAAACAGGAAAGGATTACTTCAGCATTGTCTTCTCCTATTGCCAAGATTATCTTTCTGCTATAATATGACCTTACAAAATTAGCTTCAATGAAATATGCCCCAGACATAGCAAAATAATAGCTGTTACTGTTATTATGGACAACAGTGGTTTATAATTGTGCTAATTACCATCATTAGTGCCTTCCATTACAAAGGGATATTTAAAAGATTAGTTATGTTTACTGTACAAAGACAGAAATTATAACTCTTAAGATTGCGCTACAAATCCGTTGTGGGAAGAATGGTTTCAGATAGAATTGTAATGAATGTTTATTGAATCAAAACAAGATAATGTTAGAAACAAAACATTTCTAATATGTTAAAGCGAGTCTGACAGCCCTTCTAATCACTGCCCCCATTCTGCAGAAACTGAAATGTAATCAAATATGCTAATTAGGATTTTCACGGTATCCTTGGTATGGCCAATAGGATCAATGCACCGTCCTCCCACTGGTTTTGCATGTCCCCGTCTGCCTCACTGGTGATTGATTGTGCTGGCTTGCCTGAGCAGACAGTGCTCACTCCAGGCAAGCCAGTGCTGTCAATCACCAATAAGGAAGGCGGGGACATGCAAAACCAGTGCATTGAACCTCTCGGCCACACCAATGGTACATCGAAAACCTAATTAGCATATTTTATTAATCTTCAGTTTCTGCAGAATTGGAGGCAGTAGTTAGAACACTAAATCTGTGATTTTTAGAGAAGATATATCCCCAACAAAGCTATGTACTTAGTTTACTTGTCATTAGTGATGAGCGAGCACTAAAATGCTCGGGTGCTCGATGCTCGGGTCGAGCACATTGGAATACTCGGGTGCTCGACTTGAGCAACGAGCCCAATGTAAGTCTATGGGAAACTCGAGCATTTTTCAGGCGGCTCCCCCCGGAGGTCTGCAGAGGGCCTAAAAATTGCCCAAATCAATAGGAACAGTGCTCAAATGACATGGGGACAGCATGGGGAAGACCCCTGGGAAGCATTTCTGACTCCCAGGTCACTTCTGTCAACAACGTTGTCAGAGGTATTACGCCACTTTTATCGACTTACAATAAAACATACCAAAACTAAACCAAAATGGATTTTCCTGAGAAATATGTTAAGGAACATCCTTTCCAGGGTAATGACTTGTATATAAAGCAAAATAAATAACCTAAAACAAAAATGCTTCTCCACATCTTGGGCTATGTTCACACGTAGCGTTTTTGATGCGTTTTTTCATTTTTGCATTGCTTTCAACCGTGCATTCAACCGTGCATTCACCAGGAAATGTCATTTTAACATTTTGCAACCTTATCTGGCCATGTGGTGTGTGAGATATCATCAGACACATCGTGTTTCATTTATGAAGGAGGGACTCTGAAAGTCACAAAGCCTATTTTTATAGGGCCATCAGACGGCGTTTACTATTCTTAAAGGACCAGCAGTCGGCCCTCACTATTCTTAGAGAGCCATCAGCCGGCTATGTTTTATTGTTCCCATTACTAAATAGTGGGTCTCCTATACTGTTATTGCGTATGCAGTGAGTGCCAGGGCTGCCCAAAATTTGGACGCACCCCAGTACCACTTTGAAAATTTGGATGCACCCCAATACCCCTTTGAAGAGACTTAGAGGAGGGCCTCCTGAAAACAATGTTCCCATTATAAGGAAGTAGGTCTCCCATTGTGTTTGCCTATGCAGTGAATGCAAGGGTTGCCAAAAATTTGAAGGCACTCCAATGCCCCTTGGAAGAGACGTGGAGGTCAGAGGGCCTCCTGAAAACAATGTTCCCATTATTAGGAAGTGGGTCTCCCATAGTGCTGGCCTATACAGTGAATGCAAGGGTTGCCAAAAATTTGGAGGCACTCCAATGCCCCTTGGAAGAGACGTAGAGGGCCTAATGAAAAAATGTTCCCATTATTCGGAAGTGGGTCTCCCATAGTGTTGACCTATGGAGTGAATGCAAGGGTTGCCAAAAATTTGGAGGCACTTCAATGCCCCTTGGAAGAGACATGGAGGTCAGAGGGCCTCCTCAAAACAATGTTCCCATTATTAGGAAGTGGGTCTCCCATAGTGCTGGCCTATGCAGTGAATGCAAGGGTTGCCAAAAATTTGGAGGCACTCCAATGCCCCTTGGAAGAGACGTGGAGGTCAGAGTGCCTCCTGAAAACAATGTTCCCATTATTAGGAAGTGGGTCGTCTTGGAAGAGACGTGGAGGAGGGCCTCATAAAAAATTTTTCCAATTAGAAAGGAGCAGGCCTCCTATACTTATAATGCCCATGCACAAAGTGTATGGGCTGACAAACATTTACCCCTGGGGGGTATACATGAACATACTGTATAAAAATTTTTTTTTACGGGCATCATAAACACCCTTTAAAAAAATTATGTGGGTGTTGCATCACGGACCACGGTCACCATGGAGATATGATGGTGGAGGATGAGGAGAAGGAGGAGGACAAGAGCAAATAGCCAAAATCAGGAAGCGGTGGTGTTGAGAAGTCTGGCCCAATCCAGCCTTTGTTCATTTTTATAAGAGTCAGCCTGTCAGCATTTTCAGTAGACAGGCGTATGTGCTTATCAGTTATAATTCCACCAGCTCTGATAAAACGATGGTGGCAGGGCAGGTCAGGACCTCCAAGGTGTTACGCTCGCGCCCGGAATGACTGGCGTGAGCTTGATTAGTGATCCCACTGGACCATGAACCGAGGAGTGCCTGGAGGGGCGTAACTAAGTATCAACCCAGTCCGACCAAGGTCGCAAGGCGGCTCAGTCGACTCAGTGAACCAGGGAGGAACCGAGCAGAGGGACCAGGTGCTACTCCAGGTCAGACCCCGGTCACAGCTGTTGAGCCACACCGGGGAATGCAGGAAGAGGCAGGATAAACTGGCATATAGACAGGTGGGTACTGGCAAGCACAGTTGGTATGTAAACAGGTGGATATTGACAGGCACAGCTGGTATGTAGACAGGTGGGCACTGGCAGGCACGGCTGGCGTGCAGACAGGTGGGCACAGGCAGGCACGGCTGACATGCAGAGAGGCAGATAATGGCAGGTAGGAACGTAGGCAGGATAGGGACCAGTACAGACTGGGATACAGGAACGGAGCCGCAGATGCGGTAGACAAGCAGAGCGGAGCAAAACCCGCAGGTGTGGTAGACAAGCAGAGCAGAGCAAAATCCGCAGGTGCGGTAGACAAGCAGAGCAAAGCTAAACCCGCAAGTGCAGTAGACAAGCGGAGCAGAGCAAAACCCACAAGTGCGGTAGACAAGCGGAGCAAAGCAAAACCCGTAGTTGCGGTGAACAAGCAGAGCAGAGCAAAACCGCAGATGCGGTGAACAAGCAGAGCAGAGCAAAACCGCAGATGCGGTGAACAAGCAGAGCAGAGCAAAACCGCAGGTGCAGTAAACAAGCAGAGCAGAGCAAAACCCGCAGATGCGGTGAACAAGCAGAGCAGAGCAAAACCGCAGGTGCGGTAAGCAAGCAGAGCAGAGCAAAACCCGCAGATGCGGTGAACAAGCAGAGCAGAGCAAAACACGCAGATGCGGTGAACAAGCAAAGCAGAGCAAAACCCGCAGATGCGGTGAACAAACAGAGCAGAGCAAAACCACAGGTGTGGTAAACAAACAGAGCAGAGCAAAACCCGCAGATGTGGTGAACAAGCAGAGCAGAGCAAAACCGCAAATGCGGTGAACAAGCAGACCAGAACAAAACCGCAGATGCGGTGAACAAGCAAAGCAGAGCAAAACCCGCAGATGCGGTGAACAAGCAGAGCAGAGCAAAACCGCAGATGCGGTGAAAAAGCAGAGCAGAGCAAAACCCACAGATGTGGTGAACAAGCAAAGCAGAGCAAAACCGCAGATGCGGTAAACAAGCCGAGCAAAGCAAAACCCGCAGATGCGGTGAACAAGCAGAGCAGAGCAAAACCCGCAGATGCGGTGAACAAGCAGAGCAGAGCAAAATCCGCAGATGCAGTGAACAAGCAGAGCAGAGCAAAGCCGCAGATGCGGTGAACAAGCAGAGCAGAGCAAAACTGCAGATGCGGTGAACAAGCAAAGCAGAGCAAAACCCACAGATGCGGTGAACAAGCAGAGCAGAGCAAAACCGCAGGTGTGATAAACAAACAGAGCAGAGCAAAACCCGCAGATGCGGTGAACAAGCAGAGCAGAGCAAAACCGCAGATGCGGTGAACAAGCAGAGCAGAGAAAAACCCGCAGATGCGGTGAACAAGCAGAGCAAAACCGCAGGTGCGGTAAACAAGCAGAGCAGAGCAAAACCCGCAGATGCGGTGAACAAGCAAAGCAGAGCAAAACCGCAAATGCGGTGGACAAGCAGAGCAGAGCAAAACCGCAGATGCGGTGAACATTCAAAGCTTAGCAAAACCCGCAGATGCGGTGAACAAGCAGAGCAGAGCAAAACCGCAGGTGCGGTAAACAAGCAGAGCAAAGCAAAACCCACAGATGCGGTGAACAAGCAGAACAGAGCAAAACTGCAGGTGCAGTAAACAAGCAGAGCAGAGCAAAACCCGCAGATGCGGTGAACAAGCAGAGCAGAGCAAAGCCCACAGATGCGGTAGACAGGACAGGGCTCTGTTCACATGGAACAGACTGGAAAACACAAGAAGATAGCTGGAGCACAGGAGGTAGAAGCGGAGGCAGGGAAACAGAACGAGCAGAACCAGATACACACAAGGTACTTGCAATGAAGTAGCGAGTGGACACAAAACTCACAAACATAAGTACAGAGACAACGAGTTGGAGTTAGGTGCAGGTTCAGATACTGCAGGAAAAGGGGAAGGTACAGACATAGAGACAAACAGGTAATGGACTAGGACACTGTTCAGACAAGATACAGGAATGAGCCTGGGAACTCAGCCCCCAGGGTGGAGGAAACTGACTAGAAGTCACAGGTACAGGTAACAGGCCTGGGTATACAGCCCCCAGGGTGGCAGAAACAGACTAGATACAGGACCTGGCAACTCAGTTGCAAGGAACAAACAGATGGAAAGTGCTGCTCAGGCACCTCCTACTGGGTGGAGGGGGTTTAAGTATCCAGTGACTCACAGCAATAGGCTGGGGACGCATTAGGACTGCGCACACTGAAGCTTTAAGAATCAGAAAGTAACAGCGCCGCTGCCCTAAGCCAGCAGACAAGACACATACAAATAGCAGGTACTGGAGCAAAGTGTGCAGCCTGGCCTGATAGGTAAGATTGCGGTCTTGCATGGTGGAAGGTGGTAAGACAAGCAAGCACGCCGCCAGGGATGTTACACAAGGCATAGGGAGCCAGTTCATTCCATGTATCCAGCTTGCATGCCCTATAATTATAAGGCACAGAGGAATCACGGAGGACGTTGGTACGATCAGCAACGTACTCCCTCAGCATCTTCCCAAACTCTGCACTCCTTGTGAGTTGTCTCTCTCTCACCTGTACTACTTGGTTGTCCAACGAAGTGTGCCCACTGCTGCCAGCGTTTTCAGATGGGAATTTTTTTAATAGTTACGCAAGAAGGGCCTTCTGGTACAGCCCCATTTTTGTAGACCTGTGCGCCTCAGGAATAAGAGATATAAAGTTCTCCTTGTAGCGTGGGTCTAGAAGTGTCACCAACCAGTAAGGACTGTCACCCAAAATTTTGAGAACGCGAGGGTCATGGGAAAGGCAGCATAACATAAACTTAGCCTTGCGTGCCAGACTAATAACAGGCAAGACTTCCGTGTCCTCACCAAGAGGATGACTGACCATGCTCTCCTCCTCCTCCCATCTGTCTTCTGGCCATCCACGCTGAACAGACGGTATGACAGATGTGCAGGTAGTTCCGACTATAGCGCATGAAACTAGCTCCTATTCTTCCTCCTCCTCCTCCTCTTCCTCATTGTCACCCAATCCACGTTGGGATGAGATGAGGCTGGGCTGCGTGTTATCACCCTGTATGGTTCCTTGCTCCATCTCATTGTGCTCCGCCTGCAATGCATCCTCTTTGATTGTGAGCAGAGAGCATTTCAGAAGACAGAGAAGCGGGATGGTGACGCTAATTATGGCGTTATCCTCGCTCACCATCTTGGTGGAGTCCTCAAAGTTTTGGAGGATGGTACATATGTTTGACATCCATGTCCACTCCTGAGGTCTTATGTGTAAAGTCTGAACTGAATACCGATGGCCTTGTTGATGCTGGTACTCAACAACTGCCCTCTTCTGCTCACAAATCCTTCCCAACATCTGCAATGTAGCGTTCCAACGCATGGGGACATCACACACCAGTCTGTGAGCCGGAAGCTGCGAACGCTGCTGAAACACAGCAAGGGCGGCGGAAAATTTAGGTGACTTTCTAAAATGGGCACACAGGCGGCGTACTTTAACAAGCAGATCCGGCAGCTCCGGGTAGGAGTTGAGAAACCACTGAACCACGAGGTTAAATACATGGGCCAGGCAAGGTACGTGTGTGAGCTCGCCTCGCCTCAGAGTCCCCATCAGGTTCCGGCCATTGTCACACACGACCATGCCTGGCTGTAGGTTCAGCGGTGTGAGCCACAGATGTTAGAACCTTGCTGTTAGGTTTTTTTTCCTTTGCTGGTCACATGACCTTGTTGGCCTATTTAATCCTGCTCCGCCCTTCTGGCTTTGCTGGACTTCATTGTATATCTACTTTCTAGCTAGCCTGTGCTCTGTATCTAACTCTGTTAGTTTGCTTGGTCTACGGACCTCTATGTTCTATCTATTTTGTTTGTTCGTCTGTCTGCTACTATTTCTGTTAGGAGGTGTCCCATATTCCTCCCAGTCCTTAGTACTTGTAGGGATTCCCTCCTCACATCTATAGGTCTCCGTACAGACTAGATTAGGACTTTAGCAGGTCTGATCGCAGGATCAGGTTCCCTGTTACATCGTAGGGATTCAGCTGAGTCTTATAGTAGGGACAGATCTCCTCTCTTTCCTTAGCTTTGGTAGCAGAACATAACAGTAAGTTCAGCCTGCAAATTCTCTAAGGAAAGATTTTTTTTTTTTTTTTTTTGTTCCATCATGGTGTCGGTTCAGGATTTGGCTAAACACCTGCAGGGACTCTCTCTGGAAGTGGCCGAGCTCCGTCAGCACGTGAGTAACTGTCCTGGAGCATATTTCTTGGAGCCTAAGGTATGTTTGCCGGATTTATTTTTTGGTGAACATCGAGAATTTTTTTCATTTAAAAATGCTTGCTTATTGTATTTTCGTTTGAGACCCAAGTCCTCTGGGGATGAATCCCAGCGCGTAGGGTTCATAATGTCACTTTTGCGCAAAGAGCCTCAGGAGTGGGCCTTTTCTTTGCAACCTAGTGATACATGCTTCAGATCAGTGGATAGTTTTTTTTCTGCTTTAGGACTATTATATGATGATCCTGACCGTGTGGCATCAGCTGAGACTGAGTTGAGATGTTTAAAACAAGGATCAGGTAATGTCGAAAAATATTGTACTCATTTTCGTCGTTGGTCCACTCAAACAGGGTGGAACGATTCTGCTCTGAAAAGTCGTTTATTTAACCTTACCATTCCTGAGAGGAAGGCTTTGGAGGAATACATGCAGACAAGTTTGGCCGCCGGTCACATTAGGCCCTCTAAGTCTCCTGTGGCGGTTGGATTTTTTTTTGTAAAAAAAAAGGACGGCGGTTTACGTCCTTGTCTGGATTTTCGTGAGATTAACAAAATTACGGTACGCAATCCTTACCCACTGCCATTGATTCCTGATCTGTTTAACCAGTTATTGGGGGCCAAGTGGTTCTCTAAAATTGACCTTAAGGGGGCATACAATCTGTTGCGCATGAAGGAGGGTGATGAATGGAAGACTGCTTCTAACACTCCTCATGGGAGGTTGTTTGTGCCTGGGACCTTTAGGAGAGATTTGTTTGTTGAGTGTCACGAATCTCGGTTGGCAGGTCATCCCGGAATCTCTGAGACCAAGAGACTGGTGGGTCGCAGTTTTTGGTGGCCTGGATGGCAGAAGGAAGTCATTAAGTGGGTGCGCCAATGTACTATATGTGCTAGATCTAAATCCTCACATACTCCTGCTGCGGGGTTGCTTTGTCCTTTGGAGGTCCCCAGTGCTCCTTGGACACATTTGGCTATGGACTTTATAACTGACCTTCCCTCCTCTGAGGGTTTTACTGTCATCTGGGTGGTCGTGGACCGTTTTAGCAAGATGTGTCACTTGGTTCCCTTCGTCAAACTGCCCTGCGCTAAAACTCTCGCTAAGGCCTTTGTCAAGGAAATTGTCAGACTTCATGGCGTTCCTACTGACATTGTTTCTGATAGGGGTCCTCAGTTCGTGGCTCGTTTTTGGCGTGCCTTTTGTGACAGGTTGGGAATTCATTTGTCGTTTTCGTCCGGATATCATCCTGAATCTAATGGCCAGACAGAAAGGAAAAACCAGGATGTTGAGCAGTTCTTGCGTTGTTTTGTGGCAGACAATCAAGAGGGGTGGTCTGAGTTTCTGCCACTTGCCGAATTTGCTCTGAACAATCATACATCTTCTTCTGCTGGTTGTTCGCCTTTTTTTTGTTGTTCTGGGAGACATCCGTCGTTTGGGTCGTTCTCCAAGTTGGGATCTGCCGTGCCTGAGGAGGAGAATTTTTCCGGTGATTTGGAAAGAGTTTGGACGGATGTGCGTGGTAATCTTCAGGAGGCCAACAGAAAATCTAAAGACTACTTTGATAGGAAACGACAGGAGGTTTTGTTCGCTGTTGGTGACATGGTTTGGTTGTCCTCTAGGAATCTGCGGTTGAGGATTCCTTCTAAGAAATTGGGTCCCAAGTTTGTAGGGCCCTTTAAGGTGCTTCAGGTTGTCAACCAATCTGCTGTTAGGTTGGAGGTTCCTACCTCCTGGAGAATTAATCCGGTCTTTCATGTCTCTCTGTTAAAAAAAGCTGTTGTGTCGGATGGTGACGCCTCTGCCTCTGTTCCTCCGGTGGTGGAGGACGGGGAATATGAAATTTCTCGCATCCTTGACTCTAGACGGTATAGAGGTAGTTTGCAGTATCTTGTGGCCTGGAAAGGTTTCGGACCCGAGGATAACTCTTGGGTGAGGTCAGATGATGTTTCCGCGTCCAGACTTATCAGAGCGTTTCACAGGAGATTTCCTGATAAGCCTGGTCCTAGGGGATCCGGAGGATCCTCTTAGAAGGGGGGGTACTGTTAGAACCTTGCTGTTAGGTTTTTTTTCCTTTGCTGGTCACATGACCTTGTTGGCCTATTTAATCCTGCTCCGCCCTTCTGGCTTTGCTGGACTTCATTGTATATCTACTTTCTAGCTAGCCTGTGCTCTGTATCTAACTCTGTTAGTTTGCTTGGTCTACGGACCTCTATGTTCTATCTATTTTGTTTGTTCGTCTGTCTGCTACTATTTCTGTTAGGAGGTGTCCCATATTCCTCCCAGTCCTTAGTACTTGTAGGGATTCCCTCCTCACATCTATAGGTCTCCGTACAGACTAGATTAGGACTTTAGCAGGTCTGATCGCAGGATCAGGTTCCCTGTTACATCGTAGGGATTCAGCTGAGTCTTATAGTAGGGACAGATCTCCTCTCTTTCCTTAGCTTTGGTAGCAGAACATAACAACAGATCTGCCTGCTCTTTCAGAGCTGTCCACAACTCTTCAGCATTGTGTGGTTTGTCCCCTAAGCATATTAGCTTCAGCACAGCCAGTTGAGCTTGGCCGAGGCAGTGCTGCAGTGCTTCCAGCTTGTGACTGATGTGGTCATTTTGGAGATGGAGGCTGAAGAGGAGGAGGAGGCTGAGGAAGATGAGGTACAGGAGCTGTAGACCGTGGCGGCAACCCTGATTGACCTAGGGCCCGCAAACCTTAGCGTCGGGAGGATGTGTTCTGTCCCAAGGTCCTACTGGGTCCCGGCTTCCACTATGTTAACCCAATGTGCCATCAGCAAGATGTACCGTCCCTGCCCACAAGCACTTGTCCACGTGTCCATGGTTAGGTGGACTTTCCCGGTAACTGCGTTGTTGAGGGCACGGCTAATGTTTTGGGACACGTGCTTGTGTAATGTGGGGACGGCACACCAGGAGAAATAGTGGCGGCTGGGGACCGAGTATCGAGGACAGTCGCCGCCATCAGGTTGCGGAATGCTTCCGTCTCCACGAGCCTAAAAGGCAACATTTCAAGTGCAAGCAGTCGTGAAATGTGAGAATTTAGTAGTGTGGCCTGTGGGGCGTTGGCTGCATATTTGCGCTTGCGTTCCAAAGACTGGGGTATGGACAACTGAACGCTGCGCTGGGACAAGGACATAAATGTGCTTCCTTATGCTGCTACTTGAGAGTGTGCAACGACAGGTGCAGGGCAGGAGGCATCTTCGCATGCACTATGGACAGGGTTTTGGCTTGCATGCACAACAGCGGAAGAAGCAATGGTGCCACCTGCAGACACTGTTCCTGGACCCTGGGGTTCGGGATACAAAGTCGGGTGCTTTGCTGCCATGTGCCTGATCATGCTGGTGGTGGTCAGGCTGGTCGTTTTGCCACCCCTGCTGATGCTGGCCTGGCAGGTTTTGCAAATGGCCTTTTTGGGGTTATCGGCAGAGTCTTTAAAAAACAACCAGACTCTGGAAGAGTTAACAGTTGTAATGGTAATTTCCTTCGTGTTAGTGTTACGGGGAACGGTTGCCTGTCTTCTGTCTGCGGCCACCACACTGCTTCTTCCTGCCTGTTGGGGTGCTCTGCCTCCCTCCCCCTGTGTGCTGCTGTCCTCGCTCTGCATGTCCTCCTGCCAAGTTGGGTCAGTTACTATATCATCCAGCACCTCGTCTTCCACTTCCGCACCCTTTTCCTCCTCCTGACTTTCTGGCAATTGTGTCTCATCATCGTCCACCTCTTGTGACACTTTACCCACCGTCACCTTCGTGTGACCGTGGCTGCTCAAATATTTGGGCATCGCTACATGCGATCTCCTCTTGCCCCGCTTCAAGTGGACCAGGCGAAAGGCCCGAATCTATAAATGGAAAAGTGAACAGCTCTTCAGAGTGTCCAAGAGTGGGATCAGTTGCTCTGGGCACTCGGCATGGTGGGAGGAAGGAGGATCAGGGTGAGGAATATGCAGTCCAGACTCACGGCTACTGAGACTTGGCCGTGTGGAAGACAGGGTGATGGTGGTGGTGGTGGCTAAGTGACTGGAAGCATTATCCGCTATCCAACCAACAATCTTTTGACACTGCTCTGGGTTCAATAGTGGTGTGCTGCGGTCCCCTAGGAATTGGGACAAGAAGGTCGGGCGAGAAGATGTGGGTGTTTGTTGTGGCACAATTTCAGCTTGCCCACAGCCTTGTCCTCGGCCTCTGCATGCACCATCACCATCACGTCCAATTCCCTGTCCCTTACCATGTGCCTTGCCCATTTTAAATGGAGGACAATATCTTCCACGCTCACTACAAATGACTGAGTTTGGAGCGAACTTATATGTGATCCGTGTGACGGAGAGAACAGAGTTTTAAATACCTGACCTGTAGGTAACTAGTTTGAACAGCAAACTGGTGTCAATTGCTTCACTGACACACTGAAACAAATTTTTAATGGAGGCCAGAAATGGCAGTATTTTCTGAAAACGCATATGTGTGACGGAGAAAAAACAGTTTTAAATACCTGGCCTGTAGGTAACTAGTTTGAACAGCAAACCGGTGTCAAAAACTTCACTGACACAGTGAAAAATAATTTGAATGGAGGCCAAAAATGGTAGTATTTTCTGAAAATGTATATGTGATCCGTGTGACGGAGAAAACAGTTTTTAAATAGCTTGTTTTCTATCGCTGTAATATGGAAAGGACCTGGCTGTATTCTGCAGTGCCAACAAGCAAATGGCACAGAAAAACTGTGTTCTCTGGAATGCTTTTTAAGCAAATAATGAGGAGTAAGATCCAAAAAAAAGTATTCCTGGCCCCTGAGACCTGGGCCTTTGTATAGAAATATCTAACAGCAGCAGAAGGCATAACTGGAATGGAGCCTCTTGTTCTATATGCACTGCAGTCTGCTATATACACTGCCTGCCTATATACCCTGCCTGCCTGATATCTCTGCAGATGGATTAGTCCTCAGAAGGACTGTTTGTTAAGATGGATATGTGTAATGTACGGTTTTTCTCCCTACAATACCTAATACACAAGCAAATCTCTCCCTGACGCAGCAGCACCTCTCCCTACTCTGCCTGATTCTGGAGTGACTGTGACGAGCACAGCGGCGCCAGGTCTGCTGATATAGATCTGATGACGCTGTGCGGCCAGCCAATCACTGTAATGCCACAACCACCATGGCTGCGGCATTACAATGAGTGGCAGACAATCCCTGCATGTTGATTGGCGCTCTAAACAGCGCCAAACATGCAGGGAGCAGACCCGAGCATCCGCCCGAGCATCTCGCAAGTACTCGGCGAGCTCCGAGCATCTCGAGTACTGAGCACTTGCGAGTATGCTCGCTCATCACTACTTGTCATTACTATTGTCTGCATTGACATTCAGAACTTTAATGGTTATATTATTTTTGTTGAAGGGGATATAAATTTGCAGCGGTGATGTCCCTACTACAGCATATGAGTACTGCAACCAGTAAGTGGGCTAAGCATTAGAAGTCATGCCAAAGCAGATGAAAAAAAACAGTAATTGGCTGCATTAATCTATATATACATTTTACTCAATTATATATCACCATTAAATCAACAGTGCTCTAAAGACATCAGCATCATTGGGGCTCTCAATCTAAATTCCCTATCAGTATGTTTTTGGAGTGTGGGAAGAAACCGGAGAACCCGGAGGAAACCCACGCAAACACGGTGAGAACATACAAACTCCTTGCAGATGTTGTCCTTGGTGGGATTTTAACCCAGGAACCCAGAGTTGCAAAGCAACCATGCTAACCACTGAGCTACATAGTGTGATGTAGAATTGATGTTCCCATTTCAGTCCTGTCCATAAAGACATGTGGAGCAGCAATCAGTAAGTAAAGTTAATGTAGTTTTTTTTTAACTGGCCAAGCTTATGGAGCATTGAAGTGGACATTAATTCTACCAAAGAAAATAGTCTGTGTTATACAGAATAATCAGAAGCACTGTCAATGATGGCAGCTGTGTACTGACTACTATTTAACATGAGCTTAAATGTGATCGATGTTCACACTTATGTAACCACATTATTTTACTTTTATTTTGACCCTCAAAATGAGTTTTTTTCTGAATAGATTTGTACAGATTATGGGTGACATTAAAAGTGGAACTTGAGTTCAGAAATGATTCATCTTGATATGACTTTTTACGTGACGGAAAGCTGGCATTTTAACTGGGGTGTGTAGAGTTTTTATATGTACTGTACACATACCTCCCAACCATCCCGGTTTCAGCGGGACGGTCCCAATTTGAGGGGCTCAGTCCCGCCACGTTAGGACTTTTTTCCAGCTTGTGATACTAACCTCTCTCTGGCATTTTCATTACTTTGTTGCTCCTCCCCCTCAGGGCTGGGCCGCATCATTGCTCAGTACATAAATTAAACCATAACACTCACTTCTTCTCCCTCCTATGATCAGGCCACCTGGGACTCAAACTCACATCTGAAGGTTCACAGGCTGCAGCTCTATCTATGAGCCACAGCACACAATGATGTAATTAGGAGAATTTGGTAATCTTGACCTGTATTGCAGGCAGTGAACCCAGAAGCAAATTATACATGCGCATAGAGATGCATTGTATAAAACAATGCATTTCTATGTTCCCTGTATGCTAGAGGTGAAGAAAAAGTCAGATTTTTTTGTTCCTATAAAACTACAAAAATAATAAAAAGCAATTACAAAAATGTCACTTGTTCTTTTGTGCCTCACTGGTATTTGAACCCACAATCCTCAGTGTTATAGGCAGGAGATAACGATGTTGAGGCACAGGTTCTGATGATGTAACAGGGAGAATTCTGTATACTTGATCTGTATTGCAGTCTCTGACTGATTGTACTGACACATTGTACACAGCAGTTTATTTCTATGTATGTATGAGGGGCGTTCATTAAAGATTTCCCCTGACTCACTTCTATTTATCACAGGACACTGAAACTTCACATGTGTAATGATATAAGTCTCTATAGGTTACTTGCAAATTTGCAACTCAGAACTGATAATGGTCTTGATTTTACAGGTGCTGAAGTGGTGTGAGGTTTGATAATGGACCCAGTGGAATACAGAGCAGTCATCAAGTTCCTTTACTTGAAAGGCCGCACACCAAAGGATATGTTCGATGAGATGAAAGAGGTTTATGCTCACCAAAGGTGCTTCTTGAAGTATGTTTGGGGTCATTGTCCTGCTGAAAGACCCACGATCTAGAACCAAACCCAGCTTTTTGACACTGGACACTGCATTGCGACCCAAAATCCTTTGGTAATCTTCAGATTTCATGATGCCTTGCACACAGACAAGGAACCCAGTGCCAGAGGCAACAAAACAACCCCAATACATCTTTGAACTTTTACCATTTTTGACTGTAGGTATGTTCTTTTCTTTGTAGGCCTCATTCATTTTTGGTAAACAGAATTATGTGCTTTACCAAAAGGCTCTATCTTGGTCTCATTTATCCTCAAGATGCTTTCCCAGAAGGATTTTGGCTTACTCATGTACATTTTGGCAAACTGCAGTCTAGTCTTTTTAAGTTTCTGTGTCAGCAGTGGGGTCCTCCTGGGTATCCTGCCATAGCGTTTTATTTCATTCCAATGTCGACTAATAGCTCGCGCTGACAGTGATGCACCCTGAGCCTGTAGGACAGCTTAAATTTCTTTGGAACTTGATTGGTGCAGCTTATCCACCATCCGGACTATCCTGCGCTGCAACCTTTCATCAATTATTTTCTGCCATTCACATCTATGGAGGTTAGCTACAGTGCCATGGATTGTAAACTTCTTGATTATATTACGCACCATGGACAAATGAACAACAAGATTATTATTATTTATTATTATAGCGCCATTTATTCCATGGCACTTTACATGTGAAAGGGGTATACATAATAAAACGCAATCCCGATAGATGGACTTGTAACCTTAAGATTGTTGATATTTTTCAACAATTTTGGTTCTCTAGTCCTTATTCACAATCCGGAGAGTCCTGCGTTGCAACCTTTCATCAATTCTTCTATGCCGCCCACGTCCAGCGAGATTAGCTACAGTGCCATGGGTTTTAAACGTCTTGATTTTGTTACAAATCAAAGGCAAATCAAGATGTCTGAAGATGGACTTGTAATCTTGAGATTGTTGATATTATTCAACAGTTTTGGTTTTCAAGTCCTTAGACAGTTCTCTTCTCCCCTTTCTGTTCTCCATGCTTAGTGTGGCACACAGACAAACAATGCAAAGATTGAGTCAACTTCTCCCCTTTTTATCTGGTTTTAGGTATGATTTTCATGTTGCTCACATCTGTTACTTGCCACAGGTGAGTTTGAACAAGCATCACATGCTTGAAAAAAAGTTGTTTACCACAATTTTGGAAAGGTGTCAACAATTTTGTCTGGTCCATCTTTGTGGTTTAGTGTGAAATTATGTCCAATGTTTCTCTGTTTCTTTGTGTTGTTCCAATGCACCCAGGAAATAAACATGTGTATAACAAAACGTGTAATTGCAATCATTTTCTGGGAGAAATATTTCATTTTATTGAACAACTTTAAGGGTGCCAACACTTTCGGACATGACTGTATAGATGTTATTAGATTTTTCTTATGTGTAGAGCTGTTTTTTGCTCTCTGTATGTAACTATTCTTTGAGCAGTATTTGGTGGTGTTAACTCATCATTTGTGGGACACTGCTACTTATTCGCTGCACAATAAAATATATCTAATGATGGAGAAGCTATATTACACTGTTATTTGGGCACCATGCATATGCCATTGTATGGTTTGGTCATTTCAGTGGCTCAGTACATCCAATTGTCTTGAAACCTTCATCCCCAGTATCCTGCAGTTTGTAAGCCCTTAAAGGACAGGGTCTTCTCCCCCTCTGTATCTGTTTGTCACTGTTAGTGTACTGTAATTGATATTATATATCTATTAATTGTAAGTAAACCCTCTTCATATATTCAGCACCATGGAATTATTGTGTGGCACCCCAGGGGTCCGGTTGCCAAAGTGGCATTGCCTCTCTCACAAGGGGTGATGCCATGCCTGGAAGCAAGGAGGGGTCCCCTAATCAGATATACCAGCTTACAACACTTTCCTGGCTCCAGACCAGAAAGGGGAGCTCCTCCCCTTCAAACTGGAATCAGGAGGTGGGGTTAGTAAGAGTGAGTTGAGAGGAGTTGAAGACAGGACAGCGACGAGGAAAGACCTGGGGAAAGGAGCTGTGTACAAGCTCACCCCAGAGGAGAGAAGCGCAGAAGAACCGGACACCGGAGTCCGAGGTTGTGGGGCACTGAAGGCCCAACAGCAGAAACCGGAGGACAGGAGACTACGGGTCTCCTGGCCCCACCAGACACCCAGCGACACCGCAGCACCATAGTGCCCAGCACCGCCACGTGGGAGCGACACTCCAGGAAGGCCCGAGCTGCCTGCCATCCCGGTGAGGAGAAAGACATTTTACTCAAGGACGAGGGCCACAGCATAGCTACAAGCAGCAGGTCCAAAGAGATTAGCACAGAGGGAAGGCCTACAACTTCACCTGGTGAGGTGGATTCTCAACTTGCTTCCAGGCCGCCCAGACCTCTACTACCAGCTAGTACCCGTGCCTCGGTCTGCTTAACAAGCCGCAAGTAAAGATAAGAGGAAACCACCATTAAGCTGTGGACTGGTCATTATCTGCACCATCACCTGCATTACACCGCACCAACAACATCTACCTCCACAATTCTACATATACAGCCCAAGAGCTTAGCTCTGCCTGTGGAGAGCTGAACCAACTCTGCTGTGTCACCATCAGCTCCAGAGGATCTGCACCGCAGCGGCGGGCCGATATAGCCGCATACCACAGATGGCGTCACGAACATTATCTCTAAAACTTTATTCCCCTTTTACTTTTCCCCTTTTATTGACCGTCCTGGGTCACAGACCGGGTCACTGTCACTGTGACATTCCCCAGCATCGACCGGCCGGCTACTGAGTACACCACGGCCCAGGGGGCGCGTCAGCTTGGCGACACGAACAGGATTAACGAAGCCCAGTATAACTGGGTACTGTGTGCCATAGACTTTACTGGACTGTATCATCACGTCATTTGCCGTCATCGGAGGGGAAGCAGGAGGCCCCGATCTGGAAACGCCGGGTAAGAGATCCCTCCCGCCTGCAGAGCAGCATACTGGTACGTCAACAGAAACCCAGGACCTGGCTGAGGTTCACTAGGGGGGAGGAAGATGCCCAACCTGGGAGAGGATTCAGCCGCGGGCGCGGCTGCTGCCACTATAATGCCGTTATCAATGCCATATATGCCAGGGACGGCGTGGTTGCCCCAGTACTCAGGGGAGTCGCACACCCTGAGCGACTTTGGGGAGAGACGGCGCAGTTTGTTCCAAGTGTACCCCCTGTCTGAGGAGCAGAAAGTCAGCATCCTTATAGGCCAGTTAATCGGTGCAAAACAGAGGGAGGTGAAGTCCTGGCCAGGCAGGGACAAAGGCACTGTTAAGGAAATACTGGCCCGGTTGAAGGATACCTTTGACACCCGCACAGCAGGAGAGATTAAAATGAAGTTTTATGGGTGCAAACAAAGGGTGCAGGACAGTGTACTGGACTATGCTCTAAACCTGCCATTAAACAGGTAGACCACGACAGTTTATTGAGGGGCTCCTGTCTAGCGCTCACCGCACACAGCTGTGCATTATGGCTCTGCAAAACCCTGATCTGGACTATGCACAATTTAAGGACCGAGCCATCTGGGTGCTGCGAGAACCAACCCCAAGTGGCACTGCACCCCTCCAGCGCCTAGCTATCACATACCACCAGGAGGTGGCGTCCTTTTCCCCGGCACCTGTGGAGGCTGACGCGCAGACCCTAGATAATGACCCCTCTGCAGACCTACGCCTTCAGGTCCAGGAGCTGAACAAAAGTGTGGCTACTCTAACCAAAACCGTGCAGGCCATACAAGTGTCTCCAAAGGAAAAAATCCAGCTGGCTTCCAGTGCAGACGATGTCCCGTGGCGACAGCAGAGAAGAATTCCACCAACCAGAGGGAGGAACAGCGATCGCTACGACCAGGACGGACAACCCATCTGCCGCCGCTGTCAGATGGCGGGGCACTTCACAAGATTCTGTAATTTAAACGAGCAACCCCTGGGGCAGAGGGCCAACCCCCAGGAGTAAGATGACCAGGCCCACAAAGCTGGCGAGACAAGTACGTGGGAGGACGACCGGTCCTACCTGTTGTGCTTGATGGCTTCCCTATGAACGCATTGCTGTACACTGGTTCCCAGGTGACAACGATGCCATATATACTTTTCAAACTATACTGGACTGATTCAGACATTACCCGCAGTCCAGAAGAACATCTTAACATCTATGCCAGCAATGGTTAGCCCTTGCCTCAGGTGGGGTATAAAGAGGTGATCATAAAAGTTGGCCGAGTAGAATTGCCATCACAAGGAATGATTATTGTTGATATTGATCGCCGAGAAAGTCATCCTATGATAACTATAGGCACCAATGTGATAGAGAATTGTCTTGGGGAAATTATTGTTTTGTTGCAACAGGTCACAGAGACTGCCAGTTGCAGTCAGCAGCGAGTTCTGCAGAAGGAGATCAGAGCCCTGATGCAGAGACAAGAGCTGTCTGGTGGAGAAGTCAGCAGTGTCAGAATGAGTGATCCATTCCCCATTGCAATGCCCCCTAGGAGTGAAATATTAATATGGTGTCGGGCAGTAATAGGTCTCAGGGGTCAAGATTATCAGGCCCTGGTAGAACCCGTGTACTCTGATAGTAGGCCCACCATCTTGACGGCAAGGGGGGTGGTCGATGTCCGCAAGGGGAGAGTACCGATACGCATCCTGAATTGTGGGGAGAAAGAGGTCCATTTACCCCGGTATGCCACCCTTGCTAAGCTGTTCACTGTAAGTAACAATGCAATAAAGGCAGTGGAACCCTTGCCTCCATCCAAACCAGCGAAGGATAATGGCTCCAAGGGGAAGGTGGAGAATTGGTGTCAGAAACTACAAGTAGGCACTGACTCCACCACTTTGCACCAAAAGCATGGAGTATAACAGGTGGTCCAAGAATATGAGCGAGTCTTTAGCAAACACCCACTAGACTTTGGGCAGGTAAAAGGGGTCCAACATCATATCCCCACAGGAGATCATCCGCCCAGCTCACTATCAATGTGCCAAAGGAATGTTACGGGAGATGAAGGAGGCTGGGGTGATCAGAGATAGTTGTAGCCCCTGGGCAGCTCCATTAGTTCTCGTTAGAAAGAAAGATGGTACAATGAGGATGTGTGTTGATTACAGGCAGATTAACCGCATTACACATAAGGACGCCTACCCATTACCCAGAATTGAGGAATCATTAGCAGCACTGAGATCCGCTAACTATTTCTCCAGCTTGAATCTCACCAGTGGGTATTGGCAGGTTCCCGTGGCAGAGGTGGACAGAGAAAAGACCGCGTTTACAACACCAATGGGCATCAGCGAGTTCAACTGCATGCCATTAGGGCTCTGCAACGCCCCGGGAACTTTCCAGCGGTTAATGGAGTGTTGCCTGGGACACAAAAACTTTGAAACCGTTCTGCTATACCTAGACGACGTAATCATCTACTCAAAGACATATGAAGACCACCTGGAGCACCTGGCCGAGGTGTTCGAAGCCCTATCTGGTTAAGGCCTGAAGGTAAAGCTGTCCAAGTGCCACCTGTTGAAGCCCAAGGTGCAGTACCTAGGCCATGTTGTAAGCACTGAAGGTGTAGCACCAGACCCTGAAAAAGTCACTGTGATCAAGGACTGGCCAAGACCCTCCACTATCAAAGAAGTGCAGCAGTTCCTCGGGCTGGTAGGGTACTACAGGAGATTCATCAAGGGTTTCACCAAGATAGCGGCACCCATGCAGGACCTCCTAGTGGGCCAGTCCAAGAAGGCCAAGAACCCGAATCCTCCGTTCAAGTGGAGTAAAACAGAAGAAGAATCCTTCACTCGACTGAAAGTGGCTCTTACGGGAGACGAAGTCCTGGTGTACCCGGACTATGGCCAACCCTTTATACTCCATATGGATGCTAGCAACGTGGGATTGGAGCGGTGCTGTCCCAGGCACAGCAAGGCAGAGAGAGAGTGATTGCCTACGCCAGCAGGAAGCACCATCCTACGGAAAGTAACCCCGACAACTATAGTTCCTTTAAGTTGGAGTTTTTAGCCATAGTCTGGACTGTAACAGAGCGCTTCAAACACTACCTCGCCTCCTCAAGATTTATTGTCTTCACGGAAAACAACCCGCTGACGTACCTGGAGACTGCAAAGCTTGGTGCCCTAGAACAACGATGGATGGCTCGACTGTCTAACTACAAGTTTACCATAAAGTATCGGGCGGGGCATAAAAACACTAATGCTGATGCGCTGTCCAGGATGCCCAACTTGCCAGATGGGGGAGAAGACATGGAAGAGCTGGAGGAGATAGAGATACCCGCTTTCCATCATCACGGGGTGACACAGTGCTCCCACTGTGTGAGGAACAAGCGCTCCACCAACAGAGAGGCCACGTTTAACTCATTGCCCCCATGGATGGGCAGAGACACAGGATAGTGACCCAGCTGTCCACCTAGTCAAGGAGGTGCTGACACAAGCTGACTCGCACCCTGATACAGATGCTCCATTGGAGACCCAACAGTTGTGGAAGGAGAAGGGCAAGCTGTTCATCTATGAGAGAAAGCTCTGTCGAAGAAGCATCAACTCCCGGACACACGAACTGGTCTGGCAGGTGGTAGTCCCGAGGCGGGAAGCGCCAATGGTCTTAGAAGCGATTCTACTGGGCTGGCATGAGGAAAGAAATTCAGAGATGGTGTCGAGAATGTGGTCCATGCAACCTGAGATGGAAAGACCGTGATAGCCAGAGGGCTCCCCTGCAGCCCATAATCACCAAACAACCACTTTGTCTGGTAGCCTTGGACCACGTGAAGTTAGCCCCAAGCCGGTCAGGCTATGTCTACGCTCTCACCATAGTAGACCACTATTCCCGATTCCTGGTAGTAGTGCCAGTGAAAGATCAGATGGCTCAGACGGCAGCCAAAGCATTTCAACAACACTTTTGTCACCCACACGGTTACCCTGAACGTGTGCTGACCGACCATGGCCCAGCCTTCGAAGCAGCAGTGTTTCAAAAATTCTGTAACTAGTAAGGCTGAAAATAAGGACAATGCCGTATCATCCCTAGACCAACGGGTTGTGTGAGAAGATGAACCAGGTGATAATAGATCTGCTGAAGACGTTGCCCCTTGAAGAACGTAGCCTGTGGCCAGAGAGGTTAGCAGATTTGGTGGACCTATATAACCACATCCCGGTGAACTCCACTAATTGTACACCCACCTACCTGATGAGAGCAAGACCTGGCAAGCTACCCATTGACTTAGACATGGGAGTTTTAACACCTGAGACAATATCACCAGATGCAGATTGGGAAACGGAGCGGCAGCAGCAATACAGCAAGGTGCAAGAATGTGTAGAAAGAAATTTGTCCCAGGCGAGACAGAAGCAGGAAAGAACTTATAATCAGCATGCACCTGCAGTTCCCTTGTCACCTGGAGAACAGGTACTCAAAAGGAAACGACGAGTTCACAAGTTAGATGTGGGAGGTTGAGCCATACACTGTCTTACCTTCAAATTTCAACAACACCAAGGTATGTCTCATCAGTAAAGATGGATGAGAGACTTCAGCGGTAGTCTCAAGAGACCACCTGAAGATATGCCCTGATCAGTTGAGACACAAAGAAGAAGACAAAAACAGCCCCCAGCACACAGAAAAGGTGGAAGAGACGGTTCAAACCATCCTTGAAGAATTTCCCCGGTCTTGGACGCAGGTGAACCAAGCAATCGTAGTACCTGTCCTGACCTTTCCCCAAGTAGCCTCACCGGAAGCCGCAGAGACTCTAGAACAGCAGAGAGACCAGTCGGCGCCAGAAACAGATGCTTCATCAGCAGCGGACCAGGAGAATCTACCCTCTGCTAGCGGTGAATCTGTCATACCCATGGGTGAGTCAAAGAAGTCGTAGAAGACTACCAAGCCTACCAGTGTTACCTCAGACTAACCGTAGTGTAGTCCACACTGAGCCCACCACACCAGCGGTAGACACTAGAGACCCGGGTAGGTCATTGGCAACAAATGTACTGCGCAGATCAACCCGTAGTACCATAGGTCAGCTCCCTGCCTGTTATAGGGACTAAAGTGTAAGTAATATAATGGTGTATGTTATATAGTTGTAACCGTTAAGTAATCCTGAGTATATATAGCTATTAAATTGATGGACAAATGGACCACAGGACTAGGTGTGGTCAGGACAATGTTGAATAAAGTTAATTGTTGGCCTTGAAAATAAGCTGCAGGCGTGGCCGAAAACCAGGCCCACCGACAGAGTGCCCTGAAGGCACGCCCAGGGACGATACACAAATTGGGTTGAGGTGGTTCCCACCAACCAAACTTCAGTTATCCAGAAAAAGACAATTCCCGGATAGCGGCGTAAAGACTAAGCGCCGCAGTGACTGCTACCAACTTTTGTTGAGTTTTTGTGATTTTTGCTTTTTGAGACTTTGTAAACTATTTGTATTTGTTATTGTTGTTATTGTTTAATTCTAAAGGTGTCCTCAGTCTGGGAGTACTGAATTTAACTAAGGGGAAATGTGGCACCCCAGGGGTCCAGTTGCCACAGTGGCATTGCCTCTCTCACAAGGGGTGATGCCATGCCTGGAAGCAAGGAGGGGTCCCCTAATCAGGTATACCAGCATGCAACGCTTTCCTGGCTCCAGACCAGAAAGGGGAGCTCCTCCCCTTCAAACTGGAATCTGGAGGTGGGGTTAGTAAGAGTGAGTTGAGAGGAGTTGAAGACAGGACAGCGACGAGGAAAGACCTGGGGAGTGGAGCTGCACGGCAGTTCACCCCAGAGGAGAGAAGCGCAGAAGAACCGGACACCGGAGTCCGAGGTTGTGGGGCACTGAAGGCCCAGCAGCAGAAACCGGATGGCAGGAGACTGCAGGGCTACCAAGTACCCCACGACCCAGGGGGCGCGTCAATTGGAGCTTTGAAAATTAGTAATACTACTAATAATAGCACAGGTGTACAAAAAAAACTTTTGTTTCTGGTGCCAAGGTTTTTTGAATGGATTTAGAGTATTTTGAGGGTGCTGAATTTAAAAAAATCCATTGCTTTTGCTGAATTGGTTCTAGTTTTTGAGATAATTCATCCTTGAAAATAATGCATTCCCCCAATGCGACTTGTGTGTGATAATAAATGCAATAGCTTTTGGACTTTTGGTCTATCTTTTGACTCTTTAACAGTTTCTTAGGTAATTAAATATCCCATAGAATTATTTTGTATTGCAATTTGTAGACTTACAATGCTATAAAACGACTTTTTGAGGCCAGAATTCTACTATAATTAATTAATTATTAAATATCTCAGAAACTAAAGCCAATGTGGCAAAACCAAAGTCATATTCTTAATCAGCACCATAAACTTAATATAAAACCGTTCAGACAACATTGGCACCAAAGTCACTGTATACCTGTGTAATATAAGTATGACATAGGTAGGAAATAGAAAAGCCTTAAGTATCTGAACTATTGGGAGGTAGGGTTTTCCCATAATAGGATCTTCAGATACTACGTATAATCTATCTATATAGTAAAAGTGCTCCATTTGTATGGTTCTAGTCATCCCAGAGGGGAAATGAAGGGTATTAAAGTTTGTTTGCAAACTGGAATGAAAATTGTAAGTCGTTTCTTCTCTTTTACTGTGATAAATGCCAGAAAATAGAAGTTGGTTCCCCCATGTCTGATCCATCCACAGACGCATGCTTTGTTTCTGTAAGCAGCTGTATTTAATTGCAGCAAGGCAAACCTCTTTTGTGTACATGAAAAGAAAACCTGCAATTTATTGCAACATGCTGTATAGTTTCTGCTGTACATCTGCCCTCAGTGTCAATTAAATGAACTGATCTATTAGGATATGTTTGCAATTCATAGAGCGGACAGCTATATTTGTAACAGGAAAGAGATGAAAAAGTCAAACATATGGATAAATGGTGAAAAGAGACAAATTGAAGGCTTCAGTAAATCATTTGCACGCTTAAGTATCACTGGAACACTTAGCTAGGCTCTGACATAAAATAGGGCCGAGACATACTTAGGTCATTGTTTGAGCGGCCTGGTTTAAAGGTGAATGCTTGGTAGCCTAGACAAGATCTGCAGGATATTACATACAAAAAAGTGCTAGAAATCCTCCAGTGAATACATTTTACATATTGAAATGAGTAAAGTTTATAATACTTTAGCTATTATAAGTAGTGATGAGCGAGCACTAAATTGCTCGAGTACTCGTTGCTCGGGTCGAGCAAATTGGAATACTCGGGTGCTCGACCCGAGCAACGAGCCCAATGTAAGTCTATGGGAAACTCGAGCATTTTTCAGGCTGCTCCCCCCCGGCGGTCTGCAGACGGCCTAGAAATTTCCCAAATCGATGGGAACAGTACTCAAATGACATGGGAATAGCATGGGGAAGACCCCTGGAAGCATCTCTGACTCCCAGGTCACTGCTGTCAACAATGTTGTCAGAGTATTACGCCACTTTTACGGACTCACAATAAAACATACAAAAACAAAACCAAAATGGATTTTCCTGGGAAATATATTAAAGAACATCCTTTCCAGGGTAATGACTTGTATATAAGGCAAAATAAATAACCAAAACCAAAAATACTCCTCCACACCTTGGGCTATGTTCACACATAGCGTTTTTGATGCGTTTTTTCACTTTTGCATTGCTTTCAACCGTGACAAATGCATTCACTGGGAAATGTCATTTTAACATTTTACAACCTTATCTGGCCATGTGGTGTGTGACACATCATCAGACACATGCATACAGTGCTGAAAAGACATGGGAACAGCATGGGAAAGACCTCTGGAAGCATTTCTGACTCCCAGGTCACTGCCTAATAATAATGTGCCCATCATAAGTGATCCTTGGCGCATGCGAAGATGCCTCCCGCCATGCACCTGTCGTTGCAGACTTGCAACAATCACCGTCTACGTCCTTGTCCCTATTGCAGCGTTCAGTTGTCCCTACCCCATTCCTTGGAATGCAAGCGCAAGTATGCAGCTAGCCACCAACCCACCCACAGGCTGCAATACTATACTGCCAATTTTTTGACAGCTGCTTGCACTTGAAATGTGGCCTTTTAGGCTCGTGGAGGCGGAAGCTTTTCACAACCTCATGCCGGCGGCGGCCGGGTGTCCATACTTGTCCCCAGCCGCCACTATTTCTCCCGGTATCGTCTCCGCCTTCCACAAGCACGGGTCCCACAACATTACCCGTGCCCTCCCCAGTGCACTTACTTGGAAGGACCGCCTAACCACAAACACGTGGACAGGTGAATGTGGCCAGGGACAGTACGCAGCCAGTCCGCAGCTTTTTTTGCTGAGTTGTATTTCACCACAGCCATATTCTTTAGCTTGGTGAAAGGACTTGGGAAACCATATCTACCCAGCTGTCATTTCTCCCAGGAAGTCCTCTAAAGCTGCTTTCAGTTGAAATGTGGCCTTTTAGGCTCGTGGAGGTAGAAGCTTTTCACAACCTCATGCCGGTCTGCTATACAGTTATAGGGTATGCAGTGAGTCCAACGGCTGACCAATTTTAGGAAAAACCCACTAAGAATTTAAAGACACATAGAGCAGGGCCACAGTAATGACAAATTCCCATTAGAAAGGAGAGGGTCTGCTATACAGTTATAGGGTATGCAGCGAGTCCAACGACTGACCAATTTTAGGAAAAACCCCACTAAAAATGTAAAGACACATAGAGCAGGGCCACAGTAACGACAAATTCCCATTAGAAAGGAGAGAGTCTGCTATACAGTTATAGGGTACGCAGTGAGTCCAACGGCTGACCAATTTTAGGAAAACCCCCACTAAGAATTTAAAGACACATAGAGCAGGGCCACAGTAATGACAAATTCCCATTAGAAAGGAGAGAGTCTGCCATACAGTTATAGGGAATGCAGTGAGTCCAAAGGCTGACCAATTTTAGGAAAAACCCCACTAAAAATTTAAAGACACATAGAGCAGGGCCACAGTAACGACAAATTACCATAAGAAAGGAGAGAGTCTGCTATACAGTTATAGGGTATGCAGTGAGTCCAAAGGCTGACCAATTTTAGGAAAAACCCCACTAAGAATATAAAGACACACATAGCAGGGCCACAGTAACAAGTACAACATGTTCCCATTAGAAAGGAAAGAGTCTGCTATACAGTTATAGGATATGTAGTGAGTCCAACGGCTGACCAATTTTAGGAAAAACCCCACTAAGAATTTAAAGACACATAGAGCAGGGCCACAGTAACGACAAATTCCCATTAGAAAGGAGAGATTCTCCCATAGTGTTGGCCTATGCAGTGCATGCAAGGGCTGCCAAAAATTTGGAGGCACTTCAATGCCCCTTGGAAGAGATGTGGAGGAGGGCCTCATAAAAAAATGTTCCCATTAGAAAGGAGCGGGCCTCCTATACTTGTAATGTCCATGCACTAAGTGTATGGGCTGACAAACATTTACCCCTGGGGGGTATACATGAACATACTGTATAAAAAAATTTTTTTACGGGCATCATAAACACCCTTTAAAAAAATTATGTGGGTGTTGCATTACGGACCATGGTCATCCTAATGATATGGTAGTGGAGGATGAGTAGATGGAGGAGGACAAGCGCAAATAGCCAAAATTAGGAAGCGTATACCCATGTCTGGGTGTGAAAAGGTGCATGGGAATACACCTCCCAAGAAAAGACACTGGATTTGAGTTTATGTTACGCTGCTATCATTTGGTGGTGTTGAGAAGTCTGGCCCAATCCAGCCCTTGTTCATTTTTATAAGAGTCAGCCTGTCAGCATTTTCAGTTGACAGGCGGATGCGCTTATCAGTTATAACTCCACCAGCGGCACTAAAAACCCGCTCTGATAAAACGCTGGCAGCAGGGCAGGCCAGGACCTCCAAGGCATAGAGAGCCAGTTCATTCCACGTATCCAGCTTGGATACCCAATAATTATAAGGCACAGAGGAATCACGGAGGACGTTGGTACGGTTGGCAAGGTACTCCCTCAGCATCTTCCAAAACTTTGCACTCCTTGTGAGAGTACCCCGCGCCTCAAGGCCTGTGCGATGGGAGGGTCTGAGAAAACTCTCCCAGAACTTTCACAGTGTTCCCCTGCCTCTGCTGGATTGGAATTGTGTCTCTCTTGCTTGTACTCCTTGGTTGTCCAACGAAGTGTGCCCTCTGCCGCCAGCGTTTTCAGATGGGAATTTTTTTAATAGTTCCGCAATAAGGGCCTTCTGGTACAGCCCCATTTTTGTAGACCTCTCCGCCTCAGGAATAAGAGATATAAAGTTCTCCTTGTAGCGTGGGTCTAGAAGTGTCACCAACCAGTAATGACTGTCACCCAAAATTTTGAGAACGCGAGGGTCAAGGGAAAGGCAGCGTAACATAAACTCAGCCATGCGTGCCAGACTACTAACAGGCAAGACTTCCGTGTCCTCACCAAGAGGATGACTGAACATGCTCTCCTCCTCCTCTGCCTCCTCCTCTCTGTCCTCTGGCCATCCACACTGAACAGACGGTATGACAGCTGTGCAGGTAGTACCGTCTATAGCGCATGAAACTAGCTCCTGTCCTACCTCCTCCTCCTCTTCCTCATTCTCACCCAATCCATGTTGGGATGAGATGAGGCTTGGCTGTGTGTAATCACCCTGTATGGTTCCTTGCTCCATCTCATCATGCTCCGCCTGCAATGCATCCTCTTTGATTGTGAGTAGAGAGCGTTTCAGAAGACAGAGAAGCGGGATGGTGACGCTAATTATGGCGTCATTGCCGCTCACCATCTTGCTGGAGTCCTCAAAGTTTTGGAGGATGGTACATATGTCTGACATCCATGTCCACTCCTGAGGTCTTATGTGTGGAGTCTGAACTGAATTCCGACAGCCTTGTTGATGCTGGTACTCAACAACTGCCCTCTTCTGCTCAAAAATCCTTCCCAACATCTGCAGAGTAGAGTTCCAAAGGGTGGGGACATCACACACCAGTCTGTGAGCCGGAAGATGCAAACGCTGCTGAAACACGGCAAGGGCGGCGGAAGCTGTAGCTGACTTTCTAAAAAGGCCACATGTGGCGCCCCTGAGGGGTCAGTCGCCACAGAGGTACTGCATCTCATCCAGAGGTGTGGTATCCCACGCTCAGGTAAGGATGGAGTACTGCCCGGGACCCTAACACCTGCATCCAACACATCCACTTCAGTAGGGCAGGGCGAGATTGCTCCTAAGGGAGAGCACAGTCCCTGGTCCCTGGCTGGAGTGGAGGGGAACCAAGTGAGGGGGAACCATGTAGTGGGTGTGGGTGGAGGAAGCAGGTCAGGGGAGCGCAGAAAAGGAGTTGTATAAAAATGGGAGCCATCTTGTAAAGACAAGCCAGTTGGAGGAGGAAAGTGAGGGGAGCAGGGGCTCTGCACGAGCTCTGCTTCAGAGTGGGCCTAGTGAGAGAGGCCCAGAAGAGGGAGAGAGAGAGGAGCAGGAAGGAAAGCTCCAGGAGGAACGAGGGAATCCTAGGGGTACGGGCAGTACTTGGAGGCCACCCGTACGCCCGAATCTACCTGGTGTGGAAGGATCAAGCCACAGAGGGGACCGGCCCCTAAACTAGTGGAGAACTACAAGGCTCAGCTAGAAACCGGAGGCTTCTGTTCTTTTAGGGTGCAGTTGCCACAGCCACAATTACATCGCCGAGAAGGTGGTCACAGAGGGTCCAGGGGACAGCAGGTCGCCCGACAAGACCCAAGGCTGCCGGATTGGGACACTGATTGTGAGGCGCAGGGCCGGAGGGTGAGACCCAGTGCAGGAAGACAGCTGAGGAAGGCACACAGAAAGGGGTCCCGTTAAGTGCTCTGGAATTACCCATGGCCTGCAGCAACCCGAGACACCCCTCACCCTGGAGGGGGTGATCTCTAAACTGTCCCCGGAGGATACCGAGTTCCTCCAGGCTGAGGTGCACGAGCTGAACTGCAAAGTGGAGAAGGCGCAGCAGGCAGCAGTCGCGAGATGGAAGAAGGAGTTGCTAGAGAAGATTGCTGCCCGGCAGCAGAGAACGCTGTGTGCCACCAGCAGTGTTCCAGCCCCGGCAGAGTCTGATGAGCGGCCGCGGGAGCAGGTAAGAGGAGTCTCCCTGTCCCGGGCGCTGAAAGTGCTGACCTGCTCCTGGGACTCCTGCAGAATCCTCCGTCCCCGGGCGCGTCCGCCCTAGAGCAGCTCCTGGGCCCGGAACCTGTAACTCTGGGCACCCATGCCGCAGACCTGCTGCTCGGCCCCCTTCTAGAGCCACCTGCCCCTGCACCCCAGTGGGTGTACGGACGTACCACATAGGACTGGTCCGACAAAGTTGAGGACCAGCAGGGACCCCCTCTAATACCTGCACCAGCACCCCTGGTTGCCTGCCAAAGAGGAGAAGAATTTCGGTGGGACGACCGGGAGGGGAACCTCATGGGGTTCCCGTGGGAGACCCAGGCCCAAGCCCTCAGTAGGGAGGAGTACTGCAGACAAGAACTCCTGCAGCTGGAAAGGGAGCGGCACACCCGGCGGGTGCGCTGGGAGCAGATGGAGGCCCGGAATATGGCAGCCAAAGCTCAAGCCCGCAAGACAGAATCTGTCACGCCCAGTCCCCGTGTGGAGGGGCTTAAAGTCAAATTTGACCTGGAAGCCGGATGGGGCTTCATAAGAGATCCACAGATAGCCCGGGATGTATTTGTGAATCGGCGGGATGTCGAGTCCTATCTTGAGCAAGGACATCCCGACAGGAACCTCTACTCCGGTGATCATGTCACTTTCACCCGACACAAGGGGGAGCGCGGGTGGTACGCCCTCCAGGTGTACAGAGTGGTTGAGGAGGAAGAGGACATGCCCCCGCAGTCTAGGGCTGATGACCCGGCTGGGTCAGCCTGCAAAAATCAGGCGTGTCCCCTGCGGGGACACCACTACTAAAGCGTAGTAGGTGGAACTGAACTGTACATAGTTACCCGGAAGGGTACAGAAGAGTTAATGTTTGTTTATCCAGTTACCCGGTAAGGGTATAAAGACATTGAGGTAGAGGACGGTGATCTCCCTAAAAACTTTTACTTGTATATAATTGCACTTCTTAAAGTGCCCCTTATTGGTTTTATGCAAGGAACACCTCAGAACAAAAACCGGCTTGGCGTGGCCGAAAACGTGGTCCAACACCTGGATCACCTGTGCCCTGCAGCCACGCTCAGGGCCTATGTTGAGGGTTTTCGGACGGGTCCCTCATGCTCATGTTTGCTAGCTTGCACCTTGTTGAAGAGAATGGACACCCGGTTGCAGATCATACTGTAACCTGCTAAAAATGTTTTATATGAAAAATGTTTTATGAGTGTAAAGAAGAAAAATGTGTTCTTTAAAAAGTCTTATAAGGTTTTGATAAAAACGTAAGCAGTAACGTTTAAGGAAAAGTGCCTCCCATAAAGGGAAGAAATGTTATGTTTATGATCTTATATGTGATGCATCTAAAATTTGCATGTCTTTAAAATACCCTGTTTTACTCTGTTCCAGCCCGCGGACGAGCTGTGTTTTACCAAGGGGGTGTGTGGCGCCCCTGAGGGGTCAGTCAACACAGAGGTACTGCATCTCATCCAGAGGTGAGGTATCCCACTCTCAGGTAAGGATGGAGTACTGCCTGGGACCCTAACACCTGCATCCAACACATCCACTTCAGTAGGGCAGGGCGAGATTGCACCTAAGGGAGAGCACAGTCCCTGGTCCCTGGCTGGAGTGGAGGGGAACCAAGTGAGGGGGAACCATGTAGTGGGTGTGGGTGGAGGAAGCAGGTCAGTGGAGCACAGAAAAGGAGTTGTATAAAAAGGGGAGCCATCTTGTAAAGACAAGCCAGTTGGAGGAGGAAAGTGAGGGGAGCAGGGGCTCTGCACGAGCTCTGCTTCAGAGTGGGCCTAGTGAGAGAGGCCCAGAAGAGGGAGAGAGAGAGGAGCAGGAAGGAAAGCTCTAGGAGGAACGAGGGGATCCTAGGGGTACAGGCAGTGCTGGAGGCCACCCGTATGCCCGAATCTACCTGGTGTGGAAGGATCAAGCCGCAGAGGGGACCGACCTCTACACTAGTGGAGAACTACAAGGCTCAGCTAGAAACCGGAGGCTTCTGTACTTTTAGGTTGCAGTTGCCACAGCCACAATTACATCGCCGAGAAGGTGGTCACAGAGGGTCCAGGGGACAGCAGGTCGCCCAACAAGACCCGAGGCAGCCGGATTAGGACACTGATTGTGAGGCGCAGGGCAGGAGGGTGAGAGCCAGCGCAGGAATACGGCTGAGGAAGGCACATAGAAAGGGGTCCCGTTAAGTGCTCTGGAATTACCTGAGGGATTGCTGAATCCCTGCCTGGTGAACGTAGCGCGACGTGGGAGGCTGTAATCTGTACAGTGCAACCTGGGGTACTTAACAACTGTGAGTAAGCTCTGAAGACTGCACCCCACTGTCTCTGTGAATTACTGCTGTGTCATCACTCCCTGCACTACACTGCACTACAACACCCAGCAACATCTACAACATCTACACTGCCCTGGAGCTAAGCTTTACCTGTGGAGAGCTAAACCAACTCTGCTGCGTTTAAATCAGCTCCAGAGGACCTGCTCCGCAGCGGCGGCTCCATATAGCCGCTTACAACAGGTGGCATCACGAACTATATATATAAAAACTATAATCCTCTGTAAATATTCCCCTTTTGATTGACCGCCCTGGGTCACGGACCGGGTCACTGCCACTGTGACATATCCCATAGCCACGACCGGCCCGGCACCGAGTACCCCGCGGACCAGGGGGCGCGTCACACACAGACGGCGTACTTTAACAAGCAGATCCGGCAGATCCGGGTAGGATTTGAGAAACCGCTGAACCATGAGGTTAAGCACATGGGCCAGGCATGGTACGTGTGTGAGCTCGCCTCGCCTCAGAGCCGCCACCAGGTTCCGGCCATTGTCACACACGACCATGCCTGACTGTAGGTTCAGCGGTGTGAGCCACAGATCTGCCTGTTCTTTCAGAGCTGTCCACAAATCTTCAGCATTGTGCGGTTTGTCACCTAAACATATTAGCTTCAGCACAGCCTGTTGCCGCTTGGCCGAGGCAGTGCTGCAGTGCTTCCAGCTTGTGACTGATGTGGTCATTTCGGAGATGGAGGCTGAAGAGGAGGAGGAGACTGAGGAGGATGAGGTGCAGGAGCTGTAGACCATGGGGGCAACCCTGATTGACCTAGGGCCCGCAATCCTTGGTGTCGGGAGGATGTGTTCCGTCCCAAGGTCCGAGTGGGTCCCGGCTTTCACTATGTTAACCCAGTGTGCCGTCAGCGAGATGTACCTTCCCTGCCCACAAGCATTTGTCTATGTGTCCGTGGTTAGGTGGACTTTCCCGGTAACTGTGTTGCTGAGGGCACGGCTAATGTTTTGGGACACGCGCTTGTGTAATGCGAGGACGGCACACCAGGAGAAATAGTGGCGGCTGGGAACCGAGAACCGAGGGATGGCCGCCGCCATCAGGTTGCGGAATGCTTCCGTCTCCACGAGCCTAAAAGGCAACATTTTGAGCGCAAGCAGTCGTGAAATGTGAGAATTTAGTAGTGTGTCCTGTGGGGCGTTAGCTGCATATTTGCGCTTGCGTTTGAAGGACTGGGGTATGGACAACTGAACGCTGCACTGGGACAAGGACAAGGACGTGCTTCCTGATGCTGCTACTTGAGAGTGCGCAACGACAGGTGCAGGGCAGGAGGCATCTTCGCATGCACCATGGACAGGGGATTGGCTTGCATGCACAACAGCGGAAGAAGCAATGCTGCCACCTGCAGACACTGTTCCTAGACCCTGGGGTTCGGCCCACAAAGTCGGGTGCTTTGCTGCCATGTGGCTGATCATGCTGGTGGTGGTCAGGCTGGTCGTTTTGCCACCCCTGCTGATGCTTACCTGGCAAATGGCCTTTTTGGGGTTATCGGCAGAGTCTTTAAAAAAACAACCAGACTCGGGAAGACCTAACAATTGTACTGGCAACTTCCTTTGTGTTGGTGTTACGGGGAACGGTTGCCTGTCTTCTGTCTGCGGCAACCACACTGCTTCTTCCTGCCTGTTGGGGTGCTCTGCCTCCCTCCCCCTGTGTACTGCTGTCCTCGCTCTGCATGTCCTCCTGCCAGGTTGGGTCAGTTACTACATCATCCACCACCTCGTCTTCCACTTCCACAGCCTGGTCCTCCTCCTGACTTTCTGGCAATTGTGTCTCATCATCGTCCACCTCTTGTGACACTTTCCCACCGTTGCCTTCGTGTGACCGTGGCTGCTCAAATATTTGGGCATCACTACACGCGATCTCCTCTTGCCCCGCTTCAAGTGGACCGGGTGAGAGGCCCGGATCTATAAATGGAAAAGTGAACAGCTCTTCAGAGTGTCCAAGTGTGGGATCAGTTGTCTCTGGGCACTCGGCATGGTGGGAGGAAGGAGGATCAGGGTGAGGAATATGCTGTCCAGACTCACGGCTACTGAGACATGAAGTGTGGAAGACAGGATGGTGGTGGTGGCTAAGTGACTGGAAGCATTATCCGCTATCCAACCAACAACCTTTTGACACTGCTCTGGGTTCAATAGTGGTGTGCTGCGGTCCCCTAGAAATTGGGACAGGAAGGTCAGACGAGAAGATATGGATGTTTGTTGTGGCACAATCTCAGCTTGCCCATGGCCTTGTCCTCGGCCTCTGCATGCACCATTACCATCACCTCCAGTTCCCCGTCCCTTGCCACGTGCCTTGCGCATTTTAAATGGAGGACAGTATCTTCCACGCTCACTACAAATGACTGAGTTTGGAGCGAACTTATATGTGATCCGTGTGATGGAGAAAACAGAGTTTTAGATACCTGGCCTGTAGGTAAGTAGTTTGAACAGCAAACTGCTGTGAATTGCTTCACTGACACACTGAAAGAAATTTTTAATGGAGGCCAGAAATGGCAGTATTTTCTGACAACATATATGTGATCCGTGTGATGGAGAAAACATGGTTTTAAATACCTGGCCTGTAGGTAAGTAGTTTGAACAGCAAACTGCTGTGAATTCCTTCACTGACACACTAAAGGAAATTTTTAATTGCGGCCAGAAATGGCAGTATTTTCTGACAATGTATATGTGATCCGTTTGATGGAGAAAACACAGTTTTAAATAGCTGGATTTCTAGCGCTATAATATGGGAAGGACCTGGCTGTATTCTGCAGGGCCAACAAGCAAATGGCACAGAAAAACGGTGTTCTCTGGATTGCTTTTTAAGCAAATAATGAGGATTAAGATCCAAAGAAAAGTATTCCAGGCTCCTCAGACCTGGGCCTTTATATAGAAATATCTCACAGCAGCAGAAGGCAGAATTGAAATGGAGCCTCTTGTGCTATATGCACTGCAGTCTGCTATATACCCTGCCTGCCTGCCTATATACTCGGCCTGCCTGATATCTCTGCAGATGGATTAGTTAGTCCTCAAAAGGACTGTTTGTTAAGATGGATATGTGTAATGTACATTTTTTCTCCCTACACTACCTAATACACAAGCAAATCTGTCCCTGACGCAGCAGCACCTCTCCCTACACTGTCTAATTCCTGAGTGACTGTGACGAACTTGGCGGCGCCAGGTCTGATATAGACCCGATGACGCTATGCGGCCAGCCAATCACTGTAATGCCACAACCAACATGGCTACGGCATTACAGTGAGTGGCAGCCTATCCCTGCTTGTTGATTGGCACTCTAAAGAGCGCCAAACATGCAGGGAGGAGACCCGAGCTCCCGCCGAGCAACCCCGGAAATACTCGGTGAGCGCCGAGCATTTCGAGCAGTGAGATGCTCGGGCGAACAGCGAGCAGTAGCGAGCATGCTCGCTCATCACTAATTATAAGGCCATTGAGATCTCATAAGGTGTGTCCTCAATAAGCAGGGCATTTATGGGGACATAGGAAAGTGTACAGAAACAAGGTCATACCCTAGTTCTAGTCTGTCTACACCAAAACACCAATATGTCACACCTTCTTCAACTACTCCAGTTCTGAATATAGGTCACATGCCTCTTGCTTGTAGAGAAGGCAAGAGGCATGTGTTGCACTAAATTCAGTAAAAAGAAGTATGTGTTTCTATTATTCATATTGGTTGGTCAACCAATGAAAAGCCCAAGGGATGGCCCCGAGACTTAGGGCTGGTTTGTCTTTTTTCCTTTCAGTGGTGACGAGTGTTAGCAAACCTAAGTATCCTTCTGCCATTGAGGCTATGTTCACACATGCTGGGTTTTTTTTACATCACAATTCTGCAGAAAAACTTATCTCTGGCAGGAAATCAGCTGCATCAAAAATGCAGGTTTAGCAGCATTTTTTGTGAGTTTTTCAGCATTTTTTTCACTGTCCTTCTGTCTCTATTTATGCATGTACATAAAGTTCTGTGAAAAAAAACAAAAAACCCTATTCTACTTTGCCATCAAAAACACTGAAAAATGCTGCTGCGTTTTTTGATGCATTTTTTCAGCATTTCTCGGTGTTTTTTTAACCACCCGTTCAAAAAACGCTGAAAAACCACTGAAAGAAGTGACATGCTCTATTTTCCAAAAACCCAATCAAGGCACAAAATACGCAGCAAAAAAAAACATGATATGTGAGCAGAGAATTCTGGTTTCTCATAGACTTTGCTGGTACTGCAAAACGCAGCTGAAAATTTGCATAAAAATCTGCAGAAAAAAACGCTGAAAAACCCAACATGTGTGAACATAGCCTTAGTGTCCTGTATAAAGTCACCACTACAGATAACTGCAGGCTGACCCAACCCAAAGCCAACATGCATATAATGGCTGAGCATACAGTGGGTGCAGAAAGTATTTAGACCCCTTTAAATATTTCACTCTTTGTTTCATTGCAGCCATTTGGTAAATTCTAAAAAGTTCATTTTTTTTCTCACTAAAGTACACTCTGCACCCCATCTTGACTGAAAAAAAAACAGAAATGTAGAAATTTATGCAAATTTATTAAAAAAGAAAAACTGAAATATCACATGGTCATAAGTATTCAGACCCTTTGCACAGTATTGAGTAGAAGCACCCTTTTGAGCTAGTACAGCCATGAGTCTTCTTAGAAATGATGCAACAAGTTTTTCACACCTGGATTTGGGGATCCTCTGCCATTCTTCCTTGCAGATCCTCTCCATTTCCGTCAGGTTGGATGGTGACCGTTGGTGGACAGCCATTTTCAGGTCTCTACAGAGATGCACAATTGGGTTTAGGCCAGGGCTCTGGCTGAGCCAGTCAAGAATCGTCACAGAGTTGGTCTGAAGCCACTCCTTTGTTATTTTAGCTGTGTGCATAGGGTCATTGCCTTGTTGGAAGGTGAACCTTCGGCCAAGTCTGAGGTCCAGAGCACTCTGGAAGTGGTTTTCATCCAGGATATCTCTGTACTTGGCAGCATTCATGTTTCCTTCAATTGCAACCAGTCGTCCTGTCCCTGCAGCTGAAAAACACCCCCATATCATGATGCTGCCACCACCATGTTTCACTGTTGGGATTGTATTGGGCAGGTGATGAGCAGTGCCTGGTTTTCTCCACACATACCGCTTAGAATTATCACCAAAAAGTTCTATCTTCATCTCATCAGACCAGATAATCTTTTTCCTCATAGTCTGGGAGTCCTTCATGTGTTTTTGAACAAACTCTATGCGGGCTTTCATATGTCTTGCACAGAGGAGAGGCTTCCATCGGGCCACTCTGCCATAAAGGCCCGACTGGTGGAGGGCTGCAGTGATAGTTGACTCTGTGGAACTTTCTCCCATCTCCCTACTGCATCTCTGGAGCTCAGCCACAGTGATCTTGGGGTTCGTCTTTACCTCTCTCACCATGGCTCTTCTCCCACGATTGCTCAGTTTGGCTGGACGGCCAGGTCTAGGAAGACTTCTGGTAGTCCCAAACTTCTTCCATTTAAAGATTATGGAGGCCACTGTGCTCTTAGGAACCTTGAGTAATGCAGAAATTCTTTTGTAACCTTGGCCAGATCTGTGCCTTGCCACAATTCTGTCTCTGAGCTCCTTGGGCAGTTCCTTTGAGCTCATGATTCTCATTTGGTCTGACAAGCACTGTGAGCTGTGAGGTCTTATATAGACAGTTGTGTGCCTTTCCAAATTAAGTCCTATCAGTTTAATTAAACACAGCTGGACTCCAATGAAGGAGTAGAACCATCTCAAGGAAGATCACAAGGAAATGGACAGCATGTGACTTAAATATGAGTGTCTGAGCAAAGGGTCTGAATATGACCATGTGATATTTCAGTTTTTCTTTTGTAATGAATTTGCAAAAATTTCTACATTTCTGTTTTTTTTTCAATCAAGTTGGGGTGCAGAGTGTACTTTAACCCCTTCCCGACCCGTGTCACACCGTTTGTGACATGGAAAACAGTTCGTTCCCGACCCATGTCACAGCGTCTGTGACATGGAGGGATAGCGCCCCTGCAGCGCCTGTGAGCGGGGTCGCTCAGGTGTCACAGTTGCTACTGCAACTAGACAACCTGTAGTTGACCCCACAGGGGGTGGATTAACCCCCCCGTGCCTAAAACCCCTCCGATTGGCAGTTTCACTTTCACTTTTAGTGAAACTGCCAATCGGAATGAATGAAATATTTCACCAATGGAAATTGGTGAAATATTTACTTTCTGGGCATGGCATGATGCTTATAGCATCAGCCATTGGCTGGGGGGAGTGTCACCTCTGTGTCACCCCCCCCAGATCTGATTGGGGGGCTAGCGTCACATGGACACTAGCTCCAATCAGATATCGAGCGGTGTATTTACTATGGCTGACCAAACTTTCCAGATCCATCCCTTCCGTGGAGCCAGAGGAGTTTGGTCACGCCGATCCGCTGCTGCCACAGATCATCTGCCCCACCGCCGATCGTCTGCCACCTCCATCGCCGCCACCGATCCTCTGCACCCGCCGCTGCCACCGCTGCTGATCTGCCGCCGATCCCCTGCACCCGCCGCTGCCTCCGCTGCTGATCCGCTGCCGGTAGTATCCCCCCCCTTATCATATTTCCAGCCCCCACTTCCCCCCCAACCCCCCCCTCCACTCCCCTCCACCCCCCTTCCACCCCAGTCCCAATTTCTCACCTGTACCCCGACCTCCGCTCCCTCCCTCTCCCACGTCTTCATCCACCGGCTGCTGCTCTCCTTCTGACAGCCGGTGGACTGTGATCACAGGCAGCAGCAGACTCAGTGTAAATCTCCTGCGCCTGTGATCACACCACCATCCCCCAGTCCCAGGGATCACACCATCATCCCCCAGTCCTAGTGATCTCACCCACCATCCCCCAGTCCTAGTGATCTCACCCCCCCCAGTGATCACCCCCCCAGTGATCACCAGCCCCCTCCCCCGTCCGAGTGATCACACCCCCTGCTGCTGCCAGCTACTGCCTGCCGGCCCCTACCCCCCTTGCTGCTGCCGGCTCCTGCCTCCCTTTCTGCCCCTTCTGCCCCAGTGATACCCCCCCTGCTGCTGCTGGCTCTTCCATCTCCTCAGCCGCCTCCTGCGCCCCGTGCGCCTGAGCGCGCCCCTCCTGCGCCCCGTGCGCCTGAGCGCGCCCCCTCCTGCGCCCCGTGCGCCTGAGCACGCCCCCTCCTGCGCCCCGTGCGCCTGAGTGCGCCCCCTCCTGCGCCCCGTGCGCCTGAGCGCGCCCCGTACGCCTGAGCGCGCCCCCTGCTGCGCCCCGTACGCCTGAGCGCGCCCCCTCCTGCGCCCCGTACGCCTGACCGCACCCCCTCCTGCGCCCCGTACGCCTCCACACGTGATTTACACCAAGCACTCACACATACACACGTACACTCACACTAATAATAAAGTTTAGATTTTTTTTTTTACCCACAGCACACAAAATGTCCCGCCCGTCCCGCCCTAGGGCGTACTCAGCTGAGGAGGCATATTCCTTTATTGCCTCCGAAGCTGATAGTTCCTCTATTCCTTTCATTCTTCCTCCTCCAGTGACACCGAGCCGGCACCAAGACGACGTCAGAGGTCAAGGCATCGTCCGGAGGCCGTGGAAGAAGACCCACAGCCATCTGTAAGTAACCCTCAACCTGGTGCTAGTCACGCCCAACCTAGCACCAGTGCCCCCGTGTGGACCCCCGTCCCTGAAAATTACGCTCCACGGATTCCTGATTTCCTTCCCCAATCAGGAATCCAGTTTGAGACAGCAAACCTCAGGGAAATAGACTTTTTCAAAGTCTATTTCTCTGAGGCCATTGTCAGTCTCATGGTGGAGCAGACTAACATTTACGCCCAACAATTTTTGTCTGCAAACCCAAATTCAATGTTTTCTACTTGGAGTCCCGTTGGCTCAGTAGAAATGTTGAAATATTGGGGACTGGTACTTCACATGGGGATTGTGAAGAAACCAGAAATCCGTCAATACTGGAGTACCGATATTTTATATCAAACTCCAGTGTTCGGAATGGTGATGACCCGCAAAAGATTTGAGGTCATTCACAAATTTTTACATTTCAGAGATAACGCGGACAGCCTTCCCCGTGATGACCCGAATTTTGACAGACTGTTCAAAATTCGTCCGGTCATAGAACACTTCAGCAATAAGTTTGCTGAAGTGTACATTCCCCAAAGGGAAATTTCTGTGGATGAATCCCTCATCCACTTCAAAGGGAGGCTTCAATTCCGACAATACCTGCCCAGTAAGAGGGCCAGGTACGGAATAAAGCTCTACAAGCTGTGCGAGTGCCTCAGGGTACACTCACAGCTTTAGAGTTTACGAAGGAAAAGATTCGAGGATTCAGCCCCCAGAATGTCCACCTGCTCTGAAGGTAAGTGGGAAAATAGTGTGGGATTTGATCCGCCCACTGCTTGATAAAGGTTACCATCTATACGTTGATAACTTTTATACATGCATTCCCCTATTTCAGTCCCTCTCTGCCAGAGCTACCGCCGCTTGCGGTACTGTGCGCAGAACCCAGAGGGGTCTCCCTTTGACGCTAATTGAGCAGCTTCTCCCAAAGGGTGATAGCCGAGCTCAATGTAGCGGCAACATGGTTGTGGTGAAGTACAAAGACAAAAGGGACGTCTTTTTCTTGACCACAATCCATGGTCCCGGCACCACGGCCACCAACGTTAGAGGTACCCCAGCACCGGTCCGCAAACCGGACTGTGCCCTGGGGTACAACAAGCACATGGGGGGAGTTGATCTTTCTGATCAAGTCCTCCAGCCCTACAGTGCGATGAGGAAGGCGAAAGTCTGGTATAAAAAACTGTCCGTGCACATCGTTCAAATGGCACTGTATAACGCATACGTGCTGTCACGATGTGCAGGCCAGACCACCAACACCTTCCTCAACTTCCAGGAGGCGGTGATAAAGGCCCTGATTTTTAGAAGCGAAGAAGAAGCGGGCCCCAGCACCCCTGGAACTCGAGTCTCCCGTGTGGTACCAGGGCAACATTTTCCTGGTGAGGTCACGGTAAGAAAAAGGTGCCGGGTCTGCCACAAAAGGGGGATAAGAAAGGTCACCCGTTTCCAATGTGAAACGTGTCCTGATAAACCGGGACTGTGTTTGAATGAATGCTACAAAATTCATCACATGTCCCCGGACTAAACACATCCTGACCTTCCCTACAGAACTCACCCACACTAGCATGACATGCGAAACATCACACACACACACAACAACCTCACGTACACTACAACACAACACCAACCTATGTCAGGTTGGTGTGTGTGTTGTAGTGTATGTGAGGTTGTTTGTGTGTGTGTGTGTGGTGTATACACCACACCGCACACCAAACTCACATACACTACATCTAGATAAGTTCCCTGGGGGGTCTAGTTTCCAAAATGGGGTCACTTGTGGGGGAGCTCCAATGTTTAGACACACAGAGGCTCTACAAACGCAACATGGTTCCAATTTGTTAGCGGACACCATGTCGTGTTTGGAGAGGTCCTGTGTGCCTAAACATTGGAGCTCCCCCACAACTGACCCCATTTTGGAAACTAGACCCCCCAAGGCACCTATCTAGATGCATAGTGAGCACTTGGAACCCCCAAGTGCTTCACAAATTGATTCGTAAAAATGAAAAAGTATTTTTTTTTCCACTTTTTCATTTTTACGAATCAATTTGTGAAGCACCTGGGGGTTCCAACTGTTCACTATGCATCTAGATAGGTGCCTTGGGGGGGTCTAGTTTCCAAAATGGGGTCACTTGTGGGGGAGCTCCAATGTTTAGACACACAGAGGCTCTACAAACGCAACATGGTTCCAATTTGTTAGCGGACACCATGTCGTGTTTGGAGAGCCCCTATGTGCCGAAACATTGGAGCTCCCCCACAACTGACCCCATTTTGGAAACTAGACCCCCCAAGGCACCTATCTAGATGCATAGTGAGCACTTGGAACCCCCAAAGTGCTTCACAAATTGATTCGTAAAAATGAAAAAGTATTTTTTTTCCACTTTTTCATTTTTACGAATCAATTTGTGAAGCACCTGGGGGTTCCAACTGTTCACTATGCATCTAGATAGGTGCCTTGGGGGGTCTAGTTTCCAAAATGGGGTCACTTGTGGGGGAGCTCCAATGTTTAGACACACAGAGGCTCTACAAACGCAACATGGTTCCAATTTGTTAGCGGACACCATGTCGTGTTTGGAGAGCCCCTGTGTGCCGAAACATTGGAGCTCCCCCACAACTGACCCCATTTTGGAAACTAGACCCCCCAAGGCACCTATCTAGATGCATAGTGAGCACTTGGAACCCCCAAGTGCTTCACAAATTGATTTGTAAAAATGAAAAAGTATTTTTTTTTCCACTTTTTCATTTTTACGAATCAATTTGTGAAGCACCTGGGGGTTCCAACTGTTCACTATGCATCTAGATAGGTGCCTTGGGGGGTCTAGTTTCCAAAATGGGGTCACTTGTGGGGGAGCTCCAATGTTTAGGCACTCAGGAGCTCTCCAAACGCAACATGGTGTCCGCTAACAATTTTAGCTCAAATTGTTAGCGGACACCATGTTACGTTTGGAGAGTTCCTGTGCGCCTAAACATTGGAGCTCCCCCACAAGTGACCCCATTTTGGAAACTAGACCCCCCAAGGCACCTATCTAGATGCATAGTGAGCACTTGGAACCCCCAAGTGCTTCACAAATTGATTCGTAAAAATGAAAAAGTGGAAAATAAAATACTTTTTCATTTTTACGGATTAATTTGTGAAGCACCTGGGGGTTCCAAGTGCTCACTATGCATCTAGATAAGTGCCTTGGGGGGTCTAGTTTCCAAAATGGGGTCACTTGTGGGGGAGCTCCAATGTTTAGGCACTCAGGAGCTCTCCAAACGCAACATGGTGTCCGCTAACAATTTTGGCTCAAATTGTTAGCGGACACCATGTTTCGTTTGGAGAGTTCCTGTGCGCCTAAACATTGGAGCTCCCCCACAAGTTACCCCATTTTGGAAACTAGACCCCCCCAAGGCACCTATCTAGATGCATAGTGAGCACTTGGAACCCCCAAGTGCTTCACAAATTGATTTGTAAAAATGAAAAAGTGGAAAAAAAATACTTTTTCATTTTTTCGGATTAATTTGTGAAGCACCTGGGGGTTCCACATGAAAAAAGGGAAAAGAGGTGTGCTATGAAGCAGTGATCACCCAGCAATACTTCAATAAATTATCAAACGTTATAATAAGTGACAATAAATTTTATTCATTACAAATATAAATACATACAAACAACGTCAAAAAACCCAAATAGCTAAAACACAAGTAAAATCAATATAGTGGGGTTACCCACTAATTTGAAGCCCACCTGCTCCAAAAAAACATCCCTAGTTACAACAGAACAAGCAGTACCATAATACAACAAGTGCCAGTATTATCCCTGGTGATCAATATCGTACACATGCAAATTAGTTATGACTGCCTGACATTAGTATTCAAGGAGGTGTACTATAGTCCAGAAAGATGAAGAGGGAAATATGTGCCTACTACAGCAGAGTATATATTGAAAAATACAAAGAGTCCCAAACATAAATGAAGCCCATATAGAATATCTGAGCTGACAAATACTATATACTCACATACCACAAAAAGTACTATTCAGGGTATAAATAAATACAAAACCCTTTCATGCTGTAAGTATCCCTCCTGCACATAATAGCGCTACGATCAATCACCTCCCTGAGCACAAAATCCTATGCTGGGATGAAGCAGGCAGGCATTCAATGCCCAACGCGTGTCGCCACTACACGTGGCTTCATCAGGGGTCTATAGGGCACAGGTAAGATGACGCTGTTATATATAATCAAGAACCTAATTACCATTTCAGCAGCTGATATGCGGCCACTCCAAACCATACATTGCAGGAACATGGCGTGACCCCCAACCTGGAAGTGCTATGCATTGCACATGTGCTGGAGAGCATACAGGAAGTGAGGGGGAGGATCACATCCTCCCCATGGTAACCCAGACGATGCAGCTGGTAACCCAAACGCTGCAGCTTGTGCTTAGATGCACATTGCACAAAGCAGACAAAGCCATGATGAGCAGGGTGATGCCCGCATCCCAAAGGCTAAAGGTCACATCATATATGTTGGAAAGTTATGCATTATGCGCAAGGAAAGAGCACGATCATAGTGAGAATATTTTGTCTTTCATAGGTGTAATGCCATATGCTGGGCATCCTGCCACAGGCTATCCCAAGTCCTAATAAATCCTGTCTGACCCTAAAGGTCATCAAATTAATCTAGTTATTTATAACATACCCCCATAACAGCTTGGCACACAGGAGAGTTGGCCAGAGGCAAACAAAGTATACCTGAATCAGAGAGAGCACAATTATGGATAGTTAGCAAAAAAAAAAAAAAAAACGCTTTTAAAAACAACTTTTTTTTTTCCCTTTATTTTTCTCCTTTTTTGTGAAGGGAAAAAAAAATAAATTTCTTATATTTTTATAAATAATATTATGCCGATACACACTGACAGTATCACAAGCATTCTCCAATATACAGTGCGCACTGCTCATTCAAACATGGTATACGACCCGGCGTAGCACCCGCACAGCTATAGATAAACGCACACATAAGTCAGAGACAAAAAAATATATATACGATTTTATTATGGATAAATATGACCAAATTGGACTTCAGTCGATCCCAAGAACCCCATTATATAGAGGGCTTCTCATCATCCCAAAGCTCCCCCAAAAAAACTGCTGTATAACACTGTGATGCGGTTGGTTTAATTATATCTCAGTGGGGGGCCAATCAGGTCTGCAAGGCAAGTAAAATTCTATATGAAATACTGATGGTGAATAAGGGGTACTTTTAGTCTCCACAAACAATCAAGATGCCCATAACAACACCGCAGGACAGACCCAAGTGCTTGCATGTATGTTAGGTATCCAAGTGTAATTATCTGCCACAAGATTGATGTTAAACAAATATATTCACTCGGGTTTATGAGGACAAGGTGCCATTCAAAGAGAGACGAGACCCTCATATTTGAGTATCTTATGCGATATCCAAGTTCGACATATAGCTGATACAGCCACTACGCATACCTTTTACCCCCTTTGGAAAGACCCAAACCTCAAATGAGTTGTTGGTATATATAAAGACAAAGTAAAAGTTATTATAAATATGTCAGGCTTTACGTCTAAAGATGAGGGAAACCCCCCCATATATGCAATATTGATCATCAGGGAGACAAAGAACGGACAAAATGTCAAACCACCTGGAACACAACAGAGGAAAAGTCTCCATAAAAACAGACCCATAGCTCAGATCATCAAAAGACAATTAATTATTTTATAGTTCATGATATACCAGGCAATTGCCATGGAGAGTGCAGAAACAGAGTCATCAAAACAATAGCAATAGCCACCAATGCTCGTTCCATTAGTCCAGTCCAGATGTTTCCAGATGGTTGCACTATTCCATATGTGAGGTCCAAACAGGCGATGGAGCCTAGGTCCTCCATAATCTTCATGGTGTTCTGTGTATCCCACATCCAGGTGATATTCCATCTTGTCCTCCTATATTGTTTTGTACCGGGGTCATCCTCACAGTCCTTCCAGTACCATTTCCATAATGTCCAGACCTGGGCCAGGAAAATTGGAGACAGGGGCATTATTACAAATAATTCACAGCAGTTTATAAAACCCTGTGAATAATAACTCTCCATTTAGTCCCTTAGGAGCCAGGCTGTGGAAATTATAGATCCATTTCGATTCGCATCTCAAAAGTGCCTTTGTCAGGTCACCACCCCTTATGTTTGTGCGAACACGCTCCAATCCAATTACCTGCAGTCCCACTTTTCTGCTCCTATGGACCTCCAGGAAATGTGCAGCCACTGATGTAATAGGTTTGTCTTTGTGCCGGTCTCTCTTTGCCATTGAGATATTCGAGAGATGTTGCTGTATCCTCTTTCTTAGTTCCTGCGTCGTCTGCCCCACATAGATTTTCGGGCAGCCACAGACCAGAGCGTAGACCAGATTACGGGATCTGCAATTAAAATAGGCCTTAGATTGAATCTTGAATGGCACACTTGGCAGTACAATGCCATCTTGTGCCACAGTGTACTGGCAAATGTTGCAACTACCACAGGGGTATGTTCCCAAAAGCTTATTGCCCCTTTCCAAACTCCTTACAGGACGTACAAAATGGCTATTGCAAAGGCTATCCTTGAAGTTTTTCGCCCTCCGAGCAACCAAGCTAGGTGCTGCCGGGATATGTTTCATTAGTTTTGGCTCACTAAGCAAAATACCCCAGTTTTTAGTGAGGATCTCCTGGATGTCACTCCACTGGTTGTTAAAGGTCGTAATCAAGCTTAGTGGCCTAGCACAATTTCTTACCCGTGCTTGGAGTAGATCATCACGGTTCCTAGATTTTGCTCCCTCAAATGCATCAGAGATGATCCGTCTCGGATAGCCCCTTTTGATAAAACGTTGAGTCAACTCTTTGGAATGTCGCTGAAACTCCTCCGATGTGGTACAGTTCCTCCTGAGTCGGAGGAACTGTCCCTTTGGGATGCCATTTTGTTGGTGTTTCGGATGAAAACTTGTGTAGTGCAATAAGTTATTTGTAGCTGTTTCTTTCCTAAAAAGAGTGGTACAGATTTCATTACCAACCTTCATTAGCTTCAGATCCAGATAATCAATTTCCTTATTCGAGATTTTAGATGTTAATCGAATATTCAATCTATTCCTATTAAGTTCAGAAATAAAGGTCACACACTCCTCCATAGTCCCACTCCACAGCATAAATACGTCATCTATAAATCTGAGCCATGTGTGAACATGGCTACAGAAAGACTCGTGCTTGTAGACCACAGTCTCCTCCCACCACCCTAAATATAGATTTGCATACGATGGCGCACATCTCGCACCCATCGCGGTCCCTGCTATTTGACGATAGAATTTGCGATCAAAGACAAAATAATTTTTGTCCAGGACAAAATGTAGTAACTCCAGAATGAATGAGTCCTGTCTACGATTACCCGTAGTGTGCTGGTCCAGGAAGTAAGTAACCGCCTGTATGCCCAAATCATGGGATATACTTGTGTAAAGGGCCTCCACATCTAAGGACACCAAAATAGTGCTTTCAGATACAACCAATCCCTTAGCATGATGGATAAGGTGGGAAGAATCCCTCACAAAGGATTTTAATGATTGGGCTAATGGCTGGAGAAAGTAGTCCAAGTAGATACACGGGCGCTCAAACAACCCCCCTATGCCTGAGACAATGGGCCTACCTGGTGGTTCCACCAGAGACTTGTGAACCTTGGGCAGCAAATAGAAGGTTGGTACGATCGGGTGTGTGGTGATAAGATAATCCATTTCCTTCTTGCTCAAAATGCCATTGTGACCCGCCCTTCGAATTAATGTGTCCAATCTGTCCTTAAAAAAGGAAGTGGGGTCAGATGGTAAATGATAACAAGACACATTTGACAACTGCCGGTCAGTCTCTTTGGTATAAAGCTCAATGGGCCACAAAACAATATTCCCACCCTTGTCAGCCTCGCGGATGATGAAATCCTGATTCATAGATAAATTTGTGAGTGCATTCCTTTCCTCACGACTCAAATTGTTATATCTGTGTCTGTCCGGTTTTAAATTCTCAATATCCCTACACATGTTCTCAAAGAAAATTTGGACCACCGGGAACATGGAGAATGCTGGTGTAGCTTGGGATAGGAGTCTACCTGCGAATCTGCTCTGAGTCCTCGAGTTCTCACTTTCCTGTAGAAGGTCTAAAAGATCCTGGAAGGTCTGTCTTTCATCAAGCGGAAGGCCTGGTGATACAATAATTTAAAAGTAAGTTGCCGACAAAACAAATATGTGTCCTTGACCAAATCAAACTTGTTTAAGGTATTCATTGGTGAGAAGGAGAGACCCCTGGTTAACACAGATCTCTCAATCTCAGACAGCACATATGTAGACAAATTAATGATTTGCAATTCACCAATTTCACTCATACCTGTGTTGTCTATGTTTAAGTTTGGTGTCTCCTGTTGTCCCGGGTCTCCCGTTTGTAAGTTGGGGACCATACCCTGTAACCTCTGTTCCTTTTTCCTTTTTTGGTTAGCGCCACTTCTTGTCCCCCTGCGGCCCCTTCGGTGTCGCTTGGTTCTGAGGATAAAAAATCTCTTGACGAAAGCTCCTGTCTTGTGTTAAGGTCACCAGAAGGATTTTGTCCAATAGTGCCACGGCGTCGATTGCCCTTATGGCCCCATTTGAAAGTCCTGTGTGCCTAAACATTGGAGCTCCACCACAAGTGACCCCATTTTGGAAACTAGACCCCCCAAGGCACTTATCTAGATGCATAGTGAGCACTTGGAACCCCCAGGTGCTTCACAAATTAATCCGTAAAAGTGAAAAAGTATTTTTTTTTCCACTTTTTCATTTTTACGAATCAATTTGTGAAGCACTTGAGGGTTCCAAGTGCTCACTATGCATCTAGATAGGTGCCTTGGGGGGGTCTAGTTTCCAAAATGGAGTCAATTGTGGTGGAGCTCCAATGTTTAGGCACACAGGACCTCTCCAAACGCAACATGGTGTCCGCTAACAATTTCGGCTCAAATTGTTAGCGGACACCATGATGCGTTTAGAGAGGTCCTGTGTGCCTAAACATTGGAGCTCCCCCACAAGTGACCCCATTTTGGAAACTAGACCCCCCAAGGCACCTATCTAGATGCATAGTGAGCACTTGGAACCCCCAAGTGCTTCACAAATTGATCTGTGAAAACGAAAAAGTACTTTTTTTTGTACAAAAATTTTCTTTTAGCCTAAATTTTTTAATTTTCACATAGGTAACAGGATAAAATGCATCCTAAAATTTGTTGGGCAATTTCTCCTGAGTACACCGACACCTAATATGTGGTCATAAACCACTGGTTGGGCGCATGGCAGGGCTCAGAATGGAAGGAGAGCAATTTGACTTTTGGAGCTAATTTTCCAATCAAAAAGTGAAATGGCGCTCCTTCCCTTCTGAGCCCTGTCGTGCGCCCAAACAGTGGTTTATGACCACATATGAGGTATTGGTGTACTCAGGAGAAATTGCCCAACAAATTTTAGGATGCTTTTTACCCTGTTACCCATGTGAAAATTAAAAAATTTAGGCTAGAAAAAAAATTTTGTTAGAAAAATTAAAATGTTCATTTTTTTCTTCAATGTTGCTTTAGTTCCTGTGATGCACCTGAAGGGTTAATAATCTTCATGAATGTAGTTTTGAGTAGCTTGAGGGGTGCAGTTTTTGGAATGGTGTCACTTTTGGGTGTTTTCTGTCATGTACACCCCTCAAAGGGACTTCAAATGTGATGTGGTCACTAAAAAAAATGGTTTTGCAAATTTTGCTGAAAAAAAGAAAATTTGCTGATGAACTTTGAACCCTTCTAACTTCCTACCAAAATTTTTTTTTTTCCAAAATTGTGCTGATGTAAAGTAGACATGTGGTAAATGTTATTTATTAACTATTTTGTGTCACATCACTCTCTAGTTTAGCAGAATAAAAATTCAAAATTTGAAAATTGCTAAATTTTCAAAATTTTTCCCATATTTTTGATTTTTTCACAAATAAACGCAATTATTATCGACCTAAATTTAATACTAACATGAAGACCAATATGTCACGAAAAAACATTCTCAGAATCGCTAGGATCCGTTGAAGTGTTCCAGAGTTTTTACTTCGTAAAGGGACACTGGTCAGAATTGACAAAAATGCCAAGGTCTTTAGGGTCAAAATAGGCTGGGTCCTGAAGGGGTTAATGAGAAAAAAATGAACTTTTTAGAATTTATCAAATGGCTGCAATGAAACAAAGAGTGAAAAATTTAAAGGGGTCTGAATACTTTCCGTACCCACTGTACATGTCTATTTCAATTGCATGATTAGGAAAAGTTAATTTCAGATACATGCACCACTCCTTATTGTTCTCTCCTCTAATCTACATCGTCAAGGGGCTGTACATAGATCAGTTGCCTTGAATTTTAAAAAAAGTACCCCGCGGCGGCCACTACAGCTAGACAGCCAAGCTCCGCAAGGAAGCACTTCTGGCCGGCGGCCACTGCCGCCAGCACCGAATACAGCTGATCGGCGGGGGTGCCGGGTGTCGGACCCCGGCCAATCAGACATTGATTCCGTATCCTACGGATGGGGCATCAAAGTAAAAGTAGTGGACAACTTCTTTAATTCTTTAACTTGTCTTTTACAAATATATTTCCTCAGAGAAGGTCCTCATAGTAGGGTCTGGTACAGTGATAATATTCGATAGATGTCTATATATGAAACTACGCTACATTATTTGAGTTTACGTCAAACTATCTGTCATGGCCATACCAGAACAAATACACTGCAGAACAACATATTTGTTAACATTAGTCAAGAATAGAGATGAGCGTTGTTCTACTCGAACTGTTCGCCAATCTCAAATTCGAGCTGTTTTGGGCGGTGTTCGAGCCGTTCGGCGAACACGAACAATGTGAGAAAAATTCGGCTGTTCGAGGTTATGTTCGATAACTGTTCGTGCACCAAAATCATAACTGGATTTTTTCTCAGTAATGATGAAAATTAATGTTAATACGCAGTTTGAGTGTACAGCGGGGTGGGGGGAGGGGCAGGGGATGGATCTCTGCAGGAACAATGAAGATCTCCATTTTTTTTTTCTCTTTCCCGCATTTACAGTGGGGAGGTGCAATCTGTCAGCCTATCAGCAGCGCACACACGGAGCGAAGTGCTTTTTTTCACACAAGCAAGGGCATGTGTCATTGGCAGTGTATGTCACATGTCCTTGCCCTATAAGACCAAGCCATTTTCCCCGTCGCCACCATTTTCTCACTGCTGCAGCTGCGTGTTAGACGGCACCGCTGTTGCTGTGTGCGCTATACCTTGTTAATTTCAAGCCAATTTTCGCACAAATCTACAGATAGCTTGGAAGTAGGGAATAGTTGTGATTGCAGTCATTTTAAGGACTAGGTTACAGCATTTCCTACGACTTTTATCAGGCAGGTCTGTGCTCTTAAATAGATAGATTGTGGGAGTAAAGACTAATTGCAATTGGAGTCCTTTTCAGGACTAGGTTACATCAGTTCCTATCAGTTTTTGCCAGGCAGGTCTGTGCCAGTGCTGTGCAAGTTTTTTTCACAGCATTTGGCTGAATCTAGCAAAGCTAATCCTTTTTGGCCTATTGCAGAGTGTGTTAGTCAGTGGAGTAGCCTATCTGTGTTGCAAGATATACCACCTGTGTATAGAATACCAATTTTTTTACTGCACCTAGTGAAGTAAAATCTTTTGGGCATAGCATCATTCTATTAGTCCATCAATACTGACCTCCATCAGGTTGCAAATTGAATATAATTTTTTTCTGCATCTAGCTCTGAAAAAATATTGGGCTTCTAGCTGTGTGTGGGACTTGTTGTATTAGTCCATCTATACTGACCTCCATCAGGTTGCAAACTGCATATATTTTTTTCTTCATCTACCTCTGAAAAAATATTGGGCTTCTAGCTGTGTGTGGGACTTGTTCTATTAATCCATCTATACAGACCTCCATCAGGTTGCAAACTGAATATATTTTTTTCTGCATCTACCTCTGAAAAAATATTGGGCTTCTAGCTGTGTGTGGGACTTGTTGTATTAGTCCATCTATACTGACCTCCATCAGGTTGCAAACTGAATATATTTTTTTCTGCATCTACCTCTGAAAAAATATTGGGCTTCTAGCTGTGTGTGGGACTTGTTCTATTAATCCATCTATACAGACCTCCATCAGGTTGCAAACTGAATATATTTTTTTCTGCATCTACCTCTGAAAAAATATTGGGCTTCTAGCTGTGTGTGGGACTTGTTGTATTAGTCCATCTATACTGACCTCCATCAGGTTGCAAACTGAATATATTTTTTTCTGCATCTACCTCTGAAAAAATATTGGGCTTCTAGCTGTGTGTGGGACTTGTTCTATTAATCCATCTATACAGACCTCCATCAGGTTGCAAACTGAATATATTTTTTTCTGCATCTACCTCTGAAAAAATATTGGGCTTCTAGCTGTGTGTGGGACTTGTTCTATAAATCCATCTATACAGACCTCCATCAGGTTGCAAACTGAATATATTTTTTTCTGCATCTACCTCTGAAAAAATATTGGGCTTCTAGCTGTGTGTGGGACTTGTTGTATTAGTCCATCTAAACTGACCTCCATCAGGTTGCAAACTGAATATATTTTTTTCTGCATCTACCTCTGAAAAAATATTGGGCTTCTAGCTGTGTGTGGGACTTGTTCTATTAATCCATCTATACAGACCTCCATCAGGTTGCAAACTGAATATATTTTTTTCTGCATCTACCTCTGAAAAAATATTGGGCTTCTAGCTGTGTGTGGGACTTGTTGTATTAGTCCATCTATACTGACCTCCATCAGGTTGCAAACTGAATATATTTTTTTCTGCATCTACCTCTGAAAAAATATTGGGCTTCTAGCTGTGTATGGGACTTGTTCTATTAATCCATCTATACAGACCTCCATCAGGTTGCAAACTGAATATATTTTTTTCTGCATCTAGCTCTGAAAAAATATTTGGCCTTCTAGCAGTGTGTGGGACTTTCTCTATTAGTCCATCTATACTGACCTCCATCAGGTTGCAAATTGAATATAATTTTTTTCTGCATCTAACCCAGCCAATAGTTTTGGCCTAATACCACAGTTTGGCCACTCAGCTCTGCTCGGTTCCCATCCATTGTTTTTTTGTGCAAACAACTCCAGAGTTGTTAATTAGTTAACCACCAAAATGAGTGGAAAAAGGCCTGCTGCTGGTGGAAAGGGGAATAGGCATGTTGGGAAGGGGAAAAAAGGTTGTGTCCGTGGGGTAGGTGTTAAAGCAACAGTAACATCTGCAGAAGAAAGACCATCTTCCAGCCAAACTAAAATGTCTACTTCTTTTAGCGGACAATGTGATAAGATCCCTTTCTTACGGCCACGCCAATCGCTACAAATTCCAGATGAGGCACAAAAACAGCAGGTGCTTCAACGGATATCAAGTGCTCCTTTAAGTGGGCTCTCCTCCACATCAACTTCAACATCACAAATACTCCAGTCCTCAAAGGTGTCACCCCAATCGCACTTGCTTCCTCACAGCTCCCAAATCTCCAGCTGCCCGTCTGAGTATGAGGTAGAACAGATGGTTGAGTCTGCAGAGCTGTTTACTCATACTATAGCCTGGGAATCAGAGGTCGACTCCAGCGCTTCTGTGAATCCAGACGAGGAAATGATCTGCACTGATGCCCAGAATCTTTATGAGTCGGATCCAGGACCAGACGCAGAAGGTTCTGACCATAATGTAGACCCTCATTCCCAAACTGTAACTCCTGTTGGTGGAGACAATGAGGAAGACGATGATAAGACTCAAATACCTGATTGGAGCGACAACTTTAGTTTTTTGTCAGGGCAGGAACAGGTTGGCTCTGAGGACGACGGGTGTGATAACGCACAGGGTGATGATGATGAGGTTGGAGATCCCACTTACTGTCAACCCACAGTCAGCCAAGAGATGAGGTCAGCAGAGGAGGTGGAGGAAGATGCTAGTGACGATGAGGTCAGGTTGCGCCTTCCTGGACAGAGACGTAGTACTGGAAGCACGTCAACAAATGCATCCTCAAACACAACTCTGCCTCTCACCACAAGTCGTGGTGGCTCTTCAGGTCGCATGGGTGCTAAGCCTTGCATAGTCTGGGCATTTTTTCAGATCGATAAAGATGACCCAACTCGTGTTATCTGTAACATTTGTCAGCAAAAGCTAAGTAGAGGCCAAAAAATACATAGTTTGAGTACTTCATGCATGAACCGGCACATGGACATGAAGCATAAGTTGCAGTGGGAAGCTCAGTGTGCTACAATGAGGCCTAGCCGGCCGGGCCAACCACCGTCTGCCATATCTTGTGCATCCGCGGCCTCTTCATCCTCTGTGACTGGGGGGACAGCAGTCACACCTGTTTTGGGGCGCAGACCTGCCACCTCTTTACCCGCAACAGCCAGCGTGATTGGCAGGTCATCATTTTCTTTGGAGGTGGTAACACCAGCTGGTGTTGAGCGCTGTCCGACATCGATAGCACCACCTTTGGATCAAGGCAACCTAACATGTCCGCCTGCATCTTCCTCACAGACCGGCAGTTTGCCGGGGACACCCTTATCAACCCCGTCTAAGCACAATAGCCAGCCCTCGGTCCCTCAGATGTGGACAAGTAAAAGACCATTTCCTCCTAGCCATGAGAAAGCTAAGAGGTTGAATTTCACCATCTGCAAGTTCTTGGCTACAGAAATGCTGCCTTTCCGCCTGGTGGACACAGAGGATTTTCGAGACCTTATGTCCGTCGCAGTGCCCCAGTACCAGATGCCCAGTCGGCACTACTTCTCAAAGAAAGGTGTGCCTGCGCTCCACCAGCATGTCGCACACAACATCACCGCTTCTTTGAGAAACTCTGTGTGTGACAGGGTGCATTTCACCACAGACACTTGGACGAGTAGGCATGGACAGGGGCGTTACATGTCGCTGACTGGGCACTGGGTAACTATGGTGACAGCAGGACAAGGGGCTGCTGTCCAAGTCTTGCCGTCCCCACGAGTTGTGCATCAATCCTCTTTATGTCAAAGTTCCTCCACTGCTTCTGCCTCCTCAACCTCCTCTCGGTCTTCCACCTGCACCCAAAGCCTGTCTGGTCATGCCACAAGCTTTCTAACTGCGCAGAAGGGATCCTGCACACCTCCTTACTATGCTGGCAGTAGGGCTCAACGTCATCAGGCGGTTTTTACATTGAAATGTCTGGGAAATGTGAGTCACACAGCTGAGGAGTTGTGGTCAGCTCTGGAGAACCAATTTCATGAATGGTTGTCTCCACTGGACCTGAAACCAGGGAAGGCCGTGTGCGACAATGCTGCAAACCTGGATGCGGCCCTTCGCCGGGGCAATGTCACACACGTGCCTTGTATGGCTCACGTGTTGAACCTGGTTGTCCAGCAATTTTTAGCCCACTATCCCAGACTAGATGGCCTTCTGCAGAGGGCACGGTCGCTGTGTGCTCACTTTCGCCGTTCGCATCCCGCAGCTCAGCGACTTACATCTCTACAGAAGTCGTTGGGCCTGCCACTTCACCGGCTAAAATGCGATGTGCCTACCCGGTGGAATTCAACTCTGCACATGTTGCAGCGACTGTGGCAGCACCGACAAGCCCTGGTGCAATACGTTCTGACGTATAGCCTGGGCCAACGAGATCCAGAGGTGGGGCAAATCACGCTGGAGGAGTGGTCTCAGATCAGGGACCTATGCACCCTTCTGCACAGTTTTGAAATGGTGACGAAGATGTTTAGTGCTGACGATGCCATTATCAGCATGACTATTCCGGTGATTTACATGCTGGAGCACATGTTAAACAGAATTCGGAGTCAGGTGGTGGCACAAGAGGAGGTGGAGGAAGTAGAGGAGGAGGAGTTGTATGCGGAAGGGCTAACATCTGCAAGGTCCAGACGGTCGGCAGCACCAAGGCGGCAGGCATGTGAGGGTGGGGGAGATGGTTTTACCAGGGCGCATGGTAGCAGCCAAACTAGTGAGGAAGGTGCAGGAGCCCAGGAAGAAGTGGAGGACGAACTGATGGAAGACTCATCAGATGAGGGAGACCTTGATCACATTTCTGTTGTGCGAGGTTGGGGGGAGAGGACAGAGGAAGGAAGCATGATTGATACCTCGCCACCAACACAACAGGGACTTGGTGCTCCTGGATGCGCAACACACATGAGTGCCTTCTTGCTGCACTACCTGCAACATGACCCTCGAATTGTGAGAATTAGAAATAATCCTGACTACTGGGTTGCCACACTGTTAGATCCCCGGTACAAAAGTAAATTTGCAGAAATTATTCCTGCCATAGAAAGGGATGCACGCATGCAGGAGTATCAGCAGAGACTGTTGCAGAATCTTACATGTGCTTTTCCACAAAATACCAGTGGTGCACGTAGTGAATCTCACAGTTCCAACTTGCCAACCGTGGGACCGTCAAGTGTTCAGCACTCAAACCGTAACAGAACCACAGTATCTGCTGGTAACATCAATTTTGCGGAATCATTTCACCACTTTTTTAGCCCATCCTTTGCAAGGCCACAGGAGACAAGAAGTCTGACACATAGTCAACGCCTAGAGACGATGGTACAGGAGTATCTCCAAGTAAACATTGAAGCCACGACTGTGTCACTGGACCCTTGCTCTTTTTGGGCTTCCAATCTGGATAAATGGCCGGAGCTAGCCACTTACGCCTTGGAGATCTTGTCATGCCCCGCAGCCAGCGTTCTGTCTGAACGTGTGTTCAGCGCTGCTGGTGGTGTGCTGACAGATAAGCGCACGCGGCTCTCCACTGATAATGTAGACAGACTCACGTTCATAAAGATGAACAAATCATGGATCCGAAACGACTTTTCTACCCCTGTGTCATCCTGGAGAGAGTAAAAGCTTGATGATTGGTTAAAATCACCCTACCAACCGTTTTAAGCTTTCAAATTACTAATCATGTTTATCTGTATCTTGGCTGGAAAATAATTTGGGCTTTGTAGCAGTGTGCAGCACTGATTCTATTAGGCCATCTATAATAAGCTCCACCAGATTTAAAATTACTAATCATGTTTATCTGTATCTTGACTGGAAAATAATTTGGGCTTTGTAGCAGTGTGCAGCACTGATCCTATTAGGCCATCTATACTAAAGCTTCACCAGATTTAAAATTAATAATAATTTTTAGCTGCATCTAGCCCGGAAAATAATTTTGGGGCTCCGAGATGCGCAAGACACATAAGTGCCTTCTTGCTGCACTACCTGCAGCATGACCCTCATATTGTCAGAATTCGAAGTAATCATGACTACTGGGTTGCCACACTCTTAGATCCCCCAAACTTTTCGATCAACCTTTTCATTTTAATAAAGACCAAAAAAATGTTCATTTTTGAAATTATAAGCATTAGCAGGTTGTTAGAAACTGAAATCAAACAGTTTTCAACTCAAAACTTTATTCTAGGTGATGTTACATTTTCACCTAGGACCCCTTGTTCGAAAGGAGCTTCTGAACTCTCTCGTCCATTGAATTTGTCAGGTTTTGGATGGTTTCTGCTTCAATTGTTTTGCATGAGGACAGAATACCCTCCCAGAGCTGTTGCTTAGATGTGAACTGCCTCCCGCCATCATAGACACTCCTTTTAATGATGCTCCAAAGGTTCTGAATGGGGTAGAGGTCAGGGGAGCATGGGGGTCACACCATAAGTTTGTCCCCTTTTATGCCCATATCAGCCAGAGATGCAGATGTTTTATGTGCAGCATGAGATGGTGCATTATCATGCAGAAAAATGATCTTGCTGTGAAATACACGGTTCTTCTTCTTGAACCATGGCAGGAAGTGCTGTTTGAGAAAATCCACATACATTATGGAGTTCATCTTTAGCGCCTTCAGGGATCCTAAAGGGGCCGACAATCTCTCTCCCCATGATTCCAGCCCAAAACATTACTCCACCTCCTCCTTGTTGGCGCTGTAGCCGTGTTTGCGTGGGGTGTCCATCAACCAGCCATCCTCCACTCCATCCATCTGGACCATCGAGCGCTGCACGGCACTCATCCGTGAACAAAACAGTTTTGAAATCAGTCTTCATGTAATGTTTGGCCCACTGGAGCCGTTTCTGCTTGTGTGAAGTGGATAGAGGAGGTCGACAGGATGGCGTATGCACAGCTGCAAACCTCTGAAGGACCCTGCATCTTGTTGTTCGGGGGACATTGGAGGCACAAGCAGCTTCAAAAACTTGTCTGCTGCTATGACAAGGCTTTTTTGCCGCTGCTCTTTCAACCTGACGTAATTGCCTGTAGGAAAGAGTCATCAATTTGCCCTTATCAGCACGCACACGTGTGTACTGTGAATCAGCTACATACTTCTTGATTGCCAAGACACTTCATCCTGATCATCGCACAATTTTGATTGTAGTCATGCCTTGACCTAAACACTCCACAATTTGTTGCTTCTCAGCAGCCGACACATCCTTTTTCTTTCCCATTTTGGCAGAAAATGTAGGCTGCTTAATAATGTGAGACAGCCTTCTTAAGTAGTCTTGCCTTTCATTGGACACACCTGCCAAACTAATTAGCACAGGTGTCTGCAATTGCTTACAGTGATATAAAGAGCCCTGACACACATCACCATCAATGAGTTTAACTGACAAACAAACAAATTCTTCCCTTATCACTCCTAAACACTTTTTGCATAATAATTTGGAACACAGTGTACATGTGCTTTTCCACAAAACACCAGTGGTTCACGTAGTGAATCTTACAGTTCTAACTTGCCAACCGTGGTCTGTATGGAGTTGTTCAATAAAGGGCCCAAAATTAAGATAACATAGATGGGAGAGGTCTCTATGAATAGGAATTCCTAAGTATTTGATACCCTGTGAGGGCCAGGCAAAGGGAAAGTTGGACTGGATGGAATCCTATATGGATTTGGGGAGGGAGACATCGAGGGCCTCAGACTTCGCTGCATTGATTTTAAAATTTGACCATGTAACAAAGTGATCTATTTCAGCCATAACAGCATGGATGGATATATGTGATTGAGTGATATATACTAGGACATCATCAGCAAATAGAGAGCACTTGTACTCGGTGCCTCCCACCTCAATCCACCTAATATTGGGGTTATGGCGAATTGATGAGAGCAGGTGCTCCGTCACTAGGATGTATAAGAGAGGGGACAGAGAACATCCCTGCCTTGTCCCATTGGTGATTGTGAAAGGTGATGAAAATGTTCTGACGTGCCCCCTGGGCCTTGGGACACCCGGAGCCGGACCCTTTTTGGTGGATGCTGGTGGTTGTAGTCTCCGTGGCGGCAACCCGGTTCCGTGGCTCAGGGCGGTCAAACCAGTGGCGGAACTATTTATGTGGTTTTGATGTTTAAATGTCCGACTACGCCACCCGTGGATTGCGGTCAGAGTGAACCGCCGCTCCAGGGCAGACCGCTGAGGCTGGTGTTGTGGGTGCAGCAGAGCGTAGCATAACTCCCCACGGGAGGAGTATAGCCTCAGGGCAGTGTATGCGGAGGATGGGGGTGATGGTGCAGGGCAGCAGCAGTAATGACACGTAGTCAGTGATGCAGTCCAGGGCCTTTACTCACAGTTCTTATTATCCAGACCACGTCTGCAGGTAACGGCTGCCCACGTCGTACTGTGCTCACCAGGTGAGGGGCTCAGACAACTCCCAGATAACTTTGGAGTGCTTCACAGGACCCCCTTTGTGTGTCCTTTGTCTGGCCTTTCTTACCAACCCTTCTGTCCGGCTGCCTCGGGCCTCCTCTTGGTAAACTTGGCGCCAGTTTCCCTGACCCTATGTGGTGCCTTCCTAGCGGGTGTAGCGAGGGGCTGCGCCACATAAAATGTCACAGCCTCCTGTTTCTAGCTGAGGGTCGTTTCCTGCCTCCACTAGTTTCGGGGACCGGTCTCCCCCTTTGGCCTGACCCCTCCACGCAGGAGGATTCGGGCGTGCGGTGGCGACTCGCCCGTCCGCACCCCTGAGATCCCTTCGTTCCTCGTTCCTGGAGCCTTCTCCGCTCCTCTTCCTTCCTTCTCCCTCTTCCAGGCCTGGGCCTCTGTTACTAGGCCCGCCTCCGGAGCAGAGCTCATGCAGAGCCCCTGCTCCCTGCCACTTCTGCTCAGACTTCTCTGCACTGAACTAAGATGGTGCCCACCTTTTATACTCCCTTCTCAATGCACCCAGGAACTGCTTCCTCCCTGCTCCTGCACTACAGGGTTCCCCTTCCTCAGTGTTCCCTCCCCCCACTCCAGCCAGGGACAGGGACTGTCGTGCCCATCTCAGGGGCATATTGGTCGCCCTGCCCCACGGCAATGTGGTGTAATGCATGCAGGTGTCGGGTCCTGATCCACACTACATCCTTACCTGAGAGTGAGATATCACACCTCTGGGTGAGGTGCAATACCTCTGTAGCAACCGAGCCCTCAGGGTGCTACAGTTCCATTTATCTTCAGCCTAGGTGACGTATTGCGATACAGAGCCGTGATTTTGGCTATAAAAGGGTCCCCTAGACCCCTACCCCAAGCTTTTTAAGAGAATCATATATGGCGTGCCAGGAGACTCTATGGAATGCTTTCTCAGCATCCAACGAGAGTATCTAATTACAAATTTTTAACTGCATCTAGCCCAGGAAATACTTTGTGCCTAGTAGCAGGGTCTGCTAGTCAGCGGATTATCCCGGCTGTTAAGCAAGCTACACCACCTGTAGTTTGGACACTTCATTTTTTCAAAGGAAATGCTTCGGGACCACGGGATACTCAGTGAAGAGCATCAGGAGGCACCCCAAGGCATAGGGGCTCGGACTGGCAGTAGGATGCCTTGCGGTGGACAGCCGAGCTCGATCCTTATAAAAGCTTTTTAACTGCAGCAGCTTTAGTGGACGCTACTGGAGCTGGAATTACGCGGCTGCTGGCATGAGACTTGCCCTCCAATAGATCCTTGTAAATGGATTTAAAGTGTATTTATTCAAATTAGAGAGACAATTTAAATTAAAAAGCTTAGAGCTGCCTCCACCACAGGGGGGCTCGCTCGACCCACCAGCGGACAGGCACCAGTATTGGGAGAGGGGGGCTGGCCGTCAGGGTTCACCGCGGCTCTGGCACAAACCCGGCGACACGGAGGTGGCACGGGCAGGAGCGGACTGAACGTGTCGGCTTCTCACTTTTTGGATTTTAGAAGGGCATGACATGCCTATATCTGTGTCTCCCCCTCCTTTTACTCCTCCACCTCTTTTCTTTTCGCATGACTATATGTACTTGTCACTTTTCCATGTGTTAGTTGTGTCTTCTGAGCAGTTTGTCAGCTTTTGGACACCTTTGAAGGTGTTTTCTATGTGTTTCTATGTGTTTTTGTTTGCCTGCCATTGGTTTTAACGGTGTTTGAAGGTGTTCGACGAACAGTTCGACGAACAGTTCGGCGAACACACGGGTGTTCGACGAACCGAACCGAACTCGAACACTACGGGGGTGGCTCAACACTAGTCAAGAATAGCCATTTATAGCTATTATGGCCAATCATTGCTAATTAGGAATAAAAAAAACATAACACAGTAGTGGAGAATCTCTTTCCCAAGTTACGGTGAATTCTGCATTGCGTGTCAAATTTGCCAAACTTATGAACGGAAATCGCATGTATCTATACATAACCATTGTAGGAGATTTCTTGTTTGCTCTTATAATGTGTCTTAGGTTGCCTAGTACTAAACCATTGTCTGGTGGTTCCCACCCTGTATAATTTGAGATATTGTATCTCAATAATATACTTGCAAATGCCCTCTGTATTATCTTATTCAGACACCCACTTGTATATCTAAAATGAAAAAAAAAATGTTCCAAGGAAGCAGGATTAGGGATAATTTTCTCACACCTGTTTCATATTGAAACTTTTGACACATTTCAAATCCACCCATGTGTTATGACTATAAACTAGATCCTAAAATTAATCCTTTTAGAAAGCTATTTAAGTGGAGCTCGGTGCTCACAATACACCTAACTTATATTATTGGCATACAGTTGTTAATAGGGTAGGTACAAATCAGGCAAACGAAACAGCAAGTTAATGCTTGTAGGTGAAATCAGAGCTTTTTGATGTTTCTTTATGAGTGTACCTACAGTGTCCTTAAAAAAACAATATTGAAAACACCCTCTTTTCATCTAGTTTATCATTTAACTAACTGTAAAAAAAAAATCATTCTGTTGGTGAAACTTTGTTATTTATTCATATTGCTTATGCAACATTAGCATATTTTGAAGTACAGTACATACAGTGGGGAAAACAAATGTTTGATACACTGCCGATTTTGCAAGTTTTCCCACCTACAAAGAACGGAGAGGTCTGTAATTTTTATCGTAGGTGCACTTCAACTGTGAGAGACAGAGTCTAAAAAGAAAAAACTGAAAATCACATTGTATGATTTTTAAATAATTAAATTGCATTGTATTGCATGAAATAAGTATCTGATCACCAACCAACCAGCAAGAATGCTGGCTCTCACAGACCTGTTAGTTTTTTTTAAGAAGCCCTCCTACTCTGCACTCATTACCTGTATTAATTGCACCTGTTTGAACTTGTTACCTGTATAAATTACATCTATCCACACACTCAATTAATCACACTCCAACCTCTCCACCATGGCCAAGACCAAAGAGCTGTCTAAGGACACCAGGAACAATACTGTAGACCTGCACAAGGCTGGGATGGGCTACAGGACAATAGCTACTACTGTTCTCATAAACCCATTGGATGCCCTTATGAATTTGACCCTTGACCTTTTGTCAATATTGTTACAATACAGCAGAGCTCAGAGAGCTGCAAAAAAATGTGTTTGCAAGAAGACAAATTTCATTTCTCCTGTTTTGTTAGTTACATGTCTCACACCGGTAACTGCCCCTTGTATTTAAAAGAATCTCTGGAGGCAGAGTTATCTTCCACAACAAGGCATCTGATATGAGACATACAGGGATGACTTTTTTCATCAGTCTATAACCTGTATGCCCATATTCATAGTTTAGATAAGTCAAATGTGGTGATAGATTCCCTTTAACTTATCATGCACATCTAATAGCCTGTTGTCCATTTGTACATTACTCTATGTTTTGGAGATGCTCTGATCCAGTCTTCTAGTCATTACAATTTGGTCAAAGTCACTTAGATAATTACTTCTGCTTACCCATTCTTACTACTCTCAATACATCAAATTCAAGAAATGCCATGTATTAGACAGAATGCTATTCACTTCACCTGTCAATTGTTTTAAAGTGATCGTAAAAGAATAAGAAAATGTGGCTGCTTTCTTTCAAATACAGTGTTATATCTGTCCACAGATTGTGTGTGGTATTCCAGCTCAGGCACTATTTATTTCTTTGTAGCAGCTAAGCTTCATTACCACACACAACCAATAAAGAGGTGATGAGCCAAAAAAGCAGTCACATTTCACTAATTCTGTGCTATGTTTTAATCCACACGTGGATAGATAAATAGATAGATAGATATGTGATAGGATAGATAGATAGATATGTGATAGATAGAGAAGATAGCTATGTGATAGATAGATAGATAGATAGATAGATAGATAGATAGATAGATGGATAGATAGATATGTGATAGGATAGATAGATATGTGATAGGATAGATAGATAGATAGATAGATAGATAGATAGATAGATAGATAGATGGATGGATAGATAGATAGATAGATATGTGATAGGATAGATAGATAGATAGATAGATAGATAGATAGATAGATAGATATGTGATAGGATAGATAGATAGATATGTGATAGGATAGATAGATAGATAGATAGATAGATAGATAGATAGATGATAGATGCATAGATAGATATGTGATAGGATAGATAGATAGATAGCTAGATAGATGATAGATGCATAGATAGATATGTGATAGGATAGGTATATAGAAAGATAGAGAGAGAATAGATAATAGATTGATAGATTTGTATGTATTTACAGGATTGATCTCCTTCTGTGTCATAGAATTTTCTACTTTAGAGCAACCCCAGTGACTCCTATCAGAGTTCTGTTTCAATGGGTAAATTAGTAGATAAGTAACACAATAGCCAGAGAAAAAAGCAAAATGGGTTGGAGAAAGGCAAAAAAATAGTATGTGACAACAACATCATGTGTGGTTTGGCTGTTAACTGGTATTGTTATTGTTGAAATAGAAAACAAAAGATATTGAAGGGATTGTCTTAACTTAGCAAGTTATCATCTCTCCACAGTATAGGGGATACTGTAAAGCTGCATTTACACTAAAAGATAATCACAAACAAACGTTGGGAAAAACACTGATTTCACAATTATCTTGCAGTCTAACAGGCTGCTGATCACCCGATGAACAAGCTAGACCCTCATTCATGGGTGAAATGACCTTTTGCACAGTGCAAATAAACATCGTTCTTGACGGTACAGCGTCCTGTGTGCTGCCAAGATCAATGTCAGACTATGCGCACTGAGCAATCTATTACAGATCATTCAGTACACATGGTTTGCTTTGGTCTGCCTCTGTAAATAGACTATTAAACATTCGCCAATCGGTAAAGATTTACTGATCGGTGGCTGTATTGTAACCCCCAGTAATGAGCAAGTTGTCACCTATCCTGTAAGTGCATGATAATTTGCTAAGTTGGAGTAACCTCTTTGAAAAACAATGCACAGACAGAAAATCTGTTTCACAGAAGCTAAACATAACTTATTTATATAAATGATATAAATCATAAAATTATAAATATTGATCAAAGCCTTATTTTTCAAAAGTAAATAATTAAAAATAAAAAAATGATATCATATAACAGTTGCAATCAAAATGATTCAACTACCATTGCAAATTAGCATAGAAAATGCAACTAATATTATACAAGTGATTTCTCCAAATTCATCACAAAATGCCACTATTAACTACTAATGGAGTCTCAGAATTATTCAACCCATACTTGACAAGTCTTTAGTACTTAGCCCGAGGAATGGGCCGGCACAAGCTGGTGTCTGATAATACATCATGTTTGCAGCAGGTCATAACAGCCAAAAGGTTGTTAGTACTAGTAAGTCCTCAAAATGCTCATTAAGAAGAGGTTAAATAAATATAACACTGCTGTAGTCACTAAAAGTAGCATTCTGTGTTCAATTTGGAAAAACTACTCCTTATATGACTTGTGTTGAGCTATTTAAATAGTTGTAGTTTCACTGGTTTATTACGAACAGCAGAAAGTTTTGCTAGTAAACCTAATTTGCAATGGGGGTTGAATCATTTTGATTGTAAGTGTATATTGGTTTAATAAACTGAGGAATAATACCTGCCACGCTGCTCATAAAAACACGGATAATTAAAGATGACATTGGTATGTGTCAGGTATCTATATTAATCCACTTAACAAGTCTATGAATAATTCCTTGTGCCATAAAATAGTTATAGTGAAACTGAATAATGAGTAACGAGCCTTTCACACTTTTCCCAAACTTGTCTCCTTTAATTATAGGTCTTGAAAAATCTTTTCTTGCAGGACAGAGATGCATGTCATTGATAAACAAGGAAGAGCCAAACAAAGTGACTCAGGGAGGACAATGCATCTTTGGTATCTCTGACTCATTCTCCATGGACTGCTTTCTATACATTTATTTCTATGTCCACCCAATAATTTACATGGGGAAAATAGCATTGTGAAATAGAATTTACCTGCCAATTCTAATTAATGCAAATCACTTGTGTGACTTACACAAAGATAATAGAATCACATTCCTAATTCTTACCTGGAATGTGGTCCCAAATGCAACTCATAAGGGTGAGGTCAGGTCAAGACGTAACATTAAAAGTTCCCTATACGTAAGGTATGCATAGCAATCATTTGTAACTAGTTAGATCACTTTCATTAAACAGATACAGACTCCCTTAGCTTAATTCTGCTATTAAATCTGGACTCTCTCCTGGTTTTTGTCTAAGGGTACGTTCACACAACGCTTTTTTTCAGGAAAATGGAAAAGATGAAGTTTTCAAGTAGAATCCGCTTTAGGACATGCCAATGTTTTTTTTTTAATCCTGAATCATCTTTATTACTGTTTTCTTAATGTTCCCTTAAACGGTTTGTAAACATTTTTTGCTGGCTTTTTCTTAAGCGTTTTTTGGGGGGCTTTTTCACATATTTTGTAGCAACTTTCAGCGTTTTTTTAAAGTTCATTAACAAATTACTAAAATTCAAGTGTTTTATTTTTTTTTAGGCGGAAATGCTCACAAATTGTTCCAACAGATGCCCAGGCATCTTTCGGAAAATACGTGAAAATGGTCAGCTCACTTATTTTAACCGCTTGGCATTTTTGGAAATCTGAAAAGGATAAAAGGCACTCAAAAGCCTGAACACATGAACAACAAGTCATTTTTACACAGAAATGACTAGGGAGATTCGTTGGAGTGTTTTCTGTGCACTTTTTCAGGCACTTTTTGGAGCGAACTTGCTTCAAACCCATATGTAATAAAATGCCCTGTGAGCGTACCCTAATACCTTTAGAGCCAAAAGTTAAAGTTCCTAAGATTTCATCATTTTATAGGAAAATGACATATTCTGCAATATAAAGACAACATGGCTAGGTGAGCACCTATTCCTCATCTTCCTCATCATCTGAACATTTTGATAGTCTGGTACCATCCACCAATACTGTGGCAGCACCTGATAATAACAGAGATTGCTAGAATCCAGTGTTCTCGCAAAGTTTGGTGCCAGATAGCCAATGAGTCTGCCCTCTAGCTTCTAGTTCCTTGAATTGATGGTGAACAAATATATGGGACCCAAAGCATTTGGTGATCTGTTTCTGCAATTTTATATAGTAGTAGTATTAATACATTTTCACTAGCCTCTTACTACTAATTTGGGAAATTCTAAGTATTGATGTCCTCTCTTGTAATGATACCACTTATATATGATTGCTTACTTTCTGGTAAGATTCCACATTCCATAAATGGATTGTTATAAGCCATGAAACATGTTCTTGAGGAGCAAAGTCTGGGACCTGAGTCTTAATTTATCAAGAAAACTGGATTATCAACAACCTGGATCAAGAAGAGAAATGACAACTTACAAAGGAAAAATTTTACCAGGTTGAAAATAGATACCCACTATAATCTCCAATCCAAATCATATTCACTGATAAAAGGGATAAATGATGACTAACAGATTTGCTCATGTATTTTCCTACATCTTGAAACTCTTCTCTAACACTTGAAATACAGTCATGGCCAAAAGTGTTGGCACCCTTAAAATTGTTCCAGAAAATTATTGCAATTACACACATTTACTTCCTTTGTGTGAATTGGAACAACACAACAAAAAGCAGAAAAAAAGGCAAATTGGACATAATTTCACACTAAACCCCCAAAATGGGCCGGACAAAATTGTTGGCACCCTCAACTTAATATTTGGTTGCACACTCTTTTGGAATAAATAACTGCAATCAATCGCTTTATAAAGCCATCAACAAGCTTCTTACACCTCTCAATTGGAATTTTTGACCACTGTTCTTTTGTAAACTGCTCCAGGTCTCTCATATTTGAAGGGTGTCTTCTCCCAACAGCAATTTTAAGATCTCTCCACAGTTGTTCAATGGGATTTAGATCCGGACACATTGCTGGTCACTTCAGAACTCTCCAGCGCTTTGTTTCCATCCATTTCGGGGTGCTTCTTGAAGTATGTTTGAGGTCATTGCCCTGCTGGAAAACCTGCTGGATGACCTATGATGCAAACCCAGCTTTCTGACACTGGAAACTTTCCAGCACTTTGTTGCCATCCATTTTTGTGTGCTTCTTGAAAGGGATGTGAATATGTTCTGTATAGATGGAGGGTGGGGTCTAGAAATACTTATCAAAGAAATACTAGTCCAAGAGTGGTCCGAGGTCTAGCTTATGCAAAAGTTGCATTGAATTCAACATCTGAAACTGCCCATGCCTTTGTAGGGAAATGTTCCCTATTATGATGTATTCTAACAATTAACTTTGTGACTAAACTTCGACTCTCAGCTCTAGAATAAAAGCCACATATTGTACTTTTCTAAGTGTGGTTGTACTAATAAGACATAATAAAAAGCACTTACAAAGGAATCTTCTGTCTGAATCTTCAGCACTCCCTAAATTACATCAGTATGAGGGCGTCCTGGGACAGATTCAACATGTACAGATAAAAGCATGCATGTACAGATAAAAGCAACCACTCCAGTTTTAAATGCTTTAACTTGGAAAGTAAGAAGTAAATATTAAAGGCTCCAAGGCTCACATGTGGTAAAATTTAACAAGCACCAAGAAACATCTTTATTTTCACTTGTGATGAAGCCACCTCCGTGGATCACAGAGAACGCTTTTCATCAGGTGTACACATGCTACTTGAAAATAAACTCTCAAATGTATGTTCCAAAAAATGACCTAGCATCAATGGCTACGGCAAGGGTACATGCTGTATTTACACATTACATACACCCGTCTGATGAAGGAGCATAGACAATATAGGCAGAGCTATAAAGCTAGCCATGCCCTGTCAGTCACTGATGATGGATCAGAGCAGGCATTGGTGAGATCCACTTACAATCTAGTGTGAATAAGGATAGCCAGACCACATGTCGATTATGCCCCTTAAAGGGAATCTGTGAGGGGATTCTCTCTGCCCAAACCGAGGGTAAAATGAATCAGGCACTAAGTATATTAATGCAGCCATGTAAGTGGCAGCTTTTCAGAGAAAACATACTTTTAAAAGCCAGCTGGCGTTTGCATCTCAGATGACTAGTTCAAAGCAGGTTCACAGTGACTTTTTCCCCGCCTTTCTCCCCTAGACTGACAGATTTCTCTCTCTATACACACATATACGGACCTGTAAGTCGAAGAAAGCGACTATAATAAAAAATGGACTTCTAAATGATTTTTTTGCAGACACATGGTATGCAAAAAACACAGACAAGTTAAAGGTGTTTTCCACTACTCAGACAACCCCTTTTAAATCTGTATGGTTCTCCCTTTTAAAATAATAGCACTTATAGAATGGTGCCATTGCTGGCGCCGTTCCATTGGTGTCGGTGCTGTCTCTCCTGGCAATCGCGTAATAGTGTGACATCACGCGAATCCTGAAGCCAATCAGCCCACTCTTTGCTCTCCCGACTTCTGACAAATCGCTTATATCCGTAGGAAGTGAGCACTGCTCTGTCTCTTCCTCCAGATCTATGCGATAAGTCCAAAGTTGCGGAGAGTGAAGCGGCCACTGATTGGCCGCAGGGTTCGCATAACGTCACACTGTTAAGCGATCACTGATAGAGATAGTGCTGACTCCACTGGAATGGTGTCAGCACCGGAGGTGAGTATATGTGTTATTTTAAAAGGGGGAAACATAGTGATTGAGAAGGGGTCGTCCGAGTTGTGGACAACCCCTTTTATAGTATCATAAACTTTAACGGGTACACATTCTATCCTGGAAAATCACAGACAGAACACAAACATATGAATGAGGCCTTAAAGGCTAGCTGCAATTTAGTAATTTAGATATATTCAGATTACAACTATATTTCTTCAGCAATATATCCAACTGATCTGATTAGGTTGTTTTGAATCAGATGAGGTGCTGCCTTTGTAGTATTTTAAGAAAAATATCCTATTTGCAGTTAAGTACAATATAATTACATATTTTTTCATTAGTATTAAATAATAAAAAGCTTCTAATGTATATCTGTGAATGCCTTAGATTTCTAAGATATATAAATAAGTTTTATACGGATCATTATAGATTTCAATAGCCGAGTCTGCAGATACTTGTTTGACCTGCAGATGAGAATAGGATATGTTCTGAGTCTCATGGCTCAGAGACACAAATGCTGTTAAAACTGATGTGTGTATGGCTCAATGAAACTCTATGAGTCAGTATGCTGTCCGAAAAAAAAAGCGGACAGGACATGGGCATGTCACACAGATGTGTGAATGAAGCCTTAGAAGAAGAGGGGGACAACAACTTTTGCAAGGTTTCTGGGCGTCATTGTTTGACCCTAAGAATGGTTGTTACATGTCTTTAAATGACATCAAAAAGATTTGCCAATACTTAGGATTCTAGTGCTATTTGCATATCCTTTTATGATTACTGAATGTGTAATGGGTACGACATGCGATCATTTATATATGCAGTTAATAAACTGCTATGTAATTTTTCTTAATGAACAGTACTACTAATAGCACAGTAGTACAAGATTATATAGTTTCACAAGATAAAAACTCTCGCTTGCTACTTATAAGTATAATTGTAAATTTCCTCATGCATTTTAACATGCTGGCATCGGGCTCTGTTACCATTGTGCGTACATACTGTTAGTATTATGTCACCACTATAAGCGTGCTATGTTATTTTGAGATTTTCCACACCCTGGGTGTAACATAAAAGACTTTGGGTGTAGTGATATAATAATGCGCTATACAAGTGCCATTGTGTTTTGTTCCTCATTAGTGCAAAATGTTTTGTTTTCAACTTTCCCTTCAAACTACCAGCTTCATGGTCGAAAACAGGTCATATTAGAAATAGGTTTTCCTTTATATTCCTACTTTTTTCAAGAGATTTGGGCTTATGTGCCATGTGAAGAGCATTCCAAAAGCCTTACTTTTTTAGGTCTCTGGTATTCTTTACAAGAAGCCCCCAGTGGGGATAGGGTGTAGTACCTTGGCCTAAAGAAAAGAAAGGTCGACTGAGACCTACTATTCTCAATCTTTTGAAGTGTGGCTTCTGTTCAAAACCCTAAAGTCCCATTCAGATGTCCAATTTTCGCGTATGAGTGCTAGTTTTCACAATAACACTCAATCCCATGATAGTCTATGGGGCCATTCACATGCCTGTGTTTTTTCGTAGACCGAGCAGTCGGCGGAATACCTCTGAGACATGTCTGATTTTGATCCAAGCATTGGAAAGTATGCTTTTTTTCTATTTTAATACCACCTTTGGCCCATTTTTCACATAAAAAATGTAGTGGACAACCTTTTTAAGCTTATGCAAGAACTTTTCTTCTTTTTTCCTGACTTGAATATTGCCATAAGTAAATAAGAAATGTAAGAGCAACACCTTGAAAATAAGAGTGAAATGGTTCCATGGTCTGCTTCAATTTGGGTTTTTAAAACTTGGCATGATTGAAATACAAAGTACCATATTCTTTATTAGCTTTCAACATTTTGGACTCCTAAAGAGATTGTCCACTATCCTTATTCGTTTATTTTTTTTGCTGTAGATGCTTAAAGGGGTATTCCCATCTTCAAGATCCTATCCCAATATGTAGTAGGTGTAATAATAATAATATTAACAAATACCTCCAATTAGAAATGTAGTATAGTTTTTCTGACTCGCTGGCTCGCTGTGTCTCTTTCCTCATGTGCAGGCATTGCAGGACCTTAGATATCCATGGTTACATCCACTGATATAGTGACAGTTAGTTAGTTGCTAGTGGTCATAACCATGAAACCTCAGGTCCTGCAATGCCTGCACATGAGGAAACAGACATAGAGAATCAGAAAAACTATACTACATTTCTAATTGGAGGTATTTAGTAATATTACTATTATTATACCTACTACATATTGGGATAGGATCTTGGAGATGAGAATACCCCTTTAAGGATAATTCTCCTAAGGAACCCCATATACCTTTTCTGTGAATTTTCCTGCTGTTTTATACCTTTCTGCTTCACTTCCTGTTCCCTGGCACCAGCTCTGCTATCACAGCCTTTAACTCCTCTTCAGAATCCTCTGCTCCCTATCTGACTACATTTCCCTTCCTCCCTTGGGCTGTGTTGCAAGCCAGCAGTGAGCACAACTCAGTAACTCTACCTAAACCCCACCCACTTCACCTCCAGTGCAACAAACAGCATCAACAGACTCTCCTGTACAGGACACTGTTACAGGGAAGAGAAGTAATGCACAAAGCACCAGAACAGCAGCCCTGACCATACAAATTATCCCCTGCTGAATTTCAGTGGCTAATGGATGGGATCAATGGATGGGGAGAGAGACATCAATGTATTCATAAGATAGAGGGAATACACAGGGTATATATATATATATACATATATATATATATATATATATATATATATATATATACAGTATATCACAAAGGGTATAGAGCAGTTTGCGTACATATACACAGTGGGGGAAATAAGTATTTGATCCCTTGCAGTTTTTGTAAGTTTGCCCACTGACAAAGACATGAACAGTCTATAATTTTAAGGGTAGGTTGATTTTAACGTTGAGAGATGGAATATCCCCCCCCAAAAAAATCACATTGTATAAATGAGATACATTTATTATCATTTTGCAGTGAGAAATAAGTATTTGATCCCTCTGGCAAACAACACTTAATACTTGGTGGCAAAACCCTTGTTGGCAAGCACAGCAGTCAGACTTTTTTTGTAGTTGATGATGAGGTTTACGCACATGTCAGGAGGAATTTTGGTCCACTCCTCTTTGCGGATCATCTCTAAATCATAAAGATTTTGAGGCTGTCACTTGGCAAATTGGAGCTTCAACTCCCTCCATAAGTTTTCTATGGGATTAAGGTCTGGAGACTGGCTAGGCCACTCCATGACTTTACTGTGCTTCTTTGAGCCACTCCTTTGTTGCCTTGGCTGTATGTTTTGGGTCATTGTCGTGCTGGAAGACCCATTTTCAATGCTCTTACCTAGGGAAGGAGGTTGTTGGCCAAAATCTCGCGATACATGATCCCATCCATCTTCCCTTCAGTAAGGTGCAGTCGTCATGTCCCCTTTGCAGAAAAGCACCCCCCAAAGTATAATGTTTCCCCCACCATGCCTCATGGTTGGGACGATGTTCTTAGGGTTGTACTCATCCTTCTTCTTCCTACAAACACGACGAGTTAAGTTAATGCCAAAGAGCTCAATATTTGTCTCATCTGACCACAGCACCTTCTCCCAATAATTCACAGAATCATCCAGGTGTTCATTGGCTAACTTCAGACGGGCCTGCACATGTGCCTTCTTGACCAGGGGACCTTGCGGGCACTGCAGGATTTTAAACCTTTAAGGCAAAATGTGTTACCAATGGTTTTCTTGGTGACTTTGGTCCCAGCTGCCTTGAGATCATTAACAAGTTTAGTTTTAGGATAATCTCTCACCTTCCTCATGATCAAGGATACCCCATGAGGTTAGATTTTGCATGGTGCCACAGATCGATGTTGATTGACAGTCATTTTGTATTTCTTCCATTTTCTTACTATTGCACCAACAGTTGTCTCCTTCTCACCCAGCATCTTACTTATGGTTTTGTAGCCCATTCCAGCTTTGTGCAGGTCTATGACCTTGTCCCTGATATCCTTAGAAAGTTCTTTGGTCTTGCCCATGTTGTAGAGGTTAGAGTCTGACTGATTAATTGAGTTTGTGGACAGGAGTCTTTAATACAGGTGACTATGTAAGACAGCTGTCTTTAATGCAGGTAACGAGTTGATTAGGAGCTTCTAACTGGTCTGTAGGAGCCAGAACTCATAATGGTTTGTAGGGTTTCAAATACTTATTTCTCACTGCAAAATGCAAAAAAAATTATACAATGTGATTTTCTTGATTTTTTTGGATATTCTATCTCTCAATGTTAAAATTAACCTACCCTTATAATTATAGACTGCTCATGTCTTTGTCAGTGGGCAAACTTACAAAAACAGCAAGGGATCAAATACTTATTTCCCCCACTGTATTTATTTGTATATATTATGACAAAGTCACTGGAGGGTGACGCTTAATAAACTAACTCGAAATTTAAAGAGACAGTGTTCTGTGTCTACCTCCGTGTACAGCCAAGCAAGCTGCTTTACCACAGTTGGTGCGAGACTGGATGCAAGATCTCAGGAACAGGTGTACCTGCCACAGAGAACAGTGGATGTCCTGGGTAAAGGCTGTCAGCCAGCAGGAGATGTCCAGCAGCATAGAAGAGCTAATCAAGTACCTGGTCCAGAGCCAACAACAACAGCACCAGCAACACCTGCAGAGCCAGCAGAACATGCAGCAGCAGCACTGGGAGCAGCTACAGCAGCAACGAGAGCAGCAGCAGAGTCAGCAGGTACAGCAGGAGACAAATAAACTCCTGATGCAGCAGATCCAACAGCAGCAATGACAGATGGAACTCCTATCAGAGGAGAGGCGTGGCAGGGAAACCGCCCCGCCCCCAAATCCAGGTGATGACTCACACGTCAAGAAGACAGTAAGAAGAGCATTACAAAAGATGACTCCAGGGATGACGTTGAGGCGTTCCTGACTGTGTTTGAAAGGGTGGCAGGAGGGGAGAGATTGCCTCCCGAGCAGTGGGCAGAGGTTCTGGTGGCATATTTAACAGGGGAGCCGCAGAAGGCCTATTATGATCTGGCTTTGCAAGACGCAAAGGAGTACGCCAAATTGAAAATGGAGATCTTAGCATGCTTGGGAGTGACTCTAACTGTCAGGGCTCAATGGGTGGACCACTGGGCCTATTGCAATGACAAACCTCCCCGGTCTCAAATGTTCGACCTCCTACACCTGGTCCAGAAGTGGTTGCAACCTGAATCTTCCTCCCAGTGCAGATGGTGGAGAACGTTGTCATGGACGGATTCATACACTCCCTTCCGAGTTCAGTGCAATCCTGGGTGGCCCAGGGAGATCCCCGCAATGCTGATGACCTGGTGTGGTTGGTGGAAAGGTACCATGCGGTAGAGCGTTCTTTGGGGAAGCAAGGGGTCATAGCATCTCCATACTTTAGTTCCCAAAGGGGATGGACACCCAAAAGAGGGGCACTAGAACCATATCTAGAGGGGGTGTTCTAAAGCCCAGGAGAGGTCTGAGTTGCTGCCAAACGCCCCATCCAATATCTTAAGTTGTTGGAGGTGTCACACCCCAGGTCACATAGCCACCCATAGCCCCATGACCAACGAGCCAATGGACTGCAGTGCAGGACGGCGCTGCTCGTATTTTGCATATCCTGCCTGCAGTGATGTTCCTCAACCAGGCGAGGGACCGCAGGCATGTCCTGTAGCAATAAATGGGATACTGGTGATGGGGCTCTTGGACTCGGGGAGTTTGGTGACTCTGATAAGGGCCACACTATCCCACCAGTTGATCCCCGGGAAAAACGTGGGCGGCCGTTGTATCAACGGGGACACCAAACACTACCCTGTTGCCAGAGTGACTATAAAAATGAACTTCGGCACTAAGTCCCATGAAGTAGGAGTAGTTAAAGACCTGCTACACCCAGTAATAATAGGGCGGGATTTTAGCCTGTTCTGGGACTTATGGCGTAAAGCAGACGTACCACGTGACTCAGGGCGGAGCCAGGTTCACAATGTTGAATGCCCAGCGCAGTCAGAGATGGAAGAATTTCCCTTATGTGTCCCTGCCAGTGACGAGGACGAGACAGTGACTCAAGAAACCAAGATTCCGGACGTGGGGGTTTCTGGGGGGAATTTTGGTACTGCACAAATGCAGGATCCTACATTGAAACATGGTTATGAAAATGTGTCTGTAATACATGAGGTTGCTCAAGAGTCGGGGGCTGATGCCAGGTACCAATATTTTACAGTAAATGAGGAACTCCTGTACCGGGTCACTAAGCCAAGAGAGGAAGTGGTAGAGCAGTTGGTGGTACCGGGTCCCTATAGGCGTAAGGTATTAGGCCTGGCCCATTCTCATGTCTTAGGTGGGCATCTGGGAGTAGACAAAACTCAGGAGTGGGTCCTGCAGAGGCTCTACTGGCCTGGGTGTCACAGAGAGATTATTAATTACTGTCAGTCCTGTCCCACCTGTTAGCCAACTGCTCCAGTGTCCCGCTTCCGGAGCTCTCTAGTGCCATTGTCTATTATAGAGGTCTCATTTGACCGGATTGCCAAGGACCTTGTCGGGCCCTTGGTTAAGTTTGCCAGAGGGCACCAATACATCCTGGTAGTGCAGGACTAAGCGACTCGGTATCCGGAGGCGGTACCACTGAGAAACTCCTCTGCCAGGAGTATAGCCAGAGAGCTAGTCCATATCTTCTCCTGGATGGGCGTGCCAAAGGAGATCCTGACAAACCAGGGAACCCATTTTATGTCAAAGGTGATGAGGGAGTTGTGTAAGGCTCTCCAAATTACACAGCTCAGGACCTCAGTGTACCATTCACAGACGGACGGCCTCATGGAAAGGTTTAACAAGATCCTGAAGTCCAAGTTGAAAAAGGTGGTGGAAGAGACTGGGATTGCCTACTCCCCTACCTACTGTTCTCAGTTAGGGAAGTTCCCCAGGCCTCTACAGGATTCTCCCCCTTCGAGCTGCTATATGGTCGGCATCCTCGCGGACTGCTGGATTTTGCAAAGGAAACATGGGAAGCCGAGGTGACACCCCACAGGAACGTCATCAAGAATGTGGCCCAAATGCAGGACCGGATAGAGAAGGTGATGCCAATTGTGAGGGAGAGCCTCCTCCAGTCCCAAGAGGCCCAAGCCAGGGTCTACAACCGGTTGGCGAGACTGAGACAATTTAGCCCGGGAGACTGGGTGTTTGTGTTAATCCCCACAGTAGAAAGTAAATTCCTGGCCAAATGGCAAGGGCCATATAAGGTGGTGGAAAAGTTGAATAATATCAACTACAAGGTATACCAACCAGGAAGAAGAAAGCGATACCAGGCATACCACATTAACCTTCTCAACTACGTGCCTGGAGGCCCATTTTGAAGCCAAGGCCGAGGATGTCACAATAGAAGAGACACTGTCACTGGCCAAGGAGCAACAGTGCCGAGAGTTGCTTCAGCGAAACCAAGACCTATTTTCGTAGTTGCCAGGCTGGATGCAGGTTGTGGAACATGAGATCCGGACGAAACCGCATGTAGGGGTGAACCAGAGGCCGTATCGAATCCCCGAAGCCCGCCGTGAGGTGACCTTCAAGGAGGTGCGGAGAATGCTGAACCTGGGCATCATCAAAGAATCAAAGAGCGGCTGGTCCAGCCCCATTGCTCTTATGCCAAAGCCACACGGAGAGTGGCGATTCTGTAACGACTACAGAAGGCTAAATGAAGCGTCTGAATTCGAAGCGTACCCGATGCCCCGGTCATCATGTGGCCAGGGGAGCAGCTCAGATTATCGAATGACTTGGGAAAGAAAGGTATTTTAGTAAAATGCTTTTCTATGGCAGTAAGTTCACATGAAAGGGACTTGTAAAGTAGTGGATAACCCCTTTAATTCCAAGATTTTTGTCAATGTTTTGAACTATCAGTAATTATACATGATAGTTTTGAAAAATTGATAAGTGGGTTCTATGAGCAGCATATAGGACTGTGTACCTTAGCAAAATATTATTTTGTGATGAACCATAATGAACTGTTCTTTAGAGACTGATGCTGGATTAGCGTCTACATAATGCATTTTATAGTTAAAAACCTGGATCTATTTGAGGAGATGAAAATACCACTACAGACAGTCAGGAAGACTAGATAATTTGTAGCAAAGAATATTTACATTGCAAGATAAAGTAGAGGAATTATATATTAAAGCACAGCATCCATCATGCAATACTATCAGGGAAGCGTCTGATTGGCTCCAAATTTATTCAGCAACAGGAAAATGACCCAAAACATACTGCAAATATTATCAATAACTATCTTCAGTGTAAAGTACTTGAAGAACTGTAAGGAATGATATGGCCATCACAAAGCCCTTAACTCAGACCTGAACAACATATGGTCCGCGGGCAGCATGACGTCCGCCGAAGATTATTGTGCGGCCCACAGAGCTGTCCAGGTGATGCCGCTCCCTTCTTAAATTCAAATGTATTCACGTCTTTCAGACGCAAATACATTTGAACACTGCAGCGCCGGTTAGTCCCGCCGTTAGTCCCGGCTACGATGTGCAGCGGCATGAAGAGGTCAGCATGCTGCTGATGTTATCACACTGCTGCTGGCACCTCAGCCCTACAGTACCGCAGAGGAGGAGAGATGGCGCAGCCAATAGTGAGCACTCCATGAAGGAGCCGAAGATCAAATGCCTTATTATTGTGGATGAGGAAGGAGGGGGTTAATGTTACAGTGAGGGCATATAATGGGGGTGACAATTGTGAAAGGCTGCAGAGTAGTGATAAGTGAGCATGCTCGCCACTGCTCGGTGCTCGCCCGAGCATATCACTGCTCGAGATGCTCGGCGATCGCCGAGTATTTCCGGGGTTGCTCGGCGGGAGCTCGGGTCCCCTCCCTGCATGTTTGGCGCTCTTTAGAGCGCCAATCAACATGCAGGGATTGCCTGCCACTCACTGTAATGCCGTACCATGTTGGTTGTGGCATTACAGTGATTGGCTGGCCGCACAGCGTCATCGGGTCTATATCAGACCTGGCGCCGCCGTGCTCGTCACAGTCACTCCGGATCAGACAGTGTAGGGAAAGCTGCTCCTGTGTCAGGGAGAGATTTGCTTGTGTATTAGGTAGTGTAGGGAGAAAAACCATACATTACACATATCCATCTTAACAAACAGTCTTTTTGAGGACAACTAATCCATCTGCAGAGATATCAGGCAGGCCGTGTATATAGGCAGGCAGGCAGGGTATATGGCAGACTGCAGTGCATATAGCTAGAAATCCAGCTATGTAAAACTCTGTTTTCTCCGTCAAACGGATGACATATACGTTGTCAGAAAACACTGCCATTTCTGGCCTCCATTAAAAATTTCCTTTAGTGTGTCAGTGAAGCATTTCACAGCAGTTTGCTGTTAAAACTACTTACCTACGGGCCAGGTATTTAAAACACTGTTTTCTCCGTCACACGGATCACATATACATTGTCAGAAAATACTGCCATTTCTGACCTCCATTAAAAATTTCCTTTAGTGTGTCAGTGAAGCAATTCACAGCAGTTTGCTGTTCAAACTACTTACCTACAGGCCAGGTATTTAAAACTCTGTTTTCTCCTTCACACGGATCACATATAAGTTCGCTCCAGACTCAGTCATTTGTAGTGAGCGTGGAAGATACTGTCCTCCATTTAAAATGGGCAAGGCACGTGGCAAGGGACAGGGAACTGGACGTGATGGTGATGGTGCATGCAGAGGCCGAGGACAAGGCCGTGGGCAACCTGAAATTGTGCCACAACAAACACCCACATCTTCTCGCCTGACCTTCCTGTCCCAATTCCTAGGGGACCACAGCATAGCACTATTGAACCCAGAACAGTATCAAAAGGTTGTTGGTTGGATAGCGGATAATGCTTCCAGTCACTTAGCCACCACCCTGTCTTCCACATGAAGAGCTGTTCACTTTTCCATTTATAGATTCGGGCCTCTCGCCTGGTCCACTTGAAGCGGGGCAAGAGGAGTGTAGCGATGCCCAAATATTTGAGCAGCCACGGTCACACGAAGGCGATGATGGGAAAGTGTCTCAAGAGGTGGACAATGATGAGACACAATTGCCAGAAAGTCAGGAGGGGGTGAAGAAGTGGAAGACGAGGTGGTGGATGATATAGTAACTCACCCAACATGGCAGGAGGACATGCAAAGCGAGGACAGCAGCACACACGGGGAGGGAGGCAGAGCACCCCTGCAGGCAGGAAGAAGCAGTGTGGTGGCCGCAGACAGAAGGCAGGCAATCGTTCCCCGTAACACCAACACGAAGGAATTTGCCAGTACAACTGTAAGGTCTTCCCGAGTCTGGTTGTTTTTCAAAGACTCTGCCGATAACCCCAAAAAGGCCATTTGCACCATCTGCCAGGCCAGCATCAGCAGGGGTGGCAAAACGACCAGCCTGACCACCACCAGCATGATCAGGCACATGGCAGCAAAGCACCCGACTTTGTGGGCCGAACCCCAGGGTCCAGGAACAGTGTCTGCAGGTGGCATGTGCATGCAAGCCAATCCCCTGTCCATGGTGCATGCGAAGATGCCTCCTGCCCTGCACTTGTCGTTGCACACTCTCAAGTAGCAGCATCAGGAAGCACGTCCATGTCCTTGTCCCAGCGCAGTGTTCAGATGTCCATACCCCAGTCCTTGGAACGCAAGCGCAAATATGCAGCCAACGCCCCACAAGCCACACTACTGCTTGCACTCGAAATGCTGCCTTTTAGGCTCGTGGAGACGGAAGCATTCCGCAATCTGATGGCAGCGGCCGTCCCTCGGTACTCGGTCACAAGCCACCACTATTTCTCCCGGTGTGCCATCCCCGCATTACACAAGCATGTGTCCCAAAACATTATCCGTGCCCTCAACAACGCAGTTACCGGGAAAGTCCACCTAACCACAGACACGTGGACAAGTGCTTGTGGGCAGGGATGGTACATCTCGCTGACGGCACACTGAGTTAACATAGTGGAAGCCGGGACCCAGTCGGACCTTGAGATGGAACACGTTTTCCCGACGCCAAGGATTGTGGGCCCTAGGTCAATCAGGGTTGTCCCCGTGGTCTACAGCTCCTGCACCTCATTCTCCTCAGCCTCCTCCTCCTCTTTAGCCTCCATCTCTGAAATTACCACATCAGTCACAAGCTGGAAGCACTGCAGCACTGCCTCGGCCAAGCGGCAACAGGCTGTGCTGAAGCTAATATGCTTAGGTGACAAATCGCACAACGCTGAAGAGTTGTGGACAGCTCTGAAAGAGCAGGCAGATCTTTGTCTCACACCGCTGAGCCTACAGCCAGGCATGGTCGTGTGTGGCAATGGCCGGAACCTGGTGGCGGCTCTGAGGCGAGGCGAGCTCACACACGTACCATGCCTGGCCCATGTGCTTAACCTCATGGTTCAACGGTTTCTAAAATCCTACCCGGAGATGCCAGACCTTTTTGTTAAAGTATACTGCCTGTGTGCCAATTTTAGAAAGTCAGCTACAGCTTCCGCCGCCCTTGCCGTGTTTCAGCAGCATTTGCAGCTTCCGACTCACAGACTGGTGTGTGATGTCCCCACACATTGGAACTCTACACTGCTGATGTTGGGTAGGATTTGTGAGCAGAAGAGGACAGTTGTTGAGTACCAGCATCAACAAGGCCGTCACTGTTCAGTTCAGACTCCACACATAAGACATCAGGAGTGGACATGGATGTCAGACATATGTACCATCCTCCAAAACTTTGAGGACTCCACCAAGATGGTGAGCAGCGATGACGCCATTATAGCATCACCATCCCGCTTCTTTGTCTTCTGAAACGCTCTCTGCTCACAATCAAAGAGGATGCATTGCAGGCGGAGCACGATGAGATGGAGCAAGGAACCATACTGGGTGATTACACACAGCCAAGCCTCATCTCATACCAACGTAGATTGGGTGACAATGAGGAAGAGGAGGAGGAGGAAGGACAGGAGCTAGTTTCATGCACTATAGACGGTACTACCTGCACAGCTGTCATACCGTCTGTTCAGCGTGGATGGCCAGAGGACAGAGAGGAGGAGGAGGAGAGCATGGTCAGTCATCCTCTTGGTGAGGACACGGAAGTCTTGCCTGTTAGTAGTCTGGCACGCATGGCTGAGTTTATGTTGCGCTGCCTTTCCCATGACCCTTGCGTTCTCAAAATTTTGGGTGACAGTCATTACTGGTTGGTGACACTTCTAGACCCACGCTACAAGGAGAATTTTATATCTCTTATTCCTGAGGGGGACAGGTCTACAAAAATGGGGCTGTACCAGAAGGCCCTTATTGCCGAACTATTAAAAAAATTCCCATCTGAAAACGCTGGCGGCAGAGGGCACACTTCGTTGGACAACCAAGCAGTACAGGCAAGAGAGACACAACTTCAATCCAGCAGAGGCAGGGGAACACTATCAAAGTTCTGGGAGAGTTTTCTCAGACCCTCCCATCTCACAGGCCCTGAGGTGCGAGGTACTCTCACAAGGAGTGCAAAGTTTGGGAAGATGCTGATGGAGTACCTTGTCGACCGTACCAACGTCCTCCGTGATTCCACTGTGCCTTATAATTATTGGGTATACGTTGAATGAAGTGGCTCTCTATGCCTTGGAGGTCCTGGCTTGCCCTGCCGCCAGCGTTTTATCAGAGCGGGTTTTTAGTGCCGCTGGTGGAATTATAACTGATAAGCGATTCCGCCTGTCAACTGAAAATGCAGACAGGCTGACTCTTATAAAAATGAACAAGGGCTAGATTGGGCCAGACTTCTCAACACCACCGAATGATAGCAGCGTAACATAAACTCAAATCCAGTGTCTTTTCTTGGGAGGTGTATTCCCATGCACCTTTTCACACCCACACATGGGTATACGCTTCCTGATTTTGGCTATTTGCTCTTGTCCTCCTCCTTCTCCTCATCCTCCACCACCATATCATCAAGGTGACCGTGGTCCGTGATGCAACACCCACATAATTTTTTTAAAGGGTGTTTATGATGCCTGTAAAAAAATTTTTTATACAGTATGTTCATGTATACCCCCCAGGGGTAAATGTTTGTCAGCCCATACACTTAGTGCATGGGCATTACAAGTATAGGAGGCCCGCTCCTTTCTAATGGGAACATTTTTTTATGAGGCCCTCCTCCACGTCTCTTCCAAGGGGCATTGAAGTGCCTCAAAATTTTTGGCAGCCCTTACATTCACTGCATAGGCCAACACTATGGGAGACCCTCTCCTTTCTAATGGGAATTTGTCGTTACTCTGGTCCTGCTCTATGTCTCTTTAAATTGTTAGTGGGGTTTTTCCTAAATTTGGTCAGCCGTTGGACTCACTGCATATCCTATAACTGTATAGCAGACCCTCTCCTTTCTAATGGGAATTTGTCATTACTGTGGCCCTGCTCTATTTGTCTTTAATTTCTTACTGGGGTTTTTCCTAAAATTGGTCAGCCGTTGGACTCACTGCATACCCTATAACTTTATAGCAGACCCTCTCCTTTCTAATTGGAACATGTCGTACTTTGTTACTGTGGCCCTGCTCTATGTGTCTTTAAATTCTTACTGGGGTTTTTCCTAAAATTGGTCAGCCGTTGGACTCACTGCATATCCTATAACTGTATAGCAGACCCTCTCCTTTCTAATGGGAATTTGTCATTACTGTGGCCCTGCTCTCTTTGTCTTTAATATCTTACTGGGGTTTTACCTAAAATTGGTCAGCCGTTCAACTCACTGCATACCCTATAACTGTATAGCAGACTCTCTCCTTTCTAAATGGAATTTGTCGTTACTGTGGCCCTGCTCTATGTGTCTTTAAATTCTTAATGGGGTTTTTCCGAAATTTTGGCAGCCCTTGCAGTCACAGCATGGGCATAACCACTATAGGAGACCCGCTCCTTTATAATGGGAACATTTTTTTTACTGAGACCCTCCTTTATGTCTCTTCAAAGGGGTATTGGGTTGCGTTCAAATTTTTGGCAGTCCTTGCTGTCACTGGATATGCAATAACAGTATAGGAGACCAACTTGTTAATAATGGGAACAACAAAGCATAGCCGGTTGATGGCTCTCTATCAATAGCAAGGGCCGACGGCTGGCCTTTTAAGAATAGTAAGGGCCGACTGACGGCCCTATAAAAATAGGCTTTATGACTTTTAGAGTCCCTCCATCATAAATAAAACAGGATGTGTCTGATGATGTGTCACACACCACATTGCCAGATAAGGTTGTAAAATGTTAAAATGACATTTTCCGGTGAATGCATTTGTCTTAAAAAATAACGTAAAAGAAACAAAACAATAGGATCTTTCTTTAGTATAAAAACAGCGTCACTAATTTAACCTCAATGTAATCACATTGTTCAGCTCTTGCACCTCCTCCTCCATCTCCGAAATGACCACATCAGTCACAAGCTGACAGCACAGCAGCACTGCCTTGGCCAAGCGGCAATAGGCTGTGCTGAAGATAACATGCTTAATTGACAAACCGCCCAGCGCTGCAGAGTTGTTGAAAGCTGTAACACAGCAGCCTGATCTGTGGCTCTCACCGCTGAATATACAGGAAGGCATGGTCGTGTGTGACAATGGGCGGAACCTGGTGACGGAGAAATGACAGCCGGAGTAGATATGGTTTCCCTCTATGCCAGTCCTTTCACCGAGCTAAATACAACTCTCAGCAAAAAAAGCTGTGGTACTGGCTCCGTACTGTCCCTGGCCACATTCACCTGTCCACGTGTTTGTGGTTAGGCGGTCCTTCCAAGTAAGTGCACTGGGGAGGGCACGGGTAATGTTGTGGGACCCGTGCTTGTGGAAGGCGGAGACGATACCGGGAGAAATAGTGGTGTCTGGGGACCGAGTATGGACACCCGGCCGCCGCCGGCATGAGTTTATGAAAAGCTTCCGCCTCCACAAGCGTAAAAGGCCTCATTTCAAGTGCAAGCAAGTGTCAAAAATTTGGCAGTATAGTATTGCAGCCTGTGGGTGGGTGGCTGGCTGGCAGCATACTTGCGCTTGCATTCCAAGGAATGGGGTAGGTACAACTGAACGCTGCACTGGGACAAGGACGTGGACGGTGATTGTTGCAAGTCTGCAATGACAGGTGCATGGCAGGAGGCATCTTCGCAAGCGCCAAGGATCACTTATGATGGGCACACTTTTAGGTTGTGACCTGGAAATCTGAAATGCTTCCAAGGGTCTTCCCCATGCTCTTCCCATGTCTTTTCAGCACTGTATGCATGTGTCTGATGATGTGTCACACAGCACATGGCCAGATAAGGTTGTAAATTGTTAAAATTACATTTCCTGGTGAATGCATTTGTCTTGGTTGAAAGCAATGCAAAAGTGCAAAAACGCATAGCCCAAGGTGTGGAGGAGTATTTTTGTTTTTGGTTATTTATTTTGCCTTATATACAAGTCATTACCCTGAAAAGGATGCTCCTTAACATATTTCCCAGGAAAATCCATTTTGGTTTCGTTTTTGTATGTTTTATTGTGAGTCCGTAAAAGTGGTGTAATACTCTGACAACATTGTTGACAGCAGTGACCTGGGAGTCAGAAATGCTTCCAGGGGTCTTCCCCATGCTGTTCCCATGTCATTTGAGCACTGTTCCCATCGATTTGGGCAATGTTTAGGCCCTCTGCAGACCGCCGGGGGGGAGCCGCCTGAAAAATGCTCGGGTTTCCCATAGACTTATATTGGGCTCGTTGCTCGAGTCGAGTACCCGAGTATTCCAATTTGCTCGACCTGAGCATCGAGTACCCGAGCATTTTAGTGCTCGCTCATCACTAGTGCACAGTTTTGCAAGAGGCAGTGGTGGTGGGGTACTTTATACAGAGTGGCAGTGTGTGTGGGGATTGGGATATTTTGAAGAGGGGCAGTGTGGTGGGGGATATTTTGCTGAGAGGTAGTGTGGGGGGAAATTTTGGAGAGGGGCAGTGTGGTGACTAGCCCAGCCACTGAAACGACAATGACCGCAGCCTCTGCCCCTGATGACGCTTTGTTTGAGTATCCCAGCATGCACCGGGATTCTCAAATAGAGCGTCATCCAAAATTAAGCAGGGGAAAAAAATAGAAAGGCAGTTAGACCGTGTAGTTAGGGCAGGATATGGAATTTGTAATTTAAGTATATTAGAAAATAGCTAAGATTATGGCACTAAATAAATAGGGATTGAGAATGAAAATTTATTTTTCCTTCGGACCACCCCTTTAACATTAATAGCAAATATAGAAAGTACATCTAAATAAATACGCAGTGTTTTTTTTTTAATGGAAATTTTCAGTAACACCCTAAAATCAACTATCAATGTGCAACTATGTGAAATGACTCAGTTTCCTGAAATTATCAATTTCGGTCTAATACTAGTACTAAGAAAATGGTGAAAGCAGTTTAAAAAATGAGCAATCCATAACTGACTGTACATCCAAAACAATGTTAGTTGACACGTATGTAGCATATAGAATGTGCACACACTACAGTATGTATACACAAGATAAACAGCTATACACATAAAACAATGTTCATCCAGACAGATATATATAGATAGATATATATAGATAGAAAGATAGATAGAGATAGATATAGATAGATAGATAGTTTTTTTTAATTATGCTTAATTTGGAATTTTCCTTAACACACTTTGTGTCACTAAAGTAATAATAAGGCCTTATATTTACAGTTATGCAGCACTTTCGCTGGTGGCAGTCTTCCTGAAAACGGCACCAGCACATGCAGCGGTCTTCAGGAAAATGACGCCAGAGGTGGCCCATGCGCCAAATGAGATCTTGGCTCAATGACCAGCCAAAATCTCATTTTGTGCATGAGCCATCTCCAGCGCCATTTTTCTGAAGACCGGCGGAAGTCAATCTGAGCATGCGCAGGTGCCATTTTCATGAAGATCGCCACCGACGCGAGCGTCGCCCATAGCTAAAACGGCGCCGGCACAAAATTTTAATGAATGTAACAGAGGCAGCGCAGGGGCCGTGGCTGAGCCCTCTGAGCTGAAGACCCTACCCACAGTCCCGCCCACAAGTCCCGCCCCTAAGCACCGAGCATCGAGGAAACTGAAATTTCTCATTCTGATATAACTAAAACCAGGCTGCAGATTTTTACATTAAAGGTATGTATTAAATCAGTATGACAGCACCATACTGCCCATAACTTTAGTTTAACATGGATATTCCTGCTGACAGGTATCCTTTAAACCAGAGCCAGTCAGTCAACAAGAAATGTGTGTATTGTTTGTATTGTATTTTCTTCATTTCATTTCTATACTATTGAAGATATGGGTTCAATTTAAGCCAGGCTTCAATCTGCACTTATGTTTGTTTGTTCTCTCAGTGTTTGTGTGGGTTTCCTCTGGATGCTTCATCTTCACTTCAAAGCCCAAATTATGCCAGTATGCCATGTGGTATGTACTCGTGTGTGTCTGCTTTTTTGTCTGAAATGGACTATAAATGACATAAAAGAAGTGAATATGGCAGAATGATTACATTTAGGCTAAGTGCCCATGATGCAGAAATGCTGGGAGCGTTTCTGCATCTCCCTGGCAGAAAAAACACATGCGGATTTTACATGCGTTTTTTCTGCAAGGTAGAAGCGTTTGTGAAGAGTTTTGAACATGCGATTTTGCATGCGGGTTATCAAGCGCTTTTCCAAGCTATTTTATTATCACTTGGAAAGTGCTTGACAAATGGCATGGATTTATGTTGTGTGACCAAGTTACGATGCTGCAAATGCTGCATCAATATTTAAAAAAATGTTGAAAAATAAAAAAAAACATTATACTCACCTTCCGATCGTCCCTGGTCTCCTTCTCCGGTGCGTCTGGTGTCTTTGGCGGCTCGCGGTGCTCTAAAAAGGACCTTCCATGACGTCATTCAGTCATGTGACAGGTCACGTGACCACCGACGTCAGCGGTCGCTTGACCTGTCACATGACTAAATGACGTCATGGAAGGTCCTTTTACACCACCGCGAGCAGCCGAAGAGCCAGCAGCGCCACCGGGAGCAGACAGGGGGCCATCAGAAGGTAAGTATATGTTTTGTTTTTTATTTTAATTCTTTTTTAACTACAGGTACTGACCTGCCCAGGGGAATGGGGATGACTCGGTACCCGGGCCTTTGCCTTGGGGATGTCGCGGTGGTCGGCTCCCAGGCCCGTACCCTGGGGTCTCTCCTAAAAACGGGGTTGGTGTTTTGTGAAATTTATATAAGAGTTTGTGACGCCACCTGTGGCTTCTGGTGAGGATCACCAGCGCTGCGCAGTCCACTGAGGCCGATGATAAGGCAGCTTGATGGTATAGCTCCCCACAGGTGGAGCTAGGCCTCAGGGCAGTGTATGGACGGGGAGTGTAGGACAGGCGAGACCCAGCGGGGTCAGAGCAAGAACAGGGACAGACACGATAGTCACTTCAGTACCTTTTACTGATGGAAATTCAGGCTCACCCGGAGCACTGTAGGGTGAAGGGTGCATGTCAGTACCCTCCCAAAAGAGCAGGTGTTAGACCTGCTGTTTCTTGCTTCTGCGTAGTAAGTTTCTGACCTGCCTGGAGCTAGCCCTAACTTTGTCTCTGTCCTGCGCTGGCTGACCTTGTAGTAGGGCCTTTTCTTGGATACACGACCCGGTGTCCGGCAAGAGCTTCGGGGTGAGCCAGTTAAGCTCCTCTGCCCCCCTTCTGTACTAACTCTCCTCTCGCCTTCGGCCTACTCGGGCCCTCACTAGGCTACTCACACTAACGGCAGCTTGCCGCGCTTCACCGATCTTATGACACCGGCACACCTCAATCTCACCTCTCTGAGCTACACGGAGTCTTGATCTGGATAAGCTCCACTGCAGGATCGTATTTGCAGGAGCTGGAACAGGCTTTTGTCCTCTGAGGTAACTCTTCTCAGACTGTACTGGACTCACTGCTAAACCAGACTGAACTAGACTCACAACAGACTCTGACTAACTGCTGCCTGGCTCCACCTTCCCTATTTATCTATCCCTAACGGGCTCCCTCTGGTGGTCTGAGGTGGAAGGTGGAGATGTGTGAATGGTTATGGGGGCCTCTTGTGGAGGAATCCTTCAATACACCCTTCTAGGATCTGTGATACCAAGCACAGCTGGGCGTCACATTCCCCCCTAGTTAAACTCAGCACTCCCGGGCTGAAGTACATTTTATATAACAATATGAAACATAAGCAATACAAGAACAATCTTCCCTTTATGGGAGGCACGAATCTTAAACGTTACATAACAATAACAAAGCAGAGTGTCCTCAGAATTCAAGTCTCCTATGGTGAGGTTCCCAAACGGGATGTCCATCTCACAGGGTAGAGTACTTGATGGTTTTGAGGGACCTGGCCTAAACCCTCTACGTAGGCCCTGGGGTGGCTGCAGGGCATGAAGATCCCAAGCTGGACCTCCAAAAGAGCCACTCCAGACAGGTTTTCCTTCTGAGGTCACCTAAAAGGGCACTCCTAGGAGTGCAATTATGTACAAAAGCAGTTTTTGGGCTGCTCACAGTCCTCAGCCACGCAGTTCTTTAGTTATGCATACAAGAATTAATGAAGTAAAACACTAATTGATAAGCATGCATAAAAATACACAATTAATTCAGTACATTTCCAGTTAATACACAATACCCCAGGGGTAACTATCTACACTCTCAAAAGTTTTTACGATCTACTGCATGTACCTAGCAGGGGGTTTACCTCTCGTGCTACGTGTTGATCTGCGTAGTGCGGTGGTTTGTGGGGTGTCAGTGTCTGTATTCTCAGTTATTCTACCAGTTCTACGTGTGACCATGTTGTAGAACTGCCTTAACCTCTCTCTTGGGCTGGCAAGTCTACCATTGGCTGGGCCTTCTTGCTCTGCTCCTGTCGGGGATCCTTCATCCGGGGATACTTCTTGAGCTGGCTCTTCTGCAGCACTTACAGGTTCAACTTGCAGTGGAGGGTTTTCTGGCTGTTCATAGAATTGGAGTACTGGAATGATTACTGCACCTCCTATTTGAGGCCAATCAGCTGGGAAGTCTCCTAAGTCAGTGTGGATCACTGCTTCTTCAGGTTCTTCCTGGATTGTGAGAGGCACTTTTTCTTGGGGTTTCAGTAAATCTGAACACAACTTTAGGTGGTCTCTGGACACAGTTGTAGATGTTTTTCCTCCGTCTCGACTGATTATGCATGTCTTCTTATTGTCAAACCTTGACGGTAACACAGTGTAGGGGTCTTTTTCCCACTGGTCATCAAGTTTGTGGTTGCATCTTTTTCTTTTTAGTACTGTCTCACCAGGTGTAAAAGGTTCTGCGGGTGCGTTTTTGTTGTAGTGCATTTCCTGCTTTTCTCTCACCCGAGTAAGACTGTCCTTGACACAAGCTTATACTCTTCTGTACTGCTCTTGTCTGGTCTTGTCCCAGTCTTCAGTGGTTATATCAGCTTCAGGCTCAACAGCACCAAGCTCCAGGTCCATGGGCAGCTTTCCTGGCCTTGCCCGCATGAGATATGCCAGAGTGCAGTTGGTGGAACTGACTGGTATATGATTGTACAGATCCACTAGGTCTGGTAGTAGGTCTGGCCACTGGTTTCTCTCCTCAAGTGGTATGGTCTTCAGCAGGTCGATGATGATGTTGTTCATCTTTTCGCAGAGGCCGTTTGTTTGTGGGTGGTAAGGTGTAGTTCTTATCTTTTTACAACCGTACAAATAGCAGAACTCCTTGAACAACTCAGCCTCAAAGGCCGGGCCTTGGTCCATCAGCACCTGCTCAGGATAACTATGGGGTCTGCAGAAATACGCTTGGAACGTCTTTGCTGCTGTCTCTGCCGTCAGGTCTTTGACGGGGGCGACCACCAGGAAACGTGAGTAGTCATCCACCATGGTCAGAGCGTAGGAATATCCTGACCTGCTGGGGGACAACTGGACATGGTCCAGGGCCACGATCTCCAGAGGTCGAGTCGTCTTGATGGGTTGTAGGGGTGCCTTCTGGCTGCTGAAGTCTTTTCTTCTTAAGCCACAGGGTCCACAGTCCCGGCACCACCTCTCAATGGAGCTGCGCATTCCTACCCAGTACAATCGACACTTCAGCAGAGTCTCTAGCGTTTTCCAGCCAAAGTGCCCCGCTTGATCGTGGTAAGCTTCTAATGCCATCTGGATGTCTGTCTTCGGGACAACTATCTGCCATACCATCTCATGGGTTTTTGGATTGACGTACCTCCGGCACAGCTTCTCACGGTAGATAAACCGCCGGCTTCTCTCGTTCCACAGCTGCTTCGCTTGGGGAGACGCATCCTTCTCCAGGGAGGCACCTTCTTGGGTCGCTATCCTGGGTCTCTTTCCAGCTATGGTGAGGCAGGGGGTTTAACGTCTTCCCACGCTGTTTCCTGGAGGCTCGTTGCTCATGGATCATCCCACTCCGGTGAAAGGCAGGTAGCTCAATCTCTTCCAGGTCATCCACTTCTTCTTCTGTGTCTGACTGGTGAGGCATCCTAGACAGGGCATCGGCATTGGCGTTCTTGCGACCCGCCCGGTATTTAATTGTGAATTGATGGTTTGACAGCCGAGCTATCCATCGTTGTTCCAGTGCCCCCAACTTAGCTGTTTCAAGATGGGTCAAGGGGTTGTTATCAGTGAAGGCAGTGAACTTACTGGAGGCCAGGTAGTGCTTGAACCTTTCAGTGATGGCCCAAACCAAGGCCAGGAACTCCAACTTAAAACTGCTATAGTTCTCTGGGTTCCTCTCAGTCGGGCGGAGCTTCCTGCTTGCGTATGCGATCACTTTCTCTTGGCCATTCTGCTTCTGACTTAGGACAGTGCCCAGCCCTTCATTGCTGGCATCTGTATACAGCAGGAACGGTTGGCTGTAGTCAGGGTAGGCTAGGATCTCATCACCTGTCAGGATCTCCTTCATCTCCTGAATCGACTCGGCTTGCTCCTTACCCCAGTGGAATGGGGGGTTTTTGCCTTTGGGGGACTGCCCTACTAGGAGGTCTTGCTGAGGAGCTGCCTTCTTAGTGTAGTCCTTTACGAACCTCCGGTAGTATCCTACTAGTCCCAAGAACTGACGAACCTCTTTGAGGTTTTTCGGCTCCGGCCACTTCTGGATGGCTGTGACCTTCTCCGGGTCTGGTGCTACCCCTTCCGGACTGACAATGTGCCCCAGGTACTGTACCTTTCTCTTGAGCAGATGGCACTTTTAGGGCTTCAACTTCATCCCGTACCGGGACAGTGACTCAAATACCTCTGCCAGGTGTTTCAAGTGGTCCTCGTACATTCTGGAGTACACAATTACATCGTCCAGGTAAAGTAACACAGTCTCGAAGTTGCGGTGTCCCAGGCAGCACTCCATCAATCTCTGGAACGTTCCGGGGGCATTGCAGAGTCCAAACGGCATACTGTTGAACTCGCGGAGTCCCATCGGGGTGGTAAAGGGCGTCTTCTCCCGATCCTCCTCAGCCACAGCTACTTGCCAGTACCCAATAGTGAGGTCAAGGGTGGAAAAGTAATTTGCAGACTTTAAGCCAGCTAGAGACTCCTCTATGCGTGGTAAAGGGTATGCATCTTTATGTGTAATGCGATTTACTTGACGATAATCTACACACATTCTCATGCTGACGTCCTTTTTCCTAACCAGCACTAGGGGAGCTGCCCAAGGACTACAACTATCCCTTATCACTCCCGCCTTCCTCATGTCATGTAGCATTTCTTTTGCCTTCTGGTAGTGAGCTGGGGGTATAGGCCTATAACGTTCTTTGATTGGGGAATGGTTGCCTGTGGGGATATGATGTTGAACCCCCTTAACCCTCCCGAAGTCAAGTGGATGCTTACTGAACACCTGCAAGTATTCTTGAACCACCCGGTGTACACCCTATTTTTGATGGGCAGGAGTGGTGTCTGTCCCAACATGGAGCTGTTGACACCAATCCTCCACCTGGGTTTCAGGGTCTTTATCCTCCACTTTGTCTGGTGAAGTTAAGGACTCCGCCTCATGGATGCAGTTGTTATTGACAGCATGTAATTTGGCAACAGTGGCATAACGTGGCAGTTTGACCTCATCTTCCCCTAAGACGGACGGGCACCCTCCCATTACGTACATCTACCACTCCCCTGGCGGTTAAGAGCATGGGTCTATGCTCGGAGCAAAGGGGTTCTACTACCGCTTGGTAGCTCTGTCCTCTTAGACCTATGGCAGCTCTACACCAGATGAGCATCTCACTCATTGGAGGGATAACAATGGGTATGGGGTCTGTTACCCGCACGTTACCGATTTCACCGTCTGTTAACCTTACTTGCTGTTGATACATCAGGACTCGGATGTCCCTTTGCAGTGCCCTCCTCTGTCTTGGCCTGGCAGTGTCGGCGATCTGTTTGAGCAAGAACACAACCTCTCCCAAGCAGTTACCAACAACATTAGTGCCTAGTACCATATATGGATTGGTGTCATCAGGATTTGTCTCTACTACAATTAGTCCCTGGTCCTTTAGCTCCACTCTCCCCACCTTTACAGTCACATTTTTAACCCCGATAAGGTTAAGGGGGAGTCCATTTGAGGCATATACTGATAGATTTGGATCTGGCGGACGTAGGTCGTCCATGGACCAGAACCTCTTGTAGAGGACGTCAGGCATGATGGTTACCTGAGATCCTGTGTCCAGCAGGGCATGCGTCGGGATCCCATCCAACACAATGGACAGGAAAGGTCTTCCTCCGACGAACCTGTTGTAGCAGTCTGATGGGCCTGGTGAGTTTACTCCTGGGTGTCGGCCCTCTGACCCAGGGTTTTCTCATTTAAAGGACAATTCTGGGCGATGTGTCCGGTCTTGCGGCATCGGTAGCAGGCAGGGTCCTTCTGTGGATGGCGCTGGTCACTGGTACTTGGCGAGGGCGGTGTTTGCCTCCTCCTCCTACGCATCCAGGGGACATCCTCAGGGCTATTGGCTAGCAGGATCTTCCCTCCTTCCTCAGGCTCCGTCCGCAGCTGCAGAGCACTCAGCACAGTGGTCAGGGTTTTGCTCACTGACGCACTTCAGAGCGCAAACTGTCCAGTTCTTTAGGGGACGTTGCTGGGACCTTAGCTTCAGCAGCCACTGGGGAAAAGGTGGGTGTAGCAGGCACTGGGGTAGCCCCACCCTGGTAATGTTGGATGCCATTTGTTTCCAGGGGCTGCAGTCCTTTTATAGCCATGTCCTTGAGATTGTCAAAGGTGGCATCTGGATGATCCAGGGACCACTAACGCACAGTCCCGCTCTCCTCTGGAGACCTCAGTCCCCGGACAAACTGTTCCTTCAGCATCTTGTTCTCATTCTCTGGTTCTCTCATTCAACGCTGGTTGGACTAACCTGGTTCAGAGCTCACAGGGCCCCTTGGAGACGCCAGGCATAGTCCCGAACATTGTCCTCCGGTTGTTGGGAACAGCTGTAGAACCTCATCCGGAGGTCCGCCTCAGTAAGGTCCTCAAAGACAGTCTGTAGTTTTTGAAATATTGCGGACACTGACTCCTGGTCTGCGGCTGACCATGTTTCCACTTCCCGTTCTGCAGCACCGGTCAGCTGTCCTAAGACAACGGCGGCTCTTTGTTTGCCGGTCATAGAGTACATGTCCAAGATACCACATATCTTCCGTTTGAATCCAGACAGGGTATCTGGTTTGCCGTTGTACTGGCCACTTTGCTCCAGGAATGTACGGTAAAGTCATAGGAATAACAGGTGTTACAGGCGCTGCTGGTGGAGCGGCGGCTTTGGCCTGCTCATCATCGGGCGCGGGTTGAACTTCAGGGACATTGACCGGCAGGTCGGCGTTCTGCTGTTCATCGGACATCTTGGCGCCCCCCTAGTTAACCGTGGCCTACCTTCTAGTTCTTCTTCTGGCAGGCCGCAGCTCCGCAGGTGATGGTCGTGTTCAGGACCTTACGTCGCTTGCGTCCTACGTCAGAGTGTTCAACGATGCTCGGTACAGGACCTGGCGCTTCCTGATTTGACGTCGAAGCGTGGGGCGTGTCCGGGGCTTCGCGCTCTTTTGCAGGTACGCCCCTAATTTTCCCGCGGTTACGCCCTTCTTCTCGCTCAGCGGCCCAACAATGGCGGCTATCTTCACCACAACTTTACGTACACAGTTCAGAATAAAGGCGCACAGTACCCGGTGGCAAAGGGCACAACACTTCGTCGTTGCAGCGGGCACGCAATCCTGTTCGTGATGGCAGAAGAGATGACCTGCCCAGGGGAATGGGGATGACTCGGTACCTGGGCCTTTGCCTTGGGGATGTCGCGGTGGTCGGCTCCCGGGTCCGTACCCTGGGGTCTCTCCTAAAAAAGGGGTTGGTGTTTTGTGAAATTTATAAAAGAGTTCGTGACGCCACATGTGGCTTCTGGTGAGGATCACCAGCGCTGCGCAGTCCACTGAGGCCGATGATAAGGCAGCTTGATGGTATAGCTCCACACAGGTGGAGCTAGGCCTCAGGGCAGTGTATGGACGGGGAGTGCAGGACAGGCGAGACCCAGCGGGGTCAGAGCAAGAACAGGGACAGACACGATAGTCACTTCAGTACCTTTTACTGATGGAAATTCAGGCTCGTCCCGGAGCACTGTAGGGTGAAGGGTGCATGTCAGGATCCTCCCAAAAGAGCAGGTGTTAGACCTCCTGTTTCTTGCTTCTGCGTAGTAAGTTTCTGACCTGCCTGGAGCTAGCCCTAACTTTGTCTCTGTCCTGCGCTGGCTGACCTTGTAGTAGGGCCTTTTCTTGGATTACACGCTCCCGACTTACGGGGCCTATGTGTCTCCTGGCTCTGATACATATCAGCACTTTAGCGATCCTGGGACCTGTAGTTCTCCAGGGATTCCGGTTATATCTTACTGAGTCGTGGAGATCCCGGTAAGCTTCGGACCCGGTGTCCGGCAACTGCTTCGGGGTGAGCCAGTTAAGCTCCTCTGCCCCCCTTCTGTACTAACTCTCCTCTCGCCTTCGGCCTACTCGGGCCCTCACTAGGCTACTCACACTAACGGCAGCTTGCCGCGCTTCACCGATCTTATGGCGCCGGCACACCTCAAGCTCACCTCTCTGAGCTACATGGAGTCTTGATCTGGATAAGCTCCACTGCAGGATCGCATTTGCAGGAGCTGGAACAGGCTTTTGTCCTCTGAGGTAACTCTTCTCAGACTGTACTGGACTCACTGCTAAACCAGACTAAACTAGACTCACAACAGACTCTGACTAACTGCTGCCTGGCTCCACCTTCCCTATTTATCTATTTCTGACGGGCTCCCTCTGGTGGTCTGAGGTGGAAGGTGGAGATGTGTGAATGGTTATGGGGGCCTCTTGTGGAGGAATCCTTCAATACACCCTTCTAGGATCTGTGATACCAAGCACAGCTGGGCGTCACAGTACTATGGTATCCGGGTCTGGAGGATAGCCTCCTCTTCTCCAGACCTGGGTACCATCCTCGCATTGAATCGCATACTATCCGCATGTGTATTTGTAATCATAATAATAATTTTTATTTATATAGCGCCAACATATTCCGCTGCACTTTACAATTAAACGGGGACATGTACAGACAATAAATTCAATACAAGGTGAGACAGTTTAAACAGTTACATCAGGAGTGAGGTCCCTGCTCGCAAGCTTACATTCTATAAGTCATGAGGATGTTATGCGGTCCAATGCAAGTCAATGGAGGCGATTTCGCCGCGATTCCACAAAATTAATGGTTGTGCTGAGGATTTTTCTGCAATGATAATCCGCAGCGGAAATTTCCGCAGCATGGGCACAGAACATGTGGATTATCATTGGGAAACATGGCAGACAACTTAACATGCGTTTTTAATGCGTTTTCGCGGCAGAAATGGCGAAGCGGAAACGCATTAAATCCGCATCGTGGGAAAGCAGCCTTACACAGTTTTGATGTAACGTTGGATGAACTGATTGACCATCCTAATGCACCAAAGCAGGAGCTTCTGCATGGTAGCACCTCTTTACTATCGCTTGTACGGAGGAATACTGAGATGGAACCATCCCTCCTTGACGTCCACCATTAACCCTGATAGGACATGACCTTCTCTGTATTAAAGGAGGGAGGGAGGAATAATATTGATTCTTTTTGCGCAAGAAGAGATTTCTTTGGAATATTTAGAGCGTGTGAAAGAACGGAAATCATGATATTATATCTGAAATCTGGTGGGGTTGGTAACTGATGGTACGTTGTCAGATCTGAGTAACATCTTCACATTTGATCATTTGTCACTGCTTTTACAGAAGTGAAACAAACACCCAATGCCTTTTAGACCTAACTTACCGAAGAATTTTACAATTCTACTTTACATATCATGTTACTTCACATTTGCAGTACTATGTCATGGTATTGTTATAAATATTATTACTTCATCAGCAGGTATTTATGAGTGTTTTAGATGGAATTCTAAAGCGGGTAAACCATGGTTATCACGTTATTGATCTGAATTCAGTTGTCAGGAAGTAAACTCTACTGAGTACGTTATAGGATTCTTTCTAAATGACTGTATGTGTAATGATCAGATTTCCATTGCACGTCTTCTTAGAACTGGTGAGTTTCTCAGTTCAGACCACTAATTTCATCATGTAGTTATATATGATAATAAGATGTATTTTAAAAATATGTACCGTATATCTCCTTCAAAGTCATTATGAGAGTATTGTTTTATTCAATGTATTTAATTTAAGAAAAAAACATAAATTATGTGCTAATCAGAAAAACCATAAACTATTAGATATATTTTTAAACCAAATGTTTTTGGAAAGCTTTCTCTATTTTGGTACAACAGTATGTATTTTCACATGGTGTCTGATGCTAGATTTGCAACTTGGGAAGGTCAAATGATTCCTGATGTACCCAACAAGGGGTAAACCATAGGATGATGTGACAAGCTTGATGGTGGACATTTGATTTATAAGTATTAAGATAGAATTTGTCAAGCGGCAGAAGAACAAAAAAATGTATCTGTAATAATTGACTGATTATAAAACTTAGCAGCATTAGTTTACCAGATTATGAAATCTGGGACCATGTTGTAATCTGTTGGATTGTGGTTAGTGTATGTATTTACGATCTTATCTATCTGTCCAGATAGTCTTAGAGATGAGAAGATAAATGCAAGGAGGATCAACCTCGAGTCAGATTTCCTGACATTTGCAGGAACCCTTGAACTCAAACACCTTGCAATTTGCAATTTTATTTGAGAGTATAGCAAAAAAAAAAAAAAATACCCAGCAGGATTCCCCATGGTGTTAAAGTATCAGCAAGCGGGCTAATGACGTTTTGGGTGGCCACTTACTGCTACTCCTTAATGCATGCAGTTATGGCATCACATGGTTGTAGCACAGCCAAACATGGGGTTTATGACACTAAGTATAAAAGATGGGGGCAGCCAAGGAATGCCATGTTATGCCTGTACAGTGTAGGGATATTAGATCAGAGTGCAAAGTTCATTACATATAGGGATAGAAAAAGGCCTAATCTAATTACGGCATACTACTGCAGTGCTGAACCACATTAAAAATGGGAGTGGTAAGCTGAGTCTGTGATTAATATCCAACGATTCAAGTGATATACGAAAGTGCGGTGCCTGTATAGTCTCTTAGTGTGGCTGTGATTTGATCTGTTGATCTGCGATATACTATACTATTTTGTATCATTGCATGAACAAAGGAGATTGCTGAAGACCTTAGAAGAGTTGTTAATGCTCATCAGACTGAAAAAAGTTACAAAACCATATCATGTACTGTATATATGAAGGACATTCAAGACCATTATTTCCCTTTCTAAGAGCAAGGTATATAACGGTCTGCAAAGTCACAAAGCAACCCAAGGTAACCTCTAAGTAACTAAAAGCCTTTCTCAGGTGTCAACTGCTCTCCAAAACGAACCTTACAGCCTGTCTGCAGTTTGCCAACTATCACAAAACAAGCCAGAAGGCTATTAGAAAAATGTTTTGTGGACATATTAGCAGCATTGTGATTAGACAAACAAAAATACAACATTACAGCATAAGAACCTCATACCATCTGTGAAACATGGTGGTAATAGTATTATGGCTTGTGTTGGTTTTGTTGCATCTGGACCAGGATGCTTGCCATCACTAATGGAACTATAAATTCTAAACTTGATCAGCAAATTGTAAAGGAAAATGTCCATGAGCTGACTCTCAAGAGAATGTGAGTCATGCAGCGTCATGCAGCAAGACAATAACACAAAGCACAAAAGCTGTTCTACAAAAGAATGGTTAAAAAAGAATAAAGTCACCTAAATTATATAGAAATGTTGGACCTGAAATGAGCAGTTCATGTGAGAGAAACCCCAAAGTAACAGAGTTGAAGTGTTTTTTGTAGGGAGAAATTGGCTAAAGCTGAACTGCAACAATATGTAAAAGAGTTGGAGCATATATAATTGGCATATCCCATTCCATTAGTCATGATAGTGGTAGGGGCTGCTGCATATGAGTCAGAGTACCGCTTCATACCTGCCAGTGGCTCTTCTTTCCATAAGCTGGCTTAGTGCGAAAAGCCGTAATGATGACATCACACCAGGTTGGCTATACAGAAGAAAGCCACGGATTCCGGCAAGTAAGAGGTGCTACTTAGTGATGAGCGAGCACCAAAATGCTCGGGTGCTCATTGCTCTGGTCAAGCAAATTGAAATGCTTGAGTGCTCGGTCCGAGCAACAAGCCCAATATGAGTCTACTCGAGCATTTTTCCTCCTCCCCCCCCCCCCTGGTCCCACCGGCGGTCTGCAGAGGGCCTAAAAATTGACCAAATCGATGGGAACAGTGCTCAAATTACATGGGAACAGCATGGGGAAGACCCCTGAGAGCATCTCTGACTCCCAGGTAACTGCTGTCAACAATGTTGTCAGAGATATTACGCCACTTTTACGGACTCACAATAAAACATACAAAAACGGAACCTAAATGGATTTTCCTGGGAAAAATGTTAAGGAACATCCTTTCCAGGGTAATGACTTGTATATAAGGCAAAATAAATAAAAAAAAGCAAAAATGATCCTCCACACCTTGGGCAATGTTCACACATAGCGTTTTTGATGCGCTTTTGCACTTTTGCATTGCTTTCAACGGTGAAAAATGCATTCACAGGAAAATGTCATTTTAACATTTTACTACTTTATCTTGCAATGTGGTGTGTGAGACATGGTCAGACACATCCTGTTTCATTTATGAAGGAGGGACTCTGAAAGTCACAAACACTATTTCTATAGGGCCAGCAGGCAGCTCTTACTATTCTTAAAGGGCCAGCATTCGGCTATGCTTTGTTGTTCCCATTATTAAAGAGTGGGTCTCCTATACTGTTATTGCATATGCAGTGACTGCAAAGGCTGCCAAAAATTTGAACTCACCCCAATATCCCTTTGAAGAGACATAGAGGAGGGTCTCAGTAAAAAAATGTTCCCATTATAAAGGAGTGGGTCTCCTATTGTGGTAATGCCCATGCAGTTACTGCAAGGGCTGCCAAAATTTAGGAAAAACCCCAATAACAATTTAAAGACACATAGAGCTGGGCCACAGTAACGACATGTTCCTAGAAAGGAACGGTTGTGCTATCTAGTTATAGGGTATGCTGTGAGTCCAAGGGCTGCCAAAATTTAGGAAAAACCCCTCTAACAATTTAAAGACACATAGAGCTGGGTCACAGTAATGAGTACAACATATTCCCATCAGAAAGGAGAGGGTCTGCTATACAGTTATAGGGTATCCAGTGAGTCCAACGGCTGCCAAAATTTAGGAAAAACCCCACTAACAATTTAAAGACACATAGAGGTGGGCCTCAGTAACAACATGTTCCCATTAGAAAGGAGAGGGTCTGCTATACAGTTATAGGGTATGCAGTGAGTCCAATGGCTGACAAAAATTTGGAGGCACTTCAGTGTCCCTTGCAAGAGACGTAGAGGTCGGAAGGCCTCATGAAAACAATGTTACCATTATTAGGAAGTGGGTCTCCCATACTGTTTGCCTATGCAGTGAATGCAACGGCTGCCAAAAATTTGGAGGGACTCCAATGTCCCTTGCAAGAGACGTAGATTTCGGAAGGCCTCATGAAAACAATGCTACCATTATTAGGAAGTGGGTCTCCCATACTGTTTGCCTATGCAGTGAATGCAACGGCTGCCAAAAATTTGGAGGAACTCCAATGTCCCTTGCAAGAGACGTAGAGGTCGGAGAGCCTTCTGTAAACAATGTTCCCGTTATTAGGAAGTCGGTCTTCCATACTGTTTGCCTATGCAGTGAATGCAATGGCTGCCAAAAATTTGGAGGAACTCTAATGTCCCTTGCAAGAGACGTAGATATAGTGATATGGTAAATATGGTGGTGATGTGGTGGTGGAGGATGAGGAGAAGAAGGAGGACAAGAGCAAATAGACAAAATCAGGCATGTCTGGGTGTGAAGACAGAGGTGCATGGAAATTGAGTTAGACCTCCCAAAAAAGACCCTGTATTTGAGTTTATGTTGTGGTGCTATCATTCGGTGGTGTTGAGAAGTCTGGCCCAATCCAGCCCTTGTTAATTTTCATAAGAGTGTGCCTATCGGTTATAATTCCACCAATAGCACTAAAAATCCGCTCTGACAAAATGCTAGCGGCAGGGCAAGCCAGGACCTCCAAGGAGTAGTGAGCCAGTTCATGCCACGTGTCCAGCTTGGAACCCCAATAATTATAAGGCACAGAGGAATCACAGAGGATGTTGGTACAGTCGGCAAGGTACTCCCTCACTATCTTCCGAAACTTTTCCCTCCTTGGGAGAGTACCCCACGCCTCAGGGCCTGTGCGATGGGAGGGTCTGAGAAAACTGTCCCAGCACTTTGACAGTGTTCCCCTGCCTCTGCTGGATTGCATTTGTGTCTCTCTCGCCTGTACTCTTTGGTTGTCCAACGAACCTCTGCCGCCAGCATTTTCAGATGGGAATTTTTTAAGTAATTCCGCAAAAAGGGCCTTATCGTACTGCACCATTTTTTTAGGCCTGTCCTGTGCGAAAATAAGAGACAGTAAGTTCTCCTTGTAGCATGGGTCTAGAAGTGTCACCAACCAGTAATGACTGTCACCCAAAATTTGGACAACGCGAGGGTCACGGGAAAGGCAGCGTAACATAATCTCAGCCATGTATGCCAGACTGCTAAAAAGCAAGACTTCTTTGTCCTCACCAAGAGGACGACTGACTTTGCTCTCCTCCTCATCCTCCTCCTTCCTGTCCTCAGCCCATGCACGCTGAACAGACGGTATGACAGTTGTGCAGGTAGTACCGTCTATAGCGCAGGAAACTAGCTCCTGTTCTTCCGCCTCCTCCTCTTTCTCATTATCACCCAATCCACGTTGGGATGAGATGAGGCTGTACTGTGTGGAATCACCCTGTATGGTTCATTGCTTCATCTTATCGTGCTCCGCCTTCAATGCATCCTCTTTAATTGTGAGCAGAGAGCGTTTCAGAAGACAGAGAAGTGGGATGGTGACGCTAATTATGGCGTCATTGCCGCTCACCATCTTAGTGGAGTCCTCAAAATGTTGGAGGATGGTACAGATGTCTGACATCCATGTCCACTCCTGAAGTCTTATGTGTGGAGTGTGGAGTTTGACCTGAATAACGACGGCCTTGTTAATGCTGGTAGTCAACAACTGCCCTCTTCTGCTCACAAATCCTTCACAACATCTGCAATGTAGAGTTCCAATGCGTGGGGACATTGCAGATCAGTCGATGAGCTGGAAGCTGCAAATGCTGCTGAAGCCTGGCAAGGGCAGCGGAAGCTGCAGCTGACTTTCTAAAATGGGCACACAGGCGGCGTACTTTGACAAGCAAATACGGCAGATCCGGGGTTTGAGAATCTGCTGAACCATGAGATTAAGCACAAGGGCCAGGCATGGTGCGTGTGTTAGCTTGCCTCAGAGCCGCCACCAGGTTCCGGCCATTGTCACACGCGACCATGCCTGGCTGTAGGGTCAGCTGTGTCAGCCACAGATCTGCCTGCTCTTTCAGAGCTGTCCACAACTGTTCAGCATTGTGTCCTTTGTCACCTAAGCATGTTAGCTTCAGCACTGCCTGATGCCGCTTGACCGAGGCATTGCTGCAGTGCTTCCAGCTTCTGACTGATGTAGTCATTTTGTAGATGGAGGCTGAAGAGGAGAAGGAGGTGCAGGAGCTGTAGAATGTGAGGGCAACCCTGATTGACCAAGGGCTCACAATCCTCGGCGTTGGAGGGACGTGTTCTGTCCCAAGGTCCGACTGGGTCCCAGCTTCCACTATATTAACCCAGTGTGCCGTCAGCGAGATGCACCGTCCCTGCCCACAAGCACTTGTCCACGTGTCTGTGGTTAGGTGGACTTTCCCAGTAACTGCATTGTTGAGGGCATGGGTAATGTTGTGAGACACATGCTCGTGTAATGCAGGGACGGCACACCCAGAAAAATAGTGGCGGCTGGGGACCGTGTGCCGAGGGACGGCCATCGCCATCAGGCTGCGGAAAGCTTCTGTCTCCATGAGCCTAAAAGGCAACATTTCGAGCGCAAGCATTCGCGAAATGTGTGAATTTAGTAGTGTGGCCTGCGGGGCGTTGGCTGCGTATTTGCGCTTGCGTTCCAAAGACTGGGGTATGGACAACTGAACACTGCACTAGGACAAGGTCGTGGACCTGCTTGCTGATGGTGCTAGTTGAGAGTGTGCAACGACACGTGCAGGGCGGGAGGCATCTTGGCATGCGCCATGGACAGGGGATTGGCATGCATGCACAACAGCGGAATAAGCAGTGGTGACACTGTTTCTGGACCCGGGTGTTTGGCCCACTTAGCCGGGTTCTTTGCTGCCATGTGCCTGATCATGCTGGTGGTGGTCAGGCTGCTAGTTTTGCTATCCCTGCTGATGCTGGCCTGGCAGGTGGTGCAAATGGCCTTATTGGGGTTATCTGCAGAGTCTTTAAACAACAACCAGACTCGGGAAGACCTAACAGTTGTACTGGCTAATTCCGGCATGTTGGCATTACGAGGAATGCTTTCCCGCCTTGTGTCTGCTGCCATCACACTGCTTCTTCCTGCCTGTTGTGGTGCTATGCCTCCCTCCCCTTGTGTGCTGCTGTCCTCGCTCTGCATGTCCTCCTGCCAGATTGGGTCAGTTACTATATCATTCACCACCTCGTCTTACACTTCTGCACCCTTGTCCTCCCCTTGACTTTTAGGCAATTGTGTATCATCATGATCCACCTCTTGCGACAGTAATTGCATTTTCCCACCGTTGCCTTCATTTGACCGTGGCTGCTCAAATATTTGGGCATCGTTACACGCATTCTCCTCTTGACTCGCTTAAAGCTGGCCGGGCGAGAGACCCGAATCTACAAATGGAAAAGTGAAAAGCTCTTCTGAGTATCCAAGTGTGGGATCAGTTATCTCCGGACACTCAGCATGGTGGAAGGAAGGAGGATCAGGGTGAGGAATATGCTGTCCAGGCTCACCGTTACTGAGACTTGATCGTGTGGAAGACAGGGTGGTGGTGGTGGTGGCAAAGTGACTGGAAGCATTATCTGATATCCAACCAACAATCTTTTGACACTGCTCTGGGTTCAATAGTCGTGTGCAGTGGTCCCCTATTAATTGGGACAGGCAGGTCGAGCGACAAGATGTGGGTGTTTGTTGTGGCACAATTTCAGCTTGCCCACATCCTCGGTCTCAGCCTCTGCAAACACCATCACCATCACGTCCACTTCCCCGTCCCTCACCACGCACCTTGCCCATTTTATATGGAGGACAATATTTTCCACGTTCACGAGAAACGGCTGATTTTGGAACACATTTATATGTGATACGTCTGACAGAGAACCATGGTTTTAAATAGCAGACCTCTAGTTTCGTAATACTATTCTTCACAGAGACCTAGTGTGAATAGCTTGACCAACACACTGCAATGAAATGGAAAGCAGAAATGGCTGATTTTGGAACTCTGTTATATGTGATACATCTGACAGAGAACCACGGTTTTAAATAGCAGGCCTGTAGTTTACTAATACTATTCTCCACAGAGACCTAGTGTGAATAGCTTGACCGACACACCGCAACGAAATGGAAGGCAGAAATGGCTGATTTTGGAACGCTGTTATATGTGATACGTCTGACAGAGAACCACGGTTTTAAATAGCAGGCCTGTAGTTTACTAATACTATTCTTCAGAGACCTAGTATGAATAGTTTGACGACACACTGGAACAAAATGGAAGGCAGAAACGGATGATTTTGGAATGCAGTTATATGTGATACATCTGACAGAGAATCACGGTTTTAAATAGCAGGCCTGTAGTTTACTAATGCTATTCTTCACAGAGACCTAGTGTGAATAGCTTGACTGACACTGCAACAAAATGGAAAAGGAGGCCAATATTTTCCACGTTCAGTTCAAATTTCTGGATTTTTATCGCTGTAATATGGAAAAGATCTGGCTGTTTTCTGCAGTGCTAACAAGCAAATGGAGCAGAAAAATGGAGTCCTCTGGATTGCTTTTTAAGTAAATAACCAGGATTAAGATAAAAAAAAAATTGCCCTGGCCCCTAATACCTGGGGCTATGTCTACAAATATCTGTAAGAACAGCAGCAGCAGACAGAATGTTCAATGGACCATCTTGTGCTGTATCATGCACTGCAATCTGCCACATACACTACCTGCCTGCCTAACTCCTGCTATGACCCCTAAATATATGCAGCTGGATTAGTCCTCAGAAGGACTTTTAGTTCAGATGGATATATATATATATATATATATATATATATTGTAGAATACCTATACTAACTATAAACAAGCAAATCTCGCCCTGATTCAGCAGCAGCTCTCCCTACTTTGCCTTGTTCCGGGGTAGACTGTGACGAGCATAGCGGCGCCAGGTCTTATATAGACCTGATGACGCTGTGCGGCCAGCCAAACACTGTAATGCCCACAACCAACATGGCTACGGCATTACAGTGCGTGGCAAGCAATCCCTGCATGTTCATTGGCTCTCTAAAAAGCGCCAAACATGCAGAGCGGGGACCTGTGTTCCCGCCCGAGCAACCCGAAAATACTCGCCGAGCTTGTCGAGCACCATGATGCTCGGAAGAGTACCGATCAGTGGTGAACACGTTCGCTCATCACTAGTGCTACTCCCACTCCCGTGCAGTGGCCGCAGACCATTGTCATGGTCAATGAAATGGGAAATGAGAATAGGTTTGCACCTACTCTAAATACTAGAAATGTTTAAATGCAGTTATTGCTAGACAAATGGGAGGGGGGGTGTCACAGTAAATATTGAAAGTAAAAGTTTGCATACTTTTGACCCTCACAGACATAAATAAAAAATAGAAATCTTGCAATTTTCACACTGTCCACTGGGGCTTTTTTAGATTCTAACTCCCTGTTATTTCAGGAAACAACACATGTACAGAGCCACAATGGTCAGATCCTGACCCTCTCTTTTGTAATGAAGTGTCTAATGAAAATGTGCAAAGGTCATTGTGAGGGGAAGGGGAGCAGGTTCAGGTGTGACATTTCGCCTATTGTGATTGGTGGATCCTGTTTTATCAGCTGAATTTAGAAGTGTGATCAATCATTGTAATCCTGCCTCTGATAATATGGAGCCTGGTAAAAACTCTTCCTGATAAGACAGGAAGTATGAGTCTAAAAATGGCCCTAGTAGGCAGAGTAAAAATTGCAAGATTATTAATTTTGTTTGCTTTTTTGTAGTAAAGATTGTGATATGAAAAACATGGCAATCTTTTTTGAAAATACACGTAGCACAAAAACCTGATTTAAACAATGGGTCATTTTCTGATGATAGCTTCTCTTTAAGGTGAGAAGCATTAAACTATCTTGCCTGATTGAATCAGAAATGGTCTTTCATATAAATAAGAACACTATAAGAGAACATAGCAGGGGATCAAACAGCAGTAGTGGTTTGGGATAGCTGAAACGGCGGACACAGACAGAAGAGGGCACCTTTACAAAAGCAGTATATGGACCCTTGGCAGTCCCATAGTTCTGCCTATGACAGACGCTGCTTGCTGCTTTAGAGGCAGTAGTGGGCCCCTTTCCCACTTGGGCCCCTGTGCAGCTGCACCAATGATATGTCCACCCCTATATTGCAGTAAAGTCTCTTGAGAATTTGGCTTTCATTTTTGGATCATAACCATGCAGTGCATCAAATGGAAACATTGCATTATAATGGTCATAGATACTCGGCATATGACAATTTATTATCCCCTGCCAATTAGCTGTTATTAATAGCTGCTTTTTTATATTCAATTGTTATACAGTTAGCATTTTTGTAACATAGAACTAGCAGTACTATAGGGTGGAGATACACTTATACACTAATATGTGCAAAGAAACATGTAATAGTGGGTTTTAGTGATTAGCAGCTTTAGTACTATACACTAATTCTAGATAATGCATTTTAACGCATTTTCGGTCTGACGTGATAATTCGGCAGGTCTGACTTCTGAAATCCCTACCGCTGAACAGTTTTGTCTCTGAGACAACCTAAAATCAAATTTTTTTTTACTGTTAAAGGGTTTGTACCAAGAATAGAAGTTAGTTCCTATCCATAGGAAAGGTGATGAATTCCTAATCGCTGGAGATCTGACCTCCGGAATCCCCACTTATCCCAAAAATGCAGTTCTTCAGAACCCCACCTGAATGGAGCAGAAGCAGAACATGTGCACCATAACTCCATTCACTGTCTATGACACAACGCTCGGCTATCTCTGGCAGTCTCCAGTCTCATAAAGAATTAATGGAGTGGAGGTGCACATGCTCAATCTCTGTCCCTTTTAGACAGGGCCTTTGCATAACCCTGTTCTCTGCATCAGTGGGGTCTCAGCAGTCAGACCACCAGTGCTCCAGATATGGAAATTATGCAGACCACCCTAAAGACACGTTCTCAGAGAGTCCTGTGAGCGCCGCCCCCTTGGTACAGTTCATAAAAATCAGCACTAAATAAAAAGGCCAATGTCTCTGGCATCATATAGTGTAATTTTTTTTTTTTGAAATCTGAAAACTCAGGGGAGCAGTGGGAAGAATTAACACAAAAACTGTCCACTTTTGACCTGGTCACAGATCCTCTTAACATCACGTAATCAGAAATACAATGAATGATTTCTAAATTTTGCATCAGAACCCAGAATACTCTGACTATAATTGAGAATCGTCATAATATGAAAATACTTATGAATGAACCATCTCTGACTGTGTACAGCTCCAGAACAGTTCTTAAATCATTGACATATAATAACACAATCTCAGAGGGATTTTCCCCTTTTTTTCACACCAGTCATTCTTATTTAATAATAATAAGTATGAAAGGGGGACTTACCATAGACTAGAATCAACCACAATAAACACTATTGTTTGTTTTTACATTTTTTCTGTTAACTTTCTCATTGTAGATCTATACTCATAGAGACAAAACAGATAATATATACAGTAGGCTTCCTAGTGTAGAGAGTTTCTTCTCAACGTGGGTAATAATAATAACTTAGGTAAATCTAACACCTTCCCTGATATTGATGTAGCCTTCATGTATTAACAGAAATGTTAGCTCATGGCCAACAGGAACTAATTGTTATATTGATATCCAAAATGAGAAGTCAAAACCACGGCCCTTGGCTGAAAATAGCCATGGGGTGTCTATCTCAGCATCCAAAAACTACTCAAATGGCAGAGATGAGAGATTTCTATCCTGCAACCAACCCTAAGTAACAGGAAGCCAAACAGATGACACAAATTGAAGAATATATGTGTACTTGCTTTACCAAAATGTCCTAAAAAAATTTAAATCCAAAACTCTTCAAGACAAAACCATTTTTGGTCCAAAGACAGAAACATTTTTTGCCTCCTTGCATTCTGTGAAACATAACTTTGCTTTTACAATCACTTTTTTTTCAGAGGTACATTTGACTTAGGATGGATTCACACATCTATGTGTCACGATTGAGTATGGACTCCAATACACAGTCTGGTTGCGGGTCTCCTAATCCAAACTTGACAGCATCATATATGCTTCCAAGTTGTTAAGTTTGAGTCGGGAAACACACGACTGGTCAATGAGTCATGGTCTGTGACATATGAATTTGTGAACGCGACATAAAAGTTTAAATAATATGAACTTTAATTTATGGCAAAATGCATGAAAAACCTATTCAGGCACCTTGTTCATTGCTGCTGCTTCTCACGTTATATGGCATAATAACTTTATTTATATGGGTTGTTTCATTATAACTTAAATCATTTTTATAGTTCTAAGTAAAGGACCTGCAATACTTGGGAGCGACCAGAGCTGCTTTTGCCATGATGCAAGATCAGTATCTCGATTTTGGCAGCGGTCAAAGGTGTATCTCAGGAGGTGGAAAACTCCCAACTCTGAAATCCCTACTTAAAAACTCAACCTTGGTAATTCTGCATGTGGGCCATAATGTGTGGAGCTGGCTTAGGGGATGACCCTGCTCAAAAATTCAACTGATGCTAACTGTAGCTAACTTTCTATCATTGCTGTTCATCATTTGGTTGCTGCTGTCAACCTTTAGCATTTACGTAATGTGGACGCCAGTGTACTCATGCACCAGTTCCGATCAGCCTGTGACACAATCGCAGGGCATCAATGGGTTGCCATTGTAGCCTGGAGCAGGGCCAGCATCAGCACCTGGCGCACCCAGGCAAGTGCCGGGGTGCTGAGCAGGCAGGGGGGCCCACTCACCGTCGGACACCCCGGTGCGCTATGGGACCCGTGAGCGGTGCGGTGCCGGTTTCAGCGCCCGCTCCCCCAGGGCCCCGGCACAATACTTACCTCTCCCCGTGTCTCCGAAGCATCTCCGGTCTCTTCCGCGGCTGTGTGACTGTTAGAACCCTCCTGTTTGTTTTTTCCATCTTGTGTTTTGAGGTCACGTGACCACCTGCCTTTATATTCCAGCTCCGCCCTCCTGGCTGTGCTGGACTCCAGTGTTTGACTGTTTCTCTAGCCAGGTGCTTCTGTGCCTTTCTCTGTCAGTTCGTTTGGTCCTTCTGGGACCTCTAGTACCTTTTTGTCTGTTTGTCTTTTTGTGTTCTGCAACAACTTCTCTGTTTAGGAGGTGTCCCACTTTTTGTCCCAGTCCATAGTTCTTTTAGGGACCCCTCCCCTTATGCTATAGCTCTTCGTTCAGACTAGTCGAGGACTAAGGCGGGTCTGTTTGCTAGGAACAGGCAGCCCGCTACATCATAGGGATTCAGCTTAGTCTTACTGTAGGGACAGCTTTCCCCTATCTTTCCTTAGTACTTGTTGCAGATCATAACAGTAAGTCCAGCCCAAAAAAAAACTAAAAGGAAAGAAATTCGGGGATCAGTATGGTTTCCGTCCAGGATTTGGCTCAACGCCTGCAGGGATTGTCTCTGGAGGTAGCCAAGATCCAGCAACACGTGAGTAGCTGTTCTGGAGCGCATTTTGTGGAACCCAAGGTAGGACTGCCTGATGTTTTTTTTATGGTAAACAGCAAGATTTTTTTTCCTTTAAAAATGCTTGTTATATTTTCATTTGAGACCAAGGTCCTCTGGGAATGAATCACAGCGCAATAGTTTTATTACGTCACTTTGCGCAAAGACCTTTCCTCCCCAACCTAATGATCCATGTTTAAGGTCAGTAGAAGATTTTTTTTCTGCTATGGGGCTATTATATGATGATCTGATCGAGTCTCATCTGCTGAGGCAGACCTCAGGCATTTGAATCAGGGGTCAGGTGATGTTGAAAATTATTGCACACACTTCAGAAGATGGGCCTCGGAAGTTAGATGGAATGATCCTGCTCTGAAATGTCTATTTCTTGCTGGTCTGAGTGAAAGGGTTAAGGATTTGCTAATAGCATTCCCCGCACCTGAGACTCTGCAGGATGCCATGCAATTAGCTGTTTGTGTGGATAGGAGACTGAGATTTAGACAGAATGAGGTAAAGATTCCTGTAATGCCAGGTCCTAGTCCCCAGAAAATCTGCTCTGACTGCGGAGAACTGATGGAGGTTGGGGCGAAGGCGCTCTCCTCTCAGGAAAGAGACCGGAGGTTCGCCAAGGGATTGTGTCTTTATTGTGGTAAAGCTGACCATTTGATTAAGTATTGTGAGCTTCGTTTAAGTAAAGAAAAAAAAAAGGTCAGTTACGCCCATATAGCTTGTTTATGCTCTGCAGGAGTATTTCTTTCTGGGAGTGCTACTTTGCAGGAAAATTTGATTGAATTTCAGGTATTTGTGTATTGTGGTTCAACACTTAATGTGATTGATAAAGGGTTTTTGGAAAAACTTAAATTGAAATCCAAACTTTTGTCATCACCTATTTCTGTGATTGCAATTGATAACACTCCCTTGAAATGTATTACTCACAAGACTGCTGCATTTCCCCTCACTATCAATGGAGTTCACCAAGAAATTTTAGACTTGGTTGTATTAGATAATTTACCCTCTCCGGTCGTTTTAGGTTTGCGTTGGTTAAAACTGCACAATCCTTTGCTGGACTGGTCTACTAATGGGATTAAGTCTTGGAGCCCGAAGTGCTATGATAAATGTTGTAATGGTCGCATTGCGGCTGTGGAAAAAGGGGAATTATCTGTACCTATTCAAGATTTTTGGAGGGTTTTTTCAGAGGAGGAGTCGCAAGTTTTACCTCCTCATAGGGATTATGATTGCGCCATTGAGTTTGTTCCTGTAGCTACTCTTCCGAAGAGTCGCTTGTTTAATCTGACTATCCCTGAAAGAAAGGCATTGGAGGAGTACATACAGACTAGCCTGGCTGCTGGTCACATTAGACCTTCTAAGTCGCCTGTGGCAGTTGGATTTTTCTTTGATAAAAAAAAGGATGGGGTTTACGTCTATGTCTGGATTTTCGTGAAATTAATAAGATTACCGAACGTAATTCCTACCCATTGCCGTTAATTCCTGATTTGTTTAACCAATTGGTGGGGGCCAAGTGGTTCTCTAAAATTGATCTCCGGGGGGCATACAATTTGTTACGAGTGAAGGAGGGTGATGAATGGAAAACTGCTTTTAACACTCCGGTAGGTCATTTTGAGAATCTGGTGATGCCTTTTGGTCTTACCAATGCACCTGCATTTTTTCAGAACCTTATTAATGACATCCTTTTGCTTTCTTTACGAAAAAAATTTCGGAAACCGAACTGAATTATAATGTTGGAAATCGGGAGTTGCTGGCTATTAACCCCTTAAGCCCCGCGGGTGGTTTGCACGTTAATGACCGGGCAAATTTTTACAATTCTGACCACTGTCACTTTATGAGGTAATTACTCTCGAACGCTTCAACGGATCCCCCTGATTCTGAGATTGTTTTTTCGTGACATATTGTACTTCATGATTGTGGAAAAATTTCTTCGATATCACTTGCGTTTATTTGTGAAAAAAACGGAAATTTGGCGAAAATTTTGAAAATTTTGCAATTTTCAAAATTTGAATTTTTAAGCCCTGAAATCAGAGCGATATGTCACACAAAAGAGTTAATAAATAACATTTCCCACATGTCTACTTTACATCAGCACAATTTTGGAACCAAAATTTTTTTTTGTTAGGGAGCTATAAGGGTTAAAAGTTGACCAGCGATTTCTCATTTTTCCAACAAAATTTACAAAACCATTTTTTTAGGGACCACATCACATTTGAAGTCACTTTGAGAGGTCTTTATGACAGAAAATACCCAAAAGTGACACCGTTCTAAAAACTGCACCCCTCAAGGTGCTCAAAACCACATTCAAGAACTTTATTAACCCTTCAGGTGCTTCACAGGAATTTTTTGAATGTGGAAGGAAAAAATGAACATTTAACTTTTTTCACAAAAATGTTAATTTAGACCCAATTTTTTTTATTTTCACAGGGGTAACAAGAAAAAATGGACCCCAAAATTTGTTGTGCAATTTCCCCTGGGCACGCAGATACCCAATATTTGGGGAAAAAATACTGTTTGGGCGCACGGCAGGGCTCGGAAGGGAAGGAGCGCTATTTGACTTTTTGATTGTAAAATTTGCTTGAATAATTAGCGGACGCCATGTTGTGTTTGGAGAGCCCATGTGTGCCCAAACTTTGGAGCTCCCCCACAAGTGACCCCATTTTGGAAACTAGACCCCCCAAGGCACCTTTCTAGATGCATAGTGAGCACTTGGAACCCCCAGGTGCTTCACAAATTGATTCGTAACAATGAAAAAGTGAAAAAAAAAACACTTTTTCATTTTTATGAATCAATTTGTGAAGCACCTGAGTGTTCCAAGTGCTCACAATGCATCTAGATAGGTGCCTTGGGGGGTCTAGTTTCCAAAATGGGGTCACTTGTGGGGGAGCTCCAATGTTTGGGCACACAGCGGCTCTCCAAACGCAACATGGTGTCGCTAACAATTTGAGCCGATTTTCCGTTAAATTTGTTAGAGGACACCATGTTGCATTTAGAGAGTCCCTGTGTGCCCAAACATTGGAGCTCCCCCACAAGTGACCCCATTTTGGAAACTAGACCCCCCAAGGCACCTATCTAGATGCATAGTGAGCACTTGGAACCCCCAGGTGCTTCACAAATTGATTCGTAACAATGAAAAAGTGAAAAAAAAAACACTTTTTCATTTGTATGAATCAATTTGTGAAGCACCTGAGGGTTCCAAGTGCTCACTATGCATCTAGATAGGTGCCTTGGGTGGTCTAGTTTCCAAAATGGGGTCACTTGTGGGGGAGCTCCAATATTTGGGCACACAGCGGCTCTCTAAATGCAACATGGTGTCCGCTAACAAATTTAACGCAAAATTGGCTCAAATTGTTAGCGACACCATGTTGCGTTTGGAGAGCTGCTGTGTGCCCAAACATTGGAGCTCCCCCACAAGTGACCCCATTTTGGAAACTAGACCCCCCAAGGCACCTATCTTGATGCATAGTGAGCACTTGGAACCCCCAGGTGCTTCACAAATTGATTCGTAACAATGAAAAAGTGAAAAAAAAAACACTTTTTCATTTTTATGAATCAATTTGTGAAGCACCTGGGGGTTCCAACTGCTCACTATGCAACTAGAGAGGTGCCTTGGGGGGTCTAGTTTCCAAAATGGGGTCACTTGTGGGAGAGCTCCAATGTTTGGGCACACAGGGACTCTCTAAATGCAACATGGTATCCGCTAACAAATTGAATGGAAAATCGGCTCAAATTGTTAGCGGACACCACATTGCGTTTGGAGAGCTTCTCTGTGCCCAAACTTTGGAGCTCCCCCACAAGTGACCCCATTTTGGAAACTAGACCCCCCAAGGCACCTTTCTAGATGCATAGTGAGCACTTGGAACCCCCAGGTGCTTCACAAATTGATTCGTAATAATGAAAAAGTGAAAAAAAAAAACACTTTTTCATTTTTACGAATTAATTTGTGAAGCGCCTAGGGGTTCCAAGTGCTCACTATGCATCTAGATAGGTGCCTTGGGGGGTCTAGTTTCCAAAATGGGGTCACTTGTGGAGGAGCTCCAATGTTTGGGCACACAGGGACTCTCCAAACGCAACATGGCGTCCGCTAACAATTTGAGCCGATTTTCCATTCAATTTGTTAGCGGACACCATGTCGCGTTTGGAGAGCCCGTGATGTGCCTAAACAGTGGAGCTCCCCCACAAGTGTCCCCATTTTGGAAACTATACCCCTCAAAGATTTTATTAAGGTGTATAGTGAACATTTTGAACCCAGAGGTACGGCACATTATTTGTTTACATTAGGTCATCATATTGAATAAGTTTTCATTATTCTTGAGCGCAAGTGCTCGCTAGTTGAGTTTGCATCGGGTACTCAGGTATGCACCATGTACAGCGTGTGCTCGAGTGACATGCTCGAGTCCCTGCTCCGCATGTTTCACGGTTATTAGACACCCAAAAAAAAACATGCGGGGATCGCTCGTGCATGGCAGGCAATCCCCATAAAGTTTTTTGGCCGCGAAGCATATGGGGCAGAGACTCGAGCATGTCACTCAAATACCCACGATACTAAATGCATACCAGAGCACCCGATGCAAACTCAAGTAGCGAGCACTTGCTCTCAACACTAGTCGCCATATCGTCATCTTTTTTTCTTACTTTTGAAAAAAATCCCAACCCCAGCCCTAGCCCCAGCACAACCCTAGCCCCAGCACAACCCTAGCCCCAGCACAACCCTAGCCCCAGCACAACCCTAGCCCCAGCACAGCCCTAGCCCCAAACCCAGCCCTAACCCTAGCCCAATCCTAACTCAAGAGTTTATTTTTGACGCCGTTCCTTGTGCGGTATAAGTGATTAGACGACTTTATTCTTCGGGTCGGTGTGATTACAGCAATGCCAGAATCATATGGGGTTTTTATGACTGACAGCTGTCACACACTAAAAGACGCATTTTTTGTAAAATCTAGTTTTTGCATCGCCATATTTTGAGAGCTATAATTTTTCCAGATTTTGGCAGACAGTCATGTGACGGCTCGTTTTTTGCGGGATGACTTGACGTTGTTATTGGTGCCATTTTCAGGCACGTGACATTTTTTGATCGCTTTCTATTCCGATTTTTGCGAGGCAGAATAAACAAAAACCAACAATTCAGGAATTGTTTTTTTTTTTTTTTTTTTTTTTTATTCTGTTCCGCGTGTGGTAAAATTGATGAGGCAGCTTTACTCTTCGGGTCAGTACGTTTACAGCGGTACCACATTTGTATCATTTTTCTATGTTTTGGCGCTTATACACAATAAAAGCTATTTTATAGAAAAAAATATTTTTTAGTATCGCTTTATTCTGAGAGCTATAACTTTTTTATTTTTTGGCTGATGGAGCTATATGGCGGCTTGTTTTTTGCGGGACGAGATGACGTTTTCAGCGGTATCATTTTTATTTATATGCGTCTTTTTGATCGCGTGTTATTCCACTTTTTGTTTGGCGGTATGGTGATAAAGCATTGTTTTTTGCTTGGTTTTTTTTTTTTTTTTTTTACCGTGTTCACTGAAGGGGTTAACTAGTGGGACAGTTTTATAGCTCAGGTTGTTCCGGACGCGGCGATACCAAATATGTGTACTTTTATTGTTTTTTTTTTATTTTTTTTATAATAATATTTATTGATGGGTACATTATATTTTTATTTTTGGTGTATTATTTTTTTTATTTTTTTATAATATTTTTGCACATTTTTTTTTTTTTTTTTTTCCACTTTCACACAGTTTATACACTTTATTACTTTGTCCCACTCTGGGACTTTCACTTTTTTTTTCTGATCGCCTGCATGGCACAGGAATGGAGCACCATCCCTATGCCATGCAAGCTGTCAGAAATGCACAGTGTGAAGATTGCTTGGAGATGCACTGCGCATGTCCAAGCAATCTTCCTGCTCTCTGGTGACCCGGATGTTGTCATGACGACATCGGGTCGTCATGGCAACACCCGGGAAGCCTTTGCAGACTGCGCTGGAAGCCGGAAGAGGAGGTGAGTATCGCCGATCACCTCCCCTTGCCCCCGCAATGCCGCGATCGACTTCGATCGACTTCGATCGCAGCATCGCGGGGGTTAATGTGCTGGGAGCGGTGCGTGACCGCTCCCTGCACATAGTACCGGGTGTCAGCTGTGACAATCAGCTGACACCCGGCGGCGATCGCGCCCGCACAGCCTGTGTGCGGGCGCGATCGCGATGACGTACTAATACGGGTCTGGCTCTTAAGTCCCAGGGCACAGACGCGTATTAGTACGTCAGATGTTATTAAGGGGTTAAACTCGCGTTTGAACATTGGCGTCATTTTTTGGAAAGCGCTAGATTTCCTATTCAGGTGTTCACAGATCATAAGAATTTGATCTATCTGGATGCTGCCAAGCGCTTGAATGCCCATCAAGCTAGGTGGGCACTTTTTTTCTCTCGGTTTCATTTTTCTGTTACCTATATCCCTGGTACTAAGAATGTTAAAGCCGATGCTTTATCTCGCAGCTTCTCTCCTACGGTCGGTGCCGAGGAGAGAATTTTACAGAGAAGAGTTGTGGTGGCGGCATTGGACTCCGTTTTGCAGAATGGGATTCTGAAAGCTCAAGATGATGCTCCATCGAACATTCCCCATGGGAGGTTGTTCGTGCCTAGAGCCTTTAGGAGAGATTTGTTTGTGGAGTGTCATGAGTCTCGGTTGGCAGGTCATCCAGGAATTTTGGAGACTAAGAGACTTATCAGTCGCAGTTTTTGGTGGCCTGAATGGCAGAAGGAAGTCGTCAAGTGGGTGTGTCAATGTACTGTGTGTGCTAGGTCAAAGGCTTCACATACTCCTGCTGCGGGGTTACTTTGCCCTCTGGAGGTTCCTAGTGCGCCTTGGACGCATCTTACAATGGATTTTATTACTGATCTTCCTCTTTCCGAGGGTTTTACTGTCATCTGGGTGGTCGTGGACTGTTTTAGTAAGATGTGTCATTTGGTTCCATTCATTAAGTTGCCCTGCGCCAAGACACTCGCTAAGGCGTTTGTTAAGGAGATTGTCAAGCTTCATGGCGTTCCCACGGATATTGTTTCTGATAGAGGACCTCAGTTTGTGGCTCGCTTTTGGCGTGCTTTTTGTGACAGGTTGGGAGTCCATTTGTCATTTTCGTCTGGGTATCATCCTGAGTCTAATGGACAGACTGAAAGAAAGAACCAGGATGTAGAACAGTTTTTGCTTTGTTTTGTGGTGGACAATCAAGAGATGTGGTCTGAGTTTCTGCCTCTCGCAGAATTTGCTCTTAACAATCATACATCCTCCTCTTCTGGGTGTTCTCCATTTTTTGTTGTACTGGGAGACATCCGTCTTTTGGTTTGTTCTCCAAATTGGGGTCAGCAGTGCCGGAGGAGGAGAATTTTTCTGGTGATTTGGAGAGAGTTTGGACTAATATACGTTGCAACCTTCAAGAGGCTAACAAGAAGTCCAAGAAGTATTTTGACAGGAAACGTAAGGAGGTTTTGTTTACTGTGGGTGACATGGTTTGGTAGTCCTCGAAGAACCTGCGGTTGAGGATTCCCTCTAAAAAACTGGGTCCTAAGTTTGTGGGTCCATTTAAAGTGCTTCAGGTTGTTAACCCGTCTGCGGTTAGCTTGGATGTCCCTGGAAGATTAATCCTGTGTTTCATGTTTCCATGTTGGAAAAGGCTGATGTATCAGATAGGGATTCCACTGTCACAGTTCCTCCTGTGGTGGAAGATGGCGAATGTGAAATTTCTCGTATCCTGAATTCTAGATGGCATAGAGGGAGAGTACAGTATCTTGTCTCCTGGAAGGGTCTCAGCCCTGAAGATAACTCCTGGGTAAGGGTGGATGATGTCTCTGCTCCTTGGCTTGTTAGAGCTTTCCACAGGAGGTTTCCAGATAGGCCTGGGCCTGGAGGATCCGGAGGATCCTCATAGAAGAGGGGGTACTGTTAGAACCCTCCTGTTTGTTTTTTCCATCTTGTGTTTTGCGGTCACGTGACTGACTCGCCCCCTGGGCCGTGGGGCACCCGGAACCAGGCTTCTATGCGATGCTGGGGGTAGTAGTGGCAACCCGATCCCGTGGCTCAGGGTGGTCAGACCAAATTGTAGCAGTCTATTTATCAGTGTTTTGAATGTCCGATTACGCCACCTGTGGATTGCGGTCAGAGATAACCGCCGCTGCGAGGCAGACCACTGAGGCTGGTGTTGGTGTGCAGCACAGGGGTAGGACAACTCCCCACGGGAAGAGTGTAGCCTCAGGGCAGTGTAGGTGAATGCTGGGGGTGATAGTGCAGGCCGCAATAGTAAGAGTTCAGAGTCCGCTTCAAACAGTCCAGTGTCTTTATTGCAGATGTTATTACTGACCCAACAGGAGTACCGGTTAGGAATGGGCCTGGGTATCTGAGAGCATTCGGGTGAGCCCCACTGATCAGGGTGAGTGTGTAGGCCTACCATTCTCTCTATGCTCTTTCTGACTATCCTCCTTTTCGTGGTGTAATAGCCCACGTCCCTGAGCTGGCCGTGTACTTTGCCTGTATGGCTTGCGACTCGGGCCTTGGGTACCTTTTGCTTCTCCTTGCTGTACTGGTCCCTCTGTGTGGCGGAGCCTCCAGGCTTCTTAGGCCAAGGGACCTGAAATCCCTCGCGGGTTGGTTCTCTGCTGCTGGGCTTGCAACCCTGACAGCCTTGGACCCCAATGTCCGGTGGTGATTCTCTCAGCCAGGACCGGCTCTCGTCGCCTCTGTTCCTGGCTCACAGTCTCTCCTCTGCCTCATGGACTCCTCAGCTGCTGCTGACCTGTCCCTCTTCTCTGAGAACCCTTCTGGACACTTCAGAAGTGGGTTCTGGTCTCTCTAACCCTGCCCCAGTTCGAGCTTTTTATAGGGGCAGCCTGCTCCCCCTACTGGCCTGGGACAGGAGGTGCTGTATGCTAATTGTCCCTGACCAGGGAACCTCCCTCCTGCTCTCAGTCACAGCCTTTAATATTTGTGGCATCCAGGCCTGGGGTGACACATGACCACCTGCCTTTATATTCCAGCTCCGCCCTCCTGGCTGTGCTTGACTGTTTCTCTAGCCAGGTGCTTCTGTGCCTTTCTCTGTCAGTTCGTTTGGTCCTTCTGGGACCTCTAGTACCTTTTTGTCTGTTTGTCTTTTTGTGTTCTGCAACAACTTCTCTGTTTAGGAGGTGTCCCATTTTTTGTCTCAGTCCTTAGTTCTTTTAGGGACCCCTCCCCTTATGCTATGGGTCTTCGTTCAGACTAGCCAAGGACTAAGGCGGGTCTGTTCGCTAGGAATAGGCAGCCCGCTACATCGTAGGGATTCACTTTAGTCTTACTGTAGGGACAGCTTTCCCCTATCTTTCCTTAGTACTTGTTGCAGACCATAACAGTGACATCCTGCATGGGACATTATATGGGGGGGACAAGTGACAAGCTGCATGGGTCATTATATGGGGGGGGACAAGTGACCATTTTGCATGGGGCATTATATGCGGGAGGGGACAAGTGACATCCTGCATGGGGCATTATATGGGGGGAACAAGTGACATCCTGCATGGGGCATTATATGGGGGGAAGAGGTGACATCCTGTATGGGGCATTATATGGGGGGGGGGAGGTGACATCCTGCATGGGGCATTATGTGGGGGCCAGTATTCTGTATGGAGCATTATAAGGGGGCCAGTGTCCTCTATGGAGTGTTATATGGGGACCAGTATCCTGTATGGAGCATTATATGGGGACCAGTATCCTATATGGAGCATTATATGTGGACCAGTATCCTGTATGGAGCGTTATATGGGGACCAGTATCCTGTATGGAAAGTTATATGGAGACCAGTATCCTGAATGTAGCGTTATATGGGGACCAGTATCCTGTATGGAGAGTTATATGGGGACCAGTATCCTGTATGTAGCGTTATATGGGGACCAGTATCCTGTATGGAGCGTTATATGGGGTCCAGTATCCTGTATGGAGCGTTATATGGGGACCATTATCCTGTATGGAGCGTTATATGGGGGCCAGTATTCTGTATGGAGCAATATATGGGGCCCATAATACTGTATGGAGGACTATACTGTCCGGTCTGCACTGTGCGCTGCGAGGATTCGCCGGTTTCTGAGCTATTGTAGAATTTACAATAGATATCGTTCATGTGTGACACCCCAGGGGTCTGGTTGTCACAGTGATAGAGATATTACGTCTGAGAGCAGGTGGGAGGTCCTTTGGTCAGGGATCCTGTGCATGCCACACCTCCTGCCCAGCCTTGGGAGGGGAAGAACTTCCCCTGTATAAACCCGGGGCTGAGGCAGGGTGAGTGAGTCCAGGAAGAGTAGAGACAAGAGCAGCATAGGAAGCAGCAGAGTCACAAGGAGTCAGGGGCTGGCAGCTAAAGAGCTCGCCCTGACTAAGAAGATTCTTTACCGGACCCGGAGTCCGAGGCTGTGGGGACTAACTTCTACCCAGCAGCAGAATCCGTCAGGCAGGGGATTTCAGGTCCCCTGGCCCAGAAGCCCGAAGGCCCGGTCACACGCGTGGGACCAGCACCGCCATCGTGGAGCGGAAGCCATTAGAAGGCCCCGAGTCACCGGCCATACGGGTGAGCACCACACGGTACACTCAGGGACGTGGGCTACTTACATCAGCTTCTAGCAAGGTAGCCAGAAGAGTACAGTCAGCTTGGGAGGCCTACAACTACGCCTGGCCAGGGGAGATCCCATCTGCTCAAGGACTGACCAGGCCCCGTTCGCTAGCAAGTACTCCGGGAGGGTCTATCGTTGTTACCAGTAAAGACCCTGAACGCTACCATACCGTCTCTGAGTGGTTCCTGCTACCCCCATCATCCACGTCGGCTGCCCTGAGGCCATACCCCTCCCGTTGGGGGTTATACTATCACGCTGCACCATCCTTCCACCGGCCTCAGCGGTCTGCCCTGCAGCAGCAGCCCCCCTGGCTGCATTCAACGGGTGGCGTAGTCATCAACCATTTTCTACCGCTAACAGACTGCCGTCCAGTTTGACTCCCTGGGCACGGACCGGGTCACCGCCACGAGACTACAACCCTAAACAGATCCGGCTCCGGGTAAGCTCCCGCGTGCGCAACGCAGCGCGACACAGGCCCAGGGGCGCGTCACATGTAATATAAGAAGTGAAATCTTTGGCCTTGTACTATATATTTCTCTGCTATATCTGTGCATCATGAATCATGGTATGTGTTAAAGGGGCCCACTGAGACTCTTTCGCCCAGGGCCCACAAAAACCTGGAGCTGGCCCTGGCCTGGAGCCTGCTGAAGAATCCTGTAACTGACATTTTGGCTTTCCTATTAAGCTCAGTCACAGTCTAAACTTCATAGAGACAGTGAGAATTACTGCTGACAGATTCCTTTTAAAGAGGTTATCTCATGTTTCTATCTTCAGGAGCACACCGCTACCCTGCCTCCTGACTTCCTGCTTGAAAGGGGGCAGTGTGCTCCTAAAGACTGACAATTTGAGCTGGTAGCCACTGGACTGAACTGTGCATTCTTTAATCCTGCTAGATGAGGCAGCCTTGCCTCTGCAGCATGAGAACACACTGAGGATGGCCATATCCAGCATTCCGGACAGTTTAAGAACAGTGCTTGCAAACTGTATAGCAAACGGCTTGCAAGCACGTATTCCTTGCCTAGGAGACTGGCTACCTATGAGGTGGTCAGCATCCTTGGCAACAAGCTATAAACTACAGAATTAAAAATCCCTCCTTTCTGGATAATGCAGAGGATTTTTAATAAGAGGTAAATTGTAAAATTGCTTATTTTTACAATCAATTTGCAATTGTATTCTTTTAACAAGATGAGTCAACCCCTTTAACTATTCTGTTTGGGCACAGAAGATTCCAAGCTCTTCAGTTCAAGACCCCATTTTGACCATGAATAGGGTATGTATGGGGCAGTCATATGATTCACCCAGTGACTGGCTACATTCTCTTCTGACCTGGCACAGACCAGCGGCTGAATGCATTGAGTGCATGCACAGACTAAGTAGATTCTGTTGTCTGCACTCATAAGATCTGCTCTCACTTCCTGGAGACTGAAATAAACATTTGTTTGTCAATTGATTTTAATTCAATACTTGAGGAAAGTTTGTGCCTCCAATAATACCACCTTTGGAGAAGATTAAAGAAAAAAAAATAGAAAAGAAAAAGCTACAACAGTGAAAAGAAGAACAGATACATTATTTCTCTTCTACAGACTTAATTTAATGAAAGAAAAATGAATGCAATTAATAAAAAAAATCTTAATAAAATACGTGCACATTCCCTTTAAACATTAGCAAGTTATACATAAATGACAAATACATGCCTTTGCAATAGAAGCAAAATGTTTGTTGATATAATGAACAAGTCTGACAACAAGCTGGCATGACAGCCTAAAGGCTCGGCACTGCAATTCTTTGATATAACATTTAAGACTTTAGTTCTACTTGGCAGAAGACAAAGAACTTATTTTGAAGTTTTCACTTTGAATTGGCTTCTTGTAGGTTTCTCGCATAAACCACAGAGTGCTGTTCTATTGGTGCAGAGGCCTCCGTGGTTTGTGCTTTTTGCTTTCACTTCCCACCTTAAAGATCGAGTTCAGCACTGAAAAAAACATGCATGAACATCTCATGTTCTCAAATTCTTTCCTTCTCGTGTAATCGGAATAGGTTAACGTATACAAGCCATAGTAATTCTGAAAACTGCTTGCTTTGTGCAAATATATTGAGATCTGTCACACTTTTGTAAGTATTTTAGCTGAAATATCATTTCATGAACACAATTGCAGATACATGAGAAAGAAGACCTCATTACAATATGATGTGTGGAGCTATTGTTGCACGAAATCAATTACAATGGAAAAACAAATTAGCCCCCATGCCTAATGCCTGTGTAGAATACTCTTGTAGGCAATGTCACATCAAGTAAACTGATTGACCCAACCTGGCTCCTTCTGCCAGTAGAAAGAGAATAGAAAGATTGCAATAAAAATTAAAGATCTAGAAGCCCTATACATATTAGATAGCTGTCGGCAAAAAGATCGTTCAATCGTCAGCTATCCTTCCCAACTCTCCCACACACATGTAAATTTAGCTTTTGTTTGCAAAGGGGAGAGTGGAGAAAGCTAATGCCAGACAGGTTTGGCAGCAGCTTTCTCCTGCAGAACAAAAAAGGTTGGAGCAATTATATTCAAACTGCCAGACCTTTATCTTCACCGACATTATTGGTTGGGTAGAAATCGGAAGGACCTCAGATAGATTAGTCCATCAGCCAATTTCGCTGGTATCAGTGGTTTTGCCCAACAGTACCCTAATGTGTATGGGGTCTTTTAACCCCTTTGAAACCTAATCTTTCTCTTTTCGGTTGTTGGAGCATGGAAAGACGTGTTTGGATCAAAAAAAAGTTTACATTCATGGATCAGCTAATGCATCAACAGAAAAAAGCCCATCTAAAGATTATATTTATTTGGTGTTAGCTTGTAGGGTGGACTATAGCATTATATTATATCACAGCATATTAGAGCTAGATTTCACAATAGTTTGTTGCAGTCTTAACAGTTTGGACATTTTACTTTGCATTATTTATGTTTTTCATTACTACTGTGTAAATGTATCATTTAATAGTTATGTTATGTTTTATATTTTGAAACCGATTAATAGCTTAGAGTTCCTATCTTCCTTAGAAATCAATGGACAATATAATTTTAATAATATTAGATACATTTTTGGTCTACGCTAAGCTATTACAATATATGCTATTTGCCTCATAAATTAAGCTTCTGTACCTGTCCCAGGATTGGGGTATCTAAAGTTTTGAGATGTTAAGTGGGCAATGGTGTAACGATTAACCACTGTGCTCCACAACAAAACTTGGAATAATATACTCCAATTATTTCTACTTCTCTAATATCCAGATTTTTCCTCTATTTCCCTGTCAAGTTCTCAGTGACCTCATTTCGGGTAACCCATAGTGAAGAAAACATATTACTCAATGATGGTATTGTTTTCTGTAGTAGTATAATGAATATCAACCTTATGATTGTAGTAATTTATTGTATATCAAATTTTATCATTTTCCTGGTGATTTATTGTACATTTTCCACTTTTTTGGGTTCTATGATGTAATGATCATGTGCTGTTATTCATGTCTAGGCCTTTGTTGTCCAGTGTTTTAATAGTATCTGGAGTTCAATGGTCACTTACCCCATATTTCTAGGCATCACTGGCATAAAACTGCCCTGACTAAAGTCACCAACGACCTACTAACCCCCAAATCCAAGCGACACTACTCTGTCCTCCTCCTGCTAGACCTGTCATCTGCCTTCGACACAGTGGACCATTCCCTCTTGCTACAGACTCTCTCATCTCTCGGCATCACAGACTTGGCCCTATCTTGGATCTCTTCATACCTAACAGACAAGACATTCAGTGTCTCCCACTCACACACCACCTCCTCATCTCGCCCCCTATCTGTCGGTGTCCCTCAAGGTTCAGTCCTAGGACCCCTCCTCTTCTCCATCTACACCTTTAGCTTGGGACAGCTCATAGAGTCTCACGGCTTTCAGCATCACCTATATTCTGATGACACACAGATCTACCTCTCCGGATCGGACATCTCCTCCCTACTAACCAAAATCCCAAAATCCTTCTTCTCTGCTAGATTTCTAAAACTTAACATGGACAAAACAGAATTCATCATCTTTCCACCATCTCATTCACCCCCCCCCACCTGATCTATCTATCAACTTCAATGGCAGTTCACTCTCCCCAGTCCCGCAAGCTCGCTGTCTTAGGGTAACCCTGGAATCTGATCTCTCCTTCAAGCCACATATCCAAGCCCTTTCCGCACATTCCTCAACCACGAATCTGCAAAAGCACTAGTGCATGCCCTCATTTCCCGCCTCGACTACTGCAACCTCCTGCTCTGTGGCCTCCCTTCCAACACTCTTGCACCCCTCCAATCTATCCTAAACTCTGCTTCCCGACTCATCCATCTGTCCCCCGCTATTCCCCGGTCTCTCTTCTCTGTCAATCCCTTCACTGGCTCCCCACTGCCCAGAGACTCCAGTTCAAAACTCCCTAACCATGGCATACAAAGTTATCCACAACCTGTCTTCTCCATACATCTGTGACCTAGTCTCCCGATACATACCTGCACGCAACCTCCGATCCTCACAAGATCTCCTGCTCTACTCCCCTCTTATCTCCTCTTCCCACAATCGCATACAAGATTTCTCCCATGTATCCCCCCTACTCTGGAATGCTCTACCCCAACATATCAGACTCTAGCCTACCGTGGAAGCCTTCAAAAGGAACCTGAAGACCCACCTCTTCCGACAAGCATACAACCTGCAGTAACCCTCGCTCGACCATACCGCTGCACGACCAGCTCTGCCCTCACCTACTATATCCTCACCCATTCCTTGTAGAGTCCTAACTCCTCCTGTACCAGTCACCGTCACGTTTTGTTCAAGATTATTGTAATTGTTTTTGTATGTATACCCCTTTTTCACATGTAAAGCGCCAAGGAATAAATGGCGCTATAATAATAAATAATAATAATAATAATAAGCTTACAAATTAGTATTAGCCTTTGATTCTTCCTATATATTTAGAAACATTCACGTGAAAAACAAGCTGCATGAAGCGTTAGTTCCTTCATATTTCTTTAATACCATAGATATATGTTTCGGAGGTGTCTATGAAAGCAAAAAAATATCCAAGGTAGGAAAGATATCTTCACTCTATGCCAGTGCCTCCCTTGCCTATGTCTAATCCCTGCCCTGACTTCCTGTTGGATAAAACTGAAAGCTGCATGAAGTAGCTACACAATGGAGTGAGTAATGACTAGAATTAAACTGCATTTATCATTTAGACTTCTAAATTCTAAATCTAAAGTTCAAAATTCTAGCTGCTACAGTTACTAGGGGATCTGTAGTGACTAGTGATGAGCGAACTTCTAATGGATGCGACAGTTGTGGGGAGGCTGAGAGCTGGTCTTATTAGGCTGGGAAAGGGACAATATCTATGGACCTTCCCAACCTATTAATATCAGCCCGAAGCCATCTGCTTTTCCTTAGCTGGTTATTACACCCTACATCATTTTTTTAGGGTTTCCACATTTTTCATAAACAGCGAAGGCAAGGCAGACAGCTGCTGGCTGATATTAATAGGCTGGGAAGGTCCATGGTTATCTGGCCCTTACCAGTCTAAAAATACCTGCCTGCAGCAGTCTGCTTTCCCTTAGTTGGTTATTAAAAATAGGGTGGACTCCAAATAGTTTTCTTTTATTATATATTTATTTAATAGGTTAAATAAGGCTAAAAACACCCTTTAGTGTCACATGAAAGGAACTAAAGAGTGCTAGTTTATCATATGTAGGGAACTTGTGACATTAAAAATCTACAGGACATCAATCCTATTCTATCTATCCATCTATAGATCATTTCCCTATCCACGTTTGTTTGCAGGGCAATTGTCCTAGTGTAGTGATGAGTGAGCACTAAAATGCTCGCGTACTCGTTGCTCGGGTCGAGCAAATTGGAATGCTCAAGTGCTCGATCCGAGCAACAAGCCCAATGTAAGTCTACGGGAAACTCAAGCATTTTTCCAGCAGCCTCCCCCCACCTGGCGGTCTGCAGAGGGTGTAAAAATTGCCCAAATGACATGGGAATAGCATGGGGAAGACCCCTGGAAGCATCTCTGACTCCCAGGTCACTGCTGTTAACAATGTTTACGGACTCACAATGAAACATACAAAAACAAAACTAAAATGGATTTTCCTGGGAAAAATATTAAGGGACATCCTTTCCAGGGTAATGACTTGTATATCAGGCTAAATAAATAATAATAAAAAAATGCTCCTCCACACCTTGGGCTATGTTCACATGTAGCATTTTTTATGCTTTTTTGCACTTTTGCATTGCTTTCAATGGTGAAAAATACATTTACCGGTAAATGTCATTTTAACATTTTACTACCTTATCTGGCCATGTGGAAAGGGAGACATGATCAGACACATCCTGTTTCATTTATGAAGGAGGGACTCTGAAAGTCACAAAGCCTATTTTATAGGACCATCAGGCGGCCCTTACTATTCTTAAAGGGCCAGCAGTCGGCCCTCACTGTTGTTAGAGGCCCATCAGCCGGCTATGCTTTGTTGTTCCCATTATTAAAGAGTTGGTCTCCTATACTGTTATTGCATATGCAGTGACTGCAAGGGCTGCCAAAAATTTGGATGCACCCCAAGAGACATAAAGGAGGGCTTCAGTAAAAAAAATGTTCCCATTATAAGGGAGTGAGTCTCCTATAGTGGTAAAGCCCATGCAGTGACTGCAATGGCTTCCAAAATTAGGGAAAAACCCTAATAACAATTTAAAGACACATAGAGGTGGGACACAGTAACGACATGTTCCCATTAGAAAGGAGCGAGTCTGCTATCCAGTTATAGGGTATGCAGTGAGTACAACAGCTGCAAAAATTTGGAAAAAAAAACAATAACAATTTAAAGACACATAGAGGTGGGCCTCAGTAATGAGTACAACATGTTGTTATTATTATTATTATTTATTTATATAGCGCCATTGATTCCATGGTACTGTACATGAGGAGGGGTTACATACAAAATACAGATATAATTTACAGTAAACAAACTAACAATGATAGACTGGTACAGAGGGAAGAGGACCCTGCCCTTGCAGGCTTACTTTATACAGGAATGGGGAAGGAGACAATAGGTTGGGGGGGTTGCAGTAGCTCCGGTGTTGTTGAGGTGGCAGAAAGCTAGGTCATAGCAGGCTGTAAGCTTGTTTGAAGAGATAGGTTTTCAGGTTCCATCTGAAGGATCCAAATGTGGAGGCTAATCGGAGGTGTTCAGGCACAGAATTCCATAGGATGGGGGATATTCAGGAGAAATCTTGGAGGTGATTGGGTGAGGAACGAATAAGTGTGGAAGAGAGAAGGAAGTTTGGGAGGACCGGTGATTACATAAGGGAATATATCGGGAGATTAGTTCAGAGCTATACGGAGGAGAAAGGTTATGGGTGGTTTTGTAGGTCAGTGCTTGCAGTTTGAACTGGATACGCTGGGCAAAAAGGACAGATTCTGGAAGTATTTTTGAGCTGGAGGCGACAGGAGGTGGCGAGAGCTTAGGGTTTGAAGGACAGGGCAGAGTCAAGGGTTACTCCGAGGCAGCGGATTACCGGTACAGGGGAAAGTGTGATGTAATTTATTGTGATAGAAAGATCAGGTGGAGAAGATATTCGAGATGGGGGAAAGATGATAAGTTCTGTTTTGTCCACATTGAGCTTGAGGAAGTGAGAGGAGAAGAAGGAGGATATGGCTGATATATATGCTGGGATTCTGGACAGCAGAGAGGTGACATCTGGGCCAGAGAGGTAGATCTGGGTGTCATCAGCGTGCAGATGGTACTGGAAGCCATGGGTATAGATTGAGAAGAGTAGGGGTCCAAGGACAGAGCCTTGAAGGACTCCAACAGAAAGGGGGCGGGTTACAGAGGTAATGTGGGAGTAGGAGACGCTAAATGTGCAGGTAGAAAGGTATGACGAGATCCAGGATAGGGCCAGGGTTTTGATGCCAAAGAAAGAGAGGATCTGTAGTAGGAGGCTTTGGTCAACTGTGTCGAAGGCAGAGGACTGGTCAAGAAGAAGGAGTGCAGAGAATTGTCTGTTAGCTTTGGCTGTAACTAAGTCATTAGTAATTTTGGTAAGGGCAGTTTCGGTGGAATGGTGGGGGTGGAAGCCAGAATGTTGGTTGTCAAAGAGAGGGTTAGATGAGAAGTGAGAGGAAAGTTCAGCGTGAACGTGTTGCTCAAGGAGTTTGCAGGCAAATAGGAGCAGCGATATGGGGCGGTAGCTGGACAAGGCGGTAGGGTCGAGGGATGGCTTTTTGAGGATGGGTGTGATTGTGGCATGTTCCCATTAGAAAGGAGTGGTTCTGCAGTGAGAACAGTGGCTGCCAAAATTTGGGAAAAAACGAAAAACAATTTAAAGACACATAGACGTGGGCCTCAGTAACGACATGTTCCTAGAAAGAAGTGGCTCTGCTATCCACTTATAGGGTATGCAGTGAGTACAATGGCTGCCACAATTTGGGAAAAACTCCAATAACAATTTAAAGACACATAGAGGTGGACCTAAGTAACGACATGTTCCTAGAAAGGAATGGTTTAGCAAACCAGTTATAGGGTATGCAGTGAGCACAACGGCTGCCAAAATTTGGGAAAAAACCCAATAGCAATTTACAGACACATAGAGGTGGGCCTCAATAACGAGTATGACATGTTCCCATTAGAAAGGAGTGGTTCTGCTATCCAGTTATAGGGTATTCAGTGAGTACAACGGCTGCCAAAATTTGAGAAAAACACCAATAACAATTTAAAGACACATAGAGGTGGGTCTCAGTAAAAAGCATGACATGTTCCCATTAGAAAGGAGGGGGTCTGCTATCCAGTTATAGGGTATGCAGTGAGTACAATGGCTGCCAAAATTTGGGAAAAACCCCAATAACAATTTAAAGACACGTAGAGGTGGGCCTCAATAATGAGTACGACATGTTCCCATTAGAAAGGAGTGGATCTCCCATACTGTTCTTGCGTATGCAGTGACTGCAATGGCTGCCAAAAATTTGGAGACACTCTAATGCCCCTTGCAAGAGACGTAGAGGAGGGCCTCCTTAAAAAAATCTTCCCATTATTAGGAAGTGGGTCTCCCAAGCTGTTTGCCTATGCAGTGAATGCAACGGCTGCCAAAAAATTGGAGGCACTCCAATGCCCCTTGCAAGAGACGTAGAGGTCGGAGGGCCTCCTGAAAAAAATGTTCCCATTACTAGGAAGTGGGTCTCCCGTACTGTTTGCCTATGCAGTGAATGCAACGGCTGCCAAAAATTTGGAGCCACTCCAATGCCCCTTGCAAGAAACGTAGATACGGTGATATTGTAGATATGGTGGTGGAGGATTAGGAGAAGGAGGAGGACGTTAGCAAATAGACAAAATCAGGAAGCGTATACCCATGTCTGGGTATGAAGACAGAGGTGCATGGGAATAGAGTTAGACCTCCCAAAAAAAGACGCTGTATTTGAGTTTATGCTACACTGCTATCATTCGGTGGTATTGAGAAGTCTGGCTCAATCCAGCCCTTGTTCATTTTTATAAGAGTCAGCCTGTCAACATTTTCAGTTGACAGGCTGATGCGCCTATCGGTTATAATTCCACCGGCGGCATTAAAAACCTGCTCTGAAAAAACGCTAGCGGCAGGGCAGGCCAGGACCTCCAAGGCGTAGAGAGCCAGTTCATGCCACGTGTCCAGCTTGGATACCTAATAGTTAGAAGGCACAGAGGAATCATGGAGGACGTTGGTACGGTCGGCAAGGTACTCCCTCACCATCTTCCGAAACTTTTCCCTCCATGTGAGAGTACCCCACGCCTCAGGGTTTTTGCGATGGAAGGGCCTGAGAAAACTGTCTCAGAACTTTGACAGTGTTCGCCTGCCTCTGCTGGATTGGATTTGTGTCTCTCTCGCCTGTACTCCTTGGTTGTCCAACAAACTGTGACTTCTGCCGCCAGCGTTTTCAGATGGGAATTTTTTTAATAATTCCACAACAAGGGCCTTCTGGTACTGAAACATTTTATTAGGCCTGTTCGGCGCGGGAATAAGAGACAGAAAGTTCTCCTTGTAGCTTGGGTCTCGATGTGTCACCAACCAGTAATGACTGTCACCCAAAATTTGGACAATGCAAGGGTCACGGGAAAGGCAGTGTAACATAAATTTAGCCATGAGTGCCAAACTGGTAACAGGCAAGACTTCCGTGTCCTCACCAAGACGATGACTGACCATCCTCTCCTCCTCATCCTCCTCCCTGTTCTCAGACCATCCACGCTGAACAGACGGTATGACAGTTGGGCAGGTAGTACCGTCTATAGCGCAGTAAACTAGCTCCTGTTCTTCCTCATGAGATTAGGCTGGGCTGTGTGGAATAACCCTGTATGGTTCCTTGCTCCATCTCATCGTGCTCTGCCTGCAATGCATCCACTTTAATTGTGAGCAGAGAGCGTTTCAGAAGACTGAGAAGGGGGATGTTGGGAAATCCTTCCCAATATCTGCAATGTAGAGTTCCAAAGTGTGGGGACATCGCACACCAGTCGGTGAGCTGGAAGCTGCAAACGCTGCTGAAGCATGGCAAGGGTGGCTGAAGCTGTAGCTGACTTTCTAAAATGGGCACACACGTGGCATACTTTGACAAGACGATCCGGCAGATCTGGGTAGGTTTTGAGAAAAAGCTGAACCACGAGGTTAAGCACATGGGCCAGGCATGGTACGTGTGTGAGCTCGCCTCGCTTCAGAGCCGCCACCAGGTTCTGGCCATTGTCACACATGACCATGCCTGGCTGATGTGGTCATTTCGGAGAAGGAGACTGAATAGGAGGAGGACGAGCAGGAGCTGTAGAATGTTGGAGCAACCCTGATTGACCCAGGGCCCGCAATCCTCGGCGTCGGGAGGACATGTTCCGTCCCAAGGTTCGACTGGGTCTCGGCTTCCACTATATTAACCCAGTGTGCCATCAGCGAGATGTGCCGTCCCTGCCCACGAGCACTTGTCCACGTGTCCATGGTTAGGTGAATTTTCCCAGTAACTGCGTTGCTGAGGGCACAAATAATGTTGTGGGACACGTGCTCGTGTAATGCGGGGACGGCACACCGGGAGAAATAGTGGCAGCTGGGGACCGAGTACCGAGGGACCGCCGCTGCCATCAGGTTGCAGAAAGCTTCCGTCTCCACGAGCCTAAAAGGCAACAATTTGAGCGCAAGCATTAGTGAAATGTGTGAATTTAGTAGTGTGGCCTGTGGGGCGTTGGCTGCGTATTTGCACTTGCATTCCAAGTACTGGGGTAGGGACAACTGAACGCTGCACTGGGACAAGGATGTGGATGTGTTTGCTGATGGTGCTAGTTGAGAGTGTGCAACAACAGGTGCAGGGCGGGAGGCATCTTCGCATGTGCCATGGACAGGGGATTGGCGTGCATGCACAACAGCAGAAGAAGCAGTGGTGCCACCAGCTGACACCGTTTCTGGACCCTGGGGTTCGGCCCACTTAGTTGGGTGCTTTGCTGCCATGTGCCTGCTCATGCTGGTGGTGGTTAGGCTGCTAGTTTTGCTACCCCTACTGATGCTGGCCTGGCAGGTGGTGCAAATGGCCTTTTTGGGGTTATCTGCAGAGTCTTTAAAAAACAACCAGACTCGGGAAGACCTAACAGTTGTACTGGCAACTTCAGTCGTGTTAGCGTTACGCGGAACGCTTTCCCGCCTTGTGTCTGTGGCCACCACACTGCTTCTTCCTGCCTCTTGTGGTGCTAGGCCTCCCTCCACCTGTGTGCTGCTGTCCTCGCTCTGCATGTCCCCCTGCCAGGTTGGGTCAGTTATACTATATCATCCATCACCTCATCTTTCACTTCCGCACCCTGGTCCTCCTCCTGACTTTCTGGGAATTGTGTCTCATCATCATCCACCTCTTGCGACAGTAATTGCATTCTCCCTCCGTTACCTTCGTGTGATTGTGGCTGCTCAAATATTTTGGCATCACTACAAGCGTTCTCCTCTTGACTCGCTTGAAGCTGGCCATGCGAGAGGCCCGAAACTATAAATATAAAAGTGAACAGCTCTTCTGAGTGTCCAAGTGTGGGATTAGTTGTCTCCAGGCACTCGGCATGATTGGAGGAAGGAGGATCAGGGTGAGGAATATGCGGTCCAGACTCATGGTTATTGAGACTTGACCGTATGGATGACAGGGTGGTGGTGGCAAAGTGACTGGAAGCATTATCTGCTATCCAACCATCAACCTTTTGACACTGCTCTGTATTCAATAGTGGTGTTCTGTGGTCCCCTAGTAATTTGGACAGGAAGGTCGAGCGACAAGATGTGGGCGTTTGCTGTGGTACAATTTCATCTTGCCCACTGCCTCGGCCTCGACCTCTGCATGCACCATCACCATGACGTCCACTTCCCCGTCCCTTGCCACGCACCTTGCCCATTTTAAATGGAGGACAATATTTTTCCATGTTCACTACAAATGGCTGGATTTGAACCGCAGTTATATGTGACATGTCTCACGGAGAACCAAGGTTTTAAATAGTGGACCTGTGGTTTTCTAATACTATTCTTCACAGCGACCTCGTGTGAATAGCTTCACCGACACACCGCAACAAAATGGAAATGGAAGCCAGAAATGGCTGATTTTGGAACGCAGTTATATGTGATACGTATGACGGAGAACCACGGTTTTAAAAAGCTGACCTGTAGTTTACTAATGCTATTCTTCACAGTGACCTTGTGTGAATAGTTTCACCGACACATTGCAACAAAATGGAAATGGAAGCCAGAAATGGCTGATTTTCGAACGCAGTTATATGTGATATGTCTGCCGGAAAAACACGTTTTTAAATAGCTGACCTGTAGTTTACTAATACTATTCTTCACAGCGACCTCGTGGCAATAGCTTCACCGACACACTGCAACAAAATGGAAATGGAAGGCAGAAATGGCTGATTTTGGAACACAGTTATATGTGATACGTCTGACGGAGAACCACGGTTTTAAAAAGCCGGCCTGTAATTTACTAATGCTATTCTTCACAGTGACCACTTGTGAATAGCTTCACCGACACACTGCAACAAAATGGAAGGCAAAAATGGCTGATTTTGGAACGCAGTTATATATGATACGTCTGACGGAGAACCACGGTTTCAAAAAGCGGGCCTTTAGTTTATTAATACTATTCTTCACAGCGACCTCGTGTGAATAGCTTCACCGACAGACTGCGACAAAATGGAAATGGAGTCCAATATTTTCCATGTTCAGTTCAAATTTCTGGATTTTTATCGCTGTAATATGGAAAAGATCTGGCTGTATTCTGCAGTGCTGACAAGCAAATGGAGCAGAAAAATTGTGTGCTCTGGATTGATTTTTAAGGAAATAATCGGGATTAAGATAAAAAAAAGCCCTGGCCCCTGATATCTGGGGCTATGTGTACAAATATCTGTAATAGCAGCATCAGTCAGAACGTGCAATGGACCCTCTTGTGCAGTATGCACTGCAGTCTGCCACATACACTGCCTGCCTTGCTTTTTAAGCAAATAACCAGGATTAAGATAAAAAAAAAATAGCCCTGGTCCCTGATATCTGGGGCTATGTCTACAAATATCTGTAACAACAGCTGCAGCAGACAGAATGTGCAATGGACCCGCTTGTGCTATATGCATTGCAGTCTGCTACAAACCCTGCCTGCCTGCCTAACTCCTGCTATCACCATTCACCACTGAATAGATGCAGCTGGATTAGTCCTTAGAAGGACTGTTAGTTCAGATGGATATATATATATATATATATATATATATATATATATATATATATATATATATACATATACACAGTGGTGGCCAAAAGTATTGGCACCCCTGCAATTCTGTCAGATAATACTCAGTTTCTTCCTGAAAATGATTGCAATCACAAATTCTTTGGTATTATTATCTTCATTTAATTTGCTTGCAAGGAAAAAACACAAAAGAGAATGAAGCAAAAATCAAATCATTGATCATTTCACACAAAACTCCACAAATGGGCCAGACAAATGTATTGGCACCCTCAGCCTAATACTTGCTTGCACAACCTTTAGCCAAAATAACTGCGAACAACCACTTCCGGTAACCATCAATGAGTTTCTTACAATGCTCTGCTGGAATTGCAGACCATTCTTCTTTGGCAAACTGCTCCAGGTCCCTGATATTTGAAGGGTGCCTTCTCCATACTGCCATTTTGAGATCTCTCCACAGGTGTTCTATGGGATTCAGGTCTGGACTCATTGCTGGCCACTTTAGAAGTCTCCAGTGCTTTCTCTCAAACCATTTTATAGTGCTTTTGGAAGTGTGTTTTGGGTCATTGTCCTGCTGGAAGACCCATGACCTCTGAGGGAGACCCAGCTTTCTCACACTGGGCCTTAGATTATGCTGCAAAATTTGTTAGTAGTCTTCAGACTTCATAATGCCATGCACACGGTCAAGCAGTCCAGTGCCAGAGGCAGCAAAGCTACCCCAAAACATCAGGGAACCTCCGCCATGTTTGACTGTAGTGACCGTGTTCTTTTCTTTGAATGCCTCTTTTTTTTCCTGTGCACTCTATGTTGATGCTTTTTGCCAAAAAGCTCTACTTTTGTCTCATCTGATCAGAGAACATTGTTCCAAAACGTTTTAGGCTTTCTCAGGTAAGTTTTGGCAAACTCCAGCCTGGCTTTTTTATGTCTCAGGGTAAGAAGTGGGGTCTTCCTGGGTATCCTACCATACAGTCCCTTTTCATTCAGACGCCGACGGGTAGTACGGGTTGACACTGTTGTACCCTCGGACTGCAGGGCAGCTTGAACTTGTTTGGATGTTAGTCGAGGTTCTTTATCCACCATCCGCACAAACTTGCGTTGAAATCTCTTGTCAATTTTTCTTTTCCGTCCACATCTAGGGAGGTTAACCACAGTGCCATGGGCTTTAAACTTCTTGATGACACTGCACACGGAAGACACAGGAACATTCAGGTCTTTGGAGATGGACTTGTAGCCTTGAGATTTCTCATGCTTCCTCACAATTTGGTTTCTCAAGTCCTCAGACAGTTCTTTGGTCTTCTTTCTTTTCTCCATGCTCAATGTGGTACACACAAGGACACAGGACAGAGGTTGAGTCAACTTTAATCCATGTTAACTGGCTGCAAGTGTGATTTAGTTATTGCCAACACCTGTTAGGTGCCACAGGAAAGTTACAGGTGCTGTTAATTACACGAATTAGAGAAGCATCACATGATTTTTCAAACAGTGCCAATACTTTTGTCCACCCCCTTTTTTAGGTTTGGTGTGGAATTGTATCCAATTTGGCTTTAGGACAATTCTTTTTGTGTTTTTTCATTGAAGACAAATTAAATGACGATAATAATACCAAAGAATTTGTGATTGCAATCATTTTCAGGAAGAAACTGAGTATTATCTGACAGAATTGCAGGGGTGCCAATATTTTTGGCCACCACTGTATATATATGTTGTGGAATACCTATACTAACTATAAACAAGCAAATCTCTCCCTCACTGAGCAGCAGCTCTCCCTACTCTGCCTGCTTCCAAGGTAGACTGTGACTAGCATATTTGCTCCAGGTCTTATATAGACCCAATGATGCTTTGCGGCGAGCCAATCACTGTAATGCAACAACCAACATGGCTACGGCATTACAGTGCGTGGCAAGCAATCCCTGCATGTTCATTGGCTCTCTAAAGAGCACCAAATATGCAGGGCGGGGACCCGAGCTCCCGCCGAGTAACCCGGAAATACTAACCGAGCTTATCGAGCACTGTGATGCTCGGGCGAGTACCGATTAGTGGCGAGCACATTCGCTCATCACTACTTACTACCTTCATTTTACAGCACCAAAGTTCGGTAATCCTTGGACTAAAGTTTGGCTGAGCCTGACGAACTTGAACTTCCATGGGTTCGCTCATCCCTAGTAGTGACAGATTTATACCGGAACCCATGATGTCAATAATAAATATATATACTGAAGACCCCATAGGTCCCCCAGATTGTTATAATTTAAAGAATAGGTGATAGATATATCAAAGCAGCATATATTTTTTATTTGGAGATGCTTTGGCATATGCTGAAATATAATGAAAACAGAATGATCCTAACATGTATTCTTTATGACCTGGCTGGACTTCTTTCCGTAGAGTGTTTGACGAGCCAGGTCATGACCAGCCAGGTCATGACCACTCAACCACTAATTCCATACTGGGACTTAGACAAGGGGCTAACTCTATGGGATGTTAATGCCATCCAGTTCCATATCCTGTCTGCTGAATTGGCCTGGATATATTATACCCTCCTGACTATATTCTTCGCCGGCCTATTCAGATGGATTAAGGACGAACTTGCTGATAAGGATCTGCCATCTTCCTTTGATGATTTAATTTCACTCTCCACCCAAGTGGACGTAAGTTTTAAAAAGTCGTCAATGGAGGGAGAAAGCTCAAGTTTTCCATCTCCAACAATCCAGAGCATCTTCAAAATCTCCACTCAGAAAGGCTATGTAGAAACCTATGCAATTGGCTAGATTAAATTGTTGTCCATCAAAAGATCCTATCTCCTTACAGAAGGACTTTGTATATATTGTGGTGGATTATTCTTACATGCACTGTTCCAAACTCAAGGCCAAACAGAAAACTTTAGACACTGTGTGAAGGCGAACGGATCGCCATGGGATTAACTCTATCCTGCACTTTAGACAAACTGTTTGTGCCTATATGTATTTCCTTTGATTCCTCTATGTTCACGAGAAAAACTTTCATTGATTCTGAAGGTGCAGATAATTTTATTGACTTCTCTCTGGCCAACAAGCTGAAAATTGCTTTTGTTTCTTCGCGGACGTCTCTGCAGCTGATCTACGCTAATGGCTCCACAATTCCTGATGGTCGTATCCAATTCTGGACAGAGATGTTTACTGTTCAGATTGGAACACTACACGTTGAGGACATTTCTTTTTAGATTATTGTCATTTTCTGATGCACTAATGTTTTTGGGACTTCTTTGACTAAGGCTACAGGCTCCTGTCATTGATTGGTAGTCTGATCAGATCGTTCAATGGGGATCATCTTGCTTTTGTAATTGCCTCAAATCTCTACCTCAACCACCTTCGGTAAAACTCTGCTCTACCTCTAATGCCTTCAATTTATTTGCTCCTTACCAGGACAATGCTGATTTATTTTCTAAGCAGAAGGCAGAGACATCACCTCCACATTGGCCATTTCACGACATCTTTCCCATTATTCAAGGTACTGAACCACCCAGAAAAAGTGTTTATTCTCTATTTCTCCCTGATACTAAGGTGACGTCTGGCTACATTAAAGAGAACATTAAAGGCTGCCATCCTTTACTATGCTCTATGTCAGGTTTCACTACTTGCTCAGCATACCCCACTGACTTCATTCTCCTAGGCCTTTTAAGGTTGACATAGATGAATCTCTGTATCATTATTCATTCAGTGTTGTGTTCTGTTGCTATTTGATTGGAGGTTCCCACTATCCAGTTTCTTATGCTACAATATTCTTTACAAGCTCCTGGGACTTTCTGCAATCTGCATCTACTGTTCTTCAAACCTGCTGATTAAACCATTGACTGCTGTAAACATTACAAACTGCTATCTAGAGACTTTTCATGTAATGTTGCAATCATTTCTGTGAATTCATGCGGTTTCTGCATATTGCATCTACTGCTACAGTACCTGCGGTTTCATCCATCATCTGCTGTATGCATTATGAACTGATATCTAAATACAATTGACATTATGCTGCAATTATCTCTGCAAAACACCTGAGGTTTCCAATATATTCTGGTTCAGACCACTTCACCTGCTCTCCAGTGTTTGTCTACACTCCTGGCTCTGTGGCTTCCGGTGTGTCATACTCGACTTGTTTGCTTCCTTTCCAGTATAGCCCATTGTTCCATCACCCTTGGTCTGTGTGACCTGCTGTTTGGTGAATTCACATCACCAGGTGAGCCTTAAGTGCTATTTTGTAAATTTGTGAGAAAACTCTTTCAACTGAAGGCAAGAAAGGTCTTGGAGGTCTGTATCAACTGAGCTCTGTCCCATATAACAATGCTATATTTCATTAAATTAGCATAAAAATATTGTCCTATTTCAATGTTTTAAAAGAAAGTCATAGTTTTGAATATTTTGCTTTACATTTCTGGTAAAAAGTACTTGATTATGAAATCAACATTAACATATAATATTTATAGTACATGGGAATTAGGAAATGAGAAAAAATACTGGAAATGTGAAAAACACCGTACGAAGAATAAAAATATGTATCCAATGTAACTCTAGACTAAAGCAGTGCACTGATGTACAAAAGGCTAACATTTAGCAATGAGCACAGTGGTGTATTCTAAAGTCAACCAATAGGCAGAATGAGGACGAAAAGCTGGTATACCAAAAATAAAATCCATATAGTAGTGTAAGGGTAACATTGCAATGAATACCCTTTAATGAGCCTTGCCACATGAATTAGGATTAGTGTTGAGCAAACATACTCGACACTGCTCGGTACTCGCCCGAGCATCTCACTACTCGGGATGTTTGGCGAGCACCGAGCATTTCCAGGTTACTCGGGCGGGAGCTCGGGTCTCCGCCCTGCATGTTTGGCGCTCTTTACAGAGCCAATGTACATGCAGGGATTTCCAGCCAGTCACTGGAATGCCGCAGCCATGTTGTTTGTGGGCATTACAGTGATTGGCTGGCCGCACAGCGTCACCTCGAGTATTTAAAACCGGGCATCGCCATCTTGGACACAGTCGCTCCGGATCAGACAGTGTAGGTACAGCGCTGCTGATTTAGGGAGAGATATATAGTGCGAAATAGGTAGTGTAGGGTCTCTAAAACCTGCCAAATCAAACAAACAGTCCTTCTCAGGACTAATATCCATCCCAGATATCAGGCAGGCAGACAGGCAGGCTGTATAGGAGACGCAGTGGTTATACCAGCAAACGCTGCATTACAGTCCTGTGTGCTCCAGTTGGTCAAATTGCTAGACTTATCCCCCAGTCTCAGGGGCCAGGATAAATTCTTTTTTTTTCTCATCTAAATCCTGTATTTTTTTTTCCTCATTCAGATTGTACAAATACGCATCTTATTAACCTTTTGGTATTTCCCCAACCCCCCCCAAAAAAAATTGAGTGTGTCTGTGACTGTTCAGACACCAATATATCTGTTAAAAGAGTCTGGTGTAGGCCAGAGAAATAGAACTGTGGTTTTGCAGTTCCACGGGTCAAATCTCTGTATTATCCTGCTTTTGGCATTTTTTGCTGTAAAAAAAAAACTGTAATAGTGTCTCCCTGACTGGTCAGACACCAATATATCTGTTTAAAAGAGTCTGGTGTAGGCCAGAGAAATAGAACTGTGGTTTTGCAGTACCATGGGTCAAATCTCTGTATTATCCTGCTTTTGTCATTTTTTGCCATAAAAAAAACTGTAATAGTGTCTCCCTGACTGGTCAGACACCAATATATCTGTTTAAAAGAGTCTGGTGTAGGCCAGAGAAAGAGAACTGTGGTTTTGCAGTTCCACGTGTCAAATCTCTGTATTATCCTGCTTTTGGCATTTTTTGCCGTAAAAAAAAACTGTAATAGTGTCTCCCTGACTGGTCAGACACCAATATATCTGTTTAAAAGAGTCTGGTGTAGGCCAGAGAAATAGAACTGTGGTTTTGCAGTTCCACGGGTCAAATCTCTGTATTATCATGCTTTTGGCATTTTTTGCCGTAAAAATAAACTGTAATAGTGTCTCCCTGACTGGTCAGACACCAATATATCTCTTTAAAAGAGTCTGGTGTAGGCCAGAGAAATAGAACTGTGGTTTTGCAGTTCCACGGGTCAAATCTCTGTATTATCCTGCTTTTGTCATTTTTTGCCAGAAAAAAAAACTGTAATAGTGTCTCCCTGACTGGTCAGACACCAATATATCTGTTTAAAAGAGTCTGGTGTAGGCCAGAGAAATAGAACTGTGGTTTTGCAGTTTCACGGGTCAAATCTCTATATTATCCTGCTTTTGGCATTTTTTGCCGTAAAAAAAACTGTAATAGTGTCTCCCTGACTGGTCAGACACCAATATATCTGTTTAAAAGAGTCTGGTGTAGGCCAGAGAAATAGAACTGTGGTTTTGCAGTTCCACGTGTCAAATCTCTGTATTATCCTGCTTTTGGCATTTTTTGCCAGAAAAAAAAACTGTAATAGTGTCTCCCTGACTGGTCAGACACCAATATATCTGTTTAAAAGAGTCTGGTGTAGGCCAGAGAAATAGAACTGTGGTTTTCCTCTTCCACAGTTCTAATCTCCTTTTCTTTACCCTTTTTTCATTCTGGTGATGGTGCGTGTAGAGGACGGGGCCGTGGCCAAGGTGAAAATGTTCATACATGAAGAAAGCGAGGTGGCACACCGATGTAATAAAATCTTCCTTTATTCCATTTCCATTAAAAATGCAGGGACGACGGCCGTTTCGCGTGTCTATCACGCTTCTACGGGTCCAGGCATCTAAGATGAAAATGTGCCACAACCAACAGCCACATCTTCTCGCTCCCACTTCTTGACCGAATTACTAGGGAAGCACACTGCAACACCAGTATTGCGAACTGATCAGTGTGAACAGGTTATTAATTGGATAGCAGATTATACTTCCAGTTACCTGGGCACCACCACCTCTGGTCTGTCTTCCACACGGTCAAGTTTTAGTAGCCATGAGTCTCGACCGCATACTCCTCCTCACCCTGATGCTCCTTCCTCCCACCATGCCGAGTGTCATCAGACAGCAGCTGATCCCACACTTGGACATTCTGAAGAGCTGTTCACTGGTCCATTTCCATATTTGTGCACCTCGCCTACTCCGCTTGAAGTGGTGGAAGAGGAGATCCCATGTAGTGATGGCCAAATATTTGAGCAGCCACGGCCACAGGAAGTCGATGCTGGCAATTTGTCACAAGAGGAGGACGATGATGAGACACAATTGCTACGAAGTGAGGAGGAGGATCGTAGTGCGCAAGTGGAAGAGGAGGAGGTGGTGGATGATCTAGTAACTGACCCAACATGGCAGGAGGACACGCAGAGCGAGGCCAGCAGCACACAGGGAGAGGGAGGCAGAGTACCCCAACAGGCAGGAAGAAGCAGTGTAATGGCCGCACACAGAAGGCGGGTAACAGTTCCCCGTAACACCAACATGAGGGATGTTGCCAGTACAACCGGTAGGTCTTCCAGAGTCTGGAATTTTTTAAAGACTCTGCTGATAACCCCCAAAAGGCCATTTGTACCACCTGCCATGCCAGCATCAGCAGGGGTGACAAAACTACCAGCATGATCAGGCACATGTCAGCAAAGCACCCGACTTTGTGGGGCGAACCCCAGGGTCCACGACCAGTGTCAGCGGGTGTCACCACTGCTTCTTCCGCTGTTGTGCGTGTAATAGAACCCCCTGTTGTGCGTGCAAGGCAATCCCTTGTCAATACTGCATGCAAAGATGCCCCCTCCTCTCAGTCTTCCCTTGTTATGGCAGTTTCTCAAGAAACAGCATCAACGTCCACGTCCATGTCCCACCGCAGCGTTCAATTGTCCATATCCCAGAGCTTTGAACGAAAGCGCAAATTCGCAGCCAATGCCCCACAGGCCACAGTCCTAAATTCGCACATTTCACGACTGCTTGCATTGGAAATGCTGCCTTTTAGGCTAGTGGAGACGGTATCCTTCTGCAACCTTATGGCGGTGGCCGTCCCTCGGTACTCGGTCCCCAGCCGACACTATTTTGCCCGGTGTGCCATCCCCGCACTACACAAGCACGTGTCACAAAACATCTGCCGTTCCCTCAACAACGCAGTTACTTTGAGAGTCCACCTGACAACGGACACGTGGATAAGTGCTTGTGGCCAGGGAAGGTACATCTCCCTGATGGCACACTGGGTAAACATAGTGGAAGCCGGGACCCAGTCGGACCTTGGGACGTAACACATCCTCCCCACACCAAGGATTGCGGGCCCTATGTCAGTCAGTGTTGCCCCCACAGTGTACAGCTTCTGCGCATCATCCCCCTCCTCCTCCTCATGTTCAGCCTCCATCTCAGATATCACAACATCAGTTACAAGCTGGAAGCACTGCAGTACTGCCTCAGCCAAGCGGCAACAGGCTGTGCTGAAACTCATAAGCTTAGGTGATAAACCTCACACAGCTTGTGAGTTCTGGACAGTTGTGAAAGAGCAGGCAGATCTGTGGCTGAGATCGCTGAACCTACATCCAGGCATGGTTGTGTGTGACAATGGCCGTAACCTGGTGGCGGCTCTGAGGTGAGGCGAGATCACACACGTACCATGCCTGGCTCATGTGCTTAACCTCGTGGTTTAGCGGTTTCTTAAATCGTACCCCGAGTTGCCAGATCTGCTCGTCAAAGTCCGCTGCCTGTCAGCTCATTTTCAGAAGTCGGCTACAGCTTCCGCCGCCCTTGCTGTGTTGCAGCAGCGTTTGCAGCTTCCGGCACACCGACTGGTGTGTGAAGTCCCCACACGTTGGAACTCTACCTTCCACATGTTGCAAAGGATTTGTGAGCAGAAGAGAGCAGTTGTGGAGTACCAGCTGCAACAAGGCCGTTGATATTCAGGTCAGACTCCACACATAAGACCTCAGGAGTGGACCTGGATGTCTGACATATGTACCATCCTGACAAACTTTGAGGAGTCCACCAATATGGTGAGTGGCGATGACGCCATCATTAGCATCAGCATCCCACTTGTCTGTCTTTTGCAAAGCTCTCTGCAGAGAATTAAAGAGGAGGCATTGCAGCCAGAGTATGATGAGATGGATCAAGAAGCCGTAATGGGCGATTACACACAGCCCAGCCTCATCTCATCCCAACGTGCATTGGGGGACAATGAGGGAGAAGAGGAGGAGGAGGAGGAAGAACAGGAGCTGGTATCATTCGCTGTAGACAGTAGTACCTGTACAACTGTCATGCAGTCGGTTCAGCGTGGGTGGCCTGAGGACAGGGGGGAGGAGGAGGAGGAGGAGAGCATGGTCAGTCGTCATCTTGGTGAGGACACGGAAGTCTTCCCGTTACCAGTCTGGCACGCATGGCTGACTTTATGTTACGCTGCCTTAGCCGTGACCCTCGCATTGTCAAAATGTTGGTTGACAGTCATTACTGGTTGGTGACACTTTTAGACTCCCGCTACAAGGAGAACTTTCACTCTCTTATTCCTTAGGTGGAGAGGTCTACAAAAATGTGGCAGTAATAACATAAAAGGGTCTATTGCAGCCAGTAACCGCTAGACAAGAAGAAATTCTGACAAAATGGAATAAATAAAATGACAATATTTTATTAATGCTAAATATAAAAACAAAAAGCTTTAAAATTAGACAAGGGAAAAGAAAAGAAAAAACCTCCAAAAAATTAGGGAATGGACACACCGTAGGTCCGCTGCGTATACAGTATATAGTAAGTAGTGCTAACAGGATCCCATACCTCAGGATGGTGCTCAAACATACAATGACATGTATATGTATTGAAGAATATAATGCTCTAATATAGCACAAGTGTGACAGAAAGAGCTAATTCATTGCATATACTTAGTCATTTAGTCAGAATCTCTTCTTGTCTAGCGGTTACTGGCTGCAATAGACCCTTTTATGTTATTACAATTTCTGAAGTTGTCTGACCTCATGTCTTGCGGACCCTTTTTGGATTAAAAATGCGGCAGTACCAGAAGGCCCTTGGAATGAACTCGCTCTGTACGCCTTGGAGGTAGGTCCTGGCCTGCCCTGCCACTAGCGTGTTATCGGAGCGTGTTTTTAGTGCCGCTGGAAGAATTATAACTGATAAGCGCACTCGCCTGTCTGCTGACAAGCTGACCCATATCAAAATGTCACCACCAAATGACAGCAGAGTAACATAAAGTCAAATTCACTGTGTTGTTTCGGGAGGTGTATTCCCATGCACCGCTTCACACCCACACATGGGTATACGCTTCCTCATTTCGGCTGTATTTTGCTCTTCTCCTTATCCTCAGCCTCCACCACCACTATACCACCAGGGAGACCGTGGTCTGTGTTGCCAGCTTTTGCTTGGAAGGCATAGGCAAAGACTATGGGAGACCCACTCCCCAATAATGGGAATAATGTTTTTAATATGCTGTACTGCATGGCTCTTGTTTGCCAGCATTGCAAGTTCCTCCGTCCTAATTTTTGGCAGCTTTTCCTTGGAAGGCATAGGCAAAGACTATGAGAGACCCACTCCCCAATAATGGGAATAATGTTTTTAATATGCTGTACTGCATGGCTCTTGTAAGGGGCATGAAAACCGTCTTGTTAAGCTACTGTGACCTCCACCACTTTTCCCAGGGGCATTGATATTGTCTTTTTATTCCACTGCGACCTCCACCATTCTTCCAAGGGTCATTAAAACCGTCTTGTTAAGCTACTGCGACCTCCACGTCTCTTCCAAGGGGCATTAAAACCGTCTTGTTAAGCTACTGCGACCTCCACGTCTCTTCCAAGGGGCATTAAAACCGTCTTGCTAAGCTACTGCGACCTCCACGTCTCTTCCAAGGGGCATTAAAACCGTCTTGTTAAGCTACTGTGACCTCCACCACTTTTCCCATGGGCATTGATATTGTCTTTTTATTCCACTGCGACCTCCACCATTCTTCCAAGGGGCATTAAAACCGTCTTGTTATGCTACTGCGACCTCCACATCTCTTCCAAGGGGCATTAAAACCGTCTTGTTAAGCTACTGCAACCTCCACCACTTTTCCAAGGGGCATTGATATTGTCTTTTTGCTCCATTGCGACCTCCACTATTCTTCCAAGGGGCATTAAAACTGTCTTGTTAAGCTACTGCGACCTCCACGTCTCTTCCAAGGGGCATTAAAACCATCTTGTTAAGCCACTGCGACCTCCAATACTTTTCCAAGGGGCATTGATATTGTCTTTTTATTCCACTGCGACCTCCACCATTCTTCCCACGGGTATTGCATTTCCTCCTAATTTTAGTCAGCTTTTGCTTTTCAATGCATAGGCGAACACTAAGGGAGACCCACTCCCCAATAATGGGTAGAAGGTTTTTAGTATGCTGTAATCCACGTCTGTTTCAAGGGGCATTGCAGTTCCTCATAATTTTTGGAAAGCCTTCCATTCACTGCTTAGGCCAACAGTGCACAGGAGACCCAGTTGCTATAAATGGAAAAAACGGCTGGAGACCGTGTGTGGACACCCGACCGCGGGGCGACTGGGGACCGAGCGTGGACACCCAGCCGCCAGGCAGCTGGGGACTGAGTATGGATACCTTGCTGCCAAAGCAGCCATGAGGTAGTGGCCAGCTTCGGCCTCCTCCAAACTAAAAGGCCCCATTTCAAGTGCAAGCTAGCAGTATGGTATTGCAGCCTGGGGGTGGGTGGGTGCCAGGTTGCACACTTACGCTTGCATTCCAAGAAAACAAAGAAGATGCTAACTTCTATCATTATCATCATGCTCCTCACCTTGGCACTCTCAACTCCCCTGATGGAGAAGCCAGGGCCTACCGGAGGAGTCTGGTTCTGTGGTGGGCTCGTCCAATGCTGCCCTAAAGCAGGCCAGGCTAAGAAAAGTGGGGGGGAAGTTCCAAGGAGAAATAGGGGCTGCTGGGGACCGTTTTGGACACCTGGCCGCCCCCAGGCGGCTGGGGACCGTGTGTAGACACCCGGCCGCGGGGTGGCTGGGGACTGAGTATGGACACCCGGCCGCCCCCTGGCGGCTGGGGACCGAGCGTGGACACCTGGCCGCCGGGCGGCTGGGGACTGAGTATGGATACCTCGCTGCCGAAGCAGCCATGAGGTAGTGGCCAGCTTCGGCCTCCTCCAAACTAAAAGGCCCCATTTCAAGTGCAAGCTAGCAGTATGGTATTGCAGCCTGGGGGTGGGTGGGTGGCAGGTTGCACACTTACGCTTGCATTACAAGGAATGGGGGAGGTACAATTGAACACTGCCCTGGGACAAGGACTTGCACGGGGATAGTTGCAAGTCTGCATCTTCTGATGTGGCAAGGATCACTTCTGGTGGGCACACTTTTAGGCAGTGTCCTGGGTGTCAGAGATGCTTCCAGGGGTCTACCCCATGCTGTTACCATGTCTTTTCAGCACAGTATGCATGTGTCATAAAAGCCAAAGCAGAATCTAGTTGAGCTGAGGCTATTACGTATAGCGCGGGTGCTGGTTGTGTTACACAGCAGCACCCAATAGTAACTGCTGCAGAGTTAGCTCCAATCGCGACAGTTTAACCTTTTAAATGCTGATGTCAAGTGTGACATTGGCATTTAAAAGGCAATGAATATGGCAGTTGTCTGTTCTGTTGCTTGTTGGCCCTCGCATGTTATGATTGCTGTGTGCCGATGGGATGCTATGGCAGCCGGGGATCTACTGAATATCTCCATGTCTGCTAAAATGAAGAGTTTGGTGAATAAATTGGTATACAGTTAAGGAAATAATTATTTGATCCCTTGCTGTTTTTGTAAGGTTGCCCACTTACAAAGACAAGAACAGTCTATAATTTTAAGGGTAGGTTAATTTTAACATTGAGAGATAGAATTTAAAAAAAAAAATCAAGAAAATCACATTGTATAAATTAGATAAATTTATTTGCATTTTGCAGTGAGAAATAAGTATTTGAAACCCTACAAACCATTATGAGTTCTGGCTCCTACAGACCAGTTAGATGCTCCTAATCAACTCATTACCTGCATTAAAGACAGCTGTCTTACATAGTCCCTGTATAAAAGACTCCTGTCCACAGACTCAATTAATTAGTCAGACTCTAACCTCCACAACATGGGCAAGACCAAAGAGCTTTCTAAGGATGTCAGGGACAAGATCATAGACCTGCACAAAGCTGGAATGGGCTACTTAACCATAAGTAAGACGCTGGGTGAGAAGGAGACAACTGTTGGTGCAATAGTAAGAAAATGGAAGAAATACAAAATGACTTTCAATCGACATCAATCTGGGGCACCATGCAAAATCTCACCTCGTGGGGTATCCTTGATCATGAGGAAGGTGAGAGATCAGACTAAAACTACATGGGGGGAAGTTGTTAATTATCTCAAGGCAGCTGGGACCACAGTCACCAAGAAAACCATTGGTAACACATTACGCCTTAAAGGTCTAAAATCCTGAAGTGCCTGCAAGGTCCCCATACTCAAGCAGGCACATGTGCAGGCCTGTCTGAAGTTTGCCAATGAATACCTGGATGATTCTGTGAGTTATTGGGAGAAGGTGCTGTGGTCAGATGAGACAAAAATTTAGCTCTTTGTCATTAGCTCAACTCGCCGTGTTTGGAGGAAGAAGACCATCCCCACTGTCAAGCATGGAGGTGGAAACATTATGTTTTGGGGGTGTTTCTCTGCTAAGGGCACAGGACTACTTCACCGCATCAATGAGAGAATGGATGGAGCCATGTACCGTAAAATCCTGAGTGACAACCTCCTTCCCTCCGCCAGGACATAAAAAATGGGTTGTGGCTGGGTCTTCCAGCAAGACAATGACCAAAAACATACAGCCAAGGCAACAAAGGAGTGGCTCAAAAAGAAGCACATTAAGGTCATGGAGTGACCTAGCCAGTCTCCAGACATTAATTCCATAGAAAACTTATGGAGGGAGTTGAAGCTCCAATTTGCCAAGCGACAGCCTCAAAATCTGAATGATTTAGAGATGATCTGCAAAGAGGAGTGGACCAAAATTAATCCTGACATGTGCACAACCCCCATCATCAACTACAAAAAACGTCTGACTTCTGTGCTTGCGAACAAGGGTTTTGCCACCAAGTATTAAGTGTTGTTTGCCAGAGAAATCAAATACTTATTTCTCACTGCAAAATGCAAATAAATTTATCTAATTTATACAATGTGATTTTCTTGATTTTATTTTGGATATTCTATCTCTCAATGTTAAAATTAACCTACCCTTAAAATTATACACTGTTCATGTCATTGTCAGTGGGCAAACTTACAAAAACAAGAAGGGATTAAATAATTATTTCCTTCACTGTATATATTACAAATGAGCCAAAATGTAAAACGTTGTAAGTGCTACATTAACACCTGAAGGAGAAACCTTATCAGACTAATTTTATTTTTTTCAAATTATAACCAGTTGTATGAATACAGCCTGCTTGCAATAAATTATACACCCTGTGACTCAAGTGTTGAAGGTGTGTTCCCATCTAGAACATTTACGGCATATCAAAAGAATGTGCTATAAATGCCCAATAGATGTGGGTCCCACTGCACCTATGTCGAGAATTGAGTTCTGACCATTGTAAATAAAATAAAAAGGAATCAGTGCACAAGTTCAACCTATTGGTAGAAAAAGCTAATGTTCAAAAGTGGACATCAAAGGTGTGTGAAACCTGATCAAAGTGCACTGTGTTGTTGGGCGTAGTAAGTGTTTAGTGCTATGAATATTTGTTCTTACGGTGGGCTTCCATCCACAAAAATAAAAATAAACAAATGCATGTGGATCTAAAATAAAAATCATACCATAATGATCCCCTGCCACTAACTGCATATGTGATTTATTTAACAGGGTTGGAAAACAGATTTAAGTTCCATGAGGTTCCACAAAGTCGTAGTCCATGTTGTCTTATTGCTTGTGGGTTCCATATCATTCAATGGTATTAGTATCTTTTTACATCTAAGTGTCATCTGCAATGAGTTCATTGAAAAACATTTAAAGCGTAAACGACGTGTCATTTTGGTTTCATCACCTTTAAGTTTTTTTAGAAGTGCCACTGCAGGGGAAATCTCTATGAAGTTCGTATGCCTTAACAGACATGAGGGCAGGTCTGGTCATTGTGAGACAACCCATGAAATTGTTCCATTTTCCCCTGCCTTTTACTATGTAATTAAAATATATGAAGGTACTCAAGGCTTTGTGTGCAGTCATATATTTATATGTTTTTCTCTATGATGAATCTCACCTTTTAAAGATACAAATGAGTCAAATTGAAACTTATATTGTCTGCTTATATATAGGATAATATACCAGCAGCATTAATACAGAAATCACCTGAGGTGAGTTAGCAATGTGAAATTCTTCATTCAGCAATGGAAGTGGTCAGTGTGGCTTTCTTTTGTAGCAGCACTTATTGTAAATATTCTGATATGGTTTCAGGTTATATGGTTACATCGTTCTTTTTCTTCATTAAAAGATCACGTTTTGGAAAGTCATCTTTCTGTCTGTTTTGTGGTGTCAATGTGCACTTAAGATCTTTTGCTGTCATCAGAGCATTTCCTACACAACCCTAAAGAGAAATTTGGTGAAAACTTGATTAAAAAGCTTAAAGGGAATCTGTCTCCCCCCTGGGCGATATCAGACCTCTACTATAAGCATACAGGGTATAGAAAAGTAAATCTATACTTACCTGTATGGCCCATAGCAGAGGTCTGATTGCAGAGAAATCTGGTTTTATAAAGTCTGTTTTCCAGAGATTTGGCGTCTGGGGGTTGCCAAGAAATCCCTGCCTATCTGTTTACTATTCCCCTAAATCGCTGCCTCTGTGATAAATTACCATATTCCCTCCCTCCCCTGCACGTCACAGGGCCCTGTGACAGGCCCTGTTACTGCCCTGTTCTGCCTTCCCTCCTACGCATGGAGCGTGCTTTGTTTCCCTCGTGCCCCGTTTGGCTGCGTACTGCCAGTGGAGCGGAAGTCTCAGTGACTCACCATCGCTTGCGCAATCCAAGTACGTAGCCAAATGGGGCCGGAGGGAAACAAAGTGCGCTCCATGGGAGCGGCGCTCTGTGCATGTGTGGCGCCCCTGAGGGTTATTGCATCTCATCAAGAGATGTGGTACCTCACTCTCAGGTAAGGAAGGAGTATGGCTCAGGACCCTAACACTACATCCACTACACCACATTTCTGGGGGACAGGGCGAGATTGCTCCTACGGGAGAGCACAGTCCCTGATCCCTGGCTGGAGTGGGGAGGAACCACTTAGAGAGGGGGAGCTATGTAGTGGATGGGTGGAGGACGTAGATCCTGGGAGCACTGGAGTAGGAGTATATAGAGGGAAGCCATCTTGGGATGGGTGTCCAGACAGAGAGTTCAGTCTGAGGAGAAGTGACAGGAGCAGAGGCTCTGCATGAGCACTGCTCCAGAGGCGGGCCTAGTCAGGAGGCCTGAGCCTGGAAGGAGAAGCGAGGAGTGGAAGCAGAAAGGCTCCAGGAACCGAAGGGACCCTAGGGGTACGGGCCGTGCAGCAAGCCACCCGTACGCCCGCCGCTACTAGAAAGTAGGGGGGTCAGGCCAGATTAAGGGAACCGGTCCCTCAAGTAGCACGGAGCTACAAGGCCCAACTAGGAAACCGGAGGCTGCAGCACTTCAAGTACCGCAGGCTACAAGTCCACACCAGTACACTAATAAGGTAGCCACATAGGACCCAGGGGACGGACCATACGTCGCCCGCCAAGGCCCGAGGAGACCGGATAGAAGTGCCACTGGGTGTGAGGTGCAGGGAGCAGGCCAGAGAGAGGACACACAGAAGGGGGTCCTGTTAAATGCTCCGGAGTTACCTGAGGGTCGGCTGAACCCCTCACTGCGTGAACACAGGACGCCGTGGGCCTTGCACTGGCGCCTGTATCTGGAACTGCTACAATTGTGAGTAAAAGACCTGAGACTGCATCATACGGACTCTGTGTTCATTACTGACTCCCCGCACTATAACCACCAACATCCACGCACGCTGCCCTGAAGCTACACTCTTCCTGTGGGGAGTTACACGACCTTAGCTGCTATACCATCAGCTTCAGAGGACTGTTCCGCAGCGGCGGTTCCTATTGACCGCATTCCACAGGTGGCGTAGTCGGACATTAAACACCTATACACATAGACTACCCCTTGGTTTGACCGCCCTGGGTCATGGATCGGGTCACCGCCGCGGTGACTACAACCCCCAGCGTCTGACGGCCTGGCTCCGGGTACCCCACGGCCCAGGGAGTGCATCAACTTTGGTGTAGTCGGCAGGATATGCAACCAACCCGTTATCACCGGGTATTGCGCGCCTAGAGACTGTTTCATTTTACTGAATGTGGCGCCCGCCCCAGAAGAACGGACGCCATTATGTGCGTGCTAAAAGGCAACAAGAAACCACCTCCCATTGTGGGCCAGGTCCCAGAATGGCGCCAAACGCAGAACCCGCCCCAAACAGCAATGGTCATGTATGCAAGTGTGTCCATCAAGGTGGGGGGGCTGACCCTAAAAGTGACCGACAGCAGGCTGCCATGGGACCGCTGCAAATTGCCCTGGGACCGCCCCCAGCAGGGGAGGGGAGAGAGGAAAACTGGCAGACAGGGTGTGGTCTGGATCAGCCTAGACAGACCGCACCTGGAGGGGAAGATGGAGGACGGCAGCACTAAAGCCCCAGCCAGCGGCCTGCTGCAGCCTGCAGCACCCTACACCCTGGAGGAGGTCGTGGCAAAGCTGCCCCAGGAGGACTCAGAGTTCCTCCGCTCCGGGATGGAAGACCTGGGCCGGAGGATGGAGAAGGCCCAGTGCAACGCCATCGCCGGATGGAAGCGGGAGATGGAGAAGAGGATGGCGGACTGGCAGCAGAAGACACTGCCCAGCACCGGCAGTGCCCCAGCCGTCGCGGATCCCGACCAGCGCCAGGAGGCGACGCGTGATGTAGGACCGGCCGCGGGAGCAAGTAGGAGGAGACTCCCTGTCCCGGGCGCTGCCAGCTTCGACCTGCTCCTGGGCCCCCTGGTGGAGCCGCCGATCCCGGGTGCTACCGGCACCGGCCTGTTCCTGACCCCGCAGCAAGCCCCGCAGCCAAGTCCCCTAACCCCAGGCGCTACCACCACCAGCCCGCGCCCAGGTCCAAGATCAAGTCCTTCAGCCCTGGGTGCTACTACCATCAGTCGGCGCCCAGGCCCAAAGCCGCGCCCTCTGACCCTGGGCGTCATCAACAGCTGCCCTCTCCAGGTCCCGCCACAAGGCCTACAAGCCCCGGGCGCGTTCGCCCAGCATGCTGCCCAGAACCTGGAAGCATCCAGCCAGCTTCTGGGCCCCCTGCAGGAGCCTTCTCCCCCGCCAGCAGAGTGGATGTACCGCTGCCACCGGTGGCACTTGTCCACAGAGGTAGAGGACCAGCAACCCTCGCTCCCACCCGCTCCGCAGCCGGCCGTCGTCTCCCAAATACCGGAGGACGAGGCCCAGTTCAAGTGGGATCACTCTGGGGAGGATCTGATGGGGTTCTCGCAGGAGACCAAGGCAGCCGCAGCCCACCGCAAAGAGTTCTGCCACCAACAGCTGGTCCAATTCGAAGAGGAGCACAGTTCACGGCGCGTGCTGTGGGAGAAATTAGAGGCACAGAACTTGAAGGAAAAGACCCGGGCCTGCCAGGCCAATAAAGCCATCCACGGTCCCCAGGAGGAGGGGACTGTCGTAAAATTCAACTTGGATGCCAGGTGGGGATTCATCCGGGACCCGCAGACGGACATTGATCTGTTCATCAACAGAAGGGACGTGGAGTCCCACCTAAAAGCATGTCACCCTGATAGGGACCTCTACCCCGGAGACACTGTGACCTACACCCGTCACAAAGGAGTCAGAGGCCGGTACGCCTTAAATGTCAACAAGGTGGAAGAAGAGAGTGACTTCTACCAGTATGAAGCTGAAGACTAGAGATGAGCGTTGTTCTACTCGAACTGTTCGCCAATCTCAAATTCGAGCTGTTTTGGGCGGTGTTCGAGCCGGTCGGCGAACACGAACAATTTGAGAAAAATTTGGCTGTTCGAGGTTATGTTCGATAACTGTTCGTGCACCAAAATCATAACTGGATTTTTTCTCAGTAATGATGAAAATTAATGTTAATACGCAGTTTGAGTGTACAGCGGGGCGGGGGGAGGGGCAGGGGATGGATCTCTGCAGGAACAATGAAGATCTCCATTTTTTTTTCTCTTTCCCGCATTTGCAGTGGGGAGGTGCAATCTGTCAGCCTATCAGCAGCGCACACACGGAGCGAAGTGCTTTTTTCACACAAGCAAGGGCATGTGTGATTGGCAGTGTATGTCACATGTCCTTGCCCTATAAGACCAAGCCATTTTCCCCGTCGCCACCATTTTCTCACTGCTGCAGCTGCGTGTTAGACGGCACCGCTGTTGCTGTGTGCGCTATACCTTGTTAATTTCAAGCCAATTTTCGCACAAATATACAGATAGCTTGGGAGTAGGGAATAGTTGTGATTGCACTCCTTTTAAGGACTAGGTTACAGCATTTCCTACAACTTTTATCAGGCAGGTCTGTGCTCTTAAATAGATAGATTGTGGGAGTAAAGACTAATTGTAATTGGAGTCCTTTTCAGGACTAGGTTACATCAGTTCCTATCAGTTTTTGCCAGGCAGGTCTGTGCCAGTGCTGTGCAAGTTTTTTTCACAGCATTTGGCTGAATCTAGCAAAGCTAATCCTTTTTGGCCTATTGCAGAGTGTGTTAGTCAGTGGAGTAGCCTATCTGTGTTGCAAGATATACCACCTGTGTATAGAATACCAATTTTTTTACTGCACCTAGTGAAGTAAAATCTTTTGGGCATAGCATCATTCTATTAGTCCATCTATACTGACCTCCATCAGGTTGCAAACTGAATATAATTTTTTTCTGCATCTAGCTCTGAAAAAATATTTGGGCTTCTAGCAGTGTGTGGGACTTGGTCTATTAGTCCATCTATACTGACCTCCATCAGGTTGCAAATTAAAAATAATTTTTTTCTTCATTTAGCTCTGAAAAAATATTTGGGCTTCTAGCAGTGTGTGGGACTTGTTCTATTAGTCCTTCTATACTGACCTCCAGCAGGTTGCAAATTGAATATAATTTTTTTCTGCATCTAGCTCTGAAAAAATATTTGGGCTTCTAGCGGTGTGTGGGACTTGGTCTATTAGTCCATCTATACTGACCTCCATCAGGTTGCAAATTAAAAATAATTTTTTTCTGCATCTAGCTCTGAAAAAATATTTGGGCTTCTAGCAGTGTGTGGGACTTGGTCTATTAGTCCATCTATACTGACCTCCATCAGGTTGCAAATTGAATAAAAAAAATTTCTGCATCTAGCTCTGAAAAAATATTTGGGCTTCTAGCGGTGTGTGGGACTTGGTCTATTAGTCCATCTATACTGACCTCCATCAGGTTGCAAATTAAAAATAATTTTTTTCTGCATCTAACCCAGCCAATAGTTTTGGCCTAATACCACAGTTTGGCCACTCAGCTCTGCTCGGTTACCATCCATTGTTTTTTTGTGCAAACAACTCCAGAGTTGTGAATTAGTTAACCACCAAAATGAGTGGAAAAAGGCCTGCTGCTGGTGGAAAGGGGAATAGGCGTGTTGGGAAGGGGAAAAAAGGTTGTGTCCGTGGGGTAGGTGCAGAAGAAAGACCATCTTCCAGCCAAACTAAAATGTCTACTTCTTTTAGCGGACAATGTGATAAGATCCCTTTCTTACGGCCACGCCAATCGCTACAAATTCCAGATGAGGCACAAAAACAGCAGGTGCTTCAACGGATATCAAGTGCTCCTTTAAGTGGGCTCTCCTCCACATCAACTTCAACATCACAAATACTCCAGTCCTCAAAGGTGTCACCCAAATCGCACTTGCTTCCTCACAGCTCCCAAATCTCCAGCTGCCCGTCTGAGTATGAGGTAGAACAGATGGTTGAGTCTGCAGAGCTGTTTACTCATACTATAGCCTGGGAATCAGAGGTCAACTCCAGCGCTTCTGTGAATCCAGACGAGGAAATGATCTGCACTGATGCCCAGAATCTTTATGAGTCGGATCCAGGACCAGACGCAGAAGGTTCTGACCATAATGTAGACCCTCATTCCCAAACTGTAACTCCTGTTGGTGGAGACAATGAGGAAGACGATGATAAGACTCAAATACCTGATTGGAGCGACAACTTTAGTTTTTTGTCAGGGCAGGAACAGGTTGGCTCTGAGGACGACGGGTGTGATAACGCACAGGGTGATGATGATGAGGTCGGAGATCCCACTTACTGTCAACCCACAGTCAGCCAAGAGATGAGGTCAGCAGAGGAGGTGGAGGAAGATGCTAGTGACGACGAGGTCAGGTTGCGCCTTCCTGGACAGAGACGTAGTACTGGAAGCACGTCAACAACTGCATCCTCAAACACAACTCTGCCTCTCACCACAAGTCGTGGTGGCTCTTCAGGTCGCATGGGTGCTAAGCCTTGCATAGCCTGGGCATTTTTTCAGATCGATAAAGATGACCCAACTCGTGTTATCTGTAACATTTGTCAGCAAAAGCTAAGTAGAGGCCAAAAAATACATAGTTTGAGTACTTCATGCATGAACCGGCACATGGACATGAAGCATAAGTTGCAGTGGGAAGCTCAGTGTGCTACAATGCGGTCTAGCCGGCCGGGCCAACCACCGTCTGCCATATCTTGTGCATCCGCGGCCTCTTCATCCTCTGTGACTGGGGGGACAGCAGTCACACCTGTTTTGGGGCGCAGACCTGCCACCTCTTTACCCGCAACAGCCAGCGTGATTGGCAGGTCATCATTTTCTTTGGAGGTGGTAACACCAGCTGGTGTTGAGCGCTGTCCGACATCGATAGCACCACCTTTGGATCAAGGCAACCTAACATGTCCGCCTGCATCTTCCTCACAGACCGGCAGTTTGCCGGGGACACCCTTATCAACCCCGTCTAAGCACAATAGCCAGCCCTCGGTCCCTCAGATGTGGACAAGTAAATGACCATTTCCTCCTAGCCATGAGAAAGCTAAGAGGTTGAATTTCACCATCTGCAAGCTCTTGGCTACAGAAATGCTGCCTTTCCGCCTGGTGGACACAGAGGATTTTCGAGACCTTATGTCCGTCGCAGTGCCCCAGTACCAGATGCCCAGTCGGCACTACTTCTCAAAGAAAGGTGTGCCTGCGCTCCACCAGCATGTCGCACACAACATCACCGCTTCTTTGAGAAACTCTGTGTGTGACAGGGTGCATTTCACCACAGACACTTGGACGAGTAGGCATGGACAGGGGCGTTACATGTCGCTGACTGGGCACTGGGTAACTATGGTGACAGCAGGACAAGGGGCTGCTGTCCAAGTCTTGCCGTCCCCACGAGTTGTGCGTCAATCCTCTTTATGTCATTTTTCCTCCACTGCTTCTGCCTCCTCAACCTCCTCTCGGTCTTCCACCTGCACCCAAAGCCTGTCTGGTCATGCCACAAGCTTTCTAACTGCGCAGAAGGGATCCTGCACACCTCCTTACTATGCTGGCAGTAGGGCTCAACGTCATCAGGCGGTTTTTACATTGAAATGTCTGGGAAATGTGAGTCACACAGCTGAGGAGTTGTGGTCAGCTCTGGAGAACCAATTTCATGAATGGTTGTCTCCACTGGACCTGAAACCAGGGAAGGCCGTGTGCGACAATGCTGCAAACCTGGGTGCGGCCCTTCGCCGGGGCAATGTCACACACGTGCCTTGTATGGCTCACGTGTTGAACCTGGTTGTCCAGCAATTTTTAGCCCACTATCCCAGACTAGATGGCCTTCTGCAGAGGGCACGGTCGCTGTGTGCTCACTTCCGCCGTTCGCATCCCGCAGCTCAGCGACTTACATCTCTACAGAAGTCGTTGGGCCTGCCACTTCACCGGCTAAAATGCGATGTGCCTACCCGGTGGAATTCAACTCTGCACATGTTGCAGCGACTGTGGCAGCACCGACAAGCCCTGGTGCAATACGTTCTGACGTATAGCCTGGGCCAACGAGATTCAGAGGTGGGGCAAATCACGCTGGAGGAGTGGTCTCAGATCAGGGACCTATGCACCCTTCTGCACAGTTTTGAAATGGCGACGAAGATGTTTAGTGCTGACGATGCCATTATCAGCATGACTATTCCGGTGATTTACATGCTGGAGCACATGTTAAACAGAATTCGGAGTCAGGTGGTGGCACAAGAGGAGGTGGAGGAAGTAGAGGAGGAGGAGTTGTATGCGGAAGGGCTAACATCTGCAAGGTCCAGACGGTCGGCAGTACCAGGGCGGCAGGCATGTGAGGGTGGGGGAGATGATTTTACCAGGGCGCATGGTAGCAGCCAAACTAGTGAGGAAGGTGCAGGAGCCCAGGAAGAAGTGGAGGATGAACTGATGGAAGACTCATCAGATGAGGGAGACCTTGATCACATTTCTGTTGTGCGAGGTTGGGGGGAGAGGACAGAGGAAGGAAGCATGATTGTTACCTCGCCACCAACACAACAGGGACTTGGTGCTCCTGGATGCGCAACACACATGAGTGCCTTCTTGCTGCACTACCTGCAACATGACCCTCGAATTGTGAGAATTAGAAATAATCCTGACTACTGGGTTGCCACACTGTTAGATCCCCGGTACAAAAGTAAATTTGCAGAAATTATTCCTGCCATAGAAAGGGATGCACGCATGCAGGAGTATCAGCAGAGACTGTTGCAGAATCTTACATGTGCTTTTCCACAAAATACCAGTGGTGCACGTAGTGAATCTCACAGTTCCAACTTGCCAACCGTGGTCTGTATGGAATTGTTCAATAAAGGGCCCAAAATTAAGATAACATAGATGGGAGAGGTCTCTATGAATAGGAATTCCTAAGTATTTGATACCCTGTGAGGGCCAGGCAAAGGGAAAGTTGGACTGGATGGAATCCTATATGGATTTAGGGAGGGAGACATCGAGGGCCTCAGACTTCGCTGCATTGATTTTAAAGTTTTACCATGTAACAAAGTGATCTATTTCAGCCATAACAGCAGGGATGGATATATGTGATTGAGTGATATATACTAGGACATCATCAGCAAATAGAGAGCACTTGTACTCGGTGCCTCCCACCTCAATCCACCTAATATTGGGGTTATGGCGAATTGATGAGAGCAGGTGCTCCGTCACTAGGATGTATAAGAGAGGGGACAGAGGACATCCCTGCCTTGTCCCATTGGTGATTGTGAAAGGTGATGAAAATGTTCTGACGCACCCCCTGGGCCTTGGGACACCCGGAGCCGGACCCTTTTTGGTGGATGCTGGTGGTTGTAGTCTTCGTGGCGGCGACCCGGTTCCGTGGCTCAGGGCGGTCAAACCAGTGGCGGAACTATTTATGTGGTTTTGATGTTTAAATGTCCGACTACGCCACCCGTGGATTGCGGTCAGAGTGAACCGCCGCTACAGGGCAGACCGCTAAGGCTGGTGTTGTGGGTGCAGCAGAGCGTAGCATAACTCCCCACGGGAGGAGTATAGCCTCAGGGCAGTGTATGCGGAGGATGGGGGTGATGGTGCAGGGCAGCAGCAGTAACGACACGGAGTCAGTGATGCAGTTCAGGGCCTTTACTCACAGTTCTTATTATCCAGACCATGTCTGCAGGTAACGGCTGCCCACGTCGTACTGTGCTCACCAGGTGAGGGGCTCAGACAACTCCCAGATAACTTTGGAGCGCTTCACAGGACCCCCTTTGTGTGTCCTTTGTCTGGCCTTTCTTACCAACACTTCTGTCCGGCTGCCTCGGGCCTCCTCTTGGTAAACTTGGCGCCAGTTTCCCTGACCCTATGTGGTGCCTTCCTAGCAGGTGGAGCAAGGGGCTGCGCCACATAAAATGTCAGAGCCTCCGGTTTCTAGCTGAGGGTCGTTTCCTGCCTCCACTAGTTCGGGGACCGGTCTCCCCCTTTGGCCTGACCCCTCCACGCAGGTGGATTCGGGCGTGCGGTGGCGACTCGCCCGTCCGCACCCCTGGGATCCCTTCATTCCTCGTTCCTGGAGCCTTCTCCGCTCCTCTTCCTTCCTTCTCCCTCTTGCAGGCCTGGGCCTCTGTTACTAGGCCCGCCTCCGGAGCAGAGCTCATGCAGAGCCCCTGCTCCCTGCCACTTCTGCTCAGACTTCTCTGCACTGAACTAAGATGGTGCCCACCTTTTATACTCCCTTCTCAATGCACCCAGGAACTGCTTCCTCCCTGCTCCTGCACTGCAGGGTTCCCCTTCCTCAGTGTTCCCTCCCCCCACTCCAGCCAGGGACAGGGACTGTCGTGCCCATCTCAGGGGCATATTGGTCGCCCTGCCCCACGGCAATGTGGTGTAATGCATGCAGGTGTCGGGTCCTGATCCACACTCCATCCTTATCTGAGAGTGAGATATCACACCTCTGGGTGAGGTGCAATACGTCTGTAGCAACCGAGCCCTCGGTGCTACAGTTCCATTTATCTTCAGCCTAGGTGACGTATTGTGATACAGGGCCGTGATTTTGGCTATAAAAGGGTCCCCTAGACCCCTACCCCAAGCTTTTTAAGAGAATCATATATGGCGTGCCAGGAGACTCTATGGAATGCTTTCTCAGCATCCAACGAGAGTATCTACTTACAAATTTTTAACTGCATCTAGCCCAGGAAATACTTTGTGCCTAGTAGCAGTGTCTGCTAGTCAGCGGATTATCCCGGCTGTTAAGCAAGCTACACCACCTGCAGTTTGGACACTTAATTTTTTCAAAGGAAATGCTTCGGGACCACGGGATACTTAGTGAAGAGCATCAGGAGGCACCCCAAGGCATAGGGGCTGGGACTGGCACTAGGATGCCTTGCGGTGGACAGCCGAGCTCGATCCTTATAAAAGCTTTTTAACTGCAGCAGCTTTAGTGGACGCTACTGGAGCTGGAATTACGCGGCTGCTGGCATGAGACTTGCCCTCCAATAGATCCTTGTAAATGGATTTAAAGTGTATTCATTCAAATTAGAGGGACAATTTAAATTAAAAAGCTTAGAGCTGCCTCCACCACAGGGGGGCTCTCTTGACCCACCAGCGGACAGGCACCAGTATTGGGAGAGGGGGGCTGGCCGTCAGGGTTCACCGCGACTCTGGCACAAACCCGGCGACACGGAGGTGGCACGGGCAGGAGCGGACTGGCCGTCTCGGCTTCTCACTTTTTGGATTTTAGAAGGGCATGACATGCCTATATCTGTGTCTCCCCCTCCTTTTACTCCTCCACCTCTTTTCTTTTCGCATGACTATATGTACTTGTCACTTTTCCATGTGTTAGTTGTGTCTTCTGAGCAGTTTGTCAGCTTTTGGACACCTTTGAAGGTGTTTTCTATGTGTTTCTATGTGTTTTTGTTTGCCTGCCATTGGTTTTAACGGTGTTCGAAGGTGTTCGACGAACAGTTCGACGAACAGTTCGGCGAACACACGGGTGTTCGACGAACCGAACCGAACTCGAACACTACGGGGGTGGCTCAACACTACTGAAGACCCGGCTGGGTCAGCTTATGATGAACTAGAGCCTCCCCGGAGGGAGCAATACTACTAAGGACTGCCAGTAGTAACCAGTACCCGTACAGCAGCATAGACACTGCAGGTTCACCGTTTGTGTTTTTACCAGTTTGTTTAGCTACCCGGAAAGGGTCCAGAGACTAACCGGCTGAGGACTGGGAGCAGCCACTTCCTTGTAAATAGTTGCACCTCTTCAGGTGCCCTCTATTGGTTTTATATCTTTGTACTCAGTGACCACAGAACAAAAACTCGTGGAGATGGCTGAAGACGTGCTCCGACACTGGATCATCAATGCCCTGCAGCCACCCCAGGGCCTCCGTGGAGGGTTTTAGACGGGTCCCTCAAGAATTGCACCTTGTTACAGTGAAATGGACACCTGGTTGCAGATCATGCTGTGACCTGATAGAATGTGTTTGATATGTGAAAAATGTGTTTATGCAACTGAAAGGAGTTTTATTGAAAGTAAAATTTATTATGCTGACAGTAACGTTTAAAAGAGAATTGCCTCCCATAAAGGGAAGATATACTGCGTTGATGATCTTATATGTGAACGCGTTCAAAAATTTTGCATGTCTTTGAAATATATTTGTCTTTTGCTCTGTTCCAGCCCGCGGACGTGCTGTGTTTTACCAGGGGGGTGTGTGACGCCCCTGAGGGTTCGGTCGCCACAGAGTTATTGCATCTCATCCAGAGATGTGGTACCTCACTCTCAGGTAAGGAAGGAGTATGGCTCAGGACCCTAACACTACATCCACTACACCACATTTCCGGGGGACAGGGCGAGATTGCTCCTACGGGAGAGCACAGTCCCTGATCCCTGGCTGGAGTGGGGAGGAACCACTTAGAGAGGGGGAACTATGTAGTGGATGGGTGGAGGACGTAGATCCTGGGAGCACTGGAGTAGGAGTATATAGAGGGAAGCCATCTTGGGATGGGAGTCCAGACAGAGAGTTCAGTCTGAGGAGAAGTGACAGGAGCAGAGGCTCTGCATGAGCTCTGCTCTAGAGGCGGGCCTAGTCAGGAGGCCTGAGCCTGGAAGGAGAAGAGAGGAGTGGGAGCAGGAAGGCTCCAGGAACCGAAGGGACCCTAGAGGTACAGGCCGTGCAGCAAGCCACCCGTACACCCGCCGCTACTAGAAAGTAGGGGGGTCAGGCTAGATAAAGGGAACCGGTCCCTCAACTAGCACGGAGCTACAAGGCTCAATTACGAAACCGGAGGCTGCAGCACTACAAGTACCGCAGGCCACAAGTCCACACCAGTACACTAAGAAGGTAGCCACATAGGACCCAGGGGACGGAACAATACGTCGCCCGCCAAGGCCCGAGGAGACCGGATAGAAGTGCCACTGGGTGTGAGGTGCAGGGAGCAGGTCAGAGAGAGGACACATAGAAGGGGGTCCTGTTAAATGCTCCGGAGTTACCTGAGGGTCGGCTGAACCCCTCACTGCGTGAACACAGGACGCCGTGGGCCTTGCACTGGTGCCTACACTCTTCCTGTGGGGAGTTACACGACCTTAGCTGCTATACCACCAGCTTCAGAGGACTGTTCCGCAGCGGCAGTTCCTATTGACCGCATTCCACAGGTGGCGTAGTCGGACATTAAACACCTATACACATAGACTACCCCTTGGTTTAACCGCCCTGGGTCACGGACTGGGTCACCGCCGCGGTGACTACAACCCCCAGAGTCTGCCGGCCCGGCTCCGGGTACCCCACGGCCCAGGGGGCGCGTCAAATGCGTGGGAGGGGGGACAGAAGATGGGCACGTCACAGGGTCTGTCACAGGGCCCTATGACATGCAAGGGAGGGGGGAATATGGTAATTTAGCACAGAAGTGGCGATTTAGGGGAATAGTAATCAGATCGAAGGGGTTTGCTTGGCGTCACCCGGACGTCAAGCCTCTGGAAAGCAGACTTTATAAAACCAGATTTCTCTGCAATCAGACCTCTGCTATGGGCCATAGAAGTAAGTATAGATTTACTTTTCTATCTCCTGTATGGCCATAGTAGAGGTCTGATATTGCTCAGGGGGGTGACAGATTCCCTTTAAAAAGTATGAGAAAGTTTGAAGACCATATTTTACAATTATATTCACATATATGCTACATAAAACTGAAAGCTTGGAGAGTTCATGCTGCTGTTCTGGGCTATACAGCAGGCTGTAACTCAGGATCAGAAATATAATGAATTTTCTAAATTGGGTTCAAAGGTGGACATTTGCTTTTTATTCCCATCTGATAAAGTAGTGGCATATCACTAGGATCCAACCTCCATGACCCAGAACAATCCTGAGAACCCAGGGGTTGAACTGCAGCTAGTGATGAGAGAGTATGTTCGGTTAACCCTTTCGGCGAGTATGTCGGGAAAACCAGGAATGAGGCTATAGTAGTAAATCACCGCTGTAATTCCTTCCTTCTTGGGATCGATGGAGCTCACCTGCATCAATCACAAACTAAAGCCAAACCCTGGCACATTAGCATTCCAGCCATGCCAGTATAGCCCATTCAAGTGAAGTGGGTGATATTGCTGTACCGTACACAGCCGATAACCAGGAGTGTTGTTGTGCAGGCAAAACTTTTATGATAATACAATACTAACTCATCTGTGCTGATCGAGATGGAAATAGGTAAGCCTTCAAACTATGGCCACTAGTGCAGTATTTTTCTTAAATTGTGACAATGTAGGACTTGTGGAAGAACTGTTTTGACAGAGTATGTTTAAAAGTGTGGTAATCCTTAAAGGAAAGGTTAGTAAAGTGAAAGATTAAAAATTCCAATCCCACCTAGTGCTGTTTTACAGGCCTTATAAATCAAGAGCATGCACCAACCCTTCATACATGAAAATTCAAATATTTTCTTTATTCATACATTCCCTCTATACAAACATACCCCAAACACAGGAATGCCCTATATAAAGGATTTGGCTACGAAAACTATTCTTACTGGACCTTATCCATATAGCTGTGTAATTGCTTATTCCCAATAAAAATAATACTTCCCTGGTAGAAATCCGATGTGCCAACCACAAGCAATTTAGTATAGAAGTGATATGTAAATCAGGTTGGGAGTGCACTGGGCAGACCCTTAATGCACTTAGATGGCTTCTTCCAAGTGCATTGACATGCCCTCAGTGCACTTCCAGCCTGATTTGCATAAGAGCATTACTATAGATTTTTCATGACTACCATGAATGAAGCTAGAGGAGGGAAAGTTACTGTAGAAAACAGTATGCAAATTACCTCTTCAGAGAAAAAGAGGACTTAAACTCTACAGCGCCACCTATTGGAAGCAGCAATCCTACAAGTCACAATCAACCCTTTAACGAATATGACTTAGGATAAAAGCCAAATCTCAATTTGCAGACACGGTGTTTTGGGCTGTTGGCCCTCATCAGTGCAAAGTATGAGAACTGATTTGGCTAGATGAGAGGCTCTGGACTGAGGTCTAAGGGGTAACGATACTCCTTATGGAGAGTGACACACCGGCTCTGGCATGTCAAGGTAAGGAGGCTTATTCATCGTGCCATGCTCCTCTGGGAAATTTAATATGCAAATTGCCTCTTCAGAGAAAAAGAGGACTTGAACTCTACAGCGCCACCTATTGGAAGCAGCAATCCTACAAGTCACAATCAACCCTTTAAGGAGTCGTGCAATATGACTTAGGATAAAAGTCAAATCAGGATTCTGATTTGGCTTTTATCCTAAGTCATATTAAAATGAGAGATTGGAAATCTAGATATAGAGTATTGTGCAAAAGTCTTAGGTAGGGGTGGAAAAGCACACACAGACTCTTCCAGGTCTCTTACTTTCCACACCTACCTAAAATATTTGCAGTGCTGTAGTTGAGGGTCATATGAAGACCAGCTTGTGTGATACTCTGTGAATATGTCATAAATGTCTGGTTCTTGCTCCATTTCTCCACTTCTGTGATGAAAGCAAGCAATGCCAAAACACTGACGTTCTTCTATGGAAGACACAGTAAGACATACTCATCAGGTATTCTTGCGAAGACATGCTTGGGTTTCACATAATTTAAGATGGGAATCTAATGGTCTTCCTCTTGTTGCGGTTTGGATACGCAAACAAGCAACCTTTTTCTTCTGAAAGTTTTCTGTCAACATTAATTATAACCTACCACTGACATAAAAAAACATAAAGCGAGTCAATTACAGTAATATTCTGACACAGCTTCCCGTAAAACATGCAAGTACATTTTCCTGTGTATTTCAACAAATCATGAAACTAAGAGAACAACTCTCACAACCCTCACTCTCCATCCGAATGTTTGTCGTCTGTAAATTGTAGTGGAAAATAAACTAGAAGGCAAGAAGCATTTTTAAATGGGTAGGAGGGAAGAGACGCAAACTATTTCAGAATAAAGAACTTGTGTCGTACCTGTGGTTTCTATGAATGTTCATTATTACAAAGCTAGCATCTACAAATCTCAGGCGCATTAGCTTCAGTCGTCATTGTGATATGAAACAGATATTTATTTCCTGAGCCTGCCCTAAATACTGTACATATTTTATTTATTGTAATAATGAATTTCTCAATTCATGGATGATTAAAAGGTATCAACCACTGAGGACTCTCAAATCTAAATATTTTTCAATTCATGGAAAAACTCTCAAGTTAAAGAGTTAGTTTTAGTATAAATTGTGACAATGCTTTTGATAAGGACATTTTCTACAATCAAGTACTGTTATGATGCCATTACTTATGTGCTGGCAATGACATGACAAACAATTTGTCATTTCAGAGGAAAGCACATAAACAATCTTAAAGGGAATATGTCACCAGGTTTTTGCTACTTCATCTGAGAGCAGCATAATGTAGGGAAAAAAAACCTGATTCCAATGATGTATGACTTAGTTTACTGTGTGCAACAGTTGTGAAACATCCAGAGTTTTTTTGAGGTAGATGTAGCAGAGCTCAGAAAGCTGCCCCCGCCAACACTACAGCTTTCTGTGTACATTGTATATTGACAGTAAGCTGTTAATCAGTGCTGGGGGCATGGTTGAATCAGGAGGCATGCTGGCAGCTAGTCTGGCAATTATAAAACACTTTACCTCATACTGATAAAGCACTTATTGTATTGAAAGAACAGCACACATCCTAATAAGTGACATCCCTGAAATCAGTGTCTGAGCCCCTTGTTATGATCTGCTACAGGGACTAAGGAAAGACAGGAGAACTGTCCCTACAATAGAACTAAACTAGATCCCTACGATGTAACGGGGAACCTGATCCTGCGATCAGACCCGCTAAAGTCCTCGGCTAGTCTGAACGAAGACCTATAGATGTGAGGGAGGGATCCCTACAAGAACTAGGGACTGGGATAAGTTGGACACCTCCTAGCAGAAATAGTAGCAGTCAAAGACAAACACACAACAAAAAGCATAGAGGTCAGAAGACCTAGCAAAACTAACAGAGAACGGCAACAGAGCACCAAGCTAGCTCAAGAGTAGTACAATGAAGTCCAGCAAGACCAGGAGGGCGGAGCCGGATTAAATAGGCAAAAATGGTCATGTGACCAGCAAACTAAAAAAAACCTAACAGGAGAGTTCTAACACCCCTATCTCATGCTGCCCTCAAATTAAATAGCAAAAATATTCTGACAGCTTCCTATTAAAAACACAGCCTCCTCATATCAATATGGCTATAAGTAAATTGGCTTGTTTTGAGATATCCATGTCATCTTCTACAATCACTGTTGTAAGGATCACAGCGTTAATCTGTACAACCATTTCTTGTTGCCTTCTATATGATGATTGTGATGAAACAGTTTCATATCTTAATCAGCCAGATGTCTAGATTTGTTAAGCCAAGAGAAATGCTCTATTGTGTTTGTGTTGACTTGTGAATGTATGTGTGTTTCTTTGGCTGGTCAAGAAGGACAGTGACTCAGTGTTTGGGAACAATGATGTTTGTTACTATGCTAATTGCATATTGTATTAAACCAGCTAGTTTATTTACAAAAGCAGGGGGATTGGCTCAAACAATGAGCCCTGAGTGAGCCCTGCAGCTTTACCTCTGACCTGTGACTGATGACCTTAGCCACCTGTAGATATAAAAAGGGTTTTCTATCCTGCTGCAAGGAAAATCAAGGATAAGGAGAAAATCAGATAGACACTCTTCAGGACACCAGCCTGGTAGCATGGCTCAATACAGAGAAACACAGATTTGGATTCTACATGATTCTGGCCTAAGGGTACACGGCCCTGACTGGAAGGATACTGATCTGCTCCATTGACCATCAGACAACCCATGGATACATTTGGGGAGACCAGGTTGGGGCGATGAAGTCACCTGGGCCCATGGATATGTTGTTTGGGGTTGCCAGGTGGGACCCTCTGGTCGCCTGGAACCCATGGAGACGTTTGGAGAAGACAGATCGGGACCAGCCGAACATCTGGCCCCATGGAAACTCTCGGAGAGGCCAAGGTGGGACCCTCGGGTCTCCTGGCCTTGTACCTCAATGGACTATCAGCTCCTAAGCTTGCCACTACCTCCTCTTGGGTGGCCACTGGTTGAGGTATTTGGCCCTGAAAGTCCCAAAGTCACAATTGTTCTATCCCAGGTGGGCCAGCAGAAGTGTGAGACTGTGTAATGTTGTACCATCTTGGGTATTTTCTGGGACTGTTCTATCTGTTTATTGCCTGTTTTGTGGTTCAATAAAGTACAGCCACACTGTTTTACTCTCACCCTGTGTTGTCTAAGTAGTGTTCTGCCCACGGAAGACCCTGGGTCTTCACAATGATCTTTTTGATAGATAGATAGATAGATAGATAGATAGATAGATAGATAGATAGATAGATAGATAGATAGATAGATAGACACAGTGGGTGAAATAAGTATTGAAACTATCACCAATTTTCAAAGTACACCAATGAGCAAAAGGGTAACAATATTTTGAACTTTTGACTTTCAGGCTCCATATCTTACCATCCACTACTTCTGCGATTATCATCATTTTATAGACTATCATCTTGGTTATCTCATACATAAATTTGACTTGCAACTATTTTACATATGATTAGTTATGCAGATTCTTGTCATGTCACTGCTTTGTTACTGTTTTTATCCTAAAAATCGAAATACATTTTATTATTTTGTTAGTATTTTGTAAATCTACCTTTGGATTTCAACACTGCCTAAATCTTTCTGGACATGCTCTCAATCAGATCTGGGCATGATCTCGATAAAGTATGTCTTTGCCGAAATCTGATCCCAGGTCTCTTCTACATATTCCCAAAGTTGGTGCATATTGTTCAACTAACTTGGGTATGTATACAGATTTTCTTCAACTCTACCCACAAGTGTTCGATTAGGTTGAGGTTTTGGGACTGTGGGGGCCCAATACAGCCTCTCTACTTCATTGTCATTGAACCATTTCTTCACCGATCTCGACTTACGCTTCGGGTTGTTGTCCTGATGGAGCACTATGTCATTCTTTTCTAGTACTCGAGTGTGCGAAGTAATTCATCTTGTAAAACACTCACATATAGTTCAGCATTGAGACCACCGTCAATCCTGGTCAAGTATCTAATGCCTTTGGCTGTTAAACAACCCCATATCATTAAGTTTACTCCACCAAACTTGATGGTTCCTTCAATTTCTCAATTTTTAGCCCCTTTTTCAACTTGCTTCTTCCAGACCCATTTGCACCATTTAAAGCTTAGTCAATTCACTTTCGTCTCATCACTCTAAATCATCCGTTTCCAATCTTCTATTGTCCACTTTTAGTACTTGTTTGCAAGCTTGAGTCAATGCTTCTTATGACGATATTGATGTTGAGGCTTTTTCACCTTTTTTTGGGCCACCATTCCAGACTCATGTAAAGTGCGTCACATGGTGCTTGCATGGATGTCTCTGATCTCACTATTACGAAATATACGAGTCACATCCTCTGCCGTGTTTGTCGCTCCAGAACTGATAGACCTTGTGATGAGCCGACTTGTTAATGCTGATATTTTCATCAGAATAGGACGCCACACACCTGGGGAGTGAAGGGAAGGTGAGTAGAATCATTTATTTTTTTATGTGTGCAGCATAATGGGAGGCACATATATTCCAGGATGGGCCTATGATGGGGGACATATATACCAGGATGAGGGACATATATACCAGGATGGACCCATGATGGGGGACATATATACCAGGATGAGGGACATATATACCAGGATGGGCCCATGATGTGAGGAACATATATAGCAAGATGAGGGACATATACACCAAGATGGTGACATGTACACCAGAATGGGCCACATATATACCAGGATGGGGGACATTAGTACATAATTGGGGGGACATTACCCCCATAACAGTGTCAATAGCAGTTCCCTCCATTACAGTGCATCTTGCCCACATTTTTTTGCTTCAAAATATTTCCCCCTATTTTCCTCCTCTAAACCTAGGTGCATCTTATGGTCCGATGCGTATGATAGTCCGAAAAATACGGTAATTAAATTTCAGTAAGCATGTTCAATACTTTTTTCCTGAGTCATTTCTCATTATTACACATAACTTAATTTCTGGAGATCTATAATTTGATTTCTTTGCCTGTATGCATTGGATGGCTTGTTACCAACATCTGAGAATTTCAAGTCAATAGCACCTTTACAAATATATTTGCTTAGAAAATTGGTGACGTGTTCAAAACTTATTTCACCCACTATAGATGGATATATAGATAGATAAAATCTCTCTATGATACTCATATATTTTCCCCATGTATGTTTTGATTCTATACAAGAACCCACCATTTTAAAAGGGTTATTTCCTACTCATAAAATGCCTTTAAAATAAAATCTTTTGTGAATTATTTCAGTTAAAAACATTGTGCCAAATGTGAGACTGTGAGCCCTCGTGGGCAGAGTCCTGTGTCCTCCTGTACCAGTCGGTGACTTGTATTGTTTAAGATTATTGTACTTGTTTTTGTTATGTACACCCCTTTTCACATGTAAAGCACCATGGAATAATAAACAATAATAATAATGTGAGGTACCTTTATCCCCTATTATAGCTGGATGATGTCCTGTTCCTACTCAAGTGCTTTACCATAAATTGCACATGTTTGGCATTGATTTTAATGTATGCCACTGAAATCAATGAAACTCGCAGAAGTCTATGGACTCGGTAAATATGTAGCACTTGATCTTGAGCAGGACGGTATTTTGATTTTGAGAAAAACTTTTTTTTTTTTGTCTTTTTTTGTCTCCCTAATTTGAGGTTAAGCTCTTTGCTCTAAAAAACTTAATACTAACCACAAAATCATATCTATAAATTATATATACTTTTTATATACTGTATATTTTAATGTTTTTATAACATTGACAAATACAATGATCCTCTTTTCATGCTAAGTAGTTGCTCTACAACTGAAATTCCTCTGGTTGTGCATCAGAAGCTCAGCAGAATGAACTGGTCTACAGCTTATAAAAGTATTACTTCTACAAATGTTAAGCAATGGGTTTGGTCTACAAAGGTTCAGTTGGAATAAGCAACAGGAAAACCAGCACCTACACCCCCAATCACTCCTTCATATAGCAGGACTAAGCACCTATCCCTTCAAGTTCTGGGTGCAAAAAAGGCTTCCATTCATAGACAAAAAATACTGTGAATAGTTCAAGAAAAGTGGAAGGCACTCACCGGACTGTGTTAAAATGCTTCTTTATTGTTTCTTCTTTAAAAACATCACAAGATGGGGGGGTATATGTCATGCTGTTCTTGACGACGGGCATTTCGCGCCGACACGCGCTTCAACGGGTCAAACAGGTATGGGGAATGTAACAAAGGTGATTACTTTTAATCTAATCAACACACAATGACATCACCCAAAAAGGGGTCGGAATAAGAGCTGCCCACACCTCTGCGAACATATGAACAAAACAACAATATTAAAAACAAAGTACAAAAAATAAGTTATACTCTGATTTACATTACATTAAAACATTTTTATAGAAACGCTGACAACTCTAATCTATCATTTAGGTCCCTGTGCTTCCAAGTGTAGGATCCACCATGCCTCTCTCCTGAGTAGGAGTCTGTGCAGGTCCCCACCTCCTGCTGGTAAATACACCTGCTCCAAACCAGCATAACGCATCAGCCTGGGATCTGCTTCATGAAACTCCCAAAAATGTTCAATCAGCCTTTTTTGTCTGCACTGATTTAAAATGCTCTCGGAATCTAATGAATAAAGGGCGAATCGTTTTGCCTATGTAATAGAAGCCACAAGGGCATAGAATTACATAGACCACATACTTTGTGTGGCAAGTAATAAAATCTTGCACCATACGAGTCGTACTGCCCATTTTGATAAATTTTTCCGTGACGTGAAACTGACAAAAATTGCAATGGCCACATTTAAAGTTACCTTTTGGAGAATTTTTTGAAAGACAATTTTTTGTGACTTTTTTTGCTCTATTATGGACCAATAGGTCTCGTAAATTGTTGGTACATCTACATGATACAATTGGACCCCTATCCACAATTTCAGTTAAGGTTTCGTCACTTCTCAACAGATGCCAATTTGCCAATTATTTTGGATGGCAGATCGGATCGTTTTATCCATGGGACTACAACCCCTGGAAAAAATTATGGAATCACCGGGCTCAGAGGATGTTCATTCAGTTGTTTAATATTGTTGAAAAAGCAGATCACAGACATGGCACAAAACGAAAGTAATTTCAAATGGCAACTTTAGGGCTTTAAGAAACACTAAAAGAAATCAAGATAAAAAATGCGGTACTCAGTAAGGGTAATTTTTTTCAGACCAAGTAGAGGGAAAAAATTATGGAATCACTCAATTCTGAGGAAAAAATTATGGAATCATCCTGTAAATTTTCATTTCCAAAACTAACACCTGCATCAAATTAGATCTGCTTGTTAGTCTGCATCTAAAAAGGAGTGATCACACCTTGGAAAGCTGTTGCACCAAGTGGACTGACATGAATCATGGCTCCAACACCAGAGATGTCAATTGAAACAAAGGAGAGGATTATCAAACTCTTAAAAGAAGGTAAATCATCACGCAAAGTTGCAAAAGATGTTGGTTGTTCACAGTCAGCTGTGTCTAAAATCTGGACCAAATACAAACAACATGGGAAGGTTGTTAAAGGCAAACATACTGGTAGACCAAGGTAGACATCAAAGCGTCAAGACCGGAAACTTAAAGCAATATGTCTCCAAAACAGGAAATGCACAACAAAACAAATGAGGAACGAATGGGAGGAAACTGGAGTCAATGTCTGTGACCGAACAGTAAGAAACCGCCTAAAGGAAATGGGATTTACATACAGAAAAGCTAAACAAAAGCCATCATTAACACCTAAACAGAAAAAAACAAGGTTACAATGCGCTAAGGAAAAGCAATCGTGGGCTGTGGATGACTGGATGAAAGTCATATTCAGTGATGAATCGCGAATCTGCATTGGGCAAGGTGATGATGCTGGAACTTTTGTTTGGTGCCGTTCCAATGAGATTTATAAAGATGACTGCATGAAGAGAACATGCATATTTCCACAGTCATTGATGATATTGGGCTGCATGTCAGGTAATGGCACTGGGGAGATGGCTGTCATTACATCTTCAATAAATGCCCAAGCTTATATTGATATTTTGGACAGTTTTCTTATCCCATCAATTGAAAGGATGTTTGGGGATGATGACATCATTTTTCAAGATGATAATGCATCCTGGCATAGATCAAAAATTGTGAAAACATTCCTTGAAAGAAGACACATAAGGTCAATGTCATGGCCTGCAAATAGTCCGGATCTCAATCCAATTGAAAATCTTTGGTGGAAGTTGAAGAAACTGGTCCATGACAAGGCTCTAACCTGCAAAGCTGATCTGGCAACAGCAATCAGAGAAAGTTGGAGCCAGATTGATGAAGAGTACTGTTTGTCACTCATTAAGTCTATGCCTCAGAGACTGCAAGCTGTTATTAAAGCCAGAGGTGGTGCAACAAACTACTAGTGATGTATTGGAGTGTTCTTTTGTGTGTTTGTTTTTCATGATTTCATAATTTTTTCCTCAGAATTGAGTGATTCCATAATTTTTTCCCTCTGCTTGGTCTGAAAAAAATTACCCTTACTGAGTACCACATTTTTTATCTAGATTTCTTTTAGTGTTTCTTAAAGCTCTAAAGTTGCCATTTGAAATTACTTTAGTTTTGTGCCATGTCTGTGAGTTGCTTTTTTTCAACAACATTAAACAACTGAATGAACATCCTCCGAGCCCGGTGATTCCATCATTTTTTCCAGGGGTTGTATACTTGAAATTAAATATAAATCTTTTTTCTCTTTTTTCTTTATGTTTTGCAATAAGTTTTCTATTGTTTTTACTTTGATAGGTATTATTTGTATTTCTTGCTCTTTCAAAAGTAGTCTCTAGGATTTTTTTAGGATATCCCCTCCTCAAAGGATGATGCTCTTTTGTTAAATAGTTTTACGGCAGAGGAAACAACTGGAGCAAGGTCCCCTTCTCCTACTCAGGAGAGAGGCATGGTGGATCATATGCTTGGAAGCACAGGGACCCACCGGCCTATATGAAAAAAATGTAATGTAATGTCAATCAGAGTATAACTTATTTTTTGTACTTTGTTTTTAATATCGTTGTTTTGTTCATATATTCGCAGCGGTGTGGGCGGGTCTTATTCTGACCCCTTTTTTGGTGATGTCATTGTGTGTTGATTAGATTAAAAGTAATCACCTTTGTTACATTCCCCATACCTGTTTGATCCGTTGAAGCGCGTGTCGGCGCGAAATGGCCGTCGTCAAAAACATCATGACATATACCCTCCAGCTTGTGATGGTTTTAAAGAAGAAACAATAAAGAAGCATTTTAACACAGTCCAGTGAGTGCCTTCCACTTTTCTTGAACTTGGTCTACAAAGGGTTTGTACACTTATTTACAGTAGAATCCAATTTAGAAATATGTTCACATAGGGCGCACAAATCATTGGTGCAACCTGTGCCGCCACAAAGGGGCCCAAGAGGTAAGGGGCCCATATCAACCTTCACATCAGGTGGAATTTTGCATTTTGATGAACTATTGGACTACAAAGGTCCCATATATTGTTCTTGCACAGGGGGCCTCTTTTGTCTGTGTCCGCCAGTGTTCTAAGTATTACCCGTGAAGGCCATGCTTGCCATAAAAGCAAGAGATATGTTATCTGTACTTCATTTATAGCCATAAGATGTTTTAGATGTTTCAGATTTCAAATGCTTTACTTGAAAACAGTTTGAACATTTAGCTTTGAGCTACATTAGAGTCAGCACAGGATGATCATAACGTGATAAAGTTACTGAGGGTAATGACAGGCTAAGCACATAAAGAGGTATGTTGCTTTTTAGGGTAAAGTTAGATGTTATAAACTTCAGTGAAAGGAAATGTAATGTGACACTCTTAGATGACACTTCCATATCCCTTGGCCATGTTCATAATAATACATTATTAAGACTTTTGAAGTTATAAAGTTAAAAGGAATCAGTCACTATGAAAATACAGTCCAATCTGCATTCTCCATGTTATAGACCAGGAGGAGCTGAGAAGATTGATATATAGTATTGTGAGTAAAGATTCAGTATAACCGGTGTTTTATTCATTTAATCCTCTGCTCTTTATGGGATTTTCGGTCCAGTGGGCGGTGCTATCAGTGACTGACAGCTATGTCTCTATGCACACACTTATAAATAGAAAGCTGTCAGTCACTGATAGGACCACCCACTGGACCGAAAATCCCAGAAAGAGCTGACAGTTTTATTGATTTTTCGTTATGTACGAAGTTTTGATCAGTTTTTATTGCATTTTTTTGGGGAGAAATATTGACCAAAAATCGAATTTCTGGCATTTCGATTTTTTTTCTCGTTACGGCATTTACCGATGAGGTTAATTCATTTGATATTTTGATAGATCGGATTTTTCTAATTGCAGAGATACTACAAATGTGTATTTCTATTTTTTTATGAATGTCTTTATTTTCAATAGGGGAAAAGTGGGATGATTTAAACTTTTATATTTTTTATAAAAGCTTTTATAATTTTAAATTTGTTTTTTAAATTTATTTGTTATTCCCCTTAGGGGACTTGAACCTGTGATCATCCAATCACTTATACTATTTACTGCAATACCATAGTATTGCAGTATATTGTGTAAAGCTCGGTCTCTTTTGAAGCTAGATAGATGAGCTTCAGAGGAGCACCAAGATGCTGGCAATGGGGGCCTTCAGCAGGACCCCGGCTGCCATAGTAACCCATTGCCACCCTATGACAACATCACATAGTGATGATGGAAGCCAGAAAGTGCACGCAGTGGCGCATGTTCCATTTAAATGCCGTTGTCAAAGACTGACAGTCACGTATAAATGGCTAACAGTCGCGGCTGGAGCTTATCACTGACTGCAACTGTTACAGTCAGATGGCTGCTATTTAATATAACTGTTATCTGCCCCCGCAATCACATACATGTATGTGATATTGCGTTACAGGATTAAAAAGTGTTGGTGGTGTGTCAATGTGCAATCAGTGCTGCCAGTATCACACTGCGCAGGGACACTCTCCTATAATTTAGAAAATAGTAATTCTCAGTTTGTTCATAATTATTCAGCTAGAATAACAGTGCCGACGTGTAAGAAGAGATTCTCCAGCGTTATATCTTGAAGAATACAGGTATTTATTCAAATAAACATGCCAGGAGTGGTGGCAAGTCCTTTTTAACAGAGCACCATGAACTTAAAAGCTGGCAAAAGTGATATAGTTATAGAACTAGTGCTTAACCCCATTCTGACGCAGGGCGTAATAATACGTACCTGCGCCCTAGGGATTAATGCCCAGGTACGTATTATTACGCCCTGGTGATCACGCCTGCACAGAGGCTGTGCGGGCATGATCGCCGCCGGGTGTCAGCTGATTTTGACAGCTGACACCCGGTTCTATGTGCCAGGAGCTCCCGGCACATTAACCGCCGAAATGCTGCGATTAAAGTCAATTGCAGCATTTCCGGGGCAGGCAGAGGTAAGAGCACTCCTCTTACCTTGGATCCGAGACCCCATGCTGTGAGCATGGGGTCCTGATCATTGACATGGTGATCTGATGTCGTTATGACGACATCCGGGTCACCAGGCATCAGGAAGTTAGTTAGATTGTGCGCAGCGCATGATCTATCTAACTTGTGTCTGCAGGGGCTGACAGACTGCATAGCATAAGGATGCTGCTGCATCTCTATGATATGAAAACGATCAGCCTGCAAAAAATGAAAGTCCCATAGTGGGACAAAGTGTAAAAGTCAAAAAAAGTGTCAGAAAGTGAAAAAATAAATTGTAAAAATATTTTAAAAAAAATGAAAAAATAATCCCCCCCCAAAAATACTGTACCCATAAATAAATATTATTATGAAAAAATAAAAAATAAAAATACACATATTTGGTATCGCTGCGTCCGGAATTACATGACCTATAAAATTGTCCCCCTAGTTAACCCCTTGTAATGACAACTTATTCAATATGATGACCTAATGTTATCAAATACTGTGTCTTATCTCTAGGTTCAAATGTTCACTATACCCCTTGATAAAAGCCTTAACTCCTTCAGGGGTCTAGTTTCCAAAATGGGGTCACTTGTGGGGGGTTTCCACTGTTTAGGTGCATCAGGCAACATGGCATCCGCTCTCGATTCCAGCCAATTTTGCGTTCAAAAAGTCACACAGAGCTCCTTCCCTTCTGAACAGTGTTTTTTCCCCACATATCGGGTATCTGAGTACTCAGGAGAAATTGCACAACAGATTTTGTGGTCAATTTTCTCCTCTTACCCTTGTGAAAATAAAAAATTTGGAAGTAAAGATCATTTTTGTGGAAAAAGTTAGATTTTTTTATTTTCACGGCTTTACGTTATAAACCTCTGTGAAGCACCTAGGGGTTAAAGGTGCTCACTACACATTTATATAAGTTCCCTGAGGGGTCTAGTCTCCAAAATGTTGTCACTTGTGGGAGGTTTCCACTGTTTAGACACATCATGGGTTCCCCAAACGCAACATGGCGTCCGCTAATTATTCAAGCAAATTTTACATTCAAAAATGGCGCTCCTTCTCTACTGAGCCCTGCTGTGTGCCCAAATAGTGGTTTTCTCCGACATATGGGGTATCAGCGTGCTCATGAGAAATTGCACAACAAATTTTAGGGTCCAAAAAAATTTGGGTCTAAATTAACATTTTTGGAAAAAAAGTTAAATGTTCATTGTATTCTTCCACATTCCAAAAAATTCCTGTGAAGCACCTGAAGGGTTAATAAACTTCTTGAATGTGGTTTTGAGCATCTTGAGGGGTTTTTAGAATGGTGTCACTTTTGGGTATTTTCTGTCATAAATGCCCCTCAGTCACTTCAAATGTGATGTGGTCCCTAAAAAAATGGTTTTGCAAATTTTGTTGGAAAAATTAGAATCGCTGGTCAACTTTTAACCCTTATAACTTCCTAACAAAAAAATATTTGGTTCCAAAATTATGCTGATGTTAAGTAGACAAGTGGGAAATGTTATTTATCAACTATTTTGTGTGACATATCTCTCTAATTTAAGGGCATGAAAATTCAAATTTTGAAAATTGCAAAATTTTCAAAAGTTTCACCAAATTTCCAATTTTTTCACAAATAAACGCTAGTCATAACGAATAAATTTTACCACTATCATGCAGTACAATATGTCATGAAAAAACAGTCTCAGAATCAGGGGGATCCGTTGAAGCGTTCCAGAGTAATTACTTCATAAAGTGACAGTGGTCAGAATTGTAAAAATTGGCCTGGTCATTAACTTGCAAACCACCTTTGAGGGTAAAGGGGTTAATACTAGAAATGTCACCATCATTTAGTTTTCATTATTAAGTACTAGAATTCTATTATATGTAAATATCAAAGCAGAAAAGGCAAATGGAAGGAATTTATATATGACTGCAGGATCAGACTATAGAAGGTTTGTTTGTAGTCTGTATCTATGGAAACACAGTCTAATTATGAGCTGTAGTCACAAAGCAGTATGGTGTTTTTAATCTGAACAATTTACAAAGTTGCCTAGTTTTTATTTTTAGAGGTACTTGGTTATAAAAAAAATGGCACAAAACATACTCTTTAAATAGATTTAGAAAGTACTTGGGAATAAATAACTTTGAATCAGTATATTTGTGAACACCTAGCCAAAACTAGCCAACCAATATGCAAGAAATACACAGCAATGCAACATATAAAAAAGACCAAGTACATAAAGTCTTAGGGTACATTTACACAAGATGTAATAGAATAAAAAGGTTCCAGATTTGACTTCAGATATGTTGCGAAGTTCGTGGCAAAATTGTTATTGAAAATGGAGAAATCTACTGTAAAAATTCCCTGAGAACAGCCAAAAAATAAGTGAGGCCAATCCACTTTTAGGTGGGGTTAATGTAAACTCTACCCTATTTATCCTTTGTCAGGATTGAATTTGCTGGCATTATATCTAAATTTTTGGGACAGTCCTGGAAAATCCGGGACTGTTGGAAACTGTTCAAATATAGACACCAAAATATTGTGGTTTTAGGCCATAAGAAAGCAGCAATACTTAATTTGCAGTTAGTGAATAAAAACACTTTTGTCAATGTGCAGATTCTATTTTTTATGGTAATGCTTGACGTTTGATCCAAGATGCAGACAAAAATGCATTCAATATTAACTTGGAATGATACCATAGTTCTATTCCTTCTCCTGTAAAAATGTAGATCCTTGGTTCTCAACTCTTGGTACAAGTATGGAAAGGGGTAAATGTCATGTCTTTAGGGGTTCTAATCAGCACAGTGTATGATTATCGCTTTGGGGGTACTTTGTTGAAATTAATTTGAAAAAAAACCTCTTAGTTCCCAAAACAATTAATCAGAGCTCAGCTTTCGATTCTTGAGAGATGTTTTGGAAATTATTTTGTAGATTAGGTACTTGGGTAGATTGGGTAAAATGAGGTGAGATTTTCTGTTAGGCAGTTTTGATAATAAAGGCCCAAATGTTCATAAGAAAGTTAACCATTTTTAATGTTCAAGTACTTATATACATAATTTTTTTTAAGCTATACAATGAAAATACAATGGCATAGTTGAATGGATTTTTACAAATACAGTCTTTACTAAGCATGCGTTAGTATCAGGTGCAGACTGTCAAAGTCCAGCTATTATTATGATTTTCAGACAGATTATATGACTGCAGTAACAGTCTAAAGTTTATCTTAAGTAAATACAATCTTTTGTTTACGCTCATAGTAATGCTTCCATGCAAGTGCTAAACAAATTGTAAAACTAAAAAATAGCTTGTTTTATTACCAGACGACATATGCTGCCTACTTCATCGGTACAGGTCCCAAGCCAGTGGCGGAAGAGTTACGGTACTTATTTAAAGGTTATGTAACCTTTAGCCGCATTTGCTCCAATGAATTTAATAAAAATTAGACTTTTCTTTGCTCCTCTATTGTTTTTATTAACAAAAGTATATTTGATACACTTTACAAATAATGCCAGTCAAGATACTTAATGGACCTATGATGAAGAAAGAGTGAAACAATATAAATAGTAGTAAGAGGTCGTCTCCTTTTTACCTTTTTTTTATACCTACTGTAAGGTGGCTGCCGGACAGGTCGTGGACGGGAGGTATGTGTCCCCGAAGTACCAAGCTTCGGTGATGTAGGACCCGGAGAAGCAGGCTCCAGCACACATAGTGCTGAGAGGAAATTAATGGGCCCGGATTACAGGGCCGGGTTTTACGAGCAGCTGAAAGAGCTGGGGGATAACAGCTGCTCACTTACCTCCAGTCCAGGTCTTGGAAGGCTGATTTAAGAAAGCCGCGCCTGTCTCAGGCTGTCTGTGTGTGTTGGGCAAGGTGAGCAGACCTTGCATGTGCTCCTTAGACTCTGCAGGAGGCAGAGGAAGGCACTTTGTTTAAACGGCTGAGGCCGTGCTGCACGGACTTGTTATTTTGAGTCTTGTTCTGTTATTCCTTTTTGTGCCAGGAAAAGGCTGTTACTTTTGTTTCCTCACTGGTGTATGGACACTAAATAAACCACCAGTTTGTTTGAACCCGTGGGCTGCATTACTGTGTGAACTTGTGCCTACCTCCAATGCTGCTCAGTGAGTACAAATCCCTACACTACATTTAAAAAAAACTCCCTTAGATTTTCTCAAGTTTACCGTGGTTTTCATTCTTTCAACTGGCTAGCTATACTATTCTGCAAAGAATGTGTATTTTTTTTACAACAGATAATTTAGAGGTATCCAAAGTTTGGCCTCCATTAACAGGTGTATGATGGTGGTTCTATTTGTCGGATCTGAAAAAGGGATCCTAAATCCGTATCAGAAGAATAGTTAAGACAATAATTATTTTGTAGATTTTCTGAGTCAAGGTGGAAACCTCTTTCCAGAAGTGTTTGATTAGAGGGTAACCCACATGATATGCCATAAATGTCTAATATATGTAGATCCCAATTCTTGGATGGGCACCATCCAGAATGGGGGTCCCCTGATTCCTGTTCTGTCTGGTGCCTGAATTTTAGTAAGAGATATGGTGTCAGTGCATGCTGAGCAAGTTCCCTGCCACCTCTGTCACTGCAGGTCGTGCATCACTTGGCACAGGAAATCAGGGGGCCATTTTGTCTATATATCATACATGTCTCTTGAGAAACATCCCCTTTAAATTAGTCTGGGGTTCTGTACCACCTACTGATAGTTTTGAATGAGTTTTCCTTAAATCTCACACATCCTGAGGTGAATGTGGTGGTAGGCTCCTTTTACCATATCAACCCATTTATCTAAAAACCCTGGCCAAAACAAAGTGGCTTGTTCATGTTGTCCATCCAAGCAGCACATTGTTAGCCAACTGACAGAAAAATATTGTCACTAAAAATACTGCAGAATCATAGCTAAAGGGAACCTGTCAAAATGCTAATTACATGCAGAAAAAGGGTTATTCTGTAGGTAAATAGCATTTCAATACGGCCCAGCTGCCTTACTGAAAGTGCGGCTACCAGGAGAAAATTCATTTATTTATGAGCTTTCACTCATAGGGAGCAGTGCAGAGAGTGACTACAGTCACTGCTCATAAGACTATTGATTATACTGTGAGCAGCAGCTGTAAGCACTGGCCAGCATTTTGATTGACAGCTCACTTTGCACAGATGTGCTGCACCGTGAGCTGTCAATCAAAGTGTCAGGGTGTACTTGCAGTTGCTGCTGACTGTGTACTGAGCATTGATGTGAGCGGTGACTGTAGCCGTTATGAACACGACCCTATGAGTGAAAGTCGGCGGCTCCCAAAAAGAAATAAAGTTAATTTTCTGCCAGTACCCACACTTTCAGAAAGACGGCCAGTCAGCATTGTAATGCTACTTACCTGCGTATTAACCCTATACAGTTATATGAAAAAGTTTGGGCACCCCTATTAATCTTAAGCTTAATGTCTTCTTAAAATTGGTGTTTTTGCAACAGCTATTTCAGTTTGATATATAAATTTTGTTTGAATGCAGACTGCACATTTTCTGTTAGTACAATAAACCTCATTTCAAGGCAGAAACATTACTGTGTCCAACAGTTATTACATATATCAAACTGAAATAGCTGTTGCAAAAACACCAATTTTAAGAAAACATTAAGCTTAAGATTAATAGGGGTGCCCAAACTTTTTCATATAACTGTATCTACAGATAAATAGCATCTTCCAAAGTGACAGGTTCCCTTTAGGACTGGTGCTTGCTCTACCTCTCCCCACCTTTATCAATAGTGATTGATAGATTCCATGTACACATGCAGATACATATCAGCCATCAAGCACCACTGAGTGAGATGGGGATATCCTGGGGAGCAGTGCGGGAGAACTAATCTTAGGCTATGTGCCCACCATTCAGAAATGAAGCAGAAAATTTCTGCAGCATTTCTGCATCTCCCTGGCAGAAAAAACGCATGCAGATTGTGCATGCGTTTTTCCTGCAGAATACATGTGGATTCACATGCGTATCCACATGCGTTAACACATGTGTTTCCGCATGCGGACTGACAAGCACTTTCCAGGCAATAGCATCACTTGGAAAGTGCTTGACAACTAGGTCACACTGTATAAATCCATGCAAACAGCATGGATTTATACAGTGTGACCGTAAAAATAAAAAAATAAAAGCTATACTTACCTCCGATGCCGCCGCGTGTGCTGTCGCGCTCGTCCTGGCTTCTTCCGGGTTGCCGGCACATCGCGAGACAGCCTGCGGTCACATGAGCGTGACGTCATCTCAGGTCCTGGAAGGAGAAGCGCTGCAGGGGCCGCCGGACAGGTGAATATAAACTTTATTTTTTATTTTATTCTTTTTTTTACAGGTACAATGGTACCCAGGTCTGGATGAGAGTCTCCTCTCCTCCAGACCTGGGTACCATCCGCACATTGAAACGCATATTATCCGCTTGTACAAATGTACAGTCACAGATTCTATGCGTCTCAATGCAAGTCAATGGCGGCGCTTCCGCTGCGCTTCTGCAAAATTAATGAACATGCTGCGGATTTATGAGCGCTGCAGAAACGCTGCGGAAAAATCCGCAGCATGTGCATTGACATTGCGGAATGCCATTGGGGACCATGGGGTGCGGATTACCATGCGTTTTTGATGCGTTTTCACTGCGGAAATTCCGCAGCGGAAACGCATGAAAAACGCATCGTGTACACGCAGCCTTATAAAACACAATGGATTCCTAGCTATAAGTGAACTGCATCTCCCTACTCACTGTCTACTTTATGATGAATGGAGTTTGTGAACATTTACGGACAGCTTGCTCTTCTAGGAAAGTTGATGGATGGTGAGAGATGTCATTATCTCCTATTAGATATATTATAACGTTTCATACAGTGGCATGTAAAAGTTTGGGCACCCCTGGTCAAAATTACTGTTATTGTGAGTGCATCAAGTTGAAGATGAAATGATCTCTAAAAGGCCTAAAGTTGAAGATGACACATTTCCTTTGTATTTTAGAAAAAATGTTTTTCTAATATATTTTCATCTTTTAAATTTTAAAAATTACAAAAAGGAAAATGGGCCTATGCAAAAGTTTGGGCACCCTGCATGGTTAGCACCTAGTATCACCCCCTTTTGAAAGTATCACAGCTTGTAAATGCTTTTTGTAGCCAGCCAAGAGTCTTTCAATTTTTGTTTCAGAGATTTTCATCCATTCTTCCTTGGAAAATTCTTCCAGTTCTGTGAGATTCCTGGGTAATCTTGCATACACTGCTATTTTGAAGTCTAGGCACAGATTTTCAATGATATCTACAAAAGACTGCAACACATCCCTGGTATAGATAAGGTGTCCCAAAATGCATTAATAGCTATTAGTGATGAGCGAGCATGCTTGCTACTGCTCGGTGCTCGCCCGAGCATCTCACTGCTCGAGATGCTTGGCGCCCGCCGAGTATTTACGGGTTGCTCGGGCGGGAACTCGGGTCCCCTCCCTGCATGCTTGGCGCTCTTTAGAGAGACAATGAACATGCAGGGATTGCCTGCCATGCACTGTAATGCCGTAGATTGTTGGTTGTGGGCATTACAGTGACTGGCTGGCCGCACAGCGTCATCAGGTCTATATCAGACCTGGCACCGCCATGCTCTTCACAGTCACTCCGGAATCAGGCAGAGTAGGGAGAGGTGCTGCTGCGTCAGGGAGAGATTTGCTTGTGTATTAGGTAGTGTAGGGAGAAAAACCATGCATTACATATATCCATCTTAACAAACTGTCCTTCTGAGGACTAATCCATCTGCAGAGATGTCAGGCAGGCAGGGTTTATAGGCAGGCAGTGTATATAGCAGACTGCAGTGCATATAGCACAAGAGGTTCCATTTCAATTCTGCCTTCTGCTGCTGTTAGATATTTCTATACAAAGGCCCAGGTCTCAGGGGCCAGGAATACTTTTCTTTAGATCTTAATCCTCATTATTTGCTTAAAAAGCAATCCAGAGAACACCGTTTTTCTGCGCCATTTGCTTGTTGGCACTGCAGAATACAGCCAGGTCCTTTCCATATTACAGCGCTAGAAATCCAGCTATTCAAAACTGTGTTTTCTCCGTCAAACGGATCACATATACGTTGTCAGAAAATACTGCCATTTCTGGCCTCCATTAACAATTTCCTTTAGTTTGTCAGTGAAGCAATTCACAGCAGTTTGCTGTTCAAACTACTTACCTACAGGCCAGGTATTTAAAACTCTGTTTTCCCCGTCACACGGATCACATATACGTTGTCAGAAAATACTGCCACTTTTGGCCTCCATTAAAAATTTCCTTTGGTATGTCAGTGAAGCAATTCACTGGAAGATACTGTCCTTCATTTAAAATGGGCAAGGCACGTGGCAAGGGACGGGGAACTGGACGTGATAGTAATGGTGCATGTAGAGGCCGAGGACAAGGCTGTGGGCAAACTGAAATTGTGCCACAACAAACACCCACATCTTCTCGCCTGACCTTCCTGTCCCAATTTCTAGGGGACCGCAGCACACCAATATTGAACCCAGAGCAGTGTCAAAAGGTTGTTGGTTGGATAGCAGATAATGCTTACAGTCACTTAGCCACCACCACCACCACCCTGTCTTCCACATGGTCAAGTCTCAGTAGCCGTGAGTCTGGACCACATATTCCTCACCCTGATCCTCCTTCCTCCCATCATGCCGAGTACCCAGAGACAACTGATCCCACACTTGGACACTCTGAAGAGCTGTTCACTTTCCCATTTATAGATTCGGGCCTCTCACCCGGTCCACTTGAAGCGGGGCAAGAGGAGATCGCGTGTAGCAATGCCCAAATATTTCAGCAGCCACGGTCACACGAAGGCGACAGTGGGAAAGTGTCACAAGAGGTGGACGATGATGAGACACAATTGCCAGAAAGTCAGGAGGAGGACCAGGGTGCGGAAGTGGAAGACGAGGTTGTGGATGATATAGTAACTGACCCAACCTGGCAGGAGGACATGCAGAGCAAGGACAGCAGCACACAGGGGGAGGGAGGCAGAGCACCCCAACAAGCAGGAAGAAGCAGTGTGGTGGCCGCAGACAGAAGGCAGGCAACCGTTCCCCGTATCACCAACACGAAGTAAATTGCCAGTACAACTCTTAGGTCTTCCAGAGTCTGGTTGTTTTTTAAAGACTGTGCCGATAACCCCAAAAGGGCCATTTGCACCACATGCAAGGCCAGCATCAGCAAGGGTGGCAAAACGATCGGCAGCAAAGCACCCGACTTTGTGGGCCGAACCCCAGGGTCCAGTAACAGTGTCTGCGGGTGGCACCATTGCTTCTTCCACTGTTGTGCATGAAAGCCAATCCCCTGTCAATGGTGCATGCGAAGATGCCTCCTGCCCTGCACCTGTCGTTACACACTCTCAAGTAGCAGCATCAGGAAGCACGTCCATGTCCTTGCCCCAGCGCAGCGTTCAGTTGTCCATACCCCAGTCCTTGGAACGCAAGCGCAAATATGCAGCCAATGCCCCACAGGCCACACTAATATATTCTCACATTTCATGACTGCTTGTGCTCGATATGTTGCCTTTTAGGCTCGTGGAGACCGAAGCATTCTGCAACCTGATGGCAGCGGCCGTCCCTCGGTACTCGGTCCCCAGCCGCCACTATTTCTCTCGGTGTGCCGTTCCCGCATTACACAAGCACGTGTCCCAAAACATTAGCCGTGCCCTCAACAACGCAGTAAAGTCGGTAAAGTCCACCTAACCACTGACACGTGGACAAGTGCTTGTGGGCAGGGACGGTACATCTCGCTGACGGCACACTGGGTTAACATAGTGGAAGCCGGGACCCAGTCGGACCTTGGGACGGAACACGTCCTCCCGACGCCAAGGATTGCGGGCCCTAGGTCAATCAGGGTTGCCCCCACGGTCTACAGCTCCTGCACCTCATCCTCCTCAGCCTGATCCTGCTCTTTAGCCTCCATCTCCGAAATGACCACATCAGTAACAAGCTGGAAGCACTGCAGTACAGCCTCGGCCAATCGGCAACAGGCTGTGCTGAAGCTAATATGCTTTGGTGAAAAACCGCACAATGCTGAAGCGTTGTGGACAGCTCTGAAAGAGCAGGCAGATCTGTGGCTCACACCGCTGAACCTACAGCCAGGCATGGTCGTGTCTGACAATGGCCGGAACCTGGTGGCGGCTCTGAGGCGAGGCGAGCTCACACATGTACCATGCCTGGCCCATGTGCTTAACCTTGTGGTTCAGCGGTTTCTCAAATCCTACCTGGAGCTGCCGGATCTGCTAGTTAAAGTACGCCGCCTGTGTGCCCATTTTAAAAAGTCAGCTACAGCTTCCGCCACCCTTGCAGTGTTTCAGCAGCGTTTGCAGCTTTCGGCTCACAGACTGGTGTGTGATGTCCCCACGCGTGGAACTCTACACTGCAGATGTTGGTAAGGATTTTTGAGCAGAAAAGGGCCGTTGTTGAGTACCAGCATCAACAAGGCCGTCGGTATTCAGTTCAGACTCCACACATAAGACATCAGAACTGGACATGGATGTCAGACATAGGTACCATCCTCCAAAACTTTGAAGACTCCACCAAGATGGTGAGCGGCGATGACGCCATAATTAGCGTCACCATCCCGCTTCTCTGTCTTCTGAAATGCTCTCTGCTCACAATCAAAGAGGATGCATTGCAGGCGGAGCACGATGAGATGGAGCAGGGAACCATACAGGGTGATTACACACAGCCAAGCCTCATCTCATCCCAATGTGGATTGGGTGACAATGAGGAAGAGGAGGAGGAAGGACAGGAGCTAGTTTCATGCGCTATAGACGGTACTACCTGCACAGCTGTCATACCTTCTGTTTATCGTTGATGGCCAGAGGACAGAGAGGAGGAGGAGGAGAGCATGGTCAGTCATCCTCTTGGTGAGGACACGGAAGTAGTTTCTGCTAGTAGTATAGTCTGGCACGCATGGCTGAGTTTATGTTACGCTGCCTTTCCCATGGCCCTCGCCTTCTCAAAATTTTGGGTGGCAGTCATTACTGGTTGGTGACACTTCTAGACCCACATTACAAGGAGAACTTTCTATCTCTTATTCCTGAGGCGAACAGGTCTACAAAAATGGGGCTGTACCAGAAGGCCCTTGTTGCGGAACTATTAAAAAAATTCCCATCTGAAAATGCTGGTGGCAGAGGACACACTTTGTTGGACAAACAAGGAGTACAGGCGAGAGAGACACAACTTCAATCCAGCAGAGGCAGGAGAACACTGGCAAAGTTCTGGGAGAGTTTTCTCAGACCCTCCCATCACACAGGCCCTGAGGCGCGGGGTACTCTGACAAGGAGTGCAAAGATTGGGAAGATGCTGAGGGAGTACCTTGCCAACCGTACCAATGTCCTCCGTGATTCCGCTGTGCCTCATAAGTATTGGGTATCCAAGCTGGATACGCGAAATGAACTGGCTCTCTATGCCTTGGAGGTCCTGGCCTGCCCTGCCGCCAGCGTTTTATCAGAACGGGTTTTTAGTGCCGCTGGTGGAATTATAACTGATAAGCGCATCCACCTGTCAACTGAAAATGCTGACAGGCTGACTCTTATAAAAATGAACAAGGGCTGGATTGGGCCAGACTTCTCAACACCACTGAATGATAGCAGCGTAACATAAACTCAAATCAAGTGTCTTTTCTTGGGAGGTGTATTCCCATGCACCTTTTTACACCCACACATGGGTATACGCTTCCTGATTTTGGCTATTTGCTCTTGTCCTCCTTCTCCTCATCCTCCACCACCATATCACCAGGGTGACCGTGGTCCGTGATGCAACGTCCACATAATTTTTTTAAAGGGTGTTTATGATGACCGTAAAAAAATTTTTTTTATACAGTATGTTCATGTATACCCCCCAGGGGTAAATGTTTGTCAGCCCATACAGTTAGTGCATGGCCATTACAAGTAGAGGAGGCCCGCTCCTTTCTAATGCGAAAAAAATTTTATGAGGCGCTCCTCCACGTCTATTTCAAGGGGCATTGAAGTGTCTCCAAATTTTTGGCAGCCCTTGCATTCACTGCATAGGCCAACACTATGGGAGAATCTCTCCTTTCTAATGGGAATTTGTCGTATCTTGTTACTGTGGCCCTGCTCTGTGTGTCTTTAAATTCTTAGTGGGGTTTTTCCTAAAATTGGTCCGCCGTTGGACTCACTGCATACCCTATAACTGTACAGTAGACCCCATCCTTTCTAATGGGAACATGTCGTACCTTGTTACTGTGGCCCTGTTCTATGTGTCTTTAAATTCTTAGTGGGGTTTTTCCTAAAATTGGTCAGCCGTTGGACTCACTGCATACCCTATAACAGTATAGCAGACTCTCTCCTTTCTAATGGGAACATGTCGTACTTGTTACTGTGGCCCTGCTCTATGTCTCTTTAAATTCTTAGTGGGGTTTTTCCTAAAATTGGTCAGCCGTTGGACTCACTGCATACCCTATAACTGTATAGCAGACCCTCTCCTTTATAATGGGAACATGTCGTACTTATTACTGTGGCCCTGCTCTATGTCTCTTTAAATTCTTAGTGGGGTTTTTCCTAAAATTGGTCAGCCGTTGGACTCACTGCATACCCTATAACTGTATAGCAGACCCTCTCCTTTATAATGGGAACATGTCGTACTTGTTACTGTGGCCCTGTTCTGTGTGTCTTTATATTCTTAGTGGGTTTTTTCCTAAAATTGGTCAGCCGTTGGACTCACTGCATACCCTATAGCTGTATAGCAGACCCTCTCCTTTCTAATGGGAACATGTCGTACCTTGTTACTGTGGCCTTGCTCTGTGTGTCTTTAAATTCTTAGTGGGGTTTTTCCTAAAACTGGTCAGCCATTGAACTCACTGCATACCCTATAACGGTATAGCAGACCCTCTCCTTTCTAATGGGAACATGTCGTACTTGTTACTGTGGCCCTGCTCTGTGTGTCTTTAAATTCTTAGTGGAGTTTTTCCTAAAATTGGTCAGCCGTTGGACTCACTGCATACCCTATAACTGTATTGCAGACCCTCTTCTTTCTAATGGGAACATGTCGTACTTGTTACTGTGGCCCTGTGTAGCATCGGCGTCTCTGCCTCCAGCTAGGCAGAGACGCCGTCCCTCTCACCTTCCTGTTCAGCGCGCGGCGTCCTCCTGCGCTCCTGCCCTTGCTGCTGCCGGCACGTGCTCCTTCCCGGGCACTGTGCTTAGGGCGCGCGCTCCCCCTCTCTTAAAGGGGCCGCGCGCTTCGTCCTAAGGAGTCCTCGGCCAATTGCCGGAGGACTTCCCATATATAAGGCACCTCCTCCAAAATGGAGGTGCCCGAGCAATGTTGTTGCAAAGCCTTTCAACTCTGCTTCAGCCCTCAGGTCCCGTTACCAGATACCTGCCAGTTACCTGCCAGATCTCTGCTTGATACCTACCTGATTCCTGTCTATCTGCTTGCATTCCTGCGGTCCGACAGTCTGCCTTCCAACACCTGTCAGTCTGTCTATGGATCTGCCCGCCCGCTCACCTGGGAGCGCTCACCTGCTACCTGCCTGCTAGCCTACCTGGAGGCTCTGCCGTCACTTGCCATGACCACCTGCCTGTCCAGAGACTCTTGCCCGCTCACCTGGGAGCGCTCACCTGCTACCTGCCTGCTAGCCTACCTGGAGGCTCTGCCGTCACTTGCTGTGACCACCTGCCTGTCCAGAGACTCCTGCCCGCTCACCTGGGAGCGCTCACCTGCTACCTGCCTGCTAGCCTACCTGGAGTCTCTGCCGTCACTTGCCGTGACCACCTGCCTGTCCAGAGACTCCTGCCCGCTCACCTGGGAGCGCTCACCTGCTACCTGCCTGCTAGCCTACCTGGAGGCTCTGCCGTCACTTGCCGTGACCACCTGCCTGTCCAGAGACTCTAGCCCGCTCACCTGGGAGCGCTCACCTGCTACCTGCCTGCTAGCCTACCTGGAGGCTCTGCCGTCACTTGCCGTGACCACCTGCCTGTCCAGAGACTCTAGCCCGCTCACCTGGGAGCGCTCACCTGCTACCTGCCTGCTAGCCTATCTAGAGACTCTTATCCTGCTGTCACTTGCCGTGACCACCTGCCTGTCTAGAGACTCTTACCCTGCTGTCACTTGCCGTGACCATCCGCCTGTCAAGAGACTGTCCCCATCACTTGCCGTGACCTCCTGCCCTTCTACCCAGAGACTGTCCCTGTCATTTGCCGTGACTACCTGCCTGCCTTCCCTGGGAGCCACCCGCTTCCTTACAAGGACTGCCCCTTTGTATAGTTGCTCAGAGGTTCCACCTCCCAGACCCATTACAGTTTGCTCCGGCCATGGAACCCGGTGGCACCCAAGCTCCCTCGCTCTCTGACCTATACCAGGAAGTCTCCCGTCAGAGATCCCAGCAGGAGTCCATCCTGAACCACCTGCGGAATGTCCACTCCCGCCTGGACACACTGACTGCTCCACCTACAACCTCCGCTAGTTGCACGACTCGCACCCCGGCAGCGCCGCTGCCCATCAATACCATGGCATCCTGCTCTGGACCCCGGCTTTCTGCACCTCCTCGTTTCGGAGGTGACCCCGCTCAAGCTCGGGGCTTCATAAACCAGTGCACCCTGCACTTTGAACTATTGGCACATCACTTTACCACCGACCGGGCCAAAGTGGCTTTCATAATGTCCCATCTCACTGGAGAGGCACTGGCTTGGCTAAATCCCCTGTGGGAGAGAGGGGATCCCCTAGTATCCAACTTGTCAGCTTTCCTCACTGCCTTCCGGAAAGTCTTCGATGAACCAGGACGAAAGACCTCGTCAGCCTCCTCTCTACTACGTCTCCGCCAAGGGAGTCTCACCGTAGGCCAATATGCCATACGGTTCCGTACCCTCGCTTCTGAACTTGCCTGGGATAACGAGGCCCTGCTGTCCGTCTTCTGGGAGGGTCTTTCCGGTCGGATTAAAGATGAACTTGCCGGTCGGGACATCCCTACCATCCTGGACGACCTAGTGTCACTTGCTACCCGGATTGACATCCGGTTCCAGGAACGTACCAAGGAAACCACCCGTGAGAGAAAGTTTCCCCGCCTTGCTCCTAACTTCCAGAGACCTGTCTCTTCTTCAGTCACTCCCCGGGCGCACTCACCCGAGCCCATGCAGGTCGACCAGACCAAGTTAGTCAAATTCCGCCAGGAGTCACGCCGGGCCGAGGGGAGCTGTTTCTATTGTGGCAGCAAGGAGCTCCTGATCCGTTCCTGCCCGGAGAGGCCGGGAAACGCCGGTGTCTAGGATCGCTCGGAGAGGTCGTCCTAGACAAAAGTATGTCCTCTCCCTCCCTGACTTTGTCTGTCTCTCTCTCCTGAGGAGAGGATCGGCACTTCGAAAAAGGTCACCTGGACTCTGGAGCGGCTGGGAACCTCATCTCCCAGTCCTTAGTTGAGAGATACCGTATTCCCACCAAGCCTCTCACTGAACCTTTGACAGTTGCCTCCGTGGATGGTAAGCTCCTTCCAGTACCCATCCTGCTCGTCACTGTACCCTTAACTCTGCAGGTGGGAATGCAGCACTCTGAGAAGATCTCCTTCCATGTGCTATCTGGACTCTCTCACTCCCTGTAGCTAGGTCTATCTTGGCTCCAGACTCATGAACCCGTATTGAACTGGCGATCCGGCGAAGTACTCCGTTGGGGTCCAGACTGCAATAGGACCTGCCTGGTTCCGGTCCGCCCAGCTCGCCCTCCGCCTACTCCAGCTAATCTTCCCGGTTTTCCGGCTCCATTCTGGCCCTATGCGGACGTCTTCGGTAAAAAGGAAGCAGAGACGTTGCCACCCCATAGGCCATATGACTGCCCGATCGACCTGGTACCTGGCGCCACTCCTCCCCGTGGGCGTATCTACCCGTTGTCTGCGGCCGAAACCCGGGCCATGTCTGAATACATTGAGGAGAATCTGGCTAGGGGATTTATCCGAAAATCTACCTCCCCGGCTGGAGCTGGATTCTTCTTTGTCAAAAAGAAAGAAGGCTCGCTACGTCCCTGTATTGACTACAGAGGACTCAATCTAATCACTATTAGTGTTGAGCGAACAAGCTCGACACTGCTCGGTACTCGCCCGAGCATCACGCTACTCGGGATGTTCGGCGAGCACCGAGCATTTCCGGGTTACTCGGGCGGGAGCTCGGGTCTCCGCCCTGCATGCTTAGCGCTCTTTACAGAGCCAATGAACATGCAGGGATTGCCAGCCAGTCACTGTAATGCCGCAGCCATGTTGTTTGTGGGCATTACAGTGATTGGCTGGCCGCACAGCGTCACCTCGAGTATTTAAAACCGGCGCCGCCATCTTGGACACAGTCGCTCCGGATTAGACAGTGTAGGGACAGCGCTGCTGATTTAGGGAGAGATATATCCTGCAAAATAGTTAGTGTAGGGTCTGTAAAGGCTGCCAGATCAAACAAACAGTCCTTCTCAGGACTAATATCCATCCCAGGTATATCAGGCAGGCAGGCAGGCCCCCCCCCCAAAAAAAAAGTGTGCCTCTGATTTTTCAGACACAAATATATCTGTTGAAAATAGTCTGGTGTAGGCCAGAGAAATAGAAGTGTGGTTTTGCAGTTCTATGGGCCATTTGTATCTAAAAAAAAACAGTTTGAGTGTGTCGCTCACTGTTCAGCCGCAAATATATATATATATTTTAAAAAGCCTGGTATACACCAGTAAATTATTACTGTGGTTTTGATGTTCCACGGTAAAACATCTCTATTATCCTGTTTTTGGCATTTTTTGCTGTAAAAAAAAAAAAAAATAGTGTCTCCCTGATTTTTCAGACACAAATATATCTGTTGAAATTAGTCTGGTGTAGGCCCAAGAAATACAACTGTGGTTTTGCAATTCCACGGTACAAACCTCTGTATTATCCACTTTTGGGCCATTTGTATCTAAAAAAAACAGTTTCAGTGTGTCGCTCACTGTTCAGCCGCAAATATATATATATTTTAAAAAGCCTGGTATACACCAGTAAATTATAACTGTGGTTTTGCTGTTCCACGGTAAAAAATCTCTATTATTCAGGTTTTGGTCGTTTTTTCGTAAAGAAAAACAGTAGTGTCTCCTGACTGTTGTGACACAAAAATAAATCTGTTGAAAAAAATATATCTGTTGAAAATAGTCTTGTGTAGGCCCGACATCCCAGTGTGGTTTCGCAGTTCCACGGGTCAAATCGCTGTACTATCCAGTTTTGGGCCTTTGGTATCTAAAAAAAAAGCAGTTTGAGTGTGTCGCTCACTGTTCAGCCGCAAATATCTCTATTTAAAAAAGTGTGGTATACCCCAGTAAACAATAACTGTGGTTTTCCTCTTCCACGGTTCTAATCTACTCTTTATTACCCTTTTTCCATTGATAGTGCAGGTGTAAGCTATTTTACTTCATTTACAATGGGCAAGGCGCGTGGCAAGGGACGTGGAAGTGGACGTTCTTGTGATGGTTCGTGCAGAGGACGGGGCCGTGGCCAAGGTGATAATGTGCCACAACCAACAGCCACATCTTCTCGCTCCCACTTCTTGACCGAATTACTAGGGAAGCACAGAACAACACCAGTATTGAGAACTGATCAGTGTGAACAGGTTATTAATTGGATAGCAGACAATACTTCCAGTTACCTGGGCACCACCACCTCCGGTCTGTCTTCCACACGGTCAACTCTTAGTAGCCGTGAGTCTCGACCGCATACTCCTCCTCACCCTGATGCTCCTTCCTCCCACCATGCCGAGTGTCGTCAGACAGCAAGTGATCCCACACTTGGGCACTCTGAAGAGCTGTTCACTGGTCCATTTCCATATTTGGGCCCCTCGCCTGATATGCTTGAAGTGGTGGAAGAGGAGATCCCATGTTGCGATGCCCAAATATTTGAACAGCCACGGCCACAGGAAGTCGACGTTGGCAATCTGTCACAAGAGGTGGACGATGACGAGACACAATTGCCAGGAAGTGAGGAGGAGGATCGTGGTGCGCAAGTGGAAGAGGAGGAGGTGGTGGATGATCTAGTAACTGACCCAACGTGGAAGGAGGACATGCAGAGTGAGGCCAGCAGCACACAGGGGGAGGGAGGCAGAGTACCCCAACAGGCAGGAAGAAGCAGTGTGGTGGCCGCAGACAGAAGGCAGGCAACCGTTCCCCCTAACACCAACACGAGGGACGTTGCCAGTACAAGCGGTAGGTCTTCCAGAGTCTGGAATTTTTTTAAAGACTCTGCTGATAACCCCAAAAAGGCCATATGTTCCACCTGCCATGCCAGCATCAGCAGGGGTGACAAAACTACCAGCCTGGCCACCACCAGCATGATCAGGCACATGCCAGCAAAGCACCCGACTTTGTGGGGCGAAACCCAGGGTCCACGACCAGTGTCAGCGGGTGTCACCACTGCTTCTTCCACTGTTGTGCGTGCAATAGAACCCCCTGTTGTGTGTGCAAGGCAATCCCCTGTCCATACTGCATGTAAAGATGCCCCCTCCTCTCAGTCTTCACTTGTTATGGCAGTTTCTCAAGAAACAGCATCAACGTCCACGTCCACATCCCACCGCAGCGTTCAATTGTCCATATCCCAGACCTTTGAACGAAAGCGGAAATTCGCAGCTAACGCCCCACAGGCCACAGTCCTAAATTCGCACATTTCACGACTGCTTGCATTGGAAATGCTGCCTTTTAGGCTGGTGGAGACGGAATCCTTCCGCAATCTTATGACGGTGGCCGTCCCTCGGTACTCGGTCCCCAGCCGACGCTATTTTGCCCGGTGTGCCATCCCCGCACTACACAAGCACGTGTCCCAAAGCATCTGCCGTGCCCTCAACAACGCAGTTACTGGGAGAGTCCACCTGACAACGGACACGTGGACAAGTGCTTGTGGCCAGGGACGGTACATCTCTCTGACGGCACACTGGGTAAACATAGTGGAAGCCGGGACCCAGTCGGACCTTGGGACGGAACACATCCTCCCCACTCCGAGGATTGCGGGCCCTATGTCAGTCAGAGTTGCCCCCACAGTGTACAGTTCCTGCGCATCCTCCTCCTCCTCCTCCTCATGTTCAGCCTCCATCTCAGATATCACCACATCAGTTACAAGCTGGAAGCATTGCAGTACTGCCTCCGCCAAGCGGCAACAGGCTGTGCTGAAACTCATAAGCTTAGGTGATAAACCTCACACTGCTTGTGAGTTGTGGACAGCTGTGAAAGAGCAGGCAGATCTGTGGCTGAGACCGCTGAACCTACATCCCGGCATGGTCGTGTGTGACAATGGCCGTAACCTGGTGGCGGCTCTGAGGCGAGGTGAGATCACACACGTACCATGCCTGGCTCATGTGCTTAACCTCGTGGTTCAGCGGTTTCTTAAATCGTACCCCGAGTTGCCAGATCTGCTCGTGAAAGTACGCCGCCTGTCAGCTCATTTTCGCAAGTCGGCTACAGCTTCCGCCGCCCTTGCTGTGTTGCAGCAGCGTTTGCAGCTTCCGGCACACCGACTGGTGTGTGATGTCCACACACGTTGGAACGCTACCCTCCACATGTTGCAAAGGATTTGTGAGCCGAAGAGAGCAGTTGTGGAGTACCAGCTGCAACAAGGCCGTCGATATTCAGGTCAGACTCCACACATAAGACCTCAGGAGTGGACCTGGATGTCTGACATATGTACCATCCTGACAAACTTTGAGGAGGCCACCAAGATGGTGAGTGGCGATGACGCCATCATTAGTGTCAGCATCCCACTTGTCTGTCTTTTGCAACGCTCTCTGCAGAGAATTAAAGAGGAGGCATTGCAGCCAGAGTATGATGAGATGGATCAAGAAGCCGTAGCGGGCGATTACACACAGCCCAGCCTCATCTCATCCCAACATGCATTGGGGGACAATGAGGGAGAGGAGGAGGAGGAGGAGGAGGAGGAAGAACAGAAGCTGCTATCATGCATTGTAGATGGTAGTACCTGTACAAGTGTCATACCGTCGGTTCAGCGTGGGTGGCCTGAGGACAGGGGGGAAGAGGAAGAGGAGGAGGAGAGCATGGTCAGTCGTCATCTTGGTGCGGACACGGAAATCTTGCCCGTTACCAGTCTGGCACGCATGGCTAACTTTATGTTATGCTGCCTTAACCGTGACCCTCGCATTGTCAAAATGTTGGGTGACAGTCATTACTGGTTGGTGACACTTGTAGACCCCCGCTACAAGGAGAACTTTCACTGTCTTATTCCTGAGGTGGAGAGGTCTACAAAAATTGGGCAATACCAGAAGGCCCTTGCTGCAGAACTCTTTAAAAAATTCCCATCTGAACATGCTAGCGGCAGAGGTCACAGTTCGTTGCCCAACCAAGGCGTACAGGCGAGAGAGATGCAACTCCAATCCAGCAGAGGCAGGGGAACACTGTCAACGTTCTGGGACAGTTTTCTGACACCCGCCCAGCTTACAGGCCCTGAGGCGCGGGGTACTCTCACAAGGAGTGGAAAGTTTCAAAAGATGGTGAGGGAGTACCTTGCCGATCGTACCAGCATCCTCCCTGATTCCTCTGTGCCTTTTAATTATTGGGTATCCAAGCTGGACACTTGGAATGAACTCGCTCTGTACGCCTTGGAGGTCCTGTCCTGCCCTGCCACTAGCGTGTTATCGGAGCGTGTTTTTAGTGCCGCTGGGGGAATTATAACTGATAAGCGCACTCGCCTGTCAACTGACAATGCTGACAAGCTGACCCTTATCAAAATGAACAAGGGCTGGATTGGGCCAGACTTCTCATCACCACCAAATGACAGCAGAGTAACATAAAGTCAAATCCTCTGTGTTATTTCGAGAGGTGTATTCACATGCACCGCTTCACACCCACACATGGGTGTACGCTTCCTCGTTTCGGCTGTTTAATCTTCTTCTCCTTATCCTCAGCCTCCACCACCACTATACCACCAGGGTGCCAGCATTGCAAGTTCCTCCGTCCTAATTTTTGACAGCTTTTGCTGGGAAATCATAAGCAAATACCATGGGACACCCACTCCCCAATAATGGGACTTATGTTGGTAATATGCTGTACTGCATGGCTCTTGTAAGGGGCATTGCAAGTTGCTCCGTCCTAATTTTTGGCAGCTTTTGCTGGGAAAGCATAAGCAAATACTATGGGAGACCCACTCCCCAATAATGGGACTTATGTTTGTAATATGCTGTACTGCATGGCTCTTGTAAGGGGCATTGCAAGTTGCTCCGTCCTAATTTTTGGCAGCTTTTGCTGGGAAAGCATAAGCAAATACTATGGGAGACCCACTCCCCAATAATGTGACTTATGTTTGTAATATGCTGTGCTGCATGGCTCTTGTAAGGGGCATTGCAAGTTGCTCCGTCCTAATTTTTGGCAGCTTTTGCTGGGAAAGCATAAGCAAATACTATGTGAGACCCACTCCCCAATAATGGGACTTATGTTTGTAATATGCTGTACTGCATGGCTCCGTCCTAATTTTTGGCAGCTTTTGCTTGCAAGGTATAAGCAAATACTATGGGACACCCACTCCCCAATAATGGGACTTATGTTTGTAATATGCTGTACTGCATGTGATGCGCCCCCTGGGCCGTGTGTACACGTGTGTGGGATACCCGGTGCCGGGTCTCTGGGGTCTGTAGTCTCCGAGGCGGTGACCCGGTCCCGTGGCTCAGGCTGGTCAAACCAGTGGCAGTCTTTCTTAGGTTTTGAGGTTAATTCTCCGACTGCGCCACCCGTGGATTGCGGTCAGGGAGTACCACCGCTGCGAGGCAGACCGCTGAGGCTGGTGTTGTGTGCGCAGCATAAAATGGGACAACTCCCCTCGGGAGGAGTATAGCCTCAGGGCAGTGAGTGTGGATGATGGGGGTGATGGTGCACGAGCGCAGCAGGAATGACTCAGAGTCTTTGCAGTGCAGTTCAGGGTCTTTACTGATGATTATAAGGTAGACCCTCCCGGGAGTACTGGCTAGCATAAGAGGCCTGGTCAGTCTGGTCAAGCAGGAGTTCCCCTGGCCAGGTGGAGTTGTAGGCCTCCCCGTCTGTCTGCACTCTTCCTGGCTACCTTGCTGTAAGCGGGTAGAAGTAGCCCACGTCCCTGAGTGTACCGTGTAGTGCTCACCCGTATGGCTGATGACTTGGGGCCTTCTGTTAGCCTCCGCTCCACGACGGTGGTGCTGGTCCCTTGTTTGTGACTGAGCCTCCGGGCTTCTATGGCCAGAGGACCTGAATTCCCCTGCCGGCTGGTTTCTGCTGCTGGATATATAAGTCCTCACAGCTTCGGACTCCTGTGTCCGGTTCCTATTGTCTTCTGCCAGGGCGAGCTCTGCTCAGCTTCCAGCCCCTGGTCTTTAGCTCCTAGCTCCTACAGAGCTCCTTGCTGTTACTTTTCCTTGCTCTCACTCTGACTCTGACTGTTCTCTGACTCACTCAACCCCGCCCCAGATCCAGTTTATAAGGGCAGAATTCTCCCCTCCCAGGATTGGGGCAGGAGGATGTTGCATGTTTAAGGAATCCTGACCAGGAAACCTCCCACTTGCTCTCCGACGTAATATCTCTATTACTGTGGTGACCAGACCCCTGGGGTGCCACACATAGCTCTTGTAAGGGGCATTGCAGTTCCTCATAATTTTTGGAAAGCCTTCCATTCACTGCTTAGGCCAACAGTGCACGGGAGACCCAGTTGCTATAAAAGGAAAATAAGGTTTAGTTAACGCCCTCTGACCTCCATGTCATTTCCAAGGGGCATTGGAGTGGCTCAAAATTTTTGGTAGGCATTGCACTCACTGTATGCCCTATAACTGTGTAGCCGAACCGCTCCTTTTGTTACAGAAACATATCCTACAAGACATATCTGGTTGACTGGCCTGATATTGATGTGAATGGTCCCTGTTCCTCCTGCTCTTTCTCCTTTGCCACTACCTCATCCATCATTTATCACCTGAAGCTTTGTTTTAACGGGAGTCATAGAACTTGGATAGTAGCAGGAAAACATCCAGCAATCCTTGGAGGAGGTAAGATATGCGCCAAAACGCTGACCACCTCAGGCCTAGCCGCTACTATATACATGCGCTTGCATTACAACAAAACAAAGCAGATGCTAACTTCTATCATCCTCATCATGCTCCTCACCTTGGCACTCTCAACTCCCCTGATGGAGAAGCCAGGGCCCACCGGAGGAGTCTGATAGTCCGGTGGGCTCGGCCAATGCTGCCCTAAAGCAGGCCAGGCTAAGAAAAGTGTGGGAAAGGTTACCGGGACAAATAGGGGTGGCTGGGGACCGAGTATGGCCACCCGGCCACCCCCTGGAGGCTGGGGAGCAAGCGGGGACACCCGGCCACCAGGCGGCTGGGGACTGAGTATGGATACCAGGCCGCCGACACAGCCATGGCGTGGTGGCCAGATTCCGCCTCCACATGCCTAAAAGGCCCAATTTAAAGTGCAAGCAAGCAAGCAGTATGGTATTGCAGCCTGGGGGTGGGTGGGTGGCAAGCAGCATACTTGAGCTTGTATTGCAAGGAATGGGGGAGGTACAATTGAACACTGCCCTGGGACTAGAACTTGCATGGGGATAGTTGCAAGTCTGCATCTTCTGATGCGGTAAGGATCACTTATGATGGGCACACTTTTAGACAGTGACCTGGGAGTCAGAGATGCTTCCAGGGGTCTTCCCCATGCTGTTGCCTTGTCTTTTCAGCACTTTATGCATGTGTCACACAGCACATGGCCAGATAAGGTTGTAAAATGTTAAAATGACATTTCACGGTGAATGCATTTGTCATAGTTGAAAGCAATACAAAAGTGCAAAAACGCATAAAAAATGCTACTTGTGAACATAGCCGAAGGTGTGGAGGAGTATTTTTGTTTTTGGTCATTTATTTTAACTTATACACAAGTCTTTTCCCTGGAAAGGATGTTCCTTAACTAGTGTTGAGCATTCCGATACTGAAATATCGGGTATCGGCCGATATTCGCGGTATCGGAATTCCGATACTTAATTCCGATACTTTTACAATATCGAATACCGGAATCGGAAGTTCCCATAATGCCTGCGCTCTGCAGTGTCTCTGAAGTATGACAAGCTGGATGGCAGCGCTCAGCTGAGATCCAGCCTGTCATCAGAATGCCATCCCAGCGTGGGAGAATTCTCCTGATCGTTTAAAAGCCGGCGGGCGGTAAAAAGCCGCCGGCTTTTAAACAATCACACAGCCCCATACTGCTTCCCCGCAGCCTCCCACCTCGATCCTCTGCTCCCCTCGCCACCTCCCATCCCGATCGTAAGTTAGGACCGGGCGGGGAGCGCAGCACCAAGGAGCGGGGAGCGAAGGACCCGGGCGGGGAAGCCGGCAGTGAAAAGACTTCACCGCCGGCTTTCCAGTTCTGTGCTGCGCTTTCCCGCCGGTTATTTCAAATGAACAGCTGAGGTATCAGGTGATGCTGATCAGCTGTTCATTTGAAGTAGCCGCGGTGCCCTCAGAGGGTTCACGTGAGTTCATGCTTGACTGCATTGCATGAACTCACATGAACTTTCCCACGGCCGCACAGGTCAGCCTCACCTCCCAGACGATCAGCCCGTCATGATTGGTGTGTGTGGGTGTCTGTGCGTGTGTCTGCGAGTGTGTGCGGGGTGTCTGTGCGATGTCTGCGGGTGTGTGCGATGTCTGCGGGTGTGTGCGGTGTCTGTGCGATGTGTGCGGGTGTGTGCGGGTGTGCGCGGTGTCTGTGCGATGTCTGCGGTGTCTGTGCGATGTCTGCGAGTGTGTGCGGTGTCTGTGCGATGTCTGTGAGTGTGTGCGGTGTCTGTGCGATGTCTGCGGGTGTGTGCGGTGTCTGTGCGATGTCTGCGAGTGTGTGCGGTGTCTGTGCGATGTCTGCGGGTGTGTGCGTGCAGGCAGACATAGGCCGATGTGACACTACTACTCCCATCGGCCTATGTCTGTCCCCCGTCCACTCGTGCCAGCAGGATCAGCTCGATGGGAGCAGTAGTTCCCATCAGCCTGATCCTGCTATTTAAATTGCCCTACTGTTTCCCCAATAAATTTTAAATACATGTCATTGGTGGCCAGTGGTTACCTACAATAAATTAGTTCATACATTACCTGTCCCCGCCGATCGCCACCTAAAATAAAGTAAAAAATAAAAAACTACACCTATACTCACCTAGACACCTAATTCCCCGAAGCCATCGATCTCCTGTAATAAAATATAAAATAATAAACCACAACCTTATCCTTACCCCTCCGTAGTAGTCCACGAGTGTCCCACGATGATCTCCAGTCTAGAGCAGCCACATAGAATGTGACCGCTCTGAACCGCTGCCGCCGCTAGAATGATGGGGCCGTAAAGCAGCCCCGTCATTGCATAAGCGGGTTCGCCGGAGTTCAGGCAGTGCTGTTCCGGTTAGCTCCTTTACGGCCCTGCTGTATCGTGAGAAATTCCCACGGTACAGCAGTGCCGTAAAGGAGGTCTCCGGAGCTGCGCTGCCTGAATGCACTCCGGTGACCAAAGTCAGTGGCTCCCGCTGCCGGGAGCGGACGTGTTCCCAGCAGTGTGAGCTTACAGCAGCCATGCACAGCTGTCACCATCTCCAGATGTGACAGCTGTGCATGGGAGATCAGCGCAGGAACGTGGACAGTTAACTATTTTTTTTTAGTAAACTAAGAATTAAATAAAATTGTGTGTTTTATTTCAAATAAATTATTTTTTTCCGGGTGTAGTGTGTTTTTTCTTTTTAACACTTTGTAGGTTAGTAATGGGGGTGTCTTATAGATGCCCATCATTACTAACCTGGGCTTCATGGCAGCTGGCGCTGACATGAACCCCAACCCTATTACCCCCTGCCACCGCACCAGGGCAGCGTGGAAGAGAGAGGCTAAGTGCCAGAGTTGACGCATCCTATGGATGCGCCATTTCTGGGGCGGCTGACAGCTGGTGTTTCTAGCCTGGGAGGGGGCCAATATTCATGGCACCCTTCCTGGGCTATTAATATCAGCCCCCAGCTGTCTGCCTAGCCTTTGCTAGCTATTAAATAGGGGGTACCCCACGTCATTTTTTTGAGGGGGTCCCCCATTTTAATAGCTAATAAAGGCTAGGTATTCAGGTGGGGGCTCATATTAGTAGCCTGGGAAGCTCCGTGGGTATTACCCCCTTCCCAGGCTTCAAACATCTGCCCCAGCGGTTTGCTTAACCTCCGCTAGAGACTAAAATTAAGGGGAACACCACGCCAATTTTTTTTTAAATAAATCCTTTATTTTAACAATAAATGACAAGTACAGTAATCAACACTGTCACTGTACTTCATATATATGTGAATGACATGTTTCTATCTATCTAATCTATGTGTGAAGCTTTATTCTGTCTGTTATAAATTGTCGGGTACCGCTGCTGAATTGCCGGCCGGCTTTTTTAAAGAGACAGTGCATGAAAACACAATTATTTTTTAAAATAAATCCTTTACACTAAATGACAAGTACAGTAAGCAACACTGTCACTGTACTTCATATATATGTGACTGACATGTTTCTATCTATCTAATCTATGTGTGAAGCTCTATTCTTTCTGTTGTAAATTGTCGGGTACCGGTGTATGCCGCTGATGAATTGCCGGCTTTTCGCGTAATACATTCTACATTATTCTTAGTTGTTTTACTTCATGTAGAATTAACCTACAAGGAAAGAAAGGGTTTATTTTGATTCCGATATTTGTGTCCCATTGACTTGCATTGGTTTCCAGTATCGGAATCGGCGATATCCGATACTTTTTGGGTATCGGTCCGATCCAATCCGATACGATATTTCCTGATATCGGAAGGTATCGCTCAACACTATCCTTAACATATTTCACAGGAAAAAAGTTTCACTTTCGTTTTTGAACGTTTTATTGTGAGCCTGTAAAAGTGGCTTAATACCTCTGACCACGTTGTTGACAGCAGTGACCTGGGGGTCATAAATGCTTCCTGGGGCGATCCCCATGCTGTCCCCATGTCATTTGAGCACTGTCACTATCGTTTTGGGCACTTGTTGGGCTTTTAAAGGACTGCCGGGGGTGCCACCGCAAAAATGCTCGAGTCTCCCATAGACTAACATTGGGCTCGTTGCTCGGGTCGAGCACCCGAGTATCACGGCGAGCTCGGCCCGAGCTTCGAGCACCCGAGCATTTTAGTGCTCGCTCAACACTAATCACTATAAAGAACAAATACCCCTTGCCGCTCATCTCCGAATTGTTTGACCGTCTCAAGGGCGCCAGGATCTTCTCCAAGCTGGATCTACGAGGGGCATATAACTTGGTCCGTCTCCATCAAGGAGACGAGTGGAAGACAGCATTCAATACCCGGGACGGTCACTATGAGTACCTTGTGTTGCCCTTCGGTCTCTGTAATGCCCCCGCTGTCTTTCAAGAGCTTGTCAACGACATCTTCCGTGACCTCTTGTACTCCTGTGTAGTGGTTTACCTGGACGATATCTTGGTCTTCTCTCCGGATCTCCCCACGCACCGGAGGGATGTTCGTCAGGTCCTGCTTAGGCTCCGGCAGAACCACCTCTATGCCAAATACGAGAAGTGCCTCTTCGACCAGACCTCCCTTCCATTCTTGGGCTATGTTATCTCCCAGACAGGTCTACAAATGGATCCGGAGAAGCTCTCTTCTGTTCTAAAATGGCCCCGTCCAGAAGGTTTGAAGGCGATACAGCGATTCCTGGGCTTCGCTAATTACTATCGTCTTTTCATCCCACACTTCTCGTCCCGGACTGCTCCCATATCTGCGCTTACCCGTAAGGGGGCAAATCCCAAGGTATGGTCACCTGAAGCCGATGAGGCCTTCCTTTCCTTAAAGAGAGCCTTCGCCTCTGCCCCCGTCCTGCATCGTCCGGACTATAATAAACAATTCTACCTGGAAGTTGATGCCTCCTCCTCCTCCTCCGGAGCGGTACTCACCCAAAAATCTTCTACCGGGAGAATGGTAACCTGCGGCTTCTTCTCCAAAATCTTCTCCTCGTCTGAGCGCAACTACTCCATAGGAGACCGTGAATTGCTAGCCGTCAAATTGGCACTGGAGGAGTGGCGCTATCTGCTAGAAGGGGCTCTCTACCCGGTAATCATCTACACGGATCACAAAAACCTGGCATATCTCCAAAATGCCCAGAGACTCAATCCTCGCCAGGCCCGGTGGCCGTTGTTTTTTGTCCGCTTCGACTTCATTCTTCATTTCCGCCCGGCGGACAAGAACGTCAAAGCTGATGCCTTGTCCCGGTCCTTTCTGTCCTCCGATCTAGAGGAGGAGCCTACGCACATCATTGACTCCTCCAAGGTGATGAATGTTGCCCCCTTGGATCTGACTCGTCTTCCACCCGGTAAGACATCTGTAGCAGTATCAGATCGGGAGAGGGTTCTTCGCTGGGGACATTCTTCTAAACTAGCTGGCCATGCTGGCCAAAAGAAGACCTTCCAGCTCATTTCCCGGCATTACTGGTGGCCTACCCTGCGTAAGGACGTTGTAGACTTCGTCGCGGCCTGTTCATCCTGTGCTCGTAACAAAGTTCCCAGACATCTACCAGCTGGCCATCTCTTGCCCCTGCCCGTACCTGCTGCTCCATGGCAGCACATTGCTATGGACTTTATCACCGATCTTCCTGTTTCTGCCGGTTGTACAGTCATTTGGATGGTCGTTGACTGCTTTTCTAAAATGGTCCACTTCATTCCCCTACCTGGTCTCCCATCTGCACCCGAGCGGGCTAAAGACTTTATCCGCCATATCTTCCGTCTCCATGGCCTACCCCTCCACATCGTGTCGGATCGTGGAGTTCAGTTCACCTCACGCTTCTGGAGAGCCACATGTAAACTGCTAGACGTCACCCTGGATTTCTCCTCCGCTTACCACCCACAGTCCAATGGCCAAGTGGAGCGAATCAATCAGATCCTGACCAGCTACCTCCGGCACTTCGTTAATGCCCACCATTCGGATTGGGTGGATTTCCTACCATGGGCCGAGTTCTCTTATAATAATCATGAGAGCGAATCCTCTTCCCAATCCCCGTTCTTTATTGTCTATGGCCAGTACCCCCGGATTCCTGTTCCTGTCTCCGCTTCTGTGGACAACCCTGCCGCAGAGTCTCTTGTCAGCGAGTTTTCTACTATTTGGGAGAATACCAGGTCCGCTCTTCTTCTGTCCTCCGAGCGGATGAAGAGATTTGCTGATAAGAGACGTCTGGATCCACCTCAATTCCATCCGGGAGACAAGGTTTGGCTCTCTTCCAAATTTGTGCGGCTCAAAGTACCCTCCTACAAGTTGGGCCCTCGGTTCATCGGACCCTTCGAAATTCTCAGGCAAATTAACCCAGTGGCCTACAAATTAAAACTCCCGGCCACCCTACGCATTCCCAACTCCTTCCACGTATCCCTCCTCAAACCTGTTGTCCTTAACACTTTTTCCGACAATCCAGGTACTCCTCCTACTCCGGTTTCTGCTGAGGACGTCTTTGAAGTGGAGAGTATCCTGGCCACCAAGAGGGTAAGAGGGAGAACCTTTTTTCTGGTGGATTGGAAGGGGTTTGGTCCTGAGGAAAGAACTTGGGAACCCAGGGAGAACATCAACTCTCCGCTTCTCCTTGAGAAATTTCTCTCTGGCCTAAAAAAGGGGGGGCCTAAAGGGGGGGTACTGTAGCATCGGCGTCTCTGCCTCCTGCTAGGCAGAGACGCCATCCCTCTCATCTTCCTGTTCAGCACGCGGCGTCCTCCTGCGCTCCTTCCCTCACTGCTGCCGGCGCGCGCTCCTTCCCGGGCACTGTGCTTAGGGCGCGCGCGCGCTCCCCCTCTCTTACAGGGGCCGCGCGTGTCGTCCTAAGGAGTCCCCGACCAATTGCCGGAGGACTTCCCATATATAAGGCACCTCCTCCAAAATGGAGGTGCCCGAGCAATGTTGTTGCAAAGCCTTTCAACTCTGCTTCAGCCCTCAGGTCCCGTTACCAGATACCTGCCAGTTACCTGCCAGATCTCTGCTTGATACCTACCTGATTCCTGTCTATCTGCTTGCATTCCTGCGGTCCGACAGTCTGCCTTCCAACACCTGTCAGTCTGTCTATGGATCTGCCCGCCCGCTCACCTGGGAGCGCTCACCTGCTACCTGCCTGCTAGCCTACCTGGAGGCTCTGCCGTCACTTGCCGTGACCACCTACCTGTCCAGAGACTCTTGCCCGCTCACCTGGGAGCGCTCACCTGCTACCTGCCTGCTAGCCTACCTGGAGGCTCTGCCGTCACTTGCCATGACCACCTGCCTGTCCAGAGACTCCTGCCCACTCACCTGGGAGCGCTCACCTGCTACCTGCCTGCTAGCCTACCTGGAGTCTCTGCCATCACTTGCCGTGACCACCTGCCTGTCCAGAGACTCCTGCCCGCTCACCTGGGAGCGCTCACCTGCTACCTGCCTGCTAGCCTACCTGGAGGCTCTGCCGTCACTTGCCGTGACCACCTGCCTGTCCAGAGACTCTTGCCTGCTCACCTGGGAGCGCTCACCTGCTACCTGCCTGCTAGCCTACCTGGAGGCTCTGCCGTCACTTGCCGTGACCACCTGCCTGTCCAGAGACTCTAGCCCGCTCACCTGGGAGCGCTCACCTGCTACCTGCCTGCTAGCCTATCTAGAGACTCTTATACTGCTGTCACTTGCCGTGACCACCTGCCTGTCTAGAGACTCTTACCCTGCTGTCACTTGCCGTGACCATCCGCCTGTCAAGAGACTGTCCCCGTCACTTGCCGTGACCTCCTGCCCTTCTACCCAGAGACTGTCCTTGTCACTTGCCGTGACTACCTGCCCGCCTTCCCTGGGAGCCACCCGCTTCCTTACAAGGACTGCCCCTTTGTATAGTTGCTCAGAGGTTTAACCTCCCAGACCCGTTACACCCCGCTCTATGTGTCTTTAAATTCTTAGTGGTGTTTTTCCTAAAATTGGTCAGCCGTTGGACTCACTGCATACCCTATAACTGTATAGCAGACCCCATCCTTTCTAATGGGAACATGTCGTACTTGGTACTGTGGCCCTGCTCTATGTGTCTTTAAATTCTTAGTGGGGTTTTTCCTAAAATTGGTCAGCCGTTGGACTCACTGCATACCCTATAACTGTATAGCAGACTCTCTCCCTTCTAATGGGAACATGTCGTACTTGCTACTGTGGCCCTGCTCGGTGTGTCTTTAAATTCTTAGTGGGTGTTTTCCCAAATTTTGGCAGCCCTTGCAGTCACAGCATGGGCATTACCACTATAGGAGACCCTCTCCTTTATAATGGGAACATTTTTTTACTGAGACCCTCCTCCATGTCTCTTCAAAGGGGTATTGGGTTGCGTCCAAATTTTTGGCAGCCCTTGCAGTCACTGGATATGCAATAACAGTATAGGAGACCCACTTGTTAATAATGGGAACAACAAAGCATAGCCGGCTGATGGCTCTCTAACAATAGCGAGGGCCAACTGCTGGCCTTTTAAGAGTAGTAAGGGCCGTCTGATGTCCCTATAAAAATAGGCTTTATGACTTTCAGAGTCCCTCCATCATAAATAAAACAGGATGTGTCTGATGATGTGTCACACACCACATTGCCAGATAAGGTTGTAAAATGTTAAAAATGACATTTCCCGGTGAATGCATTTGTCTTAAAAAATAATGTAAAAAAACCAAAACAATAGGATCTTTCTTTAGTATAAAAAACAGCGTCACCAATTTAACAACAATGTAATCACATTGTTCAGCTCATGCACCTCCTCTTCCATCTCTGAAATGACCACATCAGTCACAAGCTGACAGCACTGCAGCACTGCCTTGGCCAAGCGGCAACAGGCTGTGCTGAAGATAACATGCTTAATGCTTAATTGACAAACCGCCCAGCGCTGCAGAGTTGTTGAAAGCTGTAACACAGCAGCCTGATCTGTGGCTCTCACCGCTGAACATACAGCCAGGCATGGTCGTGTGTGACAATGGGCGGAACCTGGTGACGGAGAAATGACAGCCGGAGTAGATATGGTTTCCCAACTCTCAGCAAAAAAAGTTGTGGACTGGCCCTGTACCGTCCCTGGCCACAATCACCTGTCCATGTGTTTGTGGTTAGGCGGTCCTTCCCAGTAAGTGCACTGGGCAGGGCACGGGTAATCTTGTGGAACCCGTGCTCGTGGAAGGAAGAGTCAACACCGGGAGAAACAGTGGCGGCTGGGGACTGAGTATGGACAACCGGCCGCCGCCGGCATGAGGTTATGAAAAGCTTCCGCCTCCACGAGCCTAAAAGGCCACATTTAAAGTGCAAGCAGCTGTCAAAAATTTGGCAGTATAGTATTGCAGCCTGTGGGTGGGTGGGTGGCTGGCTGCATACTTGCGCTTGCATTCCAAGGAATGGGGTAGGGACAACTGAAGGCTGCACTGGGACAAGGACATGGATGGTGATTGTTACAAGTCTGCAACGACAGGTGCATGGTGGGAGGCATATTCGCATGGGCCAAGGATCACTTATGATAGGCACACTTTTAGGCAGTGACCTGGGAGTCAGAAATGCTTCCTGGGGTCTGCCCTATGCTGTTCCCATGTCTTTTCAGCACTGTATGCATGTGTCTGATGATGTGTCACACACCACATGGCCAGATAAGGCTGTAAAATGTTAAAATGACATTTCCCAGTGAATGCATTTGTCTTTGTTCAAAGCAATGCAAAAGTGCAAAAATGTATCAAAAACGCTACGTGTGAACATAGCCCAAGGTGTGGAAGAGTATTTTTGCTTTTGGTTATTTATTTTGCTTTGTATACATTGTACATGTCATGGAAAGGATGTTCCTTAACATATTTCCCAGGAAAATCCATTTTGGCTTCGTTTTGGTATGTTTTATTGTGAGTCCGTAAAAGTGGCGTAATACTCTGACAACGTTGTTGACAGCAGTGACCTGGGAGTCAGCAATGCTTCCAGGGGTCTTCCCCATGCTGTCCCTATGTCACTTGAGCACTGTTCCCATCGATTTGGGCAATTTTTAGGCCCTCTGCAGACCGCCGGGGGGAGCCACCTGAAAAATGCTCGAGTTTCCAATAGACTTACATTGGGCTCGCTGCTCGGGTCGAGCACCCGAGTATTCCAATTTGCTCGACCCAAGCAACAAGTACCCGAGCATTTTAGTGCTCGCTCATCACTAATAGCTATATATAAAACCAAAAAAGAGCAAATGCCAGGACCAAAATTCACACACTAAAGTTATTTAAAAAGGTATGTAATTTTTTAAATTACCATTTTTTTTTTACCTAAAATTCAAAGGAAATGTGTCATCTTCAACTAGGCCTTTTAGAGATCATTTCATCTTCAACTTGCTTAACTGATCACAATAACAATAATTTTGACCAGGGGTGCCCAAACTTTTATATGCCACTGTATATCTGAATGTTCTTCTGAATTATTAACAAATAACTGTGGGATGGTGTGAGGCAGTGACCGGGATCGTACATGAGGGACGTTATATATCCCCCAGAATGTGTACAGAGACTGTAAGGCAGCACTAGTCATCATAATGGGGGATACTCGCTGCACCGGGTCAATTAATGCACACCAGCAATGTCTTTCCGGTATTTCACAATGCTGCAGTTTATTGCACTTCATAAACCACAGTTCACACATATAATGTCCACGAGCCCAAGTGGCAGACCGGCCCACTTGGCCCAGGTTACAGCCTTCAGCAAGGTAATACTTTAGCAATCTCCATACAAGTGTCCATATAACAAAGTGTATTACCTTTGCCGGGTTTTAGCTGCTGCAGTCCATTTAATCCGCTACCACTGTGGCTTTAAGGCTTTCCCAGGTGGGGGTCTCTAGCCGTCGTCCCGTCTAAGGCTACTGGAATGTTTCACTCACACACATCCAGTCTGCGCCTTTCCGGACTCTTCACCAAGCCGCGGCCTTCAAAGGCCACTGGCATCTACACAAGATCCAGCCTCGACCTTTCAGGCTGCCAGGCTTCACTGTATCACGGTGTCCCACACACACGGGGCACAGGCCTCACGCCCAACACACCGAACACACCTGTCTCCCATCAAGCAGGGTTTATATATCCATCCCGTGCACACACACACACACAGACAAGACCTTGCTGATGTCACAGTCATGTGATCAGACAGACATTCTGTGCGCGCAGGACCTGTGCTATGTCACAGTCATGTGACCAGTCACCTGAGGGGGAAGATACATGGTCAGGTAAAACACATCCTGGACCATTACCGTAATGCCAGCAAGTCGCTGCATTACAAGACCTATTAAATCCATTGGAGTGCATTGCAGTCACAAACTCACCTGCGGCTGCAATGCAGGAATGTAGGTGAGCATTGACCTGGTCAGGCTATCTGGCTAAGGCATATCTTGGGAGAGGCTACAGGAAGGCAATGGGGCGACCTCCTTATTCCAACCTGCTGAATAAAGCTGTTTATGTTGGACTTGCTTGGGTCACTGCCTCAGTTACTGTACGGTGTGAACACCGCCGCCTTACAATGGCTATGAGAGGTATTGTAAGTGTTAATTTACCAGCAAAGCTGTAAGGATGAGTAGGCTCGAGCATCTCAAACACTCAATCTTCCACAGGAGCTGTATCAATCAGCAAAGTGATTCAAACTTCTCGGAGCAGTATACGACAGGCCTTTAACGTAGTTAAATGGTTATCTGCTCTGTGCAAAAGCATTGCCTGAACCCTTTATCTAGCTGTCAATGACTTCACATGCTGCTGTATTACAAATACATGTTCTCTAGCGTGCATTATACACTATGGGTATTGGCATAGGTAATACCAGGTACACATATAACGATGCTTAAGACTATTACAGTCTTTATAAACATGTTAGAGACGAAAAAGTAAGTGACCCCACAAACATGTAATATGTTTGGCTAAAAAGGGAGAAAGTGAACAATTATACAAGTTCATGTTTTCTTTATGAGCCATTGAGTGACACTTCCCAGAATTATAGACTTTGTTTAGACTATTCCTTTCAACCACAACATTTTCTCGTGTTTTTTCATCAGATAAATGCATATGAAATAAATTTCTGAAGAGAACAAGAGCCAAACCATAGAGACATAGATCCGCAGTTAAATGGTAGTAGTAGAAAGAAAATGCTTTAACTCCTACAAGAAATGAGTAATAGTTATGTCAGTCTTGAATTAATTTACTTACCGAGCACCAAATTTGGCACCTGAAAATAAGGATTGCTCATAAAGTACCCTGGGGGGATTCTTAAAAAAACGTGTCAGTCAGTTGATTTGGATTATATTTACCTTGAATTGATTTTCTTCAGTGTTGGTCGTTTGGCTCCGCAGCATTAAGATTTTCATAGGCCTAAAGGAACCTGGACTCTGATCCGAACCATGGGCAGCATGAATCAGAGACTGACTCCCGCATGCTAAGCATTTATGTTTTGCTCTGCAGTATTTCAGAGAAAACCCCAGTTGAATGGGATGAAGTGACCAGTCCCAGCTGACTTCTTCCCTCCTGCTCAGCTAGACTTTTCATATTTTCTACCTCTGGTAAGTGAAGTCCATCAATTTATTTGTTTGGCCAATCAATGCACACATCATAGGGCGAGACCTTTCAGTCTTGCTGAGCGGTCACGGAGAAGCTGGTTGGGACTTGCCTATTGGACTAGTCAACTCGTCCCCAGGTGTGCTTTCAGCTGTTTTTCTCTAAAACATGACAGCATCTAAGGGCAAAACATAGATTTTTTGATGGAGGAGCCAGTCTCTGATTCATGCTATTCGGACAGCATGAATCAGCTGAGAAATTTCCTGATTGCCAACAACTTTCGTTTCCAGCATCCTAGACAGCCTCAGACAGTCATATTTCATAGTGTCAGACATTTCTATAATCATTCATCTAAAAGGGAACAAATAATGGGCCAGGCTAAAATCTAGATCTGTATGTGCACAAAATCACGTATGATTCCATGTCTTTGGTCTGCCTAAGTGCTCCTTAGCTTTAGAGTAGTACTTCTATGACTATGGTTTCCTTAAAGTATCAGCAGATCAGCATTTATACTCCTGTATACAAGCACAACCCCATTGTAACTTCAATTGTAAATTAGTACAAAAAGAGAAGAAGAGAAGAGGCTAAGTAGAGAGCTGGAGGCAGACACAGACATTCTGCTGTCAGTTCTCCTGATTCACAGTTACAGTTCTCCAAAGCACTTTATGAGCTTGTTATAGCAGAAGATGAGGCCCCTCAAATTCAAAGACCCCATCTATGCTATATAAGTCTGAAAGTTACTTTAGGTCAAAATAACACCAGCAGTGAATGTTCCTTCTTGAATCAATAATGCGTCCTTGCTAGTCATCAGAATGTATCTGATTAAATATGTCTATTAAAATGTGTCCGAATAAATGTTTCAACACAAGCATAGACATCACAAGAATAGAAACTAGTCTTTGTGTGGTAAAATTGTATAATCAAACCATATATGGTAAATCCGTTTCCTGCCTTCAGAGTGGATATAAACCCATGCTTTGTAATAAAGTTTAGAGCTTGTTTGACACACATCCTGTCCTGTGTCTCAGTCTCTCCGAGCTCGTAATCCAAAGGATAGAAGACTCAGAATGCAGTGACCACAGCTGGCGCCCGAACAGGGACCTTGAGTTAATCTACCCAGGGGTGCTCGACCAGTCCGAGACGTGGGACGAGTGAAGCTCTCTGTTGGTGATATATACAGCGCTGAGGTAAGAATAACTGTTATATTCTACCTAATTATATCACTGCATAGAAGAGACTCCCTCACCCCCGAGCGGTCGGCTCCCCAGGTAATTCACAGATTGTTGTCTGGCTCAGGTCCCTTTGAACCAGTAGAATTCCCTCAGATAAATTGTCAGTCCTGCCTTCTATCCTTTGGAAAAACTTAAGAATGAAAGTATGGATCCGATGATTGTGTTGTGGGTGTGTATCGGGATCGGTGTTTTTGGTCTGTTTTTCTGGTTGGCGTATAAGTCCTGGAAGGCTAGTAGTGGAATGGTTCAGAAACCTTTGTGGCCCATTGTCTAAGTTACCATTGTCTAAGTGACTGAGGAGTCTACTCTAAGTGAGGAGAACCGAAAAAATGGGGAACCAAAATGCCAAGGAAGGCATTATAGCCAAAGACTTAGTGGTACGCAGAGAAGGGAAACAGGCACTGATTGGAATTGACAAAATATTGTGTAAAGCGGGAATGAATGAGAATGGAGAGATGAATGGAGAGAAATGGAAATCCTTCTTTAACTGCTATCATGGATGGCTGAAAGATAAGGGTCTGTTGAAGACAGTAGATGTATGGATGAATGCATGTGCTCATTTTAAAGGAAAAATTGAAGAATTAGGAGACGGACGTTACAGACTGACAAAAACCGGAATGACAGATTTTTCTCTGTCCGCTCCCGACGTCACCCAGCTCACCCACACCCCAGTACCAGAATTCTCAGGAACCCAATTGTTGGGTTTGCCCCATGTGTGGACAGCAGAACCCCTTGACAGTAGACATCTGTGTGGCATGTGGAGGACCGAGACCCCACCCAGCTAGTCTATTCCCAATGAGGACGGTAGTTGTGCCAGGAGCACCGGGAGCAGCAGCAGCAGCGGGGGGGACGCAGTTGTTCCAGGTCAGGAAGCTCGCACAATGTTAATGTATAGACCATGGAGTCCTTCAGAGCAGTTGGCGTTGATCTCCCAGCTGCCAGACCCATCCCAGTCCCCTATGGGTTTCGCTGGAATGATCACCACCATACAGGATACGTACCATGCCACTAGAATAGATCTGCAAGGGGTAATTAAGGGGAAATTGGCAGATGAAGCTCGGTATGACAGACTGACGGACGAAACTTATAAACAATATGACAGTAGAACGGGCCCTGATGTAGCGGAGGCTAATGATGCAGCAGCCGGGGTTCTGTACGTAAAAGCGTTGGTAAAAGCATGTAAAGACAGGCAAGCAGAAAAGCAAGTTACACTAGAAGATAGAGTGCAGGGGAAGAAGGAAGATCCTAAGGATTATTTCTATGCATTAAAGAAAACCTGGTCAGAAATCGAGTTCAACCCCGGAAATAAGACTAGTGAGAGGGTATTAGCAAGTGCTTTCATGAATGGACTAAAGAAGGAGATTGCAGAGAAGGTAAAAGCAAGTAGACCGGACTGGAGATCAGTGAAGGCAGAAGATTTAGCTAGAATAGCTCAGGGGGCACAGCATGACATAGCGCAGGCAAAATGAGCTGCCAAAATACACATAGTAGAGACGACCCCCAGAAACAACAGAAGCAGAGGACGGACTGAAGGAGGAGGACAGAAACTGTGTTACGGATGTAAAAAGCCAGGACATTTTAGAAAGGACTGTAGGACCAACCCGTATCCAAATGCTCAGAGTACGGGTCCTCCAGCCGACCAAACAACGCCCCCATATGATGAGGGTAGCTTGCGCATGAACCCCCTCATCTCCTTACCCCCAACTCCCAGTTGTATAGTGCAGGTGAACCTACCAGGGGGACATGAAATCGATTTCCAAGTAGATACGGGGGCCGACAATTCAGTAATTACGCAAGGTGATTGGCCATACACTGACACTGATTTTTCACATCATGTCATTGCCACCCCCTTCAATTCCCCATCTGTCCTGCTCCCTGTCACTAAGAGAATTCCCCTGCAAATTCAAGGAGCTACTGTACATAGCCAGCTCATGGTATCGCCCCAAGGCCAATGTAATCTATTGGGAAATGATGTGTTGTCCCAATTACAAGCACATATTGAGTATCATCCCGATGGCACTGTCACCATGACCCCAGGTTTAAAACCAAGTACCCTTTGCAAAATTATGTCACTAGATATTGCCAGCATAGAAGAGAAAAATTAGTTTCCCCCGATATTGGAGCATGCTGTACCACATGATTTTTGGGCCTCAGACAAAACAGATGTTGGTAGGTTAAGAGTTCAACCAGTAATGGTAAAATTAAAACCAGGAGCAATTTTGCCTCAACAGAAGCAGTATCCCCTTAGCTCGGCTCAGGAGAATGCCATAGCCCAGCAAGTCCATAAAATTACTACACAGGGGAGTCCTAGTCAAAACCCAGTCCCCTTGCAACACTCCCCTGTTCCCAGTAAAGAAAAAGAGCGTGCCAGGACAACCAGCCGCATATAGAATGATCCATGACCTCCGGTTGGTTAACAAAGCCACAGAACTTCTAACACCAGTTGTGCCCAACCCGCATACTCTTCTGTCACAGATACCTTCTAACTCTCTTTGTTTTTCAGTGGTCGATTTGGCAAATGCATTTTTCAGTGTACCATTACATCCTGACTGCCAGTACTTGTTTGCTTTCACATTCCAGGGTAGTCAATATACATGGACAGTGTTGCCACAGGGTGCCCAGAATTCACCCACAATGTACACTGCAAGTCTGCAGGAAATACTGGAGGGATGGTCTGAACCACATATCGTTGTTTTGCAATATGTCGATGACCTGCTCATTTGTGCCCCTTCTAGGAAACAATGTCATAGTGCAACTATATCGCTTATGTTGTTTCTCTATCACGCTGGCTGCAAGGCATCGAAAGATAAGCTTAAATTTTGTAAATCTTCAGTCACCTTTTTGGGACATTGCATTACACCAGGAGCTCGTCATTTAACAAATGCACGCAAACAAGCAGTACAGGCATTCACCGTCCCCATTAATGTTGCAGCCCTCAGAACTTTTCTTGGACTTATTTCCTATTGCAGACAGTGGATTCATGCCGTCTCTATTTTGATGCAGCCCCTCTATGACTGTCTTACTCCAACACCTTTTGTACTAACACCAGAGGCAATAGACTGTTTTTATTCTCTCAAAAACAGTATTTTGGCTGCTCCAGCTTTGGGTACCCCTAATTATGAGCTCCCATTTACTCTGTATCTTCATGAACAAGCCGGACATGCAGCAGGAGTTTTAACTCAAACACACGGTGATAATCAGAGACCTGTTGCCTATTTTAGTGGCAGATTAGACGCGGTAGCCAGAGGTGCACCATCCTGTGTACGTGCTCTGCATGCTGTTGGACTATTACTCCATAAATCCGCAGACATTGTTCTTGACCACCCGCTCACCGTTCTAACACCTCATGATGTCTACACTATATTGAATCAAGTGCAACCCGCTCACCTCTCAGCAGCACGTCATCTTAGGTTACAATGTGCACTGTTAATGCCTCCCAATGTTTCTTTACAGAGGTGTACTACCCTGAATCCAGCAACTTTGTTACCTCTCTCGGATCTAAAGGAGGGGTCAGGTACTGTGCTTTTTAAGGAAGATCCAAGAGAGGAAGTTCCTCATGACTGTGTACAAATAATGGCACAAGAAACGGCAGGTTTACCTACGGTATTTGAACATGAATTGCAAAATGCAGATTTTGAATTTTTTGTAGATGGATCCCGTCATCAGGACGATTCAGGTACTTTCCATACTGGATATGCAGTTGTCTCCCTCAATGCAGTAATCAAGGCAGAACCAATGCTCCCACACCAATCGGCTCAAGAAGCTGAACTTAGGGCCCTAACCGAGGCCTGTAAACTAGTGGAAGGTAGTATTGTTAATATTTACACAGATTCTAGGTACGCATTCGGTATATCGCATGATTTTGGTCCCATATGGAAGTCAAGAGGTTTCCTGACGGCAGCAGGACACCCCATTAAGAATGCTGATGTGGTCCAGCAGTTAATTGGTGCACTACAACTACCCAAAAAGGTAGCTGTCATAAAGGTAAGAGCACATACCAGACGCACCGACTAGGTAAGCAGAGGTAACGCGATGGCAGATGCAGCGGCAAAAACAGCAGCCTGTAAGCCGCAACAAGGGTCAACAGTACGTCAGTTAAGTGCCCCTAAAAACCCCTTTGTGTCAGAGGACATCTTATCCCAAATGCAGGCTCAGGTTCAAAAGGAGGAGGTTGATAAGTGGTTAAAGGAAGGTGCATGCCTGAATGAAGCAAATGGGGTATGGGGGAAAGGGACACGACGATGCCTTCCAAGGGCACTGTACCCAGCAGCTGCCCAGATGCTACATGGGCCGACACACCAATCTAAAACGGCTGTGATGAGTGTGATACAGAAACATTGGGTGGCACCAGGATTCTCCACATGTATAGAAAACCTGGTACAAGGGTGCATGATATGTGCTACACATAATCAGGGTAGAGTAGTTAAAACACCACCCAAACACACCCCCTGGCCCCTCTATCCATTCCAGAGACTGCAAATTGATTATATTCAGCTGCCAAAGTCAGGATCATGGGAATATGTGTTGGTCTGTATTGATTTGTTCTCAGGATGGCCAGAGGCTTTCCCGATTGCCAAAGCCACGGCTGCGGCAACCGCAAAGAAACTGTTTGCGGAGGTGGTCTGCAGGTATGGGGTACCAGAGGTAATTGAGAGTGACAGAGGTACACACTTCACAGGTGAAATAATGAATGAAGTCATGTCAGCTCTAGGAATTCAACAAGCATTCCACACCCCATATCACCCGCAAAGTAGTGGTAAAGTGGAAAGACTGAATGGGACATTGAAATTAAAAATTCAGAAAGCCATGGCTGAGACAGGAAAACCATGGCCGGACTGTTTACCGCTTGCTCTGTTTTCAGTAAGATATACGCCTAATAGAAAGACTGGACTCTCTCCATATGAGATATTGTTTGGCAACGTATCCAGCCTAGGGTGTTTCTATCCGCAAGCATTAGAAATGAATAACCATGTGCTAAGTTCCTACGTGAGGGCTTTACACAAAAAGATTAAGCAAGTACATGATAATCTCTTCAGTTCTCTTCCAGATCCAGATCAAGACTCTAGCAGCCATACGCTGCAACCTGGAGACTGGGTGGTTATAAAAAGACACGTGAGGAAAAGTCTAGATCCACGGTTCGACGGACCCTTTCAAGTTCTGCTGACCACAAGCACAGCTGTTAAGCTAGAGGGAAAAGAGACCTGGATCCACGCGTCCCATTGCAAAAAGATACTAGGAGAACCAGCGGACAAAGAATGAAGACATTGTTTATACTTACCTGCATCCTTGCGACCACAGGCGCATGGACTAGGTTGAGCACCACAGATGGAGACGAAAATAGATTCATTAAACACCATCTTGCTCTAATCGATGGACTAAAGGAGCAAAACCAGACCATTGCTAATTGTTGGATATGTACACATGCCCCTGTGACATCCACTAGCATACCCTTTCTCGCTGTCCCAGTCTCATGGGAAGAGATAAACTTTTGGGTGAACTGTTCAGATACTTGGGCCAATAATGCCACACAGAGACTGTGGAATACCACTGTTGGGATTCCCGTAGTAGGATGGACAAAATTTCCCTGGTGGCAAGGGAACCTGACGGGTTAAATAATTCCCAGGTTGTATATAGCATTTAAAGGAGGGGAGTGGGTACCTCGTAACAAAACAAAAATTACTGATCTAGGGAAAATACCTGAACAAGGATTGAAAATAAGTTTTAATGCCACTTCAGGAAGCAGTGATGCCTTTAAACCTTCCCTGTTGGAAAGATATCTACACACTTCTAATTGGGTGAATAATGTTTATTTTAAAAACGGGACAAGTGATACCTGTGCCAAAATACCTGGCAATCTACAGTGTAATGAAAGCTCAAGTTATCAGAGAGGTGCACCTACGTGTGGCAATCCTGATGCTGGCTATTGTTCCCCTATAGGTCAAGTGCCTGGGTGGTGTATGATGTCAAATGTTTCTAAGTTTGTTGATTTAGTTCACCGTCTAATACTGCAACATTCAGCATTATGGAATCTCCCTTATACATGTATTGGGTATGTGGAGACAAGGCTTTCAAGTGGCTCCCAGTAGGAGTAACAGGAACTTGTACTTTAGCCAGATTGACACCCGCAACTTATGTTGTTACTCCAGACCAGCTAGATCCTTTGTCTATCCCAAAACATACACTGCATAAGCGATCAGCAGACAATAAAGAAAGACCAAGTGGGAGACCCCATATAGTTCAAATGGGAGGGATAAACAAATTTTTCAGTGCATTGTTTATATACCCTATGTTGACACAAATGTGGGATAAATTAGTAGAAGCTACGGACTATCTTGATGATCAGATTTGGGATATTTTAGAAGTAGTTAACGGATCTCTTGGAGTACAGAATCAATTGATTATTGTCACGAACCAACATACCCTTGTGCTAGATTATTTAACAGCAGCACAAGGAGGGATGTGCCAGATAATAGGGCCCACATGCTGTCATTATATAGACAATTCTAGTGTATTGACGCTGAAACATAAGTTAGAGGACGTTGTAAAACTAAGGAAGCTTTATGATGAGGCCAACCTCAGAATCAGGATTCCTGGTGGGCAAACACCTTTTCCTTTCTAAATCCTGCAAATTGGTTTAAAGGTATCGGTGGGTGGTTGGCTGGTATAGTGCAAACTATTTTACAGGTTTTGCTAATGTGTCTTGCGGTTTATTTGGTTTTTAAGCTTTTTCTAATGTGTATTCAGCGGTGTACTAAAAGAAAATATAGAGAAACATATTGATAAATGAAGGAACAAAAGGATGGAATGTTATAGCAGAAGACGAGGCCCCTCAAATTCAAAGACCCCATCTATGCTATATAAGTCTGAAAGTTACTTTAGGTCAAAATAACACCAGCAGTGAATGTTCCTTCTTGAATCAATAATGCGTCCTTGCTAGTCATCAGAATGTATCTGATTAAATGTGTCTAATAAAATGTGTCCGAATAAATGTTTCAACACAAGCATAGACATCACAAGAATAGAAACTAGTCTTTGTGTGCTAAAATTGTATAATCAAACCATATATGGTAAATCCGTGTCCTGCCTTCAGAGTGGATATAAACCCATGCTTTGTAATAAAGTTTAGAGCTTGTTTGACACACATCCTGTCCTGTGTCTCAGTCTCTCCGAGCTCGTAATCCAAAGGATAGAAGACTCAGAATGCAGTGACCACAAGCTTCAACTGTCATTTCCTATCTCAGAAATGGGAAAATCTGTATTCATTGAAGACAGATTTGACCCATGAATTTAAATTTTGATAATTAAACATCACCCCAGGAGAAAGAAATAGATATCTCTAATAAGATATATTACAAAGTTGTTTATTTTCACATATACTATTGATTTATAAAAAAAGAATTAATTAAAACAACAATTGCCCTTTAAGTATGCATTAAGCTTATAAATCATTTGGTAATGGTGTTACTATCACAATTATACTAAATTGTAAATCTGCAATTCTAGAAAACATATTTTTGCACCACTTTAAATTCTCACTTACTCATTCAATTACTATTTATGTTGCAAGAAAAATCTTCCTGCACACACATATACATATATATATATATATATATATATATATATATATATATATATATATACAGTACAGACCAAAAGTTTGGACACACCTTCTCATTTAAAGATTTTTCTGTATTTTCATGACTATGAAAATTGTACATTCACACTGAAGGCATCAAAACTATGAATTATCACATGTGGAATTATATACTTAACAAAAAAGTGTGAAACAACTGAAAATATGTCTTATATTCTAAGTTCTTCAAAGTAGCCACCTTTTGCTTTGATGACTGCTTTGCACACTCTTGGCATTCTCTTGAAGAGCTTCAAGAGGTAGTCACCGGAAATGGTTTTCACTTCACAGCTGTGCCCTATCAGGTTTAATAAGTGGGATTTCTTGCCTTATAAATGGGGTTGGGACCATCAGTTGTGTTGTGCAGAAGTCTGCTGGGTACACAGCTGATAGTCTTACTGAATAAACTGTTAGAATTTGTATTATGGCAAGAAAAAAGCAGCTAAGTAAAGAAAAACGAGTGACCATCATTACTTTAAGAAATGAAGGTCAGTCAGTTCGAAAAAATGGGAAAACTTTGAAAGTGTCCCCAAGTGCAGTTGCAAAAGCCATCAAGAGCTACAAAGAAACTGGTTTACATGAGGACCGCCCCAGGAAAGGAAGACCTAGAGTCACCTCTGCTTCTGAGGATAAGTTTATCCGAGTCATCAGCCGCAGAAATCGCAGGTTAACAGCAGCTCAGATTAGAGACCAGGTCAATGCCACACATAGTTCTTACAGCAGACACATCTCTACAACAACTGTTAAGAGGAGACTTTGTGCAGCAGGCCTTCATGGTAAAATAGCTGCTAGGAAACCACTGCTAAGGACAGGCAACAAGCAGAAGAGACTTGTTTGGGCTAAAGAACACAAGGAATGGACATTAGATCAGTGGAAATTTGTGCTTTGGTATGATGAGTCAAAATTTGAGATCTTTGGTTCCAACCACCGTGGCTTTGTGCGACGCAGAAAAGGTGAACGGATGGACTCTACATGCCTGGTTCCCACAGTGAAGCATGGAGGAGGAGGTGTGATGGTGTGGGGGTGCTTTGCTGGTGACACTGTTGGGGATTTATTCAAAATTGAAGGCATACTGAACCAGCATGGCTAGCACAACATCTTGCAGCGGCATTACGTTCCATCTGGTTTGCATTTAGTTGGACCATCATTTATTTTTCAACAGGACAATGACCCCAAACACACCTCCAGACTGTGTAAGGGCTATTTGACCAAGAAGGAGAGTGATGGGGTGCTACACCAGATGACCTGGCCTCCACAGTCACCAGACCTGAACCCAATCGAGATGGTTTGGGGTGAGCTGGACCACAGAGTGAAGGCAAAAGGGCCAACAAGAGTTAAGCATCTCTGGGAACTCCTTCAAGATTGTTGGAAGACCATTTCTGGTGACTACCTCTTGAAGCTCATCAAGATAATGCCAAGGAGTGTGCAAAGCAGTCATCAAAGCAAAAGGTGGCTACTTTGAAGAACCTACAATATAAGACATATTTTCAGTTGTTTCACACTTTTTTGTTAAGTACATAATTCCACATGTGTTAATTCATAGTTTTGATGCCTTCAGTGTGAATGTCCAATTTTCATAGTTATGAAAATACAGAAAAATCTTTCAATGAGAAGGTGTGTTCAAACTTTTGGTCTGTACTGTACATACAGTACAGACCAAAAGTTTGGACACACCTCATTTAAAGATTCTGGTAGAGGTTGAAAAATTAGAAAAATGTTGTCTCTGTCCAAATATATATGGACCTAACTGTATATATATATATATATATATATATATATATATATATATAAATCGATGAAAATGAACCAGTGAAAGTCAGACATTGCTTTTCAACCCTGCTTCCACAGAATTAAAAAAAAAAATAAACTCATGGAATAGGCCTGGACAGAAATGATGGTACTCTTAACTTAATATTTTGTTGAACAACCTTTTGAGGCAATCACTGCAATCAAACAATTCCTGTAACTGTCAATGAGACTGCTGCACCTCTCAACTGGTATTTTGGCCCACTCCTCATGAGCAAACTGCTCCAGTTGTCTCGTGTTTGAAGGTTGCCTTTTCCAGACGGCATGTTTCAGCTCTTTCTAAAGATTCTCAATACGATTTAGGTCAGGGCTCATAGAAGGCCACTTCAGAATAGTCCAATGTTTTCCTCTTAGCCATTCTTTGGTGTTTTTAGCTGTGTGTTTTGGGTCATTATTCTGTTGCAAGACCCATGACCTATGACTGAGACCAAGCTTTCTGACACCGGGCAGCACATTTCTCTCTAGAATCCCTTGATAGTCTTGAGATTTCATTGTACCATGCACAGATTCAAGACACCCTGTGCCAGATTCAACAAAACAGTCCCAGAACATAACAGAGCCTCCTCCATGTTTCATAGTAGGGACAGTGTTCTTTTCTTGATATGCTACATTTTTCCGTCTGTGAACATAGAGCTGATGTGCCTTGCCAAAAACTTCCATTTTTGTCTCATCTGTCCATATGACATTCTCCCAGAAGCTTTGTGGCTTGTCAACATGTAGTTTGGCAAATTCCAGTCTTTTTATGATTTTTTTTCAACAATGGTGTTCTCCTTGGTCATCTCCCATGAAGTCCACTTTGGATCAAACAATGACGGATGGTGCGATCTGACACTGATGTTCCTTGAGCTTGAAGTTCACCTTTAATCTCTTTAGAAGTTATCCTGGGCTGTTTTGTTACCATTCGTATTATCCGTTTCTTTGAATTGTCATCAATTTTTCTCCTGCGGCCATGTCCAGGGAGGTTGGCTACAGTCCCGTGGATCTTAAATTTCTGAATAATATGTGCAACTGTAGCCACAGGAACATCAAGCTGCTTGGAGATGGTCTTATAACCTTTACCTTTAACATGCTTGTCTATAATTTTCTTTCTAATCTCCTGAGACAACTCTTTCCTTTGCTTCCTCTGGTCCATGTTGAGTGTGGTATACACCATGTCACCAAACAGCACAGTGAGTATCTGTAGCCCTATATACAGGCCCCCCTGACTGATTACAAGATTGTAGACAATGATGATAATTAGTGGACACAACGTGATTTAACATGTCCCTTTTGTCACATTATTTTCAGGGGTACCATCATTTCTGTCCAGGCCTATTTCATGAGTTTACATTTTTTTTAATTATGTGGAAGCAGGGTTGAAAAGCAATGACTGACTTTCATTTGTTCATTTTCATAGATTTTTAATTTATTATTACTTTTGTCAGATTCAAGCTATTTCTGTGACCATTGTGGGTTATTCTTTCATTAAACGAGGGGTAGCAACAATTTTGACCACGTGTGTGTATATATATATATATATATATATATATATATATTTATACACTGCTCAAAAAATAAAGGGAACACTCAAATAACACATCCTAGATCTGAATGAATGAAATATTCTCATTGAATACTTTGTTCTGTACAAAGTTGAATGTGCTGACAACAAAATCACACAAAAATCATCAATGGAAATCAAATTTATTAACCAATGGAGGCCTGGATTTGGAGTCACCCCCAAAATTAAAGTGGAAAAACACACTAAAGGCTGATCCAACTTTGATGTAATGTCCTTAAAACAAGTCAAAATAAGGCTCAGTATTGTGTGTAGCCTCCACGTGCCTGTATGACCTCCCTACTATGCCTGGGCATGCTCCTGATGAGGTTGCGGATGGTCTTCTATGGGATCTCCTCCCAGACCTGGACTAAAGCATCCGCCAACTCCCTCACAGTCTGTGTTGCAATGTGACGTTGGTGGATAGAGCGAGACATGATGTCCCAGATGTGCTCAATCGGATTCAGGTCTGGGGAACGGGTGGGCCAGTCTATAGCTTTAATGCCTTCATCTTGCAGAAACTGCTGACACACTCCAGCCACATGAGGTCTAGCATTGTCCTGCATTAGGAGGAACCCAGGGCCAGCCGTACCAGAATATGGTCTCACAAGGGCTCTGAGGATCTCATCTCGGTACCTAATAGCAGTCAGGCTACCTCTGGTGAGCACATGGAGGGCTGTGCGGCCCTCCTAAGAAATACCACCCCACACCATTACTGACCCACTGCCAAACCGATCATGCTGAAGGATGTTCCAGGCAGCAGATCGCTCTCCACGGCGTCTCCAGACTCTGTCACGTCTGTCACAGGTGCTCAGTGTGAACCTGCTTTCATCTGTGAAGAACACAGGGAGCCAGTGGCGACTTTGCCAATCCTGGTGTTCTGTGGCAAATGCCAAGCGTCCTGCACGGTGTTGGGCTGTGAGCACAACCCCCATCTGTGGACGTCGGGCTCTCATACCACCTTCATGGAGTCGGTTTCTAACAGTTTGTGCAGACACATGCACATTTGTGGCCTGCTGGAGGTCATTTTACAGGGCTCTGGCAATGCTCCTCCTGTTCCTCCTTGCACAAAGGCAGAGGTAGCGGTCATGCTGCTGGGTTGTTGCCCTCCTACGGTGCCCTCCACGTCTTCTGGTGTACTGGCCTGTCTCCTGGTAGCGCCTCCAGCCTCTGGACACTACGCTGACAGACACAGCAAACTTTCTTGCCACAGCTCGCATTGATATGCCATCCTGGATGAGCTGCAGTACCTGAGCAACTTCTGTGGGTTGTAGAGTCCATCTCATGCTACCACGAGTGTGAAAGCACAACCAACATTCAAAAGTGACCAAAACATCAGCCAGAAAGCATTGGTACTGAGATGTGGTCTGTGGTCCCCACCTGCAGAAACACTCCTTTATTGAGGGTGTCTTGATAATTGCCAATAATTTCCATCTATTGTCTATTCCATTTGCACAACAGCATGTGAAATTGATTGTCAATCAGTGTTGCTTCCTAAGTGGACAGTTTGATTTCACAGAAGTTTGATCTACTTGGAGTTATATTCTGTTGTTTAAGTGTTCCCTTTATTTTTTTGAGCAGTGTATATATATATATATATATATATACACTGTGGCCCCGATTCATCAAAGCTTTTACACACAAAAAGTGTCATAAAAGCTTTGAGAAGTCATAACATTTTGGCGCAACTCTGAGTTGTGCCAAATTTTTGCACCTTTGAGTTTTAACGCTAATTTCTCCCAGCTCCACCAAAGTGGGCAGAGCTGGGATGGCACAGGAAGGCTGCAGGGATATGACGCCACAACTTCCACTAATTCCCCACTCCAGAAATCTCAGACAACTCACACGCCACTTGTCCAGATTCATGAAGAGATATGCAAGAGCGTCTGATTCCACCACGCCCCTCATAACGGCTGGCAAGAAAATCGCCTGTGTTGATGAATTTTTATGTCTGCATAGTTATTGGATAACTATATGCGGGCACTGGAAGATAATGGGTTCCTGGTCACTTCACATTTGATACTTCTCAAATCTTTGGCAGTTAATGTGCGGCTTTTTTTCTCAACACATTTTTCCGGGCCCTGTTGACTATTTGCAACAAAATTGTTTATGGTTCTGTGTTCACATCCTAATATCTTAACAGTTTCACAAATGCTGAATCCCTCTGTAACAACTTTTCACATTTTTTGGCTTTTCGGGGTCAATCAAACCTTTTTTGGTCCAATTTGCCTGAGGAAAATAAGCTGCCTAATAATTCTGCACACCTTGATAAAGGGTATTGTATCCTTAGGCCTCACCCTCCCGCATTACACAAATACGCATCACCTGATCTGCTTCATCCACTAAGCATTCAAGTTGGGAAATCAGGATAAAAATGATGATATGGTCAAAATACGCAAAATATAGGAGAAAAAAAGACACAGGAAATGGAAAATCTGCACACCCAAATCTTTGCAAAAATATCACATTTTATTAGACAAATTAATTCTCCAGGAAAAAAGACAACTCAAAACAGGGAGATTAAAAACATCTAAAAGTATGGTGAATACATACAAAATTTCAAAAGATTTGGGTATAATAGCCCAGTAATATAAGCTCTTATTGCAGGCACAGGCTATATTATAGGGTACAGAGGTAAGTATATTGATACATCAGGCATAAAAAAGGGGTATATAATGCAATACAAATACATCACCAGGTGATTATAAGAAATAACAAAACAGTCATGGCGAGTCAAAGATGTCAAGTCTTACCAAATGGACCAGAGCACCTGTGCCAGCATGGGAAAACCCAACGCGTGTCGCTGCCTAAAGAAGCTTCATCAGGGGTAATCCATAAATACTCATAATAATTGTGCACACAGTGTATATACTGTGTGACAACGGCTCACTTGCTCTTGATCCCAAACATTATCACCTGTTCACATAGGACAATAACGACACCAGTTTTTTTGCTTGGAATGTAATGTAGGAATGTGCTATTGAATGCTGCTCACTTTTCTAGATAGATAGATAAATAGATATGTGCATGTGTCAAAACACATAAAAAGGTATTGTACATAATTATAACGTAGATCTTTTTGCCTTTAATCCTTGCATTTAATGGCACATATTGTCTATTTAATGCTTGTCCAAATAGTACTTTTATAATCCTGTGGCAGTAGCATAGGAGAGTTCAGTGAATGTACATGACAAACTATGATATACATTAAACAAATGAGACGTAGTAGCAAACTCCTAAGTTCAAAGATATGATTAGAATTGAAATACCCTACACTAGACACAACCAAGCAGAAATGTGAAAAAAAATGTTGAAAAAAGCAACTGAAAGTACATTACAAATCCGTAGGATATACGTGCATCATTTTTTTCCTTTAGTCACACTAATGTCCCTGTAACAAACATCTAACATGTAACTGCATGTGACTTTGTATTTGCAAAAAAAAAAAAACCTTGGGTTGTTTTCTCCTTGCTTTTTCTTCTGTTCTATTGGAATTAATAGAAAGTCACATGTAACTAAGTATCTGCAATGAAAAGAAAAGTATTGATACGAGAAGCATTAAAGATGCAATGTGGAGGCAAGGTTCGGTCCATCATAGGCCAGGAGTGAAAGCGTTAAGAACTTAAGAACTAAAATTACTCACATACTATATTCACTCTTGAACAAAGTGAACAATGTTTCAAAAACATGAAGGTCATTGCTACATGCATACTTTCGGCATGCCAGACCATAGCCAAGGGGCACAGACCCACATGATATGAACCGCAGACGACAGTTAAACCTCAGTTACAGGTATGCAGCCAGATCGGAGGCAGACAAGGAAAACAGGTGTGTCAAGTTCAGGAAAGTTCTCGAAGAGAAAGGGTACTCATCACATTTCTGCCAGAGGGACGTAGCTTTCTCTTAACAACTTGTCACACAATATAGAGCAAACTGTCAATTGGGTTGATTTGTTTCACCTCAAGTCTCTTGAGTGAAATGTATTCCCTTTGAAGTTGAACCTTACTTTTCTAAATGTCAAAAAAGGGAAAACATTTAACAATGAACATACTATAAACGTACAGATGTCAATATGGTGTCACCAGTCATCATTGTTCTGCATTTCTTTCAACCCATAGGTCCTCTTTTTCAATGCAAATAAAAGAGCTTAAAGGATTTGTCCCCTACTTGAACAATCCCTTCTTAAATGACCAAGTCCCTCGAGTAAAATTAAAAAAAGCTTACAGTCACATCCCACCCTGGCACCATTCCAGCACTGTCGGTGCTGGGTCTTCCAATGCTATTGCTATGTCACTTGAACACTGCAGTCAATCAGCAGTTGCTGGCCGTCTGCAGCCAGCACTGTTTCTTCAGAGCGGATGTTACTCGGGACTCTGGCACTTAAGAAGGGATTGTCCATGCGAAAAAAACTCTGCAAAAACGGGCGGGAAAAAAAACGTTTCAAAAAGGCAACGTATAAACAAGTCCTAACATGTTCTTAGAATGTAAAACATAAAAAAAACAATAACATATAGAAATAAAGCACTGAATGTCTTCAAACATTATTAAATGGGTTGTCTACTGTTATTGTTTTTTTATATTTTACATTCTAAGAACATGTTAGGACTTGTTTATACGTTGCCTTTTTGAAACGTTTTTTTTCCCACCCATTTTTGCAGAGTTTTTTTCGCATGGACAATAGCAGAGGTTTATAGTACCAGCAAAATGAGTTAAACACACTGTAGATCAGTCAGGTCCTGAGACCATTAGTCAAAAGATTATGGAGCAACACTCATCGGTATAGAGATCCATGGCCTTTCTATTGTGCCCGAACACCACTGTGCACATTCTCATGCATGTACTGATCAGTTCTGCACATTTGATCAATCTTTGGGGTCTGAGGACCCAGATCTCGAGTGATCTACAATGGGTTAAGGAACTCAATGTTATCAATAAAAAAAAAAAATCTAAACTTTTAGTTATTTTAAAAGCTCTCCTTTTTAATCAATCAATAATGAAGACTAAGAAAGAAAATTATAATCTCAGAAAACATCTTTAAATGCTTCCTAATTAATGACAATTATGTTCATCGTGGGCAGCAGGCAGCATCATGACCAGCTTTCTTATGCAGATAATGCGGGCACGAGTACTGTGCCAGCGCGATCAGGAGCAGAAGAACAGCTGACCCATTCTAAGAGAGGAGATTAAATGATTCTCAAAGTAATATATTCAGGAGGAACCCCCATTTAATAGTGGTAAATGATTATGGGCTCATACCATGATTTGCTTTAGTATCTTTAATCATGGTTGTTATATGATCTTTCATTGTCTTTTGAACTATGTTTGTGTATTGATGCTGAAATGTTTAAATTTCAATGAAAAAGTTTATTAAAAGTGGAAAAATATAGCAAAGATTCATTATCCCCATTTCAAAATAATGCAAAAGAAATCTTGGGCTCCACATTTTGTCCAAAAGTCAGAGGATTTTTTTTTCTATATATACAAAATCTTATGTTGTTTAGATAGAGTTATAGTTTTACAAAGTCCAACAGAAAGTGAATCTTACAGAATGTTTTTCTTGGACCTTGCGGACAGTTAGAGCACAATTTTAAAGATCATACTTTTATGAATGAATTGTTTATTCAATTTAAAGAGCGAACAGATTTTAATTTTCTAATTTGACTTTGTGTTTATACATTTTGTCCAAGTTTTTCCACTTATCAGTTTTCATAAGTACAGTGTTCATATATTTTTTATTGCTGTTTATACAGAGCATAATTTAACGTCATAAAAGGCTTAACTTTTTTGAAGATGTATGAGTTACAGAAATCTTGTAGTTTAGTGCTTCTTCTTACAATATTAGGAAATGCTAATATCAGAGGCCTACGGTGACCCTTTTTATGACCCATAAGCACTGGGAAGGATGTATTGATGCTGGAATTGATTTGTATCTAACTTACCTTGTGTCCAAAATAGAAAAAGAAACATACAGAACTCACCAATCTGTAAAAAGTTTCTTCCTTTATTCAAAAAAATTCTAGATCCATGGGAAAGGATATGGAACAGGGCCGTTTCACCTTCAGATACGCTTCCTCTGGCCCTAATTACTGACATCAGAGTGCTTTCTTATGACCCGCATCCTCGTCAGCCTGGTAGAATATTCATTAACCTCTCAGTTTTCGTTTTGTTTTTTAGTTATCTGAGAGGTTAATGGAAATTATATTAAGCTGATGAGGATGAGGTTCATAAGACAATGCTCTGCGATCAGTAATTAGGACCAGAGGAAGCTTATTTGAATGCAAAACAGCCCTCTCTTTTTTTTGCACTTTTTAGATAAAGGAAGAAACTTTTTTTCAGATTGGTGAGTGACATATCTTTCTTTTTCTATTTTGGATTCTTGCTCTTTTTCAGTTATGTTATTGAGCATCACTGCTACTGTTTATCCCTAAGCCTTGACTTACTGTGATACCAGGTTATGCCTGTTATTTGGAGTAAGCTATGATAGAGAAGAGGAAGAATCACATAATAGGCTATGGGGTTTCCAAACAACATGCTATCCGCCTACTCAGCTGGCATTAAGAGCAGGAGGCTGGCGCCTGTTATTTTTTACCAGCAATATTGTTTGCCCTTATTTATTTTCAAAAAAGTCCAAGAAAAGGCTAGAAGAAGGTTGCGTGAGCTGCAGAGTGAAGAGCAAGTGTCTGTGGGTGAAAGCTGAAGAAGCCACCAGTGTCTGGTTTTGTCAGACAGTATCTGCCAATTGTTACAGATATCAGCATTCTGCACAATCATTCAGCACTCAAACACTGTAGGAGAATGTTCTGCTTTACTTGGGACATACAACAACCATAATCTGCAACATAATGTTGATGATTAAAATGATCAAACCAGAGCAATCATATAATATAGTTTAGAACACAGTGATTTAAACTTTTATATTTTTTAAATATCTTTAAAAACATTTTTTTGCACTTTTTGCTTGATTCAATAGTCTCCATAGGAGACTAGAAGCAGCAACTGTCCGATCACCTCTGCTGCATAGAGGCGATGAGCAGATCACCTCTATGTAGTAGAAATGCTCATGTGCTATGAGCACTAGGTGGCGCTCATAGCAATCTTTACATGACAATCACAGGGGTCTGCATCGGTGACCCGCGATCACTTGACGGGGTCACCGATGGGCGGGGTAAATGACGCGCTTCCGGCGCGGTGCTGTTAAATGCCGCTGTCAGAGATTGACAGTGGCATTTAACTGGTTAACAGCTGCAGGTGGATTGCGATTCCACCTGCGGCTGTTGCGGGCACATGTCAGTTGTATAAATCAGCTGACATGTGCCCGGTTCAGTGCAGGCTCAGCGCCGGAGCCCGCGCTGAACAGGGTGTGCCGGCGTGGTGCGTACTATTACATACCACATCGGAAAGGGGTTAATTTGGATCTCTCATGCAGCTTTTGCAATATATGCCACAGGGTGCTTATGTCTTGTGTAGATCATTTGATCATCCTCCACAAATAAGGTTTTAGTATCTCTTGCTCATCAGTTTTTCTTGTCCCATTCTTGAATAATATGGGGTCACTATATAAACATCTATAACTGGTAATTGTCATTATTCAGTTGGGCTACTAATTTTAAGCTCTGTGCTGCTGTCCATTTTCTTTCTCACCTTTGTGTGTATACACTTAGTTTCTTACTCGAGAATAGGAAATGAGAACTTCTAGAATATTCCTTGCATCAGTTTGGTCACCAAGTTGTGTAGTGATCTATCTGTCCTTTCACTGAACCCTCAAACTGCTGCAGATTTCAGCATTCAGGCACAGTGGGAAGATTAACTGTTTTACTAGGGTAAGGCTGTGTGCCCACGATGCGTTTTTAATGCGTTTCCGCAGCGTTTTTGCAGCTGCGGAAACGCATTAAAAACGCATGGTAGAAGGCCTGCCATGTTCCCCAATGATAATCCGCATGTGCTGTGCACATGCTGCGGAAATTTCCGCTGCGGATTATCATTGCGGAAAAAAACGCAGCACTACCAATTATTTTGCGGAAGCGCTGCGTCTTCGCCGCCATTGACTTGCATTAGACCGCATGGATTACGCATCACTGTATATGTAGATGCGTAATCCAAGCGTTCTAATGTGCGGATGGTACCCGGGTGTAGATGAGAGGAGAGTCTCATCCACACCCAGGTACGATTAAAAAATCTGTAAAAAAAGAATAAAATAAAAAATAAATGTATATTTACCTTCTGTCGGCCCGCACTGCGCTCCTACTTGCTTCCCGGCACTTTGCAGTGAATTGAAGGACCTGCGCTGACGTCAGAGTCATGTGACGGGTAACGCGACGCTGACGTCGGCAGGTCTTTCAATTCATTGCTGCCGGCAGCCGCGACGGAGCGAAACAAGCCAGCGCAGGGTAAGTATATACACTCTCTCGGGCCACACTATATAAATCCATGCAGTTTGCATGGATTTATATAGTGTGACCTAGTTGTCACAAGCACTTTCCAAGTGATGCTAATCGCTTGGAAAGCGCTTGTCAATCCACATGCAGAAATGTCAGTGAATAACGCTTCACTTCCGCTTGTCCCTGGCAGGAAAACGCATGTACAATCCGCATGCGTTTTTTTGTGCCACCGAGATGCAGAAACGCTCAGGAAAAAATCCTGAGCATTTCTGCATCGTGGGCACATAGCCTTATACTGTAACTATTATCTGCAGCAACACAACATGGAGGATAACAGGAAGAATAAGCCAAAATAAACCAGATAAGGCTGACAATATAATCTAGAACTCATCACCTTAAGCTGTCTGATAAAGGGAATCCCTCCATAGCATAAGCCTGCAAGTGTTGTAAAACTCATTGCCTAAAAGTAGAAGAGGAGGGTGCACAGTAAGGCCAGACAAGTGAAGCCTAAGAGGAAAGAGCTGTCGAGACCACAACAAGCGATCCCATGAACTCCACATAGCAGACCACACAGCATCCCGGTGACGTTGGCCGCTTGAGAGGAAATCTTGATCGTGTGTATTACTGCTCTTTTCTTTACTCTGCTGTCTTCCACCCTCCTATAGGCATAGGTATCAAGTGTCTTCTGCGCAGGTGTCGTTCCCAGTGTTTCCAGCATGATTAGATGCGTGTCGGAGAATCCTGGGAACAGCACCTGCTCAGAAGGCACTTGATGCCTATGCTCATAGAAGGGCAGAACATTGCGTAACAAAGAAGAGAACAGTAATGCGTGTGCAAGAGATTTCCTCTCAATCAGCCATAGTCACAGGGACAGAGTGACACTGATGGAAGGTGAGATATAAGGAGATGAAGTGCAGAGGCAGAGTTATCTTCCAGGCAGCGTCACCCCCGTAGCCTGGAAGAGGTAGTTTACATAGACTGATCAAAGATGTTTTATCCACAACAAGGCATCTGATATAAGACATACTGGGATGACTTTTTATAGCAGTCTATAACCTGTATGCCCATGTTAATAGTTTAGATAGGTCAAATATGGTGACAGATTCCCTTTAAAGTGCAGAATCAAGAAGGTATATTCAGCTTCCTGATTGTAGATGTGTTGCATTTTTTGCTGAGAAAAAAACATGATAGAAATGTTTGCACAAAATTCTGTTTATTTTACATTAAACAAATTATGTCTAATTGTAGTAGTACAAAATCTGACAAATGTGGTCCTTGGTCTTCTGATTGTACATTCCTAGCCTAAAGCAACCTAAAGTCTGTTTCCAGGAAATGAAAATGAAACTTAAAGGTGAGTAAATGAATGAATAATCTATGTTCCAATGATACTTATAAATGAGTGGTTTTACCTTGAATTAGGAGCTACTGATATCATTGAATAGTTTAAAATAATACTTCTTCCTAGAAAGAGAAAAATTTGGTTTGTAAGTAAGAATGAGCAGATGTTTTAGTTTGATTCATGTCCTCAGTATATGCCTATTGAGAGGTCTTACCTTTTATTAGGAGTTACTGAATAATGTTTAAAGAGTCACCTACGGTAATGTTGCAAAAGTGGTTAGGTAGATGTTGTAATGGGCCTGCAGAGTAAAAATACTTAGTTAACAGTTCATTTTTATTAATTATTAAAATGGAAAATGAATGAACAAAAGAGAAATTTAAATCAAATTAATATTTGGTGTGACCATCCTTTGCCTTCAAATTAGCATCAAAGTATCAACTCTTTTTGTTATGCACGTGGTTGTGGAACCACTGTGCCACAGTCCATGGAGAGCCTGGAGGGGCGTAACTAAGCAAACACCTGGTTCTTCACTAGAGCCCCTGATGGTGTGGTTAGACTTGAACTCAGGTGGATGCCAGGTGCTACTCTAGGACGGACCCCAGAACCGCGGCAGCTGACCCTCAAAGCAGGACTGGCCAGGAGTTGGTTAGCAGGACTATGCGACTGGTAGACAGATGCTGGAGCTGGCACAAGCAGGATGGGCACAGGAACATGGGATGGCCACAGGTAGGGGATCACAGGTGCAGGGTCATAGGTGCTGGTTCAGACGGGTCAGGATCAGGACTAGGCATAGGCAGGACAGGTTTGAGTATAGGTATAGCAGGACGGACAGGATCAGGAGTAGACTGGGCTGACAGGGTAAGGTAAATGGGAGGGACACAACCAGATACAGAGAGTACGGATACAGAGAGTTTTCAAATAGGTAGCAGGAATCTCAATGGTACTAATGCTGCTAAAGCACCTCCCATTAAGGGAAGGTGCCTTAAATACCTAATGTCTCCCAGCCATAGGCTGGGACATTTTCAGAAGTGCATGCAGCCCGTTTAAGAAGCAGGGAGCCCTCTCGCGTGCGCCCTAAGCATTCTCCCAGGACACCTGCAAGCTGTGCGCAGGCCATGGGAGGAGACAGGGATGAAAGGGACCAGAGCAGTATGGCAAGGTGAGTGAACACACCGGGATCCCTGCTGAGAGAGAGAAGGGGACACATGCAGATCCGCCGGCGCTGTTCTAACAGTACCCCCCTTACGCCTCCTCTTTTTTGAGCCCAGAATTTCTGTAGAAATAGAGGAGCATAAATATTTTTGGGGGGCTCACAGGACCTCTCCTCAGGGCAAAATCCCTTTCAATCAACTAAGAAAAAGTTTTTTCCTCTCACCCTCTTCAAGGCTAGGATATTCTTTACTTCAAAGACATTTTTGGAGCTGATAGGAGCAGGCGTGACACCAAGTTCCTTGAAGAAGGAACTCAACATGACCGGCTTCAGGAGGGACACATGGAAGCAATTGGGTAACTGTAAGGAGGCTGGTAGCTTCAACTTATAGGATACGGTATTCATTTGCTTGACGACTTCAAAAGGGACCAATGAAGAGAGGACCCAACTTGTAGGATAAGATATTAAGACAAATGTGCTTAGAAGATAACCATACCTTATCTCCTGGACGATAACAAGGTGGATCCAAACCTCTCTTGTCTACATGCCACTTCATTCGCTCAGACAAATTATCTAGATTGGCTATAGTGTCCTCTGTCCTCCCATATCTTCGAGAAATCCTTTGTAAGATCATCAGCTGCTGGTATGCCAGAAGCAGCTGACACCAGAAGGGGGATTCCTGGCTGTTGTCCAAAGTCAATAAAGAATGGAGAACTTGCAGAAGACTTACTTACGTGATCATTATAGGAGAACTTTGCCCATGGTAAGAGCTTGACCCAATCATCATGATGTACTTTTGTGACATGCCGCAGGAAGTTGGCCAGAATCTGGTTGATTCTCTCTACCTGTCCATTGAATTCAGGGTGGTATGCAGAAGAGAAATCCAGCACAACGTTCAGAAACTTACACAAAGTTTGCCTGAATCTGAATATGAACTGGATACCTTGGTCGGACATGATGTGGTGAGGGAATCTGTGAAGATGGGAGATGTGCTAGATGAATTTCTCTGCAAGTTCAAGAGCAGATGGAAGGCGTGCAATGTGCCATCTTCAAGAAGCAATCCACCACTACCCAGATGACAGAACAGCCCCAGGACACAGGAAGATCTGTAATAAAGTCCATGGCACTATGATGCCAGGGCACCGAGGGCACAGGAAGTGGTAGGAGTTGCCAGGACGGGATTTGCCTAGGAGTTTTGCTGTGGACACAGGAAAGACAGGTGGAAACACACTCCATGATTTCCTTATGCATGGTAGGCCACCAGTAGTTACATGATATGAGCTGCAATGCCTTTTTCTGAACTTTCCTCTTTTCTGATTCTGACACCAAGGTCTTACCTGGCGGAATTTGGGACAGGTTTACCAGAGTCACAGTAACCATCTTGGACAGCTTGATGATGAGTGGAGGTCCCTTCTCTTGGTCAGTGGGCAGGAAGGAACGGGAAAGTGCATCAGCTTTGATATTTTTGTTAGGTGGCCAGAAATGCAGAACAAAATCAAAACAGGCAAAAAGTAACCACCACCTAGCCTGGCGCAGGTTCAGATTTTGCGCAGACTGCGGATAGGCCATGTTCTTGTGGTCTGTATAATTACAACTGGATGGACTGCTCCCTTGAGAAGGTACCGCCACTCCTCTGCAGCCATCTTAATTGCTAACAACTCTCAGTCGCCATTCGAGTAGTTGCACTCAGGGCAGAGAAGGCCTTGGAGAAAAAACCACAGGTCACCATATGACTGGAAGGAGACTTTAAAGTAAGAACTGCTCCAGCCCCACAAGATGAAGCGTCTAGCTCCAGAAAGAATTGTTTGTTCACTTCTGGTCGAAGTAATACTGGAGGGGAGGAAAAGGCCTGTTTCATGGATGGAAAGCGTACTCAGCTTCTGGAGTCCATATCTTCGGATCAGCACCCTTACGGATCATGGCGGAGATGAGAGCAGTCCAGGACAAAAAATGCAGAATAAATTGTCGGTAGTAGTTGGTGATTCCCAGGAATCGTTGTATAGCTTTAACACCAGCAGGGCACGGCCACTTGAGGATGGAAGACACCTTCTATGGATCTACGTATCCTTCTTCAGACCTGTGTCTGAGATGATATCACCTAGTAAAGGCAGAGAAGATTGTTCAAACACATATTTCTCAAATTTAGCGTACAGGCGATTCTCTCTGAGTCACTGCAGAACTTGGCAACCGTTTCGCCTATGAGAGGGCAGATCTGGAGAGAAGGCAAATTGTCCAGGTAAACCACGACATAAGTGTAGAGGAGGTCTCGAAAGATGTCGTTCACAAATTCTTGGAAGACAGCTGGGGCTCTGCTTAGCCCGAACGGCATAACTCAGTATTCATAATGACCGTCCCTAGTGTTGAAAGCCGTTTTTCAGTCTTCTCCTATACCTATCTGGATTAGATTGTATTCTCTTTGCAGATCCAGTTGGTAAAGATCCTAGCACCTCTGAGATGGTCAAACAACTCCAAAATCAATGGCAACGGATATTTGTTCTTAACCGTGATATGATTGAGACCCCTATAATCAATGCAAAGGCCGAAGGTACGCATCTTTTTTCTTTACAAAGAAGAAGCAGGCACCAGCTGGAGAAGAGGACTTCTAAATAAAACCCTTAGCCAAATTCTCCTTAACATACTCAGACATTGCTAGAGTCGCAAGGGACAGGGGGTAAATATAGCCTCGTGGAGGTGAGGATCCCGGAAGCAGGTCTATAGGGCAGTCGTACGGCCTGTGTGGAGGTAACATCTCTGCTTCTTTTTTGTCGAAGATGTCTGCATATAACCAGTAGGCAGATGACAATCCAGACAGAGAAGATGGTGCCACCGGTGGCCGGACCGGTCGCATAGGCACAAGACACTTCTCATGACAAGACCGACCCCAATGAAGCACCTCTTTGGATCTCCAGTCAAGGACGGGTTCATGCATGCGAATCCACGGAAACCCAGGAGAAGCGGATGAGACAGGCTAGGAAGCACATAGAACGCAATTTTCTCAGTGTACAGCATTCCTATGCAGAGCTCTACTTGCTCAGTGACCACCTGAACAGCTTTGGATAGGGGCTTTCCATCGACAGATGACACCAGCAGCAGATTCTGGAGTTGCTGAACTGGAATCTGACAGCAATTTACCACTGCTTGCTGTATGAAGTTTCCTGATGCACCGGAATCCACATGCACTGTCTCAACGAACCAGGAACCTCCACAAGCTGCAGATACGGTCAGGATCAATGGCAGAGAGGAATTGCTCTTGCCCAGGGTAGCCTCTCCTAATGGCCCTAGGCTTGGGAGTCTCTCGGCTTCCTGGAACAAGAGCAAATTAGATGACCGGTGTCTCCACAACAGAAGCACAAGCCCCTGACTCAACGAATCTCCTGCCATTGCTCAGCCAGCCACATGTTGTTGACTAGCATAGGTTCAAGAGGTGCTGCAGGAATGGGATGCTGAGGAATGAGCGACCTTTGGAAGGATGGAGCCAGACGAAGAGGTTTTCTTTCACACACTGTCTCTCGGGAGCGCTCCTGGAATTGGAGGCCATTTCGGATGGCCAGGGAAACTAGATCATCCATTGCAGTAGGAATGTCTCAACCGGCTAGCTCATCCTTGATCCTTCTGGATAATCCCTCCCAAAAATTGGCCACCAGTGCCTCATTGTTCCAGCCAAGTTCTGAACCCAGGGTGCGGAACCGGAAAGCGTATTGGCCTACAAACATATTGGCCTGGTGTAGTCTGAGGAGGGATGCGTCAAATATCTAGAATGCATCCAGGAATGTCGGCAGGTCTGAGATCATCGCATCTCCTCTCTCCCTCAAGGGGTTGAGCCATGCCAGAGCCTCTCCTACAAGATGAGACATTAGAAAGGCTACCTTCGCCCGATCGGTGGGGAACTGGTGGGCCAGCAGTTTAAAGTGCAGCGATCACTGGTTGATAAAACCTCGGCATTGCTTTGGATCCCCGTTAAAATGTGGTGGTGCAGATGACGCGCCCCCTGGGCCATATTCTTTAGGGGAATACCCGGAGCCGGATCAGATGGGGGTTGTAGTCTTCCGAGTGGCTGTGACCCGGTCCGTGCCCAGGGTGTCAAGCTCAGAGTATGTGGCAGTCCTACAGATGTTATAAAGTTCTTAATGTCGACTACGCCACCCGTTGTATTGCGGTCACTATGGCCGCCGCTGCAGCAGGGTCCGCTGAGGCTGATGGTGTTGGTGCAGCTTTTGGTAGTATAACCCCCAACGGGTGGGGTATAGCCTCAGGGGGTCAGGTGCAGAGGATGGGGGTTGTGGTGGTGCAGCATAGATGTAATTAAAGACAGAGTCGGGTTGTGCAGTTTAGGGTATTTACTTACTGCTGATGTTCCGGTCACTCCAGCTTCAAGTGACCACCCGAGCCGTGCTGCGTCCACCAGGTCCTGGATTCAGCCAACCCCCAAACAAGTCCGGAGCGTGACCCTGAGCTCTCCTTCTGTCCTTTCCTCTGGCCGTCCCCACTAGTGATCCACCTAGGTCCAGCTCCCTCGGGCCTTCTGTTGGGAGACCCTTGGCCTTGGGTTCCCTGACCCTTCACGTGGTTTGCCTTCGGGGTGGATGTGGTGGGTGGCCGTGGCAGATCCTGCCCACGGCCTCCGGTCTCTGGCTAGGGTGTGCTTTTGCCCCCACCAGTTTGGGATCCGGTACCCTATTGCCGACTCTTCACCCGGGGATTGAATTTGGGTTCTCAGAGTCCTCTCTTTGTCCCCTCTCTGGGTCTTTCTTGCTTTCTCCTCTCTCTCTCTCTGGGGCTGCTCTGCTCCTCTGCTTCTTGCTCTGACAGACTGACCCTGATCTAAGATGGTGCCCACCTTATATACTCCCTCTATGTGTGAGCTCAGGTGACCAGCACCCAATGAGCTCCTATCTTTACCCAGGCTGCTCCTCCTATCTGCCCCTACACTACTCGGGATGTACCACCCCCCTCCCACTCCAGCCAGGAACAGACTCGGTCGTACCTGCACATTTCTAAGTGGGAGTACCGTTGGTCTGTTCCTCGGAAATGGGATGTGTGTAGTGCATGCAGCCTACCGAGCTCAGTTCCACACTCCATCCTTACCCGGGAGTGGAATATCACACCTCTGGGTTGAGGTGCAATACCCCTGTAGCAGCCGAATCCTCAGGGTGCTACACAGACAGATGGGGTCTAGGACTTGAAGCATGACTTGCAGACAGAATGGTCACTGGCGAGGTAGCCATAGCTTAAACTGGAGTGGATGTGGTGGCTGATGTCATAGCGTCCAGGTGGGTGTTAACAGTCCGTAGGTAAGACAGGATTTTGTCTTGCTGATTTCCCTGATGGGTCATCTCATGGTACAGGTCCAAGACAGGAGAAGTATGAGAGTCAGCGGGTTCCATAGCCTTAGCAAACTGTTAAGCACATGGTTGTGGAACCACTGTGCCATGGTCCGGGGAGAACCTGGAGGGGTGTAACTAAACAAACACCTGGTTCTACACTAGTGTCAGGTGCTGCTCCTGGATGGACCCTGGAGCTGGATGGCTGACCCCCAAGGTTGATAGGGAAGCAGGACCAGATAGGAGCTAGTTAGCAGGAGGTATGCCGCTGGTAGACAAATCAGGAGTATACTGTGCGAACAGGGTCAGGTAATCAGGACGGACAGGATCAGATACAGAGAGTACTGGTACAGGGACCTTACAACTAGGTAGCAGGAAACTCACTGGTACTAATGTTGCTAAGGCACCTCCCATTAGGGGAAGGTGCCTTAAATACCTAATATCTCCCAGCCGTTGGCTGGGGACATTTTCAAAATTGCGCGGCCACTTTAAGAAGCAGAGAGCGAGCGCACATCCTAAGCATTCTGCCAGGAGACCTGAGAGCTGTGTGCAGGGCCTGGGAGGAGACAGAGATGCCGGGGACCGGAGCAGCATGGCGAGGTGAGTGAACGCACCGGCATTCCTGCTGAGAGGGGGAAGGGGACACATGCAGGGGTGCCGGTGTTTTTCTAACACTTCTAAGTACACTTGCACACAGTTTTTGAAGAAACTCAACAGAAAGGTTGTTCCAAATATCTTGGAGAACCAACAACAAATCTTTTGTTGATGTAGGCTTCTACAAATCATTGTGTCTTTTCATGTAATCCCAGACAGATTTAGATCAGGGCTATGTGGAGACCATATCATCACTTCCAGGACTCCTTGTTCTTTTTTACGCTGAAGATAGTTCTTTATGAAATAAGGGTGTGACAGAGACTGTCATGCTCCTGCCCCTGAAGACAACAATTGTGTAGTGTGAATACTGTCATGTGTTTTTACTGCGTTTTATGATGACATGTGAAATGGAAATGTATAGAGTGTAAGGTAACTAATGTATAGTGTTGTAAGTACTGATGCTGCGGTGTGGGTACTGCAAAGGTAATGCCTAAGTTAATTCTGGTACACTCAGCTCAGGTATAGGGAAAGTATAGGATATAGTTTAGTGGTTAGGATAGAGACAGATAGTTACTATATACTGTGTTCCAAATTATTATGCAAATAATATTTTCTCAGATTTTCCCAATTATGAATTGCAGTCATTGTAATTTTCCAGTCAAATAACTATTAGAGTACAATTGAAAGGTTTTTGTACAAACTGCCTATGATAATAGTATATTTTTTAAAAAATAAAAAACTCAAACTGCACTCAAAATGCATGTTCCAAATTGTTATGCACAGCAGAGTTTTCAACCTTTTCATTTTAATAAAGAACAAAAAAATGGTCATTTTTGAAATTATAAGCATTAGCAGGTTATTGCAAACTGAAATCAAACAGTTTTCAACTCAAAACTTTATTCTAGGTGATGTTACATTTGCACATAGGACCGCTTGTTCGAAAGGAGCTTCTGAACTCTCTCGTCCATTGAATTTGTCAGGTTTTGGATGGTTTCTGCTTCAATTGTTTTGCATGAGGACAGAATACCCTCCCAGAGCTGTTGCTTAGATGTGAACTGCCTCCCGCCATCATAGACACTCCTTTTGATGATGCTCCAGAGGTTCTCAATGGGGTTGAGGTCAGGGGAGCATGGGTGCCACACCATAAGTTTGTCCTCTTTTATGGCCATAGCAGCCAGAGATGCAGATGTGTTATGTGCAGCATGAGACTGGGCATTATCATGCATGAAATGATCTCGATGGTCCAGATGGATGGAGTGGAGGATGGCTGGTTGATGGACACCCCACGCAAACACAGCTACGGCGCTAACAAGGAGGAGTTGGAGTAATGTTTTGGGCTGGAATCATGGGGAGAGAGATTGTCGGCCCTTTTAGGATCCCTGAAGGGGTAAAGATGAACTCCATAATGTATGTTGAGTTTCTCAAACAGCACTTCCTTCCATGGTTCGAGAAGAAGAACCGTGCATTCCACAGCAAGATCATTTGCATAATAATTTGGAACACAGTGTAGATACAGTAAGGCAAGATACAGTTAATATCTTGGGAATAGACGAGATTGGGAGGGGAATAGGGCAAAATAGAAAAGGGAACTACTTCCTGGTTTAGTGTGTTAGAGAATTAGAGTGTTGTGAGAGACAAGGCCAAGTTCAAGGTGCAGTGGGCTGGTGGCATGTGAAGTACATATTGTTCTGGTGGTATGAGGTTGTACCAAATTTTCTTTGGACTTTCCTGCAACACCAGGGGCTTATGGCCCGAACTAGAGACTTAAGATAGTGCTTTAATCACCTCCATTCAGAGCAAGTTGGACGAGGGAACCACGTGAGGGAAACACAGCAGATCTTGGGAATACTGCTGTGCCAGATCGGGAATCCCTAGGGCTAACACAACCTGTTAAAGTTGGGATAGTCCGAGCTGAATGTAAGCAAATGCTTGAAATGTACTGTGCTGATCGTACAAGAACCGGAGGGTGCTTTGCCCGATACTGCGAGTTAAAGACTGATGTACTTGAACTGTCCACTAAACTTGTATTTGTTAAAACGAACTTGGTGTCCCCTGATGTGTGTGCAGCTGATCCTGGAACTGAGGATGTGAAGACAGCGTAGGCCTCCGGCCTGCAAGTGAGTACAGTGCAATGTAAGCAGCACCACACTTATGGACTGGGATACGATTTGTTTGTAAAGTGCCAGGGCACTATGGAGCAGCAGCTCGCCCACGGCTACCGCCCTGGGCACCTTACAATGACATGTGCAATATTTCTGAGATCGTAGTCCTGTTGCAGAACATATTTGGAGCTAAACAGATGTCTCCCTGATGGTATTGCATGATGGATAAGTATTTTCCAGTATTCTGTAGCATTAAGGAAATCATTAACCATGTCCAAATCCCCAGCTCCATTTTCTAAAATGCAGTTCCAAACTTGCACGGATCCTACACAATGATTCACCGTTGCCTGCAGGCACTCTTCAGTCCAAATAAACTGTCTTCTGCTACAGCAAATACTCAGTCCAGAGCACCTTCTTCCATTTTTTTTCACCTGAGTTCCTATGTTTTCATGCATAGTTGAGTCAATTGGCCAAGTTTCCATGTCGAATGTATGGTTTTTGGCCTCAATTTTTCAATGAAGAACACTTCTGTTGAGACTTCTCAGAACAGTAGATGGGTATAACTGGGTCCCACTGGTTGCTGCCAGTTCTGACCTGATGACACAGGTGGACCTCTTCTAATTCGAAGGGAAGGAATAATTATGTGTTTTTCATCTACTGCACTGTTTCCTTGGTCAACCACTGTCTTCAGTGTTGCTCATTTTTGTTGTCCTCAATGCTGAAAATACAGGCAGATACCTATCCATCATGCAATATCATTAGGGAGGTATATGATTGGTGCCAAATGTATTATGCAGCAGGGCAATGACCCAAAATATACAGAACTATCGTCTGCGTAAAGAAGCACAAGGTCCAAGGAAGCGATTATATGGCCCCCACAGAGCCCTGATCTCAACATTATTGCATATGTCTGGGATTATATGATGATACAGAAGGATCTGCACAAGTCTACATCCACAAAGATCTTTGATTAGTTCTCCAAAATGTTTTGGAACAGCCTCCCTTCCAAGTTACTTCAAAAACTGTGTGCAAGTATACTTTGAATTGATGTTTGGATACTGTTTTGAAGGCAAAGGGTAGTAACACCAAATTTTGCTTTTATTTAGATTTCTCTTTTGTTCATTCACTTTCCATTCTGTTAATTATTTAAAATAAACTCTTAACACTTCTATTTTTATTTTTTTTTATTACTTTGCAGCACTTTTTCCACTTTTGCACTATACTGTGTATCTAGAACAGAGATCCTCAAATGTGTTTTGACTGAGGAATACTATAAAACTTTCCCATATGTTGAAGAACTGTTCCACTCTAGACTCCTTGAGGATAGTTGCCTCTTCCCAATGAATTTGAAAGAGAAATGATAGTTTTTCTTGGAATAGTTTATGTGGTGATACATGAGTAGATATCCAAGTATGGATAATTGCTTGTTTTGCTGCCACTGAGACTAGTTGTAACAGTTTTCTAGGGCCCCTGTCACATCTATATTTTAATACACACAAAAAAAGTGTGTTTGACAACACACTTTAAGTTTTCACACTTTACTTGCAAAGAATAACATCTTAATTTGACAAGTCTGCCAATTTATAATTTAGTCAGAGCACTTCCTATTCTCATCCATTTTGCGGATCAGACTTGGCTATTAATGTCTACGGGGATCCGTGAGACACAGATGAAACACAGAAGGCATAGTTTGTTCCTCAGAGTTCCATCTTGGTTTTATCCATTTTTAATTGATACATTTTTAAGAGTCAATCAATAAAAATAAGTTCAGACAGTCTGCCTGCTTCTGTGAAAAAAAGGATGAGAAAAAAATTGATGCAACAATGATGACACATAAGAAAAAAATCGGTCCATTTCTCTAAGATGGCAACACTCACGCGGATGTTGGAATCTAGCCTAGGCTTGCCAAAGGCCTTTGCATTTCTTCCTCATTTACACAGTTAGATTTATCCATACATTGTGGTGAAAAATGCAGAAAAAAAGCAAAATATGACCACTTGTCAATAATTGTTAACATCAAGTAAAACAGCTGTTGAATGCAATAAAGGGTTAATGTAAAATAGATGTTTTTACTTGCCACCTTGGTCATGGTATGACATAGATCCATTTTCACTTCAACATTTATGTTAAAATCAGTACAAAAAGCCAGGGTAATCAGCTGGTGTCACCAAATATGTTCCAGGTGGACATACGGACTCTTCAAGTAAATGGGATTCATATAATACATTAACAGGCTGGGTCTACCTGCATGAGAGCTGTTCTGTTTGGGGCTCTCTGCTTTGCCACATAATTATGTGTGTCGAGAAGGTCTTATGTAAATGTATTGTCACGCTCCTTTAATGCATGTTTATCAGGATTCCTATGCTGATTGCATAGCATAACATATAACAAGAGATTCTGATCTCAAAGATATATCGTTTTCTATGGCTCAGTATAATGTGTCATCCTCACACCAAGATTGACAGAACTGTCCTGGTAGCATTTAACCCCTTTCTGGTATGGGGCGTAATAATATGTACCTGTGACTTGGGCTTTATTGACCAGGTGCATATTGTGCGGGCGCGATCGCCGCTGGGTGTCAGCTGATTCTAACAGCTGACACCTGGTACTATGTGCCAGGAGTGGTCCCACACCGCTCCTGGCACATTTACCCCTGAAATGCTGCAATCAAATTTGATCACAGCATTGAGGGAGCAGGCAGAGGTAAGAGCGCCCCTCTTATCTTGGATCGGAGACTCCGCGCTGTGTGTCTGCGGGGTCCCAATCATTGCCATAACGACATCCAGGTCACCAGGCATCAGTGCACGATCTATATAACTTGTGCCAGTGCAGAGCTGACAGCCTGCATAGCATAAGGATGCTGCTGCATCCCTATGCTATACAAGTAATCAGCCTGCAAAAAATGAATGTCCCATAGTGGGACAAAGTAAAAAAAGTGAAAGAAAGTGTCAGAAAGTGAAAAAAAAAATAAAAATAATAATACAAAAAAAAAAGAAAAAAAAATTCCCCCCCAAAAAATATATACCGTACCCATAAATAAATATTATTATGAAAAACAAAACAATAAAAGTACAGATATTTAGCATCGCCGCGTCCGGAACGACCTGACCTATAAAACTGTCCCACTAGTTAACCCCTTTAGCAAAGATGGTAAAAAACGAGGCAGAAAACAATGCTTCATCATCATATCGCCAAACAAAAAATGGAATAAAACGCGATCAAAAAGACGAATAAATAAACGAGTAAATAAAAATGGTACCGCTGAAAACGTAATCTTGTCTCCCAAAAAACAAGCTGCACAACAGTTTTTAGGGTCCATTTTCTCCTCTTACTCCTGTGAAAATAATAAATTTGGGGCTAAAACATAATTTTTGTGGAAAAAGTTAGATTTTATTATTTTCACGGCTGTACGTTATGAACTTCTGTGAAGCACCTGGGGGTTCAAGGCGCTCATCACACATCTAGAGAAGTTCCTTAAGGGGTTTAGTTTTCAAAATGGGGTCACTTGTGGGCGGTTTCCACTGTTTAGGCACATCAGGGGCTCTCCAAACATGACATGGTGTCCTTCCCTTCCGAACCCTGCCATGTGCCCAAACAGTGGTTATCCCCCACATACGGGGTATCGACTTACTCAGGAGAAATTGCACAATAAATGGTCTGGTGTAATTTCTCCTGTTACCCTTATGAAAATGCAAAATTGGGGGCTGAAAACAGTTTTGTGGGAAAAATGGGAAAATTTTATTTTTACGGCTCAATGTTATAAACTTCTGTGAAGCACCTGGGGGTTTAAGGTGCTCACCAAGCATCTAGATAAGTTCCTTGAGGGCTCTACTTTCCAAAATGGTGTCACTTGAGGGGGGTTTCTACTGTTTAGGCACATCAGAGGCTCTCCAAACTCGACAAGGTGTCCGCTAATTATTAAAGCAAATTTTACATTCAAAAAGTCAAATGGTCCTCCTTCCCTTCCGAGCCCTGCCGTGCGCCCAAACAGTGGTTTTCCCCCACATATGGGGTATCGGTGTACTCAGGAGAAATTGCACAATAAATTTTGGGGTCCATTTTTTCCTGTTACCCTGGTGAAAATAAAAAAAAATTGGGTCTAAAGTAGCATTTTTGTGAAAAAAAGTTAAATATTCATTGTTTTCTTCCACATTCTAAAAATAAACTTCTTGAATGTGGTTTTGAGCACCTTGAGGGGTGCAGGTTTTAGAATGGTGTCACTTTTGGGTATTTTCTGTCATATAGACCCCTCAAAGTCACTTCAAATGTGATGTGGTCCCTAAAAAAATGGTTTTGTACATTTTATTGGAAAAATGAGAAATCGCTGGTCAACTTTTTACCCTTAAAAATTTTGGTTAAAAAATTGTGCTGATGTAAAGTACACATGTGATAAATGTTGTTTATTAACTATTTTGCGTGACATACAGTACAGACCAAAAGTTTGGACACACCTTCTCATTTAAAGATTTTTTTGGATTTTCATGACTATGAAAATTGTACATTCACACTGAAGGCATCAAAACTATGAATTAACACATGTGGAATTATATACTTAATAAAAAAGTGTGAAACAACTGAAAATATGTCTTATATTCTAGGTTCTTCAAAGTAGGCACCTTTTGCTTTGATGACTACTTTGCACACTCTTGGCATTATCTTGATGAGCTTCAAGAGGTAGTCACCGGAAATGGTCTTCCAACAATCTTGAAGGAGTTCCCAGAGATGCTTAGCACTTGTTGGCCCTTTTGCCTTCACTCTGCGGTCCAGCTCACCCCAAACCATCTCGATTGGGTTCAGGTCTGGTGACTGTGGAGGCCAGGTCATCTGGCGTAGCACACCATCACTCTCTTTCTTGGTCAAATAGCCCTTACACAGCCTGGAGGTGTGTTTGGTGTCATTCTCCTGTTGAAAAATAAATGATGGTCCAACTAAACGCAAACTGGATGGAATAGCATGCCGCTGCAAGATGCTGTGGTAGCCATGCTGGTTCAGTATGCCTTCAATTTTGAATAAATCCCCAACAGTGTCACCAGCAAAGCACCCCCACACCATCACACCTCCTCCTCCATGCTTCACGGTGGGAACCAGGCATGTAGAGTCCATCCGTTCACCTTTTCTGCGTCGCACAAAGACACAGTGGTTGGAACCAAAGATCTCAAATTTGGACTCATCAGACCAAAGCACAGATTTCCACTGGTCTAATGTCCATTCCTTGTGTTCTTTAACCCAAACAAGTCTCTTCTGCTTGTTGCCTGTCCTTTGCAGTGGTTTCCTAGCAGCTATTTTACCATGAAGGCCTGCTGCACAAAGTCTCCTCTTAACAGTTGTTGAAGAGACGTGTCTGCTGCTAGAACTCTGTGTGGCATTGACCTGGTCTCTAATCTGAGCTGCTGTTAACCTGCGATTTCTGAGGCTGGTGACTCGGATAAACTTATCCTCAGAAGCAGAGGTGACTCTTGGTCTTCCTTTCCTGGACCGGTCCTCATGTGAGCCAGTTTATTTGTAGCGTTTGATGGTTTTTGCAACTGCACTTGGGAACACTTTCAAAGTTTTCCAAATTTTTCGCACTGACTGACCTTCATTTCTTAAAGAAATGATGGCCACTTATTTTTCTTTACTTAGCTGCTTTTTTCTTGCCATAATACAAATTCTAACAGTCTATTCAGTAGGATTATCAGCTGTGTATCCACCAGACTTCTGCACAACACAACTGATGGTCCCAACCCCATTTATAAGGCAAGAATTCCCACTTATTAAACCTGACAGGGCACACCTGTGAAGTGAAAACCATTTCCGGTGACTACCTCTTGAAGCTCATCAAGAGAATGCCAAGAGTGTGCAAAGCAGTCAGCAAAGCAAAAGGTGGCTACTTTGAAGAACCTAGAAAATAAGACATATTTTCAGTTGTTTCACACTTTTTTGTTAAGTATATAATTCCACATGTGTTATTTCATAGTTTTGATGCCTTCAGTGTGAATGTACAATTTTCATAGTCATGAAAATACAGAAAAATCTTTAAATGAGAAGGTGTGTCCGAACTTTTGGTCTGTACTGTATCTCTCTGATTTAAGGGCATGAAAATTCAAAGTTTGAAATATGCACAATTTTCAAAATTTTTGCCAAATTTCCGATTTTTTCACAAAGTAACCCAAGTCATATCAAAGAAATTTTATCACTATCATGAAGTACAATATGTTGCAAAAAAACAATCTCAGAGTCAGGGGGATCCATTGAAGCGTTCCAGAGTTATTACCTCATAAAGTGACAGAGGTGAGAATTGTAAAAATTTGCCTGGTCATTAACGCGCAAACCACCTTCGGCGGTAAAGGGGTTAAAGGGAATATGTAATCAAAAAATGACCTTTTGTTTAAATCAAATTCTTGTGTTATATTATTTTCTGGCAACTTTTTTCCAATATCACTCTTTTTATTAAAAATAAAAATCTAACGTCTTGTTCTTTCAGGAAATCCATGTTTACATTAGCAGTGATGAACAGACTCAGACACTATGTTTTGTATTGAAGCTTCTAATGTGAAAATTGCAAGATTACTAATTACTTTAACCCCTTAAGGGTGAGGCGATTTTTAATTTTTGTGCTTTCCTTTTTTCATCCCTTTATTCCAAGAGCCATAAACTTTGTTATTTTTCCGTCAACATAGCTGTGTGAGGGCTTTTTTTGTGGGACGAGTTGTATTTTTCTATTACACCATTCATTTTATCATACAGTAATGGCCAAAAGTATTGGCACCCCTGCAATTCTGTCAGATAATACTCAGTTTCTTCCTGAAAATGATTGCAATCACAAATTCTTTGGTATTATTATCTTCATTTAATTTGTCTTCAATGAAAAAACACAAAAAGAATTGTCCTAAAGCCAAATTGGATACAATTCCACACCAAACCTAAAAAAGTGGGTGGACAAAAGTATTGGCACCCTTTGAAAAATCATGTGATGCTTCTCTAATTCGTGTAATTAACAGCAGCTGTAACTTACCTGTGGTACCTAACAGGTGTTGGCAATAACTAAATCACACTTGCAGCCAGTTAACATGGATTAAAGTTGACTCAACCTCTGTCCTGTGCCCATGTGTTTACCACATTGAGCATGGAGAAAAGAAAGAAGACCAAAGAACTGTCTGAGGACTTAAGAAACCAAATTGTGAGGAAGCATGAGCAATCTCAAGGCTACAAGTCCATCTCCAAAGACCTGAATGTTCCTGTGTTTTCCGTGCGCAGTGTCATCAAGAAGTTTAAAGCCCATGGCACTGTGGCTAACCTCCCTAGATGTGGACGGAAAAGAAAAATTGACGAGAGATTTCAACACAAGATTGTGCGGATGGTGGATAAAGAACCTCGACTAACATCCAAACAAGTTCAAGCTACCCTGCAGTCCGAGGGTACAACAGTGTCAACCCGTACTATCCGTCGGCGTCTGAATGAAAAGGGACTGTATGGTAGGATACCAAGGAAGACCCCACTTCTTACCCTGAGACATGAAAAAGCCAGGCTGGAGTTTGCCAAAACTTACCTGAGAAAGCCTAAAACGTTTTGGAAGAATGTTCTCTGGTCAGATGAGACAAAAGTAGAGCTTTTTGGGAAAAAGCATCAACATAAAGTGTACAGGGAAAAAAAAGATCAGGAGAAAATGAAAGGATTCATCCAGTCAGTTCAGCGCTCCCAGGAGACAGGCACCAGGCAGAGGTATTAAAAGTCTTCAGAAATTTACTTAGATAAAAATCATCATAAAAAAGATACATAGAACAACGCGTTTCGGCTATATATTGGTACAGAATAGCCTTCCTCAGGTAAGATATTGCTTTACAGTCTGTTAGAGTTATATAGTCTATATAGGTTCATTTGAATAAATTAATTATGTTAAATGGTCAAGACCTGGTGGTTCTTCATTAGCTTAATTGCTGCTTGGTGGTTTTCAGTATGCAGCTTTAGCTTGTCCTTGTTTCTTTTTTTATTGCAAGTATATTTGCAGTACATGATAAAATACATGGTGAAAAACACACACACATAAAAAGCATTACAAACATTGATTTGCGTGTATACAGCATGAGTGGATGTATAACAAAATGTAAATCTATAGCATTATCCACACATACAACATATTCAATGATCATATTAGGACTATTATATTATACTTCTTTTACTAGAAAAACTTTTCTTATGAGAGAAAACACAACACAAAAGAAAAAAAAAACTTAAAAAAAATAAAAATAAAAAAAATAAAAAAATAAAGAAAAAATAAAAAAAATAAAAAAAAAAATAAAAAAAATTAAAAATAAAAATATATATAAAAAAATGAGAAAAAAAAAATAATAATCATATTACATTAATCTAGTCATATTGTGAGTTCTATATCTTTAATTGCTGTGGGAACTTTTTTGATAAGTTAGTTTTTTCTACTGGGATTGAACTCGTGTAGTCCACACTTCAGGGTCTATTGTGTTTCTCTCATGACGCTGGCTTCACTAGTCAGGGGTTTATGGGCAAACCCAAGAGTATATCATAAAAAATATATAATAAAAAATATATCTAGCCTGGGTTACCATATATTCTATTCTTTCTATATATTTCTATTGGTCAGCAGTGCTGTCCTGATCTAATTCGATGTTCTATATGTTCTCCAGTCTATCATTGAGGCCGTCCGGATGTAGAGAGCGCAATCTGTACATCCAGAAAGCCTCTTTCTTATTCAGTAGATGGATTCTGTTTGATATATTCTGCGGAATTTCTTCGACAGGAGTCAAACTTATCTCAAAGCTCTTATTATGATTTAGTAAGAGATGTCTCGATAGGCTATGTGTTAGTAGCCCAATTTTCGCATTATGTCGGTGTGCGTTTAACCGTGATCTGACCATCTGTGTCGTCCGGCCAACATATTGCATTCCGCAACTACATGTAATTACATATATAACATAGATAAACGCATAATGCGAAAATTGGGCTACTAACACATAGCCTATCGAGATATCTCTTACTAAATCATAATAAGAGCTTTGAGATAAGTTTGACTCCTGTCGAAGAATATATGGTAACCCAGGCTAGATATATTTTTTATTATATATTTTTTATGATATACTCTTGGGTTTGCCCATAAACCCCTGACTAGTGAAGCCAGCGTCATGAGAGAAACACAATAGACCCTGGAGTGTGGACTACACGAGTTCAATCCCAGTAGAAAAAACTAACTTATCAAAAAAGTTCCCACAGCAATTAAAGATATAGAACTCACAATATGACTAGATTAATGTAATATGATTATTATTTTTTTTTCTCATTTTTTTATATATATTTTTATTTTTTATTTTTTTTATTTTTTTTTTTAATTTTTTTAATTTTTTCTTTATTTTTTTATTTTTTTTATTTTTATTTTTTTTTAAGTTTTTTTTTTTTTTCTTTTGTGTTGTGTTTTCTCTCATAAGAAAAGTTTTTCTAGTAAAAGAAGTATAATATAATAGTCCTAATATGATCATTGAATATGTTGTATGTGTGGATAATGCTATAGATTTACATTTTTTTATACATCCACTCATGCTGTATACACGCAAATCAATGTTTGTAATGTTTTTTATGTGTGTGTGTTTTTCACCATGTATTTTATCATGTACTGCAAATATACTTGCAATAAAAAAAGAAACAAGGACAAGCTAAAGCTGCATACTGAAAACCACCAAGCAGCAATTAAGCTAATGAAGAACCACCAGGTCTTGACCATTTAACATAATTAATTTATTCAAATGAACCTATATAGACTATATAACTCTAACAGACTGTAAAGCAATATCTTACCTGAGGAAGGCTATTCTGTACCAATATATAGCCGAAACGCGTTGTTCTATGTATCTTTTTTTATGATGATTTTTATCTAAGTAAATTTCTGAAGACTTTTAATACCTCCGCCTGGTGCCTGTCTCCTGGGAGCGCTGAACTGACTGGATGAATCCTTTCATTTTCTCCTGACCTTCATTCCACGGTCTCCTGGCTGAGAGATCCGTTGTATCCAGACTATAGCTGCACAACAAGGAGTCAAGGCATCTCAGTCAGACCTAAGAGGTCGATACGCTATGCCACAAGCTACATCAAAGGTGAGCAAATTAGCTTCTGAAAAATAGCTGAACCTAATAATCTGCACTTAGATCTGCGCCTGTGTTTTCTGTCTTTTCCCCTCTCCTAGACCCTATAGCCTTGGGGTCATATACCTCTGAGGGAAAAAAAAGAGGCATTCAAAGAAAAGAACACGGTCCCTACAGTCAAACATGGCGGAGGTTCCCTGATGTTTTGGGGATGCTTTGCTGCCTCTGGTACTGGACTGATTGACTGTGTACATGGCATTATGAAGTCTGAAGACTACCAACAAATTTTGCAGCATAATGTAGGGCCCAGTGTGAGAAATCTGGGTCTCCCTCAGAGGTCATGGGTCTTCCAGCAAGACAATGAACCAAAACACACTTCCAAAAGTACTATAAAATGGTTTGAGAGAAAGCACTGGAGACTTCTAAGGTGGCCAGCAATGAGTCCAGACCTGAATCCCATAGAACACCTGTGGAGAGATCTCAAAATGGCAGTTTGGAGAAGGCACCCTTCAAATATTAGGGACCTGGAGCAGTTTGCCAAAGAAGAATGGTCTACAATTCCAGCAGAGCATTGCAAGAAACTCATTGATGGTTACCGGAAGCGGTTGTTCGCAGTTATTTTGGCTAAAGGTTGTGCAACCAAGTATTAGGCTGAGGGTGCCAATACTTTTGTCTGGCCCATTTTTGGAGTTTTGTGTAAAATGATCAATGATTTGATTTTTGCTTCATTCTCTTTTGTGTTTTTTCCTTGCAAGCAAATTAAATGAAGATAATAATACCAAAGAATTTGTGATTGCAATCATTTTCAGGAAGAAACTGAGTATTATCTGACAGAATTGAAGGGGTGCCAATACTTTTGGCCACCACTGTATGATGTATAGGAAAGCAGTAAAAAATTCCAAGTGTGGCAAAATAGCAAAGAAAGCGCAATACCGCAATGTTTTTTGGGGTTTTTATTTACAGCATTCATTTTACAGTAAAAATAACCTGCCAATATGATTCTCCAGGTCAATACAATTACAGAGATACCAAACATTTGTAGGTTTTGTTTTATTTAAATGGTGAAAAAAATTCAGAAACTTGGAAAAAAAAAAGGAATATGCGTGTGACTCCATTTTCCGAGAGCTGTTAAATGTTCGAGATATGTCGCTCTGTGAGAGCTTATTTTTTGCGCCCCGAGACAATGTTTTTATCGATATCATTTTGGGGTAGATAAGATGTTTTTATCGCCTGTCATTACATTATTTTGTGTTGTTGTGGTAGTCGAAAAACGGCAATTCTGCCATTTTAATTTTTTTTCCTGCTACATCGTTTACCGATTGGATTACTTTGTTTTATAATTTTTAAATTTATTTTATATTTTGATAGATAAGACTTTTTTGAACGCAGTGACATCAAATATATGTTATTTTTATTTCTTAATTTTTAATATGCAAATTGCCTCTTCAGAGAAAAAGAGGTCTTGAACTCTATAGCGCCACCTATTGGAAGCAGCAATCCTACAAGTCACAATCAACCCTTTAACGAGTCGTGCAATATGACTTAGGATAAAAGCCAAATCAGAATCTCAATTTGCAGACACGGTGTTTCGGGCTGTTGGCCCTCGTCAGTGCAAAGTATGAAAACTGACTTGGCTAGATGAGAGGCTCTGGACTGAGAGGAGATTAATTTTTAATGGGCGAAAAAAAGGGTGATTTAAACTTTTATATTTTTTTATTTTTTGTCATATTTTTTTTAATCGTTTTTTTTTACTTTTCACTGTATTTGACTTGAACCTGCAATCATCTGACTGCTTGTGCTATATACAGCAATGCCACAGTATTGCTGTATATAGCAGAAACCACGGTCTCCTATGAACGCCAGTCACGGGCTGGCTTTCACAGGAGTCAAGACAGAACTAGGGTCTTCAGCAGACCTTGGGCTATCATGGCAACCCGTTGGTGCCCCGCAATCACGTCACGGGAGTGCCAAGTGGGGTTATAGAATTATGTTCCCCAGTGCGGGTGCGTGTTAAATACCGCTGTCAGAGATTGACAGCGGCATTTACCATCTTAACATCAGTGGGTGGAGCTGTTATAGGTAGATGATGGCAGTAGTGTCGGTAAGAATTTGATAAAGATTGTGATATGAAAAATAAAAAACATTGCCAGAATTTTTTTTTTAAATACAGAACATGTAGCACAAAAACCTGAATTAAACCTGACTACAGAAACAATAGACTGCAAATAATAGAAAACTGTATGTACCATAGCTCAGACTCATCTTTTATCAAATATGCTGTCTACAGTGTAGCATAGATTCATATAGATAGATAGACACAAATGTCTTGTATTCTCTTTCTGAATATTATGACTTATTAGTCAAATGCCTTATTGAGGACATTGACTAATGGTCACCAGAGGAGATCAATTAAATTTAAAGCTAAAAATATTATTTTATTTATAGTACAAGCGTTACAAAAGATAAAGGATACAGAACAAGCATGTGTGCTGTGGTAGTACAATGAACTGATGTGTGGTAAAAGATGAAAAATACCAATACCGCACATAGAACATACTACAAATTGAATACATATGTGTCTGCACACACTCCATAGTGGTCTATTCCTGTAGACCAGAAGAAAAGCGAAGCAATAAAAGTGAATAAAAAAAGGCATTCTTGATATGCTTCATTGCAAAGTTTGCAGCTCAACTTGTAAAGTTTAAGATGGTTAACTTGTATCAATGAGACACAGATTTCAATCACTCCGAAATGAAAACAAGCTGGAAAGGTATAATTTTCAAGAAGATTGAAAGTAAGAATTTAGTCCCAGTAAGTGCTCTAACCTCTGTGTTTACCACAAGTCGTTTTCAGATATTAAGGAAATTACAAATTTACACCACACATTTAACCACCAATCAATCTGATGATGGACTATGAAAAGCTTTAACCTTATTATCACATACCCTTTTATCAGATGACAGCCAAAATCATTTATTAACTGTGTTAATGCCTTAAGAGGTTTATTGACACAGGCTTATAGGAAAGTCATCCAGAGCTTGTTTTAAGGCTCTTACACATGACTTGCATTGCAGATAATTGGGTCTTCTGTCTTTCTTCTCCGATTACCAAAATAGTGCTGACACAAGTTTAATATATGATTTAATTAACAAATAAGATATAGCAAACCTTATTATTATACAGTATGCTCATCCTTTCTTAGGGAGTTAGAAAACAATGTCTGTGTTTTTCGAGAGGCACCAAGTCACTTAATTTATCCATGAGCTGTGTTTGATATTCCAACTCAGCTTCATTCACTAATGGGGCTAAGCTGCGATGTGAGGGTAAATTCAGATGTCTGTAAAACACGATTTGTGTACAGACAGTGATCTACGGACAGGTCACAGGTCTCCTGACCTTAACTTGACAGCCTTATAGGCATGTATGAGGCTGTTGAGTTCAGGTAAAGAGACCTATGACCAGTCCATACATCACGGTCTGTACACGGGCCATGTTTCATGGTGTTATACACCTGTCCGTGGTCTGGGCTCTGCTCCATCTGCCCCGGTCCATTGACCTTTCTTTTGCTCCACATCAAGCTTTGCAGGTGGCATTTGTGCATTCACAGCAACCTGGCTGCGGGCTGCAGGAGGTCTCCAGTAGACCAGCAGCTTTTAGTGCTTCTTCCTACTTGTCTGCAGCTTCTAGTGACTCTGGAGTTGGCTACCTGTCCCCGGGTCTCCTTGACCTCGTCTCTGTATGTGCCTGCAGTTTCAGGACATCTTCCTGGCTGTGTGCACCTTCCTTGATTGTGGAATTTCCTGTTACTCCAGAGTGTTATCTGCTACCTGCCTGCGGTTTCCAGCATTGCAGTATCAGACTGCGGTTTCCTAACATCATTCACCTGCCAGCAGTTTCCTGCACTCCATCTGCCTGCCTGCGGTTTCCTGACATCCTCCGTTTACCCGCAGTTTTCTGTACTCCATCTGTCTGCCTGCTGTTTCCTGATGTACTCTACCTGCCTGCGGTTTCCTGCACTCTGCCTGCTTGCCTTAGGTTTACAGCATTCCACCTGTCTACCTATGGTTTTCATTCCCTCTACTCATCAACCTGCTGCACTGACACCTGTGGACCATGTGCCCACCTGGACCCCGGGCTTAGAGGATCCACCTCACCCAGTGAGCCCTTTGAACTTCTTGTAACACATGGATATCTAAATTCACTCTTAGACGCAGACGATAGGTATCGCTGTCTCTGAAAAAAATGAAACAGCTTGAGTTTACCATCTTCAAAAATAGACATTGGAAATTTTGGCTCATTCAGTCAAAAAGAGCATTTCTTAGGTCAAGCACTGATGTTGGATAAGAAGCCCTAGATCACATTGGTACTTCAATTTCTTCAAAATGTGTTTGATGAGGTTGAGGTCAGCACCATGTGCAAGTCAGGTTCTTTTAGGCCAAACTCGTCAAACCTTGTCTTCATTGACCTTTCTTTGTGGACCGGGGCACAGTCATGTTGAAAAAGGGCTTTCCCCAAACTGTTTCTATAATGTTGGGAACATATCAATGTCTAAAATATCTATGTATTTCATGTACACACCTGACTGCCAGTTAGTGATATGTGATTCATCACTCAAGAGAACTGATTCATAGTCCAGTAAGTATCTTTTGGACCATTTCAGCTGATGCTTGCTAATGTGCATGGTGATTTTAGGTTTGTATGAAGTTGCTTAAAGTGGTTGTCTCAATTTCTTTTTTTTTGAGAGCACACAAATGCCGGCCCCCAGCTCCTAAAACCTAGGCTATGAACTATACACTGTAAAATTAAAAATTCCTCTATTCTAGAGAAGGGAGAGGATTTTTAGTAATTAAATTGCAAAGTTGCTTGTTTTTACTAAAACTTTGTAATTTTAACCAAGAGTTTGAAATAACCACTTTAACCATTGCACAAAATAAGCATTGACAATACAAAGATTTTTTTAAAAATTACTTATGGCAAAAAATATCCAATGAGTCTCCCGAGATCTCATCTCTCAAGATCTCAATCTGTGGGCTATGTACGGGAGAGGGAACCTCCGCTCACTGCTGAATTCTTTTGAGAGGAGGGGGCCCACAGCATCGCCCCACTCCTGCCGTCACCACAGCCCAAGTTATCCTGAATCAGCAACCCTGCTAAGAGGACGGGGCCCGCCGCATCACCAGACTCCTGTCGCAGCCGCCAACCTCCTATATGTGTGACCTCGCTCCACCGACGATGCCCCCCAGGTAAAATACCATACCTTCACATTATAAGAAGCACCCCCTTTTTCCCCCCAAATTTGGAAGGGGGGAAGTGTGTCTTATAGTCCGAAAAATACGGCATATATATGTGTGTATACATATATATTCATTTTTTTTCTCATTAAAGTTCACTCTGCACCCCATCTTGACTGAAAAAAACAGAAATGTAGAAATTTTTGCAAATTTATTAAAAGAGAAAAACTGAAATATCACATGGTCATAAGTATTCAGACTCTTTGCTCAGTATTGAGTAGAAGCACCCTTTTGAGCTAGTACAGCCACGAGTTTTCTTGGGAATGATGCAACACATTTTTCACACCTGGATTTGGGGATCCTCTGCTATTCTTCCTTGCAGATCCTCTCCAGTTCCGTCAGGTTGGATGGTGAACATTGGTGGACAGCCATTTTCAGGTCTCTCCAGAGATGCTCAATTGGGTTTAGGTCAGGGCTCTGGCTGAGCCAGTCAAGAATGGTCACAGAGTTGTTCTGAAGCCACTCCTTTGTTATTTTAGCTGTGTGCTTAGGGTCATTGGCTTGTTGGAAGGTGAACTTTTGGCCAAGTCTGAGGTCCAGAGCACTCTGGAAGAGATTTTCATCCAGGATATCTCTGTACTTGGCCGCATTTATGTTTCCTTCAATTGCAACCAGTCGTCCTGTCCCTGCAGCTGAAAAACACCCCCATAGCATGATGCTGCCACCACTGTTTCACTGTTGGGATTGTATTGGGTAGGTGATGAGCAGTGCCTGGTTTTCGCCACACATACCGCTTAGAATTATCAGCAAAAAGTTCTATCTCCGTCTCATCAGACCAGAGAATCTTTTTTCTCATAGTCTAGGAGTCCTTCATGTGTTTATGAGCAAACTCTATGCGGGCTTTCATATGTCTTGCATTGAAGAGAGGCTTCCGTCGGGCCACTCTGCCTTAAAGGCCCGACTGGTGGAGGGCTGCAGTGATAGTTGACTTTGTGGAACTTTCTCCCATCTCCCTACTGCATCTCTGGAGCTCAGCCACAGTGATCTTGGGGTTCTTCTTTACCTCTCTCACCAAGGCTCTTCTCCCACGATTGCTCAGTTTGGCTGGATGGCCAGGTCTAGGAAGACTTCTGGCAGACTTCTGACAGTCCCAAACTTCTTCCATTTAAGGATTATGAAGGCCACTGTGCTCTTAGGAATCTTGAGTAATGCAGAAATTCTTTGGTATCCTTGGCCAGATCTGTGCTTTTCCACAATTCTGACTCTGAGCTCCTATGAGCTCATGATTCTCATTTGGTCTGACATGCACTGTGAGCTGTGAGGTCTTATATAGACAGATGTGTGCCCTTACAAATCAAGTCCTATCATTTTAATTAAACACAGCTGGACTCCAATGAAGGAGTAGAACCATTTCAAGGAGGATCACAAGGAAATGGACAGCATGTGACTTAAATATGAGTGTCTGAGCAAAGGGTCTGAATACTCATGACCATGTGATATTTCAGTTTTTCTTTTTTGAAAAATTTGCAAAAAATTCTACATTTCTGTTTTTTTTTCAGTCAAGATGGGGTGCAGAGTGTAGTTTAGTGAGAAAAAAGGACCTTTTTAGAATTTACCAAATGGCTGCAATGAAACAAAGAGTGAAAAATTTAAAGGGGTCTGAATACTTTCCGTACCCACTGTATATAATGTAGAGTGAGTGTGTTAATATACTCACCTGCTGTCTCCAGTGTCCAGCGCCGTTCTTCTCCTCTTCTCAGTGACGTCAACACTCTGCAGACTCTACGTGTCGCATTGTTCTATGCGTGACCAAGAAGTGGCATTCACAATGTAAAGCAAGGCTCCATAGGCATTTGTAGCACCCTGAGGATTCGGCTGCTACAGGGGTATTGCACCTCAACCCAGAGGTGTGATATTCCACTCCCGGGTAAGGATGGAGTGTGGAACTGAGCTAGTAGGCTGCATGCACTACACACATCCCATTTCCGGGGAACAGACCGATGGTACTCCCACTAGAGAAATGTGCAGGTACGACAGTGTCTGTTCCTGGCTGGAGTGGGAGGGGGGTGGAACATCCCAGTAGTGTAGGGGCAGATAGGGAGAGCAGCCTGGGTAAAGCTAGGAGCTCACTGGGTGCTGGTCACCTGAGCTCACACATAGAGGGAGTATATAAGGTGGGCACCATCTTAGATCAGGGTCAGTCAGTCAGTTGTCAGTCTGTGAGACGTCAGTCTGTCAGAGTGTAACCTGAGAAGCAGAGCAGAGGAGAAGAGAGAGAGACCCAGAGGCGCAGAGGGGACCCCAAGAGCCCATAAGAGAGCTAATAGGGTGAAGGGTCGGCAACAGGGTACCGGATCCCAAGCTGGCAGAGGCTACAGCACACCTTAGCCAGGAACCGGAGGTCGTGGGCAGGATCTGCCACGACCACCCACTAAATCCACCCGGAAGGCAGACCAAGAATAGGGTCAGGGAGCCCAGAGGAGGCTTGACCAACAAGAGGCCCGAGGGAGCCGGACTTAGGTGGATCCCTGGTGGGAACGGCCAGAAGAAGGGAGAGACAGAAAGGAGCTCAGGACCACACTCCGGAGTTGCCTGGGAGTTGACCGAGTCCAGGACCTGGTGGACGCAGCACGGCTTGGGTGGTCACTGCTGTACATAGTGACCCGAGCAACACCAGTAAGTAAAACCCTGGAACTGCATTTTATGCCTCTGAGTCTCCTTGCTGCACCTTCACAACCACCATCCTCCACGGCTGACCCCCTGAGGCTATACCCCTCCCGTTGGGGGTTATACTACCTAAGCTGCACACACATCACCAGCCTCAGTGGACCCTGCTGCAGCGGCAGCCTTTTGACCGCAAATCAACGGGTGGCGTAGTTGACACAAAAGAACATCTAGTAACATCATAAGGACTGCCACACACTGAGTTTGACACCCTGGGCACGGACCGGGTCACAGCCACTCGGAGACTACAACCCCCATCTGATCCGGCTCCGGGTATCCCTAACAGCACTGGCCCAGGGGGCGCGTCACATTCACTGTGAAATAGTTTTGCAGCTCACACATAGCGTATCAATTGAGTGAGCCGGCCGCAATAGTGGTGTCATCACTGAGAAGCAAAGCAGAACGGCGCTGGACACCAGAGAAAGCAGCAGTAGGTGTGTATATTAATACACTCACATTACATTACACACATTTAATTAAAAAAAATAGAGATGTGAGTGCTTCTTTAAGTTTAGAATGATTAGTGTTGATCACAAATAACCATATATAAAAACTAGCAATATGGCTATTTATTCAGGTGTAAAGTAACATCATCAGAATCCTAAAATCCAATTCCAACTACGATAAAGCAAATCGTGCCTTTATCCTGTCTACTAACTTGCGAAAGCAAAGGATAAATAATTTTGACAGATTGGTCGTGCTACATAATCACATAATCTTGATTAGAGAAGTCCTAAGGCCACACTGTTTGATTGGTTGGGCCCCCTGCTATGTCCCCCTGATTAGGCATTACCCACTTATCAAGCAGTAAGTCCACATCAATGACAAGATACACCCGCTGTCACAGCTTTTTCAGCTCTGTATCTCTTCATTTTCCCTGCAGTCATATGCTTGAATATCTCTATACCGTAAAAGAGGAATATTGTGAAAGTTTGGTAAGAAGTGGAACGTAGTAAATATAAGTGGGAAATAACACAAGTGGAAATGGTAATTTATTCTTGAAGGTCATGTTTCGGTACAGAAAGTGAAGGCTTTACCATCATGAATCGATAGTGTCATGTGCTTTGATAGTCTCATGTGCGAGCCATTTAATTGCGGAATAGTGGTGCTTACAATCACTGCCTGCAAGTGAACTCAGCTTCCTCTAGACTTCCTCCAGCACATTTGCAGCTGTTGCGCTGCCGCATTTTGTCACATTCCTGATTGTTTACGTGTGTCAAGGCCGCGTTGGAACCCATGTGACAGGACGTGTGTGTTTCTCACTGGTTCAAAGCCAGAAAGAAGAAGGAACAGACAGGAAAAACAATGCCTTAAATAACATCTGAGATTTCCAAATATGGAGAAGCTTTGTAGTATTTTCCGTGCGTTGCTAAAGCATCTTGTTTTGTCATGCATATCTTCCTCCAGACATAAACAACTTCCAGAAGCAATAATGGATGCACAAATGCAGTGTCGCTTTTTTGATGTACGTGTTTGCCTGAATAGAACATTGTCAAACAAAATAAAAATGAACCAGCAAAAAAAAAAAAGTAAAAATAAAGTATAAAAGTTAAATTAAGTTAGAACCATTGCCTGCATACAAATCTCTCTAGGGAGAATATTGGCATTACTAGCTGCACAGATGGATACGTATTATACGCTTTTAGAGCTTGGTTCCTTTACAAAGTGCGATTAAGTCTTTCGAAACTAAGCAATGAAAAGAGAAAATATATATATATGATAAAGTGAACGCATGTGCATCTAAACAACATGATTCCGTGCTGTTTTATTATATGTCATTATTGTTTTACATATGTTATTGCTAAATAAGCAGCAGACTGGAATCCAAAATTTTGACAGATATCTAAAAAGGTTCTAAACCTCGAGGGTCGCCCCAACCACGAAAGTAACAAAAATACGTAAGTCTCTCTAATTCCTTAATCATATGTCCATATTTCACATTCCTGTTCTATCTATGTTTTTATATGGAGAGGAAAAGTACCAGTTACAATTACAATCAAGGACTGTTCACATGCCCGTGGGTTTTCTGAGGACTAAATGTGTGCAAAAAAACCAGACATTTGATTTAAGGAATGGAAAAAAATTCTTGCATCACCCAAGTGCTGTCTGTTTTTACTGATGAAGGGTAAAACAAGCTTGGAATTACATTTTTTTTTACATAATAAAGAAAAGGAAAAATATGGTAAAAATTGACACATGGACCGAAAATGGATGAAAATGAGATTCAACACACTGATGAAAAATGATCTGTTTTATTCAAGTGTACAAAAAACATCCAAATAAACCTAAGGCTTGTTTCACACAATTTATCTTTTTCACAGTTTTTTTTGTAAAAACATCATGATTTCTGTGCTTTTTCTGTGTCTTTTTCTATACACATATTTTTTCCCAAGGAGGAAAATACATGAAAAAAAATCATAAGCTGAAATTGGGAAAAAAAACACCAAAGACTTGAAAACACACAAAACGTTTGAAAAACATAGAAAAAATTGTACTGCATGTAGAGCGTTTCATATTTTAGCACTGACTTACAACCAAATTCTGCTTTATTGACACAAAAAGCACTTTCAAAAATCAGAAAGAAGTGCTAGGTATTTGCAGAAAAAACTGTATTCCAATTTTGGCATTATGACTCAAAGAGACCCCCCCATTATGGACTATCTTCTAATTCCTCCTAATAAACCAGTATTATGAATGGGGAAACACATGGAGGTTGTGGTATTTTGGTAGCTTTGAGGGGTCTTTCTCATTGAAGTCACTATTTATCTCTGGTCTGGGCCCACTTTGTTTATCTTTTAGTATCTTATATAGGTTTATTACTATAGCTGTTGTGACAAAGTTACTGGCAAAGTGCTAGAGGGGAGATAAGTTTCATTGAGGCTATTAGCTTCAGTGATTTGAAAACCAGAAGTTTTCTCCAGCACACTAAGTGTTGAGAGGGGTTAAGCTGCTATGTTAAGGATTGGGTTTTAGAGAACAGCTATAGAGCGGGAGGGAGGTTGTTCTCCATATCTCCACCCCAGGGTGTGGTCTGGGGTTTAAATAGATGGCCTGCTGAGGCAGCTGGTGTTCAGTGTATCTGGAGAGGCTAGCTCCAGAGAGAGGAGTTTGTGTTTGTGCTATCCTGAGCCGTGTGTTTTTACTAACCCTGAGAGGCCGAATGCAGGCAGACGTAAGGACTGTGTGGTGCATTTTCTTTTGCTTTGCCGTTATGCCAGAAGGGCCGTGTTTATTTTTATGAACTCTATATTGGTTTATGCTGCACTTTAATAAACCAATAAGAAATTTAAAGAGACAGCGTTCCTGTGTCTACCTCCATGTGCAGCCGATTGAGTCGACCTACCACACTGTATAACTCTGTATTAATCTGATCAAGCACAATTTGCACTTTACTATATGCATAGATACATTTTTTACACAACATACACTGTATTGTTGAATGAACACTTAAATATATCAGGGTATAAATATACACTTGATGGAATACTGGGCCAGACCAGATTTTTGCTTCCATATTGCTGGATGTTCTGTCCTCTTCTTTCAGTCATGCTGATACCGGGGATTCATACTAATCAGGACTACCTAGGGTCAACTAGGATCAGATGATGGTGAGCGGGGACAACATATCTTGAGTGCTTTATCTAGGGTGCCAACCTCCGCGGTTAAGGCTTTATCTTTAGGGTGTTTTATTGAGGGAATACATTAGGGCACCCTTCCGCCTAATCTCCTTTAGTCATGTCTCTATGTGGGATATTGGTAAGATTTTGTCTACTCACCATATAGATACAGGTATAAGTGTTTTTTTTTTTTTTTTGGACAGGCATTACCATGGACATTCCTTTTTCATATTATCAATAAAGGTATAATTTTTAAAGAATAGGGATTGATTCATATATGTTAGACTTTTTCTGTATCCATTGTATGATTCATAAATTGTAAGTCTCTTTAAAACCACCCTAACAGCATCATGAATGTGTCAATATGACTTACGTTGGGTCTTATGTCGGACTTAATGAGCCATCCATTTGGTGCATATGTTAGCGGTATTTCTCAGTATATATGCCAACTGTAAAAGAAAAAAAAGCAAGGTATGAACGAAGCCTTATTCTTACCTTTAGGTCTCATTCAGATGTCTGTTTTTTTAATCTTCATGTGTCCAGTTTTACCATCAATCTGGCATTTGTTTTTCTCATATGCAAAAACAAAATTTTTAAACTTCTCATACTCATTAAGGAGTAAAAAATGGAGAGCATTCAGATGACATTGCAATATAAACCTGCAGTGAATAAACACAATTCTGCCATTGTTTTGGGGTTTCATTTTTGCGCCATGCTTTGTACTGTAAAAATGGCCTGGAAACATGATTCTTCAGGTCAGTACAATAACTGCAATACCAAACTTACACAGATTTTTTCTTTACGTTTTAAAAAAAAATCCAGAAATTTGTAAAAGAAATTAAGTTTTATATCGCCATTTTTTGAGATTCACAATTTTATTATTTTTTCATTGATGGATCTGGATGAGGGCTTCTTTTCTGTATGGTGACCTGACGATTTTATTGATATCAATTTGAGGTAAATACAACATTTTGATCATTTGTTATAACATTTTATTAGTGAGGTGACAAAAAATGCAATTCTAGCATTTTAAGTTTTTCCTCTTTACAGAATTTATTGTACGGTTTAGTTAATTTTATATTTTGATTGACAGCACAAGCATATAGTCGACTATGTACTTTTGCCCCTCTGAAAAGACAGAAGGAGAGCAAACAGAGTCCATATGAAATCCGTATGTCCCTTTGTACTGAAAGGCTCAGTCAGAGGCCAGTATGAATCCTGGGACAGAAGCCATGAAAGTACTGCTGAGTGCAGTATTAATCTAGCCTAGGAAGACAAATTCAGGAGGTATTTGTCAAAAACAAAAAAGGACTTAAAGACAAAGACATTTATGGAAGGATTTAGCTTTTCGCTATGTTGGGATCCATTTTATCTTTGGTTTAGAAGAAAAATGAAAAAAAAAATAATATTTTGTATTATGTGCATGTTTTTATATCATAACCCTATAGGGCATTATTGGGCATTATTGGATGTATGGGTGACCCAACCTTTGCTGTACAGCATTCTGTGTTAGTAATAAATGAATGAAAATAACAATTATGGTTTTCCTTTTCTTTTTGAGTCATGTTTCCTCTATTTTCAATAGAAAAATACTCACACTAATGTATATCTGTTTTTCTATAGACAGATTTCAAGAGGAAATTCCTAGAACTGTTTCTTCATCTATAAAGTGCCATGGAAAACACAAGTCAAAAGAGAGAGCCAATGACCAACCATGAGTGAATGAGGCCTTCCTGGAAATGGTCATACAACAGACTGCTATCATATTTTGCATAGTAGTTAGGGTCCAGATGAAATGACAATTTAAGGGTACACAAAAAAGATGGGCAGATCATTTGGAATTCAAATTTGCTGACTTTGCCTAATTTTCCCCCAATATGTGATTTACAACACTAAATAGCCTCTAATTGCCCTGAAGATAGGTCTCCTATCAGTTTATTGAACCCGTTTTGAGCACCGTAATTCCAACACAGCCTTATTAATGTCCAAGTGACCTCAACCTACTGGGCTAAACAGATGGCTAGCGTTGGTGGTGGTGGTGGCAGTGGAGATTTCTATCTTGGGTGTAAAAAAACAAAATCTGGCTTACCCAAATCTGAATGCAAGTAACCCATTTTCTGTGACACACAAGCCTTGGATTCTGGATTTTGTTTTAGTAGCAAAAATAGCACTGAGGGGTTTATTGATGTCTTGCTTGTGAAGAAGGAAAAGGGCTGTTACAAAAATAATCTGTCAGCACAATTTTGTAATATAAAATAAAGACATGACTGTAATGATGCTTTAACATGGATTACATTGATACCTTTGGTGAATAAAGCCGCTTTGCTGTTCTTCTTTAATCACCATTTGAAGTTTTATGCTAATTAGATTTTGGTGCACAGGGGCTAGACTGAGTACTGGGTCTTCTCCTCCCTGTTTGTGATTCCCCAGCCCCTCTCCCATCCGCTTGCCTCTGATCTTTGAATAACAGGTCACTGCTGACACTTCAAATAGAGGAGGCAGGTCATTCACAGACTGGAGGCAGGTGGAGGGGCTGGAGTTTCACAGACTGAGAGGAGAAGACACTATCCACAGTCCAGCCCCTTTGCACCAAAATCTAATTAGCAGAAAACCTCAAATGGTGATTAAAGAAGAGCAACAAAAGTGGATTTCTTCACCAAAGGTATCAATGTAATTAATATTACAGCGCCATTACAGCAATGTCTTTATTTTACATTACAAATTTATACTGACAGGTTCTCGTTAAGGTGCTGTGCAGTATATCTCAGATCAATCAATTCACAGTCACACTGAGTGACTTCTCTATATATCACTTGAATCTTTGGATTAGTATTCATAGACGAAGACAATCACTCCTATTTTCAATCTGCTTCAGCACTGAAGTAGTTCACCACAATCGCATTAGGCCTATTTCTATCCCTTGGTGGAATGACCTGTGTGCTCCGACCTCCTATCCCTACTCTGTACAAGCATAAAATGGTGTTCCTCATCCAGCCCCCATCTTTATACAAGCTGTGATAGCATCTCCAATTGGTGCACTAGACCATGTGATGTGATAGCTGCAGGGCATTATAGGGAAGCTCGCGTGGCCACCATGCCTGGTGCCATTAGTCCACTCTCTGGGTCTTCAGCAGTGTGTAAAATGGCGGTTGGCATTTTTTCTTTTTGGCAATTGAATCCTAGAGTTTTGGAATTCATGGGAACCTGCAAATTCCAGGAACTAACACTCAAAGTTTATCTTCCACAGATCAATCCACTCATTCCTAGTACACATAATTCTAGCAAGTGATACAACGTCACATGTATACCGTTTGTATGACACAGTTTTCATCACTCATTATTTGTATATTGGGGATTCTCTGAAATGTTCTTGTCTGCCAGTTAATGTTGTAAATTTCATTCTGTTCAGGATTTTCCCACAGTTCCTAATATATCTAGACTGGGATCTTAGTTTAAATTACAATGCAATCCTCATGAATAAACATTTTAGTCAATAAAACCCAACATCTTGGAAATGTTGAGAGAAAAAATGCAAAACTAAGCATCATCCACTAACAGATGATGTAACATTGTCTAAATATTGTCTGTGTTTTGGCAAAATGAGTAAGAGATTTGTAAGTATCAGGCGTTACTCATTCACACAACCTTAAATATGTCCTTACTTTTTCAGATGCTAAAGCTATTGTGGTTAGGAAAGACATGCCTACAATGCTCAGAGCAGTACGGCTGATATAATGCTCACTTAATGGTTAGAGAGAGCAATGAGTATGAAGTTTTGTAAGGTTGTGTCCAGGACAAAGACACTGAGTCAAATACTTTACGATTTAAGGTTTTAAAAGCTTCTTTATATGCTCATAGATTCTCTACTGCCAGAAGTATTTTCAGGAACTGCACTCTGCAGATTTCAGACTACGCAGACCTACTGAGGTAAACCAATGCCACCTACTAACCACCTCTTGCCAGATGGTTAGTATAACTAAGAGCACAATCAGATGTCCGTGTAAATCGATCCAAGATCGGACGAAAATGCATGGACTAGCTGAAGGTCTCCTGACTCAAGTGTAACAGCTTCATGTATTTCTATAAGGCTGTCACTCTTGGGTCAAGAGAGTTAGTCCGTGCATTTCGGGGCAATCTCGGACCAATTTACATGGATGTCTGAATGCGCCCTACTGCAAAGACATTTTGCCTTTTTTTAAGATACAAAGACTAGGAATTTAACAGTGCACAGTGAGCTGAAATAATATTGAAGGTAGGTACTGTCAAGAATACTCACCAACAAGGTCATACTGGCCCACAAGCAGCTACAGGTTGTGAAGAGACAGCAATCGAATTTGGTCACTGATGAATAAGAAATACATAGGCTAATCTTCGACACTAGAAGACATCAGTTTTATTAAAGACATATGGTTGGTGGACTGAGGGATGCTTGGTACAAATTTTGCATGAGGACCTAGGAGCTTCAAATTCCAGAAGAACCTCTAATTTTTGACACAGTTGCGTAGCCCAGCCATAACAAAGCACATCAGATCCAGTTGCAGACAACAATCTGTAAAAGCTGACATTTTAATGCATTGCTTTCTAATAATCTACTAGTCCTGACAAGTATAGGCTACTATGTTATTAAAAGCAGAAAAGGATAAGCTCTGTAAAAACTTATATGGTAGGCCTTTGGTGTATTTGGCATGAGTCATCAAACATTTCTCACAGACCTAGGTTACAAACGAACGAACGTTATATACTACTTTGCAAGAAAATATTTTGTAAAGGTATCTAAGAAAAAATAGAAAAAACTTTGACATTCAAATTATAATTAGACAACTGGTACAAATTTGATACAAACCTATGAGTCCATAGTTACAGACTACAAACACACCCTATGTAGTCTGATCCAGCTGTCATAGTCTTTCAGTAGGTTAACAAGACGTAGAGTACAGATGAAAGTAATAGGCTGTGTCTGATGTTACAGCACAACCTTTGGGCTCATTCAGATAAGAGTATTCTACATCCGTGTGTCTGTATGCAAAATGCTTATGGACAGCACATGGATCAATGCAAGTCAATGGGGTATTTCAGATGAGCATTTTTATGCAAAGATCAATGGTCAAATTGTAAAAAATGACAGCGAGCACAACTATGATCCATTTTTTGGATCTGACTCACCCATTAAGCCAAATGAAAAACAGATGCCATACGGACACCAATTTCTATGCAATTAATAGCATAGAAAACTGTATCTGGACTTTTAATATTTTTAAAATCATTGATGTATAAAACAGATGCTATACAGATGTCATACAGATGTTACGAAAACTGAAATATGGAACACCATACAAATTTTAAAAATATATATATTTCATGATGAATCAATTTTACAAGTGCTTCAAGGTTGCCAACTGTCCAGAAACTTCTGGCCAGTTTGTAAAAATGGGGCATATTTTTTTCCCTTGTCTGTAAAAAAAATTTGATGTGTCTATAATTTTTTGGAAACTAGAGAAGCTTGTTCAGATGTTTATGACTAATTATCTGCATTTTACAGTTTACAGTGAATGCAGCTGATGTCTTCATATCAGAATTATGGGCTGTAGACATGTATCACTTACGATCTTAATAATTAATTATGATTTGTAGATAAAAAATGTTGTCTATCTGATTTATTGATAAGCAGTCCTGTGGCGCCCTTGCGGGTTTAGTCGCCACAGAGGTACTGCATCTCACCCAGAGGTGTGGTATCTCAGGTAAGGAAGGAGTACTGCCCGGGACCCTAACACCTGCATCCAACACTACACTACTCCAGACCAGCAGGAGGGGCAAGATGCGCTGCTCCTCTGCTGAGCCCTGTCCCTTGCTGGAGTGGGGGGAACCAAAGTAGACGGAACCATGTAGTGGGTGTGGGTGGAGGAAGCAGATTAAGGGAGCACTTGAGAAGGAGGATATAAAAAGGGGAAGCCATCTTGTGAGTCAGAGTTCAGTCTGATGAGTTCAGTCAGAGGAAGAGAGTATGTGGAGCAGGAGCTCAGCAGGAGCTCTGCTCAGGAGGAGGGCCTAGTGAGAGAGGCCCAGGACAGAAAGAGGAGAGGAGAGGAGCAGGAAGGAAGGCTCCAGTAAAGCAGAAAGGATCCCAGGGGTACGGGCAGTGCTGGAGGCCACCCGTACGCCCAAATCTACCAGGCGGTGGAGGGATTGAGCCACAGAAGGGGACCGGCCCCTAAACTAGCAGAGTTCTTCAAGCCTAAACTAGGTAACCGGAGGGTGCAGAATTTCAGGTGCTGCAGCCAAAAGCCACATCTAACACACCAAAAAGGTGGCCATAGAGGACCCAGGGGACAGAGAAGATGTCGCCCGACAAGGTCCGCGGTCACTGGCTTGGGACACTGGGTGTGAGGTGCAGGGAGACGGCCAGAAGAAACACACAAAAGGGGGTCCCATTATGTACTCCGGAGGTACCTGCGGGTTTGCTGAACCCCTCTCTGAGTAAGCACAGGACGACGTGGGAAGTTACCCTGGCCCTGGTAACTTGGAGTCTAAAAATCGTGAGTAAAACCCTGAAGACTGCACCCCAATGTCTCTGCGAATTATTACTGCGCCATCATCCCCTGCACTACACTGCACAGCAACACCTATAACATCACCATTTCCTGCCCTGAAACTAAGCTCTGTCTGTGGAGAGCTGAACTAACTCTGCTGCACTAACATCAGCTCCAGAGGACCTGCTCCGCAGCTGCGGCTCCCTTTTGCCGCATACCACAGGTGGCGTCACAAACTTTATATAATAACTATGAATCCCCTGTAAATATCCCCTTTTACTGACCGCCCTGGGTCACGGACTGGGTCACCGCCACTGTGACATCTCCCCTAGCAAAGACCAGCCCGGCACTGAGTACCCCACGGCACAGGGGGCGCGTCAGTCCGGAAAAAAAAGTTGGCAACACTGACACGCTCATGAGAACCCGGCCTTATTCACTGCAATGGGATTAAGCTGCAATAACATACGCATACTTTAGAAGTTTAAGGGAAAATAGATACTCTTTTGTGATCACAGAATACTGCTGTACATCACATGGATATTTCATCCCGTATGTTTGAAATAACTGCAGCATGTCTTCCATTTTGGTTCTTTTTTACGAGTGACAAATAAGATTATCCCTAGATACCGACACTGTCTGCTTCAGTGCTGTGCCTATTGTTCGCCTTTATGATGATATTGTCATGCAAAAACAGGAAAATACTTAAGAAAGCTTCACAAGCACCTTCTTCCTTTGTGCCTGTTATTCAGCGAGAAGAAAATGACAGTACTGATTGTGTTTGCTAGGCATACATTACACAGTTCCTCCTTGTGTCATGCATCCTATGATTGTGATTTACTTTCATGAGTCATTGTTATGTCAAAGACTTCTTCCATGCCGACATCTGTTTTTCGGCAGTCTGTGGAGTTATATCCAGGTAATACATGGTGTTTTCAAAGCTTTCCTTCGGCATCTTTATTGTGGTATGTTTATGCATCGCCCACGTCTACTGTATGAACACAATCTTTTATTTGTTTCCTGATGCTCTTCATTCCCAATAGGAAGTTTGATGAGCAGGTATATGAGCATAACAAGTTTATAATGTTAATATCGTGGTTGAGGAACCATCTGGCTATTTTACACCACGTTCATTCATGGTATTTGCATCCAATAACAATAATAATAGCAACTATTATAATTGTTTCTGCCACAATGCCACTCCATGATGTCGCAGATGCTCTCCTCCTCAGTGTCCTTATTTTTCCATCAAGGATAACTTTTTTTTACACACAGTAATGTGAATTTAATTCTTGCATTTTATGATAATCAGGTGACATATTAAATAATACTTGAGCAAAGGTCCTTAAAAATAAAACACCTGTCCACAGATCGTGAGTAGTATTATAGCTCAGACCCATTCATTCCAATGGAACTAAGCTGCCCCACTAGGCACAAGTATGGACAGGTGTAGCTTAGCTTGTGGCAGAAAACAGCCATGTTTTTTTAATCTTATATTATATCTATATATGGACTATTGCAATTCTCTACTGATTGGTTTCCCGCTTACCAATCTTTCTCCTCTCTATTCCATCCTGAATGCAGAAGCCAGGGTTGTATTTCTGTCCAGCCACTTCACTGATGCCTCCACCTTGTGCCAGTCATTACACTGGTTACCCATTCGCAACAGAATCCAATATAAATTTATGTCTCTCACCCACAAAGCTCAATACAGTTCTGCACCACCCAATATCTCCTCCCTCATCTCTATCTATCACCCTTTTTGTGCTTTCCGTTCTTCTAATGACCTAAAACTAACATGCTCCATAATCCGAATCGCCTGCCTCTGTGTCCAAGACTTCTCATGTGCTGCGCCAGTTTTCTGGAATTCACTACCTCATATGATCTAATAAACACCTAGTCCCCACATTTTTACATTTTTAAGCATGCCTTAAAAACACATCTCTTTAGACAATCCTATCACCTCACTTCACTAATCCAACTCTTAACTGTTCCCGGTTTCACATTTTTTGTCAGAATCTGGTCCTTCCTATTCATCTGTCTCCACATCCTCCATGCACCCAATAGCACTTGGTAACTGCACTTAGACAGATACTGGCTGGTGACCGGTTCATGTAGCTTAATTGAAATGCCCTATTTATCATAATGATGGGTGGACCGTACATGACAAGAATATTATCTATTGTATCCCCCCCCATTTCCTTATAGATTATAAGCTTGTGAGCAGCAGGGCACTCACTCCTACTGTAGCTGTTGAAATAAGTGTTACTTTGTATTTTTTTTATTGTCTGTTCATGTCATCTCTTAATTGTAAAGTGCTGTAGAATATGTTGGCGCTATATAAATAAAATTATTATTTATTAATTATTTTAGCCTTTTCACAGACTGTCATTAATTTTTTATTAAATGTATATACATTTACATTTTTGTTTTCTTCATTTTCTTCAAACAAATGACACAATGGCACGTTCCAATTAATTTGATAAAGTTCTTGTAGTTTGACACAAATAGACAAAGAATTCCAGACCATTAGGTAGGGCTGTACATCAACTTTGCCCATGACAGGCTTACCACATTTACTTTTGATTACTCCATATGTACAGTATGGCTACAGGATCATCTAATCATCAAGTATAGCGCTCTACTAAAACGGGCCATTTTTTTTATTTGATCTAAAATACTGATTAGAATGTGTTCTATTGAAGTATATGATTGGTAACATTATGAGTTAGGCTGTGTGCCCACTATGCGTTTTTTAAGAGTTTCCACAGCGGCAATTCTGCTGCAGAAACGCTTAAAAAATGCATGGTAGAAGGCCTGCCATGTTCTCCAATGATAATCCTCATGTGCTGTGCACATGCTGCGGAGATTTCTGCTGCAGATTATAATTGCGGAAAAATTCGCAGCGCTACCAATTATTTTGCGTAAACGTGACGTTTTCTCCACCATTGACTTGCATTGAAACGCATGGAATCCGCATCACTGCATCTGTACATGCAGAATCCAAGCGTTTCAATGTGTGGGTCTGGAGAAGAGGAGACTCTCCTTCGGACCCGGGTACCATAGTACCTGTTAAAAAAAGAATAAAATAAAAAATAAATATTATACTTATCTTCTGATGGCCCCCGGTCTCCATAGTGATGCGTCCTGACTTGCCGGCAGCTCGCGATGGTCTGAAAAGGACCTGCTGTAAAGTAATTTAGTCATGAGACGGGTCACGCGACCGCTGAGGTCAGCAGGTCCTTTAGTCCACCGCGAGCTGCCGGCAAGCCGAGACGCATAAAGACGGATAAAGACACCGGGGGCCATCGGAAGGTATGTATAGGTTTATTTTTTTATTTTTTACCACTCTTTCGGTCACACTATATAAATACATGCCGGTTGCATTGATTTATATAGTGTGACCAAGTTGTCAAGCACTTTCCAAGTGATGCTAAAATCGCTTGGAAATGCATGTGAAAAACGCTTCACTTCCGCTTGTCCCTGGCAGGAAAAACGCATGTACAATCCGCATGTACAATCCACATGCGTTTTTTCTGCCAGGGAGATGCAGAAACACTCAGGAAAAAATCCGGAGCATTTCTGCATCGTGAGCACATAGCCTTAGGCTATAGCTAGAGCATTCAAATGAAAAAATACAGAAAAAACACAATGAAACTTCAGTATAGATGCACTTAAAGGGAACCTGTCACCAGCAAAAAATACTATTAACCTGCAGATGTGGGTTTATTAACATGCCAGATGCAGGTGTAGCACCCCGAGGACTCGGCTGCTACAGGGGTATTGCACCTCGAACCAGAGGTGTGATATTCCACTCCCGGGTAAGGATGGAGTGTGGACCGGGGCTCAGTAGGCTGCATACACTACACTCACCCCATTTCCGGGGGACAGATCAACGGTACTCCCACCAGATAGATGTGCAGGTACGACAGCGTCTGTCCCTGGCTGGAGTGGGGAGAGGGGAGGAATATCCCAGTGGTGTAGGAGCAGACAGGGGAGGGACTCTGGGCATAGGTAGGAGCCCATTGGGTGCTGGTCACCTGGGCTCGGGTGTCAGAAGGGAGTATAAAAGGTGGGCACCATCTTAGATGAGTGGTGAGTTCAGAGAGGAGCTCAGCCAGAGAGAGCTGACAGGGAGCTGTGGCTCAGTCTGGGCCCAGCTCCAGAGGCAAGCCTGGAGTGGAGGCCTGAGACAGCAGAAAGAGAAAGGAGAAGGAACAGAAACACCAGGAAAGGCCCAGAGACGCAAGAGAGGAGGGAACCCTAAGATCCCACGAGATAACGTCAGAAGGGTTGGCAGAACAGGGTGCCGGATCCCAAACTGGTGGAGGCCAATTATCCTTAGCCAGGAACCGGAGGTCGTGGTCAAGTCTTGGCGCGACACCTCACCATATCCACCAGGAAGGCATACCGGATAGGGTCAGGGAAACCGGGAAAGGTTTCGCCACCAAAAGGCCCGAGGGAGCTGGACAAAGGTGGGTCCCTGGTGGGGACGGCCAGAGAAAGGAAAGAGAGGGGAGCCCTGAACCACACTCCGGAATTGCTTGGGAGTTGACCGAGTCCCTCCCCTGGTGAACGCGGCACGGCTCGGGTGGTCACTCTTGGCCGAAGTGATCTGAACACCAACAGTGAGTAAAGCTTTGGAAACTGCACTTCAAGCCTCTGTGTTTCATCGCCGCACCTGCACCATCAGTACTGGGACACCCACACCATCACTCCCAACATCATCTCCACAATAGCTGCCCTGAGGCAATACTCCTCCCGTGGGGAGTCATCCCACTCTCAGCTGCACAAATAACATCAGCCTCAGCGGTCTGCAGTGCAGCGGCGGTCCCTACTGACCGCAATCCACGGGTGGCGTAGTCGAACTCTATAACATCTTTTTATTCTAAATTCCGCCACTTAGTTTGACACCCTGGGCACGGACCCGGTCACCGCCACGAGGACTACTACCCCTATCAGATCCGGCTCCGGGTATTCCCCGCATGCGCAACGCTGCCCAACATGGCCCAGGGGGCGCGTCACAGGCACGTAGCCAAAAGCTGTGGGAAGAAAATTAACTTTATTACCCCCTTAAACGTTCGGGTTTCAGTCACGGGGGAGGCACTGGCGCTGGTTTAGTCACCGCTCTGAGTATACAGAGTGGCTGCTGTAACCACGCTTCCAGCACTGACTGACACTGGCTCGACATTAGGGCTCAGCTGTCAGTCAGTGCTGGGGGCGTGGTTACAGCCGTTGACTGAACCTGTACCGGTGCCACCCCCATGACTGAAACCCGAACACTGCCGGGGGGAATAAAATTAATTTTCTCCCTGTAGCCTTAGGCTACATGCAGACACCGGGCAGGTCAGTAACGCTATAATCCTGCAGATTAAACCCATATATGCAGGTTATTAGCGTTTTTGCTGGTGACAGGTTCCCTTTAACTATTAATGTACAATTGATTGCCAGCTGTATAGCCAATTATTAGTTGTGCAATACCCTTGAACTATATGTTCTACTTTGGGACGTTAACGCATACATTTATTAGTTTGATTGGTTGATCCTAATTTTCTTTCTCAATGAGAGCCCCCTGGAGATTAATTTATTTGTTTATTCCTCCGGATTGTTTTTTGTATTATTAATTTATAAATGTATTCATTTATTTATAAATTATTAATTTATAGATTTTATTTTGGTTACTATTTTATGTAATTTATCTGCTTCTATTATTAGATTGCTATATATTGATTAACAATTGTGGATATGCAGGTGCCTGTTTTCTTATTCTTACTTTGAGAGATTTTCACCCATTAAATTACATGCAGTTCCAACATTGATTCTGCAGCGATGATGTCATGTACATCATCCACATGACTGATGCAGCCAATCAAAGTCATGCTTCGGACTTCTAAAGATCACTCCTAAGGTCATGTAATGGTCATGTGAATATACCTAAGTTTATACACACATATACATATATATATATATATATATATATATATATAGTACAGACCAAAAGTTTGGACACACCTTCTCATTTAAAGATTTTTCTGTATTTTCATGACTATGAAAATTGTACATTCACACTGAAGGCATCAAAACTATGAATTAACACATGTGGAATTATATACTTAACAAAAAAGTGTGAAACAACTGAAAATATCTTATATTCGAGGTTCTTCAAAGTAGACACCTTTTACTTTGATGACTGCTTTGCACACTCTTGGCATTCTCTTGATGAGCTTCAAGAGGTAGTCACCGCAAATGATTTTCACTTCACAGTTGTGCCCTGTCAGGTTTAATAAGTGGGATTTCTTGCCTTATAAATGGGGTTGGGACCATCAGTTGTGTTGGGCAGAAGTCTGGTGGATACACAGCTGATAGTCCTACTGAATAGACAGTTAGAATTTGTATTATGGCAAGAAAAAAGCAGCTAAGTAAAGAAAAACGAGTGGCCATCATTACTTTAAGAAATGAAGGTCAGTGAGTCTGAAAAATTGGGCAAACTTTGAAAGTGTCCCCAAGTGCAGTTGCAAAAACCATCAAGCGCTACAAAGAAATTGGCTCACATGAGGACCGGCCCAGGAAAGGAAGACCAAGAGTCACCTCTGCTTCTGAGGATAAGTTTATCCGAGTCACCAGCCTCAGAAATCGCAGGTTAACAGCAGCTCAGATTAGAGACCAGGTCAATGCCACACAGAGTTCTAGCAGCAGACACATCTCTTCAACAACTGTTAAGAGGAGACTTTGTGCAGCAGGCCTTCATGGTAAAATAGCTGCTAGGAAACCACTGCTAAGGACAGGCAACAAGCAGAAGAGACTTGTTTAGGCTAAAGAACACAAGGAATGGACATTAGACCAGTGGAAATCTGTGCTTTGGTCTGATGAGTCCAAATTTGAGATCTTTGGTTCCCACCACCGTGTCTTTGTGCGACGCAGAAAAGGTGAATGGATGGACTCTACATGCCTGGTTCCCACCGTGAAGCATGGAGGAGGAGGTGTGATGGTGTGGAGGTGCTTTGCTGGTGACACTGTTGGGGATTTATTCAAAATTGAAGGCATACTGAACCAGCTTGTGTAGCATCAGTGTCTCTGTCTCCTGCCCGGCAGAGACACCGTCCCCCTGACCGCCGCGGTCCTGCTCCGGCGTCCTCTGGCCTCCCTGCAGCTGCTTCTGGTGCATGCAGCCTCCCTGGCTCTGTGCTTAGGGTGAACGGGCTCTCCCTCCCTTTTAAAGGGGTCGCACGCGCCATCCTAAAAAGTCCCCGGCCAATGGCCGGAGGACTTCCCCTATGAAAGGCACCTCCTCCAATATGGAGGTGCCCGTGCAAGGTTGTAGCTTTGTGTGTTATACTCTGCTTCAGCCCTCAGGTCCCGCTGCTAGCCTGACTACCAGTCCAGCCCGCCAGCCAGACTACATGTCCAGTCCGCCAGCCAGACTACAAGTCCAGCCCGCCAGCCAGACTACAAGTCCAGCCCGCCAGCCTGACTACAAGTCCAGTCCACCTGCTTGTCTACTCTCCAGCCCGACAGTCTGTCTAGAGTCCAGTCCGCCAGTCTGTCTATGGGCTCTGTCTGCCTGCTTACCTGGATGCACCTGCCCGTTACCTACCGTGCCTGCCAGCCCGCTTACCTGGAAGCACCTGCCTGTTACCTGCCGTGCCTACCAGCCAGCCTAGCTGGAGACTCCTGCCTGTTACCTGCCGTGCCTGCCAGCCCGCTTTCCTAGAAGCACCTGCCTGTTACCTGCCGTGCCTACCAGCCTGCCTACCTGGAGGCTCCTGCCTGTTACCTGCGGTGCCTGCCAGCCTGCTTACCTAGAAGCATCTGCCTGTTACCTGCCGTGCCAACAAGCCTGCCTAACTGGAGGCTCCTGCTTGCTACCTGCCGTGCCTGCCAGTCTGTCTGCCCGGATCACCCGTCAGCCTGCCTGCCGTGCTCATCTGCTGTACCGGTCAGTCCCTGACTTCTGACCTGTGGGAGTCACCTGCTCTCATACAAGGTTGGTCCCCAGAGTAGCACCTGGTCCCTCTGCTCGGTCCTTCCCTGGTCACAGAGTCGATTGAGTCGCCGTACGACCTTGGTCGGTCCGAGTTGATACCTAGTTACGCCCCTCTGGTCCCTCCTTGCACCACAGCACAGAGGTTCCACCACCCGGATCCATAACAGTTTGCACAGGCCATGGAACCCGGTGGCCCCCAGGCCCCTTCGCTTGCTGAACTGTACCAGGAGGTTTCTAGTCAGAGATCCCAACAGGAGACCATCCTGACCTACCTGTAGTCTGTCAACACTCGCCTGGACATGCTGTCTGTTCCACCTGTGTGCGCCCCAAGTCGAGCGACACCCACTCCGGCAGCGCCGATACCTACCAATACCACGGCATCCAGCCTAGGACCCCGGCTTTCTGTGCCTCCTCGTTTTGGAGGTGATCCGGTCCTATGTCGGGGCTTTCTGAACCAGTGCACGCTGCACTTTGAACTTCTGCCACATCAGTTTCCCTCCGACCGGGCCAAGGTGGTGTTCATCATGTCTCACCTCACCGGGGAAGCATTGGCATGGCTTAACCCTCTATGGGAAAGAGGGGATTCCCTGGTGTCCGATCTTCCGGCTTTCCTCACTGCCTTCTGGAAGGTCTTCGATGAACCCGGACTAAGGACCTCTACTGCCTCGTCATTGCTCCGTCTCCGCCAAGGGAGTCTCACTGTGGCCCAGTATGCCATACGGTTCCGTACCCTCGCTTCTGAGCTCGCCCGGGACAACGAGACCCTGGTGTTGACCTTCTGGGAGGGCCTTTCCGGTCGGATTAAGGACGAGCTAGCCGGCCGGGACGTTCCTACCACCCTGGATCACCTGGTGTCACTAGCAACCCGGATTGACATCCGTTTCCTAGAACGTGCAAAGGAGACTACCCGGGAGAGAAGATTTCCTCGTCTTGCTCCTGGTTCCAGAGACCCGCTTCCCAACCTGCAACTCCCCGAGCACGCTCGCCCGAACCTATGCAGATCGACCAGATCAAGATGGTCGAATCTCGCCAAGAGACACGCCGAGCCGAGGGGAGCTGTTTCTACTGTGGCAGTAAGGAGCACCTGATTCGTTCCTGCCCGGTGAAGCCGGGAAATTCCAGTGACTAGGACCACTCGGAGAGGTCGTCCTAGGCAAAAGTAAATCCTCTCCGTTCTTGACTTTATCCGTCTCTATTTCCTGTGGAGAGAACCGCTTCTTTGAAACCACACATCTGGATTCCGGAGCCGCTGGGAATCTCATATCCCAGTCCCTTGTAGAGAAGTATCAGATTCCTACCAAACCTCTGGCCGAACCATTGGCAGTCGCTTCCGTGGATGGAAGACTCCTTCCGGTGACCATCTTGCTCGTCACAGAGCCTGTAACCCTGCAGGTGAGAATGCTGCACTCAGAGAGGATTTCCTTCCATGTGCTTTCCGGACTCTCTCACCCACTTTTGCTAGGTCTACCCTGGCTACAGAAACATGAACCCGTTCTGAATTGGCAATCCGGTGAGGTGCTCCGTTGGGGGCAGGATTGCCATGAGACCTGCCTGGTTCCGGTTCGCCCGGCTCGACCCCAATCTACTCTGACTTATTTACCCGGTCTACCGGTACCCTACTGGTCCTATGCTGATGTCTTCGACAAGAAGGAGGCAGAGACTCTGCCACCCCATAGGCCATATGATTGCCCTATCGACCTGATAACCGGTGCCACTCCACCCCGTGGGCGTATCTACCCGTTGTCCTTGGCCGAAATCCGGGCCATGTCGGAGTACATTGAAGAAAATCTGGCTAGGGGATACATCCAGAAATCTTCCTCCCCAGCTGGAGCCGGATTCTTCTTCATTAAAAAGAAAGACGGTTCACTACGTCCATGTATCGACTATAGAGGACTCAACCAAATCACTGTCAAAAACAAATACCCCCTGCCGCTCATCTCTGAGCTGTTCGACCGTCTTAAAGGCGCGAAGATCTTCACCAAGCTCGATCTTCGTGGGGCGTATAACTTGGTCCGGATCCGCCAAGGAGACGAGTGGAAGATGGCATTCAATACCCGGGACAGTCACTATGAATACCGTGTGATGCCCTTCGGTCTCTGTAATGCTCCCGCCGTCTTCCAAGAATTGGTTAATGACATCTTCTGTGACCTCTTATATTGCTGCGGGGTGGTGTACCTGGACGACATCTTGGTCTTCTCTCCGGATCTTCCCTCACATCGGAGGGATGTTCGTCAGGTCCTGCTTAGGCTCAGGCAGAATCACCTATATTCAAAATTAGAGAAATGCCTCTTCGAGCAGTCCTCTCTTCCGTTCCTGGGCTATATTATCACTAAGACAGGTCTACGGATGGACCCCGAGAAGGTCTCTGCCGTCTTAAAGTGGCCCCGTCCGGTTGAAGGCGATTCAGCGATTCCTGGGCTTCGCCAACTATTACCGTACTTCATCCCACATTTCACTTCTCGGACTGCTCCCATATCTGCGCTCACTCGAAAGGGAGCAAATCCTAAGGAATGGCTGTCCGAAGCGGCGGAGGCCTTCCACTCTTTAAAACAAGCCATCTCTTCTGCCCCTGTGCTGCACCGTCCGGATAACAACAAACAATTTTTTCTGGAGGTTGATGCTTCCTCTTCCGGAGCCGGAGCAGTGCTCACCCAGAAATCTCCATCCGGGAGAATGGTAACCTGCAGCTTCTTCTCCAAGCTCTTCTCCTCATCTGAGCGCAACTACTCCATAGGAGACCGAGAACTGCTAGCTATCAAATTGGCGCTGGAGGTATGGCGTTACCTGCTCGAGGGGACGCTGCACCCGGTGGTCATCTATACTGACCACAAAAACTTGGCTTATCTTCAGAACGCCCAAAGACTCAATCCGCGTCAGGCCCGGTGGTCTTTGTTATTCGCCCGCTTTAACTTTACCCTACATTACCGCCCAGTGGACAAGAACGTTAAAGCAGACACCTTGTCCCGATCCTTCCTGTCTTACGATCAAGAGGAGGAGCCTATGCATATCATCGACCCCTCCAAAGTGATGAATGTGGCCCCCTTGGATCTGTCTCGTCTCCCACCCGGTAAAACATTTGCAGCGGTTCCAGAACGTAAAAAGTTTCTTCTCTGGGGTCATTCATCCAAACTAGCTGGCCATGCTGGCCAGAAGAAGACCTTCCTGCTCATTACCCGGCATTACTGGTGGCCTACCCTGCGCCAGGATGTGGTAGACTTCGTCACAGCCTGTTCGTCCTGTGCCCGCAACATGGTTCCCAGACATCTTCCTGCCGGCCGTCTCCTGCCTCTTCCCGTACCTGCTGCCCCGTGGGAACACATTGCTATGGACTTTATTATGGATCTCCCTGTTTCTGCCGGTTGTACGATCATTTGGGTGGTCGCTGACCGCTTTTCTAAAATGGCCCACTTCATCCCTCTGCCTGGTCTCCCGTCTGCATCTGTGCTGGCTAAGGACTTCATCCATCACATCTTTCGTCTCCATGGCCTACCCCTCCACATTGTGTCTGATCGAGGGGTCCAGTTCACTTCGCTCTTCTGGAGAGCTACATGTAAACTGCTGGATGTCACCCTGGATTTCTCCTCCGCTTACCATCCGCAGTCCAATGGTCAAGTGGAGCGTATCAACCAGATCCTTACCAGCTACCTCCGGCACTTCGTCAACGCTCACCATACCGATTGGGTGGAGCTCCTACCATGGGCCGAGTTCTCCTACAACAACCATGAGAGCGAATCTTCTTCCAAGTCCCTGTTCTTTGTGGTCTACGGTCAACATCCCCAGATTCCGTTTCCAGTTTCCACTTCAGTGGACAACCAGGCCGCGGAGTCTCTGGTCAGCGAATTTACCACTATTTGGGAGGACACTAGATCCACACTTCTTCAATCCTCCAAGCGGATAAGGAAGCATGCTGATGAGAGATGTCTGGATCCACCTCAATTCCATCCGGGAGACAAGGTTTGGCTCTCCACCAAACATGTTCGTCTCAAAATACCCTCCTATAAGTTGGGTCCACGGTTGATCGGCCTATTTGAAGTCCTCAAGCAAATCAACCCAGTAGCCTTCAAGTTAAAACTCCCGGCCACCTTACGGATTCCCAACTCCTTCTACGGATCTCTCCTCAAACCAGTTGTGCTTAATTCTTTTTCCGACAATCCAGGTACCTCCCCAGCTCCGGTCTTCGCTGAGGACGTCTATGAGGTAGAGAACATTCTTACCACCAAGTGGGTAAGAGGAAAAACCTTTTTTTCTGGTGCATTGGAAGGGGTTTGGCCCAGAGGAGAGAACTTGGGAACCCAGGGAGAACATCCACGCCCCGCTTCTCCTTAAAAAATTTCTTGCTGGCCTGAAAAAGAGGGGGCGTAAAGGGGGGGTACTGTAGCTTCGGCGTCTCTGCCTCCTGCCCGGCAGAGACGCCATCCCCCTTACCGCCGCGGTCCTGCTCCGGCATCCTCAGGCCTCCCTGCAGCTGCTGCTGGTGCACGCAGCCTCCCCGGCTCTGTGCTTAGGGCGCGCGCGCACTCCTTCCCTCTTAAAGGGGCCGTGCACGCCATCCTAAAAAGTCACCGGCCAATGGCCGGAGGACTTCCCCTATAAAAGGCACCTCCTCCACTATGGAGGTGACCGTGCAAGGTTGTAGCTTTGTGTGTTATACTCTGCTTCAGCCCTCAGGTCCTGCTGCTAGCCTGACTACCAGTCCAGCCCGCCAGCCAGACTACAAGTCCAGCCCGCCAGCCTGACTACAAGTCCAGTCCGCCTGCTTGTCTACTCTCCAGCCCGACAGTCTGTCTACAGTCCAGTCCGCCAGTCTGTCTATGGGCTCTGTCCGCCTGCTTACCTGGAAGCACCTGCCCGTTACCTGCCGTGCCTGTCAGCCCGCTTACCTGGAAGCACCTGCCTTTTGGTCTGTACCGTATATATATATATATATATATATGTATATATATATATATATATATATACAGTACAGACCATAAGTTTGGACACACCTTCTCATTTAAAGATTTTTCTGTATTTTCATGACTATGAAAATTGTATATTCACACTGAAGGCATCAAAACTATGAATTAACACATGTGGAATTATATACTTAACAAAAAAATGTGAAACAACTGAAAATATGTCTTATAGTCTAGGTTCTTCAAAGTAGCCACCTTTTGCTTTGATGACTGCTTTGCACACTCTTGGCATTCTCTTGATGAGCTTCAAGAGGTAGTCACCGGAAATGGTTTTCACTTCACAGGTGTGCCCTGTCAGGTTTAATAAGTGGGATTTCTTGCCTTATAAATGGGGTTGGGACCATCAGTTGTGTTGTGTAGAAGTCTGGTGGATACACAGCTGATAGTCCTACTGAATAGACTGTTAGAATTTGTATTATGGCAAGAAAAAAGCAGCTAAGTAAAGAAAAATGAGTGGCCATCATTACTTTAAGAAATGAAGGTCAGTCAGTCCGAAAAATTGGGCAAACTTTGAAAGTGTCCCCAAGTGCAGTTGCAAAAACCATCAAGCGCTACAAAGAAACTGGCTCACATGAGGACTGCCCCAGGAAAGGAAGACCAAGAGTCACCTCTGCTTCTGAGGATAAGTTTATCTGAGTCACCAGCCTCAGAAATCGCAGGTTAACAGCAGCTCAGATTAGAGACCAGGTCAATGCCACATAGAGTTCTAGCAGCAGACACATGTATTCAACAACTGTTAAGAGGAGACTTTGTGCAGCAGGCCTTCATGGTAAAATAGCTGCTAGGAAACCACTGCTAAGGACAGGCAACAAGCAGAAGAGACTTGTTTGGGCTAAAGAACACAAGGAATGGACATTAGACCAGTGGAAATCTGTGCTTTGGTCTGATGAGTCCAAATTTGAGATCTTTGGTTCCAACCACTGTGTCTTTGTGCAAAGCAGAAAAGGTGAACGGATGGACTCTACATGCCTGGTTCCCACCGTGAAGCATGGAGGAGGAGGTGTGATGGTGTGGGGGTGCTTTGCTGGTGACACTGTTGGGGATTTATTCAAAATTGAAGGCATACTGAACCAGCATGGCTACCACAGCATCTTGCAGCGGCATGCTATTCCATCCGGTTTGCGTTTAGTTGGACCATCATTTATTTTTCAATAGGACAATGACCCCAAACACACCTCCAGGCTGTGTAAGGGCTATTTGACCAAGAATGAGAGTGATGGGGTGCTACGCCAGATGACCTGGCCTCCACAGTCACCAGACCTGAACCCAATCGAGATGGTTTGGGGTGAGCTGGACCACAGAGTGAAGGCAAAAGGGCCAACAAGTGCTAAGCATCTCTGGGAACTCCTTCAAGATTGTTGGAAGACCATTTCCGGTGACTACCTCTTGAAGCTCATCAAGAGAATGCCAAGAGTGTGCAAAGCAGTTGACGCACCCCCTGGGCCAGTGCTGTAGTGCGGCGCACGTGTGCGCGGGGGAATACCCGGAGCCAGATCTGTTGAGGGTTGTAGTCTCGTGGCGGTGACCCGGTCCGTGCCCAGGGTGTCAAACTAAGTGGCAGTCTATGGCAGTAGATGTTAACTTGGATGTCGACTACGCCACCCGTTGAGTGCGGCTTTGCAGCCGCCGCTGCAGAACAGTCCGCTGAGGCCGGTGGTATGAGTGCAGCGATGATGTTATAACCCCCAACGGGAGGGGTATGGCCTCAGGGCAGTTGGTGCGGATGATGGGGGTAGTGATTGTGTAGAAAGGAGAGTCAGAGTCAGGAGATGCAGTTTCAGGGTTTTTACTCACGGGTGTTCTCTCAGTCACTCTGGCCTTGAGTGACCACCCGAGCCGTGCTGCGTCCACCAGGTCCTGGACTCGGCTAACCCCCAGGCAGTTCCGGAGCGTGGTCCTGAGCTTCCCTCTCACTCTCTTTCTCCTGGCCGTCCCCACCAGGGATCCACCTTTGTCCGGTTCCCTTGGTCCTTCTGATGGCAAAACCTTCTCTGGCTTTCCTGACCCTACTCTCGGTGTACCTTCCTGGTGGATGTGGTGAGGGTCGTGGCAAAACTTGCCCACGACCTCCGGTTCCTGGTTAAGGGTTACTTTTGCCTCCGCCAGCTTGGGATCCGGTGCCCTCTTCTGCCAACCCTTCACCCTTTTTGGTCTGCTTCTGGGATCTTAGGGTTCCCTCTTTTCTGCGTCTCTGGGCCTTCCTTCTTCCTCTCCTCTCTCCACTGCAGGCTTGGCTCTGGAGCTGGGCCCAGCCGGAGCCACAGCTCCCTGTCAGCCCTCTCTGGCTGAACTCTCCCTCAGCTTCTCCTCAGGCTCTCTGACCCTGTTCCTAAGATGGTGCCCACCATATATACTCCCTCTATGTGTGAGCCCAGGTGACCAGCACCCAATGAGCTCCTAGCTTTACCCAGAGTACTCCCCCTATCTGCCCCTACACTACTGGGATGTTCCACCCCCCTCCCACTCCAGCCAGGGACAGACGCTGTCGTACCTGCACATTTACTTGGTGGGAGTACCGTAGTTCTGTCCCCCGGAAATGGGATGTATGTAGTGCATGCAGCCTACTGAGCTCAGTCCCACACTCCATCCTTACCCGGGAGTGGAATACCACACCTCTGGGTCGAGGTGCAATACCCCTGTAGCAGCCGAGTCCTCAGGGTGCTACACAGTCATCAAAGCAAAAGGTGGCTACTTTGAAGAACCTAGAATATAAGACACATTTTCAGTTGTTTCACACTTTTTTGTTAAGTATATAATTCCACATGTGTTAATTCATAGTTTTGAGGCCTTCAGTGTGAATGTACAATTTTCATAGTCATGAAAATACAGAAAAATCTTTAAATGAGGTGTGTCCAAACTTTTGGTCTGTACTGTATATATATATAAATATATATATATATATATATATATATATATATATATTTATATATATATAATGTTTCAGTGCAACACACATTTCATCTGGATTCTCCTAGTGTATATATATACAGATAGAGATAAACACTCCTATTAGCTAGCTACAATATAAGTAAAATAAAATGTATCAATAATGAGGTAAGTAGGTAAGCTAAAAATATAAATTGTTTTGGCTACAAGTTACTGAGCTTTGCTGTTTCTTCCTATGCTTGTGACATTACGGATAGACCCTACTATGTATAATGTTCATTGGTGAACCATATATGTTATTTCCTAAAGTAATTATATATATTCAACCCAGGATCTCATTTTTGGCAATAACCCATGACTCAGATCCAATACCATACATGGAGTCGTGTTCCGTTTTTTCTGAAAAACAACAATATTATCATGTGTCTGCATCTTTCATTATCACTGTTTTCAAGACAAAAGAGTGCAGCTGAGACTAGAACAAAGGAGAATGCCGGGAAAAGGTACAGAGTTCATCAGGCAAGAATAGTATGAAAAGAGCCAAAACTGGAAAAGGAAGTCTAATTCTGTCGGAGGCCGGGGCAAAAAAGTTTTGGGAGAAATGTAAACAAATCAGGAAATCCTGGCACTCACTTTAGTTCCGATTTGGCAAAACACACGACTGTGTGTGAGAGCTGCTGTTTATGAATGAAGTCCAGATTAAATTATTCACTCTGTCCTGCCAGCAACACAGCTTTAAGGTTTCCTTTTGCCTATGGCGTATCGACTCAGACTTGAAAACGAAATACATATGCATGTTATTAGCTGGAATATTCAAATGGAAATACAATGCTATCATAAATCTCCTTCTTTCTACATGAATTCCTTTCTCTCGCATGAAGCTGCGGGAAAACCATTGTATCGCCGTAATCTAGACATGAAAAGGGAAAGACTTTGCTTCAAAAACAGCAATGATGAGAAAACGTGTTTTTCATGGAGTTGTAGGAAAACTGCTGGTCATAAAATGAAGGGGGCAGGGAGAAGTTATTGGTTGCTCAACTAATGATTAGACACAGGACTTCAAGGGCAAATTATATAGCACAAAAAAAGGAAAGATCTCTTCCAGATAACTAAAAACAGCTCTAATAAAGAGGGATAAAAGATGCACTGTTTAGGCAAGGGATTTCCCAACTCTTTAACCACTTGATTCCTTTTGGGAAACCACTGAAGACAGTTCAGTTAATGGTTTGTACTTGTGAAATAAAACATATATATTGATCTTTAGGTTTTTATTATTTCTATTTACATGATACAATAGGTCTTACATTTTGGAGATGATACATGTCCCCTGATTACAGTATAAGTCTTCTATTCTAGTTATTTATTGAACGATTTAATTATTTTTAATTTCTTTACAGAATACTACTGTAAAAGTAACTATAGCAGCATGGTGGCTCAGTGGTTAGCATTATTGCTTTGCAACGCTGGGTTAATGGGTTCAGATCCCACCAAGGACAACATCTGCAAGGAGTTTGTATGTTCTTCCCATGTTTGCGTGGGTTTCCTCCGGGTTCTCCAGTTTCCTCCCACACTCCAAACACATACTGATAGGGAATCTAGACTGTGAGCCCCAATGGGGACAGTGATGATCATGTCTGTAAAGTGCTTTGAAAATTAATGGTGCTATAGAAGTAAGTGAAATAAATAAATATATAAAAAAGGTCTAGACTCAGAATTCTACAAAAAATGATTTAGTTATGACAAGCTACCAGTTATTTTCTCATGAAATGTCAGTATAATTTATAAAGTAAGGTATAAAAACAGACTATATTGACTAATTTGGTTTGTTGTGGCTCATGTATTTTGCGGATAGGAGTCAGACTACAGATTCCAGATTGGCCTCCGGAACCCCATAACGAGGATTACAAAACATGTTTGAACAAAGTAACATTAAGTAATTTCATGCCAGGACAAACAATATAAAACATTCCCATCATCACTTGGTTATCAACTCCACAAGAACAAGTCATGCGGGTTGACAGCTAATACACCAAGCTTTCGGTTCTTCACTTATTGACTCATCTAGAGCTATGTAGAAGTGTGATGATTGGACATGATTTGTCAAATTCACCCTCTTCATACTGAAAATAATCAACAGTTTGTCATAGCTCTTTACTGATATTTACAGCAGCTTACATATACGGTAGATTAATCATAATTCTACCAAAATATTTACTTGTTTTTCTGGGTCATTTCCAAATAATTTCTCTAGAAGCAAAGGATAGAAGTAGAGGAAATGAATAATATTTCATTATGTTTGCAATTCTACTGTATTCATCCAACTACACTCTACACCAACTGTTATAAAACCATGACTCTAGGCCAGTGATGGCGAATCTTTTACAGACCGAGTGCCTAAACTGCAACCCAAAACCCTCTTTTTTATCGCCAAGTGCCAACACGGCAATTTAACTGGAATAATGAGGTTTTAGTTTAGAAAAAACAACTGATACAAAGAGCAGGCGAGGGGGTTAAGAGAGCAGCCACAGGAAAGAGCAGGGGTAGGAGACTGCAGAAATAAAGAATGTGCTCACCCCCATCTTGGTATATGCCCCAATCTATGTATATTTGCTGCCTTCCCCCCCTCAATCCATGTATATATGCTGCCTCCCCCTCCCACCAATCCATGTATAAATGCTGCCTCCCCCCACCAATCCATGTGTATATGCTGCCTCCCCCCACCAATCCATGTATATTTGCTGCCTTCCCCCCTCAATCCATGTATATATGCTGCCTCCCCTCCAATCCATGTATATATGCTGCCTCCCCCCCAATCCATGTATATATGCTGCCTCCCCCTCCCACCAATCCATGTATAAATGCTGCCTCCCCCACCAATCCATGTATATATGCTGCCTTCCCCCCCTCAATCCATGAATATATGCTGCCTTCCCCCCAATCCATGTATATATGCTGCCCTCCCCCAATCCATGTATATATGCTGCCTTTCTCCCAATCCATGTATATATGCTGCCTCCCCCCCCAATCCATGTATATATGCTGCCTTCCGCCCGCCCAATCCATGTATACATGCTGCCTTCCCCCCTCAATCCATGTATGCATGCTGCCTTCCCCCCCTCAATCCATGTATATATGCTGCTTCCTCCCCCCAATCCATGTAAAAATATGCTGCCCCCCCCCCTGAATCCATGTATATATATATATGCTGCCTCCCCCTCAATCCATGCATATATACTGACTCCCCCCAATCCATGCATATATGCTGACCTCCCCCAATCCATGTTTATATGCTGCCCTCACCCTATCCATGTATATATGCTGCCTCCTCCCCAATCCATGTATATATGCTGACCTCCCCCAATCCATGTATATATGCTGCCTACCCCCATGTATATATGCTGCCTTCCCCCCTCAATCCATGTATATATGCTGCCTTCCGCCCCCCAATCCATGTATATATGTTGCCTTCCGCCCCCCCAAACTATGTATATATGCTGCCTCTCTCGTACCAATCCATATATATATGCTGCCTCCCCCCAATCCATGTATATATGTTGCCTTCCCCCCAATCCATGTATATATGCTGCCTCCCCCCCAATCCATATATATATGCTGCCTTCCGCCTCCCCAATCCATGTATATATGCTGCCTCCCGCCTCCCCAATCCATGTATATATGCTGCCTCCCGCCTCCCCAATCCATGTATATATGCTGCCTCCCCCGCACCAATCCATGTATATATGCTGCCTCCCCCAAATCCATGTATATATGCTGCCTTCCCCCCAATCCATGTATATATGCTGCCTCCCCCCAATCCATGTATATATGCTGCCCTCCCCCAATCCATGTATATATGCTGCCTCCCCCCTCAATCCATGCATATATGCTGCCTCCCCCTCAATCCATGTGTATATGCTGCCTTCCCCCAATCCATGCATATATGCTGCCTCCCCCCAATCCATGTATATATGCTGCCCTCCCCCAATCCATGTATATATGCTGCCTCCCCCCATGTATATATGCTGCCTACCCCCCAATCCATGTATATCATGTATATATGCTGCCTTCCCCCATGTATATATGCTGCCTTCCCCCCTCAATCCATGTATATATGCTGCCCTCCCCCAATCCATGTAATATTCTGCCTCCCCCCCCAATCCATGTATATATGCTGCCTTCCGCCCACCCAATCCATGTATATGTGGCACCCCAGGGGTCTGGTTTCCACAGTAATGTAATGTTATGTCTGAGAGCAGGTGGGAGGTCCTTTGGTCAGGGATCCTGTGCATGCCACACCTCCTGCCCAGTCTTGGGAGGGGAAGAACTTCCCCTATATAAACCCGGGGCTGAGGCAGGGTTAGGAGTCAAGGAGAGTAGAGACGAGAAACAGTCATAGGAAGAAACAGCAGAAGCTCAGTGGGAGCAATACTACTACGAGTCAGGGGCTGGCAGCTGCAGAGCTCGCCCTGACTGAGAAGCTTTCTTACCGGACCCGGCGTCCGAGGCTGTGGGGACTAACTCTTACCCAGCAGCAGAAGCCGACCGGCAGGGGATTTCAGGTCCTCAGGCCCAGAAACCCGAAGGCAAGGTCACACGCGTGGGACCAGCACCGCCATCGTGGAGCGGAAGCCATTAGAAGGCCCCGAGTCACCGGCCATACGGGTGAGCACCACACGGCACACTCAGGGACGTGGGCTACTTATATCCGCTTCTAGGAAGGTAGCCAGAAGAGTACAGTCAGTTTGGGAGGCCTACAACTCCGCCTGGCCAGGGGAGATCCCATCTGCTCAAGGACTGACCAGGCCCCGTTCGCTAGCAAGTACTCCGGGAGGGTCTATCGTTGTTACCAGTAAAGACCCTGAATTACACCGCACCGTCTCTGAGTGATTCCTGCTACCCCCATCTTCCACGTCGGCTGCCCTGAGGCCATACCCCTCCCGTTGGGGGTTATACTATCACGCTGCACAATTCTACACCGGCCTCAGCGGTCTGCCCTGCAGCGGCAGCTCCATAGCTGCAAATCAATGGGTGGCGTAGTCGACACTCAAATAACACCTATCAAGACTGCCACACACTGAGTTTGACTCCCTGGGCACGGACCGGGTCCCCGCCACTCGGAGACTACAACCCTCATCTGATCCGGTTCCGGGTAAGCCCCCGTGCGCGAGACGCTGCGCGACACAGCAGGCCCAGGGGCGCGTCAATTTTTGGCGTAGTCGGCAGGATTTCGTGCCCGCAACCACCGGGTACTGCGTGCCTGAAAAGCAAAGACTGTTCAAACTTACCAGTGGTGAGGTTTCCCGCCATCCGGCGCCATCTTCTGCCTTCGTCCCGCCATCCGCGAAGTTTTCCCGCCATCCGGCGCCATCTTCGGCCTTCTTCCCGCCATCCGTGGAGTTTTCCCGCCATTGGACGCCATCTTGAGGACGCCGCGCGGGAAGAAGAGGGGCGTGGACTCCGAAAGCGCGCGAGAACTGAAGCCCCGCCTCACGTCCGGACGTTGCGTAAGGTCCTGGAAGGAGCCCAGCAGACGCCGACGTCACCGGAGCGCGACGGAAGGTCCTCAACCCTGACGATCTACTGCGGAGCCGCGGCCTACGGAACAGGATCATCGCAAGGTAGGCCACGGACCACTAGGGGGGAGGAAGATGTCGGATGCGGAGGAGAGCTTCACTGCCTCAACCCCCGCCAGCGCCACCGCTGCTGCAGTTATGCCCTTCACCATGCCCTATATCCCGGGAGCAGCTTGGCTACCCCAGTACTCAGGGGAGTCACATACCCTGCATGACTTTAGAGAAAAGCTGGATAGCCTCTTCCAGGTGTACCCCCTCACAGAAGAGAAAAAAGTGAGCATCCTGGTGGCCCAACTAACCGGGGCAGCCAAAAGGGAAGTAAAATCCTGGCCACCTGGGAGGAAGACTGTCGCAGGGATACTAACCCGGCTGAAGGATACCTTTGATACCCGCACCTCAGCCGAGATTAAGCTTAGATTCTACGGGTGCAAGCAGCGAGCGCATGAGAGTATAAGGGACTATGCACTAAACCTACAAGAGGCCCTGAGGGCCATTAAGCAGACCGACCCTGATGGAGTGGGAAACGAGGACAGGCTGTTGACCGAACAATTTATAGAGGGACTATATTGTAATGCCCACCGAACCCAGTTGCGGGCGATGGCCTTACAGGATCCCCATCTGGGCTTTGCACAGTTCAAGGACAGAGCCATCCGGGTGCTCCGAGAACCGGCACTGGGTGGCGTTGTGACCCACAGGCGCCCAGCTATCACTTACCACCAGAAGGCGGCGCCCTTGTCGGCAGGGCCTGTGGGAGCTGATGCGCAGGCTTTGGACAATGACCCGGCTCCAGACCTACACCATCAGGTCCAAGAGCTAGCTAAGAGCGTTGCTGCGCTAACCCGAACTGTGCAGTCTTTACAGGTTTCCACCCCAGGGAAGATCCAGCTGGCATCCGGACCGGAGGACATCCCGTGGCGTCAACCAAGGAGGACCCCACCGGCCAGAGGAAGACCCAGTGACCGATACAGCGAAGACGGACGACCCATCTGCCGCCGCTGCAATCAACCCGGACATATGGCAAGGTACTGTTCTTTAAACGGGCACAACCTGGGGTAGAGGGCCAACCCCCAGGAAAAAGATCACCAGGCCCATCGAACTGGTGCGACAGATGTGTGGGAGGACGTCCAGTCTTGCCTGTGGTACTGGATGGCATTCCCATGAGTGCCCTACTGGACACCGGGTCACAGGTCACCACCATCCCGTACGTGCTCTTTAAGCAGTACTGGAATGACTCGGATATTACCCGCTACCCTGACGACGACTTGAGTATCATCGCCAGCAATGCCACAGATCGGATTTAAAGAGGTGACCATCAAAATCGGTAGAGTCGAACTGGCAGCACAGGGACTGATCATTGTAGATATTGACAAACATGAGAGTCACCCAAAAATAACTCTAGGAACTAATGTAATTGAAAATTGTCTTGCAGAGGTGATTTTCCTTTTACAGCAGGTTGCCAAGAACGCCAGCTCCGGCGAGCAGCGGGTGCTCCAGAAAGAAATCCGGGCACTGATGCGACGGCAACAGGTGGAACTCTCCGGCGGTGAGATTGGTAGCGTAAGAATGTGTGACCCTTTTCCTATTGCCATGCCCCCAAAAAGTGAAATGATGATTTGGTGCCGGGCAGCTATTGGTCTGAGAGGTAGGGATTACCAGGCAATGGTAGAACCAGTTTACTCGGACAGTAGGCCCACCATTTTGACAGCATGGGGGGTGGTTGATGTACGCCATGGGAGGGTGCCCGTTCGCATAATAAATATCGGGGAGAGGGAAGTGTACCTGCCCCGGTATGCCACGCTAGCCAAATTATATACCATTAACCAAAATTCTATACAATCTGTGGAACCCTTGCCTCCATCTCACCCGGAGGAAGGTAACGGCTCTAAGAAAAACATGGAGGACTGGTGTCAGCAACTACATCTGGGTACTGACTCCACTCCCGCACACCAGAAACAAGGAGTCTATCGGGTGGTTCAAGCGTACGAGAGAGTGTTCAGTAAACACCCGTTAGACTTCGGGCGAGTCAAGGGGGTAGAACACCACATCCCCACGGGAGACCATCCTCCTATAAAAGAGAGGTATCGACCCGTACCCCCTGCCCACTACCAACACGCCAAGGGGATGCTTAGAGACATGAAGGAGGCTGGGGTGATCAGGGATAGCTGTAGCCCCTGGGCAGCTCCACTAGTCTTAGTCAGAAAAAAAGACAACACCATGAGGATGTGTGTAGATTACCGGAAAATCAACCGTATCACACACAAGGATGCGTACCCCTTACCAAGGATAGAGGAGTCATTGGCTGCTTTAAGATCTGCTAACTTCTTCTCTACCTTGGATCTCACTAGCGGGTACTGGCAGGTTCCTGTAGCAGAGGCGGACCGGGAGAAGACCGCATTCACCACCCCGATGGGACTTAGCGAGTTCACCTGCATGCCGTTCGGACTCTGCAACGCACCAGGAACCTTCCAACGACTAATGGAGTGTTGTCTGGGCCACAGAAACTTCGAGACGGTCCTGTTGTACCTGGACGATGTCATCGTATATTCCAAGACGTATGAGGACCACCTGAAACACCTGGCGGAAGTGTTCGAAGCTCTGGCGAGTTACGGCCTAAAGGTGAAACCCTCCAAGTGTCACCTCCTGAAACCAAAGGTGCAGTACCTGGGACACGTGGTGAGCGCTGACGGAGTGGCTCCCGACCCTGATAAGATCACCGCAATTAAGGAATGGCCAAGCCCCTCCAGCGTAAAAGAAGTGCGGCAGTTCCTCGGGTTGGTAGGCTACTACCGAAGGTTTATTCCCGGTTTCACCAAAAAGGCAGCACCTATGCAGGACCTCCTCATAGGCCAGTCCCGGAAGGCCAAGAACCAGAAGCCGCCCTTCAAATGGGAGGAGCTGGAAGAAGAGTCCTTCCGCCAGCTGAAGATGGCCCTCACGGGGGACGAAATCCTGGCGTACCCGGATTATAGCCAGCCCTTTATCCTCTACACCGACGCCAGTAACATCGGGCTAGGAGCCGTACTGTCCCAGATCCAGCAGGGGAAGGAACGAGTAATCGCCTACGCCAGCCGAAAGCTGCGACCCACCGAAAGGAACCCCGAGAATTACAGATCATTTAAGCTAGAGTTCCTGGCCGTAGTATGGGCAGTCACCGAGCGCTTTAAGCATTACCTCGCTTCTTCCCGGTTCACCGTGTACACGGATAACAACCCGTTGACACACCTGGACACGGCAAGACTCGGTGCCCTGGAACAGAGGTGGATGGCCCGTCTGTCCAACTACGAGTTCACAATCAAATACCGGGCCGGACGCTCCAATACCAACGCGGACGCCCTGTCCAGGATGCCCAACCTGCCGGACGAAGGAGAAGATCCGGAGGGACTGGAAGAAGTTGAACTCCCTGCGTTCCACCGTCATGGGACTATCCAGTATTCCCACCGGGTAAGGAGTAAGCAGGCTGCTACGTTGAACCCCTTACCTCACTACAACTGGGCGGAAACGCAAGACAGCGACCCTGCCGTCCGACTGGTGAAGGAGATGCTGACTCGCCCGGAGGCTTGCCTTGAACCAGACGCTCCGGAGGAAGCCAAACAACTATGGGTAGAGAAGAGTCGACTGTTCCTTTACAAGGGGAAGTTGTGCCACAGAATGGTTAACTCCCGGACGCATGAACTACTCTGGCAAGTAGTGGTGCCATGAAGAGACGCAGCCATGGTGATGGAGGCATACCACGACGGAGCTGGACACTTCGGGTGGAAGAAGCTGGAGTTCCTGCTGCGCGAGCGATTCCACTGGGTAGGCATGAGGGGAACCATTGAGAAGTGGTGCAGAGACTGTGGCCCGTGCAACCTGAGAAGGAAGGACCGTGCCAGCCAGAAGACTCCCCTGCAGTCCATCGTCACCCGGCAACCGTTGGAACTGGTAGCCTTGGATCATGTAAAACTGACCCCAAGCAGAAGTGGCTACGTCTACGCGTTAACCATCGTGGATCATTACTCCCGGTTCTTGGTTGTCGTCCCCGTCAAGGACTTAACGGCTCAAACAGCAGCTAGAGCCTTCCAGCAGCACTTCTGCCGTCCACACGGGTACCCGGACCAAGTGCTGACGGACCAGGGACCTGCCTTTGAAGCGGAGGTCTTCCAGGAATTCTGCAATCTGTATGGCTGCCGGAAGATAAGGACGACACCCTACCATCCGCAAACTAATGGACTTTGTGAGAAAATGAACCAGGTGGTAATGGATCTTCTAAAAACGTTGCCCCTGGAAGAACGCGGTCTGTGGCCTGAGAAGTTGCCCGATCTGGTGGACCTATACAACCACATCCCGGTAGGTTCCACCAACTGTACCCCGGCTTACCTAATGAGGGCAAGACCTGGTAAGTTACCTGTTGACCTGGAAATGGGAGTCCTGACACCCGAGGACACTTCACCAGAAGCAGACTGGGACACAGAGAGGCAGCAGCAGTACCGGAGAGTACAGGAGAGCGTGGAGCGAAGTCTCTGTCAGGCTAGGGAAAGACAAGAGAAAACTTACAACCAGTATGCTCCCGCTGTTCCCCTGGTACCCGGAGAGCAGGTCTTGAAGAGGAAGAGACGGCTCCACAAGTTGGACGACCAGTGGGAGAAGGACCCGTACACCGTACTGCCCTCAAGCCACGAGAACCCGAAGGTTTGTACCATCAGTAAAGACGGAGGGGAAACCACAGCCATTGTATCCCGGGACCACCTGAAGAAGTGTCCCGAACAACTGAGGAACCCTGAAGAGGAACAAGAAGACCATCGACCCGTAGAGGAAAGGGAAGATATGGTTAGTACTGTGCTCGGGGACTTCCCTCGGTCTTGGACTCAAGTCAATGGTGCAGTTGTGGTACCCGTACTCACCTTCCTCCAACCAGCATCCCAAGCACCTACGGAGCAACAGGTAGAGCTGGAAGAACAGCCGGTCCAGGAGGCAGAAGACCCCACACCCGCAGACCAGGAGGATCAACCCTCTGCTTGCAGTGAGCCTGCCATATCCCTAGTGAGCCAAAGAGCCGGTAGACAGCTGCCCAGTTTACCCTTGACAGCTCCTACACCCTGTAGTTCAGGGCTAGACAGTCAGCTCCGTAGGTCCACTAGGGCCACTAGAGGCCAGTTACCCGCACGTTGGAGGATTTGAAGTGTATAAATTGTTTTATTTATGTTTACCTGTGTATTGTTGCTTGTGTATAATTTTGTGTTTCTAGTTATTTGTAGGAGTCCTTGGTGGATTTACCGGGAATCCTTTGTACATAGTTGGAGCGTAACCCAGGACGGACTAAAGACTGTTAAGGACTCGGGGCAGGACAAACCCCTACCTGGTTACGTCTCCCTGTTTTGGTGAAATGGACACCTTGCTTTTCTTCAAAGACTGCACCCGGTTACGGACATGCCGTGACCACCTTTATGTGTTTCTTCTTATTGTACTATTATTGTTGTTATATCTTGTTATGTTTTCCTAAAATATGTTTAGTCCCGGAGTACTAAATTTCACTAGGGGGGAATGTGGCACCCCAGGGGTCTGGTTTCCACAGTAATGTAATGTTATGTCTGAGAGCAGGTGGGAGGTCCTTTGGTCAGGGATCCTGTGCATGCCACACCTCCTGCCCAGTCTTGGGAGGGGAAGAACTTCCCCTATATAAACCCGGGGCTGAGGCAGGGTTAGGAGTCAAGGAGAGTAGAGACGAGAAACAGTCATAGGAAGAAACAGCAGAAGCTCAGTGGGAGCAATACTACTACGAGTCAGGGGCTGGCAGCTGCAGAGCTCGCCCTGACTGAGAAGCTTTCTTACCGGACCCGGCGTCCGAGGCTGTGGGGACTAACTCTTACCCAGCAGCAGAAGCCGACCGGCAGGGGATTTCAGGTCCTCAGGCCCAGAAACCCGAAGGCAAGGTCACACGCGTGGGACCAGCATCGCCATCGTGGAGCGGAAGCCATTAGAAGGCCCCGAGTCACCGGCCATACGGGTGAGCACCACACGGCACACTCAGGGACGTGGGCTACTTATATCCGCTTCTAGCAAGGTAGCCAGAAGAGTACAGTCAGTTTGGGAGGCCTACAACTCCGCCTGGCCAGGGGAGATCCCATCTGCTCAAGGACTGACCAGGCCCCGTTCGCTAGCAAGTACTCCGGGAGGGTCTATCGTTGTTACCAGTAAAGACCCTGAATTACACCGCACTGTCTCTGAGTGGTTCCTGCTACCCCCATCTTCCACGTCGGCTGCCCTGAGGCCATACCCCTCCCGTTGGGGGTTATACTATCACGCTGCACAATTCTACACCGGCCTCAGCGGTCTGCCCTGCAGCGGCAGCTCCATAGCTGCAAATCAACGGGTGGCGTAGTCGACACTCAAATAACACCTATCAAGACTGCCACACACTGAGTTTGACTCCCTGGGCACGGACCGGGTCCCCGCCACTCGGAGACTACAACCCTCATCTGATCCGGTTCCGGGTAAGCCCCCGTGCGCGAGACGCTGCGCGACACAGCAGGCCCAGGGGCGCGTCATATACATGCTGTCTCCTCCCCAATCCATGGATATATGCTGCCTTCCGCCCGCCCAATCCATGTATACATGCTGCCTTCCCCCCTCAATCCATGTATATATGCTGCCTTCCCCCCTCAATCCATGTATATATGCTGCCCTCCCCCAATCCATGTATATATGCTGCCCTCCCCCAATCCATGTATATATGCTGCCTTCCCCCCAATCCATGTATATATGCTGCCTCCCCCCCCAATCCATGTATATATGCTGCCTTCCGCCCTCCCAATCCATGTATACATGCTGCCTTCCCCCCTCAATCCATGTATGCATGCTGCCTTCCCCCCCTCAATCCATGTATATATGCTGCTTCCTCCCCCCAATCCATGTAAAAATATGCTGCCTCCCCCCCTCAATCCATGTATATATATATATGCTGCCTCCCCCTCAATCCATGCATATATACTGACTCCCCCCCAATCCATGCATATATGCTGACCTCCCCCAATCCATGTTTATATGCTGCCCTCACCCTATCCATGTATATATGCTGCCTCCTCCCCAATCCATGTATATATGCTGACCTCCCCCAATCCATGTATATATGCTGCCTACCCCCATGTATATATGCTGCCTTCCCCCCTCAATCCATGTATATATGCTGCCTTCCGCCCCCCAATCCATGTATATATGTTGCCTTCCGCCCCCCCAAACCATGTATATATGCTGCCTCTCTCGTACTAATCCATATATATATGCTGCCTCCCCCCAATCCATGTATATATGTTGCCTTCCCCCAATCCATGTATATATGCTGCCTCCCCCCAATCCATATATATATGCTGCCTTCCGCCTCCCCAATCCATGTATATATGCTGCCTCCCGCCTCCCCAATCCATGTATATATGCTGCCTCCCGCCTCCCCAATCCATGTATATATGCTGCCTTCCGCCTCCCCAATCCATGTATATATGCTGCCTCCCGCCTCCCCAATCCATGTATATATGCTGCCTCCCCCGCACCAATCCATGTATATATGCTGCCTCCCCCAAATCCATGTATATATGCTGCCTTCCCCCCAATCCATGTATATATGCTGCCTCCCCCCAATCCATGTATATATGCTGCCCTCCCCCAATCCATGTATATATGCTGCCTCCCCCCTCAATCCATGCATATATGCTGCCTCCCCCTCAATCCATGTGTATATGCTGCCTTCCCCCAATCCATGCATATATGCTGCCTCCCCCCAATCCATGTATATATGCTGCCTCCCCCCATGTATATATGCTGCCTCCCCCCAATCCATGTATATATGCTGCCTTCCCCCATGCATATATGCTGCCTTCCCCCCTCAATCCATGTATATATGCTGCCTCCTCCCCAATCCATGTATATATGCTGACCTCCCCCCATGTATATATGCTGCCTTCCCCCCTCAATCCATGTATATATGCTGCCTTTCGCCCCCCCAATCCATGTATATATGCTGCCTCTCTCGCACCAATCTATGTATATATGCTGCCTCCCCCGCACCAATCCATGTGTAAATGCTGCCTTCCCCCCTCAATCCATGTGTATATGCTGCCTTCTCCTCCTCAATCCATGTATATATGCTGCCGCCCCCCAATCCATGTATATATGTTGCCTCCCCCCCCCCAATACATGTATATATGCTGCCTCCTCCCCAATCCATGTATATATGCTGCCCTCCCCCAATCCATGTATATATGCAGCCTTCCCCCCTCAATCCATGTATATATGCTGCCTTCCGCCTCCCCAATCCATGTATATATGCTGCCTTCCCCTCCTCAATCCATGTATATATGCTGCCTCCCCCCCAATCCATGTATATATGCTGCCTTCCCCTCCTCAATCCATGTATATATGCTGCCTCCTCCCCAATCCATGTATATATGCTGCCCTCCCCCAATCCATGTATATATGCAGCCTTCCCCCCTCAATCCATGTATATATGCTGCCTTCCGCCTCCCCAATCCATGTATATATGCTGCCTCCCCCGCACCAATCCATGTATATATGCTGCCCTCCCCCTGTCCATGTATATATGCTGCCTTCCCCGCACCAATCCATGTATATATGCTGCCTCCCCCCCAATCCATGTATATATGCTGCCTCTCCCAATCCATGTATATATGCTGCCCCCCCAATCCATGTATATATGCTGCCTTCCACCCGCCCAATCCATGTATACATGCTGTCTTCCCCCCTCAATCCATGTATATATGCTGCCTTCCCCCCCTCAATCCATGTATATATGCTGCCCTCCCCCAATCCATGTATATATGCTGCCTCCCCCCCAATCCATGTATATATGCTGCCTTCCGCCCGCCCAATCCATGTATACATGCTGTCTCCTCCCCAATCCATGTATATATGCTGCCTCCCCACAATCCATGTATATATGCTGCCCTCCCCCAATCCATGTGTATATGCTGCCTCCCCCCTCAATCCATGTATATATGCTGCCTCCCCCCTCAATCCATGCATATATGCTGCCTTCCCCCCCTCAATCCATGTATATATGCTGCCCTCCCCCAATCCATGTATATATGCTGCCTCCCCCCCCAATCCATGTATATATGCTGCCCTCCCCCAATCCATGTGTATATGCTGCCTCCCCCCTCAATCCATGTATATATGCTGCCTCCCCCCTCAATCCATGTATATATGCTGCCTCCTCCCCAATCCATGTATATATGCTGACCTCCCCCCATGTATATATGCTGCCTTCCCCCCTCAATCCATGTATATATGCTGCCTTTCGCCCCCCCAATCCATGTATATATGCTGCCTCTCTCGCACCAATCTATGCATATATGCTGCCTCCCCCGCACCAATCCATGTGTAAATGCTGCCTTCCCCCCTCAATCCATGTGTATATGCTGCCTTCTCCTCCTCAATCCATGTATATATGCTGCCGCCCCCCAATCCATGTATATATGTTGCCTCCCCCCCCCCAATACATGTATATATGCTGCCTCCTCCCCAATCCATGTATATATGCTGCCCTCCCCCAATCCATGTATATATGCAGCCTTCCCCCCTCAATCCATGTATATATGCTGCCTTCCGCCTCCCCAATCCATGTATATATGCTGCCTTCCCCTCCTCAATCCATGTATATATGCTGCCTCCCCCCCAATCCATGTATATATGCTGCCTTCCCCTCCTCAATCCATGTATATATGCTGCCTCCTCCCCAATCCATGTATATATGCTGCCCTCCCCCAATCCATGTATATATGCAGCCTTCCCCCCTCAATCCATGTATATATGCTGCCTTCCGCCTCCCCAATCCATGTATATATGCTGCCTCCCCCGCACCAATCCATGTATATATGCTGCCCTCCCCCTGTCCATGTATATATGCTGCCTTCCCCGCACCAATCCATGTATATATGCTGCCTCCCCCCCCCAATCCATGTATATATGCTGCCTCCCCCAATCCATGTATATATGCTGCCCCCCCAATCCATGTATATATGCTGCCTTCCACCCGCCCAATCCATGTATACATGCTGTCTTCCCCCCTCAATCCATGTATATATGCTGTCTTCCCCCCTCAATCCATGTATATATGCTGCCTTCCCCCCCTCAATCCATGTATATATGCTGCCCTCCCCCAATCCATGTATATATGCTGCCTCCCCCCCAATCCATGTATATATGCTGCCTTCCGCCCGCCCAATCCATGTATACATGCTGTCTCCTCCCCAATCCATGTATATATGCTGCCTTCCGCCCGCCCAATCCATGTATACATGCTGCCTTCCCCCCTCAATCCATGTATATATGCTGCCTTCCCCCCCTCAATCCATGTATATATGCTGCCCTCCCCAATCCATGTATATATGCTGCCTTCCCCCCAATCCATGTATATATGCTGCCTCCCCCCAATCCTTGTATATATGCTGCCTCCCCCCAATCCATGTATATATGCTGCCCTCCCCCAATCCATGTGTATATGCTGCCTCCCCCCTCAATCCATGTATATATGCTGCCTCCCCCCTCAATCCATGCATATATGCTGCCTCCCCCCAATCCATGTGTATATGCTGCCTTCCCCCAATCCATGCATATATGCTGCCTCCCCCCAATCCATGTATATATGTTGCCCTCCCCCAATCCATGTATATATGCTGCCTCCCCCCAATCCATGTATATATGCTGCCTCCCCCCAATCCATGTATATATGCTGCCCTCCCCCAATCCATGTATATATGCTGCCTCCCCCCAATCCATATATATATGCTGCCTCCCCACTCAATCCATGTGTATATGCTGCCTTCCCCCAATCCATGCATATATGCTGCCTCCCCCCAATCCATGTATATATGCTGCCTCCCCCCAATCCATATATATATGCTGCCTCCCCACTCAATCCATGTGTATATGCTGCCTTCCCCCAATCCATGTATATATGCTGCCTCCCCCAAATCCATGTATATATGCTGCCTTCCCCCCAATCCATATATATATGCTTCCTCCCCCAGTCCATGTATATATTCTCCCTCCCCCCAATCCATGTATATATGCTGCCTCCCCCCCAATCCATGCATATATGCTGCCTTTCCCCCATCCTGCTGGCGCCGCTGTTCATCACATACAAAAAAAACAAAACATAATAAAGGCTCCTACTCATCTTCCTTCCTCTCCTGCGCTGCGTCCTCTCATGTAGCCGGCAGCTGACTCTAGCATCCTAGCGACGGGGGCGCATGACGTCACTGCAATGCGCCCAGTCCCGTGTACGCGGACGCCGGCTGCTGGCAGCGTGTATTGCGGCGCACGGGTTTGGCAAGTTTGTGTGCTGCAATGCACTTCAGCTAGATGTGTGTCAGAGAACGCACATCTAGCTGAAGTAGGGGCTGGCGTCGGCGGGCTCTGAGTCCTCACTAGCCGGGCCAGTCCAGGAGCCCTAGTGCTGCGGCGATGGCGCACGTGCCCTTAGGGAGGGCTCTGCGTGCCCCCTCTGGCACACATGCCATAGGTTCGCCAGCACTGCTCTAGGCATATCATGGTGGGAGTTGTAGTTTTACAACATCTGGAGAGACAGAGTTTTGGAAACACTTTTTTTTAACCCCTTGAAGATCAGGCCAAATTTGCCATGGAGGACTAGAAGATTTTATTGACATTCTGTTAATGCAAAAAAAAAAAAACGTCACACTGTATGTGTCTTTACTGATATTGTTGTAAAGTGAGCATATCAGTTGGATGAGACTATTAACCTACAGATATAGGATAAGTCTGCAGGTCAATAGCATTATGAATTTGCCCAGTTGCTGTACTGAAAGTGTGGCACTTAGGAGAATATTAACTTTATTCCTCCCGGGAGCCGTCAGCTTTCAGTCATGCTGGCATGGCTACAGTCACCTCTCACAGCAATAAGACCAAAGGCTCAGCAGTGACTGACAGCCAGCTCAGCAGTGACTGACAGCCAGCTCAACAGGGCATCAGTGCCTAGCTGGCTGTCAGTCAGTGCGGGGGCGTGGTTACAGCCGCTGCTCTCAGTGTTGAGGGATGACTGTAGAAGCATCAGTATGCCTGGATGACTGAAAGCCGGTGACTCCTGGGAGGAATAAAGTTCATCTTCTCCCAAGTGCCGCACTTTGAGCACAGCGGCTGAGCACCTTCATAACACTATTAACCTGCATATTAATCCTATATCTGCAGGTTAATAGCATTATCTGACCCAATAGGTTTTCTTTAATACAGTTGAATTTTGTTTTTAATATTAGAGGGGCATGGGGTTAATGTTGATCTTTATTTTTCTTACTATAATGTGACTGGCTTAAAAAGTTACTATCATTTTATTCATTTCTATTTTATTAAATGTCCCCAATAGTGTTCATGCTATACGTTCCTCTCCAAGGCTAAGGATCTGCCAAATAAAGCCAAACATAGTCAAAGGAATAAAAAACAGGACTAACATGTTCAATTCCAAATCTCTAAAAGCTCAGTTTGCGCCTCACTGACAGATCATGTCATGAAAATCCCATAAAGACAGGCAAGGGAAATATTGGGATCACATGATGGGTTTCTTACCACAGGGAAGACACTGATCATGTTTTCAGTGTTAATATTAAAAGTAAAACTAAAAATATATATATATCAAAATTCCCCTACTATTATTGTGGCATGGATGTTATTTTATTGGCAAGTGCTTAGGACATAATGTGATTCAGTCACATGGAGTACACTGCATGTCATTATACAACAACAAAGAAATCCACCATGCCTCTTGGTGATTTCTATTTTCATTTCCTCTAACAAGTTAAAACTTCTCTTAGTACTCATAATATGACCAACACTCTCCCTATTCTAATGTTCTGTAACTTGTCATCTGTTCTTCTCAAGTGGGCAGTCCCCTTTTATCAGCGTTCTATTAGCACTATAGGTACTGGAACTGAAAGGCAGGATGGCAGACAGGAGAGCAAGGGAAGAGACCAAGACTCTCCTCTTTCTTTAATCTGACTCGATGCCTCTAGTCTCTGCTGATAGAGACGGATTACACTTGATGGACAGCAATTTAGACACCTGATGACTGGCAGTAATATTTTAAGAGTTAAAGAACATAATTTTTAACCCCTACCCGCATTATAATCTAAAGGAAACTGCCTCTAACAGAGCTAGCTTCGATTGCTGCTGTGTAACCACTTACATGCTGCTGTCAATCTTTAACAGCGGCATTTAAGTGGCACTATCCTGGTGAGGTATCTGTCCTGGTTCCCATCGCCAACCCTTTCCCCACCCTCCCATGCAACAAAAAAAGTGACAATTAATAAAAAATAATAATTTGTAAAAATAATTTTTAAAAATTCCCCAGCCAAAAATAAAGAAATGTAAAAAACTGCATATTCAGTATCACTGCATCAGTAAAACTCCCAATCGGTGAAAATGTAAAATTATCCAATAAGGTACTGTAAATGCCATAGGTCAAAAAATATGTAAATACTAGAATTGTCATTTTTTCAAAGCCAGGCCTCTCCCAAAAATATAGTACAAAGCCATCAAAGCATCGTATCTACCCTAAAAATAGAATCAATAATGACATCTCTTACACAACTCTATTGATTGAAAAAAAAAAAGATATCGGACTTGGAAAATAGCAACACAAATCAATTGTTTATACGAAGTTAAGAATTTTTTTGAGCCACTCAAATAATAGAAAGTAAGTAAGTTTGATATCGCTGGAATTGTACTGACCTGAAAAAAAGCATCACTGGGTCATTAGACTATGAACCCCATTCAGGACAACCCTATTAATGTGAGTATTGACAATCTCTGTATTAGCACTGTGACATTTGTATGAAGTATATGAGCATCAAGAGGTAAAGATGAACCTCTTTCACACAAGCGTATTATAATTCCATTCAACCTGAGTTGTACTGGGCAGTATTACATTGTCCATACACTTATATGTGGACCTACTGTATCTTGGTATATCTCCAATTTCAAACTATATTCATCGTAGAGCACTGTATGCAGGGGGGTGATTCAATTTTTTAACAACGGGTTCCCTGTTTGTGTTAGGAAACCACGCCCATTTAGAAAGCCACATCCATTTAAAGCCATACCCATTTTTGTCAGCCACGTACATTTTCCTCAACCACAAAATACAAGTAATGGTAACTAAAAGTAAAGGCGCTTTATCCTTCTTACCCCACCTTACCTTACCCCACCTCATTGCCTCCTGTCCAGCACACGTTGTCCAAGTCACTGTCAGTCACTTCTTAGTATGATGAATATTTTTAAAGGGTTTTCTACAAGTTTTGAAAATTAGCACTAAAGGACCCTGCTCAAATTGGAAAGGATGACCTCCTGTCCATCTGTTACCTCAACTGCCTACTGCAACTAGTCTCTGGTCTCAACAACAAATATGTGCAAAATAACATCCCACAATGACCAGAATACATATTGCCTCCACATAGTGACCACATACAGGGGATAAATACCACCACACCATGACCATACCAGATATTATCCCCACATAGTGACTGAATAATACCACATACTAGGGATCGAATACTGCCACACCATGACCAAACCACATATTACCACCATATAGTGACCTAATACTGCAATAATTATCATTAATAATGAAACACAATACTAATAACACTAATATTACTATAAGTGCCATTATATGTAGGAGCTCTATATTTAATATACAGTGTATAGTGTACAGGTAATACAGTGACTCACCAGTGACATTATACACAGGAGCTCTGTATATAGTGTACAGGTAATATAGTGATCACCAGTGACACACACAGGAGCTAAGTATATAGTATAAAATGTAAGTGCACAGGTAATAGTGTGATCACCAGTGCCATTTTACACAGGAGCTTTGTACATAGTATACAGTGTATAGTATCAGTGTACAGGTAATACCGAGATCACCAGTGACATTATATACTGGAGCTCTGTATATTGTTTCAGTGTAAAGATAAGACAGTGATCATCAGTGACACTATACACAGGAACTCTGTATATAGTGTCAATGTACAGGTAATACAGGGATCACCAGTGATATTATACACAGGAGCTCTGTATATAGTGTCAGTGTACAGGTAATACAGGGATCACCAGTGATATTATACACAGGATCTCTGTATATAGTTCCAGTGTACAGGTAATATAATGTTCTCCAGTGCCATTATACACAGGAGCTCTGTATATAGCATATAATGTACAGGTAATACAGTGACTCACCAGTGATATTATACACAGGAGCTCTGTATACAGTGTCTGTGTAAAGATAATACAGTGACTCACAAGTGACATTATACACATCAGCTCTGTATATATTGTCAGTGTACAGGTAATACAGAGATCACAAGGGAAATTATACACAGGAGTTCTGTATAGAGCATATAATGTACAGGGATCACCAGTGACATTAGACACAGGAACTCTGTATATAGTGTCAGTGTACAAGTAATACAGTGATCACCAGTGATATTATACACAGGAGCTCTGTATATAGTGTCAGTGTACAGGTAATACAGGGATCACCAGTGATATTATACACAGGATCTCTGTATATAGTGTCAGTGTATAGGTAATACAGTCATTACCAGTGACATTAGACACAGGAACTCTGTATATAGTGTCAGTGTACAGGTAATACAGTGATCACCAGTGATATTATACACAGGATCTCTGTATATAGTGTCAGTGTACAGGTAATACAGGGATCACCAGTGATATTATACACAGGATCTCTGTATATAGTGCCAGTGTACAGGTAATATAATGTTCTCCAGTGCCATTATACACAGGAGCTCTGTATATAGCATATAATGTACAGGTAATACAGTGACTCACCAGTGATATTATACACAGGAGCTCTGTATACAGTGTCTGTGTAAAGATAATACAGTGACTCACAAGTGACATTATACACATCAGCTCTGTATATATTGTCAGTGTACAGGTAATACAGAGATCACAAGGGAAATTATACACATGAGTTCTGTATAGAGCATATAATGTACAGGGATCACCAGTGACATTAGACACAGGAACTCTATATATAGTGTCAGTGTACAAGTAATATAGGGATCACCAGTGATATTATACACAGGAGCTCTGTATATAGTGTCAGTGTACAGGTAATACAGGGCTCACCGGTGATATTATACACAGGAGCTCTGCATACAGTGTCAGTGTACAGGTAATACAGGGATCACCAGTGACATTATACACAGGAGCTCTGTATACAGTGTCTGTGTAAAGGTATTACAGTGACTCACAAGTGACATTATACACATCAGCTCTGTATATATTGTCAGTGTACAGGTAATACAGAGATCACAAGGGAAATTATACACAGGAGTTCTGTATAGAGCATATAATGTACAGGGATCACCAGTGACATTAGACACAGGAACTCTGTATATAGTGTCAGTGTACAAGTAATACAGGGATCACCAGTGGCATTATACACAGGAGCTCTGCATACAGTGTCATTGTACAGGTAATAGAGTGATCACCAGTGACATTATACACAGGAGCTCTGTATATAGCATATAATGTACAGGTAATACAGTGACTCACCAGTGATATTATACACAGGAGCTCTGCATACAGTGTCTGTGTAAAGGTAATACAGTGACTCACCAGTGACATTATACACATCAGCTCTGTATATATTGTCAGTGCACAGGTAATACAGAGATTACAAGGGAAATTATACACAGGAGTTCTGTATAGAGCATATAATGTACAGGGATCACCAGTGACATTATACAGAGGAGCTCGGTATAAAGTGTCAGTGTACAAGTAATACAGGGATCACCAGTGGCATTATACACAGGAGCTCTGCATATAGTGTCAGAGTACAGGTAATACAGGGATCACCAGCGGCATTATACACAGGAGCTCTGCATACAGTGTCAGTGTACCAGTAACACAGTGATCACTGGTGACATTATACACAGGAGCTCTGTATGTAGTGTCAGCGTACCGGTAATACAGAGATCACCAGAGAAATTATACATAGGAGCTCTGTATATAGCATATAATGTTCAGGGACCACCAGTGACATTATACACAGGAGCTCTGTATATAGTATATAGTGTATAATATATGTGTACAGGTAACACACTGACTTACCAGTGACATCTGTAGTTAAAGCGATTCATCTTCACTTTTTTTCTGCATCCAGCGCACACTGCCATCACCTCTTCCAGCCAGGACTCTTCTCTGCAGAAAATAACACAGTCATCTATAGCTGATTGCTTCTAGAGCACATTGCCCATTCCCCCCCCCCAACTTCTACACTTCACCATATGAAGATTAAAATCAACATAGTGCAACCCTGCACAGTAACAGGACCCCCCCAATTGAAAACAATATCCTCAAAAATAAAATACAACACAGCCGTAATAATATCCCTTTATTAGCACCTACGGCTATAATGTCCTCCATCCTGGCACCTTTCTGTAATAAAGTCCTCTATCCTGGCACCTTTCTGTAATAAGGTCCTCCATCATGATCCCCTTCCTGTAATAATGTCCTCCATTCTGTGCCCCTTCCTTTAATAATGTCCCCCACCCTCGGACGCACATTCAATTGAAAACTGCGGTCCAGGGAACCGGATCGAGGAGTTGCTTCTTGCCGGTTCGGGGAACTGCATGCTATTTTAACAAGCAGTTCCAACGAACCGGGGAGAACCCCCTGAATCCCACTCCTAACTGTATGGATGCAATATATGATGGAACACTGATTGTGGCTCGATAGTACACAGCCGCAGGGCCTCTGTGTGCTTGCATAAAACCTCTTTGTGCGTCCATACAGCCTCTGTGTATACCGCACTGCCAAAAGGAAGGACAAATAGATGGTGATCTTAGTGTAAACCCCACACATCCAAGTAGTAACCCTTCTCTCCAAGTGCTAAAGGTAATCTGTCAACAAGATTTCCCCCTCCAAACAACTTATATGTGAATTTAGCTCTTTCAAAGACAAGTCCAGCAGTACCTTTACACGGCCAGTCCATTCCTCCATTACTGAGAAAGCATTTTAATTGATATGCAAATGAGGATATAGATCTGAAACCTTGTCACTACAGATCTATTCCCTGCCCAGCACCGCCTCCTCCTGCATGACTGATAGCCTCTATGCTGTGTGACTTATGGCAAAGGAGCCATCAGTCAAGCAGAAGGAGACAATGCTGGGTGAAGAATAGAGCTGGAGTGACAGAGGCTTCAGATCTACAGCCTCATTTACATATCAATTCAAACGCTGATTTCTCAGTAAAGGAGGAACAGACTGTCTAGATAAAGGTATTACTGGACTTTGAAAAACTGTTACCGACATCACTAAATAGTAATATGGTTTGCCTTGTCTCCTGGCTTTACTGCTACTGTTACTATGCGAATAACGTCAGTTATGTAATGAAAATAGTATATTATACCAAGAACACAAGAAATATTTTATGTCTCTATTATAAAATCAATATCTAGAATCATCATTATAGCTTTTGTCTTTATTATAATGGATGTATTCATTATACAGGAAGAGCTATTCAGCTCAATTCAATATTCAAGGAAGCAGGTGCTCAATATCTCATACACATCTGGACCAGCAACAATACATTTGCACCTGATTTTAGTATTGGAAATAGGGGCTTTTAGAGGAAAAATAGAGGTCATTGTTTCTCATTTAAAGAAGTATTTTCATAATAGCATTGCACTGAAAAATAATATATCAGAGAAGCCGATGTGAATATCTATATGTGTATGTGTGTAGAACTTAGGACATCGCATGTATTTTCTCCTAAAGTGTGATACTGTATGTATTCACATGTGGTAGGGACATTGTATTGCCATGGTTCTCAGGCATGGCACTTAAAAGTAAGTTGAATTTAGGTTATTGGTTCTGGACCACCAGGGTTGATGGTGTTCAATTTCATTGTAGCACCCCTATAGAGATAATGAAGCATTACATGTTGACTATGAAAATTAATGCACAGTCATAATGATACTCTAGACGAGGGGTTCATAACTTTTTTCTGAGCTGGGGGCCACATTGTCAGATTGAAGCAATCTCAAGGCCTAGAGTAAAGCTTAAAGCAACATTACCGCCAGGGATATTTATGGCATATTGAAAATATATTAAAAAAAAAGTAAAAAATATCTGCAGTACTCCATCTTCATTCAAGATGTTTATTCACCAGGCATGATGTAAGGTTTCCACCTCAGCGGTCATTATAACTAACAAAGTAGCACTTTGCAATGCTAAGTATACGAACATGAAATATATGAAATTTGAATTTCATTACTGCTCTAGAAAATAAAAATAACTGAGAAATTGACCAATTCATGTGTACCTGGTAGCCACGGTAAGGCGTTTCTCAATACCAGGACCCTACCAACGTGAACTCCTCTCTAAGAGACCAAAGTCTGCATGTGTACGGGAAGGCACAATCCTGCTGAAATTAAAACCGCCTGTGGTCTAGAGGCGGAGTGCTATGTCAATTGTTAGTTGTTAGTTGTATATGGAGATGGTTGCTCCTAGTAAGCACCTGTACACACCTATTTCTTGTTTTGGATGTCCCGGCCAGTTTTTTCTGTTCAGGGGTCATTATGTCACTGTGCTTGACAAATACCACTGAGGTTGAAACGTTGCATGCCTGGTGAATAAACATCTTGAATGAAGTTGGAGTCGTGTGAATCATCTCTTTTTTTTCTTGGATTTAAGTATATCTTTGGATCAGGATATTTTACAACTTGCACCCATTTTATGGAGATTTAATTGAAGAGTGTGCTTCTTCCATCATTCTTATATCAGAAGTACAAGCCATAAATCTCTGACAAGTGTCAGTTACACCTTCAGGACTCCAACCTATCGGTAGAATAGGGATCATCTCCCTCCACTCCAGACCATCAACCCATCTGGCTCTTTACACTAACTGAAGTTGCTGAAAGAGATGCATTTTTTACTACTCCTATAAATAATAATGAAGAAAGCTTAGGCACTCCTGGATTGCTACCTCTCCATCTCACCTTCGCCTTACTGAGGTGGCACAAACAACAGAAGTTCCTTATTCTGCCAATATATGGATGTCCCAGAAATGCCGACACAATGCACTATTAATTCTTATCAGTCCTTGTTCCCACCAATGTACCAATTCTCTCTCTCTGGCATGAAAAACGCATGTGAGCTGAAATTAGAGTATGTCTTTGACCAAATGGCACCATGTGGCCTATGGGCAAGTCGAATCCTCTGCTCTACAAATAGAATATCTTTAAAGCCCCTCTCTGTCTAGAGAATAAGGGCCCAAAACAGGAAAATACTTTCATTTTAGTATTTCTAATGAAAGGAAAACGTCCTCTCCCTTTTTATTTTATGCACAGTCACGTTGAAAGACAATAAGTGATGGCAAGTAATACTTTCCACTGCAGATCAAATGCACAGTAATGAAACAGACTGTGCACACTCTACAGTGTATTCTTATGTGTTTTTACATAAAAATGGGAAATATTATATATTTCAAATAAAAAGTGAAAGAAGGAAGCAAACAATGAAATTCAGCCATAATTGCATAAATTGTAATTATATCCAAAAATAGGTGTTTTCCAAATTATATATGTTGAAACGATACATTGGGTTTTGTATTTCCCTATAAATAATGTGACTTGTCAGTTTTGATATTTTGGTGTTTGCAAAGTAATGAAGATTACAAAAATGAATCAGCGGGATGATGTTGTGGAGCGCACTTTACTCAATTTTGGGAAATTCCCCTTACATTTGTGACCGGAAATGGATAACGTGCTAGCATAACAAAACACATACATGAGTAGTCATGGAGAGATTCCAGCTAATAAACGGATCAGATGTTACTCACAACATCTGCACTTTTCAATTTTTCATGATCTATAGGAGATCTACCGCTTAAATATGCTGCATTAATTGGGTACAGGGGTACATTGTAGTGCTAGAAATTTTTGCAATGCCACATATCAAAGGGGTCAACTGGCACTGCTCACTTCCGCAGTAGAAGTGAGATATGCCGATATTTTATGACCTCATACACCTCCCGACATACTCATCTCAGCAGATGTGCGTGGGGTGGTAACGTCATCTGCACAGTTCGCCTCTAATGTGGAACTGGCCAATACCGGATAACCCCTATAACACCCCATGGAAATTGGTGGTGGAGTTTCATAAAAAAACAGCATGTTTTTGCAAACTAAATGGAACCTTTCAAGTAGTTTTTTAGAATATTAGTCAATTTACTGCTTCTTCTGACTGTAGAATATGTTGGTGCTATAGAATAATAGTCATTAATATTATTTCTTAGGAGTTTATTTGACTACAGTATTAGATTCCTTGTGATGCAGTATTAGATTTACAGTACAGTACCTTCTCATTTAAAGATTTTTCTGTATTTTCATGACTATGAAAATTGTACATTCATACTGAAGGCATCAAGAGAATGCCAAGAGTGTGCAAAGCAGTCATCAAAGCAAAAGGTGGCTACTTTGAAGAACCTAGAATATAAGACATATTTTCAGTTGTTTCACACTTTTTTGTTAAGTATATAATTCACATGTGTTAATTCATAGTTTTGATGCCTTCAGTGTGAATGTACAATTTTCATAGTCATGAAAATACAGAAAAATCTTTAAATGAGAAGGTGTGTCCAAACTTTTGGTCTGTACTGTACATCATCATGAAAATGGTTTAAAACAGCAAATAATGACATTTTATGAACCTAAGACATAAAGTGGATTTCCTTGGCCCCAATGCAAAATTTATAACAAAACCCCTCACCTACTGTCTGCCATTTAAATGGAATCTATTAACAGGATTTCACACCCCAAACCATTTATATATGCATGTAGCTAATGCAAAGTCAATTCAATATATTTACATGGTCAGTCTGTTCTTCCATTACTGAGAAATCAGCTTTAATTTATATGCAAATTATACTGTTGATGCAAAGCCTTTGTCACTCCAGCTCTATTTGCCACTCAGTGCCACAGCCTTCTGCTTGACTAATGGCTCTTTTGCTGGAAGTCACACAGCATTAGTTAGGCAGGAGGAGACGGTGCTGGGCGGGAAAAGAGCTGGAGTGACTGGGGTTTCAGACTACAGTCTCATTTGCATAACAATTCAAATGCTGATTTCTCAGTATTGGAGGTACAGACTGGCCATGTAAAGATATCATTGGACTTGTCTTTGAAGAGACTACATGTGCATATAAATAGTTGGGAATGGGTGAAATCCTGCTGACAGATTCCCTTTAAAAGGCTATAATGCACAGGGACATTTTCGCCAACACAAGCATAATATTACCAAACAGGATTTAGCAGAATACACATTTTGGAATGAGACAAATGGCCATTATCTAGCTTTGTGAATCAAGAATCTCTCCTGTCCTTTATGTCAATGTCAGGACATGTCTGAGATAGCAAATACTACAAAGAAGGGGAAAAATGAAAGGATGAGCTGTGCAAAAAAAATCAAAGTACAAATTAGCTATAATTTTCCTCACTTCCTTGAGTGTAGGTTACAATTACAGGTTTGTCTCACTTGCTAAAAACAGGAAAGAAAAAATACATTGTATTCTTGGAAATAAATACACCTTCCCTGAAATTATATTACTTGTTGTTAAGACATCATCAGGGAAAAACACAGTTTTATTAATCCAGAAGAGATATTTAGGCTGAAGTCACGCATGTGAACACAGAGGCTTGCTAGATAAAAAAAAAACATTAAAGTTCATATGCATAGCAATGAATAAAAAATATTACTTTATGCTATATCATCATTACCCTTTTTAATAATTTTCATTAATTTCAGCTTGTTTTAACTTTTACAGTGTAGACAAAAATCCTGTTAAAGATCCTGTTAAAACTGTTGCAGATTCCTGCTTTGTAGCAGAATTATGAGTACTCAGACTTTGTAGAAGAATGAACTGTTTTACTTTGGCCATACCTCATCCATTACTGCATCATCATAACATGGAAGATTACACAAACATACCAAGGTGGTCATACAGTGCAGTATTAACAAACTCAAACAGTTCATTCACACACTGCCATCTGCTCAACAAACTCCATCGAGCATAAGCCTGCAGCTGTTTAGTACTGCAAGAGAAACTGTCACCAAACTACTGTTGACAAGCTAATGCATGATCAATGACAATGATTGATGTGGAATCGGCTTTAGAATCCTTTAGCCATCAGATTCTGTAGTATTACATGCTGGCCATACAAATTAGTAACACTGATCGGCTGTGTCAGTTAGATCAAAATCAATTCTTTGTTAGTGGGTCCCAACCCATATTGCTTGACTATGGGTTGTCATCATGAGACGATCCCTTTAGTGATATCATGCTGGCTCAGTGGTTATTTCTGTTGCTTTGCAGCGCTGAAGTTCAGGGTTCAAATTTCACCAAGGACAACATCTACTAGGAGTTTTTATGTTCTCCCTGTGCTTGTGTGGGTTTCCTTCGGGTATTCCGGTTTACTCCAAAGACATACTGATAGGGAATTTAGATTGTGAGCCCCAATGGGGACAGCAATGATAATGTGTCACGGGTGTGTCAGGTGTAGTAGACAGTAACTCTGGATCTGGCTGTAGAAGGTCACTGTGCTTGGCATTACAGATGCCTTCCTAATCCTTAGCATTTAGGACCCAGTGGCGACCTCCCACCTGCTGTTGATTGACCCACCCTTGCCTGGGAGTTAAAACACTCAGTTTGCTCCAGGGAATCGCCGGTGATGCTTCTATGAACCTTTGTGCAGACTTGGAGCTATAGCAGTCAGCTAGCTTCTTCTCTGGTGCCCTTGGAGGACAGTTGGCGTTACTCCTCTGGTGTTTGCTCAAGCAAAGTTTATCCCCTTTGTTTGTCTACCTTGTTGTCTTTAGTTTGTAGTGGGGCCTGACCAGTGCTCACCCCTACCCCTACCTATCGAGGGACAAGCTCTAGGGACATCCAGAGCTTAGGGTCCAGCTCGGCGATAGGTATGGAACCTATATTGGGACAATAGGGTAGGCAAAGTGATATTAATCCTTGTCCACGGTTTTACTGTATCCTGAGGATCCCACCCCAGTCCACGGCTTACACATTCACAACCCAACCCAATCAGTCTCGCATATACAGTCATGGTCGAAAGATAACAATTTTAGTTCTCAAGTCCTCAAACAGTTCTCTTCTCCTCTTTCTGTTCTCCATACTTAGTGTGGCACACACAAACACACAATGCAAAGATTGAGTCAACTTCTTCCCTTTTTATCTGGTTTCAGGTGTGATTTTCATATTGTCCACACCTGTTACTTGCCACAGGTGAGTTTGAATGAGCATCACATGCTTGAAACAAAGTTGTTTACCCACAATTTTGGAAACGTGGCAACAATTTAGTCTGGCCCATTTTGTGGGTTTTGTGTGAAATTTTGTCCAATTTGACTTTTTTTCTCTGTTTTGTTGTGTCGTTCCAATACACACAAAGGAAAGAAACATGTGTATAACTAAACCTGTGTAATTGCAATAATTGTCTGGGAGAAACAATTTATTTTCTGGAACAATTTCAAGGGTGCCAACACTTTCGGCCATGACTGTAGAAGCACAGACATGGATGATTATGTACAGTATTTATTTAGGCACACACTGACTTCTCACAAGCAACGCTCACATGTATGCTCAAACTTTCAGTTGCTCTGTTGGAGGCCCATAAAAAGTACTTTAGTAATTCAGACACCTACTAAACACTCAGGGACCTGTTCAAATGATCCATGGTCACTCACATACTTATTTACACACTTAGAGAAGAATAATTACCCACCCACCCAGCCACTCCTTCCATCACCAGCTTCCTGACTCACCTTATAAGTGTATCCATAGTCTTAACTAAGGTGCACTAACACTTGCCTAATACATTTTTCACCTAGTAAAGCTCATTTATCACTACAGATACTGTTTAACTCACCTAACCAAGTAATAATAAACATATTTATTCAATCTCAACTAGGTGCCTCCTAATGTAAGACATTGGCATACAAACTTGGCTGTATGGACATGTATATTCTTATTCTTTCAATTCTAAATGTTTCTTCTTTTAAAATCAAGTTTTGATTTATTTCAGCCAATTTTTTTTTTCAGAAACATGTGGTTACCTTTCTACTGTTTAATATATTGTAGGGTATCTCATTTCCTGCTAAAATATTAATTCAGAGCTTAGCTCCATTCACTTTCCGTTTTTTATTTTGACTGGCAGGAATCAAGGCGTGTTCAGCTGGCTTACTGAGGTTGACTAAAGTATTAACATAAAAGAAAGAAAAGCATTGGAAAGGAAATGTGCCTAAAAAAAAAGTCTCAAGAGAAGAAAAAAGGGAAACAAAACTCAAAGAAAGGCAGGAAGATATAAAAAAAAATACACATAGATAAAGCTTAAGAAAATGAGGAGACGCAGGAAGGAACAACACCAGAGCACAACAAAGGACTCGGAGTGCCCCATCATAACAGAAAAGGAGGAAAGTGAGAGTGAGAACCAGATTACTGAACACTTTAGACACTTTTATACAGTGCTTACCAGAGAAGGATAGAATAAAATACATTTGACAAGTAAGGCTGGGGCAAACATGCGATTTTGACTGTGATACAGGTCATGAAGTCTAAAATCATTAAATAGTGCTGCTACATTGCAATGTGGTTACATACTGAGACCAAAACAAGAAAGTTGCAAAACATTCCTACTTTTTGGGAGTTGCTTGCAATAGCAAAATATTGAGCTTATGTTAATAAACAGCAGCCTATCTGGAGATGCAGAGCTACAGTGGAGAAGTAGATAGCAGTTTCATATGATCTTAAACCTATGAGTGGCTCTTGCCAAGTGGGCAAACTTAAACTTACAGTGGGTATGGAAAGTATTCACATCCATTTAAATTTTTCACTCTTTGTTTCATTGCAGTCATTTGGTAAATTCTAAAAAGTTCATTTTTTTTCTCATTAATGTACACTCTGCACCCCATCTTGACTGAAAAAAAGCAGAAATGTAGAAATTTTTGCAAATTTATTAAAAAAGAAAAACTGAAATATCACATGGTCATAAGTATTCAGACCCTTTGCTCAGACACTCATATTTCAGTCACATGCTGTCCATTTCCTTGTGGTCCTACTTGAGATGGTTCTACTCCTTCATTGGAGTCCAGCTGTGTTTAATTAAAATGATAGGACTTGATTTGGAAAGACACACACCTGTCTATATAAGACATCACAGCTCACAGTGCATGTCAGAACAAATGAGAATCATGAGCTCAAAGGAACTGCCCAAGGAGCTCAGAGACAGAATTGTGGCAAGGCACAGATCTGGCCAAGGTTACAAAAGAATTTCTGAATTACTGAAGAGTCCTAAGAGCACAGTGGCCTCCATAATCCTTAAATGGAAGAAGTTTGGGACCACCAGAAGTCTTTCTAGACCTGGCTGTCCAGCCAAACTGAGCATTCGTGGGAGAAGAGCCTTGGTGGGAGAGGTAAAGAAGAACCCCAAGATCACTGTGGCTGAGCTCCAGAGATGCAGTAGGGAGATAGGAGAAAGTTCCACAAAGTCAACTATCACTGCAGCCCTCCACCAGTCGGGCTTTATGGCAGAGTGGCCCCACGGAAGCCTCTCCTCAGTGCAAGACATATCAAAACCCGCATAGAGTTTGCTCAAAAACACATGAAGGACTCCCAGACTATAAGAAATAAGATTCTCTGGTCTGATGAGACGAAGATAGAACTTTTTGGTGATAATTCTAAGCAGTATGTGTGGAGAAAACGAGGCACTGCTCATCACCTGCCAAATACAATCCCAACAGTGAAACATGGTGGTGGCAGCATCATGCTATGGGGGTGTTTTTCAGCTGCAGGGACAGGACAACTGGTTGCAATTGAAGGAAACATGAATGCAGCCAAGTACAGAGATAACCTGGATGAAAACCTCTTCCAGAGTGCTCTGGACCTCAGACTTGGCAGAAGGTTTACCTTCCAACAAGACAATGACCCTAAGCACACAGCTAAAATAGCAAAGGAGTGGCTTCAGAACAACTCTGTGACCATTCTTGACTGGCCCAGCCAGAGCCCTGACCTAAACCCAATTGAGCATCTCTGGAGAGACCTGAAAATGGCTGTCCACCAACGTTCACCATCCAACCTGACGGAACTGGAGAGGATCTGCAAGTAAGAATGGCAGAGGATCCCCAAATCCAGGTGTGAAAAACTTGTTGCATCATTCCCAAGAAGACTCGAGGATGTACTAGCTCAAAAGGGTGCTTCTACTCAATACTGAGCAAAGGGTCTTAATACTTATGACCATGTGATATTTCAGTTTTTCTTTTTTAATAAATTTGCCAAAATTTCTACATTTCTGGTTTTCTTCAGTCAAGATGGGGTGCAAAGTGAACTTTAATGAGAAAAAAAAATGAAATTTTTAGAATTTACCAAATGGCTGCAATGAAACAAAGAGTGAAAAATTTAAAGGGGTCTGAATACTTTCCATACCCACTGTAAAGGGGTATTCCAAGATCCTATCCCAATATGTAGTAGGTGTAATAATAATATTAGCAAATACCTCCAATTAGAAATGTTATATAGTTCTTCAGATTCACTATGTAACTTACTCCATTGCAGTAACTTAGTGGTCATAACCATGGATATCTAAGTAACTGCAATGCACTGCACATGGGGTAAGTGGCATGACGAATCAGAAGAAATATACTACATTTCTATTTGGAGGTATTTGCTAATATTATTATTATTATATATACTACGTGTGATAGGATCTTGGAGATGGGAATACCTATTTAAACCAATGTTTTGTATGTTCAAAGAGATGGTAGGAGGGTCAAATCAAGAAAGTGTGAGTAGTGCAGGCAGTTCAAAATGTTAGGAGAAACATATTTCTTGGGATAAATAAGTAATTATTAAAGCTATGGTGGCTGTGAAGAAGTGCCATTTATTGTACTTGTAAGTAGCCTATTTCCTTATCCTCTAGCACTTCAGCTGGAATGACAAAGTAGGCTTGTAAAACCATAATAAAGTGAAACACTGTTGGGACAAACCTTTTGGGATGATGTGACTGTTAGAATTAAAGGCTTGAAGGAAATGCTTTTAAAGAACTGAAAGCACTCCAGGGGTTTTAAAAGGAGTAGCTCCAGGAAAGGAGATCGGTGAACGGGGAAAAAAAAGAGCACTAAAACAAAAAAGGAAATCCTTTTTGACAAACAGTCTAAAGTGCAAGAGCAGGTAAATTCTCCTAGACAGTGTATAGTCTTCCATCTTCTTTGCTTCACATTCCTCTGTCATAATGTGCTACTTTCTTGTTTAGTAACATTCTTACTCTTTAAGACATAAATAAACGTCAAGTTCTCTATGAAATGTTGATTTCTGGGGAATGTGAAACTCCTTCCTAGTCCCACTGGATGGGATGAATCAGAGGGGCGCATTGCTTTAACCTTTGTTGTCTACACTGCTAACCTTGTTTATAGAAGGTATGAGAGAAGATTACACCCTTGTTGTCAACATGAGCTGTTCAAACGTCAGTAACATTTCAGGACACCAAAACATTATAAATACTTTTAGAGCTGTTTGTCATGATCAGTGTATATATTATATTTATATATTGTGACAGAGTCAATGGTGTGATATACGAGGGGAGGTATGTGTCACTCAGGTTGCTAGCCTGTGTTATATGTTTTCTGCCAACATGTTATATGCTGGAGGTTAACTCACTAAAGGGTATGTTTTTTTGTGAATAGCAAAGAGGGTGGGAAGCCATTCCCACTACCTCCCCTCAGGGTGTGGCTGAGAAAGGTTTAAATGCTCAGTCCCTATTTTTTTTGCGGTTGTGCAGTTTGGAGAGGCAAGACTGGAAAGCCACAGATCAGAGAAGAGCTGAAAGCTGGTACTACAACTTGTGTGGGCGAACCCCACGCTGCTATGGACTGTGCTGTCGTTTATCTTTTGTTTTGTTGTTTTGCCAGTAAGACTGTTTATTTTTGCAGGAGCTGCAGGGCTTTATGCCATACAATAAAGCCTGCAGAGAAAACCTGGTTCCTGAGTCTACTTCCAGAAGAGTCATAGTGTCATTACAAACATAGTGATCTTTTTCAAGTGTTTATTTTTGTTAATGTTGATGATTATAGCTTACAGCCAATGAAAACACAAAAGTCATTAACTCAGTAAGTTAGAATAATTAACAAAAAAACACCTGCAAAGGCTTCCTACGTGTTTAAAAAGGCCCCTTAGTCTGTTTCAGTAGGCTCCACAATCATGGGGAAGACTGCTGACTTGACAGATGTCCAGAAAGCAGTCATTGACACTAAGTAAATGCAAAGGAAATTTTGCATTTCATTTGGAAATCAAGGTCCCAGAGTCTGGAGTAAGAGTGGAGAGGCACACAATCCAAGCTGCTTGAGGTCTAGTGTGAAGTTTCCACAATCAGTGATGGTTTGAGGAGCCATGTCATCTGCTGGTGTAGGTCCAATGTGTTTTATCAAGACCAAAGTCAGTGCAGCCATCTATCAGGAAATTTTAGAGCACTTCATGCTTCCCTCTGCCGACAAGCTTTTTGGAGATGGAAATATCATTCTCCAGCTGGACTTGGCACCTGTCCACACTGCCAAAAGTACCAATACCTCGTTTAAAAACAACAGTATCACTGTGCTTGATTGGCCAGCAAACTTGCCTGACCTTAACCCCATAGAGAATCTATGGGGTATTGTCAAGAGGAAGATGAGAGACACCAGACCCAACAATGCAGACGAGCTGAAGGCCGCTATCAAAGCAACCTGGGCTTCCATAACACCTCAGCAGTGACACGCCGCATTGATGCAGTAATTGATGCAAAAGGACCCCCGACCAAGTATTGAGTGCATTTACTGAACATACAGTTCAGTAGGCCAACATTTCGGATTTTAAAAACATTTTTCAAGCTGGTGTTATAAAGTATTCTAATTTACTGAGATAATGACTTTTGTGTTTTCATTGGCTGTAAGCCATAATCATCAACATTAACAGAAATAAAAACTTGAAATAGATCACCCTGTTTGTAATACAGAGTCCTACAAAGCTAATCACACTTATTGAAGCCAATCTTTGCTCTGGCTAATAGATGTCAGTGTTGAATGAGAGATCACCGACTATTAAAAGGGGGTTGTCTCAAGTTCTTAAATGGTTAACACTGCAAAGTGCTTGTAAAAACAAGGAACTTAGCAATTTACCTCTTTTTGAAACCCCCTCTGTTCTCTAGAACAAATAGATGTTTAATTTTATATCTTACAGCTCATTGCATAGGTTAGCGAAAACCCTGCAGTCTCAGACTGTCCGGTTGCCTAAGCAAGGAGCGTACAAAGCTAGCAAGCTCTATGCTTTAGAAGCTGTAAGTGTCGCTCTGAAGCCCTACTGCCCCTGTGCTTCTCCTGTGCTGCATAGACAAAGCTGCTAGCAGCTTGGGAGAGCACTCAGTTTAGATTAATGGAACAGACATGTTTCTGGTTTGAACCGTTAGGCTATGTGCACACGTTGCATTTTGGCCATGTTTGTGCAGCGTTTTTGCAGCAAAGATTTGTCACAAAACCTTAAGAGATTCCTGAAGCCAGCAAAGTGTATGACAATCCTGAAGTGTCATGCACATATTGCTTATTTGTGATTTGCAGATTCAAATCTGAAGCATGTCAATTCAGCATTTTTGCAGCCATTGACTTCAATGAAGTCAGCCAAAAATGCTATAAAAACGCATATATGAAAATCACTGCGGATTTGCTGCGTTTTTGTAGTGTTTTGTTCGCAACGTTATTGTTGCAAAACATACTAATAGCATTGCTTACAGAAGAACTTCAGATCTACTGACGATTCCAGTGAGCACTGTTGGGGTCATAATCCGGAAGTGGATAAAACATCATTGCACCATAAACTGGAAGAATGAATGGACAAATGTACCAAGACATTCTAGATAAAAATCTGCAGCCATCTACCAGGATGAAATGAGAGTGGACATTTCAGCAAGACAATGATCCAAAACACACACTCAAAGAAACTATCAATTTATTTATTTATTTTACTCACTTATACAGCGCCATTAATTCCACAGCGCTTTACAGACAATATCGGCAGTGTCCCCATTTTGTCTCACAATCTAGATTCCCTATCAGTATGTCTTTGGAATGTGAGAGGAAACTGGAGTACCCGGAGGAAACCCACGCAAACACTTTGGTTTCATATAAAGAAAATAAAACTGCTAGAACAGCCCAGCCAATCACCTGACCTGAATCCAAAAGAAAATTTATGAAAGGAACTAAAGCTCAATGTTCATACAAGGAGCCCACGTAACTTTCAGAATTTGAAGAGTGCTTATGTGGAAGAATGGGCCAAAATCACACCTGAGCAATGTATGTGACTAGTTTCTCCATACAAGACGAGTCTTGAAGCTGTAATCACCAACAAAGGCTTACGTACAAAGTATTAAATAAATTTCAGTAAGCATGTTCAATACTTTTTCTCATTATTACACATAGCTTAATTTATGGACATCTATGGTTTATTTGCCTGTGTGGATTGGACTGGATGGGTTGTTACTGACATCTAGGGAGAATTTCATATCAATAGCACCTTTAAAAATATACTTACCATATATTTTGGACTATAAGACACAAAATTTTGGAGGAAAGTATGGGGTGCGTCTTATAGTCCGGATGTACTGTCCCGCTGCGGATGGTGGGAGATTTGGAGAGAGCAGCAGGGGTGGAGGAGTGGGACACAGGAGGTGAGAGCCGCCTGCTGCAGCTAACACTGTGCCCGCTGTTAAAGAAAATGAATATTCACTGCTCCCCATGCCCATGGGTGCGTGGAGTAGTGAATATTCATTTTCCTTAATAGCGTGCTCAGTGTCAGCCACAGCCGCCGGATTCCTGCAGTGGCTCGGAGATCATGTGTGCCTGTTATTAAAGAGCATAAACATTCACTGCTCCCCACTGGGCGTGGGGAGTAGAGAATATTCATTCTCTTCAATAGCAGGCACACATGATCACCGAGTCGCTGCAGGAGCGGTGCCTGCGGCTGAGACTGTGCGCGCTATTAAGGGGAATGAATGTTTACTGCTCCCCACGCCAATAGTCCGTATGGGCAATAGGTATGGGGAGCAGGGAATATTCTGGCAGCTGCCCTCAGCGTGTGAGGGCACATGGCGGTGATGTCATGCGCTGCTCGCACAGTGAGATCAGCTGCTGGCAGTAGATCAGGACGCAGTGCTGGAAGGAAGGAAGGTGAGTAGAATCCTTTATTTTTTTCTATGTGTGCAGCATGATAGGGGTGCCATGCATACCAGGATCGGGATGGGGTTGCCATGCATACAAGAATGGGAGTGCCATGCATACCAGGATGGGGTTGCCATGCATACCAAGATGGGGGTGCTATGCATACCAGGATGGGGGTGGCATGCATATCAGGATAGGGATGCCATGCATACCAGGATGGGGGTGCCATGCATACCAGAGTAGGGATGCCATGCATACCAGGATGGGGATGGGGGTGCTGTGCATACTAGGATGGGGGACCATGTATACCAGGGTGAGGATGAGAGCCACATATAACAGGAAGGGGGCCATATATACCAGAATGGGGGATATTAGTACAGAATTAGGGGATATTACCTCTATAACAGTGATAGCAGCAGACCCCCTCCTCCATAACCGTGCATCATGGCCACATTTTTTGCTTACATTTTTTTCAATTTTCCTCCTCTTAAACCTAGCTGCATCTTATGGTCCGGTGCCATGTGTATATATATGTATATATATATATATATATATATATATACAGTGCCTACAAGTAGTATTCAACCCCCTGCAGATTTAGCTGGTTTGATAAGATGCAAATAAGTTAGAGCCTTCAAACTGCAAACGAGAGTAGGTTTTATGAACAGAAGCATAAATCTTACAAACCAAAAAGTTATGTTGCTCAGTTGAATTTTATTAAATTTTAAACATAAAAGTGTGGGTCAATTATTATACAACCCCTATGTTTAATATTTTGTGGAATAACCCTTGTTTGCAATTACAGCTAATAATCGTCTTTTATAAGACCTGATCAGGCCGGCACAGGTCTGTGGAGTTATCTTGGCCCACTCCTCCATGCAGATCTTCTCCAAGTTATCTAGGTTCTTTGGGTGTCTCATGTGGACTTTATTCTTGAGCTCCTTCCACAAGTTTTCAATTGGGTTAAGGTCAGGAGACTGACTAGGCCACTCCAACACCTTGACTTTTTCCCTCTTGAACCAGGCCTTGGTTTTCTTGGCTGTGTGCTTTGGGTCGTTGTCTTGTTGGAAGATGAAATTACGACCCATCTTAAGATCCTTGATGGAGGAGCGGAGGTTCTTGGCCAAAATCTCCAGGTAGGCCGTGCTATCCATCTTCCCATGGATGCGGACCAGATGGCCAGGCCCCTTGGCTGAGAAACAGCCCCACAGCATGATGCTGCCACCACCATGCTTGACTGTAGGGATGGTATTCTTGGGGTCGTATGCAGTGCCATCCAGTCTCCAAACGTCACGTGTGTGGTTGGCACCAAAGATCTCGATCTTGGTCTCATCAGACCATAGAACCTTGAACCAGTCTGTCTCAGAGTCCTCCAAGTGATCATGAGCAAACTGTAGACGAGCCTTGACATGACGCTTTGAAAGTAAAGGTACCATACAGGCTCGTCTGGAACGGAGACCATTGCGGTGGAGTACGTTACTTATGGTATTGACTGAAACCAATGTCCCCACTGCCATGAGATCTTCCCGGAGCTCCTTCCTTGTTGTCCTTGGGTTAGCCTTGACTCTTCGGACAAGCCTGGCCTCGGCACGGGAGGACACTTTCAAAGGCTGTCCAGGCCGTGGAAGGCTAACAGTAGTTCCTCCATAAGCCTTCCACTTACGGATGATGCTCCCAACAGTGGAACAGGTAGGCCCAACTCCTTGGAAAGGGTTTTGTACCCCTTGCCAGCCTTGTGACCCTCCACGATCTTGTCTCTGATGGCCTTGGAATGCTCCTTTGTCTTTCCCATGTTGACCATGTCTGAGTGTTGTTCACAAGTTTGGGGAGGGTCTTAAATAGTCAGAAAAGGCTGGCAAAAGAGATCTTTAATCCACACATGTGAAGCTCATTATTCTTGGTGCCTGAACTACTTCTTAATACTTTAGGGGGACCAAACAGAATTCTTGTGGTTTGAGGGGTTGAATAATAAATGACACTCTGAATTAACTTTTAACGTTTTTAAAAAAAAAAAAAAAAAATTTGCTGCAGTGCATTTCCCACTTCCAGGCTGATCTACAGTACAAATGTCACAATGCCAAGTTAATTCCGCATGTGTCAACCAGCTAAATCTGCAGGGGGTTGAATACTACTTGTAGGCACTGTATATATACATACATATATATAAATATATATATATATATATATATATATATATATATATACAGTACAGACCAAAAGTTTGGACACACCTTCTCATTTAAAGATTTTTCTGTATTTTCATGGCTTTGAAAATTGTACATTCACACTGTGACCAAGAAGGAGAGTGATGGGGTGCTACGCCAGATGACCTGGCCTCCACAGTCACCAGACCTGAACCCAATCTGGATGGTTTGGGGTGAGCTGGACCGCAGAGTGAAGGCAAAAGGGCCAACAAGTGCTAAGCATCTCTGGGAACTCCTTCAAGATTGTTGGAAGACCATTTCCGGTGACTACCTCTTGAAGCTCATCAAGAGAATGCCAAGAGTGTGCAAAGCAGTCATCAAAGCAAAAGGTGGCTACTTTGAAGAACCTAGAATATAAGACATATATTTGGTGTGTCCAAACTTTTGGTCTGTACTGTATATTATATATATATATATATATATATATATATATATACATATATATATGTATATATATATATATATATATATATATATATATATATGTGTGTGTGCCTTGCATGTGGGGGTTATTGTACAGCTTTCTATAAACCTAGTAAATAAAGCGCCAGAATTGGAGAATCTCAAATGATGCTCCACTTCTGGCACAGCTGAGGGCTGGTATTTTTAGGCTGGGAAGGGCCCAATAACCATGGACCCTCCCAGCCTGATAATGTCAGCTCTCAGCTGTCTGCTTTACCTTTGCTGCTTAAAAAACATAGGGGGGGGGCCAAGTCATTTTTTTCATTTATATATTTATTTATTAGGTTAAATAGAAAGCTGTACAATAAGCTCCAAGGCACTAATGTGTCGTGGGATTGTGAAATTATTCACCCTTGAAATTGTTCCAGAAAATGAAATATTCTTCCCAGAAAATTATTGCAATTACCCATGTTTTGTTATACACATGTTTATTTCCTTTGTGTGTATTGGAACAACACAAAAAAAACTGAGAAAAAAAGGCAAATTATACATAATTTCAAACAAAATCCCAAAAATGGACCAGACAAAATTATTGCCACCTTTCCAAAATTGTGGGTAAATAACTTTGTTTCAAGCATGTGATCCTCATTCAAACTCACCTGTGGCAAGTAACAGGTGTGGGCAATATTAAAATCACACCTGAAACCAGATAAAAAGGGGATAAGTTGACTCAATCTTTGCATTGTTTGTCTGTGTGTGCCACACTAAGCATGGAGAAGAGAAAGAGGAAAAAAGAACTGTCCGAGGACTTGAGAACCAAAATTTTTATTCTTAAGATTATAAGTCCATCTCAAGAGATCTTGATGTTCCTTTGTCCACAACATAGTCAAGAAGTTTACAACCCATGGCACTGTAGCATATCTCCTTGGACGTTGACAGCAGAGAAAAAATTGATGAAAGGTTGCAATGCAGGATAGTCCGGATTGTGGATAAGCAGCCCCAATCAAGTTCCAAAGAAATTCAAGCTATTCTGCAGGCGCAGGGTGCATCAGTGTCATTGCAAACTATCCATCAACATTTGAATGAAATGAAACGCTATGGCAGGAGACCCAAGAGGACCCCACTGCTGACACTGAGACATAAAAATGGTAGACTGCAGTTTGCCAAAATGTACGTGAGTAAGCCAAAATCCTTCTGGGAAAGTGTCTTGTGGACAGATGAGACCAAGAGAGAGCTTTTTGGTAAAGCATATCATTCTACTGTTTATTGAAAATGGATTGAGGCCTACAAAGAGAAGAACACAGTACCTACAGTCAAATATGGTGGAGGTACAAAGATGTTTTGGCGTTGTTTTGCTACCTCTGGCACTGGGTGTCTTGACTGTGTACAAGGGTTTATGAAATCTGAAGATTACCAAAGGATTTTGAATCACAATGTAGTGCCCAGTGTCAGAAAGCTGGGTTTGCGTCTTACGTCATGGGTCTTCCAGCAGGTCCATGACCCCAAACACACTTCAAGTAGCACCCGGAAATGGATGGAAACAAAGCGCTGGAGAGTTCTGAAGCGGCTAGCAATCCTATCGAACACATGTGGAGAGATCTTAAACTGGCTGTTGGGAGCAGTTTTGTCAGGAGGAATAGGCCCAAATTCCAACCAACTATTGTGAGAAGCTTGTGGAAGTATATCCCAAACGTTTGACCCAAGTCATTCGGTTTAAGGGCAATGGTACCAAATACTAATGAAATGTATGTAAACTTTTGACTTTGTAGTAAGTAATAAAATACCTTAAAACATTCTCTCTCTCTCATTATTCTGGCATTTGGCAAATATTAAACATTATGGTAATCCTAATTGACCTAAAACGGGAAAGGTTTATTCTGATTTCATGTCAGATGTTGAGAAAAACATGCATATGTGTCTTTTTATATAGTGTATGTAAACTTCTGGTTTCAACTGTATGTATGTGGTTAAATCCTGATGAAGACATCTGAGATCTGAAGACTTTGAAATGCATTTATAATAAAACCATATCAAATCTACTTTGTATCCTGGACCATTCCTTTGGATCTCCATCAGCAGCGCAGATGACCAGCTTATTGTTTTTCTTCTGACTGTTCTGTGTTAGTTAGTTAGTCCTGGAGTCTCACACTGGTAACTCCGCCTTTTATTCAAAATAAGCTCTTGAGGCAGAATCTCATGCAGATCAGTGTCCGGCCAATAGTCTTTAATAGCTCATTTAAATAAACGAAAAACATGGATTTCTCTGGAATAAGACATCAGATTGTAGACATCAAAGTACCATTTTACATGCCCATATAGACATCTTACAAGGGTTGATCCCACTGCCAGATTCCCTTTAATTTAGAATTCCTTAATAGGGCAAATTAAAACATTTAAATGGTTTGTCCAATTTTAGTCAAAATTGGACCACAGCCAATGCAGTAAAATAACACAATTAGCCTTTCGTACCTCTTGAAGCCTCTGTCGGCAACTTGTCCTCAGCTCCTCGTGGTCTTATGTTGCTGATAGGACATCACTGCTGTAGCCCTGTATAAAAAGCCTGACATAGAGCAGAGGAGAGGCACATCTAGTACCAGTGGTACAGCTATTTCTCCAAAGTTTTCCTGGCCGCTGAGAGTGTGTTTATAAGACCTTCTGGTAGGGGCAGATCTCTGAAGATGCTCCTATCAACTTCCAGGCAGTCAAATGGAGCTTCGCCAGATCTTGATGATAGAAATTGCCTTGCAGCAGGAGGTCGTGACGAAGGAGGAGTCTCCAATATACGCCTCTAGAAAGGTCTAATGGGAGATGAAACGACGCCCTGCGGGGCCAGAAAGGAAGGGTAGAAATCGTTTCCGCCTACTCATTCCTGATCTTGTTTTAGACTTTGATGATTGGGGAGACTGAAGGAAAGACACAAAATGAAAAGACCGTCTACAGCACATGGGTGATCAGCTTTCTGGAGAGAGTAAAACTTGAATGTTTTTACATTGCTCCTGGTGGCCATGGTGTCTACCTGTAATAGTCCCATCATGAATGTAATTTGATGAAAGACTCCTGGATTGAGACTCAATTCTCATAGGTGAATAAAGTTGCGACTGAGCCAATCCTCTCTGACATTCAGTGCCCCCTGGATATGGATTTCTGTTATATTTTTCAAATTCTGTCCGCACCACAGGAAATCTGGCGACATTCTTTTACTTAGATAGGACTCCAAGTGTTTCTCTGTTTGTTGATAGTTCATATAATAGAATGTCGCTTTGTTGTCTAACTGGACCATTTCTTCTTCTTGCCAGAGGAGAGGATGAAAATGCAGAAGGGCTAGTTTGACCACCCTTAGTTTCTTGAGATTGTAGGAGAGGATCTTTTCCGATGAAGACCACTTCCTCTGAGCCCATAGACCTCGAACATGGGCTCCCCATCCCATGCTTGAGGCATCTGGCGTGATTGTCAGGGAATGATTACGTAGAAGAGACTTGCCTTGGGCTAGACGTCCTGGAGACAACTACCATTTGAGATCTTGTTTGGTATTCCACCATATCTTCATAAGTGAATCCAATGATTTGGAATCTCTGTTCCAGATGGTCAGAATGCACTTAAGAAGGCAATAGTAAGCTAGTAAGATAGTAAGCACTGCATCTAGTAAGGTAAGGAACCCCAGAAGATTGATTGCCAGACGAGTTGAGACCTGATGACTGTGAATCAAGAGAGATACACTTGATAACAGCCTGTGAATCCTGTTGTTGGAAAGCCTGATAGTCATGGATTGAGTGTTGATTAAATACCCCCAAAACTTGACTTTTGTTATGGTTATCAATTGAGATTTTTCTTAATTTATGAGAAAAACATGGGATGTGAGAATATATAAAGAAGTTTGAAGATGAAAAATTAATTCTTACTCTCAAATGGCTTTTACCAGACAGTCGTCTAGGTAAGCAATGATAAATATACCCTTCAACCACAGGGCTGAAACAGTATGACTGCTACTTTGGTGAATACCTTAGGGGCAACAGATATTCCAAAAGGTAGACATAAGAATTGAAAATGGATTACTTTGGAACCCATAAAAACAGCCACCCACCTAAAAGTACTTTGTGTGTGTTGTTAAGATAAGAATTCATGTTTGAGGTCTACAGTGGAAAGGAAGTCTCCTTTCTGAACTATAGATATTACTGACCTGATGATTTCCATTTTTAATTTCATCTCTTCTAAGTAGTTGTTCAAGTAGGTCAATCACAATCTGCCATTACTCCCCTCTCCCTCTCCCGGATTGGGAACTGTAAATATAGGAGAATAGACTCCCTTCCATTTGGAAAGTTCTGGAACATGTTCTAGTGTTTTCTTGCTGATAAATTCTTGAATCATTAAAATAACTGTTGGGGAGGCACTGGTATTTATCAAGAAGTGATCAGCCTGGAGGTTTTTGAATTCTAGGGAATACCCTATTTCCACTATTGAGGTCACCCTGGCGTCTGAAGACGTAGGCGACCAGATTTGAAAGAATTCAGACAATCTTCCTCCAACTGCCAAAAGTAAAAGAAATGTTAAAAGAAGGTGCTCACCTGAGCAGGTTGTGTGCAGGCACAAGTCCTATGAACACCTGAAAGTATCAGCTGCTGCTGCCTTGTGGCTGGGGGAGGATCACCTCCAGGATACTTGACCAATTTGGACAATAATGCGATATCAGGTTGCACTGCTGTAATGAAGAATCCTTAGGACCAAGATGAGTTGAACAGTTTTTATTTCCACAATGCATTTCAACTCTAGACTAACATCTTTTTCAAGTGAAAATATCAATTGCATAGTTCTGCAATAGAACATCCAGGAAACATAAAATAGACTTCAAAAAAGGCACAAATTTAAAAAAAAATTGGCGCAAATCGAAAATAGACTTAACACACCAAAAGCTAGACAAAAAGAAGGTGGAAATGAAATAATGCATCAGACTCACAGTCATATCAGGGTATGATAAAGCATACAAATTGTAGATAAACTGATGACCTACTTCTAAAGTTCATGAGCTTCTGTCATAAATATGCTGCACGATAAAGTGGGCGCTTTCCGTATGTAGTGTTCTTCTGTTCACGCATATTGCTTTTAAAAATACATAATAATATATTTATTTCTAATGTTTTATCCTATGCAGGGAGAAAGTGCACCCATATTGTTAGTTTCAGTCTACGAATAAAAAACTAGTAAATTACATAAGGGATAATGTGGATAAATGTAAGGTCATGCATTTGGGCTGAAGAAATTAAATGTACAATAATTTACTAAATTGTAAAACACTGGTTAAAAAACACTGAAATGACTGGGGCATATAGGTGGACAGAAAACTTAAGTTTGGTGACCAGTGTCAGGCAGCTGCTGCCAAGGCAAATAAAATCATGGGATGCATTAAAAGAAACATAGATGCTCATAGCAAGAACATCATTTTGCCTCTATACAAGTCACTACTGTGACCACATGGGGTGCAGAGAAGAGAAATCAAGGTTATTAAGGGAATGTGGACTGCAAGACAGGTTGTGAAACTTGGGGTTATTCAGTTTAGAAAAGCAAAGGCTTAGGGGCAACCTTGTAACACTGTAAAAATACTGTATATGAAGGGTCAGTACATAGATCTTTCTAATGATCTTTTTACACATAGGCCTGCAACAATGAGGGGGGGACCTTTTTTGGCTAGAGGAAAGAAGGTATGATCACTACAGGTGGCAATTATTTATGGTACTAGCAGTGAGATTATGGAACTCTCTCCCATATGATGTTGTATTGATTGATTCACTAAAAAAGTTCAAAGGATCTGAATGCCTTTCTTGAAAAATATAATATTACAGGTTATGGGTACTTGACTCTGTGATGAGACTTTGATCCAAGGAACTAATCTGATTGCCCTATGTGGAACCTGGAAGGATTTTTTCCCTAATATAGGGCGATTAGCATCCGCCTCATGGGGTTTTTTCCCTCCTCTGTATCAACATGTTAGGGTATAGGTTGAACTTAATGGCCTTATAACTACCTTCAACATTAAAAACTATAAAACTATAGTACATGTGATAACTTGCTTTGATGGGAGCATACTACTGAATATGTAAGGGGATGATGAATATGATGAGAATTAAAAATAATACTACAGAAGAATGACTTGAAATCTCTGATGCAAAATCAATTCACCAAAATATTTGCCACTTAGCTTTGGCTGAGATCAATTATAGCATTACCTATTTATAAATTGCCAGCTGGCAAAAAAATAGCCCAAAGTATAAGGCTACAGCTAAAACTTAACTTTTATGAATATATTTTAATAATGATTAGCAATTTGTAACTATATATTGTACATTAAAAACACAATGATGGAGCAATCTACCCTCTATGTCTATAAGTGCTACAATTCAATTCTAGAGAGAGTGGTGTTTTTGCCTACTGAGATGTGAAAGTAGACTCCGATAGATGCAAAAACACTGAGCTTGGGAATATTTATGAGTGGATTCATCGAGAAAGCCTGTGAGTCCTCTTCCCCCGTCCCTCGCCCACACGTAATGACTGACAGCTTTCTCTGCCTCAGTTTGTATAAAGAGAGAGTTGTCATGTAACGCTGTGTGGGTGGGAGGAAGCAGGACTTACAGGCTTTCTCTAGAAATTCAGCAGTTTAGTATCTCCCATTATAATCTCCCATTATATTATGTTGCACTCAGATCGGAGAACCGACAAATCTACTAACATCTCCGTTTTGAAGATTTACATTCACCTTTGACAATAATAAAGTATCGACATTTACAAAATCTTGATATACCGTTTATTTTGTTTTGCCATATAGTAATAAAATATTATGAAAAACATTAATAATTATAAACTATTACGCCAGTTTGCAGAGTCTGTTTCTATGAACTACGACACCCAAATAGGCTTTTATGAACATAAAATGAATTTTCTCATGTTAGGACTATAGAGCTTGCTTAATAATAATAATAATAATAATAATAATAATAATCTTTTTATTTATATAGCGCCAACATATTCTGCAGCACTTTACAATTCACAGACATTATCATCACTGTCCCCATTGAGGCTCGCAATCTACATTCCCTATCAGTTTGTCTTTGGAGCGTGGGAAGAAACCGGAGAACTCGCTTACATCTATATTATATAAAAATGGTGTTTTATTACCTAGTGCATTTATAGATATAGTTCTGTTCTTCTGTGGATTTCATGCTTTTATTTAATTCATTATTATATACTGTAATGCAGATCAACTTAAAGAAAGCTTGAAACAAAATACTAAATTAGAAATTTACATGAGCTCAAATTTTGAAATCAATTTTGGGTAAAGAATTGACAAATAATTGGCAATTTTTTTTACTTTTATATTTTGCCTTTTTTATGTAGGAATAACGGTGGATTGTATTTAATTCGTCATTAATTAGGCATGATTGGTGCCAGATTATCAAATATTCTTAATGGGAAAATATATAAAACGAATTAGTAAAAGGTGGACAGCCTTCAAACACAAAAAAGCCCAAAATAAATGTTACCAGAAAATATTTTAATATAGCCTTGTTGTACTTAAAACTCTTAGTTCATTCTCTCTGTTTAGTCTTCTACTTCTGCTTTTTGTGAAATTCCCTACAAAATTGTAGTTCTATTCTGGAAACAAGTGCCAGATTATCAATCTGGATTATCAGCTGCTAGATTCGAGGAATTTCACTATTCTATGATTACATTTTTGGAATATATTTAGATTAGAATTATTTTGTTGTTTTAAAGGTTATTTCCCTCTTTTTCTTTTCTAAACCATTACTCTTTATAACTGTTTCAGCATTTTAGTTCTTTATCTTCATTATTTATATTATCACTAAATGGGGTAGACACTAAATAGACTTAGGTTACCTGTTCACAAAGTTGAACAAAGTCTTACTTTTCTTAAATAACTGAAACAATTAATATTTTGCTAGCACTAGCCAGTAGCTGACTCTATCAGTTTACAATTTATGAGTAAAGAATACATTTTCGTGGATCTTTCCAACCGCCTAGACAGCACTTGAGTCCTTCGATGTGTTATCATGCTGATAAGGGAATGCTTAGTATTTACCTAGCATTCATTTTCACACATAGACACTAAAAGAATCCATAGACTGTGACAGCCTCCTTAATTCTGGAAATCAGTGTAGTCCTAAATCCCCCAATGTGATATCCTGATATGTATTGTCAACATATCAAAGGAAAAGTTTTGCCTGAACCTCTGATTTAATTATGAATTCACGCATTCACACATTTGTTACATTTGATTAATATGGGGGACACAATAATCACTTGTAGGGCATCACATAGTGCTTTCTAGACTTGATACGAGTCTCATTTTAAGGCTACATTCACACGTTCAGTATTTGGTCAGTATCTTACACCAGTATTTATAAGTCAAAACCAGGAGTGGGTGATAAATGCAGAAGTGGTGACGTGTTTCTATTATACTTTTCCTCTGATTGTTCCTCTCTTGATTTTGACTTTCAAATACTGATGTAAAATACTGACCAAATAGTGAACGTGTGAATGTGGCCTAACATGGTGTAAATAGTTAGCGAATAAAGCATTATCTTATTTCTCTGCTGTGTATCACTAACGATAGGAGTCAAGTAGTGAGCTGGTAATGGAATAACAGTGACACCTAGTGGTGGAAATTGATATTGCTATTAGTCTGTGCTATTAACTCTTTAGGTTGACTCTATTCAGGTCTGGCACAAATTGTGCAGCTATAATGGAACAATTTAGTGCATCAGGGAAATTATCTGACTGACTTTGTGGGATGAGGGAGGAATTTTTCCCTAGTGAGTCAACGCTGGCCACAAACATCCAAGAGGGGGTATAATATTTTTTTCCTCTAGATCTAACTACTTGGTCTGAAAAAAAGTTCTAATGGATTTTTCATTTCTAGACCAAATGTATAGGAACAACTGATAAAAACACAAATACTCTAGATCGGGAGTGCAGAGATAGGAGTAAGGCTGCGTGCCCACTATGCGTTTTTTAAGCGTTTCTGAAGCGGCAATTCCGCCGCGGAAACGCATAAAAAATGCCTGGTAGAAGGCATGCCATGTTCTCCAATCATAATCTGCATGTGCTGTGCACATGCTGCTGAAATTTCCGCTGCGGATTATCATTGCGGAAAAATACGCAGCATGTCCATTATTTTGCAGAATCGCTTTAAAAATTTAGCCGCCATTGACTTGCATTGGAATGCATGACATGCGCATGACTACAAATGCACATGCAGATATCATGCGGTTCAATGTGCGGATGGTACCCGGGTCTGGAGAAGAGGAGACTCTCCTCCAAAAGCGGGTACCATAGAACCTGTAGTTAAAAAAGAATTAAAATTAAAAAAAAACCTTATACTCATCTTTTCGGCACCCCTGGGTCTCCTCTGAGCGGCGTTGCTGTCTCCTTGGCTTCCGGCGGTGGTCTGCAAGGACCTTCCTTGATGTTATTTAGTCATGTGACGGTCATGTGACCGCTGACGTCAGCGGTCAGGTGATGGTCGCGTGACCATCACATGACTAAATTACCTTATGGAAGGTCCTTTTTAGAGCACCGGGAGCCGCCGAAGATACTGGACACATCACTAAGGAGACCGGGGGCCATCTGAAGATGAGTATAATGTTTTTTTAAAAAAAATTTTACTATTGATGCTGCATTTGCAGCATCGTAACTTGGTCACACAACATAAATCTATGCCGTTTGCATGGACTTATATAGTGTGACCAAGTTGTCAAGCACTTTCCAAGTGATGCAAAAAATGGCTTGGAAAAGGGCTTGATAACCCGCATGCGAAATCACATGATAAAAACGCTTCACAAACGCTTCTACCTGGCAGAAAAAACGCATGTAAAATCCGCATGTACAATCCGCATGTACAATCCGCATGTACAATCCACATGTACAATCCGCATGCGTTTTTTCTGCCAGGGAGATGTAGAAACGTTCAGGAAAAATCCGGAGCATTTCTGCATCGTGGGCACTTAGCCTAACAGAGGTAACGGTCGCACCATAACCCTGGTTCCTCAAGGTGAAAAGGTAACCTATAAAGGCTTGTTCACATGCTGCATTTCGTTAACTTTTTTTTCCGTTGAAAAAAGCACAGCATTTTACAGTGCATGAGATTTCTGAAATCTCATGTACACGCTGCTTATTTTTTCCTTGTGGAAACCATAAAAGCGATGTTTTTTTAAAAAAAAATCTGCAGCATGTCAATTCTGCATTTTTCACCCATTTAAACAAAAGGGAAATAAAGTCAAAAAGCATAAAAAATGCACGTATTTTATGCAGCGTTTTTTCTGCCCACACTCTGCTGCAAATACTCACCGTGTGCACATGCGCTAAAGACACCTTAGTAAGGGGATTCCTGTCCAAGATTGTGCATAGGGGCCCAGAGGCTTCATGATCTAGATAACTAGCTTGTGACACACACAGCAAATGCCTGAAATGAATCCACATTGTAGCCAAGAAGACAAGCAATCCCCCACTTGAAACATTCAGGGGGTAGAGGGCTTTGCTAGAGTGTTCAGAAGTGTCTATAGCAAAGTGCTCCTTAAATATTTAACTGCATGACAGGTATAGCACAATATAAGTGACCGGGCTGAAAAGTACTGAAGGAAAGGTAAACACGTGAAAGACAAAAGAAGAGGAAATGGCTAGATAACATTGTCACTGCTGTGTGTGGCTCTACGCTTAGCTCCCATTGAGAGGAACATAACATTGGAAGCCGTCCAAGTCATACAATACATTTAACAAATATGTGATGGTAAGATATTACAGGGCAGAGCACTCTTAGCTCCAGCTGCATTTGACCCTTTGCACTTGTCATCCCGGTAAGGGTGCATGCCTGTGTTTACCCCATTACTTATTTTACGAGGTGTGGCACTTCTTGTGGTGCTGGATAAATAATTATAAAAAATGCACAAAATGCTTGAAGAAGCCTATTGGTATGTATTTCAACATCGCTCGCTCTGTTCTAGGTGTCATTTCCAAACGCCTCTATAGAACTAATGAAGAGTACAATAAAATACTAATAAATTATTCTTGTATATTTACAAGGATGAGCAAAGTGTAAGTAAGAAGAACTGAGATTATATATATATCACATACAGGTGCTTCTCACAAAATTAGAATCTCATCAAAAAGGTTAATTTATTTCAGTTCTTCAATACAAAAAGTGAAACTCATATATTATATAGAGTCATTACAGAGTGATCTATTTCAAGTGTTTATTTCTGTTACTGTTGATGATTATGGCTTACAGCCTATGAAAACACAAAAGTCATTATCTCAGTAAATTGGAATAATTAACAAAAAACACTTGCAAAGGCTTCCGAAGCGTTTAAAAAAGTCCCTTAGTCTGTTTCAGTAGGCTCCACAATCATGAGGAAGACAGCTGACTTGACAGGTGTCCATAAGGCAGTCATTGACACACTCCACAAGGAGGGTAAGCCACAAAAGGTCATTGCTAAAGAAGCTGGCTGTTCACAGAGTGCTGTATCCAAGCATATTAATGGAAAGTTGAGTGGAAGGAAAAAGTGTGGTAGAAAAGGGTGCAAAAGCAACCGGGATAACAGCAGCCTTGAAAGGATTGTTAAGAAAAGGCCATTCAAAAATTTGGAGGAAATTCACAAGAGCACCAAGAAACACCCAGAAGCGACAAGAAAAAGGACAGCCAAGAAGGGAAGAAGAGTGGTGGTGGTGGGAGACTCACTACTGAGAGTAACGGAAGCAGCTATCTGCAGACCGGACATAACCGCAAGAGAAGTATGCTGCCTCCCAGGGGCGAAGATCAAGGATGTTACCGATAGGATACCGAAGCTTATCAGTTCCAAGGATGTCCACCCATTTCTTCTGATACATGTTGGCACCAATGACACGGCAAAGAAGGACCTACCGACAATCTGCAAGGACTTTGAAGCATTGGGGAAGAAAGTAAAAGAACTGGATGCGCAGGTAGTTTTTTCTTCTATCCTTCCAGTAGAGGGGCATGGCGTCAGGAGATGGAACAGGATTCTTGATGTGAACAACTGGCTGAGACGATGGTGCAGACAACAAGGATTTGGATTCCTGGACCACGTTGTGAATTACCTCTATGACGGACTCCTTGCCAGAGACGGACTACACCTCAACAAACCCAGGAAACACACATTCGCCAGGAGACTCGCAACACTCATCAGGAGGGCGTTGAACTAGAAGAAGAGGGGATGGGAAGAAAAACGCCGGACACGAACATGCAACCAGAGAACATACTAATGAAAGATATGAAGTGCGACAAAGAAGTTCCAAGACAAGATACTTGGAAGGGAGGTAAGAAAATTTCTAATACAATCCACAGGGAGAAGATTGGAACAAAACAAAATCATTTAAACTGCATGCTAGCAAATGCCAGGAGCCTGACAAACAAGATGGATGAACTGGAAGCAGAAATATCTACAGGTAACTATGACATAGTAGGAATAACCGAGACATGGTTAGATGAAAGCTATGACTGGGCAGTTAACTTACAGGGTTACAGTCTGTTTAGAAGGGATCGAATAAGTCGGAAAGGGGGTGGAGTCTGTCTATATGTAAAGACGTGTCTAAAGCCTACAATACGGAAGGATGTATGGGAGGGAAATGAGGAGGTCGAGTCCTTATGGGTGGAGATACATGGGGCAAAAAACAATAATAAAATTATCATAGGAGTCTGTTATAAACCACCAAATATAGCAGAAGCCACGGAAAGTCTATTAATGAGACAAATAGACGAAGTAGCAAAAAATAACGAGGTGATTATTATGGGGGACTTCAACTACCCCGATGTAGACTGGGAAACCGAAAGCTGTAGATCTCAGAAAGGAAGCAGGTTTCTGTCAATTATCAAAGACAATTATTTGTCACAACTTGTGCAGGAACCAACTAGAGGGACGGCCCTTTTAGACTTAATATTAACTAACAGGCCAGACAGAATAACTGAGGTGCAGGTCGGGGGGCACCTGGGAAATAGTGACCACAACATTATACAATTCCACATGTGCTTCAGTAGGGTGCCCAGCAAGGGAGTCACAAAAACACTGAACTTCAGGAGGGCAAAGTTTGATCAGCTAAGAGATGCCCTTCACCTTATAGACTGGGATAGTATCTTCAGTAATAGGAGCACGGATAGAAAATGGGAAATTTTCAAAACAGTCCTGCATAGTCACTGTAGAAGGTACATACCTTATGGGAATAAAAGGGCTAGGAATAGGAGGAAGCCAATGTGGCTAAATAAGGAAGTCAAGAGGGCAATGAAAAACAAAAAAAGGGCTTTCGGTAAACTTAAACAAGAAGGCAGCGAGGAAGCGCTAATATCTTATAGGGAAAAAAACAAAATCTGTAAGAAACAAATAAGAATAGCAAAAGAGGAGACAGAGAGACTAATTGCCAAGGAAAGTAAAACGAATCCCAAACTGTTCTTTAACTATATAAACAGTAAAAGGATTAAAACTGATGGAGTTGGCCCATTGAAAAATAACCTGGGTAAAATCATAGAGGGCGATGAGGGTAAAGCAAACCTACTCAATAGCTTCTTCTCCACTGTTTTCACAAAAGAAAACAATTTATCGGAGGAAATGCAGAGTGATAAAGTAAACCCTCCGCTAAATATCACCCACCTAACCCAGGAGGAAGTTCAGAAACTCCTAAATAATATCAAAATAGACAAGTCACCAGGCCCAGATGGCATACACCCCCGGGTACTAAAAGAATTAAGTAATGTGATAGACAGACCGCTGTATCTTATATTCAAGCACTCTTTATGGACAGGGACTGTCCCACTAGACTGGCGCCAAGCAAATGTGGTACCAATATTCAAAAAGGGGTCTAAAAGTGACCCTGGGAACTATAGACCAGTCAGCTTAATGTCTGTTGTGGGTAAATTGTTTGAAGGATTTCTTAGAGATGCTATTGTAGAATATCTTTATGATAATAACTGTCTAACTCCATATCAACATGGATTCATGAGGGATCGCTCCTGCCAAACAAACCTGATCGCCTTCTACGAGGAGGTGAGCTCACAGCTGGACCAGGGAGAGTCAGTGGATGTTGTATACCTTGACTTCTCCAAAGCGTTTGATACCGTGCCACACAAAAGGTTGGTATATAAAATGAGAATGCTTGGTCTGGGGGATAATGTGTGCAAGTGGGTAAATAGCTGGCTGAGTGATAGAAAGCAGAGGGTGGTTATCAATGGAGTAAGCTCAGGGTGTGTCAGGGTTACTAGCGGGGTGCCTCAAGGGTCTGTCTTGGGCCCTATATTATTTAATATATTTATTAATGATCTAGTGGAAGGGTTGCATAGTAAAATAGCAATATTTGCAGATGATACTAAACTTTGTAAAGTAGTTAATACAGATGAGGATAGGGAACAGCTACAGGAGGATTTAGATAAATTGGGGAGTTGGGCCAAAAAATGGCAAATGGGGTTCAATGCCGATAAATGTAAGGTCATGCACATGGGAAAGAAAAACAGCAGTCACCCATACATATTAAATGGGAAACCGTTGGGGAAATCTGACCTGGAGAAGGACCTGGGCGTCTTGGTTAATAGCAAATTAAATCGGAGTGCCCAGTGTCAGGCAGCAGCTGCGAAGGCAAATAGAGTCATGGCATGCATCAGAAGAGGAATAGGGGCATATGATGAGAACATTGTTCTTCCTCTGTATAAAGCGCTGGTAAGGCCGCACTTAGAATATTGTGCACAGTTCTGGGCTCCGGTGCTCAGGAAAGACATATTGGAGCTAGAGATGGTACAAAGGAGGGCGACTAAGGTAATAAAGGGAATGGAGGGACTAGAATACCCAGCGAGGTTGTCAAAATTAGGCCTATTCACGTTGGAAAAGAGAAGGCTTAGGGGAGACCTCATAAACATGTATAAATACATCAGGGGGCTATACAGAGATCTCTCCCATGACCTGTTTATACCAAGGATGGTGACAAAGACGAGGGGGCACACTATGGGTCTGGAGGAAAGGAGGTTCCTGCACCAGCATAGAAGGGGATTCTTTCCTGTCAGAGCCGTGAGACTCTGGAACTCTCTGGGAGAGGAAGTGGTGATGTCCAACTCACTTAATGAGTTCAAGAGAGGCCTGGACGCCTTTCTTGAGAACAATAAAATTACATCTTATGCTTAGTTAATTAATCCAGGGATTTAATCTGACTGCCAGATTGGTGTCGGGAAGTGAATTTTTCCTCAATGATGTAAATTGGCCTATACCGCATGTTTTGTTTTTTTTTTGCCTTCCCCTGGATCAACGCTGCGGAATAGCTGCAGTGCACAAGAAATAGGCTGAACTGGATGGACGCTTGTCTTTTTTCGGCCTTATAAACTATGTAACTATGTAACTATGTAACAAGGAGTGGACTGCTGCTGGAGTCATTGCTTCAAGAGCCACCACACACAGACATATCCAGGACATGGGCTACAAGTGTCGCATTCCACTCATGACCAATGGACAACGCCAGAAGCGTCTTACCTGTGCCAAGGAGAAAAAGACCTGGACTGTTGCTCAGTGGTCAGAGGTGTTGTTTTCAGATGAAAGTAAATTTTACATTTCATCTGGAAATCTAGGTCCCAGAGTCTAGAGGAAGAGTGGAGAGGCACACAATCCAAGCTGATTGAGGTCTAGTGTGAAGTTTCCACAATCAGTGATGGTTTGGGGAGCCATGTCATATGCTGGTGTAGGTCCACTGTGTTCTATCAAGACCAAAGTCAGCGCAGCCGTCTACCAGGAAATTTTAGATCTCTTCATGCTTCCCTCTGCCAACAAGCTTTTTGTAGATGGAAATTTCATTCTCCAGCAGGACTTTTCACCTGTCCACACTGCCAAAAGTACCAATACCTGGTTTAAAAACAACAGTATCACTGTGCTTGATTGGCCAGCAAACTCGCCTGACCTTAACCCCATAGAGAATCTATGGGGTATTGTCAAGAGGAAGATGAGAGACACCAGACCCAACAATGCAGACGAGCTGAAGGCTGCTATCAAAGCAACCTGGGCTTCCAGAACACCTCAGCAGTGACACAGGCTGATCGCCTCCATGCCACGCCACATTGATGCAGTAATTTATGCAAAAGGAGCCCCGACCAAGTATTGAGTGCATTTACTGAACATACATTTCAGTAGGCCAACATTTCGGATTTTAAAAACATTTTTCAAGCTGTTGTTATAAAGTATTCTAACTTACTGAGATAATGACTTTTTGTGTCTTTATTGGCTGTAAGCCATAATCATTAACATTAACAGAAATAAACACTTGAAATAGATCACTCTGTTTGTAATGACTCTATATAATATACGAGTTTCACTTTTTGTATTAAAGAACTGAAATAAATTAACTTTTTGATGATTTTCTAATTTGTGAGAAGCACCTGTATCTATACATCTATCTATCACATAGCTATCTATCACATAGCTATCTATCACATATCTTTCTATCTATCTATCTATCTTTCTATCTATCTATCACATAGCTATCTTTCTATCACATACAGTGGGTACGGAAAGTATTCAGACCCCTTTAAAATTTTCACTCTTTGTTTCATTGCAGCCATTTGGTAAATTCTAAAAATTTCATTTTTTTTCTCATTAATGTACACTCTGCACCCCATCTTGACTGAAAAAAACAGAAATGTAGAACTTATTTCAAATTTATTAAAAAAGAAAAACTGAAATATCACATGGTCATAAGTATTCAGACCCTTTGCTCAGTATTGAGTAGAAGCACCCTTTTGACCTAGCACAGCCATGAGTCTTTTTGGGAATGATGCAACAAGTTTTTCACACCTGGATGTGGGGATCCTCTGCCACTCTTCCTTGCAGATCCTCTCCAGTTCTGTCAGGTTGGATGGTGAACGTTGGTGGACAGCCATTTTCAGGTCTCTCCAGAGATGCTCAATTGGGTTTAGGTCAGGGCTCTGGCTGAGCCCATCAAGAATGGTCACAGAGTTGTTCTGAAGTCACTCCTTTGTTATTTTAGCTGTGTGCTTAAGGTCATTGTCTTGTTGGAAGGTGAACCTTCAGCCAAGTCTGAGGTCCAGAGCACTCTGGAAGAGGTTTTCATCCAGGATATCTCTGTACTTGGCCGCATTCATGTTTCCTTTAATTGCAACCAGTCGTCCTGTCCCTGCTGAAAAACACCCCCATAGCATGATGCTGCCACCACCATGTTTCACTGTTGGGATTGTATTGGGTAGGTGATGAGCAGTGTTTGGTTTTCTCCACACATACCGCTTAGAATTATCACAAAAAAGTTCTATCTTCGTCTCATCAGACCAGTGAATCTTATTTCTCATAGTCTGGGAGTTCTTCATGTGTTTTTGAGCAAACTCTATACGGGCTTTCATATGTCTTGCACTGAGGAGAGGCTTCCGTTGGGCCACTCTGCCATAAAGGCCTGACTGCTGGAAGGCTGCAGTGACTTTGTGGAACTTTCTCCCATCTCCCTACTGCATCTCTGGAACTCAGCCACAGTGATCTTGGGGTTCTTCTTTACCTGTCTCACCAAGGCTCTTCTCCCACGATTGCTCAGTTTGGCTGGATGGCCAGGTCTAGGAAGACTTCTGGTGGTCCCAAACTTCTTCCATTTAAGGATTATGGAGGCCACTGTGCTCTTAGGAACCTTGAGCACTGCAGAAATTCTTTTGTAACTTTGTCCAGATCTGTGCCTTGCCACAATTCTGTCTCTGAGCTCCTTAGGCAGTTCCTTTGAGCTCATGATTCTCATTTGGTCTGACATGCACTGTGAGCTGTGAGGTCTTATATAGACAGATGTGTGTCTTTCCCAATTAAGTCCTATCAGTTTAATTAAACACAGCTGGACTCCAATGAATGAGTAGAACCATCTCAAGGAGGATCACAAGGAAATGAACAGCATGTGACTTAAATATGAGTGTCTGAGCAAAGGGTCTGAATACTTATGACCATGTGATATTTCAGTTTTTCTTTTTTAATAAATTTGCAAAAATTTCTACATTTCTGTTTTTTTTCAGTCCAGATGGGGTGCAGAGTGTACTTTAATGAGAAAAAAAAAATGAACATTTTAGAATTTACCAAATGGCTGCAATGAAACAAAGTGAAAAATTTAAAGGGGTCTGAATACTTTCCGTACCCACTCTATCATCTATCTATCTATCTATCTATCTATCTATCTATCTATCTATATATCACATATCTATCTATCACCTATCTATCTATGTATCTATGTATTTATCTATCTATCTATCTATCTATCTATCTATCTATCTATCTATCCTATCACATATCTATCTATTTATTTATATTAGGGAGGTTTGGCTAAACAAAATGCACCAGAATTCTACTGCTATGAGGATCAGTATATAAACCAAATGTAATAGCATTCATAAGCATTATATACAGCATAGCCATTCTTTTTACCAGACTATGGATATATCTGCTCCAATGATTTTATAGGCAAAGCTCAAAATGCACGGGCGCCCTATGAGAAAAATCACCCCCAGTGTTTCTTTAATTGAACAATCCTGTCAGACACTGGGATACTTTTATATCTATTATTAAAGACAAATGTGAAACTTTAGATATGACCTTTATGGACCAAGCCATTTTAGGGCTTTAGGACCACAAAAACATTTTTAAGTAGTGTTGAGCATTCCGATACTGAAATATCGGGTATCGGCCGATATTCGCGGTATCGGAATTCCGATACTTAATTCCGATACTTTTACAATATCGAATACCGGAATCGGAAGTTCCCATAATGCCTGCGCTCTGCAGTGTCTCTGAAGGATGACAAGCTGGATGGCAGCGCTCAGCTGCGATCCAACCTGTCATCAGAATGCCATCGCAGCGTGAGAGAATTCTCCTGATTGTTTAAAAGCCGGCGGGTGGTAAAAAGCCGCCGGCTTTTAAACAATCACACAGCCCCATACTGCTTCCCCGCAGCCTCCCACCCCGATCCTCCACTCCCCTCGCCACCTCACATCCCGATCGTAAGTTAGGACCGGGCGGGGTGCGCAGCACCAAGGAGCAGGGAGCGAAGGACCCGGGCGGAGAAGTCGGCAGTGAAAAGACTTCACCGCCGGCTTTCCCGTTCTGTGCTGCACTTTCCCGCCGGTTATTTCAAATGAAGTCGCCGCGGTGCCCTCAGAGGGTTCATGTGAGTTCATGCTTGACTGCATTGCATGAACTAACATGAACTTTCCCACGGCCGCACAGGTCAGCCACACCTCCCAGACCATCAGCCCGTCATGATTGGTGTGTGTGGGTGTCTGTGCGGGTGTGCGCGGTGTGTGTGCGGTGTCTGTGCGATGTCTGCGGATGTGTGCGGGTGTGCGCGGTGTCTGTGCGATGTCTGCGGGTGTGCGCGGTGTCTGTGCGATGTCTGTGGGTGTGTGCGTGCAGGCAGACATAGGCCGATGTGACACTACTACCCCAATCGGCCTATGTCTGTCGCCCGTCCACTCATGCCAGCAGGATCAGCTTGATGGGAGCAGTAGTTCCCATCAGCCTGATCCTGCTATTTAAACTGCCCCATATGTTATTTTGGCCCCCATAGGTTTATATTTTTGCCCCTATACGTGTTTTTTTTAGGCCCCCATATTTTTTTTTTGTTTTTGGTCCCCAATAAATTTTAAATACATGTCATTGGTGGCCAGTGGTTACCTAAAATAAATTAGTTTATACATTACCTGTCCCAGGCCGATCGCCACCTAAAATAAAGTAAAAAATAAAAAAATACACCTATACTCACCTAGACACCTAATTCCCCGAAGCCATCGATCTCCTGTAATAAAATGTAAAATAATAAACCACAACCTTATCCTTACCCCTCCGTAGTTGCCCAAGAGTGTCCCACGAAGATCTCCAGTTTAGAGCAGCCACATAGAATGTGACCGCTCTGAACCGCTGCCGCCGCTAGAGTGACGGGGCCGTAAAGCAGCCCCGTCATTGCATAAGCGGGTTCGCCGGAGTTCAGGCAGCTCCTTTACGGCCCTGCTGTACCGTGAGAAATTCCCACGGTACAGCAGTGCCGTAAAGGAGGTCTCCGGAGCTGCGCTGACTGAATGCACTCCGGTGACCTCAGTCAGTGGCTCCCGATGCGCCATTTCTGGGGCGGCTGACGGCTGGTGTTTCTAGCCTGGGAGGGGGCTAATATTCATGGTACCCTTTCTGGGCTATTAATATCAGCCCCCAGCTGTCTGCCTAGCCTTTGCTAGCTATTAAAATAGGGGGGACCCCACGTCATTTTTTGGGGGGGGGGTCTCCCATTTTAATAGCTAGTAAAGGCTAGGTATTCAGCTGGGGGCTGATATTAGTAGCCTGGGAAGCTCCGTGGGTATTACCCCCTTCCCAGGCTTCAAACATCTGCCCCAGCTGTCTGCTTAACCTCCGCTAGAGACTAAAATTATGGGGGATCCCACGCCAATTTTATTTTTAATAAATCCTTTATTTTAACACTAAATGACACTTGAGGGGTTAATAAAGATGCAGTCCCTAAATTATTATTTATTTTTTTATTAATTTTTCCCAAAAATTTTGACGTGGGCTTTGCCATATTTTTGTATGCCAGCCAGGTACAGCATCCAGGAACGGGCTGCCCCCAACTCCCAGCTGCCTAATTGTACCTGGCCGGACACAACAATATAGGGAAGCCCTTTTTTTTAAATTATTTCATGAAATAATTTAAAAAAAAATTGACGTGGGGCTTCGCCCTGTTTTTGTGTCCAGCCAGGTACAATTAGGCAGCTGGGAGCTGGAATCCGCAGCGCAGGGAGGCCCAAGCTTTCTGGGCCACCCCCGCTGCAAATTGCAGTCCGCAGCCACCCCGGAAAATGGCGCGTTCATAGAAGCGCCATCTTCTGGCGCTGTACCCAACTCATCCAGGGCCCTGGTGTGGTGGCTCACTGGGTAATAAAGGGGTTAAGGCCAGCTTGGCATTATCAGCTGGCCCTAAGCCTGAAATTCATGGGGTAACGCCAATATTAGACATGACCACCATGAATTTCTAGTAAAGTATTTAAAAAAAACACAACACCCAGAAAAAAGTCCTTTAATTGAAATAAACACACAATTCTTTATTGTTATAAATTAAACCATACTTACCATCACGCCCATTCCAGCTGAAGCCAACGATCTCCTGCAATAAAAGAAAAATAATAAACCAACCTCATCCTTACCTTTCCATGGTTCCCACGACAGCTTCAGCTCTGCTACATCTAGATGACAGGCTGGACCGCAGCAGAACGCTGCCATCCAGCCTGTCATCCCGCAGACACTGAGAAGCGCAGGCTTGCTTGCGCTCCTCAGTGTCTCGCTGTGACGGCATAAAGATGAGCCGAGGTCATGTCCAATGGGTGTTATTCTGGGTGTTTGTGTTTTTTTTTAACTTTGACTATGGGGTTAGAAATGGGGGTGTCTTATAGACGCCTCTCCATTACTAACCTGGGCTTGATGTCAGCTGGCATTATAAGCTGACATCAACCCCAGCTCTATTACCCCACTGCCACCGCTACAGGGCAGTGGGAAGAGCGAGGCTAAGTGCCAGAATTGGGGCATCCTATGGATGCGCCATTTCTGGGGCGGCTGACGGATGGTGTTTCTAGCCTGGGAGGGGGCCAATATTCATGGCACCCTTCCTGGGCTATTAATATCAGCCCCCAGCTGTCTGCCTAGCCTTTGCTAGCCATTAAATTAGGGGGGACCCCACGTCATTTTTTGGGGGGGTCCCCCATTTTGATAGCTAGTAAAGGCTAGGTATTCAGCTGGGGGCTGATATTAGTAGCCTGGGAAGCTCCGTGGGTATTACCCCCTTCCCAGGCTTCAAACATCTGCCCCAGCTGTCTGCTTAACCTCCGCTAGAGCCTAAAATTACGGGGAACCCCACGCCAATTTTTTTTTAAATAAATCCTTTATTTTAACACTAAATGACAAGTACAGTAATCAACACTGTCACTGTACTTCATATATATGTGACTGACATGTTTCCATCTATCTAATCTATGTGTGATTCTCTATTCCTTCTATTCTAAATTGTCGGGTACCGCTGCTGAATTGCCGGCCGGCTTTTTTAAAGAGACAGTGCATGAAAACACTATTATTTTTTGTAATAAATCCTTTACACTAAATGACAAGTACAGTAAGCAACACTGTCACTGTACTTATTATATATGTGACTGACATGTTTCTATCTATCTAATCTATGTGTGAAGCTCTATTCCTTCTATTCTAAATTGTCGGGTACCGCTGCTGAATTGCTGGTCGGCTTTTTTAAAGAGACGGTGCATGAAAACACTATTATTTTTTTTAATAAATCCTTTACACTAAATGACAAGTACAGTAACCAACACTGTCACTGTACTTCATATATATGTGACTGACATGTTTCTATCTATCTAATCTATGTGTGATTCTTTATTCTTTCTGTTCTAAATTGTCGGGTACCGGTGTATGCCGCTGATGAATTGCCGGCTTTTCGCGTAATACATTCTACATTATTCTTAGTTGTTTTACTTCACGTAGAATTAACCTACAAGGAAAGAAAGGGTTTATTTTCATTCCGATATTTGTGTCCCATTGACTTGCATTGGTTTCCGGTATCGGAATCGGCGATATCCGATACTTTTTGGGTATCGGTCCGATCCAATCCGATACGATATTTCCTGATATCGGAAGGTATCGCTCAACACTATTTTTAAGATAAGAGACAATGAGAAGTTATACATTTATGCATCAACATAGCAAAAATACAGAACAAGTTGATGATTCTACATATAACATTTTTGGATACAGATGTTGATTTTGGGGGTACAAGAAAAAATAAACACCTATCAGCTTTTAATGTATTCTTTATTTATTATGAAAAAATAAGAACATATTAATGCAATTATAGAAATCAGTTACATCAATCAAAAAATATTAGAAAGGGAAGGAGAAGAGAGAGAAGGAACAGGTAGATTTGTGAATAAGGTCTCAGTGTTTACCATCAGTGTGCCATCAGTGTGTCAGTGCTTACCATCAGTGTGTCATCAGTGTGTCCGTGTTTACCATCAGTGTCATCCGTGTCTCTGTTTTTACCATCAGTGTGTCATCAGTGTGTCCGTGTTTACCATCAGAGTGTCATCAGTGTGTCTGTGTTTACCATCAGTGTTTACCATTAGTGTTTCATCCGTGTTTACCATCAGTGTGTCATAAGTGTCTCTGTTTTTTACCATCAGTGTGGTCATCAGTGTTTTTCCAGTATGGATAAAGAAATAAATACATTACAAAGCTTCTCCTATACTTTGCAATGTTAAACACAGACAGCACATGTATGGCACACAGACTGTACACAGATGCCATCCGTGTGCTGTACGTGTTTTTCACGAACCCATAGATTTGTATTGACCCTCGTCATCTGTGCTGATGGAAAAAAATGGATATGTGTTTTGCAGGGACACATGGTCCATGTAAAAACACAGACCTGTGCATAGCACCATAGGTTATAATGGGTACCAGGGGTGGATTAAGAGTAGCAAGGGCCCCGGGCAGTTTAGAAGGCATGGGCCCCCCCCCCCAACCTGATTTATCACGTGACATGTCACATGATCCCCTGTGATAGATCTTGTGATAGTTCACGGGAAATAAATTTGGCATAATATTAATTGTGCTGCCTCATCTGAGAGCAGCACAATATTGGGGCAGATACCCTGATTCCAGCGATGTGTCACTTTTTCAGCTGCTTGTTGTCATTTTGAGAAAATCAGCGTTTTATCTGCTGCAGATCTAGCAGCTCTCTGAATGCTGCGCTCTGTATAGCCCCACCCACACCACTGATTGGCAGCTTTCTGCCCATGCTCAGTGTACTCAGAAATCTACTGATCAGTGATGGGGGTGGGGTCCTACAGAACTTACTAGTCATCTAGTGATAATTACCTTCTGACAAATCAATGATTTTATCAAAACAACACTAAGCAGCCCAGTAAGTGACACATTACTGGAATCAGTGCCTCTAACTCTACATTATGCTGCTCTCAGATTAGGTGGCAAAAACCTGATGACAGATTCCCTTTAAAGGAGCTGTAAACACAAAAAGGTTTGTATTAAAAAAAATACAAGCCATTTGTGAAATTAACTTTTTTTCATTGTTAATTCACATTAGACTGTATCTTCAACACTTTTGTCAGCAGGTCTTATTACAGACTCTGAATAGGGCAGCTCTCTCCCTCTCCCTCAGCAGAAAGTCACAGCATGGTTAAAAAACGGGATCTTTTATGATTTTCTCATAATAAATAAAAAAGGACATGCAAGTCCTCCAAACTATTTTCCGTTTCTCTATAGGGGAGGTCCTAAATCTTTCTTGTTCTTTAGTTGATCACATGTCAAAAATGCAAAGCATTTACTATGAACTCGCCTAAAAAAAATACACTGGGAGAGTAATATCATCATCTGCATGTAAATATTCCTTGATTCTAAGGGCTCGCTCACACTGTCGTATAACACGGCCGAATGCTATGTGATGTTTTATCGGATAGGACTTGGCCCTATGTTATACTATGGGACAGTGCAGATCTGCGATTATCAGCATGAGAAAATAATCTCATTCGATATTCGGACCATGTGCACCCATACAAGTCTACG